>NC_137278.1:103562500-113562500 GCF_054371585.1 Giraffa tippelskirchi | reverse complement strand
ACTATTTATGAAGTCTGAAATCTGGCCAGGTATCTAGAAACATGAAAGAGCTTTTTAGACAGAAGCATAAGCCTTTAAGAACTTTAAAAAAAAAAAAAAGACCTGGGACAAAAAAAACTTTTTCCCACCCATGTCAGTGTTTCCCCAGTCATCCAGTCAGGTGTGCACGCTCATGTTCAGTTGTGTCCCAACTCTTTGCAACACTTTGGCCTGAAACCTGACAGGCTCCCCTGTCCGTGTGATTTTTTAGGCAAGAGTACTGGAGTGGGTTGTCATTTTTTTCCCCTAAGGGCTCCTCTCCACAAGGGATTGAACCCACTTCTCTTGCGTCTGCTTCATTGCAAGTGGATTCTTTATTGCTGAGCCATCAGGAATGTCCCCCAGTCACATGTCCTTCTCCAGCAATTCTTACTGTGCTCTCCTTTGTCTTCATTTTTTTCCTTCGTATATCCCATTGTTGTAACATACTAAGTTCTTCAACTTAAAAGAAATTCTCTTTTGGTCCTACTTATACAATCAGCTATTGCTTCATTTTTTACTCCCCTGTGTAACATAGTTCTTCAAAATAGTGGTCTACTCACTGTCCACGATTGCTTTCTTTATAAACCTACTCCAGGAAGGTCTTTGCTCCATCACCGCACAGAAACATCTCCTGTTACCATCATCACTGATTTTATATTGCTAAATACAGTGACCAATGCTCAGCCCTTTTTGAGTTAATGTCATAGTTGTTCGGGGCTTCCTAGGTAGCTGAGTGGTAAAGAATACACCTGTTGATGCAGGAGACGTAGGAGATGGGGGTTTGACCCTTGAGTAGATCACCTGGAGGAGAAAATGGCAACCTACTCCTGTGTTCTTGCCTGGACAATCCCATGGACAGAGGACCCTGGTGGAGTCACAAAGAGTCAGACATGACTGAGCGACTGAGCGTGCGTGCGTGCATGCATAGCTGTTTAATTTACTCTTTCCTTCTAGATTCATTTTTATTTTTCATTCGCAGTACAGGAAAGTATAGTCTCTGTTTTTCTGTTACCCTACCAGTTATTCTGTCTCAGTCTCCTTTCTTGGATCATATTCTTCTTGATTTTTTTTAAGCATCTAGATATTTATTTCATGTTCAATGAGAGTATTTTACCCTGAGAGTTACATTAAATTTGCTTTAAACTCCTATTCCCATAAAATGGAAATTCCTATATACTTTTCCAAGATTTCTTCAGATTCCAGAAAGATTACATTCTCATGGTCAGACCTTTCTCTAATATTTATTTATTTATTGAAGTATAGTTGATGCAAATATTATATTAATATTAGTTTCAGATGTACAGCATAGTAGTTCAGTGTTTTTATAGATTATACTCTATTTAGAGTTACTTCCTGTTTTCTTCTTGGATTCTTAATGTTGGGATAATCCAGGGTTTAGCCCTACATCTTTTCTCTCAGTGATTTCAATCAGCTGTATATCATAAATGCTATCTGTGTGCTAATGACTTATAAATCTTTACTTCTAGTTCAGACCCTACAACCAAGCATATATATTCACCTGCCTATTGAACATCTATCTCCACTAATATATCTAAAAGACACTGAAACTTAAAATGTCAAAAAACTTATCTTTTGAAATTCCCCTCCAAAATTCCCTGCATCGGCTCTATTTCAGATGATGTAAATCTCACCTTTCCAGTTGCTCAATCTAAAGAATTTGGAATTACTTTCAGGTCTTCCCCATGTCTCATGAAAGTGAAAGTGAAAGTCACTCAGTCGTATCCGACTCTTTATGACCCCATGGTATACAATCCATTGAATTCTCCAGGCCAGAATAGTGGAGTGGGTAGCCATTCCCTTTTCCAGGGGATCTTCCCAACCCAGGGATTGAACCCAGGTCTCCCACGTTGGAGGTGGATTCTTTACCAGCTGAGCCACCTATGTCTCATACCGCACAAAAACTGTAAAGCAAATCTGTTTGTTCTACTTTCAAAATATGTCTAGAATCTGCCACTTCTCACCACCTCCACTTAGCACTCTGCTCTAAACCAATATCATCTCTCACCTGGATTATTGTAGTCAGACTCTTTCCAAGGCTCTCGGCTTCTCTCATGGGCTCTTACTGTCTATTTTTTAACATGGCATGAATCAGTGATTTTTAAAACGTAAATCTGAATATGTCAATCATATGCTTGAAACTCTGCAAATGTTTCCTATTTACCACAAGACTCTACATGATTTATGGGGATTCCCAGGTGGTGTGGTAGTAACAGGAGCTGCAGGAGACATGGGTTCCATCCCTGGTTTGGGAAGATCCCTGGGGTAGGAAATGGCAACCCACTCCAGTATTCTTACATGGAGAATTCCATGGACAGAGGAGCCTGGTGGACTACAGTCCATGGGATGGCAAAGAGAAGAAACGGACTGAGCATCTGAGCATGCCCACTACATTATGTGACTCCCTTATCTTCTTACTTCATCTCTTTCCTCACCCCAGCTACACTGGCCTCCTGTTGACTTCTTTATGGCAGTTGATATCTGCCATACCACATTGTGAATCAGCCATAAGTATACATATGTCTTCTCTCCTGATCCTCCCTCCCAACCCCCAACACATCCTACCCCTCTAGGCTGAGCTTCCTCTGTTACACAGCAATTTCCCACTGGCTATCTATTTCAATTCAGTTCAGTTCAGTCACTCAATCATGTCTCACTCTCTGTGACCCCATGGACTGCAGCATGCCAGGCCTCCCTGTCCATCACCAACTCCCGGAGTTTACTCAAACTCATGTCCATTGAGTCAGTGATGCCATCCAGCCATCTCATCCTCTGTCGTCCCCTTCTCTTCCTGCCTTCAATCTTTCCCAGCATCAGGGTCTTTTCAAATGAGTCAGTTCTTCACATCAGAAGGTCAAAGTATTGGAGTTTCAGCTTCAACATCAGTCCTTCTAATGAACATTTACATATGATAATATATGTTTAAATGCTACTCTCTCAATTCCTCCCATGCTCTCCTTCCTTCACTGGGTCCACAGGTCTATTCTCTATGTCTGCATCTCTATTCCTGCCCTACAAATAGGTTGATAAGTACCATTTTCCTGTTGACTTATGACTTGATCTCCCCTCTGTCTAGAATGCCCTTCTCCCAGATATCTGTGTAGCTATTTCCCTCTCTTCCATCAAGCCTTTGTTCAAGTGTCATTAACATATTCTAATATAGAGTATATTCATTTATTTATAATACCTATAATTTATAGTCTGTCACTGTAGCTAAGAATAAACTCCATGAGGTTTAAAGTTTCTGTTTTATTCCTGATCAGGCTTAGTACCTAGAACAGCTCCTGGCACGTGGTAAGCTCTGAAAGTGAAAGTGTGAAAGTGTTAGTCCCTCAGTTGTGTCCAACTCTTTGCAACCCCATGGACTGTAGCTCACGAGACTCCTCTGTCCATGGACTTCTCCAGGCAAGAATGCTGGAGTGGGTAACCATTTCCTTCTCCAGGGAGTCTTCATGACCTAGGGATGGAACCTGTGTCTCTTGCATTGCAGGCAGATTCTTTACCATCTGAGCCACCAGGGAAGCCCAATAAGAATATGTTAAATAATTAAATGCCATAGTATTTTAACTAGAATTACCTAATCCTGATTATTATAGCTTAATTATAATAACAGTTTTTGAAGTCCCATTTTAAAACCCTATCATATTTCCGTTGGAATTGCTTAAGTAAATAAATGAATTTTGGGAGAATAGTCACTTCTATGATACACTGCCTTGCCATTTGTAATATGGTTGGAATACCCATTTATTTGTGTATTATTTTATGTTCTTCAATACAGTTGTTTCACTTTTCACATAGTGGTCTTAAAGATTGTTGGATTTATGTCTAGGTACTTACAGTTTTGTTGCTATTGTGAGTGTTCCTTTTAATTTTTTCTAATAAATTAATAATGGCACATAAAGGTACAGTTGATTTCTAAACAGTAGTATGGCATCCAGCAAACTTACTAACCTGTTAGTCGTTCTAAGAGCTGTGCTCTAGAACTTTTCTAAGTAGTTAATTAAATAAGTTTTACTCTCTTCCTTCTCAATTTTCACTTTACTTCTTATATACTGGTTCAATACAGTGTGAATAGCATGGGTCAGAATGTCATGCTTAATTTTATAGTCTTCAAAGTTTCCCATTTGAAAATCAGTGGCCCCTCAAAGTCAAATGCCATCCACGTACTATTGCAATAACCCACTGACATAAAAGCTAAATGAAACCATTCCATACTAAGTACTGCTCTGGTTTTGAAGTTTTTCCAGCAGTAGTGTCATTCCCTAACAGAGTGGTTCTTCAGAGAGCTTTTGCTCTGTACAAGTTATACTAGATTGAGGCTTAGTTTCACACTTAAGTTCCCTAATGCATCAAGATGACTGAGCCAGGAAGGTTATACTCTTACTTTCCTCATGACAGGGTCTCCTTGTTAACCCCTAGAGACTTTTCTGATCCAGTCAATTGACTTAGTCTGTAAGAGAATTTGGAATCACATTAAATTTCACAATTAAATGGTGAGTAATTGAAACTCTGGTTTGCCTTCTCCCTTTGGAGGCTTCATTGTAATTATGCAAATGCCTCTCCTCTCATCAAGACATAGCGGAAGAAATAATTTATCAAGGCTCCACTAAATATTATTCCTCTAGCACAGGGGTGTATACTTTTTATATTTACATATCTAAAAGGACTGCTAAGTAATTCTTGTAGCTGGAAAGATCCTCATCACTGTTACTTCTTTTTTCTATAACTGAACAAAGAAACACAAGAAGACTTTTAATTGAAAACAAAAATAAAAAACAAAATCAGACTAAAAAATCTTTATGTACTCTTCATCTCCTTATATCTTCTAATTATATAGATTATTTAAGAATTTTACAGAGGAATGTTTTTCCATATTAATATTTCAATATTTGTATTTTATGTTGTAATATGGGAAATAGCTACTTTTCATATTTATGAGTGTTATTAATCTTGATCATAGGAGTATTGACTAGAAATTTCTTGATATTTTATTTAGACTTAAGACTCTAAAAACGAAATGCATTTCTATTAAGCCACATACATCAGAGAGTGAATGATTTGTATTCTAATTTAAACATTATGAGAGCACTGGAACTTCAGAATAACTGAGGCTCCTCTGATGAAATGATCCTTCTTTTAAATTTTGTGGAAATTTAAATGGCTTAAAATTTCTGTAAAAATAATAAATCTATTTTATACTTATAATAAACACTATTGATCACATCAAACCAAGAACTGACAAAGGTCTATTGCTGGGTATTTGGATTGAGTAAAATTATCAGGAATTTAATATATCATAATGAGTTTGCAGATCTCAGTATTGAACAATAAAATTATTAATGGAGAACTAACTATTAATGTAAGAAATCATCTGGTCTAGAAACCTTCCAAGCAGAGCAATATTTAGCCAACTCTATTATAGAGGTGTGTTTCTTCTCATCTTTCATGAATAAGAGATAAAGGCAAGTCATTCCATCTGAAATAGTACATTAAAAATAATTAGTTGATATTAGGATAAAAATACTGATTTCTTAGGTCTATTATCAAATCTTTTATTAAAATTCATTTCATTAATCCTTTTATTACTTTATTACTTTGAAGCTTTCCTCTTTGTGCCAGAGAGTTTTTTAGGTTTAATAAATAAATTAGATATAGTTATTAGTAAAGTATCTGCAAAAATGGAGGTCTGTGGTTCTTAACCTCAACTAAACATTGCAATTACTTGGGAAGATTTAAAAACAATTATATGTCTGGACCCCACCATTGGATGGAATATAGAGTGATTTCCATTCTATATTTTTATTCAGTTCTTCCAAGGATTCTAATGTGTGGTCATAGTTGAGGATAACTGATATGTAGTACAAATATTAGTGCTTTGTTCTAGGCTCTAGGTTTGTAGGGATTGTAAATAGATGATTAGTAAAACAGGTTTAAGTAGTCACTGTGGAATTGGAAATAACAGCTGTGAAATTTGTACTGAAGAATTTCAAATCAAAGACAAAATGTTATTTGTTGACCAATATTTGAAATCTGAGGTCAAGTCCGATTTTTGAGAGTTAAAAAGCAATATGTGTGCTGAAAATTAAAAAAAAAAAAAAAAACAGTCTAGGCAGGCTAAGATGCCCAAAAGCAATAACCTTGAAGCATTAGGAATCCACATTGCTTAAATGCTATCTGGTCTTTATGAATTTTATTTTGTTGTTGTTTAGTCAGTTGTGTCTGACTCTTTGCTACCCCATGGATTGCAGCCTGCCAGGCTTCCCTGTCCTTCACTATCTCCTAGAGTTTGCTAAAACTCATGTCCATTGAGTTGATGATGCCATCCAGCCACCTTATCATCTGTCACCCACTTCTCCTCCTGTCCTCAACCTTTCCCAGCATCAAGTGACTTTTCCAATTAGTTGGCTCTTCACATCAGGTAGCCTAGGTATTGAAGCTTCAGCATCAGTCCTTCCAATATATATTCATGACTGATTTCCTTTAGAATTGACTGGGGATTCTCAAGAGTCTTCTCCAGCACCACAATTCGAAAGCATCAATTCTTTGGTTCTCAGCTTTCTTTATGGTCCCTCTTTCACATCCATATATGACTACTGGAAAAATTATAACTTTGAATATACAGACCTTTGTCAGCAAAGTAATATCTTTGCTTATTAATACACTGTCTAGGTGCATCATAGCTTTTCTTCCAAGAATCAAGTGTCTTTTAATTTCCTGGTTGCAGTCACTATCCACAGTTATTGTGGAACCCAAGAAAATAAAGTCCATAACTGTTTCCATTTATACCCACCTATTTGCCATGAAGTGATGGGACTGGATGCTATGATCTTCATTTTTTAAATGTTGAGTTTTAAGCCACCTTTTTCACTCTCCTCTTTTACCTTCATCAAGAGGCTCTTTAGTTCTTTGCTTTCTGTCATGAGGGTGGTGTCATTTATTAATTGGTTGCTTTATTTGATTTATTCTTTTTTCCCACATTATGTTGTATTTAGGCAGAAATCTTCATATTCCTGCTTCACAGTGCATCCAACCTAGTGTCTGGCATATGGTAGAAGCAAAGCAAAGCAAATAGAGTCTTGGTGATTGAATGAATGAGTAAATGAAACAACAAGTAGATTTAATGAATTGTTAAATGACACAATAAATGAACAAAAGAGAATGAACAAAAACATAGAAAGACAGAGAAAATCGACAATAGAAATAAAAGAGTGACAGGAGTAGACTCCTAGGAATCAGAAACTTGAACGCCTTCATTCAAATCTTAATCTTATGATGTTTCAGAAATTTGAATCTAAGTGAAATATTTACACTCTGTGCTTCAATTTCCTTTTCTGTGTCCAATAGGTTGTTATGGACCTAGAGTTTGTCATATAGAGTAAAGTCAGTCAGAAAGAGAAAAACAAGTATTGTATATTAACATGTATGTAGAATCTAGAAAAATGGTACAGATGTGCATATTTTCAGGGCAGGAATAGAGATGCTGATATAGAGAATGGATTTGTGGATGCTAGGGTAGGGATAAGGTGTAGGATAAACTGGGAGATTGAGATTGACGAATATGCACTGCCATGTGTACATCAGACAGCTAGTGGGGACCTCCAGTATAGCACTGGGAGCTCAGAACTCTGCTTGGTGGTGACCTGGATGGTTGGGATGGGAGGGGAGGTGGGGGCGGAATGGAAGGCCAGGAGGGAGGGGGATATATATATACCTGGAAGCTATAATTTTCATTATAATTAGAGAAAATGAAGTCTTAGTTGAGACTTTGGAGGCAAATCCAAATTTGAAAACTTAAAGTAAAATGAGAAGTACAATGATCTCTTGGAATAAAAGGAAATATTTGCAAGGGTATCAGATCAAGAGAATAACGATTTGGAACAAAAGCTATATATTCTTTTTTCAAGACATAAATCACAGGTTTAAAATGACCTTTCTACTCTGAAATTATGAAAAGATATATTAAACTCAGCACGGAATATGTTTAAGATGATTTGAATAGATGAAATATATATTTTTTAAACATATAATGCTCTAGTATTCTTGCCTAGAGAATTCCATGGACAGAGGAGCCTGGCAAAAACTGCAGTCCATGTGTTCACAAAGAGTCGGACATGACTGAGCAACTTTCACTTTCATGTATTTCAAAAGATAAAAATGGGAGTTCAAAAAATTTCCACGGATAGTCCAAAATTCCAAAGTAGCATAAAGGCTTTGTCATACACATCTGTTGCTTAATGGAACTTAAAGGAATTGAGGAGGTTAACATTATGAAAGTGTTTTATTTTCGTTGTCTGATTACTGTTTATATTTACTTAAATTTCTCTCACCTTGAGCCCATTAAAACTATGCAATTTTTAGATAAGATTTTAATGGACTTCAGGTGCACAAAATTGGAATAATCATTTTTCTAATTAGAAAATTAACATCAATCAGTTGCACTGAACAAATATTTGTAGAATTTTTATACATACGTGTGTGGTTGTGTATGTGTGTGTGCTGCTTTACGTATGTTCATATAGCTATACACACACACACAACTGTATCCTTGGTGCTTGTCAGTACCATACAACATGTGTTATTTATCCTTTAGATTTATATGTCCTAATTAAAAATAATAAAGTACAGATTAAATGAACTGTGAATTCAAAGTTCTGCATTTTAATTCAAGTCAGCTTTGTGTAATTACCTAAGTCTCAGTTTCTCCAAAGTTCTTAAGAACTTTAATCTTGAATGTAATATTTCAATAACATAAAACATTTTTCAAAGCAAAAAATGTATTTTCTAATTTTCATAGTTTCTAAAACTTTCCTTTTTTCTAGTTATCTAGAGAAAATTCTCAATGTGAAGAGGTAGAAATTCTGTTAAAGGTCAAGGTTTCCTCCTTACTTATAGGTGGTATATAGAGTTAAAAAAAATTTGCTGTTATTATAGAAATCCAGTAATATCGTACCTCAGTGATCCCAAATTTGGACATAATTGACTGGCAATTGGCTCTAGCCTTTCTTCCTAAACCAATTCTCAATTGCTGTCTGATGAATGTAAATTGGCTTTTCCCAGTTCAGTGTACAGATAATTATGTCATATATCAGACCAGTTCAATTCAATCGCTCAGTCGTGTCTGACTTTGTGACCCCATGGACTGCAGCACGCCAGGCCTCCCTGTCCATCACCAACTCCCAGAGCTTACTCAAACTCATGTCCATTGAGTCGGTGATGCCATCCAACCATCTCATCCTCTGTCGTTCCCTTCTCCTCCTGCCTTCAATCTTTCCCAGCATCAGGGTCAGTTCTTCACATCAAGTGGCCAAAGTATTGGAGTTTCAGCATCAGTCCTTCTAATGAATATTCAGGACTGATTCCTGTAGGATGGACTGACTGGATATCCTTGCAGTCCAAGGGGTTCTCAAGAGTCTTCTCCAACACCACAGTTCGAAAGCATCAATTCTTCAAGCACTCAGGTTTCTTTATTGTCCAACTCTCACATCCATACGTGACTACTGGAAAAACCATAGTTTGACTAGACGGACCCTTGTTGGCAAAGTAATGTGTCTGCTTTTTAATATGCTGCACTGAGTGCCCCCAATCCTGCAGCAGACCACCGCTGACCCACGCCTCTGCTGAAGACTCCTGAACACTCAGGGCAGTGAGCCCAAAAGAGACTGATCCAGACTTGCCCATGAATGTCATATATAAAGGTCCCAATTAATGTTTTTCAGTTTTGTGTTCTTAAAAACTGTCTAGAATGTTGGATTTTTATTAGTTTCACAATATTACTGGTCTATGTGGTCAAGAATTCACCTGCCAATACAGGAGACACAAGAGATGCAGGTTGAAGAAGATCAACCTGGGTCAAGAAGATCCCCTGAAGTACGAAATGGCATTTGTCTCCAGTATTTTTGCCTGGAAAAATATCCCATGGCCAGAGGAGCCTGGTGGGCTACAGTCCATAGGATCACAAACAGAGTTGGACACAGCTGAATGACTGAGCACACACGCAATACTGGTCTGCACTGTATGTGGTAATGTGTCCCCCAACAAAGACGTTTCACTTTGGAAAGGCAGTTCCCTTCTACCAACAGCGACTCCTAGGCATGTTCTCAGCACTGATCCCTCAGCGAGCAGCAGCCCCAGCAGCTAAGAGAATCAAGACTGAAGAAGCATCTGGTTGACTCATCTGTGGTTCCTCTTCAAAATCCCTACTTAATTGTAACATCTCTTACCCATTTTACTAGATAATTAGAAGTTTGGCACCTGCAATACAGAAATTCAGTAATATTTTTGAAGTACTAACTGCAGGTCCAGCTGGTATCTTAAGATGCTGTCTAAGACTGTCTTTTTCTGCCCTTTTAATTTTGATGTATCCAACTGTTTCTCCACGTGTTAGGTAACTGGACTTATCAACATGCCTTACCATTTGTTTGCTTTCCCATTCTCTCTGTTTTATCTTTCTCACTTATCTTTTGTGATGCAGTCTATAGTCCTCCTTTTCTCCTATGTGCACACGTGCTAAATCACTTCTGTTGTATCTGACTCTTTGCCACCCTTTGGACTGTAGCCCACCTGGCTCCTCTGTCCATGGGATTCTCCAGGCAAGGATACTGGAGGGGATGGTGATGCCTTCCCCCAGGGAATCTTCTCAACCCAGGGATTGAACCTGAGTCTCTTTTGTCTCCTGCATTGGCAGGCAGGTTCTTTACCACTAGCACCACCTTTTGTCTAATGTGATATTTGCATTCCAAAGTGTCATGATTTATGCAAAATTGCAAAATAACAAACACAGAGCTCATGGGGGAAAGGGGTTTGCAGCACAGCTTAATGACTTCAAAAAGAAATAGAATACTAGTAAAACTGGTAGCACAATTTTACCCATGTTAAATGGTTAAGAATTGCATAACTGCTATGATAAATTTAACTCTTTACCTTGAAAAACATGTGAAGTCTGCTTATTAAAGTGGGTGTCGTAAGGGGTATAACTGTGAGCTGTTGTGAAGAGGTGGAGGGAGGGGTCAGTAAAATCAGACAGGTGTAACAGATATGGATGGGTTAACCCAAAATGCTCACTGAAGTGTGAGGTTGGTGGTCGATGCTTGAGGAATGAGCATGTGTGGCATTTTGATTAATATATTCCTACACTGATTGATTCAGCAAGGTCTGTTTTTCTGCGTTCGGCCAGTGATTCTCAAGAATGAGATTGTACATAAGGAAAAACAAATTACATTATGCTCAAGTTGTCCCTTAATGTATTTATCATGCTAGAACAAATTCACATTTTTCAAACAGGCATTCTAGCAGAATTGATAGTACACTCTGCTTTCTCTCCATACTTTCCTATTTCTACTTGATTGTGATCTTTTTCTTTTAGCACTTATTTCTCCCCAGTTCCTGCACTGTCTTCACCACAAAACTCCAGTGCAGCTTGACTGTAGGGCATCCTTCTGAAGACATGGATCACCCTGGTTTCCAGGCAGCCCCTTCAAAAAGAAGAAAAATCAGTCTCAAATTATTTAAACTCTTTCAGCCTCTTTCCTGTGGATTGTGCACACTTATGACTTCTATGTTGATAGCAATATAGAAAGCAAGACTTTTCTATGCTATACCTTTGTCTCAACTAGGTCAGATTCACAATAGGAATAACCTTATTTAAAAGAAAAATGTTGTGTCAGCTCTTTTACTGTCATTGAAAATGGCTTGCAAATTCATAAAGGATCTTGAAAAAAATAGAAAATATTACATAGTTTCTTACTAATGATATGCTGTTACATAAATATAATATTATTTATTTATAATAAATTTCAAATGTAATTGATTAAAAATAGCTGCCATTTACTGAATGTTTAGGGTTTACCTGTGTTTTGTGCTAAACTGTATATAATGTATGTATAGTAGCTTCCAGTTCAAATGGGTCTTTTAACCTATTTGAAAATTACTGGTCTACTTTTATATTTTAATGTCAATTAAGAGTTTTCTCAGAAGCTTAGTTTTCCCCAAAGTTAGTTCTATTAGAGTTCTTACTGTAATAAGAAATGAAATCTTTGTCAGTCTTAAATCTTTAAGTTCATGAATTTCAAATTAAAGTTGTAGACAATTCTAAGTGTCATTTCTTTCTCTTTTCCCACAGCGATTGTCCAATGGTTCTATAGACTCAACTGATGAAACAAGTCAAATAGTTGAACTACAAGAGTTGCTTGAAAAACAAAACTATGAAATGGCCCAAATGAAAGAACGTTTAGCAGCTCTTTCTTCCCGAGTAGGAGAGGTAGAACAGGAAGCTGAAACAGCAAGAAAGGATCTCATTAAAACAGAAGAAATCAACACCAAGTATCAAAGGGACATTAGGGAGGTAAGTGATTCATAACACTTTCAGTCTCGGCTTCCTAAATGCTGCCTCTGAGAAATTTTTTCCATAATTTCCCCTAACGGCATATACTCTAATATTTTCTCAAATGATCATAAATTGGAATACATTATGTTAGTTATGAAACTTATTCACTAAGGCAAAAATAGTTTATTTCATCACTCCTCTAAATATGCACAGAAAGAAAATGTTGGTATCAAGTCTCAGAAGTAATAAAAGCTACAGTTTTTTAATGAATTTTTTAAAGTTTTAAGCTGTTAATTTTAAATAACCCTAGATTTGGGTATGAATAATGAATTGCTATACTCTTAGCAGATGGGAATACCCACAGATATTACTTTAAAATTTTGTCTTATTTTGGTTTTGTATCTATGAATGTGAATGTACATGTGTGACAGTGGGAACCTTTCTTTTTCTATATATTCAGTTCTTCCTAAACGTAACATCACTTCATCTGTTTGAAAAAGAGTACTTTATGACAAAAGTTGCAAGGAGATGTCTTATTTGTGACATTGCCCAATCATCTTACCAACTAAAGTGCAAAGTTTAGAATCTTCACTTTATCACTCTATTTAATTAAAAAGAAAAATTATCTACATTGATGGAATTTTTATGACTTTTCACATTTTCCATTTTACATGTTCGTTTAAGTCATATTTTTCAATTTTTTTTTATCTTTTGTGTTTCATTAGCTAGCTATTATTGGAGTTGATTCTGTGTATCCAGTTCTTTTCTTCCCATTCTCCTTTGAGCCCCTTTTATCTGTCATACTTTTGCTTCCACAGTCCCATCAAAACTGTTCTTATTTAGTTTGACCTCCATGTTGCTAAATCCAGGAGCCACTTCTCAGTCCTTTGAAGCACTTGGTCTAATTCCTGATGTACTTTTTCACCCTGCTAATAGCACACTACACTCTTCCTGATTTTCCTGCATTTTTACTTGCTACCCCTGTCTCAGGCCCCGTTACTGCTCTGCTTCTCATCCCCAACCGTGGAATGCCTTCGCTCCTCAATCAGCCTTAACTCCCCTGGTAAATTCATGCTGTTTCATAGCTCCAAAAACTACCCATGGTCTTATGATTCCCAATTTATATCTGCAGCTTATCCGTCTCTCCTGATTGCCAGATACTTGAATCCAGATCTCTAATGGGTGTCTCAAAATTAACATCCTCAAGACTGTTTTATCGATATTCCCCCTAAGAAGTCAGACTTACTTGCAGCCTTACTTATCTCAGCTGATGGCAATACTACTATTGGTGTTCCGACCAAAAACCTTGGAACTGTCCTCGGTACCTCTCTTTCACTCACACTGTGTTTGATTCATCCACAAATCTTATTACTTCCAACTTCAAAATGTGTCTGTCACATGACCTCTTGCCCCAGTCTTCATGGCTGTTCCTATTCCACACAACAATCGTCTCTCATTGGAGTATCGTAATAGTCTGTACTCAGCACTGCAGCCTGAGTTATTGTTACCGTTTAGGTCAGCTCAAGTCACTTTCTCCTTGAAGCTCTTCAATGACTACCTATTCTGCTTATAGTAAAAGCAAGGTCCTTACGGTGGTTACAGTCATACCATCTCCACTACCACCCTCTGACCTCTTGGAACTCATCTACAACTCTCACTTTAATCCATTCAATTCAGTTACTGTGGCCTCTTAAACAAGCCACATCTATTCTGTTGCATTTTCTTTTCCTTCTGCTTTTTATTCAAATGTCTTCTCAGTGGAGTGTTCTCTAAGCCTAGTGTTTATAAATATACACTCTCCTTCTTTCATTTTTTAAAAATCTCACAGAATTGCTGCCATCTGACAACAGCATATACTTGACTGATTTACTTGTTTGTCTTACGCCTCCCTCTTCAGTGTACATAAATATTCATAAGAGCTGGGATTTTGTGTTTTGTCTAGTTTTATTCATTGCTCTATTTTAATCACATATACAACTATTGAGTATATAATAGGCACTCAAAAGCTCTTTGTTGAAAGAATGGATATTTATGAGTGTTTGGTGTAAACATCAAAAGGCATGGATGAAATCAGAGTATGTCCCCAAACAAAGCCTACTATCTCAGAGTGAGACAGATGATCCATGAAGTGAGAGACCAATCTGCCACTGCTTAGATAATGATTTTCTGCTCTCTATTCCTTATATTGGAGAAGGAAATGGCAACTCACTCCAGTATTCTTGCCTGGAGAATCCCATGGACAGAGGAGCCTGGCAGGCTATGGTCCGTGGGGTCACAGAGAGTAAGACATGACTGAAGTCACTTAGCATGCATGCATGCCTTTATATGAATTAACAGTTCACAAATGCATCTCTCATCTTCACTTCTTCCACCACTCAAACTCAGAGAATTTATAAAGTAGATGCAGTGTAACCTCTCTTCTATATTACTGTTATGGAATGCTAAGATTTTTGAGCAGTAAACCACCAGGGCCATTTCTTGAACTTTTACTCATTTTCTATTTCTTCATTTTTCAGTCCCACAGAATTAGCAGTGTTTTGTTTTGTTTTCACTTAACATTCACCTGTTCTATTTACACTTGTTTAATCCAGTGTCACTCACAGATAGAGCCCAGTATCCCCAGCTACCCATTTCTTATGACCTATGTAAAAATAAAACTTTGATGCTAAATAGTCTTTGGATGCAGGTGACAAAAAGTTGAGTCAGATTTAAAATATCAGTCATATATTTGATGCCGGATATTTTTGTTCAGATTAGGAATTCCTTTCAATAGCTAAGGTGTGTTCTGCTTTCACAAGGAATTCTTTTAAGCTCTATAATTTCTATGTAGTTATAATTTAGAAAGTTTTCATGAGAAAGGAATATTTCTCATCATTCACATTTGAAGGAGAGTGGTGCAAACACAAATGCTTCCAGAGCTCAGGCAAACAATATAGATGTGTGAAGAGGAGCTACATATAGTAGGAAGTGATAGGGTTAATGAGATCTGGACAAGGAACCTATATTCTACCTGCCTTTTTGGATGCATCGTGTGTGTGTGTGTTTGTATGTATTAAGGACACTGTGAAAGCCAAATAAATTATTTCCCATAAGATCCAGGTCACAGGCCCTGGGACTCTGGTTTGCTGCCAGAAATCACTTAAGAAGCAACCTTGAAATCTATTACAGATGCATTATGTTTAATTAATTTCTCCTGTCCTATAGGGAAGATACTTCTAAGTTTGCCATTTTTCTCAGTTTATGTAAATAACTTGTCCAAGACCTACCCACTGTTCTCCCAACACACCACTTCCCCACTTCCCAGCACCATAAAGAATGCAAGACTATTCCAGCTTCAGAATCTCTGCTTCTTCCACTATGGGTAGCTTCGAAATCAGCAAGATGCAATCATTTATTCAGTGATAGCAGCCATCAAAAAGAATGCAGCTCACTATAACTACTTCCTATATTATCAAGCTTTTTATCTTTTCAATAAGCAAGAAAATACGAAAATCATGTACTTTCAAAAGGTATCATATAAACATTAAAAATTTCAGACTTTGCTTTGTATCCTTGGATTGTGGTCACAACAAAGTCTACTAGCTTGCAAGCTTTTTAAGTAGAAAACAAAATAAGGTGATTCTCCTTGCTACCTGTATAGTGCTGGCAGCACAGTATCATTTATATGTGATATATGCAATAAATATTTGTCTGATTAAGAAAAAAATAGAGAAAGGAAAAATTGACCATAATATTAAAAACTGAAATACAGTTGCTGTGCATATACATAGTCAAATATATCTGAAACAAATTGTGTGGTTATCTTTCATTAATGTTTCAGACTATATTTTAGCGAATATTCTTTGTCAAGAAATAAATCTATTCGAAATTTATTTTTGTTTGAAGTTGCATCTTAAGTGCTCCTTAAATTGACTGTGGCCTGTTAGAGTAGGGGCTTGGTTGAAGCTTTGCATAGGACTCACACTAGAAAATATAGTCAGTCTCATGACGGAGACTGAATTACCTCTCCACTCTTTAAAAAAGGCTACTAGTTAGGTATTTGGATAGTAACATCTCATTAAACATATTGATAAGTAAAGAGTTAACATTTTCTATGAAGTATTTCAGTTATATTTTGTTTTATGAATGAAAACAGCTCATCACTCCAACTTCTTAAGAGCTCTTTGAATGTTCACTAAGTGATTGTATGAATGAGTACATATAATTTAATCTTTTCTGTTATGTGAAACATGGAGTTATATTTTTTCACTTTAGTAGCTCTAAGTTATTATAGAATTACATTGATTAATAAAATATAGTTTATAACCTTGAAGTCAAGAGAAAATTAATTATTTATGCAGTTTTTCTCCTTTTTTTAGGATGAAGTTTTCAGGAACTAGGAAAAGCTTTCTTGTTTAGAATTTCTTAGTAATACACAGGGAAAAGATATTTCTCCAACTTGTAAATTCAAATTTTATTTTTGGCAACACAGCCTGCAGTTATAAATTGAATCTCCTATATGAATCATTAAATTAAAAGTGAAATAACAAAGTCCCATCCAATGACTCTTACATGTAACATATGTCATAGTCAGACCAGCTATTGATAATTGTAGGTATAATAGCAATAAAAATAATACATAAATAATAATAAAAAGATATTATTTATTGAGTGGGTATTGTACATGATAATAAAAAAAAGCTAGCATTTATTGAGTGTGTATTCTATATAGGACATCATGCAAAGCACTTACAATATTATATCATGACAATGTTATGTAGTAGGTATTAATATCCCAACCAAAGACCAAATTTTAAGAAAAAGAAGATGATACGTAGAAAAATGAAGCAACGCTTACCTAGAACAGAGCTAATAAGTATCAAAAACTAGGATTAAAAGCAAGTATGTGCTACTTTATGGTCACATTCTGAAGAAACACATGTATGCCTTTAACTGAATTTTGTAAGACATTTATATATGTAAACTAGGTTTAGAGTTTTTTCTTGGGCTACAAAATTGACGTAACATTCCCAGAGTTCTGAACGATAATGAAATTAACAATACAATATATAACAGTACAATTAACAATTGTAGGCACTCTGAAGGAATACTCTGAAAACCCTACCATCATTGGACTAAAAAATGTAGAAAATAGAGTAAGTCTAAATTTTAAGGAAAAGATTTTTAAATAGTAGCTTTTGTTTGGAAGGATAAAATCTAGGGAAGTGTATATACTGTTGAAAAAAATAATTTGGATAATTTTTGCCAAATTGATGGATTAATTGAGTTTCACACTTTTGAACATGAGTATAAGCATAAATAACCAAGTAGGTGTTAAGTTCAGCAGGATTAAGGCAGTCAAAAAGGCAACAAAGCCTAATTTCAATCCTTTTAGCCATTACTTTTGATATTTCTCTCTTATTTAAACTTAACCTAGATGTCTAAGAAAATTACCAGCTGTATCTTTAAAGACTGAAATGCTCTGAGACTTTCTGAGCCAAAAAATGTTACCTTTATATTAATTGTTGTTTGACATTTTGTAAAGTCTTAAATGCTTCTATGAGAGGTATTTAAAGTACTTTGAGACCTGGTTCATGCCCTTCAAAGGCTTGTATTTAAAAAAGAAATATTACTAGTAGTAGTAGTAGTAATGAAAGAAAGGAGATCTAACAGAAACCTTTAAGTGCTTTTTGATTTCAAAACAATACAAAAAATCATTTTGCCATATTCTACAGGGAGGAAGACATGCTGTTGCACTTCTGCTTTGTATATGGCTGTGATCGCTTCCCTTTTGTCCCTTCGTTCTGAGTGTGTACATTCTCTAGGAGTGAAGTTGGGGTCTGAGACTCGATTGCAGTTTTACACCTCCCACAGGCAGACAAGTTTTCAGAGGAGTGCTGCTGTCTTCTAGAACTGCTTCTAGTCTTATATAACTGCCTGTGTAAGTGATATTTTTTGGTGACAGTACTAAAGAGCTCTATTTTATATTTGAGGCATGTAATTTCTAAACTAGAGTAGGTCATAATCCTATTAACTTAACACAGGTATAGAAAGCATTTTTGATATAATCATAAAACAAATTCTTACAATTTAAAAGTTCTTTACCTTTATTTTAAAAAGAACCAACTTTCTGAAAGGAAACTTTCACTGACTTCTTTTTTTGGTGAGCTTAAAAAGCCCTATTAGTATGTCAGTTATAACTTCCTTTATACATTATTAAATATTTAAGAAAAATAATAGGAAAATGTCCCATTCCCGCTGACTTCTCTGGTTGCCACACACCCTGGCTGGCCTCATTTGGGGCTTCCCTGGCCCAGTCTTGGGCTTCCCTGGTGACTCAGAGGGTAAAGCATCTGCCTGCAATGTAGGAGACCCAGGTTTGATCCCTGGGTTGGGAAGATCCCCTGCAGAAGGAAATGGCAACCCACTCCAGTATTCTTGCTTGGAGAATCCCATAGACAGAGGAGCCTGATAGGCTACAGTCCATGGGGTTGCAAAGAGTCGGACACAACTGAGCTACTTCACTTCACGTCACTTCATACCAGTTTAGTGGAATAAAGTGTAATTTTCCAATATGAGATGCTGGCTTAAATAAATTTGACTTTGGATATGAAGGATATTTTTAACATAGGTAGTTTAGCAAACAACTGTATTGCTTTTTGATAAGCTTAAAAATTATTTGGACTAGTGGGTGATAGGATTCAGGATTGTGCTATTACTGAAAGAATTCCCCAAAAAACAGACATTTTAATGAAAATAAAATTTAAAAACATGTTTTTATATATCATGAAAGCATGCTTGTAAAAGAAGAGCCATATCAATGAATGTATTTCTCTAAAAATATGTTTGTTACTTAGAAATAGCAACTGGTGTTGTATTATTCACATTGTTACATTTGTGGTAATTTGTTACAAAAAAAAATGCCAACAGTTTGGCATATGTTTTTTTGTGAGGTCTAGAAGAGTTGTATACATTAAAAAGAAAACAATTCCTTTCAGCAACTTTAATTATAAAACTACAACTGTTAGTTAATAAAACAAAACCTTTCTCTGTATAAATTGATATGATTTAAGAAATGTGTATGAACTTCCCTCATAGCTCAGTTGGTAAAGAATCTGCCTGCAATGTAGGAGACCCCGGTTCGATTCCTGGTTTGGGAAGATCCGCTGGAGAAGAGATAGGCTACCCACTCCAGTATTCTTGGTCTTCCCTTGTGGCTCAGCTGGTAAAGAATCCACATGCAATGCGGGAGACCTGGGTTCGAACCCTGGGTTGGGAAGATCCCCTGGCGAAGGGAAAGGCTATCCTTTCCAGTATTCTGGTCTGGAGAATTCCATGAACTCTATAGTCCATGGGGTCACAATGAGTCGGACACGACTGACCAACTTTCACTTTCACTATGTCTTGCTATCATATAATATGAGGGTTTTATCTGTTTTGTTCTATCACTTCCTTTCTCTTCCATCCATCCTTCCACTATACTCATCTCAAAATCACATTCAGTGTTACCATTATTGTGTGTATGTTTGTGTGCTCAGTCATGTATGACTCGTTATTATACTCATCATTATTATGACTGTGTAAATAGTTTCCACAAATGATCCAAGTAGTGGTTTTCAATAATAATATTTTCTTTTGAACAGCTTTCTGTTTCTCTAGGATTTTATTAACTACCTGATAAATTAATTTGCTTACTTATTTTTAAAGCTATGGTGAATCTTCCCACCCTCTCCAACAGTTTGGTTTCATAGTTTCAATTCAGTTATGGACAATGGTCAAGCAAATGATTTATCTTTTTTATTTTTATTTACTTTGAATCATCTCTTTTTCCTCTGCCCTCCACCTTTAATGTATACGAAAACTTTTATAAGCCTGTTTCATTCTTTCAGCTATTGTTTTGGGATTTACCTCTACTATCACCTTGAAAATTCAGGAGAAAAAAGTGATCAAGATCTCTACAGTAGAAAAAGCGTGAAACCCAGAATACATATAATGAGTAAACTTTGAGAGAAGGCAGAACACCTGTTCTAAAGTGAAAGGTAGAAGTTAAGGATGTATGGGTGTGGTTAAATTTCCAGATGCTGGTGAGGGAAGTTCAGGATGCTTAAAGGCTATCCATTTAAGGGCTTCTATTTCTTTTGGGAAATAGGAAGAGAATTTATCTATTCTGTGGGTGTGGAAGGATTGGCTCTGCCTGTAGGAGAGTAACAGAGATTGGTTAGGAACCAATGATTAGAAAGACCTGGATAGTAATATATGGAAACTACTGCCATCTCCTCAGTGTTAAGCTTCTTATACAAAAATGGAGAAGGAAATGGCAATCCACTCCACCTTTCTTGCCTAGAGAATCCCATGGACAGAGGAGCCTGGTGGGCTACAGTCCATAGGGTCCCAAGGGTCAGACACAACTTAGAGACTAAACCACCAACATGTAAAAGAATTTTCCAAATCATCAGAAAACCACACCAGGCCCAAGGTGTTCACTTCTGTAGCTGATTTTCCCCAATATCTCAAAGAAGTAGGTTATCTGCCTATTAATAAATTCTCATCTAAGCTCTTTGGAAGATAAAATTAAGTCCATGTTATCTGTGAATTATATGGTTTAAAATTATTGCTTAATGTAATATTTAATATTATATTTATAATATAGTATTTAGAATCATTACTCCTTTTGCACCAATAATTTATTTTTCCCCTAGAGATTTGTGTTCATTGAAGTACCTAAATTCTTTTTTAATTTGAAAATAACATATTCCAATTAAACACGGGAAATGGTGAAGTTCCAAAGTAAATTTGTCAATACATATGTGAGTGTGGCTCAAGTTTACTTTTCATTTCATTTTTGCCCTCTCTTTTAACCACTGAATTATTCTTATACATGAAGATAAGGATACTGATGATATTTATTATCTTAATTTGAAAATTCCTATGCAATTTGGAACTATAGGTACCATTGTGCCAAATTTATGGTTTGTAACTCTATCCGTATTTGTACTTATCTCTACTATATAATGAGCTAGTTTTTCTGCCACTTCTCTTCTAAGAATACCAGTTGTACAGTAGGGAGATTTAAAAATGTATTTTGTTGCATTCTCAAAGAGACAATGCTTTTTGCTAACCCAAGATGTAAGAATTCTGACAGATAAGCTGAGAAAACA
This sequence comes from Giraffa tippelskirchi, assembly GCF_054371585.1. Classification (NCBI taxonomy): domain Eukaryota; kingdom Metazoa; phylum Chordata; class Mammalia; order Artiodactyla; family Giraffidae; genus Giraffa; species Giraffa tippelskirchi. The sequence continues at coordinate 113,541,002 of NC_137278.1, read as the reverse complement.
CACATGAAATCCTGCATCCCTTTTATGAAAAGAAAAAAATGAAATTCACCTCAAGAAAGCAATAGTTTTTTTATATCTTACTATTTTATTTATTTATTTTTTAAAAATTATTTATTTATCTATTTTTTACTTTACAATATTGTATTTGTTTTGCCATACATTGACATGAATCTGCCATGGGTGTACATGTGTTCCCCTTCCAGAACCCCCTTCCCACCTTCCTCCCCATCCCATACCTCTGGGTCATCCTGGTGCACCAGCCCCGAGCACTCTGTATCATGCATCGAACCTGGACTGGCAATTCGTTTCACATATGATAATTTACATGCTTCAGTGCCATTCTCCCATATCATCCCGCCCTCGCTCTCTTTCAGTCCGTAATACAGTTCTATACATCTGTGTCTCTTTTGCTGTCTCGCATACAGGGTTATCTTTACAGATTTACTAAATTCCATATATATGCATTAGTATACTGTATTGGTGTTTTTCTTTCTGGCTTACTTCACTCTGTGTAATAAGCTCCAGTTTCATCCACCTCATTAGAACTGATTCGAATGTATTCTTTTAATGGCTGAGTAATATTCCATTATGTATATGTACCACAGCTTCCTTATCCGTTCGTCTGCTGATGGACATCTAGGTTTCTTTTGAGGAATCTCCACACTGTTCTCCATAGTGGCTGTACTAGTTTACATTCCCACCAACAGTGTAAGAGGGTTCCCTTTTCTCCACACCCTCTCCAGCATTTATTGCTTGTAGACTTTTGGATAGCAGCCATTCTGACTGGCATGAAATGGTACCTCATTGTGGTCTTGATTTACATTTCTCTGAGTGATGTTGAGCATCTTTTCATGTGTTTATTAGCCATCTGTATGTCTTCTTTGGAGAAATGTCTGTTTAGTTCTCTGGACCACTTTTTGACTGGGTTGTTTATTTTTCTGGACTTGAGCTACAGGAGTTGCTTGTATATTTTTGAGATTCATTCTTTGTCCGTCGCTTCGTTTGCTATTATTTTCTCCCATTCTGAAGGCTGTCTTTTCACTTTGCTTATAGTTTCCTTTGTTGTGCAGAAGCTTTTAAGTTTAATTAGGTCCCGTTTGTTTATTTTTGCTTTTATTTCCAATACTCTGGGAGATGGGTCATAGAGGATCCTGCTGTGGTTTATGTCAGAGAGTGTTTTGCCTATGTTTTCCTCTAGGAGTTTTATAGTTTCTAGTCTTACGTTTAGATCTTTAATCCATTTTGAGTTTATTTTTGTGTATGGTGTTAGAAATTATATCTTACTATTTTATTTAAATGATAATAAGACAATACATAAACTGAGAATCTGATTTGATTTTTAAATTATTTTCATTTTAGGCTATGGCACAGAAGGAAGACATGGAAGAAAGAATCACGACCCTTGAGAAGCGTTACCTCAGTGCTCAGAGAGAATCTACCTCCATACATGACATGAATGACAAACTAGAAAATGAGTTAGCAAATAAAGAGGCCATCCTACGGCAGGTTCAGTATCTCCATCTTGGTTTCCTTCTGGTCTGTACGTGTTCTCACCATTCTCACAAAACATGGAGTATGTAAAATATGGTATTCCTTAGCAATAAATTATTCTCTGCAATTTAGAATCAAGCTAACTAAATAGATGTGATTTTCAGTATATAATCTAGAAATTTGTCTTAAAAATAATAAAAATAATGACTAATATTTACTTTGAATCTAGCCATGAACTAGAAACTGTGGTAACCAGTTTATATATATATATATCACCTCACTTAAATCCAATCACCACCTGTAAGTACAATTATTATAGTGTAAAGTATAATAATTATTATACAATTATTTTACTGAGTGTAAAGTATGTACATTTATTATACTGAGGAAACTCAAGTTCAGAGAACATGACAGCTTTCCCAGAGTCACACGTACAGTAATTGCAGAGTCAATAATGGAAGCCTAGGTCTATCCAGCTCTGGAGAAGGAATGGGCAAATTATAGCCCACATGCCAAAACTGTGGCTGTTTTATAAGTATAGTTGTATCAAAACATAACCATATCCATTCATTTAATCATCATCTCTGACTGCTTTTATGCTACAATAGTAGAATTGAATAGGTAAATCAGAGACTTTGTGATACACAGAGCCTAAAGTATTTACTATCTGGCCCTTAGCAGAAAAAGTTTCCCAACGTCATCTCTAGAGCCTGAACTCTCAGTCATTATGATCCATTCCCTCTCCTACTCTAGCTAATGTTAAGATTTTCAGTAAATTGCTGTTATGGTGCATTTGAGGTTTAAGTACTAAGTTGTGTCTCATTTGTCCAAGTTAATTCTCACTATTCACTTCAATTCTTTTTGCTGTTGTTGGTAAAAGATTTTCATTTTTTATATGCTAAATTTATTAAGGAATATTGATAAGCAATATATGAAAACATGTGGTAGTAGTAGCTGATTTTAACTCTAGGATAAAGGCTGAAGCCCACAGCCCCTAGTGACTGGTGTCACTATCCTAATTGTGACAATTTAAGTGTCTCTTTTCATCCCTGGTTCAGATGGAAGAGAAGAATAGACAGTTACAAGAGCGTCTTGAGCTGGCTGAGCAAAAGTTGCAGCAAACTATGAGAAAAGCTGAGACCTTACCTGAAGTAGAGGCTGAATTGGCTCAGAGAATTGCAGCCCTGACAAAGGTACTACAATAAAACAACTGGTCAACCTAGATATATTAATACTTATAGAAATGACTAGTAATCAAAATGGAATCTATAAAGATTTTCTTTAGGCTTTATGAAGTTTATATTATATTGGTCTGTTGTTTAGATGACTTTTTATATTGCATATATCTTATTTATGTTGAAATGAATGATTGATAAATTAATGTGATTATTTCTTTGCCTATCTAAACATTACCAAAAACAAAGTTTCATGTTCTTATAGCTAATTTTCCATGGTAATATTTGTACATAATAATCACCAAATATAAAAATACAATGATGATTTTAACATGGATATACATGAGACATAATAATTTAGTAAGCTTAACATAAATTGTACAGTTTTAAAAATGCAGGAAGTATCATAAACAGTTGATTTCTTTCTGATTACAGTATGAAAAAAATTTGTTAGAAGTTGAAAATTAGATTTGTAGAGCTGTAAAATCTAAAGGTTTTAAATACAGAAAGTGATTTTAATAGTTGAAATTTCTTCTGAACCAATAAAATCAATAATATTCTGAAGAATGTTCAGAACTAACTGCTCCATTATGGACATTACATTCTGAAATTATTTGTTTATTTTAGAACTTAGCAACCATTATAATGTTGTAAAGTGAAAGTGAAAGTTGCTCTGTCATGTCTGACTCTTTGCAACCCCATGTAATAGTCCATGGAATTCTCCAGGCCAGAATACTGGAGTGGGTAGCCTTTCCCTTCTCCAGGGGATCTTGCCAACCCAGGGACTGAACCCAGGTCTCCTGCATCGCAGGTGGATTCTTTACCAGCTGAGCCACCAGGGACGCCCAAATGACTATTCTTACTTTTCACAGTTAAATGGAAATGGCAATTGCTTCAAAGTGCATATGCATGTCAGTAGAATAAAATTCCAGATTTTGTCACTAAAAGAATGTTTGAATTTTGATATCAATTCAAAAATGTATACACGTTTTAGATGTTTAAACATTGTTGGTGAAAAGTGAAAGTGTTAGTCACTCTGTCATGGCTTGACTCTTTGCGACCCTGTGGACTGTAGCCTGCCAGGCCCCTAGGTCATGGAAGCTTTTTTTCACGCCATTGTAGTAAATGGCTCAGACAGATATGTGAACTGCAAATTATGAACTCTGATATTTGGGATCATCCAGAACAACTGATGCAGCAAAGTAAAAGTAGGCACACATTGTTGCTTTCAGAAAAAGCAAATGATTAGAGAGGAACAGTAAACTGATGCCTGTTCATTAAAATAGAGTAGTTAATCAGATAGTGAAAGGACAAACAGTTGACAAAGTAGAAAGTATTGAAATAGTTGGGTGTCTGTAGAGTTACTGGACTAACTAGCTGAATAGAACTTTTGTCTGATTAGGGTGATACAACGTGGATCCTTCTATAGTCACAGATCAGAGTACCGTAAACATTCTGGAAGTTTCAGAAATGTATGCTTTCTAAAATAAATATAAACTTATTTAATTTGAGAAATATTCTTGAAATTATATAAAAAGTACAAACAGATTAGTAGTATTCTGTTTTTTTTGTTCAAATTCTGTTTAAATTACTGTAATCTGAATTAAGATATGTGTACTTAGGCTTTTCATCTGAGGAATATAAAGGATTTTTATAGTTATCTTATTGAATTGAAATATTTTAGAAGGCATTAGGCAAGTAGTTAAATAATAAAAGTAACTTTTGTGATATTTTAGTATAAAATAGTCATCAATATTGTGTGAGTAAAATACAAGAAAGTCTGGAATCTCTCTCCCCAAAACACAATTTAAAATTCAGCAAATTTGCCCCAAATTAACCTCTGATTGATTGAGAACAAAGCATAATTTAAAATATAATACTTGACAAATGAGGCTTTCATTAAATATCCCTATGAATCCTTAATTTAGAATTTAAAAATAACTTAAAGTAAGTATCTCATCTGTCTTGCCCTCCATTTAATTGTATTGGAATCATATTTGGTACCTATATTCATTTATGCACCCAAAGTATTTCCTCAGTTTACTCCTACCTAATAATACATTACTAAAATTCTACTTCATCTAGACCTTTTGATTTCCTCCCTTTTGAGCAGTTTTATCTCTCTTAAAATGTGTGAAGCTGCTAGAATTCACTCTGCTTGTCCTTTTTGCTGTTTTCTCTACTGACTGGCTGTATATCAACACATTATTTCAGATATATAGTTTTCAGATGGCCATATTTAATTCATTATTCACTCTCCTCTGGTCCTGAGATTTTATTTTCAATGTACTCCCTCTGCTTGTAATCCTTTTATAACATTTGAAGATCAGTCTTTCAGTCTTTCATTTGCTCTCCCAAGTTTGATGGCTAAAATAATTTTTAAGCATTTTCTTATCTTCTGTTCTCAAGACCTGAAGAGACTGTCTCTAAAACCAGCTTTAGTTGTTCATTGTTTCAATACCTGTTTGTTTTCAATATCTTACAATTATTGATCTCCATAGTCTTTTTCTACTTCATAATATTTTTTACTTCTCACTAATTTATGATATAGGCTTAATTTAAATCTAGACTCCCTCTCCTATGTTTTGAATGATTTTGTTAACAATCTTTCATATATTTTATTTGGTCTATATGTATTTTTTCTTCTCTTTGGCCCTCCTCTCTTTAATTTTAATTCCTTCTCCATTTCCAAATATATTCACATTCTTCTCAAAACCATTTCTTCCTATAATTTTTTCTAAAACTTTAGCACATTTGAAAATTGTCTTGTCACATTAGAGAGTGAAACCAAGATAAGCCCTATATCCCATCAAGGAGTCATAAACTTGCAGACTGTTTTTGCATGACTCTAGTATTTACATCATTTCCTTAAATTGCAGTCTTCCTCAGGTTAAGGTGAACATAAATCAGTAGTGCTTGCACATTTATCCAGTGCTTGTTTAGAGATGATGTCTGAATTTACCGTTTGGTTGATAAGAAAATTTTTTCTTCTGCTGGTGGTGTGTATGTATGTATGTGTGTGTGTGTGTGTGTGTGTAAAAATAGGTAGCTAAAGCTCATTTAAGGCTTTCAGAAGGTCAAAAGTTTTGAACGCTGGTGGCTCAGGATAAAATGAAAAATTTGGCTTCAGTGAGTGAATACACAACTAATAAACATTTTGGGCTCCCAATCTTTTGATTTATGATGTTTACTTCTTTAATTAAAATGCGTATTCCCTCAGCAAGGACATAATTCATCTTGAATTTCATAAGGTATTTCATCCATTTTTAGTACCAATAAAAAGTATCAACAAAACATAGTGATTTAAACATGACAGAATTCTTGCTTAATCTCTGAAGTGAAGTTTCACAATGTTTGGTGTGTTTTCAATAGTTAAGATGTAAACAGCTAAAAGTTTTAAGGACCTTTGAAAGATATACTAACTTTACTTGTATATTGGAATAGACAGTTTTGGAAATAGAAATGTTCAAGCTTCGACTACTTTGAATCAATCACCTAATTGTCATAACATTACTTGTTAAAATTTAATTTTGAGAGATTACAGATATGTTTAAGAATTTAAAGTATATCATTTCAGCAATATTTTGACCTGTATACAGTATTAATAATTGAATTATAAATTTTAAATAATATTATAAAATTGTTTTATAGCTTTTGAAGACTATAGTAGCATTCTGTATTGCTTCTGGTTGGAGATTTGGGGAGAGAAATTGATTATTTCTTTTTTCTTCATTACTTTGCCAATTTATGAAATAAGAATATCAGAAAGAAAATCTTACAAAATGTAAATGTTGAGTTATAATTCACATAAGCCCATCAGTTAAATGTTAAATGTTCATTTTATAGATTAAGTTGGGATTTGTTGCATAAAATAGTACATATGCATAAGAACCAATACATGAATAGGTTACCGTTTCTTTTCAGGTACTGCATGACATATTTATATATAGTCTTATATCTGCATAAAGTAAGTTTCACCATTTTAGAATAAACTTACAAAATATAATAGAATATGCTCTGGAGTTAAATATTGTTTATACTGACATAAGGTACTTTGGCTGTTGTGATTATTTAACTTGTAATTATGATTAAAATGTTGATTTAACTTTACATGTAATCTGTGCATAACATACTAATACGATTCAGCTATCAGCAATGTCATGTGTTGAACACTCTGCATCTGTGGTTACCTGACATTCACCTCCAAGACGTGTAACTAACCTTGTCACTGGGCAAACATTAGCTCACAAAGGCACTGTGCTGCCTTTTCACTTTAGGGCGCTCTTTGGTTTCCATAGCAACAAATCAATGCAGAGTCAGTTTTGGAGTGGCCCCTGGTGTCATTCAGGAAAGTTCACTATAAGTATTCTTGTCCTCGCAGCACTATTGTCACTTTGGTAATTTGAGGACTTTTAATCATTTTCATTTAAAATGTCAGATTAATGCTATGTCTAAGAGCAGATGCTAAGGTTTTACACCTACAACCATAGTGTAATCAGAGACCAGAAGTTTGTAAGTGTGCCACTGTTGCTGAGGAAACTCAGTCCTGCTTGAATTGGAGAATACTCATAATAAGTAACCCCGTAGCTTAGCTTTTTCTCTGATTTCTACAGAGCTGGGTTTAAAATAAATACTGTTCCAAATTTATTTCACCTGAGATCATTGCCTTGGCCTACTTCTCAACATTGAGGTACACTGTTTCCATTATTTTTAAGTAATATAACAAACCAAAACACAAAACTTTTGACAGTGTATCAGAAACATATTCTAGTGTTTGGTTTCCCATAATTCCAGTTATTACATGACTCTCAGAGTTGCTTTAATTCGTTCTGTAGTAATCTTTCATCGCCAGCCATCACTAACCTCTCATACCTTAGGTTGGTAGCTTTTTATTTGAGCATATCATTGTTTTTCACTTACAACCATCAACTGCATCATGTTCACCAAATATCAGAGTAGTTCTTTCCACATAAAATTCTGTCTATTAAAGTATTAAATTTGCTGTCACACTTTTCTTTTAAGCATTCTGTGCTATGTTCTGTTCAGTGTCAGTGTCTTTAGTTCTGATTTTTCAATTTTGTCCCTCTCCTTTTCCTTGACTTGTTAGTCTGATCCAACCTCTTCTACCTCATCTGATGATTATCAATATGTTATGGAAGCTAAACTACAAGAAATGATCTCCATACGTAGGAAGGTAGTCCTACTGGACTTTACTTTCTATTGCTAAATAGAATTCATCTAAGTTTTTCTTTTCATTTCTAAAAATTTTGTTACTTTTATTTATTGATAATCGACCATCTGTGCAGTTGAGTGCTTCAGGAGCTTAAGATTGGACAATGGCAGGTTTGTGTTCAAACCATGCACAGTCTGCATGTTACATTTGGCTGATCTCATCGCTCATAAATAACTCCAACGTTTTGCTGATGCTTGGATGTGACAGGCCTTTGTAGCTGACACATTTCAAGCAATGCTGTTCAGCTGCCTGTTGAAAGAAAGTTTATTTTTTGAAATCTACATTTGCAGTTGGTAGTAGCTTGCTTTACATTTTATTTCAGTTTATTTAGAGGAAAAGTCTTAACCACATCTTACATGTCAGATGCATTCTTCATATTTCTTAACAGGCTGAAGAAAGACATGGAAACATTGAAGAACGGATGAGGCATCTAGAAGGTCAACTCGAAGAGAAAAATCAAGAACTTCAAAGAGTATGTATTTTAAGAGCCATCCCTCTCAAGCATCAGTTTATGGATTTATACTCTGCATATAAGAAATGAATGCCTTTCTTGATTATGGGTTATATTTAAAATCATATGGATATGCCCTGTGCATTAAAAAAAGAGCTTCTGCCAATTTAATCAAAACAGACATAAAATTAAATCCAATATTTAAACTAGAAAAAGGATAAAAACAAACCCAAATAATCTTTAAATGATTCTTATTTTAAATTTATTTATTCGGTTATAAGGCTAGGCAAAGAGAGAAAATGAATGAGGAGCACAACAAAAGATTATCTGATACTGTGGACAGACTTCTGACAGAATCCAATGAACGCTTACAGCTACATTTGAAGGAACGGATGGCTGCTCTAGAAGAGAAGGTAAAAGGACCAACAGTAGAATCACATGATTATTAGCTATATTCATATGATCATGCTTGTTTTATGCTCTGCTGCAATCATAGTATTGGTCAGAGGATCCATTTACTTTCTTTAATTTGAAAGGAGCCTGAAACATCTTAAAAGTGAACAAATGGCTTCTATAAAAATATGTAAGATCAATTTTTAAGTGAATGAAAAAAGTTACATGTTATATAACATGTGTAGCATGATCATATAGACAAATGTATTGAAATGTGGTATACTTTTGCAGTGAAAGTGTTTCACTTACTTCTCACCTGGTAAGCAAAAAAGATTAAGACAAAAAATAGTATTTTGGAGTGGAGGGAAGGGAGGTTTGATATGAACCATTCAAATGTTTCAAGTATCTGACTCTGATACTAATCTAAAAGCCAAAATGTGAGTGAGCTTATATCACCAATAAAACCAGTGTCAATCTCACCACAGAATTTAGAAATGCAATACTTTCAGCCATATTATTTCCAAAAACGGGCTTTTGTACAATCTGCAATTTCACTCACAATTTATATGTCTCATTAATAGTTGGCAACTACCAGATCAACAAAAGTTATGTCAGCTGGTTGCCAATTCCATGGTATAAAAAAGGTAGGGATTAAAACCCAGGTGGAGAAATCATTTTGGAAATTTAGATTGAATGCCGGTCACTACTTAAACTAGAAATTTCCCCCTGCTCCATACAGTAAACCAAAACAGGAAAAATGTTTCAAGAAAATGTTAAAGAAATTTGATCAGTTTACCCATCAAGTCATAAGGCATACCTTCTTCCTATTAAATTCCAAATGCATGCCAGTTACCAAACTCTTACTTTAATTTTACTCTATAAATTTTAAAAGTGCATTATTATAAATCATGCTTTGTGATACTACAAGAAAAATATAAAGATTTTAAAAATAGTAATACTTTTATGGCAAGGATTTTTAAAAAATCTGTCATGCAACTTATTTGTACATCATGACATGTAACATTAATTTTTAAATAACTAAATTTTATTTTAATTTAATAATTTAATCATTATTAGAAATTTTTCATTCTGTATATGAAATTAAGGTTCAAATATTGAACCTTTAAAATATATGATCTTAAATTTTTCTTTCTTCAGGTAATAAAAATTAGTTCATCTGAATTCTTCTCTGTGACTTTCTCATTTAAAGAGTAAATTGATTATTTCAAATTTTAAAAAGACTAAGAAGAGCTTGACAAAAATAGTTTAAAAGTTAATAGTTATCTTATTTGTCAATCCAACTGTTACAAAATTACATTTCCCATTTTAATTATGTACCTCTAAAAATGTTCAAGTGTCTTGTTTAAAGATTCTATTGAAACTTAGTTTCCATGGAAACCAAAAAATAGATGGGGCCAAGGAAGGAATCAAAGAAAATTCTTGAGTCATATAAAATTAATCTACACATTGAATGGTTTTCTCTTTAGTTTATTAATTACTTAGCTGTTCTTCTTTCCTTTCCTGTAGAATGTTTTAATTCAAGAATCAGAAACTTTCAGAAAGAATCTGGAAGAATCTTTACATGATAAGGTATTATGGAAGCTTACATTTTGTCCACTTTTCTATTTTACAGTGGTGAATGTTTTTTTGTAAAATAAATTTGATAATAAATAATTTTAGGATGTTATCTTTTAAAATAGTTTAAATTTTATGTAATACATACAGAGAAGTATACATATAGAAAGAGAGCCTGATGAATTTTTACAAGCCAACACACTAAAAATCAGCATCCTGGAAGCCCCCCTTTATTACCCTATAATCCCTACTTTTATCCTAAAGAATAATCACTATCTTGACTGCTAATAGAAAAAGAAAAATTATTTTGACTTTTTTGTACTTTATATAAAAATGTATGCACTGATTTGTGTCTAGTTTGAGATTATTTTAGCTGAAATGTATTAAATAACTATTGTGCATAACAGTTGTGATAAGTTACATTTTTGTGAACACAATCTTAGTTCTAAAGTATCTTTAAAAGTCTCAGGAGAAAAAGCACAAAGCAATGAATTGTAGAGTAGCAGATGCCAAATGCCAAATGAGTGAAATAGACAATAAGAACTACAGGTAAGAGAGATCACCATACACTGATGCTCTAAAGAAGATTTCAGAAAACTTGAAGGAAACATAGGACTGTGGTGCAAGTCTTTCAAATATAGTTCCTGTGCCCTGATTGCAGGTGCTTAGAGTGGGGAGAGGATGAGTAGTTAGGTTTGAGATCTTAAATAATAATGGGCTTAACAATTTCACTGGAATCAGTTATTCTTATTGTAGAATATGTGATAGACTAGACAGATAAGGACCAGATTATGAAATGTTAAAAGCTGTAATTGATAATGTCTTTTCCTCCTTCCTTAGCATGTAAAATTCTTGTTAGCAATTTTGTCTTATTTTGTTCAGCATAGGTAAATGAAGTAATACAAAATCACTCTCTTAATAAGTGACTTATTAAATGTGTACTCAACCAAAGATGAAAGGAATGGAAATAGAGAAGGGAGGGAGAGAGGGAAAGAGGGATAACAGAGGGAAGGGAGAAAGGAATGAAGGGAGAGAGGGAGGAATGGAGAGGGGGAAGGAAGGGAAGGAAGATCTGGCAACAGTATGACATTTGGAAGGTATTGGAAAAGATGAGAGAATAAAGATAAGAAAGAACAATTGCACATCTAACCATATTGAATGCTACATATTATGATATTAATTTAAAAAATAGCTATTTTGTCCCACAGTCAGAATGTACATACTCTTATCCCCTGAAAGACAGATGTATTAGAACAATTCAATATGGTGCCTAGAAGATAGCATCTAATTCTTTCTGGAGTAGTTCAGAAAGTCTACATGAAGAAGATGACATTTCATCAAGCTCTTGAAGGCAAATTTGATCATAACCAACAGAGAAGGGACAAAACCTATGAATAGCATGGAGAAAAAGCAAAGGTGGTTGATTTGCTGAATCACCAGAAATTTGCTGTGACTGGTATGTGTGTAAAGGACTAGAGTGTTACCAGATTGCGAATTTTGGACTCGATCCTATTATGGAATGTTATGTTATTCAAAGCTCTGTGTGCTTCTGGCAAGATCCCCAGAACCCACTCCCCAACCGCCTACCTGAACCTTGTAACTCCAACAATCTGCCCAGGCAATCAGCAGTACAAATCATTCCATGCTTTACATCCCTATTCATGTCAGTCTCTAGAGGAAGCAAATCCCAGGTCATACATCATTTCTGAATGCCATTCCATACAGCTGAACACATTTCCTAATCTAACCACATCTCCTGTAACTCCTCATATTTCCACTCAGTTATCTATAACTCAAAGTCCATTATGAGTAAAATCCTTCATATACTCAACCTCTTTTCTTCATGTTTCTCTTCATTATCTCGATCTCTAAAGTGCCTAGGACCATCCTTGGATATCTTCTGTATGTTCAGTCCTTGGTGAGTTCATGGATTTTAAATACCATTTGTAAATTGAGTACTTACAAATTTAGATCACCTACTGGGTCATTCCTGAAGGAGTTCATTTATTCAAAAGCCAACTCAGTATCTCTATTTGGACACATGGTCATCTCAATCTTAACAAGTAATCCTCTCAACTCCCAAAACACCACTACCGACTAACCTAATCACTACCCAGCAGTCATGTCAGTAGATCACAACTTCTTCCCCTTAATTATTCAGGTTAAAAATCTTGGAGCTATCCTTGACCTCTTTCTTTATCCACACCCCTTAGCCAGTTCAATAACAAATTCTCTCAGTTCTATCTTCAGAATGAAACCAATATCCTTGCCATTCTCTTCTGACACCATGGTTGTCCACACCATAACCCTCTTGCCTGTTTTTGGAAGAGCAGTGATAGTTTTATTTCTTCCCTGCCTTTCAGTCTCATTCATCAGCTCACCTCACAGCCATCAAAATTATCAGGTCACTTCTCTGCTCAAAAATCCCCAAGTCATTTCCTGTCTCACTCAGAGTGAAAGCCAGACACTTGAAGATGGTTTACAGAGCTTTCAGGTCTACCCTTACCAAATCCTGTTAGCATGATTTCCTAAACCCATTACCACTTGCCTTTCTCCTTAACTTTTCCAGTTCAGACACAAAAGCCTCCTTGCCCACTCCCTCACCAAATCTAGTCCCCCTAAGAGGCCTTTGCACCCACCGTTCCTTCTACTTGCCATTCCTTTCCTTAAGGTGTTTTTTTAACTCCCTCCCTTTCTCTAGGTCTTTGCTCAAATATCACTTAATTCAGAGCCTGCCTTTACTCTCTTATTTTCTAATTCCTACCAACATCCTATAAACCCAAATTGTTTATTGTCTTTTCTGCTAGATTGTAAATTACATGAGGGCAGGAAATTTGTTAGTTCATTGCTGTAGCATGCATGCTGTATCTTAAACCCTACCACACAAGAGGTGCTCATTGTATATTTGTGGAAATAATGAATAAATGAATTAATAAATACAATAAGAATGTATCAGATAGCTATAAGCAAGAGTTTTATTTGATCATACATGTCTTTAAAAATGATACAGCTAGCAGAGAAATGTGTGGGGAAGAGATTAAAGGGAACAATGCCTCTGTGGAAGTTGGTAAAAATAATACAGGGAAATGGTAAAAATATGTGTGATATAGGACGGCAGTAGAAAGAATAAAAAGAGCAGATACGATAAACATTGCAAAGGCCACACTGACAAAATGTCATGGTGAGAAAAGAAGTATGAGTCCAGTAAAATGTCCAGCATTGGCCCCTGCGAGGGGGAAAAATAACAGCAATGGAAAATGCAGAAGGACACATTTAAACATTTATAATGTTATAAAATTCATAATCACAAAAACAAAATTGAGCACTTACATAAGCATTTAATTAAGGGCTATAAGATCACCCTTGTCTTCATAAATTTACAGACTGAAACTGATAATACCAATCTTAGAAAATTCTCATATGCACAAGTTATTGTATCAATAGCAAGCTAATAATTTTAGCTCATATTGAATGATGACTTTTTATCATCCTTTTCTTAACCTTTTCTTAATTTTTTAAACTGCTATGCTTTCTACTCTGATTTTGAAGTGATGTATATACAGCTAGTCATGACCTTAGTTTTCCCATATGTTTAGAAAGATTTAGGATTAGTGAGTACGAGGGAATGTGGGTAAAATTGTATTAATTTCTGCTGTCACATTTTCATCTCAAGGGGAAAGTCAGGCATTTTTTGCTGTCATATCTAAGAATATTTAATAAAAATATATTAATTATTTTTCCATTTTTAGAAAGTTATTAAGCTTAGTAGTTGGTTTATCATAATTGAATATTGGTATTATTGGTATATGCCTATCATCTGAGTAACACCTCTTTGATTTTTAGGAAAGGTTAGCAGAAGAAATTGAAAAGCTGAGATCCGAACTTGACCAGTTGAAAATGAGAACTGGCTCTTTAATTGAACCCACAATATCAAGGTAACATTAAATTAAAAGCTTATCTATAGTTCACCAAAAATCAGTGTGAGTTTTCTTATGGGCTTTGTATCTCCTGACCTTCCGTTGGTCAGCAGGCATTGTCCTATTTTGATTCCTTACTGATTTATAGTTTCTATGCTCCAAAATAATTCTCTAATTTAGTAATTCTTTCATTAAACAGGCAATAAAATATAAATCATTACCTTTTGTATTCTTCATTTAAAATATATAGAAATATATGTCTTCTTATACATTATAAACTGTACATTAAGAAGTGGAACTATAGATACAGTGATTACATGTTTTTCTAGGAAGAGGCATCAGTCGTTTTCTCTACATGCAGAAATGTTTTCAGTGTTTCCTGTTACTGAAGAAACATCATTGGTTATGATTACTTCAATTTACTCATCATTGGTAATGATCTGTTTTGTCAAGGCAAAAGAGGGAAGGAGAAATATGTTAAAAATTTTTCAAGTAAATTTATTTGTACTCAGCTACTTTGAGTCAATACCTCATCTTTAAAAAAAGCAAAGAGATGCTTATTTACTATGTAGATAGACACATATCTAACTTAATAACAAGCATTTATTTGTTAAACAACACAGTATCAACTATTTGAAACTTTTGACCACCACAGACTTCTATTATAAAAGTGCATTTTTTTTGGTGTTAAGCTTATCCTAAGAATGTTAGCTCCACAAGGGTTGGAGATTTTTGCCTGTTTGGAGTACTATAATTTCAGCACCCCCAAAATATATATACATATATTAGGCACTCAATAGATATTGTTGAAGAAATGCATATGTAGTAAAGCATTTTTCAAGCATTCAGGTGAAAAATCTGAATTAAAAAAAATCCTAAAAGTATTTACATTCTCTTCAATGTATTAATAAAAACAAAATTCAGAATTTTGAATTCACTTTAATATGAGAAACACTGTTCTGCATGTGTAAATACACCCAAGGAACTTTTAGATATGTAGATCTTTGATTTTGAAAATAATGTTCATTTTTCTAATGTTTTATTATGATTTATGTATTTGAACTTGTTATTGATTCAGTGATATACATGGTGATGATGATGGTGATGGTAAAGGTGAAAGAAAAAGCTGATAAAATACCAACAGAGTAAATGCACAGAACTAGCATTATTCAGTCAACAAATGTATATTTTATCAGGATCAAATGGCCATTTCATTGTCTTTTTTACCTTTAGTCTCAGAAATACAGAGTTGTAAAAGTACTATCTAAAAGTTTATCACTGTAGTGAGTCATCATGGAAGCCTAACAATGTGACATTTATTGACAATGAAGAATCATCAAGGAAGCTTGAGAACTACATAGGGAACAACTATTCTTTGGTACAACAGGTTGTAGTAGAAACAACACTAGACTAAAAATAAGTAAGTTGACATTCCTAGGTCTTAGGCATATAATAACAAAATAACTGATTTTGGAAAACCCTTTTCGCCTTAATAAACTCAAATTAAATATATATATATATGTATTTACATTAGTTACATATAAAATAACATTTTTGACAAGTTTACTTTGGAGATAAGATGAGACAAGTGAGAAAAGGGTGTTTTGTATACAGTAAATCAATTCACAACTATAAAGTATTATAGGAATTATTAAGACAGCTAATTTATAATAAGTTAAGAGACAACTGAAACTTTATTAAACAAATTATTTCTTGAACAATCATATTCTGAGTGCACACAATTGAAAAAGAAGCAAAGAAAACAAAATACATGAGAACTTATCTACTAGTTTTTGATCTAGTTTTTGAAAGTAGGAAGAGATGAGCTAGAGTGAGTGAGACAGTGACTAATCTCCTCTACTAATATAGTGTTTTGAAAATAATGTTCAGTTTTCTAATGTTTTATTATGATTTATATATCTGAACTGAAGTTATTAATTTAGTGATATATATGGTAATGATGATGATAAGAAAGAAAAATGAGTTCCAGAGTGACTGGAAAAGGCCTGATTTGGCTCAGCTCTGGAGAAAGGTTAGGATCTGGATAATTGCAGAAGACAATGAAGGACATCCCAGGAAGCAGAGGAATGAGCAACAGATTTTCTCCAAGAAAATTCATACCTACTTATCTGTGCAAGTTCCTTTATGAGATTGTATTCAAGAGTCCCAGGAGATTCTGGAGGGGAAAATACATGGTTCCTTGTTTAAAGGAACCAGTGACTGTATTGTAACTTAAATCTACAAATGCCTCTCAAAATATTGTATACCAAAAATAATTTTAAAATTGAAATATATGGAATACTGCCTCTGACAGATCAGAGTTGAATAAAAGGAGAGAGGTGAGGAGTAACTGCTTCAAATAAAGTATAAGCAATGCTTTCCTACAATTAATGTTGGTTCAGGTCTTTTGTTCTTTCAAGATAACTTAAGTGCTTTCTACTTGTGAGATGTTGTGACATTGGAGATACAGTGGTGATGGTAGTGAAGAATACATGTTCCAGATGGAAAATGCACAAATATGAATTTGCGGATTGCAGGGCTTCCCTGTTGGCTCAGACAATAAAGAGTCTGCCTGCAATGCAGGAGATCTGGTCGGAAAGATCCCCTGGAGAAGAGAATGGCTACCCACTCCAGTATTCTTACCTGGAAAATTTCATCAACAGGGGAACCTGACAGGCTACAGTTCATGGACTCTCTGTGAGTCGGACCCAACTGAGCGACTAACACATTCACATTCACACAGGGAATTCACATTCACACAGGGAATTCACATTCACACAGGGAATTCACATTCAGACAGGGAATACCAGGAGCTAGAATAGTATATGACGTTGAGACTTTTAAGCCTCAGCTTAAATAGAAACTTAGGAAATCATAATCACATAAATGTGCGAAGAGACAGAAAGAATAGCATGTTCAAAGGCTCGAAGCAAAAGAAAGTATGAGCTTGAGAGTAAATGGAAATGAAACTGGAAAGTAGAAGAAGCCCAGGTAGAGGGCCTTGTAAGGACAATGAAGAGTTTTGAGCAGGGCATCAATGTGACCAGATCTGTTTGTTTAATGTTTCTATTGATGACCTGGAATTGAGAGCTAAAACAACAAGAAAACAATACTCCTAGCATGATGAGTTATAATTTTAGAAACTCTAGTGCCCACAGAGACATTACCCTAAGCAGTCACAGACTAATAAAGGTCCTTAGACAAGGAATATGCTGACCTGGACAGTTTGGACTGTATTATTAATATAATCAATTGCATTCATTTCTTGTCTTACCAGATAGTTATCAAATTCTTATTATATTCTAGGAATATCTCCTTGAACACACAATGGTGACTAAAATCTGATCTTTGTCTTAATAAAACTTGTATTCTCTGCTATAAATAAAGACTGACCGTTGTGCCATTTAATGGCTATGGCCTGATTAGCTAGTTTTTAATATATAACTAACTCACAATAAAGCCATTTTGCCTGATTAAGCCTCAAGTTCACTGCTATAAAGACCATAGCTGTCATCTGTTTGAAGGATGATTCCTTAGTTCATCTGCTTTAACATCCAGTTGGGCTAAACAAGAACCTGCATCAGTTAAGTCAGTGTCTTCTACTTTTTCAAAAACCCAGAGCTCACTTAACCTTTTATAGTCTTGCCAAGTATTTGGAGATGTGTGTTTTTGTCTGCAAAGAGAACTGAGAGTAAGAGCATAGTAGATCAACAGAAGCCCCAAGTTCAAAAGCAAACAGCTTTAAGAGTATTTTCTGCTGATGATGAATCATTTTATATGACAGCATGTTGCATTTGTTATTATCATAATTACTGTAGTTGTAAACTTAATTTTATATAAATCTATATATAAATAATATACTTGGAGAAACCTTTAGTGCACTTCGATTACAATTTATTTTCATGTTTATTGAAAACTGGTCTGATGATATTTTCCAACTAGAATTTTCAAAGTGTTTCATCCCTAAGCAGATTTCAGAATTGATGTGCTTATTAAAAGATTTTTCCTTAATATTTTTGGAACAATGTCTTATCAAAACCTGAAAAACTGTTCTGGGTGGATTATCCTGATTTATTTTCAAAAAAAAGAATTATTAACCTTAGGTCAATCTGATTTTAAGTGCTTTGTTGATTTCCTAAATTGAAAAACAAAACAGTAGAAAATAGATATGCTGTGACTCAAAAAGTTTACACATTTTTCTCTTAGGTTAATGAAGAATATTTTTAAAAAGCACAGTGATAAATAAAATGTATTTGGTTATCCACTAAATAGCTCAAAATAAAACAGAGTTGTCAGAATGTAAGCCAATGGATTTTGGTTGTCAATCTTAACATGTTTCAATCGACTAGTGAGTTTGAAAATGATAATGAATGAACAGAAAGGCTTTTTAATATTCTAAAATGAACCTGATCTTTGGAATGAACCTGAGACTGAAATTTATGACATAAGTCTCTGAAGAGACCTCTAAGATTTATGACATATTTTCTTCCCCCTTGAGAGTTTGAGTTTTGTTGCCAATTAAGCAGTGGATAGTGATTTGCTGATAAGTTTTCCTTATTTCCAGAACTCATCTGGACACCTCAGCCGAGCTGCGGTATTCTGTTGGATCCCTAGTGGACAGCCAGTCTGATTACAGAACAACTAAAGTAATAAGAAGACCAAGGAGAGGCCGCATGGGCGTGAGGAGAGATGAGACAAAGGTTAAACTTTTGATTTCAAGTCTTTGATGGTTTAAGTAAATACACTCTTCCATTTTGGATAGTATTTTTATACTGAAAGCATTCATTTTTATTAGTTTCAGGTGTGATATATGACAGATTTTTTTTTTTTTTCTAACTATAGCTAACATAAAACCCCTGTGCATGTGCTAAGTTACTTTAGTCATGTCTGACTCTTTATGACCCTATGAACTATAGCCCACCAGGCTCCTCTGTTCATGGAACTCTCCAGGCGAGAATCCCCTTCTCCAGGGGAATCTTCTCAACCCAGGGATCGAACTTGAGTCTCTTATATCTCCTGCTTTGACAGGCAGGTTCTTTACCATTAGCGCCACCTGGGAAGTCCAACATAAAATACCTACTAGGTACCAAAAGTTGAACTAAGCATGTGTCAAGTATTTATTCATGTAACTTTATAAATTGAGTACTATTTTATACTAATTTCATGTATGAAAAAAATTGAAGCTCAGGAATTTTATGTATCTTACCTTACACAGTCAGCCAAATGATAAGAGTCTAAACTTGTGTCTGTATTTAAGTGATTTCAAATTCCATACTTTTATCTATTATGCCATGTGGCCAAATAAATGGGTTTTGGGGCAATATCACTTTTGTGGTCCCCCCCAAAATCATTTTACATCATCACAAAAATGAAAACCCACTTGTAAAGAGCAGGAAATCTAGGACTGCTCTCTTTCTTTCAGCCACCTCCTGCCCTCAGGTCACAGCCTGAAAAGCACTGGTATGTTGGTTACTTAAGACTGTTACTCATATGGAGGATTTATTGTATTAATTTTAAAACATAGTCATGTAAATTGATGTGCCTTGGGCTTAAAAAAATCAATGAGGCATTTAAGCAACCAAAGCAGTGGAGATTAAATTAAATCTTTGCAATGTTTTTATTAATACTTTGGTAGAATACAGGAGAAACAATTCCTGTGTAATTTATTGTGTGATAATATTTGTACCCTCAGTCTAATTATTAATAGTATCAGAAATGGAAATGCTTAAGTACAAGTGAATAGAGATTGTTATATTTACAAAAAGTGAAAATATTGGAAACATAGTTGCTTTAAAATAATTACTACCTTGAATTCAGGTTGAACTAAAAATCAGGCAGAAGTTTAACACTTCTATTCCTATCAAAATATTGATATTTATGCTAAAATTAGTACCTTCCATTACTTAAGTATCAAGGAACTATTTTATTGACATGATAAATAAAATGTTAATAATTCTGCTTTTGCCAAGGAAGCTATAAAATCATGTGTGTTTTTGGTTTTTATTTTCAAAACAGTGCTTTGAAAATGAGCAATATGAAATAGACTGTAATTTTTCCTTTACCTTCCAGGTGAAATCTCTTGGAGATCATGAGTGGAACAGAACTCAACAAATTGGAGTGCTAAGCAGCCACCCTTTTGAAAGTGATACAGAGATGTCTGATATTGATGATGACGATAGAGAAACGATTTTCAGCTCAATGGATCTTCTCTCTCCAAGTGGTCATTCTGATGCCCAGACACTGGCCATGATGCTTCAGGAACAACTAGATGCGATCAACAAGGAAATTAGGTGAGTTCAATGATTTCTGATGGTCTCAAGGGATTGGAAGACCTTGATTCTAAAGTTATGATCATCAGATCAGAAGCACTGGCATCCAGATCCTCAGACCTCACCCTGCACCTACTGAATTATAATGTGCAGTTTCACAGTTCCCCAGGATAAACTTAGGACAGCTTTTATAAGAAACATATGTGAAAATGCAAATTAATGATATTAGAGCAGTATAAATGAATGAGGTAAAGGTGAAATCTTAGATGAATTTTCCAAATGATTTGAATATCTGAGTAGCACTGGATCTTTAGTTTGATTAAGCTTCAATCTATCTCTTACTCAACTAGTTCCTCTAATTTGATTTTCCTTTACAATTAATAGAATGCCTAGAGTTTAAAACTGTATTTTTTTATTTAGCAAAACCATGTCACCTCTCACCAGGTTTTTCTGGAGTCATTTATGACCAATCATTTTAAAGTACAAAATTTCTTTTTTTTTTGAAGAGGAGGCAGTTTTTACATTGGAATGTGTTTAAACATTATTAATGTTGTGCTATGTTACTTTATTAAAACTTGCTTTGGGATTCTGATCTTTGGGTAAAGTTGAAAGTCACCATGAAAATAAACTTCAGAGTAACAGAATTCATATTCTTTGTGTAAGTGAAATATTATAATTAAGAGTAATTATATTAGTATCCTAAAGGAGATCAGTCCTGGGTGTTCGTTGGAAAGACTGATGTTGAAGCTGACACTCCAATACTTTGGCCACCTGATGCGAAGAGCTGACTCATTTGAAAAGACCCTGATGCTGGGAAAGATTGAAGGTGGGAGGAGAAGGGGATGACAGAAGATGAGATGGTTGGATGGCATCACCGACTCAATGGACATGAGTTTGGGTAAACTCCAGGAGTTGGTGATGGGCAGCGAGGCCTGGCATGCTGCAGTTCATGGGGTCGCAAGACTGAGCAACTGAACTGAACTGAACTGATATTAGTATTTTTAATAATGTCATTTCTTAGAGAAGTCTAAGCTTCAGAGCAAATTGAGAGAAAAGTGGAGTGAGTTCCCATATACCTCCTGGCCTCAAACATGCATATCCTCCCCCATTGTCAACATCCTTAATAAGAGTAGTTTTTGTTACAATGGATCAACTTACAGTGATACAGAATATTTTTCAAATCCATAATTTACATTATGGTTCACCCTTTTTTTTAAATGTCATTTTTTTTGTGGTAAAGGGGCATCCCTGGTGGCCCAGACAGTAAAGAATCTTCCTGTAAGAGACCTGGATTTGATCTGTGAATTGGGAAGATCCCCTGAAGAAAAGAATGGCTACCCACTCTAGTATTCTTGCCTGAGAAATTCCATGGACAGAGGAGCCTGGCAGGCTACAATCTGTGGGGTCACAAAGAGTTGGACATGACTGAGCGACTAACACTATTGTGGTAAAAGTCACATAATATAGAACATACTATTTGAACCATTTCGTGCAAAAATTGGCACAATTAAGGACAGAAATGGTATGGACCTAAGAGAAACAGGAGATGTTAAGAAGAGGTGGCAAGAATACACAGAAGATCTATACAAAAAAGATCTTAATGACTCAGATAACCATGATGGTGTATCACTCACCTAGAGCCAGACATCCTGGACTATGAAGTCAAGTGGGCCTTAGGAAGTGTCACTGTGAACAAAGCTGGTGGAGGCAATGGAATTCCAGCTGATCTATTTCAAATCCTGAGAGATGATGCTTTAAAGTGCTGCACTCAATATGCCAGCAAATTCAGAAAACTCAGCAGTGGCCACAGGACTGGAAAAGGTCAGTTTTCATTCCAATCCCAAAGAAAGGCAATGCCAAAGTATGCTCAAACTACCACACAATTGTACTCATTTCACATGCTAGCAAGGTAATGCTCAAAATTCTTCAAGCTGGGCTAAAACAGCATGTGAACTGAGAACTTTCAGATGTTCAAGCTGGATTTAGAAAAGGCAGAGGAACCAGAGATCAAATTACCAACATCCATTGGATCATCGAAAAAGCAAGAGAGTTCCAGAAAAACATCTATTTCTGTTTTATTGACTATGCCAAAGCTTTTGACTGTGTGGATTTCCATAAACTATGGAAACTTCTGAAAGAGATGGGAATACGAGATCACCTAACCTGCCTCCTGAGAAATCTGTATGCAGGTCAAAAAGTCCCAGGTAGAATCAGACATGGAACAATGGATTGGTTCCATATTGGGAAAGGAGTACGTCAAGGCTGTATATTGTCACCGTGCTTATTTAACTTATATGTGGAGTACATTGTGTGAAATGCTGGGCTGGATGAAGCACAAGCTGGAATCAAGATTTCCAGGAGAAATATCAATAACCTCCGATATGCAGATCACACCATCCTTATGTCAGAAAGCAAAGAGAAACTAAAGAGTCTCTTGATGAAAGTGAAAGAGGAGAGTGAAAAAGCTGACTTAAAACTCAATATTCAAAAAACAAAGATCATGACATCTGGTCCTATCACTTCATAGCAAATAGATGGGGAAACAATGGAAACAGTGAAGCACTTTATTTTCTTGGGTTCCAAAATCACTGAAGATGGTGACTGCAGCCATGAAATTAAAAGACGCTTGCTCTTTGGAAGAAAAGTTATGACCAACATAGCCAGCATATTAAAAAGCAGAGTCATTACTTTGCCAACAAAGGTCTATATAATCAAAGCTATGGTTTTTCCATTAGTCATGTATGGGTGTGAGAGTTGGACCATAAAGTAGGCTGAGCACCTAAGAATTGATGCTTTTGAGCTGTGGTGTTGGAGCAGACTCTTGAGAGTCCCTTGGACAGCATGCAGATCAAACTAGTCAATTCTAAAGGAAATCAGTCCTGAATATTCATTGGACGGACTGATGCTGGAGCTGAAGTTCCAATATTTCGGCCACCTGATGTGAAGAACTGACTCATTAGAAAAGACCCTCATGCTGGGAGAGATTGAAGGCAGGAGGAGAAGGGGATGACAGAGGCTGAGATGGTTGGATGGCATCACCAACTCAATGAACATGAGTTTGAGCAAACTCCAGGAGATGGAGAAGGACAGTGAAGCCTGGCGTGTTTCAGTCCATGGGGTCTCAAAGAGTCAGGCATGACTGAGCAACTGAACAATAATTATAACCATATTTAACTGTATAGTTCAGTAACACAAAGTACATTCACATTGTTTTGCAACTCTTAACATCACCCATCTTCTAAATTTTTAGCTTCCTGGACTGAAACTCTGTCCCCATTAAACACCAACTCCCCATTCACCCTCCCCACCCTACCCCCCCACCTCCTGGTTCCTGGCATCTACCTATGTACTTTCTGACACTATGAACTTGACTATTTAAATACCTCATATCAGAGGAATCAAACAGTATTTGCACATTTTGGTTCACTGTTGGTTGTCTGGAAAATGTATAATGATGTATACCCAACATCATGATATCATACAGAGAGAATATCTTCAGTGTCCTAAAAATTCACTGTGCTCTCTCTATTCATCCCTCTCCTCCTCCCAACCCCTGGAAATCACTAATCTTTTTATTGTATCCATGGCAGCCTTTTCCAGAGTGTCATATATTTGGACTCATACAATATGTAGCCTCTTCAGATTGGTTTATTTCATTTAGTCATATACATTTATTGTTCCCCCATGTCTCTTCATGGCTTGATAGCTCATTTCATTTTAACACTGAATGTTATTCCATTGTATAAATGTACCAGTTTATGTATCCATTCACCTACCTAAGGATATCTTAAGTTGTTTCCAAGTTTGGACAATTATGGATAAAGTTGTTCTAAACTTCTATGTGCAGGTTTTTGTGTGGACCTCAGCTTCCATGTCCTTTGGGTAAATATCAAGGAACACAGTTACTGAATTATATATTAAGAGTATATTTAGTTTTGTAAGAAATTGCCAAACTTTTCCAAAGTAAATATGTAAAAAGAAAACTTTGTAGTGATCATTACCTTGAAATTAAAGATTATATATCATTGGAAATCACAATAATCCATTTATAGTTAAGAGGAAGGTATCACAGGAGAGATGTTTCTAACCCCCATTTTTCAAATAAACTATATGGGTACACAGTTTTATTATAACAATATGCAAATTGTGTACAGATTCAACTTAACTAAGATCTTGCAGCAACCCTGCTAAAGTTCTTTATTCTTAGTGTCTTTGTAATAAATAATTTATGTATATTCTTTAAGTTTCTCCCTGATTAAAGAAAAAGAGTAATAGTGGTTTGTCTTCTCAAAAGCATTTACAGCAACAGTTTTTCTTAAAATATTTCACTATCTAGCATATATACATTATTAAATTGCTTAGTGCTTAGGTAAAAACAAGTTGGCTAAGTCAGAGTTTTATTTGGTCAAATTATAATTATGAATGACCATTTTTTGAGGAGTCTATCAATCATACTTTTTCATTGGATAGGAGGTAAGAGTCAATGACCTTGTTGAAACTTGAGTTCTTAAAAGTCTCACATATTGGTTCCTAAGTACAAATGTAAGATTAAGATTAGAGGCAGTAATTAACTAGACACTCAAAGTTTTAAAAGAGTTTTAACAGGTAGTAGTATAGAAAGGGTATCAAACTGAAAACTCAAGGGATTATATGTCATTTGGAAAGAAAGATTTTCTAGTTCTCAGCCAAGAAGTCTCTGGAATTTATTGAAAGTTATATTGTCTAGGGAAAAAATAAAAATATTAGATTTGATATAAAAATACTCACATTTATTCATTTATTTATTTGATGCATTCCAAATATTGATAACTTTATAACAACATGTAATGTATCAAAATTAAACTATATCTTTCAGACTAATTCAAGAAGAAAAAGAATCCACAGAGTTACGTGCTGAAGAAATTGAGAACAGAGTGGCTAGTGTGAGTCTGGAAGGCCTGAATTTAGCAAGGGTCCACCCAGGTACCTCCATCACTGCCTCCGTCACAGCTTCTTCGCTGGCCAGTTCGTCTCCCCCTAGTGGACACTCAACGCCAAAGCTCACACCTCGAAGTCCTGCCAGGGAAATGGATCGGATGGGAGTCATGACACTGGTATGATGTGTCCAGAGAACCTTTGCTTCCATTAGAATTACTGATGCATTAGCTAAAATTTATTTATTTCTTCTCGTCTAAACCTTTCTGTGTGTTTTATCATTTTTCTTTTTTTCTTAATAAACCTATATGATAAGTACCGATATTAATCCAACTATGAAATAAGGAAACAAAGCCTAAAAACCTATGTGATAAGTAAAATATTAATCCACCTATAAAATAAGGAAATGAAGCCTACACAGCTATAATTTCCCAAGGTCACATAATTAGTAGATGGGAGAGCAGAAATCTAAATATCGCATCAGAAATCTGAATAATTTAAATCATTAAGTTCATTTTTACTGATGATATCTTGATGAAGTACATTGAGACTGAGTGTTTTGTTTTTTTTTAACACAGTAAGTTTCAAAATTATTTATTATAAATTGCTTCAGTACACCAACATAGAATGTTATAATTTTATAATATAAAATTGTAATTCTAAAAGAAGAGCTTAAATTCTAAAACAATAGCAGCAATTTCCTGAGCTTTATAATTCCATGTCAATAGTTTTACCCTTCTTTATCCTTCAATTTTTTATTTCATGTATCTTCATTTGAGATTAAAAGTCAGAAATCTAAATTATGAAGTACTCCTAACATACAAAAGAAAAAATTAAAATACCCCTTGCCAAAAATAATGTAGGTAGAGTGACTGCTGAATGTCATGATGTTTAGTCACCTTATTCTCATGATAACATTTGAAAATCTGAGGGCATTATCTTGAGCATAAGTAATTGAAATGTTGAAAGTATGGACAAATGTCCTTGTTCAACACAGCTGGTAAAGAGTAGCTGAATTTTTCTTCAAATTTGCTAAGTCAAAAGCACATACTATTTTATCTTGTTGTTTTCAGTGATTAGGAGGGAAACATATTTCAATATATTTTCTGTGATGACCTGGGAAATATGTTGAAATGACAACAGTAATGAAGATTTAAATATTCTGAACTCTTTATGAGGGGAAAGTCTATGTTTTGTCATGAATATTAGAACTATATTAAAACAATAAAATTTAAATTAAAAACAAAAGTTTGGAGATGGAGATTAATTAAAGCACAAATAGATCAAATAATGATATACTGCAAAAATCTATTTCAAGTATAACAAATGGAGGAGAAATTAATAATAGGACAGAAGAATGTGAATATTAGGTGTATATAGTGCTTCTGGTCAGAAGGCTGTGAAGCCTCTGTAAAAAGTGTCACAATGCCTGCATCCGTGTACGTGTGTATAATATATGAACAATGAAGTTTAACTCAATTTCTAAATGATCGTTAAATAAGTCTTTAAAAAAACATGTTGCAATAATGTGTATTGTGGCAAAAATGGTATTAGAATTAATTTATATAAATGCATACATATGTGCATATATGTATGTGTGTGTGTGTGTGTGTGTGTATATATATATATATATATATATATATATATATATAATATTCTCACCCCAAGGGGAAAACTACCTTGTAAGTAAATTATTTTTAAATTTTATCTTCATAAAATTTCTATTATGTATATCAGTTTAGGTATCTTTTTCTTTAATTTTGCAACTGAAAATTGGAACAGAAGACTATTTATGAGGCAGTATTTCCTATACCCAAATTCTTTACAATTATGAAACTTCCATGCAATAAAATCTATATAAAAGAGAAATGATGAAAATACAGTAACTACCTCCTTCAACCATTGAGTATCCTATTCCTTGCTTATTTCCAGATGGAAAATCCAAATAAAGACCAACTAATTAAAGCTGAACCCATCTAGATTCAGCACAACCTTTTAGCCAATGTACTAAGATAAACTAACACAATATACTGAGCTACATTTTGATCTATGACCAAATTATGATCTCCTTGTTTTAGAAATCTAGGAACCGAACTTCCTTGGTAGTCCAGTGGTTAAGACTCACACGTCCACTACAGGGAACACAGTTTTGATCCTTGGTCAGGGAACTGAAATCCCACAGGCTGTGGGGTATGCCCTCCCCTCTAAAATCTGGGAACCATCCATCTGATTAGAGTCGTTAAAAATGATATTGTATTTGGCTTAGTTTCTGCATGTGTAATTTATGCTATGTATATTGATGATCTACTTGTCATCAAAGCTGTAGTAAGAATATTGGCCCACAAGGGTATACTTTATTTAGCATTCAAGCCAAGAGAACTTTGGTTATTTCTGTATTGCTATTATTTTCTACACTTTTTCAACCTATTATTTTGACCTTTTAAGTATTTTCATTATATACTAGCATTATAACCCTTGACAGTGTTGTTATTTTTATAATGACAAAATAATATATTTGTATTCATTTAGACATAATGTTTGGTTGTGTATGAATAGGATGCCACTGCCCTTATGCATTTTCTTGAGCAGTTATAAATAAAACAGTGGTAAATGAACATTATTATACTATAATTAGAGCACTTAAAAGCTATTTAGAGAATTTCCTGAGAGTAAAAAGGAAAAAAGGAAACAAAAATTAAACATTTAAAATGTTTAATATCTGACTCAATAAAACAAAAAATAAAACCCAGGAGGTCCTTATCACCTAGTAGAAATTTGTCATCAAATTCATTATTGTTATGGTGAAAGACAGGTTTTCCTTTACCTGTAGAAAACATTGGAGAAAAAAATAATTTTGTTGGATGTAATTCATGTTTGAAGATAAATTTGAAATCAAAGCAAAATTTGAAATTTTAGGGACAGACAAGCAGAGATTGAAAAGACATTGTATTCACTCATATTGTTTATATTTACATATTTAGCAAACATAACTATTTGTCCTGGTAATAAAACTTATTTATATCTACCTTTACCTCACCACAAATCCAGAGGCATAAATAACATTAGTTGTATCTTGTTATTTAGAATATTGAACGAGGTAAATCAATCCATTTTTCAATAGCAACAGAAATGTAAAGTATAATGAAATCGTTTAACGAAGTGTTTTCCTTACATAAGAAAAATTAACAAATATTAAGTGAATAAGTTTTATCTGAGATCATAAGGAAATAACGTTTTTATTTTTTTTAATTCTGTAAGAGAGCACTATGAAGAAAACAGCAGCCCCAGATATACGCTGTACTGAAGCCAAAGTTTTCGGTATTTGGGAAATAGCATCTGAGAAAGCAGAAGCTTTCAGTATTTCAGATGTCAGGAAGTTTGAGATCACGTAGGAATAGCATATCTGCCTAAAGGAGGTCCAAGGCCCTGCATGCTGCTGCTGCTGCTAAGTCACTTCAATCATGTCTGACTCTGTGCAACCCCATAGACGGCAGCCCACCAGGCTCCCCCATCCCTGGGACTCTCCAGGCAAGAACACTGGAGTGGGTTGCCATTTCCTTCTCCAATGCATGAAAGTGAAAAGGCAAGATAAAAGGGGATGTTTATAAACTATACTTGTGTGTGCACTGGTTCTTCCTTTACACATAATCTTCTTCACTCCCATCTATATTTCCTTGGGAGGATATAGTCTCATGTTTACTTCATATATGTTTTATATTCCCTAAGGTCCATGTCTCATATCTCACGTTTCAGGCATGTACACATGATCCCTTCATGAAGACCTGCCCCTCTACCATGCCATCTAGGAAGTTTCCTCTTGAAAATAGCTCCCTGGAGGAATGCTTTTATAGTGATTAAAAGACATTTATTTTGAAAAGAATGGAATGAAATTTTAAAAAAAGAAAGTTAAATTATAGCTACTACTTAAATTTGTAACATGGTCAAATGATAATCATTAATTGGTTCTGTTTTGTGTTGTTTTTATTACTGCCAATCATAGCCAAGTGATCTAAGGAAACATCGGAGAAAGGTACTGTACTTTTCTTTGATATGATTACTAATTGAACATTGTTTTTTCTATGAAAGATTTAAAATTATCTTTCTGATAATTGAAGCATTTTATTAACATAAAAATATTAAAAGTATTTAAGTGGTTTTGAATTACTTAAATGCAATCATAAGAGCAAATATCTAAAGATAAAATTGTTTGTACTATCTAGGATAATGTTTAGACTGTGGAGACTAAATTATCCTGATTTTCCACAGAATTTTTAGACCTCTTTTGGTAGAATTAGATAGTTTACTGTTGATACTAGAACAGTGATGCTTGTTTTAAAATGTAGGTTTTAACATTGTTGTTGTTCAGTCACTAAGTCGTGTCAGATTCTTTGTGACCTCATGAACTGCAGCACACCAGGCTTTGCTGTCCTTCACTATCTCCCAGAGTTTACTTAGTTATATAAGACAAGCAAATCAAGAAAAAATTGCCAATAAAAGATAGCTTCTTACTCATACTTCCCAAGAGCCCGAGCATGCCATGCTATGCCTGGCCAAGGGGAGGCACGAGGTCGGGACTCAGAAAGTGTGAGGAGAAACCATGGGCAGGAAATGTTTATTGTGAAGGTAAGGTAAGCAGGCTTAGCATTGACTAGTTTGAATAATTTCAGTGGGTCATAGGGTCTAGGGTCTATCTCTAGTTGTCTGACACCTGGCCTGTGATGATTAAGGCAGAGGAATAGTGCCTCCTAGAGGGTAAGGGCTTCCCTCATAACTCAGCTGGTAAAGAATCTGCCTGCAATGCACAAATCCGCCTGCAGTTCAGGAGACCTGGGTCAGGAGAAGGGAATGGCAACCCACGCCAGTATTCTGGCCTGAGAAATCCCATGGACAGAGGAGCCTGGCAGGCTGCAGTACAGGGGTTTGCAAAAGTCAGACACAACTTAGTGACTAAACCACAATCAGAGTGCAAGAGCCAGATAGAAAAGATGATTTGGGATACCAATCTAGAATGTTTGGTCTGCATATGGAAGGCACACTCCAGGAACATAGTTTGCTATCTTTAGGAATTAGCTAGCCCAGGGAGGGGCATTCTCAGCATGGCTCCAGATACTATTTTCCTGTTTAGAATGAAGTCAAGAGAATAAATCTTGGCTGTAGGAAACAGGCTTCCCTTGTGGCTCAGCTGGTAAAGAATCTGCCCACAATGCAGGAGACCTGGGTTCAATCCCTGGATTGGAAGCAAAATGGAATAAAGTTCTGATTCACAAAATAACATTGTGTTAGATAAGTGGGAGTGGCAGAGCTCAGATTCAGGAAATGAGATGGGACAAATTTTAAAGATTCAACCTACTATCCAATGCATAAATAAATCTATGTTTCAGCATCTTCAAGATGTGATAGTCAGCCTATGCCCAAATACTTCTGGAACTAGGGAACTCTTTTTTTTAATTAAGGGAATCCAAATTATGCTTACATGACCTAGATTGATTGAATTTTCTTTTTATTTTCCATCGTCTATCTTCTTTTAGTATCTTCTCTTTGACACTATCAGTTAGTTCTCAACTGCCAAATTTATCACACATAATGTTATTACCATTTGTCTTTGACTTCCTTCACCACTTAAAATATTATACTGGAAATACAGGAAGAAATCTGAGTATATGATATGTGAAATAATTTCAGTGTGTATAAGAGGGAAAAAAATGTAAAAGAAGATCTTGTGCAGAAATAAAGCCTCAGGGAATTTAGGGAATAGAGAGCTGATTGGTAAGAAAGGTAGGTTATAGTGCGGTGACTTCTGCTCTGCGAAGACTACGGCGCGGGCTCAAGCGGCGCCTGCGTGGGCCCGGGACTGAGCTGCTGAAAGGCAGGATCCTCCTTAGGGGGCCCTGCGAGAGTGGGAAAACCATTTTGGCCAACTTTCGGACAGAATTTTCTGACATCACTGAATATAACCCAACCTAAGGAGTGAGGATCCTGGAATTCGAGAACCCACATGTTACCAGCAACAACAAAGGCATGGGGTGTGAATTTGAGCTCTGGGATTGTGGCGGTGATCCAAAGTCCGAGTCTTGCTGGCCAGCCCTGGTGAAGGACACTCACGGGGCGGTGATCGTATTCAACGCCTGCATCCTAAGTCACCTGAAGGCAATTGAGATGTGGTGTTCCTGCTTCATCCAGCAGCAGTTCTCACAGAATACTCAGTGTCTGTTAATTGCACACCACAAACCAGGCTCCGGAAATGACAAAGAAAACCCAGCTTCGGCACCACCCTTGAACAAGCTGAAGCTGGTGCACTGGAATCTTGAGGACGACCCGGAAGAGATCCGGATGGAATTCATCAAGTATCTAAGAAGCATAATCAACTCAGTGTCCGAGAGCAGAGAGCAGGAGGAGATGTCCATTATTACCTGACCAGCCTTCATATGGATGCTTCCACATCCCAAATGAAGTTAATGTCAGTGCAGAGCCTGAAGTCCATCCACCTAAGAAGGTTCTCATCACCCTTTGGCTGTAGAAGGCATTTTCCTTATTTGCCCCAAAGACCAGTCAGCCAGGGAGTTGACTCCCTACCATCTATTCCCTATCTTTAGTTCAGCTGAGAAAATCTATTGTTGAATTCTGATTCCTTTGCCCCATATCTCTCCAAAGAGCTGAAAAACCGAGGTGGTTTCTCTTTTTTTTTTTTTGCCTTCTTCCATATGTCATGTCATTAAAGTTGTGGAATTGTAAAAAAAAAAAAAGTAGGTTATAGAAAGAAAACCACAAACTCTTAACATTTATTGTATATCAGGGTAAGGAGTTATATGCATGATTTAATTTGCACTTCAAAAGAAATTACACTGAGTATAGTCACTTCTATTTTATTGATAAGGAAATTTAATCTTAGAGTAGATAAGTAATTAGTACATGTCACTCAATAAATAAGTGAAGTCAAAATTCAAATCTATCTCTGATTCTGAAGTCTTTCTCCTTCACTTTATTTATATAGTGTGAGATTTAAGTATTATTCAGCAAAAGGGTTTGTGTATGATGTTTTTAAGAGCTGATATTTTGAAAGTTGGCCTAGTTGACCTGCCATCTGGAGAGAAGAAGGTGTTTTATAAGAGGGTGTTTCAGAGAAAAAGCCTGGAAACAGAAATAATCAGGCTTCCAGAAACAATTGTGGAAAACAATCTTGGTAAAATAATGGAACTGTGAAAACATAAATATGTATTAGGAAGAGTTTGGAAATACGCTTTACAAGTTTAGATGAGATGTGAGTTTAGAAAGGGTTTTCCATAGTATCAACATTATGCTGAAAGCAGTTCTTGAAAAAGATTCTCTTAATAGCGCTATATTCATTGAAATGGAGAAAAGAGATCTTATTAAGATCGTTTATCCTGTTAAGGGCTTCTCAGGTGGCTCAGTGGTAAAGAATCTGCCTGCAATGCAGGAGAAGGAGATAGATGAGTGTTTGATTCCAGGTCAGGAAGATCCCCTGGAACAACAGATGACAACCCACTCCAGTATTTGTGCCTGGAGAATACCATGAACAGAGGAGCCTGGCGAGCTACAGCCCATAGTGTTGCAAAGAGTCGGACACGACTGCAGCGACTGAGGACACAGGCACTCTGCTGTTAAAAGTAACCTAGGTTTGGATGACAAGAGCCCAGACTGGCAATTTTATTAAGTTTCTCCAATACATAAAGTATCATATATAAACACATTTATGTATAACAGCTTAATGTAAAGAAACTAGCAAGACATTTTATAGACAAAACACGAGAACATAGTTTTGAACTTTTTGTTGTAGCCATACTGAGATATTTCTTCATCAGAACATCTAGAACCATACATCTTTTAGCTATGCTTTCCACAATCTCTCTCTCTCTCTCCATATATATCTATGGTTTAATGCACAATGGTACTATGAAAAATGCAGCATTGTTTTTAAAAATCTTTATTGTACAATTCAATTGGTTGTTGAAAAGTCTTATTTTAATACAGTTCCTTGTATCCATCTCTGGCAAAATTTATGGTATCTTGAATTGTTCTGGACTTGGAACTAAATTCTTTAAAAAAATCCTTTTCATCCCATCTGCTTATGGTGATCTGTATGCCTTTCTCAATTTTCCCATGGGAAGTAGTGAAATTAAACAATTTGCAAAAATTCCATTCTTACCTTTTATTATTCTCACTTTAAAAAGAAAGTTTTTTTCTTATAAACTGCAGCTCTTTTTTAAATATCTGGGAACACATTTAATTAGCCTGATTTAAAACACCCTATCTGATAACATTTTATTTTGTCAAATTCTCACTTCAAAAATCTCCCACTTAAAAGATGTCCGTGGTATGATAACCTGACTACGCATAGTTTTAGTGAATTAGTTCAAATATGTGTTCAATAACTTTGTAAAGCTTTTACATTCTGGTATATTTAATGGATTCTAAGATAGCTTTTCCATAGTCCCTGGATATTGATGTATGGTATTTATTTACACTTAGATAATATTTTTATATAGTAAGGCCATTTATGTGTGTGTGTGTTTTAACTGGAGTCTCTTAACTTTTAAATAGTTATGAAATTCCTACTCTTTAAGAATGTGAGTTTTTATGTGTAAGACTTATATGCCCTAAATTTCTTGTTTTGCTTTTGTGTTAGAATTACTCAAATAGCCTTGCTTTAATGAGTCTGTATTTTCATCAGTTTCAGTTAAAATTTAGAAAAGTGAATCTGGTGTATTTTTTTGTTTCCAGATTGCAGTAGTAGAAGAAGATGGTCGAGAGGATAAAGCAACAATTAAATGTGAAACTTCTCCTCCCCCTACCCCGAGAGCCATCAGGATGACGCACACCCTCCCTTCCTCCTACCACAATGATGCCCGAAGGTATGACCTTCCCAGCACACTGCACATTGTATGTCCTCCTTCCAAATATATTCTTCTTCTTAGTGTTATCAGACTGCTTAAAATTTATATAAAGTTTTTCATTTGAGATGTAATTCTCCTGCTCCCTCTTCACAATATCACTTGTGAAAAAGATCAAATTTTCATTTTTAGAATTAACTGTATATTTTTTTATCTTCTTACTAGTCAATATTTTGAGAATAGCCTTTCTCTACTAAAATGGAGTCAAAATATAGGAAGTACTGGTTGGGAATAGTTACCAAAAACTAAAGAGATTCCAAGACAAGACTATAAGCTTGGCTTCTAGTGTAAAGATAATTAAGATCTTAAAAGTCCATGATTGTACCCCAGCTACTTTTAACAGACAGGTATGTAAATCACCCTGTGGGTGCTGCTACTGCCAGCTATAAAGCTCCTCCTTAGAAAAGGAAAAAAAAAAAACCTGAAATATTAAAAGAAAAGATAAGTTTACATGGGAAAATACCCTATTTGTCATAGCAACTCTTCATACTGTCCTTTCCATCTGCCTAAAAATTAAAGCAGATTTCTATAATAACTAATGCCATAAATAAATCAATCTAAGCATACAGTTTACATCTTAAATGCATGTTCTTTCACTGTCATCATTTATAGCATCTCTGAACATGGAATTGATATAACTGAATATAACGACTTAATGATTTAAGTAAGAATCTATCTTCTAAATAATACGTGTTTTACAATACACATTTCTGAAAACAGAGTTTTTTGTGATATCAAACATTTTTTTCTTTGTTTTATTTTTATTTCCTAAAGTGAAAAATTACTCCAGGTTCAAAATTTATACTTAGTGAGTTGTGTGTGTTAGTCACTCAGTCGTGTCTGACTCTTTGCGATCCATGGACAGTAGCCTGCCAGGATCCTTTGTCCATGGAATTCTCCAGGAAAGAATACTGGAGTGGGTTACTATTCCCTTCTCCAGTAGATCGTCTTGATCCAGGGATTGAACCGGCATCTCCTGCACTGCAGGCAGATTCCTTACTGTCTTCCTGAACTCAGATTAATTAAGATGAATAAGTCAGTTAAATAATTCATCATGATACTGTCAAATTAACAGCTATAAAAATGATAACAGTATCATCAAACCTATCCTATTAAAAGTGCATTGACCAGGAATGGAACCTAGATCAGCTTTCTTGGAAATCATTTCAGCTTATCACGTACCTACAAGAAGACCTGAGAACTTTAAGGAAAATATACAGTGATCACTAGGGTATATGATTTGTTACTTCAAAATCTCACCCAGATTATTTAAAATTCAACAAATTAAGCACCAAAACTGAGAAAGATAGCAAGAGAAAAATCCAGTTAAACCATGGGCTAGAATACAAGCATAAACTTCATTAGTTACATTTAAATTTCTTGTCATAGGTCATTATGTTAAAGATAAAAAATAAACTGCAAGAAAGAAATATGTAAAGGGTCAAGGACTAAATTATAGAAGATCACTTCACATGAACTTAATAAACCAATCTATGTTCACTGATTGGTTTGATAGTGTATGAAAAATAAGGAAAAAATACTAGGAAACAAATATTTGCTAGAGAAAATTTGGAGGCTTAGGGTCCTAAGGCTGAGGAAATCATACTTTAATGTGCTTAAGAAGAAACATGGGAAGAAAGGAGAAAGTACTATTCGGGTGTACTTGTTCCTCCTTTTGTACCTTTATCAAGGAATGAGGTCTTGTGTACCCTGTGGAAGATCCCCTGGAGGGCATGGCAACCCACTCCAGTATTCTTGCCTGGAGAATCCCATGGACAGAGGAGCCTGGCGGGCTACAGTCCATGGGCTCGCAAAGAGTCAGACACGACTGAAGTGACTTAGCACGCACACACCTTGTGGATGTTGCAGAATTGTCTTGTGACAATTGTCTTGTGTACCTTGTGAATGTTGCACCAAAGCAAGCAGTTTTCCCTCTTTTATCTTTGCAGTAGTTTATCTGCCTCCCTTGAGCCCGAAAGCCTTGGGCTTGGCAGTGCCAACAGCAGCCAAGACTCTCTTCACAAAGCCCCCAAGAAGAAAGGAATCAAGTCTTCAATAGGACGTTTGTTTGGTAAAAAAGAAAAGGCTCGTCTTGGGCAACTCCGTAAGTATGCATGTTTGACTTTCCACTGCCACTCGTTTTCCTTACTTCTTAATACCCATCTATCTTTCATCTTATTTCCCCTACCTGATAAACTGCTATTTTAATCATCTTTGTAACCGATTTAGCTGAATAATGCTTGGTAAAAGTTTCAAAGGAAGATATTATAAAACTTCCAATCCTTGTGATTTTTCTGTTAATAATAATACCTAGAATATAGGTAATTTTAACACTGTGATAGATACAAGGACTCAAGACAGGGGTTACTAGTGTCATCCTTGTTTATTGATGAGTAAGCAATGTATTAATAATTTGCTAAACTGAAATATTCGTCCAACGCCATGTTTCAAAACCAGCTTGAAACCATTGAGCACACTGCATATATGTATATAACAACATAACAGTGTGAATTTTAGAAGTTTTTCTGCTGAAAAAATTAAGAAACCTACAAAAAATCCAAAATAGCTCTTTTTAAGTCAAAATAAAGCATTTAAAGGGCCTAGATGTAAAAGGTAAGGTTTCTTTGTTTTAAAGTATCACAACTTTGTATTAACAAACTCTAGCATATAGATGGGGAGACAGAGGAAAGGGTAATAGGAGTTGCATTAGAATTATTCTCAGTGACTAACTGAATAAAATATAGAGCAGTACATCTGAAATGACCCTAGGTAAATATATAAATATATAGATAGGTTGATAAATAGATGGATGGATAGATAGGTAGATAAATAAATAGATATAGTCTGAAACAAAAAGAATATGTGAATTGTATTTTCTAAAAGATGATATATACTCTTGGTGGCTTTTTTTTTCCTTTGATGTCATTTTACATACTGAATTTTTCTCCTGAAATCCTTTTCATTATCCTGCTTATTTGTGCTTGCCTTTACTTTTCTCCTGCTCTTCTCATTCTGTTGAATTCAGAACTAGAGTTAAATTACAGAGAAAAAGATTTAGAAAAAAAATTTAGCTCCTGCTTCTGATGGTAAGTGATGAACAGAATGTGGCCCACCCTTTCTTAGTACTCATTTTGAGTTCTCAAATAAAGGAATGATTATTCACAAATAATGTCCCATCCCCCAGAATTAGCTTACTGCCCTGGCACTACAAGAATTTCTGAGAATTGTGTTCATATTTGCAGATTTATAACTGTAGTATTATTTAAAAATACCTTTCCCAAGTTCCACAGTGTGAAACCCATAAAAAACATCAGAAGCCATAGGAAACACATTTCCGTAACATACAGGCAGTCAGCTCTGTGACTGAGTGTTACTCAACAGAAGAACAAAATGTTCCTTGGGTTTCTCTTTCTCAGGAAAGGACCCTTTTAGGCTAAAAGAATGTGGTTATTTGGAGGATATAAAATGTGCACACCAAGACATTATTTTAAAATCTGTTTCCCTTGACAACTATTTATAGTCAAAATCAAGATATCTAGGATATAATTTAAAGCCTACAAAAATGTAAAAGCTTCTAGAAACAGCCTTTTTACTCATTTTCAGTGACCGTGTGCCTCTGTGTTAGAACAGATGAGATGAGAAGAGAATCAGTTACAATTATATTCTTATCAACTCCATCCAAATCAGAAAATAGCAATGGTTTTTCAAGATCACACTGTAGACCTGAGAAGATTTCTGAGTTCTGAGCAATTTTGTTTTTTTGTAGCTCATCAGTTCTATTCTGTGTAGAACAATAGAGTATAAACAAAGCTAGTGACAGTAGCAGAGTAAGAACTACACCGCTGACGAGGAAGACAAAGAGAAAAATCTATACTTAAGGAGCTATAGAAAAGCTACACTGAGAGTGAAACAAAGTCCCTGTAGAAACCAAAAAGAAAGGTCTTTATTGGATATAATACTTAGGAAAATAAGAAAACACAGGCACAAGTTTCAGTAAATCATGTTTTGTTTTGTTTTGTTTTCCTGAAGAAATGGTACCTGGTGCCACCTAGTGCTTTGGCTGAGGAATGTAGACTCATGTTTACTTTTGTCCTAAAAAATGGGCATCCACCTTGTGAGCGGAAGACCGTGCAAGCTTAACCAAATCCAGGGGTTGCCACGTAGTGCTGCTGATTCATACATTAGAAGGAATTAGGGAAACATCTCTAATGATCATGATTTCAATAACTTGATCTACAAAATTCAGACATGGGAGCACTGTGCCAATATTCTTTCTTTTATCAATGAAAATAGAAATAGCAGCTAGAAGATGATGCCATGAAAAGTAACATGGTAGAGGGATGATGGTGTCAGAGAACCAAATTTGAAGTTTTGGACCATGTCCCAGGACTTAGAACTCTTGAAGAGTTTAGCTCATCAGTTCAGTTCAGTCACTCAGTCGTGTCCAACCCTTTGTGACGCCAGGCCTCTCTGTCCATCACCAACTTCCGGAGTCTACCCAAACCCGTGTCCATCGAGTCGGTGATGCCTTCCAGCCATCTCATCCTCTGTCGTCCCCTTCTCCTCCCGCCCTCAATCCTTCCCAACATCAGGGTCTTTTCCAACGAGTCAGCTCTTCGCATCAGGTGGCGAAAGTAGTGGAGTTTCAGTTTCAACATCAGTCTTTCCAGTGAACACCCAGGACTAATCTCCTTTAGGATGGACTGGTTGGACCTTCTTACAGTCCAAGGGGCTCTGAAGAGTATTCTCCAACACAGCAGTTCAAAAGCATCAATTCTTCAGTGCTCAGCTTTCTTCACCATCCAACTCTCACATCCATACATGACCACCGGAAAAACCATAGGCTTGACTAGACGGACCTTTGTTGGCAAAGTAATGTCTCTGCTCTTAAATATGCTATCAAGGTTGGTCATAACTTACCTTCCAAGAAGTAAGCGTCTTTTAATTTCATGGCTGCAATCACCATCTGCAGTGATCTTGGAGCCCCCAAAAAATAAAGTCTGACACTGTTTCCCCATCTATTTCCTAAGAAGTGATGGGACCAGATGCCGTGATCTTAGTTTTCTGAACGTTGAGCTTTAAGCCAACTTTTTCAGTCTCCTCTTTCACTTTCATCAAGAGGCTCTTTAGTTCTTCTTCGCTTTCTGCCATAAGGGTGGTGTCATCTGCATATCTGAGGTTATTGATATTTCTCCAGGCAATCTTGATTCCAGCTTGTGCTTCTTCCAGCCCAGCATTTCTCATGATGTACTCTGCATATAAGTTAAATAAGCAGAGTGACAATATACAGCCTTGATGTACTCCTTTTCCTATTTGGAATCAGTCTTTTGTTCCATGTCCAGTTGTAACTGTTGCTTCCTGACCTGCATACAGGTTTCTCAAGAGACAGGTCAGGTGGTCTGGTATTCCCATCTCTTTCAGAATTTTCCACAGTTTATTGTGATCCACACAGTCAAAGGCTTTGGCATAGTCAATAAAGCAGAAATAGATGTTTCTCCGGAACTCTCTTGCTTTTTCGATGATCCAGCGGATGTTGGCAATTTGATCTCTGGTTCCTTTGCCTTTTCTGAAACCAGCTTGAACATCTGGAAGTTCACGTTCACATATTGCTGAAGCCTGGCTTGGAGAATTTTAAGCATTACTTTACTAGTGTGTGAGATATCTAACCTTCCTTTTAAAAGTCATTACTTGATCCCGCCATCTTCCCTAAATATTCTTATTTTTCTCTACCCATATCATCCACGCTTAAGTGAGTTTTTTCTTCCTCATCTGTCAGTCACATTACAGCCTTCCATATCCTGACTTCTGCACATAAAATTCTAGAAACAAGTTCAATCTTTTTTTTTTATATATAAATTTATTTATTTTAGTTGGGGGCTAATTACTTTACAATATTGTAATAGTTTTTGCCATACATTGACATGAATCAGCCATGGGTTTACATGTGTTCCCCTTCCTGGACCCCCCACCCACCTCCCTCCCCATCCCATCCCTCTGGGTCATCCCATTGCCCCGGCCCTGAGCCCTTGTCTCATGCATCGAACATGGAATGGTGTTCTGTTTCACATATGATAATATACATGTTTCAATGCTATTCTCCCAGAACGTCCCACCCTCACCTTCTCCCTCAGAGTCCATAAAATTGTTCTATGCATCTGTGTCTCTTATTCTGTCTCGCATATAGGGTTATCGTTACCATCTTTCAAATTCCATATATATGCATTAGTATACTGTATTGTTGTGAGATTAATTGTTTATCTGTTGCTTCGTTTGCTATTATTTTCTCCCATTCTGAAGGCTGTCTTTTCACCTTGCTTATAGTTTCCTTTGTTGTGCAAAAGCTTTTAATTTTAATTAGGTCCCATTTGTTTATTTTTGCTTTTATTTCCAATATTCTGGGAGGTGGGTCATGGAGGATCCTGCTGTGATTTATGTCGGAGAGTGTTTTGCCTATATTTTCCTCTAGGAGTTTTATAGTTTCTGGTCTTACGTTTAGATCTTTAATCCATTTTGAGTTTATTTTTGTGTATGGTGTTAGGAAGTGTTCTAGTTTCATTCTTTTACAAGTGGTTGACCAGTTTTCCCAGCACCACTTGTTAAAGAGATTGTCTTTTCTCCATTGTATATTCTTCCCTCCTTTGTTGAAGATAAGGTGTCCATATGTGCGTGGGTTTATCTCTGGGCTTTCTATTTTGTTCCATTGATCTATATTTCTAGCTTTGTGCCAGTACCATACTGTCTTGATGACTGTGGCTTTGTAGTAGAGCCTGAAGTCAGGCAGGTTGATTCCTCCAGTTCCATTCTTCTTCCTCAAGATTGCTTTGGCTATTCGAGGTTTCTTATATTTCCATACAAATTGTGAGACGATTTGTTCTAGTTCTGTGAAAAATACCATTGGTAGCTTGATAGGGATTGCATTGAATCTATAGATTGCTTTGGGTAGTATACTCATTTTCACTATATTAATTCTTCCAATCCATGAACACGGTATATTTCTCCATCTGTTTGTGTCCTCTTTGATTTCTTTCATCAGTGTTTTATAGTTTTCTATATATAGGTCTTTTGTTTCTTTAGGTAGATATATTCCTAAGTATTTTATTCTTTTTGTTGCAATGGTGAATGGTATTGTTTCCTTAATTTCTCTTTCTGTTTTCTCATTATTGGAGTATAGGAATGCTAGGGATTTCTGTGTGTTAATTTTATATCCTGCAACTTTACTATATTCATTGATTAACTCTAGTAATTTTCTAGTAGAGTCTTTAGGGTTTTCTATGTAGAGGATCATGTCATCTGCAAACAGTGAGAGTTTTACTTCTTCTTTTCCTATCTGTATTCCTTTTATTTCTTTTTCAGCTCTGATTGCTGTGGCCAAAACTTCCAAAACTATGTTGAATAGTAGTGGTGAGAGTGGGCATCCTTGCCTTGTTCCTGACTTTAGGGGAAATGCTTTCAATTTTTCACCATTGAGGATAATGTTTGCTGTGGGTTTGTCATATATAGCTTTTATTATGTTGAGATATGTTCCTTCTATTCCTGCTTTCTGGAGGGTTTTTATCATAAATGGATGCTGAATTTTGTCAAAGGCTTTTTCTGCATCTATTGAGATAACCATATGGTTTTTTTTCTTTCAATTTGTTAATGTGGTGTATTACATTGATTGATTTGCGGATGTTAAAAAAACCTTGCATTCCTGGGATAAAGCCCACTTGGTCATGATGTATGATCTTTTTAATATGATGTTGGATTCTGTTTGCTAGAATTTTATTAAGGATTTTTGCATCTATGTTCATCAGTGATATTGGCCTGTAGTTTTCTTTTTTAAACAAGTTCAATCTTAACCAACGTGGAAGACTGGTTAGGACATCAAAGCTAGAGAACAACAAAGAAATTTGAGGATTGTAACAAATTCATAATTATATTTATGATGATGTAAACTTAAGCAGTATATCTAAAATAGGTGACCTCTTCCTAAAAACAGATTCTAAAAGATTTTTTACAAAAGTTGTATCTATGTGAATGACAGATATAGTTGAATGTCATAGATAAGTAAGAAGAGTATCCAAAAAGGCACCAACCAAAATAAAGTGATAATTGAAAAATCTGCCCAGGTCAAAAGGGGAATTGTAAAATTCTTATTTTTATTATTTTTGTTTAGTTATTTCAAAGTTTAAAGAAAATGAATAAAACAAAGATTTAATGTATTTGAACAAAATATGCAAATAAGTGCAAATATTCCAAAACACTTTTGCCTCTATCTTCTTACTTGAAAAGCAAAACTTCAACCAGAATAGAGGCATTAACAAGAGGACATGGAAGCCCAAGAGAATTGATATTTTGATGGATGGGGGCAGTTAGAATGTTGATCATCCAAAGTCATTTATTTACTGCTATTTTGAATGAATAGCATATGATGAGCCAGTGTGAAGTACAGAGTACTGATTATGGACTTTAGGAAAATGGTGAAAGCATGGCACTGACATCAAAGAACCCTGAATTTAGCAAGGTGGATAGTATATAAACATAGACAACCTTTCATTTAAAAAACAAACAAACACTTCTGGATGTTTCTGGCCCAAAAGAGCTTTACCTGCTACATTGTCTGAATTCAAGACAGTCAGGAACAGAGGTTCTAAATCTCAAGATCCACGATTATGCATCAGTAATCGGAATGTTGACTGGCTTGACTTTTAATTTTATCCAAAGACATCAACCTGTATCAAAGCAAAGCAAATTAAATTGTGTTCAAAATAGCCATGTCAGATGAAGCCTGTTTGTTTCTTTAACAAAGTTACTCAGTAATAGAACAGGAAAGGCATTTGGGTGAGCTGTGATTCATGGCAGCCCTGTATACAAGATGTCAAATGGAGCCTGAGTGATGGAAAAATTAGGTGGAATTTGTAACCAGGTGAATAATGCTCCTTTAATAGTGATGATGAGTGGAGTGATGACACGCTGAATCCAGGTTTCTAATGGCTTGATGAGGATTCACTGTTTTTGATCAACACATCCCTCAATCACTTGAACATGAATATGTCAAGAGCACGGTGATCTGATTTATGGATTGGTGATATGGAAAGAAATCACAAATGAAAGAAAAAAAAGTGTTCTTCCTTTAAGATTACCTCAAAAACCTGAGACATGGAAGGTCCAAAATATCCTATTTTTAAAAGTGTAACTCTTGGGAGCATTTTTTGAAAGAAAAATTTGGATATTCATGTAACTTTAAAGTTAATAAGTCAATGAATTTAGGACATGTTAATAGACATACAGTATTGAGATAAAAGAAGACGTTTCCATCGTCTTCTTCTATTGTAAAACATGAGCCAGGGAATAGAATCCATCTCTGATAACTACACTTTCAGAGGCATATCATAACTTTGGAGGAAGTTTGGAGGGAAATATTAAGCTGATAAGGAGAACTGAAATTATGTGAGGAGGAGCTAAGTAGAAGGGCACGTCTATTCCCTTTGCTGACCTGTCTGGATGGCTGATTACGAATATTTGAAAAGCTTGTTATATGCAGAATCTTCGGCCTTTTCATTGTTTAGTAAGGCTACAAAACTCTAGCCAAAGTGTTAGAAGACTAACTTCATCTCAATAAGAAAGAGAACACTGGGGAGTCAGAGTTATATATAAACAAACTGACTTGTGAAATAATGAGTTATTATTCACTGGAGATCATCAAGCAGAAGCTAGGTAAATAGTAGGAAGAACTGTTGTGGAAAGGGGTCCAAGAATTGGAAGGGCAGTTGGACAGGATGATCTTTAAGATCTATTTCAAACCTAGTAGTCCTGAATCTATGAAGCTCTAACATTTAAGCCTTAGACCCAGCAGCTCTTCTTTCTATAAAATATGTAACATGAGTGTTGTACTATGAAAATGCATTTTTCAAATTACAGACTCTTAGAGTTAGAAGATATCTAAAGACCATGTGATGACCCACACTCTATACTATACGGAAACAGATGAGTTTAACAATCATCCAGGCAAAGCAGCCGCTGGTAGGAGGGTTGGCAGTGGTTCCCAGCTCTCACTTCCTGGGCTGGTGCTCCAGACAGTATACTGTTGGAACTGTTTCCACCAAAAAGTACTTCACTCAGCTCATAGTCTCATGGAACATGTTTGGAAACTTAATAAAATTAAACTTTTTTCTTCAAAAAGTTTATAACTTCTTGAGGCTATTATACATAAATGCATAAAAGGTAAAGAACAATTCAAGGCAATAGTAAAAACAATATCACGGAATATATTATAAACTTTCGTATAGAACATATAGACAGAAGGTCAGTAAAGTGTTCAGATTATTAATTTTTTCCCTCCTTGGATATGTTTGATTCTACTTGGAATATCTAAGTGCAGTTTTCCTTTAGAATTGAAAAGGTATAAAACTTGAGTTTCAAATAAGACTTATCT
This sequence comes from Giraffa tippelskirchi, assembly GCF_054371585.1. Taxonomy (NCBI): domain Eukaryota; kingdom Metazoa; phylum Chordata; class Mammalia; order Artiodactyla; family Giraffidae; genus Giraffa; species Giraffa tippelskirchi. The sequence continues at coordinate 113,496,261 of NC_137278.1, read as the reverse complement.
CTCAAAAAAAGTACTGAAGCCACATGACAGGATAAACTCCAGGGAGATGTGATGGAAAGGACCCTGGGTCTTTATATGGTTAGTTAGGAAGCAGATACCAGGCTGGAGTGTGAAGTGTGAAACCAAATTATCAAGCAAAAGAAGTGATAAGGGTTGAGGATCAAGTTGTCTAGCTGTGGAGAGACTGGAAATACATAGATTAGGAGGCAGCAACCTGAAGGAGGCACAGCATGCAAAGGAAATGACCTGGGTCCCAGGATCAAGTACCCAAGCACAAATGAGAGTGAGGAGTCAGAGCAATCGCACACCATGCTATGCTTCAGAGGCAGTTAACCAGCTAGGGAGATGGTAACAGAGTGTGAAGAGGTAGTGATGCTAAATACATTTATTACCTCTGGTAGGTCATCTGTTCCACATGATTTTAACACATTTACTACCTGGGAAACAGCCAGGTAGAAGACCCACCCAGGTCTTCAGAGTCCTAATAATAATGACTGTAAACAAAAAGGAACAGAGCACACATGATTACCCTAGCAGGTGGGAAAATGGTAAAAGCAGAAAAATACGTATAAACCATACAGGCAGTATCCCTAATTACAGATACATAAAATGTGTATATTATTGAGTAAAAAAAAAAATAAAAACTACTCTTGCGAATTTCCTTTAAATGCCTATGAGAAGCAATACATTTCAAAGACATGTTTTTGCCTGCTACATTGCAATTCTCTTCATGGTCATCTGTCAGATTGTATTATATCATAATGGTCTGATTTCTGTTATTTATTATAATCAGCATAAGAAAATAATTGGCAGAAGCAACATCAACATTGGAGCAACAGTGTTTAGTAAGCATGTTTCTACACATAAAATTTGGGTCGCTGTGCTAGCCTTTATCTCAAAATTCAGATTGTTCCTAGATGTTATGGAAGTAGCAAATACAATAGAAATTCTCAAAGCATCAATTAGAGATGAGTCATGCTCTACATAATGAAAAGGTCTTCTTATGTAGAAAGCAGTGTTCAGGTTCAGTTATGAATGCATTTATTACATGCCATTTAGGAGCCAGGCATGGTGCCTAGGTGCCTTCTCCAGAGAACTAATAGACTGAGTCATGAAACAAGTCATCATTTATAAATTCAAGTGTGTTTAAAATCAAAATGAGTAGTATGGATTCATTCCGAAGAGAGAGCAAGTAGATGAAAGATGGAACTACTGATCAGCTGCAGATTATAGTCTTAATCTCTCTGGGATTAGATTTTCTTTTAAATATGATAGCAAAGAACTCTGCTGGACAAATAGAGATATAGAGCCCTTGCCATGTGGGTCTTGGCCCAAATTTCCTACAGATTTGTACCTCAAGTGCCAACAGGAAATAAATTATACTCAGTGGAGTCTAAGGCCCAGACAACACAGAGATATTGGCCTTCACAATCCCAATGAACAGATATCTCTATCTAGTACTCCTGGAGAAGAAAATGTCAATCCTCTCCAATATTTTTGCCTGGAATACCCCACGGACAGAGGAGCCAGGCAGACTACAGTTCATTGGGTGGCAAAGAGTCAGACACAGCTTGGCCACTGAACAGTAACAAAGCCATCCAAAGATCTAGGCATATGCACTTCCTTTTGTCAATTCCTCAGCCTGGGTCTTAGGAAATCTTATACTTTGTAGCACCTCTCCTGAAATTCTCTAAGACTTTCCTCTGGTGCCTGGGAGAGCTTGGGACTGACAATGCTATCCCAGCAGCACACCCTTTCCCAAGAACTGTACCTGTGTAGGTTGAGTCTCTGCTGCTGCTGAGTCACTTCAGTCGTGTCCGACTCTGTGTGACCCTATGAACCGCAGCCCACCAGGCTCCTCTGTCCATGGGTTTCTCTAGGCAAGGGTACTAGAGTGGGTCGCCATGCCCTCCTCCAGGGGATCTTCCCAACCCAGGGAACGAACCTGGGTTTCTTGCATTTCAGGCAGATTCTTTACCACTGAGCCACCAGCGAAGCCCCAGGTCAACTCTCTAGAAGCATTCAAATTTTTTGTTACATTTCAGATGGAACCAGACAGGAAGGCAGTGCCATCTGGGCATGATGCCTACTACAACCAAACCATGTGCACCTGGGTCCCTGTTTCTCCCTAATTCTCTGTAATGTATTTTATGTTCTCTGGATTCCTGGGGGAGCCTAGAGACTTTACCTGTAGGGTTGCTCTAGGCCAGAACAACCTGACCTTGTTGCCTGACCTTGGTTCCAGAAGGATGGCCAAATAATTGAATCACTCCTGCTGTCAGAATGGTATCATATGAGATTGGATCACAATAGATTGTTGTTCCACTAATTTTGGGTTACTCAAAATATTTGTATAGAAAGGGGTCTGGAAGAAATATTTGACTAGGCCCCTCACACCCTAAAAGCGATCCTGTCTCAAATACTTCAAAGTCTTCGAAAACCTCACAAAAGAGACTGTGGAGTGGCTGATGGCCCAGAGAACTTCACAGAGGGTATGGATTTTGCCTTGGGCTTTTGCATCTGCTACCTCTAGGGGGCCACTGACAAGGTGATAAACAATATATTGCCTGAGTATCCACTGAGTCATGGGACTCAAGCCTTCTATACCTAAACACTTCATGCCATGAGATGGGGTGTAGTTAATGATGCTCTCGCCGTATCACTAGGTGCTTCCCAGGTGGTGTTGGGCTTCCCTTGTGGTTCAGCTGGTAAAGAATGCACCTGCAATGCGGGAGACCTGGGTTCAGTCCCTGGGTTGGGAAGATCCTCTGGAGAAGGGAAAGGCTACCCACTCCAGTATTATGGCCTGGAGAATTCCATGGACTGTACAGAGGGGTCACAGAGTCAGACACAAATGAGCTACTTTCACTCCCTGGCGGTGCCAGTGGTAGAGAACCTACCTGCCAGTGTTGGAGACATAAGAGATGTGAGTTTGATCCCTGGGCCAGGAAGATCCCCCTGGAGGAGGGTATGGCAACCCACTCCAGTATTCTTGCCTGGAGAAACTCATGGACAGAGAATCCTGGCCATCTATATAGTCCATAGAATTACAGAGAGTCAGACACAGCTGAAGCGACTTAGTATGTACACACTCCATGTTAGTAAGAGGTCTCCTGGAGAATGAGTGTTTCTCACTGGGCTGCTACTGCTGCTAAGTCGCTTCAGTCATGTCCAACTCTGTGTGACCCCATAGACAGCAGCCCACCAGGCTCCTCCGTCCCTGGGATTCTCCAGGCAAGAACACTGGAGTGGGTTGCCATTTCCTTCTCCAATGCATGCATGCATGCTAAGTCGCTTCAGTCGTGTCCGACTCAGTGCGACCCCAGGGACAGCAGCACACCAGGCTCCTCCATCCACAGGATTCTCCAGGCAAGAATACTGGAGTGGGGTGCCATCTCTGGGCACACTCTTGCAATTTCAAGATGGGTAAACTAAAGAATTTTCTACTTACTGACGAGTGTTTAGAAGTTTTGACTCCTATCTAATGTATATCTGTTGCACTTTGCAATCATTGTGACATCTAAAAATTTGCCCCCTTTCCCCCACCAACATACGCAAATATTTACACTCCCTCTGAAAATTGGTATTATCTCCTGTATAGAACCAATACAATGGAGATATAATGCAAGCTGCAAACACAAGTCGCATATGTAATTTTCAGTTTTCTAGTAGCCATATTAAGAGGGTTAGTAAAAAGAGATAGGCAAGATTAAGTTTACTGATGTTTTTATTTAAACCAGTATAGAAAAATTATCATTTCAACATGTTCAGTTTAGTTCAGTTGCTCAGTCATGTCCGACTCTTTGCGACCCCATGAACCACAGCACGCCAGGCCTCCCTGTCCATCACCAACTTCTGGAATCCACCCAAACCCATGTCCATTGAGTCGGTGATGCCATCCAACCATCTCATCCTCTGTCGCCCCCTTCTCCTCCTGCCCTCAATCTTTCCCAGCATCAGGGTCTTTTCCAAGGATTTAGTTCTTCGCATCAGGTGGCCAAAGTATTGGAGTTTCAGCTTCAACATCAGTCCTTCCAATGAACACCCAGGACTGATCTCCTTTAGGATGGACTGGTTGGATCTCCTTGCAGTCCAAGGGACTCTCAAGAGTCCTCTCCAACACCACAGTTCAAAAGCATCAATTCTTCAGTGCTCAGCTTTCTTTATAGTCCAACTCTCACATCCATACATTACTACTGGAAAAACCATAGCCTTGACTAGACATCAATATAAAATTATTAAATAGATATATTATTTTCTTTTTTGCACTAATGTTTTCAAAATATTGCGCATAATTTATACTCAGAGCTTTTAATTTGGACCAGCCATATTTCAAGTATTCAATAGCCATATGTGATAAATGAATAAAACATGCATCTAGATAAATAGACATTCCTAAAATCCACATGGCCATGGGAGCCCATTGATGACCAGGAAATATTGAAACAGACTCTCACCAGATTTATATAATCACTCATAGAGTAAACGAGTTCATTAGAAGGTTTGGCTAAGGTCCTACTGTTAGCTGGTCAGATGGTTGGGGAGATGAACCTGAGATTTATGGGGCTCCTGGATCAGTGCTATGAAAGAATGCTTTTCTCATCTATAAATGTTTTATTTGGGCTTAAAAGTGCACATAATTACACTTTTGTTCCTGCTTAAGGGTACAGCCCATGCCACTTGAAACTAATTTTGCCTACGGTGACTTATGTGTCATTTTCTATTGGCATTTTCAAACACGATGTAGCGGCAATTCTTTATCAAATTTCTTTAAAGGATATTAGATTTTGAAGTGATCAGAGTATTTCCAACCCTCTCATGCTTTTTCGGAGAATGCAATGGCAACCCACTCCAATACTCTTGCCTGGAAAATCCCATGGACGGAGGAGCCTGGTAGGCTGCAGTCCATGGGGTCGCTAAGAGTCGGACACAACTGAACGACTTCACTTTCACTTTTCACTTTCATGCATTGGAGAAGGAAATGGCAACCCACTCCAGTGTTCTTGCCTGGAGAATCCCAGGGACAGGGGAGCCTGGTGGGCTGCTGTCTGTGAGGTCACACAGAGTCGGACATGATGAAGTGACTTAGCAGCAGCAGCAGCATGCTTTTTACTTTTAGAATTGTATTTGTGAGAAGAAAAGTCTACTATTTTTTTTCTGGATCTAGTTTGGACTCACAAAATTCTTCTAGAGCTCTCTTTGTTTCTTTTCTAGAGTATTAAACTTTTTAAAATTTTCTTTTCTCTAATTAAAATGTAAAAAATTTAAATCATAATTTATATGTTCTTACCTCAGAGGAATAAAAAGCCTGATTTATCCAACCACATAGTGGTTGAGAATATCTCATTGTTTATGAAATAGATCTACTCATCAATCTCTGTGTCCCCATCTGGGCTGATAAAGAATTTTGTGACTTTTAAGTGAATCACTATTTGTTTCCATTTATATTTCCAGAGAGCAATTTTATTGTTAATTGCATATGGTAAATAGTAATTTATGGATGTACAGTAGCGCAAGGATACCAATGAAAAAAATAAAATGAAAATATTCACTCATTCTGCATAGTGGAAATTTCCACATTTAAAAATATTCCCTAAGAATACTTTAATCAACTAGTAGATGACTTCCCTAATGATACCAATAATGAAAATCATTCACAATATAAAGTTCTTTAAGTTTTAATTGCTTATGTGCATAATTGAATAAAGTAAATTTCATTCCTACAACTCTGAATCCCTGAGTAAGATCTAGATAGCAATCGATATGTTTTCAATTAAAGATGACGTTCTTGTAATTATCCAGTTCAGTAACAGAATAACTAGGCTATGAGATTAACTTATTTATGACAGTGTTCCAGAACTAATAGTATTGAGTAGTTAAATTATTTTCTAAAATAAATTATGAAAAACAATTACAACAAAATTATCTTTAATAGTACATGCTTACTGATATATTGGTGAATGTTTTTGTGTAGTCTTTGTAAGAGTATTAGCTTAAATCTCTCTACCTAATCTTGAGCTTAAATGGAATTTAAATCTCTTTTAATTAAAAGCATATGTATACCTTAACCCACTTAAAAATAATGAGCATTTTTCATTTACCTTGACTTAATGTTTTCCACACAGTCAATAGCAGAGAGAAAACAGAGCCCAGGTTTAAGTTTTCATTTTTCAATTACAACAGATAATTTATGAACAATGATATGTTAGGAGATGCTAAATAATTGCTTTGTAAAATTGTTCGATGTCCCACACACTTACAGTCTCCACCTGTTCTGGGTTATATAAATATATCATATATATCCCAAAGCCAGGTAAAACTGACACTTCATCACATAGTTTATGAACTGTGTGGTAAAAACAATTCTTACCAAGGTCTTTTGAAAAAAGAGTTGGAATTTTTTTCAGATATTTGATTAAAATTACAAAACAAAGCAAAGCCTTCCAGAACATAGTAAGCTCTGAAAGTCAGGTTTGTACTGAAGGATATAGTAGTCAGGCAGGTGAGCAGAGGAGGGTTCTAGAGCAAAAGACAAAAAGTTTTAACTCAGCAAATGTCTCTCCATTCTCTCAATTTGGAATGGAAGACATACACTTGAGTTTCTGTGCATTGGGCTATCATTTATTCCATCATACATGAAAAATTTCAAATATTTCAGTGAAAAAAAACTCATGCACTGCACATTTTTTTTCACTTTTCATAAGAAAAGTAGAAAAACAAACCTCGAAGCTTGCAGACTATATGTTGCTGCTGCTGCTAAGTCGCAGACTATATACTTAAGTGTTTTTCAGTGTACAGGCCACATGTATTAGTTGCTACTAGGTGTGATTGAATGGCCTCCCTTTTTTTTAATAGGTGCTTTTCTCCCCCCTTCTCTTGGTGTGTGTTTATGCGTATACCCATGCCATTGAATCCATATTGAGTTGGAAATACAAAGACCAGCCAAAAAAGAAAAAAAAAAAATGTGATACTAAACAGTTGCTCAAATAAACTTTAAAAAATGTAATTTCAGAATTGACACAATATATCCAACCTAATATGAATGGTTACTTCTTCACAGGAGGCTTTATGGAGACTGAAGCTGCAGCTCAGGAGTCCCTGGGGTTAGGCAAACTGGGAACTCAAGCTGAGAAGGATAGAAGACTGAAGAAAAAGTAGGTTTGGAGATTTTTTTTCCCTTCTCTTTCTAACTTTGACTTACTTTGTTATCATTGTTTGTGGGGAATTAAAAACAGAGTAATTGGAGACAAAACAATAGACTGAGGCCAGTGTTATCCTGGTGTTCCCTGAAACTATTTGGTGCTCCAGGGTTATGGTTACAATCATCGAACTATTAAAAAAATTTGGCCCCTAGTATGAATAAACAGTTTTTTTTAAGAGATCATAGCTTTTATTTCAAAACTCAAACATATTTAAAATATTTAAATGTAGCCTTACAATAATGTAATATTCCATTTGAAGTTGAATTCAGTACTGAACTGGTATGATAAAATGGAGATTATACCACTCATGACAGTTAAAGAACCTCCTGTTAAAATGGAGTATTTAAAAGGAGACTGTTTATCTGACTGATTGAATGTAAACTTATTTTAGAATCATAGCAGATTGTTTTGCATCTGTCAGGAAACTGATAGTATATTTTTTCATTCACGTATAATATGGAACATTTAAATGAACTTGCAAAATTGGCAATTTTGGAGTCTCAGCAGCTGTTAGACACAAGTGGGTCTATATATAACATATTTTTTAAATGCATAGTAACATTTTCAGTGATGAAATAGCACCTTTAGACCATGTTCTTTAAAATCCAAAGAATTTCTCTTTATTCCAGGATCTATTGGTTGGTTATTCCTTTTCTTCCCTCTCAAGTATTTATTATGTTAGGCTTGTAGTTTTCATATTTACCTTCTTTCCTATGAAAGTATGTTCATCACTCTAGTCATTATTATTATTGACATGCATGGGGCTATACTATGCTAATTAATTTACCTCATATTTTCCCTTCTCACTTGCTTTGCAGATGTTTGCTAATAATGAAAAAAAATATGTATTGAAAAGTTGTATAAGAATCCACTAGTATAACTGTTGCATTAATTTTCTACTTACTAAAATTAATTATATACCCAAATTTAGTAGAAATGCTATACAGAAAAAGAAGTGACCTTGGGAGCATTCTTTCTTGAATACAATTAAATGCTCAATCACATTCCATACTAATAAATATTACCTTTTTAATTACTGGTCACTCAAAGTATATATTTAAATATTAAATTTATTTGAAGTCTAAAGGATTTTCAGTGTATTTATTTGAGATTGCTTTAAGTCTAAAGTAATAATAATCAAACCCTAGCCTGGCTAATGCACTTAGTTTATTTCCCTTAAAAGTTAATTCTCATTTCTCCCACAATGAAATATTTAAAAATAATGGCAATCTGACCAGTTTTCATCTTACATATAAGGCAGTATGGAGGCAATGCCTCACATAATTCATTTGTTGTTTATGAGACCAAGTTAAATGTCAATTTTAACAGCTACTGAAGTTAAAAATTCCAATTATACCATGACTTAACAAAATCATTAATTTAGAATTAAAGTTTAGGAATTGTTAAGTTTATACACTGTTAGATTGATTTGATATTAATCTTATGGAATTATTTCTTAAATCCTAAGTATCCTCACAGTAAGAAAATGATTTTAAGTTCTGGACTTGGTTTGAAGATCTTCCTGTGCTTGACTTCATTACTTCAATTTGAAATACATTTTGGCAAAATATAATTTTAAAATACAGTACATAGAATCCTTGTCTTGAACAACAAGAAGAATATTATGAATAAACCATAATCCAACAAAGGCTAACATTCCTTAGCACAACTATTTCCTATAGAATAATAGTATTTGAGTTAAAATGGATACAAGACAAAGTGTTGCTAATTAGTGAAAAGACCAAAGCATCTCTCTTATTATTGATCATCTCATAGCAAAAGACCAATAAGCATACATATTCAACCTATATTTGTAAGACATATAGCGAAGTGCTAACACTTATCCATGCCTTCTGTGGCACCATGCCTGGGTTTCTGGGTTACTAAAAAGTCATGTGTCCTCATGTAATTGGTTTTACAAGATAAGCAAGGTAAATTATTTTTAAATGATATAGTTTCAAACTTTACTTCTATCAAATTTCTTATTATATGATTAAACATTGGTCATGTTCTCAAATTTTCTGAAGCATTTAAAATTTTATTAAATAATTCTGATGTTCTTTGTTTAAAAGACACTGTATCCTCTTTAAATGTGCTTCAACGAATCATACTCTTTTTTGTGCTCAAATTTCATATATCTACTTTCAAGGTGGAAAAAAAAATTCAAATACATTTTTTTTAAAAAATGCACACACATAAAAATTGGAGAAAACAATTTCAAATTTTTAAACACTGTAGTTTGTACATACATGGTTGCAATGACTATGGTTTCCCACCAGTTGTTTTTCTACATTCTGTCCAAAGACCAAGCCAAATGATGTGTCCAGGACACAGTACTTATACTTCGGATCACTGTACCAAAGTTCATATCAGAGATTCATTTCATTTGTCTCCCTGTGGAAATAGCACAGCTGGAAAATCTTATTTTTAACTTTACTAAGATATCAGGTATCTCTGATTGACAATCTGTGAATTTAAATTTAATTGAGAGAAATCTTTAAATAAGTTAACTTATGACACATTTTGAAAAACCATATGGGAGAGAAATCAGAGAGCAGCATTTAAGATATTCCAAATGCTTGCAAAATTCAGAAATTAACAATGTTGGCAGTCCCAGACAAAGGTCTAATTTGAGGTACACTAACCATCCAGCAACTAAAGACAGATAGATTAAAACATCTTACTAGGTCTGTGTTCCTACTTTGTTCTGCTTTTGCTTTGCTTTCTGGTGCAGACATTTGTTTTTCTTCTATTTCTAGCTATTGTCTTACGATGAGAAATAGGAAATCAAGAATACCAGATCTGCTAAAGCATCCACTGTTTTAAAAATTCTAGAGTTGAGTATTATCTTCCTGAGTTGTATATTATCACACAGGTGCTATTCTTCCCTCAGAACAGCATCTAACCTTAAGGTCTAAAGTCAACTTATTGTTGTTCTGCCTGGTTCATTTTTATTACATCTTATCTTTGTTAGACTTTCCTTTAAAGCTTCAATTCCATAAATTTCTTTAGCAGGCTTAAATGGAACACAGTTAATATCTATGATAATTACGTCAAACTGAAACTCATCTTGTAATTCTTTGAGCTGTTGTTCAGTAGCTAAGATGTGTCTGACTCTTTGCAGCCCTGTGGACCGCAGCACGCCAGGCTTCCCTGTCCTTCACTATCTCCCACAGTTTGCTCAAACTCATGTCCGTTGAACCCGTGAGGCCATCCAACTATCTCACCCTCTGTTGCCCCCTTATCCTCTTGCCCTCAATCTTTCCCAGCATCAGGGTCTTTTCCAATGAGTCAGTTGTTCTCATCAGGTGGCCAAAGTATTGAAACTTCAGCTTCGGCATCAGTCCTTCCAGTTAATACTCAGGGTACTTCACATTAATTTGTGTAGTCTTCCCCTTTAAAATTGGGCCAGTGTTTGTGTAGCTTTGTGGTATAGTTCTCTCAGTCTTAAAGGATTGAGTCATTTATTATTTTCAATATGTCTCCATATTAAAATTGTGATTCTCCAGAGTTCTCTTAATGTGTCACTACTATGTGAGGTCTTTTCCACCATCCTTTGTTTGATTTCATCAGATGGCAAGCATCTTTTCTAATTTAATATCAATTGGATATCTTTGCCACTCCTAAGACTAGACATGAGAACTTCACTTCTTCCCTTTTATACCTTCCATCCTGATCTTCAAGAACCTATTTCCCTTTCTTAACTCTCCAGCAAATGTTTTAGACTAATCCCTAAACCTTCTTTCTCAGGATGGCCAGTTAAAGTTAACCACACAACTCTATAAAATAACTGCACCTTATAAAAGAAGCTACTGCAAGATCAAAAATGTAGATGGCCTAGTTCACCAAAAACCTCAATTTATAAATATTCTTTGACTCCCTAACTCCCTGAACTTCTCTTAGAATCTGGATGTTGGTATTAATATTTTAGTACCCAGAAAATAGAAACTCTGTTCTTTGCCAAAGTTTAGAATTTATTTGCTGATAAATAGAGGAGTCAGACAATAAGAGATCAAAATGTCAGCTTTGTTACTGATGCAGCTGTTAGAACATAGCTTAGGTATATGGAAATAAAAGGAGGTTCCTAAAACTGAACCCCCATGTTAAGGTCGCTTGACACATAAAGAAAGAAATGCTAGTCACATGTTTCCAGGATATAGAAGTGTAAAGTATATGTAGTGTAGTGAAGTCACTCAGTCGGGTCCGACTCTTTGTGACCCCTTGGACTGTAGCCTACCAGGCTCCTCCGTCCATGGGATTTTCTTCTTAAAAATAGCATTTGCATCATTATGATTTCATAAATATGTTACTCTAGAATCAATAACTATGAACTCACAAAAAAAGAAATGAAATTTTGTACTTAGCATCTTTGCCTAAAAAAGAGCTTTAGAAGTATCCATTATATGTATTAATACCTCTTCAGATTTCTTACCCTTTTTTTCCTCCTGGAACATATTTAGCTGCTAATTTCCCATAATCACCATCTCTATAAATGTGTTGATAAGGTTTATAACAAACTTCCTATATCCTTAGAGATCTGTAAATATATTTTATACCTAAATTAATTGAAAATTGTAAAAGTATTAGTTTAAAATAATTTCCTCTCAAAGCTTTAAACACACTCTTTTGGCTTCCAGTTATGTCTAATGTCAGTTGATTGTCATTGTTTCGTGGTATAGCATATAGGATTTTCCTTTCTCTTTCCCTGAAAGTTTGATTTCTCACTTAATCCTGAGGTTCAGCAATGTCATAATACATTTATATTCAAATAATTTGTATGTTTCATTTTTCTACTTTATACTTTCAATCTAGAGACTTGTTAGATTAGACTGTCTTTCATATATTGACTTAAAAGATTTTTATTTCTAGGCTTAACTTCTATTCTAAGAAGCTTATTTTTACAGAGACTGACGAGATTAAAGAGCAGTTGTCTGTTTCAGTAGTAATACACTTGTCTAACACTCATGACAGTTCTTGATAGTCAGTAAGCATATTAAAATCGACAGTTACCCAGTGAATAGTTACTGAGCTCCAGAAATATAAATCCTAAATTTTTGTATGTTTTTTATCTGCTAATATTTTCTTCCTGCATTTTTAACATGGTTTAATTTTTTATTAAAACATATATGCATGTTGAAATCTGTATTTTGAGACTAAATTGGAAGATACTATATGAATATTAATATACACATTTGTCGTTTTTAATCTTTAGTTATAATATAGGTAATATACTATTATATGTTAGATTTGTTATGCTCTCCTGATTGGATACCACCATGAAGTGAATATGGATTCTGTATTTGAAATCAATTTTTCAACATAATTAAAATGAAATTAACATTCCAACTTGGCAATCAGCAGCATCCTCCAGAGAAGCAGTTTTATCCTTGGAGCATAACAGTCACAGTTAATCACTACCAATGAATCTTTATGTTAGAACATCAAAAACATAAAAGTGAAGCTCTATAGATTTAGTTAATTTATTTCTATTGCAATCCTAAGGGTCTCCTTCAGTGCATAAACATTAATGTGTTTTGAGACTTGGCATTTTCAATCTTTAGCATTTGGAAGTTTCAGAGCCTGCATATCTCTTAAGCAAAATAAATGTCACTGAAAATATTCATAACTAAAGTTATCACAGAATCTCCACAACATTCTTTCATTCAATAAATATTTATTAAGTACCTGTGTGCCAAGTTAAACTTATAAAAGAGCTGTATTCCAGAGGTTAATCTGTAAGACATGTGTTATAAGCTTTGAATACATTTTTCTAAGTCATATACATGGAAGGTAAATGTCTTTGCTTCACTCCACAAAAATATGTTTTGAAGAATGTTATAGAAACTAAATTTGGCTGAATAAAGCCAAAAAAAAAAAAAGGGAATTCACTTGTAGGATATTAGAATGTCTCAGAAATTGCAGAAACAGAGCCAGGGCCACGGTAAAACTTCAAGCATGGCAGATTATGAAATGTTTCTCTAGAGCGATGTCAATAACTTACCTTTTCCATTTCACATTTTTAAGCTCCTGGGTGAAAGAATCTGATTGGCCTAATATGGAAGAGATATTTGTACTTGAATCAATTAGTTATAGTCAAGTGTTCCTTTAGCACAGACATGGTTAAAGGGAACACTTGGGCAATCAACTCAGAAAGATCTAATAAAGTAGAATATTTCAGAATCTAAACCCAGTGTTCTCAATATTTATCTGGGAAAATGTATCTCAGTTTCCAACTTTGAACTCCAGAAATTTGCCCTCTCTGCCTGCACTGAGTTAGAGGTATCATTGCCTTACCATCTGATCATGCATGCCCTACCAAACTCCAGCCGCAAAAAATTCTAAGACTTTTCTGAACCTATAAAATAATAATAGCCAAAGGCTAAAGGCAAAAATCTACTGAAATTTGTTAGGAAAAAATGAATCTAAGGAAAACCAATGTGCCCTCTTGGAGGAAGGAAAAAAACATGGAAGAAATAGGGATATTGTTATGAACCTATGGTGCAATGTTAATAGATTACAGAGTAAGTATCAATAGAATCAGAATCCCTGTATAGCCTCTGTATTTTCTGCCCATGAAAAATGAAAAGAATAAAATAAGAATTAATAATAGTAAGTAAAAACTCAAGATAGTTACATGTACCAGAAAAATGACCTCCTTTTATAAAAATAACCATATTGTTTGTCTTGACTGAAGTAAATCCTGGATTAATGAAGCATGCAAATGATAACTTTTCAGTCATTTACTTAGTGCTTATTTTTCTCCAAGAACTGTGTTAGAAATAACTGATATTTGAATTATATAGTTCTACTCTTCAAAGAGCTTGTAGAGAGACAGTCATGAAAACAAATTATTGCACTTTAGTATTTCAGTGTCCGTGACCCTTTCTCTAAGTCTCTGGCCTTTAAGCAGAATGAGAAAAGTGCCATATGCCTAAAACCACTTATAGTTCTTATTTAAAGGATGTTCTCCAAGTTAAGGCTGTATATTGACACCCTGCTTAGACTGGTTAGTTTTTCACAATAAACGTAAAACATCCAATAGGTTATTTTCGAACAGTAAGAAAGGGATTTTCAATCACCAAGAATGAATGGAATTCCTTAAGTATAAACTGCGTCCTTAAACTTTTTAGACATTTTCTATACATGTAGAGGAGAAAAAGGCTGTAGAAATACCACATATTGAGTTCAGCAAAGTGTTTTGATTACTTTTTAAATGAACATAAGATTGGAATGAGACTAAAAACATGAAAATATAACTGGAGAAGGCAATGGCACCCCACTCCAGTACTCTTGCCTGGAAAATCCCATGGAAGGAGGAGCCTGGTAGGCTGCAGCTCATGGGGTCTCTAAGGGTCGGACACGACTGAGCGACTTCACTTTCACTTTTCCCTTTCATGCGCTGGAGAAGGCAATGGCAACCCACTCCTGTGTTCTTGCCTGGAGAATCCCAGGGACGGCGGAGCCTGGTGGGCTGCCGTCTATGGGGTCGCACAGAGTCGGACACGACTGAAGCGACTTAGCAGCAGCATAACTGGTGGAATCATTGTAATCACAGGGGCTGAACAAATGAATTCATGATGACTGAGTGAAAAGGAAGTTGGAGTCAGCACTTTAATATTTGACTTAAATATGAATATGATATTTGTGAAAGCATGAGGCTAGAAGAGATAGTTAAGTTTAGATAAATAATTTTGTTTTAGGGAAACCTTTGAAGAGAGATGCAAATCTAAGAAGGTGAAATTTAACAGGGTCATTTATATGTTAATAAATCTGCATCCACCTTCATATATACTGATTGCTTCTGTATAGGGGGATATGTATAATTTAACTGCAACTTCTAAGAAAAATGTTTCTACTAAAAAAGACAAATTGCCAATGACTGACAAAGATAGTAATGATTTTCAGTACCCAAAAAGCAATCGACAAGGCCAAAATTCTATGTCCAGACCAGAGCATAGCTGGATATTATGTTAATTTCTGGGAAATATGCTTGAAGCAGATATATTCAAACAAGCATATATTCAGAAGAACATGATCGGCATAGCAAGATGACACTGAACGCCTTCAAGGAGTGTTGGAAACAATTAGGAATATTGGGAGTGCGGATAACAAAGATCCAGATGCTCCTAAGAAAAAAGAGCAATCAAATGTGTTCTTTTGGCTGCATGAGAAGAGCTTGGGCCCAAAGTGAAAGGCTGTTAACAGATAAGTATGAGTTGTGTATAAGTGAGGACTGCTAACCATCACAGATCTGAGAAGAAAGAATCGACCCCCTGCAAAGAGAGCTGTTTCTCATGATTATGTCTAGCATAGACCTGCCAAGCATACGAATGTGGCAAGATTATTATATGAGGGATTCAGATTTCTGTTGAGAAATTGAAATACATGCTCTTCAAATTGCCCCTGCCCTGGATTCTGTGTTTCTCTACATAATTCAAAGAGTTGGACTCAGAGAACCTTCGCTTTTTTAAACAAGTGCAGTGCCTGGCACAGTGTAGGTACTCAAGACATGCATTCTGAATAACTGAACACATAAATAGAATCTGGGTGGAAAAAGAAGAACAAAAACCTAAGAATCTGGAACAGGAACTAGGGCAGTGACTTCCGCAAACTAACCAAACCAGAAACCAGGGCTTCATCCCTGCCCTCATCCTGCCTTGTCCTTGCTCTTCCCTCTGCGCGCCTCCACACAAGGTCACTGTCACCTCCCTGTGACTGTAGATACTAGCTCTTTAAAATCTCTCAAGCTTGTTGATTTTCTTCTTTTCTTGCTCAGGCCATCATACTAAAACAATGTCTGTACTTCTAGTCTTGCCTTCTTCTAATTCATTCTTCACACTTCGGCTAAAGAAATCTATCTAAATCATTATTTCTAAACTTGCCAAAAATCCCTCAATCATTTCCTAGCATCCCTAGGATAAATTTCAAATGCCTTCATATAGCCCCTAGATCCCCACAATATCTGGTTCCTATCTATCCCTTTATCTCTACTTCCCGTCTTGCACTTTCTGTTCTTAATATACTTAATATCTATGTCTTTTTTATGACTACTTCTGTCTCCTTGTGTGCATATATCCTGTTCTGTTTTCCTCTTCATCCTTTGTGTGGTAATGATAATAATGATCTTCTTTATATGTAATAAATATTTAATAACCACATTGAGTAGTTGCAGTATGCTAGGCACTGTTCTATACATTTACACATATTGTGTCTTTTAGTTTTCACAAAGCCTTTGAGGTAGAAATGCTGTTGCTTCCACACATGAAGAAACACAGCTTTCCAAGCACTGTGGTATACAGAAGTGCAGACCTCTGGAGTCCTATTTTCTCTGAATTATTTAGAATCTCAGGATAAGGCTGCAATTTAAAGACTATGTAGTCCAAACTTTCAGCTGGATCTTAAGTACCCTATCTAATTTTAAATGGTCTCCATGGGGAGTCAAAAAAGAATCTCTCTCTTTATACTCTGAAAAGAGAAGCATAGTTTTTTTCATAGGGAATAATCAGTTCTTATCTGACCCCATTACATCCTTCCAAATGAGCAACAAATGTATTCAAATCAAACACTTATTTAAGAATGAGAAATGGAGGTAATTTCAAAGTAGTGCAGTTACTTTATAAAGTTTATTTTTTTCTAATGTAATTAGCCACACATACTATCACCAAAGTTTGATATAAGTATAGTAATGATTACTAATAAGTTATGTAAGAAATGTAAATGTCTGCTTGAATCAATCTAACATTATTTATCCCAATAAAACTTTCAAAATCAGTGTCTAATAGCAAGGATGATTAAGTTCTTTTATTAAAAGAAAAAAGTGACTAATCAAGGTACATTCAAATATAATGTTGACTGACATCTTAATCTAAAAGGTGTTCTCCATATTTTTTTCCATAATATAGAATCTTATATTAGCTCTATGTGGTATTTTTATAAGGTCTTTGAAGATGTGCATTTTCCCCATAGTTATTTTAAGTTAGCCTTTCAGAAGCAAGCTTCTCTACCTTGTTCCCACATTTCTAAGGTCAATGATTATCTATATCTTATTGACAGGGTTTTATAAAAAAATAGATAACGAGATTTTTCATTCAAAAAATATATGTATGCATGTATATATATTTTATATATATAAAACTGATGCTAGGAAGGACTGAGGGCAAAAGGAGAAGGGGCCAGCAGAGGATGAGATGGTTAGATACCATCATTGACTCAATGGACATGAATTTGAGCAAACTCTGGGAGATGGTGAAGGACAGGAAGCCTGGTATGCTGTAGTCGATGGGGTCACAAAGAGTTGAACATGACTTAGCGACTGAACACACACACAGACGTATATATCTAGACAGCATATTAAAAAGCAGAGACATTTCTTTACCAAAAAGGCCCATCTAGTCAAGGCTATGGTTTTTCCAGTAGTCATGTATGGGTGTGAGAGTTGGACTATAAAGAAAGCTGAGTGCTGAAGAATTGATGCTTTTGAACTGTGGTGTTGGAGAAGACTCGAGAGTCCCTTGGACTGCAAGGAGATCAAACTAGTCAATCCTAAAGAAAATCAGTCCTGAATATTCATTGGAAGGATTGATGCTGAAGCTGAAGCTCCAATACTTTGGCAACCTGATGCAAAGAACTGACTCCTTGGAAAAGACTCTGGTGCTGGGGAAGATTGAGGGTGGGAGGAGAAGGGGACAACAGAGGGTGAGATGGTTGGATGGCATCACTGATGCGATGGACATGAGTTTGAGTAGGCTCCAGGAGTTGGTGATGGGCAGGGAAGCCTGGCATGCTGCAGTCTATGGGGTCGCAAAAAGTCGGACACGACTGAGCAACTGAACTGACTGATACACATATATATATATATTACATATATATACAGCATACAATTAAATGTATTTATTTCAGATTCTGCATACTTAAATTTGTAATTTGAGGCTTGACTGGGATATAATCACAGGCAAAAGAATAACAAAATTCTTGAAAATATAAAGATTTCTCACCTTCTTTTAAATACTTCAGCTATTTGGATTCAATATTGACTTTAAAGAAAAATTATTTCTGAAGAAGTATAATAAACCATACTTAAAACTTCTGAATCATTTTCTTTCATTTGTAAGGATCACCAGAAATGTGTTTGGCTATTTATTTTTACCTGTATCCCATCATTGTATATAAAGCAATTTCTGCCATCATCCCTGGGTGCTCTTATATCCACATAAATCAGCTATTCACAACTTAACCTTTAAGTTCATGGTTTCATTACTTCCAATGTCATTCTCTCTTCCAAGTCAGACACATCCTATGTTATATTCTGAATCTTGTCATCACCCCCAAATCACCCCTACTCAAAAGTTACTAATTATCCATGCATATCATTCCTTCCTATCTCCTCCTTTCAGCTTGTTTTATCAACTTCTTCTACTATCATCTTTTTAAAAAGTTCTATCATTTCTTAGTGCATCAGCTGCATTCAGCCCTCTTCTGTCTCCCTATTTAGCTTGGATTTTATGACCATTATTTCACCATGCTCAAAAATTCCAGACCCATCATTTTTTTTTTCATTTGGTTATGTCCATATCATAACTACAGTCACCAATGAATTTTCTTTCTCCATCGCTACGTTTGGGTACCTGAGTGCTGCAAGAGAAAATTAATGCAAGGGAATGTGAATCAGCTTCATGTGGGAATTCAACACTGCCAAGAAATCCCAATATTTTTCTGCCATCAGCCTTCTTTCTACTCTCTGCAACTTTTGTCAGAGACCTCCACTGTCCTCAAACCTGTATCTCTGCAGGTGCATTTACATTCTACTCTAGAGGGAGAGATAAAGAGACTATCTCAGTCCTCTGAATTATTTGCTGAGGAATTCACACTAACTCTTGCCCCCATCCTGCTTTAATACAGAAAACTAGGTTAATTTCTTCTAATTTAAGACCATCCCTGCTAATTTTGTCTGTCTGATTCTGCCGATTTCCCACTTGTACTTCAAATTCTCTTCAAATTCTCCTCTCTTCTGGATTGTGGTCATCAGCCTTTAAACATGCTCAAGTTTCACCTGTTAAAAGAAATCCTTTCTTCATTCTACTTTTTCACTTCAATCACTACCTGTTCACTCCTCAGTCTGGTGTTAACAATTGATTTTAAAAATTTCTGAGTCATCAATTTGAACTTTAACAAGCAAAAGGCAACTACATTCCACATATGAAGTTCATTTAATAAATATTTCTAATGTGAAGTTTTACATTCAAAGTTAACTAGTTTATAAATAGAAGGCCCATGAATTCAGTGGAAGATCTAGAAGGTTAAAGTGAGGCAATTAAACATCTAAGAAGCCTGTGTTTGAATATAAGATATGTGTTAGTTGATAGTGTCTTCTTGTTTGTGTCTGGATTTATGCTGATGTTCCCAGGGAAAATATTGTGCCAATAACTGACTTGTTCTTATTGGTTAGAGGGTAACTTAAAACCTAATTTTTCTAGGTCAGTGAAAAATTGTTATTTGTCTATTATATAATACAGTGGTCTTTACCTGAAGAAAATTACTTTTTGACAGAAAATTATGGTATTCTCATAATTTTGACAATCTGGAGTAGAAAGAAAAAAAATAAGTTATATATTCCTGTAAATAATTGCATGTAGAAAAGAATATCAATTTTTATAAGAAGAAAACTGTCTTTATCTAGGCTAAAAGCACTGCAAATATATATTACCTCTGATATGAATTTATAATATATTATCACAAATTCTCTTAAGAGTCATTTATAATTATAGCTTTTTGTCCTTTGAAGAACATGCCTTTTTGAAAGTTGTGAGCTGAAATACTTAATTCTAAAGTGAAATAGCTAGTCAAGATTGCGCTTAAATTAACTGGCTGTGGAGGAGAAGAAAGTTAATAAAAACTATGAGAATTCAGATAACTTACCCACATTGATAAATATATTAGAACTTTAATCAATACTTTTTGACACATATGTTTGTATTTCCTGTTTATTTTCACAATTTCTCTTATGTTTTATATTTAGGGTATTTCTATAGGTACAGATTTCCTATTTTAAAAATGGTAAATATGTGAAAAATATTAATATTCCACTGTGTGCAGATTTATTCAGCTTTATTGGAGAGCAGTGCCTAGGTAGTTTGTAGGCTGAGGAAGATTATTTTGCCCACAGTAATAACTGGCCCCAAATACTTCATGAAAAATAGTTTTCATGAAGAGCTCAGAAATTGCTTTTTTCTCAGAACTCATCAAAGAGTTCACAGGTATGTTGACAGTAAAATCATTCTAACCACCTAGAATGTATCTCTTTGGGTCTTAACTTTCTTTCTGTTGAATATATGATGCAAGAAACATGCCTTAAATTTCTTAGGACATTGTGATGCCAATTTGTATGGACCGCTATGTTTTTGTTTATGTGAAAAATTTAAAAACTTGTCACAGCTGTTCTGAAGCTAAGGTCAACGAACATGCATTTCTCCAAAATGCACATTTAATGAAAGAATACACAGTTTCTCTGAATGAATGCATTTGGAGGAGGCATGTGCAGGGTGTTATCGCACTTCCAGCTTTTCTTTATAATGATCGTGTGATAAAAAAAGGGAACTCTCTAACTTGCCTCATTTCTTAGATAGGAATCTCTGCTTCATATTTTGTTACATTGACTATATTTTATGTAGTAAAATTTTATTTTTCTAAGAATTAGTCTATTATGCTTTTATAAAAAATTTAAAATAATATTCTCATGGCTTTTTATTGGGTTATTTAAATTCCATATTTTCCCAGTGCCTCTACTCTACCCAGGGAACAAGTGGGCTACTTCAAACACCACAACTAAATCATGTTTGTGATGACATCTGGTAACACTGGTGAACTAATCTAGTTCCTTTCCCCCCTCCCAGAGCAGTGTTTATCAACATCTGTCCAACTAAATAAATGTGTCTACTTAAAGACACCCAGTTGCCAGCTCAAATAGAGGAGGAAGAATTAGTGTGGTAAGGGGAGAAGAATGATAGAATTTTTTAGAACTTTTTCATGACCTGATTACTGGCACATAATTATTATTGTTATAGCACTTGTGTAATGTAATGATAAAATTATGGATCTGGGATGTGAAAATTTCTTCTTGCCTCAAATTAAGTTCAGGAGATTGAACATCAGAACCTTACCAGTGATTCTGACCAAACCATGTATGTGAACTAGAATCCAGAGAGTCCCACCCTCAAACCAGTGCTTTCTTCAAGTTACTGCCTTTCCAGAAGTCTGCTGTATTTTTCTTAAGCGCTAAGCTTATAAATCTGTTTGAGATCCTGAGCACCTTAATAGGTTACTGCTTCTATTTGTAAAATAACCTGAGTGGCCCAAGGTGAAGAATATTCTTTAACAAGCTGCCTGACTTGCTCCCGGGGTTTACTACAGGCTGGGAAAATGTGGTCATGCATGTTTCAGAGTGGCTCATTTTCAAGAGACAGACTTTCTGGTCAACTGTTAGAACTGCCTTCAGCCTGATTATGCTTTTGGATGCAGTGAATATATGTGTCATGGTGAAATTAAAAAAAAAAAACAAACAAACAGAACACCATGTCTTTCTCGTATCTGAGCTTCAGCACATCTGAAATGATGCTCTTGTTTTATTCCATGGCTTTCTTTGGATTGAAATGTATCCATTAACATTTGTGTGCTTTTCTTTTTCATCTGTCCTCCTTCATCTCATGAAAAGCACATCAGGGTAAGTTGAATCACAATGGCTGCTGAACATGTTTATTTTCAGCACCATCCTCTTTTTCTTTTATCTTTAGTATTTCTCCTTTCAGTTGTAACACAAGCTGCACTGCCTCTGACCTAAAATGAAAATTGTGAAGTGTCTTCATTTTCTTACCATAAAAGGAATCATTGGTTCAGAGAAATGTTCACATTTAAATGAATCGGGTTGGCCTTTCAGGCACTTCAATTTCTTCGGTTCTACTAGACACATATCAAAAGACAATCCAGATGACATTTTCCCTAGTTCTTAAGTCACTCTCTAGGGGTTAGTGTGACATTCAGTGAGGCTTAAGTAATAGTTGCAGGTCACTTGGGTATTTTTAACTGTGCTGCATGGCTGACTCTGCCTGTGTGTTTCAAAGTGCTTTGTGGTTCTCCACTAGCACTATATTCAAGAGATAAATTTATTTGTCAGTTACTAGAACTGCCCTTCGATGAAGAGGGTTAAATGCTGAATCTTCCCCAGTAGAACTTATACATTTAGATTCCAAAGTAATCCCTGGTTTTGGCTGAACCCTTTGGTCTTGTGTGGTCTTTCCCCTGTCTCCTATACTATGAGTTAATTCTTAAAGCCTTGAAAGGTGCGTTACTAAGATTACTGTTCCAAATTTCAAATCCTGCTTTTTGAACTAAATTTAGAATATGTTATTTATTTCTAAAACCAAGGAGGCTTCAGTTTTGCATAATATAAAGTATTATGTTTCTATAAATGCCTACATGGACAATATGATGAGCTATAAAACACTTTAGATGGAGAAAGGTTTTGATTTTTACACTTTAAGCAAAACATTTTGAGGGAGCAAATAAAATGGCTCCAATGAGATGCAATTATTCAGGAAGCTATAGAAAGTGTCACTAACTGGCAATATGGATATTTTATATTCCAATACAAGGTCATGTGCTTTGTTTATTAGTTTGGTTTACATTTGTTATATTTTTGCAACTCTAACTTTAAGATATAATTACTACTACTAGTTATTTAACATTGCAATGTTTTCTTAAGTTAGGATAATTTATGATATTAAGGAAAGCACTAGAAAGTGTTCTTGAAAATGCAAGGCAAGCTGTGATTGGAGTACTATTCAACTACATTGGCCAAATGCAAGTTGTAAGACCTTACTTTTTAAAAATATACAATACTCTGACACTGGATTTTAAAGAATTATTTAAATGTCATCATGTAATAGTGGCCTTCTGTTTTCTAATGATTTTAAGTTTCATGAGGAAAATAATGCCAAGAAATAAAACTTTATTCTCCCTTTTCTTTTTGAATGAAATATTGAAAAATAATAAATTCATAATACATCAATATCTGTGGACTTTAAGAAACTGATATAATTACCTTAATTCTAAAATTCAATTTCTTGTCTTGCGCATGCTCCTAGAATTTAAACATTTTAAGACCTCAAAATCATTTACTTGGTCCAATTACTAAAAGGAAGCTTGGGAAGTTAAATGTCAGGAGAAAACAGTACAATCATAGTAAAGATGTGGGAAGATTTGAGGTGGAAAGAATATTGAATTAGGAACAGAAGACAAGACTTTAAGCTCCATGTGTTTTCTGCATACCTTTGAGTGAATGACTTATATTATCTGTACTTTCTGCCAACTTCCTAATACTCACAAGAGTATGAGAAAAAAATAATCTCAGAAGCTTAGAACTATAAACTTCAAATCTGATTTAAAGAGGACTCAAAATTAGATGAAGCACCAAAGCAATCTAGTCTAAATGGCCTCCAAATAAACCTGAGAACTTACCAATGTCTCTCCAGTAAGTTCCTATTTAACAATCAGGAAGTGACTGGGGAGAACAGACCACAGTATATTGCAAAAGTGAAATTGTTTACTGGAAAGAAATACAAACCCCTCTAGCTTTCAATAACAGCATGAGTAATTGCATTGCTCCATCACATTTGTGCATGCATGTGTGTGTTTACACCTTTTTAATGGTTTTGAAAGTAATTAAATTCAAAATAAAATGAGGAGTGAAATTATGTAAATCCCAACTCAAATTCACAGATAAATTTCTTTCCTGAGGCTGTACTCTCCATTTCAAGTAGCTTGCAGGAAAAAAAAAAAAGTTTCAACATGAATGAACTTAGGATTTATGTATTCAAATAATCTCAGTTCCAAGCGATGTAGCATGTATCTGAGGATCTAAATAAAGCACTACTTAAATGTGCAATGGACTTTTATATGTACTACATGTGAAAATATGCCATAATAGGATATACCTACACATAAACACTTACACTTACCCACATACAGAATCACAGCATGCTGTGCTTTCAAAATCAAGTCAACCTTGTTAATGCTGGATTTGAAACTCTTAATTTTATGGAGCTAAATGTGTATACTTAGGTAATCAATGTCTGAAGCAGTTGATTGGGATTCGTAATATATTTCTGTTTAGAATAATTATGTTAATTAAGATATATATTTTCAACTTACATACATTTAAAAAAAATTGACATGTTGCTATATTTCCTTCATATTTACTGACAAGAATTTGAACCAGTTTTTTATACTTTTGATTCTCACAAAATTGATCAATAGATATAGATTTCTGAATAATGGCATTATAACCCATTGTCTGGTTGAAATTCGAAGAGATGATGTTTTCTTTACCCTCTTGACTGTTGAAGTTTATAGGAACAGGATGCATTTGATAATTAATAATAACGCGAAGTTATGTAATTTGCTTTTAGAACTATGTACAGAAGATTTATTCTCTGTACTATACTGTTAAGAAGTAGGTTCAACTGTCAAATTATTTTGACCTATATTTCATTCTGGTTCTTATCAGTCATTTATTTCTCCTGGCTATAATAAGGAAGTACTTGCTGTGTGCCACAGTAAATAAATAAATGCTAAAGATAAACTTTTCAACCAGAGAATTACTTTGTATCACAATAATGCAAAATTAATTAAACTGAAACAAATTACAAATTCAGCTTTTCTATCCTGATTATATAAATGGAGTCAACTTCCTTCCTCTGGCCAAGATTCAGAACCTGTTTTTAATAGGAAACAGCAAGAAAAGGAAGGTTCCTTTTTTGTCTTATAGTGTTGGGGACTGAAGTGTGTGGTGATGAAGGTGGTAAAGACTATCTATATTAGCCAGAAGTCAAATTAATGCAAGTCTACACAGGGATGAACAATGAGAGGAGAAATAAAGGGGGGAGAGTATCATTGCCTTTCATTTTAACAAAGAGCTGGTTGCTCCTATCCTCCTTTCATGATTATGGAAAGTTCAGAGAGGTTACTTAGCTAAAGGCTAATGTGGGGTTAAGAGGCTAACTCTAACCAGGTGCTCAAATTCCGGCTCTGTGCTCACTGACTCCCTGTTCCAAGTGGTCTCTTATCTCCAATGTCCTCATCTGCAACTGTGTACCAGCGTGTATCTTACTGGATGGCTGTGAAGATTCAATGACTTATACATACAAAGCACTAAGGATAGTGCTTCTCACTGTCACTTACTATCACAGAGTAAGTGATAAATGAATGTCAGCAATTATTATCTAATATCCAAAGCCTTATTTGTCTGCATACAGAAACTTTAATTTTTCAAACCATGATATTTTGTCTCAGAATATGAAGTGGTTCATATAAACAAGAAAGTGCCATAGATAAAGTTCAATTACTCACTGTATTCAATTGTAATACATTTTAATTACATTTAAATACAACATTAAATCATAAATGAGAAGTATAGCAAGTGCAATAACTAGAATGTATACAATTATAATGTTTGTGTAGAAGAGAAAATGAATTCTGCCTGGGAAAGGTCTTGGAATCTTAACAGGAAGGAAAGTTTAAACTGAGTCAGAAAGATGAGTGTGAATTTGCCACAATTATGATGCAAAGAAGGATGTCCCAGGCAGAAGATAAAGGCATATACAAAGTCATGGAGGGTAAAAAAAAATAGAATGAGGTATTTGGAACATAGCAAGCACTGCAGTATTGATTGAGCAAAAGAAGCTGGGAGAAATCCAAGGGCCATTTCACCAAGGGTCTTTTTAGTTGTGCCAAGATATCTGACCTACAGATCATATATCTGTAGTGTGTGTGTGTGTGCGCTCAGTTGTGTCCAACTCTTGGTGACCCCATGGACTGTAGCCCACCAGACTCCTCTGTCCATGGGATTCTCCAGGCAAGAATACTGGCATGGGTTGTCATTTCCTCCTCCAGGGGATCTTCCTGATGCAGGGATCGAAACTGCATCTCTTATATCTCCTGCATTGGCAGGTGGATTCTTCACCACTGTGCCACCTGGGAAGCTTATTTTCAGTTGCCTGCCTTAAAAACTTCAAAGGGGGGGAAGTTTTTAAAGCAGGCAACCCTTACAAAAATATTTGTGTTTAGAAAGGTCTTTCTGGAAGTTGGAACAAGGATAAGAAGTAGGGAATACCACAGGAGAGGCAGACTGGGAGTTCACTGCCATGATCTACAAATGAATTTGAACAAAAGCTTTGGTAGTAGCCAATCAATTTACAAAATAACATATTTAATTTTATAGAGGACATTTTAATCTCTTTCTGCAGCCAATCTGTATAACTGCTAAGCCAAATTCTTACTTGTTATTAAGATGTAATAAGTAGTTGGATCTTAACAAAAACATAGAATACTTAAAAGTCAACCTTCGATCAAGGATCCTCGATGGTTGTCAACACTGAGAGTTTCATGGATTACGACACAGCCATCTCTCAAAAGGTATTCTTGGCTAGATCAAGCAAAGATGCATGGTGCAGTAGAAGAATAAACTCTTACTCCTGAATGTTAGTCTTGGGAGGGAGATGAAGCTCATGCATTTGGTGCCATTCATAGGCTTCCTAAGTGGCACAGTGGTAAAAAATCTGCCTGTCAGTGAAGGAGATGCAAGAAACCCAGTTCAGTCCCTGCATCAGGAAGATCCCTGGAGAAGGAAATGGGAACCCACTCCAGTGTTCCTGCCTGGGAAACTCCAGGGACAGAGGGGCTTGCCAGACTAGAGTCCATGGGGTCACAAAGAGTTGGACATGACTGAACACACGTGCAGGCAGGAAGGAAGCGGTCTTTATGAGTGATGCTGACACTATGAATTTCCAGATTTTGAAGGATGAAAGAGTCATTGTGGGATCTGGGATGATCAAAAATAAGAGGACATTTTATGATTTAGGCGTCCCAGAGCTTCTCTGATAGCTCAGATGGTAGAGAGTCTGCCTCTGAGGCATGAGACCTGGGTTCGATCCCTGGTCGAGAAGATCCCCTGGAGAAGGAAATGGCAACCCACTCCAGTATTCTTGCCTGGAGAATCCCATGGACAGAGAAAGCTGGCAGGCTATAGTCCATGGGGTCACAAAGAATCAGACAGGACTGAGAGACTTTCAGTTTTCAGGTGGCGCTAATGGTAAAGAACCCACCTGCAAATGCAGGGGATGTAAGAGATATGGGTTCGATCCCTGGGTCAGGAAGATCCCCTGGAGAAGGAAATGGCAACCCACTCCACTATTCTTGCCTGGAGAATCCCATGGATCAAGGAGCCTGGCGGGCTACAATCACAGAGTCAGACATGACTGAAACAACTTAGCAAGCACTCAAGATTTTGATAATCAAAGAAGAGAACAACTTACTATCGCTGGAAAATGGTACTTGCAAAGATGGGATTACTCATGTTCAAATTATTTGCCAAAGTAAGTTTCCAGGTCTAATTAGAAGTCAGGAAAGAGTATTAGAAAGGAAGATCAAGACTAAAACAGGTTTAGTCTTTGTAATCCAAATTGATGATTGTGTTGTAGGCATTTGAGGAACTATTGAAGGGTTTTCAGAGGACAGTTCAATAATAAATAGCTCACATTTATTGGCTGTTTCTTTTGTACAAGTTATAGTTGTCATCACACTAAATGTATTTTCTTATTTAACTCTCATACCAACCCTCTGAGATGGGTACTGTTATCAACTTCATCTTACACATGAGGAAACTGAGCTACAAAAAGGTAAAGTGACTTGTCTGTAGATACACAGCTAAGCAGGGCACCAGGAATCCAGCCCAAGCTTTCCCACTTCAGAGCTCGTTATATTTATTACCTGATCGGCTCTTACAGATTTATTTTTCATGGCAGTGAAATGCAAGGGTAAGAAGCCTGGAGAGTAAGGC
Source organism: Giraffa tippelskirchi (assembly GCF_054371585.1). Taxonomy (NCBI): domain Eukaryota; kingdom Metazoa; phylum Chordata; class Mammalia; order Artiodactyla; family Giraffidae; genus Giraffa; species Giraffa tippelskirchi. The sequence continues at coordinate 113,468,172 of NC_137278.1, read as the reverse complement.
CAATTACAAGGCTGAGAAAAAAGGATAGTGGCAGCAAAAACAGAAAGTAAAAGAAGATAAAATAGGTAGTAAGAATGGAAATAGACAGGCATTAAATGGAAGGTGACTGAAACAGCCAGCCTGAGTGGCAGAGGAAATGGTACCATGTGGTATTTAGATAGTCATATCGCAAATTGGCAGTTCCAAAATAGCATCCTAGGCTAAGTGGTCCGAGAATAAAGTCTCTTTTCACTGACAGCAATGCACCATCCACGCTGGGAAAAATATGGAGAAGGAGACCTCACTGCCCCCATGGTTGTGAATTTTTGAATAATGAATTTCATTTCTCAGAGTTTAACATCTTAGTGAATTTGTTGATTTACAAGTTGTTCTCCCAAACTGTAAGAGCATGAGAGCAGGACTGTGTATGCCCTGGGACTAGGGTCGGCAGTCAGTCATTAGATTCTTATAGACCTACTATGCGTTGAGTTTTTGACCTCAAAACAAAAAATAAAACTAACAAAATTTTTGACTCAGCAAAATGTTAAAGATATTCTGGGGAAAATTGCTTGGTACTGAGGGGCCTAAAAACATAAGTACTAAATATTGCCTCCATGTCCAAGGTAGGATGGTTTCAGAGAGAAAGCATTTTTGTTGTGTCTTGAAAAACAAGATAGAGTGGGAAGACAAGACAGGAAAGCATGTGGATATCATTTAGATGAAAGACACAAAGCTAAGAAACACAAACATACTCTACCTATGAGGTCAAAACTGAAGTAGTTGAAGATATAAAACCTGTAAAGGAGAAGCCAGACATTTCTATTTGGATGGAATCATTGAAGCAAAACCATACTTGCTTAAATTAGTATGGATTAGGATTCAGGAGCTACAGGCTCAGAAAATGCCCTTGATGGATTTACATTTTTTAGACATTTTCAGCCCTTTATCTAGGTGTCCTTGGTGGTAGATATTACTAGGGTGCCCGCGCTTTGCTTCTGTCTTCGGATCAGGTATGGCAAGTCCAGGCTGTCCTCTGCACGTTTCCCTATGAACTTGCCATTATTCACACACCTGAGTGTTCCCCACATGCTGGGCCTTCTTGATGCACCGCATTCCATTTACAGTAACTCACTGACACCCTTCTCAAGAGAGTCTGAGGCCTTTGGGGAAATCTAATGGCCTTCTTTATTGCAGATAAGAATGCGTTTACTGAAAATTCAGTGAATTTTTACTGAAAAAACTCAGTGACTCAGAAGTTTTTCTGATTCAAAAATGACCTTCCCTTACAATTAGTACTTTGTTTCCACACCAGAAATGACAATCTTGTACCTGAAACTTCCTGTAGAAGGAAGTGCTACTGATGGTCCTCTAAAATCTGTTCTAAAATTTAAAACAAGTATGGTTGCCCATATTTATAGTGATGTATAAATGTAAGTGATTTGAGGGGAAAGGATGGTTAGATATTAGATTATCTAAAAGAAAATAAAGAAGAAGGAAGGGAGAAAGAAAGAAACAAAGGGACAGAGGGAGAGAGAGAGAAGGAAGAAAGAGAGGGAGCAAGGAAGGAGGAAAAGAACAGAGAACACCGGTGTATCCAAAATGCCTGTTTAGCCCAAATCAGTTTTTTTAAATTTAGTATTTCCTAATAGTTCAGGTCACTATTTCTCTGAAAGTAACTTCAAAATATCTGATGACCACAAGCATGCCTTCATGCAATTAACGCTGTACTTACCCTTAATCATCTCTCAGGAGATCACCATGTATTAAACTCAGTGATTTCCAAGAATTTTAGCACTAACCACATTGCTTTGTTTTCCTAACCATGCCTCTCTCCCAAGCCAGGATGTCCAGATATATGTCTCTTAAATAAATTCCATATGATGCAGATTTTTTAATAGAGAAAAATTAAATGAAATATCGCTTTGAGAATTTCAGTGCATTGCTTTACGTAATTAATACTACCCTTGGGTTAAGGAAAAGCAGATCTGGATTAATATCATGCAACACACAGTCCTAGAGTAAAAGCCAGTCATCCACTCCCATCAGGCCTGTTTCTCACAGTTTCAAGTGTATCAGTTCAGAAGCCTCTATTTGGGATTTAGCCCTGCCAGCTATGGGCCAAAGGGCAGAATTCCCTGGACCCTTATCTCATTATCTTTGTGTTAGGTAGTTAGAATAGGAAAAAGGAGTCCAGAATGGCAGTGGCTAAAAGACAAAGTAGGGAAAAGCCAGGGAAAATAGAACAAAGGAAGGTCCGGGACTGGAGTAGAACCTCAGGTGAAACAAACAGCCCTCCTGGCTAACCCAATTTACATAGGGCAGGCTCAGAGGGAAGAGAAAAAGCATTTAAAAAGAGGAGCCAAAATTGGGCCTCTGGCCTCTCTTCTCGTTGCCTTTCCTTTAGGGTCAGCCTGCCCTCATGCCTCGAGGGTGTATGTTCCTTTGCTTGCCGAATAAAACTCTGAGCTGTAATTGAGCTGTTAACACTGGTCTGCTGTTTCAAATCTTTGCGGTGAGACAGAACCACGGAAATTACACGCTCCCCCTGACATTTGCATACTCTTACTAAAGCTGTTGTTCTCTGTTTGTGATTTAAACATAACAAAGAACAAAGAAAAATTTTCCAAGGGATATAATGTCGAATGATTTCTCAAACAACTGTATGATAAATTTCTGTTCAAAAGGAGAATAGGATTATTTGAGCTCATTGGATTGCCTCTTAACCAGATTCCTATCAGGTGTCGCAAACCAGATCGACGAACTTTTAGAATCCTCTGCAATGGGTGCTGTTCTCATAAAGCAACTGAAAAAAGTGTACTAAAAATATATTATGAGATGTAATTTATTGAAACAAGAAGCAACTAAATGTAAATAAATGCTGGCTGACATGTTCAACATTCACTACTGTTTACAGAACACCTCTTTGGTGCCTGACTTTGCTCTAGATGCTTCAGATGCACCTCTGAACAGTGTATGTACCTGAAGCATTGGTCCCTCTTGAGCTTATTTTCTTTCATGAGATGACAGGTTGAGGAATAAATAATACATTATGTTAGAAGATAATTGATGTGGGAAAAAATAAGGCAAGGAAGGGGGATAAGGAATGTCTGCTTGGTATTATGGGGAAGAGGGGAAGAGATATTCAGAGAGAAAGTGACATTTGAGTAAAGATTTAAAAGTATACAAAGAGTAAGGCATGTGAAGATAGAGAAGACGAGCATTCAAAATGAGGTAACAGCAGATGCAAAGGTCCTGAGGCAGAAAAGGGTCTGGGCTGTGTCCAGGGAACAACAAGGAAACCAGTGTCGCTTGCTGAGATGGGAGCTGAGTCAGAGAACAGAGGGTAGAATGAATCCTAACAGCTGCTTTAGCTTTTATTCTCAGTGAGGCAGATAGTAATTGGAAATTTATGAGCAGAGAAGTTACATTATCTGACTTAACTTTTAACAGGATCACTCCAGTTCCTGTGGTGCACTTTTTAAATTATGGAACTGGTTAGAGGTTTCACAATTGAAATGTTCTACTTTTCAAAAATGGCTTGTGTACAATTTATGTAATTTCCTTGTGAAAATGTTATGTGCTTTCTAGGTGATGCGTGCATATTGACTTGCTTTTTTTTTTTGTTTTTGCTAAATGCAGCAAAAACCAGTTGTAAATGTGTATTTGTTTCTTTCCCTTTAATGCTACTCACCTGTCACATAACTGAAGTGTTTTTCTCCCCTAATGGATATAACGTTACAACTCTTGATAATGCTTCTGGGCTCTGTGGAAACCTACTATAAATTGTTTTGCATGTGTCCCTTGTTCAGTCCTGCCTCTGCCCCTCCACCCTTACTGCTCCTTGTGCTTGGAATGTCATCTCTAACTCCTTTCCACCAGCCCTTCAAAGTCAGTTCAGTTGCTCTAAAGTCTCCACTCATTTCCATTGCTGCGAATATTAACCCCTTCTCCAAAACATCACACTCAGAATGTGCATCATCGAGTTTAGCTTCTATTTGTGAACTGTACTATGTTTTTAAACAGTTTCATGTAATTGCTTTTTCTATTTAACCAGGGATCTCCTGTAAAACTGGGTGCTTGTCTGTGTGAGTCTCAGGTCTCAGCTCACAATAGGTGTTCAATAATTACCTGATGGTTTGTAGTTTAACCCTTCAACTCATTTCTATTCAACACATCTATCACAGTGAGACGAGGCTATTCAAAAGGCCTAGTTTTGAATGCAGGAATGTCATTGGAAGCCTGAGGGGATGGCTGAGAGTAAAGCAAACCAGGTGAGGGAACTACTCTAGTTTCATTTTGGAGTGGGGTGCCAGTGTCGCTGTTCCCGTTCCCAGGTGCTGAATAGCTTACACACGTTTTCTTTACTATCCCATGAAGTGAAAAAGCAGTTGATTTATGTGTCTCTTCAGCTACTATTAACTTTAATCTTTGTTTTGCCTCCTTGTTTCTTTGTTGCACTGCATTTTGTGGTAGCATCTATTGCAGACATGGAAAGCTTTTGTGTTAGAAGACATCTTTATTATATAGTCTAACATGTGATAGTCCACCACAATAAGCAATCAATCAGTTGATAGCAGGAAATAATCAAATGCTTCATTTCGGAGTTCCTAAGCATGAAAGACACACATTCAAAATAAAACAATATGTATAAAATGTGTGTGTAAGATCAATGTATCTAAGGAATAGAGAATATATTTTCCAATATAGTCCTGGCCAGGTATATCTCAATTTGAGTTTCAAAGAAACACAGACTTGTTATTTCAATCATGAGCGAGCTGAAATTGGTTTTGTAAATGGATGTCAAGGGTCAGTAGTAGGGATAGTGATTAAAGATGCCATTTGTCTAGGCTCTTCACATATTTTTGTTATCAGAAGCAACCATTTGTTGTCATTGAGATGCTTTGCTTTCATTAAAACCAGTAGTGATTGTAAATGAAAATAAGTGTACTATTGAATTTTATACCTTACATTGTTTTTAGTGATGGAAGTCAATGTACCTCGGAGTTCCCTTAAAATGAGAAGTAATGTTGTAGTCTATACAAAAAATGAACTCCTAAGATAGCCACCTTGACCCAGAAAGCATACTAAAATCAAGTGTATCATTTGAATGGGGCTAAAATTACTGACTTCATCTTCTGCCTCTATAAATAGGCATTTTTTTCTACTGTTGAAATAATAAAGAGCAGACAAGACAGATGGAAGAAACTTCATTTAGATCCTGTAATGTATGCAGGAATATGTATATGTGGGCCACTTTCTTGTTTAAGGAATAAAGATATTTGCTGATAATATAATTCAGTTTCTTAGTCCATTAACATTTAATGTTTGAATTTCAGTGAATCAGTATTTAGGAAAATTATTTTTAGATATCAATGTTTCATTTCTAATAAAATCAATGGGTAGTTTGCATGTATTATTCAAAGGAAGAAAGAATTCTGTTATTCTGTATTAACTCATAAAAAGCTTATAAAGGATTATTGGGCTTTTAAAAAATATTGTCATTAAAAATAATCACAGCCATCTTTTCCCATATTACCTGACTAATAATCCTTGCTGTATACTTCAGGCACGAACTTCTAGAAGAAGCTCGGAGAAAGGGATTACCTTTTGCCCAGTGGGATGGGCCCACTGTAGTCGCATGGCTAGAGGTAAGAGAATTAAATCAGAAGACTCTCAATCCAATCCAATTTTTAGAGACAAGTAAAGCCAGGTTCCTGACATCTTCATTTTTCCAGTAGTCTGGAATAGCTTATAAAGAGAATGTTTGCTTTATCTAGGGACCCACAGTCATAGCTATGATTTTACTCTGATGCTTTCTTGTGACAGCGGCTGGAGCAGCAGGCAATGAGATGAAAGAAAGTTTTAGTAAATTCCGTGCTCTTTAAATCTAGAGTAAATCAAGAAACAATTCTTGAATGACACTCTCTGATAGTAAAGAATCTGCCTGCAATGTAGGAGACCCAGATTTGATCCCTGGGTCAGGAAGATCCCCTGGAGAAGGGAATGGCAACCCACTCCAGTATTCTTGCCTGGAGAGTCCCATGGACAGAGGAGCCTGGCGGGCTACAGCCCATGGGGCCACAATGAGTCAGACACAACTGAGCGACTAACACTGCCACTGTGTTGTTGCTAGGAAACATCTGTCCAGTACATTAGTCCAGAGCCCTTCCTCATCAGCAGGTTAACAGAGAAGAGCCATCTCCGTATTTTTAACACTTCTGTGTGATCCAAGACATTTGCAGCCATTCCTTTGCTTGTAGTATAATTCCTGAACATGAAGGAGCCAGTTAGATTTAGACATTGGAGTTTTTAGGAGAATACACATTGTTCCCTTCGGTGGCTAGACTGAATGTTTTTAATGAAATAAGAACTACATTTAGCATTTCCTGCACAACACTAGGGCCTGGATAAATGAATCAATACCTGATCAGCATGAAGGGCAGCAGAAGCAGACCAGGCTGGTGAAGGAAATACATATTTGACCACAAAGGGCCCTTTCATACCACTTTTCAATGGTTTCACTGCCCCTTCCATTCAGTTCTCTAATGTGGGCTGTTGGCAGCTGCTAGGATATGCTGATGTCAAGACAAAGGGGAGTATAGTCAGTCCCCCTATCCATGGGTTCCCCATCCGTGGATCCAACCAAACACGTTCAATCTGAAACAAATCCGTGGATGATAAGCCCTGGATAGTCAGGCCCGACAGGGACTCTAGCATCTGCATATTTTGGTCTGCGACGTCCTGGAGCCAATAGCCCAAGAACACTAAGGGACTGACTTTTGTTGCTTGGCAGAGGCAGTTAGAACCCATTGTTTTAAAAGGTTCAGGATTATAAAATCGTTCCCCTTCATTGTTATATCAAATCCAGAGCAAACGAATTAATCAATGAGGGACAACAAAACTCATTTAAGTTTAAAAAATTATCTTACACAGATAAATATAAAAATATGCTTTGCATTTTTTTCTTGGACTGAGTGAAAGAAGCCTGTGTCTTGCTTTATTTTATTCTTTCATATCAGTCAGGAAATTTTTTAGCTTCTTAGTGATCAGAGCAGTTCTTACAAATATGTCTTTAAAATTACTATATTTTAAAAATCAATTATAAGACAAAATGTTTAAGAAAACCCACTGCAAGACTGAGAGTAACTCACTGTGCAGTTTCTCTCCAACGAAATGAACTACAGTTTCACAGAATTAGCTGCTATTTTGGCAAGTGATGAACAGATCCTTTATTAAAAAAAACAAAAAGATTTACTGACATTAAGGGCCTAGGAAATGACAGGCAGTGACGTTTCTGCTAATTAAAACTATCCTGAGCACACAGAAATTGCTCCTAGTGTGCTCCCTAAAGTGACTGAAATTTAAAATGGAATAAACACAATGAATTAGGTGGGTGATCCAATGAATGAGAGCTCTTAACTTTCACCTCCTTTAGTACCTCCTTGGGTGCACAGCCCACTGAGTGACAGGTACAAAAAAGTCTGATGCTTCACACACCATTTATAGACACCAAGAACTTTGTGAAAGTCTTATCAGGGATGGGGGCTTTCCAGGTAGCGCTAGTGGTGAAGAACCTGCCTGCCAGTGCAGGAGATGTTAAGAGTCGTGGGTTCCATCCCTGGGTCTGGAAGACCTCCTGGAGAAGGGCATGGCAATCCACTCCAGTATTCTTGCCTGGAGAATATCATGGACATAGGAGCCCGGCAGGCTATAGTCCATAGGGTCACACAGAGTCGGACATGACTGAAGTGACTTAGCACACACAGCACAATCAGGAATGACCTTGGTTACCAGGTTTTGGCAACCATATATTGGTAATGTTAACCAGTATGGAAGTCCAAATATCTTAGTATAGAGGAGGTGAAAGAAGTGAAAATCATTCAGGTCCAGTGAAGGTATATTTAGATGTTTAGTTATTTTGAACAACTTCAGTTTACAAACTATGAATTCAAATCCCATCTTTTCTCGTATATAATCGTATCTGTCAAGGCAAGGTCAATTCCTGTGCCTAACATGTAGGAGATGCTGTAGTCAGTCATGCACTGCACCTGTCTCCTTTCTCTTATCTCAGTCACAGCCCAGGCCATGTTGGCTGAAAGATTTGACTTTTTAATTCCTCTACAGAAGCAAGCAACCCTTTAAAATAGAAGAATTTTTAAAATTAAAAAAAAATCAGTTTTAGTTATTTATTATCATGTAGCAAATTATCCCAACATGTAGCATTTCTTTTCCTCATGACTTCTGTGGGTCAGGAATCGGGACATGGTTTACCTACCGCCTCTATCCAAAGTCTCTCACAAGACTGCAGGCAAAGTGTCAGCCCAGGGCCCCAGTCATGTCAAGACTTGACTTGGGGGAAAATCCAATTCTGAGCTGACTCAGTTCCTTGCTAGCTGTTGGCCAGAGACATCTGTTCCTTTCCACGTGAGCATCTCACAGGACTGCTCGTAGCTTGACAGCTGGCTTCCCCCAGAGCAAGAGCTCAGAGAAGAGAGAGGCAGAGAGGACCAGCTGGAATGAAGCCAGTCTGTTCGTAACCTAACCTAGAAAGTCACATCCCATCACTTTTGCATGTGTGCTAAGTCGCTTCAGTCGTTTCTGACAGTGCAATCCTATGGACTGCAGCCTGCCAGGCTCCTCCGTTCCCGGGATTCTACAGGCAAGAATACTGGAGTGGGGTGCCGTGCCCTCCTTTAAGGGATCTTCCCAGGGATCGAACCTGGATCTCTGGCACCCCTTGCATTGGCAGGTGGGTTCTTCACCACCATCGCCAGTCACTTTTGTCACAGTCTTTTCATTACAGTAAGTCTCCAGGTCCAGCCCAAACTTGGAGGAAGAGGGTGATACAAGTGCGGGAATATCGGGAAGTGAGATTATTTGGAACCATCTTAGAAGCTGCCTAAAACAAAGCCTTAGAAATAATAAAGCCAAATCTCTTCCATTTTACAAATGAGGGAAATAGGGCTGAGGTACAGAGGACTTACACAACTCACCAGTGACAGGGAAGGACCAAGCCTTCTGATTCTTGGTCTAGAGCTCTTGACACTACATATTGCTGATTTATGGTTTTTCTTCACTTGCTCTCACTCTCAGTGCGCTCTCTCCTTTTGCTCAGTCTGTTCATATCAACAAATAAAATACCCTCCCCCAAATAGTATTTTAGCTTTTTAAAAATTTAAACTCACCGGCATGCGCCCCGCTTCTTAATCATAGCTAACGACGAGGGAGCGGGGAGAGGAATGGCAAGAATATTCCTTATTAAGCATGTGTAATTCTGATGCTACAACCCAATGCATCCACCGTGGGCTTCAGATGTGTGCTGGGCATTCTGCTGTGTTCATTGCACTACCAATTCAACTATCTTTCCAGAGCCTCACGGCAAAGTTGAAAAATCAGAATCCGTAATTTCTAGAGCATTATTTGTTTTGTAACTCTCTTTAATTAATGTTTTACAGGTGCTTATACTGTTAGCCTCTTCCATTAGCCCATCATTTCATTCTCCAAAAAGCATTTTCCTATTTAGCATCTAACTGAGCACATACAAATTAGCACATAGCATAGGTAGGTAGGTTGGAAATGTCACTTTGCCACATTAAAGCCTCTGATCAAAAGCACTTAGAATTCCAAAGGAGAATTAAAAATTGAAATCATTTAGTAAACAAATGTGTTAATTGAGCGTTTACCAAATGCAGCTTGTAGCTGTTTTTGTCCTTAAACTCTAGAGGAGATTTGGTGAGGTGCAGCTATTATGTTTATCCCTTATAAATTAGTTGTTAAATTGCAGACCCTGAAGGCTACCTTTCCAATCTTTATTTCCATTACTGCCTAACTGGTTCTTTGAATAAATTATGTAATGTCTTTGTGCCTGTCTCCCTTCTGGGGGAAATAATAATAGCATCTCTTTCATGGAGTTGTGGTAATAAATGAGTTCATACAAGTAAGGGAATTAGAATACTATCTAGCACATAGCGTTAACGGTTAACTATTATTATAATCTGGGTATGTTTTCTCCCCAATCCAACAGCTCTGGTTGGGAATGCCTGCTTGGTACGTGGCAGCCTGCAGAGCCAATGTGAAGAGCGGTGCCATTATGTCTGCTTTATCGGACACTGAGATCCAGAGAGAAATTGGAATCAGCAATCCTCTGCATCGCTTAAAGCTCCGATTAGCAATCCAGGAGATGGTTTCCCTAACCAGTCCTTCAGCTCCTCCAACATCCAGAACTGTGAGTCCATTTGTGCTCCTTCCCTCTCCCAGGGCTGGGCGAACGGCAGCATCCCCAGACCCACAGAGCAGAACTGTGGCAGCAGACATGTCAATGTCCGCATGCATTATTCTCAGGAGATCTTGCTTGCTCTTCATTAACCTTGCTGCTACTTTTAATAGGTTTTCAACTGAAGAGCTGTGATTCCTATCAGACTTGAAAGCTGCAACCAAAATAGACTTTTGAGCTAGCCTCTAAAGTTTAGATTTTTCTCCCAAGCAAGACCAAGGGTTTATTCTTTTGTGAGATTTTTTTCTTTTTAATGTAATCCACCATCTCAAGAGATGAACTCTAGGCAGGATTACTTTTTGAAGATGTAATGCTAGACTCACTACCTCTTAAACAGTTTTCATAAATGAAAGTACCTTGATATTTAATGTTTTATAAATACCATGTGAATTACTTGCCCTCAAAACCTGTTTGCTTTTTATTTATAAATCCATACTTCTCTCATAATTTTGTCCCTGTCTTAATACTAGAAAAGAACAAAATATTTGAAAAGGAATGCCAGATGACAAATTCAAACATTGAGAAAAACTTGCAAATAACATTCATTCTTTCCTTAGTCCTTCTCCAAATTATATCATTTTATGATGAAGGATATGATTTCTGATGTTAATTGGATTTTTCTGGTCTCATGTCTTATACAAAAAAAAAGGAAAAATGAGGTAAGTTCAAATAGTGGGCAAAAGATAAGAAAGCAAAATTATTTCAGTTTTCAGGCACACAGCTCACTTGAGTATAACTTTTTTTTATATGGTCTTAAACATCACCATAAATTGGAGAATTTGCTTCATTTTATTACATATATTCTTATATTCCTTCCCAGTGTACTAGATTCCAGTGCTAGAAACACAAAGTCAAATTTTAAGTGTTTATCTTTCTTATATAATTCCATTGTAACTTTTTCCTAAGATATATTTAGGAGAAAATATATACTTTAACAAATTCTTATATATAACTTGTTGAAAGTGAAAGAGGAAATTGAAAAAGTTGACTAAAAACTCAACATTCAGAAAACTAAGATCATGGTATCTGGTCCCATCACTTCATGGCAAATAGATGGAGAAATGGTGGAAACAGTGGCTGACTTTATTTTGGGGGGCTCCAAAATCACTGCAGATGGTGACTGCAGCCATGAAATTAAAAGATGCTTGTGCCTTGGAAGAAAAGTTATGACCAACCTAGATAGCATATTAAAAAGCAGCGATGTTACTTTGTCAACAAAGGTCCATCTAGTCAAGGCTATGGTTTCTCCAGTGGTCATGTATGGATGTGAGAGTTGGACTATAAAGAAAGCTGAGAGCTGAAGAATTGATGCTTTTGAATTGTGGTGTTGGAGAAGACTCTTGAGAGTCCCTTGGACTGCAAGATCCAACCAGTCTATCCTAAAGGAAATCAATCCTGAATATTCATTGGAAGGACTGATGCTGAAGCTGAAACCAATACTTTGGCCATTTGATGCGAAGAACTGACTCATTTGCAAAGACTGTGATGCTGGAAAGGATTGAAGGCAGGAGGAGAAGGGGATGACAGAGGATGAGATGGTTGGATGGCATCACCGACTCAATGGTCATGAGTTTGAGTAGACTCCTGGAGTTGGTGATGGACAGGGAGACCTGGTGCGCTGCAGTCCATGGGGTCTCAAAGAGTCGGACACGACTGAGCAACAGAACTGAACTGATAGCATATTAAAATGTACATAAATGTTATATACTATAGCTGAATTATTAATGAAGCTAAAAAAGTATTTCAGAATATATTTAAAATAAAAGCTGAGAAGGCCATTAAAATAGTTACTATAAACAGAATTCAGATCTGATGATGAGTTTCCTGAGTAACTTCCAACTGAGAGAGAAGTATCATGACTGGTTTATATTAACATTGTCCTCCCAAGAGCAAATTTGAACAAAAATATTTAAAATTTCTAATCTTGCAAAAGTAAAAGCAACCGAAGTCCCAACTTAAAGATGAAAAATAGAATATAATTTATTTATATTTAGCATCCTATTTCTTAAAGGAAAATTGAATAATTAAGCATTATTTTTCTAAAAATGTCTGAGAAAACTCAAGGAACTTAAATCACAAGCTCTTAAAGGTAAGAGCATACTCAGTTGTTCAAAGAACAGTCAAATGTGAAGAGAGCTTATGAGACCCTTCTTCATCTACTCTCAGTTCACCTCAAAGGCTTTATTTCCTCAGATCAGGATCCCAGGAACACAGAACTACTTTCAGTTTCCTAAATTTTTATGATTTCGGATGATCATAAGCTTTTTCAGTTGTTCTTCTCTCTGCCTGGAATATTCTTTCCACTCCAAGGTCACTGTCCTCCAGTTCTTCCTTCTTCTGATGATCCCTGAATGTCCTTCCTCTAAAAAGTTTTCACCAAACTCCAAAGTCTGGGTTTGCTTCTCTTCCCGAGTTATTGCTCTGTATGCTTATAAAAAACTATTACATAACTTTCTCTCCTTGATTCATCCCACACTAGGCCAAGCAAGTATATTATCAGGTTTTCCAGTCCCTAGGCCTTAACTCAGTGCCTGGCAAATTGTAAATAGTCAATAAATGTGCGTCTTAAAATGGTGATTTTATAAGTCATACTACCGACCACTACACAGGACATGAAATATGTATGTCCTGATTACAGAGAGGGCAACCATGCTAAGAAAGGAAGACATGTTCACCAGCAGGTTTAGTGGAAGATGACATAGTTTTATTCCTTAATGTGAGATAGAAGCAGAGTGCTCTGGCATTCCAAGGAGGAAAAAAATCACTTCTGATTAAGGCTGAAAGAGAAATTAACATTTGAAAGACAGGTAATATATGTTAATTATTAAAATCATTAATATTTTCACTATTAACTTTTTGATAGAGACCTTTTCATTCTACTTTCTTTCTCACTTATAAAAATAAATTATTTTCACATATTATTTTGTACTTCTAAAACTCAGTAATATAACATGAATATTTTCCCCATTTTATTAATATTAAATATGTAATTGTAGTATCATTGTTAATTGCTGCATACCTCCTTTAATTTATTTAATCAACCCCCTAATATTGGACATTTTGCTTATTTAGCAATTTTCATTGTATTTACAATACCATAATGAGTATGAATGTAGTTAAATATTACATTAACTGTGATAGCAATATTTGTATATAAGGCATTTATATTTTTATTACTTTTGAACCTTAATTGCCAGATTGTTTTGTGTAGTCTTTTCTCTTGCTTTGTCAATGTTAATGACTACATTGCTTAAGTTTACATTTTTAAAGTTACTAGTAAAGTTAAAATGTTTTCATATACTTATTTATTTTAGCATTTAAATGAATTTCCTGTTCATAGCTTTTTTCATTTTTCTATCAGATTATAGGAATATTCATTTTTTTTTGCTTATGTGTAAAAGCTCTTTATTCACAGAAGACATATGCCCTTAGCTAAATATTGATACAAGTTACACAAGAGAGAAGTTGCTTTAAAAATAATTTGCTTTAAAATTTGCTTTAAAAATAATCTACTGAGTGCTTTTTATAAATATTTCTTTAACTCTATCTACATGAAAGTATTTACTTATTTTTAATATATTTCAAATATGATTTGCTTTGCAAAAAAATTTCATGTGAATTTTTAGTAATTAATCCCCATTTAATTTTAAGATGAAAACATTTTAAAGTCATCACCTAAATTATATACTAGGATTCACTCTTTGAAATTTCAAAAGGAGTTGGCTTTTTTTTTTTAAAGAAATGTTATCATGTCTTCTGGAACACTGCCAACAGTTCTGATCATACAAGATATTCCGTGTGTTTAGGTTTGGGTTCCTGAGAAAGATGTACCTTGTTCCTTCACTCAAGTCCTTAAGAGAAAAAAACAAGATACTTAGATTAAAAAAAAAAAAAAAGAAACTGAACAGAACTCTGCCTCCTTTTCTGTTTAGATGAAATGGACTAATAGAAAAATCTAATGTTTTCATTCATTATTAATATCTACATTTGTTATTTCTCTGGGCCAAACCTAATCTTCCAGCTTTCTGTTTCTTTTTCCTAAGCTATAGTTACTGTAGAAGGCCTCCTATATAATAGAATAGAGATGGAGATATCAGATAATTGAAATATTTGGCTTAAGAGATGTATCATAAAGAATAAATAATTTCTTTAAATATTTCATCTTAAGTAAAAATATGTAAATATTCAGGCACTTGCAAATTTAGATGAAACCCTAGGGCTTTTCTTTTAGTATAATTCCAGTGCCTAGAGTTTCATATTATGTTTATTTGATAGCTTCATCCTTTAAACATTTTCAACTTTTTTAGCTTGAGTTTCTTTTTAAAGTGATAACTAAGATACTCGGAAAGCTATGAGTGTAGAATCCTCCTGGAAATCTACAAATTCTTCCCTAGACTTTGCTGAAGTTGTATTTCTCATTGATAATGTGTTTTAATATTTGCCCTTATCTAGTCTTTCCAAATAATTCAGCTTAGTGTTCAGACATGAGCCAAGTTGATTTAATTTTTGGCTCTATATAATATTTACTTAAATTGCCTAATTTTTTTTTTTTAAAGTGCTGTGAAAGTAAAAATGTTTGGGAACAAAAACAAATGATCTTTGGTAAACATATAATTTAGCAATTTTGAGCAGACATGGAAGGCATAACATAAGCTTCAACACAATGTACAGGGGAAATAAAGAGCATTATTAAACTAAAGATTTACCTGGGCAGAGATTGTTTAATGAGAATTCTAGTAAAATTGTAGTAACAGCCAACATCAGTGGAGAACTAAGTGTCAGGCCCTGGTCTAAGTGTTCTACATGCAGTAACTGATTTGAGTCTGAGGACAATGCTTTGAGATGGGTACTTTCATGATACCTATTTTACAAGTGGGAGGAATTGATGAACAGAGAGGTTAAATGACTTGTCCTAAGGTCGCACCCTAGGTGGTTTTGCCCCATAGTTTGTGCTCCTAACAAGTGTACTTTCCTGCTTCCTGCACTCTACCAGTTTTCCTTCTTTTTCACAACATTCTTTCAACTTTGGTTCCCCTTTACATAATTATTAACCTCCTAAGCCTCAACCTTTAAGTAAATACGGTGAAATACAGTTGTGTTAAACTAGTCTTATTATAATGAGAAATATTTTTCCTTTTATGGTAGAGAAACATCAAGTCAGATTACAGAGAAATGTGGATATAGGTCATTTTAAATGTGGAGAGTAAATTTCAAATTAATTTACTTTGAAATTCAATTATAAAGTAAAAAAATGCTTCAAAATGATGTAAGTCATTATAGAAGTTACAGCTAGATAAGGTTCAGGATTGTTCTGAGGTCTGGCTGCTTTATTTATTTTGTATTTCTGACAGCAAGAGAATTATTTTCCTCCAATTTGTTGTCATAAGTTATCCCTTAAACTCATTTTAATATTTATTTTTATATCATAACTCTCTCCTAAATGATTTAATTAGGTAAGTGCTTTAATTCTTAACCTCCTTTAGGAATTTTCCTTCTAGATTTCAATTGATAATACTAGCTGAATATTCTACTGCATCTAGGCTAAGGTAAGGCTAGCAAGACACCTCCAACGAAACTGAATGAAGGTCTCACTGCCAGTGCGACCTTGCACTTGCACGATCCTGAAAGTGAGTGCTTCCTTAAACGGAGCCCCCTTGACACCTCACCTACCTCATCCTAGTCTGAGCCCTGTATCAGAATATATTGCATAATTTAAAATTATTAGTGTCTTTTATAGTATGAGTGTGTAGTTTTAGCCTACTTAACAGATGTGGAATCCAGAGCAGCTTAGGAAATGTCCTAGTTACTGAGAAGTGGCACTGCTAGAACTCAAACCTCTTGATTATAATTTAGTAAATTTCTAGATAACTAAAATTTTCAAAATCATTTTCTAGACTCAAATGGTATTTGCCGTACACACACACACACACACACACACACACACACACACAAATCATTTACTGGTTTGCATTCTCCAGCTCATTTATTGGGGGTTGCAGCATGGACTACCAACGGCAGTGAGTAAATGATTTTCAGTGGCTCTCAGAAAGCCACAGCCAAATGATATGATGCTTGTCCTTTGTGCTTTTCCAGGCCACTTTTTGCAGTCTTTATCCCTGGACTCAAGGCACCAGTGTCCTATGTCCTTTGCTTGCTCGAAGCATCCAAACTCTAGCTATTCTCTAAGATGTGCTCTTTGCTGAAACGCTCATGCTCTAAAGCACCCTTTTTTGACTTATCCAGACAAAAGTTCCATCCTTTATACTGGTGATAAAAAGAAACAAATCTAAATAATTGACTTACTCCCTGTGGGCTTGCTTATAAAATAAACTTGTTGAAAACCTCAACTAATGCCTAAGTGGTTGGGTCGTATAGGAATCATTTTATGGGTTACTTTTCAAGACTCTAGAGCAGGCAGTGCTCGTCGCAAGTAAAACTGCAGAGCACAAGTGAACAAACAACTTACAACTTTGGGAAGTTTGCCAACCATACTTTAGAAAATTGTCCTGGATATATACTCATTTTGCATGCAAAGATACAGATTAAGTAACAGCTCCTTGAATCCTACTCACTCCAGAATATAGTGATAGACTGGCAGATATAGACTTTAAATAACCTGTGAAGGAGATTATGTGAAGTGAAAGTCACTCAGTCATGTCCAACTCTGCGACCCCACGGACTATACAGTCCATGGAATTCTCCAGGCCAGAATCTGGAGTGGGTAGCCGTTCCTGTCTCCAGCAGGGATCTTCCCAACCCAGGGATCGAACCCAGGTCTCCCGTATTGCAGGCAGATTCTTGACAAGTTTAACCACAAAGAAAGAGATTGTACATGTATGCATTTCAGTAAGAAATAATACCGGTCAAGTTTCTTACAGAAGAAGGGAGATCTTCATTTCTTAGATTCACAAACAAGGTGGAATCGATAGACATCATTGTAAAACAATCTGGCTTAAATGAATTTCCTCTCAAGTAACCATCACTGAAGCTCGTGATGAAGAGACAGTACAGCCATTCAGCCAAAGCAGTGTCATCACTGAATATAAACGGAATGTGACAGATGAGTGTAAAAACTCTTTTTAGCATAGTACACTCCTCACAAAGTCAATGAAAGCAATTTCTGCCAAGTGATTTAATAATCATATATTCATATGCAACTTTCTGTTTATAATGAGCACCATTTTTAGAAGCTGGGGATAGAAGGAGGGGCTTTTAATGACATGGATGGCTCAATTATTCTAAGTATATTTTACAGTTGTGCAGTTTTATCTTTTAAGAAAAAATTCATTTATACTCAAAATTCTAAAATGGTAGGAAAATGAGAATTCTCTATGTATAAGTGATACTTATCCTTTGAGATCTTTATGCTTTATAATTTGCTTATAATAATGAATATTTACTGTGTTTCATTTCTCAACCATGAGTCATTCTCTTATACATGAGATTTACCATATGTTAAATTAAACTCATCAATTTAGTTTATATGCAGTTATTTTAAAAATTATATTAAATTGCATTATTTATAATAGAAGCTAAGTTAACATGGTACTGTGTTGGTAGAAAAGGCCAGAGAAAATTATGGTAATGACTTATATTGGGGTATCAATTTTGCTACTTCCAATTCTTTAAAACGAGACCCCTTCCAAAATAAGTAACAAGTAATATATAGGATATAAATTTCACTGTAACTATGGAATTGATGTACTTGGACAATGTTGAAATGTTTATAAAGATATCCCAGTGACATGGTGGAATTTGATGGGAAGTGGTTCCCAGTGATCTGTATGTTACTAAATGGACTTTGGTTTAGAAATTGTATGTAAGTCAGTGTATAAAAGAAATATCATCCGTTGTTTTATTAAAAGGAAAGTGAGACTTCATAATAGAATACTGCCTGCTAGAGGGAAAATTCCCTTTTACAACATATTCTTCTCTATAATGGTGTAGGATACTGCTGAAAAATCAGGTAACCCAAGTTTTATGACTTCTGACAATATTTACTGAAAAAAAAAACTTTCGTTACATCGAAAATAGCATTTCCTTTCTTTTTTGCTCTATAAGAATATAGGAAAACAACATATTTACTGAACTGTAAAAGGAAGAGGTCATTTGGGAAAAACTGATATTGATTCCCAGACAGGTTATAATAGTAATTTCAGCTTTGTATTGACAATCAATTTTCTCTTTCCAAGGACATTGAAGAATCAAAACTTTGTGAAGGAAATATTGGTAATAACATGACAAAACACATGTGTCTTTGTTTACTGAAGAAAAAATATTCTTCTACAGATCAAATTTATTCAGTTCTCCATGATTACCAAAAGAAGGATCCAATAGCCACATACCTTTGAAATGCAAATTTTGATTAAACCTTTTTCCTGATTAATAATTACAGAAGTATCATTTTAAATCTATCCCATGTGAGCTTCACAGCATGCCTCTTTCTATTTAATCTTTTGAAGTAGAAGCAAAAGGGAGCTGTGAGAAGCCAGCAATGCTGTCCCTTGCACATGCTGTAGGAGCAAGGGCACGGTGCTGTTACTGTGGTACCGTTAACTTACAGTGGTGCTGCCTTTCTTCTTTACCACTGCTTCCTCCCATGGACCCCACTGCTTCCCTCTGGGCCTCCTCACCAGCCTTCAGGCAACGTTTGGGTGACCCATGAAGAAATGGAAAATCTTGCAGCTCCAGCAAAAACGGTTAGTCTTTACAGCTTTGTTGAACAGGCAAAAACATCATTTTGCTGCTATTTGGATGGAAAAGCTACTTTGTTTACTGTAGATCAGAGTAATGGGTATGTTGACACAGTAATATGCAATGATTATGGTCTAATTTCACTGCACTTAGACATTTTTAAATAAAGCCATACTAGATTGTCATAATGTGG
This sequence comes from Giraffa tippelskirchi, assembly GCF_054371585.1. NCBI lineage: Eukaryota > Metazoa > Chordata > Mammalia > Artiodactyla > Giraffidae > Giraffa > Giraffa tippelskirchi. The sequence goes on along the minus strand of NC_137278.1, from coordinate 113,449,033 downwards.
TTAATATAAGAGTTTGTAACATGCAAACAAGTAATCAAGAATTTAATAATATTTATCTATTTTGCAACATTGGAAATGTTTGATAGCAAATATCACTTAAAACTCAGCATATTGCCAGGTAATGCATGTTACCAAACTCAATTAAATTTGTAATAGAGTGTATAGATTGAATATCCTTTTTAAATGCAATCATTTAGCTTCTTGTACTTTCCCATCTCAGATACAGAGCTTCCTCCTTATCACCCCCATGAAAAGTGTTGATTTAGTATTAAAAATACATGCTTAAAGAAATTCATAGTGACTCATAATTGTCAGCTTTTAAAAATACAATATTATGTATAGTCATTTCTCATTTAAAGTAGCAAAGTTGGGCATGCCATGCATTTTATTATGAGCAACTTATTTTTAATTTAATGTCCTTTTCATTTTATTCATGTTTGAAATTGATTACTTAGCTTATGATGAATAAAAATGCCAATGTTGTTTACTAATTACATTTTTACTTTAGTTTGTTGTACTTGGTCTTTTCTTATTGAGTTTTGTTTGTTGCTGCTTGTTGTTGAGACCCATTTCATTACCACAAAGCTTAGTTGGAAGGATGCAGTTCCTTTGTCCACTCCATTAATTTACTTTGTACAGGATTTCTCCATCCATATGTATGTATAAACATTTGTGCATTGTATATATATATATATATATATAATAAAAATTTTTTTATTATAACTTATTATGAAAAATCCCACAGTTTTAAGAATTAAAAAGGTTTGGAATGACCAGATCAAATGTATCTTGAAAATTTCATATGTCACATGTGTGTATTTAATCAGCCTAAATTAGAAATTACATAGGTGTCCTTGTAGTCACCCTTGAACTCCTCAGTTGATTACTGTGGATCTGAATAAGGATCTGTGTATTTATTTGCCTGTGTCCTAGTTAACATTGTAATAGCAAAACAATTTTGCTTCTACTAGAAAAAAATTTACTGTATTAATTTGAGATTAATTTCTATTTATCTGCTTTATTAATCATTTCCTGCTGCTAACACAGAAAGAATCTGAGGAAGGAAGCTGGGCCCAGGTAGGAAATTCATATGCTTTAAAACAGTATAATTTAGTAGGCTATGAATATATAAAGTAAGAAAACTGTATGTCATAATATTATAAATCTTCACTTAGCTTAAGATTAGCTTAATCGTGTATTCAACTTTATTATGTTTAATACTATATAGGTCTTTTTAAATCACCATATTTTGCAATTAGGAAGATGATTGTCATTTTACACCTGGCCCAAAAGAACTACAACTTAAACTTCTTGGAAATCGCCCTCTAAATATATTTAATCAGGAATCATTTATGTTGGATGTAAGGGGAAGAGGAGAGATTTCAAAAAATTTGTTTGGAATCACCTATTCTTTAGGTGGCACTAGTAGTAAAGAATCCACCTGCCAATGCAGGAGATGCAAGAGACATGGGTTCAATCCCTGGGTTAGGAAGATCCCTTGGAGGAGGAAATGGTAACCCACCCCAATATTCTTGAGAAACCCCATGGAAGAGGAGCCTGGAAGGCTATGGTCCATGGGGTCACACACAGTAGGACACGACTGAATGACTGAGCACACACAAGCTTTATAGTATAATGGAAAGTGTGTGAGAAATGGAGTTGGAGGGACATGGGTTAGCTTTGCAACTGCACATCAGAAGTCACTCCCATTTATTGAAATGGCGTTGTGAGCCAAACATCTGTAATTTGAACATACATATATGTTTGTAGGGAAGCTGTTCCTTTTTCAACATTTCCACATTATACTACTAAACTAAAAGAATTAATGTGTTATAGGTAATGTGATTCAAACTTTGTATGAAAAATTTCGGTAGTTATTACTAGGATCTTGCTGCTGTTGCTGTTTAGTCGCTCAGTCATGTCCAACTTTTTGTACCCTCATGGACTGTAGCTGGCCAGGCTCCTCTGTCCATGGGATTTCCCAGGCAAGACTATTGGAACGGGTTGCCATTTCCTTCTCCAGGCATCTGCCTGACCCAGGAATTGAACCCACATCTCCTGTGTCTCTTGCATTGCAAGCTCATTCTTTAACACTGAGCCACCAGGGGAGCCCAGATACTACCAGGACCTACATTTAGTAAATTAGGGTTGCATTAGGTTTTTATTTTGGTAAGCATTTCATTTTCTAAGAACACACAAAATAAGAGGAACATCTCAATTTTAATTAGAAATACATGTTCTAATTGTGACTTTGATAAGGATCTGAATGGAAAATATTGTCAAATTAATAGAGAGTAATAATTCTTTTTAAAAATTGCTTTAGTGGCGATGGTTGATTTTGGTTTTACTTTTGACTTTTATGAAGTGTTTGGTAAGATCAGTTTATATTGTTATATTAAAGAATTAGATTATATTTTACTTTTAAATACAAAGTCTATATTGGCTGATATCTATAAAAGATTGCATCAATTTTTATAGAGTACTGGTTGCATGCTTCACTAGGTAACAACAGAGGCCACATAAAGCCTCAGCATTCTGCCCTCTAGCCTTGTGGCTCCTGTCTCTCTTCATTTACTGAGGTTTCTGTTTTCACATCAAGATTTGCCATTACACCACAGCAATATAATAGGAGCATTGAAGAGAAGGAAATGGTGGCATACTGGCTGACAGATAAAGATAAAATAAGTGAATTAAATAAATCTATCTATACAAAGTAAGAATCTTTCAGCTCAGCATTTGTTTATATCATTCATTTTAACTTTTGAATTTAAAATGTATTTTGTATAAAATATAATTCTTTTGAGAAAACAAAGTGAGCATAATCATTCGCTGTAGGCAAGGACTCTGTAGGCAAGGACCCAGACTTCCACTTTGTACAAAAGACATCAAATTTAGAGGCTAAATATTATTTCTGCTTCATTTCAACATATAAAAGAATTAAATATCAATTAAAATGATAGCCCATATCCTCCAATTACCATCTCATTTTATTGGTTAAGAAACTTGACTGCTATAAAACAATTCTAGTGTCCGGTTTTTCTACAGACTCTGGCATATGGAGATATGAACCATGAGTGGATTGGAAACGAATGGCTTCCCAGCCTGGGGTTACCTCAATACAGAAGTTATTTTATGGAATGCTTGGTAGATGCAAGAATGCTAGATCACCTAACAAAAAAAGATCTCCGCGTCCATTTAAAAATGGTGGATAGCTTCCATCGGTAGGTTTTTTTTCTGAAATAATTTAAGTGAAAAAGTAATTAGTGTATATATTACTGGAACATAAAGAGATATTTAAGAAATATAGAGTATGTGCTCTTTGAAACATCTGACAAAAATATCTTCACGCAATAAATGGCAGGGACTGTCTAATGTAGAGCTGGGTGCATATTACATACCCAAAGTTTACAGAATTAGACAGTACAAAATTCTCATACAGTATGGATCTTTTCTCCCCCCCGTATCTTTAGGAAATTTCATGTTTGCAATTTGAATCTATGTGTTCATTGTAGAAAAATATTTATTAAGAATAAATTCATCAGTTTCAACTATAGATATACGTAGTTATAAATTAAATAACTTAGGGATATGCTAGAAAAAATTTTGAGAAGGAATACTCCTCTGAAAAATATTTTTGTTTTTATATAAATCTTTTAGTGCTTTTGCTGAATAGGAGATGAGACAGTGGTAAGAACACAGATAATTAAATTGCTGTGATTAAAAATATGAAAAAAAAGTCTTTTTTCAAGTTGCTTATTATCCAAGGGGTAAAAAAATACTTCTTATAATACCATGTCATAAATGTTATATTATAGCCTGATCTCTTAGTAAGTCATCTGCAAAACTGTCAGTTATACTATGATCATTTTATATATAGTTAATTATAGTAAATTAATAAATATAAATCTAGGCAATTTGGCAAACGATTTGCTCACATCCTGTCCAACATTTAATTAATGACTAAAATAAAATGGTATAAAAATCATATATGTCAATGACATAAAGTTAGGACAAAGAGATAATAATTGAGATTCTTCAAATTTATCAAAATCTTTTGAATTTTAACAGTTGTTGACTGCTAGATTAAATTTAGAAGAGATAAAGATAATACCATTTTTAAAAACCATTAAATGCTAGATTGGGAATTCATTATTTAAAAGCAGTTCAAGTGAAGAAGATCTGTTATTTATAGTTGACACAAAAGTCTCAGTTCTGGTTAATGGCTTGACAGGGCATATCTGTACTGTGTTTATTGGCAGGCACAGTAAAAGTTCTACTACGTGGTGAGATGACAATAAGAAACTGTATTCATTTATGGATATTAAACTGTGATAGAGTGGTAGAAGTCTAGGGGAAAGGAAGGAATTAAATTTAGCTTGGATAGGGAAGAATTCAGATAAATTTACTTATGTTTCAATGTATGTGATAGAAGAATAATATTTGCTGTCTTGAACGTACACTTTCCTATTTCAAATAGGTGTAGATTATAGAGTGAGTGATTTATGTCCAATAGAAAAAAACTCTGTATCACTATTGCTCTATAGCACACATTGTGAGGTAGTGAGTTCTCTGCCATTGAATGTTTAGGCCCTCAAGTTTTGTGTGGCTGCAATAGATTTTCGAATACTAGAATTTCTGATGATACACTTGTGTTTGTTTTGTATTCTTCAGTAGATCAATTTTAGTTATTATTATTATAATAGAAATGGTTAATCCAGTGATCAGGTTTTTTTAAAAACTCAACATTGTTAATTGGCCATAGCCCAATAAAAATGTTTTGGGTATTAAAAAAATATTTTAAAGAAATCAAAATTACTCAAATGGCAGAGTTGTTGTTTGCTCTGAGCTCTGACTTAAAGCAGGTAGTACTTGACTGCATATGACAACCTGCTGTCTTTATAGCTCAGTTTTACATCTGACAGACATTGTTATAACAATGTATATATCCCCTTTAAGCACAATTTTACATTACATATAAAAGTCTGGCAGAAATTAGGCAAAGAGCCACTGGTTTAACCTCAAGCTGGCTAATGTCTATGATGGTTTTCACATCAGTATTATCTGGCATCCACTGAATTAGTTTAACTGGGCTAACATAACAAAATACCACAGACGAGTGGCTTAAACAACAGAAATTTACTTTCTTAAAGTTCTGGAATCTAGAAAACAAAGTGTCAGCATTGTTGGTTTCTTCACCTTGACTTACAGATAGCTGCTTTCTCAGGGTGTCCACACACACGGTCTTTCCTGTGCATGAATACGTCCCAGTTTTCTCTGTGTTCCAAATTTTCTCTTCTGTAAGGACACTGGTCATACTGGATTAAGGTCTACCCTGATGTCCTTATTTTATCTTAATTACCTCTCTTAAGACCCGATCTCCAATTACAGTCACATTCTGAAGTAGGGTGGGTTAGGGCTTCAACACAAGAATTTGGAGGAACACAATTCATCCAATAGTAGCAATTAATGTAGATTTTTTTCATTTTCCTCTGATTCTGAACTATTGAACTCAGCATTGTTTTACTAAAAATGCAGGGCCTAGAAGTGCATCCAGCACGTAAGAGTAGCCTGGCCAGTGTGTTGTGTCTAAGTGAAGTGAAGTGAAAGTCACTAAGTCATGTCCAGCTGTTTGCGACGCCATGGACTGTAGCCCACCAGGCCCCTCTGTCCATGGGACTTCCCAGGCAAGAATACTAGAGTGGGTTGCCATTTCCTTCTCCAGTGTATGTCTTTGTCTATAATTCTAAACATTTAAGAAATCACTAATAATCAGTGCTCTGCATTCTTGAGGCCTAGAGAGTCTTTCTACCTATTATACTCTTCCATAACCTTTATATATAGTATCACTAAGTCTTCTTTCTTCTCTTCAAACATCTCTGGGTTTTGGATTTTCTTTTCATGCTTTTCATTGTCTTTATCATGACCATTATTTTGACAGCACTGATTCCTCAACTCATTTCTCTGTTACCTAGAATTATCTATTTTTCCCAACTCCTGTTTTGCTATCAGATTCATTCTTTCTTAAATCAAACCCTTTAATGTTTTTCTCCTTTGAAAATTGTCCAGTAGTTTTCTGACACCTTGATGTGTCCCACATTATTCTGAATGCACACTTTTCTAAACGTAACCCCATTCTCCATGTGAAATCCTTATTTCCTGACATGGATTCTCAACTCCAGACAGTGGGTCTCACTATCACCACATATTTAACATTTCATCAAAATCTTATGTTCATGGTGCCCCGTAATCTTTCTCTGCTTGATCTTTAAGGATCAGTTTTCTGTTCATCCACAATATCTTTTCCATAGGGAGTTCCATTGTTTGTTGACGTTTTCCTTTCACATACTTCTCTGTCACTTAGAGTTGGTGGCTCTTTATTTTGTTATTTGCTTCTATATGTTAATACTTAAGTTACTCATATTTTTATATTATTTTTCTCATCATGAAAAGGAGGGTAACCATTTCCTATAAATTCCTTCTTGACTCCATAATAGTGACTCTCTTTAAGTTATTTTCAAATGAGTAAGATGTTCGTCTTCAAACAATGCTAAAATAGCTTAACGGAAAACAAAAATGTGGATGAACAACAAAATCCAAGACTATTTTACGACTATCCTTAATTTATTTCAAAAATATTTTCTTTACTCTTTAGAAACACCGAGTTCTTAGAATAACTGTAATTTTATTTCCCTATAATCCTAAAGAATTTAATTACAGATATAACTTATTAACGTATTGTTGAAGAAGTAAGGCATAGTGTTGACTATGCTTTATCATCTACTGAGTAAACTCACTGTGTTTTCTCCTTTTTTAAAAAAAATAACAGAACAAGTTTACAGTATGGAATTATGTGCTTAAAAAGGTTGAATTATGACAGAAAAGAACTAGAAAGAAGACGAGAAGCAAGCCAACATGAAATAAAAGGTACTATGTCTTTCTTTCATATCAAATCATAAGTCTTTCTTTGGGGGGATTTTTAGTTTTCATTTTTATGAACATAAAATGTTGTATGCATTACAACTGTCATTAAATAACATTAATATTCGACTAGAAGTATCATTATTTATTTTTCATAACTTTTCTTATTAAAACTCAGAAAGGGATATCATCACTATATAAGATAGATATCCCATTGGGGGCATATTCTTGATTTTCTGAATTGAGGTCTATTCCTCTGAACCTATTAATTATACATTCTGTTTATCCTACAGATGCCTCCACATAGATATTTTTGTCAAACTTTTAATAGAACCTTCTCATTATGATTCAGAGAAACATGGTATATAATTTATTTATAGCAGCTCATCTTTGACTTGTATCATTTGATTTTATTTCAGTGCCCAGAGATTTTATTTCTGTAAGACATAAAAATTATATAGGAATTTTTATATAGAAGTTACAGAGGGATTTTTCCCATATGAGACTAGTTCATTAATAATTATAACTAGAAATGATTTCAGAAAGATTACTGGCTGCTGCAACTAATATTTGTATGAAAATATTTGATTTGAATTATAAGAAAAGACATTCCCTGTAACAGACTTATTAGAAAAGTACTGTATTTAGTAATTGACCTTTAAACATTGAGATATACCTTAATATACAGAGGAAAGAACTGTTTAAAAAGAACAACATGTTAGGTCTTACACTTGTTAGAGACCACTTTATCATTGTTGTTGAAGGAAAATTTAATGATCTGATGTAAGATATAAGTTATCTATAGGACTTTTGGTGGGGGGGAATCATGTCCTTTTATGTCTATTTTTAATGGAAAAAAGGCTCAAAGTTATCGAAAAAAATTTTGAGTGTAAGCAAAATGAACTCCCTATAAGTTATTATTTGTTTGCTATTTCCTGGGAGTTTATATTTAGAAGCATTTCATTGAATTCAGTAAGTGTTTGTAATTAATTGTTCAAAGTTAGGCATGAGTTTGTTGTTATTTTCACTGCCTTTAGGTCTTACTTTAGATATGAAAACAGTATGTATCACATGTTATCCATCTTCCCCATATTGAAGTTTAGCACTATTTTATTCTTTAAGATGTTAGACTTCTGTAGTTTTCATTTGTGATAAGCATTGTCAGAAATTACTTTTACCTTTGGCAGTTCTTGGACAGTACATTAGTTATGGTAGAATGAGTCTGAATGCCTGTGAAGGAGATTGATTAAAAATATTTCTCTATAAATGGTTCATTGGAGACTAGACAGACACAATGGATTTCTTGCAACACTTCATTTGACTCATTGCTTAGGAGCAAGAAAGTGTTTTTCCATTATCAAAATTGAGTTGTTTGATTTCACTTTGTTTTGGGGACCCAGGAAATTGCAAGCTATCTTTAGACCACTGCTGTTCAGCTGAATTGAAATTTGGGGATTAATTGGCCAAGAAAGACCCCAAAAGGAAGTCTGTGCTTAACCTAACAAGAGATGTTGTAGCACACAAATAGATTTTACCATGGGATATGCCTTTCTGGTTTTCTTTTTGAAGTACTTTTTTCCAATTAGATTTTATTATGCTTGGTTTCACCATGGAATGCTTCAGATATAGATGTTTTTGGCACTACATCAAATATTATATTAGTACTTGGCAATTGTAAGCATAACTCTGAGAAAAACTGCCATGATTCACCATGATTATACACAGGCAACTCCATGTGTGATGTAGCTGTGAGTGAGATCATAAAAATAGCCCATTTCCTATGACTGATCTGATGACATTTACAGGAATAACTCTTGACTGTGACTAGGGGTCTCTGTTATTATCTGAAGTATTAATTAACCTTGACCTTAATAAACAGCTTTCTGCAGTGAAGAGACCATGTGCATGTCAAGGATATACAAGCATTTAATTTGTTGCTAGGAAACCGTCAACATTGATCTCTAGCCATTTATTGTTTAGGTCAAGAGAATCCTTACAAAGCTTTAAAGTCAGAGCATAAGTTTTGCTTCAAAACAGATTTATAGAATGGGATCTAATTTACAAAATGAAAAAAAAAAAACTATGATGTTCTGAAGAAGAGAATTTGGGATTAGTATATTATTTACCTTCAGCCTGTAAATAAATGGATTATTTTATATTTATTATTTCATAAACAGCTACAGGTGTCAATGGAATTTTTGATAGACATATATTTATAGAAATATGGTAACTATATATGTCATAGACTAACAAAACATAAACCCAGCTCTAGAAAAGAACGCTTTCTATTTACAAATTTGTTTAGCATAAAGAGAACTCAACATTTTTGTTAAACTATTGTGCCATTAGTAAAAATAATTACAGAACTGTTACTGCCAACCATACATACCTAACCAACTTTTGAAGTACTGTGTGGTATAATCAGTAGATAGAACTACAATAACTGATTAAATGTAATTAAAATATAATACCACCAACTTACATGCTGTTTTCTGAGGTCTAACACCTCAATGGAAAATGTTAATGAACACAGAGGAACACATATACTTTAGAACTGACCCAGGGAGACCCAGTGAATATATATAATATAAAATGTCCTTAGATAGTAAAGATTATTATTGAAGTCCGTTGCTTTGCTGAAGACATGGGGAAAGAAAGAGCTAGAATTCTGAGACAATAAAAATCCTACTTCCTGAAGAAATTCATTCTGCCTGGGCTGGAGCAAGATATAGTAAAGTGATTCTAAAAAGTGGGCATTTTGAGTCTTTCCTCACATGTTTCTCATTAAACCAAATCCAAGAGAATCTTTAGGGCCTTTGTTTTGAAATAAGATTGTTCAAGCCACAATAGACTTAAGTAGAGGTATGTGAAGTAGATATGCCTTCCAGATTCGTATGCAAATACTTTACCATCACCGTGGATTGGCAGAGACAAAAAGAATACAAACTAATCTGAGGAGTTTCTACTTCTGACTATAAATGGAATACGTTCAATCAGATCAATCTTCAACCATGAACGAGTAGAAAAACTAGGTCAATCAATAAACAGATGTTTGAAGGCAGCAGAAAGCAACTGAGACACCCAAGCCTTGTGAGGCCATGATCTTGAGAAAAAGAGAAATGTGTTGACAGGTAAGCCTGTAGCACTGGGTGTTTTAAATTGTGAGAGTGGGTATTTATTTAGCAATATCTGCTAACATTAAATGTATGCATATAACATAACGTAGCTATATATTCACAATATACAACAAAATACAAATAAGAGTGTTCAAAGTAGCACTATTCTTAACCCACAGTAGAATCCATGTTTCCATCAATAGTAGAGTGGATCCATTGTGGCATAGTCATACAATGGAATATTAAATAGCAATGAAAATAACCATAGCATGGGTGAATCCTATATTGAGTGAAAGATGCAAACACAAAAATACATGTTGCATGATTTCATTTATAAAAAGCTAAGAAATCAGACAAATCTAATCTGTGGTGAGAACAGTCAGAATATTGGTTATCACTGGAGTGAGGATAGTGACTGAGAAAGGAATTGAAGGCCTGGTGCTGAGGTATCACTTTACTGCTTTAATATTATACAAGAAATCCTAAATTTGTTATTAATTAATGTATTAGGACAAATTAGTATAATGTTTTTGAAATTAATGTATAAATACTCCCCCCCAACATACACATTAAGAAGAAAATAATAAATATTAAGATTTTTGCAGATAATTCGGGAAATAAGCAGTTGAATATTTCCCAAAGTATTCTTTATTCTTTTTGTGGATAAGGTATAAATTTCATTTGGAAATAAGAAAAAAAAAGTAAGGAAGGAAAACTCACTTTCACTGTACTAGTAAACTATGGGCTTCATTTCCCTTTCTACAGGATTGAGAAAAAACTTTTCTTTTTTCCTCATTTCCCCTAAGTTCTTAAAAGTTCTTTCTTTTCAATGAAACATTCTGGTACTTCTATTTTGATGTATTTCTGTCACTCATAATGAAAGGAAATGAGGAAAAAATGATAAAACTTTTGTTTTGATACTTTAGATACTTTGATATGTTTTGGTCCAAATAAAGGTGTACCTAATATTTTTCTCTAAAGGTTTTAGTTTTAGAAAATAAAATTCAAAGTATATTGTACCTCAGTAAAATACTGCTTTTCAACCTAAAAGGAAAAAAAGAAACTGTGACTTGAGAGTCATTGATTTTTGGATTAATATGTAATTGAGAAATAGTGGGTTGACAAAATAGCAGGGTAAGTATTAAGCTATTCAATGTCTGTTCTATCTTATCCTGACTTATTGCTTCAGATGAAAAAAGAGTTTGAAAGATGGTAACGATAACCCTATATGCAAGACAGAATAAGAGACACAGATGCATAGAACAGTCTTATGGACTCTGAGGGAGAAGGTGAGGGTGGGACGTTCTGGGAGAATAGCGTCGAAACATGTATATTATCATATATGAAACAGAACACCATTCCAGGCTCAATGCATGAGACAAATGCTCAGGGCTGGGGCAATGGGATGACCCAGAGGGATGGGATGGGGAGGGAGGTGGGAGGGGGGTTCAGGAAGGGGAACACATGTAAACCCATGGCTGATTCATGTCAATGTATGGCAAAAACCACTACAATATTGTAAAGTAATTAGCCCCCAACTAAAATAAATAAATTTATTAAAAAAAAAAAGAAAAAAGAGTTTCTTCTAGTCTATAAGTAATAATTAGGTAGTAGTTTGAAAACCACTCTGATGAAGAACCATATTAAATCCTCATCTTGCTCTCTTGACAGAAGAGCTGTATATCAACACAGATAAGAAATGTCCCCAATTCAGTAAATTCAGTCACTCAGTTGTGTCCGACTCTGCAAACTGCTGGACTGCAGCACGCCAGGCTTCCCTGTCCATCAATCAACTCCCAGAGCTTACTCAAACTCTTGTCCATCAAGTCAGTGATGCCATCCAACCATCTCATCCTCTGTTGTCCCCTTCTCCTCCTGCCAGCATCAGGGTCTTTTCTAGTGAGTCAGTTTTTCACATTAGGTGGCCAAAGTATTGGAGCTTCAGCTTTAGCATCAGTCCTTCCAATGAATATTCAGGACTGATTTCCTTTAGGATGGACTGGATCTCCTTGCAGTCCAAGGGACTCTCAAGAGTCTTCTCCAACACCACACTTCAAAAGCATCAATTCTTCAGTGCTCAGCTTTCTTTATAGTCCAACTCTCACATCCATACATGACTATTGGAAAAACCATAGCTTTGACTAGATGGACCTTTGTTGGTAAAGTAATGTCTCTGCTTTTTAATATGCTGTCTAGGTTGGTCACAGTTTTTCCTCCAAGGCGCAAGTGTCTTTTAATTTCATGGCTGCAGTCACCATCTGCAGTGATTTTGGAGCCCCCAAAAATAAAGTCTGTCACTGTTTCCATTGTTTCCCCATCTACTTGCCATGAAGTGATGGGACCAGATGCCATTAAGCCAACTTTTTCACTCTCCTCTTCCACTTTCATTAAAAGGCTCTTTAGTTAGTTCTTCTTCACTTTCTGCCATAAGTGTGATGTCATCTGCTTATCTGAGGTTATTGATATTTCTCCCAGTAATATTTCTCCAGCTTGTGCTTCATCCAGCCCAGCATTTTGCATGATGTACTCTGCATGATAGTTAAATAAGTAGAGTGACAATATGCAGCCTTGATGTACTTCTTTCCTTATTTGTAACCAGTCTGTTGTTCCAGGTCCAGTTCTGTTACTTCTTGACCTGCATACAGATTTTTCAAGAGGCAGATCAGGTGATCTGGTATTCCCATCTCTTTAAGAATTTTCCACAGTTTGTTGTGATCCACACAGTCAAAGGCTTTGGTATAGTCAATAAAGCAGATATTTTTCTGGAACTTTCTTGCTTTTTTGATGATCCAGTGGATGTTAGCAATTTGATCTCTTGTTCCTCTGCATTTTCTAAATCCAGCTTGAACATCTGGAAGTTCACGTACTGTTGAAGTCTGACTTGGAGAATTTTGAGCATTACTTTGCTAGTGTGTGAGATGAGTGCCACTGTGCAGTAGTTTGAGCATTCTTTGGCATTGCCTTTCTTTGGGATTGGAATGAAAACTGGCCTTTTCCAGTCCTATGGCCAATGCTGAGTTTTCCAAATTTGCTGGCATATTGAGTGCAGCACTTTCACAGCATCATCTTTTAGGATTTGAAATAGCTCAACTAGAATTCCATCACCTCCACTAGCTTTGTTCATAGTGATGTTTCCTAAGGCCCACTTGACTTTGCATTCCAGGATGTTTGGCTCTAGGTGAGTGATCACACCATTGTGGTTACCTGGGTCATGAAGATATTTTTTGTATAGTTCTTCTGTGTATTCTTGCCACCTCTTCTTAACAATGAGTGTAGCAGTGCATGCATGGGATCTTTTGAAGGAGGTCACCATTATCTTCATTACCTCCAGCATAGTTTGGCCTCAGGTCAAACATCAGGGAGGGAACACAGCCCTCCCTGCCCATCAACAGAAAATTGGATTAAAGATTTCCTGAGCATCAGAATAAGACCCAGTTCCCCCCTCAGTCAGTCTCTCCCATCAAGAAGCTTCTATAAGCCTCTTATCCTTCTCCATCAGAGGACAGACAGAATGAAAACCACAATCACAGAACTCTAACCAAACTCATCACATGGACCACAGCCTTGTCTAACTCAATGAAACTATGAGCCATGCCATGTAGGGCCACCCAAGATGGACGGGTCATGGTGGAGAGTTCTGACAAAACATGGTCCACTGGAGAAGGGCATGGCAAACCACTTCAGTATTCTTGCCTTGAGAACCCCATGAATAGTACGAAAAGACAAAAAGATAGGACACTGAAAGATGAACTCCCCAGGTCAGTAGGTACCCAGTATGCTGCTGGATATCAGTGAAGAAATAACTCCAGAAAGAACGAAGAGACAGAGCCCAAGCAAAAACAACACCCAGTTGTGGACGTAACTGTTGATGGAAGTAAAATCTGATGCTATAAAGAACAACGTTACATAGGAACCTGGAATGTTAGGTCCACGAATCAAGGTAAATTGGAAGTGGTCAAACTCGTGTTTGACCATCTCCTAATGGCAAGAGTGAACATCGACATTTTTGGAATCAGTGAACTAAAATGGACTGGAATGGGCGAATTTAGCTCAGATGACCAAGAAATGTCCCCATCTGGTGGTAAAAGCACTGAACTTCACACAGACCCCTAGAGCTCAAGAATGAAAACAAGAAATTGTTTGAGACATTTTGTTCCATGTGATGGAAATGCTCTCATTTCAGTGATAACAAGGACTCTTAACATGACAAAATTTTTCTAGGCTAAAAGTACAGTGATTAGAACAGTAAATGCATGTAACACAAGGGTGCCAGGTGCATTAATAAGTAGATAAAGAAGTTAGTATAAATGCTGATCTGGCCAGATGCCCATGGCTCATTTCAGTTAGCAATTTTTTATTTATTATGCAAAATACCAAACCCTAAAATATTGCACCTCTTTTCCTAGATGTGTTGGTGTGGAGCAATGATCGTGTTATTCGCTGGATACAAGCAATTGGACTTCGAGAATACGCAAATAATATTCTTGAAAGTGGTGTGCATGGCTCACTTATAGCCCTGGATGAGAACTTTGACTACAGCAGTTTAGCTTTATTACTACAGATTCCAACACAGAACACCCAGGCAAGCCCCTCTGTGCTGTAGTTGTGCTGTGACCTAGCTTATATAAGTGAAAGTGAATATCGCTCCTTCATGTCCACCTCTTTGTGACCCCATGGAGTACAGTCCGTGGAGTTCTCCAGGCCAGAATACTGGAGTGGGTAGCCGTAGGGATCGAACCCAAGTCTCCCACATTGCAGGCGGATTCTTTACCAGCTGAGCCACTACGGAAGCTGTATGTAAGGACAAAGTAAACTTTTAGGAAAAAAACAAAAATAGTTGGCTGTGTATTCATGATTCTTAATGGGAGTTAGCTCAACCTTTGAAATATGTCACTGGGGCTTTAATTTTAAGCTACTGGATTTCAAGCCAAAACAAAATCATAGAATGAAGCGGAAGGGGATTTAGAAGCTATGTGGTCCACCCTCCCACCTGAATGCCAGATTCCCCCAAGCAATGTCCCTGACAGATGGCCTTTAGTCTCTGCCTCTCTGTGGGGCAGTCATTTCTATTCACGTCTGAATTATACAGACAAGCGGCTTTGCTTTCTGCCATTGATTCCCAAGTCTGGGTAATTATTTGAATCATGGGAGCTCTTTAAAAATTTAAAAGAAAATCTGCAATCTACATCACAGGCCTAAGAAATCAGATATCAAGAGAGAGGGCACAGAAATCTTAATTATCTAGTTTCCCCAAATGATGATCCTTGGTCATATTTGAGAACTATCTGCATAGATTTGATAAAAATACAGCAGTCTAACTTTACTTTCCAATTCATTTTTTATATATTTCCAAGTTTACATCAAGTATTCAATTAGAAAAAGTAATAAGTGAGGTCAAACCCCTTTACCTCAGATGTTTATGTGAGGCTATATGTCTGCTGTCCACAGACTAAAGAAAATTGCCCTTCCTGGTGTTTATAGTTAAAATTTACAGTGGCTTATATATATGGAGGACAAAAAAGTAAGACCCTTGTAAATAAAACAGGGTATTAGAATATTTTCTGAGGTAAATATAATCACTATGATTTTTCAAATAAAATGTAACTTCAGTGATGGTAACTGTAATTGGATGTCAACAGGCAAGGCAGATTCTCGAAAGGGAATACAATAACCTCCTGGCTCTGGGAACCGAACGGCGCCTGGATGAAGTAAGTCCTTGTCTGTCATTCAAAAGGGGCCTTAGTGCAAGCAAAATGGCTTTCAAGGACCACTGCTCAAATTAACCAGATGCTTGTATAGATGGAATCTAGAATTTCCTCCACTTAGATATTTGTTATTCATTTGATTTGGAAAAGAACTTCATGAATTCAGAAGTATCATATCAGCAGTTAGATACAGTAAGAAATAATCCAGAATCAGCCATTTCTCATGAGTTGTAACAGCAAAATACTGGTGAGCAACATTTTTAAAATTATAAGTAATGTTAACACTAGTCCTGATAAATTCAGCTTTTTAATAAGGAACGTGCTTATTTCTAAATACCAGTTTATCTTCACAAGAAATTTTAGGATATTTAAAGAAACAGAAAACTTGCTTTCAATAAATGGGAAGCTTTACTTTATTTTAGATATTATTATTGTGTTTTCCTTAAAAACATAAGTGTAACATTTTAACAGTCATAGGAATTGAAAGCTATATTGAATATGAGAATCTCTATGCATAGTATATGCATGTTTCAATGATTTGAAAATAGTAAACAGGTAAGTAGCCTACTGAGATGAAGGAATACAAGGGACTTTATCACACTCTGTGCACTGATGAACTGTGGATTTTAATAGTCCTTTTGAGGTTTTCAAGCATCTTTCTGGAAGAAATGGGGAGGAAAATCTGAGTATGAGGTGGAAAATACAGAGATGCATAATTATGTGTTGCAAAATGCAGGTGTTTCTTGGCTGTAAAGAAAAGCTGATTACAATAGTTTTGTGAGTGAACCCAGCAATTCTTAAAATGACACAGTAACACCACATTCAGATGGGCAGGGAACATGATCTTGGTTTTATAAAACTCAGGCTGTCCTTTGTGGAGGAGGTTAGAGATAGATAGGTTCTACGGTCTGAACCTCAGCCAGCTTCCTAAAATTCTTACTCCTGTCTAGCTAGGATAATATTTATTATTTTAAAAAACCAATTGATATTTAACTGACTTTGATTCTATAATTTGTGGATAATCTTTTCAATCCTTATTCTTTTTAAAAAAGATTTATTTAAGTATAGCTAACCTACAATGTTGTGGTTTCTGGTGTGATTTAGTTCTATATCTATTCTTTTCATATTATTTTCCATTATGGTTTATTATAGGATATTGTATATAGTTTCCTGTGCTATATAGTAGAACATTGCTGCTTATATATTTTGTACAAAATAGTTTGTATCTGCTTTTAATCTTTATTCTTAATTGTTGAAACAAAAAGATAGTCTACATAAACCCATATATACTTTTAAATACAATTATCCTTACTTAAAAGTTAGAAAAGGAATTTTAATAAAAATTGTTAAAGATCTGTCATATTGTTAGATTCTAAAACACAGACTGACCTGAAGTAGAGGTCTAGACAGAGGCACACATCTACGTGGGTTCTAGTGTTGCTTCTTGAAAATAATGGACAAGCTGAAAAGCCTAAATGGAACATGACTATCTGCCTTTAAAATATCCTGCCTTTCTTTCTTATTATTAAGAGCAGCGCATAACTTTATCATTCAAACCCTCTTGTCTCTTGTTTTAGTGTTTTGTTTGTTGCTGTGCTTGATTTTGGTTTTGTTCTTTGAATGTGAACAAAAATATCTAAACAACTTAGCTACAGCCAGAACAGACTTGTTTCTGAGAGAAGCTGATTATTCATATCCCACTGAAATAATCTCATGGGCTTCTATGGACGCCACTGAGAGCATATCCTGAGTTGAGATTTGAGAGTGTATCTTTTAATATCCTCTCATGGAAACCTTTTCCTGTGATGATGTCGTTTGTTGTTCTCATTAACTTTCTGTTACATGTTTCTAAGCACACAGTTTTATGTACCTGGACTAGTTTACTTGTTTTCATTACATCAAATTATAACTCTGTACTGGCAGAGTGAGGACAAGAATTTCAGGCGTGGGTCGACCTGGAGAAGGCAGTTTCCTCCCCGTGAAGTACATGGAATCAGCATGATGCCCGGGTCCTCAGAAACACTGCCGGCTGGATTCAGGTTAACTACAACGTCTGGGCAGTCGAGGAAAATGACAACGGATGGTACAGTAGTTTTGCATTTGTGCTTATAAAGTAAAACGCTTGTTTAGCAAATGCTATCATTCTCTGATCTTGCACAGCTTTCTGAAATTGACTCTTTCCTTAAGTTGGTTTGCTTTGCTTGAAGTTTGCTTTGCTGTCATCAGACTATTCTCTTTTGTAAATTGCTAATGCATGAACTCACAGCACTTTATTCACATTTAAAAAATAATTTAAAATTAAATCCTAAAAAGGACAATTTTGGCTAATGTCCACATCTAGGAAGAAAAACATCTGCATGATTTGTGTTTCTTTACTCTTCTATTCACCAAGTAAATAATTTGTTCAGAGTTTGGATTTGGACTAACTGTCCTTAATAAATGGAAATTAACTCCACTGTTGCCCTACATGCTTGAATATTACAAAGTTTTATACTTCATCTTAAAAACTTGGACTCATCAGATATTTTCATCTCTGACCGAGGCAGGAGGCCTTAAATAAACAAGCACAACCATGAGAAGAGAATTAAACAAACACAAAACCGACAGTAATTTCCCAATTAGTATTTCCTTCTGTGGACATTAGACTTGTGTTATATATTTCACAAAGGAAACCAGCCATCCTGGAGGAGAGAGACAACCCTGAAATTGTAGTCACAAAGTTTTGTCTGTTTGGTAGGCACTGAACAAAAGAGTCCCACTCTCTTTTACTGAGAAAATCACCCATAAATCATTATTTCTTTTCAAGGTGATAGTTATCATGGCCCTTAAAATTAGTTCTAGTATAAGCCATGAGTTTTGATTTCATTTCATCTAACTTGTTACCATTATGGAATACAGTATCAAAATTCATGAGGAAGTTAATATGATTAAAATGAGTGTAGAAGCTTTTCAATATCAGAGGGGAAGAAAATCCATCATACTGAATTCTCCAAGAGCAGTCTTTGCTTCAAAAACAGGAGCACCCAAGGGAACAGTTCCTATTAACAGACTTCATCTTAGGAGGAATACACAACCTGAAAACTCAATTGAATCACACTGGAATACATTTTTACTAGTAGCTTGGTCTCAAGAAAAGGAATATGAGTGGCTTCTGTCTGAGAGAAAGAAGACTTATTAATATTTCCAGATCCCTTTATGCAGGGAAAGTAAACCTTTCTCATCTGAAATTTTGTACTCCGTCACCTGAGTCCCTCTAAAGCCCTTTTCTCCGTTTGCAGTTGCTTCATCAAGACTGCAGAGGTTAGACAACTCCACTGTTCGCACATACTCATGTTGACAAGCCACTCAAAGGAGGCAGCACTGACTTGCTGTGAGTAGTTTTCGTTGGCTGACAAAAAACAAACCGCCAAAAAAAAAAAAAAAGGAACCTACAGAGACTAGTAAATATACACACGATACTCTTTGGTAAAGCCTAGCAGTACAGAAGTGAAAAAACCCCTTTGAATTTCTAGAGAGTACAAAGGCCTCTTCATAATGTAACTCTTAATCTAGGATTTTCTATCACTGTCTGTCTGCTATGGTTTAAAGCCTCTCTATTGGAGGCCTGTCACTATCTTATTTCACATCAGTGCATTGCTACCACCCTGGCTTCTACTTTTTAGGAGCATTTTATATTGATGCACATAGCATTTTATTGGTGAGAGTTTGGGATTTACAGAATAAGACACTATTAAGTGAGTACTTTATATAGGGGAAGCTGAAATAGGCAAACAGTATTCTAGTAGGTATCCAGAGTCAAAATAGTAGCAGAGACAGGCAAATGACTTGGAGGTGATTTCATATTAAAAAACAAAAATATAACTGAGAAAATTGAACTTCTGGTATGTTGTTTTTCAGCAATATGATTTATGTTTGTTGAAATACGTAGGAATTTTAAGTATCTCAGATGTACAGCAGAAGAACAAAGTGAAATAACTTTTTAACAATGGTGGACAGAATAGAAAACCATGCTGTATAATCATTAAGATATAAGGTATTTGTACTTGGAGAAATACTAGTTGATGGAACCTACTTCCAAAGTGTTGTTAAAGAACAGTCTTAGTAAAACTAAGTTTTCCTAGACTATAAATGTCAACGACCTTTTTTAGTCTACAACTCTACTTTACTAAAAGAGTCTACCATGGACAATGGATCAATATTTTGGAAAAATATGTTTTAGGGCAATATTTAGAAACAAATGTGTGCACAGGGATGGGGAGAGGAACAGCTCATCTTGTGCTGTTTATTCATTGCCTTGAACTAAAAGCTCCATGCAGTTTACTGATGGTCTTTGGGGCCTAATGTAGGAGCTGGTACACTGCCTTATTTGGGTCACTATTTGAAGCTGCTGATGATAAAACAAAAGCTTTCAGATAAGAGATTTAATTTCAGAATGTAAAACCCTAACATTAAAAATTTAATTACAGTATACAATTAATAATTTGGCTAAATGAGAGGTTTTCCAAAATACCATTTATAATAGTTTCTACACATAATATAATAATTTACCAGGAACTGAATATATCACTAATTTACAAATGACTATTTAATATACTGAGTACTGCTTGCTTCTTAGCTCTTAACTGATGGGTAAAATTACTCTTTAACTATTTGCAATCTGTATTTTGTGCATGGCATTCTAGTTCATAATTCCTAGCTTTTACCATTAAATGGGATAAATGTATTTATTTCCAGTAAATTAACCTGGGACAACCAATTTCTATTTTGAGGAACTATTAGCATTTTTGTCATTAACGTGATTCAGAACATATTGGGTTGGTCAAAAAGTTCATTCTGATTTTTCCATAAGATCTTATGTATATATATGTATGTCTGCATGCACTCAGTCACGTCCAACTCTTTGTGGTTCCATAGACTGTAAACTTCCAGGCTCCTCTGTCCATGGTATTTTCCAGGCAAGGATACTGGAGCGGGCTGTCATTTTCCCCTACTCCAGGGGAATTTTCGTGACCCAGGGATCAACCCCATGTCTCTTCTGTCTCCTGCATTGGCAGGAGTGTTCCTTACCACTAGTGCCACCTAGGAAGCCCCCATAAAACCTTATGGCTGGAAAAACCTGAATGAACTTTTTGGCCAATCCAATGTTAATATTTTTCCTGTGTTGGGATAGTAATTGTGATCTTTTCCTTATTATGACTGGAAAGAATCTGTAATGACACATCACTGACCCAGATTCTTTATGTTACTGACTATCACTATGTTTTTGTCACTATTAAACAACGGTATCTTTTGAAGAGCATATAGAAGTTAGAATACAGATCTATTCCATGGAATAGGTCAGCCCAGTGTATTAATGAGCAAGTTGTACATTTTTCAAAAAGGTCTGCTGACATTTTCCCCGAATACCTTTGTTTGTATTACTGCCATACTTTCCATGAAGTTGAGCAAATCTTATTTTTGAAGCTTGCCTGCACAAAATTAGAGAAGAGCAAATATTAATTACATACAGCTATTGGCTAGCCCCAAGATAATACCCTACTTATTATCTCTTAGGACAAAAGTGGGCAAGATGCATGGAAGTGCACCAAGAATAGCAGAGGGAGATTTTCCAGTCTGGGATCTTTCAGTAAACTAATGTTGTCCATTACACATTTTAGATGTCGTCTTTTCAGTCTACTCTACCTAAAGTGCACTACCATCTAAGAAGACAAGCAGTGAAAACCTTTGTGAAGACTGAATTCTAAGGAAATAACCACAAGTAATGGTTCATTAACTGAAAATGTGATTTTGGGGGGAGTCAGATATTAAGTTTGATTAGTTTACTACAATTGTAAGAAAATGCTTAAGTCATTTGAATAATAAGCATCATCCACATCATAAATTCTGTACAACAGATGCTTTTATGAAATGGAGCCACTTGTTTTTTCATGTTTTATTGTAATATACTAGGCCTTTATGTATTACTGTGTATGTATTTCTTTTTAAATGTGTAAGTCTTATGTAAATGGATATAAATATGATTTTTTAAAAAATAAAATATATGGTTCATGGAGTCTTGAGTGCAAACATTTGACAATTCCAAGTACTGTTTGTATTTTACCATTCCACCATTTTTACAGTTTTGAATTGTAACAGTCAAATCGGTATGTTTCCTGGAAGCATGCTTCATGCTTCCACATGGTTCTCCTTCAAGTCTGTCAATCCTTAAAGCTGAAAACCTGCCTCTGATCATGTAAAAAAGAATGATTTAACCTGGAATTGGAGCCAAAAATAGACCTTTAAAGGCAATCAGGGATGTCCTATATCTTTAGAAATAGCACTGTGATGGCTCGATCTCCTTTTCAATACAAAACAAAGCCAAACTGTTTACAAGAGTCAAAGCAATTATTTAAAAAAAAATGTATAAAGAAAAAACATTATCTTCTCTTGTTACCTATGGACCAAGGAAAAAAAAAACTTCTTTACTAAGAACCACATGTTCATCCAAATATCCTGAACCGCCAGCCAGCAGCAGAAGTGTCCAGTGACTACCAACCACTGCAGAGTCTGAGGTCATCTCCACTGGAAGAAAACAAAACTCCCCAGAAACCCTTCCTTTTTGTCAATGTAACAGGGCATTAGCCAGGCTCATATCTAATGTTATAAGCTTTTAGCCCAGAAGGCCTTGTTGGGACTTCCCTGAAGTCAGTCTTATCAGAGGAAATAACTGAAAGACAGAATGATTAACATATATAGTGTATAAAAGTATAGAAGAGTAATCTCTTCCCTGTGGCTTTATTTGGTGGTGTTAACTGTTGTTTATTCTTTGTTTATATGGGAGATTTCAAAGTAAAATCGATTTAATAATATCATTTATCTAACTGCTGATTTTCTGCTGCTTGATCTTATTAAGAGCAAGACCTGTCATTAGTAATTCTTTTTTTTGTATTTAATTTGCTATGTTTGCACGTACATTACATTTGTTTGGATGTCGATTTTTGTTTAAAAGACTCAGTCAAAAGGTAATGGTAACAGAAAACCTCTCCATTGTCAATAAAAAAAAATACTTCCAGTTCTCTGTTTAAGCTTTGTTTTCTAGTCACATATAAAGATTTACTCAAACTATAATGAAAATCATTCTTTTTAGTGATTCTAAATCTAATATTTATCTACAAAAGTGAGGCTGCCACAAGAGGGTGCACTAAACTTGGTTATGAAAGTGATTTTAAATTTTCTAAAAATGCTGCTTTATTAGAAACAATGGGAAAGAGTTTTTTAAGTTCATCTGAATATGGGGATCTTGATTTACAGAAATGAAATTAATATAGAAATTATGCTATCATAATAACAAACTAGGTTTGTATCTACTGTTATGCATGACTTAATTGTGTAATAGTTTTTCCCCTTTAGAGATCACCCAGCAAGACATATTAATCAGTTAGAATAGACTCTAACATACAGAGATATAAAAGATCCATTTACTTACCTCAAAACCCATAAAATATTCTTCAGTGTATAAGATCATTTGTGTCAGATTCTAACCCAATTAATTGATTAAGCTTAGAACCTTGGTTTTCTTGCTTTTAACCACCATCATCATGAATTTTTATATTTTTAATAACCAGAGCTTTTACAAATATAATTTCCTATAAATAAAACTGCTTCTTAAATGTAAAACAGTTATCATTTATATATACTTAGTACATTTTAAAAAGCAAACTAGCTTCATTCATTGGCAAACACTTTTCTAGATTTTAAAATATTTACATTTTAATTTTTCTAATACCTTATAGTAAAAAAATTCTATGAAATGACAAAAGAAGATCATACAGAATTTATTTCAGCAAATTACATTTTTTAGTAACATTATTAGTGTTATTTTTAAAGACACGTTTAATTCAAAATATTTTAAATACTATTGAGTGAAAGTACCTTATAGTCAGTATTAAGATAGAAAATTCCTTTTTTTCCTTCAAAAATTTAAGCAATCTGATGACTTGACTGTATCTTTCTTGCCCCACATTCAGTCTTGTGAGAATAATAGTACTTTACCTGACCCTGCAAAGGAGATCAATTTCCTCAACCAGATACAAGAAAACATTACTTGCCCGAACTCGTGCATTGTTTTCCAATCCCACTCAACGGGAAAATAACTCAAGCCTGCTTGCTGAAGTGTCTTCTCCAGGAAAAATGTGCAAGAGGATCAAAGACAATCTTTACACAATTCTTGGATCTGCCTGAGCTTATACCTCACAAATGAACTGCTAAAGAATGTGCCATTTCAAATGAACTGAATTTTATATGAAAAATAAGGCAATACATCTTAATGCTAAGACATAACAAACTGTATTATTTGTTAAGATTACAGTTGTGATAATAGATAAAATGTACCGAAGAGAAGAGACAGTTTAAGGAACCTAACAGCTTCAAATTATAAATTGAATATCTATATAATCAGTTTAACTCAGGCTACTAAAATAAAGGGAACAATTAGATGAATATATTTTTTCAGGTGTAACAATCAAAAAGTCAATTTTAGCAAATAACAGTTTACTTTGAGAAGCAATTTGTTTTACAAAATTTTCCAAAAAATCCTAACATTTTCAGAATGCCTTCATA
Organism: Giraffa tippelskirchi; assembly: GCF_054371585.1. Lineage (NCBI taxonomy): Eukaryota > Metazoa > Chordata > Mammalia > Artiodactyla > Giraffidae > Giraffa > Giraffa tippelskirchi. The sequence continues at coordinate 113,424,696 of NC_137278.1, read as the reverse complement.
CAATTTGTAAGCAATTTTTATGGAACAAACAAGTAAATAAGCACATCTATTATCTTTTATATTTCTTCATATGTTACCAGACTTTTATGTTAGGACAATTGCTCTTAAAATAACGTTACTGATAGACTGAAAAATTGAGGAATACTTTGAGAACTGTCAAAGACTCAATAGCTATGGCTTTTTTTTTTTTAGTTTGAATGTTTTCTTTAATAACTGATACCATGTAGAACCCTAAGTAAACCAAATATTTAATTATCTGTATATACTCTGGTTAATTGGCACAAAGACTCATTTCTAGTTATTTTTTAATGCTCAGTAATCTTACAAAAGTTTAAATAGAAAGATGTGCTTTGGATGTGACAACTTTTTTTCAGTGAGTTATTTTAAAATTAGAGATTTCACATAAAATCTGGAATTTTGGTTTCTCTTAAAACTCCTCCTGGTCTTTAGCATATGTAAAATGTAAAAAATTTTACATTTCTTCCTTAAGAGCTTTCCTTGACAGTTTACCCATTTCTATATCATTCCCTTTTTTCCAAAAGAAGTTGAGATCATTACAAAGTACAGTCAACTCTGAACCTGAAGAGTAAGAGGGGCTGCAAAGAGGCCTCATCTGCATGACAAAGAGATTGGATTAACCAACCTCTCTACTGTCTACCAGGCCTGTGATCTCCCTTGACTAAGCGACACAGGACTGAAGAGAGCTGTACCTTTGTACCCAGCGTTCCCTCAGGATGTGTGAGGAGACAAATTCTCCTACCTAGAAATCACGTCTCAATGATTATCTGAAACTTCCCATTTCACCCATTTCATTTAAAATAACCATGCCTGTGGGCATCTCAAGAATATACAAAGATATTCAGAACTTCTAAAGAAAATAATAACTGTTTTCTGACTTCAACTTGAGTTTTAGGTCTTGGATCAAAGCTGCAGAGTCCTAATTTCAGGACGTGGCTCGATATTAGTGTCATTTTTTTGGTGGGGGGTGGGGGTTACAATTTATAAAAACTATACATTAGATATATTTTTCTTAGATGGAAGTTCTGGAAAATCTATATAATGAGCATGGTACAGGCAACTGGGAACAGTGCTAATTGGGCTAATCAAACAGAAGGCACAGATCTTATTAGTCTTCAAGTACATTTTTTTCAGACTAAGCCCTACAATTTACGTTTCAGTTTGCATATTATTTCTATTTCAATATTTATTTCTGGGAAGTAATTCTAAAAACTTACTCCAATTAGAAAAGTGACTCAAAAAAGAAGAAAAGAAGTCACGGTGCCTGCTTCAGCATGTCTTCTATGTGCCCGAAAATTCCAGGATCTTCAATTGTAGGAGACACCTGGAAAGATTAGAGTCCAATGAAGGTGCTTTCATGAACCCCTTCCACTCGGTATACAATTAAGCAATTCAATGCAATTTTGTATTCCCTATTATCATATACATATGGAAAGGTTCAAAAATGGCAACTTGAACTTCATATTTTAAAATGGCTTCCCTAGTGCTTTAGACAGTAAAGAATCTTCCTGCAAAGAAGGAGACCTGGGTTCGATACCTGGGTCAGGAAGATCCCCTGAAGAAGGGAATGGTAACCCACTCCAGTATTTTTACCTGGAGAATCCCATGGACACAAGAGCCTGGTGGGCTACAGTCCATGCATTAGCAAAGAGTTGACATGACTGAGCGATTAACATTTTAACAGTAAAATAAATGGTTCAGTTAGCCAAACTATCAGTCCTAGATGCACTGTGCTTAGTGTCTGAGTCAGGTCTGTTGTCAGTCCTAAATGGTACTTTCTTTTATCGACCTTTCAATGAGCCTCCATAGAAAGATTTTTTTTTTTTGCTTTGCCCATACAACCCCTCTTTATTGTTATATCACTTTTTACAAGATTTTTATGATTAAAAATATGTATATCTATGCATATATAATGTGCACACAAATTAAAATAATGCATATGCTTGAACCAGCTTAAATACCCTAAAATAATTTTCACTCAAAGCAGGAAAGATAATGAGCATATATATCAAATTAGAACTGCTAAAATATCTATAGCCAGTCTCAAGTGTTTGCTTTCTCACTAACAGTTGCTATTGACTGCAATGAAGCAAAATTTATCCTTAATTTAATAAGACTGTGTTTCCACAAGTTTGTTTGAAATTAACTGACATATTCACTAATATTTTATTAAATAATAAAAATATTTAAAATATTTTTATTATTTAAAAAATAAAAATTTTTTAAATTAAAAAAATAAAATATTTCACATACTGGTTCTTATAATCAAAGAATATGATCTTAATGTGTTTCCTCCAAAACCTGATTCCTACAGAGAGAATGGCTATGCAATCTCCTCATCATTGAAAAAAAAGTACTATTATGTATTTTTTAGGAATATAATTCATGATTGAGAACCATTTAAAGAGTTTTGTTGACACCAAAGAAATGGGGGAAAACATTTCAGAACCAAGCACTAAACATCCTTGATAATTTACCTTATATGGCTTGCCATTGACCAGGGCAGACAGAGCTGAGCGGGGAATTTTGCCAGATCTGGTTTTGGGTAACTGTTTAACAAACACCGCTTTCCGAAAGGCAGCCACAGGGCCAATGCTCTGTCTAACGTGTTTCACAATTTCTTCTAAAACCTGTTCCTCTGTTGTATTTATACCTAGGGAGAAAGTTCAGATGGTAAGCTCTGAATTAACCTTAATCATTCAGGGCCCAGTCAGGGAGGAAAAGGACAGCTTACCTTTTTTCAATACGCAGAGGGCTAATGGGATATGACCTTTCAAAGAGTCTTCCTTCCCAACAACAGCGCAGTCAGCCACAATGCCAAGGGAAAGGATAGACTGTAATTTAAAAAAGCATTCATTTAGATATGTATACACATATATATGCAGTATATATAATTTCAATTGGGGAAAAAAGTACATGTCTGGGAACTTAAAAACCCAGAGCTGCCTCTGTGAAAATGGCTAGCAATTCACTATTCATATCTTTATGACTGAGGTGGATGGTTAAGATCCCCAGGTAGACACTCACTAAAGACTGGCAGTAATTAAAACAAACTGCTTAGCCTGGAAAGTAAGGGTAATAAACATCTCAGTTGTTTATTAATGAAGTCAAGGAAACTATGCAATGGATACCACTTGGGGACAAATTGTAATGGGCCTTGGAAAATAGATGGCCTCGTGGTGATTTGACTTTAGTGCTGGCTACCAGAAGAACCCCAAATCATGAATAAACAGTGATTTTATTTCTCTTCTTGAGTGCCCACCTATCCATAAAGGATTTTCCAGAAGTGGGGAAAGAAGTTGGACAGAAAGTAAAGCCCTGACATCAGATAATCACCATTGTTGAGCACCCATTTTCATATTGTTCACCCTAAGCTCTAGAAAATGGGCTTCCTTGATGGCTCAGACTGTAAAGAATCTGCCTGCAGTGCGGGAGACCTGGGTTAGATCCCTGGGTTGCAAAGATCCCCTGGAGGAGGGCATGGCAATCCACTCCAGTATTCTTGCCTGAAGAATTCCCATGGACAGAGGAGCCTGGCAGGCTACAGTCCATGGGGTATCAAACAGTTGGACACGACTGAGAGACTAAACACAGCATGGCACGAGCTCTAAATGCCTTAAAGAGCAAAGCAATTTCTATCTGGAATCATGAGAACCCACAGAATAGAGAAACCACCTGAAATACAGCAGCTCAGGATTAAAAAAAAAATTCTGCTGTGATGGGACTTTTAAAAATGAATGTTCAAAAATTTCTTTTCCATGAGATTAGTATACATTTCTTACAATTTCTCCCCTGTCGGAAGTGACTAGTGCCCATCTAAGGCTGAGTTTTCAAGGAAGGCTTTCCCACACTCACTACTTTTATAGGGCTTCTCTCCTAGATGAGTTGTGTGATATACATTTCAGTGACTCCAAACCCTTAATGGCTGGAGAAAACAGTAAGCAAACTTGTAACCAAGAGCTAGTGTGGCAGTCCCCATTCTTTCTCCAGCAAACATTTATGAATACCTCCTAACCTACAACCTCTTATATTGCAGTAGGCTCAGTGGTAAGCAAAAATAGGCTAGGTACTGTCTTAATGGTACTTGCAGTTTAGAAAGGAAGGCTTCCCAGGTGGCGCTAGTGGTAAAGAACCCCCCATACCAATGCAGAAGAAGGAGGAAAACTGGGTTCAATCCCTGGGTCAGGAAGATCCCCTGGAGAAGGGAATGGCAACCCACTCCAGTACTCTTGCCTGGAGAATCCCATGGACAGAGGGCCTGGGGGCTACAGCCCACGGCATCACAAAGAGTTGGACAAGACCAAGCAACTGAGCAGGCAGAGAGTGATTAGACCAAGAAGAAGAAAGGGCCAAAGCCCAAGGGAAGGGCTGGGCATGTACCATTCAAATGTAAAGGAAACCAGTGTGGCTGGAAGTTCAGTTCAGTTCAGCTGCTCAGTCATGTCCAACTCTTTGGACTGCAGCACACCAGGCCTCCCTGTCCATCACCAACTCCAGGAGTTTATTCAAACTAATGTCCACTGAGTCAGTGATGTCATCCAACCATCTCATCCTCTGTTGTCCCTTTCTCCTCCTGCCTTCAATATTTCCCAGCATCAGGGTCTTTTCAAATGAGTCAGTTCTTTGCATCAGGTGGCCAAAGTAATGGAGTTTCAACTTCAGCATCAGTCCTTCCAATCAATATTCAGGACTGATTTCCTTTAGGATGGACTGGTTGAATCTCCTTGCAGTCCATGGGACTCTCAAGAGTTTCATCCAACACCACAGTTCAAACGCATCAATTCTTCAGTGCTCAGCTATCTGTATAGTCCAACTCTCACATCCATACATGACTACTGGAAAAACCAAGCCTTTGACTAGATAGACCTTTGCTGTCAAAGTAATGTCTCTGCTTTTTAATATGCTCTCTAGGTTGGTCACAGTTTTTCTTCCAAGGAGCAAGCATCTTTTAATTTCACGGCTGCAATCACCATCTGCAGTGATTTTGGAGCCCCCAAAAATAAAGTCTCTCACTGTTTCCATTGTTTCCCCACCTATTTGCCATGAAGTGATGAGACTGGATGCCATGATCTTAGTTTTCTGAATGTTGACTTTTAAGCCAACATTTTCACTCTCCTCTTTGACTTTCATCAAGAGTCTCTTTAGTTCTTCTTCACTTTCTGCCACAAGGGTGGTGTCATCTGCATAGCTGAGGTTATTGGTACTTCTCCCAGCAATCTTGATTCCAGCTTGTGCTTCATCCAGCCTAGCGTTTCTCATGATGTACTCTGCAAATAAGTTAAATAAGCAGGGTGACAATATACAGCCTTGACGTACTCCTTTCCCTTTTTGGAACCAGTCTGTTGTTCCATGTCCAGTTCTAACTGTTGTTTCTTGACCTGCATACAAATTTCTCAAGAGGCAGGTCAGGTGGTCTGGTATTCCCATCTTTTTAAGAATATTCCACAGTTTGTTGTGATCCACACAGTCAAAGGCTTTGGCATAGTCAGTAAAGCAGATGTTTTTCTGGAATTCTCTTGCTTTTTCAATGATCCAACGGATGTTGGCAATTTGATCTCTGGAAAGCCTAGAGCAAATGTGAGAATGGTGCAAGAGGAAATGAAGCTACCAAGGCAGAAAAAGGGCTGTGCCTGTGAAGGATTTTTTTAATTTAGTATCATTGTCTGTGTTCATTCACCTCTGACTCTTTGCAACCCCTGGGACTGTAGCCCTCCAGGCTCCTCTGTCCATGGGATTGTCCTGGCAAGAACACTGAGTGGGTTGCCATACCCTCCTCCAGGGGATCTTCCTGACCTAGGGATCAAACCCCTGTATCCTGAGTCTCCTGAATTGCAGGTGGATTCTTTCCCAAGCCACTGTGGTTTCCCTTTAATAGCATTGGAAGGTGGTAAAGCACTTTCAGGAGGTAAGGAGGCTATACAAGATCAGAATGGGTTTTTTTAAGACTTTATTTTTTTTCAGAATAGGTTTAGATTCATAGCAAAACTGAGCAGAAAGTCCTGAGTTCCCATGTATCTCCTGTCCCATTTACACAGAACCTCCACATCATCAAAATCCCTCACCAGAGCAGAGCAGTCATTACAGTGGGGGAGCCACCACGAACACCACTATCACCCCACTCCAGAGCTGACATCAGACTTGGTGTACACTTTATGGGTTTTATGCCACATAGCCATGACTACAGTATTCTACTGAGTACATTCACTGCCCTAAAAATCCCCTGTGTTCCGCCTCTTCACCCCTCACTTCTAAATCATTCCTGGCAACCACTGATCTTTTTTACTGTCTCCAAAGTTCTTATCCAGAACATTAATATATTTGGAACTGTACAATATGTAGCCTTTACCGATTGGCTTCTTTCACTTCAGCATGGATTCTGAAAAACATAGACTTACTTTGGTTTCATTGTGAAGAATAAACAAAGGGTTGTTGACTGTGGGTGCCATAGTTTACACAGAGAACACCCTAGAAAGGCTATAAGAGTAGACTGAGGTCATAGGAGGGGGTATACAAAGATCCAGAGTTTTCTTAGAGGTAAAATGGACAAAATTTGATGATAAATGGGATATGAAGCAAGAAGTCAAAGGGGTTAAAGATGATTCTGTGGTTTTTGGCTTGAATAGCTGGTGTCATTTTCTAAGCCAGAAAATGCTAGTGGAGGGCTAAGCTTGGGAAGAAAAATCATGTATTAAGTCTTGGAAATATTCCATTTGAAGTACTTTTAAAGATATCCAAGTTGAGGCAGTTGGATCTGAAGAGAGTCTTTACCTTAAAATGTGTATTTGAATGCAATTAATGATCATGAAAGCTATGGACATGGATGAGATTATCTGGGGACAAAGCAGGGAGAAAAAAGGGCAAAAGCCATAAAGAACTCTGATATCTAATAACAGTATGAAAAAGGAAAAGCTGATAAACTCAACTAAAAAGTTACATTCAGAGAGGGAAGAGAAGAACTAACAAAATTTGACATGCCACTAAAAATCCCTAACTTTTCACAGAAAAAAGTTAAAAATTGTTCCAAGCCGAAAATGAGCTTTCTCTTCTCCAAACTTCTAGAAGCCTTGGTACAAACGCAGTGGACTGTCACACACTGCCCCTAAATAAGCATGCAAAACAGCATTTCCCATATCCTATCATTAGCATCAGTCTTGAGGTATTCAGCTGTGAGGCTTGCCATCCATATAGTTTTTGACTCCTACAGTGCTCTCGATAGTATGAGTTAAATAAATGATTTTTATACTATTGTTTTATTAACTTCATTGCTGAGGTAAATGTGTCCACACCCTCTCCTTCAATTGGTACAGACTCAAAATGTTCTGCAAAACACACTATGCAGATGATAGAATACCACCTTCTCTCGCTGCTTCAGCATGAACTCTCAAAATGTTTCCAACAGCTTTCCCATTTGTTAAGGTCTTATTTACTTTTCAGTCCATATGTTAAGAGTAGAGATACTCTTACTGTGAGATTTTACTGTGAGAGTTTTGTTTAGGCAGTTGGTATTGACAGTCGCCAATCATGGAAGACAATACCCTCTTGACAGCAGGGAGGACACAGACTTGCTAGGTTCAATCCTTTCATTCCAATTTAACACTCCCTTTATGGATAGAGAAAAATAATTTAACCTAGCTAACTAGAGTTTTAATTGTCAAAAACTCATTTACTGAAGTGTTCACTAGTGCTTCTATACCTGAGTTTTTAAAGTTTTAGTTTAAATCACTGTTTAAAAAATCATACATCCAGATATTTTGTCACCTAACCAGTATGACTGTGATTCTAACTGAATTGAACAAAAACTTCTAATGTGCTATTATTTCACCTTGTTATTTTAATTTCCATCCTCAGTTGCAATGTTTTTAGAATAGGATGGGAAAATGCTGATTGGTTTTTCTATAAGGGCAGAGAGTATATTAAAATCAGAAGTAATATATAACACAATTGTAGTATCAAAGCGTCCCATTTTTGCAGACTGAAGACAAATTCTTAAAAATATGTGAAAAACATGTCGTTTTCCAGAAATCCATGTCATATGTAAATAAAGCTCATTATAGTGGATAAAACATTATATTAATCTATCAGTACTAAAAAGATGCCACACAGGCAGGAGGCAGCTTTCTATGTTGGCTCCACAAACAGTATTTGCATGCCAAATAATGATTGCAACAATTGACTCGTTAAAAAGAAAAGCATCAAAATATGTCTTGGCAACATTTAAGACACAGAAGCCAACCAAATGTCCTACAGGGGGGGAAATCAAAAGCCACATTCATATATTCCCTCCATATAAAATCCATGAAGCATCTGTAGTTAACTGGCACTCAAGTACCCAAAATGTGATACAACTTAAAAGGTGATTGTTTCGCCCAAAGTGAGCACATAAATGCTATGGTAACAAATTGTCTTTCTCTGTTTCTGGGGTACTGCCATTTTTGCATAAATTTTAATGAATTTTAGGGTTTTAGTTGGCTAAATTACACAGGTTTCTCAATTATGCTTTAAATATTTTAATTTTAGAAAAATTAGTTTAAATCAAGCACCCTGGTAAGATGCAAGGAGCCACTTTGCAGTGGAAGATTGTCTCTGCAGTAGGAAGAGGAGGAATATTGTCTTCTTTGCTCTGATACTGGAGTGATCTAGAAAACCATCAGCTTCCACATCTTCATCAATATTCATATCAGTGCCTAGAAAAATATTCAGCAATTTCACAACTATTTAAATCAATATTCCTTTAATATTGGGTGGAAATGAAATTGCATGGCATCTTAGTTGAATGCATCCTTTATAGAAATGTATTCAATCTTGAAGAAATCATTCCTAAAATAGTGAACAAAATAGCTAACTTGGAAAAACAAACAGTGACAGTTTGGTCAGAACAAAGAGCAAATTTTATGTGAACACTCCCCTAGGCTTTGAGAGTGAGTGTTAGTCGCGGGGTCACGTCCAGCTCTGTGATTCCATGGACTATAGCCCTCCAGGCTCCTCTGCCCATGGGATTCTCCAGGCAAGAATACTGGAGTGGGTAGCCATTCCCTTCTCCAGGGGATCCTCTGGACCCAAGGATCAAACCTGGGTCTCCTAAATGGCAGGCAGATTCTTTACTGTCTGAGCCACTAGGGAACCCTAGGCTTTAAATACAGTATTTTAAAACCAGATTTCCAAGTTCCCAAGGATAATCCTAGGATTCTTTAACAAACTAAAACTTAAGTTACAAGCAAAAGAATGAAATCAGGGAGCCCAATTTGCTTCCTGCAGATGTCTTTGAATGAAAAGATCTGCTCTCAAAAGTAAAAGAAAGCTAAGCAGAAGGACCACACTGACTCCTAGTAATGTGGGCTCACAAGACCTGAACTAGGAGATTCAGGACACAACTTTTTTAAGAATGCCTTGAACTTTCACCAGAAGTCCTAGTGTCCGGCTAGATGCTAAGCTTTCAAAGATCAACTGTTCAAAACAGATTTGGTTATTACCTAATATTTATAGAAGGCATGTGTTGAGATCTGCAAGAATAATGTCCTCTTAAATTTCTAAAAGCCATCCTAGAATTCTGTTTTCTTATGCAGGGGCTTCCTTGGTGGCTCAGTGGTAAAGAATTCGCCAAAATACAGGAGACGCGGGTCCGATCCCTGTGTCAGGACGATCCCCTGGAGGAAATGGCACCCTACTCCAGTATCCCTGTCTAGGAAATCCCATGGACAAGGAGCCTGGCAGGCTTACAGTGCATGGAGTCACAGGAAAGCAGGACACGACTTAGTGACTAAACAACAACGCTGAGAACAGAAAAACACATATTAATAGTTCCCTGATATATTTTTGATGTAGTCATCTTAGTAGAATTTCTCTTTGATTTAGTCTTACATAAGGTAATAAACTGTCAAATGTTACCATGCGAAATTTAAAAAGCTCAGATATTTTCACTGTATATAAAAACAACAGTATTTTTATTTCTACAAATAATACTCCCAGTGGATTAAGACACTCAAGTCCTTTTCAAAAAATCAGAGTAGAATCCAGTATTCATTGCTGAGAATCCTGGAACAGCATTTAAGGATAAAATTCAGGGCATTTTAGTAAAAGCTGGTAATGTCATCAATATAAACATCTCATACATATATTATTAATTTGTTAAGCAATTGTTCTAGGTGCTAGGAAAAAGCCAGTACAAATATTGGCTCACAACCCTCTAATAGATTCTAATATGGAGAAGACAAACTTGATATGAATTAAGATATTAATAATTTCCTTATTAGACATAAATATGCAGTAAAGAGAATCATTTCATTCATATGAAGGGAGACGTTCATTTCAAGAAGGCTTAACCCTGAGGGGTGTCCTGCTGTGTGCTATATGTACTCTTAAGACCCACTGGCAAAATTATTAGATGCCATGGGTCCTGTCCTTTTTTTCCCAATTTTGCCATTTTTAACTGCCTCTCTTCTGCTTGCCTCACTCTGCTGTTACATACAGTGAGAAGCATGTCAGTAGAAATATATTAAAGCACACTATATATCTGAATAAGTTGGCATTTTTTATTCTAAAAATAAAAGAGAGAACCAAGAATTTCAACTGATAAGAGTTATGCATATGTAAGCACTGTGTTTTGATCAGCCGAGTCTGGCAGAAATGCAGGTGAATATTGGAGGTAATCTATGAGTAAGAAATTAAAAGTTCATGCACCTGGAACCACCTTTTGTCAACACACCAAAATACATGAAGCGTAAAATTCAATTTCAGGTTATCACAAAATTCACAGTTGGTTAAAAACAAGACAATATTATAGTAGCAGGCAAAAGTCACATGTTCCAAAATATTTCATAAAATTCTTTCCTTTTACTCAAATAATATCACACTGACTGTCACTAAGGGGAAAGAAGGCCTATATGACAAGTAGTGTTAAGTCATTAAGTTTGAGCTGAAGTATATATAACCTTTAGAGAAAGTGACCATCTTTTAAGTAGAGAAAGGAGAACTAAACTATGTTTCTGCATACTCTGATCATACTGCATTATCAATCATACTATTTTAAGCATTTTCTTTCATCTATATGGCGGTGTTTCCCATTTCATTCAAAAACTATTGCAGGTTTGGCTCCAAAAAAAAACAGAGTAGATACATTCCACCCTATCACTTCTACTACTTGCAATGGAATACTCTGGGCCATAATTTGTATAAGAAGACCCCATCAGAACTTGAGAGGCAACCTGGTGGTGAGTCACCTGTTTTCTGTTTGCTCAGGAGCTTCTGGGTTTTGTTGTGGTTATGGTTTCTTGGTTTTGCCTCCTATATATTCTGGCTTGGATTCTACAGCAGTCCAAAATATGCATAACTGCAGACAGAAAAAGCCCTAGAAATGCTTGCAGGGTCTACCCAGAGGTCCAGGAAAAGGAGCAAAGGAGCTGGGGAATAGAATCATTTGGTTTTATCCTCCCTACTCCAACCCCGATGGACACCAATCAAGAAGCAGTGCCCCTCTTCCTTCCAATAGAGATGTAGTGACCTTGTTGATGCTCCACACCTTTCACCAGGTGAACACAGCCACAAAGCTGTGTCCTTTCCCTTCTCCACCATCACTATGCAGCAGATCCTGGGGATGGAACCCCAGGCACTCCCCTATCCTACATCAAGAGAGCCTGGAAAGATTCTATGCCACTTGCCCACCCCACTAATGAACATCCAGTCCCTGAGAGTGGATCCTTATTGACTCCCTTTGTCCTATGGGAGGCAAGTGCTAGCAAAGAGACAAGTTCCTTCCTCCCCTCAGGGACACTGTACAGGACTAGACCCTGGTAGGGCTGCCAGGAGGCTGAAGCCCTGACTTTATACTGAGTATAACAGTAAGGGAGAGCCCTGAGAGTCAAAAGGAGAAGATCACAGAGAGAAAGGAGCTAAAAAGGGGATACTTTAAATCCAAGTATGATGTCCTGAGCCTACCCCCAAAATTGTGCATGCATGAATCCCACCAGAATCAGCACAACAAAAATTCTGAGCACTTGAGTTTCAGATTGGCTTCTGAGAGAAAGACACAGTGAGATGGACCAGAATAGCACTGTAAAGGCTTTGAAAACAATACTGACACTGGAACCACAATCCACAGAAAGTGAGTTAAGGACATGTGGTCTGATCTTAACTGGGCTGACCATCTGCTAAAATAAACAATCCCAAGAACATAAATCCAGATGACTTTAAAAGGATCCAGAATATCATAATGTAAAATCACTGGACGTAAAAAGAATTCAGAAAACCTAAACACCTCAGGAAAGGAGTATTTCAAGTCTGTATATTGTCACCCTGCTTATTTAACTTATATGCACAGTACATCATGAGAAGTGCTGGGCTGAATGAGGCACAAGCTGGAATCATGACTGCCAGGAGAAATATCAATAACCTCAGATATGCAGATGACACCACCCTTATGGCAGAAAGTGAAGAAGAACTAAAGAGTCTCTTGTTGAAAGTGAAAGAGGAAAGTGAAAAAGTTGGCTTAAACTCAACATTCAGAAAACTAAGATCATGGCATCTGGTCCCATCACTTCATGGCAAATAGATGGGGAAACAGCGGAAACAGTGACAGACTTTATTTTGGGGGGCTCCAAAATCACTGCAGATGGTGACTGCAGCCATGAACTTAAAAGACGCTTACTCCTTGGAAGGAAAGCTATGACCAACCTAGATAGCATATTAAAAAGTAGAGACATTACTTTGACAGCAAAGGTCCATCTAGTCAATGCTATGGTTTTTCCAGTGGTCATGTATGGATGTGAGAGTTGGACTATAAAGAAAGCTGAGCATCGAAGAATTGATGCTTTTGAACTGTGGTGCTGGAGAAGACTCTTGAGAGTCCCTTGGACTGCAAGGAGATCCAACCAGTCCATCCTAAAGGAAATCAGTCCTGAATATACATTGGAAGGACTTATGCTAAAGCTGCAACTCCAATACTTTGGCCACCTAATGCAAAGAACTGACTATTTGAAAAGACCCTCATGCTGGGAAAGACTGAAGGTGGGAGGAGAAGGAGATGACAGAGGATGAGATGGTTGGATGGCATCACCAACTCAATGGACATGAGTTTAAGTAAACTCTGGGAGTTGATGATGGACAGGGCGGCCTGGCATTCTGCAGTCCATGGGGCCGCAAAGACTCAGACACGACTGAGCGACTGAACTAAACTGAACTGAAACACCTCTTTAAAATGATGCTCAACAAATGCCAAACCCAAAATGATCCAAGTATTAGAAACCAGATAAAAACTTTAATGTAGCTATTATATCTGTAGGGCAATGTTCCCCAACCATTTTGTCACCAGCAACTGGTTTCATGGAAGACAATTTTTCAATGGAACAGGGGCGGCGGGGGGTGGGGGGCGGGGGGGGGATGGTTTCAGGATGATTCAAGCGCACTGCATTTATTGTGCACTTTATTTCTATTATTATTACATCAGCTCCACCTCAGAACATCAGGCATTAGATCCTGGAGGCAGGGGACCCCTCCAGTGCAGGGAAATAAAACTTTTCTAGATTTCTCGTTGCTCCTATAAAAAACCTAGCCTTCTGAGACTCTTCAAATACCTTGAGAATTTGATCAATAGCTGTTGGTTTAGTTAATTGCTCTGATATGACAGGATAATAAAATTTTCTAATTTTCCTGGGCTACAAAATGCTTATACCCTGGACTAGGTCCCTGGGGCTTCCCAGGTGGCACTAGTGGTAAAGAACCCATCTGCCAATGCAGGAGACTTAAGAGATGCTGGTTTATCCCTGGGTCAGGAAGATCTCCTGGAGGAGGAAATGCCAACTCACTCCAATATTTTTTGACAGGAGAATCCCACAGACAGAGGAGCCTCGTGGAAAATGGTCCATAGGGTTGCAAGGAGTCAGACAAGACTGAAGCAACTTAGCATGCAAGCACAGACTAGATCCCTAGGTTAAACTCATAAGGTGCTGAGGAGACTGGCTCACTATCTTCCTCAGTATTTACATATCAAAAAAGATGGTTTTAGAAGTTGGAAGCATTTCTAGGTTATAAAAGTTGAGACACACAGGGCTATCTGCCTCCTGGAGAGATGCTGTGTACATATCAAAGAGCTGGAGTTTGGATTCAGGCCATTATGTTACCAAGCAGACCTCTTCCGAGGAGTGAAAGATAGTTGCCTCCCGCCTCTTTATAAGCAGATAAAAGTTACTTTCCTTGTCTCTCATCTATAGGGTGTCTGGCTACTTATGTAGGGAAATTTCCCATTGGCTCTTGTTGGGTCACCTAGGGATAAGACCTAGAGTAAGAGAGCACTTGCCATTAAGAAATCTGTTTTTGACCCAGAACATCACATTTACACATTAAAGGTAAAATTAACAAAGATAAATATTAAAAACCCCACAGCAGCATGGCCCAAAAGTATGGGCAAGCACCCTTGGAATGAATGGAGAAATTCTCAGCAAAGAAATGAAAGCTACAAAAAAACAACCAAATGACTTAAAAGACAGGAGAGGGATTTCCCTGGTGGCACAGTGGATAAGAATCCTGTGATGCAGGGGACATGGGTTCGATCCCTGGTCTGGGGAAGATTCCACATGCTGCAGAGCAACTAAGTCTGTGTGCCACAACTACTGAGTCCGTGCGCTACAACTCCTAGGTCCCCATGCCGAGAGCTGTGCTCTGCAACAACAGAAGCCACCACAATGAGAAGCCCCAGCACCGCAACAAGGAGTAGCACCTGCTTACCACAATTAGAGAATATTCGTGTGCCGCAATGAAGACTCAGTGCAGCCAAAAATAAATAAGTAACTTTAAAAAAAACAGGGGAAAAAAAGGGAGAAAATATAATCTGAAGGAAATAAAGAGAATTGGAAAAAAGGAAGCTAATAATAAATCTGGAGACATAAATATATCAATACTTGATTTAAATGTAAATGGTCTTAAAAATATCAGTTAAGAGATATAAATTGTAAAATTGGATTAAAATAAAAACTAGGCCCAACTATATGTTATCTGCAAGAAGGTCACGGGAAATATAATGATCCATATTATCAAAATGGAAAAGATAAACAATACTAACACTATTTAAAAAATTTTTACTACACAGTAGTGAACAGTACACAGTAGTTGACTTCAGATCAAGAAAAATTACTATAATTAAAAAAAATCAATATATTAAAACAATAACATGCTGCAAATAAAGCTTATCCCAAGCAGTGCAAGACTGGTTCAATAGTTAAAAATTAATTAATGTGATTCACCATATTAACAGGCTTAAAAAGAAAACCCATACAATCATATCAATAGAGGTAGAAAAAGCATTTGACAAAATTTAACATTCATTCAAGATAAGAAAAAACCTAGCAAATCAGGAAATTCCTAGCAGTAGGAAATTTCCTCATTTGATAAAGGTCATCTTTAGAAACACCTACAGATAACATCTTAATGGTAAGATATCTTACTCTTAATGGTAAGATATTGAATGCTTTTAGCTTAGAATCAGGAAAAAGACAAGGGTAACTGCCACCATCACTCTTATTCAATATTATACTGGAGGTTCTAGCCAGTTCAAGAAGGCAAGAGGAAGAAAGAAAACACATTCAGGTTGGAAAGAAAGCAATAAAACTATCTCTAATGAGAGACAACATGCTTGTCTATACAGAAAATCCCAAGGAATCTACACACACACACACACAATTTTTAGAATTAATAAGCAAATTTAACACGATCATAAAATACGTATCAGTTCATAAAAGTCAACAGTATTTTTATATCCACTGTGCTGTGCTGCCCTTAGTCCTCAGTCGTGTCCGACTCTTGTGACCCCATGGACTGTAGCCCGCCAGGCTCCTCTGTCCATGGGGACTCTCCAGGCAAGAATCCTGGAGTGACTTGACATGCCCTCCTCCAGGGGATCTTCCCAACCTAGGGATTGAACCTAGGTCTCCTTCATTGCAGGCAGATTCTTTACCAGCTGAGCTACCAGGGAAGCCCAAGAAAATTTGGAAACAAAATTTTTTTTTAAAACTTGTATTTACAGTAGCTAAAAAAACCTAAATACTTAGATATAAATTAAGAAAATATTCTACATACTTAAACATAAAAAGTTAGAGATACCAAAGGAACATTTCATGCAAAGATGGGCTCGATAAAGGCAAGAAATGGTATGGACCTAACAGAAGCAGAAGATATTAAGAAGAGATGGCAAGAATACACAGAAGAACTGTACAAAAAAGATCTTCACGACCCAGATAATCACGATGGTGTGATCACTCACCTAGAGCCAGACATCCTGGAATGTGAAGTCAAGTGGGCCTTGGAAAGCATCACTACGAACAAAGCTAGTGGAGGTGATGGAATTCCAGTTGAGCTATTTCAAATCCTCAAAGGTGATGCTGTGAAAGTGCTGCACTCGATATGCCAGCAAATTTGGAAAACTCAGCAGTGGCCACAGGACTGGAAAAGGTCAGTTTTCGTTCCAATCCCAAAGAAAGGCAATGCCAAAGAATGCTCAAACTACCGCACAATTGCACTCATCTCACATGCTAGTAAAGTAATGCTCAAAATTCTCCAAGCCAGGCTTCAGCAATACGTGAACTGTGAACTTCCAGATGTTCAAGCTGGTTTTAGAAAAGGCAGAGGAACCAGAGATCAAATTGCCAATATCCGCTGGATCATCGAAAAAGCAAGAGAGTTCCAGAAAAACATCTATTTCTGCTTTATTGACTATGCCAAAGCCTTTGACTGTGTGGATCACAATAAACTGTGGAAAATTCTGAAAGAGATGGGAATACCAGACCATCTGACCTGTCTCTTGAGAAACCTGTATGCAGGTCAAGAAGCAACAGTTAGAACTGGACATGGAACAACAGACTGGTTCCAAATAGGAAAAGGAGTACATCAAGGCTGTATATTGTCACCCTGCTTATTTAACTTATATGCAGAGTACATCATGAGAAACGCTGGGCTGGAAGAAACACAAGCTGGAATCAAAATTACCGGGAGAAATATCAATAACCTCAGATATGCGGATGACACCACCCTTATGGCAGAGAGTGAAGAAGAACTAAAGAGCCTCTTGATGAAGGTGAAGGAGGAGAGTGAAAAAGTTGGCTTAAAGCTCAACATTCAGAAAACTAAGATCATGGCATCTGGTCCCATCACTCCATGGGAAATAGATGGGGAAACAGTGGAAACAGTGTCAGACTTTATTTTTT
This sequence comes from Giraffa tippelskirchi, assembly GCF_054371585.1. NCBI lineage: Eukaryota > Metazoa > Chordata > Mammalia > Artiodactyla > Giraffidae > Giraffa > Giraffa tippelskirchi. Next base: position 113,407,492 of record NC_137278.1, on the reverse strand, counting down.
TGGGCTCCAGAATCACTGCAGATGGTGACTGCAGACATGAAATTAAGAGACGCTTACCCCTTGGAAGGAAGGTTATGGCCAACCTAGATAGCATATTTAAAAGCAGAGACATTACTTTGCCAACAAAAGTCCGTCTAGTCAAGGCTATGGTTTTTCCAGTGGTCATGTATGGATGAGAGAGTTGGATGGTGAAGAAAGCTGAGCACCGCAGAATTGATGCTTTTGAGCTGTGGTGTTGGAGAAGACTCTTGAGAGTCCCTTGGACTGCAAGGAGATCCAATCAATCCATCCTAAAAGAGATCAATCCTGGGTGTTCATTGGAAGGTCTGATGTTGAAGCTGAAACTCCAATACTTTGGCCACCTCATGCGAAGGGTTGACTCATTGGAAAAGACCCTGATGCTGGGTAGGATTGGGGGTGGGAGGAGAAGGGGACGACAGAGGATGAGATGGTTGGATGGCATCACCGAGTCGATGAACATGGGTTTGGGTAGACTCCGGGAGTTGGTGATGGACAGAGAGGCCTGGCGTGCTGCAATTCATGGGGTCGCAAAGAGTCAGACACGACTGAGCGACTGAACTGAACTGAAACATAAAATGTTAATGAAATAGCAAAAAAAAAAAAAGACTAAATAAATGGAGAGATGTATGAAATTCAGGGATTAGACAACTCAATATAGTCCAGATATCAATTTTTCTCAAATCAATCTACAGATTTAACAAAATTGTAGTCAAAAATCCATGCAGGATTAATTTTAACTGTAGAAAAGCTCATTCTAAAATATATACAGAAAAGTAAAGGAACAGAATATCCACAACAATTTTGAAAAAGTGGATCAATTTTGAAAACTGTGGACACTATTCAATTCTTAGACATTATACAATGCAATAGTATCCAGACAGAAAATTACTGGTGAAAAGATAAACACAGAGGTTTAAAAAAATGGAAGATACTCTGGAAAAAGATCCACTCAAACACTGTCAGCTAATTTTCTACAAAGGTGCAAAGGCAATTCAATGGAGAAAGTCCAGCCTTTGCAACAAATGACACATGGAATAATTAACATCTATATTTAAAAAAATCCTCAACCTGTACCTTGCACCATATACAAAAAAAATGCTCAAAATGTAAATGTAAATTGATACAAAATGTAAAACAAAACTAAGGGTAAATGGCAAAATTACATAATGTTTAGGTGAAAACGAAGAAGAAAATATGACCTTGGTTTAGGAAAGAGTTCTTAGATAAATACCACGATCCATAAAAGAAAAAAAATGGTGAATTAGACTTTTGCTCTATTAATATGGCTTAATCCTGGGTCGGGAAGATCCGCTGCAGAAGGGATAGGCTACCCACTCCAGTATCCTTGGGATTCCCTTGTGGCTGAGCTGGTAAAGAATCCGCCTGCAATGCGGGAGACCTGGGTTCAATCCCTGGGTTGGGAAGATCCGCTGGAGAAGGGAACGGCTACCCACTCAGGTATTCTGGCCTGGAAACTCCATGGACTGTATAGTCCATGGGGTCGCAAAGAGTCGGACACGACTGAGCGACTTTCGCTTCACTTCATTAAGCAGTAAAGAATTCACCTGCCAATGCAGGAGACTCAGGAGACGCAGGTTCATTTGATCCTTGGGTCAAGAACATCCCCTGGAGTAGGAAATGGCAACCCATTCCAGTATTCTCGCCTAGAAAATTCCATGGACAGAGAAACCAGGCAAGCTACACTCCATGGGGTTGCAAAAGAGTCGGACATGACTGAGCGAGCAAGCACTATTAAGAGCATTTTTAAGAGAATAAAGAGACCAGTCACAGACTAGAAAATAGAGGACTTGTATCCAGAATATATATATGTGTGTGTGTGTGTATGTATATATATATATATATATATACATACACACATATATGTATCTTCTTTGGTGAAATATCTGTTAAAATCTTTTGCCTATTTTTTAAAAATTGAGTTTTTTTCTTATTGTTCAGTTTTGAGAGTTTATATATATGTATAGGAGCCTGACAGGCTATACACAGTCCATGGGGTCGCAAGAGTCGGATACAACTTAGTGACTAGATCATCATCATCATTATCATATATATATATATACTCCCCAGGAGTTTATATATTTTAAAAAAATAGGCAGAAGATTTTAACAGATATTTCACCAAACAAGATATATGAATGGCAAATAAACACAAGAAAAGGTTTCTAACATCACTAGTCATTGTCACTGTTGTTTAGTCACTAAGTCGTGTCTGACTCCTTTGCGATCCCATGGACGGTAGCCCGTCAGGCTACTCTGTCTGTGGGATTTCCCAGGCAAGAATACTGGAGCGAGTTGCCATTTTTTTCTCCAGCGATCTTCCTAAACCAGGGATCAAAACCCACGTCTCCTGTGTTGGCAGGCGGATTTTTTACCACTGAGCTACCAGGCAAGCCCCATTACTCATTACAGACAAGCAAATTTAAACCACAATCTATTAGAAGGATTAAAATTAAGAATGATGACAATTCCAAGTACTAATAAAGATGAGAAGAAACAGGAGCACTCAGACTCTATGCATGGGAATATAAAATGACACAGCCACTCTAGAAAACCATCTGGCAATTTCTTATAAGCTTAAACATCCACTTACCAGTGTAACCCAGCAAACTCACTATTAGTATTTAACCTAGAGAAATGAAAACTAATTTTCACACAAAAACTTGAACTTGAATGTATACAACAGATTATTTACAACTGCCTCAGACCAGAAGCATTTAAAATACCCTTTAATGGTAAAGGAAACAAATGGGCTAGCATATCCACACAACGAAATACTGCACAGAAATATAAAAGGACAAATTATCGATACACACAACAACTTGAATGGATCTCAAATGAAATAACCCAGTCTCCAAAGGTTACATACTGCATTATACCATTTATACAACATTCTAGAGAAGGCAAAAACAACATAGGAACAGAAAAAAATTAGTAGTTCCCAGGGGTTAGGCATGGGAAGGGTCAGAATAAAGAGCGGAACTCTTTGGCAGTGCTGAAATTTTTCTTTATCCTGTTTGTTTGTGATGGTTACAAGAATCTATACAAGTAAAAAGCTCATAGTATTACACAATAAGGGCTTCTCAGGTAGCTCAACAGTAAAGAATCCACTTTCAGTGCAGGAGAGACACAGGAATCATGGGTCAGATCCCTGGATTGGGGAGATCCCCTGGAGAGGAGAACAGGGACCCACTCCAGTCTTCTTGCCTGGAGAATCCCATGGACAGAGAAGCCTGGTGGGCTACAGTCCATGGGGTCGCAAAGAGTCAGACACAACTGAGCAACTTAGCACAAGCATTACAAGATAAAAAGAAGCATTTTACTCTATTTTAAGGTAAATTAAAAAAAAAGAGAGAGAGAACATTTTAAAACACTCTTCTGGGGACTTGGTATAATTTACATTGAAAGAAAATTCTCAAGATTTAAGAGTACAATAAAATGCTTAAATATCACACCAAGTAAAGACTATATACAAACCTGGTTATCAAACGAGCAAATCAAGATGCTAGAAGCAATCAAGTAGCAAAGATTGAGGTGCAAATATATATAGACTCTCCCATAAATTACAAATAAATGTAAGTGCTTAAAATTCCTCTCTATCATGCAGGCAGAAATCAGGGGAATACGGAGAACAGGAAAACCCACAGGAGAGAAAGGAAGGTGAAGGAAATACCTGAGTGACCATCAAGCCTATACTTCAAAGGAAGGGCCTGATCATTTTTCAGGTCGAATGACAACCTCAGTATTGACTTTAACTTAGTTCTGTCCCTAACCACTATCTAGAATAAAAGACTAATATTCATCAATACCTCCTCAATGGCACCTGCAGAAATCCTGTGACCTGCAACATTTATCACATCATCAACTCGGGACATAACATAAATGTAGCCTTCTTCATCCATGTACCCAGCATCCATGGTGTCATAGTACCCCTGAAATAAGAATAAATAATGTCTGATTAGCATCTAGTATTAGGTGATGTCATTATTGTTAATCTTGGTAAAATACAAAATATGATAAAAATAGGTTTGCATCTGGCTTTCTCACAACTAGCCTATTGAATTCCATTACTTCTGATTTTGAAAGCTTACTATTAATAGAATCTCTTTGCTCCCTTGACATCCAGGGATAAATTAAAGTGTTCTTATATATGTTGATGCTAAGCATTTGGATTGAGAGTTTCAAAGTTTATGAACCCAATTTCTTTAAGAAGTAATAGCGCAATAGTTCCAGTATGCTTTTTGGTATTGCAAAAGTAGTTCTTTAATAGATTTCTTGTGTTAATTTGTAAAGGTATTAAAGCTCTCTATGAATAATTACAAAATAGACCACTAACTTGTTAATATAGATTTGGATTGGACTCGAGCTTCAGTGAAATTATAGTTAAATAGTAAGTATAAAACTTAATTTTTTGTCAACTCAGAGTAGCAGTACAGTTTCACTGGTCCAGATGTCACAACAGAATGAAAAATCAAGAAGAATTAGAAAGAAAGAAATATTACTTCCCCTAATGCTGCAGAGTTGCATTAATACCTGTATTATGAGCATGGGCTTCCAGATAAATCCAGGCAAGTCACTATTTGTGTTTCTTAATCTTCCTAAGACTCCGTATGCTCATTTATTAAATAGGGTAATGGACCATGCCTTATAAGGCTATGAGAAGCATAAATGAGATGGAGCATATAAAGAGGGCAGACTTAGGCACATCACAAATCCTCAATAATTGGCAACTCTTACAGCAATTACTATAAGAAAGGCAATCTAGAATACAGTTAAGAACATGGGCTCTGGAGCCAGAAATTATGGGTCCAAAATTATGGGTCAGTTCTGTTACTCTAAACAGTGCACAAGTTACTCAACCTTTCTGAACTGTCCAGTTGACAGGGTTGAGGTAACAAGACAGTGTATAGATTCACTACATCTAGTTTAATCATAAACTATGGTTTATGGGGCTTTGAAGGAGCTTTCAATTTTGTTAAAGGTGGTCATGTTGAAAAACCACATATACATATCATGTGTCACTGTCAGGTCATAATTAATCACATCAGTACTCTGATGATTTGACTAGGGCCCATCAGGCAGATAGATGGGGCTTATTGGTATCAATTCTACTGACAAATTGTCTCTGCCACAGTCCCTTGGGGCATGTTTAATCTTGGCTACTGAGGTCATTTAACCCTGAGATGTCTTTCTCAAGGAAGCTATTTTAATTCTTGTCATTTGTCTAGTTAATTAGGTTAGGTGTCCTTCACTCACAAATAATAAGGATAGAATGCTAAATACTTAGACTCACCTTTGTTTTTTAATGCAATTCTAATCATTCATTCTTTTTTTACCCAGTGCATAATGAGGACCAGGTATTTCTCTAAGGGAAAGAAATAGAGGTGAAAAGACAGCAGAAAGATGAGAGTGGGACCCTTTGGCGTATTATCAATTATGTACTATTATAAACATAAACCACAGAGTAACAGGTAAATGATAAAACAGAATGCAAAAAGATACTTTTTGTTATCCAAAGCACTAGAAGTTGGATGTTGACTATACTGTCTTTATCCTGTATTTGTATTTCAAAATAAAGAACTCAGAGGGCGCTTAGGAATGAATGCCAATAATAGGCAAAGGGAATAAAAAAATACAATTTCTGGCAAGCAGAACAAATGTTCCTCAAATTTTGCTCATACAGAGGAGGTGTGCATGCATGCTATGTTGCTTCAGTCGTGTTTGACTCTTTGTAACCCTAGGGACTGTAGCCCACCAGGCTCCTCTGTCCATGAGATTCTCCAGGCAAGAATACTGGAGTGGGTTGCCATTTCATCCTCCAAGGGATCTTCCCAACCCACAGATCAAACCTGTGTCTCTTATGTCTCCTGTACTGGCAGTAGGTTCTTTACCATTAACAAGGTTCTAATGACAACTGTCCAGTTCTGATCAGGTGTTCTCAGTCTGTGAGGAGGAATCCAATGCAAGAAATCATATAGAAAGTCTCCAAAAGTTTTAGTTTAGCAAAACTTTTCCTAAAATGAAAGGCTGTTAACTTTCAGAGAAAAATAAGAGAAACTGAGATATTTCTAGGTCCAGAAACTGATAAAAAAAATATTAAAATGACTTCTTTAGACATTTGAGCTTTGGGCATTCTTTCCCTCTGCGGTCTGGAAACTGGTCCAGATAACCTTTAAGGGTAGCTTTGTGATCCATGATTCCAAGAGTAAGCTGCTCACTGTAACAGGCAAGAACTACAGAGAAGTATGTAAGGTGAGTTTAAAAAAAAGAATAATAAAATTCTTACAGGAAATTTTTCAAAGTACAAATGCTTGAATGCCTCTTGATTCTTCCAGAGTCCTGAAAAAGCTCCAGGTGGTAATGGCAACCTTATATAAAAACAGAGCACTAGAATTAGGATGAAAGTAGTAATAAAGACAGACTGATTAGAAGTAATGATTTTCCGCCATGATGGGTAAGAACAGTTCAAATCCCACACTGAACTGTAACCCCTAAACCTGCTTGATAGATCATGTCTAATTGAGGGTAAAGCAGCGGACCATGACATAGCAAAGTCATGGAGGGGTAACTGTAGTTTCTGAGAAGGGCACAAAAGGCACACAATCTTGGCATTCAGATAGTGATTAGCATCAACCATTGTTTTGGTAAGAAGCATAACATATGTAAAAAGGAATCAGAAATGCATCATTCCATTACTTTTTAAGGGAAATTTCCTTCCACCATAGGCAAATAAATCAATTTTTTTTTGAAGTATCAAGGTACCAACTGCCACCTTTGCCAGTCTCATTGTACAGTGAGATGATCCAATGAAACATCCCATGAATAGTCTTATCTTCACAATCAAGGTGCCTCCCCACTCTTCCCTCTCCTGTTCTTCCTTTTCATGACAATCTAGACCTATGTTATTTCTCACCTCTATGAACCCATGAAGACATGTGAGCATATAAAATAGAAGATAGCATATATCTGTTCTTTGTAATCAATTTCCTCTTCAATTTCCTTCTTTTTTTCCATAGTATTAAACAGGGATTATATATAAGAATCCGCCTGCAATGTGGGAGACCCCAGTTCGATTCCTGGGTTGGGAAGATCCCTTGTGGCTCAGATGGTAAAGAATCTGTCTGCAGTGCAGGAGACCTGGGTTTGATCCCTGGGTTGGGAAGATCCCCTGCAGAAAGGCATGGCAACCCACTCCAGTATTCTTGCCTGGAGAATCCCCATGGACAGAGAAGCCAGTCCATGGGGTCACAAAGAGTCAGACACGATTGAGCAATTAAGCACATACATATGACAAGGGCTCGCCTCTATCTGTGCATGCGTGTGTGCTCAGTCATGTCTGATTCTTCGTGGCCCCATGGGCTTAGTAGCCCACCAGGCTCCTCTGTCCATGGAGTTTTCCAGGCAAGAATACTGGAGTGGGTTGCCATTTCCAATTCCACAGAACCTTCCAGATCCAGGGATCAAAATTGCGTCTCTTGTGCCTCGTGCATTGGCAGGTGGATTTTTTACTACTGCACCACCAGCAAAGCCCATATCTATCTATCTTTACATAAATAAATAAGTAAATTCTCATATCAGTTCCCTGTAGGAAGTATCATCTATCAAAAATAACCACTCAGTGAATTTTCTGGACACAGAAACTTTTGAGATGCTTTATAGTTTGTAAATTTAGATACTGTAAAATTTAAAGATTTTCAAAACCCTACCCTCTGGTACTCACACAATACACCAAGCGAAGCAGTGATTCCCAGTGCTGATGTGAGAAAATGGAAAGTGAAGTAGACATGGTGACTGCCAACATGTGGCAACATCACCCACTTTCAACCCCAGTATTAGACTTCTGAGACACTAAATTGTATTCACACATTCTGTCAGGAGAAAATGCTGTTCCCATGGGATCAGCCACCCAGGTAGGATCATCCTTTTCCACCGTGTCTAGCCTGCCCACAGCTCTTCCCTTGCTAAGTCTCCTTTTTGTACTATTTTAAGATGGAGGAAAATTGTGACCCCCAGTGTTTCTGGACCTCATATCATTTCATAAAATACGCATGAAAGCATTTTGCAACGTGAAAAATTAAAAACTACAGAGATGCTGCTGTATTGTTACCGCTGTTACTATTACTGTTCATCACTAACTTGCAGGAACGCAGCAAGGTGAAGCATATAATCCCTTCAGGTCCTTTAACTGACTTTTCTATGTTAGGCTGTATTGGAGACAACTGGGCAGGGTGGGGTCTGAGGCAAATTTGAATGTACACGTTGGGTAGAAGGGGAGCAGTTTTTACTTAGTTCCACCTGATACACAGAATTGCTGATTCAAATTCTTAAACACATAACATTGCCCAAATGAAGAACAATGCATACAGAAGGACATGCTGTTCAAGTATCTCATCCATTGTATCTACCCCAAATGTGAGATTTCCAACATCCACGCACTGCCTCCTCCCAGTAAATAGAGACTTTTGAGTGTCTGCAATAATAATCCAAATGAGTTAGTACTTCATGTACAGAATGTGAGCTGCATTTCCTCAGTTCAGTTCAGTCGCTCAGTCGTGTCAGACTCTTTGCAACCCCATGGACTGCAGCATGCCAGGCTTCCCTGTCCATCACCAACTCCTGGAGCTTACTCAAACTCACGTCCGTCAAGTGATGCCATCCAACTATCTCATCCTCTGTCATCCCCTTCTCCTCCCACCTTCAATCTTTCCCAGCATCAGGGTCTTTTCCCACAAGCCAGTTCTTCACATCAGGTGGCCAAAGTATTGGAGTTTCAGCTTCAGCATCAGTCCTTCCAATGAATATTCCGGACTAATTTCCTTTAGGATTGACTGTGTTTTCGAGTAGCCTAGAATATACCTAATTCAGTGTGTGCATATAAGACCAAGAGTTTAGCATTTTTTGGTAAGAGTGTTCCTAGAGAGAAAAGAAAATCTTACACTTCCCAGAAGCTGATTAAGTTTGCAATCTCTATTTTTAAAAGATGTCCTGATGATCTGTTTTCTCTTACTTCCTGAAAAAGTTTGATACTAGCAATTAGTAGCATATAGATTGTGTGTGTTAGTCACTCAGATGTGTCCGACTCTGCAACCCCATGGACTGTAGCCTGCCGGGGTCCTCTGTCCATGGAATTCTCCAGGCAAGAATACCGAAGTGGGTTGCCATTCCCTTCTCCAAGGTGTCTTCCTGACCTAGAGATCCAACCTGGGTCTCCTGCATGGCAAGCAGATTCTTTATCGCCTGAGCCACCAGGGAAGCCCAACAGATAGGTTATATTCTTATAATTAATTAAAGTCTAGAGGGTTACAAGTACAGATAGCAATTCCTTCAGAAAAAATAAGCTTTAAGGATACTTGCTTTCTCAGCCATTGCACAAAACTTAAAATATCTGCACAAATTTTCTGAAGAATAGGGACAGCAGGAATTTTTATATCATCTGTGAGAAAAGTCTGCCTAAGTGTGGATACACCTATAGCCCCTGGGAATTAAGTATATACCACAGCAAGAGTAAGATCCATGGAGAGGAGTACAGAATATTAAGGAGAAATAAAAGGTCAAATATGAGTTTTAAAGAGGGACCAAGAAAAAAAAAAAAAAAAAGACCATGAAGAAAAAGAAGAAAATCAGAGTTGTATGAGAACCAGGAGACACTAGTATGTGAAGAGCCTCCCAAGCAGAGTTTTAGTAATACTGAGTGTTCAACAAGGTCAAGTGAAGGGCAAATTATTTTCCAAGTGGATTCAACAGAGGTCATGGAACTCAGTGACTAACATAATTGTGAATCACCCCCAGGATCGCCATTTCTGCAGAGGGGAGCTGAAATTACTGCAGTGATCAGGGAGTAATCAGGAAAGTGCAGATGGTAAGGTTAGACTATGCTTTTTAAAAGTTTGCGGGTGACTGGAAGGAGAGAAGCAAATCAGGGTTTAATGAAGAGAGAGGCTGATTTAAGACGTGAAATACTTAAGCAGAAGTAACAATGGAGAGAGGGTGGAGATTTGAGAGTTAGAGAAGAAAACACCAGAAGAATTCTTTGATCATTTAATTAATTTATTCATTCATGCACACATTAACACATGCATTTATTTTCTGCATTCAATCAAGTATTTGTGGAGTGTTTGGCATTCCTCAGTCACTGTGTTAGGCACGAATGGTAAATATATATAAACTATTTCCCAATATGAACAGAGATTCTGGCATATTGTATATTATGGGAAATTTAGTATTTTTTTAGAATACATGTAGGGAGAAAGACTGTAAAGAATGATGTCTATTCCATTAAATTAATGATATAACATCAAAACATCTTGAATGTTTATATTCAAGATATTTGTCAGGCAAGTTTTACAGCAGATGATTAAACCCTATACTATCAGGAACTCTTGGAAGGGAAGTTTTTCATCACCAGCCAAGGTATGGATCTGTGGCAAATGGCATATGTGTCTGGTCCTAAGTCATTTTTGAGGTGCCCCTAGGAAACTTCTTTATTATCCCCAAATCTAACTGAGGAACAGGCAGGAAAGCAAGATATGAAGTTGCAGTTGATAATTAGTAGGATAAAGTAAGAGAATGCTACCCATTCTTCACTAATAAAGTCTGGTGAATTGAAAAATTCAAATGTTAATTGACTATTGAAAAGAGACTCTAAAGAAGGAACCTTGGAAGGTAACACTTAATGGTCCTAATGCAAAGCAGGAAAGAAGAGGGAGTTCCCGAGTTGGAAGTATTGGTGATTTTGTACATGAATATGTATAAAATATGTTATAAGAGAAGCAATAGTCTCCAGAAAAAAAGTTAGGTATATATGAGCTAGAGCAGAATTGCTTTTTGTAGTATTCAAAACTAACACTTTTCTTGTTGCTAACCTAATGCTTCTTCTATATTAAATGCAGGTTTTACCTAGAAAAAGAATAGTTTTTTTTTTTCCTGTAGTTTACAATAACATAAAAATTCATTGGAAAAGTAGACAGAAGGAAATTTTCTGAAAATATTAAGAAACATGCTGGTTAATGCCTTGTTGTTTGCAAGTTCAGTCACTAAGTCCTGACTCTTTGTGACCCCATGGACTGCAGTACCCCGGCTTCTCTGTCCTTCACTATCTCTCCGAGTTTGCTCAAACTCATGTCCATTGAGTTGATGATGCCATTCAACCATTTCACCCTCTGTTGCCCCCTTCTCTTTCTGCCCTCAATCTTTCCCAGCACCAGAATCTTTTCCAATGAGTCGGCTCTTCACATCAGGTGGCCAAGTAACGGAGCTTCAGCTTCAGTGCCAGTCCATCCAATAAATATTTAGGGTTGATTTCCTTTAGGATGGGCTTCCCTTGTGGCTCAGCTGGTAAAGAACCCACCTGCAATGTGGGAGATCTGGGTTCGATCCCTGGGTTGGGAAGATCCCCTGGAGAAGGGAAAGGCTACCCACTCCAGTATTCTGGCCTGGAGAATTTCATGGACTGTATAGTCCATGGGGTCTCAAAGAGTCAGACTTGACTGAGCAACTTTTACTTTCCTTTAGGATTGACTGGTTTGATCTCCTTGCTATCCAATGGACTCTCAAGAGTCTTCTCCAGCACCACAATTCAAAAGCATCAATTATTTGGTGTTCAGCCTTCTTTATGGTCCAACTCTCACATCTGCACATGACTACTGGAAAAACCACAGCTGGAACTATATAGACCTCTTGTCAGCAAAGTGATTACTCTGTTTCTTAATACACTGCCTAGGTTTGTCATAGCTTTTCTTCCAAGGAGCAAGATTCTTTTCTTTTCCTGGCTGCAATCACCATCCTCAGTGATTTTGGAGCCCCATAAATAAAATCTGTCACTGTTTCCACTTCTTCTGTTCTATTTGCCATGAAGTGATGGGACTGAATGCCATGATCTTCGTTTTTTGAATGTTGAGTATTAAGCCAGTTTTTTCACTCTCCTCTTTAACCCTCATCAAGAGGCTCTTAGTTCCTTAGAGTGGTGTCATTGCTGTCATCTGCATATCTGAAGTTGTTGCTGTTTCTCCTGGAAATCTTGATTCCAGGTTGTGATTCATCCAGTCCAGTATTTCACATGATGTACTCTACATATAAGTTAAATAAGCAGGGTGACAATATACAGCCTTGATATACTCCTTTCCCAATTTGGAACAAGTCTGTTGTTCCATGTCCAGTTCTAACTGTTGCTTCTTGACCCACATACATACCAGGCACATAAGGTGGTCTGGAATTCCCACCTCTTTAAGATTCTTCACAGTTCATTATGATCCACAGTCAAAGGCTTTAGTCAACGAAGCAAAAGTAGATGTTTTTCTGGAGTTCCCTTGTTTTTTCTATGATCCAACAGATGTTGGCACTTTGATCTCTGGTTCCTCTGCCTTTTCTAAATCCAGTTGGTATATCTGGAAGCTCTCAATTCACATACTGTTGACATAGCTTGAAGGATTTTGAGTATTACCTTGCTAGCATGTGAAATGAGCACAATTGTATGGTAGTTTGAAGATTCTTTGGCATTGCTCTTCTTTGGGATTGGAATGAAAACTGATCATTTCCAGTCCCGTGGCCACTGCTGAGTTTTCCAAATCTGCTGACATATTTAGGGCAGCACTTTAACAGCATCATCTTCTAGGATTTGAAATAGCTCAGCTGGAATTTCATCATCTCTACTTTGTTCATAGTGATGCTTCCTAAGGCCCACTTGACTTTACACTCCAGGATGTCTGATTCTAGTGAGTGATCACACCATTGTGGTTTTCCGGGTCATTAAGACCTTTCTTCTACAGTTCTTCTGTGTATTCTTGCCACCTCTTCTTATATCTTCTGCTTCTGTTAGGTCCATACCACTTCTCTCCTTTGCTGAGCCCATCTTTGCATGAAATGTTCCCTTGGTATCTCTAATTTTCTCCAAGAGCTCTCTAGTCTTTCCCATTCTATTGCTTTCCTTCATTTTTTGCATTGTTCACTTAAGAAGGCTTTCTTTTCTCTTGCTGCTATTCTCTGGAACTCTGCACTCAGTTAGGTATATCTTTCCCCTTCTCCTTTGCCTTTTGTGTCTCTTCTTTTCTCAGCTATTTGTAAGGCCTCTTCATACAATCACTTTGCCTTCTTGCATTTTTCTTTGGGTTGGTTTTGGTCACAGTCTCCTGCACAATGTTATGAATCTCCATCTATAGTTTTTCAGGCACTCTGTCTACCAGATCTAAGGCATTGATTATCATCCTTCAAATATAAGATCAAATGCCACCACCCTGTGATATCTTCCCTAAGTCTTTCCAGAGTGAAAAGGAGAGTTCTGTTATAATCCATCCAATTGTGAATGTGGAGTTCCTCTTAAAGTATATTTTTTCCAAGTATTAGTCGCTCAGTTGTGTTTGACTTTTTTTTGCAACCCCATGGGCTGTAGCCTGCCAGGTTCCTCTGTCCATGGAATACTCCAGGCAAGAATACTGGAGTGGGTTGCCATTCCCTTCTTCAGGGGATCTTTCTGACCCAGGGATCAAACCTGGGACCCCTGCGTTGCAGGCAGATTCTTTACCATCTGAGCCACCAGGGAAGCCTATTCTTCCCAAGGAAATCCTTAAACAGCTAAAGAAGGAAAAGAAGATCCATCACTGTAGAAGGTAAACACCCCTGACCAATCTGAAAAATAAAACTCCAAGGTACCTCCAATCCCACATAAAGGATGGTCTATATTCAATACTTCATCAGGAATGCCCATTTGTATCAGAAATAAATTGAAGACAGAACTCCTGTTCCCTAGAGAATTCTAGAGTCAGATCCCAGCTTCGCACTCTCAGAATTTCCTGTGAGGTCTTTAGGCTATACTGGAGGTTTTCCTATGAAGCTATTTTTCGTCTCCCTAGAAGTGACTTATTAGGCCACAATTTCTTTCTCTCTGGGTAGACAAACAACTGGGTAAGAAATGTGAGTTCTAGCTGTATAACTACTAACAATGTTTAGATTTTAATGATGTTTTAGATAAAAAATGAGATAATATATGTCCCACTGCCTAACTCAGAGTGTTGTTTTAAGGCTAATAAAAGATCATACTAAAATCTGCATAGGCGATGTAGGAAGGAACGGGATAATAACCCCATGCCACCTCTGGTTTAGTCAAAGGATACACTGGTGAACGAAAGCTATCCTGACCTTCTCCTGAGATGGCAGCACAGTGAGTGACCAAGTCACTCTTGCCAGACTGTAAAGATGTGAACAAACATCATTAAGGACCAAGTGTTCAATATCTGGGGACTGAGAAATCGGCAGGCACCAGGGTAAAAGCCCCTCAGACAAGGCCATCTAACTCCCTGGCACCCCATTACTGCCTGCAGGGCACAAGCCAGCGGGACACAGCAGGAGGCAGACAAGCTGCGCTTCTGATAGCAACAACCATGTCTGGTCAAAGAAAAATGTGTGTGCACGAGTCAGGAAGAGTCAGAGACCTGTGGCTTTAATAACAGTGAGCGCTGTGGTACTGAGGAAACCAACTGCAGCTCAACTTTTCTTTCATGCCCTGCACGGTGTTGCCTGGAAATTACTGACTCATAGTTTTATTTCTGTACTTTGGAGCTCTGGATGCAACTGCAGAAAAACCTTCTAAAATTCATGAACATTCTGTATTCATAGCAATTCAGATATCATAACTTACCCACAAAATTAACTGCCTGGAGTAAGTTTCAAAATCAAAAGAATTTTCTACCTCCATGCAGGGATGTCGTTTTCTCTTCTTACAGGAAGATAAATTCTTTGAAAGCAAAAAATCTACAAGAACTGTAAGATTCATGTTTATTACATCAGAGGATCTACAGTAGTTTAGGAATCACTAAAATGTCTACCTTCTCATTAGGGATCCTCAAGAGAAAAGCAGAGATTTTTAGAAAGACTTAACAAAGGAAGTTAAAAGAGCAAAAGTGGATCAAGAGGTTTTTTTCCAAAATTACCACATATTATCATTTCTGATTTGGGGATGAGTCATTGTAACATGATAAAATGAATCATTATGCTTAGCACCTTGTAAAACTTGGACATATGATTATAGCTTCAGATTTTAAAGAAACTGCCGGAGAAAGATAATTTCAAATATCATTTACACTAGTCATAACAGATTTTATAGTGCAACAAGAAGCTACAGCTGTATTTACAAAAAGCAAAAAATTCGGGATTAAAACAGTGAGACATATATATTTTTACTGAATTACTTTAATGTAGTTTGAGCCCCATACATTTCAAATATTCCATGCAGATTTTTCTCTCTATTCTTTCTAATCACTACAAGTATAATTAGTGAACATAAACAGCATTACAGAATATTGTTCTTTTAAAGAATATTCCTCTTAATTATTATATAAGTACTAACAAAAAGTGTAAGTAGAAATAATGGAGAAGAATGACATCTAACTCTGACTGGCAGTCACTCCCCACATTGGCTTTTAATGCCAGATCAGTTTTAAGTCCCTCATGGACTGTCATTCTTGTTATTGGTGGCCTTACTTTATATCCATGCAAAGATAATAAAATATAGCAATACACCATATAAATTAGAATATTTTCTGAAAAAGAAAAGGTTATAGTTTTGCTTTTGAAATCATATAGCAAGTAGACATACTTACAGTTTACCATTGATTATTATTTCTTAACAATCACTGTACAGATTCAGGAATGATGAGAAGAAAATACAACCTCAATGTTTGCAAATAAAATGAAAAATTTATGAAGACTATATTGACAATGAATTGTTATGATGTTAAATGATATAAATTTTTAATTTCTCAATACAGTTGAGAAATACAGTGTATTGAGTCAATACATTTCTTAAAGATTAGAAGCTCAGATATTTTGTGAACCTTAAACACCATATATAATCCTTAACCAAAAACCTTTTGAAAGTGAAAGTGTTAGTCACTTCAGTCCTGTCTTTGCAACCCCATGGACTGTAGCCTGCCAGGCTCCTCTGTCCACGGAATTCTCCAGGCAAGAATACTGGAGTGCATTGCCATTCCCTTCCCCAGGGGATCTTCCCGACCAAGGGACTGAACCCAGGTGTCCCGCGTTGCAGGCAGATTCTTCACCATCTGAACCATAAGGGAAGCCCACAGCCACCAAGTGGTTCTGGGGACCCAGGTAGCTTCTGGTCCCTGGAAAGAACCCTGATTTTCAGATCACAGACTTTCTTTAGAATATGGTCTACCTGGAAAATTATTCTCTCCTCAAATTACAGTTTTTTTAAGCCACGGTAATGTTTGTAAGTCAAGAAGGTGTGCTTTTCCCTTAATTCAATTAAACATATATCTATTGTGTGCTCTTAAAAAGCGTTCTTGGACAGTTTCCATTCTGGATGAATGATACGTCCCCTCAAGGCACACAGACTAGCTCTAGATGAATACACACAAGTCTTGATAGACATTAAATATGAAATACCCTATGCATACTGCAAGCAACTATTGGGACGCGTGAATAATTTTCAGGTCAATGAGTCAGAATGGAATGGCTACTGGAGATGAGAGTCTCAAAATGAAATCCTTACTATCACAGGTAAAAATGAGTTCCTGAAATAAGGTTTCAAGAGTCTGAGTTTTAAAAAAAAAGAGAGATCTTGGTGGTAACTGTTGGGGTGTTTTTTTTTCATTATTTCTACCTTACTTTTTGAAAATAATAATGAACATATATATTTTGAATATAATTATACATATATATAGGAGAAGGCAATGGAACCCCACTCCAGTACTCTTGCCTGGAAAATCCCATGGGCAGAAGAGCCTGGTAGGCTGCAGTCCATGGGGTCGCGAAGGGTCGGACTTGACTGAGCGACTTCACTTTCACTTTTCACTTTCATGCATTGGAGAAGGAAATGGCAACCCACTCCGGTGTTCTTGCCTGGGGAATCCCAGGGACAGGAGAGCCTGGTGGGCTGCCGTCTATGGGGTCGCACAGAGTTGGACACAACTGAAGTGACTTAGCAGCAGCAGCAGCATACATATATATAAAATATTTACAAACACCTAGTTTCACTATTAACCTAAGGGAAGAATCCAACTCCACTGAATGTCATAATATTCTGTATCATCCAATAATTTATAATGAAATCTCAGAATCCGTAATCTGTACAATAAAATTCCCTGTTTATAAACAGAGAGGGGGAAAAAATCATTCTGAATTGGAGACAACTAAAGCACAGAATGTTTTAAGACAATAGTTGTGTCATTTTCAAGTACTTGAAGTAACACTAATGGGTATGAGAAAAAAATTATCGTTTATCTGCTTTATTATTTTGGAATGGTGTGGGCTGAAGCCACCAGTAATTAGAGAGACAGGACGCATGAGGGATTAAAACTGCACCAGCATCAAATGCTGCCTCTGGGACCTTGCAAGCTCTGCTTTATGAAACAGATGACTCACTTAGAGTTAGGGGTGATATAAAAATGCAAGCTGCTGGAGTGCTTTTAAAAATTCTCACAAACCGTGTACTTCCCTAAGGGAGCTAGACATTCACCCACAATTTTGTTCAGATTTATTATTTAGCAAGCCCTCCCCTTGTCCCCAACACTTTTCCCCTTTCAATTTCAATCAATTGAAAGATTTCAATTCTATGTTAATATGGATTCCTATTCAGAAAAAGATGAATACAAATGGCATATTCAGAATTAATTTTTCCATTTGCCAACACATCTTAAAATTTAAATTAAAATACTGGTAACGTGTTTTCGTGTTTACTGATTACAATAGGAATCTGAGAAGAACTGTCACATACAGTGCATCTCCTCTATAGATTTTTGTAAAGTTACAACATCTCTCCCTGAGAAAAAATATATGCTTTTAAAAATTACTACTTATCATTTAGTCTTTAAAGAACTTAAAATGTTTATTAACCTGAGAAAAATTTTATACCAATCTGAGAATGCGAAGTAATAAGAGTTCTTTTAAATAAATAGAAAATAAAACTTAAAAAAAACATGCAATGTTCTTTACTTATAACAGCTCATTCTGGCAAATTCTACTACTTAACACATGTCAGTAAAGATGCCAACATTGTGCTAATCAGAGACACTAAAGTTACCCATATCAGTTACTAAAATGTCACATACTGGGTGTTTCTAACTTAACTTCCATTTCAGCTGCTCCAAGCTTAATAATTTCAAAGTATTGATTCAACCAAAGTAAATTTGAATATTTTTATGATAAATTCTAACACTTTATCTGTCAAATGAACAATGATGAAAACTGTTAGCAAGGAACTGTGGTACCTGAAGAGTCAGGAATTACATGTCATGCTACTATTTGACCCATGCCACTAATTACACATTTAGAAATTTATTCAGTACCATTGTAATTATCAGAAAAGAAAAGACAACACAAAAAGGATATTCAATACAGCATTATTTATAATCATAATATTCAAAAAAGACTAAGAGGCCTAGAAAGGGGATAAACATTTTTAAGAGGTAGCTAAAATTTAAAGTGCTGTGAGATAGGGTTAAGTAAAAACAGGAATACATGAGAATAAACTAATTTCAACAATCTAAAATGCTTGTCAAAAAAAAAGTCATATATATTATAAAATTAACACTGGATTACTGAAGGGTTGCAGTATAAAAACTTTATACACTTCTTTATATTTTTGGTATTCATATTAATTTTATCATCTGTACATTACTCACAAAATCAGAAACATTTTTTAAAAGATGCAAGATTTATCCTTTTAAAAATCATATCTAAATTGAGTCCACTTTATGGGGCTTCCATGTTTAAATTATAAGACCAGGCAATGAGTATTCTCAAACAATACACAAGCTTCTTCTGCAACCTCTTCACTAGTAATACCATTGCAACCACTCTATTTTTTCTTAATTTCATATATCATTTCTTGCTCTTTTAAATAATAGATGGTGAACTTTGCTTACTTTACCACAATGTTTCCTAAACACCGAGCCTTCAGTCTTTGCATGTTGTCATCCAAAATCATAACTGCAAAGTAAAATATAGATAGACAAATAAAAACAAATAACCTTAGAGCTTGAAAGTTTTCATATTTTCTATATTCAATCTCCCAACTCTAGCTTAAAAAAGGCATCCTTTAACTCCTGTGAGATCATGAACATATATAAATAAGCTAAAATGTCTCACAGAAAATTTAAAGTGTACATGTTTTTGATTTGTAATTAGATAATTCATTTTCTTCAGAGCCTTCCTTAAATAAAGACACAGTATTTTAAACATGCTGGTAATATTAAAATCTATGTTTATACCCATTCAAACATTCAAAAATATTAAAAATATATACAGCTTTTCAAAATTAAAGGATACAAAGTTTTAAAATACAACCAAAACATATTTTGAACAATAAAAATAAAAAATTTAAAAGCCTGGCAAGCTCTTTTTTCTGATTTAAGGCTTAATATCCACTTATGAGCTTTAAAGGTCAATTTAACCTTCCTAAATACTATCCCAATGTGTTCTGTGCTATACTGTTAAAACCCTGAAGGAGTTTAGGAAACCAAAGCTTGTACCCATAGCAGTAACCTAGTACAAACTAGAAATAAGGATATATCATTATGTTTTAAGCTTTAATAGATCCTTTTTGTGGCTTCATCCATCCAAATTATTCTACTCAAAAAACCGATCAGAAAAGAAGAGCATTACTTCCAGAAAAAGTTAGTCGCTCCCATCTCTGTGTTTCCAGAGCACTATTCTATTCTGACAGTTATTAGCGGTGTCAGTATCTGTTTCTCACTAGATGTGAGCTCATTAAAGGTGAGGCCATGATGCATGATAATTCATCTTTGTTTCCCCAAATCTCAGCACAGTGGCCAATTTACTGTGTGCCCTGGAACATATTCTCATTCTATTACCCCTCCATTTCTCTATCTAAAAACTGGAAATAATTCCCTTCTCATAGTGTTGTACAATAATCACTTGAAAAGAAAACTCAGTGACAATCTTGCATAACATATTAAATGAATAAGAGGTTAAGTATTACATTACATTGCATATTTTTTACACAAAATGGTGTTCTTTCCTTTCCCAAAAGGATATGGCTTTTTTCATTATAATATTAAACGTTACATTATACTTTTGAATCTTTGACTAACCACAAAACATAAAAATCATGAGTCATAAAGTCTTTATTTCCTTGGTTATACTTTAGTTCTTTTGTTTAAGCTGTGCTGTCTGTAAGCCAATGACTTTCAGACAATGAGAAATGTCTGTACTGAAATCCTATGAGGCATCAAAGCTTTAACTCTTTCTTATAACTGGATATAAAAATGGTACTGAAACACTGAAAGGGAAATGTAGTCAACATCTCCCACAGTCATCAGCCCCTAAAAATGGCCCAACACAAAAGCATTTTTTTCTGATAAAAGGAGTAGAGATGATAGAACTGTTCAAAGGGAGGATTTCACTGAAGTTGGGTTCACCCTTCCATGCCTGGAGAAGTCACTGACTTCACAAAGCATCTATTCCTACACTTAAAAAAAAAAAAAAAAAACTTGTGTCTTTTTATAAATACATCTGCTAGGCTAAACCAAATAATCTTTAACCAGTCATTGTCCTAGAAAGAAAATATAATATTTTTATATTAGAGAAGTAAAAGACAAATCTCTAAACTTTGTAATTTACATGCAAATACAAACTGTATGCAGGAATTATTCTCTTTCCAGATGCTGGGTTTAAGCTAAACGTGTGACCTTATGCAAATAGCATAACTTCTGTATCTCATTTTTCTTGTCTGTAAAATGAATGTGTACATCTAAAACAAGTCAGTCCCTCTGGCTTCTCTGAAATATTAATGACCCTACTAGCTAAGACTTAGTTCAGTTTTCCTACCAGCAGGCACTGTGTTAGTGCTTCATTGTGTTCCATCACAAAAAGCAACCATATGAAGCATATAGAATTATTATTCCTGTTTAGAAATATGGAAATTGAATGTTTGACTTGTACAATAAAGCATAACTTACACAAGTCACTTTCTATAAGATATACAACTAAGAGGTGAAATCCAAAGGAAATTATTGAACTATTATAAACACTACTGATGACTTAAAAAAAGTTAGATAGAAAAGATAGTGTATCTCATTGTCACATACTGCCAACAAGGATGAAACTATTTTTTCTTTTTAGAATCCTTACTCTTCATATGCATCTTCTAGCCACCAAGTTTCAAAAACTTTATTATCACCCCTAAAATAAAAGGTAATATATATAATGGGAAAAACTGCAGCTTTTAATACAGAAACAAACAAACTAAAACACAATGGTCTACACTGTCTTCAGGACCTAACCAGCTGAATTACCTTAGTAAAGTTATTTAGTCTCTCTGGGCACCAGCTAACTCATCGCTAAAATGGGAATAATATCACTAAATTAAATAAACTCACCATTAATTGAAATAATGTATGCAAAGTACTCAGCACCTAGGATATATTCCATAAGTATTAATCTCTCGCATAGGTTCTTGCATGCAGGCTAAGTTGCTTCAGTCATGTTTGACTCTTTGCGACCCAGTGGACTGTAGCCCACCAGGATCCTCTGTTCAAGGGATTCTCTAGGCAAGAATACTGGAGTGGATTGCCATGCCCTCTTCCAGGGAATCTTCCCCACCCAGGGATTGAACCTGTGTCTCTTATGTCTCCTGCACTGGCAGGGGGTTCTTTACCACTAGTGCCACCTGGAAAGCCCATAGGTCCTTAACTTGCCTTATATTTTGACAGTCATTTACAACATGCCCTTAGAAGTCTACAATATTACGTCTGATAAAATTGGCTAATAACAAAAGTTATCACAAGAAGTTAGACATTTTTAATACAAGGCATTCACTCAATCAAATACTTATTAAGCACCCATTACATTTCAATCAATATGATTCACACTAAATACAGAAAAATACCAAGTTTATTAACATTATATATTTCAAGTAATCAAGGTAATTTCTCACCATTGTATCCTGGAACACTTTTTCCTGCTTGCCCTGGAGGAGGTGTTTTAGAATTACCTAATCCAATGCAAGATGCTGTAATTGGGGATCCAGTCTCTGGAGAAACAAGAAATATATATGATTTAATATTTCAACTTGAAATCATAATGTTTCTTCGGCGCTTGCACTGCCCCTCTCCCTCCACAGAATTTCATTGCATGAAGAATAAATAGGGCAAGCCTATTTTTAAAAATGAAACAAATCCAGTAATTTATATCATATTGACATTTTTAAAACTTAAGGATACAAATTTATGATCATACACATAGGAGTGCCCCTTTTAAAGAAAGGCCTCTTGAGTGTTCTCAGTTGTGAATCAGCAGGCATGAAGAATGGAGAATTATGTGACCATGATAGTTTTACAAAACACAGTAAAAACTGAAAAATCTCTAGTAAAGATACTTTCTTTTAATTCACCTAAAGTTATTTTATCAGGGTAAGTAACAGCGACAGGAAAAATATTTCTGTAATTTATAACTTAGTCTCTGGAATAGGTAACACCAAGATTTTTAAAAATATATGAGTAGTATCATGTTCTAATTTTTAAGAACTACTTTTGCCTAGAAACCTTGCTTTGAAAACAAAATTCATCAATGTTAAATCAAATTCCTCTTAATCTGTTACTCCTGGGCTTCTGAAGGCCCAAAACCTAGGGAGGAAGCTATTTATGTTATGTTGATTATATCCTCAAGACCAGAGACTTATAATTAGCCTGCATTGATTATCGAAAACTTTAAATCTGTCTTCTCTGTCTCAAGTTGTAACAGAATAATAGCAGCTATTTTTAATACATGATAATCATAAGTTCTGAAACTTTTATAATTTTTTTATAAAACAATGCATTTGCTATTATTGGCAAATACGAGTTTGAAGTTACCAGAATATTCTGAATACAAGATTTGTCTCTGTGAGGGGCAAGTGGGTATTGATACTAAAAGGTTTCAGAACTATTTTACACACATAAATGTACACCTACATACAGGCAAGGGATTGACTGTCAAAATAATGAGATACAAAGTAATCCAAAGTACTAATAACATCTATCTTCCTAAGGACCCAGAATGTGTTTCTTTTACCATGATTTATCACAGATTTGTATCACTCTAGAATACATTTGTTACTGTTCTTTACCTTCTAGAGTAGTTCAGTTGATTATTCACATTTTGATGGCAGCTCAGCTGGCATCAGCAACAGAGGGAGAACTCTCAAACACTAAAACCCAGTTCCTGAGTCACAGTCCGGAGCTTAAGATGCTAAGCCAGATGGTCACCGCTGAGCAGAAGCAGTGAGTAACCAGAGCAGACATTGCTGATATTTAACAAAGAATTCTCAAATATTTTCATATGATGACAAAAAATCAGGAGGTATTTTATGACATGGCATTCTATCAGCCCTGAGCATTCCCCCCAAAGCAAAATCAAAGCATGGGAGGAAATCCACAGGTTTGGAAATTTAGCAGCGTTTTCCCTTTGCCTTTTGGAAAATATCTGAGTACTCATTTCATCTCAGCTACCCTTGAAGAGCAGGGAGACAAGAGTCATGGTGATGACAGGAGGCAGCCCTGCAGAATGAGGTGCTTAAAGGAAGGTACTCAGAACAAAGCGACAAGAGGAACAGAAGCTACTAAGACACAGTAGGAAAGAAGACGTCCCTTTCGAGATGCTGCTGCTCCACCGCCCACCCTGGAGAGAAGCAGCTGCTGAAGTCAATCTGCTATTTCTGAAGCATATCTTGTCAAGTTGAGTTGATGAGTAGGGGCACTCCAGTCATCTGAAGTTCAAATTCTCCACACTTCTCCACACCATGAGGCCTCTCAGCAACTTATCAGTGGACAGCTCCAGAACCTACAAACATACCTTCCGGTGGCTCTAATGCCTATCGATGCTTCCAGAATCTGCTGCCTACAAGAAAAGCAAACAAACTACCACAACCAAACTCTTAACTGCACCCTGCCTCATCTCATCTCAGTGTGGATTTTTATATAGGACGCAGGCTCTCTGTTCTTCTGATAACAGTGGGAGTACGGAGGATGGGAAGGAAAGGTGAGGAGAAAACCTACTCTGAAATAAGGACACAAGAAACCGAAGCACTGTCATAAGTTGACACTATGGCACTTTCCAGGTGGCTCAGTGGTGAAGAATCTGCCTGCCAAGCAGGAGATGCGGGTTTGATCTCTGGGTAGGGAAGATTCCTTGCAGAAGGAAACAGCAACCAACTCCAGTATTCTTGCCTGGGAAATCCCATGGAAAGAGGAGCCTGGGGCAACATCCATGGGGGTCACAAAGAGTCAGACAGGACTTAGCAACTAAACAACAACAAAGCTGACATTATACATCCTTCCCAAGATTCTTGACCATCTTTTCATAGTGATTACATATTCATAAACTTCAACTTTCAACTGTCTTGTTTATGAATATAAAACAACTATGAAAAGTAGAAACTTACAATACCATATGTAAAATAGATAGCCAATGGGAATGTGCTGTATGGCTCAGGAAACTCAAACAGGGGCTCAGTAACAACCTAGAGGGATGGGATGTGGAGGGAAGTGGGAGAGAGGTTCACGAGGGAGGGGACATATGTATTCCTGTGGCTGATTCATGTTGAGGTTTGACAGGAAACAACAAAATTCTGTAAAGCAATTATCTTTCAGTTAAAAAACAAATTTTTAAAAAGTATATTCTTTTCTTATGTATGATCATTTTGACTGACTTTTAAGGGCAATGGAAAGGATTATGCATTCAGTTACTTCAAGTAGATAATATAAGTTTATACTTTGAAACTTAAAATCTGAGTACCTTGTTGACTTTATTTTGTGCAGGGGCCACGCTCATCTTCTCTAGATTTTCCGATATCAGTGTATGTGCTACCAGACAGAGCACTCATTGAATTTATCTGGATATTCATTTTGGGGATTAAAAAAGAACTGTTCGTAGTGACCTACAAAGGGCACAGACAAAATGACAGATCCTAGGGATCAAAGTCTAATAAGGAGCCACAGTTAGGACAAAAATGGGATGTGAAAGATCCAACAAAGACTTGTTGTTAGAGACTCTGCTGTCTCTTTTTATACCTCTGAGTGTCCTGAGACCCAAGAACTGATCCTCAGCACTGCAGGCACACAGATGCATGCTCACACATCCCTGCACACCCACTGCATAACCGCCCTGGCTCCCCAGTGGGTCCATACTCAGAATAGGCTTCCAGCTGGGGAAAGCCCCCAGGAATGCTGCAGTCCTTAATCAAACCCCAAAGGACTCCCAAAGCCCCATTTCAAAGATGAGCTAAAAATACCTGCTTCACCGTTGCATTGGCTATAATTAACTGGCTAGCAGTAATCTAAGCAGACAGGAAATCCAGATGTAACATTTGGACTGGGAAATAGCTACAATGAAGAAACCACAACATTCTCTTTGAAGAAAACAATTGGACACTTCATTTGGAGAAATCTTTCCAAAGACATCCAACCTTAGAAAGGCACAATGCTCAGCAACTCACCAGCATAATTCCTTCAGGTAAGAGACAACCAGGAAGAAGATCATTGGAAATTGAAAGTTGTGAAGAATAAGTCACCTTGGTATGTTTATATTCATACTGCCTTAGAAACTAATACAGACACTTCACTATTATTTCAGTATTTTTACTGCGTCACTCCACCTTATTGCATCAGTGAGCTATTATCCCCATGAATTTTCCTTAAAACCTCTAACTCTAAAGTAGGAAAAGGAAAGAGAGCAAGTAAACATAATTATTTCAAATACGAATTATGCTGTGTACAATGTATAAGTGCTTTCTGCTTGTATTATTGCACTGAATTCAACTATAAGCTGATAGAAAAGGAAATACCATTTTAACAGATTTAAAGTATTGAAACCTAACATAGAAAATTTAAACCATTACCTTAGTCCACATAGTTCTTTCAGAGAAAGAGCAGAAAGGAACACACAAGTGTACTATTTGGAAGGTTCTCACATAGAATACAGAGGATGAGAAGAAAAGAGAGCTTATCCAGACCTCATAACAGCAGAGGAAAAAAAACCTTTCTGACAGGGAGTGAGTCCAGTCTCTCATATTTGCAAATGGAAGTAACGGGGGCACATATCACTTACTAGCAAATATTTATTGAGCAGCTATTATGCGGTAGGTGCTGTCATTAGAACTGGGGATGGAGCAATAACAAAAGTGACCAAAATCTCTATCTTTATGGAGTTCATAGTTTATTTGGGAAAACAAACAATAATAACAGATAAAGGTACAATATATAGCATGTTAAAAAGAGATAACTACTAAGAAAATAAAGACAGTATAGACAGGATATGAGATGAGATGTGATGGGGAGAGACTGCAATTTTAAACTGGGTAGCCAGAAAATAAACTCCTAGAGAAGTGACCTTTGAGTGAAGACTTGGAAGAAGAGAGGACATGTGCCTTGAATCTAGGGACAAAGAGTCCAGGAAAAAGGAACTGCAAGTGCAAAGGTCTCAGAGGTAGATTTATTCCTAGAGTATTTGAGGAAGAGTGAGGCAGCCAATGTGACAGAAGCAGAACAAATGAGGAAAGTATTAACAGGAAATAAGGTAAGAGAGATAGTGAAGAGGCAGTAAAACTACTTCAAAGTTCTCATCAGGTCAGTTCAGTCGCTCAGTCGTGTTGGACTCTTTGCAACCCCATGGAATGCAGCATTCCAGGCCTCCCTGTCCATCACCAACTCCCGAAGCTTACTCACACTCATGTCCATTGAGTCAGTGATGCCATCTAGCCATCTCATCCTCTGTTTCCCCCTTCTCTTCCTGCCTTCAATCTTTCCCAGCATCAGAGTCTTTTCCAACAAGTCAGTTCTTCGCATCAGGTGGCCAAAGTATTGGAGTTTCAGCTTCAGCATCAGTCCTTTCAATCAATATTCAGAACTGATTTCCTTTAGGATGGAGTGGTTGGATCTCCTTGCAGTCCAAGAGACTCTCAAGAGTCCTCTCCAATACCACAGTTCAAACAGCTGAGAAAAGAAGAGAAGCTAAAGGCAAAGGAGAAAAGGAAAGATATACCCATTTGAATGCAGAGTTCCAAAGAATAGCAAGGAGAGATAAGAAAGCCTTCCTTAGTGATCAATGCAAAGAAACAGAGGAAAATAATAGAATGGGAAAGACTAGAGAGCTCTTCAAGAAAATTAGAGATACCAAGGGACCACTTGTGGCGTAAGATGGCAGAGTAGAAGGACATGCACTCATCTTCTCCTGCGAGAACTCCAAAACTACAACTTGCTGCTGAACAACTGTTGACTGGAAAATATTGGATCTCACTAAAAAGAGATACCCCATATCCAAGGGCAAAGGAGAAGCCCCAGCAAGATGGTTCAGTTCAGTTCAGTTCAGTCGCTCAGTCGTGTCCGACTCTCTGCGACCCCATGAATTGCAGCACGCCAGGCCTCTCTGTCCATCACCAACTCCCGGAGTCTACCCAAACCCATGTTCATCGAGTCAGTGATGCCATCCAACCATCTCATCCTCTGTCGTCCCCTTCTCCTCCTGCCCCCAATCCTACCCAGCATTAGGGTCTTTTCCAATGAGTCAACCCTTCGCATGAGGTGGCCAAAGTATTGGAGCTTCAGCTTCAACATCAAACCTTCCAATGAATACCCAGGATTGATCTCTTTTAGGATGGATTGATTGGATCTCCTTGCAGTCCAAGGGACTCTCAAGAGTCTTCTCCAACACCACAGCTCAAAAGCATCAATTCTGCGGCGCTCAGCTTTCTTCACCGTCCAACTCTCACATCCATACATGACCACTGGAAAAACCATAGCCTTGACTAGACGGACTTTTGTTGGCAAAGTAATGTCTCTGCTTTTAAATATGCTATCTAGGGTGGCCATAACCTTCCTTCCAAGGAGTAAGCGTCTTTTAATTTCATGGCTGCAGTCACCATCAGCAGTGATTCTGGAGCCCAAAAAAGTAAAGTCTGACACTGTTTCCACTGTTTCCCCATCTATTTCCCATGGAGTGATGGGACCAGATGCCATGATCTTAGTTTTCTGAACATTGAGCTTTAAGCCAACTTTTTCACTCTCCTCCTTCACCTTCATCAAGAGGCTCTTTAGTTCTTCTTCACTTTCTGCCATAAGGGTGGTGTCATCCGCATATCTGAGGTTATTGATATTTGTCCTGGCAATCTTGATTCCAGCTTGTGTTTCTTCCAGCCCAGCGTTTCTCATGATGTACTCTGCATATAAGTTAAATAAGCAGGGTGACAATATACAGCCTTGACGTACTCCTTTTCCTATTTGGAACCAGTCTGTTGTTCCATGTCCAGTTCTAACTGTTGCTTCCTGACCTGCATACAGGTTTCTCAAGAGACAGGTCAGATGGTCTGGTATTCCCATCTCTTTCAGAATTTTCCACAGTTTATTGTGATCCACACAGTCAAAGGCTTTGGCATAGTCAAGATGGTAGGACGGGTGAAATTGCATTTAGAATCAAACCCCTTACCCGCCAGAGATTCTCAGAGGGTTCAAACAAACCTTGTGAGCACCAGGACCCAGGGACCCCAGAGACTGAGCCAGAACTGTGTCTGAGTGTCTCCTGTGCAGGTTCAGGTCAGCAGTGGACTGCTGCAGGGGCAGGGGCTCTGGGTGCAGCTGACCTGGGTATGGTATAAGCCCTCTTGGAGGAGGTCGCCATTAACCCACCATAGAGCTGCCAGAACTTACACAGGACTGGGGAAACAGACTCTGGGAGGGCACAAACAGAACCTTGTGTGCACCAGAGCCCAGAAGAAAGGAGCAGTGACCCCACAAGAGACTGTCTCAAACTTGCCCGTGAGTGTCCAGGAGTCTCCGGCGGAGGCGTGGGTCGGCGGTGGCCTGCTGCAGGGTTGGGGGCACTGAGTGAAGCAGTGTGAGCGTGGCCTCGCCCATCAGAACAAGACCCAGTTTCCCCCTCAGTCAGTCTCTCCCATCAGGAAGCTTCCATAAGCCTCTTATCCTTATCCATCAGAGGGCAGACAGAATGAAAACCACAATCACTGAAAGTTCCCATAAGACCTTAAATTTTTAGCCTGAGTAATGTTGCCATCTCAAATATGCAGATGATACCACCCTGATGGCAAAAAGTGAAGAGGAGAGTGAAAATTCTGGCTTAAAAACTCAACATTCAAGCAACTAAGATAATGGCATCTGGTCCCACCACTTCATAGCAAATAGATGGGAAAGCAATGGAAACAGTGTCAGACTTTATTTTGGGGGGCTTCAAAATCTCTGCAGTTGGTGACTGCAGCCATGAAATTAAAAGATGCTTGCTCCTTGGAAGAAAAGCTATGACTAACCTAGACAGCATATTAAAAAGCAGCGATGTTACTTTTCAACAAATGTGCATATAGTCAAAGCTATAGTTTTTCCAGTAGTCATGTATGGATGTGAGAGTTGGAACATAAAGAAAGCTGAGTGCTGAAGAATTGATGCTTTTGAACTGTGGTATTGGAGAAGACTCTTGAGAGTCCCTTGGACAGCAAGGAGATCCAACCAGTCAATCATAAAGGAAATCAGTCCTGAATATTCATTGGAAGGACTGATACTGAAGCTGAAGATCCAATACTTTGGTCACCTGATGCGAAGAACTGACTCATTAGAAAAGACCCTGATGCTGGGAAAGATTGAAGGCAAGAGGAGATGGGGACGACAGAAGATGAGATGGCTGGATGGTATCACCGACTCAATGGACATGAGTGTGAGTAAGCTCCAGGAGTTGGTGATGGACAGGGAAGCCTGACAAGCTCCAGTTAACGGGATCACAAAGAATCAGACATGACTATGTGACTGAACTGAACTGAATGTTGCAAGACAGTTAAGACTTTCAAACAAAGAAGTTAATGAATCACAACAACGCAAGCTGGGAAAGATTGAAGGCAAAAGGAGAAGGGGATGGCAGAGGATGAGATGGTTAGCATCACCGAATCAAGGGACATGAATTTAAGCAAACTCTGGAAGAGAGTAGAGGACAGAGGCGCCGGCAGGCTATAGTCCATGTGTTGCAAAGAGTCAGACATGATTTAGCAACTGAACAACAACAACAATGCAAATAGAATTTACTTAAATATTTGAGCTTCATATAGGTTCTATGATCAGGTTCATTCTATCTGGGGTTTTGAGACAGATATATGGGAGAAAATGGACAGATGGGAGCTGTTTTAGGATGGCTGGTTAATGATAGAGATTCCTGTGGCTTTCTGAACATCAAGAACCAATTCAAAAGATTGACAAAAAGACTAGAGCCTGGTTAGGCGGTAGACAGGAGACAGACTGCCCAGACAAGCCAAAGAGAGTAATTTTTGTTACGTAAGTGTTGTGTGTGTGTGTGCATGCTCAGTTGTGTCTGACTCTGCGACCTCATGGACTGCAGCCCATCAGGTTTCTTGGCCACGGGATTTTCCAGGCAAGAATACTGGAGTGGGTTGCCGTTTCCTCCTCCAGGGGATCTTCCTGACCAGAGATCGAACCCACACTTCCTGCATCTCCTTCACTGGCAGGCAAATTCTTTACCACTGTCACCAATATGTGCCTGCGTGCTAGGTCGCTTCAGTCATGTCCGACTCTTTGCGACCCCATGGACTGTAGCCCACCAGGCTCCTCTGTCCATGCAGCATTTCTGAAAGCAATATGGCAATTCTTATAAAAAGCCTTAAAAATGGCAATTCTTATAAAAACACTTAAAGACTGATCACAGCCTTTAATGTAGTTGTTCCACTTTATGGGATATACACAAGGAAATATTTGAAAGAGCTCACAAACATTAAGCACCAAGGATGTTTATTACATGTAAATGTTTATATTAGAGTTTAAAAGATTTTCCAAAAAATAGGAATTATTCCATATTAAGGAGTATGGATACCATGTTAAGGTATTTGAAATCATTCAAATACCATAGGAAAATGTCTAGTGATAGGAAATAATTCTCACCAAACACCATTTAGATAAAAGTTGTAAAACAATGCATACTATGATTTAAGTTTTTTATAAATATTACACATTGGGGAAAAATACATATTTTGGCAAGGTACACATTAAAGTGTTAACAGAATTTCTGAACACCACTTCTGAATGATGAGCAAAGGGTAAATTACATTGAAGAGTCCTGAGGCTACATCTACAACTCTGAAATCTCTCCATGGTGGTGGATTAAAGGTGGGTGCAATTTACTTTGGGCTTTTGATGGCTTTGAGTAACAGAAAAGAGTGAAAGTGATGCTTTGTCAGTTTCTAAGCACAGACCTTAAGAAATTCAGAATACTGTCTCAAGAGTGAGGTACCATGTAAGACGGTCAGCTACTCCAACTCCTCCAAGCTAAAAATGCCACTTGCAAGCTCTCCAGACAACAGTCCTGAGTTCAGCCTTCCAGCCTATCTGAGGCATGAGTGGGAAGCCATCTTGGACCCTCTGGACCAGCTCATTCATCACACAGTTTTCTCTGGGTTGTCTCAATCAATCATACAAAATTCCCAATACTCGCACCTTTGAGCCACAAAATCATGAATTAGGGTGGCTGTTTTAAGCCACTGCTGGTGCTAAGTCGCTTCAGTCGTGTCCGACTCTGTGCGACCCCATAGACGGCAGTCCACCAGGGTCCCCCTTCCCTGGGATTCTCCAGGCAAGAACACTGGAGTGGTTTGCTATTTCCTTCTCCAATGCATGAAAGTGAAAAGTGAAAGTGAAGTCGCTCAGTCGTGTCCGACTCTTAGAGACCCCATGGACTGCAGCCTATCAGGCTCCTCCATCCATGGGATTGTCCAGGCAAGAGTACTGGAGTGGGGTGCCATTGCCTTCTCTTTAAGTCATTAGGTTTTAAGTAGTTTTTACACAACAATAGACACTTGGAACACTTGCCATTATAAATGTGACAAAATCTTTCAGAAAAGAATTGTGCATGTAAGTATATAAAAACACTCTCCTAGCCTGCAGTTGAAATCAGATTCTTCTTGGATGCTTTGAGAATCATTTGTATCAGTAGGACCAAAGTGTAATCCCTGACATTTTGTGCTCAGGAAACGTTTTCTGACTAGTAGATACATACTTACATAATTTAGGCTCAGGCTCCCAGTATTAAGATCAGGGTTCTTAAAAAAATAAGTAGCAAATCACACAATGCAATCCCCAAATGGATAAGAGAGCAAGACAAATAGAAGACTCAGGTAAGTGAGAAAGAAAAAAAAAAAAAAGCTGTATATTACTGTTATAATTCTGCTACAATTTTTTTCTTATTCTAAGAATGATATTCAAAGGTCAGTCCTTCAATAAATATGTATTAAATATATCAGACTTACTGCATTTCTTTTGGGGAAAAAGGAGTGTTAAAGGTGGAAAGACATGCCTAACAGAAATAGGATGTGCAAAGTTGAGAAGTTAGATCAACCACCAAGGGACTGACTTCAAGCTATTTAGCAGAGCAAACTTTGTGGGAGTTGGGGGAGGCCAAGTGTTTGAGAAGAAGAGGTGAAGTAAGAGAGATAATAAGGTCCAAAATGAGAAAGGGGAGCAAAGGAGGATCACTAAGTGCCTTCTGTACCATGTTAAGAAGTTTGGCTATTATTCTGGGAACACTGAGGGACTCAGG
Source organism: Giraffa tippelskirchi (assembly GCF_054371585.1). Taxonomy (NCBI): domain Eukaryota; kingdom Metazoa; phylum Chordata; class Mammalia; order Artiodactyla; family Giraffidae; genus Giraffa; species Giraffa tippelskirchi. The sequence continues at coordinate 113,374,907 of NC_137278.1, read as the reverse complement.
GATTTGTAACAGAGATTTGTTCAGAACTGCATTTTAGAAAAAGCTCTTCAATTGCAAACTGGAGCACTAAAATAAGATCCCAACCCAGAGCAAGAAATCAATCAGATGTTGGTGGTCTGAGGCAGCGGTAGTAGATGATGAGACCAACTTGGAGTTACACTCAGCATTAAAAGGCCTTGCTGATGGTTTGGATACAGAGTCAGGAAAAGAGGTTGAAATCCAGGACAAGCTCCAGGGTTTTGGTTTACAGACGAAAGACAACACAGAAAGAAGAGCAGATGTGAGTGAGGGCTAAGAGGAAGAACGTTATGCAGGTTTAGATCTATAAATAAGAGCTCCTGCTATATCTGGAAGTTTGCCACTGAGCTCCCACTGAGGCTCTAGAAACACTACATTTAAGCAATATGGATTTTAGAAGTTGGTGGCCCATGCAGAGAGTTAAAGTCCTGGAAATAAATCAATTCAGTGGCCCAGGGCCCTTGAGTCATATTAATCACAGCATCATGATGAGCACAGAAGCAATTTGTAAAGAAACCATTCTCTACACCTCTAAATCTATACTGTGAGCTATAAATAACTTGAATGGTGGTAGCAGAAAGAAAGCAGAACAGTGAGATGTACCTCAGTGAAAGAAAATCAATTTAATCTTTTGTGTTCACGAGATAGGACGATTACAGTTTAAAATACTTAATTCAAAGCAGCCTAACTTTTGGTACTGGGAGTAGCCCATTAATTCAAGCTGTGAGACACTGGTCTTATCCTACTCTCTTACCAGCACGCTGCCTCTCACCTTAGAGACTTTCATAAATAACCTGCAGCTGAATTAGATAAGAAATGCTGAATTAATGAAGCCATAAGATAAAACATACGAAGACAGGGCTCTAATCAACACAGAACAATGAGACTTCTGGTCCTAATCTTAACTAGCTGACTCTAAGAAATTAAATTCTCTATGATTAATATTTTCTTTTATGAATTAAGCCCTTATGTTCTAAGTTTTCTTGGGTCTGAACTACCTACAGACCAGGATGCTAAAAGATGGCCTTTATATTCATGAAAGGTTATTATTCATAGAAATGAAAGGAAAAGAAAAACGTCCATTGAGTGTTAGTATAAGCCAGGAACTTACTGCATTGTTCATACATATTTCACTTCATTTCAGGATTTCTACAAACCTTTGAGCAAACAGACATGCACTAGAGATTAAGGACTTGCCAGTGGCTACACAGTAAGTGGCTAAACCAGGATTTAAACAGTCTTATTGGGATTCCGTGTCACTTTTTACTACCCACGTTCCTTATTCAGGAGAATAGTCACTTTTTGTTTTCTAATTAGAACTGACAACAAAAGAGGAATTGGGAGCTACTACTTCATGGGGCCAATGGGCCCACAGTGCAGAGAATTACACGCAAGTGGGGAAAATCAAATTTCCATACAATAAGGTTTATCAAGGGAGGGTTTAGGAACTCTTTTCCTTATAAAGATCTACAAAATCATTACATATTTTCACCCTTCTAGAATGGATTAAATGTGATTCTTGCCAAGGGTAGGACAATTAAAATAGATGATATTTCTAAGACTAAATCAATTTTATATTCTTAATTTCTTAGTGTTTAGTCACTAAGGGACTTCCCTGGCAGTCTAGTGGGTAAGACTTCGAATACGGGGATATGGGTTTGATTCCTTGTCAGGGAGCTAACATTCCACATGCCTCATGGCCAAAATTAAAAAAAAAAACACAGAAGCAATATTGTAACAAATTCACTAAAGACTTTAAAAATGATCCAAAAAGATTATCACTAATATAATAATGGGCATAAATAGAGATTCTAAAAAGCAATTATACATATCTAAACAGCTTCATGTATAGTAATCATATCTGAAAAAATAACAACATGGTGTTCTTCCCACATTATAATGCTATTAAGATGAAAATGTCTGATTCAATGGCTGCTATTTGACTTGGGATATTCATTTTCAGGTGGATTAACAATCTGAAAACAGTTATTCATTTGAAAAAAGAGAAAGCCTCATCATGCCTGTCTAACATTTGACAAAAGATTATTCCTTCCACAAACCAAATTCATGTAGCTTACCTGTAAGCTTGTCTTCTCAAATTATCACTAAAAATTACCTACTTTAGACTAATGAAGTCTTGCTCTAAATGAGAAAAAAATCTGGTTGCCAGGCAACAAAGACGACATCAAGACAAAATTTTCCTCTCTCACCATATGAACACTATCACAGCATCACTAGCTGAATGTTGCCGAGATGACTCTGTGTCTATATGACGATTCTTCCCAATCACAACTTCTCATGCCAAACTATCTATAATTTCTTTCCCATGAGTGAATAAAAAAAGAGATGAATGTATTTTCGATGGTTATGTTGAGAAAAACAAAAATGCATCAGACAGCACTGATTCATTCATATTACTAAAGACTCTTCACATTCTGCATCATAGGGTATATTCTGGACAAACCAGTTCATGGGCAGTGGCCTTGTCTGTTCAGTCTGACCCAGCTCTCTGAGTTTCATAATGTGTATTTCAAAAGTCTAGTGCAATTCATTGTCTTTAAAAATGTAGGCCTATACTTTAACCAAACCCTACAGCCACAGCCCAAATTTGATGGGCTCAGAAAATATTAAGTAAAATCCAGAAAGCAGGGGATGACAGCTTACAAGTATTAAAATCTAGGAAGGCAGAATTTGGTTGTACATAGAAATCTTTTACTTCAAGATCTGCAACAAAAGGAATGTTTGCTAGTGAGTATAGGCACCCAAACCACAGAAAACAGATTTTTGAATAATTAAAGATAGTGTCATCAAGATCAAATTGCCAGGAAGATAGTTTTCCTCGCTGTACTGTTAGCCATACAGAGCTTTTTATCTCTTAGCCCTAGGAAGCCATTTTGCAGAAAAATATACAGGATTTTGCATGGGGCCAAGCTAGGTATATTAAGATGGAAGGAAGTCACACATCCAGCACATAGTTGTAACATGGCTTTTTCAAAGGCACGATAATAAGACTCATAAAATTCCCAATGTAGACTTCCAGGGATGAAGAAAATGCCCTGTCACAGACTAAACTCAGGACTACACACCGACAGATCGAAATTCCTCTGCAGTAAGTATATCAATTCAGATGCCTGGAGGTGGGATGGGTGAAAACACAAAGGTAACAAAGGAAGAGGATGATTCAGGAAAAAAAAAAAAAAGCATGACAAACTCTGACATCCTTCCTATCAAGTAGCAAGTCACAATGCGTCTACCCAGGAGGAAGGAGACAGTACTACATTTATGCCTGTATCATTTCTCATAGAGCTCTCTGTTTAGGATAACTGTTATTAAACTACAATGAACTATTCCATTTTGTGGTTTTGATTCTTGTAAATAAAAAGGACTGCTGCCTTTAAAAAATCCTGGGCTAATGGATATTCTCCAGATACACCTAATGATAACGACTGAATCTGGTCAACCTAACCAATCTTCGTAGCCCCAGCTGTCTAGCCTCAGGAAGTATATCCTACTGAATACTACATAAATAAGGATTATTAGATCAGGCAGCCTTGACATATTTTAATAATATGGTATTAGGATGTATGTGCCTGTAGGATCAATGATTTTGATTTAAGAACCAGCTTGATTAAAGTTTGCTGGAGCCTGTGGGTCTACTTTAATAAAATCCAGAATTGTCAGATTCCTCCTCAAAGGAGGAGGATTTAGGCTCTATATAGAATGTATTTACTTCAGAAGTAGAAATTGCAATTAAAACTGCAGCAGTTCGAACAGTGAAACACGGTGATTACTTTAAAATAAAAGAACTCAGCAGAGATGGCTCAAGGCAGCTAAAGTAAGATCAATAACTTCAATCGCCACCAATGTCTCAGTCCATTAGGAGACTATCATTTTCTCATTGAAATCCCTCCAAGAGGCTTTAAAAATTATAGGAAGAATTTTACTCCTCCATTAAAGTGATGGAAATAAAACAACAAAATCACCCACTGCTACTCAAGTTGGTGGTCATTACCTCATTTCAATTACTTCATCACTACAGGGGCATCATTTAAAACACTTTCAACAGAAGCTTTGTATCGTCTGATGGAAACCACAGGGATTTGTTCTGGTAGCAGGTGGAAAGAATCATGGATTCTTTTGATCTAAGCCCTTCACCAAGTTGCCTCTTATAAAAGCTACTGTGGAACTTAAGTATTCTAACTTTGCAGTCAATACCTTTAACTGACTGAGAGCAAATGAAAGAATACAGTATTTCTACTTAAAATTAAATAACATAACAAAGCAGGATGCCCAACTTGTTTGTCACAATCATTTCTAAACCAGTGCCGTGTGTGCTCAGTCACCTCAGTCATGTCCGAATCTTTGCCGTGACCGAAGTGACTGAGCACGCATGACACAGGTGTATCTTACAGTAAATAGGGAGGAAGGAGAGAAAGAAGGAAAGAAAAAGGGAAGAGAAGGGGAAGCAGGAAGGAAAGAAGGGAAAAAGGAAGGAGGAAACGAATAAGGTCTACTATGTTTTGGGTTTTAGTAGTTAGGTGCTTCCTAACTTCCTAATTGGAGAAGGAAATGGCAACCCACTCCAGTGTTCTTGCCTGGGGAATCCCAGGAACGGCGGAGCCTGGTGGGCTGCCGTCTATGGGGTCGCGCCGAGTCGGACACGACTGAAGCGACTTAGTAGTAGTTAGGTGCTTCCACTAGGTGATTCACTCATAAGGAAAACATCTCTTTCATAGTCATCTTAAGTCAGAAAAAAAAAAAAATTCTTGCAAGACACAATGTGCTGCATTGAGAGTTCTTTTTTTGTGCTGTTTGATTACTGGAGAAGCTCACCTTAGGACTAAAAATGATCTACAACACTACAGTGTTTTATCTAGTGATTGTATATCTGAGGATAATGAAGTTCTGGCTGTTTTTGTTTTTTTTTGTACACAAATTATCATATCTTAAGGGAACAATCATCAATTCTCTTAATTTCCCCTTCTCAGATTATGACTGTAACACCTCTGTTTCTCAAACTCCATGTTAAAAAAAGAAAAAGAAAAATTCAGTCAATAATCCAGATGCTTTCAATCATTTTACGGATAAATTACTGTGAGGCTAAAGCACCTGGGTAAATGACAATTCATCTATTACCCAGAATTATGAATCATGTAGATACAACTCTCCTATATAAACTAACAAGACCAATTTCCTTCATGAAAGCATTCCATGTTTACATTATTACAATCCAAAACAAGGGTTTAATGCTTCAGTGCTGTTGAATAGTGACAATTCTTTATTAAATGCCCCTACAAGGAGCTGATCTGTTCCTGGATTTTTTACAGATTAGTTTGCAGTTTAGAATCTTGGGTGTTATTTAAATCAGACATCAGACAGTGTTGATCTTAACAGATCAAAAGAGTCACTAGAAATCTGTTGTTGCTAATAAAAATTTCACTTGAGTAACAAAAAATGCTGCTGCTGCTGAGATGCTCAGTCATGTCCAACTCTTTCTGACTCCACGGACTGCACCCCACTAGGCTCCTCAGTCCATGGACTTTTCCAGGCAACAATACTGGAGTGGGTTGCCATTTCCTACTTCAGGGGACCTTCTCAACCCATGATCGAACCTGTGTCCCTTACATCTCCTACACTGGCAGGCAGATTCTTTACCACTAGCGCCACCTGGGAAGCCCAACAAAAACAATGTTGTAATATAAATGGATTGACTGTAGAATGCCTTCTTAGAACCCAAGTCTCAGGAACTAATCAATTTTCACTCATACGTTTCAGTTACTTAACATATCCCTTAATAATTCCAAATTATACATTACGGTTTCTTAACAGCTCATTTGTATACATATATTAATGTAATCAGATAGCAAATTCATAAATTATGCATTGTATCTGAGGCTCATAAAAGTGTATGATAGTATAAAATAATATCAATTTCTAAGTCAATAACAAGGAAAAACAATCTTGTAGAAAATTTGAAATTTTAAATAAAGAAAAATATTCCTTTGGTGAAAGATTAACCTTCCTTGAAATGTTATCAGGTTTTTACTGGCATATCTCTTGGAGAAGCACACACCATCTATTTGATATGCAAAATATTAGAAAACTCATAAATGTGCTAGAAATATCAAATCTTCTCTTTTTTCTGAGTTAATAATAACCCATAAAGTGTTTACCGTTTCCCCTAGTAATCTGATATCTTAAGAACAGTTGCAAACATTAAACTTCAATATCATTCTTCAATTATTTACCACAACATATATCGTTGAAAATAGTGAACTAATTTCTTGTATGCCAAAGAATGAAGATTCTAACTAAATTTTCTGTTAGTCTCAGACACCCACACCATCTAGGATGAATTTTTTTTAATAACGAACAAAACCACTAAACTAGCTAGTTATCTGAAAGTGAAAAGTGCAAGCGTAGGTTGCTCAGTCATGTCTGACTCTTTGCAGCCCCACGGACTATAGCCCGCCAGGCTCCTCTGTCCATGGAATTCTCCAGGCAAGAATACTGGAGTGGGCTGTCATTCCCTTCTTCAGGGGACCTTCTCGACCAAGGGATTGAAACCCGATCTTCTGCATTGCACACAGATTCTTTACCTACCATCTAAGCCACCAGGGAAGCCTAGCTAGATACTTAACCCACCTACATACCTATCCCTATGTATGTATTTGTGTACTCAATTAGATACAGTATCAAATGCTGTAAAAATAAATGTGGTGGATGGAAAGAATCAGTTATTGTTAGTAGAAATCCACTATGTTTTCCACAGTAATGAGCAGCCATTGAAAGCTGATTAAGGTGACAGCACACTGACATAATGTGGTGATGAATTCCCTCTGAATGATACATTCAAGAAAAGCGGCAAACTCACATGGAACAGTACTCACCAGAGACCTCTTATGCTTGTTTCTCAGGCTTCAGTGAGCTTTTCTGTAAGCCTGGACTCACTAACTGCATACATCTGCACAGGCTATTATGTGCAAATATCAATAAGAAAAAGCAAAGGAATCATGATTTTATAACGCACTGGTTTCCTTCAACAATCTTCAGCATAGTCATCTTTAATGAGCCAGGGGTGGGGAACGGGACTCTTCTGCAAGTATTTGTGTAAGGTCACTTGTATATTGGAAACAAATTGTATGTTGACCAGGAAAGGAAAACCATCATGGAAAGCAATCTTAAAGGTAATCAAATAATTTCCTCTTTATGCCCAGGAAAATAACTGTTGGAATTTTCCTGGTGAATAGGAGATGCATCAAGTCTATAGACACTCTTCCATACACAGCAGTAATTCCTCACTTGTTTCTTATATGTATTTTACACAGAGCATTGCTTTCCCCACACTCAATTGTATCTTTTTTATTTCCCAAATAGTCACAAATCTGAATTTAGATAAGAAATTTCTTTCTTAGCAAATCAGATTAGACAGAATAGAACCTTTCTTTCTGATTTTCATCTTATTTAAAGAACGTATATTCTTCTCTGATCATTCATTTTATATTGCAAATTACAAAGAATATAGAAAACATAATTTTTCCATAAGAGCAACATCCAAGAAGATAATACAGAAAGTATAAGTTATCAAAATCAAAGAGCTCTAAAATATTAAACACTAAACTTCAGTTTTAGTCTCTCAATCTTCTAGACTGAATCATTTTAAAATGAGACCTAATTTTTACTGAATTTTATTATTTTAATTCAAATTTGATGCTCTGCCTAAAATGTTCAGAAGATGTAAATTCTGAAAACACTCATATACAACTGTTGATCTAATTAGTTAAACTAAGTAGGATTGAACTGAAATATGAAGGCTACAAGGCTCTCATAACTCATAGCTACTTTCAGTGAGCCAAATGGCAAAGCCAGCAAAATCACTACCTTTGGTGATGGGAAAACAAATTCCAGATGAACTACTTACTTGCCCATATGTACACAATCATCCCTCAAAAGAAGTTACCAAAGTTTTATTCTATCCACTTAATATGACAAGTTGTTTCCCAAGGATCACTCAGTGGGAGGAAAATAGAGAATAAATAAGTAAATAAATAAATTACACATATAATGATAAGTGTGTTGGAGAAAAACACATTTGTCTGTCAAGTGCTAAGCAGGTTTGATCCTAAGAAAGGACCAGAGAAGAACAGGAAATTCTATAAAAGGAACAGTGCTTTAAAAAAGTACTCTTGGAGCAGTTATAGGAAAGCTAGGTTACAGGAAAGCGGACAGAACAGGGATGAGTGATGACAATAATTTCAATAAGCGTAGATGACAGTGTGGCTGCTGCAGCTCAAAGGCAACTGGAGCGCTGAAGGTGGGATGAATTCAAAGGAAAATCTGAGATTTAGTGACTCACCAGATACATGAAACAAGGAGGATGAGAAAGCAAAAGAGGTCTCAGGGCTTTATATCCGACGTCAAGAGAATGACAGTATCAATGTAATTTAAGAAGATTTTTTAACAAAAGGAGAATCAAATAATTGCTTACTTCTACTGAAGCCAGAACCACCTGATTGCTGAGTTTGTGCCTGATGGTCACAATTCAGAATTTCCTCCCATCCCTGCAGTGTTTCTCAGCATTTCTGCAATATTTATGTACATGTTTGGAAAATTCTCACCAGTTTGCCACCAGTGGTCCAGCACAGGTACTCTGAAGACCTTTTTGGACCATTCCAGCGTCTCCACATCACATCGTTCTCCAGCCACAAATAGTGTTTTGAACCTGAGTATTAGAGGGAGAGTGAATTCAAATTATTCCTTGAAAATAAACTGAAATAATTTCAGTTTTGCCTTCTTTTAAACACTGTACAATATAATCACATTAATTCTCAGAGGAAAACACTGTAGAATGGTTGTAGAATGCAGGCATCATTTGTTTGGACCCAGCATGCTATGCAGCGCTAATTCACTTCAGTCGTGTCTGCCTCTTTGCAACTCTATGGACGGCAGCCTGCCAAGTTCCTCTGTCCATGGGATTCTCCAGGCAAGAATGCTGGAGTGAGTTGCCATGCACTCCTTCCAGGGGATCTTTACGATCCAGGGATGGAACCCATGTCTCTTAAGACTCCTGCATTGGCAGGTGGGCTCTTTATCACTAGCGCCATGCAGGAAGGCCCCAGTATAACTAAATGCATATCACAGCACTGGAGAGAAACGCTTCAAAAGCAGAATTCACAGCTATAGCTTCTCAGTTTTGAGAAAAGCAACTGAGTTGATCTTTGTAATATATCTGTCATAGTCATCTAATAATCAAAAGATGAAAAATCTTTTCCTCCTTGACATTACCTCTGCTAATTTTAGCTCCAAATTTGATTCCTGTATTCTATTTAAGTCTATGCCAAAAATATACTCTAGAGTATCAGCTAAGGCAACAAATGTGCTCATAGATATGATGCACATGCTCCTTCTCATGAGTTACTTCAATAAACATTACTCTGATTTCAACATATATTTCTCCTATTCCAAGGACATATATAGGAAAGGTAGGTGATTTAAAAAGAAATGGCATTGTGGCCTTACAAGATAAAAAGGCTCTTATCAAAAGGAATAAATGATTACTAAGAGATGAACAATCCTTTGCAAGGAACACTATGCCACATTGTAGAAAGGATGAAACAGAAAAAAAACAGAATTGGGTTGACACCATTGGTGGTTCATTGAGAGAATGACTATTTTTTTCCTCCATTCTCAATGCCCCCATGGCTTGTCTGTCAAAACAAAGGTGTGTATGAAGAGCTAATTCACTATTGTGAAAATTAAAACATAAATAAATAAATACAAATCAAATGTAAAAACCTGCCTACCCATCCTGTACAATGTAGTATAGCCATAGAAGATTTATCATTCCCTTAACTTATTTCATAAAAATCTCATGAATATTCAAATATTCCCACACTATGCTCCACAACTATGGAGCCTCTACGCTGCTTCTGCTACAAACATATATCTCATTCTATAATTACTTGCTTCTTGTTTATTTCTCACAGTTCCTTAGGATCATTCATCTTTATGACATCAATACCAATCAAAATATCTGAGATTTTTAGATACTTAAACTTTACACAAACTACATATATATTTGCAATTCAAGCAAATATATAACCTAAAATTACCTAAAATTTAGGTAATCAAATATGTATTCATTTATAACTTGCTTGAAATTAAAATCTGGATTATCAATTATGATCTCATCAGACAGAAATGCTATAGCAGGATGAAATAAATAGTAACACATTAAGCTATTAAAGTAGGCTAAAATATAACAAACACTAAAGTTTTGAAGTTTAAAATAAGGTTGATATATCTATGATTTTAGATGCTATATAAAAATAAGACAAAATAAGGATATAAATGTGATACTGTTGATAATCTTGTAACTGAAAAATATGAGCATATTTTAATTGTATCTTATTCAAACTATCAAAACTTTTTAAAAAACTTCTGTGATTAAGTATATTATATGTTTCTAGGGTAAATGAGGAGCAAGTGAAGACATCTGGAGAGTCAGTCCTGGGCCTTGTCACAAAGGAGCTTATAGAACTTTCTAAAGAATTTGGATTTCATCCTAAAGGTAGTGAGAGGCTAATCAAAGCCAATGAAAGATTTTCAGCAGGAGAGTGGCACAGTGAGATTTTTGGCTTAGGAAGACACCACTGGCAGGAGTGGGGAGGATGGAAGGAAGGTGAGGGCAGGAGCCCAGGGGCCCCGGGTTTGGGAGGCTATTACCATCACAGAGAAGTGGTGAGACCTGAACCCAGGCAGCCCCGGAGCGGGGGAGGTGGAGGGGAGATGGCGGATTATCTGAGAAGTCTGAGCAACAGGACTTATCACCAATGACAATTCTCGTTTCCTTGAAAAGCCTTTTAGAAATACTTGTATGTCATTGGAAGAAGAAAAACCAATACATAAACAAATGCCAAACCCAAACTTTAAAATACCTGATCCTAAATCAAAGTAAAACTCAAGAACACAGGATTAGAAGGAAAACACAGGTATACATGACAAATCATAGAAGCAAAAAAGACTGAATGAAAAGGTCTACTATTCACTGTTTTGGGGCTGCCTCAAACCATACTAAACAGACACCTTTAATGACTGATCATGGATACTTGCTTCACAATTTAGATTAACTTTATAGAATCATATTGCTGTTGTATAATATTACAGGAAATTTGAAGAACAGAAAGAACACATACAGGTATACGTACATACTAGGATTTCTGTTGTATTTTTGCCATTTATGACTATAGGAGGTTTCAAGCATGGTTTTCTTACTAACCAACAGAGGAGTTATTTTTTGTATTTCACTGAAAGTGTAATCATATTCTAGAGCATATTGTACCTTTTCTAACTTCTTTCTTTGTAATAACACATGTAACAGAATTTATTAGTCTCAAACTTTTCTTTAAGAGCAGAAGTAAATATCCAACTGTCTGATGTCTGAAAAAAAGAATAATATGCATTTAGATGATTTGTAAAAATTTTATAAAATGAATAGGTTTGGCTGATTCTAATACTATAGGCAAAGAAAAACAAAAAGGAAGTATTTTATGGACATCAAAGGCCACATTTCCATCATCTTTCAAGCCACAGATTGCTTCAAAAAGCTCTACAAGATCCAAATAGTCATGTGTTTAGTTTATATATAAAACTTAAGAACTAGAATTTCAAGAGTATTTAGTAATGAAAATGTAATGTAAAATATAGTCATTTAAAAATGTTATTACACAATACAAAATAATCTTTTGCTAATCAAGGGGCAACTAATACCTTGATATTACCATCATTTTTTTAGCTTTTAATTAATTTTTTTGGCTTTTTTTCCCTAGCCAAGTAAACTTCAACTAACGTAATTAATTGATTATAATAATAAAAAAATCATGCATAGCACTGATTCATTATTTCCTGATAAATTTCAGCCTTATGTATCTTTAAACTTATTATTTAATATTATGGTTTTTATTATAATTCTATTGTCTTTTTATCTTTTAATTATACATTAGTATCATCATGATGGCAATCTTCATAATGGCACTAATAAGCAAAATAGAAAGGTATAATATTCAACAAACAATAGTAAAAGTGCTGTTTGCCTTCTCTGCAAGTCAGAACAATCCCCTCCATTTTCATTAAAATCACCTTCAGTTCGGTTCACTAGAGTTCAGTCGCTCAGTCATGTCTAAATCTTTGTGACCCCATGAGCTGCAGCACACCAGGCCTCCCTGTCCAACACCAACTCCCGGAGCCCACCCAAACTCATGTCCACTGAGTCGGTGATGCCATCCAGCCATCTCATCCTCTGTCGTCCCCTTCTCCTCTTGCCCTCAATCTTACCCAGCATCAGGGTCTTTTCCAATGAGTCAGCTCTTCGCATCAGGTGGGCAAAGTATTGGAGTTTCAGTTTCAACATCAGTCCTTCCAATGAACACCCAGGACTGATCTCCTTTAGGATGGACTGGTTGGATCTCCTTGTAGTCCAAGGAACTCTAAGAGTCTTCTCTAACACCACAGTTCAAAAGCATCAGTTCCTCGGTGCTCAGCTTTCTTTAGAGTCCAACTCTCACATCCATACATGACTACTGGAAAAACCATAGCCTTGACTAGATGGACCTTTGTTGGCAAAGTAATGTCTCTGCTTTTTAATATGCTGTCTAGGTTGGTCATAACTTTTCTTCCAAGGAGTAAGCGTCTTTTAATTTCATGGCTGCAATCACCATCAGCAGTGATTTTGGAGCCCAACAAAATAAAGTCTGACACTGTTTCCACTGTTTCCCCATCTATTTCCCATGAAGTGATGGGACCAGATGCCATGATCTTAGTTTTCTGAACGTTGAGCTTTAAGCCAACTTTTTCACTCTCCTCTCTCACTTTCATCAAGAGGCTCTTTAGTTCTCTTCACTTTCTTCCATAAGGGTGGTGTCATCTGCATATCTGAGGTTATTGACATTTCTCTCAGCAATCTTAATTCCAGCTTGTGTTTCTTCCAGCCCAGCATTTCTCATGATGTACTCTGCATCTAAGTTAAATAAGCAGGGTGACAATATACAGCCTTGACGTACTCCTTTTCCTATTTGAAATCAGTCTGTTGTTCTATGTACAGTTCTAACTGTTGCTTCCTGACCTGCATACAGGTTTTTCAAGAGGCAGGTTAGGTGGTCTGGTATTCCCATCTCTTTAAGAATTTTCCACAGTTTATTGTGATCCACACAGTCAAAGGCTTTGGCATAGTCAATAAAGCAGAAATAGTTGTTTCTCTGAAACTCTCTTGCTTTTTCGATGATCCAGCGGATGTTGGCAATTTGATCTCTGGTTCCTCTGCCTTTTCTAAAACCAGCTTGAACATCTGGAAGTTCACAGTTCACGTATTGCTGAAGCCTGGCTTGGAGAATTTTGAGCATTACTTTACTAGCGGGTGAGATGAGTGCAATTGTGCAGTAGTTTGAGCATTCTTTGGCATTGCCTTTCTTTGTGATTGGAATGAAATGTGACCTTTTCCAGTCCTGTGGCCACTGCTGAGTTCTCCAAATTTGCTGTCATATTGAGTGCAGCACTTGCACAGTATCATCTTTCACGATTTGAAATAGCTCAACTGGAATTCCATCACCTCCACTAGCTTTGTTTGTAGTGATGCTTCCTAAGGCCCACTTGACTTCACATTCCAGGATGTGTGGCTCTAGGTGAGTGATCACACCATCATGATTAACTGGGTCATGAAGATCTTTTTTGTACAATTTACCAAAAGCAGAGGTAAAATTTGGGGCTCACTGGTAATTTAGGGACTTCCTTCATGGTTCAGATGGTAAAGAGTCTGCTTGCAATGCAGGAGACCTGGGTTCAATCCCTGGGTTTGAAGAATCCCCTGGAGAAGGGAATGGCAAGCTACTCCAGTATTTCTTGCCTAACATGAAATAGCATAGATGATCTCTTATCCCTAAATACACTAGAGACTATCTATCTACATTTGTATTAAAATTCCTAAAACTGCCCAAAGTTATTGTTTTTATCAATTACCAACTTCAAATTATATAATGAGTATAAACACATCATAAACAAAGATAAAATAAGACATGACTGACAGAACAATTTAAAATCTTTCAATAAATATTTAATCCAGTATTATTTAACTCCTAATTCCTCACAATAAACAAAACCATACTATATAATTTTATATTTTTAAAACCACATGATTACTTAGTATAAATCTATAATGGAAAGACAAATTATAATTTAAAGATAAACTCATGCCTAAGGGCAAGAGTTGTATTCTTATTTTTTAAAGGACATTTAGTCCTTTAGGTTTGCAAAAAAGGAACATTAACATTTTCCAACAGTGAAATTTCTCATTAATGACTCTGCCACTCTTTTATTAATATTACAAAGAGATGAACGCCCATTTTAAAAATTCAAAAATATATTTTTATTTAAAACTTTATAAAAGTGAAAATTAGCCATTTTTTCACAGTTATTTGGACTCTCTGGAGAGAAAATTTACTCATATTAATTATATACATCCTGTCTCTGCACTGTACAATATGGTAGCTACTAACTATCTCTGGCTATTTAAAATTTAATTTAGTTAAAATTGAAAAAAATAAAAATATCAATTTCTTCACAGTAGTAACCCTTTTTCAAGAGTTCAGTAGTTGACACCTTGCTAGTAGTTACTATACTGTAGATATCAGTTTTACTGGATAGTGCTGCCCTAGATTGGTATAGAATAATTCAATATATGAGAGATACTCTGATGATGGCAACACATGGAAAGATGAACCTACTTCCAAATGTGCAACACTAAAAGGATAAACAAAATGACAATATACAGTATCTAGAGTAGAATAAATGGAGAGAGAGATGAATGGGAATGAGACCTATACATCTTTCCTCATTTCTATGTAAAATCGAGCACAATTCAACACTCAAATGAAGTTGAAAATTAAGCAATAAGGGAAACAATAAAATGGTATTGTTGTTAAATTAATTTTATTCCAAAATACATAGGAAGCTGTATAGTAATGGATAAAAAGCCAAAGCCAAATTGTGGTGAAGAATTTTTGGTAATAAAGTATAAGCAGAAGAAAACTAAAATGAATATTCCTTTCAAGGTCCATAAACTACCAAACAAGAGAAAGCTACTCCTCACTTGTGCCATCATAGGTTAAATAAAATATATTATTTCAGTAATGCCTCATCAACTTCTAGTTCACACAACAGAACATTATTTTTTACATCGATGTCCCAGTGGTTATCTCCATCTTTTTCCTTCATTCTATTTTCTTCTGTTTCTCCCCACTAGAAAATTCAAATAACCTTTTGAAAAAAACTCTCCACCATTTATTACTGTTATTTTGGCTTCCGTTCAAATAGAACCGATTCTTCCCTCCAGGTCTCTTAACTGTTCTTTCAGATTTTTTATTTTGTCTCTCTGTTTTTCATTCTGAGTAAATTTCCCCAGTAGTCTCCTATAATTTTATCAGAGTCTTTCATTGTGTCCATATATTTATTTATTTAGTTTACACTATCCACTGTACTTTTTTATTGTTTCATATCCAAGTTAATAATTTTACATAAAAGTTATTAGTTTATGATTGATTATTCTCAAAATACTTACTTTCAAGTTTGATTTGACTATATTACAAAAATAAGGTCAATTGGAATGAATCCATGTTCTGTTGATATAAATAACATTAGAGTTCTTCATGTATTTGGAATTTTATTTCCCAAATCTTTTCAAAATAGAAGTTCTTTGTTGTTATTTGTATCTCTTTCTCTTTCCTATGCTCACCTTCTTTGTTCAATAGGTTTGTGACATCTAATGCCACAATGATGGTTCAGAATTATTAATCCACAGTGATACTTGGGATATCACAGATCTATTCCAGGATGACAGATGGGCAGTTTTGTTCCGTCTCTGATTGCTGGGCTGTCCTTTGTCTCATTCAGACCCCTGGACCAACGTCTGCTATAAGTCACAGTCCCAGAAAGCAGTCGACAGTCATTATCATCAGCCACCTTTTCTGAGTGGTGTGTTAACACCCCAGCCCATCCTCAAGCCCATCCTCAATCACTGAGCAAACTCTGACTCCATCGGGAGTACAAGGCAACACTGAGTCCCTATCACTCTGCCCACACCTGCCTGTACACCTAGCAAGCCTCTGGCTTCACCACCCTTACCATTTTGCCACTCTAACCCATTTCTAGTCTACAGAAAAGTTTATTTTTCAGCTCCACTGATGCTCTGCTTCTTCTTTTTCATATTAACTCTCATTGCTATGTAACTGGAGAAGAAAGGCTGCATCAAAGTATGAGGTACTGCGCTATCTTGAATGGAAATCCCAGCACAGATTATTTTTCTAACTTTACTAAAATTGAACTAGAAGATCATGGGGGAAAAAAAATCACTATGATGTATGAAAAAGAGCAGTGAATTAGAAAGCAGATGATAATAATAGCTAAGACAGTCTATGTTAAGAACAGTTCCAAGTGCTCTGCATGGATTATGTACCTTCTATTTTCATTATATTCTTGCACTAGTTCACACACACACACGAAAAGAACAGAGAGACTACATAACTTTCTGAAGGTCACATAGTCAGTAAATGGTAGATTTGAGCCCAGGGAGTCTAACTCCATAGTCAGAATCCAAATTACCATCCAGTACTGCCTAGCCCAGGTTTTGCCCTATAGTAGCTTTGTAATCCTGGGAATGTTATTTTACCTCTTTGTGGCAAAGTTTTCTCTACTGTGAAATGAAATGATTTCACTAGATGATGTCTTACCTATTTTTCCAAACTCTAGTTGTCTGATAAAGTAACTTATAGTTCTGGTTAGTTACCTATTTCAGAGTACCCTCTTAAATTTAGGGGAACATCTTTAAATTTATTTTAAAACAATCTTTAATGAGCTATATAACATGTAAAAAGAAAATATCATCGCAAAACGTTCTGTAAAAGGAGAGAAAAGCAAACCATATATCAATCACGAGTTTGCAATTATAATATCTAAGAAATGTCCATTCAGTACGTCAGCATGAAATTGTCTTGAACATAAATATAAACTTGAAGGTATGAGAAGGTATAAACTTGAAATATAAACTTGAAGGTATGAGAAGACTTGGGTTCTGGTTGTCATTCTGTCTCTAATCCAAACTTAACTTTTTTTGACTCTCGGTTGCCTACAGTAAGATAGTTGGATTTTGGAGGTCTCTTCTAACATTCTCTTAGTCCACAAGTCAGAATCTATCAAAGTAGATCAGTGAAGGTACTATTCATATAGACTATAAATACATGAAAAGGAAAAGCTGCATTTTTCCCATGAATGACAAAAATCCCTAGGTCAAGTTAGTCTCCTAACTTACTTTTCATAGGAAGTGTTATGTTCATGGTATTTAGTTAGGAGCGTAGGCTCTAGTTAGATCACCTGAATTAGTTTCTTCTTAAGAAGTCACTTAACTTCTGGTCCTAACCTCACTTACCTGTAAGATGAAAATAATCACAATTCCTACTTATTGTGATAACCAGTGAGACAACAAACTTTGCTTATGCCTAGCACATAGTAGGTGATCAGCAAGTGTTTGCATTTATTAATAGTAGTCATTTGAATAATTGAGGCTGTTTTAGAGTCTGCATTCCTAAAGAGATATGGAAAACATAGGTTCACATCATCATGAATAACTTAAATGCCTAAAGACAAAGGCGCATGATCAGGGGAGTTTATTGCAATTTCTCTTACATTAAAATCTCATGGACTATGTCATACTCTATGTCTATACCTATTAGTTTGAAAGAGTTGGTATTTTGGTATTGAAAATGAATCTGGTATTTAATAGGTATTCATTTATTGGTGATTTAATAGGTATTCATTTGGTATTATTTGATGCTTTATACTTCAGGCAAATTAGAAATGGTTTCTTGCCTTTACAATAAACGATATCATCTGAACCCCATGTAACAAATGGGAAAAGATGATGTAGCAAACAACAGACTTTAGCTTGATCGTCACACACCTCCATGCCCTGTAGTCAGAATGCAGTTGTCAGAAAAGTGACAATGCAAGAACAATAGTCACTATTTCTTCAAAACCCCTGGAACTGGGTTAAGACAAGGAGACTATACACAGCCTCAGATGTTTTTACCTAAACCTACGTTTCTCTTCTTTTACTGAAATGGAGAAAACTAAATCACAATGTAGTAAATAAAGAAAGTGAATACAAATACAACATAAGATTATTTTATGAACACATTGTATGCTCATTTTATGAACATTTTATGTAAATCCAGATCCCTTTTTTTCCCAAAAAAGAAACAAATGAACCAAATCACTGACCCTGCCCAAACTGAAATCTTCTTGCTTACATCTGCAATTGCTGTACAGTATCTGTTTTAACCCCTTCTTTGGGCCATAACAGCATAAAATTCATAACATCTGGCATTTAATTTAAAAATTTCAAACTGACTTAATTTAAAACCACTTTTGACTTCAAGCAACTACAAAATCCTTTTAGTTTATGATAGCAGTGACCTATTTCAGAAAGGTTCAATGAGAACTGATGCTGGAAACTGCCTTGAAGACAAAAATTGTTATAATTATCTCTGAATGTACATATCATTAAACTAAAATGAATGGCAATAAACCAGCACAAAAGTATCTAAACCATTCTGAGCACATTATTACAAAACAACAGGAAAATAATTTCCTTCACTCTTTCAACATAGGTAATTTGGACTATACTTTGCACATTTTATCTTTATAAGTAAAATCAAGTATTTTCCCTCTATTTAGACTATTAGTCTATTTTCAAAAGGTAGATATTATATATATACCTATATATTTATATATATGTACATGTGCATGCTAAGTCACTTCAGCCTGTCTGACTTTTTGTTACCCTACGGACTGTAGCCTGCCAGGCTCCTCTGTGCATGGGATTCTCCAGGCAAGAATACTGGAGTGGGTTGCCATGACCTCCTCCAGGGAATCTTCCTGACCCCGGGATCAAACCTGCGTCTCATGTTTCCTGCATTGACAGGTGGGTTCTTTATTACCAGAGAGAGTGGGGCTTCCCAGGTGGCGCTAGTGGTAAAGAACTAGATTACAAACACACATACATATACGTATGTGTATAAATCACAGTTAGCCTTCTGCTTTAAGGAAAATATAAGCAGAGTAGTTTTAAAAAGAGAACTATGTTGAGAAAATTTGAACAGAAATAAACAGGACATGGTATTAAAAATATTCACAGTATAGCTAAATTTCCAACTCTTTCAAAAATACATTTAGAACAGCTATTCTTAACATTCAGAACCTCTGACTTTTTCCATAACGGTACTGCCATGCTAGAAAAAATATACAGTGTTCAGTTATTCACTGTGATTGCAGTTTTTAATGTAATTTGCCCTGTGCATCCCAAGTTCACCTTGTCAGAGAGTACTGCTTCCCCAAGGCTGCCCCAGGGTCCTGCTGACGGATTGCTCTAATGGCGGTCGGCGCTGTAAACAAGGCAGCTACTCCATGCTCCGCGAGCACACGGAAATAAGCGCCAGCATCTGGTGTTCCCACAGGCTTCCCCTACAATGAGATTCATTCAAAATGTCACTGGATAAAATGGCTCATATTTCACTACTGTTCAATACTTACACATTTAACATAGCAATATTAATAAAATGGGGTTCTCAACGAATCTTAGGTTTAATATGTTCCCATGTTCTATCATAAACAAACAAAATGCCCAGGCATCAGACAAGCGATTTGCTCCAATACTGTATCCTAAAAGCTTTTCAAATTGCAACTTTTCCTTTCTTAAGTTTTGAAACATAAAGGACTAGAAATATATATATATATATAATTCAAATCAATAAAACAGTCTTCTATTTTCCAAGCAATTAAATACATTGTTTTGTCTGGCAGACTAAATGAGAAATGTGGTTGCTATGAATTTCTAACATTACACATTTTTCATGATCTCCATTAAAAATGACAATAGCAATCTCAAAATATATGAGAAGACAGAAAAACCTGGAATCACAGTGATTTCTCAGCATTGACCTTTTCAGTTAAATGTCTCCCTTCAAGAAAACCAATTTCTAAGAATTAAAAAAAATCTAATAAGATATCTCAAAATGTAGGTTTTTCACAGCCTCAAAATGACATTATTCATGTTCAACGGATAATCCACTCACAAAAATTTAACAATCTTTACGGACTATGCAATTCAAAAGGACACAAAACATTTTTAACTGAAAATGAGCATGGCATAAATAAATCAGTAATTCCGTAAAAAAGTATCCCATAAGATCTATGTTGGCCCAACTATATCCTCTCATTCCTCAATCTATTCTCATCACTGGTACGTCTTCCTTTGTTTCTGAAGTCAGGTCCTGGAATGTTTATATGTATATAATGAATATTTCACAGTCAAATCCTTTTGGAAGTGGTTGAGATAAATAGGTTTCCTATTTTGGACCATTTCTTGAACTGAAGAGCATATGAGCATCCTATGGACCTTATATCCTGGAAAACACACTTGGGAAACACTGAACCACAGTAAGCAAAGAAAAGAAGAGAAAAAGAAAGAAGGAGGGAGGGGGGAAGGAAGGAAAGAATTTGCTAGAAGCCAACTTAGAGGTCTCCCCAAATAACTAATAAAGGAGTGGATGATATGAGGCCAATCATAGCCATTTAATAATTTTGATAAACTATCCACTTCTAATTGGATCTCTCCTAGGGTACTATTTAGTTTTTACATATTTTTTAAAGTTACTCTCAATATTCTTTAATATAGTTATATTTTCCTTTTTTAATTACCTCTTTATCATATTCTATTACTTCTCCTTTTGCTCCTTAAATACCAAAGAAGATACTTCTTGCAACTATAAATTCATTTTTATTATCACAACTACCTGATTTTAATTTATTTCACTACCATCCCACACAGGTCAACACATTAACATAGTATAAAAAGCTGCCAAATACATTCAGGCAACTCATGTATGTAATTTAACTTATACATTTTGAAGGCATGAGCATATCAGCACTAACTTTATTATTTCTAACCAAGGGAGGTAAACATTTGACTTTTATTTCTTCAGTCTGTCTTAGGCACTGATCACCAGGGGAGGTAGACTATAACCTTGGAAACTTTACCTTACCCCCATATAAATGATTTTTCAGCTGACCTTACACAATTGATTTGCCCTGTCAATGCTGCCATTTTCTTGTCTGCTAAATAAGAATAAATCGCTTTTCCAATAAGTCTTTGATAAGCTAAAAGCACTGAGATAATATTTTAAAGTGGTTTGACCTCTACTGAAGAAGGTTATTTTATAGCCAATTTGAGTTGAATTCCACTACAGCGCCATTGTCACGAGACAATGATAATATACTCACTGAAGGTGACACTAGTCATAAGGAAAATGCTATACCACAATGACTACCTACATACAGGACACTATGTGTTGTATTTTACAGCACCTTCAAATTAATTATACTTAAGGATAATGAAACGATAGTTTATTAGAAAAAATAGTTAAAAACTGTACCATATTTTTATAGATAATTCTGACCCTGCATCAAACAAAATTCCATCAATATTATATTTATTAAGCATAAAAAATGATGATAACATGTCATTACAATCAGGATACTAATGGAAGTGATGAATAACAGCTCACACTTTTTGTAAGTTAGTTGAACTTCGAAAGGTTCAGTTGTCTTGCATTAGATTGTCTGTTCCTCAGAAGAACATGAGGCAATGAGTGATATTTCTTTATTATGGAATTCAAGTTCAGTTCAGTCATTCAGTCGTGTCTAACTCTTTGCAACCCCATGGACTGCAACACGCCAGGCTTCCCTGTCCATCACCAACTCCCGGAGCTTTCTCAGACTCATGTCCACTGAGTTGGTGATGCCATCCAACCATTTCATCCTGTCATTCCCTTCTCCTCCCGCCTTCAATAGTTCCCAGCATCAGGGTCTTTTCTAGTGAGTCAGTTTTTTGCATCAGCTGGCCAAAGCATTGGAGTTTCAACTTCATCATCAGTCCTTCCAATGACTATTCAGGACTGATTTCCTTTAGGATAGACTGGTTGGATCCTTGCAGTCCAAGGGACTCTCAAGAGTCTTCTCTAACATCACAGTTCAAAAACATCAATTCTTTGGCGATCAAACTTCTTTATAGTCCAACTCGCACATCCACAAATGACTACTGGAAAAACCATAGCTTTGACTAGACGGACCTTTGTTGGCATAGTAATGTCTCTGCTTTTTAGTATGCTGTATAGGTTGGTCATGGATTTTCTTCAAAGGAGCAAGCATCTTTTAATTTCATACCTGCAGTCACCATCTGCAGTGATTCTGGAGCCCTCCCCCAAAAATGTCTCTTACTGTTTCCATTGTTTACCCATTTACATGCCATGAAGAGAAGGGAGTGGATGCCATGATCTTAGTTTTCTGAATGTTGAGTTTTAAGCCAGCTTTTTCACTCTCCTCTTTCACTTTCATCAAGAGGCTTGTTCTTCTTTGCTTTCTGCCATAAGGGTGGTGTCATCTGCATATCTGAGGTTATTTATATTTCTCCCAGCAATCTTGATTCCAGCTTGTGCTTCATCCAGCCCAGCATTTTGCATGATGCACTCTGCATATAAGCTAAGTAAGCGGGGTGACAACATACAGGGTTGACGTACTCCTTTCCAGATTTGGAACCAGTCTGTTGTTCCAAGTACAGTTCTGTTGCTTCTTGATCTGCATACAGATTTCTCAGGAGGCAGGCAAGGTGGTCTGGTATTCCCATCCCTGTAAGAATTTTGCATAGTTTTTTGTGATCCACACAGTCAAAGGCTTTGGTGTAGTCAATAGAGTAGAGGTAGATGTTTTTCTGGAATTCTCTTGCTTTTTTGATGATCCAGCAGATGTTGGCAATTTGATCTCTGGTTCCTCTGCCTTTTCTAAATCCAGCTTGAACATCTGGAAGTTCACGGTTCACATACTATTGAAGCCTGGCTTGGAGAATTTTGAGCATTACTTTGCTAGCATGTGAGAAGAGTGCAATTTTGCGGTAGTTTGAACACTCTTTGTCATTTGGGATTTCTTTGGGACTGGAATGAAAACTGACCTTTTCCAGTCCTGTGGCCACTGTTGTGTTTTCCAAATTTGCTGGCATATTGAATGCAGCACTTTCACAGCATCATCTTTTAGGGTTTGAAATAGAACAACTGGAATTCCATCACTTCCATTAGCTTTGTTTGTAGTGGGGCTTCCTAAGACCCACTTGACTTCCCACTCCAGGATGACTGGGTCTAGGTGAGTGATCCCACCATCGTGGTTATCTGGGTCATGAAGATCTTTTTTGTATAGTTCTTCTGTGTATTCTTGCCACCTCTCCTTAATATCTTCTGCTTCTGTTAGGTCCATATCATTTCTGTCCTTTATTGAGCCCATCTTTGCATGAAATCTTCCCTTGGTATCTCTAATTTTCTTGAAGAGGTCTCTAGTCTTTCCCATTCTGTTGTTTTTCCTCTATTTCTTTGCATTGATCACTGAGGAAGGCTTTCTTATCTCTTCTTGCTCTTCTTTGGAACTCTGCATTCAAATGGGTATATCTTTTCTTTCCTCCTTTGTCTTTCAGTATCAGTATCAGTTCAGTCACTCAGTCATGTCTGAGTCTGCGACCCCATGGACTGCAGCACGCCAGGCTTCCCTGTCCATCACCGACTCCCGGAGTTTACTCAAACTCATGTCCATTGAGTCGGTGATGCCATCCAACCATCTCATCCTCTGTTTTCCCCTTCTCCTCCCACCTTCAATCTTTCCCAGCATCAGGGTCTTTTCCAACGAGTCAGCTCTTCCCATCAGGTGGCCAAAGTATTGGAGTTTCAGCTTCAACATCAGCCCTTCCAATGAACCCCAGGGCTGATCTCCTTTAGGATGGACTGTTTGGATCTCCTTGCAGTCCAAGGGACTCTCAAGAGTCTTCTCCAACACCACAGTTCAAAAGCATCAATTCTTCAGCACTCAGCTTTCTTTATAGTCCAACTCTCACATCAATACATGATATTGAAAAAACCATAGCCTTGACTAGACGGACCTTTGTTGGCAAAGCAATGTCTCTGCTTTTTCATATGCTATCTAGGTTGGTCATAACTTTTCTTCCAAAGAGTAAGCATCTTTTTATTTTTATTTTTATTTTTTTTTGCATCTTTTTATTTCATGGCTGCAGTCACCTTTGCCTTTAGCTTCTCTTTTTTTCTCAGCTATTTGTAAGTTTATCCTCCTCAGATAACCATTTTGCCTTTTTGCATTTCTTTCTCCTGGGGATGGTCTTGATCCCTGCCTCCTGTACAATGTCACGAACCTCCATCCACAGTTCTTCAGGCACCTGTCTATCAGATCTCATCCCTTAAATCTATTTGTCACTTCCATTGTATAATCATAAGGGATTTGACTTAGGTCATATCTGAATGGTCTAGTGGTTTTCCCTACTTTTTTCAATTTAAGTCTGAATTTTGCAATAAGGAGTTCATGATCATGAACTCCTTATTTCAGAATTACTTTAATATTTATGAATTTACTTCTTTATTTTCTTAAAACTTCTATTTGATCTCAAGTCTTGATTAAAATGTTATATCAAAGAAATGACTGTTTCCCAAAACAGCCTGCTGATTAACATAAACATTAGGTTCTGAATGATATAACAGCTCAACAAATACAACACAGCAAAAAATAAGATCTGTCATAGAAACCATTGTTGCATACAATCATAATACTCAGACAGTGCTAACATATTCATTAATTTAATAAATATTTATTGGTCATCTACTATGGGCTAGATACTCTTTGAAATTCTCAGAATAATTTTTTGAACAAGCCAGGAAAGGTCCTGCTCTAAAGGAACTTATACTCTAGTAATTATGGGGGGTTAGGGAGGACATGGTGCCTCAGATTGTAAGGAATCCACCTGCAATGCAGGAGATATGGGTTTAATCCCTAGGTTGGGAAGATTCCCTGGAGAAGAGAATGACTACCCACTTCAGTAGACAGAGGAGCCTGGACAGGCTGGCAGGCTTCAGTCCATGTGGTTGCAAAGAGTCAGACATGACTGAATGACTAACATCTTCACTGTCATGTAGTAATACTATTAAAAATTACATAGTAGGTGCTGTAAGCTATTTGTGTCTGATAACAGAAAAGACCGTCATAATAAACATAAGACCCGTATGTCTTCAGCACTAGTAGCTTCAGAAAACTGAAGCTAGTAAGCCTCCTTAACCACAAACTCTAAATGAAAATGATTTAGTAAAAACCAAATGGCTTATTGATTTGATGGAATACTCTCCTCTCCTCCCCTCCTGCACATCATAGGCTCATGTGCACAAAAAGACATGCATGCACACATAAGTAATACAACTTCTTTACAATGCTTTTAAAAATTAACCACTAACACACTAAGCATGCTGAGTTGCTTGGAGACACTGACTCCAGAACTTGCATATTCAATAAGGGGCAATAGTCCCAAACCCATTCAATTTTAAAATAAGAAGAGTCTAAGATTATATGAATTTTCAACAAACACACACATCCAAAGCAGTAATACAGCTAAAAGGTAACAATAACTGAAAATCTCTTTAAAATTCAGTCAATGTCATTACCATTTGCTTTGATTTCCTTCCTCTAAAGTCTACAGTGTTTTGGTTGCTACCCAGAAAACAAAAGCAGAAAGCAATTGCTAAATGGCAAAGCAGAGATTATGAGCTTTCAGCTGTTACAAATCATGAATTTTTAACATCGGAGATTTATAAAATATCAACTGCTTATATTTACACTGTGGTTAGTAATGGTACCAAGCATGGAGAACATGACAGTTTTCTTAGACACCAAATATCATAAAATCAACCTTCACTTATAACTATCTAAGTCTTACTGCTTCAAGGTGTTAATATTAACGGACCACAGATGTGTAAGTTCAGAGTTAGAAAACGTAACATCTAGACTTCTCACACAGTTTCCAATAGCTTAATTTTTCAACACAGAAGAGTGTGGAATACAGCAACTTAAAACAAAGGTATACTTAAATATTAAATTTTTGAGCAAAAAAAATTAATTGGCTTAATTACTAATCCCATGATTTCACTTTATTCAAGGCTTGGGGTCAAGAGTATGTATGATTTCTTAGACTCTGACATAACATTTTTGAGTCAACTACAGTTTTTGCCTCTTTTTGTGGCAGGATTTGAAATACATTTGGTCTCTTTTTGAACACTACTTCTGAGAATGTCATCGAAGGCATGTTTTTACTGAAGTTCTAAAGTGAAGACAGCAAAAATCCCTTATGGACTACTCCTGAATTTCATTTCAGGAGACAGGTGCGGCAGTGCTGGCTTATTTATTTGGGGAGAATGATGAAATTGGCAATAGCATTTGTTGAGTTCCTACTACATGCCTGGCGCCTTTATCAAGGGATACGGGTCTGGGCACACAACATCTAAACTTGAGACTTGTCAAAACATACGCAATTCTCCAGGGTATATTATTTAGTGAAAAAGCCAAACATAGAATAGTGTGCATAGCATTTGTACAAGGCTGTATGCAAAAAGAAAAGATACGGCTTATACATGAATGAACTACTGTAAACAAGAGACTGACTGCTTCCAAGTAAGAGAAACTGGATAGCTGAGAACAGAGAACAGTGAGATATACGCTCTTTACCCTTTTGTGAGCTCTGAAATATGCGCCAAGTGACTATATGCTTTGTTGTTGTTTAGTGGCTAAGTCACATCCCACCTGTGTGACCCCATGGACTGTAGCCCACCAGGCTCCTCTGTCCATGGGATTTCCTAGGCAAGAATACTAGAGTAGACTGCCATTTTCTTCTCCAGGGGATCATCACGACCCAGGGATCAAACCTGTGTCTCCTGCTTGGCAGACGGGTTCTTTACCACTAAGCCACCAGGGAGGCCCACAGGAGAGCATAACCTCTTTTAAAGATGGGCTTTTTCTTCCCTACAGTTCTTCTCTTGGTAACACATATTATCTTGTTCTGATTTTGCAAATCTTACCACTGCTTTAAAGCCAGATGGGATGGTTGCCCTATACTTTAAGATGCTCAGCCCTAAGATTTTGTGTTCCTATAGCAGACTCCCTTTTAAGAAGTGACTAGTGAAGTCACTCAGTCCTGTCCAACTCTTTGCAACCCCATGGACTGTAGCCTACCACGTTCTTCCGTCCATGAGATTTTCCAAGCAAGAGTACTGCAGTGGGTTGCCATTTCCTTCTCCAGAGGATCTTCCTGACCCAGGGAGTAAATATACCTATAAAGACAATTTAATAACCAAAAAGGTGTATCGACTGACTCTATTTGCTAGAGACTTTTCACCATTCCATGGGTCTCACCTGTGAGAATATGCTTTTATCTTGCTTTCCTTAACTGTATCCATGCTGCTGCTGCTTAGTCACCAGTCATGTCCGACTCTGTGCGACCCTGAGGACTGCAGCCTGCCAGGCTCCTCTGTCCATGGGATTCTCTAAGAGTGTTAGAGTGGGTTGCCATGCCCTCCTTCAGGGGATCTTCCCGACCAAGGGACTGAACCCGGGTCTCCTGCACTGCAGGAAGATTCTTTACTGCTGAGCCACCAGGGAAGCCCCCATTGTATCCATACTACATCTAAATCGATTCTAAACCAGTGATTACCACACCTAAATATATATTAGAACTTCTCAGAATTCCTTTGAAAGGTACCAATGCCTGGTCCCCACTCCTTGAGAGTCTGATCTAATCAGCCTTGATATGGGGCTGGATATTGTTATATGTGTCCCCAAAGTAATTATTAATATAATCCACAGACAGGATTAAGAAACCAAAGCCTAGTCCTTAGATACTAAGCATTACCTAAGGCTTCTCTGGTGGCCCAGTGGTAAAGAATTCACCTGCCAATACAGGAGTTGCAGTAGACGCAGGTTTGATCCCTGGGTCAGAAAGATCCCTGGAGGGGGACATGGCAACCCACTCCAGTATTTTTGCCTGGAAAATCCCATGAACAGAGGAGCCTTGCAGGGTACAGTCTATGGGGTCGCAAAAGAGTCAGACATGACTGAAACCGTTAAACACGTTACCTAAGGCTAGGGTATTTTTTCAATATCTACCTGCCTGGTTATCCTAGTAGATGAGCCTAGAATTTAACACTAAATTTTGCTGCTTTTTTCCATATGTTATCAGTAAATGAGCCAATCTAAGTATTGGTAAAAAGAATATATATAAGTGAAATCTGATAATAGGAGGCCATTTACTGAGGAAACAACTGGAGAGAAATGCCTTATTCCCCCAATTACTTATGCCTTGATCCCTAAATCAGAATTCCAGACTGGAGATATCTATGTCTCTCTCTCTCTTTCTCTCTCTCTCTCTCTCTCTCTCTCTATATATATATATATATACATATACATATATATATATATATACATATACAATACATATACATACATATTTATATATATATATATATATATATATATATATATCATGATTTGTAGATCTAGCACCCTGTGTAAAACTGCCTTATCCACAAAGATGAAATGATTAACCCCTGCTCAGCAGGTTAATGTGTTGTCCAGAGACTTTTGAAAATTAAGCTTTAGTTTGGGATTTTACTTTGGTTTTATTACTGCTTAAAGCACTATATCTTTAAATGAAGGGTTTCTGACCTGAATTTCAGAGGGGTTCATAAATATTCTGATTTTTTTTAATGTGTATATGTTCTTTTTCCTAGGGAAGGAAGTCAGTTGCTTTTATCAGTTTCTGAAATCCTTCGTAACCAAAAGATTTCTACATATATCCCTAGGTTTCTAGGTAAAATCTCTTCAAGATTTTGTTTCACTCTGAGAAACAACTTGATGAAGCTAGAGGGCAGATGAACAGGCAGATATCATAACTCAGTTCATTTTCCTCCCCATGGGGTGGATAAGCCTCCCTA
Organism: Giraffa tippelskirchi; assembly: GCF_054371585.1. Taxonomy (NCBI): domain Eukaryota; kingdom Metazoa; phylum Chordata; class Mammalia; order Artiodactyla; family Giraffidae; genus Giraffa; species Giraffa tippelskirchi. The sequence continues at coordinate 113,345,934 of NC_137278.1, read as the reverse complement.
TTGCTACCCTCTTAATCCACTTTTATCAAAGGGCTACAAATAGTCTCAAAATCCAAATTTAGTGTTCTGTCTGAGGTCCCCAACCAAACTGTCTTCTTTATCCTCCTATTTTGATTACAAGAATTTGCCATTTTTGTAAATCAAAGCCAGTCAAATATCAGCAGTTTCATATGGTTCAAATTAATGCTTTCAATAAATTTGCTATTTTGACAATCCCTCTTCACTATCTCCTGAGGTAGATACCACCGAGTTGCAATTCCTCAGGTTTGAGTCCTCGCCTTTCTTCGGTTAAGAAGGATAGGCTCTAGCTTCCAGCCTGTAAAGGTAAGACTTCTCCATGACTATATTCAGACTGCATATGTTGACCTATAACCTCATCTAGATCTATCCCTTTTGTACAAACTTTCAGCTATAAGGTGAACAACATCTGAGGATCTAATATATAATATAGTGACTAACAGTTGAAAATACTGAATTGCATCACTGAAATTTGTTAAGAGAGTAGAATTTAAACATTCTCAACAGGAAAAGAATGATTAATATGTGAGATATTTTAGTTAAGTAGATGGGAGAAATCCTTGCATAATGTACATGCAGGCATGCGCGCTCAGTCGTTCTGTCATGTCTGATCGTCTGCGACCCCGTGGACTGTAAACTGCTAGGCTCCTCTGTCCATGGGATTCTCCAGGAAAGAATATCAGAGCGGGTTACCATTTCCACCTCAAGGGAATCTTACTGACCCAGGGATCGAACCTGCGTCTCTTGCATCTTCTGCATTGGCAGGTGGAGTCTTTACCACTGAGCCACCTGGGAAGCCCTTTATAATGTACACATGTATCAAATAGCCTAAATTTTATTTGCCAATTATACCTCAATAGAGTTTTAAACAATCAAAAATAGGTCTGTCCCTTTGGTTTGTTTTCTTCCCCTGCCTTTTCCCAACTTTGAGAGTTGACCATACTGACACTTTTGACGATCTTACCCCCAATGGGATAAACCATTTCTTTCACCTAGGTAATAAACATATTAAAAAGATGCTTACTTTCAAAAGTTATTAATGCCAAGTAAATGAAGCAGAGCACAGTAATTGGTAATTCCACAGACCCAGTGCTGAGCTAATTAGGGACTCTGACATATGTACCATTCTCAGCAATCAGAGAACATTTATCACTAGGATAGCTGGTAGTTTAAGGCTAGATAAAAGCAGGACTGCTTTCCCCTCTGAATTCCTCCATGCTGATGAGCAATCACTCTGCTATATCGTGTAATGAAGGAACAAATTCAGGCCCTCTTTACTCATAGCAAGGAGTGAGAATTCACTGTTAGAGAAATTAAATGGCCTCTTGCATTATTTTACCAAGAGATTTCTGCCCAGAAAATAAAGTGTGACTATTCCATATGTATACTGCAATTCAACCTGAGGCTGTACAAAGTCTAACTCTTCCACTTGGATCGCTGATCCCTCATCTTCTGGAAAACTTCCCCTCCACTGGTTTTTAGGACACTGCTTTCTGATTCTTCTATCGCTTTTCACTTTCTCACTCTCAATTTATACTGCTTTCCTTTCTCAGACTTAACCTCACTGCGTAACTTGATCACTTTTGATACCTGAATTATTAACTCTCTCACATTTATAATTCTGAAAGTTCGTCTGAGTTTCAAACCTCACTTCCCAACACCACACAAATGTCTGAGTAGCTCCTTTAAACTCAACATTCAGTTCAGTTCAGTTCAGTCGCTCAGTCGTGTCTGACTCTTTGCGACTCCATGAACCGCAGCACGCCAGGCATCCCTGTCCATCACCAACTCCCAGAGTTCACCCAGATCCATGTCTATTGAGTCGTTGATGCCATCCAACCACCTCATCCTCCGTCGTCCCCTTCTCCTCTTGCCCTCAATCTTTCCCAGGATCAGGGTCTTTTCAAATGAGTCAGCTCTTCCCATCAGGTGGCCAAAGTATTGGAGCTTCAGCTTCAACATCAGTCCTTCCAATGAACATTCAGGACTGATTTTCTTTAGGATAGACTGGTTGGATCTCCTTGTAGTCCAAGGGACTGTCCAAGACCATCACCACAGTTCAAAAGCATCAATTCTTTGGCGCTCATCTTTCTTCATAGTCCAACTCTCACATCCATACATGACTACTGGAAAAACCGTAGCCTTGACTAGACGGACCTTTGTTGACAAAGTAATGTCTCTGTTTTTTAATATGCTGTCTAGGTTGGTCATAACTTTCCTTCCAAGGAGTAAGTGTCTTTTAATTTCATGGCTGCAATCACCATCTGAAGTGATTTTGGAGCCCAACAAAATAAAGTCAGCCACTGTTTCCCCATCTATTTCCCATGAAGTGATGGGACCGGATGCTATGATCTTAGTTTTCTGAATGTTGAGCTTTAAGCAAACCTTTTCACTTTCCTCTTTCACTTTCATCGCGGCTCTTTAGTTCTTCTTCAATTTCTGCCATAAGGGTGGTGTCATCTGCATATCTGAGGTTATTGATATTATTTCTCCCGGCAATCTTGATTCCAGCTTGTGCTTCCTCCAGCCCAGCGTTTCTCTTATTTAAATAAGCATATAAGTTAAATAAGCAGGGTGACAATATACAGCCTTGATGTACTCCTTTCTCAATTTGGAACCAGTCCATTGTTCCATGTCCAGTTCTAACTGATGCTTCTTGTCTTCCATTCAGGTTTCTCGGAAGACAGGTAAGGTGATCTGGTATTCCCATCTCTTTAAGAATTTTCCAGTTTGTTGTGGTCCACACAGTCAAAAGCTTTAGCACAGTCAGTGAAGCAGAAGTTGATGTCTTTCTGAAATTCCCTTGCTTTTTCCATGATCTAGAGGGTGTTGGCAATTTTATCTTTGGTTCCTCTGCCTTTTCTAAATCCAGCTTATACATCTGAAGTTCTCGGTTCATGTACTGCTAAAGCTTAGCTTGAAGGATTTTGAGCATTACCTTGTTAGCATGTGAAATGAGTGCAATTGTATGGTAAACTGAACATTCTTTGGTGCTGCCTTTCTTTGGGATTGGAATGAAAACTGACTTTTCCAGTCACTAAGGAAATTATCAAAAGCTGTTATGAAATGAAGATGACAGAGGCCAGTTTGAGAGGATTGTGGGCTTAAGTCCTAGGTTAGAAAATGGAGCTATTGGGTATAGGCAAGAGCCTTCAAAGATGAAGAAAGTTGTAACTGCATGGGGATAGGGAATCAACAATTTATGTGGGGTTTTGGTTGCTGTTTGTTTGTTTTAATGAAAGAAACAGGAATGTGTTGAAAATTTGAGAATTATCAGGAAGCTAAAATCAAAGCAGACAACCAGGAAAATGTAGGCCTAAATGGCCTTTATGGCAGGAGTCCCCAACTTCCAGGATCTAATGCCTAATGATCTGAGGTGAAGCTGATGTAATAATAATAAAAATAAAGTGCACAATAAGTATAATGTGCTTGAATCACTTGAAACCATCCCCTAACTCCAGTCCGTGGAAAAACTGTCTTCCACGAAACTAGTCCTTCGTGCCATAAAGGTTGGCGACTGCTGTTCTGTGGCAAAAAAGAAAATCTTATTTAAATATCCATTGTAAGTTTTATAGTGAAACATAGATTGCTTCAAGTGGGTAAGTCTTCTGTACTTGGAGGTTTCACTGAATATCCAACTTAATTATAACCATTTTTAATTTTTTTTCAGCTAATGTAAGTATTATTTATTCATAAAATATCATAAACCATTTGTACTCAATAAAAGAGAAATGTTTCATGAGCTGATTTTTGTACTCTAGATGATTTGGCACAGAGTGATCTGCAAATCTCCTAATACTTCAGAACATCAATTTTTGTTAAAATGCATCACTAGGGAAAAATATCATCACAGATACCAATTCACTGTCTACCTCATACTATAGTTTTGATATGCTATAATTCATTAAGAATTAAAATAAATCTTTGATCAACTAAATTTATGAGTTTATTTCTATTCAGAAAAGGTAATCCTATGAAGATATGAATGATCTACTAAATTATTCTGTTCACTATAAAAAGAATGTATTTTTATTATGTAATGGAAGATTTTCACTTCCTAAATTAAAAATAATAATAACACTAAAATAAAACAATGCTAATTTAGCAATCCAACTAAAACTGGGGCACAAGTGGGACAATTATTTTGTGGAAGTTAATAAAGACTTTTTTCATTTGCTGACCTAGTGACAAGTCAGGACACTGTTATACTTTAGCTTTGCTTTAATTAATGAAGCAAGTTTTCACCCTGTGTTCTGCATGCTCCATTTGTCAATTAATCCCTTAAAAATTCATTTACACAATGAATTTTCTGTTTCTCCTGAAAGGCACTGTGCTGGACACTGGGGGTACAGAAATGACAAACATCCCCTCCCCTCAAACAGTTTACAGTATCAGAGGCCTGTATTCACAAGACCAAAGGAATCTAGATGGTATAATGGAATTATAAAGAACTTCAATCAGCCACAGGAAGGCATGAAAATATCAGACAGAAGATGAAATTCAAGCTGATCCCTTAAGAAAAAGAACCACTCTGCTATGTGATCAGAACAAAAGTGGAATTTCAGTAGAGGAGACAACTTAATCACTGGCGGTTCGATCCCTGGGTTGGGAAGATCCCCTGGAGAAGGGAAAGACTACCCACTCCAGTATCCTGGACTCGAAAATCCCATGGACTGTATAGTCCATGGGGTGGCAAAGAGTCGGACAAGACTGAGCGACTTTCACTTCCACTTTTTTCTGCTCATGTAAGTGCTAATAATGACTGGATTGCTGAGTAGGAAGCTGAATTCAGAACAAGAGACAGATTTTAAGGGTGAGCAAAGAGCAGATGAGTACAGATCATTCATATCATGCAAATAAGTTTGAATTTTGTTCTTTGACAGGAGTTCTTTGAAGTCTTTTTTAGTAAATTTTAATTAAGTTTTTTATATGAGATAATTGTAGATTCACAGGGAACTGTAAGAAATAATACAGAAATATGTCATATACCCTTAACACTTTTCCTATCAGTAACATCTTACAAAACTATAGCTTAATACCACAATTAGGACACGATATAATCAAGATAAAGAACATCTCTACAAGGAGATGTTACCCTTTTGTAGCCAAAGATGTTGACTGCAGTATGTAGAAAAACAACTGATGTTTGCATGTTTATCTTATATCCTGAGACCTGGCTGAACTCACTTATTAATTACAGGTTTTTAAATGTTTTATAATTTCCTAGACAATCATGCCATTTGCAAATAGAGACAATTTTATTTCTTCCTTTCTGATATGTTTCTCTTTTTGTTTCCATATATTGCCTTATCAAATTAACTAGAAGTTTCAGAAGTATATTGAATAAAGAGGTGAGAGTGGACATCCTTGCTTTGTTCTCAAACATAAGTACTTAGTCTTTCATTAGTAACTACTGGCCATTAGCTGTCCCTTTTAGAAAGGCTTATGGCTCCTCCAGTGGCTGAGCAGTAAAGAATTCGCCTACAATGCAGGAGATATGGGTTCGATCCCTGGGTAAGGAAGATCCCCTGGAATAGGAAATTGCACCCTACTCCAGTATCCTTGCCAGGGAAATCCCATGGACAGAGGAGCCTGGCAGGCTTCACACTCCATAGTGTTGTGAAAGGGTCAGACACGATTTAATGACTAAACAATAAGAAAGTGGTAACAAATTTTCCAAATTTTTCTTTCCCTTGAGAATGTCTTTATTTCTCCTTTATCTTCAAAATATATTTGCATAAATACAGAATTCTGGATTGACAGTTCCTTTCTTCTCACACTTGAAAAACATTCTGTCACTTTCCTCTGACCTCCCTAGTTTCTAAAAAATCCTATCATTCAAAGGGGTTTCGGAGAAGGCAATGGTACCCCACTCTAGTACTCTTGCCTGGAAAATCCCGTGGATGGAGGAGCCTGGTAGGCTACAGTCCCTGGGGTAGCTAAGAGTCGGACACGACTGAGCGACTTCACTTTCACTTTTCCCTTTCATGCACTGGAGAAGGAAACGGCAACCCACTGCAGTATTCTTGCCTGGAGGATCCCGGGGACGGCGGAGCCTGGTGGGCTGCTGTCTATGGGGTCGCACAGAGTCGGACACGACTGAAGCGACTTAGCAGCAGCAGCAGCAGCAGCAGCAGCAAAGGGGTTTACCCATACAGATAAGAAATCTTTCTCCCTACTTTCAAGATTTTTTTTTTTTTGCCTTCAATTTTCAGAAGTTTAAGATTTTTTTGTGTATGTGGATTTCTTTATAGTAACGTTGTTTGAGGGTTTACTCGGTTTCTTGAACCAACAGATATATATTGTTGGCCAAATCTGAGAAGATGAGAAGTTTTCCATTATTTTTTTCAGGCCCGCTCTCTTTCTCCTCGCCTTTCATGACTGAAATCACATATGCCATGTTTTCTGTTATCATTCCACATATCCCTGAGGCTCTGTTAGTTGTCGCTTTTCAGTCTGTTTTCTTTCTGTTGTTTAGATTGTGTAATTTCTACTGCTGCTTCTTCCATTTCATTAATTGTTTCCTCTGTCCCCTCCATTCTGGTATTGAGCCCATCCATTGAGTTTTTATCTTTGTTATTACATTTTTCAACTCTATAATTTCCCTATGATTATTCTTTATAGCATCTATATCTTTGCTGGAACTTTTTATTTCTTAACTGTAACTATTTTTTTGACCTTAAAAAAATAGAATGTTTAAAGAATTTTCATCATCACTTGTTTAAGCATTTTTAACACAGTTGCTTTAAAATCTTTGTCAGATAATTCTAACATCTCTGTCATCTCAGTTCTGGCACCTATCAACTGTCTTTTCTCATTCAGCTTGAGATCTTTTTAATTCTTGGTATGAGGTCATCAAATCCTGGACAATTTCTTGGTATTACATTATGAGACAGACTCGTATTTAAATCTTGTTTCAGGTGGCTTATTTAGATTTCACTCCAGCAAAGAAGGAAGACATAGGGGTAAAAATCCAGGTTCCTCATTTGACCTCCATTGATACCCAATTGGGGCTTCCCTGGTGGCTCAGATGGTAAAGAATCTGCCTGCAATGCAGGAAAACTGGGTTTGATTCCTGGGTGGGAAAGATCCCCTGGAGACGAGAATAGCTTGGGAGAATGCTCATTACTCTGGCTTGGTTCCCATTCTAATTGTAGGTTTCCAATGGCACCTCCCTGTTACTGCTCCCAACAAGGCCTCTGCTGATATCACAGGAAAGAGACAGGTGGTCTTGTTATTGAAACTCCCCCAAATCCTGACTCTCTACTAGGCTTCCACTGACTCTATCCCAATGGAGAATGGAAGGGGTATCTCATTACTGGTAGGTTAGGGGGATAAGTCCAGGCTCCTTATTTGGTCTCTACTGTTACTGCTTGTTCAATGGGTCCTCATTACAATCTAACAGGAATGAAAATCTTGGCTCCCTATTCAAACTCCTCTGACACCACCCTGTGGGAAGAGGCTTAGGATTAAGCTCCGCCTTAAAGCCTAACAATTGTGGAAGTCTAAACTTCCCACTCAGCCTTTGCTGTTGGCAGTGGGGTTGGGACGATGGATTTTTCTGTGTCATTTGTCTGGAGTGGAGCCATCTAAAAGTTTCATGTCTTAGGCTGCTCCTTCCTAAACCTTTGGCCTGAGCGGTCAGGTTTGTTGATTTTTTTTTGGTGGTGTTGTTTTCCTTCTCAGAGGGTTTACTTTTGTTGTGACTTGCTTTGTCTGCAGTTGTTGGCACTTCTAGGTTGTCAGCTTCTTTAGACACAAATCTAAGACATATGAGGGAAAAATAAAGCCAGGTCTCATCACTATGTTGTTTCTCAAATCACAAGGTCCCTAAAGTCAGTTTTCCTTCTTATCTCCATCTTTTAGTCTTATGTTTGTTTTAGACATAATGCTTAAAATGTTCAGTTCTACTTAGTGGGAGGAATAGAGACAAGTATGTCATCTCTAACTTCCTGGAGGCAAAACTCAATCCTTTGAAAAAATTTCAGCCATGGAGTTCTGCATTCATCTTTGCATTTTAGATGGATAGTGAGGAGAGCTCAGAAATTAGAGTTTGGGTAGAGATGCCCTGGAAAGACATCTGAAGGCAGGAGGATTTATTAGAACATGGCCTAGACTGGCTATCTGAAATATACAACTGGGAAGCACAGGCACAAGTGAGATCAGAGGCCAAACACAGAATATACATCAGTCAACAACATACTTACTAAATCGTCATAGCCTTGACTATGTGGCAGGAGGCATGGAAACAAGAGGACACTTTTGACAGGTGCTAAAATATGGGAATAACAGACCACCTTACCTGCTTCCTCAGAAATCAATACGCAGGTCAAGAAGCAACAGTTAGAACTGTTCATGGAACAACCGACTTGTTCAAAATTGGGAAAGGAGTACATCAGGGCTGTATATTGTCACCCTGGCTAGATGAATCACAAGCTGGAATCAAGATTGCCAGCAGAAATATCAATAACCTCAGATATGCAGATGACAGCATCCTAATGGCAGAAAGCAAAGAGGAAATCTTGATGAAAGTGAAAGAGGAGAATGAAAAACGTGGCTTAAAACTCAACATTTAAAAAATGAAGGGAGCGGGACTAAGATGGCGGAGGAACAGGACGGGGAGACCACTCTCTCCTCCACAAATTTATTGAGAGAACATCTGAACGCTGAGCAAACTTCACAAAACAACTTCTGAACACTGGCAGAGGACATCAGGCATCCAGAAAAACAGCGCATTATCTTTGAAAGGAGGTAGGAGAAAATATAAAAGATAAAAAGAGAGACAAAAGAGTTAGGGATGGAGACCCGTCCCGGGGAGGGAGTCGTAAAAGAGGAGAAGTTTCCAAACACCAGAAAACCCTCTCACCGGCGGGTTTGGGGGAAGATTTCGAATCTCGGAGGGCAACATAACCGGGAGAAAAAATAAATAAAACCCACAGATTACGTGCCTAAAGTCAACTGCCAGCAAAGAACCTCAGACACTTGCATCCGCCACCAACAAGTGGGGGCTGAACGGAGAGGAGCAGGCGGCACTGCTTAGGGTAAGGACTGGGCCTGAACGCCCTGAGGGCAATCTGAGGGAGCTAACGTGAGATAGTAACCTAAACTGTGGGACAGCCAGAGAGAGAGAACTATCCCGTGAAAAGCCCCAATCTAAGGCACTGCTGGCCTGCTCACAGAACAAAGGACTGAGCAATACCAGAGGAGAGCTAGCCGGCTTGCGGACCACCCCATCCCCCCCACCCCTCCACCGGACACAGCAGGCAGGCGGGACCAGCCAGAGCTGGAAAGGGGCAAACTCGGCCCCAGAGAGGGCACCCCCTACCAAACTGCAAACAGGCTCCCAGTTTCTAAGCAAAGACTGCCTGAGATCCCGGAGGGTCGACAGCCACCGGGAGGGTTGCAGCCAGAGACCAGCTCCCAGAACTAACACAAAGCACACCGGAGCTGGTCGCGCCCGTAAACCAAGGAAGGGACCAGGGAGGTGATAAGCCGCACCGCCCCAACAAGGGAGAGTGCCCTTGCCAAACTCCTGGCTGCCTCAGCTGCAAACCACAAACCACGGGCCCAACCAAGTCTGCACCTTTTTGGAGCACCCAGGAACCTGAACCTGAGCAGCTTAGACCTGGGAAGTGCACGCATCTCAGGGCCCACTCCCCAGCCGAGTAACCTAAAGCCTGAGCAGAGTATACGGGGAAAGCACACACACCGTGAGCGGGGGTGAACCCAGTGCGGCCGAGACACTGCGAGCTCTCCACACACACGCCAGTGATATTGGTTTTCAGTATTCCTCCCTCCCCACAGCACGATTGAACAAGCGAACCTAAAGAGACCACCTCCGCCCCTTTGTGGCAGGGCGGAAATTAGATACTGAAGAGACCTGCAAACAGAAGCCAAATAAACAGAGGGAAGTGCTTTGGAAGTGACAGGCCAACAGATTAAAATCCATGTAGTTATCACCGACTGCACTGAAAGGGCCTATAGATCTTGAAAAATATAAGCAGGAACAAGGATCTATCTGAAACTGAACAGACCCCACACTGCTCACAACAGCTCCAGAGAAAGTCCTGGATATATTTTTACTATTATCATTTTTTTTTTCTTTTTAATTAAAAAAAATTTTTTTTTTTACTTTTTTCTTTAAGTCCTCTATTACACCTTTAATTTTCATTTTTATAACCCACCATTACCTTACAAAAAACAAAAACAAAAACCCTATTTTTAAAGCAAACTGCATACATATATCTTATACTTTTTGTGATTTTGTTTTCTTTTTTTCGTTTTTTTATATTGTATTTTTTTAAGAGTCTAACCTCTACTCTAGATTTTTAATCTTTGTTTTACATCTTTGATATCAATTTTCTATATTTAATAACCCAATCTTTAGTACCCATTTTTACTCAGGAGTGGGATTACTGGCTTGATTACTCTCTCCCCCTATTGGCGCTCTTTCTTCTCCCCCAGGGAACCTCTATCTCCCACCCTCCCCTTTCTCCTCTCAATCCAATTCTGTGAATCTCTGAGGGTGTTCTGGGCACCAGAGAACACTTCGGGAACAGAATACTGCCCAGATCTTGCTCTCCCCTCTTGGTTCCTCCCTTTCTACTCATGCTCACCTCTATTACCTTCCTCCCCCCTCTCTTTGTATCTCTGTGAACCTCTCTGAGGGTTCCAGACTGTGGAGAGCACAGAGGGAAGTGCTTACTGGCTAGACTGCTCTCTCCACGTTTGAGTCCCCCTCTTCCCCTCCTGGTCACCTCAACCCCTTCCCCCTCCTTTCACCTCTCCATGTAACTCAGTGAACCTCTCTGGGTATCCCTCACCGTGGAGAATCTTTTCACCATTAACCTAAAAGTTTTATTATCGATGCTGTATGGAAGGAGAAGTCTTGAGGCTACTGCAAGAATAAGACTGAAAGCCAGAGGAAACATTAATTAATAAGAGATCGTCCAAAAGCCTCCACATATACACTGAAACCAAGCTCCACCCAAGAGCCAATAAGTTCCAGAGCAAGACATACCACGCAAATTCTCCAGCAACGCAGGAACATAGCCCTGAGCATCAATATACAGGCTGCCCAGAGGCACACCAAATCCATAGACATCTCAAAACTCAATACTGGACACTCCATTGCACTCTAGAGAGAAGAAATCCAGCTCCACCCACCAGAACACCGACACAAGCTCCCTCATCCAGGAAACCTTGACAAGCCACCCGTCCAACCCCAACCACAGTGAGGAACCTCCACAATAAAGAGGAACTTCAATCTACCAGAATACAGAAAGGCCACGCCTAACACAGCAATCTAAACAAGATGAAAAGGCAGAGAAACACTCAGCAAGTAAAGGAAAATGAGAAATGCCCACCAAACCAAACCAAAGACGAGGAGATAGGGAATCTATCTGAAAAAGAATTTAGAATAATGGTAATAAAAATGATCCTAAATCTTGAAAACAAAATGGAGTTACAGATAAATAGCCTGGAGACAGGGATTGAGAAGATGCAAGAAATGTTTATCAAGGACCTAGAAGAAATAAAAAAGAGTCAGTGTATAATGAATAATGAAATAAAGGAGATAAAAGACACTCTGGATGGAACCAACAGTAGAATAACGGACGGAGAAGAGGATAAGTAAGGTAGAAGATAGAATGGTAGAAATAAACGAAGCAGAGAGGAAAAAAGAAAAAAGAATCAAAAGAAATGAGGAAAACCTCAGGGACCTCTGGGACAATATGAAACACCCCGACATTCGAATCATAGGAGTCCCAGAAGAAGAAGATAAAAGGAAAGGCCATGAAAAAATACTCGAGGAGATAATAGTTGAAAATTTCCCTAAATTGGGGAAGGAAATAGTCACAGAAGTCCAAGAAACCCAGAGAGTTCCAAACAGGATAAACCCAAGGTGAAACACCCCAAGACACATGTTAATCAAATTAACAAAGATCAAACACAAAGAACAAATATTAAAAGCAGCAAGGGAAAAACAACAAATAACACACAAGGGGATCCCCATAAAGATAACAGCTGATCTTTCAATAGAAACTCTTCAGGCTAGAAGGGAATGGCAGGACATACTTAAAGTAATGAAAGAGAATAATCTACAACCCAGATTACTGTACCCAGCAAGGATCTCATTCAGATATGAAGGAGAATTCAAAAGCTTTACAGACAAGCAAAAGCTGAGGGAATTCAGCACCACCAAACCAGCTCTCCAACAAATGCTAAAGGATCTTCTCTAAACAGGAAACACAGAAAGGATGTTTCAACACGAACTCAAAACAACAAAGTAAATGGCAACAGGACCATACTTATCAATAAGTACCTTAAATGTAAATGGGTTGAATGCCCCAACCAAAAGACAAAGACTGGCTGAATGGATAAAAAAACAAGACCCCTATATATGCTGTCTACAAGAGACCCACCTCAAAACTAGGGACACATACAGACTGAAAGTGAAGGGATGGAAAAACATATTTCATGCAAACAGAGACCAAAAGAAAGCAGGAGTCACAATACTCATTTCAGATAAAATAGACTTTAAAATAAAGGCTGTGAAAAGGGACAAAGAAGGACACTACATAATGATCAAAGGATCAATCCAAGAAGAAGATATAACAATTATAAATATATATGCACCCAACAGAGGGGCACCACAATATATAAGGCAAATACTAACAAGTATGAAAGGGGAAATTAATAATAACACAATAATAGTGGGAGACTTTAATACTCCACTCACACATATGGATAGATCACTAAACAGAAAATTAACAAGGAAACACAAACTTTAAACTATACAATAGACAAGTTAGATTTAATTGATATTTACAGGACTTTCCACCCCAAAACAATCAATTTCACCTCTTTCTCAAGTGCACACGAAACCTTCTCCAGGATAGATCACATCCTGGGCCATAAATCTAGCCTTGGTAAATTCAAAAAAACTGAAATCATCCCAGTCATCTTCTCTGACCACAATGCAGTAAGATTAGACCTCAATTACAGGAAAAAAACTATTAAAAATTCCAACATATGAAGGCTAAACAACACGCTTCTGAATAACCAACAAATCACAGAAGAAATCAAAAAAGAAAACAAAATATGCATAGATACGAATGAAAATGAAAACACAACAACCCAAAACCTATGGGACACTATAAAAGCAATGCTAAGGGAAAGGTTCAGAGCAATACAGGCGTACCTCAACAAACAAGAAAAAAATCAAATAAATAACCTAACTCTACACCTAAAGCAACTAGAAAAGGAAGAAATGAAGAACCCCAGGGTTAGTAGAAGGGAAGAAATCTTAAAAATCAGGGCAGAAATAAATGCAAAAGAGACAATAGCAAAAATCAACAAAACTAAAAGCTGGTTTTTCGAGAAGATAAACAAAATTGACAAGCCATTAGCCAGACTCATCAAGAAACAAAGGGAGAAGAATCAGATCAACAAAATTAGAAATGAAAATGGAGAGATCACAACAGACTACACAGAAATACAAAGGATCATAAGAGACTACTACCAACAGCTATATGCCAATAAAATGGACAACTTGGAAGAAATGGACAAATTCTTAGAAAAGTATAACTTTCCAAAACTGAACCAGGAAGAAATAGAAGATCTTAACAGACCCATCACAAGCATGGAAATCGAAACTGTAATCAGAAATCTTCCAGCAAACAAAAGCCCAGGACCAGACGGCTTCACAGCTGAACTCTACCAAAAATTTAGAGAAGAGCTAACACCTATCCTACTCAAACTCTTGCAGAAAATTGCAGAAGATGGTAAACTTCCAAACTCATTCTATGAGGCCACCATCACCCTAATTCCAAAACCAGACAAAGATGCCATAAAAAAAGAAAACTACAGGCCAATATCACTGATGAACATAGATGCAAAAATCCTTAATAAAATTCTAGCAAACAGAATCCAACATCATATTAAAAAGATCATACATCATGACCAGGTGGGCTTTATCCCAGGAATGCAAGGTTTCTTTAACATCCGCAAATCAATCAATGTAATACACCACATTAACAAATTGAAAGATAAAAACCATATGATTATCTCAATAGATGCAGAAAAAGCCTTTGACAAAATTCAACATCCATTTATGATAAAAACCCTCCAGAAAGCAGGAATAGAAGGAACATACCTCAACATAATAAAAGCTATATATGACAAACCCACAGCAAACATTATCCTCAATGGTGAAAAATTGAAAGCATTTCCCCTAAAGTCAGCAACAAGGCAAGGGTGCCACTTTCACCACTACTATTCAACATAGTTTTGGAAGTTTTGGCCACAGCAATCAAAGCTGAAAAAGAAATAAAAGGAATACAGATAAGAAAAGAAGAAGTAAAACTCTCACTGTTTGCAGATGACATGATCCTCTACATAGAAAACCCTAAAGATTCTACCAGAAAATTACTAGAGCTAATCAATGAATATAATAAAGTTGCAGGATATAAAATTAATACACAGAAATCCCTTGCATTCCTATACACCAATAATGAGAAAACAGAAAGAGAAATTAAGGAAACAATACCATTCACCATTGCAACAAAAAGAATAAAATACTTAGGAATATATCTACCTAAAGAAACAAAAGACTTATATATAGAAAACTATAAAACACTGATGAAAGAAATCAAAGAGGACACAAACAGATGGAGAAATATACCGTGTTCATGGATTGGAAGAATTAATATAGTGAAAATGAGTATACTACCCAAAGCAATCTATAGATTCAATGCAATCCCTATCAAGCTACCAATGGTATTTTTCACAGAACTAGAACAAATCATTTCACAATTTGTATGAAAATATAAGAAACCTTGAATAGCCAAAGCAATCTTGAGAAAGAAGAATGGAACTGGAGGAATCAACCTGCCTGACTTCAGGCTCTACTACAAAGCCACAGTCATCAAGACAGTATGGTACTGGCACAAAGATAGAAATATAGATCAAAGGAACAAAATAGAAAGCCCAGAGATAAATCCACGCACCTATGAACACCTTATCTTTGACAAAGGAGGCAAGAATATACAATGGAGAAAAAACAATTGCTTTAACAAGTGGTGCTGGGATAACTGGTCAACCACTTGTAAAAGAATGAAACTAGAACACTTTCTAACACCATACACAAAAATAAACTCAAAATGGATTAAAGATCTAAATGTAAGACCAGAAACTATAAAACTCCTAGAGGAAAACATAGGCAAAACACTCTCCGACATAAATCACAGCAGGATCCTCCATGACCCACCACCCAGAATATTGGAAATAAAAGCAAAAAGAAAGAAATGGGACCTAATTAAAATTAAAAGCTTTTGCACAACAAAGGAAACTATAATCAAGGTGAAAAGACAGCCTTCAGAATGGGAGAAAATAATAGCAAATGAAGCAACAGACAAACAATTAATCTCAAAAATATACAAGCAACTCCTGCAGCTGAATTCCAGAAAAATGAACGACCCAATCAAAAAATGGGCCAAAGAACTAAACAGACATTTCTCCAAAGAAGACATACAGATGGCTAACAAACATATGAAAAGATGCTCAACATCACTCATTATTAGAGAAATGCAAATCAAAACCACAATGAGGTACCATTTCATACCAGTCAGAATGGCTGCTATCCAAAAGTCTACAAGCAATAAATGCTGGAGAGGGTGTGGAGAAAAGGGAACCCTCTTACACTGTTGGTGGGAATGCAAACTAGTACAGCCACTATGGAGATCAGTGTGGAGATTCCTTAAAAAACTGGGAATAGAACTGCCATATGACCCAGCAATCCCACTGCTGGGCATGCACACTGAGGAAACCAGAATTGAAAGAGACACGTGTACCCCAATGTTCATCGCAGCACTGTTTACAATAGCCAGGACATGGAAGCAACTTAGATATCCATCAGCAGACGAATGGATAAGGAAGGTGTGGTACATATACACAGTGGAATATTCAGTTCAATTCAGTCACTCAGTCGTGTCCGACTCTTTGCGACCCCATGAATTGCAGCACGCCAGGCCTCTCTGTCCATCACCAACTCCCGGAGTCTACCCAAACCCATGTCCACCGAGTCGGTGATGCGTTCCAACCATCTCATCCTCTGTCGTCCCCTTCTCCTCCTGCCCCCAATCCTACCCAGCATTAGGGTCTTTTCCAATGAATCAACCCTTCGCATGAGGTGGCCAAAGTATTGGAGTTTCAGCTTCAACATCAGACCTTCCAATGAACACCCAGGATTGATCTCTATTAGGATGGATTGATTGGATCTCCTTGCAGTCCAAGGGACTCTCAAGAGTCTTCTCCAACACCACAGCTCAAAAGCATCAATTCTTTGGCGCTCAGCTTTCTTCACCGTCCAACTCTCTCATCCATATGTGACCACTGGAAAAACCATAGCCTTGACTAGACGGACCTTTGTTGGCAAAGTAATGTCTCTGCTTTTAAATATGCTATCTAGGTTGGCCATAACCTTCCTTCCAAGGAGTAAGCATCTTTTAATTTCATGGCTGCAATCACCATCAGCAGTGATTTTGGAGCCCAAAAAAATAAAGTCTGACACTGTTTCCACTGTTTCCCCATCTATTTCCCATGAAGTGATGGGACCAGATGCCATGATCTTAGTTTTCTGAACGTTGAGCTTTAAGCCAACTTTTTCACTCTCCTCTTTCACCTTCATCAAGAGGCTCTTTAGTTCTTCTTCACTTTCTGCCATAAGGATGGTGTCATATTTCTCCTGGCAATCTTGAGTCCAGCTTGTGTTTCTTCCAGCCCAGCGTTTCTCATGATGTACTCTGCATATAAGTTAAATAAGCAGGATGACAATATACAGCCTTGACGGACTCCTTTTCCTATTTGGAACAAGTCTGTTTTTCCATGTCCAGTTCTAACTGTTGCTTCCTGACCTGCATACAGGTTTCTCAAGAGACAGTTCAGATGGTCTGGTATTCCAATCTCTTTCAGAATTTTCCACAGTTTATTGTGATCCACACAGTCAAAGGTTTTGGCATAGTCAATAAAGCAGAAATAGATGTTTTTCTGGAACACTCTTGCTTTTTTGATGATCCAGCAGATATTGGCAATTTGATCTCTGGTTCCTCTACCTTTTCTAAAACCAGCTTGAACATCTGGAAGTTCATGGTTCACGTATTGCTGAAGCCTGGCTTGGAGAATTTTGAGCATTACTTTACTAGCATGTGAGATGAGTGCAATTGTGTGGTAGTTTGAACATTTGAGTAATGGAATATTACTCAGCCATTAAAAGGAATACATTTGAATCAGTTCTGTTGAGATGGATGAAACTGGAGCCCATTATACAGAGTGAAGTAAGCCAGAAAGAAAAACACCAATACAGTATACTAATGCATATATATGGAATTTGAAGGATGGTAACGATAACCCTATATGTGAGACAGAATAAGAGACACAGATGCATAGAACAGTCTTATGGACTCTGAGGGAGAAGGTGAGGGTGGGACATTCTGGGAGAATAGCATTGAAACATGTATATTGTCATATGTGAAACAGAACACCATTCCAGGTTCAATGCAAGAGACAAATGCTCAGGGCTGGGGCAATGTGATGACCCAGAGGGATGGGATGGGGAGGGAGGTGGGAGGGGGGTTCAGGATGGGGAACACATGTAAACCCATGGCTGATTCATGTCAATGTATGGCAAAAACCACTACAATATTGTAAAGTAATTAGCCCCAACTAAAATAAATAAATTTATTAAAATAAATAAATAAATAAATAAAAAATGAAGATCATCACATCCAGCGCCATTACTTCATGGCAAATAGGTGAGGTAAAAATAGAAACAGTAACAGACTTTATTTTCTTGGGCTCCAAAATCTGGCCAGACTTCTTATAAGCAGCCGGACTCCTCTGAAATAGCATCTTATAGCAGACAACACAAGGATTCACTGAAAGTTCCTCAAACATGTTTTACTCTGTCATTTCACATCTGACAGCTAGGAGATCAAACCAGTCAATCCTAAAGGAAACAAACTCTGAATATTCATGGGAAGGACTGAGACTGAAGCTCCAATATTTCAGCTACCTGATGCGAAGAGCCAACTCATTGGAAAAGACACTGATGCTAGGGCAGAGGGCAGAGGGAAAAGGAGGTGACAGAAGATGAGATGGATGACATCATGGATTCAATGGACATGAGTTTGAGTAAACTCCAGGAGACAGTGAAGGACAGGGAAGCCTGGCATGCTGCAGTCCATGGGGTCGCAAAGAGTCAGACATGACTGAGCAAATGAACAACAACAACAAATGTAAAGCAACAAAATGTAATAAGCAATAGAACATGATATGTAAGGGGAATGCAGTTAGAATCACTTCTTGATTCTTAGTTTAGCCGACTGAGTAAAAGCAGGTAACAACAACACTGCAGAGTATACGGAAAGAAATGTCTTTGTAGGGAAAAGTGGAGATTGTGAGGTCATTCCACATCACCTTAACCATAATGGATGCCTGGGCCATCTGACAGTCCCTAATAATAAGCTGGTGCTTAGCAGGAAGGTTAGATATAGATATGAGGAGTTAGGAGCCTGGGTTTAATAGTAATATTCAAATCCAACTGCATGGAGATTATCCAGGAAATACAAACAGCATGAGAAAAGAGCGCTAAGAACAAAACCTTACTATTACCCAACGTTGAGGATCAAAGTAAAAGAAACCAAGAGAGAAACAGAAGACAGGATGTCAGAGAGGCAGAATGGGAACAGAGAAGTAGCATCCAGTTTAGTTCCATAAGAACTTACTGCATGTTTAGTGTGTATTGTCTACCACGTTGAGACTGGCTTGTGAGGCCCTCACACTTTACTAGATATAATTTCAGAATAGTCGTGGTCAGCTAACTAACAGACATATGTTCAAGGGGCAATGGAACCACAGAAAGGGGAACTGAGCAGTCAAAGACTTTGAGGAAATTTTCCAAGCGATGATTACATCTAATCAGAGTCTACAAGATAGCTGGAATTAACCAGACAACGAAAGACAGAGGGAAAGTCGTGTAAGGCAAAAGAAACAGCCGAAACAATAGCAAAAGGATATTGGGGACTCAAGAGAGCAGAGAGAATTACCATTACCGAACACGGTCACCAGGGTTGATGCCATTGAGAGAAAAAATAAAATGAAACTGAAGAAAATCCCTGACTTTGTCCCTTACTAAGCCACCAGTGACCTCTGATACAGTAGCTTTATGAAACAATGTGGAGAAAAACTAGACTTCACTGGGATGGAGAATAATTGGAAGAAAATAAAGTTCAGACAATATGGGAAGGGTATTTTTTCCAAGGACTCAGTGGAGAAGAATATAAAGATGGGATAAGTTAGAAATGTGCAGAAGTCTAAAAGGATTTGTTTTATGATAAGAGAGAATTGAGGATGTTTGTAAGTTGTAGGAAAGAAACCCGAGTGCATAGATAAGATTTAAAAGGTAAAAAAAAGAAAAAAAAATCACTCTTTTGTACAACAAATACTGATAGAGCATCTACACTGTTCTTGAGCTCATCATTTCAAGATAAACAACAGAGCCCTTTTAATGGTGTTACAATTATGTTTTAAATAAGCTTAAAAAATAAAAAAGGCCAATGGTAAATGCACAAAAATTACATGTACTATAGTCCTAAAGGCAAACTAATACTTATAAATACTTATCAATATAATGGCATCTTTGACTTTGTCACTTTATATTGGTAATTCCACAATTAATTATAAGTATTTAGTGTTAAGGCTTATTTTATTTACTTCAAAGGGAATTATTATTTTAATAAAAAACACTTATTCTATTGTAAGGACTTCAGTATGGGACACAATTGTCAAGATTATTTTATATTTTAATTGTTACAAATACCACAGGGCATATTAAGTCTACAAAGGACAGAGGCATAGTATAACAGATGAGGAGTAGTACAAGATGGCGTAATACTTGTGTCAAAGTTTGCCTTAATATCTCTGAGCATTTCAATACAGAAAACCAGCCAGCTGACAACGTGGGAATAATCCTGCTTTTAAATGTTGGCTGAGACTAGGAGATTGCCACAAAGATCAAGAACAGTCTCTGATTTTTTCAGAATCATTGACTTGCAGAATGTTATGATTTTAAATAACTTTGACATAATCTATTATCCACATCTCACATATAAAATTCTCTTCTTCAGATTCCTCTCTTGATGTTGAAAGACTTTAAGTGAAAGAGAGCTTTCTATTTCAGAAGCTGCCTGTTCTACTAGTGAACAGTTAAATTTTCTCTGATTATGCCCAAAAGATAGGTCTCTGGAATTCCACATTACTACAGTACTATGTGGCAACTCTTTAAATGTCAAAAGATTCTTAACATATATGCACACTAAATATATTACTATTATCAGACTAACCATTCACAATTCCTTCATCACTTTCTTGTATGACATTTTCCCTCTAGTCCCTTTCATCCAAATGTTTTCTAATAAGTTAATTATTTTTTTCTCCCCCTCATTAAACTGAACATAAATTTCCAAATGTGAAAAAGGAAAATAAGATTATACTACTGCATATGGTGACTATTTTTTAAAATCATTCTATCAACCACTGATGTTTGAACTACAGACAATTATAATCACAGGTATTTAACCACATAAATTGTAAGCAACTCAAATTTCCATGACTTCATTTTTGCAATTATATTTTTAATATAATTATAAAAGGATTTCCATATTCTCCCATCTTGTGTGTTTTGTCCTGAAAGTCCAAGATTATTTTGTGTGCTGATTTGGAAAACTACCATTTTACTGTTCCTCTCAGCTTCTGATATCCTACAAATCTGATGGACAAGTGTTTTAAGTATTTATACAAGGCATTTACTAAAATTAAATAGAATAGGCGTAAGAGCAGAATTTTCTAGTATACACACAAAAATATTATTCCTGGGTAACATTAATCCATGCAACTGAATCTTAAATCTATGAAGATTCAATCTGATCAGTCTAGGAGTCTCTTCCTTACACATATAACAATCATCAGAAACTACCAAAAATATCTGCTAAAATCAAGAAACCATATAGTTGAAATCCATTAAGTCTCTAAAAACACAAAAAGGTGAATCTCTGTTTTGTGATGACTATTTTCTAAGGTTCTGAATCAGGATCAGTCCAATGATATTTTCTAGAAAGGGACAGACATAAAGCTTTTTAGTGTTTATTTTTCAGAATATAATTTTATGGCTTTGTTCAACACAATTTAAATAGCTGTTTTTTTTCTATATATTTCTGTCTTATGAAATCATAATTTTAACTGGAAGAAGACATAAAAATGTTCCCTGTCCCCATTCAATTTTTTTGTTCCTACTTAGACTACTTCTCACAAACTTTCAGTAAAATTAACACTATGTATATGTGGTATGAATTTTTATTTTATTACCTCATATAAAACCGTAGTATTTCCATGTAGAAGAGGTCCATAACAGATATAAGAATGTCCGACAACCCAGCCTAAGTCAGAAGCTGCCCACCACACCTAAACAATAAGAAGAAAATAAAATGCATATAGCTTAATCAGATAAATGTCATATAATATGAATTTAAAACCATGATTACCTCTCCAGGTTTAAGTCCATATATGGAAGACATCGACCAGTTAAGCATTACAGCGTATCCTCCAGTGGGCCTCACCACACCCTAAAGGAAAGAAGAGATGAAGTTAAGATCAATAGACAGTGTGTTAAAAGATGCTCTTTCTTTGTACTATCCACTTAAGAAAAGCTCCTGTTTCAAGTATTTCATATTCTAAAGCTATAAATAACTTTGGCTTTCATGTGTTAATAATTGTATCTGAATCACTATTTCTTCGACACTTCCAATAACAAACACAGAATAATTTGTTCACACCAGTCCATTTGTAGAATTCATTCTCACAGACCATTCTGGACTTTCTAAAGAAAATATGATTTCACAGAACCACATGCAATTAAAAAAAAAAATTTCCAGGGGTAACATAAATTATCAACACTACATTTTAACACATATTTCCAGAACAAAAATGAAAACTTTCAAAATTAAGTCCACAGAAAGTTCAAAGATAGCTGTGTGCCTAAGATACAGACTACCATAAGGATTTTTATTCCTTAATAGTATTAAATAATAATAGGATGCCTAGAGGAAGCAGTCATATTCTAACTGGAGTCTTATTAAAATGCTAACCTGAAGGACCGTGCTATCACAGTATTAGAGCTGAGAAGTTCTTTAGATCTAACTCCTGATGAGTATGATCTAAGGCTGACAGATTTTCCTTATATTACATTTTGGGAAAAAGTAGGGATTGTTACACCATAGCACTATAGCTTTCATGAATCAGTTTGTGAGGAGATAGTCTTGAGAGTGAATGTATTCAACGTTAATACAAGATTAATATTTGAAAACTAAGTGCAAGAGTCATCAGAGATAAGAACTGACAGCAAATTTAATAACTAATTTCATTTATTGCTTCATTATAAACATTAATCATTATTGGTTCACAATGACTTCATGATGTGAATATTCAGAGCAAGAAAGTGAATGCTTGCTAAGAAATATATTATAGTTCACTCACAAGTATTTTCAAACATCTCTTAGTAGAGCAACTATAATCACTCCATGAAGAAAATAATTATTTTACCTAAAAGGGCACACATGGCTCTAATTAATGAACGTGCTACTGGTTGAACTGTTTTGCACAGCTCTGTAACTATAACACACATACATGAATCAGGAGAATGTAAAAGAAGTTGACTTTCTGTTTGTTACTAAAATTGCTGCTTTCCTCAGGTACCACTAATAAAACATAGGTATCAAGCTGTGGAATACATTTTATCTACCAGCAGCAACACCTGGTCTCTTGGCAAATGTCACAGGGAGTTTTGCTGGCATTTGATAGGTATGCTTTCTAGCTTGTATGACATCGTTCGCATGCAGCTGGCTCTTCTGATCATCTTGAGAGAATTAGAAATCCTAAGCTCCTGCCAATAATTTTCACACTTGCATTTTCCCATGTAAACTGAGCAGGTCTTCAACCAGTATATACTGTACATGTCTTCCATGTACTTTGCTAATTTTTTGTCTTATTGGGAAGATCTTTTCCTACAGTTCAAAATCTTGATGAATTTGACATGAATCAACTTGTAAACACTCTTTGCTAAAAAGTTTTATCCATTTGGCAAAGGATAAAATAGGAGGTTTTTTCATAGACAATATGCTGTCAACATTCTGTGAAATTTAATGTCAGGCATGATTTCACTTAAGATGTTTTAGAATTTCTCTTCACCTGTCTGCTGTCCCTACATTTAGAGGTCATTTTTAATTAATAATTCTAAATATCATTATGAAAGGGTAAATTTTTTATATTGAATGATAAGAGGAAGAGTAATCAACTGAAGTGATAGGAATAAAAGACTAAGGAGAACATAAATGGCTAGTAGTTCAGTTGTAAAACTTAGAAGATAATTTAAAAGACAGGTTATCAAATTTCTGCTTACTTCTCAAGTGAACCCTTCTTTAAAGGTTATTTACCAGTGTTTCTTTGTCTATAAAATGGTGGCTACTTAAATCCATTTGACCCCAAAAAAGTTAGACTTAAAAATGAAAATTTGCATGAAAAAACTTAAAATTATACAGTCAATAATTTAACATCTTACTAGGAAAATTATTTCCTTAATTCTAGCAATTACTGTTTTTTATTTTTCCCCCACAACAGACAGAAATGTCAAAAAATTAGAGGTTATTATCAGAGATTCTCATTAAAAACAACAAAAACAGAGCTAACAGAGATACAAAGCCATGTCTGTTTATCACTGATCTTTAATATCCACTTACTTTCAATTTTTTAACAATGAGTATAAAACTTTCATCTGGCATCATTCTTCTATTCATTAATCTAGATTCTCAATATGAAATTTGGTTTTGCCTCTAAAATATTCAGATGACTGCTTTCAATTTTCTGGTTATTTACTACAGTGTAGGAAAAAACTGCATAATATCATACTCTCCATGTAGATCTTTCATAATTAGTTCAAGACTAAAAACACTGAAAGATTAGTTTTAAAAAGATAGTTTCTTTCTTATAATATTAATGTGGTTAAAATTAACATGATAAAGCATTTTTGTTTCTAATCATATTTTCCAGGTAATGATAATTAAAATGCAACAGATAAACTCTGTTCAACCTCTGAAAATACATAAACCAGGTTCAAAAAACCCCACAAATCATTATATTCTAGTATGCAAAATTAACTAGAAACAAACAATGGCATTTTGAAGTATATTTGAGTATGAGGTAAAAATACTGTTCATCATCAGTGCTTACCCCTACAACACAAGCATGCTGCATTTCACTCTTCTGAATTTGTTACTTTATGCACTTAGATCCTACCTTCCTTAAAAGTAAAGACATTAGATGACCTAATATATTTTCAGAAAAGCCCTGTAACCTCCCAGTACACTGCTTTGGTTTTTGTAGGATCAGCATAATACTTAAATTCTTCTGGAAAACTTAAAGACATTCAGGTGGGGATAAAACTCTGTGGCTCAAATAAAGACACAAAAGTGAATTCTATCTCAGTACAAAAGTACACAATGTGAAGGTGTTCTTTAAACAACACAAAACACTTTTAATGTATACAGATATTCAAAAAAATTCAATCCACACAAGTGAAACTAAAGGCTAATTATTTATCCCCCAGGAATGAGACAACAGTTAATCACAGACAGTTCTTTATGGTTTCCAGTTTAATGAGATGCCTTTGAACAATGAAAGCCACAAAAATATCATAAATGGGTCAACTAATGTAAAACAGAAAACTTGTTTATATCAAGTGTGTACTGTTTGGGTGCTACAATTTAAGAAGAATGCAGTTGGAATAACATCAGTTGTAGTACAAAAAGGAAGGAAGATTGAGATATGTGGTAAGATTAAGAGTTTGGGAGTCTTATCTGAAAAATGTTTTTTAATCTATAAAAATTTGAATGGCAAACCTCAAAATATTCAGGTAGGAGAAGTCTACATAGAGTAACCAAGGAAACATACTTCCTAAGGTGAGCCCCATTATTAACTTGTGCTATGAGTTTAGTCACTCAGTTGTGTCTGACTCTTTGCAACCCTGTGGACTGTAGCCTGCCAGGTCCTCCGTCCATGAGATTTTCCAGGCAACAATACAGGAGTGGGTTCCCATGTCCTTCTCAAGAGGATATTGCCGACCCAGGGATCGAACCCACATCTCCTGTGTCTCTTGCATTGCAGGTAGATTCTTTACCTGCTGAGCCATCAGGACAGTAATGAAGACTTGAACAAGACAAACACACAAATAAACATACATATTATATCCATTCACACATACACATGTAAATACATATGCATATATGTCTATATGTACACACACATATGAGTATGTTTTGTATGTATGCATGCTTGTATATATATTTCAATTCAGTCTGGCAAATTAAGTAGAAACAAAACAAGAAGAAAGGGGGAACAAAAATATTACCTGAAAAAAGAAATCCACCACCATGGGACCATTGGAGTCAATGAGTTGAAAAGTATGAGGTATGGCTCTGCTTACTTAAAAAATCCAACAACCAACAATATTCTTGTTCTTATAGTAGTTTTACAGATGATATCCTCTCTTCCTAAAATGAACCCTTACCCCTTTTCTGCACTTGGGTATCTACTTCATCACACGAGTACTTAACAACACTGTGAAAGTGCCACCTCCTCTGCAAGCCACCCAAACCCACGGCTTGTGTTAAAAGCCTCTCCCTCCTTTTTCATGGCGACAGGTCCTGACATTTCTCTGAGCCTCTGGGCAGTAACCACATCCCCTCACAGCTCAGTCTCCTCCTCCGCTCTCAGAGCCATAAGAATGCCTTTGTATCTTCAGCATAGAATAGACAATTAATACATAAGTCAACTGATTCAAAAAGCGAACAATGAAACAAATAAGCAATATATGAAAACTATAATTAAAGAAATATTATTCTTTGTTCAAGAGAAATCCTTGAAATTTACAGAACTTAATGCCAGATTAGTAGAAATGGAATGATTCCATTTGGTATATTTCTTCAAACATAAAATCTCTTGCTGCAGGCTTTCTGATGACTCTGAAGCCACCTCTATGGACGATACTTCAGCAGTAGTATAATTTTTTATGGATCTGAGCAACTATGAGATCAGGGGCAAAGGTGTAGCGAGTTCAGCCTTTAGCTGCAAGAATTGTGAAAGTGAAAGTCACTCAGTTGTGTCCAACTCTTTGCGACCCCATGGACTGTATAGTCCATGCAGTTCTCTGGATCAGAATACTGGAGTGGGTAGCCTTACCCTTCTCCAGGGGAGCTTCCCAACCCAGGGATCAAACACAGGTCTCTCTCCCACATTGTAGGCAGATTCTTGACCAACTGAGCCACAAGGGAAGCCGCAAGAATTGTACTACAGATTACAAAATTTTTTCAGAGGTTTTTTAATTTAACTTTCTCTTATTTTTCTCTATGGTCTAGAATATAAATAAGTCACCTAACACATAGAAATAAAAGTTGATGTAAGTTATAGAAAATTCATATCAGAACAAAGGTCTTATCTACCACTTTCCTGTTATGTCTTCCTTTCTAATTCTTTCCCCTGTGCGCCTGTGGCACTTTATTTTATTTATTTTTTTCTTTTTTGGTTATCACCATACCTCCATGACAGCAAGCTGGAAGAAGATAAATATGACCATCACTAAATCTCTCATTCCCAAATTGACACCCCATCCAGATGAGGTATTCTCCTATTGTGTAGTTCCTTGAAGTAACTTGAATACAGTCAACCAAACCAAGCAGAATAAACATGTATAACAATACAGAAAGGTATGCAAAGCAGCTCAGTTGTAGAATATGCTAGAATATGTACAGCAGATCAACCTGTCATACAACAATCTGACAAATCCAGAGTTGGCAGATGCAGAAATGCAAATATGCCCTAAATATATCTGCAAATTCCAGCCAAAGAACAGACTGAATCGTGTGTGTCTTATATGCACCTATGGGAAATGAGCAGTTTTAAGTAGAATATTTTTATGGGTTCACAAAACTATTTTTCTTAATGAAGATCAAGAAAACAAACTAAATGATGACATGAAATTTATATTTAAATGTTTCATAAATTCATGATGCTCATCTTTCCTATACTTCTATTCCTAGAATCTCAATATTAAAAATTCAGATCCTATTAATCCTGATTAAAAATGAAGTGAGAATCTTATGAATAAAGAGGCATTAGGACACTCAATATTTTGTAATAATATATAATGGAAAATAATATTTAAAAAGAATATATGTTTATATATATGTATGGGATTTTTGGTTCACGTAGTTGTTATTAAATTATGAATAGATTTTAACATATATATATATTCATATATGATTGAATCACTTTGCTGTACACCTGAAATTAACACAATACTATAAATCAACTATATTTCAATTTAAAAAATAAGAGGCATCTGGAGTTAACTAGAAAAGTAGATTATTAAATATTTTGGATCTGCTATGGCCCAGTTCTAAGGTTAGTGCCATAGTAGATTCAAAGGTGTATGAAATATATTCTACAATGTTAGAGAACATGCAATGTAATGAAGATAAGTAAATGAAAAGTAATATATTTCAAAAGTAGAATAAAATAAGTGGCAAAAGTATTTGTTGGCAACATAGACTTTCAATGCAATTGCAATTCTAAAATCCACTGAAGGGATAAGAGAAATATTTCTGAAAGACCTTGAAAATTGACTACTTTGTCTTGCCATTCTGCATGTCCTGCTCTGTAAAACCTACTCGATTACATGAATTAAACACTAGTCCTCTACAGCTGATGATACTCCAAGGGTCTATCTCCAAACCCAGATGTACTCTTGGACCCAGACCTTCATTTCCAACTACTGGCTGGGCATTTCCATGTTAATGTCCCAAAGAGATATCATACTCAGTATACACAAAACCTCCCAGTTTTCCCAGCCCCAAACCATTCTCCTTTGTTTCTAGTTTAGTAAATAAACAAAACTACTTTCCTATGTTCTCAGGTTCAAAGTCTTGTATCTTCCTCTGTCTTACTCTTATCCTTGAACCAAGTCTGATTGCTCCCTAATAAATACTCCAAAACTAAGCACACCTTGAAAACCAATCTCCTTGCTTCCATTGTGTAATGGTGCAAGGATTACCTTCCTTCATATTTTTGTCTCTTTCTTAAGAAACACTAATGCTCTCCATTCCTTATAGGCAGTATATAACCTAAACTTCTTGGCTAAATTTTAAACAATTGGACCCTGCCTATAAATCTGGCCATTTCTCTACTTGTTTTTGCACCAACTGCAGTAGCCATTCCGGAAACTTACACGCTCATGTCTTTACTTATATTGACCCAATCAACCTGGAATGCCCTCCTCCCCATGAGGTCACCTGATGAGAAATTTCTACTCATGCTTCAAATGTCATACCATCGAGTGCTTTCCCTGCCATCTCCCTGGTAAAACAGCACTCTCACTCTCCCATCACCCTTACTATGTTTTATTTTCCCTCATAACACATCACCTATTACATAGCTCTTTGTTCAGTGCCTGTACCCAGCCAGAGAACTCTAAAAAGATGGTCAGATATGTATTTGGGTGCTCAGTAATATTTGTTGAACTAATGGAATTTAATCCTTCAGATGCCATTCAAACTCATCTTTTCTTCAAGAGACAAAAGTAGGGTTTTTTCCCTCTTAGGGAAAGATCACAGTCTATCTTACATTATCTGTGTTGATACATATTGAAACTCCACTATGTTGAAGGCCAGAGAAGTCAATGGCACCCCACTCCAGTACTCTTGCCTGGAAAATCCCATGGACGGAGGAGCCTGGTAGGCTGCAGTCCATAGGGTCGCTAAGAGTTGGACACAACTGAGTGACTTCACTTTCACTTTTCACTTTCATGCATTGGAGAAGGAAATGGCAACCCACTCCAGTGTTCTTGCCTGGAGAATCCCAGGGACGGCGGAGCCTGATGGGCTGCCGTCTGTGGGGTCGCACAGAGTCAGACACGACTGAAGCGACTTAGCAGCAACATGCTGAAGGCACTGTGGTTTACTAATTTTTTATCTCTTTTAGCACCTGAATATCCATGAACTAAATTCAATGTGAATAGAAATCTTCAAACAATTTAACCTTTCTCCAATCTATAGAAATAGATTTATCTTCAGGATGGTACTACTAACGTAATCAAAAAATGAGGATGATTAAAACATCAAGCAATCCTCAGTTTGGGCATCTAAGAATTCCACAAAGTACTTCTTGACCCAGAGAAAACATGGGATATCTAGGTTTCTTCCTTATTTGGAATTAT
Source organism: Giraffa tippelskirchi (assembly GCF_054371585.1). Classification (NCBI taxonomy): domain Eukaryota; kingdom Metazoa; phylum Chordata; class Mammalia; order Artiodactyla; family Giraffidae; genus Giraffa; species Giraffa tippelskirchi. The sequence continues at coordinate 113,316,542 of NC_137278.1, read as the reverse complement.
CACTTTTCAGATTTAATGCCCTATATATTACTTTTATTTTATTTCCACTACACTAGCTGAGTCCGTTTTAAACTGATGGCAAACACTTCTGCCCTCTCATACAGATCCTCGTCCAGGCAACAGTGAATTTCAGTGATTAAAAGTCTCAAAGTAGCACCAAAAGTTTTTATAAGATTCCTTCAGGCTTTTAAGGAACTAAAGTAATTTTTTTTTTTTTTTTGGTTAGGCTATACTATGTTTTCAGGGTCAGTGGTTTCCTCTCATGTTGATACTTTTATATGAGATTATAACTTGCTGAGTCCCTTTTATTTCATAGCCAAATGTTCATTTGGATTCTTTGTGGCTGGTACATAATGCTTAACTGCAAAAAGTGGAAGGTACAGACTGCATCCAGTAATCATTTGGACTACTTAAACAGACAAATCTGCAACATAAGAAAAATTTATTTTTCAGATGACCAGAGTTCTTAAAAAAGCACAGGGCTTTGATTCTACAACGACACAAATATTTTTATGTATATGCATTAATTTATTTATTCACACAACAAAAGTGTGAGTACCAACTACATACAGAACACAATGGTAGACCAAAATGTAACAAAACATTGTGTCTGTAGTCCAAGAGAATATATCCTTCTATCAAACGTTTTCTTTTTCACAAGCAAGTGAGTTTCATATAAAATGTTTTAAGTCTTGATCTTCCTTTATTTAAATCTAAAATAATAGAATCACGATTTTGAGAATATTAACAGGTTATGGTTCAGAATTCTGATGCTATAGAGTTCCAATATTAATAGAGGCCAACGTCATATAGGATTTGAGTGATTGTGAAAAGTGCCTTTGCCCAGTAACATTCTGTGATTCAATGAATATTGAACTCCCTAACAAAGATTAAAGATGATTGTACAAATCTTTATGAAGTTATATAAAGAAACAGTATTATTTGGAGATACCAGGCAAAAGGGGTAATGGTTTGGTATCTGACATGTTCAAGAATATTGACATTTTTAACTTTGCTTTGTGAAAACACCTTTCAGGGTAAAAAGACTTAAAAATCCTTGAGTGTCTTCAGTGCTGCAAATCAAATAGCTCAACACTCTGGATAAATTACCTGTTGTTCAAACTGTCTAGGCCAGTTCTCCAAGTTGCATTTATAATGATAAATTGAATTCCTCTAAATCAAAAATCAATTTCATACTGTATGAAAGTTATACCTCAGTTTAAAAAATAAAAATATTTCACTTAAAATATATTTTATAAAATTTTATTAAGCCAACTGATATTCAATCAAGTATATATTAATTTTAATAGCTTACTAAAGCAGCTTAATATTGCTGATATTTGTGAAGATTTTTAATGCTTTATAAGGACAAAGCATTTGGCATTAAATATAATGAATATTTCTATATATTTAGACACAGTATTTAAGATATAAACTACTTAAGCCTAAACCTCAAGATAGAGTCTGCAAACATTTTCAATCAGTAATCAAATATTCTTGGTGCAAATAAATCTGTCACTAAAATTATCCCTAAGAGAGTGCCTACTTTGGCCACCTGATGGGAAGAGCTGACTCATTGGAAAAGACCTTGATGCTGGGAAAGACTGAGGGCAGGATGAGGAGGGGGTGACAAGAGGATGAGATGGCTGGATGGCATCATCAACTCAATGGACATGAGTTTGAGCAAGGTCCGGGAGATGGTGAAGGACAGCGAAACCTGGTGTGCTGCAGTCCATGGGGTCACAAAGGGTCAGACACGACTGAGGGACCGAAGAACGCAATGAGAGAGAGCATACCTTTGGCAACCCCGTCGTGCCCGATGTGTAAAGGATATACAGTGGATGTTCAGAAAGAACAGGAACACAATCATGGGACTGTGCTTTTGCGATCTCTTCATCCCAATCAAGGTAACAACCTGGAGCCAAAGGAACCATATCCTACAAAACAAAACCACAGGAATATGCACTGAACAAAGGAGATTACATCAGGAAAACGCTGGGAGAGTAACTAAATCTATATTAGTCTGAGTGTCTGACTGAAATCTAGGCCTACACAGCTAAATATGAGACCTATGACTCAATATTTCAGGGTCATGAGTTAAGATGAATGTTCATAAGAAATGCAACAGTTTGATGTTGGCTTCAACTGAACTTATCGCAGAAAATGTTTCATTTAAACCTAGAGATATAGTTAAGAAATTAAATGTGATGCAGGCATGATTTCGTCAACAGTAAGAGCTTAACTAACAGAGGTTCGTATTTCTACAGCTGTATGTACACTAACAACTTTAAAAACTAATTTCTATTTATCATAATCTATTTCTTTTTACTTTGGAACTACTGTATTCACAATGAAATCTCAACTAACCTACTAAAATTTCTCTTTACACAAGGGCCATTTAAGGGTAATACTGTGGCCATTTTTCTGAACGGGAGAATATTAAATCACTTTCGAGGGGGGAGGGGTAATCTACTTTCACTTTTTAAGGACAAAAATCAGTTCTGAAATTAATGAGAGTATGAGACATGTATAAAAAGCTACCCAAGTTTCTCTCCATCAGCGATACTGACTAATACGGTAGAAATGCTTGTTTTCTCTTTTGTTCCTAGAACCATGATCTGTGTTATAAACTTTACGATAATAGAGCCATGAATTGAACAGACACATCTTAAGTTAGGTTTCTTTAAAAGGTGCCAATGAAACAAGCCAGTGAAGAAGAAGAAAGTGGCTTACGGGAAAATTACTGTAGTGGAGAGTTATAGTTATTTAATTAGAGTTATGATGCAGTACATGTCTAGTTATTTTCTGAAATGTTGACTAATCTCAAGATGACAAAACAGGAAATTTACAGTTGGTGAACCTGTTAGTAAAGGCACAAGGCAAGACTACATCCTCCTCACTGAAAATAAGTTCACCACCTAGAGAGCATATGTAACCATTACACTTCACCCAGGTAATCCCTCAGCTAAATTCAGAGACACTGACAGATTTTTAAAAGCCAGGTCATTTCCGCTTCTTTGATTCCTTAATTTATTGATTGGAGTTGTAAAAAAAAAATGGTCATATATTTAAATGGATACAATTACAAACTGATACTTCACTATATGAATAGTATGACAAATATAATGCCTATATGAATAAGCACATTGATAGACAATAATTTGAATTGACCTTCAAGAAGAGGAAGTTTTGGGCTCAACTGATTTTTTCAGCCTCACCATGGATGTGTCCTGGAGGCACCATTTAGATAAATAAATATAATTAACTGTGATCAAACTGTATATTTCCATTTCCATTTGCTTTTATGCATCAGATAAATACAACCCATTTCAAATTATCAAGCCTAGGGCATCACAGTTACAGACCTATAAAAAAAATTGTCACACTGCATAATAAAAAATGTCAACTGAGTAATCACAAAAATAACTGCAGTTCAAATGAAATGAGGATTTGAATGAAGGGTTATTCTTCAGGCTAAGAAATACAGGCATGTTTAAAGAAGATCTAATGAGAGGAAGACAGGAAAAAATCAACATTAGCCTTTTCATACATGCATTTACTTCTAGAGACATATCCCTCCTAGTTGTTATCACTCTTAAAAGGCAGTCCTGGGGGAGCGCAACAGGTGACTGATGCCAACTGAGCCATCACAGCCTCCCTGAGGCTTAGGAGTGGCAGCCAGGTTTTTATCTCCTCTGGCAAAAAAGCAATCCTAGTTATGAGATGCATCACTGAGCCTCATAATTTGTATCTTTTCTAAACTCAAAGCAAAGCCAATCCACTGGTCTTAATTACTGCCTCAATAGAAGATCAGATATGAAGGACAAGAGACATCCAACTAAAATAAAGGAAAGTCAAAACAGAGAAAAGGTCTCAGGAAAAATAAGGAGAGGGAGAAAGGGTGCTAGTTATGGGAGGGGGGAAGTGACAGTGGATCTCTACCTATTAAGAGGAAAGAGAAGACTATCATCTTTTTTAATCAAATGTAAGCGGATTTAATATTAATACTTTATTTAAAAGGCAGAGACGGTCAGACTGGATGAAAAAAAAAAGATCCCAAAATGTTATCTGTGTGAGTTTTTTTAAAAAATACAAACACATTACTGTAAAAAAGAAAGACATGGGAAAAAGTTACATCATGCAACAGAAAGTACAAGATTAAATAGTTATATATCAAAGTAGATTTTGATAAAATACCAAATGATAAAGAAAATGAACAACGAGAACTCATAATTTTCTGCTGGAATAGTAAAATGATTATGTCCATTATGTAAAATTGTGTCAAAGTTCTTAGTAAAGTCAAATAAACATCTACTATATGAATCAGCAATACTACTTCTAGATATTTACATAAGAGAAATGGAAACACATGATCCACACACTGACCTGATTAAGAATAGTCATAATAGCTCCAAAGTGGAAATCACCCAAATTCCCACAAATAGAAGGATAGAAAAACAATTTTTTATATATTCATGCTATGAAATACTACTCAACAGTAAAAAAACAATGAACTATTGATACATGACCCACAAGAAGTGTATCTTAAGAACATTATATTGAACAAAAGAAGGGAGACATAAAAGTGTATGCATGATATGATTCCATCTATTTGAAGCTTGGAAATGAACAACAACAACAAAAAGTCTATAAAAGTACAAATCAGAAAGCATGTGCCTCTGCTGCTGCTGCTGCTGAGTCACTTCAGTCGTGTCCGACTCTGTGCGACCCCATAGATGGCAGCCCACAGGCTCCCCTGTCCCTGGGATTCTCCAGGCAAGAGCACTGCAGTGGGTTGCCATTTCCTTCTGCAATGCATGAAAGGGAAAAGTGAAAGTGAAGTCGTTCAGTTGTGTCCGACTCTGCGCGACCCCATGGACTGTGTAGCCTACCAGGCTCCTCTGTCCAGGGATTTTCCAGGCAAGAGTACTGGAGTGGGGTGCCATTGCCTTCTCTGGCATGTGCCTCTAGGAATAGGGAATTGTTGACTGGAAAAAGGAAAAAATATGGAAAAATTCTCTATCTTGATTTGGATGGTAGTTATACAGATGCATGCAATTTTGAAAATGCATCAAAATGTACTGTTATGATCTGTCCATCTTAATGTATTAAATTATATCTCAAAAATTAAAATAATAATAATAATCTGAGTGCCTACAATATGCATAATATTGTATTAAGATGTGAATGTTAAATAGAGATATATACAAATATTAATAATAAAAAAGGTAAAAGATGATATTTGCTTGAGAAAAATCTGATTGGAAACATATCCATATCCACAGCATTTATAAAACAAAAGAAAACAGCATATATCTCATTGGTTAAAAGTCATTAAACTGAGTTTAAATCTTGGCTCTAGCACTTATTGGCTGTGACTTTGTGGTGTGACCTGCCCATGACTCAGTTTTTTCATCTGTAAAATTGGGCCAGTAATAACATCTACTTTACTGGTTTATAAGAATGTAAGAATTGAATAAAGAATATCTGAAAGTACTTTGGGCCTAGCCTTAAGTTCTTTGTAAATTCTATATGAATTCATACCTGTGTGAATAGCATATACACACATTGAACACTTGTGTTATTGTGTTCCTACCCTTCCCCTATCCTTTTCTTACTCAAAGCCTTCTGTATTACTGACTTTACATTCCCTGACTCAACAGCAACAAGCCTTTTCTAAAAACATGCTGGAGGTCATCTGAAAGAAATTTAAAATTCTTCTTCAAGACCCTGAAAATATTAAAATCACTGAGTGCAGCCTTTCATGAAGAACCACAGACTACTCAAACTACACTGGAATGTAATGCGGTAGTGGGACTTCCCAGGTGGTAATCAAAGTGCGAGAGCTCTAATGCTCTCTGTTCTTATATCTTGTCATTTAAGCATTTTCCACAGATAACCTCTCAAGAGTTCTACAAATTATACATGATTCTTTGCACACTTGCAATTTTCCTTCTGTAAAAAATTTTAACCTGCTAGAAACCCAAGTCTGTCTCACCATAAATAGCTGGAGACCTAGTTTGGGATATAGACATAAGCTGATTATTTGGGCAAATTTACTAGGAAAAGCATTGTAAAATACAGTCATTTATATATTATACTGCTTTTTCTTCCTTCATTAATCACAGATAATTTATCTGTTTAGAATATTCATATTTTGTTTTCCTGAACATAGTCTTTATGTTTCTAAAGTTTTTAAAAGACATTTTAAAAAGAAATTAATCACACCTTACCACAGGACTAGGTAGCTGAGAGATTAAGCATACTGTCAGAATGCATGCATTCAGATCATGACCCTGATGCTAGCTGGACAAGTTACTTTATCGCTCTTTTTCTTGGATTCCTCTTCTTTAAAACAGGAATAATGCCAAGCGCATAAAATTATCAGGAAGTTTTTAAAAAATTATCCATGAATGGAGTGTCTTAAAAATTATACAGTAAGCTGTCAGTAAACGTTTCTAGTACAGTTGAGCCTTGAACAATACAGGTTTGAACAGCAAGCGTCCACTTACATGTAGATTTTTTTCAGTAAATATACTGGAAAAAATTTTGAAGATTTATAGCAATTTGGAAAACTCTCAAATGAACCATACTACTTAGAAATATCGAAAAAATTAAGAAAAAGTTATGTCATGAATGTATATATGGTGATACTAGTTTGTCTTTATATAGGCATAAAGTAAGTGACATTTAATATAAAATTAATAACGTGGTAGTTTTCCTACTGTGTCATAACTTAGAATTACATTACTGTAAAGTATACCTCTTTCTCTGGTACTTAGAGAAACTGGGTATCAGCCTATCATCACAGGGAAGTGATTTTTTTTTTAATTTAACAATGTTTCCAATACTGTAGTATGAATATGACTATAAGGCCATGCCATATGCCATAAAAACTGTATAATTATTCATTCATTCGTGTATAGGCTGGGCTATCATGAAGCAATTGTATTGTTGCTTCTTTGCTATGAATGCATGAATCATTACATCTGTAACTAAATATGAATTTCTTTTTCACATTATCTTTTCATTTTTGATGTCTAGTGTTGTAATATATAGTACATCTGTGGTGTTTTATAGCATATAAGACAATATTGATGCAGGTACTGATAGACAATTCTTCTTATAAACAGACATAAACTTACAATATGGATAAATATAATTCAGATAAATACAGTTCTTTTTTCTAGTCTACTTTATTGTAAGAATACAGTATATAACACATATAATGTACAAAATGTGCTAATAGATTGGTTATATTATCGGTAAGGCTTCCAGTCAACAACAGGCTATTAGTTAAATTCATGGGAGAGTCAAATGTTGTAAGCAGATTTTCAACTGTCTGGGGGCTGGTGTCCTTAAACCCTGCATTGGATTAACTGTATTATTATTATAGTTATAGTGTAAATTAATAAAGGACACCACAATAGACTATTCATCGGATCCAGTTCATTAATATTACAGATATTTCTATGTTTCAATCTTTTGTTTTAAGTTAGTTTTTTATAAAGACAGAAAATATCATTCTTTTTTGCCCCAAATAGTGACATTCATAAAGGATACTTAAGAGTTTATAAATCAAGTGTTCCTGTCAAATAGTCAACAAGAATCATCCTTAGCACACCACCATAAGCAAGAACCAAATTCAATATTCAGATTACCGTATTTGGACGATAATAGATGAGAACTTTATCTGGCTTGTGTTGTCCTATTCTCAGCGCTTCTTCTACAAGTGGTATGTATTCTACCTTCCTTCCAGGTTCAATGCCAAATGATGCTGTAACAACCAGTTTGGGCTACAATGAAAACAAACAAACAAATGGCAAAGCTGAGCCATCCTAGTTAAAGTAATCACAACATTTCAGGTAGAGGCTGGCAATTTAACATTTCTCAAGAAATGTTTGAATGATTCTGTTCTCTCTTGAATAAATGGCCTGAAAACCAACAAACTATTTTTAAACATTAAAGCCCTAACCACTTCCACATAAATCTCACTTACCTGTTCAGAATTCCACATTCAATGATGCTTTTGGCTAACAAACAGGAGCTGTTAAAAAAAATACTTTCCAAAGAATTCATTAAGCCAGGTAGATGTAAATTTGCCATGAACCAGTGAAATGGAAGCTTCTAGTCCCCTCACTTGCATACACCCACATAATACCTGGTTGTTACTGAAGTTGTAGCATTTCTTAGAGGGGAGAGATCCAGCCTGACTGCTATCAATAAGCGTTTCTAAGGTTTTTCATGTAAGCGTCTCTGCTTAAACACCTAAAGTGACCTCAGAAGGAAGAGACTGGAATCTCTAATACTTATTTTATGATTCTTTCTCATTTCAAATGCATACTCACTTTCACAAAATATTATATTGTAAATTTGTCATGTTTCTTATAAGGGCCTTCAAATGATTTAAGTTTCAAGTCCCACAGAGTCTGAGTCTGCTCTTGTCATTAAGACACACTTAGCACTCTCTTTGACCGACAATTGGCTAGTCATTCTTCAAGATATGCGAGGGTGTAGCCGAAAGATCTCAGGTCAGTCTTCCCTCCTTGGTAGATTCTGAGCAGGCCTCAGATATGCATTTAGAGTCAAGTTGCTCCTTCATCCCCACCTCTGCACAGGAAACTCCATGGACAAATCTGGGCCCCAATACCTCCCTGTCTCCTATGCCTGGTACAATATTTGTCATAACATAAGCTCTCAACAAAATACTTGTGGCATGGAACCAAAATTCTCAGTAATTTACAAAACAAACATGTCTTTGTTCTTTTAAGTACACTGTTTCTTCACAGAGAAATCCAAAGCAAAGGAGACAGATAAATTATTCAGGAGACAGAAAAATCAATCCCAGAAGGTGAATCTATTCCTGAATTTTGATTTCTGATTACAATATGTTTCCTCTAGGAAAGGTTTATATTGTGCCAAGTATATGCATATATAGCACTTTCTAGTTTTCAGTATCATTTAATATTCACGGAACTGAGGCCCAGGGCCAGTGGCATAGTTAGCCCCAGCTTATAAGTTGGGAATCAGAAAAAGGGCCAGTTCTGAGTGATTTCAAAATGTTCCTCTTTCCACTATTTCAAGCTGCCTTTTAAAAGCAAAAAAAACAAAATTGGAAAGAAATGAAAAAGTAAATCATGTATCCTTTTATTATATTTTTAAAGGTCAGACATTTGAATATAATTCACATATTAACGTCTGTAATATGTACAAAAATAACTCTAGATAACACACCCTATGATTAGAATTCTGAATAAATGAAAGTTACACATCAAATTAAAAACATGTATAGAATATATCAAAAGTTGAATAAGTTAATAAAGTCAAAATTAGATTCTTCCTCTAGAAAATCATTCTTTTCTCATTTCTATTAACAGCCTTTTATTGAAGGTTTTATTCCATCTCAATCGGAATACATTCTTCCCATCTTCATCTGTTAAAACTTTTCTCAGGATATTTAGTTGAAAATCATGACATCAAAATCATTCCTGGTTTCAAATATTAATTATATTCAAATATCTCTGGTATGTATTGCTTTCTCCATCTTCTCATCATTAATTTGACCTGCTCAAAAGTCTTGCCCGTAAGAATACACACTTACTGCCTAAACTCCTTAACAAAATTAGGGTGCGTGTGTGTGTGTGTGTGTGTGTGTGTGTGTATGTGTGTTATGAATGAAAAATGCCAGTGATGCAGCATAAGTTTTATAAATCCTTATTATGTCTGTGTGTGTATATATATTTTCCCCCACGTCATATAAAAGCTTTCTATAAAAAACAATGTATCTCATGTGTTAGTTGCTCAGCTGTGTCTGACTCTTTTGATCCCATGATCTGTAACCTGCCAGGCTCCTCTGTCCATGGAATTCTCCAGGCAAGAATACTGGAGAGGGTAGCCATTCCTTTCTCCAGGAGATCTTTCCAACCTTTGCCCAAATGCTGTTTAAGAATTTACGTAGCTAAAAAAACTAGAGAAGTCTCCAATCGCCCATTGATTTGCAGATCAGTGACACATTTCCCCCTAGACTTCCCTTCAAAGGACTAACTCAACATGTTTTCAAAAGGAGGGAAAAAAAGAATCCAGCCAATTGAAAGAGACGCGTGTACCCCAATGTTCATTGCAGCACTGTTTACAATAGCCAAGACATGGAAGCAACCTAGATGTCCATCAGCAGACGAATGGATAAGGAAGCTGTGGTACATATACACAATGGAATATTACTCAGCCATTAAAAAAAATACATTTGAATCGGTTCTACTGAGATGGATGAAACTGGAGCCCATTATACAGAGTGAAGTAAGCCAGAAAGAAAAACAACAATACAGTATACTAATGCATATATATGGAATTTGAAAGATGGTAACGATAACCCTATATGCGAGACAGAATAAGAGACACAGATGCATGGAACAATTTTATGGACTCTGAGGGAGAAGGTGAGGGTGGGACATTCTGGGACAATAGCATTGAAACATGTATATTATCATATGTGAAACAGAACACCATTCCATGTTCGATGCATGAGACAAGGGCTCAGGGCCGGGGCAATGGGATGACCCAGAGGGATGGGATGGGGAGGGAGGTGGGTGGGGGGTCCAGGAAGGGGAACACATGTAAACCCATGGCTGATTCATGTCAATGTATGGCAAAAACTATTATAATATTGTAAAGTAATTAGCCCCCAACTAAAATAAATAAATTTATAAAAAAAAAAAAAAAAAAAAGGAGGGAAAAAAAGAATCCAGCCAATTTGTGTGCAAACCTGCTTCCTAGGTCTAATAACTGATCTATTTATTACCAGATGAAATCACATATGTAAAACCTCATTCCCTGTCTAGCACTCAGGGGACCCTCACTATATATTAGTTTCCTTTTTGTTAAGAATGTCTCATCCTGGGCTTGTAAAACTCTCAAGGTCAATCATCTCCTACTCCCATAATGACAGTCCTTCTTTAACTTTCCCACTGCTATTCCTCTCCTGCACATCACTCACTGGCCACTGATTCACAAAGAGACCAGCGACCAAAGGTTCCCATTCCAGCCTTTCTCTCACTCACACCATATTGCAAGACTTGCCTCCTCTTAAACATCGCTCAAAACATGACAGTCACCTGCTCAAAAACTTGAATGGTCAGCATCTACAGGATGCAATTTAGACAAAAACTGCCTTTGCAAGCTCACTTTCTCTTCCTCTTCAATCACATTGATCTATTTGCTGTCCTTCAAAAGGATTTTACCCTTTCCTGCCTCTAGTGCTAGCCTCTTATTCTTTTTCTCACCCTTTGGATCCGACTACATCATTCTTTTCAACTAGCTGAATCATAACCAAGATATTATATAACTCAAATCTCACCTCTTTCGGGAAGCCTTCTTCAGCCACCCCAACTAAAAGATATCATTCCTGTCTCTAAATCAGGGGTCTGCAAACTATGATTCAGAGCCCAATCCTGCCCAAATTACATTCTGTAAAGTGTTGGTGGGATACTGCATGCCCTTCGCTTCTGTAGTGCTTAAGGGCTACACCAACACAGCTCCGTAGTTTCAACAGAAGCTCACATGTGACCCACAATGCCTAAAATACTTACTACCTGGTAACTTACAGAAAAAAGTTTGCCAATCCCTGCTCTAAATTCATAGAATAATAACAGCTAACCTTTTTTTAATGGGTACTATATGCCAGACACCATGTTAAATGTTTTAAATTCAATATCTCAATGATATTTCACAATAGCCTTTCAAGTTTGTGATGTCAGTACACCATCTAAATGTGTAACTTCACCCGTCCCTGTCACTCCCTCTTAACCACTATGCTATATACCACCATTCGTGGAAATATATAGATTATAAAACTAGTCATGTGCCCCATCCATGTGATAAGTATCATTTATTAACCAGTTCCAAGGAGAGTACCAGACATAGAGTGGAAGCTTAATAAATATATGCTGAATGAGTATATTAGTTATTATTTTTGTTAAATGTCTTATACATCCAAATGTAAATGGTAAGTTAACTTGAAAGACTTGCATCTTATATGTCATACTCTTCACAGTATTTAGAATGGTATCTTTCACATAGGACTGACTCAAAAATAAAATTTTGGTTAATAGTATATGCCAAATAGAAAGTAAACTTTATCTCATTTGATAAGAGGATCTAGTAAATACAATCACTTTTGCATGGTTCATTTGCAGATAAATATAGCTGTACTATATGTGGTTATGACTTGATTTCTCCAAATAAAGCACTTACCTTTGCATGATCAATGCGAGTGCTTAGTTCTTTGGATGCAAATCCCCCAAATATGAGACTGTGGATGGCTCCTATCCTGGCACACGCCAGCATGGCATACATCGCCTGTGGGATCATGGGCATGTAGATAACCACAGTGTCACCCTTCTTGACACCATGCTTGACCAAAACTCCAGCCAGCTTAGAGACCTGTAACGATATCACCAGATCAGCAAAGTGTTCTTTGTATTAATTCACTAAACTTGTGATTTATAGGAGTAACCCTAGAAGACACTCACCCCATTGGTAGTGGATTATAGAAGCCTGAGTAATACATATTGATGATGATGATAAGAGTTTAGATGGTGACAATAACAACAGACATTTGGACTATCGTAATAGACTACAAGGCTTCCCTGATAGTTCAGCTGGTAAAGAATCTGTGTGCAATGGAGGGGACCCCGGTTTGATTACCGGGTTGGGAAGATTCGCTGGAGAAGGGAGAGGCTATCCACTCCAGTATTCTTGGGCTTCCCTTGTGGCTCAGCTGGTGAAGAATCTGCCTGCAATGAGGGAGACCAGGGTTTGATCCCTGGGTTGGGATGATCCCCTGGAGAAGGGAAAGGCTACCCACTCCATTATTCTGACCTGGAGAATTCCATGGACCATGAGGTCACAAAGAGTCAGACATGACTGAGTGACTTTCACTTCACTTCAATTGACTACAAGCCAATTTACTATCATTATGCCACATGAATTTCATGGCTTAAATTTGCTTAATTATTCATTCAACAATATTTTTACTGAACAACTATCATATGCCAACTATCATATGTTTTAAGGTTGGGAAAACAACACCAAAAATCAAAGACACAGGCTTCCCTGTGGAGCTTGTATGTTAAAGGGTGATCTGTCAAGTGAACAGATAAATAAGCCAGTCTCAAATACAGATACATGTTGGGCTAACTGTTGAATGAAACAAGCATGGATTAACAAGGAAAACATATCATCAAACATTTATAAGGTAAATAAGACAGATTCTACTATTATTATTATTCCTATTTTAAAGAAAAGGTGATTGATGCCCAGAAACAAGAAATAGCTATATTCACAGAAAACTAGCCAACCTGATCACACGGACCACAGCCTGGTCTATCTCAATGAAACTAAGCCATGCCATGTGGAGCCACCCAAGACAGATGGGTCATGGTGGAGAGGTCTGACAGAATGTGGTCCACTGGAGAAGGGCATGGCAAACCACTTCAGTATTCTTGCCTTGAGAACCCCATGAACAATATGAAAAGGCAAAAAGGTATGACACTGAAAGATGAACTCCAGGTCAGTAGGTGCCCAATATGCTATTGGAGATCAGTGGAGAAATAACTCCAGAAAGAATGATGGGATGGAGCCAAAGCAAAAACAATACTCAGCTGTGGATGTGACTGCTGATAGAAGCAAAGTCCGATGCTGTAAAGAGAAATATTGCATAAGAACCTGAAATGTTAGGTCCATGAATCAAGGCAAACTGGAAGTGGTCAAACAGGAGATGGCAAGAGTGAACGTCGACATTCTAGGAATCAGCAAACTAAGATGGACCGGAATGGGTGAATTTAACTCAGATGACCATTATATCTACTACTGTGGGCAGGAATCCCTTAGAAGAAATGGAGTAGCCATCATGGTCAACAAAAGAGTCCTAAATGCAGCACTTGGATGCAATCTCAAAAACGACAGAATGATCTCTGTTCATTTCCAAGGCAAACCATTCAATATCACAGTAATCCAATCTATGCCCCAACTATTAATGCTGAAGAAGATGAAGTTGAACGGTTCTATGAAGACCTACAAGACCTTTTAGAACTAACACCCAAAAAAGATGTCTTTTTCATTATAGGGGACTGGAATGCAAAAGTAGGAAGTCAGGAAACACCTGGCATAACAGGCAAATTTGGCCTTGGAGTACAGAATGAAGCAGGGCAAAGGCTAATAGAGTGTTGCCAAGAGAATGCACTAGTCATAGCAAACACCCTCTTCCAACAACATAAGAGAAGACTCTACACGTGGACATCATCAGATGGTCAACACCGAAATCAGATTGATTATATGCTTTACAGCCAAAGATGGAGAAGCTCTATACATCAGCAAAAACAAGACCGGGAGCAGACTGTGGCTCAGATCATGAACTCCTTATTGCCAAATTCAGACTGAAATTGGAGAAAGTAGGGAAAACCACTAGACCATTCAGGAACAACCTAAATCAAATCCCTTATGATTATACAGTGGAAGTGAGAAATAGATTTAAGGGACTAGATCTGATAGACAGAGTGCCTGATGAACTATGGACAGAGGTTCGTGACATTGTACAGGAGACAGGGATCAAGACCATCCTCATAGAAAGGAAATGCAAAAAAGCAAAATGGCTGTCTGAGGAGGCCTTAAAATAGCTATGAAAAAAAGAGAAGCAAAAAGCAAAGGATAAAAGGAAAGATAGTCCCATCTGAATGCAGAGTTCCAAAGAATAGCAAGACAAGATAAGGAAGACTTCCTCAGCGATCAATGCAAAGAAATATAGAGGAAAACAATAGAATAGGAAAGACTAGAGACCTCTTCAAGAAAATTAGAGATAACCAAGGGAACATTTCATGCAAAGATGGGCTCAATAAAGGACAGAAATTGTGTGGACCTAACAGAAGCAGAAGATATTAAGAAGAGGTGGCAAGAATACACAGAAGAACTGTACAAAAAAGATCTTCACGACCCAGATAATCACAATGGTGTGATCACTCACCTAGAGCCAGACATCCTGGAATGTGAAGTCAAGTGGGCCTTAGAAAGCATCACTACAAACAAAGCTAGTGGAAGTGATGGAATTCCAGTTGAGCTATTTCAAACCCAGAAAGATGATGCTGTGAAAGTGCTGCACTAAATATGCCAGCAAATTTGGAAAACTCAGCTGTGGCCACAGGACTGGAAAAGGTCAGTTTTCATTCCAATCCCAAAGAAAGGCAATGCCAAAGAATGCTCAAACTACCGCACAATTGCAGTCTTCTCACACGCTAGTAAACTATTGCTCAAAATTCTCCAAGCCAGGCTTTAGCAATACATGAACCGTGAACATCCAGATGTTCAAGCTGGTTTTAGAAAAGGCAGAGGAACCAGAGATCAAATTGCCAATATCCGCTGGATCATCGAAAAAGCAAGAGAGTTCCAGAAAAACATCTATTTTCGCTTTATTGACTTATACCAAAGCCTTTGACTGTGTGGATCACAATAAACTGTGGAAAATTCTGAAAGAGATGGGAATACCAGACCATCTGACATGTCTCTTGAGAAACCTGTATGCAGGTCAGGAAGTAACAGTTAGAACTGGACATGGAACAACAGACTGGTTCCAAATAGGAAAAGGAGTACATCAAGGCTGTATATTGTCACCCTGCTTATTTAACTTAGATGCAGAGTACATCATGAGAAATGCTGGGCTGGAAGAAACACAAGCTGGAATCAAGATTGCCGGGAGAAATATCAATAACCTCAGATATACAGATGACACCACTCTTATGGCAGAAAGTGAAGAAGAACTAAAGAGCCTCTTGATGAAGGTGAAAGAGGAGAGTGAAAAGGTTGGCTTAAAGCTCAATGTTCAGAAAACTAAGATCATGGCATCTGGTCCCATCACTTCATGGGAAATAGATGGGGAAACCGTAGAAACAGTGTCAGCCTTTATTTTTGGGGGGCTCCATAATCACTGGTGATGGTGATTGCAGCCATGAAATTAAAAGATGCTTACTCCTTGGAAGGAAGGTTATGGCCACCCTAGATAGCATATTTAAAAGCAGAGACACTACTTTGCCAACAAAAGTCCATCTAGTCAAGGCTATGGTTTTTCCAGTGGTCATGTATGGATGTGAGAGTTGAATGGTGAAGAAAGCTGAGCACTGCAGAATTGATGCTTTTGAACTGTGGTGTTGTAGAAGACTCTTGAGAGTCCCTTGGACTGCAAGGAGATCCAACCAATCCATCCTAAAGGAGATCAATCCTGGGTGTTCATTGGAAGGACTGATGTTGAAGCTGAAACTCCAATACTTTGGCCACCTCATGCAAAGAGTTGACTCATTGGAAAAGACCCTAATGCTGGGTAGGATTGGGGGCAGGAGGTGAAGGGGACGACAGAGGATGAGATGGTTGGATGGCGTCACTGACTCGATGAACATGGGTTTGGGTAGACTCCGGGAGTTGGTGGTGGACAGGGAGGCCTGGTGTGCTGCAATTCATGGGGTCGCAAAGAATCAGACACGACTGAGCGACTGAACTAACCAAAAAAAAAAGATAATATATTGAAAAGCAGAGACATTACTTTGCCAACAAAGATCCGTCTAGTCAAGGCTATGGTTTTTCCAGTGGTCATGTATGGATGTGAGAGTTGGATGGTGAAGAAAGCTGAGCGCTGCAGAACTGATGCTTTCGAACTGTGGTGTTGGAGAAGACTCTTGAGAGTCCCTTGGACTCCAAGAAGATCCAACCAGTCCATCCTAAAGGAGATCAATCCTGGGTGTTCATTGGAAGGACTGATGTTGAAGCTGAAATTCCAATACTTTGGCCACCTCATGCGAAGAGTTGACTCATTGGAAAAGACCCTAATGCTGGGAAGGATTGGGGGCAGGAGGAGAAGGGGACGACAGAGGATGAGATGGTTGGATGGCATCACCGACTCAATGGACATGGGTTTGGGTAAACTCTGGGTGTTGGTGATGGACAACGAGGCCTGGCATGCTGTGATTCATGGAGTCTCAAAGAGTCGGACACAACTGAGCGACTGAACTGAACTGAACCTTAGGTGTAACCAGGATCCATTACAGGTCTTTTGACCTCATATTCTTGGTACTTTCTGTTGCCCTAAAACCAAGTATTTTTTCTTTGTATTTTTTAATACTAATTATCTATACAAAGTGACTGCCCTCTATATTAAGAGCATACATTCAAACTTTTTTTTACTTCTAACATGCATTTAGGAACCAAACAAATATTTCTTTCATCTTAACATGTATTTCTAGCAATAAAGACAAAAAGGGGTCTTTCCTGTTGGCTCAGCTGATAAAGAGCCCATCTGCCAATGCAGGAGACACAAAGAAACAGAGGTTCAGTCCCTGAGTAGGGAAGATCCCCTGGAGAAGAAAATGGCAACCTGCTTCAGTATTCTTGCCTGGAAAATCCATGGACAGAGGTCTCTGGCAGGCTAAAGTCCATAAGGTTGTAAAGAGTTGGACACGACTGAGCAAGTATGCAAGTACCAAGTCCAAAGACAAAATAGATCGTATGCCTACACATGATATCATTTGTTGCAAGAAACCTTTCCATTACAGCAGACTGAGGGAAGTATGCACAGATTTAAGTGAACAAGAACTTCAGCATTCTTTCATCTAAAAAATATATATTGAGTTTCCATACATCACACACATTGTTTTCTGATACATCAGTAAACAAACAAGACAAAGATCTCTACCCCCAGAGTACTTATGTTTGTTTTAACAGAGGATATGAAATAAACATAATAATCACATATTACGTTAAAAGGTACTGAGTGCTATTTGATGGGGGAAGTAGAGCAAACCAGAAGGGATTGGGATACAGGGGATATAGTTCTCAATAGGACTATCAGGACAGACCTAAGAAAGCGGCACTTGAGCAACAACATGTAGGAGGTCAAGAATAAGTGGCTATCTGTGAGTATACCATTTTCAGGCAGACAGGACACCAGTAAGGTGGTGTAAAAGGGATCATATGTGATGTGATTGTGGAACAAGGAGACCAGGGGAGCTGAAACAGAAAGAACAAACGAGAAAGTAGTCACATATCAGGTCAGAGAACTTAAGGGGTGGTAGGGATCCAGTGGGCAAATAGGACTATGCTTGCCTTTAAATGTGACGTTTTCAAGAGTCAACAGAGGAGGCCTGGGAGAAGGAATTAGGCCACACCGCTATTAGTGGTTCCTTTCCTTTCACTCTGCCTCTCCTACTTTCTGAACAAGTTCAAAGGATTCTGAATCCTGACATTCTTCCTTTTTTTCTCTATTCACTCCCTCTGTGCAGATGGCAAAAGATGTGGTCAAGGTTAAGGACTCTGGGGAAATACAGAAAGTAACAAACAACTATCTCAGTGTTTCATCCTGCCCTGTATTGCAAACTTTAATTTTGTGCTATTTTTTAAGAAACCCAAGTTGCCCAGTAGGAAGTTATAAGAAAAATAAATCAAAGTAACATCAATCATGAACTTAAATTCCTAATGGAGTTCCAGAACCAAGATAACACTGAAAGTTATATCCAAACATCTCACTGTAAACCCTGCAAAAAGTGGCCACGCTCTGGGATTGCATTACTGGATGTTCCATTTAAGGTGCAGCACTGGGAGAGACCAACGAGAAGAATTTGTCCTATTCACAGCTATAGTCTTGGCATCTTAAATAGTGTTGAATAAAAAGAATTTTCAACCAAAACCCAATCCAGCAGTGATTCAGTAACTTTAAAATCCAGTCTCACTTCACAACGTTGCTGGAAGATGTCTAAAATTTTTCTGTCCTCTTAAACAAACGAAAATGAATAAATTCAACTCTTTTTTTTAAAAAAAAGAAAAGATCTCACAATGGAAAAATGTAGCCCCAAGATGTATTTAAGGTGAGGTCATGTCACACCTAAAAAAGACAAAGAGCCAACATATTAAAATCAGATTTCATATACAAATTCAGATTTCCAGGTTCTCTTAAAAAACTGGAAGGTCTAGTCACAGTGGCTCTGTGTTCTTGAATGACAACAATCAACTGAACCCAAAGATCAGCTGCTGGGTTTGCCATGAACTTGCTATTCCCTAGGGCTATTCATAACAGAGCTTGCATTGTTCTTTCCTTCTCGGTTTAAAATATATTCTTCTACATCCTGTTTATTTTGTCATGTGCTTACACCACAGTTCCATAATTAAAAAGAGATGTGAGTTTTGTTGTTGCTTAGTCACTAAGGCATATCTGATGCTTTGCGACCCCAGGGACTGTAGCCTGCCAGGCTCCTCCATCCATGGGAGTCCCCAAGCAAGAATACTGGAGTGGGTTGTCCTTTCCTTCTCTAGGGGATCTTCCCCAACCTAGGAACTGAATCCACGTATCCTGCAGAGGCAGGCGGATTCTTTACCACTGAGTCACCAGAGAAGCCATACAGATGTGATATATATGGATAACTGATTTTTCTCCCATCCATTTCTCCCATATATACTACCTGCCGGGTTCCTGCAGGCATCTGAGTTGTTACCACTGCCCTGGAAGCCTCTCTTCAGTCAAATTAAGCTGCACTATGTCTGTGTCACCACTAGATGGTGCACATTTGGCCTTGTTAACCTCCCTCCAGGCACCGACTCAGTGTTTAGATACTATACTAACCACACCTGAGTTACTATGAGGACACACATTTTATATGATCAATACAGAAAATACCTTTCTTAGTACTTTTTGGAACTAAATGTTACTCCAGCAAAATTTTCCACCATTACTTGTAAACTATAAAATATAATTAATATATTTTATAAATATGAAAATGAATGGGGAAATAGGTTTCAAGACTTCTAATAAACACACTCATGAAAAATAAAATATTAGCTCATAGAAAAAAATTGGATTTATCAATATGAAAGCATTTTAGAATGTTTCATTAAAAAATATTCCCACAACACAAATATTAGTCAAAACTGATCAAAGATTATGTTCCATAGAGTAAATCAGCACTTGCTTCACAAACTGCCAGCGTGTCCATCTAAAGAAAATCATTGTTTGTACGACAAAGATAGCATTGTTGTCAAAATTATAGTAAAAAGATAACAATCAGAGGCAACCTTAGGGACATGTCAAAGAAAATTATATGAAAGAAAAAACACGAGAAAGCATATTTCTAAACAGCAGTGATGTTCCTCTGCAAACCCTGCTTGAATCAATATCATAAAATGTAAATAGTTTAAAAATCAATTATAGGGGTTTCCCTGGTGGCTCAGTGGTAAAGAATCTGCCTGCCAATACAAGAGACAAGGTTCGATCCCTGATCTGGGAAGATCCAACATGCTACAGAGCAACTAAGCCCATGCGCCACAACTGCTGATTCTGTGCTCTAGAGCCCGGGAGCTGCAACTACGGAAGCCCATGTGCCCTGGAGCCTGTCCTCTGCAGCAAGGGAAGCCAGTGCAATGAGAAGCCTGTGGACCACAACTCAGGAGAAGTCCCAACTAGAGAAAAGCCCATGCAGCAACAAAGACCACGCGCAACCAAAATGAAATAAATAAAACTATTATTAAAAAAGTAGCTCTTTACCAAAAAAAAAATAACTATAATATGAGGAAAGAGTTTACTAAAATTGGATATGAATGACCTGTTCTTCAGTATATACATAATTTCCCATAGAAAGATTTAAGTACATAAAGTACTTGTATTTTACTTTTAAACATATAAATTAATCACATATTTTGTACATACACATCATACAGACATGTTTTTGCTTTTTCTTTACTTGTACATACATAGAGAGCCACCAAGAAGGTAAAAATTTATCTCTAATGAATTTTTTCTTTTGGTCATGCACCAACCATGCATCCAGGTAAATAAGTATCTATGAAAAAAATTATATCAAAACTGCTTAAGATCTGAAATAATAATAAAACTACTTATGAATGGAACCTTTCAGGAATACAAATATTTTCATCTAAATAAGAAGTTTCTACAAATGTAACTTTTTAAGACAGTAACTACTTATTGGATATGACATTGAGAAAATTCTCTTTTAAATATGATGCTATACTAAATCCATTCAATTGTGAGCTATGCCTTTCAATAGAAAGAAAGTAGAGGTGATGTGATGTTATTAAGAGAAATCAACCTTTCCACAAAAGATAAAAGTACACCATTTATATTCAAGAGTAAAATGTATTATTACTAACTAAAACAAAGAATATATATTCATATTTTAAAATGGAATTCTACTGAGTTTTAGAAAAGAATATAAAGTAGTATCTTATGTTCAAAACAGTTATCTGATAATGAGCTAGAAAATATTTACTAACACATTTCTTCTCAAATAGTTTTCCCCAAATGAAGGAATAAATATCACTCCTGAGAATAATTTTTTTTCTCATTCCCACTTTCTTCACAAGTGGGTTTCAATTAATATTTGGTCATTTTAAGGCTGTGTATTTGCAAGCAGAATGAAATGGAGAATTGTTTAATCTATTTAGTTCAGGCTCAAAATAACCACAATTTCAATAATCAAAGACTAATGTGATTTTCAGACTGTATTTCACAGAAAATTAGTTCAATCGTACACTTTTCTATGCATGCGTGTTCATAGACTTGATAAGGAATATGTTCTCCATTTCTTTAATACTGATATGCTGTGATTTATAAGTAGATCATCAAAATTTATCACATCTTAAAAAGGACAGCTTTTCATTTTAAAATAGTACTTTCATTTCAATCAGGCCTTTGTTGACAGAGAAAATAATCCTCTATCATGGAGAAGTCCAAGGTCTAAAAGAATAGAAAATATAATTGATACCTACCATTTACTCATGACATGACTACTGTATGTATAATTAAAAGGAAAGAGACTATATAGAAAAGAATAATTAAGGATTGGTTCCACTTTTACCATTTTAACATCTTTTCACTCAGGGCATTAATGGTTGAGTAATAATGACTTCCTCCTGCTTTTACTCACTTGATAGTTTCTGCCAAAATTCCTAATCCTCAGGAAATTTGATATTTTGATTAGGCATTTGTCTGAGAAAGTAAAGCAGTTCAGAATAGACAGAGCAAGAATTCAGGGTGAAGAATGTTGTGAGATGACTTGGAAAGATATAGAGATTCAGTACCATGTATCTTTTAGAACCTTGCTAAGCTTTGTTAAATTAGATTTATATTCAAGTTAAGATCTCTGTAGAAGTAAGCACTTTCCTTATCCTTACAATGCAATTATTTTTGCAAGATCTAGGGCTGTGACAGTGGTGATAAAAACAAATGATATGATGTGAGAAATACTTTGTGCAGACCATATAGGAAATGATGGTTGAAGGATGCAAGAAGTAACGGTAGGAAAGAAAGAACGGGTCCAGGTTTGGGTTTGAAGAACTGGTTGGCAAATGATTTCATCCACAGAATGTGTTGCCAGGCTTGAATCAAAGTTCCCTGTTAAGCTTGAGGCATGGACATGGGACGGTCAAAAGTTTAAAACAGGCTTTGGAGGGCAGAAGACAAAACTTATTCAAGAAATGCTAAGGGAAAAAAGATATAGCACTGAAATCCCAATGGATACTGAGGACGATGAATTTGCAGTAAACCCGTATTCACAGTTAGGACATTTTTCTTCAACAGTTTTCAAGCCAGGTGGGCTTCCCAGGTGGTGCCAGTGGTAAAGAACCTGCCTGCCAATGCAGGAGACATAAGAGATGTGGGTTCAATCTCTGGGTCAGGAAGATTCTCTGCTGAAGGGACTGGCTACCCACTCCAGTATTCTTGCCTGGAGAATCCCATGGACAGAGGAGCCTGGCGGGCTACAGTCCATGGGGTTGCACAGAGTCAGACACAACTGAAGCTACTTAGCACACATAGCATGCATTCAACATATTAAGATACAGAAATGCAGATGGCAAAGAACTGGGTTGATCAAATTCTGCAGTTCCATCACGGAGGTGAAGGGAACAACAGGTAAGACAGGCGAGGAGAGATTAAAACAGAAGAACCCTTAGGTAGTGACTACACACAGAACCATTTAAAACTATGATATTAAAACTTTGAGACATTTGTCTGCCATCTTCTCCGTCAGCCAGCTTTTTAAATAAAGTCATATTCTTCGCCCAACAACAACAAAAAAATGATACTGTGTCTAAATTTGCAGACTGTCTGTAAACATGGTTTTGTTGCATCATCAACCAGAGGTTTAAAACAGACACTACGAAAGTTATAAACCCCAATTTACATGTGATCTTGAGCCTTTCCCCACCTTCCATCTACCAAAAGAGCCAATCTCTAGGGTCCCCTCCTGGATCCATTTCCTGCTGATCCTCACAACATCCTCCTTTTGTCCCTGGGACATTATACCATGTCCCCATTCCCTCCACTGTTCACCCTCTCAGTTTATCCCACCTCAGGCAAATCTCCTTCTTACAGACCACCTCCACTTGTCTTCTTCACAATAACATCCACCTCTGTAACTCTTTCAAATGCCCAGAAAGACTTCTCAGAACTAACTCATTGGTCTCTATCTCTACCCTCTCCTCTAATTGCATGTGTTTTTCTCTGGCACCAATATTTCCAATAAATTTTCATTCATTTTATTTTCCTCCCTTAATCCCTGAATTACAAGTACTGCAAGCATATTGACTTTATTATTTGTCACTGCTAATGCACTGTATTCCAGCTAAATTATGTGTTAAACAGTTTGGTAGTCAGCCTGGAACCCAAGCACCACTCAGAAAAGCACCATTCAGAGACACATGAGAAATATAATGCAGATTCCAATTAAAGACTTCTCAAATGAATTTTTAAAGCATAGCTCAAGTCAAAGTTGATTACTTTCTGTATGCTTTATAGAGCGTTGCTAAGGGAAATATTCTAAGTCCTAAAGTAAGTTTTATTACATTTTTTACAATATAACCCACCTGGACTACAATGAAACAGAATTCAACTATTAGAGAAGTCACTTTTCATAGTTTTGCACTCTCATATCTTTACAAAGGTATTCTAAAAAACTACAGTATAATGTAGTTAATGTACACCTTTTCCCAAATGTATTATATGTTTAAAAGGTACAGAGTGTACTATACTCTATTAATAAAGAACATTCAATTAAATACAAATTCATGTAAGTCATCTGGATATAGCTATATTCTTCAATGAACATAAAGACCATGATAAAAAATCACTGCCTTACATATTTGTGTATATAGTAGTAAACAAGTAAAATGTAAAACAAGGTTACTATTTAAAAAGAAATTACAGTGTGGCTGCTATAAACACCATGTTAAAAGACCAATGGAAAATATTTAAGTAGCATTAAGTGAATTAAAACTGGATTCCTTTTTCTCGGTCTAATAAATTGTTTACTGTTGTGTTTCTCAACCTGGGGTCTATGGAGACATTCTCATGGTCATCCATGAATTCTCTATGAGAATTTTTAAACTTGGTGTTTTGATTTTGATGACAATTTTTTAAAAATTAATAACGTAAAGCATATTCTGGATTTATGAGCACTCATGCAATTTCACTGTATTTATTTGTAATTTTTTTATAATTCATGCATATTAAGTAAAGGCCAGGTGATGTCATGATTTTTTATAATAAAATTGTAAAATAAAAGGCTTTATGAAAGTTTAAGCACTACTATGTGACTTCACTTTCTTTCTTTCTATAGTTCCTTTTGGAGAAAGAAATGGCAGCCCACTCCAGTGTTCTTGCCTGGAGAATCCCATGGACAGGGGGGCCTGGTGGGTTGCAGTCTGTGGGGCTGCAAAGAGTCGGACATGACTAAGCAACACACACACACATGTGACAGAAGAAGTAAGGCATCACAGAGAACAGGTTGCCAAAACTCAAAGGACCCAGGGCCGCAGCACTCAAACCATACACACCTTGTAGTTAGACATTCAGTTCTACCTCAGCATTACTCACTATATGAAATTAATTTTGTCAATCTGAGCTTAGCTGACTTTGTAGATTTGTTTTCATCCTGGTGTATAAATCATAAATGGCTTTATGTATGTATTGAGCTATAAAGAAAAGACATTAAAAGCTAGTTTTAATTGCACATTAAAATATAATTTGTGTCAATACAAAAAGTATGTAAGAATGCTTTTCCTACATGAAGTATTTGTATGTCTCAATTTTTAAGAGGAAAAAAATTGTTTCATTGATCTTTTTCTCATAAAGACAAATATAAAAGCAGCAAGAGATGGCAAGAGATGTCAACAGGAATCTTGCATCATTTAGATCGATTCTACACTGATTATTTAATCAAAGCTTTAATTAAACAAACACCCTCAGCATTTTTATAGACAGTACATAAACATGACAACTATTCTGGGTACACCAATCATACTTCCCAGAATTTGCCTGTGTTCCTGTTAACCTTTATGATTTCATTGGTCAATACAATATAGAAGTCAATGAATATATACAAATGGCTCACAGAGAAGTTGCTAAATATCCCAGGAGTTGTACAAGGACACAAGATCATTGCAATAGTTGGGTCTGTTCCCAATAGCATTAACATCACTCACCAAAAAGAGGCACACATATCTTTAAAAATTGAAAAATTCACAAATATAATGCACACACTAGTAGCTAATAAGGGCTTCCCAGTGGCTCAGTGTTAAAGAATCTACCTGCCAATGCAGGAGACACAGGGGCACAGGTTCAATCCCTGAGTCAGGAAGATCCCCTAAAGAAGGAAATAGCAACTCACTCCAGTATTCTTACCTGGAAAATTCTATGGACAGAGGAGCTAGGTGGGCTACAATTCAGGGGGTCACAAAGAGTCAGACACAACTGAGCGTGCATGCACAGTAGCTAATAAAAAAGCAATATAGATCATCACAAATGCCAAGAATATGTCGTAAATACTCATAAATAGATAAAACTTCCCATAAAAACTATGTGTGATAAAATTCATAGAATTTAGCTTTATAATGGAAATGAAATTATCTTCAATCAAGTATAGCATGAAAAAATGAACAATCAATTCCCCCCCGATCTCCAGTCTTCACAATAACTCTACTGAATGCAACATGCATTGATTTATTAACATTGATTTTACTTAACTAGTACAAATGTCAAAAATATGAGTATAAAACTGTCAAATGAATTAAACTAAAGTTAATAGCATCATTTCCCACGTGTAGATCTTTATTGATTTCAAAAAGTCTAACAAAATATTTCATTTCATACACTTGAAATAGGATTCTATCCTCATAGCTTTATTTGCATCACTTAAGCCAATCAATGTCTTCAATTATATTAATTAGCTTTATCCTCAACTTGATTTGAAAATTCTATCAAGTCAAATAATTTCGTAGTTTCAAACATTTATTACTAAAGGTCAGAAACTGAAAGCTGATGACATGCTCAGCTGTCCTAAAGTTGCTGACAATACAACAGGTGCAGATGGCAGTCACAGAAAAATAATTGTTACCAATGCCTCCAACGTCCACCTGTAGGAGCACATTTCTTCTCTTTCTACTCTGTGCCTTCTTGACTTTAATAACTGTCTCTCTTTTATTCTTCAACAACCTTTCTATTTGGGATCCCATTTAATTCATCTTGTTGGCCTCCCTTAGGTCAGCAAGTACAGTCATTTTTGCCTTCACAGTGCACACCATCATTATTAACCGTGTCAGGTCCAACTCTTGGATAAATCTGCTGTGGACCAGGGGCACCTGTAGGGAGGCCATCTGTGTATGGGGCACAGATTTCTCTACATCTGTATCTCCATTCCTGCCCTGAAAACAGGTTCATCTGAACCATTTTTCTAGGTTTCATATATATGCCTTAATATACAATATTTTTCTATGTTGGAGAGGATGTGGAGAAAAGAGAACCCTCTTGCACTGCTGCTGGGAATGTAAATTGATACAGCCACTATGGAGAACAGTATGAAGGCTCCTTAAAAATATAAAAACAAAACTACCATATGATCCAGCAATCCCACTACTGGGCATACACCCTGAGAAAATCAAAATTCAAAAAGACACCTATACCCCAATGTTCACTGTAGCACTATTTACAACAGCCATGACAGGTGGCACATATCTCTATCTTTCTTTTATGATCCAACTAATGCTTCACTTTCACAGCAAAGCCTTCTCTCAACTGCTGGAGCCAGATTAGTCCCTTCCTTCTCTGTGCTACAACTGTTATTGTTACATTACACACAGCTGCTTTTGTGTTATTCTCACCAGGCAAACTAAGAGTTCCTTGAGAGTAGGAAACATTCATTTCTCTGAGCCCACTGCCTCATACAATAAGCATTCCATATATGATTGAATATACATTCATGGAAGACGTCTTCCTTTTCCATCTCTAGTAGGCCACCTACTGGACTTTGTTTTCAGCTATTATTTGTCTCCCTGAAGAATTATTTACTGTTCAAACAAAATGTCAATTATAACATTAACAGGTTACAATTATTTATACGTTAAAATCTGGTATTTGTTGTGTATGTGCTAAGTCACTCTAGTGGTGTTCAATTCTTTGCAACCGCATGGACTGCAGCCCACCAGGCTCCTCTGTCCATGAAGTTCTCCAGGCAAGAATATTGGAGTGGGTTGTCATGTCCTCCTCCAGGGGATCTTCCCAACTCAGGGATCAAATCCATGTCTCATGCACTGGCAGGCAGTTTCTTTACCACTACTGCCACCTGGGAAGACTTTTGCCTGATATCATTTCCTCCAAATGTTGACATGGTTTCTTCCAGCCTTTATCTGAGTCTATGTCACTGGGTTATCTCCTCAGTGATAAGTAGTTTTCCCAGACAAATCTATATAAAAGACAGTCCAGGTCTCTCTAGCCTTATGCTTTTCTTCCCTTATGTCATGTTATCTTTTCACTTGTATTATCTTTTTATTCATAACATATCTCCCCAATTAGAATGCAATTTTCCTGTAGGCAAAGACTATATCATTCTCTACTGTAATGCATGGTGTCCACAGAAGTGCCAAACACATATTCTAAAAGTATGTTTTGAACAAATAAATAAACTTGGCTCCACCATCATTCCAGTCCAAGAAAGTAAATGGAAAGCAGATCATCCACTGATCTTACTGAGTTAACTTTCAAAAAGGTCAGAGTTTAACCACCTTGTAGACAAGACAAATCATCTAACAAGAACCTACCGATGAATGATAAAAATAAATTCATTAAGCAAATGCAGGAATAAAAACTACTAGAGACCAGACTTCCACATTTCCAAAATGACCAAGCTAGGTAAATATTTTAAGCAGAGCTTTTAGATGCAGAAAAATAGAAACTTTTAGTCAAGCAACGCATTAAAATAAAGAAGATTTTCACCCTATTAAAAATTTTAAATTTCCCAATATAAAAAAAATTACAATGTGGAAGAAACAAGGGATATTTTTGGAAATGATTATTTCTCTTAGACAAGAGTTAAATTTTTCTTTACTTTTTAATGAAAGTTATTGAATATTTTATTTATGAATTCATTCAGTATGTAATATGAGCTTATGCTATGAAGCCTATATTAAACATTGAATCAGTTCAGTTCAGTCGCTCATTCATGTCCGACTCTTTGTGACCCCATGGACTGCAGCACTCCAAGCTTCCCTGTCCATCACCAACTCCCGGAGCTTGCTCAAACTCATGTCCATCAAGTCAGTGATGCCATCCAACCATCTCATCCTCTGTCATCCCCTTCTCCTCCGGCCTTCAATCTTTCTCAGCATCAGGGTCTTTTCAAGTGAGTCAGTTCTTTGCATCAGGTGGCCAAAGTATTGGCGTTTCAGCTTCATCATCAGTCCTTCCAATGATATATATATTGGAATATATATATAGTATAAATGATAAAGCATTGTATAGATAAAATAAATTGATAAATAAAATATGACCCTTATCCTCAAGAAGCTTTTACTATGATCAGGAGGTACATTAATAAATAAGTAGGTACACCAATAGTGTAGGTACACTGCTAAGTAATATAAAAAGCAAAAATAAACCAGTGCTTAGAGAAAGGTACAAGTAAAGCGGTCTGGACTTTGAAGCCTGGTGAGGATTTCTGGCATAGAAAGAAGTGAGTTTATACTGCAGACAGAAAATTGATTTCAGAAAATTAGAGAAATATAATTTCTTTAAAACCTGGCTGAGACAATTCAAAAGGGTTGCCCATATTGTTGCTATTCTGGGTTGATGTAAAAACTATTTCTAGACATCTCTAGTTTTGAATGCATGGTTCTAATCATGGGGAGAAAAAAAGCCAGGAAATACCAAAATGTTGTTTTCTGATTTAATTTATTCCCTTCTATATTATTTATTAGATTGATCTAATACCTATTTTCTTTCTTTGGAGTACTCTCATCTTCAAATTTAAATTTCATTAAGTTGAAAAGTTACTCAAATAAAGTTCCAGTTACAACTTAGATAAAAACTTGAATCAGTAGTTCATATATAAACATCTTCAATTTCAAATGAAATATAAATGTTTCTGCTAAACCACATTATACAACTTTGTACTGTACAAATTAGCTCACAAAAATAACAAGGCTTCTGGGAAAATTAGTTGAAGCCAGACCACTCAAAAATCAATGTAAGTAGAGCCTTTTAACATCCATGAAAGTACTAACACAGCGTCATCTTCAGTAGATCATTTACAGCCTTAACACTAGGGAGAAGGCAATGGCACCCCACTCCAGTACTCTTGCCTGGAAAATCCCATGGACGGAGGAGCCTGGTAGGCTGCAGTCCATGGGGTCGCTAAGAGTCAGACACGACTGAGCGACTTCACTTTCATGCACTGGAGAAGGAAATGGCAACCCACTCCAGTGTTCTTGCCTGGAGGATCCCAGGGACAGGGGAGCCTGGTGGGCTGCCGTCTATGGGGTCGCACAGAGTCGGACACGACTGAGGCGACTTAGCAGCAGCAGCATGCTTCCTGCTTCTACTGTAAGGAATTTGCTTGCAAAATTTCTTCAAAAAAAAAAAAAGGTTAGTCAAGATTAGTATGAATAGACTTTCACATTAATTATTTTTAAAACAGGGGACAATGTTCTCATCTTTAGATTTTTAAAACTATTTAATCATCATTTTTACTAAAGGATCTTCATCTTTTATTATTAAGGTTTTCAGATACTGATAAGCTGTTCTCTTCAATTGTGAGAAAATCTCTCCGCAAAACTTCCTGACATGGTAACGATCCAAAAGAAAAGTAAATGCACAAAGACCTGACTAGGCACTTCAGAAAAGTAGAACAACATATGGCCCAAAAGCTCAGGAAAAGGAGTTAACTGTATTAGCCAGTAGGGATGACGAAATTAAATCCAGACTTCTCCAGTGGTCCAGTTTTAAGAATCCACCTTGCAATGCAGGGGAAGCAGGTTCAAACCCGGGTCAGGGAACTAAGATCCCACATGCCGTGCAGCAAGTGGGCCCATGCACCACAACTGCTGAGCCCCTGTGCTGCAACTACTGAGTCTGGGCACCATGACAAAAGATCCCGCGTGATGCAATGAAGTTCACGCAAACCAAAACCAAGACCCAACACAGCCAAATAAATCAATACATTTTCAAAATGTATTTATTGCCAGAAGGCAATATCACTGCACAGTTACTTGAAAGGCCCAAACTAAATAGACTTGGCATAGTCAACATCAAGTTTTGGCAACTAGCATTCTCCTACCACCACCAGTCGGAACATGAAGTCAGTACAACCACTCTGAAAACCGTCTGACCTTATCTATTCAAGCCAAGCATGTGCCTACCCTGTAATCTGCCATCATACTCTTAAGCATGTCCCCAAAATTAATGCGCATGTACTGTCAACAAATTTTGCTCACAAATATATTCATATCAGCATTATTTGTAACAGCCCCAAACTAGTCATTACTCAAGTGCAATGAAATGCAAGAGTCTCATAAACAAAAAGTTGAAGGAAAAAAAGTATATTGATTTATTCTGTTTCCACAAAGTTCAAGAAAGCAAGGCAACCTCATCATAGATGGTGTTGAGGAAGAAATGACTAAAAGGAGGCATAATAAGTGCTTCTGGGAACTAGGAATACTCTGTTTCCTGATCTGGTGACATGAGTGTGTTCTGTTTGTGAAAATCTAACAAGTTTATACTTATGACCTGTACACTATTCTAAATGTATATCACATTTCAATAGAAGTTTAAAAACCTGCGTGCTAGAAAAATACATGAACCACTGTAAATTCAACCTCATAGTAGCCTCGTTCATAATTTACCACGGAAAACATAATCTATCTTACAGATACACAATTTTTAGTGGTGCAGACTGTAATACAACTGAAGTATTCATTGCTTATTTAGGAAGTTTAAGAAAACTAATTATATACACTGCTGTATATTTTCTCCTCAACAAGGCAACCTCTCACAGGGCTGGACTTCTGCATGTTCTGGTTTTTGTGATTTAGGGGTTTGCTTATGGAAATATTGATGATGTGGCAAGCAAAGAAATATGAGATGATCTTACCCTGACATGTTTCTGAGAAGATGAAATTCATATTTTGAAGAGAGCTTCCTAAAGGGGGCAGAGGTTGGAAGGAGGACTTCTCATGGGATATAGCCCTTGATTTCAGAGTAATTTTCTCCTCTAAATTATTCAGCCTTTATAACTACAGCTCCTGCCATAATTTATTTCAAAAGCTACCTTTAGTAGAGATAATAGACACTTTCAGTTTGAATTAAATCAGGAAAATGTAGTACACAGTGGGCTTCATTTTCCCTGCATACATATATTTATGAAAATTTCTCAAATGCCCTTTAGGGGGTCATATTTTTATTTAGTGAATACATACATAAAAATTTACAACTGTCTGAATACCAAAAGAAACACACAAACTTACCACATGTAGAAGTAAATTTAAAATGTAATTAGATGCAGAGAAGATAAACTCAAAGGAGGAATTTCTAAAAATAATAACTACTACATATAATATACACATACACATGCAACATAAACTCACACACACTCTTTGATTTCACTGAGCTTTGATATAACTAGTAATTTGAAAAAAACTAAGAGAAGGAGGAATGCTGGGCTGGATGAAGTACAAGCTGGAATCAAGATTGCCGGGAGAAATATCAATAACCTCAGACATGTAGATGACACCATCCTTATGGCAGAAAGTGAAGAAGAACTAAAGAGCCTCTTGAAAGTGAAAGAGTAGACTGAAAAAGTTGGTTTAAAACTCAACATACAGAAAACTAAGATCATGGCATCTGGTCCCATCACTTCATGGCAAATAGATGGGGAAACAATGGAAACAGTGACAGACTTTATTTTCTTGGGCTCCAAAATCATCTGCACATGGTGACTGCAGCCATGAAATTAAAAGACGCTTGCTCCTTGGAAGAAAAGTTATGACCAACCTAGACAGCATATTAAAAAGTAGAGACATTACTTTGCCAACAAAGGTCCATGTAGTCAAAGCTATGGTTTTTCCAGTAATCATGCATGGATGTAAGAGTTGGACTATAAAGAAAGCTGAGCACCGAAGAATTGATGCTTTTGAACTGTGGTGTTGGAGAAGACTCTTGAGAGTCCCTTGGAGTGCAAGGAGATCCAACCAGTGTATCCTAAAGGAAGTCAGTTCTGAATATTCATTGGAAGGACTGATGATGAAGCTGAAACTCCAATACTTTGGCCACCTGATGCGAACAACCAATTCATTTGAAAAGACCCTGATGCCGGGAAAGATTGAGGGCGGGAGGAGAAGGGGACGACAGAGGATGAGATGGTTGGATGGCATCGCTGACTCAATGGACATGAGTTTGAGTAAGCTCCGGGGGTTGGTGATGGACGGGGAGGCCTGGCGTGCTGCAGTCCACAGGGTCACAAAGAGTCGGACACAACTGAGCAACTGAACTGAAGAGAAGGACACAATAAACATATATCTCCTGGAGAGGACACTAGAGTTGCTAGTGTGGGAAATTCAAGAAAGAAACATTCATCTTGAACTTCCAAGCCAAATGTAAATAAACTAAATTTCTTTCGCAGATAGTAAGAAGTAAGAATTTACTTGGAAGGAAGATGAAGTTAAACTTCTGATACAATTCAAAGATAAAAAATCCTCACAATAAAGGAAGCTATAATCACTTAGAAATTCCAAATGGTAGCTCATTCATTAATTTTTTTGCACGTTCATGTTAAGTCACTTCAGTCATGTCCTGAAGTGACTTTTTTTTCTGATCCTATAGACTGGAGCCCGCCAGGCTCCTCTGTCCATGGGATTCTCTAGGTAAGAGTATTAGAGTGGGTTGCCATGCCCTCCTCCAGGAGTTTTTCCTGACTCCAGGATCGAACCCGTATCTTTTATGTCTCCTGCATTGCAGGAAGGTTCTTTATCACTAGTACCCACCTGGGAACTAGCTAGTTCCACCAGGGAACATTCATTGCTTCACTAGTCCACAAATGTTTACTATGTGCCAGGCACTATTCTGTGAGCAAACAAAAATGCCTTCCTCCATGGAACTGACATCCTAGAAGAGGAAAAATACTAAATAAAGATAAATAAAATATCAAGAATGTTACTAAGTAATAAATAGTTAAATTTTAAAAGGAAAAAGGAAAGCAGAAAAAGGACTCATGAAGTGGTGTGCATGGGAACCTCTGTATTTAACATGGCCAAGGAAGATCTCACTGAGAGAGTAGAATTCAGGTGCCATGAATCATAAGATAACTGGAAGAAACACCATCTCAAGCAGAAGGCAGACAAGTATAAAGGCTCGAAGGTGGGCGTGCAGCAAGCCCAGGGATTTGACTGCAGGAGGTAGTGGGGGGGGGGGTGCTTGCTGGGATGTGCAGTGTAATGCGACGGGGTCTGGGGAGTAGGTCCCAGGACTCATATAAGACACTGACTCCTGCAAAAGCTTTCCCATGCCCTATTTGCCCCTGGCTGAGCTGGGTGCCTTACCACAAAATACAACACTACCCTACATAACCAGTGTTATGTTTCCATGATTTTTTTAGCTCTTTAAATATAAAGAATAAGTTCATCTACCTGTATCCCTTGTTCCAAGGAAGGTCTGGCATACAAATTAAGTATGTGCTGAATGAACAAGGGATCTTGAACCAAGCCGTCTCTCTACAAATATCTTAAACAAGTGTTTTCATTATCAGCTCCCCACAGGAGATGCCAGTTTGAGAAAAGCTCTACTTCGGAATCATTCGGTAAAATCTTCAGATCCTTCACGTCACTGAAACACTTTAGCCTAAAATGTTCTGGTTCACTAATTAAGAAGTATGAACTTTAGTTTTACCTAGACAGAAACTCAGCAGAAATGAGGCAGCGGAGATGAAAACAAGCAAAGTACAAAGGCTCTTCTTTTTGTTTGTTCTCAATGGCCTTACCCATTAAATCTTTCTTTCCCTGTCTTCTCTACTTAATAAAGTAAAAGCCACAGGGAACCAGGAGCAGGTAATCAAAATACAGCACAATGTGCCCCTCTTTCCTAACAGTCCTCCCTTTAGTACTTTAGAGAAGAAAACCCTGGGGAATCAGAAGCTGTCAGCAGGTGAGAGAAACAGGCCTTTTAAGTACTTTGATGTCAGGCCAAACTGAAACCAATGAACCAGTACAAACCTCAAAAGGGTCTAACAGTCCAGACTCCATATGAGAAAACCAAAATGAGTTAGCAGAATGGCCTCCAAGCAAAATGTGTGTGTACACTTATCAGATACACTTACTAATTAAAAACAAAACAACAGAAAATGAGAGTAGGAACAACTTACTTAACACTTCCTAGTTTATGTTTCCAAAGTGTCTTCTTTGATGTTTGGTCATGTATCAAATTCAACATACTGATATAGATAATATATGTTAAATATATAAGTAAGTTTCCTAAGCAGGAAAGCAATTAAGATTAACCAGGATCTTAATATTGTTGTTTTTACTGTTTAGTCACTAAGTCGAGTCTGTCTCTTTTCGGAGCCCACCAGGCTCCTCTGTACACGGGATTCTCCAGGCAAGAAGACTGGAGTGGGTTGACATTACCTTCCCCAGGGGATCTTCCTGACCCAGGGATTGAACCCATGTCTCATGCATTACAGGTGGATTCTTTACCACTGAGCCACCTAAGTCCATCTTAATATCAACCTGTCTTAATTATTAATGAGACTGTAGCCATATACCCAAATCATAGGATTAAGTTTTTGAACACAGGCTATAAACCTTATCTAAAAGCTGAAAATGAAAACATAAAATAAAACACAGAAGATAACAGGTTATCAGGAGATTTATGTTATCTTTTAAAATAAAACACATCCTCAGATGAAAAACAAAATCATTTCATAACAGACTGCCTTTCCTCCTCAGACCAGTGTGAGCTCTGTCTCTAGATACTTCATTCTGAAAATACACAGTTCCCACGTATAGACTCATGAAAAGTATCCAACACTGCATTTGCAGCATTATTTTCTTTTTTTCTGTAGTCAGCTGCCCAGTATTTGAACTCTCTTATTAGACTGGAATTTCCCTAGTTTGAGTCCCAGAAAGAGGCAAGGCCCTGTTCCTACTATGAAACGAAAAGACAAGACAGTTCCTCCCAGCTGCCTGGGACTTGAGGCATGTAACCTAAAGCCAACTAGTGTGCTTACTCTGGCAGTCTAGAAGTCAAGTCAGCAACTCTACTCTTAGGCAATTTGTGGCTTCTCCTTAACTCTTCACTGCTACCCCTTCTCCCTTGGGGTCTTCACTTTTCATAAATTCCTCTTACGTTCCAGTTAGCTGAAGGTAGAATTTGCTGCTGTAGCCAGGCTGCAAACCCTCCTTGTTTCCTCTCTTTATTGTTTGCAGCAACTCAGGATTGGGGCAGTAACAGTTTTCTCTCAGTTACCTTTTTTGAAATCCCTTAGAAGGCTAAACAGAAACAATGCTGGTGCAAAAGGATATTATTTCAGAGAGCCAGGGGGAGTTGACCACTCTAAAACTTGCATGGAAATTCTACATGAGTTTAAAAAAAAAAAGCAAAATAAAAGAATGTGATTCAAAAAGCCTCCATATAAAAGTAAAGGCATTTACATGGGAGATTTCGACAATATCTGCAGACATTTTTGGTCATCACAACTGGGAAAGGGGTGCAACTAATGAGTGTGACCAGAAATGCTGCTAAAAATCCTACAGTGTACATGACAGCTCCCCACAGCAGAATTACCTGGCCTAAAATGTCAATAGTATCAAGGCTGAGAAACCTTGCCCTCCAATCTACCTCCCTTCAAATCACAAATAAATAAATGTTCCCCCCTCAGAGCAAGAATAAGTCTCCTACAGTCCACAATACCCAAATACTTTTATAATTACTTATGACATCTCATTTCTACCCTAATATTGAAAGAAAAGAATCTGATAACTTATCTGCCAATAGCATGTTCACCTGAGAACTATCCAGATGGAGGGGAAAAAAAAAAACTAAAAAAGAGCAAATAAGGGGAATGAATGAGCATGTACAAAGATCTTTAAAGGGCCAGGAGTGCCTGAGGGAGTGTAAGGACATCTGGGGTGAAAAAGAGTTGTGTTCATGGCCAAGAACATTGGGAAATGAAGCTTGGAGGGGTGCTGTGATCAGATTTCAAAGTGTCTTATACATCACAGGAATCCAGATTCTGCTCTCTAAATAACAGTAGTTTTTAAAGAAAAGGTTTTTAAGTGGGGGTAAGAGTAATAAGTCGTTTCTTAGGAAGAAAATCCTAGTGTCATCTTAGGTGACAATGTGACAGGAGCAGGGCCTGGTAACAGGTAGTCAGAAGGCAAGGGGACCGCTTCACCAGTACAAGGGTGGAGAGAGTGGCCAGGCGAGGCCAGCGTGGATGGAAAATGAAGGCCAGAGAGATAAAAGCACACTGTTAGAGATTTGTTAACCTCTTCCTTTAAAATAAGGTCCCATTTCCAGTTTATTTTTGTGTATGATGTTAGGGAGTGTTCTATTTTCATTCTTTTACATATAGTTTTCCAATTTTCCCAGCACCACTTATTGAAGAGGCTGTCTTTTTTCCATTGTACATTCTTCCCCCCCTTTGTCATGTCATAAACCCCACATGTGTGTGGGTTTATCTCTGGGATTTCTGTCTGGTTCCATTGATCTAGACAGTGTCATACACAATGAGGGAAGTTAGAAAGAGAAAAAAAATATCGTATGTTAATGCATATATGTGGAATCTAGAAAAATGGTATAGATGACCTCATTTGCAAAGCATAAACAGAGACACACAGGTAGAGAACAAACATATGGATATCAAGGGGAGAAGGGGTGGGGTGGGAAGAACTGGGAGTTTGGGACTGATATATATAGCCTATTGATGTTTGCTATTGTTTAGTCGCTAAGTCATGTCCAACCAACTCTTTCGCAACCCCATGGACTACAGCCAGCCAGGCTCCTCTGTCCATGGCATTTCCCAGGCAAGAATACTGGAGTGGGTTGCCATTTCCTTCTCCCCACCTAGAGATCAAACCCATGTCTACTGCATTGGCAGGTAGATTCTTTACCACTGAGCCACCTGGGAAATGCTACATGATAGATACTACATATAAAATAGACAACTGATGGGAACATACTGTGTAGCACAGGAAATGCTAGTTAATGTACCCTGGTGAGCTAAATGGGAGGGAAACCCAAAAGGGGGGGATATATGTATACGTATGGCTGATTCATTTTGCTATGCAGTAGAAGCTAATACAACATTGTAAAGCAACTATAGTGCAATAAAAATGTTTAAAAATATTAAAATGAGTATCTTTTAGTACTGTAAAATATAGAATAAAAACAATTTAAATGAGTAAACACACATCTATTTACAGTGTGCACTAAAAGTACAATAACATGTCAATGAATTAAGAGAATTAAGGCTATGCAACGAGAATATTTGCTATTTAAATAATTTCTGTATGATTTCCAAAGAACGTGTATAGAAAGTTAATAATATTACCTGTTCCAGGACTTCTTTATAGGTAATAGTGGCTTTAGTGTTTGTAACAGGACTGTCATAAATGATAGCAATCTTATCTCCTTTACCACTTTCAATATGACGATCGATGGCATTGTAACAAATGTTAAGCATCCCTTCCACAAACCTGAAAAATAATTGGAAAGTAAAAGTGAATGACTCTTTTCAAAACATATATGTTGCTTAACTAGGTTTCCATAGTTCTAGTTTGGTGAGCTGCCCTTAAAACAGTGTTTTCCCGTGCATGTTATACCAAGTAATGATGGCTGTAAACTATTTAAGATGGTACAGAAATGACATTTTGATTTTAATAAACATGTATTTATTTTCATGTTCACTAGAAGAAAATATACCTCGCACTTCAAGGTGACAATTTTGTGGATTTTATTGCTTAGGATGAAACTAGAGTATACAGCACCAAAATAATTTACTTTACATGGATGAAATGAATTGTATCCAAGTGCAGCACAGATGCACTAAGCTGAGAGGGCAAATAGTAGATGCATGACTGAAGTCTGGGTATCTGCTATAAAAAGACAGACTTACTGGAAAAAAATCAATTCTTCTTTGAAATATTTATATTCCTTGAAAGATATATATTTGTTTCAATTAAATGTAACACCTCTAGTTTCACAAAGTATAGTTAAGTTCTTTTCAGAATTTTGAGGCGCTTCATAATTTGAATAAGCAATCAACATGCACATAGGGTTAATAAACTTTTAAAACTTCTCAGTTCACTACCTTATCTCTTAATTGCTGAGTGCATCCCTTTGAAAATACAGATATTATGTAGATAAATGGAGATAATTTTTAAGAAAATATAACTCATTTCCCTGAGGATTGAATTTTCCACCTGGAGAAGACTCTTGAGAGTCTCTTGGACTGCAAGGAGATCCAATCAATCCATCCTAAAGGAGATCAGTCCTGGGTGTTCATTGGAAGGACTGATGTTGAAACTGAAACTCCAATAGTTTGGCCACCTCATGCGAAGAGTTGACTCATTGGAAAAGACCCTAATGCTGGGAAGGATTAGGGGCAGGAGGAGAAGAGGACGACAGAGGATGAGATGGTTGGATGGCATCACTGACTCGATGGACACGGGTTTGGGTAAACTCCGGGAGTTGGTGATGGACAGGGAGGCCTGGCGTGCTGCAATACATGGGGTCACAAAGATTCGGACACGACTGAGCAACTGAACTGAACTGAGGAAGAGAATATTAGATAAAAAATATAAGCACGGTAATGGTTCATTTATTCCAACATCAGACTAGCAAATATTATAAAAATGCAAAATAACAGGAAAATATTGAAGTGACAAGAAAAAGTCCCCTTATAAAACTAAGTGTTACCATCAGGTACTCTTTCAAATAGCCCTGTGTGAAAGGAAGCAGGTAATACGCCTATAGATACAGTGGCAGCAATAAGAAATAACATATACAGAAGACAGTAGGAGGAGGGATCATTTAATCAGCATCAAATGACCCTGCACACATCAGTGATGGTGAAAATGATGACCTTACAGTACAGCACAATGAGTAATTAACACAATAATTCTGAACTGCCAAGTGCAATAGATTCCATGTTTGTTCAAAAACACTGTCTCTTTTCCTCGCCTCAAAAATATTTTGTCTCTTCCTCTTGCCTCCATTTTCATCAGTGGAGAATACTTCTCCTGACTTTGGGGCCATCCATGTGACTTGCTTTGGCTGATCAGCAGACATGAGGCATGCTCTTACTTGAAAGAACTTGATACAGCAGACATAATTAGGCTCGCTCTCCTGCACCTCGACTCTCTCCTAGAGAAGAGCCTCCAGGTATTACTGCTGCCTCCTCTTCAGCCTGGAGCCTGAAATGAGTATTTGTAGATGGAAGCAGAGCCCGAAAGAAGCAAGGAGCCCAACTCAGCCAGATAGATGTCTGAGAGCAACATTTCCAGTCATGCTGATCCCATGACAACCTACAGATTAACTGATGAATAAGCATCTCTGCCTCAGATTTTTATGGTGATATGAAGCATAATTATGGCCATAATTAACTAATACATCAAGAAAAAAGTAAAAAATGTTTACTCAGGGTTAAACTCCAGCTCCTCATTAGGCCTCTGCTTACACTCATGAGAGTAAGAGGGACCTCATTACCACTGCTGCTGCTGCTGCTAAGTCGCTTCAGTGGTGTCCGACTCTGTGCAACCCCATAGACGGCAGCCCACCAGGCTCTCCCGTCCCTGGGATTCTCCAGGCAAGAACACTGGAGTGGGTTGCCATTTCCTTCTCCAATGCATGAAAGTGAAAAGTGAAAGTGAAGTCACTCAGTCGTGTCCAACTCTTAGTGACCCCATGGACCGCAACCCACCAGGCTCCTCCGTCCATGGGATTTTCCAGGCAAGAGTATTGGAGTGGGGTGCCATTGCCTTCTCTGCATTACCACTGAGCGAGGGTCAAAGTTCAGGGTGCCACTAGGCTGCCATTACATCATCCTGAATGATAGGGGAATGGTACCTCACTAAGACTTCCCACGTGGACTCCACTGACACCGCCAGGGCCAAGAGCCTCCTTACCTCTTTATCTTAGCTGTAATGAAAGCTCCAATTCCTGATAAAAACCTTCTCTGATACCACTAGGGGAGCTGGCAATACTTAGGGCACCCTTGATACAACCTGGCAAACTAGAAATCTAGACTCCTCACCATCTTTTCACTGATGAAGATGAGACAGGGACCACAGTTTGCCATACTGTTCGACTGGATCAGGGTGGTGACTCTCCAAAGAGGCCCTGTCCTGGCAGGCTGCCCTTCCCTCAGTTCAGTTCAGTTCAGGCACTTAGTCGTGTCTGACTCTTTGCGACCCCATGAACAGGAGCACGCCAAGCCTTCCTGTCCATCACAAACTCCCGGAGTCTACCCAAACCCATGTCCATCGAGTTGGTGATGCCATCCAGGCATCTCATCCTCTGTCATCCCCTTCTCTTCCTGCCTTCAATCTTTCCCAGCATCAGGGTCCTTTCCAATGAGTCAACTCTTCACATGAGGTGGCCAAAGTATTGGAGTTTCAGCTTCAACATCAGTTCTTCCAGTGAACACCCAGGACTGATCTCCTTTAGGATGGACTGGTTGGATCTCCTTGCAGTCCAAAGGACTCTCAAGAGTCTTATCCAACACCACAGTTCAAAAGCATCAATTCTACAGTGCTCAGCTTTCTTCACCATCCAACTCTCACATCCATACATGACTACTGGAAAAACCATAGCCTTGACTAGACGGACCTTTGTTGGCAAAGTAAGGTCTCTGCTTTTTAATATGCTATCTAGGTTGGTCATAACTTTCCTACCAAGGAGTAAGCATCTTTTAA
This sequence comes from Giraffa tippelskirchi, assembly GCF_054371585.1. NCBI lineage: Eukaryota > Metazoa > Chordata > Mammalia > Artiodactyla > Giraffidae > Giraffa > Giraffa tippelskirchi. The sequence goes on along the minus strand of NC_137278.1, from coordinate 113,275,271 downwards.
TTTCATGGCTGCAATCACCATCTGCAGTGATTTTGGAGCCCAACAAAATAAAGTCTGACCCTGTTTCCACTGTTTCCCCATCTATTTCCCATGAAGTGATGGGACCAGATGCCATGATCTTAGTTTTCTGAACGTTGAGCTTTAAGCCAACTTTTTCACTCTCCTCTTTCACTTTCATCAAGAGGCTTTTTAGTTCTTCTTCACTTTCTGCCATAAGGGTGGTGTCATCTGCATATCTGAGGTTATTGATATTTCTCCTGGCAATCTTGATTCCAGCTTTTGCTTCCTCCAGTCCAGCATTTCTCATGATGTACTCTGCATCTAAGTTAAATAAGCAGGGTGACAATATACAGCCTTGACCTACTCCTTTTCCTATTTGGAGCCAGTCTATTGTTCCATGTCCAGTTCTAACTGTTGCTTCCTGACCTGCATACAGGTTTCTCAAGAGGCAGGTCAGGTGGTCTGGTATTCCCATCTCTTTCAGAATTTTCCACAGTTTATTGTGATCTACACAGTCAAAGGCTTTGGCATAGTCAATAAAGCAGAAATAGATGTTTTTCTGGAACTCTCTTGCTTTTTCGATGATCCAGCGGATGTTGGCAATTTGATCTCTGGTTCCTCTGCCTTTTCTAAAACCAGCTTGAATATCTGGAAGTTCATGGTTCATGTATTGCTGAAGCCTAGCTTGGAGAACTTTGAGCATTACTTTACTAGCGTGTGAGCTGAGTGCAGTTGTGCGGTAGTTTGAGCATTCTTTGGCATTGCCTTTCTTTGGGATTGGAATGAAAACTGACCTTTTCCAGTCCTGCCCTTCCCTACCCCTTTTTATTTTGGGGGTAGGGGGAGAGATCCAAAGAGAAAATTTGCTGGAACTTTTTTTCTACACCCATTGGCATTTCTGAATTGCCACCTTCTCCAGCGCTCAGTCTAGGACATATAAGCAAAAAAGAAAACTTGGGGAATTCAAGTGTCATGTCATTTCTCCGTCCCAAATCTGGTTTCTTCTCTCTTCCTTTCAGTCTTCTTATGTGTATTTTATATGTAATGTCTTGTTTTTAGCTATATTTAATGGAATGAATAGGAAAAGGTACATTTTGTTCGCCTTGTCATGAAAGTCTCTAAATGATATTTATTAATAGCTTACGCTTCATGTGTATAAAATCATCTAATCAAAAAACAACCCTAGGGACCCTTGTGCACTGTTAGTTGGAATGTAAATTGTCTCAGCAACTATAAAAAACAGTATGGAGGCACCTCAAAAAATTAAAAACAGAACTACCATAAAACTAGCAATTCCATTTCTGGGTGTTTACCAGAATAAAGCATTAATTCAAAAAGATATATACACCCTTATGTTCACTTCAGCGTTATTTACAATAGCTAAGATATAGAAGGCACCCAAAATTCACCTTATACTCAAAGAACTTTTTTTTTTCCAATTATTTGCAAATTTTGAGTGGCCTAAAATTTAAATTATTTGCACACTAGTATTTTCTTTTTTAAGGATGTCCTTAGAGAAATTTAAAGAATTTTAAGGTACCTTTTGGGACAGACAGGAAAGAAATTCAAACAGAAGGAAGGGCGTGCAAGCAATGATAAGCAAGAACTGTTGAATGGAGTGACATGTTGGCGTGGCTCCAGAGGTGGTTACAGGTAATGAATATACTGCTATAAACTGGCTAAACTTAAGGACTGGATTACTGTGGATAACGGGACCAAGTGACCTGCAAAAGGCCTCACAGCTCAAAGATCTGACTATTCTACTATTACAAGATTTTATTTCATTTGAAATCAAATCATTTCAGTAAAGATCAACTGGATGCCTCCTATGTGCTGTCTCTTCACTACCCCTTCTAAAAATTTATGAGAAGATTTTAAATGGTTTGCCACCCCAGATTATTAAAATCACTAATGCTCACTGCAGAAAACCCAGAAAATATACTTCAGAGTATTTTCTTTTATTTTTTTCTACATCTAAATATTTTGCCTGTTTAAGAACACATTATAAGTTTTTTCCAATGACCTGAAAAATTCTCAAAACATGTTTAATCAAGGCATTATATTCCATTCAATTGCTGTTCAATAATAGCTTCTGCAGCACTATTTAAGCACAAGGTTACCCTGCATTGTGGCAAATTGCTTTTCACAATACTATCATTATTTTAAATGATCCCAAAATGATATTTCTTTTACAGAAATATTGGTCACATTGCTTTTTATTATGTATGCCAACAAGATTTCTATAATCACACACACATACATACTTTCACACACCAAATGACCAAACTGCCTTCTGGACATGTTCAATCAATTTATATTACCGTCAGCATTACCTGAAAGTTCATTTAATCACACTCCTCTAAACACAGATTGTTCTCAATCTTCTTCAATTTTAGAAGTAAAAAATTGTTTTAGTTTTGCTTTATGTGACTACTAGTATTAAACACAATGTCTTACCAATTTTTAAATGTCCTTTATATAGGATATTGAATTTAAGTCTAAAACATAAATTATTTTCTCAGTTTATTCACAAATTTTAATTTATGGTATTTCCTGACAGAAAGGTATTTTAAATTCATATGTAGTCAAATAAATTCACAATTTTCCATCACAATTTCCCCTCTAAGATCATTCATATTACTCTCTTCTGATTTAATTTTTTATACTGATGTCTTAAAGGTATCATTAACATATTTATATACATATATAATCTGTGTGTAAAATCTGTTATATATTAATGTTTATATTATGATATTTAGGCCTCCCAGGTGGCGCTAGTGGTAAAGAACCTGCCTACCAATGCAGGAGACATAAGAGACTTGGGTTCGATCCCTGGGTCAGGAAGATTCCCTGGAGGAGGGCAAGGCAACCCACTTCAGTAGTCTTGTCTGGAGAATCCCATGGACAGAGGATACTGGCAGGTTCCAGTCCATGGGGTCACAAAGAGTCAGACATGACTGAAGTGACTTGGCATGCATTATGATATATATATATATGTTTGTACATGTGTACATATATATATATTTTGATGTGGCAGTACAGTTAAATTAGTTTATTCATCAGCAGTCAATTTGCTAAGCATCATTTTTTTGACTAATCCTGTTTTCACTCATTGGTGATGTTCCAGTCTTCCCAAATGTATTAGTATTTCATGTATCACAAAGAAACAGTGTATATATAAATATATATATACATACACACACACACACACACACATATATTTGTGTGTATGAACATATATATATATATATGGACACCAGCATCTGTATCAGGGCTATACAGCCCCTAGACATTACCTCTGGAATGTTCTGCCAATATAGTCTGAATAGCTCTCTTTTTAAACTCAGTCAGATTTAATTCTGCTGCAAAAAGGAAAAAACTTCATATTCTTTATCCTACCCAACCCCTGATCTGAATTCCTTCTGCAGAAAATTGGAAGCAATCTGAAACTGTCATATCTACCTGAATAACATAAAAAATATAAAATGAAATAAAATTGAAAGCAATATGGAACCACTAGAAATGCTGCCACTAGATCAGAAAAGTGGAAACATTTTTAATTTATAAAACAGATAGGATCAATGACTGCTAAATCCAGAAATCACGAGAAACATGGCAGATCCATAGAATTTGTGACATTTTATATACTGCTAAGTTAAAATAAAAGAAAGAAAAAGAAGGAGCAGAAAAATGTATATAGCCCTACCACGGAATACATTCATAAGGAACCTATAAATACTAAGCAGGAAATACAAACACTTAACAGAAAACTTCTTTTTTAATAAAGCTCTGAAATAACTCCCAGGTCAGAGGCAGGTAGGAATAAAGAATGGGTCATTGCTGTTTAGATGGAAAATTAAAAATAATCAAACACACACACACATATGCATCATGCAAAAGTTTACCTTCCTAGAGTCTTTCTGAAACAAGTATAATCTCTGCATGCCTAATTGTCCTGAAGATTTAAGACCTGTAAAATAGAAACAATGTTCCATATAACTTCCAAGAGGCCCAGAAACTCCGTATACCATTGCCACCTGAAAATTCCCTCTTCTCCCTGAAAAATTATCGAAAGGACTGTAGCAATCAAAACCTGCATCCACTGATGAGTGAGCATGGATCCTTACTTGGATTTTGAAATGTTCTCCACTCAGCTACCTGCTGAACCTTACACTCAGATGAGCACGTTTGGGTGTATGTGCACGTGTGTGGGTGTATATTATGTGTTTGTGTTGCATAAAATAGAAGACAAGATAAAGTCGAGGTGTGGGGAGGGTGGGAAGGGCATATTCTCAACATAACTAACAAGTAAGTATGTGTTAGTTGCTCAGTTGTGTCCAACTCTTTGTGACCCCATGAACTGTAGCCTGCCAGGCTTCTCTCTCCATGGAATTCTCCAGGCAAGAATACTGGAGTGGGTAACCATTCCCTTCTCCAGGGGATCTTCCCAACCCCGGGATCGAACTGGGTCTTTTGCATTGCAGGAAGATTCTTTACCATCTGAGTTACCTAGTGCTCCTATGAGTCAATAAGGAAAAAAAAATTTAAATCCAATAGGCAAAGAATTTCAGCACACTATCCATAGAGGAAAAATATGATAATAGCCAATAAGCATAAAAATGGTACTCAGTCTAAAAAACATCAGAAAAATGAACATTAAAACAATAATGAGACATCATTTTTCTACACTGAAAGTTAAAGTGAAGTCTCTCAGTCACGTCCGACTCTTTGCAACACCATGGACTGTAGCCCACCAGGCTCCTCCATCCATGGAATTTTCCAGGCAAGAGTACTGGAGTGGGTTGCCATTTCCTTCTCCAGGGGATCTTCCTCACCCAGGAATCTAACCAGGGTCTCCCTCATTGTGGGCAGATGCTTTACTGTCTGAGCCAACTGGTATAAAAAATATAGTATATACATTGTTGGTGAGAGTAAAGAGAAACTGGCATTCTCACATAAAGTAGGTGAGCAAATAAATTAGTTCAGCAATTTAGGAATATGCATACACACACACACACACACACATATACAAAATGTACTTTTAACATAGCCATAGCAAGTTCCTTACATGTTCATCTCTGTGTTGCATAAAAGCACAAGGAGTCTAGAAAAATGGACAGGAAAATATTAACAGTGGTAAACTCTGCATAAGAGAAAGTTGAGGGACAGAATGGAAAAGGGATAGTCTATATTTTTATATGATAAATACTTCCTGTGTTATTTAATTTTCATGAGCATGTATTTATATATTGAATAGATGATTTAAATATATTGAAATAACTTTAAATGCTTTAAAAGTCTAGGTGGCTTTTCTCCTAATCTGACTGAATCATCACTCTGTAATCAGCATAGCTACCACTAGTGAAAAATTTTATAATAAAAACATCTTTTTTGAATATCCTTCTGGTAAAAAAAGAAGCATTTCTCACATATATGATAACATCTAAACTCAGTCTTAAGAAACCAAAGTTTGGGCCATAAAAACTTTGTTCTTTTTATTTTTTTCCACCAGAATTAACCTCAAGCAGCTGAAGAGTCAATAATAGCTAGATAGAACCTTCAAATCACATTGAGAGATCTGTCATAAATTTGTGGTCATTATTCCTGCTGTCCACTACGATTTTGGCTGTTCTCATTCCAAGCACTTGCAGAACTGCACTTTCATATCCACTTGAAATGAAGTATGGCTGTGTGGCTTGCTGTGGCCCATGAAATGGCAACAGAGGTAATATACAGAGTCTTCAAGAGCAAATGCACGTTGACAACTTCTCCTTCTCCCTGCCACAAGCATACTCCAAATGGCAACTGCACGATCAGCCTATATCCCTGAGTTAGGATGGATGACATGGAGCGAATCTCCTGGGTAACCCAAAATAAACCTGTAATATGAGTGAGATACACCTGGGCTATTTTAAAACATAGAGATTTGAGGGCTGTTTATTCCTGCAGGATGACTTAATCTATCCTGATACAAGTCTTAAGATCCATACTCTTTCACAAATTCAAACTACCTTTAAAAACTGTCCTATTTTATAATTTAGGAGCCAAAGGAATGAATTCTAGGACAAATGAAATGGGAGGAATCTCAGCTAGTGCAATTCTGTAGCGGTAATGTTAGATTCCTTGAAAAGAAGTCTGATGTGAGCTATTATCAGTGTCTGAGCTCACAGAGGCGGGACTAAGGGGGGCTCTGGAAAGAAGAAACATCTTGAAATTCCTTCTAGATTTCCTGAAGATAGTTTACTACTTTTCTTTGCCTCTTCCTCTTCAACCCCTGCTAGCTTATATCTATCATAAAATCTTAGACTTAGCTCTTCGAAAACAATCTGCCTTGAGTGGTATTTTTCTTCTGTTTCCTCACTTCAGCTTACCCTGAGTCTCCCCTGTCTTTCCTAACAGCTGATTCTGGCCAGCACTGTGTTTGACTTCAGCTTTTCCATCCTATGAGTTAGACTGGAGCGTGTACTTGGCCTACACAGTCGGCTAAGTTGGTGAATGTGGATGCATGTCTGAAATGTTCTTCAGAAGCAGGGAGCCTAACAAGTTCCATGGTCTTGATCTCTTGAAGCCAGAAAAAGCTAGTGGCAAATGTGTACATGATTCTTCTGTTCCCATCAGTACTCATCACCACCAACCTTCCCTTTGTTGAAGGGTAACTTTTCCTTTTTAAGGATGTATTTATTAAGTCAATCTTCAAACATTACAAAAGGAAAAAGAAACTCTGACACTCAAAAAAATAAAAATCCTTATTTCAGTAGGGGAAATTGATAGAAATTTATTCTGTGAATTTGATTATCCAGCAATGAAAAGTTAAATCAGTAAAGCCTAAAATGCTCCTCTCAATTCTACCACTGCCTCCCATGCCAAAAATAAAATTTAATAAAGCAATGCTTTTAACAGTGTGGCCTATGAAACTCTTTCACAAACTGCCATATTTCAGTTTCCATGAAATAACTATTGAAAGCTTCCTCCAGCAAAACCATATTTAGTGGTGACAACATTGTAATCCTCTCTATACACTCAGCTACTGATTACTCTGTAAATTTTCATTACTAAATAACTGGAAAATCTAACTTATAATTTACCTTTTGATATGAGCTTTCTTCCTTGTATCAAATTATAATTCCCTTCTTTGAAGATCTCCTATGTGGGTCTTCATTTCATCATAGTTTCAGGGAAAAAAAAAATTCCAAGCTCTTTTTCAAAAGTTAAACAAACCAGAAGCAACATACTGAAAACAATTTGATGATGGGGAATACATTTAGTTATCTGGATACTAAAATACTAAATCTATAAACTAAAATAATAATAAACATATAATCTTTATAATTAATAATTCATTATTTTACAAGAAGACTATAGCTTATTACAATCTCCACTGTTAACTGTCAATAATACTTTTAAAACATTTTTCTATTCACCAAATTTAACAATAAATAATTTGTTGTTGATTAGCTGAGGCTGTGAAGGAAGGGGAAAAAATATAACTGAGTACATATTCTCTACTCTGAAAGGCAGACTAATTTGCAATAACTATAATAAGAAGCAAAATGTGGCAAATTTCCTGACAGAAGTACAAACTAAGTTCAATGAAAGCACAGCAAAAAGAGATTAATTCCAACTACGGATATGTGGTAAGGAGTGGTGGATGTTCAAATGGATGGAGTAAGCCTGGGCTTTAAAGTCAAAAGACCAGAGTTCAAATCTCAGACACGTCGTTTACATGTTGCATGAATGCAGACATATTAATGTATCTAGATCTTTCTTCAATCACCTATGAAACTAGAAAAAGAAAATGAAAACCAACTACGTAGCCCTGTATCAACAAAATACCATGAGCATTTAATACAAATTAATTTAATTCTCCCCAGAATTTTATGTGTATACTAATATCCTCACTTTACAGATGAGGAAACTGAGGTACACAGAGCTTATGTGGCCTATGCCAGGTCCACAGTGGAGTCCAACAAGCTGGAACTGGATGTCAGGATGTCACACTCTGGGTCACAAACACTATTCTATGTGGATGAGTTAATGTGAGAGAAATCTAAATCCACCATGAGCACAATTTTATACATATTTCATTGACCCCTTTCACTAACCCTATGAGGTGATTACCATCATTATATACATTGACAAATGATGTGACTTCGATGAATTATGAAAGAACAGTTCTGTGGCAGTGGGTACAATGAACTGCAGCAGGACACAAGGAAAGGGGACTGATGAGATTTTTTGCAGTAATCAGGTATTGTGATGATAAAGATGGAATGGGAGCAGAGATCTGAGAAACACAGAAGAACGAAAAGAAAATGTTTTAGGAAGAGAAACCAGGGCTTGAGAAGGGTCAGCAAATTCTGGCCACATGCCAGATCTGGCCCACCACTTCACTGTACAAAGCTTTACTGAAACCCAGTCACCCTTAGTTGTTTATATATTTTCTGTATCTGCTTTTGCTTGACAACAGTGGAATTAAGTGGTTGCAATGGAACCCGTCTGGTGTGAAAAGCCAAATATTTACCATTTTGCCCCTCAAAGAAAAATTCTGCCAATCTTTACTCCAGAGGAGCCCTGTCCAACAGAAATTTCTGTGATGATGGAACTGTACTATATCTCCACTGCTCAACAGAATAGCCACTAGCCACAAGTGGCTGGCTAAATTTAAACTAATTAAAACACAAATTTAAAATGTAGTTACTCAGTCACACTCACCACCTTTCAAATACTCAATAGCCATATTAGCTATGTAAATTAAATTTTATTTAATTCTAATTAAACTAAACAAATTTCAGTAACCACATGTGGCTATAGGCTATCATCGTGGACAGCATAGCCACGGGGAATTCCAGAGGTAGAGAAGGTCCTCAGAGTCAAACACTAAGTAGAGATCAAACAAGCTAAGGACTTCAAGTCAATACGTAGAATTAAGCAACAAATTGACACTGATGGATTTTTGGAAGAGGAATCTGGGTCGAGTGATGAGGCCTGAGGTCACCTCTCAGTGGACGCAGGAGTGTAAGGGAAAAGAGGACTTGGAAACCAGACCACAGGGCAAGACGTTATGATGTGAAGAGAAGGTTCTCTTTATTTATCCTGATCTTTCAGCCGGATTTTATTAAAACCAAAGGGTAAAACGTGAAGGTAGCTGAGGAGAGAAGGACTGAACACTAGTGGAAATACTGTTTGTTTTTAATGGCATTGGCAAGTGGGAAAGTGAAAAACAGGGCAAAGTTCAGGTTCTGTTTTACAAGTGCATCAGTGCTGCGGAAGGAAGAGATGTGTGTTTGGGCTGGGACCATAACAAGAGCTAAGGCAAGAAAGACCAGTGGAAGTCTTACCTTAAAAGCCTTGAATACCTTGTTAAGGAAGAGGAGACCTTTTAAAGGGAATGCCCTGTTCAGAAAGGGACTTCAGGTCACACTGGGAGGCAAACAAGGTAAGATAATCAGTTAGGATCTATTGACTAGCCTAGAAAATCACAGGAACTAAAAAAAAAAAAAAGAAAGTGGGGGAAGTGTAGAAACAAATCAAAGGAGCTTGAAGTAGGAAGAAGGGTGTATCAAAGAAAACTGAGGTTTTATCATCTCTGGGTACCAGGTTTATGTACTCTTTAAGGGAGACCTGAAATAAAAAAGAAAAATAAATACTTTTGAAGCAAGAGAAGGAACAGCATTTTGTTAATTACCAATAATGGGCCAGGTTCTGAGTTTGGTCATTTAAACTGAGTTTGGTAAAGCATTTAATCCATGCGCTATCCCTTGAGAAAGACAATATTATATCTATCTTACAGATGAGAAATGAGGCTTAAAGAGGTCAAAAAGCTTCCCAGAATTATCAAACTAACACATCGCAGACTAGAACCCAGTACTTTTCGACGCCAGGGAAAATGTGATGAATTTCCAGTTTCCCATGTCTGTGTGCTAATTTGAGTAATTTTGTACCCTCACTAGACACCATTTCCTATGGGCACAGGCTATGTGCTAGCTCATTAACGGCATGTTGAAAATGCTTAATTATTATTTTTAAATTAATGCTGCAAGTGTGAATGAATGTATATTGAAATAGCACTCTTCTGACACATTAACACAAATAAAAATAAGGGTCTCATGAGGTAACTGCTCAGCAAAAACAATGACTAGCTCAAAAGACTACTATTGGACACAGAGAAGGCTTTAAGCATTTTTAAGAGGGCATCATATTGCTTTTCTCACACTGTGACATCTATCTAAGTTACAGGTACTTGGCCTTGGACAGTATCAACTGACTGTTCCAGGAAACCCTCCAAATTGGTAATTGCTTACTCGGGGCAGCATAATAACCTCATGCTCATTTAACCACTAGGGATATTGTGTTTGTAAAAGAAGCTGGAAGGCATATCTCTCTATAGGACAATATTTTAACAGAAAAACCTAACATAAAGTGAGAGGTGCTCTTTGGCCCTATTGATAATTTATACACTAGTAAATACACTCAGAACCTGGCCCCAGCCTACCAGCTTTCGCCACAGATTGTCCCATCTCAGCATGAAAGGACATGAAATAATGATCTGCACCCCTGTCAGATCATCTCAGATTAAAACAGAGAGAACTGCCAGTGGTGAGAAATTCAGCCAACAGGAAAAAGAGTAAAAAGAAAGGCTTTCAAGAAATCAATACCTGTTATCTGAACTGGATCCACTGTCAATAGACAGAAAAGGCATGAATGAGTGATCCTAAAGAGCCCTAGGTTGTGAGTCATGCCTGGCAGCTAAATTCAAAGCAGAAGATGAGGACACAATTTCATCTTGCTTGTTTTATTTTTATTCTAGAGGAAATACAGGAAAAATGAAGAACTGAAGCAAAAGGGAGTAGGATTCAACTCAATTCAAAAAAAGGAAAAGCTAAAATCATAATTAAGTAAAGTTAAAGGTCAAATGTAAAAGTTAAAATCAAGACATTTAAATTTCAAAGCATAAATTTATTAAAATCTAAATATAATCCTCAATAAATATATATTTAAAACTACATTCTAAAGGAAAGTCAACTTTATCAGTCAGCCCTTTTCAAGAGAAGTACTGAGGGCACTCAGGAGCAGTGGTCCTCAGTCAACCAACTCAGAAACAGATCACGATGAGCTCATAAGGAACATAACTCCAAATCAGAGCAGGTTCCTGGAAAACCAGACCTACAGACCAGGATGCGCATGGAGACCTTAAGCAGGTAACCCTGAAATCTCCGAACCATCCAGAGAATCAGAGTGGGCCGAAGAGGGTGCACACTCTCCAATGCCAACCTGTATCTGTTGGAAGAAAGAGAAGATGCCTTTTAGCATTTAATCCTGATGATAGTGATGATGACGTGATAAAGAAAGAACAAAAAGGAAAGGAGAGAAAGAGAGAGCAACCCCAGCACCATGCAAGGGAAGAAAAAGCCAATCTGATGACATGGTGCTATTTTGCTCTGGTGAGGGAGAAATGGGAAGAAGAGACGGGGGAAACAGAAGATTGAAACTAATGTGCTCTAAACCTGAGGACTTCAGGACTGTATTTTTTCTACGTTCACATTACGTCTTCATCGTAGCTCTCCATTTCTTTCTCGTTAAGGCTATAACTCGGGCAGAAAGACACACTGCAATGTTCTGAGGAAATTGTCCTCTACAGTTGAGGCTCCCAGAAGGCAGACACCATATTTATTAACTCAATCTACACACTTAGCTCATGTCCGCAGAGAAATGGTCTATACAAGCTCTTATTAAAGAGAAAGAATACAATCAATCATTTTAGAATGTCTAAAAAGAACTTTTTCTTCCCATTGAGACTTCTTTATTATTCTGAGATTGTTTCTATAAAGACTATGAAATTGAGGGAGATACACAGGGAGCATCAATTTTGTTTTATTTCTTAAAATAAAATGATCTGAAACAAAGGTGACACAATGTTAAGATCTTAAAACACCCAATGTTTAGTCCACTAAATTATTATCTTTATTTATTCTCTAAATATCTCATAAGGAAAAAGGTTGTGGAGACTTACTCACAATATTTATTAATATTTTTGGAGAAAAATTTTGACAATATATATCAGGAAGCATATAATTCCTCTTTGACTCAGAAATCTAAGAATTTGTCTGCAAGAAGGAAGGAAAGAAATAGAGACAGATGGACAGTCAGCCACAGAGACAGAGAGATCTTTGGAATGCTGTCTCTAAAGAAGAAAGTGTTCCTTCAAGTAAAGAGAAACCACTTAAAAACCAACAGGGAGGGGTTGTGAAAAACATAATATTTAAACATATTCTGCATACATTAAAATCACGGAATAGAAGAACAGCTGCTGCTGCTGCTGCTAAGTCACTTCAGTCATGTCGGACTCTGTGCGACCCCATAGACGGCAGCCCACCAGGCTCCACTGTCCCTGGGATTCTCCAGGCAAGAACACTGGAGTGGGTTGCCATTTCTTTCTCCAATGCATGAAAGTGAAAAGTGAGAGTGAAGTCGCTCAGTCATGTCTGACTCTTCCATACCCCATGGACTGCAGCCTACCCGGCTCCTCCGTCCATGGGATTCTCCAGGCAAGAGTACTGGAGTGGGTTGCCATTGCCTTCTCCAATAGAAGAACAGAGGTATGAAAAAAAACACAACTTACTCCAACTGGGAAAATCAGCTATCAAACAATATGAACAGTATGATTCTATAATTCTATTTTTTTATAATTCTATTTTTCTGTAAGAAAAACAGTAGAGATCTAGAGAGTCAAACAAACTGACAAACAGAAATAGATAATAGATTTTTTTAAAGCACAACATATACAAAAAACAAAAACTGGTGAATCTGAATAAGTTGGTTAGTCAAGTTAATTGTATTAAACCAATGTCAATTTTGTTTTGATAATTTACTATAGTCATGTAAGGTGTTACCATTGGAGAAAGCTAAGTGATGGGTATAAATGACCTCTTCGTACTATTTTTACAACTTCTTATGAGTCTATAATTATTCCAAAATAAAAATTTAAAAAGAAAATGAAAGACTGAAGGGCAATATACCAACTATACCAAGATATATATGAGATTAGATATTGAACTATAATTGATATTCCATCTATTCTGGCTTTCCTGAGTTTACACAATTAAAATTTAAAGTAACACTGCATCTTTCTGGGGGAAAAAAAAGCACAAACCTAAATTTCAATCAGAATTACTTTTGAATAAGAAATGTCAATGAAAAATAATTCAAAATCTATGTCTCAAACCAAGGCTTTTGGATGATAAAATCTCTGCTGTTTTAATTAAACCCCACTAAATCTCTTCCAATTTTCCACCTTCACTCTCGCCAAAACAACCTTAACACACAGTCAGAAACTAAAGCCAACTTAACCAACCAGATACCATTGAGTGTAAATTAAAACATTAAGAAAAATAGACAAATTTTTTATTGTCTTTTTCCCTAGTCTTATCCTCAAAATAATCTAACAACAAGGTCACAAACTATGTCTTTGCTCTATCCTTGCCAATTCCCTCACTGTCTACATATAATATCATAGATCAAACATTTTCCATTAACATTTCATTAATTTGAAACTTGAATGCAGTGCAGCCTGCTCAATTATCCAAGAGTTCATTATCTAGCTGATGCTAACCAAGCCCATTATTTCTCTTTATTCTTTTTGTATTGTCTTTTCCTCTTTCCTGGGTGTTAGCACTTCTAGCAGAAAATAAGAAGCTGCACAAAGGGATAAAATTAAAATTGGTTGATTATTTTATGTATCAAAGGATTTATTAGTTAGAAAATGGCCATGGTTCACCATAATGTGAATATAGCCTGTATATTCTACTTACACCTCAATGGTCAAAGGTAATTCAGAGTAGACTTGATTGCAAAATAAAGCAAATTTTATTACCCATATTTTCAGAAAATAACTAGATAGTCCATATCACTCATGATTACTCTTTTATTAAACAGGAAAATTAAAGTTATCTTATTACAGGCAAAAACACTTTTTTCCTTTGATGTATGAAATCACTACTCAAAGTTATACTCTACTTGGACTCTTATTCAGCACCTGGAATAGTACCTGGCCTATATGAGCATTCACTAAACACTTAATGAGTGAACAATAGAAAGGAAGAATAAATGAAGGAACAAACAGATTAAGAATGAATAAGTTCTAGAGCCAAAAAAAACTTCACTTTTATAACAGGTCAGCAAACATATAAGTGTGTGTGTGTGTGTGTGTGTGCACCTGACATATTTTTAATCTGTTAACATTGTTATTATGAGGATAAAATAGGATTAACTGGAGATGAACTATGACACAATGAGAAGCTGAAGTCTAACAAATCTCGTTTTTCATACCAGATCTGCCACCTGCTTTCTAAGTGAACATGAGCAAGTTATTTAACTTTCTCTAAATTCTTCTTTAAGAACATACGCTCTTGAGAAGTTAAAAAACTATGGTAAGGAATATTACTGGTGCTATTCTTATGGTAATAATATATATTTCTGTTCTATAATGCTTTAACACACTCACAAACACACTCACATATGTGTATGCACACACACTCATGCAAGTACATAAGTATTTAAGATGCCCTTCACCCATTTCACCTGCACCCAACTCCCTCTCCTCTTGACAACCACCAACTGGTTCTCAGCATCTGTGAGCCTGGTTTTTGTTTTGTTTTGTTGTTTGTTATGGTTCTTAGAATTTACATATAAGTAAGATCAGGGCTTCCCTGGTGGCTTAGTGGTCAATAATCTACCTGCAATGCAGGAGACATGGGTTTGATCCCTGAGTCAGGAAGATCCCCTGGAGGAGGAAATGGCTACCCAGTTCAAACATTCTTGCCTGGGAAATCCCATGGACAGAGGGGCCTGATGGGCTACAGTTCATGAGGTCTCAAAGAGTCAGACATGATTTAGTGGCTAAACAACATAAGTGAGATCATATGGTATTTGTCTTTTATTACTTTTAAACAGTGAGTTTTCTTTTGTTTATCTGCTAATATGTTTACTAAATAAGGTGACTAAAACATGACAACCTGGTAAAACGACATTGAAACAACTCTTAAACCTGAAGTGGTTTGACAGACATATACAAAGTCAGACGCATTGCACTGTGGAGACAACAAAATGACTGAGACCTGATCCCTGCCCTTCTGTCAACTAGCTGTGATCTTTTAAGTTCCTGGTAAAAGAAAAGTATCAGTGGAGTATGAGCTTATATAGTGGATGTATAGGGACTAAATGTAAATGGGAATTGAGCATTCTTTGTCAAACTAGCTTAAAGGGAAATAAGATTCAAGGTGATAGGCTTTTTAGGAAAGAACCATTTACCAAGAAGACAAGTTGACTCTGGGAAAATAGTGAAGATTTAAATTCCACTAAAATGAGAGAAGAAAATGGAAGACACATAGAAACATAGGTGACAAATGAGAGAAAGGAAGTTACATCTCTGATTAATTTTTTTTTTTTTATTTCAAACATTGCTCTCATTCCTTTGTACTTTCCAGGTACAGTCATGTGACAATCAGGCAAAAGATGTTTTAAAGAGTGTAGTCACAACTTACTACAGAAATTGGGCTCTTACAATGTGACCCAATGGGTGTGAAAAATTAAGTCTACCACTATATTACAAGTCATTTAATCTCTGTCCTTCAGTTTACACAGTCATAAAAAAGGCATTATACGTATCTCATAGGGTGTCAGAAGGATTCAAAGTATACATATAGTATTAGCATAGGGTCTGACCCAGCGCAAGTGCTCCATAGTGACTTCTGTTGTATTGCCATGATTGTTATCACTGTTATCATCATTATTGAAACGCATTCATCAGTCTTAAAGAAAAGAATGAATAACTCAGTCGTGTGCTAGAGAACAATCATGTGTGTTTTCTTCTCAATCTATTACAGACTCTTCAGATATTGCTGTGGCTCATCCTTTAGACACTCAAAGGAAGATTTAACATTTTTAGATCATTTGTTCCCTAAAGTTTGGCAACACCTATGGAATAACACAGGTTAGTGAGAGAGCCCACAGCTCATGGTCCTTGTACTGGATTTCAAAAATAAGATATTCATGTTAGAAACAAGAGAGATGGATGCAATATGAGTCCCTGAGAAAAAGCTCATCTCTGCACTTAACATATGTTATGTATCAAGGTCTGTCCACCTGTGTTAGGATCAAGATGAAAAGCAATGGAAGCAAAACAGCAAAGAATACTAGAATGCATTAAAAAAAAGTAATCAAAACAAATAACTTCCATAATTACACACATGTAACAAGTCCTATTATTTTTTCCTGAGAAGTTGAAGGAAAGGACATTTTTCAAGTAGTCATAATTAGATGAATTAATTAGGCTATTTATCACCATGTTCTCATAAAAATAATGTTAAAGCACACTGCAAGCAATGAGTAATAATGTGGTCATTATAGATTTTCCTTAAGACAGAAAACCAACATAGCATTCTTAAGAGAAGGGATTAATATTGCTTTCTACTATCCAGGAAACATTTCTAAAGTAGGTAACAATTAATATAAAAGCCCCTCTCCCACCACTTTTGGGATTGTTGTATACATTTTAAATATTTTGCGTAAAACATACAGTTTATGTTTTCAAAGAACATCAGTCTATCATTCTAAATAAAACAGAGATATTTTCCAAATGTTTCTGAGATATAAATCCGATTTTTTAAGTTACTTTTAGTGGTTTCAGTGGAGAAGGGGTAAGAAAAGAAAAAAAAAAAGATAAAATTAACTAAGACAATGATTATGGAAACAATATAATGTAGTGTATATTTAGAGTACAGACACTAAATTCAACCTGTACCGTGCTTTGCTATGTTGCTGTGTTTAGTCATGTCCAACTCTTTGAGACCTGTGGACTGTAGCCCACCAGGCTCTTCTGTCCATGGGATTTCCCAGGCAAGAATACTGGAGTGGGTTGCCATTTTCTTTTCCAAGGGATCTGCCCCAATGCAGGGATTGAATCTGAGTCTCCTACATGGCAGGCAGATTCTTTACCACTGAGCCACCTAGGAAGCCCAAATTCAGACTGCCTGGGTTCAAATCCTAGACCTGCTACTTATTAGTTTTATATGTTTAGGCAAGTTTTCTTAAACTCACTGTATGTTCATTTCCATACACACTAAACAAGAGTAAAAGGTCCCCTACCTCACAGGGTTGTTAGAAATATTAAATAAATTCAAGTACTTAGTATTCTATCTGGCTCATAGCCCAGATACCATAAGGCTAGCTGTTTTCACTATATGCTGGACACGTTCATTCAAAAAGTTCTATGTTATTATCATATTATTAATATATATATTAATGATTTCACAATCAATAAAATAGGCTGGATTACACACAGTAACAATAGCAAACACTCGATAACTTGAAACAATGTTTATTTCTTACTCATGCACCCTTAATGAGGCTTCAAGTGGACTCCCCAAAGAACCATCACCTACGCATTTGCTCGGTTACCCAGGCTATAGGTGCTTCCACAGTGGCTCTGACAGACAGGGAGGACTAAGGATTGAAGCACTAGCCACTAATTGTTTCACAGGAAGTGACACGCCTTCCTCTGGTTGCTTTAGCCAAAGCTAATCACACCCCTGGGATGGGAAGCCGGACCCTCCTGTGGGCTCAAAAGTAGAGAACAGACACTGCTGAACGGCAATACTCACCACGGTCCACATTTTGGTACAGTAAACTGCCCAAGGACAGGGGACCTAAGCTTTAACCCAGAAATCAATTTGTTTTTCTCCACTAATAACAATCCTCAACACTTTTTCCCCAACCCACATTTTTACCCAAGGGGAAAATAATAGCATATTGTACAAATTTGCATCAGTAACAGTGGCAAACTTCATTCAGCCTTGATTAAGCAGGGAGAGTTGGGAGCAAGGCAATGTCAGGGCATTTGTGGCTTAAAAAGCACTTAACTCACAACTGAGAATCAGTGAAACTGAAAATTTTAAAAAGTGTGGAGAGAAAGCTAAGTGAGATTAGTGCAAAAGTAGACTTTTCTAAGTTCTAGTGCTTTCGCTTACGGTTATTTTAGCAAACAGTCAATAATAATGATTTTACGTCCCTTTGGCTACTGAATTTTTTTTATCATTTTATTGTACTACTTTTTTTGCACAGATATCTATATTGATCATGTCTACAGAGCATCCTTCCTTTTCCCTTAATCTTCCAAATTTCTTTTACTTAACTAATGCCACTTGGGAGAGACATCTCAAAAATTATACTTGGAATATGTTGCTATTCTAACATCAAAACCTGGAGAAGGTATTCCTCTTGTCTAGAGTTATCTCTTAAGTCAAGACCTACAGACTTTAGACACTTTTATCCCACTTAGAGCAACTAATATTTTAAATCAGTAAAATTCACTACTTACCTAAAAGTTATAAATCGAACTCTGTCCTCTAACATAGTTACCTGATCTGTTTTCAGCTATTCTAATGATTTCAAGCTGGAAATTCTTAAACTTCAATTTTCCTAGATAAGCATAATACTTCTCCTTTCCATTTATTGTCCCTTACCTCATTTGGCCATAATGCCAGCAAAAGTACATATAATTCATACCTTTTATAAGTTCTCTTACCACATGGTTTACATAAAGAATTTAAGTTTTACATTCAGATGTGTTTCCTAAAACTGTAAAGAGGTTATTACATTCATATACATTATCACAAATATTCATTAGCCTCCCACATGTTTCTCTCACAAATTTCACACAATGGAAAGAAATGATTCCACCTTCACAGAGTCACTGCTTAAGGGGAAATTCTTAAAAAAAAAAAAAAAAGAACAAGGAAGGATGCAGGGAAGAAGGGGAGGAGAAGGGGAAAATGAGGAGAAAAAGGAGGAGTTGGAGGGGGAAAAGGAGAACAAGAAGAGAAAAATAACTTCAACTACTGGATTTTTTTCTCAACTAATAGTATATGGCATGAACAAAGGAAAAAGTAAGCAACCTTCCAGGAGGTACTAAGAGTGTGGACTTTATCCCACACTTGGTAGAAGATTGGTCACAGCTGATTGAATTTCCATTGTTCATTGATTATGCCATTTGTCAGGCAATCCATCCTTGCTTATGTAATCGCAGCATTCCAGTAGTTCACTCTGTTCTGTCCTGAACTTTCAGCAGCATGACAGACAGAAAATGAGATACAGCACAGCACCAAGCTGTTGACCTTCAGAATATAAAATAAAGCCCATCTTTTTAAATTGGTCTTTCTTGATGAGTTTATCTGAGGGAGAGTATTGCTAACAGACCATTCTTCATGCTCACCATGTACCTTCATAAAATATTTTTTATTTGTAAAAAATGATCATTTAAAATTCAAATGTATCTGTACTGTGCACAATATTATGAATAAATTCATTTCATTTAGAGTTTGTCAGAAGGGGATACATTTTTTTCATCCCAAGATAAAACTCTCACCTTTCAACTAGAAGTAAATACACTTTTAATATCTGATAAATATGAAGGAAATTTTAGAGAAAAGAAAGAGAAGGAGGGTGGCTGAATTTCTAAGACAGCTTAATGTGGCTAATTGTTTGCCAAAGAATCAAAATTCAGTAGAGGAGTAAATTACTTTCTGACTATATAAAATCCACATTATATTTTCCTTGTTTTCCTTTGAAAGAATGTCAAACTCAGAAAAGTTGCAAGTACAAGATAAAGAACTTTTTTTCCTCTGAACCACTTACTGACAGGTCTGAAAGCCCAGAATAATTTAACAAATCAACAAATATTAGTTCTTTCATCTTTTTTTTTATCTGTCTCTTTATCTTCCCCGTCAAACTCACCATCAAATGCTTAGATATCTAGCTCACTAGAATCTCTGCAATACATAACAAGAACATGTAAATCTGTTTAGTAGCTTTTTATTCCATGTTTTAGATTTTTCCATTTTGTTTTATCCATGAACTGGTATCTAAAGAAAACAACGGATAAGAAACCACACAAAGTTCAACTTGTAAAAACAAGGAGTCCTGTTAATGAGGAACAGGTTTCAAAATAAGGAAAATTCCCTTCATTCCTATTTCACGGATTTCTTCACTTCTTCCTTTAAACAAGAGATGCTCTTAAAGGGGGAGGTGGGGAAAGGAAAGATGATGAGGAAACTTCTTTTCAGGCAACCCAGACACCTCCACATGCTGTCATCTCGCCCCCCACTTCCTGTCATTGTCCAATATGTCCCTGGACTGGTTTTGCCTACCACCAGTTCCCTCTGTATTTCGGGATCCTGGTTTTGGCCTTCACCTCTCCATTGACATCACATTATTAAAAATCACTGAAGATTTCTGTGTCAAAACTGTTATCTTTCAATCCTCAATAGCCTCAAAACATCTCTAGAGCCCTTGACCACTATTGACCTTCCCTATTTTTATCTCTTCTCTCCCTCTTACCCCATGGCACCAAAATATTCTGCTCTTCCTACTTCTCTGAACAAGCCTCATCTACTCTCATTGGTTTTCCCCCTCTTCTACTTATCTTCCCAGTTCAGTTTTTAGTATTTTGTTCATTCTCTCTCTCTCTCGAAACTGCTCTCTCTCCCCATTCAACATTCAACATGCTTTAGCTCTCACTTCTTTACAAATTTCAGTCAAATCTATAATCCTACAAGCCCTTGCCAGTCTTCAAATCATTATCTTTAATTCACAATCAATTCCTCCACCTGCATATCTGAGTCAAATTCTCAGGTTTATCATAACTTCTTTGCTTCCCTGCACCCCACCTGGTGCTCGTTATGTCTAATTTCACCTGGGACAGCAGCCACTCAGCTCCAGCCAAGTGTTGCCATGCGAAAATGCTGACCAAGTGAGGACAGTTAATAAGCTTTTTTTCAAAAGAAGCCCGCCCAAACAGAATCATTAAAGGAAATTTACATTTTAGATGAAATCCTCCAATGTTTAAATACTGACAACTACTTCAAAAACAGACAAGCAAAACACCCAGCACCTAAGTCACACTAAACCTATCTGCAGGCTTACAGACAGGTTGTGACTTACAGCCTAAAAAGTGAATGCAAATGTCTTAGCTTGCTGTTCCAAGCCTTCCAAAACCATCCTGAAACTACCTTCTGGAGTACCTGTAACTCCAAAATAACCACTACAAGCCAACTGATCTACTATTCACTCTGACCTACAAGCATATTTGGTTCTTTCTCTCCTCTATGCTTCTGTCATGTTTGGTTTGCACACAAAAGTTTTTCTTTTGCACACAAAAAGTGTTGCTCTTTCTCTCTAAATCCTACTTTGAGTCCAAATGCTACCATTTCTCTGAAAACTTTCTGGTCCACACTAGCTTTCTGGTCCACACTAATCTCTCTTCCATATTTCACAAACATCAGTAACTAGTACTGTGTGTCAGGTACAGTCCTAGACATTTTACATGCTCCCACCCACCTCTATAATCCTAAGAAATTGATACTATCGTTATTCTTATTTTACTAATACAGATACTGAAGCCTATCCAAAGTAAGTGGAAGAGCTGGGGTTGAACCCAAACATTTCTTGTTCCAGTGCAGAAAGAAGAGTAGGAAGTTCAAGTTTTGATCATCCACTATGTGACCTGTTTTGTGCCAGGAAAAAATTTTTAAATCCTTAACATGACTCACCAGACCATTCACAATATGGCTTTCTTCTGTTTCTTAATTATTACCTGCCAAGTTAGCCTTCCTTCAGTTCCTAGAACTTATTGAGCTACTTCATACCTCACAACCTTTTCATGTGCTGTTCTTTTTGTCCGGAATGTTCCTTCCTCCTTCTGAGTCTAATCCCTACACATTGTGATCTCAGTTTAACCATCATTTCTTCAAGACTCCTACCACAATCCTTCCAGAAAAGATTATGGTAAATCCCCTTATTATTTCATAGTACTTACCACAACTCTAAAGAAATAGCTTTGTAATAATTTACTGTATGTTTCCCATCTCTTTCATCATTTTCTTTGTACTATATACACAATGAGTGAATAATTGATATCTTTAACACTTATAAGCCATTTTAAGACTTGGAGACTTAAACAACCTTTATTTCGCAGCTAGTCAGAAAATGAGATCTTGCATGTTAAAAAAAAGTACCTACACAATTTCCATTGTAGATATGTTAACCAAGCAGAAATCATTTTCTAATCATCTGCATTTAGACTTTTCTTTATTAGCTTATGGTCACTGTTAATACATATTAAATTCTAAATCAAACAGTATGTGAGAGTTTGATCATTGAATGTTGTTTAAATAAAAATAAACTAAAATAGGACTGCAATGTTTACAGAGAAAGGGATAATTAATGACCCAGACTGAAAAAATTAACCACAATGCATAATGCAAAAGTGATTTGCCTAATTCTTCAGAGATGGGTAGCTGGATTTCAATTTCAGGAAAGGCAGTAGGATGTCTAATTCATCAGGAGGAAACAACCAAAACATCCATTCTGTGGTTCCAGGATTAGAGAAATTACTAGGGGTTCTAATTGCTTCACCGTATATTCAGTTCTCCACTGAAGTCTCTATAATAGAGACTTTATTCTGCCCAAAGCTAGGTGTCAACAATGTGAATGAACCAACAAACCATGAGGAAAGGTAATTCTTCACATGTTCCTAAAGCACCTACGTGTAATTTGTTTTTCAAAGATCTCAGAGATTACAGTCCCAGAAATATATTGTACAGGGCTATTCACTACAATGGAAGGTCCCTAATGTATCACCCTCAAAGATTTCTATTGCATGCTCATACTACTGCATGTGTAAACTACTGTTCGGTAGTTTATGCCACTGTGAAAGCTTATGCATTACTATTTATGTGTTGGGGCTTTTGGTAGGCCTGTAGATTCAGAGGGGAGTTTGCTTACACGAAAAATTAACAGACAAGCGTATAATGAGAAAGAATCCGTCTGACCTCTGGAAAACCATGCGGCTTCAGCAATCTTGACTACACACCTATGTCAGCTCCACCTTGAAGAGAACAGCTAGCTAGCAACCCTTCCTCATTTTACTTAAGGATTGGTGGTCAACATCTCCCTTCCCCAGATCCCAGCTTCAAAAAGAAGCAAGCAAAGCACCTTCACATCAAATTGGGCCTGTATCCACTTGCCACTCCCCAAGACATGCAGAATCAAAAATAATCAAGTCCATGCATCCTGTTACCTATCACTTTTTAAATTCATATGTCTGTTCTGCCCTAGAATATAGGGATATAAAGGGGCGAGGGGGGGGGGAGGGGTGATTTGCCCCGACCTTGAGTTTACCTTGCAGAAAAATGTTAACCAACGAAGAATATCTGCAAATAGGATTCAGATTGAAACCATTTTTTGAATGGAGTTTCAGATTGGATGGATGGTCTCCTATGTCTACTTGCCTCTCCAACTCTGCTCTGCCAACCAAACTCCTCAGTAAGACTGAATCACACTGCTAAAACAAATACAGACTCAAAGACTTATCTGTTATTCACTTTGATCTGTTGAGCTGCTATAAAACAGGTACAGCCACGTGATTCCAAGAGTACAAAGATGAAGAATTCGCATACAGTATTATCAAATACTGTGACATACAATGTACTGAATTTTTGAAAATACATACAAGGACCCTTTGGCAAAAAAACCTTTTTAAAAGCAGATATTTTATGCATACAATTTTTAAAAATTCAGGCAAGCAACTAGAAATTGAGAGGAGAAAAAACATAGAGGGAAAATCTCTAGATCTTAAAGGTCGATTTGATGGACGTTTTGAGTTCCACATTGTTTGCACTCCCTTGAGCCCTCCCCAACTTCAATTAATCCTCTAGAAACCTGTTCTTTGCATTGCTGCTGCCACTACCTTAGGTCTGGCCCTCATTGGTTTTTACTTGGAATATCCCAGTGATTTCTTCAGTTTTCTGCACAGTTTTATGGGATGGTGGTCACAAAAATAATTTCAATTCCATACTTTTCGACAGATATATGGACACAGAACTTTGAGAACACATTCTTAGGTGAGACAATAATCTCTGTATTTTGATCTTCTCAGATCCAGAGATTTCCTGCTCTTAAATAACTGTGGAATGCAAGTGCAAAGATAGCTATTCTTACTCTAACATTTATAGGGTCTATTTCTTTTAAGGCTTGGTCTTAATCCTTTACCAAATTAATCTTACTAGTTACACATTTATATGACAAAACTGAAGAACAGAGATATTAAGCAACTTGCCTATGAACACACAGCCAGTAACTGTAAAGAGCCAGAACTCAAACACAAAATTCTGGCCCCAGAGACCAGGCTGTTAACCATCATGACTCCTCCCCACCCCCCTTGCCACATGCATACCAAGTGCTTGATTCACTGACGGGTACATAAGAGAGGGTCAGTCAAACACTACTGAAAAACTTGAACCGGATGGGGAAATGTGCTAGACTCTAAAGGTAAAACCACGTAAATAGCTCCAAACAATCAAGAGGGGACAGAGCACGGTGGCGACAGAGAACAGTCTCTGCTAGAGAGATCGGTCCTGCTCCCTTCCAGATTCCTACTCTCAACAAGAAGACATTCATCAAATGCAAACCTGACCATGTCATTCTCCCATTTCACTGCTGGCGACTGGGAAATGGCAGTGGAAGACCCCACTGCAGTGTTTTGCAGACTTTCTTAGAGAAAACATCTCTCCCTCATGGCTGGCTAAGGAAAGCAACCACATTCTTAAGGGCCAGGCACGTGGCCCAAAGAGCAGCCATAACTCTTGAGTCCGCCTGTGTGATTAACCCTTAAGAATCTGACAAGTTTGGCATTTAGTCTACAAATGTATCTTTTGTTTGCTGTAACACAAAAACAATGTTTATAACTACTTACAATCGCAACTCTAAAAGAAAAAAAAAGAAAAATCTTTTTTCCTACCATGATTTCTAGCACCTCCTAGGCAGGTGTACTGCCTATTCTCTCTGGAATACACTGCAGCTTCATATACAGGAAAGGGCTGTGGATCCAATCCCAGCTACTTGGTGTGATACATAAAACCTTTCCCAAACCAACCCGACTCACCAGTCCCCTTTCCCACCAACACAATTATTCGCAGCCACATCAACAGTCAAATTTCAACCTGTGTTCCACCTCCTGGACTTTAATAACTGGGACCTTGTCAACTTTGAGAGGACATATCCATTTTTCCAATTTCTACTTAGGTGTGATCTGACTGAAGTCTTTTCACCAACTCTCTTCCTCCCCACAGCGCGAGGATACTTAGAAACTCCCTTAGTTCATCACTCTGCACCTGTTTCCGTGGCTGCTTCCCTTTCTAGACTGTGGGTCTCTGGGGGCTGGCTCTTGCTCAACTAAGCAGAGCCTGGCCATATAGGTAAATTTCTGGTCTTACAGGAACCGGGGCTCTCACTCTAGGTAACTGAATCCCTCAACACAAGGCAAGAGAGCTTGACTCTGAAGTTGAAATTAAATACGGATTTAAAAGATGTGATCACACCTCCAGTCTCATCTTCTTTTCCCAAAAGAACTCCAGGTTCCGATGACGCAGGGGACGTCGAACCTGGACGCCCAAAAGAGATGGGGGTGGGCGCAGGAGTCACTCACCAACTGGTGGAAGGCGAATGTCTGTTTTCCAGTGTCTTGGTCCAGGGCTTGTACCAGCTGATCTGCTCCGCGGCTTTGCCCCAGAACCTCTCGGGGTCGGTCACCGAGGCCGCGAAGTGGGTCTTGTACTCGCCGCCGCCCGAGGACAGCGCCCTGCAGCCCCGGCCCCCGAGAGCGCCCCGCGGGCCGGGGGCCACGTACGCCCAGCGGGCCGGGCCGGCTCCCCGCGCGGGAGAGGACGCAGGCAGGGACCCGCCGAGTCCCCCCGCGCCGGTGACTTTGCGACACTGCAGCCAAGACGGCTTCATCGCTCCCGGCAGGGTCGCCCCTTCCTCCCCAACTCCTTGCAGGCTCCGCCGCGCGCCGCCCGGAACGAACCACCCGTGGGGCGCTCGCGACTTCCTGGGGCCCCAAGGAGAGCAGGCAGGAGGCGGGAGAAAACCCCGAGGTGTGCCCACAGCCCTGGGACTTTGGAAGTCACCAGCAGAGTCGCCGGGAAAAACCGACCTGGAGCGGCGGGGGGAAGCCCCAGGCTGGAGTGGGGGGCACGGAGTCGAGGAGGGGTGGGGGTCCCCGCGTCCGGGCGAGAAGCCCGGCGCGTCCGCAGCCCCGCGACCCCGCCGGGAGGGCGCCCCTGCCCCGACACACGAGAGCCCCTCAGGCGAGGACAGCCGACCCAGCCCCGCTGTTTTCCAACAAACAAGTTGTGTGCAGCTGCTCCGGGGTCGGTCTCCGAAAACCGGCGGGAGGAGCAGTCGGCCGAGCTGGGCTCTGCCGTGAAGTCTCAGGTTTTATTTATTTATATTTTGAAAACAAAGCTCCATCCCCGACCACAAGAAAACAAGTGGCTCCGGGGCGAGGGCGGCTCCAGGATTTCCTGACCGCTGAGAGAGGAGGAGTAGAGGGAGGTTGCCCAACCGAATTGGGAAGAGCCTCGTGAGGGTGACTGACAGGCCGCAGGGAAGGTACCCCCCCCCCCTCCCCGCTTTGGGATGGGACCTTAGGATTGGACTCCCCACGCGAGCTCGGCAGAAAGCAGGACGACCTGTTGCTTTCTCTCGCTTCCCATTTGCCTCTTTGGAATTTCTTTGGCCCGTTTTGGGGGGTGTTTTTTGTTGTTTTTTTGGTGCTGGCACTTTCAGATACGTTAGCTGCTGCATTTCCCAACCAGTACTAAGAAGCAGGGATTGGAATCCCAAGTTTACCACCTTGAGGCAGCGTGATGGATACTTTGGCACACCTGTAATTCAAGGCGCACTGACATCAACATACTACACAAATACATTTTCTCTCTGTGCCCCAACTTGGAAAAGGTGGGGAATCTGACTCCGAAGTCCATGATTTTCACACCAGGCTGATGATTAAAAAGAAAAATTTTAGACTTCTGGCAAAATATAACAAGGTGACTACCCATATCCAT
This sequence comes from Giraffa tippelskirchi, assembly GCF_054371585.1. Lineage (NCBI taxonomy): Eukaryota > Metazoa > Chordata > Mammalia > Artiodactyla > Giraffidae > Giraffa > Giraffa tippelskirchi. The sequence continues at coordinate 113,248,314 of NC_137278.1, read as the reverse complement.
TCCTCTTTTTCATCTTCCTTTTCTTTCTAAAAAAGAAAGGACAATGGTGATGTTTGTGGTGGTGACTGTGATGGTGGTGGTAAAAATCTATAAGAACGAAGAAAACAGGAGAGGACAACAAACCAAATGAGACAATGGAAAGAAATTAAACTCATGGTATATGACTTAAGAGGGTAGGAGGGTGGCAGGGGGAAGCTGAAAGGAGAAAATGGATTTCCTTATCAGAAACCTGAAATGTTTCAGCATTAGGAGGCCGTGGGTTCCTCCTAAAGTTCAGGACGGAAGTTTAACGACTTAAAAACAAAAGGGCTGATTAAAAGATTGTGTAAGACAAGTTAGACCCCCACACTGCTGGATTAAACTGTTTTTTTCTGGACCCTGCAGTGTGCTGTCTTGGTTTAAGTATTTTTTGAAATAGATTATGAATACCAGTTTCATTTCAAGAAAAGGGAAGAGGGTAAGTGAAGGTCAGTGCGCAGGAGGAGAGTAGTGGAGATGCAGAACTGCAGTGAGCAGTAAAACTAGAAACTTGAGCCAGATAAGAAGCTAGAAAGTAGTGTCAAATGCAGGTCTGCCTGAGGTTAGACCATTTCACCTTTAACACCAAACATTATTTGAGGTTAATAATCCTTATCTCACAGAATTGTTACAAGATTTAAATATGAATAAATTGCATAGCACCTAGGCATTAGCAAACCAAACTATCTTCAAGCCTGTGAACAAACAACAAGTCCAAAAAATCAATCCCTCAAACCTCCAACTTCACTAACACCCTTAAAATTTTACAGTCAGAAATTTTTGCAAGAAATTATTTTAATTGAAGCATGCATGTAACATTCTGAATTTCTTCAAAAAAACAAAATTATATTTTTAACTAATTTGAGGGCAGCGTGGTTGCAATCTTTTCAGTTTTCACGCACTCTAAAATTCTAGCTTTTTGTAATAATACAATGTCTATTTCATTGTATGGCAATAAATGGTATGTTTAATATGCTATTCAAGATGACATATTAAACACCTTGAGCAAAGATTAATAGATCAAGATTATCTATGATAATCTTGAAACTTTCATATGATGAAGAGGCATGCAGGGAAAGTGTATAGAGAATCAAAAAATTGTGAAAGACTGCTCGAGAAAGAATGAGAGAAAGGAAGGAAATTGGAGTTGGAACACTTACTGCCTAAGAAAAAGATGCTGAAAGTTAGGAAGGCAGAGTAGCATTAGAATTAAAAGAGGAAAAAGATACAGGAATCCTACAACTTTTTCCTAGGATTATAACTTCAGCCTATGATCAGTCATCCTTAGTACAGGCTAAACTTTTTTGCAGACAGAGTTGTTGTTCAGTCCCTAAGTCTTGTCTAACTCTTTGAAACCCCATGACCTGTAGCACACCAGGCTTCCCTGCCCTTCCCTATCTCTTGGTGTTTGTTCAAACCCATGTCCATTGAGTCGGTGATTCTATCTAACCATCTCATTCTCTGCCTCCTCTGTCCCCTTTTCCCTTCACTCTTTCCCAGCATCAGGGTCTTTTCCAGTGAGTCAGCTCTGCACATTAGGGGGCCAAAGTATTGGAGCTTCAGCTTCAGCATCAATCCTTCCAATGAATATTCAGAGTTGATTTCCTTTAGGATTGTCTGGTTTAATCTTGCAGCCCAAGGGACTCTCAAGAGTCCTCCTGCATCACAATTCGAAAGCATCAATTCTTTTGCGCTTAGCATTCCTTATGGTTCAACTCTCATATTCATACATGACTATTGGAAAAATCATAGACTTGGCTACTCAGGCCTTTGTTAACAAAGAGAGTAAAAGGAATTAAAAAGTACACAGTTTAAAAATAAGTGTAGACTACCCTGATCATGTATTCTGCTGGCTACAGAATTTTCACATAAATTTGTTTAGTTAAATGTCTACCTTTGTGTTTTGGAACTACTAAGATTTTTACTACTGTCAAAAGTAGGTATGTTCTCATATATCAAATTTCCTGGATATTATGAAAACTTGGCATGGAACCATTTGCATAAATTATTTCTGCAGCAGGTACTGACTGTGCTGAAATTTTAGCCTGCAGAAACACTGCAGATTAATTCTGATTTAGTAAAGAATTTCTGGAAAATAAACTAGTTTTCATAGCTCAGTAAATATTTTTAAAACTTCTGAAGTGAAATAGCTAATAGTAATGTAATTATAGACTCCTGCTTTGAAACTTTGTTCTTTTTTGCTCACATAGTAACTGCAGTGAAGTCAAGGAGGAAAAGGCAGATGAAAGACTTGTTTTAAAACAAATAATATTTCAGTGGATGGGAAGAGCTCTACAACTTCAGTTCATCCTAGCAACCAAATATAAAGTATGGGATTCATCCACCAGCTTAATTTTTATTTTTTAAAGACATCCTTTTCAGTTGCGTAAGTGCTAAGTTGCTTCAGTCGTGCCCAGCTCTTTGCGACCCCATGAACTGTAGCTTGCCAGATTCCTCTGTCCATGGGGATTCTCCCTTCAGGCAAGAAAACCCAAGTGGGTTGTCATGTCCTCCTCCAGGGGATCTTCTCAACCCAAACCACCATCTCTTACATTTCCTGCGCTGGCAAGCAGGTTCTTTACCACTAGCGCCACATTATGCATTTTAAATAACAAGAAAGGATCTACTGTATAGCACATGGAACTCTGTTCAATGTTATGTGGGGCAGCCTGGATGAGAGGGGCTTTTGGGGGAGAATGGATACATGTGTATGTATGGCTGAGTCCCTTCACTGGCCACCTGAAACTAACTATCACAATATTGTTTGTTAATCGGCTAACCCTAACACAAAATTAAAAAATTTTTCAAGTAAAAAATAAAACATCTTAAAATTTATTTTTAGTTAGTAAAAGTTAATAAAAATATAGTTGCTTTTATTTGCAAAAAACTGAAAAGGAATAACCTAGGCAAATATTTCTAATCATTTTTTTGTCAAGTTCTTGGGGGTTTTGTTTGTGTTTGTTTTTCTCTGTATAACAATTTACAGTTGAGGGGGGAAAAAATCTCATCAATGGAGCTGTGAATAAAAATGGTTAATATTCTAATCAGATCACCAAAATCCTTGAAAGATCAATTTTACTTCTTCTTCAGAAATAATTCCTTAGAAAGTATTGTTTCTATGTTATAGTCTTAAACCAAAACCACTGCTTGTTACTCAATTTTTGTATTAATAATAAAACTTTGTATAAGAAAGGATCTCATTATCAGGGAACAACTGATGAAAAGGAAAAGAAATATCATTTATAATAAAAGTTTTCATAAAATGTACTTGATTACCTAACATTACTTCAGGTTCCCAGTTTTTGTGTGCATGTGTGTGTGTATTTGGAAGATACAAAGTTAAACCAGAAAATGAAACACGTCAAAAACAAGAGTTGCTCTTACATAACAAGGAAGTGGGTAATCACTTTGAAGCTTTTAAAGACAACACAAGTATTTCAGATGAAGTACTGTTTTAAAATGGAAGAAAATATGGAGACAAAGAAATTGCTTTTAGTACATCATAAAAATGGACATCTCATTTATATGCATAAGACACTTTTAAAGTATTTGGACATTTTTTCCAACCATCATTCTGAATGAGAAGAGTTCAGCTGATTCTTTTGATACTCTTGTGTGTTACCTGTTGATTCAAATCCCTACCTTTTAAAAAAGTGAACAACTGAATATTTAGAGTTCTAGAGTGTGTTCAGAATCTCCATTGAAGATATTTTGTGTATAGAAAGGATTTCAGTGGACTTCTCTTTGTTACTTGATTACACTTGCATTTTTGCTTAATCCAGATACTCCTATAACTTGGTGTGAATATAAAATTTGTCTTCTTATATCTGTATACTTATAACTATGTGGATATGATACAGGGTTTATTTCTTCATAACATTATACTGCTTCTTCCCATTGAAACTTTTATTAGCCTAGTATATACCAACTCATAAGCTTTGAAAGAGTAAGACAACTATTGTTGCTATTTTTACTTTTCATCACTTTTTGGTAGCATTGTTTTATATCTACGAACTACAAGTAAGATCGCTGGGTTCTGCCAGACTATTCCAGCTACCAGAATTCTCTTCCTTTGATCTCTGCTGTGACAACACCAGGAGGCAGTACAAAGGTTTAAGCTTTTTAATAGGTGATTACACCTGCAAAGCTCGGAGAAGGCAATGGCAACCCACTCCAGTACTCTTGCCTAGAAAATCCCATGGACAGAGGAGCCTGGTGGGCTGCAGTCTGTGGGGTCGCACAGAGTCGGACATGACTGAGCAACTTCACTTTCACTTTTCGCTTTCATGCATTGGAGAAGAAAATGGCAACCCGCTCCAGTACTCTTGCCTAGAGAATCCCAGGGACGGGGGAGCCTGGTGGGCTGTCGTCTATGGGGTCGCACAGAGTCGGACACGACTGAAGCGACTTAGCAGCAGCAGCAGCAGCAACACCTGCAAAGCTAGCTATAAGTGTGTGTGTGTGTTGTGTGTGAATTGACTGATTTCTCCTTTCTTTTCCTTTGACATCTCTAAAGGCCATTCCTTCAACATTCCTTCAGCAAGCTAATCTAGTAACTGCTAGCCCAGCTGCCTTTCTGCAGGCTCCACTACCTCCTATCACTCAATTAATTCGCAAGTGTTTACTGAGTCCTCTCCCTCCTAATGCTCAGCAGGGTTCTAGAGCACAAAAAATTATTTATAAATGACTAAGAGATACTAATAAATCCCTCTCTGTTCCTGAGTAGCTCACAGTATAGTTAGGAAACTAAGACAGCAAGTGTCATATATGTTAGGTTCTTCAGAGGTAGATGAAAAAGCAATAGTGGAGGACCCCAAAATGGAATGGAAAAACCCTATGACTAAGGCAAAAGTTATCATCCTAAAACATGAATCAATTGTATCACTCCCTTGCCTAAAATCTGTCAATGGCTTCCCATCACCTATAGTGAGGAGTCTGAAGCTGTTAGCATTGATCTGGCGTTTTCACTTGGGATCTATTTTGCTCCCCTTAGAAGTCATTTGGAAATGAGTAGTATATTATTATCTATTGCTATTTAGTAAATTATTCTCTAACTGAGCAGCTTAAAACAACAGATGTTTATTCTCTCATGTGAGCTTCTGTGGATCAGGAATCAGGATGATTTAGTTAGCTGGGTGGTCCTGGCTCTAATGAAGTGGTAGCCAGGTGGTCTCTTGGTCAGAACCAAGATCATCTCAGTGGGCAGGAGGATCAGCTTCATGCTCACTAGCTGTTGCCAGGAAGCTTCAGTTCATGGGGCTGTTCAGAAGACATGACAACTGACTTTCCCCTGACCAAGATGAGTGACTGAGTGATGGATTGATTGAGTGATGAGAATTTTGAGCATTACTTTGCTAGCGTGTGAGATGAGTGCAATTGTGTGGTAGAAAGTAGGGAAAACCATTATAAAATTCAGGTATGACCTAAATCAAATCGCTTATGATTATACAGTGGAAGTGACAAATAGATTCAAAGGGTTAGATCTGATAGACAGAGTGCCTGATGAACTATGGACAGAGGTTCGTAACATTGTACAGGAGGCAGTGATCAAGACCATCCCCAAGAAAAAGAAATGCAAAAAGGCAAAATGGTTGTCTGAGGAGGGCTTCAAAATATTTGAACATATTTTGGCGTTGCCTTTCTTTGGGATTGGAAAGAAAACTCACCTTTCCCGGTCCTGTGGCCACTGTTGAGTTTTCCAAATTTGCTGGCATACTGAGTGCAGCACTTTCACAGCATCATCTCTCAGGATTTGAAATAGCTCAACTGGAATTCCATCACCTCCACTAGCTTTGTTTGTAGTGATGCTTTCTAAGGCCCACTTGATTTCACATTCCAGGATGTCTGGCTCTAGGCGAGTGATCACACCATCGTGATTATCTGGGTCATGAAGATATTTTTTGTACAGTTCTGTGTATTCTTGCCACCTCTTCTTAATCTCTTCTACTTCTGTTAGGTCCATACCATTTCTGTCCTTTATTGAGCCCATCTTTGCCAGGAATGTTCCCTTGGTATCTATCATTTTCTTGAAGAGATCTCTAGTCTTTCCCATTCTATTGTTTTCCTCTATTTCTTTGCAATGATGACTGAGGAAGGCTTTCTTATCTTTCCTTGCTATTCTTTGGCACTCTGCATTCAAATGGGAATAACTTTCCTTTTCCACTTTGCTTTCACTTCTCTTCTTTTCATAGCTGTTTGTAAGGCCTCCTCAGACAACCATTTTGTCTTTTTGCATTTCTTTTTCTTGGGGATGGTCTTGATCACTGCCTCCTGTACAATGTTACAAACCTCTGTCCATAGTTCATCAGGCACTCTGTCTATCAGATCTAACCCTTTGAATCTATTTGTCACTTCCACTGTATAATCATAAGCGATTTGATTTAGGTCATACCTGAATTTTCTAATGGTTTTCCCTATTTTCTTCATTTTAAGCCTGAATTTTACAATAAGGAGTCCATGACCTGAGCCACAGTCAGCTCCCGGTCTTGTTTTTGCTGACTGTATAGAGCTTCTCCATCTTTGGCTGCAAAGAATATATCAATCTGATTTTGGTGTTGGCCATCTGGTGATGTCCATGTGTAGAGTCTTCTCTTGTGTTGTTGGAAGAGGGTGCTTGCTATGACCAGTGCGTTCTCTTGGCAAAACTCTGTTAGCCTTTGCCCTGCTTCATTCTGTACTCCAAGGCCAAATTTGCCTATTACTTCAGGTATCTCTTTCTACTTTTGCATTCCTGTCCCCTATAATGAAAAGGACATCTTTTTTGGGTGTTAGTTCTAGAAGGTCTTGTAGGTCTTCATAGAATTATTCAACTTCATGTTTTTCAGCATTTTTGGTCGGGGCATAGACTTGAATTGCTGTGATATTGAATGGTTTCCCTTGGAAACAAACAGAGATAATTCTGTTATTTTTGAGCTTGCATCCAAGTACTGCATTTCAGACTCTTTTGTTGACTATGATGGCTACTCCATTTCTTCTAAGGGATTCTTGCCCGCAGTAGTAGATACAATGGTCATCTGAATTAAATTCACCCATCCCAGTCCATTTTAATGTGCTGATTCCTAAAATGTCGATGTTCACTCTTGCCATCTCCTGTTTGACCGCTTCCAATTTACCTTGATTCATGGACCTAACATTCCAGGTTCGGATTCAATATTGTTCTTTACAGTCTTGGACTTTACTTCCATCACCAGTCACATCAACAATTGGGTCTTTCAGTGTTCTGTCTTTTTGCCTTTTCATATTGTTCCTGGGGTTCTCAAGGTGGTTTGCCATTTCCTTCTCCAGTGGATCACGTTTTGTCAGAACTCTGCACCATGACCTGTCCATCTTGGGTGGCCCTACATGGCATAGCTCATAATTTCATTGAGTTAGACAAGGCTGTGGCCCCTGTGATCAGTTTGATTAGTTTTCTGTAATTGTGGTTTTCATTCTGTCTTCCCTCTGATGGATAAGGATAAGAGGCTTATGGAAGCTTCCTAATGTGGTGATGGACAGAGAGGCCTGGCATGCTGCAATTCATGGGGTCGGAAGGAGTTGGACACAACTGAGCGACTGAACTGAACTGAACTGAACTGAGGGGGAAACTGGGTCTTGTTCTGATGGGCAGTGCCATGGTCAGTAAATCTTTAATCCAATTTTCTGTTGATGGGCAGGGCTGTGTTCCCTCCCTGTTGTTTGACTTGAGGCCAAATTATTGTGGCAGTAATGAAGATAATGGGGACCTCCTTCATCAGGGGATCAGCATGCACTGCCGACCTCAGTGCCACCAACCCACGCCTCCGCCGGAGACTCCTGGACACTCACGGGCAAGTCTGGGTCAGTCTCTTCTGGGGTCACTGCTCCTTTCTCCTGGGCTCTGGTGCACACAAGGTTTTGTTTGTGCCCTCCAAGAGCCTGTTTCCCCAGTCCTGTGTAAGTTCTGGAGGCTCTATGGTGGGGTTAATGACGACCTGCTCCAAGAGAGCTTATGCCATAACCAGGTCTGCTGCACCCAGAGCACCTGCCCTTGCAGCAGTCCACTGCTGACCCGAACCTCCTCAGGAGACACTCAAAGGCAGGTCTGGCTCAGTTTCTGTGGGGTTTCCTGGTGCGCACAAGGTTTTGTTTGAGCCTTCCAAATGTCTCTGGTGGGTATGGGGTTTGATTATAAACGTGATTTCGCCCATCCTACCATCTTGCTGGGGCTTCTTTGCCCTTTTACGTAGGGTATCTTTTTTTCTGGTGGGATACAACATTCTCCTGTCGATGGTTGTTCTGCAGTGAGTTGCAATTTTGGAGTTCTTGCAGGAGAAGATGCGTGCACGTCCTTCTACTCCACCATCTTGTACTTGTACTCCCAGTCCCATCTCAGAAGGGCAATTTATCACTTCTTCTTTATGGTATTGGTCACACAGACAAACTTTGGTACAATGTGGAAGGAGACATACAAGGGTGTGAGTAGGAAGAGTCTGAATGATTGAGGACCATCTTAGAGGCCGGCTGCCAAAAGTAAGAGCACTTTTGGGTTTTCATAATGACTCGAGTTTATTTATTAACATGGGCAAAGACAAGGGATATTAAAATCTTGTACAGGAAAGAATTATGACCCCCTAGCAAGCTGCCAACAGTGTTGCAAAATAGCTGTTCTGCACTTGTGTACACTACCTTTTCCTACATATTCACACCTGGCTCTATTTGTACCTAGCTTCTTACAGTTCCCTATACAATCCTAGTCCTTCAACTTCCACAAATCTTCCCTCAGCTGCAATGCCTTTTCACCTTGGCAACCCTTCCAACTCCCTCTTTAGGATTTAATATACACAAATCTCTTCATCTCCTGAATGTGTTCCCTGATGGCATTAAGCAGATGAGCCCTTGCTGTTCTCTGCCCTATCCATATATTTGTTATATCGTCTATTATGCTGCTGTAATTATTACTTTCTCCTTCAGAAGATTGTGAGCCCCTGCAGTAATGTGTGTTACAAGTTTACTCTCAGTGTCCCCAGGCCTTACACAGTTACCACACATGGAAATCACTTAATACAACAAGCTAGTTAAATGAATGACCGACTTAGTGTCATGCTGTCTGTGTTTGTGTATGTGAGCCTGCAAGGATGGTGCCACTTAAGAGAGAATTGCAGAATGCAAAAGCTGGGGAACAGCTAATCTGCTCTGTTTCAATCCAGACTCTGCTTTGTTCCATTTGTTTCCTATTAAAGTACAAATTTGCCTTCATATCCCATAATCTATTTTTTAAATAAATGTTTTCTATCTTTGCCAAAAGGACAGCTGAAAGTTATATTTTCATAGACATGTCTATAAATTTTAGGAGGCACTACCTGATTAATGTACTTATTTTTCAGAAAATGTTCATGTTAAAGAATTTAAGATCCTCTCTAAATCAAGAAAGAATAATTCTGCTTCAGTGCATTTAATGATGTTTAAATGTTAAGCTCAAAGAGTTAATACAAATTCTAAATGTGCTACAGCCAATCGAATTGGTTAAAATAAGTCTGCAGTAATAGATCAAAAGATTACTATCCTAAAAGAGATATTACAAGCATCAAATGGGCCAGGTTATGAGCAAGAGCAATCTGAAGCTATGAAAATTGAAGCTTTCTATTCTAAAAGAGCTAATATAATATCCAAATGCATTTACCTGAGAATTAGTTTATTAACTAAAGCATCTATGCTATTTAGGAATACTTTAATATCCTACTAGGGCTTGGAGTTTTGCTTCTGGTGCTGGATTCCAGAATTGTCCATTTTCATGAATTTCTGTTTATGAAAGATTCAGCCTGCCAGTCATGAATGTGCCCTAACAAACTTCTGCCAAATTTTCCAGATGTTGGTGACTTCCTGGACCTTCACCTGCTCCAAAATGCCTCTGATATTCAGTTTGGAGATATGACTAGTTCAACATGTAGGGGGAGTTTGTAATTTCCTCAGTTCTGTCTCGTCACAACAAAAATTTGAACCGACAGATGGACCAGTGTTACAGCCTCATACTACATCTCAGTTTTATTTAGAAAGTAAAGGAAAATACATCCTAGAGGCGTGACGGCTGGCTGACCCAAAAGACGCAAAGAGAAGAGAAGCCCCCAATCCTTCTAGGCTTCCTCCTTTTATACATTTGTCTCCTCCCCTCTGAGCCTGCCCTGTGTAAATTGGGCTAGCCAGGAAGGCTGTTTGTTTTACCTGAGGTCCTCAATCTGGTCCTCGGACCTTCCTTTGTTCTATTTTTGTGGGCTTTTCCCTTTGTATTTTAGCCACCACCATTTTGGCTTCCTTTTTCCTATTCTAACTACCTAGCATTCCCCCCTCAAGAGATGGGAGGCCCAGTTCTTTGGGAATAGGGGCTTTGAGGTCTCTCTGGCTACTTCCTGCTGAACTGGGACAGCAAGGGGCATTGGGCCTCCCCCTCTTGCTAGTCTCAAGCTGCAGAGTCCTTATAGCAGTGTCCATCTAAGGGTGAGCGATATTTTCTGTGGTCAGGTGTAGTTTTACATATCCTTCTTGAACTGGCACTGCATGTTGTAGCTTGTTGACCTGAGCAGAGATAAAATGTGTTAGACAATTGATAATACATGGAGCAATCATAAGCAGCATCAATATCATGATGACAGGGACTATTGGGGCATTAGCCAACTCCATATTTCCTATCGCCAGGAGGATCCCCCAAAGAGAGATGGTAGCCACCCCAGGAACTCTCCAGCTCATTCTTTGAGGTCCTGTAGGATCTAGAATGTTTTTCTTGAGGACTGAAACTCCAATACTTTGGCCACCTGATGTGAAGAATTGACTCATTTGAAAAGGCCCTGATGCTGGGAAAGCTTGAAGGCAGGAGGAGAAGGGATTACAGAGGATGAGATGGTTGGATGGCATCCCTGATTCGACGGACAAGAGTTTGAGTAAGCTCCGGGAGTTAGTGATGGACAAGGAGGCCTGGCGTGCTGCAGTCCATGTGGTAACAAAGAGTGGGACATGACTGAGCAACTGAACTGAACACTTTCTTTAACTTAACAGGAGGTGTTTACCCAGAAGCAACACGTCTCATTCAAGATGGCTCAAGTCCCTCCTTGTTCAGGGATCAGGAGATCTATCTCCTATTTTGGATTAAAACCCCTGCCAAGCTGTGTTGGCTCTTTAGCTCTATCATGAGAAATCTTATCTCCAGAAACTTGATTTTGGCGGTGTTCATTGGAATGGCACTCATTTGTAGTTCTGAATAGGTATCTGAGATTTCCCAGGGGCTCACAGGTGTATTGAGTGTCCTCTTCTGTTTTCTTACACGGCTTGACTCATGAGTAGTGAATCCATGAGTCATGTCCTGGTACCTTGGCTGCTGTGGGGGTAGAAAATATTACAGGGTAGGGGCTCATCCATGTGGGCTGCAGTTGAGCCTTTGGGGACCCATCTTTCCAGACTTTAATTAGGATTTGAATCCCTGGAGCATATAGTGCTGGCTATTTAGAATCTTTGGGTCCTGGTTGACACCCCACAAGTGTATATCCTGTTGGAATTGCCTGGTGGTCATGGTATAAGACTGGAGGGCCTGAGCCTCTGGATCTAGGAAGAGGTCATTGACATAAGCAAAAGGTCTCCCATATAGCATCTCATAAGGACTAAGACCAACCTGTTCCTTAGGGGCAATATGGGTGTGGAGGAGTTCAGTTCAGTTCAGTCGCTCAGTCGTGTCCAACTCTTTGCAACCCCATGAATTACAGCACGCCAGGCCTCTCTGTCCATCACCAACTCCCGGAGTCTACACAAACTCATGTCCATTGAGTCAGTGATACCATCCAACCATCTCATCCTCTGTCGTCCCCTTCTCCTTCTGCCCCCAATCCTACCCAGCATTAAGGTCTTTTCCAATGAGTCAACTCTTCGCATGAGGTGGCCAAAGTATTGGAGTTTCAGCTTCAGCATCAGTCCTTCCAATGAACACCTAGGATTGATCTCCTTTAGGATGGATTGATTGGATCTCCTTGCAGTCCAAGGGACTCTCAAGAGTCTTCTCCAACACCACAGTTCAAAAGCATCAATTCTGTGGCGCTCAGAGCTATTGGTAAAGCCTCCTCCCATCCCAGGGAGGTCTCCTGGGTTATCTTTTTTTAATCTCTGATTTTAAGAATTGGTTGGCTCTTTCTACTTTTCCTGAAGACTGAGGTCTCCAGGCACAATGGAGATAATAAGTAATGCCCAATGCTTTAGAGACCCCTTGGGTGACCTTAGAAGTAAATGATGTCCCATTGTCAATTTGTAATGACCTGGGCAGACCAAATCTCAGGAAGAATTCATGGAGCAGTTTTTTTTTTTTTACCACATCTTCAGCCTCCTCAGTCTGGGTGGGAAAGCCTTCAATTCATCCTGTGAATGTATCTATCATGACTAATAGGTATTTATACTCTTGAGAAGTTGGCATCTGGGTGAGTCCTCTGCCAGTCCTTTTCTGAGTAGGTCCCATGTCATTGGACAGGGTGGGCCAGCTGGGGTCTTCAAGCTCCTTGGGGGTTGTTTAACTGGCAGGTGGGACAAGAGGAGACCACTTGCCTTATAGTCGTTTGAAGGCCTGTTCCTCTAAAGGACCTTTCTAGTAATCTTTGGAGGGCCTTCTCCCCTAAGTGAGTGGTGGCATGTAAGGAGTTAACCAACTTCCAATGAAGGTTCCCAGGAAGAAAAAGGAGTCCCTCCTTTTGGAACCACCCCATATGATCTTCTTGAAAGCACTCATTCTTAGCTTTAAGAGTCTCACCTTCAGTATATGAAGGAGTTTCTGGCAAATTAGTCTGTGAAACTAAGGTAGCAACCCCTATTAGGTCATTGTTCAGTAGCACTGCTCTCTTAACTGCCTGATCAGCTGCTTGGTTCCCTCGTGCCACTTCTGTGCTCCCTTTCTGATGTCCTTTACAGTGGAAGACTGAAACCTCAGTGGGCAGATGGACTGCCTCCAAGAGCCTAAGGATTTGATCACCATATTTGATTGGGGAACTTCAGGTGGTCAAGTGGCCTCTTTCTTTCTAAATAGCAGGATGTGCATGTAGCACCAGAAAGGATACTTGGAGTCAGTGTAAATGGCTACTCTTTTTCCTTTCCCAAGCTCTAAAGCTTAAGTCAGGGCTATGAGCTTAGCTAATTGGGCTGAAGTACCTGGTGGCAAAAGTTTAGTCTCTATGGTCTCAAAATTGGAGACTACTGCATATCTGAGGGTCCTTTGATCAGATATCCATAAATGGCTTCTCCCATTCAGGAGTTGTTTCACTTAGTGGCTGGTAAAAATAGTTTGCCCCTAAGAGAAAGTTTTAAAGCATCTTCTATCAGGACGGCAATATCTGCAAGATTTCGAAGGCAGGGAAAGATCCCTTCCAGGGACCACCAGAAACTGGTAGGAAAATATTTGTCACCCCAGCAATAAAGAAGTTCTCAGATGAATGTTTTTGTAATTTTTTTCCTGTAGCACCCAAAATAGTACAGGTTTAGGAGGAGAAGGCTCCGGAGTAGGAGGTTAGGACAGAGTAGGTAGCCCCTGTGTCAACCAAGAAATTCTTGGACCTACCTTCCACATCTAGTTGCACCCTTGGCTCCAGCCCCATGATGGTTATCTGTGCCAAGCAGGCTGGCTGGAGCGGGCTGCTTCAGCTAAGGTCTTGTTGAACCATCGCGAGGGAAGACTTGGCGCTTGACCTTGAGGCTCTTGGGTCCTGAGGGCACAATGCCGCTCAATGTCCCAACTGATGGCATTTGTAGCAAGCTGTTTTAGGAGACTTGTTTCACTTTGGACACTCTTTGGCCCATTGTCCTGACTGTCTACAGATTAGGCATTTGCCTCATGCCTTGTCCTTCAAGGACTTGGGGCTTGCTGTAGGGCTTCCCTGGAGGGTGGCCAGCATCTGGGCATGCCTTGTCTCTTTCCTTTTCCCCCTTTCCTGGGCCTTGGCCTCCCTCTCCTGTTCTTTGTTATAAGAGGTATTGGTGGCTGTCTGGACTGTCTCATCTAAAGAAGCAGCAGGGTCCTGCTGCTGTAGCTGTTGTAGCTTTATCCTGATGTCTGATGCACATTGGGACAGGAATTTGTCCTTTAAAATCACCTGTCCCTCATAAGAGTCCAAGTCCAGATTGGTAAACTTTTGGATGGCCTCTTTTAGCCTTTCCAGAAAGGCAGTGGAGTTCTCATTGGGCTCATGAGCTATTGCTGAGACCCGGACATAGCTGATTACTTTTTGCTGGGCTGCTTTCAGTCCTACCTTTACACAGATCAGAAAATGATCCCTTTCCCAGATGTGCTCAGGGTCATTATAATTCCAATTAGCATCTGAGGAGAGGACCACAGTTTCCCCTACTGGGCATTTATCCCTTGACATGTGAAGCCCCGTAGCATATCTTCGGGCTTCCTTTAAGATCCTAGCATGCTCAGTGTCAGATGAAGTTTCACTAAATATGACCATGATGTCCTTCCATGTCAAGTCAAAGGCCAAGGTAATGTGTTGGAATGTATCCATATATTTGCCTGGGTCATCTGTATAGCTGCCCGGGTCTTGTTTGATCTGTCTTAGTTCTAAGAGGGAGAAGGGCTTATGGATCCAGGTTGGTCCAATTTCTGCTCCAGTTTCGACTAAGGGACATACTCAAGTTGGCTTTTGTGAAGGGGGTGCTCCCGGATATGGGGGCACATTTGGATACAAGAAAGGAGCACCAGGCAACTTGGGGGCCACAAGTTCCTTCTCTTGGTTGTCTGTGCCTAACATCATTTGCCTAGTAGGCTCACTTTTAGGGCATACAACAATCCCACAGTTAAGACAGAGTTCCTTCATGTCTCTTAGTCAGAAGAAAATTTGGACTAGGGGATCTCTGTGCATTTACCTTGATTTTTGCAGAATAAGTCTAGCTACTCAGTGGTTTTGTAATTTAAGCTCCCATCCTCAGACCAGTGTTCCTTGTCCCCCAGAGGATACTGTGGCCACACAATGGCACAAAAGAATTTTAAGGAACTTCTCCTTAGAGATAGAATCTCCTTAGAATCTGCCTGCAATGGAGATCTGGGTTCTATTCCTGGGTCGGGAAGATCTCCTGGAGAAGGAAACGGCAACCCATTCCAGTATTTTTGCCTGGAAAGTCCCATGGACAGAAGAGCCTGGCGGGCTACCATCCCTGGGGTCACAAGAGTCGGACACGACTTAGTCACTAAACAACCACCACCACCCTTAGAGATAGAGGATCAAACAGCTTCCAGTTATTAAGGATGTGTCTCAAGGGCATCTGTCAGGAAGTGGATTGGTTATTTCCCCTCTGAAAGACAGTGATGACAGGGAAAAAAAGAAAAAACTAATAGGCCTCCTTCAATTTCCATGAGTGGACTTCCTTAGGGGTGAGTCTTTTTGAAATTTATCCTACCCAGTGCTGTTGCAACCTGAGAGCCAGGTGTCCCTAGGTCAGGGTGCAGATCCCTAGACAGGCTGAGGCGTGACAGCCTCCTGGAGATCGAATCCCCTGGCAGGTCGAAGCATTGGGTCCCTGGGCAGGTCGAGGCATGTCGACCTCCTGGGACCCCTGGACTGGTGAATCCCTGAGCAGGTTGAGGCATGACAACATTTTGAGGATCAGATCCCTAGGCAGGTCGAGGTAGGTCGACCTCCTGGGATCCCCAGGCTGGAGTTGGGCAATGTGACTAATACTCGGTAGGATTAAGGGGTTGTAATCTTAATTTATTTCTGGCTTGTCCACTGCAAATAGGAATAGATACCATGATGTAAAGCAACCCGAGCGTGTCCCTGAGACTGGGAACCTGGAGAAATAGCCATAAGGCTTATTCTCTTATTGCTCTGAGGGAATGTAAGGCACTGATTTCCTCCCCTAATCCTCCATAAGAGCAGCTTAGGGTGTCTCCAATGGTAAACATTGTCATAGACCACTCTAGGTAATAACAGAAGTAATGACAAAGGAGTGGGTTATCTGGTCCTGTTAGGGGCATTAAGAGTATTTTAATAATAATAAGCAGGGTGGAGCGATGTTGCTACAAGGGGCCAGGGTCCTGGTTGTAGGAGTTAGTAAATGGCTTAAGAACAAATTGATAAGAGGCAACAGACCAGATGTTCCATAAAAGTGAAGTGGAGATTTGATCCAGGGGTATGTTTGTAACTTTTAGGAGAAGGGTGGTAAGTGGGCCCAAACGGCCTGCAGGGCTAACTCTCAAAGTGGCAAACATTATCCCTGGAAGCCCAATTGCCCTTGAAGGGATGCCAACAGATGGATTTCTAACAGGCATTGTGTGCCTGTCACCCACCCTAGCGGGTTCACTGAGAGATGCTGTTGTTGCACATGTTGTAGGAAACATGGAAGATGAAGGCCTGAATATCTAGAGAGACTGGATATTATACAGTATTTCCCTCCCAAGGGCCAGATATTTTCTGGTTGTCCCTCCAGAACATTGTAGAGGCAACATTGTGGACCCAGACAGGGCTCAGGAAAAGAGCATGAAACAGGAGGGAAGGGGGCAGGGCACAACTTTTGAAAGAATGACATAGCCCAAGGGTATAAAATAAATGGATTAAAATCAAATGGGTCCAAGATGACAAGTCAAATTCAACTAAACTTTGATCCTCAATCTGCAAGCTAAATGACACATCCAGAGGCACCAGGACAGTTCCAAGGAGTGGGTGGTTCCCTAATTGTTGGAATGATCCTCCCACTCATTAACATATGAAATCACCCCACTTGGAAGTCACACCACATTCCATGACTGAAGCACTCTCCTCCTGCAATGGCCCATACCCAGTGGAGTGTGTTTCTCTCTGAATCCAAACAAATCCACCTCTTACCTATGCTGTGTCTCTCACTGAATTTTTGCAATAAGATATCAGAGCCTGAGCTTCATTAGGTCCTGAAGCCAGGCACGGCGGGTTTTGGTTGGGCTCAAGTTTTGGGAAAGAGGAGCTGAAGAATGGGAGGAAAAGTAGTGAGAAAAACGTGCCAAGGAATCCCTTTCATAAGCTGGCAGAAAATCTGCTATATACCTGACCTGTGCTCACAGTTTTCATTGGCCTGATCCTTGGCATAAAGAAAAGTAAGGACAGAAGGGTCCCTATCTGCTTGGGCAACAGCTACTGGGGCCCAGCAGATAGTGCAGCTTTGGGGACACACTGAGGAGTAGTCCCTCAATTGCATCCACTGCTGCTCACCTGTTCATGGGGGATTCGAGGAAACAAGAGACACGAGGTTGTAAAGGAATTAAGATTTTGTTAGCCGTATGTCCTTCCAGCCATCAGAGCAAGGACCTCTAACTTAACCAGAGGTCTTCTTGAATCTGAGACTGAGCCGTGTGAGCTTTCTGCCAGGTTTGTTTTTGGTGCCCAGTTTCCAGCACTCTGGGCTTCTTGTCACTTCCCCTGCACTGGATTTTCTTTGTGTTCTGCTTTCACCACGGGAGCTTTCATCGTGTTGGCTTCTGCTGTGCTTGGCCTCTACCTTGCAGGAGCCAAGCTGAGGTTGTTTCAGCCAGGTTAAATCCGAGTCACGGCACCACAGGTCAGGGGAGTTTGTAATTTCCTCAGTTCTGTCTCGTCACAGCAAAAATTTGAAGCGACGGATGGACCAGTGTTACAGCCCCATATTACAGCTCAGTTTTATTTAGAAAGTAAAGGAAAATACATCCTAGAGGTGTGATGGCAGGTAGACCCAAGAGACGCGAAGAGAAGCCCCCAATCCTTCTAGGCTTCCTCCTTTTATACATTTGTCTCCTCCCCTCTGAGCCTGCCCTATGCAAATTGGGCTAGCCAGGAGGGCTGTTTGTTTTACCTGAGGTCCTCACTCTGGTCCTCGGACCTTCCTTTATTCTATTTTCGAGGGTTTTTCCCTTCTTTGTCTTTTAGCCAGAACCATTTTGGACTCTTTTTTTCTATTCTAACTACCTAACTCATTTATTCAGGTAGTCTTGAGAGGGTAACAGACAGGAAGGCCAGGGGTCTCCAAACGGAGGAAACAGGCTGCAAGTGTCAGACATTTTTTATCTCTCTCTTAAGTGGCAGGAGGAAACAAACAAGTGTTAGATTTTTCCCCTTCACTATAAAAATTTAAAAAGAGGTTTTGCTTAAAATTCTGTGTTGCCAGGATGACACCTTACTCCACCTGAACTTAACTTTTCCCAAACCTTGAGCTAACCAATGCGTTTTTCTTATGGAAACGTTTTTCTTAAGCCATGTAAATGAACTATGTATTTACCCTAGACTCTGTCTTTCTTCAAGTTGCTTCCACTGAAAACTCAGAACTGATAAGGGCTCAACAAACCAGTATGTTTTACTTATACATTGTTCTCCTAATCTATGTTAATGAAACTATATATTTACTTGGAAACCTGCCTCTCTTCAAGATTCATGCCAATCGTGTTATTGCCCGGAATGACTCACCTGGTGCCAATGTTATCTCAAAATGCATGTTGTGGGTGAGGGGCCTGGTGCCACTCTGAGTTTTGAGACATCTCCGTTCTATAATTAACAGCTTGCTAGTAGCTCTATAACATCCAGCTAAAGACTAGCAGGGGGGCACTCTTTCTGTCCCCTTCTGATGTCTATGTCAGAAGCTTTCTCTATCTCGTTTATACTTTAATAAAACTCTATTACACAAAAGCTCTGAGTGATCAAGCCTCATCACTGGCCCTGAATTGAATTCTTTTCCTCCAGAGGCCAAGAATCCCAGGGTCTTTCATGGTTCAGCAATAACCTTTTAGCAGACAGCTATTGAATATCAATTTATGTCACATGTATATAGAAAACAAACACTTTTTGTTAGATCTCATGGTGTTTACATTCTAGTGATCAGATATAGAAAATAATAGCCTAGCATATACTATAACACAATACATAAATATTATTTGAGGTAAGGATGTGGGTTGTGATTTAAAAAAATCCACTGGATCATCGAGAAGGCAAGAGAGTTCCAGAAAAAAGATCTATTTCTGCTTTATTGACTATACCAAAGCCTTTGACTGTGTGGATCACAATAAACTGTGGAAAATTCTGAAACAGATGGGACTACCAGACCACCTGACCAGCCTCTTGAGAAACCTGTATGCAGGTCAAGAAGCAACAGTTAGAACTGGACATGGAACAACAGACTGGTTCCAAATAGGAAAAGGAGTATGTCAAGGCTGTATATTGTCACCCTGCTTATTTAACTTAGATGCAGAGTACATCATGAAAAACGCTGGGCTGGAGGAAGCATAAGTTGGAATCAAGATTGCCGGGAGAAATATCAGTAACCTCAGATATGCATATGACACCACCTTATGGCAGAAAGTGAAGAAGAACTAAAGACCCTCTTGATGAAAGTGAAAGAGAAGAGTGAAAAAGTTGGCTTAAAGCTCAACATTCAGAAAACTAAGATCATGGCATCTGGTCCCATCACTTCATGGCAAATAGATGGGGAAACAGTGGAAACAGTGACTGACTTTATTTATGGGGGCTCCAAAATCACTGCAGATGGTGACTGCAGCCATGAAATTTAAAGATGCTTATTTCTTGAAAGGAAAGTTATGACCAACCCAGATAGCATATTAAAAAGCAGAGACATTACTTTGCCAACAAAGGTCCATCTAGTCAAGGTTATGGTTTTTCCAGTGGTCATGTATGGATGTGAGAGTTGGAGTATAAAGAAAGCTGAGCGCCAACGAATTGATGCTTTTGAACTGTGGTGTTGGAGAAGACTCTTGAGAGTCCCTTGGACTGCAAGGAAATCCAACCAGTCCATCCTAAAGGAGATCAGTCCTGGGTGTTCATTGGAAGGACTGATGTTGAAGCTGAAATTCCAATACTTTGGCCACCTGATGCGAAGAGCTGACTCATTTGAAAAGATCCTGAAGCTGGGAAAGATTGAGAGCAGGAGGAGAAGGGGACAACAGAGGATGAGATGGCTGGATGGCATCATCGACTCAATGGACATGAATATGGGTAAGCTCCAGGAGTTGGTGATGGACAGGGAGGCCGGGCGTGTTGTGGTTAATGGGGTGGCAGAGTCGGAAAAGACTGAGCAACTAAACCTGAAGCTGGGAAAGATTGAGAGCAGGAGGAGAAGGGGACAACAGAGGATGAGATGGCTGGATGGCATCATCAACTCAATGGACATGAATATGGGTAAGCTCCAGGAGTTGGTGATGGACAGGGAGGCCGGGCGTGTTGCGGTTAATGGGGTCGCAGAGTCGGAAACGACTGAGCAACTAAACTGAACTGAACTGAACTGAAAGGGCAAATGAGTGAATTCCCTTAGGAGGTGATATTTAAATGTAGACCTGATCTATAGGGAGGAATTGCCAATATGAGTATCTGGGGGAAGATAGGAGAAAAGAAAGAACACCTGCAGGATCTCCATGGATGGAACAAGCCTGATGAATATGGGAGTTTGAAAGTAAACAGATGATGTTGGAGCATATTAAAAGATGGAGAGATGCTGTTTAGAGACAGGAGGAGGGAGATCATAAAAGACCTTATAGAATACAGAAAGGAATTTAGATTTTACTCTAAGTGTAGTTGAGAGCTCTTGGATGGATTTTAAAAATAGAAGTGTGTCAGATTTATGTTTATAAAGTTTTGGGGTTTGGAGCCTCCTGTTCTGATCCTTGGGGCTTCCCAGGTGGCTCAGTGGTGAAGAATCCACCTGCCAATTCAGGAGACATGGGTTCAATTCCTGGGTCAGGAAGATCCTGAGAAGGCAACCACTTCAGTATTCTTGCCTGGAAAATCCCATGGCCTGAGAAGCCTTTCAGGCTACAGTCCATGGGGTCGCAAAGAGCTGGACATGACTGAGCACACACACACATTCTGGTCCTTATGTCTATAACAAAAGGCCTTCAAAGAGCTGGCTTGGGGTTTGCTAGTAGCATACTGTCTCTTTTATCTATGATGTTTGTATTTCATAACATTTTAATACTGAGTCCCACTCTGACTCAAGTTTAAGAAGCCCTTTCTCCTAGACTCTGTATTCCAGTTTTACCTGTTGTATAGACAGGCACTTAATTCTTCAATCATTCTCAGCCTTTTCTGATTCTCTTGTCTTGTCCATATTAGAGAACTATAAAGAAATTTTATTCTCCTCACTTGCAAAAACAAACTTAAAAACCTAAACAAACAAACCCCCAAATCTTCAACATCTCAAACACCATTCTAGACTTCCTAAGACTCAAGAAAAGTTGAGTGCATTAGCACCCCCCTCCCAAAGTATATAATATTAACAGTGCTAAATAATGCCAAATACCCCCTACCCCTTATTCATTCACTGTCATAACTGACAATAATTTTCCAAATTGGAGTACACTTGATGGCTACTCTAGACCCAGGACATCCAGCCTGCTTAACAAAAATCTTAGCCTATTAACGTAGGCAAAAGATCAGTGATTTTAAAGATATTCCTCACCCCTTTCCTCAAAAACATTTTTCTCAACATTATCAAGACCATGCTTTTTGCATGTATGTTCTCTGTTATGAGAAAACATTGAAAATAAACAGGAGTCACTTTGTATAAACAAGTACAGAAGAGGCAGAAACTCAGTTAAGTAGATGCCTCCTTTATAATTTATAATTTAAGAGATCAGATGCACTCAGAACTGAACTAAACCTTTATTTTGTCTTTGAACAACACTGTTTTGAATGACTTAGACCACAATCAATATTTGAATTAAAAGTTTAACTCAAAAAAACACAGTTTTCTTAAACATATACATTTATTCTTTTCAGAATTAGGTAAGCAATAATAGAAAAGTGACTAACTTTTGCTCTGTATTCTTTGTTAGTTACCTCATGTGCAATGCCCATTGAGTCAAACAATGCTGCGTGTAGTAGCACTCTATAAGACTCTACAGAAGTAAAACAAATCTGAGCCTCCACACTGTAAGTGCATTTGTGGTAATTAGAAAGACCAAACTATTATAATCAAGTTGTAATAACATATGTAACAAAATTCTTAAATTTCTGTGAAAGTCAAAATATCTATGTAGAGCGGAGTAAAGATGGTTACTGTAAAAACTAAATTAAATCTATCCTACGGATTTTAGTTATGTTCTATATAACTGAATGGTAACCAAATGTTTTTGTGATTGTTATGATAACCCCAAAGTCGACTTGTTTTTCCACAAATGTTATTAGAAAGCAACATTTAAGTGACTTATTGCAGTACACTTTTAAATCAATTCAAAATAAATAATCCTGTGAATGTTTAACTGAACTTGCTGCAGTTTTACTTTTGGCAATTTGATCAAAATTTTTGTGCAAGATCTAGATCTAAGAGATTTGGGATTCTTGCTCTGTCTCACAAAAATATGCTTAATCAGTTCAGGTTAGAAAGATAACAATCAGAAAAGCTTGCCAAGGAAAGAATGTAACCCACTTCAGATTCCTCTTTGGAAATGGAACATAGGTTAAAAAACATTTAAAAATAATAATACCATTCATATGCAGTCAAAACAGATTTATTAAGAGCAAGAGAGCATAACTCTTTTAACTCTAAACTTAGCTGTAACTTGTCCTCTTATTAAGAAAAGGAACCAAGAAACCTAATAGGTAGCACTAGTGGTAAAGAATCTGCCTGCCAATGCAGGAGACACAAGTGATGCGGGTTTGATCCCTGGGTTGGGAAGATCCCCTGGAGAAGGGAATGGCTACCCACTCAAGTATTCTTGCCTTGAAAATTCCATGGACAGAGGAGCCTGGCAGGCTACAGTCCATGGTGTCACAAAGAGTTGAACACAACTAAGCGAACAAGGGGAAAATTGTTATAACAAAGAGGATAGAAGTTCAGTTTCTTGAGGAAGACAGTCCTTGCTTTCAGTCCTTACTCTGTTGCTTACTAGCTGTATGATCTGGAACAAGTCTCTTATTCTAATAAGAATGCACCTGCAATGTGGGAGACCTGGTTTTGATCCCTGGGTTGAGAAGACCCCCTGGAGAACAGAACGGCTACCCATTCCAGTATTCTGGCCTGGATAGAGTCAGACATGACAGAGCAACTTTCTCTTTCTTATTCTAAGACTCAGTTTCCTCATATGTAAAATGGGAACAATACTGGGGAGCTTAAGTGAGAGTGTAGATAAAGCACTTGGTAAAATGCTTAATTCATAATTGGCACTAAACAGATGGTTCTTTCTATTCATTCATTCAACATATTTTTTTAGTTATCAGGTATATGTCTGGCATTCTGTTGGCTACTTGAAATATCACAGGAGCAAGATTCTTGTTGTCATGAATTTATAGTTTAATAAGAAGAGAAAATTAAAATAATCAATTACAAGAAAAGGGCTGTGGGATAATGAAAGCACTTGATCATTCTTGAAAAAAGCTGGGGAAGGAGGTAAGCCAGAGAAGTCTGCTTGAACGAGATGATTTTTAAGCTAGAAATGCAGGGACAGACAGGTTGAGCAACAGAGGAAAAAGCTTATGAAAATGGCTGTAATTTTTTCAGAGATTCAGATAGGCATATGCTTTTCTCACCTTCATCTCTGGCCATTTTCATGTGTTGTAATCTCTGTCTGGAACACACTTGAGCCGCTTTGTACTCTCCCACTGTGTACTCACTGTAACACAGAGATTGTTACTAATGGTCAAGTGAAGATGTGGCCAGGACTTATAAGATTGTATTAGGTCAGTACAAATGTAATTGCAGTTTTGGACCATGAATTTTAAATCATTATAACTAGGCTCAAATACATCTTTATTAATCAAAATAGGGACTATAAAAATCAACACATTTTTGCCAAAAACAAATAAGTCTGTTTATTTTGGTAGCATAGAAATCCATGCTTCATGATTCAACAAACTCTTGGAAAGTACTTTCTGAATCCTACTGGTTGTGGAAGACTTTTCCCTGTGAAAAGTTGTTAAAATGCTTGAAGAAGTGGTAGTCGGTTGGTGAGAGGTCATGCGAATATGGTGAATGAGTGAATATGGGTTGCTAGGAATTTCCTAGCCCAATTCCTTCAACTTTTGGTTGTGCAACTTATCGTAGGTTGTTGTTGTGGAGAAGAATTTGGCCCTTTCTGTTGACCAGTACTGGCTGCAGGCATTGCAGTTTTATATGAATCTCATTGATTTGCTGAGCATACTTCTCAGATGTAATTATTTTGCCAGGATTCAAAAAGCTGTAATGGATCAGACAAGCAGCAGGCCACCAAACAGTGATTGTGGCCTTTTTTGGTGCAAGTTTTGGCTTTCCTGGTGGCTCAGATGATAAAGAATCTGCCTGCAATGCAGGAGACCTGGGTTAGATCCCTGGGTTGGGAAGATTCCCCTGGAGGACTAAATGGCAACCCACTCCAGTATTCTTGCCTGAAGAATCACATGGACAGAAGATCCTGGTGGGCTACCATCCATGGGGTCACAAAGAGTCATACACAACTGAGTGACTAACTTTGGCTTTGGAAAGTGCCTCGGAGCTTCTTCTCAGTCCAACCACTGACCCTGGTCATCACTGGTTGTCATATAAAATCCACTTTTCATCATACATCACAATCTGATAAAGAAATGGTTCACTGTTGTTGTGTAGAGTAAGAGAAGACAACACTTCAAAACAATGATTTATTTTATTTGTGGTCAGCTCATGAGGCACCCACTTATCCAGCTCTTTCATGCCACTGTGCTCTTCATCTCCAAGGCTCTCATCTCCTTTGCAAAACTTCTTGAACCACCACTGCACTGTATGTTCATTAGCAGTTCTTGGGCCAAATGAATTGCTAATGTTGCCGGTTGTCTCCAATGCTTTATGACCTGTTTTGAACTCGAATAAGAAAATCGCTCAAATATGCTTTTTGTCTAACATCATTTCCCTAGTTTAAAATAAATATAAAATAAACAGCAAGAAATAAGTTATTAGAAAAAAAAAACAAGAAATACACATTAAAATAACATAACCACATTCATTTAAGCATGTATTCCAATATCAAATGGCAAAGTTCAGCAATGCAAAAACTGCAATTACTTTTGCAGCAACCTAATATTAGTGCCTTTTAAGCCACTTAAAACTATATGGAATTTATCTACAAAATCACAGGAAGTTGAAATTTTTTTAAATACCTGTGCATGTACCTGTGTGTGTGTGACAGTATTGTTTCCTGGAGGGTTATACTCCCCATTATATTTTATTAGTTACCTTGAAGAAAGGAGAAATGGATCTTCCTGGGCTGCTGAGAAAACAGACTGATAGATGGAATGGTCCAGAAGCTTCAAGTAATAGCATTAAGTTTCAGATAGCCCCATGGTCAATGTGAAAACAGTATCTGCTGTGATGCTAGACTGATAATATGTATCAGGAAGGAAAACTGTGCCCAACAGGATATAAATGTTTAAGTATGCAGAATATATTAGTTCAGTTCAGTCGCTCAGTTGTGTCCAATTTTTTACCCCATGGACTGCCGCATGCCAGGCTTCCCTGTCCATCACCAACTCCTGGAGCTTGCTCAAACTCATAACTTGGACTATATGGACCTTTGTCAGCAAAGTGATGTCTCTGCTTTTAAATCCGCTAAGTTTGTCATAGCTTTTCTTCCAAGGAGCAAGAGTCTTTTAACTTCATGGCTGCAGTCACCATCTGCAGTGATTTTTAGAGCCCAAGAAAATAAACTCTGTCACTGTTTTCATTGTTTCCCCATCTATTTGCCATGAAGTGATGGGACCGGATGCCATGATCTTAGTTTTTTGAATGCTATGACAGTGACAACAGACACATGACTGTACTCTGAGAAAACTCACAGAAGACTTTATGCTAAAGCAAAAGTGAAAGTGTTAGTCACTCAAAGTGTCCGACTCTTTGTGACCCCGTGGACTGTAGCCCAACAGGCTCCTCTGTCCATGGGATTCTCAAAGCAAGAATACTGAAGTGGGTTGTTATTCCCTTCTCCAAGGGATCTTCCTGACCCAAGGATTGAACCTAGGTCTCAGGCGTTGCAGGTAGGTTTTTTACTGTCTGAGCTACCAGAAAAAGCTAAATTATGACCCAGGAAATGCAGGTCAGAGACAGAAGAAGAACTGGAAAAATGATTTGATTTGCCTATTCCACTCCTTGGATGGACATCAAGAAGATAAGACCAGTCAATCTTAAGGGAGATCAACCTTGGATATTCACTGTAAGGACTGATGCTAAAGCTGAAGCTCCAGTATTTTGGTCACCTGATGCGTACAGCCAACTCATTGGAAAAGTCCCTGATGCTGGGAAAGATTGAGGACAGAAGGAGAAGAGGGTGTCAGAGGATAAGATGGTTGGATGGCATCACTGATGCAATGGACATAAACTTGCGCAAACTTGGAGACATGGTGAGGGACAGGGAGGCCTGGCATGCTGTTGTTCATGGAATCCCAACAATTTGGACATGACTGGGTGACTGAACAACAATAACATTGCACTCCAAATAGACCAAAAATTCTTCAACCTAACTTTCAAGGCCCGCCATGGCCTCACCTCTCTTTAGGTTGCCATCCTCATCTCTTACTACATCTCCAAGTGGTTCCCTGGACTTTCAGTTTCTTTATGGCTGGTTCTCATAATTCTCTGCTAATACACAGTATTTTATTTTGCCTGACTTATTATTTTTTTTCTGAGATAATTCCTCCATAGCCTTAAGATCTCTCCTTATACATTGCCTCTTCCAAGAAGCTCTAAGTACAGTAGATGCCTCTGCTTCCACTGTCTTAGCACTCATCACACTCCACCCTCTGCCAGAATAAACTCCATCTTGTGAGGTTAAGGATCAAGCTTACCTTGATATCCATGCTATCCAGCGTGGTACTGTTACATAGTAGATATTTAGTAAGTGTTTTTGGAGACCATATCTGATTTGCCATTTGAGTTAACAGGTGAGTGAATTGATAAGGCAAAAAAAAAAAAAACCCACACACAAAAAGTCAAAAATCAAAATGACAAAAAAACTTCAAGAGCATGGATAAAAAAGAAAAAGAAAGACACTCTTGATGCTTTGCCCATGATGTTTACAAAGAGTTTACCACTCATCTTATTTAAGTTTTACAAAACCTTGTTAAAATGATAGGTTTATCCCTATTTTATAGGCAAGGAATTTAAACCTCAGAAAAATTGTTGTTGTTCAGTTCCTAAGTCATGTCCAACACTTTGCAACCCCATGGACTGCAGCACACCAGGCTCTTCTGTCTTTCCCTATCTCTCAGAGTTTGCTCAAATTCATGTCCATTGAGTGGATGATGCTATCTAACCATCTCATCCTTTGCCTCCTCTTTCTCCTTTTGCCTTCAATCATTCTCAGCATCAAGGTCTTTTCCAATGAGTTAGCTCTTCAGGTGGTCAAAGTATTGGAGCTTCAGCTTCAGCATCAGTCCATCCAATGAATATTCAGGTTGATTTCCTTTAGGATTGACTGGCTTGATCTCCTTGAAGTCCAAGGGATTCTCAAGAGTCTTCTCCAGAACCACAGTTTGAAAGCATAAATTCTTTGGTGCTCAGCTTTCTTTATACTCCAACTCTCACATCCATACATAATTATTGGGGAAACCATAATTTTGACTATATGGACCTTTGCTGGTAAAGTGATGTCTCTGCTTTTTAATATACTGTCTAGGTTTGCCATAGCTTTCCTTCCAAGGAGCAAGTGTCTTTTAATCTCATTGATGAAGTCACTGTCCGAAGTGATTCTGGAACACAAGAAAATAAAATCTGTCACTGCTTCCACCTTTCCCACTTCTATTTGCCATGAAATGATGGGACTGGATGCCATGATCTTAGTTTTTTGAATGTTGATATTCAAGCCAGCTTGTTCACCTTCATCAAAAGGCTCTTTACTTCCTATTCAACTTCTGCCATTAGAGTGGTATCTGAAAAATCAATACCTTGCTAAAGACTAAACTGATACTATTAGAAGAGGTTGTCCGTCAGTCAGTTCTGTTGCTCAGTCGTGTCCGACTCTTCGCGACCCCATGGACTGCAGCATGCCAGGCTTCCCTGTCCATCACCAACTCCTGGAGTTTACTCAAACTCATGTCCATCGAATCAGGGATGCTATCCAACCATCTCATCCTCTGTCATCCCTTCTCCTCCTGCCTTCAATCTTTCCCAGCATCAGGGTCTTTTCCAATGAGTCAGCTCTTCGCATCAGGTGACCAAAGTATTGGAGTTTCAGCTTTAGCATCAGTGGTTCCAATGAATATTCAGGACTGATTTCCTTTAGGATTGACTGGTTGGATCTCCTTGCAGTCCAAGGGACTCTCAAGAGTCTTCTCCAACACCACATTTCAAAAGCATCAATTCTTTGGGACTCAGCTTTCTTTATAGTCCAACTCTCATATTCATACATGACTACTGGAAAAACCATAGCTTTGACTAGATGGGCCTTTGTTGGCAAAGTAACATTTCCACTTTTTAATATGCTGTCTAGGTTGGTCATAGCTTTTCTTCCAAGGAGCAAATGTCTTTTAATTTCATGGCTGCAGTAACCATCTGTAGTGATTTTGGAGCCCAAGAAAATAAAGTCTGTCACTGTTTTCATTGTTTCCCCATCTATTTGCCATGAAGAGCTTGGACTAGAATCAAATCAGAAATGAAATGTTTTGAGTTAGAGTGTAAAATGTAAATACAAAAATATTGTTAAGTGCTGTAGAGCTTTGATTACTAAGTAGACTCACATGTACTGATATTTACAGTGAAATAAATACAGTTACCTTTGATGTGACTATAAACTTTGGTTTTCCACAGTTTTATGGACATGATAAAATAATTGCATTTTTTAAAGTTTGAAAATATGTGGGTAAAAGTATCGCAGTCCACCTAGTACTTGGATCTTGAGTAAATTCCTTACCCAAGCAAACAGTGGGTCATGGACCACATGATCCAAAGCATACAGTGAGTCATATGGTCATGATTTATTTCACTGTGGGAAAGCTGAGAGTTGGAAATTCAGCTTCAGATATCTTAAATCTCCCCTTCATGGGTCACAGCCTTGTCATGGTAAAGGGGTTTGCATAAATCAGTGAAGCTATAAGCTGTCCCGTGCAGGGCCATGTGTAGGCAGAGGACCCAGAGATCAAATTGGCAACATTTGTTGGATCATAGAGAAAGCAACGGAATTCCGGAAAAAAACATCTACTTCTGCTTCATTGACTGCTAAAGCCTTTGACCATCTGGATGACAACAAACTGGAAAATGCTTAAAGAGATGGTAGTACCAGACCACCTTACCTGTCTCCTGAGAAATTTGCATGCCGGTCATGAAGCAACAGTTAGAACTGGACATGGGAACAACAGATTGGTTCAAAATTGGGAAAGGCTGTCTGTACATTGTCACCCTGTTTATTTAACTTTTATACAGATTACATTATGAAAAATGCCAGGATGGATGAATTACCATCTGGAATCAAGATGGCTGGGTGAAATATCAACAACCTCAGATATGCAAATGATACCACTCTAATGGCAGAAAGTGAAGAGGAAGTAACGAGCCCCTTGATGTGGGTGAAAGAGGAGAGTGAAAAAGCTGGCTTAAAATTTAACACTCAAAAAACTAAGATCATGGCATCCAGTCCCATCACTTCATGGCAAATAGTGAAAGTTGCTCAGTCATGTCCATCTCTTTGCGACCCCATTGACTATACAGTCCATGGAATTCTCCAGACCAGAATACTGGAGTAGGTAGCCGTTCCCTTCTCCAGGGGATCTTCCCAACCCAGGGATCAAATCCAAGTCTCCCACATTGCAGGCTGATTCTTTACCAACTGAGCCCCAAGGGAAGCCAAACAAAAGGAGGGAAAGTGGAAGCAGTTACAGATTTTATTTTCTTCGGCTCCAAAATCACTTTGGACAGTGACTGTAGCCATGAAATTAAAAGACACTTGCTCCTTGGAAGGAAAGCTATGACAAACCTAGACAGCATATTAAAAAGCAGAGACATCACTTTGCTGACAAAGATCTGTAAAGTCAAAGCTATGGTTTTCCCAGTAGTCGTGTGGATGTGAAAGCTGGACCATAAAAAACACTGAGCACCAAAGAATTGATGCTTTCAAAATGTGGTGCTGGAGAAGACTCTTGAGAATCACTTGGACTTCAAGGAGATCAAACCAGTCAATCCTAAAGGAAATCAACCCTAAATATTCACTGTATGGACTAATGCTGAAGCTAAAGCTCCAATACTTTGGCCACCTGACCCAAAGACTCTGACGCTGAGAAAGATTGATGGAAGGAGGAGAAGGGGGCGACAGAGGATAAGATGGCTGGATATAATCACCATCTCAATGGACATGAGTTTGAGTGAACTCCAGGCGATACTGAAGGACAGGGAAGCCGGGTGTGCTGCAGTCCATGGGGCCACAAATGGTCTGACATGACTCAGCAACTGAACAACCACAAGAAATCTACATTTGCTGGTAAACAAATATCACCTTTTTTAACCAACAACATTTGCCCAGTTTTTCTCAGAGTAAACATATTTTTAGGAGTGGGGATTTTAAAAAATCCATATCTCTAATATTTTTAATGAACATTAATTAAAATAAATGTAAATGGCACCTCCAAGCTTGAGTGACTAGAATATTGAGAGAATTAAAGTTAAAGTTCTTGATACAAATATTTTGAAGATACAAAGCAATGGGCCAGGCTCTAACATCTGGTAAATAGTAGTACAATAGATGATGAAGAATATCTATACTTCAAACACCTTTAGCTTAGCAAGGTTTGGGTGTTGTTCCTTTATTGTTAGATCCTGTCATCATAAGATTTATGTCTTATCACCCATACATATAGTAATTTATTTGCAAGAAGATCTCTTATGAGATTTTACTTTTATGATTGTCATTTTTATTATTAACCTTGAGCTTTGATGCTTGTTTACTTGAGTATTATGGAAAATTGTACTTAATCTTTGTGGATTCTTTTTAGGAAATTAGAGTTTGAAATCATTCATATTTAACCAGCTGGCAATTACTTAACTGATCTTGTTATAACAGATGCAATTTCTTTACAATAGAATTAAGTCAATATGTATACAAGGCTGTTTAGAATCTTACAGAGTTATAAATGAATGAATTAATATCAATTATGATTAAAAAGTTTCTGAATGTAACAGAAACATCTGTAAAAGAAACAAAAATCAACAAGAATCTTTGATTTTAAACCAAATCCTTAATTTCTATAGACGATTAGCAGAGCCCATCCTGTTGGGACTAATATCAATGTTCTCATCTTTTTTTTGAATGATGTATACTATCCAAGGGCTTTCCAGGTGGTGCCAGCAGTAAAAAACCTGTCTGCCAGTGCAGGAGATGTAATAGATGGGGTTCGATCCCTGGGTCAGGAAGAGCCCCTGGAGGAGGACATAGCAACCCATGCCAGTATTCTTGCCTGGAGAATCCCACGGACAGAGGAACCTGGTGGGCTACAGTCCTAGGGTCTCAAAGAGTTGGACAGGACTGAGGCGACTTAGCATGTACGCAGGCATGCTGTCTGAGCTGGGTCCCAAACCCTTGGATGAGATACACTCGATATTTTTTTCTACGTCAGCTGTCTGGCTGCACAAGTTCTGTGGAAGACTCCAAGACCTTAGAAAATGGTAAAGCTGCTTGGCAAGAATCTATGTTCCCAATAAATCATAAGGAACAGAGTCTACCACTTCCTAGGTTTGATGGAACGTGAGTGAGAAATAAACCTCTATTGTGTTAGGACATTGAGATTTAGGGATAGTCTGTTTTGGTAGGTAGTCTAACCTGAATAATACAGAGGATGTGAGGGAAACCCCAAAGATTCAGTGTGTCTCCAGTGGAATATTACTCATCCATTAAAAAGAATACATTTGAATCAGTTCTATTGAGATGGATGAAACTGGAGCCCATTATACAGAGTGAAGTAAGCCAGAAAGAAAAACACCAATGCAGTATACTAACGCATATATATGGAATTTGAAAGATGGTAACGATAACCCTATATGCGAGACAGAATAAGAGACACAGATGCATAGAACAGTCTTATGGACTCTGAGGGAGAAGGTGAGGGTGGGACGTTCTGAGAGAATAGCATTGAAACATGTATATTATCATATGTGAAACAGAACACCATTCCAGGTTCGATGCCTGAGACAAATGCTCAGGGCTGGGGCAATGGGATGACCCAGAGGGATGGGATGGGGAGAGAGGTGGGAGGGGGGTTCAGGATGGGGAACACATGTAAACCCATGGCTGATTCATGTCAATGTATGGCAAAACCCACTACAATATTGTAAAGTAATTAGCCCCCAACTAAAATAAATAAATTTATTAAAAAAAAAATAAAGTAATCTGGCTTTAGAAATAAAAAAAGATTCAGTGTGTCTCATGTTTTCCTCTCAACATCCTCAACCTTGTTGCATATTAAAGTATCATTAATTATGCACCAATTGGTCTAAATAAAGGTAGCTTTGATCTGGATATTGCTAGGAAATCTATTTGTCGCTTGCTTCCAGCATTGCTGCAATAAGAAATGTGAGTCTAAATTATAATTATATAGTGCTTACCATAGGGCCAAAGTATTCCCCCTTTGTCCCACAAAACATTGAAATGATTTTGTTAATGATTACTGATGTTTTCCTCTCCCATAAGCTCCATATTTTCTGCTAAGACAATTTCCTATCAGTAGAAAAAGCACAATTTGGAATTCTGGGGAGTCTGATTTAAAAAGCTGCATTGGTAGTTAAAATTCATTCCAATTAGAGTTAACCCTCAACTTATTTGAACTTATAAAATGAATATATTTTCTATTACAAAATCACAATTTTATGCTAGCTATCAGACTGTTTAATTTTTAGCAATATAAAGTTTCTTATTCTTTAAATGCACACAAAAAGTTTGGTCCTGATGGCTAACAAAAATAGTACAGATGTTTCTGAAGTGGTGTACACTACTTTGACTTAATTATACACAGAACCCAAATAATAA
Source organism: Giraffa tippelskirchi (assembly GCF_054371585.1). Taxonomy (NCBI): domain Eukaryota; kingdom Metazoa; phylum Chordata; class Mammalia; order Artiodactyla; family Giraffidae; genus Giraffa; species Giraffa tippelskirchi. Next base: position 113,215,433 of record NC_137278.1, on the reverse strand, counting down.
GTCTCTGTTGTTCTGAAATAGCATTTTTGACTTACTGATTTTATGGGTAAATGAAGTATTTCTCTTAATTAATTCAATATAAGAGGATATGAGCATTTTACATTGTCATTTTACAGATGAGAAAACTGAGATTCAGAGAAGGAAGGAAATTTCCCCAAGGATCCACAGCTGGTAAGGGGGTAGCTGCAATTTGAGATTGACTCTGATGGTCTGAGCTCTTAATGACAGTCCATTAACCAAAATTCTCAGACCTGAGGCCCTGCAGATTGTTGAGAATGTTTCTGTGGATCCCAAAGAGTCTATGAACCTTAGATTGAGAAATACTATAATTAAATATTAAACACATGGTTAAAATTTCTACTCAGCACATATGTCTCATTTGGTAATATCTTGGTCTAATAAAACCAGAAACATAAATTTACATGGAAATTACAACACAGTTGCATCATGACAAAATAGTCTATCAGATGAAAAAAAAACAATCTATCAGATGATCTAAAATGTGGGTATACATACATGCAAATCTATTTTTTCAGTTATTGAAGACTCTAGACTTTGTTGGGTACAAATAGAGAGCTTCAGTTTTCCTAGATCACTGGCTTAACAATACTCTCCAGAGCAGTTTTTAAACCTCGGTATGCAAACCACTATAATGCCAAGACTTTAAAAGAAATAATGGAGCAATAATGTGTTCTTTCCTGAGACAGACAGAGCTGAGAGTGACTGTAGAGAAGACTTCAAAGCTGTTTCCTCCCTCCCTTTTTCCTCTCCCTATCTCTCCTGTCCTGCTTCTCAGAAGAAAGGCACACATATCAAAAATCTCTCTGGACATCCAAGAAAGTGACTTCAAAATATTGGTGTAAGAAAACAAATCAGCATCAATGGGTAATCAAGGAAATACAGACCACCTCAGGACAGATGTCTCTTTCTGTCTTGCAGATATTGCTGTTAACACATTACTACTGACTGGGGGATTTTTGCAGAAACTAATGCCTATGATATTACTACGTCTCAGCTCAACAATGTGTTGCAAGTGAAAAACTGATGTTTAAAATGTATCGGTATTGATAATTGTTGTTTAAACATATCATTTCTTCCAGCTTTTCATATTGTCAAAGAAAGCATCAATTTCTGAGGTAGTTCTAGAAGAGCAAAGCAAATAACATAGTTAAGAAACATTAAATAATGAAAATACTTCTTATTCATGTACTTAAAATAAGCAATTCTTTTCAGCTATTCCTAAGACTCATCCTTGGGAAACATCATTTAGCTAAAAAAAGAAAAAAAAGTTTGAAGAGTTGAAGCACTCTAGCTTAATGAAGCAGATCCTTCTAACATAATTGGAATATTTTTTGAGATTACCAAAATTTTCAAGATACACTGTATAAAACTTATGGGAAAAATCCTTATGCTTTCTTTCAGATTTGGTATGTATTATTCAAAGTAGTTAAAACCTATTTTATCAAGTCAAGTCATATTGTGAGATATTTAATTATTTAATTCTCCTCTTATTTCATCTTATGAAATGACTATATTTTCTACCTTCTATTAATAAAAAGTAAAAGTAAATGTTAGCCAGACTTGTTAGTTTTGGCTATAGAGAAGTTTCTCTGTTTAGATACAGGATTAGTTTGTTTGATTATGATAGCTAGTAAAATTAATAGAGTTCCTTCTGGTTTTACACATTCTTTATTTATTCAAATGACCAAGCATCAGCGTTTGATACATGTATACATAGATTTAACAAGGAAATATTTCTAGGTTAATAAATTACTTATGATCTGAGCTATGTAGTACATTGCATTATTAAAAATAAGTAATTAGAAATAGTATATTGTTTTATTATTTTATTTTATGAATTATAGAATTGTATGAATTAATCTTGTCTTAAAAGGATGCTATCTTACATGTTCTACACTATATTTCTCAGTGGTTTTGAAATACTTTTCAAAATAAGTATTGACATACTTATTTGAGTAGAAAAGTAAAATTAGGCTTTCCATGATAGTGGCTTTTTACTTTGACAGTGAGAACTGACTTAACTAATTGAATTGCTTGGTAATCAAATTTAGCTAAATCTGCAGCTCCAAAGTTTTTTAAAGTCTATCTAAAGCACACGGCAAGATAAAAACCTTTTATCAAAAAAAATTATATTGGTAAGTATGTACTGAAATTGAGAATGCTTTTATTTTCCAAATATTTCTGAGTATACTGAGGAGCAATTTTTAGTTCAGTTGCTAAGAGAACAAACCAGAGTAAGAAGACCTGAATTCACATTCTGAATTTATCGCTTTTTATCCAAGAAATATTAGGTAAATGACTTAACCTCTCTGTACTTCAGTTTTCGTCTTTAAAATAGAATATCAACAGGACCTATCCATAAGGCTATGAAGAGGGGTGAAAGGTTAAGATATAGGTTAAATTGTATGACATTTCTGTGTTAAATCACTTTTGACCTATAATTACAGCAATTTCATATGGTTCCTGATATAGTTAGGAATATAATTAATATTCCTAATATATTTCCCAGAAATGAAGAAAGTAAGTGATTTTGACCATGAGGTAACAAATCCTTTTGGTTAGTGTTTTTCAAATGTTTAGATATTGACAAAATTGAAGGAGGACCTAATTGAGCTATGAGAAAATAGGTTATTAACAACAATTTTTGATAATTATGTTATTTTTACTTATAAAAAGAATTCAAATAATTGAGTGATATTTATATTAAAAAATACTGTCATCCCTGCAAAAATGTTTATAAAAGCCACTTTTAACTATAAAAATTTGAAATAGAATTGATGTGAACTTGTTGCATTCTGTTGCTAAGAAATATAAAAAATATTCTAACACTAAGAAATATGACATAGTCATCTCTGCATACATTAACTAATATTTTGAAATAACTTAATCTCACTGAGACTCATTTCTAAGAAATTATTAGATATTTTAGTAAAATTTTACTTTTAGTTATTGCGTTGTGATGAATTACAGATTATATTGAACCAACTGGTTCCAGAAAAAAATACATGTTAAGTGTACAATTATAGGAAATTTTAAGTAAATCACATTCACTTTATATCCATAATCTAGTTCTCTTACCTCTGAACAGATATGCGTAAATCAACAAGTATGCTGCATAAGAAAACAACTCACCTGGATAGTAAGATACCAATGTTGTTGAAGACACAGTGTTGACTTCTAATTTCTGGTGGTGGCACTTCTTGAGACTTCTCTCATGGACTTGGTAAACACCATTTCTTCACTCTTAAGGCAAAGAAGTGAAAATCCATAGTTTCTTCTTTAGGTCAATAATTCACAACTTAAATACATTTCAGTGCTCCCTGTTTGCTGGGGTTGTGCTTAAGACACTCTAGGGTTGGGATGGAGACCAGGAATGTTCAGCGGTGGCGACCAGCCATCAGAGAGCTTGTAGCCTCTGTTATTTTCAACATTCTTTAAAATGCAGAAAACTGATGCTGCTTTTTTCTCAGCTTTCATGTTTTTGTTGTTGAATTTAAGACTTAAAAACATAGCTACTCAGCACACATACACAGAATGCAGCACACATTTTTTTAAATTGTACAGTGAAATGATTGTTAAAAACCACAGAATACATCCTCAGATCCAGGTGGGCTGAAGATCCCAACTTCGGGTTCTATAAGCAGTATGGTTTCCATCTTTTAGACAGATGCCATATAAATCCAAGACAGTCATGAACTAGAGATTACATTATTCTCCACAGAATAAGTCTATACTACTATTCATAAAATGAATTTTAGTGGAGATGCATTAAAAATATAAAAATAGATATGACCATTTCTAAGTAATCTGCCATTTTATTGAGAAATTTCAAGAAAAATCATGAGGAAAATTAAGATTATCAAAATCAACATTGTAGGTTAAAACTCAGAACAACTTTTAGTACTTTAGTATCAGTTGATTCTTCAAAAACTTTATTAAAGACTAAATGTACCAAAACTACAAGAGAATGAATAAAAATATAGCAATATAATTGTTCTAATTAAATTATATTTTTATAGGGACTCTAGCAATCTAGATGAAAAGAGTATTGCTTCAGTACACAAATATTTTCTAAAAATAATTATCTAATAACATTGCTTTTTTTGGCTTGTTTTTGGTCACTGTTCTCTAATTTATCACTGACTTGATCAAGTTAACATCATTAGGGTCTGGGAATAGTCTTCAAGTATATGAAAACAAATGAGTTTTAGAGCTACATTGAAGTCCTCTGTAACATAGATATTACAGAGACAAGGTAATATTTTCAGCCCTGCAGATATCAGTATGAGTAAAAACACAGAGAATGGTTGGGAATATATAAAGAAACCCAGAGAGTTCCCAAAGGATGCTCACTAATCGCAGTTTTCAACTTATATACCACATTATCCTCTCAGGGTACCATTGCATACAATTGATCCTGGCCCCACACATGGAAAGACAGCAGATTGTAAAGTTGATGTGTGCCTTTTCTTTATAGCTAAATCAATAACTAAATAGAAAAATCATTTAAGGCAAACCATAGCTCAGTTGGTAAAGAATCCACCAGCAATGCAGGAGACCCAGGTTTGATTCCTGGGTCAGGAAGATCCTCTGGAGAAGGGTTAGGCTACCCACTCCAGTATTCTTGGGCTTCCCTTGTGGTTCAGCTGGTAAAGAATCCACCTGCAATGTGGGAGACCTGGGTTTGACCCCTGGGTTGGGAAGATCCCTTGGAGAAGGGAAAGGCTACCCATTCTAGTGTTCTGGCCTGGAGAATTCCGTGGACTGACTATGCGGTCCATGGGGTCACAAAGAGTAGAACACGACTGGGCAACTTTCACTTTCACTTTTCATATACTTGTTAATGTAATAGGATCGCCCAAGAGCACTGTGTATTATTTCCACGTGTTGTTTCTCATTGATAATAACATCTGATTTATTCAGTGATCAATCTTTGGTAAATTCAACATCTAACAAATCTGAGAACCTGATAGTAAATGGATAAAGTTCTGATTGACTGTGATACCTAGTATTGTAAGATTCATGTGTCTTGTCTACTGGCTAGACCATTGAGTCAATGTTAGATATAATGAATGTACACTTTCAACACTTGGGTATCTTACTTCTCTGTCCACATTACATTAGTAAGAGCTTCATCTGAGAATTTGTGTATTAATTTCATAAATATTTTTTAAAACTTCTCATGTGCTCAGCACTTCACTGACAAACTAAATTATTTAATAACTAAATAATAGTAAGAAAGGAAATAGGGAAGCAACCATACTAAAGCCAAGCATAAAACTGATGATTGTAAAAATGACTCTAACTGTTAAAAGGCCTAAATTATGCTTGATATTTTCTGCTTAAAAAAAGCAGGAAAGTGTGTTTATTTTAGTAAAAAATAATAGTGTATTTTCAGGTTAGTAGAATCATAACTTGAAATACATATTATTTAAAAGGTTATTCTTGATACTTAAACAATTTGTTATCTGAAGTTCATTTATTGAAGCAAAGTAATTCATAACAGCAGCAGGTGTATGACATTAGTAACAGGCAGTGTCTCACTGCTTCTTCAGGAACTTTTAGAATGTATTCTTATAAAAATAGTCACCCCTAAAGGCTGGAACAGAAAGTTAATAAGCTTGAGATTAATGATTATTGCATTATGTGTCAGAAAATGGACACTGTGAAACAAAGCACAGCTAGGTTCCCTGGAGAAACCACAGCGGTTATTTTCAATTGGCTATTTCTATTAGATACGGGAATAGCACTGTGAAGCTTTGAAAATTTAATAGTCTCTGTCCTTCCTAGAGGACTAAATCAGCAGATTGAAATGAAATGTTATGCTGGATTTCAAAATAGAATATTGTGAATTATGTACACAAAATAATATTAGTGGTCATTCAGAAGAACAATCAAGCGTTGCACATGTTAAACCAACCATGTAGACTGGCATGGGTTCATAAGTTCAAGGGCTTCATAAAATACTGCTGTGTATAAGTAAACTTTTAAATCAAAATGGAAAATATATCCCTCAGATCTGCAGCATCGTGTATTTTTCAGTCTGAGCTATATATGCATTAACACATTTTGTGATCATATAAAATTCACAGGTTCCCAAAATAAACAACAAACAGTTACCTCCAATCAAGTTATGAACAACCCAGTGAAATTGAATTTGGCTAAAAATCAAAATTGGCAATCTGATCTTCTATAGATGTCCTTTTTTCCCTGTATAATACATCCATTGTTTTAACCTAACAACATGTACCAGTACTAATCATTAACAAAAACATCTATGCATGACCATCCATATATTTTGATATGTAAAACTGATAACTGTTTCTGAGCAAATGTTGCATATTTTACTTGCCACCTACTGATTTCTAGACGTTTCCCAGAAATGGCAGTTTTGAATTGATAATCCGACATTGTTATTATTATTTTCCTATAAAAGCATTCTAATTGTTCTTAGCACTCCATTATATATAATTATAGTTATAAGTTCAAATGAAATAAAAATAAAAATTCTACTGGATGTTTGATTCATCCATTTGTAAAGCAATTGAATAAAATGAAAACCTACCATCTGTTCTATAGATTAAAAATCCACACATTTGTAACATGGTCTTTTATAGCTTTTTGATAGCTATGATTTCCAGAGGAAATGTATTAATATAATTTTTATTATACTTCTCAAGTTATTTTGGATTCTCAGCAATTTTATGAATTTATGTTTCTTGGTCTGATCAGTTTTTCTTTCCATTCCTTATTTTGTATTATAAATCATATAGGTATTTTAAATAATGAAAATAACTTTTAGCTTATTTTCTTTAATGCTAAAAAGGAATTAAAAAAAAATGTGTTTTTCTGCACCCTATCACTGAAATCTCAAAAGAATGAGTTTTTAGACCTATTACAACCAGGGAAAATAGAGCTTTTTTCAGTACTGATATTGTATAAAATCACCAGATGGCATCTTGTAGTCCTTGTAGAAGATTTCTGTTCTCTTAGTAGACAAAACATTTAAAAGAACAGCAGAAAAATTATGCTATACCAAAAAGGAGGCATTTCCATGTACTAACTACTTATTTTTGTATTGTACTTCCCTCGCTTGTTAGTCTCTTGCTTCCATTTTCACTGATTTCAAAAAATATTTATTTCCTATGTAAACTGTAAGGTTTATAGACAAGGAGAGGTCTAAAATCAGTCACTAAAATTCTCTTCTTGAAATCTCTCTCCAAGGACATTTAAGTCCAAGGTGAATGTCAAGTATCTTTCTAAAGCTCCTAATATGATAATGGTACTTCTAATTTAAAGCTGAGCTTTGCTACAAAAGACAGAGCCCAGAAGACAAAATTAAATGCACAGTGTCTAAACTGAGCTCACTGATCATTCTTCTTTCCCTCTGAGAATCCCAAGCTGTGGTTTACAGACAGTTTTCTTGCAGGGAATGCTATGAAATAGCAAATGGAATTTAACTTATCTGTTACCTTGGGGCTGTGTTTACTTTCCTAAATGGAGAAGAAGTAGGATATAAAGAAAGAATCCTGGAAAAGTATACCATCTAGAACTGTTTCCCAACCACTCTTCTAAAGAAAAACATTATAATGGTCAAATATATTGTAGAAATAACTGATTAAACACAGATAAACATTTTTGTTTATCTGCTTGTTTGAGATGGCTCAGGACTTCTATTCTAATGTGTCAGGTGAATTTCTCGAAAGGAAATATGGATTAAAGTAGTATAAACAATTCTCTCACCCCAGTATATGTATTTTGTTGATTTCTTGTCAAGATTTTTATTCAAATGAATATACTTTGGGAAAAGTTGACCAGGAGAAAGGTAATAGTAATCGTCAGTTTTAAGGGATCAATTATAAAAGTTTTCTACAGTATCATTAATGGTGTAATTTTTTGTTTGAAGTGTGATGTCAGTGAATGAGCACACTTGAAATAATTTTCTATTCCAACTTCTATTGCTATCTTCTTTCGCGATCTAAAAGTAGGATGTTTTTGTGAAAACTTTGGTTAGCAGAAATAGAGTAAAGTAAAAAAGCAGTTACCCTAGGGCACATCTTGTTAACAGCATACAAAAATAAATAGAGATAAAGCACAGATGCTCACAGACAGTTCAAACCTATGGCGGCCTGACACTGAGATGCTGAGTGTAGTCCCAGGAAAGGAGTTTTGAGGTGCCCTTTTGCTGCTGGGAGGTAAGCACTGCCTCTACAACTGGATCCCTGTAAAACAAATACTGAATACTTATGTCCGTTTTTGCCTTTTTTCCTAAAAAAGAAAACCCTCTTAAGATTTGTTTCAGCTAGCAAAAACAGGTGTTAATGTGGGTCTTTTGTAAAAGCAAAGTGGTATGAAGGAAACTTGAAAAGAGCCAGATACCTGTATATTGTATTCCATTTAGGTATTTTGTATGTTATCATGCGTTTTCTCGAAGAGAAACTTCCCTACATTTAAAAATACCTGAGTAATTGAACTTTTTACTTTTATATAAGATGTGTTGATGGAAACTGTGACATGGTGCAGTTGCTCAAATAGATTTTTTTAAAAATTTCCTGCTAAATCATATGGAATGTTAAGTATGAAGATATCAATGGGACTATCTTAACAAACTTACCTCTATCACTTTAACGAAATTCCAGCTCAGGGAGGTAAAATAGTATGTTGAAGTTTGAGTATTTTTTAAAGCAAAATGGCATAAATGAGACAAGTTTATGTCTTTCACACATCCAGAGAGCCCAGAGATTTCCAGCCTAGGCTCCTGTCTTGTAAGGACTTCCATTCCCAAGGCCACCTCAAGGTCCCTGATAACTGTTAGAGTCTCAGCATTTAGGTGCTTATTTTAACCAGCAAGAAGAGAAGGATAAAAAGATTCTCTTTAAAAGCATTTTCTAGAAGTTGTGCACCCTGTTCTTATAGTCATTTGCTAATACTTAGACATACGATCATACCTAAAGGCAACGAAGCTCTGTGCCCAGCTAAAAATTGAGAATAAAGTAAGAATAGTAATTAGGAGATAATCAGAAGCCTCTGTACTCAGGTAGCTGGTGAAGGCAGAACTTGAGATTTAATTCAGCTCATTAGAAGTCCTGTCTTTTCTTTCTTTCTCACATTTCCACTTACTATGTAAATATACACAAGGTTCTTTTTTGTTACATTCTTCAAACTGTAATTCACATCTCCTCTCCTTCACGAAGTTTTTCCTAACAACCACATCTCAAAATGAGGATATATCTCTCTAATTTTGATATTGAGTCTATACCACAAAGTCTGAGCTGTATTGTATTGTAGATGGTTCTGTGTCTCCGAGAACTTTCCACAACAGCATTGCAAGTTTCAAGAAGCAAGGCAGTATAACTTTATTACAGGGTTGTGGCTGGCCCTAGTTTGTGATTTGCTGGATCGATCCAATGGTCTTTGAGTCCACATCCTAATTTACTGGGTGTAATCTTGTCTTACCCCTTGGCTTCTGTGGCATCACTGCCCAACTCTTCTTATAAGTGCCAACTAATGTAATTTTGGAACACTGTGTACCCAAAATCCACAGAAAAAGAGATATTGAACTCTGATCCCTCTCAGTGTTCATTTATAGGATATTTTATTTAGTACCATCAAAGTTTGTAGACTATTGCTCTATAGACCGGATCCAGCTTGGAGACATATTTTGTTTGACTCATATAAGGTCATTAAAAGAATGATATAGTTGCCAACATATAAAAATCAGAGATATCAAATTGTAAAGAAAATTGAATTTCTATCTGCTCTTAAAAAATAGAAAGGTCTGGCATCACAGGTCAACATTCCCACATGCTGAGCAGCTGTCATCCCTTGTGGAAGAGACAATACTTTGTGCTCACTAAATCTCATTTCTTTCCCTGTGCACACCACTAAATTACATTTCCCAATAAATTAGGTATGGCTGTTTGATTGAGTTCAATCTATCAAGTGTAGATTTGTAACTTCAAGGAATAGCTATTGAAAAAATTACCCATAAGATTCTCAGTGCTCACCTTCTCACCCAGCATGTCAGAGTGATGTGTTTTTACTTTGATAGTTCCTAATATCAAAAACAGATACCGGAGCTTTTATGTTTTTTATGTGAACTCCCTCAAAATAGGTCCAATAACTATACAATACAGCCATTTTTAAATTTCATGCTGCTTTTTACAGAATTCTATCATCAAGATATAAAATATGTTTAAGTGGCTTTCCTACAATAATTCCTTTACCCAAAAGCATCAAATATTTCCACACTTCTATCCTTCTCTGTACTTTTTCAATCTGTGTGACCTAATTTGAAATGAAAATATGAAAGATACAATTCAAGTCACCTCTCTTCTTCAATTTTATTCATATCTTTCTCTTTCCAGAAATAACTGTTAGCCTAAATTTGGAATTTATCATTCCCATGCACATTAAAAATTATTTTGTATAAGCAAGTATCAAGTTGCATATTATTGATTACATATTATTATTGAGTTATATATTGTTGTTGTTGTTCAGTCGCTCAGTCCAGTCCAACTCCTTGCGACCCATGGACTGTAGCACACCAGGCTTCCCTGTCCCTCACTATCTCTCTGAGTTTCCTCAAACTCATGTCCTTTGAGTCAGTGATGCCATCCAACCATCTCATCCTCTGTAGCCCCTTCTCCTCCTGCCCTCAGAACTTCCCAGGATCAAAGTCTTTTCAAATGAGTCTGCTCTTGGCATCAGATGGCCCAAGTATTGGAGCTTCAGTTTCAGCATCAGTCCTTCCAATGAATACTCAGGATTGATTTCCTTTAGGATTGACTGGTTTTATCTCCTTGCAGCCCAAGGGACTCTCAAGAGTCTTCTCTAGTGCCACAGTTCAAAAGCATCAATTCTTCGGGGCTCAGCCTTCTTTGTGGTCCAACTCTCACATTCATATGTGACTACTAGAAAAACCATAGCTTTGACTATACGGACCTTTGTTGACAAAGTGATATCTCTGCTTTTTAATTCACCGTCTAGGTTTGTCACAGCTTTACTTCCAAAGAATAAGCGTCTTTTAATTTCATGGCTGCACTCACTGTCTTCAGTGATTTTGAAGCCCAAGAAAATAAAGTCTCTCACTGTTTCCATTTTTTCCCCATCTATTTGCCATGAAGTTATGGGACCTGATGCCATGATTTTAGTATTTTGAATGTTGAGTTTTAAGCTAGCTTTTTCACTCTCCTCTTTCACCTTCATCAACAGGCTCTTTAGTTCCTCTTCACTTTCTGCCATTAGGGTGGTGTCATGTGCATAGCTGAAGTTTTTGATATTTCTCCCTTCAATCTTGATTCTGGCTCAGCTTGGACTATTAATTTTACTGCTACTATTATTTAAGAAGCAACAAGTGTTGTTTTAGATCTTGATCTAGGCAAGGAGAGAGGACACAGCATGAGCAGAATCGGGAGTGAACAGTGAGAAATCAGAGAAGGATGTGCTGGCAAGTGGCATCAAAGGATTGGGCAGTAGAAAGGACTGAAATGCGAATTGGAAAATGAGAAGGGAGGCACAGGAGTAATAAGCCTTACATACATCCAGCAATATTACTTATATATTACATAAACAAGTGTCAGTAAGTTATATAATGTTTGCCTATTGTAAAAACATACGCATGCACCACACAGAATGCAATTTTCTTTTTCTTATTCAATTTTATGTTTTGTTTTGAGAAAAAGAAAATGAATTTCTGTTAAACATTTTACTTATTTTTCCCTTTAAGCCTTTAAACATTTAATTAATTTGTGAAACAGCTAATTCATTCACATAGATTCCAAAGTCAATTAGCATAAAAAACTATAGAGTTGAAAGTCTCCCTCCCACTTCTGTACTTACAGCCACTCAGCTTCCACCCACCTCAGTCCCCCAAAATAGGTACCCATGGTTACTAGTTTTTCTGTATCTTTCCAGAACAGTTTTATAGGCATAAATAAATGTTAGCATGTTATGTATTATTTTGTACATTGCTCTTTAATTTAATAACTTATTGATTAACTTTTCATACCAGTGCATAAAGAGCCTTCTTATCCTTTTTTGGTGTAGCGTCATGTTTTATTTTTGAATGAACCTCCACTTATTTAACTACTATCCTATTAATGTACATTTAGATTGCCTCTATTTTTTAGCAATTATAAATAAAGCATCAATATATAACATACATATATAATTTTGCCTATATGAGTTATGGATGGGTCACTTCAGTCATGTCCAACTCTGTGCGACGCTATGGACTGTAGCCCACCAGGCTCCATGGGATTCTCCAGGCAAGAATACTGGAGTGGTTTGCCATGCCCTCCTCATATGAGTTATATCAGCTATTTATTATAACATAATAAATTAGCATTTTAAAACTGATAAGCATTGATTATCTCATATTTTTTGTGGACCCAGAATGCAGGCAGAGTTTATCTAGAGTCTTCCGCCTCAGTAAGTCTCACAAGACTGTAAAAAGTTGGATTTGCCAGTTCTGTGTCTTCATTTGAAGGCCTGCCTGGAGAGGATCTGCTTTCCAGCTCATTCACATGGTTGTTGTCAAGATTCAGTTCCCTAAAGACTTTTAGACTGAGGGCCTCAGTTCCTCATGGATTATTGGCTAGAGGCTTTCCTTATTTCCTTGACAGATGGGCCTCTTTATAGGGAAGCCAATAACATAGCAGCTTGCTTCTTCTAGAACAAGGACTCTATGACAGAGAGAGAATGTAATGTAAATAAGGAGCTGCCCAGAATCAGAAATAAATTAATAAACACACATGCATGGGTGTGTTTGTGTATGGATGAAGAGGCTGCCAGTGGAGGGGAAGGAGCAGCAAGCAGTGGAGCCGTGGACAGGGCATGAGAAGAGAACACTTAAACAGTCACGGGCAAGTAGCCCCTCACGGGAAAACCCTGCAAGACAGTAACAACCAGACCTGACACTGTGGGGAGTTTCGGCATGCTCCAAATGTAGGTAAGTGCAAGAGCTTGTAGTAAGGAAGTCTGAAGGAGGGGACATTCTGTCTCTAAGAAGGCTTGAAATTGACCTGCCAAGGCTAACTTCCAGGGCAGGGCCCCCAGGAGTAACTTCTAGAAGTGGAACTGAAATTTAGCATGACATAGATAACAAAGAGGAAGGAAAAGGGGTGTTCAGGCAATAGTTGGGGAGAGAAGAGAGGCAGGTATGTCAGGAAGCAAGTTGCTACAGGAAGCAACAGAAGAGTGAGCTCTGTGAGATCAGAGAACCAATCAAATCAAATCAAAGCATCCTTTAAAAATTCAGGAAAACTAATTTCACAGAAAAAAAAATGAGTAAGAGAAAAATAATGTGTGAATCTCATAAGTAAAAGGAATGAACAAGAAATGGAAGAACATCTACACAATTCAAAGACCCCAGAAAAGATATACAATAGATAGATAAATATTAAAACCATGCTGAGTGACCTAAAGGTATCAAGAAAAAGACATAATAAATAAACTAATAAAGATGCAACATGGAATCAGAATTAGAAACTCTCAGCAATGATACGACAGAACTAAAAAAAATCAATTTGACTTTTTAAATGCCCTTATAAATATTTTGTACCTTTAACTTGGAACACATGTGCTACAGTTTCACTGAGCTGTGTGCCTAGATGTGAGATTGCTCTATCAAGGGATGGGAACATCTTCAAATTTGTTTCAAATGTTCCCAAATTGCTGTTTAAAATCATTGTACTAGTTTACATTCAATCAGTATCTTAGAGAATCAACAGTTCTGTATTTATTACCCACTTCTTTTGTCAGCCTGTTATGGTTTTTCCAATCTATTGGGCCTGAAACAGTATCAAAATATTCTTTAAAATTTTATCTCTGTGATTACCAATGAGCATTTTTAATGTAATTTTATCAAGCTTTCTCTGAATTATCTGCTCACATCCTTTATTTTTCTTCTGTGTTGGTTCTGTTTTTCTTACTGATTCATAATAATTCTTTTATTTATTCTGAAAACAGTATATTTTGTTATATAGATTTTAAGCATTTTTTTAAGTTAAAGATCTATCTTTTTAAGATACATCCTTTTAGTGTACAATATCTCTTCTCAAAATAAACCTTGTAATTTTAATATAGTGTATATTTCAATAAGTTTTCATACATGGATTGGGGTGTAATGTTTTTGTGCTTTTTTCTCTCTCCTACCTCAGTAACAAAAATAAATGCCCTATAAATTCTTGAACATTTTTATTAAGTTTTGCTTTTACATTAGAGTCTTTAACCCATGTGGAATAGATGTTAGGTATAATGTAAGGTATGGTTCTAATAATTTATGTTTTCATATCAATAACCACATTTAAACCAGTTTTCACTAATACAAACAATGCTGCAGCTGGTACTGCTGTGCTTCCTTTTGGTAGCACCTGGAAGTGGAGGCCTGGGGTGAAAAGGATGCACATTTTTTCGTTCAGTAGCTATTAAAAAATTATTCTCCTAATGGAATTTTCGAATTGACACTATCACCGACAAAGTACGAATTCTGCTTCCCTATGAGTGTCATCAGACATTAATTTGAACCAGTCTGATGAATACTAATTGTTTAATCAGTAGTCGTTTTACAAAGATTTTTTCTTTCAATTTGTTTTCTTGAAATATATAATTACTTCAAATTCAAAGTAGGCTGTCTGTTTTCTGAGTTTGTATGATCTGTGAATCCTAGTCTACTTCTTTCAGAGTGATAAGCAAATATCCCAAAGAAGGTATTAAGCATTCCTTCCCTGCATTGTTGCCTTGTATGTAAGACACTATTTTACAGAAGATTAAGGAAAAGGAATTTATGATTATTTATTTGAATTTTCTCATGCCCATGCTTTAAATATTCATACTACTACTACTAACATATCTGCATGGGTACTTGACAATTTTTTAAAGAAATATTTAATTGGAGGATGTTTGTTTTACAATGTTGTGTAGTTTCTGCCATACAACATTGTGGGTCAGTCATAAGTATACATGTATCCCTTCCCTCTTGAGCCTGCCTCCCACCACCCACCCCAACCCACCCCTCTAGGTTGTCATAGAGCACTGGGATGAGCTCCTGTGATATACAGCTGTTGCTGCTGCTGCTGCTAAGTCGCATCAGTCGTGTCCGACTCTGTGCGACCCCATAGATGGCAGCCTGATATACAGCAACTTCCCACTATTTGTTTCACAAATGGTAATGTATATGTTTCAATGCTACTCTCTCATTATGTCCCACCCTCTCCTTCCCCTGCTGTGTCCACAGCACTTGACAATTTTAAAGAGTTCTAACATTCATTTGGACAAGAATTTAAAACTCAGATCAGAGTTTCTCATAACTAAATCTTAAGAAAAGTGATAAAATGTTCTTTTTTTGTGTCAGTGAGTCACTTCCAGTTTTTAGTTACCTGTTATTTTTTATTTTATCAAAAATGTTTGCATATTTATATCAACTTTCTATTTATCCCTTAGATTATTCATGCCTGAGTGGTGTGCCAGCTGTAGAAATGGAAGTTTAATGAGTTTCATGGGAATACTTCATTCCAAGAACAAAAACTAGAAAAGGAATAAAACACAAGGGCTTGCATACTAATATGGCCCCTTGTTAGAGCCAATCTCAGAACACAAAATGATAGATAGTCCCTACATAATATACATTTCCTTTAGAGACGGCTTTACTTCCAATCTGGCTTTCTTTATGTAAATTAATCTCCTACAGACACCACACTAATTCCAAATATATAAATGATGACAAATACCCAAAGGCAGAGGTTACTGTATTTCTCTGCACCCGCTCAGGTTTTATTTTATAGACTATTGCTTTGTTCTGCTGTCTTTTCCCTTCTTTTTCTTTTCTTTTTTTTAAAGAACCACTATTATTTATAATAGAAATGGTTGCCATAAAAACAAACATTTAACTTATTAGCATTCTACACAGACATTCTTTTCCATTGGAAGAGAGCCTTCATTTACTTTGGTGAAGATAATGCATTATAAAGCACCTTTTTTACATATTTAATATATGCCATGTAGTACTAGTCTGTTGGGACAGCAAGCAAAGTTAATTTAAAAGAGTAAAATTTAAAAAAAAAAAAAAGAGAGTAAAATTTAAAGTTGATCTATGAA
Organism: Giraffa tippelskirchi; assembly: GCF_054371585.1. Classification (NCBI taxonomy): domain Eukaryota; kingdom Metazoa; phylum Chordata; class Mammalia; order Artiodactyla; family Giraffidae; genus Giraffa; species Giraffa tippelskirchi. Next base: position 113,199,314 of record NC_137278.1, on the reverse strand, counting down.
ATGCATAAAAATGGAGAACTAAGGTAATTACTCATACTTTTCAGATTTAAAATTCTGATATATATATAAATAAAAAGAGAAAGACTTTAGATCTATATAATTTAGACACATTATTTTATGTATAGTTTCCTTTTTGTGTGTGTGCATGTGCAAACACAGCAAAATACATGGAATTATAATCTTGATATTCTAACGTTCATGATAAATTTGATCTTAAATTTTACAGTAAGTAAAAGATTTTCAAAGCACTCTGCATCTCTTAAGCCCAGTGTAGTTTTGGAAGCAATATTATCCAGTGGTATTTGGAAGGAATCCATTCATTTGTCTGAAACACAGGCAGAAATATTGTTTGACTTAGTTTTGGTCACTTTGAACACTTTAAGTGGGTATCTTTAAGATGGATAACTCTAAATGTTCCAATTTCCTTAGATTTCAAAGAGAATAATTTTCACTTATTAAAGGAGAAAAGCACTGATTCCTTTACACATTAAAAAAAATACTCTGATGTGGTGCTTAGGTGACAATGGGGAAGGAGACAGACAAGAGAGACAAATAGAAATGAACATTAATGACTAATTTATGCAGAGCACTTTACACATATTTATATTATTATTGTGATTGATTCTATCTCTTGTAATCCACTCATTTCATTACAAAGGAAAAAGCATTCTTCTTTTTTTGACAAAAGACCTGAGACAAGTTAGCAATTCCTCTGTTTGCATGGTTGGTATCAGAGTTGGGATCAGAATCAAGATTTGAACTTTTTAGTCTGTATGAGTACAAAGTCTGGGTCCTATCCTGTCTAAAACACTATGCAACAAGGAGAAGTAAATAGGAAATTTTGACCAAGGGTGATAATATGTGCAAATGTGTTCCTTAAGAGCATAAGTGTGCTCTTAATGCTATTCTATATTGTAGAGAAGGAATGAATATATGCCAACACCATTTACCTAAGAAACACAGGTGGCTCAGATGGTAAAAGTGTATGCTTGCAATGCGGGAGACCTGGGTTCAATCTCTGGGCTGGGAAGACTCCCTGGAGAAGGAAACGGCAACCCACTCCAGTATTCTTGCCTGGAAAATTCCATGGATGGAGGAACCTTGTAGGCTACTGTCCATGGGGTCTCAAAGAGTCGGACATGACTGATCACTTCACTTTCACATAGTGATATATTAGGTTGGCACAAAAGCAACTGTGGTACTTTTAACCTACTAGAATTTACAAAAATCTTTTATGATTTAGATACCATTTACTGAAGACTCATTTTCTGCCAGTTATAGTCCTTTTATCACATTTCATCTGTTCAACATGCCAGTGAAGAAAAGAAAAAGTATTGGAAGTATTATTAACCACTTTTATAGAAGATACTGAAGTTCAAAGACTAATCAACATCAGAGAGCCTGTCAGGGATTTATCAGAATTTAATCTAAGGTCTCCAAACTCCTCTAAACTCATGCTCTTTCCACTATTTCAAACCAATTGCTCAATACATCAAATAGAAAGGACTTGCAAGATCCCGACAATGATTCCAAGTTAGAGAAATGGAAGAAGTGTTATGACTGTTCATACTTTGAAAATTCCTTTTTTTATACAGAGTGGTCCAACTATTTGGATTCCAAACATCCAAATCATTATGTCTATCCTTTATTTCACATTGCTCCAAGAAATTAACAAAGCAAAACAAAAACCTCAAAACCCCCCAAAAAAACCAACTTCACCATCAAAATTTTTTCAATTAGATGAAGAAATAATAAAAAATACTTATTTAAACTTTTTTGAATGTGATAGTAAATGCTGCAATGTTTCCAAACATCATTTAGAAAGACCATCTATTGTAATGGTTGAATACTATAACTCTAGAGTTCGACTTCCAGAATCCAAATTCTACTTTTAGAACTTACATTCTTAGGCAATGACGTAGCAAATTTAATTTCCTCCATATGTGTAATGGAGATAATAATACATCTCAGAATCATTTTGGATTCTTGATTATAAGTTTCAAAAAACTACCCCCCCCCAATTTGAATAGCCAAAATGTATTAGCTCATGTAAATTGAGATTTCAAAAGTTTCAAGAATGCTTTGATCACAGCTCTGGCTCCATTTTTACAAGGTTGTGTGCCAGTGCTGGCTGACTTTGGACTAGGCAAATGTCTGTAGCAGTTGTGATCCTCTTGTTTCACCCTGTTCCCTCCAGAGTAAGAGAGCCCTACTCTTCCCACAAATGTCAAATACAAGCCCTTCAGACTTCATCTGGATTTAATCATCTAGAGGCTCATGCCTACCCTTTAAAACCATTTCTATCAGAGGAAAAATGGCAAAGAGTGCTCTTACAGGTTTAGACCAAATGTTGATCTGGGGCTGTGTTCAGTCTTAAACAGACCACATAGCAGCTTCACAGTGACAAAAGAGAAATGGTGGCTGGGGATGTCAAAATCAGTGTCCCATGTGGCCTGCTTTATTAGGGTAGTTGTAGACTGAAAGAAATCATGTATGTAACGCACCAAGCAGAGCTTCCGATACATGGTAAAAGACACATAAATGTTAGATAATATCCTTCTACTGTTTTTACTTTATTTTTATTTTATTTGATAATTTTATTAGTAGGCAAATGAAAATATTGAAGGAAAGATTAGATACAGAATCATAAAAATAATTGTTCTAGGATATAATTCTATATAACTAAATTAGACTGTTGTAACTTTATGTGTTGAATTTGGGCTTAGAAGAGAACCAAATCATATATCTTGATTTCAACAGTTCTTTTCTCTCATCCTCCTTCATTTTTTTCCATCAAAAATATTTATATATTAAATTAATCTTTCAGCAACAGTTGCTTTGCCAATAAAACCCACTTAATTTCATTAATTAGTCCGTTGGTTCTCAAACTGCATGTATTCATGATACACTTTCAAATGCATCAATTTTGGCTGACTACTTAAAGGGATCAAAAGAAAATGGGGGATTTTTTTTAAAGCTCATTTTAGAAAATTGAAGGGATGAAAACCCTCATTTCACAGTTATACAGCTGTCCTCTTCAGAGCTGAGCCGCTGTGTAGTTTTATTTTCTGCTCTGACCACCACATTCTCATGAACTTGCAAGGCAAATCTGCCAAATGTTCTGATGAAAATGTCATTTTTCTTTTCTTCACTTTCCCTTTCCTTCTTATGTTTGTAAGAGATTCACCAAATCCAGTTTTCCATAATGGTGATAATAGCTAAAATTTATTGAGTGCCCATTATTTCTCATAGACAATTTAAATTTTTTTATATGCATTAATTCCTTTAATCCTCAAAATGGTGACATTTCTTATGAAAGGTTGTTATGGTCCTTTATGCTGTAGTACACATTATTTGTGAACCCTTGAGTATGTCTGTCTTTTAATACAATGTATGCTTTAGGAAGTTATCTTTATAGTTTGAATAAATTACTAAAAGAAAGAATGCTTTCATAGTCATCCTTCAGCATAAATACACACAGACACACATGCACACATCTATTCTATGTGGTAAGTCTCAAGCTCTTTATTTATTTTTATTGGGGTAGTTTCTCTACAATGTTGTGTTAGTTTCGGTTGTACAACAAACAACTAAATAAGCTGTATGAATACATATACCCCTTCCCTCTTGGACCTCCTTTACACCCCCACATCCCACTCATCTATGTCATCACACAGCTCCCTGTGATATACAGCAGGTTCCCACTAGCTATCTCTTTTACACATGGTACTGTATACATCAGTCCTAATCTCCCAATTCATCCCACTTGTGCCCAAACGTCTGTTCTCTATGTCTGCATCTCTATTCCTGCCCTGCAAATAAATTCATCTGTACCATTTTTTCTAGATTCTATTTACATGTTTTAATATGTGTTATTTGTTTCTCTCCTCCTGACTTACTTCATTCCGAGTTTCGAGCTCTTTAACTAGCGTCTGTCTCCATACACAGGAGCTCTGCAGTTCCTGAAGTTACAATTTTGGATTCAAGTACACAGGAAGAATTGATGATTTTGAACTGTGGTGTTGGAGAAGACTGTTGAGAATCCCTTGGCAGTAAGGAGGTCAAACCAGTCTATCCTAAAGGAAATCAGTCCTGAATATTCATTGGAAGGACTGATGCTGAAGCTGAAGCTCCAATACTTTAGCTATCTGATGCGAAGAACTAACTCATTGGAAAAGACCCTGATGCTGGGAAAGATTGAAGGCAGGAAGAGAAGGGGACGACAGAGGACGAGATGGTTGGATGGCATCACCAACTCGATGGACATGAGTTTCAGCAGGCTCTGGGAGGGAAGCCTGGCGTGCTAGGGTCGCAGAGTCAGGCACAACTGAGTGACTGAACTAACTGACACACGGAGACTGCCTACCTCTCTCTGATCATAGCTTCAAGTTTCTGGAAGACAGAATCTAATTGACCTAGCTAGGGTCAAGTGTCCATATATGAGTCACTCAGCTGTATCCAGGAGGAGGAATCTTATAGTTTAAAAGAAGAAAAAGGAGAAGAAAGGGGACAGAAGGGAGCAGGATGAGGAGAAAACACGTTATCGATTCGTCAGTTTTTGCTGTTAGTAATAATGTCTCTGACAAAAGGAAACAATTTTATATCAGTGTTTAGTGGGACTGTAGGAAATTGGGACATACAAGAAATCAGCAGAGCCTGAACAAAGGAAAAGGAAAGATACTTTATAAGGTAGGGTCCTTCATTTTATGTCTAAGGATCTGAGCAAGTGCTTTAGTGATAAGTGTGGAAAATGTATGAATTATTTCAAGTATTTTAATTGTGTTTAACTGCACAGCACACTTGTTTTCCTCTGTAGTGTGAGTTGAATCATTCTTATTCAATTTCTCATAATTTGAGTCAGAGAAACCATCCTAATATTGTTATAAACTTATATTGGAATAGAAACTTCCATAAGAAATTATAGTGAATATTCTTACACTAGCGCAGATCACGTAATTAGCAAAATTTGTAGAACACTGCAGTAATGATACATTGCTGTCTGCAAGTATTCTGCCATTATACTTATTATTTTTTAGTTATTTCTACAAGAAACGAATTGAAGAAAGATGATAAAGGCAAACAAAACACAGAAGTGCAATAGTCAGTTCCCTGGACATGATGTCTCTATAAGTTTCTTCACATCATTTCATAGAGAGTAATATGTGCTATAACTGAGTTCTGTTTGGAAGCTTTCTATGAACCCTGCTATTCTTGTCTTGTTTGAGCTTTCTCTCCACTGTACTGAAGAATATCATAGTTTTCTTTGTTAACATGAAGAACCACAGATTTTCTTCCAAAAAGCTTACTAGTTAGTATCTGTAATGTTCCCTGAGAATATTAACATGTGCAGTAAAAGAAAGAATAAAACCCTGCATTAGACATAGAAAACAGACTTATGAACACAGCTGGGGAGGGGGAGGGTGGGACAAATTGAGAAAGTAGCATTGAAATATATACTCTAACATATGTAAAATTAGATAGCCAGTGGAAATTAACTGTATGATGCAAGGAGCTCAAACCCGGTGCTCTGGGACAACCGAAAGGGGTGGCATGGGGTGGCAGGTGGGAGGAAGTTTCAAGAGGAAGGGGACATATGTATATCTGTGGCTGATTCATGTTGATATATGGCAGAAACCAACACAATATTATGAAGCAGTTATCCTCCAATTAAAAATAAATACATTTTAATAAGACCCTAAAAGAGCCTGAATTATCAATTTAAACTTAATCTCAAATCAAGAATGTGAAGTTTACCTCATATCCAAGTTCTTTTAAAGAAGGCAACATTTGGTATTATTCATCTTCTAATGTTAACAATTCCAATTTCAGTGCAGTGAGACCTCACTAGATTTTTCATTTGCATTTTGCTGATGACTAATGATGCTGAACATGATTTCATGTTTTTGGTCACTTGAATCTCCTCTCTTTGTAAGCCTTTACCTTTTCCCCATTTATAAAATCGTGATCTGTGGTTTTCTTATTGATTGATTTTCTTAATCTTATTGGTTGATTTCTATTGAATAAGAGGTATACATATTCTGAAGACAAGTTTTCCGATGGATGTATGTGAAGCAGTTATCTTGTTCCAGCCAGTGGTTTATCTCTCTACCCTCATGACAGTGTCCTTTGTGGAATGGGTATTCTTAATTTCATAAAAACCAACTTATTTTTTTTTCTTTCATCATTTGGTTTTTGTGAACTATTTCAGGGATCTTTGAGGACCTCAAGCACTTGAAGACCTCCTATATTTTGTTTTGGAAGGTGTATTATGATCATTTTATATTTATATCTATGATCCATCTCAAATTAAAATTTTATGGGTCAAGGTTTATCCATGTTATTTATGAAGATTCAACTGACTCATCATCATTTATTGAAAAGACTGTTTTTGTACAACAAACTTCAGTGACGTTCTTATCACCAAACATGAACATTGAGTCATCGTGCACGTGTCCTCAGTCGTAGCCAACTGTTTGTGACCCCATGAATTGCAACCCACCAGGCTCCTCTCTCCATGGTATTTTCCAGGCAAAGATACTGGAGTGGGTTGCCATTTCCTTCTTCGGAGGATCTTCCTGACCCAGGGATGGACCCCATGTCTCTTGTGTCTCCTACATTGGCAGGTGTATCCTTTACCACTGAGCCACTTGGGATTTCCATGAGCACACACGTGAATCTATCTGAGAACTCTCTGTTGTTTTTCTTTAATTTGTATATCTATCCTTGCACCAATATTTCTGTAGATTTATGTATTGATGCCTAAGAATATAAGTAAGCCAGCTTTATTCTTCTTCAAGATTTTCTTGACTCATTTTTTTGCATTTTCTTAATAAAGGTTTAGAATTAGCTTGTTAATTTTAATTTTTTTAAAATCTGCTAGGATTATTATTGGAATTTTGCTAAATTTATAGATTAATTTGGGTGTGATTTAGAAATTTTATTGCTTTGGGTTTCTATTGCTGCATAACAAATTACCACAAATTTGGGGAATTAAAATGACACTCACTAATTATCTCATTTTCCATAGTTCAAAGTCTAGGTGTGGTTTATCAAGATTCTCTTCCCAGGGCCAGGGCTCACAAGGCTGCAGCCAAATTGCTGGCAGAGTCTGGGATCTGACCTTAAACTCAGGGTCCTGTTTTAAGTATTCATTTCTTCTTCCTTCGTTTTCCATTTTTGCTGCACAGAGCACTTTATTTGACTGATTGTTGTAACAATTAAGGTAGCATCACAGTTTGCTCCGGATGTAAAATAAATTGGAGGATAGGGGATGGAATGGAGAGCAGGAAAGGACAAATGAAGAGACAACTAAATAATCCAGGAAGAGAGGAGCACAAAAGAGGGAAGGAATTTATAGCAAGAGGAAATACATAAGCCCTGGAGAAAGCCACCCATCAAGAGTGCCTTGAATTAAACACTTGCAACAGGTAAAAACTGGTTCAAATTTTTCAAATCTGCATTCGGTAAGTCAGACCTGGAGGGTGGAGTAGTTAAATAACCAGCATAAAACAAAGAAGCCAGATACCCTCTAAAATGGGGGTGGGAGGGCAGAAAGCTAGTCACCTGAGGGGTGGAGAAGTAGGATGGAGGGAGAAACAGGTTCCTGCTGCCCTCCCTCACCTCCTGATCTTGTTCTTGGATGAGTTTAGAAGTAAGCAGGTAGGCAAAGTATTACGATGAAGTTTTGACCAACAGTTTCATCAACATAAACTTTCCCTTTTAGGTTAGTCCTGTCCCAAGGTCAGGTACCCGTAATCCAGTTGGCTCTTCAACCTCACAGTTTGTGAATGTGTGAAAGTGGCCCCAAACCTATGTCAATACTCTGGATAAACTCAAATATTAATTTCACCTAGGTCTCATAGACATAGACTGTGATTTTATTGTTGATTTCCTGGATGCTCCTGAAGCCCTAAGGCTGAAGGGGGACCAAGTTGAAGTGGTAGATGCTCATGGTGAGGCTCATATAAGTGTCAGATATCTGGAAGACCCAGTAGTGATCACAGGACTGGAAAAGGTCAGTCCTCATCCCAATTCCCAAGAAGGGTGGGTCTAAAGAATGTTCAAATCATTGGACAGTTGCACTCATCTCCTGTGCTAGTAAGATCATGCTTAAAATCTTGCATGCTAGGCTTCAGCATTATGCGAACCAGGAATTTCCAGACATTAGAAAAGGCAGAGGAACCAGAGATCAATTGCCAACATTTTCTGGATCATAGAGAAGGCAAGGGAATTCCAGAAAAACATCTATCTTTGTTTAATTGACTATGCTAAACCTTTGACTGTGTGGATCATAACAAACTGTGGAAAGCTCTTAAAGAAATGGGATTACCAGACCATCTTTTCTGTTTCCTAAGAAACCTGTATGGAGGTAAAGAAGCAACAGTTAGAACCCTGTATGGAAGAGCTGATTGGTTCAGGGCTGTCTCCTGTCACCCTGTTTGTTTAACTTATGTGCGGAGCACATCATGAGAAATGCCAGGCTGGATGAGTTACAAGCTGGAAGTAAGATACATGGGAGAAGCATCAACAACCTCAGATATGCGGATGATACCACTCTAATGGCAGAAAACGAAGAGTTTATAGAGAGCCTCTTGATGAGGGTGGAGGAAGAGAGTGAAAGAGCTGGCTTAAAACTAAATATTAAAAGAAAAAAACTAAGATCATGGCATCTGGCCTCATTACTTCATGACAAATAGAAGGCAAAAAGGTGGAAGAAATGACAGATTTCTTCTTCTTGCTCTCTAAAATCACTGCTTATAGTGACTGCAGCCATGAAATCAAAAGATGATTGCTTCTTGGCAGGAAATCTATGACAAATTTAGACAGTGCGTTGAAAAGCAGAGACATTATCTTCTGACAAAGCCTTCTATAGTCAAGGCTATAGTCTTCCCAGTGGTCATGAAAGGTTGTGAGAGTTGGGCTGTAAAGAAGGCAGAATGCCAAAAAATTGATGCCTTTGAACTGTGGTGCTGCAGAAGACACCTGAGAGTCCCTTGGACTGGAAGGAGATCCAACCAGTCAATCTTAAGGGAAATCAACCCTGAATACTCATTGGAAGGACTGATGCTGAAGCTGAAGAAGCTCCAGTATTTTGGTCATCTGATGCAAATAGCCAACTCATTGAAAAAGTCCCTGATACTGGGAAAGATTGAGGGCATAAGGAAAGGAGGGCATCAGAGGATGAGATGGCTGGATGGCATCACTGATGCAATGGACATGAATTTGGGCAAACTTCAGGAGATGGTGAGGGACAGGGAGGCCTGGTGTGCTGCAGTCCATAGGATCACAAAGAGTCGGGCATGACTGAGTGATTGAACAACAACATCTGTGTTACAATAGTAATTATAGTAGTAGTTAAGGGCTAAGACTGACCTACAGGAATATGGATTGCATGATCTGATAGAGCAGTTGGTAGCCCAAAGCTAGGTCATCAAATTGAATGAAGAACAGGGGTCAAAGGCACTCAACACGTGGAACTGGACACAGTAAACAGAGTTCTTAATGAGCTCTAGGATTTCCTGAACTGTCAGTGTGGGGTGAATCTGGGTGTTGATTGTGACCTGAATCATTGGGGGCGATAATACTCACTTGACCCCTGCATCAAACATGGTAAATGTTATGAAGGGCCTTATCAGCTCATTGGTTATGTGATTTCTCTTTATTAATTTGAGACCTTGGTCTCTTTCTACATTAGATCTGTCTCAGGCTCATTCAGAGATCAGAAATCAGTATCTGTTCTTTCACCATATAGAAATCAAGGCAGCTTGCTTTGTCAAGACCAGGAGGGATGAGTTTCTTGACTTCTTCCTTCTTTGCTGTCTAAACTCTTTTTAAATGGCTCATGTGATTAGCCAGACCCATTCAGGACAATGACCCTTTTAAAAAAAATAATTAGAGATGTTGATTATATCAGTAAAATCTCTTCATCATTGCCATCAGTTCAGTTCAGTCGCTCAGTCATGTCTGACTCTTTGCGACCCCATGGACTACGGCACACCAGGCCTCCCTGTCGGTCACCAACACCCGGAGTTTACTCAAACTCATGTCCATTGAGTCAGCGATACCATCCAACCATCTCATCTTCTGTCGTTTCCTTCTCCTCCTGCCTTCAATCTTTCCCAGCATCAGGGTCTTTTCAAATGAGTCAGCTCTTCTCATCTGGTGGCCAAAGTATTGGAGTTTCAGCTTCAGCATCAGTCCTTTCAATCAATATTCAGGACTGATTTCCTTTAGGATGGATTGGTTTGATCTCCTTGCAGCCCAAGGGACTCTCAAGAGTCTTCTCCAGCACCACAGTTCAAAAGCATCAATTCTTTGGTGCTCAGCTTTCTTTATACTCCAACTCTCACATCCATACATATTCTACAGAATAGAAGCAAGTTAAAAGTCCCACCCATTGTTTCAAGGGGAGGAAGTAATGCAGTAGTGTAAATCATTGGGGCTCTTTAAAAAATTCTACATGGTACAAAATAGTGAGTTCCAATGTAGGAATGTGGCATTCTTTCTATTCATTTTTGTTACTTTTAACTTGTCTCAACCATATTTTGTAGTTTTAGCACATCTATTGGAAGATTTATTTCTAGAAGTTAGATTTCTATTATTATAAATGACATTTTATTGTTATTTTCCTGTTTTCTTAAACTTTTTATTTTGTATTCAAGTATAACCAATTAACAAATATTGTGATAGTTTCAGTATTATTTTCTACTTTTTGTCTTCCATATATAGAAACAAAATTTTATTATTTTTAAAATATTATTATTAATTTTGAATCTTGCTAAATTTATACAGTAATTCTCCTAGTTTATCTGGAAATATCACTAGATTTTATAAAGATACACAATCATGTCATCTGTTTCCCTTTATCCTCTCCATCTTTATCCTTTTTCAATACTTTTTGACCTGGACAGAAGCTACAATTCAGAGTTTAATAGAAGTGGTAATAATGGCATTCTTCCCTTTTCCAACCTAAGGAAAAAATGTTAAATATTTCATCATTAAATGTAATCATAGCTGTGGATTTTTTAAAATAAATATCCTTTACGAAATTTAGGAAGCTTTCCTCCATTGCAATTTGTAGAATTTTTTTATCATCATTGATGTTGAATATTGTCAAATAGCTTTTCTGCATTGATTGATATAGTTATTTTTATTCTTCATTCTCTTAGTGTTGTTAGTTATATTAACTCCTCTAATATTAATGCAAACATGCTTTCCTGAAACAAATCACAATTCATCATGATAACACATCATATGTTTTATATATTACTTTATTTGACTTGCTAATGTTTATTTAAGGATTTTGCCTACATGTCATGAAAGATACTGGCCTGTAATTTTTCTTTCTTATATTGTCTTTGTCATATTTTAGTATCAGATTTACTCTGACCTCATAAAATACATTGGAAAGTAGTCCATCTCTTTATATGCCAAGGAAGGTTTTGCTTTGATTAATGCTATGTGTTTTTTGTATATTTAGAAGGACTCACAAGTAATGGCTGGTACTTATATTTTTGTGAATGTTAATTTATAGATTCAGTGTCTTCCGTAGATATAGAACTGTTCAGAAACTGTTTTTTATTATGTCATTTTTGGTAAATTATCTTTGTCAAGGAATTTTTCCTGTCATTTATCCTGTCTTCCTTCTGTGTTAGTCTCGTCCAGGCTTCTAGAATCTGTATCCCTACTCAACTACCAATAGAGAGTAAGGTAGTTATTGACATAAACTCTTTTGAAGCTGTTAAGTAAGCTTACTATTAATGGTTGATATATTTGAAAATTTTCCATTTCTGTCTCGTAACTAATTGACAATAAACAACAATCAGGTAAATTTTGTTTATATTTAGTGTCTTTTAAATTCTTTTTTTAAGAGATTTTTGTTTCTATAGATTTTGCTAGTGAAATCTCAGTAGCTAAAGTCAGAGAGCTAGTAAAAAGTTTGAAAGGACTTCAGGCTGTTCTTTGCATGTTACTCCATCCACTGTAGTTTGTCATGAATTAGTCATCTAAATATCCTCTCAGTAAGTCATCAAATGTGGATATACCTTAAACAAAAATGAATTTTTTCATGTCTTCATAATGTCAAAACATCCTAATAAAAAGTGAAAAATCTGAATAACCATTTGAATATTGATAGCTTCTCCCTAAAATACATGATGTTTTGACTAGTTCATCTGTTGTATGGATATATATTTTTAAGTATTCTAGAGACACTTTCGTACGTGGGTTCTACAGTATTAGGAAATAGGCCTGAATTTGGGGAAATCTGGAATGAGTTACCAGATGTTGCTGTTGTTGTTTAATTTCTGAGTCTTGTCTGATTCTTTTGTGACCCCAGGCTCCTCTGTCCATGGGCAGGATTACTGGAGTAAGTTGCTGTTTCCTCCTCCAGGGGATCTTCCTCATCCAGAGATTGAACTCACGTCTTTGCATTTCTTGCATTTCAGTCAGATTCTTTACCATGGAGTCACCTTAGCAAACACACTTGAATTTGGGGAAATCTGGAATTTGTTACTCTGTGTGTGTGTGTGTGTGTGTGTGTGTGTGTGTGTGTGTGTATGTTAGTTGCTCAGTCCAACTATTTGCAGCCCCAGGGACTGCAGTCCTCCAGGCTCTTCTGTCCATGGAATTCTCTGGGCAAGAATACTGGAGTGGGTTGCCATTTCCTTCTCCAGAGAATCACTACCCAGGGATCGAACCCAGGTCTTCCACATTGCAGGCAGATTTTTTACTGCCTGAGCTACCAGGGAAGCCACTTGTTACCATATAGCTAATGCTTATATAAGTACTATTTTAACATTTTTTAAAGATTGGGAATAATTCATGAATCTGTGAAATGACAGTATTAGATTAAACATTTGGGAATTTTGAGTTTTAATTCTTTATTATGTCTTTTAGTTTTTACTTATTTCCAACACTTATAATTGTACCAAAATTTTACTTGTTTGAAACTAATCTTAGAATACTATATCATCCTCTTGTCAGCTAGAGAGATACTTATTTTTACAAAGTATAAAGAAACAAGGTTTCAATCTATACTGTTCTGTATAAAGTAAAAAACAAAAATCAGGCAAATAAAAATTGCCTGATTTTGTTCATTAGTTAATTGCTGTTTTCTCTCTCTTGCTTTGTTTTAGGTACTCTTGGAAGGATATAGCAAGCTATTGGAGGGGTTAGTGAGGGATCGGATGGAAGGCATGCATACCCAGACAAGGACATGTACGAGTTAAATATTCTGAGCTGTGTAATAAACATTATCAGTGTTTCACACACCAGGGACATATACTGTCCCTTCTGTACACTTCAATGCTTTACCCCCTCTCTCTCCCTGAGTAGATTCCAGCTGATACTCAGCTGACATGCCAAATACTCTTTCCTCTTGCTGCCAAAGATTCCTTTGATGACCTCTGTCTAGACCTCAGTCCCTCTTTACCCATATCTTTAATGCTTAAATGGTTTACATCATTTATTTTCTTATGCCAAGGTAAACTTGAGTTTGTGCCTAAAATCCAAGGAAATAGATCTGTAACTGTTTAATATGGAGGTGCAAATGTGTGACCAGCTTTCTCTTGTCAGTATCTATTTGGTGGCCCGATCAATGAGAACATTGATTAAATATACTATACTATTCAGATTCCACCACTTAAGTACTTATCCCCTTTTGGTCCTCATTGTTAAAATCCACGTATATTTCACAGGGTAGGCTCATACCTTACACTGCTGAACACTTGCCTTATAGAGAGGAATCGGCTGAAAACTAGTGTCAGTGGGCAAAAGAACCTTATTACTAAGTTAGAAAAATATATTGATAATGGAAGAAGGAGCCTAGCATGAAAATTAAATGTTTGGGATGCAGAAAACTGTCTTCCTATAGATTTGTCACATATTTACCTATGTTGATTTTGTCAAAATACATTTATTTTGCAAGTGGGACCAACTGAAAAAGACACTTTGATAAAAGTTGCAGATTATATTTTTAATCCTTTCATATGCATAATTTTAAATGAAGAGAAGATTTATTTTTCCTGTCTGCTATATATGAAAGATTTTCAGTTAAACAAATACCTCTTCTTTGTGCATAAAAGATTTTTTTCTAAACACAGCAGATATATACAGACTGAGATTTAACTATGGGAAAGAAAAAGATAAGACACACAGCTTATCTTCTGGCAAACCCTTTGTATTTTCCATTAAGCCCCTGTTACAGCAGTTTCAGAATCTTTGCAATCTAGTATCAGCATCATGAAACTTTAGAACTGATAAAGACAATCTAATTTACACCCCTCATTTCCCAAGTGACCAACAATCTCCTAAATCCCAGTTCAGAGGTGATTCCATAACATCAAAATGCCATTGTCTCCCTTACATATTTATTTTTATTTATAGTTGTTTCAGGGATGGAACTGGTATCTGTAAGACAATAATGTTCAGATTAGTTAGCATATTGGGGTAATTTTTGAGTAAGTGCTTTAGACAAAGCAGTGTTGACTAGCTATTAGTATCAGAGGTAGAAGTCATATGTTTTAGTGTATATTTTCTTCAAAGACTAAGTAACTATTTACTTATTTTCATGCCATGTGAAGATGCTGAAATGACATTATCAGTATTAAATGCAAGTAAGTTAATATAAAATCTAGTCAAAATTCTCCCTTGGCTAAGTGGACTTACACATAACACATGTATGATTTAGAATTTCCATTTTAAAAAGCGTAAATCCAAGTATTCAAGTGAGAAGTATTAATAAACCGTCTGTCTTTAATTACAGTTCAAATTACTTGCACTTTAAAGCATGAAACTTTACTAAAAATCCTTAGTTTAAATCCACTCAGTGTTTTTCATTTTATGCAGTGCTTTAAGTATTGAGTGTCCTGCAGCTCTGTATCCTTCTATTCATTAAATGAATATTTTGAGCAAAGAACTGACTCCTTGAAATGCATGTTGTTGCATTTTACTAAGTGAATGACTAAGTAGATCAAGAAAATAAACTTAAATTCTTCTGACTTAACACAGAATATTTTAGTGCACTATATTTTAGAAGTTATAATAGGTAAGAATAACTGGGAGGAAATATTATCATAAAGTACATAGACATAGACGTTTAAAATTGTTAGAGTTATAGGGTATTTCTGGCAGTCTAGCGGTTAGGACTTCACACATCCTTCACACTGTTGGTGGGCCTGGGTTCAATATCTGGTTGGGGAACCAAAATCCTGCAAGCTGTGTGGAGCTTCCAAAACATAAAAGTAAAAATATTAGATTTATAAAATTTCTAGATCTATAAAATTTAATTGTGAGAACATTTATTTCATTAATTAGAAAGACTCTGTCTTGAGCAATTTTCTCCTCCCCTTCAAACTTCAGAAAATGGAAAACTATGGCAAAAATAAAGTAAATGAAATTAAAGAAATATTTTTAAAAACTATCTGACCACTGTTCTTTCAGGTTAGCTGTATTTTGGTCATTACTTCCTATGCTCATCTAAAATCGTGGGGCCACATTTCAAGAATCACTGAATCACTTGATTTTTATCTACTTTTTCTTCAAATCTATTCCAATTGCCTCTTATTCTAAAGCTTTATTTGTCATCCTAAAAAATGGAATCCTTGAAAGTTTTCCCCTCTTCTGAATAACATATTATTCTGATACATGAATGTATTTATTATCTGCTATTGTTTTGAATCATATAAAATTGCCATTTGGCTAGTAAAACCGTTAAAATATTGGTAGTTTTATATAATTCAAATTAATATATGCCAAGCAGTTCATGTGTGCTTTCAAATGTGTGATTTATTTCATTCTGTCACATCCTCATTGTATACTACATTTTACTTTATTATATATAATTAAATACATATCAATATCCTGTCTAAGTTATAAACTCCCAAAGAAAAGAATAGTTACATTTTTTGTTTTTAATGAAGAAGAGCAAAAAAATTTTGTTGAATGAGCAAGCAGAAAAGAAGCAAATGCTATTATTGCATTAACAAATCCACTTTTAATATTTCTTAGCCTGAGTTCTGACTTCTTATATAGCTTCTTATTGGTTAAGAAAAAAAACAGAGAAGCAATATAAAATTTCTTCAATAAGTGATATGTATCTTTTAATACAGAAACATAGGTATTCATTCATTCAACAATATGTTGTCTTCACCTACAATATTTTGGACATCATATTATAGGCATGAGAGGAAAATAATATCAAATATTTACTGAGTTCTTATATGCCAGGCTCCATTCTACTGGTTTACATATTTTAAGCTCACATGAAAACTATGAAATACTATTGACAGTTATCAAATGGTGAAATTGAGGCACAGAGAAGTAACTTTTCAAGGGTATTTAGCTCGTAAATAGTAGAGAAGGGCTTCAAACAATGCAGTCTAGTTCCAAAGTCTGTTCCCTTAACCACTGTCTAGTACTGCTTCTCAAGACAAAATCTGAACACAACACACAATACATTCTGAGGTAAAAAATAATTTCTATTGTTTTCATCATGGTATCCTGAGCACCTATACCAATACCTCTTATATCTTATGTGCAGAAAAGCTGTTGTTGAATAAATGAATAAACGTTCAAGAATTCCACTAGAGAACTGATATGATGAGATAAAATCTGCTATAGACACAAGAAAAAAGTATTGTTGAAGGTCTCAGGATGCAGGAGCTAACCTTGTCTAATAGAATTAGGACATGTTTTTTCGAGTAATTTTTGAGTAGTATTGAAAAGATATTAGCCATAAGCCTATTCTTGGTGCAGAACACAGCATTTGCAAAAGTTTGAGTCTTGAACTGAGTTAGGTTGTACTGCTGGGTGTTAGAAGACAGAAGAGACTGGAAAACTGGAAAGCTGCTCTGAGATGGGACTATAAAGAGTGATGCATCTCAATTTGGGGACATTGCATTTATCCTAAGGGCAAGGGAAAGGCAACTGACTTGTTTTCTTTCTTCTTTTCTCTCTTTCTATTTGAATACCTTTTAAAAGTGATTGTCAAGTAATCCACTAGTGTTTTTGTTATTGTTACTATAATTGCTCTCAACTGTATTTTACTTAGATTTACTGAAATATCAGTCATTAAAATTACAAGTTTCAGATTTTAAAACAAAGTAGTAATGTATTCAACCAAGCCTCTACAAAGTCAAGGTGAATGAACAATAATTTAACTGTTAGAACAAACGTAAACACTTCAGGGGAAGATGACAGAATTTAGTTTTTACATCTTTCCCCCCACACAATGTCTAACATATATAAAAAGTACTTGACCTCAAAGAATCAGGGAGAAGTGATTCATTGTCAAGCAAAAAGAATTTTAAGTATTCAGTAGGAAAAAACTCTAAGATGGCTGATGTATTGAAAATAGCAGTTTTACATATGTTCAATGGGCTTAACAGCAGATTGGAGACAACAGAAAAAGATGTCAATGGAATTGAACATAGGTCAACTGAAATTCTCCAATGTGAAGATTGAAGAAAACATTGTAAAAAAATAAATAAATGAAGAGTATCACTGAACTGTGATAAATACTACATGGTCTGACATACATGCAAATGAAGTTCTAGAAATATAAGAGAGGGAGAATAGGGCAGATTAATCGGAGAAATTTTTCACAAGTGTGGAAACCAACAAGAAGTTCAGCTAACTCCACACAGGATAAATACAAAGAAAATACACTGAGAGACCTCATAATCAAACTACAAATGAGTATCAAAAACAAAGAAAGTATCTTAAGGAGCAAGAGGGGCGAAAAGATACATTATAATCAGAGGAATAGCTGTATGAATTAAGTGGACTTGTTTCTCATTAGGGGAAAAAAAAAAAAGAAAATGCAATAGCATCTTTAATGAGAAATCAGAACTCTATGTGCTTTAAGAAATCAGAATTTTATGTTATGAAAATTATTCTTTTAACAGTAAGAATAAAAAACACTTTTTTCAGATAAGCCAAGACTGAATTCATTTCAGATATCTACACTACTGGAAATGCTGAAGACTTTGTAAAATGTGACTGAGCAGACTGTTTTTGCTTTCTTTATGTATTCTTCCTATTGCATGTCACAATATCTTACACAGGTAATAATAAATATCTTTTCAGAATCCATGTGTGTAGTTAACTAACAAATAAAAAGTAGTTTTGGATTAGTTGTCTGCACTATCGATTCTATCATTCTCTAACTTCCACAGTTTTGTTTTCCTAGTCCAGTTCTGTTTTTCCTGGCATTTTTAGGTCTTGATTTACTTATATTCTTCAAAAAACTACTAAAGTTAGGTCAATATTTAAATAGAAAATGAGATTTGTGATAGCCAAACAAATTCTGAACCACCAATAATTTTCCTTGAAAGATTCATGACTTCATTTTAATCATTCATTATGCCTGAAGCATTTTGTTTAGACTTACAGTTTAGCATGGTACAATATATTTAAATATCTGTACCTTTATTTTCTGAGCTAAAATATGGTTTTAAAAGTATTAGTATGCATTTTTCTGGAATATGCTTTAAACTATGGTCCACAAGAAATAATTATGAGAAGTGTTTTGCTGCATGCACATGTGTGTATGTGTTTGGCCTGGACAAAATTTATTATAGCCCTAAACCTTCTATTACGTATTTTTATTATCTTGATTTCCAAAACTGGAATACAAACTCCTCATGGACAGAATATAATTTGGAATCCTTTGCTACAGTGTTTTCTCCCTAGTAGCTGCTCAGCTGTTGGTGAATGAAAGAATGAATGAATATGCTAGATGATAGAATCTCTCGTTGTGTGTACAATCTTCTAAATTCTAGTTATTCCAAAGTTTGATATTAAAGTAGCTGTATTGTTTGCCACACAGTCCGACTATTTATATGTTGTTGACCTCATAGCCGATATCATAGATTTATTTATTTCCTTTCTGTGTTTGTACTCTGCTCTCCCCTTTATGCCCTGCATTCCACTGAAACTCTGTTTATCTTGGTCACAGTACTTGCCATCTTAATGCAATTGCTTTCTTTCTATTTTCATATTTCAACTTTTAGAACCAAAACCCAACCCGTTACTGAAACATTTTTCTCTATGTTTCTATAATACCATATTTGCCTAATTTTCCTCCTGGTTCATCAGCTTCTAGATGTGTAATTCTATTATATAGTTTTGATAATTTATTGAGATGATGATATTTTTCTATAATACATTGATGATATAATATCAATATCTTTCCCACTACTAATATATCCTTGAATTCCTAAATGGATAAGTCTGTGTGGTTGCAGAGGATTATTAGCTTATTGTGATTTTTTTACTGAAGCATGTGCTCAGTTGCTCAGTCATGTATGACTCTTTGCAACCCCACAGACTGTAGCCTGCCAGGCTCCTCTGTCCAGGAATTATCCAGGTGAAATGGAATTATAGAATTATCCATAATTATGGAATTACCCAGGTGAAAATACCAGAGTGAGTTGCCATTTTCTACTCCAGGGGAACTTACTGACCCAGGGATTGAATCCCAGTCTCCTGTGTCTCCCTTGGTGGGCGGATTCTTTACCACTGAGCCACTTCAGAGTGTTGAGTTAGTTTGTGGTGTATAGAAAAGTGATTCATTTTCTTTTTCCATTATAGTTTATTACAGGATATTAAATATACTTCCCAGTGCTCTGCAATAGGGCCTTGTCACTCCTCTATTCTATGTATGATGGTTTGCATCTGTTAGTTCCAAACTCCCAATTCAGTCCTCCCCCTCTTCTTGTCCCCCTTGACAACCACAGGGCTATTCTCTGTGAGTTTGTATCTGTTTCTGTTGTGATTTTTTAATGAATCCCGAAGGTGTTTTTTTAATTCTACATATCATAAGCAGGTTTGCCTACAGTGAGTGAGGGAGAGAGAATTTTACTATGTTCTGAGCTCAGGAGGATGTTCACTTCGAAAATGACAGAAAAACGTTCTATTTTTCTAACCTGTGGTAGTTTGTATAGAATCAGTTGCATCTACAGCTAAGCCATTAAGGAAAGAATTCTTTCATAAATTTAATAATGTATTTTTAAATTTTTCCATGGTTATTATAAATTTTTTTTTTTTTACTTTGGAGTCAGTATTAGTAATTTTTCAGAAAATTGCCTATTTCAATAATATTTTCAAATTTATTAGTGGGTCTATGAAAGGTCTCAAATTTCATATCTCTGTATCTCTATGTCTAAAATTAATATTTTCTTTTATCACATTTGTTATAGAGTTTATGCTTTATGTGTTACACATTCTTTCTATTCCTACTTTCCAGAAACATGCAAAAACAAAAATAAGTACAACAGAAATCACAAATTTGGGATTTACTTATGAATTGTTTCTCTTCTAATATTTTAAAAATTTTCATCTTTCTACTTTGATCCCATTTATTTTTGTTCTCATATTTCTATAAACTACTTTCATCTCTTCTATATTCTTTATTTGAATAATTTATTAAAGTTTTCTTTTTTAAAACATGATGCCCTCTTTGAAGGATGTTATATTACTTCTGAGTATACATTTGGCTGTATCCCCTAAGTTCTCATTTTTCTTTTTATCTAAGAAGTTTTTTAATGCAGATTTTATTTTCTATTTGAACAAATAGTTGCTTTGGGAATTTTTAAATTAAAATTTTAAATTCTTACCCTTTGAAGGGCTCTCTCCTGAGAGAGATTATTTCCTATCAATGTTTAATACTTGCCAATCAGAACTTCCTTTTCTCCCCTGACATCCTGCATCCAGCAGTTTCTCCTTCAGATTCCACAGGTCTCATATGTTTTCTTCATATGTACATGTGGTTTCCACAATCTGCATGCTTCCTAGTTTTGTAGAAAATATAGTTTGTAAATTCCTCCTTTTCCCCTCTCCATTCTCCTTGATGCTCTGTATGGTTTCTAGAAGACCAATGAGAAGATAAACAACTAAGCCATTGCTACTATTTTTTGGAGACTGAATTTGTAAAATATTTATAGCAACTTAATAAATCTGCTACAGCAAAAAGAATCTTTTCTCTCCACCAAAGTCTCTGATCACTGAATATATGAATATACTTTTTATAGTGTCTCATTACTACTAAAGTTAATGTTAAATTAAACTTTTTCATCAACTAATCTGACTTTAATTAATGTTCAGGGATCCTGTATCTATTCAGAGAATGTATGATTAACATTTTAAAAACTAAATCGATTTTATACCTAAGGAATTATACCAACAGTGGTAGCTAGATTATAAAGCATATTGTCTGAATGTTTTTAATACTTAGAAAACTAAGCAAATAGCTAGAATAATCTATTTTTTGTCATGGACTCAGTTATTTATATGACTTAGTGAAGTATTATTGTTTGACTTCTTTTCTGAGTTTGATTTGTTCAATTTGTATGTATGATATGATCAAATCACCATGTATTTTAGACTCTTTTAGCTATTAAATATAAAATGAAAGTCCATCCAGATTTCTAAATGGAGGAAGGGTATTAATATTTATTAATGTAAGTTTAAAAATATCTTTCATTAAAAGAGTATTATTGAGATCCTGATTTTCAAGTTTTAGGTTACAGGCTATAAATAGTGATCTATACACAAGATCCACTCTTACCCAAGCTACATGTGAGCCTGCTACATATAAGCTTATTATTCATCACAATAGCATAGTCTCTCTTCCAGCTAACAAAATTGTCTTTAAAAATCCTAGTGGTAGATTTATACCAGTGAGCACTAACCTGTCTCATAATATTAAACTGCATGCACATTTCAAACTATCATACATGATTACCTTTAAAAGTTGCTACCTTTTGCTTGGCTCATTTCCAACACTATATTTTGGTTTCAGTTTTTAAAAATTTATTTATTTATTTATTTTTGATTGCACTGGATCTTCATTGCTGCATGCGGGCTTTCTCTACTCGTGATGACTGGGGGCTATTCTTGGTTGCGATACACGGACTTCTCCTTACGGCCTCTCTTGTTGTGGAGCCCAGACTCGAGGCACCAGAGCTTCAGTAGTTGCAGCACATAGGCTCGGTAGTTGTGGCTCCCGGAACAAGAGTGCACAGATTTCGGTAGTTGTGACACAAGGGCTTTAGTTGCCCCAGGCACGTGGAATCTTAACAGCGCAGGGATGTGTCCCCTGCATTGGCAGGGGGATTCCTATCCACTGTACCAGCAGGAAAGTCCTTGGTTATAGTTTTGAACACAACATATTGTGTTTTGGTTTGTTTTACACTTGTTTTACAATTTTAATTCATACCTTTTATTGTTACTTAACTGGGGCTTCCCGGCTGGCTCTAGTGGTAAAGAATCCGCCTGCCAATGCAGGAGAATCAAGAGAGGAAGGTTCAATCCCTGAGTCAGGAAGATCCCTGGAGTAGGAAATGGCAACCCATTCCAATATTCTTGCCTGGAAAATCCCATGGAGAGAGGAACCTGGTGGTCTATAATCCATGGGGTCGCAAAAGAGTCGGACTTGACTGAGCACACACACATACACATACATGGTTAACTTGATTAATAGTTTGCAGAGGCTCTATGGACTCTGCTAAGAGTAAACTGGATACTTCTGTCAAAAGTATTATAGTAGCATTGTGGTAGTTACATTAATAATTCCTATGATACCTACATTAATACATTTTCATGTAATTCACACCAACTGCACAAACCCATTTTCTTATTAATAACGTAACTGTGATATCTACAAAATTCAATCCTTCTCTTCTTTCATGCCGTAACTCAAGTGTTATCTTCTTGGCAACATCTTTCTTAGCCATCCTATTTAAAAATACACCTCCCAATGTCCCCTATCCTCTATCCTGAAATATTTTGCTCCATAGAATTTTTAAACAATTTCTGTTTATTTGTTTACTGATTTTTTGGCTTTACCGGGTCTTCGTTGCTGTGAGGGCTTTCTCTAGTTGCGATGAGTAGGGGCTGCTCTTCATTGCAGTGTGTGGACTTTTCACTGCGGTGACTCCTCTTGTCGCAGAGCACAGGCTCTCGGGCGCGCAGGCTTTCGTAGCTGCGGCACATGGACTCAGTCGTTGTGGCTCCCCGGCTGGGGAGCACAGGCTCCGTTGCTCCATGGCACACGGGATCTTCCCAGACCAGGGATCGAACCACCGTGTCTCTTGCGCTGGCAGGTGGATTCTTTACAATTGAGTTACCAGGGAGGCTTGCTTCATAGCATTTATCATCCTCTGATAATGTCTGTTTTACTTATTTATCTGTCGTCTGCCTTTCCTCTTAAGAATTTAAGTTTTCTGATGTCTGGAATAATATGTGCCCTGTCCATGTTCCAGTCTCTGCTGCCAGAATAGTTTCTGGAATGTAGTAGGTTCTCAATAAATGTTTGTTGAATAAACCAAAAAAAGAAAAGAAAAACAGAATAATATGGACCTTATAGAAAAAGATACGTAGAAAGTGTCAGGGGTGTTATAAAGAAAGTAACGTTTGGCGCAATCTTGAGATAGAAATACGAATGGAGTCTCAGTAATCTGGATTCATGTTTACAGTGAAGATGTTAAACTAGTAGTGAAATGATGATCTGAGCCTGGGTTACGAAGGGGTGAGAATGTAGTAGGAGCCGGAAAACGGAGTCGGTTATGTTCGTGATAGGTTGCTTCTCCATTTCCCTTCAGATGCTGGGTCCCATTCGGTCATCCTCATTGTGACTTGCCTCTCACTGTAAACAATACTCTGCTTCAAAGAGACAAGACAGCTCGGAGCCGGTTGATTTTTTCCCTCTCTTTGGCATGGATGGTACTCTGGGTAATAAAAACCCTTGATATAGTTGGTTTCTCTACTATTTAAGGTGCTCCTCAGTGTTTCATGAAGCAAACTGTTCTATAACTGAGAAGGCAGGCGCATCAATACCAAAGCAGCTAAAATCGTAGCTCATTTTGCCACTAGTACCTGAAGCAGAATGAAGAAAGCAGCAATATGCCAGGTGGAGAATAGTCACTTAGCTGGCTGATTACATCAAATGACTCCCAATGTAATCAGCCAGGACACATTTACCAAATTGGCATTTTAAACCATTATAAGGAAGCTGAATTAACTACCTCTGTGTGTGTTTTTAACATTATGTATTTGGTATGTACTCATAGCAGGCACTTAACACAAAATAGAATAAAATCATAACTGATTTCTTGGTAATAATAGACTTATCTTTACATTATGACTCTGCAGCATTGTCCTAATCATAAACTCTGTTAGGTATCAATGAATGTTTTTGATTACCTGAAATCTGTACTGAGACAAAGCAGACTACATCTTCTAACACTTAGCACCTGAATTTCCTTGTGTCATTTTCCATTTAGAGTCAATCAAGACTAGATTACAACTCACTTTTAAATGCCCCTAGTTCTTCAGTGCTATATGTCTGCCAGCCCCTGAATCATACTTCAGCTGTTCTATGTCCTTCTCTTGATTAAGAGGCTTTATTAGTTGGTTGTGATGCGGTTGTGATGTGGGTCCCTTGATCCCACAGAGCTCACTGTCCTGTCATTTTTACATTTCATTACATGGAGAAAATGAAACATAGGAAAGACTGGGGCATAATATACATCGTTTTTCTAACCTTTGAAACAGATGACATGACAAATGGCAATAAAAATGCATTTTAAATCCTAGTACAGTGACATTAAATTAATATAAATGGTAAGTTCTGTGACTGTCTTCCTCTTGCACTAAAAATAATTATTGAATACCACTGCCTTCATATCATAAAAAAAAGATTTCTAATGCTTGTTTTAAAGATGTTTTCAAAGCTAAATAATTTTTTTCTTAGCAACTTTAAGATTCTGAAAACATTAAAATTACAAAGATAAAGAGTTTATGAAGGCTTTTTTATCACTTCAACATAATTCAGTCAGAGAGCCTCTAAAATTTTACTCCTGGCGCAGAAAAGAAAAGACCTACCAAACTATTAACATTGGCAACCTTATGAAGGATTACGATTTTTTGAAATTTGACTTACTAAGACCAGAAATATAATTTTTTAAATTTAAAGTATTTAACAACATGCTGCTGCTGCTGTTTAGTCAAGTCATATCTGACTCTTTGCAACCCCATGGACTGTAGCCCACCAGGCTCCTATGTCCATGGGATTTCCCAGGCAAAAATACTGGAGTGGGTTACCATTTCCTACTCCAGGGGATCTTCCTGACCCGGGAATAGAACCCAAGTCTGCTGGAAAAACCATAGTTTTGACTATATGGATATTTGTCAGCAAAGTTATGTCTCTGCTTTTTAATATGCTGTCTAGGTTTGCCATAGCTTTCCTTCCAAGGAGCAAGTATTTTTTAATTTCATTGCTACAGTCACCATCCGCAGTGATTTTGGAACCCCCTAAAAATGACATATGTCACCACTTTCACTTTCTCCCCTTCTATTTACCATGAATGCCTGGATGCCTTCTATTTACCATGGGACTGGATGCCATGATCTTACATTTTAGAGTGTTGAGTTTTAAGCCAGCTTTTTCACTCTCCGCTTTCACCCTAATCAAAAGGCTCTTTAGTTCCTCTTCACTCTCTCCCATTAGAGTGGTTTCATCTGCCTATCTGAGGTTGTTGATATTTCTCCCTGCAGTCTTGATTCCACCTTGTGAGTCATCCCCCTGAGCATTCTGCATGATGTATTCTGCATATAAGTTAAATAAGCAGGGTAACAACACACAGCCTTGTAGTATTCCTTTCCTTGTAGTACATTGCCCCATGTCTGGTTCTAACTGTTGCTTCTTGACCTGCATACAGGCTTCTCAGGAGACAGGTAAGGTGGTCTGGAATTCCCATTTCTTTAAGAATTTTGCCCAGTTTGTTATGATCCACACGGTCAAAGGCTTTAGTGTAGTCAATGAAACACAAGTAGATGTTTTTCTGGAATTTCCTTGCTTGCTCCATGATCCATCGAGTGTTGGCAATTTGATCTCTGGTTCTTCTGCCTTTTCTAAATCCAGCTTATACATCTGGAAGTTCTTGGTTCAAGTACAGCTGAAGCTTAGCTTGAAGGATTTTGAGCATAACCTTGCTAGCATGTGAAATGAGCAAAACTGTACAGTAGTTTGAGCATTCTTTGGCATTGCCTTTCTTGAGAACTGGAATGAAAATTGACATTTTCTGGTCCTGTGGCCACTGCTGAGTTTTCCAAATTTGCTGGCATATTGAGTGCAGCACTTTAACAGCATCATCTTTTAGGATTTTACTTAGTTCAGCCAGAATTCCATCACCTCCACTAGCTTTGTTTGTAGTAATTCTTCCTAAGGCCCACTTGACTTCACACTCCAGAATGTCTGGCTCTAGGTGAGTGATCACACCATCGTGGTTATCCAGGTCATTAAGATCTCTTTTGTATAGTTCTTCTGTGTATTCTTGCCCCCTCTTCTTAATCTCTTCTGCTTCTTTTTGATTCTTATTGTTTCTGTCTTTTATCGTTCCTCTCCTTGCATGAAATATTCCCTTGGTATCTCCAATTTTCTTGAAGAGATCTGTAGTCTTTCTCATTCTATTATTTTCCTCTATTTTGTTGCATTTTTCATTTAAGAAGGCTGTCTTATCTCTCCTTACTATTCTCTGGAACTCTGCATTCGCTTGAGTATATCTTTCCCTTTCTCCCTTGCCTTTTGCTTCTCTTCTCTCCTCAGCTATTTGTAAAGCCTCCTCAAACAACCTCCTTACCTTCTTATATTTCTTTTTCTTGAGGATATCTTTGATCACTGACTCCTGTAAAATGTTACAAACCCCTGTCCATAGTTCTTCAGGCACTGTGTCTATCATATATTTGTCTCACTCTGTCTGACTTATATCACTCAGTATGACAATCTAGGTTCTTCCATGTTGCTGCAAATGACATTATTTCATTCTTTGTTTTTTAATCACTGAGTAATATTGCACTGTGTATATGTACCACATCTTCTTTATCCATTTATCTGTTGATAGACATTTAGGTTGCTTCCCTGTCCTGGCTATTATAAATAGTGCTGTGGTGAACATTAGTGTGCAGAACTTACATTTCTGGCTCAAAATGTATGCCACTGGTTCAGAAAGAGTAAAGATGCAGTAGGTATGGTTATATAAGTGAGATTATTAGGATTTGAAAACATACCCTCATTATCCAATCCTATTAACCAGATTTAAAAAATCCTTTCCATTGTTTAAAAACTGTAATCACCTTGCATGAGAGTATCCTGTAGACAATTAAATCAATTTCCTCATACCCAGTGGCCCAATCGTATTCATGATCTCCAGGCTTCCAACTGGAGCCATATATCAGCATGTTTCATACAGACTCAGAGAGCTTCAGAACTTTGATATTTATGTGTGTAAATGTGTGAAAATAGAGGATGCTCCGCAAAAGAGGGAGCAATATAATTTGAAACTGTGCTGAAGGGATCAACACTTCTCAGAGAGTCCTGATTCATTTAGTGTGTTACCTCAGTTGGCTAATATGGGTCTTGCTTCCCTAAGATGACTTGTGACTGGTTACCCAATTGATCTGAGCCAAGTTAATGCCGAGTATCCCAGACTTCCCCTACAGAGAGTGAGAATGAGTGTTTACTGCAGTAAGATGGTTGGTTGAGTTCTGGCCAAAGTCTGCCTCTTGGTTGGCCCAACTGAAGACAAGTCCATGGTGATTTTATTTCACAATTCCTGACATTATCCTGTCAATTTCATTTCTGCTGAAGTTAATTGGAGTTCATGTCTATTGCTTTCAATAGAGGGCACTCACTGGCTGATGCAGATTTGTGGAAATCATCTATGTCTTTCATTGATTGGAAAAGGTACTAGTGTTAATATGAATACACTTACTTGTATTTTTTTTTAACTGTTTTTTACTACCTTTCATTCTGTTTCAATACAGCCATCATTTTAAAAAATATTTATTTGGCTGCACCAGGTCTTGGTTGCAGCAGGAAGGATCTTCGATCTTCATTGTAGCATGTGGGATATTCAGTTGCATCATATGAGCTCTTAATTGCAGCATGTGGGATCTAGTTTCCTGACCTGAGATCGAACCTTGGACCCCCTGCATTGGGAGCTCAGAGCCTTAGCCACTGAACCACCAGGGAAGTCCCCTCTACTTTTAATTTCAGCTTTGAAACTAAATAACTGTGTGACTTTGAGCACCTACTTTCTTCACTTGTAAAATTAGAAGATTTGACCATCATTTGGCTTGTTTCCAAGCCTAAAATTCTTGATTCTTTACACCATAACCGAATCTACATGTAGCATCTCCAAACTACTTTTATTTTTAACCCAGTGGTTTGATAGCTCCCAAATACTAATGTGTCAATAGAATTAGAATTATTGATAAAGCCTGCTCTAAATCTGGGTGTTTTTATTTTTCACTTTCCTGCTCAGTGATATATTCACCAAAGTTCTAAAACATAAACCTACGTTCACTAGTTTATCCCCTGAAAAAGTGTTTTTTTCCTGTTTATTTTTAACCATATGATTATTGCCTTTGATTATTAATTTACAACAGTTACAACTAAATCAATGTCTTTAGTCTACAATAGAACATAATCTCCAGGCCAAAGAGGAGACAAATACAAAGAGAATAATTTTACAAATAGAACAATTGTGGTAAGTGCCACAAAGTTTAATAGGGTGCTGTGAGATCACATAATGAGACACCTGGCAGATAACTGCCTCTGAGAGAAGCAGTGTGTGTTTCGGGGGAATGCTAAGATGAAATTTGGATCACTCTAAGGCTGGCAGCTGATGGATAGAGGGCTTCTCCAGCTGATATGTTAAATGCAGATCAAACTGAGGCACAGGGTAATGTGTACTGTGCCAGTTTGCTGACATCAAAATGCTGTATTAATCCTCACTTCCTCAGAGTTCTGGAACCTGAAACCTCAAAGAGCTAAGATCCATGTTTCTTCCCCTCACCAGCCCAAAATAGGTGTTCATTTCACTTGAGAAGGAGAGAAATGGAAAGGCAAATGCATGCCTTCTGCTTGCTTCAAACATCAAGATATCTGCAAAACTCTGCCTTATATCTCCGCAGCCTGCCCTGGTTAGTTCCACTTTCTTTTAAACTAAGAGAATAAAAGTTCTCACCTACACGAAATAAATCCAAAATTCTCCTTAAGAAGCAGTGTCCTATAAAAATTCACTGTCCACAAAGCAGAAACTAGATTTTCTTTTAGGCCTCCTGTCCTCATTTTCTTTGTCACTTTCATTTAATTTAGGCTGGGCATGAGTTTATTTTCACAGGGGTATTTATAAAGAGAAGAAGAAAAAAGAGAGAAGTTTACATTTTAATTTCTCCAATGCATTCAAGATACTGGGGCTTTCTCAAAGGCACATGAATGTATGGATTTCCTTCATGGTGACAGTTTTCCCAACATGATAGCCTGATTAAGTGCCAGGCTCTAAAGAGAGTAGGCTGGGTTATTATTGATACTGTCATCTACATGGAAAAATCACTCAATCACCTAAGCCTCAACTCTTCCAGTCTGTAAAATGAGAACAGTAATAAGGTTGAATAATATACATTTTTTAAATGCTTGGCATAGTACCTGGCCAGTATCTGTTCAATAAACATTAGTTATTAACATAGCCATCATCATTATTTTAACAAAGAGCCAATACCAGAATAATGGTGGGAGTCAAGAGAAGGGGGGTGCAGAAAGACAGGCAAAGGAGCATAATTATGTTACAAGAGAAACATACAAGAAAACATTCTAACTTAATATGCTCACCTACATTGCACATTTTAACTACTTTTATTGACTATACCTCTTTGGATTAACTTTTATTTATTGCTTGTATTAAAAAGCAGCATGTTACAATGTTTAAAAGTAAGGTCTCGGTAAGATTTTCTGTTAGGTCCTTGCATTTTGGTCCTTTATTGTGCTCATCTTTGCATGAAATTTTCTCTTGGTATCTCCAATTTTCTTAAAGAGATCTCTAGTCTTTCCCATTCTATTGTTTTCCTATATGTCTTTGCATTTTTCAGTTAAGAAAGCTTTTTAATCTTAAGAAAGCTTTCTTATCTCTCCTTGCTATTCTCTGGAACTCTGCATTCAGTTGGCTATATCTTTTCCTTTCTCCTTTGCCTTTCATTTATCTTCTTTTCTCAGCTATTTGTAAGGCCTCCTCAGAGAACCACTTTGCCTTCTTGCATTTCTTTTCCTTTGGGATGGTTTTGGTCCCCATATTCTGTACAATGTTACGAACCTCTATCCATAGTTCCTCAGGCACTCTGTCTACCAGATCTGGTCCCTTGAATCTATTAACCACCTCTGTTGTATAAATGTAAGGGATTTGATTTACGTCATATCTTAATGGCCTAGTGGTTTTTCCTACTTTCTTCAATTTGAGCCTGAATTTTGCAACAAGAAACTGATTATCTGAGCCACAGTGAGCTCCAGGTCTTGTTTTTGCTGACTGTATAGAAATTCTCCATCTTCAGCTACAAAGAATATAATCAGTCTGATTTTGGTACTGACCATCTGATGATGTCCATATGTAGAATCATTTCTTGCATTGTTGGCAGAGGGTGTTTGCTATGACCAGTGCGTTCTCTTGGCAAAACTATTAGACTTTGCCCTGCTTCATTTTGTACTCCAAGGCCAAATGTGCCTGTTATTCCAGGTATCTCTTGATTTACTACTTTTGCAAGAATGCACAGAAGAACTGTACAAAAAAGGTCTTAATGACCCAGATAACCACAATGGTGTGGTCACTCACCTAGAGCCATATTTCCTGGAGTGTGAAGTCAAGTGGGCGTTAGGAAGTATTTCTACGAACAAAACTAGTGGAGGTAATGGAATTCCAGTTGAGCTATTTCAAATCCTAAAAGAAGATGTTGTTAAAGTGCTGCACTTATTATAACAGCAAATTTGGAAAACTCAGCAGTGGCCACAAGACTGGAAAAGGTCAGTTTTCATTCCAATCCTAAAGAAAGACAATGCCAAAGAATGTTCAAATTACCACACAGTTGCAGTCATTTCACATGCTAGCAATATTATGCTAAAAATCCTTAAAGCTAGGCTTTATCAGTACATGAACTGAGAACTTCCAGATGTTTGAGCTGGATTTAGAAAAGGCAGAGGAACCAAAGATCAAATTTCCAACATATGCTGGATCATAGAAAAAGGAAGGGAATTAAAAAAAAACAACAACATTTACTTCTACCTCATTGACTATGCTAAGGCCTTTGACTGTGTGTATCACAACAAACTGTGGAATATTCTTAAAGAGATGGGAACCTCAGACCACCTTACCTACCTCCTGAGAAACCTGTATGCAAGTCAAGAAGCACTAATTAGAACTGGACGTGGAACAAGGGACTGGTTCAAAATTGGGAAGGGAATACATCAAGGCTGTATATTGTCACCCTGCTTATTTAACTTGAAATAATACAAAATTCTGGACTGGATGACTCACAAGCTGGAATCAAGAATGCCAGGAGAAATATCAACAACCTCAGATATGCAGATGATACCACTTTAATGGCAGAAAGTGAAGAGGAACTAAAGAGCCTCTTGATGAAGGTGAAAGAGGAGAGTGAAAAAGCTGGCTTAAAACTCAACATTCAAAAAATGAAGGTCACGGCATCTGGCCCCATCACTTCATGGAAAATAGTTGGGGGAAAAGTGGAAACAGTGTCAGATTTCATTTTCTTGGGCTCCAAAATCAATGTGGACAGTGACTATGGCCACAAAATTAAAAGACGCTTGCTCCTTGGAAGAATAACTATTACAAACCTAGACAGTGTATTAAAAAGCAGAGACATCACTTTTCTCACAAAGGTCCATATAGTTAAAGCTATCGTTTTTCCAGTAATAATCTATAGATGTGAGAGTGGAACCATAAAGAAGGTTGAGTGCCAAAGAATTGATGCTTTTGAACAGTGGTGCTAGAGAATACTACCCTAAAGGAAATCAGTCCTGAATATTCATTGGAAGGACTGATGCTAAAGCTGAAGCTCCAATACTTTGGCCACCTGATGCAAAGAGCCAGCTCTTTGGAAAAGACCTTGATGCTGGGAAAGATTGAAGGCGGGAGGAGAAAGGGACGACAGAGGATGAAATGGTTGGATGGCATCACCAACTCAATGGACATGAGTTTGAGCAAAGTCAGGGAGAGAGTGACAGACGCCTGGCATGCTACAGTTCTTGGGGTCGCATAGTCAGACATGACTTAATGACTAAACCACAGCAGCAAGATTTTCTAAAAAATAATTTTAAACTATGGAAGTCACATCACTCTTTTGCCTTGCTCCAACTTTTCTAGCCTTATTTCAGCTGCTTGTAGTCACTATGCTCTCGCTTGCCAAAAGATTTCTGTGGCTAGCAACCTTCTCTTTCCTCTTTTGCTAGTAAATGCCCATTCATCCTCAAGTCTCCACTCAGCTTTACTTCTTTTAGGAAGCCTTCCTCAGTCACTCTAACTACCTCAAACCCCTTCTTATGAGTTCTCATAGTGCTAGAGACTTTTCCTTTGAGAAATGTTAAGGGTTGAATTGTAGCCCCTCAAATTCATATGCTGAAGTTCTAATCCCAGTACCTTAAAGTGTGATTTTATTTGAAGACAAGGTCATTACAGAAGTCAAGTTAAAATGAGGTCACTAGGGGGGTTTCCCACATCCCTTCCTTTTTGGGGGGCTTCCCAAGTGGCCCTAGTGGTAAAGAACCCACCTGCCAAGTGCAAGAGATGTTAAGAGACATGGGTTCGATCCCTGGGTCAGGAGATCCCCAGGAGAAGGACACAGCAACCCACTCCAGTATTCTTGCCTGGAGAAAACTATGGACAGAGGAGCCTGGTGGGCTACAGTCCATAGCATCACAGAGTAGCAACTTAGCATCCCCAGGGGGCTTCCCAGGTGGCGGTAGTGGTAAAGAACCCATCTGCTATCGCAGGAGACATAAGAGGCTCAGGTCCTATCCCTGGGTCAGGAAGATCCTCTGGAGAAGGGCATGGCTACTTATCCCACTCCATTATCCTTGCCTGGAGGATCCCATGGACAGAGGAGCATGGCAGGCTACAGCCCATGAGGTTGCAAAGAATAAGACATGACTAAAGCAACTTAGCATGCATGCACAAGGTCGCTAGGGTGCTCTCAAATCCTTGGGAGTCTTTGTAAAAAGTGGAATTTGGACACTGAAACTGTCACGAGAGGGAAGGTGATGTGAAGAGACACAGGGAGAAGATGTCAAGGAGGAGACCTGGAACAGATCTTTCTCTCACAGCCCTCAGAAGGAGCCAACCCTCTTGACACCTTGATTTTAGACTTTTAGACTTGCAGCCTCCAGAACTGTGAAGCAATAAATATCTGTTTTTAAACAATAATAATAATAATAATAAACGTAAAAAAAAACTTTTAAATAAAAGTCATGTCTCTGGAGTCACAATACCTGGATACAAATGTAGTCTGTACCATTTTCAAATTCTGCAATGTCAGGCAAATTACTTATCTGAGCCTCTGTTACTACATCCTATTAAAATAGGAGTAAAAATAGTGCCTGCCTCATAGGATTGTTGTGAGGATTGTAAAGCTTTCAGAAAACAGCCCAACACTAAGTAAGCATTCAATAAGTATTCAGTTCAGTTCAGTTCAGTTGCTCAGTTGTGTCCGACTCTTTGCGACCCCATGAATCGCAGCACGCCAGGCCTCCCTGTCCATCACCAACTCCTGGAGTTTACCCAAACCCATGTCCATCAAGTCAGTGATGTCATCCAACCATCTCATCCTCTGTCTTCCCCTTCTCCTCCTGCCCCCAATCCTTCCCAGCATTAGGGTCTTTTCCAATGAGTCAACTCTTCACATGAGGTGGCCAAAGTATTGGAGTTTCAGCTTCAACATCAGTCCTTCCAATGAACACCCAGGACCGATCTCCTTTAGGGTGGACTGGTTGGATTTCCTTGCAGCCCAAGGGACTCTCAAGAGTCTTAACTCAATATAATTATAAAGTATCATAGATTTTTTATATTCTTCCCCAAGAATCAATAGTGTTCTCTTATTTCTTACCCTGCAAAGCCTGTTTAAGGATTTTGTTCAGTGTGGTAACAGTTGATCTATAAAATTTTCATTTCAAAATTGAGGCTAAACTAAGCAGTATTGCCAAATCTCAAAATTTTTAAATTGATTTAAGCAATTGCATGGTATCAGTCAGAATTCAGTCATAAAAGTGAAGAAACCAGTCTGGTATTGCAACCAGGAAGACATTTAATACTGTGAACTAGTGGCTTAAAAATACATAGGAAGGGCTGGAGAAGCAGCGAACATAGAAAGCATTCATTATTAGTCACTGTTGCATCCCCAGCCATAAGGGCATTAGGAACTTCCAGGATCCCAGGCAACTTCCAGCGATGATCTCAGGTCACCGCTACACCAGATAACAATTTCCAGGAGGATGCAGTGGAGCTGCAAAGCATCTCTTGTTGAAGCCCAGGAGGTCTTCTGATCGGATGAAGAGCAATGGTTTCTGTTTCCCTTGGCATTTCAAACTTTGTGGCCTCTGCCTGGTGGACTCTAAACCAGAAACCTGCTGACAAGAGATTCTGGGAAATGAATTTCCTAGGCTTCCAGTCACTGTGGCATAAGGACAGCAAGGAAAAGAAATTAGAGTGCAGGCTGGTTGGTTCCCAAAAAATAATACACAATACAGTCATTCCTTTGGCTATTCAGCATGCATATAGAACCTTCTACCTATATTCAAATTTTAAAATAACATTATTAAATCTAACATATTATAATTATTTCTTATTCAAATAAATATATGCTAGCTCTTTCCCTGTAAAGGTATGGTCCCAAATTCCATCAGTTACTTTATCCAAATCAGGTGATATACTTATCCTTCTAGTTTGGTCACAATTCTTTTGGAATAAATAGCCCAAACTTTAAAAAATAAGTGATAAAATTAATCACCACCAAAATATTTGAAATAGGAGAAAGCAAAAAAATGACATAGGTTAATACACATAAATATATTCATAGCAAATTAAGCATGAAAGTATACCATACTTGGGCACTATGGTGATTTCTGCACCTGGATGTGAGTCAATAGTTGATATTAGTTACTTTCTTTCTCTGGTAGCTGTTCTTTGTCCCCTTTTCCCTTTGCTGCTCTTCTGGATTTTTATCTGGTGGAGTGCCAGGTAAAGAATTCTGTGGTCCCCACCTTCATTTGGCAGCTGTAATTCTCCATTCATTTCTTCCACCCTAAATGGAAGCAATAAGAGTTTCCCAGAGAATCCCTGCTATATCACAGGCCACTCCACTGTGTAGCAAAGACCTATTTTTCCTTAATTGTCAGGACTCTTCATCTAAGACTATTCAGTAAACCTCTCCTTTGCCTGTTGGTTCATTGGTGATCTTAACTTTCAGTTTTATAGAAATTTTGTTTTGTTCCAGGGTAGAAGTATCCCTCCCTTAGGTATCAGGGAGCCCGAAGCTATTAGGACAGGAATTGAAACAATAGTACTGATATGAATCATTCCCACTTATTCCGTTAGTTCCACACCTACATGTTCTCATTGTACTTTTAGATGATTGGGTAGTGGTAAGGTCGGTAAATCCTAGGGTTTTATTTTATTGCATCACATTGCACAGTAAATGAGTTTCTTTGTCAGAAACAATGTTTGAGATTCCATGACGATGAATAAGACATTCAGGGACCCAAAACTTTGGGAAAGCATTACAGAACTAAGGAATATTCATATACAGTGGCAGACTATTTCGGGGGGCTCCAAAATCACTGCAGATGGTAACTGCAGCCATGAAATTAAAAGACACATGCTCCTTGGAAGAAAAGCTATGACCAACCTAGACAGCATATTAAAAAGAGAGATATTACTTTGCCAACAAAAGTCTGTGTAGTCAAAGCTATGGTTTTTCCAGTAGTCATGTATGGATGTGAGAGTTGGACTACAAAGAAAGCTGAGCTTTGATGCTTTTGATTGCAAAGAATTGATGCTTTTGAACTGTGATGTTGGAGAAGACTCTTGAGAGTCCCTTGGACTGCAAGGAGATCCAACCAGTCCATCCTAAAGGAGATCAGTCCTGGGTGTTCATTGGAAGGACTGATGCTGAAGCTGAAATTCCAATAGTTTGGCCACCTGATGCAAACAACTGACTCACTGGACAAGACTGATGCTGGGAAAGATTGAAGGTGGGAGGAGAAGGGGACGACAGAGGATGAGATGGTTGGATGGCATCACTGACTCAATGGACATGAGTTTGAGTAAACCCCGGGAGTTGGTGATGTACAGGGAGGCCTGGCGTGCTGCAGTCCATGGGGTTGCAAAGAGTCGGATACAACTGAGCAACTGAACTGAACTAAACTGAAGTGTCTGTTCCACAGAACTCAAATTGCTGCCCTTAATAAGATATAAAAATTCAACATGTCAGTTTGTCACCAGGTGAGTGGCTGATCCTGGGAAATGGTGCCATACTAGGGACTCAGCTTTCATCTTAAGTCTTGACAGACTGCATATTCAGCACTAGTGTTCACTGGCCAGATTACCCTTAGAGAAAGTATGCCCATGTGGCTTAACTTTTGTACTTCCATTTGAATGGTCTTGGACACTGTTCTTTAATCAGTTTGCTCACCCCAGTGAGCAAACACTGGGGTGGCTGTTGAAAGAGACTGATTAACATCTATAGGTCACGTCATCTTATCTACTTGATTATTGAGAGTCTTGGCACTGTATGCCCTTTGGTGAGACAAGGTATATATGGGATACAAATTTCTTCACACTCAGTGATTACCTAAAAGGTTCTCTTCTGTTGATTTCCCATTTTCTTCCTCCTCTGACTTCCCTATTACTTATGATCCAATTATGTTCCTTCCATATTCATTATTACTCAGTAAATTCATTGAGACCGTCTATTAATTGGTGTGTACAGACTTATGGTTTGACTTACAATTTTTCAACTTTATGATGGTGCAAAAGTGATACACATCCAGTAAAAACTCTACTTCAGATTTTGAATTTTGATCTTTTCCCAGGCTAGTGATATGCAATCTGATACTCTCCAGGGATGCTGGTCAGTCAAGTGAGGATAAACAACGGACACTTTTACAGCTATTCTGTGTCCATACAACCATTTTGTTTTTCACTTTCACTACAGTATTAAACAAATTATCTGAGATATTCAGCACTCTATTATAAAATATACTTTGTGTTAGATGATTTTTTCCCAGCTGTAGGCTTGTATATGTGTTCTGAACACGTTTAAGATAGGCTAGGTTAAATTATGATGTTTGATAGGTAAGGTATACTAAAAACATCTTCAACTTACAGTGTTTTCAGTTTACAATGGGTTTATCAAGATGTAACCCCATTATAAGTCAAGGAAGATCTGTTTCAATGTATCTTGTTATTTCCATTACCAGCCAAGTGAAACACTCAATGTACTGTAGCTCAAGCTTGTGCCCAATAGGCAGGTCTTGCCTTGTCTTCTAGGATCCCAATTGAGGGGAGTTGTTATGATATATTGTGTTGTTCTGACTGGTTGCAGTTCTGTTTTCTTGTGTAAACCATCCTTCAAAGTTTCTTTTCTCATACAACTGGCTGTAAGAACCTTCCCATGAGGTCTCAAAGTATGTGGAGGGAGTTGTGGCAATGCAGGTTGCCTATGAAATTTAGAGGGGCCTTTTTCTCAATGATAAGGGGGTGAGGTGCAAGAAGAAGTAATTTGTCTTTTACTCTGGAAGGACTATGTCACCATGACATAGGCCAATGACACTTTAGAAACATCACCAAGATAGCAAGCCCTGGAATAATCTTGGAAATTATTACTCAGCTTCTGCCACATTGTTTGTCATGCCAAGGCATCTGAGATATTTGTTGGTATATCAACCAATTAGATGTTTAAAGGATGTTATCAGTTAGTAAACCCCAAACACTATGGGTTGAAGAGATGATTAAGATTTCTATACAGAATTCCTGTGGTGAGGTAGAAAATTAAAATAATTCTGGTAGGTGAAAAAAAAAACCCTGCTACTAGCAATATTTTTTATGAGTTTAACTTCAAAGACAGACTACAGGGTTTTAATTTATGTGAATTATTGCTTTAGAAAGATTCATAATTGGATGAAAAAACATTTTCATATCTAATAAGCAGATTTATAAAATAAAGCCAGTGAATGAAAGTGATATCTAAGAATAGGATAAAATTATTATGTAAAAAGAAAAAGTAAGCATGTAAAATGGCAAGAGCTAACAAATAGGATCATAGGATAGAAGTTAGAAATTAAAATTGAATTTTAGAGAGATAATGAATATGAGTTTGGAGAAGACTTTTGAGAGTCCTTGGAATGCAAGGAGATCAAACCAGTCAATCCTAAAGAAATCAACCCTGAATATTCATTGGAAGGACTGATGCTGAAGCTGAAGCTCTAATACTTTGGCCATCCGTTGAGAAAAACTGACTCATTAGAAAAGACCCTAATGCTGGGAAAAATTGAAGGCAGGAGGAGAAAGGGATGACAGAGGTCAAGATGATTGGATGGCATCACCCACTCAAAGGACATAGTTTGAGCAAGCTCTGGGAGTTGGTGATGGACAGGGAAGCCTGGCATGCTGCTGTCCGTGGGGTTGCAGAGTCGGACATGACTGAGCAACTGAATTGAACTGAACTGAACTGAATGAATATGAGGCAAAAGTGTGGCTAAGGCAAGGGAAAAAAAACAGTGATTATAAAGAATGCTGGGATAATCTACTTATGAATTATTCTGTCTACTATAATTATTTTTTTAAATTAGTATCTATGAAAGGGAAAATACCCCTGGTGCTAAAAGCAAATATGATTGGTATAGAAAAAAATAACATTTTGCTACCATGCTGATGTAGCAAAATCATAGATTTTATTTGAAATTTAAATGTGCCCAGTGTTCATCTTTATGTAGATATTTAAAACTGAAATACGCTGATGCATTATTTTATTTTCTTAGTTGCCATTGTTCTAATAAAATTTAAATATTTCTCTTGAATAATTCAATGTCACTCTCTCCTAGTAAAGTTAGTCACCTTCATGCTACTGTTATAAATCAGAAAGATATTGCTAGTTTTAAAAATACATCTCTTTAGTTCAGCTTTAACATGATAAATACAAAAACATATTTTCCCCAGTTTCTTCCAATTTAATTTTAATAATTATTTTATTTATTTTAACAGTCACATTTTATACCTTTATTTTATGGTAATGAGCAAATAACAGACTTATTAAAAATCAGAATGTATTTCTAGATTATTTAATTTCACTAAATCTAAAAGTTTCAGAATTTCACATTCTTAATACTGCAGTGCTGGAAAAAGCTGAGAGAGAAGCATCATTAAAAGTTTGTATTAGGCATCCATATTGTAGAGTTGACAACATGTTAAATATAATATAAAGCATAAGTGCTCATTTTCATCTGGTAGCATGTAATCTAATTTATAAGCCACTCCATATCCCTCCTCATCTTATATAAAATGAGTAAATAAAATTTTAGAATCTCATTTCCTTGTTTTATAGTTTGTTTTGTGTTTTATAGCTTACAATTCTAAGTGTTTGTCAGAGTAGGTTAAATGACTAGCATTCTGTTCTTTGTTTTTATTTTCAGATTTCAGCTTTGCCATTTTGCAAATTATAATTATATTGAAATATAATTCACATACCATAAAATTCAGTTACTTAAAGGTATAATTCAGTAGTTTTTGGCATATTCACCACTATCTAATTTTAGAACATTTGATTATTCCCAAAAGAAACCTGGTAGCAATCATTACTCATTCCTCCTTTACCTCAGTCCCTAGAAATCACTATCTACTTTTTGTCTCCATGGATTATTCCATTCAATATATCTCATATGAATGAAATCATATATTTGTTGTTGTTCTGTCACTCAGGTGTGTCTGACTCTTTGCAACCATATGGACTGCAGCACGCCAGGCTTCCCTGTCCATCACCAACTCCTGGAGCTTGCTCAAACTCATGTCCATCGAGTTGGTTTTGCCATCCAACCATCTAATCCTCTGTTGTCCCCTTCTCCTCCCACCTTCAATCTTTCCCAGCATCAGGGTCTTTTCTAGTGAGTCAGTTCTTCGCATCAGGTGGCCAAAGTATTGGAACTTCAGCTTCAGCATCAGCCCTTTCAATGAATATTCAGGGTTGATTTCCTTTAGTATTGACTGGCTTGAAATCATGTATGTGACCTTTTAATCTAGTACCACTCACTTACAATGATATTTTCAAGATGTATCCGTGCTGTAGCATGTATAAGTTTCTTCCAGCCCAGCGTTTCTCATGATGTACTCTGCATATAAGTTAAATAAGCAGGGTGACAATATACAGCCTTGATGGACTCCTTTTCCTATTTGAACCAGTCTGTTGTTCCATGTCCAGTTCTAACTGTTGCTTCCTGACCTGCATACAGGTTTCTCAAGAGACAGGTCAGATAGTCTGGTATTCCCATCTCTTTCAGAATTTTCCATAGTTTATTGTGATCCACACAGTCAAAGACTTTGGCATAGTCAATAAAGCAGAAATAGATGTTTTTCTGGAACTCTCTTGCTTTTTCGATGATCCAGTGGATGTTGGCAATTTGATCTCTGGTTCCTCTGCCTTTTCTAAAACCAGCTTGAACATCTGGAAGTTCACAGTTCACGTATTGTTGAAGCCTGGCTTGGAGAATTTTGAGCATTCCTTTACTAGCGTGTGAGATGAGTCCAATTGTGTGGCAGTTTGAGCATTCTTTGGCATTGCCTTTCTTTGGGATTGGAATGAAAACTGGCCTTTTCTAGTCCTGTGGCCACTGCTGAGTTTTCCAGATTTGCTGGCATATCGAGTGCAGCACTTTCACAGCATCATCTTTCAGGATTTGAAATAGCTCAACTGAAATTCCATTACCTCCACTAGCTTTGTTCGTAGCGATGCTTTCTAAGGCCCACTTGACTTCACATTCCAGGATGTCTGGCTCTAGGTGAGTGATCACACCATCGTGATTATCTGGGTCATGAAGATCTTTTTTGTACAGTTCTTCTGTGTATTCTTGTCACCTCTTGTTAATATCTTCTGCTTCTGTTAGGTCCATACCATTTCTGTCCTTTATCGAGCCCATCTTTGCATGAAATGTTCCCTTGGTATCTCTAATTTTCTTGAAGAGACCTCTAATCTGTTGTTTTCCTCTATTTCTTTGCATTGATCGCTGAGGAAGGCTTTCTTATCTCTCCTTGCTATTCTTTGGAACTCTGCATTCAGATGGGAATATCTTTCCTTTTCTCCTTTGCTTTTTGCTTCTCTTCTTTTCCCAGCTATTTGTAAGGCCTCCTCAGAGAGCCATTTTGCTTTTTGCATTTCTTTTCCATGGGGATGGTCTTGATCCCTGTCTCCTGTACAATGTCACAAACTTCTGTCCATAGTTCATCAGGCACTCTGTCTATCAGATCTAGTCCCTTAAATCTATTTGTCACTTCCACTGTATAATCATAAGGGATTTGATCCTGAACTGAACTGAGCATGTATCAGTACTTTATTCTTTTTAGGACGAATAGAACATAGCATTATACCACGTTTTGTTTATCCATTCATCACTTGATTGACATTTGGGTTGTTTCTACAGTTTGACTACCATGAATAATGCTGCTGTAAGTATTTATATGCAAGCTTTTCTGTGGACTTGTGTTTTCAAGTGTGTTGAGTATGTGTATATGTAGATAGGACTGGTAATGCTACATCATATTGTAACTCTATGTTTAACATTTTGAGAAAATATGAAGCAGTTTTTCAAAGTGGTTGTAGCATTTTGCAGTCCCATCAACAGTATATGAGGGCTCCTGTTCCTCCACACTCTAACCAATACTTGATATTATCTGTTTTGTTTAAGCCCTCCTAGTGTGT
This sequence comes from Giraffa tippelskirchi, assembly GCF_054371585.1. NCBI lineage: Eukaryota > Metazoa > Chordata > Mammalia > Artiodactyla > Giraffidae > Giraffa > Giraffa tippelskirchi. The sequence goes on along the minus strand of NC_137278.1, from coordinate 113,157,509 downwards.
GTGAACTGGTACTTCACTGTAACTTTAATTTGCATTTCCCTAATGAGTGGGGGTTTCCCTGGTGGCTCAGATGGTAAAGAATCTGTCTGCAGTGCAGGAGACTTGGGTTTGATCCCTGGGTCAGGAAGATACCCTGGAGAAGGGAATGGCTACCCACTTTAGTATTCTTGCCTGGAGAATTCCATGCACAAAAGCACCTGGTGGGCTACAGCCATGAGGATCACAAAGATTTGGACACGACTGAGTGACTAACACATACACACAATGAATGAATGATGGTGTTGTGCCTCTTCATGTGTATATTTTTTTCTCATTGGTTTATCTATATTGAAATATTTTTTTGCCCTTTTAAGAATTAGATCATTTGTCTTTTTATTGTTGAGTTGTAAGAATCTTTTGTGTATTCTTGATACAATTCCCTTATCAGATATATGATTTGCAAATTGTATTCCCTCCTGCAAATATTTTTTCCTATTCTTTGGGTGGTCTTTTTACTTTATTGATGCTGTTTTTTGAAGCTAAGCATTTTGGTTTTGATGAAAATGAACTTATCCATTTTTTTTCTTCTGCTGCTTATGCTACTGGTATCATATTTAAGAAACCATTGTCTAATCCAAAATCATGAAGATTTATGTTTTCTTCTAAGATGTTTATAGTTTTAGCTATTACATTTAGGTTTCTGATCCATTTTGAGTTAGTTTTTGTATATTATGTGTGGTAGGGGTTCAATTTCATTCTTTTTGCATGTAGATATCCAGTTTTCCTAGTGTTTTTCTATTGAAAAACTATCCTAATTGTTAATGCCTACAACTAGCATTTCTATTTGCTTGTTATTCATCTATGAAATATATATATATTTAACATAACAGTATAAATAAATAATACTGGAAGTACGCGTATCAGTAAAAGTAAATTTCATTCTTCTTTTTTTAAAAAAAAGGCCAGGCTAAAAACTTCATGAATGCCTTTATCCCACTTAGCGTGTACCTACTTGGATTAGTATAAACGTCATTTTCCCTCATCTATGTTAGTTGGAAACTTAAGACCATTTCTGAATCTTTCTATTCACTGTCTGTTTCCCTTGCCAACAAAATTGTGGCCTAGATTTACCAAGAAAGGCTCTCATGTGAGAAACAAAAAGCACTGCTCCTGGTCAACAGTGGGATAGATTTGAGCTTCAGTGGATGTGAAATTTTGCAATAACCTCTAAGAATTTTTCTGCAAATTATCTGCCTTGGAGCTTCAGGCAACTGTAAACCTACATAGTAGATCCCTACAATTTCTTTAAATAGCCTGAGTCTCAGAAAGCTATCAGTGAATCTGAAAGTTATGATAGCTTTTTCTTACCTTTGCTCTTCCAACATAGACAATGGTTTTCCAAGCTTCCATTTCTTTATATTAAATCTCTTCCTCTTAGATTATTTAAAGTAATTTTTGTGTTTATTTTTCAAGTATAACTGATATATTTATGTTGGAAGATAAGCCACACACATATTTTTAAGTACCATGGAATCAAAATTATACTCACACATTTAAGATTTTTTTAAGCTTAACTATCATAAGAAGCTTTCTCTTGTTGCCATCTCCCTTGCCTTGATACTGCTGTAGCTTCATCTGGAATATCTACAAAAGAGCAAAAATTTTCCACTCATATGCCTTGCTGAGATCAGTGTCTTAGTCCCTGTGGCATAATGGGTTTTGCTTTCTATCCTCTGAAAAGCCATAGCCCAGAGAATGTTCTTTCTATTTTCACCAGATGTCTCCTCATGGATGATATATAGAACCTTCTCTGACTTGTTATGGGACGACTGAGTCTATATTTATGCCTTTATTAAGGAAGTTTATGCCTTCCTTCTATATTATTCCAATCCATCCTCCATTACCATGGGATGCTTCTTTTCATAAGCAACTAATACAGTCACCTCTTGCTCATAAATTTTCAGAGGTTCCCTACCACTTACACTCTTTAGTATGGCTTAAATTTCATTCTATACTATACTATACATACCACACTTGGTTATTTGACCCCCAGAACCTACTGTCTTACTTCCTTTTCCTTCCTCCAAACTATATCTTATTCTACCATGTTTTCCCTCTGTCTTGCAATGCTTACATGACTGGCAAGCTCCTAATCATTCTTCATGTCTTGACTCCAAAGAGCACATTCTCTGTGAAGGTTCTTATGATTTGATTTCTTCAGAGAAACTCGGGCAGAACTTTTCCTCTGCTCCCGTAGCTTCTTGCATATGTGTGTAAGCAAAGTATGTCTCAGTCATAAGTTCACTGTGGAAGTTAATTATCCATGTAAAACACTCAACAGAGTGCCTAGCACACAGTAAATGCTCATCAAAATATTTGTTATTATTTTTGTGCCTTTATTACTAAGCATTACCCAAAAATATAAAATTAGCACATTGAAATTTTTAGTTCTTATTATAGCTTTCCATTTTTTATTTTTCTACCTTTTATGTTATAAATTCTTTTTAAATAGTATTTGTGTTTCTGACCTGAGAAAATCCTGAGAATATTCTAGGCAGGGCTTGATGGCTAATAGTTACCTTTGCTAAAGACTGTCTAGTTGGTTGACAAATTTGGCAACTTGAAATTGAAAAATTTTGAAAAAGTTCTTAGGCCCCTATTTTTGTAATGTTTATTTGGCAGTGTCGGGTCTTAGTTGTGACATGCAGGACCTCTGTTGCATCACTCGGGGTCTTTTATTGTGGTACATAGGCTTAGTTGTCTTGCAGCAGCCGGGATCTTAGTTCCCAGACCAGGGATCGAACCCATGTTCCCTGCATTTGCAAGGCGGCCTCCAGGGATTTCCCTTAGGCTCTTATTGAAGACAGTTTGTTATGATTACGTACATGTTGCTTTGTATCTAAATAGCATGATGGACTGGGAAGAATTGAAGTGAACCAGCTAAGCATCTCTGGTCATGGCAGAGAAGAAACACAGTTTCAATTGCTCAGCTATCTGAAAGGTGGTGGTGCCAGGCCTGCTTTCAGGAACAGCTTAATAGAGCCACACAAGCTCCTTGCCTGCTCTGTTGGCTGCCATGAAGACATACTGGTAAAGATATCACCATCTGACTAAAGCATAGAACTTGACACAGACATAGAGTCAGGTCTATAACCTGAGTAACATCCTTAGACATCACTGCTGCTGCTTCTCTTAAGTCTCTTCAGGCGTGTCCAACTCTGTGCGACCCCATAGACGGCAGCCCACCAGGCTCCGCTGTCCCTGGGATTCTCCAAGCAAGAACACTGGAGTGGGTTACCATCACTAATACACTTTAAAAAAATCTTTATAACCACAATTCTTAGCAATATGTTTGTACCACATCAGACATTGGGTGAAAGATAAAAGGAAAAAAGGGGAAAAAAGAGAGAGAGGAAGAGGGAGAAATGGAAAGAGAAAGAAGGAAGAGAGGAAGGAAGAAAGAAAGAAAAGGAAGGAAAGGAAGGAGGAAATAAAGAAAAGAAAGGAAATTCAAGGTAAAGAAACGAAAGGAAGAGACGGTTGGAGGTGACATTTCTTCCTTTTACTAAATTACCATGCCCGTCTTCACTTTCCTGTTGCCCATACCTCTGGGTTGTTTGCTAAAGAGTGTTTTTTTTTTTTTCCCTCTACATCTTTTTTACATTATGCTATCTTGAAACAGCCAGTTTCTATTGTAACTATTCTTTTATACCTAGAGCAGTTATGGCAGACATAACTAGAGCTTTCCTGGATAGACAAGAAGAAAATAGGTCCTCTTAAAATCAGGAACGTCCATGTGACTTGCTTAGGTACGTTACATGTAAGCAGCAGTAATGAGTGTCTATTTTCTTCTTTTGGATAGAAGCATTTCCAAATGGAGAGAAAATGTTCACTGTCTCTTCCCTGCCAGGGTGAATACGGAAGCATCGTGTTAAGAGAGCAATTTGGAAACTAGCATATCCTTGTGTCACCACGATACACACAGTTTTCTGGCTAACCCAAGTTCATATATGTAACATAAAAAAAGAATAAACATTATTGAAACTTCCTAGACATATATATCTTTCATAAAGTTGATCACTTGGGCTACACAAGTCATTAGCTACACTGAGTTTCAGCCTGACCTCACGGTATTATTGGTCCATCTCTCAGTGTCTTGGCAGAAATTCTTTATCAACCTTGTTGATGCGTGTGAATGAAAAGGAAGGTTGCATGCCCCATTAAAGTAATAATATAGAAAAATCTCTGGCTTACAATGAACAGCTACCACAAGTAAAATAGCCACTATTTCTCTCTATTGATATTCTTTTACCCTGATAAAAGACAAATTCTTATGACTAAAAGAATTCTTTCCTATCCAGTACTCTTCTTACAAATAAATTCTACCTTCTCAAAATAATGACCATCAATCATTTTTTTGGGTTCCATGCATTCCTAATTATATTCAGTTCCAGCCTAGCTCCTATGATCTGATATAGCCCAGTGTTCCTTTGCTCTCTGTTCCATAGTACTTAAAATTAGCTGTAGTTACTCACATATTTTAAGAAATGTGGAAGGCTAGGTCATTCTGGTTTCATTTTTCTCACTGCAGGAAAATGAAGGGTGTAATAGGAGCAGAACCGTTTCCTTGTTTCCCAGGGATGTGTCTATAGTTCTGTTGGGGGAGTTTGTAATTCCTCAGTTCCGTCTCGCCGCAGCAAAAATGTGAAGCAACAGACGGACCAGTGTTATAGCTCAGTTTTATTGGCAAGCAAAGGAAAATACATCCTCGAGGCATGAGGGCAGGCTGACCCAAAAGACATGAAGAGAAGAGAAAGAAGCCTCTGGCTCAATTTTTGCTCCTCTTTTTGTATGTTTTTTCTCCTCTCCCTGAGCTTACCCTATGTAAACTGGGCTATCCAGGGGGGCTGTTTCTTTTACCTGAGGTCCTCACTCTGGTCCTCGGACTTTCCTTTGTTCCATTTTCGCAGGCTTTTCCCTTCTTTGTCTTTTAGCCACTGCCATTTTGGACTCCTTTTTCCTATTATAATTACCTAACAGTTTTAAACTAAATTAAACACATCAGCCTGACAACAATAATTACTTTCATAAGGAGGAAGCCCTTAAAGCGCTTTGCATTCTTCATTTATTTATTGAAAAAAATATTTACTCTATAATGATAGTAGTTCAGGTAGTTTTCCAAGTACTGGTGGCCCTGCCCTCATGGAGATAACAGATGAATAATATACAAGAAACCAGAGGAACTAGAAAATGTCAGATAATGATATGGGTTACAAATAAAATTGAACAGTTGTTGGACTAGGCAGTGCCTGGGGGCGGTCACTTTAGAGGGGGGTGGTCAGCAAAGATTTCTTGTTTTATTTGTGGGCTCATACAGGTGAGTACACACCTGGAAGCAAAACAAAAATTGTAGTAGATAGAAAACTACCCTCCAAGATATTAGTGAATTGGGGAAGAACTAGGACCAGATTGACTCCAGAGAATCTGTGTTACTACACATGCCAGGCCCCCCTTCCAACAGTCAGGCCTGATCCAGATCCAGCCAGAAATTTCCACCAGAACAAGATCAGGGTTTATGAAAGTGGTGAATCATACTGCATTCTGACCCTGCATTTGGCTCTGAGTGATGCCCCAGGCTGGAGACATGTAAAGCCAATTCATTTCAGATCTGAAAATATCATCAGTATTATATTCACTAAAGACCCTCATTTTCATCACAGAGCTTTTATTGACAGACATGAAAAGGTAAATTATTCTAATCAAAACCAAATTTTTTAAAAAGTTACTGAAAAAAGTTCAAGTACCTTGGGGATACTAAAGATATTTTGTTCTGTGTCAACAGTAAATGAAATAGTCCTTTAGAAAAGCTAATAGCATGTGGATTACGTAGTCAACAAGACTTAATGCACAGTGAATTGGAGCCTTTTATTAACATCTAGGAGGGCAATTATTGAGCCTCAGTGCGTGGAAAGCTAAAAAATCTCCCTCTGAATTTCTCACTCATGCTCATACAGAGGATGACTTTCCAAAAGCTGGGCAATCATTTAGCTGACACCTACAGACTGAAGGAAAGAAGGAAAAGATAATTACTTTTTATTTAGTGTTTTTGGTGGCTACTCATCCCAGGTGCCTTTCCATTTCCAACTGGAATATTTTACCAGGGTATCAACCTTTGCCCTTCTACACACTCTTCAGTTATGTTCAGGTCATTCTGCAGCATTTACTGGGACATAAACATGGAGGCACCATTGCTGTAGTCATAGTTTATCAGTTCAGCAGAGCAGTGTGCATATTCCCATAAGACAAGTAAATACAAACTCATAAAAGATTAAAAAGTACATATTTACAGAATCAATATCGAGACTGTATTTAAGAGATGGAAAATCCTGTGCTGTAACCATTTCCAAATTACACATGCATAATATCTTCGATAAAAGAAATAGAAAACAAAGGACAAGAAAGAAAGTAAACAAAGGATTCTATTGTCTTGCCTCTAATTTTTTAAAAAAGCATTTTATAAGGTAAGATCAGCAACGAAAAGATAATGTCAATACTGGGAGGAGATGAAGGGAAGAACCAAATGCTGGAACACAGGTTGAGAGCCTCTGCGGCGTACACCCTTAGGCTAGGACAGGAGTTAATCCATCCCCCAAGGGTTGCCTCACAAGAGCAGACTGTCTATTAACGCAAGGTTGAGAGACTGTCTTATTTATTGTCTTGGTTTTTGTTGTTTCTTTTTGTAACTAAAGCATAATGGACTTTTTTCTCCTATGTTTTCATTTGAACCAAGGTTATAAAAGGGATCTGAATTGTATATTAGCCATTTTACATCCTCATGAAATATCTCAATATGACTTTTGAAAGTGAATGATTGTGTGAGGTATGTTTAGAATAGTAAAGTCATACTGGGAAATGTGAATTGCATTTTTGACATTTATCCATAAATTAATTACTCAAGTATTCATGCATGAGGAAAAATTGTTGAATTATCTTCTTATGTTAATTATTGACCAAGATCTTGTTAATATTAAGATATACATCATTCTGGCATTATTTTCTTATGTGTAGTGTGTCTCCAGAAATAAAATAAAAGCCTCTAGGGAAATCAAAATGCCACTACATTTTACAATTATCAGTAAAGTCTAAGTGATAAATATTGCTTTTAAAACACCTGGGAAACTATAATTTCTAAAAATAAATTGTAAACTAAGCATGATTTTATTTTGCAGGGGTTTGAAGCTATGAATCAATTTATGCTTGCCTCTATTAATTTAACCTATTGTTCCCTCACTTTCCTGTTTCCAAGGAGGTGATAATAATAACCCCTCTGTATCTCCTAGGTGCTACTATGAAGATAACTGGAATAATATATGTGAGCATGCTTTGGGACACTTGAATGAGCATGCTTTTGGGACAATTTGAAAGAATATATAAATTAGAATGTGGCTAAGTTAATTTTTGTTGAGGAGCTATAGAATGAGCATTTAATAAGATTTTTATACTTTAAAGAAAATTTCATAAGCATATTCAACATATTTCAGTAAAAGAATCAGTGACTTAACACATCCCCTGATTCAGGTGATTCAGAATAAATGCTATTGATTTCCTCCTGACTTTGTTATTTCTGATCCTTCTAGTAAGTCCTCACAGGTCAGCATTCACTAGCACATTTTATGGTCTGTTGAGCCTAGATTCAGAAACACACCCATACCCTCCTACCCTGTGTTACCACTATAAACAGTTAAGTCAGTGGCTATCTAGAGTTAACAAATTATATCCTTTACATTAATTTTTAAAAGTCATTGTGTTATCTTCAATCATAATTGTGTTACTTTAAATCCACCATTTTATTCCTAAATAGGGAGAAATAATGATGTAAGTTATCAGAAACAACAGATAATCCACTGATCCTTTCCACAGAATAACCAGTTGTGTACAATGGGGACCGTTATGGGGATTGTAAAAATGTGGCTGTTACTAGGATGAATTTCTTCTTTCTATATCTTTAGTATATTATTGAACGGGAGTCCCATCTGTGCTCTTCAACCCCCTTGCCAGTGGCTATCCATGGTTTCAAGGTCATCAACAGTCAGAAAATGAATGCAGATTAATATAGGGAATTGAATTTAATTCTCATTACTCTGGAGAAATAGCACTGGGAATGGATGTTATGCCTGCTTGTCTAATAGATCCTTCTTCTGTGTTCCCAAGGCACCTTACCTCCAGAAATATTTTCACTTGGACAAATAAATAAGTCAGACAATGGCATATATCCTTTAAAAGATCAAAAACATGGATTGTGAAGTTTAACCCCCAGAAACTAGAGTAGTGGTGGGAAAGAATTAATGTAATATAAAATATTTGAATGAATGAATAAAAAAATTCATTGACCATTTAAATCTCAATTTGGAAAAAAATGTTACTCTTTTATTCTGGCGTTAGATAAAAGTAGAAAAAGAGGCTTGGAAAGGAACTTTGGAGAAAGTGATGGAATTCAAATAGTCCTTTAAAACATTGATTGCTTTCTTGGGAAAGGGAAACACCTCATTAGGCTATTCAGTTACACATAAATAAAGCAAGCACTCTGCCTCCTATTTTTTGTTCTTGAGGGAAACTGGTACAATTATTTGGACCTTTTAAATCAAAACTCTACTTGATTTTTATTTTGTCCAAAATGTATTTCTCTCTTTTGTTTGAATATGTCTACAGCAAGATGTCCTGCAATGCCAAAGTATTTGCTTTGTAAACATTGTTTATTCTTCTTTGGAAAGTTACTTATGAAATAAAAAGATGAGTCAGGGTCACATAAGATGATGATAGTTTCTGTGGAGTGCTAATTTTTCAAGTGTTACCTCCATTACACTATTTGAACATGAAACTTTACAGACTAATTCCAAGTATTATGTTATAACTTTATAAACAATTCCAGACAAAATTTTCCAAATTGAAGTTTTTAAAGCAAATAAACATACTTAAGAACTATAATGTTCAGCCAAGATCTAATTTGGCATTACTGTCAATAGAACACAAATTATATGAAAACCTTGATTATAACAATGTAATAAGTAATTTTGCTGAGGGCTAAAATATTAAATTATATGAAATAAATATATAATTTGCAATTCACTTTGCTTTATTATTCATCCAAATATCTTTCTCTTTTCAACGGACTAACCAAATATGCATCATAATATTTAAACTTGTTCATTTTTGGTATTTTGCTGACCTTCAGTAATAAAAATTACCAGAGCCTAATGGATATTTTTCAATGTGTTTATTGTGAAGTAACTAAGTGTTATTCGCTCAGTTATGTCTGACTCTTTGTGACCCCAAAGATTTTAGCCTGCTAGGCTCCTCTGTCCATGGAATTCTTTTTTTTTTTTTTTTTTTTTATGTCCTGATTTTATTTATTTATTTTTTTTTATAAATTTATTTATTTTACTTGGGGGCTAATTACTTTACAATATTGTAATAGTTTTTGCCATACATTGACAAGAATCAGCCATGGGTTTACATGTGTTCCCCTTCCCGAACCCCCCACCCACCTCCCTCCCCCTCCCATCCCTCTGGATCATCCCACTGCCCCGGCCCCGAGCCCTTGTCACATGCATCGAACATGGAATGGTGCTCTGTTTCACATATGACAATACACATGTCTCAATGCCATTCTCCCAGAATGGCCCACCCTCACCTTCTCCCTCAGAGTCCATAAAATTGTTCCATGCATCTGTGTCTCTCATTCTGTCCCGCATATAGGGTTATCGTTACCATCTTTCAGATTCCATATATATGCATTAGTATACTGTATTGTTGTTTTTCTTTCTGGCTTACTTCACTCTGTATAATGGGCTCCAGTTTCATCCATCTCAGTAGAACCGGTTCAAATGTATTTTTTTTAATGGCTGAGTAATATTCCATTGTGTATATGTACCACAGCTTCCTTATCCATTCATCTGCTGATGGACATCTAGGTTGCTTCCATGTCCTGGCTATTGTAAACAGTGCTGCGATGAACATTGGGGTACACGCGTCTCTTTCAATTCTGGTTTCCTCGGTGTATATGCCCAGCAGTGGGATTGCTGGGTCATATGGCAGTTCTATTCCCAGTTTTTTAAGGAATCTCCACACTGTTCTCCATAGTGGCTGTACTAGTTTGCATTCCCACCAACAGTGTAAGAGGGTTCCCTTTTCTCCACACCCTCTCCAGCATTTATTGCTTGTAGACTTTTGGATAGCAGCCATTCTGACTGGTGTGAAATGATACCTCATTGTGGTTTTGATTTGCATTTCTCTAATAATGAGTGATGTTGAGCATCTTTTCATGTGTTTGTTAGCCATCTGTATGTCTTCTTTGGAGAAATGTCTGTTTAGTTCTTTGGCCCATTTTTTGATTGGGTCATTTATTTTTCGGGAATTCAGCTGCAGAAGTTGCTTGTATATTTTTGAGATTAATTGTTTGTCTGTTGCTTCATTTGCTATTATTTTCTCCCATTCTGAAGGCTGTCTTTTCACCTTGTTTATAGTTTCCTTTGTTGTGCAAAAGCTTTTAATTTTAATTAGGTCCCATTTGTTTATTTTTGCTTTTATTTCCAATATTCTGGGAGGTGGGTCATGGAGGATCCTGCTGTGATTTATGTCGGAGAGTGTTTTGCCTATGTTTTCCTCTAGGAGTTTTATTGTTTCTGGTCTTACGTTTAGATCTTTAATCCATTTTGAGTTTATTTTTGTGTACGGTGTTAGGAAGTGTTCTAGTTTCATTCTTTTACAAGTGGTTGACCAGTTTTCCCAGCACCACTTGTTAAAGAGATTGTCTTTTCTCCATTGTATATTCTGGCCTCCTTTGTCGAAGATAAGGTGTCCATATGTGCGTGGGTTTATCTCTGGGCTTTCTATTTTGTTCCATTGGTCTATATTTCTGTCCATGGAATTCTTTAGGCAAGAATACTGGAGTGCGTTGCCATTCCTTTCTCCAGGGGATCATCCCAACCCAAGGTTTGAATCCAGGTCTCTTGCATTGCAGACAGATTCTTTACTGTCTGAGCCACCAGGGAAGCCCTATTATGAAGTGACACTTGTCAAAGGAGGAAAGAAGAATATATTTCATTTAATGGTCTGTAGTCATAATTTATGTTTCAAATATTTAGTCTTACTATATATGGACCTACATTTGTAATATTTTCCAAGTCCCACAAATGTTAGGTATAAATCTGAGGATGATTTGCTCTGAAGGAAGTAGTCATTTCTATTTTTACTAATCTTGTGAAGAAGCTAATCAAAGTATCAAAGTATAATTTTCTAAAACTTCAAAATATAACTCACAGAAACAAAAAGTAAACTCAAATCAAAAACATTAGTGAGGGATTAAGCCAAATGTTAAACTGATTCAATGCAATAAAGAAAGGACAAAGTATACACTATAGTCAGAGAAAAAATGCCGAAATGACATTGCTGAATGAAATGCAAAACTGTTTAATAGCTTCCATGACCATAAAATGTAACCTTTTAGGTTATCTTTTCATTTAGACAGAAATAATTTGTATCTCAAATGAACAAAAATCATTAACAATTTAACAATCTTCTAAGGGTTAACAAGGTCTTCCTTGGTGGCTCAGATAGTAAAGCATCTGCTGGCAATGCAGGAGACCCGGGTTCAATCACTGGGTCGGGAAGATCCCCTGGAGAAGGCAATGGCAACCCACTCCAGTACTCTTGTCTGGAAAATCCCATGGACGGAAGAGCCTGGTAGGCTACAGTCCATGGGGTCACAAAGAGTCGGACACAACTTCACTTTCACTTTCACTTCAAAGGTTAACTTCTAACTGCATAGAGTGTGGAACTTTATCAATAGTAAATCCTTAATCAGACAAATCTGGGTCCTCTTAGAAAATTAGATAAGCCTCAAGCAGACCTGTTAGATATTGCATCCCAAGTTTTGGATACTTTTTCTTAGTAAAGGAAAAGAAACAAAAGCTGGGAATTCAGTCTTGAGAGGGACTTCTCTAACAGGAGCTTGGGCAGTGGGCCAGGAGTCTGTGAATGGAGACAGACTCAAAAACATGGCATGCGGTAAGAGGAAGTTGGCCCCAGCCATTTAGAGACAGGTCTGAAACAATACCAGGAGGTGCCCTGGGACTGGGACTCTTCAGAGATGGGCCAGGATGGGAACACTCCAAGAACAACCTTATTATAGTGTAATTATAATTTATTCTGTATTTTCAAATCCTTTATCTCCAGCCTTCAATAAAATCCAGCCAAGTGGTATTATAGCCTCACATTTAGCTGTGTTGTGGGAACTTAAAGAGAGAGTCTCTTTTCCGTTTGTGTGAGGTATCCCTGTAAGGCATGAAGTAAAAGGGCAAGGGCAGTGGTTTTCCTCATGCTGATACCAGAATAGTGATAGCAACAGTAGCTAAAGGGTATGACTAGCAAGAGAAATTACTCACCATTGAAATTGTTGGTCAGGTGCTATGTTGATCAAATACAGCTAATACCAGTGAAGATCAGTCATCTGAAATACTTGGGCAGACATGTATCTGAGATACTTGGGCAGGTATGTATCAGAAATACTTGGGTAGGCATGTATCAGAAATACTTGGGCAGGTATGTATCAGAAATAACTGGATACGGGTTCTGGAAAAAATTAGCTATTTACTTTGGACAAATGAAACAGGGTCCAGAACATCTGGCTTGTTGAATTGTAGTACCATGATTATAGGTATGAACTCTATAGAGTTATATTTCCTGGTTCAAATCCTAATTCCACCTCTTAATAGTTGTATGATACAATCTAGCTTCTTTATGCCTCAGTTTCTTCATCAGTGATAAAGTATAAAGTATATCTACCACACAGGGTTGTTATGAGATCTATATTTGTCTATCTGAAAATAGTTGAAATGGTACCCATCATATTGTATGCATTTTGGTAATCTCTTGGCATAAGTTCTATTTTTGCCTTCCTTCATTCACTTTTGAATTGTAGAAGTAGTAGCCTGCAAACTGTATTTCCCTGTTTAGTTGGGTACAGAATGTTGGAAAGCAAGAGGAAGAGAGATGCTGTCCTTCTTTGCTTCTGGAGATGCCTTCAGCAGGGGTAGTGACAGTAGGGCCACGCAGGCTCTGCAGAGGGAATATGGCTCCCAGGTTCCCCCTCAGCTGCAATAACAATGGGGACATAGCGTCCGTCAGAGTAGTGGCATGATAAGGCTTCAGCCCAGGAATGGTACCAGCTCTGTATCAGAGGATAAAGCACTAAACTCTTTGGTTCACCCAGCTTTTCCAATAATTTTGTAACTAATTCTGTGCATTAAATCCCTTTACTCTTGCAATATCTAGAGTGGTTTTTGTGTTTCTGACTGATGGACACAGTCACTACTGTGTCCATTATTATATTATATATATTATATTATTTCTATTATTAATGTAAATTATACTATTGATGTTATTATTAATATCCTCTGAAATATTATCTATGAACCAAAATTCTAAAAATATAACCTTCTTACCCAATTTTTCCGATCTACCACTCTAGTCATTTTTCTACAGATTTCATCCTTGAGCCAGAAGCATATAGACTGAATGATCAATTATTATATGAACTGGTTTGTCATTTAAATACACCACTATAGGTGTATATCTGTCACTGATCGATGACCTAGTAGGTAGGGAGATTTATTTCATTTGATACCAGTCTAAGAAAGATCATATTATTTTGGAGAATGGACTTTGAACAATTAGAAAAATGTATAATCAATAACAGGAGAGTTCTTATGTCCTATATAAGGCATACTGTGTGACTAACCTTTAATACATTATCTTTCTCCAGCTCTTTATTGATTACTCATGACATAACAGTTTGAAGGAGAAAACATATACCATTAAGTAACTTTGTTTCACAGCTGAAGCTAATGTAGTAAGGGAAAATGCCTTGGTAAGAGAAGCTATGATCAATGGATTTAGCATCCAGAAGTATAAATTCCTAGAAGGATTTGTGAAGATGAGAGCTTAAAACTGGGGAATAATTTAGAAAATGGTCTGTAAAAGACAGAATTGATATGAAGGAAAAGTACCTCAACAATTAACTTGAAATGTTCAGAGATCGATCTGGCTCACATTTTTCCTTTATTCTAATTCTTCCTTTTCTTTAAGGGTTGAGTTCTGTTTTGAAACAGCCATACTCATCTTTTCTCATTGTCTTTCTCTGTTAGTCTCTGGAGAAGACTATTGTTGGACTGTCATCTCTTTACTCTGGTTTTTGCTAGCAAGCAAGAGACTCCTCATTACACAGTTACACAATATAGCTGGTCATGAACCATGTCAGTTGGAAAATGTCTTTACTTTGAATGAAGTTTTTCCAACAGTTTATTTCAGCAAACAGCTTGCTTGGCTATGTTGACCTCTTTATTAATAACCTAGAGTTTGTAACCATACAACGTGTGACTAAAAATAAATAAGACTGATATCCAGGTATGACATGTAAGCCAGCATCATTATTACAGTTATACTACTGGAGATATCTGATTAGTCTATGCGTGAGACTTTCTGCAAGCTGGAAAAACAAAATACAAGGAACTTCTGGGATATAATTGGAAGAATCATTGATTAGAAGACAGTATGTATGCTGTTCTAAGTTGCTTCATTCATGTCTGACTCTTTACAGCCCCCATGGACTGTAGCCTGCCAGGTTCCTCTGTCCATAGGATCCTCCAGGCAAGAATACTGGAGTGGGTTGCCATGTTCTCCTCCAGGGGATCTTCTTGATCCAGGGATTAAGCCAGTATCTCTTACATTTCCTGCACTGGCAGGCACTGAGGAAGCCCAGAAGACAATATGGCAAAAGAAAAATAACACTGTCTTTGTAATCAGACCATTTGAGCTCAGTCCCTGACTCTTTCACTCTAAGGATGAATTCATATCTTGTTTATCCCTCTATCCCCCTCCTCCTCACACACACACACCACACAGGCCACACCTACAGTTTATATCTTAAGTTAGGTGACTATAATCCACAGGCCAAATTCAGCCTGTCACCTGTTTTTGTAAATACAGCTTTATTAGAAAATAGTCACATCTATTTGTTTACATATTGCCTAAGGCTGTTTTTTCACATCAAAGTCAGTTTAGTCATTGTGAGAGATAATAGGTTTCAAAGGCTAAAATATTTACTATCTGGTCCTTTACAGAACATATTTGCTTATCTCTGGCTTAAATAATAGTAGAAGCTCAAGAAATTTTAGTCCCATTTCTTTAGCTAGAAAAACAATATGACAGAACATCTAGTGCCCAGATCTTGGTTTCTAATAAAAGGATCCAGAGCTCCTCGGAGAAATGTCTGAATCTACGGGCTGAGGCACGAAATACATAGCATGAGTCTGGAGCATCTTGTAGTGCCAGAAATTAAAGAAATGCAAAAAATAAAAAACTAAACAGACAAAAGCAGGAGTGTGTCAACAGGACACAGGAGACATGAGACAATTCCCAAAGCTAACAATTTGAGTAAATAGATAAATAGATTTTATCCAATTATAGCTCAAAGTCTAAAATAAATCTCCATGAATCCATACTGATATCAATAAGTGAGTCAATAAATAAATAATGGGGGTAATAGAAAAATCTATGGTACAGAAAACTTCCAAATACTTTATGTAGATACTCTGCTCTTGAGAAGCGAAACATAACTCTCCAGCTCTCAAAGTGGGCTGTGCATGGTGACTTCCTTCAAAGAGTTACGGTAGAGAAAAGGGAAAGAAAAAAGAGTAACATTAGAGAAGCTTGAAGAACACTCCTTCAGCCAGATGATAAAGGTCAGCATCATCAATAATAAGCCAGATTGATGGGAATGTACTCTTGATATGATATAATGAGAATAATACTTTGTCTCTCTGGTCTTTCTCCACAAAATATATAACCCAGGTCTAATCATATGGAAAACATCAGACAAATCCCCATAGAGGGATATTTTGCAAAATATCTGACTGATATGCCTCAAAACTGTCCAGGTAATCAAAAACAAGGAAAATCTGAGAAAGTGTCACAGCCCAGAGTAGGCTAAGAAGATATAACTACTAAATGCATTGTGTTTTTCTAGATGGAATTCTGGGACAGAAAAAGAATATTAGGTAAAAACTAAGGAAATCTTTAACTATAGACTTTAGTTAATGATAATGTTTTGATTTTATTCCCACATTAATTGTAACAAATGTTTAATACTAACATAAGCTATTAACAATAGTGGAAACTAGGTTTCGAGTATACATGAACTCTGCTCTATTTTGTAATTTTTCTATAAATCTAAAACTATTGTACAACAAAATGTTTTAATATTTGGCAGAATGCTTGAAAAGTTATTATATTTTGATGACCATAAATTCTACATTTTGATATAGAAATTATTTCACTATATAGATCCAACAAAGCAGAATAAAATGAAGTTAGAGTTCCAAATATGTATATTCTTTCACAGTCATATACCATACTAACATGTTTTACATGAAAACTGTGTACCTTTTGAATAGATAACTAATGGTCTCCAATCCTAAAAATACTAGAGAAATAAGAAATTCTTTTTCAAGTAGAAAAGACAAAAATAACAGGAAGTAGCAGTCATATTCTGAAATACAATAAAGTCATTGAGAGGTTCTATAATAGTAGCAGCATAAAAAGGAGAGAAGGACACAGCTAAAGGGTAAAATCTACTGGGGATACATTTAATCCAAGTATTGTATTTTGGAAACTACCCAAAAGCAATGAGAGTTAGCATAACATCTGGAAAATCAAAGTGAGTGCTACAATAGAATGGCAGTTCATTTGTATATTTGGGGGAGAAAATCAGCATAATAAGAAAGAAAACAAGTTTTTCCACATTTAAAGGAAAAAAATAGTCTACATCATGGACATATTTCCCAAATAAATATCTCCGAGGTAGAAAATATGCAGCCTATAATCTGCTGCTTGAAATGCAAGGGCAATTCTATGTCAAGAATACATCTAAAATTGACATACAATTCATTTAAGAGATTGCGGAAGTTTGAATACCTTAAAAAACTTAAGCAAAGAAATCCAAAGCTGTCATCTGAAGCATTTTAAATCTGTGACAATATGCTTAGTTATAAAAGGATGGTTCAAAGCCAAATTAAGCAATGCTGGCAATCTTACTGAAAGAGTAACTGATATTTCACAAGGGCTATGTCACATCAAGTTGGAATAAGGTATCACGGATATCCTGGGCCTCTGATGCTAGAAGCAAAGTGATAGACCCTGAGTTGCTGGTGCTGCTGTTGCTAAGTCGTTTTAGTCGTGTCCGACTCTGTGCGACCCCATAGATGGCAGCCCACCAGGCTCCCCCGTCCCTGGGATTCTCCAGGCAAGAACACTGGAGTGGGTTGCCATTTCCTTCTCCAATGCATGAAAGTGAAAAGTGAAAGTGAAGTCGCTCAGTCGTGTCAGACTCTTAGCGACCCCCTGGACTGCAGCCCACCAGGCCCCTCTGTCCATGGGATTTTCCAGGCAAGAGTACTGGAGTGGGGTGCCATTGCCTTTTCCAAGACCCTGAGTTAATCCTCAGCAAATATCTTTTTCAATCGTGTTGTTCAGTCGCTCAGTCATATCCGACTCTTTGAGACCCCATGGACTGCAGCACACCAGGCTTTCCTGTCCTTTTCCATCTCCCGGAGTTTGCTCAAACTCATGTCGATTGATTCAGTGATGCCATCCAACCATCTCATCCTCTGCCATCCCCTTCTCCTCTACCTTCAGTCTTTCCCAGGATCAGCGTCTTTTCTAATGAGTTGGCTCTTCGCACCAGGTGGACAAAGTACCGGAGCTTCAGCTTCAACATCAGTCCTTCCAATGAATATTCAGGACTGATTTCCTTTAGGATTGACTGATTTGATCTCCTTGCAGTCCAAGGACTCTCAAGAGCCTGCTTCAACACCACAGTTTCGAAAGCATCAATTCTTTGGCACTCAGCCTTCTTTAAGGTCCAACTCTCTTTTCAATCTACTTGAAGATAAGCAATCTAATCATTTAGAAGACCTATGATAGTCTTTTCAAAAGACATATGAATAGGAATGTAGTTAACCACAATGAGTGGTTTCAAGGGTTTCCTCTGCCCTAACAGAAAAAAAAAATTAGACCCACCCTTCCATTGTGTAGAAAATAGATTTTTTTAAATGGATAGTCCTCAAGCAACTCAAGTGACTTAACTGTATCTATTTTGTGATGCTAGATCAGAGAATATATGTTAAGTAGAAAATATTTATTAGTTTATTGGTACCCTATGCTAATAGTTAAGCGTAGAAAATCTATACAATGTGCTATTATGAACTTAATTATCAAAGTAATTTTCAAAATCTGATTTACTGATTAACTCCAAATTGAATATATAAATTCTACATATGCTTGTTTTGTCCACATGTGGCTTGATGTCCACAGTTTGAACATTTTTTTTAAAGCAACTAATATTTCTTTCAATGAAGAGTAAAACATTAAAGGTGAAACAGACAGACTGATTCCTTTGATTGCTTGATAGTTATGTTGTTTAACTTCTTGGCTTAAAGGAATTAATTTTGCTTATTCCATTATACCTTAAAATAGATCATTTATTAACATTCATTTATTTAACAAATGTTTATTGATGGCAAAATTTGCATCAGCTATTGTGCTAAAACTCAGAGGATGCAACTGTAAACAAAATCAGAAAGAGTCTCTGTCCTCATGGAGTTTAAAGCCTAAAAAACAAGACAGGTTGCTCTTATTATAATTCCTAGGAAGGACAAGTGCATGGTGCTATGTGATTTAGTGATTTAGTCAGACTTGGAGAAAGTATCTCTGAGAGTCAGAAGGAAAATTTCCCAGGGAGAGAGCAGAATATATGCTACTAACTTACGATGGAAGATAGTTTGGACCATGGATAAGCTTTGAAGGTCATGGTAAAAATGTTTGCCTTTAAGAGGACAGGGAAAGTATTTAAGAGTTTTACCCAAAGTTACATAATTATTTTTGCATCTAAAAAATGTCATGCAGTCTATGTGTGGATAAATGGTGAGATGAGGCTGGGCTGGATGCAGGTAGATTGCTCAAAGGGTTATTATAGCACTTAGAAGTCAGTTTTTGAGAAGAGGAGGCATGATGTTTTTACTGGAATTGCTAAAAATGGATAGATTTGAGAGACATTTAGGAAATAATGTACACTGGTCTTGCTGATGGGTTGAATATGGCGGCCAGAGATAAAAGGGACTTCTGGTTAGTACAGCCTCATGGGTATTGAAGACAGCCTATAAAAGAAGATTATTAAAATGTGGGGAAATGTGGTCTGTAATCGATGATTCAATTTTGGGATGTTCATTTTAAGATACCTCTGAAACATACAAGAAGGGATGACCCAAGGAGCACTTCCAGAATGAAGTGAAGTGAAGATCAGGGTGAAGATCTCCAAAAATCTGCTCCCTATAAAAACAATGAGAACATTAACAATTATTCTCAAAGTCAACTTTTTAAAGACTCCTGAAATTAACTTAAGGCTTTCAATAATTACAGAAGCTATTATGCAATAAAAATGACTAGATCTCATAAGAAGAATAAGCATTGTGGCATTTTTAACTTGCCTGACTCCCGTCACCCCCTTTTCAGCTCTGTTGTAGAACTGAAAACTTGCAGACTCACAACTAGATAGCTGTAACAACCAGAAGTCTAGCAGCCAATGGAGGGACAGATTTTCCTAAATCTGGATTTTGATAGAAAATTTAGGAAAATCTGGCTTGGATTTTCCTAAAGTCTCATCTCCAGAGAAAGGTTATTATTTGACCTTTCTAGCAGCTCCTAGGCAAAGTTTCATTCTTAGAACTTGCCTTTATTTGACTTAACCCAGAACTCTCTCTGTGTGACTCTTATCTCCAGGATATTTGTAGAAGATATTTAATAGCCATTGTTTGATACTATAGCTAGCTGAGGCAGTGATACCATCTGTAGCTAACAAGAGGTTGACCAGAAATCTCAAAAAAGAAAAGAGGAATGAGAGGGATTTGAAAGAGTCCAAAAATTCCTGAAAATCTAGAAGGTGATGTTAATATGCAGGACTGTGCATATCCCCAGGAATGACCTTGAATTCCCTAATCTTTCACTTTTGACTGATACTGATGCTCTGCCTAGGTATGAGGTAAAGACTAAGCCATCCCTGGTAGCTCAATGGTAAAAACTCTGCCTGCCAATGCAGGAGACATGGTTTCAATCCCTGGTCTGTGAAGATCCCACATGCTGCAGAGCAACTAAGCCTGTGCTCCACAATTGTTGAGCCTGTGCTCTAGAACCCAGGAGCCACAGCTACTGAGCCCATGAACCCCAGCTGCTGAAAGCCAGCTGCCCTAGAGCCTGGGATCAGCAGCAAGAGAAGCCACTGCAGTGAGAAGCCATACATTGCAATGAAGAGTAGCCCCCATTTGCCACAACCAGAAAAAACCCACAAGCAGCAATATATATATAATTTATATATTAAAATATATTATATTTTATTTAAAAAATATAGGAATAGTGCTTGTCAGTAAAAAGGAATTAAGTACTTATACTATAACATGCATGAACCTTGAAACATCATGTTAAGTGAATAAAACCAAACGTAGAAATGCGTATATTGTGTGATTCCATTTATATTACATGTCCAGGTTAGGATATCTAGAGAGGTAAAAGTTTAGTGGCTGCTAGGGGATAGAAAGGTGGGAATGGGGAGTGGACGCTTCTGGGTATGGTGCTTCCTTTTGTGGTGATGAACATATTCTAAAGTTATATAGTGAAAGTGAAAGTGCTAGTCACCCCGTCGTGTCCAACTCTTTGTGACCCCATGGACTGTAGCCCACCAGGCTCCTCTGTCCATAGAATTCTCCAGGCAAGAATACTGGAGTGGGTTGCCATTCCCTTCTCCAGGGGATCTTCCCGACCCAGGGATCAAACCCAGGTCTCTCACATTGCAGGTAGATTCTTTACCATCTGAGCCACCAGGGAAGCCCAAAGTTATATAGCAGTGATGGCTGTACAACTTTATTAGTGTGTGTAATTAAATAGTTTAAATGGGTAAATTTTAAGGCATGTGAATTATATCTCAATAAAACTATTATAAAAAAAATTTCACGTTGAGGAAATAAAAAAAATACAAAAAAAAGGATGAAATGATAAACTTGAATGTTTGGCATTTATAGAACAGATAAGTTTGACTGCAAGTTAAAAAGCTTTCTGTTAACCATTTTTGATATGTTGATACATAAAATTTCATAACTATCTTAGTTCATTCAGACTGATAACAGTATATCAGAGACTGGGTGACATATATAGAAATATATTTCTCACGGTCCTGGAGTCTGGAAAGTCCAAGACCAGGATGCTAGAAGATTCTATTTGTAGTGAGGGCCCTCTTCCTTGTTCTCAGATTGCCGTGTTCTCTCTGTGTCCTCACATGGTGGAGGGAAAGAAGGAGCTTTCTAGGATTTCCTTTATAACGGTGCTGATCTCATTCATGAGGGCTCCATCCTCATGACCTAGTCACTTCCCAAAGGCCCCACATCCAAATGACATCGTATTGGGGGTTAAGATTTAAACATATGAATTGAATTCATTCAGTGCATTCATAGCAATAATGAAGTTACAGAGCACAATGTTTAAAAGAATATAAAAAATAACATAGGAGAGATATGAATAAGGGATTCTGTGAGGAAATAGTTTCAGAGAACATCTTGGAGATATTATATCTATGTCCCTGCTTTATACTGGTTTAAAGCTATCATGTTAGAGAACATAAATATGACAAAAGTTACTTTGAATCCAGACAAGAAATATTATTAAGATAGAAGGAGCCAACTAAGAAAATTAAAGCATCTGGTCCTTTGCTGTTTTCCAAGCTAAACTTTTCAAAGCAATTTGGGTAACAGGACAAAGCATAAAAACAGAGCAAAAACTAAAGGAAGTTATTCACAGTAGCTGAAATAGCTGAATGTAAAATGCAAAGAATTTTTAAGGCATTGGTTCTGCACTTTGAGAATACTTGAAGGTTTTTCAACAGAAGCTAGAAGATGGACACCTTTTAAATGAGTAAAGAGATCGAAATGTAAAAGAAACAAGATTTTCCTCCATGTATATGGTGCATTCAAACCACTAGGAAATTCTTAGGACCAATTATATACATCTTTATTGTTGGTGGTGGTGATGGCTGTTTAGTCGCTAAGTCATGTCCAACTCTTGTGACTCCACGGACTGCAGCCCAGGTTCCTCTGTCCATGGGATTTCCCAGGCAAGAATATTGGAGTGACTGTCATTTCCTCTCCAGAGGATCTTCCCAACCCAGGGATCGAATTCAGGTTTCCTGCATTGCAGGTGGATTCTTTACCAACCAGGGAAGCCCAGGTACATCTGTAACAAAACTAAGAAAAACATTTTTGAGAGTGTTAGTTTTCCACAAGTAATACACTGTAGCATCAAATAAATCAATCTCCTCGCTGATTTATATTGTCTTGTATAATTAGAGTGTCTCTGTCTGCTTTGTCCACATTAGAGTCTTATTCAAAAAAGTGTTCATATCAATTCAGATCCTCTTGGCCAGGCAACCTGCTGGTATTTAAACAATTGCCAACCTTTAATATTAATATCAGAACTATCAACATGAAACAAACTGGGATGGCAATAGATAAATTAGTTTTTGAATAGTGGTGAAAAGTTGATATGGTCCATAGCCAGTCTTTAAATGTCATTTTTAGAGGGGGGCGGTAACGCAGAATGAGGAAAGGTAAGCTTTGAAATTAGGCTCATGAGAGAGGGTGGTTATATTCCTTAGCTTCTCTGGGTATTGATTTTATTATCTGTAAATAAAGAATAATAATATCTTCTTTCTAGAGATTCAGCAAAGATTAAATTAAAAGTTGTAGTTAATATTTGTGTGTCCCTGCCACATAAAGGGCCCTCAGTCACTATCACTATCATTATATCTGTTATTTTGAAACCTTACTTTATAATATAACTAAAAAACATCAGTTAAAAAAGCAACACTTTGTGATGTTATAAGATGTCCAGATATTTATAAAAAATCATGATCAGCTTTGACCAACAGTTTCATATCCTAAAAACTTGGCTCCTACTTGCATGAGAAAAAGTGAGGAAAAAATAATATCTCTACTCCAATACGCCAGAGGTACAGTGTCCATGAAACAGTGTTTTCCTCATTTCCCACTTCAAAACAAAAAAGAAATAGTCACCCCAAATGGAATCATATAACAACTGGTAGAATGAGAAAAATGTCAAACTCTTTTGGACCTTCTCTTCTTCACAGATGAAAAGTAGAACACAGAAAAATGATTATTTTGCAAATAACTACACTTGCCACTCAAATACAAATAGTGCCTGTATCGGAATGCTCACAAGTATTTCATACTTATACAGGGTGTATTCCAGTCTTGCTATTCTACAAAAGAAAGTTAGCTACAGCTTTGCTTTGATGACATATATTATGGCAAATTTTCACTAAAACAATTTTCATTCTTTCTTCCCAGCTCAAAGTTGCCATGAGATCAGTGTACCTTCTTCACCTATCAGTATCCTAAGTGTAACGTCTCATCCCTGGTGTGCTGCAAAACTGACTTAATACTGGTTGAATGAATGAAATATTCAGACTAGGTATGCAAGGAACACATCTGCTACCGTGTTTCAGGAGGAAAAGATACAGGTTGTCCTTATATACATGCAGAGGCAGGCACTCCTCAGGCAAAAGCTCAATGGAGGTGATATGACAAAGGGGAAGAAGTTTGGGCTTCCCAGGTAGCACTGGTGGTAAAGAACCTGCCTGCAAGTGCAGGAGACTCAAGAGATGAGGGTTCATTCCCCAGACTGGGAAGGTCCCCTGAAGGAGGACATGGAAACCCGCTTCAATATTGTTGCCTGGAGGGTCACAGCCATAGCGTTGCAGAGTCTGACACGACTGAAGCTTAGGGAACTACAGTTACAGAGGGTGTGTGAGTGTGTGTGTGTGTGTGTGTGTGTTAGGTAGGGAGGTGTAGAGTAGATAATGGAACCGGCGACTTTAAAGGCAGAACACCTAGAGAAAACATTTTTTGGAATTCTATCTGGGGCTACATATGTGACTGAAACTTGGCTAGGTGTAATGGTAGAGGAGCCTCTTTGGTCAAGTAGCCAGAAAAAAAAATATATGCAGGAGTGAACTGGTACATTTTAGTGCAGGAGAATTATATTAATAGGAATACAACTTTTGAGTGGGATTTAGAACCTAACCCTCATTTAATTTGCATTTAATGCCTAAGCACATGAGACTGATTCCTGTTCAGTGAGGCCTCAATAGGTAGTGACAGTCTGGAAAGAAAGATGTAAGCTGTCAAGGTCATCGCCCTATCTTTTTCAAAAATGGTATGCATGTCCAACTGCTCACATGCAAAACTTTGGTTAAAATCCAGTGAGCGTTGCCCACTGTATGCCAGTGACACTTTATCTTGTTACCTCCTCCTAAGACACATTTATTTACATTCATTAAGTTTACAGAGGCTGATTTATTAAAACAGAATGGAGTAAATCCTTCAGGCAAACAAAAACATTTTATAATTCTCATCCATCATTTGTTCTCTATTAGGAATTTGATAGTTGTCATAAAGTCAAGAAGAATAGCAAACACGCTTACTGCATGCCAGACCATTTCAAACAGTTTACACGGATTATCTCATTTGACCTTCATAACAATGTATTAGGTTCATAACAACCTATTAGGTAATCCACTTTTGCAGATGTGGAAACAGAGCAAGACATACTATCATTTAGCCAAGGTCACACAGGTCCTAATCACTGGATCTAGGATTCAAACAGCAGGCTGATATCAAAGCAGAGACTCTTAATCTTGAAGCCATCCTCTCACTGAGCACTGAGTCATTCACTCCTGAGGGTTTCAACTTTGTTTTGACTTAAGTTTAGCACAGTACTCCTAAAATGTTAATGCATTTAAGAACTACTGTATCAGGGTGAAAGTGAGTGTTAGTCACTCAGCTGAGTCTCTTTTGTGACCCCATGGACTGTAACCTGCCAGGTTCCTCTGTCCATGGAATTATATAGGCAAGAATACTGGAGTGGGTAGCCATTCCCTTCTCAGGGGATCTTCCTGACCCAGCAATCAGACCTGGGTCTCCTGCATTGCAGGCAGACTCTTTACTATCTGAGCCACCAGGAAAGCCCACTATATAAGGAGATAGACCCCAAATCAAGTTTTACAGATGATAGAAAGGATTTTCCAAGGGCATTTTTTGCCTTACTAGCTGACTTTAGAACTTAACCCTAGAAAGAAGCAATCTCACCGTAATTTGTAAGATCACTGCCAGCCTGTGAAGAAAATGAAACATAAGTGGAAGTCAGTCCTCCCTAACAGGGTGCTGGGATATGCCAATTACAGATAACTTATCTATTCATTGGGGCTCAGACGTTTTTAGGTAACACTAGTCTACTTGTTGTATTGCAGTTAGTGTATGATATTTAAGATACAAAATAAATACTTAGAAATATTTTTTATTAGCAGTGTTGCCTTGTCAGACAAGTTTTCATCACTCTTCATTTGTTTGTTCATTCATTTGTCCCTTTCCTCTTTTCCTTCCTTCTTTCGATCTATTTATTATTCATTCACTACTGTATGTTAGGTATGCAGACAAATTAAAACAAAAGAAAATGAAACTCAAACATGGTTTTGTCCATGTTCAGCTTATGTCCTTTAAAAGAATAAGGAGGTTTCATATTTTTCAGTATTGGTTTAACTCTTAGAAACATGCTCAGTGTTCATTAGTGGAACTGGATCTTTTGCCTAAAACCACAGAAAAATTTTAAATGCATAGAATTATGCTTTCATATTAATATTTTAGAACTCTAATGGGTAAAATTCTGGTATAAGGATTATAAGAATCTTATTTGAATTTGGTAAATGTATTTGTTTGTCATAACAATATTTTCTTTTAATGCTGGATAATAGAAATAATGTGTTTAGCCCTAAAAATGTCCATCTGTTATCGAGCTGGGGAAATTATTTTCAGTTGTCTATATTCTGTTTTTATATTTCTACATTTAAAATTTTCTTAATAAAAATTCCTGGATTTTAGCTTCTAAACTATTCCAATGATACACATAAAATTAGACAAGTTTGATGCCCAAATGCTACCATGAAAACTTCTAGGACATGAGTAACATTAGAATATTATTAAATAAACTCTGTAGGAGAGGGAGATTCTAGACCAATAAGATGAGGAAGTTCAACCTACATCTCATTCTGGAGGAAACACAATTACAGTTATTCAATGCCATAAAGTAATGCCCATCTGAGAAGATCTCCTCTAATGGAGGTGTTGCCAAGTTTTAGAAAGACATCTTAACATATTTAATTTGTTTAAATTTTACAATGAGCTTATATGTTGTATATCCAGGAAAATGAATGTATGACTCATGGATTCTATGAAGTTAAAAGAAAATGAAAGTCACCAATAAGCCAGTGACACAAATACAACCCTTTTTACGATAGAATACATTCAGGTTTGTAAAAATTAAAAGACAATTTTCAGTGATTTTTTAAAAATCAAAATAGACTTTCTCTGTCAAAAAAATTAACTTATGGGATAAGCAAGGGAATGATAAATTTATACACATGTGTATATAATGCCCAAAGCTGACAAACTTGGTTTGTGTGATTGTTTCACTAAATTATGCAATAAAATTTGTAACTTGATGGAAAGTTGTTCTCCAGAGTTCTCTTTGAAAGGTGAAGACACAAAAGAAAGTTTTGTTTATTCCTCTTTAAAAGGATTTTTTGAATTTAATAAGCATGACAACTTAACAGTCCATAAAATGTTGTTTTATATTTCTTTCTGATACCTTCAGTTCCCTCAGGATTTGTATAAATGCTTTCCAAATTTATCAATGGAATGTCTCAAAAATAATTTCAAAAGACAATATTAATATAGGTAAAATAACCTGGGTGAAAATAAAAGCAAATACAGAAGTAGAAAATCTAAAGAGTGCAAAGAATAGAATAATACTCAAGAAGACAAGAAGCAAAATACAGGCCTTCTTTAATCTACACAAATGTTAACTTTCTAAATTAACAAAGTAGTGAAAGAACATTGATAATAATTTAAAGTCTCAAATTTGAAGAAAATTGCTACCTGGAGTTGGTGATAATTAGGCAGTAGTATCCTTGACACATTATTATACTATAACCCAGATCTAAATCACACTGTGAAGATGAGCGGTCAGAGAATATGAAGGCCGAGTTACTGAAGCTGCAGATTTGGAGTCAGAGGTTCTTTCCTTACATAGAAGAAACTAATAGTCATTGAGAAGGTGGATCCCAAAGGACTAGAAAACTACTAAAAAAGAAAAATGACCTGTCGGATGATAATTAAAATACCTGCAGGCCCAGCAGTGATGGTGCACCTCAGTCCCTGGCTTGCCAGAGAGACATGTAGTAAAATACCTCTTTCCTCACAAAATCTATTTTTCAATCAGATTACTTGGCAATATTTTCTGAGGAACTATGTTTCCAACACTATATTGAAAATGAATAGATGACTGGCATTTTCTTTATTTTTAAAACACCTTGAAAGTCAACTTTATGGACTGTATTTCTTCAATAACCTAAGGAGTCAAGGGAGGAAAAAATTCAAACATGGGAAATAAATAATAACAAGTGAAGCAAATACAAGTATAGAGATGAAGGAAAATTGAAGGGCAGAAATATAAATGCTGCAATTTTATCTCCACTTTTTCTCCGAATGATGTTGAATGCAACAATTAACCTGGCTCTAACCTCCACCCACACCTCCCATTGACTCAGTGGGAGCTCTTCACAGAGCTACAATTATGAGCTGCACATAACACAAAATTGTTAACTTGCTCATTTACCATCTCTCCTGTTCCCTAAATATTTTATCTCATCTCCTACTGTAAAAGTTCCACTGACATCAAATAGAGATACTTTAAGTCTTAAGAGTTATAACATTTATATATACCTCATATGAAAATAGAAGATTAAAAATCTCATATCTATGCTTAAAATATATCTTACCCACATATGAATCTTAGTTTTCTATGACAACTAATCTGGATAAAAATGCCAGTCACTAAACACTAACATTATGACGCTGAAAGTGGGAATGTTGTTCCAAAAGACTTGGGGTAAGGAGAGGAAGATACCTCCCACCTGATGTTATAATTTCTACAGGCTCAGTAACATGTTCCGTATTTTTCTTCAGGCTTTGTCTCTAATTTTAAAACTGGTGTTAATAATAATTTCAATGGACATCAATGATCCAGTATAGACACCACCATTTAAATCTCCATAACCACTCCCTGTCCTCATCTAGTTCATTTCTTCAAAACATTTCAACTGAATGAACATATTATTCCTTCAAAGTTTATATTGGAATGAACAAATTTCCTCAATTATTCCCTAAAATCTGTCCTAATGAATATCTTATTGATGTAATAGCAGTATCTGCATCACATCCTATCTATAACAAAATCTCTCATATTTTTTCCTATTACTTCATTGGTCTTTTTAGACTACCTGAAGATAAGCCACTACAGTTAGTAGGAGTTCATGAAAGAGCAGAGAGTTACTTGGGGTATAAACAGTGATGTTTTAGGAAAGATGTGAGGTGTTAAGAAATCTTGAGTCCTCAGAATTTCAAATTTAAGCCACCGATTACTTTTCCTTTGTACACCAGCATTACTTCTATGTTTTGTTGTTGTTTAGTTGCTCGGTCATGTCTGATTCTTTTGTGAGCCCATGGACTATTCCTCTGCCCACGGGATTATACAGGCAAGCATACCAGAGTGGGCTGCCGATCTGCCATGGTGACAATGAAGAATATGGCATTGAGTGCTTTCCAACCATTCAACCAAGCTATAGTTCTGTGTGAAGGCCTGTCTGTGTGACCTCAGAATAGGTCTGTTCTCTTCATATGTGACTAGAACATCATCAGTTGATATGGATAATTTTGACTTTTTCTACTCTATATAGTGTTTATAATCATTTTTCTATAATAAATTTTAATATACTGTTTCAAGAAGAACCTCATATCACCTGCCTGCTTAAAAAGCTTTAATGGCCTTTTGAATAAATTCTGAACTTTTTTGAGTGACTTCACAAGCCATCTATGGTACCTGCCATTTCTTTTCCCTACAAGCTTCTTCCTAATTTTACTATTTTGCTACTTCCTTCACATCTTCATACTGTTTCAATAATAACATACATGCCATTGCTTTTGAGGAATGCATTTATACATTCTGTTCAGTTCAACTGAAAGTCTATTCAGATCTACCTCCACCTAAGAAATGCTTTTGTTGGGATTTCCTTGGTGCTCCAGTGGCTAAGACTCTGCACTCCTAATGCAGGGGACCTGATTTCAATCTGTGGTCAGGGAACAAGATGCTACATGCCACAGCTAAGAAATCCCACATACAACTAAGACCTGATGCTGCCAAATATACAATTATTTTTTAAAGAAATCCTTTTGTTTCTACAGACCCAGCATAAATGCCATCTCTCTCATGATGCCAACCATGTTCCATGAATTCCTTTGTTCAGGTTTTACTGTTCTGGCATTTATCAAGCCCTACATTTTTCAGGAGAGATGAAGCCAAAGCAAAAACAACACCCAGTTGTGGATGTGACTGGTGATAGATCTAAAGTCCAATGCTGTAAAGAGCAATATTGCATAGGAACCTGGAATGTTAGGTCCAGGAATCAAGGCAAACTGGAAGTGGTCAAACTTTGGCAAGAGTGAATGTTGACATTTTAGGAATCAGCGAACTAAAACAGACTGGAATGGGTGAATTTAACTCAGATGACCATTATATCTACTACTGTGGGTAAGAATCCCTTAGAAGAAATGGAGTAGCCATCATAGTCAACAAAAGAGTCTGAAATGCAGTACTTGGATGAAGTCTCAAGAACAACAGAATGATCTCTGTTTGTTTCCAAGGCAAACTATTCAATATCATGGTAATCCAAGTCTATGCCGCGACCAGTAATGCTGAAGAAGCTGAATGGTTCTATGAAGACCTATAAGACCTTCTAGAACTAAGACCCAAAAAAGATATCCTTTTCATTATAGGGGACTGGAATGCAGAAGTAGGAAGTAAAGAAACACCTGGATTATCAGGTAAGTATGGCCTTGGAGTACAAAATGAAGTAGGGCAAAGGCTAATAATAGAGTTTTGCCAAGAGAACGCACTGGTCATAGCAAACACCCTCTTCCAACAACACAAGAGAAGACTCTACACATGGACATGACCAGATGGTCAACGCCGAAATCAGATTGATTATATTCTTTGCAGCCAAAGATGGAGAAGCTCTATACAGTCAGAAAAAACAAGACCGGGAGTGGACTGTGGCTCAGATCATGAACTCCTTATTGGCAAATTCAGACTTAAATTGAAGAAAGTAGGGAAAACCACTAGACCATTCAGGTATGACCTAAATCAAATCCCTTACGATTATACAGTGGAAGTGACAAATAGATTCAAGGGATTAGATCTGATAGAGTGCCTGAAGAACTATGGACGGAGGTTCATGACACTGTACAGGAGACAGGGATCAAGACCATCCCCATGGAAAAGAAATGCAAAGAAGCAAAATGGCTGTCTGAAGAGGCCTTACAAACAGCTGGGAAAAGAAGAGAAGCGAAAAGCAAAGGAGAAAAGGAAAGATATTCCCATCTGAATACAGAGTTCCAAAGAAGAGCAAGGACATATAAGAAAGCCTTCCTCAGTCATCAGTGCAAAGAAATAGAAGAAAACAATAGAATGGGAAACACTATAGGTCTCTTTAAGAAAATGAGAGATACCAAGGGAACATTTCATGCAAAGATGGGCACAATAGAGGACAGTAATGGTATAGACCTAACAGAAGAAGAAGATATTAAGAGGTGGCAAGAATACACAGAAGAACTAAACAAAAAAGATCTTCATGACCCAGGTAACCACAATGGTGTGATCACTCACCTAGAGCCAGACATCCTGGAATGTGAAGTCAAGTGGGCCTTACGAAGCATCACTATGAACAAAGCTAGTGGAGGTGATGGAATTCCAGTTGAGCTATTTCAAATCCTAAAATATGATGCTGTGAAAGTGCTGCACTCAATATGCCAGCAAATCTGGAAAACTCAGCAGTGGCCACAGGACTGGAAAAGGTCAGTTTTTCATTCCAATCCCAAAGAAAGGCAATATCAAAGAATGTTCAAACTACTGCACAATTGCACTCATCTCACATGCTAGCAATGTAACGCTCAAAATTCTCCAAGCCAAGCTTCAACAGTACGTGATCCATGAATTTCCAGATGTTCAAGCTGGATTTAGAAAAGGGAGAGGAACCAAATATCAAATTGCCAACATCTGTTGGATCATTGAAAAGGCAGGAGAGTTCCAGAAAAACATCTATTTCTGCTTTATTGACTATGCCAAAGCCTTTGACTGTGTGGATCACAACAAACTCTGGGAAATTCTTCAAGAGATGGGAATACTATACCACCTGACCTGCCTCCTGAGAGATATGTATGCTGGTCAGGAAGCAACAGTTAGAACTGGACATGGAACAACAGACTGGTTCCAAATCGGGACGGGAGTACGTCAAGTTCAGTTCAGTCACTCAGCCGTGTCTGACTCTTTGCGACCCCATGGACTGCAGCACTCCAGGTCTTTCTGTCCATCACCAACTCCTGGAGTTTACTCAAACTTATGTCCATTGAGTCGGTGATGCCATACAATCATCTCATCCTCTTTTGTCCTCTTCTCCTCCTGCCTTCAATCCTTCCCAGCATCAGGGTCTTTTCCAATGAGTCAGCTCTTCGCATCAGGTGGCCAAAGTATTGGAGTTTCAGCTTCAACATCAGTCCTTCCAATGAATATTCAGGACTGATTTATTTTAGGATATGCTGGTTGGATCTCCTTGCAGCCCAAGGGACTCTCATGAGTATTCTCTGACACCACAGTTCAAAAGCATCAATTATTTGGCACTCAGCTTTCTTAGCAGTCCAACTCTCACATCCATACCTGACTACTGGAAAAACCACAGCTTTCACTAGACAGACCTTTGTTGGCAAAGTAATGTCTCTGCTTTTTAATATGCTGTCTAGGTTGGTCATAACTTTTCTTCCAAGGAGCAAGTGCCTTTTAATTTCATGGCTGCAGTCACCATCTTCAGTGATTTTGGAGCCCTCCAAAATAAAGTCTGTCACTGTTTCCACTGTTTCCCCATTTACTGGACATGAAGTAACGGGACCAGATGCCATGATCTTAGTTTTCTGAATGTTGAGCTTTAAGCCAACTTTTTCACTCTCCTCTCAAGGCTGCATATTGTCACCCTGCTTATTTAACTTATATGCAGAGTACATCACGAGGAATGCCAGGCTGAATGAAGCACAAGCTGGAATCAAGGCTGCCAGGACAAATATCAATAACCTCAGATAAGCAGATGACACCACCCTTATGGAAGAAAGAGAAGAAGATCTAAAGAGCCTCTTGATGAAAGTGAAAGAGGAGAGTGAAAAAGTTGGCTTAAAGCTCAATATTCAGAAAACTAAGATCATGGCATCCAGTACAATCACTTCATGGCATATAGATGGGGAAACAATGAAAACAGTGACAGACTTTATTTTGGGGGCTCCAAAATCACTGTAATAGTTACTGCAGCCATGAAGTTAAAAGACACTTGCTCCTTGGAAGGAATGCTATGACCAACCTAGACAGCACATTAAAAATCAGAGACGTTACTTTGCCAACAAAGGTCCATCTAGTCAGAGCTATGGTTTTTCCAGTAGTCAGGTATGGATGTGAGAGTTGGATTATAAAGAAAGCTGAGTGCCGAAAAACTGATGCTTTTGAACTGTGGTGTTGGAGAAAACTCTTGAGAGTCCCTTGGACTGCAAGGAGATCCAACCAGCGTATCCTAAAATAAATCAGTCCTAAATATTCATTGGAAGGACTGATGTTGAAGCTGAAACTCCAATACTTTGGCCACCTGATGTGAAGAACTCACTCACTGCAAAAGACCCTGATGCTCTGAAGGATTTAAGGTGGGAGGAGTAGGGGAAGCCAGAGGATGAGATGGTTGGATGGCATCACTGGCTCTCGATGGACATGAATTTTAGTATGCCCTGGGAGTTGGTAATGGACAGGGAGGCCTGGTGTGCTGCAGTCCATGGGGTCTGCAAAGTGTCTGACACGACTGTGTGACTGAACTGAACTGGTGCAAGTCAATGCTTTGAGCAAGAAGTAAAATTAATAAATCTCTGAAAGAGGAAATTTCTCAGAGATGGTGTTTCAGTAAGTGGATCTACTTGCATAGCTGTGGACTTGGGGAATGGCACAATAAGATTATAGGCAACAGAAAGATCTACCTGCAAGAGCAAGAGGATGAGAGTTAATCGAGGACCAGGAAAGGAGGGAAGACAGAGAAGCAGAGAATGAGGCACTTAGTTTAAGAAAAGCATAATTTGACCCTACTGAGAAGTTTAGGAAATTGATCTTTATGCTTCAGTTTGAGCCCCAGAAAGATCATATTAAACCAATTAAATTTGTAATAATTTTTGCTTAGAGCATTGGAGGATAAAAACAAGAGTTTATAACTCTCTCCTGAACATGCTGTCCATGCTAATGTTGCATTTTGCTCTCAACTTGCTAATTACTGGCAGTATGGCCCTCAGCACACCTACAGTAAATTCTGTTACTGCCTCAATTATTGTACAGTGTCACAATCTGAGAAGAACTTGAAGATGCCCTTTTCATCTGTTCCTACTATTTTGAATTAATTCCATAGTACCAGAATTTGAGAGAAATGAATAAATTGGGCAGGATTAAGAAAAAAAAATGAAAATCAGAAATTAAGTTGAAAAGAAAAAGCCACTGAAACCACATTTTAAATAGAGCCAAAGTCCAAAACAAATAAGCCTTAGCCATCACTAGTGTCCTTTTTAAGGATCAAGGCAATAGAGTTCTCCCCTCACTATGGTAAGATTCTCTAGCAACAAAGACACTCAGTTATAATAATTATGTCCCTCCTTTTCTTTAGTTCTCAGAAAATCCTGTAGAAGATCCTGGTCCACTTGGTTAGCAATCTTTTGATTCAAAATCACATAGTGTAGCTTTCTCCTCAAAGGTGTGACATTTTATTATCTGCATACAGGAGAGAAAATATCTCCAAGTTTCCTTTAAAAGTGATTGTAAACTGCCTCCAGGAAGCATTCAAAGAATCTGGACTTTCCTTTGATTCTGTATGCCTTTAACACATAGAGATTTATTTATACTACCACTTATTCTTGTTGATATATCATTGTGTAATTAAATCTTTGATTTTTCATTGATGCTTCTATTTTCTTTCCAAATATTTTGTAATTCCTCAAAAATAACTTGAATGTCTCCTATTTCTTCTAACTCATTCCCAGGTACAGCATCCTAGTCAATACTCCATCAAATACTGGATAGATATGTTATTTTTGAAAATTTTCTATCAAGTGCAATGTGACTTATTTTCTGATCATTCTAATGATGCCTGTTCCCTGCTGCATATTTCATCACAACTTTCTCTTTTATTTTCTTTGTGGACTTTATGGTATGCTGGTAAATATTTAACAACCAGCTTTCCAGAAGAAAGCTGCTGCTGCTAAGTCACTTCAGTTGCGTCCAACTCTGTGCAACCCCGTAGATGGCAGCCTACCAGGCTCCTCCATTCCTGGGATTCTCCAGGCAAGAACACTGGAGTGGGTTGCCATTTCCTTCTCCAATGCATGAAACTGAAAAGTGAAAGTGAAGTTGCTCAGTCATGTCCGACTCTTTGTGACCCCATAGACTGCAGCCCACCAGGCTCCTCCGTCCATGGGATTCTCCAGGCAACAGTACTGGAGTGGGCTGCCATTGCCTTCTCCTTCCAGAAGAAAGAAAGAAAGCTAAATACTCCTACTTTGGCCAGTTTAAAGATACCAATGTGATGTCACAAAAAATGATATTGGGGCGACAGGCACAATAACTGGGTCTCCCATAACAGTGTAAACAGGCATATCACTGTTTGTGGTTCTTACCATTACCTAAGATTATCTGATAAACATTTGCTGGATAAAAGCATAACTATAGACTCAAAATTGAATATATTAAAAAATTTTAATGTAATGATAATAAAAATATTTTTAAAAAACCATCAAAATTTGTGGGTTCTAAAAGTTCAGAAACATCTCGTGAGTAGATGTGAGAAAGAGATGAGTCCAGTATCACTTTTAAAAGTAATTTTATCTTGCCTCTCTGTGTCTCTTAGGGTTTATCTGAAGGTGGAAATATGAGGATGGAATGCATAAACAAAATGAAGAAAAGCTTTGAATTTAAATTCATTATAAAATATCAATCATAACTTCTAACTGTGAAAATAGAAAAACGTTCATTTCAAAATGAAACAAAAACATCATTTTATATTTTATGAGTTAAACAGGCATAAATAAAACATTTTATTATCAGGAAGCCTTTGCACTTATTATATGTGCTATTGCCTATGGCAGAATTAGAGCAAACATTACATTCATTATTTGCATAACAGATAATGTAAAATAATGCAAATAAGACCCTACAAGTGAAGATTAATTACTCAGATTTCATATTTCTTTCAGAGTTTTAAAAAATTTCTTTTGAAGGAGATGAAAAATAATTAAAATTGACATTTTATATTTTTATTGCATCTTCAATTTTCTGACATCCAGCACTGAATTAGTAACTCATTCTGATGTTAGTAATTTTTAATCTAGATGCTACAACACAATTTTTTTCTTCTTAGCCTAGATGGTCTTTGTACATTTCATTGTATGATGGGCACAAAGCAATTCATGAAAGGTTCATTACATTTCTGTTAATTACAGTATCTGTCACACCCTGACTCTCCATGGCCCTCTTAGGCTTGTTTCTTATGCTCCAAACTGAACTGCCTGTTTTGCCCAAACATACACCACGTCCGCTTTTCCATCCCTGGCTTTTCTCTCCTGTATCTCAGAATACCCCTTTCCCTTATCTCTGTCTTTTGTAATCCTGACATTATTATAGATTCAATTCAATCTTTAGTCATTCTTTGCACAACACGTAGTCACTAATTAATCTCTTTCTTGTTTGTTTCTTTGTTTGTTGTCTTTCTCCCCCTATAGAATATAAGCTATGTGAGAAAAGGGCCTTTTCGTGTTCGCTACAATATAGCAGTGCCTAGAACAGCATCTGCTATATAGTAAGTAGAGTATTTATTGAATGAACAAACAGATAATAGTTATTAAACAAGTCTAAGATTTAGATATTTTGCCATGGACATATTTGCCACTCAGTTTTTAAAAAGTCTAAGGAAAAATAAATATAATAAGAGTCTCAATGATTATTTTAAAAAAACACACAAACATTTATATTCCAAAGTATAGGTTGGCACTTCATCTTAATCTAGCACTATTTTGACTAAGCTGTGAGAATTAAAGAAGATAACGTGATATCTTGAATCAGTCAAAAATAATTTCTAACACCCAAGGCTGAAAGAATTCCAGTTTGAAGGTGCTATTTTCTTCATATGAAACTTTGCTTATTATACTACATTTATAATCTAACTAAATGCATTTTCTTAGTATGCTAATGCTTTATGCAAACCTTCTCTTGATTTTGTCATATAATTCACAAAGATTCAAATAAGTGAAACAGACCTTAACGTAACTTTGAATGAATTTTTTAACAAGAACAGATTTTATATTCAAAGTAGATAGTCATTTTAATATTAACCTGTATTTATATAAAATGGAACCAGTATTGTAGTTCTTTCCTCCTTTGACCTAAATTTCCTCCATGCATTTCTCTCTTTGAGTATATCCCAAGCATAACATGAAAAGACAAAAGATACATACACACACACACACACACATACACACACACACACTCACTCTGAAATAAAAGGCTGAAATCACTAAATCTTGAATAGTGCAAGATGAAGTGTGTTTTTCAGTAGAACAAACAGGGGCTCTTGAATACAGGTGCTACTATTTTTAAGCAAGTTGCTTAGCCTTTCTGAGTCTCAGTTTACTTATCTATAAAATGGGATAATAATACCTAATCCTCTAGGTTGAAAAGATAAGGAAAGAGAAACCAACCTAGCCCCAAGCCTGGCACACAGAAAGTGTTCCGTAAGTATTTCTGAATTAATGAATTTCATCGAAAATAAAGATGCCACAGAAGTATATTGCTACATATAATTTAATGAAAAGGTGCATTGACTGTGAAACCAAATAGCTAAGATAAAAGTATAAACACAGGTGTCTTTGATAATTTCCTAATTAATACACAATCAGCAAAGCATATTCAGTATATTTGAATAGATCAAGTATACTAACCTTGATGAAACACCGTGGCTGGTACAGGAGTGATCCAGACAGTTATTCAAGCGACCTAAGTATGGCTTCCCTGGTTGCTCAGATGGTAAAGAATCCCCCTGTAATGCAGGAGACCTGGGTTTGATCCCTGGGTTGGGAAAATCCCCTGGAGGAGGGTATGGCAACCCATTCCAGTAGTCTTGCCTAGAGAATCCCCATGGACAGAGGAGCCTGACTGGCTACAGTCCATGGGGTTGCAAAGAGTCGGACACGACTGAGTGACTAAGCACAGCACAGCACACAGCACAAGTATGGTCATTATCTACCAAAGCAATAAAAGAGATTAAGGACATTTTTTTATGTTTCTACATATCTCAAATCAGTTCAGTTCAGTTCAGTTGCTCAGTCATGTCCGACTCTTTGCAACCCCACGGACTGAAGCATGCCAGACTTACTTGTCCATCACAACTCCTGGAGCTTGCTTAAACTCATGTCCATCGAGTTGGTGATGCCATCGAACTATTTCATCCTCTGTCGTCCCCTTTTCCTCTTGCCTTCAATCTTTCCCAGCATCAGGGTCTT
This sequence comes from Giraffa tippelskirchi, assembly GCF_054371585.1. Taxonomy (NCBI): domain Eukaryota; kingdom Metazoa; phylum Chordata; class Mammalia; order Artiodactyla; family Giraffidae; genus Giraffa; species Giraffa tippelskirchi. The sequence goes on along the minus strand of NC_137278.1, from coordinate 113,119,572 downwards.
TTCCATGAGTCAGTTCTTCACCTCAGTTGGCCAAAGTATTGGAGTTTCAGCTTCAGCATTAGTCCTTCCAATGAATATTCAGGATTGACTTCCCTTAGGATGGACTGGTTGGATCTCCTTGCAGCCCAAGGGACTCTCAAGAGTTTCTCCAACACAACAGTTTGAAAGTATCAATTCTTCAGCACTCAGCTTTCTTTATAATCCAACTCTCACATCCATACCTGACTACTGGAAAAACCATAGCTTTGACTAGACGGACCTTTGTTGGCAAAGTAATGTCTCTGCTTTTTAATATGCTGTCTAGGTTGGTCATAGCTTTTCTTCCATGACTGAGTGACTTTCACTTTACATATATACATATCTCAAATAGAAATTCACAAATGTTGTTGGAGAGACAGTAGCCACTCATCCTTCATAACAGATAATAAATTATTTGCTATTTATTTTCTACGCCTGTGCAGACATAAACTAAAGGCATTGAATTTGCCACTACTAGAAACAATAATTAAAATCTCTGACTCTTTGCAAAGATATATGGTGATTTGTTCTTCCTCTTACTTTCTCTTTCAATTCTTAAAAGAACTCTCCAGAGTCAACACAGAGGGAGAATGGTAGAGTAAATTTTCAATTAGGGAGCTCAAAGCCTAAGTCCAGAAACATGCTGTTAAATATTTGGTGCTGAGAATACATCAGGAAACCAAAAGACAAAAAGCCAACTTTCTTGGACTTCACAGTCTGGGATTTGTGTTGAAATGGCTTTTAGAATTATGAATCAAGCCACCTAAATACATATTCATGATAAAATATGTTGTTAAGAACTACTCAGGTGGCCAAAGGATCTGTATATTCTTTTCATCCTAAATTATTGAATGAGGTTTGATATTTTGTGCAAAGCCCGGGCACATACTCTCTTATTATTGTCCACAATTCAACTTCTTTCTATTGTTTGATTTAGGGGATGTGAATAATGATAATCAGCCAGAATTGTTGCTTCTTCCTCTCTCTCCCAGTATATCTTTCCATGGTGCTTACAGTACTTACTGCTCTCATTTTTGCTCAGAGCTCACTTATATTCTCACAGCCTGCTCATTATTTGTTTCCCAACTTGTACTGAGCACCATCTAGAAAAAGGGCCCAGTCTTATTCATCTTTGTTTGGCTAACACCTAGCAGAGTACTTGCCATACAGTTCAGGTGGGATGTGTGCTTGTTGTATGCATATATTTGTATATACTTTACTGTTTTCAAAGCACATACATGTGTATGAGCTCATTAGACCCTCACAAAACTCAGTGAGCTTGCAGGCAAGAATTAATTCCCTCATTTTACAGAATCTCAATAAGCTTGAAGATTAAAAGTGTCCTTGTTTGACAGATGAAGAAACTGGGGATCAGTGAGAGATTATGTGGTTTCTGGAGAGCATATAACTGAGACTTGAATTTCAAGATCGGGGTTCTTTCTAGACACTAAATGAAAACATAAGCACGCTATTATAAGCAAGAGCTATTATTTTAGGTAAGTCTTTAAGGTCTGTTAGGGTTTGACCAATCATCTTTGACTTTCTCAAATCACTCATGAAATCTTGTTTGTTTGTTTTTTCAAACATAAACCATGAGATGGGAAACGTCTTCAGAAACCATCCATACTGTAATCAGAAGACAATGACGTAGATTATGTGCAAATATTTTGCTGTAAAACAGTGTCTGTCTTCAGAAGTATACTGCTAGCCAAAACAATTCTGCTCTGTCATGAGGAGAGGGAAGGAGGCAGCTTTGTCATTTCCAATCCTGAACTCATAGTCATCACCATTCTGCTTACATAAGATATCTATATCTTAATTTCTTGATCAAAATGAGAGTCCCTATGTGGCAAGACAGTGAAAGCAATCTGTTAAGGTGAAGGGGTCACAACCAATATTTGAAAGTTCTAGTCACTGAATCTTGATTGACTGACTCTAAAGTCATCCTTTTAAAAACATCATCTCCCACTAGATCCCTGGCTACTGGAAGGCAGGGACTGTACTGAATCCCTCAAGTCAGGCGATGGCCTAGTTCAATTCCTGTCAAACACATTAATTAATCAGCAAGTGGTAACTCTGAGTAACCACTGGCTATAGAAAAACCTGGAAAAGTGCTAGGTACGTGTCTTTCAAATTTTGTGATAGAAACTTCTTTTTGTGATTTTTAATTTAAAACCATTTTAAAGAAGTTTACTTGTAAAATAAGTTATTTTCTAGGCAATATACTGAGGTCCTTAATGGAGACCTAGTGATGATGGAACCCTGGCTTTAAGTCAGTTATCTTGTGTACTGTTAAGAGTCAACATTCCAAAATAAACTTTAACAGAAATTAACAGCAACCACAATTAAAACCCCACATTTCTGAACTAGAAGCATTTTCTCTCCAGGGGATGGGATTACATCCCCTCGATTACAACTAGAGGATTGACAAACTCTCTTAATCAGAAAAAAACCATCTCTGCCTCCCTCCCCTCTATCCCCTTTCATTCTTCCCCTTTCCCCCAAACGCACGTAAGCTGTGACCATTTTATTCGAGTGGAAAGTTGAAAGAAAGCAACACGGTAGCTACACCCATCCGGTGCTCCTCGGAGTGGAACAGCAAAGTTCCTTTCCAGAGCCAGCAAGGCATTCGCTCTCCGATACCTGCTCAGCTTCACGCCGCATCTGAAGGTCTGCCCGCCGCGGAACGGTTGCGTCTCCATCTGGCTGCCAACCCACCCAGGCTCTCTTCTCCTCCACCACCACCTTCCCTCCTCCCCCTCCTTTCCGTCTTCCCTCACCACCCCCGCCCCCAATCTCCTCCTCTTTTTCTCACTACAAGCGGTTGCTGATGCTGAAGCCGAGCGTCACTTCGGCTCCCACGGCAGACATGGCGACATTGACAGTGGTCCAGCCGCTCACTCTGGACAGAGGTAAGGGAGCGGCTCGCCCTCCAGGCCACTGCGTCCCCGGCCAGCCTCCTCCTCTGGCCCCCGCCAACTCCCACCCGGACCGCCAGGCAGAGCTCGGGCAGGAGGAGCAGGGCAGCGAGGACGAGCGGAGAGGGCTTTCGCGCCGACAGCAGGACACTTTCTTCCCCTTTCTCCGCCCGCCACGTCCCCGCTGCCCCTGCGCGCTACCATCGCCCGGCCCAGGAGTGCCTCTGCGGGGCTCTCGCAGCCCTCGCCGCCCCTTTCAGCACCTCGGCGGCTCGCCTCCCGGCCGCCGGCTTTGTTGGAGCGGAGGCGCGGGGACCGCTAGGCGCTCGCCCGTGGCTCGGGGTTGGAGAGGGGCAGGGAGGAAGCTCGCCGTGCCTGGCGAGGGCGCCTGCAACCGGAGCCCAGGGAAGCCTACAGAGGGAGCCGCCTGGCAGCCTGCGCGGCTGGTGGCCCAGGACGAAGGAAGTTTGTCCTGGCGCCGGGGGGCGAGGGTCGGTCCGGCTGCGAATACCCTGGCAGCCCCCCGGGGACGGGCCAGGCGTACCCCTGGGCGGCCGCTGCCGGGGCGCGCGGCGGCTGGGAGCTGCCCTCAGCGGAAAGGGCGAAGCGAAGCGCGGACAGCGGGGCCGGGGCCGGGGCGCAGCGTCGCGGCAGCCGCGCCCGGCTCTCCCGGCTTCGCGCTCGGAAGGCGGCGGGGGTCGCGTCTGCCCTCGCCGGGGGCGGCTCTCCGGCCGTGGCAACTCACAGTTTCTCTTGCCCCAGCCAGCCTTGTTCTCTCCCAGCCCGGTGCCACGGATATACCCGGGCTGCGGAAGGCGCTGGGACGTAGCGCAGGCTGGGTTGCAATTCAACTTCTGACCTGCGACCCTGTGCGTCCTGCTTTCTGACTTGACTGGGGAAGCAGCGTTTGCTTCCTTTCTAGGACCTCCCCAAACCCAAGGATGGAATCCTTCGCTGCGATCGCGGCCTCTCCCGCGCAACAGTGCGGGGTTATACCTGTCCTTGCGTGATCGAGTTTTCTTTCTGGCTTTCCGACGTCCGGTTATGAATGCTCGGGAGTCCCACGACTCTGCTGCGGAGGACACCTGCTCATCCTGGTCCGCAGCGGCCGGATTTAGGACCCTGTGCGGCCATTTGGAAATGGTGTGCTCAGATGAAAATGATTCAGTCTGATGTGCCTCTAAAAATATTCTTTCTGGAGGATTAAACCGGACTGTGGGGCAAAGCAAAAGAGCATCCTGCTGCGAGTACAGTGAAAAAGCCAGCAAAGTTAGGAAGGTTTTTTAATTTGGAGAGATTATGGGGTGACTTTAACGCAATCTGTTGGCGCCAGAAGAGATGTTAAGTGGTGCCCATAGCAACCTTACTCGGGGTACGAGTTGAAAGACAAAAAATAATTGATTTTATGCTGGGAAATGTTGGTTTGCCAGCTAGTAAATTAATAATAGTAGTTAAAGAGTTCAGAAATCCATTGCATAATCCATGATTTCTCCCCAGTATCATCATCTCCACTAAGCAGGATAAATCCATTGCCTCTAAGAACCTAACAGATGGCAAGCTATTAGAAATTATGGACTCCCAGGTATTTCTGTTTTAATGTAATGAGATCTTATATTGTCCCATTACTATATCACCGTCTTTAAACATCCCAAGTAAAACGACTACATTAGGAAAGAAAGGACAGGAAAAAAAAAAAAAGCAAGCAAACTCCCAAGAAAATTGCATACCTGAGCAATTTTATATACTACTACTACTAAAAACATTTCACTTTGAAGGGCTTACCTTAAATGCCTGATCAATTGTGGAGAGGAAGTGCAATCAGAATAAGATCTGTTCTTAAAGTTTGTTCTTGTTCACAGTCAGACTGTACCTGTCCTTCCCAGCTGTGATTCACGGAATAAGTAGCTCAAGAGGCAAGTTGGGTGAGACTGAATGTATCTGAATAAATTCACCAGCAGCTCACTTCAAGGTCTCGTAATTTACGGATGGTGGGTTATTGACATCATTACTGTGTATGAAGTCAATACATATTCATAATTTCCCCTCTAAGTTGTTAAAATATGATTAATTTGTTAATTATATCATAAAATTGATGAAATAAACTGATGAAACATTTCCTACAAAAAGCGAAAAATATCTGAAAAGATAGTACTTATCTGGTTCCTGGGCATAACTCTGATACTTACTTTGGAGGAGTTGGTCAGCGTCTTTGGGCAGCAGTTTTCCTTTTTGGCACATAAGGAGTTTGGAGTGAACGATTCAGGCAAGGTGCAACTCTAAGAGCCTAGAATTTGGTGAATTAAAATTAGGACTCAGTTTCTGGTCACCTACTGGAGGATTTCACAGATAACTTCCTCGCCCACCTCTTCGAGGTGTTCTTTGATGTGCTCTGAGGTCACCCACTATCACCCACTACTTTGGCCTCATCGAAGTATTTCTCAAACTGTTGCATCTATCTCCTTTCAAACGGAACTCATTGAGGGAAGGGACCATTTCTAAATTCATCTCTGTATTCTCAAAGCCTTCCATAGTCCCTGATCACAGTAGAAAATTAATGTTAAGTGAACTAAAGGGTTGCAACAACTTAAGCATTGTTAAAATACAGGGGTTTCATAGTGAACAGAAAAAAGTACAGCTCATAGATTCACAACATTTTAACCCTGGGAAGAAAGGCAGGGAGAACACAGGCTAATGATTCTTAAGCTTTCTTTCCTCCCATGCTCTTGACAGATTTCCATTGCAACTATAGCTCACTGAGCTGTGATTATTAAGCAAGGAGGGTCATGGCAGGTGGGCAAAGGAGAGAAAGAGAAGAAGATGCCTTATAAAGCCCCCTTCCCAGGGCATCTTATCAAGCAAACCTGAATACATAATCCATGTGTATTCTGCAGGTTCTTTTCTAGCATCTTCATTTTTCAAATGAAAAACATGAAAGAAGCAATGATAAGAGATGTTTTCAAGGTTACTCTGCTAGTCACTGGGAGATTTTATGCTAAAATCTAATTTTTCTTGTTTGATGCCCTTTGGCATTATCGATGGATTCATCTGCAATCTTTAGGGCAGTGGTTTTAAGCAATCAGATCACAGCTAGAGCTTGAAATTAAGATGGAACACCCCCAGAATTCCAAAGATACCATCTGAAAGTAAACCTCAGTAGTCTGCACTAGCTTTCTGGGTCTTATCCAGGAAGCAAGCCTTTGCCAGAACCAGGTTGGCCCCCGAAAGGACAAATAGGGTGGCTTCATGTTTTCACTGCCCTGTGTATATCCTAAACTCTTTTCCTTCTGTGACCAAGACCTCAGATTAACTCTGTGGGGGCCTCTGGGTGGCTTTAGTCACAGTAAGTTCCTGTTCACCCTGGTCCCTGTCACTTACTGAGTGCTTACAGCAAATCAGAGCCTACTGTGGGATTGCTGCACGTAGGTGAGCTAAACAGAGTACCACATGGTCTTCATGGTAGTTAGAATCTAAGGAGGAAAAGAGATTAAGCACGCACACACACATGCTCATGTAAATCATTCATTCATTCATTGAATAAATAGTCATTTATCACCTTTGTATACAAGATGTTACAGGAATGCCAGAAAGTTTCTGCTTTTATGGTCCTTAAGAATCGAGTCACAGAAACATAAGTAAGAAATTCATTCATTCAACAAATAAGTATTGAGTGTCAGCCTTTTGGTAAGCACTGTTTTAAGCAATGTGACGGTCCTAATGAACAAAGTAGTTAAAGGCTAATGGAGTTGACATACTAAAGAGAGAGCCACACACTGAACACATAGGTATATAAGTGCTAATAAGAAAAACTAAGACTGGATCAAAGAAAGGGATGTGGTGCTGCTTGAAACTTGATAGTCAAGAATTGGTGACGTGGGAGGAGAGACCTGAGGAAAGTAAGGAAACAAAATTATAGATATCTGGAGGAATGTACTCGAGAAAAGGACCTCATGCATGCGTCCTGGGAGCATCAAGAAAGTCAGTGTGAAAATGTGAGCACAGGGAAGAGTAGAAAAAAAGACAAAACAACAAAGGGTTTGTGGACTGGCCAGGGGCCAGATGATGTAATTTATAATTAGGATTAGAGATTAGTTGAAAATGTGACGTGCTCTGCAAACAATGAACATGACACAAAGATAGAGAATAATGAGGAAGTACCTATTTAGATGGCTCACTGAGAAAGTAAAATCTAATCTGAGTTCTGATGCATTAATAAGACCCTTAGGAAAAATATTATGAATAGAGCAAAGAATACACGAAAGAGCAGTTCTCCATCTACAACTTAGCTACCATCCCATGAGTATATCCATAACCAAGCAAATAATCGGAAAGAAAAACTACCAAGAAATAACAACACTAAGTATGTATTTGGAGTAGGTATTTGGTTGTAAGTATACAAAGAAAACCTATAGATCAACTGGTTGCTTCTTATTGCTAGACTAAAGCACTGTATATTATAATTAGATTTTCAAAGACATCCTGAACATTATAATGTACATGTCACTATGAGTAGATTTACATGTGGAACCCAAATGGTGATGAGATATATTCATTTTCAGTGTAATATTTTATATTAGACTGTGATATAGAAAGTAGTAACTGTAATTTACCCTTGTGGCAAAGAGAAGATGCTGATAAGGGGATTAGTGTGAATAGTCTCTTCCAGAATATAAAATGTTCAGTGCAGTTCCTACACCTTTGCCCAGATCTTAATCTCTACACCAGGAATGACCTTCAGCTAAAATCAAGGGAATAAAGCAGTGTGCAATCCATGTACTTAATACTATCATAGCAAAGAACATAGGAATACTTCATTGTATTAAAAATTGCATGGATTCAGGCACTTTTCTTAAGTCCAGTAGCTCCAACTCTCCTTCACTTTTCATCTCAAGGTCAGAAAAGATAATACAGTGGAATTCTTCAAAATTTTCCTTCTGCTTATTTTTTTACCCTTATTTTTAACCAGAATTTTTTTTTTTTTAAATCATGACTTATAAGGAAGTCTTTACATGACTTATAAAGAAGACTCACAAAATCAACTCTTGGAGAAAAATGGATAATTAAAATAATTTCCAAGAGTAATTGAAGTTGTGTAATATTCAATACTTGAGACTTGACTTATAACATGATCAATAGTTTACAGTCTGCATTTAGGCACCAGTATGAAATAAAATGCTGGTGTCATAGCCACCAAACTTTTATGTGAGTTAAATTCAACTTGGATACATTGCAAAAATGTAAGTGTAAATCTTGATTTCTTGAATTTTAAAATAAGTTGTAATCTAAAATATTGATTAAACAAATTTTGATGTGTTTTTTTCTTTAAGAAATTAAAACTTTTGCCCTTTAAAAATTCTAGTAGAAAACCAAGAGCTTTTATTTTGTGGGTTTCAACCTTATGAAAAAGAAATGAGTGCAAAAGTTGAATGCAAATGAAAATCCCATGAGTGTCACACTTTTCATAAAATTTGTGATACGTTAAATTTTTTCTCTCTTCCCTTTTCCCTTTCCAAGGCAAGCAGAGCTTATTATTTTATGTATTTCCCAACTCAAGCCTTGGGCAACCTATAGCTTTTCTAATCAGCTGTATTCACCAGTTTATATAAAATCTGTATTTTCCTGAAAATTACTTTTGTTCGCAGTTCAAAGGACTTTTCCCTTCTCTCTCTCTTTGTTTTTTAATTATTTAGTATGAGGAGAGATTAAGGAAGAAGGATAGTAAAAATTAAACTAGTTTTTATGTTGTTTTAAGGTTGTATGCCCTGATAGTTGTGGTGGGGAGGAAAGAAAGAGGGTTTAACTGTATTTTCTGGCTCTTGTCCTAAAATCTTTTTACATCAGTAGCCAGGTATATTTTAGTCTACAAACATTAAGTATTTGCATTCTTTCTTATGTTTTCCATAAGCTTCACTAAACATTTAAAAAATATACTTATATTTAATTTTCTTTGGAAATCAATATTCGAGTTTCTTTTTGCAGTATACTTAGAGAATATTTTCCAGGAATCAGAACTGTGTCATATTTATCTTTTCTTTTTGTTGTCTGATATGTAAAGTTGGAAAGAGAAGGAACCAAACTTCTAAAAAGCCTTGATTATTGCAAAAGATATTTTCCATTTAATGAGAGTTGTAGGCACCATTTTAAAATTGAAATTGAAAAATTAAGGATGGAACTTCCAGAAAAATACAGAAATTTGGCAAATACCTTCTAGTTTCCTATTTCAGCCATCTAAGCTCTGAGCTGTATTTGGTGCACTCTGGTCATTTATGAAAGTAATGCTTTTGCTTTTGGAGTACTTTTTCAGAATCGCTAGGTAGAGTTTAGCTATTTAATAGGGAATAGAGAATACTTGGAGAGTAGTATCAAATTGGAAGATATATACTGTTAGGGGTGCTATTATAAGTGCAGAGCTAGTTCCTCTTGGAGAAAGCTCTTTACTTAGTTCTGACACCTGTCTACTAGGATTCAGTGTTCATTAGATCAGAGACTATGCTGAATTTGTTTGCATAGAGCTCAATGCATCGTCTGGCACATGGTTGGTACACTCTTCATATTGATTGATTGAATAAATGGATGAATGAAATTGACTTAGTTGGACTAGCTATTTTAGAGTCATTCTTAATAATAATAATAATAAAAAGCCTTCCAACCTGTGATAATGTAAAAGTGGTAGCTAACCATACTTAATCACTTTGCTTTGTGTGTGTATGTGTGTGTATGTGTGTGTGTGTGTGTGTGTGTGTGTGTGTGTGTGTGTGTGTGTGTGTGTAGCAGACCTAAATGTGGAATGCTCTCCAGGGCCAAGAAGGGATGTGAGTTGCCAGTGCTAATGCTTGTAGCCCTACTTCCATTGCTTGCATCCACCTGCCATCTTAACTTGTTAATTGAACCAGACAAGTTAATGCCAGAAGACAACTGAAAAGGTTAGAAAAAGAGACAGGAGGAGGGCCAAGCAGAATCCACCTCTTCCCCCCAACCCAAACACACACATAAGCTATACTGCCTTATTTTTCTTTTAACCACAAATGGATGAATGATAGAGCTGTGTCCCAATAAACAAGTTAGAATGGCTTTAATTTGAAATCACTCTGGGTTGGCAAATGAAAATACAAGCTAAGCCATGTTGATTACATAAATGTTACCAAAGGTAACATCAATATTACCAAACCGTAACTCTGGCCTATGTGATAAAGTTATATTTTATTCTCCATGACTGAGTTTTACTACCTAATGTGCTAGCTGAATTTGAAGATTTGCCTATTAAAAGTAAATGTGCCCAAAGACTACTTGAAAAAAGTTATGCTGAATTGAAACTTAAACTGAAGTTATACTCAGATAGTATCTATCTTCAAAAACAAGGGCTTCTAAATTAAACTGGTGGTAAATTCCTCTAGAAACACAGTAGCTATTTCAAGTCCAACTGGTTCTGCTATTTTTGTTTACTTGCCTATTGTGGTGATAGTTAACGAAATTGCAGTATGATCTGTTCTTTTTCTATCCAAGAATCATCTTTTACCAGAAGAAGGGAAGGGGATATAGTAATGGGAATTACGAATGGCAATAATATTTAAACTCAAGTTAGATGGACTTCAAATGAGTTAATATGTTCAAAATACTTAAAACAGGCCTGACACATGGGAACCATTTAACAATGATAGTTATTTTTTCTGAGTCCTCAAAGTCCAGGAAGGCATCCTTTGATATCCGCAGGGCATTGGTTCCAGGACTCCCTGCAGATAACAAAATCCTTGGGTGCTCTAGTCCCTTATGTAAAAAGGTGGGGTACAGTTGATCATTTGTATCCTTAGGCCCTTATGTTCCACATTCCGAGATTCAAGCAACCCATCTGTGATTAGCGGAATCCACAGACGCTGAACCCCCAAATATGGAGGGTCAACTGTACTCCTGCCATACTGCCAGGAGGCAGGGCCAGATAACGTTTGTTCTCTTCAAGCATACGGTACTAAGAGGCAGTTGTTGTTCAGTTGCTAAGTCATTTCCTAATCTTTGTGACCCCATGGACTACAACACTCCAGGCTTCCCTGTCCGTGGATAGTTCTCCATGCTATCTCCTGGAGCTTGCTCAAACTCATGTCTATTGAGTCAGTGATGCCATCCAGCCATCTCATCCTCTGTCACCCCCTTTTCCTCCTGCCCTCAGTCTTTCCCAGCATCAGGGTCTTATTTACAATGAGTCGGCTCTTCTCATCAGGTGGCCAAAGTATTGGAGCTTCAGTTTCAACATCAGTCCTTCCAATGAATATTCAGGGTTGATTTCCTTTAGGATTGACGGGTTTGATCTCCTCACTGTTCAAGGGACTCTCAAGATTCTTCTCCAACACCACAGTTTAGAAGCATCAATTCTTCAGCACTCAACCTTCTTTATGGTCCAACTCTCACATCCGTATATGACTACTGGAAAGACCATAGCTTTGAGTATATGGACCTTTGCTGGAAAAGTGATGTCTCTGCTTTCTAATATGCTGTCTAGATTTGTCATAGCTTTTCTTCCAAGGAGCAAGCATCTTTTATTTTCATGGTTGCAGTCACTGTCCACAGTGATTTTGGAGCCTAAGAAAATAGTCTGTCACTGTTTCCATTTTTTTCCCTATTTGCCATGAAGCGATGGGACTGGATGCCATGACCTTCATTTTTTGAATGTTGAGTTTTAAGCCAGCTTTTTCACTTTTACCTTCCTCAAGAAGCTCTTTAGTTCCTCTTCCCTTTCTGCCATAAGGGTGGTATCATCTGCATTTCTGAGGTTATTGATATTTCTCCTGGCAAACTTGATTCCAGCTTGTGCTTCATCCAGCCCAGCATTTTGCATTTTGTACTCTGCATATAAGTTAAATTAGCAGGGTGACAATATACAGCCTTGACGTACTCCTTTTCCTATTTGGAACCAGTCTGTTGTTCCATGTCTGATTCTGACTCTTGTTTTTTGATCTGAATACAGGTTTCTCAGGAGGCAGATAAGGTGGTCTGGTATTTCCATCTCTTTAAGACTTTTCCACAGTTTGTTGTGATCCATGCAGTTAAAGGCTTTAGTGTAGTCAGTGAAGTGGTAGATGTTTTTCTGGAATTCTCTTGCTTTTACTATGATCCAACAGATTTTGGCAATTTGATCTCTGGTTCCTCTGCCTCATCTGAATCCAGCTTGTACATCTGGAAGTTGTCAGTTCACATATTGTTGAAGCCTAGCTTGAAGAATTTTGAGCATTACCTCGCTAGCATGTGAAATGAGTACAACTGTATGGTGGTTTGTACATTTTTTGGCATGGCCCTTCTTTGGGATTGGAACGAAAACTGACCTTTTCCAGTCCTGTGGTCACTGCTGAGTTTTCCAAATTTGCTGGCATATTGAGTGCAGCACTTTAACAGCATCATCTTTTAAGATTTGAAATAGCTCAGCTGGTATTCTAGCACCTCCACTATCTTTGTTCATAGTAATGCTGCCTAAGGCCCACTTGACTTCACACTCCAGGGTGTCTGACTCTAGGTGAGTGAACACACCATCATGGTTGTCTGGGTCATTAAGACTTTTTTGTGCAGTTCTTCTGTGTAGTCTTGCCACCTCTTCTTAATCTCTTCTATTTCTATTAGGTCCTTACCATGTCTTTCCTTTATTGTGCCCATTTTTGCGTGAAATGTTCCCTTAGTATCTCTAATTTTCTTGAAGAGATCACTAGTCTTTCCCATTCCATTGTTTTGCTTGTTTCTTTGCATTATTCACTTAAGAGGCAGAGACCATGTTTATTTTGGTATTCTGTAGAAGCAAGAAGCACTTGGAGATTCCTGGAGGTCAAAATAAAAAGTTTCCTGTACAATTACCTAATCTGTCAGCTACCTCTTTCCCCAAATCACTTCTTTCTTGATGCTTCTATAACATTATTTTTCATAACTGTACTACACAATATAGAAAATTTTCATTTACACTACTGTCACCCTAGCAGCATAAGTTATTTATATTCATCTTTGTGTGTGCATTGCCTATCACAGTGCCTGAAAGATAAGTGCTCAAAGGTGTGCTGAATAAATTAATTTGTTTTTTCCTTCAAATACCGCATAGCTTCAGGGGATAAACCTAGGTAAGTTACCAAAGGATACAAGATGACAGAATTTTTATTCAAGAAAAAATTTCCTGCATTTATTCTGTTTAAAATTAGAATAGGTGCCTTCCGGGAATTCATGAACATCCTGTTACTGGATTACTGGAAAAGTACAGGTAAAAGTTGAATGACAAATTGGAAAAGTTGTTATAGATGGACTTTTAAGATTCAGTGCTTGTTAATGACACGAACCAGAATTTATGTAGATGTTTGGGGGTTTTATTTTATTCTGTTTATCTGCAATATCAAAAGTGTACTAACATGGATGGACCATGAGACTGTCATACTGAGCGAAGTAAGTCAGATAGAGAAGAAGTATCGCATGACATCCCTTGTATGCAGAAACTAAAAAGAAATGATACAAATGCACTTATTTACAAAACAAAAACCGATTCACAGACTCAGAGAATAAACTTATGGTTTCCAGGGGAGAAAAATGGGATGAAGGGATAGTTAGGAAGTTTGGGATGGACAGGTACACAGTGCTGTGTTTAAAATGGATAACCAACAAGGTCCTACTGTATAGCACATGGAACTCTGCTCAGTAGAATGTGACAGCCTGGATGGGAGGGGAATTTGGGGGAGAATGGATATATGTGCATGTATGGTCCAGTCCCTTTGCTGTTCACCTGAACCTATCAACACATTGTTAATCAGCTGTACTCCAATTGGCTATATAAAATAAAAAAGTTAAAAATAAATAATTAAACAGTTGACTGTGGAATATATAACCGAGAGTGAGTCTCTGACTCTTGTTTAGTGCTGTTTAATTGTGAAGCATCCCATGATGCTGAGAGAGGCATACAGGTGTCAGTCAGGGGTGTGAGTGCTAGATCCAGACATCTGGGTTCAAGTCCTACCTATACCTGCCACTTCCTTTGCTCTATAACCTTAGCCTGTTAAAATCTTCTCTCTGTTCTTTACTTTTCATCTATAAAGTTGCAAATAATAGTAGTGTCTTCCTCCTAAATTTACTGTAAAAGTGAGAAAACATATGTAAGTGCTCAGAACACTGCCAAGTTCATACTAATAAATAAGTGCTCAATATTAATTGATTATTCCCCACCCCCTTCTCCCCAGGGCATGTATTTTTCCCAGTGCAATAAATGTAAAGTGTACAAGCTTCAGATTTAGACAGATATGGATTTGAATTGCAGTTCTGCCACTTACTATCTGTGGGAGCTTAGAATACTGCTTACTTTCTCCATATACTGTTTCTTTCATCCTTAATATAGCAATAGTGATGCCCACTTTGTATGGTGATGCATTCCTTTGGTTCTTCCCTCTCTTAGCCATGCAAGACAGGAGAATCTGCCATGTGCCAGGTACCAAGTCCAAGGCTAGGGGTGGAGCGTGCAGTCCGGGGAAGACAGACATTATCAGATAATTTATGATAACATAGTTTGAATATTTTAGCAACAGCTCACACATATTGAGTATTTACTACATGCCAGGCATTGTGCTTAGAGGTTTTCATATTTCATTTCAATTAGTCCTGAAAACAAACCTCTGGTGTCGGTGCTATTAGTATTTTGAAGACGTAGGAATTGAGGCAGAAAGAGGCTAAATAAAGGGATTGGAACTCAGGCTGGTTGATATTGAGGCCTTGAGCTTAATCACTATGCTACACTGCGGAGAGCAAGTGAACAGGTCTGTAACAGGGTCTGTAACAAGCCTTGAGGAACCTGAGCTTGTCAGGCATGGCAGGCACAGAGGTGCTTGCAGCGGCTTCAAAGAGCAGGCAGACAGGTAAGAGGTACCACCAGGAGAGTCCGTTGTCCTGACAGAAGGGAAAGTCAAAGCTTACAGAAGGGACGTATACTAATGTTGGTAAAGACTAATTGCGATGTATTTTTAAAGTCTAGCATAATTATTTGAAAATAGCAGGTGTTTCATACACAGTTGTGCTTACTATTAATCATGTTTATTACTTTCTTAGTACAAAAGATGAGAATACCAACATATGAAATTATAAGAAAGTACTAGCAACATTCTGTTCCTTCTTTCCATGCTGTGCCAATGAACCGAGAGATAATGACTGTGACATTCGGATTTTCTTTCAGTGACCTGTCATGCACAGGTGAAACGTCTTCACAGACCTGAAGTGTTGACAGGCTCACAGAGGGAACTGAAAAAGTGATAACAGGGCCCCAGGTCACTTTCCCTACAATCTTTTCCTTTAAGTGGAACGAGTGCAGCACCACCTGACTTTTCAGGCACAAAGAGAAAAATCGTGACTTCTTTTCCTTCCTTCAAGATTGGCTCTAAATATCCTGAAGGGTATAAACACACTATGCTTACCCATGGTCATTAAAATAAGTGCCTTGGGGTTTTAACATGTGTTTCAGTGGCCCAAGCTATGCCGTATTTGTCTAGCACCTAAGCAAACCTCCTGTGAGGTAACTAAAAATTATTCCTTTAGGCTAAACTTGTTAATTTGTTAACCATTTTTCACCTGAAAATATAGGATTTATTTCCTTCTCTTTTCTGGGTACAGCAAATGTTCTCTGGAAAATGGAGTTTTTGTAAAAGTAGAGTGGAAGATAAAATAAGTAAAGCAGTACACCAGTTCATGTTACTAAAGGAATGATGAGATTTTGTTTGCATGGCTCAAAGGGAAATTCTGCATCCCACCAGCTTTTCAGACTTGTTTTAGTCAGTTGAGGTTGACAGATACTCACCTCTGGATAAATAAGGTATTCTGGATCATGTAGATGCTCATTTCTTCTGATGACTTACATTTTCTAAGTATTGACAGTTTGGCATCCAAATGATAACTTCGTATAGCAAAATATTAAGATTGTGTATGTTATGGACTGCATGCTTTTGTCTCTTCCTTTCCCATTCATATGTTGAAGTCCTAAGCCCCAATATAGTTTGGACGTGGCGCCTTTAGGCAATAATTAGGCCTAGATGAGGTCATGAGGGTGGGGGTCATGATGAGACTGTTGTTGTTTTTCAGTTGCCAAGTTGCGTCCAACTCTCTGTGACTCCATGGACTGTAGCACACCAGACTCCTCTGTCTTCCACTGTCTCCCAGAGTTTGGTCAAATTCGTGTCCATTGAGTCGCTGATACTGTCTAACCACCTCTAGAGTTCTAGGGCTCTCTCTGTCCTTGCCGTGTGAGTATGTATACATCTAGGAGGCAGATGGCTGCAAGCTGGGAAGGGATTCTCACCAGAAACTGAATTTGCTGGCACCTTGATCTTGAACTCCCCAGCCTCCAGAACTGTGAGAACAAAAGGTCTGTGTTTTAAGCCACTTAGCCTATGGTAGTTTGTTATAGCAATTTAGGCTAAGACATTGTAGCACTCATCACATGATCTTGGCCTCAGCAATCCTCTATCCCAAGTAGTTGAATAAATTAGCAGTGGGTAAGATTAGTTGTACACAGGTATACACTGAAGTATGCATGATTTCCTGCTTAGTTTCATTTTTCCCCACAGTGGGTTTAGAAATCTTTATCTTGGGGCTTCCCTGGCGGTCCAGCAGTTAGGACTTGAGCTTCCAGTGCAGGGGACACAGGTTCGATCCCTTGTAGGGGAACTAAGATCCCACATGCCACACAGAACATCCAAAAAGAAAGAAATCTTTGTCTTACAAGTTCTAACATGTTTTCGAAGCTTCTTTTCTTGGATTGTTCTCCATTGCTTTCAAATACATCGAATTATTTAAATACATTTAATTATTTTTTTCTTACAGGTTTCTCCTGGGTATCTTTCAAGGTGAAATTTTCTGTTTGTAAATTACGCCTTTTCCAAATGTAAAGGAGCTGTAACTAAGCATGTTACATTCAAATAATATTTTACTCATCTAATATTTATATAAGCCTTTGCTTATTTTGGGCTTCCCTAATAGCTCAGTTGGTAAAGAATTTGCCTGCAATGGCAGGCAATCCAGTTCGATTCCTGGGTCAGGAAGATCTGCTGGAGAAGGGGTAGGCTACCCACTCCAGTATTCTTGGGCTTCCCTTGTGGCTCAGATGGTAAAGAATCTGCCCACAATGTGGGAGACCTGGGTTCGATCCCTGGAGAAGGGAAAGGCTTTTTGCTGTAAGTCTTTCTTTAATGTCCGGGGGTAGAGTTGACAGTATGTATCTTTAACTTATCACAGCCTTCCTTAATATATTTCCAGCTGCTTCCTCCTGGCTTTTATGCTATTGCTATTTCGGTGCCATAAATGCATAATTCAATGCTACTAATCATGCTTTAAACCAGGGCTTGGTTATAGACCCCAAACCAAATTCAGCTTGTGAGCTAAAAATGATTTTTTTTACATTATTTTAAAATGGTTGGAAATATAAAAAAGAAAAATATTTTGTGACACATGAAAATTGTATTAAATTCAAATCTCCATGTTTATAAGTAAAGTTTTATTGGAACATAGCCATGCTCATTCATTTGCCTATGGCTGCTTTCCGGCTACAGGGGCAGAGTTGAATAATTGCAACAGAGACCATTTGGTCTGTAAGGCTAATACTATTTACTCTCAGGCTCTTTACGGACAACGCCTGCCAAGCTTTCAGAGCAGTGAAGAAATAGAAAAGAGAGAATGTCTTTTATGTTTGCATTCAGTTTAACCCTTTGAGTTGCTTGACCTCAGCTTTCAGTCTTCCTTGTACACAGTGTCCCAGATGGTTCTTGCTCTTTGCTCTCTCCATTCCCCCAGAGGTAGACTACTGTTGCTCGATTCTTGGTACTCGCTAGCCTGGTGGTGGGGGACAAAGGGGCTTCTCTCTTGTCCCAGCCCAGCCTTGGTCTCAGGAAGACCCTGTTCCTGAGTTTCAGGAATGGGCTTTCTCAGTGATCCTGTCTCTCCCTGGTCTACCAGACTAAACCTTTCCCTCATCCTTGGAGGGTCTTGGTGGGAGAGCTTCCTGTCCCTTCTTCAGTAGTAGGAGACCACTAGTAATACTGGTATAAGATCACAGAGTTAGCACTCTTCCCTGCCTCCCTCTCACTCCAACTTGGGGTTGGTGCATGTACGCGTGCTCAGCTGTGTCCACTCCTTGAGACTCCATGAACTATAGTCCGCCAGGCTCCTCTGTCCATGGGACTTCCCAGGCAAGAATACTGGAGTATACTGGGGGAATATTGCCATTTCCTGACCCAGGGATCGAACCCGAATATCCTGCATTGGCAGGAGGATTCTTTTTCACTGAGCCACCTGGGAAACCCCCACCTTGGGGTAGAAGTGTTTTTTCTTTTATCTGTCTCCTAGCTGTAATGGGTTTTTACTTTTACTCTTAACTGTGATCCATTCTATCTCACCAGCTCCCAGTGAAAGTTTGTAAAAAAAAGCATGTGAGAGACTTCCTTAGCGGTCCTATGGTTGAGATTTTGCCTTCCAAAGGAGGGGTTGTGTGTTTGATCCTTGGTCAGAGAGCTAAGATCCCACATGCCTCGCAGCCAAAAAACCAAAACATAAAATAGGAATATTATTGCAACAAATTCAATAAAGACTTGAAAAATGGCACACATTAAAAAAAAAAATCTTGCAAAAAAGAAGGTCTGGAATTATTTGTCACTTCCAGAGGTTTTATATTGTCATGTTAGCTCATGTTTGGACTTTCCTCAGTCAGTTAAACATTTTAGCTGATTCTCTTTTCCCCCTTGTATGGCACCTAATATCTCTCCTGCCCATGCTGGATTTGAGCCTGGCTCACCTTCCCTCTCCACTTGGATGGGTTTCTATACCTTTTACTATTACTTTTGTGCAAAGTTAACTCATCTTATGTGAGCTGTAATTCACACTAACCTAATTAAGTAAGAAAGTGTGTTCCCAGTTGGGAAGACCGACTTTGAAAGCATTTTTGCAGGCTGGTTAATATTTGGTATTTATTTGCCCATCTGAGCAACTATTTGGTTAGGCAGACTATCTTTATGTTGTTGCTCACGTTTCAAATTAAGTGACTAATTTGAGTGAATCTGTAGTATGGCAGACTGAGCTAACACAGAACCTCTCCCATTACAAACATCAAGATGTGCCAGATAAAATTCTAACAATTAAAAAACTCTCTATAGTTTGGATTGCAAGTGAGAAAGTGTAATCTCCAGGTGCCAGGAATGAAACGGGAAGTGAAGGCTGGAATGGCAGTGACATCGAGCCGACATCTTGGTAGATGAGGACAGAGGGAGATGAAGTGATGCCAAGTGGTCACAGACTGAGAAATAAGGCCCATGGCTGGGGACAAAGCAGGTGCTGGAGGTAATATGTTAAATTTTCATTATACCCATACCCTAAACTGTGTTACTTAGTTTGGACTCTGAATATATACCACTGAGTTAGCTCAGAACACTTTCTCTCAAGAAACGTAGATAAAATGAGTCTGAGCCTAGGACAGACTAGAGGAAGTAAAATGAAAACACTCTTAAGAAACATCCAGTCACACTGGTTTCTCATAGAAGAAATAATCCCTGCCAAATGGGAGCTCACAAATAAACATTAGAAACAAAGGAAGAGGAGAACACAGGAGTGAGTCAGTGCTGACAACAGGTCAGGGGGTGAGTGAGTTCTGTGTTTTGTGTAGAAGGAACAGAAATTCATAAAGAAGAATGAGAAATATAGAAGAAATCAGAAAGAGACCATAAGCATATTTATAATGATTTAAAAGTGCACTCTAAAAAATAGAATTTATAAGGAAAGAACATGACACTGAAAAATAGTAAGTATGCTAAGACAGAAGACTTTTTAAAAATAAAATAACATTAAATTATATTAAAATTTTGAAAAACTTGAAAACTTCTATGTATAAGACCATTGAAAAATTTACATATAGGAAAATTAGCACTGTTTTGCTTTATCTGATACTATGGGCTTATATTAGAAACAAATGTGGAAACTGAATGGACGCTATTGTCAGTTAAGTATCAAAACAGCCAGGAACTGGGGGTAAGGTTTATGTTTAGTTTTGATTTTCTGAAATGTGAAAGTGATCATGTCACTCCTTGCATTAAACTTTTTGGTGGCTTATCGTTTTCCAACATTTTAAATATATCTTGATATGTTCTTAATTTTATGAACTGACTATACACCAAAAATAATTTATGTATGGCGTTTCCTTTTTACTATGTATGTCCCAAATGCCTAGAACACAGCCTGGCACATTGCAGGTGTTTAATGAATGTTGAATAAAACTCAGAGTCTTAGCACTGTTCTCTTTGTGGGGAGAACCTTTCCCTTCTTCCTCCCTTTTCTTGGCAAATTTCTACTCGTCTTTTTAGCGTTTGGGTTTCAGATTCCTCAAAGAATCTTTTCTTGTTTTCTGAGACTAATTTAGTTCCCTCTGTTTTATGCTTCCTTAGCAGTTTATAAAGCCCTTGTGTGTGTGTGTGTGTGTGTGTGTGTGTGTGTGTTCAGTCACTCAGTTGTGTCTGACTCATTGTGGCCCTATGGACTGTAGCCTGCCAGGCTCCTCTGTCCATGGGATTTTCCAGGCAAGAATACTGGAGTGGCTTGCCATTTCCTACTCCAGGGGATCTTCCTGACCCAGGAATTGAACCCGTGTTTATTGCGTCTCCTGCATTGGCAGCAGGATTCTTTACCATTCGAGGTATCTGGGAAGCCCGCCCTTTTGTAAATTCACTCAGATACTCACTCCAATATTTCTTGAGTGCCTCTTAAGTCCTAACTCCTGTTATAGGTCCTGGGGATACAGCGGTGAACACAGACATAAGTTGAACTCTTGTGAAGCATCTATTCTAGTGAGGTGAGGGTGGTGGGTGGACAAGACAAACAAGTGAGTACATAGTACTTTCTATAGTTTTAAGTAATCTGAAGAAACACAGGGCAAGGAAAGCAGGGGTGGATCCGGGGAAGTCGTCCTGCGTTAGATATTAGTAAATAAGGCGTTTTCCCTGAGGATAATTGGAGAAAAGTAGCCCAGGGGAAACGGCAAGGGTAAAGGCCTTGAATGAATAATATTCTGAAACTATTTCAGGAAAAGCACTGAGGCCTGGTGTCAACAACGTGAAGGGTAGAAGGCAATGAAGACAAAGAGACTTGTGGGTCTCCAGTTGTTTTTTGGGTGGGGGTGAGGGGGCTTCCCTGGTGGCTCAGATGGTAAAGAATCTGCCTGTAATTCAAGAGACCTGGGTTCCATCCTGGGGTGGGAAAGATCCCCTGGAGGAGGACATGACAACCTGCTCCAGTATTCTTGCCTGGAGGATCCCGTGGACAGAGGAGCTGGCGGGTCACAGCCCATGGGGTCGCAGAGAGTCGTACACGACTGAGTACGAACTCGCACTCGGACAAGTCGTGTTGTTTTAGTTGTTACAGTTCTGTCTGAGACGGGCAGGGCTGAGGGGGAAGGCGCAGGGTATAGGTCCTGCCGGGAGAGTCCTCGGAAAGCTGGGTCCTAAAGGTGTAGCGTCAGGAGCAGCCGCGAGGCGGCGCTAGGCCGCTCCCGGAAGTGCGGCCCGAGGCTGGGAGCCAGGATTCCCGGCGCTGGCAGGCCTAGCCTCCCGGCTGGTGAGCCCGCGGACAGAGAAGGGTTTTGCGTCGGTGTGGGGTCCGGGGCCTAGCCCGGTGGCGCCCATCTGTTTGAGGGATAGTTTGGTTGTCCCAGCCCAGCGCAGCCGCCGCGGCAGAAGGTCTGCACGCAGCAGTTTTCAGAGCTGCCAGCGTGGTCGGGGCAGGGTCCCAGGCCGTCCGGTCACCACGCAGGTGCTGTCGGTAACCCGCCGCCAGGCAGGGGGACTGCGGCCGCTGAGGGCTGTCTGGCCGTCTCAGGGACGAGCTCCGGAGCGAGCGCTGCAGGTAGGCCACAGGCCCTCAGCCTAGAGGAGCCTGAGATAGATAGACCACAGGCCCTCAGCCTAGAGGAGCCTGAGGTAGATAGACCACAGGCCTTCAGCCCAGAGGAGCCTGACGCCTGCTGTTTTGAGGACTTTGACTTTTATTCATAAGATGATAAAGCCACAGGTGGTAGGGTTTTTAGTTTGAACAGGCTCTCACAGCTGTGTTGACAGTAGGGGTAAAAGGTAGACAGGGAGATTAGAAAGTAATTAAAAGAATCCGTCCATATCAAAGATGATGGTGGTTTGGATCTGGGTAGTAACAGGAAAGGTAGTGATAAGTGGTCAAATTCTGGACTTGCTAGGAAGACCTAGCCAGCAGGATTTGATGAAGCCTTCATTGAGTATAAGGTGTAGGAGAAACAAAGCAATTAATAGAGAATCAGGTGTTTGGTTTGAGAATCAGACAAGATGCCATTCCACCTGAGATTGAAAAGACTCTAGAAGAACATAGGAGGGAAGGGGTTATGTCCAGGAGAAATACCGAGTTTGGACTTGCAGAGATAGAAGTTTGAATTGGCAGCTGTATATAAAACTCTGGAGCTCAAGACAAGAGGCCAGGATGGAGATACAAATATGGGAATTATCAACATATAGATGGTATTTAAAGCCATCTACGGTCTGTCTAGTCAAGGCTATGGTTTTTCCAGTGGTCATGTATGGATGTGAGAGTTGGACTATAAAGAAAGCTGAGCACTGAAGAATTGATGCTTTTGAACTGTGATGTTGGAGAGGACTCTTGAGAGTCCCGTGGACTGCAAGGAGATCCAACCAGTCCATCCTGAAGGAGATCAGCCCTGGGTGTTCATTGGAAGGACTGATGTTGAAGCTGAAACCCCAATACTTTGGCCACCAGATGCAAAGAGCTGACTCATTGGAAAAGACCTTGATGCTGGGAAAGAGTGAAGGTGGGAGGAGAAGGGGACGACAGAAGATAAGATGGTTCAGTGGCATCACTGACTCAGTGGAATGCAGCAGCTGCTGCTAAGTTGCTTCAGTCGTGTCCAACTCTGTGCGACCCCATAGACGGCAGCCCACCAGGCTCCCCCGTCCCTGGGATTCTCCAGGCAAGAACACTGGAGTGGGCTGTCATTTCCTTCTCCAGTGCATGAAAGGGAAAAGTGAAAGTGAAGTCTCTTAGTCATGTCCGATTCTTAGTGACCCCATGGACTGTAGCCTACCAGGCTCCTCCATCCATGGGATTTTCCAGGAAAGAGTACAGGAGTGGGTTGCCATTGCCTTCTCCATCAGTGGACATGAGCTTGAGTAAACTCCGGGAGTTGGTGATGGACAAGGAGGCCTGGCGTGCTGCGGTTCATGGTGTCACAAAGAGTCGGACACCACTGAGCGACTGGACTGAACTGAAAGGCATATGGAGGATGAAAAGACGTGATGTTTGATGACTCAGCTCTTGGTAATTACAACGCTTAAAGGTGGAGAGGATGTGTAAGCACTAGCCAGGGAGAAAAACTAGAGAGTGGTGATCAGAGGCCAAGTAAATGAAATCTTTTAAGAAGATGGAAAGATTTATCTATGAAATGGTATTAATAACAGGTGAA
Organism: Giraffa tippelskirchi; assembly: GCF_054371585.1. Classification (NCBI taxonomy): domain Eukaryota; kingdom Metazoa; phylum Chordata; class Mammalia; order Artiodactyla; family Giraffidae; genus Giraffa; species Giraffa tippelskirchi. Next base: position 113,096,175 of record NC_137278.1, on the reverse strand, counting down.
GGAAGACATTGTCTAGGAATTGACCATTGTGGTTAGCAGTGTGAAGGTCACTGAGGGTCCTGACACTTGTTTGAAATAGTGGTTGAAATAGTGGTAAAAGCTTCATTGGTGTAGGCTCAAGAGAGAATAAGAAGAGAGATGTTAGTGACAGTATGGACAACTTTTTTGGATAACTTTTGCTTTCAGAGAAATAGTATAGTAGTAGCTAGAGGGAGATAAAATACTCAGCATGACTGGAACTCCTGTATCTGTAAGAATGGTAAGAACTACACTGATAACAATTACGTCCATCTTATTGACTGCGTTTTGCCTGGTACCAGTGCCCAACCAAAAGCAAATGTACAACTAATTATTTCTTGAACAATAAGTACCATTTCAGTTAAAATTGTAATTAAAAAATTTTAAGGTTTGGAAGTATTTTCAGGAGATGTTACTTTTTTTAAATTGGATAAGAATATGTATTTTGACACTAGTTAAGAAATGAAGTGATCACAGATAATGTGATCATTCCACATCTACTTACCAATTTCCCATCTGGCTCAATTATGCTAAGCACCACATACCACCTTTATTTCAGAAAAACAGTGCAATAATGACAAATTAAGTTGCTAAAAATATTCAGTGCAGGTAACTTTATAGTTTTTCAAATCATGGAGATAAGAAAGGAAATACATTTTTCGTTAGCATAGTAGAGAAACCATTAAGTCTTTAAAGAGATGTTCGTAGTATCAGAGTTATGTGTGAAAGGTTGATTCATTGCTAAATGATGGTACTCATTTATTTGATGAAACACATTTATTTGGTTTGAAGATGAGCCGTTGTAGTACAGTAGATCCTAGGCTTGACATACGGTGAACTACAGAGATGAGTGAAGTCATGAAAGATAAGATTAAACATGTAGGTTGCAGTGAGAGGCGCTTAGCTTTGTTTGATGGGTAATCTAGACAGGGAAAATAAAAAAATTTTTTTAAACTTTTGAGTAGGGAAGTGAAATCATCTAAGCTGTATATTTATTGGTTAGTTTGAAAATTGGCTGCAGGATCTAATATATGGGGAAGATGAATGCTTTACAAACATAACTCTGGAAGATTTTATTGGATGCTCTTTCAAAAACTTTTAATGGTAAAATTAATTAGGAAATATTGGGTTTCCCAGACATCAGGCTAAACAAACTGAAAGATGTTTAACGTGTAGCCTTTAAGATACTTTTTGAATCTACAAGTTGTATGGAATATGCAGATCATGGGACTCGTTATTCCAGGAACCCTGTGATTCTTTGGAACAGTTGACAATTTGGAGCTATCATCATATTACCGTTGTAATCTGAATGACATAACATGAATTTGACGAGGAGCTTTGAAAATGGAAAGGAAGGAAGAGATCATGATAGGCATGCCTTATTGACTAATAGATGGTGAAAACGGGAGAGGAAAAAGTCAAAGGGAAAATACGGGTCCACAGCTTTGATGAGCTTAGCTTAGCACCTAGTGAACTTTAAGATGCTGAAAGACAACCAAAAGTAAGTTAGAGTTCCTCTCCCCCAAGAATGCTTTTATTGTCTGAAACCATAGTTTCATGATTGTAATGAAAAAGGGTAGCAACACACTATGCTGCACACTTGAAACCGATATAATATTGTAAATCAACAGTTAAATTAGGGCTTTAACCTGGAAGTCTTGATTCAAGGCTGGAAACAAGTTTTAGCGCAGATATCATGTAGCATATAGTGCACAAGGATAATCTTGAAATGATTAGAGCATGAATTAGGGATACTGAAGAAGTATAGCTGCAGGTTTTTTTTTTTTCAGAAAAAAATGTGGGGTACAGCAGAAGAATAGTTTTAGAAAAACCGTGGCAGCAAGTATGTGAAAGTAAGCATCATTTTCTGTATTTAGACTGAGATATAAAAAGATAACCTATGTAAAATCTGTTTTTATGCTTAGCATATTAATTCCCCATGTCAGTAAAGTGTGATGCTTCTTTCAGAAATCCTAAAGGATGTCAATTAAAATCCTCTGCATACTTGGGTAGTCAGTATATTGTGATAAGCTGGAAATTCCTCACTTTTTCAGTTTTGTCATATGTCCATTGTGTCCTTATAAGGAGTACTATCCTAGGTTTATGACTCCTTTCCATGACGTTCTCACAGGTCTGCCTTTTGGGCCTCCTTGTGAACCTCTGCTCTCAAAGAAGCACTTGTTCTCTACAACTGTGCTGTCGGTACTTACAGGTGTATCATGGAAAGTCTAGGAATTTATAGAATGGTTGTGAAAGGCTGAAAAAGTGTCAGAAATAAAACCTTTAAAAAAATCAGAAAATTGAGATTAAATAAAACACAATATGTCCTTTGTTGTATTAATATCCTTTGCATAATCGCATCTACCTGCATAAGTTCTACCTGAACATAAGTTCAGAAGGAGATGCACATAGCAACGCATGTAGATGCATTTTCAAGGTCAGAATGTAGTTTGGAAGAAAAATATGGAGCAGACGGTAAGCTCATAGGAAAATTAAGTCAGCCAGCTCTCCCCAGATGGTCATCTTTATACTGTTTTTTTTGTAGTTTGCGAATTAGGCACCTGTGTTTTCTTCAACTCACTCTGTGCCCTGTGAATTCTTACATTTGACATTTTAATTGCAAATAAAAACAATAAGTTCTGATTTTTTTCCACCAAAACCCTCATATTTTTTTATTTTTTTAATTGAAATGAAATAACACTTATTCATATTTTGGAATTCCTAAGATGCTTATTTGAATTTTACAGTTTATTGCCTGGTATGATAGTGGTTCAACTCACATAAAGGATTTCTTTTTGCACTTCTCAGGACACTGGTTTGAGTAACTTTTAAGAACTGTTCAACTGTGTGTATATATATATATATATATATATTTTTTTTTTCTGTAGAATGTATTTTTAAAGGAAATATATGGTTCATGATAAAAATAGCTGTATTGATTTCATATCTAATTTAGTTTCAAATGTTCCTTTATTGTGACAGTCTGATGTTAAGTACATCATCTAACCCCATATATAAGAAGAACATAATGCCTTTAAATACACAATGATTTTCAGGTAAACAATATGTTTTTTTCAGCCACTGCTTTCAGACTTCCGTGGCATTTGAACTGGCATTCTGTTATTGAAATGTCAGATAAAAATAGTAATGCTACCTCTATCCAAGCTTAATAAACCAACACAATTTCATCTTTCTTTGCTTCATTTATATGCATTAATAAGTGTTGACATTGAGATGCATGTGGGAGAAAAAGGATTCCTAAGAGAGACATGTTAATCTTTCTCCTTTCCTGTTAAAGATATCCTTGATAAATGAAAGTAAATTTATTTAAAGCATTGTTAGAATGTGATGATGTTCTTGCACCTGAGTTAAGGTATTCAGTGTATGTATAATTAAAGATAAAACTACTTAGTAAATTATGGCAGGTGTGGCTTATGTTAATGACACTTGAAAAATAATGCTTTCAAATTAAACTTCTTAATATAAGAGTAGCTTGTTTTGCATTAAAACATGTGAATTCATACTCAGATTTAAGTATTGGGATATTATATTCAAAAGATAAAACAAAGCTAAGCTTATTTTATTTAATTTTCTCTGAAATGGACCGAAACCCAGCTATTTCCTATAAATTCAAGACCTTGTTGAGCAAGCCATTTCAAGTTTATTGCATTTGCCTCTTTGTTTTGAGGTCAATTAGATCCTAATGACTCATGAACTAAAAAAGGTACAAGTATAATTTTAAGGGCATCTAATGGTCTATGGGATTTAATTTTTTTCATCTGACAAGAAAATATTGTTATTTTAATCTAATATGAAGTTGTAGCATCTGTTTTTATCTAATTAAATGTTTTATTTGTGAATTTTAAACTTAACTCCTCATGCTTAGAGTCTGCATCCCAGCCTCCAAGTTCCATCTCCTAGATCTTCCTTAGAATTACATTTGAAAAATGTTTCTGATACATTTTCATGCATACAGCAGTTAAATTATGGTTACAGAGTCAGTGGAACAGTCTTTTTGTGCAGTGTGTTGAATAGCATCATATAAGTCACCCCTACTCCAAAATATTTCCTCCATCTCTGGCCATATATTTTCTTTTGGCTCATTTGTTTATTCAGTAAATATTTCATGAGCACCTGCCTTGTTAATGGCCTTCAACTGGGCATGGACAGCAAAGAAAAACAGAAACATGGTTCTTGTTTTCCTGATGCTTACAATCTATAGGAGAGAAGTAGTAGTCAAATAATCCTGGAGATAAACATAAAATTATAATAATGATAAGTACTAGGAAACAAAGATGGACTGTGAAGGAACCATGGCACTGAGTAGGCATTTAATAGTAGGTACTTAATATCTGTTGGCTGGATTAATGAAAAATAATTGAATGAAAGGGATAACATGGAGAATTATCCTAGAGAAAGCTTCCCTGAGGAAGTTATATTTGATCTAAGATCTGAAGCATGAATAATCACTCAGTTGGTAAAGAGTACAGGAAAGAGAGTTTCAAAGAGAAAAACAAGGTTTTGTGGCAAGATGGACCATGGCAAGTAAAAGAGAGTGAGCCTATAATAAGAGTTCAAGATAGAACATGGTGCCAGAAGACACTGGAGTGATTAGTCTTCATTCACAGACAAAATGATTGCATAAAAAATCCTACATGTATGCATGCTAAGTCACTTCAGTGGTGTCCAACTCTTTGTGACTCTATGGACTGTACAGCCCACCAGGCTCTTCTGTCTATGGGATTTTTCAGGCAAGAAGACTGGGGTGGGTTGCCATGTCCTCTTCCAGGAATCTTCCTGAACCAGGGATCGAGCGAACCCATGTCTTATGTCTCCTGCATGGGCAGGCAGGTTCTTTACCACTAGAGCCACCAAGGAAGCTCCCTAAAATGAATAGATGACTTTAGTAGGTGAGAAGATATAAGGTTACCAGGAAAATATCAATTGTACTTCTATATAACAGCAGTGAGCAATTGAAAACTAAAATTCAAAAAACAATAATATTTATGATAGCATCAAACTCATGGAATACTTAGAGTCAAATTTAACACAATTTGTATGAGAACTGTATTCTAAAACGTACAAAATGTTGCTCAGAGAACATAAAGATTTAAATAGAATGGTATACGATGCTCATGTGGTTAGGAATTCAACACTGTAAAGATGTCAGTTTTCCCCAAATTGTTACACAGTTGTAACACAATCCCAGTTAAAATGTTAATGATTTTTTTAATTGGTAATTTAATTGTAAAATCTATATGAAAATACAGACAGGATAGAATAGCAAAATTGAAAACCAAGAACAAAGTTGGAAGGTTTATGTTGCTACTTCATATCATAACTTGCTGTAAAGATATAGTAACCAAGATGATGTTAGTGTAAGTATTGATATGCCAAGCAGTGAAATATAAGATAGAGGTCAGAAACAGGCCCACAAGTGTATAGCCAATTGATTTTCAATAGTTGTGCTGGGGAAACTCAATGGAGAAAGGCTAGTCCTTTTAATAAGTGGTACTATAAGAATTTGATACTCTATGCAAAAAAATCAAACCTGACACTTCCTATCATACTCAAAATTCATACTCAAAAAAACTCAAAAATGCACCATAATTCTAAATGTAAGAGCTAAAATTATTATACTCTTTTAAAATAAAATATAGAAGAAAATCTTTGAGAGCTTGGATTAATCCAAGATTTCCTAGACTGAATGTAAAATGCATGAACCATAGTAGAAAATGATAATAAATTTTAAGTTGTTGGTATTGTCAAGAAAGGTATTGTTAAAGAAATTTTCAATTAAAAGGTATTGTTAAGAGAATTAAAAAGCAACTCAAGAACCAGGAGAAAATATTCACACAATATATCTGTTAAAGGATTTGTATCCAGAATAGCTCAGATGGTAAAGAGTCTGCCTGCAATGCAGAAGACCCGGGTTGGATCCCTGGGTCGGGAAGATGCCCTGGAGAAACGAATTGCAACCCACTTCAGTATTCTTACATGGGAAATCCCATGGACTGAGAAGCCTGGCAGGCTATAGTCTGTGGGGTCGCAAAGAATCAGACACGACTAACACTTTCACTTTCACCCCAAATATGTAAAGAACTCTTAAAACTCAACAATTTAAATAAATAACCTAGTTAAAAAAATAAACACAAAATTTAGATAGACACCCCGGAAAAGAAGATGTACAGATGGCAAGTAAACATATGAAAGGATGTAGCAGATATGAGAATATTTATTTAGAAAATGTTGCAGTCATTCTCATGAATTGTCCAGATTTGTGTATTCTGTAAGCTATTTTTAATTAAGGCTAAGTGACAAAGGCAAGTCTGAACAATTTCAATGAAATATTGAGTAGTGTTGTGGATAAAGATCAGGCCTGGGGTTCAGAGTAGCTCAGTCCTAATTCCGACTTCATCATTGACATGTCAGACTACAGAGAAAATATCAAATGTGACTGAACCATCACATCCAATGTCAAAGCATGCCTCTTCCTCCTTGCTGAAGTGGCCATTCTTCAGGTACTTGCATACCTAGTCCTGGAAATAGACTTTTAGTATTAGAAACTGTATTCACTGATGAATGGGAAAGCCTGTTTGATTATGGAAGTATAATATCATTTAATCTAAATCCTAAAGTTAAATATTAAGTAGAAACAACAAAAAAAATCACCCACTCTTTGAGAAGGATAATTTTTATAAAGGCACCTATGTCAGAAAAAATATTACTCAGAAAATAGAGTTAATAGAATAAACAATACATGCTTTAACAAATATCAGAATATCAAGAAAATAAGCTGATATGAAAAACAGTCATAAAGAGAAAATTTGGAAATAAGGAGATGGAAAATGCCATACCAGGGAAAAGTTAGAACAAAAATAGGCAGAATGATATTAATAGAATTCAAGCCAAAACTAATTATGACAAAGGATGATATTTAGTAGAGAAACATTAGTAAGAATCTATTAGAATCCTAAACCTAGCATTGATTTAGAAGTATGTGTGTATGAGTCAGAAACTGTTAGTGGAAAAAATCAGCTATTCAACACAACTTTCTCAGAGATTGACAGCTAATAAATAGACAATAAAAAGTTAGACTATTTGAAATCTCAGTAAAACATTTAACAAGCTCAAGCACCCATTTTATGTTTGTATCTGTATTATCTGTTATTTTCAAACATCTGTGACGTTTTTACCATGTATTACTCCAAAAATTTGTTAAGATGTGAAATGAGAACTCCAAGTAATTTTCTCTGATCAATATATGATGCAATCAAAAAGTAAAGAGTAAAGTACAATTCTCTTAAAGGCATTCCCTTGAAAAAAATCATTTTTCTGTAAAGTGTTCACTTTAATAAATCAAAATTAAATGGTGGGCTACAAAGAAATGATCTGTCAAAAGAAGCAAGATATTGGTATAATGGGATTCTGAGAAAAAAGTAGACCATTAAAGCACACAGATTCCCTGGTGTCTCAAACCCACCTGTAATGCAGGAGACCTGAGTTCAGTCCCTGAGTCGGGAAGATCCTCTGGAGAATGGAAATTAAAACACACACACACACACACATTAATAAGTCTAAGCAAACAATAAAGAAGGAAGCTGTATAGATAAAAGCAGATATTAGTAAATAAGTGGTGATGAAACAAAATATGTTTTATAAAATCAAATGCTGGATCTTTGAAAAGACCAGAAAATGAATAAGTATATTGCCATGTTTGATCAAGGAAAAGAGCAATGTTATAAATAAATAACTTTGAAATAAGAATTAGAACATAGCTGTAGATATTGAGTTGTTTTTTTTAAAGTATCAAGCACTGTATACAACCTTAGAGCAAAAAAAAAAAAAATGAAAATTAAGATGAAATATATATACATTGTAGGGGGACTTCCTGTGTGACTCAATGGTAAAGATCCACCTGCCAAAGCAGGAGACACAGGTTTGATCCCTGGGTCAGAAAGATCCCCTAGAGAAAGAAATGGCAACCCACTCCAGTATTCTTGCCTGGAAAATACTGCAGACAGAGGAGCTTGGTGTGGGGTATATAGTACATGGGACTGCAAAAGAGTCAGACATGACTTAGTTACCAAACAACAGCAATACCTTGTAGAACCATAGAAATTGTTTACATTAACCATGAAGTAATAGAAAATCATAACAGCCTGATAACAAGAAATTAAAAAAAAAAAAGGTAAAACTTACTGTAAGAAAGGCCACAGGTCCTGATGAATTTACAAAGATATTTTTCAAATAACAGAAAAATACTTTAACTATTCCAAAGTATATGTTAAAATTAATGGAAAATATTTGGTAACTCAGTGAGTAAAATACTAGATAGAACTCTGTTTATTATATAAAAGATGATCTGAATATAAAGAAAATGATTATCATAAAACTAAAATTTTAAAGAAATGAAATCGCCATATACCCATAATTTAAAAGTCTTTGTAAAATAATGAATTTGGGGACTTAGAGAAAAATAAAAAAGCTACTTCAATCTTAAGCTACAGTTATTCACTTAAATTACTTTGAATCATCTTTGAAAGTTTTAATTTTGAAAGAAGGATTAGTGATAGTCTTGATAACATAATAAACACTTTACACATTTTTTAAAGAAGGAAAAATGTCTAAAGCATAGGACTGAAATTCATATTTACCTATAAACCACCCTGAGAAGTGAATTATTTTGTAATTAGAGGGGAAAGTAGCCATCTGTTTCTTGGTCATCTTTAAATTTATTCAATAGATCATGTAACTATACTCATGACCAAATAGCACCTTATTAGTTACTGTTAGTTTACTATGCAAATACAATAAGTTACTCAACAATTATTTTTCCTCCTCCTCTAGTCCCAAGATTTATTTTAGAAAAGAAACATCTATGTAAAGTCTGACAAAGCAGCCCCAGGGAGCCTAACATAATGAGGAGGAACTCATTATTTCATCATTTTTAGTTGGAATTTTAAGTCTTCTTTTGTACAGCCTGAGAGTAATCACATTCTCAACAACTATTCATTCACCATAGAATTGCTGCAAACACCACGCTTCACTTTGTCCTCTAATCATCTTTTAAAGACGAAGATAGCACCACACTAACCTCACCATACAATTATCAAAGTAACTAAAAAACTGAGTGTCAGTATGATATAGTAGTGATACTGTAACAGAGGAAACATATTATTAAGTAGCTTGATAGCAGAATAATATATCTGAATGTCAGTTTAGATAAAAACATTCATCTGTTCTTTAGTTTAGGAGACATTTGAGGACATGAAAAGTTAAATTTGTAAGATTTCTTTATAATGAGCTCTTTGAAAACACCCAGCTTGATTGGGTGTCTCTACAACAATTCCCTGATAAAATTTTTCCCTTCCAACTTCCTGAGCACTATAAAAAAGGGAATTGGAATGTACTAGTAATACTTACCAGGAAAAAATTCCAGTTTTATCATATACACAGGGGGAATCAGGCTTCTCAGGTGGTGCTAGTGGTAAAGAACCTGCCTCCCAATGCTGGAGACATGAGAGACACACGTTCAACCCCTGGTTTAGGATGATCCCCTGGAGAAGGGCATGGCGATCCACCCCAGTATTCTTGCCTGGAAAATCCCATGGACAGAGGAGCCTGGCGGGCTACGGTCAATAGGGTCACAGAGAGTTGGACATGATTGAAGGAAGTTAGTACTCCTGTCTCCTTCATTGCCAATTACTTCAGGTGGAATCACTGCCAATGTAAAAGCTTGGTAATTTTTGTTGTACTAAGCTGGAGATATACTAAAACTCATAGTGTCTAAGGATCCATATCTTTTTTGTGTCTAGTATTTTAAGATTTGCTATTCAGTTCCTCAGTCCTGTCCAGCTCTTTGCAGCCCCATGGACTGTAGCACGTCAGGCTTCCCTGTCCTTCACTGTCTCCTTGAGTTGCTCAAACTCATAACCACTGAGTTGGCCATCCAACCATCTCATCCTCTGTTGCCCCCTTCTCCTGCCCTTAATCTTTCTTAGCATCAGGGTCTTTTCTAGTAAGCTGGCTGTTTGTATCAGGTAGCCAAAGTATTAGAACTTCGGAATCAGTCCTTCCAATGAATACTCAGGACTGATTTCCTTTAGGATTGACTGGTTGGATCTCCTTGCAGTCCAAGGGACTCTCAAGAGCCTTCTCCAGCACCACAGTTTGAAAGCATCAGTTCTTTGGTGCTCAGCCTTCTTTATGGTGCAACTCTCACATCTATACATGACTACTAGAAAAACCATAGCTTTGACTATACAGATCTTTGTTGGCAAAGTAATGTCTCTGCTTTTTAATACGCTATCTAGGTTTGTCATAGCTTTACTTCCAAGGAGCAAGCATCTTTTAATCTCATGGCTGCAGTCGCCATCTACAGTGACTTTGGAGCTCAAGAAAATAAAGTCTGTCACTGTTTCCATTGTTTTCCCATCTATTTGCCATGAAATGATGTGACTGGATGCCATGATCTTTTTGAATGTTGAGTTTTAAGCCAGCTTTTTCACTCTCCTCTTTCACCTTCATCCAGAGGCTCTTTAGTTCCTCTTCACTTTCTGCCATTAGGATGGTGTTATCTACATATCTGAGATTATTGATATTTCTTCTGGCAGTCTTGATTCCAGCTTGTGATTCATCCAGCCCAGCATTTCTCATGATGTACCCTGCATGTAAGTTAAATAAGCAGCGTGACAATATACAGTATTTTAAGATGTTGGGCAATAATGATTTAACTTTTTATTGAGAAATGTTAGGTAAGGAGTTATGAAAGGAAAAGTAAAATACATAGACTTCAGTTTAAAGCTTTGTGAAAAGTGTTTTTGTTCTTTCATCCAACTACATCTAAAGTCAGTTGAGGGCTTAGATGAAGCACAAATAAGGGATAGTGGATGGACAGGCTGGTTGGCTGTGATGCACTGTTGAGTATCATCTTGCTAATCTCTATGTGCTAGTTGTATTCCTGAAACTTTATTCCCAGTACTTAATTGGCTAATGAAGAAACACCCATTATATTCATTTTCTAAGAAATTTCAGAAACAATTTGTATACACAATGTAGTTTTGACAAAATATTTTAAAATACCTCCTAGAGAGTTAAAAATAAGGCTTCTCTAAAAATTTTCACAAGTTCTGAAATAAACTCTGATCTGCTTTCCAAGTCATCCCCATGGTTCTTACCCCTCCCATTTGTAGGTTAAATGTGATCTTTATAAAAAGATGGAGTCTAGTCCCTTAAATCCTAATTTTCTCTGAATTCACATTTTGTAAAAAAAAATCTAAATCTTGTCAAATTGGACTTGATATAGTATCATTGTTAACTAGTGAGGACAAATACTTATATAATATTAAAAGTATATAATATATACTACTTATCTCACAACAACATTTAATTCCTCACAATCAGTCTTATTCAGCAACCAGTTTTTAAGTGCCTACAATTATCATGATTCTGTAGTGGATACAACAGAGCATACAGAAATTAGTAGGACACTGGTGTTCTAATATTTAGTGTGAAAAAGGGTTGTAGATTGTTCCACTTCTTTTACACATGCAAGAATAGATTACATTTTGGCCAGGTCTAAGTCCTCATATATTTCCCCAACACAGTTAAGTCAGGTGTTCATTTGTGTAGCTGCCAAGAAGGCTGGAAACAAGAAAAAATGAGATGAGCTAATTTCACTGTCATTAGAAGTAAGGTTATAGTTGCCTTTCATTATGTAAAGACATGGAGGCAAGATTAAAAAGAAAAGTGAGGTGAAAATATAGAAAAAAGGGAAAGACATCAACTATAGTAGAGATAAAGCTCAAACAGAAAAGGAAGTTGAAATTTTTGATTTCCTGAGGTTTCAGGTAATAATAGGCAAATTAAGCTTCAATTTTAGGTGCTGGGAAAATCAGATGAATTTTTTTAGAAAGGAAGAAAATAAAAAGAGGAAAACGTTGAATATAGTTCCTGGAAAAACTGGCAACATGTTATTCATTCAGACCATGTAACAGGGATTGTTTGACAAAGAAAGCTGTATCTTAAGCTTTGTATACCTAAAGATTTGTTTATTGAGTAAGTAGTCACTTTCAAGTGAAATGAGTACCTACTACTTCAGAGAATCGCTTAGTAACTACAGCTTTTCATTTGTTGCATAAAGTGTTCCTCTGATTGCAGTAGGTTTGGCAAACACTTTGAGCAGAGTCTGGACCAGGATTTTTCACTCTATCAATTCATGATTTTAAGATTCTAGTATTGTCAAACTTCTTTGTGGTGATACTTCAGTGTCATCCCAAATCCTGGGAAGAGAATTCATTCAGCTTTTGATAATAAATATAAAGTGGGATTATTTTTTAACAGCATACTAAGTAAGGTTTTTAATTTGAGCACATTTAAATTGAGCTAGTTCATCCTAAGGTTTACTAAATTGTCTGCATTTAAACAACATGGCAAGTGTGGGTGGATCCAAATAGAGATGAGTGTCAGATGAGAAGGACACACTGGTTGTCATGTCTCATTATAACTTGTAAATTGTCAGAGTTGCTTTCCATATCCGAGCAATGCAAGTGCAAAGCATTATTGTCCACATATATTAATTTGTTGGTACACATGCTTTGTTGTGCAGCATTAGATTTTTAAACTGGATGTTCTTTGATCCAATTTTTGGATACATCATAAAGCTAGTAATCAGTCAGTAGCTCAATTCAGTTCAGTTCAGCTGCTCAGTCGTGTCCGACTCTTTGCGACCCCATGAATTGCAGCACGCCAGGCCTCTCTGTCCATCACCAACTCCCGGAGTCTACCCAAACCCATGTCCATCGAGTCAGTGATGCCATCCAACCATCTCATCCTCTATTGTCCCCTTCTCCTCCTGCCCCCAATCCTACCCAGCATTAGGATCTTTTCCAATGAGTGAACTCTTCGCATGAGGTGGCCAAAGTACTGGAGTGTCAGCTTCAACATCAGTCCTTCCAATGAATACCCAGGATTGATCTCCTTTAGGATGGACTGGTTGGATCTCCTTGCAGTCCAAGGGACTCTCAAGAGTCTTCTCCAACACCACAGTTCAAAAACATCAGTTCTGCGGCGCTCAGCCTTCTTCACCGTACAACTCTCACATCCATACATGACCACTGGAAAAACCATAGCCTTGACTAGACGAACTTTTGTTGGCAAAGTAATGTCTCTGCTTTTAAATATGCTATCTAGGTTGGCCATAACCTTCCTTCCAAGGAGTAAGTGTCTTTTAATTTCATGGCTGCAATCACCATCAGCAGTGATTTTAGAGCCCAAAAAAATAAAGTCTGACACTGTTTCCACTGTTTCCCCATCTATTTACCATGAAGTGATGGGACAGGATGCCATGATCTTAGTTTTCTGAACGTTGAGCTTTAAGCCAACTTTTTCACTCTCCTCTTTCACTTTCATCAAGAGGCTCTTCTTTTCTTCTTCACTTTCTGCCATAAGGGTGGTGTTGTCTGCATATCTGAGGTTATTGATATTTCTCCCAGCAATCTTGATTCCAGCTTGTGTTTCTTCCAGCCCAGCATTTCTCATGATGTACTCTGCATCTAAGTTAAATAATCAGGGTGACAATATACAGCCTTGATGTACTCCTTTTCCTATTTGGAACCAGTCTGTTGTTCCATGTCCAGTTCTAAGTGTTGCTTCCTGACCTGCATACAGGTTTCTCAAGAGACAGGTCAGATGGTCTGGTATTCCCATCTCTTTCAGAATTTTCCACAGTTTATTGTGATCCACACAGTCAAAGGCTTTGGCATAGTCAATAAAGCAGAAATAGATGTTTTTCTGGAACTCTCTTGCTTTTTTGATGATCCAGCGGATATTGGCAATTTGATCTCTGGTTCCTCTGCCTTTTCTAAAACCAGCTTGAACATCTGGAAGTTCACGGTTCACATATTGCTGAAGCCTAGCTTGGAGAATTTTGAGCATTACTTTCCTAGCATGTGAGATGAGTGCAATTGTGCGGTAGTTTGAGCATTCTTTGGCATTGCCTTTCTTTGGGATTGGAACGAAAACTGACCTTTTCCAGTCCTGTGGCCACTGCTGAGTTTTCCAAATTTGCTGGCATATTGAGTACAGCACTTTCACAGCATCATCTTTCAGGATTTGAAATAGCTCAACTGGAATTCCATCGCCTCCACTAGCTTTGTTCGTGGTGATGCTTTCTAAGGCCCACCTGACTTCACATTCCAGGATGTCTGGCTCTAGGTGAGTGATCACACCATCATGATTACCTGGGTCGTGAAGATCTTTTTTGTACAGTATTTCATGTACATTATTAAAAATGTAGACTTAATAATGACTTCTATAATACTGTACATGAACTACTAATGTGTGGCTAAATTTAGTTGTTCAGAGCCATCCTACTTAAACTCTGTTGGTCAGATATGGCTATGTCTTTAAAAAGAGGACATCTACTCACCTTTTCAAAGGAAATTTGAGTAGCATAGTTTCATTCCTATAATTTAACATTTCCTCTTCAAACATTTCCACTAAATAAAACAGGAAGTGAGGACTCATAGAAAGAAAGGGTTATAAGTATAGGTCTCATATATAGCTCATGTGCCAGGCACTCTCTATGAAAATCTCATCATAATTATATTCTCTTTCAGACTTCATAATAGCTATATGATCAGTATTACCACATTTTATAGTTCTCAGGTCTCTGACTTTTGGGTTTATATGCATATTCTCCAACTGCTTGGTGCAATGATAAAACATTTTGTATAATCCTTAATTGACCCTGAATGGAGGGATCTTATATGGACAGGAAGAGGCTAAGCAGGAGAGAAAACGCCACCCTGTTATTAATGACTCTTTAAAATAATTTTGTCTTCCAGGTTCTGATGCTTTTCTTCCACCTTGTTACTCTTGTTACTTGTGAAGTTTGTTGACACCATTTGCTTACGGGTAAAGCAGCAGACACAATTATTAATGAAGCAGGCTAACATGTATGACTGTATTGACTAATAAATCCTTTTCTGTTCAAGAGACATGTTCTTGAGACCTCATCATACAGATGTGCGTCCCCTTGGGGTACTGATTGTTCTCTCTACCCTTGCTGTCCATGTCTTGCCGTCCCCACTGCCACCATTTAATCTAAGCTTTCACCATTTCTTGCCAATGCCACAGTTATAGCCTTCTTTCTAACTGGTTTTCTGTGTATGCCATTGATCTGCTATAACTAATTTCAAACAACAATCATAATGATATTTATGAAACGTGAATCAAATTATATCATTCTTCTGCCAAGAATTCTTCAATGACTTTTTTTAGTAATTACACTAAAATAAAATCTTCTTATAAGATCTTTGCATGAAGTCTAATCTCTGTTTCCTATACAGTGGTATGTTGGAATTGGTACTTTCTGCCTTGTGAGAGCTGATTGTTAAGTAGTCAAGAATTCTTCAAGCCAGTGATACCATGTCAGTAGTTTGAAATTGGTCATGGTTGGAGTATTTGCACTACAGAGATCAGTTGTTGTTGGAGAGTCCCTCAGTCGTGTCTGACTCTTTGTGACCCCATGGACTGCAGCACACCAGTCTTCCCTGTCCTTCACCATCTCCCAGAGCATGCTTAAATTCATGTCTATTGAATCGGTGATGCCATCCAACTATCTCATCCTCTCTCATGCCCTTCTCCTCCTGCCTTCAGGCTTTCCCAGCATCAGGGTCTTTTCCAGTGAGTCAGCTCTTTTCATCAGGTGGCCAAATTATTGGAGCTTCAGCATCAGTCTTTTCAGTGAGTATCCAGGACTGATTTCCTTTAGGATTGACTAGTTTGATCTCCTTGCAGTCCAAGGGACTCTCAAGAGTCTTCTGCAACACCATAGTTCAAAAGCATCAATTCTTCGGCACTCAGCCTTTTTTATGGTCCAACTCTCACATCCATACATGACTGCTTTCCAGCTTTGACTATATGGACCTTTGTTGGCAAAGTAATGTCTCTGCTTTTTAATATGCTGCCTAGGTTGTCATGGCTTTTCTTCTAAGGAGCAAGTGTGTTTTAATTTCATGGCTGCAGTCAGCATCGGCAGTGATTTTGGAATGCGAGAAAATAGTCTGTCACTCTTTCCATTGCTTCCCCATCTATTTGTCATAAAGTGATGTGACTGGATATCATGATCTTTATTTTTTGAATGTGAACCCCATGAACAGAAACCAGAAAGTGCTGCAAATAAGAACTTTTGTGTTTTAGAGAACTGGTTGTTAATCGTTTACCAGCATACCATTGTGGCTGTTGCTTCCTCCCTGTCTCACATAGTGCTCCACTGACACTAGTTTTATCTACTCTAATATGCAGGCTTGCTCCCTTCAGTTTAGGGTCTTTACTTGCTCTTCTTCTTGTCTGAATATTCCTCCTTTTGGGTTTTCATATGGCTGGCTCCTTGTCACTATTCAAGTCTCAATCTGGTGTCAGCTTCTCAGAGAGGCTTTCCATGACCATCTTTTTAAAAAAATATATTTATTTGGCTGTGTCAGGTCTTAGTTGAGGCCCGTGGTGTCTGTAGTTGTGGCATGTGGGCTTAGTTGCTTTGCAGCATGTGGGATCTTAGTTCCTGGACCAGGAATCAAACCCATATTTTCTGCATTGCAAGGCAGATTCTTAACCACTGGGCCACGAGGGAAGTCCCTCCATGACTATCTTAATCAAAGGACCACCATCCATGTTTGACCTCAGTTTCTCAATAACATCAACCTTATTCCTGCTAGAATAATGCCTTAAAATCATTTCGTTTCGTATTAGTTTGTATTTGGCTGCAAGTCACAGACAACCAAATAGTTAAGCGTGTATTTTTCTCGTAGACAAGAATCATGGGGTTGCACAGTTCAAGGCCAGTGCACAGCTTGGTGATGACATCAAGGGCTTGGTCCCATCCTTCTTCATACCCCACCTTCCTCAGCACATGATAGTCTTTTCATGATCACAAAATAGCCAGTTCACATTTTAGCACATTTGAGCCTGGCAACAGATGAGGAAAGAGGAAGGGTGCAAAGACCAAAGTGCTGAAGTGTATGCCAGCATTTTATCCATTTAAAAAGCCTTCCTGGAAGCCATACCCAGTGACTTTACCACTTATAACAACTTGGCCAAATGACAGAAGAGTCTGGAAAGAGAAGTGTGTTTGCTTTCCAGCTTTTGTAGTAGAAGAAGGCAAGGAACGTGAGGGTTTGGATGACTTTGGGGGTAGATAATTCATGTTGTTTGCCATAGTACTCAATAAATTTTTATGAAATTTGTGATGATATGTCTTAAATGACCCAGCTCCATCTTTATCCAAGTTCCAGATGCAAATGAGTCATGGTTAAATTCTGCAGTCTAAATGTTAGAAAAGTTAAAAAAAGTCATCATTAAGGAAAGAGATGATAATTGAAGTATTCCAGGTGACTGGAAGCTCCTCCCACTAAGTTTCAATATTTTGTTTTTGGTTATAATATTCAATTATTTTAAGGAAGTTTTTCCGGAACATGTTATCTTACTATCATCAGGGAGTTGATGACAATTCGATCATTTTCATGATTAAAACATGTTATCAATATGAGCATATTGATTATCAGTTCAGTTCAGTTGCTCAGTCGTGTCTGACTCTTTGTGACCCCATGGACTGCAGCACGCCAGGCCTCTCTGTCCATCACCAACTCCTGGAGTTTACTCAAACTCATATCCACTGAGTTGGTGATGCCATCCAACCATCTCATCCTCTGTCATCCTCTTCTCCTGCCTTCATCTTTCCCAGCATCAGTGTCTTTTCAAATGAGTCAATTCTTCGCATCAGATGGCCAAAGTATTGGAGTTTCAGCTTCAACATCAGTCCTTCCAATGAATATTCAGGACTAATTTCCTTTAGGATACACTGGTTGGATCTCCTTGCAGTCCAAAGGACTCTCAAGAGTCTTCTCCAACACCACAGTTCAAAAGTATCAATTATTCGGCACTGAGCATTCTTTATGGTCCAACTCTCACATCCATACATGACTACTGGAAAAACCATAGCCTTGACTAGACAGACCTTTGTTGGCAAAGTAATGTCTCTGTTTTTAATAGGCTGTCTAGGTTGGTCATAACTTTTCTTCAAAGGAGCAAGCATCTTTTAATTTCATGGCTGCAGTCACCATCTGCAGTGATTTTGGAGCCCCCCAAAATAAAGTCTGTCACTGTTTCTGCTGTTTCCCCATCTATTTGACATGAAGTGATGGGACCAGATGCCATGATCTTAGGTTTCTGAATGTTGAGCTTTAAGCCAACTTTTTCACTCTCCTCTTTCACTGTCAACAAGAGACTCTGTAGTTCTTCATTTTCTGCCATAATGGTGGTGTCATCTGTATATCTGAAGTTACTGATATTTCTCCTGGCATTCTTGATTCCAGCTTGTGTTTCTTCCAGCCCAGCGTTTCTCATGATGTACTCTGCATATAAGTTAAATAAGCAGGGTGACAATATGCAGCCTTGATGTACCCTTTCCCTATTTGGAACCAGTCTATTGTTCCATGTCCAGTTCTAAGTGTTGCTTCCTGACCTGCATACAGGTTTCTCAAGAGGCAGGTCAGATGGTCTGGTATTCCCATCTCTTTCAGAATTTTCCACAGTTTATTGTGATCCACACAGTCAAAGGCTTTGGCATAGTCAATAAAGCAGAAATAGATGTTTTTCTGGAACTCTCTTGCTTTTTTGATGATCCTGTAGATGTTGGCAATTTGATCTCTGGTTCATCTGCCTTTTCTGAAACTAGCTTGGAATTCTGGAAGTTCACAGTTCACGTAGTGTTGAAGCCTGGCTTGGAGAATTTTGAGCATTACTTTACTAGCATGTGAGATGAGTGCCGTTGTGTGGTAGTTTGAGAATTCTTTGGCATTGCCTTTCTTTGGGATTGGAATGAAAACTGACCTTTTCCAGTCCTGTGGCCACTGCAGAGTTTTCCAAATTTGCTGGCATATTGAGTGCAGCACTTTCACTGCATCATCTTTCAGGATTTGAAATAGCTCAGCTGGAATTCCATCACCTCCACTAGCTTTGTTCATAGTGATGCTTCCTAAGGCTCACTTGACTTCACATTTTAGGATGTCTGGCTCTAGGTGAGTGATCACACCATCGTGATTATCTGGGTCGTGAAGATCTTTTTTGTACAGTTCTTCTGTGTATTCTTGCCACGTCTTCTTAATATCTTCTACTCTGTTAGGTCCATGCCATTTCTGTCCTTTATTTAGCACATCTTTCCATGAAATGTTCCCTTGGTATCTCTAATTTTCTTGAAGAGATCTCTAGTCTTACCTATTCCATTGTTTTCCTCTATTTCTTTGCATTGATCCCTGAGGAAGGCTTTGTTATCTCTCCTTGTTATTCTTTGGAACTCTGCATTCAAATGGGTGTATCTTTCCTTATCTCCTTTGTTTTGCGCTTCTCTTCTTTTCAGGGCTATTTGTAAGGCCTCCTCAGACAGCCAGTTTGCTTTTTTGCATTTCTTTTTCTTCGGGACTGTCTTGATCCCTATCCTGTACAATGTCATGAACCTCTGTCCATAGTTCATCAGGCACTCTGTCTATCATATCTAGTCCCTTAAATCTATTTCCCACTTCTACTGTATAATCGTAAGGGATTTGATTTAGGTCATACCTGAATGGTCTAGTGGTTTTCCCTACTTTCTTCCATTGAAGTCTGAGTTTGGCAGTAAGGAGTTCATGATCTGAGCTACAGTCAGCTCCGTCTTCTTTTGCTGACTGTATAGAATTTCTCCATTTTTGGCTGCAAAGAATATAGTCAACCTGATTTCAGTATTGACCATCTGGTCATGTCCATGTGTAGAGTCTTCTCTTGTGTTGTTGGAAGAGGTTGTTTGCTATGATCAGTGAATTCCTGTGGCAAAACTCTATGAGCCTTGCCCTGCTTCATTTTGTACTCCTAGGCCAAATTTGCCTGTTAATCAAGGTGTTTCTTGACTTGCTACTTCTGCATTGCAGTCCCCTATAATGAAAAGGATATCTTTTGGGGGTGTTAGTTCTAAAAGGTCTTGTAGGTCTTCATAGACTCATTCAACTTTAGCTTCTTCAGCACTACTGGTCGGGGCATAGACTTGGATTACCGTGATATTGAATGGTTTGTCTTGGAAACAAACAGAGATCATTCTGTTGTTTTTGCGATTGCATCCAAGTACTGCGTTTCAGACTCTTTTGTTGACTATGATGGCTACTTCATTTCTTCTAAGGGATTCTTGCCCACAGTAGTAGATATGATGTTCATTTGAGTTAAATTCACCCATTCCAGTCCATTTTAGTTCACTGATTCCTAAAATGTCGATGTTCACTCTTGCCATATCCTGTTTGACCTTCCAATTTGCCTTGTCTCATGGACCTAACATTCCAGATTCCTATGCACTATTGCTGTTTAGAGCATCGGACCTTGCTTCCATCACCAGTCACATCCACAGCTGGGTGTTGTTTGCTTTTGCTCTGTCTCTTCATTCTTTCTGAAGTTATTTCTCCACTGATCTCCAGTAGCATATTGGGGACCTACCGACCTGGGGCGTTCCATCTTTCAGTATCCTATCTTTTTGCCTTTTCATACTATTCATGGGGTTCTCAAGGCAAGAATACGGTGATATAATGTAACGTATTGAAGAGTTATCTTTTAGGACTTTGGGCAGTATTATGTCTGTTTGCCTCAGTTTTCAATGATGCTGCATTTAAAAAATAAATTTGCAATACCTTTATTGTTTTATTTCGAATCCACTTTTATGACAGAGTAGAAAAATAAAGAAGCATGGGCACTGGAGTCAGACACATCTGATCTTGAATCCTGACTCTACCATTTCCTAGCTGTGTAGCCTTGAGCCAGATAATTCATCTTTTTCAGCCTTAGCTGTTTTTAAAAATATTTCTTTAACTATTCAATGAGGACAGTAGTAAGTAATCCTTTTACGTGTTTTTGAGGATTTTATAAGATGATCTAAGTAAGGCACCTTTTTCTGGATCACATATTAAACTATCATTAACATACAAAGTGCATTTGTGGACCACTTCCTGCATCAGCACCACCCAAGATGACTACTAAAAGAGAAAATTTCAAAGCTTCCCTGTCAGCCTCTTTTTTTTTTTTTTAAATCTTAATTTTATATAAATGGTACAAGGCTAATTTTTTGTTGTTGTTGACTAAAATTTGAGAACCACTGATTTCAGTCCCAAGCAAGTATTTATTGATCAGATTAGCTTAATCTCTGTTAACAGGCTTGGATGAGAAGTGCTGGGAATGAAGAATATGCTTTCCTCAGCCATATCTCAAATGTAGACCAGATTCTAGAGCCATACTGCCAGGATTCAAATCCTAACTCGTCAACTTACTAGCTCTTTCCCCAGAGAAGTAATTTTAACTCTATGGGTCTCAGTTTCCTTTCCTGTAAAATGGAGATAATATTACGTACCTCATAGTGCTAAGAGAAGGAAAATGTTGCAAATTCATGCTATACCAAAGTCTATACATGACAGCAGTTAGTATTATAAGTAACATTGTTTTTAGAACCCACAGGTTACACCTTAAGAGGCCATATCAATGATTCTCAACATAGCCACACATTATCACTGGGGAGCTCTGAAGATTCTGATGCCCAGACCATATCTGAGAACAGTGAAATCATAAATAATATGTAGGTAGGATCTAGGTATCTGGTTTTTGTTTGTATATTTATTTTCAGTTCCTGCAGGTGATTCCAGTGGGTAGCAAAGGCTGATAAAAACTCTTCCCTATCATTTGAAAGCTCTCCAGAGAACTCCTGGAAGTTCAGTGGTTAGAACTCAGTGTTTTCATTGTCAGGACCTGGGTTCAGTCCCTGGTCAGGGGTCGAAGATCCCCTAAGCCAGAATAAATAAATGAAATAAAAGCTCTCCAGATAATTCTGATGACCCCTGAACATTACTTGAGAGAGGTATACTGGTAAATGAAGTAGAGGTTAATCTTTATTGAGAAAGGGAAAATAAGAGCTCAGCCTCTGACCAAGAAAGCCTGCAGGACACAGGGCTATTATAAAAGTGTTGAATGTTGAAGGAAAGAGCTATTAAAAGAAAATCTATTATTGGAATAAAAATAAAAGGCACAGGGTCTGGAATCACTTAGATCCAGACTCCAAACCCAGGTCTCCTATTTGTTAATGAAATACTTAAATTCACTATAAGCTTCGGTTTTCTCTTTGTAAAGTGTGGATATTTACTACCACATAAGGTTGTTAGGGGCTTCCCAGGTGGCTCAGTGATAAAGAACCCTT
Source organism: Giraffa tippelskirchi (assembly GCF_054371585.1). Classification (NCBI taxonomy): domain Eukaryota; kingdom Metazoa; phylum Chordata; class Mammalia; order Artiodactyla; family Giraffidae; genus Giraffa; species Giraffa tippelskirchi. The sequence continues at coordinate 113,073,899 of NC_137278.1, read as the reverse complement.
CTACCAAAGCAGGAGAAATAAAAGACAGGGTTCAATTCCTGTGTTGGGAAGATCCCCTGGAGCAGGACATGGAAACCCACTCTCGTATTCTTGTTTGGAGAATCCCACGGACAGAGGAGTCTGGCGGGCTACAGTCTATGGGGTCACAAAGAGTCAGACATGACTGAAGTGACTTAGCAGGCATGCAGCACACAAGGTTGTTAGAAGGATAAAATGGGTAAAGAGATGGAAACTCTTGGCTTGTAATGACTCCTACTCCATAGACATTAAAGGTTTATTGTCATGGTTGCTTTTTGAAGTGAGATTAATGGGATCCAGAGTGTGAGAGAGAGTGAGGAGGGGCAAAGGCAATACCCAAGTACTGTGCTTAGATAATAGGATAGATAATGGAGGTACGAACCGGAGAGTTGGTAGACGAGAGGAGGAGTTCATTTCAGGAAAGGCTTCTGAGATCTTCTTGCTTTCTTAGTGTTTATCAAGCCGCCTCCCCACTCCTTTTCTAATATTCCTTCCGATGTGAGCTATCCTGGTAAATCCAGACTCCTGTATTAGTAACCAAATTTTGTAGGAAAGTTTCATAAAATGAGTGTAAGGAGGTTCTCAGCAAGAACCTTAAGGGGACTCGTAAACAAACTACACACAATTTATTGTAGTTGTTTCAAGAACAATTATTTCACTTATTGAAAGGTTTATTTGACTTCCTTACAGATCTTGGGCCTTGCCGGTTTCTGGTACTTTTATAAAACTAAAGGGAATCAGAATTAATTTTAAACTCCATTTAAATTGCATTTTAACATCCAATTTGTCACTCACCACATCTTTGCAGTACCAGCCAGACCGAGGCTGGAAGGACCCGATTTCTGCCATTAGTTTTTAGGCTTCTTTTGGCTTTTACCAACTGCTGTATAATCCCATGACCTCACATTGCTAGATTCACTTGGGTGGGTGCCAGCAAGTGGACTCTGGTGCCACTGCTTTCCACGTCTCTGCCTATGGCCAGGTAGGCAGTGGGCAGGCAGATCACCTGTGCGACCCAGAAAGCGGTTGTCTCCCTCTGCAGGTGACCCCCAGTGGCTACAATTGGTTCTATTTGGACCACTCCTTGCTTGGATCATTGAAGAGAAGAAAAGACCTATTTTTTTGTCCAAAGTTAATGACGTAACAATTCTTCATGAATCTTTTTTTTTCATCTCACAATTACCTCTTCATAAGTACTGGAAAAGGCCTATGGTGTAATGTAACAGAGCTGGCCCAGCTTTTAGTAATTTTTGGTGGAGTGAAGGGTGGCTAGCTTCCTTGATAGCTCATTTTTGAACAGTATTTCTCAATTTTGAATGATCATAGGGATCATCTGGAATCTTAAAAACAAAGAACCTGATGACTGAATCTGACACTTAGAGATTGTGGATACAATTATAAAGTCTGGGGAGCAGGCTGGCTTTACGACTCCACAGTGGTCAGGGTGACCAGCCTTTGCTAGGAGCACTGTTGCAGAATAGGGTAGATACTTGACACTACTTACTTTCATTTATGGACTTTTACCAATAACTCTAAGACTCTCAAAAGAATCCCATTCAGTATCCTGTTATATAGGGTGTCAAAGAATAATAGAAAGTGCAGGAGTTTGGGGACTGCTGGGACGAAAGGAAACCTGAACTATCATTTTGTTCATATCTCTTTGAAACAGGATCTATGAAACAGCTTTAGAATCAGTTGAATCTTGGGATTGACATATACACACTACTCCGTATAAAACAGGTAACTAATAAGAACCTACTGTATAGCCCAGGGAACTCTACTTAATACTCAGTAATTACCTATATGGGAAAAGAATCTCAGAGTGGATTTATGTTTATGTGTAACTGATTCACTTTGCTGTACAGCAGAAACTAATACAACATTTTAAATCAATCATGCACAAATAAATTTTTTTATAAAAGCTAAAACTAAAAAAAAAAAATCACTTGAATAATTTTAACATTCCTGAGCCTTATCCTCATGGCTCCTGAATCAATGTCCCTCAAGTGGCAGTGGGGAGGATGTCAGGAACCTATATTTTAATACATTTCTCCAGGTGATTCTTAGGCACACTCATGTTTTAGAACCATTCATTTCTAGCAGAGGTTGTCAGCATGCACATCTGAATCACATAGGAGTATAAAAACACCCATGCCAACTAGACCAGGGGTTCTCAAACACGGCCTTTGTCAACCATTGGCATCACCTTGAGGGCTTCCAAAAGCCCTTGCTCAGGCCCCAGCCTGTGCCAGTCACACTGGAATCTCTCTGCGAGACCCAGGCATCCATGACTGTCAAAGCTGGCCATGTGGTTCCGGTCTGAAGCCAGGATTGAGAACCACTGTACCATATCTTCTGGTTTAATTCATTTGGGGTGAGTCTCAGGCATTGATAACTTATTGTGGCAATCATTTTGCAATATACATATATCAAATAATTATGTTGTACACTTAAACTAACACAATATTCTATGTCAACTATATCTCAATGAAATTGAGGGGAAAATAATTTCTAAATGTACCCCAGGTAATTTTAAAGTGCAGCCCAAGATAAGAACTCCTGAATAGTCATTTTCAGCTTTCCAAACTTCCAATTCAGTCACTTGATACCCTTTAGCCTACACATTCAGGCTTTTATCCTTCCTGCACATCAGACCCAACCCAGTCTTGACCAAAGCTGATAGCGATCTGGAGGCTTATTCTCATGAGAAGTTAGTTATATGTCCACCTAGACATAGGCCTTGAACCCCTTCTTTTCTAGTCTCATCAACTAATCTATCATTCATTCAACAAATATAAACACCCAGTATTTGTCAAGGACTCTTCATTGAACTATGGCTACAGTAATAAATAATACACTGTTCCTGACCTCTCAGAAAGCTTATGTATTTGCAGGGTGAAGGAGGGAGACATACATACAAAAAGAGCTATAGCAGAGAGTAGTAATTATTACAATGGATAAGTGAACAAAGGACTGTGGGAATACCAATGTGATAGCAACTAAATCTGCCTTGGAGAGTCAGGGAAGACATGTCTAAGGAGAGGCTATCTAGGCCAAGTCTTCCCTCCGTGACCTGTCACACCCTCCATGATGTGATTTCTCTCTACTGCATTTCTTGCTACTCTTGACCTGGTTTCAACTTTGAACATATTAAATGCTCAGTTCTTTGAATGCCCCACACTCTCTTGATAAAACTTCAGTAGTCTGCATTTGTTTGCCTGGAACTTTTTTCTCCTTTTCCTCATCTGTACCTCCTACCTAGGGCTCCGCTTAGCTGTTATTTTCACAAAGAGCTCCTCACTGACCTCCTGGATGATGATACATGTCCTGGTTAGACATCTGTGTACTAGCCCTATAGAGCTGCTTTTATAGCTCATGCCCACTTATTAGGTACCTGTGGTCCTTCAGACCTATGAATGCCATGAAAGCAAGAGCAACCAGTGGTCTCTATTACCAGTGTCTCTCATGCCTAGCACTACTGGATGAATAAATTATTGCATTCCAGGAACAGGGGATGATATGTACAAAATCACAGAGACATGGTGTTCTGTGTTGTGTTCTAGAATAGCAAAAACTTTGGATGATCAATGTATAGGTTCGGCAGGAGGAGGTTTTTAGAGATGAGTCAGAAGAGGTTGATTGTTAAGGGCTTTGTATGTATTCCTAAATGGTCTGAACTTCACCCTGTGCAACAGGAAGCCAGAAATAGGTTTTATGCAGGGGAGTATAATAATGAGGTTTATCACTCTATGAGCAGTGTGGAGAGTGGACTGAAAAAGAAAAGCCATTTATAGAACATTAGGGGATATTCCAGTCCCTAGGTGGAAAATAATAAAGGCTTCCATGAAGCAATAAAGCACAGGGTTTCCATTCAAAAGGCATTTTGAGACTGCACCTATAGCACTTGCTGACTAATTACATGTGGGAGTGAATGTAAAAGATGATGCCGTGGTCTAGCTTGGAAGACAGGCTGGGTGGAGATGCTGTTAATGGAAATACGTAATGTAAGAAGAGAAGAGCTACTTTCAGGAAAAAATGAAGCAAGCACAGTTTTAAACATGTTGAGAGTTCCAACTACCTGTTGGAATCTAGATAGAGTCTTTCATGTAGTTAGAAGTACATATAGTTCTTAGCTTGGTATCTTATTGATTGTGGATGCAACTGGTTTTGTCTAACTGACTATATTGACTTTCAGTTAATGTACAAAAAGACAGATTTTTGAAACTGACAGTGTCTTACCGATTTCATGATTTGTGCTTCCTTGGGCCGCAGTTGGTGATACTTCAAGGGAGAGTCCATTAAAGTTACTTTTTGGTTCTTTTCTTTAGTTAAATACATAAACCTATGCCAACCCCACCTGAATTTTTAGGTGGTAGCAATGCTTCCCCTAATAGCTCAGTTGATAAAGAATCCGCCTGAAATGCAGTAGACCCCAGTTCGATTCCTGGGTTGGGAGGATCCCCTGGAGAAAGGATAGGCTACCTACTCCAGTATTCTTGGGCTTCCCTTGTGACTCAGCTGGTAAAAAATATGCCTGCAATGCAGGAGACTTGGGTTCAGTCCCTGGGTTGGGAAGATACCCTGGAGAAGGGAAAGGCTACCCACTCCAGTATTCTGGCCTAGACAATTCCATGGACTTTATAGTCCATGGGGTCGCAGAGAGTCGGACACGACTGAGCGACTTTCACTTTCAGTCTTATTATGGGTGACTATACGGTTATGTTTTTTTCCCTCATCTGATTGTGTGTTCAGAAAAGAAGCATATCTTATTCCTCTTGTCAGTCTTAGTGGCAAGTATACAAAGTGATGGGTGGAGGGATGAATTAATTATTTAATTAATTAATAATCTGATGGCAGGGATATGGGATACTTCCTGGAGTTAATCATGTAGGAATTGAAAATCTCTATATGTAATGTCTCAATGTCTGTTCGGTGAGTTATTGGCCACAGCAACAGAGGTAGAAGAGATCACTGTAAATATTTTTAAAATGGCCTTCATCTTATCATTTTCTCTTGACAATACAAAACCTGGGAATACAATACAATACAATCCTGGGAATTTTAAAGCTATGGTTATAAACGACTGTGTTTCTTGATCTGTATCATCAGGTGAAAGAGAAGCATTTAAGCTAATTGTTGTCGAAAAACTCTTTTGGTGCTAAGAGATGGCTAGGTGGGTACATGATCAGATTTTTATTTTCAGAAGATAACTTTATGGATCATATGAAGTGGTTGTAGGAGAATAAATGATTCTAGTTGGACAGGGGAGAGATGATGTTGAGGGTCTGCAATAATGCAATGGCAGCAAAATGGAGAGAGCTCGTTCATTCATTCATAAATATGATATCAAGTATTTATTTACTGTTTTACAGCAGACTCTGAGGATGCAGTGGTGAATAAGCCCAATTAAATTCTTACCCTCAAGGAGATTATAGACAAGTAGAGAAAGGGAAAGGGAAAGGGAAAGGGAAGTTGCTCAGTCGTGTCCGACTCTTTGCGACCCCGTGGACTGTATCCTACCAGGCTCCTCCATCCATGGGATTCTCCAGGCAAGAATACTGGAGTGGTTTGCCATTTCCTTCTCCAGGGGATCTTCCCGACCCAGGGATCGAACCCAGGTCTCCCGCATTGGAGGCAGACGCTTTAACCTCTGAGCCAAGATGCACATAAATCAGATCATCATACTAATAAACATAAAAATGCAGGTTTGATAAATGTGGAATTAGAAAAGAAAAACTGAAAAAAAGCCTCTCAGAGGTAAAATTGACAGAACTCATTTGGTTATTGGGGTATCAGAATATACAAAAGACCTGCTTCCTGCTCTTTTTTGAAAGAATATTCAGACTAATTTGTGTAACAGAAATAACATATGAGAAATACCATTGAGGAAGATGTATTATGTGACAAATGGTGTAGAACAGGTTTAAATGACCTTTTACCAAAAGATGAGATCAAAAAACTATGAATTGTAAATTCTGCTTTTGCAATAAATTCCACTAACTTTTCATTGTCACTGTTTAATTGGAGTAATGGTACTTTTTGATAAGATACAGTTTACTCCATGTCTCTCTCCATTTTGATTTTTTTTTATTCAGATGTTGCCAGAGCAATTGAGTTACTGGAAAAACTACAGGAATCTGGAGAAGTACCAGTGCACAAGCTACAATCTCTCAAAAAAGTGCTTCAGAGTGAGTTTTGTACTGCTATTCGAGAGGTATGGGACTAATATTTTTATAACTATATTCTGCTGTATGCCTTCTGAATAGAAAGCATGTCTTTTCCACACAAACAGTTGAACTAGTTAAGAATGTAACTGCATCTTAAGCTTTCTGTTTTCAACTGCTTAGATAGATGATAAAATATAATTTAGTCTGCTAAATTCCAAAATTAGATTCAGTTAGGATTTATGCATTCATGTAAAACCAAATGTTGAGCTTATGGTGCCCGTGAAGTGACTACTTCAGTGGGTGACTCTACATAGTCTAAACTTTTTAGTAGTCATTTGAAGTCATCTGGAAATTCAGGTAGAAGTAGTCATCGTTAATGGGGACTGAGCTTTTCTTAAAAGAACACTCAACTAAATCTTTCTCAGGTAAATCTGAAAGAGTAACTCACTACTGACTAAAGTTATAGTTATCCGAAAATTACTGTCTAGTGCAGTGATGGGAACGGGCTGATAGGCTCTTCAGCACACCTCTGTAATGCTTTCCTGTTAATGGTTTCAAAAAGCCTGAGGTAGAATAAGTGTGTTTAAAATGACTGTTTGAATTTTTTATTAATTTGTGGTGGAATTGACTAGTCAGTTAATGAATTTCACTGGTTATAAGATAATTCACTTAAGGTATATACTTTACAGTGCTTTATTCAGTAAGCCCATCACCTCTTCCGCATTTACTTAGCACCTAAAGTGCATATATCCAGCATTATTTGTCCTGCCCGAAGTCCTCAATAGTAAATTATGTACTGTCATCCTTTCCAAAGTCAGTTGAACCCAGTGGCTGCCAAGAGGGTTTGTGTAGCAGAGGGCATGCATCTCTCAGAGATGCTTGTATCGACCTTCCTCTTTTTTAAAAAAAAAATTGTTTTTCTTTTTTTTTTTGACATAAACACACTGCTATATTTATTTATTTATGTATTTATTTTTGGCTGTGCTGAGTCTTTGTTGCTGCACATGGGCTTTTTCTAGTTGTGGAGAGCGGGGTCTGCTCTCTAGTTGTGGTTTGCAGGCTTCTCATTGTAGTGACTTCTCTTGATTGTAGTGACTTCTCTTGTTGCAAAACATAAGTTCTAAGGGTGCTGGCTTCAGTAGTTGCAGACAAGGGCTCAATAGTTGTGACTTGCTGCCTCTCGGGTACGTGGGCTCCAGCAGCTGTGGCACCAGGGTTCACCAGTTGTGGCTCATGGGCCCTAGAGAGTGCAGGCTCCAATAATTATGGCACGCAGACTCAGTGGTTGTGACTCACGGGCTCTTGTGCGCCGGTCAGTAGTGGCACTTGGGCTTCGTTGCTCCATAGCATGTGGGATCTTCCCAAACTGGGGATTGAACCTGCAACCCCTGCATTGGCAGGCAGAGTCTTCTCCACTGTACCATGAGGGAAGTCCTCAGCCTTCCACGTTGCAACTATACTTGTGGTTAATGCATGTTCTCTGCCTGAACAGTGCTAGTTTCTGAGTTGTCACTAAGTAGAAAGCCTCAAGTGACTAACATTAAGACACACAAACCTCTCTCACTGCATATTTAAGCCATGCCTACCCAATGAGGTTAATATTTGAATTTTGCTAGGATTTGATTTACACTGTGCTTGTGCTAAATCTTTACTACGTGAGGTTGTCAACTACTTAATTTTTGTTTACAGTGAATGCAGCTTAAGGAAGTAGCCATAATTCTATCTCTAAGTTTTAATCTGTGAATTTAATTTCTCCAGGTGTATGAATTCTCGGCCATCCACTGGTCAGTGGGAAAGGTCTAAGATATGTAGAAACCCCACGGGCCTCCTGCAGTCACTCTGTAGACTAAGGCTACATCCCCAATACACTCTTTTTTTCCTTCACAGAGTGCTATTCCCCTGGGGTTTGGTGGCTGACTTTTCATCTTAGATATTCTGTCACCTTTCTACTTTCCACAGAATTAACTAAAGAATAGTATCCATTAAATATATGTCTCTGCTCACTGGGAATTTGGCTTGTGATCCATGTAAAGTCTCTACTTTAATGGAACTTAAATTCCAGTGAGAAAATGCTGATTAATAAATATATAATACCATGGCAGAAAATGGCACTATGGAGAGAAATGAAGCAGGGTTAGGGGAGTTCAGGTAGGACTCTCTTAAATTAGAGTGGTCAGAAAATAACTTAATTGAAGTCACGGAACAAATCACACACGTATTGGAGGGGATAGTGTTCCAGGCAGAGCAAACCACAAGTGAAAAAACCCAGAGACAAGAATTACCTTAATCCATGGAAGCAAAAGCCGGTTATGCCTTCAGTGAAATAGGAAGGTAGGCTTCCTTCCTAGAAGCAGCTAGAGAGCAGGAAACACAAGGCCTCACAGGCCATGGTTAGAACACTGGATTCTATCCTAAGCATGATAGGAAGCCCTTGGAGCATTTTGACCTCACCTGCTCAGCTTAAAAATGTTTTTCTGACTGCTGAGAATACATGGGTCCATGCAAGAGTAGAAACAAAGATATCAGTAATAAGGTAATGTGTAGTTCAGGAGATGAGATGATGGCAGCCTGGATGAAGATGATGACAATGCAAGTTGTAGGGAGTTGTCAGATTCAATATATATGGTTTTGAGAATAAAGACAATAGGAATTGACATATAGAGTATATGAATAAGAGAAGTCTCAATGGATTCTTAAATTTGGACCGGAACAATTGGATCAATGTGATGTAACTAGATGGGAATCCTCGGGGGTGGACGAGGTTTAGAATAGACTATACAAGCACCCTGTTCTGGATATAGCAAACTGATAATTCTTTTCAGAAATTAACCTAGAGATGTCTGGTAGACATCTAAGTCTGAAGCTTAGGGGAGAAGCTGCTGCTTGAGATGTAAATACAGTGTAGATACCTGTTCAAATAAACACACAGGCCTTTTTCTTTAAAGAGTTGCTAAGGAAAGAGAAGATTCGAGTAAAAAAAAAGGAAAATGTAAAGAAATATTGGAGCCATTGTATAGATATTATAAATACATCTTACAAACTCTGTGGTAAAGTATGGTATCGTTAGTGGTCCTTGGAAATTTATAACTGATGTATAAGCAGTTCAGAAGTTTTAGAAGGGAGAAAAAAGATGATATAATTTATCTACCTTACATTTTATAAATTTCACTAATAAAATTAGTTTATATTCACATTACTGTCCTTAGTAATAATTTTAAAGGCAATACATGTTATATAACATTGATTTGGTCCCTTCATCTCAGCTAACATCTCATAGTAGTTGCATGGTGTTGTTCATATTTAAGTTTGGAATTTTTATTATCCTTATGGTATTTTTATGCTAACCATAGGAAGTAATGATAAAAATAGCCAATTTGTATACAACAATTCTGAATCGTAGAATAGCATTGTGATCCCATCTAGTGAAAGTTCTTCAGTGAAATATAAGATATGAATGCACGTAGATGGACAGGTAAATCCACAAGCCAGTAAAGAAAAGTACAACTAAGAAGTATGATGTAAGATGCTGACTCCCTGAAAATTAGCTTTAATTTTACTCCTGGTCTCTTTGGTATTGACTGTTATGCTTGAGTGAAACCACTCAAGTTGGGTTTCTTATTCATAATAGGAATAATACTCAGAGTCTCTCTGATTAAATTATTTGAGTTTTCAGAAATATTTGCCAGTTAATACTTCCCAGTGTGAAAGTTATAAATGTTGTCATCACAGGAGGAGAAAAGAACTAGAACTATAGAGGCATCATTCTTTTTTAAAAAATATTTATTTATTTTTTGGTTGTGTTGGGTTTTTGTTGCTATATGTGAGTTTTCTCTGATTGCAGTGAGTGGAAGCTACTCTTTATTATGATAGCCAGGCTTCTCATTGTGGTGGCTCCTCTTGTTGAGGAGCACAGACTCTAGGCTTCAGTAGGTGTGGCACTCAGGCTTAGTAGTTGTGGCTTGCAGGTTCTAGAGTGTGGGCTCAGTAATTGTGGTACATGGGCTTAGTTGCTTTGCAGTATGTGGATTTTCCTGGACCAGGGATCGAACCCATGCCTCCTGCACTGGCCGGTGGCTTCCTATCTGTTGTCCCACCAGGGAAGTCTGAGGCATCATTCTTAGTTGCGTTCACTGGAGCAAAAAGTAGGTACAGCTCATACCATTGCCAACAAGACTTGTAAAACCCAAATTATGCTTAAAAAGAAGGGAGAACAACCTATTGCAGTTTTTTGTAGGTTTTTTTTTTCCATATGTAAGTGTTAATAATAATTATTTTATGTTGAGGCAATCCTGTATTTTGCTTTACATTCAGGTAAAGCCACTGAATCAGCATTTGGCATATGTGCAGCAATTACATGGGGAGAATAATTTAATGAAATTTAATTTTTTTAATGAAAATGGATGATTAAAAGAGATTACATGTTTTCTCCACTTAACTAATTTTATTTAGTCTGTAAAAAGGACTGAAAAGGTTTTGTTGCGATCAGTACTGAAATAAGACCATCTATATATACAACAAATAAAGCCCTGATCTATTAATAAATGAGTTACACTTGAATGACAGTCCATGCAGAGATTTATTCATAGAATACAGATAGTAGTTGGCAATACTTATCTTGATTGTGTTTTTTTGCTCAGTGATTTTAAAAGGACTGATTAATAATTCACTTGTACCTATTCAGTACAACTAATTTTGGAGTACATGACAGAAAAATAGAGTGACGGGTAGTGCTGCTTTTCCAAAGTGAAAGGTATTAGCTCACAAAGAAAGTTCATACAAAGTTTGGGATGAGAGGTGAAATTTATAAATTTATTCTCCTGATATTCCCAGCAAAAACTATTTCTATGACTTTAAGTGGCTTTCTCAAGTTTTAGTTAATTAACTTGAGTGATCCAAACTTATAAATTAAAATATAGGGGAAAATAAGGATTGAACTAAAAGGATTATTAAATGTTGTTTTTTGATAAGAGAATTTCCTAAGATAATTGAAATGCAGTTTGAATAGCTCAATTGACAAGATATGGACTTTCCCCCAACATTTTGTATTCTTCGTGCCTCAGAGTAAGAAATCAATAGTATAGGAATGGTCATATTTTAAGAGGACATCCAATTTCTGCAACAGAATACCAAAAATTTCTTTCTGAAACTAAAGTGATTAAAAAAGAAAAACAAACAGAATTAGCCATCTATTTACTATCATTATCTTCCAAGTTTTAAGGCATTTAGGCTTCCTGCTTTTCAGAGTCATGTGCTTATTGATCTGGTGTATGCAGACTGTGGTGAGCACTTACTCCCACTATTATGCCTGTCACTTGCTTGTTTGCACCAAATACACAGAACTGAATGATATAGTTACCAAAGACTGCCTTCCTTGGGCAATCACCAGATGGTATGTGCTAGTAATTTCTAATGTAGTGTAACTATAGAATAAGAAAATAAAACCGACTCTACATAGAAGCTATCATTCTGTGATGGTGGATCATTGAAAAATATTGTAGTTCTCTTGTCCTTCTTAGCACATGTTGCAGTTGGATTTCCCCACCCTCCTTTAAGCTACATGGGGTTATGGGAACCTCTTTGGCTAAGGATATGCGAGTAGAAGTTATGTGTGCCATTTCCTCATGGAAGCCTTTGAGTCAGTGCAGTATTTGCCATGTTCCCTTCCCTTTTCACGGAGAAGGCAATGGCACCCCACTCCAGTACTCTTGCCTGGAAAATCCCATGGATGGAGGAGCCTGGTAGGCTACAGTCCATGGGGTCGCTAAGAGTCGGACACGACTGAGCAACTTCACTTTAACTTTTCCCTTTCATGCATTGGAGAAGGAAATGGCAACCCACTCCAGTATTCTTGCCTGGAGAATCCTAGGGACGGCGGAGCCTGGTAGGCTGCCGTCTATAGGGTCGCACAGGGTCAGACACGACTGAAGCGACTTAGCAGCAGCAGCAGCTTCCCTTTTCATGTGCCCTAATGGACATGAGTTTGAGCAAACTCTGGGAGATAGTGAAGGATAGGGAAACTTGTCATGCTGCAGTTCATGGGATTGCATAGAGTCAGACACAACTTAGTGACTGAACAACAACTAAGTGATGTTTTATGCGATAATCAATCATCCTGGATTACAGAGTGAGAAAATGAGAAATACAGGGTTTAGCCAACTCTTAATAAACATATCAGCTCAGCAAAAAAATAAATCTTTGCAACTCTAAGCCCCCAAGACGTTGGGGTTATCATACCACAGCAATACCCAGCTATCCTGACTGATACTAAAACAGTTACAAAGTCAAATTTACCTTGGCAAAAGGTTATAAGCTGTATCAGCCCTTTCACTGCTATAAAACAAAGTTAGTTTTTAAAAGCTAGGTTGTATGTTTAGTAAGCAGTGATAAATCTTTTTGAAACTATGTAAAATTGGTATCTGATATAAGGACCAATGCACATTAGGTGTCTCATACATTTGGTCATATTTTGTTTGCTTCTAGCTCCCATTTTCTCTTACCCTCTTTTTTTTTTTCTTCCTTAGAATGGAGCTTACTAACCTTCAAGCACCACCTCCCACCCCATCTAACTCCCACACAATTTCTTTATGAAGGAAATTTCTTTGTCTTATAGACTTAAAGGTATAATCAACATAAAAGAAATAGTTAGAATGTATTGGTCTGAAGTGCCTTCAGTCTCCAGTAAGATTTTTTCCTAGAGCAATGTGTAGTTTGGGAATTATCCCTGCAATTCTCCCACCTGTAATATGTGGGAAAAAATGTCACTACGAAATATTTTGTCTGATCAGAAGGAGCAGCAAAATCATTAGAGCCAGGTTGTAGTAAAGTCCCCCAATGTTTGAATCCCAACTTAGCTATGTATTTTTGACCTCCATAAAATTTTATTTGTCATTTTTAATAGGGGGAGTAGTACCATCAGCTTTGAGGTCATTGTGATAATTAGAGATCATACATGTACAACTGCCTAGTACTGTCTGGCAGCCAATAATTACAAAACCAGTTAATGCTATTATTATCAAAGAGTAGAGTCCCAGATTATTACTAGGTATCACATTTTTGTAAGTCATGAAATAGATAACAGTTGGGGAGAGAACTGGTAGCTTCTATAGACGAGATGTAAGAAAACCCAGCAGGCTAATAAACATATTCATTGCCCCCACTGCCATGTACTAAAACAAATTGAGCCCTTGCATCCTAATTCCACAGTCATATGGGTCATAGCATTATGACACAAGTGCTTGTTCTTGATGCTCTTTTGTTCATCTTAATTTACTGTGTGGATGAAGACACAAACAGCAACCGTAATTACCTTTATGAGAAGGCTAATGATTGGTAATATAATAGCATATAGATTTCTAATTATCTTAAGAAAACATATCCTCAAATCAATAGTGACAAGATGAGACGAAACAAGGATACACAGAAGGAGAAAGAAGAGTTGGAGAAAGGGAGAAAACATATCCTCAAATCAATAGTGACAAGATGAGACGAAACAAGGATACACAGAAGGAGAAAGAAGAGTTGGAGAAAGGGAGAGTGAGAGGAATGAAGGAAGAAAGGCAAGAAAGGAAGCTGGTTGATATTAATCATGGCATAATGTACTATAATGGAAAGACAGAAGGAACATTACATGGAGTCAGAAAGAGCATTGAGAATGCATTCAGACAACCTGGATTCAAATCCTTGCTTGGCCACTGAACTGTGTGATCTTGGGCAAGTTACTTAAACTCTGTGATCTTGGTTTTGTTTAGCTTTTCTTTTTCTTTTTTTTTACATAAAATAAGGTAACTTCCTAGGACTGTTGGGAGGATTAGATCAAATAAGATAAAAAACCCCAAAATACCTTGAGTAATATACCTAGCTAAAAGAGGAAGTAGTTAGGAAATGGTGCCTATTTTGGTGAAAAGTTTAGTGGTTTTAGTGATAATACAAAATTTTAATATGTTTTAATAGAAATATTAGTTAAAAATATAGAGAATAATAGTTCTATAGTTATCAATCATCCAAATAGATGTAGAATTTTTTTTTCTTAGGAGGAGGAACCACATTTTAAGTAAAATGTTGACAGTCTAGTAGTGTTAGAATAAACAAATATAGTAAGGAATCTGGAAACCTTGCCATATGATGGGAAGTTAATAACAACAGGGGTTATTTGGTCATATTTCAGGTTACTTTAGAAAAAGAGTTTTTAACTTAACGTAATATATATAGACCCTAGTGGCTCAGGTGGTAAAGAATTTGCCTGCAGTTCAGGAGACCCAGTTTTGATCCCTGGGTCAGGAAGATCCCCTGGAGAAGGGAATGGCAACCCACTCCAGTATTCTTGCCTGGAAAATCCTATGGACAGAGGAGCCTGGCAAGCCACAGTCCATGCTGTCATAAAGAGTTGGACACAGCTGAATGACTAACACACACCATATATAGGCTTCATGGTGTAGATGAAGTAAGAACAAGTATATATATATATATATTTTTTATTTCTTTTATTGGCAAAAAGTTTATGGCAAAATATGTTTTTAAAGTTTTACTTCAAATATGAATGGAGTGGCATGGATTCATTGTATAAAATTATCATCCTTGTTATATAATGGCATCTCATCAGAATTAACAAAAATGCATCTGAAATGATGTTTATGCATATATTTTGTTTGTATTGAACTTAGCGTAAGTTGGCAGATGACAAAGAAAAGAAAGCTTGGTTGCTCTTACATTTCCTTTGATTTTGTTTGCATTGCCAAATGTGATGGGGCACAAAAGCCAAACTTTCTCTTGTGATAAGTTTCCTGCCAACAAGAGCATGAAGTCAAGGAACCTTATTTCTGGGCATCTTGAAAGTACATTACATATTATAGAATTTTTCATTTTTTTACAGAAAAAGCTCAGCTTTTAAAAAGTGAAAATTTAACTAAGACTTCTATTTTTCCCAGTGTATCTTGACACATTTCCAAGCAAAAAGAAGCCATTAAATAACTGAGAAAAGCTTGATCAAATCATGTTTGAAATGGTGGGTTGCTCAGAAAAATAACAAAAATACTAAAAGAGTGTCTCTGTTCACTTCACTTAATTCTGAACTTTGACATTTTGCCAATATTTTGTAGCCAGTTATGGTGAAAATAATAGTTGTGCATTTCCATTTGGCATGCAATTGGGTGAAAACTATGATTGTTTCAGTAAAGTTCTGATTTTTATCTGTCTCGTGAATGCTGATACCTTAATGTGTATGTGTGTTATTTACCGCGTGAATATTTTCAAGGCCAATTGTTTCAACAGTGAAAAGCTTCTTTGTCAAGCAGAATTTCTAATGGAAGAAAACTCTTTGATACCATGTGCACATGTGGACTACATATGGAGTTTCTGCATCCAGCATCCAGCTTGCTTGCTCTGGTGAAGACAGGCATTCCCACTTTTCATAGAGACTTACTTCTTTTAACATCAGGGTAAATTAGTGTCACAGACTCCGATAATCATCCTAAAAGATGCCTGGCCTTCCCTAATCTCTGGAAAGTGGTCAAGTAATTTCACAGCTCTAGCCTGGAATGTGTATTTTCAAGTTTTTACCTAGGAATGGAGCAAAATATTTTCTTTTTATTTGACAAAAGATTCTTGGCTTTCCAGAATGTAAGTGTTAATATGCTTGGTTGAATTTGGGTCAGAAATTTCAGTGTTTATTTTTCTAAGTAAAGGATTGCTATATCTTAGCAAAGTTTGACAAGAGATGCTCATTCATGGCTGAATTTTCTTGTAGCGATAGGGCACAAGAAGGAGGCTATAGTCAGTCCCTAGATTCCACGTTTGCTGATCTTATTATGGTTACTGTTGGAAACAGCTGCCATTTTGGTGGGAGAGCTGAAAATTTGTGAGGTTTCCAGTGCTGAAAGGGTATCTGTGAGGGGAAGGGAGTTGAAAAGGAGAAAGCCTTGTCAGTGTATCTACATGGAAGATCTGCAACAACTGGAAAGCCTGCAAAACTCTTTTAAAGGTTACTTCTGCTTAGATGATTTAAATGAAAAAAGGATTCAAATGTCATTCTTTGCTGACAGAGGGCCTTGTTGCTGATGCCAGCCTTTCCAAAAATAACATCATTTGACCTGAGAGTAAAGGCTTTGCTAGAACCTGATTCAACCTGAAGTGTGTTAGAGAAAGCTCAGGTGTCAATGGAAGTCCTACTCTGCTCTGATGAAGAATTTAACCGACTGCTATTGAAACTGATCTGAACTGCTGCTTTGAGCACTTGCTGCTGTGAGAACAGACACTAATGGATTGGAAACTAAAAATGACCTAAGTATTTGTAAAGTGAAAGTGAAGTCACTCAGTCATGTCCAACTCTGTGCGACCCCATAGATGGCAGCCTCAGGCTCCTCTGTCCATGGGATTTTCCAGGCAAGAGTACTGGAGTGGGTTGCCATTGCCTTCTCTATTTGTAAAAGATCAGTCCAAGTTTCCCCTTTTTCTAAACAAATAAATCAACCTTCTTATTGAAGCATACTTTAAGTAGACACAAAGTTTTCCTATTTTGTATGAATTGTTTAATTTGGAATTATTGTATTTTACAGGAAATGA
Source organism: Giraffa tippelskirchi (assembly GCF_054371585.1). Lineage (NCBI taxonomy): Eukaryota > Metazoa > Chordata > Mammalia > Artiodactyla > Giraffidae > Giraffa > Giraffa tippelskirchi. The sequence continues at coordinate 113,057,157 of NC_137278.1, read as the reverse complement.
TTAATTTTTACAAAAAAAAAGAGAGTCATAGTATTGTTTGTGAAGTGACTCAATGTCAAAGGCAAAACAATGGCATGAACATTTACATATCTGTTTTTCTTGGGATAACACCATATACTTCATTAGACCCTCAAAAGGGTCCATGATATGTCCTCCCACCTCACTCCTCAAAAAATGAAGAAAACTCCCTAATAAAGGGTGATGGTATCAGTTGAGAAATACTACATGACTAGTTCATCTGACTTAAGGTCCCTCCAATTCTATGAATCCATACATAGTTATATAGCAAGTAATTAATGTTTTCCTTGGTGTAGATTATATGGAATTACATAAAGTTGAGCATGTATGCATGGTAGGAATATGAGACTATGTGAGACTCTGTATCAATTAGATATGGGAAAGACAGATACCATGAGGATTTTTAAACTGATAAAAATAGTAACGTGTCCTCATTTGATTGAATTTTTTTGGAGAACCTAATCTATTAATATCATTTTATCACAGGAAATTGCAAAAGCAATGACTGCATCACTCACTGGAAACAGAATTTGTAAACTACAGTTATAGTTCTATTCCTGCAGCTTTTTCAGAGAGAAGACACATTTTAAACAATGTGAAGAGTGTTTATAGCATCAACATGTCACTTTCTGGTGGCAAGAACAGGGTCTGTGTGGCAGGAACCATTTTAGACTATAATTGCACTAATGGGTCATTGATCTTACAGATATCTAAATAGACCCTTAAAAATCGTCTGTAATGACTCTGAAGGCTGTTAGCATCACTGTTAGGTAAATACTCAGCTCCAGCCTTTCTATTTGCTACTATAAATGATAAAATAAACAGTACATATTTCCAGAAACTTGTAATTACATGTAATACTTACACAGTAGTTCAAAATAATAGAGTCTTCAGAGAAGTTGTGTTTTTTATCAGTCAGATAAAGTGAACATTCTGTCTTCTGTTGAGATCATAGGACTGGAAATCAGAACTTCTGTTTTTAGCCCCAATGATTATAAAGTTTTTTTTTTTCTCAGTGAACAAATCATTTAACCTTTCCTTGCTTCAATATTGCCAACACATGTGGAGACAAGTCTGTTTGTACAAGCCGTCTAAAATGAATGTTAAGTTACAATCAGTGTTTTTAACAAGATTGCTGTTATCCCTGAGTGTGATTTGCACACAGAAAAGGGAATGAAATTAGTATCACTTATAATTCAAATATATGCAAGGCAATTACTAACTTCCTCCCTCTCTTCTTTTTTCCCTTCTTCCTTCTTCTTTTTTTTTCTTTCATATAAGATTTAGGGCTGAAAACTGACCACTGCATCTTGCATGCATAATTTCCTTGATTTTTATATAGTCTGAGTGCTTGCGTTTAATTCTGAAGCACATTTATTTTCATTTTATGTGTTTAAAATGTTATAAAAAGGTATCATGCTGATGAAATCTTTGGGAATATATTCTTCTCCACTTAAAGTGAAAGTGTTAGTCACTCAATCATGTCCAACTCTTTGCAAATCCATGGACTGTAGCCTGCCAGGCTCCTCTGTCCATGGAATTCTCCAGGCAAGAATACTGGAGTGGGTTGCCATTCCCTTCTCCAGGGAATAATATTATAGGGCTAAGTTCAAGCTTTTTTTGTATGTATTGCTTTGATTCACTTGTTTTGACTGTTGTGTGATAGTCCATTGTGTAAATGTTTATTCACTCTCTCATTGGTGAGGATGTGAGTTGTTTCTAATTTTTCACTTACCATCATTGGTACTGCTATTAACATACATGTATGTATTAGATGATTTGGAGAAGGAAATGGCAACCCACTCCAGTATTCTTGCCTGGAGAATCCCATGGATGGAGGAGCCTGGTAGGCTACAGTCCATGGGGTCGCACAGAGTCGGACACGACTGAAACGACTTAGCAGCAGCAGCAGCATTTATTAGATGATTAAGACTTCTCATGGATATATATGTAGATATAGAATTTTTGGATCATAAGGTATAAAATGTTCAACTTTTTAAGAGATAATACCAGTTTTTAAACTTGGTTGCTCTTAATTTATACCCCAAATGCAATATAGAAATTGTGTACTCACATTACCTCTAATCCTTGGCATATGAAACATTTGAATTTTTACCAGCTGAATATACTAAAATGGGATCTCATTGCAGTTATCATTTGCATTTAATTGATCACTAAATTGTTGAGTATCCCTTCTTCTGATTATTGGTGATATGTATTTCTTTATCCATGAAACATCAGTTTAAGTGTTTTCCTGTTAGTTTGTGCTTTTATATATGTATGTGTATATACATATATATTTAGTATATTCTTGTTTTCAATTCTTTACTGGTATATATAGTGAATATATTCTGCTACTTTGTATCTTATCTTTAAGATGTCTTACAATTGTTAATTTTTAAATATTCATATTGATCATTTTTTAAATAATCAGTGCTTTTTTGGTATCTCACTTCAGATATGTTTCCCTACCCCAGGTTCTAAAAGATATTCCACCTGTATTTTCTATTAAAAGTAAAACTTTTTTTTTTTAAATTTATGTCCTTAGTGTGAGGTAGGAATCCAGTGTTTTTAATCTGTAAAAATGACTTTATTTTCAGCTCTATTTATTAAATAATTCATGGTTTCCTCTGGTTTATTGCATCATTATATACCAAAACCTATACACATGGATCTGTTTCTGGTTTTTCTGATTAATTGGTCAGTTTATCTATCTCTTCATTATTTCCCTGTTTGCTCATTGGGAGATCCAAGGCAATAAATATTGGAAGTGGGGAGAACAGGGAATGAGGAATAGTTTTAATTCTATCTAGTTTTGATCCTAGCTTTTTTGTGTGTGTAAAAGTAAATTAATAAGAGTAAGCATTTCATGGATCAGTGGACAATGATGAATATATGCCATAAATTAAAGGTTATGATAATTCCAATTCTGCTCTTTGCACCTGAGGCCCAAGGAGGGAGGGAAAAAAAACACATAGCCAAATGTTCTTAGAGAATAGTTTCACATTCACAATTTGTGGGTCTCTTTCTATTTCTTTCATCAAGGTTAATTAAGGTTTTAAATAAAGTCTTACTAGAATGAAGTAAGAGAATGTCTGTTTCAATCATCACAGTATAATTAGCATCTAGTATACATAGTGTGTGCCAAATAATGAGTATTTATAATTATTTGTTGACTGCACAAAGAAATTCATTAAGTAAGATGGCTCTTCTTCATTTGTAGATAAACATATGTTTGATTTTCATAAGTCTTGAATTTCAAATAGGACTCTTGAGTTCTTACAAATCCCAGGTAAAACATGTGTTTCTTACCTTTAGGAAGTTATAAACTTCCTTGTGATTCTGATGATTGTGAATCTGGTAAAATTATGGACGATTTTTTCCCAGAATATGTAAATATGCAGTTTTTTTTTTTAAATTCAGAGGTTGATAAATCCTCTATAACTGATCCATTTGGTATCTTTTTTTTTCATCTCTTAATTTTACAGATGAGAAAATAAGATCTTTATGTAAAGTTTACATTGTCTTTCAAGCTAGTTAGAGCCTGAATTAGTATAGAATCAAATTTCATGATTCCTTGTCTAATCTGGTTTCACTTGTTGTGAACAGTGGCAAAAACAGAATATTCTGAAATGTGGAAACAGTGAAACATTTGTTTCACTACTTATTGGTAATGAGCTAAAATAATTGGAAAATTGCATCATGATTCCATTTCCATAATTCCTCTTCATATCATGTTCCATGTATGCCAACATCATTATTTAAAATTTTTGCTTCCAGTTATTTTATTTGCTTCATTTAGCATGAGACAACGCATGGTGTTTTCATAATGTATTGTATCATATATTTATTATACAAATTTCCAGAAGGCAATGTAAAAATTTAGTTACTAATCATGGCATAATTGGCATTATATCACCAAAACAGTTATGACATTCCCAGAAAATTTGAGTCCCTTCTGCAATAACTTAGGGTTTGGGGGGAACTATAGCTGATTTATAATAATATTAGCTTCAGGCACACAACATAGTGATTTGATATTTTTATAGATTTTACTCCAAAGTTATAAAATACTGGCTATATTCCCAGTGTTATATATTACATATTACATTCTTGTAACTTATTTATTTTATGCCTCCTATAAAATTGTCTCTCTTAATCCCCTTCACCTATATTGTACCTTACCCAACCTCTCTACCTTCTGGTAACTACTAATTTGTTTTCTAGATCTGTGAGTCTGCTTCTGTTTTAATTTAGTATTTTTAAGATCAAGCTTTAGGAAGTCTTTAAGGATATATCACACATATGCATGTCTATTCAAATGTGTCCATAGTCCTTTTCTAAGTTAGCTCTACGCGCGCGTGTGTGTGCTAAGTTGTTTCAGTCGTGTCTACTCTTTGTAACCTTATGGACTGTAGCCCACCAGGCTCCTCTGCCCATGGGATTCTCTAGGCAAGAATACTGGAGTGGGTTGCCATGCCTCCTACAGGGGATTTTCCTGACCCAGGGATTGAACCTGTGTCTCCTGCGGCTCCTGTATTGCAGGCAGATTCTTTACTGCTGAACCACTGGGGAAGCCTCAGCTCTACATGCAGGGAAGCCATTTCAACCAATAGCCACAACTTTAGGGAGAAGGCTTGCTTTCCTAGATAAAGAGAAAAGAAACCTGTTACTGGTAATCTTATCTTCCAGAACTACACTGTATCCTCATGTGCACCTGTTAGTCATAAGAGACCCCTAATATTTATTAAGCCTGATACTTGAAAACTTTTGAACTGTGTTTTCTCTCTCCTGCTATTTCCCGTAAATCAGCAGTAGCACATCCCAGTCTTGGCCGACTGGCTAAAGTCCAGCCAAAAATTCCTTTGCTCTTCATTCCCAAATTGCCAGCAACTGGAGGTGAAATCACAGCATCTAGTTCTACCAGTTAATAAGCAAGAAACAGCAGTCATATTAATTAATTAATTAATTAATTATTTTTATTGAAGCATAGTTGCTTTACAATGTTGATGTTAGTTTCAGCTGTGCAGCAAAATGATTCCACTATATGTACATAGATATCTATTTTTTTCCTATTCTTTTCCCTTGTAGATTATTATAAAATACTGAGTATAGTTCCCTGTGCTATAGAGTAGATGTTTGTTGGTTATCTATTTTATATAAAGTAGTGTATCTAATTTAACCCCAAACTCCTAATTTATCCCTCCCCTGGCCCCTTCCCCTTTGGTAGCCATAAGTTTGTTTTCTCTGTCTCTGGGTCTGTTTCTGATGGCAGTCTTTTTTTTTGACAACAGTCATTTTTAAAGGCATCTTTCCAAGTTTCTCAGGGGCTATGCAAAGAAATAATGCAAATATAAAAATCAAATAAACAAAGAACTAACTAGACAACAACAAGAGCAACTCAGTAAACCATAAGGGCCTGGCTGTCACACACACTCTTCCTCTCCTCTGTCTTGCTACTGGAAAGATGGGACTTGTTGTCAGAAATACCAGTAATGGAAAATCATGGACTTCTGGATAGCTCACAAAAGCATCACCTTGATGACAGTGGACAGATGTGTACCTTCTGCATTAAATATAATAATGTTCCTCTTTCTTTAAGGTCAAGAAAAGAAAGGAAAATTAGCCTCTCTGGAACACCCAGTAGAATAGATTATTTCTCTTTCACTGATTTTCTTGATATCATTTTCTTCACACACCATGATATACAATTTTTAGGTCCTGTCCACTTGGAAATATCAGTAGGCATGCAATTACACAAAGATGATAGGGCTGTACTATGTATTTCTTAAAGAATACGCAGGGCTAACTATTCTGAGAACTACAAACTCATATGGAGTCAACGTGGGAAAGGTTACTGGCTGTGTAGTGAAATTAAAGAATACTACTGCCTGAAGTTTCTGATTGAAAGAGTATTCTGTTAAATTTTCTCTGTGACTACTTATTTAACTGCCAGATATTTTTGACTCCTTATTTCAGAAAGTGAATTATAACTGGATTCTATTAAAAATTTCTTTGAAAATCATTCAATTTCCTCACAGAGGGGACAGCAATTACTTTTGTGTCTAGGTTAGAGATTAAATAACTATCACTGCACATTGAGAGAATTGGTATTGCCAGACATTAGCTAAGTAAATTAGACTTGTGTCAACAAGCTATCAAACGTATCCTTCCTCTAGATATGACAAAGACTCATGTCACTTATATTTAAATAAATAATATATCCAAATAATTAAGTTGGAAGAAATTAAAGGACTTACAAAATTATGGAGGCCCTGTAATAGTTCGGTAGAACTTTTCAATAATAAATACTTTAAATGTTTGAAGATAGTCCCATGAGAGGTCAGTAATGTATTAATTACTGTGGTTGAAGTGTTTGTAATCATGAATATGATTTAAATCACACTGTTGATATTTCATGCAAAATACCTTGTCAAGCATAGGCAATTATTCAAACAATAGTTAAAGAAGAAATCCATTTAGAATGTTCATTTGCCTTAATTCATTGTATCATACAACTACAGCTGAGGGAGGAATTATCAAGATCTCCATGACTTAAGGACTTAAAAGTAATAGAATTGCTGAATCATACCTGTTGCCAAAATCTTGGCTCTCTGTGGGCCAGTGCCAAAGAGAAATATGGAGACAGACTTATGGAGGAGAAGGAAAGAGTGGCTTTATTACTTTGCCAGGCAAAGAGGGAACACAGTAGGCTAGTGCCTTAAGAACTGTTCCATTCCTCCCCCTCCCACCTTGTGAGAGGTTATATAGTCTGGAGAGGAGTATGTGAAAAGGATCAAGGCAGTAAGAGTCTTATATTTTTTCTTCTGCAAAGTTTCAAAATGGTGAGGTTGCTGACAAGAATAGGGTGTGTGCAGGGTCTTAGGTGATCAGTCTCCTAATCTTGATGAGATTATCTGATCCTTTATCTTGCCTCAGATGGTTTCCTGACTGCTGGTCCTTTGATTAGGAATTTTAGAACTCAGGTCCTGAAGTCTGGAGTCTTGCCTATAAGAAATGGGGGACAAAAAGACCTTCATGCCTGGAAGCCCCACAGGGCCCTGCTCTGCATCATACCTGATGTTCAGATTTTCATCTTAGAAAGAATAAACTTGGGTAATGGAACAACAGACTGGTTCCAAATAGGAAAAGGAGTACATCAAGGCTGTATATTGTCACCCTGCTTATTTAACTTATATGGAGAGTACATTATGAGAAACGCTGGACTGGAGGAAGCACAAGCTGGAATCAAGATTGCTGGGAGAAATATCAATAACCTCAGATATGCAGCTGACACCACCCTTATGGCAGAAAGTGAATAGGAACTAAAGAGCCTCTTGATGAAAGTGAAAGAGGAGAGTGAAAAAGTTGGCTTAAAGCTCAACATTCAGAAAACTAAGATCATGGCATCTGGTCCCATCACCTCATGGCAAATAGATGGAGAAACAATGGAAACAGTGAGAGACTTTATTGTTTTGGGCTCCAGAATCACTGCAGATGGTGATTGCAGCTATGAAATTAAAAGACGCTTGCTCCTTGGAAGGAAAGTTATGACCAACCTAGACAGCATATTAAAAAGCATTAAAAAGACACTTTGCCGACAAATGTCCATCTAGTCAAGGCTATGGTTTTTCCAGTGGTCATGTGTGGATGTGAGAGTTGGACTATAAAGAAAGCTGAGTGCCGAAGAATTGATGCTTTTGAATTGTGGTGTTGGAGAAGACTCTTGAGAGTCCCTTGGACTGCAAGGAGATCCAATCAATCCATCCTAAAGGAGATCAATCCTGGGTGTTCATTGAAAGGACTGATGTTGAAGCTGAAACTCCAATACTTTGGCCACCTGATGCGAAGAACTGACTCATTTGAAAAGACCCTGATGCTGGGAAAGATTGAAGGCGGGAGGAGAAGGGGATGACAGAAGATGAGATGGTTGGATGGCATCACCGACTCAATGGACATGGGTTTGGGTGGGCTCCGGGAGTTGGTATTGGACAGGGAGGTCTGGCGTGCTGCAGCTCATGGGGTCGCAAAGATTCGGACACGACTGAGCGACTAAACTGAACTGAACAAAGTATCCATATAAAATATGATTTAGTCATCATGGTATAAAAATAAAAGCAAATGAAATTGACTTATAGTTACAACTTTAATAATATTTGCATTGCCAAATGCAAAGACAGATTGAAGTGTCCAAATATTTGAACATGTGACTATACATACGAATTTCCCCAATTTGAATTTCTGTATAATTAAAATTCGACCCTGTGAAGTTAATAGCTTAAAAAAATTCCCATAACATTTATTCTGTCTTTAGTTAGCTAGTTATAATGATCTAATAGTGAGAAAAATAAATATTGACTATGTGATTATATTTCTTAAAATATTTGCATTCTGTAGAAGATAAAATGTTTTTCAATCATTGAATTTCTAGTGATTTAAATGTTTACATTTGTTCATTTATATAAGATTCCAGAAAGTTTTTGACCATCAAATACTTATATATAATTTTGAGAGATGTTTTACAATGGATGCTTAATTAGATACGAGTTTACAGGCAGAAGACTCAAAAGTTAATTATTTATCTGGCTATTTATTTATTTAATGTTAAATGTTGAGATGTTTACAAATATTGGTTTCTTTTGAGGAAAGCAGTATTTTGAATTATTAGAAAAGCACATGCTTATTGAACTATATTTCATTGTGTTTGGTATCAATGTACATTGTTTTTGTTTTCAGTTACTAAGTTGTGTCTGACCCTTTGCAACCCCATGGACTGTGTAGCCCACTGGGCTCCTCTGTCCATGAGATTTCCCAGGCAAGAATACTGGAGTGGGTTGCCATTTCCTTCTCCAGGGAATCTTCCTGACCCAGGGGTCGAATACACACATCCTTTGTCTCCTGAATTCCAGGCAGATTCTTTATCACTGCTTTGGAGAAGGAAATGGCTACCAGTCCAATATTCTTACATGAAAAATCCCATGGACAGAGGAACCTGGTGGGCTATAGTCCATGTGGTTGCAAAGGGTTGGACATAACTGAAAGACTAACACAAAGATTAACACACACACACCGATCTTTATCACTGAGTCACCTGGGAAGTATGTCAGTGTACATATTAGCAACTGAAAGAAGCAATACAATGGCTAATTTGAGTATATAAAACTATCTAATTGGATTCAGATTAGTGGCCTTGTAATTAAGCTTGTTGATTTACTTATAATGCCTCTATTATTTCTAATAGAGGAGTAACCTTTTAGAGATATCATTTCAGATACTGCAATTCAACATATGTAATTTTATATTAATGGAGGAAGTTATTTAGGAAATAAATAACATAAACTATATGCTGTGTTAACTCTGAGGGACATTTCTTGTTTTCCACTCTTCCCCACCTCTCCATTCACTTGGCTTCTAAAACCTAGTAACCACTGATATATTCTCTTTACCTTCCATCCTCCCAAAGCCTTTACCTGTTAGTGTCTGGAAGAAGGAAAGAAACAGAATGAGATGAGTGCACTCCCCCTCCAGCCCACCTCCACTCTGTTTTTAGCTTAAGGTTCTTTAATTCTGTGTATGATATTGGTTCTTCTTCTTTTTTAATGTGGCAGTCCTGGGTTTCTGACCTTGGGGCTTAGATCATTTTTATATGAATGCTTTTTCCATTTATAGCAGAATTTTCCACTGACCTTTCCTAAAGTATATACGTAATTCCTTAGAATCCTTATTTGCTGCCTAAAATGATACAGACATATTATATTTACACTTTTCAGGTACAACAGTAATTTACGCTCGAAATTAGTGAATCTGAATGTACCTATGATAGTGCAACAAAAATATTATACCCTATGCAAAGAAATACGAATTTTCAGTATGCAGCTAGTAGCTGGAGGAGCTCTTGGTGAAGTTCATAACTCATGTCTACACAGCCTGGCCATAGTCTTGGCTCAGTTGAAACCTGGAGAGTTACCTCCTGCTCACAATGTCTAGTTACAGAAGGACTTTGTCTTCCTTTGTGGCTTCCCAGTAGGCCATAGATGATGGTTCCAAGCATGGTAGGTGTTTGTGATGATAGTTATAACTTAGTGTACCTTTGGAACATTTCTTCAGTCCTCTATGTTTGCTGTGCTCCCCACTTCTGCTTATTTTGCAGCAACTGCTTGTCTTTCACCCTCTGCCCAGTACTTCTGGACACTTTTTGTATGTAATGTCAGTTGTTATAGGGATAGCAGGATTCACCCTTCTTTTTATTGAAAAGGAGAGTATATTTACATTAGTAAGTCTCCTGAACTTCTCAAGAGTGCCATGTAAAAATGTGCACTGAACCTTTCAGGTGCACCATTCAATTCTGTGGTCGTCCTGAATTTGAATATTATTACAATTTCCTGGCAGATGGCTGTGTCTTGAGGAAGGGCCAGCTTTTTCTAATAGGCACAGAAGCACCAATTGTGCTAAGAATAGGACTGAGTTTCTCATAACATTTTCTTTGTCATGTTGTGCATTTATCACAGAGAGGCAATACTATGTACACTGACATTCTAAGAGAGACCACAAATTAGGATTTAGCAGAAGTTCTTGGAGCCTTGAAACCACCAAGTTTCCTCTTCCTGATTTAAACATTATCGTTTCTTTTAACTTTCCCCATACAGCATGGCTTCCCTTCCTTTAAATCATCTAGTTATTTCCTCTCCATGAAGAACTCCGAAGTATATGAGAAATGCTTACTGGAAACATTTGATTCTATAATTTTCTATTTTGTATGATTGTTTTATGTGCAACACAGTTATATAATTCACGTCCACCTACTCTCAGTAACCCATGGGCCAGATTTAAGAGTATTCAAATGTGACCTCTTACACTGAAAAGAAAAGAAAATTTGTAAAAAAAAAAAAAAAATTGCATAAGGAATAATTCAATTGAGTTAGGCTCTTAGTAGCTGTATAGTTGTTTAAATTTATAGCAGTACATATACTGTTTTGGACTTCTCAGGTGGTTCATTGGTAAAGAATCCACATGCTAGTGCAGGATATGTGAGTTCCATCCCTGGGTTGGGAAGATCCCCTGGAGAAGGAAATGGCAACCCTCTCCAGTATTCTTGCCTGGGAAATCCCATAGACAGAGGAGCCTGGTGGGCTACAGTCCATGGAGTCACAAAAGAGTCAGACATGACTTAGCAACTAAACAACAACAAAATACTATTGTATGGCCATCTACTTCTTAGAATCTTCCAAAGTGTGTTATTCAGTGAAATGATCCCCAGCAGTTTTAAAATTAAGGATATGGCTATTTGAGGATACTTGAAAGGTGAATTTAAAAAAGTCAAAAGGTGCCAGCAGATTTGGTTTTTGACCTAAACTTCTGAGACCCTACCAAGCACATCCCATGGTGCTCTTATGGAGTACAGTGCCCTCTGCCTGAGGATGACTATACACAGCCCACTAAACACTGTGACCATTCTGACCGAATTGGGTATAAAGGGTGGACAATCCAGGTGTCCACAGAACGGCCCTCACCAAGGAATCCTCTAATCAGATTGAATGCTCTGTTTGTGTGGGACCAGAAAACATATGCATTGCTGAATGCCAGCATCCTTTCTCCACCTAATCCACAATTTAGGCCACCTCAAGTTCTCCTTATGCTTCACCTTGCAGCTTTTTGCTGGGAATTGTGTCCTTGTTTAGATTGGGTATCACATCCTTAACAGTCTTCTAAGCTGTCAAGTGCAGAGCAGTTGAGATACAGTGAGTAGGTTTTTGACACTGGAGACAGTGTCTTCTCTAGGGTTTCCTAAAGGGTGAGCCTGTCCTGCGACTTGATAGCCATTATGATTGATCAGAGCCCCTCGTGAAGCCAGCCCAGAGGCAGGTGCTGCCTCCAGGGATCTCATCCAGTAGGTTGTATACGCTCACTTAGTAAACTAAAGCTCAGCAGTGGGTCTGCTGAGCGCTGTGGCAGGTAGCATTTCTGATCTGTCTTGTCAGAGGACAGTTCAGTGAGATACTACTAGCCACTTTTTTGGTTTCTGAATTAATTAGTTCCTGGCAACTTTGACCCCAATGATACCAAAAGACAAATAATACACATTTGTGAAGAACGGCATAACTCTGTCAGTTTATTTCATTATCAGCAGGGCTAGTGTGTCTTTATCCTTGAGTAGACAAAACACTGACATGTTGGAATAACTTTGTGAATGATTACCTTGCTCCTAGGTGAATGGCCTCCCATGATTATTACTACAGTCTTGTGGGAGGCAACTTCAGCATTATCAGAGGGAAGAAAAGTTACCCAGGTGCAGTCAAGTTGTTAACCATCCATAATTTCACCACATGGGGCTTAGAATAGCTGTTTCCAGCTTTCCCTTGCTCTGCTCTCAGAGTAGTAACACTTCGGAGATAAGTATTTTCATGTGGACTGTAAATCTGAAGTATGCTTACATGAAAGTTGAAATACTACTAATATGTTAAATTGCCAATAAAAGATGCATGCAGTGAAAGTTTTTTACACATTTCTGGGCGTGAAGGGGGTAGGTTGCAAATACTAGAAACATGTAAACTGAAAAGAATGAAAAATTACTATAATAAGACTTCTATCGCAGAAGCATTTTTTGAGAATGAGACGTTCTAGGTGGTATTCCTCTGAGCCCTGACATCTTCCTGATTTCTCATGTTTATGGAGCATACTGTTCATAGAAAGAAAGGAGTGTAAGGAAAAAATGCACAGAAGTCTTGCAGAAGAGGAAACCGGTTGAGGTAGATGGCACGCTGCAAAGCAGAAAATGGAAAAAAGGAGCCCGGCAGATCCTCCAGGCTTCCTACCAAACAACTTCCCTTAACTCTCTAACTGGCAGAAATACGATTTCCTTCAGGTGCTACACCCCTACCTGTTTACTCCTGGCCCCAGAAGGACTCAGGAAAGAGTGACCCAAGCCTCAGCTAGAAACATCAATATAAGGCAGTGCCACAGGGGTATTCACCTTGTGAGCGATTGGTTTAGCAAGGTGGTAAAGGGAAGTCACTCAGTCATGTCCTGCTCTTTGCAACCCCATGGACTGTAGTAGCCTACCAGGATCCTCCGTCCATGGGATTTTCCAGGCGAGAGTACTGGAGTGGGTTGCCATTTCCTTCTCCAGGAGATCTTCCCAACCCAGGGATTGAACCTGGGTCTCCCACATTGTAGGCAGCTGCTTTACTGTCTGAGCCACCAGGGAAGTCCAGCAAGATGGGAAAGTAACCCTAATCTAGCCGAAGTGGCATGAGTTGAAGTCCTGCAAAGAGTTTCTGAGAAAGATATAAATGCTATTAAAAAGATACATCCAAGCAAGTAATTCCCTCTTTTCTACTGGATGCTATCCTGTCTGGATATAATTTTTGAAACTACAACAGTCATTTGAGGATTACAAAGAGAACAGGCTCCAAAAGACAAAGCTGACATTCTGAGCATGCCAGAGGAGTAAAAACCTGGGTCTCTGATGACAAGATGAAGACTCTTTACTGTCTAGATTCACCTTACCTTGAAATTTCTTCTTACTAGCTATTCTCAGCGCTTGAGCCCATGGTTCCCAAACTTCGCTGCACCATGAGAATTACCTGGAGCACTTTAAAAAATCCTAATGCCCGGCTCTCACCCCACTGAAGCTTGATCAGAGTGTTGGGTAGGAAGCCAGACATGAGTATATTTTAAGGATTCCCTGGTGACTCCATCATGCAGCACCATTTGGGAACCATCTGTTTTGAGCCATTTTGAATTACTTCTTTTGTTATTTCCATCTGAGTGCTCCCTAACTGAAACAACAGAATTTAAACTAAAAAAGAAGTTTAAACTAAAAACATAATTTGTACAAATAACTATACTGGATTACAAAAAAGAAATAACGGTAAGAAAACTATAATAAAAAGTCAGAAAAATGCTTTAATAGTTTTCAAAAGGAACTTAGCAAAAGGAATTGCGAAGTCAGTACTTAGCAATCTAATTGAACCATATTCAAATGTAATTAAGTACCTAAAATTCTTGATAGAGTAGTCTAACTCTACTTTTTTTATAAAGCTTTGTATCTATTTAATAACCTGAAGTTTAATTTATGTAAAAATAATTAAAAGTGAGAGAATCCTTTCATCTTTATTACATTTAGTCTTTGAAGACTATGTCTACATAATAGAAACAAATTTGGGCTTTTATTATATGTAATTTCAAGAAAGAAAATTTTATTTTTCTTGTCAGCTGTTACAAATCTCCTCAACCACACACACACATTTTTATTTAACACTGGTGAATTAGATTAAGACCGTCTGATATCTTCTTACCTGGCCCATGATTATCATAATATTGAATTTAGAAAGCATCTAAGAAATGGTCCACAGTGACTCATGCTCCACATGGGGGAGACACAGACAACAATCCTAACAGCTCAAGGTGAATCGTGGCAACAGTTTTGTGACTCAGCCACTTTATAGAAGAAATATTTTCCACTGTCTGGAAGGCTGCAGTTCCTCTTATGTTGAGGAGGGTAGTTTCTTGTCATCGCCTTTGTAGGGTGGAGATCACAGAGGAGTAACTCTTTCAGTTCATCTGCTCATCTAAGGGTCAGAGGACAGCAGCCTGTCTCTCTTCTCACACTTCCATGAAACACTACGCTTTGAACCCCGAATCTTGCTGAGAATTTCAGTGTCACCTTGTTGTGTAAGAGTAGGTATTTTGGGCATCGACATCCTGACCATGTATGTGATGACACTATATCTAATATGACACTACATCTATATCTAATATGACAGCTGCCAGAGAAAACTTCTGGTTTCTTCAAAGATGTTCTTGATATCCTACAGCTATCATTGACCCCATCCCTCTTTTCCACTGCTCAGTCACTGTACTGGGGTTTTGATTTCTTTGTCTTCATGTAAGATAAAATCTATATAGATATTATATAATAAGTAAGCATCTCTAATCTCATTAGACAGCAGAATAGACCACTCAGTTTAAAAAAATAAGCCTGGTAAATTGACAGGTATATGGGCTTTTCATTTTATTGGTCATATTAATGTAAACTTTCTTTAGTTTTATAGTGCACAGTGATAATTTGCTTAACAGAGGACAGGAGTGACTACACAACCTTATTCTTTACATTCTTTTTAAAATATACACTTATATAGGCAGTAAGAAAATAAAGAGGACACTATAGAGTTTGAACCAGGCATGCAATCAGAAGGTTGTTTTCCTTTGATGCTGAGTGGTGCTGACAATTATCTCTGATAAAAATGAACAAGCAATGTGATGGGAATAACCAGTGGCTGAGAAAGAGATTCTTGGCATCAATCTAGATTGATAGCTGTTACCTGAGTAAGGGTAGGTAGCAATGAGGCACTTCAGCCTAATTAAAACTTTCTGAGCATTTCCACCCCACCCTCTTTCAAAAGTTAGATTCTTACAGGATTTAATTTGAAGGATATGGAAATACAAAGGCAGGTTCTTGTCATGCCTAAGAACAGGTTAATTATGCATTCAGATTCAACTCATCTTCCACATTGATAAAATTGACCCACTTTTTCTTTCAGAGAGAAAATGTCTTATGAAATATTTTCACATAAAAAATACTGCATTTTGGTGCCTTTCTTCTTACATTCTATAATTAAACCTGGCATATCACTCCCAAAAGTTAAATGAATTTCAGTTCATTTTCAGGTCTGGGCTTTTTAATGAGTTAGCATCTCTGCTGCCTGAGACAAGTGGCATTCATTGCTTTGCATGCCATAGAATTTTTCTGACGGTAGTGATAATGATGCAGATGTTTGTCTTTGTGGGAATCTTCCAACAGTATCCCTAATTAAAATGCATGCCTACTTCCTGCAAATAAAAACATACCATTTTTCAAAACAGAAAAATTGAAATGCCTTTATCCTAAGATGGCAAATGTAAACAGCCCATTACTTTCTCCACATCATTTTTGCTGTATTCTGTTGTAGCCATAAAGTCATTTTCTGAAACTTCTCTTTCTGGTCTTGATATGGAACGAATTTCTCCAAAATCTTACATAGTTTCCAAGTGGACTGGGAATATTTAGAGCCGTAAATTTATAATTAGAGCATGGCATCAATCTTTGGGAATTGACTCTTGAAATTGATTTGCCATGCCATCTTGAGCCTTATGTATAGGTAAGCTCATTTGGTTTCAATAAAGAAATAAATATAGTTGCTGTTAGTATTATATCCTTAAACTTAAGAGTGTGACTTTGTCTTTAGAGATTTACAGAGATGGAAATAATGAAAGATCTATGTAAATAATCTTAAATAAATTTTTTAAATTAAAGTATAATTTATATATAATTTAACAAATCTTTTTTATTTTTTAAAAATCTGAAATTTTGCAAAAATGCAGCTGAGATTTTTCCAAACTAAACTCTAGATATATTTTGGTATTTAAGTGAATGTTTGCTGTTGCCCTATCCTCAGAGGAGCATTTTGAA
Source organism: Giraffa tippelskirchi (assembly GCF_054371585.1). Lineage (NCBI taxonomy): Eukaryota > Metazoa > Chordata > Mammalia > Artiodactyla > Giraffidae > Giraffa > Giraffa tippelskirchi. Next base: position 113,040,689 of record NC_137278.1, on the reverse strand, counting down.
GTGTTCTCCCAAAAGCTAAGTGAAGTTCAGTTCATTTTCAGGTCTGGGCTTTTTAACGAGAAGTTGGAATTCCTATACACTGTTAGTGTGTCAGTGAGAATGCAAAATGGTGCACCTGCTATGAAAAACAATATGGAGGTTCCTCAAAAATTAGAAATAGAACTGCCATATGACCCAGCAGCCCATCTTCTGGGTATTTATCCAAAAGAATTAAAATCAGGATCTTGAAGCGGTATTAACACTTATCCTATTCGTAAGCATTCTGCATGCCTGAAGGTCATTATTGCTTTATTCCTGAGCATCACCGTAAGCCTGACCCAGACCACTAGATGGGGTACAGGATGGATGAGGACCAGAGATGTGCGTTGTACCCACCATTTGGTCATTAAAAAAAAAAATAGTGTTTTATATTTACTTGTCTATGTTAGAAGACTATGTCAAAATGCAACATCAGATGGGCTGCATCAAAATATTCTCATTTTCAAGACTTATTTACTGTCAGGGGGTTATTCTGAGCCTTCTTTCTCCTTTGTTGTTGACAGTGCAATCATAGTCATTAGGACATATTACATAAAGAACTCATCAGAATAGAACGGGAAGAGACCTGAGCAATCTGGATAACCCAAGTCAAATGAAATCTGCCATTAGTAGCAGCTTGGTGAAGTTCGTGTGCATCTATGGGTAGGTGCTGTCCAGTGTTCTTAAGGACAAAAGCTATGATGTAGCTTTCACAGAGAATGTTCTTGCTAGATTAACTTTGTTTAGGCATGAGTTATAGTGCTGTTAGCCTTGAGTTCGATATTAATGATCAACAGTATATATTGAATAAGGTGTCTTTAAACAAAAACTCACATAAAAAGACTAATAATTGCTTGAAGGAAATGTAACCAGGGGGCTTGTAGGATCCAAATTCTGAATTTTCCTTAGGAGCAGTGGTGGAGACACTTGCTCCTTGGAAGAAAAACTATGACCAACCTAGACAGCATATTAAGAAGCAGAGACCTTACCTTTCCAACAAAGGTCTGTCTAGTTAAAGCTATGGTTTTTCCAGTAGTCATGTATGGATGTGAGAGTTGGTCTATAAAGAAAGCTGAGAGTCGAAGAATTGATGCTTTTGAACTGTGGTATTGGAGAAGACTCTTGAGAGTCCCTTGGACTGCATGGAGATCCAACCAGTCCATGCTAAAGGAAATCAGTCCTGAATATTCATTGAAAGGACTGATGCTGAAGCTGAAACTCCCAATACTTTGGCCACCTGATGCAAAGAACTGACTCATTGAAAAAGATTGACGACGGGAGAAGGGGATGACAGAGGATGTGATGGTTGGATGGCATCACAGACTCAAAGACATGAGTTTGCGTAACTCTGGGAGTTGATGATGGATAGGGAAGCCTAACGTGCTTCAGCCCATGGGTTCACAAAGAGTCAGACACAGCTGAGCGACTGAACTGAACTGAGTGGTTCAGTATTTGCTAATTCAGTGTTTGCAGAGACTTTATAGACTAGAAATATTGCAACTAAATGGAATCAGTGGTGGTGCTCATTTTCAATATAATCAATTCAAGAAGAGAGATCAAGCCTAGGAATGCAGTTGTATAATATAAAGAATCATAATTCATAATTCTCCAGATTTCTGGACATTGTGAAACATGATTAAGCTACTTTTGTAGGGTCCACAGAGATTACCAAAATGTGCCTCACTGTAGGGTTAGTGTATGCTGAAGGATGTGGTCATAACTGAGACAGTTATAGCTTCTGCCTGATAACTTATTTGGAAAAGGACTAAATCTGTTTCTCTGTTTTAAAGATCTACTTTGAAGGCTACACAACTACTGTCTAAAAAGTCTTTAAGTGGTGAGTTAGCACATGTTTTAAAAACACTTTCTAAATAGTAGGAGAATCTGAGAACCTTTGGAAAGTTTAAGTGATGATGAAATCATTTGGTATTAAAATCCAGACCAGAAGTCATTATTCTTTTTTTACTCATTTTCAACATGTATGTATAACCTCTTCCACTCTGGAGCTTTATTTATTAAATACTCTTTCTTTGTACTGACCTAATTTCAGAAATGATCTGTTTTAGTAATTTTCACCTTTTAATTGTTACAGAAAAATTTATCTATCGCAAGCATTGCTTCCTATGTAAGTATATAAGAACTTTGTTCCTATGGACACATAATTTGGCAGAAAATCAGATAGAGAATTACTAGAACTATAATTTGTTAATATCGTCTCTTCTTATTGACCTGTCCATAACTCAGTTTTAACTTCATTTAACTTTCAAGTAATTAAAATAGAAAAAAAAGCAAAACAAAACAAAAATAATTAGTAGTTTATAAATCACACAAGCTAATTCTAATAATTGGGGTGGGTGGGTTAGGCATAAAATTCTGTAGTTTAAAAATCTATGTCTGTCTTCAGTAGGAATTTTCCTAATTCACATTTTCTTATGAATATCAGAACCAACTATTTAACATGTCTGTGCCATTAGGATTCTGATGAGTAATGCTAATAGATAGAATTTGGGTTTGCATTTTAATGATCTGACTCTGATCTAATTGGTGACATACTGAGTTGAATTATACAGTGTATACTTTTATGCTCAGGAGTTAATATAAATTTGGCAGTGAATATGCTAAAGTAGATCAGAAAATAATTATGAATACTGTTTCTCTTTTTTATTAATCCCATCCCGTTTCTTTAGTTTTTTATCAGGCTTCTAGTTACCAGTAGTAACTGGGCCTGTATTTTCTTTAGTCTGTCAGAACACAAGACAGAGGTAGGAATAATCGAGTATGAAGTATATAAACTATGGTAAAAGGGTAATTGATAAATGAACAGATCTCTCACATGAACAGGTGATAAGATCTACACATAGAGCATCTTTCATTTTTCAGTCACTTTCATAAATATACTTGGCATGTATATAAGATTAAATATGATGGCACCACCAAAATAATATAGAAGAATATTTAATACATGGGGAAAATGTTTCCAGTATTTTAAGTGAAAAATCAGATTATAAAGGATACGCAATGACTAACTTGATACTGATTTCTTAAAAATCAATAAATAGACTAGAAATAAATCCCCTAAAATGTTAATAGTGGTTATATCCTGATACAGAATTATGAATAATTTTAATTTCTTGTACAGTTGTACAAATTTTCTGTAGTGTGTATTGATTACTTTTACTGTCAAATCACTTTTAAAAAATTTATCTCTTGATATTCCCTCTTTCCTGAATATATTTTGAAAAAGGCGAATATATGAGTTATTTAAAGTCAAAAAAGATCCTTTGACTCTATAGGTTAAATATAAGACTAAGGCTCAGTTTATAAATTACATAAATAGATGCTGGAATCCCTCAAGACCCTCATATCTTCTGACTCTAAGTTTCTCCCAGAGGATAACATATACACAAAGGACTTCGCTTACCAACGAACTAAATAGATAACTCACAAATTATATCTTACAGCCCATATTCTTCCTCTTATCTTCAGACCTACATGTAACTGTCTACTGAGCATCTCTTGGAGATGACACAGTGATTTAAACTCATTATCCTGCATCCATGCCCATGCCACCAAACTAGACCCTTTTCCATCTTTTCTCACCTAGAGGCTTCCAACACCCAGTTCTGTTTGGTTTACTCCTTAATTGTATTTACCATCCTGCTCTGAAGTATATCCAGCATCTCTTGCTTGCCAGAAAATAATAGTCTCGTTTTCAACCGTAATCCATTTATAACAACTTAAATATTGCACAGATCATACTTTAACTAAAAATTTATTCATTGTTTATCTGAAAATCCAATCTAATAAGGCATCCTGTATTTTTACTTTTACCTCTGGCAACTTTATATGAGCTATAATAATTTTATTCCAATCAACTGAATAATCAGGCTGGCTTTTACTGGGTTAAGTTTTTTCTTTACTATTCATTCAATTAGCTGATATGACTCATATGACAATGACAGTATATACCTAATTGATCCAAAATGTATAGTTCATTTTCCTGATAAATACATAATTTGAAAAGTAGGAATTGATTTTACAAATCTTGCAGACTTGTAAGTACACTGGTAAATTTCATGTCTGCTTAGCCAATATCCTAGAATTTTGGGATCCTTCATGAGATTTCACATGGTCTTAATTCAATCAGAAAAAAGGATTTTAAGCCCCAAACTTTGTTTGAATTTTACTTAAAATAAGCACATAGAGATTATCCAGTCCCTTTGAATGGTGCTACACTAATCGGAAATGACATCTTCCCAAAATTTTGTTCAAGCGTTTCCTGTCACAGGGGACTCTGGCTGTGTAACAAGGACAGGATGGGAACAACTGCCTTAAGGGATTTCTTTTTTAGACAACAGTAAGGAAGGAGATTTCTCCCTGGTGGCTTGGCCACCTGTCATGTGGACCCTGTGGAAATTCTCCATTGTGATCTTATTTTTTCCTTAAAGTTATTAAATAATTTGTACAAAATATTTAATTTGTTCAACCTTATGAAAGTTCTGTGTGCTAAAAAACCACTAGGAAATATAAGCCAATTGTAAAAATAGAGACGTGAATAGTTAATGACATAGTTTTTAAAATTATAATCATCCTTCACTTTATGCTTCTGCTTTTTATAACAGAATAATTATAATTAGTTGTGAAACTATAAAACTGAACAAAGTATCTTCTGTTCCTTTTGGAAAATTTAAGTATATCCAGAATCATTTTAATTCACTTACAACAAATGATATAACTAACTTCTGGTAATTTTTAAAATGATGGAGATTCTAAAGACTGTGATATGTAACTTAAACCAATAGTTCTATGCCTCCCTACTGAGTTCCTCCAGAACTAAAACAAGAAAAAAATATGATATGCCATCCAATAACCATCAGGCATGAGAGGGCATTTAATCCTCTTTGGGAAGTGATCCCACATTACCCTCCTTGAAGGTCCTCTCATCCTTGCCACATCATTTGGGAAGTAGAGTGCTGGAGAACTTTCTTAATGTGCACTTCTCATTAGAATTAGCCCACGAACAACATTTTAGAAAAAGTTCCCATCCTTTTATAACTTGCCTAGGAGGATAGAAAGCCATCAGTTTTACCTTCATCTATATCTAAGCATTGATGATCACTTGCAATTTGAGACTGTATTTTCCTTAAGCCTGGTAATACCGTTTTCATAAATTCACTGTAATGCACGAGTTAGGTCACAAATTATGGACCATTTTAATTTGGCTTTTCTACTGTTGTAGTCTCCTTATGTCCTTTAAAACAAATCGCAAATCGCTTGTATCACATTGCAGCAGAAAAGTCTTGAGTTACGAAGTTGAGTTTTGAAATGAGATTTGAAATGAGAACCATGAGAGGTAGACTTGAGATTTCAGTGCTATTAAGATGGTATCATCCTGGAGAAGGAAATGGCAACCCACTCCAGTATTCTTGCCTAGAGAATCCCATGGACAGAGGAGCCTGGCGAGCTACAGTCCATGGTGTCGCAACAGTCGGACACGACTTAGTGACTAAACCACCACCACCAGCACCACAAGATGGTGTCATAGCCAGTGGTCCAGGAGTGCTCAGATCCTCTCCTGCATTCCATCCATCTTCTTAAGTGAAGTCGCTCAGTGGTGTCTGACTCTTTGCGACCCCATGGACTTATAGCCCACCAGGCTCCTCCATCCATGGAATTTTCTAGGCAAGAGTACTGGAGTGGGTTGCTATTTCCTTCTCCAGGGGATCTTCCCAACCTGGGGATCGAACCCGGGTCTCCTGCCTTGCAGGCAGACGCTTTACAGTCTGAGCCACCAGGGAATCCCATCCCTCTTCTTAAGGGGGTACCAACCAAGGTGAAAGACCCAAACAGGAAACAAATGACCACTTTGTTATTAGCATGGAAATCACCCAAATCCTCCTCTCTAGTGTGTCTCTTTCTGGTAAAATGTAGATTGGAGAATGAAGACTGGGCCTAGATATACAAATGAATTCCCCATTTCCTCCAGTATGAATCTGAGATGTCAGGTTTGGCTTAAGAAGGTAGAAGAGAAAATGAGAGGAACAGGTCCATCTCCTCCAAGCTGGCAGCCCCTACCTGAGTTCCCGTGACATGGGTGCAAAAAGAGCAGAGGATGGGTCTCATGGCTCCTGACCTTTTAGAGACCCTATCAGTAACCATGGCCTAATAATAGTTCCTGGATGCTGACCAGTCACACTAACAGACAGATCTTCCTTCCCCGAGTATACTGAGGCAATAAGTAGACAGTTGTACAGAAGCTAACACGTGAAAGGGAAAGACCAGAAACATTTAGTTCCCCCACATGTCACATTTGTTTTCAGTCTTCAAATTCAACATTTATTATTTTTGGTTTTGGTTATAAGCAATGCCACTATTTCTGGCAGGAAATGTCAGCTGACATACTGATTTTACCAGTAATACCATCAAACATCTGCTTTAATGACTGAACCCTGTTTTTAAATCATTTCAACCTAATAGAGGTGTATTATCTTTTGCTTCTCTATACCTGTCAATATTTTTCTTGTCCAAAAGGGTGGCCTATTTTCATCAAAGTTGATAGTCCTAGAGAGATGTATGTAGTGTGTGCTTAGATGCTCAGTCATGTCCAACTCTTTGCAACCCTTTGGACTATAACCTGCCAGGCTCCTTTGTCCATGGAATTTTTCAGGCAGAGTACTAGAGTGGGTTGCCATTTCCACCTCCAGGGGATCTTCCTGACTCAGGGATCGATCCTGTGTCTCCTGCATTGCAAGCGGATTCTTTACCCACTGAGCCATCTGGGAAAAGACATTACTCAAGAATTTTTTTCACAGGATTGATTTGACCCTTGATGATCTTACTGTAGTAGACATGACTTGTAACCAGTGTGTGCTTTTTTCTTTTCTTTTGAAAAAGTGGTTGGTTCTAGACATTAAATTTTATGCCCTAAATGTGTGGTTTGCTGCTGCTGCTGCTAAATTGCTTCAGTCATGTCTGACTCTGTGCGACCCCACAGACCGCAGCCCACCAGGCTCCCTCGTCCCTGGGATTCTGCAGGCAAGAACACTGGAGTAGGTTGCCATTGCCTTCTCCAATGCGTGAAAGTGAAGTCGCTCAGTCATGTCCGATGCTTAGCGACCCCATGGACTGCAGCCTACCAGGCTCCTCTGTCCATGGGATTTTCCAGGCAAGAGTACTGGAGTGGGTTGCCATTGCCTTCTCCAAATTTGTGGTTTATAGGAATTCTAACACTTTGATTTTAAACAGAACATTACCACAGTTAGAAATGCATATGGGGACTATGTCTATACATGGATAGCTATAGATTTAAATGTGTAAAATTTAATTATGGCTGCCATTTTTCCAAAATGAAAGAAAAAATTCTAGACAAAAATGAGATATTTTAAAAAAATATCTCCTCCTTAGTAGATGGGCCACTTTCAATTGATCTGAAATTATTTCTACAAAACCTCCTAAAATAAGTAGACCATGTATTTGGTGACATAATCTCTATTTTTATTTTATTCTAGTCACATCTCGTACAGTGTACATATTCACATCAGGGCACTTGATTTTTGCATGCATGGACTCCATTAAATGCAATTAAATTTAAAGCCACACAGATTTATTTTATATACTATTACCTCCCTTGGCCTAAAATTTACTAAAATAAAAACTGCTGAGTTTATATTTTGATAAATACATTGGCTTAGTATTGTGAATGTTGTCCAAAAACCTAGGTGACCTTTAATTATATATGCACATGAGGGATCTCAACCTTCACTTTTAATGTTATGAAAATATTTAATATTTTAAAATCAGAGTCCACACCAAATATTTTTTCTTTATTCAACCCTTATCTGAGTTTCCAATTCTGAAAAATCAAGAAATTCATTTAAAAATTATAGATAGCTATAGATATAAGTATCAGCCTCAATACTCACATTGCATTTTTTTCCTGCTTTCTTTTTAATAAAAACCTACATTTAACAAGCCTTTAATGAACACGATAATATGGTAGGATTTGGGCCATGTAATTTTCCCATTTGGACTTTTTTCATTCCTTTTCTGTAATCTGATCATATGTCTTCCTACTTTTCTCCCTCTTGAGGTTTAATGTCATTTTCATTTTTTACAACATTGCTGAAAATTTTCTTTCTTTTTTCCAGTCACTGATATGAAGGGGTTTATTTAATCTTGACTATAATTCTATTGACATTTTAGTAGTTAGCTTGTCTGTAATAAGGCACTGGAGTATTCTATGTTTGAAAGAGATATTACCATTCATTAAAGTATGCGTTGCTTTCCACATTTATAAATTTTGAGGAAAGGGGGCTAATTTCATCTTCTTATTATATTAAATACTTTCTTAAATATATGTAGGGCTTCCCTGGTGGCCCAGATGGTGAAGAATCCGTTTGCCATGTGGGAGACCTGGATTTGATCCCTGGGTTGGGAAGATCCCCTGGAGAAAGGAATGGCTACCAACTCCAGTATTCTGGCCTGGAGAATACCATGGACTGTATATGTATAGTCCATTGGGTTGCAAAGAGTTGGACACGACTGAGCGACTTTCACTTTAAATATATGTAGGTTTTTGTATTTCGAAATCTTTATTTTTAGTTTCCAATATAACAGTTAAGTTTCTGAAAGTTCTCATCTCTTAAATATTTTCTGCCTTATTAAAAATCAGGCATATAATTGCCATAAAGTGATACTTCCCCTTTTCAGTGTATAGTTTCAGAGTTTTAATAATCCCATGTAGTCATCTTAACCATAACCTATATCAAAGTATTAGAACAGTTCTAATACTCCCCCAATTTTCTCATGCCTGATAGTCAATCTATTCCCACCCCCAGCTACTGTTTTCTGTCCTTATTATTTTGCCTTTTCCTGAGTGTCATATAAATGAAATCATTAGAGAGTCTGGTATCTTTCACTGAGCAACATGCAGTTGAGATTCATCTACATGGTTTCATGTATGAATAGCTTGCTCCTTTTTATTGCCCAGCAATATTCCATTGTACGGATGTGCTTCCATTTGATTATGTATCTACCTTTGAAGGCTATTGAGTAGTGACCAGTTTGTGGTGATTATGAATAAAGTATGCGTGCATCTCATTTTTATATGAATATCATCTTTATTTATCTTGGATAAATAGCTAAATGTAGGTAATGAATCTTACAAGATTAGGTTTAAATCTATAGAAAACTATTATTTTGTTTTCTCAAGAGGATGTGGCATTTTCCATTCCCACCAGCAATGTACAAGATTTCTAGTTATTCAACACTCTTGCCATACTAATTATTGTCAGGATTTTTTAAAAATCTTGACATTTTAGTAAGTGTGTACATGGATCTAACTATGGTTTTAATTTGAATTTCCTAGTGATTAATGATGTTGACTATGTTTTCATAGTTGCCACCCATGTATCTTCCTTGATGACATGCCTGTTCAGATACTTTACCCATTATTATTATTTTTTTTTCTTTTAAGAGTAATGGTTTGTTATTTTTTTATTTTTTTTTTATTTTATTTTTTTTTATAAATTTATTTATTTTAGTTGGGGGCTAATTACTTTACAATATTGTAATAGTTTTTGCCATACATTGACATGAAATTATTTTTTTGACTTGCCATGAGGCTTATGGAATCTCAGTTCCCCAACCAAGAATTGAATCTGGGCTACAGCAGTGAAAGTCTAGAATCCTAACCACTAGGCAACCAAAACTCTCTCCATTTTACCCAGTTTTTAATTGGATTGTTTCCTGTTACTGACTTTTGAGAGCCCTTTATATATTCTGGATAGGAGGCCATTTTTAGCTATACATTTTGCAAACATTTGCTCTCAGTCAGCTTGTCCTTTCATTTTCCTAGTTAATTTCTGCATTTTTTAACTATATTTTTATTCTTTACTCTTAGTTTCTAAACCCTCATATTAACAAATCTACTTTCATTTCTAACAAAACTTGCAACTTTTGAAATTGGAAGAGACTAGAAGAAAACAGACTCCAAATATAGCATAGTTACATATAACATTTACTTGAATAATATAGCAATGAGGAATTCTCTCGGCTGAAAATAGCATAAAATCCAACTTGAGTGACTTAGACAAATAAGACTGTTTTTCTTCATTACAACAAGTTGAGAGTAGGCAGCTGATCACAGGGATTCAGGAGTCCCATGTGATCAGAGCTGATGTCTATACGTTTTGTTGGCCTTTCTCTTGCAGTTAAAGGTTGCTATCACAGCTGATAATATTCACTCAGACAAGAAACAGAGGGAGAGAAAAGGACAGTACTTGTACCAAGACAGCAACACTTTCACAGAAACCTCTCATCCACTTCCAGTTGAATTCTCACTGGACAGAACTGGGTCATGTGTCTAGTCAGTGCTGGGAGGAGGGGGTTGAAAATAGGGCTTGCGTAAGGTGAGCCTACCTTGTCTCTGTCTTACACAACAACTTTAAAATAACATCAAAATGCAAAAGTCAATAAAACTATCTGCAAGAGCAGAAGACAACAATCAGAATCTAGTTTTGAACTCAAAAATTTTTTCTGTGCTTGCTGGCCAAGCAACTAAACTCTAAAGGCATCTTTCCAACTGAATCTTAGACATGCATGTAATAGTAATAATAAAAATTTGGCAGCTATTATAATAAAAGTGTAAGAATAAGATGTCATGGTTCATGAAGCCACATAACTTTTTCTTCTTTGGCTAACTCTTGAAGATAGTGTTTTACATAGTAGAAAAGTAAGATTCATAGATAGTACGTTCTTTAAAGTCACATAGAAAAGGGACTGAGGAAAAGAAACTCATGATATAGACTTGTCATCCCTTTCCTACATCTCTGTACCAATCAGAGTTTTCAAGATCAAGAACAATGATTCAATGTAAAGTTTATATTGATACTGTCTACATAGTCTATGATAAATGAAAGCTCAGAGGCAAAAATCCTCTTGGACTTGAATTTTAGCTATTTGTTTTAACTCTATCTAAATGGGAGCTTGGTACACAAGAGAAGCTTTTGCTATGTTTGCATTTGTTATTCTCTCAGTGACATTTTTGACCTCCAGAAAAAGTAAACTATCTGCTTTTAAATATAAAGAAAAAGTAAAATTTAAAATTTTCACTTAAAATATTTTAAAATAGCCCCTCTAAGGTAAACGTTAATATTAGTTCAAAGTTTTAGAAGGAGCCAGTATTTTTTTCTTTTCATATTTTGGCCTATATGCCTAACATACTGAGTTCAGTTCAGTTCAGTCACTCAGTCGTGTCCGATTCTTTGCGACTTCATGAATCGTAACACACCAGGCCTCCTTAGCCATCACCAACTCCTGGAGTTCACCCAAACCCATGTCCACCGAGTCGGTGATGCCATCCAACCATCTCATCCTCTGTCGACCCCTTCTCCTCCTGCCCCCAATCCTTCCCAGCATTAGGGTCTTTTCCAATGAGTCAACTTGTTGCATGAGGCGGCCAAAGTATTGGAGTTTCAGCTTCAACATCAGTCCTTCCAATGAACAACCAGGACTGATCTACTTTAGGATGGACTGGTTGGATCTTCTTGCAGTCCAAGGGACTCTCAAGAGTCTTCTACAACAGTACACTTCAAAAGCGTCAATTCTTCGGCGCTCAGCTTTCTTCACTGTCCAACTCTCACATCCATACACGACCACTGGAAAAACCATAGCCTTGACTAGATGGACCTTTGTTGGCAAAGTAATGTCTCTGCTTTTTAATATGCTATCTAGGTTGGTCATAACCTTCCTTCCAAGGAGTAAGCGTCTTTTAATTTCATGGCTGCAATCACCATCAGCGGTGATTTTGGAGCCCCAAAAAATAAAGTCTGACACTGTTTCCACTGTTTCCCCATCTATTTCTCATGAAGTGATGGGACCAGATGCCATGATATTAGTTTTTTGAATGTTGAGTTTTAAGCCAACTTTTTCATTCTCCTCTTTCACTTTCAACAAGAGGCTCTTTATTTCTTCTTCACTTTCTGCCATAAGGGTGGTATCATCTGCATATCTGAGGTTATTGATATTTCTCCCGGCAATCTTGATTCCAGCTTGTGTTTCTTCCAGCCCAGCGTTTCTCATGATGTACTCTGCATATAAGTTAAATAAGCAGGGTGACAATATACAGCCTTGACGTACTCCTTCTCCTATTTGAAGCCAGTCTGTTGTTCCATGTCCAGTTCTAACTGTTGCTTCCTGACCTGCATACAGGTTTCTCAAGAGACAGGTCAGATGGTCTGGTATTCCCATCTCTTTCAGAATTTTCCACAGTTTATTGTGATCCACACAGTCAAAGGCTTTGGCATAGTCAATAAAGCAGAAATAGATGTTTTTCTGGAACTTTCTTGCTTTTTCAATGATCCAGCGGATGTTGGCAATTTGATCTCTGGTTCCTCTGCCTTTTCTAAAACCAGCTTGAACATCTGGAAGTTCACGGTTCACGTATTGCTGAAGCCTGGCTTGGAGAATTTTGAGCATTACTTTACTAGCATGTGAGATGAGTGCAATTGTGCGGTAGTTTGAGCATTCTTTGGCATTGCCTTTCTTTGGGATCAGAATGAAAACTGACCTTTTCCAGTCCTGTGGCCACTGCTGAGTTTTCCAGATTTGCTGGCATATCAAGTGCAGCACTTTCACAGCATCATCTTTGAGGATTTGAAATAACTCAACTGGAATTCCATCACCTCCACTAGCTTTGTTCGTAGTGATGCTTTCTAAGGCCCACCTGACTTCACATTCCAGGATGTCTGGCTCTAGGTGAGTGATCACACCATCGTGATTATCTGGGTCGTGAAGATCTTCTTTGTACACTTCTTCTATGTATTCTTGCCACCTCTTCTTAATATCTTCTGCTTCTGTTAGGTCCATACCATTTCTGTCCTTTATTGAGCCTATCTTTGCATGAAATGTTCCCTTGGTATCTCTAATTTTCTTGAAGAGCTCTCTAGTCTTTCCCATTCTGTTGTTTTCCTCTATTTCTTTGCATTGATCACTGAGGAAGGCTTTCTTATCTCTCCTTGCTAGTCTTTGGAATCTGCATTCAGATGGGAATATCTTTCCTTTTCACCTTTGCTTTTCGCTTCTCTTCTTTTCCCAGCTATCTGTAAGGCCTCCTCAGATAGCCATTTTGCTTTTTTTCATTTCTTTTCCATGGGGATGGTCTTGATCCCTGTCTCCTGTACAATGTCACAAACCTCTGTCCATAGTTCATCAGGCACTCTGCCTATCAGATCTAGTCCCTTAAATCTATTTGTCACTTCCACGGTATACTCATAAGGGATTTGATTTAGGTCATATCTGAATGGTCTAGTGGTTTTCCCTACTTTCTTCAATTTAAGTCTGAATTTGGCAATAAGGAGTTCATGATCTGAGTCACAGTCGGCTCCCGGTCTTGTTTTTGCTGACTGTATAGAGCTTCTCCATCTTTGGCTGCAAAGAATATAATCAATCTGATTTCGGTGTTGACCATCTGGTGACGTCCATGTGTAGAGTCTTCTCTTGTGTTGTTGGAAGAGGGTATTTGCTATGACCAGTGAGTTCTCTTGGCAAAACTCTATTAGCCTTTGCCCTACTTCATTCTGTACTCCAAGGCCAAATTTTCCTGTTACACCAGGTGTTTCTTGACTTCCTACTTTTGCATTCCAGTCCCCTATAATGAAAAGGACATCTTTTTTGGGTGTTAGTTGTAGCTCATAAGTGAATATTAGCTGAATGAATTAATGAATGAATCTTTTTGAACCAACTCACTACACTTCCGATGCTTTTATTGAATTGATCTATATTTGTCAATTTTGAGTATCTTAGAATAGATTCTAGGCTTCCCTGATGGCTCCTCCTGCAGTGTGGGAAACTTGGGTTAAATCCCTGGGTTGGGAAGATCCCCTGGAGGAGGGCATGGCAACCCACTCCAGTATTCTTTCCTGGAGAATCCCCATGGACAGAGGAGCCTGGTGGGCTACAGGCCATGGGGTCACAAAGAGTCAGACACAACTGAGTGACTGAGCACAGCACAGCACAGCAGAATAGGTTCTAAATATACAAAATGTAGTTGAATTTGTGGGACTTATTCAAGGTTAGTGAATTATTGATTAAAATGTAAAATAAAACTCTGTAGAAGAGTTTTTATCAATTACTTGACTTTTCACTAGGAATTAAATGTAAATTAAATGTATCGTATCCAATAGAATGTGCTTAGAAATAGTGTAGCTGAAGTTTGCCAAACGTTTGGGGACCCAAAAGATTCAGAGGATCATAAGCCCCATCCACTGTCCCTTGAAGAAGCCTATACAACAGTTTTCTGTTTTCCCTTCAGAAGCTTTCTCAGGGTATCTGGAAAGTACTTTAGCTTTCCATAACAACTTTCTTCAAAAATTTATACTTTTACAATTGTCCTTCAAAAGTAAGATAGGCAGGGATAGGTTTTGCTCCTTAGGAAATAAAAGGCTAAGAAACGTTCATAAGATGACCCAGCTAATGAAAAAATAATTAATGTCTCTAGGCTTTGACTTAGAACATGACCTTTATAGCTCACTTTTGAAAGCCAAGTAATCAGAATCTATTGTATTTTATAGGATGAAAGGCTGACAATAATACTCGATTTCACTTAGTATGTTATAACCAGAAAAGATGATTAAAATGCTGTTTCACTTTCATTTGGAATGATACGGTTGTAAATTTACAGCCACCACTTGTTTAGTGGTAGATACCATATAAAACCCAGAAACTTTTATTCTGAATATAAGAACTTGTGACATCTGCACATCTGTTTCAACACATGCTGTCAAAATAGTAGTGGTCTGATGTTGTCTCAATATAAGAAGAACTGATGTGGTTAAAAGAGGAAAGATTTGGGAGGCAGTTAGATATGAATTTCTGTACCAAATTGACCACTGACTAGCTGTGTTATTGTGGGCATGTTGCCATCTCCATGGCTGTTTTATTTTGTACAGAATGCTTGAACCACAAGTTATGAGAATGAAATGAACTCATAGATATAAAATGCTTAGTACTACACTTGGCCTACACTTGATATTTGACTCCAAAAATTATTTATTTAACATTTACAAGACCCTTTACTCAGTGCTATACAAGTTATATTTTACAACTCACTAATTATTACATAGCAAAAGAAAATAGGTATCTCTATTTATTAGTTCAGGGTTTTCCAATCTCAGCTTCATTGATGTTTTGGTAGATAATTCATTATTGAAGTGGGGGCAGGCTACCCTGACCATTGTAGGATGTTTAGCAGCATCCCAGGCCTCTACATACTAGAGGCCAGCAACACCATCACTCTCCCCATTTGTAACAACCCAAGATGTCTCCAGACATTGCTCAGTGTCTCCTGGAGGTGGGAGCAAAATTGTCACTAGTTGAGAACCACAGTCTTGGATCAATTCTTCCTAAAAGTGTTCACAGCCTCCTAGTCCTTGAAGATTCTTCCTCAAAGTTCCCAGGGTCAAATACATTGGGAAACATTAAATAGTAATAATAGTAATTAATCTTTTATGCATTTACTATATCCTATGGACAGTTCTTATCTCATTGAATCTTCACAACAGAAGAACTACAAGTTAGGTGCTGCTTTAAGCACAGTTTTCTAATTAAAAATTGAGCCACAGAGAAATCAAGTAACTGATCAAGATCATACATTTAATAAGTGGCTCAGGGCTTGTTTCCTCCAGAGCCTGTGCAGTTATCTGTACACACTACTTCTTGCATAGCCTGTTTTTAGATTCACAATTCATACTGGGGTGATAAGGATAATTATTCTTAATCTGTGTTTATCACAGACTCTTAGAAAATTATTTTTTGCTTTTGTGCTTCAATTTTCCTCCTTTTATTTTTTATTGAAATATAATTGACATATATTAGTTTCAAATGTACAACATAGCAATTTGATATTTGTCTACATTGTGAAATAATCACCACAGTAAGTCTAGTTAGCATCCATAACTGTGAATAGTTACAAATTTTTTTTCTTTTTTTCCTTGTGAGGAGGACTTTTATCACCTACTCTCTTGCTGCTGCTGCTGCTAAGTTGCTTCAGTTGTGTCTGGCTCTGTGCGACCCCATAGACGGCAGCCCACCAGGCTCCGCTGTTCCTGGGATTCTCCAGGCAAGAACACTGGAGTGGGTTGCCATTTCCTTCTCCAATGCATGAAAGTGAAAGTGAAGTCGCTCAGTCTTGTCCGACTCCTAGCGACCCCACGGACTGCAGCCCACCAGGCTCCTCCATCCATGGGATTCTCCAGGCAAAAGTACTGGAGTGGGGGTGCCATTGCCTTCTCCAGATTTACTCTCTTAGCAACTTTCAAATATACATATATAGCTCCATGGGGTCGCAATGAGTCAGACATGACTAAGCACGCATATATACACAGTACTGTTAACTGTAGTGACCTTGCTGTCCACTGTGTTCCCATGACTGATTTTGTAACTGAAGTTTGTACCTTTTTGCCCACCCCAAACCCTCTCTCTGGCAACCACCAATCTGTTTTATGTATCTATGAGCTTGGTTTGATTTGTTTGCTTGTTTTGTTTTTTTATTTTACATGCCACATATAAGTGAGATCATATGGTATTTATCTTTCTCTGTCTGACTTATTTTAGTTAGCATAATGGCTTCAGGATCCATCTACTTTGTTACAAATTGCAAGATTTTATTCTTTGGCTAACTAGTATTCCATTGCATGTTTATCCACTGATGTCTACTTAGTTTGTTTCTATACCTTGGCTCTCCTAAATAATGTTGCAATGAATATGGTGTGTGCATATATCTTTTTGAGTCAGTGTTTTCATTTTCTTCGGGTAAATACCCAGAAGTGGAATTACTGGATCATAATGTAGTTCTGTTTTTAATTTTTTGAGGAAATTCCACATTATTTTCCATAGTGGTTACACTAATGGGACTTCCCTGGTGGCTCAGATGGTGCAGCGTCTGCCTACAGTGCGGGAGACCCAGGTTTGATCTCTGGGTCAGGAAGATCCTCTGGAGAAGGAAATGGCAACCCATGCCAGTACTCTTGCCTGGAAAATCCCATGGATGGAGGAGCCTGGTGGGCTGCAGTCCATGGGGTTGCAAAGAGTCGGACATGACTGAGCGACTTCACTTTCACTTTACACTAATTTACAATTGCACCAACAGTGCATGGGGGTTTTCTTTTCTCTACATCCTCTCCAACTCTTGCTATTTCTTGTCTTTTTGGTAATAGCCATTCTAACAGGTGTAAGGGAGAAGGCAATGGCACCCCACTCCAGTACTCTCGCCTGGAAAATCCCATGGACAGAGGAGCCTGGTAGGCTGCAGTCCGTGGGGTCGCTAAGAGACGGACAAGACTGAGCGACTTCACTTTCATTTTTCACTTTCATGCATTGGAGAAGGAAATGGCAACCCACTCCAGTGTTCTTGCCTGGAGAATCCCAGGGACAACGGAGCCTGGTGGGCTGCCGTCTATGGGGTCGCACAGAGTCGGACACGACTGAAGCGACTTAGCAGCAGCAGCAACAGTGTGAGATGATATCTCATTATGGTTTTGATTTGCATCCCCTGATGATTAGTGATGTGTTAGTGATGTTGAGCTTCTTTTCATGTGCCTGTTGGCCATCTGTGTATCTTCTCTGGAAAAATGCCTATTCAGATCCTCCGCCCATTTTTACGTTAGATTGTATTGTTTTTGCTGTTAAGTTGAATGAGTTTGTATATTTTGAATGTTATCCTCTAATCAGATATGTGATTTGCAGATATTTTCTCCCATTCAGTAAATTGCTTTTTCATTTTGTTGAGGGCTTCCCTTGCTGTGCAGAAGAGACTCTTAATTTGATAGAGTCTCATTTGTTTGTTTTTGCTTTTGTTACCTTTGCTTTTAGAGTCCGATCCAAAAAATTATCTCTAAGATCACTATCAAGAAGCTTACCACCTATGTTTTCTTCTATGAGTTTTATGGTTTTATGTCTACTATTCAAGTGTTTAATCCATTTTGAATGAATTTGTGCGTATGGTCTAAGATAATTGTTTAGTTTCATTCTTTTGCGTGTGTCTGTCCAGTTTTCTCAACAGTGTTTATTTGTAAGACTGTCCTTTCCCTATTGTGTATTCTTATTTCCATTATCATAAATTAATTGACCATACACATACAGGTTTATTTCTGGGCTCTCCATTCTGTCACATTGATTATGTCTGTTTTTATGTCAACACCATACAGTTTTGGTCACTACGGCTTTGTAATATAGTTGGAAAACAAGGTGGGTGATGCCTCCAGCTTTGTTCTCCTTTTTCAAGATTGCTTTGTCTATTCATGGTCTTTTGTGGTTCCATATAAGTTTTAGGATTATGTTCTATTTTTATGAAAAATGTCTTTGGAATTTTGATAAGAATTGCATTGAATCTGTAGATTGTGTTAAACTTAGATAAATGAGAGTCTTCCTTATGGAAGGACATTCCAAACAGAACACACAGCATGTGCAAAGGCCTGAACAACTCAGAGGGTGTGGTATGTTTGGTTAATGCTCAGAGAGGAGGAAAGGAAGTAGAAAAGCAAGACTAAAGAGTGGAGACTGGGTTTTGCATTGTTTTGCTAGCTGGACTTTTGTAAGAATTTGACTTTGCAACCTTTACTGTAAGGGCAACAGGCAGCCAGGAGCACCGAAGCAGCATGGTCTGGTTGATGATGATAACTAAAATCCATAGTGCTTTGTTGGTGGAAAGACCCAATTGACATTAATGCAGTGCTTTGAGCAACAGATAGTAAGTCAGGATGGAGCAAAGGGGTCAAATTTGAGAGAGCTTTAACAAGTGAAACAGGCTAGAGAAAATCTTCCTCTTAAATAGACTGAAGAGCAAATAAGCAGCATTTGTGGAAGGGCTGTTTCTATGAAACAAAATGATGTACTGTCTAGGAAGTAGCATGGAAACATGTATAGCACCTATTTTGATAATCTGAAGAATTTTCATTAACAGGTCCCGGTTCCACAAAATGCTATTCAGAAAACTGTGCTCTTCCCTGTTTAGATTTCCTACAGAAATTGGATACCCCAGTTATTTAGTGGAAGTACAAGATAAAAGGTAGATTCTAAGTAGTCTTCCTGCCTTTCTAGTCCAGACTACTTTGTCTTTCTTCTCCTTAAATATGCTACCTGGGGAAGATGAATCAGCATTAGTGGGGAATTCAACCAAATGTATTTGAGAAATGAGCCAATAAAAAAATGTTGGGAAATTAGTCCCAGACACTCAACGAATGGTTGTTGAATGGATGAATTGATCAACTTTTGAATTGACCTTAACTTTTAACTTAAGCATATAAAGTAAGATTAATAGAAAGGAAAAAAAAATCTTCAATTTAAATTTTCCTATTTTATCTTTTATTGATATAGCTTATAGGTCACTCCTGAAATATACTCCAGTATAATACCAAATGGACTTTTACCTTTGTGCTTTGCCGTGCTGTGCTTAGTCGCTCAGTCGTATCCAACTCTTTGTGACTCCATGGACTGTATCCTGCCAGACTCCTCTGTCCATGGAATTTGCCAGGCAATCATACTGGAATGGGTTGCCATTTCCTTCTCCAGGGTATCTTCCTGACCCAGGGATCAAACTCGGGTCTCCTGCATTGCAGGCAGATTCTTTACTGTCTGAACCACCTTGGCAAGAGGGAGGTGCCACTTTGAGGACACTGAATCCAGGAACAGACCTAAGCTAGGAGTATGAGAAAGAGAAGACTCTTTCTTTAGCAACTTAAATGAGAAGCTTGATGTGGCATGCATGAACAGTTCCCACCATGGGAAGATTTATTATTTAAACCTTCAAAATGAGCATATAATCAAGCATATTTAGTTATGTTATTTTTCAAAACATCTTCTTCAAACTGTCCTTTAAAAGTCATCTTCTATACATCAATTTATTTAAAATTAAGCAATATATTTTAGCAACTGATTTCCTAACCCTATCCCTGGTAGTTTAGAGGAAAAACAATATTTCTTTTTTTTTAATTAGTTTATTTTCTAACTTTGCAATATTGTATTTGTTTTGCCATACATTGACATGAATCCACCATGGGTGTACATGTTTTCCCTTTCCAGAACCCCCCTTCTACCTCCCTCCCCATCTCATCCCTCCAGGTCATCCTGGTGCACCAGCCCCAAGCACCCTGTATCATGCATTGAACCTGGACTGGCGATTCGTTTCACATATGATAATTTACTTGCTTCTTATGTTTCAACAATCTCTGTAGTTGTGTCTAGAATCATACTTAGTAATGATATGTTTTTTTTAAGAAGTACCTGTTGGGGTTGGCATTCTGAGAGTGTTATTTCAGATAAAAGGAACCATACTAAATAATTATTCTTATTTACTCATTTTTCAGACAAAAAGTATCAAAGTGCTAAAGTGGTTAAACCAAGACCTCATAGTTCCCAAATTGTATTAAAAGGCGCAAACACAGGTCCATTAGTCAGCAAAACCTATATGCTTACTATAACATCATTCTAGACTCAGATTTTACCCTCCATTCTTTCCATTTCACCTAAATGTTAACATGAACCTGTAGTTGATATGTTGTTCTATATACCAGTTCCGAGAATCTCTTTACTTGTCTTTGCTCCTGAATCTCTGTAGTTACAAATTATGAATGTGTATCAGTAACACATTCCAACATGCATACCTTCCAGTGTTCAAGGGAAAGATATTGTAATCTCAGTGTTGTGGAATATTAATTTTGAAAACTATTTTTAAAGTATCACCTAGATTCAGGAAATAATTATATACATCATTTTATTACATATTTGAGAGCTAGAACTGTAAATAATGGTAAAAATTTTTACCAAAGGGTATTTTATAAAACCAGATATAAAAGTTTTATTACTTGATAAACAAGGAATGCCAAATATAAAACTTCTGAATGAAAATAATTGCCTTATCTTTCCTACAGCAACATCCTCCACCCCATCCGAAAAAATAGGAGGCATTTTTGGATCAAATCATCAGGATAATTGATCCAGGCCTGTTTCACTTTGTGATAGGGAACTTCTGTCTTAACAATGAAAATTTATTGTCCTATCTGCAATGAAAGAATTGATATTCTTAATGTTCTTACACATTCTTTTGTTATGTGAACATTTTAGGTGTATCAATATATGCATGAAACGATAACTGTTAATGGCTGTCCCGAATTCCGTGCCAGAGCCACAGCAAAGGTAAGACTTGAGTAACTTTAAAAATATACTTGACCCCAGTGATCTAGTAATTGATTGTGCGCGTGTGTGTTTCAGGTATTCTCGTGTGTACACTGTAAGAGAATTTAGACATCAGTGGCAGCCCAGAGTCTAGAACCAGTACTACTTCCCAGGTAAAAATCCTAATGGAAAATTGAACGTTTCTGCTGCTTCTGTAGCTTAAGAAAGGAGAATGATTTCATTAAACTCACTAAATGTTCATTTGGCACAAGCAAATCTACTGGTTCATCATATGAAATACTTCTTGGTTTTCTGACACATTCTTCTGATCCAAAAGAACCTGTTAACTATTCAATGCATGGAAATTTATTTGCACAAGTCTAAAGGTTTGACTCAAGCTAGACATGGCAAGAATTCACCTGATACCCACTGATGCAGGATTTTTCCATGTACTGCTCAGAAGAGCAGCTGAACAAATACGATATTGACCTAAAGGGAAGGCTTGTCAGCTATTGTGGTAGAGACTACATTTGCTCTTGAAAAACTCCAATCCAGAGATTTCAGAGACCCTACAAATGAAAATGTTACAACAGTAGGATTGTGAGATTATATGGAAAATAGACCACAGGAAATAACAGTTTTAACCTAAAATCACTAGTGCAGTTCTTATTTTATAAGTACAGAAATGTTATAGTAGATACACATTTGCTTTTTAAAAGCTTTTCTCTTTCTAATAATATATAAGAAATAACTATTGGAAATAATCAGAATTTTCCATTTAATTCTTTTGTGTTACATCACCTCTTAACTTGGTTTCTCTCCTGACTTTTAAGTTTTCATTCTGTAACTGAACACTGTAGACTTGTGACTATTTTTTTCGTTTTTGTTTTTTCATTTTTTTTTAACCCAGGCACAAAAAGGGTATTATTATCATTACATCATGCTTTGCTTGTACTGAAGTGAAACACACACAGAAAAATGATCCCTACATGGTTTAATTAAGGGGAAAGTGAATTATGTAGTATTTTACCATTCTCATTTCTTATTCATGTAGAACAGCAGGATAGCAGCATAATGTTGCAATAGCACAATATTTTCTGGTTGTTTCTGGGCTGTCTGCATTGCATCCATGTCAGCCATTAAAACTTATGCATGACAACAGGGTTTGCATGAGCAAATGCATGTAGCTAAAAACAAGCCATTATTTCCATTTCATTCACTATCTTTCACTAAATGCAGACAGTAGCATAATGCTAAGTTGATGTGTTAATGCTGTGTGTGAAAAAGAATGTACAGTTGTTGGGAATCAGTATTTTCACAGTGTTGAGTAAATCACTTTATAATAGACATCTAACCAGCTGTGGTTAAGGCAGGTTACTGGAGGTGGAAAATAAGAAGCAGGCAATATTCTTACTTTATTTCCATGGAAGGGAGGGGGTGAAAACTAATGGTAAGTTGTTTCTTTAACTTATTTTTTTAAACTAATATATATGAATTTTAAAATAAACTTAATGTCCATATTAAATTGTATTTTGTACATCTAGGTATAAAACCATGGACTTCTCATTTTACCTACATTGCTAGAGTAGTTGAAATATTAATTTTAAATATAGGGGGTAAAAAAACCTGTGCCAGATAAGAGGACCTCTCATAATAATAGAAATACTGATGTAAAATAATTATAATCTGTTTGAATCTATTATTTTGTTTTAGCTTTTTTTCTTTTATGCATTTTCAATTTAGGAAAAAAGAAACTAAATTTTCTAAGCCAATGGTTTGGCAATAGCAAAATTCTAGATATATTCACCAGTATACATATATATATATGTAAAAGTGCTCCTTGGTGTATTGAGTAAATATTTATGAACATTTATCAGGTGTCGCTAGTGGTAAAGGACCGGGCCACCAATTCAGGAGACATAAGATATGCAGGTTCGATCCCTGGATCAGGAAGATCCTCTGGAGGAGGGCATGGCAATCCACTCCAGTGTTCTTGCCTAGAGAACCCCATGTGTGACCGTAGGGTCACAGAGTCAGACACAGTTGAAGCTAGTTCATGCATGTACAAGCACCAAGTTAGACTGTATAATACAAAAAAGAGGAAGCCACAATCTCAGCCCTTAAGGTGTTGGTGATCAACACGTATATAATATATGCAATAATTATAGTTTATGTACCGTATTTAGGTATCATATGCACCAAAGCTATTTGGAATCCAAGGATAGGAGGAATTGCATCTAACCAAGGTCTCTGGGAAAGATTTTTATGTAAAAGGGAGAACTTTATCATAATGGGTAGGATGTAGAAAGGTGGAAATAGTTGGGCTGAGCTTTACCAAAGAAAGGAATTATAAAGGACATCTAAATGAAGAAAGCCCCCTCCCTTTTGTATTCTTTCTTTCACAGGAGAATGCTATAATATAGGAGGAGTTGCCTGGTCTACGCACTGCAAATCATGTGAATAGCCTTATTTCCCTCGTTTTATCACCAAATGATCATCTTTTCTTTCAGGCTACAGTTGCAGCTTTTGCAGCTAGTGAAGGCCATTCCCACCCTCGGGTAGTCGAACTGCCAAAGACAGATGAAGGCCTTGGTTTTAACGTGATGGGAGGAAAGGAGCAAAATTCTCCCATTTATATCTCTCGCATCATTCCTGGAGGGGTGGCTGAAAGACACGGAGGCCTCAAGAGAGGAGACCAGCTGCTATCAGTGAATGGAGTGGTATGTTCATAACATAATCAGGGGATTTTCACTCTAAGTACATCCTCTCCTCCCCCCACTGCTATTATTGAAGTCAGTATTGAAATCGTAGAGCAAATCTTTATTTTTGTGTCCAAACAACTTCCTAAGCATTAATGGATAGCAAACCTACAAAAGAAATAATTTTATAGCTTTGATGTCTCATTTTGGCTTGTTCAGGGATAATAAAGAGGACCTCCTGGGGAAATCATCCCAAGATATTATTCCAGCTAGTAGAATTTTCCCCACATAATACTCTAATTGAATTAATTCTTAACATAATTTCAAGTCACTTTTATTCAAAGTTTGTTGTTGTTCATTCACTGAGTTGTGTCTGACTCTGCAAACCCATGGACTGCAGCACACCAGACTCCCCTGTCCTTCACTATATCTCAGAGATATGAATGAATTTGCTCAAATTCATTTTTTCTCTCGGAGTTTGCTCAAATTCATGTCCATTGAGTTACTCAAAGTTACTGTAAGCAAATATACACATTTAAAAAATAAAGCTAGAACTTTTACCCTATTTATTTTTCATTTTCATTATAAAGGAAGGATAGCTTTTAATATGTATAATAATAACAGACATGGAAAAGGCTAATGCACAGGTAATTCTTTAAGCCAAGTAAACAGCTACAGTAAAATAAAAATATATTAGCTCCTTTCCTGAAAAAAAAAAAAGTGCGAGTATCTATTCATCATATTTATCTTAGTTTTCACATGAAGTTAAAAGTATGAACATACATTTTTTTGCAGCCTCATATTCTTTGGATGCCATTACCTCCACATGTAATAATGGGTTGTTAATGAAATGGCTTCATGTGAAATGAATAATTCTTCCCTTATAACTTCTACTTAAATAAAAAATAATAACACAAAAGCAAAAATTTCAGAAGTATGAATAGAAACATCAAAGCTTACTTTTCTTTTAACCTGGGATCTGTCTCCTAAGAACTTAAGGTTTAAAAAAATAAATTAGATTTGTGTTCTTTGTGGTCATAGTGATCTCTGCCAAGGACATAATTTCCAAAATAAATGCATTTGAAATGTGATGTTTTGTTTATAGCCATGGAATAAATTCTTCTGTATTTATATCTTGCATTTTTTTGGCCTGACTAGTAGTTTTATAGAACCCCAAATTATTCAACTCTTGATCTCTCATGTACATCAAAATCACCAATCCATGAATATTTTATATCCCTCAGCATTCCAATTCTAAAATTACCATTTCATTTACTTTTTCCTATGCAACAATGCTTTAAGATGAGCTTTTTATTGACTTTTAGATAACTAGGACTTTTTCAAAGCATGTTTCAACTGATAATTTCATAGCCATGTTTTCTAGGGGAGGACTCTAAAGCTGGGTCATGCAATTAAGTCACAATTATGTCACAGTGCCTCACTGTGTAAATTTACGATTTCTCTGAATATATTGAATAGATCAAAGGAAGAGTATAAATTTTTTTAAAAGAACCAAAAATATATTCATAGTAAGTGTATTTATCTAAAGCCACAGAAAATTTATATTAAATCAATATTAATTGACTTTATTTAAGCTATCTGTCAAAAGGACAAAAGAACCTTCGTTTAACCCATACATTTGTAGGGAACAGAGCTGTTGGCATTTAATAATCACTCTGCCATTCCTTGCAATGAGCTGGGACTTTATCTGGCAGAGTGCGGGTGGAACTAAAGCAATGGAATCAGACACATCAGACTCTACCACTCAATATCCATGGATTTAATAGATTGTTGTTGTTGTTCAGTCACCCAGTCATGTCCGACTCTTTGCGACCCCACGGACTGCACCATGCCAGGCCTCCCTGGCCCTCACCGTCTCCCAAAGTTTGCCCAGGTTCATGTCCATTGCATCGGTGATGCCATCCAGCCATCTCATTCTCTGACATCCTCTTCTCCTTCTGCCTTCAATCTTTCCCAGCATCACGGACTTTTCCAATGAGTTGGCTGTTTGCATCAGGTAACCAAAATACTGGAGCTGCAGCTTCAGCATCAGTCCTTCCAATGAGTATTCAGGGTTGATTCCCCTTAAGATTGACTGGTTTGATATCTTTGCTGTCCAGGGAACCCTCAGGAGTCTTCCCAGTTTGAAATCATCAATCCTTTGGCACTCTGCCTTCTTTACAGTCCAGCTCTCTCAACCTTATGTTACTACTGGGAAGACCATAGCCTTGACTATACAGAGCACACCGTCTAGGTTTGTCGTAGCTATCCCGCCGAGAAGGAGTTGTCTTCTAATTTCATGGCTGCAGTCCCCATCTGCAGTGATTTTAGAGCCCAAGAATAGGAAATCTGTCCTACTTCTACCTTTTCCCCTTCTATTTGCCATGAAGTAATGGGGCCGGATGCCGTGATCTTAAGTTTTTTTAATATTTAGTTTTAAGCCAGCTCTTTCACTCTCCTCCTTCACCCTCATCTAGAGGCTCTTTAGTTCCTCTTTGCTTTATGCCATTCGAGTGCTATGATCTGCATATCTGAGGTTGTTGATGTTTCTCCTGCCTATCTTGATTCCAGCTTGTAACTCATCCAGCCTAGCATTTCTCATGATGTGTTCAGTGTGTGTTAGTCTCTCAGTCGTGTCCAACTCTTTACAACCCCATGGACTGCAGCCCGCCAGGCTCCTATGTTCATGGAATTCTCCAGTCAAGAATAGTGGAGTGGATTGCCATTCCCTTCTCCAGGGGATATTCCCGACCCAGGGATTGAACCCAGGTATCCTGCATTGCAGACAGATTCTTTACCATCTGAGCCACCAGGGAAGCTCAGTGTATAGGTTAAATAAACAGGGTGACAGCAGGCAGCCCTGTCATACTCCTTTCTCAGTCCTGAACCAATTAGTTGTTCCATGCAGAGTTCTAACTGTTGCTTCTTAACTTGCATATAGGTTTCTCAGGAGACAGGTAAGATGGTTTGGTAATCCCATCTCTTTAAGAGCTTTCTGCAGTTTGTTATGATCCACAGTCAAAGACTTCAGCATAGTCAATGAAACAGAGGTAGATGTTTTTCTGGAATTCCCTTAGTTTTTCTCTGATCCAGCAAATGTTGGCCATTTGATTTCTGGTTCTTCTGCCTTTTCTAAACCCAGCTTGGGCATCTGGAAGTTCTTGGTTCATGTAATGCTGAAGCCTAGCATGCAAGATTTTAAGCATGACCTTACTAGCATGGGAGATGAGTGCAATTGTCCGATGGTTAGAACATTCAAGTACTACCCTTCTTGGAAACTGGGGTGAAGATTGACCTTTTCCTGTCAGTAGAAAAGGATTTATTTAATGGATTAATAACCCCTAAACTGAATTTCCTAATCTGAATAAAGTGAGCAGGGACTAATTTTAAGAGGTCAAATGAAAATTAAAATGAGGCAAAATCTCTGTTGAGAACTATCCTGTGATAATTTGGTCACACACAAATTAAGCGTGTAAGTGTGGTTAGTGAAGAAACTTGAAGAGAGTTAGCAGTCCCCCTATGATATTGCTAATGCAAGTTATGTAAGTTTTAAACCAAATTCTGCTGTCCATAAAACCATATTTTAGCAAACATTTATTAGCAAAAAGGCATTAATAGACTCATACAACCTGTTCTGTTAAGTTTGATAACATCCTAGTTCTTGGTCCTTTCTATATTCCAATCATTACCTTGAAAAAAGAGTTTATTTGAGGCAGATGAAACAACATTCCAGAGCCAAGATTTTTGTTATAGTCAGCATCAGACAATCAGAAATTCTATTAAACTGGCAATTGGAAATAAGAAGCTTTAGTGATCAAACTTATCCCACTAATCCTTTGGTTCAACCTGTAATCCTCCTTAAGATTTTTGCAACTTGGTCATGCAAAGGTGGGAAATATTTCCAGAATCTTTAGTATTCCACTTATATTTAAAACCTTTAATTTTGTTGATTAAGTTCCATTTTATCATGCTAGTTCGTAAGTCACTAATTTTGCCAATAAGAATCCATTTCTGACAAACTGTTGCTAATAAACAAAACATCCTTAAGATGGGTATAACAAAGGCTTTTGTAGTGTGACCAGCCTCTGGACTCATACCTTTCTGATGTAATGTTTGCTGACCACCTAGACTGAGTTAGACTTCTCAATTTGTAATATAACATATTGCATATCTATAAAATCAAACTATGCATTATAAACTACTTATTTTAAAGTACCTAAAGGTAAGTTGTATACATTTTAACATCACCTAGTATTTATCAGGTATTCATCAAAAGGTAGTTTTCCTTCTGTAAGTGAGAAATTTCATGACCCAGTGGGTTTCCAATTGTCAATCAAAGTAGTTAATCCAATGCAATAACCCTGGGCTGCTAACACTGAATCCACAAGTCTTCTCAATATAAATAATTCCAGACAGATAGCAGTATTTAATGGAAAAAAAAATTGTTCTGTAATGGAAGGACCACAAAAGAGAAAATGTTAGCAAATGATCAAGTTTACACTTTAAAATCAAGTACCATTTGGGAAAATTAATATGGAATATTTTCAGAACATACCATCCTAAACTGAGAACAAATTTTGTAAGAGTGATTTGAAGAAATGAAGCAAACCTTACTACTTCAGTACAAGTCTTCTGGGGAAAATTTCCTACTGTCTTACTTAAAAAGTAAGGAAATTGTTGCATGGACCTTTAAACACCTGAAAAGATGTCTTAATTATGTATGTTATGTGCTCTACCCGCATTTAGAAAGGATATATCATTATTATCTGGGCTTCTCTGGTGGCTCAGATGGTAAAGGATCCTGAAGTGCAGGAGACCTGGGTTTGATCTGGCTACCCACTCCACTGTTCTTACCTGGAGAAGTCCATAGACAGAGGAGCCTGGTAGGCTACAGTCCAAAGGGTTGCAAAGAGTTGGACATGATTGAACGACTACTTTTTTTTTTATCATGATATCTGGTAAAAAGTAAAATATGTTAATGAAGAATTATTAACATGGCATGTTAGGTAATGAAGTGGCATAGAAAGGGAAAAAATCAATAAATAGAAATTTTTAAAAGATACAGCAACAGAGCAAGTAATATTTTTTTCTTAGTGCCTTAGAAATCAAAATAGAAGGCGACTCGTACCAGCTCAGCCATCATTGGTAGAGACTTTTTTTCTGTCCCTGAGCTCCAGGAGAAATTTCCCCTGGGATTTTTACAAATGAGATATTGAATTACCTAATACAATTTTATAGAAAATGCAGAGGCCTTTTGTGCATGGCTACTTCTTAGGTCAACCCTCAATAAAAATTTAGAACTGAATGCTCAATTAAAGCTTAAAGTTAACAGGAAGTCAAAATGTTACAGTTAGAATTTATAGCTTTCTAATGATCTCCTTTTCACTCTTTTATACCCAAGTGTTTCATCAGCAATTTCAAGAAAGAACTAAAGGCCCATATATAAAGGTTGCAGCCAGTGTGCAGCCAGCAGGGACTGTAAATACATTTAGTGACAGAGTCTGGATATTTTTTTTTAAATGCCAATGGAATGGTACAATAAGCTAAATTTAATAAGAATTTATGGGAAGTCCTGCCCATTTGCCAGACATTCTATCTATGTGCAGAATCAGGAAGTGTGTTAGTAGCTCAGTTGTGTCCAACTCTTTCCCATGGAGAAGCCCACTGGGCTTCTCTGTCCATGGAATTCTCCAGGAAGAATACTGGAGTGGGTAGCCATTTCCAGGGGATCTTCCCAACCCAGGGACTGAACCCAGGTCTCCTACATTGCAGGCAGACTCTTTATAGCCTGAGTCACCAGGAAATCAGGCAGGGAAAATCAAAATCAGGCAAAATCAGGAAGGAATGGCTAAATATCAAAACCTGAAGAAAAAAAAAACACCTGAAGAAAAAAAAGTCTAGGGGGTTTCAATTGATTTCGAGAGAAATCTGAAGCAAGTGAAGGGAAAAAAAAATGTGATTATAGGGGCCATTAATACAAATATGCATAAACATGGAAGGAAGAAGAGACTGGTTCAGCTCTGAACGTGCTGTTCAGCTCACACCCCACTGTGCTCTGATCCTGGTTCCATCTTTGCAAGGAACAATAAGCTCGTCCCTAGTCAAGCAGTCTTGTACAGGAAGAAGGACTTGGCTTGTTTAGGGCAGAGAAGAGACTCAGGAGAGCAATGACTGCCTTCACATGTCCTCCATCGTGTGAGACACCAGATGGTAGAGCCAAGGCCGGTGGGGGAAAGCCACAGGGAAGGCAGATTTTAGGAAAGGCTTATTGTGAGAAAGAGCCATTAGACACATAGGGAAGGACGGAATCATAAGTCATAATGTGCCCATCACTTGAAGTTTTAATCAAAGATTATAAGACCAACTGGCAAGAATATTTCAAATTATGTGTACAATACAGAGGGCTACAAGAGTTGACCCCAAGGTCCCTTCTAACTCTGTGACTCTGTGTTTCCAGATGGTATTTTGCTGAGACTCCTGTATACCCCTACACACATGCAAACACACACACTCTCCTTATGCATGTAAGGAGGCTCTCTGTGTACCTTACTAATGAGAAACTTTTCTTAAACGGAAGTATTAGACATGGACTACAATATAATTTTTTTTTAATTTAGTACTTCACAGTTTATGAACAGTATTTACCTAAGATTCTCTCATTTGTTCCTCAAAAAAGTCTTATGAATGGATAGGGCCAGAGTTTGTTTTCTCTCTTTCTCTTTTACACATACACACATGCACACACACACACAGGTACACACAGAGAAATGGATACACCTTTGCACACCCAAGCCCACACCAAATACATACATAAAAAGTGAATTTCAGCCTTTATTATGACCATAACTGATGCTTACCAAGTATAATAATTGGTTACTGAAAAAGTAAATCCCAGTGAAATCTGAGTAAGCTCCAGGACTGTGCTTATGTCAATGCCCTGATTTTAATACCATACAGTTGTTTTTTACAAGATGTTTGTGTTGAGGAAAGCTGGCTAAAGGGTCCACAGGGTCTCCTTGTACATTTCTTTTCAACTTCCTGTGACTTAATAATTATTTCCTAGTAATATTTTAAAAGGGAGAAAGTCCAAAAGAATCAGTATGATAGCCTCCCATACTGACGGGAGAGAACGCAGGTGGGGAAAAGGGAGGCACAGGATAGAAAGATAAAATAAAAGCACAAGAGATTTAAAACTGTGTCATAGTGAAAAAGAGACCTTCATTAGCTCCTGAAATCCAGGCATTGTTTTTGAGCATCACTGGTGGGGAAATTGCAGTTAAATTTGCCCAACTCTGTAGTTAATCCTAAATAAAGCTGTCGATACAGTGTATGAACAGTGCTAATTGATTTTTAAGCATAACAAATGAATGAGTAAAAGTTGAGGGATGAAACAGAATAAATTGTTTTCCTGGAACCTGGCTTTTCTCCCATTTTATAAATACTTCTGCCAAGTTAAGGGTGAGTACTCATAGCCCAAATTATGTATGCAGAAAGGCTGTCAGATGTGGAATGAGGATGAAACAAAAATGAGAACTCTCTAGATTTGAGCTTTGTGAAACTACAGAGTCCAGATGGAAAATCTATATTAAATCTTCTTTAGCTATTATCTGAACAAAGAGAAAATACAAAGATTTTTTTTAAATCACTATGAAATACACTATAAACAAGTAACAGGTTCCCTTGCTCGCTCCCCAAGGGGGTGGTGGTGAAGCTAGTTCCTTATATAAGGTGAGGGTAGGGGTCAGGCCAGAGGGATGGATTAGGTGGTTTGCCCACCTGTTTTTGTGATGTTGAGTGCAGGGTTCATGCTCAGTACCCTGTTTTTAGCTCCCAACACCTTGTTTCTGCTCCTGGCTCTTTAAAAGTGGCAGTGTGTTTTTAGTCTTTTTATATCTCATTGTCCATAATCTGCCCCAGTTGTTCATGCACAACTAAGATAGAAAGGAGACTATTACCTCCTTACAGAAAAGAAATTTACATTAACAGTTAATAATAACTAATAGTTAGCAGCTATTGAGTTTATAAAAGTTATCTGCCACAGTGGCAGATACTTTCACATACTTTCTTTTATATAACCTTCAGATCAGCCAAGTGAGGAAGATATTATCTGTTTTACAGATGATGAAATAGAATCCCCAAATTGTAAATGGTCATATTATAGTCATATTATAGTCCTTTATAGTTTCTTTGTATTTTGTTGCTGGAGGAGACATTTGTCCATTTGCGAGCACTACAGCAAGGGGTCCCAGGTCCCAGGTTGTCTCAGCCTTGGCTGAAAGAAGAGCAGGGGGAGTGGGTCATGAAGAGATGGACAAAAGGAGCTGAGGAGTGGTGGGAGCCAGACAGGTCAGATTCTTAGAGGTGCTACCAGAAAGGTTATGTTTTATTTTAAGGGCAATAGGAATCTCTATGTTGTCCATCAACCCTAAAATCTGGTCATATGCCAGGAGTTTCTGATACCTACTGTGGCTAGTCCTGCTACAGTCCATGGGGTTGCAGAGACATGACTTACAGACTGAGCAGCAACAACTATGGCTAGTCACTAAAAAATGAAATGTGTTATACATTTTCTGTTTTAGTATAATAGTATTATTTTTTCTATATTGAAATTTTCTTTCTAAACCCTTAAACCACTTGAATAAGATCTAGCATCTGATAACAACTTTAGAAGTCATTTTCTATTTTTACTTTCAATGAAAATTAGAAAGCCTTATTGTCAATTGATATTTTCAAAATTTCAAATGTTTTTACATTGCAAGTTCTTACAGTTTCTGAAGAGTTTGAGGTTAGTCTAACTATAATATGACCTTTTACAATTTGGGGATTCTATTTCATCATCTGTAAAACAGATAATATCTTCCTCACTTGGCTGATCTGAAGATTATATAAAAGAAAGTATGTGAAAGTATCTGCCACTGTGGCAGATAACTTTTATAAACTCAGTAGCTGCTAACTATTAGTTATTATTAACTGTTAATGTAAATTTCTTTTCTGTAAGGAGGTAATTGTCTCCTTCCTATCTTATAAATTAGCCTGCATGTAGATTTAAACTTTTAGCTCAGTGATTTGGTGATTTCCTCTGCTTTCTGTTTATTTTCAAGAGACAATAAAAGTCTCCCATTAAATATTCTAATTTCAGAGGCAGTTGGCTCCCACTTGTGTGCTCTCGATTATTGGCAAGTCATTGAAATTTTGGGTGTCCTTACATCTGCAAAACTGATGTAATGACACCTTTCCTAACTACCTTTCCTGATGAATATAAAACAGAATTGATAAATATAGCACTGTCAAAAACATAATGACTTTCTCTTTCCACAAAAATAAAGCATTATTGCTGTATATTATTATTAAACAGCCTTTTAATAAACTCCCCAGTCTTCATATCTTTTTTGGCAGCAAAGTCTTAATTTACAAAAGCAGAAAATTAGAGCAAGGATTGTTCTGTTGGCTGAGAAACAGGCAGTTCACTGTGAAGGAGTATAGGGTTTGCCTTCAAGTTTTGTGCTAGGTTATTTTCTGGCATCACTTATGCTTTATGGAACTCACTAAGCCCAATTATCAGTTATTGTTTTAACCATTATTGGAGAAGCCAATTTCTGTTGCCTAAAAGCTGTTCTTTATGATTCGATTTAAGCCCAACTTGCTTGAGAAGGACCATTCTTCTAACTTAACTAAATATTGGCCTGGAGACTACTGGTACCAGCCTAAAGCAAAGTTGGAAAATTTTTAATACAGCCACAGCTCCATAGGTCTACCAATAAAATTCAAACCAAGTTAATCTCAGAGTTTGTACAGTTTTCTAGAATGGATTTTTATCTTCTCCTGTTCTTGAAGAAACAAGAACTTTCTTCTCTTGTACTCAAAGAAAGAAGACACTGATACAGATGGGAATCAAATAATACTTCATGAGTAGTTACACTACATGTGATTTCTGAGAGGTTCATGTAAGATGCCTAAACTCTAAGTCAGATGTTAGTTGCTGAGTCTCAGAAATGGGAAACTCAGTGAGAGGGTCTTGGAAGTTGTGGTACCAGAACCACGCATTTCTGAGTTCAGTCATGGGTGTGGACAGTTTTAATGAAGTCGCAAAGAATGTCATATTGAACCAGAAGCCTTCCCTCCTTGGTTTGCTCTCTCTTCTCTCATGGAGGCAGAATCATCAGTTGGTAATTTTATTACTGTTGACTTTGCTCTGAAATGTAGATTACATTGTAACTATTCAGTGGCATCTAAAAGCTTCTTAGAAATCTTGTGTCTATTCATAGGTGTGCTGGCATCACCAGCAACTATGCAAATATAGGGTAGCTTAAGATTTAAGAATGTAGCTTTGAATATGAAGCAAGGCATGAGACTTTTACATCCTGGAGTTAGAGTTTGCATATGTTGCAGTTATGTTTTTGATGGAACAGGAATTTAAATCTTTGTATGATTGGTATACACAAGATCTGATCTCCTAGCATCAGCCTGAGCCTAGTTCATCACCCAGCACCAGCATCTCAACTCAGTTTTTTGTTCTGAGCTCATCACCACTATGCAGCAGTCAGTCAATATTCAGAAATTTAGTAAACTGTAACATTAGAAAACTTGAGGCTTCTAGACAGTCACTGAGCTTCTACCTCTGAAAGCCAAGGAAGCATGATGCTGTAGTAGACTTGCTTTTGTAAGAGTACATTTTTCTTCCTTGAAGTAGAAGTAGGAGTGATAAATGTAACTACAATGAGGACCAAGAGGAGATTATGTACATAAACAGAGATGACCAAGTGGGAGCTGTGGCAGTCTAGAGAGGAAATGCCCCATCACAGTTCCAGCTGGTTATTGCCATTGGATAACATGAACAGTGTTGGCTGATAGTTCAGAATTTCTGAAAACAAAAAACACCTTCTGGCTTTGTAGAGAAGATGATATATAAGTAGAATCTTAAAAGGATAAATAAGTTATCTATAAAAATGTCAGAGCGAGTAGGTTGATGGAGGGTTAATCCAGGAAGAGGAGAAAACATAGGTACTAACATATAAGGAACAACATGATGTTTGCAGTTAAAGAGTAAGGCACAGTGTGGTGGGATTGGTTTTGGAGGGATGGGCTAGGGCTATGTTGTAGTGTGCCCCATAAGCCACAATAAAGAGCCTGGACTTATCATTTGAAGGTTGTAGAAAATGGCCAGCATCACATGCTTTTATTTGCATTTAGATAATTGTTCTGGCAACTGCCAGCATGTGACTGTAGGAGTATGTGAAGGAGTGGAGAAAAACTTGGACGTGAGGAGATCAACTAGGGAACTCCTATGAGTTTTGGAGAGATGTGATGAAGGTCTTGTGAGGAAAGAGATAGGGTAGAGAGAAAGGAAGAGTTTTGAAAACTATTTTGAAGATAATGGTACTATAAGCAAGACCTGGTGGTTGACTGGATGTGAGAGATAAAGGAGAGGGAATTACCAAGGAATTCCCAGGTTTCTGGTGTGGATCCTGCCTCCTGCTGATACAGAAGAAAAGATGTTTCAGCCTGAGCTCTCGGTGGCCTTGGATCAGAGGCAGGAGCCCACAGGCACCAAGGACAGATGTAAAGAAAACTGAATTTCTAGGCCTAAGAGTACCTTTCCACTTGGTGATGATCCAAAATGTGTGCTGGTGACTTGGCAATTAAAAAAAAAAAAAAAGATGTTTCAGGTAAGAAAGTGAGAAGCCCAGTACTCAGCAAACTGTGGTGTCTGTGGGTCATCATCAGTGTGAAAGTATACAAAATAGAATGAGTCATCTGGTTTTGGAGAAGGACATAGGTTTTAGGCCATGGGTAATTTTAAATGCAGTAACTGAATTCTAGCAAACTGGCAGCATTTTAAAGTAGAAAGCTTTATTTTTTTTAAATTCTACTCTGTAAAGTTTTCTCTAAATCTGTCTTAATTGGAGTTTCTCAACCTTTGAACAGTTGAGGTTAAATGGGGTAAGGCTTTGTTGGAGAGGCTGTACTGTCTATTGTAGGATGTTTGGCAGCACCCTTGGCCACACTCCACTTTGCAGTGGTGACCACTGAAAGAGTCTCAGACATTGCCAGCTCTCCTCAGAGCGGTCAGATCATGCCTAGCTGAGAACCATTTTCTTAAACTAAACTGGTACAATTTCCTGGAGACTGATAAAAGCCAAATATTAACTGCACCATTAAAATCTAAATTGTGTACATTATACACTGTATGGTGTATGTGAATAGAATGGACTTCTCCCAAATCACAGCACGCAGGGGATTCCACAAATGAGGCCAATTCTTGCAAAGAGACTTTATCCAAGGCTTGTCTCTGAATTGAGGATCTGTGAGGAAGAGCCCTGCAGTTGATCCTAATTACTGTCTATAACAAAGGCAAGGAGATTGACAGCCCACCGTTATTAAACCTGTCTCTACAGGCAAACAGTACTTTAAGAATACCATTTTAAAGGCTTCATTCAGACTGCCAAAAAAAGAATTATTAACCACATGCCATGTGCTTGGCACTGGGAAGGGACAGTTTAACAAAACATACATCATGCCTTAAAGGAGCTCACTTTTATTGAATTCTCCTAGAAACCTCAATTTAAATTTTTCATAAATAGAGGTGGCCATATTAGTCATTGTCCTGAGCTGTAGCTTTGGGTGATTTATAGAAATTCTGTGTCAATATGCCATAAACAGAAATATGGTAAGGCCTCACTACTTTTCTGCTTAAGTCTAGAAAGCACAGTATCTGTCTGACTACTCAATAAAGCCAAAAGTGAAGTTTACAGGGAACCTGAGAGCCCTCTGAGTTTTACAATGGATCTGAAATAAGGCAGGCCACAAGGCTAGGAGAGGGATAGCTTCTAGTCCTGAAATTCTCTGTATTTTGGTGCCCATGATCTGTTTAAATTATTTTACAGTTTATATGAAATGATCCCTATTATATTGCTCTTCACTCTTACACAACCTTAGAAACAGTTTTAAATATTACTGACCAGTTTGTAGCAATTTCCAGCTAATTACCACAGGGACCTATGATATATACTGTTTCACATGGGTCCTCTTTTGTTGGATGCAACTGGCAGAAGGAATAATGCAAGAACTTTCTGATGCTAGTTATCAGATCTCACATCATTTTATGGTATCAACGTCTATAGGTATTAAAATGTAATTTCCTCCAGTTGCATTGAATATAATTTTGCACATATTTTGAGTGTTCCACAAAGTAGCCAATCACTTTAACCTTCTTCACCTCTAGTAAACATTTAATTTTTAAGGAAATCATGAGGGGTTTAATTATGTTCAATTTTTAGTAAGCATGTTCTATTATACTATGAAGAAAACAAGTCAAATATAGTCATTAAAATCCCCTTTGATGCACTTTTTATTACTGATACTTATAGGAATGAGGGTAACCTATGTTGAACTTTTAGCTTTACCTTTCTTGGTTGTGTTATTCTTCCTAGATCAAACCTTGAGCACCTGCTCAGCTATTTACCAAACCCTAAGTCTGAGAGCTACTGAATAGGGCAGTATGTTGACAAAATATACATAAAATACCCTGTCTCAGGAGCACATATGTGGCCAAATGAGGTTATACAACATTGCCTGGACATTGTCTTAATATTCATCCATTCATTCAGAAAGTATTTATTATCAATTATATTTCAATTAAAATAACTCTCTCCAAAAAAGCCATTGAAAAAAATTTATTAAGCATCTCAGTGTACCAGGCATTACTTGGGGCAATCTGGATTCTTCATTGAAAAAGAAAAAGAGAGAAAAATCGTTTCCGTCTTGGAATCTACATTTCAGTAGAGTAGAAAGCAATAAACATGTAAATAATAAGTGTGGGTATAATATGTATATATATAAAATGTATAATGTTAGATGGTGGGAAGTACTAAGGAAAAAAGAGAAATCAGTACATATGAAGGAGGGCAAGGAGTGACAGGGTAGAGAGGGGAGGATGTGATGCTGGGCAGAGTAGCCTCAGAGAAGGTGATATTTGAGAAGAAGAATCAAGATGAAGGAGGGCAGGGAGTCACGGGAGTATCTAGGGAGAAACATTCCAGGCAGCGGGAAGAATCGGTGCAAAGACACGAAGAGGGTAGAGCACTGGCATGTTGGAGAAGCACCAAGGAAGCTAGAGATGAATTCAGCAGTAGCAGCTCACATTTTTAATTTTTAAAGTTTTTTCTAATTAAAAAAAAAATGCAACTTTTAAAAAATATATCTTCTACCTAATGTATATGCCCCATTTAGCATCATAGTTTGAAAATCCCCAAACATTAGGTTTAGAAATAAAGCAGGCAGGCCCCAAGTGTAGTAACAAAGCTGATAACAGAAATAACAGAAAAGAGTTCCTTTGAGAGCTTACAGGCCAGGCATTCGCTCAGCACTCTAAATGCACTGGGCGATTTAAGTCTCACAAACTAATTCAGTGTAAATTATGAAATTTGAGGAACAAGCTGGTAACTTCTCTGAACCTTAGTTTCCTCACTGCTAAGAGATGATAATAACAGTGGCTACCTCGTCTTTATGTTTTGGTGGTTAAGTGACATAATGTAGCTCCTGACCCATAGTAGGTACTATATAAGTTAGTTGTGTTGATTGTCACGAGTTCATAATTAAGGGAGCAGCCACTGGTTTAATTAGGAATCATTATGTTTTCTCAGAGAAGTGACAACATAGTTAAGTTACAAGTTTGTTGATGAACTTCAATCCATAAAGCTTAGATATGGATTCTTTCATTCATTTGGCAAAGTATTATTGGGCCTGGTATTGTTTTAGTCACTGGTGAAATAAAAAATAAATATGCCTGATTTCACCCTTACAAGTATGAGGACAAATAGGCAGGGAAGAAGATTATCTTTGCAACATAGGTTATTTTGTAAATAAGGTTAAGTATAGGGTTCCATGGGAGATCATAAAAGAGGCATCTCACCCAGGCATGGGAGGGCCAGAGATGGTTTCTTCTGTGAAGAAAATTCACAGGCAAGTAGGTGTTGAGTAGATGAATGGAGGCAGTAAGTAAGGTGAAAGAGCTACCTCATAGTAAACAATCCTAGAGTCCAGACATGAGAAAATTGCCAGTTCATCTCTTTGGACCCTTAAGAGTTGGCCAATGAGGCTAAAAATATAAGCAGGGGCCAGATCGTAATGCAAAGCAAACTGGACTGTAAACCTGGGGCTGTATCTGAGCAATATGGAGATTCGGAGGCTTAGTCTCTCAGTGGTGTCCAACTCTTTGCAACCCCATAGACTGCAGCCCATCAGGCTCCTCTGTCCATGGGATTTCCCAGGCAAGAATACTGGAGTGAGCTGCCGTTTTCTTCCTGCAGGGGATCTTTCCAACCCAGGGATCAAACCCATGTCTCCTGTGTCTCCTGCGTGGCAGATGGATTCTTTACCCCCTGAGCCATCGGGGAAGCCATATGGGGATTAGAAGAATTGTAAGCAAGAGAATGACACGATCACGTTTGCGTTTTAGAAAGATTACTGTGATTGAAATCTGAGCAGTGGTCTAGAGGCTGGAATTTGAAGCAGGCTAACCAGGGGATAGATATAACTTAATGTTTAATGAGAGAAGAAACAGATATTATGAACCCGTTATGTAGGTAACAGCTATGTTTCTTTGTTGCAACACGTTATTTGGGGAAATGGGAGGGGAGGATCAGTAATAATCGTACCAAAGAAAAAATATAAAACCAACTCCTTTCATTTTCAAAAGAATTTCTAGGTCAACTGATTTGTAACTCACTCTGGGATCTCACATCCATCAAGCTTGAAATCACTGTAGTTTTTCATTTCAGGAGTCATTAGTGAGAAACAAAAACTTGACCATGCAGTATTTCATAATTCTTCCTCACCATTTCTCACTCAAACATCACCCTGGATTTATAGCATTCACACTTAAACATGAGTGACGTAGCAGGCCATATAACTGAAGCTAGCATGGACAAATAAACTACCAAGAGGAAATGGAGGGAAGGAAATCTCAGGTTTCAACAAATTAACAGTGATGCCAGGAGGAAAAGCATTCAGTCATGACCATTTGAATGGAATCTCCGTGGCATTCCCTTATAATTCGGGTTTTGAGCTCCCACAAACCACTGTTCTATATCCATAATTTCTGAGGTAATGTTGCAAAAACCCCTTTATTTCACCTAAATTGCCCAGGCAATTGCAGATAGAATTTATTTTTTGCTCAAATTACTTCAAAGCTGTGCCTTAAAGCACTTTTAAAATTATCCTTTGTCCCGCCTTCTTCAGTTTATCCTAGAATGCCTTTCCCTCTCACTTTCCTCATGATGATTCTGGGATACTGTATCAGAACAAATTATACAAGAAATATGTTGGATGAATCCTTATAAATTTCTGAAGAATTCAATGTTAAAAAGCTAAAATGCGATGTTTTAAAAAGCCTCTTTAATCATTTTCCTTTCCATCACTCCGTTCCTGTTCATATCCCCCCATGAGGAAACACTATGTGATGATGGGTATTTATTCAAGTGTTTTCCTTTGTACTCAAGTACACATGCCCAGAGACACACACAATCAATTATTTGTTCATTTTTAGACATAAAATGTAAAAGACAATACAGAGCCATAAGTAAGGCCAGGCTTGGCGACAGATTTATTACCCTCTAACGGTGTGCCCATGGAAACTTCCTGTGCTTCACTTTCTTCATGTATAAAATTGGGAGGACAAGATTACATA
The DNA here is from genome assembly GCF_054371585.1 of Giraffa tippelskirchi. Lineage (NCBI taxonomy): Eukaryota > Metazoa > Chordata > Mammalia > Artiodactyla > Giraffidae > Giraffa > Giraffa tippelskirchi. The sequence goes on along the minus strand of NC_137278.1, from coordinate 113,000,117 downwards.
CCTTACCAGGTTGTTAGGAAGAGTAACTATTTTGATAAACTTAAATCAGTTAGAAAAGTACTTGATAGAAGTCACTCATTGAATGTTAGTTCTTACTATTTTAAGTTTTTAAAATACACTAATATCTCCATATGTACTTTGCTATGACTTGCTTTTTCAGTTAGAACTATCTTGGATATCTTGTCTTCTTATTACATACTCATGTTTTTTAACCTACTGTAGAGTATTCCATGGTATGTGGGTACTAGAATTAATTCAACCATCCCCCTGTTGATGGACATTCAGCTTGCTACCCAATTGAGGTTTTTTGTTTTGATTTGTTTCATTTTTTATTGTAAACACTGCTTCAGTGAAAATCTTTATGTATATGAATGACTATGTCTTCGGGTGAACAGGTGGCAAACCAGGTAAGGAGAATATGGGCACACTTTAATAAATACTGCCAAATTGACCTCCAACTTATATTTCAATTGTATGAAAATACGAATTTCTCCAAATCCTCAGCAATACCTTATCAATTTTTTTAAAATAAGTGAACAATTTTTATTCCATTCTGGATTTAATCTGGATCTCCCTAACTAATAATAAAGTCGAACATCTTTTATCCGAGAATTTTATGAGAGGGAGCTAGTCACACAAAATCCTGGCAGGAATGAACCAGGCATGTACAATACAAAAAAAAACTCCAGTTTAATTTGGGGTTTGAATGAGGGGGAAGAGAGTCTTAGAAGGTAGAATTGGAGAGGCCAGCTGGGAGTAGAGAATGGAGGTCCTTACAGGCCTTCATAAGGTGGTTACACTTTACTTTGAGCAAGAAAATAACATATTAGAGAGTAAATGCTATTTGGAATGGACTTTGAATGATGAGTGGAGGTTTACTAAGATAGGAGAAGGAGGCAGAACAATCGAGTCTGAGGAAATAAAATGAGAAATTACGGAAAACATGAAAATATGTTGTGAACTCAAGAGCATGATGCTCATGCTCATGTTGAAGCTGAGTATAAGGAAATATGAGTTGGGCATGCCTGTGTGATGGAAGTGCTTTGCATGCAATGGGATATTTTTATTTTCATTTCCAGAAAATGGAGAAATAATCATGGGGTAAGGCAGGAGTCCTGACCCGTAGGCCGTGGACCAGTACCTGTCCGAGGCTTGTTAGGAATTGGGCTGCACAGCAGGAAGTGAGTGTTTGTCTTTCACAGAACTGGTCCCTGGTGCCAAAAAGGTTGAGAACCACTGGGATAAGGTGACCCACATTTGTTGGTGCATTCTCTGGGCCAGGTATATAGCACCCGGCACTTTACATGGGTGATTGATAAAATCTTAAATGACATCTTTAAAGGCAGTGTTATTCACACTGTTTTGCATGTTGGGAACTGAGGCTCAGGAAATGAAATAACTTGCCTGTCTTGAAGTACAGCTGGTAATCTTTGGGCCTAAGCTTCAAAGCCAGTGCTCCCCAGACTGGTTGGGGAGAAACAGTCAGTGTAGATCAGTCCCTGCTTTCAAGGACAGAGTCCATCAGAGCTGTATTCTTTCTGCCCTTCGCTGAATTGTCAGCAGGGCTGAGAAGACCAAGTGACTCAGGCTAGAATCTGGAGAATTTAGACAAGAGAGAAACTGGAGGATATTTTAAAATCATAAGAAATAAGAGGGAGGAGAAGATGAGATGAGATGGTAAATGGGGAATAAACATCAACCAGTATCCATACTTAACTGTGTGTGGGTTGAGGAGAGAGTTAACAGCGCCCCCTGGATGGGGGAGAAGGCGATGGCATCCCACTCCAGTACTCTTACCTGGAAAATCCCATGGGTGGAGGAGCCTGGTGGGCTGCAGTCCGTGGGGTCGCTAAGAGTCGGACACGACTTCACTTTCACTTTTCACTTTCATGTACTGGAGAAGGAAATGGCAACCCACTCCAGTGTTCTTGCCTGGAGAATCCCAGGGGCGGAGGAGCCTGGTGGGCTGCCGTCTATGGGGTCGCACAGTGTTGGACACGACTGAAGCGACTTAGCAGCAGCAGCCTGGATGCCTAGTGTGGGTGGCTGCATGGTTAGTGATGGGCTTCCTTGATGACTCAGGAGTAAAGAATCTGCCTGCCAATGCAGGAGACACAGGTTCCATCCCTGGGTTAGGAAGATCCCCTGGAGGAGGAAATGGTAAACTGTTCCAGTATTCTTGTCTGAAAAACCCCATGAACAGAGGAGGCTGGTGGGCTCCAGTCCATGGAGTCGCAAAGAACTCGGACATGACTGTGGGACTGGGCACAACTGTTCAAAAAGAGAGGTTTTGTTAATTATCATTTATCCACACAATGAAATGCCATACAGCAAAATCATGTTGAACTGTGATTTCAAATTATTTCTAGTAGTAATTGGCTAGTGACAGCAGGAGTCAGAGGGGAGGGGTAAAAATAATCTTTGGAGGTTAGAGCCAGTTAGAGCATTTAAAATCAGTAAAGTGGTAGTGTTTGGAATTACCTAAAAAACTTTAAACGTGAAATGTCCCTTAAATTTTCACTCCTCCTCTTGCAAGAAGGCATCTGTAATTAAATTAAGCATTATAGCTATTGTTAGTGTTTATTATTCATGGTACCTAGCAACGTAAAAGTCCCTTCTGTCTTACACTGTACAAGAAACACATTGGACAGCTCTGGATTCAGGCAACTTCTGCGTAGACTTGTTGTATTTCTCCTTTATGCTTTAAAGAATTGGTAGGGCTTTTAGGATTCTGAAACAGGTTAGATAATAAAGGGCACCCTTTGATGGGTTTGTTGAATAATTTCAGGGACCTGTTATTGCCTCCATGATACCCCTTAGAAAACAATGGTCTCTGTGAAATCACTAGAATAAGATACTGAAGGAAAAAAGAAAGCTATTCTGGTTGACAGAATCCTGATACAAGCTGACATTTAGGGTGAGGAGATGGCATGATGTATGTATGCAACACTTAGTGAAAGTCCCCAAAACTTCCTATAGGCTAAGCTTTTGTCCAGGTTGCGAAGTCTGTCAAAGAACCTTCCAGTGTTAGTCCTGTCTCCAGCACATCAGAGCTCACCTGCCATAAAAAACAGTGGATGGGCTTTGGCATTTGTCCTTGGGGATCCAGCCTGTGTCAAGGCATGCTGCCCTGGTTCAGCAACATTTAACGAAACTGAATCTGGGTACTTCTTCTAAGCTAGCTTTGCCATTTAAATCATATTGCATTATCCTCTGGATTCTGCGGTACCAGAAGGCGAGGATGCCCCATGGTATTAGTTCTGTCTTTAAGGTGTTGGCAGAATTTCAGAGTAAACAAAAATGACTCATCTGCCCTTGAACCTATTCTTCCAAACCTTTCTTTTCTCTCAGATCTCTCCTTCCCTTTCCTCATACTGCCCTTTGGTGTTCAATAGACCCTTCCTTCTTTGATGAAAGTGCTCCCCTTCATATCTATTGAAAATTCAAGTTCCACAAGGGATACTGTAAAGACAAACATTTACTGAAGAAATAGCATGTACCATGTACTATTATGGACCCTTCAATATTTACAACCTGTGTTTTAATCAATGACCAACTGTCTAGGCTTGCCCAGGACCAAGGCATTTTAGGGGACTTTCAGTACTAAACTAGGACAGTGTCCATCTGAGACCTGAAACACAAAGAGGAGAGGTCATTTTCTAAAGGTCACACTCTTCAACAGTGATCAGTTATGACTCAAACCCCTGGCCTTTGTGGCCTGTCACACTCTCACACTGGCTGTACTGAGGGCTGGTCCAATGATTTGATTGAGCAATCACACTTGATTTTAGTAACTGAGATGTATTTACATACCTAAGTGGAGCTGTAATAGCACCAAGTATGAGTATGAGGTAGGTAGTTTTAGGTGGGTATGTTATCACCACCTCCACAACCCCGCTCTTATACCAAACCAGTGCAGTTCAGTCAATTCAGTCACTCAGTTATGTCCGACTCTTTGCAACCCCATGGACTGCAGCATGCCAGGCCTCCCTGTCCATCACCAACTCCCGGAGTTTACTCAAATTCATGTCTGCTGAGTCAGTGTTGCCATTCAAGCATCTCATCCTCGGTTGTCCCCTTCTCCTCCCGTCTTCAGTCTTTCCCAGCGTCAGGGATTTTTCAAATGAGTCAGTTCTTTGCCTCAGGTGGCCAAAGTATTGGAGTTCAGGTTCAACATCAGTGCTACCAATGAATATTCAGGACTGATTTCCTTTAAGATGGACTGGTTGGATCTCCTTGCAATCCAAGGGACTCTCAAGAGTCTTCTCCAACACCATGGTTCAAAAGCATCAATTCTTCGGGACTCAGCTTTCTTTATAGTCCAACTCTCACATCCATACCTGACTACTGGAAAAACCATAGCCTTGACTAGACAGACTTTTGTTGGCAAAGTGATGTCCATGATTTTTAATATGCTGTCTAGGTTGGTCATAACTTTTCTTCCAAGGAGCAAGCATCTTTTAATTTCATGGGTGCAGTCAACATCTGCAGTGATTTTGGAGCCCCCCAAAATAAAGTCTCTCACTGTTTCCACTGTTTCCCCATCTATTTGCCATGAAGTGATGGGACCAAATGCCATGATATTAGTTTTTTGAATGTTGAGTTTTAAGCCAACTTTTTCATTCTCCTCTTTCACTTTCAACAAGAGGCTCTTTAGTTCTTCTTCACTTTCTGCCATAAGAGTGGTGTCATCTGCATATCTGAGGTTATTGATATTTCTCCCAACAATCTTGATTCCAGCCTGTGCTTCATCCAGCCCAGTGTTTCTCATCATGTACTCTGCATATAAGTTAAATAAGCAGGGAGACAATATACAGCATTGACGTACCCCTTTCCCTATTTGGAACCAGTCTGTTGTTCCATGTCCAGTTCTAACTGTTGGTTCCTGACCTGCACACAGATTTCTCAAGAGGCAGGTCAAGTGGTCTGGTATTCCCATATCTGTACGAATTTTCCAGTTAGTGGTGATTCACACAGTCAAAGGCTTTGGCATAGTCAATAAAGCAGAAATAGATGTTTTTCTGGAACTCTCTTGCTTTTTCGATGATCCAGTGGATGTTGGCAATTTGATCTCTGGTTCCTCTGCCTTTTCTAAAACCAGCTTGAACATCTGGAGTTTCACAGTTCATATAGTGTTGAAGCCTTGGAGAATTTTGAGCATTACTTTGCTAACGTGTGAGATGAATGCAGTTGTGCGGTAATTTGAGCATTTTTTGGCATTGCCTTTCTTTGGGATTAGAATGAAAACTCGCCTTTTCCCGTCCTGTGGCCACTGCTGAGTTTTCCAAATTTGCTGGCATATTGAGTGCAGCACTTTCACAGCATCATCTTTCAGAATTTGAAATAGCTCAACTGGAATTCCATCACCTCTGCTAGCTTTTTTTGTATTGATGCTCCCTAAGGCCCACTTGACTTCACATTCCAGGATGTCTGGCTCTAGGTGAGTGATCACACCATCGTGGTTATCTGGGTCATGAAGATCTTTTTTATATAGTTCTGTGTATTCTTGCCACTTCTTCTTAATATCTTCTGCTTCTCTTAGGTCCATATCATTTCTGTCCTTTATTGTGCCCACCTTTGCATGAAATGTTCCCTTGCTATCTCTAATTTTCTTGAAGAGACCTCTAGTCTTTCCCATTCTATTGTTTTCCTCTATTACTTTGCATTGATCACTGAGGAAGGCTTTCTTATCTCTCCTTGCTATTCTTTGGAACTCTGCATTCAAATGGGTATATCTTTCCTTTTCTCCTTTGCTCTTTCTTCACTTCTTTTCACAGCTATTTGTAAGGCCTCCTCAGACAGCCATTTTGCCTTTTTGCATTTCTTTTTCTTGAGGATGGTCTTGATCACTGCCTCCTGTACAATGTCATAGTTCATCATGTCCATAGTCATGTCCATAGTTCTTCAGGCACTCTGTCTATCAGATCTAAATCCTTGAATGTATTTCTCACTTCTACTGTATAATTGTAAGGGATTTTATTTAGGTCATACATGAATGGTCTAGTGGTTTTCCCTCTTTTCTTCAATTTAAGTCTGAATTTGGCAACAAGGAGTTCATGACCTGAGCCACAGTCAGCTCCCGGTCTTGTTTTTGCTGACTGTATAGAGCTTCTCCATCTTTGCTGCAAAGAATATAATCAGTCTGATTTCGGTGTTGACCATCTGGTGATGTCCATGTATAGAGTCTATTCTTGTGTTGTTGGAAGAGGGTGTTTGCTATGACCAATGTGTTCTCTTGGCAAAACTCTATTAGCCTTTGCTTCATTCTGAACTCCAAGGCCAAATTTGCCTGTTACTCCAGGTGTGTCTTGACTTTCTACTTTTGCATTCCAGTCTCCTGTAATGAAAAGGACTTGCTGAGAGTGTCCAGGAGTCTCCAGCAGAGGCATGGGTCAGTGGTGGCTTACTGCAGGGTTGGGGGCACTAAGTGTAGCATTACATGCATGCAGTCTTTTGAAGGAGGTCACCATTATCTTCATTACCTCCACCATAGTTTGGCCCCAGGTAAATAGCTGGGAGTCCCACCCATCAACAGGAAATTGGATTAAAGATTTACTGAGTATGGCCCCACCCATCAGAACAAGAGCCAGTTTCCCCCTCAGTCTCTCCCATCAGGAAGCTTCCATAAGGGTCTTATCCTTCTCTATCAGAGGGCAGACAGACTGAAAACCACAATAGCAGAAACTAACCAATCTCATCACATGGACCACAGCCTTGTCTAACTCAATGAAAATATAAGCCATGCCGTGTAGGGCCACCCAAGATAGACGGGTCATGCTGGAGAGTTCTGACAGAATGTGGTCCACTGGAGAAGGGAATGGCAAACCACTTCAGTATTCTTGCCTTGAGAACCCCAGGAACAGTATGAAAAGGCAAAAAGATAGGACACTGAAAGATGAACTCCCCAGGTCGGTAGGTGCCCAATTTGCTACTGGAGATCAGTGGAAAAATAACTCCAGAAAGAATGAAGAGACAAGAGCCAAAGCAAGAACAACACACAATTGTGGATGCGACTGGTGTATTTGAAGCAAAGTCCAATGCTGTAAAGAGCAATATTGCATAGGAACCTGGAATGTTAGGTCCATGAATCAAGGCAAATTGGAAGTGGTCAAACGGGAGATGGCAAGAGTGAATGTCAGCATTTTAGGAATCAGTGAACTAAAATGGACTGGGATGGGTGAATTTAACTCAGATGACCATTATATCTACTACTGTGGGCAAGAATCCCTTAGAAGAAATGGAGTAGCCATCATAGTCAACAAAAGAGTCTGAAATGCAGTACTTGGATGCAATCTCAAAAATGACAGAATGATCTCTTTTCATTTCCAAGGCAAACCATTCAATATCACAGTAATCCAAGTCTATGCCCCGACCAGTAATCCTAAAGAAGCTGAAGTTGAATAGTTCTATGAAGACCTACAAGACCTTCTAGAACTAACACATCCGAAAAAAGATACCAAACCAGACCTGGAAGCAAATATTGAGTCAGCAGTTTTGATGTTCCTGCTTCTGAACATTTGAAAAAGTCTCTGCTCGGGGTTGGGGGTGGGGGGGGATTTAGTGTCAGAGTGTCATGGCTTGGGAGAGTGTAGGTGGGTAGACCATATATTTTGGAAGCACAAATCAGTGTGAATCATGATTGGTAGGGTTCCTTGTAATCTTTACTTCCCACATGAAGCCTACCACTCAAAAATTAACAGATTGATTTAAAGATCTCATTTTCTAGGAATATTTTTCCACACAGCTTTGTCCTAGTTTCACATCTCTAGTGTTCACATTTGTACTCTTGAAGATGGCTGTAGGTATGTGCATGTATGTGTATACATATGTGTATATGTGTGTGCATGTGTGTATATGTGTGCGTGTGTGCATATGTTTGCATGTGTGTCTGCTCAGTCATCTCTGACTCCTTGTGACTCCATGTACTGTACCCCATCAGGCTCTTCTGTCCATGGAATTTCCAGGCAAGGATACTGGAGTTGGTTACCATTTTCTGCCCCAGGGGATCTTCCCGACTCAGGGATTGAACCTGTGTCTCCTGAGTCTCCTGATTGAGAGGCAGATTCTTTAGCACTGAGACACCTGTTGTTGTTCAGTCACTCAGTTGTGTCCAACTCTTTGTGATCCCGTGGACTGCAGCATGCCAGGCTTCCCTGTCCTTTACCATCTCTCAAAGTTTACTCAAGCTCATGTCCATTGAGTCATTCATGCCACCCAACCGTCTCATCTTCTGTCATCCTCTTCTGCTCCTGCCCTCAATCTTTCCCAGCATCCGGGTCTTTTCTAATGAGTTGGCTCTTCGCATCAGGTGGCCAAAGTATTGGAGCTTCAGCATTAGTCCTTCCAATGAATATTCAGGACTGATTTCCTTTAGGATTGACTGGTTTGATCTCCTTGCAGTCCAAGGGACTTTCAAGAGTCTTCTCCAGCACCACAGTTTGAAAGCATCAATTCTTTGGTATTTAGACTTCTTTATGGTCCACCTCTCACATCTTTACATGACTACTGGAAAAACCATAGCTTGGACTATACACAACTTTGTCAGCAAAGTGATGTCACTGCTTTTTAGTATGCTGTCTAGGTGTGTTATAGCATCTTTTGATTTCGTGGCTGCAGTTACCATCTACAGTGATTTTGGAGCCCAAGAAAATGAATTCTATTACTGTTTCCACTTTTTCCCCATCTGTTTGCCATAAAGTGATGTGATCAGATGCCATGATATTCATTTTTTGAATGTTGAGTTTTAGGCCAACTTTTTCACTCTCCTCTTTCGCTTTCATCAAGAGGCTCTTTAGTTCCTCTTTTGCTTTCTGCCATAAGGGTGGTGTCATCTGCATATCTGAGGTTATTGATATTTCTCCTGGCAGTCTTGATTCCAGCTTGAGCTTCATCCAGCCCCGCATTTTACATGAGGTACTCTGCAAAGAAGTTAAATAAATAGGGTGATACAGCCTTGATGTACTCCAGAGATCAAATAGTCAGAGTTAAATAAATAGGGTAATACAGCCTTGATGTACTCCTTTCCCAGTTTTAAAGCAGTCCATTGTTCCATGTCTTGTTCAAAGTGTTGCTTCTTGACATGCATACAAATTTCTCAGGAGGCAGGTAAGGTGGTCTGGTATTCCCATCTGTTCAAGAAGCTTCCACAGTTTGTTGTGATCCACACAATCAAAGGCTTTAAATGTAGTCAATGAAGCAAAAGCAGATGTTTTTCTGGAATTTCCTTCCTTTTTCTGTGATCCAGCAGATGTTGACTATTTGATCTCTGGTTCCTCTGCCTTTGCTAAATCCAGCTTGTACATCTGGAAATTATCAGTTCATGTACTGTTGGACCCTAGCTTGATGGATTTGGAGCATTACCTTGCTAACATATGAAATGAGTGCAATTGCACGGTAGTTTGAACATTCTTTGGCATTGCCCTTCTTTGGGATTGGAATGAAAACTGACTTTTTCCAGTCCTGTGGCCATTGCCAAGTTTTCCAAATTTGCTGGCATACTGAGTGCAGCACAATAACAGCATCATCTTTTAGGATTTGAAATAGCTCAACTGGAATTTCATTACCTCCACTAGTTTTGTTCGTGGCATTGCTTCCTAAGGCCCACTGGACTTCACACTCCAGGATGTCTGGCTCTAAGCGAGTAGTCACATTGCTCTCTTGTAGTGTTTGGTTCTTTAATAGTTCCCTCTCAGGTTTGCTCACATTATGCACCCTCATCAGGTGAATCTCTAGCACACTCTTTCTTTCCCTAACAAAGTGTGGCACTGTGGAGGGACTGAGAGAGCAGTTTTTCATGAATTTTCATTTTTAATTAGCATAACAGTTGTCATGTAGGGAACTGGTGCTTCTAAATTACTTTACTGTGATTAGAAGCAGTTGATTTACCTAAGTAGTCTTAAACCTGTTTCCAACAAATTCCATACATTATTTATTAATCTAGTTAATACATTTTTTTTCTTCCTAGATAATATAAAAGAAACTTCTACCTATTCCAAAGGCAAATTATATTTTGTTACCGCTGTTGTCCTTAAATGCCTGAAGCCCTACAATAACAGGATCGCACAGGAAACAGTTCCGCAAAGAGCCAGTGTTTGTTGGACCCTTTTCAAGTGCCAGGCTCTCTTCCAGATGCTTTGTGTATGTTAAATATAATGATTCTATAAAGCAGATACTCTATGATACCCTTTTTAAAGATGAGAAAATTGAGACTCAGGGATGCTAGGCAGTTTGTCTGAGCTCACAAAGCTGCTTTGTAAAGAAGCTCAAATTCAAACCTAGGTGGTACTGGCTCCTTAGCTTAATAAGAAATATATATGTGTGTATGTATGACTTATTCATTGACTAAGTATTTATTGAGCATACAATAGATGCTGCACATAGATAAATAAGACTCATCCTGCTCTAGGATGATCTGATGTCAGCAGAATGATTGTAAACTGATAAATTACAGTGCACTGAAATAGATATTAGCATTTAGGCAGGAACAAAGTACTATAGGAGAGAATTAGCAAATTTTTTCCAAAGGTAAATGTAATACTTTTGTATTTGCCACTTTTCTTCAGGAAAAAAGAATACATTTAGAAAGGGTATTAACCTATTTGAGAAAAGGAGAGGATCAGAGAGTCATAAAGGTTTGTTTTTGTTTTTTTTTTCCTGAATATATCCTATAATTTATGTGGGGATATTCTGTTCTTAGTTAAACATCCAATCAATATGTCTTTTTTTAATGACCAAAAATACTAACTAGAGGCAAAAATACTACACCAAGGCAATATTATAAGATTTCCCTCACCTACCCAGACCTCTCTCCTGGAGTAACATAAAAAAGGAACTGTTAAAGAGGGCATTTACTGTTCGAAGTAGTTATAGTCAAGGGCACCATGTCTAAACACTAATCTTCACATCAGTGACTGGCTGGCTGTATCAGACAGAGTTTTATGATGTTGCACGTTCCTAGGTCATACTGCTATGGATCTTGATATGGCAAGTCTAGGATACAGCCTAGGTCTCTGTATTTTACAAGTGCTTCAGTTGATTACTGTGTACATCCAAGTTCAAGAACAACTGATCTGAAAGTACCCATGAAAAGGAGAGCCACTGATACAATATTTACTTTCTATTATCTTGTTCAAGGTTATGGATTAGTTAGTAAGAGTCTAGTCTCTGGAAACAGATTTCAGTTAAGTTCCATCTGTTTCACTGACTAGTTGGGGACCTGGGACAATTTTCTTAAGCTCTGTATTGCCTTTCATACAGTGTTATTATAAGGATTATATACAATGCACACAAAGCAGCTAGCAGTGCCTTGCACTGAGTAAGTGCTCAATGAATGTTAGAATACACACACACAGGCTCACACACACATACCTAAGTTTATTACGTATAAATGATCATTTCATTTCAAATGAAATAATTTTCCACAATTACCTTTGTAGGAAAGAAGTGGGTCTGTCTTTGGCTATAGAGGGCCTTTTCAATGTTGAGAATTATAATCCACTAATAGTGAGCATGTAGTGATTCTTCACTGGCCAATTTATATGCTTTAGAGCTAGGAGTTGACACATCTTATACTCATCATTAATTCCTATCCTTCACATCCTGTAAAAACTGACCCACCACAATCTAAATTAGTTAATCTCGAAAAGCAGAATGAGATTGTTAAAAGAGCTGTCATCAAAGGTAATGAGTTCTAATCCAGCATCGCAACTAACAAATTTATAAAATGGACCAGGTCACAGACACTCTTAAGTCTTTATTTTCTTATGTATTAAGATGCAAGGAGACAAAATGAGGTGGTTTCTAAGGGCCTTTACAGCTAGAAGGTTCTGTGTTTCTGAGATGCTTAATTGTACCCAAATATCATAACCCAATATCCTTGACATAATTTCTTTCTTGATGACATCATTTGGCCTTTAATCCAAAAGAGTGGCTGATGTATTTAGGAGCCTAAACATGAACTTGACTCTAGATATTCCTACAGTAACTGAGAGGTATAGCCAACTCTTGCTTATCCAACAAAGTGTTTAAACAGCCTATCAGCAAGCTGGTCAGGACTGTGTCCATGTAATCCTCACAGAGAAAGAACTCCATGGGGTCCTGGGTACCGCTCATCTGCCAGTTGATTGTGCTCAGATAATGAGGTCCCTTTCCAGGCAGGCATCTCTTCCACTGGAGGCCTTAGATCAAAATCTAGCAGCTAGTTTCTCTATAGCAGGGAAGAGAGAGTACCTATCATGAGCAAGTATGCAATGTAATCCAAAGCTCCCTCTTTTTAAGATTCTTAATCAGCCAGGACACTGAGGGTACCAAGAAATAGCAGCCATTTTGATAACTCACAATGTGTGGAAATAAAAACTATTAAAAAATCGGAACACGACCATGTTGAAAATTTGGTTCATTCACCATCTACTGATTTGTTAAACTTCAATCAAATTAACTTTAAAGCTTTCCAGAGCTTTCTACTACTGCATGAGATTACTAATGAAACAAGTATGCATCTCGTTAATTACTGAGCGAATTTTTCTCTCATTCCTGAATGAAAATATATTGCTTTATATATTAACATTATAGACGACCCAGTTCTTAAGCCTTTGGAAATGGTAATAGAGCCATTTGAACTCTCCTTTTCATTATTGATTTCTACGTGTACTTTCTAAAACTTTAGCAAGGGAAAGAAGTAGTTTCAAGATGGGAATGTCCGTCCCTCCTTGTGCACTTTAATTCAGTGAAGGCCCCTGTCCAGACTAGGTGCTTCTGTGGGGTAGGTAATATTTTTCGGGGCTTTTCTCTTTTTGGACCACTTCTCTTTGGTCTGAATATTTCCTAGATACCTAGTTTACCCCATGCCTTCCTCACCACCCCTCACCTCCTTCATGACATACATCTTTTATCAGATGTCTGTTGGAAAGCCTCGTTAACTTAATCCATTCTAATGAATTCCTCAGATTGCAGTAGGTACAACCGAACTCTTAAAGCAAGAGGATGAAACTGAAAATTGCAAAATTTGTTTTAGAACGTATGGAAAGCTCTTATGAAAAGTATGCAATTTCAGGTTTTTTAATGGAGGAGGAGGAGATTCCACTTTAAAATCAGAAGTTTTCCTAGGTCTCCTCAAATCACATAGGGCCACATTTTCATCCTATGTGACAAGCTAGTGCTACAAGTTTTCAGTGACTTCTCAAACTGGGATAATTTTTATAAAGGACAATTCCTGAATCAGAAGGGGGTATGTGTGTATATTTATCTATATGTGTGTGTGGGTGTGTGTGTATGTATATATCTGTGATAGAGAGACAGCTTAACTGTTTTACAAATAAACTATCATATTTCAAAACATGTTTTAAATATTTAGCTTGAAATAAGGCTTAGTTTCATTAAGAGTGAGAAGGAGACTAAGTCAAAACTAGGAATAAATGATAAACTGTCAGGGCTAGGGAAACCTATTGACGGGTGTTTGTTCATCAGCATGTATATCCTAACAGAGCAGATAGCTTGACCTTTTTTTTAATTTATGGAACAGGAACTCCACAGAAAGGTTGTCTGCTTTTTTGTTCTTACTTTAAAAGGGAAAGAAAGGAGAGAAAACTGCCTTATTCTTATTAAGAAGTTATACTGATGGACTGAAAGCACTTCAGAGATAAATTATAGATTAAGAAGACAAACATATTCCCTCAAAAATATTAATAAAGTAGACAAAGCCAATGGAAAAGGAGAGACACCCAGAACAGTCTTCTAGATGCAGATTTTCTGAAAGCAATTTAAACAACAAAGTTAAGTGTTTGAAATGATACATTCTACAAAGATGTATCAAGTCTGTACAAAGATGTACAAAGATTCTACAAGTCTCTGAGTTACCTCTTAGTTTCTATTATACTGCTTAATCATGTAATGTATATTATTTTTAACATAGCATTTTTACTAGTGGAAATGTTGAAGCGTGACAGTCTGACCAGATCCCATGTGGATTCTGTGCCCCGGTGGGGAAGACAGTGAAAGGTACATTCAGACCAAGAGACCTGTTAACTCTGCTGAGCCCCTCAAAACCAGAGTCACTATCTGAGCCAAAGATAGAGCATTGAGACAAAAAAATTTCTGGATTCAAAGAATGTTGGAGTCTGCCTTTTATCAGTTGCTAAGTGTGTGGTGGAGAGCAGATGGCTCTAGTGTAAAGAACCTGCCTGCCAGTGCCCGTGCAGGAGATGTAAGAAACGTGGTTAGATCCCTGGGTGGGGAAGAGCCCCTGGAGAAGGAAATGGCAACCCTCTCCAGTATTCTTGCCCGGAAAATCTTTGGACAGAGGAGCCTGGCAGACTACAGTCCTCAGGGTCGCAGAGTCGGACATGACTGAAGTGACTTAGTATGCAGCCATGCACACATGGTGGAGAGCAGGGCTGAGGGTGAGTGAGGTAGCTTTGCCAGTTCTGCAGGGTGGAGTGTGAAACCCCAGCCATAGTTCTCTCAGCCATCCACTGTGGTGAGAGCCTTATGGCTCCATGTATTAATCCCACAGCCCTCCTGGGGCAACTCTAAACTGCAGGCAGAGTGCCTACCCGGGCATAATGAGCATCTAAAGGTCTGACCTAGAATTTCCAACCTTATTAAATGAAAGCAAATAGGACAAAAGCCAAAAAGAAGTCTGGAGACTAATCATCTGGCCTAGAAAACAGGTGAACCATTGTTATTAAAACATAGAACTTGTTAGTTTTAATATTAAAAAAGAAATTAGGGAAGGGTATGAACAAGCAAATCATCCAGTTTTCCTTTTAAAGGGGAATTCCATACATTAACAGTTCACCTTGGGGCAAATTACAAAGAAATTTCAAGCACACTGAAAGAGAATTTATACTGTATAAAGTTGTCAAAGTTTTCCCCTGTGCATGTTCTTCCAAAGAACTTAGTAGAGTATAACTAGTGGAATAAATGCTTAATAAACATCTGTTGAATGACCAAGTCTGTGACTGAGTGAATAGTTAAATGAATAAATTAATCAATGAATAAGCCTATTTTCCTAGGCTTCAGCCACAGATAAAAATTCACTCTGCTCAACAGCTATTTATAACCCCCTGCACTGTAGTTAGTCCAGATTTGGCAAAGGAGTGGTTATATAAGTTGCCTCCAGGGCTCTCCACAGTCATTTCTTAAGTCCTTAGTACCTGCCTGGCTTTCAGACAGATGACTGAAGGCTACCGATGACATTGTTTAATTCAAAGCTTTTTTTTTTCCTTAGTCCACGTCCATCTTGCTGAAGCAAATGATAGAATGGAACACAATTTCTTAAATCTTCAAATATGTATGATAGTTGTAATTATGAATCTCAAGATATAACTTGTGTGCTTGAAATGAAAATTATTTTTTGGTAACTCAATGTAATATTCACTTGAGTCTCCCTTCTGCTTGTGTTGTGAAAATGTAATCTAAACCAGTTTGGGGTGGCCTTTTCTGCCACTTCAGTGCCACTCTTCAGGGTTCTGGCAGTATTTAAGCCTGTCTTGATCCCTATCTGTCACATCACATACATTTCTTGGAGCTTTACCTGGGAAGCAAGTCAAAAAAGGCCTTTGCACTTTGATCCTATAAAATAGAGGTTATGTCATCTGCCCTGGGGGTCAGCTGAGAGGAAAGGATTGTCTCCTCTTCTCAGGGTTCTATGATGTCTGATTATAATTTTCTTCTGTTTTATTTCTCCCTAATCCCTGGTAGTTTAGTTGGTAGAGAACCTGCCTGCAATGCAGGAGACTCAGGTTCAATTCCTGAGTTGGGAATATCCCCTGGAGAAGGAAATGGCAATCCACTCCAGTATTCTTGCCTGGAGAATCCCATGGACAGGAGCCTGGCAGGCTATAGTCCATGGGGTCGCAAGAGTTGGACACAACTTAGCGACTAAACCATCAATCCCAACCTAGAGATACTTTCGAAGCTCTGGGAGAAGCCTCTTGGAGTTGACTTACAGTAAACTTAGTTACCCCAACTGTTGTTTGTGCCATTATGTTCAAAAGAGTATTTTGAGATTCAAAAGCTAAGAATTGATTTTTTTCTTTTTTTGCTTTCTGTCATATCATATTTGTCTTACAGGTATGTGTGCATGTCTGATTTTATCCTTAGTACATTTCTCTAAAGTAAAATTCGTTATTTATAAAGGGTTTTATCCATTGCATTAACAACAGTGCCCAGCAGAAAAACTGTACTAGTTTTTGTCACAATATTACCAGTGTGTGAGTACCTTTGCCCTGCATCCTTGTCAATACACCATATTTTAAAATACATTTTCACCATTTTTAAATTAAAAACAAAATATTTTTTCATCTGCATTTGTTTGATTATGAGGGAGGTTGGACATTTTTTTTCATAGGTTTATTGGCCATTTTAAAAAATTATTATTTGTCCGAGAGTTCACTTGCCCATTTTGCTTAGATCTTTATTGACTCGTAAGAGCTCTTCTTTTGGTTCATTGAAAAAGCAAGAGAATTCCAGAAAAATATCTACTTATGCTTTATTGACTATGCAAAGCCTGTGACTATGTGGATCACAACAAACTGTGAAAAAGAGGTGGAAATACCAGACCATCTTGCCTGCCTCCTGAGAAATCTGTAGGCAGGTCAAGAAGCAACACTTAGAAACAGACATGGAACAGCAGACTGGTTCCACATTGGGGAAGGAGTCCCTCAAGGCTGTATATCGTCATCCTGTTTATTTAACTTATATGCAGAGTACATCAAGCGAAATGCAGGGCTGGATGAAGCACATGCTAGAATAAGATTGCCTGGAGAAATATCAACAACCTCAGATATGCAGATGACACTACCCTTATGGCAAAAAGTGAAGAAGAACTAAAGAGCCTCTTGATGAAAGAGGAGAGTGAAAAAGCTGCCTTGAAACTCAACATTCAGAAACCTAAGATCATGGCATCTGGTCACATCACTTCATGACAAATAGATGGGGAAACAATGAAAACAGTGACAGACTTTATTTTCTTGGGCTCCAAAATCACTGCAGATGGTGACTGCAGCCATGAAATTAAAAGGCGCTTGCTCCTTGGAAGAAAAGCTATGACCAACCTAGACAGCATATTAAAAAGCAGAGATGTTACTTTGCCAACAAAGGTCTATCTAGTCAAAGCTATGGTTTTTCCAGTAGTCATGTATGGATGTGAGAGTTGGACCATAAAGAAAGCTGAGTGCTGAAAACTGATGCTTTTGAACTGTGGTGTTGGAGAAAACTCTTGAGAGTCCCTTGGACTGCAAAGAGATCCAATTAGTCAACCCTAAAGGAAATGAGTTCCTGAATATTCACTGGAAGGACTGATGCTGAAGCTGAAGCTCCAATACTTTGGCCACCTGATGCAAAGAATGACTCACTAGAAATGACCCTTATGCTAGGAAAGATTGAGGGCAGGAGGAGATAGGGGAGACAGAGACTGAGATGGTTGGATGGCATCACCTACTCAGTGGACGTGAGTTTGAGCAAGTTCTGGGAGTTGATGATGGACAGGGAAGCCTAGTGTGCTGCAGTCTATGGGATCACAAAGAGTTGGACATGACTGAGCTACTAAACTGAACTGAAGAGCTCTTCATTTGAAGAATATTAAGAAATTGACTGTTGTATATTGAAAATATTTGTTTCAGTTTATTATTTGACCTTTTTTATAGCATGTGAAATGTTCCTTTGGTATCTCTAATTTTCTTGAAAAGATCTCTAGTCTTTCCCAATCTGTTGTTTTCCTCTATTTCTTTGCATTGATCGCTGAGGAAGGCTTTCTTATCTCTCCTTGCTATTCTTTGGAACTCTGCATTCAGATGGGAATATCTTTCCTTTTGTCCTTTCCTTTTTGCTTCTCTTCTCTTCCCAGCTATCTGTAAGGCCTCCTCAGACAGCCATTTTGCTTTTTTGCATTTCTTTTCCATGGGGATGGTCTTGATCCCTGTCTCCTGTACAATGTCACAAACCTCTGTCCATAGTTCATCAGGCACTCTGTCTATCAGATCTAGTCCCTTAAATCTATTTGTCACTTCTACTGTATACTCATAAGGGATTTGATCTAGGTCATACCTGAATGGACTAGTGGTTTTCCCTACTTTCTTCAATTTAAGTCTGAATTTGGCAATAAGCAGTTCATGATCTGAGCCACAGTCTGCTCCCGGTCTTGTTTTTGCTGACTGTATAGAGCTTCTCCATCTTTGGCTGCAAAGAATATAATCAATCTGATTTCGGTGTTGACCATCTGGTGATGTCCACGTGTAGAGTCTTCTCTTGTGTTGTTGGAAGAGGATGTTTGCTATGACCAATGCGTTCTCTTGGCAAAACTCTATTAGCCTTTGCCCTGCTTCATTCTGTACTCCAAGGCCAAATTTACCTGTTACACCAGATGTTTCTTGACTTTCTACTTTTGCATTCCATTCCCCTATAATTAAAGGGACATCTTTTTTGGGTGTTAGTTCTAGAAGGCCTTGTAGGTCTTCATAGAACCGTTCAACTTCAGCTTCTTTGGCGTAACTGGTCGGGGCATAGACTTGGATTACCATGGTATTGAATGGTTTGCCTTGGAAATGAACAGAGATCATTCTATCGTTTTTGAGATTGCATCCAAGTACTGCATTTCGGACTCTTTTGTTGACCATGATGGCTACTCCATTTCTTCTAAGGGATTCTTGCCCACAGTAGTAGATGTAATGGTCATCTGAGTCAAATTCACCCATGCCAGTCCATCTTAGTTCACTGATTCCTAGAATGTTGACGTTCACTCTTGCCATCTCCTGTTTGACCACTTCCAATTTGCCTTGATTCATGGACCTAAGATTCCAGGTTCCTATGCAATATTGCTCTTTACAGCATCGGACTTTGCTTCTATCACCAGTCACATCCACAGCTGGGTATCGTTTTTGCTTTGGCTCCATCCCATCATTCTTTCTGGAGTTATTTCTCCACTGATCTCCAGTAGCATATTGGGCAGTTACTGACCTGGGGAGTTCATCTTTCAGTGTCCTATCTTTTTGCCTTTTCATACTGTTCCTGGGGTTCTCAAGGCAAGAATACTGAAGTGGTTTGCCAAGCCCTTCTCAAGTGGACCACATTCTGTCAGAATGTGTCCTGTCGATAAAGGACAGAAATGGTATGGACCTAACAGAAGCAGAAGATATTAAGAAGAGGTAGCAAGAATACACAGAAGAACTGTACAAAAAATATCTTCATGACCCAGGTAATCACGATGGTGTGATCACTCACCTAGAGCCAGACATCCTGGAATGTGAAGTCAAGTGGGCCTTAGAAAGCATCACTACGAACAAAGCTAGTGGAGGTGATGGAATTCCAGTTGAGCTATTTCAAATCCTGAAAGATGATGCTGTGAAAGTGCTGCACTGGATATGCCAGCAAATCTGGAAAACTCAGCAGTGGCCACAGGACTGGAAAAGGTCAGTTTTCATTCCAATCCCAAAGAAAGGCAATGCCAAAGAATGCTCAAACTACCACACAATTGCACTCATCTCACATGCTAGTAAAGTAATACTCAAAATTCTCCAAGCCAAGCTTCAGCAATACGTGAACTTCCAGATGTTCAAGCTGGTTTTAGAAAAGGCAGAGGAACCAGAGATCAAATTGCCAATATCTGCTGGATCATCGAAAAAGCAAGAGAGTTCCAGAAAAACATCTATTTCTTCTTTATTGACTATGCCAAAGCCTTTGACTGTGTGGATCACAATAAACTGTGGAAAATTCTGAAAGAGATGGGAATACCAGACCATCTGACCTGTCTCTTGAGAAACCTGTATGCAGGTCAGGAAGCAACAGTTAGAACTGGACATGGAACAACACACTGGTTCCAAATAGGAAAAGGAGTACGTCAAGGCTGTATATTGCCATCCTGCTTATTTAACTTATATGCAGAGTACATCATGAGAAATGCTGGGCTGGAAGAAACACAAGGTGGAATCAAGATTGCCGGGAGAAATATCAATAACCTCAGATATGCAGATGACACCACCCTTATGCCAGAAAGTGAAGAAGGGCTAAAGAGCCTCTTGATGAAGGTGAAAGAGGAGAGTGAAAAAGTTGGCTTAAAGCTCAACATTGAGAAAACTAAGATCATGGCATCTGGTCCCATCACTTCATGGGAAATAGATGGGGAAACAGTGGAAACAGTGTCAGACTTTATTTTGGGGGGCTCCAAAATCACTGCTGATGGTGATTGCAGCCATGAAATTAAAAGATGCTTACTCCTTGGAAGGAAGGTTATGGCCAACCTAGATAGCATATTTAAAAGCAGAGACATTACTTTACCAACAAAAGTCCGTCTAGTCAAGGCTATGGTTTTTCCAGTGGTCATGTATGGATGAGAGAGTTGGACGGTGAAGAAAGCTGAGCGCCGCAGAATTGATGCTTTTGAACTGTGGTGTTGGAGAAGACTCTTGAGAGTCCCTTGGACTGCATGGAGATCCAATCAATCCATCCTAAAGGAGATCAATCCTGGGTGTTCATTGGAAGGACTGATGCTGAAGCTGAAACTCCAACACTTTGGCCACCTCATGCGAAGAGTTGACTCATTGGAAAAGACCCTAATGCTGGGTAGGATTGGGGGCAGGAGGAGAAGGGGACGACAGAGGATGAGATGGTTGGATGGCATCACTGACTCAATGGACATGGGTTTGGGTAGACTCTGGGAGTTGGTGATGGACAGAGAGGCCTGGCGTGCTGCAATTCATGGGGTCGCAAAGAGTCAGACACAACTGAGCAACTGAACTGAACTGATAGCATGTGAGACACAGAAACTTAACATTTTTTAAAAAACGTTTTATTTTATATTGAAATGTAGCCAGTTAAAAATTTGGTAGTTTCAGGTGCACAGCAGAGTGACACAGATGCACACAGACACACGTCTACTCTCCCCCAGACTCCCCTCCCATCCAGGTGGCCACATAACCCTGAGCAGAGTTCTCTGTGCTGTACAATGG
The DNA here is from genome assembly GCF_054371585.1 of Giraffa tippelskirchi. NCBI lineage: Eukaryota > Metazoa > Chordata > Mammalia > Artiodactyla > Giraffidae > Giraffa > Giraffa tippelskirchi. The sequence continues at coordinate 112,979,175 of NC_137278.1, read as the reverse complement.
GTCCTTGTTGGTTATCCATTTTAAATATAGCACTGTGTACATGTCAATCTTAAACTCCCTAACTATCCCTTCCTCCCACAAGTCCCCTCTGGTAACCATAACTTTGTTCTCTTCAGTCTAAAAACTTCTGCTTTTTAAATTTGATTTTATGGGGGTGTCTTTTTTGGTATTTTTACTGAAGAACTACTTTTATGTTGCAAGATGATGAACACTGACCTATGTTTTATTTTAGTTATTTCATGGTTTTATTTTTACATTTAAATTGTTAATCACCCTGTTATATGTAGCATAGCATAGACTGTGAGACTGGAATCCACATTCTTTTGTATCATTTAATTATTATCTGTTCCAGCATTGTTATTTAACAATCCTTTCTTCCTTTAGTCTGAATTTCACACTTATCGTGTAACATACAAGTTTTATGCGGTGGATCTGCTTCTAGATTCCGTCTCGTTCTCCTCTTTTTACATCAATAAGACACTACTTTAAGCATTGTAAATTCTTTTTAAGTGCTAATACCAGATAGGAATTCCTTTTCATTATCCTCCTTCATTATTCCTTTTAAATTTTTCCCAAGGTTTCTGGACCAGTGCAATTACTCTGCCAGGTGAAATTTAGAAATCCTATTCTAAATGTTAGTGTTATCTTTTAGGTCTTCATTATTTCTCATCCTCCTAACTTGAACCTCCATTCCATCCATCCTGTATCCTAGGGCAGCTAACCTGCTCGTGGTTCAACTACAAATGCAGCAAATGATAACATTGATGGCCATAAATTTGCCATACCTTCTTTAAATTTCCAGTTGTTAGATAGAGGTTGTACTATATAATACTAATTTTGCATTTATCTCCAGAGCAAAGAACATGGAAACTCTCCCCTTATGAGGTATCACTGTTGTTTCAGAGTGTGGAAGGAGAACACCATGAAAAAGCTGTAGAACTGCTTAAGGCTGCTAAGGACAGCGTCAAGCTGGTGGTCCGATATACCCCGAAAGTCCTAGAAGAAATGGAGGCCCGCTTTGAAAAGCTACGGACAGCCCGGCGTCGGCAACAGCAGCAGTTGCTAATTCAGCAGCAACAACAGCAGCAGCAGCAACAAACACAGCAAAACCACATGTCATAGGTAAGAGGTGCCCTCTACACAAGGAAAGTCCCATACGCACATAAGTTTGGTTTTTCAAAAAGTATAGTTTCTTAGACAGCTGGAACATAATCATTAGACTTAATAATCCAAACAAAATCAATCAAACAAAACATAATGACCTCAGAAAATGTTAACGAGACAGTTGCTTATTTTATGTTTCATTTAGCCAAATTCCCTGGAAATGTAAGCTATTTTGAAAATTATATACTTTGGGAGGGCCAGGTACAGACTATACGATGCCTTTGTATAGATTACAGAACTGCAGCTATCTGTGCAGACACACATCCTCTGGCACACGGTTTCATGACAAGAGTATGGGCTACATTCCAGCCCCACTTACCTCCCTGGCCAGTTGCCTTTGCACAGTGTACAAACTAAACAATTATATAGTGCTAACCCTGGGAAGATCCGCTTTACAATACTGAAACCATTTACTAGAAAACTGCTCCATTGAAAAGGATGAAATAGAGACCTGCCAGTATTTATGCTCTGAGATTTTTGAATTCTCTTTGGGTCTTCACTTAAAATGTGTCTCAGGGATACCTGTCTTTCTAAATTTCCCTTTGTGACAAGGGTAAGTCAGGTTTTGCTTCATGTTTTTAGAAAAATTCAAAAAATAAAAAAAGGAGAGAGCGAAAATTCAGGAAAAGTTGTTAAGAGTAAGAGTCACCATCTCTGAAGTGCCTGCTGTGTGCTAGGCCCTTCTCACGTGTTATCCCTAATCCCCAAAAAACCCTTCACAGCAAGTATCATGAAAACACCATTTTTTAGATGAATGATATGAAGCTTCAATAGTTTCAATGGATTCCCCACAGCCACACTTACAAGTAGCAAAGAATTATTTCTCCTTCTTACTCTGCCAAGTAATTCATCTGCCAACATTAGGAATTCTGGAGTTACATACATTTTCCTTGCTATCCTTTGAAAGAGACAGTTTGAATCTTTGATACCTCTATACTATAATGTATGAAAATGTGTATTTAAAATGAGATTCAAATATTCTTGGGAAGATGACAGTGGGTAATGGTGGTTTTAACTCATTCAATATCAGATTACTATTTGCACAATGAGAAACACTGGATATGAGAAGAGATTTTCAATTTTTCGTGACACGCATGAAAAGAAGCTACATGAGGAAGTTAAATAAGAGCATGGGACTTGTTCTCAGAGGGTCCTGGGAATTCTACTATCTTTCTTTTATAACCTGCTAGTTTTATTACAGATACCATAGTTTGGTATCTTTGTCTGAAATTACATTCCATTCCAAAAACTACATTTATTCAACAATAAATATCTATTTGTCACTGGGAAGGGCCAGGCACTATTTAATGGGCTTTGGAAACAGCATGAACAAAGCACAGTCCTTGCTATCCAGGTGCTTACATTATGGTTGGAGGGGATAGTTAATTAACAAGTAGGTAAAAAATATGCTATTGAGACCAGTGCTTGGTAGAATCAAAATAGTGTGCTTTGATAGAGACTGGCCAGGTGATGACTTTCTGCGAGGTGATCAGGCAAGACCTCTCCAAGGAGGTGACACTGAAGCTGAGGTTGAATGACAAGGAGAAGCCAGGAAACAAGCATCAGAAGAGGAAGAAATAGGCCAGTGCACTAGCTCTGTGATAGATACGAGGCTATTTGATGTTTGAGGAATAGAAAGAAAGCAGAGGTGGTGAGCGATAGAGTGAGGAGGATGGTGAGACGGACAGAGGCCAGGTTACAGAGAGCTTTTCAAACCACTGAGGGAAGTTGGATTTCATTGCAGTGGAAACCACTGAAGGTTTTTAAGCAAAAGAGTGACATGATTTATGTGTTAAAAGAGATCACTCTGGGTGCTATAGGGAGAATAGATTATTGCAGGATAAGAGTGAAAATAGAGACCAGTTAGGATACTATTATATAATAGGCAAGAGATATGGTGGTTTGGACTGGCATAATGCAATGATTTGGATGCATACAGACAAGTCATTTTGTCCATATCCTCCTTCTCTCTAATCCATTTCAAACACAAAGGTGCTGAACATTTGTACTTCTAGAATCCTTTCAAATGTCTTTTTGCTAATAATAACAGCTCACTATTCTTCAGCCAAACATTGACATTCTTTTCATGAACTCATTTTTTCTTCCATTCTCAATAATACCGACTTGTAGCAATTCTCCTAATTATTTTACCACACTGGCCCTTAGTAAAATTGTTTAAAAGTGTTTTGAAAGAAGTATGTGCCATTTAGTCTTCTAAGATCTTACTAAAAGCTTCCTCTTATGCTCATTCAGCCATCTCTGGAAGTATACAACTTGGCCGTAAATACTGATGGACCATTTCTCTGTTCCATCAGTGTTCATGAAATCACTTGAGAATTTCCTACTGTCTCATTATCAAAGACTAACAGTTTTAATAAAAAGCATTTAAAGCCATGTTTTTTGCTACACAGGATAGGGTAAAGTTCTATTTAAGTGAACATGAAATTTATATTTATGCCTGCCAAGATAGCACTTGCAATATACGATATAATGGCCCCTTGAGATGAAACTAGTGACCATTTCAAGTACAAGCAAGGTACAACTAAGTCATATCATCCATGGATTTTTATGGTGGATTCAGTCAGAGACTTACATTAGCTCTTATTCAACTTTTAATTAATTAGATTTTTAGGGATTAAATGGGATTTGTTACACTTGCTAACTCATACTATGGTTGCTTTTGAGAAGAGATCTGAAACGGTTTACTTGGAATAGATTGCTAATTTTTTTTTTTAATTTTGACAAGTCAAGCAAAGACCAGGTAAAGCAAAATTACTTGTCAGATACTATCTTATTTTTATCACATGAAATATAATTTCTATTCCATAAATTAGAAATAATATTTTTATATGAGATGGCAGAAGTTATGAAATAACTAGCAATGGTCAGTGGTGCACACAGATGGAAAATAGGTTTAATGCAAATAGTGTATGGACAATGTGTCTTATGCCTACTGTTAATTTTAAATTCCCCTGAAGTGCATCTCAGTTGTCTTTTCCCTAACTTCCATATTTGTTTATCAGGAAGAATAGATTACATTTTCTAAAATGTAGTAAGTATGATCACCTTATAATTATATTATAGAAACCTATGAATATAGGGTTTTTTAAAAAATACTATAACCACTTTTTCTGAGAAACAGTATTACATTTCTTTAAGCATTTTTTTTTTTATTGAAGTGTGGTTGACTTCGATTATTACTTTCAACCAAACAACGTAGTGATTTAACATTTATAATACATTACAAACTGACCATCACAGTAAGTCTAGTTACCACCTGTCACCATACAGAGTTATAGTATTATTGACTGTGTTCCCTATGCTGTATATTATATCCCATGATTTATTTATTTTATAACTGGAAGTTTGTACCTGTTAATCCCCTTCACCTATTTTGCCTTCTATCCCATAGGCATCTCATTTTTAAAAGTGTGAGTCTATGTAAATCCATATTTCACTCAGATTCTCAGATTTCCAAAGAATAAAAGTGATAAGAACAGAGAAATTCTTTTTGAGATGTCAGCATTCTGAGGAAGTCAAGACCAAAAGCTTGTTTAATTTCTCTGACTTTCTGTTGCCAGATCCAGGATTCATTTACATTCAAATACAGGCTGCATCTTAGCAAATTTATTAATACACAGCAGCTGACCATTGCCAGTAGCCTCACTGACTCTCTCTCCTCCTGCTCTTCAGGCCCCCACTTCCCTTATTGTATTCACTACATCCTGTTCTGTACCTTCCTCTGCCACAGTCACAAGCCTTGTGATCTGATCCTGGGAACTACTGCCAGAACTGCCAGCCCACTTGCTGAGAGATCCCAAAGGATGACTGATAAAAACTGAATTTAAGGAACCCAGACTCATCAAGCAGAAAACTGAACCAGAAAATAATCATAATGCTGGATAAAATTTGTTAAGCAATCAGGGTACACATGTAAAATTACTTAACCCTTACAATAATCCTTTGAGTATTAGGTACTATTTTAAATCTCATTTTAAAAAAGGAAACTGAGTCATGTAGGATTTTGTTTTTAAGTCTACTGATGTCACAGCTAGGAAGTTATAGGGCCGTGATTCAAACTCAGAGATACGGGCTACAAAGCCTCTTTCTTTTAACAGCTGTGCTGCTCCACCTCTGTATTCAGTGGTACCTGCCCTTACGTGTCCCATCCCTCGTCGTAGACACGTTTGCATGAGCTTTCCAGGAATTCAGTCTCACAGCGCTCCAAGCTGGCATTAACCCTCACCAATTGCCTCTCAAACAGTGCCTTATGCTTCAAAGTACTTCATCATCACAGGTCTGTTAGTTTCCTGTTGCTGCCCCCCAAATTACTACAGATTTAATGGCTTAAAACAGGGCTCCCCAACCCCTGGCCTGTGGACCAGTACCGGTCCACGGCCCGTTAGGAACCAGGCCACACAGCAGGAGGTGAGCAGAAGTAAGGGAAGCTTCATAGCTTCGCATCACTCACATCACCACCTGAACCACTCCCCACCCCCGTGTGTGGAAAAGCTGTCTTCCATGAAACTGGTTCCTAGTGCCAAAACTGTTGGGGACCACTGGCTTTAAAGAATACAAATTAATTTTCTAGTAGTATTATAAGACAGAGCCCAGCACAGTCTCACTGGGCTTTCAGAGACTCCAGGGAAGATTCATTTCCTTGCCTTTTCTGGTTTCTAGGAAACTGCACTCTTTACCTCCTGGTTCCATTCCCCATCCTCCAAACCAGCAGTGACAGTAGAGTCCTCACATTGCACCCACTCTGACCTCTGCTTCCACCATCATCTCCCCTTCTCTGACTCTTCTCTCACTTTCTTCCACTTCTAATTACAAGGTATGGACCCACCTGGACAGTTCAGGACACTCTCCCTGTTTTAACACCAACTGTCTAGCAACCTTACTTCCATCTACAACTTTAATTTCCCTTTACCATGGAATCTTAACACATTCACAGGTTTGGGGATTTGAACGTGGACATATTTCAGAGGTCATATTCTGCCTACTATAATGGCTCATTCAAAAATTGGAAAGCGATTTGATCAATAAAATTTAAACTGTGTGGGAAAGGCTTTAAAAAAAAAAAAAGAATCATTAATCTGTTTAATTATAAATCAGGGGAATGAGGGAAATAGAGAACATTTTGTGCAGGTGGTTCTTCCCAGTGGGTATTTCAGTGACGCACCCTTCAGAGGCCCAGTGCTCTCTCAGCTGCCTGCATATCCCATGGGCCTACTTCCCCTCTGGGTAGATGAAGAGACCCAAGACTCTTACTAAAATTCACCTGCTGACTCCCATTCCCTTGGGACATGTAACTCTACGATAAGTTAAGTAATTAAAAACTCAATTATTTGGTAGCTCTGTCACTTGGAAGCTAAGGGACTAGGAGGAAGTTATTCAATGTAAGGTTCATTAAAATGGTCTATTATGGAAATTAAATAAGAAAAAATATGTAAAACTTAAAATATGTGGCAATTAATGAGCACTTAATAGTAACAGTAGTAGTGTTGGTATAATAGTCACAATATTAATGGCAGATATTTTTATGCAATATCTTGTTAAGTGATTCCTGAAGAAGTACAGTGGCCTCATGCTTGACTTTCAGTTCTACTCTGTAGGCCCAAGGTGCTTTTAGGCATTTCTCTAGAAGGCTTCGAGCTGGAGAGTGCTGATGCAGAGGAGGCAGATTGCAAACCTACACCCATCCCACACTTTTGCATCAACTTGACCAATTCGTTAATTTTTTTTTAATATGGTGTTATACATTCATTGAAATAAAAATATCCACAGCTTTAAAAACAAAGATTGAAACCACTGTTCTTTCTGAAAGAAATGACTCCATGACAGTGGGAAAGTGACAGGTCTGGGGGAATGTTTGGGGAGGCTGCTCCCCCAGGTCTGACCACATGGGGCATCTGCCTACTCTGTTCTACTCTGTGTCAGGCTCACCTCGTGAGAGAAGAAGCAGGCCTACTAACTGCTTCACAGAAGGGATATTGGTAGGATAAGCCTATCAGAGAGAGGAGCAGGGGCACCATTCAGAGTCATAACATATAAAGTTATCTCTTTGCCTTCGTGAAGAAAAACAGTCATCTGGAATTGAGAGGAAAAAATGTTTTACTTTTGAGATGTTTCCAAACTGATTTTTAAAAATTTAATCTTAGGGAATAACTGTGTCTTTTCCATCCTCATTTGATAATTACTTCCTTTGCAAACGTCAATTTTTTTTTTTTTTTTTGCCTGTGCAAGACTGCATGAATGATAGTGCCTAAAATAATCCTCGCTGTTCTCATATAGCAGGTGCTCCTTTGATATTTTTAGCATATTGTTGTTGACAAATGAATACTAATCACTGATTTCTCTTCATTCTCCCTCCACCCTTTCAGGTCCTTGAAGCTACTTGATCAAACACTCGATAGTCACAAATTTGAAACCATGCTTCAGAATCCCAGCACATAGTAAAGGAAAAGACAACACTGATAATTATATCTGTCAAGAAACTGTGAACACGTGGTGTATAAATTCTTTACCAAGACAACTCGACACCTTCTTTCTCTGGGGCTGAACCCCCGCCGCTCACGTGCTCTTCCCACACACTGACCTTCCATTCACTGCAGTGGGAATTCTCAGCGTGTGAAGGGAGAGGTTTTCCAGTCTGCAGACTGAAACAGTACAAGAAGAATAAAGTCTGTGACTTTCACATAAATCACCAAGGCCAGGGTTAAGTGAATCTTGGGTCTATAGCTTTTCCAGAGATTAACAAATCCCTTACTAGGCTATAGTTCAAACTGCATCAGTTCAAGGTTGTCGCTACTTAAAAGAAATCTACACATTGCCCCTCACCTAGACCTGTTCCACATCCGTAATGCTGAGTTGTCCAAATGAGAATTCCAGTTAATTGCAAATTCAACCTCTGTTCCCCTCCTGAAAATGGCAAGTTATTATACTATATTTATACTCTATTCAGGTTCTAGAATCAATTGGCTTTTTGTTTTCCATTTCCATGAATTTTATTATGCATTCATTAATAGTGAGGCAATTTCAGCTCAACTTTTAATTCGTTAGAAGCAAGGATAGAGAACTCTAGTACTGTTTTTTTTTCAAATTTAAGTTTTGTATCTATTCTTATTAGTTCTAACAGAATATAATGTTTATTTATTCCACAGAGTAAATATTATCAGAGTATATTTGCTACAAAATTAGGTCTTTTCTTACCAAGTGTTATGAATCTGGCAAGAGAGTACTAACAAGGATGAACTGATCCTTGTATAATATTTATATATAACCCTCTCTAAACATTTTTTGTTAACTTTATATTTTTGACTGATAAACTGAAGAAATCTCAACTCTTTTTACCTACACTGATGTTCTGACATAGAAGTCTATTTGATATTTTGTAAAGCTTAGGGCTTTACAAAACTAAATTATAGATGTGCATATATATACAGAAATACATCATACAAAATCTAGATCAGTTTTCTCAAATATAAAATGGATATTTTTGGCAATATAAGATCAAAAGTAAAATTCCTTTTCAAATTAGGCATATAGAAACCAGTGATATTAATATTGTGAGTGAAAAGTTACTGCTGCTTCCAGGGTGAAAATATACCTACTTCATTACACATGTTCATGTAGGTAAATGGACAGTGAGACATCTTCTTTCAGAAAGTATCATATACTGGAAAATTATCTGTTAGAGGCACCTATACTGATCATAACTTTTAACTTGTGAATCTAGGCACATAAGTCTGATTTCACTTCATGCTATTATCAGGAAGCAATAACTATTTGGGCGCTTAAATACCTTAGCCACACACATGTACCTGAAGAAAGAATAAATGTCCAGTTGAAACATTCTAGAGAAATCATTAAAATTGAGGGAAATATTTGAATATTCCCTTTCCTCAGATGTAGCCATTGACTCCCCAAGAGACAATTAATTTCACATTTCAGATAGTCCCCCAAATTAGAAATTTAAGAAGCTCAGTTTAGGAACTGTTTTCTTGAAAATATAACCAATTGGAGCCACCACACATGTTTCATTTTGCCCTTTCAGGTGGTCATTACAGTCAGTACCAAATTCTCCTATTCTTCATAGTCCATCACTCAGCAGAGGACAAACAGTAAGGAAACCAGGAGGTGAGCCTATTTCAGCAGTGTCTTGCCATGGTAACAGATTCCCATCCCTGCACACATATCATTTTTTTACTAGAGAGAATGGAGGTGGGGGGGAGGAGGGCAAGGGTAAGGACCCTGAATGTTATGTAAAATAGGTTTACAAAAGAGATAAGCATGACTAAAGGGAATGAATGGAGAATATGTGAGTAGTATTCAGTTTGAAAGAGGTAGTTCTCATTTTTATAAGAAAAATTTAATAAAGCATATATTTTAGTTATCATTTAACAGAAAAATATTAAAGTTATTCAGGCTATGCCGCACACTCTCATAAAGGGAAATCATTGCACCCTTATAATGAGGAAATGGTCATTTCAACACATCTCAGTACATTGTATAAATTTGGAGCTTAAGGTATATTTTCATTTAGCTGTAAGTAGTTGGTTAATATTAAATTATCATGTGTTTTCATGTCAGCATAAATATTGTCATAGTATTACAGAAGCAACTGTCAAATGAGCAGATAGCTTACATTGGTGTTTTTAGAAGTCTTTGTATTTTATGCTTCATTTGCATAATATTAAGTGCTAATAAATGTATGCCAAGTCATCTGTCTGAGTGAAGGGGCAGTCCATCACACCTAAGGCATCTAAGGGCAGATTACATGTCATGTTGGTCCTGCTTACAAATGACCAGCCAAATGGCCAGTTTTCTTCAGTAAAATCTAGTTGGTGAAATGTAAGCCTTCCTGTGAAGTTTACATCAAAAGTAGCCATCCCTAAGACTTAGAGAGGTCCTTTGTGGTTCCCTAAAGTTTCATTGAAGCCAGAAGGAAAAGGAAAAAAATTACTACAACTTGTATTAATGCCTTTTATTATTACTGATCACATTAGAGCCACTGAGATGTCCAAAATCATATCAAAATAAAGACATAGGTTGCTCCTATATGAAGTTCAAACTTTAATATCATAAACAAACGAGATATTAAAAGGGTAAAAATTTGTTGTAACTATTCATCAGTGATCCTAGTGAAATTTAGTTCCTTCCCTTGACCTGGTTGGTAGCCAGATTTTTCTAAACTCTTTCCTGCTATGATTTTTGAAGGCAAAATACACAGAACGTAGTTCAGTAAAAGAATCCTCAAACCTTTTCATTGAGGCATTTACATTTTTATTCTGTTGCTCTTTGAAATAGAACATCCACAGGGAGATAATGGGCTTAAATTACAATTGACTTCGGAAAGAATAACAGATTTTGTGCTTCCTCAATCATATAATCAATAGGGAATTCTCTAGTTATGTGAACTACCACTTTTAAGACAATGCAGAGATCTAAATGCAAAATCTATCATTCAGGAGCTTTTTAAGAATTCAAGGCTGTCTCTGAAGAACTTCGCTAGAGATGGATTACACCAATTTACAAATGCAGTTTTCAACCGTGAGAAATCAAAGTGATCTGATCTCAGTTCATTTTACTAAGCTGTGCCCATAGAACTCTGAGATATTTTGTCTACATTATTTTTAACATCTATAGGTATTTGTGGATGTGTGAATAATATCTGAATTTCTCATCTTTTGGCTAGTTTGTGTTTATCATGAACACAGCTTTTTAGTAAGACCAGCTTTCATAGCATCATGAAGTAGAAATCAATGCTCTAAAGTTTCAGGGAGACCAACATAAGGGAAATTCTCCCAAAACATGGGAGTAGTCTTGCACATCTCATCCCTCTCTAAATTATAAAATCTCTGAGAAAGGGCTGTGACTGCCTTGTGGACTGCTGTCTCCTAGCATCTGGAAAAATGCCCAGCACAATAGAGGCACTCAGTTAATACTTATTGAATGAATAAACAATTACATAAATGAATGAAATTAAATAAATGGATTTTACCTTCTGATAATTTGAAAAAATTCATCACTTTATTTTATACTGATGGGCATTATAATTTCTGAATTACATAATTAGAACCAGAATTGACTCTTCATACTTTTTAGATATATGAATTTGACATCCATTACTTCAAAGGGTTCAAGGGTTTGAGGACACTGAGATAGGCGTGTTTGCATATTCAGAGTTTTTACAATGAATAAAACTCAGCATTTCTTGTTATTTATGAAAGCTCCCTGAGTTATAATCCAAACATGGAACTCCATTTATAAACTTTGTAAAATATAATATTTTAATTTTTACAAAAGAAAATTTAAATTATCATGCATATTGTTAATAAATGTTCCTTAACAACTTTTCTCTAAGGCAATTCCTTGTGATTAGAGACACTATCTCTAAATCTCTTGCTTTCAAAAAAATCACTTTTCCTTTCTCATTTGATTCCTAGAATATATCTGAGCTAAAGATTAATCACATAGCAATTAAGACTTTTCAATGTGTTTATTCATCTAACAAACATTTTTGTGTACCTACTATATGCTAGGTTTTGGATGTAAAATGACAAACAAGACAGATATAGCCACTGCTTGGAGTTTGCTGTGAGGAACTCAACACTTGCTCTAGCAGTTAACTAGAGTTTACCGTCTCATGGGTCCTTCTTCACAGCTGATAGGAGAAATGAAATCCCTTATGCCATGGAAATCATAAAAGGCTCTCTGCACATATTTATGTAAGCTTGCTTTTCTAAAATACCCCACAAATATGCTGCTCAAGGAACCCAAAACCATAGTTAGACACTAGTGAGGTAGGTAGTAATTTACTCATAACTGACACATAGCTCTTACTAAGTTCTGTGCTCAGGACATTCATAGACTATATCACTGAATCCCTTCAACAACTCTCTTTAGTAGGTTCCATTTTATCGACAAGAAAACTGAAGCACAGGTATGTGACCTGTCCAAGGTCACACAGCAGATGGAACTGGGATTTGAACCCACACAGTGTAACACAAGAGCTCATGTGTCTTTGCATTTTCTGTGGCTTGGGGGATGCCATTACATTAAAATAAATGTGTCACTGTATATAAAAAGTACTTTGAAATTGTAAAGTAGTATACAAAGATATATTAGTAAAGTGTGATCAGCAAACCGCATCAGTGGCAGAAAGAGAGTGAGACCTCAATCTTATGTTGCAGCTTCCTCTCATGAAGAATATATGAAGCCAGGGAAATAGATAAACATACAGATTCAGACAGTTTCTGACATGCAATAAATATTGCAATGACTTTTCAGAATTATTTATTGTTAGCCACTGTGTCTATTTGGTGCTACAAAAAAAAACCTGAAAGAAACAAAATCCCTTGCTATAAGGGCTTATAATAAATACACAGTGTGGAGATGAATCAAGGATATTTCACATTTATGGGGAAAGACTGGCCAATAGTAATACTATTTTCTCACCACTGCATGTGATTGTGTCTTTCTAGTTGTTTTCATTATTTTTCTGAAAGAGCTGCAAAATTATGCAGTGGTTCAGCCTGACCAAAGTGGTATTATGCTGCTGGGAAGTAAAAGTACTAGATACCAGATTGGAAGTACTGTCTTCATTATCAAATTTAAGTTCTTTTAAAGCATGAATATAGAGGGACTTTTAAATGTTCCAGACATTTGATTACTTGGATGTTAAGTTTTTCATGTTTCTCCTTTCCAGACCACACTGTGAGATCATGCTACTGAGGGGTTAGGTTCTAAAACCAATGTGAAAGGCAAAAATTGAGATTGGGCTAACATTATTACCACAATCACGTAGATCAGTGTCCATACTTCTAGAGGTAAGCAAGAACTGACACCTTTCGGAACAGTAAACTCACAACTCCCATCTCATTCATCAACAAAGAGGAATCATATTCATTATTTAAATTTGTTCTCTCTCTGGCCCCTCCCAGTTAAATGAGCATGTGATGCAACTTAAATGCTGGTTCATATTTGTGGAAGCAAGGAGTCTTCTTATGAAGACTTTTTATTATCTCCTCATTCTTTTCAACTACCAACTAATTACTCCTTTAAATAATTAAAATTTTGGAAAGGTTAACTTCACATGTAATACAGTGCTAAGGAAACTCATAAGCGTTTTGTCCAAAGCCATACTTTACTTCTCTTGACACCTTTATTTTTACTGGAGATACTACTATTCTCTGTACAGATTTACTGATCTTTCTTATTTGTCATTCACATCAGTTCTTAGATTCTTTAGATTTTTACTTTGAAAAAGTCTCCAACTGTCTTCTCTTACACATTTTTTTATATTCCTACCTATGAATAGAAACAGTACTTCTTACAAGGACTTTTGTGAGCTTTAAACTGTTTTCCCAATTATCATGTATACCCATATATATTTCTCTATATCTTGATGCTTGATAACTCCCCCTGCATTTATTCCTTTGCTCAAAATTCTCCAAGGGGTCCCTCAAAAAAATGTAAGATTTCTACTCAAGACTCTTTAAACCAAAATACTAACATGATGATGGAAAAGAACTTTATAGTGTCCTCCCCTCACAAAGGCAAAACATAGAACATGAAATGTGATGGTATGGAAATCTGGTACATGGTCTGTGAAATACCATCATGGGGTTCTATGACACTGAAAAATATTGCAAGTTTTTCTTCAAGATGAAATCAAATGCAATGAGAGACTACCAGTGTTCTGTGGTGAAGATACAGGAATATATTAGATTATGACCTAAAAATTCCAAAATATTTGCTTGTGGTGGTGATGGTAGTGTGTGTGTGTGTGTGTGTGTGTGTGTGTGTGTGAGAGAGAGAGAGAGAGAGAGAGAGAGAGAGAGAGAGAGAACGTGCAGGGTTGGGCTAAGATGCTAACATTTGTTCAGTTGCTAAGTCATGTCTGACTTTCTTCGACCCCATGGGCCATAGCACGGTAGGCTTCACAGTGTTCTCAAGGCAAGCATACTGGAGTGGGTTGCCATTTCCTTCTCCAGGGGATCTTCCTGGATCAGAGGTCGAAGCCATGTCTCCTGCATTGGCAGGCTGATTCTTTACCACTGAGCCACTAAGGAAGCCCTATGCTAACATTTTTTTTTTTTGAAAGTCGCTCAGTCATGTCTGACTCTTAGCAACAATTCTCCAGGCCAGAATACTGGGGTGGGTAGCCTTTCCCTTCTCCAGGGGATCTTCCCAACCCAGGGATTCAACCCAGGTCTCCCACATTGCAGGCGGATTCATTACTAGCTGAGCCACAAGGTAAGCCCAAGAATACTGAAGTGGGTAGCCTATCCCTTCTCCAGCAGATCTTCCTGACCCAGGAATTGAATCGGGGTCTCCTGCATTACAGGTGGATTCTTTACCAACTGAGCTATGAGGGAATCCCCATGCTGCAAGACAGAGAATGAGTAAAAGCTCTATCTAGTTGGGAAATACGCATCTCAAACCATACTTGGGCCTAATGCATGGTTTGAGATGCGTATTTCCTGACTATATAGCACATTTTTACCCATTCTCTGTCTTGCCATCCAAGTTGACCACTACCTATTCCTGGATACTCTCAAACGTTTCTTCCCCTGAGCTTTTGATTATTTCTGAAATGCCTCTCCTTCCCCTGAAAAAAAATCCTTAACTTTTATGGCCCATTTCAGATGGTGCTTCTTCCAAAAAGCTTTTTGTAATTTTTCCAGGTCTGATGTTATCTTCTCCATCATCAAATCTCACTGTGGTATCTGCACCTCTCCTTAGTGATTTTCTTTGCTTGTCTTATGTATATCCATTTTTGTCTTTATCATCTTGATTTCCCCTGAAATTAGTAATTACATATGGCATGGGTGCTTAATATTTCATAAAAGAAATTACCTTTCACTTGTCAACTTCACAGAATGGCTTCCAGATTATTTTGGGGGCTTATCTCAATTCTCAATAGCTCACTCATGAAGTCCATGTGAACTGACAACTCAACACCAGAACTTTTAAAGAGAAAAAAGTCTTAATTTTTGAGAAATTTTTATTTTTTTTAAACAGAACATAAATATAAAAGAGACATCACTTTGCCAACCATCACTAAAGGTCTGTATAGTCAAAGCTATGGTTTTCCCAGTAGTATGTATGGATGTGAGAGTTGGACCATAAAGAAGACTGAGCACTGAAGAATTGATGCTTTCAAATTGTGGTGCTGGAGAAGACTCTTGAGAGTCCCCTGGACTGCACAGGGATCAAACCAGTCAATTCTAAAGGAGATCAACCCTGAATATTCTTTGGAAGGACCGACGATAAAGCTTTACCTATGCTGATATTGGCCACCTGATGCAAACAAACAACTCATTGGAAAAGACCCTGAATCTGGAGGTTGATGTAAATAATGTAGATGACCATCACCACCACCACTCCCTCTGCACACGTACACAATGATGTACTGCTGGTTTATCCCCACATATTTGGTTGCTTATTCCACGGGAGAAATGATGAAGGGTAAAACTAGGTTTCAAGTCAACAGCCAAACAAGATGGGCACCATAGTACCACTTCCAACTGGACTGTAGTCCTATATTAATGGTCCTCTCCATAGCTGCTCTCCAAAGGAACACAGGTCTACCTACTCTTTGTTAATTCTTCCCCACCTCCAAACTCCCCCAAATTGCTGCATTTGAAATGGGGGTTTGGGAGAATAATTACTATTGTCTCAACTGCTTTAGCTTACCCTGAAAAATAAAAGTTAATCAAAATCATAACATTTCACTAGTGTTCGTCACATATTGCGGAGTTTTTTGTTTTTTTGTTTTTTTTGGTGTGGCCAGCACAAAGTTTTATCTGTGTGTGACATTTATATAACAATATGTTCAACATTTAATTTAAATATGATATTTATTTAATCCCTCTCTCCCAACCCCAAAGGAAAAAGAAAACCCACAGCATCCTAAAGGAAAATTCCCATACTTAGAACTGCATTTCTTTTTTTTTTCCTTTGTGTTAGAATGATTACAAACAGAACTTCAAGAAATATCCTACATGAATACAATTTCAAATTTCAAAGAGTTTAATTGCTACCTGTCCAATCTTGCTTCCTATGGGTTTTTTTCATTAACTGTATTGTATCTAAAAGAGCTATAAGAGTGAGAGGCTAATGGCTGCCTCAGAAGGAGACCCATACCGGGTCTATACCTGAATTTTTGATAACACAACTTTTCTAGCATCTGGTCCTTAGCTTTGCAGACCCAGGCTCATTTTTTTCCCCTAAGAAATCTAGGGACAGTCTCAGCTAACATCTGTCTTCTCAGAATAATTACTAATAGCACCCCCTTTAACTCTCAGAAGTGCCCCAATTTAGACAACACAAGATGTTGTCAACCCACTTAGAAATGATAAAGCCCTAGGATGATAATACTTATTAACCTTCTTCAATTCACAGATTGATTGGGAGGATTCTATTTCGTTGCAAGTAAACAAAACAAGATTCAATAGAGCTTGAGTGAAAGAGGAATTCACTCCTGGCAAAGCAAGTCAGGTCTGAGATCTCATTGTTGACAGAATTCTCGCCTCTTCTCAACTCTTCCCTAAGCCCTGCTTGTCCCTCCTCTTTTTGTTTGTGACCCTTGTTTCTCTTCCTTGTCTGTTCCTCCTTACTCTTTGCACCATCCGGCATAGGTCCTTATAGCTCTTAATCTAAAAAGGAAACTCGATTCTTACTCTTCCAGTCTATATTGTACAGGCAGACTCTGAATGGCCATGCTTGGCTCTGGTGCTCACCTCCTGAGGCACTAAAGGAAAAAGGCGGCATGACTGGCTAGCCTAGGTCACACCCACATGCCTACTGGGTATGTTTGTTAGCTGCAGGAAATCCAGGAAGAGGAGCACACTAACAGTTCTATTCAAGACAAGTTAGGAAAAGAACCACAAACTAATGCAGATATCAAACGGGGTTCACCTACAGCTGAGATAACACCCAGTGAATCAGAAGAGTCTTCTTAGATACAAATTTAAGTGGATGGTAAAATCTGAGTAGGATTTGAGAGGTTTGGAAGGAGTCTGGAATAGCTTTGAGACAGACATTGATTGGAGGCGGAGCACTATCTCCAATCTTGGATTAAAACAAGAATCGTGTGTCAGTTTTAATTCTGAAGCCCACCAAGTTAAGCTGGGCTCTGACAGGAAGTCATTGTAGGTTTGGCTGTCTGGGGTTCTCCAAGTGTCCATAATCAGTTGCCCATCAGCTCAGTAGCTTACCTTCTAGGTTGGTTGACTCCCAACTGAGGTGCTTCAGCAGTCCTCCATATGGTGTCTTATCCTCCAGCAGGATAGTCTGGGCTTGGCAAAGGGAAAGAAAGCAAGAGATAGCAGGGAGGTGGGACGGAGGGTCAGGATGGGTAACACATGCATACCCATGGCTGATTCATGTGAATGTATGGCAAAAACCACCACAATATTGTAAAGTAATTAGCCTCCAATTAAAATAAATTTTAAAAAATGTAAAAAAAAAAAAAGAGAGAGATAGCAAAAGTCCACAAAGCCTTTTTTGAGAGTTAGAGTCAGACTGACACAATGTCACCTCCACTACATTCTTCTGACAACAGCAAGTCACAAGACCATCCCATATTCAAGAATTAGGGGTGAACTCTATCTTTTGAAAAGAGAAGTTCATTGCAAAGGGCATGCATACACAGAGGGACAGAAAAAGCCATTTTTTTGCAGTCAATGCATGAGTACTTTCACTGAAATAAGATGACTGGAAACGCATCCTCAGTAGGCAAAGTTAACAGAGTTAACAGGTAACATTTATTAAGTGCTTACCATGTTCCAAGTACTGTTCTAAGAGCTTCATGGATATTACCACATTTTAATTCTTGGAAAGTCTTTCATTTCAGAGAAGTAGACTGCCTGCATATGGAAGTCTAGATGTGGCTTCCTTACTTATTAGAAAAGGAAGCAGCTGAGTTCAAGGTCAGGAATTTTCTGGACTCTGAGTTGCTGTCCCTCATCAGAAGTCAGACTACTCTGCATAGTTGCTGCTTGGGTTCCCAGCTGCCTGTGTAGAAAGCAACAGCTAACAGGATGATCTATCAGTCAGGGTTCTCCAGAGAAACAGAACCAATGATATCGATATATATAAGAGGAGACTTCTTATATGAATTGGCTCCTGTGACTATGGAGGCTGAGAAATTGCAAGATTGGCCATCTGCAAACTGGAGAACAAGGAGCACCTATGTTAGACTCCAGGAGAAGACAGATGTCCCAATTCAAGCAGAGAGTAAATTCACCCTTCCTCTACCTTTTTGTTCCACTCTGGCCCTTAATGGAGACTACCTTAATGCAGACTACCCAGCTGCACAGGTGAGGGTGATAATTGCTTGGTTTGCTGATTCCAGGTGCTAACCCCTTCCAGAAACACCCTCACAGACACACCGGGGAACATTTTAGCAGGTCTCTGGGAACTGCTTAGTCCATTCAAGTTGACACATAAAATTAATCATCACAGGTGGTTTCAACCTTTTCTTCTCAAACAGAATGCAATCCACTAAGGCAGATATAATAAGATGTTGAGAGAATTTGGTTTTCTGTTGGCTAGAATTATGGCTAAAGTCCAAAGCTGAAATCAGAAATTACCATACATTCCCATAATCTAAAGAAAACCTTGGACTTTCTAAGAGGTAGTAGAACTAGCCCAACTCACTTCAACCCCTCAGGTACCACCAAACAGGGAAGAGAAAGGGAGAGAGAGATGCGGGAAATGCAGTTTTTGGAGAGAAAGCTTTCAGTCTCCACCTCTGTTCTTAACCAGGCCAAGCCATGTGAGAGAGGGGAGCCTCAAGACAATCTCTCATAAAGAGTAGAGGTGACTTTAAGGGAAAAAAATTGCTAGAAACTCACTACCCAGCTGGAAGATTGCAGAAATCTATCATTCCCCAATGTTGCCATTGCTTCTGCAGTTGAATGCGTGAGAGCGTTCTTAGGAGAATTTTGAGACAGGTTCCTTGAGGAGCGTGGACATATATAAACAGACTGAAGATTGTGGGGCCCCATGCAAGGTTCGTGCCAGCAGGATTTGCAGGGAATGTGGTACCTGAGAAGAAGATGCGGACAAATGTCCACTTCATTCCAATTCCCTTTGACCCTCTAGGTTCACAGATGAGGGCCTCAGAACTGTCACTCTGTCCATGTGATGAAGTGTGAAACTTAGAGGAGGGGCTTGGATTTACATCAATGTCGGGTCACTATGTGTGTGAATGCTAAGTTGCTTCAGTCCTGTCCAACTCTTTGAGGCCCTATGAACTGTAGCCCGCCAGGCTCCTCTGTACATAGGATTCACCAGACAAGAATACTGGAGTGGGTTGCCATTTCCTTCTCCAGGGGATCTTCCGACCCAGGGATCCAACCTGAGTCTCCAGCGGCTCCTGCATTGCAGGCAGATTCTTTACTACTGAGCCACTGGGGAAGCCCTGTCAGGTAACCTTACAAGCTGCTAAATGCTTATTCTCACTGACTTTGCCTCTGACCAGTAGCAAACCTCATGGGCCAGAAAGAATCTATCAACCACACTTTGAACAGCAGCTTATGTATACTTTGTAGAATTGTAGAATTGTGTATCAAACATAAAGATTGCACTTTTAAATAAAATCATATTTAATTTCAATAAAATAAGCTACCAGAAAATTGTGGATTCTGTCCATGATATTTCCAATAAGGACAGCAAGGGAGAAAGTCACCAAAACGTTGCTGGAAAAAAAAAGATTAGAAACAAAAAACCCCACAAGGTATAGAGATTCTTCAATAAACCCATAAACCTATCAGAATTGTTACATTCTAATTTTGAACTTTAAAAAAATCCTTTTGTGAGTGCTCACCTCGGATTAAAGTCCTAACAAAGGACTTGCTTCAAAATTTAATCAATCTGGTAACAGTGTGACCGAACCAAGGGTTCACTGCCAGAGGCTCACAGAATCCAGTATTATGGCACTGGTTTTTGAGAGGTCCACCTGCAAGGAGACGGGAGGAAGGGCTTAAATCTGTCTTCCCAATCTGGGATGAGGTCAAGCCTATTATGAACTGGAGAGCAGGACTAGTATGCAGAAGCACTGGCGGGGCAGGTTCCCATTGGAGGGCTTTGGGATTTGGCCATTCAGCGACTAAACAACAAAACAGTAAAGAGGCTTCAGCACACAATCTTCCAAGGTTACGGACCGTTCACTTCCAATAGTGTTCCTTTCTTCAGGCTCCGGTCAAGTTCTGGGCCTTTGGTTCCCCAAACCTTTGGTTCTGGGTAGTGTATAAGGTTATAATTTTTCCTCCATGCATGCTCCAGCTGTGTGACTTGCAATTTTGTTGTTTTTCTGCAAAACACCGCAGCATCTTGTTAGGAACAGGACCGAGCTGGTTTGGGGCTGGTTCTGTGGAACTGGCTTCTCTTGTGGCTCAGCTGGTAAAGAATACGCCTGCAATGGGGGAGACCTGGGTTCTATCCCTGGGTTGGGAAAATCCCCTGGAGAAGGGAAAGGCTACCCACTCCAGTATTCTGGCCTGGAGAATTCCATGGACTGTATAGTCCATGGGGTCGCAGAGTCGGACACGACTGAGCAACTTTCACTTTCACTTTCTGTGGTTACAGGAGCCTGTTATGATGTGATTTCCATTGTGTTATGATTTCTACTCATCGTGTGTGAAGCTCAGAGGATTTTAGCTGAGTACAACAATAATTCAAACTGGAGTCACAGCGGCCAGTGTGGACTGCCATTGTTAGTTGTTTTGAAACGTCCAGTATAGGACAGTGAGGATGTTGCTTTAGATAATAAATTTGTCCAATAATGTCCATGGAAAGACTTCACTGAAACTGAAGGGGATCTCATAGAGGCAAGACCCCGGAAGGCATAATTGTCTCACCCTACCAGCGGACTCGTTAAAATGAGGCCATGAACGAACTGACCAGACTCTAAGCTGTTGAGAGCTGTTCCAAAGGGATGCTGCCGGAAGCTCTGTTGGTACAGAAGGCATCTTCAGATGAGCGTGAGACCTGTTGCTGAACTGGAGACCATCTGTCAGGCTGAGACACCACCTCCTGGATCTCTCTTCAGAGTGGTTCGTAACCTTGTTTTCTCTTTTTTTACATGACTAACTTTGTGCAAGGTTGTGTGATTGTGTGCCATAAACTGAGTATATTGCTAAATTGAATATTCACTGCACTTTGTATATTTCTGATCTCCTGTTTCTTACCTCTGGGTCCTGTGACATAGCCCTGAATGATATTATTTATAACAAAAAATACAGTTATCCCTTCATATCTTCTAGGTCTGCATCCAAGGATTCAGCAATTTCAGATAGAAAATATTGGGAAAAAATTTTTTCGTAAAGTTACAAAAAAGCAACCCTCAAGTTTGCCACACACCTGCAACTATTTCCATAGCATTTACATTTTATTTACAACTATTTCCATAACATTTACATTGTAACAGGTATTAAAAGTAAAATATAGATAGTTTAAAGTGAATCAAATGATGTGCTGGATAGTTTATATGCAAACGCGACACCATTTTATGTAAGACTTGAGCGTCCTTGGGTTTTGGTATCCGTGGGCGTCCTGGAACCAATCTCTCTTGAATACAGTTAGGACTACGTTTGGTCTTTAACCCCCTTCCTGGCATAAAGCCCCTAAAACCCTTGGCATTTCCTGTGATGAGAACAAAGGTGTCTTTTGTTATGTTAATGAAATAGTTTTTGGACACAATTGGATTTTTTTAAACTATTTTTTAATTGAAGTATAGTTTCTTTTACAGTGCTTCGGGTGTATAGCAAAGTTGATTTCAGTTATAGATCTGTTAGAATCTTCTTCAGATTCCTTTCCATTATAGGTTATTACAAGATATCAGATACAATTTTCTGTTCTTTATAAATCTTTATTGTTATCTATTATATATATATGTGTGTGTGTATGTGCGTGTGTGTGTGTGTGCTACCCAAGTGGCATTAATGCCAATGCAGGAGACATAAGAGACTCAGGTTCTATCCCTGGGTCAGGCAGATCCCTTGGAGAAGGGCACAGCAACCCATTCCAGTAATTTTGCCTGGAGAATTCCATGGACTGAGGAACCTGGCAGGCTACAGTCCATAGGTCACAAAGAGTCAGACACAACTGAAGCGATTTAGCATAGCACACACACACGCATGTGTGTATTAATATATATCTGTTAATCTCAAATTCCCAATTTATCCTCCCCTCCGCATTCCACTTTGGTAACCATAAGTTTGTTTTCTATGTTTGTGAGCCTGTTTCTGTTTTGTAAATAAATTCATTTGTATTATGTTTTAGACTCCACATGTAAGTTATATCATATGATATTTGTCTTTGTCTGACTTAGTGTGATAATCCATGATGCTGCAAATGGCAGTGTTTGGTTCTTTTTGATGACTGACTAATATTCCATTATATATATATATATATATATGTTTATATATCTTTATATATTCATCTGTTGGTGGAAATTTAGGTTGCTTCCATGTCTTGATTATTGTAAATAGTGCTGCTATGAACACTGGAGTGCACGTATTTTTTCAGATTAGAGTTTTCATCTTTTTTGGATTTATGCCCAGGAATGGGATTGCTGGATCATATGACAACTCTATTTTTAGTTTTCTAAAGGAACCTCCATACTGTTCTCTGTAGTGTCTGCACCAACTTACATTCCCATCAACAGTGTAGGAGGGTTTCCTTTTCTCTACCAGTGGGCCTTAGGAAGCATCACTACGAACAAAGCTAGTGGAAGTGATGAAATTCCAGTTGAGCTATTTCAAATCCTAAAAGATGATGCTGTGAAAGTGCTACACTCAATATGCCAGCAAATTTAGAAAACTCAGCAGTGGCCACAGGACTGGAAAAGGTCAGATTTCATTCCAATCCCAAAGAAAGGCATTGCTAAAAAATGCTCAAACTACCGCACAATTGCACTCATCTCACACGCAAGTAAAGTAATGCTCAAAATTCTCCAAGCCAGGCTTCAGCAATACGTCAACCATGAACTTCCAGATGTTCAAGCTGGTTTTAGAAAAAGCAGAGGAACCAGAGATCAAATTGCCAACATCAGCTGGATCATCGAAAAAGCAAGAGAGTTCCAGAAAAACATCTATTTCTGCTTTATTGACTATGCCAAAGCCTTTGACTGTGTGGATCACAATAAACTGTGGAAAATTCTGAAGGAGATGGAAATACCAGACCACCTGACCTGCCTCTTGAGAAACCTGTATGCAGGTCAGGAAGCAACAGTTATAACTGGACATGGAACAACAGACTGGTTCCAAATAGGAAAAGGAGTACGTCAAGGCTGTATATTGTCACCCTGCTTATTTAACTTATATGCAGAGTACATCATGAGAAACGCTGGGCTGGAGGAAGCACAAGCTGGAATCAAGATTGCTGGGAGAAATATCAATAACCTCAGATATGCAGATGACACCACCCTTATGGCAGAAAGTGAAGAACTAAAGAGCCTCTTGATGAAAGTGAAAGAGAAGAGTGAAATAGTTGGCTTAAAGCTCAACATTCAGAAAACTAAGATCATGGCATCTGGTCCCATCAGTTCATGCGAAATAGATGGGGAAACAGTGGCTGACTTTATTTTTGGGGGCTCCAAAATCACTGCAGATGGTGATTGGAGCCATGAAATTAAAAGATGCTTGCTCCTTGGAAGGAAAGTTATGACCAACCTAGATAGCATATTAAAAAGCAGAGACAGTACTTTGCCAACAAAGGTCCATCTAGTCAAGGCTATGGTTTTTCCAGTGGTCATGTATGGATGTGAGAGTTGGACTATAAAGAAAGCTGAACGCCGAAGAATTGATGGTTTTGAACTGTGGTGTTGGAGAAGACTCTTGAGAGTCCCTTGGACTGCAAGGAGATCCAACCAGTCCATCCTAAAGAAGATCAGTCCTGCGTGTTCATTGGAAGGACTGTTGTTGAAGCTGAAACTCCGATACTTTGGCCATCTGATGCGAAGAGCTGACTCATTTGATAAGACCCTGATGCTGGGAAAGATTGAGGGCAGGAGGAGAAGGGGACGACAGAGGATAAGTGGTTGGATGGCATCACCGACCCAATGGACATGGATTTGGGTAGACTCTGGCAGTTGGTGATGGACAGGGAGCCCTGGTGTGCTGTGGTTTATGGGGTTGCAAAGAGTCGAACACGACTGAGCGACTGAACTGACTGATGTCTCCAGCATTTGTTTATTTGTAGACTTTTTGATGATGGCCATTCTGACCAGTATGAAGTGGTACCTCATTATAGTTTTGATTTGCATTTCTCTAATAATTAGTGATGGAAGCCCCCTGGTTTTTATTCTTAGAGGAAATTAATTACTATTGAGTGTGTGTGAGAGAAAAAGAGACCTTGCTTTATAAGAATTGAGAAGGAACTTATCCTTGGTAACAGTTCCAGTGAAGGTGTGTATAAGGGTAGATTCTGGTTTTGAGGGGCCTGAAACTTATACTGAGGAGAGTTGGAAAACAAAACTTGTTAAGAAAAGTAACTTAAAAACTCTGTGAAAAGCTGCATATTCATTTAGTGTGAGAATAGAAATCACAAGAAATTATAAAATTTCACAACTTGACAAATACCATAAAATCCAGATATTACATAATTCCTAACTTTCCCTTTCTTGCTCTTTTGTTCTTTTTCTTCTCTGTCTCTCTTTTTTCTTTTTGCTGTCTACTCTTTGAATTGCCTCATGATACAACATTGATTTAAAAATATTTTCCATGAAAAAAATAGATCTTTCAGCCATCTCCTTGAAATTTGGTTGATTAAACTTTGTTGCTGTTTTTAAATTTTTGGAAGTTGAGATGAATTTCTTACAACTTTATAACTTATATTTGGAACACCAAATTAATTTTTTAGGGCTGTGGTTAAATTTGGAAAACTTTCTGTCATATATAAGTCATAAGTTCACAGGACAGTTTTTGCTCAGTGATTTATCTTAATATTAATTCTATTTGAATTGACAATACTCTTGTAAAAATTTAATAAAGAGAAACCTCAGTTAAATAGAGTCTGGAAACCAGAACAGGAGCTCTCATGCCCTGTGAGTATAGCAGAGCCCATCTGGAAGAAAAAAGACTCCTCTTCTTTCTTGGCAGAGGGCTTCAGCCAGTGAAAATCTCTGGACTCTGCCACAGCCCTCCAGACTCCCTTTTTTCCTCTGTGTTCTTCTCTTGCTATTCAGGGACTTGCATGTGGCTCACCATGGTTGCAGACTCCAAATTGCAATTCTCTGCTGATCACAAATAAACTCATCCTTGCTGCAGAAATACTTGGCAGTCAATTTATTTTAGGACAACAGTCTGTAAACACTTTGATATCGGTGTCCTCACTGTAATATAGTTGTAGTGCATTACAAGTTTTTAAAGTTTTCTTCTTCTGTCAGTGTTTCTTATCAAATCTACAAAAAAACAAATCTTTTCCCACTCTGTTCATATGAAGTATTAATACATCCTTTTGATTGGATTATCTAGCAAGCCAAGAGCTTACTTACTAATTCCATTCAAGCTTATCTTTATCTTTACCTCTTAATGAATTGCTTTTTTGAATAGGATCTGATTTTATTGTTTCTGTTGCTATAATTTACTCTTCAGTGTCAGATTAAATGGTACTGATTTTAAGCACTCATTTTTGTGACCTTTTCTTTTCATATTTCAGTCATATGAACTGGAACATCCTCTCAGTTCATCATTAAATGCATTTTAAAGTGACAAAATTATATCCATAAATATCCATATCAAGAGTTTATAATTTCTCACTTGCTTTATTGAAACATTCCAGGCTGTCTTTATAAATTGCAGATAAAATGGAGTATCTGTAACTCAATGTGCTCTTGTCCTGAACTCAAAATGCCCAAGGCCACTGGAGGGGAAATGTAAAGAAGGACCAGTCATAGTGAAAAATGGTTTTAACAGTTTACATGAAAAGACTTTATTTTTTGCAAATTGTATAGAAACACATGATGCTGTGAAAACATTTGCTAGGGCCTCTCTCAGGGCTAGCTGCTGTGAGGAGCCCAAAGCTTAAGTCTCATTAGTTTCACAGTTATCCTGCCTCTGCTTACAGATTTTCAGAGTTACTTGCAGATGGGTAGGGTAAGCCTACCTCCTGTTGGGTGTGCATATGATTTAGGGGATTTCGAGACTTAACTTATAGAAGAGAAAACCTAGAGAGGAGAAGCTGATGCAGTTATCTTTCTAGGAATGCTGGATTAGACTGAACAGTTGCCACACTGCTTTGGGCCTGGATGTCAAAATGGAAAGTCATAATAAGTGAATAATTACTGCCAAGAAAAGCCTCTCCTCTTTGTTCGTGTGTGTGTGTGTGTGTGTGTATTATAAAGAATATGAACTGGGGAAAAGCCTAGGTCTTACCTACCATTCCAGCAACTCAGAAACATCTAGTGAAGCATCAGTCTTCCTCCAGGTTCCAAGAATGACTCAATCTCTCTTTTCCCCGTTTTGGTTCCCTAACACCTGATGTCCCAGCGGATAGCTCTGTACACTAAAAATGAAACAAAAATTTCTCTGTATAAATGTTAGGATATTATAATGGAAGGGATATTTGAAGCCTCAGTGAAATTAAAAAAAAACAACAACAACGATTTAACCTAATGCAGGTCCCAGCTGCTGATAAGATGAGAGACAATGGACTTCTGAATGCCAATTTGAAATATTATTATTATTTTCTAATGTGGTTCAGAAGACATGATTTTTCAGTGTTTGAAAGTGCAATTTTCTGTTTGACCACCAGGTAGCAGACAAATGCCTTGCAAGAAAGGCTCTTCAATCACTAGAACATAAAATGTCAAAAACATACAACAAAAGGAATGTAAATAATGCCAAAGACATAAAGTGATTGATAAACACAGTGGTTCTTTCATTTAAAAGATGCCAGAAGGCATATGCTAAAACAAAACACTTCAGCCATTTTCCTTCTTAAATATATTTAAAGATTTTATCAACTGTCATTTACTTTGTGGGTCTGGGTTAAAGAAGTGAGATCTCCTCTTTCTGAAGGTGAGCAAGTACTAATAAAAGGAATGATGTCCTGTGTACGCTGCCTGCTTCCTGGAACTACCTGACATGTCTAAAGAAGGTGAACACTGTGGATGTCTTCATAGTTAATCTACTGACAGAGACTTCCCTAGAAGTCCTCTTTAGTCATAATAAAGTGAAAAGTGAAAGCGTTAGTCTCTCAGTCATGTCCAGCTCTTTACAACCACATGGACTGTAGCCCACCAGGCTCCTCCGTCCATGAGATTTCCCAGGCAAGAATACTGGAGTGGGTTGCCATTCCCTTCTCCAAGATCTTCCTGACCCAGAGATCGAACCCAGGTCTCCCACTTTGCAGGCAGATTCTTTGCCTCTGAGCCACCAGGGAAGTCATAATAAAACTAGCTGTGAAAAGAGAAAAAGGGAATTCTCAATTAAACCTAGTGTGTAAATGCTAATAAATGGTTTAACCATTGGCAGATTTTAAATTAGACTCCAACTCACCAACTGTAAAATCAATAAAATTTTAGTACAAAATTCTTCTTTCTAGGTGACTTTAAACAAACAATCCTTTAATACACAAGCTCACTATGTATGTACTTTTCATTAACGTAAAGGACAGGCATACCTCATTTTATTGTGTTTCACTTTACTGTACTTTGTGGATACTGCTTTCTTTACAGATTGAAAATCTGAGGCAACCCTGAGATGAACAAGTCTGTTGGCACCGTTTTTCCAACAGCATTTGCTCACGTCATGCCTCTGTGTCACTTCTCAGTAATTCTGAAATTTCAAACTTTTTAATTACTGTTGTTAGTATATTTGTTATGGTGCTCTGTAATCAGTGATCTTTGATGTTGCTATTGCAAAAAGATTATGACTCACTGAAGGTTCAGATGATGGTTAGTAATTTTTAGCAATCAAATATTTTTTGATTAAGGTATTTTTTTTAGACATAATGCTATTGTACGCTCGGTAGTATAAACATAACTTTTATATGCACTGGGAAATCAAAATAATTTGTGAGTTGCCTTAAAAATTCTGTGACTTGAGTTGCTTTTTAAAAAAATCTGTGACTTGAGGTGGGGTGAAGCTGAACCTGCAATCTATCTAAGGTATGATTACAATCACTCAGTGTCATAAAAACCTCCCCTGGGTTTTATTGAAACAGGCTTTCTCCAGAGGACAATTAATCTTAGGTCGAATCAAGCTGAAAAACTTGTCTTTGATATCTGGGCGTTCTAATCTTCCCCCTCCCTGGTCTGTAACTCTTATACTATCTGTAACCCCACCCCCATCTTCCCTGAGTGCCAACTAGTCACATGATTGCTCCTCCCGCCCTCGCAGCACCTGTCGTTCTAACCTCAGCTGCCATAAAAGACATGGTGACTGGCTTTCAAAGTTACCTTCTGAGTGCTGACTATATTTTTACAGGTCTTGAACACTTAAGCTGCAGGGAGAAGGTGCAAAACTTTTAGACTCAGAAGTCAGAATGTTGGATTTAAATCTCAGCTCTGTGCCTTACTATCAAAATGCTTAACTTCTGTGTGATTTCTTTTCCTTTTATGTAAGACGGGAAATAGTTCCAGGACCTAGTCACAGACTGCTGTGAGCCTTGACTGAGATCATGGGGCAGTGTGTCTGGCATGATGCAGACTCTTAATGAGTGCTAGTTGTATGTCTTCATTACAAGGGGCTTTTCATAAGCCCCTTCTCGGGTGACTGGAATCATTACCCCTGACAGGTTTTCCCTTAAATAGGTCAGAGGATTCAGACCAAGGCTATGACTTAATGCCTAGATTGCAATTGGAAAGAACAACTGTTCATGACAACAATTGTCATGCTTTGGAGCCTTGCACAAGCCATCTAATCCTTTCTACAAATGAACCTTTTACTTTGTGAATACACATTATTGATTAGACAGACAAATATTCTATTTATTGTAATCTCAAAGCTGCTTTTCAATTAATAAGTTCAAAGGTAAGTTCTCAGATAGAGATCTCAAATCCAGCACATCCAGACTGAACTGACCACCTCACCCCCATTCAGCACCCTCACATCATAATTTATGGCGGCTCCAACCTGCTAGTTTTGTAAGCCATATACATTGGAGGGACCCCCTCACTCCCCTCTTTTTCTCACATCTTACATTCAGTGTGTTAGATAATTCTGTTGTCTGGACCTTCCAAGTATTTCCTAAAGCTGACCACTTTTCACTAATTATATTCCCAGCATCCTGGTCCCAGCCACCATCTCTCACTTGAATTACTGTAATAACTGCCTAACCAGTCTCTCTGATTCTACATCCCCAACCCCAGCCTATTCTCAACACAGCAGCCAGATTCTTTAAATATCCAAGTCCGAGTGTGTCACTCCTCTGCTGAGAACTCTGTGATGACTCTTCACCTAGAACTGAAGCCAAGGTTTTTGCAATGTCTTTCCAGGCTTCCTGTGATGCAGCTCTCACTTCTCCGCCTTGAGACCTCCATTAGCTCACTCCCCTTAGATCACATTGGCTTCTGTGCTGTTCCTCAATAATATCAGGCATGGCCACTTCAGCCCTTTAAGCTAGCTATACTCTCTACCCAAAACATTCTCCCATCTTTGACCTATTCCTGCAGATCTTGCTTTCGAAACTGTGTTCAGGTCTTATTTTCACAGTGTGGTTTACTCTGACCACTTGATTTAATATTGCCACTTGCCTGTCCACACCCCGCACATCCCAGCCCATATTTCCCTCTTTTACTTAATCATTTGCTCCTTAGCATCATCACCTCTAGCAGCATACATTTGTGTTTATATCCTGTCTCTCCCTCTGTTTGTCTCTCCATCTTTTATGCTGCTTATTTTCTTTTGTCTATTTCCCTCCACTTGACTGTAAGTTTCACAGAGGCAGGTATTTTTCTTTTTCTTTTATTTATTGATGTGTCCCAACTACCTCAAATACTCATTATTTCCTGAAACTAAATTGGAGTGTACGGGGAAAAGTAATATGTAGAGAGGAATTAAGATACATTGAAGATTTATTAATCAATAAGCACTGTTCTAAGCATTGTTCTAAGCACTTCCACATACAAATTCACTTGGTTTCCCCTTGTATGTGAGATTGGCAAAAGTCAAACTTCTGTTAACACAGATTCTTATTATCATTTCTTGCCAAGGAGATGCTTTTCGGAAGCTAAAATACAATAGTCATGTTTTATATATAGCTGGGACAGAACAGTAACAGTAACAAGAATGGGGGGGAATCAAAAAGAAAAGAACATGAAAAATTATTTGAAAGGGGTTTCAAGTTGTGCATTAGTACAGCCTTACAATGCTTCAGAGTCTAGCAGTTAGGTTCATCAAATGCAAGCTCGTGCTTGTAAAGTCATTTTCATTTTCTTAGGAAAACTGGTTTGGATCCAGATTATTAAAAAAAGTCTCAGCAGAAGTTAAACTTGATAATTTAAAAGATAACTGAATTCTACAAACGTATATTGAGTGGACATTATGTAAGCAATGTGTGAGTGACAAGTAGGATAAAAACAATGAGGCATTGTCTTTTCTCAGTAAGAGGTTATAATTGAGTAGGAGACACAAGACATGTAACACTGATAATTATAATTCACTGCAGAAAGTGATAAGTGCTATCATAAAGGTACAGCATATAATAGAAAGATAGGAATAGGAATGATTAAATACTTAGAGATATTCACTTTTAAATTTCAGTTTAAATTTGTGTATGTGTTTATCTCTTGCAAGATGCTTCAACTAAATTGACCTCCGCCAACTACCAATAATTGCTGTGGGTTTTATATTATGTTATCAGACTCTATACTCTTCATTTGTCACTACCTCAATTTATTTAAGTAATGCTTTGCAAAGTCCAAAGCCCTGAATCTTGGAGCTTAAAGATTACTTTTTTAATCTAGTAACTTTCCATAATATAAAGTGCTAACTGGATTCAATTTAATTCATCATTTTATGTGAAGTTGAAATGAATGAGAAAATATAGAATATGAATTCCATATAAGACATAATTCAAGCATCTATTGATAAAAAATACTATAGTGTTAACATTAATGCATTTATATAGATGACAAATATTATAAATATATAACCAGATCAAAAATGATGAAGAAATTCCCATGCTAATATTCACTTTTTAGTGAATGATAACGTCAGAATCAGAAACCTAGAATTATCTCTGACATCTCTTTATCTTTCCTCTCATCCAATAGCCAATCCAGCATCAGATCCTATAGACTTTTACCTGCAGAGTGTCTTTTAAATGCATCCACTTATCTCCATCTCCACTGTTATTCTAGTCCCATCTACCATATCTCACTTGGACAATCACTATGGATTCATATCTGGATATTTTACATTGACCCTTTCCCCAATAAGTCATCCTCCACTCTATGGTAAGAGTGATTCCTGATGGTGTGTGTGGTTATTTTGGGACCCCAGGTGTTGAGAATTGGGTGACTCATATTTCTCAGTTCATGGCACACTGTCATCATCAGTCCCTGTAATGTGCTTCTCTTATTTCATATTTTATTATTTGCCCCCATACTTCTCATTACCATTCTTTTCTTCCCTCATTCTGCTAATTCATGTAGGTAGATATACTTGTTAATAAATATGATATTATTTCAATGTAATGAGTTTAAAAAGTGTATTAACGTCCCACTGCCCTATTCCATGTCCTGAATCTAAATTCTTTTGTTCAGCATCAATTTATTGAGCAACAGCTAAGGGTCAGGCAATTTTCTAGGCCATTGGAGATAATAAGAGGAAATGTAATGGACAAAAAAATGTCTTCAGGAACTTATATTTTAGTGGTATTATGTGCTCAGTTGTGTCCAACTCTTTGCAACCCTATGGACTGTAGCCCACCAGGCTTCTTTGTCCATGGGATTTGCCAGATGAGAATACAGAAGTGGGTTGCCATTTCCTCCTCCAGGGAATCTTCTCGACCCAGGGATTGAACCCATGTCTCCCACGTCTCCTTCATTGCGGGCGGATTCTTTACTGCTGAGCCACTGTAACAGTACAGTTACTGGTACTAGCTGTAAAATGGGGATAATAATGGTCCCTATCTCATAATAATATTAAAGACATTAAAATATGTAAAGCACTTAGTGTTTATATAATATAGTGTTTAACATATAGAAAGTGCTTTGCAAGTTTTTGTTAAGTAATTAAAATAATGAAGTTATACCAGTGGTAACAAAAAAAAGAGATGAGTAAAACATAGATGATGTTGGATGGTGATAAATACTGGAGAAAAATAAAGCAGGAAATGAGAGGTAAGATGTGTGCAAGGATTAGGGATGTCAAGCACCTCTGTGTTCAGAGAAGATGATGTCTAAGTTAAGGCCTAAAGGAAATGAAGGTGTGAGCCACATGGGTATTTGGAGGAAGATTATTCTAGGTGCAAAAAACTGAAGTTCAAGTCCCAAGGTAGTAGTGAACGAATGTGTGCAATAAACAGCAAGGAGGGGAAAGAACATACAGGTAAGATAAGAGAAATAACATGGAAATGCCTCTTCAAGGACATTGTAGATCACTTTAAGGAATTTAACTTTTGTGCTGAATTATATGAGAAACTATTGAAGTATTTGAGCAGAGGAATAACATGATCAGATGTATGCTTCATCAGGAACTTTCCGATTAGTATGTTGAGAATAGAATGAAAGAAGCAAGGCGAGAGCAAGGAGACTAGGTAAGCAAGTGTTGCAATAATCTTGTGTGAGAAAATGGTAATTTAAACCAACATGGTACCAATAGAGATGATAAGAAGTTCTTTGGGTTTTGGTATATTTAGAATGTGGAGCCAACAGGATATTTTGATAAGTCATTATAGTGTATGAAATAAGAGTCAAAGATTACACAAAGAGATTTTCTTCTTTTGCCTGAGTAACTGAAATAATGAATTGTCATTTTTTGCATGGGGAAGATAAAAAATTGTGTCTGTCCATGTGCAGTTTGAGATACCTATTAAACATCTAAGTAGAATGGTCCATCAGACAGTTGGATTTATGAACTTATAGTTCAGAGGGAAAAAGCTAGACTAGAAAGAGAAGTTTGGGAGCCTTCACCATTTGATAATGTATTAAGCCATGAAACTGAATGAATTCACTAAGGGAATAATTACATCATTATAAAAAGACACTGATGCCTGAGTCACTCTAACATTTTTAGATCAGAGAGATGAAGAAAAAAACAGCAAAAAAAAAAAAAAAGCAAAGGATGTCCTGGGGGGCAGTTCTTCATCTAGTCTAAAAGAGATTTTCTAAAGGCATGTCCTTTTTAGTCTATGGAAATATACCTCAGGTCAAAACAAGGACCTAGGTTTGGGGATTTGATGAGTTGAGAAGACCAAGAGAAATTGCAGATAAACACCACTGAGCTCAAAAGGCTTTCACTTTTTAAACATTTTGTAAAGAAGCTAAGAGACATCCACAAGCAAGCAAAGTGGAATGGGGTAGAGGGCACAAAATACCTGTCCAGTGATTGACAGTCTTTCTCATTAGCTCAGCCATTGCTCACTTCCAGCAGATTTGTCTCCTGGTCTTATTGCAAGGCTCACCTGATGGTCTGCATGTGGCAACTTGTAGGCAGCTCTGCATATTCTGGAGGCCTCAGGGAGTCAATGTGCTTCATAGTCTGACAAGGAGACCTATATGCTAATTGGGGGAACTGGGCACTCTGGAAGGGCCTCATATTTGATTAGTTTGCAGTTGTTTCAACCTCATTTTGATTGGTTAGACCCAAAGTTACACAAGCCATTACATCATTGATTGTACAACTTTTTTGCAAGTTATATCACCCCTTATAATTATATTCCAGAACTTTCTTTACTTTTCAAAATATGTTTACACCTTTGAGGCACAGCAGATAAGTTTATCTTCTTTAACTGAAGTGCTCTGTGCTCACCCAAAATGAGGTAAACATGTTTACAACTTTAACAACTAGTGAGAAAAACAGGTTTATAAGCAAAGAACACCTTTGGTGGGGAAGTCTGTTTACCACTTTAAGCACAGCAAAAGAGATTTTTATTCATTTGATTAAAATGAAAGATGAGGCACACTTAACAAAACGTTATTTCAAACATGACACATGACTAACCATATTATCATTCTTCTGCTTCAAATTCTTCAAGGGTGTACTGCTCTTCTTAAGACAAAGACCAAAATATCTAAAGTGGCTACCAGGATCCTACAAGGTCTGGCTTCAACACATCTTTACCTCACAATGATCCTTTTCATCCATCCTGGCCCTTCTGATGGAACCTCATGCAGTTCCTTTGCTTGGAAATCTCTTCCCTGACGCCACGCCCCTACCCTCCATTCACCCAGTTAACTCCCGTAAACCTCACAGCATTTATTTATTCCTCAGGGAAGCCTTCCCTGACTTTTGTCACTTACTCTTAAAGCACCATATGTTTTTTCTTTTTAACCATTGTATCCTTTGTAATTTAAATTTTATCTGAATAATTATTTGAGCAATATCTTCCTACTTAGAAAGTACATTCCATTTCATTCCAGCAATTAGCACAATGACAGTTTAATAGCAAGTTTTTATTAATATTTGTTGAGTGAATCAGTAAATAGAAAGTACTTGTCATTGTGTTTTAGTGGAACAGAAAACAGCTTTCATTTCCTCTTCTTTTTGCATTTATTCTTTTATTCCCTTTTTAAAAATAATTTTATTTGTTTACTTATTTTTGTCTGCTAGGTCTGCATTGCTGCTCAGGCTTTTCCCTAGCTGTGGCAAGCGGGGGCTGTTCTCCGGTTGCAGTATGGGCTTCTCACTGCAGTGGCTTCTCTTGTGGAGTATGGGCTCTAGGGTGCATGGGCTTTGGTAGTTGCACTCTGGGGCTCTAGAGCACATGCTCAACATTTGTGGCAAATGGGTTTTGTTGCTCCATGGCATATGAGATCTTCTCAGATCAGGGATCAAACCCGTGTCTCATCACCACAGTAAGCCTAACATCTGTCCACATACATGGTTACAATTTTTTTTTTTCTAGTGATGATAACTTTTAAGATCTATTCTCTTGGCACAGCTTTCTTAAAGTGATTATTTTTTCCACTTAAAAAAATCCAAGTTGGAAGCACTATGTTATATTGAGAGATTCTGCATGTAATATGGTCATCTTAAATTTACCATGAAACTGAATTTTTTGCCTTAGAGATGCAGAAGCTAGAATAATGGATATTATAATTCATGCTCAGTGATGTTTCAGACAACAAATGTGACCGGTTGTTAGTCTGAATATCTAAAATCTATATATTACTTTTTGGAAGAGCACAGCTTATTAAGAAATAAATGTGAGTGGAATTTGACTCATCCATAGTTCTTATAATAAGTTTTAGGATTTTTATAGGACATAACCACAATGCCTATGGGTATGAGTCATGAAATGCCTGAACTGAATATACTCACATTCAATCAAAGAAAGAATTTTGACAACTCTGTTGACACTTCAGTGCTTCCACTGGATGTTTTTAGATTGTAATATGTATTCTGGGTTGACTAGCATCCACATTCCTTGATTATTGTTAAATAGATTTGCAGAACTTCAGACTGCCATCCATCTCATGCTACCCAAAGATTTATTACATGTCCATGTCGAAAGCCACAGTATTGTTTTTCCCATCTAAGAAGAAGACACTTTTGCTTCAGTGCCTGCTGACTGCCCACGCCCACAACCTATATTTTTAACTCTAAGCCCAAACATAACACACTTTTTTCTTCATTTTCTTGTCTTCTCCTTGTATCATTTGATTCGAGAGACAAAAGAGGGTACAGCTTGTATGATAAGAAATTTGGAGCTTGATCTTAGACTTAAATGAGTAAGAGGAAGGGATCTTGTTGAGTGAGGGTAGAAAAGGGAAGAAACGTTAAAGCAGGCAGAGGATGGAGCAGCAAGAGACTGAAGACCTTGCCCAGCTAGAGCAGCATGCCTTCCAGAAGACAGCTGTAACATCGAGTAAGCTGCAGGCTTGAGAGTTGAACAGAATCATTTGACAAAATTATAGTTTTGATTTGTTAAACTCTGGAAAAATTGCACTGATTTTTGCCTTTATTCATGCCCTCTCCTATATACTATTTTCACCATAGTATGTATCACTATCAAAAATGTTCTTACTTACTTATTTATCATTTATTTATCAGTTTGTTGTTTCTAGTTTCTTTAGTCCTACTCTGTAAGCTCTGATAGCAGAGGCCTTGATGGTTTTGTTCTGGACTGTATACCCATCACCTAGAGAGGCATACAGTACTGAGTAGACCCTCAAGGAAACTTTTCTAAAGGAATTAAATAATGCTTAAAGTCCCCACAAATATCTCTTTCTTCCCTGTAAAGTCTTTCCTGATTCCTTTAGAGGAAGCAAGTTATTCGCTCTATATTCTTAAGTATGTTTTATTCACCCATGCAGCCATTCATTCATATATTTATTCATTCCTTTGTTCTTTCACGTATAGTATACATTCTTGTAACAATCATTCATTGATTGTGGAGGGGTATGCTCAGCACTGAGAGAAGTAAGAAGGATCTATGGTTGAATAAAACTGGCTGCAGTTACCATTTAGAGAGGACACAGGAAGTCCAGGCCTATAGTAGAGATGTGCACAGACATTTATGAGGGTTCATAGGAAAGAGCTATTAATCCAGCCTTGCAGGGGCAGGAAGGGCTTTCAAGAGAAGAGATCTTTTAAGCTGAGGTCTAAAGAATGAGTAGAAGGGAATCGTATTACAGAAAGAAGAAACATCATTTACAAGGCCGAGAGGCTGAAGGGGAGCATGGCAGATGTTAAGAACTGCGTTTTTCATCTGACAGATCCCAGCAGAGAGACAATACCATGCACACAGTAAGTACTCAGCAAAGGTTTACCCCAGTGGTTGTATGGTTTCTTCATTGAAAAACAGAATAGTTACGGAAAATAAAAAATAATCCATAATGTGAGTTACTCTGTGCTTTCTTTACCTTGATTTAAAATCAGTATCATTTCTGTCTCCTGCTACATCAATACATGGCTGAAATAGCATTAATTCCTACCCATATTCTATTTTAAATGTCATAAAGGACAGAATCTGTGTCTTCGATGTGGTACCATCACTGCACCACACTTCACATTTGAATGACACAGCAATTCCTGTCGTGGGTGGCAAAAAGGGCATGAGTACCAACCATTTCCCCATCCTGCACCCTAACTGTTTGTTGTTGTTTAGTCGTTAAGTCAATCCAACCCTTTTGCAACCCCATGGGCTGTAGCCCACCAGGCTCCTCTGTCCATGGGATTTCCCAGGCAAGAATACTGGAGTGTGTTGCCATTTCCTTCTCCAGGGGATCTTGCTGACCCAGGGATTGAGTCTTCTGCATTGGCAGGCAGATTCTTTACTGCTGAGCCACGAGGGAAGTGCTGTACCCTGACCTACTCTGTGTCTAAAAGGAAAGCTTCATCCACCTCTATCTTGGGAGAAGGAAAGCAGGTGCTTCATATCTATCAAAAAGCTTTCCCTGATCTTTGGCAAAAACAACTACTAGATTATTCTTTCAGTCTTCTGGGTCTTCAGTATATTCCATGCTAGTTAATATGGAATAACTTTGGAGGATTTCTTGGCAAACGTAATTCATGGCTGGCTTTTCTCTGTTCTTTATGATTTCTAGCCAAGTCCCATCTGTTTTGTAGTTTCAGTAGGAACTTGTCATAGAAGAGATTCACTGCCCACCTAAGGTTTAAAGGAGTGTCACAAAAGCTGCAGAGATATGTTTCACATCTCAATCTGTAAGAAAAATGCAAATGCTTGTACCCAGGGTACATATGAAGCCTGTTAGAGTCATAAAATGTGTGTTATTATTGAGATAATGAAAAGACATTCAAGATAGGTAGTTCAGTAATTACTTCACTCTAAAACAAACCACCAAAATCATATGGCATATAACAGGATCCCAAGGATAGGGGTTGCCAGGACAAGGTCAGCCGTGAACTTGCGTAATATTTTGCATCCTACCTGAATGGCCATCTCAGCCCCACAGCCTTTAATCGTGTCTAGTTTTTCCCTTTCCTCTCTTTTCCTTATCATTCCTGACCTTTTCCTGACAATGCACATACAAAATCAGAAACCTTAACACAATTTCATTTACTTGACACCATTTAAAAATATAACAGTTTTACACAACAATTGAGATTCTTAGTTTCTCTTGGAAAAAACAGGCTTGCATTCTTACTTGGTGATAATTAGAGCTGACAGTGTAAACTCCCTGGATTCTGTATTTGCCCCAATCCTCACTAATCCCTTCAATCACACACAGACTCTTTTACGTGTTTACATTATCTGTTTTGTTTCTATAGGAGTTTGAATTTCATTTCCCTAATTTTCTCTTTTAGTGCCCGTATCTCTCATGTATCACAGTGCCTGCTCTTGTAGTATACAAGACCTTTCTCTTATTCAACTGTTAGCTCTATGAGATCTCTGCTTCATTCTTGGATTTCCAAAGGGCCTATAATGATGTTCAGTGAATACTTGATGAAAAGTCAATACAGTAGATTCGAAAGTGAAGAAAGGACTGGGTAAGACATTTGGCTCTTCTGTTAAATGCATTGTGCGATCTTCAGCAAGATGTATCTCCATCTGGGGGGGTCTCAGTTTCTGAGTTTTTAAAAATAGGAAAGTTAGTTTAGATGACCATAACTTTCTCTTTACTCTAGACTTTCATGACTCAGGAGTTCTTTGAACTGGACTTCCCTTAGTTTCTACAAATTTTCCAGCTGGGTCACAAAATCCTCACCCTCTTCGCCATGGAATATGAGTGAGGAATTATTCTGATTATAGTTTTGCAAAGGCAAGCAAGAGAGCATGTCAAGGAAAATAATACTTGGCACATTGTGAATGAGGTTTTAGAGCAAATATTTTTAGACTGCATTTATTCTTTGATGTGCCGTTATCTAAATCCTCCTTGCAGGGCTCTCATTTCAGATGTGATTTAGAGTTAATAATATGGTAGGAATCAAGCAGTTCTGTCTTCCCAGTTATGCCACACAAAAGGGGAAAATACAGGCACCAGAGAACTCATGATGAAGAATATGCTGAGTCATGTGTTCCTTTATATTCTGCAGAGCAGAGAGAATTCTCTTGCCATTTGGAAGATAAATAGTAATAATTGTAGTAAGTTCTTCTTTATCCCCAGCAGGGCTGTCAGAATCTGAACAGTACCTTTTTACAGTCTTACAATGAGGGATACAGGCTCCCTGGTGTATTGGGGAGGCTCAGAATCATGTCAAGATTTATTCTGTTTTCCCTGACTTGGCCTTAGACTGGACGTCTCAAGCTGAGGAAGTGACATCTTCCTTAAAATTTATCACTATAGAAATCCATTGTGGAAATTTTTAATATAAATAAAGCTTCATATTTGTGTAAACAGAAATGTTAGAATTAAAATCAACTAAAATTTTGCCGTGTAGATAGCTTCTTTTAATAATTTAAAATGCACGCATAAGTTTGAAAAGGATATTTGTCATTTTATCCTCTAGTATCTTTCCCCTTCCTCTCAGCATGGCTGTCTGTGGAGTGTCATGTCTGACTCCCCTGTGTGTAATGTTGGTGAGATGGCGAATTTGACATTAGAGAGAAAAATCGTTTCCTGACTTTTATATTTCTGTATGGAGCAGTCTTCCTCAGCCTCAGCACCACTGACATTTTGAGCCTGAACACTGTTGTAGGAGGATGTGGTTTGTGGGATGACGGGCAGCATCCCTGGCCTTTGCTCACCAGATACCAGTAACACCCTCCAATTTTGACAACCGAAAATTTCTCCACACACTGTCACAGGGGCAAAATTACCCTCGGGTGAGACCTAGCGGTATCGTGTGACTGTGCTACAGCAGACTGCAGGCCTCTTACGAAGGAGGAGTGACTTGGCTGTGTGGAGACTTGGAGGGAAGGAGCTGAGCCTCCTTGGCCTGCATCTTCTGGATTCCCTTTGGGATCAGTTTGCCTCCAAAGGACATAACCATGGTCTGCTCTTACTTCTGGTATTCCAGCTGGAGCTTGCAGTTTTGGTGGTGACTTACTTAAGTGTTCATTTTGTCAAAGCTAGCTAATAGTCAAATCTGTACTACCATGGCATGCTCTAAAGGTCGCACAGGCTTCCCAGGTGGCACCAGTGATAAAGAACCCACCTGGCAATGCAGGAGACACAAGAGACCTGAGTTTGATCTCTGGGTTGGGAACATCCTCTGGAGGAGGAAATGGAAACCCACTCCAGTATTCTTGCCTGGAAAATCCTATAGGCATAAGAGCCTGGTGGGCTACAGTCCATGGGGTGGCGAAGAGTCAGACACGACTGATCTGCACACATACATGCACAGTTGACTTTGTTTTAAACTGGCATGATTTAGTTGAGTGGCTTTAGGACTTGAGATTTTGTGAGTGCAGGCTCCATGGTTATTTTGATCTTGACAGGTCATCTCAGCATAAAGTGGCTTTATCCTCAGTCAGTTGACTGTATCTCAGCAAAAATGGGCCACGGTGGCCTTGTCACATGTTGACTGCTTGGGCTCTAGAATGTAAGCTGCTGTGTAGCTTGGCTGTAAGCAGTATCCTGCCATGGCACTGCAAAAGAGATGGAAAAATGCCTTTGTTCTTTTTTGTACATCGATAAGGAGAGAACGTTTACCACTTATATTCTGCTTTTTTCAGTCAGGCCTTCAGATTGGGACTTTGAATAGCAGAGGCTCTTGAGTTCCAAATGAACTACACGAATAATTTCGAACTTTAAATTATTAGTGCCAAGCCTGAACAGACAGTGCTAGATCAGCTGCCTGAAATTCCATCCTTCTTTTTGTTGCCTTAACTGCATTCCTGGAAGAGGAAGAGCTGACATTTTTGATTCATGTTCCTTATCCACATGTTCCTGCATGTGCACCCTCCATTCCCATCACCACATGGTCTCAAAATGGCTGGGCCTTTATTCATTACAGAAGTTCTAAGCTAAGTTTAAATTTCAGAGGCCCAAGCTGATTTTATTTATATTAGTTTGGTCGATTTTGGAAATTATGGAAGAAAAAGTAAAATAAGTAGTTTTTTTACCTTAAAGAGAATATTCCTTCTTCTTTGCTGGAGGCAGAAAAGAACCCAAAGAAACATTGCAAAACTAAAAGTTATGAAAGTAATTAAAGAGCCCTGTGCCTGAAATAGCGTATCTTGGAATCACAGTTCCCAAGAAATCAAGAAATGGTTTGGAATAATATGTTTCAGATATATACTCAGAAAGGAGCAAGAGAAGAATACAAATAAAGAAGAAAGGCATTTTAAGTAAACTTGAGGAAGAGAAAACATTCTTTAATTTTACAATCATAGATGATATTTTAGACAGATAGGAAGAGAAAAATGGCATTAGATCTTCAAGGCTACAATAAACAGATATTTTAAAAAAATAAAAGAAAATGCTTCCTGGTCTCATTTCTTGAGAAAGTATAAAATAAAAGGAATTATTTCTGTTACTCCAAGGAGTAACTAGGATCAGGTAACATATAATAGAGGAAGAGAGGCAAGATCTTAACGGGCAGGTTAAAATGCTGCACTGAGAGAAGGATCCACTAAATTGCTGACCTTGATCAGCACAGTTACTCAAGTAAAGCTACACAAAGTGAGCACACCTGGACACACACACCCCTGAATAGCTGTATCAAACAGTTTTAATATAGAGGATTTGGACCTATTGAGAAGAGAAAACTAGAACACTGATATAGAAACTCAAGAATTACTTGGTAAACTTTCAAGGTGACAGCTATTGTCAACAAGCCTGCATATATTGCCTCTGTCTTAAAAGGATATAACATTACGAATCCAAGGGAAGACAGACAAAATGATATGCTAAGGGAAGTTGGGCAGAATGAGAACAGAGTCCATGACTGCTCTGAGTGTTTGCCTGATAGAAGAGCATCTCCTAGGTGAGATTAACTGACTTGGGGAAAATAAAGGTGGATATAATTTGTTTGAATTATGGGAGTTTTTTTAGCAGCCCCATAAACTTGATGTTTTTGTCTAAAGCAGACACCAGGAAAACAAAATCTAGACAAACATGGATGAAAGATAATGTTTGAGCCAGAAAACAAAGATAGGAAAAGAAAGAACAACACATTCAAATTTGGCCAATAGTGCTAGTTCCACCTCTCTAAACTAGGAGAGGGAGCAACTTAAGAATCAGGTAAATTATAAAAGCTGGACTGAACTCTTCTAAGCAGAGTAGGAGAATCTCAAAGGGAAATAAAATATAATAAGCTCTGTAGAAATATATATGCATGGGAAAGATCTGGAACTTTCAAAAGCTTCAAGAAGACAGTGTCTTGGGGAGCACATGGCCGAGGTATTAGTCTTTGCTGGACCCTGAGACATGAGCTTCAAAATTTTGACAGCAGCATCAGTTCAGGAATCTGCTGGAGGAAAGTCTGTGGTTGAGCAAATGTGGAGATCAAAGGTGATAACCCTCCCAAGCATGCTGGTTTCACAAGCCTAAAAAATAATAACAATGAAAAGCAGTGAGGACAGCCACTATGCTTGGGCCCAGGAGGAAGCGGAGACTTAGTCATTTAGCGTAGAACCACAACATAAGAAGCACAGATTCTAGTGAGAGATGGAAATAAAGAACTTCTGAATGTGTTGAGTAAAAACAAATTAGACCTGGTCACTGGGAATCCCACATTGCAAATTTTTAAACTTTGCAAGGAAATAGCAGTATCACTGTGTTTAGCCAAGCATTTGCCAGGTTAGTTAGGAAGGAAGATTTTTCCAGAGAGAAGGAATGGTGTCTTCAAGACTAAGAGGCATGAAATAAATGTCACAATTGGAAGATTGCAACTAGGTCAAGTGATGGAATAAAGTAATGACCAGAAATGAAGTCAGAGGCTAGATCTCATGTTAAAAAAGAAAAAAAAAAAAAGCCTGATGTACAGGATGTACACTCAGTACAATATACTGAGTGTATATTAGAAGGGAATATTAAACCAAAAAATAAACATTTTTTAACATAAAGTTTTAATAATGGAAATATTTTCTTCTTTAGGAAATGTCTTGGGAAAAGTGGCAGTTAGCAATATTCACAGTAAGATTGATAAAACTGAGCTGGGAAGGGAAAAGGTGCTACTGGAAGTGGCAAGTGTATACAATCTGCTGTATCTATTGTCTATTGCTGCAGATCAGTGTGCCCCCCAAATTTAGTAGAGTAAAACTACAAACATTTATTACTCTATGATTCTGTGAGTTGGATGGGTGACTTCTGCTGGTCTCACTGGAGCTTCCTCACAGGACTGTATTCAGTTGGTGGACTGCTTGGAGATTGTGCTTAGCTGACGCAGCTGGAATGACAGGCGCTTTCTCTCCATGCA
This sequence comes from Giraffa tippelskirchi, assembly GCF_054371585.1. Classification (NCBI taxonomy): domain Eukaryota; kingdom Metazoa; phylum Chordata; class Mammalia; order Artiodactyla; family Giraffidae; genus Giraffa; species Giraffa tippelskirchi. The sequence goes on along the minus strand of NC_137278.1, from coordinate 112,935,616 downwards.
CTCTTATCTCAAAAAGGTTTGATAGAGCTTCTTTACAAAGCCTTGGATTTCCAAGTGTGAGGAGGGACAGCTACAAGGTCTCATGAGTCCTAGGTTCAAGAACCTGTACAATATCGCTTACATGACATTTTATTTGCCAAAGCAAGCTACAAGATCAGCCCACGGTTGATATGCAGCAGAATATTGTGGCCATATTTTCAGTCCATCCAATCAACTAATAACCTGTTGACATTTTGTGGTCAAAATCAGTTGAGAACTGACCTCAAGTATCTGAATTAAAATCCACCTACCAGCCTGTGATGTCATCCTCCTAGTCTTAAGTCTTCGGGTTCTTTAAATGCTGCTCCCAGAGAGGCCCTATATTATATGAATTAGTCTCCCCTCTTCTGCACAATATTTGTAGAATTCATTTTTGTTTTCTTTTATTCTTGTGTGAATTTTGGGGTACATTTTGTATATTAAGTTCATCCATCCCCACTCTCCCACATTATTTTTTCTCAATACATTTAAAAACAGAAGGTATTCTTGAGTTTTCTCTTCCTGAACATATTTACTCTGGTGAATTCTGATTTGCTCCAATCTGATTGGTCAGAAGAACGACTGTCCCCTTGAAATTTCCCCTTAACCCATTCTTGTGTTTTTTTCCCCCCTTCATGGATATTATGTCTCTTTTTCTTTGAAAACTCCCTCCTACTAGTGAAATGCATCCTTTAGAAACCTTTTGCAAGATGGTAAAATTTTTGAGGCTGTGCATGTCTATTAAAAATGCCCTTTTTCTACCTTCACATTTAATTGAAAAAAAAAGTCTAGATCAAAAATAATTGTACAGAATTTTGAAAGTATTGTTCTGCTGTCTTCTAGATTTCAATATTACTCTTAAGATGTTTATTGCCTTTTAGATATCGATCATGTGAATAAATCTGTGTTCTCTTGGAAGGTCTTAGAATCTTCTCTTGCCCTCCGTCTTCTCAAACTGCAATACTGATGTTATTTGATTTGGACTAATACTCACCCATTATGTACCAAAGTCAGTTCAACTTGACAAACCCTGATCTTTATTTCTGAGGAATTTTTTTCATATTTTTCTTTCTATTGCTTTCTTTAGTCTCCATTTTTAGAATTCTTACTATTTGCATGTTAAAACACTTGACTTGGTTCAGTAAAATGTCTAATCTTTTCTATGCTATTTTCTCTCTTTTCTACTTTTTTTAGGAGGTATCTTTAATTTTATTGTTCAATTCTTCTCTTGAAAATTTCATTGTTTTATTTTATATTTCCATGATCTCTTTTGCTCTCCAAACATTCCTTTTATGTAGGACTATTTTTATTTCATGATATACTAATTTCTAAGCATCACAGAGGTTGAATCTTTTGTCTGTTCTACTTAGTACTGAATCCACAGTGCCTGACACATAGCAGGCACTGAGATAGTTGCTTAATGATTGTCCATGGAAATATTTTTATAGATTTTTGAAGACTGTTTTTTTTTCTCCTGCACAGTGTCTATTTCCCCCAAGTTTTTATTTTCCATTTATTTTAGCTTCTTTCATTGTACATCTCCTTATTCTTCATTGTCTGCTCAAGTTTAAAACCTCAACTCTGAAAAGCTGATCAGAAGCTCTATACGTATACATAAGAACTTATTGATGGTAGATTTCCTTATAGGATTAGTCAAATTGAATTTAAAATATTCAGTCCTAGTTTTTAGCATACATTTACTTAGATTTAACCACAGAATGTTCTATGTCATGTAGAATATATTGAAATTTCTCATTTTAACATGTTCAATCATTTTTTTCATCTTCCTGAATTCCTTTTAATCCTTACCATAATAGTCTACACAAAGTAGGGTCACATCAAGTGTTTCATCTCAATTTTACTATGCAAATATATTCATATAAATATGCAAAGATCTATATACAATGGTATACATTACAGTATACATTGCACTTGCTTTGTAAACAAGCAAGTGCTCATTAGTTTGTAAAGTGTAAAGCAAATGATGGTATAGTCATATAAAGGGACACTACTAATTTTAAAGAGCATGAGGAAGACCTACATGTGCTGATATGGAAAGATGTCTGAATTTTGTTTTAAGCAAGGTGTGAAACAAAAAAAAAGTAGGTGGTATTCTACTTGTATAAAAAATGAATAGGCACAGAATTTATTATCCCATTCCTACAAATAAAGCCCAGGTTGTGGTCGGAAGTGGAGGGAACACAGTCTCTACCTCCTTTGGTAACTTACTATAGGAATTAATAAAACTTATTAAAATAAATCTTATTCTAGGAATTAATAAAAATATATATCAATAAAACCATTTTCTTATTTATGTAAGACAAATTTTAAGTTATTTCTTTATATATTACTCACTGTATTTCAGGTACCCTTTTATGTACATGTATACTTCAAGTACCTTACAAGTATTCACTTTAATTCTTACAATTTTCACCATTATTGTCTGCATTTCTAGAAGAGGATTCCAAGACACAGAGAAATTAACTAGTCTGTGTAAATTTAGTATCTAAGATTTGAATCTACAAGATTCATGTTCATAACCTATTCTTTGACCACTATACTATCCTATTTCTTTAACCATTCTTTCAGCCCAAAGCATTTCTAGCTGGTATATGGTTGGAAGAGCCAACCTTGATCACTCTAAAGTTACAGTTAAAAAATTATAGTTGGTTATTCCAAAGAAATTGCAGGAGAAAATGGCAACCTTTTCTAGTATTCTTACCTATAAAATCCCATGGACAGAGAAGCCTGGTGGGCTTTAGTCCACGGGGTTGCAGAGTTGGACATGACTGAAGCAATTGAGCACATTCCAAAGAAAATGAATTTTTAAACCTTTTCATCAAACTGCTATTTAATATGCACTATTACTTGTATCTTCCTCTATTAGATTACAACTCCTATTGGTATTTCATTTTTATGTCTGCATCCTTATAAAGTCATAAATTCCAGACTTGCATTTCTCTCACCTGGTGCTGAAAGCAGCCAAGAAATATTTGTAAACTTGAAATCTAAGAGGTAGATTTTCACCACAAGAAAAAAGAAAATGGTAACTATGTGAGGTGATGGATTGACAAATATGTTAAATTATCTTGATTGTGGTGATCACTTTACAATGTATACATATATCAAACCATTAAGCAGTATACCTTAAATATAAACAATCTTTATTGTCAATTTTATCTCAATAAACCTGAAAAATACCTTCATTTGTACTTCTGTACTTTTCCTAGTGTCGTCTTTTCTGTAGCTAGAGATACAGTCAGCAAACTGGCAGATTCATCATAGCATGAGTTCAGGCTAGGCTTAGGAATAGATTCTCCTGCATACCCTCCCCTAGCCCTCTGAATTATGCCAAACAGTTCCTTTTTAAAGCTTACAAAGTGCACCATTGTTTAGTCACCAAGTTGTGTCCGACTCTTTGCGACCCCATGGACCATAATTTTAGTTAACTCATATTTATATATTATGACTGGCATGCCAAAGTTATTTCATTCCTACAACATTAAAGAAAATATAGAAGATTAGAATAATATATTCTTAAACACTCTAGCTGGGGGGCTTCCCTGGTGGCTCAGCAGTAAAGAATCTGCTTACAATGCAGGAGATGCGAGTTTGATCCCTGGGTTGGGAAGATCCGTTGGAGGAGGAAATGGCAACTCACTCCAGTCTTCTTGCCTGGGAAATCCCATGGACAGAGGAGCCTGATGGGCTACAGTCCATGGGGTTGCAAATAGTCAGACATGACTAACTAAACAACAACAATAACAGTCTAGCTCAGTTCTCATTCTCGTATTTTAAAAAATTATTTTATGGAAGGGACAGGTGGATGGTGATTTTTATTAATTTTCCCTAGAAGCCCCCTGGGAACCTTCCTATCTTCCTATCAGAAGGTCCAGTTTACCCTTCTGATAAACCCTAACTAGCCCTTTCTATAGCACTGTCTCCTACTGAGAAAAAACTGTTTCAAAGGATAGTGGACATTATCACTGGTGCTCTAGCTCTACCCAGGTCCCCACACATTCCTGATCTTGTGTGTCCATCTCCAGGTTCTGTATGCCTTGTTTCCACACAAAGTGCGTACCCTGTCTAGAACGACTTTCCCTGCAGATGCAGAGAGCAGGAAGTTCCTGGGAAGTCAACAGCAGGGCCCTTAGGCAATGACTGACTTGTTATAGGAAAGCCCAGATTCTTTGCCTACAGTGAGGACAAATTCCGAGATAGAATTTACATTCCAGAGATCCCGATGAGATCAGGCATGACTGGAACTTTGTCTGAAAGCACATCCATTCTTGGCTTTTTCCCCTTCTCTGTTCTGATTCTCTCACTCCATCCACATTTTTCTGGGAACACTTCTTCAATAAACTACTTGTACATGAATCCCTGTTTTGAGATCTACTTCTGGAGATGCCGACTTCCTAACCTAAGACATGAAAGAACAGATCTTCATCAGGTTGGTTTTTTTTTAATTTAATTTAACATTTATTTTTGTCTGTGCTGGGTCTTCCTTGCTGTATGACTTTCTGTAGTTGTGGTGAGTGGTGACTACTGTCTAGTTGCAATCCTTTAGCTTCTCACTGAGGTGGCTTCTCCTTGTGGAGAATAGGCTGTAGGGTACACAGGCTTCAGTAGTTGCAGCAATGGGCTCAGTAGTCACATCTCGTAAGCTCTAGAGCACAGGCTCAGTAATTGTGGCACAAGCTTAGTTGCCCCACTGCACGTGGGATCTTCCCGGACCAGGGATCAAACCCGTGTCTCCTGCATTGGCAGGCAGACTTCCAACCACTGGATCACTAGGGTAGTCCTTTTTTTATAGTGTAAGAGTCTTCTCAAACTCAGTGCTCACCTATGTGTCTATGTTTTTGAATGAGCTAGATCTGTTTGCTTTCATAGGATTTTTCTCCCCATCAACTTAATTCATACTATGGTGGTATATTTGTGTTTTTGTTTCTTTTTCTTGAAATTTATTTCTAAAATTTAGGGTTCTTCTGGCTACTGACCAGTGTCTTGCACTCCACAGCCTCCTAAAAACTGTATTATTCACTATCAATTCTTCCTCAAGAGTTCAGGTTGATTCCCAAATAAATATTTTGAGATCTTAAATAATTTTATGCATGCATACACACACAAGTGCATATATGTTAAAATATCTGTTTGGTAGAACAAAGTCCTTTAATCTTTCACTCTTACTGCTCCTAGGTTACTATTTCTGATTATGTGGATCGGTCATTCTAATCATCCCCTTTCACATCAAAATGACCTGAATCAGGGTGATTTTTGCTGTCACTCTCATGAAAATTATTTAACATCATGATTTGTTATACGCATAGATACCCACACATTCCTACAGGATCTTCCCAACCCAGGGATCGAACCTGGGTCTCCTGCTTTGCAGGTGGACTCTTTAGCACTGAGCCACCAGGGAAGCCCATAGATGTATACACACACAAATAACTGAAGTAGTGTTTTAAAGAAAACAATACTTATTCTTATTACATATAGTATGATCTGATTATATGTAAAAAGAGTAAGTATTGTTTTCTTTAAACTGCTATGAAGTAGTATTGCATTCTACTTCATATCTTGACTCCACTTAAATATATTAACCTTAAAACATCTCTTTTTTCTCAAACTTGTGCTTCTATTTATTTTGCTCATAGAATCTTAATACATTGTAATTGTTATGATTCAGTGTGCTTTATTGATCTCACTTTTATGATTTTCTGCATTAACGGTACATATAAAATTTAAATTTAAAAAATGAGACTTCCTCTGACTATAAAATCCTTTTAAAAATGTTTCTGTGGGATTAAGTTATGATTTTACAGTTAGTAGTAATGCATAATTGATGAAAATAGCTAATGTTTACATATCTTGATAATTATTAAACATAAAAAGTAAAATTATATTGTAAATACCCCTTAAGTGAAAGTCTGAGCCATCAGGGAAGCCCAAATATCCCTTAATGAAGTACATACTTGTTTTGAGGCAGTCATTCTTGTCAGTTCATATATCCAAGAATGACTATTATTTATCACTGAAGTAAAACAGAATTCAGATCCATTTTTTAATAAAAAAAGCACTAAGAAATTTTATTCACTTACGTATGAATGGAAGAAGGTAACTGACTAATAACTAATGTCTTTTAGTTCATCAAATTGTTTCTAAGTTATATATCAAAATCACACAGTGATCTACAACAAAACACTATTTTTAATGACCTATCAGTAAGTACCTTAATTAGATCCTCCATTAAATAAGTGAAAGGGGATGATTAGAAACCACCTGTCATCATAAGGCTATGTTAGTCAGTCATTACAGTCATTCACGGAATATACAACAGTGTTTAAATATTGTTTGCCATCCTGATGATTTTTATACCTGGGGTCAGTGTACCCTAGTAAGAGTCAGGATGCATGAGAGGAAATCTTTGACTCATAAAATGGAAAACAGATTGTTGTGAGAGGAGAGATGGAGAAGAACACATCAGAAACTTGCTGAGATGTGCTCCCATGCACACATGGCTTAAACAAGTGTCCATATGGGAATCAAGTATCTGAAAATCTATTCCTTTGAAATTATCTTGAAAAGTCTTCATATACTTTGAAATACATGAGTGACTCAGCCTGGAGACTTCTGCCCTAGGGTTTGTATATTTAGGAATGAGATTGTTTTATCATAACAGTGTTCATGATTAAGATAATTATTTGAGGGACAAGTGAATATCAAATAGTTATTCTAATTTACATTCCCACCAAGAGCATTTAAGAGCTCCCAATAGCCCACATCCTTATCAACACCTGAGACTCAGATTTTTCAACATTTGTCAATCTGGTATGCAATAAAATGAGAGCCAGTTATAGTTTCATTTTGTACTTCCTTGATTACAAATTAAGTTGACCAGCTTTCTATGTTTATTGGCCATTCAGGTTACCAATTTCATTTTTTAATGATTTTTCAGGGTTATATATTTTGTCCAGTGTTTGATTGTCTTTTTCATTATTTATTTGAAATATTTTAACATGCATATATAAAAATATATAGTATACTTTTATGTAAGTATATTAGGTACAATCCTTTATTGGTTGATGTGTTATAAAACTTTCTTATCTGTCGCTTATATTTTCACTTTTATATCATATTTTTTGATGAACAGTACTTAAAATTTTAGTGTAGAAAAATGTATCACTTTTTGTGCTATGTGCCTTATGTAAGAAATCCGTTGTTATCTGAACATTATAAAGATATTCTTCTATAAGTTCTTCTAAAGGCTTTACTTTTGACATTTATATTCTACCTAGAAGCATTCCTTCCTCCCTCCCTTCATTTCTCCCTCCTTTCTTTCCTTCCTCTCTTTCTTTTTCTCCTGGGATAATAAAATGTCCAGGCACAGCTTGTCGAAGAGCCATTTCACCACTGAATTTATGATACCACCACTTTTATACATTAAATGTATTACACTTCCTCTGCCTCACTGCTCCATTTGCTTCTGAATCAATACCAAACTGTCTAATTAATATCAAGTAAAGCATGTAACCCCATCTTTGGCTTCTTCAGTTGTATCCTGGTCATTCAGCATAAATGTTAGAGTTATGGTTTATTATTTCCCAATGAAATTATATTGACTCTAGAGGTTAAATCTGATAAAAATTGACATTAAAAATTATAGGCCCCTATTTTTGAATATTGTATACCTTTATTTTTAGTCAGATACGTTTGCACATCTTACAAGTACAGTTTTATAAGTTTCTGCCAAGCAGTAAGAAATTTTTAGATATTGATCTTCAGTTAGCCACCTACCTGAACTTTAGTAATTTTTATATTTAAGTTTTATATACAGTCATCTTCTCTTTGTCAACCAAGGACAGGTATATGACTTCCAATGTTTTTCCATGTCAGAGTTGAAACCAGAAGTTCAGCTCTTTCTTAGAGCCCTGTGTTGCTCACTCCCCTGCCACCCATTTTATAAGGGACCAGCTCCTGAATGCTACCTACCTAGAGGCATTTTGAGGGCTTCCCTGGTGGCTCAGACAGTAAAGAATCTGCTTGCAATGCAGGAGACCCAGATTCAATCCCTGAGTCAGGAAGATCCCCAAGAGAAGGAATGGCTACCCACTCCAGTATTCTTGCCTGGAGAATTCCATGGACAGAGGAGCCTGGCTGACCATAGTCCGTGGGCTCACAGAAGAGTTGGGAATGACTTGGCAACTGAGCATGAGAGCAAAAGGCATTATGGAGCACAGGTTTGGCAATAAACTCATGTTGACTCCACCATCAAATCAAGATCAACTGATACTGTTAATGCCACAAAACCAAACATAGTACAACAACCTCATATATTATATTTGGACCCGTGGCTTTCATACAGCACTTTCCTAATTTTCTTAGACTTCTCTTTCCCAGCCTCCTTCATCAGTTTCTCTTACTTTCCTTGAAATATTGGCAGTGTTAAGATCCTTAAAAGGATCCTTCTTAATCATTTTCTCTTTAATCTACACTCCTTTCGGTACCTTCATCACTTAAGTGAATATTAAGCTAATTTAAAATCTCAAAATTTCCATCCCAGTCCTTTTTTAAAACTTTAAACATATAGATCCAATTGCCTTTCATCATTTCATCACTGAATTTTTAAGAAACATCAGTAACTATTTTTGATTGATGGAGTGATCAAAGGGTGTTTTGAGCTTCTTTTTCCTACAGTGTTATTAATCTGTGAGTTCAGTAACTAGTTCTTGAAGATCATTGTTAGAGTCAAGTTGAAGCTCAAAGGCAAAAAAAATGTCTTGTTTATTTCCTCCACATGTGATTATAAACATCTTGGAAATACAGTAGGTACCACAATTTGTTCATTCTTGAAGGGCTCATAAAATGTTTTTTAACACTTGAATAATGTTAACTTGTTAGGGAAAAAAAGTGCCCAGAATAACTAATTCTTCCTTTGCACTTATTTTACCTGTTTATTGATGTCCACAAGTCAAGTAGCACTGACATAGCATTTATGTTGGCCTTAAAATTATGAATTGATGATATGGGGTGGAGATAATAAAGAGGAGGTGGTCAGAACTGGGAAAAGTGGAAAGAAAAAGAAAGATCAAAATGTAGATTATTTAGATAAGATATAATTAGATTTACTCTGCCTTTTTTTGAATGTAAATAATCTAACAAAAGGAAAAAAGGAAGGGATTCTGTCAAACACCTTGATCTTGAATGCTAGTCTAACATTTGAGTAAATTTCCTAATCTAACTAGTTTCATAATGTGTAAAATAATGCATGTATAGAAATGATAGCAGTGACTCTCCTTAGGTAAATTGCCAATAAATATTGAAAAAGCAAGAGAATTCCAGGAAAACATCTACTTCTGCTTCATTGACTACGTGAAAGCCTTTGTGTGGATCACAACAAACTGGAATATTCTTGAAGAGATGGGACTACCAGACCACCTTAACCTGCCTCCTGTGAAACCTGTATTCAGGTCAAGAAGCAACAGTTAGAAACAGACATGAAACAACAGACTTGTTCCAAATCGGTAAAGGAGTACATCAAGGCTGTATATTGTCACCCTGCTTATTTACCTTATATGCAGAGTACATCATGAGAAATGCTGGGCTGGATGAAGCACAAGCTGGAATCAAGATTGCCAGGAGAAATATCCATAACCTCAGGTATGCAGATGACACCACCCTTATGGCAGAAAGCTAAGAGGAAATAAAGAACCTCTTGATGAAGATGAAACAGGAGAGTGGAAAATCTGGCTTAAAACTCAACATTCAAAAAATGAAGATCATGACATCTGGTCCCATCATTTCATGGCAAAGAGATGGGGAAACAGTGGAAACAGTGACAGACTTTATTTTCTTGGATTCCAAAATCACTGCAGATGGTGACTGCAGCCATGAAATTAAAAGACGCTTGCTCCTTGGAAGAAAGACAATGACAAACCTAGATAGTGTATTTAAAATCGGAGACAGTAATTTGCCTACAAATGTCCAGTTTTGATCATAGTCAAAACTATGATTTTTCCAGTAGTCATATGGATATGAGATCTGGACAATAAAAAAGGCTGAGCGTTGAAGAATTGATGCTTTTGAACGGTGGTGTTGGAGAAGACTCTTGGAAGTCCCTTAGACTGCAAGGATATCCAACCAGTCAAACCTAAAGGAAATCAGTCCTGAATATTCATTGGAAGAACTGATGCTGAGCTGAAGCTCCAATACTTAGGCCACCTGATGCAAAGAACTGACTCATTGGAAAAGACCGTGATGCTGGGAAAGATTGAAGGCAGGAGGAGAAGGGGACGACAGAGGAAGAGATGGTTGCATGTCATCACCGACTCAGTGGACTTGAGTTTGAGCAAACTTCAGGAAATGGTGAAGGGCAGGGAAGCCTGATGTGCTGCAGTCCATGGGATCACAAAGAGTGGGACATGACTGAGCGATTGAACAGCAAATTAAAACAAGGCAGAGCATTAAAGTCCTACAAGATGTAGGTGCATAAATAGATGTCAGAAGTTAAGGGGGTCCAATTGTCTACTTGTTACTGAAGTTATTGAACACCAAATTAGAATTATTCAATCAGGCTTCCTTTCAGGTTTTTAACATTTCCCAACTAAATTCTTAAAGAAACCCCTGGAGAAGAGAATGGTACCCTACTCCAGTATTCTTGCCTGGAGAATCCCAATGACAGAGGAGCCTGGCAGGCTACAGTCTGTGGGGTTCCAAGAGTAGGACATGACTTAGTGACTAAACTTCTTAAAGGAACAGAGAACACTTCTTTAGTCCTTACCTGGGACCCAGAATCAGAAGACAGTTGAAAGAAGTAACAGTTTTCTTCGTTAGCACCTAAGGCTTTTCACCAGACTGATATATCCTGAGTTTTAGGTTTCATGCACACTTCACTGAATTAGCCTGAACAGTTTGAAAAGAAAGACTATCTTCTAAAGACAAACAAGAAAACTACCTTTAAATTCTCTCAACTCTGCCTAGCCATTGTGGAATCAGTTTAATATTCTGAAGATGTGCTATTCAACAAGATGTATGTCCAAAGTTAAACCTTCATGCTACTCTGGTTTCTCCAAGAACAGTTCCTTTTTCCCTAGTAAACGCTGCAAAAATGTACAAAGAGTAACTAATAACCTGAGATTGTTTTTATGTATTATTTGTTGCCTGATTCATTGTGGTCAGATTGCTTCTCATCCTACAAAAACCTAACCTCCTCATGGAGGCAGGTAACCTCCCCCTGTATTGCCTGATTCTTTTATGCCTCCACATAAGTTTTCTGCACATTGATGACTCAATAAAGACCTGACAACTGGTTATATTTTAGGTTTGTATATTCCAAACAGAGGCATAAAGAGGGTGAATTCTGACTGAACAAGCATAGCCTTCTAAAGAAGGAACATTTGGGAAACATATTTGTTAAAGAGACACTCAAAGGTACCTCCTTCTAAAATGGCAAAAAAAAAAACCCCACAAAAACCTGAAGCCAGTTGCATATCAGAAATGGCATCCATTAATCTCTTTGCCAGGCAGCATAAAGCAAAGGGACCTTTGAAAGCAGTTGCCCTTAAGAATGGAGTCATGGTTTAATGTGTTTACTTTGGAGCACCTTGCTTTTAGAAGCCAGCACCTGCACCAGACTGACAGAGTCACTGCTTCTGGGAGCAGATTGGGTAATGATGCTGATGACATTTATGTTCCAACGTTTTGAGAATTAATTTACAATGGAAATAGTTCTTAGTGCACTGAATACATCGTTGCAGTGAAAGATTGACTCCCAGTTTATCAGCTATAAACTATGCAGCCCAGCTTAAGTCCTTTAGAAGGCAAGCATTAGAGATATTACTCAGAGCTATTTAGGGTTCATAATTCACTGAGAGAATGTTTGAAATATGAGGGTATATACCACTTTAGTAAAATCAAGAGCAAAAACATAGGAAGGGATCTGGTAGAGGAGAAGAACAATGAAGAAATGTGTTCCAGGTGGCTCTCTGTCTCTTCCCTCCTTTGGTCAGACTTTCTATGAAGCCATGCCATTTCATCTCTGATAATCCCCTGTATTTTACTTCAGCAATTCCCATGAAAGAATTTTCATCATTTAGTTTCTCTTCTTTATCACTAATTTATAGCCAGCCCATCATTTTTATTAGAAAAAGTTCTGTAAATATGTTATGGAAAGTAACATAAAGTGTGCATCTTCATATTACTTTAGAATTTTGTTAAAGGTTTACATGCCCTTCATTTCCAGTCTTCAGTGAAGACTAATATTTTCCTAGTACTTCTGGAATATTCTCCAAATAACTCTGACCACCTATTTTTTCAGGGGGAGATGAGTACTGAAAAAAAATACATGAGGGAGGAATAAAGTTGTATTAAATGTACATCTAAATGTTAATTAAATTATGGCTATAGGAATGAAGCTTGTCTTGTAATTGTAAAAATTAATACAGATTATGCAGAGGGATTGGCATAAACTATCATACTTCAGTAAGCTAAAACTAATGATCGCATTTAAAGGCTAAATATTGAGAGTCAGATATAGTGGAGTTGCAAATTATGAGCACCTATTCTTGGCCTTGAAATAAACTTGGAATAAGCTCTTGGATTGAAATCATTATTTTTATGTGTCTTTAAATTACCATGGTCTTCCTCAAAGATATCTTGAGTATGAATAATATGTGGGAAGTGTCAGTTTTATAGGGGGTGCTCTAAATGATCACTGGGGCAGTAGGGAAAGACGTATACTCCAGTTAGCCTTCACGAAGCCCATTGTCAGAGTTCTATATGAACTTAATGGGTTTTAAGTAAGTCTGGTAAGTATCCTTCATATACACCTTCCTGCTCTCCCAATCCATCCCAACCCTTTCTTCTTTTGGTCAAATCTAATGAGAGCAGACATGTCTGTGTGCAAACACACATGAAACATTAGGGCTGCTTTTAAAAGCCAACAGATTGGGTAATATTGATATAAGAAGAGTTTATTTAGGTTGTTATGCACTGGTATGTTTTCTTTATTAAAGTGTCTATTTAGAAGATTTGGAAAAAAACTAAAAAGTAAAAACTAATGAAGCAATTAAATTTATAGTTCCCTCTTGCCTGGAGAATCCCAGGGACAGCAGAGCCTGGTGGGCTGCCATCTATGGGGTCGCACAGAGTTGGCCACGACTGAAGCAACTTAGCAGCAGCAGCAGCATCCAAACATACTATCATTCTTTGTACATTAATACTTAGAATATGTAGTACAAGTACTGCATGGAGGAGTTTGTAACATTCTATAAACTGTCATTCCTTTTGACTGAACGTTTACTGGGAGCTAATACATAAAGTAATTGAAAAAAATACCACCCATAAAAATAGAAATCTTTTATATAACTTACCAGCAAGTGATATGGCTCAGTGAGTAAAGCTAGAATGGGCATACCGGAGATACTCAACCCTTTGTCAGTGTTCCCAAATGCCACAGAAAATATAACACAGGAAACTTGATAGCCATGATTTTATGAATTAACCTCCGGAGAGGATTATACTAATAGTTAGAATCCTATGTATTTTAGTTTCAGCAAGCTCTAAGTCTTGCCACTCTACTTTTGTTATACCTTGACTTTGGAAGTGGTAATTTTGCCTACCATACTTGAGCAAGAGTTAAGATTGATATACCCACATATGGTGAAATAGCCATATTAACATAAGTAGATAGAAAACTGTGACTGCAATATACCAATCACTGGTATGTGATTTCTGTATGTAACTCAGATATTTTTCTCTAAGGATTATTAGGAACTAGTTTTGTAGCACTTTTGTATCATATGCTCACATATTTGTTCATATTTCAGAATTTAATTTATACTGTGAAAACATTTTAAAATTCTGTCTTTAGTTATTCATTTGAAGAATGAAGGCCAAAGTTTAGAAAGAAGATGGAAAGGAGGAGATAAAGTCTCTGGAGTTATGAAAATAGGATTTTATTAGAATTTTTAAACTAATCAAAATAAAAGGAACAGTGATTTTGGTTAGTTTATTTAAATAATTTTAATATAGCATTATGTAACTTCCTATTTAAACAGTAATATCTGTTTGAAAACTCTAGAGTTTGCCAAACTGAGGTTGAAACAATTTACCTTGGAATTTTGATTAAATAGTTATTGCTAGGCAGGAAAAAAATCAGTATGCTTATATTTTCTCTGCTGCTGCTGCTGCTAAGTCGCTTCAGTCGTGGTTGACTCTGTGCGACCCCATAGATGGCGCCAACCAGGCTCCCCCGTCCCTGGGATTCTCCAGGCAAGAACACTGGAGTGGGTTGCCATTTCCTTCTCCAGTGCATGAAAGTGAAAAGTGAAAGTGAAGCCGCTCAGTCCTGTCTGACTCTCAGCGACCCCATGGACTACAGCCTACCAAGCTCCTCCATCCATGGGATTTTCCAGGCAAGAGTATACTGGAGTGGGGTGCCATTGCCTTCTCCGATATTTTCTCTAGTTCCACATAAATATAACTTCTGGCTATGATATTTATTTTAATCTATCTCTAGTGCTGTAATGTCTTAAGTTAAACCAAGTTACCAACAACTTGTCAGATCCCTAGATTAAGAATAATTTAGTGTATTAGGAAATAATTCTCAAAATCCCTGGCATTTTGTATGAATTTTGCTGTCAATAGGCAAAACAATCTTCTCCATGTATGGTATGTGTTCTATACATAAGAATTGATTTCAGAGCTAATACATATATATCTATAACTAACCTTAAAAACAGCTTGTAGAAATGGGTGTTAAGAACTCTGTTATGACTTAGGAATATAAAACACAGAGAGAGAATGTAACTCGATCAACTTATAAGCTAGCAACCTGTGACTCGACCAAAGTCAGTCTTACTTCACAAGTCATTCCCTTAACCATACACATAACTTTCTACATTATTTATGTGGGATCAGAAAACCACAAAAAGTTTCCATGTGATAGTACTAAAGACCTCTTGAGCTGTTGAATCACATCATGGATTGAGTTGGTTGTACCAAGATGCCTTTCGTGGTCATCAAGTATACTGGAGACTTTATACCAGTACAGAATACTTAACCTTTCTGCCTGGCCAGAAGTCTAATTTGAGCAGTTTTACTTTGATGCTCTATTTTTGATTGGTTAAGCCATTCATCCTGTTTGACATTGTTGTGTGGTGTTGCTATGCTTACTTGAACCAGCTGTCACATTCCAGCCTAGAGGTGGGTGAAATGATTCGTGTTTATATGTAATTCTGAAAGGGCTTTTAGATACTTTGAGTTGCCAATATGTCAGTATAAAAGACATTTATCCTTCAAGCATAGCAAGCCTGGAAGACTTTCAAAACTCTTCATATAACTTTATAAAAGTTTCTTTCTGCCATTTAAATGTTGGCAGACTGTTCTTATGCAATTATTTCTTGCTCTGTTATTAAGCCTGTGATTGTAAAGAGCTGTCTTTGTAGCAGATACTCATTTCTTCATGTTGAATTGATTCTAAATTTGTATGAGACTATTCGTGTCATATATCCTGTCTTTCTGAAAGAGATTATAACATGTAAAGCAGGATAGATGCTCTGATCTACAATTAGATACAGGAAGAAGTTTGAATTCCTCCAATAGAGGTTCTGCATAAGAATACAGATTAATATGAGAATACGGAACTTCAATGAGCTTTTATTTTATACTCTTTATATGCCTGAAGCAAGTCCAAGTGCTGGAGATACATAGAATAGTTCTGCACTGAGAGAACTCTTAACCTAGTAGCAAAAAATTCTAAACCCACATACTTTTAGTATTCTTTAGCCACAAATTCACATTCCTTCCAAAAAGTATTGACAGCTTCAATCAGTGGAGTTGTGGGTACTGTCACCCAGGAAGTCATCTCAATTCTTTGTCACTTTCCTGTGTAGAAGCTTTTATCTTCCAAGATAATATTATCCCTGTTCACAAAATGTAAAGCCAACCAAGCAATTGAAAAAGTAACTTTAAAAATCAGTAATTTCTTCAAGAAAGAAAAAACCACCAACTCCATATCAATCAGTCTCTTTATCATCACACAAAACACCCAGTTTGCCAGTTGTTTTACTCAAACTTCAACTTACAAGTCAGGTTAGCATTTGGACATAGAATGAATATTATTCAAAGGCACTGTCTTCAATGATAAACTAATATCTTTATTTTCAAGGTATATTTAGTTTGGAGACAATTTTTCAAAGAACAAAGGTATGTTTCTGTTATGATCATTACTTAATTACAGAAATGATTTTATCAAAGTTGGCATTTCAAAAATACCTTATTATATTTCAAAAATATATTATACATTATTATTATAATACATTATTATATTCAAAATAGTTATTTAAGAGGATAAAATCTACTTTTAGTGAACTGAATCTGATATTGCAGTGCTTCGTTTTTATATCGCATTTTAACTGCACAGAAGGAAAGTGTTAACATTTAATTGTCTGTGAAATATTTTCAAGGAGTTAGCTTTGATGTGAAAAAATAATAGTTACTTAGCTGAAATGTTGTAAGCCTGAGACACCCAACCCAATGAAAATTTTTCAAATGGAAAGAGTGCATCCACAACAAATAGTATTTAAAATGCATCTCTGATCATATAAAGCTTTTACTTTCTTCACTGTTTACTAGTTCTCATTTATTTCAGTGTTCACCTGTTTACTATACCACTATTCCTATTTTAGTGATACATCAGCATTTGCAACCTGAGTAGCCATTCCCTAATTAAAAAAAAAAGCAAGGAATAATGATTGGTAAATGCTCAAGCTGAGTTAACTCAATGCTGTTTGTCTGGATGAAAAATAAGAAGGGCGGTCGATCAGTTAAAAGTTCTAAATGTTTGATGGTGATGTATCATGTAACCTTACCATCTGGATGACTG
The DNA here is from genome assembly GCF_054371585.1 of Giraffa tippelskirchi. NCBI lineage: Eukaryota > Metazoa > Chordata > Mammalia > Artiodactyla > Giraffidae > Giraffa > Giraffa tippelskirchi. Next base: position 112,918,713 of record NC_137278.1, on the reverse strand, counting down.
GATTTTAGTCTTTATATCCAGATGTTTGGCATCATGCAGACACAACCTCAGTGGTTCAATCAGTCGACAGTTTTCATTGAGAACCCCACCACCACCCTTGTGCTGGACAACTCAGCAAGGACTAAAGGAAATGTTCCCTCATGCCTGGGCTATTACAGTATCCTGTTAATTAGTTCTCTTAACTTTACAGTCTGTCCATTCCAAACAAACTAGGATACTAAAACATCAGTTTCAAGATCTTAGTTACTTGCTCAAGAGCCTTTTGTCTTGCCTCAGGTTTTCACTGAATTCTAGCTGCTTCGTAGGAGTGTAATAGAGTTTCCAAAAACTCTGCTTATAAATTATCATGTTATTTACCTCTCTGGGTGTAAGCCCTCCCTCATCTGTATCCTTGAGTGGATAATACTCAATTCTATGAGCTGTTTTTATGCTTAATTATATATTTTCTGCATCAGACTTAGATATCTGTTACTAGCAACATAATAGTCACTCCATTCATGGAGGTGATTATTTTTATCTACTCATGATCAACATCAAAAATCCATGTAAAATTCAATTTCTAGTAGGAAAAAAGTGATGAATAAATGTTCCTTCTTAAACTTCATTTACATTTAATACTTACCCTAAAATACATTGATATAAACTGTCCAGTTTGTAACTTTTTGAGGAGGAAAGGAACCCTGTTCCATTATGTGTAGGCAAAGACTGATTTAATAAATTATAGTGTAGGAAATTATGCTTATTATTAAGGAAATACATTATTGTTTCTACTGCCACTACTTCTATAATTTTAACAATTTCTTTTTGCATTATCTAGAAAAACTAAATTAATTGTTTTGAGGGGACGGGAGGAATCAAAAATATTCTAAAATTTCTGGCATGCTTACTTATGCTTGTGGTACCATAAAATGAAATAGGATATGTAGCGGTAAAAGATAAGTTCAATTTTGTCCATGTTGAGATTGCCATCAAGAGAGAGAGTCTGTTGTTCGCTGAATATATGAGTGGCCTTCAGAAGAAAAATTTGCAGATTAATACTTGGAGAATGTTTTATTGATTCTTTCATTTGCAGATACACTCAAGGTAGCTCATAGTGACACATGAAAAGTAAGGGAATCACTTGAGCCAGTTAGTTCAGTCACTCAGTCGAATCTGACTCTTTGAGACCCCATAAACTGCAGCACGCCAGGCTTCCCTGTCCAACACCAACTCCTAGAGCTTACTCAAACTAGTGTCCATTGAGTTGGTGATGCCATCCAACCATCTCATCCTCTGTTGGCCCTATCTCCTCCTGCTGTCAATCTTTCCCAGCATCAGGGTTTTTTCTAGTGAGTCAGTTCTTTGAATCAGGTGGCCAAAGGATTGGAGCTTCAGCTTCAGCATCAGTCCTTCCAATGAATATTCAGGACTGATCTCCTTTAGGATGGACTGGTTGGATCTCTTTGCAGTCCAAAGGACTCTCAAGAGTCTTCTCCAACACCACAGTTCAAAAGCATCAATTCTTCAGCGCTCAGCTTTCTTCATAGTCCAATTCTCACATGCATACATGACTATTGGAAAAACCATGGTTTTGACTAGATGGACCTTTGTTGGCAAAGTAATATCTATGCTTTTTAATATGCTGTCAAGGTTGGTCATAACTTTACTTCCAAGGAGCAAGCGTCTTTTAATTTCAAGGCTGCAGTCACCCTCTGCAGTGCTTTTGGAGTCCCCCCAAAATAAAGTCTCTCATTGTTTCCATTATTTCCCCATCTATTTGTCATGAAGTGATGGGACCAGATGCCATGATCTTAATTTTCTGAATGTTGAGTTTTAAGCCAACTTTTTCACTCTCCTTTTTCACTTTCATCAAGAGGCTTTTTAGTTCCTCTTCACTTTCTTCCATAAGGGTGGTGTCATCTGCATATCTGAGGTTATTGATATTTCTCCCAGCAATCTTGATCCCTGCTTGTGCTTCATCCAGCCCAGTGTTTCTCATGATGTACTCTGCATATAAGTTAAATAAGCAGGGTGACAATATACAGCCTTGACACACTCCTTTCCCAATTTGGAACCAGTCTGTTGTTTCATATCCAGTTCTAACTGTTGCTTCTTGATCTGCATACAGATTTCTCAAGGAGGCAGGTCAGGTGGTCTGGTATTCTCATCTCTTTAAGAATTTTCCACAGTTTGTTGTGATCCACACAGTCAAAGGCTTTGGCATAGTCAATAAAATAGAAGGAGTTGATTTTCTAGAACTCTGTTGCTTTTTTAATGATCCAATGGATGTTGGCAATTTGATCTCTGGTTCCTCTGCCTTTTCTAAATCCAACTTGAACATCTAGAATTTCACAGTTCATGTATTGTTGAAGCCTGGCTTGGAGAATTTTGAGCATTACTTTACTAGCGTGTGAGATGAGTGCAATTGTGCAGTAGTTTGACCATTCTTTCAATGGCAACTCTTTCAGTGGCAACCCACTCCAGTACTGTTGCCTGGAAAATTCCATGGATGGAGGAGCCTGGTGGGCTACAGTCCATTGGGTCACAAAGAGTTGGACATGACTGAGTGACTTTACTCGAACATTCGTTGGCATTGCCTTTCTTTGGGATTGGAATGAAAACTGACCTTTTCCAGTCCTGTGGCCACTGCTGAATTTTCCAAATTCGCTGACATATTGAGTGCAGCACTTTCACAGCATCATCTTTCAGGATTTGAAGTAGTTTAACTGGAATTCCATCACCTCCACTAGCTTTGTTTGTGGTGATGCTTCCTAAGGCCCACTTGACTTCACATTCCAGGATGTCTGGCTCTAGGTGAGTGATCATACCATCGTGATTATCTGGGTCATGAAGATCTTTTTTGTATAGTTCTGTGTATTCTTGTCACCTCTTCTTAATCCTTCTGCTTCTGTTAGGTCCATATTATTTCTGTCCTTTATTGTGCCCACCTTTGCATGAAATGTTCCCTTGCTATCTCTAATTTTCTTGAAGAGACCTCTAGTCTTTCCCATTCTATTGTTTTCCTCTATTACTTTGCATTGATTACTGAGGAAGGCTTTCTTATCTCTCCTTGTTATTCCTTGGAACTCTGCATTCAAATGGGTATATCTTTCCTTTTCTCCTTTGCTTTTTCTTCTCTTCTTTTCACAGCTATTTGTAAGGCCTCCTCAGACAGCCGTTTTGCCTTTTTGCATTTCTTTTTCTTGGGGATGGTCTGGATCACTTCCTCCTGTACATTGTCATGAACCTTCATCCATAGTTCTTCAGGCACTCTTATCAGATCTAATCCCTTGAATCTATTTGTCACTTCCACTATATAATCGTAAGGGATTTGATTTAGGTCATACCTGAATGGTCTAGTGGTCTTCCCCACTTTCTTCAATTTAAGTCTGAATTTGGCAATAAGGAGTTCATGATCCGGGCACAGTCAGCTCCCGGTCTTGTTTTTGCTGACTGTATAGAGCTTCTCCATCTTTGGCTGCAAAGAATGTAATCAATCTGATTTCGGTATTGACCATCTGGTAATGTCCATGTGTAGAGTCGTCTCTTGTGTTGTTGCAAGAGAGTGTTTGCTATGACCATTGCATTCTCTGGGCAAAACTTTGTTAGCCTTTGCCCTGCTTCGTTTTGTACTCCAAGGCCAAATGTGCCTGTTACTACAGGTACCTCTTGACTTCCTACTTTTGCATTGCAGTCCCCTATAATGAAAAGGGCATCTTTTCAGGTGTTACTTCTAGTAGGTCTTATCATTAGAACTGTTCAACTTCAGCTTCTTCAGCATTACTAGTTGGGTCATAGCCTTGGATTACCGTGATATTGAATGGTTTGCCTTGGAAATGAACAGAGATCGTTTTGTTGTTTTTGAGATTGCATCCAAGTACTGCATTTTGGACCCTTGTTGACTATGATGGCTAGTGACTCTGGTAAAGAATCCACCTGCAATGTGGGAAACCTGGGTTCGATCCCTGGATTGGGAAGATTCCCCGGAGAAGGGAAAGGCTGCCCACTCCGTGTTCTCACCTGGAGAATTCCATGGACTGTATAGTCCATGGGGTTGCAAAGAGTTGGACATGACTGAACGAGTTTCACTTTCACTTGAGCCAATGGACACTAAAGCAGGAGGACTTCTCTGGAATCAAGATAATTCTAAAGATCCCCACGTTAAGCATTTATAAGTCTTCATCCTAAGTCTCAATCATTGTTCTTTTTCTTTTGTTACCATTTTTTTAGTTTCTGTTATGTATTAGGCACTAAACTAAGCATTTTGTATGCCTTTTGCATGGTCAGTTGCTCAGTTCATTTCAGTCGCTCAGTCATGTCTGACTCTTTGCAACCCCGTGGGTTGCAGCATGCCAGGCTTCCCTGTCCATCAACAACTCCTGGAGCTTGCTCAAATTCATGTCCATTGAATCGATGACGCTGTCCCACCGTCTCATCCTCTGTCATCCCCTTCTTCTATCTTCAGTCTTTTCTAGTCGCTCAGTTGTGTCCAACTCTTTGGAATCCCATGGACGGTAGCCCACCTGGCTCCTCTGTCCATTGAATTTTCCTGGCAAGGATAGTGGAGTAGGTTGCCATTTCCTACTCCATTTGTATGCCTTATGTCATGTTATTCTCGCAAAAAGTCTTGTGATTTATTCTATCATTATCCACATCTATAAGTGAGTATGGGACTTCCCTGATGTCTCAGATGGTAAAAGCGTCAGCCTACAATACGGGAGACCCGGATTTGATCCCTGGGTTGGGAAGATCCCCTGGAGAAGGAAATGGCAACCCACTCCAGTATCCTTGCATGGAAAATCCCATGGACAGAGGAGCCTGGTAGGCTACAGTCCATGGGATCACAAACAGTCGGACATGACTGAGCTACTACACTTAGAAGTGAGTAAACAGCTTTTGAGAATCTAAGTAACTTACTTAAGTCCCCTCAGCTAATTAGGTGGGAATCAACTTCAACTCTTATACAGGCCTCATAATGATCAGAAATAGTGGGGACATAGTGGGTGCTGTGCTCTCTTCTGTTTCTGAGTTCACTGTACCCCACTACCACTTGGCTTCTTTGGTTTACTTAACTCAGATTGTCTCATAATTTCAGCCTGAGTATGGCCTATCACAAACTCTCCAGTCCCATCAACATCATGACCTTTCAGTTTAGTACCCACAATTAAATGGTGATTTATTTTTCTTTCTTAGTCTGAACTCATGACAATAAGTATTTGTTTATCTCAGTGCAGTATTGAGATCAAGCTATGCACTTCATAAATGTTGGTCGGTCTTTGGCTTGGTTGCCCTCACATAAGATCCACATCCCTGACTAACAGTTACTAATAAGGATAGCCAGGCCAAGCAGGATGCATGTGGGGCAGCTTCCCTTAGGAGATGAATGACTGAAGCAACTGTAGAAGCATCTCTACCATAAGAACAGGTAGGCAGGAAAGGTCCACAGTGAACCAAAAGAAAAGAGAACACACAATAGAACCATAAGAAATAAAGATCTGAAGATTGGCCAGAATAAGAGAGGTCGGTATAAGAAACTAACATAAACAGAAAAGTACGAGAACAGCAGAAAAATAGAAAACAATGTCAAGGAATTGCAAAGAGAGCTCAAAAATAAAGGATGCGTTGCACAGCAACAAAACCTTCCACAACATCAATTCTCATATGTTCCAGGGTTGAGCAAGAATGGGTCCTTGCTCTTAAGGTGGAGAAAACAAATGGTAGTAATCATAGAAATTAATGTACGATTGCAGTTCTGAGACATGTGACAGAGAAGAGTTATATAGTGTTTTGAGATCCTAGAGTAAGAAGACTTGATACTGTGAAAGAATTCAAGAAAATCTTGCTTAGACTTGATGCCTGAGTTGAGATCTGAAAGGAGTGGGAATGGACTAGAAGTAGAAGTGAGAGGAGCACTGCAGACAGAGTGTGCAGAGTGGCTTTGGCAAGAGGGCATGTGGCTGGAGTGCAGACAGCAAGGAGTTGACCAGAAAGAAGTAATGCTAGAGAGGTAGATAGAATATGGACACACACGAGGTGGAAGGTCATGTTAACGAGCATGTTCTGTGCAAATCCTACATTCAGTAAGCTGGGAGGGGAAGGGGGATGATGGGCACGATCGGATGAATATTCTGAGATGGTTGCTCTGGCTGCAGTATGTCATTGTTCAGTCACTCAGTCCTGTCCGACTGTGACGCCACAGACTGCAGCAACAGGCTTCTCTGTCCTTCACCATCTCCCGGAGCTTGCTCAAATTCATGTCCACTGAGTCAGTGGTGCCATCCAACCATCTCATCCTCTGTCGTCCCCTTCTCATCCTTCCTTCAATCTTTCCTAGCATCAGGATCTTTTCCAATGAGTCAGTTTGTCACATCAAGTGGCCAAAGTATTGGAGTTTCAGCTTCAACATCAGTCCTTCTAGTGAATACTCAGAGTTGATTTCCTTTTAGGATTGACTGGTTTGAGCTCTTTGCAGTCCAAGGGACTCTCAGGAGTCTTCTCCAGCACCACTGTTTGAAAGCATCAGTTCTTCAGTGCTCAGCCTTCTTTATGGTCCAATTCACATCTGTACATGACTCCTGGGAAAACCACAGCTTTGACTATATGGATCCTTGTCATCAAAATGATGTCTCTTCTTTTTAATACACTGTCTTAGGCTTGTCATAGCTTTTCTTCCAAGACTGCAGTATGTAGTCAAAGATCTAAGAATGACATTATGCAAGATTCTTTGTTTCAGTTAACAAAGCTCCTACTCATACTTTCTTTTTTTAAAAAAGATCTTTGTTGGCACCAAACTTTTAAAGCATGATCACGAGCAGATATTCAGGCATTTTGCAATCCATATATTTAATGATATTCTCAGGAGTATGTCACTCTACCTCATAGGTCTGATTTCTATTGTCTTGACTTTATTTTTAGGCAGGATCTCCTCTCCTGGAGTGACATGGCAGCTTCAGCCTAGAGGAAAAAACTCTCATATTATTGCCTTAGCAAAAATAGAACTTTTTTCCTACAGTTCCAGAAAATATCCCAGGACTGACACTTACTGAACAACTTGGTCACACATCCATTCATGAAATAATCGTATGGCCAAGGAAGAGGGCACACTCATGGTCAGGTTCACGAGGTACAATCAATCCCACCTGAACTACATGGCCCGAAGAGAGGAAAGGGACAGTCCCCAAAGACAGACTTGGATGCCGTCCCCAGAAATGAGGGATCCAGGGAAGTTACAGGGGACAGGTTAAGGTCTTAAGATATTCCTGAATCGAGATAACCGTAGTTTGGATTGAGGGTAGAGATTTGAGAGGTATTTAAGGAGAATAATTTTGTAGGATTTTGTAATGAATTAGACAAGAGGTAAGGGAGATTGAACTATCAGGAGTATGTCCTAAGTTTGATGTTTGTATAACTGGTGATATCTATCATTCACTGAGAGAATCACCACTGACAGGGCACCAGGTTAAGATGCAGAGAGAGAGTAGAACAGCATGAGCTTAATTTGGAATGTGTTTACCGGGAGGTAACATGGAGACATTCAAGAGATACTAAGAATCTAAAGGTCAGTTGGATATGTAGTTGGATATACAGGTCTAAAGATCAGGGAAGACATCAGGGCTGGAGGATAAGCTTGTCCAGGGTTGGAACAGTTTTATTATTTTAAAGGTTGTAATGACGATGGAAAGTGATAGAGGCAGAGCCAGATTACAGTCAGTAGAATGGGAGAATAGTAACGAAATTGTGACTACAAGTATATCCTAGTCATTAGGTAGATTAAATATGGACACAGATTCATTACTACTTCATGTGGTGTTTAGTTTGCTTCTCAGTGTTTCTTGATTGACTTTAGTAACTTTCTTGACCAGAAGAATGCAATAGACATAATTTTCTGGGACTTTCGTGCTATATCATAAGGAGCCTTGTGATTTCCACCTGAGCCTCCTGGAGTATGTTCTATGAAGAGGCCCAAATAGAGTGTTCTTGGGAAAACATTATAATCCATAAGCCTCTATTTCTTTATTTGCATACTAATACACACAGTAATTTTTAGTTGTTGGTTTATCATTAGTGTTCACTTAATCTGTAATGAAGGGAATTAAGTAACATAAAAGGTTTTCCCTTTACAATGGATTATTTTTATAAGGTTTTAATACTATAACAATTTTAGTGATAACTATTAGTGTTATCATAAGCTATCATTATGGCAAGTAAAATTAAAAGGAGAGCAATATGTTAATAATTTTAGACCCAGTTTAGACTTTGCATTAAATTTTAGGTCCTTTGCTCAGCAAATGTACTGTGTTAAACAATTAAATCATTAGTCCACTAAAATGAAACCAGAGTTCTTAAAGATATAAATTTGATGTTCTGTGCTTTTTGTGACAGTGTGGGAATATTCAGTGGTGATATTTTCAGGGGTACTTTGCCATTTGAGCAGGGCTTTTCTGAAGTTACAAATAGCTGTACTTTAATACCATTCCCAGAAATACCGCCTCTGAAAGTCAGAGAATTGAATTACTTCATTAATCTAGTAACTGTTGTAACCTCAAATAGAGAATTTCAGGAAATACCACTCTCAGATTAAGTGTTTGTAGGAATGCCACCTTAAAGAAGAATTTAGGGCTATAATAGAGCCAATAATTTTATCTGACTTGCATTTTTCAAATGAGAAAAAAGTAGGAGCAATCAAGACACCTTGATTTGTATTGCAGCTTGCTTCCAAATAGTACTTCCCAATTTCCATAACCTCACTGGATACAGTTTTCCTGTGTAACCCAGTGAACTTGCATTTCTTAGGCAGAAGGAGAAAGGAATCTCTTTTGACTCTTATTTCCAGAGAACCCCCTCCCAATCAGACTGCAAATGGGAAAGGGAATATTTTCCTTGTTTTCCTATAAATTGACTGTTAGTGGCATGTTTTCCACCAGCTGAGGTGGGTCTGATGTAGTCTTAGTGGCAGCCCACCTGTTCACTCCAAGGAATTTGTAAGATGGCAAAATCCTGTCCTTAATTGAATATTTTGTCAGTATCACTGTTTCTCCCCTCTTCTCCCCTACTTTGTTGGAGAAGGGAAGATTTTTCTGGATCTGGATTACTGTAACCAACTCCCAAGGCCCTTGTCAAAAAGTATATATGACTGGATGTGATGTGTGTTGTGCTGAGCTGTTTACTGAGCAGACACTAGGCTTCACTGTTAGTCCACTGGAAATGAGGTTAATTAAGCAAAGCTATCATGGAAGGTATTGTCTTTAATCATACATTGATCACCATCTGTATTGAATCCAGAGCAATGAAAAACTAAATACTTTGAGGCATTATTATATTAACTGAGAATATCAAATACATTTGCAAGCAACTGGGATTTGGTAGTAAAATTAATTTTTATTTGCTTGAATTAAAAATTACATAGATTCTCAGCTTACTTTTATTAAATGCAACAGAATATGGTCATGTGTTTTAAAATTGAACTTTTAAAAAAACAGTCTTTAGATAGTTTTTTCTAGTTCTACTAGGAACAACAAACTTCCAATTTCTTCATAGAAGTAGGAGACACTGTCTAACAAAAGTGAATCACTCAAACTGAAGTTGAAATTATATGTGAATCTTTATAATGCCCTCTTGAATTCTTTTCACTTCAAATCCTCACACTATCAAATCATGGATAAAGACTTATTTGTGTGCTAAAAGTCAGCATCCCATATCAGGGCATGCTGCTAACAGAGTGACAGTGGCTACAGTATTTCTTGAACCCATCCCATCTTCTCTCCTTTTCTTTATGGAATAATGTCTATTCTTTTAACCCTGGTGACTGGACAGGAGAAACATATCAGAAGTAAGGGCAAATCTTTCTGAGAACAGTACAATTGCCAAACTCCAGCAGAGCTCATATGCTTTGGCTGATGAATACATGTAACTGCAAACCCTTAGAAATTTTGAACTGATTATAGGAGAAGACAATTATCTTTATTTGCTCTCTATGAACAGCCAACTCAGATGCTTCAGTGATATTTCCTTTTTATCTCTCTCAAAGGTAATAACCTTGTGAGTATTATTATAATGATTGACTACCTAATTTTCCACTTAATTGTTGTGTTTTCATCTCAATTCATTTCTAAAGGAGATTTTTAAGTGATGAACAAAAAGGTACATGTCCATCATGCACACACAACACAGAATCATAAAATATAATTAATAAAACAAAAAAGGCTGTGAAAAGGAAGAAGGTAATTAGAGTCTGCTTCACTTTACTATACATTGTGTAAATTTTCTTATGCCAGCACTTTAGTGATAGGAAAAAAAAGCTCAATACCTTTAAATATTTTATTGACAATATTAATATACTAATTTATCAAGATATTTTCAGGCAAATAGATATATATCACCTTAACTCATGATTTCTAATGTACTGTAGCTATTATAATGACGTAATGTTGTACATTATTTTTGTTTAAAAATATGTTATTGTCCTAAATAACTTCTACCTTTGCTCCACATACACACAACTTTATGTTATATGGTACAACATTAAGATAAATGAAAAATTTTAGTTAGCAGGCACCTTTGAATATGCTTGAAGTAGAAATGTGGGATTTTCATCTGTGACACCAACAGGACCTAAACTGAGTCCATGAGATGCTATTCAGATTTATCTACAAAACCGACTGTTTCAGTACTTTTTGCCCCACTTTAAAGATACCATATCAATGACTGCCAATTCCATTAGGGGGTTCTTTTGACAAAATCATAAACCAAAATATTTTCTCGCTTAAACAATTTTATTTATTGTGGAGTTTCCAAAAATCTCTTATATCCTGAAATCATCCACAAAGTACTATTGTGTGCTTAGATTAAAAATGTATTTCTTATAAGAAAATGTTAAAATATATACCATTAGCAGTATTGTTATATTTTATTTAACACAATATAAATCAAAGGGTTAAAGAGAAAAGCAAAACAGTTAAATATATTTAAAACTCCCTATAACTGATTTACATCTATTCTAATGATTTAAAGAAAAAAAATAAAGCACTAAACATTAGAGGTAATATTTTGATAAGCAATATTTATAAAAAATATAAGTTAAGCATTGCAACAAACTACCTTTGATGAACTGCCCCTATAAGAAATAATATCATTGGAACTATATATCTAAAGCAAAGATGAAGGAAAAGAAGAAAAAAAGAAAGTATAAATTGCAATAGTGACTTTTTAAATACACTTTCTTATAAAGTGGCAAGATAATATTTACAAATTTACAACAGAAAAAAAATGTTTATTTACAGGTTGTCTTGCTTTTGGATTTTTGGTGCCTCCTTCCTCTTGTGTAATAAGCCTTCTGGCAGAGCTGATCTAGACTTTTAGTTCATAGCACGTGATAGATGAGCCTTGAACTAGAGGCGCCTGGAGTTGCAGGCTGAGAATCGGGGCTGGCAACTGGGGAGAGAGAGGCTGGATCCTGGAGAGGCAATCCAGGTTGCTCTGAGTTGGTGATCCGATCCACTATGCTGGATAAGCAATCCAAGCTGGATAAGGAGCTTTTATCCGTGGCATATACTAAGGACACAAGGAGAAAACCATTAAAAAAAAAAAAAAAATCCTTCCTTATGCTGCCGCTTAAACTGCAGGTTAGCTCCTTCGAAACCCAAAAGTCAGGTGGTCACAGAAAGCCTGATGTAGAAATTTGCAACAAATATCTAGCAATTCATGAGGATGAAGTTGGGGAGTGGAGAAGCACCCAGGTAATATTTCAAGCAAAAGCTCACGTCTGTGTGTATGTGCATGGATGTATCTGTTAGGAGGAGTTTGAGCAGAAGATGTGTGTTTATTTTGCCCTGCCAAAACCCCCATAAATACCATTCTGTTCTCTTCCCAGTACTGCATGGAAGAACAGACTCTACTTTGATAGGCTAAATTCTGAAGTTGGACTAGTCTTTAAACTCCTCTGAAGTCATTGGTTCTTACCATTTGGTACATCAGGACAGTAGACGCTGTCAAAACTGCTGCTCTTTCTGGACCAGACAGGGCTGTTACATTCAGGCTATAATAAAAGACACAGAAGAAGCGTTTGTTTTCAAGTCTTGGCGAAAGGTGCTCGGATCTCGGGTGAGGCAGTACTTGCCCACTAGCTCCATAAGCTGACCGCTCTCAATCACCTTTATTACCTTGATTTAGGAAGGGCTAGCCTCACCAAAACGCAAGGGCACTGAGGTCAATCTCTGTGCTTGGAGAAGAGGAGAGAGGCAGCAGAAAGAAGAGGGTGGGTGGAATTCAGCAGCAGTGTGCACTGGGTTAACCATGCAAAATGGATTGGAGTAGAAGGAAGCCACACTAATTCAGAGAGAGAACACTTTCCCAAGGCAGAAACACATTAAAACCTGGCAGCACTGGCGCAAACGCCCTCTGAAAAGAATGCATGAACATCTTTCAGCCAGGCCTCAGCAGAGTAGGGGCTGGGGCCATGCAGGCATTTCTTTCTGTTTCTCCCTTCAGTTACAAACGGTGGGACAGTGGAAGCCTCAGACAGTTGCCTTTAGATGTTAGTGTATGTCAAGGTCCACTGGTAGTATATACTGGAAATAAACTGAGTAATGGAGAATACATCTGATTGATCATTCACAGCCAGCTATCTCAAGTGACAACCTGCTCCTTCAATGTGCACCTAGAGTAGGTAGGAAGTCAAGACAAAATCCTGTTCAACAGCTGTCTGTATGCTGGCATCTGTCTAAATGTGGCATCTCTCTTCTCTGCCAGTACCTGCCCCACCCCGCCCCCCAGTACCCAGCTATCCACCAGTAACCACCGAATATCTGGTTGCTACACCTGGTCTAAATGAGATGTAAGGATTTCTGTAAAAGTTGGGAAGGCCCTAGCGGGTCCAGAGCCATCTCTTACCATGCCATCGGAGCAACTGGAGGTGGGGCTGGTGGGCTCAGAGCAGCTCTGCCCCGGCAGGCTATAGTAGTTTTCCACCTGTTCCCTTAGCAGCTCCTGCAGGCTCTCAATGTAGCGGATGGCATTCCTGAGGATCTCCACCTTGGGCAGCCTCTGGTTAGGGTTGGTCGTGGTGCACCGCTTGAGCGTGTCGAAAGCCTGGTTGACCTTCTTCAGGCGTCTCCGCTCGCGCATGGTGGCCGCCTTCCGCCGATCCATGGTGGTGGACTTCCTCTTGCATGCTTTGCAGGCCCACATGAGGCAGTGGCCGGCCTGGTGGTGGCCCGTAGGTGCTCGCACGTGCTCGTCCTCGTCTGAGCCTTGCAGGTCTGCCTTGTGAGCCCCGAAAGCAGCCACTCGCGGCTCAAACTCGTCCCCGAACTCGCCCTCGGGGGACGGGATGCAGGAGCCGTCGTAGAAGTACTCAGAGGGCGAGAACTGGCAGCCGTCCATCATGTCCATCGTCTGCAGAGAGGCAGGGGGTGGACCTGGACAGCGGCGAGATAGATAGGGGAGAAACCGGAGCCTGGCGCCTCTGAGGGCAGGGAAATCCCGGGCCGAGCTCCCTGGTCGGTTTCTCTGGTAATTAACAAGGGCAGACGCCTGGCGGCCTGGGTCTGCCGCTCTGGGGTTGGGGCTCTTTATATATTCTTGGGGGAGGGAGGCCGGCCCCTGTGCCCCGCACTATTAGCATATCCCACCGCAACCCCCGCCGGGGCTGTCTGGGCAAACCTCCGCCTTTTCTCTAGAGACAGTTTGCTGTTTACTGCCCCTTTTGACGCTAATGGTTTTACTGCGTTTCTGCTGGGGCGGAGGTGATGGCTCCCCAATCCGCTTACTTGCACTCCTTCGATTACCTAAACCAAGGGACACTTAGAGGGTGTCACAGACAAAAGGAACGAAGGAAATCCAGCTTCGTACAATTGCTCTCACATTTAAAGAGATAATCAGTAAATAGAACTCCCCATTTCAGTTGACACCAAAAGTGGACCCGCCTTCCCAATTCGAGACATGAGGATCAACTTTATTTTCAGGTATTTCTCTTTTTCCTGAACTTTAGTTGTGTTAGGAATTTTTTCAGCCAGGAGGCCAAATAACAGTTGCTAAAAACTGGAAGTGGCACTTTCAATAATGAAGTGGCTCTAGATTTTTTTTTAATCTGTTTTGTTTCTCATCAGATTGCCATTATGTAGGTTCTGTGTTATTGGCGGTAACCTGGGAGGTTCCTTTTCTCCAAAAACAGCTCGCTCTGAGTTTTCTCTCCGCTCATCTGAAGGGCGTGGGCACAGGAGGGCCAGGTGACCAGGAACACACCTGGCTTCCTCTCTTTCCCGCTTCTCCGCCTGTTTGCTGAGCGCCTCCTCCTGTGATGGACCTGAGCAGGCGGAAGATCCACCCTGACTGCGTCTCTAACATTTGTGCTCTAAGAAACCGGGTTTTAGATGATGAACTCCTTCACAGGGTCTCCTCTCCCTTCTCCCTCTTTCTGCCCCGCCCTGTCATTTCGACAGTCTAAATAGCCAAGCTGGGCTTCGGGGTCGCTAATTTTCTGCTTTCAGGCAAACTAACACCGTTACAGATGCGTCCCAGCTGCCGGCAGGGCAATCTTTCTCGGCTCGTGTAAAATTTCCGACTCCTTCGACCAGAGTAACTTCACACACTTTGGCGACAAAAGCCTTACAGAAAAGCAATCACAGCAGGGTCTTTGAAACTTGGTGGCTAGAAGGCGAGAGGGGAGGGCTTCCATTTAAGTGACAATGAACCTATTAATCAGCTTTTGTCAATCCTCCTCCACCCCGACTTAACTCACTATCAAAATCACTTGCGGTAGGGGGTGGGGAGAGGATAGTTTTTATATATGGGAAAAAACTATTACTTCAAGGTCTACACAAATAGACTTAAATGTTCTGAGGTTTTGGACCAGGCTTGTGGACTCCTTAAAAAGAAGCGAGTTCACACCTTGATCTTGGGTCACAACTGTTGTGACTCCGAATTAACAGGGGCTGAGGAGGCTTTCTTTTCTATTACATTTTTCTAAAATTATTTCCCGAAAGCAACCCTGGCAGACAGATTCCCCCATCTTCAGGGGCCAAAGAAGTATTAACTTTCTCAGGGTGAAATCTGCTCTCCAAAGTGAAGGCCCCAGAAATCAGGGGTAGGGGAATGTCAGTCACCGAAGTTTGCTACAAACATGCCTGCCGCTGTCCCCTTTCCCAAGTTCTGTCATCTCTAAGACAAAGACACTACCTCCACCACCACCATCCCCACCTACCCCTTGAAAATCTGGCTCCTTTTCATACCAATGGGCAGCTTAATTGGGCAGTGGGACTTAATCTGCACCTTATTTTTAGAACTGTTAACAAGTAGATGCCTTTCAAATGAATAGGTACCCAGGGCTACACCAGATAAAAGAATTGAGTTCCTAAAGGACCCACCCAGGGGAGTGAAAACATTCCAAAGCGTGCACGTTGCCACCTCAGCAGCACAGTAGTGGGTAGATATTCTCATCTAGAAATTCTCAGCCAGGCACCACAGGTTCTGGTCAGTAGCACTTTCTTTGGCTATGTAGTCCAGACTGTCACACACTGGCCAAAGCTAATACAGACCTGTGTGCCTATTTAAGATTTGGGCACAAATAAATTTGCTCCTTCAAGTTTAAGTAGAAGATAGAAGTTATGCTTCTGGCTTGCCTTTCAGGTGATTTCTTTTCACAAGGCACCTAATGTGCTTTGTCCCCAAAGTTGTTAAGCATGTGATATTTGTAAGCAAACAATTACGAAGAGTTTTCTCTTGGGAAGCACTGTTCCCGACACTTGCTATGTATGCACTCAGTTATGACTTCCAACAATTCTGTGGCAACTGTAACTGGACCCATTATTAAAAGAAGGCAGCCAAGCTCGGGGAATAAGTCATTTGCCCCAGGTCACACAGAATTGGAAACTAGGCATCGCTTCTGGAGGGCTTGAGCTCCTAGAGGTGAATTCTCCGATCAGTTCCGGCTCCGTGTCGCGCCCTTAGCGCTCCAGAGCAGACACTCGCAAACGCAGGTCCGGGGAGCTTTCCCTCAGCTCCCGGCCTGAGAAGACGCTGTCACTCAGGAGGCCCTGTCAGGAACCAGAGGTTAAGGCTGTCTTTGGTAAGGTGATCTCAAAACAAATTTACCAGAGTGCCGCGGGCCAGTGGAACTCAAGAAGCCGAGAAAACACAAGAGCCCGGCAGCTTAATGGAACTTGCTGAGGGGAAAACAGGGTCCGGGGTTGAGGACCCTTGGGACCTAAGCGCTGAAAAGAGGATCTCAGAGCACCAAAGTTAAAAACCAAGACAAAACTTTGAGACCTCTGTCAGGGGCTAGAGGAGAAAGAGATCAAAAATGGGAAGCAAGCTACAAAGAAGGTAGGAAGCCAACGCATTCAGAGATGCCTGGGCCCCCCAAATCAGGAGATACTCCCCTGTTCTTTTCCCAGGAGAGACCATGGGAAGGGAAAACGGGAAACTGAGACAGGGAAAAACAGTTTTTGTTGTTGTTGTTTTTGTTTGTCTTATTTTTGAGGGGGTGGGGAATTGAACAGAGAAGTATTTTAAAAGTTAAAATTTACTTTTTAAAAAAGGTCTTTTCCATTGCTTTTCTACTCAAGGGAAGAGAATGGCCTCTTCTCAAAATCAGACTAGATTGGCTTTTGCTTCTCATAGAAAAGAATGAAAATACAATCTGTTTTACCCTATTTCTCCAGGGACGTGGATGTCTTCCATGTTCCACCACTGACTCTGCTAGGAAAATATCACAGTAGGCACAAGATGAGAGGAAAAGTCAGCCCAGCTGGGTCATATAAATAAATGCTCACCAAGATTCTGATGAAGCAGATATAATGGTTTTTAATTTTTTTGTGTTATTTTACATTCTGAAGCAAAATAAACACATACTTAATTTTCTTACAATTTAGACTTACAAGCAGGTTTTAATTGCAAAGACCTTTAAGTAATCATCAACTTTTTTTTTTTTTGAGAGCCTATTTTAGTTTGAGCATTATGGCAACAATCCTAGTGTTGATGGACAGACCACACCAGCAAAATGATGCTCAGAGCTTCCTTTTCTAGTAAAAGTTGCCCACCCAAGGAATTCTACATGATTAAAAATTCTCCCTGTTTCTCTCAGCAGGAGAAATTAAATATACATAGGAAGATAAGTTCATTTCAATTCACTTCTGCCCCTACCTGAGACCCTTATCAACTTTTGGATAATGGAAGTTGTTCTTGAAATTTTGCTTATTATATTTGACATAACAATGTGCCAAACAATTTCAAATCACTATTAGTTCCGGGAACCAGGCACACACCTAAGTAAACACATTAGTACCTGCCAAAGCTGCTGGAAGAATTTGTGGAGAAGACAGCTGAGGAAGACATTGGCCTCTGCCTAGTTCGAAGACTCCCAGGAGAGATCAAAGGCCTAAGTGAGGACTTTAAGCAGCCTTGAGAGTAGAGAAAGTAGGCAGTCCTTGAAGCATTATCTTTGTTCCAGCACATGGCATAGGCATTCCATCTCAAAGGCTGACTCTGAACTAGGCTTACAAAAAATTGCTTTTTCAGAATGAAACCTCTAAGAAGGAGGGTCATCTTTTGTAACACTGCTGACTCTAAGGGAGTGGCTGGAGGAGTCTGTTGGAGAAATGCCTTGATGACTTGGTTCTTTAAGGAAATGCCATGTTATTGCTAATTTACTAATGCATTAGATTTGGAGATGAGATATTCAAAGTTTAAACTAAAATTTTTTTAAATATTTTTTCCAGATAAGGTGTTGTAAGAGGAAAGTTTTGAGATGAATGAAAGGGATAAAATATTACTAAGAAAAAAGCACAGACAGGTAAATTCTAACTTTGAATTTAAAAATGTCTTAATAAGGGTGAAGGTCACTATAGCTACCCAAGACTTCTCTACCAATCTCAAGAGGAGTTGGGATTGATGATTTTTAGCATCATACCTCCATCCCCAAATCATATGAAAGAGTCTGAAAAAAAAAAACGAGTCCTTTAGACGAAGGGTATTTCCACTGTGTTTAGGCTTGAAATTCAATGATCCAGGTGTGATGATTAAAGTTAGTTTAAGAAAGCTAACACTTGATGTTCTACAGATTATTTCTTTGGTAACATATAAGAGAAAATTACTTGTTATTTTATACTTAATAACCTCTGAAATGAGGCTCAGTTTAAATCTCAAATTGCTTATCTTTACCGAGTTATTAACATCTTGATTTTCTGTTTCCATAGCCCTGTTTGTTTTGGCTTTGGCCTTAGTCAAGATTACCATCATTAATATCAAATAAAAACATTTTAATTGCAAACACACCAAGGATTCATTGGGAAGCCTACCATGTCAGTTGTAGCAGTGGAGGTCACATGAAGTCTTTGGGAAATATTTGCTCTATTTAATGAAGAGACCTTCTATGGGCAAACTTATTCCAAACAATTTCTCAGGTTACTCAACTAAGGAAGATAAAGAGGATTTGGTTTGCAAAGACCAAATAAAATCTATCAGCAAGTAAAGTCCATGAATTGATAAAAAACATTCTGCTGCTGAGCAGCTTATAACACAAATCTTCTTATTATAAATACATGTGCAATTATAAAGTTAAATGAGTTTACCTGCTCAGTTATAATATCCTATATCAGTTGTGGCATGAATCTGATTTTCTAAAATATAGGGGTGTGTGTATGTGTGCATGTATATATATATAATATATTCCATATATTATATAATTAGGAAATCACTATTGATTCTCAAAAAAAAAATCATAGATACATAAAAAGCATGATTAAGAGGTATACATACAATCAAGACATTTTCAGTCACATGTATTCAGATTAGATAATTTGCAATGCTTGACCACATACATTTTAATTAAATGACTTCTCTAATTTGGAGTTTACTAGCTAATCACTCTAGAGAAAGAGCTTTTGAAAAACAGTTGTCAAATTCAGTCAAATTATCCTACAGGCCATAAATGTACCTTCTTCTTTCTCAAGACTTCTCTTTCATGATACATAAACGATTAAGGGAGAAAGTTTGAAGCCATTGTTGACTGGCTCAAAATCCTGGCTCTATACTTAACAAAAGGAAGAACTTCTCTCTGCTCCAAAGTATCTTTTTCTTGTAATAAGAAATAACAGCAGGACTTCTCTCACAGATCTTTGTAGGATTGTACGAGTTAATAGGTAAAGTGTTAGGAATGGCTCATTCATCTGGCTGTTGCTCTCATTGTTATTAATAGTATCCCCAGCCAGAGCCTGAAAAGAAGATAGAAAACTAACTCTGAAGGAACTGTGACTTTTGGTGGAAGAAAAGCTTCTTGATGGTAAATCTGGTTACTAATGAAAAATAAAAACAGCTAACATTTAATGTTTCTTTTGTGATCCATTTTGGTTAAAGACTTCACAGTGAACCTTCACAACCCCAGGAATTATATAAATGAGGAAACAGGACAAAGAGAGGCGCAGCGACGATTCAATCCAGTTATCAGCCCACAGACGTTGGGCAGTTTGCCTCCACTCACTCTCCCACCTGCTGCTCTCACACTTTTGAGAGGGATCATATGTCCAGATCAGTTTCCTTTATGTAGCGTTCTACATTTTAAAAGTATTTTAGGAGAAACTGGAATTATTCATGCGCCCAGAAATTTGCGTAACTGTTATACTCAGGCCCCACTCCAGTACTCTTGCCTGGAAAATCCCATGGACGGAGAAGCCTGGTAGGCTACAGTCCATGGGGTCGCTAAGAGTCGGACACGACTGAGCGACTTCACCACACTCAGGCAGAGGCCTTTTGAAATGCTGAAAGGGCAAGATACTGCTTCCTGCCTGCAGGGGGCGCGGTCTGTGGCGGCATCTGGGACGCCTGTGGTGGGCGTCAAGGTCCAGGCTGGGGCATTAGGTAGCAAGGTTGGGCTAGGCAATGCTGAGTTCGATTTGATTTTTCACATTTTTGAACTGAGTAATAGCTGTGGAGAAAAAGAGGAAAGGAAGCAGTTAAGGGAGGAGGGAGAGGGAGTGAAAGTGCCATCTACAGAATGAGAGAGAGAAGTAGCAATTCCAAAGCAATGACTTGCCCTTCTCCTAGGCTTTGCTTCCCACTGCGATTCTTGGTGGTCGTTTCTTCCTGAGGTTACAGGATAAACAAACCTGGCACACGTTGTAAAACCCTCACAGTGAGGAGCTCCTGGGGCTTCAGGCCTCTCTGGGGCTTTGCTGTTTAGTCCAGCTAAGAGGTTTCATGTGTGTTGTGGTCTTTTGCCCTCAGCCAGTTAACCCTTACCTCTCTGGAAGCAACCTTCCATCAAAGACGCCTACCCCACCTCAGGAGACAGATCGTCCCCTTCTTTTATCTTTCTATCTGGAAAACAAACCCAAACCACAAGAGGCCTAGAGGATATTCCAGTCTTCCAGCCACCAGTCTAGTTCAAGAAAACCAGGGAGGGACGAGAGACCTGGCTTACAGGCCAGAGCAGCCCTTGGTACACCATATGAATGCTTCCTCAGGAAGGGCCCTGCCTGTAGAGTCAAAGAGGGAAAGTAATTGGGGCAAAATTAGCCGGAAAAAAAAATTTTTTTTTTTTCTGGTGTGTGTGGTGGTTATTTCTTGTAAGGATGAGACTTTCTTGAAGATTCAGTTGTTAATTTTGATAAAGCAAATCTCACCCAGATCTGCAGGTAAACGGCTCTCTGTTTTAACTAAAACAAGAAGAAACGGGGTGTTGATAAAAGGGGAAATACAGATTCCTTCCGGATGGTCTTCACTTCTAACCACAAATGTGAGATCTACATGAGACAGAAAAGTGAACAGTTCAATTCAGACACAGGAAAACAACCCATTTTCCTCCTTTTAAATCGACCCATAGGTAAACATCCAAATAAATGGGTTTGGGTGGTGTCTAAATTAAAATGTGGTTCACCTTTATTTATGCCCTCTAAACATATTTTTTTTTCCAGTGGAATCAAATTAGACCAACTTTTGTTCATAGAGAAACTTATCTTTTAATATTACAATACCAGGATCCTCGCACGTTTTATATACAATATGTCACTCTCATTTAAAATATATTTCTTAGGTTTACATAAAAAATGAAAGTACTAACGTTATTTACAAAAATACATTCAATACCACTAACATTTAGATGCAACGTTCCCACTTTGCTTTAAACAGGAATGAACTTCTTCTGAACATGGCACAAAAGGATCACCATAATAAAAGTAAATATATTACAAAACCAACCAAACAAAAAGTAAAACCGCTAGATCTAAGCCACTCGCGGTTCCCAAGATACAAGCCCAAAGCCGAAAGGCTTTTTCATCCGAGCGTGCACAGCAGTTTCCAAAAAGTTTCTTTGTGAATATGTCTCCTTCCCTAT
This sequence comes from Giraffa tippelskirchi, assembly GCF_054371585.1. Classification (NCBI taxonomy): domain Eukaryota; kingdom Metazoa; phylum Chordata; class Mammalia; order Artiodactyla; family Giraffidae; genus Giraffa; species Giraffa tippelskirchi. The sequence continues at coordinate 112,897,409 of NC_137278.1, read as the reverse complement.
CATAAACTCCTGGGTCTGGCTTCCTAAATATTAACGTAACGTGACCTAAAGGATTAGGCGAAGCAGGGAGGGTGGGATCTTCCTGCTCCGTGGAGAACGTCCGGAGCACTGAAGTTACTTCTCCACCACCTCTTCCATGCAGGGAAGTTTGTGTTCCTCCGAGGAAATGCTGTCCACGATGGAAGAGAGGCATCGAAGGCTACTCGAGGCCGAAGAATCAATGCTTGTCCCTCCTGGGCGCAGAAAACACACAGACACATAAACATACTCCCCATGGAAGGAAGGCAGCTCAGCTCCCCGAGCTGGGAGCGCCAGCTCGCAGGGCACATCCCGGTTCCCGCTCGGCTCCGAGAATTGCTTTCTGCCCCCAGAGAGCTCCCCAGCCCCCTCCTGGGATGTTCTCTAGTAGCCCTATGCCCTTTTACTTTACCTTCCTTAGCAGTTATCACGAGCCCCCTGGAATGATCCGAAACACTTGGCCACTGGGAGCTGCAGGTGCGCAGGAAATCCGCACCCTCAAGCTGGAGGAAAACCGAGGCAGCAGATTAGTCAAGAAACATGGGTTCCGGGGGCGGGTTAGGGGGCCCTCTGTGGGGGGTGTCTCCCCTGTTTCCTCAGGCCGGGTACGAATTTCCTGCCTCTTGCAGGCACCCCGTGTTCACGGGTCACCGGGGGTTCATTAGAGAGGGAGCGGCAGGGGCGGGCGAGGAAAGGGGACGGGAACGGAGACGGAGCAGCTGGAGGTTAAGGCCCCGAGGAAGGCGTCTAATCACCCTATCCATTCCCCGGCCCCAGCGGCAGCATCTGGGCTTACATTTTCTTGCTTGGGTCTGTAGCTGAAGGGGTCCACCCCTAACTCCTGCATTTTGTCCTGCTGATCCAGCCGGTGCAGCAGGTCCTGCAACCGCTCGATGTAGTTAATGGCGCTCCGCAGAATCTCCACCTTGGGCAGCCTCTGGTTGGGGTTGGCCACAGTCCGTCGCTTCAGTGCCTCGAAGGCCTCGTTGATTTTCTTTAGTCGCCTCCTCTCGCGCAGGGTGGCGGCCTTCCGCCGGTCGGTGGGGGCCGATTTTCTCTTGCAGGTCTTGCAAGCCCAGATCAGACATTGGCCGGGGCAGTGGGGAGGCTGCAGGCCTGGGGGCGCCAGGACATGCTCCTCTCCGCTGCTGTCGCTCCCGGCTTCCGGGGGCATTTGGTCCTGGCAGGGGGACAGGGTACCATCACTCCCTGGATACAGAGGAGAGCCCTCTGCCACTTCTAAGGGCTGCAGGGTAACATTTTCCCCGTCCAAGTAGAAGAAATAGGAGCCAGTTTCAAAAAGGTCCATCATCATGTTCTCTTCCTTGGCCTCTGACTTGGTCTGAACTGGGTGATGGGCTCAAAAACCCAGAAGGTTCTGGGTGGTTACCCAGATGGCATTTAATTAGTGTGGTGACATAAGTCGCCCCAGCTTTATATATAGTAGCTCCTGAAACTCAATCCAACTTTTAGCTGTCATGGAGCATCAGTCTCTCAATGTGATTACAGCCAGTGCTCTCTAGAACATCTAGTTTGAAAGAAAACTGAGAAGTGTCACCTTCAGAATGATGTGACAACCTATATGCAGGACAGGTTAAAGCAAAATAGACTCCTATAATTTAAACAAAGCATCGAACACTTCAATTTGGGACACTTTAGAGGCTAACCTGCTTACAGGACAAGTTCAAAACAACTGGGGATTAACACTGCACTGTTCCCCTCCCCCAGGCTCATCTGAATTCTAAGTATAGACCCATGATGAAAGATTTCAAAGGCAATAGCCATTGCTCCAAAATAGCTTGGTTAATATTTGCAGAGTGGTTCAGCTCTTTTCTCTCTCCTGCCTCTTGAAAAGATGCTATTCCTGTGATAAAACCATTACAGTCCTTCCAAGGTTATACATGACTTTCAGGCTTCAGCCTCAATAGCAGCAGGTAAATCTCTTTCCTCTCTTTTACTAAGGTTGTCTGACAGTTTGGGAGCTGGAAGGGGTGGCTAGAGGGTGCTCAGATTCCTTCCTTGGCTATCTTTTTCTGGAGGGTGGCAACTAAGATCCAAATTCCATATCCCTCCATGGTGGACCAGTAGTGCCTATAAGGTAAGGGGTGGGACTGAGGATGGGGATGCAATGAATGTAATAATGTCTCTTGAGTAATAGTTTTAGTGGAAATGTGACTCACAGCTATTTGATATTCCAGGATCCAATGTGGCGCTCTAAGGCTCCTCTGTTAAGGCTCCTGTTCTACAGTGTGCTCATGGCTTTTTCATTAGCTTTCTTGGCACCCTTTGATGCCAGATAAGTTGTTTCATAGGATTCAGCTGAGAAAGGTAGCAACGAAGACACAAATCAAGGAAGAGTGTGTTTAACTGCAGCTTGCCTGTGGTTCAGTACACACAGGTATGGTGGTTGGGGAGATGGTACAAGATAAGGATGAAGTGCAAGGCCCCTAAATTCCAGAGAAGTCCCTTCAAGTCCTAGCTAAGTTAATTTCTATTTCTGTGTGCCTAGGTAATACTAGGTTTCGATTTCTCTTAAGATAACAATGATTGCCTTCTGGAATTTTGGTGACAATTCGATTAACTGATCCCATGTGTATGAAGCATATACCCTTACATTAGCTACTTGATGAACATTAGCTATCATTGAAAGCATAAGGCTATGTCAAGGCTAAGACCATTTCTTATGAAGGAAGTGAAGCACAGCTGTAGCAGGTAATTTTTCCTCCTATTGAAATTGTTTAATTTTGTTATATCCTTTCCTTTTCCCTTCCCTTTCCTTTCCTTCTCAGAGCTCTAGAAGACTCTTTCCAACTATAAATTGCCTTTGGGATGACAGTCACCTCTGGTTTTGGCCATTAGAGTTAGTGCCTGAAAAACTAGATGGAAACATAATATCTTCTTCTTCTACCCCAAGCAATAATAATTATAGGCTATGCTCAATATGATTTCATTTTTTTAAATGAATAGGCTGAATATAATGTCCTTGGACTCAATCGTCAGACAATGTAGAAACTAGTTACATTTTTGAGTTAAGTCGCTTACTCCAGCAGATAAATCTTCATAGATTTTCCTATCAAGCCATAGACCTGAGATGTTAAGTTTGGCCATTTTGTGCTGTTTTTACATTTTTATTATTGTGCAGCTGTATAGTCCTTATGAAGTATGAGAACAATTTTTCAGTTTTTGAAAAAGTAGGAGGTACAGGGAATAGTAAGAATCCAATACTTTTGTACAGTTTTTCCTATTTCTGCCAGTCCCCTGGTTGCTAATATCAGCAGTTAAGATTACAGATTGGAGGCTCCAAGAATTCATGGAATAGCCTTGAATATATTATGGAAAATTACCCTGTGCTCTTAACTTCAGTCTGTGCTGCATCTTATAATGTGAAGACAATTTGAAAAGTCATTTTGAACAGTAAAATTATATAGCATTATTGCTAAGATTATTAAGAAAATGATATCTGAGATTCATTTATTCAACATTTTGAAGTTACTTACTGAATGCCAGATAGTGTCTTGGGTGCCAAGAATAAAGCAGTGAAAAATGATCCCTTTTCTTATGAAGATGGAATCTAGAAGGGTGAGTGAGATTGACTAAGCAATTAAAAAAATGGGAGAAATAGCATTTGAATTGGGATGTAGAAGGCCTAGATCACAATCGTTTTGGGCCTCTGAGAATTTAGTCAACCCTAATATCTCAAATTCTCAGGTTTTTCACCCATAAAGTACATAATGGCAAAGATACCATATTCTCAAAGGTCATGATAAAGTTTTTAAAAATGCAAAATCACTTCAAAAATGTTGCATACCTATAAAATAAAAGTGTTTTTGTTACTGCAGTTAGGTTTACAGAAAAAAATGAGGTAAGAAAAATATTGCTTCTCAGAATTTTGTTGCTTGGATGATAGAAGTAATGTGTAAGGTGATAATGATTCTTAGACTCACCTCTGATTTTAAGACGTTTCGGGCAGATCTGAGAGAGTCTATGCATCATGAACCTGCTAAAGAATATGGAAGTGAACTTTCTCCTTTATTTTTTCCTTATTTAAATATCGCCACTGGAGAAACAGTGAGCTCAAAATATAGACAGAGAAGATTCTAGAAAGAAGAGGAAAAATCTTTGGGGTGCTAATCAAGAGCAGCTTCCCAGATAGGGGTGGCATTTCTTTGTGTGAATTCAGCTATCACTACTTAACTGTCATTTCTTATTAAATTACAAAATCCCTTTAACAACATTTTCTAGAATTCAGGCCAATAATATTAGTCTTGTTATTCACCTTTTTCAAACAGATTTTTCCCTTTTTTGTTGTTTTGAGGGCTGAGGTAGGGATGGGAAGAGAGAAAAAAGGAAATGCCAACTTGGGAAATAACCATTTTTTATTAGATTAGGTAATGGGAAAATACACAATGATTCCAAACAACTAACTAGTGAACTCTTGGAACTCAAACTGTTTACAGAATGTGAGATGCCTGTAATTGCAATTACATTATTTCTCAGTACAACGTGGGAGACACAGATCTCGACAAGTGGTCAAAACGGGTTTATCCTCCAAGCTTTAGATAGTTCAAGTGCATTTTTTTAATTATGGAAAAAGTAAATAATAAGAGAATAATAAAATCAAATATCAATAAGTCATTTCAGGGGCCTAGAGTTCATAGCAAAATGTGAAAGTAAGTTAGTGATAGAATTGAGAGTTTTCAAATAGTTTTCAAATTATTCTTACTTCATGCTTTGTTATTTCTAAATGCATTTTCTTCCCATCGTCTCCACAAAATCTTGAATATGTCCAGCTTTTCCTCTCTGTGAAAAAGAGTAGGAGGAAAAGGATTATGGCTAGCCCAACCAACAGTGGGTTTCCGCTGTGAGCCTTTAGGAAGGTGTTGTATCTGGTGGGAAAGCAGAGTCTTGGAGTAAGTCAGAAACTAAGTTCTAGCCATTCATAATTACACATTCCAAGCTTGTTTTAAAAGAGATCAAATGGCATATATAATACATACACCATATATTTGTTGTTAGCATAAAATGGAAAAATATATGTTGAGTCCATATTATGGGGTGGGCACTCAAAAATATTAATTTCCTTCCTTCCCAATTCATATGGCTTCTGACTGAAATAGCCAAAGGGAATTAATTGAAGTATGCAGATCTGTTAAGACAGATGTTTAGGATAAATGTAGGGATTTATTTGTGTTAGTTGTGTAACAGTAGTGAAAATATTAGCACTAGTATTAGTTGCTCAGTCATGTTGAATTCTTTGTGACCACATATACTGTAGTCCTCAAGGCTCCTCTGTCCATGGAATTCTCTAGGCAAGAATACTGAAGTGGGTTGCCATTTCCTTCACCAGGGGATCTTCCTGACCCAGGGATCAAACCAAGGTCTCCTGTATTGCTGGCAGATTCTTTACCATCTGAGCCACCAGGGAATATTAGCACTAGTGACTCCAATAATCATGTTTCGTGTATTTACGCCCTCAACAAAGTTCCAGTTTACTAGGGGGGCAGACTCTGATTTAAGAAAAAATTACACAAGTGGCTAGGAAATTGGAGGAAGAGAATGTGGTTTGTTATGAGTGCGTAATGATGAAGAATCTGTCATGAATGGATGGAATGGTCTGGGAAGTTCCTTAGATGTTGGGTTGGTATTTCTAGGGAGCAGATTTGAAGATTTTTAACAGACCTGACGATTAGGGTAGTGGTGACAGTAGGAGGAAGTTCAGGGAAGAAGTAGACACAGCATTAGTCAGAAACTGATGAAGAGGTTTTTGTGGGTTATACCTGGGGAATTTGGCTGTATTGTCGCATTTGTTGTTCAGTGACTAAATCCTGTCAGACTCTTGGCGACCCTGTTGCCTATCGTGCACCAGACTCCCCTGTCCTTCACTGTCTCCCCTAGTTTGCTCAAACTCATGTCCATTGAGTCAGTGAAACTGGGTTCAAAAAAGAAGATTCTGTTAGAGCTGAGAAAGCAGAACTGAGGGCCAGCTAGAAAATAATTATACTTTTTCAGCAGCGGAAATAAAGAGGAGGAAAGGGAATAAAAGAAAGAGGAGCTGGAGGAGGAGGAGAAGGAGAGAAAGAAAATGAACAGCGCGAAGTCCAGCCTGTGGGGAGAAGAAAGATCAAGTAGCAAGGCCAGGGAGTGGCCCTAAAGAATAGAAGGTGAAGGAAGGGCCGCTGACTGAAAGGGAAAATTCAGAAGAGGTGGATTAATGCTATAAACTTGTGGCTGCTAAATGAGTAACATGAGCCCGTGCACCTGTAATTTACCTAATCTTCAGACAGTTTGTGCCCAGAGATTCCCAAACACTGTGGTAAATATAGCTTGTATGTAGACTGAAGGAACATTCGAGTTACTGGTGGGGACAAGGGGGAGGGGCCAAACCACGCAGAGGAGAAGGGAAGCTTTTTTTTCTAATTCGATAAGGATTTTATTTGTCGTTATATTTTAAACATTTTTCTTAATTGGAGGAAAATTGCTTTACCATGTGTTGGTTTCTACTGTACAACAACGTGAATTAGCGATAATTATACGTACATTGCCTCTCTTGTCAGCCTCTCTCCCCTTCCCCTATCTCACTCATCTAAGTCATCACGGAGCACCAGGCTGTGCTCCCTATGTTACACAGCAACTTCTCAGCAGCTATCTGTTTTACACATGATAGTGTGTACATGTTGACGCCACTTTCTCCATTTGTCCCAAAGGCAAATCCTCGGCAACCTCCAGATAGTGGCAGTGAAAAGCTGGGCAGAGAAAATCTGGGCTGGGCAGCGGCCTTTTTCAAGCAGCTCTGAAGAAATGTGTCTAAGACAAGCAGAGAGGAACCAGAGAGGCTGCTCTTCAGAAGTTTCAAGAAATTTATATTTTACTCTTTGCTCTTAACCCCCCTTCCCTTCTTCTTGGGCATAGAACACAACTTCCACAAAAACCTATGTTCAGTTCATGTACTAGACACGAAAGGCTACTGAAGGAAGCTGCTGCTCATTTATTTTTTAGGGAAAGAGACAATAAATAGGAGTGTTTCTCCTCTAACCCAGAAACACTCATTCCTTGGTGCTTAAAAAAAATGAAGTTCCCTTTGTAACTCTGCGCACTCCCTGTTTTCACTCAGGTTGAGGGATTTTAGAGCAACATTCGTGAAACATTACAGTGTTTCTAGGTTAAGTGTTTCTACCCAGTGGGTCGCCAGTTGGCGAAGGTTTGCTTAGGACAAGTACACTGAAGGTCCTGCTTTCAGCACTAAGCCTGGGAAATTCCCAGGCAAATCAGAACGAGCTGTAAGCACCTAACCAGGATAGACAGGTAGGATCTATTCATAGATATGAGCAATGAACAGAGTACAGGATGTATAGACTTTTTACTTTAAAGAGAATTATAGTGATTACAAGTATGGGATTTGATGTTAGATATAAGTTCTAGACTCAGCTCTGTCACTTGCTAATATTTGACCTTGGGCAAGTAATTTAACTTCTCTTAAGTCTCAGCTAGCCCGTAAGATGGAAATACTATTACCTTATAATGTTGTTTTAATGATTAAAACAGTGTTAATAAGCACCTGATATACAGTGTCCAGCACATAGTAAACCATACAAACTGGTATTATTTCACTTAATTGAAGAAAAGAAAAATCACCCAGCTACCTCTTGCCTCAATAAATCATACTTTAGTTTTTTTGTCCTATATATGACCAAAAATTTTATATAATATAACATTATGTAATGTAAATTTTATATTAAATAATTTTAAGAATATAAATATAATATAATATCATGTATGTATGGTCTTTTTCACTTAAACTTAATAGTTTATATAATCATAAACTTTTTCCATGATGCTCCATAATACTGTTTAAAATGTCTAAGATATATGGAATGGGCTTTCAGTGTTGTTTACATCTTTTAAAAACTAAATGATTGTGATCTTCAGATGATCCAAATTATAGTAGGGTCTGGTGTTACCAGCTTGCTAAGCTAAACAGATGTCTCTAGTATAGAATGGTTAGCCAAGTATTTTGTTACTGCCCTCCAACTGGCTGGTTATGACATATTGTCCAAAATAGTTGGTGCTTTAAAGCCTATGTCAGAGCCTACTGTGACAAATAGTCACCACTGTACAAACACATTTATCCCATAAAGTTTCTCTACCGGTTTGGAAAAAAACAGTTGTTTAATCAGACATACACACACATTTCACACTTTTTCAGAAGTTCAGACATTTCACCTTGAGATAATACATGTTAGCTTTTAGGATAGTAAGTGGCAGAAGCATGCCAAAAGTGGTAAAATGTTTAAATGGTATATAAACTGGTGCTTTTTAAGTACAGGAATTATTTCAATGTGTTGCTAGTCAAATAAAAATTAATCATGTTAAGTTTTGTCTTCCCTGATTTCAAGATCTGGGCTAGGTGTAATTGGAAAAGCCATGCTGTATAATTTCACATTGTAAGCACAATCATTTTATTAAATAATTAACTTTTTTTCATTTAAGTATAAACTATATGAGATTAAAAGCTGTTTGACACTGTAATATTCCAGGATTTGTAGAGTATAGCATAAAGAGTAGCTATATATACTTTATTTTGTAAAGTTGTAGCCATCAGTCAATTTTGAAAAAAAAAGTGGCAATTCCTATGTTGAAGCACTTTAGATAAATGATTTCATTATATATCACAATGTTTTGGGCTTCCCTGATAGCTCAGTTGGTAAAGAATCTGCCTGCAATGCAGGAGACCCCAGTTCGATTCCTGGGTTGGGAATATTCCCTGGAGAAGGGATAGGCTACCCACTCCAGTATTCTTGGGCTTCCCTTGTATGTCTCAGCTAGTAAAGAATCCGCCAGCAATGCCGGAGACCTGAGTTCGATCCCTGGGTTGGAAAGATTCCCTGGAGAAGAGAAAGGCTATCCATTCCAGTATTGTGGTTTGGAGAATTCCATGGACTGTATAGTCCATGAGGTTGCAAAGAATCAGACACAACTGAGCAACTTTCACTTTTCACAATGTTTTACCAATAAGATTTATCTCCATTTTAAAAAAGGGAATAAAACAATGAGAAATTAATCTACTTACCCCAAATCACATGCTTATTAACTAAATTCTGACTCTCAGAGCAGCTCTTACAGCTCATAAATTGGTTCATATCATCAAATGGAAGTCCTTACTCTGAGTCTCCTTACAGTGCCCAATAGAAGAGTAGTCTGCAATAGAAAAGAAAAGTCTAAGGGCAAGTTAACTGAGAGGGCCTTTCAGCATTTATTTGGCCACCTGTAGGATAACTTCTGTTTTTCTAGTGACCAAGAGTGGTACTGTTGATAGCTGTTGGCTGAGATCTGGACCTGTGCTGACCCATTGGGAAATAATGATGCAATGGTATTTTCCATGTACAGTGCCATATACAGGCAGCCTGTCCCAGAGGTCATGAAGTTGCTGCTCAAATTCAAATGCTTGAAACCCATGGTCTATTGTTTACTTAAAAATACACAATAAGAAGGAAAGAGAAAGACAGCATAGTTTAGCACACTTACGACAGGGTAAAGGGGGGGTGGAGAGACCTCACTATCCAAGTCTTGAGTTACACAGTGCGTATGTGCATGTGTGTGCGAAGTTGCTTCAGTCATGTCTGATTCTTTGCAACCCCATGGACTGTAGCCCACCAGACTCCTCTGTTCATGGGATTTCCCAGGCAAGGATACTGGAGTGGGTTGCCATGCCCTCCTCCAGGGGATCTTCTCCACCCAGAGATTGAACCCACGTCTCTTACGTCTCCTGCACTGGCAGATGGGTGCCCTCCTCCAGGGGATCTTCTCCACCCGGAGATTGAACCCACGTCTCTTATGTCTCCTGCATTGGCAGATGGGTTCTTTACCAGTAGTGCCACCTGGGAAACCGACATAAAAAATGCATTTATGTCCTGTCTTTCTTCCTTCCCCTTCAGTCTGCCCTGCTTACAGTAAACCAGTACAAGGACCAGAATTGAGGATAAGCAAGGAGTTTCACCAGATAGGTGTCTGAACAAATACACGGATACTCTATATACCTAGTCAAAACTACAGCTTACCTATAGTGAGCCGCATCTACTGTATCTACTGGGCGGCTAGCAGATTATGTGGACCAAACTGGATTTCGCCAATAAGTAGTCATTTTAAGACTTCTTGAATATGGGGTTTCTCAGGCACATTTGGTTGTTTGATGCTTAATTGGCCCTCCAGCCCTTTCTGTGTTGACAAGCATAGGCTGTACTCACTTTGTAACCTGTTTTCCCAATCATTTGTTTTTATATTTAGTTTCATCTACTCTCTTATACTCTATGGTAGGATTGAATATTCTTAAGTAACAGCAAGTATATATTATAGCTCCTTTCAGAATAGTTCTTTACATGTTTTCAAGTATAATAGAATTGCTGTTGCTTGATATTTTCTAGTATCTTGCCTAATTTCTTTGAATTCTTTAATATAAATCTCTTTATAAAAGTTTCATAATCTCTAATTTCTATTTGCCATTTACCATCTCTTGCTCTTTGCTTCTTTTTGAAAGTTGTTAAAAAAAATAGTTTGGGCTTGAAAGGTTCCTTTTTAAAAAAAATGGTGGGTATGTTTTGTTCCAAGAATTACCACATCAGCTGTGTGTAGAATTTCTTTCTAAATTTGTTTTCAAGATAACAGACAATCATATGCTTTTGGAGATCAACAAGGTAAGGTGCTTACGTAGCCCTTAAGAAAGCATTCTTTTCTCAAAACACAGACTAATGTGGATTGTGACAAGCATGACTCTTATGATGGATATTTGGTAAAGTATGATTTTCTTTTCATACAAACCAGGTCTCTATTAACATGGTTTCCTCAAGTCCACTTCTCACTTTCAAATCCTCTAGGAATTGACACCAACTGCCCATTTTGACACTTGCTCATTAATTTCCTTTCAATAGGACGATTCTCTCAGCTGTTGTGGCAATTTACGGTTTTACAAACTCTTCTGGTATGGCTCTTTGTTGACTATTCTTTCTGTGTTCAGGAGACGGTGTGACACCAGAGCCTGCAAGTGTGTCACAGAGTCATTAGTGTAGTTCACCATTTGTTCCATTTCCACTCTCACCGAGGGAGACTTCAGCTGACCCCTTAAAAAGTCAAAAGAACAAAATCAATTAGTTCTCTCCAGCAAGACTGAATGGTCTTGCTATCAAGTAAATCCATGCCAGTGCTTTCTTTCCTAACCTGCATTGTTCCACACACCCAACCTGACTGGATCCAATAGGTCTCTAGTTTACAGAATTTTTTTTTTTCCAATTGGAAGGTGTGTGTACACACATTGTGTGAGGGAGATCATTTCCCAGCCATGATTGGAAGCTCTAACAGAACCCAGGAAACAGAGAATGATTTTTTTAGCCCCTTGTGAAATATGAACGACCTTGCTAATTTCTATTCATGATTGGGAAAACCCCAGTACTTTGACAATTAAAGAGCATAAAAATGAATAATAGAAGGAATGGCTGTAGAAGAGTATAGTATTTGTTTTGTAATAAAATGAAGCGGAACTGACTGTATGACTTTTCTGTGGCGCAAGTTCTTTTCTTGTGTGTCAAGTTTTGTTTTGGGTTAGTGAGAAACAGCACATCACCAAGAAAGAATGCAAGAATCATGGGCTACTTTACACTTTACCAATCTGTGGTGCTGTTCCTGGAAATGTTTCTGTTTGGTGTTTTCCAGAAGGTAGCAAATTTTTGTGTGTGTGGTTGCTATGCTTAAAGATAAGTGTAATGTGATATTTGATTATTTTATTTTACCTTTGTATTCAAATCAGTGAACATGGTTTAATCTTTCAGATTTTGTTTCATCTTATGATATAATAACACTAAGAACATATGCCGCTTTAACCAAGTAATTTCAAGCTATTCATTCGTTAATGTTCCCTACATGATTCTACAACAGCTAGACTTCTTATGTTTCAAACTTTATTTTTACTTCTTGGAGTGTTTGGTATTTTATATAGCTTTCTAAAGCTCCCATAGCAGAATTTTTTCTTTAATCTTATTCATTTCAATTCACTAAAAAGATTATTTTTTTTTTTCTGACTTTGAAGAAAATCCCAGTCTTCTCTATGGAATAAGTTATCTTTTGAAGATTAAAGTGATGATTAAAATCAGCTTTTGGACATATGATAATACTATAATACTATTTTTGGCAGTGGTGTGTTACTTAAAATGTTTTATAAATGCATTATCTTAGCAATAACTTCAACCACAGGAAAAAATGAAGCACGATCTTATAAGATTAGTGTGAGATTTCCTGAGGGTGCAGTAATTTAGCTCTACTTTCAGAAGTGGGCAGCAAGACTTTTCTGGGGCTCTGGGGCTTTTAATAGTCTATCTAGAATAAAGACAAATAATGGAGCCAGAGGAGGAAGGAGAGGGGGAGAGGCAGGGAGGGAAAAGAAAAGCTAGAAGAGGGAAATGTAGGGTTATAAAATCAGTCCTGAGTTCAGAATTGACCACTAGGCTTCTATCAGAATCTACTCTTTTTATAAAACAACTCACAATGTTTGAAAATCAAAGGCCTTAGCCTAAATCACATCTTTTTAATAGTATGCTTCCTTGGTAATAAAATGTGGTGAAAAAGCATAGAATCACAGGAAGGTTGGGAGCACTTGATTTTGTCTAGTATGTTCTCATTTCAAAGTTTATGACTATAAGAAAATACTCACAAGGGACTATTTATGGCATGTGGATCATCAGGCGATTTCTATTTTTCACAACTTCCTCTTTTCCTATGTCTCACATTGATTACAGGATTTGCTTCTGTGGTTGTTCATAGCCAAGCTTTTATCACATTGCCCTCCAGTGCTCATTTGTTCATGTAGTCCACCCTGGAGAGCAGGAACTATGCAATCATCACAGTAGTGCTTAGAAGACTACCTGGGGGAAAACAGGCACTACGTAAGATCTGCTGAGTAATAATTGTCAAAACCCTCATCATCTTCCCTGAGATGAAGTAGCATCTTTCCTTATCAGATACTTGTTTCTTTTATTTCTATTTGTGTTTGTGATTTGGTGCTTTGCCCAAAACATTGTGCATCTAGATGAGTGAAAGATACAATGCTCATCTTATTTTAGTAGAAGTTCCTGGAAACTTTATGGGATAAGAGGCACTCAGCTTAAAAAAAAAAAAAAATTATATAGCAAGCTTTATTTCTGGAGCTGGAATTGCTAAGCCCTGGATACTAAATCTAAGTAATTAATTGCTTAGTCTGGCTGTCACAACAGAGTTATGCTATGCTATGCTATGCTAAGTCGCTTCAGTCGTGTCCGACTCTGTGCGACCCCATAGACGGCAGCCCACCAGGCTCCGCCGTCCCTGGGATTCTCCAGGCAAGAATACTGGAGTGGGTTGCCATTTCCTTCTCCAGTGCATGAAAGGGAAAAGTGAAAGTGAAGTCGCTCAGTCGTGTCCGACTCTTAGCGACCCCATGGACTGCAGCCTACCAGGCTCCTCCATCCATGGGATTTTCTAGGCAAGAGTACTGGAGTGGGGTGCCATTGCCTTCTCTGCACAACAGAGTTAGAGTACATCAATTTGTGTTTAGGCACTCATGCTATGTTTGTAAGAAGACAGTATGATAATTTATTGGCCACTTGTTTTAAAAGTATTGGTGGGTTGCTTGTTTCTCGTCACCCAGCTTCTGAATACTTGGTCATCCTCGTTCCTGGCTTCCATGTCATGAGAGTCTCCCAGCTGACCCTGAGAGTGAAAGTCTTGGGACATGTGGTATCTTAGTGTTGGCCATTCTTCTGGACACTCTCCAGTTGCCACCATTTCACTTCCTGAACTTTACTTGTTCAGAATTGCCTGGGTTCCTGAGGTAGAATAGTATGGAGCCCAGCACTGGCTCCAGTAATCCTTAACTTCCCTCTTTGTATCCTTCAACTTTCTTCTTAATAAAGTCTTAGCTTTATAATAATAAAAACATTCTAATTTACCTTGAAATAACTTAATTTTGTATGACATTTTTTAGTCTAATATTAATACTTATTTTTAAAAAATGGTATCTTAAATGTTTCATATCATGTAACATTTACATAGCCATGTAAGGTGGCTCAGATAGTAAAGAATCTGCCTGCAATTCAGGAGATCTGAGTTTGATCCCTGGGTCAGGAAGATCCTCTGGATAAAGGAATGGCAATCCACTCCATTATTCTTGCCTGCAGAATTCCATGGACAGAGGAGCCTGGGGTTGCAGACTTGGACACGACTGACTAACACTTTGACTTTCACTTTCTTTTCAATACGTTTATGACAACTTTGAAATGATCACAATAGTCTGCTGTTGAAATAATCAGGCCTCAGTAAACTTCTTAGGAAAGAACATGTAATAGTGGAATACTTAGTAGAGCAGACCTCTCCTTTCACGTGACTTAAGATCTTTTGATGAACTCACTTATTAAATATTTTTTCTTGTAAATTACATGTAATTCAGGCCTAAACTCTGAGAGTGAAATGGTCATACTTCTAGCCAATGCCATTAACTCCCAAATTGTCTTATTAAATAGCTTCATGAAAATGTATTTATTTATGGTTGAGCTGGGTCTTCAGTTTTGCTCTAGTGGGCTTTCTCTAGTTGCTGTAGCCGGGCAGTTACTCTTTGTTCTGGTTCCCAGACTTCTCATCGCAGTGGCTTCTCTTGTTGCAGACCACAGGCTCTAGAGCACTTGGGCTTCAGTAGTCGTGGCTTGTGGGCTCCAGAGCACGGGCTCAGGAGTTGCGGGGCACAGGCTTAGTTGCTCCGAGGCATGTGGAATCTTCCCAGTCCAGGGATCAAACCCGTGTCTCCTCCATTGGCAGGCAGGTTCTTTACCACTGAGCCACCAGGGAAGCCCTAAAATTCACCATTTTAAAATGTGTCATTCAGCGGTTTATAGTATTTTCACAAAGTTGTACAATCATCACCACTATTTCCATCACCCCCAAAAGAACTCTTGTACCCATTAGTAGTCACTTCCTGTTTCCCACTCCGTTCCTGGCAACCACTAATGAACGTTCTATGGATATGCCTACTTTGGATATTTAGTTTAAGTGGAATAATTGCAATGTCTGGTTTCTTTAGAAACCGTGGGTGAAATGCACTTCACTTACCTTTTCTGGTCAAGGTTTTAAGACTTTCACATCCTCCAGGCAGCATGCAGCCTGAACAATAAGATGCCTGCCTGAGTTGTTTTAGAGGAACTTGGAGTCAGCTGCATCTAGCTCAGGATGAGCCAAGAGTCAGCTGTGTCTAGTTCGAGCTGCGCTCCTTAGGGCTAGAAAGGACCACTGACTCCTGGTCTGGGCATGCGCAGGCATGCACGCTTGTGACCTTTAAAAGTGTGCAGAGGCCTGTAGCTTACCTATGCCTGTGCAGTGCAAAGATTCCCTTGGCTTCTCCGAGATGATCTGAGACCTATTTTCCCATCTCCTTGCTTTGCTTCAAACCTTGGCATCTCACCGTTTTGGCTTGCTGGGAGTTGGGCAAAACAAACCAGTGAGTAGCACCTTGACTTAGCATAGAGTTTTCAAGGTTGAATATTTGAATAAGTACTCCATTCCTTTTTGTGGCTGAATAATATTCCATTGTATGCATGTACCACGTTTATCTGTGTTTTGGCTATTATGAATAATGTTGCGGTAGCAACTTGTATGTGCGACTGTCTGTGTGGAGCCATATTTAGTTTGTTTGAACTGGTACCATAAGAAAGCCTCCACAATGCAGTTAGTTGATAAATCTTTTAAGTCTCTATGGTTCCTCCTCTACAGCTTTATATCTTTTCCAAAATTTTTTTTTATTAATTTATTTAATTTGGAGGCTAATTACTTTAGAGTATTGTAGTGGTTTTGCCATACACTGACATGAATCAGCCCTGGGTTTACATGTGTTCCCCATCCTGAACCCCCTCCCACCTCCCTCCCCATCCCATCCCTCTGGGTCATCCCATTGCCCCAGCCCTGAGCATTTGTCTCATGCATCGAACCTGGACTGGCGATCTGTTTCACATATGATGATATACATGTTTCAATGCTATTATCTCAGATCATCCCACCCTCACCTTCTCCCACAGAGTCCAAAAGACTGTTCTATACATCTGTGTCTCTTTTTCTATCTCGCATATAGGGTTATTATTACCATCTTTCTAAATTCCATATATATGCGTTAGTATACTGTATTGGTGTTTTTCTTTCTGGCTTACTTCCAAATTTTTTTTAAAGAATTGAGTCATTTGTCCTGTAGTTTTCCAAACTCTGAATTTTGTTGATTGCATTTTTTGGAATAATTTAACATGTTTTTCTAATGTCTATAATTTCATCAGTTGGTAGCTGGACCTAGATGCTTGATTGGATTCAGACTTGATGGGAGAGGGCGAGCTGGCAAGATTACATTGTACTTTTTTATTCTACAAACGTGTCTGGTTGTCTCTCTCTCTCTTTTTTTTTAATATAAGCAGCCATTGATGACCTTTGCCTAGATACATAATGAAATGAGAAGTTGTGATAGTCTGTTATTTATTTATTAGCTAGAATATGGTATAAAGAAAAAAAAAATCTGCCCTCAAATATTTTGTTTTAAAAGTGATTTTTATTTTACTTTTCCTTTCTGATATTTCATTATTAGTATAAAGAAATGCAACAGATTTCTGTATGTTAATCTTATATCCTGCTACTTTGCTGAATTTATCACTTCTAGTAGTTTTTGTGTGGAGTCTTACAGAGTTTTTTATTTAAAGTATTGTATCATCTGCATATAATCACAATTTTACGTCTTCCCTTTCAATTTGGGTACCTCTTATTTCCTCTTGGATACCTTTTCTTTTGTTTCATGGACATACTTGTTTGAATTCTTATAAATTTTAGATAAAATGTAAATGTTTCACATTCGGCTAATATGACCCACTCGGCATTAGACGTTGGTGTTTATCCTGAAAAGGTGAAATTATTTATGATTTTTTGAGGGAAATTAAGACCAAAGGAAATAAGGCATGGAACGTACCAAGATTTATTCACTCCAACATCCATCTTGGTTTATCGCAAGGGGGTTAAATTTGACATGATTTCATTTTTTTTTTTTTCCTAGCAGCCAATTTCCCTGCATCATTTCTGAATAGCAACGTATCTTTTCTTCCTTGGTGGGTGATATTTTCTGACATATTAAAATCTTACGATGTGGCCTGAAATTTGAAAACTTGTCTGTTTCATTAGGTATTGCTTCTTATATTAGTTAAACACTTCAACTTTATTTTTATAATAAAATATTTTAACATATGAAAGGAAAGTTCTTTTCTCATCACTCTTAATCACACAAAAGTTTATTTCTCAGTTATTAATTTTTACAGATGTTTTCATAATGTGAACTTAAGATGTCATAAATATGAAATAATCTAACACTATTTAAGATTTTTAAGTTGGCATGTTAAACTTATGAAGTAATTTGAAAATAACCATGTTTTTTTATAACAGTCTTCCCTTACTGAAAAATCTGATCATATCTTAGATTTCCCTGTTCTATAGTTTTCTTCAGAAGTGCCCTCCGAGGTTAGCCTCTGGGTACTTTATGTTTTGGATGTTATCAGTGAACTGATTTTTCCCATTATTTCTTATTAATTTGTTATCATTTTTGAATATTTATTTTGTGGTCACTTGTATTTGAGAACCTTTATTAAAGTCTTTCAGTCTACTTATTTGTATCTTCTCGGTATGCAATATTTTTGTATCAAATAATGACAATTTTGACTTCTGTTATTTTTGTTTTTCTTATTGCTTTGGTTAGATAAGCAGTATATATTTTTGGTACCTGATTTTGACAAAATCTTTGTCTCTCAAATCTTTCTCTAGTGCCTTAGTTATATGAAGCCTGTATGTATTTTTCATGCAGTTCCCATTTATTTAGTACCGCTAAGCCACGCTGAGGAGTGATATAGAGATACATGTGTTTGTGTATCTCTGTCTACATCTGTCTTCAGAAAGTGAGGGGTTATTGAAGCCGGCCTGAGTCTCTCTACTTTGTGTCTGTCCCTGTGGAAGGGCGATGCTTCTAAGTCTGGCTGGCCAGTAGGACCCTGATCCCTAATGACCCACTTCCCTTCCTCCGGCTTTTCTTGGATCTGAGCGGTGCCAGCTCCTGGATTCTCTTTAGCCTTGCTCCACCTGCCTGTTATGATACGATACCTCCTTTCAGTCCACCCTCGTGTGTCCTGCTAGCCTGATTTGCCACCTGTTGCTGGTTACTGTCCTCTCTGGCCCTCGTGTCTGTCTCCGTTTGTGTACAGATTGGCAGCTGAGTCCAGACCTGCCTCTGCATCTCAGCACCTATCTCACCTCGTGGAATATTTTGTTTCAAGTTTCTTTTGAAACTTCCTCTCTCTGCTTTTATAGTCTAGTTTTGATGGAGTCTTTGGGGAAAAAAAAACAAACATATTAAACCCCTACCTGTCTCCTTATGGAGTAAATATAATGTAATTTAAAAAAAGTGTTTGAGTACTTTGGCTGTAATATTCCAGTGGCTGTTGAAATATGTTGAATTTCTATAAGTGGTCTCCAAGTTTTATGTTTTGAAAGCTTACATGCTTTTAACATGCTTTTTACATGCTTTTAGGAAGTGAGCTGTGTGTTGGTACGCACACAGTATAAGGATATTGGCCATTAGCTTTGCTGTTTACAAACTGCTGTGTATGGAGAAATCATGTTTGTTGAAGTGTCTATAAGACAAAAAATACTGTTGAACTCATTTTTAGTATGTTGTCCAATTGTACAGAATTCCTTTTTGTCACCTTCAGTTGTTCAAAGGTGTTTTTTTGCATACTGTTAAGATCTTAGTTTCATTCTAGGTAACTGATGATCCTGAATAAATGACAAATTACTGTGTACTCATTTTCCCTGCTCCCCTACTTTCATTTGTCTTTGATCCAGTAGTGCTTGTTTGCTCCTTGATTGACAAGATATTTTAGCAAATGGAGCTTGGTAGGAAAATACACTGTTGCGTAGGCAACATTATTTTACTTCTTCTAAGGGAAACTTTCCAAGTGCACATATTAGTTCAGGTGTACCTCATACAGAAGATGATGTTATACAAAATGCAATGAGGTTAAAATTGTGAGAAAAAGTTAGTCTTATTCACAAGCAGCTGACCATCTAGTAAGAGGGGGAATATGAGTGGAGGATAAGATCTGTTGAGAATATAGGAGCTAAAGCATGGTATTGAGAACATGTAGGATGTGTTAAGGCAGCAAGTATCACAGTTTGGCTTAGGTCTGGAAAATTGGAGTAAGACTGTGGGAAAAACATTTTACGAGTTCAACTTAATAGGCAATGACAGGCTCCTGAACGGATGGATAAAATGATAGAGCAGAGAGCTAGGGAGAGAAATTTGGCAATGAGTTCCTGAGAATTGGGAAAAACAAACAGTACATCTTGGTTTGGATCAATACATATTGGAGGAGGCAGCAAATTGCAGAAAGAATATCAAACTTGATACTTGAATTCAAAGGGTAGCACTACCGCTGGCTGACTATATAATATGAATAACTTGCATAAAAGGGCTTAGTTTAGATGATATCCAGAAACGTCTGTTCTTGAAGATGAGAGTAATGAGACTTCACATGTATGTTCTGTGTCCAAATAGGCGAGATCAGAGCTACTGTGTATCTGATGGTCTCTAGGTACTACAATGGTGTGTGGTAGCTGATGCTGTAGACTCTAAAGTCAGATTTCCTCTTTCAGTTCTAGGCTGTTTCACCTACTTGATGTGTAAACCCGAGCAGTTTATTTAACCTTTTTTTTTGCTTTTGTTTTCTCACTTGTAAAAGGCAAATCCCAGTACCTACTTCCATGAATTGTCAGGAGATTAATATTTATAAAATTCTTAGAAGAATGCTTGGCACATAATGATTCATTAAAGAAAGCTATTATTATTCATGGTAAATAGAATTATAAGTATTTCATGCAAATGAGTCATATCAAAATTATAAGTGTATTCTTTAAAATATAAATAAGTAAAAACTCTGAGGTAATAGCCCAGAGAAGTAGATGTTGATCCTGTTAGTATGCACCAACTTTATGAATGTGGTGCCCTTAGATTGATGAAGCTCTGTTTTCCAGTATAAGAGTCCAGCAAGTGAATTCATATCTTCCATGGCAGTTCACCTGAAACTATAAATACTAAGTGAATAAGAACTGGTGAATTCTGTGGAAAGCACTGGCAGTATGTCAGGTTTTATTTTTAATGTTTAAAGCACTGACTGCTAGTCCTTTGGGAATGGAGTAAATAACAAAGTAAACATTTCTCTTCATATTGCCCTCATTCAAGCAGATGAGCAGGATACTTTGATAGATTAGTGAAAATAGTACATAAACATTTAAGTCATTGTAATAAGCTATTAAGGTTCATACTCACACTTTTAAAATTATGAAATATTTCAAACACAAAACTTTAAAGAATAATATTTTTTATTCATTACTTAATTTTAACAAATCTATGTGGCCATATAAGCTTTAGACAAAATTTACAAATGTGTTTGAAACCCTTGTGGTCCCCTTGATTTCATGGCAGTTCGTCTTCCTCCTGAGTTCCTCCCATGTCAGAGGAAATCACGATTCTGATACCCTTACATTACAATTTATGATTTTACATATGTACTATAATCAGTGAATCCACTAAATATGCAATGCTTGTATTTTAAAAACGTGAGTAGCTTACTGTAAATATCTTAATTTTTTTCATTATTCTATTTTTAATCAACTTTATTGAATTATAATTTACATGAAAAAAAGCATTCATTGTATGTATACAACTTAAAACATTTTAACAAATGAATATATCTGTATAAATAACACTCTATTCAAGATGCAGAACTTTCAGCACCCTCCAAAAGTTCCTTTTTGTCCATTGCAGTCAATTCCCCACATAAAATCCACTCCAGGTGACCACTGATTTGATCTCCATCACTATAGATTAATTTCACCTGCTCAAGAACTACATCTAAATGGACTCTTACAGTATGTATTCCCCTATATTTGTCTTCTTTTCACTCAGTATAATGGCTTTGAAGATTTTTCCTGTTCTCATGTGTGTCAATATTTCCTTTTCTTTTTATTGTCAAAAAATGCCACAACTTATTCGCTCATTCCTGCTGATGGGTATTTGGATTCTTTCCATTTTTGGCCATTGTAAATAAAGTTGCTAAGAGCACTGTTAATACAAGTCCGTTTCTAGAAATATTTTTTAACTTGTCTTGGATAAATGAGTAGGAGTGGCAATACTGAGTAATATGGCAATAGGGTATTATCAATAGGTCTATTTTCTTTGTGAGCTTTACAAATTTTATCCTTATCATTGGCTTTCAGGGACATGATTATGATATGCAGCTTCCATCTTTACTAAATGTGGTCTCAGGTGCATCTATTAAGCTTTTATTATGTTTATCTGTGATAATGGACACAGCAGAGGAATTTAGAATCTTAGAGGAATTTATAAGGATTACTACTGCGACTGCCAAGTCGCTTCAGTCGTGTCCGACTCTGTGCAACCCCATAGACGGCAGCCCACCAGGCTCCTCCGTCCCTGGGATTCTCCAGGCAAGAACACTGGAGTGGGTTGCCATTTCCTTCTCCAATGCATGAAAGTGAAAAGTGAAAGTGAAGTCACTCAGTCCTGTCCGACTCTTAGCGACCCCATGGACTGCAGCCCATCAGGCTCCTCCATCCATGGGATTTTCCAGACAAGAGTACTGGAGTGGGGTGCCGTCGCCTTCTGGGATTAATCAGGTATAAAAGTATTATATAGGTGTAAAAGTATTCTAAAAAGTTTCTAACTTACTAAAATGACTTCTCAATCTAATACTTTCAGTAAAAATGAAAATAATTCAAGCTTGCAATTCTAAAGAAACAATCCTGTTAACAAGGGAGAATAATGCTTTTCATCACTGTCTATTGAGTTAATTTTATTTTCAAATGACTGTATTGCGGACACTAATTTGGTATGTCCATTTGAAACATCTGAAATGGAAATCGTCTTCATTTGTTTTCCAAATCACATTTTGTTATTTATATACATGTTTATCTATTCACTTTAGTCCAAACATTCCTTGGGAATGCTCTTAATCATTCATGAAAAGAAAGTATCACTGGTCTTATTTAGCAGAAGTCAATATATCTGCTATAATTTTCTCTTTAATGTGTGCATGTGACACAGACATACAAACATGGAGCTAACATCACGAGGTACAATACAATCGTAAAGCGGGGTGTGTCATCTTACTGATAAGCATACACACTGTCCAGCCTGGATAAAATATTGTAAAAAATTATCTTTGTGTGATTCTTTGTACTTTTTGAAACACTTTCATATGTGTGGTCTTATCTATTCCTTAGAACATCTTCATGAACTGATGGGTATATGAGTTTTGATTCCAAATGGTATCTTTATGCATGTTTATGATGTCATTTACCACACAGTATTACTTGTCCTAAGAAGGCAAGCCAAGAGTATGCTTTATAAACATTTTTATTCCACATTTTCACTTTTTAGTGTCAGGCAGTTGAGAATTTCAGATCATTTTGTGTTACTGGCATCATCAGAATTTTTACGGTGAGTTTTCTAAAAGTTGGCCTACAAAAATGGACCTGTCACAATAATGTCATGACGTAGAGAGTAGTTTGCTAAACTTCAGTTTCATTTTTAAAATCTAGTGTTTGATACCATATGTGAAGAGTGAATCACCATCTCCTCTACGAAGAGGGCAAGGTTTAATTAGCTTTTACAAAAGACTTATTATACATTTCACCTATAAAGTGAAAGAAAAAAATTATGCGTTTTAAAGCAGCATGAAAGTAGAGGTGATACCCACAGCTGCTCTCATTTCTGACAAACAATTCTGAGAGGCTCCAGTTTCATTTGGTTCAGATGAAACACATGTTGCTCATTTATTGTACATATGCTTCAATGTATTTTGACAAATCTGATCTAAAAATGTTACAGATGTTCTTCATTATTTTAATTTGCACTTAGTAGCCACCTATAAAAGTTGGCTGTAAACCAGCCTTTTTCACAGTATAATTAATAGAAAATTTAGCTATTATTAATATGTGAATTTCAATTTAGTTTCAGTTACAGTTTTGTGATGCAACTAGTGAACTATACACTTAATGGGTGCTGTTACAGGTGTTTTATATATAATGAAGACGAATCTTTTTAGACATGTTTCGAATAATTTCAGGTGGAAATAAAGTTATTATAATCCTGTCTTTTAGAGATTTGTTATTCATTGTATGGCCTGAAATCAAGCAGCAATATAACTTGAGTACTTTCTAGAAGTGAAGAGTCTTAGGTCTTATCCTAGACCTGCTGACGCAGAATCTACATTTTAACACAATCCCCAGGGGATTTGTATGCACAGTTTATACACATGGGTCAACTCAATTCTGTACTTGGCTTTATATAGATACTATCGAAAATGGACTTGCTTATGGATTGAACTATTTCTTTCCTTATTTAATACATTTAAAAGTAGACTTCCAGTATGTTCCACAGGTTATTATCTGTCTTCCATGAATACAAAAGTTCATATTCATAAGTACTGGTCACCACAGGTTTTCAGTGAGTGACACATGAAGCAAATTGAAGAACTTCCCACTCCAATTTGACTATTTTAGAGTTCTCATCATTTCTTACTGTTTTCTCTAACTTTCTATAGAGTAAACTTTCTGGTTTACTTTCTGGTTGGAACATTAATGTATTTATTTACACACTCTTGCAATTAAAAAGTAGAAAGCGGAATTGCTGGGAAAACTAAAGGATTTAATTTCTTCGACGATAAATTCAATTTTTAAAATTAGTATTTTTGAGTACCTTGGGAAATGATCATATATTACTTATACTACATTACATTATTGTAATTATATATAATATACTTCATGTTAATATAATCACTAATTATATATTAACATGTGATACAAAATCAAATTTTTCTTTATAAGGACCTCTGAAATCATGCTGCAAAGTAACTCAATTCCTTAAAATTGAATTTTATTGGCCATTACATTTCTATATGTATATTCCAGCAGAAATATACTATGATTCTTACCATAGAAGAAATAAAATAATACTATTTTATGACCCTTAATTGAAATCTATGACAATAATTTCATATAGTTCAAAACTTAGCACATTGTTACTATCTAAAAAAAAGGGTGAGTTATTTTCTTTAAAAAATCTCTAATTTGCTACGGTCTAGTTAATTTTGTGTGTGTTCAGTTCCACCAAATACACTCCTCAATAATCAGCCTTAGGAAATGAAATAAAGACCATTTTATGTTATCTATTCAGAAGTGTCTGTTGGCACCACAGCAGCACATCATGGGTTTTCAAACTTGAGACACATTACATTTTTATTACTGTTTTCATACATTTCTGCTGAAAAAATCCTTCAAAATTGTTATTAGGTTGAATACATATCTGTGGACATATACTGATACATTTAACCATACAATATAGTGGTATAGCTTGTTCCTGAAAACATACAGATATAGACAGGCCAGAAAAGTACCAGACAACTTCATATGATCAATTGCACTGTTTAATTTTTCCTTCTGTTTTTTTCAAGCTAAATATTACAGTGCAACTGAAATAGCCCTAAGTGTACCCAAAGAGCTACTGTGTGTTGTATAAAGGCTAAGTAATCCGGGGAGTGTCAGGGGGTTACTGTCAGCTGTTCGAGATTATGAGATGGTATCTCAGCACTCATAAAACAGAGGATTCAAAACACAGGAGCCTACATGGAAGTACAGATCATTATGACAGTCCTGGAAGTTATCCACGAGAAAAGTCAACACCCTGGAGGCCAAAATAACACTACTGAATCAACATTTACAACTTTTGTTCAAGATCGAATCCAATATGTAGGGAAAATTCACATTGAAACATTAAATATAATTTTAAATTTGGCTCATTCCCCAAATACAGAATGGCTTCAGAAATCTCTGGGCTATCTCTTCTTAAACAATTTATAATATTCTGTACAAAACAGACAATTATCTTGAATTAGCTATTTCCTAGGACTGTTCATAAAATGTAAGTTTAGTAAGGCACAGTAAGGGCAGCATAGAGATTTACTTAAGGCTATATATTTCAAATCAGAAGAATAAAGGGATAATTTTGGCCCCTGGGGTTTGAAAATATCTTCCAGTTGTAATCTTTGGTCTGAATATTTACATGGTGGTTTCTTCCCATTCAAGCTCAACATCACCTATAACATAAAAACATGCCATAAGAGAGAATTGAAGTTAACAGTTCAAAAGATTTAAATGTTTCATGATAAAAATATAATGCACATGAAAGGCTATTATCCTAACTGGGATTAGAGAGCAATTAAAAAATTGATATGTTTGCTAGCCAAGCTTCTAAACCATTTTCAGCAAATGGTGATTGTTGAATTAATGCTCCTGTTATAGGTGGTAAACTAGTAAGTTGATATACAGTGCCTCTGTTTACCTTCCATGGCATCCAAAGAGTCCATCTTCTGAAGTGCTGAATAGTTAACAAAACAGATGAGCTGATTATTTCCTTTACTTGATAAGAGATCCAGAACGCACTGATGTAAAAAGATATACTGTGCCTAGACACCAAAGAAAGGGTGGTTAAATAAATGGATGGGGTGGGGATTTTTCTTACGAGGAGGAGCTATACTTTTACAGTTAAAAGTAATATTGAATTCATCAAATGTTAAACAGCTGAGTTAAAGGCACAGAATTTACCAAGTATATAAATGATATTTCTATCATTTCAAACATAAGGTTTGCTAACCTCCTGTGGGGTTTTTTGTAGCTTCCAGTTTTTTTTTTTTAAGTACTTGTCATTAAATACCAAGTGTTCATATGTTCTTTCTTGCTGTGATTATAAAAACTAAAAAAATTATATTATTTAAATTTGTTTATGTTTTTCCTGTTAGGCATAATTGAGTAATTTTTCTTACACTTTCCTTGTTAGAATGGCTTTTGGAATGTAGATGCTAAATTTACTTTCAAAAGCTGTGACTGAGCATACCTACACAGCAAAGGCACATGTAGAGTATATTTAACAATTCTGTTAATCACCCAACATTTGGCCTACTTAATGTCAAGGATCTGGTCTCTGTAAATACAAGGCAGTTGACCATTGAGATATCCAAAGACTCAACATTTCATCTAAAGTTTGGAATAAATTCAGTGCCACCTGAGTTCTTTAAGTTTATTCAATATAATTCAATGACCTGTTAGCATTTCTGGGTTTGGACTTTCCCAAAGGTTAGTTAAGGTTTTTTCTACAATCATAGAAAAGCACCCTCATTTTCACATAGGAAAGGTACCTGAAGTTAAAGGAATATAACCAAATGTTTAAGGTAACACACATACACACTGACAACTGATTTAAATAGAATGTCCTCTAGGTGATCATCTTAAGAAGTTATATTTATATCTATTGCTAACTATACCTCAAAACCTTTTTGGAATTACAGTATTGAGACGTTGTTTGGTCATTATCGGGAATACCTCTTTCTTCGTGGATTACAAAATGTTTCCACAGACGTCTCATCAGTGGAATGTCGGTTCTGTGAGGACAGAACTCTGTGATATTCACTGCTATATTCCCATTGCTTGTAATAGTGGCTGGAATGTGGTAGTTGCGTAATGAATGTTTGTTGACTTAGCCTCATTTAATTCTCACAGTTAGCCAATCTTTACCATTTAAGGACAGGCTTCATTTGGAGAGCATACAGAAGTCATTAGAGATCAAGTGTGTATGTAAAAAGGATGGTCAAGTTACATAATTCAATTTTGGTGAGAAAGGAAGGGTTATAAGGGAATAAAAATTGTATTGAAATTGCTGTTAACATTCTTCTCAAGGTAATTCTAAAAGAGTATTTTAAAATGGACATCACACAGGGAGTAGCATTATTAGCAGAAATACATTGACATGATATAATTTCTTTGAAAACAGCATTCATGTAAATTTATGATTTCCGTTATTTAAAAAAACACATTTGAACTTGAAGTCACATTTGATATGCAAAACTTCTGACTGTCCAGATCTCATCTTCTCCACTGGAAAGAATTATGGGTGTGAACTGTGCCAGCAGGGCAGGCTGAGCTCCACCGGGCAGTGCTACATTTTCCAAGATCTCTCTGCAGTGGTGTGTTATTGCCAAAGAGTCAGTGAAGAATTCAATTCCAGTTTCTACCCTAGATAGTCCTGTTACCATAAGAATTAAATTTTTCTGGTGTTCGGTTTCCTCATATGGGGGATCAGAAAGGCTATGTTGTAAGACTTAAGGCCAGCCGGATAGATAGAGAGATCAATTGATCGATCGATGTGGCAGCAAACAAGAAAAACTAGGCACCAAAAATAATTCTTTTTTCTTCTTCTTCAGGAGTTTACATCAGCTAATTTTCAAGAGATCCAGAGCAGGAAAGAGATTTCATTATTTGAGGTAGGAATAGTGTCTCAGGATATTATCTCACTCCGATTCTCTGAGAAGGCTCTTTCAGATCTCTTGGGGCTGCTGTGAACTGTGGCTTGGTAGACAGTGAAAGGACTTTTGGTTCTCCTTGCTTAAACCCCTCGGGTGTCTTTTCATGATGCTATGTTGCCGAGGTTCCCACCTCCCCACCCCTGGCCATGGCTACTGTAGTGTGCTGAGACAGCATTCTTCACAGACGTTGGGATCATTCCCAAGTGCAATAGGAGAAAATAAGAAACCACTCTTGTGCAAGGCAATGCTGATTTGTAAGGACAGGAGCTAAGGTGTGGTCCTTTTTTTCATCACAGAGAAAAGACAGCAGAGACCTTAGATTCTGGGAACAAAGTCAGGTGAAAGACAGCTAGCTGTGCAGTACCATGTTTTAAGCAGGGACCTGAGAATTGTGATTTATATGGTTTACAAAGTGGAGGCTAATTATTTAGTAAACATGGATCTACCTTAATTTTATAACTTCTTATGGAAAGGGTGGAAGTGAAAGTGTTAATCGCTTAGTCATGTCCGACTCTTTGCAACTCCATGGACTGTAGCCTACCAGGCTCCTCTGTTCATGGGATTCTCCAGGCAAGAATACTGAAGTGGGTCACCTTCCCCTTCTCCAGGGGATCTTCCTGACCCAGGGATTGAACCTGGGTCTCCCATATTGCAGGCAGATTCTTTACCATCAGAGACACCAGGGGAAGGTTACCTATACTTTTTATGGATACTGATGAAGATGTGCCTTGTGCTCAGTCATGTCTGACTCTTTGTGACACCATGGATTATAACTAGCCCGCCTCCTCTATCAATGGGATTTTCCAGGCAGGAATACTGGAGTAGGTTGCCATCTCCTTCTCCAGGGGATCTTCCCCATCCAGGGATTGAACCTGTGTCTCCTGCATTGGAGGCAGAATCTTTACCTGCTGAGCCATCAGGGAAGATGAAGATGTATTCATCTCAAATATCCCAACTAATATTCATGACTTCTACCTATTGATACAATGACTTTTATCAGGATTTTAATGACCCACCACCTTTTTATCCCAGAAAGCATTTGGCACAACTATACTGTCAGACATTTACTGCATGCTGGGCATTTACTGCATGCTTGGTGCTTTCAGATACTGTCTTTTATTTAATACTGACAATAAACTTGTGTAACACAGCTGTTTTACAGAAGAGAAATAGCTTAGAGAAGGTAACTAAACAAAGTCACAAAGCCAGAAATTAGCAGGACTGGAATCTGAACTCAATTCTCTGACTCCAAAATTTATGCTCTTTCCATTCCCTACCCAACCTACAACAGTTTCCTCTGGCTGGTTATTCCTGCACAATGTTTGAAGTTTATAGTGTATATTGAGTACTAAGGTGTGCGAAATTATTTGCAGGCATTCTTGAACACACTTGTTACAAAGTTTGGTTCCACGAAGTTGTACAACATGACAAAATCCAACTTTTATTATTTGAAGACTAAATCTAGTCTCTAGAAGGAAAGAAATCCCACTCATTCCCATCCTTTAACTCATCCAGGAAAGTCAACCCATCTTGAACAGTGCCAAGAACATTGCTCAGCAGTGCACATGTGTACACCTAAGAACATGGAGGAAAACGTTAGCTATTTATCCTATTATCATATTTTAATAATCAACTGTGGTGTTGTAGAAGACTCTTGAGAGTCCCCTGGACTGCAAGAAGATCCAACCAGTCCATCCTAAAGGAGATCAGTCCTGGGTGTTCATTGGAAGGACTGATGTTGAAACTGAAACTCTGATACTTTGGCCACCTGATGTGAAGACCTGACTCACTGGAAAAGACCCTGATGCTGGGAAGGATTGGGGGCAGGAGAAGAAGAGGACGACAGAGGATGAGATGGTTGGATGGCATCACCAACTCAATGGACATGGGTTTGGGTAATCTCCGGGTGTTGGTGATGGACAAGGAGGCCTGGCGTACTGCAATTCATGGGGTCGCAGAGTCAGACACGACTGAGCAACTGAACTGAACTGAATGGTTGTATTGATATTGAAGTGCTTAAAAGATCCCTAGATAAGAACCAGCTACAAAATTTGTGGGGCTCAATACAAAGTGAAAACGCGAGCTTCCTTCTTCAAAATTGGGGCTTCCCTGGTGGCTTAGATGGTAAAGAATCTGCCTTCAGTGCAGGAGACCAGGGTTTGGTCCCTACGTCAGGAAGATCTCCTGGAGAAGGAAATGGCTACCCGCTCCAGTATTCTTGTCTGGAGAGTTCCAAGGACAGAGGGCCTGGTGGGCTATAGTCCATGAGGTTGCAAAGAGTTGACTAACACTTTTCCTCAAAATTAATAAAGATTTTAAAAACAGTGACAGCAGGCATCAAATCAAGTGCAAGGCCCTTTTGAGGGTGGGGACCCATGAGTTTGAATAGACTGCATACTCATGAAACCGAGCCTGGCCACAAGTCACAGTCCATTTCTAAAGTTTTGTAAGGGAAGAGTGATAGTTCATTCATGTGTTCCCTTTCAGCATTTAAGGGAATGCATATGGATGACAGTACCTAGTTTTACTTAGCCATTACATAATTAAAGTGGCTTTAAAAGATTCCTACAAAAAGACTTGAGATTAAAGATATTATTTATCAGCAAAATACAAACGAATGACAAGAAAATGGCAGGACTGACATTTTTCATACCCCTAGAATAACCATCTTATAGCCATACTATGAGGTGAAAACAAACAATGTAATCAGATTTCTCAGTGAGCTAGATCACTTAAAAAACTATAAATAATTTAAAATATATATTTTAAGACCATTATTGAAACAGTTATTTTCTGCTAAGTATGTATTTTATCTTCTGAAAATACCTAATGATAATATAAGTAAGTATTAGTCACTTTGTTGTTGTTCAGTCACTCAGTCGTGTCCAACTCTTTGTGACCCCGTGGACTGCAGCACGGCAGGCTTCCCTGTCCCTCACCATCTCCTGGAGCAAGTTTAAACTCATGTCTATCAAGTTGGTGATAACATCTGATCATCTCATCCTCTGTCGTCCCTTTCTCCACCCACCTTCAATCTTTCCCAGCGTCAGATTCTTTTCCAAGGAGTCAGTTCTTCACATCAAGTGGCCAAAGTATTGGAATTTCAGCTTCAGCATCAGTCCTTCCAATGAATATTCAGGATTGCTATCCTTTACAATTGACTCATTGGATCTCCTTGCTGTCCAGGCGACTTAAGAATCTTCTCCAGTACCACAGTTCAAAAAGCATCATTTCTTTGGCACTCAGCCTTTTTTACAATCCAATTCTCACATCCATCATGTGATGTGACTACTGGAAAATCCATAGCTTTGACTATATGGACCTTTGTTGGCAAAGTAATGCCTCTGCTTCTTTTTTTTTTTTTGAGATTCTTTTTTAAATTTATTTTTTTTAATTGAAGGATAATTGCTTTACAGACTTTCGTTGTTCTCTGTCAAACTTCAACATGAAGCAGCCATAGATATACATATAACCCTTCCCTCTTGAGCCTCCCTCCCATCTTCCTCCCCATCCCACCCCTCTAGGTTTTTACAGAGCCCCTGTTTGAGTTTCCTGAGGCATACAGCAAATTCCCATTGGCTATCTATTTTACATATGGTAATGTATATGCTGTCTAGGTTGGTCATAGCTTTTCTTCCAAGGAGCAAGCATTATCTTTTAATTTCATGGCTGCAGTCACCATCTGCAGTGATTTTGGAGCCCAAGAAAAGAAAGTCTGTCACTGTTTCCATTGTTTCCCTACCCATTTGCCATGAAAGGATGGGACTAGATGCCATGATCTTAGGTTTTTGAATGTTGACTTTTAAGTGAGCTTTTTCACTCTCCACTTTCACTTTGATCAAGAGGCTCTTTAGTTCTTCTTGGCTTTCTGCCATAAGGGTAGTGTCATCTGCATATCTGAGGATATTGATATTTCTCCCAACAATCTTGATTCCAGCTTGTGCTTCATCCAGCCTGGCATTTTGCGTGATGTACTCTGCATATAAGTTAAATAAGCAGAGTGACAATATACAGCCTTGAGGTACTCCTTTTCCTATTTGGAACCAGTCCATTGTTCCATGTCTGGTTCTAACTGCTGCTTCTTGACCTGCATACAGATTTCTCAGGTGGCAGGTAAGGTGGCCTGGTATTCCCATCTCTTGAAGAATTTTCTACAGTTTGTTGCTATCCACATGGTAAAAGGCTTTACTGTTGTCAATGAAGCACAAGTAGATGTTTTTCTGGAATTCTCTTGCTTTTTCTATGATCCAGTGGATGTTGGCAATTTGATCTCTGGTTCCTCTGCCTTTTCTAAATCCAGTTTGAACATCTGGAAGTTTTCAGTTCATGTACTGTTGAAGCCTGGCTTGGAGAATTTTGAGCATTACTTTACTAGCGTGTGAGATGAGTGCAATTGTGCGGTAGTTTGAATATTCTTTGGCATTGCCTTTCTTTGGGATTGAAATGAAGACTGACATTTTCCAGTCCTGTGGTCACTGCTGAGTTTTCCAAATTTTCTGGTATATTGAGTGTAGCACTTTCACAGCATCATCTTTCAGGATTTGAAATAGCTCAACTGGTATTTCATCACCTCCACTAGCTTTGTTCACAGTGATGCTTCCTAAGGCCCACTTGACTTCACATTCCAGGATGTCTAGCTCTAGGTGAGTGATCACACCATCATTGTTATCTGAGTCATTAAGATCTTTTTTGTATAGTTCTTCTGTGTATTCTTGCCACCTCTTCTTAATCTCTTCTACTTCTGTTAGGTCCATACCATTTCTGTCCTTTATTGTGCCCATCTTTGCGTGAAATGTTCCCTTGGTATCTCTCATTTTCTTGAAGAGATGTGTAGTCTTTACCATTCCATTGTTTTTCATCTATTTCTCTGTATTGTTCTCTTTGGAAGGCTTTCTTGTCTCTCCTTGCTATCCTTTGGAACTCTGCATTCAGTTGGGTATATCTTTTCTTTTCTCCTTTGGCTTTCACTTCTCTTCTCTTCTCAGCTATTTGTAAGGCCTCCTCAGGCAGCCATTTTGCCTTTTTGCATTTCTTTTTCTTAGGGATGGTTTTGATCACCACCTCCTGTATAATCTTACAAACCTCCATCCAATAGTTCTTCAGGCACCATGTCAATCAGATCTAATCCCTTGAATCTTTGTCACTTCCACTGTATAATCATAAAGGATTTGATTTAGGTTATACCTGAATGGTCTAGTGGTTTTCCCTACTTTCTTTAATTTAAGCCTGAATTTGGCAGTAAGGAGTTCATGATCTGAGCCACAGTCAGCTCCCAGTCTTATTTTTGCTGACTGTATTGAGCTTCTCCATCTTTGGCTGCAAAGAATATAGTCAATCTGATTTGGGTATTGACCATCTGGTGATGTCTGTGTACAGAGTAGTCTCTTGCGTTGTTGGAAGAGTGTGTTTGCTATGATCAGTGTGTTCTCTTAGCAAAACTGTGTTAGCCTTTGCGCTGCTTCATTTTTTACACCACGGCCAAACTTGCCTATTACTCCAGGTATCCCTGGACTTCCTACTTTTGCATTCCAGTCCTCAGTCATGTCCAGCTCTTTTCAACCCCATTGATCATAGCCTGCCAGGCTTCTCTATCCATGGAATTCTCCAGGCAAGAATACCAGAGTGGGTAGCCATTTCTTTCTCCAGGGGATCTTCCCAACCCAGGGATTGAACCCAGGTCTCCTGCATTGCAGGCATATTCTTTACGGACTGAGCCATGCCATCACTATTAGCAAGGTTGTCATAATTGCTTATTTGACCTTTACCTCATGGTTTTCAATTTATTTGTGTATACTTTATAATGTACATAATTGTTCAGTCTACATTTTTAAAATATATATGTATTTTTACATGTGTATGTGTTTGTCACGCAGTCATGTCTGACTCTTTGCCACCCCACAGACTGTTGTCTCCCAGGCTCCCCTGTCCTTGGGATTTCCCAGGCGAGAATACTGGAGTGGGTTGCCATTTCCTTCTTCGGTGAATCTTCCCCACCCAGGGATCAAACCTAGGTCTCCTGCATTGTAGACAGATTCTTTACCATCTGAGCCACCAGGGACGCCCAGAAATTGAATGCTGAAACTTTTCTCCTGAAAGTGATGTACATTTTGTAAAGTTTGGTTGTCTCTGATCTAGAGCCACATCTTCTTAAGAACATTAATGTTCCATGACATGGCATTATGTGTTTTGGGGTCAAAAGGGTTCAAGGATACCATAGATATATAAGTTTGGGAAATGTTGTTCACAAAGGCTCTGTATTTATAAATGTCAATGCATATTAGCATAGAGGCTCTAAGAAATTTCCCTGGTGTCTCAGACGGTAAAGTGTCTGCCTACAATGTGGGAGACCTGGGTTCAATCCCTGGGTTCGGAAGATCTCCTGGAGAAGGAAATGGCAACCCACTTCAGTACTCTTGCCTGGAAAGTCCCATGGAAGGAGGAACCTTGTAGGCTATAGTCCATGGGGTCGCAAAGAGTTGGACATTACTGAGCGACTTCACTTTTCTAAGAAATTTTCTCAAACTTATTTTAGCAAAGAGCCTGTCTTCTCCCACCTCTAACAGCTGTAAAGCCACTTATGTTTTCTAGCTGGTACCCTAGAAAATACCATTATAGACGATCTGCATATTTACTGTGAGAAAAATCTGTGTAGTATAAAAATATCAATCCAAACATATGAAAAGAATATCTTAGTATAATTAGATTGGGATTTGAATTTTGACCCAGACACTTATAACCTTTGAATATCATTTAAATTCTTGGAACATCTGCTTCCCTATTTGTAAAGAAGAGCTGGTAATACCTAGCCTATTGATTAGTTTCATTGGACCTGCTTTACAAATAAAGAATTAAATGAGATAATACATGTAAATGATCTAGTATAGTACTTGGAAACTACTAGACACTCAGCAGAGGGTTCTCAGTTTCATTACCATTATACCATGCAATTTCTTTTATGACAGAAATCTAGATTTTAAAAATACTTTTGCTTCAAAACCAAAACAACCAAACGAAAACTCCAAGATATTTGATAGTATTCTGTAACAAACATTATTAGTACTAATATGCAAAAGGGATAAATATGGACAAGTGAAATACATCGACCAACATCATAGTTAATATTTT
Source organism: Giraffa tippelskirchi (assembly GCF_054371585.1). Lineage (NCBI taxonomy): Eukaryota > Metazoa > Chordata > Mammalia > Artiodactyla > Giraffidae > Giraffa > Giraffa tippelskirchi. The sequence continues at coordinate 112,862,751 of NC_137278.1, read as the reverse complement.
AAACTTTTCCCAATTACAACTTCTAGCATGTTTACAAAAGAAATTAATTGGATTCATTTTCTGTGCTTCCCAAACACTAAAGACAAATCTCTTTTACGAATTATTTTCTACATGCCTATCAGCATAAACAAGTTAGGATGAGTCGTCAGTAATGGTGTTGAAGGATGACTGGAACATGGGCTTCAGGTCTCCTATAATCTCCATCAGTTGCCAGCCCCAAGCCCTCACCCCCACCCCAGAGGTTTATAACATAAGAAAAGAGTGTCTGCTTTGTAGCCATAGTCCATGTCTAACCAGATTGGTGCCACTAAGATCCTCCCAGGAAAAATTCTAGAGCTGACACTGCTTGCAGTTTTAGATTTTCTTACCAGGTTTTGTACCATACACATTCTTTCACTTCTCAGTTCAGCTACTAATCCATATATATCCACAAAATCATGATCATTTATATGTTGTGTTAAGTGGTCCAGAGCAATAAAAACTCCAGTTCTTCCAACTCCAGCACTGTAGGAAGAGTGAAATTACATGCAAGTTATTCAGCAAAATGGTTGTTCATGTGGATGGTGATGAAGAAGATAAACTCTAGTAGCGATAAACTCTGGTTGCAATAAACTACATATAGTTTTTCTTATTTGGAAGTGGATTTTCTTTGGAGTTTCTTTGTGCTTATGTTGTTCCCAAGACTGTTTAGAAGGAGCAAGATGATTATCTTAACAAGCTATCAAATATTGGAATTTTTTTTAAAACCAGTTGAACTTTTCATCTTCTTTCATAATGTTTTAAGAGGTGTATTTGGAGAAGTACAGGAAATATTTTAAAAACTCACTGAAAAGTCTTAACACCAGAAACTTTGAATATATTTTTGGTTGCCAGTAGGGATGCTAAACATGGAAAATGTCAACTGTTTAGCCCAGATAACACTTCTTCTACATCATATTGGTAAATAGACTCTCATGTGTTCTTTTCACTTTCCCTAGAATTTCCTTTTCCTTCCATAGATAATGACATTGGAAAGCTGTTTCCTTTTAAGAATTTAGTTTAATACTGAAGGACAGTATGTGCTCCATATAAACTGTTAATTGGTAAACCTGACAAGATTTATTCAGAAGTTCCAATTAGAAAGACAAGACTCCTAAGTACTTAAATTAATATAGGAAGTAAATCTGAAAAAAAGGCATTTGAAAGGTCACCTAGTCTTACAAATGTCACTTTGAAAAATATGAAACAATACAGAAACTACTTCTGTAGGTAAAGAATAGTTGAATGTGTACATTGCTTGTGAGTCAACCTAAGAAATAGCATTACAACATAACTCTGAACATGATAATGCATATATATGCCCCAGCAGAGTAATCAATCATTACATTGTTCAGTATACTTTGAGTGTCAGACCTGCCCTAGGCATCTGGGGTACAGGAGCGAACCACACAAAGTCTCCAATACTTATGGAGCTTAGATTCTAGAGGAGGGAGGATGGGAGAGAGTCCACACAAAAAATAAACATGCATAAGGAATGCCCAGTGGCGATAAGTGCTATGTGTGTGTGCTCAGTCATGTCCGACTCTTTGCAGCTCCATGGACTGTAGCCTGTCAGGCTCCTCTGGCCATGAAATTTTCCAAGCAAGAATACTGGAATGGGCTGCCATTTCTTTACCACTTGCGTCACCTGGGATGCCCAATAAGTGCTATGGTGAAAGATACAAATTAAGGAGATAGAAGGTGACAGGGTAGGACAGGGTCATCAGAGAAAGATTCTCTGACAATGAAACTTGAATAGGGTTAGAAGTGCGCCATGTGGGTACACGGGAGAGGAGCATTACGGCCAGAAGGTGTGGGAAGAGAACAGATCCGAGTCGGGGGGTGTTCTCATGTTCAAAGAAAAGCATGGAGACCAGGGTAGGGCGAGTGTGTGGAGAGGTGATGGGGGACAGGGATCAGAGTATTTGCTATTGGATTGGATGCAGAATGTGAGAGGAAATGGAGAGTTGAGGGTGAGTCCAGGGTTTCTGGGCCAAGCAGAATGGATTGCTCTTGACCAAGATGGGATGAGAAGGAGTGAGTTTGGAGATGGGTCCAAACATTCTGTTTTGGACACATTACATTTTCAGAATATTGTGGTCATTTTATTAATAGGTTGTCATGTTGAACTGGAAGCTAAATGTATAGGTCAAAAGCTAAGGTGAGAAGTTGGGGTTGGAGATGATCATTTAGAAGAAAGTTTTAAAATGATACTTAAAGATTATTAATATAAGCATACTTTTTTCTTCTTTTTCATCTATTAAGTCACAAAGGATGAGGCTACTCTTTTTGAGTCTAGAAGAGAGAAGGTACTTTACCTTTCTAGTAAATTTTTTAAATCCACGATTATAATCCAGTGGCAGTGTATATGTAAAATAGGGAGACATTACAGGCAGCTTACTATGCACTTTAATCACCAATAATGCCAGTTTAAAATCAATCAGTGACTTTAAAAGCAAAATGTTACTGTATTTATACTATATACCAGTCTGTTAAAAATTTTATGTGTATGGAGAGTATATGGAATTGGGAGGGTAAGAATGAGGCTTTTACTTTTCATTTTATATGTTTTTAAATGTGAAAACATATCTCATAATGAGGACGCTTGTATGTATTACTCATACAATTTAAAAAATCTAAAATATTCCTGGAAAATGTAGACTCATTTAAATTATGTGTTGAGTTTCTTCATCTAAATAAAAACTGGATGGATTAATATTTTCTTAAATATTAACTACATTAATTATAGTATATCCCCATTGGAAGAATTATCCATCAATTGATTTTGGAGTTACTATAATTAATAATTACTCTATTAATGTGGTTAAAAATCATTACTTAAATGTTTATTGTAGCAAAAGATACATGACAAAATTTACCATTTTAACTGTGTTTAAATGCACAGCTTAGTGGCATTAAGCACATTCACAGTCTTATGCAACCATCACCAATATCTGTTTCTAGACTACTTTCATAATCCCAAACAGAATCTCTATACCCATTAAACAGTAACTCTCAATTTCTCTAAGTCCCTGGAAACCACATTTCTACTTTCTGGCTCTATGAATTTACCCCTTTTTTAGGTACCTCATGTAAGCAGAATCATAAAACAGTATCATTATTCACTTTTTCTCTTAAACTACAACTGTTGAAGAGACTCATGCTGAGATTAATTTAGATATAACATGTTAGAAAGCATAAATCATATCAGTATGTCCAGAACTCTGAATTTTAAACAGTTGTGAGCTTTATTTATTTTTGAGGGGGAGTATTGGTGTTTCAGTGGTATAAAATACCAATAAAAATAAAAGTGAAAACCTTAATTTATTCTATTTATCATGTTCAAAGAGCTAGGTCAAAGAGAGATATTGGAATAGCTTGCAAACATTTGGAATCATGCTTGGGTTGGTCACTTAATTTGATCTTTATTTTAAAGTTCATTTTCTTTATTCTTTGTAACTCAAATCTCGGAAGTTGTTTCTACAAAAAAGTTTAAGTTATTATAGTAGACTAATCTCAATTGAAATAATGAAGGATCAAAAGTTTATTCATAAAACTCAAAAGATTCTACACACCCAGACTCATTCACATCAGTAGTGGGCTACAATTTTTTATATATTTTAAGGGTTTTGAGAGGTATAAATCCAGTAAAGATTTCATAAAAATTCCTGTAGCAGGATATATATTTTGTCTTCCTTTTAGACACAGTCATTACTCATTTTATCTCTGCCATATAACCTTTTATAAAACTACATCTTGATTTGTTATAACCAGTAAAATATCTGAAAACTGAAAGCTGGATTGAATCTACATTAATATTCTACTAGAAAATCAATAGTGTCACGATAACATAAAGGTCACACTGAGTTTCAATCCCATTTCTAGTATTTCATAAAAGGCTCGGAAAATCTTTCTTACCTACAGTGGACAATCATGGGTGTGGTGACATGCGCTCTGCTTGCTCGAACCAGCTGCACAAAGTGAACCAGAGGGGCGCTGTTTTCAGGAACCCCGTGCTCAGGCCAAGCGGTAAAGTTACACTGTCGAATGGTCATGCAATCCCCGTGCTAGACAGAATGACATGTTAAAGAAACATGATAAAGTTATTTAAGCATCACAGTGAAGTCTGAATGTAGCTGACTTCCCACGTTTTCAAGGTGATCTTTTAAAATGACAGTTTACAAAACAAAGAAACTGTGGTTTCTTGATTTCCTATAAGAGAAGTCTTCTGCTATTGCTACACTACAGAAAATTGCCTTTGTATGAATGCAAACAGTGAGCATGATTGTTGCAAATAACATTTTGTAACACGAGACTAGTAGATTTTGAACAGTTTTGACCTAACAAATAAACAGGCTCACAAATTATTCAAAACACTGGTATTGAGTATCTGATAATGCCAGAAAGTATAAAGATCCTTATATCATTTTCTATGTGTATATGTATTTACATATTAAAGGTGGGATCTAAATGTTATTGATTCTGTATTCGTTCTGGATTAAATAGAAAATCCAACAATTAAGATATACATAGAGACACGTGATTTCAGAAATTCCTGTTTTAAATAAAATTTTACAGTTTCTTCATAAAATAAGATAAACCTAGTGATCTAGTTGTTTCCTGTTTCTTTCCTTGTTTATCTAAGAATTTGATATTAATTAGTTAATATAAACTTTAAGTAATTTGGAATTAAACACAATGACATAGATATTGAAGGCAAATGCCAATTCAAAATTTCTATTTTGAAGATAATAGAAAAGCATTACTGAATATACAGGAATATGTCTAGAAATTAATTTTACTTTAGACATTTAGAACATTCATATTTTTTATCCTGTTTGACTTCCCCTCCTCATCTTTTTTTTACCCTTTCAATTTTCAGATCTCTGATGGTCCAGTCTATCTGAACATCCTCCATTAGTTTTGTAATCACTATATCTCCAAAGACAGTAACTGGTTTGTTGTCCTCTGGCCAATATTGATGACATCTGATCTGTAGTCAAGAGAAAATTCACCAGTTATAAGAACCAGTATATATATGTGCATATATATATATAGTTCAAAGTTATTGCTACTAAGGTACAACTGCCTTATACATGCCCAAGTCATTGATATGTCAGAGTATTAGCTAAAATTGTCACACATGTGCTAAGTCACTTCAGTCGTGTCTGACTCTTTGCAGCACCATGAACTGTAGCCCACCAGGCTCCTCTGTCCAAGGGATTCTCCAGGCAAGAATACTGGAGTGGGTTGCCATCCCCTCCTCCAGGGGATCTTCCTGATCCAGGGATTAGACTCTCATCTCCTGCATCTCCTGCTTTAGGAGGCATGTTCTTTACCACTAGTGCTACCTGAGAAGCCCAACATCACACATAAATTAACACAAATGTAAACTAAGGTTTTGCGAAAAGCTTTTCAAATAACTTACCCGCCCTTTTTCAAAACACTGTGTTAGCATTACTAATGTTTTTGCTCTGGTTTCCCACACCATTCTCCAAAAGTCCCCAACTGTTCCTGGTAATGGACCTTGAGTAGCAATAAATTCATTTGGACATAAGTAGCCCTAGAATGATATAATTACAACATTGCATCAATGTTTACATATATATATAATATTTTTAAGTTTTTGAGACATATGAAAAACATACTAGTTGTAAGATAATCTAATATTCTAAAATAGTGCATATTTTTGAATGCTAAAAGATACTCAAAATTTCCAACATTAATTTTAACCTCATAATGTAATATACAACTAGCTGTTCTTAAAGTTTATTTCTAACTTTGAATAAAATAGTAAGGCTAAATAATAATAATACCATATTATGGCAGACAATATGTTAAACATCTTTCAATTAATCTATTTCTGATGAAAACCTTATGAATTAGTACTATTATTATCCTCATTTTACAGATGAAGATGGAAGCTAAGAAATCTGAATTTCCTCAAGGTCTCACAGTAAGATAGTCTGGATCCAGAGCCAGCTGTCTTACCCACTCCACTAGCTATTGTTATAAATTTAAAGAATGTACAGATGTTTTCATATAACCCTGCAAGAAATTATCTACATAAATGATGATATTGGTAATTATTCTCCAGTGCTTAAAACCAAGAGTAATGTGGAGATAATAAGAAGATTCATTTAACTATTGTAGAACCTGAGATTTGTCTCAACCCTGTTATGACAGCTCTTGCACATTTTATCAAGTTGTTCTAAAACTCGGTCTATTCACCTGGACTGTAAGCATGCCACGTGAGTAGCATCTGTGGATTTTTCTTAAAGTTTATGTATAAATTTTTAAAAAGTGATGGAATTACATCTATTTCAAACATCAAAATATTTTGAGGAATGAGGTTTAAGGGTGAATTTTATTTTTAAATTGAATTATCTCAGTAGCCGGAGAATATAGTATTACACAGAATAGTATACATTTTAAAGTTCAAGTGGTCTTAAAATCTAATCCAACCAGCTTATTTTACTTTAAAGAATGATGAGCCACTTTAGGTGATTTTTCCCAAATCACAGTGCTAGTCAGTGACAGTTTCTGGAACAAAACCTTCAGTCTCCTAAAAACAAACAAACAAAAACTATGTGCTAAAGCATTTCTGTGTTTCCAGTCTCAGTTGAAATACTTGAGTATGTAATTATTTACATTGTAAAGGGTTGTTTGTTTGTTATTTTTTTTAGGTTAAATAGTACTATACAATCAATGTAGAATGTTAGGAAAATTCAGAAATATATATTAAAAAATGTGGTGTTCATCTGTAATCTCACTATCCCGAATGAAGTACTGTTAATATTTTAATTTCTTTACAGCTTTTAAAATGCACATCCAAATAATATTTAGGAGTGCTTACTGTGTGCCAGGCACTATTCTAGGAACTGAGGATTCATCATTGACTAAAATTCCTACCCTGATTTGTCATATATTCTAGTTAAGGGAAATAGACATTAAATCTGTTAACAGGTCTATTAAATGAGCAATTTACATAGCTTTTTTAAAGTGATAATGCTATGAGAGAGAATTTCAGAAAGCAGGGTGTTCAGAAAATGCTCATTGGTGAAATCTGAGGAAAAACTTGAAGCAGAAGAATGTTGTAGGAACTGCAAGCGGGGACAGTAACAGAAGGTGACATTGGAGAGAACAAGAGAGGGAAGGCAGCAGTGCCGTAGGCCCTGGAGCAGGTAATTACAAGAGTTTGGTTTTCACTCTGGATGATACAGAAAGCCATTGAAAGATTCTGAACATATATACAGTGTGTTTAATAGTTTTACTCTAGTTTCTATACAACAAGCTGATAGTGGTATAAAAAGGGAAAGGAGGGAGAGTAGTTAGAATATTGCAACAATTCAACCAAGGAATGCAGTTTGGGTGACAGGAATGGGCATTGTGATAAGTAATAAAATCTGGTGTATTTTGAAGACAGAGCCAAGAGAATTTGCTTATGGATTGGATACTGGGTATAAGAAAGATAGGAGTCAGTAACGATTCCAAATAAAGATGGGGAAAAAAAAAAAACTTCAGTATGAGCATATTTTAAAATTTGTTTAATTGAAGTATAATTGATTTACAATGTTGTGTTTCTGGTGTAAAGCAAAGTGATTCAGTTATACATATATAATATATATTCTTTTTCATATTCTTTTCCATTACAGTTTATTGCAGTTTATGGAAAATCATTCCCTGTGCTATGCAGTAGAGTTTGTTTATTTATATAGTACATTGTATCTGCTAATCTCAAAGCCCTAATTTATCCCTCCCCACCCACTTTCCCCTTAGATAACCATAAATTTAAATTTGTTTTCTATGTGTGTGGGTCTATTTCTGTTTTGTAAATAAGTTCATTTGTATCATATTTTAGGTTACACATGTAAGTGATATCACATGGTATTTCTCTTTCCGTTTCTGACAAATTTTACTTAGTGTGACAATCTCTAGGTCCATCCATGTTGCTACAAATATCATTATTTCATTCTTTTTTACGGCCAATATTCTGTGTGTACTCATACATACACACATATATACCATATATGTAATATATATATACACACTCACCACATCTCCTTTATCCATTCCTCTATTAGTGGACAGTTTGGTTGCTTCCATGTCTTGGCTATTGTAAATAGTGCTGCTATGAACACTGGGGTGCATTTATCCTTTCAAATTCTAGTTTTCTCCAGATACAATCTCAAGAGTGGGATTTCTGGATCATAAGGTAACTCTCATTTTAGTGTCTTAAGGAGGCTCCATACTGTTTTCCATACTGGCTGTACTAATTTACATTCCCACCAACAGTGTATGTAGGTAGTTTCTTTTTCCCCACACCTAGCATAAGCAGACTTAAAAGGAAAATCGAGAATTCACAATAGACATAGTAAACTTGAAATCCCATTTGGATATTCAAGTGGAAATGTCATCAATGCAATTGGGTATATGAGTTTGGAGTTCAGAAAGAAGTCCAAACTATAGACATAATTTTAAAGTAGTCGGCAAATAGATCTTACTTAAAATCACAAGAATGGTTGAGATCATCAAGGAAATGAGTTTGAAAAGCAGCAGCAAATTCAAGGAATGGGCTCTAGATAATTTCAGTGTTTGGTAGTCAAGGAGATAAGAAAGAACCAAAGAGACTGAGATGAAAGAGTCAAAGCCATAGATGGAAAATCAAGAGAATGTTGTCCTAGAAGCCAAGTGAAGAAAGTGTCTTAAGGATGAGGACAATGAAGTGTAATTTATCAATTTTTAAAATATTTCTCCTAGTCATTTGCATTTCCCTATTTCAGGGATTAAACATCCTTTGGTACTATAATCTTCTATCAGTGTAGACCAAATCTGATGTTTCTGATATGATTATGGCTTATATGTATCATAGCCTTTAATCTTCAGTCTAACTATGGTAAAAGCTATCCTCCAAGTGAAGTAATTTCAGACATCTTAGGTTGACAGGGAAGATAATTTGGGTTAGTGGGTTGGAGTCTTCCTCTTGTCCCATTACATAATGTTCGCTCTCTTGAAAACATTTCTAAACTCACTTGTAGAATTATTAGCTATTTACAAGGATGCAGTATTTATTTTCCTCTCTACCTCTCTCCCATGGTCCATCCTTAATCAAAAATTTCCAGCTTCCCGTTGAGTCCTAGCTTTAGAAGTATAATTCCCAAGAACAGCCAAGGCCCGAGAGGTAAACATATAGTAATCTAATTACAGATCCTGGCCTGGTGTTTCCTAGTCTCAAAGCACATACTTCAGACCACCTACTGGTATTCCCTTTTCCCTTCAGATTTCACTTTTTCCCCTCATCTGAACACTTATTTTGCTTTCTTCTCTTGCTCTATAGTTCTTCTCCCTTTTCCTCTAGCATCCAAAGAAATAGGAATCTAGAGTCCATTTGTAGATGGCCTCTCTCTTTGGCTCCTGGATCAAGTGTTCATCACATGGAGGTGCCATGGAGGAAAACTGGAGAGTGGGGAGAAACTGAGGTGTCCTTCATTCTGAGAAGTCTTTACTGTCTGTGAAGTGAAGACTGCCTAAACTTGGGAATGGAAAAGTGAGAGGCCACAACAGTATTATGAGTTTATTTCCATCTTTTCCTGACATCACAGACAAAGGAGATTGCCCTGAAAGAAAAGCAATAAATATACTGCCCACTTTGATACTGAAACTTCCCTTAATGTAAAGTGCTTTCCATGTGCACCTGCTTACTATGCAGCTCAGTAAGGATGATGCATATCATTACATATGGGTCATAGTGACTTTGTTGTAAGGTTTATTATATTACAACATCACTTGACCACAGAAGAATGTGTATATTCCTTATATATTCAGACTTAGTTTATTGTTCATTCTGCATTATCTTCTTCTTATGATTGCCTCCTGACAACTTACAATATTTAGAGGGAACACTGGGAGTTAATTAGTATTCCTTTGTTTATGTAATCTGTGTGGTTCAGTTATACCTCCTAAAACTGTCTGGTAGCCTTCCTAATCATGTTCATATCCTATACTGTCATCCTGTAGCTAGTTGAACCTTTTAGGCTATGAGGTATTCATTTGTGTCTACTTAATTGGTAGATAAGACTCAATATATAATTGTCATTTTGGAGTAATTACTAACCAAAGTAAAATTTAGAATGAATGAAATTCTTTTCCCTCTTAACAGAGGCTTGTGGGGAGTGGGACATAGGACAGGTTATGTTTGATGTTGGGGAAAGGATGGAGCAATATATAAGCAGAGCCCCAGTGAGACCAGATGAAATGGCAGGCCTAGGTGAGAAGATGATGAATAAGAAAAAAATTTTTTAAAAATGGGTGTATGGGCAGTAAAGGAAAGCTTCAGATATCTGTAGAGTCAAAATGAGAACCATGATTAACCTTGCTACCTATTAGAATTGAAGTCAGTGGTGAAGATTCAAGGGTACACATCTTGTTTTTAAAAAACTGTATGTGCTTGCTTCGGCAGTACATATACTATAAGCGAGCACGTACACTAAACTTGGAAAGATACACAGAAGATTAGCATGGGCACTGCACAAAGATGACAGGCAAATTCATGAAGTGTTCCGTATTTATATTTGATCAAATTATGTATACAATCCTTTCTAGAAGAGGTGGCTTATTAACAGGGAAGAAGATTGCTATATTATAGTTCTAAGAATTAGGTAGGAATTAGCGTTAGGTATTTTAGGTTTTCTTTTTCATAATATCAAAGATACAGCCATCAGTGGGGTATTTTAGAATTCCAGGGACATCAGGAAGGAGTATCAGTCATCAGTTTTTTTTTTCTTTTAACAATAAAACATCTTCAAAGTTTTTGCCTCAATGTCTTGCCCAGGCCTGCCATTTCATTTGGTCGTACTGGGGCTCTGCTTATGTGTTGCTCCATCCTTTCCTTTCCCCATCTAGAGAAGAGTTCATTTTCTTAATTCAAACTAGTTAAATATCCTGGATGAAACAAGTCACTGATTTGCCTATTACCTTTTAGAAAAGTTGTCATTCTGTTAGAATACTGTACTTATTATTAATCTGAATTTCCGTTGACTATGTTTTAGTGTATTTATACATGGTGAACTCAGTTTCTGAAATTAAGCTTTTTATTTGCAATTTTCTAAAAACAAACCACAACTGTATGTTTGAGTAGTTTAGAGATAGAATCATCTGCCTTAGGGAGGAAGTAGGTGAGTCAGTGCCAAGAGAGGCTAATCTCTAATTATGAATAATTTTTCAGAAAGATTTTCTAAGTGACTGGATTAAATAACCATAGGAGCAATTCCTCCTCTGAGATTTCATGGTTGTGTCAACCCAAGTGGAGGTCTTGGGTGCATATAAGGTTTCTGTGTACCTAAGATAGTGGTGAGCATTGAGAGACCAGTTAAGAGTCACAGAGAAAGAGCTCCTTGGAACACTCTGGTTATATTCCATTTTCGATCCTATGTAGAAAGCATTTATTATCTGTGCTGTGCAGCATAGTATATTAAGCCTATCACAGTTCACCCCACATTGGTTCACTTAAGATATGTTTATTGAGTGGCTGCAAAAGAGTACACATTCTCTAAGTAGCTGAGGGTGGAAAGAACACGACATCATAGCCCCCTTGAAGGACTGAAAATCTCGAAGGGAAGCAGAGCACAATGGGTTTTTATATTATATAGACATGACTATCCATTTGACTGATGCTCTTTGAAAAATTGGCCCACTTCATTGTATAGAGAGGATCTTCTGACAAACACAGGAAACAGTGGAAAGTCCAGGGGATATGCAGTTTGAAGTTGTGCATCTGCTGCTTATTAGTGAAATGATTGTTGGGTAAATTATAATCTCTATTTGGAACTTCCATTTCCCCAAGTATAAAACATGGTATACCTAATGTTGTAAGGAACTGGTACATTAAATCTATGGAGGTTATAATGAATTTCTTGTTTTCAGTAGTTGGAAGAGTAACATTATTGCAGTATTTATGTTTTATTTAAAAAATGTATATAAAATAGCAACTTACAGAAACATAGCTGGCATTAATATAATCTGATCCTGGAATACTAGCATCAGCTATCAGCTTCACTCTGTTATTGTTATCTAGAAGGAAAGATAAGATATTAATACTAATTTACTTTTTAAATTACCATTACTTTTTTCTATAAAATACAAAGAAGTTTGTGATATAACATTCGAGAATTACAGATGGCTGTAAAATTTTAAAGTAGAAGTTCCCTCTTATTCCATATTTCCACAACCTAAAGACAATGACTGTTAATATGTTCTCATATTTATTTCCAGGAAGTTCTATACATAGTCATATAAAATTAACCACAAATGGAGTGCTGGTCCCTCTATTCTGCAAAAAAATTTTATTTAGCCATATCTTTCCATATTAGTGCAAATAACCATATCTATTGGGTTGGCCATAAAGTTTGCTCAAATTTTTTCGTAACATGTTACGGAAAAGCCTGAACAAATACCTTTACTGACCTAATAGTTCATTACTTTAAAAGGCTGTATAGTATTTCATTGTATGAATATAACATACTTATTCAGCTCTTCAGGATGACTGAAAATCATATCATTTTGTTATTATAAAATGCTGAATAAAGAACTGAAATTTTGTATATATGTTGGAGTCTATTTGTAGAATACATTACCAGCAGTAAAATTCCCAAATCATATTGTACTTCTCAAATTTTGCAAGATTGATAAATTGTTTTCAAATTATATCAGTTCACTCTGAACAAAAGTGTTTGAACAGTTGGAACAATTGTTTCTTCTCACTTTCACTACCATGAGATACTATTCAACATTTTAATTTATGACCTTCTGAGAGACACAAATTGATTTATCTTAGTATTTATTTTGATTGCCTAACTATGAGTGAAATTGAGCTTCTTTGCTTGCATATTAGCCATTTTAAATATCTTTTCTATAATTGCCTTTTCATATTATACTATTTTTTATTTTTTAAAATATTTTATACTAAAAATGTTACATGTATTGAAATTTTTTTGGTTTGTCATTTGTCTTTGACTCATTCAATTTATCTGTTAGCTATCTTGCCATACATAAAATTTATATATATTGTAATCAAAGTTCTCATTTTTCACTGTGGCTTTCTGTGTGATACATACAAAAGTCTTTGTCACACCAATATTCTTATCTTCACAGATTCATTCATAATGTCTTCCAGAGCTTTAATAGTTTTTATTGCTTTTGTTTTAAATATTTTGATTTTTGATCCATTGGGCTTCTTTTATTTGGAGACAGAATGAGTGGAAATCTATGTTTTATTATTTGTTGCCATTTAGAACAATAAATAGTGCATCCTTACCCCCTTATTCAAAATACCACTTTATCATACACTAGTTTTCTCTGTGTTTAGGTCTATTTCTGGAGCTCTTTCTTTAATTTAGATGCCTATTCTTCCTTTCACACCAAACTTTGAATTACTGTTATTTAGACTATTTTACAGTCCAGCAAAATTAGACAACCCTTTTCCCATTATTTTTCTTCAAAGTATCAAAAAATATTTTTCCCTGAGAATTTTTGCCAAATTGGTATTACAGTTGAAATGTCCAGTGCTAATTTTCACTAGATAAGGAAATGATACAAAGTTATCTATTACTAAATTCTTTTGAAGTTTTAAAACAAATTTTCCTGGGAAGGCATTGAGTAGTGGAGCAAAAATGGGTAAGTGGGTTTGAGTGGGAATTCCAGATGATCTATCTGGCATTTTTGGCCTTGGGTGAATTGCTTCACTTCTCTGTTTCTTTGTTATCTCAGCTACAACATATAGTTATAATATTTATTTTGTAGAGTCCTCCGAGGAAAACATATGAAAGTTTACAAAACTTATAGCTCTGTATGGAACACAAAACACGTTCTCAAGTTCTTAAAATTAAGCATATGTTATATGTTAAATGACTTTGCTGTATCATTAAGTATAATGACCCAACCAATGTGTTTGAATCTAAAGGGGGATCATTCAAGCAGATTTCGTGAACCATTTATGTCCCGAAGATTTTGAATTTGGTATGATGTGCCAATTTTAATGACGTTGTGTCCAGTCATGTAACTAAGAAAGGGAAGCCATCAAGTTTCCAGTCACTCAATATCTGAGTGAACTGTCCGAGTCAACTGAACTGTCTGAGTCAACAGCAAGCTAAACTTTTCTTCATGGTGTTGGAACACTTCTCAAGGTCATAGTGTCCTGTCAAACAGAGATTTGGAAATCTCTTCTGCACGCATTTGCTGCTAATTCTAGTATCTTAAAGCCCTGTAAGCTAATATGTTCTAAAATGCACTGTGATATTTGAAATCTTTCTTTCTACATTACTCAGGGGAAACAATGAATCTCACTTAGCTGGCTCAAGCTAGAGTTCAGACTCTACTAAAATGAATTCATTCTCTATGGGAGAAAAAAAAAACATTTCTTCAGCTTTATGGCTTCTCTGCAAACACAATGAGAGAATATATTAGTTTAAATATTGCATTTTCTTATTCCGTGTGTGTGTGTGTATGTGTGTGTGTCAGGTTGGGGTGGGGAGGGAGCTGGGAACATATGGGTCAGTTTGCCTGTATGAGCGGATGTGAGTTTACAGCTTGTCTTCCAACCCAGATTAGGGAAATGGGTTTGTTATCTCCAGACCATAGACCCTAAGGGCCTGTAACTAAATTTTAGTCACCCAGAAACTTAGAGGCTTTTAAGAGTAAGCAATTTACTGACTACTAACAATCGTAAGAACTAATATTGATTGAGAGCTTCCTGTGTTCTATATTAGGCAAAGTAATTTACATGCTTATTTTATCTAATCCTTAAAGTTATGAGGTCGACATTACTAAATAATATCCAGTAACTGAAGTAGTTGTTAGGTAAACAGAAATGTAATCCAGGAAGTTTGATTAGAGCCCACGTTTTTAGTCATTTTACTATACAGCAGGTAGTATGTACTAGTTGAATTAATAAATTCTTAATAAAATTATTGAAAAGTATAAAATTATGCCTAATAAAATTATTTCTTATAGACCCTCCAGTTCTTTAAGATGACAGTTAAGAAAAAACTTTACCCCCAAAACCCATTAAAGGATATTGGATGTGGATGTAGTATATTATTTGAAAAATGACTAAGTTTTCTGTACTGAAATCAAGAAAAAACAGAAAACAATTGGATATTATCCATTTGACTCTAGCAAAGGTGGAAAAAAATGTATGCAATGTTTATGATATTCCCAAACATCCTTGATTTACAGTTATTTATTGTCTTAGCAATCACTAGTTATTTTTGTCTTAGCCTCAGATATTGGGATTGTCTTACTCCTCAGTTCTCCTTATATTAGGGATATGTATGTAGTTATGTTCTCCTTATGCTGTAAGTGCTAGCAAGCTAGCACTGTATGACTTTAATGGCCATTATGTGAACCTAGAAAATAAGGCGCTGAAATCTTAATAACAAAAGATCAAAATGTTACATATAAAAAATCTCACATATCAAATTTTTATATATTTAAAGTCAGATATGCTTCAATCTTTGGAAATAAGCTAGATATGTTTTATTTACTTATATATAATGATATACAGTGATATACATTACTTCAACCGCATACACTACTGTAAATAAACATTAAATATTCCATAGTAACTGTCCTTCAATCAGACTATAGTATTTATTTTCACAGAATATCATTAAGCATGAAGCAGAGAATCTGAAGGAAATTTATATATGGATGAATATAAAAACCTGAGACTTTCTGTATCTCTTAAACTTAGGATGTATCCCACCCAGGTTAACTCTCTGAAAGGGAAAACAAAAAGACTTATTAAGAAAGGTCATGCCAGAGGAATTTAGAGATGTAATACTAACATTCCTTATTTCCTACAAAGATGCCTTATTTGTCAACTTACTCTTAGAGTCATTTACCTATGATTTGTTTTGTTCCGGAAAGGATTTTAAGTGATTAAAGCTATTTGTATTTTCATCCTTTTCTAATTCTTGGGAATTAACAGATTCCATTAGGTTACTGACTTCTAGATCATGTTTCCCTAAATTTGTTTACTTCATGCCTCAGTTATCCTCTAGTTCTAGAATAACATAATATGTTCCATTTTTTTGGGGGGGGGCTATCCATATCCTTATGATTTTACCTTCTGTGATTACATATTTCTCAAAGTCTGTGTCTTTCTAGACAGAAGAGTTCAATTTTTATATGTATGGAATTTTCCCCAATACAGTTTTGAAAAGGCATAGAACATAGAAAAAAATATATACACTAACTCTAAAATTAGGAATATTTTAAAACTCTAGACTTTGAAACAATATTGACAACACTTCAGAACTTAACATATCACTTTTTAATTTCATAATATAAAAATGTATTGAATCAGAATATACTTAGTAGGATAATATGTTGAAAAATATAGCAAACACAGCTATCATTTAAAGAGGAATGCTGTGTTTTTTCTTTCACATTACTGCTAATTCTTATATCAATAATATGGTTTCTTTTTTTCTCATCAGTATACACATTCATTTTAATGACATTTAAGGACATAATAACAGTGTAGCATGTACTACGGTTTCTTACTGATTGAAAAATGTTGACTGTGGTAAAGCACAAGCCTGCCTCCTTTGTAAAAACCAACCCTGGTAATCATACATTTACTCTGATCTTCAACAAATATTTTGCAATGCACTTTTTTATATTCCTTTACAAAGCACTGCCATGCTCTTAAGGAAACTAATGCACACAGTTACACATGAACTTTCTCTTTTCATTTGAGAACTAGGTCTATAGGAAGATATTAGAGAGGTTTGTTCCTTGGGTTAAATTACAAAGCTCAGAAAGTACCAGGGCTACAGTTTCTTACACCTGCATGAATAAACCTTGTGTGAACAAGCTGAAACCCATGTACATTAACTTTAGTCAATATTAACAAAGTCAAAGAGATACAATTTATAAGTTGCTGCTAATAAAATGTATTATTATAATTCAATTCATACATAATACATATTTAAGAAGAATGCTAAACTGCATTTTGCGCTCATTTGAAAAGCTTTCAGTATCTAAAACCAGAAATAGTATGTACACATACATGGTTTTATGTTTGGAAAGCGGTTTTTTGCTCTGTTCCAAGGCAGATCAGCATCGGTTGAAGAAAGATCCTGAAGAAATTTTGGTAATTCCTGTGGATTGAAGTCATTGCAAAGTTTAGATTTATTTCAGAGTTCCACTTAGTAAAAACACAAAGTTCCACTTAGTAAAAGACTAAGTCCTTTTATTTTTAAAATGAAAACACTTCTCATAACTGCAGAAGCAAGGTCAAATTAACAGTAAAAAACTTACATGAAATTACACTGAAAATATCCTGAATAGAACTGGTCCTTGGGCTCCTGCTTTCTCTGGCATAGTTTCTTTGTCCTCTGTGACGCTCTGAGGTGCGGCAACCATGCTAGCAACGCCCTTTCATACTTTACTTATGGTTTCCTCAATTATTTCCTGTGTATTATTTAATATTTTAACATCTACTTAGTAGGGGAAGGGAGTTGGTGATTTATTTTTTGTTTTTTCTCCTTGGGCAGTGTGATTTCATGCCTGTTAATTGGTACAACACTGGTCAGTTTGAGAAGATGCCAAAGGTCAACTCCTGTTCTCAGTGGGCATTGTTAAATCGATAACGGAATGCAAAGGTGTGATTAAGAAATATCAGATGCTGAGGGAGTGTCAAGGAGATCTGTTATTGATATTTTGGTGGAAAATTATGATATCCATTGATCATTTAAAAAGCTGTGCAAGAAAATAGGTTCATTATTTTATCGAGCTGATGATTTACATTTATGAAATTTATAGTTTTCCATATTAGAAATGTCTCATATTACCAGATTCCTTTAAAAGTGCTAAAACTGTGGGGTTTACAATTTTTCAGCATTATTAAAAATTATTTCTTTTAGTTGGATAATTTTCCCTTCTCCCTTATTTTTCCTCTGAGAATTCTGGACAGTCTTTTGTATGTATGTATGTGTTAGAGAAGAGGGACAAGGTTAAGCGTCTGAATTCTGGTGTTCTGGCACCAAAGGCTTCGAAAAAATTTTTAACCAAGTGAGGAATCCTAGAACAGCTTCCTTGTATCAGGTTTTGGGAGGATATATCAGCATATTTATATGAGACAAATAGAGGGGAAAAGGTGAATTGGAATCACCTTCTATTCTGTATTTACAGAAGTTTCCATTTATAGATTGAAATGACTCTGGCCTTGATAATCAATATTCAGTTACCAGGTCGACTGTTTGGTTAGTAATATTATACTCAATGGCCTCCTTATCAGGGCACATGGGGCTTCAACCAACCTTCCTAAATACTTAGCTCTTTCTCCTACTGTTTCTGCTTGTTAGTGGATCACAGCTGAGAGAGATTGTTTTGCATCCTTATGCTTTCACATTTCTCTCTAGAATACCTTTTCCCCTTTCTCTACTCATTGGACTTCTGCTCTGTCCTAAAGTTCATCTGGCTGGTCACTTTTCTGTAAAGTCTTTTCTGATTGCTCTCCAGACAGATGATGCTCACTTCTTTCTGCGTATCTCTATCATGACACTGTGTATTTGTGATTTCTTAGACATGTCTGCAGTTCTTATCATAAATATGAACTTCTTTATGGTAGAAATCATCATTATAATAACAAATGCTTATTGTGCCAGCCACTGTTCATAGTATTACACATCATTCAATCAGTTTAGTATTCACAATTCAGTAAGATAGATACAGATGGCGGACACTGAAGAACAGAGTTTAAGTAATTTGCCCAAGGTCACTTAGCTATAAAATGTTGAATTGACATATGTCAATGCCTAGTGCAAGTAAGAGCTTATTGATATTTAAAGTGTAAGTGAATATGACCTGAGTTACAAGGTTTATCAAATATATGCGTCAGAGGCATTTGTTATTAAAACAGTTTTGCTTTAAAAATTGACACAGCAGTAGGATTAAAAGCAAATAAAAAAAGCCATGTCCTTACATATTTATATATATATATATAAAACCCAAGTACTTAAAACCATGATCTCCAAAATAGTTAAATTAGAAACCTTCTCAGTATATGTGAAAATGTTATTGCTAATAAAACTTTTCAGATACTCAGTCATGTATAATGTAACTATATTTGCTATATTCTAATAAAACTACCCTTTGGTTCCTGAAAAATTGAAAGTTCTTTCTGTATAAATGCTAAGAAGAGTTTTATGGTACCACTGATTTTGTTAAGTCCAGATCAATATTTAAGTAGCATAACCAAAAAGCTGTAGGAAATACCATTAATCTTCTCACATTTTTGTTATTATTCCCTGAGAGACTGAAATATTACAATCCTGAATTATCCAAGCCAATTGTTTGAGTCTTTGTTCACACACTAAAATGTTCATGAGAAAACAAATATTTGGTAACATTTAGAAATCTGTTTTTATTTTTCTAATACAAAATAGGAAAGGGGCTCACAAATTTTAAGATAGCTTGTAGATCTAATACATGCCTTATGTTTTTAATGTAATTTCAATTATTTAGATATATAAAATGCTAAAAGCAATAAAATTAATCTTCTAACTTTCAAATAGTCTTAAAGTGACAAGTTCTTAACTTCATATATTCTCTTTAATGTGATAGAGCACTTATTCCATGACAATTTAAAAATAAGCCTGTAAAGCACAGGTGTTATTTATCTATTTTTGTACAGTTCTAAAAAACATTGTTTTTTTATAATTTCTGGAAACATCTAATTCTGTTCTCAGCTTCATCTATACCGCTAACATAAACTAAGCAAGCAAATATGAAATGAAATTATTTAGTTTCTAAATCTAAAAGTTATTGAAATATATGGTACCACCCAAACCTTGCACACATACAAAAACCAGTGCATCCAGCATTCTAGGGTTGCTTCTACTTCTGGGTGACGAGCAGGGGACAAACGGGGCCAAGTTGCCCTTGATGGGGAAGTCTGAGGAGCAGCACCTTTTCCTGACACAGTAGGTGAATAATTCTGTTCAGGTTGCACCAGAGGCTGCTCAGTGTAATGTTACTATCCAAACAATCAACCTGGTAATTGGGTATTGATTATCACGGCCAGAGTCCTTCATGGCCTTGCAAGCTTAAACTGGACATGAAATGTGACACATGAAACGACTGGAGGTCTGGCAATGTTGTGACAACTGCTAGTAACATACCGAAAATTCTTCTTGAAACTTTAGGTTGTTGTTTGTGCAAAGCTCTTCAACATGTTGCAGGAAGGATTTCTTGCTTATCGGCCTCCAAGCAAAGAAAGGTATAAAATGGAGTTATGTTAGGTTCAGTTCTTTTCCTTTAGTGTGGACACTGCCTTTATAGTTGACCAGTTAGAGGACACAGGACATTTCAAAACCACACCGCCCTTTAAAGTCACTCTGTCATATTTACAAAATTAGCTTTCCCCCTTTGAGTTCACTTTCTCTGTATTTCATGGTACAGAAATCCTTCAAATTTTAAGTGACTTTAAATGAATGATTGCACATTTTAATGAAGAACGTTTCTCAAGTAAATGTAAGGGCATAAAGTTATCATTGATTCCTAATGCATATAATACCTCTTTGTCATACAGAGAACATTTTATACATTACAAGGTTTTAGAAGATATAAAATATTGCAGTGACCTCATTCTCATAATGACATGGTTTTTAAACCCTAAGGAGTTTAAATATCCCTGTATTACTTCCCAAGCTAAAATACAGACATGCAGGCTTCACCCCAGAGAGAGAGAAAGCATTTCTCCAGTTACCATGCAATTAGTCATGCTTTTATGATTTATATCCAGCTTGGAGGTTTTTCTACCAAACATACAAAAAAGGAACCACACATTAAGATTCATTGAATCAGGGAATCTAGAGTTGGTATGCAAAAAGAAGAAAAGATACTTAACAAACTTACTTGATGGATTTTCTATAACTAAGTAACCTGCAACAGAAATTGTGTTAAATGCATTATGAGTTGAGGGTACAGCTCTGAGTTCTAGATTAAAATTAGAAAAACATGGTAAATCAGCAGTTATAACATGCTATACCTTTAACTGATAGGTGATCATTATTTTAAATTCTATATTATTTTTAAAATTATATTATTTGGACCCAAATATGGCCAAGTAATAATTTGGCTTCTCTCTCAAACCAAGAAGGTCATGTTTTATATTGCTAGGCATTTGGGGCATTACATCAGTACAGGTTACTTTTTAATATATTGCATAATATTTATTGCCCTAAAAATGTAAATGTGAATCAAATTTTTTTCTTTGTCCATGAAGAATGCTGAATAAAGGAGGGTGATTATTTGAAAAATGACATAAAATTGCCTAAATCTTGTTTCCTGAGTGTGTCTTTGTGAATATATAACCATAAAAAATGACAGTCATTTCAGTTTCTTTAGATATACATTTTTGTGACTGTTCATTAGTCAAGTTATTTATACTCTAAAAACTGAAATAATTTTGAACAGCTAAATAGACTGTGTAACGCCCAAATTCAGAGATGGGCATGTCTTTAATAACACACTTGTGATGCGCAACAAATTAGCACTGCAAAAAAACACAAAAGGCACAAAGTATGAAATAAAGTGAAGAACATACACCTTTATCAAAGTTTATGATTTTTAATATCAGGGATAATTTTACTATATTTCTTAAGTCACAAATATAAGAGGATGTGGATTTTGAAGTAAAGGGCAAATGAAAAAATAGATGGAAAAATGTGGCTTAATAAATACTATGAAAATGGTCACAAAAGGGTTTGTTCAGTGAAGAAAACGTGAGTCAGACTATGTTTTATTACAGTACAGGAACTGGTGAAAAATACAGAGGTGCTGCAGTAACTGTTATCAAGACGAATGATGGGATTCTTCATTAATGCTGTAGGTGTCTCCAGGCAGAAGGAAGTATCTCTCAGCTCCACAGGGTGTGCCATAATCAGCATGGCATCACAGTGATAAATAGCATTACTAGAGCAAAGACTTCCCTGGTGGCTCAGATGGTAAAGCATCTGCCTACAGTGCGGGAGGCCCCAGTTCAATCCCTGGGTTGGGAAGATCTCCTGGAGAAGGAAATGGCAACCCACTCCAGTATTCTTGCCTGGAAAATCCCTGGAAAATTGCCTGGATGGAGGAGCCTGGTAGGCTACAGCCCATGGGGTCACAAAGAGTTGGACACAACTGAGCAACTTCACTTTCACTTTCAGAGCAAAGTCTTGGTGGATGAGCTAGTGGGCTTCTCGCAACACCTTAGAGTGATTCTAAGGAGGCAACAGAGAAATCCTGACTAACTAGATAGATGGGCTTCCCTGCTGGCTCAGGTGGTAAAGAATCTGTCTACAATGCAGGAGACCTGGGTTCAATCCCTGGGTGGGGAAGATCCCCTGGAGAAGGATAGATATGGAGATGACTGAATGGGATATTGAATCAAAAAATTCCTTAATTTGGGGATAGGAAGACGAAGTATATGAATTGGAGGTCCTGACTTCTGACATATGCAGTGGGAACTCAGGCAACAATCAATCCCCATAGAAAATAATTACCCCTCAGCAAAGACCAGCAAGAAAAAGCAACCATGCACTAGATCCACACCAATTCAATGGCCGTGCATTTGGGCAAACTCCGGGAGATGGTGAGGAACAGGGAGGCCTGGTGTACTGCGGTCCATGGATCACAGAGTCGGACCTGATTTGGCAACTGAAGAACAACAGAGACCCACACTACCCAAACTCTTTGAAGAGCTGGGTACCCTAATGTTCGTATGCCATGATACTCTTCAGAAACAGGGACAGAATGGGGGTCAGACTGGGCAAATCTTAAGAACTGAGCTTAAGATAGAAATGAACAAGATACTTACATTAACAAGATCGATGTCTCTGTTACCATGCAGAACTGGAAATTCTTGAGTTGTGTAGAGATCATTTTTATAATATCAGGGAACATTATTCAGTTTATGAATGGTGAAGTTCAAACACCACATCTGCTTTAGTGACAAGCCTGTGATTCACCTATTTAAGGACTGTCAGATAGCTATCCTGTAATGGGGAGATTCTCTTTTCCCAGAGGATCCAGGATTATTTGAGATAGTACTGGCAAAAATACTTTTTCTGGGCTATCTAGAACCTGCAGTAGAGCTAGTTTGTAGAGCAAGAAATAGCTGAAGCACCAGATTATTATTATTCAAATCCTTGTTCTATTTTCACTAGTGATCTATTCTTATTTAAAAATTATTAATATTTTATCTTTATAGTCAGTGTCTTTTCAGTGAAGAACTCCACAGAAGGTTGATTTTATTATTTTACATTTGAAAGATCTCTCTAGAGATATGGATTTATTTTTTGTTTGTTTTTATTTTCTTTTATTGGAGTATAGTTGATTTACAATGTTTTGTTAGTTTTAGGTATATAGAGATAGTGATTTTAAACTGTACCTGGCTAGCTATTAGATTTGGGTGAATATTTGTGAATTCTTACAAAATAGAGTGCCCTTTTTGGCTTCAAATACCTGTTCCAACAATTACCAGCTATATTATTTTGAGTAAGTTACCTCAACCTTTCTTAGTTCCTAGTTTAGACAATAGGGCAAATATATGTAAATCAAGCTCATATATGTAAAATGCTAGGAAATTTCTACCCCTGACTTTGGAAGCAGTACGTAAATGTTGTATGCTATCATTACTATTATAATTGCTAGTTCTAGTTTTATTGTAAAACTCAAGTTCCTTTTATAGACCTATTCTACAATTGATACTAATAAAAAGAATGAATTTTTTTGTTTCTAAAAGAATGTCCTAAATTTTACTCAAAACTGGGAAGACTGGATTGTGCTAAATTAAGCAGGGAGATTTCCTATAGTTTATTCTTCCTAATCAGAGTCCCAGAATAAAGAGTGATCAAAAGGTCAGTTTTCTAGTTCTCAATTCAAATTCAACACCTCTAAGGACCTTACCCTATTCTATTACAGAGAAAATAATTTCTTCCTTCTATGAAACTAAACTTCTATGGACAAATCACCTTCCATCTTCTATCATGGCTATGTAAGTACATGTATTAAGGACCCATGCATTGAGGTTCATGTATTACTTGAAGGCAGGGATGGGGTTAACATTTGGCTTACTGCAAGCCGCTCATAAACTTATTTGTAGTAGACAGTGAATAAATCATTGTTAAATATACAACTGTGGATGAATATAGACTAAGATACATAGTAAACTAAATACAAGTGTTCTGATTATTATGAGAGAATATCTGAATTAAATGAATTTTCCACAAAAATATTAATCAATTGAGAATTATCATGAGATGCTACTCAGAGGCTTAAACAAACATGATCAATAGATGCATCAATAAACAGTGTACAAGTCTAAACAAAGCCATATTAAATCCTCTCACAACAGAAGTTAACAGGTGCTAGATACGTAGGAAGTTACATGAACAATGAAATTGCTCTTGTCTACACAGTAATTTAGAAAATAGATTTAATAAAACGATCCATTTTGGCTTTATTTACTTTTCAGTATCACTCCCTTAAACCCATTTTACATAGTCTCTTCTTCACATTTGTTTTTACATATTGTGAGAAACAAGGCTTCTCAAGTCTGTTTTTACGAAATTTTCCAGTCTGTGCTTATCTCACAATTATGTGTGAACTGAAATAAATACCTACCTAGATATCTTAAAATTGAGAAGATATTTTGTCATAAATTACCTGTTTCAAATAGCAATTAGTTTTTTTTTCTTGTTTTTGTTTGTAGTGCCCTTGTCATTGCCTTGATTCTTAGCCTCATATTGAACAAGTGTATTTTTCTCAAGTGTTGGCTGCATTCTAAATTTTATTTTTCTTTGAAGTTTTAAAGTTTTACTTGTAAACAAGAAAAAATAGTAATTTGGACAATTATACAGGGAAGTGGAAAAGGAGATGGCATATACTATGAAGAAAATGCACTAACTTATTGCTGATGAAGAAATTAAATTCCTTTATGGAAAATTATTTGGTTAGATAAGCATTAAAAAACTCACAGAAATTAATGTGTATGAAAATCAACAATGTTATTCAGGAGTGCTATTTCAAATAAAGTGATCTATAGACATACTCAAAGAGACTCAAAAAAACTTTTTATTAACATTTAAAAAAAACTTAAAAACTTGTTACATGGAGAGTGTTTTAGATACTTTAGTGAATAAGAGTATGTATTCACTCACAATACTAAAGGATACTGTCAAATCATATTCATTAGTGTGTAAATCAATTTGGGAATTGTCCAGATTTCAATAAGATAACTGACCAATTTCTAATATAAAGGGCTAAACACATTTTATTATATGAATCTTAGCTTAAATCCTATGCCCTTTTGTTGAAAAGGGTATTATTTCATGTCTGGGCTCATTTTTTTTAAAGTCTATCAAAAACTTAAATTCCACTCAGATTACTCTTGATAGGTCCAGAGAGGAACCATTTATTTATGTTGGCAGTGGTGATTGAAGACCATATTGTCACAGAGACTCAGCTTTCCCTCAAGGTCAATTAGTTGAAATCTATAGGGAATTAAAATATAGTCCAAATAGAGAGCTACAGATGATAGCCTATAGATGGGCAGCTTAAATCAGCATTACCAGTGGCATAGGACAAATAGGAGAAGCCGTGTTTTCTACTTAACCAGTTTTAAGTTAGGTTAAACATTTTACTGTAAAAATACGTATTTCTCACACTAATATGTACTTCATTTTCAATGAAAATTTTTTAAGAATCTACCTGGTTGCATGAGACAAATGCTCAGGGCTGGGGCAATGGGATGACCCAGAGGGATGGGATGGGGAGGGAGGTGGGAGGGGGGTTCAGGATGGGGAACACATGTAAACCCATGGCTGATTCATGTCAATGTATGGCAAAAACCACTACAATATTGTAAAGTAATTAGCCCCCAACTAAAATAAATAAATTTATTAAAAAAAAAAAAGAATCTATCTGGTAAAACATGTTAGTTGATTTTCCTAAGTTTCATAAAATATTGAGTGTGAAGTTTTTAGTTTATGTATTTCAATTCATTAATTTTTCCAATGTTCACATTTATTTCTACAATGACTGTGTTACTTATCCAAAGCATTTACTGTAATGCTTTCAAAAGGATCTTAATTTTTGTTTTTTTCTATTGTTTTTATTCATTATAGGCTTTAGTATTCTTTCAGACTTTTATCAAATCACCAATGACTTTTCTCTGGTCTTTAGTACACATTAATAATATCCCAACCAACAGCTGACTCTAAAACTTCACTTTATAAGGTAAACATGCCACCTTAGTAAGTGAGTAATGTAATTTTTTTATCACAGTATTCATAGACCCTGGCACTTGTAGATGCCCAATTGATATTTCTTTCACCCAAACAAGGTGAAATGGACTTTTAGATACATACAGAAAAGCAACGTTCTTGCTGTCGTCAAAGAGGTGATGTAAGATTTCCAGGGTGCCAAGAGTTGAATTTTCCTTTTTACTAAGCACATGTGAACACAAACTCTTGACAGATTCTTATTTTGTAAACCATGTATTCTAAATTAAAATTGTAGTCATAAACCTAGTTACCTCAGGGGCAAAAGGGCAGAAGCAGTAAAGATGGTGAGGAAACTGCCGACAGCTTTGTGGGGAGATCGGCAAGGGTTCTCAGGGAGGGGACTTAATGAAGAGCAGACAGATGACATAACACTATCTAAAAGGAAGTCCTGACAGCCTGAACCGGCAGGCAGGTAAGCACAGAAACTATTCTCTCAGGGGTTAGAAGGTGACCTCAAAAAACTAGATTTGAAAGACTGCTACATCTATTTTAACTGTTTTGATTTACATAGAGGTATTTAAAGGTTCTGACTAACCCAAACTATATAGTTCCATCAGAGTAGGAGCTTTGACCAAACAGAGCACTGTTGACTGATTCTAGGATAAGAAAATGTGGTTATAGAGGAGAGGCAGTGAGGGTTTGATAAAAATGGAAGCATTTTTCTCTGAGGTACTAATGGCATATCTGGTAAAGAATCTGCCTGCAATGCAGGGTACCCAGATTCAGTCCCTGAGTCAGGAAGATCCCCTGGAGAAGGGAATGGCTACCCACTCCAGTATTCTTGCTTGGAAAATCCCATGAACAGAGGAGCCTGGCAAGCTATAGTCTCTGGAGTCACAAGAGTTGGACACAACTTAGTGACTAAGCCATCACCACTAATGGCATAAAGCCAAAAAGGAAAAAAAAAAAAAAGTAAAAGGATTCTGTTTAATGATGACAGAGAAAGGCATTTGGCAGAGTTTCTCAACCAGACCATTTGTGAGTCTGGAACAATGAGCAGTCAGCTGTGAGTGCTGGTTGGAAATGGTATTTTCTGTGTGATGTGATCACTGAAATCTTTAGCTCAGGAGTGTTTTTGGCAGATGTTTGAATCTGATCAAGCAGGTCCTTTGAGGAAAATGTATCTTCATGAAACTAATCCTGTCAATGGGAACTTGGCAATTAGTTAACAAATAAAACAAGGTTAACTATGATTCCAAAATGTGAAATGTGGTTAGAGTAGACATGCGCCTGCCTTTCTCTGTTTGAATTATTACTCTGAGTACTACTCACAGTTAAGAGAATGTCAGGAGTCTTGGCTCCATCCAGCCTTGTGGCTCATGGGAATTGACTCCTCTGTCATAGATCTGGGATTCTGATATTAAACGCCTTTTCCTTCTCTACCTCCATTCATAGCCTTTACTGAAGAAATTGAGTATCTCTGCCACACTCAATTGCTGGGTCCCTGATAATGCAGTCATTTTGCTATGCTTCCCTCAGAATGTATACAGCAATTTTTATCCTAGGATAAAAATGGCATTGTCTGAAAGTGTGCACAGTTGGCTGTCCATTGGGTAGGGTAGAAGTCAAAATTCTATGAAACAGAGAATGTGATCATCTTGGTTCTCACAGATTACTACCTGTAGTAGTTGAAATGAGCTTGTGTGGAATGTGAACCCAGACTCTACCCATCAGACAGAATTCTTGTGTCATCGTAATAATAGGCCAGGAAACTTGTGAAGAAATCTAGGTAAAAACTTATTTTACTATCAAAGTTAACACAACACAATAACACAGCAAATTTCTCAGGCCATGCACATTGTGAGTCAATGTGCATTTTGATAAGGTTAATTTACAATAGCATGCAATATCATAGAGGACACTTAGTAAGTAGAAAGTTTAGAGTACTTTTAACTGTTTTTTGGCTTTGGAAAAAAATAGCATATTAAACAACAAAACACTTCTTATCATGTATTTTAAAATATAGAGCACACCATCTGAAAAGATTGATCACAGCAGAGCTCTGCATCACCACAGTAACTTACTGGATGACAAAAATCTCCTTTCGTCTAAAGAAAAATGAAGAGTATCTGGAAGTAAAGATTAATTTTTTAGTATAAAAACACATACTGCATTGCTTTTTATTTGCTGCTATAAGAACTTGAGCATGAAATATCTTGAATTTCATTCTACTGTAGGACATTTCTTGTCCCAAAGTCACATTTTGTTCAGACATTTCTTATCTGGATTCACATATTTTTGCCATTGCTTCCAAAATAGTTTAAGACAGAAGTAAAATTAACGACCAGAATCTGTCAGAGAACTGATGGAAATTAAAATGCTAACAATTTTACAAAGTATTTCATATATTGGTCAAATTTTGTGTATTCTTAGTGAAGTCACAGGAATTGCACTACTAAATACTTTTCAGTTTCTGCAAGATTGAACCTATACTAAAATGCTATCATTCTTTTCCCCCATATGCCTGGAGAATAAGTAATTCAAAAGAAGCAGTTCTTAGAATAGAAAAGAAAACACTACTTGAAAGAAGAAAATACTCTGCATAGAAAATACTACTTGAAGAAGGATATCATGGGCCCTTGTCTTGTTCAGTGTGTTTGTGTTGATTCCATGTAATATGCTTCAGAGTCAAATACATTCACACAAAATTATAGGTGTATGTTGATACTTCAGAATCAAACTGACCTGCTTGCTATCATCTTGGCTGTCCTGTCCTGTCCTGTTAACTAGATGCATGACCTTGGACAGTTACTTAAATTCTCCAGGCATCTTTTATTTTTCATTTGTAAAATGGAGATAGAAGTACCAACCACAAAATATTAAATGACTTGGCTGAGATTATTACATACAAAATTTACCACATAGTAATTGCTCTTAACAGTAGCAAGTATTATGTTAGCAAATCCTATATATGAAAGTAGACTGGGGTCATTTTTAAATTTACAAATATTACAAATAACAATACTGAATGTATTCTGATTTACAGTTTACAAAACACATTCATAGGATTCTTTTAAATGGTAAACTTCTGAAGGCATATATATTTAATAAAAATCTAACATGCAAACTTCTCAAGTTATTGATGAAAGATACTCTTAAAATAGCCATTCAGTTGTTTGCTTCATTTTGTTAGAATTTTAATTCCACTTATGATTACTAGATTGGGACTTGGTCTTAAGATAATGCACCATTACATTCACTTAGCTAAAATAGGCAAGATAACTAGTATTGAATGATGCCCAAAATTTGAAGGGAAAAGTTGAGGACTGGAGGAAAAGGAGTGTCTGTCAAATAAGAATATTAGTGACACCGATTAATATTTTCTATTTTTTCTGACTTAGTCACCAAAAGAAACACAACTTCTAAATTCAGTTTAGAAAGGAGACAATGAAAATTAAAAACTATTAGCCAGTAGTATCTTCATCTTTTCAAAATTCTGTTGGCTTATTTAATTTTGTGTTATAACTCTTTTGGAAAGGCAATCTGTGTTACAGTTAAATTAGTTAAAAGCAAACCACGGGGCCAGTTAGGCTGAGCAGTGTTTTTTCTCTTTAAAATTATATCTTTATTCCTTTAAACTTTCCCAATAATTTAATCCTAGGATTTAACATAGGATTTTTTCCAGGAATATAGATAATCTATACAATTAAAATATTGCATTTTTTCAACTTCATTGGAACTTTTTAAAAAAACTGAAATATAGTTAAATTACAATGTTGTGTTCATTTCAGGTGTACAGCACAGTGATTCTATTATATATATATACTTTTTTCAGATTCTTTTTCCTTAGAGATTATTACAAATACTGAGTATAGTTCCCTGTGCTATACAGTAGGTTCTTGTTGGTTATCTATTTTACATATAGTAGTGTGTATATGTTAATCTCAAACTCCTAATTTATCCCTCATCCTTCCTTTTTCCCTTTGGTAACCATGAGTTTGTTTTCTATGTCAGTGAGTCTATTTCTGTTTTGTAAATAAGTTCATTTGCATCTTTTTTTAAGGATTCCATATATAAGTGATATCCTATGATATCTGTCTGGCTTACTTCACTTGGTATGATAATTTCTAGGTCCATCCATGTTGCTGCAAATGGCATTATTTCATTCTTTTAAATAGTTCATTGTATATATGTATCACATCTTCATCTGTTGATGGACATTTAGAGTGCTTCTAAGTCTCGGCTATTGTAAATAGTGCTTCAGTTAACATTGGGGTGCATGTTATCTTTTTTAATTGGAGATTTCTCGGGATGTATGCCCAGGTGTGGGATTGTAGGATCATATGGTTCCTCTTTTTAGTTTTAGTTTTTATGGGACCCTCCATACTGTTCTCCATGGTGGCTGTACCAATTTACTTTCCCACCAACAGTGTTCCCTTTTCTCCACCATCTCCGGCATTTATTGTTAGTAGATTTTTTGATGATGGCCATTCTGACTGGTGTGAAGTGATACTTCATTGTAGTTTCTATTTGCATTTCTCTAATAGTGATGTTGAGCATCTTTTCATGTGCTTTTTAGCCATGTGTACGTCTCTTTGAAGAAATGTCTATATAGATCTTCTGCCCATTTTTGGATTGGTTTTTTTTGTTTATTTCATTGATATTGAGCTGCATGAGTTGTTTGTATAGTCTGAAGATTAATACCTTGTCAGTCACTTTGTTTGCAAATATTTTCTTCCATTCTGTACACTTTCTGTTTTGTTTATGGTTTCCTTTGCTGTGCAAAAGACTTTTAGTTTAATTAGGTCCCATTTGTTTATTTTTGTTTTTATTTTCATTACTTAAGGAGATGGATCAAAAAACATATTGCTGTGATTTATGTCAGAGAGTGTTCTGCCTATGTTTTGCTGTAAGTTTTATAGTATCTGGCCTTACATTTAGGTCTTCAATCCATTTTGAGGTGTGTGTGTGTGTGTGTGTGTGTGTGTATGTGTGTGTGGTGTTAGAGAGTGTTCTAATTTCATTCTGTTATATGCAGCTGTCCAGTTTCCTGGCACTACTTATTGAAGAGGCTGTCTTTTCTCCATTATGTATTCTTGCCTCCTTTGTCATAGATTAGTTGACCATAGATGCATGCATTTATCTCTACTTTCTACCTTGTTCCATTGACCTATAGTTCTGTTTTTATGCCAGTACCATACTGTCCTGATGACTGTATAATAGTGGAAGTCAGGGAGCCTGATTCTTCCAGCTCCATTTTTCTTTCTCAAGATTGCTTTGGCCATTCAGGGTCTTTTGTGTTTCTGTACAAATTGTAAAATTTTTTTGTTCTAGTTCTATGAAAAATTTCATAGGGATTTGATAGGGACTGCACTGAATCTGTAAATTGCCTTGGATAGTATAGTCATTTTCACAATATTGATTTTTCCAATCCACAAACATAGTATACCTTTGCATTTGTTTGTGTCATCTATGATTCTATGATTTCTTTCATTGGCATCTTATAGTTTTTGGAGTACAGGCATTTTTGCCTTCTTATTAAGGTTTATTCGTAGGTATTGTCTTCTTTTTGATGTGATGGTAAATGGGACTGCTTCCTTAATTTCTCTTTCTGATCTTCCATTGTTAATATATATAAGTGTAACAGATTTGTGCACATTAATTTTGTATCCTGCAACCTTGCTGAATTCATTGGTGAGCTCTAGTAGTTTTCTGGTAGTATCTTTAGATTTTCTATGTATAGTATCATGCCATCTGTGAACAGTGAAAGTTTCACTTTTCCAATTTAGATTCCATTTGTGTCTTTTTCTTTTCTGATTGCTGTGGCTAGGGCTTCTAAAACTATGTTGAATAAAAGACATCCTTGTATTATTCCTGATCTTAGAGGAAATGTTTAGCATTTCACCATTGAGTATGATGTTAGCTGCGGATTTGTCATACATGGCCTTTATTATGTTGAGGTGTGTTCCTTATATGCTCACTTTCTAAAAAGTTTTTCTTGTCATAAATGGATGTTGAATTTTATCAAAATATTTTTCTGCATTTATTGAGATGATCATTTAATTTTTATTTTTCACTTTGTTAATGTGGTGTATCACACTGATCACTTTTCAGATACTGCAAAATCCTTGCATCCCTGGGATAAATCCCACTGGATCATGGTATATGATTCTTTTAGTATACTGTTGAACTCAGTTTGCTAGTATTTTGTTGTGGGCTTGGTCTGTGATATTGGTCTGTAACTTTTGTGTGCGTGCTATCTTTGGTTTTGGCGTCAGGGTGATGGTGGTCTCACAGAATGAGTTCAAAAGTGTTCCTTTCTGTGTAATTTTTGGAAGAGTTTCAAAAGGATAGGTGTTAAATCTTCTATAAATGTGTGGTAGAATTATCTGTGAAGCCATCCGATCCTGGACTTTTGTTTGTCAGGAATTTTTAAATAACAGATTTAATTTCAGTACTTGTAACTGGTCTGTTCATACCTTCTGTTTTTTCCTGGTTTAGTCTTAGTTGGTTGTACCTAAGAATTTGTCCATTTCTTCTAGGCTGTCCATTTTATTGACATATAGTTGCTTGTAGTAATTTCTTTTTTTTTTTCGAACATGGAATGGTGTTCTATTTCACATATGATAATATACATGTTTCAATGCTATTGTCCCAGAACGTCCCACCTTCACCTTCTCCCTCAGAGTCCATAAAACTGTTCTATGCATCTGTGTCTCTTATTCTGTCTTGCATATAGGGTTATCGTTACCGTCTTTCAAATTCCATATATATGCATTAGTATACTGTATTGGTATTTTTCTTTCTGGCTTACTTCACTCTGTATAATGGGCTCCAGTTTCATCCATCTCAATAGAACTGATTCAAATGTGTTTTTTTAATGGTTGAGTAATATTCCATTGTGTATATGTACCACAGCTTCCTTATCCATTCATCTGCTGATGGACATCTAGGTTGCTTCCATATCCTGGCTATTGTAAACAGTGCTGCGATGAACATTGGGGTACACGCGTCTCTTTCAATTCTGGTTTCCTCGGTGTGTATGCCCAGCAGTGGGATTGCTGGGTCATATGGCAGTTCTATTCCCAGTTTTTTAAGGAATCTCCACACTGATCTCCATAGTGGCTGTACTTGTTTGCATTCCCACCAACAGTGTAAGAGCGTTCCCTTTTCTCCACACCCTCTTCAGCATTTATTGCTTGTAGACTTTTGGATAGCAGCCATTCTGACTGGTGTGAAATGGTACCTCGTTGTGGTTTTGATTTGCATTTCTCTAATAATGAGTGATGTTGAGCATCTTTTCATGTCTTTGTTAGCCATCTGTATGTCTTCTTTGGAGAAATGTCTGTTTAGTTCTTTGGCCCATTTTTTGATTGGGTGGTTTATTTTTCTGGAATTCAGCTGCAGGAGTTGCTTGTATATTTTTGAGATTAATTTTTTGTCTGTTGCTTCGTTTGCTATTATTTTCTCCCATTCTGAAGACTGTCTTTTCACCTTGCTTATAATTTCCTTTGTTGTGCAAAAGCTTTTAATTTTAATTAGGTCCCATTTGTTTATTTTTGCTTTTATTTCCAATATTCTGGTAGGTGGGTCATGGAGGATCCTGCTGTGGTTTATGTCGGAGAGTGTTTTGCCTATGTTTTCCTCTAGGAGTTTTATAGTTTCTGGTCTTACATTTAGATCTTTAATCCATTTTGAGTTTATTTTTGTGTATGGTGTTAGGAAGTGTTCTAGTTTCATTCTTTTACAAGTGGTTGACCAGTTTTCCCAGCACCACTTGTTAAAGAGATTGTCTTTTCTCCATTGTATATTCTTGCCTCCTTTGTCAAAGATATGGTGTCCATAGGTTGCTTGTAGTAATTTCATATGGTCCTTTGTATACTTGTGGTGTCCACTGTAACTTTTCCATTTTCATTTTTAATTTTGGGTCCTCTTCTTTTTTTCTTGATGAGTATGGTGAAAGTTTTATTAATTTTGTTTATATTTTCAAAGACTCAGCTTTTAGTTTCATTGATCTTTTCTATTGTTTTTTTCATCTCTATTTCTGCTCTAATCTTTGTGATTTCTTTCCTTCTACTAAATTTGGATTTTGCTTGTTCTTTCTCTAGTTGCTTTAGATATAAGGATAGGTTGTTTGAGATTTTTCTTATTTCCTCAAGTAAGTTTGTATCATTAAACTTCCCTCTTAGAATTGCTTTAGCTGTGTCCCATAGGTTTTAGATCTTGTTTTCGTTTTCATTTGTCTTTGTATTTTTTGATGTCTTCATGATTTCTTCTGTGATCCAGCCTCAGCAGTTTTAAAGAGACAGGTCTGTGCTACCAGTGTGTCTGTATGCTCATATAGCTAATATTTTCTCCTAGAAACATTTCTCACTTCAATGTGTTAATGATGAAAGAGCCATCACAAAACGTTTTTGTGAATTTGTTTATCAAATAGCAAATCCCAGGGTCATTGTCTAATCTGGTGAATGTAGAATAGATGAACCCAAATATTAAATGTTCTTCCTACTATATATTGCTTATGTTCACTAAAAATATACAGAAAATGGCATAATGAAATGATATCATTATCATTCCAAACAAGAATTTAAAACATTTTCTTTGCATATCACTGAATGTTCTCTTGGATTTATAAAGTACTAAATCTTTAAATTTCACTAGTTTTCAAGAAGAAAAAGAATGAGAGAATTCGTCTTCAAGTCCTTTATGAAACAAGGTATAATATAATCAAATGATATGAGTTTACATATATGGAAATTATAGGAAGAATCTTTAAAAATGTATATAGCTATACATGCAGATATAGTTTCTTAACTATAAGACCCTAAGTCCTAAAGTTGATTTTGAATATCAATTATTGTAATGACCATTTTTGGTCAATTAGATAACTCCATTAAAATTAATATTTTAACTGCTGATTAGATATTTTATCATTTCTGTTACAGACAAGTGACAACATATAACACTGAAGAAAACTGGCAGTCCAATTAGCATGAAGAAAATGGGCAGTTTGGAAGGAAAAGAATTTGCCTAAACCTCAAGTGGAAAGAGCATATGTTGGGTAGATTTAAAGGAAATTGTCTAAGTTCCTTCTTATAAATAACCGGCACATGGCATAAGTTACTCAACAATTTGGAAGCTAACTCAGACTCCTTGATTCTTCACTCTCAGAATCTACCATCAATCCTTGTGGCTCAGTCCTCATCAGACATATGTGGCTTTTGATAGATTTAGACTTTTCAGTACCTGAAATACAGGCAAAGAGCTTTAGAGCTTCCCTGAAGGATGACCGCATGCATATGTGCACATGGATAATTATGAATCTGTTGTTAATTACTATTTTTTCTAGTCTTATCATCTAATGTATGTGACTTTATTAACATGAAAAACCTTCAATAAATAATAAAGCTGGAGACAGTTATTTTAATAAATTTCTGTAATCAAGCAAAGCATATTAGTATGTGACATTGGAATTACCAATAAGTATTACAGTTATGATTACTAGAGTCATAACAAACAAGGAAGCAAAAAGCATTGAAAACTAAAATTTCTAACTTTGATATGATTAGCAGTAATATATACCAGTTTTCTATGAGCAAAAGTAGATAAAAATCATTTGAAATATACTTTAAAGACAATTCTACATCTATTTACAAATAAAGTGACATATATAAACAAACATGGAAGCAGGAAAATAAATAATGTTTGATGAGGCTGTCCTTGAATTTTAAGTACCCACTAGTAAATAATCTATACAGTCTTTGCCCACCTTTTCCATTAGCTGTCATGACAGATATTTAAAATATATATCTTATCCCTTTTTGATAATGGCTGTGTTCAGTGGAGTAGGGCAAGCTGTGAAAACACAGAGCTTAGAGGATCTGACCTCACATAGCCTCTATAGAATGGTAACCTTCTTGAAAAAGAATACTTTCTCCAATACTGACTGGCTTTTTTCACTGTATTATAACTCCTAAAGAGCCTCATACTAGAGACTTTTGGGGGATTAATAAAGATTCTTTGGTTTGATTCCTGGGTCAGGAAGATCCACTGGAGAAGGGAAAGGCTACCCACTCCAGTGTTCTGGCCTGGAGAATTCCATGGGCTGTAAAGTCCATGGGGTCACAAAGAGTCGGACACGACCGAGCGACTTCCACTTAAAAAAATACTGTAAACATGTTTGACTGCTTAGAAATTCACATGAACAGATTCAACTAAATTGTTCAAAAAACTAAAATTAATTACACTCAGAGATTTGAAGTTTCATTCCTTTTACGCTTCACATGTAGAAGAAAGACGAAGATACCAGGCCTTAATTGAGAAAGGGGTGTGGAAAGGGGGTTGGGCCCACAGGGGAAAAGGAGAAAAAAACTTCCTTTTACTCTGCAGCAGGACCCTTACAGAACTGAGGCATAGCCTATTACTACTGATGTTCTATTGTTACTATGATATGATTTAGCTTGGGCAGGTTACTCTGCAGATCTATTGATCTTTTATGTGGTTTAAATATATATCTTACAGTCTTTGGAGCACTATCCATTTAGATAGGAATAACCCATATTAGAACATAAACAAATGTAGATAAGTATAAAGGAATTTTCATATCCAACGAACCAAAGTACTTTGTAATTTACTGATAACACCGAGTAACTTTCATTTTGTAGCATTCAGAAGGACCCTGCTTATCAGATGACACTTCCATCTATAGCACATATTAGATGTTTTTAGACATGCTGGAAATATTTGTGCAAAGTCAGTCTATTAGGTAAAGACCAGCTTTGGTAAATAACAACTATAAATGATTAATTCCTTTTTAAGTTTAAGACCTTTGGTGTCATATTTTCATAGTAATAGCTTCTAAAGGTTCAACACAACTATACAGCTACTTTGTAACAATTGTCACATGCTTGTGAGCATCATAAAGTACTGAATCTCATAAGAATCTAAAACTTTCTGATGATAGTTTTTATTAGTTTTAAGAATTTGGTTAATTATCTTAATAGAAGTTTTTCAAATGTTTCAACATTTTGAAAAACTTATGATTTTAAAAGAATATAAAATTACTTAACATTTACAATTAAGTACTCATATTTCCGAAACATTTTGATGGCACATGCTTAATGCATACTTTAAAATTTTTCCTTTCAAAGATAAATTTTACTTTGTATTTAATCCTTAAATACTAAGCAATTTAAAAAATGAAGTGTTAATATAATTTAGACTTTAATGTAACTTTACATTAAATAAAATCATTTTTTACATTAAATAAAGAGCTTAAGAAAGGCTTTTATAAAAAATGATAAAAAGAATGTCAAGTAGTAACAAATTTAAATAAATATGTAATTTAAAACATGGACAGGAAAAATCCAATGTAAAAAAAATACTATCATATGTAGTGAATTATTGGACATAATTTTAAAGATTTAATGTATACAAATATTGTCTCAGGAAGAAAAAAACTTTGCTGAACATTATAGACCCAGGTTCATATTGAACTCAAAGTATTAGGAAGATTAAGTGATTCTCTGAACACCAGTGAGAAGTGTGTGGAAGATGGAGGTCACCCTTTGAAAGAAAATCTCTGTGACCTGTGTAAATAGAAGCCCCACAATCACTTCCAACAAGTACAGGTCACAATAGGGTCATGGCTCCAGGCCCTTTGGACCACTGTTCGCCCAGAGGAGTGTGCTCACCGCGTTAATCTCTCGTCCTTCAGTTCCAAGTCCGCCACAGTGATGAGCTGATCCAGCTTGAATTTAGTGTCAATAATTTCTGCATCCCGAGGAGAGTATGTCCCACCTTCTTTCTGCTTCTGTCGAATTCTAAAAGTAAGTGTAGTAAAGTCCAAGGAGGAACTAGCATAGAAAGCACGTATTTGTATTTAGATTTCTTTTTAAGACATTAGTCAAATAATTTCTTTGTTGGGATCACTTCTATGGACACGTTGCAAATTTACAGCTACTCAGATTCTTCTCCCTGTTTTAATTCCACAGAATATATTCTACTATAACTTTTTAACATGCTATTTTTAATGAGAATCAGTTCTTCAAGGCCTGAGTCCACTGACACATTTAAAGTATAGAGTGAATGAGACGGATGTTGTGAGCTTGTTTCTCCTCCCTCAAGCTGTTCCATAGGTTTATCATAAAAAGGAAATATGCCAATGTGGTCACAGCTCATTGCTATCAGCACCAGTTCAAATAGACAAACTTCCACTGTTTTTACCTACATAAAACACTTACATATGATAAGATACATAAGTGTTTTATAAAAATATTGCCAAGTATGTATATCTAAATATAATTATATATTCTTTATATAATCTAAGAATATAATATAGAGCCAGAAAACTCAGGTTCAAAAATAAAAGTCACCTGAATCTGCAAATCAAATTGATGTTAAATATAAAGTAATATTTAGCTTTTCTATCTTTTGTACTGCAAATATTTAATACTTATTATGATTTGTGTTGAGGATGATATAGAAAATATAACATATGGTCCTTATCCTCAAGGACATAATTTAGTTGAGAAGGATTGGAATGTAGAAAAAGCATACAGAGGAAAAATATTCAAATTACAACTTGTAAAACAGTAATTGATCAGTTATGAAATGATATTACAACTATTGGCACTTAGAAGAAATAAAAAGGAGAGTTTGACTTGGGTGTTGCAGAAGGCGGAGGAAGCACATTTACAGTTGACTGAACAAAAGCAGAAGTGTGTGAAAGCCTAAGGGATGTTCAGGTGAGATTAAACTCTGTTGGGTGAACAGCCACATGTAGAAAAGTTGTAGGGAATAAGAGGGGGCCATTTTCTGCCCCCTAGAGGAGTTCATCCTATAAAGAAATGATTTGGGAGCAGAAGAACACTGTGAACACAGTGGCTGCATGTCCCTGGGGGACAAGGACCATAGCTTGCACAGTATAACTCTCACCATCTTCTGGCTGAATCTGAGAACACTATCTAGTTTAAGAAAAATATCTTTCGAAAGCCCTTCAAATTTTCTATCAAAATGATAATTTAAAAGATTCAAGAGGAAATAGAGGATGCTTGGCAAACACAATACAGGACAACATTCTTCAGATAAAGCAGAGCCTACTGAGGTACTTAGGAAATTAGCGTAACGGTTATTTTTACAATTGGAAGGTCCCTCTAACTTGGCAATCTATCTTATGAAACTGGATTTCAGAATCACAACTAAGATTTCCCCTGTGCTGTGTGCTGTGTGTTTGTCACTCAATCTGTCTGACTCTTTGCGACCCCAGGAACTGTAATCCACCAGGCTCCTCTGTCCATGGGATTCTCCAGGCAAGAATACTGGAGTGGGTTGCCATGACCTCCTCCAAGGGATCTTCTCAACCCAAAGATCAAGCCTGATTAAAATATTTTTAATTAAACCTATCAGAGTTATTAAATATTCAAAGATGTAGAAAGCCTGGCACCTTCCCCTTTTGTGTAAACTTGTCTCTCAGTCCTACATCTACTTCTTTGTCCTGCTTTGAGATATTGGAGCTAGACTTCTTGGCCAGCTGGTGGGATGTTGAGCCTTCTTAAAAGAGGACACTAGTCATCCTGCAAGGCAGTAGGGGCAGGGAGACAGTTCCCTTGTGTGTTCTAGGGCTGCATTATTATAATTCATTGTGGAAGGCCAGTAGTCCACCTAAATGAGTTCTAGCGGCTTCTAAAGTTCATGCTGTCTCCGTCCCATCAGAGAATGATGCTAAGTAGCTTCAGCCCATCCACAGTCAGGCAGCAGGGACTGCTTTCACTGTCTAATTCCAGGCTGCCTACCCTCCAGTAACAATGGGCAGCTTCTACAGACCAGCTCCAGCCGCTTTCTCTGTCCTATTTCTTTGCTCACTGTAATAGGAGACGTGCCTGTGGTGGCCATTTCGTGACAAACTTGGGAGCGAGACAGCTTCTAGTTTGTTCACGTATTGTCCACTTTCCCTTAGGCTAGAGAGAGCAGCTTTGTTAAAGTTGCTACTTTTGGATCCTTTAGTGTTTTCTTTTACTCCTTTTAATAGTTAACTGTTTGTATTTGTTAACAGTTGTTATTATTAAATGCCTCCCATTCTAGTAACCACTGTGGGCTTCTGTCTCCTACTTAGACCGTAACTGTCCATAAAGCATCTTAGGAATAAGTCTTATGTAAATAGTCTTACCTTGCAAATACAAAAACAGCTGTTCCAAGAAGAATGATGGAAAGGATACACAAAGTGACTGAAAGTATAATCTCTACAGTTCGTTCTGAAAGTCCTTCACCTGAAGAGAAAGTGTAACATGACCATTAATTATTATTATATGGGATACTATGTTGGGTCTAAAATACAGAAAGATATACTTTGGCCTATTTCTCAATAACGTTAACAAAATGTACACATATATTTATCTTCTAGATCTTTTAACTTTGGACCTCAGTCCTTGGTCCTCTTTTTTCTATCTAAACTCACACCCTTGGTATACTAATGCAACCTCATGGTTTTAATTTTCATCTATATGATGATGTCTACTTATCTGTAATCTAAGGAACTCCAAATTTGTATATCCAATTGCCTACTATACATCTTATATAGAAATGTAATTAAATTTTAAAAATCAGAATGTCCCAAGCTGAACTCCTATCCGTCCCTCCTTTCAGCTGCATCTTTCTTCTTCTTAGTTGATGGCAACTTCATTTGTTCTAGTTGCTCAGTCCCCAAATCTTGCAGACATACTTGACTTTCTTATTCACAGAACACATCCAAAATCTCTGAGGAAATCCTGTTGACTCTGTCTTCTAAGTATGCACACTTTTCGCTAAAAGAAACTAGGGAAAATTGGAGGGATAGTAATCCCAAATTGTGATTAGGGCACAAAAGGAATTTGGGACATCTAATGGGGCAAGAAAGCTAAGAAACTATCAAAGGCTAATGGTGTAGAAAGAACAAAAGGTCATCTTTAAGAGGTCCTACTGGCCAAAGATGGAACATTTTAAAATTATGATGAATAAAAACTGAAACTGATAAAAGTATATTCAATATCAGTATAAAAATCCATGAGTTCTAATATTATTCAATGAAATAGAAATGAAAATTAAAATAAAAAATACTACTTTGTAACCTCTGGTTTTAGTTAAACTACTTTTCTTTCACTCTGAAACTTTGAAATTAAAAGGAGAAAATTAAGCCTTTTTTCCCCTGGCTTTCTATTTTTATGAATTAAAAAAAGCCCTAGTTAAGGATAAAAAATTCCTTTTTAGAAGAAAATTCTGTCTAATAAATGGGGAAGAAATAATAAAATTGGAAATTAATTTTGCATTCCTAATGAAATAACTGACTCAGGTAACAATCACAAATGCATCTTTAAATGACTAGGAGGTTGATAGGGACTTGAACAGTTAGGGAATGTCAGACTATCACCTCACAGATTATTTGCTGGTTATAAAATGGGAAAAAAACTTCCAGTGAAGAATCATGCTGTCACTATCACTAAATTAACTGATCAATTTTAACATCACTGAAAATGTGACGAGACGAGATATTATATACCTCCTAATGTGAGGTATTTTGACCTACACAGCAACACCTGTAAAGTATTCCTGCCAAAATGTTCATTGTGCATATTCAGACCTTTAGATCTTATCTCTAATTTATAAGAAAGTAGGAAAAGTAGTTCAAGAATAAAATGACATCAATAAAGAGCAATCAGACAAATTCAGAACATGGAACCACTTATAGGACAGCTCATCTGGTTGCCTAAAGGAGTCTTTGGCAGAGGAGTGGGGAGGCGGGAGGAAGAAGTCTCTTCTAGATGAAAATAGATGAGAAAGGGTGAAAACTGAAAGTGTTAGTCACTCAGTTGTGTGTGACTCTTTGCAACCCCATGGACTATAGCCCGTCAGGCTCCTCTGTCCATGAGATTTTCCAGGGAAGAATACTGGAGTGGGTTGCCATTTCCTTCTCCGGGGTATCTTCCCAACCTAGGGATCGAAGCCGTGTCTCCTGCATTGTAGGTGGATTCTTTACCATATGAGCCACCAGGGAAGCCCAGGTTAAGGGACACAACAATCAAAAATAATGTGAATCTCTCATTTGATCCTGTTTCAAAAAAATTATAAAGAAAAAAAATCAGAGGATGTTTTGAAAATATGTGGTTTTACGTAATATCAAGGATTTAACATTAATTTTGTTTAACTGAAACAATATAATAAAAACAGACTTATTAGAGAAATAAGCTAAAGTATTTGGAGTGGAAGATAATGTTTTCTATAATTTAAAATACTTCAGAAATAAAATGACAAATGCACAAATAGAGCAGATGTGGCAAACTTAATAGGTACTTGGGGTTCATTATACTATTCAAAACTTTTCTGTAATCTCTATTCACCTTTTACTACCTCTTCTGCAAGTAACCTGATCAAGGCCACCATCCTGTTTTGCATGAATTATTGTATGGACACCTAACAAGTCTTCCTGTATCTATCCTTCTCTTCTATGTATTCTCAGCATAGTAAGCAAGAATAAGGCTTTTGAAATATTACCTCTCTACTTAAATTCCTCCTGATCTCTCACAGACAAAATCCAAAGTCCTTCCAATGGCCTATGGCCATAGGTTAATGGTCTCTGGTCCCTCATTAACACTCTGGTTCCCTGTTATCTCTTTGACTTCCCTTCCAATCGCCACCTGGCTTACTGCTTTGGAGCCAGACTGTCTCCTTATTGTTCTTGGGATACACCAGGTCACTTTTGACATAGGGCTTTGTCCAGCTTCTTCCTGTGCCTAGAAAGGAATTTCTCTTGTGGATCTTCCTGGGGAGCCATGTCATTACCTTTAAGAATTTTCTCAAATATCACCTAGTCAATGAAGCCTCTTACAGACTAAATATATGTGTCCCTCCAAAATTCATATGCTGAAACCCTAACACAAATTCAATGTGACAGTATTTGAGTAAGGATGTCATTAATGTTATTTGAGATCTTAAGGGTTGAGCAGAATCAGTGTCGTTTTAAGAAGAGAACACCAGAATCCTATTCTCTCCCTCTGTGTGCACATACTGAGGAAATGCCACGGCAGGACACAGCGAAAAGGAGGCCTCCTCCCAGCCAGGAAGAGAGCGCTCACCACATACTGAATTGGCTGGAACACTTCCTACCTCCAGAACTGTGAGAAAGTAACCTTGTTGTTTAAGCTATGTCTATGGTCTTTGTACGGAGAAGGCAATGGCACCCCACTCCAGTACTCTTGCCTGGAAAATCCCATGGACAGAAGAGCCTGGTAGGCTGCAGTCCATGGGGTCGCGAAGAGTCGGATATGACTGAGCAACTTCACTTTCACTTTTCACTTTCATGCATTGGAGAAGGAAATGGCAACCCACTCCAGTGTTCTTGCCTGGAGAATCCCAGGGACGGGAGAGCCTGGTGGGCTGCCATCTATGGGGTCGCACAGAGTCGGACACAACTGAAGCGACTTAGCAGCAGCAGCAGCAGCATGGTCTTTGTAATGGCAGCCCAAGCAGACTCTGACATTACCCTGTTTAAGATGGAAAGTTACAACTCCTCCACTTCCTGTCTTCCCCCTCCTACCTCCTCTGCACTCTGTTCTACTTTTTCCCCCCTCCATAACCCTCTTAATGTATCTTAAAATCCATTTATTTATTATCTTATTACCAGTCCGGAAGTAGGATTCCTGAAGACAGGAGTCTTTATTTTATTCTAAACTGTATACAAAGTCTGAGAATAGTATCAGGCA
The DNA here is from genome assembly GCF_054371585.1 of Giraffa tippelskirchi. NCBI lineage: Eukaryota > Metazoa > Chordata > Mammalia > Artiodactyla > Giraffidae > Giraffa > Giraffa tippelskirchi. The sequence goes on along the minus strand of NC_137278.1, from coordinate 112,818,725 downwards.
CATAGCAAATATTCAATAAATACTTTTTAAAATACTGATTAAAAATTCAGTTTTGAAGTAAAAATTAAAAGTTTTCAGGTTGAAGATTAGGCATTAAACCAAATAACTATAAAGTGTTTGTTTTTTATACAATTAGTAATTATCATCAATTTTAAGTTATATAATTTTACTATAAAAAGTATTAAAGTCAGGTGACAACATAAGTTAACTATTTGTAAAATACACAGGGATTAATGTTTCACCTTTATTCCCCTGGCTTGGTGCTTATAAATGTTAACAATCTAAAAGAGTTTCTATGGCTCCTCTGCATGGTGGATTTGAATAAATACTGAATCTTAAACATGTATCAGAGTTTCATGGTCACCTAGAATCTTCACCTAAATTTAGAAGACACTAAATGAGCATATAATAGGTCATAAAGTATTTTAGATACACCTTTTTCACACATTAAAATATAAATGGCTTGTTTCATAAATTTTCACATGCTCATTCCTAACTGGATATGCTTGAGAAAGGAAACATGAAGATAAATAAAGAATCATCTTTATCAGGTAGTATTGAGTCACTAGACCTTGGAATCTAGTAGAAAAGAAATGATTTCATAGACCATAGAAATTTTCAGATTAGATTACCATTTCAAAGTACCAGCCAAGTGAAGTGAAGAAATGACATATAATATATTAATAAACAGTAGGTAATCCTTTTGGCACATGCATTACAAATGTACTGTTAGGAAAGGACAAAATGTACTGTGATTGTCCAGTACAAATTTTGATTCACTGCTATGTATGTACCTACCAAGCATTACCAGTACAGAATGAAGTTATTCTCTAAGTCCTTTCACAGAAAATGGAACACTTCTGCTTGAAAGTATGAGCATTCTTTTTGTAATATGTACAAGTCATTTCCTAATGAGACTTAAAATCCTATGAAAGGCCAAATCATTTTATTTGCATAACAGAATGTTCTACTATAATTAAGCAAATCATAATTATAAAGCACTAATTTTTCATAAGTATTATCTTTTGATTAAAGTTATCATTATTTAAACTCAGCCTATGGATCTGACTTTTTAAGCTAATTTTATATCTCTAAGAAGAAGCTTGAATTAAATGAGTTATAAAGCTCTTAGGACAATGTCTGTCTCTTGATACAGATACATAAGAGAATGTGACTTTGAGCTTTATAACTCATTTATTATGACAGAACTTAAGTAAAAAAGTTCTCTTTTAGCCCTGTACTAGCCATCCAGAATATTTAAATACTGCACAAAGAGCTTACTAAAAGTCATTCTATGTGATAATTCAAGAAATATCTATTAAAATACCCTAAATAAATGCTACTTTCATATATCAGCTATGCAAAATATTAGAAGTAGATACTAAACAATTGTTTCCAGGATGTAGAGAAAAGTCACACCTATTGTTTACAAAAAACAAAAGGAATTACTGCATTTTTATGTGTAAAAATAAAGCATACTCATGCATTAATGTTAGCCTTAAAAACTGAGAAGGTGAAAAGAGAACAGCTAGAAATTGTTTAAAATATTGAGAAGAGAAAATGGTACAGCAAGGATAGGAAGTGTGCATGAGCAGAAAAATTAGCAATAGTAATGAAATTGAAAGCTACTTGGGCACTTAGTAATTTCTAGGCAATACAACATTGCCTGAAGTCAGGTTGCCTGGGTCTAAAAGCTGGTGGTGTACTTCCCCAGCTCTGTAACCTTGGGCAAGCTGCTTAAAGACCCAGCTTCAGATTTCTTAGCAATACATTAGGGATACCCATAAATAGGAAGTCACATTATAGGGTTGTAGTGAAAAAATACATGAGGCTATATGGAAAATACTCATGAAGGGCTTGGCACATAAGTAAACAATGTTTAATATATTTATTAATAACCTTTCTTATTCACTAATCTGTACATTCATCTGATTTAATCTCCCAGTTAAGTTTATGAAAGTGTGAAGTGAAAGTGTAGGTTACTCAGTCGTGTCCAACACTTTGCTACCCCATGGACTGTAGCCCGCCAGGCTCCTCTGTCCATGGGATTCAGAGGCAAGAATACTGGAGTGGGTTTCCATTTCCTTCTCAAGGGGATCTTCCCAACCCAGGAATTGAACCCGAGTTTCCTGCATTGCAGGCAGATTCTTTACTGTCTGAGCCACCAGGGAAGCCCAGTTAGTTTATGAATTGGGTATTATTCTACTTTTGGAAATGAGACTGCAGAGGTTAATTTGTTAAGTGACTAATAAAAAGTCACAAATTCCATATATGCCAAAATGGCCTGAAACATGCTTGTCTGGTTGCAGAGTTTACGAGCTTGACTATCACATTACTACTGCCTGTGAACATCATAAAACTTCCCCCTGTTACTTTTGCCACAAAAAATATATAGTGACTCCCTATTTTTCTTCCCAAGCGAGAATACTGGAACTTTTCATTGTTAGCACAGTAATTAAATGAGTGTTATGACAAAAAAAAAAAGAAAAAAAACAATCACAGAGTGCCTTTGCCGTGGAGCTTGTTTCCTCTCTTTCAGCTTTAATGAAGCCCTGTGAGGAGCGTAAAGGAGTGTCTGGTGTTCAAATCACAGGAATCCTCTATAATGAAACCTTGTAATCAAAACATTGCCTGCAAGCAGTTTCCATAAACTTATATACCTAAGGAGGAGAATTTGGTGAATTTGTGAATTTGTTGAATTTGTGAATTTGGTGAATAAAAATTCTAAGGCTCAATCCTGAATGCAAATAAAAGCAAGTAAGTTGTAAGTATATCTTTAGGATTAAAATGATGACACTTGTCCTTTTGCATTATTCCTACAGGTCATCAAGATTTCCCCAGGTGTGATTTCTCTTCCACCTTATTCATCTTTATTTAGCAAAAAGCCCTGTCTGGCCCCTTCTCGCTTGTCCTGCTGCTAGCCTTTTCACTAATCTTAAGCCTTTTAGTTCATCTAAACAAAGTGATTCTTTGCTCCTAATTTAACATCCCAATAATAATATCTCTACAGTCATAGCCATTATCAAAATGGTCTGTCTTGTAAGTGCCTGTCCTATACTAACTTCAAAACACAGCCTTCAAAAGGTGCTTAAATCCTGAAGACTGTACTGATAGATAACACAACTTGAAGCTCCTTGCCTGTGGTGTGCAAAATACCAATGAATGACTATACATCCAGTGATGGTTTGATGATCTAGATGGGACCTAGACTTCTTTGGCTAAAGTGTGAGATACACTTAAGGATTGGGCAGGCTTGTGAGAAATGCTGGGAGCCACTCGTCCTGTACACTAATATATGACATATTCAAGAGAGAGGACTCAAAGTACATCCTTTGTACTCTTATGACCCCGGGGATATTATACCAATGCATTTACTATTTGCTGGCCTCCACTCTCACAGCTATGAAATCATTCTTGCCATTGACCACTGCCCACTATAGAAATGATCGACTTTAGTTCTTTTTTGAGTCCTTCTACTATATCCTCCTCAGTAATGTTCTTTTTCCAAAAACTATGACTTCATGCCTTTTTTGAATATCAACTGTAGACCAGCACCTTTTCTGGAGGTGCACTTTAGTGCCTGACTCATCAGAGTGAACCTGACAGACACAGAACCACAATATCCAATAGCTAGCTTAAAAAAAAAAAAATTAATGTGAGCAGAAATTGACGGTGCTACTTCCATTAACCAGCAGAATGACTGAGCTACTTTGCTCTACATCAAAGAATTCTGCTCCAGTGGTACATGACACATTACAAATCTGAACATTTCATTTCACTATAACCGAGGGTTGCACTCCTTTAAACTCCATCTACTCCTGTCCGGTACTGTTTTACTAGCTGCTGCTGCTGCTGCTGCTGCTAAGTCGCTTCAGTCGTGTCCGACTCTGTGCGACCCCATAGACGGCAGCCCACCAGGCTCTGCCATCCCTGGGATTCTCCAGGCAAGAATACTGGAGTGGGTTGCCATTTCCTTCTCCAGTGCATGAAAGGGAAAAGCGAAAGTGAAGTAGCTCAGTCATGTCCGACTCTTAGCGACCCCATGGACTGAAGCCTTCCAGGCTCCTCCATCCATGGGATTTTCCAGGCAAAAGAGTACTGGAGTGGGGTGCCATTGCCTTCTCCGTTTTACTAGCTAGAGATAACTATCTAGGTAGCAGAATTCCACAAGGTTAGAGTGAGCATTACAGAACAAAAGCCTATTATCAAGCTGCTGTCTGTCAGGAGAGAGCCCGCTGAAGGCCACTCTAAGGAGGAACCTGAAAGGCTGTCCTAATGTCACTGGTCTATGCATGCTCAGTCGTGTCTGACTCTTTGTGACCCCGTGGACTGTAGTCTGCCAGGCTTTCTGTCCATGAGATTTCCCAGGCAAGAACACTGGAGTGGGTTGCCATTTCCTTCTCCAACAAATAACATGAGCCCTGAAAAACTGATTGTAGATACATATGACCCTTGCCTGTCACTACCCCTTACCAACCCAAGGGCATTCTACCTACCACGTCCAGTCTGGTTCCCCAGTGGCTCCTCCTCTAACCTTGCTAACATCTGGTGCTCTGCCCTTCCTTCTACATCTTACATCCTCTGACACTCCTGCTCTTACCAGGGCACACAAACATTAGCCCCTGGGTGACTGGGGTGGTGGTGATGATTTCAGGAGAGGAATCAGAGAACTTACAAGCATATTTCTCCTACCTTCTAGAATTACTGTATGCCACTGCCTTGGCTGTGAGAGAAAGGAAGGAAAAGAAGAGACCATCGCCGAGAAACATCTTGAGACCACCTGTGGCCAGTGCTGAAGGGGGCCCATCCTTGGCCACAAGGATGCTGTTTTGCAGTATCTGAGGAGTCATGTCTCTGTGGACTATGGTTCCTAATGCTTGACTTTCCCTCGTCTTTCATGCCTATTAACCCAAGTGTGTCAACTTTACATTCCAGACAACCAGTTGAATATGTTGTTCTCATATCAATAATCTATACAAACCCAAGAAGCTGTGAGATGAATAATACACAGCAAATAATACAACAAAGTAACTCTTTTTAGCACTGCATCTACAAAATGTCATTTCTCTAAGATGTATGAGCTAATCCATTTGTCCTACGTTTCTTATCTTCCATCAGTTAATATACTGGGGTCAGCATTTAGCTGTGGTAATATGTGGTTTCTGAATGCTATACTCTAAAGGAAATTATGTTGATGCCACTAAAACATTTACTGTGGCAGTGTCAGGCGTGATAAACACATCCTCCAAATGCAGAAACACTTGACAAAAGTTTAAAATGATTGAAATTATTATGTAAAAATAAACCAGTGATGTTTATGGAATTAAGCAGACAGCAAGCCAATGAAATTTGTTATTCTTTTATAAACATTAATGTAGCAATGGTGTACTACATTTCATTTCTTCAAGATCCAAAGTTTCCTTAACTAAGTGGAGGCCGCAGAAACTGGCTTTTTATACAATTAATGGTCCAGAACCAGATGAGAATTTCTAACTAAAAATGGTGGAACATTTTCTATCTTCTCTCAACCATAACTCTCACTGAAGTCTATTGCACTGATGATATATACTGTGGATCCGAACAACATACAGAGTTCCATAGGCTCAGAGACTGGTACACAGGAGATAGAAAGTTGTGAATTACTCAGAGAAATCCTAGGGAAAGAATTGCTCCCAAGGAAGTATAATTTTAAAATCTTTCATTATAGCCTATCAAAAAAGAAGCTATTAAACATTCAGCATTTTTATTAACTATAAAAGGTTAATATATTTACCCATATTGTTTTACATTAGTCTTTCAAGACAGATAATATCACCATTTTCCAAATAAGGAAGCTGAGGGTAATAGAAATTATTTTCTCAAGTGGTAGAGTCAAGATTTGAATCCAGATCTAAATCCTGCATTTGCAGTTTAATGGTTATAAAATTTGTGCTGACAGAGCCACTTAATCACTGAATCTGGGCCACAGTTTCCTCATCTGCAAGATGGAACTAACATTAGCAACCTAACCGGGTTTCTGAACCTCAGCACATTGATTAGGGGTTAAATAATTCCTTGCTAGAGAGGCCTGCCTATGCCCTGGAGGATAGGCAGCAGCATCTCTGACCTCTTTGCCCACTAGATGCCACTAGCTCGGCTCCCACACTTATGACAACCCAACCAAAAATGTCTCCAGACATTGCCAAATCCCCTGGACAGCAAAATCACTCCATTGAGAACCACTGACCTAAATTTAAAGGATAGTTGTGAAGGAGCCATCAGTTTATACATACTAAGGACCTCAGAGTGTGTCTGGCACAGAATATTTAATGTTATATATGTTGATGGTGAAGGAGGCGGAGGAGAGAAAGAGAAGTAGTAGTAGGAAGGGGAGGAGGGGGAGAGAAGGGGAGAAAGAGAAAAGAAAGAAGTACACTTGCATCTGACTGAATGGTACTTACGTTTTATCCAGGCCTGACTGGGTGGATATAATTGAAAAACTCATGAAAGCACTGATCAGAAAGAAAACTTTAAAAGACTGATAAACTTCTAACTTTTAGGATTATTTCAGAAAAAGTTCCTTAATCCTTTTTCACTTTTATGAAGTAAAAATGTTTTACATAGAAGATTACATATTAAAAAACCAATTATTTTCTTAGTGTAATATCCGTACACATCAGCCTAGACTGAATACCATATTGATATCTATGTCCAAATTTGAATAGATGGAGCATCCATCACTTCAAAGAGTATTATAAATACTACTCTTTCCTTAGTCAAGATAATTAACCTGGAAGTGATTTTATACTTGAGAACATTCAGTCACGGAATACATTTACTAAGGAATATTACAGCTATGATTAGCATGTTGAGATTATAAATGAAATTAAACTACAAAAATGTCTTACTTAAAGTCTTAACAGGATCAGAGTAATCAGAGTCAGTAAATTGTCCCATGACATTTGTGGCTCTAAATTTAAATCTGTGGAAGAAGAAAAACAATTTACATATTACTTTTTTTCTATGTATAATTTAAACAAATAGCTGTGGGAAAATACATTTTTGTTCAGAGAACATGAATTTACAAAGTATAAACTTAGAAAGCTGCCACCATCAGAACAAATAGTATCTTTATGTGAGATGAATAATTGTCTTGGACACAGACCTTTTCAATTTCATCAAAGTGTGACTAAAAATTTGACCAGATTCATGAATAGTCAGCAGTTAATCAGATTAAGTAGATCATCTCCCTCATAGATTTGTTTGGATGAAATGACTTAATGTGAGCACAAGCACACTGTAATTAAACATAACTATTACACTTCAAACCACCTTTGAAAATACAAGTGAGCCAGATTTAGAATGATCATATAGAACTTACCTTGTTCACATGTAAATAAAGAATAATGCTTATTAATTCTGAGTGTGCACAGCTATATTTTCACTTTATATGCTTCCATGACATACAACATAGAAAATGGGTGCAGAAGAAAATCAACCTTAAAGATCGCTGGATAATTCTATCACCACAAAGACAATCAAAATTTACCTTATTTTAAAACTATGAACATACAAGAATTTTAAAATATAACATCAATCTACATTAATAATCTCTGCCATTCTCAAATTCTTATGATTTTGTGGTTTATATGAAATGTTTTGGTAAAATTATGCAAAACCAATACTTCTTGGGTAAAAAACTTTATAGTGTATCATATCTGTAACTATTATTGTATGATGATTAATTTCAGGGCATAACTTAGTAACCCAATTAAGTGTTCTTAATAACAGATGGTAGGCATTTGGAAAAAAATGCTCTAACTTCTCTTTCTAAAGTTAAGTTGCCCTAAGATGTTTATGAAGAATTGAATAATGCTTTAACTAGTAGGCAAAAGTGAAACTAGCTGTATTTTTCAAATTTAGTATTAACAATTATATTTTGGAAATTAAATTTTTAAAAATTATAGTCATAATAGTCAACTTAGTAGGAAAAAAATAAGCCAAATTTAGCAAAGCATTTAATAGAGCTAAAATATTAACATCTGTTTTTATATTAGACTATTATAATCTACACAATACCAAATACTAAAGGAATTGTAAATATTTTAATACATCATTTAGATGTTTGATAATATGAAGAGCTGAAAATGATTGTTATGACTGACGTAAAGTGAAGCCACAATTAACTGGAAGACAAGGATAGTGTTTCTAAAACCGTATATACATCAGCATGCATGGCAGAATAATTAGTTGAGAAAGACAAAACATTACACATTAGTCATCCGAAAAGAATTAAATTCTCCTACCTGAGTTCTCCAATTTGCACAATATTCATATTGCCCTTAGTTACTTATTTCAAACCATAATTACTTTTAAGTTTGCCTAGTTTCCCTAGAACTGTACTTTTACTGAATGAAAGGACAATGCCTTGTTGATCTTTATAATGCATCAGGTCACAATTACATTATGGATATCCAGTACTTATTGGAAAAAATGAAAGGAGGGGTAGATGGATGGGTTAAAAATGTCAACTAGCTTGCTATCATGATGCATAGTAAGCATAAATTGTACTTACAAGTATTGCTTTTTTGGTTTCAGAGGTCCATTGCAGATTTTGTCTTCATTACCAGCAATCATACATGCATTATCAGCACCTATGATGTAAATTTCTTCATTGCCACTAAACTTTGCCTTTCCCTCTGTACATGGGGGGTTAGGAAAGCCTTCATTTGTAAAATATGGCCTTGGTTTATTAAAATATGCATCATACCACTTTGTTACATTTCCATCATGCTGAGCTATTTTCAGAAAAAAGAAGAATTATTACAAGTCATATCCAAATGTATTTTCACATTTATAAAAGACATTTCTATAATTGCATGAGGAAAATCTGGATGCAACATCTTTCACTTTCTGAACCACCAGGGATGATTCAACTGATCTACTTGGATAAGCAGGTAACCCTATCCATCCCATCACACATGAATCCATAGAACTGTTATGGAGAATGACATCTCAGAGAAAAAGCATTCTTCAGTCAAGAGTAACTCTTTCCCACCTTCAAAGAAGCTATCAAGACTGCATCCTGCCAAAATCCTACCAGCATATAGAATAAAAATATTTTAACCACATCTCTTTTAATTTTGATAAACTATTTAGGCAAAAATTAATGATGTTACTAATTTTGAATTGAAATGTCTTTAGCATTCAGCAGTCCACACTCCACAATTTAACAAGATAACCTGGCATGTGATGATACCTCCAGCTTCTGCTACAAGCACTTGTACATTTTTGATTGGTCCATGATCATCATTGTAGTAACATATTGGCATTCTGATTGTAATTGTTGTTGAAGTCACAAGAAGTTTTCCTGTGGCATCATAAATAGGGGTTGGTTTGGTTTTTGGTCGTGCTGGAGCTATAAACATGAAGAAGAAATATCACTACCTGTTGATGTTTTGTTCTTACAGAAAAGAGAAAATCATTTTAAATTCTCCTTTCATACAGGTAATTTACAGATAAAGTGATGACAAACATAAATAACATGAAACATTTTTGTTTGGATACAGCAGATATTTGGCAATTATTACCTCCTAATGATATAATTATATATTTGAGACTTGCCTGAGATAATGGAGCCCAGGTGTGATTTTCAGACATCTGATTCCTCTTCAAGTATTAAATTCAAACTATATATACATATATATATATATATAATTTTCACAAATATATTAAATCATACTAATATTTTAGTGTTTTTTTCTCTTACTTCCTTTAGCTGGTTCACTAATTTCTGTTCTAGTCATACCAGGAGCCCTGCCCTCCAACCCCACAATTATCCATACCAAACAACTAGGTGATATCCTCTCATATTTTTATGTTCACATAATCATATAAAAATACATAAAGTCATACATAATGGATTTTTCTCACGATACATTTTAATGGGGCTCTGTTAAGTATTATAATTACACCACATATTGCTTTTTTTATTACAATGACTGTGTGAATCTTTTCAAGTCACCAAGTTCTGGGTTAATTCATTCTTGTTAATAACTATATTATATGTCATGGTACAACTGCATCACATTTATTCACCATTCACTGAGCGATGGGAATTCACTTTTCCTTCAGTCTTTGAACATTTGCTTCACTAATCAGCCTTATATCTTTAGTCTTACTCACTGATTCTTTTATTTCTATAGAATATATTCCCAAGGGCAGAATTTCTGAAGCAAAAGATACATGTACTTTTAACTTTAACACAAACTTACAGAATAATTTCTAAAAGTGTCATGATAATTCACATTTTACTATCAATGCATACAAGTATCTTCAAAACTAATATTTGTAGAAGTTCTGCTTGTTTCATCTCAGAGCTCCAAACACTAGCTGTTTGAGCATCAGTAAGAGAAACCCAAGTAAGATGGTAGATGTTGCAAGAGGGCATCAGAGGGCAGACACACTGAAACTAAAATTACAGAAAACTAGCTAATCTGATCACATGGACCACAGCCTTGCCTATCTCAATGCAACTAAGCCATGCCGTGTGGGCCACCCAAGACAGAAGGGGCATTGTAGAGAGGTCTGACAGATTGTGGTCCACTGGAGAAGGGAATGGCAAACCACTTCAGTATTCTTGCCTTGAGAACCCCATGAACAGTATGAAAAGGCAAAAAGATAGGACACTGAAAGATGAACTCCCCAGGTCAGTAGGTGCCCAATATGCTACTGGAGATCAGTGGAGAAATAACTCCAGAAAGAATGATGGGATGGAGCCAAAGCAAAAACGATACCCAGCTGTGGATGTGACTGGTGGTAGAAGCAAAGTCCGATGCTGTAAAGAGCAATATGGCATAGGGAACCTGGAATGTTAGGTCCATGAATCAAGGCAAATTGGAAGTGGTCAAACAGGAGATGGCAAGAGTGAATGTCGACATTCTAGGAATCAGCGAACTAAGATGGACTGGAATGGGTGAATTTAACTCAGATGACCATTATATCTACTACTGTGGGCAAGAATCCCTTAGAAGAAATGGAGTAGCCATCATGGTCAACAAAAGAGTCCGAAAGGCAGTACTTGGATGCAATCTCAAAAATGATAGAATGATCTCTGTTCGTTTCCACGGCAAACCATTCAATATCACAGTAATCCAAATCTATGCCCCGACCAGTAACGCCAAAGAAGCGGAAGTTGAACGGTTCTATGAAGACCTACAAGACCTTCTAGAACTAACACCCAAAAAAGATGTCCTTTTCATTATAGGGGACTGGAATGCTGAAGTAGGAAGTCAAGAAACACCTGGCGTTAATAGGCAAATTTGGCCTTGGAGTACAGAATGAAGCAGGGCAAAGGCTAATAGAGTTTTGCCAAGAGAACGCATTGGTCATAGCAAACACCCTCTTCCAACAACACAAGAGAAGACTCTACACGTGGACATCATCAGATGGTCAACACCAAAATCAGATTGATTATATTCTTTGCAGCCAAAGATGGAGAAGCTCTATACAGTCAGCAAAAACAAGACCAGGAGCAGACTGTGGCTCAGATCATGAACTGCTTATTGCCAAATTCAGATTAGATTGAAGAAAGTAGGGAAAACCACGAGTCCATTCAGGTATGACCTAGATCATATCCCTTATGAGTATACATTAGAAGTGACAAATAGATTTAAGGGACTAGATCTGATAGACAGAGTGCCTGATGAACTATGGACAGAGGTTCGTGACATTGTACAGGAGACAGGGATCAAGACAATCCTCATGGAAAAAAAATGCAAAAAAGCAAAATGGCTGTCTGAGGAGGTCTTACAGATAGCTGGGAAAAGGAGAGAAGTGAAAAGCAAAGGAGAAAAGGAAAGATATTCCCATCTGAATGCAGAGTTCCAAAAAATAGCAAGGAGAGATAAGAAAGCCTTCCTCAGCGATCAATGCAAAGAAATAGAGGAAAACAACAGATTGGGAAAGACTAGAGATCTCTTCAACAAAATTAGAGATACCAAAGGAACATTTCATGCAAAGATAGGCTCGATAAAGGACAGAAATGGTATGGACCTAACAGAAGCAGAAGATATTAAGATGAGGTGGCAAGAATACACAGAAGAACTATACAAAAAAGATCTTCACGACCCAGATAATCACGATGGTGTAACCACTCACCTAGAGCCAGACATCTTGGAATGTGAAGTCAGGTGGGCCTTAGAAAGCATCACTACGAACAAAGCTAGTGGAGGTGATGGAATTCCAGTTGAGCTATTTCAAATCCTGAAAGATGATGCTGTGAAAGTGCTGCACTCGATATGCCAGCAAATTTAGAAAACTCAGCAGTGGCCACAGGACTGGAAAAGTTCAGTTTTCATTCCAATCCCAAAGAAAGGCAATGCCAAAGAATGCTCAAACTACTGCACAATTGTACTCATCTCACACGCTAGTAAAGTAATGCTCAAAATTCTCCAAGGCAGGTTCAGCAATACATGAACCGTGAACTTCCAGATGTTGAAGCTGGTTTTAGAAAAGGCGTAGGAACAGAGATCAAATTGCCAACATCTGCTGGATCACCAAAAAAGCAAGAGAGTTCCAGAAAAACATCTATTTCTGCTTTATTGACTATGCCAAAGCCTTTGACTGTGTGGATCACAATAAACCGTAGAAAATTTGGAAAGAGATGGGAATACCAGACCATCTGACCTGTCTCTTGAGAAACCTGTATGCAGGTCAGGAAGCAACAGTTAGAAATGGACATGGAACAACAGACTGGTTCCAAATAGGAAAAGGAGTACGTCAAGGCTGTATATTGTCACCCTGCTTATTTAACTTATATGCAGAGTACATCATGAGAAACGCTGGGCTGGAAGAAACACAAGCTGGAATCAAGATTGCTGGGAGAAATATCAATAACCTCAGATATGCAGATGACACCACCCTTATGGCAGAAAGTGAAGAAGAACTAGAGAGCCTCTTGATGAAAGTGAAAGAGGAGAGTGAAAAAGTTGGCTTAAAGCTCAACATTCAGAAAACTAAGATCATGGCATCTGGTCCCATGTCCTCATGGGAAATAGATGAGGAAACAGTGTAAACAGTGTCAGACTTTATTTTGGGGGGCTCCAAAATCACTGCTGATGGTGATTGCAGCCATGACATTAAAAGACACTTACTCCTTGGAAGGAAGGTTATGGCCAACCTAGATAGCATATTTAAAAGCAGAGACATTACTTTGCCAACAAAAGTCCATCTAGTTAAGGCTATGGTTTTTCCAGTGGTCATGGATGGATGTGAGAGTTGGACAGTGAAGAAAGCTGAGCGCTGCAGAATTGATGCTTTTGAACTGTGGTGTTGGAGAAGAGTCATGAGAGTCCTTGGACTGCAAGGAGATCCAGTCAATCCATTCTAAAGGAGATCAATCCTGGGTGTTCATTGGAAGGACTGATGTTGAAGCTGAAACTCCAATACTTTGGCCACCTCATGCGAAGGGTTGTCTCATTGGAAAAGGCCCTAATGCTGGGAAGGATTGGGGGCAGGAGGAGAAGGGGACAACAGAGGATGAGATGGTTGGATGGCATCGCTGACTCTATGGACATGGGTTTGGGTAGACTCCAGGAGCTGGTGATAGACAGAGAGGCCTGGCGTGCTGCAATTCATGGGGTCGCAGAGTCGGACACGACTGAACGACTGAACTGAACTAAAGTTGCTTAATCAAACTTCAATTCTCATATTTATAAAATCTTTTAAAAAAGCCTCTTAACCATGCCATAAATTTGGCACTATCATTTCCATTTTATAAATGAGGAAAACAGCCTTATGCCACATAGCTGTGAAAGGGAAATATCTAGATGTGAACCAAATCTTTTTGTATCGATTCTTTAGCTAACTCCTCTGAGATGTCAGGGTTATGATGATATTAGATATGCAGGAAGTTTACTGAGGGAAATATTTGTGAAGAATGGGGGAGCAGGGAGCAATAGTTGGTGGCAAGATCACAGTTCTGACAATTGTAAACGAGGAGAAGGAAAGAAGAAAGGATGTGGCAGGAACAGCCACCAGGTTCAAGGGAGGCCACTGGGGAGCCCCCAAGACAAGGTTTCCAGGTACAGGAATCTGCCATTGGGCAGTACTTTCCAAATTGATATGACAATTGTTAATCCAGTGTTACTCCATGTCATTAATAACATTATGCGTATTCCTGGAGAAAAATTCATTTTTTTTGACCCCATCACTGCTACCAGTACTCATCCATCTTCTCTAGATAACTGGTCATGAGTCTGCCTGCTCTATGTAAGGTGTGGGAAGTCAGAAATAATCATCTTTACTGGAGGATGAGCAAAGTATTGATATGAGAAATTTTACTAAATAAATATAATGCATCTATTGTTACATACTGAATATATAAGTCTGCCACTGAATAACAAAGAAGTAGTATCACAGTTACATAAACTACCCAATGGTGAAAAAATAAAATTTATCAGCTTCGTCTTACAGTGAATATTTCTTATTCTTAACAAAGCAAGTTTCTAGACACTGTGGGTTTTTCAGATTCTCTCTTAATCCTCACAACATGAGGTAGGAACTAGTATTATCTCTATTACACAGGCTTAGAGGTGTTAAGAAACTTGTCTAAAGCCAAACAAGGTATCAAGCGGCCAACCCAGGATTCAACCACAGCGACTTGACCCTGGACCGGCCTAAAGATGGCATTTTTAATCACTGTGCTGTACTGTAGTTATCAAAGACTGAGAGAAGCTAGTTTTCATTTTAGAAAGAGGAGGATCAGGGGGAATTCTACTAAAGCTCAATATATTTTTTAAAAAAATCTCTCTGCAGGTTTTACACAGGTTTTTAGAGAAGTGACAAAACTGTGTGTACGTTTTCAGTCTTGAGAAGGCACCTGAATAACTGAGTGGCCCTAAAGTCCTTTTAATAATCTTCTGTGGGGTTTGTGGAATTTGGTGAGGGAGGGAGTCTCTAAATTTTTATATATTTTCTATGAAAAAAATCCCTGTCAAGATGAATTGATAGATCTACTTTATAGCCAGAATCATAAAGTTGATTATATGGTAGTTCAGTAAACACCATTTTATTAACTTAAAAGAATCTGACTTTCAAAAAAAGATCAGTCAGAGAATCTGCTTAGAACTAGTCAAAGTCCAGTCATGGGTAATTTAAAGAAGGAGATTTCTTTTCAATAAAATTTAAAAAACATAAAATACAGTCATAAAGTTTGTCTCAGCAAAATTTCAGTTTAGCAGAAAAGAAATATAGCAGACATTCTTGTAATTAACATGGTAATTTGCCTCATGATTTAGGTATTTTAATTACAGCTTTAATAAGCATATATTACTACTTATTACTTAATGTATGCTTACTATATGAATATGCATCATTTAAAAGCTTAACTACATCCTTAACTAATACAGAATATAAATTATAATTACTTTTTAAGATAATAGCATTTCATGGGAAGGCAGCTCATGTACCTTTAATATCCATGGTTATTCTCATTTGAACCTTTGGCCCTGCACCAGCACTATTGATCGCATAAACCTAAAACAAAGAAACATCTTGTTATTATTTTCAAATTATTGCACAGGTGTATGGATAAGCAATTATGATTACATGTCATTTAAAAATTATTCTATTTTTTTAAAACAATTCATATAGTCTATTAATTATATTTTCTTGCACTCAAATTTATATAATATATGGAAGAAGAATGTTAGCAATAAACTAGTTCTTACAACTGATATTATGGTACTAAGCCCTGAGAACAAAGGCTCAGTGACCTAAATAGCCCTATCATAGAGACCAAGAAAGATGTGGCTTCTGTTTGAACCCGTAGGAGGAAAGAGCAGAAAAGTCACTCTGTCTACACTCTCTCTTCATCTACTCTAACATCTGTTCCTTTTCTCTGTAGCTAGGTAACTCCAGCTTTCTTTAAATCCATATTCAAGACTCTCTTTTTTTTTTTCCTTCTGAGATGAAACCCTATTCCCTCAGCCTCCCAGTTTTCCTGTATTAAATCATCCCTCTGAAAGTTGGCCTTTCTGCCCTGCTTCACCCCTGCCCCTAAGTATCTGACGCTATAACCTGCATAATGCAGCATATACACATAAAGCATTTCTGTTTGTATCTGCAGAGGGTGATTTACACAAATGTGAATCCTTTCAATCAACTTTGTGCTTAGGAAGCTGCAGACACAGGCTCTTCTTTAATTCACTGTATCTCACTATATATTAATCAAATAATCACTATGTTCTTCCCAATTTCATTATATTCAATAAACACAATTCAGAATGTATCTTTACTGGAATTAATAAATTTGTTTCATACATTAGTGGTCCACCCTCCACCCTATGCAGTTTAGAAGTATTTTGATTGAATTAAAATAACATATATGATGTGGCAGGTATAGTAAATAAACCAAGCCTATAAAATGTAGCTTAAAAAATATCTAAAGGAAATATTTACTGGTGTATGTAAACTTCAAAAAGAAAGTATTTAAAATGAAAAGTGGTGCTACAATGTGTTTAATTATTTATATTTCTTTACAACCTAACATTTAAGTGGAATAATAAAGTTGAGCAATGCTTCTCAAGTTGCAGTGAGCAAAGAAGTCACTCACAAACCCTGTTAAATGAAAATCCATAGGTTTTGATTCATTAGGTTAGGACCCATGTGAAAGTTACACATTTCTAGTAAATTCTCAGGTGTTGAGGACAATGAAAATTGCATCTTGCAAATAATCCAAAGACTGATTTATTTTTCTTTAAATTATGAATTAGTGGACTTCCCCTGGTGGTACAGTGAATGAGAGGCCACCTGCAGTGCAGGGGACATAGGTTCGATGCCTGGTCTGAGAAGACTCTACATGCCACAGGGCAACTAAGCTATGTGCCACAACTGCTGAGCCTGTGATCCAGGGGCTGTGAGCTGCAACTCCTGAAGCTCACACACCTGGAGCCTGTGCTCCACAACAAGAGAGGCCACTGCAATGAGGAGCCCATGCACTGCAACCGAGAGCAGTCACTGCACAGCAACGAAGACCCATGAATAATTTAAACATTATGAAAGAGTTGTACTTTATTTCCTATTTTCCTTTTATTTGCGAGAGCCAAAACTGTTCTAACACTTGTTTCCTACCATCACTATTAATATCTTATATAGAAATTACTATTCCTACTACTAATTTTTCAGATAAGGAAAAACAGGCACAGATTTGCAGAAACTGCCCTGAAAGAAACTAGCAGAGCCAGAATTTGAAGCTAGGTCAGTTCATTCTCTTAACCACCACCTTCTCTCTAACAGATCTTTTAGAATGGGGGTCCATTTAATGGTATGTATAACAAGAATCCTAGCAAGTCAGATTATATAGTGAGTGAGGGAAATAACACAAATTATTAATGATGGTTTTCTGATATAAAGAGTTTGTTGGAAGATTAGATACTTGACTTTTGGTTACTTGAGCTACTTGAATGCTTAGGATGAATTCTATGTTGCTTAACAGATGATTTTCTGAATTATATAGTTCTTTTTGAAAATTCCAAGACATGCTATAAAAATAGTGAAAGGGTGAAACAAATTGTATGTGTATGTATATGAACTCACATATATATTTACTTTCCAAAATGGATAATTTAGAATTAAGATATAAAGTGTTTTTAGCTTTTAGTAATAGTTGTGTGAAATACATGTGAATTTCAATCATACAAATAGTTATTTCTGCCCTTTGCCTTTGCTATTTGCTTTTCCATTTTCCATTTATAATCACACAGAAACAGTCTTCCTTTAGACATAACTATCTATATATCACTGCTCTTTAACTTTTAATGTGGACTTTTTATATACTTTATTTTTGGATTTCCAAACTGTGCAAACTTTTCTGTTATTCACATATTTTCACATCACTTGCTGTATTAAGATAGGAAATCAGCAATTCTGTTTCACCAAATCTTTTTCACTTGGCATGTCTTAAGCAATTCCACAAAGAGATAAGAAAACTGTAGTATTACATAAGCTGCAATATTTTCGAATGCTGAGTTTTTCAATCAAGTTTGTAAAATAGATAAATAATTAAAAACTATGTATACTTACACTGATGTTGTATGTATGTCCACCTTTTAGTCCTTCTAACATTGCAATGACAGATGTATCAGTTTTCTGGATAATACTGAGGTTGTGAATCTGGACAGCAGTAGGATCATCTTCTCTGTAAACCAAAGCTTGATACACTTGGATATTTCCATTTGGTTGAGAAGGAGGAAGAAATGTTAACTGAAATTTTGTAACTTCATCTGGTATCTTCTGAAATGTCATGTTGTTAGGTGGATCCTTAGGGACTAAAAATATTTAGCAGTTAAAATTATTTGAAAATTTGTGATCTCCATATAAAATTGATTTGCTTCAAATTTTTCTCAAACTTCTCTTTACAAAGGGTATTATAATGTAGACTCACAGGAAGTTGCAAAAATCATACATGCAGTTCCCTGTAACCTTCCCCCAGCTTTCCCCAGTGGTGACAACCTATATAACTGTAGTTAAATATCAAACCTGGAAACAGAACTGGCACCATAATATTAACTTGACTATAGGTCTTATTCAATTTTCACCATTTTTCATGCTTTCCTGTATTTTTGTATGGTTCTGTGCAATTTAATTCCACGTATAGATTCCTGTAACCATCACCAGAAACAGGATACAAAACTATTCCATCACCATAAAGAAAAGTCCTCCTGCTCTCCCCTTATATTTGCACTCCATGACACCTCGACATGGTCAGTCGCCATCTCCATAGTTTTATTAGTTGCAAAAGACAACAGCACATTGACCTTGAGATCCAGAGTTGCTGTGTATATCAACAGTTTATTCTGTCTTTATTGCTGAGTAGTGTTCCACTGTACTAGAATTTGTTTAATCATAAAATCATTTGGGTTGTTTCCAGTTATTTTGTCATTATTCCTAAAAAGCCTGTTAACATTCATATAAAGATATTTGTATGAACATTAAGTTTTCAATTGTCTGTGATAATTGCCTAAGATTGTAATTTGTGGATCTATGGTGAGTGTATGTTCAGTTTTATAGATTACCAAAATATTTTTCCATTGTATCAATAGTTATACCCTTTTATATTACCACTGGCAATGTATGAGAGATCTAGTCTTTTTGGACTTTTTCCAACATTTGGTATTATTACTATTTTCAAAATTATTTTATCTGTTCTAGTAGATGCATAGTGATGTATGAGTGTGGTTTTAATTTACATTTCTTAATAGATAATAGTGTTGAAAACATATCTTGAGTTTATTTGCCAATCATATTTCTTCTCTGGTGAAATATCAGTTCATGGTCTTTTTCAGTTTTCTTATTTTTTTGGCCATGTGGCATGTGGGGTCTTAATTCCCTAACCAGGGATTGAACCCATGCACTCTGCAGTGGAAGCTTGGAGTCCTAACTACTGAACTGCCAGGGAAGTCCCCTCTGCAATTTTCTAATTGGATTCTTTTTAAGTGTTGAATTTTAACATTTATTTATATATTCTAGATATTCCTGTTTATTTTTGACAAATAAAATTTGCCCTAACATATAACTAGCCAAATATAAATAAATTATTATGAAAAATAACACAGGGTAAAATTATTTTATAAATGTAAGAACTAGTTCTTGTCAAAATATATAATTAGTATTTTTTAAAATAAATTTAATGGTTGAATGAACATATTTATTTTAATTACATTGAAATGTGTATATTCTTCCATTCTAGGTAATGAATTTCTATGAAGAAGGCTGTTCATATTTGACTATGAATAGCTCAGATATTCAGATACACTTGTAGAGATATCTAGAGATAGTTCCCTGTGGCAAGCAAAACATAAGTAAATAAATAACAGAAAAAAAGAGAGAAGCAGATAAATATGTTATTGTGCAAATATCACAATGTGAAGAAATGCATAGCTGCTATAAAAGTTAAACTGGTTCAACACACATTTTCACAATTGCTATTATACATTTTTAAGATATATAAGGATATACATATTTCTTTTTATGAGAGATGTTTCTCTAAAATTAGGATCAGCTTTAAATTTGAATAAGTGAAAAAATTACCTGAGTGTTAGAAAGAACTTCCTATCCTCCAGATATCTTTGTTTTCATATCTAAAATCTACTCTTAGAGGTTTAATAAAGGTTTATTAAACTATAATACCCTCGGAAAAGGTATCACATTAAGATTTTTGATGAAAGTTTTATGAACATGAACAAGTTTAGCAGCAACTTTTCTCACAGATGGGCAGGATAAGGGAGAAGTGCAAAAAGTAAGAAAATAAGACCCTGAACTATACATGGCCACTAAATGCAAACAAGTAGAATTGTAGGGTGCTGAGGATAAATGTACCTTTCAATTTAGAACTGTAAGTTTATAGATAATAGAGTATGCAGCATAATGAAAAGACATCTAAATTTGTTTTACCTCCTATACTTACCTTACAGATAGCAACAAATAAACTATAGCAACACATCCCTTCATGTGCTCTTTCCAGAGTTATATCTGCTGGCAAAGAACATCAGGAGTCTGAAGGAGGATGGGGCAAGCGAGTTCTGGGAAGTTGACTTTCCACAGTAATTTCTCACAAGTTACAATCTTACTATCCACTCAGACCCTGTTCATACCAACTTGAGGCAATCTGTACGGATTCTGACATTTGTCAAATAGATTACATAATAAAACATGCCACTTGGCTAAGTGAAGAGAATAGATATGGTAAACATAGCTGGGTGTTTAATTGGCTCCTCTGTCCATAGGATTCTCCAGGCAAGAACACTGGAGTGGGTTGCCATGCCCTCCTTCAGGGGATCTTCCCGACCCAGAGATTAAACCAAACCCATGTCCCTCACATCTCCTGCATTGGCAAGCATGTTCTTTACCACTAGCAGCACCTGGAAAACCCAGATAACTTAATAACAGAGTGGTGGTGGTTTATGCTGCAGTCGCTAAGTCATGTCTGACTCTTGCAACCCCATGGACAGTAGCCTGCCAGTCTCCTCTGTCCTTGGGAATCTCCAGGCAAGAATACTGAAGTGGGTTGCCATTTCCTTCTCCAGGGGATCTTCCCAACCCACGAATCGAACCTGGGTCTCCTGCATTGCAGGCAGACTCTTTACCGACTCAGCCCTCAATGATAAGAGTATTGGAAGCCCTCAATAATAGAGTATCATTACTTTAATGTACATTTAAACCATGGGACATAAATAATTAAAACGGAATTTAAGGTGAAGCTTTATTGGCTATTGACAGTTGGAAAAATCATCTCTTAGGCAAGGTTGTCCAACTTCTAAAATATTTAGTGTTGAAATAAACACACAAAAAATACACTTGGATACCTTATTATGAACTAATTTATTTTTGTTTTTACAAGTATTGACTATGCTACATAATTCCATTTTGCATGAAAAATACAAATAGAAAGGTTCACTTTTGTCAGTCCCAGTGAGTCATTGAATTTATGCTTATATACTTAAAAATTTCTTGTAACATATGCTTTGTAGTGTAGAGTGTGAGAAACTGTAAGACAGACACTTAGTCAATTTTTAGCAATGATGAAGTAAATGCCTTACCTGATTCTAAAGTAGTAACAATTATTTCAGCACTTGACTTTCCTTCCACATATGCAGCACTGATATTTCCAGTGAATGCAGTGATCACCACGGAATACCTTGTGAAGATTTCCAAATCTTTAACTTCTATGGTCTTATTTTCTTCATTTGACTTGACTAATGAAATATTAAATTCATCACTATCTACCTATAGGAAAAAAAAACATAGCTAACAGGAAGCAGCACTTGAGTTACAAATCACTAAAACATAATAATAGAAGCCTACAAGTGGTATATCTTACTAGCCAAGATTTAAAATTTCTTTTATTTACAGTCAGATGGTCCTGGGAAATCCAAAGTGCTACTTTAAGAGTCTACTAACTAGCATTTATTTCAACAGTTGAAAGTAAAAGAAACAAATCAACCACAATAATCAAAAAAGCAAAAACCATCTCTGTAGTCAATGAAACTTCTACTCCAGTGTTTTACAGAGGAATGAATATAGGTTGGTACATAGTCATCAAGGGTTCAAATCCCAACCTGGTCACTTAGTAACTTCCACAGCATTTGATAAGTCATTTATGCTCTGTGTCTAACTTTCTATGTATGTAAGATCAGAGTGATAATATCTAAACATTTATAGTATTTTGATGATTTAGAAAAAAACAGATCTGAAATAGCTAGCAAAGAAATTTGTTTTTTTTATCATGACCCACAAAAGTGAAATACATTTGGCAACATAATGTCCATACACATTCAGGATGTATGTGTGTGAATGTGTATTCTCCATAACTGCAAACCGCTTTTCAAACTTCTTTCTAAAATGCCCTTTGATATTTTCTGCTCTTTTAAATTTTATTCCAATTCATTTTTAAAATGCTGGTCATAACTGAAGTTTGAAAAACTGATCTAGCACCATGCATGGTACTAAATAAGGAATTGATTAATGTATATGCAGTTATTAAATGTGTACAAATGAGTATGCTTAGGTATAATAAATACAGTTGTACTATTTATTAAAACAGTCTGTCTTTGATGGAGAATCTGGTCTACTCACTGTCGGGAGTAAACATAGCTAAAGTTTCTAGCACTAAATAGAAGGACTTTTCCTGAGATGAACAGAAAACTCAAAATCCTCTTATGCCTACTTCTATCAGGTACTTGACTTGAAACACTTAAAAACAAGTTGGATACACTGTCCTCACTAAAAAGTTCATTTTCAACTTGACCCTTTCTTATAACTTTGAAAGATGTATTTTTGTTCAATATGTTCTTCAAATGCTCTTTTCTAAGTTTTTTAACTGAAAAAGACATTGCTATGAGAAGCACAGAAAAAGCAGATACAATATCAATATTGAAAAAAAAAAATCAAACAGATCGAACCATCTTGAGAGAGAGCAGTGGGGGAAGATACTCCAACCTAAGGTGGCAGAAAAACAGGTCCGCGTAGGATTCCAACTGATCAGGTTCCTGTATCCTCTGGTAGAAAGTGTGTGTTTAATTGGTTGTCAACATTTCAATATCACATACAAATCAGGCTTTTTAAATTGCCCCTAGGACTATACTTAAATGTATGCTGGCTAACAATTATCTAAAGATGAGTGATGGGTAACTCTTATAACAGGGTAGGGGTCTCCAACTCATCACTGCCCACCACTTAGCTTCATGTTGACTGCTCTTCATGATCCTTAACCGACTACTAGAGCTATTTCAACTCTGGTTTTATAGAGTTGAGCTGAATTTCTCAAGATTCCAAGCTACTTGGTAACTGCGATAGGATTTGATCCCAGGTCTTTGAAGAGTTCAGACCTCTCTTCACTACCACAAGGTCATGAGACTTGATCTTATAAAGTAAAATTAAGTTATCCCAATGCCTTCATTAAAACATGGGTAACACATCGCAGTTAGTAAAGAAGGAAATAAAATGCATGTGATGTACCATATCTTATAAAATATATAGTAAAATTCCAAAAGAATGCTGTGCCCTCAAAAAACAGCATGTACAAAAATTCATTTTCTGTCTTCACTAAGCCTACTAAATTTAACCTTCTCTGTACAGTGTCCTCTATATACTATGTCCCCTATAACAGAAACTTTAATTACTCTGTAACATTATATTCCAAAAAGACTGGATACCTCATACTCTATAATTATCTATATTCTGGTGTTCTAGACTGTGAGTTACTTGGAAGCAGAACTTTATGTTTTGCATCTTTGTCTTGGTGAAAAGAAGCTACTAAGTATTTGGTAAGTTAAAACATAAAAGGAACATAAAACTCTTAGAGGAAGACACAGGCAGAATACTCTATGACATAAATCACAGCAAGATTCTCTATGATCCGTCTCCTAAAGTAATGGAAATAAAAACAAAAATAAACAAGTGGGACCTAATTACACTTACAAGCTTTTGCACAACAAAGGAAACTATAAAAAGGATAAAAAGACAACCCTCAGAATGGGAGAAGATAATAGCAAATGAAACAACTGACAAAGGATTAATTTCCAAAATATACAAACAGTTCATATAATACCAGAAAAACAAACAACTCAATCAAAACGTGGGAAGAAGGCCTAAACAGACATTTCTCCAAAGAAGAGATAGAGACGGCTAACAAACACAAGAAAAGATGCTCAACATAGCTCGTTATTAGAGAAATGCAAATCAAAACTACAATGAGATATCACCTCACACTGGTCAGAATGGCCATCATCAAAAAGTCTACAAACAATAAATGCTGGAGAGGGTGTGGAGAAAAGGGAACACTCTTGCACTGTTGGTGGGAATGTAAATTGATAGTCATTATTGAAGACAGTATGGAGATTCCTTAGAAAACTAGGAATAAAACCACGATATGACCCAGCAATCCCACTCCTAGGCATATACTCTAAAGAAATGAAAATTGAAAGAGACACATGTATCCGATTGTTCATTGCAGCACTATCTACAATAGCTAGAACATGGAAGCAACCTAGATGTTCATCGACAGATGAACGGGTAAAGGAGCTGTGGTACATGTATACAATGGAATATTACTCATCATAAAAAGGAACTCATTTGAGTCAGTTCTGATGGGGTGGATGAACCTAGAACCTATTATACAGAATGAAGTAAATCAGAAAAAGAAAAACAAATACCGTATACTAACACATGTATATGGAATCTAGAAAGATAGTACTGATGAAATTATTTGCAGGGCAGCAATGGAGACACAGACATAGAAAACAGACTTTTGGACTCGGCGGAGGGGGGTGGGGGAGGAGGGAAAGGGTGGGATGAATGGAGAGACTAACATGGAAGCTTACATTACCGTATGTAAAATAAACAGTCAATGGGAATTTGCTGTATGACTCAGGGAACTCAAAAGGGGCTCTGTAACAACCTAGAGGGGTGGGATGGGGAGGAAAGTGGGAGGCAGGTTCAAGAGGGAGGGGACATATGTATACCTATGGCTGATTCATGTAGATGTTTGGCAGAAAACAACACAGTTCTGTAAAGCAATTATCTTTCAATTAAATAATAAATTTAAAATGAAAATAAACAAACAAAAGGCCAGAAAATTCATCAATTTCCAGTAGAATCATCCAGGATGATATCTGAGCCCATATATCCTTACTGTGCTGTGCTTAGCCACTCAGTCCTGTCTGATTCTTCGTGACCCCATGGACTGTAGCTCTCCAGGCCTGGAGGATTCTCCAGGCAAGAATACCGGAGTGGGCTGCCATGCCCTTCTCCAGGGGATCTTCCCGACCCAGGTATCGAACCCAGGTCTCCTGCATTACAGGTGGATTCTTAACCATCTGAGCCACCAGAGAAGCCCATCTATCTTTACTAAAGAGTGTCAATTTTTACTTCAAGTCTTTTAAGGGAAGAGCTATATGCCCTTGTGGCTAGTATTTGGCAGAGGCCATGGTGCAGCATAAATCTTAAATTCAAGGGCATGTGTTCTTTGGCCTGAGAGCCAATGACTTCTGGGCTTCTCAGGTGGTACCAGTGGCAAAGAACCCGCCTGCCAGGTTAGGAGCCATAAAAGATGTGAGTTTGACCCAGCACCCAGCACAATGCTGGTATTTGAGTGTAGTTAAAGTTGTATTGGGAGTTTGAGATTGACATGTACACATTATTATATTTAAAATAGATAACCAACAAGGACCTACCCTATAGCACAGGGAACTCCGTTCAGTAGTCTATAATAACCTAAATGGGAAAATAACTTGAAAAAGAATAGGTACATGTATATGGATAACTGAATCACATTGCTGTACACTTGAAGCTAACACAACATTATTATCAACTATGCACCAATATAAAACAAAATTTAAAAAAATAAACTAGAATTGTGTTGAAAGAATGAAGGGAAGACCACTTTAGTTCCCAGAATCCTAGGGAAACTGTGAAGTGTTAGAATCTGTTGAATTTTTCCCATCTTTGATCCAAAGGTGTTTTGGTGAGCACATATTTCAATTTGGCAAATTGTATTTGCTTTTTGATGGTTCTCCTATTTCCATCATGCCATTGTGCTGGTTTTAGCCAAATCTTAACTGTTTGAGAAGTTTGTTTCTTTTTTTATCATCTCTGTGCCTCAATTCTCCTATATGCAGAAGTAAGATTGTAATATTTACATCAAAAAGTTATTAGATAAGATACAATAATACAATGCAAATGAAGAGGCTAATATGTAACTGAAACAAACTGAGCAATTACAGTAGTTATGGTTCCATCCTTCTCTCTTTCCCTTACTCATTTTTAATCTCAGTAAGAACACTGAGAGAATTAGGTGATAAATCACCTTTTGTATAATGTTTTACTTTTCCTTCCTTTAAACACAACCAAACTCCATGAGAGAGCTATTTTCTCTAATAAAGTGTCTTCTAGTTAATAGAGCACAGTGTTAACATTTTATAATTTGCTTTTAACACTATTTCTGGAGCATTTGTCATTCATGTTGATTGTTTCTGGCTAATTATGAACTAAAAGTCTTCACAAATATGCTCTAAAAAAGGAGGATCATAAACTGAAGAGTGACTGGGAGAAAAAAATGTACCAACAATCCTTTTCTTTTAATCATGACAGGTCTTTTGAGATAGAATTATTTCCACTTAAGAAATAATATAAAGGCATTTTAAAAAATCTTAAAAGTTAAAGAAGAGATGAATAAATACAGCAAGAAATGGAGGAGAAATTCACCATGGATTACCTAATTTAATGCCTAGACGCCACCAGAAGAGACTGCTCATTAGCTCCAGTAAAACTCAAGCAAGATGCCAGGAGAAATTTCCAGTTCTAACCCTAGCTAACAACTCTACATTATTCACACTGTGGAGCACCCTGTTGTAGGCAAAAGGCTTGACTCTCATGCTTGGGTTTCCTACTATCTGAATGGCTACTCCAATCCGGTGTTTCCAGGTGCCTTTTACTCAAATGTTTGTATTCCCCACGACACTATCTTCAGGTTAATCCTTACAGAAGAGTTTCTTATCCTAAATGTTTCATAGTTAATCTCATCTATTCATATTGTTTTATCCATCATCTAAATACCAATGCTTCCCAAATCTGGAAATATAAACTTCCTCTCCTGAGCTACAGATCCATGAATGATACTGCTAATGGGTTCTCTTCACCTGGGGACTCCCAGGCATCTTAGCACATCTAGTTCTGAATCCCTGCCTTTCCTCTACACGTCCGTTCCTCCTCACAAGTTTCCAAATCATATATCTTAAAAAGTCATCCTTGATTTTTATTTTCACTCACCATCCATGGGTTTTTTTCCTCCAGATCCTGTAGATTTAAATTATTTTTTGTATTCTGTTACCCTCACTCCATTTCCTTATCTTTTCTTGCCCAGTTTTACTCTTATGGTTTCCTGCCTCCTTTAATTTTGTACCCCCAGGATTGGTCTAAAACTATGCTTTACAATGTGATCATACTGATTCTGTAAAATAGAAATCTGTATCCCAATACTGCTTTATTTCCACAATTGGCACACCACTGAACTTACCATGACCCACATTCCATAACAGGTTTTAAGTCGGCCTCCCAATCGAGCCTCATCTCTCAGCTTTTTCTTTTTGAATGTTCCACTGAGGTACCTAAACTACTTGCTTTTTATTGAATGAAGCTAACTTTTTACACTTTTATTTCCACTACCTTTTCATGTTCTGCTTCAATCATTTTCAAAGTTGAGCCCTGATATTGTCTTATTTTGGAGGTATGTCTCCTAATGCCATGGCCATTCTTTTGTATTTTAAGTTCTTTTTCACTGTATTTTAGACTGATATATTACTCTCAACTTAAACTCAACTTAACCTCATTTATCTATATCATCTATACCCTGAAGATAAATAACAATAACCATGACGACAATATTTTGTTTGCACTTCTTGAATATTTACTAGGTATCAGGCAATGTTTTAAGTTCTTTATGTATGTTGACTAACTTAGTCCTCACAAAAACTCTGTACCCTTGGCAGTATTATCTATCTTTATTTTACAGATGTGGACACAGAAACATAAACAAGTAAAGGAAGCTGCCCAAGGTGTAACAGAGCTAAGACTAAAATTCAGTCTGGTTGCAAAGCCTGAATTCCTAACCATGCTCTATACGCCCTTTCACAGAAGATAAGACAGGCCTTACTGATTTGATGTCTATCAAATAGAAGGTTGCTCCAGTAATGACAGCAGGCTCACTCCAGCTGATGCTGATGCTAAGAGGTGATGTTGCTACTACACGCACATTTTCAGGAGGACCATCTGGAGCTATGAAAATAGAAAAAATTCAATTACCTTTCTGCATTTAAGCTAGTATTTACCATAATATGATGACAGAAAAGACCATAAGAAGGATAATGATAATGAATTATATATTACAGTTCACAGCATACTACAAGGCATTGCCAAATCAAAAGATGTAATTCCTTTAAAAATAATTACTATACATAAAGAACTTCCACATGAGAAATTACTGTCATAAATACATGATTTTTAATCTCAAAACAACATTTTGAAAAGAAAGCATTACTAATTGCTAAAATAAATCTATTTGAATAAATAAATAATTTTATTTTAAAATAGCCTGATAATGTTGTTTTAAGAAACTTGCAGGAATGCATTTGACTACAGAAAAATACAACTTGTTCAATTGAACTATATTTAAAATATATTTCCTTACAAATGTAAATTGGATTGGTTTATTGTCTTCACTGAAGGGATAACATAGGAAATAGGTTATACAACTGACCTTATCATTACAAATGTAAATATTTCCTGAATTCATTTTGATTCCAAACAAATTCTTTTATTTGTCCTACTTTTAATATTATTTTCTTTTCATCAGGAGTGCAGAACAAGGGATAACATTTTAAGGAATTGACTGCTGAAAACTCTTGTTTAAATTTTAATTTGTGAAACGACTAGGAACTAGGAGAGTTTTCAGTTTGTTAAGAAGGAGTTAGTCACAGTTAATTTGACATAGACATTGACTTAGAAACACTGCTGTACACATCTCTCTCCTAGTCTGGCCCCTTGTCAATACTAGGGGCATTATATATTGGGAGATGAGTATTTCCCAGCACTTCTGATTTTTAAATCCACGTAAACAAACATTACTGAACGATATCATTCCTTAGATCCTGAGAAGGTGTAAAGAAGAAGATAAAATATTCCTTTCCTGAAATAAATTTGTAACCAACAAGCTGTATAATCTTGGTCAAACAACAAAACTTCTGGACCTCAGTGTCCTCTTCATATGCAAATTTCACAGTGCTTTAAAAAGAGCTACAAGTGAGCGAGCACAAAATGTGTGAAAGTAGCCCATTGGCGTCTAGTCCTTTTTGTCAATTAATACAAAATATTATTACAAAGGGCAAAGGAATGATAAGAACTAATTAGAAATACAAATAATCTGTTATGAGAGGGCAGAGGACAAAGTGGCGAATACAGATGGGCAGGGAGTCAAGGCAAAGTTGCACAGACAGGATTGAAGAGACTTTGAAACATGAGAAGGATTTCAATAATCAGAAGGACAGGCTCAGGGGCACTTCTTTGCTAAGAGGGTCAGAAGCAAAGCCCCAAAGATATAAACAACAGGGTCCACAGACAGATAGAATTTTACTTCTGCAGCATGGCTTTCCATGGTAATCTTATGTTTATTATTTTATACACTGAAAAATATTACTCTAAGAAGGGGTCCACATGCTTCACCAGACTGTCAAAGGAACCCACGATGCAAAAAATTTTCAGAATCCCTATATTCAAGGAATAGAGATATCACAGAAAGACCAGTGTTCTTGAAGGGGTGGGGTAGGGAACAAGCCAACTAGTCATTTGGGAACTAAGTTAGGCAGCACTCGATGATTATGTTAAAGGGTTTGAAGTTCGTTCTTTAAACAATGGGATGTCACTGAAAGTTTTGAAAAGCAAAGTACTTTTCTAATGACTTAGGAGGAAATCTCAGGCAGCTATGAAAAAGATAAGTGCTCTGAAGCAGTGAGTTCAGACAGGTAATTTCCAAAACGTCAGGTGAGATCTGATGAGAGCCGAAAGTAGAAGAGTGACAGTAGGGAGAGAAAGAAGGAGATGAACCCAGAGTCCTGGGAAAATTTAATAAAAAGAACTTAAGGGCTGACTAGCTGTGAGACAGAGGGTGTAGTAAAAAGCCAATTCACGTATTACTGGGGGAGTACTGATAGAATTCACAACAGCACCTTCAAGAACAGATAAGTTTTGATAGGGATAAGACCTTGGCTGCTGCTGCTAAGTCGCTTCAGTCGTCTCCGACTCTGTGCGACCCCATAGATGGTAGCCCACCAGGCTCTGCCATCCCTGGGATTCTCCAAGCAAGAATACTGGAGTGGGTTGCCATTTCCTTTTCCAGTACATGAAAGGGAAAAGTGAAAGTGAAGTTGCTCAGTCGTGTCCTACTCTTAGCGACCCCATGGACTGAAGACTACTAGGCTCCTCCTTCCATGGGATTTTCCAGGCAAGAGTACTGGAGTGGGGTGCCATTGCCTTCTCCGAAGACCTTGGCAGGGGATGCTAAATTTGGATCTGTACTGATTAAGCCTGAGATACTCACTAGGATTGAGATGCCTACCTGGCAACTGGAAAACCGAGTCTAGAACAAGGGAGATGGGACCAAGATGAAAAGACTTTGTTAAGAAATTCCAGATAATTCCTTACAAATTGGGATAGTATCAATATGGCAAGTATATCTGGTTCAGGTGAGTCACAGGCTCTGAAGAAAGCCAGAAGGTTTATTTCAACACTAGGTAAGTATTTAAGATGCTTGTAGTAATGACAATCTTTGGACTATTAATGAGTTCTCGGTATTTAGGACATTTCCAAGAGAAATGATATTATGTGTTTTGGAATTTAGGTGCCCAACTCACCCCGGATTCTTTACCGTTGGAGCCACCAGGGAATCTCTCAACTCAGTCCATAAAGTATTTTTTAATAGTAGCATTGAAAAAAAAATAATAGTAGCATTGAAATAATTTAAAGAAGTACTCAGATGTTACTACAGAGGATGTATCAGAAATATTACGTGGGAAAATGGTTTGTGGATGACAAACATATCCTTCTACTTGTACCTTTACTGAATTTTTTGCAATACTCTGAACACTGACTCATAGATGCAGTCTATATGACATCCAGGGGAGAGAGGGAGGAAGGGATGCTCCAGGTATCTGAGGTGTGATGAGCTGAGGTGCTAATAGTAATGACAGAATACAGTACATGATTTCTCTGGTGATTAGTGTAGAAGAGATCATGGGATCTCAGCACTTAAACACTAGCTGCATATACTGAGATCTTCAGTCATATTCTAATATTAGGGTCCTAGATTTAGGAAAATTGTAGCATAATTCATTTAGATACCTGGACATAACAAATGATAGCTATGAGAGGTCTCTGCCACCAGCATAACTAATTGCTTTTGGATGCCTCACAGGATAATGCACTCCATATTCAAGAGTGGCAATCCTGGGCTCCCCTGCTGGTCCAATGGTTGGGAATCCACCTGCCAATGTAGGGGACACAGGTTCAGTCCCTGCTCGAGGAGGATCTCACATTCTGCAGAGCCACTGGGCTAATGCACCACAACTACTGAGCCCACGCGTCGCAGCTGCTGGGCTCACGTGCTGCAATGACGGAAGCCTGTGCACCTAGGGCAGTGCTGGTGCTCGGCACCCAGGGAAGCCGGCACAGTGAGAAGCCCATGCCCCAAAACAAAGAGGAGCTTTGGATCGCCATAAATAGAGAAAGTCCGTGTGTAGCAACAAAGAATGAAGACACAGCACAGCCAAAAATAAAATAAATATATGTTTAGAAAAAAAGAGTGGCGATTTCTTTCCTTCCTGGATATTGCTTAGCAATGTTATACCCATCTTAACAAGTAGTAGCTTAACAAATAGAAGTTCTGAATCTCTATATTTAACTGTTAAGAGAGGAGTGGACAGGCTTTAGGATCAGGTATTCCATTACTCATCATCACTATATACTTTCCTCATGGAGAAACCTGCTTTGAAAAATATAAGATATTTTGTGGGTTTCAATGGCCTGTCTCCTGGCTTTGACTCTAAAAGAGGATGGGTCAGAAGCTAAGTAAAACTTTATGAAGGTGTTTATTAATTAATAATATTTTAATTATTTACCCTTCATTAATGTTTTCCTCAGACCTGCCCTCTAGGTTCTATAAGAACCATTGTGGAAAAGAAGAATTTTTGGACAGGTTGCATATTTTAAGTGGTATGAGACCGGAAAATATTTTAGCCTACCTTTTTATTTATGCTCAAATTCTCTGTTGGTTTTTAGGTGAAATTTATGCATTTATTGAAACAATAAATATTTATTGCACATCTTCTACGTGCCAGGGACTGGGAGGACACCAAGCCTACAGAACTGATCAGGATAGTTATGATTCTACCCATTTAGGGCTTCTAGTACTGAACACCTAAACTCAAGGCCTTTTCATACTATTCATGGGGTTCTACAGGCAAGAATATTGAAGTGGTTTGCCATTCCCTTCTCTAGTGGACCACATTTGTCAGAACTCTCCACCATGACCCATCCATCTTGGGTAGCCCTTCAGGGCGTGGCTCATAGTTTCATTGAGTTAGACAAGGCTGTGGCCCATGTGATCAGTTTGATTCATTTTGTGTCATTGTGGTTTTCATTCTGTCTGCCCTCTGACGGATAAGAGGCTTATGGAAGCTTCCTGTTGTGAGACACTGACTGTGAGGGAAACTTGGGTCTTGACCTGATGGGCGGGGTCATGCTCACTAAATCTTTGACCCAATTTTCTGTTGATGGGCGGAGCTGTATTCCCTCCCTGTTGTTTGACCTGAGACCAAACCATGGTGGGGTAATGAAGATAATGGGGACCTCCTTCAAAAGGTCTAGTTGTATTCAGTGCCCTTGACCGTGCCACAGGCCACTATCAACCCACGCCTCCACCGGAAAACTCTGGCCACTCACAGGCAAGGCTGGGTCAGTCTCTTGTGGAGTCATTGCTCCCTTCTCCTGGGTCCTGGTGCGCACGAGGTTTTGTTTGTGCCCTCCAAGAGCCTGTTTCCCCATCCTGTGGAAGTTCGGTAATCAAATCCCACTGGCCTCCACAGTCAAATTCCCTGGGGGTTCTTAGTCCCTTTGCCAGATCCCCGGGTTGGGAAACCTGTTGTGGGTCCTAGAACTTTCTTAACTGTGTGAGAATTTATTTGGTATAATTGTTCTGCAGTTTGCAGGTCATCTAACTCAATGAAACTCTAACTAACAGTGTGAGAATTTATTTTGTATAATCGTTCTGCAGTTTTTGCCTTGTCTAACTCAATGAAATATGAGCCATGCTGTGCAGGGCCACCCAAGACGGATGGGACATGGTGGAGAGTACTGACAAAACATGGTCTGCTGGAGAAGCGAATGGCTAACCACTTCAGTATTCTTGCCTTGAGAATTCCATGAACAGTATGAAACGGCAAAAAGAAATAACACTGAAAGATGAATTCCCAGGTCAGTAGGTGCTCAGTATGCTACTAGAGAAGAGTGGTGAAATAACTCCAGAAAGAATGAAAAGCCAAAGCCAAAGTGAAAACAACGCTCAGTTATGGATATGACTGGTGATAGAAGTAAAATACAATGCTGTAAGAAAAATATTACATAGGAACCTGGAATGTTAGGACCATGAATCAAGGCAAATTGGAAGTGGTCAAATAAGAGATGGCAAGAATGAACAACAACATTTTAGGAATCGACGAACTAAAATGGACTAGAATGGGTGGCTTTAATTCAGATGACCATTATATCTACTACTGTGGGCAAGAATCCCTTAGAACAAATGGAGCAGACCTCATAGTCAACAAAAGAGTCCAAAATACAGTACTTGGGTGCAGTCTCAAAAATGACAGAATGATCTTTGTTCGTTTCCAAGGAAAACTATTCAATATCCTAGTAATTCAAGTCTATGGCCCAACCACTGATGCTGAAGAAGTTGATGTTGAATGGTTCTATGAAGACATATAAGGCCTTCTAGGACCAACACCCAAAAAAGATGTCTTTTCATCATAGGGGACTGGAATGCAAATGTAGGAAGTCAAGAGATACCTGGAGCAAAAGGCAAGTTTGGCCTTGGAGTACAAAATGAAGCAGGGCAAAGGCTAACAAAATTTTGCCATGAGAACACACTGGCCATAGCAAACACCCTCCTCCAACAACACAAGAGATGACTCTACACATGGATATCACCAGATGATCAATACTGAAATCAGACTGATTATATTCTTTGCAGTCTTAGATGGAGAAGTTCTATACAGTCAGCAAAAATAAGACCAGGAGCTGACTGTGGCTCAGATCATGAATTTCTTATTGCCAAATTCAGACTTAAATTGAAGAAAGTAGAGAAAACCACTAGACCATTCAGGTATGACCTAAATCAAATCCCTTATGATTATACAGTGGAAGTGACAAATAGATTCAGGGGATTAGATCTGATACAGTGCCTGAAGAACTATGGACGGAGGTTCATGACATTATACAGGAGGCAGTGATCAAGACCATCCCCAAGAAAAAGAAATGAAAAAGGCAAAATGGTATACTGATGAGGTCTTACAAATAGACGAGAAAAGAAGAGAAGCTAAAGGCAAAGGAGAAAAGGAAAGATATACCCATTTGAATGCAGAGTTCCAAGGAATAGCAAGGAGAGATAAGAAAGCCTTCCTCAGTCATCAGTGCAAAGTAATAGAGGAAAACAATAGAATGGGACAGACTAGAGGTCTCTTCAAGAAAATTAGAGATACCAAGGGAACATTTCATGCAAAGGTGGGCTCAATAAAGGACAGAAATGATATGGACCTAACAGAAGCAGAAGAGATTAAGAAGCGGTGGCAAGAATACACATAAGATCTATACAAAAAAGATCTTCATGACCCAGATAACCACAATGGTGTGATCACTCACCTAGAGCCAGACATCCTGGAGTGTGAAGTCAAGTGGGCCTTAGGAAGCATCACTACGAACAAAGCTAGTGGAGATGATGGAATTCTAGCTGAGCTATTTCAAATCCTAAAAGATGATGCTGTGAAAGTGCTGCACTCAGTAAGCCAGCAAATTTGGAAAACTCAGCAGTGGCCACAGGGCTGGAAAAGGTCAGTTTTCATTTCAATCCCAAAGAAAAGCAATGCGAAAAAATGTTCAAGCTACTGCACAATTGCCTTCATCTCACATGCTAGCAAAATAATGCTCAAAATTCTCCAAGCCAGGCTTCAACACTACATGAACTGAGAATTTCCAGATGTTCAAGCTGGATTTAGAAAAGGTAGAGGAACCAGAGATCAAATTGCCAACATCCATTGGATCATTGAAAAAGCAAGAAAATTGCAGAAAAACATCTACTTCTGTTGTATTGACTACGCCATAGCCTTTGAATGTGTGAATCACAAGAAACTGTGGAAAATTATTTAAAACAGAGGACTAGCAGACCACCCTACCTGCCTCCTGAGAAATCTTTGTGGAGGTCAAGAAGCAACAGTTAGAACTGGACATGGAACAATGGACTGGTTCCAAATTGGGAAAGGAGTATGTCAAGGATGTATATCGTCACCCTGCTTATTGAACTTAAATTCAGAGTACATCATGCAAAATGCCAGGCTGGATGAAGCACAAGCTTCATCAAGATTTCCAGGAGAAATATCAATAACCTCAGATATGCAAATGACACCACCCTCATGGCAGAAAGCAAAAAAGAACTAAAGAGACTCTTGATGATGGTGAAAGAGGAGAGTGAAAAAGTTGGCCTAAAACTCAACATTCAAAAAACTAGATCAGGGGCTCTGTATCAACCTAGAGGTGTTGGATGGGGAGGGAGACGGGAGGGAGGTTAAAAAGGGAGGGGATATATGAATATCTATGGCTGATTCATGTTGAGGTTTGACAGAAAACAACAAAATTCTGTACAGCAATTATCCTTCAATTAAAAAATAAATTAAAAAAAAAAGTAACATCACACACACACAAGAAAAACTAGGATCATGTCATCAGGTCCCATCACTTCATGGCAAATGATGGGGAAACAGTGGAAACAGTGACAAACAATTTTGGGGGGCTCCAAAATCACTACAGATGGTGACTGCAGCCATGAAATTAAAAGATGCTCACTCCTTGGAAGAATAGTTATGATCTACCTAGACAGCATATTAAAAAGCAGAAAAGTTACTTTGCCAACAAAGGTCCGTCTAGTTAAGGCTATGGTTTTTCCAGGAGTCATGTATGGATGTGAGAGTTGGACTGTAAAGAAAGCTGAGTGCCAAAGAATTGATGCTTTTGAACTGTGGTGTTGGAGAAGACTCTTGAGGGTCCCTTGGACTGCAAGGAGATCCAACCAGTCCATCCTAAAGGAGATCAGTCCTGAATATACACTTGAAGTACTATTGCTAAAGCTCAAGCTCCAATACTTTGGCCACGTGATGTGAAGAACTGACTCATTTGAAAAGACCCTGATGCTGGGAAAGATTGAAGGTGGGAGGAAAAGGGGATGACAGAGGATGACATGCTTGGATGGCATCACCAACTCAATGGACATGAGTTTGAGTAAACTCTGCAAGTTGTTGATGGACTTAGAGGCCTGGCGTGCTGCAGTCCATGGGGTCACCAAGAGTTGGACATGACTGAGTGACTGAACTGAACTGATACTCAAGGCAGGCATTTTTGAGGTGCTGAGTTAGAGGGAAACAACCAAAATTACAAAGATCATGGGACCTCTATTTCAGGAGAGGGAGAAAAATAATATATATCATAAAAATTTAAATATGTAACATATAATTAAATTGTATACTGTTGGGAAGTGATATCTACCATGACAAAAAAATGAATCACGATAATTGGAATGGGAAGGTGGATAGGAGTTACTATTTTAAAAAATATGGTGATCAGGCAATGCCTCTCTAAACTGGTGACATTTAAGCAAAGATGTGAAGGAGGTGAAAGAGCATGGGAATTTTTGAAGAAAGACTGTCACAGGGAGGAGAATGGCCAATGCACAGTGTCTGAGACAGGATTGTGCCTGGCGTGTTCTAGAAAATCAGAGATTCCAGTGAGGCTGGAGCCAAGTAAATCAGAATGAGAGTCAGAGAAGAAGTGGGGCCAGATTGTTCAGGGTCTTTAATGCCATGCCTCAAGTCTTTTTAAGAACTGCCTTCATAGACAAGAAAGATAAAAGCCATAGTTTAATAAACTAATATCATGAACTAGAAGAAGCCTCTATAGGTTTTGATGTTTGGTATCTAACTCCTACCAGGATGATGGACAAAAAGTCATTATATCATGAGGACAGATTATCTCCAGAAATCTGATTCCTACAGCTTTACAACATATATCAACTCAGTGACTGTCGGGACTACACTTTTAAACCTCACTGTAGCAGACAGGCAAGGTGCTACACTATTGTTGCCCTGATAAAACGGACAGCTTACTGAAAATTTCCTGTGACAAGAAAGTTGACGAAGGTTTTTTCTGTGATTAAGTTGATGGTAGCATGTTTTTAGAAATATTTTCAGGAAATAATTCTTCTATGTCTGTGTCATCTCTGCTCTGCACTTTAGATCTTTGGGGACTCAAATGAGGACAGATCCAAAACATTTCTCAAGGGAAACTTCAGCTAGTCTTGCAAGTGTGTCTGTAGACCAGCTCAGGAAACAGTATGATGCCTTGCTTCAGCTTCTCGTCTTTCATAGTAAAATGTCAACCCTGCATCCATGCCTTTAATACCAGCAATCAAAGCCCTCATCAGGGAGTGTCTGCTACCCCAAGCAGAGCTGAGAGGAAAATGACATTCAGAGATCATTCATGGAACACACTAACTACTTGAACTACTAAATATTTTAAGTTCTGTACACAAATCAATCATTATAGAAAGGCAAGGCATTTACCCCCTGGCTGAACTGTGCTTTAGTTCTTGAACTTGCCTAAAGTCTTTTTTCTTTTTTTTTTTAGGAAATAATCACTGTTAATAACATTTGCATTTTCAGTAAACTTCATAACATTTCCTGTTTTGTTACATAAGTGTTCCCTGTGTTAAATCTTTTATGAAATATTTCTCTGAGAACATATTATATTAATCTATATTCTTGAAGAATCACAATATGATGGAAAAAGACCTTCTGTATCTGAAATAAAAAAATAAACATACCTAACTAAACTTCATAAATATGAATATACTATATGCATGTAGTATATAACAATATATATTTCATCTGTGTAGAGCACTGAAAGACAAACATCTGATTAATTCATGGATATTTTAATAGAAGTATTTAGAACACCAAAATGCTCAAAGTATATTATAGAACAGCATCTAATTATTTTAATATTGTACAAATATTGTAGTGTACTTTTAAGCAAATAACATTTTCAAGTTTCTTTTAGACAGTTTTCTCTTGGAACTTATCAAAATTCCAAAAATGCATAATAAAATAATTCAGTATTATTTTTCTCTTTTATTCCAGTGTGTAATAAACTATTACTAGAATTACAGAATACAAAATTATGGGGGAATACAAAATTATCATTATGAACGTCAACTACCAAAATAAAGGCAACTGAAAGCAATAAAGGTATGGGGAGTGGAAAATATGCCAGTTTAAAAGCTTAATAATATATAAGCATCTTTGGGAGACTTTGTTTGTCTCCCCATAAACTGTCACATTCTGATTTAGGATTGTTTGTGAAATGAATCTAGTCAGTAATGGGCCAAGATATCACTATACCCTTTCTCTTATAAATCACAGCAATTTACTCAGTAGGAATGATCTATCCTTATTCTCTCATTCCCCATAATCCAATCACTTCCTCTCATAAGCACTTTTCCCCTGGTTTGCACAATAATGCATTTTCTGTAACTAACAACCATCATTTCCTGATTATCATGCTTCTATCCTTGCACAGGAATGTGGGTCCTCTGTGGGTCAGGGTCACCTTTCCCATCCATCTGTGTCCCCATGTTAAGTGTGTTAGCTGAAAGGGGAGTCTGGATACACCATCATTTTGCCTAGTCCATATAAAAGTTTGAGTGCCCCCAAGTCTATGCCACTTTGATTAAGAACCATCACATTTTGGTGTGTCTAATACTGTGCTTTCAGAATAAGCACATTCAAAGACTTATTAGTAACTTTGCCTGCAGCAGATTCCTGTAAATTTAATGATGAAAATGTTGTAGAAAATTCTCTATGGTTTTCCATGCATGCTGCAGTGACCTTCCTAAAGAATAAACATAAATAAATAAATGACTTGACAGCAGCTCATAAGAAAAAAATCTTGAGTTCCATACACATTATGATTCAAACTATCCACACATCTATTTGAATTTAAGTTCAATTTAAGTTTATTTAAAGGTCCTTCACTCCAGGGTATTTTAGTTTCAGGATTTGGTACACTGGATCACCGGGTTCCTAGCTGCTATCATCACTAAATGAGGGACTCCCATTCTTTCTTAGCTTATTCAAGTATTAACAGCCTCTAAGACTGCTGAGTTGCCATACCCGAAAGAATTTGCTATAGGTTTTACATGTCTCTCAGGGCTAAGGGAAATCTCACTGTCTGGGTGATTTCAGTGGATTCCTTACATCTTAAACAAGTCAGGGCATCAAGAGCCCTGAAAGAGTTCAGCAGTGACACTGACCATATTGATGTGGGACAAGAGCGTCTTGGGCACATCCCACTGGTCACAATTCTGCACTGTTGGCTATCCTTCCTGGTGGTGAGTGTTTCCTAGAGCCGAGTGACTTCACTGCCCAGTGTGAGACACTACTGCTGGTGTCTGAAATATTTCCTACCATTTTACAAGACTAATTTTGTTCCGGGAGGAGCTAGACTTCCCAACAGCAAGATGGTATCACAAAGGGCAAATATTACAAGCATAAGAATCTGACCTATTAGACTGATGAGTACTGAGGATGATTCGTGGATGCCTACAGTATTAGACCTCATTGTAGGTCTATTTTTTTTGATGCTGAATGAGTAATTTTCTGAGTCATTTCAGACCGGCTTAAGTGGGAAAAAATAGAAAATACCAAAAAACCCTCACTTCCAATACTAGCGAGGCCAGGTAAGAATGAAAATATTCTCATACTAGTTCCATTGCTTTTATAATCAGATAATATGAATTTTGCTAGAATTGCATTATGTTTACAAAACAACTGTTTATAACAGTAGTTCTCAAAATGTGGTCTCCACAATAGCAGCATCAATATTACCTGGGAAATTGTTAGAAAAGCAGATTCTGAGATCACATTCCTTACCTACTGAATCAGATGTGGGGAGGGCTCAGCACTCCATGCTTTAACAAGCCCTCCTAACAATTCTAATGCCTGGGGTACAAGTTTAAGAGCCATTGCTCTATAAAATCAATGTACAACTGGAAAAAGCTGTGGCATGGGCCCTTCAGATTAGAACTCTTGATAACAAGGATGGAAAGGGGGATTAAATTATTGTTTCTGTGAAGACTAGGGATGTAGTTAGAGATGAAGGGCTTGGGAGCTGGTGATAAACATGGAAATGTGCATCCAGCCAACAGATACTCCACACACTGGCTCCTTGCACCTTTCATGTATTTTAATTCTGGATGAACTATGTGGAGAATTCTCCCTACCATCACTCCCTTCTATTTCTAAAGTTTCTAGAGTAGTAAGAGATTATCATGTTCCTTAAGAATATAAGACAACATCAGTTCTATGGTACCTTGAAGCTACATGTAGGAACAAGCTGGAATAATTCAGATAAGGCCATCATCACAGCAAAGAGTTAGGACTGAGAAAAGTGTTGCTACTTCATTCTCCCATGCATTACATGTAGGTATAATCAGTGTATAATAGCTACCAAGGGTATAACTAAAGAGAAAAGAAACCAAAAATATAGTTAGAGGTTATGTGTATTAGGGCAAGTCCCATTCAATTTGTTTGAGAATGGAGACAGGTGGATTATAATTAGAAACTTGCATAGTATCTCTAGGTCTTTCTCAGATTTGGTTTTCAAAGCTAATATCACATACTGATTATCCTTTAAATTTCCTTTAACTGTCTGGTTTTTAGTGATTTGCTGAAAGACATTCAGTTATTCATGCAAATGTAGATCTCTAATTATTTTTATTTATATTCTAGAAAATTTGCTTTAACAACCTAACTTGCTTAACACCCTGGGAAAACATTTTTGACATTATAGAATTGATTTCATCAAATGTATAAGCTTTTGCATGGTAAAGAAATTATAAACAAAAAGACAACCTACAGAATGGGGGGAAATATTTGTAAATAATATGACCAACCAGGGCTTAATTTTCAAAATGTATAAACAGCTCATACAATTCAACAACAGAAAACCAAATAACTCAATTGAAAAATTGACAGCAGTTCTAAATAGACATTTCTCCAAAGAAGAAACACACATGGCCAAAAAGCATTTGAAATGATGCTCAATATCACTAATAATGAGAAATACAAATCAAAACTTCAATGAGGTACCACTTCACACTGGTCAGTGTGGCCATCATTAAAAACTCTATGAATAAGAAATGCTGGAAAGGAGGTGGAAAAAAGGGAACCTTTCTACACTGTTAGTGGGAATGTAAGCCACAATGGAAAACAGTAGGTAGGTTCCTCAGCTAAAAATAGAGTTGCCATACGATCCAGCAATCTTACTCCTGGGCATATACAGACAAAACTCTATAATTCAAAAAGATACATGCATCACTATATTCATAGCAGCATTATTCACAATAGCCAAGATATGGAAACAACCTAAATGTCCACTGACATATGAATGGATAAAGAAGCTATGGTACATGTATGCTGTAGAATATTACTCAGCCATAAAAAGAATGAATGAATGCCATTTGCAGCAACATGGATGCAACTAGAGATTATCATACTTAAGTAAGCAAGAAAGACAAATACTATACAATATCACTTATATGTGAATCTAAAATATGCACAAATGAACCTATCTATGAAACAGATTTACAGACATGGAGGACAGACTTGTGGTTACCAAGTGGGAGGGGATCAGTGGAGGGATGAAGTGGGAGGTTGGGGTTAGCAGATGTAAGCTATTATATATAGAACAGATAAACAAGGTCCTACTGTATAGCACAGATAACTATATTAAATATCGTATGATAAACAATAATAGAAAAGAATATGAAAAAGAATATATGCATAAATGAGTCACTTTGCTGTACAGCAGAAATTTTTTTAATTTATTTTTAATTGGTTGATAATTGCTTTATAATATTGCATTGGTTTCTGCCATATATCAACATGAAGCAGCCATAAGTATACATATATCCCCTCCCATCTGAACCTCCCTCTCACCCCATCCCACCCTTCTAGGTTGTCACAGAGCACAGATTTGAGCTCCCTACATCATACAGCAAATTTCCATTGGCTATCTAATTTTACATATGGTAATGTATATGTTTCAATGCTACTCTCTCAATTGGTCCTAGCCTCTCTTTCCCCTACTGTTTCCACAAGTCTATTCTCTATGTCTTGTATAGCAGAAATTAATGCAACATTGCAAACCAACTATACTTCAATAAAAAAATTAAAAAATACTGAGTTGAATGCTTGCCTGGAAAATCCCATGGATGGAGGAGACTGGTAGGCTGCAGTCCATGGGGTCGCTGGGAGTCGGACACGACTGAGCGATTTCACTTTCACTTTTCACTTTCATGCATTGGAGAAGGAAATGGCAACCCACTCCTGTACTCTTGCCTGGAGAATCCCAGGGACGGGAGAGCCTGGTGGGCGGCCGTCTCTGGGGTCGCACAGAGTCGGACACAACTGAAGCGACTTAGCAGCAGCAGCAGAATGCTTGATTATATAGTTTACTTTTATATGCATGCTGTAATTTCCTTTAAATTCTGATTTTACCTATCTTCCCTTTGTAATCCTATTTAACATCTTCCACCTCTTAGTTCTTTCACACCACCATGAGGCTTTGCTAGTCAAGATCTAAGAGCTCAAGCTCTAGCCTAGAAATGAAGGCGGCTCATGAATAAACTGATGTGTATAAAGATCTTAGACTAATATCAGCACATAGTAAACACTTGCTAAGCTCAGTTATTGCTGTCATTATTAACTATCCAGCCAAGGCGTCTCAGCTCAGTTACTGGGCCCAACCAAAAAGTGCCCTACAATACCAGACATAGCAATCCCATACTTTCTTCAGAAATGGGAGTCTTCTGTAGTCAAATCCCTACTTCTTTTATAAATGCAGAAGAAAAGAGAGCTGAAAATTTGTTAACTCAGTGCCTAATACTGAGGCAGACCCAAACTGAGGTTAATGACCAGAAAT
Organism: Giraffa tippelskirchi; assembly: GCF_054371585.1. Taxonomy (NCBI): domain Eukaryota; kingdom Metazoa; phylum Chordata; class Mammalia; order Artiodactyla; family Giraffidae; genus Giraffa; species Giraffa tippelskirchi. The sequence continues at coordinate 112,775,339 of NC_137278.1, read as the reverse complement.
CACAAAGAATTAAACTTACTTCACAATTCTTTCTGAACCAAGAGAAAGAAGATTCTCAGAAAACTCAAAATAAATTAAATTCAACATGAAATTTGAAGTTTGAGATGAGAAAGTGGGAGAATTCATCAAATTATTAAAAGATAAAATACTGCTAACTATTATTGGAAGAAAGATTTTTTTCTCCTTTTCTCCTTTTGATAAATCAGATTTTCTATAATACTGATGATTTAGAAAAAATAATATAATAAGCATTCTTACCCTTTGATTTTTAGTGATTTTACTGAAAAACATATTCTACATGCTTATGCAACAGGATTTCAAAATATTTTTATTTATATTCTGGAAAACTGTTAATTACCTGCAAATGTTCTTTTAAATTAAATATACAGTTGAATCCTTTAAAACTAATTTTATGTAATCACTATTATGTTTTTTAAACTATGACTTCACCTAAATATCCTTTCTTTCTAAACATACTTAGCAGCCCAAATTTAGACATTGTTCTCCTTTGCCTTCTTCATGAACTATCAACCTATTATATCCCACTTCATAAATTCATTAACAATTTATTATCTCAGTTAATTATTTAGATACTGCTAAAACTTCAATCTACTCTGAAATTTATGAAGAAATTATTTTCTTTCATGGTTTGAAATACTCAATTTATGTGCATATTTCTTCCCTTTAAGCAGTAATTCATACTTATGTTAATGAAAAAACACATATCAACAATATGAAATATACTGGTTTTGTGAAAAAGAAGCTGAGCATGTCACACATGAATAGAAACTGCCTGGGAGAATTTTAATTTTGACAGGCACCATGCAAATATTTGAAAGACAATTTGACAAAAAGAAAATTTGAAGAAAATTAGTATGAATGATTTTGCAATGGAGAATTTTGACATTGAAATACTTTTACATTAAAATCAATGCCTTTCTTGAGTCCAAATGCCACATTCATCCAGTCTTAAATACTGAGTAGGCATAAAGAGTAGAAACATACATAAGACATGATCACTGGTCAACTCTGCCTTTAAGGAGCTCAGAGTTCCACAGAAGAGACAAATAATTATGTTGTACTAGGTTCAGTGTTTAGAAACAACTTTTGGAAGGTGCGACTAGAAAGAGGAATTGATAGAAGGCTTTGCAGAGGAGATATTTGGCGTGAAACATAAAGAAAAGGGCTTTTGGTCTCCAAAAGAGGACAGAAAGGACAGTAAGAAAGAGCAGCAAAGATTCTGAAGTGAGGAATTGACAGAAGGCTTTGCAGAGGAGATATTTGGTGTGAAACATAAAGAAAAGGCCTTTTGGTCTCCGAAAGAGGATAGAAAGGACAGTAAGAAAGAGCAGCAAAGGTTCTGGAGCACAAAGGGGAAACAGCAAGGGGTGTGTGGGGGATATAAGCAAAAATCAGGTAACCTTATCAGTTCAGTTCAGTTGCTCAGTCGTGTCCAACTCTTTGTGACCCCATGGACTGCAGCACACCAGGCCTCCCTGGCCATCACCAACTCCCGGAGTTTACTCAAACTCATGTCTATTGAGTTCATGATGCCATTTAACCGTCTCATCCTCTGTTGTTCCCTTCTCTTCCTGCCTTCAATCTTCCCCAGCATCAGGGTCTTTTCAAATGAGTCAGTTCTTTGTATCAGGTGGCCAAAGTATTGGAGTTTCAGCTTCAGCATCAGTCCTTCCAATGAATATTCAGGACTGATCTCCTTTAGGATGGACTGGTTGGATCTCCTTGCAGTCCAAGGGACTCTCAAGAGTCTTCTCCAACATCACAGTTCAAAAGCATCAATTCTTTGGCACTCAGCTTTCTTTATAGTCCAACTCTCACATCCATACATGACTACTGGAAAAACCATAGCTTTGACTAGATGGACCTTTGTTGGCAAAGTAATGTCTCTGCTTTTTAATAAGCTGTCTAGGTTGGTCATAACTTTTCTTCCGAGGAGCAAGTGTCTTTTAAGTTCATGGCTGCAGTCACCGTCTGCAGTGATTTTGGTAATCTTATAGAGCATATCAAAAGGAAACAGAAAACTACCAAAGATGTTAGACAGAGAAATAACAAATAGGTGTATTCAAAATCTAGGTTTAGGGGGAGGGTAGAGAAAATGAGAGCAGAAAGACCATTTAGATATTTTTTGTAATTTAACAGTATGAATTTAGAGACCCTTAACAGAGAAACATAAAAAATTCAAGAAATATTTAGAAGGGAAATTTGATTCAGGTATGGACTGAGGGGTGGGGATGGCTAAAAAGAATTAAGAATGATTCCTAGATCCCTGACTTGAACAGTTAGGTGAACAGTGTATAATACACTGAGACAGGGAACATCTAAATAGGAGAAGGCATGCAGTCGGGCAGGAAGAGTAGTAATATGGGGTTAAAGATGCCTGTGGGAACCTAACTGGTCATACTAGTAACTTCAATCTATAGTCTAGAAAAGAGAGATGTCATCTTGAATTACACATTCGGGAGCCTTGGGTAACTAACTCAGAAGACTTTCGACAGCAACTAATTAATTTTGCAGAAGTACAACTATCATGTCTAGAATAAATTATATTTGCTTCCTCTACTGCCAACAGGATAGAGCCTATTGTAAAAACCCACTGCCACCAATTGGGCTTCTTCATGTCATGAATTATATTTTCCTATTTATGGCTGACATCTCTTATTATTATATAATTGCTTCTTTATAGAAAGCAGAATATCTGCCTCTATTATGATAGCATTCACATTATAAGTTCATTACACCATTTAGAAGATATCAAGTAAAACAACTGAATATATAATAATGCATCAACAATGTCTCATTTTTTAAGATGTTAAAGAGTGCTTTGCTCTTTATTTGGTTTTCTTCTTTTTAAATCATAAAGTTGCATTCCTTGGAAGCTTCTTTGATGAGGCATGTTTTCCTGAATTTTTTTTAACCTAACAGATGTTTGGGTAGTTAAAATTCCTCATGAGTATGGTATCCCGTGGTTTTCACAACCTAAGTGTTACCCCAGGAATTTTCCTTTCTTGCTGGTTTCCAGTCTTGGTGGTCTATAGGAGATGCACATTATGAGAGCCCCATTTCATTCCATACTAATTTCACACCCACACTCTTTTAAAATTGTACATTTCCTCAGCATTATAAGTACCTATTGTGGACTGCAGAGATATTTAAAAACTTTCCATTCTCTATTCCTCCTCCATACACAACTCAAATCCCTTTTGAGTTTAAGGGTAATCAAAGAAGTAAGAGATAAGTAAAATAATCTGGAACACTTTCATGTTTCAAGTTAAATATTTCTTCCATTTGTAATTTCTGTGCTGATGTTTGTAGCTATGCATACTCAGTGTGAAGAAGAGAGCAATAGCTGTTATGCAGATGATTTAAGGAGAAAACCAATTTGGCTTCAATTATCTCGATCAGAGTAGGTGGGAGAAAGAAATGTTTGCTTGAGGTGGCTGAATATTGTTATTTTTATTCACTTCAGTGTACAGAGGTAGATCCAGATTCAGGAAATAACCCAATTTAATTCTCAGCTTGCATTCTAACATTGTTCCCTGCATCTTCAATTTGAGTGCTCTTCCTTATGAGCTCAGAGAGAATTAATACAATACATATTCTTATTCTATAAGCCATATTAGAACATTTTATAATATTATTCCAAATGGGTGGTCTTTTTATTTGAGCTGTTCAAATGTTGAATCATTTGACCTCAAACTAGCCATCAATTACTAGCTCCTTATCAAAGAAGCTCCAGGTTTTGATTAAGAGGTTCTGGTAATGAGTGCTTGGGCAAAATCTGATGCCATTAGAATAAACTGCATGAATTTTAAATACAGATTTTATATTATTTAGTGTTTTTTTTAATCACAGGAATGACTCACTTTCATCATTTTATTTTCTTATATTATAAAATGACATAATACTTTTTTGAATCATACTTAATAAATTTCTTCATTCAGATTACCTTTTATGTTTGCAAAATGTCTGTAATGCTTTTCAACTTTGGTATGCAGAATCAACATCTAATCCTTATTTACTTTATTTAATCTTAAAAAGATTACTGCTCTTCAAGATTTTTGTTGCTTGACTATTCTCTTATTCTTATACAGTATGTTAGCTCACTATATATACTGTCTTGTAACAATATACATGGTGTATTTTCATCTTTCATATCAAATGCCACCTCAGATTATCTCTCCTTGGCTTAATATAATAACATATTTTTTACTGTACATTTATAAAATTCATTTATCATTAGAAAAATGTCAACTTCATTTATGAAACTAAATGAAGAGTGACCAACTCATTCTCATAACTTCCAAAATTAATTTATTATTCCCACCCCCATATGAATACTCAGCTGAAAAGCTAGTAAGTTTGAGAATGCCAAGAAAAATAATACGTCTGTTGTCACAAATTCTGAAATATACTAATCTTTTCACTTTTCTCTCTTAATCACAGTGGTAGAAATGCTACTGTATTCTCTTTTCTATTTTATTGATAAACTGAAAATTAGTTTTTCAGTCAAAAATTAGTTTTTAAGGATAAAGAAAAAGAAAAGAGGAGAAAAGTAGTATAGAAAGTCTGCTTAACTATTAATATTTTTCACAGCCGGTTATTCTCTGATGGAGAATTTAAATTGTGGCAATGAGATACTAGACTAAGAGAGAGGAAAAGTGTCAGATAAAATTCACACTGGTACTCCACACAAAGGTACTCTTTGGATTAGTCATCAAGTAAAGATATGGGAGCTGGAGTGGAAAAAAGCCAAGATTATCCTCTCCATTGCATCAAGAACCAACAAACTAATCAACCAACCACCAATGACAAAGGAATACATCCTAATAAAATGAGAAAAATAATGCTATTTAAAAAAAAAAAGCTCACACTCATTGTGAAATATTTGAAGTAGTCTACCACCATTCTTTTAGACCAGAATGAGCAAAGTAGCATAGCAGAGAACTGAAAATGACCAAGTTCTAGTGAGTGGGTCATAGACCTTAAGGGTAGAGAGGGAGAGAAGGGTCTCTGGTAGAAGCAATGACACTCAAGTGGAAAGACTGCCAAATTTTCAGGATTAAGAATGTGGGATTCTCACCTGTCAATGCAGGAGACACAGGTTTGATCCCTGATCCAGGAAAATCCCACACAGCAACCCAGCCCATTCGCTACAATTATTGAATGTGCTCTAGTGCCCAGGAGCTGCAACTGCTGAGCCCATGTGCCACAGCTACTGAAGCCCTGCATGCCCCAGAGCCTGTGCTGCACAACCAAGAGAAACCATTGCAATGAGAAGCCCCTGCACCATAACCAGAGAGTAGGCCCTGCTTGCTGCAACTAGAGAAAAAAACCTTCACAGCAATGAAGACCCAGCACAGCCCCAAATCAATCAATTAATAAAATTATAAAAATTTAAAAAGTTTTAAAGTGTGTAACTTGAAAAAAAAAAATGTGGATTTGGTAACAATCTAACTTCCTAGTTTCCTTTACCAGCTTTCGAATTGATCAGGTAAGTTGTTTAGCACTAACCGAACATCTAGCACCACCCTGTCTAGAGTGCTCAGGGAGATAAGGCATTTAGAAACTCCAATTCCTGGCTCACTGTAGGAGGAAGAAGCAGCTACTATCCAAGGGAGATGCTCAGGAGGAGGAGGGCAGGAAGCTTCAGTGGCAGCAGATGTACAGGCATACAGTCTATTTTAACACAAGTAAGTAACGTGAAGTGTGAGTCACCCAGTCGTGCTCGACTCTTTGCAACCTATGGAGCCCACCAGGCTCCTCTGTCCATGGAATTCTCCAGACAAGAATACTGGAGTGGGTAGCCATTCCCTTCTCCAGGGAATCTTCCCAGCCCAGGGATCGAACTCAGGTCTCCTGCATTGCAGGTAGATCCTTTACTATCTGAGCCACCAGGGAAGCCCATTTTAACCAAAGGTAGCAAATTAGTTGCCCACAGGCAAGATTTGGACTACTGACATGTCTGGTTTGAAAAACTGAAAGTTTTTAAATTTAAAACAATTTGTTACAACAAGAAGTTGAGTGTTTTCACCATAAAAAATTCAGCTTTCCTATTTCTCTGAACACATCCTACATCCTAATAGCATGAATTCTCTGTAAGACAGTAATCAGCCAGGGATGAGTAGTGGTTGCCCCACAGACAGCACATTTTGTTAATTTGCCATGGTGTTCACCTCTCTCAATCACCTTACATCAGCAGTCTGCTTCATTCATCATGATACCTGTATGATGTCTTCAGTAACAGTTGTCCCTGTGACTTTAACATGTATTAATTCAGTGTCCCATTCTTCTCTCACTTGTAATTCTGATTATTGTTATTGGCTGAAGCAACTAAAATTTCTAACTTTACCTATGTTCTAATCTCTAAGCATCTGTTTTTTTTCTGTTTTCTAGTCACTTAGACTGTAAGAGTTATTTCTTCTCAAAGTTAACAGAGTAAACATAACTATACTTATTGACTAAACAGCTTGAACTTGATTTTTTCCATATTTTCATTTTCTTTGTTATGGCACTGTCATCCTCTCTATTCCCTGCTTTAGAAAACAGTTCATGCTCCCTCACCCATTTTAGCTTATTCAATCAAGTTTAACTCCTTCAGGAGATATTTATGGAGTGCCTACTGCTGCCAGGTACCATTCTAGGCAACAAGGAAATAGTAATGATCAAGACAAATTCTAAAAATAAGCAAATACATAACAATAAAAATGATCAGGTAATTATAAATTCTCATTAAATGATATTCTTGAAATACACTGCATGGCTCTTTTAGATTGGGTGGTCAGGGAAATTCCTTCTGAGTAGGAATCATTCAAGCAGAAGTATACATTACAAAGAGCTGCTCGTGCAAAATGGACATGGAAAAGCATTCCAGTGCAAAGAAACCGGGCATGCAAAGCCCTAAGTTCTAGGACTTCAGTGTGTTCAAGCAACACAAAAATTATCCAGTATGAGTGGAGGATAATGGGTAATGGGGAAATGGTAATGGATGAGGTTAGAGAGTTAGGTAAGAGTCAAGTCACATAAGGGCTTTGTTAAACATGTTAAGAAATTTGAATTGTATTCCAAGAGCAACGGAGATTCATTGAAAAGCTTTATACAAGGAAGTGGCATCATCTGATTTACATTTTAAAAGATAACTATGAAAGCTAAGGAGGTCAGTTAGGTTAAGGCAGTGGTAGCAGTAAAGGACAGGACTAATAGTAATGCAAAAGGAGGGATGTGTTTAGACAGTATGGTAAAAATAAGTCATTAGCAGAGTAGAGGAGGAAAAGAACAGTGCAAGATTCTCATTTTCTACATTTGGATGCTGAGAAAGCTTAGTGTTTAGATCACGTTAATTTTGAGAGGATATTAGACCCATCTGCCCAACGATGTCAGTTCATCAGTTACATATACTGATTGGGTTCTAGGGAGCAGTCAGACCTAGAAATAGATATTTGAGAATGATCACTATATAAGGAGACTTTAAAGCCATAGGATAGATCTCCTAGGTATTATGCATTGATAAAGAAAAGGGCCAACTATGTATCTTTGAACACTCCAATATTTAGATTTGAAAAATGAGAAGGAGAGAGAATAAGCAAAGGAAACTGAGAAAGCGCTATCAGGGAGGTAAGAGAAAAGCCAGCGGGAAGACCTTACAGAAACCAAGTCCAGGTGACACAGAGGAGAGGGTGGACAACCGCACTGAAGGCTGAGCTGTCTGGATTCTATCACAAATGCTTAACTGCATTAACAGACATTCATTGAATATTTACTATACAAACATTATTCTAGGTAACCCTGGGAATAGTAACAAGAGACACATTTAGTGACCCCCCCCCAAAAAAAAGCTCTGGATCAAACTTTATTTCACTATTTATAAAGATCTACAACAGCATCAACGAAACTCCATGTGCATGTGTATGAATGTGTGTGTGCGCTCATAAGCCTACAATCACTGACAAGGTGGTAAAGCCTGACTTAAAAGCAGCAGAGCTTCCAGATATGAAGGGAAAATGTAGGCAAAGCCAAAGGGTACTCAATGGCCAGTAGTATGGCCTGATGAGAAACCACAGAGAAGACCATAATGCTTTGTAGTAATGTAAGACTCTACGACCTTGGTGTAATTCTGGCAGTTTGAGAAAAGCCCTAATAATGACTGAAATTGAGTTTCCCATTGGGATTGAATTCAATAAAAATTAAATGCTATGATGGTAGTGATGTTATTTAAGCAAGTAGGGCAACCAGTTAATTTTAAAATATAAAACTAAAGTAACGAGAGCAATCTTTACCTATATTTTGAATGACTTCTATGGAAAAACATTTAAACAGCTTTTTCTTTAATCCAAAATTATAACACATACACAGGACAATACTTACGACCAGGCAGGGTTTGGGTAGATATCCAATTTGAAGCATTGCCATAGCCAGCATTGGTGCTGGCAGCCACTTGGAATCTATACCATCTAAATTTCTTTAATTCATATACTGTCTCTTCAGTTAGGTCAGCTTCATAGAGGTACTGAATTTTTTGATGTTCAACACATTCTTCAGAGTCCCATTCTCTGCATTTTTTAGCCCGAAGTTGAGTGGTAATCTTGTAGTTTTGGAAGTAGCCAAAGATAGTGTCAGGTCTCATCCATGTCAATGTTGCACTAGTTGACTGAACATTGGAAAAAGCAATATTCATGGGAACACTGGGAACTAAAAATTAAAGGGAAAAAAAGAAAACAATTAGAATTACTGAACACTGTGTAAATGGGATGAAGAAACAGGACTTACAAATATTTTTTTACTATGCACATAGTGGTGATCTTTCATTACAACTACCCTTAGATTAATACGCCCACATTTAATGAGCAGAAACTTAAGGCGATGCTTCAGAGAGCAATGATTCTAAGGGTTAGGGGACAAAACAATTGTGATATTTTTATTCCTAATTTTGCTCCCAAATTTACTCACAAGTTGCTTATAAAAACTTACTTTAATTCCTTATATAAACACTGGTAACAAAGGAAAATTTCATGCTTATATAATCCTATGTATTTTCGGAGGTATGGTCTGAGTTTTACTATTCAATTCCCAAGAAAGACATTCTTATGTTTAATAGACTAGATAGATATAAGCACATCTTACAGTAAATGCTGATTATAAAATAATTTAAAAAACATTATTAAATTAATTAATAATTTATATAATTGGGTAATTTTATTTTATCTTGCACATATTTAAAATTAGTAAAACTCTTTCTAGAACATCATCAACCACACTGACATTAACACACAGAATAAGGTATCACCAACAATCACATGGTCCTACTTGGGACCATTATCAGATTTCATATTATCTACTGGTTTGCTATACGCATACTATGTGTCAGGCTCTGGGGTTGGTGTTAGGAAACTAAAATACACAGGCTTATGTTTTGTTTTCAAGAAGTAGCCACTTATTAGACAAGTAATTTAAGTGTATTACAGTTGTAAATATAAAAGAACAAAGCGATATGAACACTTTCTTCAACCATGCCTGTCCTTGCATGTGTGCAAGGAACTGCACTCAGAAGGCCGAGGTAGGGAGAATGATAACAGTGATTCGTATGAAAATTACACTAGACATAAAAACATTATGTTAATATGCACATTAAAGATAAAATTAAACAATAAATGAGTTAGAAAATTATTCATTAAAAACTCATTCATTCCTAAACGTATCATATTCAGATTTCAGTAAATACCCCCACCAAAGAAGCCCAACATAACATACAGTATTTTGCACGATGATTGCATGCGTGTGTGCTCAGTCTCTGAGTCGTATCCGACTCTTCTGTGACTCCATGGACTGTAGCCCACCAGGCTCCTCTGTCCATGGGATTTCCCAGGGAAGAACACTAGAGTGGGTTGCGATTTCCTTCTCCAGGGGATCTTCCTGACCCAGAGATCAAACCTACATCTGCTGCATTGGCAGAAGGATTCTTTACCACTGAGTCAACAGGGAAGTCTGCATGATGATTACTGCTATGGAAAAAAAATAAGAAAGGGAAGAAGAGTTCCAAGATAGGGAAATTTTAAGCCTGAGTAGTCAGAGAGAAAGCCTCACTGATGAGGAGACATGAAGTTCCTGATGAAGGTAGGGAAGCTAGCCACGTGAATATTTTGAGGAAGAACATTTCCAGCAGAGGGAAATGCATGATGACATTCCTAGGTTGGAATCATGCTTGGTAATATTTAAAGAATAAAAGAGGCCAGTGGGCTAGTAGGAGGTGAGATCTGAAAAGAAACACTGAAGACTCGATTGTATATGATGTAGAACACTGGTCGGAGAAGGCAATGGCACCCCACTCTAGTACTGTTGCCTGGAAAATCCCATGGACAGAGGAGCCTGGTGGGCTGCAGTCCATGGGGTTGCTAAGAGTCGGACACGACTGAGGGACTTCACTTTCACTTTTCACTGTCATGGATTGGAGAAGGAAATGGCAACCCACTCCAGTGTTCTTGCCTGGAGAATCCCAGGAACGGGGGAGCTTGGTGGGCTGCTGTCTATGGGGTCGCACAGAGTCAGACACGACTGAAACGACTTAGCAGCAGCAGCAGCGGAACATTGGTATGACTACTTGAGCAGGAGTAATTACAAGTTCTAACATAATATTTTCGCAGAATCACTCTAGCTGTTTTGTCTAGAATGGACAAGGGAGAGAGGGTGAAAACAGAGTAATTAGTTAGCTATTGCAGTGTCAACATAAAAGATCATGATGGCCTGGAGCAGAAATGCAGCGCAGAAATGAAGTATTCAGATTCTGAATATAATCTGAAGGAGAGCTGACAGGATTTGCTGACATGTGACATATGAGGTAAAAGAGAGAGAGAGAGAGGAGTAGAGGAAAGCTCTAAGGTCTTCATCTGCAAAAAGAAAGATAAAGTCACTATTAACCAAAAAAGGGATGACCATACAAGAAGTAGACTGTGCAGAGTAAGACGAAGGATTTCTTTTGAGCATGTTAACTTTGAATTGCCTATCAGATACACAGAAGAGGTCAAATAATAGATGTATGCATAAGTCTGGAGTTCTGTAGAGATGTCTGAACTTGAGTTAAAAATTTTGAATTTTCTCTTAAATTTTTACAGCATTATCTACAATTTTTTAATGTGAATACTAATTGTATTACACAAGTCAATCCCACAAATAGCTATATCAACATTAAAAAATTTAATAAATAGTCAAGTCAATCTGCGTTTAATGGTCTCATCCAATAGTACGTCACAACTCTATTTTCATGGCTCAAAAACAGCAAATCAATTTGGTCAAGTTAGTCAAATAAAAGTCAAAAAAGCTTTTTTTTTTTAAAGATACAAACTGGAATAGTTGATATTATCATCCTGTATAGGCATAGCCTAAAACTTGATATTTATTTCTATTTGTTTTACAGACTTATAGATTATATATTAATATTCCCTAAATCTGAAAAGGGGTTTCCTAGGTGGTTCAGTAGTAAAGAATCTGCCTGCCAATGCAGGAGACACAGGAGACATGGGTTTGAGCTCTGGATCAGGAAGATCTCCTGGAGAAGGATATGGCAACCAACTCCAGGATTCTTGCCTCAGAAATCCCATGGACAGAGGAGCCTGGCAGGCTAGAGTCCAGGGGATAGCGACGGAGCGACTGAGTACACACACACAAACCTGGAAAAGAAGAAAAAGTCTAATGCAGTAGAAAACAAATAGTAGATTACTTAAAGCTATATGATCATATACAATGAGCCTGTTTTCAAATATTTAGTATTTTTTATCATCATATCTTACTGTATTTAATCAAACATTAACCTTTAAAAAAGTAGCCTTACAAACAGAACACTTACTAAACTACTTACAGTATATTCCCTCTTGTATGTCTAGTTATGAATAAGAACAATTAGAGAAAAAGTTATTTTTAAGAAAAATGTACCTTTGCAGAGAAAGAAGTTAATAATTGGCTAAAAAGTAGAATTTCTGTTATTTATTGAAATCCTTCAGCCACTAAATTTTAATTCAGACCACTTGATGATAAGATATGTTTTCAAACTACGCTAACACAAAGCAGAGAAACCTGACTGATTTGGGGGTACAGAAAAAATTTTAAGAGAAAAGGTTGCATATGAACAGAGAAGTTTTCACTAACTATAAAGGCAGAGATTCAAGAAGAGGAGGGTAAAGTGATCTAAATCAACTATGGCTTATAATTCACATTGGCAGTAACAGAGTCTGGGGACATACTACGTCACAAGATTATAGATCGCTTGTCAAGCAATAGAAAGCTATATCAAGCTGTCAGAATGAGATGTTCAGAAGTACATTTTTTCAAATCCAGTCATACTCGCAAATAGGTAAAGGGACAAATTCATAGACCATTTGATTTGTTCAGCAAAGAGAAAATAATATGGTAGCAATAGAAAAGAAGTGAAGTTTTAGATCTATTTTGGTGGTAGAATCCATAGAACAGGCAGATGAATCAGAGGATCATAGAATCAGAATTTGATGGCAGCTCAGAGATGATCTCCGTCAACCTGGCTTGTTATGTCTGACCTTTATGGAGACAGATCTCCCTAAGAATTTCAGTACATATGCCTTCTTCCAGGCTTCCCTGGTGGCTCAGATGGCAAAGCATCTGCCTACAAGGCAGGAGACCCATGTTTGATCCCTGAGTGGGGAAGATCCCCTGGAGAAGGAAATGGCAGCCCACTTCAGTACTCTTGCCTGGAAAATCCCATGGACGGAGGAGCCTGGTAGGCTACAGTCCATGGGGTGGCAAAGAGTCGGACACGACTGAGTGACTTCACTTTCTCCTTCTATGCCTTCTTCCAGTTTTTCAACCAAACACTGATATAGGTGCTGATGCAAAAAAATTTTGCAGCTATAATTAAGAATCCAAATTGGTTTACTTTAAAATAAGGAGAGGGAACTTCCCTGGTGGTCCAGTGGCTAAGACTCTGCTCTCCCAGTGCAAAGGACTTGTGTTCAATCCCTGGCCAGGAAACTAGATCCCACATGTCACAATGAAGACCTGGCATAGGCAAGTAAGTAAATAAATACTTTAAAAATAAAGACTAAAATAAAATTTATTAAAATAAAATAGAGATTATCCAAGGGCCCTGATTTTGTAATGAGTCCTTTAAAAGCAGAGAGATTTTTTTATTTTTTTGGCTAGTTACCAAAGAGGAAGTATTTTAAGCAAGAGATTAGATTCAATGTACAAATATTTCTCAACTGCTGGCTCTGAAGAAGGAAGGGACCACCTGACAAAGAATTCAGGACCTCTCTAGGAGCTAAAGACAGTTCTTGGCCAAAAGCCAGCCAGGAATTGGGAATCTCAGTTCTACAACTGTGAGAAACTGAATTCTGCCACAACCATATTAGCTTGGAAGAGAACCTTCACCCCATGGAATCTTGATTTGACCTTGTGAGACTTCGTGAGACTCTGAGAATCCAGGCATAGCACACCAGTAGGACTCTGACCTACAGAACTGTTCTCTAATAAGTGGGTGGGTGTTGTTTTTCAAATCACTAAGTTTGTAATAATTCATGACATACAATAGAAAAGTAATACAACTTTCCACTAACAAATGACCAATCTCTACTTATCTAACCTGTTCTTAAACATACAAAGGCAAACTAAAAATCTTGAGGGGCTTTTTAAAAAATTGATTCCAGAGCACTCTATTATTTTGTACAGCCTTCCTTATTTTAAACTGATATCTACCATCCTATAAATCCTAATTCGACACTGAAAATCCACCTTAAGCAGGCCTAATCCTATTTTCATTTCCACTTTACTCCAACATTTATACCAAAGATCTATAAAGGTTTTTATTCTGCATTCATATCAATAAAAAAAGATCGAGCAATTACTCCAAATTTATTTATATATTATATAAATATATACATCATATATGTATTATATATATTACATATATTATATATGTATATATAATATATGTATATATATAAATGCCAACCTACATGTTAGATTGTGTCTCTGAAGGTCTAGACTAATTCTTGGAACAAAATAGGCATTTAATAAATATTTTTGAAAGAATGAACAAATGAATAAGAGGGTATTACAGGAGATTTGATTTAGATAGATGGTCACCAGACTGTTCCTGATGAATTATAATTTAATTGGAGATCTGACAGATAAAATGTAGCCTCCCTGGTGAAAAAACATCATGTTAAGACATTGGAATAAGAAAACATAGCACAGTGGAAACACGTACAGAAGGCTACTGGGTATAAGAAGAGGTGAATGGGAAGATAGAAAGTTACAGGTGTAGGCCAGAATCAGATAATGTTGAGCCTTGTAGGCTAGATTCAAGATTTTTAGTTTTCTCCTAAGTGCAGTGGGAATACTTGATAAGTTTTGTATTGCCTTTTAATTTGCATCAAAACCATTGACTGCTTTTCTCCCATAAGATCCAGTGTGTGTGATCAGAGATTTCCTTTCTTTCCAGTCCATCACCAACTACTCCTTTCCTGTTTCCTTCACCGAGGGTTTACTAAGCAGCTAGAGGTGGGAGGATAAAAGGATGCATTCTCTATTTAGGAGCTGGAGAAGGCAGAAGAGGCTACCCTTTCCCTGTATTCAGCAGAAGGGATGATGAGATGCACATGGCTCTCTGACCAACTTTTTTATCCCCTCAGATCTCAGGAAAGAAGACTTTAATGGCAAAGTTTGTGGCACAATAAAAAAAATTTCAGCAGATTAATATTGGTCCACAGGCTCTACATTCTGTAAATAAGTTTTGAAGAGAAGAAAAGGTCTAGATAGGACAGTACTTTAACTTGACAAAGAAGCAAGACCTATACAAGTTATTTTAACCTAACTAAAGGAAGAGTAACAATAATTGCAATTGCCTTCCTTATGACAGGCACAGGGATGGGCCTGGCACAAGACGTCCAGAGTCTGGCATGGGCCACTCAGTAAGTATTGATACGTGACTAAATTATGGTTCATAACACAGTCCTTTGGTTTTCATGTGGTACAAAACTTTGTCCACATTTTTCACTCAAATGTATTTAGAAAGATGAACCAGAAATAAATCTAATCTGAGGCCAAATATATAGTATAACTTCATAGACAGTTTTTTTTTTTTTTAACAAGGCTACCTCAGATGTGCACATAAATAACTAGCAGTAAACTTCATTTATATCCAGCATCTTCTCTTTTGATGAACTGTGTGCTGAACTAGACTATTTCAAGGCAACTGCCCTATTGAATTACAGATACGAAAAGGATTACACTCATTTTAGCATGGAGAATCAGATTTCCATTCTTTAAGAATGACTAAAAACCTCAAACTTTTTCTATTCACAGATGGTACTCATTTGAACACATCATTCCATGCTTCCTGGAATAATCATGCAGCTTGCTTAGATTTTCTGAACATGACTGAACTGTGATGAAGCGATCAACATTCTCTGCCAAGGTATTCCGTAAATTATATTTTTATTCATAAATTATTCTTATCAGAGAAATACTTTTATCATGGTTGAAATGAAAGTCTACAGATCTATACAAGTAAAATTTGTTACAGTTAAAATGCATATCAGTTTTTAGTGATTACTTAGTATATCCCACTTAGAAGATGAAAATGTGTATAAAATATAATTACTTTCTAAACTTCTGAATATCAATTATTAGAAGTTGCTACACTCTTATAGGATGGTAGCATTAACCTGGTTAACTGTGGTAATATGCAAGACCAAGTTTCCTTAATTCTTCAGTCATGACTGCGTACATTTATCTTCAAGCACAGATACACTCTCTTTTAAGCAAAACAAATGTCTGAAAATTTAATATTTATAAATATCTATAAACTTACCAAAGTATCAACACAATCTTTCCTAGTTTAGGAATATTTTTGTCTCTACTAATTTTAAATAAACTACAAAACGCAAAGTACAACTATATGATCTGAGCATAAACAAACAAAAGTACAGTTTGCTAACACCAACATAATATGGATCAATATAAACATAGGAATGCCTGCAAAGTTAAGTGCAAAAAAATTTTCTCATACCGGATAAATTTTGCACTAACTTGAATTTAATCAATATCATTTACAGATTGAGTGGTGTGGGCAAGGCTTAGGGTATATATGTAAAATTAATTTAGCCAATAGAAACTATCACATATAGGTGATGCCAAAAGGAAGTTTCCAAGGAAAGAGAAGGTCTGGGAGGTATAACCTGAAGGAACAATTGATGATTAGTAGAGATGAGGGAGAAATAATGTTTAAGTAGATTAATAAGGAGAGAGATACATTAAGTAGCAACAAGATGTCTGTCATGGGCTGGGAAGTATACCAGATTAGAGAAAAGAAATTCTAAGGAAGTCATAAGAAAAAAATGGGAGAGTGGGGGCAGGTGGTTGTATTAAGTGTGCTGTTATTGAAAGGCACTGAAACTTTGAGATATGAACTTAGATGACTACTGCAGAATGTAGAGAACAAGGGACAGAGATTAACTGGTAAAGCATAAACTTAAAGAAAATCCTGAGACTCTGTATAATTAGTTATTAGGAAAAGGTAAACTTAATAGAAACTGGTTAGATACCAAGACAATGTAAATTACAATGATAACAAAGAATAATTAAGAACAGAGCTAAAAGAAAGAGGCAAAAGAATATTGGCAAAAAAATGTGGTGATATAGTAGACAGAGAAAAAACAGAAGTAAACAAGTAGAATAAACCCAAGAATCAAATTAATAGATCAAATGTACACTGTACACTTCCTAGAAGTAGGCTATGATTTGGCTCTCAGGCAACAGAAAATAATACATAGGAAAAAATTAAGACGGTAAATCTCTGTGACCATAAATAAAGGCAAATTAAATGAACAGGAAACATGCAATAAACTCTGGTATTGAGATCAAAGATATTGCTCTCCCACCTCTCCCTGACCCCCACCAAATCACACAAACAATACCATATAATTTAACGAACAACGTCATCAAAAACATCCTTACATAGGAAATACGTAGTATGTTTAACTTGGCTCTTTCTTTTGTCTCTCAATGTAGGTGGGCAGAATAATTATCAAACACATTTATGTAAACCTATTTCTTCAGAGGTTCTAATTACTCAGTTTTAAGTACACTTCTCTCTGGCAGCCTTGCTTAAAGCAGAGATAGATTCTGCAGTAGCTGAAACAAAATTTCCCAACATTTGTTATGATTTTAGGTGATACTACAAGGCTGAGAATATGGAATGATGCACTCTTATTAGTATGCCAGATTAAATCATGAAAATTTCATCTTCATGAAAGAGAACTGAGAAACTATCTATAAATAGGACTAAGGTTTTCTAAAAAATATTTTAAGTGTCTGTCATGGTGCATATATAGGTAGACAATTAGGGAACCAAAATTCTATGGACCACAGCTATAATAGTTTTTAAACCAAATATTATTAAAAACATAAGATTCAGAAAAATATCTCAGTAAAACTTCAGGGTGGAAATGTCACTTTCTTGGGGAGAAATCAAAAGAAAAATGATGACATATTCTATTTGGAGGCAAAGTGAGTTGATTTGTTTTATAGAGTCATTAGTTTGACAGCTCTGTATAGCAAGTCATCTCATGAGAATATCTATCAAAATGACAACTTTGATTTGAAGTAGTTTATCAGAAGCAGTTCTTAGGGGAGTAATTATATAACAGAATTAATTGTCTATTAAGACCACTCATATTAATAACACCTGGAGACTAAGTTGAACTACTGACACTGAAGAAGAAATGAGAATGATATACTGGTTAGTGGTGATTTGCTTGAGGATGGATATGAATAAATAAAATGCTAGTTTCAAATCTTGTTATCATGAATATATAGAGCTGTCTTGAGGGCAAAAGCTTAGTTTAGAGTAAGAGGTGAAAGAAAGAAATTCTGAGACCACCAAAAACCAAGAGAAAAGAACATATTTTAACAGAAAGAAGCAATTAAGGAATTCTACTCAAATCTTGAAAAGTTGTGAAATGAAAGTCACTCAGTCATGTCCAAAACTCTTTGTGACACCATGGACTATACAGTCCATGGAATTCTCCAGGCCAGAATACTGGAGTGGGTAGCCTTTCCCTTTTCCAGAGGATCTTCCCAACCCAGGGATCGAACCCAGGTCTCCCATATTGCAAGAGGATTCTTTATCAGCTAACCCACAAAGGAGTAAGAGGTAGGGAGAAACAATTTGGCTTTGAATCCATGAGGTGAATAAACGTTTAAGGGGGATGGTATTTACAGTATCAGAATAGCTGCTGCTGCTAAGTCACTTCAGTCGTGTTCGACTCTGTGCGACCCCAGAGATGACAGCCCACCAGTCTCCCCTGTCCCTGGGATTCTCCAGGCAAGAACACTGGAGTGAGTTGCCATTTCCTACTCCAATGCATGAAAGTGAAAAGTGAAAGTGAAGTCGCTCAGTTGTGTCTGACTCTTAGCAACCCCATGGAATGCAGCCTACCAGGCTCCTCCGTCCATGGGATTTTCCAGGCAAGAGTACTAGAGTGGGGTGCCATTGCCTTCTCCGATCAGAATAGAAGATGACCAAAAAAAAAAAAATGAGTCTCTGTCAAGTCAATATTTAATCCAGGGTAAATTAGAATAGGAAAAAGAAATTAAAAAAAAAAAAAAACTCATGTAAGCCAATAATGTCAGGCACACATTGGTACATAAGAAATATTTAACAAATAAATGAATATGTGAACCAACTAATGGATGGATACATGGATGCATGGGTGAATGCATAGATTTCAAGAAGAAAATATCACCAATGCCATCACCAATACTGATTGATGAGCAAGTGTCACCATTGCTGATTATAATCAAATGCTACTTAAAACCATTCTTTCTTAAAGACTGGCTGTATGGAAAACCTTGATAGAGTGAAATATACAAAAAGACTCCTGGATCTAAAGTTTGGGGAAAGTTCTATAAGATAAACGGATTTGGGTTTTTCAAGGATTCTGAGAGAGAAAGAATAAAAGCAGAGAAGTAGGGAAAAAAATCAAGAGGAGAAAGGATCAAAGGATTGAGTGAGACTGGAGACACGTGAAATAATGTTGTTATTGTTTAGTCCCTAAGTCATATCCAAGTCTTTTGCAACCCCATGGATTGTAACCCACCAGCTTCCTCTGTCCACAGGATTACCTAGGCAAGAACACTGGAGTGAGTTGCCATTTCCTTCTCCAGGGCATCTTCCAGACCCATGGATTGAACCTATGTTTCCTGCATTGGCAGGCGGATTCTTTACCACTTAGTCACCTGGGAAGTCCGTGAAATAATGTAGCCAATAGAAAAACTGGTTACATTTTGGATTGCCAAAATATTTAAGAACAAAAATACCATTAAAGTTATGTATATTACTGCAATGTAAACCCTTCCTTTATGTATTCACAAAATGTTCAGTAAGGCTATTACACATAAAAGTGCACGGTGTGACTAGAATTGTCAAAATCATGCAAAAATTTTCCTGAAGTAGTCAAAAATTTATATAAACACATTCTATTACCCCAACCTAATAAGTTTGAGAGATCTGTTCTGATCATGCCAGAATAGCTTGTGTGTCACACTAATCTTTATGCAGATAACAACTATGACCTCTGTGGGGGAGGGAGGGACAGCTTCTGGCTTATGGTATCAGGGATGCAGGATTGCCAGAGTAGTTAAAAAAGGAAGAAGTCACCAAGAGGTTAGACCCAAACTCTGGGTCTGAACTCCCTAGAAATCCTTGGCCATTCTCATAATTGCAAAAGTATATAGGGCATGCCAAGAAGCAAAGTGGAAAGAAACAGATGAAAAACTTACTGGAAATTTTAAATGCTTCCCAGTGCAGAGGAGATAAAATTCAGAATTTGAATCACACCAAATTAAGGAATTAAGTAGCAAGCCTCATTTCAAAATCCCAAAAGGATCATACATTTACCTTGCTCTATTGTCCCAGGACTAAGGAATTCTCTCCACAGATAAAGTTGAAACCAAAATCACACATTCACAAAACTATAATTCAGTAACTTAGTGGCCTGTTAGAATGAAAAGTTAACACCCTTCAAAAGAAGATAACAAAATCCAGAGTTTCTGCACAACATCACCAACAACACAAAATTTAGGTTTAAAAACTACTATGCAGACAAGAAAATTTCTACCGACAGAAAAATGCGTCTCAGTCAGAAGGAAAAAGTGTTCAACAGAAAGATCACAGAATAACACAGGTGTGGAAATGAACAGAAAACTAATTTAAAGAAGCTATGATAAATATTTTATTTGACTTAATGGAAAACAAAGCAAATGAGGAATTTCAGCAGAGAAATGGAGATAAGGAAACAGAACTAAATGGAAATTATAGAGTTTATAATACCTGACATGATACTGAATTTGTTTAATACCAGATTAAAGATGGCAGAATACAGTCAATGAACATTATGGCACATCAATAGAAACCTGATCTACAGAATAAAGGAAAAAAAGTTAGAAATTTTAATAAAGCCCTGTCCTTTAAGAGGTATGGAATTAGAGTCCCAGAAGAAAAGAATAGTAAAGGGCAGAAAAATAATTTAAAAATGATGGTCCCAAATTTCTCAAATTTTAGAAAATTATTAATTTACCAATACAGAAAACTAAATGAACTCACAGCAAAATAAATGCGACAAAAACCACACAAACCATATTATTGTAAAATTGCTTAAAAGAAAAAAAACCTTGAAAATTGCCCCTTAAATAATCTTTCATACATATAGATAGTGATGTAAATAGTAGTTGACATCTCATCAGAAATAAGAAGAACCAGAAGACAAAGGAAATACATCTTTAAAGAGACAAATATTGGGTTGGGTGACTATCAACCCAGAATTATATATAATCCACAGAAAAAGTTCCTCAAACGTGAAAACAAAATAAATCTATTTTCAACAAAGTAAAATCTGAGAGAATTTCATGCCAGCATACCTGCACTAGCAGAAATTCTAAATGGAGTTCTTTACTTGAAGGAGAAATGATGTCAAATATAACTTATAACTACTGGAATAGAAGAATACCAATAATGATAATTATATGGGAAACATATGGTCTTTATTTATTTTAACATCTACTGGCTATACAAGTAAAAGTAATACCATAAATTGTGAGGTTTAAAATGTAAATATATGTAAATCACTTAAAATATATAGATGGCAAATGTATGACAATATATATGTAATTGCACTTTTGCAAAGTTCATATATTTTATGTGAAGTTGTACAATATTAATTTAACTAAAATAAACTCAGGAATTACATTGTAACCCCTTGATCAACCACTAAAAATAATGACAAAGAAGTATAGATAAAATCTTATAGAGAAAATAAAACACAAAGCTAAAACCTCCAAATAAGGAGACAACAAAGAAGGAAGGCAATAAAGAACAGAGGAACTAGAAAAGAGCTAGAAAACAAATAGTGAATAGAACTAACCTCAACTAACTCAATTTAGTTTAGTTCTATTTGCTATTTGTTTTCTATCTCTTTTTTTCCCCTCTGTTCTTTCTTTAATGGGCTTCCCCCGGCGGTGTCTCAGATGGTAAAGAATCTGCCTGCAAGGCAGGAGACCGAGGTTTGATCCAGGGTCAGGAAGATCCCCTGGAGAAGGGAATGGCAAATCACCACAGTATCTGTGCCTGGAGAATTCCATGGACAGAGCCTGGTGGGCTACAGTCCATGCGGTTACAAAAACTAGGACACGACTGAGCAAGTAACATTTTCACTTCCAACTTACTTAATTACTTTAAATATAAACAGATTAAATGCTCCATTTAGAAGACAGTGATTGTCAAGTAAAATAAAAATGAAAGACCCAATTATCTGCTGCCTGCAAGAGAAAATTTGCACACCAGACAGTTTAAATGTGATACAAATAATTCAAAAGTAAAGTTAAAAAAAAACATACAAAACAGTAGAGCATGTGCCTATATTAATATTAGACTAAAGAATCTTTAAGACAAGATTTTATATTATATATATTTATATTATAAATATATATTTATATTATTTATAATATATTTAATTATTATATTATATATAATATAGTACATTAATATATACAATTAATATAATATACTTATATTAAATATTAATTATAATTAATACATAATAAACAATATATAACATATTTATATTATTAATAATATATGTTATATAATATAATTTATATAATGTATAATATATAATTATATATATTATATATTACAGATATTTACCTATATTATCTATATTATCTATATAACAATATATATTATTGGGCTTCCCAATAATATTGAGCTTATATATATTATATATTAAAAAATATATAATATATATAATATATTTATATATATTATATATATTATACATATTTTATATCTATATATCTATATTATATATTATAATATTATGTATAATTATATATATTATAATTATACATTATAATATATACTACATAATATATGATATATATAATATATATCATATCATATATTATCATAATATATATACTATATATTAGATTATATATTATATAATATATAATGATATAATATAAATAATACATAATATATAATATATATTATATATATCTATAATATATATTATATTTATATATAAGGATTATATATTTTATACATAATTAAATTAATATATTTATTAAATTAAATTATTATAATTTGTATTATATATTATAATAATATATAATATATTATTATAATATATAATAATAT
This sequence comes from Giraffa tippelskirchi, assembly GCF_054371585.1. NCBI lineage: Eukaryota > Metazoa > Chordata > Mammalia > Artiodactyla > Giraffidae > Giraffa > Giraffa tippelskirchi. Next base: position 112,752,601 of record NC_137278.1, on the reverse strand, counting down.
ATTATATGTTTATATATATTTATATTATATCATATGAATAAATATATATTATATATATAATATATTCATATTATTATTATATTATTTATATTATATAAAAATATAAGAGATAATTTATAATGATTAAATGGTCAGTTAGGAAGTTATAACAATTAATACTGTGTATGTGTTTAATAAATAAAACTCTAAAGTACATAAACAAACTACTGACAGATTGAAAGAAGAAACAGACAAATCCACAATATATTTGGATATTTTAATATTTCCTTATCAATAACTGATAGCATAATTTTTGCTGAAAAGTGATAAGAATGTAGATTTGTAAAACATTATCATATTGAACTAATGGACAACAACTGAAGAATAGACCTTATTTTCAAGTATGCATGGAAGAATATTCAACAAGATAAATTATATTCTGAGCCATAGAAACTGTCCCAATTAATTCTTAAAAATTAACTTGCATAGACATAATCTCTAACAATGGCTATAAATTAAAATTTGATAGTATGTAGATATCTGGAAAAGTTCCAAATATTAGAAATTAAATATATTTTTAAATAACTATGGCTTAAAGAAGAAATTTCAATGGAAATTAGAGAATATCTTTATTGAGAGTAAAAGTCAAAATTTCTGATATATAAGAAGGAGATTTATAGCTATAAATGTTTATATTTGAAAAAAAGGATGCTTAAAATCATTATGTTAAGTGAAATATGCTAGACACAAAAAGATAAATACTACAAGATTGTATTATGTGTGGCCTATAAAAAAGGCAAGTTCATGCAAACAGAGTGGAACAATGCTTGCCAGGGACTGGGGGGAGAGAGGTGATGGAGGATATTTGTCAAAAGTTATAAATTTTAGTTATATGAATAAGTTATAAAAACCTAATGCACAGCATGGTAACTATAGTTATTTATGATGTACTGTATACTTGAAAATTGTTAAGAGAGGAGATCTTAAGTGTTCTCACTACACACACAAAAAAGGTAAATATGTGAGGTGATGGATAGTGTGATGGGGGAATCATTTCATAATGTATACATATATCAATGCACTGCACTGAATACCTTAAATATATCCAATATTTATTCATCAATCATACCTCAATAAAGCTGGAGAAAAAAGAAAGTAAAGGAAAAAAGCTATGATCTATATCCTCACCATAAAAATACAGAAAAAAGAAGAGCATATTAAAAGTAAAATATTTAGAAGGAAGAAAGTAACAGCGATCAAGACAATTCACAAACACCTGTCAAGCCATATACAAAATGATAGTGCATCTGATCAAAAGTGGTCCATCCCAGGAAGGTAAAGTGGAAGTCGCTCAGTCGTGTCCAGTTCTTTGCAACTTCATGGACTATATAGTCCATGGAATTCTCCAGGCCACAATACTGAAGTAGGTAGCCTTATCCCTTCTCCAGGGGATCTTCCCAACTCAGAGATCAAACCCAGGTCTCCCGCACTGCAGGTGGATTCTTTAACAGCTGAGCCACAAGGGAAGCCCAGGTATACTGGAGTGGGTAGCCTATCCCTTCTCCAGCAGATCTTCCCAACACAGGAATTGAACTGCATTGTAGGTGGATTCTTTACCAACTGAGCTATCAGGAAAGCCCTCAGGAAGGTAAAGTTCACTAATATTTTAAAAATTAATCATATACCATAGTAAATCATAATTTACCATAGTAACAGAAGACAAGAGAAAAAAGCATATGATCAAGGGCATCTATAGACATCCTACATTACACATCATACAAAACAGTAAAGGACAGATGCTTCCTCCTTCAACTGGGAACAATGCAAGGGTATCTGCTTTTATTACATCTTTTGATATAGTATCAGAGTCTAGCCAGTGCAATGTGGTAAGGGAAAATAAATCATACGTTTTAGAAAGAAAGAGATTTAAAATTACTTTAATTGTAGATGAAACGATATTTTTAAATGCAGAAAATTCTAAAGCAATATATACCAACAATCTTCTATGTCCAATAAACAAATTTAGCAGTTATAGGATACAATACCAAAAAAACAAAAATTACCTGTATTTCTAGATTCTACCTCAAACAACTGGTGACTAAAATTAAAATGACTCTACTTCCAATATCATAAAACATTAGATACGAATAGTTTAAACAAAAGATGTAAAATTCATTTGCTGTGAACTACAAAGCACTGCTGAAATTGGAGTCTAAAAATGGAGACATATACCATGTTCATGGATTACTTAATATTAAATGACACTTCTCCCTAAATACATGAATAGATTAAATGCAATCCCAATGAAAATGCCATAGGGTGTTTTGGTAAAAATTAACAAGGTGATTCTAAATATAAAATTTGTATGGAAATACAAAGAACTAAAATAGCTAAAACAACTTGGAAAGGAACACATTTATGGAAGTTACACTACCTGATTTCATGATTTGTTTCCTACAAAACTGTAATAAACACAATGTGGTATTTATGAAGGCAGACAAAACAATAGACGAGAATATATTTCAGAAAGAGAGTGAAGTGCATACAGTCAAATATTTGATTTTTGACAAAGCTACCAAGGTAATTAAATAAGGAAAAAGAAACTTTTTAAAAAATAGTTTTGGAAAAATTGAGTAAATATATTATAAAGGAACTTTAATTCACACCTCATGCTATGTATATATACAAAATTCTAGGTGATTTATGGATATAAATATTAAAGCTAAAACTATACACTTTCTAGAATAAAAGGATAATACTTTCATGATCTTGAAGTAGACACTATTTCTCAGGACACAAAAGGTACTAATGTGAAATTAAAAACTGCTGATTTGGATTTCATTAATATTAAAATAATCTGCTCATCCAAAGGTACCATTAAGGAAATAGTCAAGCCATTGAATAAGGGATATTTGTTATACATACATCTAGTAAAGGATGTGTATTCAAAATATATAAAGAATTCCTATAACTCAGCACTAAAAAGAAAAGCCACTCAATAAAATATAGGCTAAAGTGTTGAACAGAAAGCTCCCCAGAATGACAGACTAGTCCTCACTTTGCATGTTCTAATATGTTTGAATTTCTGTTTTTATGGTTTAATTAAATAACCCCTGTCTGCCCAAAACAAGGGTTAAACTTTGTTACCTTTATATATTAACTATGAGTACTTGCATAAAGTGCTTCACTGTTATCAGTTCTGTCCACAAAATCATTACATAAATAATAGATGCAGGGACTTTCCTGATGTTCCAGCGGCTAAGACTCAGCTCCCAGTGCAGTGGGCCTGGGTTTGATCCCTGGTCAGGGAAGTAGGTCTCATATCCCACAACCAAGAGTTTGCTTGCAGCAACTAAAAGATTCTGCATGCGCAATGAAGACTGAAGATCCTAAGTGACGCAGCTAAGACTTGGCACAGCCAAATAAATATTTTTTAAAAAGACAGATGTACATTATAACCCGAGGCCCAACATATCATTTCTTCTGAAACTCGTCATCGGTTGGTCACTGTGCATCTATTATTTAGTTCATGCACAGGCAGCAAAGTGTGTTGTTATATTGCTTCCTATCTTCCATGTTCATATGTCACATGCCCATATGCATGTTGGAAGCTAATCTGAACTCTGAAAGGAATATAAAAACTTGCCAAGTCATAGAAAAGATGCTCTCTTTATATCATAAGCTGAACAGTGAGAAAAAGAATGCAACCACTCTTGATATGTTTTTAATAAAGAAAGTTAATACTTTCATTCTCAGTATTTCTAATATTTTAAATTACAGTATATTAAATATTGTTTTTATTGTTTTTTCATTTCCCATGTATTTTTAACTGACAGGAACAGAGTTTTTAATGTAGTGGCAAACTTTTTGGAAGGTTATGGAACAATCATCACTTTCCCCATTGATTACTAAGGTTGCTTTGCACACATTTTATAGACAGCTTTGCACTCATCTTTATGGCCCCACACTACTAGGTAAAGCAAAAACTGCCTTTATATGAAGGATCAATAACCATGTTAAAGGAATTAACATCATTAAACATCACTGAAATGAAACTTGAACTCACAATAAGAGAGAAGTTATTTTATACCAGCTAGACTGTCTAAAATTATAAAGACTGATAATGCCAAATTCTACCGACACTGAGAAGTATGCTGTTGGGTGAGTATTTAAAATCATACAAGCACTTGTTAGTTTCTTGAATAGTTAAAACATGGATCTAGACTATGACCCAGGAAGTCCAAAAAAAAAAGTTTTATACAAAAATATCGATAGCACTTTTATTCATAACACTTAGTTTGGAACAGTCCATATGTCAATCAAAAGAAAGTGAAAGGGTCAGTCGCTCAGTCATGTCCTGCTCTTTGCAACCCCGTGGACCAGAGCCCCCAGGTTCCTCTGTCCAAGGAATTATCCAGGCAAGAATACTGGAGTGGGTTGCCATTTCCTTCTCCAGGGAATCTTCCTGACCCAGGGATCGAACCCAGATCTCCTGCATCGCACACAGATTTTTTACCCTCTAAGCCACTAGACATACAAATAATGGACTATTCAAATGATGGAAAATGACTCAATAATAAAAGAAACAAATTGATGAACCCTCAACATGAATTTCACAATTATGTTGAAAGAAATAGGCCAGATATAAAAGAGTACATATAGTTGAAGAACAAGTGAAACTAATCTATGTTGACTGAAATCAGGATAGTGGTTGCCTTGAGGAGTGGGTGTCCAAGGGAACTTTCTGTGGAAGATGGAAATATTCTATATGGTGTTAAATGGTGGTGGTTATATGGCTGTATGCCTGTGTGGAAACTCATTTAATTGTACAATTAAGTTCTGTGCATCTCACTATATATAATTTCCCATAATTAGAAAATGTTTAAAAAAAAGATGTTTTAAATTTAAATTTAAAATGTTTAAATTATTGTTACCTTCCCATTAGAAGGTAACAATAATTTAAAAATAAGTTATACATTTATATAGAAAATTAAAATACTAGATACTGATACACTAATATTTTATGAATCTAGATATTATGGAAAAAATCATGATCTTTATTGTATTTCTCATATGTCCATACTAGAAAAGAAGCCTTACAGATTAGTCCAAGAATGTCAACCACTACTTTCAATTCTCTTTTGGTAACTGTTCAATCTTCAGGAAGATTTCCTAATAGTAGTTATAATAATAGCATTCTATCCAGTTTCTAAGGAGTATGTCTCACACAGTTAATAATTTCTCTGTAATAATGTCCTAAACACAAAATTAGTTTCCAATTTCAAGTCTAAACTTTAAAAATGTTAGGCTGCCATACATAACAAATATTAATGTATTATTAATTAGTATTAATAGTGGCATTAATATTGAATTGTTATATTTAATAAGTTACTAATAGAATCTTGGCTTTAAAAAAATCTTATCTAGAGCTTCTGTGGTAGCTCAGTGGTAAAGAATCTGCCTGCTAATGCAGAAGACAAGGGTTCGATCCCTGACCCGGGAAAATTCCACATGCCATGAGGCAACAAAGCTTGTGTATCACAACTATTGAGCCTGTGCTCTAGAACTCATGAGCCACAACTATTCAGCCCACAGGCCACAACTATAGAGTCTGTGCTTTACAAGAGAAGCCATTGCAAGGAGAAGCTCATGCATTGCAACTTGAGAAAAGCCTGTGCAGCAACGAAGACCCAGCACAGCCAAAAGTAAACAAAATAATAAATTTTTAAAAATCTTATCTAAAATAGACCAATTTAATTAGTAATAAATGTCAGAAGGGCTTCCCTGGAGGGTCAGATGGTAAAGAATCTGCCTGCAATGTGGGAGACCTGGGTTCAATCCCTGAGTTGGGAAGATCCCATGATAGAAGAAATGGCAATTCACTCCTGGCCTGGAGAATCCCATGGAGAGAGGAGCCTGTCAGGCTACAGTCCATGGGGTTGCAAAGAGTCAGACATGACTGAGCGACTTTCACACACGCAAAAATGTCAGAAAATTGAGCTATTCGATTTTACCATATCCTTTAATTGGTGTAGATTTCATTATTGTGATCCATATGGAATTATATTATCGTTCTAACCCTGCAATTGTTTCTAAAGTAATAATTCATAATAAGGTATCCAGGCACTGAATTAATGGGTGATTCAAGGATGCGGTGAATAGGGGGTAGTGAATATTTAAATTACAATAACAAAATTAATATACTAAGAAATGTTACTTGATCTGAATTCTGAAAGTGTTTCATCATAGAGTGGCTCTTATTTATGCACATCTTATATTTACAAAATGGCTTTCTCCTCAAAAGTTGTTTTCTTATATACCATGAAAAATATTTGAAATTCACTGTTGAGGTTAACAATAATTTGTACAACTTACTATTTGTTTAAAGCCTTTTATTTATATTCATACTGCACTGATTTTTCTTAATTGTCTAAATCAATGTAATATTGTTAATGAAATTGCGCTATCATTAAAACCCATTTATTCTACATTTCAGAATTTTTTCACCATTAGTAAATATTTTTCCCTGAAGTTTATAATCTCATAAAAATAAGGAGTACATTCCTGAAGCTTTTAGGTCAAAAGGTTACCAAAAAGAAAGAAGAGGGGTTTTGCATGTATACACACATGCATAATTTACTTAAAAAGGGAAGTAAAAGAAAATAAGAAAAAAAATGAGGTGAAATTGAGGAGGAGGTTGATATGTAAAGGCTGTTATGAAAAGTATCAACTACAGCTGCATAGAACAGGAATGGAAAATAGGGTAATAAGATATGCCCCAGTTCCTAAATAGGTTAATAAAAATGTTGCTTGAAGAACAGCTGGCTTTAGCTGGAGCTGGAATGAAGAAAACAGTGGTTGCCTGGAGTCCATTTAATGAAAGGTATTAGAACATCAGTGAGGTCAAGGAGAATTATGCAGAGTAACTCAGATTCATTTTTTTTCAAAAAGGAATTACATTTAAAAGGACTTTTAAACTTATAATTTAGAATTTGATACCTATGACACAAATTCATAATGGCAAACATTACACCTTTGGAATTGATCCAGGATAAAAAATGTGATATGTGTCTAGAAACTATAAAATTTCCCAGAATGGCTTCAGTATTTCATAGATCTTATTATATTAATAACTCATAGTATTTTTAGTATCATAGGTTAAGCACATATATGATCATAGAAAATTAGTTTTCCTAAATTTTAAATCCATATTTGGATAGAAGTATATAAATATACCTATAACATAAATATCCCTGCACAAATTAATGAAATTCATATTATGTTTCTGAATTTCCCTACTCCATAATGACTCTATTTAGATAATGTGAAATAATGAGAAAAATATTTTCATTCCAATAAATACAAATGATTGGGTGAATTTCTAAGGTAAGTGAAGTATCATAATATAGTAGAAAGAGTCCTGGATCTGCAAGAGTTCTGCTAACGATTAGCTAAAGCAAACTCAGAAGATATTAAGCCTCTCTGCCTCATTTCCCAAATTTGCAAAATGAAATGACTGATGGGGTTATCTCTGAAATCTAATGAAGACCTAAGATTATATAATTCTAAATTTTAAAAGCATAAGAAAATAATTTTATTTTGTGAGAGTCTTCCTAGTAGCCCCTGGCAGAGTACTTCATACATATTAAATAAATTATTCTTCAACATACAGATAAAAAGGGTACTACACATGATATTCAACATATCCTCACATATGAACTTCAGGCTTTCGAGATGGAGTAAATATATTCACCTGGTTCCCTCCACAAAGTACAACTAAAACCATGGACATTAAATATAAAACAAACATAAGACTCTGAAAGGTGGTGAGAAGGCAAAGTGACTAGGGAACACAAGACCCAGGGAACAACGCAGCAGTGAGCTCACTGGGTTTTCCTTTTTGCTGCGTATATTCCCAAAGCCAGCAATCTCCAGCTGCACCCAGCTCAGCCTGAAAAAGCCTCAGTAAAAGCGTGCTTCCTCTAACAGAAAAAACTAACAAACAAAAAACAAAACAGTGCAGCCTAGGCAAGGTAGAAAACGTTTAGACAATAATAGCTCTATCCAAAAACTACAGAAAAAGGCTGTGGTCCTTCTCCCTCCCATGACAACAAAGGCCAAATGAAGAAACTACTCTTCTGCCTTCACTAGGCAGTAATCCCAACCATCCTTGATAGAGTGAGGCAAAATAGTGAGCCACAACTTTCACCCTTTCCAGAGGGAATAAGATCCATTCACCGTGTCAGTGGAGAATATGGGGAAAGCAGTTATGAGGCACTCCTGCTCTTCTTGGTGGAAGCCTAGTGGGCAGCCTTCTTTCTCATGCTCAGTCAGCATCCTCCCATTGGGTGTCAACAAAAGGCCAAATGGGAAACTTGGATTTCTACCCACAAGGCAGAAATGGAGAGGTGCTCTCATTTTCTCTACCAGAATGTTATCGAAGGAAACCATCACAAATTTAATATCCCTAGGAATTATAGGACTATTCAAAGAATCTATTAATATTTCATATTAGCTGAGCTGTGGTCATTGTGATTTTAAAGGGTAACTTCATTTCATCCAAGGTGTAAAATTGTTGGTATTATCCCCTTATTATCCTTTTGATGTCTGCAGTATCTGTAGTGATCTCATTCCTAAATATTGGTAATCTGTGACTTCTTTTTCCCTTTCTTGGGCTCACTAGAAGCTTGTCAATTTCATCTTTTCAAAGAACCAGTTCTTTATTTAACTGATTTTTCCTCTTGCTTTCTGTTTTTTATTTCACTGATTTTTGTTCTTATTTTTATTATTCACATCCTTCAGTAGATCTTCCTTTTCTTTTTCTAGACTCTAGTTGAGGGGAGGAGAGTTAGATTATTAATCTGAGACGCTTCCTCTTTTCCAATGTATGCATTTAGTGGTATAAATTTCCCTCTCTTCACTGCTTTAACTGTTTCACACATTTTGATATATTGTGTTTTTATTTCATATCAATTCAACACTTTTTAGTTTACTGTATTTTTTATTTCTCTTTTCTTTGTGACAAATGTATCATTCAGAAGTACCACTTTTTACAACTGATTTGATATAAATTTCAGCTCCAATTTTGCATCCTGAGAGTCTTAAACTTAATTTTAAAGCTCCTCGAAAAGATATTTCCATGCCTAGATGGTTCCACTGAAGAACTCTGCCAAATGTTTAAAGAATTCTCAGGGGGCTCTAGTGGTTAAGAACCCACCTGCCAATGCAGGAGACTTAAGAGACGAGGGTTTGACCCCTGCGCCGGGAAGATCCCTTGGAGAAGGAAATGGCAACCCATTCCATTATTCTTGTCTGGAAAATCTCATGGACAGAGGAGCCTGGTGAGAATAGAGTCACAAAGAGTTGTACATGACTGAAGTGACTACACAAGCACACAATCTTTTCCAGAAATTAGAAGAGATTTATATTATTAAGCTAGTATTCCCTGATACTGAAACTAGACAAAGACAGTGAGATGCATCATGAAAAAAAGGGAGAGGGCACAGATCAATAAAACTAGAAACAGAAAAGGGTAAGTTACAACAGACAACACAGAAATGCAGAGGATCATGAGAGACCACTACAAGCAACCATGCACAGATAAAACAGTCAACCTAGAAGAAACGCACAAATTCTTAGAAAGGTACAATCTTTCAAGACTGAATCAGGAAGAAATAGAAAATAAGAACAGACTAATCACAAGTGGGCTTCCCTGGTGGCTCAGATGGTAAAGAATCTGCCTGCAATGCAGGAGACCTGGGTTCAATTTCTCAGTCAGGAAGATCCCCTGGAGAAAGGAATACTACCCACTCCAGTATTCTTGCCTGGAGATTTCCATAGACAGAGGAGCCTGGCAGGGTACAGTCGATGGGATCTCAAAGAGTCAGACATGACCGAGTAACTAAGTCGGACACAATTGAGCGACTAAAACTTTTTCAATTACAAATACTGAAATGGAAACTGTAATTTAAAAAAACTCCCAACAAATGAAAGTCCAGGATCAGATGGCTTCACAGGAGAATTCTATCAAATATTTAGAGAAGAGTTAACACTTATTCCAAAAAGCTGCAGAGGAAGCAATACTCCCAAACTCATTCCATGAGGCCACCTGATACCAAAACTATACGAAGACAGTGGAAAAAAAAAACCCTCCACAATACTACAGATCAATATCCCTCTTGAATTTAGATGCAAAAATTCTTAAACTATGAGCAAAAAGAAATTAGTAATAAATACAAAATGTACACCATGATCAAGTGGGGTTGACTCCAAAGACCAAAGGATTGTTTGGTATTAGAAAATCAATCAATGTTATCCATCATATTAACAATCTGGCAAAGAAAATTACATGAACGTATGAATCATTACAAAATAATTTTATATAGCATTCTTGAAATGATAATATTACAGAAAATAGAGAAGAAATTAGTAGTTGTCAGAGGGTTAAGATGACAAGTACAAGGAAGGTAGGCAGGAGTTGACTGTGGCCATAAAAAGGCAACAGGAAAAATTATCCTCATTGAAATATTCCCTATATTGATTGCACTGATATAAATAAGGTGGCTGTGATACTGTATTATAGTTTTATGAGATGTTTCCATTGGGGGAAACTAAATAAAGGAAACATGGGATTTCTCTATATTATTTCTTATATATGCATGTGAATCTATAACTATCTCAAAATAAAAAGTTAAACTAAAAATATATCACAGAAGACATGCCTTTCTTAAAGATCTACCACATAATTTTCTAAAAATATTTTGTGGCTGAAATTTTCTACTTAAGGCACCTAAAGTATGGATATTGAATATTCACTGTGTCTCTATCTCTCTTCTAGGCCTATATATTGATTGTTTCATTCATTCTTTCATAATACATAATTATTGAGTATCCCTATATGCCAGACTGATTTCTGGGCACTGAAAATAGATGTGAACTGCACAAAGGAAAATTCCTATTCTCATGGAGCATGCAATGTAATGAGGACAGACAGATCCATAGACAATGACACATACAAAGTAAAGCAGGAGAGAAGGATAGAAAATCCTAGCTGGGAGGAGGTTCAATCATAAATAAGTCAGGTCCTCTTTGAAGTTGTAGCATTTGAGGGTAAATTTCAAAAGATGAGGGGCTTCCCTCATAGCTCAGTTGGTAAAGAATCCGCCTGCAATGCAGGAGACCCTGGTTCAATCTCTGGATCGGGAAGATACGCTGGAGAAGGGAAAGGCTACCCACTCCAGTATTCTTGGGCTTCCCTGGTGGCTCAGCTGGTAAAGAATCCACCTGCAATGTGGGAGACCTGGGTTAGATCCCTGGGTTGGGGAGATCCCCTGAAGAAGGGAAAGGCTACCCACTCCAGTATTCTGGCCTGGAGAATTCCACTGACTGTATAGCCCATGGGGTTGCAAAGAGTCAGACACGATTGAGCGACTTTAACTTTCACTTTCAAAAGATGAAGGGGGAGATACATACATTACTTAGGAAGCGAATGCTGGGTTGTAAAAGGACCTTACGGGCCATTAAAATGACTGTGAATTTTATTCTTCATGATTTGGGTGATTCAGTAAGTTATTTGTAATGAATAAATCTTTCTAAAGAGATTATTGCAGTGTTTAGGAAAATGGCCAAAAACGCATCACTGTTTTCAGAGTCAACGTATGTTGCTTCTTACTCTAAATTTAGCAAAGTTCCCATTTTTCCATAATATTGAATTCAAACTTCTGCTACAATTACACAAAACAGAGTAAGGTCCACCTGAGTTATTCAATCTCACTTCTTATCATCTTCAATACAACACTGTCTATATAGCCTTCCATCTCAGCCTAATCCCTGGTATTACAATCCTTTATTCTACATCAGATCTTCCTAAACCCCACCATCTAAGACTGCTCAAATAAAAAGAAGAATGTTTTTTGATATGTACAACTGACATTTTCTCACAGCATGTTGAGGAACAACAATAAAGAATATTTAGAAAAGTTAGCGAGTTTATCGATCTATATCAGGCAACCTAAGTAAACATTAGATTAGTACCTGACTGAAGAAAGAAATTGAAAGTTAAGTCGCTCAGTCGTGTCCAACTCTTTGCGACCCCATGGACTGTAGCACACCAGGCTCCTCTGTCCATGGGATTTTCCAGGCAAGAGTACTGGAGAGGGTTGCCATTTCCTTCTCCAGGGGATCTTCCTGACCCAGGGATCGAACCCAGGTCTCCCACACTGTAGGCAGATGCTTTACCATCTGAGCCACCAGGGAAGTCCTAGTACCTGATTATGAAATTCTGAAATTCAAAAACATATCATCATCTTCTAATTAGGTAACTGCATCTAAATTTCTCCTATAAAGCAGTTTTGAAGCTACCAATGAGCAATATCCAATTGCTGTTCCACTTTTTCATTACAGCCCTCAATAAAATGTATTTTTCCTGAATTCCTGTTTGATTCCTCAGTCCACAAAATTCAATCCATAAAATTCAAGGTTTGTGTTTAATTGCTTTATATTTACTAAATGTGTTTTTACAATATGGTAGAGTTATTTGGACCTATAGATTTGAGATCACCAATTCCATTTGGGATTCAAACGGGTCTTGAACCCCAAACACAGAGCCTGGGCATGGTGGTGGTGGTTTAGTCACTAAGTCATGTCTGACTCTTGCAACCCCATGGACTGTAGCTTGCCAGGCTCCTCTATCCATGGGATTCTACAGACAAGAATACTGGAATGGGTTGCCATTTCCTTCTCCAGGGGATCTTCCTAACCCAGTAATCAAAACGGGGTCTCCTGCACTGCGGCAGATTCTTTATTGACTGAGCTATGAGGGAAGCCTGGGCATAGTAAGCATTAAATCAGTATTATATTGGTCAAATGTCCAACACACCACAAGTATAAGGATACTTTTCATCTCAAGCTCACTTTTAAGGAAAGTATCCTATTTAGAAAAGGCAGAGGAACCAGAGATCAAATTGCCAACATCCGCTGGATCATCAAAAAAGCAAGAGAGTTCCAGAAAAACATCTATTTCTGCTTTATTGACTATGCTAAAGCCTTTGACTGTGTGGATCACAATACACTGTGGAAAATTCTGAAAGAGATGGGAATACCAGACCACCTGACCTGCCTCTTGAGAAACCTGTATGCAGGTCAGGAAGCAACCATTAGAACTGTACATGGAACAACAGACTGGTTCTAAACAGGAAAAGGAGTATGTCAAGGCTTTATATTGTCACCCTGCTTATTTAACTTATATGCAGAATGCATCATGAGAAATGCTGGGCTGGAAGAAACACAAGCTGGAATCAAGATTGCTGGGAGAAATATCAATAACCTCAGATATGCAGATGATACCACCCTTATGGCAGAAAGTGAAGAACTAAAGAGCCTCTTGATGAAAGTGAAAGAGGAGAGTGAAAAAGTTGGCTGAACATTCAGAAAACTAAGATCATGGCATCAGGTCCCATCACTTCATGGAAAATAGATGAGGAAACAGTGGAAACAGTGGCTGACCTTATATTTGGGGGCTCCAAAATCACTGCAGATGGTGACTGCAGCCATGAAATTAAAAGACGCTTACTCCTTGGAAGGAAAGTTATGACCAACCAAGACAGCATATTAAAAAGCAGAGACATTACTTGTCAACAAAGGTCCATCTAGTCAAGGCTATGGTTTTTCCAGTAGTCATGTATGGATGTGAGAGTTGGACTATAAAGCAAGCTGAACGCCGAAGAATTGATGCTTTTGAACTGTGGTGTTGGAGAAGACTCTTGAGAGTCCCTTGGACTGCAAGGAGATCCAACCAGTCCATCCTAAAGGAGATCAGTCCTGGGTGTTGATTGGAAGGACTGATGTTGAAGCTCCAATACTTTGGCCACCTCATGCGAAGAGTTGACTCATTGGAAAAGACCCTGACACTGGGAAGGATGGGGGGCAGGAGGAGAAGGGGACAACAGAGTATGAGATGGTTGGACGGCATCACCGACTCGATGGACATGGGTTTGGGTAAACTACGGGAGTTGGTGATGGACGGGGAGGCCTGGTGTGCTGCAGTTCATGGGGTTGCAAAGAGTCAGACACGACTGAGCAACTGAACTGAACTGAATCCTATTTAAGTCTGTATGAAATATATTGTAAAGCATTTGAACTTCAATTAAAGTAGCAATAATAGTAGCTATTTCTCTTTGATCTGTGACAAGCAATTATAATGGCTTTTGTGCTTTCTGCAATTACTGACTGGTAAGTAGAATGTGGCAATTCACTTGCTTAAGAACAAACAGGATCACACAATTTGCCTGCATGTTCGACTTCTCACGTCAACTGAGGAGAGTGATGACAGTGGGATGTAGACAATGGAAAAAATAAACTTTTGAATTAGTATATTAATTTGCAACCTTCAGAAACACTTTTACCACCTACATTCACTCTATTAAATGGTACTTAAGAATGGTCTCATTTCTTCTATATTGTATAAATATTATATTTATTTTTTTAAAAAGCTGGTAAATGGAAGTCAGATTTTGTCATAATCACACTTTTTCCAGTCATCTTGACACTGCTCAGAGAAATCCACAAAATAAGGTACCAAAGAAAGTACATAAAAACACATTTCTTAAAGCGTTCTTAGGGGAATGGTGGTCATGGCATTGTGTAAGGGGACTGAGAGTTGACATGTATGCTATTAAGCAGTACAGGGACATTTGAAAGAACCAAGAATAGAAGGGGGAAAAGAGGGAAATTAAACTTTCCTATTCAATGCTGATCCACTAATATATGTGAAAGCTCAGAGGACTTCCTCTAGGTACCTAATACTTACTATTAAAAACTAGTAAAGAAATCACTGCCGAGACTTCTTTGGTGGCTCAGTGGTAAAAAAAAATCCGCCTGCCAACACAGGGGACACGGGTTCGATCCCTGGTCCAGGAAGATCCCACATGCTGTGGGCCAACTAAGCTCATGCATGGAAAATACTGAAGCCTACACGTCCTAGAGCCTGTGCTCCACAACAAGAGAAGTCCTCGCGCACTGCAACTAGAGAAAGCCCAGGGACAGCAGCAACAAAGACCCAGCACAGCCAAAAATAAACAAACAAAATTTTAAAAAGGGAAACAAAAAATAAATCACTGCTGAAAAGAACACCCTAAAAGCCACAACTGCATATTTCACTTTCTTTCATTTATGTTTTGGGCATCCAAGGAATATAACTTCTTTTCCTCTTTTGATTCTAAATTACTGAACTTGGAAGACCTTTGAATAAATCCAAACTGTAAAACTAACTTCCAGCAAAAAGAACTTTTCAAACTCAATAGTAAATAACCATATTTACTAAGATTTGAAAATAATATGGAGAAGTGTAAGCATTTTGAATCAATTTGAGATTTTAAAAGTTAAGTCTTGTATCCACACAAACTTGCTATAATATTTTTACTGGTAAATATAATATACTTGGACACAAAATACTGTTAAAATCACCCGGTTTGAGGGGCCTTCATCTATATATACCCTATTTCAACACGTTTGACTGTGACAATGGAACCAGTTTAGGCACTGAACGCTAGTCTCCTCATAAATTCAATCATCATGAAGCATGTTGAACTGTGCCCAGATATCACCAAGTTTACACTGAGAAAAATACCCAATAATTTCTGAAAGGAATGTTAAGGTCAAACACTAGGCAACAAGGGCGTGAGGCAAATTTGATTTTACTTCATGTCAAAAATAAGTACAAAGTCAGTGACTCAGAGCTGATTTTACACTGTGACTAATCTTAGACCACCATAAATTAGAAGTTTGCAACAGCTATAAAACTGCTTCCACTCTGAACAACGAATCTCTAATTCTTACTAGGGTCTCATCTACAAACAATTCATGTGAACCCAGATAAAAGCAAATTATTTACCTCATAAAAATTGTAATCATAAATACAGTTACATATTAGATCTGAAAATTAATTTCAAAGACAAATTATTTAAATATTTTGAAGCAGCAATTAACACTCATATTTCACATGAATGACTCTCCTTAGCTGAAAACACTTTTACATTTACTGTGGAGAAAATATCTATACTTTTACCTGATGGAAATGTGGACATAATATATCAGAGTAGAGTAAAACCCTTATGAAAAATCATGAATTTCATGAGAACACAATTCATTTCTTTTACAAAAATCTGAGTGCCTAGAATGCCCATGTCTCTCTGCTCTGAACTGTTAGTAAAACAAAGACAAGTAAGACAGTCTCCACAAGCAAAGGGTATACATATACAGTGGAAAAGGATGGTTCTCAAATTTCAGCACTGTCTCACCCACCTATCTTGTTTAAATGAAGATTTGTGAGTTTTATTTTCTAAACTCTGATCCCATAGGTCTAGAGTAGGGGCCTCAGGGATGTACAGGTATGTTCTGATGCAGGGAGTTGGAAGTCCTAACTTTGAGAAACATTGTCTTTAGTGACAAGGGAGTACAGAATACTTGGTACAATATGTCTAATATCTGCCTAATTCATTAGTTTAGAATTCTGGCAACCTCCATTCATGTGGTCTTTTAATCCTGAGTTAAAATCTAATTCAAATCTTTAATTAAAGGATTTTTTTTTTTTTTTACAAAGACCCATCCTTAAGTTCAGGTGGCTCTACATCAAGTGTACATACTTTGATTATGTGTCTCTTTTCTACTCGTTGAACTTCTGTTTCATTTCTGACTGCGCAGCCACCTTGAGTACTAGTGGGATTAATAATAATGAGTCCTCTGTCTTGTTTTCTGAGTCTTAAACCTCTCATTTATCTCAGAATTTCTGTCCTGTCTTTTGTTGCCCTTTCTCTAAGACTCAGCTCCCACCCAATTATCAGGACCATTTTACCTGGTACTAGACCACCCTGGTGGAGACCACCTGCCTGGATATGAACATATTTCCTTCTCTCAGACTCTGTACAGTGATGATCTGCTGCCCACCCACTGAGGAAACACCTGCCACCCCTTTCTGGATCTCTCTGACACTGTTTGCCTGTCCTCTCTGCTACATATCACCTGCCATCAAAATTCCTAGGTCATCTAGTCCAGTCATTCCCAAAATTTATAGAGAGTCATCAGAGAGATGCTTAAAAGTATAGATTGTTAGGCTTCGCCTCTTGGGAGATTCAGCCAAGTCTAGGGTGCAGTCCAGGAATCTGTAGTTTTAATGCTTAGCATATCATTAAAGATTTGTACACAAGAGTAAGTAAAACTTCTGGAGTATTCTGGGCCATCTCTTACGCACATCAACTTTCATTATCACCTCTGTGCTTCAGATACTTAAATCTGCACATTTAATTCTTATCCTTTAGGAAATAAAATTCAACAGCTAACACATAAAGGTTCTAAATTGTATGTTAGAGCCAATTCAATCAAAGTAAGCGGGTGGAAAGATGGTACTGATGGGCAGGCTGGATAAGTATGGGTGATAAGGCCACTTTAGGGTATTATTATAGGAAGCAGCAAGTCTGAAATTAAATGGGGACAGTCAGGTTGAAGAAGAAGAGGCAAATGGCAGAGATTGAATTGATAGGCCCTGATTATATGTAGGAGAGGTGGGAGGAAGAATCACATGAAAATATGAGGCTTTGTCCCCAACTGATTATAAAGAACAGGTACAGAAAAGTGAGGAAGAAAAGGAGAATTCACATTACATCAATTCCACTTTGAATATAGTTAGGGTTGATATACCAATCAGGTCCTCAGTTGAAATTTTCTAAAATTTGTGGGATTGTTGGTATGTGTGTATGCACACAAAAGAGTGAGAAATAAAATAAAGTGTATGAGAAAGTAGATTAAATTGATGGAGCTATGTTTTAGAGGAGACATGAGTTTGAAACAAAAATGAGTAGTTAGATTCCTGAAAACAGAAAGGTAATGACATCCCTGAGGGAGGATATTTTGAGATATAAATAAAGATATGGGTAAATTTTGAAGGAAAATGAATCAATAACTTTGATGCTATTAGTAAAATGAATAAGAACATCAAAGATGGATGATTGTGGGGGTAGATTATGTTCTGAGTAAGAGCAGAATTTTCCGATGGAAAATTGATGAAGTGTAAATAAGGGATGTACACGGTATAGAAGATTGTAGGGCAGTTGGGAGAGTTAGAAAATAGCTAAACAAGGTAGAACCATTTACATTTTTCTCCAGCACTGTTCATCAGCCAGCATCTAGTGAAAACAAACAGTGAGATCCATTCAGAGTAGGGAATCTCCTGGAAGATGAGTCACAATGACATATTTTGAGATGCATCCATTCCAGATGAACAGGGAAAACCCCGAAGTCTCAAGAAATGTTGCCTTAGAAGGCTGAGAAGAAAAGAATGCTGACCTGGATGCTGAAATCAGAGAGAAGGCACACTGTGTCCTGAAGCTCTGTGGTGTATAGCCTCAAAGACAGAAAAGTAGAGAAAACTGGGTGATGCTGATTTCAAAAGGAGGAAAAGGCTAAAAGATGTTTCCAAGATAAGGATCTAGATGTGCCAGAGGTAAACAATTATGTCAACCCCCACAGTCCCCACTAGGGAGGACCTCCAGGGAAGTGGTATTACCAGGAAGGAATCAGGTTTTGATTGATATGAAGAAGTATAATAATTAGAGATGGTAGAAGATGAAAGAGGTTGTGATAAAGGATGGATCACTGTTAGGGAGGGTGAGAGTTTTCTTCTTTGAAGACTAGAGCTTAGTGACCTAGGTATCTTTATCCCAATAATATAAAGATGAAGGCTGTTATAAAGAGAAGGAAATAGAAAAAAGTGAGCTGACACTGCAACTATGGAATTCAGGGAAGCATTAAGAATGCCACAAAAATCAATTTTAAAAAGATATTATATATTTATCCCCTATTTTAAATTATGATAAGACATAATTCAATGTTTGATGTTTATATAATACGAAATACACACTTGTAAAACACAAAAGATTTTCTCTTTTTTCCTCCTTTCAATCTCCCATTGCTGTGGCGGTAGTTCAATGTACCACGCAGCTTGTCCTTACGTAACATGTGGGATAAAAAAGTATGTGTTCTATTTTTTAATATTTCTTATATAGTTTGGGGCAAATATGCTCCAAAGATTACAAATGTTATGACAAATGTAAAACACAGACCAGGAACAGTTATGTGTTTCAGGTTAGTTCCCTTTTTCAGGTAAATGACTGGCTTCAGGTCAATTACCTGTTACACATTAGTTACCTGTCTCAGGTAGCGTGCTGATGTTGCAGGTCATTTCATTACCTTCACCAGCTGAGGTTGAAGCTCTTATTTCAAAGACATAAGAGGTATTGGCAAGAAGTTTCATGAATGTATACATGTGATCTTGGGGAGAGATGTTTGTAGCATTCCTTTCAACTGTTACCGTATAATGTGTAATTATTCCGTTTGCTTTTTTGGGTGGATCCCACTTCACTGAAGCTGACTGCCAGCTAGTTGCCATACACTGTATGTTCTGTACAACATCTGGAACTTAAGAGATAAGCAAATGCCCAAAGTTAAAATTTATACACATGTAACAGATAAATGATTTAATTATGCGATTGCTAGATAAAATCATGTTTAGGAGTAGAGACAGAATAAAAATGTAACATATCAACCTTTCAAGTGTGTTAGCCGCTCAGTCATGTCCAACTCTTTGCAACCCTATTGACTGTGGCCCACCAGGCTCCCCTGTCCATGGATTGCTCCACGCAAGAATAATGGAGTGGGTAGCCATTCCCTTCTCCAGGGGATCTTCCCCACCCAGGGATCAAACCCAGGTCTCCCACATTGCAGGCAGATTCTTTACCATCTGAGCCTTTGAACATGTGCTCAGAAACTTCTTAACATGGACTGAATCAAATGGCCCATTTTCTATGTAACCATGTTAATCCTTACAATACTGAATCCACCACTGAATATTCTCCTAGACCCAACATCAACACAGCCTCAAATACTCAGAAGCAACTGGGTAGCTAGCTTCAAGTTCAGGCAGTGGTTGAAGCCTGCCCTATTCATCTTTTAATGGGAAGGAGCAGTCTTAGCCATACTTGATGATGGAACTTTCTAATGCAAAATATCCCAGGTGGCTTAGTGGGTAGAGAATCTGCCTGCAAGGCAGGAAACGTGAATTCCATCCCTGGGTCGGGAAGATCCCCTGCAGAAGGAAATGGCAACCTACTGCAGTATTCTTGCCATGGGAAAATCCCACAGACAGCGGGGTCTGGCAGGCTATAGTCCATAGGGTCGCAAAGAGTCAGACATGACTGAACGATTAAGCAAGCACACATATAGATGCAGGTGCCTCACCAATGTGGCCTAACAGTACTAGAAAACATGTAACTAAATTTGGGATTTTGCTTATATATTCAGATGACTTTTGTAAAAATCGTGAAGACCTGATCCCTCAATACTTAAAAAAAAAAGACTGAAGATGGAAACCAGTCCCAGTTTTTGATTCAGTCCCAGTTTTTTCTAGAACTTCTCTGAGTTTACTTGGAAGTAGCTGCTATAGTTGGCAGATCTGGTTAAAGAGAAATACCCCAGGCCCACCAAAGTGACCCTGAGAGTTGGTACTTCTAGGGAAATATCTGATTATCTAAATGTCCCCTCATGTTAGCATAGCTTATCTTGTTACAATACAAAGAGGATGCTGTAAAGAAAATTTGCATATTGTCAATTTGTGGATTACAAACAACAAGCAGTAAAAAGAAAAAGCCTGTCATTATGGGGAAGCATAGTTATTTAAAGAATACTCAAGTCATATTTGACTTGCCTACAGTTTTCTCCTCTGGCCTAAATTTCTGTCTTTTCAAATCCTTCATCCTCTGTAAGATAAAGACATCAGAACTAAAGGAGAAAAATTTAGGGGTGTGTGTGGCATTTAAAAAGATGATTCCTCTGTTGATCCAAGGTTCTGGCAGTTAAATATGTTTATTTGCTTTCTTATTTTCAAAAACATATACCATTATTTTCAAAAGTAAATGAACAAGAGACAGTTGATAATGTGCTTAAGTTTAGATTATAAACCTAGATTTTGTGAACATCCATTTTACTGACTCTGTAAACCCAAAAACAATTAATTAACCAGCAGATACTACAACACTTCAAGTAGAAAATTTTATTTAACCAATCAGGGCACAGGGTTTTATGGAATTATTTTATTTCACTGGTAAAATATATTTATAGGTTTATAGAACACTGTCTGTAAGATTAGCCTTAATTTTTATCAATGTAATATGCATGTAAATGGTTTAAATGTTTCATTTTTTCTTTATGGGTTTAGCATTTTTCCATAGTATCACTAATTTATGGTACACATTTCCTACAATCATGTCCACTTTTCACTAGACGTCAGAGGCTGATGTTCCAGTTCAGTTTTTTCACTAATTTTCTCAGCCCTTTTAGTCTCATCTGCCTGAATCATGGCTTCTTCATCTGAATTATAGGAACAGGGCAACAGTAATATTTTTTGAGTATTTATGTGTCCAACACTCTAATAAATGCTTTATATGGATCTTTTCAAACATTTTTTCATAACAGTCTATGGGTGGCTACTGCTAAAATATGCTTCTTTTTGGTTAAAGATACAGAGGCTCAGAAGAGTCATGTGCCTTTGCCAAGGTTTTACTAGTAAGTCGCAGAGCTTGGATTCAAATCCAGACACTGATTTCAGAGTGTGCACTTTTATCCACTATAAATACTATTTACTAAGCATGTCTTAGGGGCATGCCATGAAAAAAAAGTATCAGGTATTCACAAATTAATGTGAAATGATTATCAGTGAGTGGTCTACAATTTCAATTTAGGGATTCACTAAATGCATCCAGACCTACAGAGACGAAATGACTAGCACAGAATCAAGTGCTTATTCAATTTAAAAAAAAAAAAGAGTGAGGAAGAGATGCTTTTAAAAAACATGTGCTTCTAGTTGAAAGAAGGAAAAGTATTAAATCTTTAAATCAGTTCTATATGAAAACTATTCAACACATAAAATTGAGCTATCGCAGGTCAGTGACACACAGGTAAGTTGTTTAATTAGACCAATGGTATTTCATAGTCTTCATAGTCCCCACCACATGTCACAGATGAACTATGGAGAAATACAAGCTTACATACTGACTAGTGCTCTTCAAATGTCACAATATACATTATTGTATATATTGTGACAACATATTGCACAATATACAAAAAAATCATAGATATTTTTCATGAAAATATGAATCAACCAGTTAAAAGTGATTAATGGCTTTTCTCTTTTTTTTTCCCCAGCAATCTCAGGTAGTACTAGGGATTAGGTAATTTTCATATATATCTAGTAGTGTACTTTGCTCCTAAACTAGTCTTTTATTTCAACTTCCTTGGTCCAAAATGAAAAAAAAAGGTATAAATATATATTTGATTGCAGACAACAAGATCCAGTCTAGCCTGAAAGTACTAAAATTCAACTTCTTTGAATGAACAATTAAATATTGATACTTAGTCACGTAAACTGAGAAAGGAAAGGGAAAAGTGTTAAATACAAAATAAAACATTTTAGGATCCAAAAACCATGTCTAACCTGATTCTTGGGTTGTGAATTTTACTATGTTACTAAATTGATTGCCATTTCCAACTTTTGTAAAGGCAGTTATGCTGATGGAATAGGTGCTGACTGGTTCCAGTCCAACAAGCTTGGCTTCAGTTTGAAAACCTGAAATATTCTGAAAAGCAGGAAAAAAAAATTCTTAGTCACAATGCATCATCAAAAAACTTGTTTATAATTGGAAGAAATATTTTTAATACATAAAAATTATGTCTTCTATGTTTAACCTATGATTTAATAAGCATGGGTATTTTTAATTAAAAATTTAAAAATTAACCAGTTTTTGTGTGTGTCCCAGGGTATGCTCAGCTGACGGCACAAGGATGAACTGGACACCTATCAACACTGAAGAATATCATACTTGCCATTGGTTTTTAAAGCTGAAGTGTTTTGTTTTTATTTTGTCTCTGATTTTTACTTAGAATTACATATGATTACTTCCTTTAAATTTGCTGAAATTAAAGTCCTCAATTGGAATCCAACTTATGAACAGTCAGTGGTACTTTATTTTTCTTGAATTCATCAAAATTCATCTTTTAGTTCTCAGTAACATTCCGTTTGTAAATTAATTTATTCATCAGCTATTATATGCTAGGTGCTGGGAATACAGCAGTGTATGAGACAGAACCTCTGCCCCTATGAAGCTAAGCTTCATAAATTATGAGTTTTTCCCAGACAATTCCTAAATTTCTAATGTTATGCAATCTCCTAGGAAAATGAAAAAACGAACAAAACAATTATCACAGATGTACAAAAAAGGATATGGTTTCTCACAGAAAATTTTACCGTCAAATACAAAGACTTCATTCAAAGAGAATTGTCCTAACAGAGAGAGCACTTAAGATTAATAGTTATCCTATGGGGGAAAAAAGACAACCTCTTATGTGGTATAATTTTAAGAATACTGTATTATATCTGATCCAAAATATAAGCCACTTTGACTTATACATTAAAAATTTCAGTGGCAGAAATTTAGCAAGAATACTAACTCTCAGGGCACTCATAGTTAGAATTATATTTTAAGCTAATCTCTTACAAGTTATTGATATCCCTTATGAATTCACTGTATTGTACAATTTTCTTTCATTCTTTCTTAATTACTATTTACAAAGCACATGATTAGATAACCAGGAGATTATAAAGATAT
The DNA here is from genome assembly GCF_054371585.1 of Giraffa tippelskirchi. Lineage (NCBI taxonomy): Eukaryota > Metazoa > Chordata > Mammalia > Artiodactyla > Giraffidae > Giraffa > Giraffa tippelskirchi. The sequence continues at coordinate 112,728,914 of NC_137278.1, read as the reverse complement.
ATAAGACATGGTCCCTGTCATCCAAGAACTGTTATATTCATTAGAAAAAGCTACCAACAACTCTATACGGAGAAAAAATTAAACACAAGCAGATAAATTTTGACTTGGGTTAGGAAGGGTGAGTACTCAGAGAAATGACTGAACTCAAGATATTACAATAAAAAGTGTGAGTAGCTTATGGGTAGTAGACAAAGTAAGCTGTAAAAGGGAGACATGGGTAAGGAATATTTTCAAACATATTTTTAGCAGAACTTTTTACTAAATAATTTCTTTCAGTATGTGTGAGTGACCTGACTGGGATGGCAGGAACATTTGGAGTGGTCCAAGAATTACTATGCCTCCACAGACACACATGTCATTGGAAAGGTAAGAGAGAAAAGAAAGAAAAGAAACTGACAGTTGGGACACAGAGGTAGCTGAAAACAGAGGAAAACAGGACAACACACTCAGAAAGAAAGCCACACAGTGGGAGGAAAGCAGATAAACTAGATATGGAGAAAGGAAAGAAGATAACATAAGGATACGTACAAAGGAATCTGAAAGAAACTAAGGCTATAGATGTAAAAAGGAATAACTGAAAGCAGTAGTGGATTTTAAAGGAAAACTACTCTTTCCACCTCAAAAAGCATATATTTAATACTTTATGGTATGAATATTATGTTTATAATATAAAAATGCTTATAGTGAAATTTCAATGGCAGCATTTCTATTGAGAAAATAGATGTCTAAAAATCTTAGACTATAACTTATTTTCATATTCAGGTAAAGAAGTACTGTTATTTCAGATTTAGTGTTATTACAATGCTGAATGAAATTCATTCTTTTGTAAACTATGGCAAAAAGAACAATAGGTAACATGTTTTTCACATACTGGGGATTGTTTTAAATGTTTTATATAGATTTTCCTCTTACAGGCTTCATTTTTTAATAGCTGCATCTTTACAAATCCCATTTTGCACTTGAGGAAACTGAGTCATGAGAAGTTAACCAACTGCCCCAAGGCAGCACAGTAAGTCTTGAAGGCGGGGTTCCAACCATTTGGAAATTATTGCAAATTATTCCAACCAATAATTTGATGCCAGAGTCCTTAGTTCATGACTGTGCTAATGGTGTTGATGGTAGACATCTCTGTTCTGAGGGAAAGATCACACATATACATCCATGCTTCAATATTCATAAGTGTTTATCCTAGGAATGGCCACATTCCATATTATTTAAAGATAATAAAAATCATTATTCCTTATGCTACAGCGTTACTCACTGCTTTTGATTTTTTTTATTATTCACGTTGTAAGCTACACATGCTATAAAAATAATTTACCATTTATTACCATGTAATAAATTATAATGCATATAACACTGGGACAATGTTTACGCAGAGTTTTTGCATGCTCCATGCTGTAACTGAAAAGCATTCCAGTACTTCATATGCCTTTGGGGAAAAAAATAAGAACACTTTCTCAAATAAATGCTAGTCTATTGCAATATAGTTTGGCAATTAAGTGCTATAAATCATACAGGAATATTTGAGATCCTTTGTTACATTAGTTCTTTGGGTATTTTTCACTGATTCTGAAGCCTAAAAATGTAGGAGTAAAAGGGCGTTTAGAATGGAAACTAATTAGCATTGAAGGAAAAAGAATAATGATATATCTTAAAAGACCAATTAGTGTGAAATTATACTATATCTGGGAAGGTTACTAGAAGTCCGGGATAAACACATCTCTGAAAAGGTTAAAAATATTCACTTGATACTTCTTTTAACACTTTGTCGTTTTCCCTCAGTTATGGTTGCATTTTCCACAGTTTCAGTTACCTGCAGTCAAGCTCAACTCAAGATACTAAATGGAAAATTTGAGAGACAGACAATTTATAACTTTTACATTGTGAGCTGGTCCAAGTTGTGTGATGCAATCTCCAGGCATCCTGCTTCCTCTTGCCCTGGGTGTGAATTATCCCTGTGTCCAGTGTTTCCTGCCCGCTGGTCCACAGGCTTTTTGGTTATCAGATCAACTGTGGGATAGCACAGTCTTATATTCAATACACCCTTATTTTACTTAATATGGCCCCAAAGTACAAGAGTAGTGATGCTGGCAATTCAGAGATGCCAAAGAGAAGCCGTAAAGTGCTTCCTTTAAGTGAAAAGATGAAAGTTCTCGACTTAATAAGGAAAGAAAAAATTGTATGCTGAGGCTGCCAAGATCTGTGGTAAAAACGAAGCTTCTGTGAAATGCTGTGAATCGGGGAAGGGAAAAAATTATACAAGTTTTGCTGCTGTATCTCAAACTGAAAAAGCTGTGGCCACAGTGTATGATAAATGCTTAGTTAAGATGGAAAAGGTGTTAAATTTGTACAAGAAGATGTTTTGAGAAATAGAGACAACATTCATCTAACTCTTATTACAGTTTATTATAATTTTTTAAATTTTGTTGTTAGTTATGGTTGTTAATCTCTTACTGTGCCTAACTTATAAAGTAAACTTTATGACAGGTATGGATGTATAAGAAAAAAACAGTACATATAGGTTTAGTACTATCTTTGGTTTCAGACATGCACTGGGGGTCTTGGAATGTAACCCTTGCAGCTTAGGGGGATGACTGTAGAAATATATTACACTTAAGACAATAACAGGTTTTAAATAGTCTGAAAAAATTTACGGTATACTTTTGCAGCATTAACAAAATGGTGTAATTATTTCTTAACTTGCAGATACCTAGAACTTTTAAATTCTAAATTAGAACACTCTACAAAGTACTTTATTTCCATATTTGACACACGTTTGCTGTGTTTTTCTCAAGCATCCTTAAATTGTGGGAAACCAAATAGAATTTTTTTTTTTTAAAGATGGCTTTTGTGTTATTTAAAATAGTCCATTTCCCCCCACATGTCAAAATATTTTACTTGAATTTCTAAGTTTTTGAAATAAACATATAGTGTTTATCAACCTACCTTATAAAATATAGTATCAGTTTCATGTTCATGAATTTTTAAACTATATATTTTAACAATACCGCCTGGAACAGGACTTGGACTCCATTTCAGCCATACAAGGTCTGAAGTGTAGTTGACTAAAGTCAAATTTTGAGGAGGTGCTAAAGGCACTGCAGGAAAACACATTACAAAACTTACATTCATAACATTTTTAGCAGAAAAATATCATTGTGACTCTAGCTTCTGGAAGACACTAGTTAAGAAAGATTTATAAACTGATCGTGTTTTAATTGCAGAAATAAAGAACATAGGTAGTGATGCTTTGTACTTGGAATTCAGAAGTTCCAAAGTAGCTTTAAACAGAACAATTTGTTCTGAAACTCAAATTTAAAATGTTCAGCAAAGCAGATGAATAGTTGTCAGCCTATTACAAATAGACAATCAAATATCCTTTCATTTTCCATGCTTTTCCTTAAAAAGAGAGAGCAAGGGCTGCAACAGTAAAATCATTGGAAGAAACACGGATTCGGGCTTACCTGACTCATCTGTGTAAAAGAAAAGAACACTGGAAGGACCGAGTCCTTTTATAGTTCTTGCTGCAGCAAAAAAGCTATATAATGTAAATGGTGAAAGCTCTTCCAGTATTACATAGTTATCAGAAGTAACAAAAGAATAGTTCTCACTTGGTCCTTGTAAAGTTAAATCATAACTTATTATTGCACCATTTGGTTTTACTGGGGGATCCCATGATAAAAGAACTGAGGTAGAGGAAAGGTTTTTAAAAGTGTTGATTATTGGTGAAGTTTCTGGGACTATAAAAGAAAAAAAGAATATTAAATGAAACAAAAGTGAATTAGTATCAAAAAGAAGAGACTTCAATAATAATGGGACTTAATTTTATCAACAAGTAATTATTTTAAGAAACTCTAAACCTTATTGTGTTTATTGAAAGGCTAATTATTTAAGAACAAACAGAATCTATGTAGTGATAAAAATAATGTTTTCTAGCAGAAAGCAGTATAAATAAGAGAACATCAACAATCTGCGTAATAGGCAATAAAAGGGTCCAGCCTACCATCTTCTTCAGTTCTGATGTGTAGTTGGGCAGTATATGTATCAGAGAATCCTTTTTCTGTTGATGGAGTGACTTTTAATATATAGTCAGTATATTTTTCCAGATTATCAAAATACATGCTTTTCTCATATGTGACTAGAGGTGGTCTCACGTGGCGAGGAGTCTGCTGTGAGCTCAAAGAAACATAGTAGAAGACTAGACCATTTGGTTGAGACGGAGGGCCCCAGCTTACATTTATTGCAGTTGACGAAATGGACTCGTAAGTCAGGTTTCCAACAACTCCTTCAGGTACTATGATAGGTAATGTGCAAAATATAAAAATCATCAGTCACCCGAGGTAAAATTTAAGTAAATTCACAAACCAGAGACTCATTGTTGAAAGGGTGACTACTACATCACCAGCTTCTTCTACATTGTTTAGATCCACACGTGGCAACATCATCTACTACAAAATACCTTCTAAATAATTACATTAAAATTATGTTCAAATCATTCAAGATAAACCTTGTCATCTCTAATATGTGTGAATTGTTTTATACAATACTCTCTTGGCTTTTCTTTCCTACAAAATGGGTATTATGAGCCTGTGTAGATTTTGAGTATGTGATGGAAATTATGTGTATGAGACTGAGTGTGCAACTATGTATATACATGTATACTCAGATTTTTAATTTCTTTCTTCTGGAGATTATCCTTATTGTATGTATGAAGTCACCCAGGACCTCTCACCAGGAATATGCACAGGGTTTATTATTCATGGTGCTATAATATTGACTGATAAAACATTACAGGTTGGTGAAAATCTTGGGAGAGATCTGCATTTAAAGGATGCCTGAAATGATGTTGACCACATACTGCTCTAAACATTTTAGCTAAAACTCCCCAAACTTATATACTTTGCATATTCTCTCATAGCTACGCTGCTGATCAGTGAGTAAAGCATTTGAAAGATTATCCCAACAATGGGGAAAGCATTCCCTCTTCATACTTAAAGTGTCTGTCAATTTACAATCTTCAAATAATAAACATGAAATTTTACTCTCAGCAGCAATTTAGGTCAATATCGTTTCTCAATAAGAGACTAGCCTTTTAAAAATAAATGGACCATAGAAACAACCACAAGAAGAAGTAAGCAGTGATCCATGTATCACTGTATTCTTGAAACTGAAACCTAAAAAACAAGAGCTTCAATCATTATAGTTTTCTGAATACTCCGCACAAACAGAATTCTGCAGAATCCACATAAGAGGAAATGGTCAGAGTTAAAAAAAAAAAAAAAGGTATTTGGGGCGTATTAGTCATAAACACAATAAGAATAAAATGCTGCATAAAGTCCTTTGTGAGTTCAAAGACTGAAAAGGAAACGAGTTGCTAGAGAGAGAAACAATGTCATTTCTAGAGCAAATGGATATGAAGTATTGGAAAATCTCTCCTCATACACAACAGTATTTTCACCTCCATAACCGATGGCTGTGATCTCTTTTGAAGCAATAAAGGTGCCAGAATTTTTATAAATGGATGGTAGCAGTTTCCATGAATAGAAAAGGTTGTTACTGTTGTAATAGGTTTATAGCTATATTAATGCATTGTCAAATTCCTCTGACTAGTTAAATGTGCCTAAATAAAATATAGATTTTTTTTTTTACCAATACATAACAAATAGAAAAAGATTCTGAAAAATTATGAAGTTTTAAATTAATCCTATTAAAGATTAACAAATGCTTTTCATTTACATACTGTCTTGATCTGTGTATACGTGAACTATGCCACTGCTTTTATTCCCATTTCCAACTGAAGTACTTGCTGTTACCCAAAATGTATAGTAGCTGAATATTGCCAGTTTATCTATTATTGCAGATACGGTCATATTGTCAAAGTCATTGGTTACTTCATGGAGTGTAACATTCTGAAAAATAAACATATTGTTTTAATTGTTCAGAATATATTTTAGCATACATAAGCATTTCAAAGTATTATTCATAGATTGGTTGCCTCATTGTTTTAATATGTTAATTTTTGAGGAAAATCAACATATAATTTTTTTATTGCAATAATTAAACTGGAAATATATTTGTACTAAAAGAGGAATCGATGATAGCAGTTTTATTAAATTGATACACAGATTAGCAAAGAGTTAAAACTCCAAGCTTAGCTGGCAGTAGGGAAGGTCCAGTAATGAACTGAAAAGGCTACAATGTGCTGATCAGTGTTAGTTTCCCTTACAAAACATTCAAGTATTTTTCAAAATTTGACTATATATTTTTAAACAAGTTTGGGAATATTATAAAAATTTTCTTTTTTTTTCTTCCTATCAACGATGTAGGAATTATGAAAATCTTCACCTCTCTCTATGAGTTCAAATGGTTATAATTCATCTTTCATAAACCCCTTCTTTTTCTACACTCATGTAAAGAAATAGGAAAGCAGTTGGATATACTCTCACATGATCTAAGAAAAAATTTTAAATTCTCTTGCCTGACTCCTAGCTATATTTGTTCCAAGCCATTTTATGATAATTAAAGGAATTGTAATCATTCCCCCCTTTACCAAATTTTAAATACAAAACCTGGTTAAAATCAACTCTAAAATAAAGAAAAATAGACTTTTTAAAAAGTCATGTGTGTAATTAAATATGAATTAAATATGAATAATTTTATAATAATATATTGCTGTACAGAGAAATCTGAATCATTCCAACCTGCACAAAGTCCTTAAAGTCCAAAGACCTGAATTCAATTTGGACAGAAGTCCTGGATAAATCATCTGATCATAAAACTTCTCATCCTCTAACTAAAATGGGAAGAACCTCTTCAAAAGCCTTCACATAGGGCTTTTGAAGATTAGATTATATGAGGCAAATAAAACAACACCATCTCTGGAACATGATAAAAGAAAAGTAATAAATAGTAAAAAGCTAATTTAAATTAATAACATAGGATAATCAATTTGACTAAAATTTATAGTTAGCATGGTTCTATGATGCATCAACAAACAAAATTCTGCAAAATTTTCTGGTTCTTTGACAATATGTGGGGTAGTGAGTGTCATAAAAGATCTACTTCAATTTTGTCGTGACTTATTAAGTAATAGACAAGTTAAGACATGATTAATCTCACACAAAATATGATCTGGGAACTTTAATATCTTCCAACATATATACTTTACAGATGGCATAACTGGCTTATATAATTTATCTCTTAAAATATTAATGTAGCCTTTCTATTTTTCTTTGCTATAAAATTTACTCTGATTATGTATGACCCTGATGACAATTAAGTAACAAATTATCCAGAATTTATTCATGCTGAGTGTGAGTAAACATGCACAGACATGTAACAAATTTAGAACCAGATCAGTTATCCAGATGATTATCCCATTCATCTATCTAATTTGAGGGGGAAAAAAAAGTCTTGTGCTTCAAATTATCTAATTAAGGCTTATTCTTTGAGAATAATAAAATACAGTAATAAAATAAAATAAAATAAAATAAAATAATATAAATACAGTCAGAAGGTATTTAGTAAAAACTTCTCAAACTTGATTAATCAAACCAGTACTTATTTAACACTTTTTAATAAAAGACACTGTGTCAGGCACACTGAGGGGACACAAGTGGGTAAATGTTAAAATGGAGAAAAGTAAATGTGAAACACAATGGGCCACAGCTGGAGGAGGCACAAGATGGATTGCCAAGTTGTAGCAAGGAGCTTTAACTCCAAAGTCAGAAGGACAGATTACTTCAAACCAACTCAAGCGCTCCAAATCATAACTAATTACTGAAAATAATGTTTGTCTGCTATAATTATTTTTATGTTCTGTGATTAAACATTTATTGAGCATTATGATACAGTAGCAGAGGATATCAGGGAATCGAAAGACAAGAGTCACACACAATCCTTTTCTTCACATTATCTGCTATGGGATGAGGGAGCTAAGACAAGTAGCAGATACCAGGAATAGAAAGTAGACTATGATGTGTCATGCATTAAGAGATACTACAAAGTTCTATGGGAAGAAGAAAGAGAAGGAAGAAAATAGTTATACATCCATCCTGCTATATAATTTTCATTTTGATGATTTCTTCTACTCTACCAATCCAAAACAGAAAATTAAATAGTGAAGATTTTTATGCTATATTTAACTAATTTTAGAAATAAATTAAAGCACAGATGAACTTCAAGGAATATGAGAAATGTTTTAACATCATTAGCCTGTGCCTTCTTGCAGCTGTCACACTTAAAAGCATTCTTAAGATAACTTAATAAAAGATTACATTTTTTAAGATAGATGAATTGCAAATGGGATCATATTATATACTCAGGTTTGAATAAGAAAGTTCATAAAATCACCTTGAAATTATAGTCAGACTTTTGCCCTTGATGTGGACAAACAGAACCAAAACGGAATCAGACACAAGCCATAAAGTAAACTGTAATAGAGACAAAACCTTTGCTAAGGTTCAGAACTACTGAATTTTGAATACTGAATATTGGTTAAATGCATGAACAAAAATCTGCAATTTGAATGGCCTGATGACATAATGACAAATTATTAAATTTATAAACAAACTGGGAAAGAATGCACATTAAATTTCCATTTTCCTTCCCCAAATAGAGCAGAACAAAAAGAAGCAGCAAAAATTGTTTGATGTACAGAGTTAAACAAATAAACAGATTGTCCTTTCTTATGCAACCTCACTCTTAGAGGGCCTGGAGCAGAATATTAAAATCCAACCAACCTCTGGACTGTCTTTAACTCACTGCTGGATAAGGCCTAAGACAGCGTGCAGAATTCTGCTCTGACTATTTTCACTAGCTTAAACTGCACTAAAGCAAGTCATACTTTAGAGAGGTTTCTGCTCACAAGAACTAACTCTAGTGGCTAAACTTGGGTTATTAATCACAAATTGAATTAGGCAACTTAGAATTATTGACTCCTCTCTATCCTCCTTCTACTAAAAAGGATGCAATGACTTAATAATGGTCAGAGTAATAATTAACATTCAGTCAACAGTTCCTAGTAGTAAGGTACATATTCTGTAAATGGCCATTATTTCTTCTCTATCAGTGTTTTCCAAATTATATTCCAACTCTCTGATTCCTGATTCAATCACAACTGTCCAGTTTTATTCTTTTCATATGTTAGAGGTCTGTGAAATAGTTTGGAGAAATAAAGGAATCCAGGTGAAAAACTAAAAATATTTCTCTAAATGAAAGGCACTTTAGCTATTTTAATAACTATTGTTGTTCATATTTCAGAAAGTATCCATCTGAAAATTATGCAACCCTATAACCTTGCATATCACAAGTTTAATAAGCACATTTTGGTACTTTCATTACATCTGATACTAAGTGATAACAATGATGATGATGGTGATAACCCCCTGCTACTAACAATGGAAAATTTTTAGACTTGAAGAAAAATACTCAAACACATCCAAGCATGAAAACTATCATACACAAACAAAGGGAAATTTTTTAGCTGAAAAACAATTGAGGGTAAGTGAAACCATCAATTCTCTGGAGAAATAGCACTGAGGCCCACATTTACATACAGAATGTTTAAAAGGTGGCAGCTTCATAGTTGGTAACACATTTGAAGCTGATCCAGAGATGTGTGTGTGTGAGTACATGGGTGCATGTGTAGACAGACAGATTAAAATATATTTATTTCTCCACCACATTTTTCTGTGTCAATGGGAGTTTTATAAAATGTCTATACATAATTCTCAATGTAAGATAAGAGATGTTTTCTACTATGCCAAGTCTTTATCAACAGAGTTGAGAGATATAAAGAAATAGGAGAAAACTCAGGTCTTACCTGAATGAAAGTGCCTGAAGTATTTCTGTAATAAACAGAATAATATTGTATAATCCCGTTAGGTTTTGAAGGAGGTGTCCAGAAAAGAAGTATTGATGAAGAACTGAGGTTTGAATAATGAACATCTTTGGGAGGATCACTTGGTGCTAAAATACAAACAGTTGAACACAAAATTGTACCTGTGTCTCCAAATAATGTCTGAACTGTTCCAAATGTTACCTGTGTCTAAGTTATGACTGTTAAAAATTGAGAATATCTAATTAGAAGTCAGAAATGAAATCCATAAGGCTCATTGGGCCATCCCCATTAACACTCTACCATAGCAATATCCAAGCAGAGGGCAAATGGATTTCTTATTCATAAAACACTATCCCAGTTCTAAATCATGCCAATGCCTTGGATTAAAAACAACATTATGACAAGTTTCCAATATAGAATGCATACTATGAAATTCTAATTTAACTCAGCATTTTGAAATTGAATAACAGAAGACAAAGGCACAGAGCTGACTTCATGCATTTTGCTTCATGAAAAAAAAAAAAAACACTAGGACCTCCCTGGTGGTCCAGTGGTTAAGAATTTGCCTGCCAATGCAGAGGACATGGGTTCAACCCCTGGTCCATGAAGATTACTCACATTGCAGGGTAACTGAGGCCATGCACCATGTCTGCGGAGCCTGCACACTAGAACCCAAGCTCCACAATGAGAACAGTGAGCAGCCCACACACCACAACTAGAGAGTAGCCTCCACTCCCTGCAACTAGAGAAAGCCCGCGCACAGCAGTGAAGACCCTGCACAGCTGAAGACAAAATAAATTATAAATTAATAAAAAAAATAAAAAGCACACTAAATGCTAAGTGTTGAGTTTTGTGCTGAGTGCATTTACAAATATAAATTCATTTACTCCTCAAATGGACCCTAATAAGGTAGGTGATATACCATATCCATACAAATGGGAAATTGAGGCACAGAGAGATTAACTAACTTTCCCAACCTCACACAGCTAGAGTGACCAAAAAGAAATTTTGTGTGTAACTTATGACAGATATTAGGCTTAATAAGACATCTTTATATTTAATGCATTTTTTTCTGAATAGGATATTCTTTTACTTGGGCTACATTCATAAGAACTCACCTCCCTCGGGTGTTCGGAAGCTGATGATATTGCTTCTCTTTTCCCCATCACCAAATCTGGTACTAGCTGTTACATAAGCATTATATTCAACATTGTGGTCCAAATCTGAAAACTCTAATGATGTTTCAGTTGCATTAACAGTTTTTAATGATGATCTGTCCCTAAGAAGAAAAAAAAATTATCTGTACAACCGACCTTTAAACATATATACATTTTCAGCACAAGTACATTAAAAATAAGCAACATTTATGCATATTTATTAATCTAGACTGATAGAATAAAGATGCTACTTATCCTGAAATGCTGAAAAGAATGAGTTTCAGAATAATTCAATACATAAGCTTCTTTTGCTTTCACGTATATTCAGTAGTCCAAATAAGTGTTAATAGGATGTTCATATTAGAGTTTGCTTTTAATAGATCCTATTAAAATTAACTGATTTTTAATAGATCTCTGGGAATTTTGTGTATTCAAAGTAACTATAGCATCCTTTTCATACCAGTGTTTTAGTTGTTCAAATATTTGTTCTTTGGAAGTGTAAGCATAATCTTATTCACACAGTATATTTATCAAATCAATTTTATAAATATTGTATAACAATAACATTTATTTCAGACCCAATTCAAATAAATAAATTAAAAATATCTGAATGCTGCTGCTGCAGCTGCTAAGTCGCTTCAGTCGTGTCCGACTCTGTGCGACCCCATAGACGGTAGCCCACCAGGCTCCGCCGTCCCTAGGATTCTCCAGGCAAGAACACTGGAGTGGGTTGCCATTTCCTTCTCCAGTGCATGAAAGGGAAAATTGAAAGTGAAGTCGCTCAGTCGTGTCTGATTCTTAGCGACCCCATGAACTGTAGCCTACCAGGCTCCTCCGTCCACGGGATTTTCCAGGCAAGAGTACTGGAGTGGGGTGCCATTGCCTTCTCCGAATATCTGAATAGCTATATCTAAAATAATGAGTATGGGTTATTCTTTAATTAGAAGATTTAAAATAATGGATATAAAACATAACAAGAAAACAAAAAGTAGAGATTATATCTCTTACTCAACTAAAATCTTATATATATCTAAAATATTACTTTGGAAATGAAAGTAAATATTGATTCACACTCTTCAAGTAAGTACCAAAGTCCCAGGAGAGGGGGGAAATGTCTAAAGGGCATACTGTTGCTAAGTGATATGGTACTACAGTTCATTTCAGATATGTTGCTTCAGATTCTATAGAACTGGATATAGATTAGAATCTAAGCTAAAGAATATGTATATAATAATACTGAAAACTGTGCATTTTAAAAATAAATTTATATTTTTAAGAGCAATACAATTAATTATTAAAGGATCATATTTATTAAAATATGATTAACATCACAGAAAAGATACATATCTCATGTAATGTAATGTCTTTTTTCTTCTTTAGAAACACAAGGCATCCAAGAAGTAAATGGATATTCCCTCTGAACATAAAATGCTTTTGTTTCTCTACCACTAAAATATATGAATACTGAATCATTAAGGGGAATAAAAGATTTTAAGTGAATTAAGGGTATACACAAAGAGATAGTTTTACCATTACAAAAGCATCAATTCACTCTAAATACAAGTATGGTTATCTGAAAATAGTTGGAAAGCTGACCATAGTGAGAATTATGGATTCAGAATATGCAATTGGAGACAGGCACGATTAGCCAGGCTATTCAATGATCTGAAACAGTTTCATCAGACATCCTTTTCCAGAAGCTATAGGGAGAACTGAGTTCTCTCTTTGACTTCGCTAAGACTATAGAATACCTTTTAAAACTTAATGCTGTAGCTGTTAGGCTATTAGTCTGAGAAAGATGCCTTGTTATAGAAACTTTACCCAATTCCAGACTCCTGTCATTGGTCACAGACCATTAGAACATTACAATATAGCTAATCCAGTTCAGATCTCTAAAGCTACGAAATTAGAGAAATAATATCTGCTGCACTATGTGACTACCTTCCTGCCCTGATCTTCACAGCAAAATATTGTAGATAAGTATCTGCCTACAAGATATAAAGGACTTCCCTGGTGGCTCAGTCAGTAAAGAATCTGCCAGCAATGCAGGAGATTTGGGTTGGGAAGATCCCCTGGGTAAAGAAATGGCAACCCATTCCCATATTCTTGCCTGGGAAATCCCATGGACAGAGGAGCCAGGTGGACTATAGTCCATGGGGTCTCAAGAGTTGGACACAACTTGGCAACTAAACCACCACCACAACAAGGAAAACCCCAATTATGCTCCATAGATAATACAGAATCAAGGCAATTACTTCAGAAATGCAGGTCAAACATAAATTTTGTCTTAAATATCTGGGTATTTCAGTAAAAAGAAGGCAGCCTTTATAAATTACTGAATAACAAAGTCAATAGTTCATCTCAGTAAGCATATACAGATATAGTATACATATCTACTCTAATTTATCTCCAGAGAGAAAACAGTGCTAACAAAACTTTTTCAGGTACTGATAAGTCTTGTCTGTTTGGGGTTTGTTTGTTTCCTTTTGGAGTTAATTGTGGCTGATATTTGAATAACTATGGTAGAAAAGTATCTGAGCATAAACTTCAGTGGAAGTTTCAACTTCTGATACAAGTTCAGAATGCATCTTGAGTTCATAAAGAAATGGTTTGCTATTAAACTGAGAACCAGAAGTAGTAAAAGGAGAGAAAATTGACAGTGTTCCCAAGGATCTGACTTCACCCTCTTTGTTCTTATGCTATTGCCAGACTGGAGGAAACACACAGAAACCTCTGGGCCGAAGCCTGAGCTCTCTTCTCTCTGAACAGCCATCTCATGAACAATCCTACAGTTCAGAGGGTCACTCTCTCCCATGCATGAGAAACTCACTTTGATGCTGCTATAATCAGTTTTTTCTCCTGGTTTTAACTGGTTTAGTTTAAAAATCTGTTTTGTTCTTATTAGTTTAAAAATATTTTATTTCCATTTATAAAAGCATGTTTTATATAAGGCTTTCCTGGTGGCTCAGTGGTAAAGAATCTGCCTGCCAATGCAGGAGACATGGGTTCAATCCCTGGATTGGGAAGATCCCCTGGAGAAGCAAATGTCAACCCACTCCAGTATTCTTTCCCGGGAAATGCCATGGACAGAGGAGCCTGATGGGCTACAGTCCATGGGTTCGCAAAGAGTCAGACAACTTAGTGACTAAACAACAGCATTTTATATCTTGATTTTTCACTCATGTTAAGAACAATAATCTACATTATTTTTTTCTAAGTTGCTTAATTTGAATATGTCATAGTTCTTCAGCCTACCCCTTATAAATTAACATTTAGGCTGTTTCTCTCCTTTTTTCTTTAGTTACTAATAACAACAATGCAGTAATCATTCTTATTCAAATATCTTTCCATAACGGTACTTTTATTTCTACAGGTTAAATTCCCAATAGTGTGATTGAACCAGATGGGTTTAAAAAAATTTTTTTTTAATGATAAATCATAATGATTTGGAGTCACAACAACAAGTGTGCAAACTTTCACCACTAGTCTGGATAGTAATCTTAATTTCTGCAAGTTTAATTGACCAGAAACACTTAATCTGCACATCTCTGACCATGAGTGAAAAAGAATTATCTTCTTATTGGTCATTTGCAGTCCTAATTTTGGAATAACTTCTTTACAAATTTTCTTTTATACACTTTTAGTGCCTTAAATGGAAAACAGCATATATTGAGAAGTTAGGGAGACATTTTTCTTTTAGATAGTGTTCCAAATGAAGAGATATCTTCATAAGGGGAATCATATATTCCCCATCCTTTCCATATTTAGTACTGGTATACATACAATCAATATTCAACAAAATTTATTAAGCACCTATTTTATGTCAGGAATGATGTTAGATATAAATGAGAAAGGGACAGGCCCTACCCTCCAAATAGAGAGACAAAGCAGTAAATAATTAAACAACAAATCGATTAAAAACAATAGTTTTCCCCCTATTAGCTAAAAGCAAAGAAAAAAGAGAAAGAGATGAGTGAAGAAATTAATTGGGACCAATGAGTAGAAAAGCAGAATAAATCACAGCCTCCAGAGCTGCAGAAAATGTTCACTAGAGAGCAAGTTTGTAGGATTTGAGAGTAGAATAGGGAGTTGAGTGAGATGGAGAGAGGAAGAGAGAAGGCCCATTTGACAGAGCAGGTCTAACTCTAATGTATCCAAAGTCATAAACTGCATGCAAATGGAAGGAACATAAATGGGACACAATACTTAGAAGATCAGCCAAACCTCTTACACAGTGCAGATTTTCAAACTGAGGAAAAAAACTCTGGAGAGTGTTGAGTGCTATCATTTTACTGATTTAATTCTATAAACTAGAATATAAATTCTATAAACTAGAATATAAATTAGAACATTTTTAAAGCCTTTTTGAATGAGAAATCAAAAGACTTTAATGACTGAAATTATTCTGAATAAATATAAAATTATTCTGAATAAATTTCTATTCATCTGCACTCACTGGTAACAACAAGAAAATGTCTTGAGATGAAATTAATGGAGATTTAAGGCAAAGTTATTTCCTAGTTAATTTATACTTCTCGAAACACAGGCCACATTTTGACATCAGGGCATAAAGGAAATTCTAGAACATAAGAGCAGTTTCTTTGCTCTGCTTTACCAATTCCTTTGCTCATTTCTTATCACATCAAGACTATGCCAAGCAACAATTACCTATGAGGAATCATGAGTACCAAAACCATATGGAAAGATTTAAACAAAATTCCCTATTTCCCAACTGTGAACATGAATGGTTTCCTAGACAAAGTTTGAGACTCTTTGAAAGGTCATGGTCTTAATCCTAAATTTCATAATTTGATATTTTGTTCCATGTGGGCAACCTAGCCTAATGATACATTCATTCCTATACATTCCTATGAACTTATTATAAAAACTTTAATCTGCTATTATCTGAATATTCTACATTAACCCTTTCACTCACCAGATACCATTCCCCAAAATAAAGAATTTCAATGCATTTACTTGACTCTATCAAATAATTTTCCCCCTCGCATGAACCAGCAATTTCAGTAATTTTCCTACTCTAAGGACACTGGTCTTCTACGTTGCATTTACTCTAGAATTTTTACACAGCTGAACTATATCACTAGGTTAATAATTATCAAACTAGCATGGCATAAACAGCTGCACATTCTATGATCCTAAAGCTTTTCTAGAATCTCAGAGAAAGTCTGAGTCTCAGTGAGGTATTCATTTATTGTTACTCTTACTCCTACTCTCAACATTTGGTTAGCTGGTTGATTTCATTTGATTTGGTTTGACTTTGTTTTGCTCGTTTGCCTTTAACGGAAAAGACACACTTATAAGATTAGAAGAAAAAGCCACTCTGGAGAATGAGGTTGAAGCTCATTTATACTCTTATAAACGATCCTCTTGAAGTCAACATAAGGAATTAGGATCCAGAAGACAAGATGAGGGACTGTACTTAAGCTGGAGGAGAAAGATTTCAACCCCTAAGAATGAACACAAATCCCTCAGGCCAGAATAAAGAGTTTGGGTATTATTCCAAGAGTAAAGTCAAATCCTTTGAATGTTTTCTCCTGGGTGTAATCTTTGGGTGAATGATTAAAATAAAATTTAAAAATCTCATTTAATAATGAGATTCATTCTTCTCTCTAGATAGATAGATAAATAGATGAATAGATAGATTCTTATTTAAGCCTCAAGTCTCCATGTGTCTGGCCTGTCCACCCCTCTAGCTTCATCTCTTTCCATTTGCTTTCTGTGCCATTATACTCAAGACACAAGGCTATCTTGCTATTGCCCACACGAAGCTTCTTGCTGTTAACCACATATGATGACATTATTTGAGTTCCTATATCCAGTTGGTGCAGCCCTGGACTTCTCAGCTAAATATATCATTGTTTTGTTTAAGACAATTTAAGTTGGGCACTATAACTTGAAACTAAAAGAATCCTGGCTAACACTTACTCCCATTCTTTAATAGTTTCTCATACTCCTTGATCCTGAGTATTTCCACCATCATCTTCACTCCTCGCTGAACAAGCTCACTTTTTGTCTATTTATCATTTAAACGAGGGGAACCAGTAATTAAACTGATTTACACATAAAACTGTATGATTATTCTCTCATAAGGGATAAAGTCCATAAACTGTATGTGTGTTGGTTGCTCAGTCCTGTCCGACTCTTTGCAACCCTATGGAGTGTAGCCTGCCAGGCTCCCCTGTCCATGGAATTCTCCAGGCAAGAATACTGGACTGGGTTGCCATTCCCTTCTCCAGAGGATTTTCCCAACCCAGGGATCAAACCCAGGTCTCCTGCATTGTGGGAAGATTCTTTACCACCTGAGCCACCAAGGATAAAGGCCAGCAACTAATGTAGACCAATATTAAGCCAGTGATTTTTTTTTTGGTAGAAATATGCCATATGAATTGATGCACTAGAGTTTAATCTACCATAATTCCATTAGTCTTTATCACAAAAACTGTTATCAAACTAAGACTTCTCTAATCCTGTAAGTATACTGTTGAGGTTTTAGAACAAAGGCCAATATAGAGAGCTGTCACAGCTCAGTCAGTAAACAATTTGCCTGCAGTGCAGGAGACCAAGGTTCAATTCCTGGGTCAAGAAAATCCCCTGGAGAAGGAAATGGCAACCCACTCCAGTATTCCTGCCTGCAAAATCCCATGGAGAGAGGAGCCTTGTGGGCTACAATCTATGGGGTTGCAAGAGTCACATACAACTTAGTGACTAAACCATCTAATGATTTGGGAAAAGCATGATTTGGGAGTAATACAGATCTTGTTATGATTCCAGCTCTATCATCTTCTAGGACTGTAACTTTAAGCAATACTTTAACTTTATCAAGACTTAATTTCCACAACTATAAAGTGGTGATAATATTCTTTGCTCTATGGTACTGTTGTGAAAAACAAATAAGGATATATAGGGAAGATACCAAACACAACATTTGTCCCCAAATATTAACTACTATAGTATCCCTCAAGTCCTTTTCTTTAGCTCTCCAAGATGTTTTGTTCCCCAGTCACAATCTTTCCTAGCTTTGTACGTTTCACAAATGTGATAAAAGGAGCCCTGAAGGTATTAAAACTCAAGATCCACACAGGCAAAATAAATGACTCAGTTCAGTTTAGTCGCTCAGTTGTGTCCGACTCTTTGCGACGCCATGAATCACAGCAGGCCAGGCCTCCCTCTCCATCACCATCTCCCAGAGGTGACCCAAACCCATGCCCATTGAGTCAGTGATGCCATCCAGCCATCTCATCCTCTGTTGTCCCCTTCTCCTCCTGCCCCCAATCCTTCCCAGCATCAGGGTCTTTTCCAATGAGTCAACTCTTCGCATGAGGTGAAGTATTGCAGTTTCAGCTTCAACATCAGTCCTTCCAATGAACACCCAGGACTGATCTCCTTTAGGATGGACTAGTTGGATCTCCTTGCAGTCCAAGGGACTCTCAAGAGTCTTCTCCAACACTACAGTTCAAAAAGCATCAATACTTCAGCGCTCAGCTTTCTTCACCGTCCAACTCTTACATCCATACGTGACTACTGGAAAAACCACAGCCTTGACTAGATGGACCTTTGTTGGCAGATTAATGTCTCTGCTTTTCAATATGCTATCTAGGTTTGTCATAACCTTCCTTGCAAGGAGTAAGTGTCTTTTAATTTCATGGCTGCAATCACCATCAGCAGTGATTTTGGAGCCCAAAAAAATAAAGTCTGACACTGTTTACACTGTTTCCTCATCTATTTCCCATGAGGACATGGGACCAGATGCCATGATCTTAGTTTTCTGAATGTTGAGCTTTAAGCCAACTTTTTCACTCTCCTCTTTCACTTTCATCAAGAGGCTCTCTAGTTCTTCTTCGCTTTCTGCCATAAGGGTGGTGTCATCTGCATATCTGAGGTTATTGATATTTCTCCTGGCAATCTTGATTACAGCTTATTTCTTCCAGCCCAGCATTTCTCATGATATACTCTGCATATAAATTAAATAAGCAGGGTGACAATATACGCCCTTGATGTACTCCTTTTCCTATTTGGAACCAGTCTGTTGTTCCATGTCCAGTTCTAACTGTTGCTTCCTGACCTGCATACAGGTTTCTCAAGAGACAGGTCATATGGTCTGGTATTCCCATCTCTTTCAGAATTTTCCACAGTTTATTGAGATCCACACAGCCAAAGGCTTTGGCATAGTCAATAAAGCAGAAATAGATGTTTTTCTGGAACTCTCTTGCTTTTTTGATGATCCACTGGATGTTGGCAATTTGATCTCTGGTTCCTCTGCCTTTTCTAAAACCAGCTTGAATATCTGGAAGTTCACAGCTCATGTATTGTTGAAGCCTGTCTTGGAGACTTTTGAGCATTACTTTACTAGCGTGTGAGATGAGTGCAATTGTGTGGTAGTTTGAGCATTCTTTGGCATTGCCTTCCTTTGGGATTGGAATGAAAACTGACCTTTTCCAGTCCTGTGGCCACTGCTGAGTTTTCCAGATTTGCTGGCATATTGAGTGCAGCACTTTCACAGCACCATCTTTTAGGATTTGAAATAGCTCAACTGGAATTCCATCACCTCCACTAGCTTTCTTTGTAGTGATGCTTCCTAAGGCCCACTTGACTTCACATTCCAGGATGTCTGGCTCTAGGTGAGTGATCACACCATCGTGATTATCTGAGTCATGAAGATCTTTTTCATACAGGTCTTCTGTGTATTCTTGCCACCTCTTCTTAATATTTTCTGCTTCTGTTAGGTCCATACCATTTCTGTCCTTTATCGAGCCCATCTTTGCATGAAATGTTCCCTTGGTGTCTCTAATTTTCTTGAAGAGATCTCTAGTCTTTTCCATTCTGTTGTTTTCCTCTATTTCTTTGCATTGATCACTGAGGAAGGCTTTCTTATCTCTCCTTGCTATTCTTTGGAACTCTGCATTCAGATGGGAATATCTTTCCTTTTCGCCTTTGCTTTTCGCTTCTCTTCTTTTCCCAGATATTTGTAAGACCTCCTCAGATAGCCATTTTTCTTTTTTGCATATCTTTTCCATGGGGATGGTCTTGATCCCTGTCTCCTGTACAACATCACGAACCTCTGTCCATAGTTCATCAGGCACTCTGTCTATTAGATCTAGTCCCTTAAATCTATTTGTCACTTCCACTGTATAATCATAAGGGATTTGATTTAGGTCATACCTGAATGGTCTAGTGGTTTTCCCTACTTTCTTCCATTTAAGTCTGAATTTGGTAATAAGGAGTTCACGATCTGAGCCACAGTCAGCTCCTGTCTTGTTTTTGCTGACTGTATAGAGCTTCTCCATCTTTGGCTGCAAAGAATATAATCAATCTGATTTTGGTATTCACCATCTGGTGATGTCCACGTGTGGAGTCTTCTCCTGTGTTGTTGGAAGAGGGTGTGTTATGACCAGTGAGTTCTCTTGGCAAAACTCTATTAGCCTTTGCCCTGCTTCATTCTGTACTCCAAGGCCAAATTTGCCTGTTATGCCAGGTGTTTCCTGACTTCCTACTTTTGCATTCCAGTCCCCTTAATGAAAAGGACATCTTTTTTGGGTGTTAGTTCTAATAGGTCTTGTAAGTCTTCATAGAACCGTTCAAGTTCAGCTTCTTCAGTGTTACTGGTCGGGGCATAGACTTGAATTACTGTGATATTGAATGGTTTGCCGTGGAAACGAACAGAGATCATTCTGTTGTTTTTGAGATTGCATCCAAGTACTGCATTTCGGACTCTTGTTGACCATGATGGCTACACCATTTCTTCTAAGGGATTCCTGCCCACAGTAGTAGATATAATGGTCATCTGAGTTAAATTCACCCATTCCAGTCCATCTTAGTTCACTGATTCCTAGAATGTCGACGTTCACTCCTGCCATCTCCTGTTTGACCACTTCCAATTTGCCTTGATTCATGGACCTAGCATTCCAGGTTCCTATGCAATATTGCTCTTTACAGCATTGGACTTTACTTCTATCACCAGTCACATCCACAGCTGGGTATTGTTTTTGCTTTGGCTCCATCCCATCATTCTTTCTGGAGTTATTTCTCCAGTGATCTCCAGTAGCATATTGGGCACCTACTGTCTTGGGGAGTTCATCTTTCAGTATCCTATCTTTTTGCCTTTTCATACTGTTCATGGGGTTCTCAAGGCAAGAATACTGAAGTGGTTTGCCATGCCCTTCCCCAGTGGATCACATTCTGTCAGACCTTTCCACCATGATCTGTCAGTCTTGGGTGGCCCCACATGGCATGGCTTAGTTTCACTGAGATAGACTAGGCTGTGGTCCATATGATCATAAATAATCATAAATAATAATCATAAATAAATGACTAAATGAATTTAAAAGAGAATAAAAGATTGTGGTCAGAAAGAAAGACACCAATACAGTATATTAATGCATATATATGGAATTCAGAAAGATGTTAATGATGACACTATGTGTGAGACAGCAAAAGAGACACAGATATAACGAACAGACTTTTGGACTCTGTGGGAGAAGGTGAGGGTGGGATGATTTGAGAGGATAACATTGAAACATGTATATTAGCATATGTGAAATAGATCGCCAGTCCAGGTTCGATGCATGAAGCAGGGCACTCAAAGCCCGTGCACTGGGACAACCCAGAGGGATGGGGTGGGGAGGGGAGTTCGGGATGGGGGATACATGTACACCCATGGCTGATTCATGTCAATGTATGGCAAAAACCACCACAATATTGTAAAGTAATCAGCATCCAATTAAAATAAATAAATTGGAAAAAAAAAAATAGTGTCGTAGGAACTAAGTTAAACTGCAAAGCAAATGCTCCACCTAAAGACAGGCTTTATTCAACTCCAGCTGATTTTTTTTTCCCCATGGGGAACATGGCAAAAGTATTCTGATTTTTTTAAGAAACAAAGGAAGCTGAAGTTTCACTGCTCATTTAGAAATACTACAAAATTCTGTTTAGAATTTATTAACAGTTTGTTGGTCCAGCAAAGCATGAGTGGCCTACTGCTAGCCTGCTTGTCACCTTAGTAACCAAGCTTCATCCAATTCATTCATGAAAGTGATTAATCAAAAAGAACTAAGACAGAGCTCTTAACATACCACTAAAAAACTGAAGAAGTCAAATGATCAAAAGCACCCTTGTGTTCAACCACTCCTTCCATCTCTGTATCTCCCACCACCCTAATCCAGCTCCACTATTTCATTTTTACCATACCAGGCACCAACCTCTCGACAGTCTACTCATGCTACCTCCACGCCTTCACAGGCCGTTCCCACTCTGAGATGTTCTCTTCAACTAATCTGTCTTTACCACCTTCATTTCAAATGTGAGATAAACTCAGGAAATTTGAAATGGCCCCCTTCCCACTTTGATTATTGATCTATATCATGCATTGAAACCATTAGGCAGTTTTAATAGAGTGAAAATCTTTTTAAAAACTGGAAGAAATAGGGCTAAACATACCTTTTTAGCATAACAAAAGCCATTTCCAAAAGTAAGCTTTTCTGTTACAGGGGAAATCATTTCACCAGTAACATTTAATAAAACTCTACAGTAAAACTGTTTTGACTTCCTAATATATTGCTCAGCAAGTATTTTTAAATTATTTCACATGAGCATATTTTATCTCTAATTAGTCTACAATCATTTTAAGGTTCTATATATTTTTTTATCTCCCCACAGAGTTTAATAAACATTTGTCAGACTGACTGATTCAGAATTGTTTCTCATAATGACGACTAGGAAAACTGAGAAAAGTTTAAAAGCCAAGATCTGTGTATAAGCTAGAATTTTCAACATCATTTTCATTCCACAGTCTTTTAGCTATATTTTATGGACCATTCACTTAAAAGTTTTATGAGCAAGGAAGAAAACTACTGTTAAATTTTACTGACATTATAGAAATAAAATTGCTAAACAAATCCAAGTTGAATTCAACTATAAAATAAATACATACATTGTATAAATTAGTTTACTGTAATACCACACCTCAATCCAAAGTATATTAAAAGAATAAGCTTAGAGGGCTCTAATAGAAATTCATTTATCTAATAGTGGTTGCCCCAAGAATGAAAGGATTTTTTCTCATTTGAAAATGTATAAACATAATTTACCAGTATAACTGAGGAAAAAGTGTTACTTAGATGACAAAAAATATCTTACAAAGCAAACTTTAGAATAACACATTATTTTAAAATGCAATGTGTTAAAGAAGATTTCTCAACACACTATCTACAAATCAAATATGACTCGCATAGTAGTGGTTATAAAATGATTGCACAATAACCCTCATGAGCTATTTTGTAAAGAAATACTCATGACAAAGAAAGAAGTCTCCAGTATAACAAATATAGTAGGTAACCTGCAATTTGCAGACACACTGAAAATAGCAAATATCCAAAGATGTTGCTTTTTAATTTTCCAGGCAAGAATACTGGAGTGGGTGCCATTTCCTACTCCAGGGGATCTTCCCAATCTAGCGGTTGAACTTCTTTTGAGTTTCCTGCATTGGCAGGTAAGGATTCTTTACCACTAGCACCACATGGGAAGCCCTAATGTTGGAGCAAGTCCCCAGTTATCCAGGCTAAGCCTCTTATGGCATTCAGTCTCTTCCCGTTTTCTTCCATAATCACTTGTCAGAGTCTGTAACGGTCTGAGTGCTGTCATTAGAGATTTCTGTGAAGCATTGATCTCCGCATTTGTATTAGCACTTTTTCAACATTGTCCTAAACCAGGCTTTCACCTTCTCATGTGGGGACTCACTGCCTTCCAATTGGCTCCTCAGTATTCATCATATGCTTCAACACAAAAATCTACTTGAACATTCTTCATAATTCATGAGATGGAACAGCTTGCTTCCTTCACAAAGATTTTTTTTTTTTTAAGAATTTGGTAGTTAGTGAAAGAATGAAAATAATGGAAGTTGAGTATTGTGAGAGAAATATGAACCCCTGAAACAGGAACTCTGCTAATAAAAATAGAGACCACTTACACAGTACTTTAAGAGAACACCACAGATAATTCAGTGGCAGAGTCACGATTCAAACCTATGTCTCTCCACTCAGAATGTGCTGTATGGTATCATGATACATGCCTCCTATCCTCCCCAATTAAACTGATATGGCAAGAGTTCCAAAAAACCAAGAAGGAAAGAAAGTGAAGTCGTTCAGTCATGTCTGATTCTTTGCAACCCCATGGACTGTCGCCTACCAGGCTCCTCCATCCATGGGATTTTTCAGGCAAGAAACTGGAGTGGGTTGCCATTTCCTTCTCTAGGGGATCTTCCCAACCCAGGGATGGAACCCAGGTCTCCCACATTGCAGGCAGACGCTTTACTGTCAGTGCCACCAGGGAAGCCTCCAAAATCCATTACTGATTAGTAATAGTGATACAAAAGGAACCTGGATCATGATATCCCTTTAACTACAGAGGCTAAAGCTTCCAGCTTAGGTAAGAAAATACTGGAAATTTAAAAATATCTCTTATATACTTCATTACCATTTATATCTTTCAGTCTAGTACAGCTGATATTCTTAAACTTGTTAAGATGTATTTCCTGTTTTGTTCTTTCTTTATAAGATCTAATTCTAGTCAACAGAAGGTGTCCATTGTCTGGAAAAGCATCACTACTTTTATGCCAGAAATGAAAAGATAATAAGTCTGTACTAAATTTTTAACTCTTAAAATATATTCTTCATTCAGTCATCCATTCAGCAGATAATTTAGTTTCAATTATGAGCCAGGTAGTTTCCTGTTCCAATACAGCGATGAACAAACCAGATCTTGAAGCAGATAGGATCTTAATCTCTCTGCCTCTTCTATCACACTTGCCTCCTCCCTATGTATGGTGTGTGTGAGAGAGAGAAAGATAAATAAAGCCAAGTTCTATTGAGGAAAAAGTGTTTTCTATGTTCTCTTTCCACATTAAGAGTCAGTCCAGCATGAATATAGGCCATAAAGTTTTATAATAATTCATGGTATAGAAAGGAAGAATTACATGCAAAAAGAAAGCTTTCAGCAGTCAAAAAGAAAAGAAAAGAAAAAGTTTTGCACTACTAAGAAAAGGTGAGGGAAAGAACAGGACAAAGCTGTCTGACTGGAGTGTCCTGGGACCTTAAATTGAGGGTGAAGTGAAAGTGAAAATGTTAGTTGCTCAGTCGCGTCCGACTCTGTGACTCCATGGACTATAGCCTGCCAGGCTCCTCTGTCCATGGGGATTTTCCAGGCAAGAATACTGGAGTGGGTAGCCATTCCATTCTCCAGGGGATCTTCCTGACCCAGGGATTGAACGTGGATCTCCTGCATTGCAGGCAGATTCTTTACTATCTGAGCCACCAGGGAAGATACGTTGAGAGTAGGTGGTGAAAACAAATGAATAGTTAGTGAAGGAAGTGCCAGCATAGAGCTTCGCCTTCTTAGGATGGAGAGGAAAATGGTAAACCTCTTAGAAAATCTCTGTCTTCAGTATGTCATTACTAGTTAAGTAGTTAGGTCCAGTGATTATTAATACTTATGTCTGGTAAGATCTAAGGGCTCTTCCACTGGAGCTAAGGAATGGTGTGGAAGCCACCTGCCAGTCCTGCACACTACAGGTAGGTTCAGAGAAAACAACAGACAGCATATAGCTACCTGAGGGTTGAGACAGACATGCTAAGAGATCCAGGGCACTAGAATAAATCTGAGGTTGGATCAAGGCTAAAACAGAAACTAAAAACCTTGAAACTGGAAGCTATGATGGCGGGGAGGGTAAGAGGGGGAGTCCCAGAATGGTTCCCAACAGTCAAATGTGATGAGTCACAATATCCCCGACTTGAGATCCCCTCATCCTACTTTCTGTGGTCTCTCCTACACCTACAATCCATCTTAGGAAGTGAGACAGAAATGGCACACCGCCTGAAAGAAGAGAGAAAAATGTGCTACTGGGGAGTTGAACTCACACAGCATGATCACTATACAGAGTAATGATACCGTTTATCAGAGTAGGACCAGAAACCCAACCAGAAAATCCTGCTTCTCATTAACTTTTTTCACTTTCAATTTTTTTCTAACTCAGCAAAACATTGTCATAAATCTCTGAGTCATTACCTTTGGTTCAAAAATCCAGAAGTCATCATTGATTCCATTGATTTATCTCTCTTTTCATTCCCATAGCCAATTCATCACTGGGTCCAAGCAACTTTTCTTCCTAAGTGTAATAAAAAGCTGCCACTTCTCTCCTCTATCCCAGGATCATCTATAGCCCAGATTACTAAAATAATCTCCCACCTAATATCCCTGCTAGCACGTTTCCCCCTACAATTTTTTCTGCATAAAGTACCCACACTGCTCGAAATTCTTTAATAATTCCCATTACAACTGAAATGAAAACTGAATCCTTATGATGGCTTAGCTCCTGACCTTTGCCAGCCTCCTACTCTCCAGTATAACTCTCCGTCTCTCCATCTGTAGCAACACTGACCTCCTCTATGGTTTTCAAAACAAATGTGTTTCCTCACAGAGCCTATGCACTTGATGTTCCTTCCTCCTGCAGATCCTAGAAGCTCCTTCTTGTTCAGATCACAAGTAAAGGCCATATATTCTTTTGGAAGCATTCTATCAAAAGTAATCCTCTTTCCCCTGATTCCTTCTCTTTTGTTTATTTGTGGGTATATAATCCACTTATTTCTTTAGAATGTAAGCTCCTTGAGGGTAAGGGTCTTATGTGTGTCTTGTTCACAGGTACATATCTACTCTATCAATATTATTGAATGAAGAAATGAAACCCTGAACTGATAAATGAAGGAGTAGGGGAATAGAGAGGAATGGTTACCTTGTCTCACTGCCTCTCCTCCCATTATCATCCCTAATGCCACTCCTAATTTTGCCAAAGAGTAGGCTAAGGGACTTGGAATCAGGCAATGAAGAATACAGGAAGGGTAGTCCTAAGGAGCAGTATGCAAAGGATTTAAAGAGGGATTGGGGGGGAAAAGTCTTAATTTAGGGAAGAGAAGAGTAGACTTCTTAAAAACATCGTACATAGCATCTCACCCAATGCCAGACCTTCCAAGTAAGAAATATAAAAGAAGAAATGTCTATATTCTATAAAGCATTATGTAAATTGCATTTTCAAAGTTGAAATATTTAAAACACATTAGGAAATATGTTATATCACTTATGAATCCTTTTACCAGGATTTATAGTAGATCAAAGTGAGGCTTCTAATCTATTGAGTTTCCATGAAGCAATATATTAATAGCATGTTGTTAATTGATTAGAAGCACTATAGGATTATGTCTTTTTTCACAACTGACCCATAAATAGGCAAGTAGGGTAAAGGTGATCAGTAAAAAACAAATACACTGCTTACATTTCAATGGACAATTGACCTTAAATAATAGAGTTCTGGAGAAATATCTTTTAGTTAAATTTTAGTTTAAAATATTCTGCTCAAGGAAACTTAAAAGGAGAGTGGCATAGAGAATATTGGAATAATATTCTGAACGCTTTTCACATATAGTTACAGTTGTATTCACATGACCAGTCCATGATGCTGAAGAGCAGGATTCTACTGTAATTACACATAATACATTTATTTTGTTTTGATTACAAAATTCACATTA
This sequence comes from Giraffa tippelskirchi, assembly GCF_054371585.1. Taxonomy (NCBI): domain Eukaryota; kingdom Metazoa; phylum Chordata; class Mammalia; order Artiodactyla; family Giraffidae; genus Giraffa; species Giraffa tippelskirchi. The sequence goes on along the minus strand of NC_137278.1, from coordinate 112,701,324 downwards.
TTTGACTATGCTTGGACCTCCACATAATATGGGAAAAAGTTGTTTCTTAATAAAAGCATATAAACTAACCTATTAATAATCAGATTTCTAATGTAGCTTCACAATCTGAAATTTTAAAACTGCATTCCTATTATGTTACAGATTAATACTTGTTCTCAGAACTATTTCCAAAAAAGAAAAAAATTCTTACCAGACATAAACTGTGTAATAGAGGATAATTCCATTTGGCTCCGGGGGTGGTTTCCATGACAACTTCACCATGACACCAGACAACTGTTTTACAGAGAAGTCTTGTGGGGGAGAATCAGGAGCTGAAAAGTTAGGGTATAAGATAATATATTAATATTTTATTAAACATACATAAGAAGCAGCAAAAATAGAAATGCACAAAATTTTTATTTTGAAGTTTCTGGTAAATGAATTGGGTACAGGGCCTTTCTCCATGGGCTTGAGAAGCTGTTTACTTTCAAAATGAGATGATAAAAGAAGATTTTGCATGGTGGTGTTAGAACATCTGTTTCTGTGATTCAATGGAAAAAAATATTTCATGAGAAAAAAGAACAAGGGTTATGACACTGTGATTCACCTACCATTCAAGTAAATACCATATCTTGGTAAATTATCCTCTAATAAAAATAAAACTACTTGGGTGAGTAAATATACAATAAAAGAGCTCCCCAAACAATAAAAAGAATTGGGGGAAAAAAATCACACGTCCAAGAAGTGGTAAAGTGATAAGCCTAACATTGTGAGAGCAACTGACTGACCTCACAAATGAAGACTATACTCCTCAATTTCATTTGTGTCATTACACTGCAAAATACCATCAAAATCTGTTCACTAAATCTTCAAAATTGAATGGTTTACAAAGGAAATGCCAATGTAGCACATAAACAAATATATAGACATTTTAGGGTCTATTTCTAATTGTGCTATAATAGTGTAAGGATTCAAATATTTCAGCCATTCTGCATTGAATAAACACACAAAAAATACTGTAAACTAATTATCAAGTGTATATTTCAACTTAGATAAAACATTTAGAATGTCATTTCTCAGTTGCTATATAATAGCAGAGTAATGTCTTAAAATATTAACGTTTATTGCATGTAAAGGGGTATACATTACTACAATTTTGATCACTGTTTTAGTTATACATGGAAACTGAGCTCACACCTAGTAGAAGTTCTGAGTATTAGTTCAGATTTCTTTAAACAGTTTAAATTTATAGATTAGTATTGTGCAGATCACTTTTTTTTCCAGTAACTTGAAGATGTTGTTTGAGTTATATTTTCTTTCTGACTTTTGGGATAATCCCAACTATAGTGTATGTGTACACATACATGTGTGTTTTCATTATTTTAATAACAATTTTTCAAAAAAGAGTTTATTGAGCAGAGAAAAGCTTTATGAAATAAGTTTCACAAAATAACAGTAGCAGCTGTATTTATATTTACAGTTGGTATTCTCCCTGGCGCTGCAATAAAAATGCTATCAAACCTGATTATCACAGAATAAATATATCATGTGGAGGTGTTGTTTCCCAAGATATGAATTACCTCTAACTGAGAACTTTCTTTCATTTGTTAAAACAAAAACCTGTAATATTTTTCTGAATATCACCACAAAACTTTTATTATTGGAAAAAAAAGAATTTTAATCAAAACTAGCACTGATACAGAACATTGTATGTTGTAACTAAGCATTTCTCTTTGATAATATGCTTTATGCTTTAAGATGTTTATGTGGAATATCAGCTCTTGGTGTTTTATATTTAATCTTCAATATATTCTTGAGTAGTTTCTTTTTTATGTCAAAATTTTTATTACTAAAAAAGTGTGATTAACATGCCTTTTTAAGTAAAATAATGCATATCTACTATATCAAAGTTTTAACCATTTTAGCATTTGTCAAAATTACTTTTGCACTCTTCAGAAATAGCTTAGTTGGTAAAGAATCTGCCTGAAATGCAGAAGACCTGGGTTCAATCTTTGGGTTAGGAAGATCCCCTGGAGAACTGAAAGGCTACCCACACAGGTATTTTGGTCTGGAGAATACCATGGAGAGTCGGACACAACTGAGTAACTTTCACTTTCACTTCAGAAATGCAATTTTAAAAAATGAAATTGGAAAAACTAGAATAAATAAATGCAATATCTCTTGCAATCTATCCAATTCATCATGACAGAGATATGAGTATAGATAAGAAGGGTCTTCATAAGGCTCTTACTTTCTCTGCTTGTCATGATCATTCCTATCCCTAACCCTCCCTCTACTCATCTTGCTTCAGGCCAGAGCTTAAACATAACTTAACCTGCTACATTTTTCTGGATGCCTCAATGTAGCTAAAGTTCTTTTTTTCTCCTGGTGAACACTTATACCACACCAGTAATTATAATTATAAAAATTATTTGTCTACACATTTGTCAAATTTAGATCTCTTCTAAAGTAGGTAAGGAGTTCCTAACACCCAACAACAAGCAAAACTTCTGAGGCTTTTATCCATTCTGGATTTGCTGTAATTTTTCTATAAGGGGGCTTCATTCTTTACCCTGTTTTTTAGCAATTATGTCAGTGACTGAGCCAGGGACTTAGATGGATGTTTACCATAACTTCATATTTTGAATAGCCCAGGTATAATGTGAAACTATTGACTTGAGCAGTAATAAACTCTGACTGCTCAAAATAATAACATGTGTTGTCTACTGGTCTAGGTTCCTTCATAAACAACCTCAAATTCTTACTACGTGGGCTATTTAATTAGATAAGAAATTAAGAAGTGGGTACTACATCTAGTGAAAGTGAAATCACACAGTCGTGTCCGACTCTTTGTGACCCCATGGACTATAGCCTACCAGGCTCCTCCATCCATGGGATTTTCCAGGCAAGAGTACCGGAGTGGGTTGCCATTGCCTTCTCCGACCACATCTAGTAGGGCATTGCTAAAATGATCTAGTACATCTTTCTGAGACCTTATCTAAGATAGAAGACAATCTAACCTTCTACCTAGCCTTTAACCACTGTCCCACAGGGAAAATTTATTTATTTGGTAAATTTTCAGTTTGAGAGCAAGAACAATCTAACTATGAAAAAATGAAAATTTGTACAGGTAAGTTCTGCTAAAGAAACAAGCATAGGAAGCAAAGGGAATAACTAAGGAAGACAAACCCATGAGAAGACACAGAGACTGGGGCACCTGGTGAATGACTATAATCTGAACATCCACAAAGCACAGTTCAATGGGAAGATGGGGAAAGCTTGAGAGGGTGAAAAAAGATATTCTACAAACACATGTCACATCCAGAACTATTCCCCCTGGCAATGGGACTTACTTTTGCAGGAGAAGAAGAAGAATATTCTCAAAATACACAATGTAAAACATATAACAGGCAAATCCAAATCCAAAGTGCATCTCTCAAAAGTAATTTTCTTTTTAGCATGATAAGAAGAGGTGGCAAGAATACACAGAAGAACTGTACAAAAAAGATCTTCACGACCCAGATAATCACGATGGGGTGATCACTCACCTAGAGCCAGACATCCTGGAATGTGAAGTCAAGTGGGCCTTAGAAAGCATCACTACGAACAAAGCTAGTGGAGGTGATGGAATTCCAGTTGAGCTATTTCAAATCCTCAAAGGTGATGCTGTGAAAGTGCTGCACTCAATATGCCAGCAAATTTGGAAAACTCAGCAGTGGCCACAGGACTGGAAGAGGTCAGTTTTCGTTCCAATCCCAAAGAAAGGCAATGCCAAAGAATGCTCAAACTACCACACAATTGCACTCATCTCACATGCTAGTAAAGTAATGCTCAAAATTCTCCAAGCCAGGCTTCAGCAATACGTGAACCGTGAACTTCCAGATGTTCAAGCTGGTTTTAGAAAAGGCAGAGGAACCAGAGATCAAATTGCCAATATCCGCTGGATCATCGAAAAAGAAAGAGAGTTCCAGAAAAACATTTATTTCTGCTTTATTGACTATGCCAAAGCCTTTAACTCTGTGGATCACAATAAACTGTGGAAAATTCTGAAAGAGATGGGAATACCAGACCACCTGACCTGTCTCTTGAGAAACCTGTATGCAGGTCAGGAAGCAACAGTTAGAACTGGACATGGAACAACAGACTGCTTCCAAATAGGAAAAGGAGTCTATCAAGGCTGTATATTGTCACCCTGCTTACTTAACTTATATGCAGAGTATATCATGAGAAACGCTGGGCTGGAAGAAACACAAGCTGGAATCAAGATTGCCGGGAGAAATATCAATAACCACCCTGCTTATTTAACTTATATGCAGAGTACATCATGAGAAACGCTGGGCTGGAAGAAACACAAGCTGGAATCAAGATTGCCGGGAGAAATATCAATAACCTCAGATATGCGGATGACACCACCCTTAGAGCAGAAAGTGAAGAAGGACTAAAGAGCCTCTTGATGAAGGTGAAAGAGGAGAGTGAAAAAGTTGGCTTAAAGCTCAACGTTCAGAAAACTAAGATCATGGCATCTGGTCCCATCACTTCATGGGAAATGGATGGGGAAACAGTGGAAACAGTGTCAGACTTTATTTTTTTGGGCTCCAAAATCACTGCTGATGGTGATTGCAGCCATGAAATTAAAAGACGCTTACTCCTTGGAAGGAAGGTTAAGGCCAACCTAGATAGCATATTTAAAAGCAGAGACTACTTTGCCAACAAAAGTCCGTCTAGTCAAGGCTATGGTTTTTCCAGTGGTCATGTATGGATGTGAGAGTTGGATGGTGAAGAAAGCTGAGCGCCGAAGAATTGATGCTTTTGAACTGTGGTGTCGGAGAAGACTCTTGAGAGTCCCTTGGACTGCAAGGAGATCCAATCTATCCTTCCTAAAAGAGATCAATCCTGGGTGTTCATTGGAAAGACTGATGTTGAAGCTGAAACTCCAATACTTTGGCCACCTCATGCGAAGGGTTGACTCATTGGAAAAGACCCTAATGCTGGGTAGGATTGGGGGCGGGAGGAGAAGGGGACGACAGAGGATGAGATGGTTGGATGGCATAACCGACTCGATGGACATGGGTTTGGGTAGACTCCGGGAGTTGGTGATGGACAGAGAGGCCTGGTGTGCTGCATTTCATGGGGTCGCAAAGAGTCGGACACGACTGAGCGACTGAACTAAACTCAACTGATGCCTACAACTTGGTGAAGTAGCATTGTAAAGTGGTCTCAGTAGTAAAGTTGATTATATTCAAGTTAGGAAAGGTGAGCTTAAAAGTTGAAAATGAAGGCTATTAACATTCAGGAATAGCATTTTGGCAAATTATGGAGAGAAATCTGGTAAATAGCCTGAACTCATTAGCAAGCTAATCTTAATAACATCAAAAATGCTGCAGGCCCTTCCTGATCCCAACTCCTTGTCGCGGATTCATTGACTTATTGTGTGGCGAGCAGAATGAGCTTGGACTCCATAAAGGTCGCCCTGGGCATGAAATGACACATGTATGTAATATACCTGGCACAGGATAAATGTTATGAGTTCTGTTCTCCTGGAATGTTTTTGCTTTTAAAAGCAAGAGATTAAAAAGCAACTTAAGGAGAGAACAAGATGGCGAAGGAGTAGGTGGACGTGGAGTACATCTCTCTCCACGGATACATCAGGAATACATCTTCAGACACAGAAGTCCATGTAGAACACCAGCTGAGAGTGAACAGGACTACCTGACCAGTGGAAAAGAATATATAGAACCAAGCCAAACTTGGTAGGATGAAGGAACTTGTGGGAGAAACAGGAGTGTTAGTAGGACTGGACCTGCCCTCAGCCGGTGGGGGAACTGAAGCAGGGGTCCAATCCCCACATTGGGCAACTCTGAGTCAGAAGAGACACATATAAGGCTGAGAGTGAAACAACTGATCTGTGGCAGCCTAAATGGAATGAGAATCAGACAGTCCTTGCCACAGCCATACACACCCCAGACAGGGATGCAGGGCCCCTGGAAGGCGCAGTGGCTGGGACCTGGAGTTTAGGGATTGTGGAGTAATCCCAGGACAAGGGCTGCTGTTGACTGTGGAGACACGGATCGAGGGGATGTGAGGGAAGAGATTGTGGTGGGAAATGCCTGTGGAGGAAAGCCAGGCAGCCATGGAAGCAAGGCGATACTGCTGAGTCACGCATAGAGGGTGGAGCCATCACCATAGCCTCTCTCACCCCACAAGCCAGCATCAGCAGCTGAACAAGAGAGAGACTGGCCCATCAAACGCCTGATGCACTGAACTACAGAGTAGAACTCCACCTAGGCTGTCCCTTCAAGTGCCAGATGCACCAAAATACAGAGTAGGACCACACCCAGCGTGTTCTTTTAAGTGCCTGACAGGACGATCTACAGAGTAGGACCCCACCCAGGGTGCCCCTTTAAGTGCCTGATGTGCTGATCTACACAGTAGGACCCCAGCCAGGGGGGCCCTCTATGTGCCTGACACGCCTAACAATAGAGAAGGAGCCCAGGCAAGGGAGCCTCTAAGTGCCCGAATGGGCGGAGCTATGGAGAAAGACTGACCAAAAAGGCCTTCTGATCGCCAGCTACGAGAGGCTCAAAAAAAGATGCTGACAGGGCCATAACTCCTGCCACAGAGGCAGTCTGTGTCCCTGCACATTTAGTGCCGCCAGGGTCCCCGCAAGCCAAGCAGCTGCACCACCTTCACACTCAACTCTCACTAGGGCAGAGCTGCCACAGGCAAAAAAAGTCTTGCGTCTATGCGCACAGGGTCACTTCAGTCATGTCTGACTCTTTGCGACACTGTAGACCGTGGCCTTCCAGGATTCTCTGTCAGAGAGGGGGTTCTCCAGGCAAAAAAACTGGAGCGTATGGGCCAATGCAGGTTGCCATACCCTACTAGAGCACTATATTTCCTGCTGCCCTAGCCGCCAACCCCCCTGAGTACCTGATGCTGCCAGAACTGTGCAACCCAAGCAGCTGCAGCACCTCCACAACCTGGCCCTCACAGGGGCAAACCCAAGTCCTCTAGGGAAGACTCAGGAGCAAACCGCAGTGGACAACCCACATATAGAGGTGGAAATAAAACCACAATCGAAACCGAGCAGCAGTGTGACTCAGGAGGAAGACCCTTCCCACCAGCTGTACGAGCTGCACATTAAATCCACATGGTCAACTGGCAGACTCTGTGTCTATGGAATATATAAAAGGTCACTGAGAGCTCCCACAAAAGAAAACTCACTAGCTCTGATAGCATTGGACACTGGAGGCAAGAACACACAGGAGTAGGACCAGATTAGAATCTGAGCTGCCCCCACAGCAGGTCCAGAGATCAGCACAGTGTTGGAGGGCATCCTAGGGAGGTGAAGTGGACTGTAACTCCGGCGAGGGAAAGGACTCTGACAGCAGAGACTCCAGAAAAACATTTATTATTCTTATGTTTTGACCTGTTCTGTAGATTCTTTCGGAATTTTTTTCTCCCCACCCCCCTTTTCCCCCTCTATTGTAGTTGTCGATTTTATTGGCACTATGGAATCTAATTAAGCTTTTGAGCTTGTTGTTTTTTTTCTCAGTCCCATTTTTTATAGTTGCTATAAACCTCTGCCCCTACACTGGGCTTTTGCAGTTCTGTGGAATTTTCTTTTTTTTTTTTTCTTTTCTCTTTTTTAATTTTTTAAACCTGTTATTATTTTTTCTACATTTATTCCTTTGTTTACTTTTCCTACTGTTCTTTTTCCCTTGCTGCTGCTGCTAAATCGCTTCAGTCGTGGCCGACCCTGTGCGACCCTATAGGCAGCAGCCCACCAGGCTCCTCTGTCCCTGGGATTCTCCAGGCAAGAACACTGGAGTGGGTTGCCATTTCCTTCTCCAATGCATGAAAGTGAAAAGTGAAAGTGAAGTCGCTCAGTCGTGTCCAACTCTTAGTGACCCCACGGACTGCAGCCCACCAGGCTCCTCCGTCCATGGGATTTTCCAGGCAAGAGTACCTATCTATTCCTTACAGTACATATCTATTCCTTCTTTTTTTCTTTCCTTTCTTCTTAACATATTTGTTAGTTTTATTTTCATTGCTTTATTCCTCAATTGGCACCTTGCTTTAGTTTTGTTTTCCAGTTTGCACTTTAGTTAGTTTTGTTCTGGTAGATGTAACTTTTGCTTTCCTTTGTTCACCAGGTCAGTCTATTGTATTTTATTTTTGTTGGACTGTTTTGATTTTGCTTATGGGTGTATATGTATATGTGTATATTCAGTCACGCTTTTTATTGTTGTTTTAAACATCTGCCTCTATATTGGGCTTTTGCAGTTCTGTGGCGTTTTTCTTTTCTTTTTTTTTCTTTTCTTTCTTTTTTTTCTTCTTTATCTTTTTTATAATTTAAATTTTTAGTTTTTTTAAACCTATTACATTTTTTCTACATTTATTCCCTTGTTTGCCTTTCCTACTGCTCTTTCCCCCTTGCAGTTAATCTTTAATGTATATAAATCTTCTTTATCTACCTCTATTTAACTTTGCATATCTATTCTTTCTTTTATTCTTTCCTTTCCTCTCAACATATTTGTTAGTTTTGTTGTTATTGCTTTATTCCCCACTTGGCACCTTGCTTTAGTTTCGTTTTCCAGTTGGTGCTTTAGTTAGTTTTGTTCTTAACAGGTAAGTATAATTTTTGATTTCCTTTGTTTGCTGAGTCAGTCTACTGTACTTTGTGTTTGTTGGGCTACTTGACCTTGCTCATGGGTTTACATGTATATGTGTGTATATTCCATTATTTTAAGTATTATTTCCTGATTTTGTAACTTCCATTTGCCTGGGGTTCATCTTTGTTTTCTCATTTTTGTATATTTGTTTTAATCTCACTTAATGCCATAACAAACAACTTGTGAAATCTTTGTTCCTGACCAGAGATCACGCCCTGAGCCTTTGGAGTGGGAGCACTCACTCCAAGACTCTAGATTACCAGAGAACTAACTGTAGGGAGTATCACATAGTGAAAACTCACACAAAGGAAACACTTGAATACAGGACCTGGCATCAACCAACCACCAGTAGCACCTTGTGCAGGAAATCTAAACAACAAACAAAACAACTATACAAACCCAATCACCAGCAGACAGGATGATCACCTCACTCAGCCTTGCCCATCAGAGGAAAAACAAACAAACAAACAAAAACTCAGCACAAATCTCACCCTACACAAACTACTGGACCAAACTTAGGAGGGCAGAAACCAAAAGGAAGAAACAATTCAACATTGAAGCCTGGGAAAAGGAGACCTCAAACACAATAAGTTGAAAAAAATAATGAAAATGCAGAGAAATACTACATAAATGAAGTAACAAACTAGAAACACAGAAGTTCAAATAAATGAAGAGGAAATAGGCAAACTACCTGAAAAAGAATTCAGAATAATGATAGTAAGATAATCAAAAACCTTGAAAACAAAATGTGAAAAATGCAAGAATCAATTAACAAAGACCTAGAAGAATTAAATAATAAACATACAGAGACAAACAACGCAATTACTGAAATTAAAAATACTCTAGAAGGAATCAATAGCAGAATATCTGAAGCAGAAGAATGAATCAGTGAACTGGAAGATAAAATGTTGGAAATAACTTCTGAAGAGCAGGACAAAGTAAAAAGAATGAAAAGAACTGAGGATAGTCCAGAGACTTCTGGGAATATATCAAATGCACCAACATTCGAACTATAGGGGTCCCAGAAGAAGAAGAGAAAAAGAAAGGATATGGAAAAGTTTTGAAGAGATTATAGTTGAAAGTTTCCCCAACATGGAAAAGGAAATAGTCAATCAAGTCCAAGAGGCACAAAGAGTCCCATACAGGATAAACCCAAGGAGAATCTTGCAAGACACATACTAATCAAACTAACAAAGACTAAATACAAAGAAAGAATATTAAAAGCAGCAAGGGAGAAGCAGCAAGTAACATATAAGGAAAACCCCATATGCTTAACCGCTGATCATTCAGCAGAAACTCTGTAGGCCAGAAGGGAATGGCAGGATATATTTAAAGTACTGAAAGAGAAAAATCTACCCCACAGGATCTCATTCAAAATTGATAGAGAAATAAAAAGCTTTTCAGACAAGCAAGAGAATTCAGTACCACCAAACCAGCTTTACAACAAATGTTAAAGAGACTTATATAGTCAAGAAGTACAAGAGAAGAAAAAAGATCTACAAAATCAACCCCAAACAATTAAGAAAATGGCAATAGGAACACATATATTAATAATTACTTTAAATGTAAATGGGTTAATGCTCCAACTAAAAGACACAGATTGGCTGAATGTATACAAAAACAAGACCCATATATATGAACTGTCTACAAGAAACCCACTTCAGACCTAAAGATACATATAGACTGAAAATGAGAGGATGGAAAAATATATTCCATGAAAATGGGAAGCAAAAGAAAGCTGGAGTAGCAATCCTCATATCAGACAAAGTATATCTTAAAATAAAGAATATTACAAGAAATAAGGAAGGACACTACATAATGATCAAGGGATCATTCCAAGAGGAAGACATAACAATTGTAAATATCTATGCACCCAACATAGGAGCACCTCAATACATAAGACAAACACTAACAGACATAAAAGGAGAAATTGGCAGTAACACAGTAATAGAAGGAGACTTTAACACCCCACTCACACCAATGGACAGATCATCAAAACAGAAAATTAATAAGGAAACACAAGTCTTAAATGATACATTAGATAAGATGGATCTCATTGATATCTTCAGAAGATTCCATTCAAATGCAGAATAATACACCTTCTTCTCAAGTGCACATGGAACATTCCCCAGGATAGACCACATCTTTGGTCACAAATCAAACCTCAGTAAATTTAAGAAAACGGAAATCATATCAAGCATCTTCTCCAACCACAACCCTATGAGACTAGATATTAATTACGAGAAAAAAAAACTGTAAGAAATGCAAACACATAGAGATTAAACAACACATTTCTAAATCACCAACAGGTTACTGAAGAAATCAAAAAATTTCTAGAAACAAATGACAATGAAAACATGACAACACAAAACCTATGGGATGCAGCAAAAGCAGTTCTAAGAGGGATGTTTATACAATACAATCCTACCTCAAGAAACAGGAAAAACATCCAATAGACAACCTAACTTTACGCCTAAAACAACCGGAAAAAGAAGAACAAAAAAACCCCCAAAATTAGTAGAACGAAAGAGAAATTTATTTCTGAGCAGAAATAAATGAAAAAGAAATGAAAGAAACAACAGTAAAGATAAATAAAAATAAAAGCTGGTTCTTTGAGAAGATAAACAAAATTGACAAACCTCTAGCCAGACTCATCAAGAAAAAAGAGAGAAGAATCAAATCAACAAAATTAGAAATGAAAAAGGAGAGGTTACAACAGACAATGCAGAAATACAAAAGATTATGAGACTATTATGAACAACTATAAGGCAATGAAATGGATAACCTGGAAGAAATGGACAGATTCTTAGAAAAGTTCAATATTCCAAGACTGAACCAAGAAGAAGAAATTACGAACAACCCAATTACAAGCACTGAAATTGAAGCTGTGATCCAAAATCTCTGAAAAAACAAAAGCCCAGGACCAGATGGCTTCACAGGAGAATTCCATCAAACATTCAGAGAAGAGATAATGCCTATCCTTTTAAAACTCTTTCAAAAAATTGCAGAGGAAGGTACACTACCAAACTCATTCTATGAGGACACCATCACCCTGATACAAAAAACAGACAAAGACAACACACACAAAAAGAAAACTACAGGCCAATATCACTGATGAACATAGATGCAAAAATCCTCAACAAAACTTTAGCAAACAGAATTCAGCAACACATAAAAAAGCTCATACATCATGATCAAGTTGGGTTTATTCCAGGGATGCAAAGATTCTTCAATATACACAAATCAATCAATGTGATACACCATATTAACAAATTGAAAGAGAAAAATCATACAGTAATCTCAATAGATGCAGAAAAAGTCTTTGACAAAATTCAGCACCCATTTATGATTAAAACTCTTCAAAAAATGTGCATAGAAGGAAACTACCTCAACATAGTAAAGGCCATATATGATAAGCCTATAGCAAACGTTATTCTCAATGGTGAAAAACCGAAAGCATTTCTCCTAAAATCAGGAACAAGACAAGGGTGTCCACTTTCACCACTATTATTCAACATTGTTTTGGAAGTCCGAGCTACAGCAATCAGAGAAGAAAAAGAAATAAAAGGAATCCAGATTGGAAAAGAAGTAAAGCTCTCACTGTTTTCAGATGACATGGTACATACATAGAAAACCCTAAAGATAGTATTAGAAAATTATTAGAGCTATTCAGTGAATTTAGCAAAGTTGCAGGATACAAAATCAATACACAGAAATCACTTGCATTTCTATATACTAACACTGAAAAATCAGAAAGAGAAATTAAGGAATCAATCCTATTAACCATTGCAACAAAAAGAATTAAATATCTAGGAATAAACTTACCTAAGGAAACAAAAGAAATGTACACAGAAAATTATGAGACACTAATGAAAGAAATCAAAGATGACATAAACAGATGGAGAGATATCCCATGTTCCTGGGTAGGAAGAATCAATATTGTGAAAATAACTATACTACCAAACACAATCTACAGATTCAATGCGATCCCTATCAAATTACCAATGGCATTTTTCATAGAACTAGAACAAAAAATTTCACAATTCACATGGAAACACAAAAGACCCTGAATAGCCAAAGCAGTCTTGAGAAAGAAGAATCAAGGTGGAGGAATCAACCTGCCTGAATTCAGGTTATACTACAAAGCTACAGTCATCAAGACAGTGTGGTACTGACACAAAAACAGAAATATAGACCAATGGAACAAGATAGAAAGCTCAGAAATAAACCCATGCACCTATGGGTAACTTATTTCTGACAAAGGGGACAAGAATATACAATGCAGCAAAGACAGCCTCTTCAATAAACGGTGCTGGGAAAACTGGACAGCTACATGTAAAAGGATGAAATTAGAACACCATATACAAAGATAAACTCAAAATGGATTAAAGACCTAAATGTAAGACCAGAAACCATAAAACTCTTAGAGGAAAACATAAGCAGAACACTTGATAACATAAATCAAAGCAAGATCCTCTATGACCCACCTCCTAGAGTATTGGAAATAAAAACAAAAGTAAACAAGTGAGACCTGATTAAACTTAAAAGCTTTTGCACAGCAAAGGAAACTATAAGCAAGGTGAAAAGACAACCCTCAGAATGGGAGAAAATAATAGCAAATGAAACAACTGACAAAGGATTAATTTCCAAAATATACAAGCAGCTCATACAACTCAATGCCAGAAAAACAAACAACCCAATCAAAAAGAGGGGAAAAGATCTAAATAGACTTTTCTCCAAAGAAAACATACAGATGGCTAACAAACACATGAAAAGATGCTCAACATCACTCATTATTAGAAAAATGCAAATCAAAACTACAATGAGATATCACCTCACACTAGTCAGGATGACCATCATCAAAAAGTCTACAAACAATAAATGCTGGAGAAGCTGTGGAGAAAAGGGAACACTCTTGCACTGTTGGTGGGAATTGATACAGCCAGTATGGAAGATGGTATGGAGATTCCTTAAAAAACTAGGAATAAAATCACCATATGACTCAGCAATCCCATTCCTGGGCATATACCCTGAGGAAACCAAAATTTAAAAAGACACATGTATCCCACTGCTCCTTGTAGCACTATTTACAATAGCTAGAACATGGAGGCAGCCTAGATCTCCATCGACAGATGAATGGATAAAGAATTTGTGGTATGTATATACAATGGAACATTACTCAGCCATAAAAAGGAATGCCTTTGAGTCAGTTCTGATGAAGTGGATGAACCTAGAACCTATTATACAGAGTGAAGTGAGTCAGAAAGAGAAAAGTAAATATTCTAACACATATATATGTAATTTAGAAGAATGTTACTGAAGAACTTATTTACAGGGCAGCAATGGAGAAATAGAGAATAGACTTATGGACATGGGGAGAGGGGAGGAGAGGGTGAGATGTATGGAAAGAGTAACATGGAAACTTGCATTACCATATGTAAAATACATAGCCAATGGGAATTTGCTGAATGGCTCAAGAAACTCAAACAGGGGCTCTGTATCAACCTAGAAGTGTGGGAAGGGGAGGGAGATGGGAGGGAGGTTCAGGAGGGAGGGGATATATGTATACCTATGGCTGATTCATGTTGAGGTTTGACAGAAAACAGCAAGATTCTGTAAAGCAATTACCCTTCAATAAAAAATAAACTTAAAAAATGCTGCAGGTTGACATAACAGAATCTACTACAAAACTTATTAAATGTCTATTCTTGTGAATGTTAAAAGTGATAAACATGGTCATAACATACTCAGATTGATGTTCAAGCTATTTGCACAAAAATTTTAGCCTTAAAAATTCCCATGGAAAAAAAATTACTGATTTTTACAGAGTATGAATGACTTAAGAATAAAAAAATGCATTTTATATCTGATTTTACTGAACATAAATATGACTTTGCAAGCTTCTTTTAAATCGTGACAATGAAATCTCCATATAAAGCTGATGCAGTACATAAGTGCTACTCAAGGCAAGGAGAATTCTTATATCTTCATTTTATATACATGTTTATTGAAACATGACAGATTAAAAATTTATCAACTATTCACTGTGATATTTACCATCTTCTTCAGTAAGCACATTTATGGGTGCACTCCGAATTCCTTCACCTTTGAGTGTACTAGCTGACACCTCAATTGTATACTGCGTGTACTTCTTCAGTCCTAAATAGAAATAAGACAGATAAGACTTACACAATAACCTTTAATTATATGCAGGAAACAACTATGAAATATTTCTTAACAACCTTCCAAAAGTAAAAACTAAGCGGAAATGTAGTTCTTTGAACAGTAACTCCTATGATAAAGACAAAACAACATAGAAAAATGTGGAAAAGAACTGACTGAAAGTACTCTTTCATGTGATTTGCAATAAACTCCTATCTTATTGAACCCAAGAGCCAGAACTGTCACACTCTGCATAAAACTAATTACACTTAGCACTTTTAACAACAAGTTAATGTTTTGTGGTCTCTCAGCAAAATAAATGTAAATATCCAATATTATATTCTTTTACCTTTAATAGTCTGGATCAAAGAAGTTGTATTTATCATTCTTTCCTCATTTCCATTACTTTTCATTAGATAAATCGTATATTTTTGTATAATTCCATTGGGACTACTTGGAGGGAAGAATGACAGCTCAATCTCTCCAGAGGAAATATTTTTGTAAGTAATATTTTCTGGTGCACTATCAGGCACTGAAAAAAATATATATATACAGCATAAACAATTCTACACTAATAATGTATTCTGCTGAAGTTTTCACCCCAATGGTCTAGGATACACACACATATACACACTTGTCAAGTCACTTCAGTCATGTCTGACTCTTTGTGGCCCCAGGGACTGTAGCCTGCCAGGCTCCTCTGTCCATGGGGATTCTCCAAGTAAGAATACTGGAGTGGGTGGCCATGCCCTCCTCCAGAGGATCTTCCCAACCTAGGGATCAAACCTGCATCTCCTGTGGCTCCTGCATTGCAGGGGGATTCTTACTACTGACCCACCAGGAAAGCCCATACACACACACATAGACACACACACACACACACACATCAGAACATTCACTAGAATGCAATTATAATAAATACCCTAAATGTAGAAAAATATGGGTAAATTATAGCACTTGCAACTGTGCAAGAAAAATTTCATCTCAAAGAAAATTCATACTACAACTCTACAGAATAATGTTTATTGGATGATATTTTTTATCAAAATACTTGAGACTATACTAAACTGTCTTACTGTGCAGAACATGCAGATACAGTGGTCCCGTGGTACATGGAGGGAAATGGTTCCAGGTCCCCCATGTCCCCACCCCTTTCATGGATACCAAAATCCAAGGATGCTCAAGTCTCTTATATAAAATTCCACAGTATTTGCATAGAACCTAATGACATCCTCCTGTATACTTTAAATCATCTCTAGATTATTTATAATACCTAATACAATGGAAATACTATGTAAATAATTGTAAATACAATGGAAATGTTATGTAAATAGTTGCCTGCCAGCATACAGGAAATTTAAGTTTTGTTTTTGGGAACTTGTTTCCTGCAACTTTTTTCAAATACTTTCAATGCACAGTTGGTTGAATCTGTGGATTCAGGGCCCACAGGTACAGGCTAACTGTACAAGAAGGAGAACTTGAAAATACTTAAAAATTGTTTCTGTCTTTCATTAATAATAACATATAAATGGTTAATAGATTAGTTTTGATATACAACATGATCTATAACAAGGCAAGGATCCTCTCCTAGACAAAAGGAAAGGATATAATAACCTGGTGTAATAACCTGCATATAATAACCTGGTAACAAAACAGTCTCCTAAGGATGTGTGTGCTTAGTCACTCAGTCTTGTCCAACTCTTTGTGACCTCCTAAATTGTAGCCCTCCAGGCTTCTCTGTTCATGGGATTTTCCAGACAAGAATACTGGATGGATTTCCTTCTTCTTCTCTAGGGGATCTGCCTGACCCAGGGATCAAACCTGCATTTCTTGTTTCTCTTGCATTGCAGGTGGTTTCTTTACCCGTTGAGCCATCAGGGAAGCCCAAGGATACAATTTATCAATAAATAAAACACAAGTTTCCTGTATCTACTAATGCTTTTATTATATTGAATGTAATGGCCACAAAATGGTTCTCTACATATATTCAACTACTAATACTACATATAGGATTCAATTCTAGAAAATTGGATATTGGAAAAGGTACACTAAATTGAATGATCATTATAATTAAAAGAAGTAAAACTTTACATAAAGTTACCCTTTTTCTTGTAAGGAATTGCAGAGCTGGCAAAGAAGTCAGAAATCTATGGTGGACCAAAAACAAATACAAAAAATAAAATAAAATAAAACAAACAAAATACAAAGTAAAAATAGGAGTCCTGATATGAAAGCTGGAACTAAAGCCTGCTCTGACTTATAGGGTAATGGTTAATCCTGGTGACTTTGAGTTTCTGTATTAACTGCTGTGTGGAGAGCCAGAAAAAGAAGATAAAACATTTGGCCAGTAGAAGGGTAAAAAGTATCCCTGCATCAAGTGTTGGATCCCCAAAGAATGCAATTTCAATAAGACCCAAGATACGGGCCAATTCAGGGGGCACTCTGAATTCTTCAGCAGAGTGCCATAGAATTGAATCTGAGTGGTTCTTCCTGTACTTGTGCAATGAGGTACGTTCACTCTCACAGGACAAGAAGTGAGAAAGAAATCTACCAAGCAAAAGAGGACAGAAAAGTAACTTTTTTCCTCTTATCATGCCTCTGGATAGAGAGGTGGAATAGAAAAAAAGAAAAATAAAAAAACTATGTGTTGTTGGAACTGTAAGCCTATCTGTATGAGCACACGTGGCCCAAATTCATGGACCATATATAATCACTTAGAACCAGACATGGAACAATGGACTGATTCAAAATTGGGAACAGAGTATGTCAAAGTTGTATAATGTTACCCTGCTTATTTAACTTAGATGCAGAGTACATCATGTGAAATGCTGGGCTGGATGAACACAAGTTGGAACCAAGACTGCCAAGAGAAATATTAATAATCTCAGATATCCATTTGACACCACCCTAATGGCAGAAAGCAAAGAAGAATTAAAGATCTTCTTGATGAAGGTGAAAGAGGAGAGTGAAAAAGCTGGCTTAAAACTCAACATTCAAAAAACGAAGATTATGGCATCTGGTCCCATCACTTCATGGCAAATAGATGGGGAAACAATGGAAACAGTGATAGACTTTATTTTCTCGGGCTCCAAAATCACTGCAGACGGTGACTGCAGCCATGAAATTGAAAGACACTTGGTCTTTGGAAGAAAAGTTATGACAAATCTAGACAACATATTAAAAAGCAGAGACATTACTTTGCCGACAAAGATCGATATAGTCAAAGCTATGGTTTTTCCAATAGTTGTGTATAGGTGCAAGAGCTATACAATAAAAAAGGATGGTGGTGGTGATTTAGTCACTAGGTCATGTCTGACTCTTGGGACCCCATGGACTGTAGCCTGCCAGGTTCCTCTGTCCATGGGATTCTCCAGGCAAGATACTTGAGTGGGTTGCCATTTTCCTTCTTCAGGGGATCTTCCCAACCCAGGAATCAAACCCAGGTCTCCTGCATTGCAGAAGTCTACCTACTGCAGACTGTTTACATTTACCATTGCAGATGCTTTACCAACTAAGCTATAACTGAAGCCCAAAAAAGGATGAGCACCAAAGAATTGAGGCCTTTGAACTGTAGTGCTGGAAAAGACTCTTGAGACTCCCTTGGACAGCAAGGAGATCAAACCAGTAAATCAACCCTAAAGGAAATCAACCCTGAATATTCATTGGAAGGACTGATGCTGAAGCTGAAGCTCCAATACTTTGGCCACCTGATGCAAAGAGCCAACTTGTTGGAAAAGACCCTGATGCTGGGAAAGATTGAAGACAGTAGGAAAAGGGGACAACAGAGGATGAGATGGTTGGATGGCATCACCAACTCAACAGACATGAGTTTGAGCAAGCTCTGAGAGTTGGTGATGGACAGGAAAGCCTGGCATGCTGCAGCCCATGGGGTCACAAAGAGTTGGACACTACTGAGCGACTGAACAACAAATATAGCCTAAAAATACCTCTACTTCAGAATAGAAATTAAAATGAATTTGTGATACTGAGTTGCCATTACTCAGAAGCAACTAGCAGAAGAAAACACACATTCTCTCTGAAGAAACTCAACTTTAACTTTAGGTCACAATTAGACAGAAAAGTGATACCAATTGAAAAACTACTGGAATTCTCTACCCAGAAAAATTAACAAGAGCAAAATACCAACACAGTCAGCCAATCAGAAACAGAGAGAAAGCCATCAATCTAATCTCACTAGCTAAAACTGTAAGCAATGCATTTACACAGAAAAATACTTGCAGGAGATGAAAGACCATAGTTGGAAAGATAATGGTTTAAAATTGCCTTCATAGAACAATAATGATTAACTTGAGGTTTAAACAATATAAACTATATATATATATACATACATATATATATATTATCATTGCCAATACTAGTAATGCCATTACAAGTTCTTTTCCTTCAAGAGAAAGAATTCAACCTTTTTACTGGTATTCTAAATACAATGGATATAAATATGCTACTAATAAATTTAGTAAAGAAAATTCAGAAGCCTTGAAAATAGAGAAAAGTACCCGTCAACCCCACTGTTACCTGTTATGGAGTGTATTGCATTTAAGGCAGACTTAACAGGAAAAACTGACATAAAAATGCTGACATTTCCAAAACTCTGGGAAGAACTTTAATTCAATGTGCAGCTTGATATAACAATATAATCCTACAATCCCTCCCCAAATACTCAAAATCTTCCCTAGTATCTTCCTAAACCAATGCATTAAATTGAGAAAAATCCTGAACAAGTACTCTGTTTCCTTAATCTTCTGACTCTAAGTGAAATCTCAAAACTGCTTGAGAATACTACAACATAGCACTCTTGGGTTGGTAGGTGTTTGTTTTTCTCTCCTCATCTCTGTAACCATAGGACCTAGAACCCTTTCCATATAGAGATCTGTTCTTTCCTCTTCCTGAAAAACTCTAGGTGTTACCCCTCCTTTAAGACAATCATCCAGTGTTTCTCTGCCATTTCTCCAAACATCTTAAAAATGCAATCATCTGACAACTGACCTCTCTACCACTGTGAGATGTCGAATTGATGGAAATAACCTATGTAATTCCCTAGACTCTGTATTCCTTGAGCTCCACAATTCCAATAATTTTTTCCTCCGCCTCACTTTAACCAGTAGCCTTCATGGCAACACCTGAGGCCTTCATCACCAATAACTGCCAATATTCCTCTCTTTGGCAACTATCTACCTCTCCAGCTGATTGACCGCTATATTGTCAATTGAACAGTCACTGACCCTCATCAAGTCTTTACTGTCCATCACCACTCTTAATGTCCTCATCTCCCTGCTTACTCAGGTCAGACTTAGTCTATCACTAAAATCACTCCCTAGCAATCTCCATCAACTCCTTTTTTTTTCTTACTTTTCTGGCAAAATTTCAGCATTGGTTGAACTGAACTCCAGGCTAGTCTACATCCGCAATGCAACAGGTGAACATGTCTGAGTAAAATACCACTTCATGCTGACTAGCCTTACTTTAATTTATAACCTCAAATCTCAATCTTTTCCATCACTTGGAAGCCTATCTATTTTTCAGTTAATTCAGTCTTCTACTCTGTTATGCTTGTTTTCACCATCATCTCTCTACACAAACATCCAGTATCTCCTCCCCCTCTTTATTCAACCCTGATAAACCTGCTTCTAATTTCATGAGAAAATAAAAACAGTCAAAGAGGACTATATATTTTCCTACCATTCATCTTCAACTGCCTTCTTATCTAAAACCTAGTCCACTTCTGCACTAAATTCCATTCCATCTACCTAGTTAAACTTTAGACTTGATGTTTTTTCCTCTCTGTTGTATTTTTAGTTGTTCTCTCATCACTGAATTATTTCTATCATGATATATACATTGTATGTGGCTTCCCTGGTAGCTCAGCAGGTAAAGAATCCACCTGCAAGCAGACCCTGGTTAGATCCCTAGGTTGGGAAGATCCCCTGGAGGAGGGCATGGCAACCCACTCCAGTATCCTTGCCTGGAGAATCCTCATGGACAGAGGAGGCTGGTGGGCTACAGTCTATGGGGTTGCAAAGTGTCGGACACGACTGAGTGACTAAGCACACATACACACACATACATCGTATACGTGTGAACACACATCAGTTATTGCTCTATTCTGTCCTCCACTCTATATCCACATTTCTCAAATTTTGCCTTTACCCATTTTCTCCACTTTCTTGCCTATCATGCTCTTTTAGTCCCACTTCAGTTAGGCGTTTTCTCCTCATTTTTAACCATGAAACGTACTGTCATGGTGTCACCAATGGCCTTCATCTTGCCAAACCACTAATCAATTGTGTGTCATTACTTCACTGTCAGGGGCTTCCCTGGTGACTCAGTGGTACAGAATCTGCTTGCAATGCAGGAGACACAAGTTTGATCCCTGGGTCAGGAAGATCCTCTGGAGAAGGAAATGGCAACCCACTCCAATATTCTTGGCTGGGAAATCTCATGGGCAGAGGAGCCTGTCAGGCTACAGTCCGTGGGGTAGCAAGAGCCAGACATGACTTAGTGACTAAACCACCATCACTTCACTGTCAGTAGCACTCAACATAGGAAACAAATTGCTTCTAATTTAAAATATCTATTCATTAGACTTCCAAGATATGATCTTCTCTTCACTTTCCTCCAACCTCACTGGCCACTCCTGCTTAGTCCTTGACTGGCTCCTCCTTGACTTCCCAAAGTCTCCATGTCCTATTATCTGAGGATATAGCTGTATGCTTCTTTTCAACTCTATCTGCACTCACCCTGATGTGACTTTACCTCATCCTTGACTTTGAACACCCAACATATGGTGATGCTTTTAGATTGTGTATTCAACCCTGGATCCTGTCCATGAGTTTTAAACTTATATGCCCAATTGCCTTCACAACAGGTACTTGAGTATTTCAAACATGTTCAAAATATGAACTTCTAAGTTTTCTCCAACCTGATCTCTTCCCCAGACTTCCTCATTTCAGTAAATGGCACCTCATTCACCAAGATACTTAGGCCAAAAACCTAATAGTAAATCTTGAGTTTCCTCTTTATTCCCACATCCAATATATTCAGAAGCAATCTTCTAAAACTGCAAAACATACCAAATTCTCATCGCCTAATTCTCCAATAGCTTCACATTAAAATTAAACATCACATTTCTTAGTATGGCACCCACGAAGGTATGATCCTCCTCTGCCTCTCTCTCCCTCCTCATCTGCTAATTCTATCCCATAGCTCACACTGCTCAAATGAGAGAAATGGTCTCCTCTTTCTCAGACACATCAAGTGCCTTCCCTCTTCAGGAACTTGGTAATTGTTATTCCTCCTCTGGAACATTTTCTTCCTTATCCTCATCTAAGTAAATTTCACACATTATTAATATCTCTAGGCAAATATAACCTCCTCAGAGAGGCCTTTTCTCAGTCTTCCACCTCAAATTGCCTGCTCATTCTTCTATAACTCTCTTTCCCTGATATTTTTTTTCAAGGAATTTGCCAGTATCCAAAATCATATATATTATTTGTTTACTGGTTTATTTTCTCTGACCCTTCTAGAATGTTAAGTTCCAGAAAGACAGAAATTCTGCTTTATTTACTGCTGTAACTACAGTGCCTAGTTTAGTGGTAGTACGTGATATGGAATCCATAAAAAGTCTGTTCAGTGAATGAAAAACTATGCTCCAGATGGTATAGAATATATTTAAAACAAAGGAGAAATTTACATCTAAGGAAAGTAAGTAAAATTGAATTGAATAGCTCTTTAATTGCAAGGGAAAAAAGGAATTAGTGATGCTATGCTTTAATTTTATAAATCAGTATAACTTGTGACTTTAAAAAATTCTCATTGGAATTCACTAACTCGTCCCTGTGGATTTACCTGCCTACCACCAGTAGTCAAGATATAAATATGCAGCCCTGACCCCAGGCTGACATCCTATGCATTTTTATTCATTTCTCCTTAGGGGATAACCCATGCTGGATCTTCAGGGAAAATAAAGCAAGATAGATTTAATGACTTGGTGATTTTGGAGAGTAATCACATATTTAAACTTTTCTGAAATAGCATGGTGCTTCCAATAGTAGAAGTATCATGTAAAATGGATAACTCATGAATGAAAAGTAATTATTATATCAGTTGGAACAAGCTGGAGCTATTAAAAACTAAAAATAAAGAATAATTTAGTTCATGATGATCCTAAAATAGTGGGACATTATCTTGGGTATGCCAGATTATTGTTTAGCATAGATAGTTTTAATGTTACATAGAGAAAGTACTAAATGCCTTTCATTAACATGAATAAATTTATACAGTCCCACACAAAGTTTTGATCAACAACTAAGTTAAAATCCCCTAGTAGTTATTGCCCCAATTCAGACTTACTCAAGGCAGTAGTTAAGGCTTACTGTAAAGAAAATTATATCTTAAAAATGGAAAGGAAAGAAAACATACATATATAGATCATCAAAGGGTAAATCTGTATGGGAACTTAAAGTTCTTTATGTGGTTATTGTGCCCTAAGTATGAGAAAATATAAATTAATTTCTTGTTTGTTTATTAACTGCACATTCTATGCTTAAAACACACACACAAGATTAATCCTATATAGATTTTTCCTGCTTAAACAGAGGATTTTACGTTCAAGCATTATAAACTCTAATTACCCAATATGAGAAAACATCTGAACAAATAATTTACTCCTATTTGTAATTAGCAGCATTAACACTATTAATTAGCTGTAGTTAGCTTTTGTAGTTAGCTGAGTTAGCACAGCTCTCAATTTCTCATGAAACAATATTAAAAAGTGGGATCTTGATTTTTACAGTAAGAATAGAGGGTGTATTTACTATATTTAACAAGAACATTGATCACTGGGAATAAACAGTTGCTCCTGAGTACATCCTGCTTCAAATGACACCTTGAGATTGTGTTTAAAATTCTAGCTACTTCTATTGCAAAAAGAACTCAAATTGGTGGTTCAATTGTATTAGACATGATCTAGGAAAAGTCACTGATGCAGATTCCATTGCCTGTGAAACATCCAGTAATTAATATTAACTTTAGGAGGGTGGAAATTCATTTTCTTGTGCAGTGCTAATAGAGCCCAGGTAAAGGTTGCTATAGTATAAATTATTTGCTGAATATTTGTTGAAAGGATAAACCTCGCAGACCTTAGTTTTTCATTAGGAATGCAGATAATAATACCTTATTGCTTTATTGTAGAATTAAAAAGGCAAATTTTTGTGAAAGTCAATAGAAGAATATGCTGTAGATACTTAAAATGTGCTTCATTTGCTTTCATTAAAGTCACATTGTGGAAAAAAAAAAAATATGCTTCTTTCCTTGACATGGTGTAAAATGAAACCAGGTGGAGACTTTTGTCAAAAATACTTATTTTGCATATATTTATAAAAGCAGTGAAGCATGCTAATATATATAATAATTATTTTACACCATAATATACAATTAATGATGATTAAAAAAAACACTCTTTTCATTACTCATTCCTGCCATTACAACTGTTGCCATCCCCTATGGTCAATTTTATGTCATTTCATTTTATTAATTTATATGACAGTCTCAAGAGGATGAAAAGTGAAAAAAAAGTGTCAGTCACTCATTTGTGTCTGAATCTTTGCAACCCCATGGACTACAGCCCCCCAGGCTCCTCTGTCCATCGAATTCTCCAAGCAAGAATACTGGAGTGGGTTGCCATTCCCTTCACCAGGGAATCTTCCCGACCTAGGGATCGAACTCAGATCTCCTGCACTGCAGACGGATTCTTTAAAGTCTGTGTCATCCTCTATGGTCAATTTTATATCAATTTATTTTATTAATTTCTGCGACCAGTCTCAAGAAAGTACTTTTGCCCAAAGGTAAGCTGGTTTACTAGATTCCTGATTCCTCAAGATCAGAGACAGGGCCTCACCTCCAGCATCTGGATGAACCATAAGAAACTGCTGATATTTAGCCAATTATGACATATAGAAACAGGGACTCCAATCGTTCAGCCAGTAGCTAGTCAACAAATATTTATTTTTTAAAATGCAGGGATAAAATAGTAACTTTACATTTAGTTTTAATTCTAGGCATGTGCTACAGAGTTGGCCTAAAAGTGATACTCCAATGTATGTTTATAAGCATAATATAAACAATGCACTAAGATCATCAGGCAAATGTCTTACTTTGTGCTATTTGCTCTTGTACACTGAAACTGAAACACAATTAATTCTTTGCTTACATTATTTCATTCATATAGGATATACACCCTGGCCACAACAACCTATATAATGTCCATTCTACCTAATTCTTTAAGATTAAGGTCAAATGCTACCTCCTCTGTAAGGCTTCCCCAGGCATGTCCTTTCTGTGCTCAGACTCTACACCTCTGTCTATATGTATATCTCAAGAATGTATACAAATATACACACATACATAGACAGATGCATAGAATTTACATGTATTAAGTCTATATACATCTATGGGCTTCCCAGGTGGCTCAGATGGTAAAGAAGCTGCCTGAAATGCAGGATACCTGGGTTATACATCTATAGATATATATCTACTTACATCTTTACATATGTGGCTCAGACAGTAAGGAATCCACCTGCAATGCAGGAAATGTGGGTTTGATCCCTGGGTCCGGAAGATACCCTGGAAGGAAATGGCAACCCACTCCAGTACTTGCCTGGAGAATCCCTTGGACAGCCGAGTTTGGTGGGCTACAGTTCATGGGGTGTCCGCAGAGTCGGACACGACTGAGCGACTAACACACACACACACATCTATACATATATATGTATAAATATAGATATATCTGTAGATAGATGCATATGGATGTATACAGAATTTATATAGATTATAGATAGTATAGGATTCTATTCTTATGAATGTGTCTCTGCTATTTCCTAGTTTCAAAGCAACCTAATTTATAGGTACACTGAAAGGACTTCTGATTTCTCAAGATACTTCCCTTGAAAAAAAAAAAAACACTGACTTTTATTCCGGAGTTCCCTTATATATAAATCAGATTTTAAAAATTTACACAGCAAGTCTTTTCCCACACCTTCCCACAAAGAGCATATAAATTCCTGGATTATACAGAACAGAATGACAGACTTTAGGTTATGTTAAATATAAAACAATATGACAATTATCGGCCATGTTTACCTCATTAATATGTATAGGAAAAAAAACTTACCAGTCTCAGAAGTCCTCACAGAAAGTATAGAAGATAACTGATTGCCATGGCCGAATCTGGTATATGACCTTACAGAAATGTTATAGACGGTGAAAGGTTTTAAGTTTCTTAAAATTATGTTTGTTGTTGAAGTGTTCTTCATGAATAAGGTATTTACATTTCTACAGAGCACTTCATAGGCAACAATAATCCCATTGGGTTTCTCAGGTGGTGACCACTTCAAACTTATTTCACTAGCAGTAACATCAGTAACTTCAACATCTTGAGGTGACGATTCTGGTTCTGGGGGAAGAAAACAATATGTGTATTTTTTATGTTTATTGCTTCAGACACTAAAGGCAGCATGAGGTAGATGACAGTAAGCATGCAACACCATTTGCTTCTTTTTATTAAAACTGCACCTAACATTCTTACCATCTTCTGGAGTTCTCACGAAGATGTCATTTGCTTCAGACAAAGAACTTTCTCCAACAGTGGTTGAGGCAGCCACTCTCATTTTATATTTTGTGTATTTCTTTAACCCTGTAAGGAAAATAGGCCATTTGTTCAAAGTCCCTAGAATACTATTCCTGGAGTAGTGCCATTTAACACAAGACTAGTGAAAATAACTTATCTGGGAGACTGGTTCTCTAAATCAGCCTCCTATCATCCCAATCTCCCAAACTTCCTTGGTATGAGAGCCTTCCATCTTGATGAGGTTTTAGTTCTCTCCTAAAATATCAAGGCAATGGTCTGAGACTGAAGAAACAATTTTTGGCACACTGCAAGGAATGTAGCTGATTTGGCACAAACACCACGTCAGCTCAGTTACTTCAGCTGATGGTCACATACAGTCAATCAAGCCTTCAATACTGAGTTATTTTGATGCATCAGGCATAAAATTCCATAGGTCACATATATTTTTAGGATACCTGTGGTCTGATGACTTTATTTTCAGATAAATATAGTGAAAGAAAAACAACATTTGATGAAGTTATTTCTGCAAGTATTTTTGAAGATATCCATGGGAGCATAGCACAACAAAATCTGGAATGATGCAACATGTACCCCGCAGTGTTTAATGGCATAGAGAGATGTGCATTTTCCATCAGAAGAAGAATGTCAAAACAAAATTTTGTTCTACCTGTTATGAGAAAGTTGTTATCTATAGTAGTCATCTGGAATGCTCTGTTTGTATCCAGTTCCATTGCATAAATTGTATAATGAGTTATTTTCCCATTAGGATATTCTGGAGGATCCCAATATAACAAAATAGATGAAGAACTAATATTTTTATAGTTTATAACTTGAATGGAGCTTGGCACTTGAGAAGAAGAATGAAAAATTAATATGAATGAAAAGTATTACAATGTACCAGAGCGATATCTGCAGGTAACTATTTCAAAGGAAATATATGCTTACCTTGCTCAAGTGTCCTAACATTGAGAACCGTTGGTGGTCCTTCTCCCATGATGGTGAAAGCAGATACACTAATCATGTGCTCAGTGAAAGGTACAAGTCTTCTGATAACGTAGGACAGCTGTTCAGCAGCAATGTCAGTGATATACTGATTCCTTGAAGTTCCTATTTGAAATCAGTTTTTAAAAAATTTAACAAGTGTTTGGCTTTGTGATCAAAATCATTTTTGCTTCCACAGTGAAATTTTAAACCCAATTTCACATTATTCATTAATCTCTCCATGTAATCCCTTATATGAAAGGTAGATACATAATTAATAATAAATATACTGAATGTACTCCAATAACATATATAGACATTTTGTGCTCATAATATAGTTTTGCTAGCTATTATACACTATCCCAGAATAAGAGGTTAGTGTTTTGAGAAAATATAACTTTCTAAAAAAGACAGGTTAGGAATTCTTTTCCTAAAAAACAACCGGGCAATAGCATCAAATTGAAATATTATAAGTCAATGCTGCATTATGACATAAAAATCATGGAAATAAGATTTTATTTGGACTCAAAATTCACCACACATTTGCTAAATCCATTAATGATTTAAAGTAAGCATGCTTATAAAACTGCCACATAAATATATCTGGACAAGGATTTCAAAAAATAAGTTAGTTTTTTTTTAACTTATTTAGACTATGCACTTCCAACAGTGATAATTAGTGCTTAGGCCAAACAGAGTATTAAAAAAAAAATCTGTATCAGAAATCATGGGCCTCTTAATTTTTAGTGTCTTCTAAAAGTTGTCTTCTTTGCTCAGGAAAAACTTGTCAGTAAATGAAATAAGCATATATTGAATGCAATGTGATACTTTTGCCAAATTCCACCATCAATATAACAAATTTTAATTTGGAAGGGAACAAATACCAAATTAGAGAAAAAGCAACAGGAGAAAACTTTTTTCCTCACTTAGCATTTTAGAAAAAACAGAGATAATTTAGATCTGTTTCTTCTAACCAAATATTTTTAATTCACTGTATATGACATTCTCCTTATAGAAACAATAAGATCCCTTGACCCTGAAGAGTAAGTGTATACACTAATGATATCACCACATCACTGGGGTCACCTCCACCTGTTGATCACCCCACGCACTAGAGTTGTAACTTTCTGACCTATTTACCTTCAGTGACATTTGAAAACCTATTAGTCAAAAGCTGCAGAGAGTGTGAGGCCTGTGAATGATTTGAAGATATGTTAATCCTTTCCCATCACACCTGCTTTGGCAACTGTAATAACTGATTGTCTCTGCAGCTTGGCTGGAGACTCTAGGGTGCTACTTTCTCTGGAGGAAGGTCAGATGGGTTAGGAGGGGCCAGCTCCTGCCTGTGTGGCATTTCCATTTGCCGCATGAGGTTATCCAACAGTTAAAGAAAAAAAATCTGACTCTAGCCCATGGACCATTAATAATTGGGTTGAACTCTGAGCTAAGGTTCATATCTGTGCTAGCTAGTACTGGTGGTTTAAATACATTTCACACAGAACAAAAAAATGTACCTACCAAATGTTGAAGGCTGGTCTTCAGCTCTGCCCCTCACAGGAAAGTAATTATGTGGATGACTGTTATATATAACTGAAGCAAGTGAGTACAGGTCAGAAGACATCTCTGCTGAGCCCTCAAATAATCCTGCCATTGACTCTACTATGCTCACAGTTTCTGGAGCCATGGGGTTTATATACTGCACCTGAAAACAGATATTTGCAGACAGTGATGGTTACACTTAATAATGGCTTCAATCAAGTACTAGTTTCAAAAACTAGTAATTTGGGAATGATAAATTTTTTAAAGATAATATTATTTCCATGACTACTGTCTCCTTTACACTCCAAATTTTCATTCTGAAACT
Organism: Giraffa tippelskirchi; assembly: GCF_054371585.1. Classification (NCBI taxonomy): domain Eukaryota; kingdom Metazoa; phylum Chordata; class Mammalia; order Artiodactyla; family Giraffidae; genus Giraffa; species Giraffa tippelskirchi. Next base: position 112,672,019 of record NC_137278.1, on the reverse strand, counting down.
ATTAAAATCCTGCATCACTGTAGCCCATTATGATCAATTCCATATCTTAAAACTCCATACTGTATTGTGCGAAAAAGGAGATAATTTATTTCTGACTCAAAAATGGTAAAAAAAAAAAAAAAGCCATCCTCATGCAAAATTTCATGACTAAAGTATTTTAACTGCTTACCACCCAATAATAAGTTGTCTAGGCCTAGTGCCTTATTAAAGTGTGTTTTGCTTTGCCATCTATATGTCCTCATTTATACACCAGGTGTGAGCAGCCTGCATGCCTACTGGGTACATGTCAATAATAATAACCTATAATCGAGTGAAGTTACAGACATGAACAAAATTACACGGAAATAGTTTTCAAACAGTTCAAGACAGACCTATGTAAGGCTATGGATCTAACGAATATTTTAGGTAATTGTGATTGTTCCAAGATGCCATAGTGTACCTCACATGAATCGAGTTCACCAAAGTAGCAAATAATGACATGAAATAAAACATCATGAGCATATTACAAGTATATACAGTATAGTTTTATATTAGGACAGCAAGAGAACTCTCTCCATTCTTTCCACACAGCATAACAGATTGAAACAAATAGAAAAAATCTGAAAATAATCTAGGTTTAAATGATACCAAGACAATATTAGTAATTGTGTTGACTGTGATAATAGAATTACATAATGAATTAGAAATTCAGTATTTTTTAGGAATCCATACTTAGTTAGGCATGTAAGAGCAAAAAGGATATGAACTCTGGAATTTATTTCAATACACCTGCATCAACAGCAAAAATGAGAGATGGCAACAAAGACAGCATGTTGATAATTACGGAATCCAGGTGATAGGTTAATGGATACACATTATATTCTTTTTTTCTTTCATTTATACCAGTTCAAAATTTTCTAAAATGAAGTATTGGGGGAAAAAAAGACAATGTTCTAAGAACTACTCTTTTTTTGTCAATTTCTACAAGACTCACCTCCAAGACCTTTTTTTTTAGAAGATTTTTTTGAAAGAAGAAAATCACTCTATTCCTTCCAAATCCATGTTCTTGCACCCTCAGAATTTCTAATTAATTCATAATATAGATTTGATTTATTTACAAATTTTGGTACACCTATCTTTTAATTATTTTTTGAGTTGAGCCCAAAACAGGCTTTTACTTCCTTATGAACATAAAGCACTTAGTATTTTTTTTTTTAAAGTAGATGCTCAGAAGAATATCAGGAAGGCAAGGAATTTTAAGGCTACTTCCTTAACCAGTTACAAAGGCAGATCATTTGAATATTAACTCTTCCGAGAAATAAAATCAAGAAAAGATGTAAGGATATATCTAATTCTCTAAATGATATTTGTAAGATAAAATTATCTAAATCTTATTTCTTTACCCAGGGAAGTATTGTGATGAAAAGCAGAGAGATATCAATAATATTTACTCAAAAAATATTATGATAAAGCACTCTGGATAAGCAACCATACTTGGGACAAACTAAAGATCTTCCACCTTCCAAGGCACAATTCAACTTTACTTCCACTGGGAAATCAGAGAAGGCATGAATCACAAACACATAATTCAGAGATGCTCTGGTATTCCAGTCAATAGTTTAACGCCTGAACCACACAGCTGTCTCCACTATCAATCAACCACCCTTTGAGAATCCAGCATACAAAGCACTACAGAGGGTACAATGGGGCAATACAAAGAATTTCCCCTGAACTATGATTTTGTGTTAAATCTCACAATATTTTATACCAATGTCAGATACATTTTTGAGAGTTAAGCCATAGTATCCCATCAATTAACTAAGTTAAGCATCTCTGTTGACAAATTACTGTTCCAGCCTAAGAGGTGACTGAGTAATTTTGACTACCTGAACTTCTCCCAAATACGCTGGAAGGACTCTCCTTAAATATAAGTGATTTGAACTTATAAATTTGAACTGGTTTTGTAAAAATCCAGAATGTTACTAATTATCACCAAGTGTGTCACGTTGTGAATATTTCTCACAGTTTCCCTCTTTAAAACAGGGATTAGGTTTTTCAAAGGATGAAAAAGAAATACTTTTAAGAGCAAAAATGATAGGAAAGAATCAGAACTTAAGAAAGTAATGAGAAGTGGCTGAGAAGTAGGAGTGGAAATGAGTGATAGAGAAGGAAATAAAGGCCTATCACAACTCCCCCAAGTTTGGACTCATTGAGTTAGTCTAGCATTCTCAACGCCAGCACTAATGACATTCCATGTTTGAGAATTTTTTTGTTATAGGGAGCTGTGCAGGGCATTGTAGGGACCAGCATCCCTGGTGCCTACCCACTGGAAACATATTCCCTGTGGTGACAACGAAAACTTCAGAGATCTCGAAATGTCTCCTGGAGAGCAAAGTTGCCTTCGATCAAGAACAACTGAGTTAGGCAATGTCGCAATTCATCAACATGAAAGCCTTCTCATATGCTACCTAGGAATCTTTGGAATTGATATGAGAGAATTAGAAGTCTTCAGAGTTCATTTCCTAATCCACCTGAATAAACCAACCTGATTCTACATGTAACAGTCTTCATTATAGCTAATATGATTGTGTTTTCAAAAACTTTACTATATCTATCAATTTACACTTTCTGGAAGTCTACTCAATTGATTTAATGAAAACGTTGACTTATTCTTAAGAATCCATATTTTATTATAAACTATGACTTATTCTTAAGAATCCATATTTTATTATAAACTATAACATGATCTGTACCATTTTCAACCAGTGGTAAAAAGAATTTTATAATTAGTATATGTTTGAAAGCCTTCTAACAGAAACTGTATCATTCTGCACTTATTTGGGTGACAGATCCTTAAGGCTTGATTCTGTCTATGTTCCTAATGCTTAATAAAGTAATCTTATCTCTAGATTTCCCTTACTACTTTTGATTCTTGTCCTCAGCCTCATTCTGGAGCAACTGGCCAAGCATTTGGCTTGCATTCTTCTTATGTTCACCACTGACAAACATTTATATACTTGAGAAATATGTTGAATGAAAAGATGTCTCTATACAAAACTCAGAAATTTGTGACACTACATAGTGAGATGTCTTTGGGGAGAAAATCCCTCAGGATTTGATCTGAAAAACAAATACAGAAGTACAGAATGAGATCTGAGTGTGAAATTCAATTAGAGAGCGGTTAATGAAGAGTGGACTTTAGGATATTTTTAAACTTTCATCTAGGTAGAATAAGTCTCCCAAATAAATTAATTTTATTCTTTGCATTGATAGAAGCAGAAAATTCATGCTAAAGGAGAAAATAATTCTGCTCAATTTGGCTCTAGTCAAACTATATATGGAATATAGTGTTCAGCTGAGAAAGTGGCTCATCGATAAACTGGAAAATAAATACACAGGAGAGTAATCAATAATATGAATGACTGATGAGAAACTGAGGATATTAAGCCTTAGGGAAACCATGACCATTATTTTCAAATGATAAAAAGTTAAATCATTATATATTGTTATTACTACTGGAGACGTCAACATTTAAAGCTACTTTGTGTCAAGTACAGTGATAAATATTTTTACCCGTGTGATATCATTTAATTATATCCCAAAGAAAAAGATATTATCATCTCCATTTTACAGTCAGCTGTTCAAGTTCATAAAACTAGTCATAACAGAGGTAGGACTGGAATACATTTCCCTGGTTGCAAATCCTAGACTCTAAGCTACTTTAAGCTACCGTGTGCGTCTGGAAAGAAGAAATGGGATAAACTGGTAAACATTAGAGAACAAATACTTCAGTTCAAAACTGTTAAAGAACATGGTAGTTTCTTATTTATATATGTTCTGGACCTATCATAGTGCCTGGAACTTTATAGTTACCTAATAAATGCATGCCTGTGAGACCACAAAGAAGCATGGTTTAAAGCTTATAGAATAGGAGCTGATTACATGGTTGTGGATACCCTACTGTCAGAGTTGATCAAATATTTTAGCAGAGGCTGTATTTCCAATCATTTATTAGTCATGTTATTGATTACCTTCATATATAAGCTTGGAAGTTGAAATAAAAGTCCTCAAGCCCTGAGATTAAATTTTCAATTATTTTTTTTCAAATATGTGTTTAAATAGTGAGAGTAAAATCCTATACATATTTTAGCATGCTTAAATAGCTCCTGTCTATTAAGAAACAAACAAGTCATGAGAGGTCACCGGAAAAAATTTCAATAAGGGTGATGATGTCAGATCAAACCTAGCATAGGATGATTATATTTTAATGCTTTTTGAAAAGTGTCATCAACATGATGTATGCAGGTAGCTAAAAATACAAGAGACGACGAAGGATTTACAATGAAAATAATATTTTCCTGTCTGTAGCTTTCCAACTGCGAGTTTTACTCTCTAGAAAAAACATTTTTTTGAGATTTTGAAATCAATTGTCTATTTTTAACTAAGATATAATCAACATATAACATCAAATTACTTTCCAGTGTGCAACATAATGATTCAATATTTGTATATTTGTTGGAAGCAACATGTTTCGTCATTTCTGTTTCAGTTCTTATGGCGTTACTTCTAAAATCACTAGATAATATATTTTTACTTTTCCATTAAGGCTCACTTGAGCTTCCCTTGTGGCTCAGCTGGTAAAAAATCTGCCTGCAATGTGGAAGACCTGGGTTTGATCCCTGGGTTGGGAAGATCCCCTGGAGAAGGGAAAGGCTACCCACTCCAGTATTCTGGCCTGGAGTGTCCATGGACTGTATAATTCACGGCTTCGCAAAGACTCACTTACTTTAGACAGTATCAATTGACTCTCTGCTACAATAGGAAAGCATTAATTACTAAAATAGATGCATATTCATGTTCCAAGTCCATTCTCATTTTTTATTTACTTTCATAGTTTAAATGCATTAATACTTTTAATCAGGATGGATTGTAATCCAGAGACTGCAGAGCATAGCCTCTTTCATGATCCTTTTACCATCCCTACCTCCTGCTGTTAATGCTTTTGTATAATCCCTTCCTCTTGCGTGGGAAGTGTGATGTTCATCCAACCAATGGAATAAGGGAAAGGCGATGGGATGTCACTCCCATGGTTACAGCATATAGAATGTCCTTGCCAGCCTGATGAAGTGAATGGCCATGTTGGGAAAGTTCTGTTGCAAGAAACTGTAGGGGACCCCTATGAGCTGGAGCTAAGGATAGTCTCTAGTCAAAGGGCCAGCAAGGATCCAGGGCCCTCAGTTCTACAATCAAAAGGAAATTAAATCTGCCAAAAATCTAAGTCAGCCAAGAAGTAGATTCTTCCCCAGTTAAGCATCCATATGAGAACACAGGAAGGTAAGACCCTTAACTTCAGCCTTATGAGACCCTAAGCAGGGAACCTACACAAGTTGTCTGGATTCCTGACCCACACAAAACTGCGAGATGATAAATGTGAATTGTTTTAAGCTTGAGGCAAACTGTTATACAATGGAAAACTAGTGTAGTAAGCTAACAAAAATAGTCCAGGCAACCCTGAGCTGGAGTGAGGACACAAGAATGGAACACAGAGGTATGAAGCTTACACTTTGAACTGGCCTTAGCATTGAATGGCTATTATATGCTAAGTATAATCAAAGTCAGATGTAATTCCAAGATTTTAAGCCCTCATAAAGACAAGATAATGGTGCCATTATCCAAAAAGAGAGACGTTAGACATATAGAAATGCCACAAAAGCCTCCCAAATGCTTCGACAATGACTTTCAGATCAGAGATCTGTGGTGTGACCAATCCAAGGGGATAGGGAATCCTAAGCCTGTTATTTTGTGTCTGGGTTTCAACTCAGTCTCTCTCCTGACCTTGGTATTGATCACTAAAACTATCAATTACCCTTACAGACTTTCTTCTTCTGTCCCAAAGGAAAACTAATAGATCCCTATCACTGTCCCAGGATTTTTATCTACCGTCTCCTCCTTCCAATCAAGAACCAAGTCCTATTATCTCAAAAAAGATGCTTGTTTTGTTGTTTTATGGGGGTAGATGAGTTTAAATGTGATGAGTCCTGGCAGAACTTCCCCACAAATGATTGTAATTAGGGATGCAGAGTGTCAGAAAAATCATCATGGAAAGCAAGGTGAAAGAGTCATGCAAATAGGAAGCAGTGACTGGAACTGTGAGGCTGTCAAAAGGGAGTATAATAACAAGGCTAAAGACAGTACTGTCTGGAATACCCTTATAAGCAAGGAATTAGAAAATAGTAGAAAAATTTATTCATTTTTCATCATACAAGGCCAAATTCTTTTGCAAAGTTGCAGTATATGACAGTGGAGCAAATACTAGGGAGAAAATTGTTGTGTCAAAAGCTGGAGAGTGGGAGGTAAAGGATTGGGTTTTGGAGGAAACAGGGAAGATGGGGACAGTTAAAAACATACATCTGCCTTATTTGACATGTTGGAGGTCACGGGTGACTTCTAACAAGACTTCAAGGATTTCAAAATTTCTTAGGACACGGTGTGGAGGCTATACTCTGAGAAGTTAAAGAGTGAATAGAAAATTCCTTATCCTACATCAAGGAAAAGGATATACTAAGCCAGAGGTTTTATCTGTTATCTCCTTTACTCCTCATCATACCCATCAATATAAGGCAGGCATATAAGTTCTACTTTAAAAATGAGGACAGCAAGTCTCCAAAAGTTGACTTGTTGAAGGTCATAGAGCGAAAAAAAGGTAGAGGCAGGGCTAGGACACTAGCTCATTTGGACTTAAAGCTTCTGCCACATGTGTCTCCCACATCAACCTCTTGAAAGGTAAACCCAGACACCAATCACACAGGAAAGCAGAAATATCAATAATGGGCCTGATCTAAGGAAGAACTATACAATCACAGAAATAAAGTATAATGTCTCCTTTTATTGAGACTGAAGGAAACTAATATTGTGTCCCAAGGGGATGAAATGTCCAATGGCGTGATTAATAATTAAACAGGTCACAATTATTCAGGTCACCAATCTTACCATACACCAGGTGGAGTTCTACACTCTTCACACATTAATCCATTAAATCCTCACTAACAACTCTGTGTTATACAGACTCTTAGAGTCCCTATCTTAAAAAGGAAACGACTTCAGAGAGGTCAGGTCTACTCTTCCAAGGTTAAACCATCAGTAAGGGCAAAACCAAGGTTTAAGCTCAGCATTCTGTCTCCTGGGTCCATGCACTTAACCTCTCTGCTGTAAACACACCAAGTGACCAAATGAGGAACATAAACCCAGATTTGTATATACCAACGCTCACTTTATCTCTATTATGTCACAGGGATTGTGGATCATATCACCAGAAGTCTTTCCAGAGTCTCTTAGTTTCAAGAGAAAAAGAGGTGTGGCTTATCATTCAATAGATGTCATTAGCAGAAGTGGGAGACCTGCCACACAATCCTAAAAGAACTAAAGTATCTAATTTGAGGTCTTCTCAGCAGGAGCAGAGGGTTAAGCTTTTGCCCTGTGCCTGAGCTGTTGACTAAAGTATCAGGGAAAGCATAACTCACCATCTTTTACACAAGAGGAATGGAGTCAACGTTGGATTAAACTATAACCCTGGGCCAGAGACGTCAAACAACTGTACTGAGTCCTGGTTGGCCAGAATGCATGAAGCACACAGTAAGGTAACTTTCAGGTGAGTGTCAGAAATGGAGGAAGTCTGGGACTAGGAATAGAATGGACAATATACATGGAGAAAAACAAGAGCACAGCTAGAAGAAGTAATGATTCTGGACCAAATGAGTGAAATCTAATTGCTGAATAACCAGCAGGTAGGGCCTCCAAGTTGCAGTGAGTGTTACACTCACTGGTCTTAAATAGATGTATTTTTTGTGAGCCCCAGGAACCACCAGTATCTGGATACAATCAGTCTAAAGTCTTAGAAGGATTTCCCAGGTGAACAGCTGGCTGGATGAGGTGAATGAAGACAGTGAAGGAAAAGTTAGTGCTGCCTATATTGGGTTGGCAAAAATGTTCATATGGATTTTTCAATACTGTTGTACAGAAAATCACAAAACAATTTTTGCCCAACAGAACACTTTCAAATAGAAACAAAGGGGGGAAAGAAGGCTTCCAGTGTGACTAGAAGAATATATTGCCCTCTTATTTTATATTTTGAAATGATTTCATCACTTATTTATTTGATTTCTTTAGTCAAATGCATATTGTTTGTTTTTAAATGAGGTAGCTTTGAGAAATCTGGCTTCCTAAGACTAAGGAGGACAAAAACATTTGTCAACAACAGTTATTAAAGTTATTGTGCCTTTCTTTGGCAACTATTCCAAATTGCAAGCATAACCTTAGGAGGAGTATTTAAATCTTAACAGAAATTTCCAAACAATTCATTAACTTTATTACCATAATAATATTCACTTATGGAAATACCTTTAGTCCCACTTAATTGCCCAATTAACATTTTTCATATGCTGAAAAAGAATAATAGCACTTAACTAATAATAAATGTCTTGAAATGAAATATGATGAGCTAGATTATCAGCATAGCTAAATTTGCTTCACTTTGTACTTTGAAACTTGTCAAATATTTTATGTTTGCATGTTGGCAAATCTCCCAAAAACAGGTAGCAAGGGCTCAACAAAATAAGAAATTTAAGTGCAGTACCTCATCTTTTCCGATGAGCAGAGTATCTTCTAAAATCACTCTTGTCTCAGAAACTAATACTTTCACTCGATATTGGTTAATGATTCCATTTGGTTGTTGTGGTTTCTTCCAAGTAATTCTTATTTCTGTGGCTTCTACTTCTGCAACCTGCAAATCAAATACTGCACCTGGAGCTAAAAAAGAGAAGAGGAGGGAACTTTAAAAATACATTCTCAAATTTCTAAAAATTCCTGAAGTCAGTTCATGACTGAAGACATATAAGCTATTCTATTAGAAAACAGACTAAAACAATTTACTAATTTATTAACAATTGGATTTGTATCAGATCCTTTAAAAACACAGATAAATAATGTTAAATTTCTATACATTGTTCTTCACATGTACACAAGAAACAGAGTAACATGGAATAATTGTCCCAAATCAAAATGACATAACATTTATTCAGAACAAATTAATTTATAAAAATAACTTTCCAGGGAAAGTTGTTTATGACTGATGAATTCCCAGTAGAAATCTTGAAGGCTTTACAAAAATTAAAACATACCGAAACATAATATCTAGAATATTCTGAATGCAATTACATGTAGCTGGTAAACTCTATTAGGCAATTTTTAATTTATGTTTGAAAAATTACTTGATTTTTGTCTGCTGATTTTATAAATTATGTGAATCTCAAATTTCAGATGCCCTTACTCTTTGCAGTAGTAAAAAAAAAAAAGAAGGAAAAATAATTGGTTTTAGATAAGGCACCAAGTACTTAAATTCCAGTTAGAAATTCACCAAGTGGTGATCATTTTGTAATGTATAAAAGCATCAAATTACTAATAAATACACAAAATAAATGTATGTATGTCATCAAGAGCAACTACTAGGAAATCTCCCAGTACAACAGGACTAATCAACCATGAAAAATTCTACTTGGGGCACTTGTCCACTTTTAGTTTATATTTCATTGTGTGATTATAAATAGCCAATTCCTCCCTCCACATTTAGTCCCCTTATCTATAAAATGGGTGTCATTAAATCTTTCCTATCACTATACAAGATTACAATAAGGAATAAATGGTTCAAAAGACTATAATACGTTGGCTGAAGAAAGAGAAAATGTGACATAAAAATGCTGTTCTTTATGATTAGGATGTGGTCATACATTAAATTTATTTCCCTAAGGTAAAATATTTCACAGATTTAGCAAACTCCAGTTGGAAGAAAAACATATTAAGGATAAAATACAAATGAAGAATGACTCTATTCTTCTTTAAGATAACAGAAAGGAATTAATGTCATAACTCCCATAAATATTATTTATAATTAATGAACCTAATTAAGCTTAAAGTTAAACATGAAGTTAGCATAATCATGTAGTATTTCATCTTAGAGATTAAGAGTTGGGTTTTTCGGTCTCTATAAGGTAATCAGTACAAAAAAAAAATCTCCTTATATATTTTAATAGAGTAAATATTTCTAAATGTTTGTTGACTAGTGAATGACTAGCTGAACTCTGGATTAGAAGCCTATTATTTGATTATTGCAGTCAAGTCTCCAGAGTCCAGTATGGGTAAAACCCGTGCTCAAAATTAAGAGATAAATGCAACATGGGTACACTTATAACTTGTCAATCCTTTCAATCTCCTTTTCTAAAAACATTTTGTTGTATCTCTATACAGAAGGATAATTCTTTACCTTGATTTCCCCACAGGTATTCTAATCTGAAGGAAAAACAATTTAATCTTTGAAAGATGGAGGAAGAGTTCTAAACTAGAACCCCAAAATAAATGATTTATTCATTTGTCATTCAACAGACTGAGGACTCATCATATGGTCACTGTTCTAGGCATTTAAGGATAGAGGAGGGAAGAAGACGGATTAAAAGCCTTGCGTAGGTCACCTCTTATATAAGCTCTATTTCATTCCATTCATTGCTACTAAACTTATGTTTCTTTCATATTTATCATAGTTACGTCATTCAAGAGTAGAAAACCTTTCCAATTAACCATAGAGTATGAAAACAACACAGCTATTTAAATGGCAAAGCTCCATTCCACCTTTCTTTGACATTTTTGGGGTTGCTGTGTAGATGAAGTCTTAGTACTGCATAATATAAATCAAAGAAAAGATCTAGCACTCTCCCACCTAATTTGAACTCATGTAGAATCACAATTGAAGAAGCCACTTTAATAACTACATTGATCAGAGTCATCAGATAACTAAACCCTACCTACTATAAAATAACTGAAACGGTCAGTACCATTTGATGCAACAAGAATTACCCACTACAGTATATTTAAATTGTACCGTCTCTTATTCTGTTAGCCAAACCTAAAAATAATGGACATTGTTTATCTTCTAACTTATATTTTTCAATATAACTTAATAAGTATTGCCCCATAACACTAATGCCTAAAAATCACAATCCAAAGTTAAGTGGTTCTCTATTACCCTAAAAATGTACCCCAAACTTGTGTAAGAACAACTGTAAGGCTATCTCTTTTTTATGAAAGAAGAAAAAGCTTAGGGGATAAAGGAAATGAAGGAGATAGCACTGTATCTTGTCTTTGGAAAGACACTCGATATGTTACACCACAAATTCTTATGGTGAAACCAGAGAAGTGTGGATTAGATCAAACTCCTTTAATATTGATACCAAATTAACTAAAGAAAATCAAACACACAAGGCAATTATTCATGGTTCAGCATTAATTCTGAAGGTGTTGTCTATGAGGATGACCTATGAATCACTCAGGCCAATACATCTATAAATTTTACTAATAAATAGGAAACAGAGTATACATACAATTGGCAAAAAAAAATATTCCAAATGATTAGAAGTACAACTGTGGCTTATTTATGTTAATGAATGGCAAAAATCATCTCAATTTTGTAAAGTAATTATCCTCCAATTGAAAAAAAACAACTCCTAGAAAACAATGAAATGGAGACAGATGGCATTGGGGTAAAGAAAATACATTAAAATAATTTTTGCCCTTACCTAGCAAATTAAACTTCCACTGGAAGTGAATTTTGTAAAAATCTACTGAATCTGAAAATTTGAAAAATAAAAATCATGGAGAATCCTGAAAAATACAAAGTTGACAGTTTCTCAGTGATCTCCCTAGAAAGATGTTACTACTATTTGCAGAAAATAGCAAATTGAAATTACTGAGGACAAGTCTTCACTTCAATAGTCTATTTATGGGGGAGCAAAGATGGATTTCAATACTTTTTTTGCTTTTAAGACATGATGTAAACTTCCTTAAAAGATATTTGACACTAGTCATAGAGAAATTTTAGGGGATTTTGAAGCAGCAAAATTTACTTAAGATTTTTTTAACCCATATAAAAATAACAAGTAAAAATCTGTTGTCAATGCTATATTCAGCAGATTGTTTCATTTTGGAATGGCAACTATGATATTTTGTAACATTGGAGATAATTATCATTTTTTCCAAAACCATCTCTTCTTCATGCCTAAGTAGAAATCTGCTCAGTAAAATATTAAGGGTATGCAGAAACATTATGAAAAACATAGGATAACTGCTTTCACAACATCATGTTGATTTTCTTTGATAGACATGGAACATATCATTCTCAGTATTAATGAAATCAGCCCCATTATACATGTATTTTCTATAAGAAATCAATTCAATATTTTTCTATGAATATCTGGAGATTCGTTAGAACTTAGGCTGTTTTAAAATATATTAATTTAAAAGCTGGCCCTAATTGTTTTCCTAATTAGGCTATAGACTATTTTTTAAATATGGAGAAGAAAATTGAGTAACTAATCAGAATATGAAGAACCTGTTATATTAATGAATAAAATGAATAGTAGAAAATTAAAGTATCAATTATAATTCAAAGTGTGTATGTGCCAATGAGTTATTTGATTGTTCTCATATAGCTTAAAGATTCCTTTATGGCAAATTTTTAATTAGTGGGGCCAGGATTAGTGTGTCAGAGTCTACATTCACTGCATTTGCCCCAGTATTTCACTGAGACCCCTATGGCTGAACAATTCCTTGAGAACTGCACAGAGGAAGCAGGTATGCAGAGGAAATAACCATGCCATGCTTGCCTTTACAGCAACGAAGGCCACCTTAGTTGCCAGCGGTTTCTGAGAGCCACTTGGATGTGGTGAGCAGATGATGAGTAATTCAGGAGGCAGTAAGGCAAAACTGAGGTAAATCACTGGGTATACCGTGCAAATAGAGTCATCTATTCAAAATAACGTGGCATCAAAAACAATCCTTGTGAAGTACATTGAACAATGTCCTTAAATATTCTATTTATTATTTTGTAAATTAAAAAATAAAGACATAAAGAAAGGGAAATAAATGTTTAAGTAATATCCTAAATAAAATGGAATTGTATGTGGCAGTGTATTATCTGGGCTTGCTTGGTGACTCAGACAGAAAAGAATCTGCCTGCAATTCAGGAGACTCAGGTTCAATCTCTGGGTCAGGAAGGTCCCATGGAGAAAGGAATGGCAACCCACTCCAGTATTCTTGCCTGGGAAATCCCATGGACACAGGAGCCTGGTGGGCTACAGTCCTTGCAGTTACATAGAATCAGACATGACTTGACATCTAACACATACACAGACACATTATATTACCTAGTTCCCCTGTTTTGGTCAAATGCTATAAGCCAAGAATGATGACAATAAAACAATTATCTTAAACTGTGGATTCAGTTTAGAACACCAAAATCAGCTTGATTTGAAATAAGATTGAATTTATTTAATTGTATAAGATGAGAATAGAAATTGGTCAATTGGATTGGTTGAGAAAAGACCAGATGCAAGGGCTCTTAAGTCTGATAAAGGCCACATTGCTGGCATGTTGTGTTTGGCAGGCATACATAAATCTGTCTAGATTTCTTGAAAATTCTTAAGAGCAGGTTTAGGTAGAAGTGGGAGAAATTTCAGGTCTAAGGGAGAAGACATACATGCTAAGACTCTTCTGATATAAATGCAAAAGAGAAATTTTGGTATGAAAAAAATAAAAACACTTTGTTTATGATGGTGCTGCTCTTTAATCTGTGTATCGAAACCATGTACACATTACTATTTTCATTTGAAATCGATGTCACATAAATTTTACATTCTTTCAATAGCAAAATATTCTCAAGGGTCATTCTTTGAAATGGGGGAGAAGTACAAAATTCCCTAATAGCTGCTGCCCTCTCATGGTCAAACACTTGAATGATTTATCTGATGAAGGTATCCCAACCTTGTTTGTGTGTGTGTATGCATGTGCTTGTGTGCACACATGTGTGTTTAACTCACAACTGATTGAATGTTAGCTATCACATAAACAAAATCTGCTTTATCAAGTGTTAATGTGATCGTAAAAAAAATTGTTGAATTTTCCTAAATAAGTACAATATATAAAGGCATTGAGGAAATTTGGTGTGGGCCCAGAAAACAGGTTGTGAAATGGCATGGTAACATTTTTCAAACACTACAGTTAGCCTTAGAATGTGGTATATAACATATACAAATAAAAAGTTTCTTCAGGGGAAATTTTGAAAATAATTTCAGTCTATTCTGGTAAATTTATATTATGCACCTTCCAGGAATCCTCAATTGCCTAGAATATCCTTTTGATTATAAATAGCATCACCGACTCAATAGACATGAATTTGAGCAAACTCCGGGAGGCAGTGAAGGACAGAGAAGCTTCAGTCCATGGGGCCACAAAGAGCTGGACACGACTTAGGTACTGAACAGCAACAACAGCATAGGCATAGTGGGATATATGGATTTCTCTGAACATTATTTTGTGGAAAAACAGAATATACAATAAATAATGGGATTTAAACCATGTTAAATGTGTTTAGTCTTCTTGAGATTTTGCCAGTACTATTCATTGTGAAGATGCAGGCTGACACAGCATGTAATGTTTGCTGTAATGTTTACTTGATCTTTGGTCCCTCTTATCATGAAGCCTGCTCTGGGTTTAGTGTTTTGAGGAACACATGTTCAGAATGTACTAGGTAGTAATTTGATAAGGAAATAACATGAATTAGATAAATATCAACTAAATAGTTTCTAATACAATGTTTAACTGATTCAATAAATTTCTCATTCACACACTAGAGGAGATGTCCTTACCTTCTGGAGGAGTGAATACTGAAATATTTGACTTAGGTCCAATCCCTGCACTGGTTTCAGCCGCAACATAAACGTCATATACCGTAAATGGTGTTAGATTAGTGAATGCAAACTTAAGGTCCTTAGTGCTATTATCTAAAATCTGACCTGCAAAAAGCAAAACATAACTGTGGATTATGTATTCTTCAAGCATGTAATCATTCTTACATTAAGTATAGAGTAATTAAAGCATTAACCTATGCACTGACATTTACTATTACAATTTTCAAAGTGAATATATGTTAAACATTTAGCTTAGAATTGTACTAGTGTCAATTTAACCAAGATGGAAAAAAAAACATAGAAATATTTCATGTTTAAAATTACTTTTGTATTAATATAAAGCTCTATTGAACTGTCATATTATTTTTTGGCATATTTTAAAGGAATGTGTTAGGTTTTACCAAAATAAAAACAGTGACAGTGTTTCAAACTCAAATTCAATTAAAATGCTAAATCTTCTATCTTTTATAAAAAGACATATTTAGAAATGTTCTGTAGTTTAGTTTCTGAGCAAAATTTCTTAACTGGGCCGTCATCAAAATTCCTTAAATCCTCAACTTTATTTCTGAATAACTTTTTCCCCTTCTTGCTATAACTGAAACCTAGCTCTTCCCTGAGACCATTGCTTCTGTTCCCTGCAGATCTTCCTCAAGGGTGGTGACAGATTGATTACTTTTTCCCCAGAGCCCTCAAGTGACTAGGTGGTCAGGTATGATATGTGTTCTCCTTGTTCCTCCTTGCTCTGTCTGAGACTATTGCTAATGACTTCCACGTTGCTAAAGTCAACAATTAGTAGATACACCTTCTTGAGTTTTAAGCCTCACAGATGAAAGAATACCTTGTCAAAATTTTCAAAAATAACACCAAATAGAAGAGGTGTATCTGGGTATCCATGTGTGTCTGTGTATTGAGCAGGGAGGGGAAAAAAGGACTATCATATTTTTAGGTCTGAAAACATTTCAGAATTTTAGGAGCCTAAATACTGTATATTGTCACCCTGCTTATTTAAGTTAAATGCACAATACATCATGCAAAATGCTGGGCTGGATGAAGCACAAGCTGTAATCAAGATGGCTTGGAGAAATATCAATAACCTCAGATATGCAGATGACACCACGCTTATGATAGAAAGTGAAGAGGAACTAAAGAGCCTCTTGATGAAAGTGAAAGAGGAGAGTGAAAAAGCTCACTTAAAACTCAACATTCAAAAAACTAAGATCATGGCATCCAGTCCCATCACTTTATGGCAAATAGATAGAGAAACAATGGAAACAGTGACAGACTTCATTTTCTTGGGCTCCAAAATCATTGCAGATGTAGACTGCAGCCATGAAATTAAAAGACGCTTGCTCCTTGGAAGAAAAGCTATGACAAACCTAGACAGCATATTGAACAGCAGAACTTTGCCAACAAAGGTCCATCTAGTCAAAGCTATGGTTTTTTCAGTAGTCATGTATGGATGTGAGAGTTGGACCATAAAGAAAGCTGAGGGCTGAATAATTGATGCCTTTGAACGGTGATGTTGGAAAGACTCTTGAAAGTCCTTTGAACTGCAAGGAGATCAAACCAGTCAATCCTAAAGGAAATCAACCTGAATATTCATTGGAAGAACTGATACTGAAGCTCAAGCTCCAATAGTGTGACCACCTGATGCAAAGAATTGACTCATTGGAAAAGACCCTGATGCTGGGAAAGATTGAGGGCAGGAGGAGAAGGGGATGACAGAGGATGAGGTGGTTGGATGGCATCACTGACTCAATGGACATGAGTTTGAGTAAACTCGTGAGTGGTGATGCACAGGGAGGCCTGGCGTGCTGCAGTCCATGAGATCACAAAGAGTCAGACACGACTGAGCAACTGAACTGAACTGAACTGAAGGTACCCAGATATGAGAAATAAAGGTCACTCATGTGATTGATGACAGATTCCTAGAAATTTCAAAATGAGTTTTTAACCTTTGTCTATTTTTCTATTCTTTCAAATAAATGGCAGTATGTGCATTTATGTTATTTCATTACTATTTGAAATAAATTTCTTTCATAGAACCATAGAATCTTGGATTAAGAATTATAGAGCTTACTTAACTTCCACTAGTATAGTTTTTGAAGCCCTCAAAATATCTGACAAGTAGATGTCCAGCTCTTGCTTCTTCATAAAGATGTGACTTCACTACACTATAAATTTGCTCATATTATTTTTAGAGACCTCCAATTATTTGAAATGGTTTCTTTGTTCTAAGCAGAAATCTGATTTAATATAGCTGAAGCCCATTTTTCTTCATAAATACATTTGCAATCAGAGCAAGTCAAGGTCCTCCTGATCAAATATTTGAAAAAATGTATATCCTCTAATGTTTATCTTCTTGAGGGATTCTCTCTCACTCTTTCAGCCCTTTGTCATGAACATGGACAAGCCTTTACCATCCTTATTTATGGCTTTAAACAAAAGGTTTTAAGAGTTTCAACATTGCTAAGGGTCTTTTAAAAACAGTTCAGTACTTTTTAGAAAGTTTGAAAATAGTAAAATATTTTATACAATTCTTACTCCAAAAGATAAACATAAAATTGATTAAGACTTACCTGATGGCCCATATAATTCAACTCTGTAACTAAATTTTCCTGTTACTACAGTTGGTGGGTCCCATGATATTGCAAAGTACTTCCCTGTAACATTGCCTGTTATACAGTTTTGTGGTGGTCCTTCAGGCACTAAAATTATTATGGAAAAAAATGAATTAAAAGCACCTTATTAAATACACAAAATAAAAAATCAGAGAAAAAATAAAATATCACACGGAAAAGCATTTTTTCAACTTAAAAAATAGGCTATAATTGAAGAATGCAAATAAATGGTGGATCATTAAACTCATTTGCAATCATTACTATTTTTATTTAATGTTGTACATGACTGCACTGAGTGTTTCATTACTATGCTGTTCTTTGTACAGTTATGTTGTCCTGAAGCATATATATTAATATGTATTGCATTCAACAAGCCCTGAACATCTGGCTTGATAAACACTCTCCCTCTGTTGTACACAGGTGGAAGGGCCAAAGTAGTACCTCAACTTTCGGAATCTACTGGCAGTGATTTTACTTTTTCTATCAATATCTGTATTTGGTTCTGAGAAGAAATTTATAACCTATATCCCAATGTAATATCGGTGACATAAAAATAATAATGATGCTTAAAAGTCTGTTTTTCATTTGTTGTTGTTCAGTCGCTCAGTCATATCCAACTCTTTGCAACCTCATGAACTGAAGCACGCCAATCTTCCCTGTCCTTCACTATCTCCCGGAGTTTGCTCAAATTCATGTCCATTGAGGTCTAATTTTCATAAATATATCTAATATTTTAAAAAACCTTTAATTGAAATAAAACATTCCAAACATTTTTTTAAAACAAACTTCTTGTCAACCAAATTTCACTTTGTGTGACTCTCATGAAATTATTTCTTTTTTTCTTAATAAGAAAAAGTAAGGAGTATGGAAGAGGAAATGGTCTTATTCAGAGATTTTTATTTAAATCAAGGTAAAAAACCTTCACACTTACATGTAATGAAATGATAAGACCTAATACCTAAGTCATCAGAAAAAATACTATGCTTTAGTGAAATTACCCTACCAGACAGAAATAATGTCCACTGACCTAAAAATCATCAATCATAACTGAATGTCTGCTACTATATATTTCATCTTGTAGTATGTAATACAGTGACATAACAGTATTGCAGCTGGTAAGAATCCTCCTGCAATGCAGGAGACCCCAGTTCCACTCCTGGGTTAGGAAGATCCCCTCGAGAAAGGATAGGCTACCCACTCCAGTATTCTTGCCTGGGAAATCCCATGGACACAGGAGCCTGGAGGGCTACAGTCCATGGGGTCACAAAGAGTCGGACACAACTGAGCCACTAAGCACAGCGCAGCCTATATAATATAATTAAACATACAAATACTATACCTGGAAATATATACTCTTAGAATTTAGTAGTAATAGTATCTAATAATGCTCATTTAGTACTAACACCATACCCACAATGAAGATGTCTCCATTCATCACAGAAAGAAACTGCAGTACAGAGAAGATACAGGTAGGTAGGCATTTTCTAACTACTGGTTTTATCTGATACTGAATGTTAATCACATGATATTCCTGCTACTGCAGGTGTTATCTCCACATCTGGTAACAGCAATATCAGTGAGAAGAGTCATCACCAGACGATAATGTAAAATGGAGACGAACAGAGGCAATTATTAAAAATTCCTGAGATCACAGAATGATAAGAGCTGATCTTAGGAGCATGGTTATTAGCTCAAGAATCTTTTCTTTCAAATCTCCTTTTTCCTTTTAGATGCTTATGTCAGTATCTTAAAAGAGTATTGAAGTTGAAGATGCTCCAAATGGCATGCTTATTATCCATTATTAGAGAGAAAAAAGTTACTCAAAGAGAAGGAAGATCTTTAACAAAAAAGATCTACATGAAAAAAAAAATGAAAGATTATTCTATGAATAATTTAACATTTTTCCTACAAAAAAAAACAAAAAAAACAACGTACCTGATTCCGGTGTTCTGACAATCGTACTATCAATATAACCTGCTTCAGTTGTAACAGCAGAAACTTCAAAAAGATACGTTGTATAAGGTCTCAAATGTGTCACTACAAAACTGATAGGCTCTTTCCACACAGAGCTAATCTTACTCCCTGACAATGTGCTAGATGAATACGTCGTACGTGATGGAGGCGTGACTCTCTCCAGGGTTGGCGAAGGGCTGGTTGTACTCCATAAAAAAGATTCATTATTCTCCTAGTGAATAAAATAAGCATAAAATGGGAAAATAATGTATCGCTTGGTAAAGATAAGTGTGATTCTTTTTTTTATATTACAAATATTATTTTGTGTGTGTACTACTCGTTATAGCTACAGATAAATCTGCTAGATTTTAATTACACTCGTTTATTTTCTACAGTTACATGGTTAATACCATTGTCCATAGTTTTAGAATAGAATATGTTTATTTACACCTTAATCTTTCTTATGAATAGGATTTCATGTGACTTTGAATAAAGGTATAACTACAGCAAAATGATTATTAAAAATTACTTTTAAATCCACATTAAAAGTTTAAGAGCCAAAAAGATAATTTTTTTTCCTTTTGTGAAATTTCAAACACTGTCTTAAACATCACTGTCTTACTATTATGATCATTTTTCCCCATAAATATTCAAAAGGTAACACCAAAAGAACATGTGGGTGTGTGTTTATGTATATTAGAAATATATCTAAATTAAAAATATTTGTGACTTCCGTTAACTTAAAGCATTTAAAAGAAAAGTAATTTTGTTTGTCTTTTCATCAACAGTATCACAATGATCACTAAAATTAATTTTTTAAAAGCATAATTACAGTATTTCCAAGGATTTCACATCAATGCTTAGCGTAGTAACAAATTCTTCACTAAGGATAATATACAACAAAAACAATCAAATTCCACAAATTTAAACTTTACTATTTTGCTCTCTTCCTCTCCTGTCACATGGAAGTATTATCTTTTTCCCAGTGATATCCTATGCTCTCCTACTTTAAGGCTTATAAAGTATCCTCCACCCTCACACAATCACCTACTTATTCCAAGACCTATCACAAATGCTATGCCTATCAAGCCTTTTCAGAGCTCCCTAAGGGATTTTTTTATATCTCACTCTTGAATTCTCAAACTCTTCTCTTATTTTACCTTAACTATAGCCAAGTGTATATAATATGATACTATAAGTAATCAAATAGCTAATAATCACTTTGGTAAAATACACAGTATCCAGATGCTGGGAGTTTCAAGATGTAATTTACCTAAAATTTTTGAGACACAGAAAATGTTCCATGAGACTTACATTACATCCTGGAAGCTTTCCGGTCAAAATGTCCTCTACTCTGATTGAAACATCCTTCACGACTATCCCACTTCTGGCATGTTTAACACTAATCTTGAAGCTTGTAATTTTGCCATTTGGTTGCCGAGGTAAATACCAAATCAGGTTTACTGCTGAATAGTTAAAGGCCTCGACGGTGAGATTCACTACTTTTCCTGGAGCTGGGGACATGTAAGGGATTGAAGAAGAAGAAAAATATTGTTATAAAACTTAGAATGACATTTATATAATTCCAGGATGTTACAATTTCCATGTTATATCAAATTAAATATGTAATACATTGGTTAAAATCTATTTGGGTAATACTCCTTAAAACGTATACTAGGGTATACTTTTTGAAATGATTTTGCCTAAAATAACAAATTAGAAATTGGGCCCACAGACTTGTGTTTAAGAGGCAAATAAGCTGTGTGGATCACAATAAACTGTGAAAAATTCTGAAAGAGATGGGAATACCAGACCACCTGACCTGCCTCTTGAGAAACCTGCATGCAGGTCAGGAAGTAACAGTTAGAACTGGACATGGAACAACAGACTGGTTATAAATAGGAAAAGCAGTATGTCAAGGCTGTATATTTGTCATCCTGCTTATTTAACTTATATGCAGAGTACATCATGAGAAACGCTGGGCTGGATGAAGCACAAGCTGGAATCAAGATTGCCAGGAGAAATATCAATAACCTCAGATATGCAGATGACACCACCCTTATGGCAAAAAGTGAAGAGGAACTAAAGAGCCTCTTGATGAAAGTGAAAGAGGAGAGTGAAAAAGTTGGCTTAAAGCTCAACATTCAGAAAACTAAGATCATGGCATCTGGTCCCATCACTTCATGGCAAATAGATGGGGAAACAGTGGAAACAATGAGAAACTTTATTTTGGGAGGCTCCAAAATCACTGCAGATGGTGATTGCAGCCATGAAATTAAAAGATGCTTACTCCTTGGAAGGAAAGTTATGACCAAACTAGGCAGCACATTAAAAAGCAGAGACATTACTTTGCCAACAAAAGTCTGTCTAGTCAAGGCTATGGTTTTTCCAGTGGTCATGTATGGATGTGAGAGTTGGACTGTAAAGAAAGCTGAATGCCAAAGAATTGATGCTTTTGAACTGTGGTGTTGGAGAAGACTCTTGGGAGTCCCTTGGACTGCAAGGAGATCCAACCAGTCCATCCTAAAGGAGATCAGTCCTGGGTGTTCATTGGAAGGACTGATGTTGAAGCTGAAATTCCAATAATTTGGCCTCCTGATGCGAAGAGTTGACTCATTTGTAAAGATCCTGATGCTGGGAAAGGTTGAGGGCAGGAGGAGAAGGGGACGACAGAGGATGAGATGGTTGGATGGCATCATCGACTTGATGGACATGGGTTTGGATGGACTCAGGGAGTTGGTGATGGACAGGGAGGCCTGGCATGCTGCGGTTCATGGGGTCACAGAGAGTCGGACACGACTGAGCGACTGAACTGAACTGAAGCTTTTTTCAGGATTAATAGGTCAATAAATCCATCAAGAAACTAGTTCAAATAAGTCTGAAAAATATTTAATCAATAGTTGTTTATGGTTATACAAATTTGAATAATGACTATGTTACCATCTGATATACTTTGGAATTATGTAAATTCCTTAGATAATGCCGTTGCTGCTGCTAAGTCGCTTCAGTCATGTCTGACTCTGT
The DNA here is from genome assembly GCF_054371585.1 of Giraffa tippelskirchi. Taxonomy (NCBI): domain Eukaryota; kingdom Metazoa; phylum Chordata; class Mammalia; order Artiodactyla; family Giraffidae; genus Giraffa; species Giraffa tippelskirchi. The sequence goes on along the minus strand of NC_137278.1, from coordinate 112,649,653 downwards.
GCAACCCCATAGACAGCAGCCCACCAGGCTCCACCGTCCCTGAGATTCTCCAGGCAAGAACACTGGAGTGGGTTGCCATTTCCTTCTCCAGTGCGTGAAAGTGAAAAGTGAAAGTGAAGCTGCTCAGTTGTGTCCGACTCTCAGTGACCCCATGGACTGCAGCCTACCAGACTCCTCCATCCATGGGATTTTCCAAGCAAGAGTTCTGGAGTGGGGTGACATTGCCTTCCCCACCTTAGATAATGAAGAAGTGGCAGATTCTTAGATAATGAAGAATTGGCAAATTCAAACAATTATCCATCCATTTGAACAAAAATCACATTTTTTAATGTAAGTAAGTATCCAGTGTCTAATATAAAGTGGATACAACAAATTGGTTGTGATTATTATATTTTAACCTTTATACACCCTCAAAATCAACTTTCATCAGAATTCATGATACCTTGTTATTAAATATTAGTAATATGCATAATAATAAGCTGTGGGCTATTTTAGTTGGGATGACTGTTAATTCAAGGTTAGCTGTGGAAAACTGACCAAGTAAATAATCAATGTCCTTTACAATACAGAACAACGAAGTCACTCCCGAAAGAAAAAAAAAAAAGAAAATGATGTTTTAGATAAAACATGCCTAGTAATAAGAAGGCAATGGCACCCCACTCCAGTACTCTTGCCTGGAAAATCCCATGGACGGAGGAGACTGGTAGGCTGCAGTCCATGGGGTCGCGAAGAGTCGGACACGACTGAGCGGCTTCACTTTTCACTTTCATGCACTGGAGAAGGAGGTGGCAACCCACTCCAGTGTTCTTGCCTGGAGAATCCCAGGGAGGGGGGAGACTGGTGGGCTGCCGTCTGTGGGGTCGCACAGAGTCGGACATGACTGAAGCGACTTAGCAGCAGCAGCAGTAATAAGAAATAAAATAACTGGAGTTTAGGTGTACATGGTAGAGAGGACTAACAAGATGTGATCTGAAAATGAAAGCCATATAAATTATATAAGAAAGTTAGGCCCTGGGAAAGAGAGGTGTATGTGAATGATAGAAATTAAAGAGTAGTATTAAGAAGAGGTGGCAAGAATACACAGAAGAACTGTACAAAAAAGATCTTCATGACCCAGATAATCACGAAGGTGTGATCACTCACCTAGAGCCAGACATCCTGGAATGTGAAGTCAAGTGGGCCTTAGAAAGCATCACTACGAACAAAGCTAGTGGAGGTGATGGAATTCCAGTTGAGCTATTTCAAATCCTCAAAGATGATGCTGTGAAATTGCTGCACTCGATATGCCAGTAAATTTGGAAAACTCAGCAGTGGCCACAGGACTGGAAAAGGTCAGTCTTCGTTCCAATCCCAAAGAAAGGCAATGCCAAAGAATGCTCAAACTACCGCACAATTGCACTCATCTCACATGCTAGTAAAGTAATGCTCAAAATTCTCCAAGCCAGGCTTCAGCAATACGTGAACCGTGAACTTCCAGATGTTCAAGCTGGTTTTAGAAAAGGCAGATGAACCAGAGAGCAAATTGCCAATATCCGCTGGATCATCGAAAAAGCAAGAGTGTTCCAGAAAAACATCTATTTCTGCTTTATTGACTATGTGGTCTACTTTATTGACTATCCACAGCCTTTGACTGTGTGGATCACAATAAACTGTGGAAAATTCTGAAAGAGATGGGACTACCAGACCATCTGACCTGTCTCTTGAGAAACCTGTATGCAGGTCAGGAAGCAACAGTTAGAACTGGACATGGAACAACAGACTGCTTCCAAATAGGAAAAGGAGTCCATCAAGGCTGTATATTGTCACCCTGCTTATTTAACTTATATGCAGAGTACATCATGAGAAACGCTGGGCTGGAAGAAACAGGCTGGAATCAAGATTGCCGGGAGAAATATCAATAACCTCAGATATGCGGATGACACCACCCTTATGGCAGAAAGTGAAGAAGGACTAAAGAGCCTCTTGATGAAGGTGAAAGAGGAGAGTGAAAAAGTTGGCTTAAAGCTCAACGTTCACAAAACTAAGATCATGGCATCTGGTCCCATCACTTCATGGCAAATAGATGGGGAAACAGTGGAAACAGTGTCAGACTATTTTTTGGGGCTCCAAAATCACTGCTGATGGTGATTGCAGCCATGAAATTAAAAGACGCTTACTCCTTGGAAGGAAGATTATGGCCAACCTAGATAGCATATTGAAAAGCAGAGACATTACTTTGCCAACAAAAGTCCGTCTAGTCAAGGCTATGGTTTTTCCAGTGGTCATGTATGGATGTGAGAGTTGGACGGTGAAGAAAGCTGAGTGCCGCAGAATTGATGCTTTTGAACTGTGGTGTTGGAGAAGACTCTTGAGAGTACCTTGGACTGCAAGGAGATCCAATCAATCCATCCTAAAAGAGATCAATCCTGGGTGTTTATTGGAGGGTCCGATGTTGAAGCTGAAACTCCAATACTTTGGGCACCTCATGCGAAGGGTTGACTCATTGGAAAAGACCCTAATGCTGGTTAGGATTGGGGGCGGAAGGAGAAGGGGACGACAGAGGATGAGATGGTTTGATGGCATAACCGACTCGATGGACATGGGTTTGGGTGGACTCCGGGAGTTGGTGATGGACAGAGAGGCCTGGCATGCTGCAATTCATGGGGTCGCAGAGAGTCGGACATGATTGAGCGAATGAACTGAACTGAACTGAAATGAGAAACTTAACAATAGCTGCATTTTAACAACAACAACAAAAAAAACAATTTGGGAGGATGACTAATCATTAATAATGGATGACATAATGGATAGAAACTTTCTTCTTCAAGGGGATTTATCAGTGGAAATAAAGCTTAAGAAGGACAATGACAATATGATAAGTCTCTAATACTAAAGATTTAGCACTAAAATTTCTTTTGGGGAGATAAAATATAATAAAACAAAAAGTCTGTCAAATATCTGATGCTATGGAATTATAAGAACCAAAGCTTTTGCCATTAATATTAATCATTGTTTTAAATTTCTTTGTCTAAAGTATGTAAATTTTGTAAAAATGCCTGAAGTTTATATTAATAACAGACTGCATACAAGCTGGTACATTTTCAAATCGGCCTTAGCAATCATGAGAATCTGCTCAAGTGTAGAGAAATTTGATTTTATAAGGTAATCAAACTTTTAAAATTCCAAAGTATGATTTCAAAATATCTTTTAAAGCAAACTCAATATAATAGATAAAAATTAATTAAATCTATTAAACAACATTTAGTGAAAAAGAGGTTTTCTTATTAACTATATTATTTTTGCCCCAGTAAAATATATGTTTTCTTTTTTTGACTTGATGGTGTCTGAAGACTAATTCTGGCTCTTTTTTGTAGCTGACAGGTCTTCCTGTACTTTAAATATTCTAGTTCCTACCTCTGGACTTTTAGAAACCAAAATCCCATCATCTCTTGATTTTTATAGAGTGAATTTATCCATCTTGCTCCAAGTAAAGATATGATACTAAAGTATCAAAAAATTCTATTTATAAAGTCACATCATCTTTCAGATAATCCTTTCACACACTTTGAGATCATAGCTAAATAAGTAAATATACAAGTATGTGAAACTAACTAAAACTTTTCAAAATGTACACTATACAAAACATACATTTTCTTGAACCAGAAAAAAAATCTTTCTAAATAAAAAACAGAGACTTCTGTAAAGAATTTTCCTACATTACTAAAGATCCATCAAGTTAAAAATGAAGGTACAAGGGATATTTATAATATTTTAGAGATAAAATAATTTCTACATTTGTCTGAAATAATGATGCATGGGAGATTAAAAAGTTGAGATTTTGTACTTGTGGATGTAATATCAGCTTAGAATGGTATAATGGGCTAACTCTGTATGAATACTTCAGGAGTATTTTTATTCATGGAGAGAGAAATTATTTCTGGCTTAATAATAATAAATACAATTTATTTATTCCACAGAAATTTTCATTAAATTTGAGTTCGGCATAACATAAGTAATAAAAAGGAGGCTTTGGGGGAAAAAATTGTACGTAACTGATCTAACTAAACTTAGATTTGCATTTTAACCTCAACATTTTTTTAAAATGATAAGGTAAGAATGATTATGTGATTATGTAATTTCCCCAAGAAAACACAGCGAGTCAGAAACAGAATGAAACTCCTGTTCCAGGATTATTTCCATGCCAACCTAGAGTTTTAGTTTGTCCCAATCATAATTTGCCAAGAGAGAGAATGACTCTAGAAATTATGTCAGTTAGCAGAATATAAAATATATAAAGTTCAAAATGATGTCAAGTTGGAATCATAATCTGAACTCATAATGTACCAGGCTTTACCAAAATGAGTGTTTTTAAAAAAGATCAAACTATTTAAGTCATTCAAAAATTATTCCAATTATTTTCTCTAAAAGTGTAAGTCATAAATTGTCTTTCACATCCTAATGAATACTTAATCTTAAAAATAATAATTTTCTCAATTTTTAGTTGTGCTAATAATCTGAATATAAGTAGGTTCAATATAGTAAAAGACTTCAAGAATCATTACTTTCTAATTTTAAATAAACTCTAGAATTTTCTCTTAATTCTTCCTATGGCATAGAGCATCTCTTAATGGGGTCTCAAATAAGAACTGGACATAAAGCTTGTCACATGTTTCTTTTAACACTGACAACTGCATAATCCTCTCGAGATACCCAGGGTCCATTTCAGTTTATCCTTTTGGCAATGAACTGCTGGAAGATTTTTATCTTTAAATATACAAAATATTTATTCAGTTCAGTAGCTCAGTTGTGTCCGACTCTTTGTGACCCCATGAACTGCAGCACACCAGGCCTCCTGTCCATCACCAACTCCCTGAGTCCACCCAAATCCATGTCCATCGAGTTGGTGATGCCATCCAACCATCTCATCCTCTATCGTCCCCTTCTCCTCCTGCCCCCAATCCTTCCCAGCATCAGGGTCTTTTACAATGAGTCAATTCTTCGCATCAGGTGGCCAAAGTATTGGAGTTTCAGCTTCAACATCAATCCTTCCAATGAACACCCAGTACTGATCTCCTTTAGGATGGACTGGTTGGATTCCTTGCAGTCCAAGGGACTCTCAAGAGTCTTGTCCAACACCACAGTTCAAAAGCGTCAATTCTTTGGCACTCAGTTTTCTTTATAGTCCAACTCTCGCATCCATACATGATCACTGGAAAAACCATAGCCTTGACTAGATGGACCTTATAGTTATATAAAATTATAGAAACTTTTTTATAACACTTCTCTAGTGTATTACTTGGGCTTCCCTTTTGGCTCATATGGTTTAAAGAATCTGCTTACAATGCAAGAGACCTGGGTTCAATCTCTGGGTCGGGAAGATCCTCCTGGAGAAGGGAATGGCAACCCACTCCAATATTCTTGCCTGGAGAATTTCATGGACAGAGGAGTCTGGTGGGCTACAGTCCATGGAGTTGCAGAGTTATACACGTCTGAGCGAGTAACACTTCTATCTATTACTTAGTAACCCATTTATTTATCCTATCCCACTGGAAGATAAACTTCACTAAAAATATTTGCTATTGATTGGAGATGCCATTATTTACTAACTATTTTTCTATTTATTGGTTCTGTTTGGTGTTATAAATAAACAGCCAAATTACTAACTAACTAAATTACCTCCATTCCATAACAGCTTATTTTTATCACAAATGTTATATTCTACTAAGCTAATATTTGCAATAAAAAGCAAGTAAATGTGTTATATGTCAAGCTATTCAAATGGAGAAAAATTAATTTGTTGGCAATAAAGATGGATAGAAGGAAATAGGGGTTATTTTAGAAGGTGTAGTCAGGAAAGGTAAAGTGAGATTTGGATCAACTGGGGAGAGAGTTCTATGGATATTTCCTTAGTCATGTCTGACTCTTTGCGAAGTGGGTTGCCATCTTCCTCCTCCAGGAAATCTTCCCGACCCAGGGATTAAACCTGTGTCTCCTGCACTGCAGGCAGATTCTTTATCTGCTGAGCCATTGGAGAAACCCCCATGGATATTTAGTGAAGGAGTATTCCAGGCAAGAGGAACAGCTAGAGAAAAGACCCTAAGATGGAAGATCAGTGTGACTGGAGTGGATGGAGGGAGATGGAGAATAGAAAGAGATGATTCAGCAAGGGTTAAGGGCACCCAGAGCAGTGTAGGTCATGGGAAGGACTTAGGTTCTTGCTCTGAATGAGACAGGAGACATGTTAGGAAGAGAGAAGTAATGGTAACCTAGCTTCTGCTTCAAAAGATGATGTGACTCTAGTGGGGAGAGTACACTATAGGCAAGTAAGCTAGAAATAGGAAAACCAATGAAAAGGCTTTCAAATGATCAGGCAAGAAATGATGATAGATTTCATAGGGTGATTAACAATAAGGGTGAGATTCAGGATATATTTTGATATAATGCTGGCAGGATTTCTTGATAGATTATACAGTACTACTGATTGATTGCAATCAAGGATGACATCAAATTTTTCTTCTCAGTCACTGGGAAAATGGAGGTAGCTTAAGTTGGTTTGGTAATGACTGCAAGGTATGGAATAATATGATAACCATTACAATCCATATTTGATCAGTCCTGGGTGTTCATTGGAAGGACTGATGTTGAAGCTGAAACTCCAATACTTTGGCCACATCATGCAAAGAGTTGACTCACTGGAAAAGACCCTGATGCTGGGAACGATTGGGGGCAGGAGGAGAAGGGGATGACAGAGGATGAGATGGCTGGATGGCACCACCAACTCAATGGACATGAGTTTGGGTAGACTCCAGGAGTTGGTGATGGACAGGGAGGCCTGGCGTGTTGCGATTCATGGGGTCACAAAGAGTTGGGCATGACTGAGCAACTGAACTGAACTTAATTGAATGTCATAATACTACTTATGATTTGATTTTAAAATGCAGGATGCAAATTTGCATAAATGGCACAAGCCTATTTTCACTAATATATAGTCACAAAGGCATATATTCGTAGGAGAAAAAAGATCAACCAGAAATGTATGTTTTTATATAACAGGGCCATGGATAACTTTCATTTGGGGTTTTGGTTTTTTTTTTTGTATTTTGGGGTATTTTTAAGTTTTCTAAGATAGCACTTAGTGTTTTTACCATCAAAAAGAATAATATATATTTTAATGAATAAATTCACTATCCAAGAAGACTCTAAAAGTAACTGAATGACAAAGCTTTGAAAATTTTATGCATTTTAGTGCCAGATTTTGTTTATATCCCTATTTATTTTAAATGATGAAAACTCTTAAATAAGTTAATTCAGAATAAATAATTTAGGAAAATTACCACTTTCTGCAGTTTGGAAGAGAAATGGGTCACTAAACACTCCAATGCCAGCACTGTTTTCTGCAGCAACCTAGAATAGACCACAAAAATTACATTCAAGGCTTATACTCTCTAATTAAACAGAGTCTGAAATAATAAAACTTTGATTTGTCCGTAAGATAAATAATAAAGATACTTTCCCCTCTAATTCCTAACAATACTCTTGAAGTAGAAGCAAATATAGAGCTATTCAGTATTTCCATTTCCCTTAAGTGAATATTTGCAACATAGTCTGAATCAACAGATTTCTCAGATTCCTGGTAGAGAAATTAATAATCAAGTTTAATGTCTATTAGTAGCAATAACAATTTAAGTTACTATTTATTAAGCAACTTCTGTACACTCAGAAATTAACTAGGGATTTTACACATCTCATTTTATCCACATAATCAAAATACAAGGAATTATTGCCAATATTTTACATATGAGAAAACTGGTTGAGAGAGGTCAGGTAACTTGCCCCATATCACAGGAATAAGTGGTAGAATCAGAATTCAGTTGAAGTTGTGTTTATTTCTAAAGCTCAATTTATTTCTACTATATTCACTCTAAGATGCCATGATTATTTCTGTAATGAATATGATGAGACCATAAACACAGTGTCTGACTTTAGAGTTTACAATCTAATTAGACAAATTTTAAAAATAAATAGGTAATCATTTAGACTAAATATTCTAGAATTTAAAAGATAGAAACTATTTTGGCTTGAAACATCTAGTCAAATACACTAGAATAGACAGAAAAAGTGTCATAAATGAGAACTCTTAAGCTTTTCTACATGCCATAACTGGAATCAGACAGCCTTGATTTAAACTGCAACTCTACCAATTCTCAGTTAAAAAGGTTATCCTATTTTCCTTTACTTTAAAATAGAAACAATATATCTATGTCATAAAATTATTCTGAATACTAAATGAAATAACACACATAAAATACTAAACAGGATTTCCCCATATCATGTAGATTTGATATTAACATTTGAAGATATCAAATGCACCATGTCAAATGCCCTTTGAAATTCTGCAATGGCTAACATATATTTGAATAGAATAAAAGTTACAACAGTAGTTAATAAAGTGTGGGGTAAGAAAGAGAATAGGGGCTTCCTTATAGTCCTGAAATAAGAGAATCCAAAGGAATAAAAATTTAAATTCTGTAAAAAATAGATCTAAGCAGAATGAGGTTGGCTATATTACCTATCAGTAACAGCTTCTTATATCACATTAAAAGATAATCTTTATTATTTTGAATAGTATATCTTAACATATAAGTTGAATGTGAGCTTATGATAGAAAATATCTGTGCCAAATAATTTTCAGGTGTCAGTTAGAAAAAGGTTGCCCACTCTTTAACTCATGTTTCTGCAGAGATATAGTCATTGTTTCCCTGGTGGCTCAGATGGTAAAGTGTCTGCCTGCAATGCTGGAGACCTGAGTTCGATCCCTGGTCAGGAAGATACCCTGGAGAAGAAAATGGCAATCCACTCCAGTAGTCTTGCCTGGAGAACTCCATGGACAGAGGAGCCTGGTGGGCTACAATCCATGGGGTCACAAAAGTCGGACATGACTGAGCGACTTCTTTGATTTTTACCACTGCATAAGTAAAAGCTTATATTTTTCTTTTGTCATTTGGGGGATGCCTACTCTTGGTATGCCTACTCTCTTGTTATTATGATATTTGATTCTGCAAATAGGCATACTTGCAATTAGATTTTAAAAACAGGCAAGTGTCTCTTTCTTATCATTTCTTCCATTTAGATGGTCATCTCAGTTACGTATGATCACATATTTACACAGCTTTTTCTCTTGAGTCAAAACTAAAGAACATGTTGACATTATACTGAAAATAGGGAGGAATGAGAAAATGCCTGTATTCTTTACCATCCCCTGGCAATATTATGTGTGTGTATTGCTCTGTCGTATCCAACTCTTTGCGATCCATGGACTGCAGTCCGCCTTGTGTCTCCTACATAGGCAGGCGGATTTTTTTAACCACTAGCGTCACCACATGTCTCTTAACTGTAAACATTTTCACATGGCCTAACTAACATAAGACTGCTTTTCTCATGCTCTTCTTTAATATTTTAATAAAGTGTTCTTAGATTTTGTATATTTAGCACTGTAAAGGGATAAATTTTTTGTAAACATAAAAGATATCATACGCATCCAGGAAATATTTGTTGAATGGAACCAATTAAAATCTGTTGTTCTTTGAAACTGGTTCTTTAGAAACCTTCAAACCATTATCCAAAATTACAATAACATGGAAATATAAGCAGATTAAGAGAAAAATAACAAAGCTAACTTCAAATTTGATTAAAAAGTAGAATATGTGTGCTTGTAAAAGCTATTAAACTTTATTTTTTTAAAGTCACTAAACTAATGCTTTCTAAAATAGATACATTATATAAATACACACACACACACACACACACACACACACACACACACACAAAGATTATAACATTTGTTCAAGTTTTAAAAGCCCAGATGGGCAATGAGGACATGATTCAGATGATCATTCTTCAAGTCTCTTGCTGCAAAAGCTTGACCTGTTGGGATAAAACTCCTTCACTTTTAAAATGAATGAAATAGAGGCGGGGCTAAGATGGCGGAGGAATAGGACGGGGAGACCACTCTCTCCTCCACAAATTTATCGAAAGAACATCTGAACGCTGAGCAAACTTCACAAAACTACTTCTGAACGCTGGCAGAGGACATCAGGCATCCACAAACACAGCGCATTATCTTCAAAAGAGGTAGGAGAAATTATAAAAGATAAAAAGAGAGACAAAAGAGTTAGGGACGGAGAGCCGTCCCGGGGAAGGAGTCGTAAAAGAGGAGAAATTTCCGAGCACCAGGAAACCCTCTCACCGGCGGGTGTGGGGGAAGATTTCTTATCTTGGAGGGCAACATAACTGGGAGAAAAAATAAATAAAACCCACAGATTACGTGCCTAAAGCAACTCCCAGCAAAGAACCCTAGACGCTCGCATCCGCCACCAGCAAGTGGGGGCTGAACGGAGAGGAGAGGGTGGCACTGCTTAGGGTAAGGACCGGGCCCGAGTGCCCTGAGGGCAATCTGAGGGAGCTAACGTGAGATAGCAACCTAAACTGTGGGACAGCCAGAGAGAGAGAACTATCCCGCGAAAAGCCTAACTCTAAGGCACTGCAGGCCCGCTCACAGAACAAAGGACTGAGCGATACCAGAGGAGAGCTAGCTGGCTGCGGACCGCCCCATCCCCCGCCGGACACAGCAGGCAGGCGGGGCCAGCCAGAGCCGGAAAAGGGCAAACTCGGCCCCAGAGAGGGCACCCCCTACCAAACTGCAAACAGGCTCCCAGTTGTTAAGCAAAGATTGCCTGAGATCCCGGAGGGTCGACAGCCGCCGGGAGGGTCGCAGCCAGAGACCAGCTCCCCAGAACCGACACAAAGCACACCGGAGCCGGGCGCGCCGGTAAACCGAGGCGGGGACCAGGGAGGTGATAAGCCGCACCGCCCCAACAGGGGAGAGTGCACTCGCCAAACTCCTGGCCGCCTGAGCAGCTCCGACCGGGAACGGCACAAACCGTGGGCGAAACTGAGTCTGCGCCTTTGTGGAGTAACCGGGAGCCTGAACCTGAGCGGCTTAAACCTGGGAAGTGCACGCATCTCAGGGCCCACTCCCCGGCCCACTCCCCGGCCGAGTAACCTGAAGCCTGAGCAGGGTAGACGGGGAAAGCACACACGCCGTGAGCGGGGGCGACCCCAGTGCGGCCGAGACACTGCGAGCTCACCACACACACGCCAGGTTTGCAGTGTTCCTTCCTCCCCACAGCACGACTGAACAAGCGAACCTAAAGAGACCACCTCCACCCCTTTGTTGCAGAGCGGAAATTAGATACTGAAGAGACCTCAAACAGAAGCCAAATAAACAGAGGGAAGCGCCTTGAAAGTGACAGGCCAACAGATTAAAATCCCTGTAGTTAATACCGACTGCATTGAAAGGGGCCTATAGGTCTTGAAAAGTATAAGCAGGAACAAGGATCTATCTGAAACTGAGCAGACCCCACATTGCTCACAACAGCTCCAGAGAAAGCCCGGGATATATATATATATATATATATTTTTTTTACTATTATCTTTTTTTTTTTTAACTTTAAAAAAATTTTTTTTCTCTTCTTTCCTTTTTCTTTAAGTCCTCTATTACATCTTTAACTTTCATTTTCATAACCCACTATTAACTTGCAAAAAAAAAACCCTATTTTTAAAGCAAACTGCATACATATATCTTATACCTTTTGTATTTTCTTTTTTACTGTTTTTTTCCTGTTTTACTTTTTTTACTGTTTCTTTTTTTTACTGTTTTACTGTTTTTTTCTTTTTACACTGTTTCCTTTTTTTTCTTTTTTTATATTGTAAGTTTTATAAGAGTCTAACCTCTACTCTAGATTTTTAATCTCTGTTTTACATATTTGATATCAATTTTGTACATTTAAGAACCCAATGTTTAGGACCCATTTTTACTCAGAAGTGTGATCACTGGCCTGATTACTCTCTCCCCCTATTGATGCTCTTTCTTCTCCCCCAGGGAACCTCTATCTCCCACCCTCCTCCTTCTCTTCTCAACCGAATTCTGTGAATCTCTGAGGGTGTTCTGGGTACCGGAGAACACTTCGGGAACAGAATACTGCCCAGATCTCTCTCTCCTCTCTTGATTCCTCCCTTCCTACTCATGCTCACCTCTATTACCTTCCTCCCCCCTCTCTATGTATCTCTGTGAACCACTCTGAGGGTTCCAGACTGTGGAAAGCACAGAGGGAAGTGCTTACTGGCTAGATTGCGCTCTCCACATTTGAATTCCCCTCTTCCCGTCCTAGTCACCTCAAACCCCGCCCCACCCACCTCATCTCTCCATGTAACTCAGTGAACCTTTCTGGGTATCCCTCACTGTGGAGAATCTTTTCACCATTAACCTAAAAGTTTTATTATTGATGCTGTATGGATGGAGAAGTCTTGAAGCTACTGCAAGAATAAGACTGAAAGCCAGGGGAAACATTAATTAATAAGAGACCATCCAATAGCCTCCACATATACACTGAAACCAAGCTCCACCCAAGAGCCAATAAGTTCCAGAGCAAGACATACCACGCAAATTCTCCAGCAACGCAGGAACATAGCCCTGAGTATCAATATACAGGCTGCCCAGAGGCACACCAAATCCATAGACATCTCAAAACTCAATACTGGACACTCCATTGCACTCTAGAGAGCAGAAATCCAGCTCCACCCACCAGAACACAGACACAAGCTCCCCCAACCAGGAAGCCTTGACAAGCCACCCGTCCAACCCCACCCACAGTGAGGAACCTCCACAATAAAGAGGAACTTCAAACTACCAGAATACAGAAAGGCCACGCCTAACACAGCAATCTAAACAAGATGAAAAGGCAGAAAAATACTCAGCAAGTAAAGGAAAATGAGAAATGCCCACCAAACCAAACAAAAGAGGAGATAGGGAATCTATCTGAAAAAGAATTTAGAATAATGATAATAAAAATGATCCAAAATCTTGAAAGCAAAATGGAGTTACAGATAAATAGCCTGGAGACAAGGATTGAGAAGATGCAAGAAATGTTTATCAAGGACCTAGAAGAAATAAAAAGGAGTCAATATAGAATGAATAATGAAATAAAGGAGATAAAAGACACTCTGGAGGGAACCAACAGTAGAATAACGGAGGCAGAAGATAGGATAAGTGAGGTAGAAGATAGAATGATGGAAATAAACGAAGCAGAGAGGAAAAAAGAAAAAAGAATAAAAAGAAATCAGGAAAACCTCAGGGACCTCTGGGACAATATGAAACGCCCCAACATTCGAATCATAGGAGTCCCAGAAGAAGAAGATAAAAGGAAAGGACATGAAAAAATACTCGAGGAGATAATAGTTGAAAATTTCCCTAAAATGAGGAAGGAAATAGTCACAGAAGTCCAAGAAACCCAGAGAGTTCCAAACAGGATAAACCCAAGGCGAAACACCCCAAGACACATATTAATCAAATTAACAAAGATCAAACACAAAGAACAAATATTAAAAGCAGCAAGGGAAAAACAACAAATAACACACAAGGGGATCCCCATAAGGATAACAGCTGATCTTTCAATAGAAACCCTTCAGGCTAGAAGGGAATGGCAGGACATAGTTAAAGTAATGAAAGAGAATAATCTACAACCCAGATTACTGTACCCAGCAAGGATCTCATTCAGATATGAAGGAGAGTTCAAAAGCTTTACAGACAAGCAAGAGCTGAGGGAATTCAGCACCACCAAACCAGCTCTCCAACAAATGCTAAAGGATCTTCTCTAAACAGGAAACACAGAAAGGATGTTTCAACACGAACTCAAAACAACAAAGTAAATGGCAATGGGATCATACTTATCAATAATTACCTTAAATGTAAATAGGTTGAATGCCCCAACCAAAAGACAAAGGCTGGCTGAATGGATACAAAAACAAGACCCCTATATATGCTGTCTACAAGAGACCCACCTCAAAACTAGGGACACACACAGGCTGAAAGTGAAGGGATGGAAGAACATATTTCATGCAAACGGAGACCAAAAGAAAGCAGGAGTCGCAATACTCATTTCAGATAAAATAGACTTTAAAATAAAGGCTGTGAAAAGGGACAAAGAAGGACACTACATAAACATCAAAGGATCAATCCAAGAAGAAGATGTAACAATCATAAATATATATGCACCCAACATAGGAGCACCACAATATATAACGCAAATACTAACAAGTATGAAAGGGGAAATTAACAATAACACAATAATAGTGGGAGACTTTAATACTCCACTCACACATATGGATAGATCAACTAAACAGAAAATTAACAAGGAAACACAAACTTTAAATGATACAATAGACAAATTAGATTTAATTGATATTTACAGGACTTTCCACCCCAAAACAATCAATTTTACCTTTTTCTCAAGTGCACATGGAACTTTCTCCAGGATAGATCACATCCTGGGCCATAAATCTAGCCTTGGTAAATTCCAAAAAATTGAAATCATCCCAGCCATCTTCTTTGACCACAATGCAGTAAGATTAGACCTCAATTACAGGAAAAAAACTATTAAAAATTCCAACATATGGAGGCTAAACAACACGCTTCTGAATAACCAACAAATCACAGAAGAAATCAAAAAAGAAGTCATATTATGCATAGAAACGAACGAAAATGAAAACACGACAACCCAAAACCTATGGGACACTGTAAAATCAATGCTAAGGGGAAGGTTCATAGCAATACAGGCGTACCTCAAGAAACAAGAAAAAAATCAAATGAATCAACTAACTCTACACCTAAAGCAACTAGAGAAGGAAGAAATGAAGAACCCCAGGGTCAGTAGAAGGAAAGAAATCTTAAAAATTAGGGCAGAAATAAATGCAAAAGAAACAAAAGAGACCATAGCAAAAATCAACAAAACTAAAAGCTGGTTTTTCGAGAAGATAAACAAAATTGACAAGCCATTAGCCAGATTCATCAAGAAACAAAGGGAGAAGAATGAGATCAACAAAATTAGAAATGAAAATGGAGAGATCACAACAGACTACACAGAAATACAAAGGATCATAAGAGACTACTACCAACAGCTATATGCCAATAAAATGGACAACTTGGAAGAAATGGACAAATTCTTAGAAAAGCATAACTTTCCAAAACTGAACCATGAAGAAATAGAAGATCTTAACAGACCCATCACAAGCACGGAAATCGAAACTGTAATCAGAAATCTTCCAGCAAACAAAAGCCCAGGACCAGACGGCTTCACAGCAGAATTCTACCAAAAATTTAGAGAAGAGCTAACACCTATCCTACTCAAACTCTTCCAGAAAATTGCAGAAGATGGTAAACTTCCAAACTCATTCTATGAGGCCACCATCACCCTAATTCCAAAACCAGACAAAGATGTCACAAAAAAGGAAAACTACAGGCCAATATCACTGATGAACATAGATGCAAAAATCCTTCATAAAATTCTAGCAAACAGAATCCAACATCATATTAAAAAGATCATACATCATGACCAAGTGGGCTTTATCCCAGGAATGCAAGGTTTTTTTAACATCCGCAAATCAATCAATGTAATACACCACATTAAAAAATTGAAAGATAAAAACCATATGGTTATCTCAATAGATGCAGAAAAAGCCTTTGACAAAATTCAGCATCCATTTATGATAAAAACCCTCCAGAAAGCAGGAATAGAAGGAACATTCCTCAACATAATAAAAGCTATATATGACAAACCCACAGCAAACATTATCCTCAATGGCGAAAAATTGAAAGCATTTCTCCTAAAGTCAGGAACAAGGCAAGGATGCCCACTTTCACCACTACTATTCAACATAGTTTTGGAAGTTTTGGCCATAGCAATCAGAGCTGAAAAAGAAATAAAAGGAATACAGATAGGAAAAGAAGAAGTAAAACTCTCACTGTTTGCAGATGACATGATCCTCTACATAGAAAACCCTAAAGACTCCTCCAGAAAATTACTAGAGCTAATCAATGAATATAGTAAAGTTGCAGGATATAAAATTAACACACAGAAATCCCTTGCATTCCTATACTCCAATAATGAGAAAACAGAAAGAGAAATTAAGGAAACAATACCATTCACCATTGCAACAAAAAGAATAAAATACTCAGGAATATATCTACCTACAGAAACAAAAGACTTCTATATAGAAAACTATAAAACACTGATGAAAGAAATCAAAGAGGACACAAACAGATGGAGAAATATACCGTGTTCATGGATTGGAAGAATTAATATAGTGAAAATGAGTATACTACCCAAAGCACTCTATAGATTCAATGCAATCCCTATCAAGCTACCAATGGTATTTTTCACAGAACTAGAACAATTCATCTCACAATTTGTATGGAAATATAAGAAACCTCGAATAGCCAAAGCAATCTTGAGGAAGAAGAATGGAACTGGAGGAATCAACCTGCCTGACTTCAGGCTCTACTACAAAGCCACAGTCATCAAGACAGTATGGTACTGGCACAAAGATAGAAATATAGATCAATGGAACAAAATAGAAAGCCCAGAGATAAACCCACGCACTTATGGACACCTTATCTTCGACAAAGGAGGCAAGAATATACAATGGAGAAAAGACAATCTCTTTAACAAGTGGTGCTGGGAAAACTGGTCAACCACTTGTAAAAGAATGAAACTAGAACACTTCCTAACACCATACACAAAAATAAACTCAAAATTGAATAAAGATCTAAACGTAAGACCAGAAACTATAAAACTCCTAGAGGAAAACATAGGCAAAACACTCTCTGACATAAATCACAGCAGGATCCTCCATGTCCCACCTCCCAGAATATTGGAAATAAAAGCACAAATAAACAAATGGGACCTAATTAAAATTAAAAGCTTTTGCACAACAAAGGAAACTATAAGCAAGGTGAAAAGACAGCCTTCAGAATGGGAGAAAATAATAGCAAACGAAGCAACAGACAAACAATTAATCTCAAAAATATACAAGCAACTTCTGCAGCTGAATTCCAGAAAAATAAACGACCCAATCAAAAAATGGGCCAAAGAACTAAGCAGACATTTCTCCAAAGAAGACATACAGATGGCTAACAAACACATGAACAGATGCTCAACATCACTCATTATTAGAGAAATGCAAATCAAAACCACAATGAGGTATCATTTCACACCAGTCAGAATGGCTGCTATCCAAAAGTCTACAAGCAATAAATGCTGGAGAGGGTGTGGAGAAAAGGGAAGCCTCTTACACTGTTGGTGGGAATGCAAACTAGTACAGCCACCATGGAGAACAGTGTGGAGATTCCTTAAAAAACTGGGAATAGAACTGCCATATTACCCAGCAATCCCACTGCTGGGCATACACACTGAGGAAACCAGAATTGAAAGAGACGCGTGTACCCCAATGTTCATTGCAGCACTGTTTACAATAGCCAGGACATGGAAGCAACCTAGATGTCCATCAGCAGACGAATGGATAAGGAAGCAGTGGTACATATACACAATGGAATATTACTCAACCATTAAAAAAAATACATTTGAATCGGTTCAAATGAGATGGATGAAACTGGAGCCCATTATACAGAGTGAAGTAAGCCAGAAAGAAAAACACCAATACAGTATACTAATGCATATATATGGAATTTGAAAGATGGTAACGATAACCCTATATGCAAGACAGAATAAGAGACACAGATGCATAGAACAGTCTTATGGACTCTGAGGGAGAAGGTGAGGGTGGGACATTCTGGGAGAATAGCATTGAAACATGTATATTATCATATGTGAAACAGAACACCATTCCATGTTTGATGCATGAGACAAATGCTCAGGGCCGGGGCAATGGGATGACCCAGAGGGATGGGATGGGGAGGGAGGTGGGTGGGGGGTCCAGGAAGGGGAACACATGTAAACCCATGGCTGATTCATGTCAATGTATGGCAAAAACTATTACAATATTGTAAAGTAATTAGCCCCCAACTAAAATAAATAAATTTATAAAAAAATAAATAAATAAAATGAATGAAATATTTTAATACTATTTACAAAATAATTACCTTGATTTCATATGTTGTTCCAGGATTAAGATTAGTAAGAAGAACTTCCAGACTGTCTGGTTTTGTTCTAACTTGTGTATATGTTGCCTGCATCCATGGACAAACTTCCTTATATTTTACAATGTAAGATATAATCCTCCCATTTGGATTAGGTGGTGTATTCCAAGACAGAAGAATCCCAGCAGATCCGACTCTTTTCCCTGCCAGGAAGACTGGAGGCCCAGGTTCTATTTTTCAAAAAATGAATGTTGTTATAAGGTCAATCAATTATTGTAGTTTCACAAACATATGTAAGAAAATTTACAAACTGTAGACTTTTAAAGTTCCCAAAGACTAAGTGTCTCATAAGTGTAAGTTTATCCTCCCTAGAGCTTTGCTACCAAGAGAAAAAATTATTAAATGCTATGGGGAATACCAAAAACATTCTTTTATAAGAATGTGAAAAATGGAATGCTACTAAATACTACATGCCAAATATAGTTTTAATGCCAAATCACTTTTTAGAAACACTCACTTGAAGCAAGGCTTATACACAAACACCAGGGAAACAAGAGCCAGCCTTACAAACTGAGTAATTCTTTTGGAGCAAGTATACTGAGTTTATTTTCATGGTTTTGTATTATTTAAATATTACCATTAACAGTGTCTCTGATCCATTTCACAAACAAGTGTGGAAAAATTATCTTTGCCCTTTGAAAGTAAAGGAAGATAAAGAACCAGTAGAATGCAGGTTCTAAACAGATCACTTTCTTAAGTTTCCAGTTTGCTTTAATTACTCAACTGTTTTCATGCATTCAGTGCACATATTGCCAATGTAAATAGTTCCATCCAATAGATTTATAAAGGGTCCAAATACTTTGTTAAAAAAAGAAAGAAAGAAAATTGAAAACATATACTTACTTGTCACATTTGTTGTCACTGTTCTACTAACAGGTGAACTATATGTTGTAGCAGAAATGGAAGAGATGGTTACATCATACCTTGTACCAGGAACAGCATTAGAAACATCAACCTTTTAAAACACCAAAAATAGATGACTATGTTAAAAATTCTGAAATGTAGGAAAGCTAAAACGATAAATCTATCACAATCAAAAAAGTAAAGTTAGCACTTCACTACATAACTCTGTACTATCACAATGTGTTTCCTATTATTGTAAAAATATACATTTGTTATAGCAGAAATATTTACAAAATAACATGCAATAAAAACTTACAAAACATACTACATTATCAAAGACTAAATCAGTATTTCTATCAATCCTAGTTCATTGTCACAACCATTTAAGAGTCCTAAGAAATCTATAGTCCATTGATTAGCCCTGGTATTTAAGAGTGTGTATAAAATACCTGTGTCTCTGAAGTTCCAATAAAAAGTAAAAGAAAAATGATAAGAAAACCCATCATTATCACATTTTTCAGGCAGTAGAATCACATTGGTGGCTCTAGAGAGAAATGTTGCCTGCATTAATGATTTAAAGACAGATCCTCCTGGCAAGTGCACAATTAATGAGCCTGGATTACTCAATAGCTCTGCCCTTTGTTAAACTATTCATGAACCCTTGGATGGCTGGCTGTAGGTTCAGGGTAGACTTAAAAAAAAACAGACATTGCTAAGGTAACAGTCCACCAATACTGAAACTTACACTCATCAATTCGGCATCAGTGTTTTTGTCTTCACCTTATGCTTTTAAAGAGGCTCAAAGGAGGAAGTTTTCATGGTGGATGAGTTTCATAAAGAACTTTCCTATTTGGACTAAATATAAAATACAAGTTGGCTTGGCTAAGTATAATAATGAAAACAATACCTGATATTCTCCACCTCCAAGATCTCTGATAGTAACAAAGCCACTGTCAGGAACAAGATCCACATGAAACCTGTCCACGTGGCCAGAGGGAAGGCTCCAGTGCAGAGAAAAGGAATGTGCAGAAATATTGAAAGCTTTAAGTTTCTTGGGTTTTTCTGGTTCTGGTATTGAAAAACAGAGGTTTAGAATAGAGTTATTCTCCCAAACTTTCAAAGGAAAAAGGAAAATCAATGGTTTAAGGGCCAAGTTTCAAAACAACCACATTGTTAGAAAGTGTCAGAGCCTTTACATTATCGTTAACCCTCTGTAGGTGTTAGGCATGTATATCTTTTAAAATATCTAGTTTTAAATTTACTTATCAGAAATGATGTATCAATTTATGTATCTGTTTCTGGGATATTCCTTATCTACTAAAATCTGTTGGTTGACCAGATTGTTTTTTAAAACTTATGTTCTAACTAAAAAATCAAATCATTTTAAAAACAAGTAGGTACAAAATACTTACGCAATTACCTGGATCTTTATCAAACAGAAAATAATTTGAAAAAAATAACAAAGTATGCCAAATATTTTAAAAGATGAGTATTTCTGATGAATATTTAGTTAGGTGTTTCTTTAAAAGAAAAGTTTTCATATTGGAAATGAAAACAAGATAAGATAATTTTTAAACAATAACTAGTAATTGTCCTAGCGACTGCAACCATATTTTTTTCTACCTTTTCTTTCACTATTTCCAAAGTTTTGTTTATGCTGCCTGTACCTACTTGCAGGGAGTTTTCCACATAAAGTTCTTTGGATTGGTTGCCAGTGAGTCAGGTTTGCACTTTCTTATCTTTAGTGCAGATTCCAGACAAACAATATAGGGGGAGGGAGATTATGAAGCCAAGCATGTGAAAAACATCCTGATACAGATCCACTCTAACACCATTTCCAAAAGAAAGGAGTCTGGAATTAGTCCTTGAACTCCGTTTATCATTTTAACACTCCCTTTTCCACCAGAAGTGATTTGAAAATCAATATATTTAAAAAATTAATTGTACATTTCCTAACATAACTGATAGGGCACATTGCATAAAATACATATCTTAACAGGCAATTTCCTAGTGTATTTGGGGGGGAGGATATCGTTTTAGAATAGTTTTTCTTTATCTCCTTTGAAAAATTCCTTTAATGGTTATAATCATCTTGCTAGTGTGTGCTAAGTCGCTTAAGTCATGTCCAACTCTATGTGACCTTATGGACTGTAGCCCGCCAGTGTCCTCTGTCCGTGGGATTCTCCAGGCAAGAATACTGGAGTGGGTTTCTGTGCCCTCCCCCAGGGGATCTTCTCGACCCAGGGATCGAAACTGTGTCTCTTCTACTTGAATTGGCAGGCGGGTTCTTTAACACTAGTGCCACATGGGAAGCCCAGTGACTGAAGATAATATTGATCAATTAATTTTCACGTCACATCCTCAAAGACACAAACATTCTCTAGGCATCACCTCCAAGCTGTCTATGCAGTGAGTACCACAGTTTCATAATAACTCTTTAGAAATGTGGCACATCTAAGGTGAAAGATGTGCTTTCTAAGGTGATCAGAGAAATACCCAGTTTGTGATGGGTACAATTTCTTTGTTGGGCATAGCTGCTGGCATTTTTCCTGGATGATTCTGCACACAGACCTATGTCCTCTGTATTCTCATGCTTGAGAGAAAAGGCCTTTATTCTCCTCGCCAGTCCATGTTAAAATAGACACAAGTTTAACGTGACAGAAGTCCAACCACTACTCACACTTACTGATTGTGAGGGCTAATACTTTTTCTTCAAGAGTCCTAAAAAAGTATCTAACATTCAAGAAGTCTTACTCAAGAAACAAGAAAAAGAGCTGGGATGAGACTTGGAGAGAAAAATGAATATAGAAGTAAAGGGCTGTTTACTAAGATGGTGGTGAGGGAGAGAGGATGTAGTTTCCTGGACGGTCTACAATTACACACTGAAGAACTCTTGGCCAAGGATGAAGTCTGTCTCACTAAGAAGAGGAAGAATATATTTGTCTGGATATCTTCCAATCTGATAAAAAAAGGGAAGGCCTGAAAGCTTCAGGATAGCTTGGTAAAGGCCTCTCAAAGCAAAGTGAATAGAAGCCCTGCAAATGGACAGAATATAAAGTGACTGAGGAAAACCAGCCTGAGCTGTGGGATCATTTAGGAAAGAACAGTCTGATGGTCATGAAGGTTGCAATAAAATTTTAGATTTTTTCCCCCCTAAATGCAATGGAAAACATTGAAAATTTTTAAGCAGACAGTCAATCTGACTTATTTTTAATTTTACAAGATTACCCTGGAAGATGGGGAGATAAACTGGTGAGAGGCAAAAGTAGCAGCAAGAGGCCAATTAGTAGGATACTGTGGTTCTGAACAGACAGGAGGGAGGCTTGCCCTCAGGAAAAGGGAGGAGAGGTGAAGTGATACTTGAGTCATTGTGAGTGGAGCTTTCTGGATAAGAACTGAAAGATTCAATTAATGAAACAGATCCCATAATAAGTACATGATTTGTATTCCATGGAATTTAATCTCTGAAAAGGTAGAAAAATATGAAGCAAAAATATCACTCTCAATTTAATTGTTACTAACCAAAAAAATCAAATTGTGTGGTAGCTTTTGAGTTATATATACGTATCATATATATATATATCTTATATATATCTTTGAGTTTTATATATATATCTCACACTGTGTTCAATTTAATTAATATATGTATCTTATATATATGTATCATATATATATATATATCACATATATCTTTGAGTTTTATATATATATATATTTATCTCACTTTGTGTTCAATTTAATTAGGGCTGCTGCTGCTGCTAAGTCGCTTCAGTTGTGTCAGACTCTGTGCAACCCCATAGACGGCAGCCCACCAGGCTCCGCCATCCCTGGGATTCTCCAGGCAAGAATACTGGAGTGGGTTGCCATTTCCTTCTCCAGTGCATGAATGGGAAAAGTGAAAGTGAAGTTGCTCAGTCGTGTCCGACTCTTAGCGACACCATGGACTTTAGCCTACCAGGCTCCTCTGTCCATGGGATTTTCCAGGCAAGAGTACTGGAGTGGGGTGCCATTGCCTTCTCCGTAATTAGGGCTAGCAAGAGTAATTCTCGGCCTAGTTAATTTTTTAGACCAGAATTTTCCAAAAATTAATCCTTAGTAACCTAAATCCCTAGAATTTAATAGATGTCAGTGATCAAACCATTTTTGTCAAATAATTCCTTTTTTTACATGAAACAGCTTCCTTTATTGCAAGTTAACTCAGTTTTAAATAAGTTTAAATATGTGACTTGTGCTTCTCTAAAGCAGCACTATCTAATAAAAATATAAGATAAACCACATTAAACAAGTAAAAAGAAAAATGCCAAGTTAATTTTAAAAATATATTTTATCTAACACAAAAATATCAAAAATATCATTTCACATATAATCAATATGAAATTATTAATGAGATAGTCACTTTCTTTCATACTAAGTCTTTGAAATCCCATGTGTCTCTCACACTTAGAGCCCATCTGAATTTGGACTAGTCCCATTTCAAGGTTCAATAGTTATGTATTGCTAATCACTGCATACTGGACAGTGTAGTTCTAAAGCATCTCTCAACTTTTCCCCTTGGTATTTCAGTAAATTTACCTCAACTGCATTTTGAGAAGCTGAGAAAAAACACAAGTATGATCCTATGATGTCTATATAGGAAAAGAGTTCAAAAGAGTTAAAAGGACCACACATACTAAGTTCTGATACAAACTATGGTGGATTAACCTTTGAGACAGAGATTAAGAAGAGATTCCAAACAGAAAAGCAAGCTGCTTAGGCAGCTCCTCAGTAGATTCTGATTCTTAAAAGAGCGCATACAAAATGAGAGCACAATGGTGCATACCTTGAGATACCCATAAAGAGTCCCACAAGCCTATCAGAACAGTGCTAAGGAAACAAAGCCTCCAACGGGCAGATATTTTAAAAGAAAAAGTGAAGACTTAAAAACACACCATTATTATTAACTTTTATTTACATTTCCTATGTACTGACACTGTATATGATAAGCTTTCAATATCACATTTAAGTCTTTTAATGATTTATCATAGGTTGGGCATAATATATGTTCTGACCAAGGAAATATCAGACATGCAGAATAGTAAAAAGTAACTCATATCAAGTTTATGACACACTATGCACTGTTCTAAACTTTTCCACTGATTGTTTTATGTAACAGCCGTAACAAATCATAAGGCGATACTATGATTACTGCCAGTTAAAAAGGAGAAGGTTGAGGAAGAAAGTATGTAGGTGTCTTCACTGAGGTCTCAAGGAAATAGGTAAATAGTAGGCCCAGAACTTGGACCCAGAAGCAACATCTTCAGAGCTCAAGTTTCAAACACCATGAGAACTGCACTCTTGTAACCCTCACAAAGTGGCTTATGAACAAGAGCAGATGAAAAAATTCTAAACATATTAGCATTTTAGAAAGGATTCAAGCATTAAAAAGGATGACCTAAAATTTTTCTTTCAAATCTAAGAGGATTAGTTGAGGTGACCTCAACTGTCAAAATATGTCCTATGTCAAGGCAACATATATTTATCAAGTTCCTGTAGATTCCTCATACTTTGAAAATGGGCTAGGTATAAATTGTAAACAAAATAAACATCTTGAGACTTGCCTGGCAGTCCAGTGATTAATACCTCACCTTTCAATGCAAATTCGATCTCTGGTTGGAGAGTTAAGATCCCCCATACCTTGTGGCCAGGAAACCAAAACAAAATAGAAGCAATATGGTAACAATTTCTAAAAAGAATTTTAAAATGGTCTGTGTCAAAAAATCTTTTTAAAAATATTGAAAAAATAATATATATCCTTTACTAAATCAGCATCAAATTAGGTGCAACAGGTGTCTAAAAAAATCAATTTTTAGTAAGGGCACTGGTCACAGGTCCTATAACTGGATGTATGCTGTGCTTAGTCACTAAGCCATGTCCTACTCTTCGCGATCCCATGGTCTGTAACCCACCAGGCTCCTTTGTCCATGAGATTTCCCAGGCAAGAATACTGGAGTGAGTTGCCATTTCCTTCTCCAGGGCATCTTCCCAACCCAGGGATCGAACCTGAGTCTCCTGCATTGGCAGGTCGATTCTTTACCACTGAGCCACCTGGGAGCTCCCTTATTACTGGGTAACTGGGTTCAAATTCTAGCTTTGCCACATAAATTAAGAATTTAAGCAAAATCCTTAACCTGCCTGTACCTCTCTGGCCTCATCTAATGATGATAATCCTCTTTGCCACACATTTATGTGGGAATTAAGTTAATACATGTAAAGTGCCTAGAAGAGTCGTCTGAACACAGCAAGAGCTTAGTAAAGGCAAGCTATGATTGATAGCTATTGTTCTTTCTGCCATCTTTCCTCATAAACCCTCGTCATCTCTTAGTAAAACCACGCTTTACTTCTTTTTCACTTCTCAGTTATAGCTCTCTCCTCATATCCACTCAGTGCTCTGCCCAGCACTGCATCTTTATCACTACTTTTGCTCCAGAGGTCTGTCAGCAAACCTAGGTTACCTTCTTTTCCCATTTACTTTTATCTGATCACCTCCCAAATTCCTGCTCTCCAATACCTACCTCTAATCTCTCAAAACCATCACCTAAAATACATGATTCAACCAGAGCATACAGTTCCTGCTATTTCATGAAGTGCTTTCATCTTTCATTAAAATGGCTACTGATATTCCATATCTTCCACAAAAGTTTCCTATTTTGGCAGTATCTTGCTCAATTTTTCCTCTGACCAAATTCTAAGTGAGCAAATCCTGTCATTCACACTAACCACACTATCTCCTTGCCTTGTGCATAAATAAAACATTTTATTTATCATATATTTGCTCGACATTTGCTCAGTGTACTATTTAATCAGTGCTTAACACAGACCTACTGTGCTTTTGCAAATTTTTGGCAATTTCTGGACTTCTGGGGATTGCTAGGAAAAATATTTGGTTGTCACAGTTAATTATTCCTTAATTATCACAATTAAGAGGACCCTACTGGTATCTAGTGGGTAGAGGTCAGGGATGCTTCTAAACATCCTAAAATGTACAGGACAGATTCCCATAAGAGAATCACCCAGCCCAAACTGTCAACAGTACGGCAATTAAGAAACCTTGTCATAGACTAACTAAAACTTCTACAGTGGGTCCAGTTTTAATGTGTTTGATTAAATACTTTACCTATCATAAAATCTTGAAGAAAAAGACACTCAATACATCATTTAACTCATGTACTTTTTAAGAAATATTATTACATATATAAAAATTAAAATGTAATAAAAAATTTAAAAGTCATAAGGAATCTCAGAGATCATCAACTTTAAATCTAAGTAACTTGCCCAGTAGTACTCAGCTAGCAAGTATCAAATACAGGAATGCGGTTGGTATATGAATTGCAAACTCTGCCTGTATTCATTATCACACAAACATCACATTTAGGAGAATAATAGTATGTAAAATACATAGAATAATGCCCCCTTCGAGGATGCCCACAACCTAAACCCTGGAACTTGTGAATATATTACATTACAGGAAAAACGGACTTTGCAGATGGAATTAAGAATATGAACCTTAAAACAAGGAGAGCAATCTAGTTTATCTAGGTGGGCCCAATCTAATCATAAGGCCCTTAAAAGTGGAAAAGAAAGGCAGAAGAGTCTGATGTAACAGTAAAAATGTAAAGCCAATTGAAGCATGAGTGCAATCCAATTCTGTTTTATTGTCTTTGAAGATAGAGGAAGAAGGTCACAAGCCAAGGAATGAGATATGCACTAGAGGGGGATCAGATCTCAGCTGACAGCCAGCAAGGTTTAATCTGTGTGTAACCTCAGTCCTACAGCCACAAGAACAGAATTCTCCAAATAACCTGAATGATCAAAGAAAAGGACTCTCCCCTAGAGCCTCCCAATATCTTGATTTTAGCCTGATCAGAAACTATGTCAGACATGACCTACAGAACTCTGACACAGTCAATTTGCATTATTTTAAGCCACAAAGCTTGTGGCAATTTGTTACAGCACCACAAGAAACAAACACAGTGTGACATCCACATAACAAATGTCTGTGGACTGAGTTATCATCACATGTCTGCTTTGGATTATCTGTCAGATCCATAGCCTTAAAGCTCATTTAAATGTAGTCTCATTAGTTATTAATTAGTTATTACTGCAATCTTGTTCTCTTATGAAAATTTAAATATTAATAGGCTTAACAACTTCATTTGGATATAAAAAATGATGCTTTAAATTACTCAGAATAGGATTTTGTTCTCTTCTCATATAGAAACAAAATCTTGCAATGCTGAATTGCTTAAAATTCCACAAACACACCATATCATTTACACCTCCATAAAAGTTATGCATAGACTGTTCCCTCTCTTGAATCCTCCTTTCCACACACCCCACATGCCCCCTAATTTGATTAGGAAACTCCTTATCTTTTTGCAGCCCTGGAGAGACTTTTCCATCCATTTAGTACAGGTAATCATTCCCTTGCTGTGCAACCACAATAAGACTGAAATACTTCCAGTGCTTCACCTCCTAATTTGACTTATACTATATGTATTTCCATGTTCATAATCTTTAATCCTCTTCACACACCATAAGACTGTGCTTTTTCATATGTATAGTACACAGTAGAATATTAAAGAATACAGTTGTAGGAGAATGGATGATCCCCAAATCAACCACCTAATGCTACTAGCTGGACCTCTCATTTGATGTGATATTGTATATAGTATTAGGCATATTTATCAGAGTACTGACTATGTGCCAAAACTCTGTTATCCAATTTATATCTTACATATATTATCTCCAAAATCCTTAGAATACAATGAGTATTTTTACCCTCTGAAATATTCTATACACTATAAAATTTCAAATTTCAAAAAAATGAAATTTTATCTTAAGCAGCACAATATGCAAAATGTGAAGTTTTTAAATATCAAAAAGAATTTGTAAATATACCTGCAATGACTCTAATAAATGTGCCAGACCCTTCAACACTTCCTCTCACTCTGTATACTGTGATGTTATATATTCCACCAGGAGTCAGATCCGTAACTGTGTGCTCAGTCTTCAAGCCCCAAAGAAGATATTCTTCTACAAAAGTTCTGTTTGATATATAAATCTTGTAATGAGTGAAATTGGTCTCTGTTGGATTCCACCTTAAATGTGCAGAAGAAGTATTCACAGCTTTCAAGGTTAAGCCACAAATCCTGGATGGTTCTATTGAAAAGGTAAATATATATATAAGTAAAAACTGCACATATATATGAAAAAATAAAGGAAACATAAATAGTATAATTTAAAAATCTATGTAATAATCCTTGAATTTATTCAAGTATAATGTAAGACATCACTCCTCCTCACTCATAAACAATATGAAACTGATTTACAGTGAATTTATAAACATCAAGGAAGAAAAAAATAGAAGTTTTCTCCTTTACCAAACCCCTACCTCAATAGAAAATGAAATGTATTTATAACATTATGACATGTTACATAGCACATGTGTGGATATATATATACCTATATTCCATATATGTGGCATACATGATACATATATACATATATATATGTTCGCTTCAAATTATTAAAAAACTCTATGTAGTTCCCAATAAATGTAGACAGACTTTTTTTTAAGTTCACATATTTTTGAGAGTTCTCTTAATCATATCATGATCATCATTATTCCTTAATTATCAAGCTTTATGTTTAAAAATAGCTTTAATTATCTGGGGCCAAAATACTTTCAGTTCTCATAAAACTATAAAGTAAAAATTTTATTTATGATATTTCCTTACTTGTAGCCACGTTTTTCATTACAGATACGCTATAATCTTTGCCTCTAACTGTCTTCACATGGAACACGTAGTCCACACCTGGAGTCAGATTCTTTACTTTGGCTTTGTTGCTATATACAATTACTTGAAATAGCTTTTCCCTTCTAGATGTCATACAATAGGATATCTAGAGAAAGAGATAAATTCATATTTTTCATGATTTAAAAAGTGTCTGTCACGAACTCCATACTAGTCACATCACATAAATTAATACTGCAAGATAGGGGTTGTGATACTTCCTATCTTCACCAAGAAGTAATTTGGAGGTAGTTGAGGCTGGATAACTTAGTGACATTCACATAGCAATAAGTTTAGTGAGCCAACATAGGAGTTTATATACTAAAAGACCAATAGCCTCCAAATGTTTCTAAATTTCACATATAGGTGTATATACATATATATATATGTGTGTGTGTGTGTGTGTATATATATATATACACACATATATACAAACACATGATATATATATATATATATATATATACACACACACATAATATAATAGATGTGAGTGAGACTTTACCTGTTGGTCCACCTGAAAACAAAAACTGCTCTGTAACATTTCATGCATGCCCATTGTCCCAACTCCAGGTAAGCAGAAGACTAGAGGAAGTGAAGGCAGATATTGCTGAAGTCCCAAGTCTCTGACCCTGTGGAAGATGTCATGGCTTTCTCCTGGCTGCCTACGGGATGGAAAGAGGGTGCTTCTGCCCACAGTCCAGCTAAATGAGGAGGGCCCCGTGGATATCACAACCATGCATGGAGGATGTCTGCTAGAGAGAATGACACATTCCAGTTGGAAGGTAAGAGGCAGCCTGCTTCCCACTCATGTGTCTGGTTGATCAGAGAAAAAGGAAACTGGGAAGAGCTGACAGTAATCTGTGTGTACCTTTGCCCTGACAAAGATGCCACAGTCTCCCGTGGGTCAAGTGTGACCACACAGAGTGATCAGACTTGAACCATCTTACCAGTACCTCATCCAAGAAGTTTGACCTTTGTGCAAACACACCCGAGCAGCAAAAAGTAGTAGGATATGATATAAGAGGGAAGAAATGAGAAGGGTTGGAAAAGATAGAGCTGGACCTGGGTCTGTCATGTCAAGGACATGGGTACGGTGAGTAACCCCCACCTCCCTCACAAAGAACTCACACATGTGTCCCAGGAGAGAGACTGTATTTTAAGGGCTGCTAAACAGGTACCAATGGAAGCCAGTCAGTCTTACTCAAGGGAGCAGTAAAAAAACAGCAGGAGAGAAAACAACAAAAATAAGCAGCTGGCAGAGAGGAGGCACTTCAATTTTTGTTGACTCAATGAATGATGTGTCACGTTCCATGTCAGTTTATGCTTCATTATAACCATCTTCCATTATAGCCAATTATTCATTAAAACTTTCAGAATTGGCATTGCCTTTAGAAATTTTCAGACTTGTCTGATAGTTCCACTACTTTGGGTTTTTTTTTTTAATTCATTAGAAGCTACTTATAACAATCTTTACTCTTCTATATTCCATATTTCAAGGTGTAAAAGAAAAAGAAAGATACATCTAAATGAAAGTAATCACATTCATTTTATAATTTTAATTATATTATACTTTAAAAACCACTTGTTATGTGGTAAGAGTCAGAGAAACAAATTTCCTGGGCCGACATGTTTCTCACTGTCTTGTGGGAAGAGTATTTTGTTACTGAAGAAAGATAATCGTGAGGTCTAGAAGCATATCACTGCTTATTGATTTATAAGGTGTCATTGGCAATTATCTTGTTTGTCTGGCATATGGTAAGATAGGAAAAGTGAACAGAATGCTGAGAACTTCTGGTATGAAAAAGGATGGTAGGAGAAAGTACCATGTGGTAGAGGAAGAATATAACCTTAATGAAATGCTAAACTCAGACATACAAAGAATCATAGCAAGGCATTAATGAAGGACTGAAGGAAAAGAAATTGATTTTAGTGATCTCAAGATAAAATTATGAAATTTTTAAAAATAAATTTGTAAAATAGAGGTTTGTGGAGTTCCAACTATGTGGACTCCATATATCTAATAGAAATCAATTGAAGAAAATGTAATTTGTTCTTTTATTTCTACTTTTAAAGCAGAATTTGAAGACCTGAAATGATTAATTTTAAATGATTAGGAAAACAATCCCAATTATACATGTACACTTTGCTAAGCAACCAGGATACTGTTGCTTAATTCATTAAAATTTAACAAATAATCTCATTGGTAGAGAAAGACTAGAATAACTATTAGAGATGGTTAATATAGTTAATAAATATAATCTGAATCCAAAAGATTAACATGATTTCTTAAAATAAGTCTTACTTAATACATAAATTACAATCTCAAAAAAAGTGTTCATATAAAAATAGTAAAAAGTAATTCTAGGAGTATATATTTCATCTAACAACAAATAATTTTATGGCCTCAGCCAACCCAAGGAAAGATCATCTTTTTAGCCATTTGCCTTGAAACATGAGAATTAGGACAAACAGATAAGGGTGGAAAATGTGCATCTTCTACAATTAATACTATAAATACCTAGAATTTTCTCTAGGAAATACCTATACTAAGTATTGGAATGAATTAAATCATTCTAGAAAGGATAGAATTTTTCATGAATCATTTATTACTCAAGATGCCCCAATCATTGAATGACATTTACAAATGACAAACAGAATGCTCCCCCAGACTTGCTCATGTAAAATATCCTCTTCTCTTTCCAGTGAGTCTGAATCTTACCAGTTCCCAAAAGTTCATCTCGAGTTCTACCCTTTGCTGATAACCATGTTCAGTATTGACACCCTCCCTCCATAACCTCAATCATATATGGCAGGGGTCCCCAACCTCCAGGCCACAGACCAGTACCTCCTGCAGGGGCAGCATTAATTAAAAATAAAGTGCACAATAGATGTAATGTCTTTATTACATGCACTATGTATGTAACACATACATAATTACATGTATCATCCTAAAACCACCTCCCTCCCCCAGTCAGTGGAAAAATTGTCTTCTGTGAAATTGGCCCCTGGTGCCAAAAAGATTGGGGACCACTGATATATGGGAACACTGTTATACAAAGTTTTATTTATTTACTAAATACTTATTGATCATCTATTACAGGGAAACATTATTCTCAGTACTAGGTATTTCACAGTAAACAAGACAGAAAAGGCTTCCCATTGTAAGGAAGTTACACTCTAAGGGTGACACCTAATAACAATCAACTCAATAAACAAATGAACGAAATAGTCAGCTACATCTCAGAGGAAACAAAGAGTGGTTTTATTTAGAGTAGGTAGTCAAGGAAGGAGATGAGAATATAAAACAAAGACTTGCTCGTAGTTTAGCTCTACAAGGATTAAGTCATTAGCCACGGCAGCTATTAACCTACAGCGCACCCTGAAAGGAATTTGGGATGCAAAGCAAGATGAGGCATTCTGTGCTTTGGATAAACAAGCCCATCAGAAAGTTAGATGTATATCTCAGGAAGAATTTTCATGAGCCCAGATTCTTACATTTTTCCATACATAGAAATCATTCTAAAATCATTACCTGATGTATCTGTGTCTTGTGACTAACAGTGACCTTTTACTGAGAAGTATGCTTGACTGCATGTATTTCTTAGCCCTAAATCACATATTAGGGCTTCTCCCCTACTTCTGCACAACAGTTCCCTCAGACCTATGGAGAGGCTCTTTCCTAGGCTGCAGCCCTCATAAATTCTCTGAATAAAACTAAAACTCACAACTCTAACATTGTGCATTTTTCTTATGGTCAACAAATGATTCTGGAGCTGAGAATCCAATGATAGAAAAAAGTTGGCCAAAACTGAAGGTGAGATACACATGCAAAATGAATGTTAAGCACAAAAATCTTACTACGGGGATGTGCATGGCATGCTAAAGGAACTAGAAAGAGAGCCCAGTATGCTAGCAGCATAGAAACCAAGCAGGCAGCATAATTAGATGAAAGTCCAATCAGGTGAGCTCTTGGAGACCACTTTAAGGTTACATAAACACATAACGTTTAGACTTTAAGTGATGGGCAATGGAAATCTAAAGGATATTGTTAAATCAATGAGAGACATTATATCTCTGTCACCCGCATTCTCTCTGGCCACTATGTGCAAAGTAGATAATATGGAAATCAGGAACAGAGACAGAGGACTTCCCTGGGGTCTAGTGGTTAAGTATTTGCCTGCCAATGCAGGGGACATGGGTTCAACCCCTAGTCCTGGGAGATTCCACATGCCATGGAACAACTGAGCCTGTGTGTCAAAACTACTGAGCCTATGCTCTAGAGCCTGCAAGCCACAACTCCTCAGCACCTAGAGCTTATGCACCTAGAGCTTATGACCCATGCTCCACAACAAGAAAAACCACCACAATGAGAAGCCTGCGTACTGCAACTAGATTAGTCCCCACTCGCAGCAGTGAAGACAGACACAGCACAGCCAAAAATAAATAATTAATTTTAATTAAAAACATATATCTTAAAAAAAAAAAAAAGGTGGAGGGGCACAGTCCTAAGATGGCAGAGGAATAGGAATAGGATGCAGAGACCACTTTCTCTGCCACAAATTCATCAAAAGATTATTTGAACACTGAGCAAATTCCACAAAACAACTTCTGAACACTGATGGAGGAAACCAGGCACCCAGAAGGGCAGCCCATTGTCTTCGAAAGGAGGTAGGACAAAATATAAAAGATAAAAAGAGAGACAAAAGAATTAGGGATGGAGACCCACCCGGGGAGGGAGTCGAGAAAGAGGATAAGTTTCCAAACACCAGGAAACGCTCTCACCAGCATTTTGGAATCTCAGAGAGAAACATAATCTGGAGGAAAAAATAAATAAATAAAACCCACAGATTATGTGTCTAAAGGCAACTCCCAGAGGAGAAGTAGCCCAGACGCTTGCATCCACCACCAACAAGTGGAGGCTGAACAGGGAGGCATGGGCTGCATGCTTAGGGTGAGGACCGGGCCTGAAGGCCCTGAGGACAATCTGAGGGAGCTAATGTGAGATGTGAGATAGCAACCCAAACTGTGGGACAGCCAGAGAGAGAGATAAAGAAAAGACAGAGAGAGACAAAGAGAGAGAGAGAGAGAACTTTCCCGTGTAAAGCTCTAACCTAAGGCACAGCCTAGACTGCGCACAGAACAAAGGACTGAGCAAATACCAGAGGAGAGCTGGCTGGCTGCAGACCAGCCCATCCCCTGCCAGAGGCAGGGAGGCAGGCGGGCAGCATCCAGAGCCAGAAGGGGGCAAGCTCAGCTCCAGAGATGGCATCCTCCACCAAACTGTGAACAGGCTCCCAGTTGCTAACCAAGTTTTCCTTGGATCTTGGACGGTTGACATCCACCAGGAGGGTCACAGCCAGAGATCAGCTCCCCAAAGGAGATACACAGCACACCTGAGACAGCACTCCCGCCGCACACCCAGGAAACCGAGCGGCTGGGACCAGGGAGGTGATAAGATGCCCTGCCCACCTGGGCAGAGTGCCCTAACCAAGCACCTGGTCGCCTGAGCTGCTTGGACCTGGGAAGGGCACAAAACTCAGGCCAACCGAGTCTGTGCCTTTGTGGAGTACCCAAGAACCTGAACCTGAGCAGCTTAGACCCGGGGAGTGCATGCAATCCAGGGCCCACCTTAGACAGTTCCCCTGCAGAGCAACCTGAAGCCTGAGCAGTGTAGACCAGGAAAGCACACAAGCCATTAGTGTGGGCAAACCCAGTGTGGCCCAGGCACTGAGAGCACTCCCCACACATGCAAGTGATATTTGTTTGCAGTGTTCCTCCCTCCCCGCAGCACAACTGAACAAGTGAGCCTAAATAAGTGACCACCTTCGCACCCTTGTGTCAGGGCGGAAATTAGACACTGAAGAAACTTGCAAACAGAAGAAGCCAAAATAAACAGAGGGAACTGCTCTGGAAGTAACAGGTGCAACAGAGTAAAACCCTGTGGTTAGCACCAAATACATTGGAATGGGCCTATAGACCTTGAGAAGAAGTATGAGCTGGAACAAGAAACTATCTGAAACTGAACTTACCCCACACTGCCTGCAACAGCTCCAGAGAAATTCCAAAATATATTTTACTATTATAATTTTTAATTTTTTTAAATTTTAAGTCCTTTATTACTCCTTTCATTTTCATTTTTATAACCTACTACTACCTTGCCAAAAAAGACCCTATTTTTAAAGTGAATTTCATATATATTTTTAATTTCTGTGATTTTGTTTTTTTTTAAATATCGCATTTTTGAAAGTCTAACCTCTATTCTAGACTTTTAATCTTTGCTTTTTGGTATTTGTTATCAATTTTGTACCTTTAAGAATCCAATCATCAGTACCCATTTTTACATAGGAGTGTGATTACTGGCTTGATTGCCCTCTCTGCCTTTTAACTCTCCTTTTTCTTCCCCAGGTCACCTCTATCTCCTCCCTCCACCTTATCTTCTATACCCAGCTCTGTGAATCTCTGTGTGTGTTCTGGGCTGTGGAGAACACTTAGGGAACTGATTACTGGCTAAATCTGTCTCTCTCCTTTTCACTCCCCCTCTTCTCCTCCTGGTCACCTCTATCTCCCTCCTCCCACTTCTCTTCTCTGTGTAACTCCATGAACCTCTGCATGTGTCAGAATGTGGAGAGCACATAGGGAATAGATTACTGGCTAGATTGCTCTCTCTCCTTTTGATTCCCCCTATTCTCCTCCTGGTCACCTCTATCTCCCTCCTCCCTCTTCTCTTCTCCATATAACTCAGCGAACACCTCTGGGTGTCCCTCACGGTGGAGAATCTTCTCTCCATAAACCTAGATGTTTTATAATTGGTGCTGTATGGATGGAGAAGTCTTGAGGCTACTGTAAGAATAAGAGTGAAATCCAGAGGCAGGAAGCTTAAGTCCAAAACCTGAGAACACCAGAAAATTCCTGACTCCTGGGAACATTAATCGACAAAAGCTCATCCAAAAGCCTCCATATTTACACTGAAACCAAGCTCAACCCAAGAGTCAACAAGTTCCAGAGCAAGATATACCACACTAATTCTCCAGCAATGCAGGAACACAGCCCTGAGCATTAAAATGCAGGCTGCCCAAAGTCACACCAAACCCACAGACACATCAAAACTCATTACTGGACACTTCATTGCACTGCAGAGAGAAGAGATCCAGCTCCATGCACCAGAACACCAACGCAAGCTTCCTTAACCAGGAATCCTTGACAAGCCACTCGTCCAACCCCAACCACAGGGAGGAACTGCCACAACAAAGAGGAACCACAAACTTCCAGCATACAGAAAGGCCACCCAAAACACAACAATCTAAACAAGATGAAAAGGCAGAAAAATACTCAGCAGGTAAAGGAACATGATAAGTGCCCAACCAAACCAAGCAAAAGAGGAGATAGGGAGTCTACCTGAAAAAGAATTCAGAATAATGATAGTAAAAATGTTCCAAAATCTTGAAAACAAAATGGAGTTACAGATAAATAGTCTGGAGACAAGGATTGAGAAGATGCAAGAAATGTTTAACAAGGACCTAGAAGAAATAAAGAAGAGTCAATCAATAATGAATAATGCAATAACTGAGATCAAAAACACTCTGGAGGGAACCAACAGTAGAATAACTGAGGCAGAAGTTAGGATAAGTGAGGTGGAAGATAGAATGGTGGAAATAAATGAAGCAGAGAGGAAAAAGGAATTAAAAGAACCGAGGACAATCTCAGAGACTTCTGGGACAATGTCAAACACCCCAACATTTGAATCATAGGAGTCCCAGAAGAAGAAGAACAAAAGAAAGGGCATGAGAAAATACTTGAGGAGATTAATAGTTGAAAACTTCCCTAAAATGGGGAAGGAAATAGCCACACAAGTCCAAGAAACCCAGAGAGTCCCAAACAGGATAAACCCAAGGCAAAAAGCCCCAAGACACATGTTAATCAAATTAACAAAGATTAAACACAAAGAACAAATATTAAGGGCAGAAGGGAAAAACAACAACACACAAGGGGATTCCCATAAGGATAACAGCTCATCTTTCAATAGAAACTCTTCAGGCCAGAAGGGA
This sequence comes from Giraffa tippelskirchi, assembly GCF_054371585.1. NCBI lineage: Eukaryota > Metazoa > Chordata > Mammalia > Artiodactyla > Giraffidae > Giraffa > Giraffa tippelskirchi. The sequence goes on along the minus strand of NC_137278.1, from coordinate 112,612,898 downwards.
ATAGCATGACATACTTAAAGTGATGAAAGAGAAAAACCTACAATCCAGATTACTGTACCCAGCAAGGATCTCATTCAAATATGAAGGAGAAATCAAAAGCTTTACAGACAAGCAAAAGCTGAGAGAATTCAGCACCACCAAACCAGCTCTTCAACAAATGCTAAAGGATCTTCTCTAGACATGAAACACAGAAAAGGTTTATAAACTCAAACCCAAAACAACAAAGTAAATGACAGCAGGATCATACTTATCAATCATTTCCTTAAATTTAAATGGGTTGAATGCCACAACCAAAAGACAAAGACTGGCTGAATGGATATAAAAACAAGACCCTTATATATGCTGTCTACAAGAGAGCCACCTCAAAACAAGGGACACATACAGACTGAAAGTGAAGGGCTGGAAAAAGATATTTCACACAAATGGAGACCAAAAGAAAGCAGGAGTAGCAGTACTCATATCAGATAAAATAGACTTTGAAATAAAGCCTGGGAAAAGAGACAAAGGAGACACTACATAATGATCAAAGGATCAATCCAACAAGAGGATATAACAATTATAAATATATATGCACCCAACATAGGAGCACTGCAATATGTAAGGCAAACGTTAACAAGTATGAAAGGGGAAATTAACAGTAACACAATAATAGTGGGAGACTTTAATACCCCACTCACACCTATGCATAGATCATGCAAACAGAAAATTAGCAAGGCAACACAAACTTTAAATGATACAATGGACCAGTTAGACCTAATTGATATCTATAAGACATTTCACCCCAAAACAATGAATTTCACCTTTCTCTCAAGTGCACACGGAACATTCTCAGGAGAGATCACATCCTGGGTGATAAATCTAGCCTTGGTAAATTCAAAAAAGTTTAAATCATTCCAAGCATATTTTCTGATCACAAGGCAGCAAGATTAGATGTCAACGGACCGCACAGAAGTGTGGCAGCTGTGACGGACTGTGCAGAAGCGTGGCCGAAGAGGAGCTACACCAAGGCCGAGGCCAGGGGTGGCAGCCGAGAGGAGCTACCCCACGCCCTGAGACCGGGGGCAGCTGAGAGGAGTTTCCCCAGGTGCAAGGAGTGGCAGCTGTGGGGGCACAGGAGGGCCGAGAGGAGTTACTCCACATTCAAGGTCAGGAGGGGCCGTTGTGAGTAGATACCCCTTGTCCAAGGTAAGGAGCAACAGCTGCACTTTCCTGGAGCAGCCGTGAAGAGATAACCCACGTTCAAGGTAAGAGAAACCCAAGTAAGATGGTAGATGTTGCAAGAGGGCATCAGAGGGCAGACACACTGAAACTATCATCACAGAAAACTAGCTAAGCTGATCACATGGACCACAGCCTTATCTATCTCAATGAAACTAAGCCATGCCATGTGGGGCCACCCAAGAGGGATGGGTCATGGTAGAGAGGTCTGACAGAATGTGGTCCACCGGAGAAGGGCATGGCAAACCACTTCAGTATTCTTGCCTTGAGAACACCATCAACAGTATGAAAAGGCAAAAAGATAGGACACTGAATGATGAACTCCCGAGGTCTGTAGGTGCCCAATATGCTACTGGAGATCAGTGGGAAAATAACTCCAGAAAGAATGATGGGATGGAGCCAAAGCAAAAACAATACCCAGCTGTGGATGAGACTGGTGATAGAAGCAAAGTCGGATGCTGTAAGAGCAATATTGCATAGGAACCTGGAATGTTAGATCCATGAATCAAGGCAAATTGGAAGTGATCAAACAGGAGATGGCAAGAGTGAACGTCGACATTCTAGGAATCAGTGAACTCAGACGGACTGGTATGGGGGAATTTAACTCAGATGACCATTGTATCTACTACTGTGGGCAGGAATCCCTTAGAAGAAATGGAGTAGCCATCATGGTCAACAAAAGAGTCCAAAATGCAGTACTTGGATGCAATCTCAAAAACGACAGAATGATCTCTGTCCGTTTCCAAGGCAAACCATTCAATATCATGGTAATCCAAGTCTATGCCCCAACCAGTAACACTGAAGAAGCTGAACTTGAACGGTTCTATGAAGACTTACAAGACCTTTCAGAACTAACACCCAAAAAAGATGTCCTTTTCATTAAGGGGACTGGAATGCAAAAGTAGGAAATCAAGAAACACCTGGTGTAACAGGCAAATTAGGCCTGGGAGTACAGAATGAAGCAGGGCAAAGGCTAATAGAGTACTGCCAAGAGAACATATTGGTCATAGCAAACACCCTCTTCCAACAACATATGAGAAGACTCCACACATGGACATCAACAGATGGTCAACACCGAAATCAGATTGATTATATTATTTGCAGCAAAAGATGGAGAAGCTCTATACAGTCAGCAAAAACAAGACCAGGAGCAGACTGTGGCTCAGATCATGAACTGTTTATTGTCAAATTCAGACTTAAATTGAAGAAAGGAGGGAAAACCACTAGACCATGCAGGTATGACCTAAATAAAATCCCTTAGGATTACACAGTGGAAGTGACAAATAGATTTAAGGGACTAGATCTGATAGACAGAGTGCCTGATGAACTATGGACAGAGGTTCATGACACTGTACAGGAGACAGAGTCAAGACCATCCCCATGGAAAAGAAATGCAAAAAAGAAAAATAGCTGTCTGAGAAGGCCTTACAGATAGCTGGGAAGAGAAGAGAAGTGAAAAGCAAAGGAGAAAAGGAAAGATATTCCCATCTGAATGCAGAGTTCCAAAGAACAGCAAGGAGAGATAAGAAAGACTTCCACAGTGATCAATGCAAAGAAATAGAGGAAAACAACAGAATGGGAAAGACTAGAGATCGCTTCAAGAACATTAGAGATACCAAGGGAACATTTCATGCAACGATGGGCTTGATAAAGGACAGAAATGGTATGAACCTAACAGAAGCAGAAGATATTAAGAAGAGGTGGCAAGAATACACAGAAGAACTGTACAAAAAAGATCTTCATGACCCAGATAATCACAATGGTGTGATCACTCACCTAGAGCCAGACATCCTGGAATGTGAAGTCAAGTGGGCCTTAGAAAGCATCACTACGAACAAAGCTAGTGGAGGTGATGGAATTCCAGTTGAGCTATTTCAAATCCTAAAAGATGATGCTGTGAAAGTGCAGCACTTGATATGCCAGCAAATTAGGAAAACTCAGCAGTGGCCACAGGACTGGAAAAGGTCAGTTTTCATTCCAATCCCAAAGAAAGGCAATGCCAAAGATTGCTAAAACTACCGCGCAATTGTACTCATCTCACACGCTAGTAAGTAATGCTCAAAATTCTCCAAGCCAGGCTTCAGCAGTACGTGAACCATGAACTTCCAGATGTTCAAGCTGGTTTTAGAAAAGGCAGAGGAACCAGAGAGCAAATTGCCAACATCCAATGGATCATTGAAAAAGCAAGAGAGTTCCAGAAAAACATCTATTTCTGCTTTATTGACTATGCCAAAGCCTTTGACTGTGTGGATCACAATAAACTGTGGAAAATTCTGAAAGAGATGGGACTACCAGACCATCTGATCTGTCTCTTGAGAAACCTGTATGCAGGTCAGGAAGCAACAGTTAAAACTGGACATGGAACAACAGACTGGTTCCAAATAGGAAAAGGAGTCCGTCAAGGCTGTATATTGTCACCCTGCTTATTTAACTTATATGCAGAGTACATCATGAGAAACACTGGGCTGGAAGAAACACAAGCTGAAAACAAGATTGCCAGGAGAAAGATCAATAACCTCAGATATGCAGATGACACCACCCTTATGGGCAGAAAGTGAAGAAGAACTAAAGAGCCTCTTGATGAAAGTGAAAGACGAGAGTGAAAAAGCTGGCTTAAAGCTCAACATTCATAAAACTGAGATCACGGCATCTGGTCCCATCACTTCATGGGAAGTAGATGGGGAAACAGTGGAAACAGTGCCAGACTTTATTTTTTTGGGCTGCAAAATCACTGCTGATGGTGACTGCAGCCATGAAATTAAAAGAGACTTACTCCTTGGAGGAAGGTTATGATCAACCTAGATAGCATATTGAAAAGCAGAGACATTACTTTGCCAACAAAAGTCCATCTAGTCAAGGCTATGGTTTTTCCAGTGGTCATGTATGGATGTGAGAGTTGGACTGTGAAGAATGGTGAGTGCTGAAGAATTGATGCTTTTGAACTGTGGTGTTGGAGAAGACTCTTGAGAGGCCCTTGGACTGCAAGGAGATCCAACAAGTCCATCCTAAAGGATATCAGTCCTGGGTGTTCACTGGAAGGACTGATGTTGAAGCTGAAACTCCAATACTTTGGCCACCTCATGCGAAGAGTTGACTCATTGGAAAAGACTCTAATGCTGGGAAGGATTGGGGGGCAGGAGAAGGGGACGACAGAAGATGAGATGGTTGGATGGCATTACCAACTCGATAGACATGGGTCCAAACCCATGGGTCCAAACTCCTGGAGTTGGTGATGGACAGGGAGGCCTGGCATGCTGCAATTCATGGGGTTGCAAAGAGTCGGACACGACTGAGCGACTGAACTGAACTGAACAGGGAAAAAACTATTAAAAATACAAACACATGGAGGTTAAACAACACCCTTCTGAATAACCAACAAATCACAGAAGGAATCGAAAAAGAAACCAAAATATGCATAGAAATGAATGAAAATGAAAATACAAGAAGCCAAAACCTATGTGACTCAGTAAAACAGTGCTAAGGGAAAGGTTCATAGCAGTACAAGCTTATCGCAAGAAACAAGAGAAAAATCAAATAAATAACCTAACTCTACACCTAAAGCAACTAGAAAAGGAAGAAATGAAGTACTCCACGGTTAGTAGAAGGAAAGAAATCATAAAAATTAGGGCAGAAATAAATGAAAAAGAAACAAAGGACACCATAGCAAAAATCAACAAAACTAAAAGCTGGTTCTTTGAGAAGATAAATAAAATAGACAAACCATTAGCCAGACTCATCATAAGAAAAAAGGGAGAAGAATCAAATCAACAAAATTAGAAATGAAAATGGAGAAATCACAAGAGACAACACAAAAATACAAAGGATCATAAGAGACTACAATCAGCAACTATATGCCAATGGAAAACTTGGAAGAAATGAACAAATTTTTAGATAAGTACAACTTTCCAAAACTGAACCAGGAAGAAATATAAAATCTTAGCAGACCCATCACAAGCACGGAAATCAAAACTGTAATCAGAAATCTTCCAGCCAACAAAAGCCCAGGAGCAGACAGCTTCACAGGTGAATTCTACCAAAAATTTAGAGAAGAACTAACACCTATCCTACTCAAAATCTTCCAGAAAATTGCAGAGGAAGGTAAACTTCCAAACTCATTCTATGAGGCCACCAGTACCCTAATATGAAAACCAGACAAAGATGCCACAGAAAAAGAAACCTACATGCCAGTATCACTGATGAACATAGAAGAATCCTCAACACGCAAAAATCCCCAATAAAATTCTAGCAAACAGAATCCAACTACATATTAAAAAGATTATATATCATGACCAAGTGGGCTTCATCCCAGGGATGCAAGGATTCTTTAATATCCACAAATCAATCAATCTGATACACCACATTAACAAATTGAAAGATAAAAACCATATGATTATCTCAATAGATGCAGAGAAAGACTTTGACAAAATTCAACATCCATTTATGATAAAAAAAAAAAACCCTCCAGAAAGCAGGAATAGAAGGAACAGACCTCAACATAATAAAAGCCATATATGATAAACCCACAGCAAACATTATCCTTAATGGTGAAAAGTTGAAAGCATTTCCCCTAAAGTCAGGAACAAGACAAGGGTGCCCACTCTCACCTCTACTATTCAACATAGTTTTATAAGTTTTAGCCACAGCAACCAGAGAAGAAAAAGAAATAAAAGGAATCCAGATTGGAAAAGAAGTAAAACTCTCACTGTTTGCAGATGACATGATCCTCTACATAGAAAACCCTAAAGACTCCACCAGAAAATTACTAGAGCTAATCAATGAATATAGTAAAGTTGCAGGATATAAAATTAACACACAGAAATCCCTTGCATTCCTATACACTTACAATGAGAAAACAGAAAGAGAAATTAAGGAAGCAATTCCATTCACCATTGCAATGAAAAGAACAAAATATTTAGGAATAAATCTACCTAAAGAAACAAAAGACCTATAATATACAAAACTATAAAACACTGATGAAGGAAATCAAAGAGGACTCAAATAGATGGAGAAATATATCATGTTCATAGATCGGAAGAATCAATATAGTGAAAATGAGTATACTACCCAAAGCAATCTATAGAGTCAATGCAATCCCTATCAGGCTACCAACGGCATTTTCAGAGAACTAGAACAAATAATTTCACAATTTGTATGGAAATACAAAAAACCTCGAATAGCCAAAGCAATCTTGAGAAAGAAGAATGGAACTGGAGGAATCAACCTGCCTGACTTCAGGCTATACTACAAAGCTACAGTCATCAAGACAGTATGGCACTGGCACAAAGAGAGAAATATAGATCAATGGAACAAAATAGAAAGCCCAGAGATAAATCCATGCACCTATGGACACGTTATCTTTGAGAAAGGAGGCCAGAATATACAATGGATTAAAGACAATCTCTTTAACAAGTGGTGCTGGGAAAACTGGTCAACCACTTGTAAAAGAATGAAACTAGAAGACTTCCTAACACCATACACAAAAATAAACTCAAAATGGATTAAAGATCTAAACGTAAGACCAGAAACTATAAAACTCCTAGAGGAAAACATAGGCAAAACACTCTCTGACATAAATCACAACAGAATCCTCTATGACCCACCTCCTAGAATAATGGAAAGAAATCGTAGAAAAAAATAAACAAATGGGACTTAATTAAACTTAAAAGCTTTTGCACAATGAAGGAAACTATAAGCAAGGTGAAAAGACAGACTTCAGAATGGGAGAAAATAATAGCAAATGAAGCAACTGACATAGAATTAATCTCAAAAATATACAAGCGGCTCCAGCAGCTCAATTCCAGAAAAATAAATGACCCAATCAAAAAATGGGCCAAAGAACTAAACAGACATTTCTCCAAAGAAGACATACAGATGGCTAACAAACACAAGAAAAGATGCTCAACATCACTCATTATCAGAGAAATGAAAATCAAAACCACAATGAGATACCATCTCATGCTGGTCAAAATGGCTGTTATCAAAAAGTCTACAAACAATAAATGCTGGAGAGGGTGTGGAGAAAAGAGAACCATCTTACACTGTTGGTGGGAATGCAAACTAGGACAGCCACTATGGACAACAGTGTGGAGATTCCTTAAAAAACTGGAAATGGAACTGCCATATGACCCAGCAATCCCACTGCTGGGCATACACACAGAGGAAACCAGAATTGAAAGAGACATATGTGTACTCCAATGTTCATCGCAGCACTGTTTACAATAGCCAGGACATGGAAGCAACATAGGTGTCCATCAGCAGACTAATGGATAAGAAAGCTGTGGTACATATATGTGATGGAATATTACTCAGCCATTAAAAAGAATGCATTTGAATCAGTTCTAATGAGGTGAATGAGACTGGAGCCTATTATACAGAGTAAAGTAAGCCAGAATAAAAAACACCAATCAGTATACTAATACATATACCTGTAATTTAGAAAGATGGTAACGATGACCCTATATGCAAGACAGCAAAAGAGACACAGATGTATAGAACAGTCTTTTGGACACTCTAGGAGAAGGCGAGGGTGGGATGATTTGAGATAATAGCTTTGACATGTATATTACCATATGTGAAACAGATTGCGAGTCCAGGTTTGATGCATGAGACAGGATGTTCAGGGCTGGTGCACTGGGATGACCCTGAGGGATGGGATGGGGAGGGAGGTGGGAGAGGGGTTCAGGATGGGGGACACATGTACACCATGGCTGATTCATGTCAATGTATGGCAAAAATCACTACAATATTATAAAGTAATTAGCCTCCAATTAAAATTAATTAATTTTAAAAAAGGTGGGGGCTTCCCAGGTGTTACAGTGGTACAGAGTCTACCTGCCTATGCAGGAGACCCAAGAGATATGGGTTCAATCTCTGCGTTGGAGAGATCTCCTGGAGAAGGATATGGCAACTCACTCCAGTATTTTTGCCTAGAGGATCCCTTGGACAGGGGAGCCTGGCAGGCTACAGTCCAGGGAGTCAAACATGACTGAGCACTCACATACACACATTTTAAAAGAAAAAAAAAAAAAGAGGAGGTAAGAGATTGTCATCTGTCCACTAGGCTGTTGGTCTCAGTAATAAATGAGGATGAGGGTGGTATAGTGGAGATAAAGAGAGCTGGACACATTAAGGATCCACTTCAGAGGCAGAAGTGGCAGAACCCACTGATAGACTGAGGGATGAGGGAATGGGAAGAATCAAAGATAACTGAGCAAGTGATTTTAGGACATGGTCCTTCCCTGAGATGTAAAAGAATGGAGGAGCTGTAGTGGGCTCACCAGGGACAGGCAGAGCCTTGTAAGCCATGATAAGGAAACTCTTAAGCAAAAGAATGATATTTTATTTTATTAGTACTTTTAAGAAAGAGCACTCAAATGGCTGTGTGACAAGGGAGAGGCTTAGTTGCCCCATGGCATGTGGAATCTTCCTGGACCAGGGATTGAACCCATGTCCCCTGCATTGGCAAGCAGATTCTTAAACCACTGGACCACCACTGAAATCTGTAAGGCTACTTTAGCGGTGATAAATTTCTTTAGCTTTTGCTTGTTTGGGAAACTTTTTATCTTTCCTAATTTCTGATTAATAACCTTGCCAAATAATGTATTATTGGTTGTAAGTTTTTTCTTTCAGTATTTTTAATATATTATGCTAATCCCTTTTGGCCTATAAAGTTTCTGCTAAGAATTAATCAGTTGAAAGGAGGGTTCCCTTTCAAGTTTTTCTCTTGCTGCTTTTAAATTTCTAACTTCTGACATGTTAATTATAATGTGTCTTCATGTGAGTCTCTTCGAGTTCATCTTGCTTGGGTGTCTGTGTTTTCTGGACTTGGTTCCTTTACCAGGTTAAAATTTGTCTCAGCTGTAATTTCTTCAAATAGGTCTCCTGGAACTTTCTTTCTCCTACTGGGACCCCTTAAAAAAAGTAAATATTGGTATGCTTAATGTTGTTGCAGACATTCCTTAAGTTACCCCCATTTTAAAAAATTCCTTTTATGTCCTGTTGGTGATTTCTGCTACCCTGTCTTTCAGACTGCTGATCCATTCTTCTGTATCCTCTAATGCACTGTTGATTCTCTCCAGTGTATTTTATTTTTATTTTTTTTTATTTAAAAAATGTTATTGATAATATTGGTTTATAATGTTAACATAAATATCATGTGTAAAATGTTGTATTTCTTCTTCGGTATATGGTACAATGGGCTCACCACCAAAAGCTTAGTATCTGTCACCATACAACTCACCCTCTTCGTCCATTTCACACTCCCCTCCTACTTGTTCCACTTGGTAACAAGTACTCTGTTCCAGGTATCTCCAGATAGTTTGGCTTGGTTTGTTTGTTTATTTTTGTTTTGCTTCTTTGTTTGTTTTTATATTCCATATATGAGTGAAATCATGCTGTTCTTTTCTCCCTCTGACATTTAATTTAGCATAAGATTTCAAGGTCCATCCATGTTGCTGTAAATGGCAAGATCTCATTTTTATGGCTGAGTGGTATTTCATGATATATATATAGATATATTTATACACACACACACACACACACACATATCACATCCTCTTTATCCATCATCTTTTGATGGCACCAAGGTTGTTTCCATATCTTGATTACTGTAAATAATGCTGTGATGAACATAGAAGTGTATGTAAGTTTTCACAGTATTTTTATCCTTGAATAAATATCCAGAAGTGGGATATATAGATTATATGGTAGTTTTATTAATTTTTTAAGGAAACTTTATACTGTTTTTCATAATGGCTGCACTGATTTTAAATGTTTTAATTTTATTAATTATGCTATGCTATACACTTTCTCTCCAGTGTATTTTAAATTTCAGTTATTGCAGTCTTTAATTCTTACCAGTTCTTCTTTATATTTTCTACCTCTTTGTTCAAGTTATCACTGTATCCATCAGTTCTTCACCTCAGTTCAGTGCACATCTTTATGACTATTACTTTCAATGCCCTTTTGTTAAATTGTTTGTCTCCATTTCATTGAATTCTTTTCTGAAGTCTTGTCTTGTTCTTTCATTTGAAAGGTTTGTCATTGTCCTCCAAGTTTTCCTAACTGTGTTTGTTTCTATTTATTAGCTTTACCTAACAAATAGAATTGATGCTTTCGAAGCATCAAGGAATTGATGCTTCTGAATTGTGGTGCTAGAGAAGAGACTTTTGAGAATCCCTTGGACAGCAAAAGATCAAACCAGTCAATCCTAAAGGAAATCAATTCCAAATATTCATTGGAAAGGCTGACCCTGAAGCTCTAATACTTTGGCTACCTGAAGCCAAGAGCCCACTCACTGGAAAAGACCCTGATCTGGGAAAGATTGAGGACAAGATGCGAAGAGGGCGACAGAGGATGAGACGGTTGGATGATATCACTGACTCAATGGACATGAGTTTGAGCAAATTTCGGGAGACAGTAAAGGACAGGGAAGTCTGGTGTGCTGCAGTTCATGGGGTAGCAAAGAGCTGGACACGACTTAGTGACTGAACAACAACAATCAGTTATAGCAGTTACATCTCCCAGTCTTGAAATAGTGGCTTTATTTAGAAAGTTTTCTGTGATGCTCAGTGGCATGGTCCTCCCTGATCACCAAAGCCAGATGCCCCTGGAGTATCTTTCATGTGAGCTGTGTGTGCCCTCCTTTTGTGGTTGGGCCACGTTCACTGCAGGCTCACTGGTGGGTGGGACCAGTTCCCAGTGTGACTAGCTGTGAGGCCCAGTTACAACTGCTGCAAGTATACTGTTGGACAGAACTGATCCCCCAGGTGGGGGTTGCTTAGGGGGGCACTGGTGCCATCCAAATCCACCTGCTATACGGAACAGGTTAGGAGTCACTTTGGAGAATCTAGCCATGGTGGATGGATGAGCAGGACTGACCCTCAGGGAATACTGGGGCAGGGCCCATGGTGTTGGTTAGTTTGACTGAGAGTGATAGAAATGGTGTCTGCCAGCACCTGCCTAGCTAGGTGGAAGGAGAGTTTAGGAAAAAAAAAAAAAAAAAAACCTGCACCTACCAGTACTTCCATTCCCAAAGAAAGTTCCACCAGATCCCTGCCCTTCCAGCACACACCCTAGTCAACGAACCTTCTCTTATGATCTAGCTGTTTTTCAAGCTACTGCCTCTTCCCTGGGACTCAGAATCAGTGAGTTTGTGTGAGAGCTCTTCAAGAGGAGGGTCTCGATATTTCACAGCCTTCTGGATTTCCCAGATATAAGCCCTGCTGGTTTTCAAAGCCAGATGTCATGTGTCTCTTACCCATGCAGCTCCCCCAGGCTGAGGAGCCTTCCACGGGGCTCAGGCCCCTCACTCCTCAAGGGGGAGTTGGTTGGAACAGTACTCCCCACTTGTGGGTTACCCCACAGGGCGTGTGGGTTCTAACTAGACTGCATCTCTGCCCCTCCTACCCATCTCAATGTGGCCTACTCTTTATATTCTGAATTGTAGAAAATCTGTTCTGCTAGTCATTACGTGACTCTCAGAGATAGTTATTCTATATGTAGTTGTAGTTTTCACGTATCTATGGGAGGAGGAGAGCTCAGGGTCTTCCTACTCCACCATCTGGAGCCAGACTCTCTATAATCTCTCTATTTTAAAACCTGCTAATTAGCCAATTTAATTCCATCTGCTTCCCCTTTACCATGTAATATAACATATTTCAGGTTCTGTGAATTAGGCTGGATCTTTGGAAGGTCATCATTCTGCCTACTACCCTCTTTGTCTTTAGTACCAGCTACTATAAATAAATAAATATGGATTCTTTTTATGTCTATCATATAATAACTATTATCTTATTTCTCATTATGAACTGTAATTGTTAAGAAATTCATACTCGGATATAAAACTCAGATGTACTAATTAGTTCATTTCAAGTGTCTGGCAATTTTACTGCTCTGGTTCCTTTTAGATGTATTGATTCTATAAATTATTAAACTCTATATTGCTTTTCACTTTCAGGAAACACCTTTTGTTGTATCTGCTCAAATTTTAATGACTTTATAACCCCCATCATCCATAGATCCAGAGCCACCATTTTCACACAACATGGGACCTGCAACAACAGTTGACTGAAACTGGACTGGGTGTCTAATATTTGAAATAATCACAGTCCCTTCCTTGGGAATTTAGGGAGCATCTGTCTTTTCTGTGGCTCATAATGTACCATTTGTGCTTGGAAGTTGTGCATGGCATTCTTCCATTCATCACGTGGATTGCTTAGCAGAAAAAGTTGGTCATCAGGAAAAATAAGTAAAAATAAACTAAGGCTAATGAACAGAAAGAAGTAGACAGACTTTAAGAAAACAATCCCTGTGGTCTCAATGGCCTTAAATATCTGATTCTGATTTTCCCAAACACCCAGTTATAGTCTTTGCCTTTGTCTCCATGAGGCACTCTTTCATTAATACAATAAATGTTTATTTCTTAACTATTTTAGGTTGTTTTCTGTTCTTTATAACTAAAATCACCATCTCCTACTACTACTAAAGTGTGGAGAACTTGTTTGCCCCCATAGATTACAAAGCAACAGTGTTATCCCCAAGGACTTCCCTGGTGGTCCAGTGGCTAAGACACTGAGCCCCTACTGCAAGGAGGGGGCTGGATTCCCCATGGTGCCACAGGAATTCACATATTGCAGATAAGAGTTCACAAGCTGCATCTAAAGATCCCACATGCCATAATGAAGACTGAAGACCTGGCGCAGTCAAACAAATAATTTTTTAAATAAATAAATAATTTTAAAAGAAAAAAATAATGCTATCTCCAGAAGCTTACTCACTCTGAAAAACCATACAATGCAGGATGTAGGGTGTATATAATATATCCTCACTTGATGCCAGGTTACATTTTTAACAACAAAGAGAAACAAAAAAATGCATGTATTTATATCACAATTAAAAAGCAGCCTCTCTGTACCTCTTTCTCTCCTACCCTCTGGACTGCAAGTCTCCACTCAACTAAATCTGTAGGATGGAGCTGAAAGGAAGATAGTAGCATATCACCCAGCTTTAACTTCTGGAATCTTTGCTATAACCGGTGCTGTCACAGAAGTATTGTCCTTCAGCACCATCATTTCTTTATTCACAACTTTGTACTACACATGCATGTGTCTGTCTCCATTGGAAAACCCAAACATTTAAAGTCAAGTACCAGCTTTTACGCAAATTTGAAAAACTCCCATAACAATTTTGTACTTATAAAGCAACAAATAGAAAATTTATTTTGGAGGAAAACCTTACAGTAAAGGAGAGGCATCATAATTTCTTAAGCTATTAATGTAAAATGAAGGACAAAAAAGAGTGAAATAAAGACTTCAAAAAACATCAAGTTTGCATGACACAACTTTACCTGAAACTTCTCAAAACCTCCTTGTGGGAGTTTCCAAGACAAATATATTGTGCTTTCTTCCTGCCCCAAAATCAGTAAATCTGATGGTGGGTCTGGATCTAGGACAAGGAAATAAAATAGGAAAAGAAATCTTAAAAACAAATAAGCAAACATTTCTATCATCATGTTATCTACACTGGACTGATAACCTTGACCCTCACACTATGGAAGAGAGGCAGGATACTTAGGTTATTCTAGTCAGCTTTAGCACTATGTGAGAGTCTCAGTCTTTGCATCTCTACAGTGGTGGAAGAGGAAAAAATTTTCTAGAAAGCCTTTTTTCACAATAAAATTATGGATTTCATATTTATTTTTCTCATAGCAGAATTCAGTATGAAATTATTGGAAGTGAGATTTGGGATGGGATGGGGAGGAAGGTGGGAGGGGGTTCAGGATGGGGAACACATGTAAACCCATGGCTGATTCATGTCAATGTATGGCAAAAACCACTACAATATTGTAAAGTAATTAGCCCCCAACTAAAATAAATAAATTAATTAAAAAAAAAAGAAGTGAGATTTTTAACTGAGAATTTTATGCACTGCATAAATTAAGAGATCTATCTAACCCCCTTAAGTTTCCAAACTCCTTTTCCCTTTAAACACTTTATCTGAGGAGGTTCTAGAAACTTATTTTTCAAATCAGTAGTACGTCCCTATTTCTAATTTATATTTCAAACTGAAGTGAGGCATTTCTTTCCTTAACTGGAAGAAATATAATGCTAAAATTTTATTGGAATAATCTCATCTCTAAAATTCAAATTTTATAGGAATTTTTTTTCCTTACTTATAGATTTAAGTTTATAAGAATTCAATCAGTGGTAAATTTAAACCTGTGTCACTGATTGACAATCCTTTTCACTCTATTTTTCTTTTATGCATATTCTCTTTCAGCTGGAATTATTAATATCTTACCATCCCCCCATATTCCCATGATATATCTAGGTTTATTTCATATAATTATTAATATTCCATCTGCTTCCAAATGGATTTGAGGTGGCTTGCAAAAAAGGAGAGGCATAAAAAGACCAAAAACTATTAATTGACAGTGGAAGACAAAAGTCAAATTGTAAAGTGGGGAGAGTGTGGGGACAGGGGGAAGGTTGCCCGGTTTGTTTGGGAAAACATAGCCAAGCAAAAAATCTCTTAAAACGCAGAATGTACTGTTAATCCCAGGGTAGAAACAATGAGCTTGAGGTCCAAGTAGAATAGTGATACAAAGCCAAAGAGTCAAGAACGGGAGAGGCAGAGTCCTTCCTATGTCATAGTGGCCTTTCCACTAAAGCAGAGTGGTTACAAGGACAGAATGTGATGTCAGGGAAATGTGGGTTTGAAGCTCTATCATCCTGAAGAATCTACTGAAATTCTCTAAACCTCAGTTTCCTCATCTGTAAAAAAAGAAAAATGTATCTCATCATGATAGGTAGAATGAAGGTTGTGAAGGTCATGATTGAGAACTAAGTGACAAATAGCACAGAAAGTGCTTAGCAAAGTTCCTGACAAAGAACAAGCACTCTGTGATAACCAGAGTGACGGCAGGATGACAATGGCAATGACAACAGTAACAATGATAATAACACAAACAAATCTAAGCAGAGATCTAAGGTGCTTTCCCTGAGACAAAACAATACAAAGGCTTTTTTTTTTTTAATGCCTTTGCTCACCTATTTCTGATGTTTTAGGATGATCTTTGTGAGAGGCAGCAGAGTGTCTTCTCAGTCTGAGAGTTAGATACCTGGGTTAAATCTCACACCTCTGAACCTTAACCTACAGTTTAGGTCACCCAGGGAGATTAAACACAGTAACTTAAGCACCTGGGCTTCCCAGGTAGCACTAGTGGTAAAGAACCTGCCTACCAATGCAGGTTAGATGTAAGACACGCAGGTTCGATCCCTGGGTCAGGAAGATCCCCTGGAGAAGGGACTGGCAATCCGTGCCAGTATTCTTGCCTAGAGAATCCCATGGACAGGGAAACTGGTGGCTACAGTTCATAGGGTCGCATAGAGTCTGACGCAACTTAGCACAGCACAGTCACCATGCTGGGGTACGATAAATACTCACACTTTTTTAGTTTATTTTCCAGAATTGTTTTGACTATTGCTGCATTTTCCAGTGCTTTCCCTCCCTCCACATGGCAAACCCTGCTATGAAGCCTCCTCTCACACTCAGGCATGGGTACCTGAGCACACATCCGTGTGATTGTGACCCACAAGTAACAGGGCGCTTTGGAACATCCGTGTGTGTTCAGGGCAGGCAGACATGTAGCGATGCTAACGAGGTCAGAGGATGCAAACTGAACCCAATAAATGCAATTGAAAAGACAGCACCATCTATTTTTTCTAGCTTCAGAGTTTCGTTTTTCATAAAATGTTAATAGATATAGTCAAAATATTAGAAAAATACGAAGTATTTCATGATGACAATATCTTAGGGTTTTAGAGTACTCTGAACTTTTCACAAAAAGCTTTGCATTTGATTTTAGCAACAAGAGTTTATACCCAGGCAGGAATAATTATTCTCATTGTTTAGGTGAGAGCTTCATAGTTTTGCCCAAGGTCACAATAAATGACAGAGAAAGAACTATAATTCAGGCGTTCTCCATGTAAGTGAAATGCCCCATCTCTTCAAGCCATAGTGTCATAAACCACTTCTATTTTAACTGATGGTTAACTAGATATTGGGGCTTCCCAGGTGACTCCAGTGGTAAAGAATCTGTCTGCCAATACAGGAGATGCAAGAGCCATAGGTTTGATTCCTGGATTGGGAAGAGCCCCCTGGAGAAGGAAATGGCAACCCACTCCAGTATTCTTGCCTGAAAAATTCCATGGACAGGAGCCTGGTGCGCTGCAGTCCATGGAGTCGCAGAGTCAGACACAACTGTGCCTGCACACCACACAACTAGTTATTGACTTTAAACACAACAATTTCCCTTATTTTCCCTTAACCCCTGAAAAGTTAATTAAATATAAAATGAACTTACAAGTGCTAACCATGAGGACAGTAGGATGGCTTCTCTTTAGTCCCTTAGTAGCTATAATGCTAATTAAAAAATCAGTCCCCGGAGAAAGTCTGTTAAATGTGAATGTCCTACACATTAAAGAAAAATCACCCATTAAGATATTTAGCTCAGAAACATTTGGAATTTTATGCATTTTTTTTTTTTATTTTCTATTATGAACACAATTTTCTATGCTTAAACACAAGTGGCTATTTGGAAATCATAGCTTCTTAAGTGGAGAAATTTATGTCAAAAAGTGTATATGTCATGCATACAAGCATGATGATATCCTGAATTAATTCATTACTATCTATCCACATACATAATTTAGCACTGTACATCAGATTTAGTTATTCTAATCACACTACAGTCCAAAAAGTTGTCCTGCAAACTCTTATAATTTCTATTTATACTACACTACTAAAACAGCTTTCTAAAAGCACATATAAAATGTTAATCTTGTGTTTCATGTAACTTAACATAATCTCTTTTTAATGTTTTCATACCTTTTTGTGGAAGGCAGGATTTCTTCTTTCATTAAGCTTTTGCTGGATATTGAAATAATATATCCATCGAGAAGACTTCTGGCTGAAGGCCAACTAAGGGTTACTGCATCTGAATTCCTACTATGATTCATAAATTCAACCGCACTTGGGGCTATATCGTTTAAAACATACACATAAAATAACATTTTCTACCATACAAAGCACCTATTTTAAAACTGCTTTGGATTTCTTTGACTCTGCAAACTCTGAGGGTAACCAAGATATTCCTTTTATTCCTCCTGGTAGATATGAGAAGTTAAAAGTCAAGAGAGTGAAAAAAAAAAAAAAACCAGCAAGAATCATTTTAAACTTTGAAATACAACTTATATGTATCCCAGCAGTGTTGTACTCAGTATTTACCCTGCAGGCTGCAGTCTATGGGGTCGCACAGAGTTGGACACGACTGAAGCGACTTAGCAGTAGCAGTAGCAGTAGCATAATGTAGAAAGAGGTTATATCTTGGTTTAGTGTAACCACCAACCTCAGAAATGCCTATAAAGATTTTCAAGGCATCATTCTAGTTAAATACCAAATAGTAACAAGGTCAGTCAACAGGAAAGTTCATTGCCATCTAAATATGAAATATTACCCTTATTTTTCTGAAGAAAAATGTTAATATAGTATATAACATATATTTTATTTCTCCTTTAAAATTCTTCCACGTGTGGGAAAGTAAAAAAAACTACCAAGATATTCTCTCTCATTTCCGTTCTTTATTATTACAATAAAGGAACACCAGACCTGACCAGTTTCTAAATACATAAGTCAATCAATCTTCCCATGCCATCAGTGTCAAGAATAACTAAAATAGTTATTTTAGTAGAATAGCTGACAATTTTACTTCACCTAAATTTGAAAATGTACACATTTTGCATACACCCTTTCCAATTATCCTTTATTTCATCTGACTACCATGGAATAAGTCACCATCTGCCACTGGGAATAAGTTGCTAACACTGGGGAAATGGCACACTCCATTGTCTGTTTAACTGAACAATGGAAACATTAAATCACAAAGGGAGACTCTGGACAGAACCCAGGCAGTTAGCAACTCTATTGTCTGGAAATACACATAACAAATGAGGTTCTTCTAATTCATACAAGGGGAAGTAGAAAAAGAGACAAGAGGCAATACTGCCTGCCCATAAAGAAAATTTGTAAAGAATGAACTATTTACTAACTTTTCTCTAAAAGAACCAAATGAATATATGAACATTGAAACTTATAAAATGTTACAAGTCAATGAAACCTGGCTAAATAAATTTTTCTTTAAAAAAGAAAATAATATATAAAACAAAGCATTTTTATGGAATCCTTCTGATTATATTAATAAAGTATTTTTGAAAAGTGGAAACTTTTAAAAAATTGAACATTAAAATAATACCAAAAATGCTTACACAAGCTGTACCTGTCTGTATTTCTTTTGTGTAGGGAGAGCTGTCTTTAAAACCTTCTTTTTCAGTGCGAATTGAAAAGGTGTACACTGTGGCAGGATCCAGATTACAGAAGATTGCAGCTTCTTGAGATACCTTCTGGACCTGACAATCCAAAAGAATAACTTACCAAGTGTTCATTTAAGAAACATTCCACAATCAAACACAAGCAAAAAAAGAAAAAAAGATTGGGGGTTATTTAATTTTACTATCCAACATGCTGTTGTCGTGTCCGACTCTGTGACCTCATGGACTGTAGCACGCCAGATCATCTGATCTGATGTAAGCATGAGTAATATTGGTTTCAGCATGAAAGTTTAATTCCTCTGAGAGTCCCTTCTAACGTACCATGAAAGCAGCAGCACAGTTTATGCATGTGATTTCATAATGCTGAAAATTCCCAACAGCTCGACTCCAGAGAATTTCAATGGAAGAGTCCGTAACATTGCCCTCATGGATATTTGATGGTGCTTCCAGACCTATGCAAAACACATAAAACACTAAATTGCTCCTGGATGTTTTCTAACCAACCAGCTTTTTCTTTTATTTGTCCCTTCAAAGAGAGTAAAAAGCACAACACACACACAAAAAGGACAATGTAGTTTATTAATGAATTATCTACTAATCAACTAATTAAAAATAGTTGTTTATACATATAACAGCTTATAAAATATGATCATCAATTGTACTCAGAGTCACTGGAAACACCATTACATGCAGCTAACTCTGATGCTACAGCAAAAACTATGTGAGAGCGAATTCATGGCAGCAAATGCACAATATTCAAAGGAGGAAAATGAAATTAAAGCTTTCTGAAACTACTAAAACACAACAGACATAGAAATATGAAGGCTAGACAAAGAAGTAAAAGAATTCCTTTGTACCAAATATTGGCTGAAGTTAAGAACAAATTTTATCTGATGAGTTTTAGTGTTTAGTTTTCCCACTTTAAAGATTTCATCTAGCTAAAGGAAAATAATTGTTTTTAAAAAGCTGAAAAATGTCAGCTTTAGAGTATTGTCTTATATACTACTATTTCTGCTACTGATATAGTGATATTGATATAGTTAGAGGATCAAGTATCACTTATTTTTAAAGACAAGAACTGTAAAACAGTATGTTGCCCACAATGATTCATAATATAAAAGGCAGAGAATATAAATATAAAAAGTACATAAAAATTACAAGCAAAAGTAAAATATAAACATATATCTGAGCTGATTATAGATATGTTGAAATGCTATTAGACTAACATGACTTATGATATCAGTTTGAGATTATTTTGTGGAAAAACTGAGTTTAAACAATAACGGAAGGATTACAATTTTGGGGAAAAAGACACATAATATAATATGGTATAACAATATATGTAAAGATGTGTAATCAGGAAGAGCAAATCATTAAGAACCTTGCAACTTATTTACATTTATAGTCAGAAATATAATGATTTTAGGACACCATGCAATTTTTGTATGGCATTTATTACTACTTGCCATCAATTTCTATATCAACTGGATGCACGTGTGTGCTCAGTCATGTCCAGCTCTTTGTGACCTTATGAACCGTTGCCCACCAGGCTCCTCTCTCCATGGGATTTGCCAGATAAGAATACTGGAGGAGGTTGCCATTTGCTTTTCCAGGGGATCTACCCCATCCAGGGGTCAAACCTGTGTCTCCTCTATCAGCAGATGGATTCTTTACCACCAAGCCACCATGGAAGCCCTGAAGGAAAGGGACCCACATACACTGTCCATGGAAATATACATTGGCACAGTCACCATATAGAACAGTCTCTGAAAGCCAGGAAAAAACAATGAAGAAAGCTAAGCCTAGGATATGACATTCCTACACCTGGGCCTATATCCCAAGAAAACCATAGTTGAAAAAGGCACAGGCACCCCAACATTCACTACAGCACTGCTTATGATAGCCAAAACACAGAACCAGCAAAATGCCCACCACCCCACACAAGCTCAGAGAAGATGCGGTGTGTGCATACAATGGACTATGACTCAGCCATAAAAAACACATGACATTATGCCACTGGCCGCCGCAGGGATGGACCTTGGAGGATGACACACTAAGTGAAGTCAGTCACACAGAGGAAGACATATGACATCCCATCTAGGCGAAATGGAAAAGGAGATACAAATAAACTAGTTTTAAGAGATTCTGAGAATTCAACATAGGGTTCAAAAAAAAGTAAAAGGCCAGGGGTGAATTAGGAGGTCAGGACTAACACATGGGGGTCTCCAGTGACTCAGTGGTAAAGAATCCAAGTGCCAAAGCAGGAGATGTGGGTTCATTCCCTGGGTCGGGAAGATCCCCTGCAGGAGGGCATGGCAACCCACTGCAGTATTCTTGCCTGGAAAATCCCATGGGCAGAGGAGCCTGGAGGGCTATAGCCATAGGGTTGCAAAAAGTTGGACACGGCTGAAGCAACTGAGCATGCACGCACACATTCATGCACGACTAACATACACACAGAAATCTGTATTAGTAATAGATAATCCACAAGGATTATCATCATTCCTTCTATCCCGAAGGACCTGATGTTCAGCACAGGGAACTCTGCTCGACCTTCTGCAATAACCTCTATGGCAACAGAATCCAAATGAGTAGGTCTGCTGTTTGTATGTGTTCATATCCATGAACTGACCTGGTTCTCACACCATAATCGAACCAGGCGGTTGTACAGACAAGAAGCACATTAGAAATCAACTACACTCCGACATACCATCAGCCTGAAATTAAAGAAAAGGAAAAGGAAAAAAAGCCATGCCTAGTTTTTCCCCTCTGACCTCCCTGACTTGAGCTGCTATCCTATCCCTGGAGCCTGAGACTGGACTGTGGGGAGGTCAAGACAGTCAGGCAGGGTGTCTTTAATTCAGTCTTCTCTTAAGCCTGTACTGAATGGTTTGCTCTGTCTGGGACCAGAGTCCATAGTGCACCCAAAGGATGGTGGCCTGACCCTCTGTCCTTGGGGACCTTGGAAAAGTCACCTAGCCTCCACATCTGTTGGTGCTTAGGTTTCCAGCTCAAGCTTCCTTCCTGAGAGTGCAGCCTCCTAAGCTCAGGCACCTAAGCATCCTCTGCAGAGTGATGTGGTCCAGGTTGGGATTAGTCCATACAGGGGGTTGAAGCTTTAGAAGAAGAAAGTAGTAAGACAGAAGCCCTTGGGTGTTTGCTCTAATTTACAGCCCAGGACTTTCCCTAAGGCTATGCTGTCGCCTTGTGGACATTTTCTGTAACTACAACTTGACAAGTGCTTACTGGAACCTCCAATCCCTGGTGGCTCAGATGATAAAGAATCTGGCTGCAATTCAGGAGACCAAGAGTTTGATCCTTCGGTTGGAAAGATCCCCTGGAGAAGGGAACAACAACCCACTCCAGTATTCTTCCCTGGAGAATTTATGGACAGGGGAGCCTGGCAGGCTACAATCCATAGGGTTGCAAAGAGTTGGACACAACTAAGAGACTAACACTTCCACTTCCAATTCACAGGGCCTGGGTGGCTGCTAATGACAGCTGCCCCCAGGAAATGTCCTGGGGCAGATATAACAGAAATAAATTCCAAACACTGCCGACTTTTACAAAGCCAATTGCAACCGGTAAAATTTCCTCACTCCATTTAAGGAAAAAAGAAAAACAATCCAAACTACCAAAGGACAAGATGCTCAGCATCCCTAATTATTACAGGAATGCCAATCAAAATTACAATGAGAAATCATATCTCACCAGTCATAATAGCCATCCTCACAAGTCTACAAACAATAAATGAAGGAGAAAGCCTGGAGGAAAGGGAACCCACATACACTGTTGGTGCGTATATACATTGGCACAGTCACAATAAAAGACAGTCTCCTAATGCCAGGAAAAAAAAAAAAAGAGAGTGCTAAGCCTAGAATTTGACATTCCCACACCTGGGCCTATATCCCAAGAAAACCATAATTCAATAAGACACAGACACCCCAACATTCACTGCAGCACTACTTAACGATAGCTAAAACACAGAACCAGCAAAATGCCCACCACCCCATTCAAACTCAAAGAAGATGTGGTGTGTGTATACAATGGAATATTACTCAGCCATAAAAAAACACATGAAATAATGCCACTGGTTGCCACAGGGATGGACCTTGGAGGATTACACACAAAGTGAAGTCACCCACACAGAGGAAGACCATAGCATGTGATGGCCCTTCTGGGAAAAACAAACAAAAAAGGATACATATGAACTAATTTATAACACAAAAAGAAACTCTGAGAATTCAAACATACAGTTCAAAAAAAACAAAAAACTGAAGGGCCAAGAATGAATTAGAAGGTGTGTGTGGACTAACATATATACAGAAATCTATATCTGTAATATATAATCCACAGGATTATTTTTGTTCCTTCCACCCATCCATCATCCATCCATCCACAAAGAACTAACATTCAGCACTTGGAACTTTGCTCAAGCTTCTGCAATAACTTCCAAGGCAAAAGAACCCAAAAGAGAATAGCTATGATATACCCATACATATCGTCACTGAACCAGGAGGCTGAACACTGAAAACAAGAACAATATCGCAAATCTATTATACTCCAACATACTATCAGCATGCAATTAAAGAAACGGAAAAAAAGCCATGTTTATCCCTCCAACCTCTCTGACCTGGGCTGCCATCCCATCCCTGGAGCCTGAGCAGTCTTGGGTCCCAAGATTAGACTATGGTGGGGTCAAATTTCAAGTATTCCAAATGTTCGAAATTTGTAGAATTTTTGTGACTTAAATTAAAAGCAATGTGAATCTCAAAATGTAAAGTATTGGTATGTACACATATTATACATAGTAATTTAAAATATTCAAAGAGATTAAGAAAATATGCACTTGTTTTTTTCTAGACAAACGGCAGCATGGGGAGTGTACATGATAAGTATACACTTATCACGTGCTTTAAGAGACATTATCAGGGCTCTCAGACTCACAAAGTATGGTCTAGTTTTCATAATTTACCTAAAAATTACTCACATTCCTCACTCTTGGATTAAGTCATTGAAAGTTCCAATTAATATGCACATGTGGTTTTTAGGTAACAGATAAGAAAAACTTCATGATCTCTCAATTTTAAACAAGGTTAGCTTTATCTGTATACTAGGCAATTATAGATCAGGCTCAGTAATGAGGTTTTTGCAATAGTTTTAAAGGATCTTTGAAACTGATTGCATTACAATGAACACAGAGTACTAATTTGAAATGGCACACAAATCAAAATCGAGAAGCACCTTAGGCAAGTCCTAAAATACTTACATGTTTTTACTGCAGGTACATAATATATATTACTTAATTTAGTCCCACTGATGGTAGAAACAAAGAAATTATATTCTGTGCCTGGGGTTAAATTGTCAACAGTTATTTTGTTGTCTTGTTTCAAAAGTCTGGTTACGTTTGGACCTTGGTCACTTGCAATATGTACGCCATCAAAAACTCCAATATCAGGCATCTGAACAAATAAGATTACAGAGGTACTGTGGCTTTCATAAGGAATAACAATCTGAACTGGTTTGGGCTCTGAAAGATAAAAAGAGATATTTATAATTAGTATGGTCTTAAAACTTTCATATTTCTCTAACATGTTCTAGAATTTGTGAAACAATTAAATGCTTATGTATTCAACTTACATTTACTAGGTTAGCATTGGACAGAGAAACAAAGAGGACATTCTGACAGATCATATATACATATATATGGAAAGGGCCTCATTAACTTTCATTTTTTTGATTCTCATTAATAGTCTCAAAAACATAAAAATCTGAGATCTGTTTTTTACCTTCTTATCTACTTATTAAGAAAATACTTTTGAAAACCTACATACCAGAAGGAATGCTCAAAGAAAGTAAATAAGGCCAGATTTCTGCTTTCATAAAATTCTCAAACTGGGAACTTGCATGCTCCTGTGTACCTACAGATGATGCCTAAGTATACTATTCGTTTGTGTGTTATGTGATTCATACATTTAGTTCCATCCTTAGGATGGTGTTTGTCCAGTTCTAAAAGAATCATCGAAATACAATGAAATTTGTCATTATTTAAAAACGAATACAAGCAGATCCCTAACTAGAGTTTTGCATGGTTAGAGGGACATGAACAAAAGGCTGTTGAGAAGAGAGAGAGAATTCTAGCAGAAGTAACAACACTGGGGACGGCTTTCCAGAGTCGAGGAAAATGTTTTATCTGTCTTACAGGACAGAGCCAAGTCTCCCAGAAAGAACGTCCAGGGCACAGAGAGGCAGTCAGGAGGGAATCCCAGACCAAGAGAAAAGCATCAGCAAGGCCTGGAAAAACTGGGCATCATCGTGTATCCAGGGAATACCAAGTTCTTCCAGCTCTTTACTAGCAGGGCAAGTTACTAGTCACTAGTCGTTGGCAACTAGTTTCCAGTCACTAGTCTTTAGGAAGTTTCTAACCATGCTGTGCCTTGGTTTTTCCTAAACTGCTCAGGCACAGGCAGGCCCTCAGGGTGGTTCAAGCAGGGGGTGTGTTTGAGGAACAGGGAGCGGTCATGGTCCGAGGCTAGTCACTGTCCACGAGAGGCTTTGCCTGCCACGCTTGGTGAAAGCGACTCAGGCGTGTCCGACTCTTTGGGACCCCATGGACTACACAGTCCATGGAATTCTCCAGGCAAGAATACTGGAGTGGGTAGCCTTTCCCTTCTCCAGGGGATCTTCCCAACACAGGGATCGAACCCAAGTCTCCCGCATTGGAGGCAGATTCTTTACCAGCTGAGTCACCAGGGAAGCCCACGCTCTGGAGGTCCGACTATTCTGTCTGCACAGGGATTTTGAGCAGACATTTCATTTTTAGGAACGTGGTTCTGGCAAAAATTTGGTGGAAGGATTCATTCACATTTTATTTTCTCCCTGACATCTGTTAAAGAGCTTTATTGTGCTATTTAGAGGAGATTAAAATTTAGATAATCTCTATCCACATTATTTTTTCCTCAGATCAATTTTAATTTCAATTCTATTTTTAGATTATTGGGATACTGTCCAATATATCCTTAGGTCTGTCTTTCTTCCAAACAGATATCTTCTCAATATACATTCTAAAAATGTTTTTTTTCCCCTCTCCAGAGAATGATTAGATGACCTTCTCTTCTCAGTTTGTTTTTCTTCTTCTTCTTTTTTTTTTTTTTTTTGGTGACATCTGGTTTGATACAATGGAACTTGTTCTAAGTCACTGTTAAATATCTGACTTTACCTAGAGACAGTACTATCTAAAAGGATTTAAACACACATCTATAATTAGAAATATAGAACATAAAATCTGTGCACTATCTCCATCAATTCATTGAGCTGTAATAATAGAACTTTCCTGTTCTGTTCTTGGTGGTTATCAGGAAATGTTCACTATACTAACCATAACACTTTCCATATAGTATGTTACTGGGTTTCAAGGCACTTTTACCATGTTTTTCTTTTTCCAGTTCTTTTTACTTTTCTTCTTCTGTCATCACTAACATCTTTGGTGGGTTTCCTCTCTAAATTCCATACAGTTTGGAAAGCTCTCACAGTAAGTATGACTTTTCCAAGACTAGCATGATATCCCACAAGTATCCATCCCATCTGAATCGATGGGCAATGATCTGTGAACACTTCTAAAGATACTTTGAACAGAAATTAAACATCTGGGGTTTGGAAATGACTGACTGATATACTCATGGAGACAATCACTTGCACCTTCTTGGGTACTGAAAACATTTTCTAGGGAGACTCAGTGCTTTAAATAGGCCTAGTTTACTCTAGGCTCTAAAAGTATACAGTTGAAAACATTCCCTCCAGTGGGTAAACATGAAGTTTTACAACAATTCCACTTGTCCAGGCAGATGTAGTCAACAGTATTAACGAGTGATATGTTAAAGCAGAGGGGCACCAAGGCTGGAAAGGTGTAGAATAGGATAAAGTTATTCCTTCTCTTCAGAACTATACTGCAAACTTCTGAAACCTCAAGTGGGAGAAGGTTACACTTTAAAAAAAGAAAAAGAAAGGCATTGCCGTTTCTGGTGGATTCCAACGAGTCTCCACCTCTGTGAACATGACCTCCGTCCTTACCTATTTTCCTGCAAAATCTTTTTTCAGAGGAAGTGGCAACCTGAGAGCTGTATGAGGTTTTTTCAATATGAGATAAACTAAACTAGGCCAAATTCAAAGGCTTTTATTATAGGTTTGTTAGAAGAGCCCTCAGGGATGCCCAGTCTATCTTAAAATTTATTCTTTTGTGAGAAAAAAAAAAAAGAAAACTCAAACACCAGTTCTCTTACAGCTCTCCTTCTGTCAAGAAAAATGGGTTCATTAATTCCTCTGATAAAAAGAGACACATAAACAGCTAGAACAACTTTACTTCCCATTACAGATGGCCAAAGCTCCTCAGTGCCATCACTCTACTCCTGCAGGGAGATAAAAATAACAATCACCAAGACTCTCAGAGTGTTTGCTTGGTGTCTGAGCCTTTAAATTATATTAACTGCATAACGTAGGTAAGATTATCATCACTCCCATTTTAGGGAGAAGAAAACTGAAGACCAAAAAGATTGAATGACTTTCCAAAGGACATAAACTGGTCATTGTGGAGCTGGAACTCTAACCCAGGTAATCTGGTTCCAAGGTCCATTGTCATAAGCACCGCCTTCTCCCAAAAGGCACATTTTATAGATCAGGTGCATAGTAATAACCGGAGATCAAGTTTCATTATCAACAGTTGCTTTCGAGATAACACAGACAGATGGAGAGAGAAGATTCAAAGGAAAAAGGAATGTGCAAATTAATTTTTTTTCTACATGTCTGTAACATGTAGAAGCTCATTAAAAGGTAAAAGTCCCTCTATGCTTGACTGCCTCAAAGTGTATGGAAGAAAGAGAAACAGGACATAATATCAGGTTGGCCAAAAAGTTCATTTGGGTTTTTCCATAAGATTGAAAACACCCAAATGAAAATTTTTGGCCAATCCAATAAAGGATAATTATCAGTAATTATTTGTTAAATGAATACAAGGAAAGAATATCTATCTATGCACCTTGGGATAGGCTAATATTTGCTTAACCATCTTGACACAAGTAAAAATGATGAATGATAAATAATCAGGTGATGCCAAAAGTGATTATAAAGTTTAAGAACTGAATACAAAGACCGACAGGATTATAAGAAATAGTGGAGGGCTTCCCTTTGGCTCAGAGGTAAAGAATCTGCCTGCAAATGCAGGAGACAAGGGATTGATCCCTGAGCTGAGAAGATTTTACATGCCATGGAGCAGCTAAGCCTGTGCAACTATTGGGGCTGTGCTCTAGAGCTGGGCAACCACAACTTCTGAATGCCCTAGAACCAGTGCTCCTCAACAAGAGAGGCCATCACAATGAGAAGCCCGCACACTGCAACTAGACAGCAGTCCCCACCCATCACAACTAAAGAAAAGCTTCCCCAGCAGTGAAGACCCAGAACATCCAAAAATAAATGACGTTTTTTTTAAAAAGAAATAGTGGAGTATTTGAAGGAGCTAGAGAAAATTCACCAGAAGGAGAGAAAATATAGACACCACGAGCACATAATGGGTGTTTCCAAACATGATGGCCTTTCACACGAATCAATGAGTAGATCTGCTTTGTGACACTCTGGAGTAACAGACACGGTTCCAGACTAGAGGGAAATTATAGAGGTGCATTATACAATGATCAGAAGAATGGTATATCCTTGCTGCATTGGCCAGAAGTTCTGTTTTTGAACTTTGAAACAGTTCAAAAAAAACAACTTTAAAAAAGTTAAATAGAACTTTAAGCCCTAAAATTCTATTATCCTTCCTCAGATTTATATATGTTAACCCATGTTTCAGTATTCATGTTAGATACTGACTTTATCAATAAGTATCTGAATTAAGCAGAGTCTAGTACTCTTGCCGGGAAACTCCCATGGATGGAGGAGCCTGGTAGGCTACAGTCCATGGGGTCGCTAAGAGTCGGACACGACTGAGAGACTTCACTTTCACTTTTCACTTTCATGCATTGGAGAAGGAAATGGCAACCCACTCCAGTGTTCTTGCCTGGAGAATCCCAGGGACAGGGGAGTCTCGTGGGCTACCGTCTATGGGGTCGCACAGAGTCGGACACGACTGAAGTGACTTAGCAGCAGATCTATGTTTGCACCTGAAGATAGATATCTGAATAAGATTTCAAAGGAACTGATTATCTAGAAAGGATGGTAAGATTTGTTTTTAGATGGTAAATGAGTTGAAATATGCTAAGTTCCCTAGAGTCAAACAAGAATAGGACTTTACAGGTGAAAATCAGTTTAAAAATACATTCAGTGATCTAAATCTTTTGGAGCAAAAACTTAGGCCCAGAGACAATATGGGGAAAATCTAACCCCATCCTGGTAATGATTGGTGGCTCTAAGACAACAGCTCATTTCCCATCTACACATTTTAGTTTTACACTTCCATTCTGCATATAAATTTATGTTGGGTTGTTTAGTAGATATAAAATAGATTTTTTAGCAATATATCTTGCTTAATTATCAAACTGTCTTCTTTTGCATAACTGTCTTCTATTACAATTATCTTTAGGTAGTTTTTCTCAAAAATTTAGGTATGGAACTATGGAAATAAATTTCAGTTTAGTCTTTGAAAGATAAAATGGGAAGATTTGATGTTGGTAGAATATAGACACTGCTAACACATAATTTTTTTTTAATTAATTCATTTTTCCCACCAGGCTACCCTTACTGTTAACTAAAAGGCCTGTGAGGTCCAATGATCTTTCCTTCCTCAGAGTCATCACTATTCACCTAAATTAGTCAAGTCAAACCCCAGTTTCTCCCTTCCTCTGCTCATCATCAGGGGCTTCACTGGTAACTCATGGTAAAGAATCCACTTGCAATGCAGGAGATCAGGGTTCGATCCCTGGGTTGGGAAGATCCCCTGGAGAAGGGAATGGCTACCCACTTCAATATTCTTGCCTGGAGAATTCCAAGGACAGAGGAGCCTGGCGGGCTACCATCCATGGCGTGGCAAAGAGTCTGATGTGACTGAGTGACTTTCACTTACTCACCATAAGCACTCCAGCATGAAAGCTTGGACTTTCATATTGTAAAATGTGTCCACTACTTTCCAGCCGCACTTCCCTATCTTGCTCACCACCATCCTTTGCCTAGACCCTACAACACCCTGGAACCAGTTTCCCAGTTCCATTCTCGCCCCTATACAAATTATTCTTTGCCCGTATCAGGAAGGACATTTTTGTGACAAGGTGACCTCACCTTGTCACCTCTCCTGCATAAACCCGTCAATGACTTTCCACTGCCCTCAGAACAAACTCAGAAGCACAGCCTGCAGGCTCCATGTGCTCTGACCCCTGAATCCTCATTCAGTATCATTTCCTACTACACCTCTCCCTCTTCCTTATTCTGGCCTTTCTGTTCTCAGATGCCAAGTTTGTCCTTGTCTTACATTCTTCATGACAGTTGTTCATTTCTAAAGTACCCTTCCTCCATCTTCTTCTGCTCTGGCTCCTTCTTATCATTTAAGCCTCCATCAAATGTAACTCCTATTACAGTCCATCTACAGTAGCATCTCCATCCCTCTTCAATTACTCTTTTAAACAAGGAGTGTCATTGCCACACTCTTCTAGCAAGGAACAGTAAATCATTAGCCACTGCTGTTGCTGACCTACAACACACCCTGAAAGGAATTTAGGATGAAGAACGGAATGAAGCACACTACACTTTGTGAAAACAGGCAAAACAGGCCCTTAAACAGTTGGGTATGCTTCAGGAAAAATTTTAATGACCCCATATTCTTAACATCGTCCCATACTTGGAAAAGCACTAAAATCATTAACTGAGACATCTGTTCCTTGTGACTAGTAGTAATCTTCCACCATGATATATGCTTGATTGCATAGGTCCCTTAGCCAAAATCACCTGTATACTGGCCTCTCCCCCTGCCTCTTTGGAGCAAGTTCCTCAAAGCTCTCTGAGAGGCTGTCTCCCAGGCTACAGTCCTCAGTAAGATCCCTGAATAAAACTGCAACCCACTGCTCTTAGGTTGTGCTTTTTTTCAGTTAACACTCTCATTGACATAATTTTTCTGCTTTCCTTAAGGTTTATCACAACTTGTAAATATCTATGAATATTATTTAATGTATTTACTTTTTTTCCTTTTCTTTCTTCCCCCTTATTACGTTTTCAATAATTGTTCACTGAATTAATTTTGTTTGAGAAATGAAAAATTTTTTGGTCCTAAACCTTTTATACACTGTCAATATTTCCTTCTAGTGTGCTACAGCATGCCTCTGTGGATACAATAAAAATTACAAACAGTGCCTATATATCAGGCATTGTTCTATGTCCTTATATTTATTAAATCAGTTCTTCTCAGGACAACCCATGCAACCTGGGCTTGTGACTATTATTTTCTTTCACTTTACAAATTTGGAAACTGAGGCATAAACAGGTTGAATGCATTGCCCAGGGTTAGTCAAATAGCTGAACTCAGATTCAAACCTAGATAGTGTGACTTTGGGATGAAGTTCCGAAACATAAACAGTGCTGCCTTTATATAAGCATAGGACATTTGCAAGATACAATGGATGGAAATTGCTCCAGATCCGGAAATACACCAACAATCTATTTAAAAAGGTAAAACCTGCTACCAGAGAAATCTATCAGAAACTATTTTATAATACCCCCAAATCAGCAAATATCTGTTAAGAAATGAAAAGTATCTGATTCTCACTTAGAGTTTGTTGAATAGTTACCAGCTCGCTCAAGTTCCCACTCATTACTGTTGCCATTCCAATCTCATATGTCATTCCAGGGATTAAGTGATCAACCTTGAATCTATTAGCATCCTTTACAAAAAACTTCCTGATTTCTTGAGTATCCGATATGGATTTGATTTGAATGTAAACCTCATGGCCATCTTGTGGGAGTTCCCACTGGAGAATTATACTGTCTTCATCCACATCTTCAGGCTTTACACAAATTTTCTGAGGTGGATTAATACCTTTGAGAAATACATAAATACACACATTTTAGCTTATTGTCTGTTATTACTCATGCTGTTAAGTAAAAATATCTCAATTTAGTATTAATTCATGTTTAAAGTAAATAAATCCTCATGTCCCCATGTCTTGAAAAGGACTAAATTTTAGAGAAAAATGTGTCTTTGCTATTACTATTCAAGTTTTGGAGAATGTTCTTGATTTTTTTGTAATAACTAAACAAAGACACTAGTTTATCTTCTTACACAATTTATTTCAATATCATGCCTTACAATTTTCACTACCACAGGACTGGAAGAGGTCAGTCTTTGTTCCAATCCCAAAGAAAGGCAATGCCAAAGAATGCTCAAACTACCGCACAATTGCACTCATCTCACATGCTAGTAAAGTAATGCTCAAAATTCTCCAAGCCAGGCTTCAGCAATACGTGAACCGTGAACTTCCAGATGTTCAAGCTGGTTTTAGAAAAGGCAGAGGAAC
The DNA here is from genome assembly GCF_054371585.1 of Giraffa tippelskirchi. NCBI lineage: Eukaryota > Metazoa > Chordata > Mammalia > Artiodactyla > Giraffidae > Giraffa > Giraffa tippelskirchi. Next base: position 112,580,806 of record NC_137278.1, on the reverse strand, counting down.
CAGAGAGCAAATTGCCAATATCCGCTGGATCATCGAAAAAGCAAGAGAGTTCCAGAAAAACATCTATTTCTGCTTTATTGACTATGCCAAAGCCTTGGACTGTGTGGATCACAATAAACTGTGGAAAATTCTGAAAGAGATGGGAATACCAGATCATCTGACCTGTCTCTTGAGAAACCTGTATGCAGGTCAGGAAGCAACAGTTAGAACTGGACATGGAACAACAGACTGGTTCCAAATAGGAAAAGGAGTCCGTCAAGGCTGTATATTGTCACCCTGCTTATTTAACTTATATGCAGAGTACATCATGAGAAACGCTGGGCTGGAAGAAACACAAGCTGGAATCAAGATTGCCGGGAGAAATATCAATAACCTCAGATATGCGGATGACACCACCCTTATGGCAGAAAGTGAAGAAGAACTAAAGAGCCTCTTGATGAAGGTGAAGGAGGAGAGTGAAAAAGTTGGCTTAAAGCTCAACGTTCAGAAAACTAAGATCATGGCATCTGGTCCCATCACTCCATGGGAAATAGATGGGGAAACAGTGGAAACAGTGTCAGACTTTACTTTTTTGGGCTCCAGAATCACTGCTGATGGTGACTGCAGCCATGAAATTAAAAGACGCTTACTACTTGGAAGGAAGGTTATGGCCAACCTAGATAGCATGTTTAAAAGCAGAGACATTACTTTGCCAACAAAAGTCCGTCTAGTCAAGACTATGGTTTTTCCAGTGGTCATGTATGGATGTGAGAATTGGACGGTGAAGAAAGCTGAGCGCCGCAGAATTGATGCTTTTGAACTGTGGTGTTGGAGAAGACTCTTGAGAGTTTCTTGGACTGCAAGGAGATCCAATCAATCCATCCTAAAAGAGATCAATCCTGGTGTTCATTGGAAGGTCTCATGTTGAAGCTGAAGCTCCAATACTTTGGCCACCTCATGCGAAGGGTTGACTCATTGGAAAAGATCCTAATGCTGGGTAGGATTGGGGGCGGGAGGAGAAGAGGACGACAGAGGATGAGATGGTTGGATGGCATCACCGACTCGATGAACGTGGGTTTGGGTAAACTCCGGGAGTTGGTGATGGACAGAGAGGCCTGGCGTGCTGCAATTCATGGGGTTGCAGAGAGTCGGACACGACTGAGCGACTGAACTGAACTGATTCTCTGGAAATTATAATGCCTTCCTTTTAATCTCATTGTCTTCTGTCATAAGCCTCCCCTAAACTTGATAGTTCTTGGGCACAATGATCAATAATTAGCTCACGTTTGTTAAGGATAATTATGCAATTTTAAACTGTTCAATAGCTTTACCTTGGTTTGGTGGTTTAGTTGCTAAGTCGTGTCTGACTCTTGCAACCCCATGGACTGTAGCCCACCAGGCTCCTCTGTACATAGGATTTTCCAGACAAGAATACTGGAGTGGGTTGCCATTTCCTTCTCCAGGGAATCTTCTCAACCCAGGGATTGAACCCAGGTCTCCTGCACTGCAGGCAGATTCTTTACCAACTCAGCTATCAGAGAAGCTTTACCTTAAATAATCTTTAAAGAATTCTCCATGATTTTCCAATCCCATTCACCATTGCAACAAAAAGAACAAAATATATAGGAATAGACCTACTTAAGGAGACAAAAAAGCTGTATACAGAAAATTATAAGACACTGATGAAAGAAATCAAAAATGACATAAACAGATGGAGAGATATTCCATGTTCCTGGGTAGGAAGTATCAATATTGTGAAAATGACAATACTACCAAATGCAATCTACAGATTCAACGTGATCCCTATCAAATTACCAATGGCATTCTTCACGGAACAAAAAATTTCACAATTCATACACAAAAGACCCCGAATAGCCAAAGCAGTCTTGAGAAAGAATGGAGTTGGAGAAATCATCCTTCCTGACTTCAGATTATACTACAAAGCTACAGTCATCGAGACAGTGCAGTATTGACACAAAAACAGAAATATAGACCAATGGAACAAATAGAAAGTCCAAAAATAAACCCACACATCTATGGGTACCTTATTTTGACAAAGGGGACAAGAATATACAACAGGGCAAAGATAGCCTTTTCAATAAGTGGTTCTGGGAAAATTGGACAGCTACATGTAAAAGAATGAAATAGAACACTTTCTAACACCATAACACAAAGATAAACTCAAAATGAATTAAAGACCTAAATGTAAGACCAGAAACTATAAAACTTTTAGAGGAAAACATAGGCAGAACACTCAATGACATAAATCAAAGCAAGATCCTCTATGACCCATCTCCTAGAGTAATGGAAATAAAAACAAAAGTAAACAAGTGGGACCTAGTTAAACTTAAAAGCCTTTGCACAGCAAAGGAAACTATAAATAAGGTGAAAAGACAACCCTCAGAATGGGAGAAAATAATAGCAAATGAAACAACTGACAAAGGATTAATTTCCAAAATATAAAAGCAGCTCAAACAATTCAATACCAGAAAAACAAACAACTCAATCAAAAAGTGGGAAAAAGACCTAAACAGACATTTCTCCAAAGAAAACATACAGATGGCTAACAAACACAGGAAAAGATGCTCAATATTGCTCATTACTAGAGAAATGCAAATCAAAACTACAATGAGATATCACTTCACACCAGTCAGAATGGCCATCATCAAAAAGTCTACAAACAATAAATGCTGGAGAGGGTGTGGAGAAAAAGGAACCCTCTTGCACTGTTGGTGAGAATGTAAATTGATGCCACCACTATGGAAGACGATATGGATGTTCCTTAAAAATCTAGGATTAAAACCACCATATGACCCAGCAATCCCACTCCTGGGCATATACCCTGAGGGAACCAAAATTGAAAAAGATACATGTACCCCATTGTTCATTGCAGCACTATTTGCAACAGCTAGAACATGGAAGCAGCCTAGATGTCCATCAACAGTAGAATGGATAAAGAACTTGTGGTATGTACTCCAGCCATGCCCAATCTACTCATCATTTCCTAATGTTCAGTCATCAGTCTTCAAAAAGCCTTTTCTGGCTTTCCCAGGGATAGTAGGTAGATGCCTCTGCTTCGGTCCTCTCTGTCTACCTACAGGCTTTTTGCCCTCCTAGCAGCATCCTTCTGGATCCCCACTCCTGTTTGGCTCACTCTTACCTTCCCTCATGACTCAGCGTATCACCCCTCCACAAAGATTCTCATGGCTATCCTTGTACCCCGGGCTGAGTTAACTGATTCCTCTCTATGCTCCTATAGTATCAAGAGCATAAGCCTTCATAGCAACTATAATACAGAATCATTATTTTAAAAAACTTGTCTCACCCCATTAATATGTAAGCCCTCTGAAGGTAGATCCTAGTCTTATTCATCTTTATATTTCTAGTCTCCAATGCAATTCCTGACACTAAAACATAATCTATTGAGTAAATAATGAATGGGAAAAAAGGAATATTGCTTCAACCATAGGAAAGTAAAAGAGCACTGGATTACTAAATCCTTAAACACGCACTGCTATGTCAGTTTATAGTCAACATACATAGAAAGTCACACAATTAAATGTGCAGACTCACATGTACCTTTCTCCTGTCCCTCTACTACACAAATAGGTACATCCCATGGAAGATTTTAATGTGATTTAAAAATTAATGAATCTGTGAGAAATCCTCCTAGTCTGCCTGTCGGTTAAAAATGAAAGCATCTTCCTAAAGTGTCAGGAACTCAATCAGGCATGTATCAATTGACATGCTTTGTCTGAGCTTGGGGATAAGAAAACATCTGCTCTCTAGTATCCAACTGGAAAACTACTTCTGATAAGGATTTGCAACACTGAATGCATGTATCTTAAGTATTTGCATTCAGTAAGCATGAAATGATGTATTTTATTATTTGTTTTACAAATAATCATCATTGTCATCTTCAAAGAATCCCAAGTATTCCCAAGTATGAGAAGGTTAATTAATCTGTGGCTGTGCACATGCAGGTTTTCCATTCCTCCTGGCTCAGTTCTCGTGTGTTTAAATTTTAGCTGGTGAAATTTCAAAGAACTTTGCATATAAACGTGTTAACTATACATGCCCAAACTATACAATGTGCTGAGTTATGTGCTTTTATGAATCGAGTTTTCTCCTTTCAAAAAAGACTGACTTTAGGGGGTAAATAGAATGCTTAATTAGAAGATAGGTTACTTTAATGATTATGTTCTAGACAATGATTCAACAACTGCTTTGCCGAGGTGAGTGTAGTTTAGAAATGTATTTGCCAAAAGTCCTGGGGTGACACTGCTTCCTAGAGATCAACGCATAACATTGCGTAGGAAAAGAGCATGATCACATGTGCACACCTACTTGTTGGGTCTGAAGCTATCAAAGAGAACTGGGTGACTAATCTTCATCTTTTAGGATAATTTATTTTCCAACAAAGGCTATGATAAGAAATATTCCTTCCAGGAACTCTGGTAGGAAAAATGCAAATACTTAAGGAGTTCATGTAAATCTAAATTAATTTAGTATTTAGAATCCATGCTTAGAATCATGATTCAACATCTAGACAAATGTTCAACTGTGATCATTTTGTACCTATAAAGAATCAACACAATTAAATTTCAGCAAAACAGTATTTCAAAGTATGCAGTTTGTACTGATCAAAAGGCAAAATGTGCCCATACCTGTAATGGCTGAGATAGGTTTCTCAAAGTAGCTTAGAGTTCCTCTTTCTGCCACACTGAATAGATAGATCAGATAATGATGGAAAAATTTGAGATTTCCAATTGTTGCGGATGTGTTGGGTTTTTCAACAAATACTTCTGATTTAGCATTTTCAGCATCCAGAATAACCACAAAATAATGGTCAAAAGATACAGGATCTGGAGCATCCCAGTGTAAAAATATTTCTGTTGGGGACACATGAGTAACTGTGACATTTTGGGGTGATAATGGACCTAGTAGATGAGAAGAAACCAAAAAAAAAAAAAAAAGGCATTATACTAGTGACACGGTTTGGCAGAGCAACCTCTTACTTCTCAGTACTTCCACGATACTCTAAATTTGGAGAGAAAAGGAAAATTAGATTTGAGCCCCGACCCTTCTAATTTATTCTCCAACTTTCTGAGTGAATTACTTATTCTGAGTCTCAGGTGTTTTGAATATAAAATGGGAATTATAGTAGTAATTATGAAGACTAAATAAAATATGGAAGGTAAAGCACTTGTCAAAGTGTTTGACACACACTACTGTTCAATTTTATTACAAGCATCACCAAAATGATACTTCTGGCACTCAGTCATTGTATGTTGTATGCGTCATTTACTTCTGCCTTGTGAGACAAGAGGGCAGGGACTGCATATTATTTATTCTTCATCCCTAACATCACGGGAACTCAGGCACCCATCCTCTTACAGAAATAGTTCCCAACTCCAAATTGCTTCATCCAGTGCCAGTTATTTCCCTAGTTAATCCCTCCATATTAGCTTTCCTAAAATGGCATCTTGCACATTATCAGCCTCAAACCTGTATCCGTTCCCTACCCTCCCAACACACAGACATGCACATTCTTTTTGATTCTTTCTTTAGAAGCAATAGTTCAACAGTTAAAATAAGACCATCTGGGTTCCTGGATTCCTGTATGGCTTAACAAGCCATGTTAGTCTAGTCAGTTTACTTATCCTTTCTGAAGCTCAGTTTTCTCATTTCTCTATAGCTACTCCAAATGCTGAGAGTCAGACTGTAAAATAATGCATTAAAAGTACTTGGAAAAGGTAAAACAAGACTTAGAAACCATCTTCATGGATTTCCTTTGTTTCTAAGGTCAAGTCCAACCATCTAAGACAGAGACTGCTGGCATGCCCAAATCTGATGCCACCTACTGCTCAAACCACTGTTACCCTCATGCCTGAAGATCTCCAGTCGATGCACACTGTTCTTTTCCTACAAATTCACATCACCACACTTTTGCTCACGATGTGCTTTTCTTCCTTCAAGTTTGAATCTAAGCCTATCCTTTCCATAATTCTGCCCCTGTCACTCACCCTCTGAATTCTAAAAAACATTTATTAAATGTACTGTGGACTGGGAATTTGGGTAATTACATTTTTCTATACAGTTTTGTTTGCATTTAATTTTATTCCTTACTAATTCTCTCCATTGTAAGTCCCTTATAATCCAGGATGCATGTCTGTTTCTCTCCTGCTTTAGCATATCAAATATTCAGCTTCACCCCAACTTATTATCTACTGTGAACTGGGAACCAGTCTAATTACTGTAAATAAGATATAGTTCCTGCCCTTCTGGGTGTATAGTTTAATAGGAAAGCCAAACACATAAACAGATTCATTGTAATTTAAAATGGTTAAAGAGAGATTTCTCAGAATGTTATGAGCAAATAGCAGACCCTCAGGAATTACGTACTCATGATGATATTAAATATTTGAAAAATTGTACTTTCAGATGTCTTGTAACTTACGTGTTTCAACAACGAATACTGGACTTAAAGTAGTTTTTGCCTCCCATTCATTTATTGCAGAGAATAAAAATCTGTAAACACGGCCAGGATACAATTGTGTAATTGCTTTCTCTGTAGTATCTGGGGGGATGCTTTCAAAATGTTGCTCTTCTGTACAATCTAAATAATATTTAACGATAATTTTATACCCAAGTTTCAGCCACTTATTCAAATTATTCCAAGCACTCAAATTATTCCAACTAAACACAACCTCAGTTGTTCCAACATCCTTTGTATAGAACAAAAGGTTTTCCTGCAGAGAAGGTGCTAAAAGAAATAGAAGAGAATTATTTTTATTAGAAATTATAATTCTATCTTTAAAGCAATAAAAGAATAAGGTGCATGAATAGATAAATACTAAAAAAACAATTACATTCATATTCACAAATATATGGCAAGGGAACATAACAGAAAAACCCTGTAAAGAAATAGTTTGATCCAGTTGAGTTTTGCTGTAAAATGTAGCACTCTGTTTCATTCTTGGGTAGTAGTGGAGAAGAAAGTATTTCATTTTCCTTAAGGTCAAAAGATGATCCATCTGTCCATGTGAGATGACCTTCTTTCTGTAATAAGATGTACAAATTAAGTCAATTTAAAAGAAAGGTCACATTTCAAATATGTGTATGTCAAGATTTTTATTAGATATCTATATTATAAAATTTTCTAAGATTGTTAAATCATCAACCAGTTTCATATTTTCATGTAGATTTCCTTCATGATAAAGATTCTGAGCTGGAGGCAGAGTTCATTTTCATCCATTCATTAGCCATGTCTTCAGGAGAATAAATTTTCACATTAAATCTCTGTTTTCTCATCTGTAAAATAGGTATAATGATAGAAACTACATCTAATTTGTTGTGAGCATTACAGGCAGTGCATGTGAAGTGCTCAAAACAGTGCCAAGCCTGTGCCCTATATTATTCAGAGGTTGTTTTGATTCAAGTCATCAAATAAGTCTTAGGCATCAGAAGAGGTTTCTATTGCCATTCTGGTAAGGACGTTAGTAGTGAATATCATCAACCTCAACTTTCACAAGTAATAAATCTCTCTCTAGGTAGTAGCTACTCTCCTTAAAAGGGGTAGTAGGAAAAGTAAAAGCTTTGACAAAAATATACCTGGATCCTAATCAACAGTTTTGTCACTTAATATCTAAGTAACAGACAACTGCTAACCTCTTAGAAATGAAATATTTTCACCAGTGCAGTGGAGCTAATCAGGACTGCTCTGCATGGCAGTCAACAAGTTTAGAGTATGAATGCAAAAGACCAGGCATATAAGAGTGCCTCAAAATCAAGTATAATTCTTAGAGACAGTGAGTTCTATGAAAACTGAGACTATGTCCATACTGTGATTATGACGCCATCCCCAGCATCAAGCACAGTGCCAAGCTAGTGGCATGGATGAAAACTAAAAAGACCTGCTCCCTTCAGATATTCTAGAGATTTTAAAGCAGTACATTCCAATTCCATCAAGTAGAATGGAGGAGTATCATTTCCCTAAAGAGTCTGCTGTATTGCATATATTGTACTGCCATTTTGAATACAGACAGAAGCTCAGAGGCAGTATGGTCAAATGATTAGGGCATGAGTGTTGGTCAAACAGATACAGGTTTGAGGTCTGGCATGGCCATTTATTAGCTATGTGACCCAGGCTATTTCTGAGTTCATTTTCCTTATCTATAAAATGAGAATAATTACATTGCCTATTCATAAGGTTGTTGCAAGAACTCAATGAGAATTACCTATGTAACCCTTCCAAAAGTAGAATATAGAAATTATTAATCTTTCATTAAGTTCCTATTGAGTGGTCAAGTCCCATTTGGAGTCTAGGACGTAATGATGAATCAGTCTTTTTCTATGACATCCAGTAACAAACTCACACTTACTCATCATGGGTTTACTTAAACGGGTGATGACTTTCTCAGTCTACCACAAGGATTGACCCAGAAGTTAACTCTGATGTCAACCTCAAGAGACCAGCTTGAAAGGTCGTAGAGTAAAATGGTTAAGATCAGACTCTGATGCCTGTCCACAGATGTGCTCATTTCCTCTTATGTCATACAAGTAAATCACATAGAACTGCATTTAGAAGATATTACCAAGGAAGGTTTTTTTAAATAGTTACTTTGATGTTTTTCTCACTTTCCAAATTATTTTTAAGTATCTTAAAGCAGAATCTGTATCTTAGATGCTTTAGAAAAATTCATAACCACCTCAAGGATTCCTTGAGAGCCTCACTTTGCCTCTTATGAGCATATGATCTAACTTCATAACAAAAACCAGTAACCATAACTGTTAAAAGAAAGCATTCTAATTTAAACAGTTCAGAACCACCATGCTAGAAGCAGGAAAGAAATATATGTATATAACTGGCCTCCTGGAAAGAGACTAGCAAACTGGAAGGGGGACTTCTAAGATGAACTGTGGTTTGAGGAATCTTTATTAGAATTTCCTTCACTGCCCATTAAAAGATAAAGAAATCTCATTAAGGGAATGATGAAAATGAAGTTAAAGATTGCCAATAGTTTCACCCAAGCTTACACAAAGTTCCAAAGGAAAACTGGTATCAAAACTGATAGAATTTGCCTTGGGTCACGAGAGATCAGGGTATCTCATGGAGAAGAGTGGCAGGAAATAAAAATAGATGGAACACCAAGAAGAAAACACAGATTAGACAAAGATAGTGTTAGGTCTCAAGTTTTCCTACAAAACTTTAACCAAAATGAGATTTCATGAGCTATTCCACAGTGTTAGGAATGTTTGGAGAAAAATGTCACTCTCTCCTCATCTTACTGGTATTGACTAAAATCTTCAGATTGTTCTGTATCTCTTTTAGTAAAACTGAATGCTAAAACCTGGATGTCTACAGTGAAAGAAGTGAAATGGAGACCTCCAAGTTTTCAGGTTCATATTATTGTATTGTTCACAGAGTCAAGAAATAGAGAAAGTGGAGCAGGTTTGATGGGAAGGATGTGACAAGTCAGTTTTGGCAATATTGAAGTGTCTGTGGAAAATTTCAAAAGGGATAAATAAGCAGAAGAAAATTAGATGATGTCTGAAACTTTTGGAACTCTGGTGTTGGAGAAGACTCTTGAGAGTCCCTTGGACTGCAAGGAGATCCAACCAGTCCATCCTAAAGGAGATCAGTCCTGGGTGTTCATTGGAAGGACTGATGTTGAAGCTGAAACTCCAATACTTTGGCCACCTCATGCGAAGAGCTGACTCATTGGAAAAGACCCTGACGTTGGGAAAGATTGAGGGCAGGTAGAGAAGGGGACGACAGAGAATGAGATGGTTGGATGGCATCACTGACTCGATGGACACGAGTTTGGGTGGACTCCGGGAGTTGCTGATGGACAGGGAGGCCTGGCGTGCTGTGGTTCATGGGGTCTCAACGAATACGACATGACTAAACGACTGAACTGAACTGAAATTCATAAGAGGAAAGTGGGCTAGATAAACACTTGAGAACTGGTTCAGGTGGAAAAAAAATAAGAAATGGATAAGATCACTCATATTTAAGAGGGGTCTGGGGAAAACCAAAATTAAAGCAAAATTAGGTAAAGAAATGAATGCCTACAAAAGAGATTGGAAGAAGTGGGGAAGGAATGAATAGACAGGGAAAAGAGGGATTTTAGGACAATGAAAATAATCTGTATTATAATAAAATGATGGATACATATTATATTTATCCAAACCCATAGAATGAATGAAACCAAGACTGAACCATGATGGAAACCCTAGGCTTTGGGTGATCATGATGTATCAACACAGGCTCCTGGGTTGTAACAGATTACTATCCTGGTTGGTGATGCTGCTAATGGAGGAGGCAATGTGTGTCTGGAGGCAGAGGGTACATGGGTAATCTCTGTCTTTCCTTCAACTTTGCTATGAACCTATAAACACTCTAAAAAAGAGAGATACTGGAAAAATAAAGAGAAACAGTGTCTGGCTTATAGGAAGTGAAGTGAAAGTTGCTCAGTCGTGTCCAACTCTTTGCGACCCCATGGACTATATAGTCCACCGAATTCTCCAGGCCAGAATACTGGAGTGGGTAGCCGTTCCCTTCTCCAAGGGATCTCCCAACCCAGGGATTGAACCCAGGTCTCCCACATTGCAGGTGTATTCTTTACTGTCTGAGCCACCAGGGAATCCCCAGCTTATAAGAAGTACTTATTAAATATTTACTGAATTAAGGTAAGAAGGAATAGATTAATGAATGAACACAGGTAAAAACAGTTTTATCACAATGCATATTCTTTATATCTACTGACCTTAAAGTCGTTAAGACCAATCCATATTATTATTTGATTCTTTGACCTGAGATGTGAAAATACAAATTTTTTTTCCTCCTCATTTTTTATATCCATCAGGTGTGCAGAACTTAAGGATAGTTTACAGTATTGCTGGGCTATATTCCATGGCTTACTCTCTTTGCTAATTCTATAACAGCTATTTTTTAATGCTACCCATCCTTGTGAACACGAACCTACCAAAAGAAAAATGCTTTTGTTAAAGATGGATTCAGCAATATAACATTTCATAATTATATTTCTTAACATCTACAGAGGTTAACTCTAAAAACCTCATAGTATTAACTGTGCACTTTCCCTATGTTTCTCCCAAACCAATAAAAGTGCTAAAGCTGCTTTATTCTAGTAGTAAGTGAATTACTACCAACTAAAATAGTTTTAAGTAGCTTTAAGAATTAATTATACAGAATTATTGCCCAATTACAAACTTTAACACAAAACCACAAATATTTTTCTTTCTAAATTACTTTAGGTTACCCTTCCTTTCCCTTACTATTATACTGCTAGAGAACTTTTTAAGTGTATTTCAGGCTTCTTTTTAATTTAGAGGGCTCTCCTGGAGTAGGAAATGGCAACCCACTCCAGTATTCTTGCCTAGGAAATTCCATGGAACAGAGGAGCCTGGCAGGTTATGGTCAACGGGGTCGCAAAGAGTCAGATATGACTCAGCATACATGTACACATACACAAGACATCATGCTTGCTATGAATTCTGCTCTTTGCCATTTGATTTCAAATGGGTGCACTTTCCAGAAAAAAAAACTGGAATGGCTGGCCATTTAGTCCTTTCTCCAAGATTACACACCGCAGAAAGACAGGAAAATATCAGCCTGTTCAGAGTAAAAACTGTTCTTCAGCTCATGCTGATGAAGCATCAGTGACCAACCCAACATATTAGAAAGATGTAAGAAGGATTTTTTTTTTAATTGGAGTATAACTGTTTTGCAATGCTGTATTAGTTTCTACTATACAACAATCCAAATCAGATATATATATATACACACACACACACACACACACATATATATATACATACACACATATATCCCCTCCCTCTCAACCCTCCCTCCCATCCCCCTCATTTTACCCCTCTAGGTCATGGCAGAGCACTGAGCTGAGCTCCCTGTGCTATACAGCAGCTTCCCACTAGCTACCTGTTTACACATGTTTGTGTATATATGTCAGTGTTACTCTCTGAATTCATCCCATTCTCTCCCTCCTCCATGTCCACAAATCCATTCTCTATGTCTGCATCTTTATTCCTACCCTACAAATAGGTTCGTCATCAGAACCATTTTTCTAGATTTCATATATATGTGTTATATATATTTTTTTCTTTTTCTGACTTAGTTCACTCTGTAAAGGATATTTTGAACTGTTGTCTTGCTTTCATTGGGGAAGAAGTATGAGAGGAAATACTTTAACTACCTTATTGTCTTTTTATTAACAAAATTTATTATAAAAGATATTGTGACTCATTTATTGTTCCTATATAGGGTATTGAAATGGAACTCTTATCACAGAAAGAGCATTGCCCCTATTAGCCATCTAGGACTCTGTTCTCAAACCTTTTCCTAACATGTGTGAGAAGTAACAGGAAATAGGAAGACACCAAAAAATTGAACACATTCAGCTCTCCCTTGCAGTATTTCAAATCTAGGTCAAGTCTGATCAGGGATGAGTAATGGAGAAACTTCAAATAGAATGAAAAATGTATATATTTTTTTCCTCCTTCAGGAAAGATAGATTTATTTGACACAGTTTCTTAAAAGAATTTTCTTCTTAAAGATACAATCCGTTGACATACCATAAAGTAATCATTCTAGACTAGATGCTAAATGTCCTAGCATCCGATCTGATGCTATGTCTCTGAAAAATAACTTGAGACCAGAGGAGTTGGTAGGTAGTGCTCTAAGTCTGCTGAGCTGTACTTTTCACCTTTTATTATTTATGAGGGTCCACTGCATTCTGGGTGTGCTAATGAAATATTTCTATGTTATACTATAGTTTTAATGATAATATCTGAAAATGAGACCATTCATTGATATATTGAAGTTACCTAAAAATTCATGGACTCTATATGTTGTTCAGTCACTAAGTCATGTCCAACTCTTTGCAACCCCATGGACTACAACACACCAGGCTCCTCTGTCCTCTAGTATCTCCTGGAAAATCTATATGAACCATAGTCAGAGTTAAAGGAAAGAGCATCCACTCGGTTCAGTTTAAAAGAGGTGGTGGAAGAAAAATTATCTTTACCAGCTAAATCCGGCTTGTTCAATAAACCAGTCAAATATCAGAATAATATAGTTAGAAAAAGAGGGCTATGCTAATTCATTTACAAGTAGTTTACACTGGTTAATACTTGGCTGAATCACTTTTTAAAGGCTACCAATTTATCCACAAGATACATAATAAATATATAAATTAATAAATATTTACATACCTGTTTCAATTTGAATATCCAATCTCTGAAGTATATTTATAAAATCCAAATGCAACTGTTTAAATTCAAGTGTAAAAACATATAAGGTAGCAGGTTTCAAATCATCCCACTCATAAAACATGACATTCTGCATAATTTTTGAAGAATTATTAAGTGATATTGACACCAAAATGTTATCAGAAGATAGCACACTCCAGTTAAAAGAAACACTCGTACTTGTTGCTACTGTTTTAATATTTCCAGTTGATACTCCACCTAAAAGATCAGGGCTAATAATTAGCACAGTTTCAAATAAAACAGAATGAAACAAAAAGGATATTGAATTACCAAAGATTCATCATGAATCCCAGGGACGGGGGAGCCTGGTGGGCTTCCGTCTATGGGGTCGCACAGAGTCAGACACGACTGAAGCGACTTAGCAGCAGCAGCACCATGATGGAAAACTTGATCTAACTATAAAATCTTTCCTGGATTATATGGGAGTTTCTAGCACTCTATTTAGAATGAATGAATTACAACAGATTACAATCCACATTATAGTATTTTTAAGGATAATCTGGATTATATGTAAATCTACACTATACCTATCTACTATATTGGCACACATTAAACGCCAAAACTGAAAACTGTATTCTTACTTTAGCTTCAATTTCCTTTAAATTTTGAAAACTAAATTATAATCAAACAAAATACTATCATGATGTGGTTTTTGATTACCATTACATATCTGTTCATCACTGTAAAATTCAAATTATCTGGTAATAAAACATTCTCCCTTTCAAGATTAGATAAGATAGCTGAACAACACATACACATTACTTACGAGTTTGAAATGACTTTTCACTTAAAATTTGTCCATATTTTACAGACTGTATACTGATGTGATAATCTTCATTTTCTTCTAGTGTTACTATTGATTTTGGAAACTTTTGTGGTTCTGCAAGAATCTTTTTAACATTCTGTAAATAAGGAGATTCATTTGCCTAAGAAATTTTTATTAACTATGTAAGATACATTATAATTAGAAGTTTGACTGCTGTATATCTTCATAAGCAGTTTTTCCAATATGAAATGCAAACATAAATTATTTTTACATAAAATATTACTTTTTAAATACTGTGTAGTATATAAAGTCTATAAAGGAAAATTCATAAACATTCTAATGATGAAATAGTCAAATACTATTTTGATCTGTTTATTAATGATATTTCATAAAATGCTAGAATTACATATATTAGTAAAATTAAAGTAATAAATTGCAATAGCTATTAAATTCCTATTTATGATGTGGCATTTAGCTGTAACAAATTTACTATGCCCACTTTTATCAGAGCCATAAAATAAAAGATGCCTTACTTTTTGAGTAAAATTATTAACAAGTTGGTATTTTAAAAAATAAAATTCAGGATTTCCTCCCTTAGGAAATTCATCCCATTCAATACAAACTGTTGTTTGTTTATCCTTTGGTATATAGTGGAAACTTTTCGAGATCTGAAATGAGAAAGAAAAATAATGCTGAAGAAAAATTAAAATGCATTCTTGGTTATTGTTTCATAAGCAAATTTACAAAAATGAAACCTGAACTATACCAAATTATAATTTAAAAATATTTTAGAAACATTAATTTCTACACATGAATTAAATAACATCCATTGGATACACTATAAGCACAGTTTGGGAAAAAACTTAAAGGCAAGTAAACATAAAAAAAGAACAAAATAATGCCATTTGCAGCAACGTGGATGGACTTAGGGATTATCATACTAAGTTAAGGAAGTCAGAGAAAGACAAATATCGTATGAGTATCACTTATATGTGGAATCAAAAAGGGAATGATACAAATGAACCTATCTACAAAACAGTAATAAAAGTCACAGATGTAGAAAACAAGTTTATGGTTACAAGGGGGAAAGGTTGAGGAGGGATAAACTAGAAGGTTGAGATTGACATATATACATCATTATATACAAAAGAGGTAACTGATAAGGTCCCTACTACACAGCACATGAAACTCTATTCAATACTCTGTAAAGACCTATATGGGAAAAGAACCTTAAAAGAGTGGGTATATGTAGAAACAATTCACTTTGCTGTACAGAAGAAACTAACACAACTCTGTAAATCAACTACAATAATAGGTAAAAGAAGGGCAAGTAAATGAAAGCAGGCAAATTTTAGATGCATGTTAGGAAACCCCATGGGCTTCCCACGTGGCTTGGTAGTCAAGAAGCCGCCTGCTGATGCAGTAGACGCGTATTCAATCCTGGGGTTAGGAAGATCCCATAGCATAGACATGGCAACCTACTCCAGCGGTCGTGCCTGGAAATTTTCATGGACAGAGGAGCCCAGTGGGCTGCAGTCCATGGAGTTGCAAAGAGTTGGACACAACTGAGCAACTAACACACACAGCACAGTAGGAAACACGGTGATCCTGGGGTCAGCCGGGTAAGGAAACAAAGGCCCAGCACACCATCTTAGCATGTCAACCCGTGTGCCTTGATGACAACAGATTCTTGACAACACTTAGAATGAACCTAAATTTGAGTGCAAAATTCTTGTCTCTAATTTTAAAAGCTTGGTTCATTTGTAGGTAAAGAAAATATTAACAATTGAGGCAAAACAGCCAGACCACATTATCAGAGACTTTTATGTTCCCAAGATGACAAATAAGAATTCAACTCTCAAGAGAATGATATATTCATCAAACTTCCTACCAAAAACAACTTTAAAATGTTTCACTATTACCTTGTCTTTTACCAAATTCTGATCCTGCTTTCTGCAGTGATTATCCCCCCAAACAATTTGCAAGCAATGAAAAACAGCTGCCACCAATATGCATACATTTGCAGAGCAACCTAGGAAAGACATTTTTTCTTAGGTACTAAATATTTAGTGTCATTTCTCTTATACTCTGGAGAAGGAAATGGTAACCCACTCCAGTACTCTTGCCTGGAAAATCCCATGGATGGAGGAGCCTGGTAGGCTGCAGTCCATGGGGTCGCAATGAGTCGGACACCACTGAGGGACTTCACTTTCACTTTTTACTTTCCTGCATTGGAGAAGGAAATGGCAACCCACTCCAGTGTTCTTGCCTGGAGAATCCCAGGGACGGGGGAGCCTTGTAGGCTGCGGTCTTCGCACAGAGTCAGACACAACAGAAGTGACTCAGCAGCAGCAGCAGCAGCTCTTATACTGTTTTTCCAAAATATTTCCAACGCAATAACCTCTTGCCCATTAGTTATTCCAAAAAGGGTACATTAAAAAATGTCTTACCTTAACAAAATATTGTATGCAGAGCAGTAGAATAATTGATTTCTCCATCTGCAAAAGTACATTCAGCTCAATTAAACATGTATATTTTTAGCTTCAAAACTAAACTATTAAACATTCCTTAGGTTGTGCATGTATCACTTTAAAATCAGGTCTTTACGATTTAGACTGCTCATCCAACCACACCTTAAAGCATTGATAAGTAAGTGCTTCATGTTATTGTCCACCCAGTAAAACTGGATACATCAATACTTTTCAACAAATGACAAAGAGCCAAACAATTTTCTTCTAGGAGCTGCCATAATTAAATACAAAGCAGGTGTTAGCAATCAAACGAATTATCAGGCAATTATACAAAATTACATTGCATTGTGTGAAAGTATTTAAGCTTAATTAATGAAAATCTAGAACACCTACACACTGCTACTTTGCTGGAAGTAATTCCTCACATTTTAAAATTATACCATCCTTTTGAAAAATATTTCAAATACTGTGGATGAAATTGAAACTTAATGAGAAAAACATTCAGTATTCGACTTCTTTTGTTTTAAAAATGCATTGATCCAAAAAGCTTGTGTAACTTTTCCCAGGAACCTTAATCACTGGGGACTTAACTCTCACATTCAACTTGAGATATAAAGAAAAAAAAACAAAACTTTTTTTTTCAAGAAATACACGTGTCTCAAATTGAGAAATACCATTAATAGCAAATAGGTCCCCAGGATCAATCTTAAAGCTCTCTAAAGCTCATTCTTTTAAAGCAGGTTTCTTCCTACAAAATCCTCTATAGGTGTTCTTAAATCTTAAGCAGGTGTTCACCTCAGATAAAATGCAGCCTGGTTAAAAAATACCTAATCATTCAATTCACAGGCTCGTCCACAAAACTGCAAAGCTTTAACCCTCTTCACTTTTCTCAGCAACCTGTTATAAGTGTTCCCTTGGCAGGGCTGTGGTATTAACTTCCCTCTCCCCCAAATCTAAGCAGTCAAGTCGAATTTCGAAGGTTTGTGTGCTATATAAAAACACCAAAGTGCAAATATCGCTCCCAGCTGCCTGTTCAAGTCCAAAAAGTATGTTAGTCGTCACATCGGACTCTTTTGCGACCCCGTGGACTGCAGCCCACCAGGCTCCTCTGTCCATGGGATTCTCCAGGCAAGAATACTGGAGTGGGTTGCCAGTCCCTTCTCCAGGTGATCTAGCTGACCCGGGGATCCAACCTGGGTCTCCTGCACTGCAGGCAGATTCTTTACCGTCTGAGCCACCACAGAAGCTCCAGTGTTAATTGCTCAGTCGTGTCCGACTCTTTGCGACCCCATGGACTGTAGCCCACCAGGCTCCTCTGTCCATGGAATTCTCCAAGCATGAATACTGGAGTGGGTTGCCGCTTCCTTCTCCAGGACAGTAGCCCCAACCCCCACTCAAATTCAGCTCTTAAGTTTCAGCGGTTGCTCCCAAAGTGAAGAAAAAATTAGCAGCAGCCCCGAGGCGCGCCGTTTTAGCAATAGTCCAGAACTTTTGACAAAGGAGGAAAGAACAGAGTTTAAAGGAAACGACGGAGATTTTAAGAATGGTTAGGCTGGTAGAGAAAGGAAGAAAGATCAGAGACCTGAAAGCCAAAGCGCGATGGGTGCTCAGAGGAGGAACCTGTGGGTGCCAAGGTGTCCCCCCAGCCCTGACACTACCCAGATCTTGAGCCCCCGCCGCGTAGCCCGCGCTTTGCAAGTTTCGCGCGACACGTGCTGCGCCCCAGCGACCGGTCGCGGAGGTGGGGAGCCGCCCATCGCCCCCACCTCGCGACCGCTCCGTGCTTCTCTCCGGGCCCCGCTCACCCAGCCCTCGCTCCTCTCCAGCTCTTTTAGCAGCTGCTCCGGTGGATTCTGTTCCCTCGGGCAACGCCCTCTCTCTCCCTGGGTTAATTAAGTGATGGTCTCCAAGGAAATGGCAAGTAGGGGGGAGGGGAAAAGGAGTGGGAAGTGAGTCCCCCAAATCAGCGATTTGTGAAGGAGACTTACCCTACATAGAAGAAGGGAGTAAAGGGTAGGGCGGTGAAGGAGAACATGAATTGGCCTCTTAGGAAAAACAAGTCGACTGGCCTTGACTGTGAAAAAAAAGGCCGGTTTTAAGTTCATCCTTGGGCTTTGTATGAAGCCACCTTCCTTCATTGTTCACAGTTGTGTGGGCTGTTTGCTTGTTTGGTTTTTGCAGCATTTGACAGTCTTGCTGGAGCCCTTCCTCCATCCTGAGGTCTTCTCAGTTAGCTTTCCTGACATCACTCTCTCCTGGTTCCTCTATCATCTTAGCCAAGTCACCCTTGACGTTTGCAACTTAAAAATTGTCTTGACCCATGATGTCTTTGGGCTTCCCTGGTGGCTCAGACAGTAAAGAATCTGCCTACAATGTGGGAGACCCGGGTTCCATCCCTGGTGGGGAAGATCCCCTAGAGAAGGGAATGGTTACCCACTCCAGCATTCTTGCCTGGAGAATCCCAAGGACAGAGAAGCCTGGCGGCCTAAGGTCCATAGGGTTGCGAAGAGTCCAACTCGAAAGTGACTAAAACACAAGATGCCTTCCTTACCACTAGGGTCCTTAAACTCTATAATTGTTCCCAGCCAGGGTTCTTGGACTTTGTAATCAATAGAAACTGATAAAAAGCTAGATAAGAAATCCAGACAAGGCTTTATTGGCACCCGTGTTGCAACAGGAGGGAGCGAAAACAAGCGACAGGCGTCCTTGCTTGCTCCCTCCCTAAGTCAGGCGAGCTGGTTCCCTACATGGGGTGAGGGTCTAGGGGTCAAGACAGGGGTGGCTTAGGTGGTCTGCTCCTCCCTTTGCTGGGTGCATATGTAGTACCCTGTTGATGCCCTGCTCTTACTCCTGACTCCTCAGAAGTGGAGTTTTGTGTGTGTGTACACCTTGTTGTTAATGGTTTCTCCCAACTACACATGCATGCAGTTATTTTTAGTTCCTTATGAGTTTTTTTTTGTATTTTGTTGCACAAGGAAACATTTGTCCATGTTCAAACACTGCAACAAAAGGTCTCAGGTCCCAGATTTCAGGTCCCAGCCTGTCTCATAATCAGTAGAAATTGGTAAGAGGCCAGATGAAGAATTCAGACATGGCTTTACTGGGGCTCTTGCTGCACCTGGAAGAAGTGAGAGCAAGAAACAGGTGCCCTGGCCCATTTCTGGAGGGGGAGTGGGAAGAGTCGGTTTCATAAAAGGAGGTGAGGTCAGGTCAGTAGGGCCGATGGAGGGGTGGCTTTGGTGGTCTGCGCACACCCTCAGTGGCTGTGTGTGCAAGGATTACACACACACCTCAAGAAATGGCCCTTGATTTGTGGCTTTTTTGTGTTTTATTGTTAATATTTGCCCCATCCCTGAATTTATGCAATTAATTTAGACCCTACAGTGTCTTTGTATTCTGTTTCTCTAAAAGATGTTGGTCTAAGTGCATGTGCCAGCATTCCCAATTCCCATCCTGTCTCACCTTCCGAGTGTTGGAGTTATTTCATTCCCTTTTGTATTTTCAGCCATATTCAGACTCCCAGTCATTCCATCTTGGATCTCATTTCTTTCCAGCACTTCAGAGCACTATATACTGGTCTGCATTGACCATTTACACCCAGCTGTCCACCAGAGGCAACTCAGAACCATCTTTCCAAAACTGAACTCATGATCTTCCTTCTCCCAGCCTTTCCTACACAGAGGGAAGCCAACCAAAAAAAAAAAAAAATCACCAACTCTACATGCTCAGACTCTTTCCCTTACTACCCAAGAACTCAAAAATCCCTTTGGTTCTTCTTCTAAAACATTTTTAGGATGATAATTTCCTCTCTACTTCCACAATCATAGGCTTAATTGAAAACCAAATTATCTTTCTCTCTGGAAAATATATGCCATGTTTAAGATATCTGAACCTCAGTTCAGATCCTATGGCTCCATTTACTAGCTGGTAATCTCTCTGAAAAGAACTTGATGCTGGGAAAGATTGAAGGCAAAAGGAGAAGAGGATGGAAGAGGATGAGATGGTTACATAGCATCAACCACTATGAATCTCAGCAAACTCCAAGAGATAGTGAAGGACAGGGGACCCTGGAGATAGTGAAGAACTTGGGGTTGCAGAGTCGGACATGACTGAGTGACTGAACAACATCTCCCTAAAAAGTTGATTGTGGCCTACAGTAAGCTTGTAAAGTATTTAGTAAAGTATAAATGCTTAACAGAGTGACAGTTAACGAGGTTCACTGGGATTACGGCAGGTAAACTCATACTTGGACTGCTGTTTATCTGATATACCCAGTCTTTCCTCCACACTGTTACCTACTGTGATCTTTCTGAAATAAACACATGAGCATACGTAAAAGCTTCTTTTAGGTGCCTACTTAAAAGTCTCTTCTGACTCTTGGCTTCTTACAATGTGCGTGCTCAGTTGCTCAGTTGTGTCCGACTCTTTGTGACCCTATGGACTGTAGCCCACCAGGGTCCTCTGTCCATGGGATTTTCCCGGCAAGAATGCTGCAGCAGGTTGCCATTTCCTCCTCCAGGGGATCTTCCCAATGCAAGAATCAAACCTGCATCTCCTGTGTTGCAGGTGGATTCTTTACTGCTGAGCCACCAGGAGTACCTTGGGCCAAATTCACTGAACAACTTCACCTCTTTTCACTCCTCCTTGGCATCCTAATTTATACCCTCAATGAAATAACAGGCCATAAACCTTTGCATCTGTGTTTTCCTATAGAACTTTGTGTACATTTTAACATAAACATTTACTCTTCATGTATTCATGTTCTTAGCCAGATTAGGAACTTCATGATGACACAGACTATGTCTTAATTCAGGCAGTTATAAATGTGAACTATACTTATATTGTTTTAATTCCTGGGGGCCCTACATATATTTAGTCTTCAAAAGTGGAAAGTGTCAAGGCAATATATCACAAAGTGATTTCATTGCAAATGAGTTAGTTTTTAGTTTTTGAGAAATATGATCAAATTAAAAAGCCATCCAGGACATTAACTAAACTTGTGGTAATCACCTCACAATAGATATATATATATCAAATCATTTTGCTGCGCATCTTAAACCGTTTAAGTTTAAACTTATAAATCTTGGGGGGATAGAAAAATCAGGAAATTGCTGAAAAATACATAAAAACCCATCAAGTGAATTAAATAAAGTTTATATATTTCAATATGGTTTTTTGTCACACATCTGCTAGGGAAACAATTGCATTTTAAATAAGCAGCCATCAAAAACACTATCACCTTTTGTACTTACATCAGTCTCTCCACTAGGTCTTTGACTATGTAGATCACCACAAACTATGGAAGATTCCTAAACAGATGGGAATACTTGACCTCCTCATCTGCCTCCTGAGAAACCTGTATGCAGGTAAAGAAGCAACAGTTAGAACTGTACATGGCACAACAGACTGATTCAAAATTGGGAAATGAGTACATAAAGGCTATATATTGTCACCTTGCTTATTTAATTTATATGCAGAGCACATCATGCAAAATGCTGGGTTGGATGAAGCACAAGCTGGAATCAAGATTGCCTAGAGAAATATCAATTACCTCAGATATGCAGATAACACCACCCTTATGGCAGAAAGCAAAGAGGAATGAAAGAGCCTCTTGATAAAGGTGAAAGAGGACAGTGAAAAAGCTGGCTTAAAACTCAACGCTCAAAAAACTAAGATCATGGCATCCAGTCCCATCACTTAATGGCAAATAGATGGGGAAACAAGGGAAAGAGTGACAGAGTTTATTTTCTTAGGCTCCAAAATCACTGCAGATGGTGACTACAATCATGAAATTAAAAGACACTTGCTCCTTGGAAGAAAAGCTATGAATACCTAGGCAGTGTATTAAAAAGCATAAATGTTGCTTTCCTGACAAAGGTCCATCTAGTCAAGGCTATGGTTTTTCCAGGAGTCATGTATGGATGTGAGAGTTGGACTATAAAGAAAGCTGAGCGCCAAAGAATTGATGATTTTGAACTGTAGCATTGGAGAAGACTCTTGAGAGTCCTTTGAACTGCAAGGAGATCCAATCAGTCAATTCTAAAGGAAATCAGTCCTGAATATTCATTGGAAGGACTGATGCTGAAGCTCCAATACTTTGGCCACCTGATGTGAAGAGCTGACTCGTTAGAAAAGACCCTGATGCTGGGAAAGATTGAATGCAGCAGAAGAAAAGGAAAACAGGATGAGATGGTTGGATGGCATCACCAACTCAACAGACGTGAGTTTGATCAAGCTCCAGGAGTTGGTGATGGACAGGGAAGCCTGGCATGCTGAAGTCCACGGGGTTGCAAAGAGTTGGACACAACTAAGCAACTGAACAACACCAATTGACAACAACTCCACTAGGTCAATAAACTTGGTAGCAAGTTAATCAATGGGCTTTCCTAAAAAGCTCTCCTTCCTGAAGGGTTATCCTGTCAAATAGTGTGGCCTTTTTCCTGCCTTATCTTTTCATTTGGCCTAGGAACTTGGGTATAGAGAAATTAAGTGAAAGAGTCAAAAAAGGGAAAGTGTAGATTTAGTACAATTTGAGGACATTTATTCTCAAGGAAAATTTATTTTTCAGACAAAGAAACATAAATGGAAGTGATTTAAGCAATAGTGGAGATCACTAACATCTTACAACGTGAATTCCCTACTAGGAAATACGTTGTTTGGGGTCTTACTTACATATCTTACATAACTATTATGAAAAGAAACCATTGTCTTCACCAGAAGCTGGTTGGATACATCTGCATTAACCATATCCCCAGTGTAAACATGACACATATATAAGTAAACACGATACCCTCCCCTTCCTCATGTTTAAATTCCAGTCATTTATTTAGTTGAAAATACTGAGTGCTAAGCACTGAGGAACTGGCAACAGATGTGGTTAGTCCTTCCTTCGTGGAGCTTCACTTCTCCTGAAGGAGCTGCTGAG
Source organism: Giraffa tippelskirchi (assembly GCF_054371585.1). Lineage (NCBI taxonomy): Eukaryota > Metazoa > Chordata > Mammalia > Artiodactyla > Giraffidae > Giraffa > Giraffa tippelskirchi. The sequence continues at coordinate 112,557,351 of NC_137278.1, read as the reverse complement.
TGTTGTGTCCTCTGACTGTGCATAAACTTACTCCTCCTGGCTCCCACTATTACTATCTAAATCCAGACCATCTTTCTCTGTCATCTAATCTTTCGGGTTCCTGAATTGAATTCCAACATGTGAGGTGTGTATGTGTGTATGTCTTAGCAGGGGTGAGGGGGACACATCCCCATAACACCAAGCAAACCTTGGGATACCAGCTGGGTGTCCTACAATTCAACCTATTCTGACACTATCTACCCAGAGATCGCATCAGATTCCACAGGTTGAGCGTTCAGTCCTATAAAACTGACCCTGCCCCCAGAGGGCAGTCACAAGCCCAGGCTGTTAGCTGTGCTCTGACCAACCAATTACAGATTGGAGGTTGCCACAGACCCTTCCTTGATTCAACTGATTTGCTAGAGTGGCTCACAGAACTCAGGAAACCTGTTTACTCATTAGATTACTGAACGTGAAAGCAAAGTCGCTCAGTCGAGTCTGACTCCTTGCAACCCTATGGACTGTAGCCTGGCAGGCTCCTCCATCCACGGGATTTTCCAGGCAAGAATACTGGAATGGGTTGCCATTTCCTTCTCCAGGGGATCTTCCCAACCCAGGGATCAAACTCGGGTCTCCTTCATTGCAGACAAACTCTACCTATAAAAGGGTATAATTTAGGAGAAACCAGATTGAAGAGATGCAGGAGGTAAAGCATGTGGGAATGGATGTGGAGCTTCCATGCACTCTTGGAATCACCTATTCTCCCCAAATCTCCAACTGTTCACCAATCCAGAAGCTCTGCAAGCCCTGTCTTTTGAGGTTTTTATGGAGGCTCCATTACATAGGCATGATTGATTACATCATTGGCCATCGGTAATTGATATAACCTCCAGCTCTCCTCCCCTCTCCAGAGGTTGGGGGCAGGCTTGAAAGTCAGCAAACCGTCTAATCACATGACTGATTTTCTGGCAATCAGTCCCATTCCTAGGTCCCCAAATTACCTTATTAACATAACAAGAGACAGTTTTAACATGCCTCTTACCTTTTTAATAGCTCAGTCTTATCTGACTCTTTGTTACCCCATGGACTGTAGCTCGCCAGGCTCCTCTGTTTATGGGATTCTCCAAGCCCATTCCCTTCTCCAGGGGATCTTCCTGACCCAGGGATTGAACCCAGATCTCCTGCATTGCAAGCAGATTCTTTACCATCTGAGCCACCAGGGAAACTCTTATCACTTAGGAAATTCCAAGGGTTTTAGGAGCTCTATGCCAGAAATGGGGACTAAAACCAAATATATATTTCTTAATATAAATCACAACATCACATCAAGATACTTGACATCCCCTTATCTCTTCTTGTTAGATTGATCTAAAACAAATTCTCCGATCTCTAGTTTTTCCCTACTTTAATCCATTTTCAACTGTCTTAAGGTTAATCTTCCTAAAAGTCATTTCTAATATTAATTTCCTATCAAAATGACTGTGATGGCTCCTCAGCATTCCTCATTCCTTACTCGGCCCATTGAAGTCTTCCAGAAACATTTTTAGTTCACTTTATAAGCATTTTCAGTTCTCTGTATTTTCCCTTAAAATTTCTCTTCTACTCTACCTTTTTCATGAAACTTTTCCTAGGTACTCTTTACAAGAGTCCTATCCCATTCTCTGTGCTTCTCTGGCACTTACTGCTTCTAATGGATGATTCACTGAATTATATTTTTATATAGTTATCTGTGGACATCTTGGCACCTCTACAGACTATAATCTCCCTGAAGGTAAGATTTATATTTCATTGATCTTCATATTATCTATGGAGTCAATCATAATACCTTACCTGGTAGGTACTCATTATATATTTTTTTAATAAATACATGTTGAAGTAATATTATGAAACTCTACTATCTCCCTTTTCTAGGTGACACTTGGGATTTACTACACTGTAAAGATTAAAAATGTTTTTGGAAAAAGCAAATAGAAATTTTGACTTGAGTCATGACACTATGGAAAAAACTCATACATGATTTATAATATTACTGTAAACTTCTGGTTTTGTCTTGAACTCTGTCTTTCTGAGTCCTTTGCAATGTTCATGAGAATCTTTCTTAATGTTGTTAAAAACAAAACAACAGGCCCCAAATGGAGTCTCTTATGTTAAGCCCCATATCACCAAATTGATACTTAATTGTGATTTCAGCTTCCCCAGAAATGGAATCTTAAATCCATCAATCAGGAATCACCTGATCAGCACTAGCCATGTAATCTATGCCCCTGCCACTACCTAAAGGAAAGGGACCTTGTCATAATCATCTGCTTTTTGTCTAGTATAACTTCCTTGCAGAGTATATATCATGAGAAATGCTGGGCTGGAGGAAGCACAAGCTGGAATCAGGATTGGTGAGAGAAATATCAATAACCTCAGATAGGCGGATGACACCACCCTTATGGCAGAAAGTGAATAAGACCTAAAGAACCTCTTGATGAAAGTGAAAGAGGAGAGTGAAAAAGTTGGCTTAAACCTCAACATTCAGAAAACTAAGATCATGGCATCCGGTCCCATCACTTCATGGCAGATAGATGGGGAAACAATGGAAACAGTAGCTGACTTTATTTTTCTGGGCTCTAAAATCACTGCAGATGGTGACTGCAGCCATGAAATTAAAAGATGCTTACTCCTTGGAAGGAAAGTTATGACCAAACTAGACAGCATATTAAAAAGCAGAGACATTACTTTGCCAACAAAGGTCAGTCTAATCAAAGCTATGATTTTTATAGTAGTCATGTATGGATGTGAGAGTTGGAATATAAAGCTGAGTGCCAAAGAATTGATGCTCTTGAACCATGGTGTTGGAGAAGACTCTTGAGAGTCCCTTGGACTGCAAGGAGATCCAACCAGTCCATCCTAAAGGAGATCAGTCCTGGGTGTTTATTGGAAGGACTGATGTTGAAGCTGAAACTCCAATACTTTGGCCACCTCATGAGAAAAGCTGACTCATTGGAAAAGACCCTGATGCTGGGAAAGGTTGAGGGCAGGAGGAGAAGGGGACGACAGAGGATGAGATGGCTGGATGGCATCACCAGCTCGATGGACATGAGTTTGGGTGGACTTAGGGAGTTAGTGATGGACAGGGAGGCCTGGCCTGCTATGGTTCATGGGGTCACAAAGAGTAGGACACAACTGAGCGACGAACTGAACTGAACTGAACTGAACTGAACTGATAACTTCCTTGTTCCTGATTCTTTTTGTCTAGAAGAATCTTTCATTTTATGTAGCTTCTTGGAGCTCCTTTCTGTCTGCTAGATTGGGTGCTGCTCCTTTCATGCATTTGTAAATAAAGCCAATAAGACCTTTAAAATTTGCTCAGTTAAATTTTGTTTTTTAAACTATGTGTTAACCTTTAGAGTGGCCAAAATCTGTCTCATTCCAGAGTGTATAAAAGTGCACTTTGTTAATATTTAAATGGAACTGTACTTAAAAATTAAAGATCAACATAAAAAACATTTTTCTTTAAATCTTCTGAACTGGAAAAATTAGTACTATTGGTTCGATTTTTTTGTCTTTCCTTATCTCATGTCTCCTATTTTTAATAGATTTTTAAAAATTTCCTCTTTCAAAGAAGATATTTTACTCCAACTTTCTCACAAAAACAACACTTTTAATAAGCTGATACGTAATCAAAATGAGCCATATTTCTATCACTATTTAATAGAAAGACATTGTTGCTATAGAATTCCTAAGCTTTATTTTGCTGGCATGAGTTAAAAGAGAAAGAAAATAAAAGATGGATTAGAAGCATTTTTCATCTGTATTTGATTTCTTAAATGTGATGCCAAAAAAAATTGGCTTTTTAGTTCTATAACTAGGATTGGTCTTTTATACATTATAAAATTTCCTTAAAATATATGGTATTCTCTTTTAGCATATTAATTTATACAATATGAAAAGTAGTTATTTTTATCTTTTATGAAAATATTTAATTACACAAAACAATCCAAATTAATTTACTTTGAATGAAAATGTTATGTTCAATAAAGAGTGTTTGGCTATGCTTCAGAATCCAGGACTAAAATTTATATTTCTCTACATATATTTATGTGGAATAAACAATGAAAATGTCATGTTGAAAACTGGGACTAAACAACGAGGATCTTCATCTCCAGGATGGGGGTGGTTGTGAAGTAGTTCAGAGGTCTAGTTCATTAAGTTTATGGCTTTCCTACTGGATTTGTTAACAAGCATGCCAGGATGGGTGGGAATTTATTTCTAAATGAGATTATCAACACATTTAATATATGTAATGAATTCAGTTCAGTAAGAAAGCTGAGGAGCTTTGATGAAGAAAGTATCTTCGATGGAGGGAAAGGAAAGAACACGCAGAATGAAATCCTGACTTACTGCAAGGGCTTTATCCAAAGGAGAAGGTCCACCATCCTTACACTTTGAAAAAGTTGAGAAAAAAATTAATGACCAACATAAAAGCATCCTTACTTAAATCTTCTAAGCTGGATAAATTAGTCCCTCTTTATAGGAGAGTAGAGGATGACAGAGCTCTGTAAGTTCATAGAGATGACAAACAATCCTGGCTGGTCCGAGCATAATACTCTAACCCTTACTGTAAGCAGAATTCTAGGATGACACCTAATATTCTCAAACCCAGGTAGTCGCATCTTCTACTGTCCCCCTGCCCTGTTGGTTGATGGGACCTGTAAAAACAGTAGTCACTTCCATGACTGTGTTACATTATACAAGACTTGATTTTAGCAGAACAAAAGAGGGAGTCTCCTGCTGGCTCTTAAGAAGTAAGCAGAGATGATGTGAGAAGGCCAAATGATAGAGCATAAGCATCACCTCCAATAGCTGAGTGTGCCCCAGGCCTCAGCCAGCAAGAAAACAGGCCTCAGTTTTCTGCAATCACGAGGAACTTAATTTCTGCCAACAGCCTGAATGAACCTGGAAGAAGAGGACCCCAAACCTCACATGATGGATCACAGTTCCAACTAAGAACTTAATTTCAGCCGGTGAGATCCTGAGCAGAAGGCCCAGGTAAACCCTGTCCAGACTTCTGACACTTAGAAACTGTCAGTTAATAAACATTCTGCTTCAAACCACAAAATTTCTGGTAATTCATCTCTTGGCAATAGAAAGCTAATTCGCACCCAGTAGTCAATGTAATCGATGGGTTAATAAGCAAGCCTGACCAATCATTGCACAGGATTTCCTAACTAGAGCTCAGAGAAGATGCCCATTTGTCTTTGTCAACAAACATAATAAAGACCATTTCACCAAAGCTGCGTGGTCAAGGCTGTATGCAGTTATCAAAGTTGCACATGGAACAACCTTGGGTGCAACCTGGGAGAGATGAAGCTGGCAGAGTAAGGGAAGCAGAGATGAACGCATTCAAGTCCCAGCATTTCATTCTCTCTTGCCCACCTCAGAGTCTGGTTATTTTAAATTCTTTGAAGGAATTCACTGGATTGGCACTCCTACCGTAGCTCCTCCCCCCAGATTAGTAAGTAACATCACTGGAATTTACCCAGTCTAGTGCCCAAGTCTGTTCTCCTAACCATTAATCACAAAAAGAGGTTTAGGATCTCCTTGCTCATTGACAAATAATTAATTTTGCCTTATTTGATATAATTTAGAGCAGTTGTGGCTAGACCAGGGAAATGATATAACTAAAAAAGTACACATATTTAAGTACTACTTTTAGCACAAGTCCAATACATGTATATCCTATGTACTTTCTAAAGTTAAGAAATCATTTTCTACATGTTGATTTTATTGTACTATTCTCCTAATTGAATAATTACATATTTGGCTAAATGTTTTTTAACTTAATATTATAGTCAGTTTATTTCCTTAAGACATCGCTTCAAAATTTTATAAACATTTTGTATAAAGTTGCTATTTGCTTTCTGAGTTTGTACTGTGTTAAAGTAAAATCAGTGATAAGATCTAAGTGCAAAAAGTACTGTATATGGATTATAGAATATATAGTACCAATCCAGGAAAGGAAGGACACAAAATATAAGTGTTCATCACTGATGAGAAGAAAATGCAGTGTTCTATTCCAATTTCATGTGGCACATAAACACACAGGATATGCCTGTTATTTTAGCCAAAATCAAGCTGCTGGATATGGTCATTTTTTGATAGTGACAGATATAGGCAGTGGTCCTCCTCAGTGTTTTCTAATTCTTAAGTGAAGAGAAGCAATTACCACGTTAGTAAATCTTGAAAGGCTGGTGGGAGTTTCTCTTTTAATATAAATAAGCATCATTCTTTTAAAATATGGGCCACAAATTCCACACGAATTAGAATAGAGACTCCTTTACTCCTTTAACTAACCAGTTTTCTAGTTTTCTTTTCTATTAAGTGTTACGATATTTGTTTGAGGTTTATATTAGTCAAAATGCCTAATTCTAAAGAAAAGTGCAAAGAATGAGTAGAATTCTTTACACACTGCTTAAGTAATAAAATTTATTCATTGGGGTAATTTTTATTTTTTTATCCTATCTACCAAAATTGTTTCTCTAAGGGCTTCACTTTTTCCTTTAAAAATAAATCTATATTTTAAATCCCTAAAGAAACACTTGGTTATTAAAGAGAAGTATATATTTTGTATACATTTTTGGTATGCAGATGTATACAAAAGATGTATATATCTTTGTATACATGGAAAATTTACCCATAATCCCACCAGCCCAAGATAATGAGTGTTGAACATATTTATCTGTTTCTTCCCAAGATATTGTTTGTGCAATGCATATATGTCTTTTCAACAAGATTAATCTTAAGATTAAGTATATATATTATATATATATTTATTATATATATAATATATGTATACTTTTATATATTGCCTTTGTTCACAAAACATGCTTCTTTAGTAAAGAATTTTTGAAAATATAGCCTTGAATTATGCATAATAATCCAGTTTATGGATATCATACAACTTATAAAGCAAAAACCAAACTGTAGAATTGTAGATTATTTAAGGTGTTTCCAAATTTGGGGCACTGTAAAAAATATTTAAATGAATCTTCAAGTTTAAAATGGTGTATCACCAGCACTTTAATGTATCCCTGGCTAATATTTCTCTAAACAGTGAAGAAACAAAAATATAAAAACAAAAATTCACAAACTGAAATTGTTTAACAGAACAAAATTGATTTCAGAAGAAATTCTGTTATTATAGATAGACCAATGTCTCCCAGGAGAAAGGAAAGGAAATAACTTAGATCTCTCCCATTTCCTATGCCTAAACTAAGAGTTTTGAGATCTGTAAATACCAAACACTGTTCAGGAACCATATTATCACAAAACCATATCTTTCAAAAGTAGCTAAATTTCCTTTAACTGTCTCATTGGTCTTTCTATGCCTATTCAACCATTGTAGCTCCCAGGGAACAACAGATTCTATCAGTATCCCACTGTATTTTATAAGTGGCCATCACAAAATAAACAGCATAGATGAAGAACAATGGTCAACAACAAAAACAATTGTTGTGAAAGAAGAAAATTGTAGCTTTTCACAAATTTTGATTATTTGAGCAATCAGAGAAGCATGAAAGTACATAAGGAAGAGTTGTCACCTCTGCACAGTTGAGAAATATTAGGAATTACCAGCTAGAACATGGGAAGTGAAATACGATTTGACTTTAGCTGGAAATAGAAGAAAATTTTCACCATTCCTCAAGTGGTAATAGAGTATAACCAAGAGCAATCCATGGGGCTTCCCTGGTAGCCCGGTGGTAAAGAATCTGCCTGACAATGCAGGAACCACAGGTTCTATCCCTGGGCTGGGAAGATCTTCTGGAGAAGGGAATGGCAACCCACTGGAGTATTCTTGCCTGGAAAAATCCCATGGACAGAGGAGCCTGGAGGGCTACAGTCCATGGGGTCGCAAGAGTCGGACAGGACTTAGTGACTGAACAGCAACAAAGGGCAATCCATATAATTTATTCATTAGTAAACAGCAAAAGTGACATGAAAATAAGCTATGAGACCTATGAAAAAATATTTCAAAGAATATCATTGTAAAAAATAATGACAGGAAGAACAGACTGGTTAGTGCCAGCACCCTGTTGCAAAATTTAGGAAAAAAAAATCAGGAAAGTTTTGCGTTTTCTCTAAATCTTGCAAAAAGACATGATTTTCACAGAAGTACAGAAAAAAGTATTGAGAGGAAAAAAATGATGTGGTATAAATAGAAAACAACCTGAAGTTTAAAGATGGTTAAAAGGGGAATTTGATTAGAATAAATGCAAGGAAACTAAAAAGGTATTCATAGAATTATAATCCACGGTGATGGGAGCATAGCAAGTATAAATAACTACTATGGAAAAAAAGCCTGAAAACCTCTACAGTTATGTAAAGCAAAAACACAAATAGATTATGACATATGAGAGAAATGTCACAAGTGTAAGGAGGAACAGCATACACATAATTAATATTCCTGAATATAAAACCAGATTAAAGTTAAGCATAACAAATAAAAATATACCAGCAGTAGAAGAAATACGTCTTGTAAATTTTAGAAAAGGATTGTGTGAAGATTGGAGGATTTCAAAACATCCAAAAGAATACCAACGAACCATGCCTATGCACATTTTCACATTATCAAAATTCAAAACTTGAAGGAAAATTTTAATATGCAACATTCAAAAGAAAAAGGGAAAGAAACATAATGGAACCAAATATCCTGGAACGAAATGTTTCTTTTGCAACACTCAATGTCTAAATGCAGTAAAACAATACTTACAGTTTTGAAAGCAAACTGTAACCTCCAACTTTTATACTCAGCTAAATCCTTTTTAAAAGATGATACGTGCTTTGCGAGCATTAGTTCCATTAGCCTTACACTAGCCCACTGAGAAATTTGAAAAATATGAAGTGCAAAATTGTTAAATTTACTTAGAATCACAGGAAAAGAAGGTGTTAGTATTTGAAATTGTACTTCCTTGGTCTGAAAGCCCAAGATCTTAGCTGTCATGATACACTGTGAGTAAAAATTTGGAAGATATACAATCCATGTACTTTGCTTGAGAAAAATAACTTGAAGATTGAAATTAAACAACCAAGAAATAAATCAAACATAAGAATTAATTAATGGAGCCACTGACACTGATGGTAAGGATTACAGTTTACTCACACATAGAACTATTAAATTGGGTTACAAAGCTAAAATGTATTTATATGTGTTTACAGTTTTAATAGAAAAAACCGACACATAATTTTGATACAAAATAAATTTGATTGAGAAGGCAGGAAACTTAAATTCCATACTTTTCAGTAGACATAATTTCCTTTTTATCTTCTCAAGGTTTGCTAATCTCTGTATATTCTGGTAATAGACAACATTTTTGATAAACTAATAATATAATATTTTAGCTAGAACTCAAGCCTTCAAATTAGCAGTCATTAGTGAAAAACTCTGAAATTTTTTTCTCCCAAAGATCTAGAGGCTTAATTAGAAAGAAATGAAGCTGGGAACAGAGAGTTGCTAACCTTTGTGCAAATTATCAAAAAGTGCCTACTAATGGCAGGTATATTACAAAAAGGCACAAGGTCTGATGGATGAATTAGAAAATGCCTCCCCTTTCTTACCTCAGGAGTTATTAGAAACAGGCTCCTCCCTCTGGAAAGATGCAGTCCCAAAGATGGGTGTTTGGTTTGGCAAGAGGCCAGTGCCTTTGTGCAAAGAAAAAGGAATTTCATCTTCTGTGCAAAAACAGCCTCTTGTCATGCAGGGTTCATGACCCGGCTTGAGGAACCTGAGTCAGATTTCAGCATATCTTCGCCCATCAGATGAGCACTTTAATACAGGGACCAAAATGTAAAATAATTGACAGAGATCCTACCTGGAAATATTAGCATAAATGTGAATCCTAATCCGCTTGGGCTACAGGCCCTCTGATCAGAGTCCTACTTATTCTATATCTTGGAATCTTTTGACTCTATATATTGTAATCACACATGTTCTCAATAGGTTAATTTGAAGAAATTGTTGAGATATCTAGATTTCACTAGTGTTATTTTGTGTGTAATGTGAATGTTAATCTTGAAACACTGTATGGAAATTAACAGCATAGAAAAAGCTCAGTAACCTCCCAACTCCTATTAAGAGCCTCTATTCTTTTGGGTATCAGAGCCTTAGGGTACATGTCTATTTTTTTTCAACTTCATTGAATAGAATATATGAGTAGCTTATTCAGATTCATCTCTTAAAACTCACATAAATAAGAGGTTTGTTTTATTAATGAAAACTTAATTTTTTTAAATGGAACCACAAATCCCAGAGTATATTAATTATAATACAACCGTAAAGGTAGGGACAGGTAAGTTAAAGCTTGTCAAGTTATTTGTCCTGATAGGCACACTGTGAAAGTACCACTAAGAAAATGGAAAAAGAAAAAAATAGACAACATAAGAAATAAAATAAGAAAAATATTTGAATTGAGCAGCACACGCAGACATATATACTAAAGTGACAGATGTTTTCTGTTTACTGTATCAACAAGGACTTATTTCTGTGCCTCTCTAGTGTTGATGATGATAAAGGATTAATCAAAACAAAGTCTTATAACCTTCTTGTGGGAGGAATAAGTTGATTTAGCAATTGTGAAAGACAAATAAGGAAAGACATGTGGAAAATTCTTCAGCACATTGACCCATTTGATCCCTCAGTTCACTTCATGCATAAGGATCTAAAATATCAAGACCATTTCAAGAAAAAGAAATGCAAAAAGCAAAATGATTGTCAGGGAAGGCCTTACGAATAGCTCAGAAAAGAAGAGAAGCCAAAGGCAAAGGAGAAAAGGAAAGATATATCCATTTGACTGCAGAGTTTCAAAGAATCACAAAGAGAGATAAAAAAGCCTTCTTCAGTGATCAATGGGAGAAGGCAATGGCACCCCACTCCAGTACTCTTGCCTAGAAAATCCCATGGATGGAGGAGCCTGGTAGGCTATAGTCCATGGGGTCGCTATGAGTCGTACACGACTGAGCAACTTCACTTTCACTTTTCCCTTTCATGCACTGGAGAAGGAAATGGCAATCCACTCCAGTATTCTTGCCTGGAGAATCCTAGGGACGGCGGAGCCTGGTGAGCTGCCGTCCATGGGATCGCACAAAGTCAGACACGACTGAAGCGACTTAGCAGCAGCAGCAGCAGCAGCAGTGATCAATGCAAAGAAATAGAGGAAAACAACAGAATGGGAAAGACTAGAGATCTCTTCAAGAAAATTAGAGGTACCAAGGGAACATTTCATGCAAAGATAGGCACAATAAAGGGCACAAACGATATGGACCTGACAGAAGCAGGAGATATTAAGAAGCAGCAGCAAGAATATACAGAACTATACAAAAAAATCGTCATGACCCAGATAACCACAATGGTGTGATCACTTACCTATGTGAAGTCAAGTGGGCCTTAAGAAGCATCACTACAAATAAAGCTAATGGAGTTGATGGAATTCCAGCTGAGCTATTTCAAATCCTAAAAGATGATGCCGTGAAAGTCCTGCACTCAATATGTCAGCAAATTTGGAAAACTCAGCAGTGGCCACAGGACTGGAAAAGGGTAGATTTCATTCCAATCCCAAAAAAAGGCAATGCCAAAGAATGCTCAAACTATTGCACAATTGCACTCATTCCACACACTAGCAAAGTAGTGCTCAAAATTCTCCAAGCAAGTCTTCAACAGTACATGAATCATGAACTTCCAGATATTCAAGCTGGATTTAGAAAAGGCAAAGGAACCAGAGATCAAATTGCCAATATCCAAAGGATCATCAAAAAAGCAAGAGGGTTCCAGAAAAACATCTACTTCTGCCTTGTTGACTATGCCAAAGCCTTTAACTGTGTGGATCACAACAAACTGTGGAAAATTCTTCAAGAGATGGGAATACAAGACCACCTTACCTGCCTCCTAAGAAATCTTTGTGCAGGTCAAGAAGCAACAGTTAGAACCGTACATGGTAGAACAGATTGGTTCCAAATTGGGAAACGAGTACATCAAGGCTGTATATTGTCACTCTCCTTATTTAACTTCTATTCAGAGTACATCATGCGAAATGCTGGGCTGGATAAAGCACAAGCTGGAATCAAGATTGGTGAGAGAAATATCAATAACCTCAGATATGCGGATGACACCACCCTTACAGCAGAAAGCGAAGAAGAACTAAAAAGCCTGTTGATGAAGGTGAGAGAGGAGAGTGAAAAAGTTGGCTTAAAACTCAACATTCAGAAAACTAAGATCATGGCATCCGGTCCCATCACTTCATGGCAAATAGATGGGGAAACAGTGGAAACAGTGATAGACTATTTTCGGGGGCTCCAAAATCACTGCAGATGGTAACTGCAGCCATGAAATTAAAAGATGCTTGCTCCTTGGAAGAAAAGTTTTGACCAATCTGGACAGCATATTAAAAAGCAGAGACATTACTTTGCCAACAAAGGTCGGTCTAATCAAAGCTGTGGTTTTTATAGTAGTCATGTATGGATGTGAGAGTTCGACTATTAGGAAAGCTGAGCACTGAAGACTGATGCTTTTGAACTGTGGTGTTGGAGAAGACTCTTTAGGGTCCCTTGGACTGCAAGGAGATACAACTAGTCAATCCTAAAGGAAATCAGTCCTGAGTTTTCATTGGAAGGACTGATGCTGAAGGTGAAGCGCCAATACTTTGGCCACCTGAGGAGAAGAACTGACTCCTTGGAAAAGACCCTGATGCTTGGAAAGAACAAACGCGGGAGGAGAAGGGGATGACAGAGGGTGAGACAATTGGATGGCATCACCGACACGATGGACATGAGTTTGAGCAAGCTCTGGGCATTGGTGATGGAAAGGGAAGCCTGGCATGCTGCAGTCCATGGGGTCACAAAGAGCTGGACACAACTGAGCAACTGAACTGAACTGATATTAGTTTCAGGTGTATATCACAGTGATTCAATATTTTTGTAGTTTAAACTCCATTTCAAGTTTTATTATAAAATATTGGGTATATTCCCTGTGCTGCATATTACATCCTGTTTCTTATTTATTTTATACATAGTAGTCTGTACCTCTTTACCCCTACCATTATCTTTTTCCTCACTCTTCTCCTTTCCTCGTTGGTAACTGCTAGTTTGATTTCTATATCCACGAGCCTGTCTCTGTTTTGTTATCTTTGCTCATTTCTTTTATTCTTTAGATTCCACCTATAAGTGAAAATATATAGTGTTTGTGTTTCTCTGTCCAACATTTAATAAGCATAATACCATCCAGGTCCATTCACATTGTTGCAAATGGCAGAATTTCATATGGCTGAGTAATATTTCATTGTGGGCTTCCCAAGTAGCTGAGTGGTAAAGAATCCCACCTGCAATGCAGGAAACTCAAGTTTGATTCCTGGGTCAGGAAGATCCCCTGGAGAAGGAAATGGCAACCCACTTCAGCATTCTTGCCTGGGAAATCCTATGGACAGAGGAGCCTGGCAAGCTACAGTCCATGGGGTCGCAAGAGAGTCGGACATGACTGTGTGACTAAACAACAACAACAACAACAATATTCCATCGCATGTATATATCACATCTTCTTTATCTATTTAACTGTTGATGGAAACAGATTGTTCCCATAACTTGGCAATTATAAATAATACTGCTTTGAACATTGGAATGCACGTATATTTTCAAACTTGTGTTTTCATTTTCTTTTAATTAACTAATTTATTTTAATTGGAAGATAATTACAATATCGTGATGGTTTTTGCCATACATCAACATGAATCAGCCATGGGTGCACATGTGTCCCCCATCCGGAAGCCCCCTCCCACCTCCCACAACATCCCATCCCTCTGGGTTGTCCCAGAGCACCAACTTTGAGTGCCCTGCTTCATGCATTGAACTTGCATTGGTCATCTGTTTTACATATGGTAATATACATGTTTCAATGCTATTCTCTCAAATCATCCCACCCTCACCTTCTCCTACAAAGTTCAAAAGTCTGTTTTTACATCTGTGTCTCTTTTGCTGCTTTGCATATAGGATTGTCATTACCGTCTTTCTAAATTCCATATATATATACATATATATGCATTAATATACTATATTGGTGTTTCTCTTTCTGACTTACTTCACTCTTTATAATAGGCTCCAGTTTCATCCACCTCATTAGAACTGACTCAAATGTGTTCCTTTTTATAGCTGAGTAATATTCCACTGTGTATATGTACCACAACTTCCTTATCCATTCATCTGCCAGTGGACATCTAGGTTGCTTCCATGTCCTAGCTATTGTAAACAGTGCTGCAATGAATATTGGGGTACATGTGTCTCTTTCAATTCTGGTTTCCTCCGTGTGTATATACAAACAGCAGTGGGATTGCTGGGTTGTATGGCAGTTCTAATTCCAGTTTTTAAAGGAATCTCCACATGGTTCTCCATAGTGGCTGTACCAGTTTGCATTCCCACCAACAGTGTAAGAGGATTCTCTTTCCTCCACACCCTCTCCAGCATTTACTGTTTGTAGACTTTTTGATTGTGGCCATTCTGACCAGTGTGAGATGATATCTCATTGTGGTTTTGATTTGCATTTCTCTAACAATGAGTGATGTTGAGCATCTTTTCATGTGTTTATTAGCCATCTGTATGTCTTCTTTGGAGAAATGTCTGTTTAGTCCTTTTGCCCACTTTTTGATTGAGTTGTTTATTTTTCTGGTGTCTTTTCATTTTCTTAGGATATATAGCAAACAGTGGCATTGCTAGTTCATATGGTAATTCTACTTTTAGTTTCTAGAGGAATTTTCATCTTGTTTTCCATAGTGGTTGCACCAATTTACATTCCCACCAACAATGTACTAGGGTTCCTTTTCTCCACACCTTTCCCAACATGTCTCATTTGTAGACTTCCTGATGATAGTCATTCTGATGGGTTTGAGGTTATATCTCACTATGGTTTTGATTTGCATTTCTCTGATGATCAGCGATGTTGAGCATTTTTTTCCGCAAGGCTAATATGCCTATTAGCCTTCTGTATGTCTTCTTGGGAAAAAAAAAAAGTCTATTCAGGTCTTCTGCCCATTTTTAAATTGGGTTGTTCATTATTTTTACGTTGAATTGTATGAACTGTCTATATGTTTTGGATATCAACCCTTTACAGGTCATATCATTTGCAAATATTTTCTCCCCCCCAGTAGCTTGTCTTTCTCTTTTGTTGATGTTTTATTTTGCTGTGCAAAAGCTTTTAAGTTTATCCCATTTATTTTTGCCTTTGTTTCCTTTTCCTTGTGAGACAGATTCAAAAAAAATATTGCTATGATTTATGTCAGAGTGTTCTGCCTATATTTTCTTCTAGGAGTTTTATGGTTTCTGATCTTCCATTTAGATCTTTAATCTATTTTGTTTATTTTTGTACATGCTGTGTGAAAATGTTCTAATTTTATTCTTTTACATGTAGCTGTCCAATTTTCCCAATACAATTTATTGAATAGACTGTCTTTTCTCCATTGTATCTCAATGCCTCCTTTGTGATAAATTAATTGATCATAGGCGTGTGGGTTTAATTCTGGGCTCTCTATTCTGATACATGTATCTGTTTTTGTGCCAATACCATATTATTTTAATTACTGTAGTTTTGTAGTGTAGTCTGAAGTAAGGCAGCATACTAACTCCAGCTTTGTTCTTTTTTCTCAAGATTTCTTTCACTAAAAATCCTTAAAGAAATTAAAAATTATGCTTAATTTAATATCAGATCAGGGGAGGCAGGGAGAAACACCAGCAAAATAACAATAGAAATTATTCATAGGCATGTTTTGTATTTTTTTCCTACAAACAATACAAGAGTTTATTATTTACTCTTCTTCTTTCCAACATGACAGTAAATCGAATGCTGTTGATTTAAAGAGCTATAAATCACAACTTGTAGTTTTAATGTAGTTTGACAGCTGTTTGACAGTTGTTATTTACTGAGGTAAAGAAGACTCTTCAAGGAACTGGTTTGAGGAGAGTGAGACAGAAAAAGAACAAAAGCTAATACAAGTCCAATTGCTACAGAGCAGTCCACTACTTACAAAAAACACAGATATATCTGGAAAGGCCAAATGGAACCACACATCTTGGGATAGTCATTGAAGATGAGGAGTGACAGTGAGCAGTTGACCTGCTGGTTCCTGGACCTGTCCTTCATTGTTCAAAGTTTATCCCACAGAGTATGAATTCCTCCTTTTTTTTCAGGCTGCATTTCTCAGTTCCTCAGGGTGATCAGGGGGCACAGTGCTTCTTCCAGGCTCATAAGTGGTGGGAGAAACCAGATCCCCCATGGCAAGCGTGGGGGAAGGATGCAGTCCTTTCTCCCCAGGAGACTGAGACAGTGGTCGGAATAAGGCAAGGAGGCGGATGGGTGAGTCTGGGCCCACGGCACATGTGCTGTGCTGTTCCTGCCTAGGTGCCTCAGGCTGTCTGGGAGGAGAAACTACCATGTAGATGGGAGTGGGTTCAGTGCCAGCAGCTGCAGAAACATAAACATGTATCTGACTGAATCTAGGCATGAGTACATCAGGAACAGTGCACATACTGAGTCCAATTAATCATCTGCTGCTGCGGCTGCTAAGTCGCTTCAGTCGTGTCCGACTCTGTGCTACCCCATAGACAGCAGCCCACCAGACTCCACCGTCCCTGGGATTCTCCAGGCAAGAACACTGGAGTGGATTGCCATTTCCTCCTCCAATGCATGAAAGTGAAAAGTGAAAGTGAAGTCGCTCAGTCGTGTCCGACTCTTAGCAACCCCATGAACTGCAGGCTACCAGGCTCCTCCGTCCATGGGATTTTCCAGGCAAGAGTACTGTAGTGGGGTGCCATTGCCTTCTCCGAATTAATCATCTGCTCATCACCTTTCAACTCATTTGCAATGGGCTGAATGTTTACGTTCCCTCAAAATTCATATGTTGAAATACTAACCTTTCATATGATGGTATTAGAAGGTGAGCCCTTTGGGCAGTGAATGGAACATGATAGTGGAGCCCCCATGAATGGGATTCATGTCCTTTTATAAGAGACCAGAAAGCCCTTTCACCCTTCTGTCATGAGAGGATACAGCAAGAAGACTGCTGTCTTTAAACCCAGAAGCAGACCATTACCAGATGCCAAATCTGCTGGCAGGTTGATCTTGGACTTCCCAGCCTCTAGAACTGTAAGAAATAAATGTCTGTTGTTTTTAAGTTGTTCAGTTTATGCTATTTTATTATACCAGCCCAAACTAAGACACCACTTCATTTTGGCTTTTGTTCATAGTAAGAAACACAAATCAATTCCATTTCTATAAATCAAATGACTCTTCATCAACATTTGACAGATCATAACTCCAATCCTTTGTACAACCTTTTATTTCCTTGGATTCTGTGACTGCTTCACTGAGGCTCTGGGCTTAAATCCAAACACTATGACTATTCTTTCTCAGTCTCATCTCCTGACTGTTCTTTTCTAAGATCCTTTATCAGTTCAGTTCAGTTCAGTTCAGTTGCTCAGTCATGTCCGACTCTTTGCAACTCCATGAATCGCAGCATGCCAGGCCTCCCTGTCCATCACCAACTCCCAGAGTTTACTCAAACTCATGTCCATCGAGTCAGTGATGCCATCCAACTATCTCATCCTCTGTTGTCCCCTTCTCCTCCTGCCCCCAATCCTTCCCAGCATCAGGGTCTTTTCCAGTGAGTCAATTCTTCGTATGAGGTGGCCAAAGTATTGGAGCTTCAGCTTCAACATCAGTCCTTCCAGTGAACACCCAGGACTGATCTCCTTTAGGATGGACTGCTTGGATCTCCTTGCAGTCCAAGGGACTCTCAAGAGTCTTCTCCCACACCACAATTCAAAAGCATCAATTCTTCAGCACTCAGCTTTCTTCACAGTCCAACTCTCACATCCATACATGACTACTGGAAAAACCATAGCCTTGACTAGAAGGACCTTTGTTAGCAAAATAATGTCTCTGCTTTTTAATATGCTGTCTAGGTTGGTCATAACTTTCCTTCCAAGGAGTAAGCATCTTTTAATTTCATGGCTGCAGTCACCATCTGCAGTAATTTTCGAGCCCCCCAAAATAAAGTCTGACACTGTTTACACTGTTTCCCCATCTATTTGCCATGAAGTGATGGGACCAGATGCCATGATCTTAGTTTTCTGAATATTGAGCTTTAAGCCAACTTTTTCACTCTCCTCTTTTACTTTCATCAAGAGGCTTTTTAGTTCCTCTTCACTTTCTGCCATAAGGGTGGTGTCATCTGCATATCTGAGGTTATTGATATTTCTCCCAGAAATCTTGATTCCAGCTTATGCTTCCTCCAGCCCAGAGTTTCTCATGATGTACTCTGCATATAAGTTAAATAAGCAGGGTGACAATATCCATCCTTGATGTACTGCTTTTCCTATTTGGAACCAGTCTGTTGTTCTATGTCCAGTTCTAACTGTTGCTTCCTGACTTGCATATAGATTTCTCAAGAGGCAGGTCAGGTGGTCTGGTGTTCCCATCTCTTTAAGAATTTTCCATAGTTTATCGTGATCCACACAGTCAAAGCCTTTGGCATAGTCAATAAAAGATCCTTTATACTTATAACTAATTTAAATATGAGGAATATATGATACAGATATAGTTCAAAAGTCAAAAAACATATTGTTCTTCATGGAGAAGTTCATATCTCAGACTGCATTGACCCTGACTTAACATCTCTTTATTCAGATTACTATCCAGTTGTCCCAGCACCATTTATGCAAAGTCTGCTTGTAACCCCTCTGCTGATTTGATGGCCACCTTGAACTACATTCCAAAGAATTCTGGGTTCTCCTTCATGGACTTTCTCCACAGGCGTGCTTATTTATCCAATACCTACTTTCTCACTAGACTGTAAGTGACAGGAGGGTAAGCACTGTGTCTATTTATATTGCCCGTATCCTCAGAGCTTAGAACAGTGCCTGGCACCTAGAGGTACTCAATATATGTTTGTTGTATTTAGAATGTTTGTTAAGTCCTAGGATTAGGTTTCCCTTTTTTCCCACAAATGTGTTTAAAGATAATTATGTATTTTAATATAATAGTAAATATTTAACAGAACATGAAAATAAAGAAATCGTGGTAGACAATATACAATATTATGTGCCTCATTTGAGGTACATACAGTTTCCCTTAAGCAAAGTGTTAACATATTTTAACCAAAAACATTTGATTCAGTCTAGATGTTAACAGGAGTCAATGAATATTGAAATGTTAATATCTTAGACAGAATACTTACAAGTGTTATTATGCACAAATAAGATAAAATCAATTTTTATATACAGTAGATACTGGGGCTTTGAAGATGCAATATTCATTTCATTCTTTAATCCATTTCTAAGTAACCTCGGAGGGCCCCAAATATCTAACCTGTTGTAATTTTTCTGGGTAGCATAATTGTGAAATAGAACCAAATCACCAAGCTCAGCGTAGTCCACCAGGCTCCCACATCTGCTTTTCAGTGCAATTTTACTGTTCTCTCACTGACGTTTGACTTCATTTGATCCTCACAACAATCATACTAAATGGGGAATTCTCTCCTTTTTACAGATGAAGAAAATCAAATAATTATACACTATTAGTGGCAAAGAATTGGGAGATTTGTAAAAATCTAAGAATATATTTGTTGTAAATGTCAATAATCTACTGTATTTAAAAAGTACAGCATTCCATTGTAGAATTATTAATACACTCAAACAACTTTATTTCATCCTTCATTGGCAAAACAGCAACATGAACAGAAAAATAGCATGCAACTTCAATAGTTAGGCAAATATTGAATATATTTCAAAAACCAGACATCTATGAGACAGTAAATAGCTAACTAAACATTAAGTAATAACAACCTATTTTAAAACAGTTTTAATGGTAAAAAATAAAAATAAAAACCCAAGATCTCTCTCCTCTATTTAGCAACTGATGCTATATTTCCCCATTCCTTATTATTCAGGTAACTATTATATGGATGTATATACATATGTATGTGTGGCATTTTTCCTTTTTTTAAAGGCACTGAATTTAAAATTCTTAATTCTAGGCAAAGCAAGCTCTTTAAGAGTAAAATGTTCTGTGATACACACCTTACCATACTGTTCTAAAGAAAAAAACACATTACTGGAAGGTAAAAAATGTAGACTTAATCCAACTGTTAACATGAATTCATTATATTATTTTACCAAATGAATTTGTACAAGTCACACAGCTTCTCTGGTTATGTGATAAACTTGCAAACTAAGGGAAATTTGCAATTACATCCTTAATATCCACTCAGAATTTAAATAATCTAAAATCCTATTTTCTATTATCTGTCTCTAAGCAGACCTCTCTTTATGATATCCAAATTAAAATTGTCACTATTAGCTGATTACATTTGCCAGAATAAACACTAGTAATAAGAGTATCTTAATTTTAATATCTATGGCAGATTTAAAAATAAAAAATAAAAATTGAGTGAAACTGAAAGAATCCTGCAAAACAACTTTCTAATAGATAATATAATTTCATGTTGCAATTATATACATAACAGAATTTCAGCTGATCACCTTAAGTTCATTTGATTCTGTAAAATAGACTAAATCAATAAACCTAATTTTTCTTGGAAATTGTATAGATTTTGCAGCAAGTGTTAAACTGCCATATCCAATAGTCTGAAAAATACATATTATTATTAAACAGTATAAATCTGCCAGGTGCCTTAAAAAGAGCTGATAAAAGTTAACTCCATTTGACCTTATAATGTTGCATAGAGTTCTTAGAATCCAAGAGTTTAATTCCACTGGCATGTGCAGTCTATAGGTTCCTGGAGAGTGTGCAGGACTTCAGTGCCATTGCCTGAGCAATAGAGTGGCACAGTCAAGTTGCGCACCCCGTTTTCACGGCAACACTTACAGAATCTTAGGTGGCTCTCAATATTGATGTTATATATGGTAGCTGATGGGCATTTTCCATCACAAGATGCAACATTTATCTGTAAGGAGAGACAATGAGAAAAATGTCTTAAAACTTTTAAAGCAGTGATAATGATTCCACTAAGATAGAGTCCCTTGGACTGCAAGAAGATTCAACCAGTCCATCCTAAAGGAGATCAGTCCTGAGTATTCATTGGAAGGACTCATGCTGAAGCTGAAACTCCAATACTTTGGCCACCTGATGAGAAGAACTAACTCATTTGAAAAGACCCTGATGCTGGGAAAGATGGAAGGCGGGAAGAGAAGGGGACAACAGAGGATGAGATGGTTGGATGGTATCACCGACTCAATGGACATGAGTTTGAATAAGCTCCAGGAGTTGGTGATGGACAAGGAGGACTGGCATGCTGCAGTCCATGGGGTCACAGAGAGTTGGACATGACTGAGCGACTGAACTGAACTGAAGGTAGCATATTGATTGTCCAAGATGGCAATCTGACATAACTCAAAGTATGAAACGTGCACACATAACTAGACAGATCTATGGAATGTATTAATCACTATCTCAGTTCAGTTCGTTTCAGTCTCTCAGTCGTGTCCGACTCTTTGCGACCCCATGAACTGCAGCACGCCTATATAAGTTGTATTATATCACAACTAAGTAGACTACAGAATCATATAGGTCTTATAAAAGTGGTCCAATTTAGACATAAGACTATTTTTGCTAATTAAAATTGCATACTTAAGACAATATGTGGTCAAGTATATTTAGATTTAAATTTCCATCTCTCTGGATTGAAATTATCATTCAGAACTGTTGATTATTTATGCCAAGAATAAATTCACACTTCTTCACAAACAGAATATTTCAATATTAGAATGTAGGAATAATCTCAAAGTTAAATATTTTAAGTGTTGGCATTTTGTTTGCTTACAAACTTACCAGTACTGACACATATATACTTCTGGAAAGACATAGACCATTTACATAACAAATTATATTTATCCACTTACAGAGCTTTGACTTATACAGTCCTGTTTCCGTATAATTGACTTAATAATCACTTTCTGGCATATCCTTTCTTCTCGTTTGCCTGATAAAATATAGAATGTATTTATTCATCCAAAGGTTCATGTCAAATTGTTTCTTAATTCAATTAAACATATGAATATATTTTTAACTGAAAACTGATATATTTATATGAAATATATTTCTATAATGAGATAGTTGAAATTTTACTCTTATGTAGTTTATGTTCAATATTTATTTTCAATTTCTAAATAGATTTTCTCACATATTTTCTAGCTTTATATTTATCTCTTTACCTTATTGTTTTAGAATAATTATTACTATCATAAATCAAACATATTCCACACATGGAGTAATGCTAACATCAATCTGTGTGTGCAGTGTATATTTTAACATAATATATAAAAAAATTCAACCATGTTATATATAGGTAAATATACATGTACATAATTAAGGCATACAGACATATATAAATCTCCTTTAAAATATAAACTGATAGATTTAAGATACTTTATCTTAATGGATATTAATGTAAAATTATGCATAAATGTAACTGAATCGTTACCAACCATGTTGAAATGTATAGATGACTCATACTTGGTTTTATTTCTCTGGAATGATGTCACAATTTCTAATGAAAATGCCGTGTATTAAGTAATAATATATTATCATGCCTCTGTGCGCATGATGGATTATCATTTGATAATAATACACCCAATAATATATATTTAATGCTGTATGATAGTGGATGTAATCCCTTAATCAGGATGCAAAACAACCAAGGTTCTCATCTCACCCTGTTACTATTAAGAATTTGCTTTGTCACTTTAGGAAAGCCATTAAACCTTTCTGCTGAGTTTCCTTATTTGCAAAAGACTGGAGTTAGAACTCCAATCTTCAAGTGAGTTTAGTCACAAAATCTTTATTTAAAATAAGTGCTTGTATGAAATCCCAAGAAGTGAAGTATATAAAAGTTAAACTACTCTGGCTGAAGTATAGATGAGTAGCAAGATTGCCTGAAATTAAGCTGTTCTTGTCATCCATGACCTTCAGTTGCTGTATTCAAAGGTTATATCTGTTCTCTTCCTACTTGAATTCTCAGCAACATTTGTGTCAATCCATTAGTCTTTCCTCCTGGATATACTTTCTGCACTTGGCTCTAAGAGCACACTCTGGTTTTCCCCCAATCTCTTTATGTCTCCTCCTCAGTCTCCTATTTTTGCCTTTTCATGCTGTTCATGGGGTTCTCAAGGCAAGAATGCTGAAGTGGTTTGCCATTCCCTTCTCCAGTGGACCACGTTTGTCAGAACTCTCCACCATGACCTGTTCATCTTGGGTGGCCCTACATGGCATGGTTCATAGTTGGATTGAGTTAGACAAGGCTGTGATCCATGTGATCAGTTCAGTTAGTTTTCTGTGACTGTGATTTTCATTCTGTCTGCCCTCTGATGGATGAGGATAAGAGGCTTGTGGAAGCTTCCTGATGGGAGGGACTGGCTGTGGGAAAAACTAGGTCTTGCTCAGTGAAGAGCTGTCTCATTAGAAAAGACCCTGATGCTGGGAAAGATAGAAGGCAAGAGGAGAAGGAGACAACAGAGGATGAGATGGTTGGATGGCATCACTGACTCAATGGACATGAGTTTGAGCAGACTCCAGGAGATGGTGAAGGACAGGGAAGCCTGGCGTGCTGCTGTCCATGGGATTTCCAAGGGTCCAACATGATGGAGCAACTGAGTAACAGTCTCTTATACTTGGTCATTCTCCTTCCTGGACCTCCCAACTACAGCATGGCCTGAGACCCAGTGTTGGTGACAGAGGGCAAGCTGTTTCATGTCTTATGATGCTTTCACACACTGGTTACTTCATTAACACTTTTATTGTCATATAAGTTTTAAAAGAAAGACTAGTCAAGAAAGAAACATCTTGAACATGACCTATAAGTCCTTATTGTCTTCTATCACTTTAACCCCTGTCCTATGACTGCATTTTGCCTCTTCTTCCACTTTGAACACTCTTCACTCTTCCCGGCTGGCTCCCAAGGACATTCAGTCTGTACTCAAATGAAGAGGCATTCTCTAATCACCCACTTAAATGAACAGCCAATTCCCCTCCCTCTCCATCCCTTGTATTCTGCACTGCTGTTCTTTATACCATTCGTCAGTACCTGGCGTAATGGCGTATATTTACCAGTTATTGGGTCTTCCCCGTCTTGATAACATGCACTATGCAGGCAGATATTGTTTCATCCTCTATCATAGTCCCAGTACCTAAAACAGTGTCTGCTACATGAGAGGCGCTCAACAAAAATCTGTTTATGTTAATTCATTCAATAAATGAAACTGGGACATCCTAGTTGACTGAATTTGTTTGTGCCAAGAGCCATTTTCTATTCATTCCTCAGTGTATTTATAATTGTAACACATGTCGTTTAGCATAGTACCTGTGATAATATCCAACATCTGCAGTCTTTCTGATAAAGCCTGGTCACCCAAAAGCAAACACTACAGACAGGGGTTCTCTAATGCCAAAGCAGAAACTACTTCACAGGTTCTTACACATCAGATTAGAGAAAACGAGTCAGCTTGTTACCATTCTGCAACTTCAAGGAGCTGGGCCAAACTGAAAGATCCTGAGGCCAGGCACTGGAGAGACTTAAGTCTTTCACTGATTATGAGTGTAATCTACTTTTCTGAACCTTCATTTCCTCAACTGTAAGGGAAATCATACCTATTTCCTCACATACTTCCCAGGACTGTGGTGAAGACTGGTTGCAGTGTTATCTGCAATGGGTTTAATAGAGTGTTGGTGTGTGGCTGACAATCAATAGTAGTAATACGGTCAGTCAAAAACAGATATTCCCTTGTCTGCCCTCAGATAACACAAATATACTCACTTCTCTAATAATAAACATGGGGTTATAGAATTCTTGTGACTAAGAATCCAATGCTACACAATGGCATTATTAACCTGAATAGTGTTGAAGTCTTTTCCCAAAAGCTTCTCTGAACAATATTAAAATTACTGTTTATGCCAAGTTTTCTAACACTTCTATTTTTTATCTTGATATAAACTCACAAGTAGTTGAAAAATAAATTCATAAGCATTCAAATAAAAATTGCACAAATACCGCTCTATTCTATTTCATCTTTAACATGACCTTTAATGACCTTATCCTCTGTCATCGCTTTCATCCCTGTGCTATGACTGCACTTTGCCACTTCCTCTGCTTTGAACACTCTTCAGAGGGTGTTATAAAGCACTATGAAATAAACCATATAATTCAAATAAGTATAAATTTATGTATAAATATAAGTTTATTCATATTTATGGGATATTTTATATACATATTATTTAAATATAACTCACTAAATTGGTATTTCTCAAATGTATTAATTATACAGAACCATAGGTTTGTTCAAATAGGTTTGGAAAATATCATACTCTCTATGTCCTTATTGGAATCTCATAACAATTTTGTGTAGTTTAAAGCACATTTGACCGTAGAGTACTTTTTAAACTTAAACCCTACTGAAATTCTGTGCAATACCTTTTGAGAAATGCATCAAGAAAGACATTTATAATGTTTACATTAAATTTAGATTAAAATTCATCTAAATTAAAAACTGTATTTATGTTCCAGAAGACTAAATTACAAAGTAATCAACCACTTGCCATAAAAACATTTAAATAATATACATTACAAAATACATTCCCTCATTGCAACATAAGAAGTGAATCTTATGAGAAAAATCATAATCATGAACAATTAAAACTAATCAAATTAATGTATATAATTTGTCCTCACTTACAGATCCTGCAACAGCCTTCATTATAAAGCTTCACAATCCCTTCATTCTAGGATGAGAGAAGGAATAGTGTTAAAACTCAACGTTTGTTCATTTCCTCCTAGATTAGAAATAAAAAACTAACTTTTCAATATATTTACTAAATATCACAAAGACGTTTATAGAAAAAGGATTGAAACAACTATATCTAATAACAATTTTTATTTTTAAAATTAGGAGCAGATATTTTAAATTGTTTTAAAATTGTTATTTCTTCATAAGCAATATGAAAAAGAGTGCAAAAAGATTAACTTACTTAAAAGAACACATTTAAAATACAACAAAAGATTTTCTTACCAAGTTGAGAGGTACTCTAAACAGAGATCATTGTGTTATTTAGACTCCTTGAAATAAACTACTTTTTGAGACTAGACTGAGTTCCTGAATATAACTGAATGTTAAAATGATATCTCTTTTTCTCTAATATTTTATTATTTTAAACAGACCCTCTACTTCTGAATGTCTCTTGTCAAGGCTAAATTAAGAAAATTTTATTGATTATCTTTTGGAATTCTTAACATAATTTCCTGATTGCTTTTAGTAACTCGCTAATTGTAATTAAAATAAAAGAATAATTTACTCTATAAAAATGGATTTGTGAAATAAGATGATGCCTAAGATTCTTTAAAGAGCTAAAATCTATTACTTTGTTACATATTGTATCTTATTATTCAGCCAGCTAGCTAACCATCATCACTAAAAGGGTGCATGTTGAAAAAAATCAGTGAAATCATGCTATTTCTTTACACTGAAAGAAAAATATTGCCTCACACAACAGAATAAAGTTTACTTTTCATTAGGGATTATTATTTCCTAAATAATTAAGGCCACAAATAATCTTTTTAAAAAAACTATGTGACTTTCAAAAATCTACTGTCCCAACGAGCTCTTCTCTGGGAGAATAAGGAGTTGGAAGAGCAAAACTGAAGGATCAGCTATGCTCTGGTATAAGCTGAGCTTCACAGAGGCCCATGCTCAGAGAAACTATGACAAAGTTCACTTAGGCCACCACGCATTGAAAAGCAAATGACATCAAAAATCTGGATCATCCCATTGCCCTGGCCCTGAGCCCTTGTCACATGCATCGAACATGGAATGGTGTTCTGTTTCACATATGATAATATACATGTTTCAATGCTATTCTCCCAGAACGTCCCACCCTCACCTTCTCCCTCAGAGTCCATAAAATTGTTCCATGCATCTGTGTCTCTTATTCTGTCTCACATATAGGGTTATCGTTACCATCTTTCAAATTCCATATATATGCATTAGTATACTGTATTGTTGTTTTTCTTTCTGGCTTACTTCACTCTGTATAATGGGCTCCAGTTTCATCCAGGGATGATCCAGAAGGATGGGATGGGGAGGGAGGTGGGTGGGGGGTCCAGGAAGGGGAACACATGTAAACCCATGGCTGATTCATGTCAATGTATGGCAAAAACTATTACAATATTGTAAAGTAATTAGCCCCCAACTAAAATAAATAAATTTATAAAAAAAAAAAAAAAAAAAAAAAATCTGCTGTGTGATTAAGAAAGAGGAACTTGACCCAGTTCAGATCAATTAGTTTATTAATCCATATTGAAAGAGAGGCTAAATCAGCTAATCAAAAGATTTTTCAGTAATCCTTTGGTCTACATATTAAAAACCCAGACATAGTATCATGTCCGTTCAGGGTGAGTCAAAATTATTTGGAGTGCCATATACAACTGAAACTGTCAAACAGGAAATATAATCAAGCTTTTATGTACATATGAAAATAAAACACTTACCAAAAAACCATGTATAAATAAACCATGTTTCTATGACCTTGGAAAACATATTAATGTGCATTTTTAAAATTATATTTAATGCTAAACTTTCTTGGCTATATCAAAGTACAAACCATTTTGCATTCAGTCTCATTAAAAGGTGGACAGACCATACTGTAGTTAAGAATCATTGCCCCTTCATCAGTCTTAACACATTCATATGTTGTACAATTATAGTGCCAGGTGCTCCCCTCCTAAAAATAAAAGAGAAAGATTCTGTTTGCTTATTAAAATCTGCTATATTTCATAAGTAGAATGTTTCCTATGCTACTGAATCAAAAGTCAAGTCAAGATTGAGAGAGCTTCTTGTGACATAAAATGTCTGTCTGGAACTGTACCTAAACTTATCTAAAATGATTAAAAATTCATGTATGTGGAAGGTGGGTGGGTGTGTTTGGTTTCATATTAGAACTGAGATGTAAATGTGGAACAAAACAATAGAGAGGAAAAAAATAACTCAGCATCTTTTTCTACAAAATTAATTATCTAATTTGGCCAAGTGTCAAAGGTCTTGCTCTAATATTCCTTCACTAATTATAAAACAACAAATCATATTAGTTAGTATGACTCCTCACTTGAGGCTTGTTTATTTTTTCTTCTACTCCCTTATCACAAAAAATTTAAAAATCTTTGGATGATAGTGATTATTCACCTATAGTTCTAGTTTTCTATACCTTCTTGTTATTTTTAAATGTATCCCTATTCTTTAACAAATTTTTAAGATAGTAAATGTTTATTTCACTCCTGATTTCAGAATTCCTATTTACAAATAAAATCATATGAAACTAATTATAATATAACTATTAGGCTGTAATTGTTAATCTATATATTTTTTTATAACCCGAATTTTAAAATGTTAGTCAAACTCTGACTTGAAGATTCCTTGTGGACCAGCAAAAATTCTGACAAGCTTCCTTTTCTATAGATTCTATTTTAATTTATAAATGTCTTCAAGTCCTCTACGAACCTCAACTGGAAAAGATCTACAAGTCCAGGTCTAAAAGAAGATAAAACATTCAAAATCAAATGTTAATTCTAATATTCAATTCAAATAGTATGTTCTAATTTATTTGGAATCAAAAATTAGTTGTTCCATAGGAATAAGATTTCTAGATAAATAAAAATTATCTTTGAAAGAGTCAAGAGTTATTATAACAACCTTGATGAACATTTACCTATTTTACTTGTGTTCACAATAAATATTCTAAACATAATTTAATCTTTAATTTAAATATCAGGGTTATCACTGTGAATACTGATTATATACACCAATAGTTCCTGAATTATTGACATCAATAGAGTTTATGTTGCTCTTTACTAAAATCCCCACATTACTGTATATTTTCAAGTAACCTCTGATTCATTTTCTCTCACTGACACCTGTCTCTTCATCATTTTTATAAGCTTGCTTTTTCAAGACTCCCTCTTTAAAAAATATAATATGAAGTAGAAATATTGCTATGATTAAACAGATAAATAATATTAACATTATTTAAATCAATAACACTATTTTTCACATAATTATAAAACAAATGGACAACAAGCATATGTTATATTGTTATAAAATAAGATAATTGTTAACTTTTTCTTACTTAGTAAAATGCACAGGATTAGAGAAATCTGTTTTTCTTTTGGGTATATAGCTAATTCCATGTAATTAAGAATACCATAAATAAGACCTCCATATAATTAAACTATTAATGGAAAAAACTTAAGAATAGCAATAATAAATTGGAACTATCCTCAGGTAATGCAAATTATAATCAGAATTTGTGACCCTCCTAAATCTGATGACATCACTAATAACTGTACTAAAATTACATGGTTCCCTTCTGTTCTAAAAAAGGGAAAGAGTAGGTCAGTCTGCAAACCTCCATAGAGCTATTATGAGATAATGGAAGAATTCTGAATAATTATTATATTGTGGAACGATGTGATACAGCATTCATTACTCTTGAAATTTTCTTTTAAAAATTTTCAAATATCTTAAATCTTTTCTTATATTTACCTACTGAAATCTTCAATACCTGAAATAATAAAGTACTAACATCTTGAGTTTCAGATTTTTGTTAAAATGCTTCATTTCAAATGAGTGAATAAAATAACACTCTTTTCCTTTGTTCTAATTATTAGAAATCGACATTTCTCAAAGCCCATTCCTAACATCTGGGGGAAAAGTAAGGATCTATGATAAAATAAGTTTGAGAAACCAGTTAAATATGCTCCTCCGCAAAAGGAATCATGTACTTTAAAATGTTAACTATGTCTTGTGTGCTGCAAGTGTGCTCGACATGGGTGTGCTTATTGTATGTAGAATCCTGTGTGTGTGAGAGAGATTTTTCAAATTTATGTGAACACCTTATTCAGAAAATAGCACAGAGAGCTACCCTCCAGAGGAATACATTTTAGGAATGAAGTAATTCATACCTCATATATAACTGTTGTTCCATTTTCCATTTGAAATTTGCACGATATATTTTTGCAGGTACCACAACAATCATAATCACTTGGAGGTGGAGTATATACCTGGTGCTGTGCATAGTAATAATCATTTGAATTAGCCAACAGCAGTACTGATATTTTTAATGAATTAATTCTGAAAGTGCTTCCCGTTATAACATATGCGCTCAGAGGGAGGGTCAAGAGGAAGAGGACATACGCATACTATGGTTGATTCATGTTGATGTATGGCAGAAACCAACACAACATTGTAAAGTGATTATCCTCCAATGAAAAATAAATTTAAAAAATTATGCTCTCTTAGAATATCTGTAAGCATTTCTAAGGTTGAATTTGAGGCACATCAAATAACTTTATATAGCTATATTAGAGGTGAAGTAGTTGTTAACCTTTACATCTAGCAACCAAGATTCATCAAGCAGATATAAACAGCTCAGGTTAAACAAGCTGTATAGAAAATAAGACTCCTGAAATTCAAGGTTATACACAGGAAAAGGATACTGCATTATATAGATACATTACAAATTAATAGATTATTAAAGCACCATTCAAGTGTATATTTTTAAATTATAGAGTATTTACTTGTTCAAATTCTGCAGCTGCCATTTTAAGATTAATTAACTTGTATCAGAATGACTTAGAAAAAATACTTACAATATCACATTCTTTTGAACAATTCACCATTGTAAAGTTGAAAGTGTGGAAGCCTGTATGGTTATCTTTTTCCTCGAGACACTCTACCATGTGACAAAAATCCCCTTCCAAATACCTTATCATAGATTGGCCAGGATTCAATACTGATATTTCTTGAAATACACACACATCATCCTTTTCTAAGAAAAGATACAAAAAGTTAACAAAAAGTATGATATTCAGGTTTTTTTATTCGTCAATCAATAGAACTTTTATTTAAGACTGTTTTGATTGTGATGTGCAATTTTTTAAAACCCAATAAAGATCTATAACTTTATATATTGCTAATCGCTTGAGTTCACTTAATAATGAGTGTGACATTTATTCCTTAACATACAGTAAGAAATTATATGTAAACTCAACTACTATTTACTGTTTGAACTTTCTCTAAAAGCTATAATATATAGCAGATTCTAGAATTTTAGCCTAAAGTGATCATCAAGCTACTTGCTATTACCTCTTCTGGAAACATAACATGACAGTTTGGGGGAGTGGATATAAATGAAGGCAAAAATATAACACTAGGCCTCTTCATGAAGGGATTGTGTAACATTTCATGTTTTTGTTATTTTGAGAGAAGAATTTTCAATTTTATTGTGCTGCAAAATATATAATTATATAAGTCATCCTTTACGATGAAGGTACCTGATATAATGTGCTATCACATCTTTGAAAGTGGCTTTAGGTAAGCTAGAATAGTAACGAAGAATTCAGCTCAGAAACTCTTTGTGCCTCGCCAATGCTGGATTTAATTCTTCTCTCATATAAAAATACCAAAGTTTCAAGATATTGAACAACTGTTTATTTTCTATTAACCTACTTAATATGAAGATTTGTTATTTCATAGAAAAATCAACCTCATGCCATGCAGTGTTATCATCAATAATAATAAAACAGTAATCACAAATCTGTCACTTTTAGATGTTACCTATTTTTAAATTAAATTATATACACAAAAAAGCACCTTGGCATCAACTTTAAATTCTGTGAAGCCTCTGAAAAAGAATCATTTTTATGTCTTGTTATGAAGTTTCTGAGCAACTTCACTTATGAAGTTTCTCAGAACACTTTGGAATATTACACAAGAGGAAATTAAAAAATAAAAAGTACACTTTTTATACTCAAAACTGGCAAATGGCTTAAAATGTGTAATATATCTCAAAAATAATTTTTATTTTTTAATAGTGAATAACATATACCAATAATAAGATTATCATTAAAAGTTTCAAAGACATAGTTACCACAGAGATACTGTACACATCCACAGTCACTCTGAAAGTTGTAGTCTATTGCAGTAAATTCTCCCTATTAGAAAGATATTATTATTATATGACTTACCAACATAGTTTACTGTATTGCCATTGAAAAAAATACACAATATAACATCTAATAAGTATCCTACCCCACAACCACATAGCAACGTCATAGTAAATATTTGATAGGGAACAAGCTTTGATTAACCCAGTAGTCATTTAATTAGTAACATAAGGAAAAAACTCACAATAAGCAACATGATCATAGACTACACAGTCTGTCTAAACTTTAATTTCCTTATCTATTAAATGAGTGAAGATGGATAAGATGATCTTTATCGTTTGTCCTGGGGAACACATGTAAACCCATGGCTGATTCATGTCAATGTATGGCAAAAACCACTACAATATTGTAAAGTAATTAGCCCCCAACTAAAATAAATAAATTAATAAAATAAATAAAATAAAATTATACTGTTTGACTCCGAGCTTCTAGTGGGCAATTCAAGATAAGAGAATGCTTGCTAATCCTAGAAACTTCTCTTGAGGAAAATGTTCTTGATCTGCTCTATAGAGGTGGTCCAGAACTCTGATGTATGCATATAGCACTGCTGCTATAGCATATAAAACAAGAGCAGAAGAGTGAACGATTAATAGCACAGGCTCAGGAACAATACCGCCCTTCTGCCAATCTTGCTCTGCTACTTACTAGCTGTGTGATCTAGGGCAGGTTACTTAACCAGTCTGCTCCTCACCTTCCTCATTTACAAAATGGCGATAATAATACTGCTTGCCTCTTAGAACTGTTGAAAGAAACAAATGGATCATATATATAAGGGCTTCAAATAAGCTGAGGTACAGAAAGTGCTATAATCTTTCTCTCTCTCTGCTCTGTTCTGCCCTCTGCTCAGCTGTGTGTGACTCTTTGCAACCCCATGGACTATAGCCCTCCAGGCTTCTCTGTCCGTGAGATTTTCCAGGCAAGGTAGTAAGTAAATTGCTGTCATGACCAACACTTAAACTTTTCTTTACTAGGAAAATTGTATTGATTCTTCTCAAGTAGGACTCAGGCCTAAAGTTTCAAGAATTGTATTTTAAACATTAACTTTTCCTGGGTATCTTTAATTTTCATATGACAGTAATAAAAACTAATTTGATTATCAACACAAAAAATAACTCAGATAAATTCATAGTAATATATAAAAGGCACTTCCTCCATAATTAGTAATATTCTACTTTTTATAGTGCTTTATGGGTTGCAAAGTAATTTCATAAACATTAACACATTTGATGCTTTATGACTTTTAGTCATTTACAATTCCAGTGGGACTGAAAATAAAATATTAGAAACATAGAGTTAAAAATAGTAATAAATCAAGCTCTCCCACTGCATAAACTATTCCAAAAGATTAGATAAGGAAGTAGGCTCTCACTAACTCTTTTAAGTCACTTACCTGTTTTTCAATAGTTAGAGCCACAATGCCCCAGTGTCCTCTCAAGCTTAGGTTTAAATTTTCTCATCTTCCTTCCTAACTTGTTTCCTCTGAGATCTTACTCATGGATTTAGTTACACTTTTATTCTCATAAGTACCCAATGTCAATCAGAGGAAATAGCCCCTTGAGTGTTCTACCGATACTTAATATTAATCAAATATGATGGTATTTTTTTTTATTCTCAAGCAAGCATCCCTCCCCTTTACAGTCAGTAGCAAAATCACCTCAAGACGTTTCCACTTTTTAGCTATTATGAATAGTGCTGCTATGAACATTCAAGCTTTGCGTGGACGTATGTTTTCATTTCTCATGGATATATACCTAGGAGTGGAATTGCTGAGTCATATGGTAATTATATATTTAACATTTTGAGTAATTACTAGGCTGTCTTCCAAAGCAGCTAGTTTTGTATTCCCAGAGCAGAACATGAAGGTTCCAAGTTCTCCACATCCTTGCCAACATGTATTAATATCTGTCATTTTAGTGAATGTGAAGTGATCTCTCACTGTAGTTCTGATTTTCATTTGAAAAAGTGAAAGGGTTAGTCATTCAGTCATGTCTGACTCTGCGACTCCATGGACTGAACTTCAAGCCTCCTCTGCCCATGGAATTCTCCAGGCAAGAACACTGGAGTGAGTAACCACCCCCTCCTCCAAGGGATCTTTCTGACTCAGGGATCAAATTCGGTCGATGTTACAGGCAGATTCTTTACCATCTGAGTTACTGCTGCTGCTGCTGCTGCTAAGTCGCTGCAGTTGTGTTCGACTCTGTGCGATGCCATAGACAGCAGCCCACCAGGCTCCCCCGTCCCTGGGATTTTCCAGGCAAGAGTACTGAAGTGGGGTGCCATTGCCTTCTCCGATCTGAGTTACTAACTAATAGCTAATGATGTTAAGGAACTCTTCAAGTGCTATTGTCCACTGCATATTTTATTTGGACAAATGTCTGGTTATATCCATAAAATGGAATATTATTTAAGAGTAAAAAAGAAATGAAGTACTGATACATGCTACAACACAGATGAATCTTGACAACCTTATGCTAAGTGAAAGGAATCACAAAAGACCACATCTTATATGATTTCATTTACATGAAATATTAAGAATAAGAAAATCTATATAGATAGAGAATATATTGTGATTTCCTAGGTCGAGGGAGTTTTGAGGGATACCAGTAACTCCTAAGAGGTACAGAGTTTCTTGGGGCAGAGGGTAATACAATTTTTCTAAATTGATTGTGCTGATGGTTGCACAATCTGTAAGCAAAATAAAAACCATTTAATTTCACACTCTAAATAGCTGAATTGTATGGTATGTGAATTATATTTCAATAAAGGTGTTACTAAAAAAGAAATACATTATTAAATATTTGTTTCAGTGTCTAAGACAATGTACTTTTAAAAAAAACACTGTGGACTGTAGCCTGCCAGGCTTCTCTGTCCATGGGATTCTCTAGGTGAGAATACTGGAGTGGGTTGCCATTTCCTTCTCCAGGGGATCTTCCTGACTCAGGAATTGAACCCGGGTCTCCTGCATTGCAGGCAGATTCTTAACTGATTGAGCTATGAGGGAAGCCCAAACATGTCTTCTTTGATAGATAAGGCCAGGAATACCATATCTTTCTCAAGTCTTAGAGGCATATCATAGAGGTAAATATTTAAAGGGAAAAAAAAGACTTGCAAAGAGTCATATCTAATGGTTATGGACCTATCTAAGTGTCCATCTAAAATAGTTAAATACATGATACCAGAGTCATAACTATTGTTTATAAAAGTTAAATTTTTATAATTCCTAGAAGGTTGGTATGTTCATAGATAATTCCTAAGAATGTACAGAAAGTTAGTTACCTATTTATACCCCCTCCTCCTCTGAAACAAATGCATTGTTAGTACACTTTCTCAAAGAATCACTGGGAACACTTTCAATTATTGAGATAATATATTTTCTATATTGTGCTTCATTTTGGACCAGTGAACTTATGTAGATATAAGATTGGTAGATTCAGTCACCAATGGAAAAAATAATGATTGTGTGATCACTTACCAAGAACCAGACATCCTGGAATGCGAAGTCAAGTGGGCCTTAGGAAGCATCACTATGAACAAAGCTAGTGGAGGTGATGGAATTCCAGTTGAGCTATTTCAAATCCTGAAAGATGATGCTGTGAAAGTGCTGCACTCAATATGCCAGCAAATTTGGAAAACTCAGCAGTGGCCACAGGACTGGAAAAGGGCAGTTTTCATTCCAATCCCAAAGAAAGGCAATGCCAAAGAATGCTCAAACTACCAGACAATTGCACTCATCTGACACGCTAGTAAAGTAATGCTCAAAATTCTCCAAGCCAGGCTTCAACAGTACGTGAACCGTGAGCTTCCAGATATTCAAGCTGGATTTAGAAAAGGCAGAGGAACCAGAGATCAAATTGCCAGCATCCGTTGGATCATCAAAAAATCAAGGGAGTTCCAGAAAAACATCTATTTCTGCTTTATTGACTATGCCAAAGCCTTTGACTGTGTGGTTCACAACAAACTGGAAAATTTTTAAAGAGATGGAAATACCAGACCATCTTATCTGCCTCCTGAGAAATCTGTATGCAGGTCAAGAAGCAACAGTTAGAATTGGATATGGAACAACAGACTGGTTCCAAATTGGGAAAGGAGTACATCAAGGCTGTATATTGTCACCCTGCTTATTTAACTTATATGCAGAATATATCATGAGAAGTGCTGGACTAGATGAAGCACAAGCTAGAATCAAGAGTGCCGGGTGAAATATCAATAACGTCAGATATGCAGATGATACCACACTTATGGCAGAATGCGAAGAAGAACTAAACAGCCTCTTGATGAAAGTGAAAGAGGAGAGTGAAAAAGTTGGCTTAAAGTTCAACATTCAGAAAACTAAGATCATGGCATCTGGTCCCATCACTTCACCACAAATAGATGGAGAAACAAGGGAAAGAGTGATAGACTTTATTTTGGGGGGGCTCCAGAGTCACTGAAGATGGTGACTGCAGCCATGAAATTAAAAGATGTTTGCACCTTGGAAGAAAAGCTATGACCAACCTAGACAGCATATTAAGAAGCAGAGACATTACTTTGCCAACAAATGTCCGTCTAGTCAAAGCTATGGTTTTTCCAGTAGTCATGTATGGGTGTGAGAGTTGGACTATAAACAAAGCTGCGTGCTGAAGAATTGATGCTTTTGAAGTGTGGTGTTGGAGAAGACTCTTGAGAGTCCCTTGGACTGCAAGGAGATCCAACCAGTCCATCCTAAAGGAAATCAATCCTAAACATTCATTGGAAGGGTTGATGCTGAAGCTGAAACTTCAATACTTTTGCCACCTGATGCAAAGAACTGACTCAATGGACCTTGATCCTGGGAAAGATTGAAGGTGGGAGGAGAAAGGGAAGACGGATGATAAGATTATTGGATGGCATCACTGACTCAATGGACATGAGTTTGAGTAAGCTCCAGGAGTTGGTAATGGACAGGGAAGCCTGGTGTACTGTAGTCCATGGGGTCACAAAGAGTCGGACACAACTGAGTGACTGAACTGAACTGAACTTCCTATATCTAGTAAAATATAAAATGTTGACTGCTCCCTATATCAAAGCAGATTTCTTTTAATTTACTTCATTACAACTTAAAGAGAATAATTCCATTTACTCTGAGAAGAAATCAGAAATGAAAGAAATTATTGAAGAAAAAATTTATTTATATTAAAATTCAGTCAAAGTATGTGCTCTTACCACTTCACAAGTTGGCATAACAAGATTTTCACAGCTACATTCTAAAAGGCAAAAATGAACATATTTATATCGATCATAATATACTAATACAATGTAATAAGACTTTAAAATATAAAAATTAGTTACCACAATGCCATGTTGGACAACATTGACCAGATACATTTTGTTTCACAAGATTCATATCTTCTGCACAGGTGAATAGAGGCATAGGACAAAGATTTGGCTCACACACTAAATTAAAAAAATAACATGGGTAAAGATTAACTTCATTTAAATGCTAGTTTTCACTAGCTATCATTCACTGCCATTACTGATGTTCTGGAATCTCCCCAGAGCTGCCCACCCACCACCCAATTGCAATGTGTCGATAAGGACAGAACAAAGGACTCACAAGCAGATACAACAATAGTAGTACAGCTAGGACATGCTCCTTTCGTTAAGAGCCCTGAGAAATGGCAGGGGCGCAAGAAGAGAAAGGAAGTGAAAAGGGTATGGAATCACTTGGAAATCTAGAAAGTCTAGGATGAGGAGAAACCTCATAGCTAACCTATTTTGGGGAGGCAACAAAATTGTCCAAGAAGCACTCTATATTTAATACGCTAGAAATCGACTAAGGTCTGATATAACCGTACAGCTAACATGCACTGGCCTGAGCCTTCCCTGGTGATCCAATGGTTAAGAATCTGCCTGACAGTGCAGGGGACGTGGGTTTGATCCCTGGACTGAGAGGATCCCATATGTCCTTGGGCAACTAAGCCTGAGCATCACAACCACTGAGCCCACACCCTAGAGCCCACGCGCCACAACTAATGTAGCCTACATGCCTACAGTCCATGCTCTGTAACAAGAGAAGCCACCACCCCAATGCGAAGCCTGAGCACTGCAATGAAGAGTAGCCCCTGCTCTCCACAACTAGAGAAAGCCTGCAGGCAGCAATGAGGACCAAGTGCAGCCAAGGCTAAATAAATAAAACAAATAAACATTAGTTTAAAAAAATTTTAAAAAGAGGCACTGGACTTCTTAAATGCCAAACATATCTAAATATTTTAATTAATTAAAATATATTTACCACAGTAAAATTGAGGACAACAGAAGTGTGTAGTATTAAGATCCACAGTGAGAAATTCTCCGTCAGTACACAGTGGAATAGGTTCAGTGCAAGGTTTGCAAACTAAAGATGAAACAAGAAAGCAAAGTCATACTTGAGCTAAAAACAAACTAGTTATAAGTTCAAATTACTGAATACATATAAAATCAAAATAAAATACATTATATAAAACAAAACAGGAAACAAGGAAAATAAGGATTTAAAAAACAGATCTCCTTAGTTGGTCATAAAAACAATACTATCTGAATGTATTATTTTATACTTTCCCAAGCACAGTGATATAAAAGAACCATCTTACCAGAAGTACAGCACATTGAGATTTCAGGGTAATTTGTTTTTACTAGGATCAAAATACCATTGATTTACTTTAGATTTATTACTTCATTACTCATGATTACTCCAATTTATGGATGAACAATATAATAGGCACATGTTCTTCTGAACTCTTGGTATCCTTCTTCCAACTTTTGATAATAACTTTCAATAAATTTGAGGAAATGCCCTACCCACACAGTCTTGGAGTGACTCTTAATAAAGGTGCCTCACTCTTATCAGTCTTTGTGTAGGAAAAACCCACTTTAGATGAGTCAGAATATCTTTCTATAGCATTTGAGTCATAGAAGCACATCAAGACAGGAAATAAATGGATGTGGCTGACTCAATCATTAGTGACTGCCACCTAGAGAAGCTGGTTTCTTTCCTTCCCAGGGTTTGGCTGTTCTGCTTCATCTCAATCCCACAAAATCTTGATCCCCCAATTCTCCCAATAATTGACTGTGTGTAGGCTATGCATATGGAGAAGGCAATGGCACCCCACTCCAATACTCTTGCCTGGAAAATCCCATGGACGGAGGAGCCTGGTAGGCTGCAGTCTGTGGGCTCGCTAAGACTCGGACATGACTGAAGCGACGTAGCAGCAGCAGCAGCAGGCTATGCATAGGAACCTGGAATGTTAGGTCCATGAATCAAGGCAAATTGGAAGTGGTCAAACAGGAGATAGCAAGAGTGAATGTCAATATTCTAGGAATCAGTGAACTAAGATGGACTAGAATGGGTGCATTTAATTCAGATGACCATTATATCTACTACTGTGGGCAGGAATCCCATAGAAGAAATGGAGTAGCCATCATGGTCAACAAAAGAGTCCAAAATGCAGTACTTGGAGGCAATCTCAAAAATGACAGAATGATCTCTGTTCATTTCCAAGGCAAACCATTCAATATCACGGTAATCCAAGCCTATGCCCCAATCAGTAATGCTGAAGAAGCAGAAGTTGAACAGTTCTACGAAGACCTACAAGATGTTTTAGAACTAATACCCAAAAAACATGACCTTTTCATTATAGGGGACTGGCATGCAAAAGTAGGAAGTCAAGAAACACCTGGAGTAACAGGCAAATTTGGCCTTGGAGTACAGAATGAAGCAGGGCAAAGGCTAATAGAGTTTTCCAAGAGAACGCACTGATCATAGCAAACACCCTCTTCAAACAACACAAAAAAAGACTCTACACATGGACATCACCAGATGGACAACACCGAAATCAGATTGATTATATTCTTTGCAGCCAAAGATGGAGAAGCTCTATACAGTCGGCAAAAACAAGACCAGGAGCAGACTGTGGCTCAGATCATGAACTCCTTATTGCCAAATTCAGACTTAAATGGAAGAAAGTAGGGAAAACCACTAGACCATTCAGGTATGACCTAAATCAAATCCCATATGATTATACAGTGGAAATGACAAACAGATTTAAGGGACTAGATCTGATAGACAGAGTGCCTGATGAACTATGGATGGAGGTTTGTGACATTGTTCAGGAGACAGGGATCAAGACAATCCCCATGGAAAAGAAATGCAAAAAAGCAAAATGGCTGTCTGAAGAGGCCTTACAAATAGCTGTGAAAAGAAGAGAAGCAAAAAGCAAAGGAGAAAAGGAAAGATATACCCATCTGAATGCAGAGCTTCAAAGAATAGCAAGGAGAGATAAGAAAGCCTTCCTCAGCAATCAATGCAAAGAAATAGAGGAAAACAACAGAATGGGAAAGACTAGAGATCGCTTCAAGAAAATTAGAGATACCAAAGGAACATTTCAAGCAAAGGTGGGCTTGATAAAGGACAGAAATGGTACGGACCTAACAGAAGCAGAAGATATTAAGAAGAGGTGGCAAGAATACAAAGAAGAACTGTACAAAAAAGATCTTCACAAACCAGATGATCATGATGGTGTAATCACTCACCTAGAGCCAGACATCCTGGAATGTGAAGTCAAATGGGCCTTAGGAAAATCACTACAAACGAAGCTAGTGGAGGTGATGGAATTCCAGTTGAGCTATTTCAAATCCTCAAAGATGATGCTGTGAAAGTGCTGCACTCAATATGCCAGCAAATTTGGAAAACTCAGCAGTGGTCACAGGACTGGAAAAGGTCAGTTTTCATTCCAATCCCAAAGAAAGG
This sequence comes from Giraffa tippelskirchi, assembly GCF_054371585.1. NCBI lineage: Eukaryota > Metazoa > Chordata > Mammalia > Artiodactyla > Giraffidae > Giraffa > Giraffa tippelskirchi. The sequence goes on along the minus strand of NC_137278.1, from coordinate 112,516,551 downwards.
CAATCCCAAAGAATGCTCAAACTATCGCACAATTGTACTCATCTCACATGCTAGTAAAGTAATGCTCAAAATTCTCCAAGCCAGGCTTCAGCAATACATGAACTGTGAACTTCCAGATGTTCAAGCTGGTTTTAGAAAAGGCCTAGGAACCAGAGATCAAATGGCCAAAATCCAGTGGATCATCGAAAAAGCAAGAGAGTTCCAGAAGAATATCTATTTCTGCTTTATTGACTATGCCAAAGCCTTTGACTGTGTGGATCACAATAAACTCTGGAAAATTCTGAAAGAGATGGGAATACCAGACCACCTGACCTGTCTCTTGAGAAACCTGTATGCAGATCAGGTAGCGACATTTAGAATTGGACATGAAACAACAGACTGGTTCCAAATAGGAAAAGGAGTACATCAAGGCTGTGTATATTGTCACCCTGCTTATTTAACTTATATGCAGAATACATCATGAGAAACGCTGGGCTGGAAGAAGCACATGCTGGAATCAAGATTGCTGGGAGAAATATCAATAACCTCAGATACGCAGATGATACCACCCTTATGGCAGAAAGCAAAGAAGAAGAACTAAAGAGCCTCTTGATGAAAGTGAAAGAGGAGAGTGAAAAAGTTGGCCTAAACCTCAACATTCAGAAAACTAAGATCATGGCATCTGGTCCCATCACTTCATGGCAAATAGATGGGGAAATAGTGAAAACAGTGAGAGACTATTTTCGGGGGCTCCAAAATCACTGCAGATGGTAACTGCGGTAATGAAATTAAAAGACTCTTACTCCTTGCAAGGAAAGTTATGACCGACCTAGAAAGCATATTAAAAAGCAGAGACATTACTTTGCCAACAAATGTCCATCTAGTCAAGGATATGGTTTTTCCAGTAGTCATGTGTGGATGTGAGAGTTGGACTGTGAAGAAAGCTGAGCACTGAAGAATTTATGCTTTTGAAGTGTGGTGTTGGAGAAGACTCTTGAGAGTCCCTTGGACTGCAAAGAGATCCAACCAGTACATCCTAAAGGAGATCAGTTCTGGGTGTTCATTGGAAGGACTAATGTTGAAGCTGAAACTCCAAAACTTTGGCCACCTCATGCGAAGAGTTGACTCATTGGAAAAGACCCCGATGCTGGGAAGGATTGGGGGCAGGAGGAGAAGGGGACAACAGAGGAGGAGATGGCTGGATGGCAACAATGATTTGATGGACATGAGTTTGCGTAAACTCCAGGAGTTGGTGATGGACAGGGAGGCCTGGCGTGCTGTGATTCTTGCGGTCACAAAGAGTCGGACACGACTGAGTGACTAAACTGACTGAACTGACTCAGGCTATGCAGAATCAATCAGTTGTTGCCATTGCAGTCAAAGAAACTTAAATTATACACAAAGAAGTGCTGCAACCTACATGGGTTCATCTGAAACCTACATTAATCACCAGTCTTTGTAATAATTCCCTAATGGAATGGAAAAGAGAGAACTTTTATTTTTGAAAGTCCAGTTCATCAGACAGAATATACAGCACCAAATATAGTCATTTTCTAAACACCTTTCATTTCTCTTTTGAGATCATTGTGCTTGCACATCTTGTACATATCCTATACAGCAGATGAAGTTTTAAAGAGTTACTCTGCATAGTAGAGTCCTTTATTTACTTAATTCTTCAGGAAAGTCAGGACTAAATTTTTTCTCTAAAAAGAACTATGTGGTAGCTTTATTTTTTAATTGATTATATTATCTTTGGTTAGGTTTTGACTTATATACATAGTCTATGTCAATACAGAAAAGTAGTACTAATTGTAATAATTGTCAATAATCATTTAAAATGCTATATCTTTTTTTTTTCTACCACTCTATTTAGTTGAATTTTACTTCCCTGGTGGCTCAGATGGTAAAGTATCTGCTTACAATGCAGAAGACCCAGGTTCAATCCCTGGGTTGGGAAGATCTCCGGGAGAAGGAAATGGCCACCCACTCCAGTATTCTTGCCTGGAAAATCCCATGGACAGAGGAAGCTGGTAGGTTACAGTCCACGGGGTCACAAAGAGTTGGACACGACTGAGCAACTTCACTTTTTTTTTATGAGTATATTGGCTAAATATTGGTTACCATGAGTTCCATGAAATTCACATCAAATAAGAGCTTTTCCTTTTATCTTTCCTCTTCTTCCAAGAAATGATCTCACAAAACACTTACCACAGAGAGGAGAAAAGCAGCAAGTCTCTTCCTCTTGAACCTGAATCATGAATTGATCTTCTTTGCATTCTGGTATTGAAATTTTGGGGCATTTGAATGGGTCACATTCTGCAAAAACACAAAGATATTTGGAAATTTATATAGAATAAGATGAATAAATGAAATAGCATGGTTCATTTCTCTTTGAATTTAGTAATAATTTGTTCATTTAAAAAATCTTAATCTTAGAAGAAATATATAGGCAATAGCAGGTTATTAATATAAAAAATAAATATTTTACATAAAATATATGTAAATAGACATTTTCAAAATATATATACTTTATCTTAATCATATATACATGATTAATCATCTATATGCATGTATGTATTTGTGTATATATATGTATATATACTGCTATAAAATCTCAGCAGAAATATATAGGAAATGGCAATTTTTTCATATTTAAAATATACAAATGTATACACTTAAAATACATATTTCTACTAAAATTAAGATCTTTAAAATGAACTAATTATATATACATATAATCTATATAATAAATATAATTAAAGTTCATATATATACTTATTTACAAAGAAGTCATAGGTTTAAAAGAAAAACTACCTTTAGCAAGACAGTTCTGCAAACAATCTGTTTGATAAATTTTTTTGTAGACACAAAAATGAGAATCTAATCCACTACTCTGAGTGAACAATGAATCTCACTTTTCCTAGTTTATTACTCACCACATTGGTACTGTGGACAGCAAGAAATGAGGCTATGGCCAACCACCAGTTTTTGACTATTTGTACATGTTGGAATGGCAGTTTCACACAAAGTCATGTCACATCCTGGAAATAATTAGAAATATAAAAAAAATTGTGTACACAACTAAAATCCTTAGGTTCTAACTTAAAGCAGGAAAAGGATTCTCATTATGTATGTTTTTACACTGCAATTAAATCCATTCAACTCACAGAATGGACATATGTGAAAAGGCAGCAGATTTAAGGTTACCGATTATTGTCTTTGACCCTTGGTTATCATAAGTCAAAGATTCCCAAACCCTTTATCTTGTCATGTCTTTCAGAATGTTATTAATTTATAATAGCAAGAGTTTTGCATGTCTGTTTGCAAAATCAACAAAACTGTAATGAGGTAAAAGTTGCGTTGAGAAAGTGTAAGTGACATTTATGGCAATAGTTACTTTAACCCTGTACATTTTTTTTTTAACACCAAGCATCATACATGCCCTGTTTTTCCTCAAAGAATACCAACATATTTTGTGACATTAATAGACTGTATGGCTTCAGCCTGCATACATACTGCAAACTTCCTTTGAACAGCAGGTCCACCTATCAACGAAGCCCAGGATGACTTCAGCTTCTCGTTCACAAATTGGTGAGGGCTGTTCATCGCAGTCAGGTTCTATGGGAATAATGCTTCCATTCGCAAAACATTTGTACAGGGCACATTCGTCAATGCCCCCATTCCAAACTTCACCAGCAGTTCGAGGCTGGTCTTCACTATCAGTGCATGCTTAAAAAGACAGTCAATATTATATCACTTAGAACTTGGGCATGAAAATAAATCAAGCTGTGATGTTTGGATTTCAGACTGTGATTTGGTCCAAGGGCACAGATAACCTGTCATGTTATCTACCTTTTCACAGCTTCTTCTTTTTATTCATCAACTACTAGCTTACATTTTTCTTCAATGAACTTTTTGTAGTCCGTGGAAAATATTTTTCCCTTCTACAACTACCTGTAAATTTGCATGACCTCTTCTATAAATAAGATGATCTGTTAATTATTTTGTATTCATTTTAAGTCTTGCTAGTACAATTTATTTAGCTTAAACAAACTCAGTAACATAAACTTAAATTAGTTTTAAAATATTAACTATAAAAACTGAGTAGTATTAGAACACAAGGTAGTCTCTACCTCACATTAACATGTTTGTCATATCAAAATTCAAAAGATTTCAGCTTTAAAATCTAAATGTGAAAAGTAGGCAGTCAAGCAAATATTGTTTAACGACTCTGTTTTATTATGAACATTTTACTTAATGACAAATATAGCCCTCTAGTAGTTCTTTAAGGATAATAAAGACAAATGAAGTGACCACCATATTCCAAGCTTCCAATGAACTTTTCTTTATTTGCTACCAAACCAATCTCTCAGGTCCCTAAAAAAATATATAAGCATGCCTGTGTGTTCTCAAATTCTTCCACAAATATTTTCTCAATGGCAAATACAAACTTGTTTCTGAAACTATATATGCATTTTGCTTCTACTTGCCTTTCCCTTTAATTATGATCTTTACTTTTGACCGTAACAATGATCCTTGTGATAGATACAAAGTGCTCTATGGCAATTTTCTCAGTTTTGCACTTTTTCAAATCCACAATCACCATGGAGACTATGTGTCAAAATAAAATGGGTTGAAAATGAAAGCAGAAATACTCGATGTTTTCTCCCAGATAATAACACTTTCTGAAACTTCTTGAGTGCTTATTTTTCTCTAGGCACTCTTGCAAAATTCTTTCTATTTTTTTGTGTATCCTCACACTAACTTTGTGGTATAAGTCCTATTACTTTCCACATTTTTCAGATGCACAATTTCAGGCTCATGTAAAGCAGAATCATTAATACAAGAAATAACTGAAATTTCAATTCAGTCCACATACTATTCTCTTCATTCTTAATTTGCCATATTCTTTTCCAGTTATTATAGGCATAAGTAGAAATAAAACATATTACCACTGAAGCCCTCAATTTTGGCAACTTTTGATTGAAATCATATTACAATCGAACAACATACTTGTTTCCTTTCCAACACTTAGGTGAACTTTGACTAATCCTTCTCAGCACATGCCTCCAAGATTTAAAAAAAGTCTTACTTGTTTATTTCCTGGGTCCCTAAGGTGTTGTTTTTACTTTTCTGCTTACCACATTCTTTCTCTGGAATACACTGAGTTGAATGTGGCCTGTGAAGAATGGTTCCATTTTTGCACACACAGTCTTCTCTTAAATTCATACATGAAGAATGTCCATAGAACCATCTGTTCAGACATGTTCTTGCTTCACAAGGTCGCACACAGGGTTGATATTCCTTCCCCTCTGGACAAGTCAGAGCTATGAATAACCGAGGACAGAATTTGATAATGATAAAAGTGATCTACCTGAATTCCAGTAAGAGGAAGAAATGTCAGTTTTCTCTCTGAAAGTAAATTTTTGCACACTTTCAGCCTCTTCCAAATCCATATTTCAGTATTATGTAACCATAAATTAGAAAGAAAACAATCAATGAGTATTTTTGAGCACCTTCCAGGTGTCCAGCTGGTATTATGGTACAGAAGGGAAAGTTCATCTGATTTATATCAAATAAACACTACCAACAGGCAGCCCAAGTTTGGTTAGCATAAATATAGAGTCAACTATTATGAAGTTACTGCTCTATGCAGTGGGAAGAGATCCAACAGTCCACTCAGAATAAGCACAGAAATGTGTTTTAACTATACAACTCAACCAAGTCCTAAAAAAGAAAAATGCCACATGTTTAGGTTTAATCCTTTACTGTCAAAAGAAACTACTGTTGCTGAGCAGTTTCTAAATGATGTTTCAGAGAATTCATGTTGCTTTTACGTGATCTTAAAAAGTCATACTCATAAAAAAATGAACATGCAGAGGGCAGGGGTGTAAACCGGTAAGATACTAGCAGAGAATAATTTCACAATCTAGTGATATTGAAGATGTCATATGTTCCCAATGAATCAAGCAACCCCACTCTTGAATAGTGATTACCTCTGGGGGAAAATACCCTGATCCTGGGAAAAATTGAAGGCAGGAGGAGAAGGGGATAACAGAGAACGAGATGGTTGGATGGTATCACCAACTGGATGGACAGGAGTTTGAGTAAGCTCCAGGAGTTGGTGATGGACAGGGAAGCCTGGCGTGCTGCAGTCCATGGGGTTGCAAAGAGTCAGACACAACTGAGCGACTGAACAACAAGAGCTGGGGCTGTGGGGAGAGGAGAGGACTGGAGAGAGCACACCAGGAGCTGATTTATTTCTGAAGTGGGATCATGTAACTAGAGTCTCCAATATATTCTTTTTCTATATATTTTATCCTATTTGGGGAGGGGAGAGATGAAAATGTTTCATTGTTGAGTATGATGCTGGCTGTAGTTTTGTCAAACATGGTCCTTATTATGTAGCTATGTTCCCTCTGTACCCAGTTTGTCGAGAGAGTTTTATCATCAGTGGATGTTGAATTTTGTCAAAAACTTTTTTTTAAAACTATTGAGATGATTTTTACTCTTCAGTTCGCTAATGTGGCTTATCACAATGATTGATAGCAGATACTGAACCATCACTGGCATCCCTAGGGTAAATCCCTTCATCAGAATGCATGATTCTTTTAATGTTTTTTTGAATTCAGTTTGCTAATGTTTTGTTGAGGGCTTTTGTATCTATGTTTATCAGTGATATTGACCTGTAATTTTCTTTTCTTTGGTGTCTTTTTCTGGTTTTTGTTATCAGGGCACACTTCTCTCTGGTCTTTAGAGCTATATGCTCTAGGAGTCAGAGAAGGCAATGGCACCCCACTCCAGTACTCTTGCCTGGAAAATCCCATGGACAGAGGAGCCTGGTAGGCTGCAGTCCATGGGGTCGTTACGAGTCAGACACGACTGAGCGACTTCACTTTCACTTTTCACTTTTGTGCACTGGAGAAGGAAATGGCAACCCACTCCAGTGTTCTTGTCTGGAGAATCCCAGGGATGGCGGAGACTGGTGGGCTGCAGTCTATGGGGTCGCACAGAGTCGGGCACGACTGAAGCGACTTAGCAGCAGCAGCAGCAGCAGCTCTAGGAGTGCCCCCTACATAGCCTGTGTTCATGCCTCAGCTGTGGCAGTGCCAACTACTGTGGGTGCCCTGGTAGGCCAGGCTGGCCCTTGGCCAGGAGGCTGCAATGCCACACTGTCTGTGGGACCCTGGAGGGTGGGGCAGGCTTTCTGCATGGCTGTCTGCAGATCCTCAAAGGCTTGAGGCTGGGTCTGGCTCACTGGAGGGCAGATAAGCTTCTGGAACTAACAGACGAGGGGAGGTTTCCAAAACAGTCTTTTGCTAGTGCCAGTGTGATCACAGAATCAGCTCCCAAAATGGATGCTGTCAGCATCTCCATCCCCAGGCGAGTCCTAGTTGCCTCCTGCCTCTCCTGGAGACTCTCCAAGATCAGCAAGTCGTTCCTCCCCAAGGTCCTTTCAAACTACTTCCTCTGTTCTGGGACTGGGAGCACAGGCGATTTTGTGCATTTCCTTTAAGGGCAGAGTCTCTGTTTCCTATAGCTCTCCAGCTTTCCCAAGCATAAGCCCTACTGGTTTTCAAAGCCAGACCTTCTGGAGACTCGTCTTCCTGGTGCAGGACTTATAGGCTGGGGAGGCCAATGTGGGAATCAGACTTCTCACTTCTTAGGAAGGAGGTCTACAATTGTGTATACCTTCTGTTTGTGGGTCACAGACCAAGGGGTGTGGGTCCTGACTATACTGCATCTCTGCCTCTCCCACTCTTTCTGGTGTTGTTCTTTTCTCATCTCTTTATCTGTGAAATATCTTTTCTGCTAGTCTTCAGGTCAGTCGCATAGATAGTTCATCTGTAAGTAATTGTAATTTTGGTATGTCTGTTGGAGGAGGGGAATTCAGGGTCTTGCTACTCCACCATCTTGATCCTTCCCCTTACTTTAAATTTATACCAGGATAAAAATAGAAGTTGCTTAAGGGGGAGCGATGATCTCTAACTATAGGTTACATTTACATTCATTTTATTATTACAAAATTATTTTGTGATGAAAATAAAAAGGAAGATGTGAACGCAAAAAAACTGAAATGTTATTTGATTGTTGGAAAATACAGTTTGCAGTGTACTACTTACAGCAGTAAACAGATGTTCTCCATGGAATACAAATGTCAAACTTGTTGCATACAGCCACATATGCAGAAAGGGCATCACATTCATAGTTCCAAAAATAGGTATAATTGATCCACATCTTTTCACAAAAGTCTTGTGGTGAAACCTAGAGACACATTGTACCCTGGGGTAAGTTATGTTATTTTATGCATCTGATGATCTAAATCAAATCCCTTACAATTATACAGTGGAGTGACAAATAGATTCAAAGGATTATATCTGATAGAGTGCCTGAAGAACTATGGAAAGAGGTTCATGACATTGCACATGAGGCAGTGATCAAGACCATCCCCAAGAAAAAGAAATGCAAAAAGGCAAAATGGTTGTCTGAGGAGGCTTTACAAATAGCTCAGAAAAGAAGAGAAGCTAAAGGCAAAGGAGAAAAGGAAAGATATACCCATTTGAATGCAGAGTTCCAAAGAATAGCAAAGAGAGATAAGAAAAACTTCCTCAGTGATCAATGCAAAAAAATAGAGAAAAGAACAATATAATGGGAAGGACTAGACATCTCTTCAAGAAAATTATAGATATCAAGGGAACATTTCATGCAAAGATAGGCTCAATAAAGAACAGAAATGGTATGGACCTAAGAGAAGCAGAAGATATTAAGAAGAGGTGGCAAGAATACAAAGAAGAACTACACAAAAAAGATCTTTATGACCCAGATAACCATGATGGTGTGATCAATCACGTAGAGCCAGACATCCTGGAATGTGAAGTCAAGTGGGCCTTAGGAAGCATCACTATGAACAAAGCTAGTGGATATGATGGAATTCCAGTTGAGCTATTTCAAATCATGAAAGATGATGCTGTGAAAGTGCTGCACTCAATATGTCAGCAAATTTGGAAAACTCTGCAGTGGCCACAGGACTGGAAAAGATCAGTTTTCATTCCAATCCCAAAGAAAGGCAATGCCAAAGAATGCTCAAACTACTGCACAATTGCACTCATCTCACACACTAGCAAAGTAATGCTCACAATTCTCCAAGCCAGGCTTCAACAATATGTGAACTGTGAACTTCCAGATGTTCAAGCTGGATTTAGAAAAGGCAGAGAAACCAGAGATCAAATCGCCAACATCTGTTGGATCATCGAAAAAGCAAGAGAGGTCCAGAAAAGCATCTACTTCTGCTTTATTGACTATGCCAAAGCCTTTGACTGTGTGGATCACAACAAACTGTGGAAAATTCTTAAAGAGATGGGAATACCAGACCACCTTACCTGTCTCCTGAGAAATCTTTCTGCAGGTCAGGAAGCAACAGTTAGATCTGGCCATGGAACAACAGACTTATTCCAAATTGGGAAAGGAGTACATCAAGGCTGTATATTGTCACCCTGCTTATTTAACTTATATGCAGAGTACATCATGAGAAATCCTGAGCTGAATGAAGCACAAGCTGGAATCAAGATTGCCAGGAGAAATATCAATAACTTCAGATATGCAGATGACACCATCCTTATGGCAGAAGAAGAACCAAAGACCTTCTTAATGAAAGTGAAAGAGGAGAGTGAAAAAGTTAGCTTAAAACTCAACATTCAGAAAACTAAGATCATGGCATCTGGTCCCATCACTTCATGGTAAATCGATGTGGGAACAGTGGAAACAGTGACAGATTTCATTTTTGGGGGCTCCAAAAGCACTGCAGATGGTGACTGCAGCCATGAAATTAAAAGATGCCTGTTACTTGGAAGAAAAGCTATGACCAACCTAGACAGCATATTAAAAAGCAGAGACAGAGATGGACCAACAAAGGTCCGTCTAGTCAAGGCTATGGTTTTTCCAGTAGTCATGTATGGATGTGAGAGTTGGACTATAAAGAAAGCTGAGCGCTGAAGAATTGATGCTTTTGAACTGTGGTGTTGGAGGAGAGTCTTGAGAGTCCCTTGGGCTGTAAGGAGATCCAACGAGTCAATCCTAAAGGAAATTAGTCCTGAATATTCATTGGAAGGACTGATGCTGAAGCTGAAACTCCAACACTTTGGCCACCTGATGAGAAGAACTGACTCATTGGAAAAGACCCTGATGCTGGAAAAGTTTGAAGGAGGGAGAAGAAGGGGACGACAGAGGACACGACCGTTGGATGGCATCACCGACATGATGCACATGAGTTTGAGTATGCTCCAGGAGTTGGTGATGGACAGGAAAGCCTTGCGTGCTGCCATCCATGGGGTTGCAAAGAGTCAGACATGACTGAGCGACTGAACTGAACTGAACTGAAGGACCTAAGCTCGATTGATTTTTTTCTGCAAGACTAAAACTATTTGGAGAATCAAAAGGTAGTAGCAAGTCAATATTTATAACAGTTCCTCTTTGTCCTTAGATCTTTAAAGTTTCATAATATTAGATGTCACTTCTGAATTTATAATTGTTTAAACACACAGTTTAGATAAGATAAATGTTGTCTGTGCATGCTAAGTTGCTTCAGTCATGTCTGACTCTTTGAGACCCTGTGGACTGTAGCCCACCAGGCTCCTCTGTTCATGGTATTCTCCAGGAAAGGATACTGGAATGGGTTGCCATGCCCTTCTCCAGGGGATCTTCCTGACCCAGCAATCGAACCCGTGTCTCTTACATCTCCTGCACCGGCAGATGGGTTCTTTACCACTAGCGCTGCCTGGGAAACCCCAAGTATTGTCTGTACTAATCTACATAAACCTATTTTACAAAGATGGAAAAGAAATAACGTACGTGGTCCTAGCAAAAATCTATTTCTGATATTACATTTTGGATTATAATCCTCTTTTTTATATACTGAATAAGACTTTGATCCATTATAGATAAAAGTAAAAGCTCCAACAGCTTTCTTCCCTGGTGGTTCACACAGTAGAGAATCGGCCTGAAATGCAAGAGACTCAAGTTCGATCCCTGTGTCAGGAAGACTCCCTGGCTACCCACTCCTATATTCTTGCCTGGAGAAATCCATGGACAGAGGAGCAGGGCAGGCTACAATTCATGGTGTCGCATAAAGTTGGATGCAACTGAGTTTCTAACACTTTCACTTTTTTCACAGCTTTCTTGGATGGCATTGCTCATTAAATGAGATTACAAAAGCTTTTCCAAAAATTATGGACTAACATTGAACATTGGTCAAACAATTTGCATAATTTATCATGCCTCAACTTAATTAGGAACTCATTTTTTCCTAAAGGTTATGTTTCATTTTGATCTAGAGATACCTGAAATCTAAATAATTTAACTTGTAACAATATTTACTCCATTATTTTCTACTCATTTATTCAGCAAACATACTGAGCATCTACATTCAGATGCTCTATTTGGACAGGGAAAAGTATCAGGTAAAAATACTTTATATTTTTCATATCCCATTATTTCTTCTCCAAGGTCCATATCTATAAACTAAGACATTACTGCCTTTTTAGTCTCAACTATTGAATCTTCTCAGTTTCCAACCATTTCATTTTGCATGGAATACTTGCTTTGATCATCAAGAGGCCCCCTACTTGCCAAATCCAGGGAACACTGATATTTGTAAACCCTCCTCAACCTCTCAGAGGCCTATGATGCCATGCACGCCCCCTGTTTCTTGACGCTCTCCTTTGACTTAGACAGCACCACACTCTGGGGCCTTTTCGTCTGTTCATTGTTGTCTTCTGTTCATTGTTGTCTCCTCTTCCTGCCTCATTCTGAATGTATGTCTAGACCCTTTCTTCCATGTAGTGTGGGAGATGCGAGTTCCATCTCTCGTTCAGGAAGATCCCCTGGAGGAGGAAATGGCAACCCACTCCAGTATTCTTGCCTGGAGAATCCCATGGACAGAGGCTTCTGGTGGGCTACAGTCCACGGGGTTGCAAAAAGTCAGACAAGGCTGAGCGACTTAACACTTTCTTCCATAGCCCTGTCTACTCACTACAAATGCTCTTCCTGGGCTCATCCATTTCCCCAGTTTCTACCACCATCTTGGGCATTTATATCTTCACTTCAGTTTCTTCATAACTTAAATAGAGTTAATAAAAAACCTACTACTACTTAAGACTGCTGTGAGCTAATATATGGAAAGGGTTCAGAGCAGACCCTGGCACATCATACATGAGTTATTGTTATTTTAGAAACTCCCTATACTAATAACTCCCCAAATTTGATCTCTGGATTCAATTAGTCTCTTCTGAGATCTAGAACAGCTTCAAAAATTTTTTCTGAGTATTTTAGCCTTAAAGTCCCACACGACTTAATTTGCCCAATATGAAAAAATTGTATCCTTTCTCTGCTAAACCCACAAAAGCTGATTCTCCTGTATCCTCCATTCATCCATTCAGTTATGCATCCTTCCACAATTTGTTGGGCACCTAACTACATATTAGGCTCCCTACTATGCATAAGTAATATAAAGGTGACTAAAACAAATCTGTTCTTGTGGATCTCATAGTTAAAGCCTATATGTAGAAGCAAGAGGAGTCAGCATGCTTAAATAGAGGAGGCAGTGTTCCAGCTTAGGACACTTGTAGGCATAAAAGCCCATTCGCAGGAAAATCTTGAAATAGTGAAACAATTGAAAGGAGACTGAAATGCCTGGACTCTAGACAACCAGAAAAGTGTAGCATAAGAGGAAGCTGGAAAAGAAGGCAGGCCAAAGCATAAAGGAAATTACAAGCCCTGATAAGAAGTTAAGAATGTATTCTAAGGGTAAGTGAAAGACCCCGAAGGATTTTAGGTAGAGAAATAATCCAATCGTGTTTCCATTTGCAAAAGATCATCTGCCTACTATGTGGAGATTTGCAAACTAGGATGAATATTAGAAGTAGGAAAACTAAATAAACAGTATCCCTTCTTTTGCCGTCAAATTCACTGGGACGATCTGAAGGGAAAGCTGGGACTATCACAGATTAAATGGTATCCTGTGTTGCTTCACTATGCCTTGAATATTCAAGCTGAAAAGTCTCCTGATTTAATAATCAATCTTATAAGTTCCCAGTTAAAAAAGCAATTTTTGAAAGTTGTTATGCTTTAAAAAGATAGATTACAATGGCACTGAAATGAGTTTAAAATTATTTGCAATTTTTTTCATTTTTATACGCATGCACTTTAAAACATAAACATTTAAAATGTATTTGCCTGCAAATCTCTGAGTAAAACTGAAGCCCCAGAAAGATACACCATTTTTATCCCACGACTCCACATCCTTTGCCTTTTCCCTCAGAAAACTCATAGGACAGGCTGAGATCTACGGCATCCACACTCAGTGGTGGAGCACGGAAGATCCTGCAGAGTGAAGTCCTTCTGCTTTGACAATTCACTCGCTCTCCTTCCCAGACTCCTCCCTGTAGTCTTGCATTAAGCTATTTCAATGTTTTCCTAACACAGTCATTTCCAGCAACCCTGCTCCTTTCATACTGTTTTCTTTGCCTCAGTCTCCCTTCCTCCCTCTTCTCTCCTGGCAAACATCCTTCCAAATAATTCAAATGTCTGAAACTCTGGGAAGTCTTCTAATGTGGGCTCCTATTCATCTCCACAGTGTACACTGTGATGAATCTGTTCACAGGCTTGCCTTCCTTTTAGACTTTTTGAGAGCAAGGAGAGGGTCTTACTCATCTTTGTATCACAGGAGTTTAACACAGTGCCTAGTAGGTGCTTGATACTCACAAAATTTTCATTTAATGACTCATTAAATGCTGTATTTGCCTATCCTTTGTCTCTAACAATGGACGCTTTTTTAAAACAATACAGGTTATTTAAATTTCTACTAGTGACCCAAAGTCAGGAAGTTAGAGACTAATAAAGAACAATTAAATTGAATATGTGGCAGATTCTATTATAAGTATACACCTGAGAGGCCATGCACCTGAGAGCTGACTAAAGCCTCACTGTCTTGGGTTTTATACTGGGTTATCAAATGGCATTCATCTCTTTCCTCTATAGGAATTTATTCATAGGACAAAGTTTCATTTTTCTTGAAAGCTGGAGATACAGTTCATAAAAATACATGGGGGAAAAGATAGTTATTCTTCCTGTTCTGTAAGTCAATAAACAGTAAATTATTTTGAATTCCCCTGGGAATAAACTATTCTTAGTGGAAGAACATCATGGCAAGAACAAGAATTTATTGGCTTTTACTCTCAACATGTCTAACACAACAGTTCTGATTTATGGTTGCTTTCAACTTACTTTATCATGGCATGGGATGAAAACTCTTCTATTTAATAACTCAATGCAGTGACTGCAGTCATGCTCAGTACAATTTCTAACAGGCCTTCTTGTTGTTACTTCAAATGATTTCTCAATTTCCCAGCTCTCAATAAACAATTCTATGTCTTCCATATTTGTAATGATTGTGCCATTTTGCATCCTTAGATCATCATCTGGATCTTCATTGCAATTTCCTAAAAAGATGTGTGACATTTAGAAGAAAATTCTTTTCACTTTAACCTAATATAGCCAGCAGAAATAAATCAACTCAACAACTGCTTTAAAATGAACAAATAATTTACTGAATCAAGTACCAAATTTATGTCTTTTGACTCTAATGTTGATGGATTTTTTTTAAAAAAGTACACATGGATTAAATAGTTTAGAGCTTTCTTAACCAGGTAAGAAAGAAACCATGATCCTAGAAGTCAAGATTTGTGAAAAGATCATAGGAGAAGAAAGAGAAGATTGATTCTGTCTCAGTGTTCTTTCACTATTACCACTATCTCCTAATCGAAGAAGTAGTTCTTAAATCTGACAAGGTATTCCCCAGACTAGAGGGCATAACTTACTTTTTATCTAGTCAAGTGCAAAGCCAAGGGAAGTAGAGAGAAATGAACCTAGATCCTGATCATACCTTACCTGAATTCCACTCTACTCTAAGATATATTTTTTTCTTAATTCCTAAGACTCCTAACTATAAAAGATAGAGTTAAACATTTTTTTCAGGTATCAAATCTTAATCCTCAAGCAGTTATATAAAGATCAATAAAGGTTTCTGCTGCCATAGTTGCCCCATACCTATAAATATACAGGAAACTGAATACGGTGAAAAAAAATAAATAACCAAAACAAACAAACAAAAATAAAAATACCTCAAGTTAAGTCAACTATACTGTAAAACAGCTATTTTAAAAGTCTAAGCTCTCCTGGGGAAAGGTAATTGCTAGTAAAAATATGTTTTCATTGCACCTCCAGCCACTACTCCTGCAGACTCCACATTTCTTTGTAGAACAAGTTGTCAATATAGACCTCCCATTCTGGTGTCCCTGCTCAATTTGGGTCATTACAACTCTATCAGCCAGCACCCTGCTTTTCTTTAAACAAACCACCGCTCTCCCACTGTAGAAGTCAGGAAGTTTAGAGGGTGACCTTTGTTAGCAAAAAGGTGACCCTAGCCCTTTCTCTATAGTGATTAGTTAAGAATCCAGTTGGCATACTGTCTCCATAAAAGCACGAGCTGACAGTTAAAGAAGAAAACAAACATGAAAATCAAACAGAAGTCATAGGATACAGAAGTGATAAATCAGAAAAAAATATGCATTCCCAATGTCTCTGAGTTATTATTCAGTAATACCTATTGAATTTTTATGTACAAACAATACAATCCATACTCAATAACTATTTCCACAATGATAACTTAAATTCCAGAGAAGGCTGTGCTATGTTTAGCATGCTCTAAGCAGGCAAGGAAATTATCAACCATTTTAGCCAAACTTTCCACTAAAGGCTTTACATTTTTGAAGAAGAAATTTGGTTATTTCAGGCAGTTTGTTGAGAGTAAGCACCTGGTCTATTTCTTTTGAGTCGTCAGCATCAAGCATAAGGTCAAATTCTCAGAAACTCATCCATAAACTTTTACTCAATTAATATTTAGTGAGCTTAAAATAGGTATATTTGTGCTAAGCTAATATTTGCTGACTGTATTAAACAATGTCTTCAGAGTTTTACATTAACTTTCACATTCAATTCTAACAACAATTGTGAAGGTAGATTTTACTATTCCCATTTGAAAGATAAGGAAACTGATGCCCACTTAAACATCTGTAAATGGGATAGCCTAGCAGACATCAGTCAGAATTTTTTTTTTATGTTCAGTTCAGTTTAGTTGCTCAGTCGTGTCTGACTCTTTGTGACCCCATGAATCGCAGCACGCCAGGCCTCCCTGTCCATCACCAACTCCCGGAGTCCACACAAACCCATGTCCATTGAGTCGGTGATGCCATCCAACTATCTCATCCTCTGTTGTCCCCTTCCCCTCCTGCCTTCAATCTTTCCCAGCATCAGGGTCTTTTCAAATGAGTCAGCTTTCCGCCTCAGGTGGCCAAAGTATTGGAGCTTCAGCTTCAACATCAGTCATCCCAATGAACACCCAGGACTGATCTCCTTTAGGATGGACTGGATGGATCTCCTTGCAGTCCAAGGGACTCTGAAGAGTCTTCTCCAACACCACACTTCAAAAGCATCAATTCTTTGGCGCTCAGCTTTCTTTATAGTCCAACTCTCACATCCATACATGACCACTGGAAAAATGGTGGCCTTGACTATACGGACCTTTGTTGGCAAAGTAATGTCTCTGCTTTTTAATATACTGTCTAGGTTGGTCATAACTTTCCTTCCAAGGAGTAAGTGCCTTTTACTTTCATGGCTGCAGTCACCATCTGCAGTGATTTTGGAGCCCAGAAAATAAAGTCAGCCACTGTCACCACTGCTTCCCCATCTATCTGCCATGAAGTGATGGGACCGGATGCCATGATCTTAGTTTTCTGAATGTTGAGCCAACTTTTTCACTACCTAGAGGTATTTCTAATTTGTTTCCTTTGGCTTGTAGCTATGTATCTATATAACACATTGTGATATGAAACCTAAGTGTAAAGTTACATCTAGGCTTTATACCTCATAACAAAACTGGGACTAATATTCAGAACATTGTGTTCCATGAACATAACTTTGAAGATGACTTAACTAAGCTTTCTTTGATTTCAAACTTTATTTTTTTTAATTTTTTTTAAATAAGTTTATTTATTTTAGTTGGGGGCTAATTACTTTACAATATTGTAGTGGTTTTTTGCCATACATTGACATGAATCAGCCATGGGTTTACATGTGTTCCCCAACCTGAACGCCCCTCCCACCTCCCTCACCATCCCATCCCTCTGGGTCATCCCATTGCCCCAGCCCTGAGAATTTGTCTAAAAGTAAGTAAGAGACAAAGTTAAGTTTTTAATCAATCTATGCCCCATTTTTATCACTTATACATTACCACTGCTGCTGCTGCTAAGTCGCTTCAGTCGTGTCCGACCCTGTGCAACCCCACAGACGGCAGCCCACCAGGCTCCGCCGTCCCTGGGATTCTCCAGGCAAGAACACTGGAGTGGGTTGCCATTTCCTTCTCCAATGCATGAAAGTGAAAAGTGAAAGTGAAGTCGTTCAGTCATGTCCGACTCTTCGCGATCCCATGGACTGCCGCCTACCAGGCTCCTCCATCCATGGGATTTTCCAGGCAAGAGTACTGGAGTGGGGTGCCATTGCCTTCTCCATAAATTAACACTGGTGCATACTTATTAGAGCTACTGCTAGAATCGAATGAGTTAAAGTTTGTAAAATAATGCCTGACACTTCATTAATGCTTAATAAAGATGAGATAGTAGGATTGCAAACAGTATTGTAGCAATAGTGGTAAGCATATATCTCTAAAAAAACACCCACATTGAACTGTATTATCTTGCCTCTTGCTTTCCATTTATAGAAAGACATTGTTTCCTTCAGTATTTACATGAGGTACTGAAAGTTAGTAACATCTCTCTAATCCAAACAAAGCAGGGAATGAGGGGCCAAAGCTGTGTAATGTGAACAGAAGAAAAAGTAGAAGAAACAGATATTTGAAAAGCAGTGCTCACCACAAAGTCCTTCTGTGTAGGATGACAAGTTAAATTGAGAGCCAAAATGAATGTCTACAATCCCCGTAAGATGAGTCCACTTTATGATTAGTCCAGCTGGAGTAGTAATCACATACATTGAACCAGAATCCTCTATGGACAGATCTTGATTAGAAAAGGGCAAAGGTACAACAACAGAATCCACTTCTACCTAAAATTACATAATGCATTTACACCTGTTAGAAGAATGTTTATGTTTTAATATACACCCTGTTGCTGTCACAGTTTCTCAGAACTCCTAAATTCTTTTATTGTTCTTTTGCAGTGTCTTGTTATATTCAATATCTGGGGGCTTCCCTGGTGGCTCAATGGTAAAGAATCCGCCTGCCAATGCAGGGGATGTGGCAGGAGCCTTGGGTTCAGTCCCTGGGTTGAGAAGATGCCCTGGAGAAGGAAATGGTAACCCACTTCAGTATTCTTGCCTGGAAAACCCCATAAACAGAGGATCTCAGCAGGCTACAATTACAAAAGAGTCAGACATTACTCAGTGACTAAACAACAACGTTGCCCTTTGTTTTCTACAAAACCAAACGTTCTTCTAAGTTATATACCATTTTAATTTGCTTCACTCAATATATGTTGATTATACTATTACTTCCTAATATAAACTTAAGACAATGTTTTTTTATCAGGAGGTATTCTTTAATGTTGGTTCTCTCTTTGATCTAAATCAGTGTTTGTTTACTTATAATGCTCATAACAACCATCTGTGAGGCTTGGTAAAGATTAGGATTTTCAGAAATTCTACTTTCAAGGTTTCAGCTGGATTCTAGATTTTATATTTTTAACATGCTTTCTTTGTAATACTAATATAAGCAATCTAAGGATTTTACTTTGAAAACAGTGCTTTAAATAACAAGACGACAATGAATCATGAGCTGTATAACCATCAGTAAAATTCTCAAAGTTATACCTGACTAACCATCCGATTTCTAATATTTAAATCTTCCTCACACTGCCACCCTCAAGCTGAAACATCCTTTGCCTGCTGAATTTCTACTCATTCTTTAAGATTTATCTCAGGTGTCACCTTCTCCAAAAATATCTATTTGACCTTCCCATACATGGCATTTAAATGAGCCTTATTTCTGTTTCCATGATATCTTAGTCATGACTCGATTGTTTTAGTTCCTGCTGCCTTTAATTGGCAGAAAATTACATGTATGCGCCCCACACACAACTGCAAGTTACTTGAGATCAGGACCTGTTTCATTTTATCACATAAACTCACTAAATGATTTTTTAAGTTAATAAGGTTTCAACTGAAGCCGAAAACAAGCCCTTCCAGCGAAATGTTCACAACCATGGTGCTGACCAGGTTCAAGCATATTTCCTACCCACTAGTATATGCCAACCTTATTAAAGTCAAAGATATATATAGATACTCTAGCATCCAAAAAAGCCATGCATTCAATTTTAAGTTTCAGTTCAGTTCAGTCACTCAGTTTTGTATGACTCTTTGCAACCCCATGGACTGCTGCATGCCGGGCTTCCCTGTCCATCACCAACTCGCAGAGCTTGTTCAAACTCATGGCCATCGAGTCAGTGATGTCATCCAACCATTTCATACTCTGTTGTCCCCTTCTCCTGCCTTCAAATTTCCCAGCATCAGGGTCTTTCCCAATGAATCAGTTCTTCGCATCAAATGGCCAAAGTATTGGAGTTTCAGTTTCAGCATCAGTCCTTCCAATGAATATTCAGGACTGATTTCCTTTAGGATGGACTGGTTGGATCTCCTTGCAGTCCAAGGGACTCTCAAGAGTTCTCCAACACTACCGATCAAAAGCAGCAATTCTTTGATGTTCAGCTTTCTTTATAGTCCAACTCTTACATCCATACATCATGACTACTGGAAAAACCATAGCTTTGACTAGATGGACATTTGCTGGCAAAGTAATGTCTCTGTTTTTTGAAATGCCATCTAGATTGGTCATAGCTTTTCTTCCAAGGAGCAAATGTCTTTTAATTTCATGGCTGCAGTCACCATCTGCAGTGGTTTTGGTGCTCCAAAAAACAAAGTCTCTCATTGTTTCCATTGTTTCCCCATCTATTTGCCATGAAGTGATGGGACCAGATGCCATGATCTTAATCTTCTGAATGTTGAGTTTTAAGCCAACTTCTTCACTCTCCTCTTTCATTTTCATCAAGAGGCTCTTTAGTTCTTCTTCGCTTTCTCCCATAAGTGTGATGTCATCTGCGTATCTGAGGTTATTGATATTTCTCCCAGCAATCTTGATTCCAGCTTGTGCTTCATCCAGCCTGGCATTTCACATGAGGTACTCTGCATAGAAGTTAAACAAGCAGGGTGACAATATACAGCCTTGACGTACTCCTTTTCCTATTTGGAACCAGTCTGTTGTCCCATGTCCAGTTCTAACTGTTGCTTCTTGACCGGCACAAAGATTTCTCAGGAGGCAGGTAAGGTAGTCTGGTATTACCATCTCTAAGAATTTTCCACAATTTGTTGTGATTCACACAGTTGAAGGCTTTGGCATAGTCAATAAAGCAGAATTAGATGTTTTTCTGGAACTCTCTTGCTGTTTTGATGATCCAATGGATGTTGGCAATTTGATCTCTGGTTCCTTTGCCTTTTCTAAATCCAGCTTGAACATCTGGAAGTTCATGGTTCACATAATTTTGAAGCCTGGCTTGGAGAATTTTGAGCATTACTTTGCTAACATGTGAGATGGGTGCAATTGTGTGGTAGTCTGAACATTCTTTGGCATTGCCTTTCTTTGGGATTAGAATGAAAACTGCCCTTTCCCTGTCCTATGGCCATGGCTGAGTTTTCCAGATTTGCTGGCATAGTGAATGAAGCACTTTCACAGCATCATCTTTTAGGATTTGAAATAGCTCAACTGGAATTTCATCACCTCCATTAGTTTTGTTCATAGTGATGCTTCCTAAGGCCCACTTGACTTCACATTCCAGGATGTCTGGCTCTAAGTGAGTGATCACACCATCATGGTTATCTGGGTCATGAAAATCTTTTTTGTATAGTTCTTCTGTGTTTTCTTGCTGCCTGTTCTTAATATCTTCTGCTTCTGTTAGGTCCATATCGTTTCTGTCCTTTGTTGTGTCCAACTTTGCATGAAATGTTCCCTTGGTATCTCCCATTTTCTTTAAGAGATCTCTAGTCTTTCTCATTTTATTGTTTTCCTCTATTTTTTTTGCTTTGGCCACTGAAGAAGGTTTTCTTATCTCTACTTGCTATTCTTTGGAACTCTGCATTCAAATGGGTATATCTCTTTTCTCCTTTGCCTTTCCCTTCTCTTCTTTTCACAGCTATTTGTAAGGCCTCCTCAGACAACCATTTTGCCTTTTTGCATTTCTTTTTCTTGGGGATGGTCTTGATAACTGCCTGCTATACAATGTCAGGAACCTCCATCCACAGTTCTTCAGGCACTCTGTTTATTGGATCTAATCCCTTGAATCTATTTGTCACTTCTACTGTATAATCGTAAGGGATTTGATTTAGGTCATACCTGAATGGTGTCATGGTTTTCCCTACTTTCTTCAATTTTCGTCTGAATTTTGCAATAAGGAGTTCATGATCTGAGCCACAGTCAGCTCCCCGTCTTGTTTTTGCTGACTGTATAGAGCTTCTCCATCTTTGGCTCAAAAGAATATAATCAATCTGATTTCAGTATTGACCATCTGGTGATGTCCATGTGTAGAGTCTTCTCTTGTGTTGTTGCAAGAGGGTGTTTGCTATGACCAGTGCATTCTTTGACAAAACTCTGTTAGCCTTTGCCCTGCTTCATTCTATACTCCAAGACCAAATATGCTTGTTACTCCAGATATCTCTTGACTTCCTACTTTTGCATTCCAGTCCCCTATAACGAAAAGGACATCTTTTTGGGGTGTTAGATCTAGAAGATCTTGTAGGTCTTCATAGAACTTTTCAACTCTAGCTTTTTTAGCATTACTGATTGGGGCATATACTTAGATTGCTGTGATATTGAATTGTTTGCCTCAGAAACAAACTGAGATCATTCTGTCATTTTTGAGACTGCATCCAAGTACTGCATTTTGGACTCTTTATTGACTATGAGGGCTACTCCATTTCTTCTAAGGGATTATTGCCCACAGTAGTAGATATAATGGTCATCTGAGTTAAATTTGCCCATTTCAGTCCATTTTAGTTCACTGTTCCTAAAATGTTGATGTTCACTGTTGCTATCTCCTGTTTGACCACTTCCAAGTTGCCTTGGTTCATGGACCTAACATTCCAGGTTCCTATGTAAGATTGTTCTTTACAGTATCAGACTTTACTTTCATCACTAGTCACATCCACAACTGGGGGTTGTTTTTGCTTTGGCTCTGTCTCTTCATTCTTTCTGGAGTATTTCTCTACTCTTCTCCAGTAGCATATTCGGCCCCTACTGACCTGGGGAGTTCATCTTTTAGTGTCATATCTTTTTGCCTTTTCATGGGCTTCTCAATTCAAGAATACTGAAGTGGTTTGCCATTCCCTTCTCCAATGGACCACATTTTGTCAGAACTCTCCACCATGACCTGTCTGCCTTGGGTGCCCCTTCACAGCATAGCTCATAGTTTCATTGAGTTATGGCAACCCACTCCAGTGTTCTTGCCTGGAGAATCCCAGGGACAGGGAAGCCTGGTGGGCTGCCATCTATGGGGTCGCACAGAGTTGGACACGACTGAAGTGACTTAGCAGCAGCAGCAGCAGCAGACAAGGCTGTGGTCCATGTGATCAGTTTGATTCGTTTTCTGTGATTGTGGTTTTCATTCTGTCTGTCCTCTGATGGAGAAGGATGAGAGGCTTATGGAAGCTTCCTGATGGGAGAGACTGACTGAGGGGAAAACTGGGTCTTGTTCTGATGGGCGGGGCCATGTTCAGTAAATCTTTAATCCAATTTTCTGTTGATGGGCAGGAAGGGCTGTGTTCCCTCCCTGTTGTTTGACCTGAGACCAAACTATGGTGGAGGTAATGAAGATGATGGCGACCTCCTTCAAAAGGTCCCATGCACATACTGCCGACCTCAGTGCCCCCGACTCTGCAGCAGGCCACCACTGACCCATGCCTCCGCCGGAGACTCCTGGACACTCATAGGCAAGTCTAGATCAGTCTCCTACAGGGTCACTGCTGCTAAACTTTCTGACATTTTACTCTATATAGACTCACTCTAACACTGTTTCCAGTTCAGAATCTATGGCCTGTACTAACAGAATTATTTCTGAAAAACGTATAACATCTCAGCCATTTTGAGCTAAATTTTTATATATTACTTTCTTCTATTTTTGAGAGCACTGCGTATATCTGAGGGCTTCCCAGGTGGTGCTAGTGGTAAAGGATCTGCCTGCCAATGCAGGAGACGTAAGAGACGTGGGTTCAATCTGTGGGTTGGGACGATCCCTGAAGAAGAAAATGGTACCCTATTCCAATATTCTTGCCTGGAGAATCCAACGGGCAGAGTAGCCTTGTGGGCTACAGTCCACAGGGTTGGAAAGAGTCAGACACGACTGAGCAGGCACTGCACTATATATCTGAATGAAGCATCCAGCTTTCAATACTCCTATTGGGTAAGCATAATTCCTTGGGATAAAGGTTTTTCCTGAAAAATCAAAAGGCCCCTTTCCAACTTTTTAATGATGCATTGCTCTTCTTCCATTTATTTCAATAACTTTAAATAGTCCTTCTTTTTTTTTTCTTATTTTAGCTATCAATTAATGGTATCAATATTTCAAAACTACTCTTTCCATTTGTTCTCTCAGTAGTCTTCATTCTGGTATTCTTGGCTGCCTGCTACTCTTTGCAACCTTATGATCCCCTCTTTCACCTCATTTCTACTTTGTCTAATTTGAAACAGTAACATTAACTCTAACACTAGGAAGCTTGGCAACTCACATTATCCAGAGAGCTTTAGAATGTTTAACATGGCAGTTTCAGTTAACCTCACAAAGGGAAAAACATTTGCAACAGTTGGCAGGTTATTATAGGAGACATATAAGATTATGAAACACATTTGTGTACTGTCTGTAAAAAGAATGATTAGACATGACAGCAATGAGAATCCAGTGATATGCTTAATTCCCCTCTTTTCGGAAATAACTGTACTTTCATAATTTCTCAGTTTCATCTAAGGTGAAGATATGTTTTAACTTTGTGTTCCTACCTTTCTTGCTACCCGATTGACAAGTACTTTATGTAGAGATGTGGTCAAATTTAACTTCTTAAAACAAAGTCCAGAGACTCTTCCAGAGGAAGCCTTCATTTGAAAAAAAATTGAAACTTTATGGAGTTAAACATAATTTTAGCAATAAATAGAAGTAATTTACTAAACATTTTGCAAATACTCACTGGCTTTTTAAATGAGTTTCCATTCTGAAAAAAAAAAAGATATAAAGAAAAAACATTAAAAAAAATACACTACTTGACTTTTAAAAACATTATTTGGATTAATATTATATGCCTTTAAATATATTCACTTGAAATATATTTAAATACCAGAAGATAAATCTCAGTGAATTTTTGAGTCCCTTCTTATTGTGGAAATACTTAATGTTGTGACATACTTCAGCTACTAGATTTATGAATAAATGACACAAGAATAAATTATGACTTACCTGATTCATAGAACATTTTTCAATATGAGCAACTATAACTTCCCCAGGAATTCTTACTAAGATATAAGAAGCCATGCTATATAATGCTGCATTATTTCCATCAAAAGTAATAATGCTGAGTTCTGACAACATGGAACACCGACCTAAAAAGTGATAGAGAGTAGATTTAGTCTATTAACTAATTATTTATGTTACAGTAATAACTTCTCCTTTAAAAACATCTTTCAAATTGGTTTTATTATGTTTGACAAAAAGCAACTCTGAAAGTTATTGAAAACCAAAATCATAAGTCAAATGAACTTTGACTTGATGAAGTGACAGCTTCAAAAAAATAACCATCTCCCCTGATTTAAAATTGATTGCCACATAAGAAATGCAAACTCACATGGACATTCCCACTCAGGGCAACAGATATCACTGTTCACTTGAACAGGTCTTCCCCGGAAACCACAGTCAGGCATTTCCAAGTCCTTTGGGCAATTAAGAGACCAGTTGTACAACTTCCATTCCATGTTAAGGCATATATATTGGCTACAATTATAAACAGGATCAAATTGTAGAGGCTGTTAATAAAAAAGAAAATTAATGCATTTTTTTTCCATTTTCAACTAATGTTTTAATTTTTAAATTTCCCATTCACATTGCCTACAGTATATGCTTCCTAAATACAAAATCTTTTGAAAGATGAACAATGAAAATTTCACAATGCTTTTGTTGAGGTATCTTCTCTAAAATACTCAGCAGTATGATTCATTTAACTTACCTTAATATTGATTTGATATCAGAACTGCCCACATACCCAACTTCTGAGAAAACTGAAGTCTTGTCCTGAATTATCTAGATTAGTGTTCTGCAAGCAGACTTAAAACAGTGGCAATTGACCTTTCACATTATGTTGCATAAAGCTACTATGATTAAGACTTCTGTTAATGTCAGTTTAAAAAATTACAACAATATTATCCAAATATTTCATTAAAAATCAAATGTGATATCAGCTGGGCAGTATCTGGATAGAATCATTAAAATTTATTTTTTTACTTATATCTTACAGACTTCTAGATAAAGTTGAAGATTTTTCAAAGTTTATAAATTATATTCTGTAATAATTGTAGCAATGATAAATATCATACCACTTATTATGCTCTAGACATTGTTCTAATTAGTCCATTTTATTTCCACAAAAACACCCTCTGAGGTAGGTATTAAAATTTTTCCCTATTTCATAGATAGAAAATCAGGTTTAAGGTCAAACTAAATTCCCTGAGTTTCATAGCTAGTAGATAGTGAATGAGAACTTAAATTCAGGCATTGTTACTCTGAAAAATCAGTGCTGTTGACCACTACTTCACACTGTATCTCAGGGGATGGAGGAAGAAAAATTAACACCTCTTTAGCACCTATTACGTATCATGCACTAATGAAGTATTTCTTTTCATTTAAGCTCCCTAGATTTTGTAGATTGGTTTCTATCATTCTAATGTTATACATGATAAAATAAAAAGGATAAGAGGTTAATAATTTTCTAAATAGTAAAATTATTAAGTGAAGACTTCTTAATTTAAAAGCCAAAGGTAGGCAAATAGTCAAATTCAATCTTGCAAACTTATCTGTGTATGAATTGGATCAATTCCTAGATATTGATCTTCTTTTCCATTTAACCAAGAAAATGAAAGCAGTTAGCAGAAAACTAAAACCCCTAAACAACGTCTAAACTACCTAAAGAATCTATACCTTCCACTCTAGTAAAAAATCTTTAAACTCAGATTTGATCTACTGGCATATTTAGTACAGCTTATTACACCATCTTTCTTAATGCTTTTCTTTCCTTGGCTACCAGATCACCTACACCTTCCTCCATTTTCTCCTATTTCAGTGGTTAATATCCTTTACGTGTTTGTCATTGTTTCTCAGTCTGTTGAAGTTGTAGTGGTCCCTCTCTCTTCCATGACTACACTCAATCCCTTTGTGACCTCATCTAATCCCACAATATTAAATAACATTTGCCCACTGAGAAATATGAAAATTTCAACGTAACTGGATCTCTGCACTAAACTTTACTTGTGTTCACCAAATCTGTATACACATATTAATAGCCTTTTGACGTCTAAGAGGAATCCTTACCTTTACATGGAGAAACTGAACTCTTGGCTATACCCACCCTAGACCTTCACTTCCCACAATTTCTCCATTCTGATTAATATCAACTTTATCCTTCAGTTGTTCAAGGCAAAACTCTTAGAATTCTTAATGCCTCTTTTTCATTTTAGCGTGTACATGCATATTAAGTTGCTTCAGTTATGTCCGATTCTTTGTGACCCTATGGATGATAGCCTGCCAGATTCCTCTGTCCTTGAGATTCTCCAGGCAAGAATACTGGAGTGGATTGCCGTGCCCTGCTCCAGGGAATCTTCCCAACCCAGGGATCAAACTTGTGTCTCTTATGTCTCCTGCACTAGCATGTGGGTTCTTAACCACTGGTGCCACTTGGGAAGCCCCTTTTTATTCACACCCCATATCTAATTCTTCAGCAATTTCTACAGCCTCTCTTCAGAATAGATCCAGAATCCAGGCATTTCTCACCATCTTCACTGCTATCACCATCAATCTCTTGTCTAAATTCCTGCAATAACCTCTTATAACTGGTTCTACTGTCTCTTTACACCCTACTGTCAACACAGAAGCTGAAATGATCCTGAAACAAATCAGATCATATAATTCCTCTGCTCAAAAATCTCCCTTTGCTCTTCCTAAGTCACTTAGAATGAAAGCCACAGTCTTGACAATCATCCACAAGGCCTTGCTGCTGCTGCTGCTGCTGCTGCTAAGTCGCTTCAGTCATGTCCGACTCTGTGCGACCCCATGGATGGCAGCCCACCAGGCTCCCCCATCCCTGGAATTCTCTAGGCAAGAACACTGGAGTGGGTTGCCATTTCCTTCTCCAATGCATGAAAGTGAAAAGTGAAAATGAAGTCGCTCAGTCGTGTCCGACTCTTAGCAACCCCATGGACTGTAGCCTACCAGGCTCCTCCGTCCGTGGGATTTTCCAGGCAAGAGTACTGGAGTGGGGTGCCATTGCCTTCTCCGCCACAAGGCCTTACATAATCTATTTCCTACTATTTTACTGTGTACTTACTGCATGACCTCCTTGCCATTCTTTCATTGTTTTAAGATGTTAGGTACATTCTCAGATCAGGACCTTTGCACTTGCTGATCCCTCTGCCTGGATTGCTTTGCATGGTTCTTTGCATGGTTCACTCTCTCAACTTCTTCAGATTTTTTTCTTTAAAGTAACAGTTACTCTATTAATGAGGATCAGTGAAAATCATTTCATTTTAAATAGTTTTATTTTTCTCCTGAGCAACAATCTCTAATGTTTTATATAACTTGGCAAATTAAATGTGCTTATTGGCTACTTCAGAATCCAATAAAATGTAAACTCTGTGAAAGCAGTAATTTACCTGAATAGCTCCTAGCCAGCAATAGTTAGTGCTGAATAAATATTAGTTGGATAAATAATTGGTTTACCAGAACAAGTGGCATATTTGGAGTAAGGAGATAATTTCTCAAGTCTCAGCCAAGACAATTACTAGCTCTGGGATTCAATGACCTTATCTTTTTTTGCTTACTCATATATCTTCATCATTTTGTACAGTGCCCCAGTGGTTCAGCAGGTAAAGAATATGCCTGCAATGCAGGAGACACAGGAGGTGAGGGTTTGCGCTCTGGGTCAGGATGATCCCTTGGAGGAGAAAACGGCAACCCACTCCAATATTCTTGCCTGGATAATCCCATGGACAGAGGAGCCTGGTGGGCTACAGTTCAAAGGGTTGCACAGAGTCAGACATAACTGAACATGTGCACAGATCAACAGATGGCATATAGTAGCTGCTTGATAAATATTTTTGAATGCCTAATTTACAGAGAAACTGAAAATATATCCTTTATTACTATAAGGAATTATCATCATTAAAGAGTTATTAAAGAATCACACTTAATTATTGTTATCAAATTAATAAATTAATAAGAGTATTAAATTAACACATGTAATTATTATTACACCTAATTATTACAAACTTATTGTTATTAAGGAATCACCTTTAAGACTTCATTTGCATTTCATTTTATTTTTCTTAGTGTAACCAGAATCTAATTATTAAGAAATATCTAACAGTTAAGGAAATACAATTGTTAAAATGTAAGGCATAGTTAATTTAACAAAGAAAGACTTGAGAGCATACCAAGAGAATTTTAATAGCATTTGGATAGTGATACAGAAACATTAATAGACACAATCAGGAAAAGACAGATAGCTGTAGACATTACTCAGTCATACCTCACATTCCAAACCTGTCGTCGTCGTTAGCATGACAATTGCAGTGAAGTCTGATGGAGTAATCATTTCTGGACCTGAAGGAAATAAAGAGGTCCCCAACATTAGTGAAGTGGTATTGATCATGTATAAAATTCATTTGTGACAGACACCATGATCAGAAATTTTATATAAATTATTTCACTTAATTCTAACAAGAACCCTGTAAAGTAGATAATATTATTGTCATTTTACAGATAAGCAGACTAAGCTGTAGAGAAGTAAGCTGGTAAGTGTCAAAGGCAGAATTTGAACTTGGGAATCCTGATTCCAGAGTACTGGCTTTGAGGCACCTTACTGCCTTGATGGTGTCAACATATTTGTTTGAACTGGTAGAAATATCAACAGTATTACTAAAGACTGCTTAGGAGTTACAAATTTTGTTGAATTCTTAAAATACATAGCAAGGGTGATTCATTTCCCAGTGAATCTCTAGAATGTTTTCCTTGCAAGCAGAATAGATGATGCTATGGACTAATCAAGAACCCAGTTGAGGATATGGTAAAGAAGGTATCCAAGGAAAGGGAAAATATGACTGGTAAACATTCAGAAAATGAAGATCGTGGCATCCAGTCCCAATACTTCAGGGCAAATAGATGGGGAAACAATGGAAACAATGAGAGACTTTATTTTGGGGGGCTCCAAAATCACTGCAGATGGTGATTGCAGCCATGAAATTCAAAGATGCTTGCTTCTTGGAAGAAAAGCTATGACCAACCTAGACAGCATATTGAAAAGCTGAGACATTACTTTGCCAACAAAGGTCCATCTAGTCAAAGCTATGGTTTTTCCAGTAGTCATGTATGGATGTGAGAGTTGGACTATAAAGAAAGCTGAGCGCTGAAGAATTGATGCTTTTGAACTATGGTGTTGGAGAAAGCTCTTGTGAGTCTAAGGACTGCAAGGAGATCCAACCAGTCAATCATAAAGGAAATCAGTCCTGAATATTCATTGGAAGGACTGATGCTGAAGCTGAAACTCCAATACTTTGGCCACCTGATGTGAAGAGCTGACTCATTGGAAAAGACCCTGATGCTGGGAAAGATTGAGGGCAGGAGGAGAAGGGGACGACAGAGGATGAGATGGTTGGATGGCATCACCAATTCGATGGACATGAGTTTGAGAAAGCTTCGGGAGTTGGTGGTAGACAGGGAAGCCTGGCATGCAGCAGTCCATGGGGTTGCAAAGAGTTAGACACGACTGAGCGACTGAACTGAAACATATTTGTAAGATGCCTTCTAAAGTTTTTTGTTAGTAATAAAGATGTCTCCAAAATATTCAAAGTCTGAGGGACTGTTGTTTTTTAGTCACTCTGAGTCTTTTCCAACACCACAGTTCAAAGCATCAGTTCTTCCACACTCAGCCTTCTTAATTGCCCAACTCTCACATCCATACATGACTACTGGAAAAATAATACCTTTGACTATTTGAATCTTTCTTTGCAAGGTAATGTCTCTGCTTTTTTAATATGCTGTCTAGGTTTGTCATAGCTTTTCTTCCAAGGAGCAGTTCAGTTCAGTCGCTCAGTCATGTCGGACTCTTTGCGACCCCATTGACTGCTGAATGCCAGGCTTCCCTGTCCATCACCAACTTCTGAAGCTATCTTTTAACTTTATAGCTGCAGTCACCATCTTGGAGAAGGAAATGGCAACCCACTTTAGAATTATTGCCTGGAAAATTCCATGGACAGAGGAGCCTGATGGGCTACAATCCATGGAGTTGCAAAGAGTTGGACATGACTGAGCACACACACACAGTCACCATCTGCAGTGATTTTGGAGCCCAAGAAAATAAAGTCTGTCACTGTCTCCATTGTTTCTCCATTTATTTGCCATGAAGTGATGGGACCAGGTGCCATGATCCTTGTTTTTTCAATGATGAGTTTTAAGCCATCTTTTTCACCCTCCTCTTTCACCTTCATCAAGAGGTTTTTTAGTTCCTCTTTGCTTTCTGCCATAAGGATGGTGTCACCCAAATATCTGAGGTTATTGATATTTCCCACAGCAATCTCGATTCCAGCTCACACCTCATCCAGCCCGGTATTTCACATGATGTACTCTGCATATAAGTTAAATAAGCAGGGTGACAATATACAGCTTTGATGAACTCCTTGTGCCAAAATGTATGGCTGAAATTTTGTCTAGCTGTAATTGCAGTATCCATTGTTGATACTATCTAAAATGACCATATTAGTTTCCTGTGGCTGCTATAAACAAATTATTACAAGTTTAGTGGTTTAAAACATCACCAAATTATTATTTTGTGGTTCTGGAAGTCAGAAATCCTAAAATCAAGGTATCAGCAATGGCTGTATTCCTTCTAGAGTCTCTATGGAAGAATTTGTTTCCTTGCTTTTCCAACTATGTATTTCATGAATATATTGATGCATCATGGTCCCTTCCTCCATCTTCAAAACCACAGAATAATATTTTCAAATCTCGGTCTCTCTCTCTCTCCCTTCTTCCCCCTATCCCTTTGTCCTTCCCTGCTAATTCTGACTTCTCACATGCATTATCTCCTCTGACGCTGATCATCCTCCTTCTCTTTTATAAGGATCTTTGTGATTACACTGGGCTCACACAGATAATTCAGGAAAACTTCCCCATCTCAAAATTCTTAACTTCATCACATCTTCAGCACGCAAGATCCTATTTTCACAAATTCTGGAGATGATGACATGAACATCTTTGGGGGGCCATTATTCAGCCTACCACAATGACGTCAGAGAAAACTTTTTTAATAAATTTTATAAATAACTTATTTTATAGTTTTTAACAACATATCATAATAAAGTAGAATAAAAACTTCTATTGCTTGGTCCTAAAAGCTGGGTTCATGGTTTATTAGATGTTGTAACTTCCAGAGAATATGACATTTTTACAGACTAAAATGGGATTGCAGTTCTTGCTTCTTCTGTCTGCCCTCTGATGGATAAAAATAAGAGAGGCTTATGCAAGCTTCCTAAGGGGAGAGACTGGCTGTGGGGAAAATGGGTCTTCCTCTGGTGGGCAGAGCCATGCTCAGTAAATCTTTAATCCAATTTTCTGCTGATGGGTGAGGCTCCTTAGTTGCTTGGCCTAAGGAAGCCCAGTCCTGGAGTCTGCAGTCTCTATGGCAGCAACCTCATCCAAGAGGATTTATGCCAACATCTACTTCTGCTTCACTGACTATGTTAAAGGTTTTGACTGTGTGGATCACAATAAACTGGAAAATTCTTAAAGACATAGGAATAAGGGGCCACCCTACCTGCCTCTTGAGAAACCTGTATGCAGATCAAGAAGCAATAGTTAGAATGATACGCTTCCCAGGTGAGGCTAGTGGTAAAGAACCTGCCCACCAGTGCAGGAGACATAAGAGATGAGGGTTTAATCCCTGGATCAGGAAGATCCCTGGAGGAGAAAATGGCAACTCACTCCAGTATTCTTCCCTGGATAATCCCATGGACTGGAGCCTAGTGGACTATAGTTCATAGGGTAATAAAGAGTCAAACACAACTGAAGCAACTTAGCATGCATGGAACAACTGACTGGTTCACAACTGGGAAAGGAGTCCATCAAGCCTGCATAGTGTCATCCTGCTTATTTAACTTATATGCAGAGTACATCATGAGAAATGCTGGGGTGGATGAATCATAGCTGGAATCAAGATTTCCAGGAGAAAAATCAACAACCTTAGATATGCAGATGATACTACTTTAATGGAGGAAAGTGAGGGAGAACTAAAGAGCCTCTCGATGAAGGTGAAAGAGGAGTGTGAAAAAGCTGGCCTAAAACTCACCATTCAAAAAAAATGAAGATCATGGCATCTGGTCCCCTCACCTCATGGCAAATAGATGGCGAAACAGTGGGGAAGTGGCAGATTTTATTTTCCTGGGCTCAAAAATCACTTCAGATGGTGACTGCAGCCATAAAATTAAAAGATACTTGCTCCTTGGAAGAAAAGCTATGACAAACCTAGACAGCATACTCAAAAGCAGAGAAGTCACTTTGCTGACAAGGTCTGTTTAGTTAAAGCTATGGTTTTTCCAGTAGTCATGTATGGATGTGAGAGTTGGACCATATAGAAGGCTAAGCACCGAAGAACTGATGCTTTTGACATGCTATATTGGAGAAGACTCTTGAGAGTCCCTTGGAGATCAAACCAGTCAATCCTAAAGGAAATCAACCCTGAATATTCATTGGAAGGACCGATGCTCAAGCTGAAGCTCCAACACTTTGGCCACCTGATGCAAAGAACTCATTCACTGGAAAAGACCCTGATGCTGGGCAAGAGTGAAGGCAGGAGAAGATGGCGACAGAGGATGAAATGGATAGATGGCACCATTGACTCAAAGGACATGAGTTTGAACAAACTCCAGGAAATAGTAAAGGACAGGGAAACCTGGTGTGCTGCAGTCCATGGGGTCACAAAGAGTTGGACAGGACTGAGAGGCTGAATAGCAACAAACTCTAGGCAAAAATGCGGGGGGCATTCTCATTATCTATACTAACTGAAATGGGACAGAGACGGACCAGATGCAGAAACCATTGTGAAGATGTGGCTCATTGATCCAGTAAACAGCTACTTAGTGAAACAAAAGTGACTGCTGGGTTCTCTAGTGGGTTGGGTATAACTAACACCAGCTGCTGTTTAAGTGGGCCAAGATCTAAATTACATAATGCTAAGTCTGGTAGGCTGCAGTCCATGGGTTCGCTAAGGGTCGGACACGACTGAGCGACTTCACTTTCACTTTTCACTTTCATGCATTGGAGAAGGAAATGGCAACCCACTCCAGTGTTCTTGCCTGGAGAATCCCAGGGATGGGGGAGCCTGGTGGGCTGCCGTCTGTGGGGTCGCACAGAGTCGAACACGACTGAAGTGACTTAGCAGCAAGTTTAATGTCTAAAATTACAATACTTTTAAACATGGGTAGAGATGGCTTACCTGGTGAAATTAATGCTGGTTCTGTGGGAATCAGAAGTATGCCTACAAAGAAACAAAGATACTCTTCTTTAGTCTGTTTTGCTTAAAGTGAAGCTCACACAGTTCATATAAGAATGTTCATATAAGGAAAATATTTTGGGAGAAGAGGACGCAGGAGGAATGTTAGAAGAAAACTTTGCATGGTTTTAAAAGTAACTCAGAACCAAAAAAAAAAACTTTGAGAAAGACAATGAAGGAGTATCTTATGAAGGTTTATTGTTTGTCTAAAATGCTGTTTTTATAGTTACTTGCCACTGTAAATATATTCAAGTATTTTACACTTCAGAATAAGTTAAGTAAGATTCATACTTACAGTCTTCTGGATAAACACATTTGAGAGTGACTTCATCAAGGATCATATGTTTAGGGCAGTAGGGCAAGCATCCTTCAATCCTTCACATGAAAAAAAATTAAAGAAAAAAATTTAATATAACAATATATTGCATTTAATATATGCAACTAATATACAGTTTTCCTAAAATTCTTCTATTCTCCTTGTCAAACACTAAGGATTGCTCCATTTGCTATTATCCCATCATACCTCATTGTATGAAATCACAAGTTAGTGGATAATCACAAAATATTCATGATTGAGGCAGAATTTGAACACAGAACATTCAAAACATACACTTAAATTTGCACACACCAAGGCCATGTTCTATAAATTACTGGAAATGCAGAAGAATCCTTTATTGTGATTTTACTCTATATTCATCATACTGTTATTTTCCTACACTCCTTCACATATAAGAAGATAAGACACACTATTTGAATATTCATAAGGATGTTGGCAGAACAAAATCAGAATGTTCAGTGGCTGTCGCTGCTTATCATTAAGCCCTAAAGTCATTGGAAAGTAATTAGAAATCTCTGGATGGGAGACATGTAGTTGGGACATGGTTGTTCTTCTTGGAGGACAGGGAGGGGGAATGGCAGAGGCTACAGTTCTCTCAAGAGCCTCAGGGCCTGTGCCTGAAATAGCAGCAGTGCTCAGAGAGGAGATGGTCGTATATGAGCCTAAGGAGACTGAATTTCAAGCTCCAAAACATCTGGTCTTTTATGTGGCACATTGCACTTTCAAGAATCCCAAATTTCAAGAACAATGGATCTGGGAATCATGAGCCCAAAACAGATGCTGCTAAGTCGCTTCAGTCGTGTCCGACTCTGTGCGACCCCGTAGACGGCAGCCCACCAGGCTCCGCCATCCCTGGGATTCTCCAGGCAAGAATACTAGAGTGGGTTGCCATTTCCTTCTCCAAAACAGATGAGACCATCCTGAATGCTTCTGCTCTAAGGGAATGAAGCCAAGATGATAACTGAGACTACACCTTCCTTCTCATTCAATTGGGTCTCAGAGTCCAATTTATTTTGATTCCAAAGAAATATACCTGTCAAGTACAGCCAGTTCTTAGACTCATACATACTAGAGAGAATTAACGTACAGATGGTTATTAAAAGGCTTGCTTCTCTGCCTCTCAAATACACCAGCAGGCTATAATACTATTTTTAATATTTTATGTATTTAAATAATCTTTTTTGGCTATGTGGTATATGGAATCTTAGTTACTTGACCAGAGATTGAACCGGCACACTCTGCATTGAAAATGGAAATTTAACCACTGAACAGCCAGGAAAATCTCTCAGTATTGTAAAATATTTCCAATCGCCTTAACCATAAAGGAAAAGTTTGGACCCCAAATACTCACAACCCCTTTCCAATTCAATGTGGATATGAACTAACTTGATACTATGGGCACGTGTTGCCACCAGAGGGCACTTGTGCGTGGAAGGAAATCTATCCCAAGAAAAGCTGACTTCTCTTTTAACAGGAGTCTGCGTGGTCGCCTCTGGGATAGTTTCTTCACAAATGTTTTTAAGAAACAGCTTAATAGCTTAGCTTATGAGACCAATTATTTGTTTCATAAAATAAACTTAAATAATAAAACTTTAACCAGTATATGTTATTCCTATCCTACTCTAAACTTTGTCAAGCACATAAGAAAAAGTTACTAAATTACTGAAAATATCAGGGACAGTTCAGTTCAGTTCAGTCGCTCAGTTGTGTCCGACTCTTTGCAACCCCATGAATAGCAGCACACCATGCCTCCCTGTCCATCATCAACTCCCGGAGTCCACCCAAACCCCTGTCCATTGAGTCGGTGATACCATCCAACCATCTCCTCCTCTGTCATCCCCTTCCCCTCCTGCCCTCAATCTTTCCCAGCATCAGGGTCTTTTCAAATGAGTCAGCTCTTTACATCAGGTGGCCAAAGTATTGGAGTTTCAGCTTCAACATCAGTCCTTCCAATGAACACCCAGGACTGATCTCCTTTAGGATGGACTGGTTGGATCTGCTTGCAGTCCAAGGGACTCTCAAGAGTCTTCTCCAACACCACACTTCAAAAGCATCAATTCTTTGGCACTCAGCTTTCTTTATAGTCCAACTCTCATATCCATACATGACCACTGGAAAAACCATAACCTTGACTAGATGGACCTTTGTTATCAAAGTAATGTCTCTGCTTTTTAATATGCTATCTAGGTTGGTCATAACTTTCCCTCCAAGGAGTAAGTGTCTTTTAATTTCATGGCTGTAATCACCATCTGCAATGATTTTGGAGCCCCCCAAAATAAAGTCTCTCACTGTTTCCACTGTTTCCCCACCTATTTGCCATGAAGTGATGGGACCAGATGCCATGATCTTAAGTTTTTCGAATGTTGAGCTTTAAGCCAACTTTTTCACTCTCTTCTTTCACTTTCATCAAGAGGCTCTTTAGTTCTTCTTCACTTTCTGCCCATAAGGGTGGTGTCATCTGCGTATCTGAGGTTATTGATCTTTCTCCCAGCAATCTCGATTCAAGCTTGTGCTTCCTCCAACCCAGCATTTCTCACGATGTACTCTGCATATAAGCTAAATAAGCAGGGTGACAATATACAGCCTTGATGTACTCCATTTTGGAACCATTTTGTTGTTCCATGTCCAGTTCTAACTGTTGCTTCCTGACCTGCATACAGATTTCACAAGAGGCAGGTTAGGTGGTCTGGTATTCCCATCTCTTTCAGAATTTTCCACAGTTTATTGTGATCCACACAGTCAAAGGCTTTGGCATAGTCAATCAAGCAGAAATAGATGTTTTTCTGGAACTCTCTTGCTTTTTCAATGATCCAGCAGATGTTGACAATTTGATCTCTGGTTCCTCTGCTTTTTCTAAAACAAGCTTGAACATCTGGAAGTTCATGGTTCATGTATTGCTGAAGCCTGGCTTGGAGAATTTTGAGCATTACTTTACTAGCGTGTGAGATGAGTGCAATTGTGCGGTAGTTTGAGCATTCTTTGGCATTGCCTTTCTTTGGGATTGGAATGAAAACTGCCCTTTTCCAGTCCTGTGGCCACTGCTGAGTTTTCCAAATTTGCTGGCGTATTGAGGGACAGATGGCTATCCTCAAATTAAATAACCACCATGTTTTTATGCAACTCAATTATTTTGCAATTGCTTTATGCAAGTCTAAACCACAGCTATTCTTTTAAAAATATCTTCCAAAATCCAGTAACTTGTTCCTTTAAAATGTCTTCACGGTTGCACACAGCAGGGCTCCCTTTACTTTGTCATACAACTGGTAATTTTGTCGACTTCTGACTGATAAACATGCCTCAGATGCAGAACAGTTCTTATAATAGGTATATTATGTAATAGGAATAACTCTACTTACATATGGGCTCTGTGATATGCTAGTTGGCATCTTTTCTTAGGAAAGTTCTCATTTCCACTAGATATTTTTATTTTCAACATTTGCTCTGTGCCAGAAACTGAAATCCTCTAGAACAAGCGTGGTGGTTCTGCTGGGGACTTGGAGGAGGTATGCAGGGCAATGTTGACATGCCAACCCAGTACCTTAGTCTCCTCTCAGGGCAGCAAGGACCAGAAGGAGCCATAGTGAGGTGCCTCAGCCAGGAAAAGGGGAGAAGTAGAAAAGAAGTAGTGATGAAGACAGGGATGAGATTTGGCTTGGCAGGGGTGAAGTTTCATCCTGAGTCTCTGCTCCACGCGCTAACCATACCAAACCAGAAACTCCAGGGGAACTATAGACCAAACAGTGAACACACTGCAGATCTGGGTTCAACCACACTGGACTGTGTACGCCACAAGAAACAAACTGGCTAGATGCCACTTCAAATATAGCTCCATTTCCTTCCCGGTTCCAGGGCTGCTCTTGCTCCCTTGCAATCTCTCTTGCTCCCTTCCTCCCAGCATGCCCTCCTCCCTCTGAAGGCCCTGTTATTTCCCCACCTCCTGATGGCTCCCAGAGGAGACAGGAAATAGGTTTGTGAATGTGAAGGGTCCAAGTGAATGGTAAAGACCTCTCTTCAGAAAGAACTGGCTGTTTTCATTTTTGAGAAAATAAACAAAAGTATCGTTTCCTTCTCTCTGTGTTCCCATAGCACACGTTGCCCGACAGGATGTCGTTGTTCCAACTCTGGCTCAGCTGCCTGAAAGCTGTGTGGTCTGAGGCAAGCTGCTTAACTTCTCTGTGCCTTGGTTTGTTTTCTCTTCTGAAAACGGGAACAATGAGATTACCCATTTTATAGCACAGTGAATGTCATATTATATATAAATACCTCAGTGTGCTGTGCTTGTGGCATTTGTTCCTCTGGGCCTCTTTCCCCTACACTGTCAGTTGTCTGCTAGTCTTCCTAAAGACTTTGAGTTCTTTGAAACAGGGACTGCATCTCACTTATTCATATGCCAGAACCTTCTGTAGTACCAGTATTTGTTGTAGAGCAGAAGCTCATAAATAACTAATGGAATATGATTCATTTAAAAATATTCCCTCCTACTGCTGTTGCATTTCTCTGTTCTCCTTTACAACAAAACTGCTTTAAAAAAAAAGAAAAAGAAAGCTGTTACACTGTCAGTCTCCATTTTGCCTCTTCCTATTCTTCAGATTACCAAATCCAAAGAATAATTTTCAGTCTCAAATTTAAAATCCTCAAAACTACATTCCTAACTTTTCCTCTAAACTACTCCTCCTAATATCTTCCTTATCTCAATAACTGGCAACTCAGTCCTTCCATTAAATTGAATCATTTGACTTTGTTGATATTTGGCCAGATTTGACCACAAAAAATGGTAATTTCATATGCTTCTGAAATCAATGAAACGCTGAGACCTGACCTGGAGTCCTTACCTCCTCTTTCTCTCATGTGCATGCATGCGTGCTCAATCACTTCAGTTGTGTCTGACTCTTCGTAACCCTATATACTGTAGCCCACCAGGCTCCTCTGTGCATGGGATTCTCCAGGCAGGAATACTGGAGTGGGTTGCCATGCCCTCCTCCAGGGGATCTTCCCAAGCCAGAGATCGAACCCGCGTCTCCTGCACCACAGGTGGATTCTCCTCCTGAGCCACTGAGGAAGCCTCTTTCTCTCATAATTGATGTTAAATCTATCAGCATCCCTATGGCCTTAAATTCAAAATGCAGGCAGAATCTGTTCACTTCCTCCATAACCTCCAGGGCTACCAACCTTGTGAAATTCCCTTCATGTCCTGTCTGTGTCACTGCCCAGTTCTGCCCTTGTTCTTCCCCTCCCCAAAAGTCAGTGTAATAGCCAGTGTAAACTTGTGAAGGACCCAGTCCACTCCTCTGCCCCGAAATACACCAGAACATTACTCAGAGAAAAACACAAAGTCCTCACAACAGGCTACAAGGCCCTATATGATTTGCCAGCCACTTTTTCTGGTTTCTTCTCCTATGTCTCTCAGTTTTGTTCACTTTGCCCCAATTAACTACCTCTGTGCTCATCCTCAAACACACCAGACATATTCCCACCCTGGATCTTTATACTTTTCTCAGATTGAAAGGCTTTTTCCCTAGATATCCACATGGCTAGTTCCCTCTGCCTTGTCAAGCTGTTCTTCCCTGACCACCCTATATTAATGAGCAAACACACATACCTGTTTTATGCTCCCTTTTCCCTTCCTTTATTTTTGTCCATTATAAGTCCATCTAAACAATAGATCACATTATATATATTTACATTTTAATTTTTTATTCTTTGCCTCAGTGCAGCAAAATGCTGAAGCTAAAGAAAGGTAAATACTTTGTTCAATACTGTATCCCAGCAGCTACAAGAATTGCTGGCATAGAGCAGACTCTCAATAACTACTGCTTGAATAAAATGAAACAAATTCATGAATGAGTAACTAGAATAAATTATTCTTGAGAATTTTTTTAATCTAAAAAAATAATCACTGGGAACAGAATCTGCTAATGCTAGAATCTGTTCATTAATGGTTAAACATGACTTACGGTGGAAGAAATTTACACGCAAGAGCTTCAGGGTCACTGCACGTTTTAAAACAGGGAGTGGCACAAGGTTCGTATTTCCATTCACACATCCTTCTGTAAGGCACTGCTGCCTGGATTTCTGGGAAAAAAATGAAGTTTAGATTGTGTATATTTTTAATGGGCAGCTTGGAATGTAGTGATTTATATAGTAAACCCTTTAGGGTTTGAACCTTTTTTGATTATAATGCTGTGGAAAAGACAGGGTGGCAGAGGTGCGGGGTGGGGAGGAAACAGTGTAACTGCTTGGTGATCAAGGCATTTCATGCTCAGGTTGAACATCAAAATGCCAGTTCTTCTTCCAAATATTTAAAAAAGCAAGAGGTAGGAGGAGACTAAGGACAATTCTAAATCATCTTCCTTTATTTATGTTTTGTTGGTGTTCACTGATCTATGTACCATGATAATAGTACACACTTGTTTGGAATTTAAGTTTTTCAAAATAGCTTTTTGTCCATTATTCTATTTTATCCTTGAAACAACCCTGTTGAGTGAATATTATGTCCTTTTTATAAATGCGGAAATTGAGGCTAACGGGAGCCAAGTGACATGCCAAATTCAATTAGGAAAATGGCAAGACCAAAGACATATTGCCTGACATAAAGCTTAAGGAGAACACTCCATCTTTGTTCTTCTCACAGAATTTAACTTATTGCCTTGCACATGGTAAGTATTATCTGATGGCGTAAATGAATGAATTGATTTTAATAATACATGCTCGTAGTTACAAAAATTTCCCTTAATGGAAGCTTTTTCTCCTGCAAACTCAGCTAATATTTTCCCCTTCCCCTGTCACAGAGCAGTCCTTCTGCAGCAGTCCAAGATTATCTCTGAAGAAGAGAGCTCCATAAGGCAGAAAGTTCAGGAACCAGATTATGTTACTTGGACTTAAGATACGGAATTTAATTCCAAGGTATGAGAAGGAAAACAAGGCTTTCTGGAAGGCACTTATGCATCTCAATATTAAAATAATAGTTAAACCTGGGTTACTAGAATCATGGATCACAAAAGAGGATTGGTTCCAAGACTAGAATAAACCCAGAGTGTCTCCTAAGTTTGGAAATCCCACAAAGATGAGTTTCTGAGATTCGGATGATGCCACTGACTGCAGTTGTCCAAAGCTCAGGTAGGGCCACTGGGTCTGGTTATGATGGAGTGGATTTGTGTAATGGAAGGGAAATAATTAAACTCAAGTAAAACTATCACACTTACTCTACAGAATATTGTATACACGTCAGTGACTCTTTCTCATGAGACCAGGATCCCCATTCAATAGGCAAAAATTTGAAGCTCAGTTTGAACTTTCTAACATCCAAAGAGATTTATAGAAATTTAACCACAACAAAAAAAGCAAATGATTAGCTTTCTTAGAATGACTTAGAAAAGTTGGTTAGAAAGAAAAAGTTTGGGAGACCCAAGGCAAATATTGAGCTCTTAGGTTTTGAAAATAAAGCATGACTTTTAACCACTGGCTGAGGCAGTGAGGATTCCTCTCTGAAATTTAGAAAATCCAATAGCTATAGAACTGCAAGGATCTCTAGAAATAAGATGGGGATTCTGCTGAACCAAAAAAATCTAGAGGTCAATAGAATTGGACTCCGAAGTATTCAAAGAACACGTTCAAAGTATTCAAAGTATCCAAAGTATTCAAAGAGATAAAAGAATCAGACTAAATGAGAAGCCGCCTTCTATGAAAGAAAAAGT
Source organism: Giraffa tippelskirchi (assembly GCF_054371585.1). NCBI lineage: Eukaryota > Metazoa > Chordata > Mammalia > Artiodactyla > Giraffidae > Giraffa > Giraffa tippelskirchi. The sequence goes on along the minus strand of NC_137278.1, from coordinate 112,474,581 downwards.
AGATACAAAACTCTACAAGAAGAAGACATGGGTAAGCTCTGTTTCCAAAGCTCAGACAGCACTGAAAGTAAAAATTGAGGCAATCATAAAAAACAATGTCATTTAAGGCTATTCTAAACAATTTACTACATTAACTTATGTAGCAAAATAACCCTATAAAGTAGGTATTATTTCTTCCATTAGACAGATGTAGAAACTTAAGGATAGGGAGGTTAAGAAACTCACTAAGGTCATACAACTAATTATACACATTAAAATAATTTTTAAGTTAAAAATATAATATATTTTCTGTCACTCCTTAAATTATCTACTTAATATATGGACATCTCAGGACACATACCTTCCACACTGAAACTACTTAAGTGTTCAAATTCTTCAGAATCATCATATTTTGATGCTTTGGCACTAGAATCTGTCAATATGATGAAAAAGCCTTTCTTGATGTATAACTCAAAAGCACTGTAGCCAGGAATCCAGAGGTCCTGATGGTGAAAAAATGTAGCTCTCCGATGAAAGGCTGAATTTGCTTCCCACAGTTTCAAACGAAGAGTGTCGTCGTCGTGGACACAGAGAAAGTAGTTGGGCCTTTCGGCAGATTCCAAGGAAACAAGTGCCAATGCTGGAAAACAGAGCAGTCTGTTTGACAACTCCCTGGGTTCTCTGGAGAAGGTGGATCATCAGCACTGGCATTGTAAAATTCATGTATAAGGTTGACAAAAATAGAACTGTACAATTGTCATGAATAGTTAATGCCATTCTCAAAGATTTTAGGAATGAACTACAGATCTCTAAAGGAAAAAAATAACATTTTAATGCAATGCATAAGAGTGACAGCTCCAAAAATATCAGTCTTTCGTAAGTTCTATTCTTTAAATAATTGATCGTGTTCATGGAGGAAAAGAAAAAAAGAAATGTCAATCTAGGACTCCAGAATGTACAACTCCATACAAATAGTTGAATAATTAATTGGACATACATTTGCACTTGCAAGCTTTAACATTTTCAAATGTACAAAATCTACAAATGACTAAACTGGATGATAGAAAAGAAAAAGAAATAGAGAAACAGATCAATTTAGACATGTCACTGCATTTCAATATCACTGAATTCTTAATGAGCAAATGTTCTTTCAAGTGATTTTACTACATTAAGAAATGACTATTTGCTCAACCGTATTGTCTGTTTCCCTAGAGATGATCAAAAAGCTAATGAACAACTACTAAGCATTTGAGCAGTATCATGCTTTTTTTGTTATGTGCTTTAAAAGTTTCCCTTACATTTGTAAAATCCATGGTATAAGTTTCTTAATTGAGCTCTTAGATTTAATTTCTTAGGCATTAATTTCTTTAGGTCTTAGTTAATTTGAACCTAAGGATTCTTTTATTAAAAACATGAATTATTTAAAATTATACAATAAAGAGCTCCCTCAAGTCCAATAAATGATTCAAAAAGCATTCACTGTGTGCTAAAATTTACAAACCCTTCTACTGAGCACTGGAATATGAAAAGAAGAATTTAAAAATTATAAAAGAAAAAATATATAACTAACACATAAAGGAGAACTTAGACCATGATAGGTGTTTTCACAGATTTAAAGAACTAAAGGAGCTCGTTTTACAAGAATAAAGCAATTTATTTTAACTGGAAAATCAGGAGCGTTCTCTGAATTAGTAAAAGTTAGGTCAGATTCATTCATTCAATAAATATTTCCTATGTTTATAGAACACACCATGCACAGTTCTAAGCAGGGTTAGAACAGTAACAATGTACCCTGAACATCATGCATCAGAAAGGGACACAAACCATCAGTTAGAACAGATGCAAAGTGGATACGACCAATATAAATCTCCAGGGGCAAGCCAGGAAATGTGGGGCCGAGTACCAAGACAGACAAGGCCAGTAAGGATAACAGTCTGTCTCAATGACTGTCTAGATTTTGATTTATGCTCTTAATTTCCTTGATATTAAATTATGACTTTTTTCTTTAATCTGACATTAAAATATTTCAAATGTTAATTATCAGTGGACTATTTTAAAAATAGTCAAAAGTTTTGAATTAAATTCTGTGACTAATAGAATGAATATTGAAGCTGTGCTTTACCAAGGACCAAAAACCCAACCAAACAATTGCAATTCTAATTGCATCTATATATATGCCAATAGATTAACAAAGAAATGATTTTATACACAAAAGAGAGAGCTGGCTCATGTGCCAGTGTCTTATTTTATTTCAAATCCTTTAGAGCACATAGAAAGATGTCATAAACATATTAAATTCCCCAATTAATATTTACTGCATGAATAAATGAAAAGAGTCGATGGAAAACTACATCTTTATTTTCAGTTGCAAATTCTACTTACATGATGCCTTCTCTTTGAAAAGGCCTGGAGTGATCATAAAATTAAAAAATAAATTGCCATGAATACTACTTCTTGGCAGAGAGAAAATGCTTCCACTGGTCATATTAGCTCCCAGAATAAGGCCAGTCTGCCCATAACTTGCCAGCATATATGGTCCTTCTCCAAGCCCTAGTTAAATGCAAATAAGAGAATTATAAATTTGCATAGGATTTTTACATTTCAAGCTGTCATTTCAATAGAATAAATTTTAATAACAAAGATACTCCAAAATTATTGAGCATTTAAACATTTATCATTAACAAAATAACTGAACTCTTTTCAAAAAGACTATATCGGGGCTTCCGATATATCGGGGCTTTGCTCAGTGGTAAAGAATCTGTCTGCCAATGCAGAAGACACAAGTTCAATCCCTAGTCCGGGAAGATCCCACATGACCCAGAGTGACTAAGCCCATGGGCCACAACTATCGAACCTGTGCTCTAGAGCCCTGGAGCCACGATTACTGAGTTCACATACCACAACTGCTGAAGCCCGTGACCCCTAGAGCCTGTGCCACCACAACGAGAAGCCCACATATTGCAACTTGAGAGTCACTCCCACTCTCTACAAGAGAAGAGCCAGCACAGCCACCAAGACCCAGCACAGCCAAACATAAAAGAGTAAATAAAATTATTAAAAAGGATACATTATATTGATTTGGAAAATATACATATGTATTCAGAATATGTAATTTATTTCTTTTGATGTGGGCCATTTTTTTAAGTCTTTATTGAATTTATTACAATATTGCTTCTGTTGTTTTTATGCTTTGGTTTTTTGGCCCTGAGGCATGTGGGATCTTAGCTTCCTGACCAGGGATTGAACCCACAACCCCTGCATTGAAAGGCAAAGTCTTAACCACTAGATCACCAGGGAAGTCCCTAGAATATGTAATTTAGAATATATATATACATGAATGTGTGTGTGTATGGACATTTAATGTTTTAAAACAAGTGAGGTACTATAAAACTTTGATGTTTCTTCTGAATTATCAAAATTAAATTACATAATTATTAGCTGTGTACTTTTTACAGTTATATTTAGATATTTTATGTAGTAGGTTATACAAAATTCTAACATAGGTGTGGTAGGTGATTTCATAAAAGATCAATCTGGTGGCCCTCAGTGAATTTCATTTTTCCTCTTTTCTCCACTTTTTATCTCAAGGACAGTTTTCCTTTCCCAGCCTATTCTTAAGATGGAGGGGAAAAAAAAACAAATCAAAGAAATCAACCACCTGGGTTTTTTCCACTTTCAGGACAAAGACCAGGCATAAGAGAAGGGGAGAAGATAATTGAATTAGAGGGTTTAAAAGTCTCCCAAACAGGAAGGAGAGCAAGACCCCAAATTTTCATCACAAGGACCAGGAGAAGGGGTTATAGAACAAGTTATTCTCAAGCACTGTCCCATCCACTGACTCGTCAATGAGACACTTCAATTTTGAGGAGCTGGAGACACTTCTAAGCCATGACAGAAGAGCTTTAGTAGGAACTCAGACATGGTTAGGCTTAGATGGTCAAAAATCCACCTACAATGTGGGAGCCCTGGGTTCAATCCCTGGGTTGTGAAGATCACTTGGAGAAAGAAATGGCTACCCACTTCAGAATTCTTGCCTGGAGAATTCAATGGACAGAGGAGCCTAACAGGCTACAGTCCATGGGGTCGCAACAGTCAGACACTACTGAGTGACTTTCACTTTCACTTTCAGACATCTTGAGTACACATGGAGATTTGAAAATCTTCACTCCCACACCAAAATGGAACTGATCAGATACAGTGAAGACTTTATGAGCTGTTACAAATGTATACCCTGCACAGTTTCTCTGGGAGCTAATATCTATAACATCCAAAGAGAACTACATCATCATCTCCACCACCTACAAGTTCATTTTCTAGGAAAGACAGAAGTAACCTAGACTTTTAAGAAGAAAATATACATAAACTTATAAATATATAGATTTGTGTGACTATGTAAATAATGTACAAATGGGTACATAAAAGTGCAAATTATGAAATACAATTCAAAATGAAGACATATACAAATACAGATTGTGAGCTCCAAGCACCCTCAGGCACAGATGTCCAAGAGGAGAATAGGAGAAAGGAGATAGACCACTCAACAAAATATTTTCTCCCCTACAAGACAAGTGCCTTCCTACAGCAACCTGAAGAGACCATTGTCATCTGAGAAATCCATTTGTATAAAAATTTAAAGCTTCTGAATCGACTCCCAGTTGATGGATATCTTGCATGTGAATTGTTTTCCTGTATTTTCACTAGCAATTGAGGGCAAAAGTCATTGACTTTATCATTAATCTTCTGTAGGGAGAATTATAATTTCTGTATACTAAAAGCAATCATTTCCTGTATTGATTATTTAAACAGTATTAAGTATATCCAATCTAATAAAATCACTCTGAACTTAAAACTTATGTAACAATTTTTAGCAAAATATTGAAATCTTCTACTCCTTAGAGCAACAGAACCTTTGTATTTTTAGCAAATTCCATAAAATGAACATGAAAATATTATAGAAAGTCATTGTGTGAAGGATTATAAGCTCATCTCAGCAGCAACCTCTGAAGTTTCCTACTTTAAAAACATTTCCTCCTACAGAATCACAGGCTTTTACCTCTGCATTTGCTTTGAATAATTTAAGTATTTTAATAACATAGGGTCCAGAGAAAACACCAGCTATGACTGGGCAAAGACTAGGTAAGTTTACAATAGTTGTGAAATTGAGATGAAACAAATTAAGGATAACCATTTTAAATGACTTATATTTTTATTGGTATCAACAATTTCCACAATTCTTCATTCCCCTTCAATTGCCCCTTAGGCATCACATTCCTTTCACAATCTCTTCCTCTCCTTGGCAGGTTGACTCTATCCCCTATTACTTTGACCATAGGAAACAGAATCGCTGTCACTCATGAAAGCAAAATGTCTCTTGTTCACCCTCTGAATACTACCAATACAGTGTTAACAAATGAAACTAGAAGAACTGGTTTGAAGGATCTTGTAACACATTAGGAGAAAGAAGTGCAGCAGATTTATTGACACAAAGCAGTACGTCCAAAGCACCAAGAGGTAGAAATTCAATATTCATAGAAAATTCTGCTTCTGTTTCCAAGAGACTGCAGAAGGAACACCAGAAAGTACAAAGGCACGGATGGAGATTTTTCACGGTAGAGCTGTATGAGGCAGGAATTCCTGAGTGAGGGAGTTACTGGTGCATTTTCTCATATTACGGTCTGTACGGTGTGTTAGACCATATGATAATGATGTGCTGTGGACATCCCTAGACTAGGACGTGCTAACCACTATCAGACAGTGCAGCATAGAGATCAAGCTCATTGGTTTGGACTTAGATTGTTCATAAATCCATTTATCACATTTTAGCTATATGACTTAGACCAAATTATTTCATTCATCTAAGCTCAATTTCTTCCTTTGTAAAGTGTTAATAATGACAATAATGTTATGACTTTCAGGCATATTTTGAAGCTTAAATTATATGATAAAGATATCATTAATGCAACAAAAACTACTGTTATTATTAGGTATTTGTTGTTGTTGTTCAGTCAGTAAGTTGTGTCTGACTTTTTGTGACCCCATGGACTACAGCACAGCAGGCTCCTCTGACTAAAACATCCATTTTCTTTTTAATTTATCCCCTCTATTTTACTAAAATTTTCTGGCTTTCTTTGTACTTTTATAGTTGACAGATTTATCCCTGGCTCAGTAAGTCACCAAAAACACTCTGGATTGGTGGTTTGGTTTTTTTCTGTAATGGGTCAGCTCTCCTGTAACTATTAATCTAACCTATTCATCATGGGTTTTTGTCCAGTTACGAATGAAATGGACATCTCCCTGGAGCATCTTTTTTTGTCTGAATTAGGTTTCAGCGGCTAGGCCTTCCTCATCAAATAGGTTTGACAAAAAGGAGCATCAGTTCTGCTAATGTCTGGCATTTTCAATGAGGATATAATTCTCAGTCTTTTACATCTATGCCTTGGTTTTAGGCAGCACCTCCTCTTAAGACTCATTGACTCATTGGAAAAAGACCTTGGGAAAGATTGAAGGCGGGAGGAGAAGGGGATGATAGAGGATGAGATGGTTGGATGGACATGAGTTTGAGCAAGCTCTGGGAGCTGGTGATAGACAGGGAAGCCTGGCGTGCTGTAGTCCATGGGGTCGCCAGGAGTCAGACACGACTGAGTGACTGAACCAAACTGACTCCTCTTAGACTTCCTGTTGCAAATTTGAATGCTTGGAGGACTAGGATACTTTCATTATTACTAAATCAGTAAGTTCTCATTCTGATAATAAATTTATATTTAATTTCTGTAAGATGATGGCTAAATAAATTTCTATATTATTATTTCTTTCTTTAATTTCCACAGCATAATAGAGTTCAAACAATGTCCATTTTTATTCTTAATGGTAAGAGGTATGTATATCCTTCATCCTTTTTACCAAAAAAAATTAGCTAACTTCACTCATTCATTCATTCTTTCATGTTATTCTAGGGCTACTAAGAGCTTCCTCGGTGCTGAGAACTTAGTTACAACACTCTATTGTTTTTCAAGGGAATAAATTTCAACACAAATACTTAGAAATTCAGATACATTTTAGAAGGCAAGGGCTTTCATTAAGTCATACAGTTGACACAGACAACATGATTTGAACCGTGCAAGTCCACTTCTAAGCAGATTTGTTTCAATAGGAAATATTTAGCACTGTGGGGCTCCCTGGAGGCTCAGTGGTAAGAATCTGCCTTCCATTGCAGGAGACGTGGATTTGATTCCTGGGTTGGGAAGATCCTCTAGAGAAGGAAATGGCAACCCATGCCAGCATTCTTGCCTGGAAAGTTCCATGGACAGAGGAGCCTGGCAGGCTACAGTCCATGGTGTCACAAAAGAGTTAGACACAATTTAAGCAACTGAACAACAACAATACAATCCATGGTTGGTTGAATCTGAGAATGTAGAACTGCGAATACAAGGGTGACCAATTGTGGAGGGTTAGTGCCCTCAACCCCCGCCTTGTCCAAGGATTAACTGTATGCCAAATTATGAACTATTCATACTTTGTTCCCAGAAAAGTTGTTCAAAACCTGTGAATCCAAAGATACATTTAATAAAATAGTATCCTGATATTCTTTCTATTTCACATACCTTCATTGTAGTATTCACAATCAAGTGCTAAAAGGATAAAAGAAGAAATGTTAAACTAAATAAGAATCTGACCACTTATCTTGAATATGTGCAAAATATGATTTACCAATAACCAAGTGAAAGAACTCAGAATGACATCACTATTTGGGAATCTTCTCTGAGCTAAGATTCTTTAAGAGTACTGTGTAATAATTTATTAAATTTCCTAAGATTATTTTATAGGTAGGCAAATATATTAGCCAATCTATAGTCCGCTGAAAGTGTTAAAATCATAAGCTGTTTATCAGATTTACTATCTATAGGAGTAATCGAAAAGTTTCAAAGGTCAAATCTGAATACAAATTCAAAATGATGTTTTTAGAACAACGTTTCTTATCACTAGAACAGTGGAATTTCACAGTCATAAGAGAGTTATAAACAATTTCTCCAAGGATGGTACATAATTTATAGTGCAAATGTTACAGTGCTAAGTCAAACACAGCACAGAAGAACTTACTTCAAAGTTTCTTTTATAAATCCTTTAGCTATACTACAATTTATATACCTTATCAAAAAAATATAAATTTACTCATCTTAAATTTGATTTCCATGAGTTCCATGGTATCACTTCTAAGATAAGACAACATGAATCTCCACATAAGCTTCCCACCTAATGATGATGTTCTAATTAGGGTACTCACAACAAATAGTAGATGATCTCCAATGAACAGAAACCCCCTCCTGACAACACTTGTATGCATACGCTGCTACGCTTGTGCATAGACATTCACAATCCCCACCAAGATTACAGTTACACGTGTCTTCATGACAATTTTTAGCAAAAGAAGTGACATCAATCTGAAATGAAGTAAAAGATAAATTAATCTCAAAATGTACTAACTACAGCTGATTAAAATTCAGCCTTCTAAAAGAAAGCTAACTGGTAGATTTTCAAAATTTGCTATAATCAGCTTAACACTGCCACCTAGAGAGTTCTAAATATATCAAACCTCTATTTGCCCAAACGAAGAAAGAATTTATTAGGCAATTGTAAGATCAAAGAACTAGCAAAACAGGTAATAGGATTGACAAATACAATTTCAATATCTTCAATACAACAGATTCATATTTTGTAGAAGCTCATTGTTTCATTATTGGCATATTCTGATAGCATTAAAAGAATGTTCTGCTTCCAAACGTATTTTGTTTTTAATAATATCTTAAACTACTTTTAAAACTTCTATTGGGACCTAAAATTGTTATGTTAGAAAGACATTTAGAAAGTTAATTTCTAAATAAATTACATTCCATCTTGGGATGTGCTTCTAAAACTATTTTAAATGTGCCACTAATAATTATTTTAAACTATACTTTGGGTTAAGGAGAAGAATGCCATTTGGTGTTGTTCTCCAAAGAAAACTAAGCATTTATAGCTTTGATAATGGACATAAAAATGTTTCGCAAGCTGTGAAAGACCATTAACAAATATTATGTACAAATGTACCCTGTTAATAAGATGGCATGAGGAAGAGTGTAAATCACCTAATGTGCCAGTTCTACAGAAATACAAATTACCAAATTGGTCTTCCTAATAAGGGTTAGGTAGTATACCTAAGAAACCAATGGGCAGCTAAATTATTTTTCCAGTTAATCTCAATATTAAGACACTGCAGTACTTGTTTAAGTTGGAAAGTTTAATAAAGTATTCACTTACCACATTGCGACAAGGAGCAAAAACATCACTGTACAAAATGGAGCATTCTTTCTTGGCATAAGGAAATTTGTTTTGATGTGCCTCACAGGGTTTAAATGATTCAACTGGGGTTTCACACTGTGGAAAAAGTTAAGGGAGAAAAGAAAATTTTTAATGAGGAAATTTCTGAAGCTGAAAGCAGAGTAACCTAATCTGACTTCAACCACTACAATCGTATCTAATATATTCTCATTCTTTTAGACAGACTATACCGAAAGCACCTGTGCTCAGCCAGCTCATGTTAATAGCATATATTATTTTTGAAAGTAACTAAATTTACTATTAAAACCATGACAATATTAGAGAATGAAGTTAAATAATTTTTAAACTGTCAACTGTAGTGTTACATGACTAAAAATTTTTCATAAGCAAATTATTCTTTTTCCTTTAATTTTCACGTCTTTCATTTCTATCACAAGCCATCCTCTGAGGAGTCACATGTACTCAAGCATCTACAGCTTACCTCCCATATACTCAGCAATTTGGTCTCTGCCTCTTCTAATCCACCTCCCTCAAATTGGCCTGGAAAAGGTGATCATTGATGTCCTCATTACTAAATATAAAGGCAACTTTTCAGTCTTCGTCTCATCTGATCTCTCCCTATCTTTGACTGTGTTTAGTACTTTACCCTTCTTATATGTCTCATGTGTTTCTGGTGGCAACATTTTCCAGTGGGTTTCCTCCTAATTCATTTGCTGCTATTCCCCATCCTCATTCCACTTCCCTTCTCTGCAAGGCTTGACCTTCAAGTCTCTATTTTTTTCATTTTATACACTTCTCATGCCTTCAGCAGACTCCGCGACCCCATGGACTATACAGTCCATGGAATTCTCCAGGCCAGAATACTGGAGTGGGTAGCCTTTCCCTTCTCCAGGGGATCTTCCCAACCCAGGAATTGAACCCAGGTCTCCTGCATTGTGGGTGGATTTTTTACCAGCTGAGCCACAAGGGAAGCCCCCTGTATATAATAGTAACTGCCGAATCCCATATCTCTTTTCTGAAATCTCAAAACTTGGACATTTCCATATTTCCATCCCAGACCTCTTTTCTAAAATCTCATTTCCACATAAAATCTCTGTCACTTCTCTCTCAACATATCCTGCACTGTACTTTTCTTTACACCATTGTCTTGTCCCCACTGTTCCCTACCACCAAATTTACTCTTTGCCCTGTCTTGTGGAAGAACACCATTGTCTAACCAGTAATCCAGGAAGATAGGAGACTTTCTTGAATTCTCCAAATCAATCTTTCATTTTGCAATCCTTTTAACAGAGTCTGATGTTTTAGGTGTCTCTCAAATTTGGACAGTTTTCTAAATCTTTAAAATGTAACATTTCTTAGTTGGATTATAAGCGCCTAACTAGTTAAGAGCCTTTGAGTCTAGATTCTAGCACACAAATATCGCAGCCCTACATTTTGCATTCCAGCCATTCCCTGCTTCAGACCGTTTACCAAAGCCATAATGAACTGCATAAAATTCCTATAAGGTACCATACTCAGATCATGAACTCCTTATTTCCAAATTCAGAATTAAACGGAAGAAAGTAGGGAAAACCACTAGGCCATTCAGGTATGACCTAAATCAAACCCCTTACAATTATACACTGGAAGTGACAAATAGATTCAAGGGATTAGACCTGATAGACAGAGTGCCTGAAAAACTATGGACAGAGGTTTGTAACAATATATAGGAGGCGGTGATCAAAACCATCCCCAAGAAAAAGAAATGCAAGAGGGAAAATGGTTGTCTGAGAAAGCCTTACAGCTAGCAGAGGGGAGAAGAGAAGCTAAAGGCAAAGGAGAAAAGGAAAGACATACCCATCTGACTGCAGAGTTTCAAAGAATAGCAAGGAGAGATAAGAAAGGCTTCCTAAGTGATCCATGCAAAGAAATAGAGGAAACAATAGAATGGGAAAGAACAGAGATCTCTTCAAGAAAATTAGAGATACCAAGGAAACATTTCATGCAAAGGTGGGCACAGTAAGGAACAGAAACAGTATGGACCTAACAGAAGCAGAAGGTATTAAGAAGAGATGGCAAGAATACACAGAAGAACTATCCAAAAAAATCTGCATGACCCAGATAACCACAATCATGTGACCACTCACCTAGAGCGAGACATCCTGGAATGTGAAATCAAGTGGGAATTAGGAAGCATCATTATGAACAAAGCTAGTGGAGGTGATGGAATTCCAGCTGAGCTATTTCAAATCCTAAAAGATGATTCTGTGAAAGTGCTGCACTCAACATGCCAGCAAATTTGGAAAACTCAGCAGTGGCCACAGGACTGGAAAAGGCCAGTTTTCATTCCAGTCCCAAAGAAGGGAAATGCCAAAGAATGTTCAAACTACCACACAATTGCACTCATTATATATGCTAGCAAGTAATGCTCAAAATTTTCCGAGTTAGGCTTCAACATTACATGAACCAAGAACTTCCAGATGTTCAAGCTGGATTTAGAAAAGGCAGAGGAATGAGAGATCAAATTGCCAACATCTGTTGGATCATAGAGAAAGCAAGAGAGTTCCAGAAAAACATCTACTTCTGCTTCATTGACTACCCTAAAGCCTTTGACTGTGTGGATCACAACAAACTGAAAAACTCTTAAAGAGAACGGGATACCAGACCACCTTACCTGCCTCCTGTCAAATCTGTATGCAGAACAAGAAGAAACAGTTAGAACCAGACATGGAACATTGGACTGGTTCAAAATTGGGAAAGGAAAGGAGTATGTCAAGACTGTATGTTGTTACCCTGTTCATTTAACTTTTATGCAGAGTCCATCATACGAAATGCCAGGCTGGATGACTCACAAGCTGGAATCAAGATTATGGGGAGAAATATCAATAATCTGAGATACACAGATGACACCATCCTTATGTAAGAAAGCGAACAGGAACTAAACAGCCTCTTGATGAAGGTGAAAGCGGAGCGTGAAAAAGCTGGCTTAAAACTCAACATTCAAAAAACGAAGATCATGGCATCCAGTCCCATCACTTCATGGCATATAGATGGGGAAACAATGGAAACAATGACAGATTTTATTTTCTTGGGCTCGAAAATCACTGCAGATGGTGACTGTAGCCATGGAATTAAGATGCTTGCTCCTTGGAAAAAAAGCTATGACAAACCTAGACAGCAAAGTACAGACATTACTTTGCCAAAAATGTTTGTCTAGTCAAAGCTATGGCTTTTCCAGTAGTCATGTATGGATATGAGAGCTGGACCATTAAGAAGGCTGAGTGCTGAAGAATTGATGCTTTTGAAGTGTGGTGTTGGAGAAGGCTCTTGAGTCCCTTGGACTGCAAGAAGATCAAACCAGTCAATTCTAAAGGAAATCAGTTCCGAATATTCATTGGAAGGACTGATGCTGAAGCTGAAGCTCCAGTACTTTGGTCACCTGATGTGAAGAACTGACTCTTTAGAAAAGATCCTGATGCCGTGAAAAACTGAAAGCAGAAGGAGAAGGGGACGACAGAGCACAAAATAGTTGGATGGCATAACTGACTCAATGGACATGAGTTTGAGCAAGCTCCAGGAGATGGTGAATGACAGGTAAGCCTGGCATGCTGCAGTCCATGGGGTCACAAATAGTCAGACATGATTGAGCAACTGAACAAAAACAATCACTATGCTCAGGCTTCCCAGGTGGCACTAGCGGTAGAGAACCTGCCTGATAATGTAGGAAATGTAAGAGACATGGGTTCAATCCATGGCTCAGGAAAATCCCTTGCAGGGGGGCATGACAACTCACTCCTGTATTCTCCCCTGGAAAATCCCATGGACAGAGGAGCCTGATGGACTATAGTCCATGGACTTACAAAGAGTCGGACACAACAGAAGCAACTTAGCACACAGGCACCATACTCACTCTAGTCTTCCTGACACCTTCTAAAGGTCTGCTCCTTCCTTTGCTGCTACGCTCTTTCCTATCACCTTCAGTTTTATAGCTCCTGTGAGTCTTGTGAGAATCAACTCAATGGCATCTTCCTTTGACCACAAACTCCATGTTGTACACACCTCTATCAAAGCACCTGTCTCATAGTACCATTGTTAATTTTTCTACCTCATCTGCTAAACTAAATTCCCAAGGGCAGTGGCTATGTTTTAATTATATTATGTGTTCATATCTCTTGGAAAACATTAAGTGCTAAACAGAACTTACTGAATGAAAATTTTTTTTTATTTTCAGCTTTGTCCATTAGGTATAAATGAGTTTAAAATTCTTTGATTAGCCCAAATATTTAAGTATGATTATAAATTATTTAATTCATTTTATATCAAAAAATAAAATCTTTATACTTTTCAATGTAGACCACAATGAAATATACTGCTTAAATTTTACTAAATTGGGTGAATGTTTAACCCTAATCCCCTTTTAATTTTTTAAAGAGATTTAGATACATCAGTAAACTAGGCAAAATAGTAAAACAAATAATCAAATAGTAACCAACCAGGAAATTGTAGTTTCAGACTCTATTTTTAGTTAGAAAAAATAGGTTTAAAAAAAAGAAGAAGAAAAGAGTAGAACAAATTTCCATTTTGACTGTTTTCTTAGTTCAGTGTTTCTCAGATTGTATCCCATAAAAAACTATTTCTTTGAGAACTGATATACTAAAACATAAGCTCTGTGTCAGTAAATTTGGGAATTCCTTCAAACACATCCCTCCCCTGAAGGTATATAATGCCTCAAGAAATCCTTCAAAAAAGAAATATGCCTGACTTAATTCATCCTAATTGCTCCCTAAGGTAATTGGCCACGAATTCACTCTTTACCCTTCCCCACCCCACACACAGCCATGTCTGGAGAACAAATGCTAAGAAATTCTGTCTTTATTTATTCATAACCTTGAGTTGACAAAAGGTACATCATTAGATATACAAATACATTGAAAAAGCGTTAGAAAGGAAAAGCATGAGATTAGAAGATGAGAATTTGAACATCATTTCTGTGACTTTCTGGATACACAATAGTAGACAAGTAATTTAACCTTCTTAAGCCTCAATTTCTTCATCTGTAACATGGAGTCAATATCCTTTACATTAACAGATTGTCACAAGGATTACATGAGAAATTAAATGTAAAAGCAGTTTGAGTTTGTCAACTATAAATTACTACACAAATATTACATAAAATAGTATTACCAAAATAAATTTTCCTTTAAGAATAAAATTTTTTAGTGGGTAAATATGCCAGAAAATATTTGTTTTTTTCTAAAATACATATATTCCACTTACCTGTCCTAATGCCCAACTATCTCCAAATACCTGGGCATTTTTCACTTCTAAGTTATTGGATGTGGTCATATCATTTGAAGTACATTTGTCAAAGTTTCCACATAATCCTGATAATTTGTTCTAAAGTAAAAGAAAATTACCATGAAATATTCTATATTCATTTCAACATTTTCAGACTAAAATTTTAAACATCTAAAATAATAAAAATATCTAATAGTATTTAGTACAATATTTAATAATAAGCAATCATTAAAACAATGTAAAATATAAATTGAAAAGAACTGTAAACAATCCAGACTGAGTATTCAACCATTAATGGATAAAACAAACTAGTACATCCATACAACAAGAGTATCAACCAGCAGTAAAGAGGAACAAATGATTAATTCATTCAAAAATATGAATGAATCTTGAATGTATTTCATCAAGTCAAAGAAGCCAGACTATATATTGCATGATTTCATTTATACTGTATCCAGAAAAGGCAAAACTATACAGTGGTTGCCCAGGGTGAAGGGTAAGAAGTAGCAATTGACAATAAAAGGGCAACACAGAAGAAATTTGGAAGCTGACAGATCTGTTCTTTTTAGAACTGTGGTGGTGGATACACAACTCCATGCATTTGTTAAAATTCATAGAATTGCAGATCATAAAAATAAATTATTTTACATTTTTAAAGAATTTTACTGTATGTAAGCTTAAAAATATTCAGAAAATAGAGGAAAAGATGGAATGTAAATTGTAATAAATCCAACTGTATTACAAACAATATCACATAACCATGCTGTAGGGAGTGGGAATAAAAGAAGCTGAACTCAATAACTTTGGAAAACTGGATACTGTAAGGTTGAAGTTAAAAAGAACGGTATGCAACACTTGGTAAAGTTACTATTCCCTGGGATCTGAGTTAGTTATTCTAAAGATATAACATTTCTCAAAGGAAAACATCAATCATTTTATTTTCATAAAATATTAAAAAGTCAAATGTAATTTCATTCCTTGTATCTCATTTGGATTGACCTACCAAGTAGTTGGTAGGATTACAATAAACTGTGGAAAATTCTTCAAGAAATGGGAATACCAGACCACCTGACCTGCCTCTTGAGAAACCTATATGCAGGCCAGGAAGCAACAGTTAGAACTGGACATGGAACAACAGACTGGTTCCAAACAGGAAAAGTAGTACGTCAAGGCTGTATATTGTCATCCTTCTTATTTAACTTATATGCAGAGTACATCATGAGAAACACTGGGCTGGAAGAAACACAAGCTGGAATCAAGATTGCCGGGAGAAGGATCAATAACCTCAGATATGCAGATGACACCACCCTTGTGGCAGAAAGTGAAGAGGAACTAAAGAGCCTCTTGATGAAAGTGAAAGAGGAGAGTGAAAAAGTTGGCTTAAAGCTCAACGTTCAGAAAACTAAGATCATGGCATCTGGTCCCATCACTTCATGGGAAATAGACGGGAAAACAGTGGAAACAGTGAGAGACTTTATTTTTGGGGGCTCCAAAATCACTGCAGATGGTGATTGCAGCCATGAAACTAAAAGACGCTTATTCCTTGGAAGGAAGGTTATGACCAACCTAGATAGCATATTTAAAAGCAGAGACATTACTTTGCCGACAAAGGTCCATCTAGTCAAGGCTATGGTTTTTCCAGTGGTCATGTATGGATGTGAGAGTTGGACTATAAAGAAAGCTGAGCACCGAAGAATTGATGCTTTTGAAGTGTGGTGTTGGAGAAGACTCTTGAGAGTCCCTTGGACTGCGAGGAGATCCAATCAGTCCATCCTAAAGGAGATCAGTCCTGGGTGTTCATTGGAAGGACTGATGTTGAAGCTGAAACTCCAATACTTTGGCCACCTGATGCAAAGAGCTGACTCATTTGAAAAGACCCTGATGCTGGGAAAGATTGAAGGCGGGAGGAGAAGGGGACTACAGAAGATGAGATGGTTGGATGGCATCACCGACTCAATGGACATGAGTTTGGGTGGGCTCCGGGAGTTGGTGTTGGACAGGGAGGCCTGGTGTGCTGCGGCTCATGGGGTTGCAAAGAGTCGGACACAACTGAGCGACTGAACTGAACTGAACTAAGTAGGTTGACTTACCTTCCACTGTGGTCCAACTTTGATGTGGATGGTTGTCTTTTTATCCCAAAGAATAGTGATGTCTTTCTCTGGAAAGTATACTACCATGTAGTACCCTGCCTTCCACAGCTGATATGTTGGTTTATTTTCCAGAAAAAAACCTGATTTTTTCTTCAAAAAAAGGGAAAAAACATAATAAAGAAAAAAATGAATTTCTTATTTTCTAACCAAAATGCAAACATTAATTAAATCAATATCTATCAATAAGTAGCTATGTACTAGTATTTTTGCTTAGCCCTATCCTTTCTTAATTTTATAACAAAAGACAAAACAAATGAATAAAATAGGAAAAACATAAAATTGATAACAAGACACAAAGTGGTAGATAGGCTCAACATAGATAAATGGGCAAAGAGAAAAAGGTATTTCAGTTATAGAGAAGAACACAGACAAGGCATGGACATACAGTACATTAGATGGATATACCTGCTGACCCAGCAATTCTATATTGATGGTTAGTAAGTAAGATTGAGTACCAAAAATGTCAATGGACACGAATCTGAGGAAACTCCAGAAGATAGTGAAGGACAGGGAAGCCTAGTGTGCTGCAGTCCATGGGGCCACAAAGAGTCAGACAGGACTCAATGACAACAACAACCAAAAATGTATGACTTCGCATAACTGAAAAACATAAGTACACAACGTGTGTGTGTGTGTATAGACAGAGAGAAAGAGGTGGTAAGGAGGATGAGGAGATGAATTTCCATCAAAGGAACTTAGGAAGGCTTCTTGCAAGAGGTAGGACATATATTACTGATCTGTAAGAGATCATAAAGAGGAAAATAAAAAGCGATGGAAAATAGAATGAGGAAAGAAACCATTGTAAGCAAAGGGAATCGGCTAAATGAAGGCTTGGCGGGGGCAGGAAGTTCAAGATTTTTACAGAGCTTCAGAAAGCACAGAGAGCTACAGCATGGATTCCAGGACAAGCATAGTCTGAGACCCTGTGCCTTCAAGTTACCCATTACAGTCAATGGCTGTTATTTCATGTGCTAAATGCCCTCAACAGAGGATTTTGAATAGTAAAGTGACAGACAATGTTTGTGTACTAAAAGAAAAGAATGTGTGTGCTAGAAAGGATAATAGCAGGGAGAAACTAGAAATGGAATCCATTGGGAAAATTTAGAGTACCTTCAACCTAAAGTGAGAATATGCAATGTTCTTTATGAGTAAGAGCTATACCCTATAAAAGATTATGCTGAATCTAACACTGAAATTAACTCACATAATAATTTTTAAAATACACGGTTAAGTCAAAGTAAATAAAGTGAATTTTTAACCAGAAGCAAAATTAAAATTGTGAAGGCGATATGAAATCCTCTGGTTATTTTTTCTCCCAAGTAATAACAGAAGCATAGTTTGGGAAACACTGTACTACAGTGTACATTTTTATAAATCCTTCATAGGGTAAATTAAATAAACTCATATTCACAGGAAGTTTTCAGTCTCCTAGACCAACATCATACTTGCAAGTGCTCAGTATATTGTATAGGACAGTATATATTTTGTTAGTGGACTCTACCTAACCTCATTTCTTTCTGCTTCCAAGTACCAAGTTGGAGTTATGGGGCAATGCCCTTAGAACCTGTAAGGGTCTGCATTCAACCTGGAAGTATACTTGTGTCCAAGTAAGCAAGGCATTAAGTAATGAAAAAACACTACAGCAGGACAAGAAAGACTACAAAACAAAGGGAAAAAAATCCCTGTTTTCATCAAGGGGGTATACATTTTCATTTCACCAGGTCCACAAAATGTAGCATACCAGGCCGCCATATCACTCTCTGCCATAGAATCTATTCTTATCATTTTGATTACACTTTTCAGGACCTTTTCATCATCTGATTTGTCTTTGGCTTTATTATCTGTCTTCCTCCCTTTGTGGATGTTAGCTCCTAGAAAGATGTACTTTGTCAAGTTTACGGCAGTATCTGCACCTTCTAGATCAAGGGTAACTCATATATTTTTAAAACCTTCTTGCACTGGCCTACTCATAGTTCTCAGCTTCCAGCCTGAGCAACAATAATCAAAGCAAGTAAGTGAAATGTTTGTGGCTTATAGCTCCTTTTCAATCCATGAAATACTTTGTCATGCATTTTCCTATTAAACTTCCTTCAGGCTGGTTGACATATCACTGGAACATAAAATAAATTTTTGGATAAGATTACTGCACTTCCTTCAGATTGGTTTTGTATTAGTTATCCTGATATAAAAGCACATCCTCTATATTTGCCTGTAGAGTTAAATCCTTCATTTTTATTAGACAGGGCAGTTTGCTACAAGAGAACAATCCTCTTTGGTCAGAAGGAGATACTGTACTTCTTTCTTTTCAGATTAGGAAGCAAAGATGTTTCTTCTTATAAGAATGAAGTATTACGCTTTGCCCAAAATAGAGACCTCCGCTTCAGAGGAGAATTACAACACTATAAATAAACTCTAGTGATGTTAGAAAAATAAGTTATAAAAGTGAAGAATTAAAAATTTTAAAATACAGCTTAAACAAACTCATAAGATATTTATATCCTACATACTTGATAAAATTAGAACTGTATATTTATTGAAAAAATAACAGGTTTTTTTCCTTCCCCTAAATGAGCAATCCATCTGCCATAAATTAAATGGTACTCATTTTCACTTTTAATGTTCAAGAAAAAGTATCAACCAGGGATTTGTCAGGGTCAAACTATTTTTATGATTTTTCTTCATCTTCCTTTATGCTTCACAATTGATATGAAGGGGATTCATCAACAGCTCCATTCAGGTGAAAACTGGAAGATGAAAGTTACACAGAGCTGCAATTACCACTTCAAAAATGTGTCAAACAGTGTTGATAAGAGCATTTACTATTTTCAGTTTTTCTTTTTTTTTTTAAAAACACATCCTTTTTCTTAGAGAAAACTTTTACCAATAAATGAATATCCAGCTGAAGGCTACCCTAAACCACAGTAATTATTTCAAAAAGATGTCAACATGGCTTATACAAACTCTGTTTTACTCAAATCTTGATCACTGCCTGGTTGGTCTCAACATTTCTGACTACGACATGAGCTCTGATCTAGGGCATCGATTCTTAAATGTTAGTGTACAGAAGAATTTGGGGTACCATTAAAATATTGATTGTCATCAGCTTCAGCCATTCTAATACCTGAGATGGAGTTCATGAACCAGCTCTTACAATTAATATTCTAGATGATTTGAATGCAGAATTTTTGCAAACCAGACTGAGAAATGCTAATCTAAAAATTCAGAAATAGGCCACTTTTAAAGGCCATATGTCAGATTATGTTGCTTAATTCCAAACTTTCTTCCTTGTAAAGTAAGTTCAAATATATTACACAGCCATCCTATCGACTGCCTTTGTCCCTGAGCTTCCTGCGTGAAAGTCAATATGAACACTCCTCCCTGAATCTCTTTACCTCACTCTCCCTCCACCATCCCCATCTATCTCCACCAAACTAAACTGCTTGAGTTCTCCAAACATGCCATTTTATCTTTCAACTCTGTTCCTTTCAACATGACTGTTCCCCTGTACCATCTTTCTATGTTCTCTCCTCACCTGGCTAATACCTGCTCAACCTTTAAAGACTCAGTTCAAATCTTTCTCCCCAAAGCATGTCTTCTGAGCCTCCAAAAATAAAGAGGATGAAGGTGAGGAGGAGAGGGATTTTCTGAAATACATCTTTCATTTAACTCTCATATGAACTTAAGAAGTGGGTTTCACTCAGTTCAGTTCAGTCGCTCAGTGGTGTCCGACTCTTTGCGACCCCATGAATTGCAGCACGCCAGGCCTCTCTGTCCATCACCAACTCCCGGAGTCCACCCAAACCCATGTCCATCGAGTCGGTGATGCCATCCAACCATCTCATCCTCTGTCGTCCCCTTCTCCTCCTGCCCCCAATCCTACCCAGCATTAGGGTCTTTTCCAATGAGTCAACTCTTCGCATGAGGTGGCCGAAGTATTGGAGTTTCAGCTTCAACATCAGTCCTCCCAATGAACACCCAGGAGTGATTTCCTTTAGGATGGATTTACTGGATCTCCTTGTAGTCCAGGGGACTCTCGAGAGTCTTCTCCAACACCACAGTTCAAAAGCATCAATTCTGCAGTGCTCAGCTTTCTTCACCATAATCATCCCAAAGTTACAAATGTGAAAACTATAGCTTGGAAGGGTTGCCCAAAGTGACGGAGTCAGCAGGAGACAGAACAGGGGTTCTAAGTGACTACTAACTGACTCTAAAGGCTATGCACTTTACAACTACCCTCAACATCCCAAGTTGGCTTAGGTCTTCATCTTAGGGATGGTTCTGCTTTCCTAAGCACACTCCTACCATTGCATACCACATCACACAGCCTCATTTACTTGAATGTATCCCTCTGAGTTCAGTTCAGTTCAGTCGCTCAGTCGTGTCCGACTCTTTGCAACCCCATGAATTGCAGCACGCCAGGCCTCTCTGTCCATCACCAACTTCCAGAGTCAACCCAAACCCATGTCCAACGAGTCAGTGATGCCATCCAACCATCTCATCCTCTGTCATCCCCTCCTTCTCCTGCCACCAATCATACCCAGCATTAGGGTCTTTTCAAATGAGTCAACTCTTCTCATGAGGTGGTCAAAATATTGGAGTTTCAGCTTCAACATCAGTCCTTCCAATGAACACCCAGGATTGATCTCCTTTAGGATGGATTGACTGGATCTCCTTGCAGTCCAAGGGACTCTCAAGAGTCTTCTCCAACACCACAGTTCAAAAGCAACAATTCTGCGGAGCTCAGCTTTCTTCACCATCCAACACTCACATCCATACATGACCACTGGAAAAACCATAGCCTTGACTAGACGGACTTTTGTTGGCAAAGTAATGTCTCTGCTTTTAAATATGCTATCTAGGTTGGCCATAACCTTCCTTCCAAGGAGTAAGCGTCTTTTAATTTCATGGCTGCAATCACCATCAGCAAGGATTTTGGAGCCCCAAAAAATAAAGTCTGACACTATTTCCACTGTTTCCCCATCTATTTGCCATGAAGTGATGGGACCAGATGCCATGATCTTAGTTTTCTGAACGTTGAGCTTTAAGCCAACTTTTTCACTCTTCTCTTTCACTTTCATCAAGAGGCTCCTTAGTTCCTCTTCACTTTCTGCCATAAGGGTGGTGTCATCCGCATATCTGAGGTTATTGATCCTTCTCTCGGCAATCTTGATTCCAGCTTGTGCTTCCTCCAGCCCAGCGTTTCTCATGATGTACTCTGCATATAAGTTAAATAAGCAGGGTGACAATATACAGCCTTGACGTACTCCTTTTCCTATTTGGAACCAGTCTGTTGTTCCATGTCCAGTTCGAACTGTTGCTTCCTGGCCTGCATACAGGTTTCTCAAGAGGCAGGTCAGGTGGTCTGGTATGCCCATCTTTTTCAGAATTTTCCACAGTTTATTGTGATCCACACAGTCAAAGGCTTTGGCATAGTCAATAAAGCAGAAATAGATGTTTTTCTGGAACTCTCTTGCTTTTTCGATGATCCAGCGGATATTGGCAATTTGACCTCTGGTTCCTCTGCTTTTTCCAAAACCAGCTTGAACATCTGGAAATTCACGGTTCACGTATTGCTGAATCCTGGCTTGGAGAATTTTGAACATTACTTTACTAGCATGTGAGATGAGTACAATTGTGCGGGAGTTTGAGCATTATTTGGCATTGCCTTTCTTTGGGATTGGAATGAAAACTGACCTTTTCCAGTCCTGTGGCCACTGCTGAGTTTTCCAAATTTGCTGGCATGTCGAGTGCAGCACTTTCATAGCATCATCTTTCAGGATTTGAAATAGCTCAACTGGAATTCCATCACCTCCGCTAGCTTTGTTCGTAGTGATGCTTTCCAAGGCCCACTTGACTTCACATTCCAGGATGTCTGGCTCTAGGTGAGTGATCACACCATCGTGATTATCTGGGTCATGAAGATCTTTTTTATACAGTTCTTCTGTGTATTCTTGCCACCTCTTCTTAATATCTTCTGCTTCTGTTAGATCCATACCATTTTTGTCCTTCATCGAGCCTATCTTTGCATGAAATGTTCCTTTGGTATCTCTAATTTTCTTGAAGAGATCTTGTCTTTCCCAATCTGTTGTTTTCCTCTATTTCTTTGGATTGATTGCTGAGGAACGCTTTCTTATCTCTCCTTGCTGTTCTTTGGAACTCTGCATTCAGATGGGAATATCTTTCCTTTTTTCCTTTGCTTTTCGCTTCTCTTCCTTTCCCAGCTATTTGTAAGGCCTCCTCAGACAGCCATTTTGCTTTTTTGCATTTCTTTTCCATGGGGATTTTCTTGATCCCTGTCTCCTGTACAATGTCACGAACCTCTGTCCATAGTTCATCAGGCACTCTGTCTATCAGGTCTAGTCCCTTAAATCTATTTGTCACTTCTACTATATACTCATAAGGGATTTGATCTAGGTCATACCTGAATGGACTAGTGGTTTTCCCAACTTTCTTCAATTTAAGTCTGAATTTGGCAATAAGCAGTTCATGATCTGAGCTACAGTCTGCTCCTGGTCTTGTTTTTGCTGACTGTATAGAGCTTCTCCGTCTTTGGCTGCAAAGAATATAATCAATCTGATTTCGGTGTTGACCATCTGGTGATGTCCACGTGTAGAGTCTTCTCTTGCGTTGTTGGAAGAGGGTGTTTGCTATGATCAGTGCGTTCTCTTGGCAAAACTCTATTAGCCTTTGCCCTGCTTCATTCTGTACTCCAAGGCCTAATTTGCCTGTTACGCCAGGTGTTTCTTGACTTCCTACTTTTGCATTCCAGTCCCCTATAATGAAAAGGACATCTTTTTGGGGTGTTAGTTCTAGAAGTTCTTGTAGGTCTTCATAGAACCGTTCAACTTCAGCTTCTTCGGCGTTACTGGTCGGGGCATAGACTTGGATTACTGTGATATTGAATGGTTTGCCTTGGAAATGTACAGAGATCATTCTATCGTTTTTGAGATTGCATCCAAGTACTGCCTTTCGGACTCCTCTGTTGACCATGATGGCTACTCCATTTCTACAAGTACCTTAAAGGCAAAGTACAGTGTCTTTTCATTGTTGTGGCCCCAATAATTAACACATATTTTGGTATAAAGTAAACATTTTGAATCAATGAAAGAATGAATGAAATTTATTCATTCTTTCAAATTACACTGGCTCCAAGTATACAAGAAGGAACAAAGAAAACAGTGGTCTCACTCTCACAGAACTCATAGACAAATAGAAAAGACAGACCACCACAGAATTTCACCAAAGTGTGATGCACATCCTGACAGGGAGGTTGAGCACTTGAGGAAGATTTCCTTAAAGGAGATAAGACTTCTCACATAAGAGTAGGTTAAATGGAAAAGCTGATCCAGGTAGGAGCAATGGCATTCAGGAATAATCAGAGGTGAGAGAAAAATATAGAGCATTTGAAGAACTGATCTAAGTCCCAATTTCTAGAACATGGGCTCGAGCAGAAAGTGATGAGACATGCTGCAGGAGAGGTGGCCATGACCAGATTGGTGAGGCCTTGTAGGGGCAATGGGAGGTCATCTGAAAGTTTCAAAGCACAAGGGTGACAGGAGATGAGGAATCCATCTTAGAAAAATCACCCCTGGCCGCAGTCTGGCAAGATGGATCAGAGGGGAAAAACAGACTGGAGGCTAGCTTGGATAGCTTGGATAATGTTGAAAGCCTCCAGGTAACTGACGGCAAGGAAAGAATTGGCAAGTGGAGATGTGGAGTGTAAACAAAAGAGACAAATCAAGTATAATTTACTCAAGCCACATAAAATGACAAAGAAAAAAATCAAATTCTAGTAACCACGTATAAAGAAAAGTACCTCAAACTGCTTCTATTTTCTTTTCAGTATACTCAGGACAAGTTAAAATGATTTTACAAAAAATAATTCACTAACCTGTTTGTAAGGAGAATCATTCAGGTAAATCTCAGTGGCCCCAACTGAAATCAAAACACTTTTAGAACAAACAATATCGTTGTCAAAGCATTTCTTGTTCTGGGCAATGACAGATATATCTGAATCATCTGTACTCTGAAATGTCAAAAATATTATATTAATACAAATCTATACCATACATAATTTTTACTTATTTTTCATTAAATCTTAAAGAATTCCAAGATTTATAATGAATTGTATTGAAAATGAAATACAACTTACTTCTAAAGTAAAAATCATTTTGATCTCATAATGTAAAGAATTTAATAAAAATATAGCAAGTTAGCTCAATATTTAAACTTTTATCTATAATAACTCCTCTTAAAATGTTCCAAGAAAGCTTTCTTTCCATTTTATCATTTGTTGTGCTTGTCCAGTTGCTTAATCATGTCCAACTCTTTGCGACCCCATGAACTGCAGCACGTCAGGCTTCCATACCCTTCACCATCTCCCAGAGCTTGATCAAACTCATGTCCATTGAGTTGGCAATGCCATCCAACTATCTCATCCTGTTCTGTCCCCTTTCCTCCTGCCTTCAATCTTTCCCATCATCAGGGTCTTTTCAAATGAGTCAGCTCTTTGCATCAGGTGGCCAAAGTATTGGAGTTTCAGCTTCAGCATCAGTCCCTCCAATGAATCTTCAGGATTCTATTCCTTTAGGATTGACTCATTTGATCTCCTTTCAGCCCAAGAGACTCTCAAGAGCTCTCTCCAGCATCACAGTTTGAAAGCATCAATTCTTCAGCACTCGGCCTTCTTTATGGTCCAACTCTCACACCCATAAATGGCTATTGGAAAAACCATAGATTTGACTATATGGACCTTTGTTGGCAAAGTAATGTCTCTGCTTTTTAATATGCTGTCTAGGTTTGACATACCTTTTCTTCCAAGGAGCAAGCATCTTTTAATTTCATGGCTGCAGTCACCATCTGCAGTGATTTTGGAGTCCAAGAAAATTGTGCCATTGTCTGAACATTCTTTGGCATTGCCTCTCTTTAGAATTGGAATGAAAACTGATCTTTTCCAATCGTGTGGCCAATGCTGAGTTTTCCAAACTTGCTGACATATTGAGTGCAGCACTTTCACAGAAACATCTTTTAGGATTTGAAATAGCTCAGCTGGAATTCTATCACCTCCACTAGCTTTGTTCGTAGTGAAGCTTCCTAAGGCCCACTTGACTTCACATTCCAGGATGTCTGGCTCTAAGTGAGTGATCACACCATTGGGGTTATCTGGGTCATTAAGATCTTTTTTGTATAGTTCTTCTGTGTATTCTTGCCACCTCTTCTTCATATCTTCTGCTTCTGTTAGTTTCATACTGTTTCTGTCCTTTATTGTGCCCATCTTTGCATGAAACTCTCCCTTTGTATCTCTGATTTTCTTGAAGAGATCTCTAGTCTTTCCCATTCTATTATTTTCCTCCATTTCTTTGCACTGTTCACTTAGGAAGGCTTTCTTATCTCTCCTTGCTATTCTTTGGAACTCTGCATTCAGATGGGTGTATCTTTCCTTTTCTCCTTTGCATTTCTTCTTTACTCAGCTATTTGTAAAGCCTCCTCAGACAACTATTTTGCCTTTTTGCATTTCTTTTTCTCAGTGATGGTTTTGATAACTGCCTTCTGCATAATGTTATGAACCTCTGTCCATAGTTCTTCAAGCACTCTATCAGATCTAAACCTTTGAATCTATTAGTCAGTTTCAGTGTATAATCATAATGGATTTGAATTAGGTTGTACCTGAATGGCCTAGTGGTTTTCCCTACTTTCGTCAATTTAAGTCTGAATTTTGCAATAAGGAGTTCACAATCTGAGCCACAGTCAGCTTCTGGTCTTGTTTTTGCTGACTGTATAGAGCTTCTCCATCTTTGGCTCAAAAGAATATAATCAATCTGATTTTGGTATTGACCATCTGGTGATGTCCATGTGTAGAGTCTTCTCTTGTTTTGTTGGAAGAAAGTGTTTGCTATGACCAGTGCGTTCTTTGACAAAATTCTATTAGCCTTTTCCCTACTCCATTCTGTACTCCTAGGCCAAACTTGCTTGTTACCCCAGATACGTCTTGACTTCCTACTTTTGCATTCCAGTCCCCTATAATGAAAAGGACATCTTTTTTGGGTGTTAGATCTAGAAGATCTTGTAGGTCTTCATAGAACTTTTCAACTTCAGCTTTTTTAGCATTACTGGTTGGGGCATATACTTGGATTACTATGATATTGAATGGTTTGTCTTGGAAACGAACCAAGATCATTCTGTCGTTTTTGACATTGCACGCATGTACTGCATTTTGGACTCTGTTGACTATGATGGCTACTCCATTTCTTCTAAGGGATTCTTGCCCACAGTAGTAGATATAATGGTCATCTGAGTTAAATTCGCCCATTCCCTTCCAGTTTAGTTCACTGGTTCCTAAAACGTCGATGTTCACTCTTGCCGTCTCTTGTTCGACCATATCTAATTTACCTTGATTCATGGACCTAACATTCCAGGTTCCTATACAATATTGCTCTTTACAGCATCGGACTTTACTTTCACCATCAGACACATCCACAACTGGGTGTTGTTTCCTCTTTGGCTCAGCCATTTCATTCCTTCTGGAGATATTTCTTCTCTCTTCTCCAGTAGCATGTGGGGTACCAATTGACCTGGGGAGTTCATCTTTCGGCATCATATCTTTTTGCCTTTCATACTTTTCATTTATTATTACAGCTCAAATTTATCAACCAGTTTCTTCTCATCAAACATGCAATAAGATTTGTCACTTAAGGAAATTTTAAAAGAGATATTTTCATTTAGACAATATCTTTTGTTGTATTTTAAGGAGTTCTCTGGCTAAATAATTATTTGCCTAAAGATAAAATCAAAATAAATATAAAACTTTGATACTGTGTTAGTAAATAAAATAATGCATATAATATGAGGGCTTACTTTGAACTTTACATGCATGATCTCATTTAAGTCTTATCACAATTCTTGAATTATGTATTATCTCCATTTTATAGATAAAGAAACAGAGGTTAAGGATTAAATGAACGTCCAAAGTCACTTAGCTAAATAAGAACAGAGTTCAAAACCCTGTTTTTTCTTAATGCCACTTTTAGAGAAATTAGGGAGAGTTTAGAAATGGTTGAGGAGAAAATTCAATTGTAGGTTAGAGGGAATGTTTAGTTTCAGAGAATGTTATGTAATCTCTCACACTCTAAACCTGCTCTCCATCTCCTCACCCTCACCTGCCTTCAGCCACTCCCCTCTCCAATCCACCAAGAACCCACTCTCTGGAAACACAGTTTCTGATTTTGTACACCATTTTCATGAATTGGTTTCAATAGTTCTATAAATCCTGGAAGTTCATTGTAAAAGATTGTTTTGAGTATGTGTAATTTTCTAGGAAGAAAGTCCATGATTTTCGTTACATCTTTGAAGTGGTCCTTATTGTTATGAAAGTTAAAGCCCCATTGCTCTGAGTCCTTCCACTAATTTGTGGAAGGTGGGATATCATAGAAAGGAAAGTGACAATTCTCTCAAACATCTGGAAATCACATAGGTCTTGATATGAATTCACCATACTTAGTTTTTTATATCACCAACAATATGAATACTAGTACAACATATTTCTTGGTTTGGCCAAATTCTGTCTTATTAGTAATTAGTATAGCATGTTGCCTAGAAGACAGGTTTACAATGAATGCTGTTGACTGAGTAATTAATGTGTCCCTTTGTGACCCAGTTTTCCTTGCTTCACAGGAACTGAGAACTTTTTCTTCTTCTTAACAATTCTTTTCTAAAGTACTGCCTAAATTTTGAATAGGAGAATAATAAGGGCCATTAAGATGATTATGGCATTGTATTACTCAAAAAAAAACAATGTCATACTTTTCTGCCCTTATGAATGATTTTCAAAGAAGAAACATATGTATAATTCAGGGTTTTGTTTTGTTCTTCCTCTCTGTTGTTGTTTTTCAGTCAGTCAGTCATGTTGGACTCTTTGTGACCCTATGGACTGCAGCACACCAGGCTTCCCTATCTTTCACTATCTCCCGAGTTTGCTCAAACTCATGTCTATTGAATCAGTGAAGCCATCCAATCATCTCATCCACTGCCATCCCTTTCTCCTCCTGCCTTCAATCTTTCCCAGCATCAGGGTCTCTTTGCAATGAGTCAGTTCTTTGCCTCTGGTGGCCAAAGTATTGGAGTTTCAGCTTCAGCATTAGTCCTTCCAATGAATATTCAGGATTGATTTCCTTTAGGATTGAGTGGTTTATCTCCTTGCAATCCAAGACACTCTCAAGAGTCTTCTCCAGCACTACAGTTCGAAAGCATCAATTCTTTGGCGCTCAGCCTTCTTTATGGTCCAACTCTCACATCCATACATGACTACTGGAAAAACCAAGCTTTGACTATAAGGACCTTTGTCAGCAAGAGTTATTAGATTAAGGGATCTGAAAAGCCAGCTGCAAGGATTTCTATTACCATTATATTTCTATTACTATCAATTAAAGTGCCTCAGTATTAGCTTTAGTCTGTATATTAACTCAGAAATGCCAAGAAGTAGTCTGTATTGTATGGTCTGCCTGGTAATATCATGTTATGCTGACAGTAACTTGAAACAATATCAATTCCTATGAGCCATGTTTCTCCAATTTCCATTTCTAATATATTTCAAGCTAATATTAGGTTTGAAGATAATGCTAGAGTTGCTAAGCAACACAGTAAGAAATGATTACAAAACTAGAGTAAAAAAGTCAAGAGCCATGTGCCATATGGATTCCTCAAAACTTCTATGCTTAGGTACTGAAAACGTTGATAGAGAATATTCTCCCAAGTGATTCTGAACTATAAAACATCAGTACCTCTCAAGGTACTATATTATTTTACTTGACATGTCAGTTTAAGACTTGTCATTGTCCCAGCCCCTTTGAAGGGTAACTATACTACAGAAAGTCACTGCTGATACAGCAGCCTCAGGCAACCATGGTGTATGTTCCACAGCTGAATGGCCTCAAAGCAGCACTTTCTCTGATGGGCCAAGGGACTGTATTGCACACACACACACACAAAGACAACTCTAGCCAATTAGATTCTCTCTCACATTTGAATCAAAAGGAAGGGAAAGTAAGCAAAAGATCATATGCTTATTTTTAAAAGAAATGCTTACATCTCAAATCTACAATGTGTTTTGGTCTTTAATTTGTTCTTTATTTGTATCATTTTCTTTTTCACTTACTTATATTCCTGAATATACATTTAAAATTTTGTTAGTTAATTCCATCATCTCTTTCATAACCTCTGGAAGGCAGAAAATATTTTTATTTTATGGGGAATAAATTTTACTCACAGTGAAATTTTCATATAATGTTTACATGCTACTTCTTTCTCTCTCTCTCTTTTGAAGTGCCGCACTATTTTATAATTACTGTGCCATTAATTTGCATTTTACTCTTATTTGACAGAGAAAGCTCTATCTAGATCTTTATGTTTGCCTAAATACAGTGTAATGATTTCCTTTGACTTCTTTTCCTCTCTGTTTTCATTTCCCTAGATAGACAGATGTATGGATGATGAATAGATAAATACATGCACACATACACAAATACATACAGGTCTATCCTTCAAGATATTATGAGATTACAGACAACTAAGAATTTTATAGAGGAGACAGACATGAAAATATGGAACTTGTGAGACCTAGTGTTTTAAGAAAGAGCTCACCAGAAGACACTGAGGAGGGGTCAGATACAAAGACCAGCAGAGGCAGTAGAAATACCTCAGAGAATACAAAGCAAGATCTACTTCCAAAAAGGAAGATAAACATTAAAAAGTTTCAACTGGATTTTGCAAATGTCATCATTAACTTTTACAGTTGCAATTTTATATGACTCTTGTGATTTTGTGATTTAGACTCTCTCACACCAGTCTAAATTTTGAAGGAGGCAAGACTCATATCTATGTTGCACATCCTTACCTTCACTTTTCAGCATAGGTCCTGACACATAAAAATCACACAGAAAAATAATGATATGAAAAATGATGCAAGGCATATACATTTGAGAGCAATATTAGAAGGGTTTTCAGAGACTTAAGGAGAGTACCAAACGTTGGAGGTATCAACTGAACAGAATGTTGAAAAATCAAATCTAGAACAAGTTAAAGGAAGAAAACTAGCAGGGACTGGGGCTTGTCATAAACAATGGAAGCAAAGTTTGACTCTGAAATCTGGGAGTTGGAATATTAAATTTCTCACTTTTGCTGAACACATCCAATGTTCTCTTCCTCTGAGCTTATAGCACAGGTCAAGTTGCTGTTTGCTGTCTCAACTCTTTTTACTCTTAAAAACGTCTTACTTTTTTTACTTTATTACCTCAGGAAATACAATGATGACTTTGTCATAGGTTTGCTTCAATACGCATAAAAAATAATGGGCTATATTACAAGCGCTATTTACAGTATAGCACAGTATAACATAAGCAGCCTCAAAATGAATAAAATATCAGAGAACTTGAATTTTTAAAGTTTGATAAACATAAACAAAGATAGGGTAAGTATTCGCTTGTAACCAAGTTTCCTAAGACTCCACAATCCAGAGATTAAAAAACAGGTTTACTATTCCTTTGAACGTCAGAGTCAAGTAACATTATACTTTATGATAAAGTTGAGTAAGTATTAATTTTTAAAAGTCCAACTGGCAAATAAAAGTGAAATTTTTATGAATTAGATTACTATACCCTTCACAGGGCCCAAAAAAGTAAATGATAAGTTTTACCAAATAAAAATGCTTTACAAATGACAAAGATAAAGCCAAGAATTTGTAATCAAGACAAGGAGGAAAGAGAGCTGCTTGACAAAGAAAGAGGAATTAAATATGCTATCCACAGAAGTGAATCCTGCCTCTGAAAAAGCAGCAAGTCAATGAATGGTGCTGGCAGTCATTCTATCCTTCTCAAAGGAAATGCTGATTCTCAAAAAAAAAAAAAGACCTTGCCATGAAAAAGAGAAGCAGATGGAATAAGCAAAAAAAAACTATAAAACTATTGCAGTAGAAAAATCTCCAAGCATTGAAAAATTTATTATCTGGCATGGTAATATTTCAAAGCCATGACTATTAGGTTGCATTTGTTAATCACTAATTTGTCTTTGGTATGAAATAATTATCTACTCCATGGTCAAATAAAATATTTCTTGGCTTGTCAAGCATATGTTCGCCAAACTACTCCATCCATTCTGGGGTCCTGGTTCTGGTTTATTAATTTCAATAAGTATGCTCATTACAATACAATCAATAATTCACTAGTATAATTCTAATTAATTACTAACATAAGTTTTCTTTTCTTAATTTTCAAAGATTATTTTTTGTAAGCACATTTTCTTTTTTTAAAGAACATTATTAAATAAAAAAGAATAATTCTGCTTTGGCAGAGAAAAAAAAACATATACAATTCTAAAACTTAAAACTTTAGATTTTTCATACTCTTTATACATAATTTTTGCCACATGAACCCTAGTGATAGATCTTAACCCAGATATTTAACATTTTATCCAAATGTTGGACTAATACTCCCTGCGACATGTCTTATCATTTACAGGTAGGCATATCTCATTAAAACTTGAGACTGAATATGATGCATGTATTTTTACAGAAGAATATAGCAGCAAATTAAAGTGATGAGGGGAAATGAGGTTTACAAAGCCTGCAAACCAAACTATAATGGCTCTCGCCTGCCAAATAAAACAGCACTCTTATATTCAGTACCAATAAAAATGACTGTTATCATCATTCAGCATCAGACATAAGAAGATAATTTCATTTTGTCAGGAATCAGAGTTGAGACAAATATTCTACTTTCTGCACAATCACTTTTCTGTATACTTGAAACTAACATAATATTGTAAATTAATTATACTTCAACTAAGAAAAATCATTATTTGAAAATACAATGGAAAATATTATTATTTCTCTACTGCAAAGATAGATGAGGAGTTAAGGAAGAGCCAGGCAGATCAAATAAGTAGTTATTAAGAGTTTGCTAAATGCCCAGCATTTTGCAAAACGATGGAGGGGAAGGAAAAAAGAAATATAGAGTATGATCTCTGTTTTCAAAACTTCAGAATTTTCTTGGAGAAATCTATCCTAATATATAGAGAAGGAAGGTCTTTGCTAACACAGTTTACATTTAATAGGCCCTGAAAAATGTGTATTAAATGAATGAATGTAATTAAAAGTAATTAAATGAATGTAATTAAATTAAATGAATGAATGTATGAGCAAAGACCACACATTGGAAAATGTTTACAAAGATGGTAATACATGGACAAGGTTTAAAATGTTTTTAGTAAATACTTCTAAATAATTTTTCCATACACAAAGTGAAAATAAAGTTTGGCAGAATTTTTGCTTTCCTACTTAAAATGAAACCACAAAAGCATCATTAATTAACCTTAATGATATATTCAATGCTTGATACAGTATTGTCAATGATTGATAGTCATATTTGACACAGTATTGTCAATGATACTTTGTTTTTTCTAGATGTGACAAAGTTTACTATTCAGAAGAAGAGGAGAATTTCAAAAGTAGTTAAAATTGGTATTTTAAAGAAGGAAATGCTTTACATTGTTCCTATTCAAAGAATGGACAATGGACATGAAACATCAGAGTAGTTTATTTAAAATTGCAGACTCCAAGATACTGCTCCAAACATATAAAATCAGAACCTAGATTTTAAGAAGATTTCCAAGTTATATGCATACATACTAAAGTTTAAGAACACTGCTCTATAAACTTCATGTTCAAGGCATGTGTATGTATTTATAACAAATATAAGATTACTAATTAAGTGTAACTTTTTGAGTTCTACCCTCTAAAAAATGGGTACAAACAGAGCAAGTAATTTTTTAGCTCTTATCATAATTGTGCTAGCCCTAGTGAGGAACCCAAAAGAAGTATAACACAGAACTCTGATATAAAATGATACACAATCTAATTGAGCACATATAAAATAATCAGAATGTTAACGGGTTGCTTACTTTTGACATGAGGACTATCAAATTCTATAGGATGTGTAAGAACAGAACAGATAAATATGAACTAGAAAAGTCACTTTGAGGGAGTAGAGGCAATCAGGTACAGAAAAATACCCTGAGAAAAACCCTTGAAGGATTATCCTGAGAAGTTCGGTTTTATGGAAGCTGGTAAACGGGAGTCAGCTGCAGTTCATAAAAAAGCAATGACATGATAGCAATGCGAATCTTAGAAAGATTAACAGAATGAAAAATATTATTATTATAGGGATGAACTTGAGTCAGGAGACAGCCTAGAAGTTGAAGGTCAGAGCCATCCATGTTAATTTGGAACTCATCAGCTTGTAGATGAGGTTAAGATTATAGAGGTGGATGAACTTAACAAGCATTAGGAGAAAAGGAGAGAGACCCAAGCACAGACATCCAGTTCAGTGAACATTCAGTGGACAACTGTGTTCCCAGCATGGTGCTCAGCACTACTAAAACAATGGTGACTAGGGTTTGGTCCTTGCCCTGAAGGGGCCAACTCAGTCATCTATGGTCTGGGACTTATGCAAAAAGAAAAGGTAACAAAGAGACAAAGGAGAAACCAGAAGAGACAGTGAAGGACTACAAGAGCATAACAGCCAGAAATGCTAAGGAAGAGAGTTCTTAAGGACTATCAGAGACACCTAAATATCAAGGGAAGCAAGATTTGGTATAAAACCAGTCTGAAATATTTTGAGGAAAAAAAAAAAGTATCAGTTTGTGCATTCAAATCTCTAAATTGCTTTTTACTTTTCCAGGCTTCTCAGTTTACAACCTAAACTTCAAGAGGTAAGAAAATCCTCATGTAAAATTATTTGCTAAATAATACTTGTGTGAAGAGGACAAATACTCATAGAATGGATGTGTATCCCTGTGCCTTTCCTGTGGCCCAAGATGCATCAAAACCACACATACACACACCCTACAGGGAACTTGTCATCTCCTATAATTATCTAACTACCAAATCCATTCTCAGGGATTTATTCTTTAAGAAACTTAAAATTGTTCATAAAGGAGGCTAAAAATAGTACTGAAAGGGAAACTCAATGGTTTCCCTTGAAACATAGCAGGAGCTTTGCTTAAGTTTGGAAGGCTATATATTTACTATTTGTTTTTTATTTAAAATAACTAATACAAAATGGGAATGTGCCTACTTTCTTGACATATGCTAATAACATAAAAGCCTTACCCAGAAGAAAACACACATTCAAGAAAATCACAGTTTACCTTGCTGGATGAAAAGATGTTATTTTGCTTATTCTTGGGCAACTTCTTCCTAAAACTTATATTTTTCATTTAGAAACATAATTCTGGGACTCAATGATGTCTAAATAAAATTTAGAGATACAGAAAATCCAAATGCATTAAAGATATGAGAAATTTTAAGGATTCTATCAGATATACAAAGCCCAGGGTTTACCAAAGCATATCAACAAAACAGCATGTCAAGAAATGAGAATAATGCCATTTTAATTGC
The DNA here is from genome assembly GCF_054371585.1 of Giraffa tippelskirchi. NCBI lineage: Eukaryota > Metazoa > Chordata > Mammalia > Artiodactyla > Giraffidae > Giraffa > Giraffa tippelskirchi. The sequence goes on along the minus strand of NC_137278.1, from coordinate 112,439,415 downwards.
TACAGCTACAAACAATACATGGTCTAATACATGATTTAATGCCCTATATTTACATTCACTAAATTAAGTCAATAAAAATAAAAATGGTAGATATTTACTAAATAGTAAGTACTATATGCAAGTTTTACATATATTTATTTCATTCAATCCTGAGAACTACCCCTGGGAGATAGGGACAATTATTATCCTCATTTTACAAATGAGAAGACAGAGGCACAGAAAGGTTATGAAATTAGCTCATCACTTACAAATAATAAAACTGTACAATTAGTTAAGGAAATTAATTTAAAATTGCTATAACTTTTATAGGTTTTACTAATGATATGTGGATGTGATATGTCATGGTCTATCATACTTGTTTTTTACATTGTCTCTACATAACTAACTAAAACAAGTAATTGTGACATTGGCTTCCTGGTGGCTCAGCAGTAAAAGAATCTGCCTGCAGTGCAGGGGACCTGGGTTTGATCCCTGGGTCGGGAAGATCCCCTGGAGAAGGAAATGGCAACCTACTCCAGTATTCTTGCCTGGGAAATCCTACAGACAGAGGAGCTTGGTGGGCTATAGTCCATGGGGTGGCAAATAGTTGGACATGACTTAGCAACCAAACAACAATAACAACTGTGACATACCTTTATCAAAAATACCTGGCAATCACTGATATAATCATATTCCAGTCCATCAAAAGAATGATAATGCCGGTCCCCATATATTGTGCACACTGCTGGGCATGGATAATATGTGCAGATGAACATTCCTCGTCGACAAACACTATTAGAAAATAATACCAACACTGTTACCTTCCTAAGAAACGTGGCTCTAATTAGTTATTTTTCAGGGAGCATAAGTATTGGCAGGTTTGTATTCAAGGGTATTCACTGAGTCAATAACTCATAAATATGGCCAATTCTTTCTGATAACATTTTATTACAGTGATAGATAAGGCATATATTTACCACTCTGTCTTAAGACATCACAGACAAGCCTAGAAATTGTGCCTGGGTCACTTTGAAAACAGGTGATGGAATGAAAAATGAAACATACACCTGCCGGTCGCCAAAAGACTATAATTCCATCTCCTTTACTTGGGTCCATTTCAATACCTTTTGTTGTTGTTGTTCAGTCACAGACAGGATTTATTCACAAGCTTGAATTTTTATCCACATTTCAAGGAAACTGTATTTTAATTTTATTTTATGGTATTCTTTTGGATTATTTCCAAACAGAATACTTTTCATCAAATATGACCTTCTCTTTGGAATATTTATTATTTATAAATTTGAGATATGTTTTTCCTATTATATTTTCATTGTCATAGTTCATTTTTTACTTCTTGTTCAAACAAATAGGTATAAAAATAATGATCCCCCTGTAGGTAGTAGCTTCTCATCAACTCCTGAAGGCCTTTAAAATCTTATTTACTCAGATTTGGTTTGCTTTTTGATGAAACTCATCACATTAAGTAAATACAAGATGATTGAAACTAGTACAATCTCTTAGAGATGTTGTGAAATAAACAGATGTCATTACCAGGTATAGCATGGTGTAGCAATCACTTCTCCTGAGAGGTACTCCCAATCTTTCCAGGTACAGGGACAGCTTTCAGGAATGTAACACTTCCCTTTGTGCTCTGCCATCCTTTTGAGTGAAGAAGCAAATGCTATTTAATATCAACTACTAATTTCAGTTTTTTAAAAAATCAGCAATCTTGTCACATTCAAAACCATCTATATTTGTTACAACAGTTGTAAGCATGTTCTATCTAACCTATGAAAGAGTCAAATCCAGTCTTTTTCCCCTATTTTACCACACAGTATCTTTCACATCACAGAAATAAAGGCCAGGCAAATGACTGGATGCAATATTTTAAACTTTTTGCTATTGCTTAGTACAATAAAAGGGAGACAAGGGCCTAAATTTCTGGGTAACATGAGATATTCTGAAAATACAATTAAAGAGGATGTAAGGGTACCTTTCTTCAATATTTGCTTCAAATATTGACAATCCTGACTTCTTGCCTCCCTCCTCTCTCAAATATAAATAATCACATATGTTCCCCTAGTTCTCTGCTTCCTCACTCATAGTTCATACAACACAGTAAAGTGATTCTTTATTAAATGTGTATGTTGTCCACTTGACTTTAAGTTTCACTCCAAAAGACCAAGAATATCCTATTAATGGTTGTGTTCCCATGTGTAGCACAGAGCAGACACTCAATTGTTGCATAAAGGTGAAGGAGTGAAACTCTCTATATAAATTATGCATCATCTCATTCAGTTTGCTTTCTTTCAGACAACAGTGCCCTAGAGCCCATAATTTTTCCCCTTAACTTTCCCAAACTTTCAGTCACTTTCCCTGAGCACAGAATCTTCTGCCTAGAAAACTAAAAGATTTTTTCTCATCACTAAAGATCCAATTTAGTGCAATCTCTTTAGTCCATTCTTTTATGTTCCATACTCCCTATACGTAGCAATCTATACAAACATTTATTGGAGGGTTCATCCAATGAACTGCAAGTAATTCATTAAATGTCTTATAGAGAAAACAGTAACAAAAACTAGTATTTTTGAGTGTTAACCATGGCCCAGCCATTGTTCCACTCATTTTAAATGTATCATTGACCCATCTAATCCTAGTGACAGTTCCATAAGGTAGACTCTACTGTTTTCTTACATGCGTGTGTTCTAGTACTGTCTTCCCTATGTCTTAACAAAATGTCCCACACATTAGGTAGTTTGTAAACATTGGATGTTGAATTGTTTAGATAAGGGATGCCTCACTGAACTGCACCACAATTTTATTTTTAAATTCTCATTTCTTTTATTTCTTAAAGTATCATTCACTTCAGTTGTTGACTGACATATACTTGATTTATGGGCCATCTGGTGATGTCCATATGTAGAGTCATCTCTTATGTTGCTGGAAGAGGGTGTTTGCTATGGCCAGTGTGTTCTCCTGGCAAAACTCTGTTAGCCTTTGATTTGTAATGTTATATTAGCTTCTGGTGTACAGCATAGTGATTCAGTATTTTTATAGACTATACTACATTAAATGTGGTAAGTACAATTCTTGTACAATCAGCCAAAGTAGTGGTTTTAAATGGTTATGCTGATGACTAATGAGTTTTTCATAACTAATCAAAACTGGAAGAAGGAAGAAGAGAGCTGTAAATCACTATGAATTGTCTGCTTTAATCAGGTTTGGGAAGTGGAGTTAGTAACAAAATAAACATTTGCTGAGCACCTACCATATGACTGGTGTGCTGCATATACTCAACCATCTGTGAAGTAGATAGTACATTTGTTTTAAAAAAACAAAGTTGAAACTCCACGTGGTTAAGATTTACCCTGAGGTACTTTAGCTAATAAGAAAGAGGGTCAGCATTTTAACCCAGTTCTGCATGTCTCTGTCTGCTATATTGCTTTACATTTATTTAATCCACAGTGATTTCTAAACTAAAGTATGATTTCTAAACTAAGGTTCATTTGTACTTGAAAAACTGCTGGGACTATAAGAAGCCCCACAAAAACAAGTGACACCAGGCTTATGGTCCTAAAATAAGCTCCCCAAGTCAATCTCAATCATAGTACCATAAGCAACATTATAATAGAAAGTTCTATGATAGAAAATTATTTCTAAACATTCAGAAGACTCTTAGTCAATTCAAATTTTATTTATTTCAATAAAACAAGAGAAGGTGGAAGAAAATTACTTTAAGTTTTTATAATAAAATTTTACCAGTAAATTAATTAATCATTCTTGAAATAAAAGTCAAAGAGGACAGCAAATAGATATTTTCTAAAATAATAGCATCAACCACAAGCATATGAAACAAAATTAGGATGTAGTTTTATCTAATCAGCCATGCATCCCTGAGTCATAATCAAGTCAAATAAATCAAGTAATGTTGTAGGGTTCAATTAGTTTACTATAACAAAGGTTTTATTTCCTTTGTCCTTTTTACTAAAATGCCTTCCTTGCTTGTTTGCTCTATGGTCTGATTTCTACCTGCGTTTATTTTCCCATGCAAGGCTTTGTTCTTTCACATTCCTTCTATGTCCTTTCTTTAATAAAGGGATTGACACAGTCCCAAGTTACTTGTCTCTTCAACCTATTTCAGATTGGGGCCATTTAGACAAATGTGACTCTCCTGGGAAACAGACCACAAAACCTCTCTCTTCTTGGCTCCTGGCTGATATGAACTGAGATCAGAAATCACTTTGTGTGAATATGTTCATTGAGAAAGAATGGGTGACCTGTTTGCCTTAGGTGGCTCTCCCTCTGTGCACTGCTTCTATTCATCATCAGAAGAGGGGAGGCCAGTGAGGCCAGATTCCACGTATGCCTGTGAGGAAGTGAACAGCCACCAGATTCTGTATTTACCTTCCATGAGTACTAGGGATTTCTGCTACTAAAGGAAATTTACAAAGGTAAGAGTACATTATGCTAGTATAAAAGAAAAGTGAAAGAAAGTGAAAGTCGCTCAGTCGTGTCCGGCTCTTTGCAACCCCGTGGACTATACATGGAATTCTCCATGGAATTCTCCAGGCCAGAATACTGGAGTGGGTATCCCTTCCCTTCTCCAGGGGATATTCCCAACCCAGGGATCAAACCCAGGTGTCCCGCATTGCAGGTGGATTCTTGACCAGCTGAGCCACAAGGGAAGCCCACCATAAAATAGTCACCCGTATTTACTGAGTATACACGCATGCACACACACACGCCACATTTCACAATGCTTAATTGGGTCTTTAAAGGAACTCACAGAAAAAGCATTCAGCTAATATTGACAGGAATGGGATCTGAAATATGTGTGTCTGAAGCCAGAGCTCCCACTGTTACCCACTGCCCTAAATAACCTCAACACACAACTTTATGTAACATCCATTAGGTAAGGAAACTGGTATTAATAATATAACTTAACATCAACAACAGTAATAGCCAACAGAGTATACAAAAGAGGGGCAGTCCCAAGATGGTGGAGGAATAGGATGGGGAGACCACTTTCTTCCACCACAAATTCATCAAAAGATCATTTGAACACTGAGCAACTTACACAGAACAACTTCTGAATGCTGGTGGAGGACACCAGGCACCCAGAAAGGCAGCCCATTCTCTTCAAAAGGAGGTAGGACAAAATATAAAAGACAAAAAGGAGACAAAAGAGTTAGGAACGGAGACCCCTCCTGGGAAGGGAGTAGTGAAGGAGGAGAAGTTTCCAAATAGCAGGAAACCCTTTCACCAGCGGGTCTGTGGGGAGTTTTGGAATCTCAGAGGGCAACATAAATGGAGGGGAAAAATAACCCACAAAACCCAGAGAATACGTGCTTAACCGCAACTCCCAGCAGAGAAGTAGCCCAGACACTCGCGTCCGCCACCCATGAGTGGGGGCTGGACAGGGAGGCGCGGGCTGCATGTTTGGGTAAGGACCCGGCCTGAATGCCCTAAGGACAATCTGAGGGAGCTAATGTGAGATAGCAACCCAAACTGTGGAATAGCCAGAGAGAGAGAGAAAAAAAAGACAGAGAGAACTTTCCCGCAAAAGGTTCTAAACTAACGCGCAGCCTGGCCGGCTCACAGAACAAAGGATTGAGTGAATACCAAAGGAGTGTTAGCCGGCTGCGTACAGGCCTCTCCCTCCACGCCCTCTGCTGGAGGCAGAGAGGCAGGCGGGCAGCAGCCAGAGCCAGAAGGCAAGGGGCAATCTCAGGCCCAGAGACCGGCATCCTCCACCAAACTGTGAGCGGGCTCCAAGTTCCTAACCAAGTCTTCCTGGGATCCCGGCAGATCTGCCAGGAGGGTTGCAGCCTGAGATCAGCTCCCCAGAGGAGACACTCAGCACACCTGAGACGGTGCTCTCACAGCGCACCTGGGAAACCGAGCAGCCAGGACGGGGGAGGTGATTAAGATGCATGGTCCTCCTGGGACTGTGCGCTCGCAAAGTACCTGGTTGCCTGAGCTGCTCAAACCTGGGAAAGGCTCAAAACACACACCCAACCAAGTCTGTGCCCTTGTGGAGTACCCAAGAACCTGAACCTGAGCAGCTTAGACATGAGAAGTGCATGAAACGCAGGGTCCGCATTGGACAGCACCCCTGCAGAGCAACCCAAAGCCTTAGCAGTGTAGACTGGGAAAGCACACATGCCGCCATGAGCTGGAGCAAACCCAGTGTGGTCCATAAACTGCGAGCACTCTTCACACACGCAAGTGATATTTGTTTGCAGTGTTCCTCCCTCCCCACAACACAACTGAACAAGTGAGCCTAAATAAGTGACCATCTTTGCCCCTTGAGTCAGGGTGGAAATCAGACACTGATGAGACTTGCAAAGAGAGGAAGCCAAAATAAACAAAGAAGAGGGAATAGCTCTGGAAGTGACAGGTGCAACAGATTAAAACCCTGTAGTTAATATTGACTAAACATTAGAAGGGGCTTATAGACCTTGAGACAATGGCAACCCACTCCAGTATTCTTGCCTGGAAAATCCCATGGACGGAGGAGCCTGGTAGGCTGCAGTCCATGGGGTCGCGAAGAGTCAGACACGACTGAGCGACTTCACTCTCAGTTTTCACTTTCATGCATTGGAGAAGGAAATGGCAACCCACTCCAGTGTTCTTGCCTGGAGAATCCCAGGGACGGGGGAGCCTGGTGGGCTGCCGTCTATGGGGCTGCAGAGTCGGACACGACTGAAGCGACTTAGCAGCAGCAGCAGCATAGACCTTGAGAAGAAGTACAAGCTAGAAAAAGGACCTATCTGAACTCTGAACTGACCCCACACTGTCCACAACAGCTCCAGAGAAATTCCTAGACATATTTTTACTATTATCATTTTTTAATTTTTTTTTTAATTTTTAAGTTCTTATTACTCATTTAATTTTCATTTTGATAACCTGTTATTACCTTGCAAAAAAGGCCCTATTTTTAAAGCAAATTTCCTATATATATATTTTATAATTTTTGTGATTGATTTTGTTTAGTATTTTTAATATTGTATTTTTGAGAGTCTAACCTCTAGATTTTTAATCTTTGCTTTTTGGTATTTGTTATCAATTTTGTACCTCTAAGAATCTAATCTTCAGTATCCATTTTCACTTAGGGGTGTGATTACTGGCTTGATTGCTCTCGCCCCTTTTGACTATCCCCCAGGTCACCTCTATTTCCTCCCTCCCCCTTCTCTTCTCTACTTAACTCTGTGAATCTTTCTGGGTGTTCTGGGCTGTGGCGAACACATAGCGAACTGATTGCTGGCTACATTGGTCTCTCCAATTTTGACCCCCCTCTTCTCCTCCTGGTCACTTCTATCTCCCTCCTCCCTCTTCTTTTCTCCATGTAACTCTGTGATGTGAACTTCTCTGGGTGTTCCTCACTGTGGAGAATCTTTTTACCATTAACCTAGATGTTTTATCATCTGTGCTGTAGGGATGGAGAAGTCTTGAGGCTACTGTAAGAATACTACTGAAAGCCAGAGGCAGGAGGCTTAAATCCAAAACTTGAGAACACCAGAAAAATCCTGATTCCAAGGAACATCAATCGACAAGAGCTCATCCAAAAGCCTTCATACCTATACTGAAACCAAGCTCCATCCAAGAGCCAACAAGTTCCAGAGCAAGACATACCATGCTAATTCTCCAGCAATGCAGCAACCCATCCCTGAGGATTAAAGTACAGGCTGCCCAAAGTCATGCCAAACCCACAGACACCCAAAAACTCACTACTGGACACTTCATTGCACTCCAGAGAGAGCAGATCCAGCTCCACCCACCAGAACACAGACGCAAGTGTCCCTAACCAGGAAACCTTGACAAGCCACTCATCCAACCCCACCCACAGGAGGAACCTCCACAATAAAGAGGACCCACAAACTGCCAGAATACAGAAAGGCCACCCAAAACACAGCAATCTAAACAAGATGAAAAGGCAGAGAAATATTCAGCAGGTAAAGGAACATGATAAGTGCCCACCCAAACCAAACAAAAGAGGAGGAGATAGGGAGTCTACCTGAAAAAGAATTCAGAGTAATGATAGTAAAAATGATCCAAAATCTTGAAAACAAAATGGAGTTACAGATAAATAGCCTGGAGACAAGGATTGAGAAGATGCAAGAAATGTTTAACAAGGACATAGAAGAAATAAAAAAGAGTCAATCAATAATGAATAATGCAATAACTGAGATCAAAAGCACTCTGGAGAGAACCAACAGTAGAATAACGAGGCAGAAAATAGGCTAAGTGAGGTGGAAGATAAAATGGTAGAAATAAATGAAGCAGAGAGGAAAAAGAATTAAAAGAAATGAGGACAACCTCAGAGGCCTCTGGGACAATGTTAAACGCCCCAACGTTCGAATCATAGGAGTCCCAGAAGAAGACAGAAAGGCCATGAGAAAATACTTGAGGACATGATATTTGAAAACTTCCCTAAAATGGGGAAGGAAATAGCCACACAAGTCCAAGAAACTCAGAGAGTCCCAAATAGGATAAACCCAAGGAGAAACATCCCAAGACACATACTAATCAAGTTAATGAAGAACATACACAAAGAGCAAATATTAAAAGCAGCAAGGGAAAAGCAACAAATAACACACAAGGGGATTCCCATAAGGATAACAGCTGATCTTTCAATAGAAACGCTTCAGGCCAGAAGGGATTGGCAGGACATACTTAAAGTGATGAAAGAGAATAACCTACAACCCAGATTACTGTACCCAGCAAGGATCTCATTCAGATATGAAGGAGAATTCAAAAGCTTTACAGACAAGCAAAAGCTGAGAGAATTCAGCAACACCAAACCAGCTCTTCAACAAATGCTAAAGGATCTTCTCTAGACAGAAAACACAGAAAGGGTGTATAAACTCGAACCCAAAACAAAAAAGTAAATGGCAACGGGACCATACTTATCAATAATTACCTTAAATGTACATGGGTTGAATGCTCCAACCAAAAGACAAAGACAGGCTGAATGGATACAAAAACAAGACTCCTATATATGCTGTCTATAAGAAACCCACCTCAAAACAAGGAACACATACAGACTAAAATGAAGGGCTGGGAAAAGATATTTCACGCAAACGGAGACCAGAAGAAAGCAGGAGTAGCAATACTATATCAGATAAAATGACTTTTAAATTATTTCAAAGTAAAGGCAGTAAAAAGAAATAAAGAAGGACACTACATAATGATCAAAGGATCAATCCAAGAAGATATAACAATTATGAATATATATGCATCCAACATAGGAGCACTGCAATATGTAAGGCAAATGCTAACAAGTATGAAAGTGGAAATTAACAGTAACACAATAATAGTGGGAGACTTTAATACCGCACTTACACCTATGGATAGATCATCCAAACAGAAAATTAGCAAAGAAACATATTTTAAATGATACAATTAAGTTAGACTTAATTGATGACTGTATGACATTTCATCCAAAAACAATGAATTACACCTTTTTCTCAAGTGCACACGAAGCATTCTCCAGGATAAACCACATCCTGGGCCATAAATCTAGCCTTGGTAAATTCAAAAAAATTGAAATCATTCTAAGCATCTTTTCTGATCACAATGCAGTAAGAATAGATGTCGACCCCAAGGAAAAGAAACACAAAAAGGCAAAATGTTTGCCTGAGGAGGCCTTACTGATAGCTGTGAATAGTGAAGTGAAAGGCAAAGAGGAAAGGGAAAGATATACCCATTTGAATGCAGAGTTCAAAACAATAGCAGGAGAGATAAGAAAGCCTTCCTCAGTGATCAATGCAAAGAAATAGAGGAAAACAATAGAATGGGAAAGACTAGAGATCTTTTCAAGAAAATTAGAGATACCAAGGGAACATTTCATGTAAAGATGGGATCAATAAAGGACAGAAATGGTATGCACCTAACAGAAGCAGAAGATATTAAGAAGAGGTGGCGAGAAGACCCCAAAGAACTATACAAAAAAGATCTTCACAACCCAGATAATCACGATGGTGTGATTACCAACCAAGAGCCAGACATCCTGTAATGCGAAGTCAAGTGAGCCTTAGGAAGCATCACTACGCGCAAAGCTAGTAGAGGTGATGGAATTCCAGTTGAGCTATTTCAAATCCTGAAAGATGATGCTGTGAAAGTGCTGCACTCAATACGCCAGCAAATTTGGACAACTCAGCAGTGGCCACAGGACTGGAAAAGGTCAGTTTTCATTCCAATCCCAAAGAAAGGCAATGCCAAAGAATGCTCAAACTGCCGCACAATTGCACTCATCTGACACGCTAGTAAAGTAATGCTCAAAATTCTCCAAGCCAGGCTTCAAAAGTACATGAACTGTGAACTTCCAGATGTTCGAGCAGGATATAGAAAAGGCACAGGAACCAGAGATCAAATTGCCAACATCTGCTGTATCATTGAAAAAGCAAGAGAGTTCCAGAAAAATATCTACTTCTGCTTTAATGACCATTCCAAAGCCTTTGACTCTGTGGACCACAACAAACTCTGGAAAATTCTGCAAGAGATAGGAATACCAGACTGCCTGACTTGCTTCTTGAGAAATCTGTATACAGGTCAGGAAGCAACAGTTAGAACTGGACATGGAACAACAGACTGGTTCCAAATTGGGAAAAAATTACATCAAGGCTGTATATTGTCACCCTGCTTATTTAACTTATATGTAGAGCACATCATGAGAATTGCTGGGCTGGATGAAGCACAAGCTGGAATCAAGATTGCTGGGAGAAATATCAATAATCTCAGAGATGCAAATGACACCACCCTTAGGGCATAAAGCGAAGAAGAATTAAAGAGCCTCTTGATAAAAGAGAAAGAGGAGAGTGAAAAAGTTGGCTTAAAGCTCAACATTCAGAAAACTAAGATCATGGCATCTGGTCCTATCACTTCATGGTAAATAGATGGGGAAACAATGGAAACAGTGAGACTTTTTTGGTGGGCGCTCCAAAATCACTGCAGATGGTGACTGCAGCCATGAAATTAAAAGATGCTTACTCCTTGGAAGAAAAGCTATGACAAACCTAGATGGCATATTAAAACCAGAGACATTACTTTGCCAACAAAGTTGGTCTAGTCAAGGCTATGGTTTTTCCAGTAGTCATGTATGGATGTGAGGGCTGGACTATAAAGGAAGCTGAGTGTTGAAGAATTGATGGTTTTGAACTGTAGTGTTGGAGAAGACTCTTAAGAGTCCCTTGGACTGCAAGGAGATCCAACCATTCCATCCTAAAGGAAATCAGTCCTGAATATTCATTGGAAGGACTGATTCTGAAGCTGCAACTCCAATACTTTGGCCACCTGATGCAAAGAACTGACTTTTTTGAAAAGACCCTGATGCTGGGAAAGACTGAAGGCAGGAGGAGAAGAGGACGACAGAGGATTAGATGCTCGGATGGCATCACTGACTCAATGGACATGAGTTTGAGTAAACTCAAGGAGTTGGCAATGGACAGTAGTCCTGGCATGCAGCAGTCCATGGGGTCTCAAAGAGTTGGACATGACTGAGCGACTAAACTGAACTTACAGGATAAAAACTATTAAAAATACAAACACATGGAGGCTAAACAACACACTTCTGAATAACCAACAAATCACAGAAGAAATGAAAAAAAAAATGAAAATATTCATGGAAACAAATGAAAAGGAAAACACAACAACCCAAAACCTGTGGGATTCAGTAAAAGCAGTGCTAAGTGGAAGGTTCAGAGCAATACAAGCTTACTGCAAGAAACAAGAGAAAAATCAAATAAATAACCTAACTTTACACCTAAAGCAACTAGAAAAAGAAGAAATGAAGAATCCCAGGGTTAGTAGAAGGAAAGAAATCATAAAAAGTTAGGACAAAAATGAATGAAAAAGAAACAATGGAGACTATAGCAAAAATCAACAAAACTAAAAGCTGGTTCTTTAAGAAGATAAATAAAATTGACAAACCATTAGCTAGACTCATCAAAAAAAAAAGGGAGGGGGAGAAGAATCAAATCAACAAAATTGGAAATAAAAATGTAGGAATCACAACAGACAACACAGAAATACAAAGGATCATAAGAGACTGCTATCAGCAACTATATGACAATAAAATGGACAACTTGGAAGAAATGGACAAATTCTTAGAAAAGTGTAACCTTCCAAAACTGAACCAAGAAGAAATAGAAAATCTTAACAGACCCATCCATAACCATGGAAATCGAAACTGTAATAAAAAATCTTCCAACAGACAAAAGCCCAGGACCAGATGGCTTCACCAGTGAATTCTACCAAAACTTTAGAGAAGAGCTAACACATATCCTACTCAAACCCTTCCAGAAAATTGCAGAGGAAGGTAAACTCCTAACTCATTCTATGAGGTCACCATCACCCTCATACCAAAACCAGCCAAAGATGCCACAAAAAAGAAAACTACAGGTCAATATCACTGATGATCATAGATGCAAAAATCCTCAACAAAATTCTAGCAAACAGAATCCAACAACATATTAAAAAGGTCATGCATCATGACCAAGTGGGCTTTATCCCAGGGATGCAAGGATTCTTCAATATTCACAAATCAATCAACATGATACACCACATTAACAAATTGAAAGATTAACAACAAGACGATTATCTCAATAGATGCAATGAAAGCCTTTTACAAAATTCAACATCCATTTGTGATTAAAAAAAAAACCCTCCAGAAAGATGGCATAGAAAGAACAGACCTTAACATCACAAAATATGATAAACATAATCAAAATATGATAAATCCACAGCAAACATTATCCTCAATGGTGAAAAGTTGAAAGCATTTCCCCTACAGTCAGGAAGAAGACAAGGGTGCCTTGTCTCTCACCACTACTAAAACATAGTTTTAGAAGTTTTAGCCACACAAATCAGAGAAGAAAAAGAAATAAAAGGAATCCAGATTGGAAAAGAAGAAGTAAAACTCTCACTGTTTGCAGATGACATTATCCTCTACATAGAAAACCATAAAGAAACCACCAGGAAATTACTAGAGCTAATCAGTGAATATAGTAAAGTTGCAGGATGTAAAATTAATACACTGAAATCCCTTGTATTCCCATATACTAACAATGAGAAAACAGAAAGAGAAATTAAGGAAACAACTCCATTCACCATTATGATGAAAATAATAAAATACTTAGGAATAAATGTACCTAAAGAAACAAAAGACCTATATATAGAAAACTATAAAATACTGAAGAAAGAAATCAAAGATGACACAAACAGATGGAGAAATATACCATGTTTACAGATCAGAAGAATCAATATAGTGAAAATGAGTATACTACCCAAAGCAATCTATATATTCAACGCAATCCCTATCAACCTACCAATGGTATTTTTCAGAGAACAATAACAAATAATTTCACAATTTGTATGGAAATACAAAAAACCTTGAATAGCCAAAGCAATCTTGAGAAAGAAGAATGGAACTGGAGGAATCAACCTGCCTAACTTCAGACTATACTATAAAGCTACAGTCAACAAGACAATATGGTACTGGCACAAAGACAGAAATATAGATCAATAGAACAAAACAGAAAGCCCAGAGATAAATCCACGCGCCTATGGACACCTCATCTTTGACAAAGGAGGCCAGAATATATAATGGAGAAAAGAAAATTACTTTAACAAGTGGTGCTGGGAAAACTGATCAACCACCTATAAAAGAATGAAACTAGAACACTTTCTAACACCATACACAAAAATAAACTAAAAATGGACTAAAGATCTAAATGTAAGACCAGAAACTATAAAACTCCTAGAGGAAAACATAGGCAAAACACCCTCGGACATAAATTACAGCAGGATCCTCTATGACCTACCTCCCAGAGTAATGTAAATAGAAGTAAAAATAAACAAATGGGACCTAATTAGACTTAAAAGCTTTTGCACAATGAAGGAAACTATAAGCAAGGTGAAAAGGACAGCTTTCAGAATGGGAGAAAATAATAGCAAATAAACCAACTGACATAGAATTAATCTCAAAAATATACAAGCAGCTCATGCAGCTCAATACCAGAAAAATAAATGACCCAATCAAAAAATGGGCCAAAGAACTAAACAGACATTTCTCCAAAGAAGACATACAGATGGCTAACAAACACATGAAAAGTTGCTCAACATCACTCATTATCAGAGAAATGCAAACCAAAATCACAATGAGGAAACATTTCACACCAGTCAGAATGGCTGCTATCCTAAAATCTACAAGCAATAAATGCTGGAGAGGGTGTGGAGAAAAGGGAACCCTCTTACACTGTTGGTGGGAATGCAAACTAGGACAGCCACTATGGAGAACAGTGTGGAGATTCCTTAAAAAACTGGGAATAGAACTGCCATATGACCCAGCAATCCTACTGCTGGGCATACACACCGAGGAAACCAGAATTGAAAGAGACGTGTGTACCCCAATGTTCATCGCAGCACTGTTTACAATAGCCAGGACATGGAAAAACCTAGATGTCCATCAGCAGACGAATGGATAAGGAAACTGTGGTACATATACACAATGGAATATTACTCAGCCATTGAAAAGAATACATTTGAATCAGTTCTATTGAGATGGATGAAATTGGAGCCCATTATACAGAGTGAAGTAAGCCAGAAAGAAAAACACCAATACAGTATACTAATGCATATATATGGAATTTGAAAGATGGTAACGATAACCCTATATGCAAGACAGAATAAGAGACACAGATGCATAGAACAGTCTTATGGACTCTGAGGGAGAAGGTGAGGGTGGGACGTTCTGAGAGAATAGCATTGAAACATGTATATTATCATGTGTGAAACAGAACACCATTCCATGTTCGATGCATGAGACAAATGCTGAGGGCTGGGGCAATGGGATGACCCAGAGGGATGGGATGGGGAGGGAGGTGGGAGGGGGGTTCCGGATGGGGAACACATGTAAATCCATGGCTGATTCATGTGAATGTATGGCAAAAACCACTACAATATTGTAAAGTAATTAGACCCCAACTAAAATAAATAAATTTATTAAAAAATAAATAAATAAAAAATAAAAGTCTACAAACAATAAATGCTGGAGAGGGTGTGGAGAAAAGGGAACCCTCTTACACTGTTAGTGGGAAGGCAAACTAGGACAGCCACTATGGAGAACAGTGTGGAGATTCCTTAAAAAACTGGAAATAGAACTGCCATATGACCCAGCAATCCCACTGCTGGGCAGACACACAGAGGAAACCAGAATTGAAAGAGACATGTGTACCTCAATGTTCATCACAGCACTGTTTACAATAGCTAGGACATGGAAGCAACGTAGTGTCCATTGGCAGATGAATGGATACGAAAGCTGTGGTACATATACACTATGGAATATTACTCAGCTATTAAAAAGAACACATTTGAATCAGTTCTAATGAGGTGGATGAAACTAGAGCCTATTATATAGAGTGAAGTAAGTCAGAAAGAAAAACACCCATACAGTATAGTAACACGTATATATAGAGTTTAGAAAGATGGTAATGATGACCCTATATGCAAGACAGCAAAAGAGACACAGATGTAAAGAACAGACTTTTCGACTCTGTGGGAAAAGGCAAGGATGGGATGATTTGAGAGAATAGCATTGAAACATGTATATTACCATATGTGAAATAGATGACCAGTCCAAGTTTGATGCATCAAACAGGACACCCAAAGCTGGTGCACTGGGACAACCCTGAGGGATGGGGTGGAGTGGGAGGTGGGAGGGGGGTTCAGGATGGGGGACACATGTACACCCAAGGCTGATTCATGTCAATGTGTGGCAAAAACCTACTACAATACTGTAAAGTAATTAGCTTCCAGTTAAAATAAATAAATAAATTAATTAAAAAAAAGAATATACAAAAGAAATGCACTTCAAGTATTTTGAATGCAAAGTGGCTCACTGTCATTTTCCCAAAATCACAGTTGGACTGGGGATAAATGCTAAGTCCATCCTGAAATGTGTTCTCCCCTCAATTTGCTGCACCACTTTAATTATATCATGTACACAACATATTGTGACATATTTAGTCATGTGTTCTATGTGGCTTGCATCTCACACATATGTGATATGTCCCATACGCACAGACAAATAACTACAGCAGTAATCTAGTTACCGGTTCAGAGCTAACCATCAATCAGAACACAATTTTAGCTATTTCTATAAATAATGTTTTTAAGTGCTCTTGTGTTTTCTATCAAATCCTAAATGTTCTGTATTATCAAGAAAAATAATGTGCTTACCCTGGAGCACAAACACAGCCACTTATGCAGGGTGACGATGGGGCGCAAGTGAAGTTCATAGCCAAATTTGCACATGTAGTTTCACAGTTTATACCACCAGCTGGTAATTCAGGGTCAGGAAACCTACAGTCGAAATACTGTTTTCCCTCAGGGCAGATGTGAACTTCAGGAACAAGGCACAGACAAAATACGTTTAACTTTGTATTTGTTCATATTTACATGCAATTGTCATCAAAACACAATTAACTATAGAACACTGTATATTTTACCAGTAATAATTGATTACCCCAGTAATAACTGATTTTACTCTGTGATGTTTATTTCATGAGCTTAAACCTTTCTCTAGCCAGATTTCCTTTAATTACCCAAATTTCCAAAATTTTGAGTTTGAAAACTTTGGCTGCCTTCCATAAGAAAACAACTAAACAACTAGTATATACCTTCCTGAGATCAAGAAACAGGTATTTTGATTAATCTAAACATATGTTATCATTTTTTGAGGATTGACAGTACCATATGTTTAAACTTTTACAAAGCTATGTGTTTACAACAAACACGTGATACTTTTAGATCTTGCTTCACCCCTGAGTCACTATTTATGTTACTCCTTCCTGGTGGCTCAGACAGTCAAGAATCTGCCTGCAATGCAGGAGACCCAGGGAGCCCAGAATCGAACCTGGGGCTCCTGGGTCTCAAGATCCCCTGCAGGGGGCATGGCTACACCTTGTATTATATCCAGTATTCTTGCCTGGAGAATTCCATGGACAGAGGAGCCTGGCAGGCTACAGTCCATGGGGCCACAAAGAGTCAGACATGACTGAGCGACTAACACCTTTCACTATAATGTGGAAGTACAGAAAATGTGCATAACTACAGGGGCTACATATTGCTCCAGAAAGCTTTTGAGTTCGGAGGGATTATCATCTCTTATGTGGGGCTAAAAGGAATTTTGGGGATTCCTCTGAGAGAAGCCTGGCCACCTGGGCTTCCTTTTGCTCAATACTGAGCCACCCGATGCAAATGAGTCAAGACAGGAAGGGCCCAGCAGCTACCAAATACGTGTGCAGTCCAAGAATATACCCTGTAAATAAGCCCTAGACAGCCTGAATCCTGATAAATTGAATCAAGGGCATATAATTAATTCAAAGCTAATTTAGATAATATATAACTGTGCAAATAAATAACAAAGCAATAGCTCACAATTGGTTTTATCAGCCTACACTCTTGCTATCCATTAAAATCAACAGAAGTTAGCTTTGTTTAGTGTTTGCCTAGAATTTCTCCACAGTGACCATAAATTTGAGGCTTTCTGTGTGGTGAAAAATAAGTAATATAAATGGTCTCCTAATATACATGATCTTAAGGAATGATATGCAATCATAATACGATATTTTCAAAAGAGATGGCAGTCAATGTCATTTTACATACTATTGTTAATTGATAGCTGCTAGTTCTAAAGCTTTGCTACTTAAAATGTATCTCTGAACCCAGTAGCATTACCATCACTTTGGCCATCAACAGAAATGTTGCAGGCATCACCCTGACCTACTGAATCAGAATCAATATTTTAACAAGATCCCTAGGAGTTTTGTGTGTATATTCAGAATCTAAGAATTGCTGGTCTGGAGTACGGTTTCCCAACTGTTGTTGCACAAGTGACTTCCAACAGGTGCCTGGATACATATCCCTAAAGCATTTGGCAGATCTGAGGTGGTTCTGGGATAGGGAGTATCAGGTAGCATCTCTGGGTTGATCAGCTCTGCCATAAGCAGCCTTACATGTTCACCCCACACTGTCCAACAAATATTATAATTCCAGAGGTGAAAAAGTTAGGAAGCACGAGAGCTCCATGTAGAAAAGCATTCCTAAGGCTATTCCTCCATGTTCATTGGCAAGGAGGGCTGTGATGAATTTGTCATTTCTGCTGTAAGAGTAGGGACAGTACTAGAGCCTCCTTCTCTCTAAGGAAAACATCTATCCAGATCTTACCAGTAGAGGGCGTTGCTAATTCATCACATTTCACAGTCCCATTTGAACACTGGCTAGTAGAAGTAAACAGATAGTTAATTCATGAAACGAACCTCAAGATTTTTCTGTTTAAAAAACAATATAACATGCAAGAATTGACAAATAATATTTTTTCCCAGAAGTTTTTGTAAATAAGTTATTGGTTTAGGACTGATTTGAAGAGAGCTATTTCAGTTCAACACATTTTTATGTGTGAGGCACTGTGATTAGCATGGAGAATTCAAAGACCAAAATTCTTAGTCTTTACCCAAGTGCCTACTATGTTCCAGCAGGAGAGAAAGACATACAAATAAATAATTGAGCCAGTGTGACATGAAACATACAAATGTTTAAGATATATTAACACAAGTAAAGCACGTAACCATCTTTCAAAATCTGTTAGCAAGTGACATTAGGGCAGTCAAAGAAGATAAAGTCTGCAAAATTTTGAAGACAGGATGGAGGATACAATACAGATAAAGTAGGAATGTTGTCACGCTGAGTGAAGATGTAGTAAAAAGTCACGCAGGGGTGGAACAGCTTTCTATTCAACAGAGTGCCATGTGGGACGTAACCGGAGAGGCAGACAGCAAAGCGTTAAAGGCCAGCTTCTATCAGGACACTAAGACCTTATCCCTGAAGTGAGTCACTAAAGACCTTAAACAGAGATGTGATATCGCTGGTTTGAATTCTAGAAGTCATTCTGGCAGCAGCGTGGAAGAGACAGTGGAGTCGCATCTTACAGCCTGAGGTCCAAAGTCAGGGCATAAGGCAAAAATCAAATTCAGGCAATATGAATCGTGAAAATCCCTTAAGGAGTTATCATGATAAGGAAAGATTTTTACATCAATTCTCAATAAGCCCAATATAAATAGTTTTGCCTCCAGCTCTGGACTAGATCATGTTTTCTACATTTGAGCCCAGATGAAGAAGCTGACTAACAGAAGGGCCATGTCGTACAAAAAATATGCTTGTTCCTTGTATAACACTAGGATGACCCTCAGAAATATGACTCACACTGTGAATGGCAGAGAGGAACTGAGACACAGGGATCTCAGGTCACAGAAGCAGGCCTTTCATATCATACTGACTCTTGGACATGGGCTTTTTAAGAGGAATGGCAAATGAGACCATGAGACAAATGGAATTTTTTTCTCACTGAGGTGGGAAGGTTCCTTTGTTTTTGCCAGGTTTACTTAAATTTAATTATGTTAAATTTAAGAGCAATATTACATCTTGGTAGAATGGAAGGAGACAAAAATAAAGACAAGAAGATCAAGTAGAAACGTCCAGGGAGGAGATGCTGAGAGACATTGCTAAGACAGTGGTGACAGAAAGGAGGAAATGGATTTCAACTGTATGGAGAAAATAAAATCCAAAGTCATTGGGAGTATATTGGGTAGGGGTGTTGAAGAGGAGGAAAGAGTCAAAGACGGCTCCCAGATTTATGGCTTGGGAAACTATGGCTAACAGTACAACCTACTGTAGGTAGAGCCAAGAGCTTGTTGCCTTTGCATCTCAACTGAGGGAAAGGAAGGGAGATGCACATAACAGTAAATACAAACTGTGCATAAACAATATTCTGCCACGGATACAAAATAAGCTGCAAAGCAAAACAGACAACAGAGCAAGCACTGCAGAGCCAGGCTGTCCAGGAATGAATCCTAGCTTTATTACCAAGGTGCTTAACTGTCTGTGCTTCATTTCCTCACCTGTACACGGGGCTGTAGCAACAGTACCTGTCTCTTAGGGTTATAGTGATGGGTGTTTTAATAGATGTTAAACTCTTAGAATGATACCAGGACCATAGAAAGTGCACAGTAAAGGATAGATATGATTATTGCTATGGTTCTTACTACTATCATCTTATGTCTGTGATTATCTGTGGGATCCTATGGTGCAACTAAAAGGAGGTTAGGAGTTGGATATAGATCTATGAGGACTGCTGCATGGACACGTCTGCATTTTTAACAGGTTACACCTCGAATGAGTGTTTTCTTACGAATAAGCATTTTCTCACTAGAATGGCTGCCCTCTGGGAGGCAGCACTCTGACTCCAAAGGGTGACATAGTGAATTCCAATTTCAAATTGCATTATCTGAGCCAATGGATAAGCCACAAAACTAAAACGCATCAGTAACTTACAGCATTTGACCATTCATCTCACCCTTAACTATTACCTGAGAACTAAGGGTGAGAGCTACCTCACCCTTAACTGTTGAGAACTGATCAAAGGCATTCCATTTCCCTGTTTGACACTTTAACTCATAGCTCTTTTCTGCAGGTATGAGCACAAGACTTAGGCATTCCATGTTGAAATGAAATATATATATATGTGTGTGTGTGTGGTTTAATGTATATATGTATATATTTGGGTTAAATATATATAAATGCAATACATATGATTTAAAAGTTTATATATTAAGGTTATCTGTATTTTTCAAATTACGGATGTCATATTTCAATTTATGGATTTGGTTAAGAAGTTATATCACTCCATGTTTTTTGTCAAGAACAATCACCATTACTGAAATCTACCATAAGCCTGAGGGTGTTGGGATGAGCTCTCCGGGTTGGTAAACACTGCCTCTGTAATGACACCGGCAGTGAAATCTGTAAAGGGAAAAAAAAGGTTAAATTAACAAAATAGGATATATTTAAGAAAAAAACAACACTGAAATTCAGGCAGACCACATGCTGTATTGGTACTTTTAAGGCACAGTCTAGCAATGACATTACTGTACAAAATTCTATGCAATTCTGTTAAACAAATGTGAAATCTTGAGCAGCTTTAGATTTTGTTTCCCAAAACTCATACTCTGTATTGTTTTAGTCACAGTACAGACTATGTTGTCTTTGTCACAAAAATGTCCCTAGAGGCACTTCAGAGAAACACAACCAATATATCATGTAACCCTATGTAGATGACAAAGTCTTTATGTCATGTGAGATTTGAGAAATTTCTGAATGCTGAGAGACATTACAATCCTGCTACTACAATTTACCACACGACAGCGAAACATAAACCTTGCTGTTATTATTATTGATACAGCAAAAGCACATAGGAATAAACTTTGGGATTACTTGTCAGATTCCTTAGCTCTTTCTGTAGTGATTTGTGAGCACATACAGGGTTAACAAATAAATAAATAAGAGTGAGGATATTAAGAAATATTAAAGAAACAACTCACAAGCAGATCCTTGCATATATGCATACTTCTTTTACGGAAAAAGTGACATTTAATAGTGGAAAAAAATTTATGGTTCTGAGTCGATTAGAATAAAAAAAAGGGGGGGTGTCAAAAAACAGGCGTGACAGCCCATTTATCCTGTAAGGGAGAAAAGAGATTAAAAACTGGATGCTGTCAACCCATTTCTGGGACGTACATGGGCACACAAAAGCTAAGTGTGTCTTCATAGTATTTGCCTTCAGGACAATTGCAGCCTTCAGCACAGTCATCGTGACACTGCTCTGGGGAAGAGAGGGAGATGCAGGAGCGGCGACAGAAGGAGGAGCAGTGATGGTACATCATGCCTTTCTGACACACCACCCCTGAGGACGAAGAAGCATCAATTGAGAAAGATCTCCACAGGGCCCAGAAGCATTGTATGCTGGGTTATAAGTCTATGACAGACACAAATCATGAAAAAAGATCTTCCACATCAATAAACCAAGAACATTACTGAATGCTATAACATAAATAAATAAACAATTCTTTGTCTCAATAGAAGTATAACCAAAGAAGAATAAAATTTCTATGTGAACTATATTTAACTGTGATATTTCATAACATTCTTTAACAGCCTGTGCTGTAATTTTCTTAATATATTTAAGGTATTTTATCTGTCTAAATAAACCTACTGTCTTCACATTTTAAACTTTTTTACTGCTATGTTGACACCATCTTCTTTATGACATTATTTAATCCTAGGTAAATAGTGTCATCTACAAGTAGCACAAAACTTGATTTTATTGATCTATACTCACAGATCCTGTTTTTTGCCTTTTAAATCATGTTTATACCTTTTGCTAAATCCTTTCAATTTCTTTTTAGAAAGAAACTGAATTGATTACAGTAGGCAAACTAAAATATTCTAAAAACACACTTGCACAGACACCTCAGAAATGCTGGGTAAAACAACTGAAATAATGTTAATCGTATAACTGATCTTGTGAGAAAAAAAAGGTGGGGGGTGGGAGGTAACTTCTTTGGATGCCAGAGGTAAAGAGAGAAAAAATATCTAGAACTTTAAGTAGAGAAAGCGAGGGTGGGTCGCAGTGATTTACGACCCTATATAAACTCTTAAGGAAGTGGAAAATTAAAGTTGGTCATTTTCAAGGCAAGTAACTTGTAGGCTCTTAACTGATACCTCCAAAAAAATCACCTAACTCAGCTGAAAATATGGATTACAGCAGAGGTCAGAAAACTTTTTTGGAATGAGCTAAATGGTTCCAAAGAATGGCAAGGAGAGATAAGAAAGCCTTCCTCAGGGATCAATGCAAAGAAATAGAGGAACAATAGAATGGGAAAGATTAGAGAACTCTTCAAGAAAATTAGAGATACCAAGGGAACATTTCATGCAAAGATGGGCTCAATAAAGGACAGAAATGGTATGGACCTAACAGAAGCAGAAGATATTAAGAAGAGGTGGCAAGAATACACAGAAGAACTATACAAAAAAGATCTTCATGACCCAGATAACCATGATGGTGTGATCACTCACTTAGAGCCAGACATCCTAGAGTGCAAAGTCAAGTGGGCCTTAGGAAACATCACTACGAACAAAGCTAGTGGAGGTGATGGAATTCTAGTTGAGCTACTTCAAATCCTAAAAGGTGATGCTGTGAAAGTGCTGCACTCAATATGCCAGCAAATCTGGAAAACTCAGCAGTGGCCACAGGACTGGAAAAGTCAGTTTTCATTCCAATCCCAAAGAAAGGCAATGCCAAAGAATGTTCAAACTACCACACAATTGCACTCATCTCGCATGCTAGCAAAATAATGCTCAAAATCCTCCAAGCCAGGCTTCAACATATGTGAATCATGAACTTCCAGATGTTCAAGTTGGATTTAGAAAAGGCATAGGAACCAGAGATCAAATTGCCAACATCTGCTGGATCATCGAAAAGGCAAGAGAGTTCCAGAAAAGCATCTACTTCTGCTTTATTGACTACATCAAAGCCCTTGACTGTGTGGATCAAAGTAAACTGTGGAAAATTCTTCAAGAGACGGAAATACCAGACCACCTTACCTGTCTCCTGAGAAACCTGTATGCAGGTCAAGAAGCAACAGTTAGAACCGAACGTGGAACAACAGACTGGTTCCAAACAGGGAAAGAGTACGTCAAGGCTGTATATTGTCACCCTGCTTATTTAACTTATTATATGCAGAGTACATCATGAGAAATGCTGGGCTGGAAGAAGCACAAGCTGGAATCAAGACTGCTGGGAGAAATATCAATAACCTCAGATACGCAGATGACACCACCCTTATGGCAGAAAGTGAAGAAGAACTAAAGAGCCTCTTAATGAAGATGAAAGAGGAGATGAAAAAGTTGGCTTAAAACTCAGCATTTAAAAAATGAAGATAATGGCATCAGGTCCCATCACTTCATGGCATATAGATGGGGAAACAATGGAAACAGTGACAGACTTTATTTTCTTGGGATCCAAAATCACTGCAGATGGTGACTGAAGCTATGAACTTAAAAGACACTGGCTCCTTGGAAGAAAAGCTATGACAAACCTAGATAGCATATTAAAAAGCAGAGACATTACTTTGCCAACAAAGGTTCATCTAGTCAAAGTCTTCGTTTTTCCAGTAGTCATGTGAGGATGTGAGAGTTGGACTATAAAGAAAGCTGAGCACCGAAGAATTGATGCTTTTGAACTGTGGTGTTGGAGAAGACTCTTGAGAGTCCCTTGGACTGCAAAATCAGTCAATCTGAAAGGAGATCAGTCCTGAATATTCATTGGAAGGACTGAGGATAAGCTGAAACTCCAATACTTTGGCCACCTGATGCAAAGAGCTGACTCATTGGAAAAGACCCTGATACTGGGAAAGATTGAAGATGGGAGGAGAAGGGGATGACAGAGGATGAGATGGTTGGATGGCCATCACCGACTCGATGGACATGAGTTTGAGCAAGCTCTGGGAGTTGGTGATGGACAGGGAAGCCTGGCGTGCTACATTTCATGGGGTCACAAAGAGTCAGACACAACTGAGCAACTGAACTGAACTAAAATGGTGAATAGTTTCAACTTCTCAGGCCATACAGACAGTCTCTGTTACAACTACCAGCTCTGCCCTTGTAGCTAAATATGCAAACATATGGGCAGTAAAATTTATTTACAAAATACAGGAAGCCCAAGGGTTTAATTTGCCAACTTCTAGATGAGAAGAAATCTGCTCATAATACAGGAGATGCCAGGATAGCTACACTCTAATTTTGCTCCTGGTAAAAATAGTCAAAGGTATTGTCTTATGTAACAGAGCTCCAATTTTAAGAAATAAAGTAATCCCCCATTTTTTTCATGTTGACACTTTATATTAGTATTTCAAGTAACTTAAGCAAATGTTGACTTTTTATTAAAAAATAGTAGTAGTTACAAATGCAAAAATCTCTGAAGTGCTATTTGATCATCTTCATCAGTGCCACTGCCATCATACTCACCACAGAATGAAATCTGAGCTCTGAAATTGATGGGAATGCCACGCTGGCCACAGAGGTAGGCATAGTGGGCAAGAGCATTGCACAGGCAGGCGCTTCCACACTTGCATGCATCATGGCGGCACAGCTGATAGTATAGCCCAGGGCTAATGTAGATGTGGCAAGGAGCAAAGAGCCCCTGGTGGATAACATCACAGTGTGCTGCATATCCAACTACAGACAAAGAACTCCATTAACACTTCATTTACTAGTCTAGCTAGTATCAAATACCCCTATCAAATTCCAGCACTAGCTAAGGCATCTTGCTTTCCTAGAAATACACTGTACTGCACATTCAATAAGAGTCAGTATCTTCAGCTTATACTTTTTTGGGGGGGAGGGTTACTTTCAGTAATATTGGTAACAGCACTTACTCCATATTTAATATTCTTTTAGCAAAAAAAGGTATTGTGTCATACCTGAATAACTTGAGTAACAGAAGAGTTAACTGATAGAAGTGGCCTCAATTACCCCATTGCCTGCAGATCATCTTGGGAAATCACCTCAATTTTGCTATAAATAATTGACGAGTATTAGAAGGTTTATCTCCAGACAACCATACACAATAAAAGTAGTGCCAAGTTATGGATGTTACAGCAACTCCCAAGGATACATTATCCAGGAAGGACTGGGAATCAGCTCACCCCAATGGAGTCTCTGAGTTAAATGGTAATGAGGTAGATGCCACATAATCATTGAATGCAATATTCACACAAGGCACAGTGCACAATGTCTGGTAAATATTAGGAGCTCAATACTATTTGATAAATGAATCTGTGAATAAATGAATAATTAATAGAAATTGATAATGGAGCATATGCTAAAAGCTCTGAGGTATCACTACCAAGTCATTTGAGGGGATCTGTATAATCAGATCTTGAATTTGTTGACTTTTTCCCTTGAGAAAGACTGATCAGGTATAATTCTCAGTGGGAGCAACCAAGTTTGACAAAACAATCTAGATTTCATCTTTCTGAAAAAAGCTTAGTGTGATTTCTTGCTGTAATGGACCTCGATTGCATTGATTTCCTCACGGAAGAAAAATTAATCAGTCTTGGAGTTGTCATTGTCTTTGGGAGACAAGATGAGCTGCTAGAGTTTTAGAATTTTTTCACTATTAAGGAATTATGCTGAACTTATTTTGTGAAGTATTTTAAATATATTATTGGAAACACATGCTAATTATGAGTAATTACCTGAGTATTATATTTTTGTATTGTTAAGCACATAATATGTGAAAACAAATGATTTAGACTATATAACAGTGTACTATTGGCATGCACACTTCCAATTACCAGGATCTCCAAGCAAAGACTTGTATCATATGCTCTAAGGATTTGTAGATCAAAAAATATTCTTACTGACATTAAGTGAAAGGGTGACTCAGAAAATCCTTGCTTAAAAATATCCTTCAGAATCTACATTAGAATTGACTTTTGTCTATTTACTTTACTTTCTTTGGGGATGTTTTTGAATTTACCTATTTGAAATTTAAAAAAACAGTTCAAGGCAAACATGAAGAAAAAGAATATTTAAAATATATAAGTCATAGAAGACATATGATATGGGGACAAAAGTGATAAATATATATATGTAACAAAATAGCAGGTAATAAAGGAAGTCATTAAAGAAACAACCAGAGAAAAACTGAATTTATCAACTGGACTCTACTCCATATTTTACATGCTGTTTTTTTTTTCAAGAGATCAAAAATAATTTAGTGAAGAAAACCTGAAGTCTAGATAGCTTCATTGGTAAATTCACTAAAAATTTCAATCAAACATGCTAGCCACTTAATTTTAGACTAGCATAACCCTAATACCACAAATCTCACAGACACTGAAAGAAAAAGATAAACAAATATGCTTCATAATAGAAGTAAAATATCTTCAACAAAATAACAGCAATCTAGTAATACATAAAAATGCTAATGACGATGCTAATCCATCATCACCAAATAAGGTTTATCTTATGAATGAAAGTTTAATTTAGTATTTGAAAATAGTCAATGCAATGCAACATAATAATGGAATAAAAGATAAGCTTAATAAATAAATAAATAAAAGATACATACTAATAAGAACATTAAAAATAAATTTATCGAAATATCAAGGAAGGAACTGAAAAATTTAGAAACAAACTGAGCAAGAAAAATGAAATGAGAAGGATTAGATCTATTAGTAAAAAGTTGAGGAGAGAATGGGAAGGAAAGTGTTGTTAAATGGAAATGAGGTTAAAGGCATTAAATCATAGAAAACAAAAGACTCTAGTCTATTCCTCTTCCTATAGATAGGAAAAATGACCCAGGATATAAATAACTTTCTTTAAGTTTAGAAGTTGACCTAGATAAAAAGACAGTACTAAAAGAAGATTCCTGGAGTAGGAAATGGCACACCACTCCAGTATTCTTGCCTGGAAAAATTCCATAGACTAAGGAGCTTTGCAGGTACATGGGATCGTCAAGAGTCAGACATGACTGAGCACCCACACACACACACACAAAATCAAGATTATCTTGTGTTCTTTCCAGGACACTAAAACCACAAATTAATAATAAGGACCACAGAACAATAAACAGAATCCCTGTAAACAACCACCACAAAATAACAGTAAACTAGCCAAAATAATTAAAGGAACAATATTAAAATATAAAAGTGTTTATTTAAGCATGCACATCAACTTTTTTCACAAAGTGATTTTACAAAAAAAAAGTGCCTTATTTTATTGAATAGTAAACTAGCCTTTCCCATGATCTGCTGTGGCTTTAGTAAAAAAAAGTATAGCCCCAAATTATTGGTATGTGAGTTGCACTATCACTGTAAACTGAAACTCTGAAGTGTGAGCATCTAAAATTATTGCACACCTGATGGCACAAAGCTTTTTTGGATCACTAGCTTCCTGCTTATGAAGCAATAATATGTTCTGTAAGTAGGAACTCATCATGTGACAGTAATAAACAGAAGAATTCACATGCACTGTCATGCTATGAAACCAAAACTGAACATTCCAAGATTATACAAGCATTATAATACTCCAGAGATTTTTCTTTAGCATTTAAAGACTCTGAAATATACAAAATGCTAGCTCCATTTGAGAACAACTGAGGGATTTCTGAGCACCTAAAACAAGGAAATTTATGAATGCAGAATAGTAAATAAAATAGTCATTTTCTGGAGTTCTGTTTTAAAGTAACCTAGATTACATAAAGAGGCAAATGTATTAAACAAAAATAAATAAGGAATGGCATTGACTTATCATAATGAAGAAAATGAGAATTTAAAATCACTAATTTTACAAAATTACAGTAATAAAGAGAACTTTTTCCTAGGTTTACATGCAGAAAAAGACTTACTGTTTTGTTGATTAATGTTGCAGGGGTCCACCATAGGAACATGAACAGGTGCAAAACAAGTAGAAGAAACTCTCCATGCATTTGCATGAAGTTGTGGGGTACCTTCTATCATGCCTGATGGAGAACTAGAAAGCAAATATTCTCTTAGTCTCTCCCATTTTTTTCCTTCCTTCAGAGTCTTCAAATATTGAAAAAAGAATACTACTTTTGTAATCTACAAGAATATCTTAGAGTTTGAAATGTTTTATTACATTTTTAAATATACATGGTTTTAGCTTCCTGTTATTAAGACTTTACACCATGTCAAATCTTGGATATATATGATTTTATTTAATAATCACTTCAATAAGCCTTGTGAAGAAAATACCTTTATCCCCATTTTAGAGAGAAGGAAAAGCAGAAGCTTAGAGAAATATTAACGTTCACTCTGCTGGTGACACTCAGTGTCGAAGAGTGGAGATTCAAATGTAATTCACACCAATTTAATGAAAATGCAAACAACCAAAACATCAACGTGTTTAGGGAGGTAGAGGTAGGGAGCTCACATGATTCTTTTCAAGGTAAAGACAAATGTCCTAAACAATACATAGTCTATACTTCTGGGATACTTCAATTTTCATTATGAGGCCTGAAATACTGAGGTTCCATTGTGAAGCTGGGAAAACAAACCAAATGAAAATTGAGGAGAAATGGTGTAAGAGGCACTCTTCATCCAAGTTTCCTCAACAAACCAAAATGGAATAGAAATATCTACCCTTCAGGCTTATAAACCACAACAATGTTTAAGAGTCTGACACTAAAACGCTCCCTCCAGCGGTCATCAAGATTTATTAACTCTTCAGACGATAAATACTGAGGGACAATCCTTACTGGAACTGTGTCAGATACTGTCAGAACCACTTAGAGAATCAGGCTGGACTAGGTTTCCTATAGAAAGATCTGACCAAGCAAAACTTTAGTAATGCAAGCCGTGACTGCATTAATTGCTACAGCATGGCCAAATAGTAGACCAGCATTTATCTTGGCCCTTTTAGTGTCTTAATAAACATAACTACTTTGCTTACCATTTATTTCAATCACCATTATGAAGCTATACGGAGCTTCTCTCTACAATGACTGAGACAGGAGAAGAAAAGGGAGCCACACAAGCCACTCCACTATCCTCATTCCTTATATCCATCCTTTCCTTCTTTTTGCTATCCCTCAAAATGAAACTATTCTAAACTATATAGAATTATAACAAACACCCAACCCAAAATCTCATTTTGCTCCAAAGAGAACACAAAGACTCACAGAAATTGCATAACCTGAACTAGGTCTTCTCCTTTGCCTCTCCACCCTTCTCCACCTTACAAAGCACAATAAAATAACTGGTCAAGGTGATGGGTGTACTCAGGGTTCCTAGGAGGAACTGACTCAGAACTTGGCTCTCTTATTTCACTTAATTCACTTAAAATAATAAATACCAAAAAATAGGAGCTAAAATGTAGACCCATTTATTTATGGCATTTCATTTCACAAAATAGCCTCTCAGTTCACCATGGTTAACTTACTGAAACAAGGCATACAAAATAAACTTTCAAGCAATTAATATTTTACATTCCATTATGTTTGCAGATTCTCATTAAGTTTTGTGATGCAAGGAATTTTAACTGTGTATGCTGGAAAGCTAAACAATGTTTGAAAATTATCTCTGAAATATTACCCATCACTGTTATCAGGCCTGAATGTTTATACATGGTGCCTTAGAAAGAGGTAGACAGATCTACCATCTGTTAAACATTGACTACTAACCCATCCTGACAAACAGTGAGAGAAAGAAAGCTTAATGCCGCCTCTGCATATCTTAACCAGTCACTTAATATATTTCTGTTTCACAAATGTGATAAAGATATCAATATTCTGACCTACCTATAAATGAAACAAAAACCTAAATGACCTAAAATCAAATAAATTACACATGAGAAAAGATAAAAGAAGCTCTCTTTTGAAATTAAAAAAATTTTAAAGCCCTTTCTCTTTGCTGATCCAATTTTTCTTCTTGGTGCTATATCAAAGGTCCTATCTCTATTCAGTTCAACTGTCTAGGGCATATAAGGTTCTATGCTAGTTAAGAATAAAAGGGTTTATTAAGGATGTGGTCTTTATTCTCAAAGCTCTTGCAGTTTTAAGTGGAAATCAGACAAATCAATGACAGATGTTTATAGATAAAAGAGTCAAAATTAACTTTGGTGGGTATAAACTCACTTTTTGAAGCAAATAATGACTGAGTTGGTTTGAAAAATAAATAGGAGTTAAGGAGGAACATTAGAAAGGCAAAAGAACCCAAAGCAGGAAGAATACGCAGAAGTGCTTTTTTTAAAATGGCATTTGGAAAATGGCTCCGTCAGGAAATGTTCCCTGCCTACCCAATCCACACTCGCCTACTTAAAATTCTGCTGTGCTGCTAGCCACGACCACACAGGTCAACACAACTTTTTGAAATTACCTCAGGATTTATGTGTTTGTATGTGTGTGTGTGCATGTGTGTGTGCATGATTAATACCTTACCTAGAATAAATTGTTTCTTTTTTAAAGATTTTTTTTACCTGGACCTTTTTAAAGTCTTTGTTGTATTTGTTACAATATTGCTTCTGGTTTATCTTTTGGGTTTTTGGCCATGAGGATGTGGGATATTAGCTCTCCATTTGAGGATCAAACCCTCAACTCCTGCACTGGAATGCGAAGTCTTAACCACTGGACCACCAGGGAAGTTCTGAATAAATTATTTCTTAAAGATAACTGTCCCCTCCCAGTCTGCAACATAAGCTCCTTTGGAATGGGGACCACATGTTACCACTTTAATTTTCCCACAGTGCTTAGCACTATTTATATTATTAGCACTATTTATAAATGCAAAGCATTTATATTAAGCTATACTCTGGGCTTTTCTACATGTAGGTGAAAGTGCTTTGTCAATACAAGGGATATACATGTATTTTATTGCTTTTTTTCCCTTATAAAACACCAACTATGACAAAATCCAATTAACTTAGATGCCATAATGTTGCTTTAGAGATATCACTCATACCAAGTGATAGCAATATTATTAAACTATAATTTACTGTCACTCATACCCAATGATATTAAGTTTTTTTTAAGGCAGCAGTTTTTAAAAAATAAAATACTGTTAAGTTTGATAGGTGGCAGGGAGAGAATAGTGGAAAGTTATTCCATGGGTAGCCCTTAGGCTCTGAGTCTCGCTAACTAAATTCAGAGTCAGCTCCACTGTATTTGAGCTAAGTGATTTTGAGCTATTTATTTGTCACTTTGGTGTTTCAGTTAGCTTCTTTATCCATAAAACGGAGTTACTAATTAGGGGATTGCTACAATATTTAAATATGATGATCCATGTAAAGCTCTTGGAACAGCGATGACTAAGCTATTATTAGTTAAGTAAACATTTTTAATGTAAGAATTTATATCCTCTAAATCGCGAGTCATCACATCATGCTCAGAGATCATACTTACAGAAAATCATCCCTTATGTTCCCGTTAAATGTGCCACACAGACCTAATGTTCTTCTTTTCCAAGCACTAGTTAGCTGAATATAAATTCTTTCCCCATCTACAGCGAACAGAATCTTTAAACCAAATGTGGTTTTTAGAAGAATAAATAAGGATGACAGAGTCTGAATTTCAACCATTCCTGCAGGAAAAGAACATATATAAATCAGCTCTGAGATTCACAGGCAATGCTCTGAAATGCTAATGTACAACATCAGGGATCTGCTTCCAAAAGACTTCTTCCCAGCTCTCTGTGCCCCAGGGCCAATTTTTGCCACCCTGTGCCTGCTTTCTTTTCTTTCATTTCCCTTCTGTCCTTCTTTCTGGAGGAGCAGATATTTTTAACAGAATGTCAGGTTTACATGTAATTTCATTTGGCAAGCATCTCATACGGGGTGAGGGTAAACAGACATTTAAAATCGGATCTATGTTCCTTTAGTTGTGTGTGTATGTGTATGTGTGTGTGTGTGTGTGTGTGAGATGTCTCCCAAATTGGTCATGATTCAATAAGGAAGTGGCACTTTTTCAAAAATTCCCCACTCCCTTGAGATATTCAGTGAAAAAGAGAGCGCAGCACTAAAGAAGCATCATTTTATGAGATATCTTTACAGAAGAGAAACTTGTGTTCAAGATTCATGTTGATGTATGGCAAAAACCATCACAATATTGTGGAGTAATTATCTTCCAATTAAAATAAATTAACTAGTTTTTAAAAAAAGATCGAACTTGACTTTTGCCACCATAAAAGTTCTTCCTGCAATCCCTATCACAATTTCTGTCATCAGTCTGTCACCAAACCGAGAAATCTGAGAATTATTCTTGGAACACATCATTTTTCTTATTGCCCTTCCATCGCCAGGTAGATAACACTTTTTTTCCTAAATGAAAGTTCAATCTGTGTTCTTCTTTCTGTCTCTACTGTCACTGCCTTGTATCAGTTCCTCCTCAAACCCTTATATGCTCTACTCTAATGACACCCTAACCATGCTCCATGTCTCCTTTCTAACATTTCTCAAATCCATGTCCACAGTTTTGTTATAGTAGTCTACCAAGAAAAAAAGGACTGTCAGTCTCCTCAGTAAAACCCACTTGCTTGTTTGGTTGAAGCATATGAGATTGTCATCTTTGTACACAAACAAGGTCAAATAACAATTGCATATCAATTTCATATCAAGTTCAATCAATGCCTTTGGGTGACACTGGGTGTGATTGTGTAATTTATAATATGAATCAAGCACTTCTGAAAGCAAAAGTGACTGTTATAAGTAACTACACTAGAACACGGGCATAAACACAGCCTCCCAGGAAAATTACAAAGTATGAATGCCCTATATATAAGGCCTTCCCCACGAGATGAAGAGATGCAAACTACTATGTATAAAATAGATAAGCAAGAAGGATGTATTGTACAGCAAAAGGAAATACAGCCATTGTTTTGTCATGGCTTTGATCTATTAAAATATTGAATCACTATGTTGTACGCCTGAAACTTATATTGTACGTTAACTATACTTCAGTCAAAAAGATAAGACCTTCCTCATTCTCATGCCCATCTCTTTCCCTATTCTGATCTCTGGACACTCTATACTTAGCTTCTTCATGCTGTAGCAATGCCAAGCTAGTTAAAGTTCCCCCTTAACATACTACTTAGTTCTCCTCTTTGCTATGCCTAGAACACTTTCCCCATCTCCTTCATCCTGGCAATTCCTCAGCTGTAAATGCTCAATTGGATATCCTTTCTTTAAGAAGAGCTTCCTGACCACACCAGCACACCCAGTGCTGGGTGAGATATACCTAATCATTTAGACTCCCAAAGTCTCTATGCATATCTTTGAGTTTATCATATCTTTAAGCAGTCATTTACTTGTATCTTCCCTCTTCCAAACTCTAGGCCACTTGAAGTGAAGTGAAAGATGCTCAGTTGTGTCCGATTCTTTGTGACCCCATGGACTATACAGTCCATGGAATTCTCCAGGCCAGAATACCGGAGTGGGTAGCCTTTCCCTTCTCCAGGAGATCTTCCCAACTGAGGGATCGAACCCAGGTCTCCCACATTGCGGGCAGATTCTTTACCAGCTGAGCCACAGAGGAAGCCCAAGAATACTGGAGTGGATAGCCTATCCCTTCTCCAGCAGATCTTTCCAGCCCAGGAATTGAACCAGGATCTCCTGCACCGCAGGAGAATTCTTTACCAACTGAGCTATCAGGAAGCCAATCTTCAAAACCTCAAGTTATCTCCATTTTCACTTGAGATCCCTAGCCTCTTTCAGTGTTTTTCAGATGGCTACCACTGTTTCAGCATCAAATCCAAACTGAAAATATCCAGGCACAGCATTATTCAATAGAACTTTCTGCAACAATGGAAATACTCTGTGTCTGCACTGTCCCATATGACACTTAAGATAAACACTAATGCCACGAGATAAATACCAAGCCCCATAAATGTGGTGGTCTCCACCAAGTTTGGCTGAGGACCTGGAAATACACAGGCACTCAATAAATGTTAGGTTAGTCAGTTAATGGGAGAAGACTCCATTTAGGTTGTGTTGTTGTTATCGTTAATGTAAGAGAAGTATACCATTAGCATTGCTTCTTACCATTCAGGTTGAAGCCTTGGTTAGGACTGGTGAGGATTTGTCCTCCCCTACTAAGGGTCACTTGTTTGTTAAAATCATCCTCCAGAATCAGAGTTACAGACTGAAGGCAGACCAAGCCAAGTTTCTGCATAAAAATCAAATTATCAATTAAAGGAATGAGAGAGAAAAAGAGAGACCTAGTCAGGGACAAGGACAATGGAAGAGAGAAATGGGAGAAGATGAAGGAGAGAAGAAAGGAGAGAGTGCACACAGATAAAAATGTCTGGTATACGGAAGACTTGAGAATAAGCAATATTATAAAGTAGTTACACATTTTATTGTGAATCTCATGTAGCCCCATTACTAATAAAATATATCTTTACATTAAATACACCATATGCATACATATGCCTTTCACAGATTACCAAATAGAAATGTTTTCAATAAAGTGCCAATAATTATGTTTTCTGTAGAATATAAAGTCCCTTTCCAAATTCATCTGTGGTATTTAGATATAAAAAATTCAGTATAGAAAAAAACCAAGAGAATTACAATTCCATGCAGAAAGCTAATTGAGGCTCTGACACACTGCACAGGAAAAAAAAAATCAAACTAAAAAAGCTCATGAACTAGATTGGAATTTTGTTGGAAACAACCATTTTATGTTGGGATAAAAGTAGAATAAAAGATTTTGGCAAAATTTTGACTATTTGATTTAGAAAGAGAAATGAAAGATCTGTGTTTCTTTGTTTACAAATTATAGATGTGTTTATTTCAAGAAAAAGTCTAAAATAAATATTCCCATATGCTAAATAAAAAAGCCATCATATCTATTTAGAATGATGTGAAACTTGTTAAATTTTGTCAAAAATCATCTTTAAGATAGCAGTTTTGAGGCAACAAAAAACCTGTTGCTTATTGTGCAGTCGTGCATGAAATGTTTCAAAAATCTATACATACAAACACCATTTTTAAGAAAGAAAATGAAATAAATATATAGTATTTAATCTAAGACTTTTTAAATATTTTGATATCTTTGAAATCAGGATACATGATATAGTTAATAGCATACATAGGTTAATCATCAACATGTTTTTTTCATTGTGGTATACAGAATAATGATGCATCTTAATCAGTAGTGTCTGATTTTTGAAGAAAATAACTAAACCCATTCATGTTACTATTTTTAACCTAGATAAGAAGTTTGAGCCAAAAAAATTGAACACTCCTCTGGTCATTTTGAAATGTTCTTACCTGTTCACAGTGAGCTTTCTGTAAAGTAATTGTGAATTTATCTTTGCCAGTTCCTTTCACAAGGATGTACTGGCACATTCCAATGAAAGAATAATGTCGACCATCAAAAGTAGTAAAATGAGAATCGCCTACAACGGAGCACTGAACTAGAGGGGTGAGGGGAGGAAGAGAAGAGGAAGAAAAAAGGAGAAGGAGGAAGAAGTTATGTTTATTCTTAAAAAGCAGTAGGTCAAAAAAAGCAGTAGGCCAACTTAGAGTAACTATTCAGGTATCAAAAAGGATAGTTAAAGTGTTTAAAATTTACTAGTTTGACAAACTCGCTAAATTATATTATTTGATTAAATTTTAAATTTATTTAATGATAGCTGTTCCACATTTTTTTAGAGTTTATAATATTTGTACAATTTTCATAAATTTTTACCAAAGTTGTCTGCTCAGAGCTATCATTTATTCAATTTTCCACTTATCCTCTGAATATCTGGATTTAAAGATCATTACATCTCTTGTTATATATGAGAAGACCTTATAAAAATCAGTGCTAGCTTCCTCCTCAATTTCAAGAAAAACAAGACATTTTCTTTAAAAATATTTTAAAAGATTACCTGGGCAGTCATGCTCAGTGCAGTTCCAAATTCCACCAGCACATACACTAAATAAAAAGATAAAAATATTGATCTAATTGCACAGAGAAACTGTATGAATGTTTGCAATAATGTATTGGTTAATGTATCAAATGTATCACATTTCTTAGGTTCAGAATAATCTGACTTGAAAAATATCTCTCCAAAAGTTCAATTAACTGATCAACTTGGACTGGCCAACACATAAATTATTATTTATTGCATGCCATGTTTAAAAAGCAATAAAGATGATACAATGGTAGTACAGATTAGTCAAGAACAAAAGTACTAAGCAGAGAACTTCTGTTTCTGTCCTTCCCTCATTGCTTAAACCAAAAAAAAGGCCACACACAATAAAGCATTTACCCATATCATTAGAGAAATACACACAATGAGTTAAGATTAAAAAGTCATTTCATCTACTAAAAACTTTTAAAGTTGGCTTTGAAGATCATCAGACATTAAAGAGACAGAAAAGATGTCCCCTTTGTAAGATAAATTCTGCCTTCTACCATCAAACAGATACTGAATTTTGGAGGAAAGAATAATCTCTGATAGGCAGGAATTCAAATCAGTATGTAAGAACAGGGTTAGTTTTCAACTGTATTTCAGTTATATACACAGACAGCAAAGGGAAAATTGCCTAGTGACATTTACACCTCTGTTTCTTTTTAGACTGGAGGGATTTAATCTTTGTCTATGGTAGCTAACTAGTTAGCTAATTTAAGAATGTTGAAAAGTCTCTAATCATGGCCCAAAATTGGTGATATGAAGAGTCACTTTTTTAAAGTACTCAATACAGAAGGACAAGAGAACCATCAAATCCTATGAGTAAAAGTATGTGCAAATTAGTGATTATTCAACAGTTCATCACACGGATATAAAAATTTATAGAATTACCAACGGAAGTGAAAAGAGTTACATCATAAAAGAAAATATAGATGGTCCCTCCTACCCCCCTGTTGCTGTAAAGGCTTTAAATACAATGAAACTGAGTCTGGGAATTTTTGGAAGAAATATCAGTAAAAAGTATATCTCTTTAAACATATGTCAGGTAAAATTGTCGCCTAGTCAGGTACCCAGAAATAATTAGCTGTAATTGATCACATACCATTCAGTACATTCTTGTTCAATTTTTGAGCCAACTGAATAAGCTAATCCACGAAAATTGCAGGGGCAATTTTCCAAGGAGACACAAGTCCCATTTTCCATTATGAGGCCTATTTAAGAAAAATATATATCAAACACACAAAAGAAATAATAAGAATGATATTCTTTGAATATAATAATTCAGCCAACTTTTATCGAATACTTGCTTTCACTAGGTGCTAGAAATGCAAATTACTTCTAAGGAGCCTGGCTCTGTCTCATTCAGTAGCTACCTTATAAGGGTCTATTTCAGCAGTTTTCAACTTTCTTATCCCATCACCTGCTATCAAGATGTTAAGATTCACAACACAGAAACAGGGCAACTAATGTCTCTTTGCTTTTGAGAGAAGAGGGGAGGAGAGGAGGGAGAGAGTATTGAATTTATTCTGTTTAATTTTGTTTGTGTGAAAATGAGAGATTTACACTATCATCACACAGATAATAAAGAGCCAGGAAATGCTTCTCAAAGGGCTAGTACAGTAGAACTACATTTGTTACTTCTTTCTAACAAGTAAAGGTGGTTGAACCAATGTTACTAAGCACATTCTTTGATGCAGCTGATCATTTTTCAGAGTAAGACTTTCTAGTCAAAGGAATTATATTCTGGTGTACGGATTTATGTTCTGGTGCAAAGTCCTTATCACATTATTGACTGGGAGCAAACGGTTCGGCCTGGCACTGGTCCAATGGACTTTGAGTAGCATTGACAGAACAATGGCCCGAAGTCAACAGATCTGATTTTAAGTAGTCTTCACTCATATTAAGTACATGACAGTAGGAAAATCACTTAACATCTCTGAGATTCTATTCTTTAATCTGCAAAAATAAAAGGGTTTGAGTAAATCCTCAATGTTCTTATAAATATCTATTAATTTGTATTGCAGATTTAAATCCCATCTCTATCATTTGCTATGTCACTTCTAATTACAAATATTAAAACTACATCATGACTAAAATCTTGTACTACCAAGATATGAAGACTTTTTTCTGAATTTGATTTTGTCTTTAAAAAAAAATGAAAAATATATAAATTATCGGTGCTGTTGTTGTTTAGTCGCTGTCATGTCCAACTGTTTTGTGACCCCATGGACTGAAGTCCACCAGGTTCCTCTGTCCATGGGATTTCCCAGGCAAGAATACTGGAGTGGGTTGCCATTTCCTTCTCCAGGGCATCTTCCTGATCCAGGTATCAAAGCCTTTTATTAAAGAAAAGCATCCATTCCTTATAGTCTCTTCAAGGATCAAATCCTACAAGGGGAGAAAATTTGCAATAGCCCTAATATCCCAAAGAGGACACTAAGACATGATTCTTGGATCACAGGGTACTAGTCACAATGAGTGCAGACACAGTTTCTTTCATGAAGCACTTACCATCTGGGCAATAACATCCATCAAGACAATGGAGATTGCTCCCAAGACACTGTTTCTCAAATGTGCAGGTTGGTGGGCAACAACTGATACAATCCCGATGGACAAAGCTGTCATCACATTTATCGACTAAAATGGGCAAACAGGTGAGCAGTAAGTCAATGCTACTCAACTCTCTTTGAAAAAGATGACAATGTTTTTTTTAAATTTTTTTATTGAAGTATAGTTGATCTACAATATTGTGTAGGTTTCAGATATACAGCACAGTGATTCAGTTATATATATAAAATATATATCATACATATTTTATATATATAAATTCTTTTTCAGATTATTTTCCCTTATACATTATCACATAATATTGAGTATGGTTCCCTGTACTATACTGTAGGTTTCTATCAGTTATCTATTTTATACATAGTAGTGTGTATATTTTAATCTCAGCCTCCTAATTTATTCTTCCCCCCACCTCTCTTTCCCCCTTGGTTTGTTTCCTATGTCTGTGAGTCTCTTTCTGTTTTGGAAAATAAGTTCATTTGTTTCTTTTTATCTTTTAGATTCCACATGTGTGCATTATCATATGGCATTTATCTTAGAATATTACTCAGTCATAAAAAGAATGAAATAATGCTATTTGCAGTAACATATGTGAGAGATTATCATAATAAGTGGGGTAAGCCAGATAAAGACAAAGATTAGAGTGTTTTAAAAGTATTCAAAAGTTTACCAATATTATGGCATCAATAACAAGTCTTTGCAGTTCACTAGTTTTGAACAGTAGGGTAAGTTTTGAGTACTAGGATAAGCCTAAAATTAACAGAAGTACACAGACACGGCTGGAAAATAAGGAAACATACTGCATGCTGGAAAGTCATCTCTCCAATCTTGAATAGGGTAGCCCGCATGGGAACAGGCTCTAGCATACTCGGTGGCTGCTCGACAATAGGTCTCATCATCATGAGTTCTGGAAAGTGAAAAGACAGATCAAAAGTCATACAGAAAATACTGAGAGGAACTGTGCCCTTGAGCTCTTGTTCTGGAGAAAATCTGACTATGTGGTGAATATTCTAATATTAGTTGATGTCAGATTATATATATGTATATAATGTATAATAATGCAGAAAACATATAAACATGGGATCCCAGATTTAAAAGACTAAGTAAATTGTTTCATTTAAGTCTTTCAATAATTTGGCCATTTTTCTTTGGGCTCAAAGGAGTACCATACTAAAAAAGATTTCTATTTTATTTATGACATTTGTTCTAGAATCTTTGTATTTTTTTGCTCCCACACAAAGCATCCCAGACCTTTCAAAATTTAATAAATCCTATCAATATTATTATTAATTAACCCTATTTAATAATTCTACCACAACAAAAACATCAAATATGAAAACGATTTCTAAGATACCATGCTCTTGATAGTTTACATGCTGGAATAAAATCAATACTAATAATATGCACTTGTGAAGGATTAAATAAATAGCATTTCATTTGAGAGTTAAAAGATTTTTAATTCTTTCAGGTTTAAATTACTAAAGCCAGTTACTTTGCTAATGTTGCTAAGAGTGAATAATCTCTAAGAATTTTTTTATAATCACCTTAGAAACTCCCCCAAACAAATATAAGAGGTCAGCCAATTCCCAAAGCAGATTAACAAGGCATCTATAAAATCAACAGTGTTTATAAGGTAGTGGGCTTGTTTTTCAAGCCAACTGAAAGTCTAAATAGCTAAATACCTTTACAACCTTAAGAATGTTGTATTTTGTGAACCTTAGCATTTTCACTGTTTCT
Organism: Giraffa tippelskirchi; assembly: GCF_054371585.1. NCBI lineage: Eukaryota > Metazoa > Chordata > Mammalia > Artiodactyla > Giraffidae > Giraffa > Giraffa tippelskirchi. The sequence continues at coordinate 112,398,820 of NC_137278.1, read as the reverse complement.
ATTGTAAAAACCACTAATCTCAAATTGCCCTTATCCTGTGTTACTATAATTAGAGTCATGCAGATTATCTAGTCCAATTAACTAAGCTTTAGAAGAAAAAAAAGGACTGAAGACTTCAGAAGCACAGAAAATATTTTAAATCTCCAAACAAGTCTCTGAAAAACAGAGTAAGTTAAAACTGTTGAATTCTTAGAAAGATGTTAAATTTATGATTTACTTTAAACATAGGCAATTTTCCTACAATTAATGGAGGCTTTGAAAGCTAATAAAGTAACTGAATATTGGTTTTCCAACCTAACACAACTTATTATTCTAATTGTTTATTGTGTCTATGTTATACTAGGAACTGTACTAGGCACATTACATATGGCATTGCATAAAAACAACAGTTGGGCAACGAATTATTTACTGAGGGGAAAATTAGCTTATTTTTCCATTTTGGATGTTAACTTTAATAAGGAACATAAGCATTAAGTAACAGTTGTTTTTAAATCAATTGACTTGGGTGTGGCAAGATTAGAAGCATTTCCTTGCTGCAAAGTTTAGCATTATTAGAAGCAGAATGAGGAGGACCTGAGCTCAAGGACTGGTATTGTATCATCCTTCAAATTCCAACTCAGCTATCATTTTCTCTAGGCACTCCCTGATAAGGTTAGTAGTTCTCTCCTCCACATTCACTGTATTTTGCATTTAAAGCATGTACAATTGCTGAGAACCTGTTTTTCTGCCCCATGAGAATCTGAGTTCCTAGGACAGGGACTATTTCTAAAGTGTTTCTGTTTCCATGGCCAACAGACACATGAAAGGATGCTCAATGTTACTAATCATCAGGGAAATACAAATCAAAACCACAGTGAGATATCACTTCACACCTGTCAGAATGGCTGTTGTCAAAAAAAAGCAACAAATAACAAATTGTTGGTGAAGAGGTGGAGAAAAAGGAACTCAGGTGAACTGCTGGTGGGAATGTAAAACGGTGTAGCCACTCTGGGAAAGAGAATGAAAATTCCTCAAAAAACTAAAAATAGAATTACCCTATGATCAAGCAGTTCCACTCTTGGGTATATATCTGGAGGAAGCAAAAGCACTAATTTGAAAAGATAAATGCATATCAATGTTCACAGCAGCATTTTTTTTTCATCAGTAGAAGGCATTCATTTTTTTCAAGCAAAATTTATCAAGATCAGAACCAGCTTCATGGGAATGTGACCTGCGCAGTCAGTCACACAGCCCCTGGTCTTAAAAAGGCCATCCCTCAGTTGGATCCTGTACTCTTTTAATGCCCTGCTGTCACTATCCTGAATGCTTAGCAATTTTTTTTAACAAGGGGCCTTGCGTTTTCATTTTGTACTACCCCTCCCCCCCTTGATTTATTACATCCTAAACAAATTAACTGACATTCTGACATAATCCAGGCTAAAACACAGTCAACCTACCTGGAATAAGCAGAAGTTAAGAAACTAGGCAAAAGGCAAATTCAGATCTCCTGAGAATAGTCAGGTTATATGAAATAAGATCAAGCAAAAATTCATACTCCTTACTATGAGCCCTAAGACACCAGGTAATCTAGACCCTGTCTACTTCTCTAACTTCATCTCCTCTCTCTCGCTTCCATTCACCATGCTCCAGCTACACTTTTTGTGTTCTGTAAACACCCCAAATTTGTTTTGCCATACTTCCCAGGAGGCACTAAAAGTGAAAGTGTTAGTCGCTCAGTCCTGTCTGAGTTTGTGACCTGAGGGACTATAGCCTGCCAGGCTCCTCTGTCCATGGGATTTTCCTGGCAAGAATACTGGAGTGAGTTGCCATTTCCTTCTCCAGGCGATCTTCCCAACTCAGGGATTGAAAACAGGTCTCCTGTATTGCAGGCAGGTTTTTTACAGTCTGAGCCATCAGGGAAGTCAGTAGTAAAGAACTCGCCTGACAATACAGGAGACATAATAGATGCGAGTTCAATCCCTGGGTTGGGAAGACTCCCTGGAGGAGGGCATGGCCACACACTCCAGTATTCTTGCCTGGAGAATACCATGGTCAGAGGAGTTGGCAGGCTTCAGTCCATAGAGTCGCAAAGAGTTGGACATGACTGAAGCAACTTAGCACATAGCATTACTTATAAGAGCCAAGATATGGAAGTAACCTAAGTGTCCATCAACAGGTGAATGTATAAAGACAATATTATATATGGAATATTATAAATGGAATATTACACAGCCAAAACAGGGAACACAATTTTGCCATTTGCAGAAACATGGATAGGCCTGAAGGGTATTATGCTTAGTAAGAAAGCAAATACTGTGTGTTTTCACTTATATGTCAAATTTAAAAAAAATAAAATGAATGAATATAACAAAAGAAAAACAGACTCACAGAGAACAAACTAATGGTTATCAAACTAGTGGGGAGAGGGGGTGGAGTGGGACAAAATAGGAGAAAATAGGGGTTAAGAGGTGCAAACTACTAGGTATAAAATAAACAAGATACAAGCATGTAATGTACAGTGTAGAGAATATAGTCAATATTTTATAATAACTAAATAGAAAATAATCCATAAACATATGGAATCACTATGTTATATACCTGAAACTAATATAATATTGTGAATCAATTATACTTCACGAAAAAAGTTTTTTAAGTAAAACAAAATAAATTAAAAATCAACATAATAAATTGTTTCTATTGCACCAAGATGTGGCATAATGCTCAGCTCAGAATAGACACTCAGGAAATATGTATTAAATTGAATTCATATTATCATAATCCAAGCAGGAAATTTGTATTCAACAGATTCATAATTATATAATCATGGTATAGGATCCCTGTGAAGCAGTCCTTTAATATAAGAAATGAACAGAATCTCCTTCAGGGGAAAAAGAATGTAGGTGAGTGTAGTCCTGGACGGACTATTGAGGAGAGTAAAAGGCCAACTCTGGTACCTTCCCTCTTCCATTTTATCAATACACACTTATTCACTTGCATAGTCTTTTCTTTGGTTTACATGCCTGCTTTGCCTGGCTTCTTCAGCTCAAATACATATCTTAAGGTGTCAGTTGATTTCAACCAGTAAAGGTGTTTCACTATTCTGCTGTTTTTATTTGCTCTAAAGAAAGCAACTAGGTTTCAAAATTCAAAATGTAAACACAACAAAATTTCAAAAGACAAAAATGTTAACTTCTTAATGAGGAAATTTCAGATGAAGCAGGTACAGCAGGCTATACTTTGTGCGAGTTTCCTCTTCTTTTTAATATTAGAACCTGCAGTTTTTGCTGGGCATATGGCTGCCCAGCCAAAGACAACATTTCCCAGCTGTCCTTACTGCTAGGGGTGGCCATGTTTCTAAGTTCTGGCCAAAGGGTTAAAAGTGAAAATGTGCATGAAACTTCTAGATCAGATCTCTTCCTTAAAAATGCTGGTGGTGGTGGTTTAGTCCCTAAGTCACGTCTGACTCTTGCGACCCCATGGACTGTAGCCCACCAGGCTGCTCTGTCCATGGGATTTTCCAGGCAAGAACACTGGAATGGGTTGCCATTTCCTTTTCCAGGGGATCTTCCCAACCCAGGGATTGAACCCAGGTCTCCTGCACCACAGGCAGATTCTTTACTGACTGAGCTATGACAATTCTCTCTTTCCTTTTCTGCCTTCCTAAGGGCTAAAAGATGGACATGGCAGTGGTGAGACAGTTTTTGACAATGAAATTGAGAATAATACCCTAGGCTCTGGGAGATGACATAGCCAATAGTATCTCTGAGTCAATGGAAAACTCGTGGAGCAGACACACACTATGAACCCAAGACCTCTTGCCAGCCTGGACTTCACATGAGAGAAATACAAGCATTCAATTTAATTGAAGCCCCTGATATTCTGCCAATTGAAGCCACCAAACAATATCCCAACGAATAAATGGAGAATGACTTTCTGGACCTGCCCGAAATAAGGGCAATGGAGTACCTACAGATCCCTCCAAAGGAGACTGAGAGAACAGAGATATACCAAGACAGCACTTAAATGAAAAGTAAAACCAAATAGAGAACAGAATGTTGTTAAATATAAAGAAAGGTCAGTACTCAATATTTTGGACAGAGGGAGTATTCTTTCAAAGCTCCTGCATTAGTTTAAAAATCCCTGAAATTTAGCCTATACATACAAATAAAAGTATAACTGTACTTAACTCAAAATTAACAAGTATCCCAAACAATCTCATTTTAATATCTGGAAAATATCATTGCATTCATTATTTTTATAATTATCTTAATCAAATTAAACGCAGAGTGATTATAAGTAACATAATTTCATACTACTTCAACCTTTCTTATTTGTTTTCACCTTTCCTGTTTGTTTCCACCTTTGGTAAACTTAAACCTCCTAACAAGCTACCAGGATTTAATTTCAGAGGTTTTATTCAAACAAAAATTAGTCTGGTCTTTCATAACAATGTTCCCATGTACCATTTATACTTCTTGGAATACTTAAAAATATAGCATATTAAAAATTTCTTGAGATACTCTCTAACATCCAAGATAGCTAATCACATACATTTGGTAATTTTTTTAAATTGAAGTATAATTGATTTACAATGTTGTTTTAGTTTCTGGTGTATAGCAAAGTTATTCAGTTATACATATATACACATTCTTTTTCATTTTCTTTTCCATTATGTTTTATTACAGGATATTGAGTACAGTTCCCTGCTCTGTTCAATAGGACTTTGTTCTTTTTCTATCTTATATACAGTAGTTTGTAGCTGCTAATCCCAAACTCCTAATTTATCCCTCCCATAGCCTTTCCCCTTTGGTAACATAAGCTTGTCTTCTACGATTGTCTGTTTCTATTTCATAAGTAAGTTAATTTGCATAATATTTTACATTTCACATGTAAGTGATAGCATATGGTATTTGTGTTTGTCTTTCTGACTTAGCCTGATAACCTCTAGGTTCATCCATGTTGCTGCAAATGGCATTATTTCATTCTTTTTATCACTAAGTAGTATTCCATTGTATACACAGATATGTCACATCTTTTTTCTTAATTTAGTTTGAATCCAAGGATATTTGCTTTACAATATTGTGTTGGTTTTTGCCATACATCAGCATGAATCTGCCATACATATACATATGTCCCCTTATGCCACATCTTCTTTATCCATTTATCTGTTCATGGACACTTAAATTGTTTCCATTTCTTGGCTATTGTTAGTAGTGCTGCTATAAATATTGCTGTCCATGTATCTCTTACTTGTTAAATTTTTGAAAAAAATATAAAGACTTCAATAATGGTAATCTATATTGATGAACATATTATGATGAGTCTCACTGAATATACTCCCTAGACAACCACTTTTGTCTGGAGTTCTTAACCCAGGAGTGAATGCAGGAGCCTGTAACCTTGGTGTGAAAAATATTACATGTTTGTTTTCCCTAATTTCCTGCTTATATTTAGCATTTCTTTCAATTACACACATAGGCGATACATAAGGCAATGTTCTTAGCAGAATCTGTAACTTTATCATCAGTATAACTCATATCTCATTTTTTCATATTTTCATTATTGTTTATACTCTTTTTTAGTTGGAGTTTCAATATCAAACTCTCAAAAATTAATAGAATGAATATACAATAAAGTAGAAGGATATGGTAGACCTAGAAAGCACCATGAACCAATGAAAAATAATTAAGACTTATACAATTTTCATACAACAGTAGGATACAAATTCTATTCAAGTTCCCATAGACTATAAACTAGGAGACACTGGAACACATCCAGGGACATAAATGCTATGCTAAGTCGCTTCAGTCGTGTCCGACTCTGTGCGACCCCATAGACGGCAGCTCACCAGGCTCTGCCGTCCCTAGGATTCTCCAGGCAAGAATACTGGAGTGGGTTGCCATTTCTTTCTCCAGTGCATGAAAGGGAAAAGTGAAAGTGAAGTCACTCAGTCGTGTCCGACTCTTAGCGACCCCATGGACTGTAGCCTACCAGGCTCCTCCATCCATGGGATTTTCCAGGCAAGAGTACTGGAGTGGGGTGCCATTGCCTTCTCCGAGGGACATAAAACAAGGTGCAAAATTTCACGGCCTAAATGTATTGAAATCATACAGAGTCTGTTCTCTTATCACTGTGGAAGTATGTTAGAAATCAATATCAAAAGATATTTGAAAATAACGCACATATTTCCAGGCTTCCCTTGTGGCTCGGCTGGTAAAGAATTCGCCTGCAATGTGGGAGACCTAGGTTCGATCCCTGGGTTGGGAAGATCCCTGGAGAAGGGAAAAGCTACCCACTCCAGTATTCTGGACTGGAGAATTCCATGGACTATACAGTCCATGGGGTCGCAAAGAGTCAGACACGACTGAGTGACTTTCATCATCATCATCATTATCATCACATATTTTCAAGTGCAATGTGACTATTACCCAGTAAGTTTTTAATAGCTGTTAGTACAGCTTATGTTTTACATTTCCCACTACATTCCATCAATTGCTGAGATAGTAAAGTTATAGAATGGTTTTTGCTCTTCTTTTTGGATAAAAGAATTTTATTATAAATACTGATTATTTCACTTACTTGCAAAGATCATTAACGCAGCTGGCAATATATAAATACGGATCAATATATTCATGGCAGCTCAAAAAGGGAAATTGCAACAGTATCTGACACTTGAAGAAGATTGCCTATGCAGAAAAAGATGGTAGTCACTAGAACATACTAAATGATACGCATGTACTCTCTTTTTTTTCTGTTGATCTATTTGCAAGATTCTCTGTTCTTACTAGGAAAGAGAAGGTATGTAGGCTTATAAATTTAAACAACATTTTCTAACTATTTTCATAATGAGCACCACTTTTATGAAGCTCATTGCATTCATCATTTTGGAAGTAAACATAAATTTATTCTTCTTGCATTACATTTCTGGAATTTAATAGTATTTAATTATGTTGTGTTTACACTAAAAATGCTTAGTGTGAAACATACAAATACAACTATACGTGTGCTGTATCCAACATGCCAAAGTTTTTCACATCATATTTACCTCAAATGCTGGCATTCCACTGGAGCAAGGATTTGGAAAATCTGAAGGTGTGGGTACACATTTGGTGTCATCTGGAGTTTGCACCGACCAACTATTTGCAAACACAGCAATGTCTTCTGTATAGTCCTCTATTTCACACAAACACACACACAAAAATATGTGTAATAGGATCCCTTTCCACAAGCACACAGTTCACCAACATAAAATTTCTGGTCAAAAAGCTAAACTCAGTAACTTTATAATTACCAATGATATTAGACTATAGAATTACTTTAGCATAATATACATAAATTGAACAAAGTTTAAGTACCAAATACCAATAATACCATTGGAGTAGAAAAAGCAAACTTCATTGAAGGAACATGGGGGAGGGTTGAAAGCAAGTGGCACCACATGCATACCAGTAAAGTACTAATTAGCCTGTAGTGTATACGGCAAAGAGGAGAGAAAATATGCATAAAACTAAAAACATAAGTAACAGTTTGGTATAAAAATTTTCAGACAGCCCTTTCATTCTACTTGACATTAGTCAGAACCTTACTAAAACTGCAGCTCCAATTTAACACTAAAATTAAAATGCTTCATATAAAATGTGCTACAAATGAAGTAATTTTTTGTCCATATTGGGACACTTCTGAGAGTGAAAGAGAGACACTATTAATTATTATGCTGGGAAAAACAAGAGAAAATCAGGGGTTCTATGATGATGTGTAGCTAGCTACAGACATGAATTATGGAATAAGAATCTCAACTAGACAACAAACTTAGATCTTTCTATATCTACAGAAATTCTGAAAAGGCTCATTTCTTTGTGAAGTCATGCCTGAAGAATGCATAGGAATGCACAGAGAAATACAATTTTAATCACTGTTAAGAAACTATGAATTCAATGGCATTCAGTTCTGCCTCTAAAGATTTATCTAATCAGCAAAGTACAGACTGTTTCAAAAAAATACTAGGCATCTTTTTTTTAAATTTATTTTTTTATTGAAGGATAACTGCTTTACAGAATTCTCTTGCTTTCTGTCAAACCTCAACATGAATCAGCCATAGGCATACAAATGGGAGATGGGAGGAAGGTTCAAAAGGGAGGGGATATATGAATACTAGGCATCTTTAAGCTAAAGGTAATACAGCTCAACTATGGACATTGTCTTGCATTATTACCGTATGGAAGAAAATCAAAAGGCAGGTTCTAGTCACATCCTTATAAATTATTGTAAGTTTTTTTTAAATCATTCTGTTTTACACTATGTACAGGCGTGCTAAGTCGCTTCAGTCATAGTCAACTCTTTGCGACCCTATGGACTGTAGCCCACCAGGCTCCTCTGTCCATGAGATTCTCTAGGCAAGAGTACTGGAGTGGATTGCCATGTCCTCCTCCAGGGATCAAACCCTCATCTCCTGTATCTCCTGCATTGACAGGCGGGTTCTTTACCACTAGCGTCACCTGGGAAGCCTGCTTTACACTATACAGTAAATAAAATTGTGAAAAAGCTGAAATCTCTCTTCAGGCTTCTTCTACATACTTTCCAGGATCCTTCTTGCCTACTGCCAGCCATAATTCAGTCAAATTTCCTCCTTCTGGTCTTCTCCCACAAACAACCTGCTAAAGTCCTTTACATGCAGCCCAATTATGTCACTGCGAGCAACCGTTCCATGTTCCAGGTTATCAAAGTCTGTCTGACTTTTAACTCAAATCCTAATCTGAATCTCTCTGCCTCTAACAAGAGCAGATGCTATTTTCTATCCCAATTTCTGTACCATGCTCCCTAAATGTCCCCGGGGAAGTTACCCATAGTAGTCTTCTTTAACTCTTTTCTAGCTCTCAATAATACTCATAAAGCTTTGATACAGAAGAAAAATAAATCAGCAATTAACATCTGATTGGCTCTGCCTGGGTCCAAAACCCTACTCCCTAATATAGTCTCAACAGCCAACTTTGCGAACTCTCTCATTTCTAACTACCCAACTGGACGCAAAATACCATTTCAGAATGATCTCTATGCTGCATATTTGCATTGTGCTCACTTTTAAACACTTTCACTTACATTTTCTCATTAGATCCTCACAATCTGGGAAGGCCTCAGGATTATTATTATTATCTCCATCTTTTATGTAAGAAAATTGACTCCTTGAAGCCCTGCTCTTTAGCTACTAGTAAACTCATACTGATGAAGCAGTATCCATCCAGGTAAAATGTTTGCATTTTAACAAGGGCCTCTTAAAGCAATGTCTTTAATCAAACATTTTCCTGTTAGCTCCAGTATAGGCTTATTGAGAGCACTTGGAGATGACTATAAATTAGCCAGTAATTAACAGTAATTAATAATAACTAACATAATAATTAACAGTAACAATAAATATCAGTAAATAATTCAGTAATTAACAATGTGCCACACCAGGCACTGTACTAAGTATTTTACACAGATTATCTCATTTAAACCTTGCAACTCTATGAAGTATACACTACCAGTATACCATTAAACTTACAAAGTTGCAAAGCAGAATTTGATTCCAGAACTCACTCTCTAAGTAGGACTTTCATTCCCTTAAAACACAACATATGGGCAACTCTTCTCATTAATTTTATAATGTAAAACAAAAAGTATTATATAGCACTTTACAGATTAAAGTCAATATCTCTCATATTTATCTAGGCATAGCATTGGGAGTGAGTTGGAGCTACAACTCAATTCTGATAGCAGCATTTACAAGCTATGTTACATTGGGCACATCACCTTGTGTCCTCATTGTAAAATTAAGAAAATACCCACCTTACATGGCTCAGCTGGTAAAGAATCTGCCTCAATGCAGGAGACCTGGGTTCGATCCCTGGGTTGGGAAGATCCTCTGGAGATGGGAAAGGCTCCAGTATTCTGGCCTAGAGAATTCTATGGACTATATAGTCCATTCTTGTCACAAAGAGTCGGACACGACTGAGCGACTTTCACTTACATGAATGATGTTGTAAGAGTTGGGAATAATATAACTATGTAGTCATATTGTTATTGTTGTTTAGTCGCTAAGTCATGTCCAATTTTTTCTGACCCCATGGACTGTAGCCTGCCAGGCTCCTATGTCCAAGGGATTTCCCAGGCAGGAATATTGGAGTGGGTTGCCATTTCCTTCTCCAGGGGATCTTCCTGATCCAGGGATCAAACTCACATCTTTTGCTTAGCAGGTAGATTCTTTACCACTGAGCCATCTGGGAAGCCCATGTATTCATATTAACTATTACTATAAATAGTATGAATCTATGTTATTATTATTAATAATACTGTGAGTTCCAAATTATTTTAATCCATATTTTACAGCTGAAGAAACTGAGTATCAGAGAGATTAACTGAAATGCCTCAAGTTATAAAACTTGTAAGACTTAGAACAAGATTCAAAGCCAGGTCTGCTGGCACTAAGCACAGCACTCTTTTTTTATTACACATTTATATATGGCTACAAATCATGAATAAGTCCTGTAATTCTCTTATTTTGTTGCCACTGCACACTAGCACCCATACTAAAACAGAACCTATTTTTAACAGCTCACTGAGATTAGTTTCATAACTTAGAATGAAGTTGAGTGAATGATGTGTACATCATCATACATGATAAAAAAAAAACTTCCAAGTTATTTTTCAACTTTTATAAATTCTGCTTAAATTTTATTATATTCACAAAACTATTGTGTGGCAGTCATTTAACTTATTCCTATCCAGACTAGAAGCAAAATATGTTTTGCCCAAAAGCAGGCAAGTTTGCCCCAAATGAGTTTGAATCACTAAAATATAAGCCCCAAGAAGGGAGGAGTTTTTGCTTTGTTCCCTGACATATCCCGAGCTCCTACAACAGTGCCAGACACAAAGTAAATGCTCAGTTAGTATTTGTTACATGAGTAAAACCTGACTTGTATTAATTTAACAAATGTAAATTAGCTCATGGAATTCAAGAATAACACAAAAACATTTTCCTGTTCAAACGTCACTTAAAATCATGTAAGCAGGCAAATAATAGCTACCATTTTTTACCCAACCTAGAACAAGTTTTGTACCCTTCTGGGCATATAAACAGAGTACTCAGTGCAGAAAGAAGACCGCAGAGGTACCCATCCATTTCTTCTCCTCCACCTGCTCACCTTGCTGAATGATGAAATCATCAGATTGAATACCATTGTAGTTTGCACATAGGCCACATGATTTCCCTTTATGCTCCTCAGACAGCTTCAAGTAAATTCCAGATATTCCATCCCAAGCCAATGAAAAACCAAAGGTTGTTTTCACCAGAATATAGTCAGCTAGTTTCTCAATGAAAACCTGTCCAATTGTCTGAGGCAATGTTAAACTTGAAAAACAGAACACAAGCAATCTAAGAATTATGGTGAAACATCAATTACAGATGATCTATTTCTTTCTTGAAGTGACTGAGAAATAAAAGATAATTATTATTCAAAATTGTTGAATAAACCATGCAATTAGATTTCCCAAGGAACCACCCTATGGAAAATCTCAACATTTTTGAAATTTTAATAGTGAAATAAATGCAATAAAAATTATACCTATTTCTGCATACTTATTTAGATTTTACACTTACAGAGAGTTTAAGATAATCTAAAAATGCTGCTCAACAATTTTGAAGTAAGAACAAACAATGCTCAAAGTGTGTAAACACATTGCTTGAGTGGTGATTTTGTTTAATTTTGTTTTAAAATTGGCTATAAGGAATTAAGAGCTCCTATCCCCAAAATATCACCTTGATACAAATCATCATTTCCCCACGAAAAAAGTCTAGGCATGATTAATTATGATTTACAGCTTTAATGCTGCCAAGTATATCTTTAAGAATAAAGATACTTTCCATGCAGTATTGCATAGGGATTATATTCATAATTTTTAAGTTGCATACAATTTGATCTGTTTAAGCAAGGGTCACACTGAAGAGTTAAACTCCTGATCCAATGTCTAGTCTTTCCATTTTTCACAAACATGTACACATACAAGAGAACTGAGACATAAGAGAAGTGAAGAAAATGAAACAGGCATTTTAAAAGCACAGTAAGTCACCTAGAATGCTTTTAAAAGAACACTCTCCTCCATCCATCAGAAAGTATTACAGGAAAGAGCAGGTGTTCGTAATTAAAAAAATGAAAGGAAAAAATCATTTTTACTAAAATAGCCATGCTAACTGAAAATTATAAACAATAATGTGAGTAAGATGAGAGGTTAGTATGTATGTTCATATATCTCTCTCAAAATTTTTAAATTATTGAGTTCCTCTCCAGGAAGTGAACATGGCTACATGAAATAAAAACTATAAAATTAAGAATACTCATTAACAAAGGGATAGTCCCCAAAGAAATGATTCAAATGCCTGTAATCATTTGCACAAGTATGTTTGCAGATAATTATCTAGTCATAAGATTTCATTTTAAGAATAAGAAAATAACTAAAATTTACACTGGAGAATAAATAAGAAGACTTTCCTGTCATAATCTATACTTATTAAAATTAGAAACACAAGAAATTCATTTTAAATTGAAGGTAAAAGTTAGTATGAATAATATTTTTTAAGTTTGCAAGTTTACAAAAACCATACTTGAGAAAAATGAGTCATGTTTTATAAAGATATTCCATTGCAATGGGATGTTCACTGCAGGGAGGTATAGTTGTTCTGTTGTGGGTATTCCTTGGTTTAGTCATTTGTCACATGATCTCTTTTCACAGTAAATTTGATTAAGTACACAATTTTTGAAAATAAAATAAAAGATGCTAGTAGAGATGAGTGGTGATTCTAAAAATTTTATAATCTCCCATAAATTTAAGAAAAACCCCATGCAACCTAGGCAGGAAACAATAACAACACAAACTAAAATGAATGCACAGATTAATTCTGAAAATTATTCACAGGTTCATATGCACCAAATCCCTTCATTTCACAGGGGAGACAACTGAAAACGAGAAAGGTAAAATATGAGGTGCAGAGTCTCACACATTTGATTTCCTTTTGGTAAACATTTCTCTAGCACCTGCTATGAGATAGGCCCTAGGCCAAGAAGAGCATTATTATAAGCAATTTAGGTGAATAATAAGGAAACCATCTTCTTTTTATTATACAAATGGAAATCTTCAAAGAAATATTTTCTCTGAGTTAAAATTTAAATGTGATCTCCTAGATTTAGCAAAGGGCTAGTATTCTTGAAAATCTAATTGAATGACACTTTTGTTTTATAAAACTATAATTTTAAGTGCTCACTATGCTAGCCTAAGTTCCATATAAAAATCCTAAATCACTATTTAAATTCAGCTCCAAGAATATATATTATCTTTCCATTCAAATGGATAAGCTATCTTTTATAAGAAATTGAAAAGTACAGAACCCAACAGATCAAGAAAATAAGCCCAAGAGGGGCTGCTTGGGGTTGTTTGACTATGAAAAAGCCTGGGTCAATGCCTGCCTCCCCCAGTGCTTCATCTAAAGCTTTTCTGCTATCACCTGCTGCCTCTTGAGGAATCTAAATTGAGAAAGAAAGCACATAGGTTGGTACAGCTATCGTACCAGAAAGCATTCCCATGGTTCAAACACTTGCTGGTGAATTCTGAATGATGGATAGAATTGTTCTATCACATAATTTACTTTTCTTGACAAAGTAATGTCAGCCAAAACAGAAAAAAAATACCTGCCCTCATAAAATATGCCCTATTAGAGGAAAACAGTTAACAAAATTTATGACAAAATGTAACTAAAATATATATTATGCTTGATGACATGAAGAAATATTAAGCAGAGAAAAGAGAGTGTGTCAAGGGTTGAGAGGCAACTTAAAATTGAGTATTTCTATACTTATTAAGCTTGGAAGATAGATTATTACACTGTATTCTAGTTTAAAATGTACAAACCTTCTATTAAATAAATTAACATCCATTTCCCCAAAAGTTTCAATTCTAGAAGTGGGCCCCTCACTTATATATTCAAGACCAGTTATTTAGTGACTCTAACAGAAAATCCTAAGTGACACCTAAACTTCATTTACACAAATTTGGAAAGGATTTTCAGAGGGTTAGTTTAATTTTGATTGTTTAAAAAAGAAGAAGAAAAGATTTATGAAAGATAGCAAAAAATAATTTTTGAGTTGAACTATGAGGATTTCATGAAGCAGGGCAAAGGCTAATAGAGTTCTGCCACGAGAATGCACTGGTAATAGCAAACACCCTATTCCAACAACACAAAAGAAGACTCTACACGTGGACATCACCAGATGGTCAACACCGAAATCAGATTGATTATATTCTTTGCAGCCAAAGATGGAGAAGCTCTATACAGTCAGCAAAAACAAGACCAGGAGCAGACTGTGGCTCAGATCATGAACTACTTATTGACAAATTCAGACTTAAATTGAAGAAAGTAGGGAAAACCACTAGACCATTCAGTATGACCTAGATCAAATCCCTTATGAGTATACAGTGGAAGTGGCAAATAGATTTAAGGGACTAGACCTGAGAGACAGAGTGCCTGATGAACTATGGACAGAGGTTCGTGACATTGTACAGGAGACAGGGATCAAGAAAATCCCCATGGAAAAGAAATGCAAAAAAGCAAAATGGTTGTCTGAGGCCTTACAGATAGCTGGGAAGAGAAGAGAAGCGAAAAGCAAAGGAGAAAAGGAAAGATATTCCCATCTCAATGCAGAGTTCCAAAGAATAGCAAGGAGAGATAAGAAAGCCTTCCTCAGCGATCAGTGCAAATAGAGGAAAACAACAGATTGGGAAAGACTAGAGATCTCTTCAAGAAAATTAGAGATACCAAAGGAACATTTCATGCAAAGATAGGCTTGATAAAGGACAGAAATGGTATGGATCTAACAGAAGCAGAAGATATTAAGAAGAGGTGGCAAGAATACACAGAAGAACTGTACAAAAAAGATCTTCACAACCCAGATAATCACGATGGTGTGATCACTCACCTAGAGTCAGACATCTTGGAATGTGAAGTCAAGTGGGCCTTAGAAAACATCACTACAAACAAAGCTAGTGGAGGTGATGGAATTCCAGTTGAGCTATTTCAAATCCTCAAAGGTGATGCTGTGAAAGTGCTGCACTCGATATGCCAGCAAATTTGGAAAACTCAGCAGTGGCCACAGGACTGGAAAAGGTCAGTTTTCGTTCCAATCCCAAAGAAAGGCAATGCCAAAGAATGCTCAAACTACCGCACAATTGCACTCATCTCACATGCTAGTAAAGTAATGCTCAAAATTCTCCAAGCCAGGCTTCAGCAATACATGAACCGTGAACTTTCAGATGTTCAAGCTGGTTTTAGAAAAGGCAGAGGAACCAGAGATCAAATTGCCAATATCCACTGGATCATCAAAAAAGCAACAGAGTTCCAGAAAAACATCTATTTCTGCTTTATTGACTATGCCAAAGCCTTTGACTGTGTGGATCACAATAAACTGTGGAAAATTCTGAAAGAGATGGGAATACCAGACCATCTGACCTGTCTCTTGAGAAACCTGTATGCAGGTCAGGAAGCAACAGTTCGAACTGGACATGGAACAACAGACTGGTTCCAAATAGGAAAAGGAGTACATCAAGGCTGTATATTGTCACCCTGCTTATTTAACTTATATGCAGAGTACATCATGAGAAACGCTGGGCTGGAAGAAACACAAGCTGGAATCAAGATTGCCTGGAGAAATATCAATAACCTCAGATATGCGGATGACACCACCTTTATGGCAGAGAGTGAAGAAGAACTAAAGAGCCTCTTGATGAAGGTGAACGAGGAGAGTGAAAGAGTTGGCTTAAAGCTCAATATTCAGAAAACTAAGATCATGGCATCTGGTCCCATCACTCCATGGGAAATAGATGGGGAAACAGTGGAAACAGTGTCAGACTTTATGTTTTTGGGCTCCAGAATCACTGCTGATGGTGACTGCAGCCATGAAATTAAAAGACACTTACTCCTTGGAAGGAAGGTTATGGCCAACCTAGATAGCATATTTAAAAGCAGAGACATTACTTTGCCAACAAAAGTTCGTCTAGTCAAGGCTATGGTTTTTCCAGTGGTCATGTATGGATGTGAGAGTTGGACAGTGAAGAAAGCTGAGTGCCGCAGAATTGATGCTTTTGAACTGTGGTGTTGGAGAAGACTCTTGAGAGTCCCTTGGACTGCAAGGAGATCCAATCAATCCATCCTAAAAGAGATCAATCCTGGGTGTTCATTGGAAGGTCTGATGTTGAAGCTGAAACTCCAATACTTTGGCCACCTCATGCGAGGGGTTGACTCATTGGAAAAGACCCTAATGCTGGGTAGGATTGGGGGTGGGAGGAGAAGGGGACGACAGAGGATGAGATGGTTGGATGGCATCACCGACTCGATGAACATGGGTTTGGGTAGACTCCGGGAGTTGGTGATGGACAGAGAGGCCTGGCGTGCTGCAATTCATGGGGTCACAGAGAGTCGGACACGACTGAGTGACTGAACTGAACTGATGAGGATTTCTCCTTAATCTCTCTTACAAGTAGATGTAACAATCTTATTTCTACCAATATAAGTGTATGTGTATACTGCACAAACATTAGGGAGGCTAAACTGTTAAGACTTCTTGTTACCTGGCTAGCTTTGGAGCTACTGCAATTTTGATGTCTGCATGCTCTAACTTAGGGCTTCCCTGCTGGCTCAATGGTAAAGAACCCATGGGCTACTGCAGGTGATATGGGTTCGATCCCTGGTCAGGAAAATCCCCAGAGAAGGAAATGGCAATCTACTCCAGTATTCTTGCCTGGGAAATTCCATCGATGGAGCAGCCTGGTAGGCTATAGTCCATGGGGTCGCAAAAGACATGACTTAGCAACTAAAGACAACAGTAAAAGCTATAACTTAAAGGTTGTTGTGTTCGACTCCACGACCCCATGGACCAGAGCCCATCATGCTCCTCTGTCCATGGGATTCTCTAGGCAAGAATACTGGAATGGGTTGCATTTCCTTCTCCAGGAGATCTTCCTAACCTAGGGATTGAATCTGTGTCTCATATGTATCCTGCATTGGCAGGAGAGTTCTTTACCACTAGCACCACCTGGGAAGCCCAACTCAAAGGTTACTGTTGAAGAAATCCTCTCTTCCTAAACTCCACATTCAGTGCCAGAGTGAGATATTTAGAAATTCTGTTAATCTGTGATGTTTTCATTATATCATTTATCATCTTACCTGATTCCATTCTTTTTTATTTCATGCCCATAAATTCGAATTTCTTCTTGGTCTGAAAAGAATAAGCTGATCGAGCGATAACAATAATACACTGAACCAAGGCACTTAGGGCTATTATGAACCTTAAAGGGTGAAAAATAAGAGAAAGCTCAGAAACCAACAACAACACATATACATGCTTTCATTTGAGCTACTAAGTCCACAATGCATGTCTACAGTTTTATAGCATTAGTTCCATGACCCTTTACAAAATTATAGCTACATTTAGGATTTCCAAGAGAAAAAAAAGATATTGACCTTGAAAATTGGACAACAGCATTACCTTCATAAAGCACAAGTTATTCTAGCTTATTTATTTAAATGAGCTGAATCTTTACCTGCAGGATGTAATATTCTATAACTATGTGGTATGTATCAGAAAAAAAAAATAGTTCTGATAGGAAGACAGTAGGGCACCACAAAGAAACACATTTCTAACTTTCGTGTTGATAATTTTTACCTGTTCATGGAACAGAAAATCATGAAATAGAGTTTCAAATGGAGTTCTACATAGAGTAATGTTTAAAGGTTGCAAAAGTAACTAAAACTCTCTAAAAATAAAATTGTGCAAGCACGTTAGGGAAGAGTAATTATCAAAAATTTGATGAGAAAATTAGTTTACTAGTAAAAAAAAATTTCTTTAAGTAAGGAAGAAAAGAGAGGAAGAAAGGAGAAGAGGAATATTAGATTCTCTTACTCCACCACCTAATGACGCCAGAAAATAACTGAAAAAAAAATAGATAACTACATAGATAGAAAAGAACTTTCAAAGCATTAAAGTGATAAGGAAAATCACCAATGATAATATAAAAGTTTAATATTGGAAGAATGTAATATATATTAATTTAGTGATTAACAGGCAAATTTTACTGATCACTTATGTACTGAGGACTGTTCTAGATTCTGGAGATGTATTAGTCAAACAAAATAGACAAAAATACCTGCCCTCACGAAACAAATTTCATTAGAAGAAAGCAGTTAATAAAAAATAAAATTACATGCAACTGAAACATATACTAGGCTAAATGACATGGAGAAATATTAAATGGAGAAAAGAGACAGAGAGTGTGTATCAAGGGTTGTTGGCAGTGGGGGTAGGGGGGAGTTTAGGTTGAATGGCCAACAAAAACCCCACTGAGAGGAAATTCTAGTAGTAAAGATGAAGGAGATACAAGAGCAAGCTATAGGGATATTTAGACCATTCTAGGCAAAAGGAATAGCAAATGCAAAAGTCTAAAGTAGAAGTATAACTAAAATATTCTCGGTATCTGGGAATCTAGACAAAGGACCTCAGGCAGGATAGTGGAAGATTTTCCTTGAAGAAACAAAATGGAAAAAGATGTACAGATACTAATGAAGTGAAAGTAAAAGTTGCTCAGTCGTGTCTGACTCTTTGCGACCTCATGGACTGTACAGGCTCCTCTGTCCCTGGAATTCTCCAGGTAAGAATCCTGGAGAGGGTAGCCATTTCCTTCTCCAGGGGATCTTCCCAACCCAGGGATTGAACCTGGGTTTCCCGATTGCAGGCAGATTCGTTACCATCTAAGCCACCAAGGAAGCCCCACAGATACCAATATCTGGGGCTTATTTAATGAAACTAGAGATTCCCTGCTCAATCTCCCACTAGGCAAGAAAGTCCCCATCCACATATTCAGAGCTACTAACCAGCTTTTAGAACCTAATATTCAAATGTGCATAAACATTCATGGATCATTTGATGAAAGCCTACAACATGAAAGGCAGATGCCAAATAAAGCCCCAAAAAAAGGAGATTAAAGGAGTCAAAAACAATTCAGAAAAATAAACTTCCAAAAATCCGTAATTGGTATCTTCAGGGAGAAAAGTGAGAAAATGCCATTCATGAAACAAGAAAGAAAATGATGCTAAAAGTGAAATTCAAGGAATAAAAATAAGCAATTGGATATTGATAATATGATAGGAAAAACTTATAACTGAAATAGAACTCTGGAAAATAAATATCTAATAATTGGAAAGAAATATCAAAACAAAAAAAGCAAAAAGATGGAAAAGAGAAAGCAATCAATGAGAAAATTAAGGAATCAGTCACTCAGGACAGGAGCTCCAATATCTGAGTTACAGAATTACTGAAAGAGAGGAAATTAAGAAATAAATATTATTCAAAACTGAATTGTTTGAAATGCTAGAAAGGGCTCATCAAGTACCCAGCACAATATATGAAAAAAAAAAGCAACTCACATGACATCTCAGAATGTTGGGGATAAAGAGAAGAACTAAACATTTCTGTAAAGAGAGGGTAAATTTTAAAAGATCATATGCAAAATGATCAGAAATCAGAATGAATTGAATTTTAAAATTCTGAAAGTGATTTCCAAACTATAACCAAAAATCTCCCGCCTATGCACTCTTGAGATGTGAGTAACCACTAGTAAAATCCATTTCACTTGCCTTCACTAATCAAGGTCATCTTAATTGTTGCTACAAAAGATAGGCACATACTCCAAGGAGCAGGTAGTCTAAACAATAAGATGTCTGCCTAAGTTGTTTTCCAGGAACTTGAAGGATTCCTGCCCCTTCAACTGACCACACACAAGTGTCCCTCTCCAGAAAGCACTACAAACAAGCTCTGTGCACATGGGCAGAGCATCCAATAAGCTTTTCAGAGCCTATGTCTCAATTATAAACAAAAATTCAAGAATTGCTAGACACTTCACAGGACCTAAGAAACAAGGGTGGCTCTAGGGGTAAAGAATCTGCCTGTCAATGCAGAGATGTAACATATGCAGATTCTATTCCTGGGTCAGGAAGATCCTCTGGTGTAGGAAATGGCGACCTGCTCCGGTAATCTGCCTGGAAAATTCCCTGGACAGAGGAGCCTGGTAGGCTACAGACCATAGAGCCTCAGAGAGTCAAACATGCCTGAGTGACGAAGCACAAGAAACAGAGAAACCAATACAGGAGAGAGAAGAATGAAACTCACCAGGAAAATGTGAAAAGAAATTCCAAATGCTAGGTGTACAGTAGGCTCAAAAGCAACCAGTCCCAACTGGAACAGGAGAATGAAAAACTGAGAAAGGGATAGCTCATGGGAAGGAAAGAGAAATCGAGACTGCCTGATTTATCTGACCACATTGAGAAGAGTTGAAGGAAGAAAATGGTTAAAGTATAGAAAATGCAGCAAACAAAAAATGAGATAACTTAATTCTATAAAATTGTACAAAGAGAAATGAAATCACAATAACATTAGGCTTGGCTCTCAACAATACTTATATAGCTGTTGTTCATATATGTAAAATACATAAATGACAATAATATAAAAACCACATATGATGTAACCAATAACAGTGATGTAATTCCATTAACAAGAGGGAAGGAAAGTGTGAGTGTGTGTGTGTGTGTGTGTGTGTGTGTGTGTGTGTGTGTGTGTGTATTAGAGGCAGGAAGGATGATATGACAGATGACTTCCCATTTTCCATAGTAAAAAGTGAAGAAATAAGTCCTAACTTTGAAAAATAAAGAAATAAAAGCACATTATAATGTGTTAGGTAAAAACAAGAAGAAATAGCTAAAAAATTGAAGTAATTGCCTTTGGAGAGTCAGATTTTAGCTGGGGTCAAGGGGTGAAGGAAAAAGGGGCTATTTTTACCTTCATTTATCTTGATGAAATCTTTTAAACTAAATATATGTACTATTTTCATAAAAATAAAATTGAATTTAAAGAAAAAGAATCAAAAATATAAAAGTATATACGCATAAAGATATTTATAAATACATGTCTTTTAAAATACTGAAATATTTTAGAATCTAAATATCTAAAACAGAATATAGTTAAATAATTTCAGTACTCCATAGTTGAAACAAGTACAGCTAACAAAATTTGTGTTTGTCAAAAACATTTGACGTGGAAAATAGTTCTTGATATAATATTAGGTGAAATTGTGGGGAAGAAAATTATACATAGTAAAGTTTCAATTTTATAAGTGTGTATAAAGTCCAGAGGAAAAATTTAGAGGGAAATATATGAAGCCATTAGCACTAGTAAGTCTTGACTGATAATTCTAATAGTATTTTTAGACTTCTTTGAATTTTTTCAATTTTCTACAAAAGAGGTGAACAACTTTACAATCAGGGAAAAGATGACATTTGACATAAATGGATTTGTTGATGTGAAAACAAATTCTACCAACCAAACAGAGCCAAGTAGAAGCAATATCTATTAACTCTGAAAGCACAGCTGAGCTTTGTGTGTTATTATCCTCTCAATTATCCAGTTGACACCTTAGTCCTCAAAAGGGCCAGACACTGGACAAGAACATTTCAGTGAAAGAGTCAGAAGGTGTTTGAGTGATAAACTCAGTAACTCCTTCCCAGAGTGGAGGAGTAAAGGACAACAGCGAGCTGAGAACAGGAGCCCTGTATGAACTGAAAACGCTTATCACTGACTCCCCTATCTAAAGAGACCTCCAACTTTTTATCCTTCTGTCCCATAAGTTAACTTTCAATAGACTTCATTTTCTTTTGAGGTCACAGCGATTTGTTGCTGTTAAAAAGCATCAGGACTGAATTTTTAATATTTCCCTCGTCTAAGAGAGGAGGAGAGTTAGGCAACTCCAACATGTCAGAGAGATTCAAAAAGAGATTCAAACAAATGATGGTTATGGAGGGTTTTAGCTTTAGAACAGGACAGCACTGAAGTTTTCTGATTTTACTTTGAGGTATCAGAAAATTCAGAGGAAGACACAGGCAGGGAAAAAGGTCCCTTCCTGACTTCCTTACATCAGCCAGAGGCACTCTGAAGCTTACATATTGAGATGCTTCTCCTATGAATTCTTCTGAAGCAAGAACGCTGCAACTAACAACTAACTCTGAGTTCAATAATATAATATAAATCTACCTAGAAATTAGCTACCTATCCCCATATCCTCTAGCTTGTGTTTATGTAATTCATACACTCCATTTCATAAACTCCAGTCCCCAGTTCACACTGAGATATGTCTTTTAAGAAAATCCAGATGACCATCACACCGGAAATGTCAAGAAGGAAACATATTCAAGTAACAAGACTGATGCCTGAAGCTACCCTCTCTTTTTGAGTTGATCAAATAAAAATTGAAAAATGCATATATCACCTGGAGTTGATATTACGATATCCATGATACAGACATTCCTGCATTGCCTACATGTTCCTACCTTATGGATCCAAACCAGTCTTCTCCCAGTCCTAGGCCCCATCTTCATAGAAACATGCTCAAAATAGTTAAAATTTGGCCCATCCCATTCAGAATCAGCCCCCTCCTTCCCTAATAAGAGCTCTAAGTATTCATACTATGATTACTATATATTTTTCATCATTTGTCTAGTACTTTAAAAATACAGACTTGGCCATAAATAATTAATTATGTCATAGGATCACCTACCCACACAGTATACCGAGGCTCCAAATTACCACAGTCCTTTGCAAAAACATAAGAACAGTTTCCTGGGAAATAATAGTAGATGCCATCAAAAGTTTCAAAGTGGTATTGTCCCCAGGTTTTGCAAATCCCATCTCTGCCACTGCCCATGTTTGGCACTGAAAAGAAAGAGGATAATATTTAATAGAATAAAACAAATGATACTTGTTTCTTACAAAGTTCAGTCATGGTAGGTGATTTTAATTTTCATTAAAATAAATGTTTACTTCTTGGTGGACAATATCACAGAGAAAAATACATAACATAAAATTACCAACAGCTCTCAAAACTATCAAATTCCCCTGAAGAAAAACATGGTCTTCAAGTTGAAGAATGAATTTATGTTAGAAACTTCCTTAATTTTTGCTTTCAAACAAAGAATTTGGAAGAGAGAAAGAGAGGGAAGAATGATACAGTAAAAGAAGGTGATAGTGATAAAGCAAAAATAATGGCTCTAAAAAAGAGAAATGTCACCACAAAGTATCCTAAAAATTAACACTGGAAGCATTAGAATGTTCTAGTCTCTGCAATTCTTTGAAAATAACAGGATCCACAGAGAAAACTAATCACTGGCCAAAAAGTCATGTTTATAAGTCTGGGACCTGGGAATGGGGAGCATTAGTCATCCAAAGTATACTGGAATTTTGGAATTCATGACCTCAAACTGGTCACATTGTAAGCAGTGTTTGTCTTAAAGCATGCAACTTCATCTCCTGTTGCCTTCATGTCTATCTCCCTTTACACCTTTCTGGATGGCCCATTTTTATTTTCTCTACCCTTCTTTCTAGATTAATATGGGAATCAGTGACATTTACTGAGCATTCATTGATTAAGACATTAGAGTATGTTAATATACTCTATAGGTAGCATAGAGAGAAGGCATAATCATATCTTTCCCTTTTGTAATTTATGTAAATGTATTAGCTTTGGCCAACTTAGACCTTTTCAGGGAAAAAATACAGAGCTAGCTATTCATTATTCAGGCAGTCTTTTCTGCTAGCATGCCTTATGTCTGTTGCATATTTTCATAAAATCTTGCACTCTATAGCACATCATAAATGTAATTACTGTTATCTTATATCCTGGTCTTCTCCTCTAGACTGTAATCTCCATCAGGGCAGAAACATGTCTGTATTATTCACTGTTCCCAGTGTCCAGCCTGGGATCTAGTAGATGTTCAGTAAATACTCATTAAAAAAATGGATTTTACTATTTATTATTGATGTAGGGTCCTGTATTAGATACTGTGGATAAAAAAATGTTTAAGAACCCTCTGCTTTGAAGATTTCTCAATACTATTTCTCTCTTAAAAAATACTGTAAGTGTTAGTTGCTCAGTCATATCCGACTCTTTGTGACGCTATGGACTGTAGCCCGTTAGGCTCCTCTGTCCATGGGATTCTCCAGGCAAGAATATTGGAGTGAGTAGCCATTCCCTTCTCCAGGGGATCTTCCTGACCCAGGAATCAAACATGGGTCTCTGGAATTGCAAGCAGATTCTTTACTGTCTGAGCCGCCAGAGAAGCCCATGTACAGAATATTCCATTAATTCAAAGTCAAAAAAGAATGAGTGGCTCCAGATAACAAATCTAATTTATAAAGCAAAAAAAAGATGAATGGAAACCTGGTTTTAATGGGCCAATACAATTTAAAATAGAAAAAAACACTTGAATCACATTTTCAAAAAGTACTTGAGGAATAAACCTGACTAAGGAGTTTAAGACTCATACCCTGAGAACTATAAGATATTAATACAGGAAATTAAAGATGATTTAAAGAAATGGAAAAATATCCCATGCTATGGGGTTGGAAGAATTAATATTGTTAAAATGGCTGTACTACCCAAAGTGAAATACCAATTTAATGCAATCCCTATCAAATTACCCATGACATTTTTCACAGAGCTAGAACAAATAATCCTAAAATTTATATGAACCATAAAAGTCCCAGGATTGACAAGGCAATCCTGAGGAAAAATAACAAAGCAGGGAGCCTAACCCTCCCAGACTTCAGACAATATTACAAAGCTACAGTAATCAAATCAGTGTGGTGCTGGAATAAAAACAGACATATGGATCAATGTAACAGAGTAGATAGCCCAGAAATAAACCCACACACCTATGGTCAATTAATCTTTGACAGAGGAG
Source organism: Giraffa tippelskirchi (assembly GCF_054371585.1). Classification (NCBI taxonomy): domain Eukaryota; kingdom Metazoa; phylum Chordata; class Mammalia; order Artiodactyla; family Giraffidae; genus Giraffa; species Giraffa tippelskirchi. The sequence continues at coordinate 112,373,982 of NC_137278.1, read as the reverse complement.
GCAAGAATATACAATGCAGAAACGACAGTCTCTTTAGCAAGTGGTGTTGGGAAAGCTGGACAGACACATGTAAATCAATGAAGTTAGAACACTCCATACCACATACAAAAATAAGCTCAGAATGGCTTAAAGACTTACGTATAAGATATGACATCATGCAACTCCTAGAATAACACAGCCAAAGCTTTATTTTACATAATCCTATCAATATTTCCTTAGATCAGTCTCCCAAGGCAACAGAAATTAAAGCAAAAAATAAACAAATGGGACCTAACCAAACATAAGCTTTTGCACATCAAAGGAAAGCTTAGAAAGAAAAGACAGCCTATGGACTGAGAGAAAATATTTGCAAGTGATGCGAGAAACAAAAGCTTAATTCCAAATATGTATAATCAGCTCACACAACACAATAACAAAAACCAAACCAAACCAAAACAAACAACATGATTAAAAAAATGAGCAGAAGACCCAAATAAACATTTTTCTGCAGAAGACACAAATGGCCAAAATCACTAATTATCAGAGAAATGCAAATCAAAGCTACACTGAGGTACCATCTCACTCTGGTCAGAATGGCCATCATGAAAAAGTCTACAAATAATAAATATGCTGTAAGGGATATGGAGAAAAGAGAACTCTCCTACTCCATTGGTGGGAAAGTAAATAGGTACAGCCATCATGGAGAACAGTATGGGGGTTCCTCAAAAAACTAAAAATAGAGTTGCCATACGATATAGCAAGCCCACTCCTGGGCATATATCTGGACAAAACTATAATTCAAAAAGATACATGCTCCTCTATGTTCATAGCAGTACTATGCACAATAGCCAAGACATGGAAACAACCTAAACATCCATTGACAGATGAATGGATAAAGTCGTGATACATACATACAATGGAATACTACTCAGCTATAAAAAAAGAATGAAATAATGCTACTTACAGCTACATAGATGGACCTAGAGATTATCACACTAAGCAAAGTAAGTCATAAAGAGAAAGACAAATATCACATGATATCACTCATATGTAGAATCTAAAATATGACACAAATAAACCTATCTTCAAAACAGAAATAGATCCATAGACATACAGAACAGATTTGTGGCTGCCAAGGTGGTTGGGAATGGGGAAGAGTTGAATTGGGAGTTTGGGACTAGCAGATGCAAACTATTATATATAGAATGGGTAAACTAAAAGGTCCTATTGTATTAGCACAGGGAACTATATTCAATCTCCTTGAACCATGATAGAAAAAATATGAAAAAAACAATATAATACTGTAAGTCAACTATACTTTAAAAATTAAATAAACAATCTAAAAACAGAAAAAATACTTGAACTAATACAGTTCAATGAGAAGTGAAAGAGGGCATACTCATTTTCTTTCACATTGTTTCAAAATTACTGGAAATAAATCGTGGATACTCTAGTTAATACACAATATGATTGTCCCAAATCCCAAAGGATGAACACTAATACAGCAAATTATGCCTTCATGCTCTCTGTAGCACCTCATAATTCTCTCATAAGTATCCCTGAAACTTACCAATCTGGCACCGTGTCCCAAGAGCCTGAAATATTTGACAGTCACATGTACCAGCCTTAGAACAGAAAGCTCCGTTAAGGCATTCATGAGGACAAGAACCTGAAGAGCAAAAAAAAAAAAACAGTTATCTTCTGGCATGCATCAGTTTTTATAAACACAATCTGTCAAGATTTAGCTTGGACTAACTGTAACCTCTGTTAACTCAAACAGAACCCTGGGCCTATTGCCTTGATAAGCTAAAGAATTAAGCTCCTCAAATCTCTATCTAGTTCATTTCATTATGTGTGCTGTGAAACAAGAAAGACAGGCTTTCACATCTCAAACTACCCTGAGAGCAAAGGTTAGCCTCCTTCAAGCAATTGAAAGGTCAAGTTCCCATGTAAGGAATCCCTGTTCCAGATGATGAGAGCCAGAAACACACAAGCTGCAGATGATTCCCTTGTCAGAGTTTGGCCCCAGCTGCACGACTGATCAGCTACTTCTCCAGGAGCAAGTGTGGTATTAAAGAAAAACGTCCATCATTAGCTTAAGGGATCAGGCACAATATAGAACTCGAAAAGAAATTCTTATTTTTTAAGAGAACGATTAAACATTCTATTTGAAGTTGTGCATTAATCCTCAGGCTTAATTACAAATGACGCATTCTTTCTGATCCATAGGTAATTTTAATGGGGCAGAAGCCAAAGCTGCTGCTGGTTGTCACCAAAAATATTTTTTTCTTTCACGGAAAGAAAAATCACCCCAAAGGATTATGTTGGAAAGAGAAAGAAAGAAACTTTGAGCTCCCGAGTGAGTTTGAAAGCTGCAAATGAATCACAGTGAAAAATCTCTCCTCTAATAAGGAGAGGACAAGAGACACTGGCAAACCTCAACAGGAAGGATTTAAGCAACACACCAAGAGAACTAGAGAACATCTTTGAGTGACCATAAAGTGTTTACTAAAGACTGGCTCTCTTTGGAATATGGTAAGGTCATGAAAGGTACTAGTCTAATTGTGGTATTTTAACCACAGTTCTGCAGAAGGCAAGAATTTAAAATTCTATTATCCTTGCACCTTAAGATCCATTCATCTAAAATGTCTCCACTTTTAAAGACATACAGCTCTCTAATTATATCTTAACTGAGGAGAAATGAGCTGTTTTAATTTTGATCATAAATATAGATAAAAATGACATTTGTCATAAATTTAAATGCAATTCTCTTTTTCTGGTGGGGGTACATATATACATGTATCTTTGAATTTTATCTTAGGTCACAATATTGTATTTTTCCAATCAATAAATGTCAAAGTAATTATATAAGCATACATAATTATCGCCTTCAAAAATTTATTTACAACCCTTGTGTATTCTCCTGAAAACAGATAACAAAACAAAACTGGTCAGAAACCCCTGTTTTTTAAATACAAAAAAAAAAAATCAAACTGAATTTCAAACTACCATTAGCATTTTGCTAAATGGAAATGAGAAACTGGTAAGTGAAAAGAGCAATGTCAAAGAATCAATTGATTCAGAAAAAAAAAAAAAACTTCTGATATCCAGTGATATCTTTTCTGGTCATACAGTTATGAGCTTTGTCTGTTTAACCTTGCTTGTTTCCAAATATAATTCATATTTCTATGTGAAGTAAACTTAAACTAATACTAAATACTATTACCACCCTGGCTCAGGTTCCTTCATGCATTATATGGAAATTATAGAGTTCATTGTTCATTCACTATATTCCCCAAAGGGGTCTTTTGAGAAAACAAATACAAAACCATAGATTTAGCACTGACCTTTTATTTTGCTCTCACCCCAATTAATAGCTTCATGGAAGAAGTATCTTGGAGAAGTTGCTTCAAACTTTAAAAGAAAGAAATCAGAATTCAAGAGAATTAAATTGTTTAATTCAAGACGAACATACAAACTGAAAAACCTGGAAAACAGCTACAAACACAGAAATCATAAAGAGCTGACTCCATATTTCCTTGGACTATTAAGGCAAAATCTTGGAGAGGCAGAAAGGGCTCCTCTTGGATTGTAGTTAGATTTGACTTCAAGGTTTGGTTTTGTTTCCTGAAACTGACAAGTCCTTCATCCTCTCTGACCTCAGTTCTGCTTCCCTGCCCTCTTTGGAAAAGAGCCTGGTCGGAATCTAATCTTTGCATTAGCTGACTGCCTTGCCTGCAGAAGCAGCAGTTTTTAAAGATTTCCAAGTACAGATGAGTTTGGAGAAAATGCATGGGGCTGAAGGACCAACAGACAGTCATGTATTGCAGCCCATCTGGGCAAGACGCCATCCACAGAAGCCTCAGCCACTGAAGTGTGAGCGTGCCATCCTGAGTCTCCAAAGAGCTGCCAATTTAAAGTTCATAGAGCAGTTAAATGTATCTTTTTATAGAGCCCAAAGGACATCAGGGTATTCATTAAAAGCATGAATTATAGAATCAAAAGGTTCTGGATTAGAGGCCTGATTCTGCCACTATTTACTCTAAGGCAAATTTCTTAACTGCTTAGCACCTTCCTTTACTTGTCTATAAAATGGGAACAGACTGTGGCTCAGATCATGAACTACTTATTGCCAAATTCAGACTTGAAGAAAGTAGGGAAAACCACTAGTCCATTCAGGTATGACCTAGATCAAATCCGTTATGAGTATACAGTAGAAGTTACAAATAGATTTAAGGGGCTAGATCTGATAGACAGAGTGCCTGATGAACTATGGACAGAGGTTCATGACATTGTACAGAAGAGAGGGATCAAGAAAATCCCCATGGAAAAGAAACGCAAAAAAGCAAAATGGCTGTCTGAGGAGCGCTTACAGATAGCTGGAAAGAGAAGAGAAGTGAAAAGCAAAGGAGAAAAGGAAAGATATTCCCATCTCAATGCAGAGTTCCAAAGAATAGCAAGGAGAGATAAGAAAGCCTTCCTCAGCGATCAATGCAAAGAAATAGAGGAAAACAACAGATTGGGAAAGACTAGAGATCTCTTCAAGAAAATTAGAGATACCAAAGGAACATTCCATGCAAAGATAGGCTCGATAAAGGACAGAAATGGTATGGACCTAACAGAAGCAGAAGATATTAAGAAGAGGTGGCAAGAATACACAGAAGAACTGTACAAAAAAGATCTTCACAACCCAGATAATCACGATGGTGTGATCACTCACCTAGAGCCAGACATCCTGGAATGTGAAGTCAAGTGGGCCTTAGAAAGCATCACTATGAACAAAGCTAGTGGAGGTGATGGAATTCCAGTTGAGCTATTTCAAATCCTGAAAGATGATGCTGTGAAAGTGCTGCACTCGATACACCGGCAAATTTGGAAAACTCAGCAGTGGCCACAGGACTGGAAAAGGTCAGTTTTCGTTCCAATCCCAAAGAAAGGCAATGCCAAAGAATGCTCAAACTACCGCACAATTGTACTCATCTCACATGCTAGTAAAGTAATGCTCAAAATTCTCCAAGCCAGGCTTCAGCAATACATGAACCGTGAACTTTCAGATGTTCAAGCTGGTTTTAGAAAAGGCAGAGGAACCAGAGATCAAATTGTCAACATCCGCTGGATCATCGAAAAAGCAAGAGAGTTCCAGAAAAACATCTATTTCTGCTTTATTGACTATGCCAAAGCCTTTGACTGTGTGGATCACAAGAAACTGTGGAAAATTCTGAAAGAGATGGGAATACCAGACCATCTGACCTGTCTCTTGAGAAACCTGTATGCAGGTCAGGAAGCAACAGTTAGAACTGGACGTGGAACAACAGACTGCTTCCAAACAGGAAAAGGAGTACATCAAGGCTGTATATTGTCACCCTGCTTATTCAACTTATATGCAGAGTACATCATGAGAAACGCTGGGCTGGAAGAAACACAAGATGGAATCAATATTGCCGGGAGAAATATCAATAACCTCAGATATGCAGATGACACCACCCTTATGGCAGAAAGTGAAGAAGAACTGAAGAGCTTCTTGATGAAAGTGAAAGAGGAGAGTGAAAAAGTTGGCTTAAAGCTCAATATTCAGAAAACTAAGATCATGGCATCTGGTCCCATCACTTCATGGCAAATAGATGGGGAAACAGTGGAAACAGTGTCAGACTTTATGTTTTTGGGCTCCAAAATCACTGCTGATGGTGATTGCAGCCATGAAATTAAAAGACGCTTACTCCTTGGAAGGAAGGTTATGACCAACCTAGATAGCATATTGAAAAGCAGAGACATTACTTTGCCAACAAAAGTCCATCTAGTCAAGGCTATGGTTTTTCCAGTGGTCATGTATGGATGTGAGAGTTGGACGATGAAGAAAGCTGAGCACCGCAGAATTGATGCTTTTGCACTGTGGTGTTGGAGAAGACTCTTGAGAGTCCCTTGGACTGCAAGGAGATCCAATCAATCCATCCTAAAGGAGATCAATCCTGGGTGTTCATTGGAAGGTCTGATGTTGAAGCTGAGACTCCAATACTTTGGCCACCTCATGCGAAGGGTTGACTCATTGGAAAAGACCCTAATGCTGGGTAGGATTGGGGGCAGGAGGAGAAGGGGACGACAGAGGATGAGATGGTTGGATGGCATCACTGACTCGATGGACATGGGTTTGGGTAGACTCTGGGAGTTGGTGATGGACAGAGAGGCCTGGCGTGCTGCAATTCATGGGGTCACACAGAGTCGGACACGACTGAGCGACTGAACTGAACTGAAAATGGGAACAATGATACATACTTCACTGTGTAGCTGTAACAATAGATTTTTAAAAATGTATATAAAGATTCCAGCATAACATCTCACACATAGAAGATTAGCAAGAAAGAGATTTATGTTAATCTGAAGAACCCAGATTAAATTATAAGGTTTAGAGAGGTTAATATGGAGTAGTAGTAAATAATTGTGGATTATTAAAACTAATCAATTATGGCTTTTTATTCCAATTTAATGCCAATTTAGTGTATGATTTGGGGCAATGTCCTTTCCAATAGGATTTTTACATTCACCAGAAGAATACATATTCCCCAAATTTGCTACATAATAGTTAAATTGACTACCAGACAATGTTAGAAAAACTGGAAAGAGTGAAGAATAAGAAGAAAGGAGGGTAAAGAATGTGATTTCAGGTACAAAGAGCCCTTTTTCAACAGATTCTGGTCTCCTTTCTACATGTTTTCTTTTAACAGGCAAAGCTGCCCCATGTCAGACAAAAGGACACCATTTCAAGGCTCTTTTCTAAAGTCTTTGGCCCATATCATGGCTCCAAGTTGACTGTTGTCTGCTTTCATTCCTCCAAGATTTTGTCCTCACTGTTCAACCTCCTCTTTTTGCCCTTTCCTCCCTTCAAACTAAGTCAGACTCACAACAGTCTATGACCTGGATTCCCCCAAGACAAGGCTTACTCTCTAGCTATATTGTCTGGGACTGCCTAAACCTAACACAACCACCAATATTACCGGGCACCAAATTCTTCTCGTGTTGGTGCTAATGAATCATTGCTGGTGCTCACTAACAGTATATATTGACTTCTGCTCTGGCTCATACAGGCTCATTAATGAGAACAAATTATTTAACCTGCTCAGTCTCAGTTTCCCAATCTGTAAAATGGAATAACAATAACTGTCTCACAAAATTGTGAGAATTAAATGAAACGAAATAAGTAAAGCACCAAAAATGGTGCTAGGCACATAATAAGTTTTTGTAAATATGTTACCTACTTATATTATTAAGCAAAAAGTGATTAAAGTTCACTAACTACACTGGATAACACTAGACCAAGACAAAAATATATAATTTGTTTTTCACTCAACTTAGGCTACACCTCCTCCATGGAAATCACAGTGATACCTAGGACACCAACCTCCTGGGCACCACAATATCCTATTCACTGCGACATTCCATGCGTCATATTATAATGTTTCACTAATGCCAAGACATGACACACAGCTTTTATTTTTGTAACAGATCTGAACTCAGAATGGCATATCTTATGCTTATAATTGGAGGGTTTTTTTTCATTTTTCATGTTATACAAACAATAGCAAATAATTGGTGGTGTCTTAGATTCAATGAACAAGTTACACAGAACAGACTTCTTTACAGGTCTGCCTCCACTAGACACTGAGTTTCTAGAAAACAAGCACTGCTGTTCATGGTTATATCTCTAGCACAGCCCCTTTTATGTTGTCAACAAATACCAACTGAACCAAAAATAGACCTTACGCAAATGGGAGTGATCTGCCTCCCAAAGCTGTTTAGAACCATGACTACAAAATGTTGTGTTGATGCCCCTCCTTATATCCTCTTAACCCATCTTGAACTTTGCCTGCATCTGGGGTTTTGAGCACATTGAAACTCTCAAGTTTCTTTTTGTCTCTGCCTTAGGGTAGAGTTCAAGCAGAACAGACAAGAGAAATGCCTTTCAGGAGATTTAAGTGCCCCCAGAAGCTGCCCTGAACCAAGGAGAGGCAGTTGTGGGTGGATAAGTATCCCAGCTACTCGATTCCGTGGAGAAACAATTCTAAAACACTCTACACAGTTCCTCAGAGGGATGCCTGCAAGACTGAGCCCCAGATGTTTAAAGCAGTAAGACCCCTCATTAACAGAGATGTGCTGGATTTTCTCCCTTCCTTGGCTCCCTTTGCCCCCCCCCCCAAAACTTCTGCACATACAAATTATCTGTGCCTCTAATAAACAATTTGCTTCTGCCTTCAGGAGAAGAATTTTGAAATGTGACACAAATGCAAAAAAATAAAAGTTACAAGCTGTGGGCGCATATATTCACATAACTGACGAAAGAGGACAGCCCATTCCTCCTCAGTGCCGATTACAGATCCACAGGAGGGCAAGAAGCACGGAGAAATCACTGCAGTGCACAACTGGCAGGTGGAGTTGCACAGGGGCAGTACAGGGACAGGGCACAGTCATAGGGACACTGACAGAAGCATGTGTCTACCCTTCCCTGCTCGCTGTTAACTCATTGCTAACGTATTCCTGAGTCCTTAGGTGCACGGATCAGTCCGTTTTCCTAGAGTGGGGAAGTGAATCTGTGGACAAGCATGGCCTTTGTCACATATGAAATTTCAGTCCTAAACTGTGCAAGGCATCATTGCAACCTCATTGCCCTTCTTTAACATTTCTTCTCTTAAAGTTTGTTCAGATGTTAAATAATGTTGGTGCATGTTCTCCAGCTACAGGAAATAGAAGTGTCCAGCTTTTCAGTCTCTCTAAAAGAAATCAAGACAAGTGCATTTCTCACTTATTAACAAAAGGAATGCATTAACATAACTCTGGGGGGGGTAAATTATACAAATTCTAAAAACATCCAAATGGTCAATAGTATAAGCCCATCCATAGGCTGCTTAACATGACAACTGTGGGGTATATTTCACAGGTTCTCCAATCTAGTAGGTCCTACCAGAATGAAGTTTTTCTCAAAATTGAATTTTCTACTAAGTCGTGTGGATGTCTTTTTGAGGCTAACATGGTCTACTGGTAAACATGTACTTAACATTTCTCAGAGAAAAACCATTTTAATCACTTCACATGATACATTAAGTACTTAAGTACACAAAATACTTTTTAAGAAAAAAAAAGTGTTTCTCTTTCATAGACAATTCTTTGCCTATTCTAGTACAAAGAAAGATCGTCATTCTTGTTGAGGATAAATTAGTTCTGTCTTCTGAATTGTCACAACAGCATATCAGATCTCTTTTTTAAAATTATCTTTAATTAAGTTTGATTATATACTAAATATATTTAATATACAGTATATAATAAAAGATATAATATATAAAATATATAATTTTATGTTAAAATATATTAAAGATATATTTATATCTTTAAATATAAAATGATCAGGCATCCACTAGAAAATGCTAATAGAAATTGATTACAATTCAGCATTTGACAAAGACCATGAATATATAAGCTGCCTGCTACATAAATACTCAAACCATATTACTTTCCAGAGAAATGCCTTTATTGAGTTAGGATTCTCTATCTTACTATCCATCTTTAACAGAGAAATATTTTTAAAAATCCACCCATTTAAAGATTCCAGCCATAATTTGAAGATACTATGATTATGTCATGCAATATCATTTAGATGAAAGGACCCAAGCAAAAAGGTGTCCTCAAATTCAGTGCTACTCAACCCCTCTAGAAAAAGAGAAGTCACTTCTTCATCAGTGCCTGTAATTTAGATTTATTAGGTAATATAAAACCTGTTTGTCAGGACACTAGGACACTTCTGGTGCCCTTTTGTGGTACTTAACTCAGATCGTGTACACCTTTCTCTGCTCCTGTTTGCTCACATCTGTCCTATTTTCATTGTCCTCTGATATTGTACTTAATTTTTAAACCAATTAAAATGTTCTGGCAAGTAATGAGATTAAATCTCTCACAAGTTGTGGTAACCTATCAGTAGGGAACTGAGGAAAATAGCAAAAAAGCATTTTACCACAAACAAGTAATTGTGAACTAAGCCTGAACTGGAGGGTCGCAGAACAGCGCTAGAGAAGTTACTTTGCCTGTTCCTCCTCCTTCTTGTCTTGTTTTTAGCATTTTATTTGCCTCCACAAAGGTCTCATTGTTGAAGTGACAGCGGAGGCCCAAAGCAGAATGGATTATTTCTCAGATTCTCTCTCCATCTGAGGCATAACCTACCTGGGCTGCTAAAAGAGCTCTTTTCTGTCGATTTTCATTAAACCCGTTTCTGGAAGAAAACAAAAAGAACTTGTATAGTCAAAGGCCCCTAGGCAACCTGAACAAGCCTTTCCCAAGAGAGAGCTGATGTTTTCCTCCTGATTTCCATCACTTTATCAAAGAGGTCTTTCTTGGTTTAACATTGAAAACGTCCCCCTCCCCCTTTTGGAGGGGTTAGATTTGTGTGGTGGCGCTGTCTCATTTTACAAAATTCGGGAATGTCCCCAAATCTCTTCAGTCTCTGATGTAAACTGCATTTTAGGAAGGAACTTTGAAATAGAGAAATAAACAAAATAGTGTAACACTGTAGCACCAACATGCACGATAATTGCTCCACATGCCCTCATAAAATACTTCATAGGTATCTGACAAGTGCAGGTTCACTTTTTTCAAATAGAATACTCAATTCTCTCTCTTTTCCATGTCTTCAGATTAACATTATTGTGAGTAAGCACATCAAACTGAGTTATCAAAATCAATGGGTAGAATTCTGCTTTTCATTAAACAGATCAGTCTAGTCCAAAAAATAATTTTCATTACTGACTGCTAGAACCATTTTATTCTTTTTATTATTAAAAACTGCTTTAATCTGTTAAGAATATTGCACGTTTCTAATCAATGATGAATACTAATAACAATAGGAAATTACCGAATATATTAATAACTTATTTTGAAATGAAAATAATGTCTCCTTAGTATCCACAGTCACTGGATACCACCAAAAAATTCCTCTTATAATTAAAATAAAAGGAAATAATTTTGTTCCATCAATAAGGAACTAAATGCTTAATAATTTTTAATTTGTGGAAATGTTTAAAGAACTACATCTCATGCCCTTGTTTTGTAAAATATTTCATTAATTTTTTTGAAAGCAGATATGCAATCTGCTGAGTTTTGCTCATTCCCATTATCTTTGTTTCAGAGGACATAAAGAACAAGAACTACTTACTTTGATGTTCTCATCAAGATGGATGATGTACAAATATAGCCTGCCAGAGATAAATATAAGTGATAAGAATGAAAAAATTATCCAAATATCTTGGCCACATGTTCTGATTATAAAACAAGTTTAAATGTAATTCTAAAATATAGACTGACAGCAAAAGAGACACAGATGTGTAGAACAGTCTTTTGGACTCTGTGGGAAAAGGTGAGGGTGGGATGATCTGAGAGAATAGCATTGAAACATGTGAAACATGTGTATTATCATATGTGAAACAGATCGCCAGTCCAGGTTCGATGCATGAGACAGGGTGCTCAGGGCTGGGGCACTGGGATGACCCTGAGGGATGGGCTGGGGAGGGAGGTGGGAGGGGGATTCAGGATGGGGAACACATGTACACCATGGCTGATTCATGTCAATATATGGCAAAAACCACTACAATATTGTAAAGTAATTAACCTCCAATGAAAATAAATAAATTAAAAATAAAATAAAAAACTGAAAAAATAATAAAATAAAATACAGACTGAGATTTTGACCAGCAAATTCCTTATGAGCCATCAGGATGACCAGTAACCCAGAAAGAATGGGCAGTGTACATACAGGGACATGATACAGTGGAATAAGCACTAGTCTTGAAGACAGAGATCCAAGCTTTAGTCCCATCCTACCACTTAGCAAATACCAAAGTTCAGCAAGCACATCACAAAATGATGGTGGGGGCCAAGTTGATCTTCAAAGTCCCCTCCAGCTCTCAACACTCTATGACTATCTCTCCTTGGAGTTTCTGTCACTACTAGGATTGGAAGATAGTGTCTGTAACCATGCTAGCTTTTTACACTTCAGTAATTTTTCCCACTTCCTCTACAAGTCACAAAATATACAGCCTTTTTTGTGATTAAATGTAAATAAACATATGGCTAAATGTAAATAAATGCTTTCTGCCATAAAAATACTTTATAAATATTAATTTATAAATATCTTGCTATAATTGAAAATCAGTTCTTAGTCTCAAATGTTAAATCCTTCTTAAAACGTTCTTTTGCCATTCTTTGACTTGATGACATCAAGAAAGTTTAAGTACTCAATGTCTCCTTGTCTACTATAAAATTTCAAATGTTTAATTTATACAAATATTTTAAGCCATTATTTAGAAGAGAAAATGAATCACTGCTTCTTCTAGTACAGTTTTATATCATAATAAAATCATGATTTTAACATTTAAAAAAGAGAATCATAAATCTAAAACTAAAAGTTCCAAATTATCTACATTATTAAAAATTTTCCCAAAAAATGATCTGAGTGTCATTTAGTATATACCCATTCTAATGACTTCAAAATGCTTTACAGTATAAGGGGAAACAGTTTCCACCATTTACAAGAAAGACTAAAATACAATAAAATAAGGTTAAAGTTTAATATGAGTTCTTACCTTGTAATGAAAACAGCAGTATATGAAGCAAGAATGTACTCCAAGGTATCATTAAATTGAGTTTTCTCACAATGTTCATTTCAGTATAGCCTTTTCCCCTGAAATGTAACTAAATTGTTGGTCTTCTCTATGATGGCATCTTAGAAGTATGAGTATTTGTAGAGCGCTCTAATTCTTATAAATATAGCTTTGTAATAAAGAAATTCAAAAAGGAATTCCAGCCTTTCTAACCACACACAGCATCTGAAGCTTTGGACCTTGCAGACAACCCTTTGGCTGAGTCTCTCATTAGCGATGCATGGCAGCTTCTTACCTGAGCCCGTATTAGTTACACCCTACCCTACTCCTGCACATCATACCCTTTGTAGCCTATATTATTAGCCTTTTATGACTTCTAAAGACAGTAACATCAAACAAACAAAAAACACTATTATCTTCTGATGTCATAAGAGATAAACATTATTCCTAATTGTTGATCTCTTCCATGTTTTATTCATGAAATAATTACTGTCCTTTGAAGGAAGATGAAATAAAATCCTATCAATCATTCCCAGAATGTCTAGATGTTCTCATAAACTTTTCTTTAAGATTTATAAGTAAACTAAAATTATGTGCATATATTTTCAACTCTAGTCCCATTGCAGTATAGTTTAAGTTGACCTGTTCATGTGCCCACAGATCTTTCTGTTAAACATTCTTCAACTGAAGCAGAAAATAATACAAGAAGATGATAGTCCAATATTTGATTTTAAAAAGAAAATAAAGTAACTCACCTAATCCTGAAAACCTTCCTTCACACCCTGTTTTTCCAACCTCTATGACATGTACCCAATTAGACAACAAGGAAGGACTTAATTCAGCAAAAAGTGCACTCTTCTCTGGAAGCAACTGATTACCTGGATTAGTATCAGAGAACAGCTCTAATATTTCACAATGAACTCCAAAGAAATGAGCTAAGCCCCATAAATGAGTGAAGGCCATGATTGTACAATGGGTGCACATTTCCATAACAGATCCCCTCAGTTACCTGCACAAGTATCAGACTCACTTAGCAGATGGGGACACAGTAGTAAAGAATCTCTAACCACACAAGAACTACCTTGAGACAAAAACACACAGCAGTTCTTAATATCTTGCTGTACTCAGATACTTTTTGTGCAGTGACTTCCTGGCCTTTTCTGTGAAAATACCCTTGATATCCTAATATATTGCATGCCCAACACCTACTATATAAACAGCTTCTGGTCTATGTCTCAAACTTAATTATCTTTTACTCTTGTTTTACATGATCTTAATGCCTTTCCACTGCCTATATAATTGCTAATTCTATGAGCCAAGAGATGATGTTTCCCTATAAATTCATATTTTAAGCATGAAAAAACACATAAACTCCCTCAAAATATAAGTAGCTCTGTGCCTACACACACACACACATATGTGTACACTCATTTTAAAATTTTGATGAATTAGTTTAAATAATTTAAGTGTAGTATGTGTTTAATAAATATTTATTAAAAGGTTATTGGTCATTACTCAAACTAATTAGACAATAAATTAATAAAATTCTAAACAGACAGACCTAGTTATTTACAGTTACACTCTAATTATTGGTCTAAAAATATATATCTACTCAACCACAATTAAAATTAATATTCTACACACTTAAGATGTGAATACAGAATAAATTTAAAAGCTTTAAATTTGTTTAGAGAACAATAATTTTCCTACAAAAAAATTTTGAATTCAATGCACCAAATTTGTTTACACAGAATATTTATTACCTCTTTCTGAAAAGCATGAAAATGTATATAACAAATACACATTACCAAGTCCCCTCCTTAATTTAAAACAGTTTCTCTTAGCTTCAGAGTTCCCTATAAAAATCAACCTAAAATGTGAAGATTCTATAAATCATATTTTAGGATTATTTTTTCCTCAATATGGTAACTGCTTGACTTAAAACTTTTCACAAGTGACATATTATAGAAAAATCAAAAATGGCAACCAAAGTTAAATTTCATGGTTCAAAAAAGAAACATTTTGATAATGTTTACAGTTATTTCTAAATACTACCAGAACTTGGTGAGGAAGGTAAGTAAACAGCAATATAAAGCCTGAGAAAAGTATTTCTTTCTCATATAATACTTAGATACTTTATGTACTTAATTCAAATGTAAGAACTCTCAACTTTTCATCTCAAATTTCATACAGTATCTTTAAACATTCAATTCAAAAGCATCACAACTATTTTCACGAGTTAAAGTTGAAAATTCCAAGGCCTGGCATTTTTATTACTCTTATTATATTTTGAACTCTATGTATTTAAAACCTATAAATTAATTTGTCTGGTAAAGAAAACAGTAGAAATTATAGTGGGACTTCTCAGGGTGACCATTCTTTTATAGCTAGAGGTTTAGTGTATGCTGGGTTTCTATTCCTCCTGTATCCAGGTTTAGAGTAGGTGGGAGATTAGTAGAATGAACAATGGCAGAGAAAACAATACCAGAAATTGCAAGTTCTTTTTCAACTGTTTTATGAAGTCATTACATTAAATGGTAGGCTGCATGAAATAAGAAAAATAGACTTCCATGAATAGCTACAATAGAGAGTTTAGATGAAAGATTAAGCCCAGAATCACAAAAAAAAGAAATTTATGACTGCTGCCACATGAAGTTATTACTGTCAAAATTTAGTTGACAGCTTTTATATTTCATTCTACCCTGACAAAGGAACTCTGGCAAAGAGTGAGTCAGTCACCAGCTTGTGAAAAGATATTAAGTTCATAAGAACTCTGAGGCGACTACATAATGCATGGGATAAGCAGTTCCCTTTCTGCTACAAGAACACTGCACATTTTCCCACATAGAATATGATCGTTAGAAAGTTGACACCTGACAAACTATTGGCTTCAACACATCACATTAAAAACAACTGGCAGGTGTGGGAAATTGTTAAGCTTACAGTTAC
The DNA here is from genome assembly GCF_054371585.1 of Giraffa tippelskirchi. Lineage (NCBI taxonomy): Eukaryota > Metazoa > Chordata > Mammalia > Artiodactyla > Giraffidae > Giraffa > Giraffa tippelskirchi. The sequence goes on along the minus strand of NC_137278.1, from coordinate 112,358,422 downwards.
ACATCAATAATAGAGGAATATTTTTAATTAAGTTTATCATCTTTAAGAAAAATTAACTTCTTTGGTGATTTGTATAGCACTCATTTTTCATTCAATTGAAATCAAATCTAAAATAGATAACATTTGATTCCCATCATATCACATTCTACTAGTGAAATGCAATTATTCCTCACTTGCTTTACTAAACCTAACACATTTCAGGTTAGTGATTTTATCCAGAATTATGTTATCATTAAGCAGCAAAAAGAAGCCTATATCTTTGATGTGATTTTAACCACTCTGAATTTAACTGCCTTATTATAAAGTAGTTTTTCAGTGTTCTATTTATGCTTTCACGAGTGCGTTGCTTGGCACTTTCTGATATTTCATGTAATTTAATTTGCAGATGACATCTATCTTAGCTTTTCTAAATACAGACTGTGTGTCATAAGTAGATCTATGTTGGCCATAAATTCAATGTAAAGCTCACCCACAGAAGTTAATGTGTTGTATTTTATAGGGACATTCACTTTTCAACTTGCTATGGTGCCACTATCTTCCATCTTGAAAGAAGTAATGTTCCTACAACTAAAGTTTCATCTTGCTAACATTTTAGCATCAAGTTCAAGATATAAAACCAGTATTTCCTATAGTTCTCTTTTTTTCTAAAGTACTTACATACTATAGCACATTGCATGTGCATTTATAATATATCATGTAATACTCAATACACTATATGTATATATAACAATATAAATTAAATTAAGTTGGTTTCTCATGTTTTCAATTTCATTTTAATCTTCAATCATTTTGGATTGACTTATTTTAGAGTTGCTAAGGGATAAAGTTACTTGAATTTCTCAAGGGGAGGAGGTTTTTAACCTTGTTGCTGGTTGTGTTTGCTTCTCACACTTAGGGTAAATTACCTCATAGATTTTGTAATTTTGAATTTGGGGGTCCATGTCTGGTACAACATTTTCTATGGTAATTCTTTACTGCCAAGGGTGAAAATGTGCTCCTCCGAAAAAGAGTTTCTATCCACTTCTGCCAATTGCTGTAAGGAATTTCATGTAAATTTCTCAATTTGAGAGTTCCCGATGTACTGAATATAAATTCAGATCCCAGACTCAAAGTGAGGGAATGCCAAATCTAGTTTCTGCTTTGTTTTTGGCCTCTTGTGATATTCCCTACTTCCATCCAATCACTTGAATAGATGACTACTTTTTTATTCAGCATGCCCAGGTATTTATTAGCTGACAAATTTTTAGGTCATTTAATCGGCTGTACTGCCAAAAACAGAACCACCAACAATCAAAACTTAAATGCTCTTATTTTCTAGGCTACTACTCTGTATATTTGCAACATACATTCTCAACTGAATTAGACTTTAACATAGAGCCATCTATGATTCACAGGCAAATATTTACCTCATTAACTCTTGTATTCATTATATCCAAGTTATTCAAAACAAACAACTACAAACGTATAAAGAAAGCATATCAAAACATCTCCTACTTGGATCAAATTATTTAAAATATATCAAAACCTGTCGGATCCCTAAATGTCATGGTTGGGATGGCTTCATATAACACCAAGAGTCTAACTCAGACACCTGACAAAAATTTATGACAATAGCCACTGCAACCTGCAGTCTGGAGTGTCAAACATCAGCTTACCATCTTCTACCTTTACTAGGTTGGCAAGGTTAACACAGAAAAACTGCCTTCAGAGACATGGCATCATTGTGGTTTTCAGCAGAGCACAAACCAATATGAAAACATAACTCAAAAAAAACTAAGCCCTTCAGTGTGATTTGAAACTATTACAATATTGTAAAGTAATTAGCCCCCAACTAAAATAAATAAATTTATAAAAAAAAAAAAAAAATTCAGCTTGTGAAAAAAAAAAAAAAAAGAAAACATAACTCAAAAAAAACTAAGCCCTTCATTGTGATTTGAAAGTCACATGAAGGTCAGATCAGCCCCCAAAAGTGTTTCCCCTTATCTTGACATGACCTCTTCTCTGGCTCCCAGCCTGAATTAGAGTCTTACTGAGTTACATGCAAAATTGTTATCATTATCTCCCAAAAGCTGCAGTGAAAACATACTAGTTCCCTTGGAAGGTTTTTTTCAGTCTTCTCTTCTAACAAGATAAGTTTATCAACTTTACTGTAGAATACAGAGGTGGTTCTCCAACTTTGGTGTACACAAGAATCACCTAGGGAGTATATTATAAGCACAGATTCCCAAACCCAGCTCCATCACATCCAGTGTTTTCTGATCCATGAATCTAAGGAGGTTAGGCATCTGTGTTGTAAAAGGGAATCTAGCTTCGGGGAGATTAAATACGAAACTAGTCCATTCTATTCCAAAAAAAAAAAAAAAATGCAAGTGAATTACAAATATGGAGACACTGACAGATCCCCTGGAGGAGAACAAAACAGAGGTTGGAAAAATTACGTGGAGGTTGAGGGCCAGCCTCATCACCTACTAGTAAACAGTCCCTTGTTTGGGAAGATGAAATGGGTCTGTTATTTAATTTGCTAATTTGCCTCCTCCTCTTTCCACACTTCTTATATAGAGGAATTCCTCCCAGAGGCTACATAGCTTCTGCTCCATTGGGATCACATCTTTGTAACTCTCACTATGATAAGTGGAATAATGGCTCCCCAATGGCAACCCACTCCAGTGTTCTTGCCTGGAGAATCCCAGGGACGGGGGAGCCTGGTGGGCTGCCATCTATGGGGTCGCACAGAGTCGGACACGACTGAAGCGACTTAGCAGCAGCAGCAAAGACATCCATGTCCTCATTTCCAAAGCTTGTGATTTTGCCTTACACTGCAAAAGAGATTTATGGATAATATTAAGTTAGCTAATTTAATTCCCTGTGGACCCAATGTAACCACAGAGTCCTTATCAGTGAAAGCAGAAATGAAAAGAATTGGAGTGCAAGAGAGATTCAAAGATGGATGAAGCAGCCATAAGCCACGGATTTCAAGGAGCTTCTAGAAGCAGGCAATGGAAGCCTCTAGGCAAGCTCTCTCCTAGAGCTTCCAGAAGGAATGCAGTTCTGCCAACATCTTGATTGGAGCCCAGTGAAACTCATTTCAGATTTCTGACCTCCAGAACCAAAAGATAACAAACTTTAGTTGTTTGTAGCCATTGAGTCTGTGGTAATTTGTTACAGCAGCAATAGGAACTAACATGCACTTACATTCTCTGGCCACTAGGGACAGTCACTGGATGCTAAACAAAATAATACATGGTGGTCCTACAATGGATCCGGTTCTCTTTCTCAGGTATTGAAACACAAATCATAGAGACAAAGGTCACATGTTGTCAAAAGACTGCGGGCCCTGGAACGTTTTGGTCACACAGAATTAGAGATGGCAGCTACTTTCCAGTCATATACATGGTGTTACATAAGCAAAGAAAGCTATTCTGCAAAAAGAAATAGGAGAGTAGAACAGATGTTCCAAAGAAAACAGAGAAAGTGATGGCGAGGATGCTTCACCACATTTTTAGTTTCCATGACTACATCTACCCAATCACTTCCTTTTTACTTGAGTTAACTTGGTTAGGGTTTTATTCCTTTACATGCAATGATCCACAACTGAAACAGAGGAACTAAGAAAATGGAGGATGACCATAGCTGATTTTATGTGTTAACTTGACAGAACCACAGGATGCCCAGATATTCAGTTAAATATCAATAGTATTTTGAGTGTGTCTGTGAAGGTTATTTCTGGATGAGATTAACATGTGAATTGGTAGACAGAAAAAAGCATATTGCCATCCCCAGTGTGGATGGGCCTCATCCAACCCACTGGAGAACTGCATAGAATAAAAAGGCAAGTAAGGAAGGATTCATTGTCTCTGCCTCACTGTTTTGAACTGGGACATGTGTCTTCTGCCTTTGGATTCAGAATTGGACAAGAACTATACCATTGGCCCTCCTAGGTCTCTAGCTTGCCAACTACAGATCTTGGGAATGACCTCCTGTTAACTGTTCAGTTCAGTTCAGTTCAATCGCTCAGTTGTGTCCGACAATGTGCAACCCCATGGACTGCGGCACACCAGGCCTCCCTGTCTATCACCAACTCCCAGAGTTTACTCAAACTCATGTCCACTGAGTCGGTGATGCCATCCAGCCATCTCATCCTCTGTTGTTCCCTTCTCCTTCTGCCCTCAATTTTTACCAGCATCAGGGTCTTTTCAAATGAGTCAGCTCTTCACATCAGGTGGCCAAAGTACTGGAGTTTCAGCTTCAACATCAGTCCTTCCAATGAACATTCAGGACTGATTTCCTTTAGGATGGACTGGTTGGATCTCTTTGCAGTCCAAGAGACTCTCAAGAGTCTTCTCCAACACCACAGTTCAAAAGCATCAATTCTTTGGCACTCAGCTTTCTTTATAGTCTAACTCTCACATCCGTACATGACCACTGGAAAAACCATAGCCTTGACTAGATGGACCTTTGTTGGCAAAGTAATGTCTCTGCTTTTTAATATGCTGTCTAGGTTGGTCATAACTTTCCTTTCAAGGAGTAAGCATCTTTTAATTTCATGGCTGCAGTCACGATCTGCAGTGATTTTGGAGCCCCCCAAAATAAAGTCTGCCTGTTTCCACTGTTTCTCCATCTATTTTTCCATGAAGTGACAGTACCGGATGCCATGATCCTAGTTTTCCGAATGTTGAGCTTTAAGCCAACTTTTTCACTCTTCTCTTTCACTTTCATCAAGAGGCTCTTTAGCTCTTCTTCACTTTCTGCCATAACTGTAAGAGATACTAAAATTAGGTATGGTTTACTATTTCAAGGTTCCCAAATTGTCTGTTTAGACAGGAAAAGACTGGAGAACTAGGATGCACATATACCCAAAGATGTTACATTTTCCCCAAAAAGCCTTCTTGAAAAACATTAGATACAAGAGGGAGATGAAAGTTATGAGTGATATCCCCAAGAGAAACAGAAGTAAGGCAACATGAAATAGTTTTCACCAAGCAGTGTGCTGAATACAGCTATTCTGCTATCTGAGGGTCAGATCCAGGAGAACCTCTAGGTTATACTTCTTTTACAGTACTCCACTGGTAGGAGCTGTGGCAACTTCAATGACACAGGGAAGTTGTGACAAGACCGGGGATTTGAGAGACATTTTTCAGCACTGTAGCTTGGAGATGAAGGCTTTCATCTAAAAATTATGTGGTATATGCAGACAACAGGTAGGAACACCCTTGGGTAGATTATTGTTTCCAGTTCTTCATTCATATCCAATGAGTTACAGAATCATATGTTTTCTCTTTTCTGTGTGTTTTTGCAGGACCTCTCACTGGAGTAGTAGAAGTGTACTTCCCTTTGCCATTGATGTTTGAATTGGTCACATGACTCTGGTCAATATAATGGTAGCAGACATAACTCCAGCTGAGATTTTACATGTGCTTCAGAGTTTTGGATTGTTCCCTTGCATTTGCACCATCCCTCAGACAAAGAATATGCCCTGGGTTTCCACTAGTTCAAGGAGAATGAGGAAATGTGTAGAGAAGATTCCAGCGTAAAATGGCCTCAAAGAGCTGATTCACATGGTCCAAAAAAATAAATTTGTACTGTGCCATTAAGATTTCGGTTTGTTAGTTATATGCAACAATGTTAGAGCATCATTTAGAAGAATTAGTAAAAACTCAGTGCCTCAGTAGAGCCGTTAGAGGTGGTGATATGGTCTGTCCTTGGCTGGCACTTGGGAGGGCTTCCTCTCCAGGGTGGTCTTTCACCAGGCCTGGAAGAAAGCATCCAGTTTCACTTTTATTCACAGGTTATGCCTAAGAACTACTACTTCTGGGAAAACAGATGGGAAAATATACAGGATTAGACATAGGGGACCTAATATCCACTCTTTTCTGGTAGAGCAAAGCTAATTCTTGAGGTTTTTTTTTCCGCACACCACACAGCTTATGGGATCTTAGTTCCCCAACCAGGGCTTGAATCTGGGCCCTTGGCAGTGAAATTATAGAGTCCTCACCACTGGACCACCAGAGAATTCCCAAAGCTAATTCTCACTCCTCTTCTAGATTAAATTTAAACATCATCTCTACTGTGTAGCCTTCCTCCAGTAATAAGGTGCTCAGTCCTATCATCCATACCACTGTCATTGCTCTCAGAACAATATATTTTTATATATTTACTGGTCTGTGTCACCTACTGTGGGGTTTTGAGGGCATGGAACACATTTTAATCACTTCCTTTCCTCCTTGTCTCAAAACTACTTGTTAATTAATATATGCCTCTGCTATTAGACCCTTAGGGAAGTAGAGTTTTCAAAGACTCTTTTCTTTTGTATTTTAATGCATGACATTATCCAATGGATCATGTTAACTCCACCATGTGAATGAATCCAAGCATTGCTCTCCACATGTAAGTGGAGTTTGTAAAGTTAGTGAGCCAAGGGTTCAAGGAGACTTGGATGAGGCCCCATTGGTCACTGACAAATATCCGTTCCTTTGTATCCTGAATTCAGATAATGATTACAATAATTTTGGAGATGAGGAAGAAGGAAGATTACACAAAGCAGTGGATAAATCATAGGACTAATCTTCTAAGAGATGGGCAGAACGTTAATTATCTCCTCCCAGAGTCACATTTACTTTAGGAAAGATAAAACCAAAGCAGAGCACTCATTAGGATCTCAGGAAACTGCACTCCTGCTCTCAACCACTATTTGGCACTTGCTATTAAACTAATTTATACTGCAATTTATCTTTCATATTTGTCACTTCTATTAGATTAATAGGTGATTGAGAGCTGTGATTCTTTCATCTTTGTATGTCCCCACAAGCCCTCACAAACTAATTCCTAATAAACACTGTTAGTGGGGATGGTAATAATGATGTTGATGATCATCTCCCTTTCCTGATGCGTGGGTTTGGTAGGCAGGACTAGTGGCAGGATGAAGTGTGATGAAAATGAGACGAGGAAGGGAGGCCAAGTCCAGATCATAGAAAGACTTATGTTCCATGCTAAATGTAAGGGATTTGCTCCTGAAGGCAACTGAGATCCATTAGAAGGTCCAAAGGACATTTTCTTAAAAAGTCTCTGATAGCAAACTGCTACATGAAGTTGAATTCAATATTTCAGAATCTAACACCTGGCTTACTTCTTGGTTTGAGTTTGATTGCTGTGATCTTCACAGAAATCTCTCACAAAGAACTCTCTCTTTCCTATGGATGAGAAGATAGCAAGAGGCAGAGGGGAAAATATAGAGAAAATAATTATTTATTAGTATAAGTTTTAGGACATTTACTGGGGTTAAAATACTATGTTGGCTAGTATGAAGATAAAACATGAAAAAATAAAACAGTCAAAGCATCTCTTCATTGATGGGCACTATAATTAAAAGGGCACTATAATTCTAGCCAAAAAATAAAAACAACAGAAAAATGAATATGATAATCTCTTTCTTCAGTGAGGTAAAAAAACATTAAAATAATTATGAAATTATTTAATTGCAACTGCAATATACTCTTTAAAAAAGTACAAGATGTCTTGAAAGAGACTTGCAGGAAAGGGGAGGGTCAGAAGGGACTTCTAAGAGAAGGTTACTTTTAAACTGAGAACTGGAGTTAACCAGAGAGAACCAAGGCTTTACCAAGCAGAAAAAACAGCTTATGTAGATGCCTTAAGAAGGAAAGAGAACAGGAAATTTGAAGAGATAAAAGGTTTAGTGCCTCTGGAGCAGAGTGAGCCAGGGAGAGAAGAAAGTAAGGTTGGGATTTGGGAGCAGAAAAGGGAGGTCATTCAAGTGCTTTGGGAAGAAGAAGAAGTAAGAATCTTTATGCTTTCAAACTGTGGTGCTAGAGAAAACTCTTGAGAGTCCCTTGGACAGCAAGGAGATCAAACCAGTCAATCCTAAAGGAAATCAACCTTACATATTCATTGGAAGGACTGATGCTGAAGCTGAAGCTCCAATACTTCAGTCACCTGATGCGAAGAGTCAGGTCACTGGAAAAGTCCCTGGTGCTAGGAAAGACTGAGGGCAGGAGAAGGGGATGACAGAGCATGAGACGGTTAGATAGCATCATTGACTCAAAGAACATGAGTTTGAGCAAACTCTGGGAGATGGTGAAGGACAGAGAAGCCTGGCATGTCCATGGGGTCGCACAGTTGGACACGACAGAGTGACTGAACAAAAATAGAGAATTTTGGACTTTATCTTCAGAAGAATAGAAAGTAGTGCAGAGTTTGAAGCAAAGGAGTAACATAAACAGGATTTTATATATATGTACGTATATGATGGTACAGGAGCAGCCGAGAGGAGCTACCCCACATCCAAGGTCAGGGGCAGCAGCTGTGCTTTGCTGGAGCATCCGTGAAGAGATAACCCACATCCAAGGCAAGAGAAACTGAAGTAAGATGGTAGGCACTGAGCGAGGGCATCAGAGGGCAGACAGATTGAAACCACAATCACAACTAGCCAATCTGATCACACGGACCACAGCTTGTCTAACTCAATGAAACTAAGCCATGCCGTGTGGGGCCACCCAAGACAGACAGGTCATGGTGGAGAGGTCTGACAGAATGTGGTCCCCTGGAGAATGGAATGGCAAACCATTTCAGTATTCTGGCTTTGAGAACCCCATGAACAGTATGAAAAGGCAAAAAGATAGGACACTGAAAGATAACTCCACAGGTCAGTAGGTGCCCAATATGCTACTGGAGATTAATGGAGAAATAACTCCAGAAAGAATGAAGGAATAGAGCCAAAGCAAAAACAACATCCAGTTGTGGATGGGACTGGTGATAGATAGCAAGGTCTGATGCTGTAGACAGCAATATTGCATAGGAACCTGGAATGTTAGGTCCATGAATCAAGGCAAATTGGAAGTGGTCAAACAGGAAATGGCAAGAGTGAACGTCGACATTCTAGGAATCAGCGAACTAAGATGGACTGGAATGGGTGAATTTAACTCAGATGACCATTATATCTACTACTGTGGGCAGGAATCCCTTAGAAGAAATGGAGTAACCATCATAGTCAACAGAAGAGTCCAAAATGCAGTACTTGGATGCAATCTCAAAAACGACAGAATGATCTCTGCTCATTTCCAAGGCAAACCATTCAATATCACGGTAATCCAAGCCTATGCCCCGACCAGTAACGCCGAAGAAGCTGAGGTTGAACGGTTCTATGAAGACCTACAAGACCTTTCAGAACTAACACCCAAAAAAGATATCCTTTTCATTATAGGGGACTGGAATGCAAAAGTAGGAACTCAAGAAACACCTGGCGTAACAGGCAAATTTGGCCTTGGAGTACAGAATGAAGCAGGGCAAAGGCTAACAGAGTTTTGCCAAGAGAACGCACTGTTCATAGCAAACACCCTCTTACAACAACACAAGAGAAGACTCTACACATGGACATCACCAGATGGCCAACACCGAAATCAGATTGATTATATTCTTTGCAGCCAAAGATGGAGAAGCTCTATACAGTCAGTAAAAACAAGACTGGGAGCTGACTGTGGCTCAGATCATGAACTCCTTATTGCCAAATTCAGATTTAAATGGAAGAAAGTGGGGAAAACCACAAGACCATTCAGGTATGACCTAAATCAAATCCCTTTTGATTATACAGTGGAAGTGAGAAATAGATTTAAGGAACTAGATCTGATAGACAGAGTGCCTAATGAACTATGGATGGAGGTTTGTGACATTGTAAGAAATGCAAAAAAGCAAAATGGCTGACTCAGGAGGCCTTACAAGCAGCTGTGAAAATAAGAGAAGTGAAAAGCAAAGGAGAAAAGGAAAGATATTCCCATCTGAATGCAGATTTCCAAAGAATAGCATGGAGAGAAACCAAAGCCTTCCTCAGTGATGAATGCAAAGAAATAGAGGAAAACAATAGAATAGGAAAGACTAGAGATCTCTTCAAGAAAATTAGAGATACCAAGGGAACATATCATGCAAAGATGGGCTCAATAAAGGACTGAAATAGTATGCAGTCCAGGAAGCAACAGTTAGAACTGGACATGGAATGACAGACTGGTTCCAAATAGGAAAGAGAGTACGTCAGGGCTATATATTGTCACCCTGCTTATTTAAATTATATGCAGAGCACAGGATGAGAAACGCTGGGCTGGAAGAAACACAAGATGGAATCAAGATAACCAGGAGGAATATCAATAACCTCAGATATGCAGATGACATCACCCTTATGACAGAAAGCAAAGAACTAAAGAGCTTCTTGATGAAAGTGAAAGAGGAGAGTGAAAAAGTTGGCTTAAAGCTCAACGTTCAGAAAACTAAGATCATAGCATCTGGTCCCATCACTTCATGGCAAATAGATGGGGAAACAGTGGAAACAGTGTCAGACTTTGTTTTTTGGGGCTCCAAAATCACTGCAGATGGTGATTGCAGCCATGAAATTAAAAGATGCTTACTCCTTGGAAGGAAAGTTATAACCAACCTAGATAGCATATTTAAAAGCAGAGACATTACTTTGATAAGAAAGGTCCGTCTAGTCAACGCTATGGTTTTTCCAGTGGTCATTGATGGATGTGAGAGTTGGACAGTGAAGAAAGCTGAGCACCGAAAAATTGATGCTTTGGAACTGTGGTGTTGGAGAAGACTCTTGAGAGTCCCTTGGACTGCAAGAAGATCCAACCAGTACATCCTAAAGGAGATCAATCCTGGGTGTTCATTGGAAGGACTGATGTTGAAGCTGAAACTCCAATACTTTGGCCACCTCATGCGAAGAGTTGACTCATTGGAAAAGACCCTGATGCTGGGAAGGATTGAGGACAGGAGGAGAAGGGGACGACAGAGGATGAGATGGCTGGCTGGCATCACTGACTCAATGGACATGGGTTTGGGTAGACTCTGGGAGTTGTTGATGGACAGGAAGGCCTGGCGTGCTGCGATTCATGGGGTCGCAAAGAGTCAGACATGACTGAGCGACTGAACTGAACAGAAGCAGAAGATATTAAGAAGAGGTGGCAAGAATACACAGAAGAACTGTACAAAAAAGATCTTCACTACCCAGATAATCATGATGGTGTGATCACTCACCTAGAGTCAGACATCCTGGAATGTGAAGTCAAGAGGGCCTTAGGAAGCATCACTACGAACAAAGCTAGTGGAGGTGTGGAATTCCAGTTGAGCTATTTCAAATCCTAAAAGATGACCCTGTGAAAGTGCTGCAATCAATATGTCAGCAAATTTGGAAAACTCAGCAGTGGCCACAGGACTGGAAAAGGTCAGTTTTCATTGCAATCCCAAAGAAAGGCAATGCCAAAGAATGCTCAAACTACTGCACAATTGCACTCATCTTACACGCTAGTAAAGAAATGCTCAAAATTCTCCAAGCCAGGCTTCAGCAATATGTGAACCGTGAACTTCCAGATGTTCAAGCTGGTTTTAGAAAAGGCAGAGGAACCAGAGATCAAATTGCCAACATCCAATGGATCATCAAAAAAGCAAGAGAGCACCAGAAAAACATCTACCTCTGCTTTATTGACTATGCCAAAGCCTTTGTTTGTGGATCACAATAAACTCTGGAAAATTATGAAAGAGATGGGCATACCAGTCCATCGGACCTGCCTCTTGAGAATCCCATACGCAGATCAGGAAGCAACAGTTAGAACTGAACATGGAACGACAGACTGGTTCCAAATAGGAAAAGGAGTACATCAAGGCTGTATATTGTCACCCTGCTTATTTAACTTATATGCAGAGTACCTCATGAGAAATGCTGGGGTGGAAGAAGCACAAGCTGGAATCAAGATTGCCAGGAGAAATATCAATAACCTCAGATATGCAGACACCACCCTTATGGCAGTAAGTGAAGAACTAAAGAGCCTCTTGATGAAAGTGAAAGTGGCGAGTGAGAATGTTGGCTTAAAGCTCAACATTCAGAAAACTAAGATCATAGCATCTGGTCTCATTGCTTCATGGCAGATAGATGGGGAAACAGTGGAAACAGTGACTGAATTTATTTTGGGGGGCTCCAAAATCACTGCAGATGGTGTTTGCAGCCATGAAATTAAAAGATGCTTACTCCTTGGAAGGAGACTTATCACCAACCTAGACAGCATATTAAAAAGCAGAGACATTACTTTGTTAACAAAGGTCCTTCTAGTCAAGGCTATGGTTTTTCCAGTAGTCATGTATGGATATGAGGGTTGGACTATAAGGAAAGCTGAGTGCCAAAGAATTGATGCTTTTGAACTGTGGTGTTGGAGAAGACTCTTGAGAGTCCCTTGGACTGCAAGGAGATCCAACCAGTCCATCCTAAAGGAGGTCAGTCCTGGGTGTTCATTGGAAGGGCTGATTTTGAAGCTGAAACTCCAATATTTTGGCCACCTGATGCAAAGATCGGACTCATTGGAAAAGACCCTGATGGTGGGAAAGATTGAAGGCAGGAGGAGAAGGGGACAAGAGAGGATGAGATGGTTGGATGGCATCATCGACTCAATGGACATGAGTTTGGGTGTACTCCAGGAGTTGGGGATGGACAGGGAGGCCTGGCATGCTGCGGTTCATTAGGTTGCAAAGAGTCGAACACGACTGAGTGGCTGAACTGAACTGATGTGTATGTATACATATGTATGTATGTATGCACATATATTAATATATACAGAAAAATATACACACATGCATACAATAAATTGCATTATTTATCTGTTTGTTTTAAGATTACTCTACTTTCATTTGGAATGAACGTAAATGCAGGAAAACAGCTGCAAGAGACCAATGTTAAGAAATGGTTAAGAGATGATAGTAATTTGGACTAGAGTGAAAGATGTGAGAAGTGAGAAAAAGAAATTAATTCGAGAAACATTTGTACATAGAGAAATAGAATTTGCTAGTTAATCAACCATGGGGCATGAGAGGAAAGAACGTGCAAAGGATGATGCTATCTGGCAAGACTGAGTGGGTGGTGATGTCTCTAGAGATAGGCAACACTAGAGGAAAGCAAGTCTGGCCCTATGGGAAGCCCATGTAGAGTTTCTTGCTTGCTTATTTAAAGGGATATAGTTACCTATTCAAGAATTGATAGGGATAAAACCACAAAGAGAGTGTTACTAAAAACACAAACCTGAAGAGGCTGCTCAAAAGAGAACAGCTCTTGGGGAGTACCCTGGCGGTCCAGTGGTTAGGCGCGTTCACTGCTGCGGGCCCAGCTCAATCCCTGGTCAGAGAACTAAGACCCCACAAGCCATTCGGCATGGCCAAGAGAAAAAAATTTTTAATTAAAAAAAAAAAGGAGAGAACCATTCTTGAGTCATAGGAGAGCCTTCTTTCATGAAGTGTATAACCCTGAGGATGGGTGAAGTGACAAGTATGTAATGGGGATAATGTTTTAAATATGTTATCATAATATGTTTTACTCGTTTGCAATTTTTTGTGTATGACACTTCCCAAGTTAGAAGGAGACATACATCCACATTTGGGATTTCATATTATTCAGAGGGAAAAGGGGAAAAAGTAATATTCAGCTTCAAACCTACAAAATAGGATATTTTGTCTGCAAAAAGATAATAAATTTAAAAGCCAAGCTTTTCCAACAGAGAAGGAGATTTTCTATACTATAGACACTTATCTCCCACTCTTACATATTAAGAGGCAGGACTAAGGAATTGGGTCATAGAGTTTTATATAGGGTTCCCAATGTGGCAAGAGGAAGAAGTTACAGGTCATCATGCATATCCAGAAAGACTGTGGGGAGGAGAAAGAATCAATGGTAGGAAAGAAGGTGTCTCCACAAAGGACATGCTGAAGGTAGAAGCCAAGCTGGACTAAGTCAAGGGCGGACCTGAGTGGAGCTCTCCCAGCCACTGGATAGATGCCACTTGACAGATGAGACCAGGCCTCTACATGAATGCTGCAGAAGGTTGTTGAGAGGCTGACTCCAGAACCTTCAAGATGGTAGTTATCTGAACTACCTGAGAAGCAGAAGTCTGCTGGTTGGACTGCATGACCAAGTATTCAGACTTGAAAGTATTCCACAAAGCCGGTGAGAGCTGAAGTAGAGCCCAGTATCATCAGAGAAAACAACCAGAGGAACAAGGCAAGAGTTACAGAAGCTTCCATCAGCAGCTGCAAACATCAGAAAAACATGAGGGATAAGATTAATTGTATAGCAAAGATTGCTGAGGAGAAGTCCAGACCAGCGACTCCCAGCAGAGACCAGCACTAGTTCAGAGAATACTGTACAAATCTCAGAGTCAGTGTCCCAAAGACAGTCTAAGACAAGTGCATCCCCACACCCAGATGCCAGCTGGGGAAAGAACTGGAATTCTAAAGGACATTAACCTAAGCTAACCAAAGAGAAGCCCTGGATGGTGGTCATAATAAGGTCAGCTGCAGAAAAAAATAAAGAATTTAATTTTTTATTGCACACCTGTGTGTGGTGTTCATAAAACTGAGGCCCCACCACATTTATAAATAATATGATTACATCAATGCCAAACGCCATGAGAAATGTGAAGCAGAAAGGTTACAGCATTTTACAAGACAGAACCAAGACAGGTTAACCTCACTTGGGACAATCTCACTTACTACATCCTGTGAAAGATCAGAGGGGAGAAAAGAAACAACGGATGAGGGGAGAGGGGCTGCAGTCCAGTGCTCACAGACACACGGAGGCCTGCACTCACTGTCTCACCCACACAGCCCCCTCCCCACCAAGCACCAGAGGTATCCCAGAGCCATTTCCAGACCCCATATACTTGATGGTGGAGCAAGAGCCAAACTGACCTCCCAGTTCTGAAGACACTTAAACCAAATCTTCAGGAATGACTTTCGGTGCGCTCAGCCAAGCTGGACAGAGGTGGCATGTATGGTCGTGAAAATGGTGTGAGATGGCATGATTCTCAAGAAAATCTCCCCCTTTTTTAAATCAGTATATCCCGTGATGTGCTGGTAAATGTTTATCAACCAGTTCAGCGAGCAAAGGAGGGCCCAGATTTAGAGTGTTTGCAGATTTCCATCATGTAAATACTCCCACCATCACCAACTTTGAGCTACAAATGTGAAACCAACTGACTCATTTTTGCTGTTGTGTCGCTACGTCATGTCAGACCCTTTGCAACCCCATGGACTGCAACAGTCCAGGCTTCCCTCTCCTTCGCTGTCTCCCTGAGTTTGCTCAAACATGTGGCTATTGAGTCAATGATGCCATCCTACCATCTCATCCTCTGTCGCCCCCTTTTCCTCCTGCCTTCAATCTTTCCCAGCATCAGGATCTTTTCCAATGAGTCAGCTCTTCACATCAGGTGGCCAAAGTGTTGGAGTTTCAGCTTCAGCATCAGTCTTTCCCAGCAAATAATCACTCACTTCCACCCCTAGTATCTCAGAATACAATTTTTTAAAGAAGTTTGATGTTTATATAAGTTTCTTAGGCTATTATAACTAATCTTTGGAATAATGCAGTATGATATGATTTATAAACAGACGTGTCATGTGTTAACAGTGAAATCTACTGGAAACAGGCCATTCTTATCTTAATGACGTTTTAAGACAAAATTTGCAGTTTGGCTCAGGTTGTGAAACAGGGGGAAAGAATGCTCCAAAGCCTCAGAGAAGGCACACTGTCTTTCAAAAGTGAGCCAGCAGAGGGTGAATATTCAGTGAATATTCAGGTTTGATTTCCTTTAGGAATGACTGGTTTGATCTTGCAGTCCAAGGAACTCTCAAGAGTCTTCTCAAGCACCACACTTCAGAAGCTTCAATTCTTCAGCGCTCAGCCTTCTTTACAGTCCAACTCTCACATCTGTACATAACTATTGGAAAAACCATAGCTTTGACCATACGGACCTTTGTCAGCAAAGTGATGTCTCTGCTTTTTAATATCCTGTCGAGATTTGTCATAGCTTTTCTTCCAAGGAGCAAGCATCTTTTAATTTCACGTCTGACTCATTAAATTCTTGCAAATTTAATAATAGTCTTTCATGAATCAGTAGGACCTGGCTCCAGTGCCACTACAGTGCAACCCAATTAAAGTCACAGCAAGACACTATCTGTATCAAAATCTAATAGAAGTGGACCCCACAATGTGTACTTCTACCTGATAACTACACATTGCGACCTTCAAAAGAATGTTACATTAAAAAGTCAAATATTAGGTTGAAATAAATCATATAAATTTCTATCTACAACCAGCCTTTTTATCTAATTAGGTAGCTTATATCTAGCAAATTGATTTCCTTTTAATCTGAGTTTATATTTTATAAGGTAATTTTTCTTCAATTGCACTATAAATTTGCCATTAACAAGGCACGTGCAGCAAGCCCAGAAAGCCCTCTGCTGGCTCACATTTGAAAGACAGTGTGCCTGCTCTCAGGCTTTGGAGCATTCTTTCCCCGTTTCACAACCTGAGCCAAACTGCAAATTTTGTCTTAAAACGTCATTAAGATAAGAATGGCCTGTTTCCAGTAGATTTCATTGTTAAAACATGACACTTGTCAGTTTATAGCTCATATAACACTGCATTATTCCAAAGATTAGTTATAATAGCCTAAGAAACTTTTATAAACATCAAACTCCTTTTAAAAAATTATATTCTGAGATACTAGCCAATGGAGGGTGGGGGTGGATGTGAGTGATTATTTGCTGGGTATATTAAAAGAAATTACATTAGAAAGAAAAATGAGGTTTTTATACAGATTTTTGACACAGCAGGGTTAAACTAAATGCTTTTGAGAAGGAATCTGAATGAGGAAAATATCTCAACAGCCATAATATTTCACTGTTATTTTAGTCTGACTCACATACTTCTATAGCTTACTATTTGTACAACTTTACCAGTTTGGAGAATTTTTTTCTCATTTCTAACAGGAAAAGAAGCAATATTCATTTTACATAATGTTAGGCTTAGGAAAAAGCCTGAGCACATAAATCTGTATTACTTTTATCATCAGAAAAGAATGTAAATGCTATCTTAAATATAATTTTAGAGCATTCTCTAATATAATAGTATATAAGGGAAAACTTTTCTTACTGAGGAAACAAGTATTTACTACAATAGTGTTGTCAGGTTAATGACTAGAATTCAACTTTAGCCATTGTTCAAAAAAATTTAGAACATAATATTCTGATTATGTTTCTGGTCAAGGCAATTAGATAAGAGTGCTTTTATGTTTCTTATACAAATCGGACTTAAATACTCTTAAATTATTCAGTTAAGGCAACTCTGCTGGGTGATTTAAATTTAAAAGGTCTTGCTTCATTATTGAGTAGATGGTAATTACTGGAATCACAAGGTTCTTTAGTTGCAAGTATCAGAAACTAACTCTAGCCAACCTAAGCAAAAGGATTATTGGACATCTCACAGAACTAATAGGAAGGTTGAAGAATCACGCTTAGATTTCACAACGTATACAGATTTCAAATAATTATGCTGTGCACCTTAAGCTTACACGGTAAGTCAATAACATCTCAGTAAAGCTAGGGGATAAAAGAATCATGCTTAATAAAATGGATATTAGATTATAAGGTTACCTAAGATAAGTGAACTCACACTGTTTCCTATCTGCTTAAAAAAAAAACTCTACTCAAGATTTAAGTTCCTCAAAAACTAGGTCACATGACTAAACCTTGGCTATACAGAAGGAATTTCTTGGTACATGTCAGTTTGCATCGTGAGAGTCCGTACACTTCCGGGAACATAATTCCCAAAGGAAAATGTGTTTTAGAAGAAAATGTGCTTTTAGACATCTAAAACCCCAAAGCTTCATTCAATTTTATCTATGATATCACTAATTCAGTTCAGTTCAGTCGCTTAGTTGTGTCCGACTCTTTGCGACCCCATGGACTGCAGCACGCCAGGCTTCCCTGTCCATCACCAACTTCCGGAGCTTGCTCAAATTCATGTCCATAGAGTCAGTGATGTCATCCAACCATCTCATCCTCTGTCGTCCCCTTCTCCTCCCACCTTCAATCTTTCCCAGCATCAGGATCTTTTTCCAATTAGTCAGTTCGTTGCATCATGTGGCCAAAGTACTGGAGGTTCAGCTTCAGCAACAGTCCTTCCAGTGAATATTCAGGACTGATTTCCTTTAGGATGGACTGGTTGAATCTCCTTGCAGTCCAAGGGACTCTCAAGAGTCTTCTTCAACACCACAGTTCAAAAGCATCAATTCTTCGGTGCCCAGCTTTCTTTATAGTCCAACTCTCCCATCCATACATGACTACTAGAAAAAACACAGCTTTGACTAGATGGACCTTTGTTGGCAAAGTAATGTCTCTGCTTTTTAATATGCTGTCTAGGTATGTCATAGCTTTTCTTCCAAGGAGCAAATGTCTTTTAATTTCACGGCTGCAGTCACCATCTGCAATGATTTTGGAGCCCAAGAAAATAAAGTCTGTTACTGTTTTCATTGTTTCCCCATCTATTTGCATCAGGCTAAAAGAAAGACATCTACTTCTCTAAATCTCAATTTCTTCTTTGGCAAAATGAGAAGAATGCATTAGGTGACTTCTAGCTTTCTTTCTATATTTCACATTCATGCTTACTTCTTCGGTAGACATTGCAGCCACCTTTGGAGATGCTTCTGTCTAGTAAAGGGCCGTTTCCTGACCCCTGTGGCTCTAAGTCTTCACCATCCCTCCCTCATACTCACACTCGAGTCTTTAGAGAACATGTGCAGCTTTTCTGGCTCATGCACATGCCAGAGCAAGTCTCCAGAACTCAGTGGATCTCACTTGGAGAATTAAAAATCAAACACATTTTATGTGTAAGGATAAATTGCCTGAAACATAACATTTCCTTCATCGAATAGTAGGTTTTCCAGGTAATACATGCCAAAGTTAAGAAAAAGTTCCTTATTTTCTGTTTAAAATGAAGTCCTGGGGTTCCTTTTACAAAAAATAAGACTTCCTTATCTTAAAAAAAGAAAGTCTTGGTGCTCCATCTAGAGGACATTTTATATTTTCCAGATTAAGGGGGCTAGAGGGTCCATTACAGATATCCAATTCTCTAAATCTTGCTGCTATAACTCTTACAATAATTTTCTAAAACTCAACAGATATGTTTTAAAAATCATATTGAATAAGCCCATACTGTGTAACAGTGATAAGGACATTTTCTCCAATTTCAACTGATTATCAAACTAATAACTTTCTTTTTATTCATGAAATACTGAGATATATACTATATACTCACTGTGCTTACTTTTAGGAGTTTAATGGTTAAAATTTTTTAAACATAATTTCTAACAACCACTTACTAGGTTTTAATTATTTTCATCAATTATCAAAGCTTTTGATTTGACAGCTATTTCCCTCATTTAAAATGTTAATAATACATTGGACAAAAATATATGTATCCTTTTTCATGTAGAATTACACAGCATTTTCCTTCAAAAAGACCTATTAAGAGAACAGGCTATTTTTATTTTAAGTGACAAGCGTTCAGTTGGGTAATGCTTCACAGAATCTTGGAGAAACTTCCCTTTTTATGTTAAATCCAGGACCTTATTTTAGACAAAGCAACATTTCCTGCATGGAAATTCACTTTTAACCAAATGGAGCACACACGTAGCTTCTATTTTCCCATAAAGTTCTGTGAGAAAGTAAGGTCATATGGTTCAGCAAAGAAGGAGGGACTAAGCATAAGGCTCTGAGAGAGAATTCTGTGGGGGGTGACCGGCTGATCTTGGACCGAGGCCATCTCAGTCAGGGCAATGCAGCAACAGTGACAGGACACGCAGGCTGGGGCCCTCACATTACTGCGCTGATTTTGCTGGAGGTAAAAAACCAGCTGCACAGCAAGGTCTGTGAGAACGGAAACAATCGCCAAGCAGAATGTTTGGCTCTGGAGTCGGACTTGCCACACTAGTTTCATCAAAAAGTTTACCACATGTCCTGAGAGTATCCAAGAGAGACAAAATAATGTATCAGAACTTCCAAGACACACAGGCCAGGAAAGTTGATTTTTCCCATAGAAGGAAAGAGCGAGTGTTGGGCAGGGGGTCAGTGAGGGTGCATCTTGCTACCTCTTTCATAAATAATTTGGTACATATTCATGAGTATAAATTGTGGTTCTTCTAAGTGATGACTAATGTAATAATTTATACAGAGATGAATTTTTTGAAAGCAAATATGTATGAAATTTCATTTTAGAATTTCTTCAGTGAAATGCAAACAGTGTTTAAATAGTATTTAAAGCCAGTGTAGCAGTCCCTGTGCATTCTACAGCTCTAGGAACAGAGATCAAGATGATTTGCTGATAATATCACAGACCTAGTGAGTAGAGGAGCTGGGACCAGAATTCACTCATACTAGCTGGCCCTGAGCATCACTCTTTTATGTTATGTTACAACGAATCTTTAGAAAATAGTTTAACAGCAAAGCCTCTAAAGAACCAATTGTCAAAAAGGTTCTTAATATGCCATCTCAATAACAGGTCAACTGTTCGGATGTGGCATTCTTATTTTGGAGGAGAAATAACAAACAGAACAAAACTTTAGGAATTAAATTTGAGTAAATTTAAATGTATTAAGCAACACATTGAGTGGTTTTCTAAAAAAAAAAAAAAATTCACCTAGCACTTCCCTGCCTTGTTCTAAAACAGCAGGTATCTGGCAATATCCAATATTTATAAGGCCATAATATAAATATAAACTTAAAGTGTGTCTTATGGTCAGAATGGATCTATCCTAAAAAGTAAAGAGATAGTGGTCTCACACCTATGGATGAAATTACTCCCAATGCTGTCTTCCCAGCGTAGTCCCTCACGATAACAGAGTCTCTGAGCAGAGACCTGGCTGCCTTAGGTAGAGAGCTGTCCTTTCCCTCTTTGCTGTAGCCTCACCAGACCCCTTCGCACCAGCTTGGGAACAGTAAAGGAAGAACTATTCTTAAAGAGGAACCACTAAGAATACTAACACTAAATAAAACTTGAATTAATCCTCATACCAAGCTACAAGGGTTCACTCTGCCCATGCTTTTGTCATTAGATAAGCTCCTGAATAGCTTCTTACCAAACTGCAAACATTGACCTCATGCCAGTGATATCTTCTTGTCCAGAAGAAAAAGTACACATCAGCTTTAACTATTTTTTTATACTCCTTTGAATTTCTTTGTATTATTTCTAAGCATTAAGGTATTTTAAAATTGTACTAGTTGAAGTATATGTCTTACTGGACCCGGGAGGCTCTTTCGTGGGTCGCTTAAGATGCAGGGCACATTCTGTTCCCAAACAAATAGCTCAGCAGATATCAGTGTGTGCATAAGTCACATCCAAATATAATTTCAGTGAAGATAGTTCCTATTAATGCCATTGTGTGCCAAAATAAATCATAAAAACAACAGCATTGTTACACTGTTGTTTAATCATTCAGTCATGTCCAACTCTTTGCGACCCCATGGACTGTAGTCCACCAGGCTCCTCTGTCCATGGGATTTCCCAGGCAAGAATACTGGAGTGGGTTGCCTTTTCCTTCTCCAGGGGATCTTTCCAACCCAGGGATCCAACACTCATATTCTGCATTGGCAGGTGGACTCTGCCACTGAGCCCCCTGGAAAGCCCCCAGCATTGTTATACATCCAAATTTAAAAGGCAGAGTCCATAGTATTTCAACTTGCTATGAAAATGGTGCTGGAGGAGCTGGTGCCAGTTCTGGCAGGGCCCATGGTCAGAAGGCCCTGTCAGTCTATGTTCCTTCCATACTTCCAACCACCCAAGCTTTACTGGAGGTCTAGTCAAACCTAAGAGAAAAAGTGGAAACAGGTTTTAAGTGAGTCTTTTCACTACATTCAGCTGTTTTCTATCCCTCCTGACCCTCATTCCATATTGCTATCTGATTTCTTAGCTTCACTTAAAATTATTCCTCAGAAGACCACCCTAGCAAAAAGACTGGAATCCACGAGCTCACTGTCCCTATGGAATAAGGTGCATCAAATAATAGTTCTCAAACCTGGCCTGCATGTTTAGAACTATTTTAGAACTTGGGGTGTGGGAGCCAGGCAGCACTGTTCATGTTTAAAATTCTAATACATCTTTGTGGATTGAGTCACTCTCTGGCCAGCATTCAGTGAATAAGACTTTTGTGATCAATCCCTTTTGGTCTTCTAGACAAACATATTCTAGTTTCAGAAGCCTCCCAGAAATTCATTTCTTCCATGAAATGAAACAATACTAAACAGTTTCTACTAAAGAGGGGAGAAGAGGTTAAAGAAAAAAGAAAAGCAGAATAAAGCTAATTTCACTTTTATGAGACAACCAGTTTCCCAGCTGGTGGGTCTTATTTGGTCAATTGGTCAAAGATTGGATTTTCTTTGTTTTACTAAGAGACATGCTTGATATTCATCCCTCAGAGAAAATAAACATCAAGTTGAAGACAGTGTTAAGTAAAAAGATTATTCAACTGGGATTCACAAAATCTGGATCACGTTTAGCAGTTAATAGTTGTGGTACGTGGGAACCTTGAACTTACCCCTTCTATGTCTCATTTTCCCATCAGAAAAATGGAATAATATACTTCCGTCTTCCAAACTCTCTTAATCTGAGTATCTATTTGTGATTCATTCAGCAAAATACCTGAAAGGATGCATTTTTCTTTACATTACCAAAAGTAGTGCGGTAGACTTTTTCCTTATATACCCACAATAACACATTAGATTAGAGAGACCAAATTATCAAGCCCTTAGAAGATTAAAACCAGATAAAATAATTAAAGTAGTGCTGTGGGAAAGCACCACTCAAACTAACATACTGAAATTTCTGGGAGGATCGATTGTTTATGATCCTGTTCTCTAGAGACTGAAATTCTTTGGATACACCAGATGGCTTTATTTATATAGCAAAAGTTCAACTCTAGTGAGGTGCTGCTTGCAAATTCACACAGAAATAAAAGAAACTGTATTTATGGCTGTGTATATATCCTTGTCCACAAGAAGGATTTTCCATTGTTTCATACAGACCTTTGAACACATTTTAAATTTACAGTGTTAAAGAGAAGGTCCACTGCATTGGAAAGAAACAGCAGCCTCCCAAGACAGCACAGTAATCCACAACCTAAAATTTAACATGGAAAAGGGGCAGACTTTTGTGGATCTCCTCTATCCAAATGCAAGACAAATCTCATTTATCAACAATTTACTCTTTGATGTTCCTATACAATCCTATCTCCTCAAATAGCATTCTTGAAAATGAAAAAGAACCCGACCCACTTTCCATCTGAATATTTCAAGCTGCATCCTGTGTCTGCTCCTGGCACTGAGTCAGCCTTGTCAGCCCAATTTAGAACACGTGGCAGTGATCCAACTCATTGTGGCTGTTTGTGGTCCCCAGATCAGGTTTCAAAAAAGAAGGCGCAGCAATCCGGTGACCTTCTCAAGATAGTAAGGAAAAACTCTGGTCATGACTGACACCTGATCTTTCTGCTAACATTAGCTCCTAATCAAAGATGGTGCCAAGATTGCATTAGGCACCAGCCCACAACCTTTCCATCCTCCTCAGAGAGGTGTGGAGCATCCTGTCACCCGCTGAGTTTCAGTTTTAGAATGCCTTTCCCTTTCAGATCCAAGGAAGTTTGGTTTTACTGACATTTCAGATAAAGCTGAAGGCCTGCCTTAATTGAGATTTCCTGTTCTTTACAGTACATGTTTATCTACTATTCGTATTCTTTATACCTAGTGAGGTTCAGTGTGATTCATAACAAAGACATGGTTATAAAGCTCTAAAATTAATAGCCCTAGACATTCATATCATAATCAAAAGACCTTATTCACTTGGGATCTTTTTCCTGTGCATCTATTATCCTGTCATCCCTTATTTAAAATATGACCATCTTTCTTATTAAGACTTGGAGTCATTCTCCCTCTCTAATTCTTCTGGGTCTTCAAGACTGGCTCAGGTGAGGTCACAAACTGGGAA
Organism: Giraffa tippelskirchi; assembly: GCF_054371585.1. Classification (NCBI taxonomy): domain Eukaryota; kingdom Metazoa; phylum Chordata; class Mammalia; order Artiodactyla; family Giraffidae; genus Giraffa; species Giraffa tippelskirchi. The sequence goes on along the minus strand of NC_137278.1, from coordinate 112,334,577 downwards.
CCCAGCAAGGCCCTGCAGAGGTACTCTTTATCAACAAGAACCTACTGGATATCTCAGGGAACTCTACCCAATACTCTGTAATGACCTATATGGGAGCAGAATCTAAAAAAGAGTGGACATATGTATATGTGTAGCTGACTCACTGGACAGCAGAAACTATCACATTGTAAATCAACTATACTCCAATAAAAAAATTAACTTAAAGCAATAAAGGAGAAATACTGTTTATCTTCTAGGGCAGGTCACATTATTTCTTACTTGACCAAACACCAAGTATCAGTGTGAAAAACTCACCTTGCTACTCGCCTCAGTATCCTTTTAATCTGGAGCCTGTTCTTAATCTTACAAAGCCTTTAGGGAATATATGTTCTTTGATCATCCCCTAATCTTTACATAAAAGTCTATGTTAAAATCTTAATATTCTTGAAGTTCTGGAAATGTTCAAAGTACTACTGGCTTTACTCCAGCTCTGAGTTTACATATAATATATGATTTGAATCAGTAGAGGTCCAAGTTTTCTATACAGAATTTTATCTTCTTTCTATCTTCCTAAACAAACAATCTGTGAAGCTAGATAAAATGAGAAAAGAGGATGGAATTATTTCACCCTGCCTTGTTTGTTTCCATGAGGGTTCTAACCAAAAGGAAAAGATGAGTCATTCAGCATCATGCCCTATTTGGTGGTTTGGATTCGGCTACTGTAACCAAAAGAGGGCAGCACTCCATGGGTTTTGAATTCACAAAAAAACAAAACTCCAGTTTTTAGCTGAACTCTCTACCTCAAGCAAGGCATTCTACTCTGTGTTTCACAGAATACAGAGACAATTAAGACACTGCTCTAAACATGCAGGAACAGGAAAGAGGAAGGCATTGGGGTAGTAATTAGAACACAGCTATGTGTTGGAACATGGTAAAAGATAAATCTGGAAATAAAAAGTAGGATTAGATTGTGAGCATCCCTTGAACATCAGGTGTTCATTTTTTACCTGGAGTGCAATAGGGAGCCACTCAAAGCTTTTGAGCAAGTGGATAATAGTATTAGAGCTGTTTGGGGAAGCCACATCTGGTAGGGATGTTTTTATCAGAGAGACTGACATAAGGTGAGATCAAATGGGAAAGGGGAAAAAAACAGGGAAATAATATAAAGGACATCCAGGAAGTAATGAAAATCTAAACCAGAAGGATGACGGTGAGAATGGAAAAGTGAGCTCTGATGGGAGAGGCACTGAAAAGGAGGAAGACATGGAGGAGATACAGGGAGAAAGGAACCAAGATATGCCCAGTTTTACTTCTGAGTTGGGCATATGGTAGAACACATAATCAAAATTGGGAAGACCAGAGAAAAGAACTTTCTGAAAACATTTTCTCTTCAAGAAGAGTGAAACATTACTGGTGAGATGCAAGGAGTGCAGAGTGAAAATATACAAATGGCATAACCCCAGGAACTATCTTGGAAAGAAGAAACAGCCCAAAACATGTACTCCACTCTTTTTACTTTGATAAGTTGAATTATGGCCACTTGCAGATATAGTATTGGACTTTATGGCATGTGCTTCTATGTCTCCTTGGGTTTATATGACTCAACTTTTTGTCCTTTTATTCTGATCTCTTTATATTTGTCTCCAATGATAATGCCACATCAAATCCTTTTATGAATAAATTAGACAAAGTATCAGTTAATTAATTATAGTTACATTTTCCTTACAGACTGTTAAGACACAGCCACCGACAGCAAGCACATAATTCCTTATATAAAATACACAACACTAGCATTTGCTAAAAGCAAATGTGGTAGGCACTAAATTAAAAGTTTTATACACATCACTTCATTGAATCCTATGATTAATAAAACAACTCTATGAGGTCATTCCATTATTGTCCCATCTTACAATGAGGAAATTGACTCGATGAGATGAATTAACATGTTAATATAGCAAGTAAGAGTCAGAGCCTACATTATAACCCAGGCAATCTGATCTCAGAGTCAAGGTCCCTAACCACCTCACCCACTGCTTCTCTGTCCCAATTTCCCTTATCACTGCGTTATCCCCATTTTGCTGGTTCTTCTCTGTACGTGCCATGTTCCACTTTAGGATGCCGCATTCTCATGCTGAAGGAACACTGGCCTCCAGAGCCAGGGTCTTCAACCAGGAAGTTTTGTTGCCTCTACATAGAGAATATGAATTAGTAGATTCAAGAAAAGGCACAGGGCTTCATTTCTCTAAAGCTGAATTAAATCTGTCTCCAAGTTCCCACACATCAGGGTAGAAGAATGCCAATCCAATACCAGTTGTTTGGGAGACTCAATTTCTCCCTGGATGAAATCATACAACAACCATGAGACAGTATCAGAAAAAAATGGGAGAAAGAGATGAAGGAATCATGCTTCCTTTTGATTCTTTCAGCCATGCAATTTCCTGTAATTAAGCATGACATATTATCATGTCTTTTATGACTGCCAATATGTTGGTGACTATTTAGTCTGTGATTTAAATCTACTTTTTTTGTCTTGAGTTCCAAATCAACATATCTAACTGCCTCTCCATGTGCGCGAAGTCATTTCAGTTATGTCCGACTCTGCAACTCTATGAACTGTAGTCCGCCAGGCTCCCCTGTCCATGAGATTCTCCAAGCAAGCATACTATACCCTCCTCCAGGGGATCTTCCTGAACCAGGGATCAAACCTGCATCTCTTATGTCTCCTTCACTGGCAGGTAGGTTCTTTACCCCAAGCGTCACCTGGGAAGCCCCTAACTGCCTATAGGTAAATTCAAAACCACCACAAATTTTGTATGTCTAAAACTAAGCCAAACAATCATTTCCTAAAATATCTCCTCCAACTGCCACCCTGTTTCCTGTTTTTTTACCCATTTTAGTAGATGACACAATTATCCACCCATTTCCCAAGGGAGAGGAGCCTTCTTAAGAGTCCCACTACTTTTTCGAATTTTACATCTAGAATTTCAAGTCTGAATAATCATAGATCATCAAGCCCTTGGATTATATCATTTTATAGTGTTGCTACTGGCTTTGACAGATGATAGATATGTATGCTTGCACAGTCTGTGCTCTGCACATTCAACACACTTGAGATTGTTGATGAAGGCACCATTTACTTTATGAGCATCATATATTTATATTCTTTTTACAAACGTTTCTCACTTCACAATAAAACATCCACTGTAATCAGTAATGTGAATTTTCCAATACATAAGATACCTTGAGAAAGGATTGTTGTTGTTGTTCAGTCGCTAAGTTGTGTCTGACTCTTTGCGACCCCATGGACTGCAGGCTTCCCTGTCCTTCGCTCTCTCCCTGAGTTTGCTGAAACTCATGTCTATGGGGTATATGATGCCATCCAACCATCTCATCCTCTGTCACCCCTTTCTCCTCCTGCCCTCAATCTTTCCCAGCATCGGGGTCTTTTCCAACAAGTCGGCTCTTCGTATCAGGTGGCCAAAGTATTGGAGCTTCAGCTTCAGCATCAGTCTTTCCAGTGAATATTCAGGACTGATTTCCCTTAGGATTGACTAGTTTGATATCCTTGCAATCCAAGGGACTCTCAAGAGTCTTCTCCAACACCATAGTCCGAAAGCATCAATTCTTTAGCACTCAGCCTCCTTTATGGTCCAACTCCCACATTCATACACAAATACTGGAAAAACCATAGCTTTGACCAGATGGATCTTTGTCAGCAAAGTGATGTCTCTGATTTTTAATATGCTGTCCAGGTTTGTCATAGCTTTTCTTCCAAGGAGAAGGCGTTTTTTAATTTTATGCCTGCACTCATTGTCTGCAGTGATTTTGAAGCCCAAGTAAATAAAATCTATCACTGTTTCCATTTTTTCCCCATCTATTTGCCATGAAGTGATGAGAGTGGACACCATGATCTTAGTTTTTTGAGTGTTGAGTTTTAAGCCACCTTTTATTCACTTGCATCTTTCACTTTCATCAAGAGGTTCTTTTGTTCCTCTTCACTTTCTGCCATTAAAGTAGTGTCAACTCTATATTTGAAGTTGTGGATATTTCTCCGGACAGTCTTGATTCCAGCTTGTGAGTCATTCAGCCTGGCATTATGCATGATGTACTCTGCATAGATGTTAAATAAGAAATAAGCAGGGTGACAATATACAGCCTTGATGTATTCCTTTCCCAAATTTGAACCAGTCCATTGTTCCATGTCTGGTTCTAACTGTTGCTTCCCAACCTGTGTACAGGTTTCTCAGGAGACAGGTAAGGTGGTCTGGTATTCCCATCTCTTTAAGAATTGTCCAGGACAATATCACTGATGAATATAGATGCAAAAATCCTTAATAAAATTCTAGCAAACAGAATCTAACATCATATTAAAAAGATCATACATCATGACCAAGTGGGCTTTATCCCAGGAATGCAAGGTTTCTTTAACATCTGCAAATGTAACACACCACATTAACAAATTGAATAAAAAATTCAAAATAAAAAATTCAAAATAAAAAATAAAAAATTGAATAAAATTCTAGCAAACAGAATCTAACATCATATTAAAAAGATCATACATCATGACCAAGTGGGCTTTATCCCAGGAATGCAAGGTTTCTTTAACATCCGCAAATGTAACACACCACATTAACAAATTGAAAGAAAAAAACCATATGATTATCTCAATAGATGCAGAAAAAGCCTTTGACAAAATTCAACATCCATTTATGATAAAAACCCTCCAGAAAGCAGGAATAGAAGGAACATACCTCAACATAATAAAAGCTATAGATGACAAACCCACAGCAAACATTATCCTCAATGGTGAAAAATTGAAAGCATTCCCCCTAAAGTCAGGAACAAGGCAAGGATGCCCACGTTCATCACTACTATTCAACATAGTTTTGGAAGTTCTGCCCACAGCAATCAGAGCTGAAAAAGAAATAAAAGGAACACAGATAGGAAAAGAAGTAAAACTCTCACTGTTTGCAGATGACATGATCCTCTACATAGAAAACCCTAAAGATTCTACCAGAAAATTACTAGAGGTAATCAATGAATATAGTAAAGTTGCAGGATATAAAATTAACACACAGAAATCCCTTGCATTCCTATACTCCAATAATGAGAAAACAGAAAGAGAAATTAAGGAAACAATACCATTCACCATTGCAACAAAAAGAATAAAAACTTAGGAATATATCTACCTAAAGAAACAAAAGACTTCTATATAGAAAACTATAAAACACTGATGAGAGAAATCAAAGAGGACACAAACAGATGGAGAAATATACCATGTTCATGGATTGGAAGAATTAATATAGTGAAAATGAGTATACTACCCAAAGCAATCTATAGATTCAATGCAATCCCTATTAAGCTACCAACGGTATTTTTCACAGAACTAGAACAAATCATTTCACAATTTGTATGGAAATATAAGAAACCTCGAATAGCCAAAGCAATCTTGAGAAAGAAGAATGGAACTGGAGGAATCAACCTGCCTGACCTCAGGCTCTACTACAAACCCACAGTCATCAAGACAGTATGGTACTGGCACAAAGATAGAAATATAGATCAATGGAACAAAATAGAAAGCCCGGAGATAAATCCACGCACCTATGGACACCTTATCTTTGACAAAGGAGGCAAGAATATACAATGGAGAAAAGACAATCTCTTTAACAAGTGGTGCTGGGAAAACTGGTCAACCACTTGTAAAAGAATGAAATTAGAACACTTTCTAACACCATACACAAAAATAAACTCAAAATGCATTAAAGATGTAAACATAAGACCAGAAACTATAAAACTCCTAGAGGAAAACATAGACAAAACACTATCTGACATAAATCACAGCAGGATCCTCCATGACCCACCTCCCAGAATATTGGAAATAAAAGCAAAAATAAACAAATGGGACCTAATTAAAATTAAAAGCTTTTGCACAACAAAGGAAAGTATAAGCAAGGTGAAAAGACAGCCATCAGAATGGGAGAAAATAATAGCAAACAAAGCAACAGACAAACAATTAATCTCAAAAATATACAAGCAACTTCTGCAGCTCAATTCCAGAAACATAAATGACCCAATCAAGAAATGGGCCAAAGAACTAAACAGACATTTCTCCAAAGAAGACATACAGATGGCTAACAAACACATGAAAATATGGTCAACATCACTCATTATCAGAGAAATACAAATCAAAACCACAATGAGGTACCATTTCACACCAGTCAGAATGGCTGCTATCCAAAAGTCGACAAGCAATAAATGCTGGAGAGGGTGTGGAGAAAAGGGAACCCTCTTACACTGTTGGTGGGAACGCAAACTAGTACAGCCACTATGGAGAACAGTGTGGAGATTCCTTAAAAAACTGGGAATAGAACTGCCATATGACCCAGCAATCCCACTGCTGGGCATACACACTGAGGAAACCAGAATTGAAAGAGACGTATGTACCCCAATGTTCATCGCAGCACTGTTTACAATAGCCAGGACATCGAAGCAGCCTAGATGTCCATCAGCAGACGAATGGATAAGGAAGCTGTGGTACATATACACAATGGAATATTACTCAGCCATTAAAAAGAATACATTTGAATCAGTTCTATTGAGATGGATGAAACTGGAGCCCATTATACAGAGTGAAGTAAGCCAGAAAGAAAAACACCAATACAGTATATGAATGCATATATATGGAATTTGAAAGATAGTAACGATAACCCTATATGCGAGACAGAATAAGAGACACAGATGCATAGACCAGTCTTATGGACTCTGAGGGAGAAGGTGAGGGTGGGACGTTCTGGGAGAATAGCATTGAAACATGTATATTATCATATGTGAAACAGAACACCATTCCAGGTTCGATGCATGAGACAAATGCTGAGGGCTGGGGCAATGGGATGACCCAGAGGGATGGGATGGGGAGGGAGGTGGGAAGGGGGTTCAGGATGGGGAACACATGTAAAGCCATGGCTGATTCTTGTCAATGTATGGCAAAAACCACTACAATATTGTAAAGTAATTAGCCCCCAACTAAAATAAACAAATTTATTTTTAAAAAATGGTAAAAAAAATAAAAATAAATAAAACAAACAAACAAAAAATGTATTGTCCACCGTTTGCTATGATCCAGGATACCATTATCTAAGTTGCATAAAAGTTTCACATGGGCTAATAATAACCTTGGGCCTCCCTGCTTGTAGACATTTCACCTAAGCCATTCATATACTGCTGCAGTACTGATCTTCCAAATGCAAACTTTAACATGATTTTTCCTTCAGTGGAACATAAAGGTCTCCATTTTCTGCTTTAGCCTAACTGCTGTTGTGAATGGTCTGCTTCAACCATCCTGAGCTTCTTATACTTATTTAAAGGTACTATTGCACATCTTTGCAGGTATAATTCTTTCAGCTTATAATACCAATCCACCCCATTCCTACTCCACCAGTTTTCTACCTGGCAAACTCCTAATCTTCCTTCCAGACCAACTCAAGTGTCCCCTTCTCTTTAAATCCTTCTCTACCCAAGAAAAGATGATCACTCTCTTTTGTGCCTTCAACCTACTTCTATGTGTACCAGTCACACTGTAATTATAATTATTTTTTTAACTGATATACTAAATCAAGAGCTCTTTTAGTATAACCATGTACTCTTTACTTTTCTTTTCCTATGCTGATGCAAATTGGTATCAAGGGAATGCATTAGATCAAGCAACTGGCTCTGCTGCCTGCTATCTAGTACGTTCTTTGAGCTTTGCTGCTGTGTGTTGGCAAGCTTGCACTTTGAGCTGTGCTCTCTGTGCTGCATTTGCTGTGTCCTGTCGAGCCTCTCTTATTTAACTGACCTAAGCAGAAAGTTTTCAAAACTAACATTTAGAGACAGGAGTATAAGTTTGGGGTCCTTCTTAAAGAGACCCTGGGTCATGTGTCCTGGATCAAATCTATCTGTGTATCTCAGATTGAATCATGAGTTTGACTCCAGCATAAGTTGTGACTGACTCTAAACTCAGGAGAATGACTCTTACCCTGTGACCACTGGAGGTATGTCTCAACCAGGCATGGGCCCTAATTTTAGACAGCACTCAGGAGAAAGGCTGATACACGGTGGACTATACAGGCCCATTCACATTGTATACAGACTACTTATGTTTGGTCACTTATGTGAGGATGAGTTGTCACTGTGGTACACACTGCTGTCACATTCCTAAAAGCCACTCCATCCCAGCACTGTCAAGAAACAGCTATCAACCCTCTAGGCACCCACAATGCTAAAACAAGCTCAACATTTTTTAAGCACTCTCCTTAGTGTTCCCCCAGAGACTCCTCCATATTGAGGCTTTAGCAACTCCCTCTATTGCCTGTTGAAGTCTATGGACCATCCATGATGGCTATAAGTTGCCCACAGACTTCTGGGGTAAAATATTGCCCTCCTCAGCCATATCAGATTGCCCCATTAAAGGGACAGTCACTGACCATATGCCTGGAAAATCCCATGGACGGAGGAGCCTGGTAGGCTGTAGTCCATGGGGTCGCTAAGAGTCAGACATGACTGAGCGACTTCACTTTCACTTTTCCTGTTCATGCACTGGAGAAGGAAATGGCAACCCACTCCAGTATTCTTGCCTGGAGAATCCCAGGGATGGTGGAGCCTGGTGGGCTGCTGTCTATGGGGTCGCACAGAGTCGGACACGACTGAAGCGACTTAGCAGCAGCAGCAGCACTGACCATATTCTGGGTTATCCTGGAAACTAAAGATCTCACAGGCCTTGACCATGTTCCTCCATACCCAGTGGCCCATTATGCTTTGGGTTATGAAAACAGTGTTCTGCAAGCTCAGCAAGGCCCCCAAGGCCTCTCTGCTAAAATAGAAATTGTCTCCACAGGATAGAGACAAGCTTGGCCTTTCCTACAGGAGGGGCTGTCTTACCTACAGCTCTTACCCTTCAGTACCTAGCCATATACCCTATTTCCAGAGAAAGGCAGCCCTCTCCAAGATCCTTTTGCTATCTGAGGCACCCCTTGGGAACTCAGTTCAGTTCAGTTCAGTCGCTCAGTCATGTCCGACTCTTTGCGACCCCATGGACTGCAGCACGCCAGGCCTCCCTGTCCATCACCAACACTCGGAGCTAACTCAAACTCATGTCCATAGAGTCAGTGATACCATCCAGCCATCTCATTCTCTGTAGTCCCCTTCTCCTCCCACCTTCAATCTTTCCCAGAATCAGAGCCTTTTCCAATGAGTCATTTATTCATATTAGGTGGACAAAGAATTGGAGTTTCAGCTTCTGCATCAGTCCTTCCAATGAATAATCAGGACTGATTTCTTTTAGGATTGACTAAAGGTTGGATCTCCTTGCAGTCCAAGAGACTCTCAAGAGTCTTCTCCAACACCACAATTTGAAAGCATCAATTCTTCGGTGCTCACATTGCTTTATAATCCAACTCTCACATCCATACATGACTATTGGAAAAACCATAGCTTTGACTAGGTGGACCTTTGTTGGCAAAATAATGTCTCTGCTTTTTAATATGCTGTCTAGGTTGCTGTCTAGGCTTTTCTTCCAAGGAGCAAGCATCTTTTAATTTCATGGCTGCAGTCACCATCTGCAGTGATTTTGGAGCCCGAGAAAATAAAGTATCTGACTGTTTCCACTGTCTCCCCATCTATTTGCCATGAAATGATGGGGCCAGATGCCATGATCTTCGTTTTCTGAATGTTGAGTTTTAGGCCAACTTTTTCACTCTCTTCTTTCACTTTCATCAGGAGGCTCTTTAGTTCTTCTTTGTTTTCTGCCGTAAGGGTGGTGTCATCTGCATATCTGAGGTTATTGATACTTCTTCCAGCAATCTTGATTCCAGCTTGTGCTTCCAGCCCAGCACTTCGCATGATGTACTCTGCATATAATGCATATATATTGCATTGACATGCTCCTTTCCTGATTTAGAACCAGTCTGTTGTTCCATGTACAGTTCTAACAGCTGAGGGAATAGCAAAGGAGGTGGAGGTTTTTTTGTATTTTATGAACACCAACACGTGATGGATGTTCACTGAAGGGTTGCTGCTTTAACTAGGATATCTCAAAGCATGGATGGAACCCAAAAGCCGACACAATTGAAAACTTCATGTACGGGATGATCTGGCAAAATTTTGGCACCATTTGTACATTTCTAAAAACTGTTTAGTCAATGTCATTAGTCTGTTCATCTAGTCCAGCAAGAAAAATTTCTTACTCAATGTTACTTTTTTTATTTAGAGTAAAGAGCTTTGGAAATATCTTGCCTTGTATGTATCCAAAATATAAACTTTCACATGTGTCTGCACATACTTAAAGCCAATACAAAGCCTTACTCCCTAGCTCCATCAGAGTTCCAAACATTACTGAAAGTGATCAAGATGCTCATTTCCCTTCTCAAAATCACAATGCTGGGCTCTTGCAGGGCATTTAATAAAGCTTTTACCTCCCTTACTGACCTCAGGCTACAGACTTACGTAGAGCCCTAATGATTTACTTTAAAAAGGTCAAGTTCAATTAAATGAAACATGACTCTTTTCAGTCATCAGCCAAATATGACAGTGAGTTGCAAATAAAGAGTATGACTCCATTTTTGATGTTTGAGTGTTGACAGCTTTCAAGCCTCACCACTCCCACTTCTTCTGTACCACATGTGGGCAAGCTGATAAGAGAGCTCTCCTCTGGCTCCAGCACAAGTTCAAACCATGTAAGCCTGCCCCAGGGTGAGTAGTCCCACCCCCTAATCAAAGTAAAAGCCAAGCCCATCTCCTTTTCCCTGCTGGCTCAGGCCATTTTCAGACGTAGTTGGCACCTGCTTTATTGTTTTTAGACAGCCACATTTTGTGATTAATAAGCCTTCAAATGCACAACCATTTCTATATTATATCTCAGTTCTCTACTGGGATTCAAGTTTTACCTGAAACTTCCACCTCAAAAGCAACAGTTAAAATTAAAAAGTCATAATTTACATACTAGGCAGAGAGATATAACTTTCAAAATAAAGATGTACAAATGCCTCTTTGTAGGGCAGGAATAGAGTCACAGATGTAGGGAATGGACTTGTGGACTGGCAGGGGAAGGACAGGGTGGAACGAACTGAGAGAGTAGTACTGACATATATATATGACCATGTGTAAACTAGATACTGAGTAGGAAGTGACTGTATAGTACGGGGAACTCAGCTTGGTGCTCTGTGATGACTTAATAGGGGTGGGGTGGAGGGAGGCTCAAGAGGAAGGGGTTATATGTATACTTATAGCTGATTCTCATTGCTGTACAGCAGAAACCAATACAACATTGTAAAGCAAGTATCCTCCAATTAAAATAATAAATTTTTTTAAAATGTACAAATGCTAAAAGATAAGGAGTAGAAGGAATATTTTTAAAGTAATATTACTTCTGTTTCTGGCAAAACTGGAGTAACAGGGACCAGATTTAACTTCCCAACTGAAGCAACCAAAAACCCATACAAAATGTATGAAACAATGGTTTTCAGATACTGGATGTCAGGTAACAATGGACAGTGATCACTGAGAGAAACAGTATCGAGCATTTCGATTGCCCCAGTCTAGTATCTGAGTAGAGATGGGAATCCCAGGCAAAGACTGGTGATCTCTTTGAGTTGAGAAGACAAGCTGAGAGATGCAGCAGGCTGAGACAGGAAGAGTTTGCAAGACAGAGTACTGAAGACTGGAGAGCATTCCTGAGACCTGCAGAAAGCCCCCCTTAAAAATGCAGTTGAGTATTGGTTAGTATACGCATGTAAGTATAAACCATCTGATGCCGGCAAAAACAACAACAAATAAAACTCACCTAGGGCTAGGAATAGTTCAAGTTCCCATAAGACACAGTGGAAAACTTTGTAATTCACAGAGTACTGGGTAAAGTATTCGGAAGAGTATTACTTCGGTAGTGAAGCAAATTAACCTGAGGCTAAAGGTTGCTCTGATTTATTCTAACAAAACTTAAGAGCAACCTCAAAGAACAAACATAGTATGGGTAAGCCCTGTACACTAAAAACTTCAAAATATTCTGCAAAAATTAAAAGACCTAAGTAAATAGAGACATGTACCATATTCATGGATTGGAAGACTTAATATTTGTTTGGATGTCATTTTTCCCCAAATTGACCTATAGATTAAACAGAATCCCAAACAAAGTTTCAATAGACATTTTTGTAAAACTTCAAAGGACAGAGAACCACCAAAACAATTTTAATAAAGAATGTTAAAAAAAAAATGTAGGTGAGGAATCTATCTTTTCAATTTCAAGGCCTATTATAGAGTTACAATAAATAACAACATAGTATTATTGAAAACACAGACAATGAGCTCAGAAAAATGAAACAGAGAATACAGAAATAGATCAGTACATATATGATCAACTTGTTTCCTACAACTGTGCTAATGTAATGCAATTCAATAGGGAAATGAGAATCTTCCTAACAAATGGTGCTGGGACAACTGGATAGCCACCTGGTTAGGGAACTTATACAAAATTAACTTGAAATGGATCATGAATCTTAAATTAAGAGCAAAAATTTCTAGCAGAAAATTCAAGAGATCTTCATCACCTTGTTTTTGCAAAGATTTTTTAATATAATACAAAAGACAAACTATAAAAACATCTCATTTTATTTCATCAAATTTAAAAACTTTTACTCTTCAAAAACTATTTGGAGAAAACATTTAAACAAATATTTTTGCAATAAAGTATTGATCTAGAATGAAAACATATATGCGTGTGCATATATACATATATATATTTCTTATAACTCAGTAAACAAACAACCCAATTTTTAAAAATGGAGTAAAAAACTGAATAGACACTTCACCAAGAAAGATAAAAGAAGATATATGCATGGCAAATAAGCACATCAAAAGATGCTCAACATCATTTGTCACCAGGGAAAGACAGGTTAACATTAAAAAATCCAGAACAACTGGAACCCTCACACACTGGTACTAGAAATGTAAAATGGTACAATTACTTTGAAAAACAGTTTGACAATTTCTTTAAAAGGTATTTTATACCTACTATATGATAGAAAAAATTCTATTTACAGGTTTTACCAAAGAGACATGAAAGTATCAATCCACATATAAACTTACACATGGATGTCTATAGAAGTTAGATTTATTTGTGATAGCCAGAAACTAAAAACAATCCAATGTTTTCCTCTTCTCTAATAAAGAGTGATTATTAAGTACACATATTGTAACTGGGAAAGGAGTATGTCAAGGCTGTATATCACCTTGTTTATTTAACTTATATGCACAGTACAGCATGAGAAATGCTGGGCTGGATGAAGCACAGCTGGAATCAAGATTGCCAGGAGAAATATCAACAACCTCAGATAGGCAGATAACACCACGTTAATGGCAGAAAGTGAAGAGGAACTAAAGAGCCTTTTGATGAAAGTGAAAGAGGAGAGTGAAAAAACTCGCTTAAACTCAACATTCAGAAAGTGAAGATCATGGCATCCAGTCCCATCACTTCATGGCAGATAGATGGGGAAACAATGGAAACAGTGAGAGACTTTATTTTCTTGGGCTTCAAAATCACTGCAGATGGTGACTGCAGCCATGAAATTAAAAAGTGATTGCTCCTTGGAAGAAAATCTGTGACCTAGACAGCATATTAAAAAGCAGAGACATTACTTTGCTAACAAAATTCATACAGTCAAAGCTATGGTTTTTCCAATAATCATGTATAGATGTGAGAGCTGGACTATAAAGAAAGCTGAGCGCTGAAGAATTGATGTTTTTGAACAGTGGTGTTAGAGAAGAGTCTTAAGAGTCCCTTGGGCTGCAAGGAGATCAAACCAGTCAATCCTAAAGGAAATCAGTCCTGAATATTCATTGGAAGGACTGATGCTGAAGCTGACACTCCAATACTTTGGCCACCTGATGTGAAGAACTAACTCCTTAGAAAAGACCCTGATGCTGGGAAAGATTGAAGGAAGGAGGAGAAGGGGACAACAGAGGATGAGATGGCTGGATGGCATCACTGACTCAATGGACATGAGTTTGAGTAAGCTCCGGGAGTTGGTGATGACAGGGAAGCCTGGTGTGCTACAGTGCATGAGGTCGCAAAGAGTCAGACATGACTGAGTGACTGAACTGAACTGATTGTAATTTGTCACTTATAAGCCTATATTTACTATTTTAAAATTTATCTTTAATGGGGAGGGAGGTGGGTGGGGGGTCCAGGAAGGGGAACACATGTAAACCCATGGCTGATTCATGTCAATGTATGGCAAAAACTATTACAATATTGTAAAGTAATTAGCCCCCAACTAAAATAAATAAATTTATTAAAAAAAAAATTTATCTTTAAATTACTGATAGCTTTATTTTGTGTTTTCAGAATTTACCTCAATTATTCCAAAGTCTTATTTTAAAGAACTTCATTTGGCCATTGTTAAAATAGATATATATGTCTGGGTTGTTGAAATGAAACTTCAATCTTCATCTTGGTATGGACAAAAGCTAAAAGAGCAAGCCAGGATAACAGTCACCTTGATATTGGTTCCATCATTACCCCCAGACAAGGACCACACCTGAAATGGAGTTGCCAATCTACCCAGTCCGACACATGGTATGAAAGAAGTGTTCAGTGTGAAAAAAAACTTGGGGCAGAACCTAAGGACGCATGAAAAGAAGGATTTGCCTTCCTAACTGAAGGAACACAAGTTCCCCTGAGTAAAAATGTGAATCATGCTTATTCCTTTCCGCTCTATAATCTCACTGCTGCTGCTGCTGCTAAGTCGCTTCAGTCGTGTCCAACTCTGTGTGACCCCATAGACGGCAGCCCACCAGGCTCCCCCATCCCTGGGATTCTCCAGGCAAGAACACTGGAGTGGGTTGCCATTTCCTTCTCCATATAATCTCACTAAAGAGTCTTAATCTGAGAGGCTTCTAACAGAGTAATGCAATGCTCAAAGTAACTTTAGTTAAGTCTTCTTAGACCAACACTGATTTGCTTTAAAAAACACAGTTCAGTACATTTTCCTGAATAAAACGTTTTTGTTTTAAATAATTTTCTGAGTCATTTTAATATGTCAATTTATTTTCAACTTGATTCATCTGAGAGCTTCATACCTAATACTGAGAAATTTGTATCTAACACTTTGATGATAGGTGTGTTTTGAAAGCCTTAATTTTCATAAATAGATATTAAATTAAGCACTGCATATCACCTATTTCTACCATATATATCTGTATGAGTGACTTAGATACTTCCTTGTTTTATTTCCACTGAGAATACTTTTGATGAATAGAAAATAGACTTACAACATTTTTGGATAACTACTGTACTTCTTTCATGCATTCTATGCATTTGGAGCCAAATTTGTATTTTTAATAAGGCATACTTTTGCATTGTTTGCCTCAACAGGTTGGCAAATCTGATCAGATTTTCTTCAGTTTGAAACTTTCCCAGGTATTTACTTGTTTTTTATTAAACTGTGTCTTAACTGTACTCATTCATTTTCAATATTATTCATTAAAATGTCCAGCACCATGGTAAGTAATGATAAGTGGGCAACACATGAATAAAAATATATATGTGTATATACAAACAATATCATATGTCATGAAGAGCCTTTTGTTTGAACCCTCCAGACATCTCTGATGGGTATGGGGTTTTGATTCTAAATGTGATTTCGCCTCTCCCACCATCTTGTTGGGGCTTCTCCTTTGCCCTTGGACGTGGGTTATCTTTTTTTGGTGGGACCCAATATTCTCCTGTTGATGGTTGTTCAGCAGCAAGTTGCAATTTTGGAGTTCTTGCAGGAGAAGATGAGCACACATCCTTCTACTCTGTCATCTTGCTGATATATCTTACTGATAGAGTTGCCATGTGATCCAGCAATCCCATTCCTGAGAATCTTGGTTTGGATCTGGGACAGAGTTTCATGTACAGAGCTAAGAGGGAGAGTCGATTCTTATCCAAGAGCTTTCTTGGTGGACTGAACCCAAAAGTGTCTTGGTAGCCAGGGCAGATGGCCCACCCAGGCAGTCCCCTGGTGAGCGCAGGCAGCACATACCAACTGGGCAGCCCAGCTAAGGAACACACCATGATGCATGGGGCATCTTCTGGAGCTGCAGCCTGTGTGCCCCAGAGCTTCTCAGAGATGCAGGGGCAGCAATGCTGGAGGCAGCGAGTGGCACCACGGTGGTGGCTCTGGAGCACGGGGGCTGCAGGTGCAGATTCAAACAGCTGCCCGCTTCACTAAGAAACTAAAACTCTAAAACTCTGGTAGAAGGCTAACAGAGTTTTGCCAAGAAAATAGCAAACAGCCTCTTCCAGCAACACAAGAGAGGACTCTACACAAGGACATCACCAGATGGTCAATACTGAAATCATATTGATTATATTCTTTGCAGCCAAAGATGGAGAAGCTCTATACAGTCAGCAAAAACAAGACTGGGGGCTGACTATGGCTCAGATCATGAACTCCTTATTGTCAAATTCAGACTTAAATTGAAGAAAGTAGGGAAAACCACTAGGCCATTCAGGTATGAACTAACTCAAATACCTTACGATTACACAGTGGAAGTGAGAAATAGATTCAGGGGATTAGAACTGATAGAGTGCCTGAAGAACTCTGGATGGAGGTCTGTGCATTGTACAAGAGGTGGTGATCAAAACCATCCCCCCAAAAAAGAAAGGCAAAATGGTTGCCTGAGGAGGCCTTACAAATAGCAGAGGAGAGAAGAGAAGTGAAAGGCAAAAGAGAAAAGGAAAGATATATCCATTTGAATGCAGAGTTCCAAAGAATAGCAAGGAGAGATAAGAAAGCCTTCCTAAATGATCTATGCAAAGAAACAGAGGAAACCAATAGAATGGGAAAGACTAGAGATCTCTTCAAGAAAATGAGAGATATCAAGGGAACATTTCATGCAAAGATGGGCACAATAAAGGACAGAAATGGTATGGACCTAACAGAAGCAGAAGATATTAAGAAGAGGTGGCAAGAATACACAGAAGAACTGTACAAAAAAGATCTTCACGACCCAGATAATCACGATGGTGCGATCACTCACCTAGAGCCAGACATCATGGAATATGAAGACAAGTGGGCCTTAGGAAGCATCACCACAAACAAAGCTAGTGGAGGTGATGGAATTCCAGTTGAGCTTTTTCAAATCCTAAAAGATGATGCTTTAAAGTGCTGCACTCAATATGCCAGCAAATTTGGAAAACTCAGCAGAGGCCACAGGACTGGAAAAGATCAGTTTTCATTCCAATCCCAAAGAAAGGCAATGCCAAAGAATGTTCAAACTACCACACAATTGCACTCATCTCACACGCTAGCAAGTAACGCTCAAAATTCTCCAAGCCAGGCTTCAATAGTACATAAACTGTGAACTTCCAGATGTTCTAGCTGGATTTAGAAAAGGCAGAGGAAATCAAATTGCCAACATCCGTTGGAAAATCAAAAAAGCAAGAAAGTTCCAAAAAAACCATCTACTTCTGCTTTATTGACTATGCCAAAGCCTTTGACTGTGTGGATCACGACAAACTGAAAAATTCTTCAAGAGATGGAAATACCAGACCACCTTACCTGCCTCCTGAGAAACCTGTATGTAGGTCAAGAAGCAACAGTTAGAACCGGACAGGGATCAACGGACTGGTTCCAAACTGGGAAAGGAGTATGTCGAGGCTGTATGTTGTCACCCTGCTTATTTAACTTATATGCAGAGTACAACATGTGAAATGCTGGGCTGGTTGAAGCACAAGCTGGACTCAAGATTGCCAGGAGAAATGTGAATAACCTCAGATATGCAGATGACACCACCCTTATGGCAGAAAGTGAAGAGGAACAAAACAGCCTCTTGATGAAGGTGAAAGAAGAGAGTGAAAAAGCTGGCTTAAAACTCAACATTCAAAAAATGACGATCATGGTGTCCGGTCTCATCTCTTCATGGCAAATAGATGGGGGAACAGTGGAAACAGTGACAGACTTTATTTTCCTGGATTCCAAAACCACTGCGGATGGTGACTGCAGCCATGAAGTTAAAAGATGCTTGCTCCTTGGAAGAAAAGCTGTGACCAACCTAGACAGCATATTGAAAAGCAGAGACATTACTTTGCCAACAGAATTCATATAGTCAAAGCTGTGGTTTTTCCAGTAGTCATGTATAGATGTGAGAGTTGGACTATAAAGAAAGCTGAGTGCTGAAGAATTGATGCTTTTGAACTGTGGTGTTGGAGAAGACTCTTGAGAGTCTCTTGAACAGCAAGGAGATCAAATCACTCAATTCTAAAGGAAATCAGTCCTGAATATTCATTGGAAGGACTGATGCTGAAGCTGAACCTCCAATACTTTGGCCACCTGATGCAAAGAACTGACTCCTTAGAAAAGACCTTGATACAGGGAAAGATTGAAGGCAGGAGAAGAAGGGGAAGACAGAGGATGAGATGGTTGGATGGCATCACCGACTCGATGGACATGAGTTTGAGCAAGCTCCGGGAGTTGGTGATAGACAGGGAAGCCTTGCATCCTGCAGTCCATGGGGTCTCAAAGAGTCGGACATGACTGAGTGACTGATCTGAACTGAATGTACGAGGCACTCCACCACCCTTCCTTACCTTTTGTGCCAACATCTATCTCTCCAGAGCCAGTCATAAGAAGAACAATGACTCACATTGCCAAATCTTCATCCATATGATTTGGGGTTTTTTTTCCCAGTTTTATTTTTTTTTTATGAAACTAGAGTTGATTTACAGTGTTGTGTTAGTTTCAGGTGGAAAGCAAAGGATTCGGTTTTACATACATACATACACATTTTTTTTTCAGATTCTTTTCCCTTATAGGTTATTATGAAATATTGAGCATAGTTCCCTGTACTGTACATTATATCCTTGTTGGTTATCTATTTCATATACAGTAGTGTATGATTTGAAAGAAATAAGACAAGAGCCTTGTTAACTACTGGGAGAAGGGCTGTGACTTGAACAGGCAGGAAGGTAGAGACTTGGAGCTAGAGAAAAGAAGGAATGAAAAGGACAAAAGCAGAGTGTGTTGGAGGGAAGGGCAGTGGTAGAGGAAGAAAGAGAAGACTTGAAGAAAGAAAATGGATTCTTATTTGGTACATGGGGATGAGTTAGACTACAGGTGCAACACATAATTTTTCACAAACATGCCAAATGTGTACACTCTAGCTTTTTTATCACTGGAAACCCTGAGCAAAGAACAGGTTAAATATTCTTCAGCATTCTGGGTGTAAGTTTAGCTGGCAAAGAAGAGTCAGTAGATGCTGCCACTATCATCACCACATAATTAGGTATATTGGCACCTGTAGGAGTAATCAAGTACACAAAGAAACCATTTAGGGAAATTCTGCAATCAAAAAAAATCTGGAAAACTGTTTTCTCTGACCACTTTTGCCTCACTCAGAGTAAAGCTACCAATGTCCTCTAGAGCAAGGGTCCACAACCTCCAGGCCACGAACCAGTACCTCCTGTTAGATCAATGGCTGTATTAGATTAGAAATAAAGAGCACAACAAATTTAATGTGCCTGAATCATCCGGAAACCATTCCCACCCCACCCCCAGTCCATGGAATAATTGTCTTCCACGAAACCAGTTCCTAGTACCAAAAAGATTGGGGACCACAGCTCTGGAGCCAAAGAAAATGGTTAACTCTAAGGAAATAATTATTAAATGACATAAGCAAGGCATAATGTACTTCGGGAGCTCAAAAGAGATATCACTTCACCAGGAAGTGATCAGAGAAAGTATATAACATTTGAGGAGGATAAGACTGACAGATTGAACTAAGAAAAAGGATATTCACAGTAACAGAAACATCAAAACCAAAGGAACAAAAGCATAAAATCAAACGAGTATATAAAGTGCCTACTTCATCAGCTGACAAAAATAGCATTTTAGAAAAAGTTCTAAAAATTTTAAAGTTCTAAAAGTATTTTCTTTACTAAAATACCTGCAATACAAGGTATTTAATACATGAGGGACATGTTAGAAGATGTGGCTGCAAAGGGAGGTTGGATTAGAAAGTATTTTTAACAAAATCAAAATGAAAATAAATAAAATATATCAAAATTTGTGCTATTCAACCAAAGCATTTCTTGGAGAAAAACTTACAGCATTAGATGCCTATATTATAAAAGAAGAAAAGTCTAGTGTCTATCTTAAGAGACTTGAAGAGCAAACTAAATCCAAAACAAGTAGAGGAAAGGAAATGATAAAGAGCAGAAAGCAATGAAATTGAAAAGCAAAAAACAATGTAGGACATTTATAGGACAAAAAATGGTTCTTTGAAAAAAATCAAAGAAATTGATAAACCACTAGCCAAACTGATGAAGAGTAAAAGAAAGAAACACAAACCATTAATATAAATAATGAAAGAGGGATTGTCAATACAGCCCCCATTGACCTTCAAAGAATATTAATAGTAAAGGAATATTATGAACAAGTTTATGTCCCAAAATTTAACAATTTAGGTAAAATGGGACAATTTCTTGAAAATAATTTCTTGAAATAAGAAATATACTAAAACTCACTCAAAAAGAAATAGCTAACCTGGATAGTCATACAACTATTAAATAAAATTCAAAAACATTCCAACAAAGTAGATTCTAGGCGCAAATGGTTTCACTGTGAAATTCTACCAAACCTTTGAGGAACAAATAATACCATTTCTCCACAGTCTTTTCCAGAAAATAAAAGTAGAGATAATACTTTCAAGCTAATTTAAGTGGACCATATTATTCTTAAACCAAAGTACAAAACATAAAATTACAGAACTATATGCCTCATGAATGTAGATACAAATATCTTAGGAAATTGAATCTAGGAATATTTTAAAAAGATAATACATCATGACTGAGTATAATTTATCCAGGGAATTCAATGCTGGATCAACATTCAAAAATCAATGTAATGTATCTTATTAACACACTAAAGAAAAATGACTACACGATCATATAAATATAGGCAGGAAAGGCTTCCACAAAATTCAAACTTATTCGTGATATTTTTAAAAAATCTTTTAAAAGTAGAGATAGAAGAAAACTTTCTTAACTGATTAGGGAATCTGCAAAATACCAAGTAATATAATACTCAGTGGTAAAAAACTGAATGTGCTCTAAGATAAGGAACAAGGCAAAGATGTCTGCTCTCACCATTCCTTTTTAATATTCCTGGAGATTCCAGCCAGAGCAAAAAAGCAGGAGAAGAAAAAACAAAATGTATTCACTTAGTTTGTAAAGAAAGAGATAAAACAACCTCTATTAGCAGAGGACATGATTTTCTACATAGAAAATCCCAAGGCATATTTAAAGAAAGCTTCTGGAACTAAGAGTGAGTTTAGCAGTGTCACATCAATATAAAAATTCATCCCTGTTTCTATATACTATGAATGTACAAATAAAAACTAAAACTTTAAAAAGTACTATTTACAACAACTCCAAAAAAGATGAAATACTAAGGTGTAAATCTGATAAATGCGTGCATGATACATATGCTGAAGACTTCAAAACATGGATGAAAGAAATTGAAGAAGACATGAAAAATGAAGAGATAGACAGTATCCATGTATTGGAAGACGGAATACTGTTAAGATAGGAGTCTCCCTTAATTGATCTATAAATTTAATGAAATCCCAATTAAAAACCCAGAAGAAGCATGATTCTTCTTCCCAGACAATATAAACAAGCTGATTTTAAAAGCTTTTGAGGAAGTAAAAGAACTAGAATAGCCAAAACAATTAAAAACCAAAGGAAGATCAAAGTTGGAGGAATCACAGTATCTGATTTTTCAAACTTACTATATAAAGCTTCAATGATCAAAACAGAGTAACGGTGAAAGAGCAAAGGTCAGTGAAACAGAAAAATAAACACAAGTATAGTCATCTGGTATTTGGCAATGTGCAAACAATTCAATGGAAAAAGGATTTCTTTTTAACAAATGGTGCAAGAACTGGACATCCATATGCAAAAAAACCCAAAAATTACCTTAACCTGTACTTCCACTTTATACAAAAAAAACCCCAAAAAACTCAAAATGGATCATAAACCTAAATAAATGTAAAATATAAAACTATAAAAGGGTGAAAGAAAACAAAGGAGAAAAGGGGAGGGAAGATGATGACAGAGCCAAACTAACATCTGCTACAGATACATATTCATTTTCCTAATTGCTTAAAGATGGTCTGTTTACCAAACTAGAGAGGGGCTTCTCAACAACTCTTTCTCTGGCCACTGAAAAAAGAGATGATAACATCCAAGATACGGCACTTAGCATTGAGGTTCATGATGAAAATCTATCAAGAACACTTAGAAAAATCTATTAAACAATATCCTTCAGGTCAGCCAGAAGTTACTACCAAAATAAAGTTACGTGTTACCTTCCAGAGTAATTCATATTTTTCCAGTAAAAAACTTACCTTAGCCTTTGCTCCATTCTTTTAACTTCATATCTTTATTGCTATGACTCTTGTTGATGACACGTTGCAAACTGATCGGGAACATTAAATACCGCCATCACTTATCATTTTCATATCTTAATTCTTCAGTATAGTTACTCTGAGAACCCTCTCAAAAAAACCAGCACAACTTAATAAAGCATGACATACTCTGGTTGACCTATATTTGAACTAATTGTCTTCAAAGATGCTTACTTGATTAGGTAAATCAGCATTTACTTCTTATAGCATGTATTTTTTTAGCTCTCAAAGACTGTTGCTAAGTCAACAAATGAAAAAACTAGACTAAATGAGTTAAACATTCATGTGGTGGAGGAGCCTTCTACTTATTAGGGTTGAAAGTGTTTGTAAAGTATTATGAGAGGCAACTCTTGAGTGACTGGGAGATCCTTTCAATCACTCTGTTTTTTTGCACTTCTTTTGTGTGTGTGTGTTTCACTTGGTGTTGACATGCTAAACAATATCAACTCTGAGGTTTCACGCTGTTGATTTTTTTGAAAACACATGAAGCAGTGTTCATGAGATAAGATACTATGGGTTGGAGATGTGAAGCTGCACTTTACCATCATGTTACAGTTTAGAGTCAAATAAAATATGAAAAAGGAGAAGATAAGATGGTTTGTCTTTTAAAAATTTTGGACAAATTAGCATCCCACGAAGAAAGAATTAATTATACAATTAGTAAGAGAAATTTTTAATTACAATTAAATATAAGATCATATTACTCCCAATTCATAACTATCTTTTAGGCTTTTATTTAGATTTTTAATATTAATCTTATTTGATGAAACCAACTATTAATTTATTGCCACGTTCAAATCTTGCCCCCTCCACTGCGTAATCTATAAAGAGATTTTCCAAAGTTTAAATCTGATTTTACCACTCTAAATTTTTAAAAGAGACTTCCAAGGACTATTTTAAAAAGTTAAAACCCGAATTTCTAGTCTGTTACTCAGTCACTTCACAATCCAGCAGGCGCCATATCTTTGGACAGTCTCCAACTCCCCATCACTGATACCAATTCGCACTTTTCACTCTACCAAACCTAAACTGTCACCTTGCACTGGAAAAGTTACTTCAAACACAAAGTTTAAAGGGGCACCAAAAAACCTAAAAAATCAAGACAAATACTTTAATGTAATATTTTTTAAAATCCAAGTCAAGGAACTTCCCTGGTGGTCCAGGGGTTGAGAATCCATATTCCAGTGCAGGGGATTCGGTTTCCATCCCTGGCTGGAGAACTAAGAGCCCGCATGCCACAGGAGCCTGCACGCCTCAGCAAAGGTCCTGTGTGCCACACTGAGACCCAGTGCAGCCAAAAAAATAAAGGCTTTCTTAAACGTAAATCAATGCATAATAAACAAACTATCAACATTTTAAATAAAGTATCAGTTATCCCTGCCTGAATTTCATTCAGCTTAGGAACGGCTTCCTTACATTTAAAGACTAACTGGAATGTTATGTCTCTTGGGGGTATTCTCACACCTTCCCAGAGAGTGGGCACTTTTCCTTTTCCCTACCTCTAATTCTACTGCCATTTAATTCTTCTCCAGTTGTTGTTGTGCTTCCAGTTGTTGTGCTTATCTCTCCACATATGCACCATTTCCACTGAACTGTGAGAATTTTTAAACTGTCTCTGTATACCAGTGATTAATACACACTAGGAGTTCCACAAATATCTGCTACATGAATAAATAGGTTATGGTAAGTAGAGAGTGAGACACAAAATTGAGAGTCAAACAGAAATTTCAATTCCATCTGCACAACTCACATATTTATCAATTTTATGATCCTGAGTATATCTCTGAACATCAGGTTCTCCATCTTTGGAATGGGAATAACTTTCCTTCCACAGGATTTTTGTAAGCTAGGTGTTTATGGAATTTTCTGAAAGAGAGATCAAATAAAGAGACTAGATATTTGTCCATTCACTTGCAGTAAAGAAGGTGATGAGAGAGAAAGGGGAACATGGTTTACTCAGCTGAAAGAACTCCATGTTTGAAAGTGGAGGCAGGGCAGCAGTGTTTGAGGAACTGTAGATGATTTGGGCTGGCCCCATGTGACTGAATATCAGAGGAGGAGACAGGAAACAATGCAGGCAGGATCCAGACCCCAGAGGAGGCTCTTGTCTGATAGTCCATCCAGGAATATATGGCATAACTGTGTTACCCTTGAATTTAAGAATGAGTTTCTGCTAGAATTGTACATGGGATTGGTGAGCTAAGTTGAGTTTGGCTACGAAGAAAAAAACCTAATTAAGTCATCGTACATTCAAGTTTGTGTCTATTTCAAATGCATCATAGAATAAGATTTTAAGACGAATGTAAATATAGAGTCAAAGAAATCAGTTCTTAAGATACCGTGGACTGCAGCCCACCAGGCTCCTCTGTCCATGGATTCTGAGGCAAGAATACTGGAGTGGGCTGCCATCTTCTCCTCCAGGGGATCTTTCTGACCCAGGGATCAAATCCAGGTCTCTTACATCTACCTGCATTGGCAGGGAGGTTCGTTACCACTAGCACCACCTGGGAAGCCCTGAGATATTGTAGAAGTAATATATATATAAAATTTGGCAACAGACTGCAAGGGGGCAGGGAGGTCATTGAGAGTGAGGTATTTAGGTTAGAAGTATGTCATAAACAGTATAATGCGTAAATAGAAATACCAGCACTTTAACTTTTTCTAATATAAAATAGGAACCAAACTATCTGACTTCTTTCCGCA
Organism: Giraffa tippelskirchi; assembly: GCF_054371585.1. NCBI lineage: Eukaryota > Metazoa > Chordata > Mammalia > Artiodactyla > Giraffidae > Giraffa > Giraffa tippelskirchi. Next base: position 112,309,416 of record NC_137278.1, on the reverse strand, counting down.
AAACACCAGCTCTATAGTTTTGTACAAACATTGCTTAGATTTCAAATGTCATCTCTTTTATCTTCTCGCGCATAGCAAGTAAACAGAAGAAGAAAGGAAGGAAGGAGACAGGGAGAGTAGAAAGAAGGAAGGAAGGAAAGGTAGAGGAAGGGAGGCGAAAAGCCACTATACCGCACAGTACCTGCTATCTTCTCTGTCAGAGAATACAAATAGCCCTGATGAAAGCATTTTCCAAGCAGAAAGGCAAATGTATGAAATATATTTTTTAAAAATAGGATATCACTAATTCAGCAAAGCTTCCCTTTGGAAAGAGTACATTGGCACCACCTGTCTGTCAACTTCCATACTGACTTGACAGTAGAAAGGTGTATTGTCAGGGTCCTGGGGAATCTGACATCATCAGAAGTGAAGAAGGTTAGCGAAGGGGTATCTGCAAAGGTGTGGGTGGATTAACCGACAAGTACTGATGAAGCACCCCAGGATTAGTAACACTGAGAAATTATTACCAGCTCTAGGTCTAAAAGGCTAAGAAGGAGCAATTACCAGAACTCAGGAGAAGCTGGATACATACCTCCCAGGAAAGGGGGCAGGAGCTCTTACTTTAAGGAGTGTATGCTCAGTCATTACAGTTGCTTCTGACTCTTTGCAACCCTGTAAACTGTAGCCCACCAGGGTCCTCTGCCCATGGGATTTTCCCAGCAAGGTTGCCATTTCCTCCTCCAGGGGATCTTCCCAACCCAGGGACTGAACCCATGTCTCCTGGGTCTCCTTCACTGCAGGTGAATTCTTTACTTCTGGGCCATCAGGGAAGGCCTTTCAGGGGTGTAGCCAAAGCCAACTGACAAGCCTATAGAACAGGAATCAAACTCTCTTATCTCCCCGTCTCTGACCTCTCGCTAATAGTTTATTGACTGAACTCCATCGAAGGCCAGAAAGCAACAGACATCAGCCTTAGAGACAGTGCAGGGGAAAGAGTGGAGGTTATCAGGGGTGGGGGCAAGTGGAGAATATGCAGCCGCTGATAGCAGAAACCATTTTCATACATCTCTGTAAATATGTCCTCCACCACCTCCACTCTATCACCTCTACTCAGCATTAGGTACAATGCCTGGCACAAAGCTGGTCATCGATAAATGCTTTACAAATAAAAACAAATAATGCCACACTCATTCTTAGCAAGGGTTAGAAAAAGCAGTGAGAAAAGATCAGAAGACAAGAGAGAAACAAAGCACATCTAAGCCCCTCCTCCTTGAGTCCTCTCTTCATATTGACAAACCCCTAGAAAATCCTAGGAGAGGAAAGGAAAAGACCAGATGGAAGTGAGAGAATCTTTTCAAAAATTTTTAAGGACCCATCTGGGACTGGCCTCTTTCTCTAGTCTCCCACATGGGGGAAAACACTGGAGTGAGACGATCTTCGAAATATGTTCATTTTGACATAATCCCCACATTTTGTTTTATTGTCCTCTGCCCTTGGAATACCCTCTCCAGTCCACTCTGTTAATCCTCACTGAGTATCTTCTTCAGGCCAAGAAAATTTTCTCCTATTTTGTTCCTCTTCTATATTAAGGCACTACTGTACATTGGTACCTTGTGTGTCTATTTGCCTTTTGCTTTGTAATGGTCTTTTTGATTTTTAGGGATGTACACCCCTAAATTACTCCGAAAAAAAGGGAAGGGACCTAACATAAGTTCAAAATATACTATATAAAACATGTTTTATAAGTGCTTCCTCTTTATTTTTTACAGTTTTCCAATAACAGATATCATTAATCCCTGCTCATAGATAAAGAAACTGAGGACAGCCAATTTTCTCAAAAATGTGCAGTAAAGCCAAGATTGCATGTACCTTGTTCTTAGCCAAGAAAAATGTCATGAACTCCCACCCTCTATTTCACCCTCCCCAACATTCATCACTTGCACTATTTTAAAGCCTCAACTCTTCATAACCTACCCCCCATATCCATGGCCTTTGCCATGTAACTTCACAGTTCCTTTCACTGACGAGGGGAAATACATCCCATCCCTTCACCTTGAGCTCAGCCCTTTGACTTCACCAGTGGAATATTAGCAACATGACATAACTGAAAGCTTGAAAGAACTTGCACAACTGGGCTTGCTCTCTTGCTCCTCTGTCATTGCCATGAGAACATACCCAAGTTTGCTAGGAGAAAAATGAGAGACACAGCAAGCACAGTCAAATCAAAGTCAAGTGCAGCCTAGCTCAGCTGACTTCCAGATGTGTGAGCAGAGCCCAGACTGTCTCAACAGAGCCACCAACCATGTCCAGCTGAGAGCAGTCAACCCTTAGTTGACCTACAAATCTTGAAAATAAATGATTACCAATTAAAAAAAAAACAGCAACAGCAAAAACTGATTTCAAAATGCCTGCACCACATTACTAACTTGGTCCTATGATCTCAGAAACATTGACATCTTTGAACCTCAATTCTCCATTGTAAAAGGAAGAAATAAACTTTCCACTTACAAGGATCTCCCAAATCTCTAAGTTATGATGTCCTAAGATATCATTTTAATTCTATTTATATGGGATTCTATTATTCATTTTTTATTTCCTCTTCCTTATTCTTCCCTCAAATGATAATGCAGTGCTATATAACAATGTCATTTGCTCATTAGTTTACTCATTCACTTGACAAACTTACTACATATCAAGTATAAGACAAAGCCCTGTCAATAGAAACTTATAATTAAGGAAATAAGAAGGTAAGACAAATACTTAAATAAGATAAAAGTACCTCTCAAAAATTTTTCCATATCAAAATTATTGCTTTTAATCATAGGTAGACAATTATGTTGTATCCATGCTCTCATTTTTTGGAGATAATATCTTTATTCTAAAAGTAAAGAGGACTCATTGAGCAAATAATCATCTTTCAATTATTATCAATTTTCCTCCTTGAAAGAGCTGTGCCTGCCTACCAACCAGGAGATCCTTACATCTGCTCAGCAGCAAGCTTTCTATCTTTCTCAAGAAATTCCAGAGCCTTTCTCTAATATTTCTCTATATTAAAGTGGGATTTAGGAACACGTGAGTCATAGGAATATACCTTACTTATGAGGAACTGTTCTTACAGGTTGCATTGTGTTCCCCCCCCTCCCAAAAAAAAAGATACGGTAGACCCTTAATTCTCGGTGCCTCAAAATGTGACTTTAGTTGGAGATAGGGTCTTTAAGAGGTAATCAAATTAAAATGAGATCATAAAAGTATGCTCCAATCCAGTATGATTGATGCCCTCATGAAAGGGGAAATCTGGACACAGATAGACATGCATAAGGAAGACAGTCATCTATAAGCCAAGGAGAGAGGTCTGGAACAAATCCTCCCCTCACAGACCTCAAGTGGAACCGACCCTGCTCATACTTTGATTTGGACTTATAGCGTCCAAACACACGAGACAGTAAATTTCTGTTGCTTCGGCCACTCCATCTGTGGTCTTTTGTTATGGCAGCTCTAAAGACGCTAATAGAGGTGTCTTTGTATTTACCACAGTTAATTCCACTCTAGCCACAAGGAGACCCACTAAATAAAAAGGAGCTAGATGTAAATTTGAAGACTTTGCCTTTAAGCAAGGCACTTTCTCTATAATTAGAGAAGGCCATCTGTTTCTGGGACACTGCAGTTTCAGTGGTACTGGTACTTGAGCAATGATGAAATATGCTTGTGGTTTTGTGACTGACATGTCACAAAAAAGGTGATAAATGTCCACTTTATAAACCACTTTAAAAGAATAAGAATTTTCATGTCACCTTAAAATGGTAATTCCAAATTCACAAGAAGTGAAAATCATAAATGTCACCCTGGAATTTTTTTCATAATTATGGGTTCATTGAATTTGTAATTCTGGAACTGTGGCACATTTGCTAGAGAAGTGGATTGTTAACATTAGAATGTAAATTTCTAGTTATACCTGAAGTATATATATTTAAATTCTAGCATTGCCAAGGCTTTTGTTTTGAAGAGCTTTACCAAAGCAAATCCATCAGTTTAGCAGTCAGATTTCTACATGTTAATTTCAAATGAAAAACATACTCAAAATTGATTTTCTCAAAATCTCATGAATCCATAAATGACTCTACCAAAATTGGTATTTACTTGCCATCTTCATAAATATCCTATCATTTCCAAATTGTTTTAATATTTGAGTCTCTCAATATGTCATAACTTAAACATACTATCTTCCACAAAAACTTGCTCCTCTTTCTGCCTCATGTATGTATACCTGCTAAGTCAAAGTCCGACTCTTTCCTACCCCAGGGTCTATAGCCTGCCAGACTCCTCTGTCCATGGAGTTCTCCAGGCCACAATACTGGAGTGGGTAGTGGTTTCCTTCTCCAGGGGATCTTCCCAACCCAGGGATTGAACCCAGGTTTTCCACATTGCAGGCAGATTCTTTACTGTCTGAGCCACCAGGGAAGCCCAAGAATACTGGAATGGGTAGCCTATCCCTTCTAACAGCAGCACTGTTCTTTCAATTGCCCACGCAAGAACTTAATTATTCCCTTAATTATACCCTTCTGTAGTAGTCAAGATTCTCCAGAGAAACAGAATCAATAGGATATATAAAGGTATACAGAAAGAAATCAATTATAGGAAGTCCACAATCTGCAGTCTGCAAACTGGAGGGCCAAGAAAGTCAGTGGTGTAGTTCCAATTCAAACCCAAAGGTCTGAGAACCAAGACAGCAGGTCAGTCCTGGCCCAAGTCTAAAGGCCTACAGATTGGGAGTGCAAATGTCCAAGGGCAGGAGAAGATGGATGTCCCAGGTCATGCCCTTTCTTGGTCTTTCTGTTCTATTTGATCTTCAGTGGACTGGATGACACCCACCCATATTGGTGAGGGCAATCGTCCATGCTCCATCTACTGGTTCAAATACTAATCTCTTCTGGAAATATCCTCACAGAAATAAAGTTTTATCAGCTATGTGTGCATCCTTTAGCCCAGTCAAGCTGACACATAAAATTAACCATCACGCTTTCTCTTCCCCCATATCCAATTACTTATCAAGTCCTATAGATTCTATATTTGTACTTTGTTTGGCATGCCACTATGTCACTTCAGTTGTACTTACTCATCCTGTTAAATTAGCCTGTTAAATGCATCTCCATCTCTAAAAGGTTTTTTTCTTTATGCCAGCCTACCTAGATAAATACTTATTTAAGCACAATGTTTATTTAAGTCACTCTTCTGCTCAAAATTCAATGGCTCTCTGTTTCTTAACAATAAAATCCAACATTTGAAGATTTTTTTATGATCTGTATCCTACTTACTCTCTCTTTTTCCTCCTCCTTCTCCTACTTACTATTTTTCACATCCACCTCATTTTTTTCTTTTTTTCCAGTTTTCTTTAGAATTGCCTTTTTACTCAGAATTCCCCATCTCTTGTCACTTTCATTCTTCAAAGCCATTTCAATTTTTTCTTTTTCTGAAATCTGATATGACCACACAATCCCCTGTTCCAAATCCTTTGGTCCAACGAATTTCTGAATTCAGAATTTGGAGGAGTTTATATAGAGAATATATGCACATACCATTTATTACATAACATTCCCAGTGGAGTCTGATCAGTCTTATGAGATAAAACACACTCATGTTATGCAATGAAACATGTCAGTTCATTGTAATCAAATGAATTTGCCACAAACTTATTTTTTTAAAAACTCAGGTTTTCAGAGATTTTACAGATTTTGGAACTGTGGAAAAGGATGCTATGGGTTTTTTTCCTTATACTTAAACTGCCTACAGATGTCCTCATTTCTACTTGGTTTATATTTGTTTATACCTATCATCTAAGGACAAAATACTATTGGCCAGGCAGTATGCTAAATATTTTATATACATGTAAAGAACCTACTGGGAAGGCAGAATCCATGTTAAGAATTTATGACAAATAAATTAATTCAGGGAATTGGGTCTAAAGTGATTGGAGGGACTGAAACTCAAACAGGGAAGAGTGAGGTAAAGTCAGAGAGCAGTAGTGGCAGGAAGCCACCATAACCCATAGGATGGAGAGAAAAAGGAGGAAGGAGCCCAGAAGCTAGGGACACCTGCAGGAAGTAGGAAGCAAGATGTCTCTGTCCAGCAGGGGCTGGTGCCATGGAAAAGATACAGCTGTTGCCCGAGAATATCCCCGAAATGTAGAGTGTTATCACTCAGTCGTGTCCGACTCTTTGTGGTCTGCTGGACTGCAGTCCGTCAGGCTCCTCTGTCCATGGAATTCTCCAGGCAAGAATACTGGAGTGGGTAGCCATTCCCTTCTCCAGGGGATCTTCCTGACCCAGGGACTGAACCTGGGTCTCCTTACCATCTGAGCCACAAGGGAAAGGGAAATGCCTTGGCCTCTCTCTTCTTTGTGAATGTGATGTGAAAGTTGCTCAGTCGTGTCCGACTCTTTGTGACAGCATGGACCATATAGTCCATGGAATTCTCCAGGCCAAAATACTGCAGTGGGTAGACTTTCCCTTCTCCAGGGGTCCCTTCTTTCCACCCCCTCAATTTTTCACCAGCAGTCTGCTGACACAGGAGCCTGGGGAAATGCAGCTCCCAGGAGTCAGCCTCCTTAGGACACAAAGTAGAACTGGGGAAGAGCAAGGAATAGATCTGAACATAAACAGTTCCCAGACTAGCCTGATATATTATGTTCCGTAACTCTATAAGGAAGGCACTAATACTATGTTTTACAAATAAAGCAGCTGAGATACAAAGAGGTCAAGAAATTACGCGGGGCGGGGCTAAGATGGCGGAGGAATAGGACGGGGAGACCACTCTCTCCTCCACAAATTTATCCAAAGAACATCTGAACGCTGACCAAACTTCACAAAACTACTTCTGAAGGCTGGCAGAGGACGTCAGGCTTCCACAAAGACAGCGCATTATCTTCAAAAGAGGTAGGAGAAATTATAAAAGATAAAAAGAGAGACAAAAGAGTTAGGGACGGAGACCCGTCCCGGGGAGGGAGTCGTAAAAGAGGAGAAATTTCCAAGCACCAGGAAACCCTCTCACCGGCGGGTGTGGGGGAAGATTTCTTATCTCGGAGGGCAACGTAACTGGGAGGAAAAAATAAATAAAATCCACAGATTACGTGCCTAAAGCAACTCCCAGCAAAGAACCCCAAACGCTCGCATCATCCGCCACCAGCAAGTGGGGGCTGAACGGAGAGGAGCGGGCGGCACTGCCTAGGGTAAGGACCGGGCCCGAGTGCCCCGAGGGCAATCTGAGGGAGCTAACGTGAGATAGTAACCTAAACTGTGGGACAGCCAGAGAGAGAACTATCCCGCGAAAAGCCCAACTCTAAGGCACTTCCGGCCCGCTCACAGAACAAAGGACTGAGCGATACCAGAGGAGAGCTAGCCGGCTGCGGACCGCCCCATCCCCCGCCGGACACAGCGGGCAGGCGGGGCCACCCAGAGCTGGAAAGGGGCAAACTCGGCCCCAGAGAGGGCACCCCCTACCAAACTGCAAACAGGCTCCCAGTTTCTAAGCAAAGACTGCCTGAGATCCCGGAGGGTCGACAGCCACCGGGAGGGTCGCAGCCAGAGACCAGCTCCCCAGAACCGACACAAAGCACACCGGAGCCGGGCGCACCCGTAAAGCGAGGCGGGGACCAGGGAGGTGATAAGCCGCACCGCCCCAACAGGGGAGAGTGCGCTCGCCAAACTCCTGGCCGCCTGAGCAGCTCCGACCGGGAACGGCACAAGCTGCGGGCGAAACCGAGTCTGCGCCTTTGTGGAGTAACCGGGAGCCTGAACCTGAGCAGCTTAGACCTGGGAAGTGCACGCATCTCAGGGCCCACTCCCCGGCCCACTCCCCGGCTGAGTAACCTGAAGCCTGAGCAGGGTAGACGGGGAAAGCACACACGCCGTGAGCGGGGGCAAACCCAGTGCGGCCGAGACACTGCGAGCTCACCACACACACGCCAGGTTTGCAGTGTTCCTTCCTCCCCACAGCACGATTGAACAAGCGAACCTAAAGAGACCACCTCCACCCCTTTGTTGCAGGGCGGAAATTAGATACTGAAGAGATCTCCAAACAGAAGCCAAATAAACAGAGGGAAGCGCTTTGGAAGTGACAGGCCAACAGATTAAAATCCCTGTAGTTAATACTGACTGCATTGAAAAGGACCTATAGATCTTGAAAAGTATAAGCAGGAACAAGGATCTATCTGAAACTGAGCAGACCCCACACTGCTCACAACAGCTCCAGAGAAAGTCCGGGATATATATTTTTTTACTATTATTTTTTTTTTAAATTAAAAATTTTTTTTTCTCTTCTTTCCTTTTTCTTCAAGTCCTCTATTACACCTTTAACTTTCATTTTCATAACCCACTATTAACTTGCAAAAAAAAAAACACCCTATTTTTGAAGCAAACTGCATACATATATCTTATACCTTTTGTGTTTTCTTTTTTTTACTGTTTTTCTCCTGTTTTACTTTTTTTACTGTTTCTTTTTTTACTGTTTTACTGTTTTTTTTCTTTTTACACTGTTTCCTTTTTTTCTTTTTTTTATACTGTAAGTTTTATAAGAGTTTAACCTCTACTCTAGATTTTTAATCTTTGTTTTACATATTTGATATCAATTTTGTACATTTAAGAATCCAATCTTTAGGACCCATTTTTACTCAGGAGTGTGATCACTGGCCTGATTACTCTCTCCCCCTATTGATGCTCTTTCTTCTCCCCCAGGGAACCTCTATCTCCCACCCTCCTCCTTCTCTTCTCAACCCAATTCTGTGAATCTCTGAGGGTGTTCTGTGTACCAGAGAACACTTCAGGAACAAGATACTGCCCAGATCTCTCTCTCCCCTCTTGATTCCTCCCTTTCTACTCATGCTCACCTCTATTACCTTCCTCCCCCCTCTCTATGTATCTCTGTGAACCACTCTGAGGGTTCCAAACTGTGGAAAGCACAGAGGGAAGTGCTTACTGGCTAGATTGCTCTCTCCACATTTGAATTCCCCTCTTCCCCTCCTGGTCACCTCAACCCCCCCCCCACCTCATCTCTCCATGTAACTCAGTGAACCTTTCTGGGTATCCCTCACTGTGGAGAATCTTTTCACCATTAACCTAAAAGTTTTATTATTGATGCTGTATGGAAGGAGAAGTCTTGAGGCTACTGCAAGAATAAGACTGAAAGCCAGGGGAAACATTAATTAATAAGAGACCATCCAATAGCCTCCACATATACACTGAAACCAAGCTCCACCCAAGAGCCAATAAGTTCCAGAGCAAGACATACCACGCAAATTCTCCAGCAACACAGGAACATAGCCCTGAGCATCAATATACAGGCTGCCCAGAGGCACACCAAATCCATAGACATCTCAAAAATTAATACTGGTCACTCCATTGCACTCTAGAGAGCAGAAATCCAGCTCCACCCACCAGAACACCGACACAAGCTCCCCCAACCAGGAAGCCTTGACAAGCCACCTGTCCAACCCCAACCGCAGTGAGGAACCTCCACAATAAAGAGGAACTTCATACTACCAGAATACAGAAGGGCCACACCTAACACAGCAATCTAAACAAGATGAAAAGGCAGAGAAATACTCAGCAAGTAAAGGAAAATGAGAAATGCCCACAAAACCAAACAAAAGAGGAGGAGATAGGGAATCTATCTGAAAAAGAATTTAGAATAATGATAATAAAAATGATCCAAAATCTTGAAAGCAAAATGGAGTTACAGATAAATAGCCTGGAGACAAGGATTGAGAAGATGCAAGAAATGTTTATCAAGGACTTAGAAGAAATAAAAAGGAGTCAATATAGAATGAATAATGAAATAAAGGAGATAAAAGACACTCTGGAGGGAACCAACAGTAGAATAACGGAGGCAGAAGATAGGATAAGTGAGGTAGAAGATAGAATGATGGAAATAAACGAAGCAGAGAGGAAAAAAGAAAAAAGAATAAAAAGAAATGAGGAAAACCTCAGGGACCTCTGGGACAATATGAAACACCCCAACATTCGAATCATAGGAGTCCCAGAAGAAGAAGATAAAAGGAAAGGCCATGAAAAAATACTCGAGGAGATAATAGTTGAAAATTTCCCTAAAATGAGGAAAGAAATAGTCACAGAAGTCCAAGAAACCCAGAGAGTTCCAAACAGGATAAACCCAAGGCGAAACACCCCAAGACACATATTAATCAAATTAACAAAGATCAAACACAAAGAACAAATATTAAAAGCAGCAAGGGAAAAACAACAAATAACACACAAGGGGATCCCCATAAGGATAACAGCTGATCTTTCAATAGAAACCCTTCAGGCTAGAAGGGAATGGCAGGACATACTTAAAGTAATGAAAGAGAATAATCTACAACCCAGATTACTGTACCCAGCAAGGATCTCATTCAGATATGAAGGAGAATTCAAAAGCTTTACAGACAAGCAAGAGCTGAGGGAATTCAGCACCACCAAACCAGCTCTCCAACAAATGCTAAAGGATCTTCTCTAAACAGGAAACACAGAAAGGATGTTTCAACATGAACTCAAAACAACAAAGTAAATGGCAACGGGATCATACTCATCAATAATTACCTTAAATGTAAATGGGTTGAATGCCCCAACCAAAAGACAAAGGCTTGCTGAATGGATACAGAAACAAGACCCCTATATATGCTGTCTACAAGAGACCCACCTCAAAACTAGGGACACACACAGGCTGAAAGTGAAGGGATGGAAAAACATATTTCATGCAAACGGAGACCAAAAGAAAGCAGGAGTCGCAATACTCATTTCAGATAAAATAGACTTTAAAATAAAGGATGTGAAAAGGGACAAAGAAGGACACTACATAAAGATCAAAGGATCAATCCAAGAAGAAGATGTAACAATCATAAATATATATGCACCCAACATAGGAGCACCAAAATATATAAGGCAAATACTAACAAGTATGAAAGGGGAAATTAACAATAACACAATAATAGTGGGAGACTTTAATACTCCACTCACACATATGGATAGATCAACTAAACAGAAAATTAACAAGGAAACACAAACTTTAAATGATACAATAGACAAATTAGATTTAATTGATATTTACAGGACTTTCCACCCCAAAACAATCAATTTTACCTTTTTCTCAAGTGCACACGGAACTTTCTCCAGGATAGATCACATCCTGGGCCATAAATCTAGCCTTGGTAAATTCAAAAAAACTGAAATCATCCCAGCCATCTTCTCTGACCACAATGCAGTAAGATTAGACCTCAATTACAGGAAAAAAACTATTAAAAATTCCAACATATGGAGGCTAAACAACACGCTTCTGAATAACCAACAAATCACAGAAGAAATCAAAAAAGAAATCAAATTATGCATAGAAACGAATGAAAATGAAAACACAACAACCCAAAACCTATGGGACACTGTAAAAGCAATACTAAGGGGAAGGTTCATAGCAATACAGGCGTACCTCAAGAAACAAGAAAAAAATCAAATGAATCAACTAACTCTACACCTAAAGCAACTAGAGAAGGAAGAAATGAAGAACCCCAGGGTCAGTAGAAGGAAAGAAATCTTAAAAATTAGGGCACAAATAAATGCAAAAGAAACAAAAGAGACCATAGCAAAAATCAACAAAACTAAAAGCTGGTTTTTCGAGAAGATAAACAAAATTGACAAGCCATTAGACAGACTCATCAAGAAACAAAGGGAGAAGAATGAGATCAACAAAATTAGAAATGAAAATGGAGAGATCACAACAGACAACACAGAAATACAAAGGATCATAAGAGACTACTACCAACAGCTATATGCCAATAAAATGGACAACTTGGAAGAAATGGACAAATTCTTAGAAAAGTATAACTTTCCAAAACTGAACCAGGAAGAAATAGAAGATCTTAACAGACCCATCACAAGCACAGAAATCGAAACTGTAATCAGAAATCTTCCAGCAAACAAAAGCCCAGGACCAGACGGCTTCACAGCTGAATTCTACCAAAAATTTAGAGAAGAGCTAACACCTATCCTACTCAAACTCTTCCAGAAAATTGCAGAAGATGGTAAACTTCCAAACTCATTCTATGAGGCCACCATCACCCTAATTCCAAAACCAGACAAAGATGTCACAAAAAAGGAAAACTACAGGCCAATATCACTGATGAACATAGATGCAAAAATCCTTCATAAAATTCTAGCAAACAGAATCCAACATCATATTAAAAAGATCATACATCATGACCAAGTGGGCTTTATCCCAGGAATGCAAGGTTTTTTTAACATCTGCAAATCAATCAATGTAATACACCACATTAACAAATTGAAAGAAAAAAACCATATGGTTATCTCAATAGATGCAGAAAAAGCCTTTGACAAAATTCAGCATCCATTTATGATAAAAACCCTCCAGAAAGCAGGAATAGAAGGAACATATCTCAACATAATAAAAGCTATATATGACAAACCCACAGCAAACATTATCCTCAATGGTGAAAAATTGAAAGCATTTCCCCTAAAGTCAGGAACAAGGCAAGGATGCCCACTTTCACCACTACTATTCAACATAGTTTTGGAAGTTTTGGCCACAGCAATCAGAGCTGAAAAAGAAATAAAAGGAACACAGATAGGAAAAGAAGAAGTAAAACTCTCACTGTTTGCAGATGACATGATCCTCTACATAGAAAACCCTAAAGACTCTACTAGAAAATTACTAGAGTTAATCAATGAATATAGTAAAGTTGCAGGATATAAAATTAACACACAGAAATCCCTTGCATTCCTATACTCCAATAATGAGAAAACAGAAAGAGAAATTAAGGAAACAATACCATTCACCATTGCAACAAAAAGAATAAAATACTTAGGAATATATCTACCTAAAGAAACAAAAGACTTCTATATAGAAAACTATAAAACACTGATGAGAGAAATCAAAGAGGACACAAACAGATGGAGAAATATACCGTGTTCATGGATTGGAAGAATTAATATAGTGAAAATGAGTATACTACCCAAAGCAATCTATAGATTCAATGCAATACCTATCAAGCTACCAATGGTATTTTTCACAGAACTAGAACAAATCATTTCACAATTTGTATGGAAATATAAGAAACCTCGAATAGCCAAAGCAATCTTGAGAAAGAAGAATGGAACTGGAGGAATCAACCTGCCTGACTTCAGGCTCTACTACAAAGCCACAGTCATCAAGACAGTATGGTACTGGCACAAAGATAGAAATATAGATCAATGGAACAAAATAGAAAGCCCAGAGATAAACCCACGCACCTATGGACACCTTATCTTTGACAAAGGAGGCAAGAATATACAATGGAGAAAAGACAATCTCTTTAACAAGTGGTGCTGGGAAAACTGGTCAACCACTTGTAAAAGAATGAAACTAGAACACTTCCTAACACCATACACAAAAATAAACTCAAAATGGATTAACGATCTAAACGTAAGACCAGAAACTATAAAACTCCTAGAGGAAAACATAGACAAAACACTATCTGACATAAATCACAGCAGGATCCTCCATGACCCACCTCCCAGAATATTAGAAATAAAAGCAAAAATAAACAAATGGGACCTAATTAAAATTAAAACCTTTTGCACAACAAAGGAAACTATAAGCAAGGTGAAAAGACAGCCTTCAGAATGGGAGAAAATAATAGCAAACGAAGCAACAGACAAACAATTAATCTCAAAAATATACAAGCCACTTCTGCAGCTGAATTCCAGAAAAATAAACGACCCAATCAAAAAATGGGCCAAAGAACTAAACAGACATTTCTCCAAAGAAGACATACAGATGGCTAACAAACACATGAAAAGATGCTCAACATCACTCATTATTAGAGAAATGCAAATCAAAACCACAATGAGGTATTATTTCACACCAGTCAGAATGGCTGCTATCCAAAAGTCGACAAGCAATAAATGCTGGAGAGGGTGTGGAGAAAAGGGAACCCTCTTACACTGTTGGTGGGAATGCAAACTAGTTCAGCCACTATGGAGAACAGTGTGGAGATTCCTTTAAAAACTGGGAATAGAACTGCCATATGATCCAGCAATCCCACTGCTGGGCATATACACCAAGGAAACCAGAATTGAAAGAGACGCGTGTACCCCAATGTTCATCGCAGCACTGTTTACAATAGCCAGGACATGCAAGCAACCTAGATGTCCATCAGCAGACGAATGGATAAGGAAGCTGTGGTACATATACACAATGGAATATTACTCAGCCATTAAAAAAAATACATTTGAATCTGTTCTACTGAGATGGTTGAAACTGGACCCCATTATACAGAGTGAAGTAAGCCAGAAAGAAAAACAACAATACAGTATACTAATGCATATATATGGAATTTGAAAGATCGTAACGATAACCCTATATGCGAGACAGAATAAGAGACACAGATGCATAGAACAATTTTATGGACTCTGAGGGAGAAGGTGAGGGTGGGACGTTCTGGGAGAATAGCATTGAAACATGTATATTATCATATGTGAAACAGAACACCATTCCAGTTTCGATGCATGAGACAAGGGCTCAGGGCCGGGGCAATGGGATGACCCAGAGGGATGGGATGGGGAGGGAGGTGGGTGGGGGGTCCAGGAAGGGGAACACATGTAAACCCATGGCTGATTCATGTCAATGTATGGCAAAAACTATTACAATATTGTAAAGTAATTAGCCCCCAACTAAAATAAATAAATTTATTAAAAAAAAAAAAAAAAGAAATTACATGGCTAGTTAGCAGCAAACCACAATGGCAACCTAGTTCTATATCAAAGCCTATCTTCCTAAACAAGGGAATTCTAGAAAAACATCTACTTGTGCTTCACTGAATACAGTAAAGCCTTTGATTGTGTGGATCACAACAAACTGTGGAAAATTCTTAAAGAAAATACCAGAATACCAGACCACCTTACCTGTTTTGTGAGAAACCTGTATGTGGGTGTATGTGGGTCAAGAAGCAAGAGTTAGAACTGGACATGGAACAACTGACTGGTTCAAAATTGGGAAAGGATTATGTCAAGTCTGTATATTGTTACCCTGCTTATTTAACTTATATGCACAGTACATCATGCAAACTGCCAGCTAGATGAATCACAAGCCAGAATCAAGATTGCCAGGAGAAATACCAACAACCTCGGATATGCAGATGATACCACTCTAATGGCAGAAAGTGAAGAGGAACTAAAGAGCCTCTTGATGAAGGTGAAAGAGGAGAGTGAAAAAGCTGACTTGAAATTCAACATTCAAAAAACTAAGATTATATCATCCAGTCCTATCACTTCATGGCAAAATAGAAGGGGGAAAAGTGGAAACAGTGATGGACTTTATTTTCTTGGGCTCCAAAATCACTGCAGACAGTGACTGCAGCCATGAAATTAAAAGACACTTGCTCCTTGGAAGGAAAGCTAGAACAAACCTAGACAGCATATTAAAAAACAGAGACATCATTTTTCCAACAAAGGTCCATATGGTCAAAGCTATGGCTTTTCTGTTAACGGATGTGAGAGCTGAACCATAAAGAAGGCTGAGCGCTGAAGAATTGATGTTTTTGAACTGTGGTGCTGGAGAAGACTCTTGAGAGTCTCTTGGACTGCAAGGAAATCAAATAACTCCTAAAGGAAACCAGTCCTGTATATTCATTGGAAGAACTGATGCTGAAGCTGAAGCTCCAATACTTTGGCCACCTAAGGCAAAGAACTGACCCACTGGAAAAGTCCCTGATGCTGGGAAAGATTGAAGGCAAAAGGAGAAGGGAGCAGCAGAGGATGAGATGGTTAGATAGCATCACCGACTCAATGGACATGAATTTAAGCAAACTCCAGGAGATAGTGGAGGACAGGGAAGCCTGGTGTGCTGCAGTCCATGAGTTCACAAAGAGTTGGACATGACATGTGACTGAACAACATCTTCCTAAACATCACAATGTCCCAGATCTTAATAGATGTTCAAGATGTTTGTTTGTAGAATCTGGAGATACAAATATGAACAAAAGCCTGAAGTTGGAATACTATTCAACTCATCACAATTCAGCTCAACCAACACTTACTTCAGAAAGCAGAAAAAAACAAATGTTGACCCTCCATAATTTTGACAGTATTTCCAAAGAAGAGCACATTTATAAACTCCATCTTCATGTTACATTTAGACATAATGTTGACTCATTATTTCGTGTGAGGAAAATTTCCAGATAACTAGCAGCAATTTCTGAGCAACACATTAATTTCTCACTCAAAGACCAGCATTAATTTATAGGTAGATGTAAGAAAAACTTTATTTACCATCTATAAAATACAGGTCTCTGAGAATGACTACAATTTAGGAAGGTCAAACAAACCCTCCTCTAATCTCCTGAAGTCTAACTTCCTTCTCTTTACAACAACAACAACAAAAAGAAACTCACTTCTTGAACTAGGCAATATATATAATGAAAAGATAAAATAGAAATGAATCTTATTATTAAATGACCCACCATTACATGAAGCTTTCTAGGAATGTATAATCATACTATGTCATCCAAAATTAAAAGATATACAAATATGTTGAAGACTCATTATGACTACTACTACCCTGGTCCTAGCAACAGTCAGGGGGCTGCAATGCAATTAATATTAAGAATAGCCAAGTGTGACTCTTTTTGTTCCTCCCTCTTCTTTCCCATAGGTCCTCTGTCTTCCCTTAACATTTGAGTCACGGAAAGATGGAGCAGGGCTCAGAAATCCAGCTGTCTTTTACTGGTTAGTATTATTTAAAGAGAAAAAAAAAAGTTTTCAACTTCTACAGCTGCAAAAGTATCTTGCCTTAATTGCAGCATTTTAAAAACCATCGGCAAAAGTATCTTTTCACCTATATACTGCTTATCTTTGGGTGAATATCTCCATTGTTAAAGACTTATCAAAATTCTTTTTGCTGATAGTTTTGTAAGTTGACTGAAAAGTGTGGAATAAAAGAACTTAAAAGTATAAATCCAAAGCCATTCTAACCTTCTATAAAAAAACATGCAGAGAACAATTTCTAGTTTAGCAGGACAGAAAATAAGTAAACATACACTTTCCTGTAATCCTCATTCAAAAACTTCATTTCTAGTTAGAAAAAGTCCATAAAACATCATCTGTTAAATCACTTGAAAGAAAACTAATTTTGTTCAACTATGTTATGGGTTTGGAGTATTGGTCTGTGATTTTCTTTTCCTAAACTAGTGGTATTTAACTTGTAATAGATTAAAGTCCTGAATAGGCAGGCTGCTAGCTATATCTGTAAGAATTCTTGTGGAATGTCCGGGTGTTGGTTGAGCTTTCTGGAAATCTAGCTAAAAGTCAATCTGAAAAGTCAAAAACATAATAAGTCATAATGTCTAACACAAAATGCTCAATGAACATTTGTGAATTGATGGTTTTAAGTAGAAATAAAAACAAATCAGCAACAAACGCTAACTTTTTTGTTAATAGGGAACTGGATTTGTTACCTGTCCTCAAACTCTGGAACACTCAAGGGTCATCTGTGACTATAAATTGCCTTTGACCCGCAGACTATTTTACTCTAGTGTTCCTTCAGGACTCTTGGATGAGTGCCCTCCAGTTCCTGCTATTTATCTGCATCTACTTTGTCATTAGGTTTAGAACATACTGTGCCTTGGTCACTATTTGTTCTAGTACCTTTGGCCTTTCAGCTTCAAACTGGAATTTGGGAGGAAAAAGCTTCTCAGCATCTTTAGTAAAGAATGAAGCACTAGGTTGATTGGGCCTCTGCTTTTTTATTTTATTTTATTTTATTTTATTTTATTTTCTCATTTCTAAAGACCTCTTTCACTTCATCATCAAACTGTGCTATGTTGGAGCAGGCTGAGAGAACCGAGAAGTAAGGATTCTATTTTCTTTTCTTTTTTTTTTTTTAGGATTCTATTTTCTATGTTTTTTGCTACCAAATTCCCTAATCCCAAGAGCCACTATTCTCTACTGACCATGCCCCAGTGATCCATGCTCCTCTATGACAACAAGCTTAGCACTGTGTGGCCCTGATCCTTCCTGCCCTAGAAGAACTCAGTTTCATTTTACAAATTCTCACTGATAGTAATAACCAGACCAATGCCTGAAAGTGTCTCTGATGTGGAATATATCGCTCTTGACTGAGTCAAAAGGAGGGAAATCAAAAACTTGAAGTCCCAGATTTATCACAACGAGGATTTGGGGGCAAGTTATTTGACCTCTCTGACCTTCATTTCCTCATCCAAAAAATAAGAATGGTAATAATAATCACCATGTGCATGCATGCTAAGTCAATTCAGTCGTGTCTGGCTCTTTGCGACCCTATGGCTCCTCTGTCCGTGGGATTCTCCAGGCAAGAATACTGGAGTGGGTTGCCATGCCCTCCTCCAGGGGATCTTCCCAATGCAGGGATCAAAGCCACATCTCTTACATCGCTTGCATTAGTAGGTGGGTTCTTTATTACTAGTGCCCCCTGGGAAGCCCAACAATAATCACCGTACCTGGTTGTAAAGAGAATAAAATATGAGTCGTTGTTGTTGAGTTGCTAAGTCACGTCCAACTCTTTTGTGACCCCATGGACTGTAGCCCACAATTCCCCAGATAAGAATACTAAAGTGGATTACCATTTCCTTTTCTAGGGTGTCTTCCCAACCAGGAGGTGAACCAGTGTCTCCTGCACTGTGGCAGATTCCTGACCACTGAGTCACCGGAGGAGCCCAAAAGGGAGACAAGGACAGTAGCTATGAAAACTGCCCACAGAGTGAATTTCAAGGCCCTCGAGAGCTAATGGTTAGATAGTGTTGCTGGATTCCAAAAGGCATGGAATTCAGTATGCTCCTTAGTTAACAGTAATTCATTAATGTCTTTTAAGTTGGAGACCATTCACAGAGATATTACTGCCTGGTTAACTGCCCCCCTGACCTCTCAGCCCCATTATTCCCTCCATTCTGCAGCATACACCATCCACAGGAAGTGCATCTAAAGGAGAGAGTGAATACTCAAAGGTCCAAACTCATGCTGCAGAGCGGCAGCATTAACTCAAGTGTGGTAAAGGTGGTTCTACTCCCACAGAGGCTCTTTTGATAGAATTCTTTCAGTGTCTCCAGATAAACTGACACTTTAGACCTTGGAAAAATCTCAAGATGGTCTGTCCTGCCAGGATTTTGAAATTAATCTTATTGTGATTCCTATTATCTATTATTTCAGTCACTTACAATTCCAGAATTAAATAACTAAACATTACTTTTTCTTAGTAATTTCTTTAAGATACAGATACAAAACAAAGCATTATATTCCAGAACAGAGTTTAAAAGTTAAAAAAAAATAATTAAAAAATATATTTATACTTGCTTTCTATGCTCTTCTCTTTCTAGAATTACTCTGGGGTATAGACTTAGGCTTCAGAGAATCCATACAATAATACCTAAATTATGTAAAATTGTGTGTGCATGCATCTTTCTGGAGAAAGGATCCTTACTCTTCTGTGGTGATATGACTCAACATAGGCCAGTAATTGTTCTGTCTGGTCTCTGACTGAAAACCAATCAATGTAGTTGTCTGTAAACTGAAGGCCTACTTTAGAGTTTTATTTTATCAACCACAAGGCTGCAGGTCTTTTCTTCAGTTAATATAATATTTGTTTGCTGCCTTAGAAACAGTAAAAGGCCAATGACTGGCACATTACTTGCTGCCCAGATGAAAGATAATTGCAAATGGATGAGCGCTGAATGTTACTCTTTGATCTCCCTGCTTGCTGGTGTATCTCTTTGGAGTTTTCTTTGCAGGCCATTTGGAAGTTTCTTCTGAACAGCTTCATTTTTTCATTTTTATTGGATAAGAAATTACTCAGCATTCTGTTCAGCAAGGAACATATTATTCTGTCATTGCTACATAGAAAGAGAAGCCTTTTCAAAATGAATATCACATAGAAGAGATATAATTCTTGAAAGAAGTTTGGCTCAGTAAGATAAACAGAAAAAAATAATCTGAAGAGATTTGTGGGGAACAAAGACTTTTTGGTCATGCAGGACTCTCGATTTGAGAGAGAGCAAACTCCTTCCTAGAGTTTGCATCAGGCATTATATAAAGAAAGATACAAAATATCAGAGCATTGTAGATGCCTCTGAATATACCCAAGAAGTATACACATCTCTCTGGCCATGTATGAATAAATTATTCTCTGTGTATATAACCGATTCAGTTCAGTTAAGTTCAGTCGCTCAGTCGTGTCCGACTCTTTGCGACCCCATGAACTGCAGCATGCCAGGCCTCTCAGTCCATCACCAACTCCCGGAGTCTACCCAAACCCATGTCCATCGAGTCGGTGATGCCATCCAACCATCTCATCCTCTGTCTTCCCCTTCTCCTCCCGCCCCCAATTCTACCCAGCATTAGGGTCTTTTCCAATGAGTCAACCCCTCGCATGAGGTGGCCAAAGTATTGGAGTTTCAGCTTCAACATCAGACCTTCCAATGAACACCCAGGATTGATCTCTTTTAGGATGGATTGATTGGATCTCCTTGCAGTCCAAGGGACTCTCAAGAGTCTTCTCCAACACCACAGTTCAAAAGCATCAATTCTGTGGCGCTCAGCTTTCTTCACCGTCCAACTCTCACATCCATACAGGACCACTGGAAAAACCATAGCCTTGACTAGGCAGACTTTTGTGGGCAAAGTAATGTCTCTGCTTTTCAATATGCTATCTAGGTTGGCCATAACCTTCCTTCCAAGGAGTAAGCATCTTTTAATTTCTTGGCTGCAGTCACCATCAGCAGTGATTTTGGAGCCCAAAAAAATAAAGTCTGACACTGTTTCCACTGTTTCCCCATCTATTTCCCATGGAGTGATGGGACCAGATGCCATGATCTTAGTTTTCTGAACGTTAAGCTTTAAGCCAACATTTTCACTCTCCTCCTTCACCTTCATTAAGAGGCTCTTTAGTTCTTCACTTTCTTCCATAAGGGTGGTGTCATCTGCATATCTGAGGTGATTGATATTTCTCCCGGCAATCTTGATTCCAGCTTGTGTTTCTTCCAGCCCAGCGTTTCTCATGATGTACTCTGCATATAAGTTAAATAAGCAGGGTGACAATATACAGCCTTGACGGACTCCTTTTCCTATTTGGAACCAGTCTGTTGTTCCATGTCCAGTTCTAACTGTTGCTTCCTGACCTGCATACAGGTTTCTCAAGAGACAGGTCAGATGGTCTGGTATTCCCAGCTCTTGAAGAATTTTCCACAGTTTCTTGTGATCCACACAGTCCAAGGCTTTGGCATAGTCAATAAAGCAGAAATAGATGTTTTTCTGGAACTCTCTTACTTTTTCAATGATCCAGCGGATATTGGCAATTTGATCTCTGGTTCCTCTGCCTTTTCTAAAACCAGCTTGAACATCTGAAAGTTCACGGTTCATGTATTGCTGAAGCCTGGCTTGGAGAATTTTGAGCATTACTTTACTAGCATGTGCTAAGCTAAGTCACTTCAGTCGTGTCCGACGATGAGTGCAATTGTGTGGTAGTTTGAGCATTCTTTGGCATTGCCTTTCTTTGGGATTGGAACGAAAACTGACCTTTTCCAGTCCTGTGGCCACTGCTGAGTTTTCCAAATTTGCTGGCATATCGAGTGCAGCACTTTCACAGCATCACCTTTGAGGATTTGAAATAGCTCAACTGGAATTCCATCACCTCCACTAGCTTTGTTTGTAGTGATGTTTTCTAAGGCCTGCTTGACTTCACATTCCAGGATGTCTGGCTCTAGGTGAGTGATCACACCATCATGATTATCTGGGTCGTGAAGGTCTTTTTTGTACAGTTCTTCTGTGTATTCTTGTCACCTCTTCTTAATATCTTCTGCTTCTGTTAGGTCCATACAATTTCTGTCCTTTATCGAGCCCATCTTTGCATGAAATGTTCCTTTGGTATCTCTAATTTTCTTGAAGAGATCTCTAGTCTTTCCTAATCTGTTGTTTTCCTCTATTTCTTTGCACTGATCGCTGAGGAAGGCTTTCTTATCTCTCCTTGCTATTCTTTGGAACTCTGCATTCAGATGGGAATATCTTTCCTTTTCTCCTTTGCTTTTCACTTCTCTTCTCTTCCCAGCTATCTGTAAGGCCTTCTCAGACAGCCATTTTGCTTTTTTGCATTTCTTTTCTATGGGGATGATCTTGATCCCTGTCTCCTGTACAATGTCACGAACCTCTGTCCATTGTTCATCAGGTACTCTGTCTATCAGGTCTAGTCCCTTAAATCTATTTATCACTTCCACTGTACACTCATAAGGGATTTGATCTAGGTCATACCTGAATGGTCTAGTGGTTTTCCCTACTTTCTTCAATTTAAGTCTGAATTTGGCAATAAGCAGTTCATGATCTGAGTCACAGTCTGCTCCTGGTCTTGTTTTTGCTGACTGTATAGAGCTTCTCCATCTTTGGCTGCAAAGAATATAATCAATCTGATTTCGGTGTTGACCATCTGGTGATGTCCACGTGTAGAGCCTTCTCTTGTGTTGTTGGAATAGGGTGTTTGCTATTACCAGTGCGTTCTCGTGGCAAAACTCTATTAGCCTTTGCCCTGCTTCATTCTATACTCCAAGGCCAAACTTGCCTGTTACGCCAGGTGTTTCTTGACTTCCTACTTTTGCATTCCAGTCCCCTATAATGAAAAGGACATCTTTTCTGGGTGTTAGTTCTAGAAGGTCTTGTAGGTCTTCATAGAATCGTTCAACTTCAGCTTCTTCGGCATTACTGGTCGGGGCATAGACTTGGATTACCGTGATATTGAATGGTTTGCCTTGGAAACGAACAGAGATCATTCTGTCGTTTTTGAGATTGCATCCAAGTACTGCATTTTGGACTCTTTTGTTGACTATGATGGCTACTCCATTTCTTCTAAGGGATCCCTGCCCACAGTAGTAGATATAATGGTCATCTGAGTTAAATTCACCCATTCCAGTCCATCTTAGTTCGCTGATTCCTAGAATGTCGATGTTCACTCTTGCCATCTCCTGTTTGACCACTTCCAGTTTGCCTTGATTCATGGACCTAACATTCCAGGTTCCTATGCAATATTGCTCTTTACAGCATCGGACTTTGCGTCTATCACCAGTCACATCCACAGTTGGGTATCGTTTTTGCTTTGGCTCCATCCCATCATTCTTTCTGGAGTTATTTCTCCAATGATCTCCATTAGCATATTGGGCACCTACTGACCTGGGGAGTTCATCTTTCAGTGTCCTATCCTTTTGCCTTTTCTTACTGTTCATGGGGTTCTCAAGGCAAGAATACTGAAGTGGTTTGCCATGCCCTTCTCCAGTGGACCACAATCTGTCAGACCTCTCCACCATGACCCTTCCGTCTTGGGTGGCCCCACACGGCATGGCTTAGTTTCATTGAGATAGACAAGGCTGTGGTCCGTGTGATCAGATTAGCTAGTTTTCTGTAATTTAACTGATTAGCCCCATCTAATCACTTATTTATGGAATGTAAAATATGACATAAATGAACTTATCTACAAAGCAGAAACAGACTCACAGACATAAAGAACAGACTTGTGGTTGCCAAGGGGGTGGGGAGGAATGGATTGGGAGTCCAGGATTAACAGGTGCAAGCTATTAGATATAGAATGGATAAACAACCAGCTCTTACTGTATAGCTCAGGAAACCATATTCAATATCCTGTGATAAACCATAATGGAAAAGAATATGAAAATGAATGCATATATTAATACATATTTATGTACATGCATTTTTCCCCAGTAGTCATGTACAGATGTGCGAGTTAGACCGTAAAGAAGGTTAAGCACTGGAGAATTGATGCTTTCGAATGGGGACCTGGAGAAGATTCCTGAGAGTCCCTTGGACAGCAAGGAGATCAAATCAGTCAATCCTAAAGGAAGTCAACCCTGAATATTCATTGGTAGGACTGATGCTGAAGTTGAAGCTCCAATACTTTGGCCACCTGATGCGAAGAGCCAACTCATTGGAAAAGACCCTAATTCTGGGAAAGACTGAGGGCAGAAGAAGGCGGCGACAGAGGGTGAAATCATTGAACACCATCACCAACTCAATGGACATGAGTTTGAGCAAATTCAGGGAGACAGTGAAGGACAGGGAAGCCTGGTGTGTTGCAATTCATGGGGTCGCAAAGAGTAGGACACAACTTAGTGACTAAACAACAACAGCAATGTATATGTATGTATATAACTGAGTCACTTTGCTATACAGCATAAATTAACACAACACTGTAAATCAATTGTACTTCAATAACTTAAAAAAACACACACAAATTAGCCCCATCTAGAGAACTGTTAACTCTTTTAGACGAAAGAATCTCTAGATTTAGATAGTATACCTGAATAGCATACTCCATGAGCTGCTTACTCTTTCAGTAGGATTAGAATCACTACGCTATATATAAAATAGTGACAGATGCATAACATTAGGCACATATTTACTGCCCATGTTCTGCTTTCTACATGCCTTCAAGATCAAGCAACACATTCAAACATAATTAACCTAAGTCAGTCTTCTCTTTTGCATCAAAAAACTTCTGAGGTGAACTTCTGATTAATAGCAACTCTTACTTTGAGACTCAAGAGTTTTTCCTAACTATCCAACAATGCTAGAATTTTATGTGGAGAACTATACACAGCCCTATAGGACATCAGAGGTAGAAGACAAACAACAAAGAATGAAAGATATGAAGGCTGGTAAGCAAAAGAGAGAAAGAACATTTTTTCAATCACCACGGAAAAAGGGGTGTGTCTGTAAGCAGAAAGCTGACAAGTCAAGGCTGTGATGTAAGGCATTTTAGGAAAGCTTTTCCATTTCTCCTCTCCCTGCCCTCATCCTACCTTCAACCCAAATTCAGGTCGACAGTCCCTTACTGGAAACTCAAGAGGCTACCTGGAATTTGGGATAAATTCTGAGGACTTCAAGAAGTTAAAAGTGCATATACTTTATATTATGTCCCATCCAATCATGGGGTCTGACGGAGCACCACATTATACATTAATACTCCTGCTGTGAAATATACTTTAGTCACTTAAATGTGAAAACAAAGACTATCAGTAACCGTATGTCAATTCATACCAGTTTTGTAGCCAAACCTGTGTTATACCATATTGTTGACCTGTAATTTAGTTCTGGTCAGCAAATTATTTTCCCAAGATAGAATATCGCTATGCTAATTCATCCTAGGTAGCCTTTCTCAGATCTCACACCTATGCCTTCCCATAAAAATTGCTACTTGTTTGAATGGTATGAACTTCTCCAAAATTAATTTTAGTACTTGAATAAAAATGAGTCAGGTTCCCATCCAATGCAGAGTGGGAAACTTGCCATATCACCAAGCCTTCTCTGATTTGTCCTTTCAGTTGGGTTCTTGAGAGATTTCCCTATAGCCCAGATGGTAAAGAATCTTCCTGCAAGGCAGGAGACGCAGGTTCAACTCCTGGGTCAGGAAGATCCCCTGGAGAAGGAAACGGCAATCCACGCCATATTCATGCCTGGAGAACTCCATGGACAGAGGAGCCTGGCAGGCTATAGTCCATGGGGTCACAAAGAGTCAGACATGAGGTTGGGTTCTTACCTCACTCACATCTGTTTTCTGATGGCTGTTTTATTTCTCTGCCTTGTGTAATCCAACTGTGGAACACAGTCCCTTTTCTTTTTAGCGTACAGTGCAAACAAAGCAAAGTGGAGATAGAGAGGAGGAGAGGAATACAGGAGATGTTAAGGCTGTAGAATGAATGAGACTTGGCTTTATCAGGCTTCTGGAAATGAGGGAGAGACATTATGTTCCTGGTTTGGGTGACTACTTAAGAAACTGTATTCCTGCCAATAGAGATAAAAATAAGTTTCAAAAAAATATTCTACATACAATTACAGCACTTTACTGAAGACACAGGGATGGTGGAGAGGGGGTTAAATCTTGGCATAACACAGAAAATGAATTAAAATTTTAATTTAAGAACCCTCATCCGTTCCCATGCCAGGGCTCCTCTCACTATATTGTGCTGCCCAATATAGTAACCACTAGCCACATGGGCCACTGAGCTCTTGAAATCTGGCTAGTCCAAACTGGGACATGCTGTTAATGTAAAATGTATTATTAAAATTAACTTCACCATTTTCTTTTCAAGCCTTCCTACTAAAAAATTTTAAATTATATATCTATATGACACATATTTTATATATAATTTCATATATAAATAATAAATAAATAAATAAATATTTTAGATATATAGTGCTGATCTAAATCTTTCTCTTATCTTCCTCCTTCTAAGAGCTTCTCTCCTTGTCTCGCTTGATCTTCTTTCAGAAACACAAAAGTCCTCCTATCCTTATACGAAGTGAGCAGTGCAGTTCCCTTCTGATCTCAGTCAATCCTACCTTCACCAAGCGCAAAGGAGAAAAAAGGAGGCGAGTGAAAAAAGTGAAAGCTGGGTGTGTCAGGGGCAGTTTCTCAGATCATTCTCACAGTGACTATGAGGGTACTTTCTTAAACAGAGTCGATCCTTCCCCCCAAATGAATTCTGTGGCAAACTGTAAAATATATATATTCTTTCTACTACAAATATATGTATATATTGCTAGATAGATTTCTCAGTCATGAACTTTGAATACTCTGTGTAGAATGTGAGCACCCTGAAATTCCTGACTTTTATGTCCCTTTGTTGAACTGACATAAAAATCTTGATGGTGGCTGATCCTTTCCTTGAGTCTCAGAGATCCTAGAAACAAAACTGGAGAAGGAAAGCAAAAGGAAGTTGACATCCTTGAGGAAGATCACTCCAGGGCATGGCAAGACCTGGTACAGCAAGCCTGCCGGTTGTTAGAGAGCCTCTGTGATTACTCAGTGAACGTGTGTTGAGCACCTGTGGGAGCAGAGCAGAGTGAGTGCTGAGCGGGGGCCCAGAACACCCGAGTTCTCTGGAGGCAGTGCTCTTCACCCCTGAACACAAAACGCCAATAAAGCAGCACCGGATTTCCTGTGTATCCATTCCCGAGCACTTTCACCTTCTGATCATATATTTTGATGTTTGAAAAATGAAACATTAATAGTCATCTTTCCATTAGAGGAGGAAAAATAAAGATAAGATACTGTAGATGTTAATGTTCCACAAATAAGCTAACCGACAAAAGAGAGAAGATTCATTCCACAGCCTACTTTTACTTCTATAGCTAATAAAAAATATCTTGACTTTCTTTCTTTGAAATCATCACCCTACTTTAAACAATTTAAGAACTCAGGAAATGTGACCGAGTATTAATTGTCTACTTCTTCTTTTTAAAGAAAAAATTCAGTTCAATCAGTTCAGGCGCTCAGTCGTGTCTGACTCTTTGCGACCGCATGAACCGCAGCACGCCAGGCCTCCCTGTCCATCACCAACTCCCAGAGTTCACCCAAACTCATGTCCATTGAGTCGGTGACGCCATCCAGCCATCTCATTCTCTGTCATCCTCTTCTCCTCCTGCCCCCAATCCTTCCCAGCATCAGGGTCCTTTCCAATGAATCAACTCTTCGCATCAGGTGGCCAAAGTATTGGAGTTTCAGCTTCAACATCAGTCCTTCCAATGAATACCCAGGACTGATTTCCTTAAGGATGGACTGGTTGGATCTCCTTGCAGTCCAAGGGACCCTCAAGAGTCTTCTCCAAAACCACAGTTCAAAAGCATCAATTCTCCAGTGCTCAGCTTTTGTCAGAGTCCAACTCTCACATCCATACATGACTACTGGAAAAACCATAGCCTTGACTAGATGGACTTTGTTGGCAAAGTAATGTCTCTGCTTTTTAATAAGCTGTCTAGGTTGGTCATAACTTTCCTTCCAAGGAGCAAGCATTTTTAATTTCATGGCTGCAATCACCATGTGCAGTGATTTTGGAGCCCCCAAAATAAAGTCAGCCACTGTTTCCCCATCTATTTCCCATGGAGTGATGGGACCAGATGCCATGATCTTAGTTTTCTGAACGTTGAGCTTTAAGCCAACTTTTTCACTCTCCTCCTTCACCTTCATTAAGAGGCTCTTTAGTTCTTCTTCACTTTCTGCCATAAGGGTGGTGTCATCTGCATATCTGAGGTTATGGATATTTCTCCCAGCAATCTTGATTCCAGCTTGTGCTTCCTCCAGCCCAGCGTTTCTCATGATGTACTCTGCATATAAGTTAAATAAGCAGGGTGACAATATACAGCCTTGATGGACTCCTTTTCCTATTTGGAACCAGTCTGTTGTTCCATGTTCAGTTCTAACTGTTGCTTCCTGACCTGCATACAGGTTTCTCAAGAGGCAGGTCAAATGGTCTGGTATTCCCAGCTCTTGAAGAATTTTCCACAGTTTATTGTGATGCACACAGTCAAAGGCTTTGGCATAGTCAATAAAGCAGAAATAGATGTTTTTCTGGAACTCTCTTGCTTTTTTGATGATCCAGCAGATGTTGGCAATTTGATCTCTGGTTCCTCTGCCTTTTCTAAAGCCAGCTCGAACATCTGGAAGTTCACGGTTCACATATTGCTCAAGCCTGGCTTGGAGAATTTTGAGCATTACTTTACTAGCATGTGAGATGAGTGCAATTGTGCGGTAGTTCGAGCATTCTTTGGCATTGCCTTTCTTTGGGATTGGAATGAAAACTGATCTTTTCCAGTCCTGTGGCCACTGCTGAGTTTTCCAAATTTGCTGGCATATCGAGTGCAGCACTTTCACAGCATCATCTTTCAGGATTTGATATAGCTCAACTGGAATTCCATCACCTCCACTAGCTTTGTTCGTAGTAATGCTTTCTAAGGCCCACTTGACTTCACATTCCAGGATGTCTGGCTCTAGGTGAGTGGTCATCATGATTATTTGGGTCATGAAGATCATTTTTGTACAGTTCTTCTGTGTATTCTTGCCACCTTGTCTTAATATCTTCTGCTTCTGTTAGGTCCATACAATTTCTGTCCTTTATCGAGCCCATCTTTGCATGAAATATTCCCTTGGTATCTCTAGTTTTCTTGAAGAGATCTCTAGTCTTTCCCATTCTTTTGTTTTCCTCTATTTCTTTGCACTGATCGCTGATGAAGGCTTTCTTATCTCTCCTTGCTATTCTTTGGAACTCTGCGTTCAGATGGGAATATCTTTCCTTTTCTTCTTTGCTTTTCACTTCTCTTTTATTCACAGCTATTTGTAAGGCCCCCTCAGACAGCCATTTTGCTTTTTTGCATTTCTTTTCCATGGCGATGGTCTTGATCCCTGTCTCCTGTACAATGTCACGAACCTCTGTCCATAGTCCATCAGGTACTCTGTCTATCAGTTCTAGTCCCTTAAATCTATTTCTCACTTCCACTGTATAATCATAAGGAATCTGATTTAGGTCATACCTGAATGGCCTAGTGGTTTTCCCTACTTCCTTCAATTTAAGTCTTAATTTGGCAAAAAGGAGTTCATGATCTGAGAAAAAACTATAAGAATAAAAAGATCATTAGGTTCCAATAAACATCTGTAAGAGCTACAGAAAATCACTTTTTTATTGCTCTTGTGGAGCAAACTATGTTATATTAACAATTATCTGAATAATTTAATCTATGTACACTGCTTTTATTAGGTGAACTCAAAGGTTATTCTATGTATGTTTATTTCACAAATGTGGAAAACATTATTCAGTTAGTAAAATTACTGAAGTCCACATGTTTTCCCAGAAATACTAGTTGTTCTCTTTTAATAAGTCAGAATTTCATAGCATTTAGACACTTTAATGCTCAAATTCACATTTAATAAATTGGAAAGATATTAATAATAGCTGATGCCATATATGTACCACAAGCAAGGAACCATTCTAAGCACTTTATGTATACTGACTATTCAATCCTTACAACAACATTCAGAGGAAGATATTATTATCCACATTTTCCAAATGAAGAAACTGATACACAGAGAGATTAAGAAACTTGCCGAAGGTCACCAGGCTGTTAGCGGCAGAGCCTGGGTGATCCCAACTCAGTTATGAGTGTTGAAAAATGTCCTCATTTTTCAACATTGTACTCTGCTTCTTAACAAAGTAATAACAATAATAATAATAGTTGACTATTTGTTTGATGTGATTTATTTGTTTAATTAATGATGGTAAGACTGTCTGAAAATGTACACCTTGCTGGCAAAACTGGGCACAAATAATTAACAAAGCAGACATCAAAATAAACCTTAAAACTGAACTCTAGGAGCAGCCCCTTTCAAGGCCAGATCCAGTGCCATCCACCTCTACACCAATCTCAACCAGAAAAATGGATACTCCTTGCTCTTCTTTTCACGGCATAATTCAGGTGCAAATTCAAATCTTATACAAGTTCAGCTGACTGATAAGACCTAAACTACACCTGGCACTTTCATTATTAAAGAAGTCGAGGAGATGTAGTTTTTAGCTTTTCACTCTCTGCAATACAAAGGGACACATTAAAAGAAAGTTGGAAAAGATATAGGTAAGACAATCTATATGTCTGCCACATTGGACATCTTCACAGACGTGTAATTAGGCTAGGTAGCAACCATCTTCCCACCAAATAATTTACTCATTCACCACCCAAAAATTTCTGTTATTTATGTACCACCTATTAACATTAGTTTTATACTGCTACCTTCACTCTAACTTCTATTCTCTGAGTACATATCAATTAACTATTCAACTACAGTCTGTTATTATACTCTTGCCATTTTTAAAATATAAGTAAAAATGACTTAACATTTTCTTGACATTTGCTTTTATTGCTTTAAAATTCTAATTTAGCTGTTGACTTTCTATGTTGGAGTTATCTATTAAAGTAGTTGATGTTCTTATCTTGCATCTGGTAGCAAAAGCTCGCATAGCCAATCTTCGAAATATAGGGGATGAAAAGAATGCGTCACTATCTCCATTGTATTCACCTGGAGAACATATGTTCTCATCTTCATTTAATAATCATCATAATTTAATAATGGCTGTGAGGAAAATGAGAAGAATGAGAATACAATCATTTAGTACTTGTCATGTGCCACGCACTGTTCCAAACATTCAATCTGAGATTATTGTATTTAATGCTTATAACAACTTTGTTAGAGAGATTCTACAATGACTGTTATTGTACAGATGACAAAACTAAGAATATGAAAGAATTTAAATAAAAAAGTCTTATCAACCAATTGGCAGTTTTAACCAAGTATAATTATACTTCTAAGCCCCTCTTTCTAATATATAGAAAGGAGTCCTTGCCCAAGGACAAGATGCAGTAATAATCCCTTATACCCAATAGGAACACATGGATTTTGATACACAACAAGCTACTCCACATATCTATAACTGAGTGTGTGGTTGTCTAGCAAAGTGAACCTAACTTGAGTCTATTCTCCTGGAGAAGAAAATTCTAACTCTATAAACTATAAGACTCCATTGTACTAACATCAGAACATGTGGAACTCTTTCTTTTTCCATTAAGCATATTATTTTAGCCCCTCTGTCTATAAGGTTGGGGAAACACCAAAATGATACTTCTTCCTGAAGGAGAGAAACACACATTAGAGCTCCATTGTGAACCAGGTCTAGTTTCAGACCCTGGATTTTAACAGGGAACTCTCCAGTCATCGCAGCAGCATCCTCAGAAGATAAATTATGTTCCTCGGGCCTAGATTCCTGGATTATGCTGGCATCAAATCATGGCATTAATAAACTTAGAAACATGAGACAAGAGTGCCTGGCACAAAGTCCCAGTATGCTGTTAATTTGTGACACAGCTTTAAATAAGCCATTTAACTTCTTCCCCGTTTGCTTCCTCATCTGTAAAATCAGGATTAAAAATAAATTCTCAGAATTTGGTTAGCATTTAATGTTTTGAAAGCCTATTAAGGTATGAGCAGTGAGTAGAATAATATTAAAACATCTAAATCAGTGTCCTGATGTGCCCTGGCTCAAATATGTAATTTGGCAAGAGATTTTGGTCACTGCCATTTCTCAGAAGTTCATCAAAGTACTGTCCAGGCAGATTAAAGTGGTCTGTGTGAAACACCACACCAATGCCTTTCACTGTGTAAACACAAAAATAAGTACTCACAATTGATTGTTCCAGAAGCATAGAGAAGCAGATGGCAATTGAATTTTCAGTATATATCAATTCAGTGACATTTTTTTATTTGCTGCCTCAAAATTCTTTATAACATAAAACTAGAGTAACCACTGGCATTTCATTATAAACTGGACAGCTACAATCAACTTAATAGGATAAAGTTTGAGGGATTAAATATTTCTCATTGATTATATTTTAAGCAATCTTGTTTTGTTGCCCCAAAAGGAAACAGCCTTTTTGCATTAATAAGATTTCAGTTCTGAAAATGACCACAAATGTTCACTTTTTTCCTCTGACTGGGAACATTAACTCAGTTAACAAATACTTATTTAACATTATCATGTGCCATGCAATATATTCCTGGTGTTGGGAGTTTGTTAGTAAAGAAAATAGATCAAGATCCCTGTGAAGCTTATATTCTAGTGGAATGGGAGGAGAGACAGAAAAATAAGAAGTAAACATAAAGAAATAAAATAGTATTGCAGAGAATGATAAATGCTATTTAAAAAATAAAGAGGGAGAACTATTACAGGAAATGATGAGATATTGGGAAAGATTAGAGTAGGGTGAAGATAACAACTGTAAGCAGGGTGGTCAGAAAAAGCCTCCCTGATAGGGTCATTTGAAAAAAGACCCATAGTATCCTTTGCAGCTGTTTGAAGAAAATATGATCCAGGTAGAGGGGTGAGCACATCCAAGAGCCTGAAGCATTCCTGGAATGTTTGAAAACCAGCTAAGAACTAGGAACCAAGTACTAGAAGAGGTCAAAAATATACGATGTGGTATACCTCATGAGTTCCAAAAGGTATCTTACTCTCTATGTGGACGCAGGGTGACCTGGTAGGAGGCAATGATACTAATCCACTAGAAGTGCTGTGACCTGGTCACTGGCTGTGACCAGAGTAATAGTGATGAAGGTGACCGGATTCAGTGAAACATATTTTAACTTTAAAATTAAAAGAATTTACCAAATGATTTGCAATAGAATGTGAAAGGAAAAGAAGGATGGTGTTAACGATTTTTAGACAAAGTATCCAGGATAGATCTGCCATCAACAGAGATTGGAAAGATTTCAAGAAGAGCACGCTTTGGGAAAAAGCTGGAGTTTATTTTCAGACAGGTTTAATTTGAAAATGTTGTTAAATATCTGAATTGAGACAACAGAGTAGACACTGGATATACAAGATTGGAATTCAAGGGAGACATCCAGGGTTAAGAAACAAATTCAAGCCTCACAAATGTATACATAGAGAATGTTTACAGTCGTGAGGTTTTATAAGATTGCATAAGAGTGAGAATAACAAGAAAGTAAACGAAATAATTCCTTTGCTAAAATGTAAATGCTGGGACTGCCCTGGTGGTCCAGTGGTTAAGAATTCACCTTCTAATGCAGGGATCCAATGCAGCCAGGGATGCAAGCTCAATCCCTGGTCAGAGAACTAAGATTCCACATGGCGCAGGGCAACTAAGTTTGCATGCCACAACTAGAGAGAAATCCACAGGATGAAGCAAAAGATCTGGCATGCTGTAAATAATACCAATGCAACCAAATAAATAAGTACATATTTTTAAAGTAAATCCTTATCTATTATAAAAACATACATATCTTCAGAAAAGCATCAGAGATTCTGACTTCAAATTATTTGAGTAATCCAGAAAATCTCAATAATGACTCTGAATTAAGGCAATACTAGATTGCTAGGGCCCTCGAGAACTTCATAAAAACTATTACAGCCTATATTGAAGAACATATATGTCGGCCTCAAAGTATCCTACAACCAACTTCAAAGATAATATCTGATATACAATCAAAGATATTAAAGTACACAAGGAGATATGGCAGAAACAGTACACAGTAGAGAGATCCACCAGAGTTCCAGATGTTGAAATTTCCATAATTAGACTTTAAGACAATCATGTTTACTTTATTCATAGAAAGCTGACAGCTGAAAACTATAAAAAGAAATCACAGCAAATCTGAAAAGAGCTAAAATTGTAATTACCAAGATTAAGAAATCATGGAAGGATATAAAAGAAAATTATATCAGACTGAAAAGAAAAACAGAAAACTGGAAAATTCACAAAAAATAAACTAGAAAAGAAAAGTCAAGGCATGTGGTAATAGGGCTACAGTGCACTGTGAAAGCTAACATATATAACTGGATTTACAAAAAGAAGAGTACAGAAGCAACAGTTGAAGAGATGATAACCAATAATTTTTCAAACCTAATAAAATATATCAATCCATAAATTCAAGAAGATGAAATATTCTAAGCAGAATAAATAAAAATAGAGTTTTCACTGACTAAATGCTGGAGAACTTCAATATTTAGAAGTTGGAGCTATCAACAGATGAATGAATAAAGGGGATGTGTGTGTATATATATATATATATTTATATGTATACATATATTTGCTTCAAGAAAGTGGAAATCATGCCATTTGGACAACACAGATGGACTTGAGGGCATTATGCTTGATGAGATAAGCCAAACAGATACAGATAAATGTTGTATGATATCACATACCATATGATATCACATATCACATGCTTTTCTGTATATAGAATCTAAAAAACCAAACAGGGAACAGAATGCTGGTCACCAGGGGCTGAGGCACAGGAGAATAGGGGAGATGCTAAAATCCTTGGGAGAAACCAGAGCCCATCAGTTGGAAGGAAGACGTAGGTCTCTAAAGAAAGTGACATTTGAGATGGACGTTGAAGGACAGATAGGATTTCAATAAATGGAGACAGACAACTTATTTGGACTTTATTTGAAGAATAATATGAAACCATTGAATGGTTTAGAACAGGAAGATTAATCTGATGTAGTACATAACATAAGTTGAAAGGAAAAGAAATTAAAGGTTGGAAGACTTTTCTCAGTGGTCTATAGCAATACTACAGGTGAATAATAAAAGAAAGAGGATGGTAGCATTGAGAATGGAAGGGGAAGAAAGAAAGGAATTGATTTTATCAGTCAGCTATTGCTGCGAAAATGCTATTTAACAAACAATGCCGAAATTCAGTGGTTCTAAAAAGCAGTATTTTTTTCTTGATCACACATCGGTGCATTGTCTGTGGGCTGGCTCATCTAGCCTAGACTTTACTGGGTTTAGGTCCAAGCTCTAAGTTGAAACCAGGTATTCTCCTTTGCCTCTCATCTTCTTGGACTACTGGAATGTGAAGAAATGTCAGAAATAGAAAGTATTTTACTATGGGTAACAAAAAATAAAGAAAAAATCAATTAAAAATTGATTGAATGATTAGGCTGTGAAGAGATCAAGGACAGGTGATCACAGATTCTGTAAAGCTGCATTAATTTTCAGGTAAATTTCATATGTAAACATCTTCAATATGTTATCTCAAAGTACAGAACTTGATAATTCAGGAAAAATATAATGATATTTCATTGATTTAAAAGGCATCCTTTCACTCATATATTCAATAAGCACTGATTAAAACACTATATATTGGATGCTAGTATAGGCAGTTACAGCAGAAAAAAGTAAGATAACGAGCATTTTTTGAAAAGTCCATAGTTCAAAAGAAAAGGCAGACATGTAAATAAATAATTATAATGTAATATGACGATATGGGCTTCCCAGGTGGTGCTAGTGGTAAGGAACCTGCCTGCCAATGCAGGAGACATAAGAGACGTGGATACGACCCCTGGGTTCGGAAGATCCCATGGACGGGGGCATGGTAACCCACTCCAGTATTCTTGCCTGGAGAAACCCATGAAGGAAGAAGCCTGGTGGGCTATGGCACAAAATGCTGCAATAGCAGAGAAAACCAAATATTTAACTTTAACTTGGGTTGAGGGATGGGAGAAACATGGTATTCTTAAAAGAATGTTTTTTGTGGTTGAAGTACATGTGAACAGTTGAGGTTGAGTCAAAGAGAAAAGACATTCTTAAGATAGGGATCATCAGAAGAAAAGTAAGAAAAAGCAAGACAGCATATGTTCCAAAATCAATAGCAGGAGAAGGGGAAATAAAAGGGGGAAACTTGTAATAAAGTTGGTAAGGTAAGAAGGGTCAGCTTGAAGAGTCAGAGCTATCTATGTTGATATTTTATCTTTTTCCTAGAAAGAATGAGGAACCATTAACAAGTTTTTTAAATGACAATCCTAAGAAGAATATTAAAAAGCAGAGACGTTGCTTTGCCTACAAAGGTCCACATAGTCAAAGCTATGGTTTTTCCAGTAGTCACGTATGAATGTGAGAGCTGGTCAATAAAGGCTAAGCGCTGAAGAACTGATGCCTTCGAATTGTGGTGTTGGAGAAGACTCCTGAGAATCTCTTGGACAGCAAGAAGACCAAAACAATCAGTCCTAAAGAAATCAACCCTGAATATTCATTGGAAGGACTGATGCTGAAGCTGAAGCTCCAGTACTTTGGCCACCTGATGCAAAGAGCCAACTTATTGGAAAAGACCCTGATGCTGGGAAAGATTGAAGGCAGGAGGAGAAGGGGATGACAGAGGATGAGATAGCTGGATGGTATCACCGACTCAATGGACATGAGTTTCAGCAAACTCCAGGAGATAGTGAGGGATAGGGAAGCCTGGCGTGTTGCAGTCCATGGGGTCACAAAGAGTCGGCCATAACTAGTGACTGGACAACAACATTAACAAGTTTTAAGTTGGGGCAGTAGTGTCTATGTTATGGCCAGGTTGGAATTTATCTGGAGAGTCGTCCTTGATTCTATTCCCTCACTCACTCTCACTGCCATCTAGTCAACACCATATCCTAAAGATTTTAATGCCTATGGGTTTCTTATGTCCATATCTTTCTCTCCATCTCTGTAGCTACCAATCTAGTTCAAATTTTCTTTATAGTATTTTGGTAAACAGCCCTTCAGTTCCTGCATTAGTTATCTATTGTTGCATAATATACTGTCCCCCAAATCAGGAGCTTAAACTAACAAGAAACAGAATTCCTTTAGTTCTGAAAACATCAAGCTCTTTCTTTTTTGTTGCCTTTGCTTAAAATTACCCCTTGTAATCTTTTCCTCTAGCATCCATGTCCAGCCTGACCTTCATCTTCTTCCCTAAATTATCTTCTATTCATCTTTTGAGATGCCTTTCAGGATATTATTTTGCCCAACAAGTTTTTCCTAAATCTCTCTACCAACTAACTGCTCAAGACTCATTTTTCCTTCTTTAATACTGTGCACATATTTTTATCCTTTTACATATTACATTCCGTAATAATTGTCCAATTATTCGTCTGTCTCCTCTGCCAAATAGGAATATTTTGAGGTTTTAGACCTTGCCATATTCAAAGAAATATTCACAGCACAAAGCATCTGGGAAAACAGTAGATACACAATAAATTTTTGCTGAATTAATCACTGACTAGATTTTCATGTTGGAAAGATCATTTTGATAGTGATAAAAAAAATACATGTGCACTAAAGGCTGGAGAAATGAGGTCAGGGAAACCAATTAAGAGTTCTGTTAGAAACTTAGGCTGAAAGATGAGTAATTCAGTGATGATAGAGCCATAAGGATAGATTTAAGGGAGGTTTATGAAGCTGAGTCAATAGAAATAGGTGACACATTGTCTAGAGAAGGAAAGTCTCAGTAGAAAGATGATCATTGAACCAGTGGGAGTAGGAAAGATTACCATGAATAAAAGAGTTTGAAAAAAGAATCTTAAGAAGTAAGTACAGTTCCTAGGACAGAATAAATGCTCAACAAATGTTTGCTGGCTTTTCTTTTCTTTTTTTTTTTCATAATTAAAATGGAGCTGGGAGACCCAGAAGGAAGGAGGGGGGATGAAGGAGGAGAGACAGAGGGAAAAGAAAGAAGATTTTTTTTATTAAGTAAATTTTAAATACAGAAGCAAGATCCAAGTGATAAACATTAGGGTTATTTCCCTTAAAGACACAAGAAAAAGAAGTAACGAAAACCTAATCTAGGCAATGTAAACTAGTTTAGTCACTTTACTTGTATTTTAAACTCAAAAATCAGAATCAGTTCAGTTCAGTCGCTCAGTCGAGTTTGACTCTTCGCAACCCCATGAACCGCAGCACGCCAGGCCTCCCTGTCCATCACCAACTCCCTGAGTCCACCCAAACCCATATCCATGGAGTCGGCGATGCCATCCAACCATCTCATCCTCTGTCATCGCCTTCTCCTCCTGCCCTCAATCTTTCCCAGCATTAGAGTCTTTTCCAATGATTCAGCTCTTCGCATCAGGTGGCCAAAGTATTGGAGTTTCAGCTTCAACATCAGTCCTTCCAATGAACACTCAGGACTGACCTCCTTTAGGGTGGACTGCTTGGATCTCCTTGCAGTCCAAGGGACTCTCAAGAGTCTCCTCCAACACCACAGTTCAAAAGCATCAATTCTTCGGTACTCCGCTTTCTTTATAGTCCAACTTTCACATCCATACGTGACCACTGGAAAAACCATAGCCTTGACTAGACAGACCTTTGTTGGCAAAGCAATGTCTCTGCTTTTTTTTTTTTTTTAATATTTTGATCAGTGTATTAGACATATTGTTTTCCTTATAATCCTACATATTTTAATTTATGTGTTTATTTTTTTAAATTAGTTTATTTATCTATTTTTTAACTTTACAATATTGTATTTG
Organism: Giraffa tippelskirchi; assembly: GCF_054371585.1. Classification (NCBI taxonomy): domain Eukaryota; kingdom Metazoa; phylum Chordata; class Mammalia; order Artiodactyla; family Giraffidae; genus Giraffa; species Giraffa tippelskirchi. The sequence goes on along the minus strand of NC_137278.1, from coordinate 112,270,766 downwards.
TTTTGCCATACATTGAAATGAATCCACCATGGGTGTACATGTTTTCCCCTTCCAGAACCCTCCTCCCACCTCCCTCCCCAACCTATCCCTCTGGGTCATCCTGGTGCACCAGCCCCTAGCACCCTGTATCATGCATCAAACTTGGACTGGCGATTCATTTCATATATGATAATTTACATGTTTCAATGCCATTCTCCCATATCATCCCACCCTCGCCCTCTCCCATAGAGTCCATAATACTGTTCTATTTATCTGTGTCTCTTTTGAGGTCTTGCATACCAATTAACTAAATACCATATATATGTGTTAGTATACTGTATTGGTGTTTTTCTTTCTGGCTTACTTCATTCTGTATAATAGGCTCCATCCAGTTTCCTCCACCTCATTAGAACTGATTCGAATGTATTCTTTTTAATGGCTGAGTAATATTCTATTGTGTATATGTACAACAGCTTCCTTATCTATTTGTCTGCTGATAGGCATCTAGGCTGCTTCCATGTCCTGGCTATTATAAACAGTGCTGCGATGAACATTGGGGTACACATGTCTCTTTCAATTCTGGTTTCCTCAGTGTGTATGCCCAGCAGTGGGATTGTTGGGTCATACAGCAGTTCTACTTCCAGTTTTTTGAGGAATCTCCACACTGTTCTCCATAGTGGCTGTACTAGTTTGCATTCCCACCAACAGTGTAAGAGGGTTCTGTTTTCTCCACACCCTCTCCAGCATTTATTGCTTGTCGACTTTTGGATAGCAGCCATACTGACTGGTGTGAAATGGTACCTCATTGTGGTTTTGATTTGCATTTCTCTGATAATGAGTGATGTCGAGCATCTTTTCATGTGTTTGTTAGCCATCTGTATGTCTTCTTTGGAGAAGTGTCTGTTTAGTTCTTGGGCCCACTTTTTGATTGGGTCGTTTATGTTCCTGGAATTGAGCTGCAGAAGTTGCTTGTATATTTTTGAGATTGTTTGTCTGTTGCTTCGTTTGCTATTATTTTCTCCCCTTCTGAAGGCTATCTTTTCACGTTGCTTATAGTTTCCTTTGTTGTGAAAAAGCTTTTAATTTTAACTAGGTCCCATTTGTTTATTTTTGCTTTTATTTCCAATATTCTGGGAGGTGGGTCATAGAGGTACCTGCTGTGATTTATGTTGGAGAGGTTTTGCCTATGTTTTCCTCTAGGAGTTTTATAGTTTCTGGTCTTACGTTTAGATCGTTAATCCATTTTGAGTTTATTTTTGTGTATGGTGTTAGAAAGTGTTCTAGTTTCATTCTTTCACAAGTGGTTAACCAGTTTTCCCAGCACCACTTGTTAAAGAGATTGTCTTTTCTCCATTGTAAATTCTTGCCTCCTTTGTCGAAGATAAGGTGTCCATAGGTGCGTGGATTTATCTCTGGGCTTTCTATTTTGTTCCATTGATTTATATGTCTGCCTTTGTGCCAGTACCATACTGTCTTGATGACTGTGGCTTTGTAGTAGAGCCTGAAGTCAGGCAGGTTGATTCCTCCAGTTCCATTCTTCTTTCTCAAGATTGCTTTGGCTATTCGAGGTTTTTTTGTATTTCCATACAAATTGTGAAATTATTTGTTCTAGTTCTGTGAAAAATACCATTGGTAGCTTGATAGGGATTGCATTGAATCTATAGATTGCATTGGGTAGTATACTCATTGTCACTATATTGATTCTTCCGATCCATGAACACGGTATATTTCTCCATCTATTTGCGTCCTCTTTGATTTCTTTCACCATTTTTTTTATAGTTTTCTATATATAGGTCTTTTGTTTCTTTAGGTAGATATATTCCTAAGTATTTTATTCTTTTCGTTGCGATGGTGAATGGAATTGTTTCCTTAATTTCTCTTTCTGTTTTCTCGTTGTTAGTGTATAGGAATGCAAGGGATTTCTGTGTGTTAATTTTATATCCTGCAACTTTACTATATTCATTGATTAGCTCTAGCAATTTTCTGGTAGAGTCTTTAGGGTTTTCTATGTAGAGGATCATGTCATCTGCAAACAGTGAGAGTTTTACTTCTCCTTTTCCAATCTGGATTCCTTTTATTTCTTTTTCTGCTCTGATTGCTCTGGCCAAAACTTCCAAAACTATGTTCAATAGTAGTGGTGAGAGTGAGCACCCTTGTCTTGTTCCTGACTTTAGTGGAAATGCTTTCAGTTTTCACCATTTAGGATAATGTTTGTTGTGGGTTTGTCATATATACCTTTTATTATGTTGAGGTATGTTCCTTCTATTCCTGCTTTTTGGAGGGTTTTTATCATAAATGGATGTTGAATTCTGTCAAAGGCTTTCTCTGCACCTATTGAAATAATCTTATGGTTTTTATTTTTCAGTTTGTTTATGTGGTGTATTACATTGATTGATTTGTGGATATTGGAGAATTCTTGCATCTCTGGGATAAAGTCCACTTGGTCATGATGTATGATCTTTTTAATATGCTGTTGGATTCTGTTTGCTAGGATTTTGTTAAGGAGTTTTGCGTCTATGTTCATCAGTGATACTGGCCTGTAGTTTTCTTTTCTTGTGGCGTCTTTGTCTTGTTTTGGTATTAGGGTGATGGTGGCCTCATAGAATGAGTTTGGAAGTTTACCTTCCTCTGCAATTTTATGGAAGAGTTTGAGTAGGATAGGTGTTAGCTCTTCTCTAAATTTTTGGTAGAATTCAGCTGTGAAGCCATCTGGTCCTGGGCTTTTGTTTGCTGGAAGATTTCTGATTACAGTTTCAATTTCCATGCTTGTGATGGGTCTGTTGAGATTTTCTATTTCTTCCTGGTTCAGTTTTGGGAAGTTGTACTTTTCTAAGAATTTATCCATTTCTTCCAAGTTGTCCATTTTATTTGCATATAGTTGCTGATAATAGTCTCTTATGATCCTTTGTATTTCTGTGTTGTCTGTTGTGATCTCTCCGTTTTCATTTCTAATTTTGTTGATTTGATTCTTCTCCCTTTGTTTCTTGATGAGTCTGGCTAATGGCTTGTCAATTTTATTTATCTTCTCAAAGAACCAGATTTTGGCTTTGTTGATTTTTGCTATGGTCTCCTTTGTTTCTTTTGCATTTATTTCTGCCCTAATTTTTAAGATTTCTTTCCTCCTACTAATCCTGGGGTTCTTCATTTCTTCCTTTTCTAGTTGCTTTAGGTGTAGAGTTAGGTTATTTATTTGGCTTTTTTCTTGTTTCTTGAGGTGAGCCTGTAATGCCATGAATCTTCCCCTTAGCACTGCCTTTACAGTGTCCCATAGGTTTTGGGTTGTTGTGTTTTCATTTTCGTTTGTTTCTATGCATATTTTGATTTCTTTTTTGATTTCTTCTTTGATTTGTTGGTTATTCAGCAGTGTGTTGTTCAGCCTCCATATGTTGGAATTTTTAATAGTTTTTCCCCTGTAATTGACATCTAATCTTACTGCATTGTGGTCAGAATGATTTCAATTTTTTGGAATTTACCAAGACTAGATTTATGGCCCAGGATGTGATCTATTCTGGAGAAGGTTCCATGTGTGCTTGAGAAAAAGGTGAAATTCATTGTTTTGGAGTGAAATGACTTATAGATATCAATTAGGTGTAACTGGTCTATTGTATTTTTTAAAGTTTGTGTTTCCTTGGTAATTTTCTGTTTAGTTGATCTGTCCATAGGTGTGAGTGGGGTATTAAAGTCTCCCACTATTATTGTGTTATTGTTAATTTCCCCTTTCATACTTGTTAGCATTTGCCTTACATATTGCAGTGTTCCTATGTTGGGTGCATATATATTTATAATTGTTGTATCTTCTTCTTGGATTGATCCTTTGATCATTATGTAGTGTCCATCTTTGTCTCTTTTCACAGCCTCTGTTTTAAAGTCTATTTTTTCTGATGTGAGTGTTGCTACTCCTGCTTTCTTTTGGTCTCTATTTGCATGAAATATCTTTTTCCAGCCCTTCACTTTCAGTCTGTATGTGTCCCTTTTTTCGAGCTGGGTCTCTTGTAGATAGCATATATAGGGGTCTTGTTTTTGTATCCATTCATTCAGTCTTTGTCTTTTGATTGGGGCATTCAACCCATTTACATTTAAGGTAATTATTGATAAGTATGATCCCATTGCCTTTTACTTTATTGTTTGGGGTTCAAGATTATACACCCTTTCTGTGTTTCCTGTCTAGAGAAGATCCTTTAGCATTTGTTGGAGGGCTGGTTTGGTGGTGCTGAATTCTCTGAGTTTTTGCTTGTTTGTAAAGCTTTTGATTTCTCCTTCGTATTTGAATGAGATTCTTGCAGGATACAGTAATCTGGGCTGTAGATTAATTTCTTTCATCACTTTAAGTATGTCCTGCCATTCCCTTCTGGCCTGAAGAGTTTCTATTGAAAGGTCAGCTGTTATCCTTATGGGAATCCCCTTGTGTGTTATTTGTTGTTTTTCCCTTGCTGCTTTTAATATTTGTTCTTTGTGCTTGATCTTTGTTAATTTGATTATTATGTGTCTTGGGGTGTTTCGTCTTGGGTTTACCCTGTTTGGGACTCTCTGGGTTTCTGGGACTTGGGTGATTATTTCCTTCCCCACTTTAGGGAAGTTTTCAACTATTATCTCCTCAAGTATTTTCTCATGGTCTTTCTTTTTGTCTTCTTCTTCTGGGACTCCTATGATTCATATGTTGGTGTGTTTAATATTGTCCCAGAGGTCTCTGAGGTTGTCCTCATTTCTTTTCATTCTTTTTTCTTTTTTCCTCTCTGTTTCATTTATTTCTATCATTCTGTCTTCTACCTCACTTCTACCTCACTATCTTCTGCCTCCGTTATTCTACTGTTGGTTCCCTCCAGAGTGTTTTTGATCTCATTTATTGCATTATTCATTATATACTGACTCTTTTTTATTTCTTCTAAGTCCTTGTTAAACCTTTCTTGCATCTTCTCAATCCTTGTCTCCAGGCTATTTATCTGTAACTCTAATTTGTTTTCCAGATTTTGGATCATTTTCACTATCATTATTCGGAATTCTTTATCAGTTAGATTCCCTATATCTTCCTCTTTTGTTTGATTTGGAGGGCATTTATCCTGTTCCTTTACCTCCTGGGTATTTCTCTGCCTTTTCATCTTGTTTATATAGCTGTGTTTGGGGTGGCCTTTCTGTTTTATGGCAGTTTGTGGTTCCTCTTTATTGTGGAGGTTCCTCGCTGTGGGTGGGGTTAGATGGGTGGCTTGTCAAGGTTTCCTGGTTGGGGAAGCTTGTGTCGGTGTTCTGGTGGGTGGAGCTGGATTTCTTCTTTCTGGAGTGCAGTGAAGTGTCCAGTAATGAGTTTTGAGATGTCAATGGGTTAGGTGTGGCTTTGGGCAGCCTGTATATTGAAGCTCAGGGCTATGTTCCTGTGTTGCTGGAGAATTTGCATGGTATAGCTTACTCTGGGACTTGTTGGCCCTTGGGTGGTGCTTGGTTTCAGTGTAGGTATGGAGGCGTTTGATGAGCTCCTATCGTTTAATGCTTCCTGGATTCAGGAGTTCTCTAGTGTTCTCAAGATTTGGACTTAAGTCTCCTGTCTCTGGTTTTCAGTCTTATTCTTACAGTAGCCTCAAGACTTCTCCATCTATACAGCACCGATGATAATGTCTCTGCTTTTTAATATACTGGCTAAGTTGGTCATAACTTTCCTTCCAAGGAGTAAGCGTCTTTTAATTTCATGGCTGCAGTCACCATCTGCAGTGATTTTGGAGCCCAGAAAAATAAAGTCAGCCACTGTTTCCCTATCTATCTGCCATGAAGTGATGGGACCGGGTGCCATGATCTTAGTTTTCTGAATGTTGAGCTTTAAGCCAACTTTTTCACTCTCCTCTTTCACTTTCATCAAGAGGCTCTTTAGTTCTTCTTCACTTTCTGCCATAAATGAACTGAATTAGACTCAAGTAAAGTACACTTTTATTATAAATGTAACAGGAGAGCTGCATAAAGAGAAGGGAAGTTAACTATTCACTTTGCCATTTCTGACTCATTTCCTTGTTGAAAATGGGGGAAAACATTCATAAAGCCTAGCATTATCTTCAAAACCAACTCCATAAGGTTCAGTGTGTTTGATATGCAGGTGAGAAGAGCAGGGCAGGAAAGGTTGATTCATTTGGAATAGACACCTGGTCCTGAAAAGTGTGATGGCTAAAATGACCAGCAGACAGCCATTATGTTTTAGAGAGGAGAGGATGAACATTTAACTCATGCATCATCAAATCTTGAGCATCTGAGCAGATTTCCAGTGAATCCCAGGTAGAGCTGAGAGACGTAGAAACATAATTTATATGCTGCCATCCTTACCGATGCCCCAGCAAAGCTTGGAAGAGAAGGCAATGTAAAATCAATGACCAAAACGTTTAGCTCCTCTGACAAAGGGCATAAAGTGGCAGAGATAAATCTTACCTGAATGGATTAAGTTTCGTTTCTCATTCTGCTTCCCTCCCAGTAGATACAAAATGTCCAGGACCCTGTGAAAACAGATCTGAGGCTTATCCTGAAATATAGTAACTGGCATTCACATAAGCACACTCAGCATACAATATTTTCGTACTTTTTATGTGAGGCTTCATTCACCAAGAGCAGCCTCCAAGAATACACAGACAAATTAAAAATAGGAATTGGAAAATATAAAGGGAAATTCAAATACAGTTTAAATGATGGCATACAATACATAGACTGCAGGCATTCAGCATGACTTATAAATAAGTATAGGGCCATGTAAAGATATCGACAGTGAGAGAGAAGACAAGCTAGCAGTTCTAAGCCTTAACATTCATCGGAATCATCCAGATGTTTTTTGCTTAAAAGAAATTTGGGGGTCCCACTTGTAGAGTTTTTGATTCAGCAGGTCTGTTGTGGGGTCTGAAAAACTGTATTTCAAACAATTTTCCAAGTGATACTGAGAAACCCAAGTAGTTAATGAAGAAAGAGATGAAATGTGTATTGAAATTGTATGTTCATTCAACATTTATTCTTGCAGTTTAAGCAATGCAATATAGTAAAAGCAGATTGAAAGATTCTTGAGTTCCACCTTTACACTTACCTGCTGTGAAACTTAACACTTAACTTTTAAAAATTAAAACTTCTCTAAGCAACAGTATCATCATCTGTAAAATGACCAAATCAATGAGACCTATCCCACATAGTCATTATGAGGATTAAATGAAATAATGTATATAAATCACTTCATTTCATGCAAGGCACAATAAATCTAAATAAAGGCCAGCTGTTCTTGTTATTATTACAAGAGAAAATTTGCATGGTACCTAACACACCGTAAGTGTGAGGTAAATGCCAGTTGCCTTCTCCTGGTTCATCCCACACTAGACTAAATAAAACATGAAGCAGATTCTCTAACAACACCATCCATTGGAAATGAAACAGATGATCAATACCACCCTTTTAAAAAAGCACTTAGTACATGCTGTGTGCAGAGTCCTTTTCTGAGTGATAGAATACAAAGATAAGGTTTCCGCACTCAAGGTCTTTAAAAAAAGGTATCTTCTTAAAAAAAGGATATATACTAACAGAATTAACTGTTCGGGATTACACACCAAATGAGCGGCAGAAGGGGGAAAAAAGCTTTAAGGAGCAGTAGTAGGCACTTTGAGCTGGCATATATAGGAACAGTTAGTGGAGGAAGTTGATAGTGGGAATATATCACTTGGGGGCTCTCCAGCATCTGACCCTCCTTTTCCTAGCAATATTCATTCTTTTCAGGGGGAAAGTCCCCACTGTGTATGCTCTTGGTTGGAGCTACTATTCACTGTACACTGGGAAAACAGAGATCAAACTAGAACAAACAAATGGACGTGTGACTTAGTCTGGGTCAACTGGATGCTCCAAATCAGATCTTGGAATTTTGTTGTTCAGTCACTAAGTCATGTATGACTCTTTGCGACCCCATGGACTGCAGCAGGCCAAGCTTCCCTGTCCTTCACTATCTCCCAGAGTTCGTTCAAACTCATGTCCATTGGAATTCTGATGCAATAATAAGGCACAGTTGGAGGTCAAGATTATGACAGCAGTAGTAGCAGTGATGGAGTCCTTACCAGGCTATTTTTTGCCATAAGATGCTTGCTCTTCTTGACCTTCCAGTTTCCTTAGTTCCAGCTGTCCTAATCCTTACCATCTAGCCTTGTATGCTTTCTATGAGTTCTAATAAATTCTAACTCCCCATCCTTTTTGGGTGGGAGGGAAAGGGATGGATGACTTAAGTTAGCCATTGTTCACTGTCATTTCTTTGAACAAAGAAGTAACTGACAGCAGATAAAACACACGTGATTTTTAAAGGAAAGGTAGAATCCGTGAAAGCAGAGAATAAAGATCATAGCATGACAGACAGAATGTGGCAGAGATGTGATAATGGGCTGTGCTGTGCTGTGCTTAGTCGCTCAGTTGTGTCTGACTCTTTGCAACCCCATGGACTGTAGCCCTCGAGGCTCCTCTGTCCATAGGATTCTCCAGGTAAGAATACTGGAGTGGGATTCTATGCCCTCTTCCAGGGGGTCTTGCCAACCCAGGGATCGAACTCATGTCTATTCTGTCTCCTGCATTGGCAGGCGGTTTCTTTACCACTAGAGCTACCTGAAAAGCCCCTAGAATGGGCTAGGGGACAATTAATTACATTCATTTGGTTAAAACAATTGGTCCATATAAAGGAACTCATGGAAGAATCACACTCCTGCAAATCAGCCTAGGAAATCCTTAGCCTATTTCTTTAGACTCTTTCTCAAAACAATTGAACACAATTTTACTCCATAAGCAAAAATCACAGCAGATAGTGGGAAGTTACCATAACACACAGGGAGTTCACCCCAGTGCTATGTGACCATCTAGATGGTGGGATGGAGTGGGGATGGGAGGGACGTTCAAGAGGGAGGGGACCTATATACTTATGGCTGATTCATGTTGTTGTATGGCAGAAACCAACACAACATTGTAAAGCAATTATCCTCCAGTTAAAAGTAAATTTAAAAAAGAATGTGTTAGGAGAAAGGAACAATAAATTAGGGATTTGGAATTAATATACATGCTACTATAAATAAAATAAACAAGGACCTACTGTATAGCACAGGGAACTACACTCAATATCTTGTAACAACCTATACTGGAAAATAATCTAAAAAAGACTAAAACTAAATCATCTTGCTGTACATCTAAAACTAACACATTGTAAATTAACTGTATTTGAATAAAAATTTTAAAGATAATGTATTACTCAATGTACTGAAACAGAAAAATTTTTGACATATTAAGTAAAAAAAAAAAAAAAAACCCAGCAGAAACTATAGAACTCAGTTTGACCACTGCCCCTTCATCTGCACCATCTCTAGCAGTATAAGAATGAAACTTTGTTCAACATAGTCCATTGATTGGCTCTTTTCTTTGAACACATGCCACAATACCTACTCTCGTTTGTCCTCAGACTTGCCTGTGTTTTCTTCTTTAAAGCCCCTAATATTATTCAACCCAGATCTGCAGAAGCTATATTTCACCCTTTTAATTGCCTTGATTACACAGCCCTGACCTCTAGCCTACACAATCTGACTCCAAGCATCAGACTAAATTGGCCCACCTCAGCATTTGCATCCAAGACAGTCACTGATCTGCAACTTCACTGTAAGTATGTGTCTAGTTTTAAGGGAAATACATCTTCAAACAGATGCATTCCCAAATGGCTTGAATCCAGCCACTTTCAAGCACAGAGCATGATGGAGTGACTTGTTTAAAAAAAGTGTTTTGGGGAAAAAAATCTAGCAGTAGCTTAGTAACAGTTGGAATGAGGAAAAACTGAATACAAAGAGGCCAGTTAAGAACAAGCATGACACAGAACTTGGACAAGGGTGATAACAGTGGGATTTAGAAGGAAAAAAGGAGAAAGAATATTACAAAGGGAAAAGAGTTAAGACTTAGTTGAAAAGAGATGGAGATGAGTACAGAAAAACTTTATGGTTTAAGCCATAATCAAAATGGAGAAATTGAGAATATCTGCTGGTTTTGAGACTCAGTCTTATATAATATCACAGAAGTTAAGAGAACAAAGGAACAGTTTAAGGCAGTGAGGGCAATCCGTCACAGGGAGGTCCAAAAAATGTTAGTTTTAAGAAGTCTTTACATATGTTTCCTAAAAGGTTACTACTGAGTAACTATGAAGAAAATTCTAGGGTAGTAGGGGGAGCTGAATTAAGATCACAAGAAAATAAAGAATAAATAGGAAGGAAAGAGAGGTGACAAATATAAAACATTGTAAAGAAGTTTGGAAGTAAAAGAAAAGCAAAAAATGAGACAATGATCCAAGATATTAAAGCTGAGAAAGGGCTATCCCACTCTCATTATAAAGCTGTAAGGAAACTGTAAAATAGTCTTTTCTACTAGCATATTAAGTCAAGATTTTTAGCCATAAAAGTCATTGTATCCTAAAAGCAATTGGCATAGTTTCTTGCTGTTAACACCTGTTGGCTTGGCAGGTTATGACATAATGGCTGATTATATAGAAGCTGTTCCAGAGACATAGGAAAATATACTTAAAACACAAAAAGACTGAGGTACTGACAAGTCTTATTCACACCTTTCTACTCTCTAAATGAACTTGGCTGTGTCTGATGTGAAAGCAAGACACAGAGAAAAGCGTTTTCAATTCAAAGCTTACGTTCTCTTCTAAAAGCATGTCTAAAACTAATTGCTGTATTAAGTCCAGGGTGCAAGCAAGGACTTGAGCTGCAGGGCAACTACATGGATTTCTGCGTTTGGAAACTTGGTCTTTCCAAGTCATAGAAATGAAAACAAAGCACATATGAAAAATGACTGCCCTGCTCTTACTTGAGTGTTTGCATACTGTTTCCCATAAAGGATCAGAAACCCAGTGTCAGCCTTGTACATACTCAGAAAGGTAAAAGATAACATCTCGGGAATGAGACTGGAGAAATGTGACTCATCTCTTTTGTTCCTTGTCAAGCTTACCTTGACATTTACTTCTATAAACATGGTCAGCAAAGATTATGCAAAGAAATTATCTCCTGAATCTACATCTGGATTTTTTCTCCACTGCCATGTCTTGACCAGCTAGGAGAGTTTTCCCCTCTTCCATTAAATAATCGTGCTAAAAATTACCAATGCAATGTACACTGTATTGTCCCTTACTTTCAACTTCCTCTTTACCTGCTGTCTCATTTTTGCCTTGCCATAACCCTGTGAAATAAACAAGGACAATCGTTTTTGCCTTTCTTAATTATCAAGGTATGTCATAATGGCCATGAAGAGGGAACATGGAGGCCCTTCAGATTATTTTAGTGTTGGGTGGCAGTGCATTTTTTCTCCTTTACTGTGGGAATATTATCTTAGAACTAAGTTCATAAGGTAGACGTGTATCTTCATATGAATCTTTGATGTGATCTCAAGTACAGTTTTTTCTTTTTAGCTGTCTACATAACTCAAAAATAAAGAATAGTTTTGACAATGCTTGAATCAATCTTAAATTACTTAAATAATCTTAAATTACTTAAATAAGTTCATTAGAGCCTCAGATATATTTTTGGCTTGAGTTACTTATATTAGCTGTATGATGATTTTGCAGCTATGTCTTTCTCATGTTTATAAAATCATGTTCTAAGTACAAACAATAAGTATGTGTCATCCCATATATTCTCTGTGTATTTCTTGTAGTCTCACTCCTCAGTAACTCAGGCACACTTCTAATTACTGGAACTCAGTACAAACTGTTCCTGTTTAAGATTACTGAGGGACAGAAGGACTGGTCTCTAGCCACAGAAACCACCCAGAACTCCCACTATGGATATACACTGGATTGGCCAAAAACTTCCTTCAGTTTTTAAGTAAAAATAAAAGACATATTGTTCCTTTTTACCAAGAAGTTTATTGAACTATATATTCACTGTTCTGTTCACCACTACTTTTTGCCATTTTCCAAGCAACTTCATAATTCCATATTCCTAAAACTTTCTACCTTTTAGAGCAAAGAACTATTGTAAGTGCCGTTTACAGTCTTTCAGGGAATTGAAATTGTTTCCATTTAGAGAATTTTGTAAAGACCTAAATAAATGGAAATCCAAAAGTGCAATGTCTGGTGAACATGATAGATGAATCAGAACTTCCCAGTTAAGTTGTAACAGTTTCTGCCTGGTCATCAAAGAAACATGTGGTCTTGCATTATTCTGATGAAAGATTATACATTTTCTGTTGACTAATTCTAGATGCTCATCGAGTGCTACTTTCAGTTGGTCTAATTGGGAGCAGCACTTGTTAGAATTGTCTAGTTTTCCGGAAGGAGCTCATAACAGAAGACTCCCTTCCAATCCCACCATATACACAACATCACCTTCTTTGGATGAAGACAAATCTTTGGCATGGGTCATAGTGGTTCATTTCACTTCTGATCTCTTTCATTCCACATTATTGCACAGTATCTATTTTTCATTGCCCATCACAATTTGTTTTAGAAACATAATGTTTTCATTACATCTCAGTAGAGAGAATAGTATGTGGAAATACAGTCAAGAAGGTGTTTTTTTTTTTTTTTGCTTAACTTACGTGGAACCCAAACATCAAAGCAGTAAACATAACCAAGGTGGTGCAAATGATTTTCAAAGCTTGATTTGGATACCTTGAGTATGTTGGTTATCTCTCACATTGTATAATACTGATTCTTTAAATTTGTTTATTTTTAATTGGAGGATAATTGCTTTACAATATTGTGTTGGTTTCTGTCATATATTGACATGAATCAGCCATAGACATACATATGTCCCTTCCCTCTTGAACCTCCTTCTCACCTCTGTTCTCATCCCTCTAGATTATCACAGAGCACCAGATTTGAGCTCCCTGTGTCATACAGCAAATTTCCACTGGCTGTCTAATTTTACATATGGTAATGTACATGTTTCAATGCTACTCTCTCAGTTGCTCTCAATTAATGTCTCAACTTGATCACTATCAACCTCAACTGGTCTAGCTGACAGCGACGCATCATCCAGTGAGAAATTCCCAGTATGAAACTTCACAAACCACTTTAGACATGTTTGATCAATGACAGCACCTTCTCCATACACTGTGCAAATCTTTTTCTGCATTTCAGTTGCTTTTTCACCTTTTTTGAAATACTAGAGCATAATATGTTGAAAATATTTTTTCTTTCACCTTCAATATTAAAATGGCTATACAAAAATTCACCAATTTTTATGTTTTCTTAAATGCACAGTGATATAACAGCTGTCACAATACAATCTATTGTAACAAAATTGTTTCGAATGAAGTTAAAAACAACTTAGCACTACTAGAGCCATCATACAGTTGGTTTTGGGGCTAACTCAATAATTTTCTTTCTTTCTTTCTTTTTTTTTCCTGCGGCTGTGCAGCATGGCATGTGGGATCTTAGTTCCCTGACCAAAGACTGAATCCATGCCCCTTGCAGTGGAAGCATAGTCTCTTAATCACTGGAGTGGAGAAACAATGATGGGAAGAGAACAAATTTAGGAGATAGTTGGGAGAGAGTCTTGCATTCTTCACAGAACTCAGAATCATATTTCATTTGCCTTAGGAAGATTTACCCCTGATGCACTGCAGTCCTAATTCTAAAATCTTGGATTCTTTGGCTGTCAGCTGGGTCAAAAGTTCAGTCCCTTGATGCTCTTTCCTCTCTTCTTCCCACTGTCTTTTCTGGAGTATAAACAATCATGCTCCTCACATTCCCATCAAATAGGAAATTGTGATTCCAGGGAAATGGGCCAAAATTAGCCAGCTTCCTTCTTATAAGCAGGCCTCTTCTCAATAAATAAAAGCCTATTTACTTTGAAACCAGAAACCTTGTTTAATATCCAATATCAATATCAAGAGGCAATCTTGATAGTAAATCCTTAAAATGATTGAAAAATAGATCTAATATTAAACATTTCTTAAGACAAGCATTTTAGGATCTCTCTCAGTCAGAATCTGCCTGATAAAATGACTTTTCCAGGTTACTATTTTTAGCCATAATCTTTTTCCTACCAAAATATATTCTCACTAGTACAAAATGTTAGCTTATACGCAATAAGTCATTTCTCCCCAATTTTGTTATTAGTAAAAATAATTCCATCCAAATAAAGCAAGTGATATCTGAGTGTTTGAAACTGTCAAATATTATTTTACATTACTCTAAAGGGCTCTGGTAGAGATTTACTGGTAGTACTATTGTTTACTAAATTTTTTAAATGTAATTGACTTTAGTTGTTTGTAATTAAACATTTTTGGTACATGAGATTCAATGTCCCCTTCACCTTCCTAAGCCTTTGGGGAAAAAAAGACATTTCTTCTGACCCTTTCCCAGTCCTGCCAGATTATCCAAAACAGCAGATACATACATAGTCTTTGCAAAATTGATTAGCATCAATCTGTCTCAATCATGCTTCATAGCCTGGTGGCAGCTGAGAAAGATCTTTCTATAGGCTTGTATGATCAAGGAGCTCTATCTAGGAATATAGAACATGGTTATCTTGTTCTGGAAATTGGAGCATAATCACCTCCAATTTCCCTCATCTGAGCCTTCCAAGTTCACCTCTTCCCTCCCTGGGGCTAAGCTCTTAAACTGGACAGCAACTCAGGATGTGGCACTGATAATATAATAGCCACATGTACATGTACATACGCACATGTGCACACACACACACACACTCCCCCCCACCACATATATAGTTTTCCTTAAAAGAAGGTAAAAAACAGCCCAAATAAGAAGTGAAGAAAACAGAACACCCAGGGAAGAGATTGGCTGCTGGTGATGATTAAACCAGCAGGCCTGATGATACTGCCCGGTCTTCCTGAAGGAGATAATTTTAAAGATATGTTTTGAAGGAAGGTGAATGTTTTCAAGAAACAGCAGTAATAGAAAGGGCCTAGGGCATTTAAGATCGAGGGAAATATTTTCCAGAGAAGACATACATATGGCCAACAGGCACATGAAAAGATGCTCAGAATCGCTAATTATTAGAGAAATGCAAATCAAAATTACAAAAGGATATCACTTCATATCAGTCAGAATGGCCATAACCAAAAAGTCTACAAATAAAAAATGCTGGAGAGGGTGTGGAGAAAAGAGAACTCTCCTGCACTGTTGGTGTGTGTGTTAATTGCTCAGTCGTATCTGACTCTTTGCAACCCACTCTTTGTAGCCCACCAGGCTCCCCTGTCCATGGGATTCTCTAGTCAAGAATACTGGAGTGGGTTGCCATTTCCAGGGGATCTTTCTGATTCAGGGATCAAACCTGGATATCTCACATTGCAGGCAGATTCTTTACCATCTGAGCCATCAGAGAAGCCTGCACAGTTGGTGGGAATGTAAATTGGTACAGCCACTATGGAGAACAGTATGGGGGTTCCTTTAAAAATTAAAAATAGTGTTACCATATAATTCAGAGATTCCACTCCTGGGCATATATTTGAAAAAAAACGCTAATGCTAATTTGAAAATTTATATGCACCCCAATGTTCATAGCAAGTTCGTGTCTATTCACAATAGACAAGATATGGAAGCAACTTAACCATTCATTGACAGATGAAAGGATAAAGAAGATGTGGTACATATCCGACTGAAGCAACTTAGGACTCACATACATATCATAGAGTGTTGTTGTTGTTCAGGCTCCCAGTCACGTCTGACTCCTTGTGACTCCATGGACTGCAGCACACCAGGCCTCCCTTTCCTGGAGTCTGCCCAAGTTCATGTTCATCGCAGCAGTGATGCCGTCCAGCCATCTTTTCCCCTGACACCCTCTTCTCCTTCTGCCCTCAATCTTTCTCAGCATCAGGGACTTTTTCAATGAGTAATCTGTTAGCATCAGATGATCAAAATACTGGAGCTTCAGCATCAGTCCTTCCAGTGAATATTCAGGGTTGATCTCCCTTAAGATTGACTGGTTTGATCTTCTTGCTGTCCAAGGGACTTTCAGGGGTCCTCTCCAGCACCACAGTTCAAAGGCATCAATTCTTTGGCGTTCTGCCTTGTTTACAGCCTAGCTCTCACAACCATATGTGACCACTGGAAAGACCATAGCCTCAACTATATGGACCTTTGTTGGCAGACTAATGTACCTGCTTTTCAACACACTGTCTAAGTTTGTCTTCACTTTCCTGCCAAGAAGCGACCGTCTTCTGATTTCATGGATGCAGTTGCCACCCACAGTGATTTTGGAGCCCAGGAAGAGGAAACTGTCACTACTTCCACCTTTCCCCTTTCTATTTGCCATGAAGTAATGGGGCCAGATACCAGTATCTTAGTTTGTTTTAATATTTGGTCTTAAGCTGGCTCTTGAACTTTCCTCCTTCACAGATCACGGTCATGGCAAAGGGGCTTGCCTAACTAAGTGAAGCTATGAGTCATGCCGTGCTGGGCCACCCAAGACAGATGGGTCATAGCTGAGAGTTCTGACAAAATGTGATCCACTGGAGAAGGGAATGGCACCACCCCAGTATACTCGCCATGAGAACCTCATGAATTGTATAAAAGGCCAAATGGAATATTACTCAGCCATAAAAAGAATGACATAGCACCATCTGCAACAACATAAATGAACCTAGAGATTATTATACTAAATGAAGTAAGTCAGACAAAGATGAATATTATAAGATATTACTTATATGTGGAATATAAAAATGATGATGCAAATGAACTTACTTACAAAACTGATTGACAAACACAGAGAAAAACTTACAGTTACCAAAGAGGAAAAATTGAGGGAGTACAAATTAAGGATTTGGGGATTAACAGATACACACTACTATATCTAAAATAGATAAACAACAAGGGCTTATTGTATAGCACAGGGAACTATATTCAGTATCTTGCAATAACCTATAATGGAAAAGAATCTGAAAAAAAGTGAATTACTTTGCTTATACCTGAACACAATATTGTAAATCAACTATACTTCAATTTTTTAAAAAAAGATTGAGGAAAATATGAGCAAGGAATAACATCAAGAAAGCCCAGTATGTCCAAGAAAACCTGTGAAATCTAATTTTGTTACAATCGGATACATGGATATTAGCAAAACAGAACCAGGTAGATAAGGCAGGTTTAATTAATTTGTGGATTGTTCTATACCCTACAGAAAGATGGTTAAATTTAATTTGGTAGAATTTTGGAAGTAGTTGACATTATGAAGAAAAACATTATCAGATGCTTTAGGAAGATTATTCTGGACTGTTTTCAGAGTGAGCAAGAGAAAGAAGAGGTGGGAAGTACAGAAAACATTGGGTGGCTATTTCAGGCAAAATGTGCTCAGCCTGAATTAAACTGATGGTATTGGAAATTACATAACAGATTCGAGAGCCACTGTGGAGTTAGGTTCTACATGACCAGGCTTTTTACTGTCATTGCACAGTAAAAAGCAGCAGGAGTCACAGATAGCTCCAAAGTCTTAAATCTAAATAAGAACAATTCAAATGTCATTAATGAACAAATTAGAGTCAGAAAAATGACTTGTCTTATAGAAGACATGATGAGTTTTATTACATATGCAACAGGGCTTCCCTGTTGGCATAAATATATGCTACCCATAGATAATTATTATTGCCTCTATTTTATAGATATAATTAAGATGATAACTAAGATTCAGAGATAAAAGCTATTATGTCAGATATTTCTTATGCTTTACCACATATAGTCTTAGCCCCATGTGTCTTTGGGGTCCTTGTCCAATTGATCCACCTGAACCTTCACTTTGACAATCAATTCTATATGGATTCCAATAGTTTAACCCAACAGCATCAGACCATTCATGTCAATGAATATATCTTTCATCTCCTAGCCCAGGGCTTTCATGTTGCCACTGAGGTATAAAGACATTGCCTCGCTTGCCCAAACCACACCCATGCAAAACCAAAAGGCAGAGCAGCTAGCACTTTATGAAGTAATCCTTTGAGCAATGGAAGATAAGACTGAGGGATAATTTCTTCTTTCTAACATGGACTGGCCAGGGATGTAATTTAACAGGCTCTATTGTAAGGAGGCCTTTCAAGAGTGAGAAATCATTTGCATTTGATATCAGGTGATATTATGATCAGCTCAGAATATATCCTCCTCTAGCTCTCACTCCTTCTCTGCCTCATTCTCCTTTTAACTCACACCGGCTTCCCGGTATTCCCTGATTAAAAGTTTCACATACACTTTTGCCTCAGACTTTGTTTTCTGGACAACCTAGTCTAAGAGAATAGCTAAAGACTTAACAAAGATTGCTTGGTTGTATATTTTATAAGCATTTTTGGTCACCGAGATTGATGTTTTGTCATCAGCAGTATTCCACCTATCCTTCTAGGCCTGCAATAGATTTCCACTTCTCTCATCCCAGATTCGGTGTGACAAACCAAGGGTTTCTGTGGTAATAATGAAATGAAGATTGACAGGATGTGGGTCAACTCAGGCTTCAAAAGCTTGAAAACACAGTTCATAGTTCTCTGTGTCTCCACAGAATAATGAAGTCTTAATCCAAATTTGTCTAAAAATTCTTTAAAAAATCATATGCATCAATAAGGATAGCAAATAAAATGTCTCACAATGCATGTTTACAGCATAACTCAAAGACAAAAAAAGTACTATGAACTTAAAATTGCATGATGAAGCAAATGAATAAATACATTAATGTTTGGGGAAACAGAGTTTTCACTGAGGGAGAAAGAAGATGCAAATGTGGAATGGAAGAAGGAAAAACTCTCATTTTGATTGATTTAAAATATAGGTATCAATATGAACTCATTTTTTAATTTTAATTTATTTCCAGTCCTGACCTCTGCAAGGGCCTAGAAACAACAGCTTAGTAGCAGTGAAAACACTTAGTGTTAGATTTTTGCTTCTAAATACCTTTCCATGCCAGTCTTCTCAAAGAAATTAATGGTTCCAGATCTGGGGCAGAGAAAGCACAAGATGAGCCTGGGATATTTTATCATGTTATAAAGCAAAGAAAGGCTCAAAACCTGATAGAAACAAGTCAGAGGACACAAGAGCTATCCTAAAGCTAAATCTGTGATAATTTCAACTCAGAAAGAATAACAATGATAGTGAGTTATTTTTAAAAATCCAACTATCCAAAGTAATACTAAGGAAAGAGGAGTGGGAGAGAACTTCTTTATAGAAAAATGCCAGCTAATAAATGTAGAATTAATACTAGAATTAGAAAAACACCATGGTGGTCACGTGATTAGGACTCCACATTCCATTGTCAGGAGCCTGGGTCTGATCCCTTGTTGGGGAACTAAGAACTCACAAAGACTTGTGGCATGGCCAAAAAAAGAAAAGGAAAGAGAAGCCTCTGTGAAACCAACAAGGTAAAAATTAATTTAAGCAAAAATCATCAATGGATGTTAAAACCACTGGTTGACAGTTTGTTGAACAGGATATTTACATATTCTCATAGCATTTCTCACATAGATTGCTATGGTTTCCAACAAGGAAAAAAATGTAACACAACAATGGTAAAAGCTAGCAAATGCCACTTTAGCCAAGAAATCAACTTTCATATCACCAGTTAGGAGACAAATTGGCAAAGTGTGTGCATCTCAATATGATTCACAATGCTTAGAATAATTTATGTTAAGAAAACTGGATACAACTTCACCTACTTGCCATTAGAAAATGAAAAATTATTCAGAATTATTGCAGAATAATAATCAGAATTACTGTAAAGTTCAAATGATGTAAGGTATATGAAAGGAAAGCACATCAATACGCCAAAAATAAAATTTTCGAAAGTCAGTTCACTGAAAGCCAATCGGCCAAATGACTGAATTGGAAAAGTCCATTTTCCAAGTTCCCAAAATTAGCAGTTTACAAAGTGTATGCTTAACTATTTCAATAACATTTCACTAAATTTGTGGTAAATTTTTACAGCAGCAATAGGAAAATAATACAGTCATTCTGTAGTCTACATTGTACAGTCCACATCCAAGCTGTCCTCTGAGCTCAGACACTTAAGCAAGTCAGCGTCAGCCAGATATTAAACCACCCTATCCTTTATAAATTGCTATAACATTTATAAATAATTAAAAGACACCTATATTTGGTAAATCAAAGCACTTGGTAAATTTGTCAACTTGGTAATTCAATGTAATTTTTAGCAATTTCACTGAAGTAAAATGAACTGCTTCAAAAAACATTATTTTTCACTCTGTAGAATGACAGAAACTACAAATGAGTTTAATGTCCACTATTATGTTGTCTTCTGTAATGATTAAAATCATAGATAGCCAAAGAAGTTATAAAATAAGGAATGACTCAACCCTAATCATCATACTAATAAGGACTTACTAGTGAGGCATAGAGTACAGAACTGTGTGTTGACGGGGAGGGACATAGTACATGTGAATATGCATGTGCATATGTGTCTTTCACAAGATGGTTGCAAAATCTGCATGCCCTATAGAATATGTGCCAGTGGCTTGAAAATCTAAGAGTGTGCATCAGCTGAAGAAATATATGGAGAAGAAGAGAGAAGGAATTAGTAAAAACAGATGGAGAAAAGCAGAGGGAAGATAAAGGAAAGGGAAATAAAGAAGATGGACACTCAATCTCTGGAGAGAGAAAACAGACACAAACGTGGTCACTACTCCATTGAGAAATAAACCTAAACCAGATGAACAAAGCAGGGACATGGGGCCCTGGACATAGTCTGTGAAGACCTTGAAGATACAATGGTGTCAGCAAGAGGTAGTTCCTGGTACTGTAAAGGCCATTCTTTTCCAAAAAAAAAAAAAAAATAGGAAGAAGTGATGATATCATTAAGAAGCTGAAGCTTCTAAGAGCTAAAGAGTCTTCCTTCACTGGTCACTGGCTCATGTGTAAATTTTGCATACACAGACAGTGACTGATGACATCTGAATATAACAACTGACAAGACACCATAGCCTTGAAGGCAGCAAATGTTCTCATCAATACAACACAGTAGTTACAGTTTTCATCCCTCTATCCTTGTGGGTCTTGGAATGATTCTCTTTTATTTTTGATGATATGATATTTGGTCTTATGACTAACTCTGAACACATCCAAAAAAAAGTCTGCTCATATTTTGATGGAAATGTTTTTACCTGCAAATGGTTAATGTTATTCTTCCCAGTACTGTTTGGAACCAAGCCAGTCATGATTCCCATTGTGAATACCCTCTTGTACTCACAGTAAACCTGCAGTGTTTTGTAAGCTTTTCCATAAACCATCTTCAGAAATAGTTATTTAAATGCAGTCATGCCAGGGATATCAATGTATCACTTCTTATCCAGGATCATAAAGTCTGGGTAAAAAGGTATAGTAAGCAAAGACAAGATTTGGGGAATAGGAAAGAAAATGTTATTAGCAATTATCACTTTTTGCATTAAAATAAAGTTTCACAATGCTTGCGATTCCTAATATATATTCAAACATTTATATAGGTTGGGCTAAAAACATTAATAATTTTACTACTTTTACTTGTCCAGATGGAAAAAGTCTTAATTAGAAAAATCTGAATACTGTCTAAGAACAATAAAAATATACAGTGCAAGGATAAAATTTGTAGGATATCTTGAAATAACATCTTCTGAATTGATATCACTATTTCCATTTCCTTCAGAAATTTAGCTGGTATATGAGAACTCTTCCCAAAACAGCTAGCTGTGTGACCTTAGACAAGTACCCTAACTTCTCTTTAAAATGAAGGACGGGGCTTCCTGGGTAAAGAATTCGCCTGCCGATGAGGGAGACACGGGTTCGACCCCTAATCCAGGAAGATGTTACATGCTGTGGAGCAACTAGGCTAGTGTGCCCAAACTATTAAGCTTGTGCTCCAGAGTACAAAAGCCACAACTACTAAGCCCATGTGCCACAAATACTGAAGCTCGCACACCCTAGAGCCTGAGCTCCGCAACAAGAGGAGCCACAACGAGAAGCTTGCGCACCGCCAACTAGAGAGTAGCACCTGCTCGCTGAAGCTAGAGAAGAGCCCAAACACTAAGGAAGACCTAGCACAGCCAAAAGTAAATAAATAACTTTTTTAAAAAATGAAGGATGAACCCCAGGATGACTTTTCCCTCTTGAATTTCATAACTGAGTACAAATCAAATTTATTTTGATTTTTTCCTCCACAGATGTTTTAAACCCACAGTTACCTCTACTGCATATATTCTTAAAATAGTTCTAAATAAATCTTACCCAAATATAGGAAATTTCTGCTTCAGTCACAGATTTTTTTTCTCAACATGTTTTATTAATTTTAGTTTTATTTTCTAACATTTCTGGTTCATAATTTTATATTATATGAATTCACCAGATTTCTTAAAATATTGATGATATACAATTAGTACTAAAGCTTTTGTGTGACATTATCTATAAACACCTGAAATAATGCCTTGCCCTTAAGATGTGCTTAATCAGGCAGCTCCCCTCAACCTCACCCACACCCCTGCTCTCACCTCCTTGATCCAAGATATGCCTTTTTAGAAGAATAAGGAAGGCAATGAAGAATTACGACACTGTGGTCTTTTTATTATTAAATGTATACTTGGTCCCAACTAGCCAACAAAGTTAGGTCTTTCCCCAAGTTAGGTTAAGCGCTTGATGCCACAATTAGCACAGAATATGCCTCTCTTGAGTGTTCCCACATGGCTCTGGTGGTAAAGAACCTGCTAGGCAATGCAGGAGTTGAAAGAGGCTCAGGCTCAATCCCTGGGTCTGGAAGATCCCCTATAGTAGGAAATGGCAACCCACTCCAGTATTCTTGCCTGGAGAATCCCATGGACAGAGGAGTCTGGTGGGCTATAGTCCATAGGATTGCCAAGAGTCTGACACAACTGGGGTGGTTTAGCACACATACATGCCTCTCTTGGCATCTTTGATTTAACTGGTCTTGACTGGGGCTGAAGTATCAATTTGTTGGAACTCCCAGGTGACGATGACAAACAGCAAATTTTGAAACACTACACGCTCATGGCTTTTCTGAGCACCCCTTTCCAGAGTATGGGTTGGGGAGAGCTGTGAAGCTATGACAGCTGTTGGTGGCCAGTGGTTAGCCTTCCGTTTTCACACGGTACATCTATCTTGTGCCCCATTTAAAGGAGGCATAATATCAAAGTGATGGCATTATACATACATTCAATAAGTATTTTCTGCATGCACACAATGTAGGAACTGTTTCATTTATAAAATAATCCTGTGTTCTGGTGCCTTCCTGCCAGGACATGACGTTGCATGTAGGATATAGAATGTTATTCACGTCAGCCACAAAACACTGATTCCCAAAACATCAGGTAACTATGCAAGTGACATGGGAAGTTTTTAAAAAGTCAGAACCACGGCCCCACCACAAATTTACAGAATCTGGATATTCAAGTGTTCAGATGGTCTAAACAGAAACTTTCTCAAGGTTGTGTCCTTGAAATCTCGTCCACAGCTCTGGCTATGGGAATAGTGAGTGGAAGGTACGTTCCAAGGACAGGGTTGGGCGTAAGGAGCCTCCAACTGTCCTGGTCCAGTTCACAGGTCAACTGACAGTCGCATCCTCTTGATGACCTCCTCCAGCACTACAGGTGTTGCTACCATCTGGACTGAATATGTGCCAAACCCAGTTAAGACCTTTATATAAACTTTAAAGATTCTGGTAGAGAGATGCAGAGGCTTACCTGGTAGCTAAGCTGGTAAAGAATCCACCTGCAATGCAAGAGACCCTGATTTGATCCCTGGAAGGTCCCTGGAGGAGGGTATGGCAATCCACTCCAGTATTCTTGCCTGGAGAAGCCCCATGGACAGAGGATCCTGGTGAGCTACAGTCCATGGGAGTTGCAAAGAGCTAGACACAACAGAGCAACTAAGCACAACACAGCACAGGGAGATGCAGAGATACATTTATCTTGCAGCCACCCAAGACAAGCCTCTTATGTAAGCTCTCTTGTTTATCAAAACTGCCATCTAGCAATCTGGAGCTGCCTGTCTCTTTCTTTGGTCTCTCTTTGCCCACCTTATTTGTGGGTCACATCCTGAACTGACAAATAGATTTACAGGTCTGGAATAAATGGAGGCCTGGTTTGAATACATTGTTACATCAAAGAACAAAAGACTGTGTTAAAGAGCTAAGAATACTACAGTTGACCTTTGAACAACAAGATTTGAACTTCATAGGTCCACTTATATGCAGATTTTTTTCAACAAATATATTGGAAATTTGGGGGGAAGATTTGCAACAATTTGAAAAAACTTATAAACCAACCGCACAGCATAGAATACCAAAAAAAATAATAATAATAAGCAAAAGATATGTCACGAATGCATAAAATATATGTATATATTATTTTATCATTTACTACCATAAAATATGGCCTTCCCTAGAAGCTCAGCAGTAAAGAATCTGCTTGTAATGCAGGAGACACAGAGATGCAGGTTTGATCCCTGGGTTGGGAAAAACCCCTGGAGGAGAAAATGGCAAACCACTCCAGTAATCTTGCCCAGAAAATCACATAGATTGAGAAGCCTGGAGGGCAACAGTCCATGGGGTTGCAGAAGAGTAAGACATGACTGACTAAACAACAACATCACCATAAGATATACAAAGATCAATAATAAATAAAATTTACCAAAACTTGTCCAAACAAACACAAATTGTACATGCGCCATCAATTACACTAGGCTATCAATCATTTCACATTATCTTTTCATTTTTGAGGTTTAGTGTTATTAATATGTATTTTGTAACATATAAGATATATATTGTAATATATAAATGTGTAATATATAAGATAATATTGACGTAGGTACTGACAGACAATTTCTCTTGTAAACAGACAATGCAAACTTATGCTGTCAATAAACAGTATAGTACTTTAAATGCATTTTCTCTTCTTTATGGTTTTCTTACTAACATTTTCTCTACCTTATGTTATTGTAAAAAAACCAGTAAATAATATCTAAAATATGTATTAATCGACAGTTTATATTATTGGTAAGGCTTCCAGTCAACAGTAGGCTCTTAGTAGTTAAGTTTTGGATGTGAAAGAAAGAAAGTGAAGTCGCTCAGTCGTGTCTGACTCTTTGCGACCCCATGGACTGTAGCCACCAGGCTTCTCTGTCCATGGGATTTTCCAGGCAAGGGTACTGGAGTGGGTTGCCATTTCCTTCTCAAAAATTAAACAGGATTTTTCAACTGCATGGGGAGTTGGTGACCCTAACCCCCATGCTGTTCAAACATCAACTGTACTTGATTTCAGTTGATCCTTGGAAATCAAATACTCTTTCTCCAGAATAAAAAAAATTGAAATGGAGCAAATTAACTTTAGAGTTCTTCACAAATGACTTTCTGTTAAAATGCACTGAAGATATCACCACATCATTTTATCTGTAACAGTTTCCCCTTTACATGTAAATTATGGGACTCAGATAAACATGTACTCCAACCTCAAGTTTCCTTTGTAACTAGCTCTGTGTCCTTGGAAATCTGCTTTACCAGTGTTAGTTTTTTCATCTATTAGATGTCCATTTTTTTAAAACTTCTTTCACAATTACAACGATTAGATTTGAATCACAATTACAATGATTAAAAAATATACAGGATCAGGCACTATTTTTTAAAACCATCCCTTCTTACACTCTCTCCACATAGCGTCCTGATGAATATGTCACAGCAAGACTATAAATAATTACTTTTCTTACTTTATATAAACTGAATTATAATGCATTGTAAGAAAGCACAGACTGTAAATGAGGAGTGAAAACAGTCTCCATTCAGTCTTGTGTTTTTGGACAGCATACAAGAGCCTTAACATCAGAAAGGAGGATACTGTTGGGAAGCAGTGATGAGAAGGAAAAAGTTCTAGAATGAGGACGTATGTGATTACCTTGATTCTTACCCTAAAATATTCAAAGTACTTAAAACTCTCTGTGTTAAGAATATGCATTCCACCCACTCACCACCACAAAAAGAATTTAGAGGCATTTGGCCTGTTCTGGGTTGTACTACACCACTCTGTGTGAACTCTTGTGGAAACATCAACCTTTCACGTAGGAGGAGCAAGGAGGAGGAGCAAGTAGGATTTGTTAAAATGAGAGAACAAGAGATTCTGCAGGAACGTCTTAAGTGCTTTTAAAGAAAATATTTGAATTAGAGCAAAAGACACTCTTTTTTTTTTAAATTGGGACTTTCCATTTTGCCAATCATTGCATGCTTATCCATAAGCATGCAGGAATTATAAAATTTTCTTTAAGCTCTTGTTTTATGCTTTATCAGTGCCAGCTCTGAACCTAGTGCTATAGGAATATAAGCCTACGTAAAGAAAATGGAATAATTACTGAATGTCAAGAAGCTTCTGAGCCAGAGAGAGGAGTTAAGAAAAAGTTGCCTTGGTAACTGAAAAGAATTTTTTTAGTGTACTATTATTTTCTCCATTTGAAATGGGAAACAGCCACAGATGGAAAAAGTGAAAGTAGAGGAACTGGAAAAACAAAAGTAGGAAAGGATTTATTCATCTTAGCACAATGACTACAGTGAGATTGAATCATTCTTCCTTTGCATAAACATTCTAGAGTTGTAAGAATTGCTCACCAACACCAGTCTGAAGGAAAAAGGAAAAAGATTAACTTCTTTAAAATAATGAACTTGTTACGAGTTTTCCATAACACTCACATAGGTTAATACAGTGAATTCAGTCAGGCACTTTCTAGTAGTTTCAAAAACCATGTGTTTTCTTCAATTTTGAAATCAACTGTAGGAATCTATATGGGACTTCACTACTAAATTTCATACAAACAACATTTTTAAATTAACAAAGGTGCTATCAACAGGGTAGCTGAAAGTCCTGAGTTCTTGGACAGACTTCGAGAGTGTCAACCTGTCAAAGGCTCACTACTTTCCAGACTCAGGAAGCAGGGAAATTTAGCCCAAGGAAAAAAGGAAACTGACAGGAGACAGGTGTAATTGACCCCTGAGAAGTGACTTTTGATTAATGAATTTTTCCCATTCATGGAGAAGCAACAGCAACAATGGCCACAGAGCACAGGTCCATAAGTAGACCTGTCAGAATTGCCAGTTTCCTTTCTGGAAGGTGACCGGAACCAAACCACTGATATTCCCAACTGAGTGAGCCTCCAGTTCAGTTCAGTTCAGTCACTCAGTCGTGTCCGACTCTTTGCGACCCCATGAATCGCAGCACGCCAGGCCTCCTTGTGCATCACCAACTCCCAGAGTTTACCCAAACCCATGTCCATCGAGTTGGTGATGCCATCCAGCCATCTCATCCTCTGCCGTACCCTTCTCCTCCTGCCCCCAATCCTTCCCAGCATCAGGGTCTTTTCCAAAGAGTCAACTCTTCACATCAGGTGGCCAAAGCATTGGAGTTTCAGCTTCAACATCAGTCCTTCCAATGAACACTCAGGACTGATCTCCTTTAGGATGAACTGGTTGGGTCTCCTTGCAGTCCAAGAGACTCTCAAGAGTCTTCTCCAACACCACAGTTCAAAAGCATCAATTCTTCGGCACTCAGCTTTCTTTATAGTCCAACTCTCACATTCATACATGACTACTGGAAAAACCATAGCCTTGACTAGATGGAACTTTGTTGGCAAAGTAATGTCTCTGCTTTTTAATATGCTATCTAGGTTGGTCATAACTTTCCTTCCAAGGAGTAAGCGTCTTTTAATTTCATGGCTGCAATCACCATCTGCAGTGATTTTGGAGCCTACTATGGGCAGAAATCCCTTAGAAGAAATGGAGTAGCCATCATGGTCAACAAAAGAGTCCGAAATGCAGTACTTGGATGCAATCTCAAAAACAACAGAATGATCTCTGTTCGTTTCCAAGGCAAACCATTCAATATCACGGTAATCCAAGTCTATGCCCCAACCAGTAACGCTGAAGAAGCTGAACTTGAATGGTTCTATGAACACCTACAAGATCTTTTACAACTAACACCCAAAAATAGATGTCGTTTTCATTATAGGGGTACTGGTATGCAAAAGTAGGAAGTCAAGAAACACCTGGCATAACAGGCAAATTTGGCCTTGGAGTACAGAATGAAGCAGGGCAAAGGCTAACAGAGTTTTGCCAAGAGAACACACTGGTCAAAGCAAACACCCTCTTCCAACAACACAAGAGAAGACTCTACACATGGACATCACCAGATGGTCAACATCGAAATCAGATTGATTATATTCACTGCAGCCAAAGATGGAGAAGCTATATATAGTCAGCAAAAACAAGATTGGGAGCGGACTATGACTCAGATCATGAACTCCTTATTGTCAAATTCAGACTTAAATTGAAGAAAGTAGGGAAAATCACTAGGCCATTCAGGTATGACCTAAATCAAATCCCTTATGATTATACAGTGGAAGTAACAAATAGATTTAAGGGACTAGATCTGATAGACAGAGTGCCTGATGAACTATAGACAGAGGTTCGTGACATTGTACAGGAGACAGGGATCAAGACCATCCCCATGGAAAAGAAATGCAAAAAAGCAAAATGGCTGTCTGAGGAGGCCTTACAAATAGCTGGGAAAAGAAGAGAAGTGAAAAGCAAAGGAGACAAGGAAAAGCAAAGGAGACAAGGAAAGATATTCCCATTTGAATGCAGCATTCCAAAGAATAGCAAGGAGAGATAAGAAAGCCTTCCTCAGCGATCAGTTCAAAGAAATAGAGGAAAACAAGAGAATGGGAAA
Source organism: Giraffa tippelskirchi (assembly GCF_054371585.1). Classification (NCBI taxonomy): domain Eukaryota; kingdom Metazoa; phylum Chordata; class Mammalia; order Artiodactyla; family Giraffidae; genus Giraffa; species Giraffa tippelskirchi. The sequence continues at coordinate 112,242,137 of NC_137278.1, read as the reverse complement.
GACTAGAGATCTCTTCAAGAAAATCAGAGATACCAAGGGAACATTTCATGCAAAGATGGGCTCGATAAAGGACAGAAATGGTATGGACCTAACAGAAGCAGAAGATATTAAGAAGAGGTGGCAAGAATACACAGAAGAACTGTACAAAAAAGATCTTCACGACCCAGATAATCATGATGGTGTGATCACTCACCTAGAGCCAGACATCCTGGAATGTGAAGTCAAGTGGGTCTTAGAAAGCATCACTATGAACAAAGCTAGTGGAGGTGATGGAATTTCAGTTGAGCCTCCAGAGGTTCTTAGATTTACCAAAGGCCAAATCATCCTACAGAGGGAAAAATAAACGTCATTCTTAAACTATGATTTTAATAATCATTTTATTTTACCTTGTTGTAGGATATATCGTAAATGTTTCATATATCTCCCGTTTTGATTAAAGCATTTTGAGTAGAAAAGCCAACTACCATGATTTCTAGGTTTGTTCTCTTATAACCACTTCAGCCTCTCCCTCCTCGTGTCTTACCAGGAAGGTACCAGCTGTGGCTTTATCACCTTGTGTAGTTTGCTTAGTCTCTCAGTCGTTTCTGACTCTGCAACCCCATGGACTGTAGCCCGCCAGGCTCCTCTGTCTATGGGGATTCTCCAGGCAAGAATACTGGAGTGGGTTGCCATGCCCTCCTCCAGAGGATCTTTCCAACCCAGGGATCGAACCAAGTCTCCCACATTGCAGGTGGATTCTTTACCATCTGAGCCACCAGGGAAGCCCAGCTTTATCCCTTAAGGGTTATATTTCTATAATTCCTTTAATCTGAAGGTCTGAGAGCCCTACAAGAAAAATATCCTTATACAATTTCTACAGAAAAAGAAAAGAACAGTGGCAAATCACTTAATATATCAAAGAGTGGATATAAATCACTCAGTACCTCATCCCCTTTTTGCTGATGTAAAGTCCATTTCCATGGAAACAGGGATTAGAAATAGCAACCTACGAGAAACATTGGGTTTATTGGAGCACATGGAAGTTTTAGTTTGGTTTTCAGCCAAATCTTGGAAAAGCAAATCCTTGACTAATAACTACAACGCTATTTTCATCACTCTGAGAAGCAATGTTTGAATTACGGATTAAGGAGAAATCATTTTTTTTCCACTTAAAGACAATCAAAAATAACATAAACTAATTTGGGTATTGGGAATCATTATAAGATTTGAAAGGCTCTCCTTGATCATCTTCCCCACAATTTTCTCTCTCCTCTGTCTAATGTAGACATATGACAACAAAATAGTAACAATAATCTGTCTGGATTTGCAGATTTAGTTGCAGGTTGGACCCATGGTTTTTTATTGATATCTATCCCCAAGTGTGAAATCTCCAGTCTATTTTTATTCATGGACAAAAAAATGTTAGTTATAGATAGATATCTAACAATACTTTATTCTATAAATTAGATGCCTCCCTGTGTTTGATTATTAAACTGCTTCTTTAAGAAATAGAAAAAACTGCCTCTGAACAATACAAAACTGAATTGTAAGATTCAGCCTGGGAGACAGCATGATATCCTAGAGTAAGCAAATAATCTGTAGTCAGGAAGAAAAGAGGGTGACTGAAACTGGACTCCATAAAGGTTGGCATCTCTCCCTACCCTATCTCTCCCATCATTATTTGCTTATCCTGCAAGGGCTTCCTCAAAAACTCCCCTCTTCTATGAAGTCAGTCCTCCAGATTCACAATATACATTATTCACAGATTATGGTATTTGCAATTTCACCTACAGTACTGATTGAAATTTATTTGTAACCCTGAAATCAATACTTGTGGTGCTTTCAGTCATTTATGACATATACAGGGCAGCATGTTTCTAGCTGTGTTCAAACAAGACAACACTCTACATGGAGTTTCAGTTGTTCTATTGTAAACATGTCCCTTTTGTTGTTGTTCAGTCACTAAGTCTCATCTGACTCTCTGTGACCTTAAGGATGCACACCAGGCTTCCCTGCTCTTCACTGTCTTCCACAGTTTGCTCAGACTCATGTCCATTGAGTCAGTGATGCCATCCAACCATCTCATCTTCTGTCACCCTCTTCTCCTCCTGCCTTCAACCTTTCCCATCAGGGACTTTTCCAATGAGTCAGCTCTTCACATCAGGTGACCAAAGAATTGGAGCTTCAACTTCAGCATCAGTGCTTCCAATGAATATTTAGGACTGATTTCCTTTAGAATGGACTGGTTGGATCTCCTTGTACTCCAAGGGACTCTAAAGAGTCTTCTTCAATACCACAATCTGAAAGCATCAATTCCTTGGTGCTCAGCCTTCTTTATGGTCCAACTCTTGACATTTACACATAATTACTGGAAAAAACATAGCTTTGACTATATGGATCTTTGCCAGCAAAATGATGTCTCTGCTTTTTAACATGCTGTCTAGCTTTGTCATAGGTTTTCTTCCAAGGAGCAAGCATCTTTTTTATTTCATGGCTACAGACACTGTCTGCAGTGATTTTGGAGCCCAATGACATAAAATCTGCCACTGTTTCCATCTTTTTCCCCATCTGTTTGCCATGAACTGATGAGACCAGATGCCATGATCTTAGTTTTCTGAATGTTGAGTTTTAAGCCAGCTTTTTCACTCTCCTCTTTCACCCTCATCAAGAGGCTCTTTAGTTCCTCTGCACTTTCTGCCATTAGAAGGGTATCATCTGCATATCTGAGGTAATTGATATTTCTCCCAGTAATCTTGATTCCAGTTGTGATTCATCCAGCCCAGCATTTCACATGATGTACTCTGCATATGAGTTAAATAAGCAAGGTGACAATATACAGCCTTGACATACTCCTTTTCCAATTTTGTCCCTTTTGTCATCTACTTAATACCATGTTTTTTGTCTTTTCATGGTTTTTGTTGACAATTTTGCCATTTAAAATGACACCCAAGCACAGTACTGAAAACCTATCTAGTATTCCTAAGCATAAGGAAGCTGTGATTTCTTACAAAGAGAACATGTGTTAAATTATCTTACCTCAGATACAAGTTATATTGATATTGGCTGTGAGGTCAATGTTCATGAATCAACAATATATATTAAATGAGGTGGAAACTGTGCCCCACAGAATTAACAGAAGCTTATAACTAACGGAAATTTGTGAGCTACAGGACACCAGATAAGGAAACAGCTTGTTAAAACCCCTTTACTTGTAAATTGCCTTCACTGATTAAGCTCACTTTATTTTTTTCCCCCTTTTCTTTCAGTTTTCCCTTTCTTTAACTGCACACTTTCACAGCTTCAGGAAGCCCAGTTGTTTTACAGGAACCTGGAGTCAGCCCTGCCGAGTGCAAATGGTCTGGAGCTGGTTGGGACAATAGCCTCTCAAACTAGGCCTACGAGGGTGTCCAGTGACTCGCTTTTTGACATCAGAAGGCCAGAAAACTCCATTTTTCAACTGTGCTATGCGTCTCCAATTTAAAATACGCAGAAACATGTAATTCAGTTGTGCTTGTGCAAAGCACTGATTACCTCATCTTTTTCCTATCACCAATCACCTTTCCCCATGTCTAGGACCACCCCACTTAAAGATCCTACTCCCTCACCTTTAGGGAGGTGGATCTCAGACTTGTTGGGCAAATGGACCTGGTTCAGTAACAAGGTATCTTTATTTTTTTCTATGCTATTTTGTCTTATATTTTTGACTTTATATCTTATATATAAATTTTTTAACAGATTGCATAATACTGTCTACAGTGGAATTGAGATCTACTTGCTAGACTTCAATGAGAATGCTTAATTTAGATTTTCTTAACTTTTTTATTGAACTTACATTGGTTTACCACGTTATATAAAGTTCATGTGTATAACATTATATTTCTACTTCTATATATACTACCACATGTTCATCATCAAAAATTTAGTTTCTGTCTAAAAATTATACAGTTTATCTCACTTACCCATTTCACCCTTTTACTCCTGCCCACTCTTTACCCTCTGTAGCTACTACTCTGTTCTCTATATATCTACATGCTTATTTTTGTTTAGTTCAGTTTGTTCATTTATTTTCGTTTTTTAAATTCTACATATGAGTGAAATCATACGCTTTTGTCTTTCTCTGATTTACTTCACTTAGCTTAATACCCTCAATACCCTCAAGTCTCATCCATGTTGTTACAAATGGCAAGATTTCATCTTTTTTATGGCTGAGTAGTATTTCCATGTAAGAGAAACCCAAGTGAGAAGGTAGGTGTTGTGAGAGGGCATCAGAGGGCAGACACACTGAAACCATAGTCACAGAAAACTAGCCAATCTGATCACACGGACCACAGCCTTGTCTATCTCAATGAAACTAAGCCATGCCATGTGGGGCAACACAAGATGGATGGGTCATGGTGGAGAGGTCTGACAGAATGTGGTCCACTGGAGAAGGGCATGGCAAACCACTTCAGTATTCCTGCCTTGAGAACCCCATGAACAGTATGAAAAGGCAAAAAGATAGGACACTGAAAGATGAACTCCCCAAGTCGGTAGGTACCCAATATGCTGCTGGTGCTGCTAAGTCGCTTCAGCCGTGTCTGACTCTGTACGACCCCATAGACGGCAACCCACCAGGCTCCCCCATCCCTGGGATTCTCCAGGCAAGAACACTGAAGTGGGTTGCCATTTCCTTCTCCAGTGCATGAAAGGGAAAAGTGAAAGTGAAGTCGCTCAGTCGTGTCCGACTCTTAGCGACCCCATAGACTGCAGCCTACCAGGCTCCTCTGTCCATGGGATTTTCCAGGCAAGAGTACTGGAGTGGGGTGCCATTGCCTTCTCCGACCCAATATGCTACTAGAGATCAATGCAGAAATAACTCCAAAAGAATGATGGGATGGAGCCAAAGCAAAAACAATACCCAGCTGTGGATGTGACTGGTGATAGAGGCAAAATCTGATGCTGTAAACAGCAATATTGCATAGGAACCTGGAATGTTAGGTCTATGAATGAAGGCAAATTGGAAGCGGTCAAACAGGAGATAGCAAGAATGAACGTCGACATTCTAGGAATTAGCGAACTAAGATGGACTGGAATGGGTGAATTTAACTCAGATGACCATTGTATCTACTACTGTGGGCAGAAATCCCTTAGAAGAAATGGAGTAGCCATCATGGTCAACAAAAGAGCCCGAAATGCAGTACTTGGATGCAATCTCAAAAACAACAGAATGATCTCTGTTCGTTTCCAAGGCAAACCATTCAATATCACGGTAATCCAAGTCTATGCCTCAACTAGTAACGCTGAAGAAGCTGAACTTGAACGGTTCTATGAAGACCTACAAGATCTTTTACAATTAACACCCAAAAAAGATGTCCTTTTCATTATAAGGGACTGGAATGCAAACGTAGGAAGTCAGGAAACACCTGGCGTAACAGGCAAATTTGGCCTTGGAGTACAGAATGAAGCAGGGTAAAGGCTAACAGAGTTTTGCCAAGAGAACACACTGGTCAAAGCAAACACCCTCTTCCAACAACACAAGAGAAGACTCTACACATGGACATCACCAGATGGTCAACATCGAAATCAGATTGATTATATTCTTTGCAGCCAAAGATGGAGAAGCTCTATACAGTCAGCAAAAACAAGATCGGGAGCGGACTGTGACTCAGATCATGAACTCCTTATTGCCAAATTCAGACTTAAATTGAAGAAAGTAGGGAAAACCACTAGACCACTCTTATGATTATACAGTGGAAGTGACAAATAGATTTAAGGGACTAGATCTGATAGAGTGCCTGAGGAACTATGGACAGAGGTTCGTGACATTGTACAGGAGACAGGGATCAAGACCATCCCCATGGAAAAGAAATGCAAAAAAGCAAAATGGCTGTCTGAGGAGGCCTTACAAATAACTGGGAAAAGAAGAGAAGCAGAAAGCAAAGGAGAAAAGGAAAGATATTCCCATTTGAATGCAGATTCCAAAGAACAGCAAGGAGAGATAAGAAAGCCTTCCTCAGCGATCAGTGCAAAGAAATAGAGGAAAACAAGAGAATGGGAAAGACTAGAGATCTCTTCAAGAAAATTAAAGATACCAAGGGAACATTTCATGCAAAGATGAGCTCGATAAAGGACAGAAAAGGTATGGACCTAACAGAAGCAGAAGATATTAAGAAGAGGTGGCAAGAGTACACAGAAGAACTGTACAAAAAAGATCTTCACGACCCAGATAATCATGATGGTGTGATCACTCACCTAGAGCCAGACATCCTGGAATGTGAAGTCAAGTGGGCCTGAGAAAGCATCACTACGAACAAAGCAAGTGGAGGTGATGGAATTCCAGTTGAGCGATTTCAAACCCTGAAAGATGATGCTGTGAAAGTGCTGCACTCAATATGCCAGCAAATCTGGAAAACTCAGCAGTGGCCACAAGACTGGAAAAGATCAGTTTTCATTCCAATCCCAAAGAAAGGCAATGCCAAAGAATGCTCACACTACTGGACAATTGCACTCATTTCACACACTAGTAAAGTAATGCTCAAAATTCTCCAAGCCAGGCTTCAGCAATATGTGAACCATGAACTTCCAGATGCTCAAGCTGGTTTTAGAAGAGGCAGAGGAACCAGAGATCAAATTGCCAACATCCACTGATCATCAAAAAAGCAAGAGAGCTCCTGAAAAACATCTATTTCTGCTTTATTGACTAAGCCAAAGCCTTTGACTGTGTGGATCGCAATAAACTGTGGAAAATTCTGAAAGAGATGGGAATACCAGAACATTTGACCTGTCTCTTGAGAAACCTGTATGCAGATCAGGAAGCAACAGTTATAACTGGACATGGAACAACAAATTGATCCCAAAACGGCAAAGGAGTACATCAAGGCTGTATATTGTCACCCTGCTTATTTAACTTATATGCAGAGTACAACATGAGAAACGCTGGGCTGGAAGAAACACAAGCTGGAATCAAGATTGGTGGGAGAAATATCAAAAACCTCAGATATGCAGATGACACCACCCTTATGGCAGAAAGTGAAGAAGAACTAAAGAGCCTCTTGATTTAAGTGAGAAAGGAGAGTGAAAAAGTTGGCTTAAAGCTCAACGTTCAGAAAACTAAGATCATGGCATCCGGTCCCATCACTTCATGGCAAATAGATGGGGAAACAGTGTCAGACTTTATTCTTTTAGGCTCCAAAATCACTGCAGATGGAGATTGCAGCCATGAAATTAAAAGACACTTACTCCTTGAAAGGAAGATTATGACCAACCTAGACAGCATATTTAAAAGCAGAGACATGACTTAGCCAACAAAGGTCCATCTAGTCAAGTCTATGGTTTTTCCAGTGGTCATGTATGGATGTGAGAGTTGGACTATGAAGAAAGCTGAGCGCCGAAGAATTAATACTTTTGAACTGTGGTGTTGGAGAAGACTCTTGAGAGTCCCTTGGACTGCAAGGAGATCCAACCAGTCCATCCTAAAGGAGATCAATCTTGGGTGTTCATTGGAAGGACTGATGTTGAAGCTTAAACTCCGATACTTTGGCCACCTCATGCGAAGAGTTGACTCATTGGAAAAGACCCTAGTGCTGGGAAGGATTGGGGGCAGGAGGAGAAGGGGACGACAGAGGATGAGATGGTTGGATGGCATCACCGACTCGATGGACATGGGTTTGGGTAAACTCCAGGACTTGGTGATGCACAGGGAGGCCTGGCATGCTGCAATTCATGGGGTTGCAAAGAGTTGGACACGACTGAGCAACTGAACTGAACTGAACTGAACATCTTCTTTATCCATTCATCCCTTGATGGTCACTTAGCTTATTTCTATATCTTGGCTATTGTAAATAATGCTGTGATGAACATAGGGGTGAATACATTTTCTCAAATCAGTGTTTTTGCCTTCTTTGGATAAAATACCCATAAGTGGGACAGCTGGATCACTTGATAGAGTTCTGTGCTCATTTTTTTGAGGAGTCTCCATACTGTTTTCCTAGTAATCCCCTTATTATACAAAACCTTAGGCTCTAATTGTTGGTATTATATTGGTTAGCTCTTTGTACTTTTTGATAAATAACAACCTAACAATAATGTCAGCTCTCAGTGACTGAGCTCCCACTCTGAGACAGACAAGGTACTGAGAGCTTTACAAACATTATCCCATTTGTGGGTGATTCATATCCCAGATTCCCAGAGAAGGAAATGGCAACCCATTCCAGTAGTCTTGCCTGGAGAATTCCACTAACAGAGGAGCCTGGAAGGCTACAGTAGATGGAGTCAGAAAAAGTCGAACAAAACTGAGCTACTATCACTCACTCATATATCCCAAATTAGGCAGCAAGTTCTAGTTAGGGACCTCATCATTATTTACTGTAGAATATTGTCTAGCACAGAGAAAGGCTCATAAAACGTGCTGGAAAACTGTGGTCTTGCTGTCTTCATTCTGTCACATATTTTCTATTTCTTCCAAGTAAATTTTCAGTTATGGCTAATGATTAAGTCATAATAATCATGTTTCTCATCCTTATCACATAGTGAGTACTAATGGTTTTTCAAACACTGTGTTTAGTGATATATATGCACAATCTCATTTTATTCATTAAGACCACCCTATAGGAAAATTGATAAGAAAAAGTTTAAGTGGCTTTCCAAGTCATAGCTCCTTAGAGATGAGGTTGGATTTTAATGCAGAGGTTCTCATCCATTTCAAGTATTTTCCTTTTTAAAATCAAAACTTTCTTAAAGTCCCTGTAGAAGGTCAGATATAATAATAAAGAAACCTTAAGTGCTTATTTTGAGCAAACCACTGTCTAAGCCACTTGCATAGATCAACTCATTTAAGGCTCACAGTAATCTTATGAAATCAGTGATATCTTTCTTTTATAGTCAAAGACACTGGGCCTTAAAGAAATGAAGTAACTTGCCCAGTGTTTAACTAGCAGAAATTATTCCTGTCCAAGTAGAAAAAGAGAGCACTATTCAAAAAACCAGGACCAAGAGCCCAATGAGGTAGCACACTGGAATTTTAAAACCTAATTTTGGAATTAAGACAGCAGAGTTTTAATCCAAAACATAGTTCTGGCTGGCTTTATGACTTTGTCTTAATTACATAATTGACCTGATCTTCTTTTTTTTTTTTCCAATGTCTGCAAAATAGAGTTACTGTAAAAATTATTAGGCTAATGGTTCTACAGTCCTGGGACATAGCAGGAGCTCTAGGTAGATGGTTGTGTTTACTGACAGGGGCTGTGTGCCTGTCCTTGCCTTGGTTCTGATCACTTTCAGCATGAACCAGAAGGAAGTCTCCCTTCACATGCATCTACACCCACATCCTTTCAGTGGGCTTGCAGGACTGCTGGGCAGCAGGATGTCCACAGACTGTTCACGCTTCAGGAAAACTGCACTCTATTCCCTGGTCCTCACCAGCCATGGGAACTCCTTCTCTTCCTTCTTATCTTTCTAATTCCACTCCCTTCGCACCTTCCTCTCTCCAATTGTGTCTCCACGCCTCTGGTCCCCTCCCCCACCTCATTTCTAATTTTTGGAGGTGAAAATATGGTTCTATACGCAAGTGGCAAAATCTTCGGTCTCACACTTAGGCTAAAGCTTCTCTGAGTGTTTGTTTTTAAACCAGGGGTACTCTCAGATACCTGTAAGTGAGTAAAGAAGGACCCAAATTTACAGGAAATGAAGAGATATATCCCTTTCACACTTACGTGTGGAAGGATGAGATGGTTGGGGATCACCAGCTCGATGGACATGAGTTTGAGTTAACTTCGGGAGTTGGTGATGGACAGGGAAGCCTGGCATGCTGCAGTCCATGGGGTTGCGAAGAGTTGGACATGACTGAGTGACTGAATTGAACTGATACTTACGTGTGTTTATGTGTTATACGTTATATACTATATATTTATGTATATACTGTTGCTGTTGTTGTTTAGTCGCTAAGTCATAAGTCGCAAAGTCCAACTCTTTGCAACCTCATGGACTGCAGCACACCAGGCTCCTATGTCCACCACTATCTTCCAGAGTTGGCTCAGACTCATGTCCATTGAGTCCGTGATACTATCTAACCATCTCATCTTCTGCCGCCACTTCTCCTTTGCCCTTCAATCCTTCCCAGCATTTTCCAGTGAGTCTGCTCATCACATCAGGTGGCCAAAGCATTGGAGCTTCAGCTTCAGTACCAGTCCTTTCAATTAATATTCAGGATTGATTTCCTTTAGGATTGACTGGTTTGATCTCCTTGCTGTCCAAGGGACTCTCAAGAGTCTTCTCCAACACCACAGTTCAAAAGCATCAATTCTTTGGTGCTCAGCCTTCTTTATGGTCCAATTCACATCCATACATGACTACTGGAAAAACCACAGCTTTGACTACGCAGTTTCCCTTGTGGCTCAGCTGGTAAAGAATTCGCCTGCAACCTGGGTTCTATCCCTGGATTGGGAAGATCCCCTGGAGAAGGGAAAGGCTACCCACTCCAGTATTCTGGCCTGGAGAATTCCATGGACTATACAGCCCATGGGGTCGCAAAGTGTTGGACATGACTGAGTGACTTTCACTGACTATACAGACCTTTGCAGGCAAAATGATGTCTCTGCTTTTTAGTATGATGTCAAGGTTTATCATAGCTTTCCTTCCATATACTTATGAGTATGTATTTGTTGTGCTTATATTCTACATTTATTTATTCATTCATCCAACCACATATTCTCCAAGGGACTGCTATGTGCTGGCCATAATTTTAGATGCTGGGATACGTCTCCCACTTTCAAGGAGCTTATAGTCTAGTGGGAAGAACAAATAGTTATCAAGGAAAAAAATTATATATTTATTTCCTTGTCTGTTATCTCTCCCACAAGAATAAATAACATATAGATAATATATAGTTTGTTTTTATAGAAAGAGACTATGATGGTGTGTTGACCATCTCCCCCACAGGAAAAAAATAACAAGCACCTTCCATTATATTTGACCTTTCCTGTGTGCTCACTCTAATGGTGCTCACAAAAGCCAGAGAAGTCAGACAGGAATTAGACTGCCTTCTTACTGGTAGGAGATTCAGATGTAACTATTTGTCCTTTACTTTGGAGGGGATGCCCCAGTATGACCCTGATCACTAGGCCTTTAACAATTTCAGTGATGTGGGAGTCCTCTGAATCTCTTTACCCTTCACCCTCTGGAATGCATGAGTCTTACTAAGGCCTCCAGCCCGCTTGTCACTTTTGGCTCATCTGGTCTTATGAGTCTGCTCATCTAACTGAACTAGCTTGATCTTATCAATGTGGAGGACCATGAAGATATTTGGCAGAATTTCCAGATAATCCAGTTCCCCTTGAACATATAAAGAGAGAGGGCAAGAAAGTTAACATAGGCCTAGGAAAAGACCATAAATCTATACTACTGTATAAGAACAGAGCTTACATTTATAAACAGAAAAATATATATATAACACTTTTAACATAACAGTCATGTCTTATCCTCCTTTCTATTCCATTACCTTCAAAAATTAACACATAGGCTTAAAAAAAGAACTCTAAGTAAGAACATACAGTGTTTCGATTTTTTTCATATTATTTCATTTGTTTAAAAATACATATTCACCAGCAAAGAATGGACATGATATCCTACTTGTTTATTTCCATCCCCAAATTCTACCAGACAATTCAAAATTACTTTGTTGATATATTATATTCAGTGCTTTCAATGCCACCTTACTTAATTGTTTTGTTGATCTTGAGAATTCTTTGTTAGACTACATGAAATATACACATTCCAGATTTGCTTTTGGCTTCCAACATTACAGTGCTTCTGGTTAATGTTTAAAAAATGTAAAATTTTAACAAAATATTAGAATAGATTTATTTTAAAAATAATCGATTTAATTCTCTGTGTAAGTTTGACATGTCAAATTTATTTGGTAGTTCTCTTTTATTAAGAGTTAGTATTCTCTGCTAGATTTCTAATTTAAAAATATATATATGCAACAAGCAACAAAGGTTTAATGCATAGCACAGGGAACTGTAGTCAATGTCTTGTAATAACCAATAATGGAGAATAACTTGAAAAATAATGTGTATATGTATAACTGAATCACACACACAAAAAAAAATTCTACTTTTTGAAATTTAACAATGTTTATCTTTTTGCCAGTTTTTCTAAATGGCCTATGGACATCTAATAACAGCATATAAGATATAAAATTTTAAATATATTTATGTAGGATATGATTAATATAAATTAATATAAATCTATTATATTTAAATTATTAATGACATAGTTCAAGATGCTCCTATTCTTATTTTTTCTGCTCTTGATAAAACAGTCTCAGAAAAACCTTAATATGTCTCACTATGATTACATACTTTTTCTTTTCCCTTATATTTCTTCTGATTTTTCCTTTATGTATCTTTTTTTCTTTGTTGTTAAGGTGCCTAATGGTTTATGAAGTCTATCTTCTTTGTGAATTGTACCTTTTATCATTAAAAATATTCCATCTTTGAAAAAAATTAAAATATGGTTGCTTTGGGGAAAAAAAAAGAGTATCCTCAATGACTATAAATGTAGTAAGTAGGAAGAACGAATACCATTTTATGTACTTCACTGGCAAGGATGTTTTCTGTACATCAATCTAAGAAATACATATGGAGGCCTTATTTAAGCTATTAAGCAAGTTAAAAATGCAAATTGAGAAGGGGCTCATTAAGAAAAAATTTTTGCTTGTTTACATTGGTCCAACCAGTGAACTATTTTAGACAGCTTCTCAGCCTAGAGTCACAAGTACAGGTTTACACTGACTGGACTGAAATTCCAGCTCAGTCATTCACTGACCATGTGACCTCAGGCAACCTACTCTACTTCTTTATCTGCAAAATGGGGATAATAATAGTATATAATCACAGGGTTATTGTGCAGATTAAATGAGAAAATCCAGACAATGACTTTAGCATGGTGCCTATCATTTGATAAAAAATCAATAAATGTTAGCTGCTGCTAGTTAGTATTTCTGCCTGTCAATAATGATATTGAAGTTGTTGCTGCTTTCTGTTGCGTGTTGATTTTTTTAATGCATCTTAGGAACATTTCTCTTAGTAATGTCAATATAGCAATAAAATTAAAATATCAATTAAAAGTAAATTTTCTGACCCAATTTTTACTTTTAATTTTTCCCACTTAGAAAATAAAGTCTACAATGATGCTAACAGAAAATCAAGATTATAATATCTTACTCAGTATTTCAGAGGGAGTACTAAAGATTCACTTTACTTAGTATATTTGAGTTTATTATTGGTTTCCTTCTTAAACTATCGTAATATTACATTAGTATAGTCTCTGAGTTTTAAGCCGACTTTTTCACTCTCCTCTTTCACTTTCATCAAGAGGCTCTTTAGTTCTTCTTCACTTTCTGCCATAAGGGTAGTGTCATCTGCATATCTGAGGTTATTGATATTTCTCCTGGCAATCTTGATTCCAGCTTGTGCTTCCTCCAGCCCAGCATATCTCATGATGTACTCTGCATATAAGTTAAATAAGCAGGGTGACAATATACAGCCTTGACGTACTCCTTTCCCGATTTGGGATCAATTTGTTGTTCCATGTCCCGTTCTAACTGTTGCTTCTTGACCTGCATACAGGTTTCTCAAGAGGCAGGTCAGGTGGTCTGGTATTTACATCTCTTGAAGAATTTTCCACAGTTTGTTGTGATCCACACAGTCAAAGGCTTTGGCGTAGTCAATAAAGCAGAAATAGATGTTTTTCTGGAACTCTCTTGCTTTTTCTATGATCCAACGGATGTTGGCAAATTGACCATGGCATCTGGTCCCATCACTTCATGGCAAATAGATGGGGAAACAGTGGAAACAGTGACAGACTTTATTTTGGGGGGCTCCAAAGTCACTGCAGATGGTGACTACAGCCATGAAATTAAAAGACGCTTGCTCTTTGGAAGAAAAGTTATGACCAACCTAGACAGCATATTAAAAAGCAGAAACATTACTTTGCCAACAAAGGTCCATCTAGTCAAAGCTATTGTTTTTCCAGTGGTCATGTATGGATGTGAGAGTTGGACTATAAAGAAAACTGAGCACCGAAGAATTGATGCTTTTGAACTGTGGTGTTGGAGAAGACTCTTGAGAGTCCCTTGGACTGCAAGGAGATCCAACCAGTCCATCCTAAAGGAGATCAGTCCTGGGTGTTCATTGGAAGGTCTGATGTTGAAGCTGAAACTCCAATACTTTGGCCACCTGATGCGAAGAGCTGACCCATTGGAAAAGACCCTGATGCTGGGAAAGATTGAGAGCAGGAGGAGAAGGGGACGACAGAGGATTAGATGGCTGGATGGCATCACCGACTCGATGGACATGGGTTTGGGTGGACTCAGGGAGTTGGTGATGGACAGGGAGGCCTGGTATGCTGCAGTCCGTGGGGTCACAAAGAGTCAGAGAGGACTGAGTGACTGAACTGAACTAGCCTCCAATTAAAATAAATTAATTAATTTAAAAAAATAAGACTTCTCCTTGAAATGTAAGGGTTGCAGGTTTGATCCCTAGTCTGGGAGCTGAGATCCCAATGCCTAACAGCCAAAAAAAAAAAAAAACCACATAAAACAGAAACAATATTTTAAGAATTCAATAAAGACTTTAAAAATGGTCCAAAAAAAATTGTTTTTAAGAATGGACAAAGGATTTGAATATGCATTATCTCAAAGTATACAAATAATCAACAAGTACATGGAAAGATGTTCAACATTGTTAGTCATCAGAGAAATGCAAATCAAAACTATAAAAGAGATATTACTTCACATCTACCAGAATGACTATAATCAAAAAACAGCTAATAACAAGTGTTGGTGAGGATGCAGAGAAACTGCAACCCTCATGCACTGTTGGCGGGAATGTAAAATCACTTTGGAGAACGGTATGAAAGTTCCTCCAAATGTTAAACATAGAGTTATCATATGCTTCAACAACTCTCACTCCTAGGTATATATACCCAAGAGAATTGAAAATGTATCTTCACATGAAAACTTGTACACAAACGTTCAAGGCAGCACTATTTAAAATAGTCAAAAAGTAGAAACAATGCAAATATCCAACAACTGATGAATGAATAAACAAAATGTGATATATCCACATACTGGAATATTGTTCTGCCATAAAGAGGAATGAAGTTCTGATACATGCTATGACATGGATAAACCTTGAGAAAATTATGCAAATTGAAATAAGCCAGACACAAAAGGCCATATACTGCATAATTCTATTTATATGAAACATTCAGAATATGCAAATCCATACAGACAGAAAACGGATTAGTGGTTGCAAGGAGCAATGGAGAAAGGGGAATGGAGAGTGACTGCTAATGGGAATGAGGTTTCTTTTGGGAGTAATGAAAATATTCTGGAATTATACAGATGTGATTATTTGTGACTATACTAAAAACAACTGAATTATATCTTTCAAAAAGTAAACTTTGTGATATGTAATTTTATCTCAATAAAGCTGTTGTGAAAGAAAAAAAAGTTAAAGGGATTTCACAGTCATTCACAAATGCTTTTCAGTTACAAATACTTTATCGAAAGATGGGACTAAATGGAGGGAAAATGCAAACATTGAGTGCATTAAATATCTAATAATTACACATTTGTACTCATGTTCATTGGTTAGAGGAATTCATGGTGGCAAGCAAATTCAAATACCTTACCAAGAAGATGTGGCGTGCCAGATATGCAGGGAACACGGTGACTGTCCATCAAGATCACGTCGGGGAGAGGAAAGCATATTCAGGCAATCTTTAGAGAGTGTTTAATAAAGAGACCCTTTCCAAAGAAGTGTATGGGGTCAAGGGAAAGCGCAAGAGATAGCCCAGCATTTTTAGCTAGTAACAGGAGGACATCTTTACCATCCTAAGCCAGAAGGTGTGGGGAGGGAACAATTATCCGAGGCAAAAGGACAGAGTCTTGTGGAGGGAGACATCTGATAGAGGTCACAACCTTAGTGGAGAGGAGTCTCCAGCCCATGGAGACCCCTCAGAGAAGCCAAAAGGCAATAAATACCTGACCTCTCTCTTTTCTTTTCTTTCTGCTCTTGCTGGGGCTCCCATTGGAGCCAAACCAAACCAGAAGCCAAAGGACAAAGACGCTAAAATAGCACATAATCACAAGTTCCTAGGGCACAGAGGAGACTGCTGAATAGTAGACAATGGATCTTAAGGGATAAGGAGAAAATGTCCAGTACAAAACTGTAGTTGATATAAAAATTTTACATTTAATCACCAACTCAAGCTGATTCATTTCCAAATTGTCATCTTCTATAGGGCTCGATACCTAGAAAGTTTCCTTAATTTCACATGGCAAAAAGTTTTTTTTTTTCTTAATTAATTCCTTCAAATCTTTACCCAATGACCCAGCAATCCCACTAACAGGTATATACCCTGAGGAAACCAAAATTGAAAAAGACACATGTACCCCAGTGTTCACTGCAGCACTATTTACAACAGCTAGGACATGAAGGCAACCTAGATGGCCAGCGACAGATGAATGGCAAAGAAGCTGTGGTACATATATAACAATGGAATATTTCTCAGCCATAAAAAAGAACACATTTGAGTCCGTTCTAATGAGGTGGTCAAACCTAAAGCCTATTATACAGAGTGAAGTAAGTCAGAAAGGGAAAGATAAACATTGTATACTAATGCATATATATGGAATCTAGAAATATGATACTGATGAAATTATTTGCAGGGCAGCAGTGGAAAAGCAGATATAGAGAACAGACTTATGAACACAGGGGGAGGGGAAAAAGGAGAGGGTGGGATGTATGGAGAGAATAACATAGAAACATACACATTATCATATATAAAATAAATAGCCAATCGGAATTTTCTGTATGACTCAAGGAACTCAAACAGGGGCTCTATAACAATCTAGAGGGGTGGGATGGGGAGGGAAATGGGAGGGAGGTTCAAGAGGGACACATGTATACCTATGGCTGATTCTTGTAAACGTTTGACAGAAAACAAAATTCTGTAAAGCAACTGTCCTTCAATTAAAAAATAAGTAAATGTTTTTAAAAAGCTACAAGGATATATTGTATAACACAGGGAATATAGCCAATATTTTATAATAACTATAAATAAAGTATAACCTTTCAAAATTGTGAAAAAAATCTTCACCCAAGTAAATTTTCTCCCTTCCAATGAAAATTTTCCCAACTATCCTATCAAAATATGCAAACCCTCAATATTCTTTATTGCTTTATTCATTTCTGGAAGGAAGTGGCAACCCACTCCAGTATTCTTGCCTGGGAGATCCCATGGACAGAGGAGCCTGGAGGTCTACAGTCCATCGGGTCACAAAGAGTTGGACACAACTTGGCAACTGAGCACACACACATGCACCCTAGTGCTTAGGATAGTGCTTGACACAAAAAAGGTTTCTTAAATGTTTTATTAACTGCTTACTAGCTGTGTGGCCTTGGAAAAACTACCTAACTTCTCTGTGAATCAATTTTCTCATCTTAAAATGAGGACAATAAATAACTACCCTAAAGGTCTGTAATGAGGCTTAAATGAATTAAAATATTGTAAGTGCTTGAAAGTACCTGGCATATAATAAACATGCAAATGTTGATAATTATTTAACTTTAAACTACTGCATTAAAATTTTTATGTTTGAGCATATTTAAAAGTAATAATGGTTTCCCCGTCTCCAAGAAAATAAAAACTAATTATTTTCTTCCTGATGTTTTAGTGGATCTGATATCAAAACACACATATGATGTATTCATAGCATATATACCAATTTGAGTGTTAAACATGCATTTTTCCATTGCATACAAATTTGTGTATTTTTAGCCATGGTGGAAACAAAGCAAACAGGAACAATGCCTGCTTTCCTCATTCTTTAGAGGTGTAATGAAAGCCAAAACTTGCCAGGGAGCACCTGTCTCTTGCAATTATAATTGTTTAAGCAAATTTGACTTTTGGTGGTGTTTCCCCCCATCATTTAAAAATAAGTGATGATAATGACTACAGAGTTACATATTTTTCTTAATTTGTTCTTGTTTAGAATTAAACCCTGTTTATATTTTTAAAAACAAAATTTTAAATGCAATCCAAAAAGATACAGTTTGGCAAAACTAATGGCCTGTTTTCTCAAACAAAAATATGAGCCAAACTTAATACAGCGTATCTAACGCTTTAGAATTGAAAGTTTTAACTACTCCAGGGTTACAGTTCAGTTCAGTTCAATTCAGTTCAGTCGCTCAGTCGTGTCCGACTCTTTGCGACCCCATGAATTGCAGCACGCCAGGCCTCTCTGTCCATCACCAACTCCTGGAGTCTACCCAAACCCATGTCCCTCGAGTCGGTGATGCCATCCAGCCAGCTCATCCTCTGTCTTCCCCTTCTCCTCCCGCCCCCAATCCTACCCAGCATTAGGGTCTTTTCCAATGAGTCAACCCTTCGCATGAGGCGGCCAAAGTATTGGAGTTTCAGCTTCAACATCAGACCTTCCAATGAACACCCAGGATTGATCTCTTTTAGGATGGATTGATTGGATCTCCTTGCAGTCCAAGGGACTCTCAAGAGTCTTCTCCAACACCACAGTTCAAAAGCATCAATTCTTCAGCGCTCAGCTTTCTTCACCGTCCAACTCTCACATCCATACATGACCACTGGAAAAACCATAGCCTTGACTAAACGGACTTTTGTTGGCAAAGTAATGTCTCTGCTTTTAAATATGCTATCTAGGTTGGCCATAACCTTCCTTCCAAGGAGTAAGCGTCTTTTAATTTCATGGCTGCAGTCACCATCAGCAGTGATTCTGGAGCCCAAAAATTAAAGTCTGACACTGTTTCCACTGTTTCCCCATCTATTTCCCATGAAGTGATGGGACCAGATGCCATGATCTTTGTTTTCTGAACGTTGAGCCTTAAGCCAACTTTTTCACTCTCCTCTTTCACCTTCATCTCTCCTCCAGGGTTATAAGAGATTTACTATAGTGACAGCTTATTTTAACAGACACCTTGCCTTTTTATCCTTAGTAAGACAGACTTATAGATGATTAACACATATGATACAAGAAAAGCACAAAATATATATTTTTAAATGATTCAATAATTCTTTTTGCTAAACTATACATTTATTATTTAATAATTATTTATTAAATAATAATACTTATTATTTCCTATTATGATTTATTTAAAATTTGAATCACTATGCTGACCTATTAAAGATAAAATAAATTGTTTAATTAAATAAAGTATTTGAATGTCATCAGCCAAGGATAACAAAACATCACCACTGTTCTTGGAAATATTTGTGTGAATATATACACTGCAATGGAATGAATTTGTTCCTTCTCCTCACAGAGGCATGAACTGACAAAAATTTCACATTAATGTTACTTTTGGCATTCATTCAAAAAAGTAACTTGAAATAGCACTCACAAAATTTCCCAAAGCTTGAATAATCATTATTTTTAATTCTAGTAAATCACAGGATGTTCATCCTCTCTTCTCAGTTACAACAAATCTACAACAAATCAACATTTTATTGTGAGTTTTTTTCCTTCTTTTTCTTTTTTTTTCTTCTTTTTTTTCTTTTTTTGCTACCAAGTACAACTATAATTAATGAAAAAAATAATTGAAATTATTATAACATTAACATCTTTTGGGACTTTTTCTTAAAGCCTCTTTTCATTTCTCTTATTCCTACATCCCTTTCTCAGCTTTATTATGATTACAGAAACAAACTGCGCATGTGTGTGCTCACTTGTGTCTGACTCTCTGCAACCCTGTGGACTGTAGCCCACCAGGCTCCTCTGTCCATGGGATTCCCAGGCGAGAATACTGGAGTGGTTTGCCATTTCCTCCTCCAAGGGATCTTCCCAACCCAGGGATCGAACCCACATCTCTTGTGTCTCCTGCATTGGCAGGCAGGTTCCTTACCAATAGCGCCACCTGGGTTACACAAACTGTTAACAAACTGTAAGGGCCACTAACTGAATAAGATCATTCATGACACACTTAAAACATTGTGTACCCTTATGTAAGGTTTCTATTAATTCTGTCCAATTTCATCCAGCTCTAGGATCAATCATTATGCATCCCTTCATTTATTAAAAAGCACTGTTCCAGGTAGGGTAGATCTACAGTGAAAATAACAGATACTTTACCCCCCATTCTCACTGCTATGCCTTTTTTCTTCCTTCTATCTCAGTGAAAATAGTTATAATCACCACTTACTGAGAATTTATTAGGCAAAGTTCACAATGATGTGTTTTTACTAGAATTAACTAATTCTCACAAGATGACCTGGCAAGTAACAGACAATGTAGTACTCAGTATAGTTCAGCTTCTAGCTCTGTCATTTACTAGCTGTGTTCCTTGGGAAAGTAACTTAATGTCATCTTTGCTAGCATCAATTTCTCTTTTTGGCAAAATTGGAATAATTATAGTATTAATATCTTCCCTTTATCTGCAAATTAGTAATCATAATATTATCTAATGCAAAGAATTTTTATAGATATTAAGTGTTAATGTATTTAAGAATGTAGACTAGTGCCTAGGTTAATAAATATGAGCCATTATTATAGTTGCTATTTTATCAAAGAAGAATTTGATAGATTTAAGTTACCTGAACACAAAGACACAACAAAAAGAGACTGAGCCAGGATCTCTAAACTCTAGCCTGATTCCATGGATATCCATGTGAAGTTTTAACTGTACCAATCCAATATGCAACAGATATCACCCTCTTGGGAAGATTGAAACATAAAAAGAAGAAAATCTTGCCCTCTGAATAGAGTTATAAAGCTCTTCTAAACAGTCTAGTTATTTCTAGGACAATAGTGGAGGGAGATGTTAAAGATTTTCAAATAACTTATTGAAAGAGGAAAGGGAATAAAAATGACAGAGTTACAACAGAATTGAACAATTCAGAGGCAAAAAAAATTTTTCGTTTATTTTCTACTCACTCACTCTTCAGAACACAGATAATATTAGACACTCATCACATCACGCAAAAGGAAAAGGGCAGACTTCATGCGACTGATCATCATTCACAAGCAATTAATTCTAGACGAAAACAAATATAAATAATGCATATCTCTCACTTTTTTGTCAGTATGGCTGCCTTGAGCCAGTATTATAACATTTAAAAAACAAATTAGTCAAACATGAACCAATTCACAAATTTCTTACTTCCCAAAAGGTTGTGGAATCACAGCAAATATGAATATTAAGCTTAATTTTAAAAAGTGAAAAGTGCCTTTACTTCTAGAGACATGATCTTCCTCATCATTTATATAGAAAAATAATTCATGGAACTCTGAGTGTTGGCTGCCACTGTACTGTCACAATGCCTCCACACTAAGTTAAAGCATTCATTCACAAGGTAATTTTTTCCAAAGTGTTTAAAGATCACAAACTATACATTTCTTCAGTACTGAGAAACTAGTTAATGTTCAGTTCAGTTCAGTCACTCAGTCATGTTCGATCTTTGCGATTCCATGGACTGCCACACGCCAGGCCTCCCTGTCCATCACCAACACCCTGAGATTCCTCAAACTCATGTCCATCGAATCAGTGATGCCATCCAGCCATCTCATCCTCTGTTGTCCCCTTCTCCCCCTCCGCCTTCAATCTTTCCCAGCATCAGGGTCTTCTCCAATGAGTTAGTTCTCCCATTAGGTGGCCAAAGAATTGGAGTTTCAACTTCAGCATCAGACCTTCCAATGAATATGCAGGACTGATCTCCTTTAGGATTGAGTGGTTGGATCTCCTTGCAGTCCAAGGGACTCTCAAGAGTCTTCTCCAACACCACAGTTCAAAAGCATCAATTCTTCAGCGCTCAGCTTTCTTTATAGTCTAACTCTCACATCCATACATGACTACTGCAAAAACCGTAGCTTTGACTAGATGGACCTTTGTTGGAAAAGTAATGTCTCTGCTTTTTAATGTGCTGTCTCAGGTGGTCAAAGCTACTCTTCCAAGGTAAACAGGCGTCTTTTAATTTCGTGGCTGCAATCACCATCAGCAGTGATTTTGGAGCCCAAAAAAAAAAAGTCTCACACTGTTTCCATTGTTTCCCCATCAATTTGCCAAGAAGTGATGGGACCAAATGCAATGATCTTAGTTTTCTGAATGTTGAGTTTGAAGCCAACTTTTTCACTCTCCTCTTTCACTTTCATCAAGAGGCTCTTTAGTTCTTCGTTTTCTGCCATAAGGGTGGTATCATCTGCATATCTGAGGTTATTGATATTTGTCCCGGCAATCTTGATTTCAGCTTGTGCTTCATCCAGCCTGGCATTTCACATGATGTACTCTGCATATAAGTTAAATAAGCAGGGTGATAACATACAGCCTCGACATACTCCTTTCCCAGTTTGGAACCATTCCGTTGATCCCTGTCTGGTTCTAACTGTTGCTTCTTGACCTAAATACAGATTTCTCAAGAGACGGGTCAGGTGGTCTGGTATTCCCATCTCTTTCAGAATTTTCCACAGTTATTGTGATCCACACAGTCAAAGGCTTTGGCATAGACAATAAAACAGAAATAGATGTTTTTACTGGAATTCTCTTGCTTTTTCAATCATCCAGTGGATGCTGGCAATTTGATCTCTGGTTCCTCTGCCTTTCCTAAATCCAGCATGAACATCTGTCAGTTCACAGTTTATGTACTGTTGAAGCCTGGCTTGGAGAATTTTGAGCATTACTTGCTAGCGTGTGAGATGAGTGCAATTGTGTGGTAGTTTGAACATTCTTTGGCATTGTCTTTCTTTGGGATTGGAATGAAAACCGATCTTTTCCAGTCCTGTGGCCACTCCTGAGTTTTCCAAATTTGCTGGCATATTGAACACAACAATTTCACAGCATCACCTTTTAGGATTTGAAATAGCTCAACTGGAATTCCATCACCTCCACTAGCTTTGTTCACAGTGATGCTTCCTAAGGCCCACTTGACTAGGCATTCCAGGATGTCTGGCTCTAGGTGAGTGATCACACCATCGTGGTTATCTGGGTCATGAAGCTCTTTTTTGTATAGTTCTTCTGTGTATTCTTGCCACCTCTTCTTTATATCTTCTGCTTCTGTTAGGTCCATACCATTTCTGTCCTTTATTGTGCCCATCTTTATATGAAATGTTCCCTTGGTATCTCTCATTTTTTTGAAGAGATCTCTAGTCTTTCCCATTCTATTGGTTTCCTCTATTTCTTTGCATTCATCACTGAGGAAGGGTTTCTTATTTCTCCTTGCTATTCTTTGGAACTCTGCATTCAAATAGGTATATCTTTCCTTTTCTCCTTTACCTTTAGCTTCTCTTCTTTTCTCAGGTATTTGTAAGGCCCCCTCAGGAACCATTTTGCCTTTTTGCATTTCTTCTTCTTAAGAATGGTCTTGATCACTGCCTCCTGTACAATGTCACGAACCTCCATCCATAGTTCTTCAGGAACTCTATCAGATCTAATCCCTTGAAGCTATTTGTCACTTCCATTGTATAATTGTAAGGGATTTTATTTAGATCATACCTGAACGGTCTGGTAGTTTTCCCTACTTTCTTTAAGTCTTAATTTTGCAATAAGGAGGTCATGATCTGAGCCAGTCAGCTCCTGGTCTTGCTTTAGCTAACTATATAGAACTTCTCCATCTTTGGCTGCAAAGAATATAACCAATCTCATTTTGGTATTGACCATCTAGTGATGTCCATGTGTAGAGTATTCTCTTGTGTTGTTGGAACAGGGTGTATGCTATGACCAGTGTGTCCTCTTGGCAAAACTGTGTTAGCCTTTGCCCTGCTTCATTTTATACTCCAAGACCAAATTTGCCTGTTACCCAGGTATCTCTTGACTTCCTACTTAAACTCTTAACATTCCTAGTTACTCTTATATGTATATAAAATAAGTCCTACAAACATACAAACAAAAAAATGTGAGCAGTAATGAGAATGAAAATGAGCATAATTATCTTACATCCTATTTTTCTTACTTAATGTTTATTCAGTATACAATTACATTTTAGAAAACCCTTTTCACTCCTATTAGTGATAAAATTTACATATTTATGTTTCTTCCTAGATATATATGCACACAAAAGTATGTATATGTATGTATTTAGGACAATGATGTCTTTTTTAAATAAAAACTAGAATAAAAAAATAAATCCTAGAGACCTAACATAGAATAGTGAATGTAGATAATAATATTGAATGATAACCATCAAACTTAGAAAAGGACTAGATCTTAACTATTTCTACCACAATGAAAGAGAAATGATAATTTGTAATATGACAGAGGCTACATATTGTTACAATGTACAATATTGCTACAATGGCAACCATATTACAAAGATACATATTACATGTATTTCTGTATCAAATCAATATGTTGCATACCAAAAACTCATATAATGTTATACACTAAATATATTTCATAAAAAGCATATTATGTACCTATCTGTATATCTATTTATTTATCCCATGAAAGAAGATGAACCCAACAAGTATATTCCTCACTTAATAAAATGGGTAGAAGAGACAGCCAGAGCATATGAGTGAAGCAAACAAGAGGAATTAAATATGTCAGTCAAACACATGAGAATATTATTTGGGGTATTTTTGCTTGTAAATGTTCACGTAACATTTCAGCTGGCTAACGCTAGGCTTTAACTTATGCACATATGTGGGATAAAGGAATCTCTCAAAGAATGAAGAGGCTTTATTCAAAAGTATACAGTGGAAATTAGTCCTCACAATGGGCTTCCTTTAGAAAAAATCACTGGGTTAGCAGTATGTTTTCCATCACACATGAATTTCTAGGGTTTGACTCAGCTGGTCCAAGAAGGAATAACAGTTAGAGCACTGTGCAATAATAATTGCTTGCTGTGGCATTAATCACCTACTGTGGCCCTAACTGAAGCAAAATCTACCCTGTCCCTTTAACAGGGAAAATGTTTAAGCAAAGTATGTGACTATGATATATCTGACTACCATATCCATGAAGAGTATTTAAGCATGGGAAAATGAAAGGCAACATAACACATTCAGAGTAACATAACAATAGTGACTTCTAGCTGATGTGCCCATAAGTCTTAGGTAAAGATAAACGAGAATAAAGCACATCTAAAAAGAATTTTACTCAGAGCAATATTCCACTTTTGCAGTCAATAAAGGAGATAAAAATCTTATCAATATAATAATAAATGTAGATCCTGGTACAGATAAAAGTACCCTCCATACATATAAAAATAAATTCTGCTTGAAGGGTACATGTAAGGGATATGATCAGTAAATAAAATCTTTCTATTCTACTAGGAAGATAATTGGCTTATTTTGAGCACACAGAATCTGAAACAGTTAATCATGAAGATAAAGTCAGTTGGGAAAATCATTTGTCAGTATCTAGTAATACCAATACTCACCTAGAGCCAGACATCCTGGAATGTGAAGTCAAGTGGGCCTTAGAAAGCATCACTATGAACAAAGCTAGTGGAGGTGATGGAATTCCAGTTGAGCTGTTTCAAAACCTCAAAGGTGATGCTGTGAAAGTGCTGCACTCGATATGCCAGCAAATTTGGAAAACTCAGCAGTGGCCACAGGCCTGGAAGAGGTCAGTCTTCGTTCCAATCCCAAAGAAAAGCAATGCCAAAGAATGCTCAAACTACCGCACAATTGCACTCATCTCATACACTAGTAAAATAATGCTCAAAATTCTCCAAGCCAGGCTTCAGCAATATGTGAACCGTGAACTTCCAGATGTTCAAGCTGGTTTTAGAAAGGGCAGAGGAACCAGAGATCAAGTTGCCAACATTCGCTGGATCATTGAAAAAGCAAGAGTTCCAGAAAAACATCTATTTCTGCTTTATTGACTATGCCAAAGCCTTTGACTGTGTGGATCACAAGAAACTGTGGAAAATTCTGAAAGAGATGGGAATCCCAGATCACCTGAACTGCCTCTTGAGAAATCTGTATGCAGGTCAGGAAGCAACAGTTAGAACTGGACACGAACAACAGACTGATTCCAAATAGGAAAAGGAGTACGTCAAGGCTGTATATTGTCACCCTGCTTATTTAACTTATATGCAGAGTACATCATGAGAAATGCTGGGCTGGAAGAAACACAAGCTGGAATCAAGATTGCTGGGAGAAATATCAATAACCTCAGATATGCAGATGACACAACTCTTATGGCAGAAATTGAAGAGAAACTAAAAAGCCTCTTGATGAAAGTGAGAGAGGAGAGTGAAAAAGTTGGCTTAAAGCTCAACATTCAGAAAACTAAGATCATGGCATCCGGTCCCATCACTTCATGGCAAATAGATGGGGAAACAGTGGAAACAGTGGCAGACTTTATTTTTTTAGGCTCCAAAATCACTGCAGATGGTGATTGCAGCCATGAAATTAAAAGACGCTTACTCCTTGGAAGGAAAGTTATGACCAACTTAGATAGCATATTTAAAAGCAGAGACAGTATTTTGCCAACAAAGGTCCGTCCAGTCAAGGCTCTGGTTTTTCCAGTGGTCATGTATGGATGTGAGAGTTGGACGGTGAAGAAAGCTGAGCGCCGAAGAATTGATGCTTTTGGATTGTGGTGTTGGAGAAGACTCTTGAGAGTCCCTTGGACTGCAAGGAGATCCAACCAGTCCATCCTAAAGGAGATCAGCCCTGGGTATTCATTGGAAGGACTTATGTTGAAGCTGAAACTCCAATACTTTGGCCACTTCATGCGAAGAGTTGACTCACTGGAAAAGACCCTGATGCTGGGAAGGATTGGAGGCCAGAGGAGAAGGGGACGACAGAGGATGAGCTGGCTGGATGGCATCACCAACTCGATGGACATGGGTTTGGGTAAACTCCAGGAGTTGGTGATGAACAGGGAGGCCTGGCGTGCGGCGATTCGTGGGGTCACAAAGAGCCCGACATGAATGAATGAGCAACTGAACTGAGTTGACTAATACCAATATAGGCATCCCCCATGACCTGCAATCTAATTCTCTGTGTACAGCAAACAGAAACGCACAAAATGTCCATCGAAAGATGTATACAAGAATATTCATTGCAGCACTATTTTCTATAGAAAAAAAAAAAAAATTCAAGAAGCAACTCCAAAGTCTGTTGAATAGTAGAATGGACAAATAGTGGTATATCTACACAATGAAGTGCTAAAATATAATTATGTAATAATAATGAATGAATTTTTCATATTAAATACATATAACTCAATGAATGAATCTTACATATATCCTGAATGATTCCATGATCCATTTATATGAAGTTGAAAAACAAGTAAAATATCTGTGGTGTTAGAATTCTAAATACTGGTTATCCTCTGTGGAGATGTAATGATGATATGAGGATCCTTTGGGGGTTCTGGGAACATTCTGCTTATTGATCTATTTTCTGGTTACACAGATATATGTTTACTTTGAGAAAGTTCATCAAGCCATTCATTTT
This sequence comes from Giraffa tippelskirchi, assembly GCF_054371585.1. Taxonomy (NCBI): domain Eukaryota; kingdom Metazoa; phylum Chordata; class Mammalia; order Artiodactyla; family Giraffidae; genus Giraffa; species Giraffa tippelskirchi. Next base: position 112,214,737 of record NC_137278.1, on the reverse strand, counting down.
TCTATTTGTGTATAATACTTCATTTAAAAGCTTAGCTAAAACAGTACAAAGCAGACTCTGGATTCAAGTCCTACCTCCATGTCTACAAGACTCATTCTCTTAAGCAAGTTATATAACCTCTCTTAGCTTCAATTTTCCAATTTGTACAGCATAGATAATTATAGCACCTACCTAAAAGAATATTTATAATTACATAGCTAATGGACCAGGCACAAAATATGTGTTTAATAAATTAGTGCATATCATGAGGCAGAGAAAGCAATGGCACCCCACTCCAGTACTCTTGCCTGGAAAATCCCATGGACGGAGGAGCCTGGTAGGCTACAGTCCATGGGGTCGCTAAGAGTCGGACACGACTGAGCAACTTCACTTTCACTTTTCCCTTTCACGCATTGGAGAAGGAAATAGCAACCCACTCCAGTATTCTTGCCTGGAGAATCCCAGGGACGGCGGAGCCTGGTGGGCTGCCGTCCATGGGGTTGCACAGAGTCAGACATGACTGAAGCGTCTTAACAGCAGCAGCAGCAGCATGAGGCAGGTTGATTCCTCAGTGATGAGCTACAGAAGAAAACAACCTGAAAGTTAAAACTTATATCACTGGAGAGAAGGCTCATGGCAGACAAGAAAGAAGACTATTTCAAAGCAAGGGCCATCAAGCCATCAACATGCCAGGTGCTACAAAAGGTCAAGGAAGATGAGGAGTGAAAAGATTTGCTTTTATGGAAGTCATTGGGGACCTTTATCTGAGCAAACAAACAAGTTAGGAGCAGAAGTCAGACTGTAGTGAGTTAAAGCACAAATGAGAGGTTAGGAAATGGAGATATCTAAGTAACTCTTTCAAGAAGTGTGGTTGTGAAGGAAAAATAAAGAAGGTGCCAAAGATAGAGGAGGAGGATATGAAATCAAGAAAGTCATTTTTAACGGAAGAGAATACACATGAAGAACCAATAGAGAAGGACTGATAACACAGGGAAGAAGAAGATCAACAGAACAAAGTTCATAAGGAAGTGAAGAAAATGGAAATCAAAGCACAAGATAGAGTTATTCTGAGCAGGAAGAAGAAAGCCTCTCCTTGTGATGTCTCAAGAGGAAAAGAAGAAAGGATGAGTGCAGATGCTGGGCAACTGGTAGGTAGAGGGACATTCTGATTTCAATTTTCTCAGTGAAGTAAAAGGAAGCTTCATCTACCAAGAGCTAAGGTAAAATTAATAGGATAGAGGATATTGATATAATGAGATTTTTTAATATATATATATGAAATTACTGATGAGAATGGGAGAGACCATTAGAGTTAGAGTCTCTCCCATTCTCGATAATTATGTATATATATATATATATATATATATATATATATATATATATATATACAGCCAAGCAGTGTTGAAATCCCAACTGTTTCATGGCACCAGCCCACAAGCTCATGTAATCTCCAGCAGCACTTTACATCTCTAAGGTATTCTTACAGTGACTTTACAATTATTTTTAAGATCCCAGGTGTACAGCTATGACAGATGGTTAGACTGGTCCAGGTATGAGCTTTCTGTAAGACTGGTGCAAAGGCAAGGCTCATACTAATAGTTTCAAATGACAGAAACTCAACTCAAGCTAGCTTGAACCTATTTTTTTAATGATTAGGCTGTATAACTGGAAACTTCAAAGTGTATCTGGTTCCAGGAGGTTAACCACTGTCAATTGCAACCTGTCTTTTTCTCCATTTCTTGACTCTGTTTTACTTTCTGTTGTCATTTTCAGACAAATTCTTCACTGGTTGCAAAAGAGAATACTTGAATCTTAATACATTGTTACACTAGCCATCCTCCCAAAAAAGAGAGTACATCTATCCCATTAGTTTCAGAAATTATTACAGGAATGACTCCTTTTGTGTCTTCTTGAATCATAACTGTTGTTGTTCAATCGCCACCTCCAACTTTTCACGACCCCACGGACTACAGCACACTAGGCTTCCCTGTCCCTCACCATCTCCCAGAGCATGCCCAAGTTCATGTCTATTGAATCAGTGATGCCATACAGCCATCTCATCCTCTGCTGCCCTCTTCTCCTTTTGCCTTCAGTCTTTCCCAGCATCAGTGTCTTTTCCAATGAGTTGGCTGTTTACATCAGGTGGCTAAAGTACTGGAGCTTCAGCTTCAGCATGAGTCTTTACAATGAATATTTAGGGTCTTGAATCAAAGGCCCATTCCTAAATCAATTTTGTGGCCCTAGAAATGAAGAACTCTGATTGGCTACCCTCGGAGCTGGTGGGTGGGGTCAGTTCTGCTCAAACTGCATGAACCACCCTTGTAGGAGGGAGTTCTCCTAAAGAAGAAATGCAGGAATGGCAAAACAGAAAAAAATGGAAAAACTCAAAAGCACATTACTTTTCTCATTTATTTTACTTTCTAGTGTCTCCTTCGCATTCAGACTAAACATTATTTTTCAATGCCCAAACTTAACGTTATACCTTTTATATTTTTGAGTACCCAAACTTGACCTTATATTTTTTCAGTTTCTCGTTTATACACTTCCATATTTCTGTTACTTGCTTCTCACCCTCTATTCATCTACATTCAAAATACTTATTAATCTTCACCTTCTTAAATCTTTCATTAACCAAGATCATTTCAGTGTTTGAAAAACAAAGCCATTTCTACTTTTCTAATGAATTCAAGTTAATTACTTTATTAATCATTCTCGAAATGGTGATGAGTATCAAAATTCATTTTCAAAATAGCTCCCTATATTTAAGGACATGGGATGAAATAAAATGTGCTGTTGTCCTACACACATGTATTATTCCACACACATTTCAGTATATATACATTGGCAGTCTAAATTTAATTGACACTAATCTGAGGAGTTAACACAAATTGGATCTTGTTGCCTTCTCTTTAGAATACTTTAATATTTTGTATTTCCCTGAATGGAAAGGCCAAACTACTTGACGTAGCATATGGAACCCAGCACAGTCCAGTTCCTGCCACCCTGCATCATGTCACACCTTCCTCGTGCGTTCTCCATTGCACCTCCCTGGTCTTCCTTCAACCATTCCTACATACCAGGCAACCTCCACCACAGAACTGTCACAGAGGCTCTCATTTTTGCCTGGCAAGTTTTCTGTTTTCATTCTTCAGAGCTCTGCTCAAATATCTTATCTTCAGAGAAGGAGAGATTTTCCCTGACCTCCTTGACCGCAACAATCCACCCATTAGACTTATTTTCAGTTTTCTTGGAACCGTACTGGGTACCTCTCTTTGACATCTTTTGACCCAGTTGTAGCTTTATAATTGTTTGCATGATTGCTTCATTATAATCTATCATACTTGATGTACTGTAAATGCTATGGTAGAGACCATCTAGTTTTGCTCACTCTTGTATCCCTAGTTCCCAACCCCAGTTGAATACATTCTTGGTACTCAGTAAAATGAATTTATTTATAAATTCTTGATATTAAAAAAATCAACTCTTTTCATTTGATCTCTTGGTTTCTGATGAAAGCAAGACTACACAAGAGCCTAAAAGAATTTTTTTTTAAATTAGTTCATCTATTTTTAAACTTTACAATATTGTATTTGTTTTGCCATATATTGACATGAATCCACCATGAGTGTACATGTTTTCCCCTTCCAGAACCCTTCTCCCACCTCCCTCCCCATCCCATACTGAGCTCAGGATTTTGCTTAGGGGATAAGAAAAATAGTAAGTATATATATATGTGTATACACTAACATTTATTTTCTAAACACTGGCTGTTTATATATGTTCCAACTAGATTTTCTCAAGCCATTTTTCAAGAGACAATGTGCTAAGTAATATGCTTCTCTTCTGTCTGCTATCACCGCAGAGTTACAAAAATTAAAATTTATGCATAATAATTTTAGGCCTTGACCACTGCTTAGCATTGTCCGGTTATATGAAGTATAGTTGTCCGTTTGATAGCAAATGCTATATGTATCTTGGCACCAACATTATAATTTACATATAACTAATTCTTCATGAAAAATATCTCTTCACTTTATACCCTAAAGGACTTATTATCTCCCCAGGGGCAGATGGAGATTTATATATATATATAATGATAACAGCCCTCTTTACAAAATTAAAGATGCTGGCCAACTCCTTCTTTGGCAGCTGTGTGACCTGCATAATTGCATTTGCCTTTCTAAATTTCCCCTGAAGCTTCAGTTGAATAAGGTATTCTTTTATATTTGCATTTTGAAAAAGCCTAATCGTGCTACATTAAACAACTGCCCCCAGCTTCCCCCAGCTGCAGTCTCAGACCTGGCTGGTATTGGTGAACATTCTGTGTGTTGGCAAATCACTTTGAGAATTTTCCAGAGGAAAATCATTAGTATTCATGCACTTATATGGGCAAAATATTTAGATTTTGTACAATACCAGCTACAGTGAACATTTCTAAGGTAACTTTCCTACAACTCTACTCAGTCAGAGTTAAGAGCACATTCAATAGGGCTTGCTTATTAAAAATTGTGCTTAAAATGACACTAATACCACAGTCATGGAAGAAAAGTATGGGTAGGTTTTATTTCTCTTATATCCACCAAGACTATAATCTAATGTCATTTAATTGCAAATGTAAATAAACTAGGAATATGAAACTAGGGAAGTGCCCCTCATTCTCCAAGACCTGCTATACCCATAGGTACCTTCTGAAAAAGCAACATGTAACTCCTAATGCAAGATTGGCTGAGGTTGGTTGCATGTGATTAGACTATACAGATTTAAACCAACTTCCTCCCCAGAAGTAATGCACAGGTTGAACCAAGAGCCTTTTGGTAGCCTGAAACAAAAAGTTTGCATGATGGTCTCTATATTGGATGGTGGCTAGCAATCCTTTTAAGTGCTCTAGCTTTGGACATTTACATTTATCCAGTATGTACGAATTGAGGATATACTCTGGGTCAGGCAGGGCACCAAGTACTGTGGACACTGAAGAAAGGACAGCTGTTTTCTGTGCTCATTGAGCTTACTAATGGGGAAGTTAAATATTAGTCAGTTAAGTCACATGAATGAGCATACATTTATATTCTAACACATGTGCTATGAGGAAGTAAAACAGTGCTATGAGAACCCCACTCAATATGAGAGGCTCAAGAAGACTTATCTGGGGGAAAAAAAAGGTGGATTGAGCTGAGAGATAAAGGTGAAATAGAGGTAACAAGCTGAAGAATTGGAGAAGAATATTACTAGAAGAGGGAACTACAGTATTGTGAGATTCTTGTGAGCCCACTGGAAAATCAATCAGTCAGTGCCACTGGAATACAGGGATTGAGGAAAGGAATAGAGTGAGGTTAAGCTAAAGACATAGTTAGGAGCCAAACTACAGAAGCCCTTGAGGGCTATGTTCATTACTTTGGTCTCTATCTAAAACAACAATGGTAAGTCCCTAAAGGGATGGGAGTTGGGGGCAGAGAGGAAGTAACATACTCAAACTTGTATAAAGTATTTCTATAGCTGCAATATAATAAACTGATGAAAGATATAGCGTGGACTTGTACAGACCAAATAGAATAACTGCAGAAGTTCAGGCTGCAGAAAATAGCAGTACAGACTAAAGTAGTGCATTAGAAAAGGAGAGAAGTGAGTAGATTCATAAGATATTTAGGAGATAAATTTGACAAGATTTGTTATGAGGTTTAGAAATGCTGAACTCATGAACTCTTTGAGGCATCCAAGTAGAGATATTGAATAGGCAACTGAGTGTATGTGTCAGGAGGTCAGAGGTCTGGTCTGGATGTATAAATTTGGGAGGCATTAGCAAATTGGTGAAAACTGAGCCATGGACACAGAAAATGCTGTCCAGAAAGAGAACTCGTGATAGACACAAAGATGCACTGTTTACATCTCCCAACAGACATCCTCCTGCTCCTTCAGCATCGGCCTCAGCTGAAAGAACCTCCTCACGGGATCTCATGCCTTTTCTGGACACCTCATTTCTAGTAAGTGAGTAAAGGACGAGTATGAAGCTCAGCCACTTTAATCCAATGGTGGATGCATCCATGATTTAAAATTCCCCCACCTCCACTCTCAGCTTGGCCAAGGCTTTGTCAGGACTGTGCCAAAGTTCAACTTCTTTCTCAGGTCTTTACCTTCCTTCCCCAGGTGTTGATTCATAATGAACGACTTGCACACCAAACTCTATCATGACAACATCTGATCTAGTGGACCCAGCCTATGCTGCTGCTAAGTCGCTTCAGTCGTGTCCGACTCTGTGCGACCCCATAGATGGCAGCCCACCAGGCTCCGCCGTCCCTGGGATTCTCCAAGCAAGAATACTGGAGTGGGTTGCCATTTCCTTCTCCAGTGCATGAAAGGGAAAAGTGAAAGTGAAGTTGCTCAGTCGTGTCCGACTCTTAGCGACCCCATGGACTGTAGCCTACCAGGCTCCTCCATCCGTGGGATTTTCCAGGCAAGAGTACTGGAGTGGGGTGCCATTGCCTTCTCCGGACCCAGCCTATAACAGAGTACAAAACACAAAGGGGAAAGTGCTTAGAACTAATCAGTAAGAGAAGGGTAAGTCTGCAAAGTAACAGAGAAAGAAATGCTAGAAAGTAAGGTGGAAAACTTCGATAACATGGCACCCTGGAAACCAAAATAAACATGTTTCAAGAAACAAATAGTGGGTAAGAGCTCTGGGAGATCAGAAAAAATTTAGTGGAAAATATCTATTGGATTTAAATCATGAGGTCACCGGTAATATCAGCCACAGTCGTTTTGGTTCAATGCTAGCAAAAAGCCACCATACTGAAAAGGTTGAAGAGTGAGAGGTGAGAAAATGAACTCACCAAATAATGAAAACTACTCTTCAGAAACTTTAGATTTAAAGAAATGGAAAACATTGAAAGGAATTGGAGGGGGAACATGGAAGTCAATAAAAGAACATTGCTTTAGATGGAAAATACATGAACAAGTTTAAGTGTAACTGGAAATAATCCAATTTAGAAGGATATGCCGAATAAACAGCAGAGTGGAGCCAGAGAGGAGGAATTGATACGACTTCTGACAAGGCATGAAGGGATGAGATTCAAACACAGGGGGAAAGACTGGCTCTAAATGACCAGACTATATCCTATACTGAAACAGGAGGAAACGAGAAGAACATGGGTACAGATGGAATTGTATGAATTTGCTAGCAGGAAGCTGAGAGAGTTCCCATCTGATGTCTTCTATTTTCTTCAGGAAGTAGGAGGTGAAGTCATCTGCTGAGAATGAAGAGGAGTTACAAATATTTAAAGTTTGATTGGAGCGTACAATCTTTAAAACAACTTTTCAAAATGAAGAAATTTACCAGGAAGGCATGGAAGAATTGGCAGACTTAAAGAATCCAATATATTGGAATCAATCTGTCTGATAAGTGACTTTTTTGGCAGTGCCAGGCTATTCAGTTGTAGGTATAGAGAAGGCACATAGATGCATTGATTCACAGTTGGGCTTTTGTCAGATAAATTTTTAAAAATCACTGTTTAAGAGATGAAGGCACCAGGGACTTAACAGTATTGGTTGATAGTGTTATCAAATAAAGCATCTGTGTGATATAAATTAAACAATGTGGTGAAAGAAGAAAAAGATAAGGTGGGATTGTTGGCTGGGGAAAACTTTAAGGGGTTACCACATTAAAGCAATACTTCTTCAGTTTTGAAGTTTTTGCTAATAATATGCAGAATAAGATTCAAGTTTGAAGGGGGGGACCTGATATTTGGCATTTCTAACAAGTTCTAAGTTAATGCTGATATTTCTGGTCTAAGGATCAGAGTTTTTCTTATTTTTTAATTGAAGAACAATTGGTTTATAGAATTCTGTTGGTTTCTGCAAACATCAACATGTATCAGCCATAGGTATACAGATGTCCCCTCCCTCTAGAACCTCCCTCCTACCACCCTCCCCATCCCACTCCTCTAGGTTGTTAGAGCCCTGGTTAGAGTTCCCTGAGTCATCAGTAAATTCCCATTGGCTATTTATTTTATATAGGGTAATGTATATGTTTCCATGTTACTCTCTCCATACATCCCAACCTCTTCTTCCCCCCGATCCAGTGTCCATAAATCTGTTCTATATGTCTCTGTCTCTACTGTGTGTTAGTCACTTAGTCGTGTCCAACTCTTGGAGACCCTATAGACTGCAACCCACGAGGCTCCTCTGTCCATGGGCTTCTCCAGGCAAGAATACTAGAGTGGGCTGCCATTTCCTTCTCCACTGTCTCCATTGCTGCCCTGCAAATAATTTCATTAGTATCATCTTTCTAGATTCCATATATGCATTAGTATACAGTATTAGTCTTTCTCTTTCTGACTTACTTCAGTCTGTATAATAGGCTTCGGGTTTATTCACCTCATTAGAACTGACTCAAATGCATTCCTTTTTATGGCTGAATATTAGAGTTCAGTTCAATCACTCAGTCACGTCCGACTCTTTGCTACCCCATGGACTGCAGAATGCCAGGCCTACCCGTCCTTCATCAACTTCTGGAGATTGCTCAAACTCATGTCCATCAAGTAGGTGTTGCCATCCAACCATCTTATACTCTGTTGTGCCCTTCTCCTGCCTTCAATCTTTACCAGCATCAGGGTCTTTTCCAATGAGTTTTGTTCACAACAGGTGGCCAAAATACTGGAGTTTCAGCTTCAGCATCAGTCCTTCCAATGAATATTCAGGACTGATTGATTTCCTTTAGGATGGACTGGTAGGATCTCCTTGCAGTCCAAGGGACTCTCAAGAGTCTTCTCCAACACCACAGTTCAAAATCATCAATTCTTCAGCACTCAGCTTTCCTTATAGTTCAACTTTCACATCCATACATGACTAATGGAAAAACCATAGCTTTGACTAGATGGAACTTTGCTGGCAAAGTATGTCTCTGCTTTTTAATATGCTGTCTAGGCTAGTCATAGCTTTTCTTCCAAGGAGCAAGCATCTTTTAATTTCATGGCTGTAGTCATCATCGGCAGTGATTTTGGAGCCCCAAAAAATAGTCTCTCACTATTTCCATTGTTTCCCCATCAATTTGTCATGAAGTGATGGGACCAGACGCCATGATCTTAGTTTTCTGAATGTTGTTTTAAGCCAGCTTTTTCTCTCTCCTCTTTCAAGAGGCTTTTTAGTTCTTCTTCACTTTCTGCCATAAGAGTGGTGTCATCTGTATATCTGAGGTTATTGATATTTCTCCTGACAATCTTGATTCCAGCTTGTGCTTCCTCCAGCCCAGCATTTTGCATGATATATTCTGCATATAAGTTAAATAAGCAGGGTGACAATATACATTCAGAAAACTAAGATCATGGCATCTGGTCCCATCACTTCATGGGAAATAGATGGGGAAACAGGGGAAACAGTGACAGACTTTATTTTGGGCTCCACAATCACTGCAGATGGTGACTGCAGCCACGAAATTAAAAGACATTTACTCCTTGGAAGAAAAGTTATGACCAACCTAGACAGCATATTAAAAAGCAGAGACATTACTTTGTCAACAAAGGTCCATCTAGTCAAAGCTATGGTTTCTCCAGTAGTCATGTATGGATGTGAGAGTTGGGACTATAAAGAAAGCTTAGTGCTGAAGAACTGATGCTTTTGAACTGTGGTGTTAGAGAAAACTCTTGAGAATCCCTTAGACTGCAAGGAGATCCAACTAGTCCATCCTAAAGGAAATCAGTCCTGAATGTTCATTGGAAGGACTGATGCTGAAGCTGAAACTCCAATACTTTGGCCACCTGATGCAAAGAACTGACTCATTGGAAAAGACCCTGATGCTGGGAAAGATTAAAGGCAGGAGGAGAAGGGCATGACAGAGGATGAGATTGTTGGATGGCATCACTGACTCGATGGACAAGAGTTTGAGGAAGCTCTGGGAGTTGGTGATGGACAGGGAGGCCTGGCGTGCTGCAGTCCATGGGGTCACAAAGAGTCGAACATGACTGAGCAACTGAACTGAACTGATGGTGTTAGGAATTGTTCTAATTTCATTCTTTTACACATAGCTGTCCAGTTTTCCAAGCACCACTTATTGAAGAGGCTATCTTTGCCCCATTGTATACTCTTGCCTCCATTGCCAAAAATAAATTACTTACAGTACTTTATTGGGTGGGTTTATCTCTGGACTTTCTATCTTGTTCCATTGGTCTATATTTCTGTTTTTGTGCCATTACCATACTGTCTTGATGACTGTAGCTTTGTAGTATAGTCTGAAGTCAGCGAGGTTGATTCCTCCAGCTTCATTCTTTGTTCTCAAAAGTGCTTTGGCTATTCAGAGTCTTTTGTGTTTCTGCATTAATTGTGAAATTTTTTGTTCTAGTGCTGGGGAAAATGCCATTGGTAATTTGATAGGGATTGCATTGAATCTGTAGATTGCATTCGATAGGACCAGAGTTTTTGAGTAACAAAGCATTAGAAGTTCAAACAAGATCAAAAGTAGTTTTGAATTTGAGAATATGAGATAGAGAGAGAGAATATGTCACAAGAAAATAGAAGCAATAGATTTTGTATCAGAAAAGGAAAGAAGCAGAAAAAAACGAAAGCTGAGGCATTAAAATTTCAAAGGACCAATGAATGCCCACTTCTGTGGGTGGGCAAATGACCACATTACTAAAGATGCTAAAGATGCTATTAGACCACTAGAGTTGCAGTAGCTAAACACTGAACAACGACGAATAAGATTCCATGAAGGACACTCTGTAAAGCTGATAAGGAGGCTCCCTTTATTGCTATTCATCACCTCACATCTTTTCAAAATATCCCTATTCACATGACACTGCTTGAATGACTCTCTGTCCTGGCAACCTGATCAGATCTAACTAAAGATGACAAATGACACAAACATAGAGGATATATTTGCTCTTCAACATTGGCTTAATTGGGTCAACCTGAATAAATGAGTGATATAGTCATTCTGGCACTATGAACTCACTAGTAAATATGGGAAGCAATAGGTTTTTTCTGAAACTCTACAAATCACATCAACTAGGCAAATGCCCATTCCCTTGCTAGTCTTGGACATCTGTACATTTTTGGATGGAAGTCACTACTTAGTATAAACCAGAAACTTATTCTTCAGTAAGTATAACTATTGGGCTTCCCTGGTGGCTCAGTCAGTACAGAGTCTGCCTGCGATGCAGGAGACCTGGGTTCAATTCTTGGGTTGGGAAGATCCCCTGGAGAAGGAAATGGCAACCCACTCTAGTATTCTTGCCTGGAGAAACCCATGGACAGAGGAGCCTGGAAGGCTAAATACAGTCCATCGGGTCACAAGAGTCGGAAACAACTTAACAACTAAACCAAACCAAACCAAGTATAACAACACTTGGGACTGGCCAGGATTATTCTGCGAAGACTATTTGTGGTAGCTGGACAAAAAGAGCTGATGACCTAGATTTTTGCATACATGAGAAATTTGATTCTCATAGCTACTAAGTCCAATTTAGGAAGAAAAGCTTATCAGTATCATCAAGTGAGTCATTTCTTTATTGAATTAAAAAGATCTTACCTTGACAGAATACTAGATACATGACATTCTTAGTCTTATATTAGTCACTCTGTAACTGCATCACTCAATTCCAGGGCACTTGCAGATATAAAGGCTTCAGGACATTTGATATAGAAGAGAAAAGCAGGACTAACATTTGCTCCTATGTAGATCTGATGTTGGTACATAGTAGAAAACCTCAAGAGATGATTGATATTTGGTCTTGATTGCAGAGTGCTCATTTAAAATGCTGAATTATGTGCAAACTACATTTTACATAGAAATGTATCTCAAATAGTTCCCACTTGTGTTCTCTTCCATTAGAGGTCATTTCTATGTAAAACCATCAAAATTGCCTTTATAGGTCATATCCATTTGATGGCCTCTAAACCCTTCAGTGTGGTACTTCCTGAAGAGGGAAAGCAGAAGATGCTAATATTTTATGTAGAATATGACAAAATGAATGATTCCCATCCTTCCTGTTAGCCAGTGTTCATTATTTTCTAACTGTCCCCCTCATCATCTGAAATCATGTTTCTAGAATTTGACCATATTTTTGTTTTGCCTTCATATGATGATAATCCTATTTCCCATTATAATGAGTAAATTATCAGTTTAGGTATTCATAAACCTATTGGCTATAGAGAAATTGTTCTATATGACTCAGTGGTTTTAGTGAAATGCAATTACATTTCTTTTCATGAAATTTAGATGAAGTTTTAGGAGAAGGCAATGGCACCCCACTCCATACTCTTGCCTGGAAAATCCCATGGACGGAGGAGCCTGGTAGGCTGCAGACCATGGGGTCACTAAGAGTTGGAAACGACTGAGCGACTTCACTTTCACTCTGCAGATATAAACTTTAATCCAGAAAAAAAAATTGTAAGGGCAGAAGCTGGCCTAAAATGAAAGAGTTTAGTACGTTTGGAAATTTGGGGCTCAAAGATATAGAATCAAAACTTACTGGCTCTCTCTTGTTTCATTTCTAATGTACAATTCAAAATAATCACTGTGTTTCTGTTTGGTGGCTTTTGTTTTTAACCTCTCAGTAAATTACCTGATGCTTTAGCTCATCAGGTACCCAAAATATGGATCACAAATTAAAAGACCTACAGGGGTTAAGCTGATAAAGCAAAAGAGTGAAGTCGTTTTTCTGTCAAGTTTAAGAGAAAATGCAGTGGTGAGAAGTTGGCAACTTGTACAGTAATGACCAGTTGAAGGGTCTTAATATTTACTTATCTCCATTCAGTTGTCACAATGCAGAAAAGCAAGCCGAGTGTCGCCAGATGTTCCAAATTTTCAAGATAAAGTGTAAATTTGAATTTTTAAGTGCTGTCTCCTTGGTATTAAATTTGGCAATAATTTGAACACTATTTGGAAATGCATGGGGACTTCTAATTGAGATGGTTTAGTGAGCTCATAAATTACCATGCTCTTGTTGCTTCAAACCATCAGTCATGATTGGAAATGTATAAAAAGATAAAAGCACATGACATTAGCTAGGTACAAAATCAAGATAAATATCTCCACAGGCCAGAAACAGAACAGAAAGTCATGCAGTGAGCAAGACTTGGGAGGATAAACAGCCAGAACCAGGCATCCTGCCTAAGGCTGCAGCTGGGTTGGAACAACTATACACATGTAGGATGCTTAAAAAAACAACTTACTTGCTGCTAGGGACTGTGGTTTATTAGGATGTGTTGGGTCTGAGAAAGTAGGATAAAAAGTACAGTCTTAAGATCAGAAACTAGAAACTGATTCAAAGACCCCCAGCTCCATAACTGTATCCATTGTTGTTGTTTAGTCGCTAAGCTGTGTCCAACTATCTTGCAATCCCATATACTGTAGCCTGCCAGGCTCCTCTGTCCATGGGATTTCCAAGGCAAGAATAGTGGAGTGGGTTGCCATTTCCTTCTCCAGGGGATATTCCTGATCCAGGGATTGAACCCATGTCTCCCGCATTGGAAGGCGGATTCTTTACCACTAAGTCACTAGAGAACCCCTAACTGTATCTGTACTATGCCTAATACTACTGTGGATCAGAGCCCCAAAATAAAACAACTTTAGAGATTTTATCAATGTTGTCTACCAAACCAGTATGATAATTACTTAATCACACAAGCCTTTTCATTAATCTACACAATTACATACTCAATAACTATTTATCAAGCAGTATGACATGCTAGGCAGTATTCTAGGTGCTGGAGAAAAATGAATGAACAAAACAAAGTGCTTGAATATTGCAGTCACGTTCTAACTGCAGGAAAGAAAGCAATATGGGAAACAGATTTCAAATATACTTCTTTTGTTAACTTTATTCCTAAATGTTTCATTTCTGATACAATTAAAACTGGAATTATTTTCTTAATTTCCTTTTTAATTATTCATTGCTAGATAACTAGAAATACAATTGCTTTTTGTATATTGATCTCATAACCTGCAATCTTGTTGAATTTGCTTATTAGTCCTAATAGGATTTTTTAGTGTAAATTCCTTAGGATTTCTGTATATAATATCATCACCTGCAGGTATAATTTTACCTCTTCCTTCCCAAACTGCTGCTAAGTCGCTTCAGTCGTGTCCGACTCTGTACGACCCCATAGACGGCAGCCCACCAGGCTCCGCCGTCCCTGGGATTCTCCAGGCAAGAATACTGGAGTGGGTTGCCATTTCCTTCTCCAGTGCATGAAAGGGAAAAGTGAAAGTGAAGTCACTCAGTCGTGTCCGACTCTTAGCGACCCCATGGACTGCAGCCTAGCCGGCTCCTCCGTCCATGGGATTTTCCAGGCAAGAGTACTGGAGTGGGGTGCCATTGCCTTCTCCACCTTCCCAAACTAGATGCCTTTTACTTCTTTTGCCTACCTGCCCTGACTAGACCCTCCAGTACAGTATTGAACAGAAATGAACTACGTATTTTTTAATTAATTTTTATTGAGTCATTGTTGATTTATAGTGTTGTCTTAGTTTTAGGTGTATAGCAAAGTGATTCAGTTATACATACATGCATATATCTAATTTTTCAGATTCTTCTTCCTTACAGGTAATCACGAAAAATTGAGAATAGTTCCCTGAGCTATACGGTAGGCCCTTGTTGGGCATCTACTTTATATATAGTAGTGTGTATTTGTTAATCCCAAACTTCTAATTTCTTCTTCTCCCTCTTTCCCCTTATAACCGTAAATTTGTCTTTTACATCTGTGGGCCTGTTTCTATATATAAGTTCATTGTATCATATTTTTTTAGATTCTACATATAAGCATTATCATATAATATTTGTCTTTGGCTTACTTCACTCAGTATGATAATCTCTAGGTTCACCCATGTTGCTAAAAATGACATTATTTCTTTTCATGGCTAAGTAATATTCCATTATAAAAATTACTACATCTTCTTTATCCATTCATCTTTCAGTGGACATTTAGGCTGCTTCCATGTCTTAACTATTGTAAATAGTGTTGCAGTGAACACTGAGGTGCATATATCTTTTTGAATTATAGTCTTCTCCAGATATATGCCCTAGAGTAGAATTGCAGGATCATATGGTAGCTCTCCCCTTTATGGACCACAGCCTTGTTGTGACAAAAGGGCTTATATAACTCAATAAATCTGTGAGCCATGCCAGGCAGGGCTACCCAAGACAGATGTGTCATAGTGAAGAGTTCTGACAAAATGTGGTCACTGGAGAAGGAAATGGCAATCCACTTCAGTATTCTTGTCAGGAGAAACCCATGAACAGTATGAAAAGGCAAAAAGGTATGACACCAGGAGATAACCACCCCCATGGGTCAGAAAGTGTGGCAAAGAGCAGAGGGCAATTACTACTAGCACCAGAAAGAATGAAGTGGCTGGGAGAAAGCAGAAATGATGCTCAGGTTTGGGATGTATGTGGCGGTGAAAACAAGTCCAGTGCTGGTAAGAAAAATATCACATAGGAACCTGGAATATTAGGCCCATGAATCAAGGTAAATTGGATGTGTTCAAGGAGGATATGGCAAGACTGAACAACAACATCTTAGGACTCAGTGAACTAAATTGCACAGGAATGGGTGAATTTAATTCAGATGACCATTATATCTATTACTGTGGACAAGAATCCCTTAAAAGAAACAGAATAGCCCTTATAGTCTTCAAAAGAGTCTGAAATGCAGTACTTGGATGCAACCTCAAAAAGGACAGAATGATCTTGGTTTGTTTGCTAGGCAAACCATTCAACATCACAGTAATCCAAGTCTATGCCCCAACCACTGATTCTGAAGAAGCTGAAGTTGAATGGTTCTGTGAAGACCTACAAGACCTACTAGGACCAACACACACAAAGAAGATGTCTTTTTTCATCATTGGGGATTGAAACACAAAAGTAGGAAGTCAAGAGATGCCCAAAATAACAGGCAAGTTTGCCTTGAAGTACAAAATGAATTAGAGAAAAGGCTAACATAGTTTTGTCAAGAGAACACACTGCTCATAGTAAATATCCTTTCCAACAATCCAAGTAACAACTCTACACATGGACATCACCAGATGGTCAATACCAAAATCAGACTGATTATATTCTCTGCAGCTGAAGGTGGAGAAGCTCTATAGAGTCAGCAAAAACAGACCTGGAGCTGACTCCAGGTGGCTGAATCATCAGCTCCTTATTGCAGAATTCAGGCTTAACCTGAAGAAAGTAGGGAAAACCAGTAGGCCATTCAGGTATGGCCTAAGTTAAATCCCTTATGATTATTCAGTGGAGATCATAAATAGATTCAAGATACTAGATCTGATAGACAGAATGCCTGAAGACCCATGGACAGAGTTTCAAAACATTGTACAGGAAGCAGCAACCAAAACCATCCCAAAGAAAAAGAAATGCAAGAAGGCAAAGTGATCATCTGAAGAGGCTTTACAAATAACTGAGGAAAGAAGAGAAGCAAAAGGCAAGGGAAAAAGAGAAAGATATACCCAACTGAATGCAGAGTTCCAGAGAACAGCAAGGAGAGATAAGAAGGCCTTTTTTAACGAACAATGCAAAGAAATAGAGGAAAACAACAGAATGGGAAAGACTAGAGATCTCTTTGAGAAAAATGGAGTTATCAAGGAAATATTTCACGCAAGGACAAGTATGATAAAGGATAGAAACTGTAGCAACCTAACAGAAGCAGAAGATATTAAGCAGAGATGGCAAGAACACACAGAGGAACTATACAAGAAAGGTTTTATTGACCTAGATAACCATGATGGTGTGGTCACTCATCTAGAGCTGGACATCCCGGAATGTGAAGTCAAGTGGGCCTTAGGAAGTATTACTTCAAATAAAGCTAGTGGAGGTGATGGAATTACAACTGAGCTATTTCAAATACTAAAAGATGATGCTGTTAGAGGACTGTACTCAGTAAGTCAGCAAATTTGGAGAACTCAGCATGGCCACAGGACTGGAAAAGGTCAGTTTTTGTTTCAATCTCAAAGAAGGGCAATGCCAAAGAATGTTCAAACTACTGTACAATTGCACTCATTTTACATGCTAGCAAGGTTATGATCAAAATCCTTCAAGATAGGCTTCAGTAGTACTGAACTGAGAACTTCCAGATGTACAAGCTGGATTTAGAAAAAGCAGAGGAACCAGAGATCAAATTGCCAACATTTGTTGGATCATGGAGAAAGCAAGGGAATTCCAGAAAAACATCTATTTCTGCTTCATTGACTACACAAAAGCCTTTGACTGTGTGGATCACAACAAACTGTGGAAAATTCTTAGAGAGATGGGAATACAGACCACCTTACCTGCCTCCTGAGAAACATGTATTCAGGTCAAGAAGCAACAGTTAGAACCAGACATGAAACAATTGACTGGTTCCAAATTGGGAAAGGAATACAACAAGGCTGTATATTGTCATCCTGCTTATTTAACTTCTGTGTGAATACCAGGTTGAATGAGTCACAAGTTGGAATCAAGATTGCTGGAAAAAATATCAACAATCTCAGATATGCCAATGATACCACTCTAATGGTAGGCAGTGAAGAAGAACTAAAGAGCCTCTTGATAAAGGTGAAAAAGAAAAGTGAAAAAACTGGCTTAAAACACAACATTCAAAAAACGAAGATCATGGCATCTGGTCCCATTAATTCATGGCAAACAATTGAGGAAAAAAGTGGAAGTAGTGACAGATTTTATTTTCTTGGGCTCCAAAATCACTGCAGGTGGTTACTGCAGCCATGAAATTAAAAGAGGCTTGCTCTTTCGAAGGAAAGCTATGACAGACCTAGACACTATGTTGAAAAGCAGAGATATCACTTTGCCAACAAAGGTCTCTCTAGTTTTCCAGTAGAAATGTATTGATGTGAGAGCTGGACCATAAAGAAGGCTAAGCACCAAAGAATTGATGCTTTTGAACTGTGGTGTTGGAGAAGACTCTTGAGAGTCCCTTGGACTGCAAGGAGATCAAACCAGTCAATCCCAAAGGAAATCAACCCTGAATATTCATTGGAAGGACTGATGCTGAAGCTGAAGCTCCAATACTTTGGCTACCTAATGTGAAGAGCCAACTCATTGGAAAAGTCCCTGATGCTGGGGAAGACTGAAGGCAGGAGGAGAAGGGAGTGGCAGAGGAAGAAATGGTTAATAGCATCACTGACTCAATAGACATGAATCTGAGAAAACTCTGGGATATAGTGGAGGACAGAGGAGCCTCGTGTGCTGAAGTTCATGGGGTCAAAAGAGTTGGACATGACTTAGTGACTGAAAACAACAACAAAAATGGTAGCTCTATTTTTATAGATAAAGGACCCTCCATACTGTTTTCCACAGTGGCTCTACCAGTTTATAATACAATCCCTTTAAACTCACAATCAAACATGATTTATGTCAGGAACATAAAGGCCATTCAATATAATATTATAAATTAAAGTGATATATTGAATGAGAAATTTCAAAGAATCAATTCAATATATTTCTATGACCATGACTATGACCATGTGAAGTCGCTCAGTCGTGTCCAACTCTTTCCGACCCCATGGACTGTAGCCTACCAGGCTCCTCCGTTCATGGGATTCTCCAGACAAGAATACCGGAGTGGGTTGCCATTTCCTTCTCCAGGGGATCTTCCCGACCCAATGATCGAACTTGGGCTCCCGCATCGCAGGCAGACACTTTACACTCTGAGCCGCCAGGGAAGCTCTGTATTTCTATAAGGAACCTTAACATCATGTTTGCTATATGCCAGATGGCTGTAAGCACTTTACAAGTATTAACTCGTTGAATCTTTACAACAACCATGTGTTTAGGTGCTCTTGTCCCCTCTATTACACATGAGGAAATTAAGTCAGAGTTAATTTGTCCAATGTAACACAAGAAGCTAAAGGCAAAGAATAAAAGGGAAGATATACCCATTTGAATGCAAAGTTCCAAAGAATATCAAGGAGAGATAAGAAAGCCTTCCTCAGTGGTTAATGCAAAGAAATAGAGGAAAACAAAAGAATGGGAAAGACTAGAGATCTCTTCAAGAAAATCAGAGATACCAAGGCTACATTTCCTGGAAAGATGGGCACAATAAAGGACAGAAATGGTATGGACCTAACAGAAGCAGAAGATATTAAGAAGAGGTGGCAAGAATACACAGAAGAACTATATAGAAAAGATATTAATGACCCAGATAACTATGATGTTGTGATCACTCACCTAGAGCCAGACATCCTGGAATGTGAAGTCAAGTGGGGCTTAGGAAGCATCACTACAAACAAAGCTAGTGGAGGTGATGGAATTCCAGTTGAGCTATTTCAAATCCTAAAAGGTGATGCTGTGAAAGTGCTGCACTCAATATGACAGCAAATTTGGAAAACTTGGCAGTGGCCACAGACCTGGAAAAGGTCAGTTTCCATTTCAATCCAATCCCAAAGAAAAGCAATGCCAAAGAGTGTCCAAACTACCACACAATTGCACTCATCTCACACACTAGCAAAGTAATGCTCAAAATCCTCCAAGCTAGCCTTCAACAGTACGTGAACTGTGAGCTTTCAGATGTTCAAGCTGGATTTAGGAAAGGCAGAGGAACCAGAGATCAAATTGCCAACATCCGTTGGATCACTGAAAAAGCAAGAGAGTTCCAGAAAAATATCTACTTCTGCTTTATTGAATAGGAGAAGGCAATCACACCCCACTCCAGTACTCTTGCTTGGAAAATCCCATGGATGGAGGAGCCTAGTAGGCTGCAGTCCATGGGGTCGTAAAGAGTCGGACACGACTGAGCGACTTCACTTTCACTTTTCACTTTCACGCATTGGAGGAAATGGCAACCCACTCCAGTGTTCTTGCCTGGAGAATCCCAGGGACGGCGGAGCCTGGTGGGCTGCCGTTTATGGGTCGCACAGAGTCGGACACGACTGAAGCGACTTAGCAGCAGCTTTATTGAATATGCCAAAGCCTTCGACTGTGTGGAGCACAATAAACTGTGGGAAATTCTTAAAGAGATGGTAATACCAGACCACCTTACCTGCCTCCTGAGAAATCTGTATGCAGGTCAGGAAGCAACAGTTAGAACTGGACATGGAACAACAGACTGGTTCCAAATTGGGAAAGGAGCATATTAAGGCTGTATATTGTCACCCTGCTTATTTAACTTATATGCAGAATATATCATGCAAAATGCCGGGCTGGATAAAGCACAAGCTGGAATCAAGATTGCCAGAAGAAACATCAATAACCTTAGAGATTGATATCTGAGGTTATGGCAGAAAGCAAAGAACTAAAGAGCCTCTTGTTCAAAGTGAAAGAGGAGAGTTAAAAAAACTGGCTTAAAACTCAGCATTCAGAAAACTAAGATCATGGCATCCAGTCCCATCATTCATGGCAAATAAATGGGGAAACAGTGGAAACAGTGAGAGACTTTATTTGGGGGGGCTCCAAAATCACTGCAGATGGTGACTGCAGCCATGAAATTAAAAGATGCTTGCTCCTTGGAAGAAAAGCTGTGACCAACCTAGACAGCATATTAAAAAGCAGAGACATTACTTTGCCAACAAAGGTCCATCTAGTCAAGGCTATGGTTTTTCCAGTAGTCATGTATGGATGTGAGAGTTGGACTATAAAGAAAACTGAGCACTGAAGAACTGATGCTTTTGAACTGTGATGCTGGAGAAGACTCTTGAGAGTCCCTTGGACAGCAAGGAGATCAAACCACTCAATTCTAAAGGAGATCAGTCCTGAACATTCATTGGAAGGACTGATGCTGAAGCTGAAGCTCCAATACTTGGCCACCTGATGCAAAGAACTGACTCATTTGAAAAGACCCTGATGCTGGGGAAGATTGAAGGTGGGGGGAAAAGGGGAGGACAGAGGATGAGATGATTGGATGGCATCACCTACTTGATGGACATGAGTTTGAGTAAACTCCAGGAGTTGGTGATGGACAGGGAAGCCTGGTGTGCTGCAGTCCACGGGGTCACAAAGAGTCAGACACGACTGAGTGACTGAACTGAACACTGACGTAAGTGACAAAGCTAGAACAAAACCCAGGCATACTGGTCAAGAGTCCTATCTCACAAACATCTGGAATGCTGACACACATATACATTTACACATCAAGTAGCTTAATGATGAAATTTGAGAAGCATTCTTTTAAATGTCAGCAAAAAGACAGGGCTGCCAGTTACCACTACTTCTACTGAACACTTTAGTGTAAGTTATAAAACATAAAATAAAGTCAATAAAAATTTTTGGCAAAATAATTGGAAAGAAAGAGACATGTCATTATTTGTGGAAAATATGGTTGTCTCCACAGAAAATTCAACAGCCCCTATATTCAGGCATGACAATTTTTAAAAGCCACCAGGTTTATGAATAAAAAATCAACATACAAAAGTTGATGACATGTTTCTAAGTACCAGTAATAATCTATTAGATAATATGTACTATTCCATTCAAAACAAATACTATAAGATTTCTAAGAATAGATCTAACAAAAGTTAAACAAGTAGTGAAATGAAGTGTTTGAGAAAAGAAAAGAATGTAGCCTAGTGTGACCACAGTATACCATTTCTTCAGGGGCGAGTTCAGAAGGGAACTTAGGCAGATTAAATAGGCTTCAATGTACACTCCATAGAACATTTCTGAGCAAGGAAGCAGCAAAATTAACGTAATAATTTAGGGAAATTTAATCTGACACAAGTGAAATGGAATCCACTGATCTAAGCAGCCCAGAAAATGTGGTACTCGTATTCAGCTTCAACGACCTTCTCATGTGCAGATTTTTACGGCCAGATCAACCTCAATGAAGAGCAATATACTGCCACTGGCCCAAATAAAAGGAAAAGTAGTGCTTTAGATCTGATTATATTTTTCCTGTGCAGTAAAACTGAAAAGAAGAAAAGACCGCTGGCAGTGCTGCTTGTCAGACAAACTCTGTTTGGCCCTCATATTTTCAATATGAGGTCAAATAACGGAATCTTGAGTCATCCAGTGGCCTGGTTAATGATCAGGTCTTCTATCTAATGACTGATTATGGCATTTAGGAAAAAAGACTAAAACTATTACTGTGAACATGGGCAGAATCTACTTATTTAAAAAACTGAGACTTCACACTAGTTTCATAAAATTGTAATGGAAGCATGGTAATAAAAGACAATAACTCAGGACTTCACTGGTGCTCCAGTGGCTAAGACTCTGTGCTCCCAATGCAGGGAGCACAGGTTTGATCCCTGATCAGGGAACTAGATCCCACATAACACAATGAAGACCTTGCATGCTGCAACCAAGACCTGGCACAGCCAGATAAATAAATAAAAGACAATAACTCTAAGGGTTAAACTACAGAGTAAGAACATTTTCACATCTGATTCTGATGTTAGTTTGGCACTATATAGGGTCTTAAGTCCCCAACTGACCTATTTTTGCTAATCAGAAGTGAATATATTCAGGGCCTTATCTTTTCTGACTTCTGCCTAACAATATTCATTCACCAAATAATTACTGGGCACCTGCTCTCTATCAGGCACAATGCTAGGTCTGGGGACATCAGCCAAGAACAAAGCAGACACAGCACCTGCCATCTCAGGGTTTACATTCCTGCCTAAGCCCACATTGCTGCACACGCCTCCTAGGCTTCCAGGAAACCACTCTCCAGTGCTTTCTCCTGTCTCTCTCATCTCTCATCCCTGTCTCTTTAATTGGCTTCTTGTTTTTTTTCTTTTCTCTTAATATCAGTTGCCTTCATTCCTCAGCCTTCTTCTTCCCCAATATTCTCCCAGAATAATCTCATACACTCCCATTTTTTTATTTCATTTATTCTTAAAATTATATGCATATGGATTTCATATGTAAATTAATATACATGTGTGTATTACTATATGCCAAACTGCACTAAGCATTTTGCAAATATTAACATATGTAATCCTCATAACAACCACTTGAGGTAAATACCATTACGTTATCCATTTTCTAGATGAGGATGCCAACAGACAGATTAAGAAAGTGGCTGACAGAATGCCCATCGTTAAAAAGTCTACGAATAACAAATGCTGTGAAACAGGGCACTCAAAGCTGGTACACTGGGATGACCCTGAGGGATGGGATGGGGAGGAAGGTGGGAAGGGGGTTCAGGATGGGGGACACATGTACACCCACGGCTGATTCATGTCAATGTATGGCAAAAACCACTATAATATTGTAAAGTAGCCTCCAATTAAAATAAATAAAATAATTTTTTTTTAAAAAATGCTAGAGAAGGTATGGAAAAAAGGGAACCCTCCTACACCATCAGTGGGAATGTAAGTTGGCCCAGCTACTGTGGAAAACAGTATGGAGGTTCCTCAGAAAACTAAAATTAGAATTACCACATGGTCCAGCAATCTCACTCTTGGGCATACATCCAAATAAAACTATAATTCAAAAAGACAGGGACTTCCCTGGTGTTCCAATGGTTAAGACTTCACCTTCTAATGCAGGGGGTGGGGGTTCAATCCCTGGTTGAAGGGCTAAGGTCCTACATGTCTCACAGCCAAAAACCAAAACATAAAACAGAAGCAATTTTGTAACAGATTCAATAAAGACTTTCAAAATGGTTCATATCAAAAAATTATTTAAAAAATGATACATGCAGCCCTATGATCATAGTAGCACTACTCCCAATAGCCAAGACATGGAAACAACCTATATACCCATCCCCGATGAATGGATAAAGATGTCATACACACATACCTTGGAATACTAATTAGTCATAAAAAAGAACAAAATAATAGCATCTGCAGCAACATGGATTCACCTAGAGATTATCATACTAAGAAAGTCTGAAAGACAAAGATAAATAGCTTACGATATCACTTATATGTGGAATCTAAAATATGTCACAAGTGAACCTATATATAAAACAGAGACAAAAATTAGGGAAATAGAGAATAGACTGATGGTTGCCAAGGGGAAGGGGGAGTTGGAGAGGGTAGGAAAAGTGAAAGTGAAAGTCGCTCAGACGTGTCCACCTCTTTGTGACCCCACGGACTACACAGTCCATGGGATTCTCCAGGCCAGAATACTGGACTGGGTAACCTTTCCCTTTCCAGGGGATCTTTCCAACCCAGGGATGGAATCCAGGTCTCCCACATTGCAGGCGGATTCTTTACCAACTGAGTCACAAGGGAAGCCCAAGAATACTGGAGTCGGTAGCCTACCCCTTCTCCAGCGGATCTTCCCAACCCAGGGACGGAACCCAGGTCTCCCACATTGCAGGCAGATTCTTTACTAACTGAGCTATCAGAGAAGCCTGGGAGAGGGTAGGAGTGGTTAATCTGTTTAGGATTAACAGATGCAAACTGATATATATAGAGTAGATAGACAATAAGGTCCTACTGTATAGCACAGGGAACTATATTAAATATCTTGTGATAAACTATAATGGAAAAGAATATGAAAAAGAATGTACATGCATAAATACATGTGTATAACTGAGTCCCTTTGCTGTTTAAGTAACACAACACTGTAATTCAACTATAATAAAAATAAGTTAAAAAAAAAAAAAGAAAGTGGCAGAACTAGAATTTAAAATAAAGCAGCCTATACCTTAAACCACTATGATATTCACAATCCCATGACTTCAATCTATGTGTGGACAACTCCATTTTACAGATCATTAAACCAGACTTTCTATATTCAGACTCATATCTTCTAAAGGCTACCAGAAATCTGTACCTGAGCTTTTCACAGACAACTTAGAATCAGTGTGTTCCATTTCTCAAATCGCTTTTCTTTCACGCTCTACATTCTGTGTTCACCTCTATTCAAGTTCCTGTTGTAACAGCCTCCTAACAAGTCTCCCTACCTCAGCAGTTCTCACAAATGATCCAAGATCATTGGGGAGTTTGGAAACCTTTTCCAGGTGTCCATAAGGTCAAAATTATATTTACAAAAATACTAAGATGTTATTTGCTATTTTCACTGTGTTGACATTTGTACCAGTGGTACAAAAAACAACAGAGATAACAACTGCGGGAAACAACATGAGTAAGTCCGTGGCAGCAACTCTACTAGAATGTTATTGCATCACTGCTTCATCAAAAATTACTGATTTTTCAAAATCTTAACTCTTAAATATTCTGTGGGATTAACTTAAAAGTACATATAAAGCACTTCTGACATATTGAAAGAATGCTTGTCTCAAAGAAAAGCAATTATGTGAATCCTTGAGTTTCAAGTTGAATATCTAAAACACTTTTTTCATGAATATTAGAAAAGCATACAATTCATCTTAATTAGGATGTTAGGAAAATTGAAATTTTGGAAATCTTATATCTGATTCTGTGAGCCTCACTGTTTCCCAATATTTAAAGATTTTTTTTTTCTGTTACTGTTAAAAATTATATGAACAAATGTAATCTTTTATTCTGTATATGGAAATGTGTCAGTATTAGGAGACTGATGTAACCTAGGAAACCAATATTTTTCAAAAGATCAATATGTTACAAAATTATACATGGGTAAAATAATTGCTCAAAGATGGAGATAATTTTAATACAATATAGTAACAAATACTGCTTCAGATTCTACATCGCAACTAAGCTCTCTGAAACTATTATTTATTGAGTTCCAAAGAATATCATGCATACTAAGCTTGAAGTTCCTCAGCTATGACACAAGCTCACTGCAAGAAGAGCGTGGACCTGAGCTTCTCTGCCTTCTCCCCCTCCCCCTCACCACTGGGATTCAGGGAGGAAGAATAAAGCTTGCAAACAAGAGGCTCATGCTGATTGCTGTGCTGTAAGTAATGACCCAGGAATTTCAAGTCTTCTTCCCTGAAACTGTGGGAAGCTTCCCCCTCACCACTGGGATTCAGGGAGGAAGAATAAAGCTTGCAAACAAGAGGCTCATGCTGATTGCTGTGCTGTAAGTAATGACCCAGGAATTTCAAGTCTTCTTCCCTGAAACTGTGGCAGGCTAATTTGTTAGCTTCTAAGTAAGGTAAAATTTCAGACTAGTCATAGTTCTCAACAAACAGTGAACAGGGAGAAAATCTTTTAACTAGGTGAAATAATCATGTGAAACATTCCTGGGGAATAAATTAAAAGGAGTAGGTTAGAGATAGTCTAAGGAAGACCACTATTACAAGTGTAGGCAATCACTGAGAGAGTTTAGCGTGAATAAAACATGACAAAAGTGTTACTTGCATAAAATTAATCTGACTGTGGTATGCCAAGGGCTAATGTAGAGCTGGAACTAGACCCAAACAGTGACAGCCACAGCAATTAGTATTTACTGAATATTTATCGTGAAGAGGACTTCCCAGATGGCACTAGTGGTGAAGAACCTGCCCACCAATGCAGAAGACATAAGAGACATGGGTTCAATCCCTGGGTTGGGAAGATTCCCTGGAGAAGGGCATGCAACCCACTTCAGTATTCTTGCCTGGAGAGTCCCAAGGACGGAGGGCCTGGTGGGCTACAGTCCACACGGTCGCGAAGAGTCAGACACGACTGAAGTGACTTACTTAGCAAGTATTGTGAAGAAGGCATTATGATACAAATTCTATTTCATTCCCTTTTCAGTTGAATAAGGTAATTACAGTATTAACACATATAGCACTCACTATAGAGAATGGCTGATTCCATGGACAGAGGAGACTGATGGTCTATATTTCATGGGTCACAAAGAGTCAGACATGACTGAGTGACTAACATGAGGCAATAAAGCCAGTAAGAAGTGAAACCAGGAGTACTCTGCTAATTACAAAAAGAGTGAGACTATGTAGTCAGTTATATAAATTTCAGTTTGTAGACTTATTTTAGTTCTTATCAACTAACCTTTTTTTTGGTTGTTTGATACATTTGTTTATTGCAGTACAGTCACTACTGTAGTCTTAGCTAACATCTTTATCATATCACTTAATTATCATTTCTTTTTTGCATTAAAAACAATCTTGTCTCTTAGCAACTTTGACTTTTATAATACAGTATTGATGACTATAATCACTGTGTTGCACACTAGATTTCCAGAACTTATTTATCCACTAGTTGCAAGTTTATACCCTTGAACAACATCCCCCCATTTCCCCAACCCCTAACCCCTGCTTACCTCCATTCTACTCTGTCTTTACAAGTTCAGTTTGTTTAGATTCCACATATAAGTGATTCTGGCTTTTTAATATCTATATTACACTCTTACTAGGGGCAGTTTTTAAACTTAAAATAATATCTATTATTTTTTAACCACTTGGTTTGGTGTTTTTATATATCTTAGCTAATTCAACAAATTTAGCATTTACACACACACACACACACACACACACACACACACACACACACACACCATTAAAATGACTGAAGATGCTGAGGTCTAGAGAGATTGAGCAGTATGCCCAAGCTCATGACCCTTATATGTTGTATAGCCAGAGTTCCCATCCAAGTCTGTCTGACTTCCAAGTCTACCTTAATACCTCAGCAGTATTTGGCTAAACACACACACACACACACACACACACACACACACACACATCTTAACTGCATCCCTAGCTATTGCACAGTTAATGCTTTTTTTGCAAGACATCAGTGAATATTCAGTCTAAGTAGTAATGCTCACCTCCTAAAACAGTGGCACTTTTCTCCTCACACACCCAGCATGGAAGTCCCAAACATTCACAATCATCACATTAAGCTACTTGTTTATAGAAGTCCACATCTAGAATACTGTGGGCTGTCAAGAACCAGGACAAATTTGTGTTCTCATGGTCCAGAGATGACTTTCTAAAGTTATCTTCAGGAACAAAATCATCACCTAAAGATGTTGGATGGTGATGAGAAAACTCTTTTCTGAAATTTTGTTTTTTCTACCAAAGAGATTTTCTTCATACCTAAAAACCTCATTTAGGGGAGAAATCAAACAAAGCCAATTTCAGGGGGGAGAAAAAGATTACTAGCTGTTAGACACATCACTTATGTGTCAACACCTCTCCTTCTGGAAGCGACGCTGGTACAGTTACCAAGAAAAGCAAAAACAAAAAAAATCTTAAGTGAGCCATGTGAATCCAGCAGGGATGACTGAAGAGAATGGCCACATGGTATTAGTAAGCAGGATAGCTATGAGTTAGAAGGGAGCTGTGAGGTGTAACACAAAACTCTGTTTGTATTTCACAATGATGACTACAGAATCATGTGAGATAAAACACAGTAGTTACTGAAAGCAAAAACATTTTTTTCTCTTTTAAAAATTATAGAATAAATTGAGCAAATATGAATGAATATTTAAGTAAATATGAGTAAATTGAGTGAATCCAATAAAATTATATTACAGAAACAATTCTCTATAAATTTTTCTCTGGGATCAAAAGGACCAAAGAGTTTGGACAATGCATTTTCAGGTAATTGTGCTTCCCCCACTTCTTCAGTTTTCTAAAATAAAGCTGGAATGTACCAGTTGATGTCACTGACAGATCCTGATACCGCTGAAGGAGAGAAGATAGAAAAGACAGGAAAATAAATTTAAATTGACATTCTCTTGACTTCACCCACTGGCTGAAAAACTATTCTTCTTGGAAAATTGGAGATAATTCACAGCCTAACTGTAATGGAAAAAAAGCCCTGTGATTGCTTAAATAAATGTGCAAATAGTAATATATGTGTGATGGTTTTGATATTGAATCCTTATATACTCTTGTTTATCTGTATAGTTGAGTTGATAAAATAACATGTGTGTATGCTGTAATAACTGTAACAGTAACTATGTTTTTTGGTAGGAGAGAACTTATTTGTTTTATGTGTGAGTTTGGGTTTGTGTATGTGTAAACCATTCAATAGGAGAAAAATTTTATGTATCCACACAACTAAACAAGCTAATTCCAAAGTTTATATATAAAGAAGACATAAAAGAACAGGATAATTCTGCAAAAATATACATAAAGTGGAGGAAATAGCCTTATTAGATATTTAAAATATATAATAAAGCTATGATAATTGAAACAATCTTTACCTACATACAGAGTGTATGACAGAGAGATCACTGAAACACTACAAAAAATCCAGGATTAGGGTCAAATACATACTAGAATTTAGTGTAAAAGCTGGAATCAAGACTGACAGAAGAAATATCAATTACCTCAGACATGCAGATGACACCACTCTTACAGCAGAAAGCAAAGAGGAATTAAAAAGCCTCTTGATAAGGTGAAAGAGGAGAGTGAAAAAGCTGGCTTAAAACTCAACATTCAAAAAACGAAGATGATGACATCTGGTCCCATCACATCATGGCAAATAGATGGGGAAACAATGGAAACAGTGAGAGACTTTATTTTCTTAGGTTCCAAAATCACTGCAGACGGTGACTGCAGCCATGAAATTAAAAGACACCTGCTCCTTGGAAGAAAAGCAATGACAAACCTAGAGAGCGTATTAAAAAGAAAAGACGTTAATTGATAAAGGTTCATATAGTCAAAGCTACGGTTTTTCCAGTAGTCATGTACAGATGTGGAGAGGGACAATAAAAAAGGCTAAGTGCTGAAGAATTGATGCCTTCAAACGGTGATGCTGGAGAAGACTCTTGAGGATCCCCTGGACTGCAAGGAGATCAAACCAGTCCATCCTAAAGGAAATCAACCTTGAATATTCATTGGAAGGACTGATGTTAAAGCTGAAACTCCAATACTTTGGCCACCTGATATGAAGAGCCAACTCATTGGAAAAGACCCTGATGCTTGGAAAGATTGAAGGCAGGAGGAGAAGGGGACAACAGAGGATGAGATGGTTGGATGGCATCACCGACTCAGTGGACATGAGTTTCAGCAAGCTCCAGGAGATGATGAATGACAGGGAAGCCTGGCGTGCTGCAGTCCATGGAGTCACAAAGAGTCAGACATGACTGAGGGACTGAACAACAACAAGTAGCGTTACAAACTGTGGGGAAAGATGGATTAACAAATAGCGTTGGAAAACTAGGTAGTCTTCTGAAAATTAAGTTTATTCTATTTGTTAGCCCCTTTACACAAAATAAATTTCAGGTGGATAAATTATAGAAATGTAAAAAATAACTATAAAAGTTAAAGAAACCATGTTGGGTTTTTTTAAAAATACAAACTCAGATTTTGGGAGACTTCCTAAGTCTGAATAAAAACCTAAACACATAATACAAATACATACAATTATAAGAAAGAAAAATTTTCAGCATAGCAAAAACTATCATGAGCACAATGAAAAGACAAATAACGGATTTGGAAAATACATTTCAACCAGTGTTACTAAGAGCTCACACAAGGTAAATACCAAAGCTATCTATCCAATAGAAAAAGTAAAATAGGAAAAGAGTACAAACAGTTTATAAAAAGGAAATAAAAATGAGAAATGCAAATATATTTCACACTGAAATGTCATTTTTCACATATCACATAGGCAAAGCTCTAAAGTTTTATGCATAGTCTGTTGGCAAGTATTTGGGATCTGGCACTTTCATGCATGTTGATAGAAATATGTATTGGTAAAACCTTTTTGGAGTGAATTACAGCAATGTCTATCAAAGCTACAAGTATATATAATCTTTAGCCCAGCAAAGATTATCCTATAGATTTACTCACACATAGATTTGAAACATGAAGACATAATATTATATATTGCAGTTTTAAAAAAATAGCAAATTATTGGAAACAGCTTAATATCCTGTAATATGGGCTACAAAGTTTGTACATCTATTTCATTGTGCTTACTTCATGAAACTCCAAACAACAACAAGGAGACCCAAAATCCTGGTTTCCAGGGTAGTCTGTGCTTATGCTTTTTGTCCTGGCATTCCATCCAATTAGCACCACCTTTTACACTCGAAGGATAAAAGGCTTATGGAAGCTTCCTGATGGGAGAGACTGAATCAGGGGGAAACTGGGTCTTGTTCTGATGGGCAGGGCCATGCTCAGTAAATCTTTAATCCAATTTTCTGTTGATGGGCGGGGCTGTGTCCCTCCCTGTTGTTTTACCTGAGGCCAAACTACAGGGAGGTAATGAAGATAATGGTGACATCTTTCAAAAGGTCTCATGCACTGCTGCACTGCTACACTCAACGCCCCCAACCCTGCAGCAGGCTCCTGCTGATCCACGCCTCCACTGGAGACTCCTGGACACTCATGGGCAAGTCTGGGTCAGTCTCTTGTGGGGTCACTGCTCCTTTCTCCTGGGTCCTGAAACACACAAGGTTCTGTTTGTGCCCTCCAAGAGTCTGTTTCTCCAGTCCTGTGTAAGTCTGGTGGCTCTGTGGTGGATTAATGGTGACCTCCTCCAAGAGAGCTTAGGCCATACTCAGGTCAGCTGCACCCAGAGCCCCTGCCCCTGCAGCAGTCCACTGCTGACCCATACCTGCGCAGGAGACACCCAAACACAGTTCTGGCTCAGTCTCTGTGGGGTCTCTGGGTCCTGGTGCTCACAAGGTATGTTTGAGCCCTCTGACCATCTCTGGCGGGTATGGGGTTTGATTCTAAGGTGATTTCACCTGTCCTACCATCTTGCTGGGGCTTCTCTGCCCTTGGACGTGGGTTATATCCTCACAGCCACTCCAGGGCCGCACAGCCACCACTCCAGCACCTATCGTATTCCTGGGGCTTCTCCTTTGCCCTTGGACATGAGGTATCTCCTCACAGCCACTCCAGGGCCACACAACCGCTGCTCCAGTGCTAGCCTTGTCTAACTCAATCAAACTATGAGCTATGCCGTATAGGGCCATCCAAGATGGATGGGTCATGGTGGAGAGTTCTGACAAAACATGGTCCACTGGAGAAGGGAATGACAAACCATTTCAGTATTCTTGCCTTGAGAACTCCATGAACAGTATGAAAAGGCAAAAAGATAGAACATTGAAAGATGAACTCCCCAGGTCAGCAGGTGCCCAATATACTACTAGAGATCAGTGGAGAACTAACTCCAGAAAGAATGAAGAGATGGAGCCAAAGCAAAAACAACACCCAGTTGTGGATGTGACTGGTAATGGAAATAAAGTCTGACTCTGTAAAGAGCAATATTGCATAGGAACCTGGAATATTATGTCCATGAATCAGGTAAATTGGAAATGCTCAAACAGGAGATGGCAAGAGTAAACATCCACATTTTAGGAATCAGCAAACTAAAATAGACTGTAATGAGTGAATTTAACTCAGATGTCCATTATATCTACTACTGTGGGCAAGAATCCCTTAGAAGAAATGCAGTAGCCGACATAATCAACAAAAGAGTCTGAAATGCAGTACTTGGTTGCAATCTCAAAAACGACAGAATGATCTCTGTTTGTTTCCAAGGCAAACCATTCAATATCACAGTAATCCATGTCTATGCCCAAACCACTAATGCGAAGAAACTGAAGTTCAATGGCTCTGTGAAGACCTACAAGATCTTCTAGAATTAACACCCAAAAAAAAGATGTCCTTTTCATTATACGGGACTGGAATGCAAAAGTAGGAAGTCAAGAAATATCTGGAGTAATGGGCAAATTTGGCCTTGGAGTACAAAATGAAGCAGGGCAAACGCTAACAGAGTTTTAACAAGAGAACACACTGATCATAGCAAACACCTTCTTACAACAACACAAGAGAAGATTGTACTCGTGGACATCACCAAATGGTCAATACCGAAATCAGACTGATTATATTATTTGCAGCCAAAGACGGAGAAGCTCTATACAGTCAGCAAAAACAACATCGGGAGCTGACTGCGGCTCATATCATGAACTCCTTACTGCCAAATTCAGACTTAAATTGAAGAAAGTAGGGAAAACTACTAGACCATTCAGTTCAGTTCAGTTCAGTTCAGTCACTCAGTCGTGTCTGACTCTTTGCGACCCCATGAATTGCAGCACGCCAGGCCTCTCTGTCCATCGCCAACTCCCGGAGTCTAGCCAAACCCATGTCCATCGAGTCGGTCATGCCATCCAACCATCTCATCCTCTGTCGTCCCCTTCTCCTCCTGCCCCCAATCCTACCCAGCATTAGGGTCTTTTCCAATGAGTCAACTCTTCGCATGAGGTGGCCAAAGTATTGGAGTTTCAGCTTCAACATCAGTCCTTCCAATGAACACCCAGGATTGATCTCCTTTAGGATGGATTCATTGATAGGTAGGATGGATTGATGGATTGACCATTCAGGTATGACCTAAATCAAATCCCTTACGACTATACAGTGGAAGTGAGAAATAGATTCAAGGGATTAGATCTGATAGACAGTGCCTGAAGAACTATGGATGGAAGTTCGTGACATTGTACAGGAAGCAGTGATCAAGACCATCCCCAAGAAAAAGAAAGGCAAAATGGTTGTCTGGGGAGGCCTTACAAACAGCTATGAAAAGAAGAGAAGCAAAACGGAAAGGAGAAAAGGAAAGATATACCCATATGAATGCAGAGTTCCAAAGAATAGCAAGGAGAGATAAGAAAGCCTTCCTCAGCGATAAATGCAAAGAAATAGAGGAAAACAATAGAATGGGAAAGACTAGAGATCTCTTCAAGAAAATGAGAGATATCAAGGGAACATTTCATGCAAAGATGGGCACAATAAAGGACAGAAATGGTATGGACCTAACAGAAGCAGAAGATATTAAGAAGAGGTGGCAAGAATACACAGAAGGACAGTACAAAAAAGATCTTCACAATCCAGATAATCACAATGGTGTGATCACTCACCTAGAGCCAGAAATCCTGGAATGCCAAGTCAAGTGGGCCTTAAGAAGCATCACTATGAACAAAGCTAGTGGAGGTGATGGAATTCCAGTTGAGCTATTTCAAATCCTAAAAGATGATGCTGTGAAAGTGCTGCACTCAATATGCCAGCCAATTTGGAAAACTCAGCAGTGGCCACAGGACTGGAAAAGTTCAGGTTTCATTCTAATCCCAAAGAAAGGCAATGCCAAAGAATGCTCAAAGTACCCCACATTGCACTCATCTCACATGCTTGCAAAGTAATGCTCAAAATTCTCCAAGCTTCAACAGTACGTGAACTGTGAACTTCCAGATGTTCAAACTGGCTTTAGAAAAGGCAGAGGAAGCAGAGATCAAATTTCCAACAACCACTGAAACACCGAAAAAGCAAGAGAGTTCCAGAAAAACATCTACTTCTGCTTTATTAACTATGCCAAAACCTTTGACTGTGTGGATCACCACAAACTGAAAAATTCTTAAAGAGATGGGACTACCAGACCACCTTACCTGCCTCCTAAGAAATCTGTATGCAGGCCAAGAAGCAACAGTTAGAAGTGGACATGGAACAACAGACTGGTTCCAAATCAAGAAAGGAGTACGTCAAGGCTGTATATTGTCACCCTGCTTATTTAATGTATATACAGAGTACATCATGAGAAATGCTGGACTGGGTGAAGCATAAGCTGGAATCAAGATTGCCAGGAGAAATATCAATAAACTCAGACATGAAGATGACACCACCCTTATGGCAGAAAGTGAAGAAGAACTAAAGAGCCTCTTGCTGAAAGTGAAAGAGGAGAGTGAAAAAATTGGCTTAAAGCTCACCATTCAGAAAACTAAGATCATGGCATCCGGTCCCATCACTTCATGGCAAATACATGGGGAAAAAATGGAAACAGTGACAGACTTTATATTTGGGGGCTCCAAAATCACTACAGATAGTGACTGCAGCCATCAAATTAAAAGATGTTTGCTCCTAGGAAGAAAAGTTATGACCATCCTAGACCACATATTAAAAAGCAGAGACATTACTTCGCCAACAAAGGTCCGTCTAGTCAAGGCTATGGTTTTTCCAGTAGTCATGTATGGATGTGAGAGTTGGACCATAAAGAAAGCTGAGCGCCGAAGAATTGATGCTTTTGAACTGTGGTGTTGGAGAAGACTCTTGAGAGTCCCTTGGACTGCAAGGAGATCCAACCAGTCCATCCTAAAGGAAATCAGCCCTGAATATTCATTGGAAGGACTGATGGTGAAGCTGAAACTCCAATACTGTTGCCACCTGATGCGAAGAACTGACTCGTTGGAAAAGACCCTGATGCTGGGAAAGATTGAATGTGGGAGGAGAAGGGGACGACAGAGGATGAGATGGTTGAATGGCATCACCGACTCAATGGACACGAGTTTGAGTAAACCCCGGGAGTTGGTGATGGACAGGGAGGCCTGGTGTGATACACTCCATGGGGTCGCAAAGAAAAGGACAGGACTGAGCAACTGAACTGAATTGAACTTTACTCTCAATAGTATCCTTGTCTACAGTGATAAATAATTTGTCCATCCTAAGTTTAATTTGGGGGAGTGAGCAAAAGAAGTGGGGTGTGAGTGAAAGAAGTGTGTGAGTTATGGCACAATATGAGGGTAGGTGAAGGGAAAAAGAAGGAAAAGGCAATTTGATGTTTCCCAGGTAAGACTTGTTGTTGTTCAGTCGCAAAGTCATGTCTGATCTGTGACCCCAAGGACTGCAGGATGCCAGGCTCCTCTGTTCTCTACTATCTCTCAGAGTTTGCTCAAATTCATGTCCATAGAGTCAGTGATACTATCTAACCATCTCATCCTCTGCCGCCCCCTTCTCCTTTGGCCTTCAATCTTTCCCAGCATCAGGGTCTTTTTAGTGAGTCGGTTCTTTATATCAGGTGGCCCAAGTATTGGAGTTTGAGCGTCAGTCCTTCCACTGAATATTCAGGGTTGATTTTCTTTGGGATTAACCAGTTTGATCTCCTTGCAGTCCTGTCTGGGACTCTCAAAGAGTCTTCTCCAGCGCCACAATTTGAAAGTATCAATTCTTCAGCATTCAGCCTTCTTTATGGTCCAACTCTCACATCTGTACACGACTACTGGGAAAACCATAGCTTTGATTACAGGTAAGCTGGTTATATGCCGGGAGCCAGCTCACAAGATCCCACCCATGACAGAGTCATGAGAAAGAGGAACGATTGAGCACGGCTTCTCAGGCCTCAGGGATTCTCGGAAGGCTGCCTCAGCGCTCACCTTAAAGATATCTGTCTTTCTGATATTTACTATAATAAACCTCTTCTTATTTTCTATGACTTAGGCAAAAGGCCTTTCCTGATTCCCTTCTAAAATAGATCATTCTGAAACCTCAAATCAACAAGGCCCCTGAACGGTAGCACCCTAAATAAAATTATCTGGGATATAGAGTATGCTGATCTAAATTCCTTTTGCTAACATATTGGTTTGTTTAATAAATGTACCTGTGCCTTTGGAGCTAATGTGCATAACTGCTCCCTAGTAATAAAACAGCATTGAGAGCCTCTGCACAGAAAGCCCCTATGGGCACAAAACCCTTCGCAGGAAAAAAGGCTTGTTAGGAAATACAAAAAATAGTGCTTTGTGGAACTGTTACTTAATCTATATTTACTCACTATGTTTTTACTCTTAATGTATTTAGCCTATATAATAAAAGCATAATAGTTAGAGATTTATATAAGTAGAAGTTTAGCATTAATACAAATAATAAGACAATTGTAGATTTAACTGATGATTCTTACTTAGAGCTGACCTTCAGCTTGCTCTTCTATGACTTTATGGAACTACATTCTTTTCTGTTAAGCTCAAGGCATAGAGTAAATTACCAAAAACAGGTTTTACCTTGAAACTTCCTGTTGATGAATTCTTTCCTGATGTGCCCTATACAAAAGTATTCTGATTGATCAACTTTTATCAATAGAGAGTCACAGGGTGTTAGCAGGCCACCAGGCCAGAAGATGATGTAAACAAAATGAGGCTTTTTTGTAACTAAAGACATGCAAACGGCTTCGATAAGGGTCGAAGCTGCTGGCCCATTGAGCTAACTTGATAGGCCCATTAAGATATACCCATTAAGCTGAATTGGTATGTCCCTTAAGCTGAATTGGTATGACTCTATACTTTACATTTGTTTCTATGTACCACAAAAAATATAAAAGCTGTCTTAAAAATAATAAAATTGGAAGACACTAGGGAGACACTTGGAAACGCCGAGACTCGCTGTGTCTTCTCATTCGCATCGCCGACGCCGTCCATCCTGAGGGAACCCCTGGACCTGATGGAGCTGGACTCCGGCAGTAATACTTAATTCTTCTCTTACTGCTATTGAGACTGTAAGTCTCTGGAGCCAGTCAACCTGAGTTCAAAGCCTGGTTTCACTACTGACAAGCTATGTGATGTTGGTAAATTTCTTAATTGCTCTCTGCCTCAGTTTCCTCATCTGTAAAATAGGGGTATTAGTAATCTCATAAGATTATTGCAAAGATTAGATGAGTTAACATATTTATAGCACTTAACATAGTCTTACACCTACAAAGCAAAACAGATGTGTTAGTATTGTTGTGATTCATGGTTTGCCATAGTCAACACACAAAAGACAACAGCTATAAAAAAACAATCACACTTAAGATCTAAATAGATCCACTTGTTCAACAATATTTCATTGGGCACTTATATTTAAGGCTCTGAGCTAAGCTCTAGGAAAATAAAATTATATAAAACCCATCAGGAAATTAAGGTGAGCTGGTATATAGCACATACACATAAGAACTCTTTGCTTTATTACAGGATTTACTGCGTAAAGCTTTAACTCAATTAAATAAAGCAAAAACAAATGGTCTAGTTTTCAATAATTTATTAATCTGTTGACTATCTGGCAGTCTTAATAAAACTTCAAAACAGAATGCAAACCTACTAGTATAGACGAATTGGCTAATACTGAACAATAAAAAAGGACTTAAATGTGCTCTCATGGTCATGAACTAGACCTTTGGAACCAAGATAGGCTTAGGTATAAAACTGGTTCTGCTACTTTTCATGTGTGACATTGGGCAAAACACCTAAATTTCCTATCCATTCATTCTACGTATTTAAAATGAGTAACTCTAGCTACCTACTTCAAGTGTAGTTACAAGTATTAAATGTAGGGCATTTACCAAGTGTTTGGCACATAACAAATACTTAATAAAATCTTCTTCTTTATCCAAATTTAAACAGTAGTTATCTTTCTATCCATGTTATAATATGTCTTCTCCACCTGACTTATCTCCATTTATCTCTAAGCAAATGAGACAAAAGATAATTTGTTCTTGTTAAAATCAGTATTTTTAAAATATATTTTCAAAATGCAATGACTTGCGGATATTTCTCATAGCAGAAGTATAAGCTCAGTCTGCTCTGAGTCACATAGCTGTGTCTTTGTTTAGGTGATTTCCAGATTTCCTATTTAGACAAGGCCCTGATCTCAAAGACATAACATCTTACAATCCTGCTCTGATAACACGGCACAAGTGATGGAGCGACTACCTGCTCCTGCATGAAACGTGTATCTGCAGAATGAGGATTCAGTTAATGGAAATTCACTTGTAAAAGACAACTGCAAACTATTTTGTTCAACACACATCTCAAGCACCAAAACTTTTCAGCTGGACGCCATCTCCCTTACCATTAAGTTCTAAGCCAAAAGAAAAAGTTTTCCTAAGTAATCCATGTTTGTAGAGATTTGATTTGTTATCTTAGAGAAATAACATTGAAAGCAATTTAAAATTATTTGAAGATCTAAAAAAAAAGAAAAGAAGTTGATAAATTACTGGTATAACTACTAAATTGCATCTTAGGCATTTTAATGTCACATAGTTTAATGGGAAGAAAAGTGTGTTTGAGAACTAAAAAGATTAACCGAGAACTGAACTCACAGGCAGGTATTTTTAGGAATCTTTGGTAGAGTTTTAACATCAGTTACTTAAGAAACAAAGTAAAATGTTTGTTTCTCGTGGTTGCTAGGCAACATGTTGGGTTTGATTCGGTTTCCATTTTAAATAACAGTGCCATGATTATAATAATAAATAGCATCAACTTTTTGTCAGTTTAATATTAAAATACTTAAGAACAGTTGGCTTTAGAAATCATTATTACTTAACAGATTTTTTTCCATTGTTTTCCATATCCTTATTTTAGAATCCTAGAACCACATACTGTACTCTTAAAAGAACAACTTACATTCCAACTGTGCATTAGGCTGTATTTCTATTTTCAATCAGAAATTCACATAAAATTCAAGTTACTGAACTTTGTAAACTTTTGTCTGAGTTTCTTCCCTAATCATCATATCCCTGTATCATCAAATATTCTTTTTTAAGGCAAGGGAGCAGAATGTAACTTTGATTTTCACTCAAAATAATTGAAATGTTGCTACTGAAGAAGGATAAACTTCAGAAATTTAAAAAGGAACAACAAAACCCACTTATACAAAAACCTAATACAAAAACCCAACTTCCAATGAAGTTGGAAATAAACAGTTGTTCCAATTAATGTGTTTCCATGGGGTTTTTAACATAGATAATATTTTTGTTTTCTTCTAGGTATAATAAAAGTTTAAATTATTTTTTTTAAGTCAGACACTACAGAGGAGTGAAAAATAAAAAGTGACATCCCTCTTTCTATCTCCTTCTCAAGTTCAATCCTACTCCCCAGGAATAATCACTGCTAACACTTTTTTGTGAATATATATGTTTTTAAATTATTCTTGGGAACTGGCACTTTAGATTTTGACACCAAATTCATCTATTGTTAGAGTTTCAACACAATGTTAACACTTAACCAAAACTTTAAAAAAAAAAAAAAAAGCAACATTTTTCTAGGAAAAAACTATAGCCCTGGACCTAAACTTCTCTCTTCTGACCTCTTCTCTCATAGCACCTTTCTTCCATTTCTGAAAAACATGCACACTCAGTCCAAGGACTCAACCAACTAACCACTATTGGATGGGAATTTCTGGGTGTATATTTTTAAAAGGTTAATGTTTCTAAAGCAGTTTCCCAGTACTTAGTGTAATCTAAGTTTAAAGTACCAAACAATCTCTCCCAGCTTCCCTCCTGTCTCCTCCTCCCTTCCCCCTTTCTTTCTCTCTCTCCTTCTCCCCTTCCCCCATCATTCCTTCATTTCTATTAACTTCCTTCTGTCTTTTATTATTTATTCTCATTTATACAATATTTCATACAAAAGTATTATTATGTGAAGTCTGGAGGGCTGGCATGATCTAAGCCCCTTAGAGGTACAGGAAACCCATTCTAGGCACATGTATAAGTTAAAACTGCACTAAGAAATTATTAAGAGCCTTTGTCTCTGTCTCTGTCTCTGTCTCTCTCTCTCTCACACACCCCCCCCCCCCCAGAGGGCTTTTCCTCTAAGTACTGTCCTCCAGTTTCCAGTTTTCTGGACAGTCTAAACAATTTTTATCCTCTAGCCCAAGGATAACCTACTGTTCTTACACCCATTTTTGGTATCTGGAAGATTAGTTTCTTTCCTGTTTAGGACTGGTTTCTATAATGGGAATTCAGTATTCTCTCTCTCGTTCTCTCTCTCACACACACACCATTTGGAACCTCTGCCATAAGCTGTTTTTCCAAATGGTTTCTCAGCAACCACACTCTGAATTAAAACGGTGCTGGGTGTCCAGCTTACTGCTGGTCATGGGCATGTTTGTGTTTGCCCGGCTCGTGCCCTCTTCTGAGAGCTGCCTCAGCCGTCTGTTTACATCACACAACCTCATGCCTCTGCAACCAAGAACTGATTGCATTAGAGTGGACATCTGACCCTTGTTCTGGTCCTATCAGACCCTCACTTGAGAACTCGGAACTAAAAACCCAATAAGTGGGAGTCAGCTAGAGCTAGAGAGACATTGTACTGGAACAAGGGTGGCCATTTGGGTATAACTACTATAAGGAAGCAGAATGAACCAGATTTCAGAGAGAAGAAAGCAAGATAACAGATTCAGAAACAGGCAGAGGTATGAGGCCATGTGACAAGAGAAAGCAAAAATAAGACCAGGAATAAAAGAGAGAACAAATCTTTCTTAATTATTAATATCTTTCCATTTCTTCATAAAGCAACAAATGTATTTTCTTACACTGAATCCTTTAAAATACCCCAGAATTCTCATAATAAACTAACATTACTTTAAGCTACTTGACTCAGCTTTTAGGTTCTATAACCAAAAAAAATTCCCTGATTATGATCTCTCTTACTCTTTTATGTCCTCCACCCCCCTCTCTTTTCTTCCTCGGTTTTCCTTGACCCAAAGGATAATACCTTCTGGATATTTTCTCTTCATCTCAGAATCATGCCTAGAAATTACATGGCAAATAGTCAATAAATACTGGTGGATTTTTACAGCACCACGAACACAAATGAGAGGATGATGGATTATATTGTACAATTCAATATAACCTTCCTTTCAGAGGGTAACTTTGAGGCACTGCATCAGATACGATATATGCATCAACTCTACGAACAAAGCTAGTGGAGGTGATGGAATTCCAGTTGAGCTATTTCAAATCCTCAAAGATGATGCTGTGAAAGTGCTGCACTCAATATGCCAGCAAATTTGGAAAACTCAGCAGTGGCCACAGGACTGGAAAAGGTCAGTTTTCATTCCAATCCCAAAGAAAGGCAATGCCAAAGAATGCTCAAATTACCACACAATTGCACTCATCTCACACGCTAGTAAAGTAACGCTCAAAATTCTCTAAGCCAGGCTTCAGCAATATGTGAACCGTGAACTTCCAGATGTTCAAGCTGGTTTCAGAAAAGGCAGAGGAACCAGAGATCAAATTGTCAACATCCGACGGATCATCGAAAAAGCAAGAGAGTACCAGAAAAACATCTATATCTGCTTTATTGACTATGCCAAAGCCTTTGACTGTGTGGATCACAAGAAACTGTGGAAAATTCTTCAAGAGATGGGAATACCAGACCATCTGACCTGTCTCTTGAGAAACCTGTATGCAGGTCAGGAAGCAACAGT
The DNA here is from genome assembly GCF_054371585.1 of Giraffa tippelskirchi. Classification (NCBI taxonomy): domain Eukaryota; kingdom Metazoa; phylum Chordata; class Mammalia; order Artiodactyla; family Giraffidae; genus Giraffa; species Giraffa tippelskirchi. Next base: position 112,173,097 of record NC_137278.1, on the reverse strand, counting down.
TAGAACTGGACATGGAACAACAGACTGGCTCCAAACAGGAAAAGGAGTACGTCAAGGCTGTATATTGTCACTCTGCTTATTTAACTTATATGCAGAGGACAACATGAGAAACGCTGGGCTGGAAGAAGCACAAGCTGGAATCAAGATTGCCAGGAGAAATATCAATAACCTCAGATATGCAGATGACACCACCCTTATGGCAGAAAGTGAAGAAGAACTAAAGAGCCTCTTGATGAAAATGAAAGTGGAGAGTGAAAAAGCTGGCTTAAAGCTCAACATTCAGAAAACTAAGATCATGGCATCCGGTCCCATCACTTCATGGCAGATAGATGGGGAAACAGTGGAAACAGTGTCAGACTTTATTTTTCTGGGCTCCAAAATCACTGCAGATGGTGACTGCAGCCATGAAATTAAAAGACGCTTACTCCTTGGAAGGAAAGTTATGACTAACCTAGATAGCATATTTAAAAGCAGAGACATTACTTTGCCAACAAAGGTCCATCTAGTCAAGGCTATGGTTTTTCCAGTAGTCATGTATGGATGTGAGAGTTGGACTATAAAGAAAGCTGAGTGCTGAAGAATTGGTGCTTTTGAACTGTGGTGTTGGAGAAGACTCTTAAGAGTCCCTTGGACTGCAAGCAGATCCAACCAGTCCATCCTAAAGGAGATCAGTCCTGGGTATTCATTGGAAGGACTTATGTTGAAGCTGAAACTCCAATACTGTTGCCACCTGATGCGAAGAGCTGACTCATTTGAAAAGTCCCTGATGCTGGGAAAGATTGAGGGCAGGAGGAGAAGGGGACGACAGAGGATTAGATGGCTGGATGGCATCATCGACTCAATGGACATGGGTTTGGGTGGATACAGGGGGTTGGTGATGGACAGGGAGGCCTGGTGTGCTGCGGTTCATGGGGTCGCAAAGAGTTGGGACATGACTGAGCGGCTGAACTGAACTGAACTTTTCTTAAAGCAACCATTCAAGGTAAGAGTTATTAGTCCCTTTCACAGATGAGAAAACAGGAGTCTGATATTAACAGTGCTTCCCAAAAACTCATGGCTTAAAAGCTGAAGAATCAGAGCTATAATACCAGTTTACTGAACTACAATAAACCCTATGCTACAGTAAATCCATACAATTTGTGCTTCGATACAATACACAGACTTAAAGAATCACAATCCCCACTAGAGTCCTCACAAAAAAAATGAATATGAAATGATGAAAGCAAGGTGTCTTAAGCACTACTGGAGCCAAAGAAGCAATGCTGCAACACAGATTATGGAATGAATGAGTTCTGTGCAGAGAAAAGCACAGCTACGAGAAAATGGACATTTCTTTTGCTCCCACTTCAGTGCCAAAGCAGAATAAAAAAATCTATCCCATCTCATCGGCACATCAGAAAATATGCAGAACAAGGAGGCTGTCCAAGGATGCTCAGACATCCCTGGAAGAAGGAGCAGTGGTTGAAAACATTTTATTGAGGCATTTTATAGAGCCTGTTGTATTCTGAAGGCTTCAAGAGGGCAGGAATGCTGTGCTGCAGCACATCACACAGTGCCTGGCACATATCAGGAGCTCAGCAAATCCTATTGAGTGAATGAGCTCCAACTTTTGTGAGTTTCAGTAACTGCACTGATGCAGACAGCCCTAAGTAGGAAGAGAAGTGCAGAAGTACATTAATGTTGAGGACAATTGAAAGGATAAAATCCAAGCAAGTGTTGATAGAAAACCTGAGATAATCCTTTGTAAACTGGAGGGAAGTGAGAAGTTCCCAACAATGCAGAGTAACCATTTGGACACAAACAAGAGTGGAGGAAGAACTAACACTGGAGCAGAAACAGTGACTGACCGAGAATCAGGGGAGTTAACTTAGAAAAGAAGACAGAAAAAAAATCAACAAACTTCTCCCAGTGAAATCTCTATGAGAATTTTGCCATTCTAGTGGGAAGGGTTGGAAGTTAATGCTGTGAATATATATATCACACAGTAATGATAAGGATCATATATATTAATAATATAGCTAAATTTTATTGAAGACTTACAAAAGTATTTTAAATGAACTCATTCATTCGAACTTTGAATCCTTACAACAACTCTGTTAGGCAGCTACTATTACTATTACCATTTTTGCATATAAAGAAACAGAAATTCAAAGAGCAAAGTAATTTCCTTAAGATGAAAAAGTTTGTAAGTAATAAAACCAAGATTCTAGCCCAAGCCATTTTGAACAGTAAGGTCCATTTTCATAACCACTGAGTCACAGTTTATAATCAATGCAAACTGTATGTAGTATATTCTTCTGTGTGGTTTCAGTCATTCTCAGTCCACTGTATTGTCATTATGAAGTTCTGAGTTTAAAAGAATGAAACCTTTTCAGGCGGTTATAGATCATATCCGGATCCAAGTCAGCCCCACTGGACATTTGTAGACTGATACAGTAGCCAGAGTATCTATCTACGCTTTGCCTCTAATTACTCAAAACTTGCCCCTCATCAAGAGGAATACATTTTTTTCTTTTTCTTTTATTTTTTTAAATCTATTTGAGACTATGGCTATTCACTAAACTTATTATGATAATCATTCCATGAAGTCAAATCATTATGTTGTACATCTGACACACATACAGTGCTGTATGTCAAATTACAACTCAGTAAAATTGGGGAGAAAAACAGGTCTATGTTTAAAAAAAAAAAAAAAAAGAACTTGCCTCTCGTCCATGACCCACAGGACCTGAACATAAATCTAAGGCAAGAAGTTATTGCCTTTATAAAGAATTTTAAAATTATTCTAGGCCATCTTCTGGTCATCTCTCATTGCTACTGATTACTATACCTCATTTTCAATTCATTCCTGTTTTAAATCTTTCTAGATTCATGGATTTAAAAATACTGATAATATAGACAGATTAACACCTGTCTAGTATTTAGAAAAGGCAGCGGAACCAGAGATCAAATTGCCAATATCCGCTGGATCATCGAAAAAGCAAGAGAGTTCCAGAAAAACATCTATTTCTGCTTTATTGACTATGCCAAAGCCTTTGACTGTGTGGATCACAAGAAACTGTGGAAAATTCTTCAAGAGATGGGAATACCAGATCATCTGACCTGTCTCTTGAGAAACCTGTATGTAGGTCAGGAAGCAACAGTTAGAACTAGACATGGAACAACAGACTGGTTCCAAATAGGAAAAGGAGTACGTCAAGGCTGTATATTGTCACCCTGCTTATTTAACTTATATGCAGAGGACATCATGAGAAACGCTGGGCTGGAAGAAACACAAGCTGGAATCAAGATTGCCGGGAGAAATATCAATAACCTCAGATATGCGGATGACACCACCCTTATGGCAGAAAGTGAAGAAGAACTAAAGAGCCTCTTGATGAAGGTGAAGGAGGAGAGTGAAAAAGCTGGCTTAAAGCTCAATGTTCAGAAAACTAAGATCATGGCATCTGGTCCCATCACTCCATGGGAAATAGATGGGGAAACAGTGGAAACAGTGTCAGACTTTACTTTTTTGGGCTCCAGAATCACTGCTGATGGTGACTGCAGCCATGAAATTAAAAGACGCTTACTCCTTGGAAGGAAGGTTATGGCCAACCTAGATAGCATGTTTAAAAGCAGAGACATTACTTTGCCAACAAAAGTCCGTGTAGTCAAGGCTATGGTTTTTCCAGTGGTCATGTATGGATGTGAGAGTTGGACAGTGAAGAAAGCTGAGCGCCGCAGAATTGATGCTTTTGAACTGTGGTGTTGGAGAAGACTCTTGAGAGTCCCTTGGACTGCAAGGAGATCCAATCAATCCATACTAAAAGAGATCAATCCTGGGTGTTCATTGGAAGGTCTGATGTTGAAGCTGAAGCTCCAATACTTTGGCCACCTCATGCGGGGGGTTGAGTCATTGGAAAAGACCCTAATGCTGGGTAGGATTGGGGGCGGGAGGAGAAGGGGACGACAGAGGATGAGATGGTTGGATGGCATCACCGACTCGATGAACATGGGTTTGGGTAGACTCCGGGAGTTGGTGATGGACAGGGAGGCCTGGCGTGCTGCAATTCATGGGGTCGCAGAGAGTCGGACACGACTGAGCGACTGAACTGAACTGAACTGAGTATTTGGATTATCTTCTTAGCCTTGGCAACTGAAATTTTTGGCTCATGGATTTGAATTAGTAGTTACGTTTCAATTCTATGCACTCTTCCGGTTTTGTTATAATCACTAACTTTGTGTGCTCTGGTTAATTGATTTGATTTCATTTTTCCATACTCCCTGTTCACATATGACCCATTATCCCATTAGGCGTCAGTTGAGGCAGTTGAGAACAAAGAAATGTCAACATTTAAAACTTTTGAGTCACTAGGACCTGACCTATATAACTTCAAAAGTAGCTAAATAAAGGGCTCAGGGCATAAACATATGCTATAAATAATATCTTTGTGCAATCATATTATTATTTAGAGGCAATATTTATGACTCTCTTTGGAAACCAGGTCTGACGATGCAGAGAATGAAAGAAAAGAATATGGACTCTGGGTCTCTACAGGAGTCCTGTGTCCTGACTTTCAGTTCAGTTCAGTTGCTCAGTTGTGTCCAACTCTTTGTGACCCCATGGACTGCAGCACACCAGGCCTCCTTGTCCATCACCAACTCCCGGAGCTTGCTAAAACTCATGTCCATTGAGTCGGTGATTCCATCCAACCATCTCATCCTGTCATCCCCTTCTCCTCCTGCCTTTAATCTTTCCCAGCATCAGGGTCTTTTCAAATGTGTCAGTTCTTTGCAACAGGTAGCCAAAGTACTGGAGCTTCAGCTTCAGCATCAGTCCTTCCAATGAATATTCAGGGCTGATTTCCTTTAGGATTGATCCTTTGGATCTCCTTGCAGTCCAAGGGACTCTCAAGAGTCTTCTCCAACACCACAGTTCAAAAGCATCAATTCTTTGGTGCTCAGCCTTCTTTATGGTCCAACTCTCACATCCATACATGACTACTGGAAAAACCACAGCTTTGACTAGACGGATCTTTATCAGCAATGTCTGCTTTTTAATATGCTGTCTAGGTTTGTCATAGCTTTCTTCTAAGGAGCAAGCATCTTTTAATTTCATGGCTGCAGTCACCATCTGCAGTGATTTTAGAGCCCAAGAAAATAAAGTCTCTCACTGTTTCCACTGTCTCCCCATCTATTTGCTGTGAAGTGATAGGACCAGAGGCCATGATCTTGGTTTTTTGAATGTTGAGTTTTAAGCCAGCTTTTTTACTCTCCTTTTTCACTTTCATCAAAAGGCTCCTTAGCTCCTCTTTGCTTTTTGCTATAAGGGTGGTGTCATCTGCATATCTGAAGTTATTGATATTTCTCCTGGCAATCTTGATTCTAGCTTGTGCTTCGTCTAGCCCAGCATTTCACATGATGCACTCTGCATATATGTTAAATAAGCAGGGTGACAATATACAGCCCTGACTTTTCCCACCACCAAGTCTAGGATTAGGGCAAGGGAAGAGGGAAAATGGACAATGACAGAGACTTGAGTTCCCTTTCTCAGAAGATATTCAATAAACTAGGGAAACTCTGAGATTCTAGTGTTTAGTAAAGCACAGGACCAGTGTAGTAGTACTGGCTGAAAGGAAATTGCAGGCAGAAGGAGGCTAAGACCACTCATAGGAATCCTATAGCTCATAGAGGGGACAAGTAGCAAACAAAGATTTCTCCTTCACACTAGACCATAAGTGAGAGACTGTCTAGCATCAACCTGCAAGTACTGATGAACAGGACCAGACAATGTCCATCTCAGCACATTCCCACATGAATTGGATAAAATAATCCAAGGAAGATGTAAAAGCTCCTCACTGCTGCGTTGATATTCTATAAGCGGTGTTGCAAACCAGCCACAAGCTTAGGGAAAGGTAGTGGTGGTGAAATCCTGAACTGACTGAGGTGATGTTTCAGCCACTCCATGTAACAATTTTCAAAATGAATATTAATTTCAATTACAGAAAAATTATACAATTTACTTTTTTACACACATGTTTGTGAGCTGATACCACTACTCTGCTATAACTCAGCTTTTCATTTCATCCCTTTATTGAGATTACTTTGGGGCACTATTCCTTTCACCAAATTCTGGGTTTGACAAGCATCCACAATTCCCAGAGAAGCCAATCAATACTTTTAGTCTTAATTCTTTGAGTGTTCCTAATAATCTAGTATCCAAAAGAGGTCACTTATCCTATATTAAAGTTAATATTACGAATGTGTTCTAAAGAAAAAGAGAGAGAAATGAGTTTTTATTGAACTGCAAAACATGAAAAATATTTGCGTATTTCTGCATCTTGGAGCTATAACTATCATTTGCATTTAAAGGTATAAGAAGGAAGATATACAGAGGTAGTTAAGAAAGTTTTCTGTCATGACAAAGGTCAAAACTTTCAACAAGATGAAGATTTTTGCTTTTTATAAGATCTAATTTTGTGGATGTGTGGTATAACCCAACAAAAGAAAGGTCAATTAAGGCAGCATACCAGAAAAGGTCAACTCAACAAATAAGGTGGAGTCAGAGTTTGAGGCATGCTTAGAGCAAGCCTGGGGGGATTAGGATGGCCTTGTTCAAAGCTACAAGGATAGGCTGGATTACTAAAAGTCAGTGGATTGTCTAAAATTGGAATTAAGATCAAACACACACACCAAATCCATGCTTCTAATCCACATGCTGCAGTCTAGGGACCAATAGTGTTCTCCTATAATAAAACAAGTTGACAGAGCTGGGAGTTGAGACAGGAACCATCAGACTGGATTAGGGCCCACTCGAAAGACCTCATTTTAACTCAGTCATGTTTATAAAGGTCCCATCTGCAAATGCAGTCATATTCTGAACTACTGGGCGTTAGGGCTTCCACATATGAATTTGATGGTTGGGAGCAGGGACACAATTCAGCCCCGAACACATCTCTTATCTAAAATTAGATGAACACTCAAAACTACAATGAGGTACCACATTTCACCAGTCAGAATGGCCATCATTAAAATCTCTAAAAATTACAAACGCTAGAGAGGGTGTAGATAAAAAGGAACCCTCCTACACTATTGGTGGGAATGGAAAGTGTCACAGCCACTGTGGAAAACAGTACGGAGGTTCCTAAAAAAACTAAAAACAGAGTTACCACATGATCCAGCAGTACCACTCCTGGGCATATATCTGGAGAAAACTCTAATTCAAAAAGGTAGATGTACCTCAATGTTCATAGCAGCACTATTTACAAGAGGTAAGACATGAAAGCAACCTAAATGTCTATTGACAGATAAATAGATATAAAAGATGTGGTTCAGTAGTAAAGAATCCACCTGTCAATGCAGGAGACATAGGAGACACAGGTTTGATCTCTGGGTCAGGAAGATACTCTGGAGGAAGAAATGGCAATCCACTCCAGTATTCTTGCCTAGAGAATCCCATGGACAGAGGAACCTGGCAGGCTACAGTCCATGGGGTCACAAAAAGTCAGACATGACTGAGCACACACACACACATATAGTTGTTCAGTCACTAAGTCAAGACCAGTTCTTTGTGATCCCATGGACTGCAGTATGCCAGGCTCCCTTGTCCTTCACTATCTCTTAGAGTTTGTGCAAATTCATGTCCATTGAGTCAGTGATGCTATCTAACTATCTCATCCTCTGCCACTCCGTTCCCCTTTTACCTTCAATCCTTCCCAGCATCATGGGCTTTTCCAGTGAGTTGGCTCTTCGCATCAGATGGCCAAAGTATTGGAGCTTCAGCTTCAGCATCAATCCCTCCAATAAATATTCAGGGTTGATTTCCTTTAGGATTGACTGGTTTAATCTCCTTGCAGTCCAACGGACTCTCAAGAATCTTCTCCAGCACCACAATTTGAAAGCATCAATTCTTTGGTGCCCAACCTTCTTTATGGTCCAACTCTCACATTGGTATATGTCTACTGGAAAAATCATAGCTTTGACTATGTGGACCTCTGTTGGCAAAGTGATGTCTCTGCTTTTTAATATGCTATCTAGGTTTGTCATAGCTTTCCTTTCAAGAAGCAAGTGTCTTTTAATTCCATGACTGCAGTCACATCCAATTTACCTTGATTCGTGGACCTAACATTCCAAGTTCCTATTCAATATTGTTCTTTACAGCATCAGACTTTACTTTCACCAACAGACACGTCCACAACTGAGCATTGTTTCCACTTTGGAAACATTCATTCTTTCTGGAGCAATTTCTCCACTCTTTGCCAGTAGCATATCAGACATCTACCAACCTGGGGGGGAGGGCTCATCTTCTGCTGTCATATCTTTTTGCCTTTTCATACTGTTCATGGTGTTCTTGAGGCAAGAATACTGGAGTGGTTTGCCATTCCCCACTCCAGTGGACCACGTTTTGTCAGAACTCTCCACCATGACTCATCACTGGCCCTGCATGGTATGGCTCATAGCTTTCTTTTTTCATTTTGGCTAGCTTTCTGTGACAGTGGTTTTCATTCTAGAGCCTGTGGGACTGTAGTTCTTGCTTCTTCTGTCTGCCCTCTGATGGATGAGGATAAGAGGCTTGTGTGAGCTTCCTGATGGGAGGGACTAGCTATAGGGAAAACTGGGTCTTGCTGTGGTGGGCAGGGCCATGCTCAGTAAATCTTTAATCCAATTGCTGATGGGTGGAGCTGTACTCCCTCCCTGTTAGCTATTTGGCCTGAGGTGACCCAGTTTGGGAGTCTACAGGCTCTATGGTAGGGCTAATGGCAACATGCACCAACAGACATCCCATGCAGAACCAGTTTTAGTCAGTCTTTAGACTAAAAGAAATAATGTGAGCTCACTCTTTTCCATTTCCTCCCCCTAAGGATTTACTTCCCTCCAGAATCTGCCTAATTTCATTCATTTATCAATGCCTTCAGGATTCCCTGGTGGCTCAGATGGTAAAGTGTCTGCCTGCAGTGCGGGAGACCTGGGTTTGATCCCCAGGTCGGGAAGATCCCCTGGAGATCCCCTGGAGAAGGAAATGGCAACCCACTCCAGTACTCTTGCCTAGAAAATTCCACGGATGGAGGAGCCTGGTGGGCTGCAGTTCATGGGGTCGCAAAGAGTCAGACACGACTGAGCGACTTCACTTCACTTCAGGTAACTGATACTTGCATTTTGTCTAGGATTTATATTGTGTCTGTGAAAGTCAATCTCATACGAGCTTACCAGCCATAGCCAATGCAGAAGTTAGGGTAATTTTTACAGTCATTTGAAAAACTATTTGATGGCATTTATTTAAGGTGAATTGCTTCATATCCTATGAATCAGTAATTTTATTTCCAATATAATTATATATGTATGTTCATACAAAAACATGTATGACTATATTTATAGCAGGATTATTTGTAATAGCCAGAAACTGGAAATGACTCAAATTTCTATCAACATTAGAGCAATAAATAAATTGTGACACATTCAAATGATGGAATAACATACAATTAGAATAAAGTATTGCTAATGAAACAACATGAATTTTATAACAGAAGGTTGAGCAAAGGAAACCTAATACAAGGGAATACCTACTAATAGGTTCTGTTTCAACGAAATAAAAAAAAAACAACAATAACCAAAAAACAGGAAAAACTAATACAGAGAGTTAAGAGACAGAAATAATGGTTACATTTTGGGAAGGAGAAGACAGAGGTTTTCTAACAATATTCTGTTTCCTGGACTGAGTACATCTAATTACCAGGATGTGTTCATTTTGTGAAAAATACCTTGAACTATCAATATATATGTGCTATTTGTGTGCTTCTCCATACATATATTTCAATAAACATTTCAAAGAAACAAAATAAAATTAGACTAGCAAAAACAAAATCAAGAAATAGTCTTTTAAGAAACAGATTTTTCCTAATGTGGATAAACTGTTTTAGGATGCTGTACCGAATCTTTCAGATTAATGATCTCGTAAAGAATACATAGAAACATTTTATCACATTCTTTGATCTACAAAAGTCTGTGCAACTGCCTAAGAACTCTTAAAATCATAAAATGCTTCTATCTTGGGACTACCTGCTTTATTTAAAATTATGTTTACTTTGAACACTGTACATTATGAAATTCAGTACACACATTATAATATAAATTCTCCTTAGCTTTCTTTTGTCTCTTAACCTGTTTTCATCTTCTTTCATTCATTTTTGCCCTGGGCCCCAATTCCCAGGAGTGGGGACTTCTTTTTCTAAAACATATATACTCTTCCTAGGGACTAATAAAGGCTGATTGATAAAAAATGTACACCTGTTCATCCATTTATGATTCCTTCGAGGCCAAGTTCCTCCAGTGAACGTCAGCCCCAGGGAGAGGTTCCATGTATCCAGAGAGGTCATGACCATCCACACTCATTCTTTTATGCTTTAAAACAACGTATTAGTGCTGCAGGGCACCAGAATAGTCAAACCTTTGTTAGAAGACAGATTCATTCTGTGTAAAGCCATTAACTGGATATTAACATTTCACTTCTGTTTTCCTTCTAAACTTTTTTCCCATTGCTTTTTACAGAGAAGTGGCTAATTATTTTTTAAATGCTTAATGCCTTGCTCTGTGTTTCATACTATTAAATATTTGTAATTCCATCAAAATATACACTGATAGTGCAGAAACAATCAATCCATATACTTAAGCCAGAATTGTTTAAAATATAAATAAAGATTTATCATGCATCAGACTTTCCATACAGTGAATGGAAATTTAACTTTGTAACTCTCTGCAGACCCTGCATTTCCGATAAACCACTTGATAAATTTAATCTACTTTTCTCATTGTTAACCATACTTCAGAAAAGTGGACGATGGGGGAGGGCGTCTAATATTAATAGATTCAGACATTGTCAACACTGCTGCAAAGGAATGATACTGTACATATTTAAAGTCAGTGTCCAAATATTCTGGAAAGCTGAACCACATAAATATAGAACAGCCTCACATTTTACACCAGTCACTACATAGTTGGGAAACTATGCATCAGTTAAACAAAGAAATTAAACACATAGGGCCTGCTATATTTAAATATTTAAGTGCCATATTTTAAACAAATCATATTACTGTAGGCCAGAGGATTTCCAAGAAAAAAAAGTAAATTTTTTATACAACCTCTTTTTTTTCTCGAGATTTTGTACTTCACACAATAATGCTTTTCATTTCTGCACTTTCTCCAAATGTTTTCAACTTCTTAGAGGCTACATTGTTTTGTAAGAAACTGTAGGTTTTCCAAAGAGACTCTCTCCCACTCAGCTGCCCTGAGGGAGTTAGAGCCTCTACACACAACTTATTTTCATTTCCCTCACCCCAAAAATGATCAAATAAGGACTGTTTTCCCACCAACATTTCTAGGGCAAGAGGCCTACAAGTGCAACTTTTATCACCACAAACATCTCTTCTCTTTCCTGTTCTGGCACATTCAAAAAGATTATCTAACACACACCAAGTGTGTCAGAATCAGGGCTCCTGCAATTACAAAGACACACAAGGTGAATATATAGTTTTAAGCCATTGGAAAGGGGATATCTTGAGTGTCTCTGGGATCTGCCACTAACAATTGGGAAATCTCAACAAATGCTACAGAATTAATCTCAATACAATTGCTTTTGAGACTCTGCTGCTTTTTGCCACCAAAATAGACATTTGTTGGCTGCACAATTCTCAGTATCTTGGTTCAAATAAGGATACTGCATATTACATATTCTGTACTATTTTGGAGTTGCCATGGCAGAGAAGAGAAAAGATATTTTGGTTGATGGAATGTCTCTTAACAGAGCTCCTTATTTTGGCCTTCCTGACTTTTTGACGCAGTTTTCAGATCTACTTTAAATACTTCCATGACCTTCATTATTTTTTTTCTTAATTATTTGAAACAGTAAACATACCAGTGTCCCAGAAAGAGTAGAAGACACAGTATTAAATGTGCAAATAGGCAGATGATCGGGATTTAAAGAAATGAGATTTAGAAGAAAAGAATGAATAATCTGCTAGAATTTTAATGAGCTCTTTAACTTTCAACCCAAACTCCTCCTGGTCCTTTCTCAGCTGCCTTTCTCTCTTTATCTTTCCACTGATGTTTCTCTTCTAGTTACTCGTTGCTGTCTTATCATTTAAACACAGAATTAGTGTAATGGATTGGACTAGCTAATGCTGTAATTTGAAAGAGAATCTTAGTGGCTTAAAATGACAAGTTTCCCGCCCCCCACCCCCCACAGAGAGGATATCCTCGTGGATCAGCTCAAGGCTTGGCTCTGCGTTTTCCTTCCCTTAAGAATCAGGTCTGTCGAGTAGCTTTCATCTAGAACAGGAGCCAACAAACTATGACCTGCAGACTAAATCTGGCCTGCTGCCTGATTTTGTTTGACCCAGGAACTACGAATGATTTTTACATTATTTAAGAGTTGAAATGATTTTGGAAAGAATAGTATTTTATGACATATTAAAACTATATGAAATTTCTATTTCAATGTCCATAAGTAAAGTGTTATTGGGATATAACTATGTTCATTCATTTATGTATTGCCTATGGTTGTTTTCCCACCACAACAGAGTTGAGTAGCTGCAACTAATACCATGTGGCCCACAAGTCTAAAATATTTATTACCTGGTCCTTGACAGAAAAATGCTGCCAACTCTTGAACTAGGGCATGGCAGAGAATATAGAAAATAACAGCAAATCAGGCAAAGACTCTTAGGGCTTCAACCCAGAGGTAAAACACAGACTTAGGCTCATCTTTCATTGTCTAAAACAAATCACATGGGCACACCAAATTTTAACAAAGGAGTAAGAACTCCAATCCTACTCTGTGCCTAGGAGAAAGCAAAAATATTTTGATGACCAGCACTGATAACTATCACAGTCAAGAAAAAATAAATTAGAATTAGATACAGGTTAAATAGATTCTCTATTTTACAAATAATCTATTGATTGTCCTAGAAAATATGGAAAATTAACAAGAGCTTCTGGCGCTCTCTCTAGAAATCAAACTCTGAAGATGCCAAAGAAGTGAGATGGAGGTTGAGGAATCGCAGAATATTGTACAAGAAGTACAGAAAACTCTTAGGGATAGAGGTTAAGGCCTGATGTAACTGGGAGCAGAGGGATGAGGGTAAGATGGCAACCAATTGCAGAAGACTGAGATACAACAACAGGAGAAAGGCTGGTAAAGGGCTTTCTAATAGTGGCCATTTATTTCTAACACACTACCCTAAAATGTTATTGCCCCTCTCCAAACCAGAGCCAACAAGATGGGGGAGATAGCATCAGGATAGCCCAGGAGTTCAGCTGGAATTAGAACAAAAAGCTACAAGTACAGGCAGGCTAGATTCCATCCTCAGCATTCCCTTCCCTCATTTCTCCACTCTTTTTTCTATCCTTTGTCACTATTTGTCAAATTTTATAGTTACAGCTGCAGGAGACAGCTTCTAAAAGGATCTATAAGACCAGGGAAGAGTAACTAAATGGGATATGGTCAGGGTCAGAGGACCACATGAAAGAAAGTCGTCCAGCCTAGAGGCTCTCCAATCTGGGATCATCTCTCCTCCCCCATGGAGAGGAGTATAACCTAGGACTTTTAAAATTAGACAAAAGAAGAAAAATACATACAAACAATGCAAATACAATGGAGGTTAAAACATATTGCAAATAACAATATGTCAATAAATATAAAACTAGATGAAATTAATAAATTTAACTTTAAAATGCAAAGAGAAAGCTTAAATAAATTAATATTCATTAAATAAGTTGAAATATTAATCAAAGACCTTCTCAGAAAACACCCCAAGAAACCCCACATGCAAATAATTTTATAGGTGTATGCTCCCAAAATTTCATGTAAGAAGTAATCTATTCCTTATCCAAATTATTCCAAAAAATTTTCTAGACTAATTTATTATTCCAAATAAAAATTTAAAAAGAATACCAAAAATAATAATTTAAGTAGATTTTTAAAAAGCATTTTATGGATTTAACACATTTATGCAGGAAAAGCTAAGAACACTAGAACTTCATTAATTTTATAAAGAATATCTATAAAAATAACTAAAGTAAACATTACAGCTAATGGTGAAAATTTAAATATACTTCCTCAGTATCCAGAACAAGATAAGGAATAGTGCTATCACTGCTACTATTCAATGTAGTACGTGAGGTCCTACTAACAAAATAAGGCAAAAAAAATAGGGATTGCAAAATAAGAAAATGATTTTTAGAATGGACAAAAAAGGAACTCGATGCTGCCTACAAAAGACAACTTTGAATATAAACACACCAAGTGGGTGAAAGTAATTGGATGGAAAAAGATTTATCGTATAAATAGTAAGCATAAGAAGGTGAAAGAGATGTATCAACATCTGTTCAAATACACTTCAAGACAAAGGTCATTACCAGAGTTAGAGACATTTTATAACAATTAAACACTCAATAATCACCAGGAATACACTTCCAAAATCATGAAACAAAAGTGACAAAATTAAGTTAGAAATATAAACAAAGCCACTACTGGAGATTTTAACACTCTCAGAAACTGATAGAACAATCAGACAAACTCAACAAAATACAGAAAATTAAACAACAGTACCAACCTGCTTGACCTATATAAATTTATATAATACTATAACTGGCAAGAGCAGAAAAAACATTCTTTCAACTGCACATGGAATGCTTACCAAAACAAAGTATATTCTGGGCTCTAAAACAAGTTTTAATGAATTTTAAATAACTTTAAGGGATTGAAATCCTAAACAGAGTTTGTTCTCTGAGCATAAAGGACATAATTTAGAAATCAAAAAATTTTCAAAATCAAAAATGTCAGAAGTATCTAAAATACTTAGAAATTATAACACACTTTAAATGGTTTATGTGTTGATGAAGGAATCACAAGGGAAATTAGAAAATATTTACAAAGTAATGACCATATTGAAAATATGGACAATTAATTACACATGACAATGACAATGAAAATATATTTCAAATTGTGTGGGATTTCAAGCTAAATATCAAGGAAAATACAACATATTAAAATTTGCTCCCAGAAGAAAATGTATAGCTTTAAACGCTCATTTTTTTAAAAAGAAAGATATAAAATAGCTCTAGGAAATTATAGAAAAACAAAAGCAAAGAACACCCAAAGAAAGTAGAAGAAAATAATACAGAAATCTAATGATATATAAAATAAATAATAGAAAAAGTTAACAAAGCCAAAAGGAAAAAGGTCAACAAAATTGATAAACCCATAGTTAAAACTGATCAGTAAGTACAAAGAAAGAACTATAAATTATAAACATCAGAAAGTAAAATCACTACAAATCCTATGGATATTAAAAGAATAATAAGAAATTCTGTGAGCTAATTTATGCCATAAATTAAAGCAACTTAAATGAAATAGACAAACCTCTTTAAAAATACATGTTAATAAAACTGACACAGATGAAATAATAAATCTGGATAGCCATATATCTATTGAATAAGTTAAATTCATCTTCAACAAACAAAGAAATCCTTTTCTTCCCACAAAGAAATCCCCAAACCTTTACAAGTGAATTCTACCAAATAAATAGTAATGAAATAAAATAATCTCACACAAAACTCTTCTGTGGATATGATGGAAAAAGGAATTATTGACCCAATTATGATCATAAGAACAGGCTCGTTAAATATTGCCTGTGTTAGCCACAACAAAAGCTGTAGAGACAGAAATGCCTGAAGAAAGATCTTGCTATGAGTGTAATAAATGCATGAGAGAAGATAAGAAGTGCAGAAGCAGCCTTTCTATAGAAAACAGAATTGGTTATGCAAGTTATGTATCATCTATGCAAAATTTTTTCACTTTAAAATGAAAAGGCCTAGAAGGAAAGTCATTTCTGTACTTGGTCTTCACACACTATTCACCACAAAAAGGAACAGGAACTTCTTTAAGAAATCGTTGATTCCATGTCTCTGACAGGAAATGGGAAATATGGGTCTGAGAAATCTTGTCATTAGAGAAAGCAAAAAAGTTGTCAAAAAGTGATCTGGTCATGTCCTAGGGACATAGGAACAAGCTTGAAGAGTCTCCCACTAACCAAAAAGGGACAACTTAAGCATCAAGAGGAATAAAGATTGCAACTTAGTAATGCATGTGAACATATATAAGTTCAGAAGGATGTTTTAAAAGTGACGGGAGGACAAAACAAAACTCGTTAGATACTATGGAAATTTCCATGGGTAACAAATCACCACTCTGTAAATTGACAATGAAAGCAAAAAAATTAAACATTTATCCTGTCTCTCTAAATTTCAGTGATAGAAAACTATCTTTCAAGTATCTTTGGTGGATGAGAACAAGTAGCTCCATTCATCAAAAATATCAGCTAATAAGTGCAGATAAAATGACATATTAGAAACTTGTCATTTGCAAATCTTAATGAAGTAATAGATTCATCCTATGCTCCTCAAAGGATCTAATACCTTTAGATTAATGGATGATGGGAAACTATGAAATGAAGGGATCAGACTATTCCTACTTGTACTGATGGGGCAATCTAAACAACATTAAAGTGAGACTGTTGTTGTTCAGTCACTCAGTCGTGTCCGACTCTTTGCGACCCGATGGAAAGCAGCACGCCAGGCTTCCCTATCCTTCACCATCTCCTGCAGCCTGCTCAAACTCACGTCCATTGAGTCGGTGATGCCATCCAGTCAATTGCCCTCTGTCGTCCCCTTCTCCTCCTGCCTTCAATCTTTCCCAGCATCAGGGTCTTTTCTAGCGAGTTGGCTCTTCATGTCAGGTAGCCAAAGTATCGGAGCTTCAACATCAGCATCAGTCCTTCCAATAAATATTCAGGATTGATTTCCTTTAGGATTGATTGGTTTGATTTCTTTGCAATCCAAGAGATTCTCAAGAGTCTTCACCAACATCACAGTTCAAAAGCACCAATTCTTTGGTGCTCAGCTGTCTTTATGATCCAACTCTCACATACATACATGACTACTGAAAAAACCATAGCTTTGACTATATGGACCTTTGTTGGCAAAGTAATGTCTCTGCTTTTCAATAATGCTGTTTAGATTTGTCATAGTTTTTCTTCCAAGGAGCAAGCATCTTCTAATTTCATGGCTGCAGTCACCATCTGCAGTGATTTTGGATCCCAAGAAAATAAAGTCTTGCACTGTTTCCATTTTTTCCCCATTTATTTGCCATGAGGTGATAGCACTGGATGCCATGATCTTTGTTTTTAGAATGTTGAGTTTTAAGCCAGCTTTTTCACTCTCCTCTTTCACCTTCATCAATAGACTCTTTAGTTCCTCTTTGCTTTCTGCCATAAGAGTAGTGTCATTTGCATATCTGAGGTAATTGATATTTCTCCCAGAAATCTTGATTCCAGCTTGTGCTTCATCCAGCCTGGCATTTGGCATGATATACTCTGTGTATAAGTTAAATAAGCAAGGTGACCATTTACAGCCTTGATGTACTCCTTTCCCAATTTTGAACCAGTTCATTGTTCCACACCCCATTCCAGCTGTTGCTTCTTGACCTGCATTCAGGTTTCTCAGGAGGCAGGTAAGGTGGTCTGGTATTCCCATCTCTTAAAGAATTTTCCACAGTTTGTTGTGATTCACACAAAGGCTTTAGCACAGTAAATGAAGCAGAAGTAGGTGTTTTTCCGGAATTCTCTTGCTTTTTCTATGATCCAACAGATGTTGGCAATATGATCTCTGGTTCCTCTGCCTTTTTCTAAATTCAGTTTGAACATTTGGAAGTTCTTAGTTCACATACTGTTGAAGCCTGGCTTGGAGAATTTTTAGCATTATTTTGCTAGCATGTGAGATAAGTGCAATTATGCAGCAGTTTGAACATTCTTTGGCACTACCTTTCTTTGAGATTGGAATGAAAACTGACCTTTTCCAGTCCTGTGGCTACTGCTGAGTTTTCCAAATTTGCTGGCATATTGAGTGCAGCACTTTCACAGCATCATCTTTAGGATTTGAAATAACCCTGCATTATATGTTATCTGATGGAACAGGAAATAATACATGTGAAAAATACACAGAATTAGCCAAGATATATTCTTGCCAAAATAATTTGAACCTAACTTTCTACTTCTAATTCCAGTCTATAGGAAGTATTACAGACAGAGAAACAAGTTAAATGACATTATAGGAAGAAATGTGCCAAATTCAGAATTTCTCAGGACACCTGATACAGTTTTTTCAACAAGTCAATAGAATGAAAAACCAAAGAAGAGAGGACTGTTCTGTTTGAGAAGTAACACAAAAAAAGACATAATATCCAAATATAGTAGGGCTTTCTGCTTGGATCCTTAATCAAATTTCCTCCAAAAAGACATTTTTAGATAATTGGGGAAATCTGAATATGAACTGAAAATTTGAAAATTTCATGCAAAGATGTGCACAATAAAGGACAAAAATGGTATGTATATAACAGAAGCAAAAGATATTAAGAAGAGATGGCAAGTATACACAGAAGAACTGTACAAAAAAAGGTCTTGATGACCCAGATAACTATGATGGTGTGATCACTCACCTAGACCCAGACATCCTGGAGGGTGAAGTCAAGTGGGCCTTAAGAAGCATCACTACACACAAAGCTAGAGGAGGTGATGGAATTCCAGCTGAGCTATTTCAACTAAAAAATGATGCTGTTAAAGTGCTGCACTTTAAAAGAAGGGCAATGCCAAAGAAAGTTCAAATTACCGCACAACTGCACTCATTTCACATGCTAACAAGGTAATACTCAAACTCCTTCAAGCTAGACTTCAGCAACTTCCAGATGTAAAAGCTGGATTTCAGATGTACAAGCTGGATTTAGAAAAGGCAGAGGAACCAGAGATCAAATTACCAACATCTACTGGATCACAGAAAAAGCCAAGACAATTCCAGAAAAACATCTACTTCTGTTTCACTGACTACACCAGTCTTTGACTGTGTGGATTACAATAAACTGCGGAAAATTCTTTAAGAGATGGGAATACCAGACCACCTTATCTGCCTCCTGAGAAACCTGTATGCAGGTTAAGAAGCAATAGTTAGAAAGGACATGGAACAATGAACTGGTTCAAAATTGGGAAAGGAGTATGTCAAGGCTGTAAATGGTCACCTTGCTTATTTAACTTATATGCAGAGTACATCATGCGAAATGCCAGGCTGGATGAAACTCAAGCTGATATCAAGATTGCCAGGAGTAATATCAATAACTTCAGGTACACAGATGACACCACCCTAATGGCAGAAAGTGAAGAGAAACTAAAGAGCCTCCTGCTGAAGGTGAAAGAGGAGAATGAAAACCTGGCTTAAAACTCAACATTCAAAAAACTAAGATCACGGCACACAGTCCCATCACTTCGTGGCAAACAGATGGGGAAAAAATGGAAACAGTGACAGATTTTATTTTCTTGGGCTCCAAAATCACTGAGGACAGTTACTGAAGGCAGGAAATTATAGATGTATGCTCCTTGGAAGAAAATCTATGACCAACCTAGACAGCATATTAAAAAGCAGAGACATCAATTTGCCAACAAAGATCCATGTAGTCAAAGCTATGGTTTTTCCAGTAGTCATCTATGGATGTGAGAGTTGACCATAAAGAAGACTGAGCACCAAAGAATTGATGCCTTCAAACTGTAGTGCTGGGTAAGACTCTTGAGAGTCCCCTGGACAGCAAGGTAATCAAACTAGTCTATCCTAAAGGAAATCAACCTTAAATATTCACTGGAGGACTGATGCTGAAGGTGAAGCTCCAATACTTTGGCCAACTGATGTGAAGAGTCAACTCACTGAAAAAGACCCTGACGCTGGGAAGGATTTCGGGCAGAAGAAGGAGGTGATAGAGGATGAGATGGTTGGATGGCATCATTGATTTAATGGACATGAGTTTGTGCAGACTCTGGGAAATAGTGAAAGACAGAGAAGCTTGGCATGCTGTGGTCCATGGGGTTGCAAAGAGTTGGACATGACTGAGTGACTGAAGAACAACGGAACAAAAAGCATTTAAAATAACACAAGATGTGATAATGTTGCTTTGGTAATGAAGAATATCTCCCCCTTTTTTGAGATGCATGCTGATATGCATTCTGATATGCATACTGAGATGCATATGTCATTTCAAAGGGATTGAAATGACATGATTCTGAGATTTGTTTTGAAATACTTCAGTAAAAATAATTGGAGGATAGATGAAACAAGTATGTCAAAATGTTTATATTTGTTAAAGTTAAGTGATGGATAATTTTTCATAATAAAAATTTTAAGAGAAGACAAAAGACCTAATATCGTAAAAGTGCCAACCTATGCAAACTGGTTTATAAAGTCAAAGCTATTATGATCAAAATCCCAAATGGATTCTTGATAATATTTTATAAAATTATTCTGAAATTTATATGGAAGCTCATAGGGTCACACAGAACTAAGACATTTCTAAAGAAGAATAAGATCAGAGTGATCTGCCTACCAAATTTAGAGATTTATTGTGACACAGTAATAAAGACAGTGAACTGTCATTGGCATAGGAAATACACCAGTCAAAGGACTAGAATCAGTCACACATAAAAATTAATTTTTGAAAGAGTAGACTTCACAGAAGGGTGTGAAAGGACAACTGTTCAATAAATGCCACTAGGAAAATTGAGAATCTAGTAACACACATGATAGTGACAGTCACTCATTCGTGTCCGACTCTGTGACCCATAGGCTGTAGCCCACCAGGCTCCTCTGTCCATGGGAATTCTCCAGGCAGGAATACTGGGGTGGGTTGCCATTCCCTTCTCCAGGGGATCTTACCATCCAGGGATCAAACCTGGGTCTCTTATATTGCAGGCAGATTCTTTATGGTCTGAGCCACCAGGGAAGCCCAGTTACACACAAAATCAAATCAAATGCCAGTGGATTAAAATTTTAAAGTTGGGACTTCCCTGGTGGTACAGTGGATAGGAATCTGCCTACCAAAGCAGGAGACATGGGTTCAATCCCTGGTTTGGGAAGTTTCCACATGCTGTGGAGCAACTAAGCCCATCTGTCACTAAGACTGTGCTCTGGAGCCCGTGAGCAGCATCTGCTGAGCCACAAGCCATAACTACTGAGCTCTCATGCTGCAACTACTGAAGCCTGTACACCTCGAGCCTGTGTGCTGCAATAAGAGAGGCCACCACAATAAGTCTCTGTACCGCAACAAAGAGCAGCCCCATCTCACCAAAACGAGAGAAAGGCTGCATGCAGCAATGAAGACCCAGAGCAACTAAAAATAGTAAATGAATAAAAGAAACAAATTACTAAAAAAGTTAAGGGTGGAAGACAAAACTGTGACACTTTAAAGGACATATGTAATGGTAAGATTACAAATAGATCACTATTTGCTTACATTGCTGCTGCTGCTGCTGCTAAGTCGCTTCAGTCGAGTCCGACTCTGTGTGACCCCATAGACGGCAGCCCACCAGGCTCTGCCGTCCCTGGGATTTTCCAGGCAAGAATACTGGAGTGGGTTGTCATTTCCTTCTACAGTGTATGAAAGGGAAAAGTGAAAGTGAAGTCGCTCAGTCGTGTCTGACTCTAAGCGACCCCATGGACTGCAGCCTACCAGGCTCCTCCGTCCGTGGGATTGTCCAGGCAAGAATACTGGAGTGGGGTGCCATTGCCTTCTCCGTTGCTTACATTAGGAGCCTCCATTTAGTTCTAAATTTCTATACAACTGACAACATTTCTTGGCAAGTTTTCTCTTTCTAGAAAGAGATTTTAAGATGTGGTCTTCATCACTGAGGCCATATGGCCATATAAGCAGCTCATACAAGTCAATACCAGAAAACAAACAAAACAATCAAAAAGTGGGCAAAAGGCCTAAACAGATATTTCTCCAAAGAAGATATACAGATGGCTAAAAAACACACAAAAAGATGCTCACCATCACTCATTATTAGAGAAATGCAAATCAAAACCACAATGGTATCATCTCACACCAGTCAGAATGGCCCTCATCAAAAAGTCTACAAACAATAAACGCTGGAGAGGGGGTAGAGAAAAGGGAACCCTCTTATACTGTTGGTGGGAATGCAAACTGGGATAGCCACTATGAAGAACAGTGTGGAGACTCCTTAAAAACAGGGAATAGAACTGCCATATGACCCAGCAATCCCAGTGCTGGGCAAACACACCAAGGAAACCAGAATTGAAAGAGACACATGTACTCCAGTGTTCAATGCAACACTATTTACAACAGCTAGGACACGGAAGCAACCTAGATATCCATCGGCAGATGAATAGATAAGAAAATTGTGATACATATACACAATGAAATATTACTCAGCTATAAAGAGGAACACATTTGAGTCAGTTCAATGAGGTGGATGAATCTGGAGCCTATTATACAGAGTGAAGTAAGTCAGAAAGAGAAAGACAAATACTGTATATTAACGCATATATATGGAATCTACAAAGATAGTACCAATGATCCTACATACAGGGCAGCAAAGGAGACACAGATGTAAAGAACAGACTTTTGGGCTCAGTGGGAGAAGGCAAGGGTGGGATGATTTAAGAAAATAGCATTGAAACATATACATTACCATATGTAAAATAGATGACCAGTGTGAGTTCGATGCATGAAGCAGGGCACCCAAAGCCGGTGCTCTGGGAAAACCTAGAGGGGTAGGTTGGGAAGCAGACGGGAGGGGGTTCAGAATGGAGGAGGACACATGTATACCTAAGGCCGATTCATGTTGATGTATGGCAAAAACCATCACAATATTATAAAGCAATTATCCTCCAATTAAAATTAATCAATTAAAAAATTAGGTGTGTGGGCTCTCTATTGTTACATTTCCACTCAATTAGGGAAAATCTGTGTGGTTTGTTTCTTGTTAGGGATTTCTAATTCAGTTTGGATTTGAAGTTGGGTTCCAGATAACTAAAATGAATATGAGAAATAAAGCATGCTTACATATGTAAATATGTAGATAAATATGTGATGTGATATGTATATTACATACATTCAACATGTAATGCAGCTCCCCTCTTCACCCTCGTTTACCTATTCCTAACTCTCACTCCCCAAAAAATAGCTACCTGATGTTTCTCAATGTTCAGTGTACCTAAGATTTATTTGGAATGGTGTGATAAGATGCAAATTCCCAGCTGATACCTAGAGATTCAGATTTGTAGATTTGTGGTAGACTCGAAACATCTGCTACAAGTGGGCAATAGAGCACAATATGAGAAACACAGAATCAGGCCATGCAGTGCAAGATGGTAGGAGCAACACCGGCCCAGGGTGACAGAACTAGAGGAAAATACTAAACAAAAACAATGCAGGTGCAGAGAAAGATGACCCTAAGATATTCAGTTTTGATGTAGTAGCTCTACCTAGTATCAAACATGTTTATATTTGACAGTTGGACAGTGTTACGTTGGGACTTTGGAGTTGACCTGATCTACCTGAAGGCTTAAGAAGTCTAGCAATTAATTATTACTAACTATATAATCTTGCTCCAATTACCTCATTTCTGAGCCTGTTTCCTCACCCGTAAATTGAGAAAAATGATGCCTATCCCATCACATTGTATTATAAATGTATTTTATTTAAGACTTTTTTGGATGGTTATTCTTACGGGGTCTCTGTTTTTCCATAACAATCTTGGTACACTAGTTGGCTTGAGATACACAAAACACACACACACACATACCCCATTCCTTGTGGCTGTTAACCTCCAGCAACTTATTCTCTTGGCACCTGCCCCAGCTCCATTTTCAGGGAGGCAGATTGTCAAAACCACAGGAAAGTTCTCTGCCCACACACCATCTTCTCTTTCATGCTATAACCAGAAATAGTACCAGACACCTGTGGATGTCTAAAACTCTAATGAATCTCTGCACTCCTCAGTGAGAGATTTAACACCTACTTCCCTTTCCCATCCCAACTTCCTACTGAGTCTATGGAGAGGTATTCTTGGGTTTATATCTTGCATACGCACACATAGAAAGTGCACCTTTGGCTTAGCACCTAGTGTGAGCCATAAAAGAAAAGGATGTTGATGACTGAAGTCTCCTACTCTTGTCATTTGCACTTTCTTAAGAGGGAATTTCAAAAGGATCATCCTTGTTTTAAAAATGAATACAAATGATGTTTTGACCAATTGTTAGCTTGTTTCTAAAATTTTCTGTGGGAAGAGTTGTCTGCCTGGCTTCACTGTTACCATTTGCTGATGTACTTTCTCATGCATACCAATGTCTGAGAGAGAGAAACCCAAGTCCCACCTCTTTCAAACAAGATTTCCCATAAGGAAATCTTATTTGGAAGTTTGGGCAAGTTAGCTGAGCTCCCATTTCTATATATGCAAAATGGAAATAGTGATTCTTAACAAGATATGCTAAGGATCATAAAATGAGTGTGGCATCATTTTGAAAGTAACTGCAATATAAAGTCAAGTAAATTCAGATAATGAAATTCAAGTAATGAAATTTCAATTGCATTGGCAACTCAAAGTCTCCTAGTTGGGTATCATAGTATTCTTAGATCGCACTGATTACAAGTAATGCAAACCACATAAAACTAGCTTAAGAAAAATGGAAAAATGTTTTATAAGAATGCCATAGTGTCTTCATAGACCAACAGAACAGAATAGAGAACCCAGAAATAAACCTATGCAGCTATGATCAATTAGTCTATCATAAAAGAGGCAAGAATATACAGTGGAGAAAATACAGTCTCTTCAATAAGTGGTGCTGGGAAAATTGTGCAGCTGCATGTAAAAGAATGAAATTAGATAATCCTGTAACACCATATACAAACATAAACTCAAAATGGATTAAAGATCTAAATGTATGACTGGAAACTACAAAACTCCCAGAAGAAAACACAGGCAGAACATTCTTTGACACAAACCATAGAAATATTTTTTTGGATCAGTCTCCTAGAGCAAAGGAAATAAAAGCAAAAATAAACAAATGGGGCCTGATTAAACTTAAAAGCTTTTGTACAGCAAAAGGAGCCATTGACAAAATGAAAAGACAATCTATACTGAATGGGAGAAAATATTTGCAAATGGTATGATCAATAAGGGATTCGTGTCCAATATACATAAACAGGTCATACAACTCAACATCAAAAAATATGCAACCTGATCAAAAGATGGGCCAAAGACCTACACAGACATTCCTCCAAAAAAGACATGCAAGAGACCAACAGGCACATGAAAAGATGCTCAACATCACTAAAAATAAGGGAAACGCAAATAAAAACCACGAGTATCATCTCATACCTCTCAGAATGGTAATCATCAAAAAGAACACAAGTGATAAATGCTGGTGAGGATGTATAGCAACGGGAACGCTCAGACACTGTTGGGGGGAATGCAAACGTGTGCAGCAACGATGGTAAACAGTACTTCGAGTTCTCAAAGAACTGAAAATAGAACTACCATGCTGCTGCTGCTGCTTGGTCGCTTCTGTCGTGTCCAACTCTGTGCGACCCCATGGACTGCAGCCCACCAGGCTCCTCTGTCCATGGAAATTTCCCAGGCAAGAATACTGGAGTGGGCTGCCATTTCCTAGTCCAGGGAATCATCCCAAAGCCAGAGACTGAACCCGCAACTCTTGCATTGGCAGGCAGATTCTTTACCACTGCACCACCTGGAAAGCCATAAAAAAGAATAAAATCTTGCAATTTGCAACCACATGGATGGACTTGGAGAGTATTATGCTAGGTGAAATAAGTCGACAGAGAAAGACAAATATGTGTGACATCACTTACGGTTCCCAGGTGGCGGTAGTGGTAAAGAACCCACCTGCCAATGCAGGAGACATAAGAGATGCAATAGGTGATCCATCCAACTATCTCATCCTCTGTCATTCCCTTATCCTCCTGCCTTCACCTTTCCCAGTATCAGGGTCTTTCCCAATGAGTTGGGATCAGATGGCCAAAGTAATGGAGCTCAGCTTCAGTATAATGGAGTATAACCTTTAAAAATTGTGAATCACTATGTTGTACATCTATAACCTATATAACACTGTACATGAGCTATGCATCAATTTTTTAAAAATTAAACAACAAAAAACCTGAAACCTGTGAATAAATTTGCAATTAAAAAAAAAAGAATACCATAGTATCTGAAAAACAAAAAAAAACTAGGGCAGGAAAACAGCAGAACCTTGCAAGGGGCTAAAACCAGGAATTGGAAGATCCCTGGAATTTTTTCTGTCTTGTCTCTCACTTTATTAGTTCTACCTATCTTCTTCTCCAATATCACCTTTAGACCCAGGCAGGAGTGACCTGTGCCCAGGCTCAGAGCTTTAGAGGCCCACCTCTTGCCCTTCCCAGACTGTGCCCTTTCCCATGAGGCAGAGTCCATGGGGTTAAAAAGATATACCCTCAACACAAGCATAGTCTCTCCCATGTAAGAATGGGGACAGAGAGTATATAGAAATGCTGCTATAAGAACCTCTGCTCACTACTGCTAAACACGTACCTAAAACTGCTCTAAAAAATAAAGCTTTTTTTTAAAAGCAAAACAAACAAACAACAACAACATAATACTGTGCCTTTCCAGAGCCCACATAGCCCTCTCAAAAAAAAAATGGTCTGGACACCTGAGGCCACAGAACTCTCTGCCCCCAGCAGGCCTGAATTTATTCCCAGGACCTGCACTAGCCTCTTTTGTGGGTCTGTTTTCCTGAGGACAGACTGCCCTGCAAGTGTGCCCCTCTAGTCCCAAAGCATGGCCAAGGTGGATGGTGCTTTGATGAGCTTCTGAAGTGTTTAGTATATGCAGTGAATGGCCCTTTGTGTGCTTGACGGAAAGAGGAATAACTACAGACCATCTCTCCCCTAAAAGCCACATTCCTTTGCGGGATTCTGAGAATCTCAGAACTTTAAATTTTCAAACTTCACCTCCAAGGTTGTTATAAATTATATTTGTCACGATAAGAAGGTAAAAATACCATATTTAATTGTTTTTATAATATATGCCTTTTCAACATTTGGGCTTCCCTGGTAGCTCAGACGGTAATGTGTCTGCCTGCAATGCAGGAGAACTGGGTTTGATCCCTGGGTTGGGAAGATCCCCTGGAGAAGGAAATGGTAACCCACTCCAGTACTCTTGCCTGGAAAATTCTATGGGTGGAGGAGCCTGGTGGGCTACATACAGTCTATGGGGTCGCAAAGAGTCAGACATGACTGAGCGACTTCACTTTTGTTTTCCAACATTTAAATATATGATATGAGGGCCATCATTTCTAGTCTTGCTCCTGGCCCAATTAATGTTAGGGGTAAACCAATTATTCTTTCCCAAAGACAGGTTGTATTCCAACTTCAAGGTTACAAGCAATGGGCCCAGGTGGAGAACTCCAGTCTCTCAGCTTTGATTTTAACTTCCTAGAAGACAGTCTGGTTGGCTCAGCTCAGGTTGGGGAGGAGAGGACAGCTGCAACCCCTGGGTTCAATCAATTGACTATTTTCATGCCCAAAATGGGCATCTTCATAGAAATAAGATTATTATGGGAAGGAAATATCCTGTGGTAGAATGAGCAGTTCCCAGAGAAATGTGACTGAGTAAATTCCCCACAAAGTATTCAACTCCACAGATAAAATAAATGTATATTTTATTCCTTTTATAAAATAAATGCATTTATAAAATAAATAAATTCCATTAATAAGATAAATGCAAATTTTATTCCTCTTATTTCAAATGGGTAGAAAATATGGAAAATCAACATATTCCAGTTACAAGACAAATTATACCATAGTCGCTTCAGTCATGTCCGACTCTATGCGACCCCGTAGACAGCAGCCCACCAGGCTCCCCTGTCCCTGGGATTCTCCAGGCAAGAACACTGGAGTGGGTTGCCATTTCCTTCTCCAATGCATGAAAGTGAAAAGTGAAAGTGAAGTCACTCAGTCGTGTCTGACTCGTAGCGACCCCATGCATTGCAGCCTACCACGCTCCTCCGTCCATGGGATTTTCCAGGCAAGAGTACTGGAGTGGGCTGACATTGCCTTCTCCGAGATTTACTTTTCTGTGGTTGACTTTAATAGGAACAACTAATATGAACTAGGGTGGAGAGGAAATTTATGTTCAGAGAAGGTGAAGTTTTATTAAAGTAAGGTTCAATCCCCATTCTTATACTGTATTTTTAAAAGGTAATCTTAGTGTTAACACAAATCTGATATTTTTTTCCTTATTAGAAAATTAAGCTAAAGTGTTTTTTTAAAACATTCCATTGACTTATTCTTCCCAATCTGATCTGTTAAAAAAAAAAGCAAGAAACCTAATAAGGTATACAATGTTTCATTAGAACTTACTTGCCAAGCCTTCTAGCTATAGCAGGATTAATACAATTCATAATTGGGAATTCTTAACAGTTCTATTTGAAAAAAAATATAAAAGACTGGAAATTAGTATTTGCTTTGGATACAAGAAAAGCATGTACAATAACATTGTTTCAGCAAGATTATCTCCATGTAACGTATCAAATATGCCAGGAATGAGAAAATATACTTTCAACCTTTTCTGGGAAAAAGAAAAAAGGGAAACCTCATCAAAAGAAGAAAAAAAGACAAGCATACATTGTTAGTGTTCCATATAAGTTTCTTCACTTCAAATAACCTAATATTACTGTTTAGACTTAAACTGAAAGGCTCATCCATTCTACCCAAGTCTGAAGCTTAACCTCCTCTACACCTTATGCAGACAAAACTTCTACTGATTTCACTTGGCTCTCATAGACGTCACTCAGTCGTGTCCGACTCTTAGCGACCCCATGGATTGCAGCCTACCAGGCTCCTCCGTCCATGGGATTTTCCAGACAAGAGTACTGGAGTGGGTTGCCATTGCCTTCTCCAATGGACAATATGAACCACCTGATCCACCAAGGAAGCGCCTCATCATTACTATTAGTCATCAGTCATTGCAAACATCATAAAGGACTGCACATTTGCAGTACGCTAGAATGCAGATGAGCAAACAGTAGACCTTTTTTAGTCAAGTAGGTGGACAATTTTAAAAGGAAAGGCAGCAAAAGAGAAATATAATGCCTCTCACCCATAGGAAAAATTCTTAGATAGACCAATTTTTGGAAAGAATAATATGAAAGATTAATATCTATAAATGGATCCTCTTAAAGTTATATGTGCCTAAGTACCCACTGGAATATCTCCTTTTACCCCAAGGATTACATATTTTGCTTTGAAGATCTTTGAGCTAGATAAGTTTATATGAGATTTCTTTTACATAGAAAGCACAGTCTTTTTACATAGATAGCTTGTGCCAATCAATAAACCATTAAAGTTTGCAACGATGATCTTATAGAACATTGAAGAAAATCTATTTGAAAATGCATTATTTTTTAATTTGGACTTGCTTTAAGAAGCAGTTGGTAGAGACTGACAAGGAACCAAGCATCTTCTTGCCACTCCTACCATTAACAAACACCTGTATCATTGCTAGTTTGGTCTGCAGAATTAATTGGTTCTTTCAACTCTTCTTAAATTACTCAGTTCTTAGAAAACTTAGATTTCTGGCCTACGTAGAAAGAACTTCTTTTTGGAAAGTTGCATTCCTTTCCATCTCTGCTTACAATTGACTCACTCCAGTCTGAATCTATATTCACCTTGAAAATTTTGTTGAAAGAATTAAAGAAGCAGTCAATAGATGCCAACATCTTGACTTTTTTATTTGTTTGCTTGTTTTTACCTTTTCTCTTAGAGTTATGGTCTCTATGAGTGCTTGGTTCACTATCCAAGTTATTGCAGATGACACTTTTTGAAAATTTTTTCAATTGTAAAATAATGATAGTCAACATTCCAGACTGCAATAACTGTGTTCCAGTACCACTACTAGCTGATCAGTTTAGGTACCAAATTCTGTACTTTTTAAGATACAGGTTCAATGACTGTAATAAAACCCAGAATAGCAGTGATTTAAACAAAATGGTTTATTTTCACATAACAATTCAAATTTAAGCAGAACTGGCTGATAGGGCAGCTCCATGGTATTAGGAACATAGGGCTTATGTTATCTTGTTTTTCTCCTGTCCTAAATAGTTGCAGTCATCAAAGAAATCTCAGTATAAATTCACATCTCAGAGAGCAGGAGGAGACTAGAGATGCAGGGAAAGATTAAGGACATGACCCCAGAAGCTGTACACATTACTTAAGGTTAAACACACTGACTAGATCATATGGCCACACCTAGTGGCAAGAAAGGCTGAGAAATGCAATCATTGGATGGGGTGGCCATGTTCTCAAGCTAAACATTCAACCACATAGAAAAAGAGAGGGGACTGGATACTGGGGGACAACAAGCAGACTGCTATAATACTCATTTGAAAAGCTAAGCATATTACCTATGCATTGCCTGAGGAGTCATGTGGACAATTCCTCTCAGTTGTAATAACAGCAGTAATTGCTTCTTGATCAGGTCATGAAAGATTATCTGTTAAGTGAGTGAATGTTGCTCAGTCATGTCTGATTCTTTGTGACCCAATGGAATATACAGTCCATGGAATTCTCTAGGCCAGAATACTGGAATGGGTAGCCTTTCCTTTTTCCAGGGGATCTTCCCAACCCAGGAATCGATTGAACCCAGGTCTCCCGCATTGCAGGCAGATTCTTTACCAGCTGAGCCACAAGTGAAGTTAAGAAGTACCCTTCAAATAAAAATTCAAAATGTGTGAAATGGCTTTATATCTCATCAAACAAACTGCTGAGAGCAAGTAGATTGATGTTTTCTCAAAAGAAACACGACTTGCTTAAAAAGACACTGAAGAAAATACAAATTTTCTTTACATAAAGTTTTCTTTTCATTAGAATGTTATATACAGAAAGCAACTTTTCTTTCCCTTCCTCCTTTTTCTGTTTTTCTCCTTCCTGGATTCATATTAAAATAATCAGATATAGAATACTTATTTATGCCAGGAACATTCACATGTATATTATCCAACTTAGTTCAGTTCAGTCCAGTCGCTCAGTCGTGTCCGACTCTTTGTGACCACATGAATCGCCGCACGCCAGGCCTCCCTGTCCATCACTAACTCCCGGAGTTTACCCAATTTCATGTCTATCGAGTCGGTGATGCCATCCAGCCATCTCATCCTCTGTCATCCCCTTCTCCTCCTGCCCCCAATCCTTCCCAGCATCAGGGTCTTTGCCAATGACTCAACTCTTCGCATGAGGTGGCCAAAGTATTGGAGTTTTAGCTTCAACATAAGTCCTTTCAACGAACACCCAGGACTGATCTCCTTTAGGATGGACGGGATGGATCTCCTTGCAGTCCAAGGGACTCTCAACAGTCTTCTCCAACACCACAGTTCAAAAGCATCAATTCTGTGGCACTCATCTTTCTTCACAGTCCAACTCTCACATCCATACACAACTACTGGAAAAACCATAGCTTTGACTAGATGGACCTTTGTTGGCAAAGTAACGTCTCTGCTTTTTAATATGCTATTTAGGTTGATCATAACTTTCCTTCCAAGGATAAGTGTCCTTTAATTTCATGGCTGCAATCACCATCTGCAGTGATTTTGGAGCCAAAAAAAATAAAGCCTGACACTGTTTCCACTGTTTCCCCATCTATTTCCAATGAAGTGATGAGACCAGATGCCATGATCTTAGTTTTCTGAATATTGAGCTTTAAGCCAACTTTTTCACTCTCCTCTTTCACTTTCATCAAGAGGCTCTTTAGTTCTTCTTCCCTTTCTGCCATAAGGGTGGTGTCATCTGCATATCTGAGGTTATTGATATTTCTCCTGGCAATCTTGATTCCAGCTTGTGCTTCTTCCAGCCCAGCGTTTCTCGTGATGTACTCTGCATATAAGTTAAATAAGCAGAGTGACAATATACAGCCTTGACGTACTCCTTTCCCTACTTGGAACCTGTGTGTTGTTCCTAGTCCAGTTCTAACTGTTGCTTCCTGACCTGCATACAGGTTTCTCAAGAGACAGGTCAGGTGGTCTGACATTCCCATCCCTTTAAGAATTTTCCACAGTTTGTTGTGATCCACACAGTCAAAGGCTTTGGCATAGTCAATAAAGCAGAAACAGATGTTTTTCTGGAACTCTCTTGCTTTTTCGATAATGCCACAGATTTTGGCAATTTGATCTCTGGTTCCTCTGCCTTTTCTGAAACCAGCTTGTATAGGAATATGCAATCCAATAGATCAGAGAAACTGATTTGAAGAGCAATTTTAGGACTTCATCGGTTGTCCAGTGGTTAGGCACCCATCTGCCAATGCAAGAAAAATGGATTTGCTCTCTGGTCCAGGAAGATTTCCACCTGCCATGGGATAACTAAGCCTGGGCACCACGACTACTGAGCCTTTGCTCTCCAAAGCCCGTGCTCCACAAGAGAACCCTTAGCAACGAGAAGTCTGCACCCCACAACGAGAGAGAATCCATGTGTAGCGAAGAAGACCCAGTGCAGCCGAAAATCAACAAATAAAAAGAAAAAGTTGACATCTCTCCCTTATCTGTCCCTCTCATTTTTTATTCTCCAGAAAAGTTATTGGTCTATAAAATTCAAAAAATTCAGACCCATTCAACTAGATTGTATGTTCTCTGAGAGCACGGCCCATGCCTTATATTTCTTTTAGGTATATAATATTATATGAGTAACTGCTCAAATGGATTGATAATGTACATGTTTCTCTTTATAGTCCCAGCTTTTTCTAAACTTGTTGCTATATCTCCATGGTAAAATTCAGTAAGCATATTTCTGTATAGCTATTTGCTTAATACCATTAATAATGTTAATTAAAAGTCAGACTTCTCAAAATTAAAAAAATAAAGAGCAATTTTAGACCACATGGCAGAGATTGCTTGCTGTCACTCAATATGAATTCATTTCTTCTCCGTTAGTAACAGAATCTCCAGTTTACCTGGTCACAAAGTTGGTCAACGTTCTTTGCACCCAATTATGACCAGTGTAAGCAAAACTTTTTATCTATCATATAGAAAGTGTCTTTAGAGGAAAGAATCATAGCTTCCTTCTTTATTACTTTTGCAGGATGGAAGGTAAATATAATGTTGGAACCTGTCATACCTCCTTCTAAAAAATAAGATATGGTGAATTCCTAACCCTCAGTTCCTGTGGATGATACTTTATTTGGAAATAAGGTATTTGCAGATGTAAACAAGTTAAAATAAGGTAGTTAGAGCAAGCCTTAATCTAATACAACTTGTAAGTGGAAAGCCTGAACACAGACATCAAGGAACAACACCATGCAAAGACACCCTGACAGGCACAGAAGGAAGATGGCCCAGTGAGGACAGAGGGAGAGATCAGACTAATACTTCTACAAGCCAAGGAAAACCAAAGAATGCCAACAAGCAGCAGAAGCTAGAAGAGGCAAAGAAAGATTCTTCACCACATGTTTTAGAGAAAGTATAGCCATACTCCTTAATTTCAGATTTTCAGCCTCCAGAACTGTTAGACAATCAACTTCCATAACTGTAAGACATCTAGTTCATGGCCTTTGTTACAGCAGCCCTAGGAAATGAATACAGCACTTAAACAGTCATCTTGGGTCATGAAATGGCTTGCTACGGATGTCAGAAAAGCAGGAAACAAGCCTAGAGTCTTGATGATTTCACAGAATAGGGTCTGAGCTATCTGTCCCTGGAGTTTTACATGATAGAGAAACAACTTTCAATCTTAAAGTAACTATTCTTTTTGGAGTTCTTACTGTTCACAGATGAACCTAATTCTGATATGAGCTACATACCTCTCCTTTAAAAAGATATTATAAATGGCTGTGGCGCCTAATACTAGCCTTCATGGAATATTCTGCTTCTCCATCGATTTTCTCAGTGGAAACAATTGGAAGTATGATAAATCTAATTATAGATTCTAGCTTTACCAAGGAGACAGTAAAAATAAGGCAGTATTTTAAGATTGCTAGGAACTGGAGGCAAATGACTCAGGGTTGAAATCAGGTTATTCAGGTCAAACATGATAGTAGCATAGTATGGTGAATAAAAGAACAGACTGCGGCATCAAACAGTCTTGGAATCCAATTTTACCCCTACTAGACAGCTAAGTGATTTTGAATAAGTTATTTCACATCTCTACTCCTCAGGTTTCTTATCTATTAATTAGATGATAAAAAGAGGTATGTTAATGTATTGCTTAACTGAGGAAAGAGAGCATGAGTAAGAAGATAATGAACTTACAGGATTGTTAAAGGCAATAAGTGAAAAATACACAGGTTTGTTAAGGTGAATGAGTGAAAAATTCAGCAAGGCCATAGGACTGGGAAATGTCAGTTTTCATTCCAATACCAAAGAAGGGCAATGCCAAAGAACGTTCAAACTACCGCACAATTGCACTCATTTCACATGCTAGCAAGTTAATGCTCAAAATCCTTCAAGCTAGGTTTCAACAGTATGTGAACCAAGAACTTCCAGATGTACAAGCTGGATTTAGAAAAGGCAGAAGAACCAGAGATCAAATTGTCAACATCCGTTGGATTATCAAAAAAGCAAGAGAGTTTCAGAAAAACACCTATTTCTGCTTTATAGACTATGCCAAAGCCTTTGACTGTGCAGAGCACAACAAACTGTTGAAAATTCTTTAAGAGATGGGAATACCTGACCATCTTACTTGTCTCCTGAGAAACCTGTATGCAGGTTAGGAAACAACAGTTAGAACTGGACATGGCAAAACAGACTGGTTCAAAATTGGGAAAGGGGTACATCAAGGCTGTATATTGTCACCCTGCTTATTTAACTTATATGCAGAGTACATCATGTGAAATAATGGGCTGGATGAAGCTCAAGCTGGAATCAAGATTGCCAGGAGAAATATCAATAACCTCAGATATGCAGATAACACCACCCTAATGGCAGAAAGTGAAGAGGAACTAAAGAGCTTGTTGATGAAGGTGAAAGAGGAGAGTGAAAAAGCTTCCCTAAATTCAACATTCAAAATACGAAGATCAAGGCATCCAGTCCCATCACTTAATGACAAATAGATGGAGGAAAAATGGAAACAGTGACAGACTATTTTCTTGGGCTCCAAAATCACTGCAGATGTTGACTACAGCCATGAAATTTAAAAATGCATGCTCCTTGGAAGAAAAGCTATGACAAACCTAGACAGCATATTCAAAAGCAAAGATATCACTTTGCTGACAAAGGCCCATATAGTCAAAGCTATGATTTTTTCAGTAGTCATGTACGGATGTGAGAGTTGGACCATAAAGAAGACTAAGAGCCAAGGAATTGATGCTTTTGATCTGTGATGCTGGAGAAGGCTCTTGAGAGTCCCTTGGACAGCAAAGAGATCAAACCAGTCAATCCTAAAGAAAATCAACCCTGAATATTCACTGGAAGGACTAACACTGAAGCTGTAGCTCCAACACTTTGGCCACCTGATGGGAAGAGCCAGCTCATTAGAAAAGGCCCTGATGCTGGGAAAGATTGAAGGCAAGAGGAGAAGAGGGCGACAGAGGATGGGATGGTTGGATGGCATCATCGACTCAATGGACATGAGTTTGAGCAAACTCCGGGAGAAAGTGAAAGAAAGGGAAACCTGGCTTGCTGCGGTCCATGCAGTCGCAGAGAGTCAGACACAACCAAGTGACTGAACAACAACACACATAACATGCTTAACACAGTTCCAAACATGTATTAATTTCCTTCCCACTACAAGGTTTTTGCACAAGTAATTCTATTTTCATAGATCCTGTCTTATTGTCATCAGATTCTGGTAAAAGTATACTCTGTATGATTAATTCACATTCATGCAATAACCTCAGCTCAGATCTCTTATCTTCAGAAATTCCTGTTTTGATCTCCCCTACAACCAGGTCACATATAATTTGATGATTTTTAATCATAGCTGTTACTGAAATTTAATCTAGGATAATTATTTGGGTTATTATTTGACTGATTTCCTTCCGTCCTTCAGAGTAGCACTACT
Organism: Giraffa tippelskirchi; assembly: GCF_054371585.1. Classification (NCBI taxonomy): domain Eukaryota; kingdom Metazoa; phylum Chordata; class Mammalia; order Artiodactyla; family Giraffidae; genus Giraffa; species Giraffa tippelskirchi. The sequence goes on along the minus strand of NC_137278.1, from coordinate 112,137,198 downwards.
CAAAGTATGGTCTAGTGCTGATCTGCAAATTATTTATTACTTATCCTCCAGGAGATAGAAACAGAAACTAAAATTAAGTATTTAGAAACTTTTATAGCAATATGATGCATAATTGTGCTTGTATTTTTCATATTTGATTTTTTGTCTTTCCAGTAATTCATTTTTATTATAATGTACAAAAGCATCTGTCCACAATTGACTTTTTAAATTTTTTAACTGATCTTAACAGAAACAACTAATAAAATGGTAACAGTAAAATTTTCCATAGCAATAATCACTTTAAATGCAAATGGATTAGACTCTCCAATCAAAAGACATAGTGTGGAGGAATGAATAAAAAAAAAAGACCCAACTACATGCTATCTATAAGAAATTCACTTTAGATTTAAGGACACACCTCAGCTGAAAATGAAAAGATGGGAAAAGATATCCATATAAATGATAACCAAAAGAGAACACAGACTGAAAAAGATACTCCATTTAAAAACAATAACCAAAAGAGTCACAAGTGACAAAGGATATTATATACCGATGAAAGTATTGATCCACCAGGAAGATACAAGACTTATATATGCTTATATACAGCACCTAAACAATACATACAAATGTCGACATCACTGAAGAAGAAATAAACATCAGTACAACAAAAGAAGACTTCAATTTCCTACCTTCAGTAATGGACTAGAACATCTGAACAGAAGATCAATAAAGAAATAGAGGGCCTGGAGCTTCCCTGGTGATACAGTGGATAAGAATCACCTGGCAATGCAAGGGACATAGGTTTGCTCCCTGGTCCAGGAAGATTCCACATGTCATGGAGCAACTGAGCCCATCCACCATGACTACTGAGCCTGAACTCTAAAGCCTGCAAGCCACAACTATGGAAGCCCACGTGCCCAGAGCCCATGCTCTGCAACAAGAGAAGTGACTGCAATAAGAAGCCCATGCAATGCAACAAAGAGGAACCCCCACTCACTGCAAACTAGACAAAGCCCATGCACAGCAACAAAGACCCAGCACAACTGAAAATAAATAAATAATTTTTGTTAAGAAGAAAGAGAGGACCTGAAGAACACTACAGAGCAACCATATGCTAACAGATATATGTAGAACATTCTACCCTACAAGAGTAGAATGTATGTTCTCCTCAAGCACACACAGATCTTTCTCCTGGATAGCTCATATGTTAGGTCAAAACACAAGCCTTAACAAACTTAAGATTGAAATCACACCACAAAATATTTCAAATAAACAACCTACCTTTACACGTCAAGGAACTAGAAAAAGGAGGAACAAGCTAACTAGCAGCAGGAAGGATACAACAAAGGTAAGAGCAAAAATAGATGAAGTAGAAAATAAACAATAGCAAATATATTTAAAATGGATAACCAACAAGGACCTGCTGTATAGTACAGGCAAATCTGCTCAATGTTATGTAGCAGTCTGGATGGGAGGGGAGTTTAGGGAAGAACAGATACATATATTTGTATGGCTGAGCCATTTTGCTGTACAGCTGAAACTATCACATTGTTAAGTAGCTATACAACAATATAAAATAAAAAGATTTTTTTTTTAAGAAAAACAATAGGAAAAAATGAGTAAAGCTAAGAGTTGTCTTTTTGAAAAAATAAAGTTAGCAACATTTGGCCAGTCTAAGAAAAAAAAAAAAAGTTCTAAATATTAAAATCAGAAATGAAAGAACAGGGACTTCCCTGGTGGTCTAGTGGTTGAAAATCTGCCTTCCAATGTAGGGGGCACAGAGTGCACTGCAGCTATTCACCCTGCATGTTCGTGTGCCACACCAAAGATCCAGCCAAAAAAATTTTTTTTTTAATTTTAATTTTTTTAAGAAATAAAAGAAGAGACACTGCAACGGATGCCACAGAAACAAAAGGATCATAAGAGACTATGATGCACACCTGTATGCCAACAAATTGGATAACCTAGAAGAAATGCATAAATTCCTAGAAACATACTATAAATAAATCATGAAGAAATAGAAGGTAGGAATTAGCCTCTAACCAATAAAGAGATTGAATCAATAATCCAAAAACTTCTGAAAAAAGAAGAGTCCAGGACCAGATGGCTTCACTAATGAATTCTACCAAACATTTAAAGACAAATTAACACCAATCCTCCTCTTTCAAAAAGCTGAAAAGGAGGGAACACTTCCAAACTCATTTTAAGAAGCCAGCACTACTCTGCTACGTAAGCCAGACAAAAACTCCCCAAGAAAATTACGTGCCAACAGCCCTGATGTATACAGGTACAAAAATCCACAGCAAACTTCTAACAAACCAAATTCAATAGCATGGTAAAATGATTATAAAGCATGACAAAGTGAGATTTATTGCTGGGATACAAGGATGTTTCAATATACAAAAACCAATTGATGTGATACACAACATTAACAGAATAAAGAATGAAAATCATATGATCATCTCAATAGATGCAGAAAAAGCGTCTGAAAAAATCCAACAACTTTTATGATAAAAACTCTTAATAAACTAGGTATAGAAAAAAATGTACCTCATCATTATACACAATATATATGACAAGCCCACACCAACATACTCAATGATGAAAAGCTGAAAGCTTATCCTTTAAGATCACAAACAAGATAAGGATGTCCACTCTCACCCTTCTACTTAACACAGTATCAGAAGCCTTAGCCAGAGAAATTAGGCAAGAAATGGAAATAAAAGCCATTCTAATTAGAAAAGAAGTAAATGTGTTTGTGTTTGCAGAAAATATGATCTTATGTATGTGCATGTGTGCATGCTAAGTCGCTTCAGTCGTGTCTGACTCTTTGCAACTCTATGGACTGTAGCCTGCCAGGCTCCTCTGTCCATGGGATTCTCCAGGAAAGAATACTGCAGTGGGTCGCTATGCCCTCTTCCAGGGGATCTTCGTGACCCAAGGACCAAACCCATGTCTTCTGCATCTCCTGCACTGGCAGGCAGGTTCTTTACTACTAGTGCCACGTAGAAAGACAAATCTTATTTATAGAAAACCCTAAAGATTCCATTTTTTTTCAAGTTATTATAAGGGGACATATGTATACTTATGGCTGATTCATGTTGTAAGTCAGAAGCCAACATAATATTGTAAAGCAATTATTAACTGCTCCAATTAAAAATAAATTTTAAAAAAGTTAAGAAGGAAAAAAGCTATTAGAACTAATAAATTCAGTAAAGTTGCAAGTAACAAAATCAGCATACAAAAATCAGTCACATTTCTATAGACCAACAATGAACTATCTGAAAAGGAATATAGGAAAACAATTCTATTTATAATAGCAAGTAAAAGAATATCCTTAATTAAAGAGGTGAAAGACCTGTATACTGAAAACTATCAATACAAATCACTGATGAAAGAGATTAATAAGATACAAACAAATGGAAAACATTCTGTGTTCATTGACTGGAAGAATTAATATTGTTAAAATGTCCATACTAACCAAAATAATCTACAGCTTCAATGCACTATCAATATACCAGAGGCATTTTTTACAGAAATAAAAAAAGTAATCCTAAAATTTATATGAAACCACAAAAGACAGTGAATAGGCAAATCAATATTGAGAAGGAAGAAGAAAGCTGCAGAATCACAGTTCCTAATTTCAAAATATATTACAAAACTAGAATAATCAAAATAGTATGGCACAATATCATTCTAATTAAAACAAAATCAAAACAGAGCAGAAAGCCCAGAAATATATCTATGAATATGTGGTCAATTAATATTTGACAAGGAATACACAATGGGAAAAAGACAGTTTCTTCAACAAAAAGTGTAGGGAAACTGGATATCCACATTCAAAAGAATGGAACTGGATCCTTACTTTACATACACAAATATCAACTCAAAATGGATTAAATATTTAAACATAATACCCAAAACTGTAAAGCGCCTGGAAGAAAACAGAGGGGGAAAGCCTCGTGACATTGGCCTTGGAAATGATTTCATAGATATGACACCAAAAGCACAAGCAACAAAAGCAAAAATAAACAAGTGACACTACATCAAACTAAGAAGTTTCTAGACAGTAAAGGGAGTAATTTCTTTGCCTTCCCTGATTTGATAGCTCAGTTGGTAAAGAGTTCCACCTGCAATGCAGGACACCCCAGCTCAATTCCGGTGTTGGGAAGTTCCCTTGGAGAAGGGATAGGCTACCCACTCCAGTATTCTTGGGCTTCCCTTGTGGCTCAGCTGGTAAAGAATCCACCTGCAATGTGGGAGACCTGGGTTCCATTCCTGGGTTCGGAAGATCCCCTGGAGAAGGGAAAGGCTACCCAGTTCAGAATTCTGGCCTGGAGAATTCCAAGGACTGTATCATCCATGAGGTTGCAAAGAGTTGGACACGACTGAGCGACTTTCACTTCACTTCACTTTCACTTCACAAAGACAATAATTAACAGGCAACCTATGGAATGGGGGAAAATATTAGCAAATCACACATCTGAAAAGTCGGAGAAGGCAACGGCAACCCACTCCAGTACTCTTGCCTGGAGAATCCCAGGCATGGCGGAGCCTGGTGGGCTGCTGTATATAGGGTCGCACAGAGTCGGACACTCCTAAAGCGATCGAGCAGCAGCAACAGCATCTGAAAAGTGGTTACTCTTTAAAATAACATGAGGAACTCCTACAACTCAATAGTTAAAAAAAAAAACAAAAACACTAATAACCCAATTTGAAAATGCACTAAAGGGCTTCCCTGGTGGCTCAGTGGTCAAGAATCCACCTGCCAATGCAGGAGACACAGGTCAGATCCCTTATGCAGAGCAACTAAGCCATGTGCCACAACTACTGAGCCTGTGCTCTACAGCCCAGAAGCCACAACTGCTGAGGCCCAGGTACCAGGTAGCCCACGCTCCACAACAAGAGAGGCCACCTCAATAAGAAGCCCACACACCATGACTAGAGAGTGGCTCCTGCTCTCCACAACTAGAGAAAAGCCCCCGCTCTCCAAACTAGAGAAAAACCCACGTATAGCAAAAATAAATAAATAATATTTTTAAAAAATGAGCTAAAGACTTGAATAAACATTTCTCTAAAGAAGACATACAAAAGGCCAATGGTATATGAAAAAATGTTCAACATCACTAATCATCAGAGAAATTCAAATCAAAACCACAATGAGATACCACCTCACACTTGTCAAGTTGACTATCATCAAAAAAAAAAAAAACACAAAGATAAGAAGCATTGGTTAGAATACAGAGAAATTGGAACCCTTATATGTTGTTGGTGGGAATGCAAAATGGTGCCCCTGCTATGGAAAACAATATGGATATTTCCCTAAAAATTAAAAATAGAACTACCATATAACCCAGCAGATCCACTTGTGGGTATTAATTCAAAAGAATTTAAATTGGGACCTCTGAAAGATACTAGTGCTTTTATTTTATTACAGCAATATTCAAAATAGCCAAAATGTGGAAATAACATAAATATCAACCAACAGAAGAATGGATAAAGAAAATGTGGTATATATGTACAATAGAATATTCTTTGACCTTAAAAAAAGGAAATTCTGCAACATGCAATAGCATAAATGAACCTTGAAGACATTATACTAAGAAAAATAAGCCAAGCACAGAAAGGTAAATATTGAATACTTCCACTAATATAAGGTATCTAAAATAACCAAATTCATAGAATCAAAGAGTAGAATGGTGGTTGCCAGGGGCTAGAGAGAGGGGGAAATGGGGAATTACTAGTCAATTTCAGTCAAGAGAGATAAACAAGCTCTAGAGATCTGCTGCTCAACACTGCACCTGCAATCAACAATAATACACACTTAGAAACTGGTTAAAAGGGTAGATCTTATGTTAAGTGAGCCTCTTACTACAAAATAAAATACTATCTATAATAAAATTGGTCTTTGATTATATACAGTTCAAGAAGCACTGTTCTGGACCAGGGACCAACAAACTTTTCCTGTAAAGAGTGAAACAGTAAACATGGGCTTTTCAGGCCTATCAGCCTCTGTTACAATTGCACAGCTTTGGCGTTACAGCATGAAAGCAGCCACAGACAGTACGTAAGTAATGTGACTATGTTTCTAAAATTTTATGTTCAGAAAAAGAAGATGGGCCAGACTTGATCCACAGGCTGTAGTCTGCCCACCCCTGTTACAGCCATGAACTTCCAGGGAACAGATGAACAGACTACTTTATGAAGCAGGTGCAAGCCTTGCTTGAACTGACATAGAGGTCATATGTCCAGGGCTATCCATGCCACAGATGACAATTAAGAATGTTAACTGACTTTGGTTAACCATGGATAAACAGATAAAACCCCCAGATACTCCAGGGATCAAATATAGTCTGAGAAGCAAAGGCAATCACCAGTTGCTTGAGAAAAGAAAGAAACGGTATTGGCACTTGGTAGGATTTTAAGGAAGCTGTGAAAGTTTGGGAAGAATGGTGCATGTGAGCTGGCTGTGTCTGACTCTCTGTGACCCCATGGACTGTAGCCCACCAGGTTCCACTGCCCACGGCAGTTTTCAGGCAAGAATACTGGCGTGGGTTGCCATTTCCTACTCCAGGGTGTTTTCCCAACCAAGGGATCAAATCTGCATCTCCTGCACTGGCAGGCAGATTCTTACCACTGAGCCACCTGGGAAACTAAAAGTGGTGTGTGATAGATGCATCACTTAGCTGAGATTGGAGAGCATAAGTGAGAAGTGGCAATGACCCAAAGGGCAGCAGTGTCCTCTAACAAGGCTCTCGACTTAGTGTTCCAGGTAGATTGCCTAGAAGGAAGACTATTGAATATCTCATCCTTTTCCTCTTTAAAAACCTCTGATGATACCACAAGAGTGGGCAGGAGGACATAAACACCATTTCAAGGCAGCTCTAAGCACCCTGAGTAGATACCACAAGCAAGGCTTACCAACCCAAGGTGAAAAAATATAAGGACAAGAAGTTATCATTAAAATTAAACAGCAGCATATGTGCCCAAGGAGTATGTGAAGATGACATCTGGGGCAAGAGAATATTGGAAAGGGAATAACAATGCAAGTAAACTGTATTATCTTCTTATTAATAGAATCCTCAGAAGTATAAATCATGGCTATATTCAGCAGAGGAACTGGTTGCTTCCAAATGTCCCATCTCCAAGTGTTGTGTCAGTAGCTCAGTCATGTCCGACTCTCTGTGACCTCATGGACTATAGCCTGTTAGGCTCCCCTGTCCCTGGAATTCTCCAGGCCAGAATACTGGAGTGGGTAGCCATTCCCTTCTCCAAAGGATCTTCCCAACTCAGGGATCGAACCCAGGTCTCCTGTATTGCAGTGGATTCTTTACCATCTAAGCCACCAGGGAAGCCCCTAAATTGCTAAGGTCAGGTCCAAAATCCTCTAACTGACATCAAATGTCCTTCATCATTTGGTTCCAATCTGCCTTTCTCATGACTTCATGCCAGAAACTCCTTCCCCAGTATATATTGTTCCTAGAGCCACACCAGACCATTTACGCTTTCCCTCAATGTGCCTCTTGCTTGACACCTTTGCTCTAGCTATTCTCTTCCCTGCAAAGCCTTTCTTTTCCTCTTCATCCAACAAGCTCTTAGCTTCCTTGGAGAAACTAGACTGTGAAACCTTCATGGCTCACTTAACCAGACAGTTTGTTGCTCTTTCCACTGCTCTGCCATTACATTCTACATCAATTATTTGTCTGCACATCTGCCTATGTACTGAGACAAAGAGCTCCTTGAAAGCTAGTTTTAATATATTCTGTTGCTTAAGCAGAATTGGCAAAAGTCAAACAGTCCATGATCTGCATTTAAAGCAATTATAGCTGTATTTTGTCCTGCATTCTCTCTTACTACATCGATTTTCCTTCCTGCATTCATCCCTTCCCAGTTGAATCTTTCCTTTTGCTCTTCTCAGACCCAAACACAGGAGAAAAATCTGTCTATGCAAGGCTGACAAGCTTATCTGTAAGAAGGGCCAAATAAATATTTCAATTGTATTTTAAAGTCATTGAATGTCCAGGCCCACAAAGACATTTTAGAGGACTTTTCAATCTCATGGAAATTTTCAGGGAAGAGTATCTAATATATTTATCTAATACACTTTTATAGTTAATTTATATATAACTTATCAACATAGTATACTCTCAGTCATTATACTCCAAATTTAACACTATGGGAAGCATAATTGCTTCCCAAAGCATAACAATCTATTAGAAAGCATAACAATCTATTTTTTTTCTCTATTAACAGGGTGTTGTTTTTGCCAACTGTAACTTGACACATAACAATATTAATTAAACTGAATTTGCAGTTTTTTCAGCATAAAATGTCCAAATGAACCAAGAGAGTGCAAGATCTTAGTACCATCCATGAGGGGACTACAGTGGAATCCAATGTTTTCCTTCCTTCCTTCCACCTTTCCTTCCTCCCTCCCTCCTTCTTTTCTCCCACTCCCCTCTCTCTCCCTCCCTCGGTTTTTCTTTTTCTTTTCCTTTCTTTCCTTCTTACTTTGTTGTGTCATGAAACAGTTTAATATCAAAACATTTTACTTTTATCTTGATAAAAAATATATTTTAAAGCTATTCGAGGTTACATGGAACACACTCAAAAGCTGTAGCACCAAAATGAAAGTCTGGATTTTTCAGTTAATAAACATCCTTTTGACATTTTATTTCATAATAAGTCTTGAAAAAGTAGATTCATTCTTTCCAAATTTGTCTCACTTAAAACAGTTATCAAGGTACAAGGTATCAAGGAACAAGTTTTCCTTTTGTAACCCCTCAAACAAAATGACAACTCTGACAAGCAATGTAAATTTTCAAATGGGCATGCTTGTTCAATAACTACTTCCTGAGCAAAATACTGTACTGGATATAGGGAAAGAAAAAAAAAGTTTCATGTATCTTGAGAATCTACCAGATGTGGTCCAATTAACAGCAGAGTAATGAAGGAGCGGCTCAGCTCTGATAAGAGACTCATCTGTGGGAGGGGGACAGACATTTGGAACTGACTCTGCCACAGATGTTGGGAAGATACCCAGTGAGAGAACACCACTCTGTATCTGAAACACTGTAACAAACAATAAGGGTAGCCTAGGAAAGAGTCCCTCCGGTGGCCTTTACAGGGAAATAGGAGCACTTCTTACCATGAGGTGCCAAATGACTGGAGTGCAGTCCTCCAGGAGTTCACAGAAATGTGGGTAAGTCACGTCAGCAGTACCCGTGAGGTCAGACAATTAGTGTATTCATAACCTGTATTTCCAGATCCAAGCAAGAATAAGGCAAAGAATCAAATTTTCAGGGACAAATTACATACAGTGGCACAGGCCCCACATATCAAGGGGGTGGCCCATTAACAGAACTGAGGCACAAAGTCAGAAACCAGTTTAGGAGGAAAATCATGATGATGTATCACAGGGCAGTTTAGATTACTGTTCCCTCTCCTCAATATTGGTCCTGAAGTTCAGGATGAGGCTGAATATATTTTTGGGTTCAAGTGCAATCAGCAGGGGGGAGGAAAGCACTTCAGAATCCAACAAACAGGGCTGAGAATTGGTCCCTGATGTTATGACTCTGTAAGAACTGAGAGACCGACAGGGGAAATGGGCTCCAAGAAGAAATGTGAGTTACTGGTCATGGAGGAAGAGTTCACAGATATCAAGTTGGCAAAAACAAAAACTGTCCTCTACTGTGAGGTTTAACACAGTGTTGCTGTCTAATGAATAAAGAGCAGGAAAATGATACAATTATTCATGTAAGATTTTAAGTTCAGTCCAGTTCAGTCGCTCAGTCATGTCCGACTCTTTGCGACTTCATGAATCGCAGCATACCAGGCCTCCCTGTCCATCACCAACTACCGGAGTTTACCCAAACCCGTGTCCATCGAGTCAGTGATGCCATCCAACCATCTCATCCTCTGTCGTCCCCTTCTCCTCCTGCCCCTAATCCTTCCCAGTATTAGGGTCTTTTCCAATGAGTCAACTCTTCGCAAGAGGTGGTCAAAGTATTGGAGTTTCAGCTTCAACATAAGTCCTTCCAATGAACAACCAGGGCTGATCTCCTTTAATATGGATTGATTGGATCTCCTTGCAGTCCAAGGAACTCTCAAGAGTCTTCTCCAACACCACACTTCAAAAGCACCAATTCTTCAGCGCTCAGCTTTCTTCACTGTCCAACTCTCACATCCATACATGACCACTGGAAAAACCATAGCCTTGACTAGACGGACCTTTGTTGGCAAAGTAATGTCTCTGCTTTTCAATATGCTATCTAGGTTGGTCATAACCTTCCTTCCAAGGAGTAAGCGTCTTTTAATTTCATGGCTGCAATCACCATCTGCAGTGATTTTGGAGCCCCAAAAAATAAAGTCTGACACTGTTTCCACTGTTTCCCCATCTACTTCCCATGAAGTGATGGGGCCAGATGCCATGATCTTAGTTTTCTGAACGTTGAGCTTTAAGCCACCTTTTTCACTCTCCTCTTTCACTTTCATCAAGAGGCTCTTTAGCTCTTCTTCACTTTCTGCCATAAGGGTGGTGTCATCTGCATATCTGAGGTCGTTGATACTTCTCCCGGCAATCTTGATTTCAGCTTGTGTTTCTTCCAGCCCAGCGTTTCTCATGATGTCCTCTGCATATAAGTTAAATAAGCAGGGTGACAATATACAGCCTTGACAGACTCCTTTTCCTGTTTGGAACCAGTCTGTTGTTCCATGTCCAGTTCTAACTGTTGCTTCCTGACCTGCATACAGGTTTCTCAAGAGACAGGTCAGATGGTCTGGTATTCCCATCTCTTTCAGAATTTTCTACAGTTTATTGTGATCCACACAGTCAAAGGCTGTGGCATAGTCAATAAAGCAGAAATAGATGTTTTTCTGGAACTCTCTTGCTTTTTCGATGATCCAATGTATGTTGGCAATTTGATCTCTGGTTCCTCTGCCTTTTCTAAAACCAGCTTGAACATCTTTAAGTACTGGACAGGATTAAAGCTTTCAGTTTGTTGAAAGTTCTAAGTGTACTTTGGACTGATGATTGAGTCTCCTATTGAATAAATGAACTTTGCTCTCTCGGTTTCTCTTTCTCTCCCTCTCACCCACCGCCCCCCCAACCCTCGCCATTCCCCTCCAGCTACTGAAATCTAAAATCCTAAAGCTATTAAATATATATTTATAGCTTATATTATACATACAGAATGTGCTTCAAGAACTTGCAACCATTCTTTCCAGTACTGTAGGGTCAACAGCTAATTAGTGACATCAAGAAATTCTAAAAAGATAAAGAGATAAATGCTATTTGAGATCAAACTCATGGCCATTGTCGATCTAGCTCAGAAGTAGAGAATGGGTTGATTCTATGACAGCAACCACCAAAGCCTAGGAACTGATAACAAAACCATCCTCAGTTTCCTTTTACAGCAGATACGGATTTTCATCATAAGTCAATGGTATTTTTTTCAAAATCATGCCTTTACTAACTGTGAGTTTAGACCCGTAAGTGGGTTTGTAAAATCATTTCAGTGGATTGGGACTAGATTTTTAATTAAGCAGAAAAGAAAAGAGCTGAAGCATAGAGAAGACAAGTAAAGAGAAAAAAGAAAACACATGTTTTAGTTGTGTGTGTGTGTGCTGGGTCCCTACACAAAATACATTTTTACATTTTAAAAATACATAGACTAGACAGGGATATAAATATATATAGCTATGTAAAAGATATAGCTGGCAAAGTCACCCAAAATACCACCACCAATCCCATGGAAGGCATTCTTCACCATATTCATGAGTATCTACAAAAATACAATTATAATAAAAAATGACTACATTTGAAAGGCCAGGGGTAACTAAAAGTTAAAATTTAAAACAAAGAAAAAGTTACTTAGTTTTGAAGACAAACTTCAAACTTAAGCTGAACTTCTCCAAATTTAATTTTCTCATGTTTAAAAAAAAAAAAATTGGAGATGATTTAAAGAATGTCTAAGCTCTCAAAATACTTGATTCTATTCTATTCTTCTGTTCTGCCAATCCCAAATCTGAGTATTGTCATTCACTTTCTTCCAATAGTAACATTAAACATTTTTCATACAAAATAAGTATGACGACTTTCTTACTTTAAGGAAGTTTCTTTTTCCCTAAAGAATGAATTTTCACTCAACACAGAAAGTGTGGAAGAAAGAAAATCACTCTGAGGCTTAACATTTGAAACAACAGTGAAAATTTTTCTAAGCAGCATAAATTATGCAATTCTTTCAGAGATTTACTTTAAACTGTAAGATAAGAACAAGTTTACAGATTACATTATATGGGGTCTTCTCCTTTGACTTATAGCTTTGAGTTATGCAGGCTATACAAATGTTTCCTGATAAAATAGAAAGCCAGTCAGTATAACACTGCAGTGTCAGCCTGTGTGTTGGCAGAAATGCCCGTTGATATTTTGGAGTGGGGGTGAATACTGGAATTCCTTTTAAACAGAGTATCAGCTGCATAATTCTCCTCTGACCTCACACCCACTTGTGCCGATCTTCCTTTTTCTCTGCCCAGGCACAGAGTGGAAAGAGATCAGAACACGATTCTTACACTCCCATTCTGCTCAACTCCAGTTCAAAGACAGAAATGATTTCCACGCAGGGTGTGGTTACACTTGTGGGATGTGAGTTTGGCCAGAGCCTGAGCATTGTTATCTCATCTGTTTTATCCACTCCCTGCGCTCTCAAAGTCCTATCTCTGATTCATTCCTTCTCAACCCTCTGAACCTTGAACAGAAAGAACTGCATTGTAGGACTAGAGCAGAGAGAAGTATCATTTAAACCCCAAGTTCTTGCTATGGTCCATAATGTGCTCCATCACCAGGCGTCTGTCTATTCCTGTGGCCTTCGCTTCTGCAACCCTCTCCTTCCTTGCACTGCCCTTCTTGTGAGCCTCAGACCCTTTCAGCATCCTCCTGCCACACAAGCTGTTCCCTCTGCCTACAAAGTTTGTCCCTCAGCTTTCTGCATGGCCTAATTCAGATCTCTACTCTACCTCTGTATCTAGAACTTCCCGGGGCCCCTCACTCCGGATCCCATATACCTTGCTCTATTTTTCTTCACAGCACTTAAGTGCTTAGTTTGATATCTTCTGCCACAAAAATGGGCTTCAGGGTCAGATGCACTTAAGTCAGAACCCTGTCTCTGCCTTTGCTCTGATCTTAGATAAATTACATAACCATATAACTTGGAATCCACTTTCTTACTGGTAAAAATAAATCATTGTATTGTTAAAATGGAATTACATGTAAAAGTTCTGAACTCAATGCCTTATTAATTTAGAACTCATGTTTCATAAGAGCAAACACTTTGTAGGTTTAAAGCTGTACTTTATCACCCAGAATACTACCAAGAAGTAGTTAAATGAGCACTCCACCTTGCAGGAAGCAAAAAGGAGAGGGACAGAAGGAGAGGGGGAAATATAGATGAAGGAAGGAGAAAGAATGATTATGTAATCAATTTAAATTATGATTATTGTTGTTCATTTTCTCCTACCAAAGTGGCTCTAAAACGTTTCTCTGAAAGAAGACATGCATGGTAAATGAATATAAACCTAACTTTTCCTAATGGACAAGAGGTCCTCATCTTCCTTCTCACCATCTGATTCCTAAAAGCTATTTAATCTTTATTTCCAATGACATATGAAAATAAAAAAATAAAGTAAAACATGGGAAATAACATACTGAAGCTCAATAGCAGTGGTATAGGTTAGACAGGCAATAGTTGACGCCCAGAGTCTAAAGAGACCTGCTAAAATGAGACAGTCCACACAGCTGAAAACCCAGACTATAAAGGTCTCCAGACAAGAGAATGAATTCTTTGCAAGTTCAGTGTTAGAGACTCTGTGGCAGGCCAGCAAGCAAAGCTCAGAATCACAGGTATCCATCAACAGCTAATGGGAAGAAGTCCAGATAGGCATGAAATCAGCATCATGGAAATCTAACAGTGGTCCTCCAGCTAAATATGAGTTCCATGAGGTCAGGGACTTTCTCTTCCATATCCACAACACCTAACCAATTCTTGGGTATTGTGCATCCTCAATGATTATTTATGGAGTGAATGAATTATGAATCAATCAAGATTATTTTTCAATTGAAGGTAACTGCTCTAACTTCTTAAACAAAAAAAAATATAACTAAGCAAGCCAGGTTCAGATTTGACTACAGAAGCAGGGCCCAAATACATCAGGTTGTAGTCTCTTCATTTTTTCCTTTGAATGACTTCATTCTCAGACTATCAACACTTCCTAGGGCTACATGTTTTGTAGACATGCATCAGGAAAATTCACACATATGAATGGGGTGGACAGGGGAATACAGAAAGCTAAGGACAAACTTTGTAGGCAGAGGGAACAGCATATGTGGCAGGAGCATGCTGGAAGGGTCTGAGGCTCACAAGGAGGGTGGAGCATGTTGCATTGCCTCTGCTTGGGACATATACCATTTTGAGCTATTCACTGGAGCACACGAGTTAAGGAAATGCAAAGCACTGATTGTCTGAAGCCTCTTAGAGAATAGCATACAGTATTCACAGTAACCACCTGTGCTGACAGAAAAGATTAGAAGGTAGGATTCACCAAAGGGAAATCTGGTTATGGTTATTTCTGAGAAAAAGTACGAGTGTGAATGAATCTGGGCTCCATAAACAATAAACGTAACATTGAGGCAGCGGGACCAGGCATGAGGGTGCCGCCCTGAATCAGGGCAGTTCTGCAGCAGGGTCCCAAGAGAGAGGTCTAGAATAGGTTCCAGTCTCTGGGAGCACTGACTGAAGTAAGGCAATCCTGGAGGTCCTGGAGTGCAACTTAGGTTAGTCATAGAAGTATGACTCAGTCAGGAGCCAACCTGATTAAGAATCATTACTAAAACTAACAAGAAAGGCAAGACTGCAGGTGTAGTTAAAGTGGGATTTGACGTTAAGCTCTCAAATGCTTCCTTTGAATGAGAATATGGTTGGCTTTGGTGAAGTTGAAAAGGTGGTAGCTTTCATTGATAAATTAAGAGTATGTGGGGTATTTCCACTCCAGTATTCTTGTATGGGGGCTTCCCTGGTAGCTTAGCTGGTAAAGAGTCCACCTGCAATGCAGGAGACCCTGGTTCAATTCCTGGGTTGGAAAGTTCCC
This sequence comes from Giraffa tippelskirchi, assembly GCF_054371585.1. NCBI lineage: Eukaryota > Metazoa > Chordata > Mammalia > Artiodactyla > Giraffidae > Giraffa > Giraffa tippelskirchi. Next base: position 112,122,078 of record NC_137278.1, on the reverse strand, counting down.
CTGGAGAAGGGATAGGCTACCCACGCCAGTATTCTTGGGCTTCCCTGGTGGCTCAGATGGTAAAGAATCTGCCTGCAATGCAGAAGACCTGGGTTTGATCCCTGGGATGGGAAGATCCCCTGGAGGAGGGCATGGCAACCCACTCCAGTATTCTTGCCTGGAGAATCCCCATGAACAGAGGAGCCTGGCGGGCTATAGACCATGGGGCTGCAAAGAGTCAGACATGACTAAGCACAACACATGTTTCTGAATTAGTGAACAAAATTCTATTTTATTGCAATCTTCTGATTAGGCTACATGATTTACTTTAATCAGAGATTTGCAGATGCAGAGGCCTGAGGTTTGGTACATGCAGATTATACATGTGACAATGAAAAAAAAACATTCCAAACTTGGGCTGTCTCCCTTAATTATAATTATAGATAGCCTACTTTACACTGTCATTCTGAAGAAGACCCAGAATATCTTTTCATCAGTTTGAAAACTCTATCATAATAGTGTAACTTTGTGTTACATTCACTGCTTAACCAATGAAAAGCTCAGGGTAAACAGTGACACAACATTCTTACCATGAGAAGACAATGAACTTTCTTCTGGACTTATGGATTAATAGACTTGGTTATACATAATAATTTTGGCTCACCTACTTAAATGGTGCTTTGATTATGTAAGATAATAAAAATTTTAATCATGTTTCTAGGTTACCACATATGTTTATCTTTGTTTGGATTATGATATATGACCTGCTTTAACTATTCAGTTAAGAGACATTATGTTTATAAGTATGTGTTTACAGTAAAATTGCTTAGATGAATCTATAATAGGCTCTGATTCTAATACTGAGAATTTTTATTTAATGTGCTTTCTTCTTATTCTTCTTTGCAAAAAAATTCATTTAGGGGGAAAATGTTATCATTTTAAAAGGGTAAAATTACCTATTGATTTTTCACATTTTTATAATGTAACCAATGGTTACATTTTAAAATGTAACCAAAACCTCTTTTTAAGCACTATTTTTGTCTTTCTTTTTTTAAAAAAAATGTATCATTTTAGAGAATATTTATCTTGTAATTCCAATGTATAATCCAGAAGTAATATTGATGAATCTGCTCAAGACAAAGCCTTAGTGCTGTATGATGAAAAGACTATAGGTAATGGATGCTTTACAGAAACAAGAGATCTAAAGTTTAACCAAAAGCTCAAGGGCAAAAAAGAGGCACAAGTTAGGGATAATGTTATGTTCAGAAGCATATTGGTATATTTTAGAACTGACCAAATATGCAAAATGAACTGTAAAATCACTCCAAAAGGTTTAGAGCTTCATTCTTTGAAAATAATACATTACGCTATTTAATGATTTGTGTATTTTTCTGTATGTATGCATTATACTTTAATTTAAAAAGCTTACTTAATAATTTTACATGCTCTAACACATACAATTGTGTTTGAGCAAGTTTGAGCAAGTCCCCTTGGATTGCAAGGAGATCAAACCAGTCAATCCTAAAGGAAATCAGTCCTGAATATTCATTGGCAGGACTGATGCTGAAGCTGACACTCCAATACTTTGGCCACCTGATATGAAGAACTGACTCACTGGAAAAGACCCTGATGCTGGGAAAGATTGAAGACAGGAGGAGAAGGGGACGACAGAGGATGGGATGGTTGGATGGCATCACTGACTCGATGGACATGAGTTTGAGCAAGCTCTGGGAGTTGGTGATGGACAGGGAAGCCTGGCATGCTGCAGTCCATGGGGTCACAAAGAGTCGGACACGACTGAGCAACTGAACTGAACTGAACACATATATTAGGCACCTGATACGATGAATTCTAAACTACCAACACAAAAAAGTAAAACTCACTGTTATTTTATGTTTATCTCAACATGCAGCTCTTAATTCATGGCAAGGGCTGCCTGTTTCTATTAATGATTTATAATGTGTTAGCATGTATTAAAAGTTAAATGAAGATAATAACTGTAAAGTCAAGATTTCTGTCACTTTCAAGTGGCCTGATCTAATAAGTTCTGGAAACTCTAGTTATTCAATGCTTACATATGCTTACTAGACACCAGCACTGATATACTAGACTGAAGATTATTACAGCTTTATCTGTAGAGATATGGACCCTGGCCTTTCAGGTTTTCAATTGCATAGTGACTTCTACCAAGGCATATACGTTACACAGTGCCTCTGGGTGTGTATGCGTATGTGTGCATGTAATGAGAAAGAGAGAGACAGAAGGCAGTTTTTTTTCCCCAGTGAGTCAGTGGTGTTGGGTCAGTAAAATTAACATTACTATCTCACCCATTAGGTGGAAACAAGTTCACACACCAATGGGTGTGTGTGTGTGTTGATACCTGGTGAAGCCTTCATCCAAATATACAAATTATATTAGTTTTCCTAAAAAATATTTAACAAATATTAAATAGTCTTTTCCTTATTTGTACAATAATATGTGATCATCTACATCTGGCGTTCAATGTTTTATGCAGCAGAGAAAGATGAGAATACCACAATTTAGGGTGAAGGGTCACAAACTGGTGGCTCACAGCGAAAATCTATCCAGCAGATAGATTTGTTTAACAAACACTATTATTTTTAAAACTCCCAGTATTAAATAATTTGGAGGTTTTGTAAAAAATCTACATTAGAAGTTTGTCTCAACAAACAAAAGCTCTGGATATACTGGAAACTCATTATTACATGGCTTGAGCTAAGTGTTGCTTGACTCTTCAGTTCAAGACTGTCTCCGTGCTATGCATACCCTGCTTCATCCACGTAACCTTGCCTGGCTTCTGGAGACACATGAGGTTGCAATCTTTGGTTTCCAGGGAGAGTCTAATTTATTTTGGTAAATTCAGTTCAGTTCAGTTCAGTTCAGTCACTCAGTCATGTCGGATTCCTTGCGTCCCTATGAATCACAGCACACCAGGCCTCCCTGTCCATCACCAACTCCCGGAGTTTACCCAAACTCATGTCCATCGAGTCGGTGATGCCATCCAGCCATCTCATCCTCTGTCGTCCCCTCCTTCTCCTGCTCCCAATCCTTTCCAGCATCAGGGTCTTTTCCAATGAGTCAACTCTTCGCATGAGGTGGCCAAGGTACTGGAGTTTCAGCTTCAACATCAGTCCTTCCAATGAACATCCAAGGCTGATCTCCTTTAGGATGGACTGGATGGATCTCCTTGCAGTCCAAGGGACTCTCAAGAGTCTTCTCCAACATCACAGTTCAAAAGCATCAATTCTTCAGCGCTCAGCTTTCTTTATACTCCAACTCTCACATCCATACATGACTATTGGAAAAACCATAGCCTTGACTAGATGGACCTTTGTTGGCAAAGTAATGTCTCTGCTTTTTAATATGCTATCTAGGTTGGTCATAACCTTCCTTCCAAGGAGTAAGCATCTTTTAATTACATGGCTGCAATCACCATCTGCAGTGATTTTGGAGCCCCAAAAAATAAAGTCTGACACTGTTTCCACTGTTTCCCCATCTACTTCCCATGAACTGATGGGACCAGATGCCATGATCTTAGTTTTCTGAATGATGAGCTTTAAGCCAACTTTTTCACTCTCCTCTCTCACTTTTATCAAGAGGCTCTTTAGTTCCTCTTCGCTTTCTGCCATTAGGGTGATGTCATCTGCATATCTGAGGTTATTGATATTTCTCCCGGCAATCTAGATTCCAGCTTGTGCTTCTTCCAGCCCAGCGTTTCTCATGATGTCCTCTGCATATAAGTTAAATAAGCAGGGTGACAATATACAGCCTTGACAGACTCCTTTTCCTATTTGGAACCAGTCTGTTGTTCCATGTCCAGTTCTAACTGTTGCTTCCTGACCTGCATACAGATTTCTCAAGAGGCAGGTCAGGTGGTCTGGTATTCCCAGCTCTTTCAGAATTTTCCACAGCTTATTGTGATCCACACAGTCAAAGGCTGTAGCATAGTCAATAAAGCAGAAATAGATGTTTTTCTGGAACTCTCTTGCTTTTTCCATGATTCAGCGGATGCTGGCAATTTGATCTCTGGCTCCTCCGCCTTTTCTAAATCCAGCTTGAATATCTGGAAGTTCATGGTTCGCATGTTGCTGAAGCCTGGCTTGGAGAATTTTGAGCATTACTTTACTAGCATGTGAGATGAGTGCAATTGTGCGATAGTTTGAGCATTCTTTGGCATTGCCTTTCTTTGGGATTGGAATGAAAACTGACCTTTTCCAGTCCTGTTGCCGCTGCTGAGTTTCCCAAATTTGCTGACATATTGAGTGCAGCACTTTCACAGCATCATCTTTGAGGATTTAAAATAGCTCAACTGGAATTCCATCACCTCCACTAGCTTTGTTCGTAGTGATGCTTTCTAAGGCCCACTTGACTTCACATTCCAGGATATCTGGCTCTAGGTGAGTGATCACACTATCGTGATTATCTGGGTCATGAAGATCTTTTTTGTACAGTTCTTCTGTGTATTCTTGCCACCTCTTCTTAATATCTTCTGCTTCTGTTAGGTCCATACCATTTCTGTCCTTTATCGAGCCCATCTTTGCATGAAATGTTCCTTTGGTATCTCTAGTTTTCTTGTAGAGATCTCTAGTCTTTCCCATTCTACTGTTTTCCTCTATTTCTTTGCGTTGATCACTGAGGAAGGCTTTCCTATCTCTCCTTGCTATTCTTTGGAACTCTGCATTCAAATGGGAATATCTTTCCTTTTCTCCTTTGCTTTTCGCTTCTCCTTTCACAGCTCTTTGTAAGGCCTCCTCAGATAGCCATTTTGCTTTTTTGCATTTCTTTTCCATGGGGATGGTCTTGATCCCTGTCTCCTGTACAATGTCACAAACCTCCACCCATAGTTCATCAGGCACTCTGTCTGTCAGATCTAGTCCCTTAAATCGAGCTCTCATTTCCACTGTATAATCATAAGAGATTTGATTTAGGTCATACCTGTATGGTCTAGTGGTTTTCCTACTTTCTTCAATTTAAGTCTGAATTTGGCAATAAGGAGTTCATGATCTGAGCCACAGTCAGCTCTCGGTCTTGTTTTGGCTGACTGTATAGAGTTTCTCCATCTTTGGCTGCAAAGAATGCAATCAATCTGATTTCGGTGTTGACCATCTGGTGATATCCATGTGTAGTGTCTTCTTCTCTATTTCCTTCCCCCTATAGGCTCCTCCAGCCAAGAATACTGGAATGGGTTGTCATGCCCTCCTCTAGGGGATCTTCCCCACCCAGGGATCAAACCCACATCTCCTGTGTCTCCTGTATTAAAGGCAGATTCTTTACCCACTGAGCCACCTGGGAAGCCCATAGTGGAGCGTATTGATATCTTAACTAAAGTATTCTGTTTATTAGATTTCAAAATGATCCTTTGTAAGTGTCTTACAACACTGTAAACAGAAACAAAACAAAATCCTTTTCATTAGTTATTTTTCAACCAAAGAGTCAAGTATTTCTATTTAATCATATATAAATAGAAATAGGCTTACCATATTTTTAAAATATATAAGTTCACATGTCCATATAATTATTTACCGCTTTACTAGAAAAAGCAGTCTTAACAATAGTTGACAATGTTATCTTCATATACAAAGTGTAGCATATTTCCATGAAGGTAGCCCAAGATCAAGGCACCCAGCCATGAGCTTGTGGAAGTATCTAGGTGTATTCATATATTCTGCCTCTTATATTATTAAACATGATTTTAAAAAATAAAAGCAATCTTTTGGGTTTTTTCTTAAAGCATGTAGGAGAAGTTCTCAGTATTGAATCATGATGGGAAAACATAAAGAAGTTATTTTTGCTACTGACATCCAGTATTATTATTATGTCTACTATAAAATTCCTATTTGTTTAAACACCAGATGCAGGGGAAAACCAATCATATGAACATTTCACACACTGTCCATATTTATGGTAACTTTAAACTCAGAAATTTATACAACAGTCTACTGAAAGACAGATGTAGTATTCAAGTTTTACCTTAAGGCATTTTCCTGAGGCTGAGTTAGAAACAAGTTCTGCTATGGAAACACTGAGGCATCCTTAGCTAATGTTGGTGAATGTAGCCTGCTGTATTTAAAAAGTAAGCAATTTTTGTCTCCTTATAAGGATGCAGGAGATTAACATCTAAATTTTTAAAAATAGCTTCAAGATCTATTTAATGTGCATAGAAAGAGAGCTACATGTTTACGTGCCGATACAAATATTTTAATAAAGTAATTTCACCAAATGAGACATTTTAGAAGTAATAGCATTAAGTAAAACATTACCAACCTACCTTGAGATGTTATTATGATCTTTCTCCATAAAGGTAAATCTGTGTGAAAAGAAAAGAAAAAAACTCTTTGTACCAATTAAAGCTTTGGGAAAGAGTTTGAGAAATTTACCATTTATTGTCTACTACCTCTTACAAAGATGGTTCTACCACAAACGTTGAGTAGCCTTCAGCTGTTTGTCCAGGAATAGGAATGTGTAATGATTTAAAATTCTCCCAATGCCCCATGCCACCTGTACTTGATGACTTAAATTGTGAGTAGGATGTTGATTGTGGCAAGAACAAGAATAATTTAGCAGGCTCTGTAGGGAACTGAATGTGTGACAGAACTCTAACCAGCTTAGTCCACAGGCTAAGGCTACATAAAACTGCTTATCCAAATAGTATATAATTTAAATTTTCCCTTCAAACCAGATCATCCCAGTCTTACCATCTCTTCCACCATTCCACAAGGTTTTTACTAGTAATTTTTTCTCCGTATAAAATAGAATAGGATCTTCTGAAAACTCTGTCTTCAATCATATCAGGAGCCATCTGCCCTTTGCTACAAATACATATGCCAGTTCAGCCTCTTCACCTTTGGTTTAACATGGTTCACCCACTCATACCCACAGACCCAAATGTGGGAACACCCAGAAGCTGGAAAGACAGGTAATAATAAATGTCTGTTAGAGCTTTTTGCATAAACTCTGTCCTCTCTATGTTCCACATTACTACCCTCTGAACAAAGATTGTTATATTATTTTTTGTGGATAAGAGTACACAAAAGGTATTTAAACAGTTTTGCTGACTTAATAAAAGAAAATAGGGAATTTCATGCCTTAGAGTGGTTCCTAAATTTTAGTATGCCTAAGAAGTCACCTGGCGGGGGGTGGAGGGGTTGCTAAAACACAGATTCTTAGGCTCCATCCTAAGAGTTTCTGTCTCAGGAAGTCTGGGTTGGACCCCCAAATTTGTAATTTTAACCAGTCCCCAGGTGATGCTGATGCTGCAAGTCTTAATATTACACAGTGAGAACTATTAACTTAGATCATAAGGATGTATTACTACAAGACTCTATGGTGCTCCATTCTGATACGCATAAATCCCTTTTCTACTACTAGCCTAGTTCTTGTTCTCACTATGATAGAAATGCTACCTAGGATTTAACACAAATGTGGCAAGACTATAAAAATAAATTGATTTCTCCAAATTAGACAAGAAAATTTGTTATTTTACAGTAGTGATGATGTGTGCTAATTGGGGCGGGGGGGTGGAATGGCACAGTTTGAAAAGAGGGGAAACTGGAGGGTGTTTCTGGGAACAAACAACGAGGGTGGAGTTGCCAGCGGCAAAAATAGGACAGCTCTGCTCAGAAGCTATGCTGCCTGGCAGCTTTAAAAGGGTGAACCTGAATTTTCTCCTCACCCAAAGACAGATGTAGCTGCTCTGCCATCTCCCCAGTTCTCTGTCCTCTGAAACAAGGAGGGCCCTTAGCCTAAGCTCTCTCCATTCTGTGGGGAAGGCAGGAATCATATTCTTCTTTGCTATTTCGCCTAAGCTTTAATATAATTTAAGAAAAGTTGATTTTCAGTGCCATTCACTGAGCCCAAAATGCCATAGTGTAACAGCATCAACGAAAAATGACCCAGTTAGAGGTCTAAAGAACATGTGAAAAATCATGTTAGGGATTAATCTGCTTTCATTGCAAAGAAGGCAAATGCACATTCAATGAGAACTTAATGTAGCAAGCAGCAAAAAGGGCTCAGTGGAAGTGAGCAATCAAAATGCCCGTATTTAGATAGAAAGTTTCTTCTTTTATTTAGAAAAAAGTCTCCAATTCTAGGTAGAGCTCAATGTTTCTCAAATTTGAATTGCTTTCTCATGTAAGAAGTTGGAATTGTTCTTACGTATAACATTTTTAAAAATTCTTTTATGTTGAATAAAATGCCTAGACCAGCAGCTTCAGCAAGTTATGCATATAAAGGAAAAGGGTTTTCAATAAAATCTGAGGGAAGCAATCCCTGCTTAATCTGTCTTCAAGACTAAAAGGTCTTTCAGGCTTCTCCGATCAAACCCTTTGGTAGCTATACATAAAAAAAAATGGCCATTTTGCAATTTGACCTTGCCTTCAATGAGTTTTTAATTTGTCATTAAATTTGTTCTTTTTTTAATTCTTTCTCCTGTAAAATGGAAATTGTATCTAAAAACTTAATATAGATCAAACATTTTTGACACAAACACTTCATGATACTTAACACTACAATCTTGTGACCACATCTGGAACCAGGTAATTCAGCTTGTCTGTCAGTGTCACTAGGTTTGACAGCTGTGTTAATAGGTGATATCTATGTTAATAGGTTAACAGGTGATCAGGGGTCTCCACTGCAAAGATAAGGTTTTTACCCTTTGCAAGTAATTCACTGGAAGTAAGTTTTTATTCTCTGTGTAATTATGTTAGCAATTTGATACACAGTCAAGGTTTATTTGTTTCTGTTTCCAATTTTAGAATTTTTCTTTTTAAATTAATTGTGTTTCTAATATATAAAATATTTAAATGATTTAAAAGCTAAGTTAAATTGAAAAGCATACTTTGGGACTGGTGTTACATAATAGGATTTGTTCAGTGATTTTCAATTTTGATAAAACAATCTACTCTTTTTAGCTTATAAAAACAAAATATATCTAGAGAAGAAATGACAAACTGTTGACAAAATTTGCTCAGAAGCTAATTCTAGTTTGATCAGTTGAGTGCTTTAAACTTAAACTAGTTTCTAACACTCAAAAAATAGGAAATGTCACTTAAATTTTGGATTTCCAGCTTCTCAAGGAAAAAACAGATGATGTGGCAAGTCTGAGCCATCCAGAAAGTGCATGAGATAGGTTACCTGCTTCCCAGGTCACCACAGTCTCCCTGTTACATCCCAACTCTGAGGCTGTCACTCGCATTCACTGACTTACTCTTGGTCTGCCCCCTTCATTATATTCCCTACATAATCTGACAGACACTTCAATTTTCTATTCTGGACTTGCCTCAAATATAAAATGGAAATAACAACTGCACTCACCCCATATAGTTGTGAGAAATAAATATTTTAATTCATGAAAGGACTTAGAAACTGCCTCATAGATGCTATCCAGTATTACTGGAGTCAGGTTGTAGAACATATTGAAATCCCAAAACTGATAATTTAGGCAAAAAGTTCTTAGACTTAGACCATGATGTGAAGAAATTCTCAAGTTAGGGTAAACTGTTAGGCTCAATGCTATGTAAATAAATTACTGAGAGGTTCTTTTCTAGATATAGACCAAAAATCATGGACAAAACCACCTGGAGTTCTCAGGTAGCACATTATTAATATCTGCTGCTATATATTTTCAAAATGATGTTTCTACTTGCTCATCATCTTTTACACCATTTATCTACCCAACTATTCCCTTACAGTCACATTTGCTCAAATCTTCGTTTGCTCAAAGGTCGTGTTACTGCTTTTTCCTCTTCACACACTATCTCTGGGCCACCTGCCCCTCCAGGACTGAAATCATCTTCACTTGAGCTCTGAAAACCTTCAGAAAGCAATTTATTCATCTTTACATTATCCAGCCCCAAAGTCTCCATCTGGGGATAGGAGATATCTGCACGTGTTGCTTAAATTGAACTGAATTTATAGGGAACATGGCCTAACCAATTGAAAAATTCCTTCTATCTGCAGCTTCCACAGCATGGAACTTCTCATAATCTTTGTGTTCTTATATGAAATTAAATCACTATTCTATGATGGCTGATTTTCCAGATTTACTAAGTAAAAATACAGAATGTCCAGTTTGATTAGATTGTCAAATAGATAACAAAATTTTTGCTAAGACTATTTCACATGAAATGCTAGAGACATACCGATGCCAAAGCATTCACTTATTTTCATTTGAAATTCAAATTTAATGAAGTCTCTTGTGTTTTATCTGGTAACCCTAACATGAGAGGCACTTTATCTTTGCTTACCCTTAACATTTACTAACTTATGCCATTTATGCATGTTCACTATTGTTTCAAGTATCTATCACAGGAAGTTTCAATAAATGCCTTTTATAATGATAATCACTGGGGTTTCCTCTTGGATTTAGGTACTATCTAAACAAAGCCAAATATGCTATAAAATGGAGATAATAAATACCTGAGTAATTTTTTTGTATTTATGGAAGATTTATATGCAAACTTAGTAATTATTTCTATCTCAGCATTTCTAATAAACCTTGTTGGTCGGCTGCGAGGTTTACTGTTCTCAGAACATGTTCTGTAACTTTTTAATACAAGTTTTCATTCCCTAATGATATGGAGAAATTACTGTACTCTAAGACACACTGGGAGACTGAATCGGAAACAGGGCATCAAAGCTCCAGCTGTATGAGAGCTTTGCAAGAATAAGGCCTGGCAAGAGACAATGGTAAACATGCTCATCACCTAATATGGGAACATAATTCCAATTCTTTCACATGATTTGGCTCCTGACTACTCTGTAAACAAGTATAATGTACATGATCATGGATTCTCAGGCTTCTAGAAAAGAGACAAACTTATAGTTGTATCTGCAGAATCCATTTAATTAGACATTTTAAAATATTTTCTGAAAAAACAAATAAAAGTTAATGCACGCTCTATAAAATACAAGATGCCACTTCACCCTACCATGACTTAGATTCTTAGTATGCTGAATGTGAGTCACTAAAAGCCATTCAGATCATTTGGACCACAGCAAATTCAGTCATTCAAAACTCAGTATTCCAGTTACAAATTAGGCTTCCATCGAGTCATATAAACAGGGAATCCCATGGTGGTCCAGGGGTTAGGACTTTGAGCTTTCACTGCCATGGGCCCTGATTCAATCCCCAGTTAGAGAACTAAGATCCTGAAAGCCATGTGGGGTGGCAAGAAAGAAAACTGTGGAACAATTTTTTTTTCAGCTACACAGAGTTTGTTTCCATTATGGAGTGGACATGTCTAGTTGTAACAGTCCAATATTTTGTGTATCTTATAGTAACAATACCCTGACTTTCCCTGGGAAGCCACTCTTCCTGTATTGTCAGTACGCATACCCCAATCACAGTTCTCAGTTCTAAGGAAGGATAAATGCCATAGAACTGATCCATCAGTGCACATCATCCTCCTGTCCATCATGAACTATTTAGAGGTGAACATGGAACCCAAGATAGGCCAATGAGATTCAAGTGCCCACTAAGTTTTAAATCCAATGGATGAAAACAGATGCCCCCAAGAAAAAACACTATAAAATTTCAGAAAATTAGGAAAAAGGTTCTGGGAGGAAATATCTGGTCAAAACCAAAGGATCAAGAAATAGAATGACTTTGGACTTCTCCACAGCTAACGTGGTCACTCAGCAGTAAAGAATTTGCCTGCCAATGAAGGAAACACGGGTTTGATCGCTGAGTTGGGAAGATCCCCTGGAGGAGGAAATGGCAACCCACTCTAGTATTCTTGGCTAGGAAATCCCATGGACAGAGGAGCCTGGAGGGCTACAGTCCATGGGGTTGCAAAGAGTCAGACATGATTTAGTGAGTAAACAACAACAAAAGCTAACCTAGATGTAAACAACAACAAAAGCTAACTACAAGATGTTGGGGCAACACCTTCAAAGTTTTTTTAAAAAATTATTTTCAATGAAGAATGATATAGCATACCAAACTAATTAGTTGAGAGGGCAGAATACAGATATTTTAAACAGGCAAGATATGAAAACTTTACCTTTTGTGCACTCTTTCTCAAGGAGCTATCAGAAGATGTGATCCTCCAGAATGAGGAAGATTTATATGCAAACTTAGTAATTATTTCTATCTCAGCATTTCTAATAAAGATTGTTGGTTGGCTGTGAGATTTATTGTCCTCAGAACATGTTCTGTAACTTTTTAATATGAGTTTTCATTCCCTAATAATATGGAGAAATAATTATACTCTAAGACAATTTCTTGGGAATAAACCAAGAAACAGAAAGCCACAGCACATTAAGAACAGATTCAAGATTCCAGTGAAGAAAAGCCCTAGAACGATAGTTGTCTCCCTGGTAGAGCTAACAAGTCCAGATTAGGGCAAGACAGAAGACTCCAGGAGAGATTACGTCAGGAGCACAGAAATGAAAAGGACACTTAATCCATCAGAAGGTATCAAGAAGCTGAAAATTACAGAATATTTCATGTATCTAAAAGTACTGAGTTATTTGGATAGTGTTAGAGAACTGATTTTGAATTCATGAAAAGAACATTCTAGCTTGAATGACACAATGCCAATACTTAATAAAATTGGCAATTTCATATACTTCAGCTCAGCAGAAAGCAAAGGGATCAAAAAGTCAAAAAGTATCTTCAGAGGAAAAGGTTGTGCAGAAGGGAAATGTAATACTAGATATTTTACAAACCTCAGTTATGACTAACATTTTCATAGTCATAATAATGGAAACAACGAATAGTGACTTAATTAGAATAAAAGTATAAGGATATTGCTAAACTCAGTATTCAGAAGGAAGTCCTGTGTGTAGTAAGTATGAAGAAGATAAAAAAAGAAATTAAATCTTCATCTTTTAAAGTGACTGGTAAATAAATAAAGCCTAAATCTGAAAAATCAGGAAGTAGCTATATAAGCTTATTATTATATAAAGCTTGGTATCCAAGGAATAAGATGAAAGACTGAAAAGTAATAGACAGCAGGCTGGCAATTTCAAAGATTCAAGAAAGAGATAATGAATGAGGATCCTAAGACATAGGCTGAGAAAGTGAAGGGAAAGAGGGAATGAGAGAAATTAACAGGATTGTATAAATAGCTACTGGTGATTAATTAGAACCCCACATTTCTGGTTTGATCCATTAGACAGATGATGCAGTTACTCACTGAGTCAGGATATAGGAGGAAGAGTAAACACTGGAGTAAGGGGATACAGTATTGGATATGTTACATCTGAGGAACATGGAGGACAAACAGATGGGAATATCATAAAAGCAATGAAAATATGAGTCTAGTAACTCAAGAGTCCATCACAGTCCAGAGTAGCAGATGTGACTCCATGCACTGTGACTGGCTTGAGGCCAGAGGGAAACCTACCTTACTGACATATGAATCCCAGCATCTGGCACAAATAGTGCCTAACATGATTACTTATTCATGCATTCACTCAACAACAACAAAAAAGTATCATTTGAAATACCAAGGCTGGGGAAAATGGAAATGAGAGTAGGAAGTTGAGGGAGTTTATGTGAGAGAAATCATTAATATTTACTCTGTGAACAAGGAAGGCTGGTGGTTTTTTGGAAGGCAAGAGGGCAAGGAGCAAAGGAAGATGAAACACAAGAAAAGGGCTGAACTACATAAAGTATTTTGACTGCCGGAATAATCAGCGAAAGGAATGGAAGAAGCTGCCGGATAAGGTCTAAAGTCAGAATATCAAGAAGCACTGTGGGAGAAGCTGAAACTGGACTCCTTATTGTAGTGGGAGCGATCCCAAAAGGTACTTTTCTCTAGCACTGCTCTCCCTTTCACTCAGGAAGACTTATGCCTCCATGTTCTGCCTTCTCTTAAGACTGTGCTCCTATAGCATTTATCAATATTTTATTATAATTGTCTGGTCTATCTACCAGGTGGCGCTAGTGGTAAAGAATCTGCCTACCAATGTAGGCACATACAGGAGCTGAGTTGGATCCCTGGATAGGGAACATCCCCTGGAGGAGGAAATGGCAACCCACTCCAGTATTCTTGCCTGAAAAATTCCATGGATAGAGAAGCCTGGCGAGCTAGAGTCCATGGGGCCACGAAGAGTTGGACAAGACTGAGCATACACACTATCTGCCCTTACACATCACTTTGTATTCCCAGCACGTGGCAGATAGCCTGCCAGGCAGCATGCACACAATCAACGTGTGTTCAATTGAATACCTAAATCGAGTGATTAACTCTCCTACATATTATAATCTGAAAAGGAAGCTAATTAAAAATGCTTGCTTTCACGGGAGTATAAAAATGTGGTCTGGGGGGAACCACTGAGGTTTGACTCACAATTTATGAGACCGATGTAATTCCAAAGGGATAATCCTCGTTCGGCCTCTCCGAGGACCCCAACAAACACAATGAGCACACATGAGGCGCAGCCCTTCCCCCCACCGCTTGGCCAAGGACTTCGACAAGAGTGAGGGGTCTGCCTGCGGGGAGCTCAAGTCGCAGAGCTCTACCGGGCTGGGCGGTACGAGCGGGACGTGGCCGAAGCCCGAAGGACGCGGTGCTTTGGACGCGCATCGAGGGCGTCTCCCTTCACACGTCCCCAGGGGCGCGCACTACCTGAGAGAGACGGGGACAGCGTGGCTGCCGGAGACGGGGACAGCGTGGCTGCCGGCCTCCAGGGGGCCCCCCAGCAGCGGCGCGGAGCGGCGACGTCCGCGTGCTGACGCTGCTCGGGCCCATCCCGAGCGTCGCCGCGGCCGGCGCGGCCTCCACGCCGCCCGCGGGCTGCCAGCCCCGCCCCATGCGGCAAGTCTCCCAGCGGACATCCGGCGTTTACCACAAGGGCTTGGTGGCAACGACGGGCCCCGCGCCGCGAGCTAGGCCACCTCTTAGAGGGGCCCCAGGGGGCGGGAGCCTCCATGTTTGTCGCGAGGGCCCGTCAACAAGGCTTTGACTTCGTCGCCGACCTGAGGGCCCCATACGCGCGGCCGGGCCTCCCCCTTTCTAGCACCTTCAGACTGTGCCCGCCCATCCCCGCGACCACACCAGGCGCCCAAGCCAGGTCGCGGGGGACACGCGCAAGCACAGAGGCCTGAAGGAAGGCCTTCTAGCCCGCACAATTTCCAGGACAGATTGTAGGTAGCCTCCCCCAGCCCCTCTGCCCGGGCAGTTCCAGGCACAGCACCTGTGTCCAGCCTGAGACCCACCCGCCTGCAAGCCTGGCGCTCTCCTCGCGACCCGTCAAGAGACGCTCCAGGCTCGAGATGCTCCACCTGCCAGGTGTCTGGAGCCCCCGGTGCGCCTTCACTCAGTATGAACACTTGACACCATTTCTTTCCATATCTATTCCAAGATTTCGGAGCAACACAAGTGCCCTTGCACGAGGTTTTCTTTTGCTAGTGGATGTGGCAGAGGAAATGAAACACCCAGCATTTTTTTTTGCCCAGAGGGAAGCTCAAATATCACCCCCCGCCTCCCCATCAACCCCGCATTTTAAAATAAACGCATGAGGAGGTTTATTTGGGTTTTTTTAAAAGGGATGAACTTAAAAAAGCAAATACCCTTGTATTATGGATTGCTTTGAGCATGTTTATGGAAAAATGAGATTAAAAGCAAAAGTTTCTGGACCAAAGTTGCTATGTTGTTGCTTTTTGTTGTATGTAGCTCTATAGTTCCTCATGAGATAATCATCAGATTCTGTCAGACTGTTTCTTGTGCAATGTCAACGTTAACTGGGCGAATGAGTTTCAAAAATAAAAATGGGTTTACAGCAGAATTGAAGTGCTGTAATCATTCAAAATGTTGGTGCCACTTCTCATGACCCATCTAAAAATACTTAAAGCTCTTACATGGATGGTCGGCTCCTCTGTCAAAATTTTCGACTCTTCTGTTAATTCAGGAGAGTAAACTAAGTATCTTAGGTGTTTATAAACATAATAGGAGATAGGACCTAATGAAAAGGATTGATCCAAATCTGATAACTTTTTTTTTTAAGTTTTGTAAATAAAATTCAAATTAAGTTTTTGAGGAGATTATCTGATAGGAAGATGGGAAAAGAACACTTGGGGAGAAAATAATACCTATGCGAGGGCACCAAATTGTCCAAGTAAAGAGGAAGGATCGATTCAATTTCAAGTCACTGATCAGGGACTTCCCCGGTGATCCAGTGATTAAGACTGCATGCTTCCACTGCAGGGAGGGTGAAGGTTCAATCCCTAGTCCAGGAATTAAGATCACATATGCCACCACCACCACCACCGGAAAAAAAAAAAAAAAAAGGTAGGGCCCTCTCTGATTCTCTCCCTTCCAGAGCCATCATTGTATTAAGCTGGGGCTGGTTTAGCATATCAGAGACCTAAACAGCTAGATTACCTTTGATCTCACACTTACTTTTATTACATGTGACCAGAATAAATGTGAGCGTAAGTGTTAGATGGTACTTTGGCATAAGGCCATTTAAATCTAACTAGATTAGGAAAGAGGTTGCTCCCCTAAAATAATAGGTCAGAATATCATATTTCTCTGCATTGAGGTTAGGAGTCACAGTGCTGACTCTGTTTACCTTGCCTTGGTTTCTTTTACCTATTTCTGCCACAGGAACTTTTTGGAGGGTGTTGAGTAGGATTTAGGTAATTGTGCCCTGGCCAAACTACCTTAAAATTAACAAAATTTTTAAAAATGATAATTTCTAAATATTGGAATGCATATTCCTAGGCATTGGTTTGGCTGTGTAATGTCACTGAAATTCTTTCCTTATAGGTTTATTTCCTCTGTAGTTTCACTTCAGTTCAGTTCAGTCGCTCAGTCGTGTCCAGCTCTTTGCAGCCCCATGAACCACAGCACGCCAGGCCTCCCTGTCCATCACCAACTCCCGGAGTTTACCCAAACTCATGTCCATTGAGTAGGTGATGCCAACCAACCATCTCATCCTCTGTCGTCCCCTTCTCCTCCTGCCCTCAATCTTTCCCAGCATCAGAGTCTTTTCAAATGAGTCAACTCTTCTCATGAGGTGGCCAAAGTATTGGAGTTTCAGCTTCAACATCAGTCCTTCCAATGAACACCCAGGACTGATCTCCTTTAGGATGGACTGGTTGGATCTCCTTGCAGTCCAAGGGACTCTCAAGAGTCTTCTCCAACACCACAGTTGAAAAGCATCAATTCCTCTGTAGTTTAAACTACTAGTTTCTTTCAGAAAAAAAGACTGTTTTCAGTCTACTTTATATTCCTCGGATATAACACAGAACAAGGCACATAGCAAGCAATCAGATGTTTGTTGAGAGGGACTATTTGTCCAGTGCCAGTTGTATAATTAAAATTTCTTTTGTTCTTGCAGAATTAGGAACAAAGCTGCACTGACCTCCTGCTATTTTGAGATGCTGACTATCATGGAAATTTTCCTGATCCACTTTGTTGGGATTGCCCAGCCATAAGAGCTCTAGTTGATGTAAAAACTGTATCAAGTATCTTTTGTAAAACCTTGAAGTAGGGATCATGAGGCTATGCAAGGAATACCAAACTTGAAACATTCTCATCTTGGCTCTACTACTTACCTATTGACTATGAGAAAGCTACTTAATCTCTCAGAGGCCTTAATTTCCTCCTGAGAGGTTTGTATTAAATTATCTGCAAATTACTTCTCAACCTCAACAACCACATTAAATTAGTCTTTGTATTCCTAAAACAATGCTGGATTCATATATGAGTTTGATATTTATTCCTTAAATTAGAGTGAAGTTCCCTAGGGTTTCTGGTACATTGCTTAATATTACTTTCAATGTTAAGGTTTTGCGGTTTTTGTTTTGTTTTGTTTTTTGGTGTGTAGCGTGTGGGATCTTAGTGCCCGACCAAGGATGGAACTGACACCCTTGCACTGAAAGCATGGAGTGTCAATTACTGCACTTCCAGGGAAGTCCCTCAATGTTAAGTTGTTGTTGTTTTTTTTTTTTTCTTGGTGTAGAACATTTATTTTATTCATTCCATCGAACACTCAAAGTTTAGATCAGTGGGAATTTTAATCAAAGAATTGTACATTTTCTTCCCACATATATCGCTTTGTATTAGGAAATGACATTGTGATCCATTTCACCACAATATTACAAAATATTTACAAGAAAATATTAAAAATAACTCAAACATGAAAGGCAAGATGGGGGTGAAATAAACTGGTTTTTCCAGAAATCTCTACTCCAGTGCCCACAGCACACAATAAGAGAGCCAAAACAAATAACCAAGTTCCCCTTGATCACAAGTTTCCAAGGAATTGGAGTAGGGGAAGAAATCGGATGAAAATGATGGTATGAAAGGGGATGGATGTTATTGGCAGCACTGCTTCAATAACCAATTTATTTTGCATGAAATACCCTCTCTTTTATATGCAGTAAGTTCTGAACAAGGCTAAACTTTAGGATATTCCTTGAACTGAAATTAAAAATACCCTGACAGTGAAAGCAACTCTTCCACCTAAGCCTCTTTCTCCATGAACCACTGATGTGAACAGAAGCCTGTTCTGGCATCCAAAGCTGTCACAGCAACCCTTCCATCTCTTTCATGAAAGCCTCATATACATCGTCCTTAGTCTGCACCGACACGGGAACAGATGGGCCAGATTTGGGCGCTGTTTTGGCAAGAGGCACAGCAGAATCATCCTCCGACTTTCTCTGGGGAGCAGCAGCAGCCCCTTTATTCTCTCGACGCACCCGAAGTGCAGTGGGCACGAATCGCGTGATCTCTGCCTTGGGATTAGTGATCTGTGGCTTGGCACTGATGGTTGCCGTGGCTTTCTTCTCGATGGTGGCTGCGCTTGTGTCATCCGCCTTGGGTCGCTGGATCAAGTTGGGGGGAGCACTTAGAACCCCCGGGTTGGGCAAGGGAGCTGGTGGGAAGAGCCCAGGTGAGGCAGGTCCAAGTGGAGGCACCAGAGGTGGGCGCATCATGCCAGGACGGGGTGGAGGGATACCTGGAGGTGCAGGGGGAGGTAGCCGTGGTGGGGGTCCCCAAGGAGGAGGACCAGGAGGCAGACCTGGAGGTGGACCTGGGGGAGGGTCAGGGGGTCGACCTGGTGGTGGGCCTGGAGGTAAAAGTCGGGGTAGAGGCCCTCGGAGTCCTGGCATTCCAGGTGGTCTCAGGAATGGAGGAGCTCCTGGCAGTGGTCCAGGAGGAAGGCCTGTAGGTGGTCCAGGTGGCCGTAAAGGTGGAGCAGGTGGCGGTCCTGGCGGAGGTGGTCCTGGCATGGGGGGTGCTTGTATCTGAGATGGAGGAACAGACTGTGGAGGGGCTTGCTGCTGGGAAGCTGCAGACATGCCATCAGAGAGAGATTCCTCCTTATGCTGTTTCTGTGATTGCTTTTCTGCTTCGGAATCATCCGAATCTTCATCATCGTCCTCTGAGAATTCCTCGACTTCTCGTCCCTCCTCAGGGATTTCCTGACCTGCCATTCGAAGCATCATGGCTTGGAGAGGAGTCAGCTCCTTCATGTTCTTCTTCTTCTTCTTCCTAGATTTTCCAGGCATATCTGCAAACCGTACACTCAGACCTGATTTTTTTTCTTCATTGTTTTCTCTCTCAGTGTCATCACGATGCACAAATTCATCCCCTTCACTTTCGCCATCTGATCTGTCACTGTCGCTGTCATCAGTACTGTCGTCATGCTTATCCTGGTCCATGTCTTCAGGATAGCCATCATCTTCACTGGTGCTAGAAACATCATCGTCATGACCCCGCTGAGCAAGTTCAGGACTATATAACATATCTTCATCTCGCCTACGAGCAGGAAGATCTAGGGCAAAGCCCACTTTGCGGCCATACATTTGTAAGACTTGAGGAGGAGGTGGGCCTGGGGGAGGACCTGGAGGCTTCCTGCCAGGGGGCAAACGTGGAACGCCATGTCCAAGAAGAGGAAGTATAGAAACTGCCCGAGTTGGAGGTCCATAGGCTGAGGTCTTCTTAAGGATGGAGGGTGGCTGGGCCCCAGGAAGTGGAATGTCCTGGATCAAGATGTTGGAAGGAGCATGCGGCATATCTGGCAGAGGAATACTCTCCACTTCCACATGCTGGGCATTCTTGACAGCATCAAAATATTGGCTAAGTTGAGCCCTCTTCTGTTCATATTCTACTTCTAGCTTTCTCAATTCTTTGTAAATATCTGGATTCTCTTTCTCATAGAGTCGTAGAATACGTTCAAATGTTTCACGTAGCTTTTTACGCTTGTCTTTCAGCACTTTTTCATTTAACTGTGGCTGCTGCACTGGGTTAAACTCCATTTCATCCAGTTTTTCCATGTCCCGGATAATTTGTTTGGGATCCTTCATCTTTAAAACTGCAGCTCGTACCATCATGCGCTGTTTTTTGTTCTTCTTTAATTCTCTTTTCCGAGCTTCTTTTCTGGCTTGGTCTGTAGGGTTCATAAATTTCCCACTTTTGGTGGATGATGTGGATCTCCGCCCCATGTTGTCAACTTGTTTGATTTACCTGCTTGTTTGAAAAATAAAACCTAAAACGCTTCTGCTGGGCTCCTGGAGCTGTGAGAAGCGGGGAGGGGACGATTCTCGGCCCGTTTGACTTCGTAGGGGCCTTCACCTCTGCCTTTCGGTCAACCACCCAACCACCGCCATCTTGAAACCTCGCGCCCCTCCTAATGTTAAGTTTTAAATTAACTAAATTGTCTCAGAGAAAAAGGTGATGTTCCCCACATTTTTCTTTACCCAGCTTATATAAAAAACACAGTGAAAAAAATCATAGTAAGTGAATCTGTACTTTTAAAAATCTGAGTTGACATATTTTGCCTTTAGTGAGTAAGGGATTCTCTTACAGCAGGGGTCCCCAGCCTTCAGGATCTAATGTCTGATGATCTGAGATGGGACTGATGTAATAATAATAGAAATAGAGTGCACAAGAAATGTAATGCACTTGACAGCTCATGCAGATCAATACCAGAAAAAAAAAAAAAAAACCCAATCAAAAAATAGGTGGAAGACCTAAACAGACATATCTCCAAAGAAGGTATACAGATGGCCAATAAACAAATGAACAGATGCTCAGTGTCACTCATTATTAGAGAAATGCAAATCAAAACTATAATAAAGTATCACTTCACACTGATCAGAATGGCCATCACCAAATTTCTACAAACAATAAATGCTGGAAAGGATGTGGAGAAAAGGGAACCCTCTTGCACAGTTGGTGGGTATGTAAATTGATACAGCCACCATGGAGAACAATATGGACGTTCCTTAAAAAATTAGGAATAAAACTACCACATGATCCAGCAATGCCACCACTGGTCATATACCATGAGAAAACCATAACTGTAAAAGACACATATACCTTAATGCTCATTGCAGCACTACTTACAATAGCTATGACATGGAAGCAACCTAGATGTCCATCATCAATGAATGGATAAAATTTTGGTACATATACGCAATGAAATATTACTCAGCCATAAAAAGGAATGCATTTGAGTCGGTTCTAGTGAGGTGGATAAACCTAGAGCCTGTTGTACAGAATGAAGTAAGTCAGAAAGAGAAAAACAAATATCATATATCAATGCATAGGGTTCTGGGGTGGTGCTATTGGTAAAGAACCAGCCTGCCAATGGAGGAGACATGAGATGCAGGTTCCATCCCTGGGTCGAGAAGATCCCCTGGAGGATGGCAGGGCAACCAACTCCAGTATTCTTGTCTGGAGAATCCCATTGGATAGAAGAGTTTGGTAGGCTACACTGCACAGAGTCACAAAGAGTCAGGACTGAAGCAACTTAGCATGCATATTTATGCATATGTCAAGTCTAGAAAAATGGTACTGATGAACCTATTTGCAGGGCAGGAATAGAGACATAGATATAGAGAATAGACTCACAGACAAAGCAGGGGAAGGGGGGACAAATTGAGAAAGTAGCATTGAAACATATACACTACCACATGTAAAACAGATAGCTAATGGGAAGTTGCTGTACAACACAGGGAGATCAACGAGGTACTCTGTGACAACCTAGAAGGATAGTATGGGGTGGGAAGTGGAGGGGAAGTTCAAGAGGCAGGGGACTTATGTGTACTTATGACTATTCATGTTGTTGTATGGCAGAAGCCAACACAATATTGTAAAGCAATTATCCTCCAATTAAAAATAAATTTAAAAAATAAATGTAATACACTTGAATTATCCCGAAACCATCCTCCACCCCAGTTCTTGGAAAAATTGCCTTCCATGAAACCAGTCCCTGGTGCCAAAAAGGTTGGGGACTGCTGCCTTAGACAATGAAATTTCAGTGAGAGGAAATCTTTTAAATTACCCGTGCAGATACCCCATGAAGTTTCAATAGCTCATAAAAACTTGTTAACAATCTATAAGTGAAAAAGTGCTAATTTTGCATCTATAACAAAATGTATTCCCCAAAGGACTCACTGAAAGCCCTTCTTATAGTTTACTTATTAAATAAATTTTAAAGTAATGTAACTATCTTTGTTGTTGTTGTTCAGTCACTAAGTCGTGTTCAATTCTTTGCGACCCTATGAATTGCAGCATGCCAGGCTTCTCTGTCCATCACTATCTCCCCGAGTTTGCTCAAACTCATGTCTATTGAGTCAGTAATACCATCCAACCATCTCATCCTCGTGTTGCTCCCTTCCCCTCTTGCCCTCAATTTTTCCCAGCATCCAAGTCTTTTCCAATAAGTCAGCTCTTTGAATCAGGTGGCCAAAGTATTGGAGCTTCAGCTTCAGGATCAGTCCTTCCAATGAATATTCAGGGTTGATCTCCTTTAGGATTGACTGGTTGGATCTCCTTGCTGTCCAAGAGACTCTCAAGAGTCTTCTCCAACACCACAGTTCGGAAGCGTCAATTCTTCAGTGTTCAGGATTGGAGAGTTATGTCCAACTCTCACATCCATACATGACTACCAAAAAACCATAGCTTTGATTATACAGATCTTTGTCAGCAAAGTGATGTCTCTGTTTTTTAAAACATTGTCTAGGTTTGACATAGCTATTCTTCCAAGGAGCAAGCATCTTTTAATTTCATGGCTGCAGTCACTGTCCGCAGTGATTTTGGAGACCAAGAAAATGAAATCTAACACTGTTTCCACACTTTCCCCATCTATTTGCCATGAAGTTATAGGACCGGATGCCATGAACTTAGTCTTTCAAATGTTTAGTTTTAAAGCGGCTTTTTCACTCTCCTCTTGCACCTTCATCAAGAGGCTCTTTAGTCCTCTTCACTTTCTGCCATTAGAGTGCTATCACCTGCATATCTCAGGTTGTTGATATTTTTCCTGGCAATCTTAATTTCAGTTTGTGATTCATCTAGCCTGGCATTTCACATGATGTACTCTGCATAGAAGTTAAATAAGCAGGGTAGGGGATACAGCCTTGACATACTCCTTTCCCAATTTTTACCTGTCCGTTCCATATCCGGTTGTAACTGTTGCTTCTTGTCCTGCAAACATACAGTTTTCTTAGGAAGCAGGTAAGGTGGTCTAATATCCTGATCTTTTTAAAAATATTCCACAGTTTGTTGTGATCCATACCATCAAGGCTTTAGCATTGTCAATGAAGCAGAAAGAGATATTTTTCTGGATTTCTCTTGCTTTTTCTATGATACAGTGGATGTTGGCAGTTTAATCTCTGGTTCTTCTGCCTTTTCTAAATTCAGCTTATACATCTGGAATTCTCAGTTCACATATTGCTGAAGTCTAACTTGAAGGATTTTGAGCAAAATCTTGCTGGCATGTGAAATGAATGCAATTGTATGGTAATTTGAACATTCTTTGGCATTGCTTTTCTTTGGGAGTGGAATGAAAACTGACCTTTTCCAATCCCGTGGCCACTGCTGAGTTTTCCAAATTTGCTTTACTTATTTATTAATTTTTCTTAGAGTATAATTGCTTTACAATGTTGTGTTAGTTTCTGTTGTACAGCAATGTGAATTAGCTATATGTATAAATATATCCCCTCTCTTTTGGATTTCCTTCCCATTTAAGTCACCACAGATAATTGAGCAGAGTTCCCTTGCTATACAGTATGTTCTTATCAGTTATCCATCTTATACATAGTGTAATTACTTTTTAAAAAATCTGTAATTCATGCTTTTTTACTAATTCAGGTTTTTTTCCTAACAATAAAATTAGTGTGATTCTACATATTTATATTACACAAAATTATGCAGAATTCTACATGAATATGAAATTAAGTGGTCATTGTTAATATTTTGAGGTTAAACACTCCTCTCAACAGCATTAATGAGTATCTGCTGGATGTAAAGCATCATTATGATTATGAAGAGGAAGAACTGAGTTTTTTTTTTCCTAATTATCATATGACAGACACCTTGGATTATCACATTTAACCCTCTCAACAACCCTCAGATTATTATCATCTTCATATTTTTAATGCTTAATGAAGTTGTTATACACCCCTAGAGAAAAGAGTGAAATTCAATCTTAAGGTTGTCCAATATCAAAGCCCATATGTTCCTAAACATTATGCTCTATGAACTTGCTTAGATTAACTGTCTTACATAACATTTTCAAGAGGAATTCCAGGTGGTATAGACCCCACCTCCAATTCAGGAAACGTTAAGAGACCTGGGTTCCATCTCTGGGTCAGGAAAATCCCCTGGAGGAGGATATGGAAATCCACTCCAGGTATACTTACCTAGAGAATGCCATGGACAGAAGAGCCTGGCGAGCTACAGTCCATAAGGTTGCAAACAGTTAAACACGACTGAAACGACTTAGCACGCATGCATGGAAGTATTAACACTTTTCAAGAATTCATGAATTTGCCTAACCATAAGTTATTGAAAAACTTTCTCTAAAATTCAGATAACTAGATAGTTTCTTAAGGGTAAAATGTCAATATTTGCCCAAGATCCTTGAGTTACCAAAGAAAGGCTTTAATTTCTAATATGAATTTACCACTTCTGCTGATATGTGATAACCAAACTACGAAGATAAAGAATCTTTCTGTCACTGGTAGAGACATTACTAATGCTTAGCACAGCTGCTATCACAAAATCAACTTTGGTTTGGTATTTTACCTTGGCAGATATTGACATCAACACTTTGATAATTAAGTTTATTGAGTTTATCCAAAACTTTAGACCACAAAGATTATCAGAAGTTTCTTTACTAAATAATAGTTTCAAAATAATTGTCAGTGGAGCGACTTAGAAGTACTTTGGAAATATACTTGTATATCTTCATTATGGCTAAAAGATTAACAGTTCCAAATTAGCTAAACAATAGTTGTGTCCCCGTAGGCAGTAATACGTCTGATGATGAATAAATAGGTATTCACTGATATGCATGGAGCTCAAACTTCTGTTAAGCAATCCATTTCCAGGAATTTTCCTTTAAGAAAGATGAATGAACTATAAGCAAGGTGAAAAGACAGCCTTCAGAATGGGAGAAAATAAAAGCAAATGAAGCAACAGACAAACAATTAATCTCAAAAATATACAAGCAACTCCTGCAGCTGAATTCCAGAAAAATAAACGACCCAATCAAAAAATGGGCCAAAGAACTAAACAGACATTTCTCCAAAGAAGACATACAGATGGCTAACAAACACATGAAAAGATGCTCAATATCACTCATTATTAGAGAAATGCAAATCAAAACCACAATGAGGTACCATTTCACACCAGTCAGAATGGCTGCTATCCAAAAGTCGACAAGCAATAAATGCTGGAGAGGGTGTGGAGAAAACGGAACCCTCTTACACTGTTGGTGGGAATGCAAACTAGTACAGCCACTATGGAGAACAGTGTGGAGATTCCTTAAAAAACGGGGAATAGAACTGCCATATGACCCAGCAATCCCACTGCTGGGCATACACACCAAGAAAACCAGAATTGAAAGAGACATGTGTACCCCAATGTTCATTGCAGCACTGTTTACAATAGCCAGGACATGGAAGCAACCTAATGTCCATCAGCAGACGAATGGATAAGGAAGCTGTGGTACATATACACAATGGAATATTACTCAGCCATTAAAAAAAAATACATTTGAGTCAGTTCTATTGAGATGGATGAAACTGGAGCCCATTATACAGAGTGAAGTAAGCCAGAAAGAAAGACACCAATACAGTATACTAATGCATATATATGGAATTTGAAAGATGGTAACGATAACCCTATATGTGAGACAGAATAAGAGACACAGATGCATAGAACAGTCTTATGGACTCTGAGGGAGAAGGTGAGGGTGGGACGTTCTGAGAGAATAGCATTGAAACATGTATATTATCATATGTGAAACAGAACACCATTCAATGTTCGATGCATGAGACAAATGCTCCGGGCTGGGGCAATGGGATGACCCAGAGGGATGGGATGGGGAGGGAGGAGGGAGGGGGTTCAGGATGGGGAACACATGTAAACCCATGGCTGATTCATGTCAATGTATGGCAAAAACCACTACAATATTGTAAAGTAATTAGCCCCCAACTAAAATAAATAAATTTATTAAAAAAAAAAAGAAAGATGAATGAAATATGCTCAACTGTGCATTTTTATGACAAAATTTATAAGACATGAAAATCATTAAAAGAAGGTTGATGAAATAAAGTACACAGAATGATAGTCATGTACGGTAGACCTATATTTGTTGATGTGGGAACATATCCATGATATATCACTATGAAAAGATAGGTACTAGATTTATGTATAAAGCAACTTTGAGGGGGTTATGTTTTAAAATATAAATCTGCATATGTATTCATGAGTATACTAAAAGAAAACAGTATGGAAGATATGCTGTATCTCAAATTGTTAATAGCTCTCTAAGGAATGGAATTATGTGACATTATTTCCTTCTTTAGATTAAAATTTTTTTCTTGATAATTTTGCAATGAGAATAAATTAGCTTTGTAATCAGAATGCAAAAACTTTTCAAAATAACTCTGATAAGCATTTGTGGGGAGTTTAATATATTGCCTCTGAGAAATTATTTCAGTGTACATGTGTGTAAGATATTTGAAAATAAAAAAAAAAACTTCTGTATTATGTCTGATACAATCCCAGTTGCAAACAACATTATCAGCCAGTTAAGTGGTCTAAGCATTGGTTGCATGTGCATGCTCAGTCATGTCTGACTGTTTGCAGCCTCAAGGACTATAACCTGCCAAGTTCTTCTGTCCATGGAATTTATCAGGCAAGAATACTAGAGTAGGTTGCCATTTCCTTCTCCAGGCAATCTTCCCAAACCAGGGATCGAACCCATGTCTCCTGCATCTCCTGCTTGGCAGGCAGAGTCTTTACCACTGAGCCACCTGGGAAATATTTGTTAAACATGCACGATTGTGAGGGACATCATGCTTCACAACATAGGAGGCTAGAGGAAACTGAGTTTACCTTGGAGGATCTTAGAACTAGCTGAACAATGAAAACATGCTGATATGATCCATTCTCACTATTAACTAGCAAGGACTATATTAACTATTAAGAAAAGCTTACTAACTTATGTTCATAGGGAGAAGGAAGTTTGTCTTTTAAGTGCTTGTTGAAGCAATTTCATGCTTGTACCCAAGATGAGGCTGATACAGATCTCCAAAACTTTTTATATCATTTAAAATTTCTAATTTTAAGGTTATTAGTACTTGGGATCTGTTGGTCTCTGCAGTACCAAAACTTAAATTTATTAATTTATTAATTTTTCTCCTGAAGAAATGGAAAAAACTAACAGACTGTAATATAATTAAATTTTTACTAAAAGTCATCTAGAACTGTGATAGTCCTCATATCTAAATTTCCTTAATGTCCAAAATTTACACTTCAAAGGGCATACTTTTTAATATTTTACTAAAATATTCACCAAGTATGTTCCCACAGTCTTAAATATCTAAATAAAACTACTTTCTCCATAATTTATTATAATGAATATCCACTATTAGACAGAGATTTGTTCCAGACTATTGAAGAATATAGGACTATCTGTTCTTATGTTGACTAGATCCACACTGTTAAGTTCTCTCATTTCTTGAGTCCGCTTTTTGCTGTCATTTTTAATCTGTGTACTATTTTGCTCTATACACGTGACACGTGCCATCTCTTACTTGGTACCAAGAATCTGACTTTAATAGCACCCCTCCTCTAGCTTCCCCCTACACACTAGTTTACTGAAGGTTAGGAAAGCAAACGTGGACAGGAAAATGTAGGCACTCTCATATGTAAAGTACATGGACCCCTGGGACTTTGAGACATTTACATCAGTTACTCTGAGACATTTGTTATCTTCCAGATTCTCAATACTACCAAAGATTACTGAGGTTTTCATAACCTCCAAGTTTCTGAGATGTTTTGTATTTCAGAAAACTTTAAATGGGATCCATTAAATTGATTTTTGGAATCTTCATAATATTTTAAGTTTGAAAGCAGGTATCCTTTAGAAGAGAAGGATAAAGAAAACAGGTAGAATAAATGATGAGAGGTGATGCAAAAACAAAAGAAAGAAAGATATACAAAAGGAAAGGGAGAGGGCAGCAGAGAGAAAAAAGAAGGGAAGAAGGAGGGGATGGCAAGAGGAGCAGGGAAAAATCTCTTTGCTATGTGGGTATCTCAGTAGGGCTGTGTGAGTGTCCTTGTGGAATAACAGCTTCTCTCAGAGTGAGTGATCCTTGAGAATCACAGAGGAAACACTCTGGGATTTCCTCAATATGCTATTGGTTACACAGGTCAGTCCTTTGGGTGGTGGGAGTAAACTACACAGAACTATGAACCCAGGCAGTGAGAATCACTGAGCCCATTTTGGTATCTGGCTCTCTACTCCACTTAGTTAACCAGTTTGACACCGTTAACTGAACTTTAAACTTCTGAAAAGCAAGTGATTGACTATAAGATGGCTTTTAAGAATAAACTGTTTTCTTTCAAAGTTTTAAAGAGGACAGTAACTAAGCTATATTGAAGGTTATCTTAGTAATATTCAGTACCTTAACAGGAATATTACTATCTGAATGTGACTTTATCAGTGTTTTGGTTTTTTTTTTTTGGCTGTAACTTTGACAGTCTTAGAACTTAACTTGTTTCTCTCTTTCCTTTTTTTTTTTTTTTACCAATAGTAAATCTCACTCTTTTTCAAGTATAGTTCTATAATTTTTGACAAATGTACACTAAAGAAAGGCAATGCCAACGAATGCTCAAACTACCACACAATTGCACTCACCTCACATGCTAGTAAAGTAATGCTCAAAATTCTCCAAGCCAGGCTTCAGCAACACATGAACCGTGAACTTCCAGATGTTCAAGCTGGTTTTAGAAATGGCAGAGGAACCAGAGATCAAATTGCCAACATCTGCTGGATCATTGAAAAAGCAAGAGAGTTCCAGAAAAGCATCTACTTCTGCTTTATTGACTATGCCAAAGCCTTTGACTGTGTGGATCACAAGAAACTGTGGAAAATTCTGAAAGAGATGGGAATACCAGACCACCTGACCTGCCTCTTGAGAAACCTGTACGCAGGTCAGGAAGCAACAGTTAGAACTGGACATGGAACAACAGACTGGTTCCAAATAGGAAAAGGAGTATGTCAAGGCTGTATATTGTCACCCTGCTTATTTAACTTATATGCAGAGTACATCATGAGAAACGCTGGGCTGGAAGAAGCACAAGCTGGAATCAAGATTGGCGGGAGAAATATCAATAAGCTCAGATATGCAGATGATACCACCCTTACGGCAGAAAGTGATGAGGAACTAAAGAGCCTCTTGATGAAAGTGAGAGAGGAGAGTGAAAAAGTTGGCTTAAAGCTCAACGTTCAGAAAACTAAGATCATGGCAAACAGATGGGGAAACAGTGAAAACAGTGGCTGACTTTATTTTTTGGGGCTCCAAAATCACTGCAGATGGTGATTGCAGCCATAAAATTAAAAGACGCTTACTCCCTGGAAGGAAAGTTATGACCAACCTAGACAGCATATTAAAAAGCAGAGACATTACTTTGCCAACAAAGGTCCATCTAGTCAAGGCTATGGTTTTTCCAGTAGTCATGCATGGATGTGAGAGTTGGACTGTAAAGAAAGCTGAGCGCCGAAGAATTGATGCTTTTGAGCTGTGGTGTTGGAGAAGACTCTTGAGAGTCCCTTGGACTGCAAGGAGATCCAAGCAGTCCATCCTAAAGGAGATCAATCCTGGGTGTTCATTGGAAGGACTGATCTTGAAGCTGAAACTTCAGTACTTTGGCCACCTGATGGGAGAACTGACTCATTGGAAAAGCCTCTGATGCTGGGAAAGATTGAAGGCAGGAGGATAAGGGGACGACAGAGGATGAGAGTGCTGGATGGCATTATCAACTCAATGGACATGAGTTTGGGTAAACTCCAGGAGTTGGTGATGGACAGGAAGGCCTGGCATGCTGCGGTTCATGAGGTAGCAAAGAGTCGGATACGACTGAGTGACTGAACTGAACTGAACTGATACTATTGTGTAACCACCACCGTAATCCAAATAGAGAACAACTTCATCAATTCAAGATAGTAAGACTCTCTCTTTCTCTTTTCTTCCTTTACCTAGGCAAGAAGAAATGTTTGTCTTCAGAATTAAGTCAATAACATACCAGAAATCTTAACAATAAAGAAAATTATACTTTTATCTCTAGAAAAGAGTAACAGGGTTGAACTATGATAGAATTGGTAGAGACAAAGCAAGCCAAAGAGAGTGCCACAGTAAAAACACTGAGTGGTTATACATGTACAACACCAGTGCTAGAGGAACCAGTTGTCAAGCTTTCATTTCATGTCTCAGCTAATCTGATGGTGTACCTGTATTTCTTATACCTGAAGGATTAGAACATTGCAATGACTTTTATGCAAATAAGCAGAGAAATGGTTATTCCTCATTAATTACCTTTATCATCCATTCCAGAGTTTCTTTTTAACCTATGATAAAGAAAAGAGAAAATCATCTACCTTCCCGTATAGAAAAACGTTAGCAGATTGCCTACTTGGATTTAATTAAAAATAGATATTCTCGTTCATAATTTCATGTATTTATATCTTACATATCTATCCACCTACATATGTGTGTGTATATATATATATATATATATATATATATGTATATACATATCTGACAACTATAACCCTCACCCCTCTCAGTATATATTTCATATTTTCTTTTACAACCATTAAGTGTGAATGGAACACATATAAGCTTCTTTATCCTTAGCTACTCAGATAACCCTGTGTGTGTATTAGTTGCTTAGCAGTGTCCAACTGTTTGCAACCCCATGGATGATAGGCCACCAGGCTCCTCTGTCCATGGACTTCTCCAGGCAAGAATACTGGAGTGCTTAGCCATTCCCTTCTCCCGGGGATCTTCCCGACCTAGGGACTGAATCCAGTTCTCTCACACTGCAGGCAGATTCTCTACCATCTGAGCTCCCAGGGAAGCCCAATCATGTAATAAGTATTAAACTGGTATGAAGAACATATTATATAATTATATCTATAAAAGTTAAAAATAAGATATAAGAAGATAAAATTTACAAGGATGAATGTGAAATAGAATTAAATTAAAATGAAATAAAATAATTTGAAAAATAAGAGAAATTATATATAACTTATATATAATATATAATATACATATATATAGTATATGTGTATGTATGTATGAAAGTTTATGAATCAGTGGTTAAACATATATACAAGGAGTGTAATAACACTGGAGATTTAAGTATAAGTCATATCATTTGGGAAATCTAGAAATATCTAAAATCCAAAAGACACGAGAAGAAAAAATAGGTCACTATGTTGATAACAACAAACCAAAATGAACAGGGAAAAAAATGGAAAAATAGAGACTAGGATAATGCGGAGTATACTAAAAGAAAATGGAAAGCTGATAGATTTGGAGAAATTGTCAGGCTAAGAAATCCAGTGTCTATCATGTACCTGTCAAGGCAAAATATCTAAGAAAAACTTTGTATCTTTCAGTCTCTCTACATTGTTCTGATCTAGCCCCACATTTTTAAAAGATATTTATTTATTTGGCTGCACCAGATCTTAGTTGTGGCACGCAGAATCTTCAGTCTTTGATACAGTGTGTGAAACTTCAGTTGCAGCATGTGGGATCTAGTTCCTGGACCAGGGTTCGAACCCAGGCTAAGACCTTGGAGTCTTAGCACCTAGACTAGCAAGAAGTCCCACATTCTTAACAAAGCAAGCAAACACACAGACAAATATACTGATGAGATTAATTGAACATGGCTCATTTTTCAAGAAACTTTAATTGTTCACTCACTTCATGTTCAATTTGCTTTCCTAGACTATTACTCAGAGATGGTGTGCAATCTACTGATGTATAGTTACTAGGGATATGTGAAAATACATCCAGTGAACTGATCACTCTGAAAAGCAAATCTATTTAATAATGCAAGAGAACTTATCTTTTTCTAGTAAGTGTGATAAAAACTTTTAAGCAAAATTAGACTATCATTCATTACCTATTCAAAAAAATCTCCTACCCTCGTCCCATGTTTTACACCTTCCATACAATTGTTAGGTTTATTTCTGGTCCCTCCTCTCCATTGTACTGTCTCATCCCTGGAGGAGGCTGTCTCCAATGTCACTCCAGTTCTGAAAAGCTCTTGCCTCCTCCTACCTACCCAGGTGTTTCGGAGGGCAAACACTGTCTGGGCAAGATAATGAATCTGTTACCCACCTCTGCTCTAGAACGTATAGATTAATTTCTTTACAGTTCCCTTTCCTATGCTCCAAAATCTAACCTCTATTTTTCTTTCAGAATGATCTCTGATCCAATATCTGATTATACTACCCCCTGCTAACATTTCTTCAGTGGCTCCCCAGCATCTGAAGCAAAAGTAGCAATTGCCAATGGCCACAGGGGCCAGGCAGGCAACATAAGTGACATTTGAATAAAGCAGATCACTAGGGACTATTGCAGAGTACTGACAGCAGAGCCTGTCAAATTCGAGGAAATGTGGCCAGAATTCCCAAATCTTCAGAACAGGCTAGAAGTCCAGGTTCATATGTGAAACTTCTCAATTTTTAAATGTTGACAACTAATTCCACTTTTTAAAAACACAGTAGGAGCCATCCCTTGTATAGTTTGTGGGCAATCAATCTGCCAACTCCAATCTGATAGGATAAAACTCAAACTCCTTAGCATGGCGTTTATGACTCTTCATGATCTATTTCCTTCCTACCTTTACAACTCTACCAATTCTTCCTGCCAGAAAAGCATGTAAGCTTCATCAGTTGTGAATTACATTCACTTCCAGGAGAAGTGTAGTTTTACTTGCCTTTGTGCTTCTTCTGTTTCTGTTCTTATGGAGTCTACTCCCTAACTCACTGCATCTCCCCCTCAAATACCTCATTCAATTCCTCCTTGATTAATTGCCACAGTGAGGTGTCATCTCCTTCTAGAAGCCATCCCTATGCCATCCCTTCCTTCCCTTACCACCTAGGATAGATGTCTTTAGAGTTGGTTCCTAAAGCATGAAGTAGATACAAGTCTATGTGGGAAACTGTTAGATTCCATTTTATAATTGTTCAGTTCAGTTCAGTTCAGTCACTCAGTCGTGTCCAACTCTTTGCGACCCCATGAATTGCAGCACGCGAGGCCTCCCTGTCCATCACCAACTCCCGGAGTCCACTCAAACACGTGTCCATTGAGGCGGTGATGCCACCCAACCATCTCATCCTCTGTCATCCCCTTCTCTGCCTGCCCTCAACCTTTCCCAGCATCAGGGTCTTTTCCAAAGAGTCAACTCTTCACATGAGGTGGCCAAAGTATTGGAGTTTCAGCTTCAACATCAGTCCTTCCAGTGAACACCCAGGACTGATCTCCTTTAGGATGGACTGGTTGGATCTCTTGGTAGTTCAAGGGACTCTCAAGAGTCTTCTCCAACACCACAGTTCAAAAGCATCAATTCTTCGGCACTCAGCTTTCTTCACCGTCCAACTCTCACATCCATACATGACTACTGGAAAAACCATAGCCTTGACTAGATGGACCTTTGTTGGCAAAGTAATGTCTCTGCTTTTTAGTATGCTATCTAGGTTGGTCATAACTCTCCTTCCAAGGAGTAGGCCCAGGTATTTCATGTCAGTAAGCAATTGTATGGGCTTCGTTGGCAGCTCAGTGGTAAAGAATCCACCTGCCAATGCAGGAGATGAAGTTTCGATTCCTGGATTCCCCCTGGAGAAGGAAATGGCAACTCACTCCAGAATTCTTGCCTGGGAAATCTTATGGACAGAAGATGATGCGGGGCTACATTCCAGGATATGACTTAGCGACTAAAGAGTTGGATATGACTCAGCAACTAAAACAACAAAAAGCAATTGTATAGAACCTAGATGCAATATCTGGCCTTGAGGTGGGGATCTGAGGAAAGAACTTAGTCAGGTGAAACAGAAGAGGGCTATGGATGAAATCCTGTGAAATTAAATGTAGGCAGAGAAAAAGGAGTGTATGAGAGGAGTCTTAAAAGTAGTCAGAGAATTAAGAAAACCAAAGGTAAACTGTGTAATGAAAGATGAGGGGAAATTTTCAAGAAGGAAGAAGTATTCATCATGGTCAAATACTGCAAAATGTTCACTGGACTTAGCAATGCCATCAGTGGTCATTCTGAGAGGATCAGCTTTTAAGGAATGGTGATTGTGAAACCAAAAAAAAGTGAATTAACCAATGAAAAGAAAATGAGAAAGTTGAAACCATAAATAAATGTTACTCTATCAAGATTTTTTTTTATATATTTTGCGGATTGAAGAAGATACACTTGAATTGTATATGGGAGACTTTGGGATGAAGAGCTACTGATTGGTTTATTTTTAGTACTTCTCAACAGGGGAGATAACGGCATATTGAAAATTGTAATTCATTGTTGAGTGAAAAATTCCCTCACGTTGCAAGTTATTTAGCATCCCTGCCACCTCCCTCCTCACCAAATCACAATGCTCCCCAGATGTTTTGATAACCAAAAATACCCTCATCGTCCCAGATGCCTCTGGGACAGTGATAATGGCCCCATTAGGGAATCACAGCACAGTCTCCCCACAAAAGGCTCTTTTTCTCTCAAAAAATTTTTTTCTCAACATTTTAGTATGAGAAATTTCAAACAGAAAAGTTGAAAGAATAGTAAAATAAACACTTAAACATTCATTAGCTAGATTCAAAAATTGTTAACATCTTGCTAAATTTGCTTTATCTACTTACGTGTTTATTTTTTTATTTTGCCAAACCATTTGAAAGGAAGTTGTCAACATCATGTCATTTTATACATGCATTTCCTTAAATTAAGGACAGATTTTGTAATCACATTGTTACCACACATCTTAGAACACAAATAAAAAAATTATTAATATCAATCTAAAACCCAATCCATATTCAAATTTTCCCAATGATCAATTTCAACTTTTTTTTACAAATTAGAAACCAGTCAAATTTTACATGTTTAATTTGGTTGTTACATTTTTCAGTCTCTTTTAATCTAAAAGTTTTCACTTTTTT
The DNA here is from genome assembly GCF_054371585.1 of Giraffa tippelskirchi. Classification (NCBI taxonomy): domain Eukaryota; kingdom Metazoa; phylum Chordata; class Mammalia; order Artiodactyla; family Giraffidae; genus Giraffa; species Giraffa tippelskirchi. The sequence continues at coordinate 112,086,656 of NC_137278.1, read as the reverse complement.
TATTTTTTACAAGATTGATTTTTTTTAAGAGACCAAGCCAATTTTCCCTTAGACTATTCTACATTTGAGTTTTTCTGATTAAATTCTTATGGTTAATTTAATACCTTTTTATCACCTCCCCTTTTTTTTTAATAAAATAATATCTGATTTAAAAGGCCTGATTAGACTCAAGGTATTCATTTTTGGCAAAGATATATCATAGATAATAGAAGGGCCGATCATGAAGACTGTTCTATTATTTATGGTGCTATGTTTGATCACAGAATTGTTATTGATTGTTGTTGATTTAAGGGGATATACGTTTTACATTATTATAACTTTAGCACTAATACTAGGTTTGGCACATGTTAAGTGATCATAAATATTTGCTGAATGAACAACTGAATAAATGAATGATATAAACTGATTTCTTTATAGATTGATTATAAGTGACCGCTAACAAACAAGAGGCAGTCAAGTTCTGATACACAAATTCTAGAATAGCTAGTTAGAGATCTAATTGAGGAAGAAATTATTGAGTATTATTCATAGTTTTAAATCTTATTTCATAATGAGAATATAGTATCCTACTCATTATTATCATTATGCCAGTGCTCAGAAACACATATTCTGATATCATTTGCTTATGAGAAGTGAATGTTTGAAATATTGAACTATGTCCTAAGGGGAAAAGATATCATTTGGTGGAACAGAAGTCCTGGAGAAGTAAAATATCATTAACAAGTTTGAAATCCTTCTCTGATGATCTTCACACAATAGCAATAATGTTATTATCAGGCAGAGTTCTTTGTTCCAGTGCAGAAACTGACTATTTTTATGCAAAAAAATCAATTTGTTAGGATATGGGATAGTTCACAAAATTGGAAAAAAAGAAACACTAAGAAAGCAAATAGTACAGGAACTGATGTAGGTGATGACAAAAATACTAGACATTCGCTTTGGGGCATAATCATCTGGACACATCAACTTTGTCTTCTAAGTGCTAGGAGAGCTAATCTGATTGGTTTCGATGGAGTTAAATCATTTTTCTATTGGTTACCTAGAATCTGAGCACTTTTTAATTGGAGACAATTCCCATTTTGTGAGTCTTGTTGAGAGAAAGGACCATGCCACCCACTAGAGAAGCTACATGGAGCTAGACATTCTCTCTTCTAGTTCTTCAGCAGTTAAGTCATGGGCACCTGAGCTAGGTTTAACTGACTGAGCATTCAAACCAACGACTTTGAATTTGGAGAAAATGTTGGGAAGTTTGTCTTCAGTAGTGGTGGTAGGAGGATCAGCAGACCTTATCTGTAGAGGGCTAGATGGTAAATAGTTTAGACATTGAGTCTACATGTAATCTCTTTCTCATATTTGTCTTTTTGGCTTAAAACCCTCAAAAATGTAAAGGTCCTTCTTGGGTTGCTGGCAGCCAGAGCTGCAGTCATTTATTTGCAGGCTTAATTGGGGCCAGAGGATCTGCTTATAAGGAGGCTCATTCATTTGGCTGGAGGCTTCAGTTCCTCACCAAGTGGACCTCTCCAAAATGCTGCCCAAGTGTATTTACACATGATAGCCCAAGTCCCACAGAATGAATGATTCTAGAGAGTAATCAAGCAACCAAGACTGAAACCACAGCATCTTCTATTACCTAATCTAAAGAGTGACAGATCATTACTTGTGCTGAATGCTATTGGTCAGTCAGAGCAACACAGGGATGTGAGGACACCATACAAGGTATGAATACCACAAGGAGAGGATCATTGGGGCCCCCCTTGGAGGGTGTTTACCACAGTTGTCATAACAAGTACTAGCTGGTGATGGCACCAGCAATGTCATTCTATAAGAGTTTTCCTATAATGTGATCTTGACTATGTTTGTTATTATTGCCTGGCTTACATTTGTTCTTCCTCATTTTATGGGTTCATTCTCCAGCCTTCTTACTAATTCTGGAACCATTCAATATCCTTTCCATAAATGTCCTTTCTGCTTATGGAACTGTGGTGGGCAAAATTCTAAAATGCCCCCCAAGAGTCTTGTCTCTGATATAAACCATTAACCATGTGTAATTCCCTCACCTTGAGTATTAGGAGGAACTGTGAATACAGTGGATGTCACTCTTGTGATTGTTATATGAAAAAGGTGAAGGAATTTTGCAGGTATAATTAATGACCCAAATCAGTTAATTTTGAGTTAATCAAAAGTAGATTTTCCTGTTGGTGGAAATGTAAAATGGTACAGATGCTATGGAGAACAGTATGACGGTTGCTCAAAAAATTCAAAATAGAACTACCTTATCATCTAGCAATTCCACTTCTGACAATATACCCAAAGAATTTAAAACAGGTGCATGTGTATATCTATGATTTCAGCAATATTATTCACAATAGCCAAAAGGTAGAAGCATCCCAAGTGTCCACAGATGAATAGATAAACAAAATGTATGAAATATCATTCAGCCTCAAAAAGAAGGGCTGGACACATGCTACAACGTGGATAAACCTTGAGGATACTCAAGCGAAAAAATTCACAAAAAGACAAATACTGCATGATTCCTCTCAGATGAGATACTTAGAGTAGTCAAATTCATAAAGATGGAAAGTAGAAAAATGGTTTCCTGGGGCTTGGGGTTGCGGTGGATAGAGTTATTGTGTAATGGCTACAGAATTTCAGTTTTTCAAAATGAAGAACTGTGGATGAGTGGTGGCAGTGGTTGCACAGCAGTGAGGATGTACTTAATGCTGCAAACCATATACTTGGAAAATGGTTCAAATGGTAAATTTTACATTATGCATATTTTAACACAAAGCATTTTTTAAAATCATTTATTTATTTATTTATTTTGGCTGCACTGGGTCTTCGTTGTTTTGAGAGGGCTTTACTCTTTCTGCCACACACAGGCTTCTCATTGCTGTGGCTTCTCCTGATGTGGAGCACATGCTCTGGCGTGTGGCCTCAGTAGTTGCAACACATGGGCTCAGCAGTTGTGGCGCTCAGGCTCCGTGGCACGTGGAAACTTCCCAGACCAGATATTGAACCCATGTGCCCTGCATCAGCAGTTGGATTCCTATCCACTGTGCCACCAAGGAAGTCCACAAAACATTTTTTAATTTAAAATTTTAAAATATGAAAAAAAAATTTTTTAAATAAAGGAGATGACCCTGAGTGGGCTTAAAGTAACAGGGAAAGCACTTTTTCAGAGAGGGACTGGGCCCTTCCTAGAGGGAGATTCTTCCTGGTGGCTTGAACACCATGTTGTGAGCTGTTTATGAAGGGGCCACATGGCAAGGACCTGAGGGTAGTCTCTAGTTGCTGAGAGCAGTTTCTGGCTGTCAGCGAGCAAGAAAATGAGGACCTCCATTTTACAACAGGAGAAGGCAATGGCACCCTACTCCAGTACTCTTGCCTGGAAAATCCCATGGACGGAGGAGCCTGGTAGGCTACAGTCCATGGGGTCGCGAAGAGTTGGACACGACTGAGCAACTTCACTTTCACTTATCCCTTTCATGCACTGGAGAAGGAAATGGCAACCCACTCCAGTATTCCTGCCTGGAGAATCCCAGGGACGGCGGAGCCTGGTGGGCTGCTGTCTATGGGGTCGCACAGAGTCGGAAACGACTGAAGTGACTTAGCAGCAGCAGCAGCATTCTACAACAAAAGGAAATGAATGCTACCAATGACTAGCAAGCTTGGAAGAGGACCCCAAGCCTCAGTTGAGGGTACAAATAGCAACGACTTGATTTCAGCCTCAAAAATCCCTGAGCAAAAATGTTCCGACTCCTGACCCACAGAAACTATGATTTTAAAATCTGTGTTGTATTAAGCCACTGAATTTGTTGTAATCTGTTGCACAGCAATAAAAATCGAATACAAATAGGAAGTATCTTGTTTGTAGTCAAGAGTCCTGACTGGTTCACACGTCTACTCTTGGACAAGGAAACTTGACAAATAATTCCAAGACTGTCCCATGAAATAAACAATTCCTCCTCTCTTCCAAGAAAACCTATGCATCACTATTAATAGAAGAGGAAAGGCATGCCAGATAGGTGAAATTAAAAAACAGCTATTCACTATACTGAGTGTGCATGTGTGTGTGTGTGTGTGTGTGTGTGTGTGTGTGTGTGTGTGTGTATATGTATGTATATATATATATATATACACACACACACATTTAACTTAGAAGTTAACTAGTTATCTATATATTCTTTTATATCTAATTTCTCCCAACTTTAGTATTAATTTTAAACCACAAGTCTCCATCATCTTAAGAGTGGTATTCCAAGTCTTCATTCATTTTGTATATTTAAGTTATGATGGTAGAGTAGAAATAAATTTTCTCCGTAAATTCCAAGGAACTGTGAGGTCATTTAGTCTAGCCTAGCCAAACACTTTTGACTAAAGCATAATTGAGGACAACCCAGTAGGATATGCCTAGTGCTCCAAGATGCAATCAGAATGGACAAATGAGCAGAGGAAGAAAATAGCAGGACACACATTCCTCATTATCCCATTAGCTTCCCTTTACAACTCCAGCTGCCATTCAAACTAACCTTTCAAATAGAAAGAAAAGGCTTTGCCCAGTCTGGCCTAGATATATGAGGGCTTTGGTGGCTTCATTGCCCTGATGACTTTTCAGTATTTGAGAATTTTCTTTTAAAATGCAATAGATAGGCCACATTTTAAGCCTTATTAGCTAAGATCTTAATTCTCAGTTTATGCCAATGATTGATTACATCTCTAACAGCAAGAATGAGTCATAGGATAAATGCTTGGGGAGGAGAGAAAAGTTCCAAAGATAAGCTCTCTTCACATTTTATCTGGGGCTATTTGAGCTACTCTGAATAATTCTGTGTGACCCTTTTAAAAATCTGTAATCATCCCCATCATTTTAATGATAAATACACCCCTCCTTCTTTGTATATAAGACTTTCTGTGATAAAATTGTTTCTCCAGTTTGTATCCTGCTAAGACTTTAAGGATGTTTTTCGCTCTGATACTATGAAACTGTCCCTCTTTTTGCCTTTGTACGTACAAAATTCCCCACTCCCTTTGCTCCCTACCCCTCCCCTTCACACATACATCTATGTTTGTGCCTGACCAATTCCTACTCTTCCTTAACGTGAGTTCAGGTATCACTGCCTTCTCAGATTTCCCTGACAGGCTGTGCCTGTTTGCTCCTCCCCTTATCCTCCCCTCACCGCCCCCCCCCATCCAAAGTACACTCTTCTGTGCTTCAACAGTACACACCACTTTATCTGTATCCCTCCCCTTTATCTGTATCCCTTCCTTTGCTTTGTAAGGTAATACGTTCATGCAGTGCTTATAACAGGAATGGGACTTTATAAATTCTAAGTATCAACTCTTATCATTGTATTAAAATTACCTATTTCAGTAGCAATTTCCTCTACTAAAGTGTAAACTCCTTAACCTAAAGGGCAATATCTTATTCACTTTCTTTATCTTAGTTCTTGGATTATAGTAGATGATAAAGAAATGTTCAGTGAAATGGAAGATGGTAAGAAACTATTATTTATAGAGCCCTGTGTCAGGCAAGATTTCTAAAACAGTCCCTCAGAGATATTCCTGCTTTAATCCCTGGAACCTGTAAATAGGATATTATGACTAGGTTCTATTATATGGTCAGTTGATCTTAAAATAGAGAGATTATCTAATCTCAGAGACTCTTAAAAACAGACACCACTCTCAGGTTGACGACAGAGGGAAAGCCAAAGAGAGAAAGTGAAGTATGAGGAGGAGTTGACACACTGTGGTTGGCCTTGAAGATGAAGGGGCCGTGTGTAAGAAACAGAAGAGACCGCTAGGAGCTGAGAGGCATTCCCAGTCAACCGCTAGCAAGGAAGAGGGGACATCAGCCCTGCAACTGCAATATGACTGAGCTCCCAAGAGCCTCCAGCTAAGAGCCCAGCCCAGCTGATGCCTGGCTTTTGGTCTCCTGAGCACAGAACTGAGCTGAGCCCACCTGGACTTCTGACTTACAGAACTGTGAGATAATAGACGTAGGGGTTGTTACGTTTGCGGTAATTTCTTACGGCACCCATAGAAAATGAACTATACGTCAGCTACATGCAAGACTCTTTACATATGTATCTGGAATGAACCTCACTTAAAGACTCATTTTGCCTAACATTCTATAAATAACTTAATTTTACCCTACACTCAGTCCTTCCTGAGGGTCTTTAACCTCCACAGGGTGTGTGTCAAGTTTCTGAAATTATACTACAAGTGCTACAGCCATGTTTACACACTAGTTAAGGCTGGAACATCTATCTTACCCTGAAGGATCCCTTCAGGTGGCTTCCTGACATTTAAGTTCCAGCTAGGGGAAGATTTACCGTTAAACTTCAGGGGCTCTCACTTGAATAGGTCCCTTCCAAGGCCCTGCACCTAATTTGAGTATTTGTAATTTTATAACCTTCTTCTTAAAGAGGAATTCCCAAGTTGCATAAATGTCAGACACCACAAAACTGGATACCCTTTCAGCTTAGAACTTTCCTTGTTAACTAATTAAAGCTAATTTTTCTTCCCTACCTCATATCCCCCTAACTGCCAGTAACTTCAGATAATTTTTATTTTCTCTCTTGTCCTAATACTTTATTCACAATACTTCAGTTCAGTTCAGTTCAGTCGCTCAGTCGTGTCTGACTCTTTACGACCCCATGAATCGCAGCACGCCAGGCCTCCCTGTCCATCACCAAATCCCGGAGTTTACCCAAACCCATGTCCATCAAATCAGTGATGCCATCCAACCATCTCATCCTCTGTCATCCCCTTCTCCTCCTGCCCCCAATCCTTCCCAGGATTAGGGTCTTTTCCAATGAGTCAACTCTTCTCATGAGGTGGCCAAAGTACTGGAGTTTCAGCTTCAACATCAGTCCTTCCAATGAACAATACTTAGCAGTAGCTAAATTGATTTATTCATCTGAAATGTGTTCATTTTTCCCCTCCCTACTATAATGCAAGTAAATTGAAGGCAGGCATATTGTTTTATTCCTTCCTATATATATAGAATGTAAAATGATGCCAAATAATAAGTGTCAATATATATTAACTGATTAGCCTCTGGTCTATTAAACTGCATTCTGGCTGTCTTCATTTAGGCTGCTATAAGAAAAGAATAGCAAGGAGAGACAAGAAAGGCTTCCTAAGTGAATAATGCAAAGAAATAGAGAAAAACAATAGAATGGGAAAGACTAGAGATGTCTTCAAGAAAATAAGAGATACCAAGGGAACATTTCATGCAAAGATGGGCCCAATAAGGACAGGAAAAGGTATGGATCTAACAGAAGCAGAAGATATTAAGAAGAGGTGGCAAGAATACACAGAAGAACTATACAGAAAAGATCTTCATGACACAGATAATCACAATGGTGTGATCACTCACCTAGAGCCAGACATCCTGGAATGCGAAGTCAAGTGGGCCTTAGGAAGCATCAATATGAGCAAAGCTAGTAGAGGTGGTGGAATTCCAGTTGAGCTATTTCAAATCCTAAAAGATGATCCTGTGAAAATGCCGCACTCAACATGCCAGCAAATTTGGAAAACTCAGCAGTGGCCACAGGACTGGAAAAGTCAGTTCTCATTCCAATCCCAAAGAAAGGCAATGCCAAAGAATGTTCAAAGTACCACACAATTGCACTCATCTCACATGCTAGTAAAGTAATGTTCAGAATTTCCCAAGCTAGGCTTCAAGAGTACATGAACCAAGAACTTCTAGATGTTCAAGCTGGATTTAGAAAAGGCAGAATAACTAGAGTTCAAATTGCCAACATCCACTGGATCACAGAAAAAGCAAGAGAGTTCCAGAAAAACATCTGTTTCTGCTTTATTGACAATGCCAAAGCCTTTGACTGTGTGGATCACAATCAACTGTGGAAAATTCTTCAAGAGATGGTAATACCACACTACCTGACCTGCCTCTGGAGAAATCTGTATGCAGGTCAGGAAGCAACAGTCAGAACTGGACATGGAACAACAGACTGGTTCCAAACAGGAAAAGGAGTACATCAAAGCTGTATATTGTCACCCTGCTTATTTAACTTATATGCAGAGGACATCATGAGAAACGCTGGGCTGGAGGAAGCACAAGCTGGAATCAAGATTGCCAGGAGAAATATCAATAACCTCAGATATGCAGATGACACCACCCTTACGGCAGAAAGGGAAGAAGAACTAAAGAGCCTCTTGATGAAAGTGAAAGAGGAGAGTGAAAAAGTTGGCTTAAAACTCAACATTCAGAAAACTAAGATCATGGCATCTGGTCCCATCACTTCATGGCAAACAGATGGGGGAACAGTGGAAACAGTGACAGACTTTATTTTGGGGGGCTCAAAAAAATCATTGCAGATGGTGACTGCAGCCACGAAATTAAAAGATGCTTGCTCCTTGGAAGAAAAGTTATGACCAACCTAGACAGCATATTAAAAATCAGAGACATTACTTTGCCAACAAAGGTCCATCTAGTCAAAGCTATGGTTTTTCCAGTAGTAATGTATGCATGTGAGAGTTGGAGTATAAAGAAAGCTGCGCACCAAAGAATTGATGCTTTTGAATTGATGTGTTGGAGAAGACTCTTGAGAGTTCCTTGGGCTGCAAAGAGTTCAAATCAGTCAATCCTAAAGGAAATCAATTCTGAATATTGTTTGTAACAACTGATGCTAAATCTGAAGCTCCAATACTTTGGCCACCTGATAGAAAGAGCTTATTCATTAGAAAAGACCCTGATGCTGTGAGAGATTGAAAGCAGGAGGAGAAGGGGACGACAGAGGATGAGATGGTTTGATGGCATCACCGACTCAATGGATGTGCGTTTGAGCAAGCTCCGGGAGGTAGTGATGGACAGAGAAGCATGATGTGCTGCAGTCCATGTGGTCACAAGAGTCAGACACGACTGAGAGACTGAACAACAACAACAACAATATGACCTAAAGAAATTGGGATTTCACCACATGAATTTTGAGGGGACATCAACATTCAGACCACAGCACAGAACAAGCCTCAGGCACACCTACATTTGGCTAGTGGGAGTTCCAGGCTTAGGTTGACTGCGGCATTCAGCCATTCACTCTGAAATCTTGTCACATTCTAGGGACACTTTCAGGGATCACGGAGCATACCCCATTGCTCTAGAAGCCCACTGACTTATTTCTCATCCTTTTAGCTTAGGCATCACAGTTTATTCTCAATGAAATCTTCGTCTTCCACAGAAGCACTCAAGAGTGGTTTGAGAGAATCCCTTTACTTGGTTCTCCTTTCTCCACCTAAATAGAAATAAATTACATAATATTAGGAAATAATATTTTTTAGAAGTCAGAATAAAAGTAAATTTAGAAAATGTTCCAATTTGTATTAATCTATAATACTATGCAAATATAGCTTCAGTAAATTTCTAGCCACCTAGTACACCAGATTCTTAAACCAGATTACTGGCCCAAAATGTTATTCAGTAGACATTTGGGGGGGTCACTTCAAGCTAGGAAGGAAAGTGTTTTGAAAGCAACTTCTGCTTTCTTCCTTGCCACAAACATCCCCTGAGGCAAAGAAGCAGAGTGGCTATCAGCTTAAATGTAGGGACAGAAAAGAGGCAAATACAAGACAATAAAATCTCATTTTTTTCTTTCTAATATATATTATTCATTTAATCTTAAAATAACCACATGAAGCTGGTATCATTCCCACCTGCCAAAACTGAGCAGAGTCTTTACCGGTGATGTTATCTGTTATCTGTACATGTTTCTTCTCACTAATATTTTACTCTGTCCTTTTTTTTTACGCTCTGGGCTCTGGAGGAATTTAGAAGATTTTCCCAAGATTTCAGTTGAAGGGCATTTGAATAAATCCTTCAACTAAATGCTAGTGTTCCAAGACGGAGCTCACACATGTAAACATTCCTCCCAGATGTTGGAGAAACCTACATTATTACATTTTTTTGTTATTTTGCTAATAGTAAACTTGACTGTGAGCATAGTATCATATTATATGGACTCTTTATTTTATTTATATATTGGCCATGATTCGCAGCATGTGGTATCTTAGTTCCCTGATCAGGGATCAAACCTGTGGCCTCTGCATTGGAGGCAAGGAGTCTTAACCACTACACTGTCAAGGAAGTCCCATGGACTCTTCAGATAATGGTACAGAGAGAGTTGTAGAGAGAGAACAGAAAAAAAAAAATCTAAGGTTTGTATGTGTGTGACTATTTAAATTTCACTATTTAATTAAAATGTCTTCAAGTTGATAATCAACAAGTAAATTCCAGAAAAACATCTACTTCTGCTTTATTGACTATGCCAAAACCTTTGTGTGGATCACAACAAACTGGAAAATTTTTAAAGAGATGGGAATACCAGACCACCTGACCTGCCTCTGAAGAAATCTGCATGCAGGTCAGGAAGCAACAGTTAGAACTGGACATGGAATAACAGACTGGTTCCAAGTAGGAAAAGGAGTATGTCAAGGCTGTATATTGTCACCCTGCTTATTTAACTTATATGCAGAGTATATCATGAGAAACGCTGGGTTGGAGGAAGTACAATCTGGAATCAAGACTGCTGGGAGAAATATCAATAACCTCAGTTATGCAGATGACACCACACTGCAGAAAAAGCGAAGAAGCTAAAGAGCCTCTCGATGAAAGTGAAAGAGGAGAGTGAAAAAGTTGGCTTAAAGCTCAACATTCAGAAAATTAAGATCATGGCATCCAGTCCCATCACTTCATGGCAAATAGATGGGGACACAGTGGAAACAGTGACAGACTTTATTTTTTTGGGCTCCAAAATCACTGCAGCTGGTGACTGCAGCCACGAAATTAAAAGATGCTTGCTCCTTGGAAGAAAAGTTATGACCAACCTAGACAGCATATTAAAAAGCAGAGATGCTACTTTGCCAACAAACGTCCATCTAGTCAAAGCTATGGTTTTTCCAGGAGTCATGCATGCATGTGAGAGTTGGACTGTGAAGAAAGCTGAACGCCAAAGAATTGATGCTTTTGAACTGTAGTGTTGGAGAAGACTCTTGAAAGTCCCTTGGACTGCAAGGAGATCCAATCAGTCTATCCTAAAGGAAATCAGTCCTGAATATTTATTAGAAGGACTGATGATGAAGCTGAAACTCCAATACTTTGGCCACCTGATGCGAAGAGCTGACTCATTTGAAAGACCCTGATACTGGGAAAGATTGAGGGCAGGAGGAGAAGGGGACGACAGAGGATGAGATGGTTGGATGGCATCACCGACTCAATGGACATGAGTTTGTGTAAACTCCGGGAACTGGTGATGGACAGGGAGGCCTGGCGTGCTGCAGTCCATGGGGTCACAAAGAGTCGGACAGGACTGAGTGACTGAACTGAACTGAGGGGATATTGGTAGGGTACTTAAGTTTTGAAAAAGATAAGGACAGATCCTCTACCGAAAATCTCCTTCATCTAATAACTAAAGACTCCAACATGATTAATGATTTGCAGCAACAAAGGAAAACATTCAGCAATTAATAAATACAGTGTAATTTGAACTTCTATTTTAATGTCTAATTTGCTTTAAAAGAGCTGAACAGTATCTTCACAATTCAATCTACTTAAAGGCCATTAATAAATGAAAATATTTGCATTTCTTCAATTTCTTCTTCTGCTTAGATAAATTAAGCTCATTCAGCTATTAAGGTAATTTGAAGTGACTAGCTTTGTGTTGTTTTTTAAATAAAAAGTTTTGCCTTTTCTTAAAAACAAAAATAAACAAATGGGGCGTAATTAAACGTAAAAGCTTTTGCACAGCAAAGGAAACTATAAAGAAGGTGAAAAGACAACCCTCAGAATGGGAGAAAATAATTGCAAACAATGCAACTGACGAAGGATTAATCTCCAAAATACACAAGAAGCTCATGCAACTCAATATCAGAAATACAAACAATGCAATCAAAAAATGGGTGGAAGACCTAAAGAGATATTTCTCCAAAGAAGATATATAGATGGCCAATAAACACATGAAAAGATGCTCAACGATGGATGAAACTGGAGCCCATTATACAGAGTGAAGTAAGCCAGAAAGAAAAACACCAATACAGTATACTAATGCATATATATGGAATTTGAAAGATGGTAACGATAACCCCGGAGAAGGCAATGGCACCCCACTCCAGTAAGAGCTGACTCATTTGAAAGACCCTGATACTGGGAAAGATTGAGGGCAGGAGGAGAAGGGGACGACAGAGGATGAGATGGTTGGATGGCATCACTGACTCAAATTCTTTGGAAAATCCCATGGACGGAGGAGCCTGGTGGGCTACAGTCCATGGGGTCGCTAGGAGTCGGACACGACTGAGCGACTTCACTTTCACTTTTCCCTTTCATGCACTGGAGAAGGAAATGGCAACCCACTCCAATATGCTTGCCTGGAGAATCCCAGGGACGGGGGAGCCTGGTGGGCTGCCGCCTATGGGGTCGCACAGAGTCAGACACGACTGAAGCGACTTAGCAGCAGCAGCAGCAGCAACGATAACCCTATATGTGAGACAGAATAAGAAACACAGATGCATAGAACAGTCTTATGGACTCTGAGGGAGAAGGTGAGGGTGGGACGTTCTGGGAGAACAGCATTGAAACATGTATATTATCATATGTGAAACAGAACACCATTCCAGGTTCAATGCATGAGACAAATGCTGAGGGCTGGGGCAATGGGATGACTCAGGGATGGGATGGGGAGGGAGGTGGGAGGGGGGTTCAGGATGGGGAACACATGTAAACCCATGGCTGATTCATGTCAATGTATGGCAAAAACTACTACAACATTGTAATTAGCCCCCAGCTAAAATAAATAAATTTATTAAAAAAAAATGCTCAATGTCACTCATTATTAGAGAAATGCAAATCAAAGCTACAATGAGGTATTACCTCACACCAGCCAGAATGGTTATCGTGAAAAAAGTCTATAATGACAAACTGACAAAAATTAAAGACAAAGATAAAATATTAAAAGCAACAAGGAAAAAAGACAAATAAGGGAAATCCCATAAGGTTGTCCGGAGAAGGCAATGGCACCCCACTCCAGTACTCTTGCCTGGAAAATCCCACGGACGGAGGAGCCTGGTAGGCTGCAGTCCATAAGGTTGCTAGGAGTCGGACATGACTGAACGACTTCACTTTCACTTTTCACTCTCATGCATTGGAGAAGGAAATGGCAACACACTCCAGTGTTCTTGCCTGGAGAATCCCAGGGACGGGGGAGCCTGGTGGGCTGCTGTCTATGGGGTCACACAGAGTCGGACACGACTGAAGCGACTTAGCAGTAGCAGCAGCAGCAGCAGCAGCAGCAGCAGCATAGGGTTGTCAGCTAATTTCTCAATAGCAACTCTACAGGACTTAAGGGAATGGCAGGACATATTCCAAGTGATGAAAGGGAAGAAACTACAACTGAGGATACTCTACTCAGCAAGATTCTTGATTAGATTTTATGGAGAAATCAAATGCTTTACAGGCAAGCAAGATTTAAGAGAATTAGCATCACGGGCTTCTCCAGTGGCTCATCTGGTAAAGAATCCGCCTGCAATACGGGAGACCTGGGTTCGATCCCTGTTGGGAAGATCCCCTGTAGAAGGGAAAGGCTACCCACTCCAGCATCCTGGACTGGAGAATTCAGTCCATGTGTCCCAAAGCGTGGGACACAACTAAGCGACTTTCACTTTTCAAACCAGTTTTATAACAAATGCTAAAGGGACTTCTCTAGGCAGAAAACACAAGAGAAGGAAAGACCTACAAAAAAATCTACAAACATTAAATGCTGGAGAGGATGTGGAGACAAGGGAAGCCTCTTGCACTGTTGGTAGCAATGTAAATTGACACAGCCACTATTGAAAACAGTATGGAGATTCCTTTAAAAACTAGGAATAAAACTACCATGTACCCTGAGAAAACCATAATTCAAAAAGATACATATATCCCAATGTTTATGGCAGCACAGTTTACAATAGCCAAGACACGGAAGCAATCTAGTTGTCCACTGACAGATGAATCAGTAAAGAAGTTGTAGTATATATATACAGTGGAATATTACTCAGCCATAAAAAGGAACAAATGTGAATCAGTTGAATTGAGGTAGATGAACCTAGAGCTTGTTATACACAGTGAAGTCAGAAATAGAAAAACAAATATTGTATATTAATGTATATATATGCAATCTAGAAAAAAGGTACTGATGAGCCTATTTGTAGGGCAGAAATAGAGACACAGATGTAGAGAATGGACTTGTGGACACAGTGGGCAAAGGAGAGGGTGGGATGAATTTAGAAAGCAGCATTGACATACACTATCATGTGTAAAATAGCTCATAGGAAGCTGTTATATAACATAGGGAGCCCAGCTCAGTGCTCAGTGATGACCTAGAGGGATGGGATGGGAGGTGGGGTAGGAGGGGACTTCAGAGGGAGGAGATATATATATATAGTTGTGACTGATTCACAAAAACAATACAACACTGTAAAGCAATTACCCTCCAATTAAAAAGAAATACAAATTTTAAAAAGTTTTGCCTTTTCTGGAGTTAGTGGCAGATCTTCAGTCAGTTTAGTCATGTCTGACTCTTTACAAGCCATGAATTGCAGCACGCCAGGCCTCCCTGTCCATCACCAACTCCCGGAGTTTACCCAAACTCATGTCCATTGAGTTGGTGATGCCATCCAACCATCTCATCCTTTATTGTCCCCTTCTCCTCCTGCCTTCAATCTTTCCCAGCATCAGGGTCTTTTCAAATGAGTCAGTTCTTCTCATCAGGTGGCCAAAGTATCAGAGTTTCAGCTTTAGCATCAGTCCTTCCAATGAATATTCAGAACTGATTTCCTTTAGGATGAACTGGTTGGATCTCCTTGCAGTCCAAGGGACTCTCAAGAGTCTTCGCCAACATATCAGTTCAAAAGCATCAATTCTTCGGTGCTCAGCTTCTTTATAGTCCAACTCTCACATACATACATGACTACCGGAAAAACCACAGCTTTGATTAGATGGACCTTTGTTGGCAAAGGAATGTCTCTGCTTTTTAATATGCTGTCTAGGTTGGTCATAGCTTTTCTTCCAAGGAGCAAGCCCCTCTATCATTAATTCAAAACATTAAAAAAAAAAAAAAACTACCTAAAAGGCAAACAGGTGGCAGTTTAACAGCACTTCCAATGAGATTAATACAGAACTTCGTAACTCTTAAGAGCTGGAGAAGGAAAGCTAACTTCAGTGAACTTTTCATGTATTAATAGCCCAGGTGGGTTTTTATTTTGTTTTGTTTTCAACTGACAGCCTTTGGGAACTGATACTTAACAATTCAGTTTATTAATAAACTAGTTTTACTTATTAATTTTACATTTTGAAGTTAAGTACCTGAATCAGAAATAATGTATTTCCCACCAAACTCTTGCCCAAATCAAAACTTGAGATACCAATCTATATTCCAGGGTACTTTTAAGAGCTACCTAATAGACCATAACATTCTTGGGAAATAGTAAAGATAAGCTGTCAATTTTTCTAGGTAGATAGAAGATCTGACAAGGCAATCCTCAAATTCCTTTCTTTTATTCTAAGAACTGTATTCTGGAGTTTTTTAAGTGGATAGGAATTTCATATTTTAGTGCTAGTCAAAGGTCTGATATTATCATTGGTGTATTTTAGGCTTGTTACACTCACTTTCTATTTCTACAATACTTTTGGAGGAACTATTATTATCCTTGCTTGGGTTCTATTACTATTACCTAGTAATTGCTGTTCAGAACGGAGAAGGCAATGGCACCCCACTCCAGTACTCTTGCCTGGAAAATCCCATGGACAGAGGAGCCTGGTAGGCTACAGTCCATGGGGTCGCTAAGAGTCGGACGACTGAGCGACTTCACTTTCACTTTTCCCTTTCATGCACCGGAGAAGGAAATGGCAACCCACTCCAGTATTCCTGCCTGGAGAATCCCAGGGACAGCGGAGCCTGGTGGGCTGCTGTCTATGGGGTCGCACAGAGTCGGACACGACTGAAGCGACTTAGCAGCAGCAGCAGCAGCAGCTGTTCAGAAAATTTGGTCTTAATAGGCAATAGGTCTCGTAGGTCCTAATCACAGTTTACACATTTTTATTTCTGAAAATGATAACGTGTAAGGTAGTCTTCTAGGGGCTTCCCTGGTTGCACAGTGGTAAAGAATATGCCTGCCAATACAGGAGATGCCTATTCTATCCCTGGGAGAAGATATTCTGGAGAAGGAAATGGCAAACCACTCCAGTATTTTTGGCTGAAAATCCCATGGACAGAGGAGCCTGGCAGGCACAGTCCTTGGGGTCCTAAGAATCGGACACCACAAGTAAACAACAACAACAACTAGTCTACTGGAGAACAAATAGTCTACTCTGAAGACTACTACAAATACTACTGGAGAACAAATAGTCTATTGTAGTCTACTTGAGAATAAGAGAAGCTTAATTGTTAATTTAAAAGTGGTGGCTCAGACCCTAAAGAATCCGCCTGCAATGCAGGAGACACAAGTTTGATCCCTGGGAGTGAGGATCCAATGGAGAAGGAAATGAATACCCAGGACAGAGGAGCCTGGTGGACTACAGTCCATGGTGGCAAACAGCAGGACACCACCGAGCAACTAAGCGCCCGCACGCACACACAACACACACACACAGAGTTGTTCACAGTTGTATCTCCAGCATCTAGAACAACGCCTAACCCAGTACAGGTACATATTTGCTTAAGGACTTCTAACCCCGCTGCTGAGGAAAATTCGCTAAGTCAATTAGTTCTTCAAGGACTCAGTCTAGATGATCCTTCAAGTTCCGTTCAATGAAAAGCTTTTATGACTTTTCTTATTTTGGTCTAAATGCTCTAGAAAATAATGAAAACATTGTATTGTTTAGAAAAGTATCAGCTGGTGATTACAAATACATGGCTCAAAAGACACTAGTATTTGTTAAAAATCATGTGTGTGGGGGGGAGGGTGTCATACATGACAGTTTAAAAGCCTTTTTTATGATTATGATAAACTATCAAGTAGTTTGAACACGTGACCTCAAAAGGTGGTTTAAGTATGTTGTTATCGTCATTATATCGCCAGTGCCTAGAACAATGACTGGCTCATAGTAAGTATTCAATAAATACCGGTTAAATCAATTGCGTAATATTAACATTCCTTTTGAACTCTAGAAGCAGCTGGGTCTTTATCCATCCTTAGAAAGTAATGGAGCAGGAACCAGAAATCCCTTAAAAGGTCAGGACCAGTAACAAGGCTGCGCTAAACTCAGAAATGGGGTAGACAGGATTAAAGAATTGAAGGGAAAGAGGACCCAAAATACGCGTGAGAGAAGAAAAGAAATTAAAAAATCAACACCCTCGCCCAAACACACATACACTCCAAAGCAAGAAAAAACAAGCATACGAAGAAAGACGCTTCTATAAGTGGAGGCTGGCAGAAAGCCATTGCAATTACTGCAGGTCAACCCTTGTCACCAGGCGGTCACCTTGGGCTGAGATCTGGTGTAACTACTACCAAAGACCTCGACACACAGATCCCGCTTTTAAAGTTCATGTGAGCTCCTTAGAAAGGGAAATCACTAGCGCTGAACTCACGACCTATCTATCTAGCTCCATTCCATTCAAACAACGCAGCCAATAGGAAAATCCTCCCGGAGGAAACGACTCGGCCTAGCCGAGACAGCCCAGGAAGCAGGTCTGTCCCGCAGGGCCGCAGTACAGCCCGGCGGTTGGCCTCTGGAACCCCAGGAGCTCTCAGAGGGGCAGGACAACCTTCCTTCCTTGTCTCCGCCCTTCCAGGTTGGTCCTAGCCCCTGCCGCCCAGGCGGCCCGGACCACACCCGCTTCCCTCCGGTGGCCTGGCCACCCCCGCCGCAGTTCGCGGGAGCTCTCTTCCTGGGGCGGGCACAGGCCCAGAGCGCATGCGCACTGCCCGAAGGGCGCCTCCCTGCCCGGATCTCGCGAAGTTACGTTAGATTGGCCGCCGGTGACGGGTGGCCGGGCCGGGGGCGGGAGGGCTTCTGAGGTAGGAAGGGAGGTCCTTTCGGCCAGGCGCGCCGCCCCAGTGCTCTGTGGGATACTGGAAGTCTCGAGCGTCTCCTCCTGGTTCCCAGCCCTCCTCTGGCCGCACTCATAGAAACAGTCACACAGCCCGTGCCTCCCCTCTCTTCCCTCTCCGCCTCCCCCTTCCCCCCCTCGCGATAAGAAGACCCGGCGGCAGGAGAGGGGATGAAGATGGCGGACGCGAAGCAGAAGCGGAACGAGCAGCTGAAGCGCTGGATCGGCTCCGAGACGGACCTCGAGCCTCCGGTGGTGAAGCGCCAGAAGACCAAGGTGAAGTTCGATGATGGCGCCGTCTTCCTGGCTGCTTGCTCCAGCGGCGACACGGACGAGGTTCTCAAGCTGCTGCACCGCGGCGCCGACATCAATTACGCCAATGTGGACGGACTCACTGCCCTGCACCAGGTCTGTGCGCCGCGCCGCCGCTCTCCTGATCCTGCGAGTCCTCGTCGGCCTCCCTCTCGGGCCTCTCCTCCGCTCTTGGTCTCCAGGGGCTGGGGGCGGCGGGAGACTCCCTGCCGCGGGGTGAGGGGGCGGCTTCCCGCGAAGGAGGGAGGGAAAGAGCTGGTGGAGGGAGGGCTCTAGGTTTGAGGCCCCCATCAGACCGGCTGGTGGTGCAGTAAGGGAACGGGCGATTTCCGGGGCCGAGGGGAAACGGGCCTGTGGTCAGGTTGGGGCCCCAGGGCCATTTGTGGACGTGGGTCTGGGATTTGGGGTCGAGATGGGGAGGGGTGTAGTGGGATTTTGCCTGGGTCCCCGACGTCGTTGATCGAACAGGGGGACGAAGGATGCTGAAGAAAACGACGAACGAGAGGCCCTAGGGACACTTGGGTAGAAGGACGTCTTTGGCTTGTTAGGTGGGCTTTGGATTTGTTGTAGTTTTTAGGACTTGATTACAAATGGTGATGATAATAATAGTAATCAAGCGCCCTAAGCCGAGTGCCCTGATCGGACGGTTTCCTGTTTTCTCCTTTATTACTCTTGGTCACTGGGGAGGGGGAAACGGTGTAATTAGCTGATCTGCACCGGCTGAAAGGGAGAGTATGAAAGTGGGTAGTGTAAGGAAGCGTTCTAAAAGGGTTTGTCCACCGCGGGACCGGAACGTACGGAAGAGAGTCTTATTCCAAGTCGAGTTTGCCGCAGTGTCAGAGATCCTTTGGCCCCAGTTCCTGGAGTGTGCGTTGGGGTTAGAAAGAGAAGAATAAATACGAGGCAGTCTTTTCAAAGCCGGTTTCCAAGCTCTGGTTTTTCTTTGGAAAGGGGGAGGGGGTGGGAAAACAGAAAGCTGGTCACAAACTTTTCTCAAAATGGATGCTTTGTGCATGTTAAAGTTTTATAGTAGTCTGATTGGGATCTCTCAATGTTAGCCAAATAAGGAGAAACTATTGGCAATCCAGAGATAATGTTGCTTTGCCTTTAACAGGCCAAAAGCAACACAACCACGCAGAGTTCTGCATAAAAAGCAATTTTTCAGTGAGGGTAATAAGTGTCAAAACATAAACTCTTTACATTTTCTTAGTGGGCAACTTGGAATGACTGGAAAACAACTTTACAGCAACAGCTTCCCCTTACAATGAAAAAGACTTGTAAACTAAGTTAAAGTTGCCTTGCTGATAGGTGGAAAGATCCTAGCTTTATTTCGATGAATACTGTAACAAAAACTTGTTTGGAAGGCTGAAACTTATGCCTTGATATTTCATGCATATTACTTTGCTGCCTTTTTAAAAGAGATGTGTGGTGGCATTTTTCCTTTTTACTGCTTCCTGTTGAGTGAACGATGACCGTTTAAGTTTTATTTAATTGAATTCTCATATCAAACTTGGCTTATAGCCTTTGTTTACAAGTTGGCTGGATGAACTATAATGACTGACAAATTGCAGGACAAATCTGGAATTTAGCATGTGGCACCCAGTAAAAATACAGCATGGTCTTTAGCTCTGTATCTGTTCCATTAATTTAGCATCTAATGTAAAACAAACTTTTCGTTTGACTGGTTTATTTTAAGCTATAGCATAACTAGATTCTAAAAACATGATGTTGAAATGAAAGAAACTTTTGGTATTAGAAATGATAATTATGTAAGATGAATCGGTTCGAATTTCTTTCAAGTGTAATTTACATGGTTTAGTATGGAATTAATTCAGAAAGAGATTAATAACAGTATGTTTTATTAAAATAGAAATGTAAAGTTAGAATGGATGTTGAAGAACCCAGTTATATTGCCTTGGAGGAAGGGGAAAATTTTTAATACATTACTATTGATTTTAGGTAGAGAAAATAGATCTAGCAGGATTCTTAGAGTTTTTTTATTTTCTCCTCTCTAAATTTGGACATGTTGCAAGAATTATCCAACTTATCAATGTCTTCTTGATTAACTGAATTCAGCGATTAGTTTGGCATTATATAGGTATTGTCTTTATTAGGTATTTTCTTTTAGCTGACAAAGGCTTAAGCAGAAGTTTCCAAGTTTACCCATAACTATTTGCATAATATCTTTTTGTAATGTATGTATTTGCACATTCCTTAACTCAGTGAAGCCAAAGTCTTAAAATATCAAGCATTAAAATTTTTATTATGTTTCTCCACCCTCATTTCTCTTTTATTAACTCTTGTACTTTTTTTGCCTTTCTGACAGAGAACAAGGAGTTCGCTTTGGGCAAATTCAGAACAACAGATAGTGAAAGGTGATAAATAAAACTTAAAAAAAAATAATCACAGGAAAATTTTAACCTCAAAAATCTCTTGAATAGTGATTGCTTTAAATACTTAAATTGTAAAACCTAAAATTGACCCATTGATTTGTTAAATAGCTCTTGAATAATTTTTTTAAAAAAATTTAACCTCTTGAAAGTGCATAGGACAGCCAGAATGGTTTCTTACTAGACTGATTATTGGTTAGTCTTTTGGACTGTTCATTTACATTTTTGATTTTGATCAATTGTCTTAAATTTCACTGCCAGGAGAAAAGTTTTAGGAACTTTACAGCCCACAAATACACTTCTTAATTTAATCTTTTACTTCCATCTTAATGTGAATACCATATATTCAAAAATTTCTTTAATTGGTTGAATGTTCTTTCTCATTAGAAGTTACAAAAGATATTCAGTTTTCATCGTTTTGGGGAGGTATAAAAATAGGTCATTTATTATAGCAGAAAAGATAATGTTTTCTACAAATTTCCTACATTGGTCTCTGGAATAGCCCCCCTTTCCCTAACCTCTCCAGAAGCTAGAAAACAGTACTGAAGTTATATAAACTTCTGATTTTCTAGAACTGAGGTCTACAGTAGATTTTCATTTTTACTAGTGGGCAATACTCAGCTTTGATTTAAGACCTACCTGGTAGAGTTTTATACTATATGATCTGTATCTATCTATATTTCAGTATGCTTTATAAAGGTTTTAGGAGAGTAATAATAGTTTTCTGTAGAATGCTTTATTGCTGAATCTTATTGATACTGGTGTGTATAAAATATAACACTGAGATTTCTTCTGTTTGAGTTTAGCCTTTTGATTTCTGCTTCCTCTGTATCTGTGACTTCCAAGTCAGTTTCCAGTTCAAACACTGCTGCAGAGCTCCAATCCTTCATTTCCATTTTTCTACTGATGACACAGTGTTAAGTAAAATATTATTCAATATATTGTGATTTTATATTTTAAAGTATATCTTCAAGTAGAGATATAGTAAATAGAGGTCCACCCCCTTTGCCATAGAATAGCAACTATTTATTTACGTCAGTATCAGGAATTTCTTTATATTCAACTTGAAATGAAATTTTTTCTTTTTTCACCAGGCCTATTCTCATTGATGCCTCTGTTGATGATATGATGTCATTAATCTCTAGATTAAGTTTTAAACATTTTAATTATTATCTACTTATCCCCTTGCCTACATATATCCAATCAGTATTCATAACTGCCTTTTCATCAATTCTTGCCACTCTTATTATCAATCTAGGTCATACCTTTATTATCTTTATACCTAGAGTACAGTAACAGCCTAATTGCTTTCCCTGCCTCTTCTCCGTGGTCGATCCAGTCCAGCATTCATACTGCTATCACATTAATCTTTTAACTACCATTTTGATTGTGTCACTCCTCTCCATAAATTCAGATTTAAAGTGTTGCACTATTTACTTATATCTGATGTATCTCCACTGTGTTAGATCTTTTACTTTTTTTTACTTCTGTATCTACGGTCTTGCCTTTTCCACCACTATACTCCCTCCCTCTTTGCCAGTCAAAATCCTGGTCGTTCTTCAGGGTTCAACGAGTTGCCATCCAGAAATGCTCTTTCTGTCCTTTGAGTTTATATAATACTGTTTCACTGGAGAGACTCTCCTTTGGGATACTCATTTTACGTTATGTTTTGCTTTTTTGCTGCTATTAAACTGTTTCTTACTGAGTAGTGTGTGTTTTAAATTTTGTCTTCCCTGTGGGCAAATATAAGAACCCAATCTTCCACATTTTTATATTTCCACATCCTGGCATATAGTAGGTGCTCACTAAAGAATGATTAATTTTATCTTTTACCTCATATCATAGATAGGAAGTTTTATAGTTGTTTGTGTGTTGTAAGATCAATCATTCGAACATTCGCACCCAGATACTTAGAGTATAATTCTAGCACATGGTTGAACTTGTCAATCTTCTCAACAGATATTTTTAATATCTTGAGATTTAAAACTTTCTAAAATATTAACCTTCTTCCTGTTAAAAAAATACCCTAAACCAATTTACCTGTTGATTAAGAGATAGAAAAATACTCACTTTAGTTATCAGTTAATTGGCTGCTGCTTTATAAGGATCTGAACTAGTTCCTATGGCAGAATACTACAGAGTAGAATTAAATCCATGTTCTATGCTATTATAATTTTAAAATAAAGTTTCCCTTTTACTTTTCAGTACAGACAGACTTGGAGATAAGTGTAATATTGCATCCTTTTGCTCTTAAAATATGAATTTTATCTACTTCTAGAAGAGCCATTTGAAGCTTCTTTGATAAATATGTGACTCTCCTCTTGAAGTCAGTAAAAGAAATACTTTTGTGTGGTCTTTTCTTAAGTGCTTAATCTTCTCAGCCAAGCCATTTTCACTGAATCATAATCTGAAATGTAACTCTCTTTTAAATAGTATTCTAATGGGGCTACTTAAAGTGTTTTCCAACCAAAAGGAAAAGAGACTGGAAGTAGCTGATAGAGTCTCTTGTTAGAGAATAGTGTAATTGTTATATATGAGAAATCTCTTTAAAACTGAATGTAGAGTTTATAATTGTTTACTTACTATTTTTTTGGTGGGGGATATTAAGATCTTAGAAGAATCTATTGGATCCCCTATAAACAATATTAAAATCTGTGTTTAAAAAAATACAGTTTACTTTTTCTGCTTAACTTAAGTTGCTTATTGCTCTTCAGACATTTTATTGAAAACATCCTAACCATAAAAAATAAAACCTAAACAAAACTAACCCTGAACTGGCCCCTCCCTTCCTGCAAATAAATGGAAACCCTAGCCATATATGGAGTATGCTGGTAGATCACCAGTGCCCACAGTGCTGCTGTTAGGATGCCTTCTCTGCAGCTGATGCCTTTGCACTTCCTGGCAACAGTCTTGTGGTCTGACTTTGCAGTGTCATAACCAAGACCATCTTTCATGTGCTTTCAGCTACAGTGTGATTGCAAGCTGTGACTGAGCATTTTCTAGTGTAGCTAGGTAGAAACATTAAATGGAATAGAGGAAAAAACTTTTTTTGAATATCTGTTTCTTACCACATCTTACAAGGCTGTTCACATAGGAGATGTACTTTAAAAACTGTCTAGTTAGATAATTAAAAAGAGAAACACTTAGAAACCTTTGGAGGGAGGTAAGATATAGAACATTGTTTTGCTACTTCTGTAACATGTTACTTCTTGACATTTCCCAGCATTGCTATTTTCTTTGCCTTTCTACCTGCTGAAAATTGTAGTTTTCACTCCACTTTTCTTTTGAAAGTTTAGGGGGGTGGGGCCTGGGGATGCTCCATAATTATGTTGGTAAATGCAGTATTGGCATATATCTTCTTGAAAAGTTTAAGATCTCCATCAGTTATTTTGAGTTTCTTCTAAGTTGCAGTTGACTATGTAGTGTTACATTATCTCAGTGTTGTGTTGAGAAGGGGGATTGGCTGGTGAACATTTGCTGAGGATTTGTTATTTGTGAAATACTATGATAGTTTTATAACCAATATCTCGCTTAATTCTCACAAGTCCTTTTTCTCTTGCTCAAGGTTACCAAGATAATAAATGGCAGAGCTTGGTTCTGACACAGGCATATAAGAGCCCAAACTTATTTAACACTGTGCTGTGACTGCTTAGTGGCTAAGTCGTGTCCGACTCTTTGCAACCGCATGGACGGTAACCCGCCACACTTCTTTGCCTATGGGATTTCCCAGACAATAGTACTGGGGTGGGTCGCCATTTCCTTCTCCAGGGGATCTTCCGAGCCCAGGGATAGAACCCTGGTCTCCTGCTTGGCAAGTGGATTCTTTATCACTGAGCCATCAGGGAAGCGTTAACACGACTACATGGCCTTTAAGTCTGAAGAAGAGAGTATTCTTAAATCTCTCAGTCATTATGGTTGATGATTAGTAGTTGGAAGTTTTTCTATGGTAATTAGCAGAGAATCAAATGAAACACGTGTACATAGATATAATTTTTCTTCATCTACTTTTATTTTAAGTAGTCAAAACTTTTAAGAGCTTTCTGTGGTAATTGAAATGCAGTAACACTATATCTAAATTAATCTCAAAATGTATCCTAAATTTTAGGAACTGCCAAGATTGTTTTTGACTGACTATTATGTGAATAATCTTTGATAAGTGCTTTGGGAAGGTAGAAAGGAAGTTACAACAGCAACAGAATTCTTTTTAAAGAACATAGTTTACTTAGTCTTTAAAATCTTAATTTTTCTTTATCCTAATAGTAATTTATACTAATGCTCTAGGCATTTTTATGTACTCATTTACAGTAAATGTTTCATACCTACACATACAACTTTTTCAATGAAAAGATGTAAGTTATAGGTAGACTCTTTATCAGTGATAATTAAAGAAGGAAAGCAAGCAAGCACGCACTGGCTTGTCACTACTGTTTAGCTTAATCTTCTGAAAATTTCTGTACAGTGATTATTGGTATTTAAAATTAGGACTTAAGACTTTACATGAAATGCTAGTCAAGTTACCTGAATTAACTTCTGAATTAGTAAAACTTTTAAATATTTATCATGTTTGATTTTAATCAGAAGCCTTTAGTTAGTAGGAATATCCAAGTCATAAGAATATTCTGTTCCTTAAATCATTTTGCAAAATTTATTCAAATTATATTTCAGATCTTTCCTTGGAAAAGGCAATAGAATTTTTTTTTTCTTGTTGGTAATGAGTGAGAGCACCATTTGAAACATGATTTCCTTGTTGCGAATCAAGTCATTGGTTCCCAGAATTTTACATTTCATGGACCAGTAAAATGGTTTTTGCTTTTTATTTTTATGACTGAAAGAGGAGAACCTAATTTTTGTGTTGTGTTAGGGCATTAAAAACAAACAGCTTTGTCACCTACCATCATCATTTCATAAAAGAAATACTTTAACAAAATAAGGATTAGTATCCAAATGAGGGACTGTAGGGACTCATATATCAATACGTAAGATTATTGCTATACTAAGAACAGATGTACTTGATAATCCTTCATGAGGTAGAGTAATTGAAGGTGAGCAGATTTCAAAACTTTATTCTTGACGTTCTCCATTCGGTAGGATATGGGAGAGAGTACAGGTGGTGGCATGCACTGTCACAGGATGCAAGTGCCTTGTTCCTGATCACCCGATAAGGAGCAAAAAAAAGAGCTTATCTGAAGAGATTCAGAAGACGCATGAAAGCTTTCTGTAGGAACCACTGGTTTCATATTTATATTTACATAAATGTGTAATCGTTCTCTGGAATGTATTTCCCAGCTTATTTATGTTAAGGTACAGCTCAAAGCATTGACCACTGGGGTGCACAGTAATTCTTTTCCCTTACTGTTTAAACCCTAAGTTTGGCACTTGTACACTACCTGCTATTGTTAGTGTATCTTATCTCCAGACAGAATAGTGAATTCCTTCAATTGGGAACTTTGATTAATTTTTCTGTAAATCCCCTTTGGTGTCTGCATTTTATTTTAGCAGGTGCACAGTAAATGTTGATTCTTTAAAAAATGAACACAGTAGACTAATCTTGTGAAGACCAGAGTTCATAGAGAACAAAATGATGACAGTTTGTGTGAGCAAACATTAAAAATATCCTAATGAAAAGTGTGTGAAAGTCACTCAGTCACGTCCGACTCTTTGTGACTCCATGGACTGAAGACTCTACAGTACATGGAATTCTCCAGGCCAGAATACTGGAATGGGTAGCCTTTCCCTTCTCTGGGGGATCTTCCCAACTCAGGGATCCAACCCAGGTCTCCTACATTGCAGGCAGGAGCCTGCAGCTGAGCCATGAGGGAAGCTCAAGAATCCTGGAGTGGGTACCTTATCCCTTCTCCAGTGGATCTTCCCGACCCAGGAATTGAACCAGGGTCTCCTGCGTTGCAGGCGGATTCTTTATACTGACGTTTTACTTTATAATTACAGTATAAAGGTAACCATTATTACAATCAGAATTTAGCAGGATCTTAGATTTTTTCTTGCAACGAATGTGTTTCTGATTACCAATAATTAGAATTTTGATCAGTTTATGTAACGTACTTTAAAAAATGAATTTCTTTAAACAACTCATTGAGTGTTGGTTTAGAAATGGAACCCCTAGCATCCTGTCACTAGAAGCTAATTCATATTTTCTAATGATTTTATTCACAGTTTTCCCCTAAACAATGCTTCCACTTTGGATCCCTGTATGTCAGTGTTTTTCTGACCTTATTCGTATTTTGGTTGTTTATCTTTTCATTGTTGTGCTGGCTAACCATAAAAAGACAAAGTTGAGCTCTGTGTTCCTGCTCCAAGTTTGCTTGCTTGACTTGAATGCTCTTTCATGGGTGGAGACATTCCACATTGTCATGTGTTATATAGGCATTTTTCAAATTACGTTCAGTAGAAACCATGGAAAGAAATGAAGGCATTCCTCAGCTGTCACCTTTTGGGTAATCTATTTAAATGCATTATGTGCATTGTGGGAGATATTCCACGGGGAGAGAGCTTCACTGACTAAAAAGTGTTACTTTGACTTGATTATTAACTCATATGAGCTGAAAATACATGTTTAACATGTTTCCTAACAAAAGAAAATGATAAGGTTGTAGAAAGTTTGTATCATTTTCTTGAATACTTGAATAGTGCAAAGGAGAAATTTTGTGAATTGATACCTTTTTAGAAGTTAACCATATGGGAAAGTATAGTTTCCTGGAATAACTGTTAAAACAAATACACACATCAGTTACCTTTACTTTGTAGTAAACAAACTAAAGTATATACATTTTATTAGCCTTCAAAATTATTTTAGATGGTTCTAAACTTAATCTAGTATTTCTACTTTTTGTTTGGAACATTTCTGGAACTTTTCTGTTGGAGCTTCAGCTCCAGAAGCTTCTTTTGAGTATCCTGTGTGGTGTTTACTTTTTGGGGGAGAGTTTGTGAATTTTGAAAATGATAGACATTGGAGACATGTCTGGTGAATAAAGTAGATATGGGGAATCATGGTTAATAAATACTATCAGTAATTGAATGGTATTTTCTAAAAAGGTTATTCTTAATTGGAACATGGTCATAAAGAGTCCATCTTGGATTTTAGTCAACTCTTAATTGTATTGTTTGGATTTTAGTATGCTTCAGAATTTCTTTATGATTAACTTTGTGTTCTCTTTGTTTCTGTTCTAAATTTTGCATGAAACAAGTCAGTAGCTTATATAGTTTGTGAATTGACCATGGTCTTTTTTTTTTAGTGAATGTGTTTCCCACAAAAGATTTTGATGCTCCTGTTGCTAAATCATGACTCTGTATTTCATTATTGATTTTCCCAAAGATATGTTCATTTGTACCGTTTTTCTTAAAATTAGAACAGATGATATGTTCTACAGTTTATATCCTTTCTAATTTCGTGAAATGATCTGCATAAAAATTTTGCCTCATATTCAAGTTTTTTCCCTTTCAGAATGTCTGTTGCTATTTAACTCTTTCAGCTATCTTTTTTTTCTTTAAACGCTAAAATGTCTTTAAATTTCTGATTTTCTCAATGTGGTTGAGAAAAGCATGCTCATGAAAATGTCTCAAGTAATAAGCTTTCATTGCCTTCTATTCTTGCTTTTTGTCATCACCATCTCTTTTTTGTTTTTAAACATGGCTTACTTTCAAGTTTGTTGTTTTGTATGTATTTTATCTGAAACAAAAATTGAAGAATAATTATTTAAGTAATTAAAGACTCATAGAAGAATATAAAAAAAGAAAAATGCTATTCAAATTCTCAGGCATGGAGCTTAGCCAGCCCCCATTTAAAACTTCAGTAGACTCCCTTTATCCATCTCTGCTGCTGCTGCTGCTAAGTTGCATCAGTCATGTCACACTCTGTGCGACCCCACAGACAGCAGCCCACCAGGCTCCCCCGTCCCTGGGATTCTCCAGGCAAGAACACTGGAGTGGGTTTCCATTTCCTTCTCCATATCCATCTCTATCCAATATATAATTTTATAAAAATGAGATTATATTTAATTTTCTGGTTTATCACCTGCTTTTGAATTATACATTTTTAGAAATATTTCTGTGATAATGAATATTAGGTCCATTACTAGAGTTTATTTTCCTAGTTGTCTGACGGTGAATAGTATACTTTCATTTTCTCATGGTAATGGTAGATATTATACTATGTATATCTTTCTCATGAAATTATATTGTTCAGATTGTTTCTTGGAGATTTCACTTGCAATTTTATATGTTTTGCCCAAGATAGCATGCTGTTCTAATGCTTGTTTATTCAGAAGATATTTTTAGTAAAATCTCTAGTATATGCAGGCCTCCTAGGTGGCACAGTGGTAACGAATCTACCTGCCAATGCAGGAGATGCGGATTTACTCCCTGGGTCAGGAAGATCCCTTGGAGTAGGAAATGGCAATCCCCTGTAGTATTCTTGTTTGGGAAATCCCATGGAAGAGGTGCCTGGCTAGCTACAGTCCTTGGGGTGGTAAAGAGTTGACTATGACTTAGCGACTGAGCACTGACACACTCACTCTAGTATATTGAACACAGAAAATTAACCCTGAAAGTACTCTGGCTGACACACATATTGCTTTCATAATGTGATGATGTCATCTTCCTTCTCTGAGGTACCTATAGGAAAATCTATTTTATTACTCGGTGTGTTAATAAAGTTTGTTTGTAAGTTGTTTCAAATATTACACAGTATTTGTATTTACTGATAAATGATGCTGTTATTCATGTAGTGATTAACTCATTCATAAACAAATATATAAATCACTATTAATCATATGACTAGCATAAGATCCCGAGAAGGCAATGGCACCCCACTCCAGTACTCTTGCCTGGAAAATCCCATGGATGGAGGAGCCTGGTAGGCTACAGTCCATGGGGTCGCTAAGAGTCGGACACGACTGAGCGACTTCACTTTCACTTTTCCCTTTCCTGCATTGGAGAAGGAAATGGCAACCCACTCCAGTATTCTTGCCTGGAGAATCCCAGGGACGGTGGAGCCTGGTGGGCTGCCGTCTATGGGGTCGCACAGAGTCAGACACGACTGAAGCGATTTAGCAGCAGCAGCAGCAGCATAAGATCCCTGTCTGCATGTAGTGTATAATCAAGAGGAGGTGCCAGAAAATGTAGAATAGAGATCTAGGGTGAAATGAATTTGTTTTACTGGAAGGACTTAACCTAGAATATCAGGAAAGACATCCCTGAGAAGGCTATGTTTAAGTTACAAGGAACTTAACAGATGACTTGAATCTTTCTTGACCCTGTTCCATCCTTGTTTCCTGAATGCTCCTATTTGGTTTCTTGTTCTGGTCTCTTTCTTTTAAATTTTATGTACTTATTTATTTATTTTTGGCTGTACTGGGTCTTCACTGCTGCTGGTGGGTTTTCTCTAGTTGCAGGGGCGACTCTTTGTTGAGGTGCGTGGGCCTCTTATTGTGGTGACTGCTCTTGTGGAGCACAGGCTCTAGACATGCTGGCTTCAGTAGTTCTGGCAGCTCATGGGCTTACTTGCCCCGCAGCATGTGGAGTCTTTGACCAAGAATTGAACCCATGTCCCCTGCACTGGTAGAAGGCTTCTTAACCATTGGACCACCAGTGGACCACATATTTTCTTTCTTGAAGAAGAATGTTCCAAAGTTCTCTTGCATTGTTTTGTTGTTTAGTCACTAAGATGTGTCCTACTCTTTGAGACCCCATGGACTGTAGCCCTCCAGGCTCCTCTGTTCATGGGATTTTCCAAGCAAGGATACTGGAGTGGGTTGCCATTTCCTTCTCCAGGGGATCTTCCTGACCCAGGGATCAACTCCCCATCTGCTGCATTGGCAGGCAAATTCTTTTACCATTGAACCACCTGGGAAACCCCAAAGTTCTCTGTGTGTCTCTATTTTTTCTTTTCCATATAATTCGTTCTTATAGTTTCAGCTGTTCTGTTTTTATGCTCTGTTTTCTTTTTTATATAATATACATCTTATTTTTTACATCATCTGTCTTCCATTTACTAAACTACAATCTCAGGGTCTTGTGTTTTCTCCTTCCACTTCCAACATACAGTCAATATCTCTTATCATGCACACTTGAAAAAAAAATACTTCTAAACTCATCCTATCTTTTTATATATTCACTTACCAGAATTAAAGGCCTATTCTGTGTTTCACACTATTAAGAACTGGGAGGATATACTTTAAACAAAAGAGATACCAACACTACCCTCACAGAGTTTAGCATAAAGTGAAATTGCTTAGCCACCAGGAACATGCAAATCAAAACCATGATGAGATACCACTTCACACCTAATAGAATGACTGTAATAAAGTCAATAGATAATAACAAGTATGACTGGAGTATGGAGAAATTACATTCCTCCTACACTGCTGGTGGTAATGTAAAATGGTGCAACCATTTTCAACTACTTGCAGAACAGTCTAGTTCTGCAAGTAGTCTAGCAACAGAATAGTTGCCATATAACGTAGCAGTTCTCTTAAGTATATAATCAAGAGAATTGAAAACAAAATGTGTGTGTTAATGTTTATGGCAGTGTTAACATAATAGCCAAAAAGTGGAACCAACACAAAATGTCTATCAGCTAATAAATAGATAAATAAAATGTGGTGGTTTTGTTATTGAAATCAGTGGAATGTTATTTGTCAATAAAAAGAAACTAAGTGCTGATACTTGCTACAACGTAGATGAATTTAAAGACATTAAACTATGTGAAAGGCGCCAGTCACGAAAGACCACATATTGTAGGTTTCCATTATATGAAATGTTCTGTATAGGTGAATACATAGAGACAGATGGTAGATTAGTGTTTGCCAAAGGCTGAAGGTATTGAGGGGAAATGGAGAAATATGTGTCCTTGTCCCATATATCTGCTAATAGATATAGCATTTCTTTTTAGGGTGATAAAAATGTTCTAAAATTAATTGTGGTGATGGTTGCATAACTCTGAATATACCAAAACCTTTTAATTACACACTTGGAATCAGTTCAGTTGCTCGATGTTATCCAACTCTTTGTGACCCCATGGACTACAGCATGCCAGGCTTCCCTGTCCTTCATTATCTCCCAGAGTTTGCTCGAACTCATGTCCATTGAGTCAGTGATGCCATCCAACCATCTCATCCTCTGTCGCCCTCTTCTCCCCCTGCCCTCAGTCTTTCCCAGCATCATTTCCAATGAATCGACTCTTCCATCAGGTTGTCCAAAGTGTTAGAGTTTCACCATCAGTCCTTCCAGTGACTGTTCAGGATTGATTTCCTTTAGGATTGACTGGTTTGATCACCTTGCTCTCCAGAGGATTCTCAAGAGTCTTCTCCAACACCACAGTTCAAAAGCATCAATTCTAGTGCTCAGCTTTCTTTACGGTTCAGCTCTCACATCTGTACATGACTACTGGAAAAAGCACAGCTTTGACTATATGGACCTTTGTCGGCAAGTTAATGTCTCTGCATTTTAGTATGTGGTCTAGATTTCTTGTAGCTTTTCTTCCAAGGAGCAAGCGTCTTTTAATTTCATAGCTGCAGTCACCGTCTGCAATGATTTTGGAGCCCAAGAAGATAAAGTCTGTCATTGATAATAATTTCCCAATTTTGAACTCTTCCATTGTTCTGTGTCCGGTTCTAACTATTGCTTTTTGACCTGAATATAGATTTCTCAGGAGGCAGGTAGGTGAAGTGAAAGTGAAAGTCGCTCAGTCGCGTCGGACTCTTTGCGACCCCATGGACTATACAGTACATGGAATTCTCTAGGCCAGAATACTGGAATGGTTAGCCTTTCCCTTCTCCTCCAGGGGATCTTCCCAACCCAAGGATCGAACCCTAGTCTCCTGTTTAGCAGGCAGATTCTTTACCAGCTGAGCCACAAAGGAGGCAGGTAAAGTGATCTGGTATTCCCATGTCTTTAGGAATTTTCCATAGTTTGTTGTGATCCACATAGTCAAAGGCTTTAGCGTAGTCAATGAAGCAGAAGTAGATGTTTTTCTGAAATTATCTTGCTTTTTCTGTGATCCAGCGGATGTTGGCAATTTGATCTCTGGTTCCACTGCCTTTTCTAAAACCAGCTTGAACATCTGGAAGTTCTCAGTTCACGCATTGTTGAAGCCTAGCTTGAAGGGTTTTGAGTATTACCTTGCCTAGTATGTGAAATGAGCACAATTGTGCGGTAGTTTGAACATTCTTTGGCATTGCCCTTCTTTGGGATTGGAATGAAAACTGACCTTTTCCAGTCCTGTGGCCACTGCTGAGTTTTCCGAATTTGCTGGCATGTTGAGTGCAGCACTTTAGCAGCAGCTAGAATTCCATCACCTCCACTAACTTTGTTCTTACGTTTGAAATGGGTTGTTATATAATGTGTGAATAAATTTACAGTAAGCTGTTGTATTTTTTATGTATTGATCACTATTCACCACTAAAAACTGAGGCTGTAATTCTCTTCTACCAGTTCCCCAGCCCCAGCTTGGGCTTGGTATTCATCAGTATCGTTACGATGACCTAGAAGATGGCCAGTTACTGTCCCTGCCCTAACATAGCTCGCAGTGTGTTAGATATATGGGTAAATATACGGATATTATGGGACTTCCCTAGTGCCTCAGGTGGTGAAGTATCTGCCTACAGTGCAGTGACCTGGGTTCAGTCCCTGGGTTGGGAAGATCCCCTGGAGAAGCGATGGCAACCCACCCCAGTGTTCTTGCCTGGAGAATCCCATGGACAGAGGAGCCTGTCAGGCTACACTCCATGGGGTCACAAAGAGTCAGACACAACTGAGCAACTAATGCTTTCACTTTTCATACAAGGAAATTACACATTTAGTGAAATTATACATTTATGTCAGTTACGTGTAATGATATATAATGGTTGTAGTACATAGTGGTATGGAAGTTGATGAAGGCACATCTCACCTTGATTTGGGGAAAGGGGAAACTTCCTGAAGAAAGTTATTTTTTTTAGCTGTTGCTGCTGCTGCTGCTAAGTCATGTTAGTCGTGTCCGACTCTGTGCGACCCCATAGACGGCAGCCCACCAGGCTCCTCCGTCCCTGGGATTCTCCAGGCAAGAATACTGAAGTGGGTTGCCATTTCCTCCTCCAGTGCATGAAAGTGAAAAGTGAAAGTGAAGTCGCTCAGTCATATCCGACTCGTCTCGACCCCATGGGCTGCAGCCTACCAGGCTCCTCCGTCCATGGGGTTTCCCAGGCAAGAGTACTGGAGTGGGGTGCCATTGCCTTCTCCATTTAGCTGTTGAATGATGAGTAAAAGTTAGCCAAAGTTGTAAGAGAAAAGAGAGTACAGCAAACTGTTTCAGAGAGAGGGACTAGTATGTGCAAAGAGCTGGAGGTATGTAGAGGTGTTGAAAGATTTTATCAGGCTAAATGAGAAAATCAGATTTTCTCTTTAAGAAGAATCACTTTGGCTGCAGCATGGAGAATGCAGCTGAAAAGAGGACAAGACTTGAAGCAGGGAAACTAGTTCAGAAACTTGAGTAGTCTAAGAGAGTTGAACTAGCTTAGTGGCGATCTAGTTGGAAAATAGTAGATGGACTCAGGACATATTCAAGAAATACAATTGGTAGGAATTGGAAGTGGTTTGACATGAGGGAATAGAAGCAAAGTTGTGTGTGCACTTGGTTTCCAGTTTGGACAACTGGGTGAATGGAGTGCTTTTCACAGAGTGTATTCATTCAGTTAATGCTTACTTTGTGCTTACTCTATAGGTCAGAAGCAGAGTATATTTGAATGATATTTGGGGCAGACAGACAGTAAACAAGAAATTAAAGTGAAGTGTGAAATACATGCTAAAAGGATATGTAGGATATTGAGAGATGGCTTACTTACAAATAATACATAAAAATCGTTAAGAGGGTTTTTTTATCTTAGTCTGTTTCCTTAGATGTGTCTATTTTCTTAGGTGTATTTGAGTAGCAAATAGAAGTGAATTTACAAAGCCACAGGGAAACCACAAGGATAAGGATTCATGGTAGATTTTTTTTTTAGGGTTTTGGTGAACTATCCAAAAACACATGCAAAATTTTGTGTGTGTGTGTTTTCTGTGCCTTTCACTTCAGAAGAATTAATTAAGAACTTTAAGGTCAAATTTATTTTTATGATATTGTAGGAGGAAGTGGAGTGTGTATTTTTAGGGGTATGGGGAGAGCTAGAGCACAAAACTGTTGGAAAACAATAAAGGAGTGGCAGTAGTAACAATCCAGAAGTCTTTTATTGCCTTAAATAATGCACTGTGAAAATAAAAGGAAAGGAAAGTCGCTCAGTCATGTCCGACTCTTTGCGACCCCGTGGACTGTAGCCTGCCAGGCTCCTCCGTCCATGGGATTCTCCAGGCAAGAATACTGGAGTGGTTTGCCATTTCCTTCTCCAGGGGATCTTCCCGACCCAGGGATCGAACCCAGGTCTCCCGCATTGGAGGCAGACGCTTTAACCTCTGAGCCACCAGGGAAGTCCTGTGAAAATAAGGTCATAGGTTAAAATGAAAGATGAGAGTACATTTTCTCAAAGCATGTTGGTTTTTGCTAAGAATTGTACAGTTAAAAAATCATGTAACAGTCTCTGGGAATTCCCTGGCCATCTAGTGGTTTGGACTCCAGACTTCATTGCAGGGATCGTGGGTTTGATTCCTGGCTGGGGAACTAAGTAGATGCAAACTTTGTAGAGTGGCCAGAAAAGAAAAAGATGTCTCTTAACTTTTTTCAGTTTTTAGATTTACAAAGTTGTGTTTTCTGAGAAAATAAAAGTAAAATACTGTTTTTAAACAAGAAACTTTTACATTGATATATTTTTTCTTTTTTGCTGAAAATATTTCTAGAGTTCCTTTGAGTATTTGTGACTTCTTTTGCATATTTTACTGTTGTTTTTTTTTTTAAGTTGCACAGTTAATGAAAAAAGTAGCAGTTCTACAAAAAGATTGTGTGGTTTATTTTGACCTTGAGCAGACATCATTGGATTTGTTTTAGCTTAAATGAAATAGGAAATGGTTATTATATTACTAAACCTCAACTCAAAATTATCATGGCATTCCCCTCCCACCCCACCCCCTACACACACTGCTTTTTTTTTCCCTGGCCATGCCATGAGGCAGTTGAGATCTTAGTTCACTGACCGTGTAGACCCTGTACCTCCTGCAGTGGGAGCATGGAGTCTTAACCACTAGACTGCCAGGGAAGTCCCTTTTCTGCCCTTTTTAACTTACTCTTGACATTTAAAGCCAATCTTACTTAGTGATGGAGGAAGATTATGTATATGTTTGTTTTATGTGTGAGATTGACTGATGATATGTAAATTGTTCCCTTTTAAATACACTTAAGTGACAAAAAGTGGCAAGACAGTATGTATGATATGATTCCATTTGGGGGGAAACATTTGCATAGAAAGTAAATCTGAGGATGTTACCCCAATTCTTAATGGCTATCTCTGAGAGGGAATTATTTGGATTATGCCATCTTTGAGTTGTGTATAACAAGCAGAAAAAAGTAATGAAGATGCATCTGGACTGGAGAAAAATGCCTAAATGGCGACTTCCAGTAATGTATTCAGAACTAAATTCAGAGACAGTGACATAATGAATATTAGTGTTTTAGTCTTTAGCCACTCAAGGAAGCTGGTATTGGTGGTTAAGTATTTCTGTATTATGCCATTCTTTTCTCTGAACCTTTTATTTCATGAGGAAAGACTGATTATCATTAGAATGGCTACCTCAGGAGAGTTTTACAAGTAAGAAAATGATTTAGGAGTTTAGTTGGATGTATTTTGAAGCTTTTGGCAAATAGACTACTGAGAAAATAATGAGAATTTCAAAAAAGGCAAATAGTTGGAGTTTTTGGTTTGTTTTAAAATATTTATCTGGCTGTGTTGGGTCTTGGTTGCAGCGCAAGGGATCTTTTGTTGCAGTGCACAGACTCTGTAGTTGTGGCGCTTGTGCTCAGCGGTTATGGCACAACCATAGTTGCTCCACGACACATGGACCTTAGTTTGCCAACAAGAGATTGAAACCCAAGTCTCCTGCTTTGCAAGGCGGATCCTTAACTACTGGACCACCAGGGAGGTCCCATGGCAGATAGTCTTGAAGAATAAAGAGATTTTAAAAGCTACAGAAGCAATTTTTACATGGTGAGCTCTTTTACCTTGTTTTATATGAATATGAAAACCACTTAATGATGAATATCTCTTTTAAGAATGAATTGCAAAAATGGCTACAAATCTCTAAGAATAGAATCAGGAATGTTGAAGCCTAGAGTTACATGAATTTTATGAAAACTTTTTTGAAGACAGTGAAAAGAGGGCTCTTAGGAGTTGTGAAATGAATCAAAACTAGGAAGAAGGAAATAACTGATGGTACAGCATTTAATTTACCTGTGCATTTGTTTAAAATGGTCTAGTACTCTGACTGGAAGAATTCTAATATCCATTATTAAGTGGATAGTTTTAGAAGAGGTTATGTTGATAACTGGATGCCAGTTTGAGTTTTCTGAAAACAAGTTTTATGTTGACCTATCTTCACTTCCTTTTTTTGGCAAGGTTAGCAAGTTCAAATGAGGGAAGTTTTACAAATGTAGCTTGATTTTGCAGTACAGCACTTGGACACTCTCTTGTTAGATCTTTGTGGTCAACATGACGGAAATCTGACATGAATATTAGCAGGATTATATGGATTAACCGCTGAATGAACCACTGTATACTCATCACTACTCATCAGCCTACTGATGAATCACTCAGTGTCAATCCAGAGGGAAGACTAAAGTAGTGGTCCTTATGTTCTTGACTCGATCTCATTCAACATTGTAGTATTGGGTTGGCCAAAAAGTTTGTTGGAGTTTTTCTGTAAGATGATATGGAAACACTCAAATGAACTTTTCAGCTAACCCCAAATAGATAAAACTGTAGAAGCTGAGAGAGAACTCCAAAAAGTGTGAAATAGTAGGTTTTAAAAAATAAAATGAAAAGATAATGGGTATTAATTGACATTTCTGCATTAAAATATTGATAACTATAGGTTGGTAGAGACCATCTTTGACAAACATGAGAAAAAGATTGCTTGAAAGTTTAAAAGCAAGCCTAGTGTCTGATCAGAGTATAATCATTTTAAAATGTACTAATTCAGTATAAAGCTAAATTAGTGTTTAGTCCAGATTTTTAAAAATATCTGTTTCTTTACCTTGTGAAATCACATCTGTAGAACTGTGTCTAGTCCTACAGTTTTTGATTTGTAGGCTGTTTCAGCAGATCCTACCAATGACAGCTTTTTTTTTTCATTACTCATTAGTTGAATGGCTTTGTATAACAAAATTATTTCTACAGAAAAAAAAAAAAAACTATATTCCAATCCTTTTGCTAGAATTGTTAACAAATTTATACATAGTTATAGACACACACTTGTAATTCTTCATATGCCCTAAGATCCCCCCTCCTCCAATCATCAGCTCAACTATTTCTTTTGAGTCCCTTGAAAAAACAAAGGGAGCAGTTTTCAAAACCACGAATCAATACTTAGCCTTGGTATTAGGAGAGCCATTAGTAGGAAAACGGTAGAAGGACCTCTTGCACATATTAATTAGAATTCTTTGTTTTAAGTAGGAAAAATCCATTAGAACTAGCCTAAATAAAGTAATTCATTGTAAGATTATAGAGATATCTTATAGAATCTGGGCTTCTGGAATGAATTAGAGCCAAGAAGTATATGCAACACAGGAAGTCCTCTATGTTTCTCATCATTTTTTTCTAACAAATCCACTTGATTCTTTTTTACAGCAAGCTAGGTTTCTTGTTTTCTCAGTTCAGAAGGAAAAATAAAAGGCTACCAACAATTTCAGAGTTTATATCTGGTCTAGGTATCCAGAGAGATTGATCACCTTCTGAGTTCTAATTCTGGGTTCTTGGGAAAGGGATCAATTGATCCACCTTTTAGGTTACTCATATATCATCTGAGGTCATCAACAGTAGCTGGTGGGGCTGATTCTCTCTGAACAAACATACCTACTCTGTCATTCTGACTAGTGTATTATGAGAATATGAGGAAGACAAAGCTAGAATTGAATTT
The DNA here is from genome assembly GCF_054371585.1 of Giraffa tippelskirchi. NCBI lineage: Eukaryota > Metazoa > Chordata > Mammalia > Artiodactyla > Giraffidae > Giraffa > Giraffa tippelskirchi. The sequence continues at coordinate 112,047,865 of NC_137278.1, read as the reverse complement.
ATAAGGAAGCAAGATTCGATTATTTAAATATACAGTCTATAAAAATGAAAAAGCATAAATTTTAAATCTTAGATCAGCAGTTCTTAAATCTTTCTGTTTCAAAGCCCTTTTATACTCTTAAAATTTGAATGGACTACACCACACAGGGTACGTAAAACTGGGGAAATCTCAGATGGATTATATCGATGTCAGTGTCATGGATATAATATTACTGTATATAGCTTTCACAGAATTTTATCATTAAGGGAAACTGGGCAAAGTAATATCTGTTTTTACAACTACCTGTGAATCTATAATTATCTCAATAAAATAATAATACTAATTTGTTGGTTACTATTATTTTTTGCCTACTATTATTTTAATAGGGAAGAACCCAAAGACCATTTTGCTTATGTTGACTGTCTTCCAGTATTTAACGAATTAGAAACTAAAACTCAAAAATCTTTAAAATATTTATTTGTTTTAAAATAACTCATATGCAAATATACTGGATTGTCCAGAAAGTTCGTGAACAGCATGTTAATGGAAAATAAGCATTTTGCAAGTCAAAAATTTTAATGAAGAATGGCTTTGTTTTACATTTTGCAGTTTTTAATGTCTTGCTTAATAGAAGATAAATGGATTCTTATAACAATTTCTGCATGTAGTATGTTGTGATTTCACATATATAGCTTCTGGAAAATTCCACCATTACATTTGTGAGAGAATGAGAATGTTAACCATGCCAGACTTCCTGTAAGGGTTTCACAGAGCCTGTAAGCTAAATAAATGAAAAGATATACTAGGTTCATGGTTTGGAAGGTTGACTCTTATAAAGAAGTTAATTCTAAACCAATCACAGATTCAACACAAGCCAAACCAAAATCCCAGTTGTGTGTGTGTGTGTGTGAGAGAGAGAGAGAAAAATGACAGTCTGATGATCAATGAAAAAGGCCAAATATAGCCTGGTTAATCTTTAAAACAGAATGGTGCAGGGGAACGGATGGGTTGGGAATTTGGAATTGACATGTACATGCTGCTATATTTAAAACAGATAATCAACAAGGACCTACTCTATAACACAGGGAACTCTCTCAATACTCTGTAATAACCTAAATGGGAAAATAATTTTTTAAAAATTAGATACATGTATTATATATAACTGAATCATTTTGCTGTATACCTGAAACTTAATACAACACTGTTAATCAACTTTATTCCAATATAAAAATAAAAATTTAAAAAGAATGAAAAAGGTGAAAGGAGTTATTTACTCTGATGGAAAATAAATGGAACTCACTCAGCCTACCCATATGGAAAAAGGGTTGATATCCTGTACCTTACTTCATACACAAAGATCAATTTGAGATAGATTGCAGATCTAAATGTGAAATATGTAATAATAGATATTGAAGAAGGTAACACATTAAGATGTCTTCATAAACTTGAGGTGGGGAAAATATGTTTAAACTGGACACAAAAATCATTAACTGTAAAAGAGAAGACTGATTAATTGGAGTACATTACAATGAAGAATTTCTGTCCCTCCAAAGATAACATTAAGAGAAGTAAGCTTCAGGATGGGAAGATACTTGTCTCACGTAGAGTTGACATAACATAGAGTTTATATTCTGGAGAAGGCAATGGCACCCCACTCCAGTACTCTTGCCTGGAAAATCCCATGGATAGAGGAGCCTGGTAGGCTGCAGTCCATGGGGTCGCTAGGAGTCAGAGACGACTGAGCGACTTCACTTTCACTTTTCACTTTCATGCACTGGAGAAGGAAATGGCAACACACTCCAGTATTCTTGCCTGGAGAATCCCAGGGATGGCGGAGCCTGGTGGGCTGCCGTCTATGGGGTCGCACAGAGTCGGACACGACTGAAGTGACGTAGCAGTAGCAGCAGAGTTTATATTCAGGGATTGTATATATGTGTGCTTAGTTGCTCAGTCGTGTCCAACTCTTTGCGACCCCATGGACTGGAGCCCGCCAGGCTCCTCTATCCATGGGAATTCTCCAGGAAGAATACTGGAGTGGGTTGCCATCCTTCCTCCAGGGGATCTTCCTAATTCAGGGATCAAACCCAGGTCTCCCGCATTGCAGGCAGATTCTTTACCATCTGAGCACCAGGGAAGCCTGGTGTATATATGTATTAAACTACAAATCAGTAAGAAAAAATACACAAGCACATCACAAAAGCAAACATTCAAATGGTGATAAACATAAAAAAAATTATTCAATATTGTTCATCAGAGAAAGTATATTGTTATTTTTCAATATATATATGAAAGTATATGTTAAAGTATATTCAGTGTTGTTCATCACAGTAAAGTATTAGTATATATCCACCAGAATGGCTAAATTTTAAGACTGATAGTATTAAATACTGGAAAGGATGTAGAGAAACCAGAATTCTTAGATATTGCTGGTATAAGAAGTTATGAGATTTCAAATGAATTCAAATATTTTGAAAAGTTGTCTCCTTTGCTAGGTTAGACATGTAAACATTTACTGTGGGTTAATACTCTTTCCGGGCTTCTGAGGTGGTGCAGTGGTGAAGAATCCACCTGCCAATGCAGGAGACGCGGTTTTGATCTCTGGGTTGAAAAGATACCCTGGACTAGGAAATGGCAACTCAGTCCAGTATTCTTACCTGAGAAATCCCATGAACAGAGGAGCCTGGCAGGCTAGTCCATGTCATCACAAAGAGTTGGAGATGACTTAACGACTGAACGCAATATACTTTTTAAAGCTAAAATTTCACAACAGACTGCTAAGGCTGCTTACTAAACTAATTCATTCCTAAAATTGGTAGAATTTATAGAGGACAGAGATTCTCTTATACTGATTAGCTGGTGATTGAACTATCAATATTTCATGAATTTAACAATGTTTGTTGAGTGCCTTGTATGTGCCAAGCTTGATACTAGGAGCTAAGGAATACAGACCAGTCTTTGCTCTTATTAATCAGATAATCAATCAGTGTTGAGTATTTTGAAGGAAAAGCACAAAATGCTGTACATATGTCCAGTATATTTCAATTAAAAATAAAGAATAAAGGGAATAAAAGGATTTGAGAGTTTAGGTGGAGTCTCTGGAAGTGATGGTTGAACTGAGAGCTGAAGGATGAATTGGTATAACTTGGTAGAGTTGGTAAAGGGAGGAGAGGTAGAATCTTAGTGGTGAAATGCTGAGGAATAGGACAAAGGAAACAACATGGAAAAGCCCTTCATAGGAAGGACAGAGGGAGCACAGCCCAGCGGAAGAGTGGAAGAATCCAGTGGAAGTATGTCCAGAGCACATTAATGAGAAGAGTGGTGCCACAAGATGTATAGAGAGGTGGGCAGAGGTCAGATCTAGTAGGACTCAGGGAGTTAAAGTCGCTCGGTCATGTCCAGACTTTTTGTGACCCCGTGGACTGTAGGCTACCAGGCTCTTCTGTCCATGGGATTTTCCAGGCAAGAATACTGGAATGGGTTGGCATTTCCTTTTCCAGGGGATCTTCCTGACCCAGGGATCAAATCCAATTTCCTGCATTGCAGGCAGACTGTTTACCATCTGAGCCACCAGGGAAGCCCACATACATTTCATACTGAGAGCTCTCGAAATGCATCGGAGATTTAATTGCCTTAATGTAATCAGATTTGCATTTTTAAGTGACATCTGCTACCTATCGAAAAGATTGAGGCATGGGGGAAGAGAGAAGAGGAAGTTCTACCAGGAGACCAATTCCAGAGTCTATTGCAATAGTTCAAACAAGAGATCTTTTCTCAGATGGCTCTTCAGTTGAACACTGGTATTTTTACAACATGTTTAAAGGCATACTAAGTGGGGGAGGGTATAATAATTCTATGGTTTGTATGTTTGAGATGATTCATAAACAAGGGTAAGCTAGAATTTTTCACTATCTTTAAAATGTGCTGAAGGAGGTGAGTGAGGAAGGAGCTAAACCCAAGTGATGGAAATGCAGTCAGGGTTTTGGGTCTGAAGGATGTTCAGCTTTCAGAAATGGAAAATAGTCTGTGAAGAAGGTTGTAAGAATGGATGGTGGCAAGCCTAAAAGTATATACCTGGTGTATAAAATGGTAAAGAATTTGCAACACTGAACAATGAATTAAAGTCTACTGGAGAATTAATTTGATAGTTATGAAAAATAGCAGCTTGGAAGCCATTTCAGTAGTTCAGCCCAGAGATTAAACTATTCCTTCTAGTCTCCCTTTAATTTTATTTGATACTGTAGGTTTCCTATTTACTGAGAAAGACTTGGGTTTTAGATCAGTATTTTATAATTCTTATCTTCAGAATTCTGTGGTAAAGTTACAAAGTGATTTTTGTTAGACATCATAAGAAGTTAGGAATTGATACATTTTTTTTTCTTTCCCTTTTCAAGTCAGTAATACTAACTTTCTTAGCCACAGCTACATTCTTTGTTTTAATAGAGTTGCATAAACTTAATTGAGAAATGCTTAAATAATTTGAACTGATAATATTCATCTTTTACAATGACTAACCCTTGAAATTGAAGGTTTGTGTGTTTTTTTATTCATATGTTCTATTAATGCATTAACTTTTTTTTTTTTCCTTAGTGAAATTCATAGTGAACAGTGTGAAGTATTTTAATTTTATGTAGTTCTTACAAAGATCAAAAAATGTTTTTTTAAGGACAGAGTAATTAGTGGAGATTATATTTTGAAATATACTTTGAAGATTTATTTTAATTGTTGTCATAGTTATCTCATATAGTTCTTTTCCAGTTGGGTCTTATTGGCTGATTCACATAGGCCCTTTCCTCACTCAAAAAACTCCTCTCTTCTCTCTTCAGTCCCACCCAAATGATAAATATGATTTGTTGTTAATTTACAAAATGATTCCACCCCTTTCTATTTGAAAGCAATATGGCATTAAGTAGAAGCTATAGTTAGGGTGTAGAACTTTTAGTTTGTAACAAGTTCTTATAAAAAGCATGAAAAGTCCTACCTTTCCATCTTTACAAGGACCTATCTCTGGGAATAATAGTAAGCCCAAATAATTATGTTTAACTGTGGCTTGCCTAGTAGCTCAGAGATTAAAGCATCCACCTGCAATGCAGGAGACCCTGGAGAAGGAAATGGCAACCTCCTCCAGTATTCTTGCCTAGAGAATTCCATGGACAGAGGAGCTTGGTGGGCTACAGCTGATAGGGTTGCAAAGAGTTGGATACAACTGAGCGACTAACACACACGTAATAGACATTGTTTTTAGGCACATGTATTGTCTCAAAATAGTCATATGAAGTAAATATGTTTATTCTTATTTTTGTATTATACCAGTGAAGAAATGAGATACAGTTGTGACTGCAAGGTCACAACAAAGCTTATACATTGCACAGCTGGGATGTGAACCTGGGTGGTAGTGGTGGTTTCAGCTGCTAAGTTGTGTCCAACTCTTTGTGACCCCATAGACTGCAGCACTCCAGGCTTCCCTGTCCTTCACTTGTCTTCTGGAGTTTGTTCAAACTCATGTCCATTGAATTGATGATGCCGTTCAACCATCTCATCCTCTGTCATCCCCTTCTCCTCCAACCCTCAGTCTTTGCAAGCATCAAGGTCTTTTCCAATGAGTCAGCTCTTCTCATCAGGTGGCCAAAGTATTGTAGTTTCATCTTCAGCATCAGTCCTTCCTGTGAATATTCAAGGTTGATTTCCTTTACGATTGGTTTGATCGCCGTGCTGTCCAAAGGACTCTTGAAGAGTCTTCTCCAGCACCGCAACTCGAAAGCATCAATTCTTCAGCAGCTAGGCTTCTTTATGGTCCACCTCTCACATCTGTACATGACTATTGGAAAAAACCATAGGGTAGTTTGACTCAACATTGTTCACAGTGTTATAGTGCCTCTGGGCTACTTGAGTCATTAGATTCTACCTCTTTTGGTATCCTAAAGAATACCTGGGGCTAATTATAGGTCAATTGATAGGCTAGAGCCTTTCTGGTAGATCAGTTATCTCATAAAACTGTACCAATGGGGTATTCCAAGAAGCTTCCTATATACAGACAGGGAACACTAAGGTTTGCTTTTGCAGCTTATATGTGCTACTGTCCTAGAGCTTGCTATTGAGGTACTATTAGACAAGAAATGTAGAACCCTGACTAATAGGAGTGTGGTTCATTTTTGAATAATCAGTCTTTGGTTCTAAATACTTTACCTGAAATATGTTATCTCCTATAACGACTAAAGTATAACACAAAACTAACAGGTCAGTCCTGAATATTCATTGGAAGGACTTATGCTGAAGCTGAAACTCCAATACTTTGGCCACCTGATGCGAAGAACTGACTCATTTGAAAAGACCTTGAATGCTGGGAATGATTGAAGGCAGGAGGAGAAGGGAATGACAGAGGATGAGATGGTTGGATGGCATCATCGACAATGGACGCGAGTTTGAGTAAGCTACAGGAGTTGGTGATGGACGGGGAAGCCTGGCGTATTGCAGTCCATGGGGTCACAAAGAGTCGGACACGACTGAGTGACTAAATTGAACTGAACAGGTCAGTAGTCTTATTAGTATTTTATGATTCCATTATGTTCTTTTAGATGTTCCCTTGTCAGAAGACATCATATAAAAAGCCTTATTAAATGCTTTTGTGTCATTTTCAGTTTACATATATAGGATCATATACCTTCTTTTCTGCTAGCTTCTGCTCTTCTATTAAGTCATTTTTTCCATTACTAAAAGCTTGTTTGTTTTCGTTGGATAATCTGATTCCAAGTTTAGAACTTCTGCGTTTTATAGGACTGTGGATGACAGAAAGATAAAAAATGAAAAGACGACAAGTAAAGCATTTACTAGTTTCAGTAGAAAGTTCACATCTATCTTTTTTTTTCTATTATTAACTGTTCTCTGCCTATTTTGAAATAAAAGTAAAACTAGCACCTAGTTTATGTATGGCGGTTATCATTGATGCTTACAGCACCACAAGCATTGTGCTCTCTGAAGATTTGAAATAATTAAATGCAATGCTTTGGATCATCATCCTGTTTTAAATAGAAGTAAATTTTAGGAAAGATTCCACTTTTTACTCTGCAAGGCTCTATAAAATTTAACATTGATTAAAGAAATCTTTATATAGGAAAAATGAATTATGAGTTAGTATCCTGACTAAACATTTCCAGTCCCAGAGACCCATTTATATAAAGATATAAAGATATCTTCTATTCTTTCGGAAGTTTATGGTACCAAGCAGTCTGAATGCTCCTTAGGTTAATGGTGGAGATCATTCCATTTAAAATGCCATGAATCCCGATCCCTAATCTGGAAAGATCCCATGTCCCCCAGGGCAAATAAGCCTGTGCACCACAACTATTGAGCTTGTGCTCTGGAGCCTGTAGGCCTCAACTACCAAAGCCTGTGTGCCCTGGAGCCTGTGCTCCGCCGCAGGAGAAGCCCCAGCAGTGAGAAGTCCGTGCACCACAGCTAGAAAGTAACCCTCACTCTCCACGGCTAGAGAAAGCCCGCTCACAGCAACAGAGACCCAGTGCAGCCAAAGTCAATAAACAACAAAAGAGTATTAATAAAAACTTAAAATTCTAGAATAATACAGAGGTGAAAATATGTTGAATTAGATAGAGATTTCCTAGCTACAGTACCAAAAGCACAATGCATAAAAGAACAAATTGATCAATTGAACCTCATGATAATCAAAAACCTTTGTTTTTCAAAAGTCACTATTAAGAGAGTTAAAAGACAAGCCACAAACCAGGGGAAACTTTTTACAAAGCATATATCTGATAAAAGCCTTGTTTCCAGAATTTTTTTTTTTAACTCTCAAACCTCAAAAATGTGAAACAACCCAATTTTTTTAAGTGGGCAAAAGATTTAAACAGACTCTTTATAGTATGTGTGTATATATATATATATATATACACGAATACCTAAGAAGTATAAAAGATACTCAATATCATTATTCACTAAGAAAATGCAAATTAAAACCACAATGATATAGCACTACACACTTTAATTTAATGGCTTAAATTCAAAAGACGAACTATACCAAGTATTGGTGAGGATATAGAGGAACTACACCTTTCAGACATTGCTGGTAGGAATGCAAAATGGTAAAATTGCTTTGGAAAACAGTTTGGTACCTTCTTAAAAAATTAAGGAGCTTCCTTACATCTACCTTTTGATCCAGCTGTTCTCCCCCTAGATATTTATTCAAGGGAAAAGAACTATGTCCCTACAGAGACTTGTTCAAGAGTGTTCATAGCAGTTTTATTTGTGATAGCCAAGACTGGGAATAATCCAAATGTCCGTGCATGCATACTCAGTCGTGTCTGACTCTTTGTGACACTGTGGACTGTAGCCCACCAGGCTTCTCTGTCTATGGGATTTTTCCAGCAAGAATACTGTTGTGGGTTGCCATTTCCTCCTCCAGGGGATGTTCCCTACCCAGGGATTGAACCCACATATCTTCGTGTCGTGCGTTGCAGGTGGATTCTTTACTACTGAGCCACCAGTGAAGCCCATCCAAATGTCCATCAACAGGTAAATGGTACAACAATTGTGGTGTATTTATACAATAGAATATACTTATCAGTAAAAAAGAATGAGCTATTAATATATATATAACATGTTGTTCAGTTGCTAAGTCATGTCTAACTCTTTGTGACCCCATGAACTGCAGCACGGCAAGCTTCCCTGTTCTTCACTATCTCCTGGAGTTCGCTGAAACTCATGTCCATTAAGTCAGTGATGCCATCCAAACATCTCACTCCCTGTCACCCCCTTCTTTTGCCCTCATTCTTTCCTGGCATCAGGGTCTTTTCCAGTGAGTCAGCTTTTTTCATAAGGTGGCCAAAGTATTGGAGCTTCAGCATCAGTCCTTCCAATGAATATTCAGGGTTGATTTCCATTATGACTGACTGGTTTGATCATCTTGTTGTCCAGGGCACTCTCAAGAGTCTTCTCCAGCACCACAGTTCAAAAGCATCAATTCTTCGGCTCTCAGCCTTCTTTATAGTCCAACTCTCAACATCCATGACCACTGGAAAAACCATAGCTTTGACTTTATGGACTTTTGTTAGCAAAGTGATGTCTCTGCTTTTTAATACATGTCCAGGTTTGTCATAGCTATTCTTTCAAGGAGCAAGTGTCTTTTAATTTCGTGACTGCAATCATGAATGAATCTCATAATAATCATGCCATTAAGGAATCCAGACTTAAAAAGTTATTTAATTATAAAAGTATATTGTGTTGTGGAATCTAAAAAGAAATGAATACAAATGAACTTACAAAACAAACAGACTCACAGACCTTGAGAACAAGCTTATGGTTGTGAGGGGCAAGGTGTGGAGGCGATGATGGGGAAAGGGATAGTTAGAGAGCTTGGGATGGACATGTACACAGTGCTATATTTTAAATGGTGAACCCACAAGGACCTACCTACTGTATAGCACATGGAACTCTGCTCAATGTTATGTGGCAGCCTAAATGGGACAGGAGTTTGGGGCAGAATGAATACATGTATATGTATGGCTGAGTCATTTTGCTGTTTATCTGAAACTCACAACATAGTTTGTTACTTGGCTAATTGGCTATATCTCAATACAAAGTTAAAAGTCTTAAAAGATAAATAAAATGCTGTGAACCCTTATAGATCACTGCACCATAGAATATAGCAGTCTTCCAGTTGTAAAAAAAAATAATAATAGATTTAGGATGTTTATAATTCTAAGTTCTCATTATTCATAGCTCACTCATTCATTCATTTGTTCATTCAGCCAGCAAGTATTTATTGTGTGCTTGCTTTGGCACTCATGTTTTGATAAGCATCTTAAGGTATAAGAACTTTTTCAATGAAAGTGGAATGATTTCTTAAGCATAGATTCTCAGAACTGAATCTTCTGGATCAAAATGAAGGGATATTTTTTTAAACGATATACTGTAAGCCTAAGCAAATTGCTCCCAAAGGATTGCACCAATCTGACTGCTCACTTGAAATGGAAGTCTATTTTACTCGAGCCTCACTTGTACTATACACATTACCAGCCCCTTTCAGTTGAGTGTAGTGGTACAGATAGTTTTTAGCATTTAAATATATTACAGATAAATTGTATAAATTTAAAAAATATTAATGAAATCCTTTTCATAATTATTTTAGTGGTTTTTTAGTAGAAAATGCCTGATTCAAAAATCATCATTAAAAATACACAGGACTTAGGAATGAAGCAAAAACTTAAAACAGATGTACAAACAAAATACGTTTAATTGGAAACATAGTTATAATACCAGGTAACAAATCACTAGTCAAATCTATCACTGAAAGTAGAGGGAAGGTATTGATAGCTGTGAAGAACACTGGTACTTTCTTAGGTTAAGTCTTTCCCATGCTATTTTTAACCTGTTCTTACATTGTCTCTCTGAGCTTGTGTCCCCTTTTGTAAATGTGGATAATATAAGCTTGGAAAATGATTTCCCAGAAAGGGAAGGAAGAAGATTTGGAATACACAAGTACTATGATGCCTCCCCTTCAGGTAAAAGGAAGATGAAAAGAAGAAAAACATTCTAGAGTAGGATATTTGAGCAGTTTTTCTTTATGTACCTCCGCAGCAGCACTCAACTGTTGTTACCGTTAGTGTATAATATTAAACTCACGTGGTACGGTATTTAGAGTAGTGGGCTTTTCAGTTTTACTTTTACACAGATATTTACAAAGAAATTTGGAAAATGACCTGTAAAAATTATTTGATGGCTTTTAAGTATAGCAAGCAGGAATATAATAGCTATAATAAAACACGAATAAAATTAGTGAAGAAAGTTTATTTTGATAACATGGCAGCTGGAAGAAAGATTAGCCAAGCCATCTGTGAATTGAATTACAGCATAACGTGTTAAAGTGGATTTTCAAACATGAATTTTTCTATTTTAAATTTTGGAAATGATTTTGTATTTGTATTAAAGCTTGTGTGGTCTTGGTAGTCACTTCTAGCAAAGTAAAGATGCTCCACTGTGTCTTGAAGAATTAAATAATAGTTCTTTTCTCACCTTGCTTTCTGGTTTACATCTCTACTACACACTTTTATTTGTCCATTATTTGTCCTTTATTTGTCGCTTAATAGTTCCTAGGGATATTTGCTTTTCAAAAAGCTAGATATGAAGCCAGTGAAGTCTACTTCTTCAGACCAGTAATGCTGAAGAAGCTGAAGTTGAATGGTTCTATGAAGACCTACAAGTCCTTCTAGAACTAACGCCCAAAAAAGATGTCATTTTCATCATAGGGTACTGGAATGCAAAAGTAGGAAGTCAAGGGATACCTAGGGTAAGAGGCAAATTTGGCCTTGGTGTACACGATGAAGCAGAGCAAAGGCTAACAGAGTTTTGCCAAGAGAACTCACTGGTCATAGAAGACACTCTCTTCCAACAACACGAGAGAAGACTCTACACACAGAGATCACCAGATGGTCAACACCGAAATCAGATTGATTATATACTTTGCAGCCAAAGATGGAGAAGCTCTATACAGTCAGCAAAAACAAGACTGGGAGCTGACTGTGGCTCAGATCATGAACTCCTTATTGCCAAGTTCAGACTTAATTGAAGAAAGTAGGGAAAACCACTAGACCATTCAGGTATGACCTAAATCAAATCCCTTATGATTATACAGTGGAAGTGAGAAATAGATTCAAGGGACTAGATCTGATAGGTAGAGTGCCTGAAGAACTATGGATGGAGATTTGTGACATTGTACAGGAGACAGGGATCAAGATCATCCCCAAGAAAAAGAAAGGCAAAATGGCTGTCTGAGGAGGCCTTACATATAGCTGGGAAAAGAAGAGAAGCGAAAAGCAAAGGAGAAAAGGAAAGATAGACCCATTTCAATGCAGAGTTCCAAAGAATAACAAGGAGAGATAAGAAAGCCTTCCTCAGTGATCAAACAAATAGAGGAAACCAATAGAATGGGAAAGACAAAGAAATCTCTTCAAGAAAATTAGAGATAACAAGGGAACATTTTATGCAAAGATAGGCTCAATAAAGGACAGAAATGGAATGGACCTAACAGAAGCAGAAGATATTAAGAAGAGGTGGCAAGAATACACAGAAGGAATATACAAAAAAGATCTTCACAACCCAGATAATCACGATGGTGTGATCACTCACCTAGAGCCAGACATCCTGGAATGCGAGATCAAGTGGGCCTTAGGAAGCATCACTACAAGCAAAGCTAGTGGAGGTGATGGAATTCCAGTTGAGCTATTTCAAACCCTGAAAGATGATGCCGTGAAAGTGCTGCACTCAATATACCAGCAAATGTGGGAAACTCGGCAGTGGCCACAACACCAGAAAAGGTCAGTTTTCATTCCAATCCCAGAGAAAGGCAATGCCAAAGAATGTTCAAACCACTGCACAATTGCACTCATGTCACACGCTAGTAAAGTAATGCTCAAAATTCTCCAAGCTAGGCTTCAACAGTACGTGAACTGAGAACTTCTAGATGTTCAAGCTGCATTTAGAAAAGGCAGAGGAACAAGAGATCAAATTGCCAACATCCACTGGATCATAGAAAAAGCAAGAGAGAATTCCAGAAAAATATTTTCTTCTGCTTTATTGATTACGCCAAAGCCTTTTCTGTGTAGATCACAACAAACTGGAAAATTCTTTAAGAGATGGGAATACCAGACTACCTGACCTGCCTCCTGAGAAATCTATATGCAAGTCAAGAAGCAACAGTTAGAACCGGACATGGAACAACAGACTGGTTACAAATAGGGAAAGGAGTACATCAAGAATGTATATTGTCACCCTGCTTGTTTGACTTATATGCAGAGTACATCATGAGAAACGCTGGGCTGGAAGAAGCACAAGCTGGAATCAAGATTGTCAGGAGAAATATCAATAAGCTCAGATATGCAGATGACACCACCGTTATGGCAGAAAGTGAAGAAGAACTCAAGAGCCTCTTGATGAAAGTGAATGAGGAGAGTGAAAAAGTTGGTTTAAAGCTCAACATTCAGAAAACTAAGATCATGGCATCCGGTCTCATCACTTCATAGCAAATAGATGGGGAATCAGTGTCAGACTTTATTTTTGGGGGCTCCAAAATCACTGCAGATAGTGATTGCAGCCTTGAAATTAAAAGATGCTTACTCCCTGGAAGGAAAGTTATGACCAACCTAGACAGCATGTTAAAAATCAGGGACATTACTTTGCCAACAAAGGTCCATCTAGTCAAGGCTATGGGTTTTCCAGTAGTCACGTATGGATGTGAGAGTTGGACTATAAAGAAAGCTGAGCGCCGAAGAATTGATGCTTTTGAACTGTGGTGTTGGAGAAGACTCTTGAGAGTCCCTTGGACTGCCAGGAGATCCAACCAGTCCATCGTAAAGGAGGTCAGTCCTGAATATTCATCAGAAGGACTGATATTGAAGCTGAAACTCCAATACTTTGGCCACCTGATGCGAATAACTGACTCATTTTAAAAGACCGTGATCCTGGGAAAGATTGAGGGCAGGAGGTGAAGGGGATGACAAAAGATGAGATGGTTGGATGGCATCACTGACTCGATGGACATGGGTTTGGGTGAACTCTGGGAGTTGATGATAGACAGGAATGCCTGGCGTGCTGCAGTCCATGGCGTCACAAAGAGTCAGACAGGACTGAGGGACTGAACTGACTGACTGACTGACTGACTCTTCAGTTCAGTTCAGTTGCTCAGTCATGTCCGAAGCCATGAACTGCAGCACGCCAGGCCTCTCTGTCCATCACCAACTCCCAGAGTCTACCCAAACCCATGTCCATCGAGTCGGTGATGCCATCCAGCCATCTCATCCTCTGTCGTCCCCTTCTCCTCTCGCCCCCAATCCCACCCAGCATCAGGGTCTTTTCCAGTGAGTCAACTCTTCGCATGAGGTGGCCAAAGTATTGGAGTTTCAGCTTCAACATCAGTCCTTCCAATGAACACCCAGGATTGATCTCCTTTAGGACGGATTGATTGGATCTCCTTGCAGTCCAAGGGACTCTCAAGAGTCTTCTCCAACACCACAGTTCAAAAGCATCAATACTGCGGTGCTCAGCTTTCTTCACCGTCCAACTCTCACATCCATACATGACCACTGGAAAAACCATAGCCTTGATGAGACAGACTTCTGTTGGCAAAGTAATGTCTCTGCTTTTAAACATGCTATCTAGGTTGGCCATAACCTTCCTTCCAAGGAGTAAGTGTCTTTTAATTTCATGGCTGCAATCACCATCAGCAGTGATTCTGGAGCCCAAAAAAATAAAGTCTGACACTGTTTCCACTGTTTCCCCATCTATTTCCCATGAAGTGATGGGACCAGATGCCATGATCTTAGTTTTCTGAACGTTGAGCTTTAAGCCAACTTTTTCACTCTCCTCTTTCACTTTTATCAAGAGGCTGTTTAGTTTTTCACTTTCTGCCATAAGGGTGGTGTCATCTGCCTATCTGAGGTTATTGATATTTCTCCCGGCAATCTTGATTCCGGCTTGTGTTTCTTCCAGCCCAGCGTTTCTCATGATATTCTCTGCATATAAGTTAAATAGGCAGGGTGACAATATACAGCCTTGACAGACTCCTTTTCCTATTTGGAACCAGTCTGTTGTTCCATGTCCAGTTCTAACTGTTGCTTCCTGACCTGCATACAGGTTTCTCAAGAGACAGGTCAGATGGTTTGGTATTCCCGTCTCTTTCATAATTTTCCACAGTTTATTGTGATACACACAGTCAGAGGCTTTGGCATAGTCAATAAAGCAGAAATAGATGTTTTTCTGGAACTCTGTTGCTTTTTTGGTGATCCAGCAGATATTGGCAATTTGATCTCTGTTTCCTGTGCCTTTTCTAAAACCACCTTGAACATCTGGAAGTTCACTGTTTATGTATTGCTGAAGGCTGACTTGGAGAATTTTGAGCATTACTGTACTAGCATGTGAGATGAGTGCAATTGTGCCGTCATTTGAGCATTCTTTGGCGTTGCCTTTCTTTGGAATTGGAATGAAAACTGACCTTTTCCAATCCTGTGGCCACTGCTGAGTTTTCCAGATTTGCTGGCATATCGAGTGCAGCACTTTCACAGCATCATCTTTGAGGATTTGAAAAAGCTCAGCTGGAATTCCAACTGACTCTTAGGGAGTAATTATTCATTTATTTGTCTGTTTGTTTATCTACCAGTGAAACCCAAGCATTTATCTTAGTGCCTACTTTATTGCTAGTAAATAATTATTGAAGTATTTATTTTTAAAAATTTGCTCACTTTCTATCTTTTTGGCAAATTCATATCGTAAATTAATGTTATTGTTACTATCTGGTAATATTTACCTTTGAGAATGCTGTACAAGTTGTCCTGTGCTTTTTTTTTTTTTTTGGCAACAACTCCAAAAAGTGAGCAGTGAGTTAAAACAAGCTTTCTTTTTTGCCTCTGGAAGAGAAATGAAAACATATGGTCACATGGAAACTCATGTGCAGATTTTATAGTGACTTTGTTTATAATCATTAAGAACTGGGAACAAATCAAATGACCTTCAACTGTCATATCAGAATCCAGATGTCTTTCAGTTGTTCTTCAATAACTGTAGGACCCCTCCTGAATAAGATCAGTTGCTCTGAAGAAAGGTGACGCTTATAAGAATGATTACTAGTGAATTTTTCCTTCAGAAATTACCTCTAGTTTTCTGGTTTATGTGATTAGGTATCTCAGGCAGTCACTTCTGCCAAGAAGCTTATCCTAACTTGTTCCTGATCTAGAGCCCTCTTGTGTGTCGTCCTTGAACTCTTGCATGTTTCTGTAACAGTTCTGTAATTGTTTATTTACTTGAGTGCCTCTTCACTGAAATATAAGTTCCTTAATTTTGTCTTTATAGCCTGAGCACCTAGCATATTACACACTGATTTCTAGAGATTCAGGAAGTGTTAAATGGTGTGAAGAGTTCTCTTCACAATGACTCATTTCAAAGACTTCGTCTTAGGACTTTGAATAGAAGTGGACATTTTGAAATTGCTCTCAATTGCTCTCCTTGATTTGTTGTTGCATAGACATACAGGTTAAGTAATTAAGAGTTTTAGTCGTATACTGTATCATTGTTTGTCGACTTGATTTGGTACATCTGAGGAGGCTATTCAGGAGCCACTTTCTTTCTCCGAAGTTCAGGGTGTATGCTTCCCTAACTTGTATACTTAAGTTAAAGAGATTAGCATTCCAGAGTGTGTGAAGATATACTTTGAAAAATATTTTAAAATCCTAGGCAGAAGCTATTTATAAAAGGATATGTTCATAGGTATTAGGGTTTAAAGCTGTTAAAGCTGTGACTGTAAGAAGCTTTGTTATTTTAAGTTCCCTGCCATTAATTTAAAGGCATATTTGTAGAAAGATGTATTTATTCAGCAAATATTGGTGTGCTTATTATCAGGTAGGCACTATTCTAGACACTCGGATACATCAGTGAACAAAGCAGAATAAGATTTCTTTGCTTGTGAAGTTTACATGGAGCTTATATTCTATTTCTGTAAGTTTTTATATGTATGTGTCTAGATATGACACTATTGTAGAACAAAACAACATAATCAATGGTTTTAGAGTTGTTAATATTTTAGTACAGGACTGATAAAATTGAAGGAAAGTTACCAATCTTTGTCTGTAGCCTCAATTTCACATGTGTCTTCTGGATTTTTTTTTTCTTATTACTTATCCAGAATGGGAAGGACAAATAAATTTTAATAATCAACTAAATTAAACTGATATTTATTGTCTTAGCATATACAAAGCACTCTACTGTAAACATTCTAAGGGGAACAAAGCTAAAACAATTTGTAACTTCACGAAATGTGTATAGTCCAATAGGGGCAAGTCAGGTGCACATAATGACTAACAGGATAAAGAAGAAAGGTACCAACAGTTACTTTCAAAAAAGGGGGATGTTACACTAATCAGTAGCTAATGAAAAAGAAAAAATTCAAATCATCAAACATTGTTGAGAATGCAGAGCTGTGGAAGCTCTCATTATGGGTAGAGATATAAATTATATAGTAGCTTTGGGAAAATGTTCATCAGTTTCTTAGAATACATACACCTGCCCAGAAATGCTGTTCCTAGTGTTTGCCCAAGAGAAATGGAAACATATGTTCTGAAAAGACTTGTACCAGAATGTCCATAGCAGGTTTATTCTTAGTAGTTGAAAACTGGAAACAGCCTAGGTGTTCATCAGTAGAGGAATGTATAAATTATGATATACCATAATAAGGAAGTAGTCACTCAACAGTAAAAAGGGCAAACTACCAATACCTACAGGTACATGAATGAATCATAAAAACATTTTACTTAAAGAAGGCTTTCACATAGTAAGGATATACTCAAGGGTTCCACTTACATGAAAATTTAAAATAGCTACATCTTACTTGTGGTGGGGAAAAAAACCAGTAGTGGTTGCTTTTGTGGTGGAGGGGGAGTGGGAGTTAACTAGAAAGGGACATGAAGGAACTGTAGTCATGGTAGGTTCTAAATACTGATAGAGGTTTGGGTTATACAGATTTATGCATTAGTTAAAACAGTAAATGTACATTTAAATTCCTTGCATTTCATAGTATGTAAATTTTGCATTGAAAGAAAACTAAACAAGTAGTAAACAAATGCTAAAGTATTTTGTTGTTTAGTCGCTAAGTCATGTCCGACTCTTTGTGACCCCATGAACTGCAGTATGCCAGGCTTCCCTGTCCTTCACCATCTCTTGGACTTTGCTTAAAACTCACATCCATTGAGTCGGTGATACCATCCAACCATCTTATCCTCTGTTGCCCTCTTCTCCTCCTGCCCTCAATTTTTCCCAGCATCAGGGTCTTTTCCAATGAGTTGACTTTTCCCATCAGGTGGCCAAGTATTGGAGCTTCACCATCAGTCCTTCCATTGAATATTCAGTATTGATTTCCTTTAGAATTGACTGGCTTAATATCCTTGCTGTCCGAGGGACTTGCAGGAGTCTTCTCCAGCACCACAATTCTAAAGCATCAATTCTTTGGTGCTCAACCTTCTTTATGGTTCAGCTCTCACATCTGTACATAACTGAGATATTTTAGGGAGGTAATTTACTGATTATCTATTCTAATTGCTACAGTTTTACTTTTTTGGTGCTTTTTAAAGTAGCTAGATTAATGGATGGATAAAGGATAGTTAGCTATATGCCAAGCTAGTATTAACATGTTAATAATGTAATCTGGCTAATGGGTACATAGATAATCACAGTAAGAGTCTTTCAACTTTGCTATATATTTGAACATTTTTATAATAAAATGTGAAGGGAAAGCGTGAAAGGTGGTATAAAGAAGTATTTTTGTGTTTTATGTGGTGTTTAGGATGTGGAGGAATGGAAAGAAGTTTTGTTGAGGAGTGGGCTTAGTCTAGGCAGAGATACAGATAGCATTACCACTCAGTGGACATGAGTTTAAGCAAACTCTGGGAGATAGTGAAGGACAGGGAAGCTTGGTGTTCTGCGGTCCATGGGGTTGCAAAGAGTCAGACACGACTTAACAACTGAATAACAACAACAATTTATAGCAGGAGGGAGCAGCATTAGAAGAAATGCTGGGATTAGAATTGAACTAGTGAGTGGTTCAGTTTGGCTGACACATAGGGTAAAATTTTGAAATACAAATATAGAAAAGTAGAAGGCATTTCTGTAGTAAGTCATTAGGAATTAATTTAGGAATGATGGGACGTTTCCGCTTCCAAACCAAAGAGAAGGAAGAAGGGGAATGTGGAGATGAAAGAACTTTTAGTGTGGAAAGAGTGAGATAGTAGAAAATTGCCATTAACCATTTTCTTTTTCTTCATAGTGTAAAAGTATAGCTCTTGGATGGCATTGTGGAGCAGTAGAATTTAATATCAGAGATCTTAAGGAGACTAGAGGAGATTTGAAATGGTAAATACAATGATAGGAATTTAGGAAAAAGAGAACTGTGTTATAGTGAACCAAATTAATATGGTTTCATAATTTTTCTAGCATTGCTTGACAGCATCTTTGTAAGATGGAAATGTATGATATCACTCAGCCCTAGAGATTGGCAGGAAATTCTGGGATGGTGAATGGATAATTGAAGTAGAGTAGGCAAGTAAAGCCTATGAATGGTGAACTGGGAAGAACTGGAAGGGGTCAATAATCAGGAATTCACAGTGAGGACCGAACAAGAAGAGATTCAGTCAGAAGAGAGAAGGATATACAGTGGGGTACTGTATTCTTCTCTGGAAGTTTCAGAATTCTAAGATCTTAGGTGACACATTTTGAATATGGTGGTATCATCTTCCATCTAATCACATAAGCCAGAAATTTAGGAGACATTCTTTAGACACTTTTTCTCTTACTATGTCGATAAGAATGTCTAAATTGTGACGATAATCTAAACTATATGACCGTGGGTAGCTAGGAACACAGGTAGATAGAATGACTATTTTACAAGTGAATACTGCTTCTTAGTTTCAGTTGAAGACATTTGCATTTGTGTTGGTGTTGGTGCCAAATATAACAGATTTAACTGTGAGCAACAAATGAGTAAAGACCAAGATAGATTTAGTGAAAATGTCATGTTTGCAATTCGATGGTGATAATTTCCCAGTCATCACAAACCCCTTTTACAAACTGAAGAAAAAAGTAGTGAGAAAATTTATAAATTTGTTTAGACTTATTTATATACTAAGGCATGTATTAAGGCCTAGGTTTATGCTAGCAGCTGTTTAAATGACATAAAAGTAATTTCAGTCAATTTTAGGAAAGATTGTGGGATTTTTTTTTTCCTTTTAGAGGAATCCCTTTATATTATTCATATTTGATAAATACTATAGTACAGAATAAATTAAGTCTCCTTAGCCTGGTTTACAAGGTCAGCCACAGTCTCCCTCTCTTATCTCTACTTAATTCTCCTAATCACTATCCTTCCTTCTTGCTCTTTATAATCCTTTAGCAGTACCAAATGCTCTTTATCTGATATTCTGCTCCCTGACTTTTAAGAAGATAGTTTTAGCCATCACTCTTTCTTTAAGGACACGTACTCATGGAGCTCTGACTCCTCCCTAGGGTATTCCTATCTTCGGAACTCCTACACAGTAAGGTACTTGCCTTACTTAAACTATTTCCTCTTTGGCTCCCAATTAAAATTATATATTTCATTCGGATCTGTATCAATCATGATTTATCTTTATATGCCCAGCATACTGTACCCAGTAAATGATGGATGCTCACTAGTTATTGAAAAAGATCTGAACTGTGTAGTGGTGCTGGTAAAGGGTATTAAAGTCCAGAAGCTGTTTTTGGTCTTCCTAAAGATATTTTCTGGAAAAAGAAGTGTGTTATTATGATAAGACAGAACTTGGGGGGTGTACCTTATTTATATACTCTGTTATTTATATTATTAATATAATCTGTTCTCTTGTTAACATGAAATAGTTGTCAGAAAAGATTTCATTTCTTATCAGACATGACTATTCCACTGAGCTTTACGTACTGTTTCATGAAATGAACTTCTACTTTCCCTTTTTTCTTGAATTCTTGAAAATTAAATCACTAAGTAAGTTACCAGGATGTATTACTGTTCTAAAGACGTGAGCATGCAGATGTAAGTAAAATATAGATAATGTAAAAGTAAACTATTGTCTTAGGATCTTTGCTCATTTTCTTAGGGTCACCACTGTTTTTTCCAGGAGTTCTGGCATGATCAGCACTAGCTGTATCCCATGTTTGTTCTTTTTAATCACCCCATATGCAAAGGGCTCCCCTGGTGGCTCAGTGGTAAAGAATCTGCCTACAATGCAGGAGACAACAGGTGCAATATCTGGGTAGGGAAGAGCCCCTGCAGAAGGGAGTGGCAACCCACTCCAGTATTCTTGTGTGTGAAATCCCATAGACAGAGGAGCCTGACTGGCTACAGCCCATGAGGTCGGAAAAAGAGTTGGACACAACTTGGCAACCAAACAGCAAACAGCAGTGCAGAGAAAACTTGGCCAATAACTTATATTAGCTTCTCTTTTTTCAGGAGGTGTCAGTTTTGATACTACTTGAATAGCCTTCTATGGAATTTCTCTAATCATTTTTCTCTTATTGGAAACTTTATTACTTAAATAATAGCTGGAAAATAAGCATGATTCATGGAAGTGGAACAGATGTTACAGAACCTACATGCTTAAGCACAAGTACTTTTATTTTACTTAGAAGTCCTCGCATAGTTTCTACATACTCTTATTTTAGGCTCAGTTTTTTTTTTTTTAATGTTTGGCAAATTAAGAGCTACAAATTAAGATGAAAATAGGATACTATCAGGTAGTTTCAGGAGGTGACAGATGGAAGCAAAATAGAAAACAGCCTATTAAAAGCAAATGATTCCCAGAAAGCATGTTAGATATCATTTTAGCTGTATATGCCATTGACTGGCTAAAAGGACAGTGTTATATAACATCAAGAGTTTAATAGTGGACACTATAATGAGTTAATAGAGAAAAACGAAATTCATTTTTTTGGTGCATTTTTTAAATGAGAGAGGAATGTGTAACAGACTTTAGGAGGATTTCCATCAAAAGTTGTTTGTTTTTTAAGGAATGTTCTGTGATTTATATATGCTTTTTATATATTTTAACTTTGTGGATTTGATCATAATGATTTACAGGAACACTTTTGGGATTATCTGTAAGAATATATTTAAATGAAACTAGAAGGAAAAATAAGAACCCTCTCAACGATAGTTTAGTACCTGTGTTTCATGTATTTAATGGTTTTGATTGGATTTGACTGTTGCCTAGGCATTTCTGTCCATGGGAATCCCAAAGCCTTATATGGTCAAGACTTAGCTTTTAGACTTTCAGTGAAATGCAAGGCACCACTCCAAAAAAGAAAGAAAAAAAACCTAGCTGGCCTTTACTTTGTCTTCAGTGCTCTCTTCTTGGCTGCCTTTATTACCACAGTAGCTAAATTACTAAGAACCTTATGTGCATTGGGACTCTGTCTTACACAAAAAAGGAATTCCTTTTGTGGCAGTAGTTTTAGGCTAGAATGCTAATGTTATTTTTAACAAAACATTACATGATATTGGTTATATAATTTGATATTTCTAAAAGGAAAGTTAAAAGTTTTGGTTTATTTTATCTAACTGTAGAGGAGGGAAGGAGATCATATCTGCATATGGAACAGTTAGGAAGTGCAGGTCTCACTAAAGGCGTGAGTGGAAGCTAAGTGAAGTGAAGTTATTAATTACTTGGAGTCTTTCCTGGCTTGGAATTCGTGCTAATTGATAAGGGGACACGGGTGAGAAAGGTGTAGCCATTCAAGAGCAGCAGTGATAACAGCAGAGGGCTGCTAAAACAAAAACTTGTCTCTTACCCTGGTGTAATCTTATTCAGCTCCAGTCATCTTTTTGGTTTGAAGAATGTTGCTTTTCTGAGGGATCTGTATCAGTCATTTGTACATTTAGTTGCAAAATAGTTTAATACTTTGGATTAATAGATACTAAAATTCTTGGTTACATTTGTCATGTAGTATCACTATGAACAAAGCTAGTGGAGGTGATGGAATTCCATTTGAGCTATTTCAAATCCTCAAAGATGATGCTATGAAAGTGCTGCACTCAATATGCCAGCAAATCTGGAAAACTCATCAGTGGCCACAGGACTGGAAAAGGTCAGGTTTCATTCCAATCCCGAAGAAAGGCAATGCCAAAGAATGCTCAAACTACTGCACAATTGCACTCATCTCACTCGCTAGTAAAGTAATGCTCAAAATTCTCCAAGCCAGGCTTTAGCAATACGTGAACCGTGAACTTCCAGATGTTCAAGCTGGTTTTAGAAAAGGCAGAGGAACCAGAGATCAAATTGCCAACATCTACTGGATCATGGAAAAAGCAAGAGAGTTCCAGAAAAACATCTATTTCTGCTTTATAGACTACGCCAAAGCCTTTGACTGTGTGGATCACAATAAACTGGAAAATTCTGAAAGAGATGGGAATACCAGACCATCTGACCTGTATCTTGAGAAACCTGTATGCAGGTCAGGAAGCAACAGTTAGAACTGGACATGGAACAACAGACTGGTTCCAAATAGGAAAAGGAGTCTGTCAAGGCTGTATATTCACCCTGCTTATTTAACTTATATGCAGAGTACATCATGAGAAATGCTGGGCTGGAGGAAACACAAGCTGGAATCAAGATTGCCGGGAGAAATATCAATAACCTCAGATATACAGATGACACCACCCTTATGGCAGAAAGTGAAGAACTAAAGAGCCTCTTGATGAAAGTGAAAGAGGAGAGTGAAAAAGTTGGCTTAAAGCTCAACGTTCAGAAAACTAAGATCATGGCATCTGGTCCCATCACTTCATGGGAAATAGATGGGGAAACAGTGGAAACAGTGTCAGACTTTATTTTTTTTGGGCTCCAGAATCACTGCTGATGGTGATTGCAGCCATGAAATTAAAAGACACTTACTCCTTGGAAGGAAGGTTACGACCAACCTAGATAGCATGTTTAAAAGCAGAGACACTACTTTGCCAACAAAGGTCCATCTAGTCAAGGCTATGGTTTTTCCAGTGGTCATGTATGGATATGAGAGTTGGACGGTGAAGAAAGCTGAGTGCCGCAGAATTGATGCTTTTGAACTGTGGTGTTGGAGAAGACTCTTGAGAGTCCCTTGGACTGCAAGGAGATCCAACCAGTCCGTCCTAAAGGAGATCAGTCTTGAGTGTTCATTGGAAGGACTGATGTTGAAGCTGAAACTCCAATACTTTTGCCACCTCATGAGAAGAGTTGACTCATTGGAAAAGACTCTAATGCTGGGAAGGATTGGGGGCAGGAGGAGAAGGGGACGACAGAGGATGAGATGGTTGGATGGCGTCACCGACTCGATGGACATGAGTTTGGGTAAGCTCCGGGGGTTGGTGATGGACAGGGAGGGCTGGCGTGTTGTGATTCATGGGGTCGCAAGGAATCGGACACGACTGAGCGACTGAACTGAACTGAACTGAAAAAGAGAAAGTATTATTCCCCCTGACATAAGAAGATTGCAAAATGTTTTGTAACTTATCTACTGTGGTAAGTCAGATATGACATGGAAAAACTGATTTCTGATATAGACATCTGTCTTTGGTTGTAAAAAACAGTGTCTCAGTGGTAAAGAATCTGTCTGCAATACAGGAGACCTTTGTTCAATCCCTGGGTCGGGAAGATCCACTGGAGAAGGCAATGGCTACCCACTCCCATATTCTAGCCTGGGAAATCCCTTGGACAGAGGAGCCTGGCAGAATACAGTCTGCCTGACAGCCTACAGTCTGTGAGGTCACAAAGAGTTAGACACGACTGAATGACTAACACTTTTCCTTTCTTTTTTCATAGTCACCTGTAAGTAAGAAAGAATGAGCAATGTATTTTTGAGTACTATCACTGACGCTGAGTCATACTCCGTTTCCTCCATTCAACATTTGATAATGCCTAAGTAGTCTAGTTACTATCCTATGAATACGAAATAGGGTCCTTGCTTTTAAGAGCTTGTAGTAGTGAAAGCAGTAAGAGAGCAAAATGAATGCAGAGGAAAATTGATAGATAATTATAACACAATGTTTTAAGTGTATTAGGACAGGTATGTTCACAGTGCTACAGAAAATGGATGAAGAGAATAATTTAACTCTATCTACATGAACATAGGCTGGAAAAGTCAGAAAAAAGGATTAAAGTGGTTAAAAGACGAAATTGAGAAGAAATCTGTAAGGGTTTCTCTGGTAGTTCAGCTGGTAAAGAATCTGTCTGCAATGCAGGAGACTTCTGGTTGGATTCGTGGGTTGGGAAGATCCCCTGGAGAGGGGATAGGCTACCTGCTCTAGTGTTCATGGGCTTCCCTGGTGGCTCAGACAATAAAGAATCTGCTTGCAATGCAGGAGACCTGGGTTCAATCCCTGAATTGGCAAGATCCCCTGGAGGAGGGCTTGGCAACCCACTCCAGTATTCTTGCCTAGAGAATCCGCATGGACAGAAGAGCCTGATGGGCTACATACAGTCCACCGGGTCTCAAAGAGTCGGACACGACTGAACAGCTAAGCACAGCACAGCACACTATAAGGCCTAGCAGTGCCTCAGCCATTACTCGTGGGTTCCTTTTGTCTTCTTCACGAGAAGTCCCAGGTTGCCATAGTTAATTCTTAAGATCTGAAAGAATTGTTGAATTTTTATCAGGTTACTTTTGTTGGTAACTGGGCTCAACCCCTTCGTCCTGTGAACCTGCCTTTTTGTGATGGAGCAAGAGAGTGTGCTTTGTTAGGGTTTTTAGCACTGTGTTTTATCTAAAGATCCTTTAGCAGGATTTTGTAGCTTCTGTCTTTCTGACGGAGATGCCTATGTGTGTCAAAGTCTTTTAGGTAGCTGGAAAACCTTCAAAAGGTGAAAATCTCATTTGTAATGTGTTATTAGCCAAGTTAATTATTGATTGTCTAGTTTAGATAAACAACAACAACCAAAAACCTTCCAGAAGTTTCTTGATTCCATGCAGTTATTGGTGCACAAAATCTGCATATAAAATTTTTCCCTTAAAGATGAGAAGTCGTGTAAAATTGTGAATTTATTCATTATGGAATATCTGTGAGAGACTTGGAATTCGCAGTGCAGTGGTACACTTGTTTATTATGTTACGAATACATTGTATGTATGGTACAGTGGTTCCCAGATTAGACTGTCTGCCTTAACTTGAACATAAAAATAGACTTTGGTCATAAAAATAGATGTCAGTGGGAAAAAAGAGATTTGCTGACAAGTTCTGCTGTAAAGAAATCTGTTTAATCCATTGTTTCCTAAATTTAACTATTTTTAAGAGCACTTTTACTAAAGACCATTTATTAACCATTTCATGTTAGTAGTTTCATGGAAATAGTTTGGAAAATACTACAGTAAATTTTTGTGATGAATTGCTTTCAGAAGGGCTGTGTAGTGACAGTTGTTTCAGAAGGCAAATTGAAAATTTAGGTGTTTTTATTTCTGCCTTTTTACTTTCTCTTTTGACTCATGATGTACATGTAAAGGAATATCAAAACTCTATAATCTGTAAAATACTAGTATATTTTTGCAACAGTTTTGGGAAAGTGATCAAATTAATTAATTATGCAGTGGGAAATTAAGTTCCCTGGTAGCTCAGTTGGTAAAGAATCTGCCTGCAATGCAGAAGACCCTGGTTTGATTCCTGGGTCAGGAAGATCTGCTGGAGAAGGGATCAGCTACCCATCCCAGTACTCTTGGGCTTCGCTTGTGGCTCAGCTGGTAAAGAATCTGTCAGTAATGCAGGGACCTGGGTTTGATCCCTGGGTTGGGAAGATCCCCTGGAGAAGGGAAAGGCTACTCAGTCCAGTATTCTGGCCTGGAGAATTCCATGGACTGTCGAGTCCATGGGGTCGCAAAGAGTCGGACACGACAGAGTGAAAGTCACTCAGTCGTGTCCAACTCTTTGCGACCCCATGGACTGCAGCACACCAGGCTTCCCTGTCCATCAATAACTCCAAGAGCTTACTCAAACTCATGTCCATTGAAGTGGTGATGCCGTCCAACCATCTCATCCTTTGATATCCCCTTCTCCTCCTGCCTTCAATGTTTCCCAGCATCAGGGTCTTTTCCAATGAGTCATTTCTTCACATCAGGTGGCCACAGTATTGGAGCTTCAGCAACAGTCCTTCTATGAATATTCACAACTGATTTTCTTTAGGATTGACTGATTTGACCTTGCAGTCCAAGGGACTCTCAAGAGTCTTCTCCAACACCACAGTTCAGAAGCATCAATTCTTTGGTGCTCAGCCTTCTTTATAGTCCCACTGTCATATCCATACATGACTACTGGGAAAACCACAGCTTTGACTAGACGGACCTTTGTTGGCAAAGTAATGTCTCTGCTTTTTAATATGCTGTCAAGGTTGGTTACAGCTTGTCTTCCAAGGAGTAAGTGCCTTTTAATTTCATGGCTGCAGTCACGATCTGCAGTGATTTTGGAGCCCCCCAAAATAAAGTCTGTCACTGTTTCCACTGTTTCTCCATCTATTTGCCATGAAGTGATGGGACCAGATGCCATGATCTTAGTTTTCTGATGTTGAGTTTTAAGCCAACGTTTTCACTCTCTTCTTTCACTTTCATCAAGAGACTCTTCAGTTCTTTTCACTTTCTGCCATAAGGGTGGTGTCATCTGCATATCTGAGCTTATTAATATTTCTCCTGGCAGTCTTGATTCCAGCTTGTGCTTCATCCAGCCTGGCATTTCGCATGATGTACTCTACATAGAAGTTATATAAGTAAGGTTGATAATATACAGCCTTGACATACTCCTTTCCTGATTTGGAACCAGTCTGTTGTTCCATGTCCGGTTCTAACTGTTGCTTCTTGACCTGCATACAGATTTCTCAAGAGACAGGTCAGGTGGTCTGGTATTCCCATCTCTTTCAGAATTTTCCACAGTTTATTGTGATGCACACAATCAAAGGCTTTGGCATAGTTAATAAAGCAGAAATAAATATTTTTTTGGAACTCTCTTGCTTTTTCAGTGATCCAACAGATGTTGGCAATTTGATCTCTGGTTCCTCTGCCTTTTCTAAATCCAGCTTAAACATCTGAAAGTTCACGGTTCACATACTGGTGAAGCCTGGCTTGGAGGATTTTGAGCATTTTGCTAGCGTGTGAGATGAGTGCATTTGTGCAGTAGTGTGAACATTCTTTGGCATTGTCTTTTGGATTGGAATGCAAACTGACCTTTTCCAGTCCTGTGGCCACTGCTGAGTTTTCCAGATTTGCTGGCATATTGAGTGCAGCACTTTCACAGCATCATCTTTTATAATTTGAAATAGCTCAACTGGAATTCCATCACCTCCACTAGCTTTGTTCATAGTGATGCTTCCTAAGACCCACTTGACTTCGCATTCCAGGATGTCTGGCTGTAGGTGAGTGATCACACCATCATGGTTATGTGGGTCATGAAGATCTTTTTTGTATAGTTCTTCTGTATAATTCTTGCCACCTCTTCTTAATATCTTCTGCTTCTGTTAGGTCCATTCCATTTCTGTCCTTTTTTGAGCCCATCTTTGCATGAAATGTTCCCTTGTTATCTCTAATTTTCTTGAAGAGATCTCTTTGTTTTTCCCATTCTATTGGTTTCCTCTATTTGTTTGATTACTGAGGAAGGCTTTCTTATCTCTCCTTGTTATTCGTTGGAACTCTGCATTGAAATGGGTCTATCACAGCGATTTGTAAGACCTCCTCAGACAACCAGTTTGCCTTTTTTGCATTTCTTTTTCTTGGGGATGGTCTTGATCCCTGTCTCCTGTACAATGTCACGAACCTCCATCCATAGTTCTTCAGGCATTCTATCAGATCTAGTCCCTTGAATCTATTTGTCACTTCCACTGTATAATCGTAAGGGATTTGATTTAGGTCATACCTGAATAGTCTAGTGGTTTTCCCTACTTTCTCCAATGTAAGTCTGAATTTGACAATAAGGAATGCATGATCTGAGCTACAGTCATCTCCTGGTCTTGTTTTTGCTGACTGTATAGAGTTTCTCCATCTTTGGGTGCAAAGAATATAATCAGTCTGATTTCTGTATTGACCATCTATTGGTGTCCATGTGTAGAGTCTTCTTTTGTGTTGTTGTAAGAAGGTGTTTGCTATGACCAGTGTGTTCTCTTGGCAAAACTCTGTTTGCCTTTATCATACTTCGTTTTGTACTCCGAGGCCAAATTTGCCTGTTTCTCAGGTATCTCGTGACTTCCTACTTTTACATTGCAGTCGCCTTCAATGAAAAGGACATCTTTTTTGGGTGTTAGTTCTAGAAGGTCTTCTTAGAACCATTCATCTTCAGCTTCAACTGTTCAATAGAAAATTACACATATTCTTTTCCCTCAATGCAAAGAAATGTGTAAAAGCTGATTTTTTTTTTTCCTTCTTGCTATTCATATGCCCTCCCTCATCAAAAATAAATATTGAAGGGGTATCAGGCATGAGTACTGGTACATTATCAGGTGATTGTTATTTTTCTGAAGGTATAATTTCAGATTGTTTTGCATATTCAGGACATAGAGGGTGGTCCAGTGTGATTAGAGCTTTGAATTTGTGGAAATAAAGTGATAGACCTAAATTTAAATAATAGTTTAAAGAGCAAGCTGATCACATTTAAGAGGAGTTGAAATATAGGAGAAAAGACAGATTAGAGATTAAGTAGAGCAGGGAACATGCTGTTTGGATACACACAAACTGAAGCAATCAAAATGGATAGAAATGCCTTCTACATTCTTAAAAAGTCCAGCAATGTAACTGTTGTTTATATCACTGCGTCACAGATTACCTCTAAACTTGAAATTCCAAACATTTATTACCAAATTTTCTATGGCTAAAGAATTTGGATGTACTTTGACTTCACACTGTTGGCTGGGATCGTGTCATCTGAAGGCTTAATTTGGGGTGGGGTGGGAGAGGGACCCACTGCAAAGCTCATTACTGGCAGATCTTGCTTCCTTGCCATATGGGCCTCTTAATAAGATTGCTTTTTGACACTGCAATTAAGTTTTCCCAAATTTTAAGCAGTTTGGCAGAGGCCAAGAGAGAGTTCATGCCAAGATGGAAGCTATAGTCTTTTAATAACCTAATCTTAAAAGTGACGTCCCATTACTTCTCCCACATTCTGTTTGTTAGAAGCAAGTCACTCAGTCCAGTCCACACCTAAGGGGAGGAGTTTACCCACAGATGTGATTTACCATGAGGCAGGAATCATTACCATTTTGGAGCTCTTTCGTTTCTGAAAAGGATGTGAAAATATGATTCCAAGGCTTAGACTGTCTTTCCCCTGCTTTTTTCCACCCATTTATGTCATGGTATAACAACTAATTTGCCTTTCTCTTTCCAAACCTCTTCCCTTTTCCTTAGTTTGATTTTTGTAATATATAAAAAATATATTTTTAAATTTAACATTAATTCTTGAGGTTTTAGAAAAGGTATACTGAGATAATCCATGTCAAAAATAAATAAATAAATAAAGTCCTTGTTGGCTAATTTTGAAAAAAAAAAAGAATGAGTAGAATTTTAGATTAGAGAGGTTTTTGTTTTGTAATTTTTACCTTATATATATGTTTGTTTCTGATTAGACTGAATTTATTACAGGAAGAGGTTGGCTCCTTTTTAACTTTGGGCTTGGAAATGTGCTGTATGCCCCCTCCCCCCCAAAAAGTAATAATGGATGTTGATTATCCATAAGTAATTATCATTTATTTAGGGAGCTTTATTTTAGAATGTCTATGCAAATCCTGTGACATACTTTTGATTAAAAGAACATATTACATACACTGTTTTAATTAAAAAGTATAAAATTGAGTTTTGCTTTAATTTTTGTCAAAAGAAAAAAACCTGAATACTGAAGTAATAATTAAATTTTAGATAAATTTTCTTTGTAATTACAAAGTATTTGGCTATGAATAATATATTGCGGTAGGATTTTTTTGAACCATCTTCCAGTTTTAGAAAGATTGTACTTACCATGAGGAAAGGTTAGGAATTCAGCATTCATCCATTTTTGCTCTTCTTTCCCCAGTCTTGTTTTGTTAGTTGTATTAATACTTCTACCTGGCTAGAATTTATAATAGTTATGTTATTTTTGATTCACTTTTTAAGAGTTTTGACCGTTCTGTCTTGATTTCTGAATTTATTTATTTATTTATTTATTTTTAATAAATGAATTTATTTTAATTGGCCGGATTTATTGTTAAATAGGGTTTATCATCTTACTTTTTGATGTTTTTTTTTCCAATGTGTTGGTTAAGTAGCATCAAAATATGGGGCATTTCCTTTATTTTATCAACTTGCATTTTCTTTTATACTGCTCTCCCTGATTTTTTGCATACTTGCATACCTGTGGTTTTTTTTTAAGTTTTTATTTTTTTCTCCCTTTTATTTGGTCTCCCCTTTCTTAAATACTCATAGCTCTGCAGGTTTGATACAGTCTTTTCTGATTACATTTTACATATGCTATTCGGTGCCTTGTTTATTTCTCTAGCTTCAATTACTATTGATATCTGTGGTTCTTAATCTAGTATGTTTTTACAGTTAGATGGGGAGCCAGTTTAAAGTGTAAATTCCTGAGCACCATTCTCAGAGATTCTGATTTCTCCTCTCTTTCTCCTAAATCTAGGTTCAGTACTCGAGTTAAGCCCATAGCATTTATCCTACCTATCGTTGTTTATATAGTTATCTTTCTTGCCTGCTGGACTTTAATAAGCTCAATGAATGCAGAAATCTGGTTTTTATCCTTCCCCAGTGTATTCCTTGTTGCTGGAATGGTGTCTGGCTGTGATGGGCACTTAATAAATATCTATTAAATTAATGAAGATTCCAGGCTATTTATTGGCCATATATTTTGCTGAGCACTCAAGAAAGTCATCAGTGAACAATTAGATAGCTAACTATGTGAATTCTTTGTTTTGTTTGGAAAACCATAAGAATTTTACAGCCGTACTGTAGAGTTTTTGGAAATGAGCTCAATAACTTTGACTTCTGATGATTAACATTTGACATAAAGGTTTACTGCAGGGAAATGCAGATTTGGTTCCAGGCCACTGCAGTAAAATGAATATACAAATATAGCAAGTCACATGAATTCTTGGGTTTCGTAGTGCATATCATGGTTGCGTTTACACTATAGTGTAGTCTGTTAACTGTGGAATAGCATTGTGTCTTTAAAAAATTGTATATACCTTAATTAAAAAATAAATTTATTGCTCAAAAATGCTGTTGTGAGCCTTCAGTGAGTCATAGTATTTTTGTAATATTAACATCAAAGATAACTGATTACAGACTATCATAACAAATAATAATGGAAAAATCTTAAATTTTGGGAGAACTGAAATGTGACACAGACACAGAAACAGCACGAACAGACACAGAAAAAGAAACAGCACAGACAGACACAGTGAGAGAAACAACACGGACAGACACAGAGAAACAGCACCGACAGACACAGCACCGACAGACACAGTGAGAGAAACAGCACGGACAGACACAGAGAAACAGCACCGACAGACACAGCACCGACAGACACAGTGAGAGAAACAGCACGGACAGACACAGAGAGAGAAACAGCACGGACAGACACAGAGAGAGAAACAGCACCGACAGACACAGCACCGACAGACACAGTGAGAGAAACAGCACGGACAGACACAGCACCGACAGACACAGTGAGAGAAACAGCACGGACAGACACAGAGAGAGAAACAGCACGGACAGACACAGAGAGAGAAACAGCACGGACAGATACACAGAGAGAAACAGCACGGACAGACACAGAGAGAGAAACAGCACGGACAGACACAGAGAGAGAAACAGCACCGACAGACACAGAGAGAGAAACAGCACGAACAGACTTGCTTGATGCAGGATCACCATAGGCTTTCAGTTTGTTAAAAAAACACATGCAGTATCTGCAATGTAAAAAACATTTAGTGTTTTTGAAGCACAATAAAACAAGGTATGTCTGTATTTTTCCAGAGTGTTGAATATCAGTTGCAAGTGTTGAATCGTATTATACATACTCCTTTGTAACCTGTTGTTGTTGTTGTTAATTTAATTGAATAAAATAGTATATAAGAGCTTTTATTACTTCCCCTGAAACTATTTTCTTACTTGTATATATATCCATTGATTAAACACCTTTAGGTCAGTGTGTGATCATGTCTAATAAAGGTATTCAACAAAGAAAACAGGTACTTGTAGTTGTGTTTTATCTCCAGAACTCAGACAGTAATGAAACCTGGCAAAAGATTTTCTATAAAAAGTTTTCTTTAACTCATGTCTACTCACATGCTGACTTTTCCTTTATTAATGCTGTGCTGCTTTTAAGTTGCTTACTGTTTTCCTTTATCTGCTTATCTTACTTTCCTAAGTATGTTATAAACATCCTGAGAACAGTACTCCATGATCATTTGTTTTAGTCCGTTAAGAAAAATTTATGAAGTAGTACTGTTAAGTATTGTGGGGTATATAAGACAATTTCTGTTTTTAAAGGATAATAATCCAGTTGTGAGAACACAGGGAAAGTAATAAAGGCAGCATGTCTCATATAGTACTTAGTACAGTTTCATGTACGTGTACACACAGTAGGTCATAGCCACCTGCCCATTAAGGAGAGATTAGCACTTTATTTTGATTCATTCTACATGTATTATTTACCTGCTATATGACAGGCAGTGTGCGTAAAGAAATCAAAAAGAATATACTCTCTAGTGCTGATCTTTGTATCCATCAAAATGAATGGCTCAATGCTTTATGTGTAGTAGGCAGTCAGTGAAAGTTATTTGTCAAAGAACAATCAATCCCCAAGTTTAACATTTTTATATTCTTTCTTCCCATGTGGCACTAGTGGTAAAGAACTCAGCTGCCTATGCAGGAGACGTAAGAGATGCAGGTTCACTCCCTGGGTTGGGAAAATCCCCTGGAGAAGGGCATGGCAACCCACTCCAGTATTCTTGCCTGAAGGATCCCATGAACAGAGGAGCCTGGTGGGTTACAATCCATAGGATCCACAAAGAGTCTGGACATGACTGAAGTGATTTAGCACAGCACAGACAAGGATTCTAAACTCTAGAAGTAATATTCTTCCTTTATTAAGTCCTCTAATGAAAGTCTTTGACATCTAAAGATCTAATTTTAACTTACTACTTTATAGATCTTTATCAATAAAGGAAATAACACCTATGGAATAAGACTATATACAGGTGTGTTTTAATCTTTGAATAATTATGGTTCCAATGAACTTTTGGCATTCTCATTCAGATACTTAGTGTAATACTTGTTGGGTGAAGTATGAATGAATGTTTAAGCAGTGCTTGGATTTCAGTCAGCCTTCCTCTACATCCAAAGATTCAACCAACCAGGGTTGAAAATAGTTCACAGAAAAATTCCAGAAAGTTCCAAAAAATTGAAAGTTGAAATTGCTGCAAGCTTTCAACTATTTACGTAGCATTTACATTGTATTTACAACCATTTACATTGTATCAAGTATTTGAAGTAGCCTAGAGATGATTTAAAGTATACAGGAGAATGTGCACAGGTTATAATCAAATACTACCCTGATTTTATATAAAGGACTTGAGCATCTGCAGATTTTGGTACCAGCAGGGGGTCCTGGAACAAATCTCCCACAAATACCAATGGGTGACTATACTTTTGCCCTAGAAACTTTTTTGTCTTGGGGGAGGAGAGGTCCCCCAAAATTGTGCATTTTTGTTACAGTCCCTTTGCCTTGTCCAGTTCATTGAATCCACTAATATAAATTAGATCTTCTCCTTGTCAGGCATTGTGTCTCTTATGGATATTGTATATACATAAGTCTGAATTTTTCTTATTCAAATGAATAATTTCCCATGGTTTAGCCAATGTGTCTAATCTGTTTTGAATTTATTCTTTCATTTTATAATTTGAATGTTGTTTATGATAAGACTAGGTCTTTACTTTTATACCTATATCCTACCTGCTTATATAATAAGAAAGGCAAAAAAAAAAAAGTCATTTAAAATGCAGCGCTGAACTTATTTTCATAATTAAATATAATAATTGAACTACCCCAATGTTCATTGCAGCAATAGTTACAGTAGCCAGGACATGGAAGCAACTTAGATATCCACTGACGGATGGATAAAGGGGATATGGTACATACATACAATGGAAAATTACTCAACCATGAAGAGGAATGAATTTGAGTCAGATGTAGTGAGGCAGATGAACTTAGAGCCTGTTATACAGAGTGAAGTGAGAAAGAGAAAAACAAGTATATATGGAGTCTAGAAAAATGGTGCTTATGAACCTAGTAGAGAGTGGACTGGGGAAGGTGGGGGTGGGACGAGTTGAGAAAATAGCATTGACATACATATATTATCACATGTAAATAGTTAGTGGAAAGTTGCTGTATAACATATGGAGCCCAACCTGACACTCTGTGATGACCTTGAAGAGTGGGATGATGAGGGGAGGGAGGCTCAAGAGGAGGATATATATATATAAACTATGACTGATTGGTGGTGTATGGCAGAAACCAACACAACATTGTAAAGCAATTTTCTACCAATTAAAAAGTAAAGAATTAATCTTACTAGTTAAAAAATATGTAACAGGTGATCTCCTAAGGTTGCATATGCTCATTTATTTGTCAGTCTCAATGCAAGACCAAGGTATTTATTTTTTATTGTTAAAGGAGTACTGCTTGGAACTCTTCATTGATTTTCTTGTATAAACTACATCTGTAATTCCTCCTTTGATATGTCCAAATTCAGTTTCCTTTAAAATAGAACAAAAGTTTGTTTGGGTGTCTCCAGTTTAATTCCTCTTTATGAACACTCACTGATTTCTATATCACCCTGAATGCTTAGGCCTTGGACTATTTCCTGGTATATCTACAAATTTCTGTTCCCACCAGTTGAGCAGAACCAAGTTTTCCTTACTAAGAGCCATAAAGAGTTATTTCAAGGGAGTGGAAACTGTTTTAAGGGACCTGTATTCAGGTTAATTTGTTTTTTGCCTATCAGTAATTATGTCACTAATGATTAGATGCAAACTATTCACTTCATCTAATTATTATAATTATATATTTTTACCCAAGTTGTTGGAGAAGGCAATGGCAACCCACTCCAGTACTCTTGCCTGGAGGATCCCAGGGACGGCAGAGACTGGTGGGCTACAGTCCATGGAGTCGCGAAGAGTCGGACACGACTGACGCGACTTAGCAGCAGCAGCAGCAGCACCCAAGTTGTTGTAATTACATTTATACAACCAAATCATTTCCTTTGTTTTACCCTCCTGCACTGTATGTAATTTGTTGGAAGGACGTTTGAAATCCCTAAAATTTTCTTAGTGCATTTTTAAAAATAAGACTTTTACCAAAAGTAGTACTACAAAGAACATTTGACAAGTCTCTATCATTTAACTTTGTTTTGTAATTTATAAGGGATGAGATAGTAAGTTTTGGATTAGAATATAAAAAGAGAAAAATTTAAATGGTGATGATTTAGCTTTCAGATTATGTGTTGATATAAACATAATAGCACCTACTATTTGAAAAGTACTGCTCTAAGCAATTTATGTATTAATTCATATACCTCTCATAGTAAACTTTTGAAGTAGGTACTATTATTGTCCTCATTTTCCAGAGGAATTTGCGGCATACAGGATGTTATATATATATAATTGACTTAATAACAACTAGCCTACTGGCAGAACTGGATTAATCCCAGTCTGGCTCTAGAGTCTGTACATTGAGCAAAACCACCTTCACGAAAAGGAATATAACATGTTAGAATTTATTTCAAATGCCTCTAATTTTGTAATTGTGATTTTACTTAATTGAATTACAGAGTTGCTAAATACGTTTGTTTTTATCTCTTCTAGAAATGAAATGCAACGGTTTTCAACTCCCATGCCTAACCCATAATCTGTCTTTAAGGCATGGATTCTGTCTTCTTAGAGCCAATTTTGTGCAGCTGTTTATAATTCAATCCTTTGTTATTAGGTGTTTCAACTTTTTCCTAAAAATGAATGGGAAACAAAGTTGTCCTTGTGCTAACTTGCTGAGAAAAACAAGTAGGCCCTCTTTTAAATAAAAACAGATGTTTTACGTACTTGAACTAGTTTCTTGAAATAGATTATAGCTCAAGTTGACAAAGCTGCCTGTACCTGGAATTAAATGACAAAAGTATCTTCACACAATCGTCTGTTACTGGTAATAGCTTGGGATATGTAGAAAAACTTCAGATAAATCACGTCAGATAAGATTTTAGAAATACAGTTGAATCACTCTCTTTCTTTCCATGTATGACTTAATATACTGACCATATTTAGTCAACTATTTAAAGTCAGCAAGTCTTGTATCTCTTAATGTGCTGCATGTGTTAGCTTTTGATTTTCTTAGCAACAATATTTTTATGGGCATGCCTACCAGTTTCTTGTGTATGCTTTGTAAATGTTCAGGAGAACACTGAACAATTTACACCACAAACTTAAGATTTATTTATAATGTATGTCTTACGACAGTGTTTTAGCATTTAATTTATATTTAAACGTTTCAAAAACATGTAAAGAAAGGCACAAGCGGATTTAATATTAACAGCTTTAGGTATTTTTGTTGATGTTTCTTACATTATACTGACCTTAAAACAAATATTTAAAGTCAAAATCAGCAACATTTCATTTACTGAGAAATAACTTTTTATATTTTTTCAAAGAGCTAGGGTAGTCAGCTTCTTAAAATGGAGAAACTAAAAATTAGTCATTTGTTCTGAGACTCTTTTATCTTCAGTGTCAAAGAATTACTCATAAGATGGCAAATAAGACCCTGTTCTGGATCCTGCCTTTATCCTCCCCATATGTGACTTTGTATCTTCATAAATCAAAAAGTCTTTGTTACTGGTTCATATGTTAAACTCGTGTGTAGAGCCTCCTCTGGGAAATATTCAGTGATGACAACCATTCTTCCTTCAGTTCAGTCGCTCAGTCGTGTCTGACTCTGCGACCGCATGAATCGCTGTACGCCAGGCTTCCCTGTCCATCACCAACTCCCGGAGTTTGCTCAGATTCATGTTCATCGAGTCAGTGATGCCATCCAGCCATCTCATCCTCTGCCGTCCCCTTCTCCTGCCCCCAATCCTTCCCAGCATCAGGGTCTTTGCCAATGACTCAACTCTTCGCATGAGGTGGCCAAAGTATTGGAGTTTCAGCTT
The DNA here is from genome assembly GCF_054371585.1 of Giraffa tippelskirchi. Classification (NCBI taxonomy): domain Eukaryota; kingdom Metazoa; phylum Chordata; class Mammalia; order Artiodactyla; family Giraffidae; genus Giraffa; species Giraffa tippelskirchi. The sequence goes on along the minus strand of NC_137278.1, from coordinate 112,010,169 downwards.
CAACATCAGTCCTTCCAATGAACACCTAGGACTGATCTCCTTTAGGATGGACTGGTTGGATCTCCTTGCAGTCCAAGGGACTCGCAAGAGTCTTCTCCAACACCACAGTTCAAAAGCATCAATTCTGCGGTGCTGAGCTTTCTTCACAGTCCAACTCTCATATCCATACATGACTACTGGAAAATATACTGCCATATATTTATTATATTCCTTTTGATATTATTATTTACTTGTGTATTTGAATGCCATACTACATGGTGAGCTTCTTGAGAATGCTCTTTAACTGACTGAATAAAATAACACAAATATCTTTGTCTTCCAGGAAGAATATAATGATTATAATTTAATCTTAACCTTTCTCTTAACTATTTTCTTAGAAATCACTTCTCTACATTTTCTCCCTGAATTATTTCAAGTTCCATTATTTTAACTATTACCTTAGTGCAGGTAATTCCCAAGTTATATTTTCATCCCACATTTGTTTTTAAGCTCTAGATTTGCATATCCAGTTGGCCCCTGGAAATGCATGATTAGATAGGTTTACAGACACCTGCAAATTCAGCATATCCAAAGCTAAAATCATATTTCTTCCTCCAACTTGTTTTTCAAACCTGTGGTGTTTATTTTCATGAATGACGTCCTCCTGTTCTTCATCCTTCATATCCAATCTTTAATTATATTTTCTCCTAAATTTCTCTTTTAATATATATTCATTCTGAATAACTGTTGCTTAGGTCAGGCTCTTCCCTCTTCATACGGTTTCCAGTCATCTTCCTAAAATACTAATCTAATCATGTTAACCCTCTGCTTATAAACTCTGAATAGCTTTTTGAAACATCGTCTTCCTGAAACTCTACAGTGTTTTCTTCTTCTTGCCCCTACTGCTGAATTGAGCCACTATTACTGATATAAATGTTGCAGGTTTTCTTGATGAGTAGAATAGAAAGTAGATCAAAAGCTACCTCTTAAAAAAAAAAAAAAAAGCTACCTCTTATGTCAAGTCCTGTCATCTTTGCCTTGTGTTCAGATCTTTTACCTGCAATATATTCAGACCTTTTACCACCTAGACCTTTTAGCACCTAGCCTTATTCTGTTTTATAATTTACAGATACTATATACCGTTTGCATGACTTGCTGTTCTGTTATTCCATGCATTTTTTAAAATTGTAGTGCATTTACTCAGTGACATTCTAGTTGAATTTAACAATTCCTATGCAGTCTTCAAAATCTTGCTCAAATGTATATTCTTATGAGACCTATATGGACCATCTTAATCACAAGATCTCTTTATGTTACCAAGGATATTTTAGTACTTCCTACCCACTGCTATTATGCCCTTATGTAATCATTGTTATTTATGAAATAGCATTCTATACTAATGTGATCTTTTCTATTCTTTTGGCATTGGCATATGTACTTTTTAGTATATATAATTTGAAGAGTAGCCAGAGGAATTAAGGATATTTAAAAAGAATATGTGAGAATTTGGGTGGCAGGGAAAACTCATAATATTTAAAGGGTTATCAGTTAAAAGAGATTCCATTTGATACTTGGAACCTCAAGAGGCAGGAGATAGATAAAGGAAGACATGTTTTAATGTGTACAGTTGTTTTTTTAATATTTATTTTTTTAATTTGTTGATTTTTTAATTGAAGGATAATTACAGAATTTTGTTGTTTTCTGTCAGACATCAACTTGATAGCGTGTACAATTTAGGAAAAGATAAGGCAATGGCTCCCCACTCCAGTACTCTTGCCTGGAAAATCCCATGGACGGAGGAGCCTGGTAGGCTGCGGTCCATGGGGTCGCTGAGAGTTGGACATGACTGAGCGACTTCACTTCCACTTTTCCCTTTCATGCACTGGAGAAGGAAATGGCAACCCACTCCAGTATTCTTGCCTGGAGAATCCCAGGGACAGTGGAGCCTTGGTGGGCTGCCGTCTATGGGGTCGCACAGAGTCGGACACGACTGAAGTGACTTAGCACTTAGCAAATGAAATGTTTTATACTGAAGATAATACACAGTAGGTTTTTAATACATGCTAGTTCTTTTTAAGTTTTTTTTAACTTTTAAAATTGAAGTATAATTTACATATAATAAAGTATACAGCATATAATTCAGTGAATGTTTACATTTGTACATGCCTTTATAAAAATCAGAAAGCTGGAGAACATTTTCAGTCTTCCCAAAAGCTCCCTCATGATCCTCCCATTATTTCCCCACAGAGTTAACCATGATTCTGAGCTTTATAACTGGAGACTAGTTTTGCCTGGAAATTCACAGTTTGTATCCTTTGTGTCTGCCTTTTTTCACTCATTTATATGTCTGAGAGGATTATATATGTTGTTGAAGGTAGCATTAGTTTGTTCTTTTTGTTTGCTCTTTTTTCATTGATGTATAGGATTCTATTACATGAGTAGAATCTCCGCATATGCACATACATCCCATACCACTTATTTAACAATGCTATAACTTGAGTGGATATTGTCAAATGGTTTTCTAAAGGGGTTATATGAATTTTACACTGTTACCAGAAGTTTGGTATTTCTCCATATTAAAACACAATAGAGTTAATATTTTTCATTTAGGAACCAAGGCTTAGATTTTCTTTTCATGTAAGCATTGCCTATTATACACATTTTGAAAATAAAGAAAAATTTAAAGAGTAAAAATTATTTATAGTCTCACAACCAGTGATAAGGACTATTAATTTTATTATATATTCTTCTAGTCCTTTGTGTACTTTTTAAAGTAAAATTATAATCAGGCAAACTGTTTTACATCTTTTTAAAGAAACTTATGTGTTGTGAGCATTTCCCATATCTCTTTACTATAACATCTTATTTGAAATTTTCTCCATTTTTAAAAATAATCATGTTTGTATTAAACACATTTATCAGGTAGGGTTTTATATTTTTATAGCAGTGATAAACATCAGAATATTGTTTTGGCGCCTATAGGAATTGAGAGGTTGAAAGAGAGAATTTAGTATCTTTTCCCAAGGAATATTAATGATTAAACTTATAAATATGTCTAATTATTTAAGTCACTGTGAGTCATTAGTTTTCTCAAGTAACATTTTATAAACTACTTCCTAATGCAATAAAATTCGGATGTTTATTCTCTTGTTATGAGACAGCTGTGGTCCTCACATTTCTCCTACCCTTTAACCGCTGCTCCTTGAAAAACACAGCTCTTTTCCCAAGCAGTGTATTCTCAAACTTGATGTGAATGTTGCTTATATACTCATTTACCATTTGCTATATGTACTATTTGGGCACTTTGGGATCTTGCAATCTTGTTCCAAACGGAAGAATCATGAATATATAAGAATGTAAATATGTCAGGGAATTTTAGAGATATATAACCCACCAACTTCTTTCTTCCACCTGAAAGACAAAGCCCTATAAGATTAAATTACTTGTTCCCAGCTACAGTATTTGTGGCAGAGCCAGAACTGGAGCCTACATCCAACACCTATCAGAATTTTCCTACTTCAGGTGTGAAGTACTTTGTCCTTAGTGCTTTTCTTGATGCTAACTTTGCCTTTTTCTCCCAAGGAAGAAGCTACTGAAAGTATTTTTCTTTGTTTCTGTGATAGGTAAAGAAAAATTGTTTTACTTATACAACAAACACTTATTAAGTGCCTGTGGTGTGCTGTGCTTAGTCGCTCAGTCGTGTCCAACTCTATGTAACCCCATGGACTGTAGCCCACCAGGCTCTTCTGTCCATAGGGATTCTCCAAGACAAGAATAGTGGAGTGGATTACCATGCCCTCCTGCTGGGGATCTTCCCAGCCCAGGAATTGAACCTAGGTCTCCTGGATTGCAAGTGGATTCTTCATTACCTAAGCTACCAGGGAAGCCCTATTTAGTACCTAGAATGTATGATATCCTGTTTCAGAAACTGCAAATGGATGAGAAATGGTTGATGAAATTGGAACATCTGTTCAACATGGTGTTAAGTGTGGAAGGAGCTTATTTTTGGGAATCTGAACATCTGTGATAGAATTTCAGCTCTATCATTTCCCATCTCTGTTGCCTATTGAGCCTACTTAATTAATCTTTTTGAATCTTAGCTTTCTTGTTCATTATTCATTTATGGAGCCCTTACCACATGCAGAGAATAATATAAAGTGCTGGAGATACAGCATTATGAAGGACTTCAAAGAAACTTGTTTCTGTGGTTTGTATATATTACTATTTACAATTTGTTGTTGTTTAGTCCCTAAGTCGTGTCTGACTCTTTTGCAACCCCATGGACTTGTAGCCCACCAGGCCCCTCTGTCCATGGAATTCTCTAGGCAAGAATACTGGAATGGGTTGCCTTTCTTTCTCTAGGGGCTCTTCCCAACCCAGGGATTGAACCCATGTCTCCTGCATTGATAGGCAGATTCTTTACCACTGAGCCACAAGGGAAGTTTAAAATGTAGGACTTTATGTATTTATTAATTCATTTTAAATAAAGCAGTGCTTTACCTCTGTTAAGTAAATGACATTTTAAAAGTAACTAATTCATTTACTCCTGAAAACTTGAATTTATCATTAGTAATAAATACTGTTAGTTGTTTTGACAGACCTACTTTGCTCATTTTCAAGAAAGTTTCTGCCACAGCCCAAGCTAGACTAACTATAATTTGTCATTTAAGTAAAAATCGTATTCCATTGTAGCCGGTATGGGGAAAAAATCTGAAAAAGAGTGTTTGTATGTGTAGCAGATTCACTTTGTTCTACACCTGAAATGAGCACATTGTAAAAACACCCCAATAAAATTATTTTAGAAAATGATATTCCATGGAAAAAGTGGCTAGATCAGCTTGCAGATTACACAAATATTTTTCTTCAGGGTAGTCATTATACTTGGAAGAACTCTTGATGCTTGCTTCCTGTCTTGTTTCACAAAGTATTCAAAAGATGTATATTTGAGTCAAAATTTAATATGATTTATAGTTTTTGCTGCATTGTCAAGGACATTCATAAGTAAAAATGACTTGGGGGGAGAAATAAACCTGTGAATGTATAGTTGTGACTACAATGACAATAGAGTGCTGTGTTTTCTTTTCTCTCCCACTGCCTTGGTTTGTGCTTAGACACAAGCAGGTTTACAACTAGCACTTTTGCACCATCAAGTGCACATCTCAACATAGTGTAAAGGGGAAGTGCCATCTTGGTATTATTATGAAAATAGTTTTGATCTTGTCAACTCTCTGAAAGGATCCCTCTTCCCTGAACAGATCACTTTTTGGGAACCACTGCTATAGAGTATATTATTGATACTTAATTATAATGTTTTGATTGTTTTCATGTTGGCATGTACTTGTTTTTGTCATGGGATTGGCATAAGACGTCTAGTTTCATACAGTATTGTTCTGTGTATCTAAGCAAGTACTGTTAAAATTTAGTTAGTATCATATACCTGCTTGAGAGCAATACAATCAAGTTAGCAGCAGACTGCCTTTTACAAAGTATTTGTTATAAAAGCTCCAGAATAGGCATTTTATTCTGTTGATGTGTTATTGGGAGTATTGATTCAAAGTTTTTCTGATCCTGCTTTCTGTTTTGTTTTTAGGCTTGCATTGATGACAATGTTGATATGGTGAAGTTTCTGGTAGAAAATGGAGCAAATATTAATCAACCTGATAATGAAGGCTGGATACCACTTCATGCAGCTGCTTCCTGTGGATATCTTGATATTGCAGAGTAAGCTAGTTCTATGTTTAAATTTATCCAAATACTATTTTAGAGACTTGAGATTTTATAGAAACCATTATTATAGATAAATGAGAAAACTATTATATTACTGTAATTGATAAAAATTATTCTTCCCAGGAAAGAGAATAAGTGGATTGTGGGAATCCAGATATTGTCTCTTGGTGTGAGGTCATCTTGTCTCCCTCCTGTCTTTGACTTTGATACTTGAACTGATATGAGTAATTCTCTTGAGTACATGTGTATTGTCAGATGACTCAAGGTTAAGACTAGGTTGGTGCAAAAGTAATTGCAGGTTTGCATTGTTGAATTTTGCTCTTTAATATTGGAATACATTCTTAAATAAACGTGGTTATGTTATACATCATTTTAATGCGCATTTCTTGCTATATGTTTTTTTGCTAGTGACTTATTACTTGCTGTTTATTTTATATTTATTTTAGACTAGGGAAATTATGTTAGACAAAAAGCAAATTTGAGTGATTTCTCTTACTCAAGTTGCAAATGTGTCATAAAACAGCGGAAACAACTCACAGCATCAGCAACGCATTTGGCCCAGAAACTGTTAACCAATGTACAATGCAGTGGTGGTTCAAGAAGTTTTGCAAAGGAGATGATAGCCTTAAAGATAAAGAGCACAGTGGCTGGTCATTGGAAGTTGACAACAACCAATTTGAGAGCAGTCACCAAAGCTGATCCTCTTACAACTACACAAAAAGTTGCCGAAGAACTCAGCATCAACCATTCTACAGTAATTTGGCATTTCAGGCAAATTCAGTTCAGTTCAGTTGCTCAGTCATGCCCGACTCTTTGTGACCCCACAGACTGCAGCACGCCAGGCTTCTCTGTCCATCACCAACTCCCGGAGCTTGCTCAAACTCGTGTCCATCAAGTCAGTGATGCCATTCAACCATCTTATCCTCTGTCATCCCCTTCTCCTGCCTTCAGTCTTTCCCAGCATCAGGGTCTTTTCCAATGAGTCAGTTCTTCTCATCAGGTGGCCAAAGTATTAGAGCTTTAGCTGAAAGCAAAATGGAAAGGCGAAAAACCTCAGTAAGTGGATGCCTCATGAGCTGAATGCAAATCAAAAAAATCGTCGTAATCACTTATCATTGCAACAAAAAAGAATAAAATACTTAACAATAAACCTACTTAAGGAGACAAAAGAATGTGTACAGAAAACTTTCTAAGACACTGATGAAAGAAATCAAAGACGACATAAACAGATAGAGAGATAGTCCATGCTCCTGTGTTGGAAGAATCAATATTGTGAAAATGACTACACTATCAAATTCTATCTGCAGATTCATTGTTATCTCTATCAAATTACCAATGGCATTTTTCACAGAACTAGAACAAAAAAAATCTCACAATTCATACGGAAACACAGAAGACCCCAAATAGCCAAGGCAATCTTGAGAAAGAAGAATGGAGCTGGAGGAATCAACCTTTCTGATTCTAGACTATACTACAAAGCTGTAGTCATCAAGACACTATGGTACTGGCACAAAAACAGAAATACAGACCAATGGAACAAGGTAGAAAGCCCAGAGATAAACCCACACCGCTATGGGTACCTTATCTCTGGCAAAAGAGGCAAGAATATACAATGGGACACAGATAAACTCTTCAATAAGTGGTGCTGGAAAAACTGGACAGCTACGTGTAAAAGAATGCCATACACAAAGATAAACTCAAGATGGAATAAAGACCTAAATGTAAGACCGGAAACTATAAAACTCTTAGAGGAAAACTTAGAACACTCTATGACATAAATCACAGCAAGATCTTCTATGACCCACTTCCTAGAATAATGGAAATGAAAACAAAAATAAACAAATGGGACCTATTAAACTTAAAAGCTTTTGCACAGCACAGGAAACTACAAACAAGGTGAAAAGACAACCCCCCAGAAAGGGAGAAAATAATAGCAAATGAAACAATTTACGAAGGATTAATTTCCAAAATATACAAGCAGCTCATACAATTCAATACCAGAAAAACAAACAATCGAATCAAAAAGTGGGCAAAAGATTTAAACAGACATTTCTCCAAAGAAGACATGCAGATGGCTAATAAACACATGAAAAATAGCTCAACATCGCTCATTATTAGAGAAATGCAAATCAAAAGTACAATGAGATACCACCTCATACCAGTCAAAATGGCCATCATTAAAAAGAATCTATAAACAGTAAATGCTGGAGAGGATATGGAGAAAAGGGAATACTCTTGCACTGTTGGTGGGAATGTAAATTGATACAGCCACTATGGAGATCAGTATGGAGATTCCTTAAAAAACTAGGAATAAAACTACTATATGGCACAACAATCCTAGTGTTGTTGTTGTTGTTCAGTCGCTAAGTCACGTCTGAATCTCTACAACCCCATGGACTGCAGCACGCCAGGCTATCCTGTCCCTCACCATCTCCCGGAGTTTGCTCTAGGTCACATCCATTGAATTGGTGATGCCATCCAACCATCTCATCCTCCGTCACCCTCTTCTCCTTCTGCCTTCAGTCTTTCCTGGCATCAGGGTCTTTTCCAATGAGTTGGCTCTTTGCATCAGGTCAAAAAAGTATTGGGGCTTCAGCTTCCACCTCAGTCCTTCCAGTGAATATTCAAGGTTGATTTCCTTTAGGATTGACTGGTTTGATCTCCTTGCTGTACAAGGGACCCTCAAGAGTCTGTGGGTACGCATATACAATGTATACATTGGAATATTATGCAGCCACAAAAAGGAACACATCTGAGTCCATGCTAATGAGGTGGATGAAGCTAGAGCCTATTACAGAGAGCGAGGTAAGTCAGAAAGAGAAAAGCAAATACTGTTTATTAACCCATCTATCTGGAATCTTGAAAGATGGTACTAATGAACCTATTTGCAGGGCAGCAATGGAGATGAAGACATAGAGAATAGACTTATGGGCATGGGGTAGGGAGGAGGTAAAAAACAGGGTGGGATGAATGGAGAGAATAGTAGGGAAACACTAACATGTGTAAAATAGATAGCCAGTGGGAATTTGCTGTATGACTCAGGAAACTCAAACCAGGACTCTGACAGCTTACAGGGTGGGATGGGGTGGAAGGTGAGAATGAGGTTCAAGAGGGAGGAAACACATGTGTACCTATGTCTGATTCATGTTGATGTATGGCAGAAACCAATGTTGTAATTATCCTTCAATTAAAAATAAATAATGTTTTTAAAAATTGTGATTTTGAAGTGTTGTCTTCTCTTACTCTACTCAACAACAATGAACCATTTCTCAATCAGATTGTGATGTATGATGAAAAGTGGATTTTATACAACTAGCTCAATGGCTGTACTGAGAAGAAGCTCCAAAGCACTTCCCAAAGTCAGACTTGCACCCACAAATGGTCATGGTCACTGTTCGGTGGTCTGCTGCCCGTCTGATCCACTACAGCTTTCTGAATCCTAGCGAAACCATTGTATCTGAGAAATATGCTCAGCAAATTGATGAGATGCATTGAAAACTGCAGTGCCTGCAGCCAGCACTGGTCAACAAAATGGGGACAATTCTCCAGGACAACACCCGACCACACTTTTCACACCAATGCTTCAAAAGTTGAAAGAATTGGGCTATGAAGTTTGCCTCATCTGCCATATTCACCTGACCTCTTGCCGACCGACTACCATGTCTTCAAGCATCTTGACAACTTTTTGCAGGGAAAATGCTTCTACAACCAGCAGGAAGCAGAAAATGCTTTCCAAGAGTTTGTCTAATTGCAAAGCATGCATTTTTATTCTGTAGGAATAAATTTGTTTCTCATTGGCAAAAATACATTGATGGCAGTGAGTCCTATTTTGATTAATAAAGATGTGTTTGAGTCTAGGTATAATGATTTAAAATTCACAGTCCAAAACTGCAATTATTTTTCACTAACCTTAATATTTAACAATCTAGTCTACCCTTATGTAATCATTAATTGCTAGGGGAAATTAACAATAGTTCTGAATTATGTTGCTTTGCTAAAAAGAGAATTATGATACCCAGTTCTCCAGTTATTCAGTGTATTTATGCTTAGTTTTTATTGTTTTCTAAAAATACCAAAAATAGTCATTGTATTCTTGAGTTCAATTCAGTCGCTCAGTCGTGTCTGACTCTTTGCAACCCCATGGACTGCAGCACGCCAGGCTTCCCTGTCCATCACCAACTCCTGGAGCTTGCTCAAACTCATGTCCTTCAAGTTGGTGATGCCATCCAACCATTTCATCCTCTGTCGTCCCCTTTTCCTGCCTTCAGTCTTTCCTAGCATCAGGGTCTTTTACATTGAGTCAGTTCTTCGCATCAGGTGTCCAGAGTATTGGAGTTTCAGCTTCAGCATCAGTCCTTCCAGTGAATATCCTAAAAGTTGATTTCCTTTAGAATTGACTAGTTGGATCTCCTTGCAGTCCAAGGGACTCTCAAGAGTCTTCTCCAACAGCATGGTTCAAAAGCATCAGTTCTTTGGCCCTCAGCTTTCTTCATAGTCCAAATCTCACACCCATACATGACTACTGGAAAAACCATAGCTTTGACTAGATGGACGTTTGTTGGCAAAGTGATGTCTCTGCTTTTTAATATGCTGTCTAGATTGGTCATAGCTTTTCTTTCATGGAGCAAGCGTCTTTTAATTTTAATTTATTCTTAACTTCCTTTAATAGGGAAGTACTTTCTGAGAAAATTTGATTCTTCGAACATTTAACAAGGAAGTATGGATATTCTGACAAAGTAATTTTTTCATCAAGTTATCTTATTTTTTCTTGCTACTATGTATTCAGCACCATAAACATTTTTATTGTCTATCTGCTTACTTCAAAGCTTATCAGCTAATAAGTATTCAATATGATAGTACTACTCTGAGAATCCAACTCTGACATCCATACATGACCACTGGAAAAACCATTGCCTTGACTAGACGATGGACCTCTATTGGCAAAGTAATGTCTCTGCTTTTTCCAGTAGTCATGTATGGATGTGAGAGTTGGACTATAAAGAAAGCTGAGTGCCGACGAATTGATGATTTTGAACTGTGATGTTGGAGAAGACTCTTGAGAGTCCCTTGGACTGCAAGGAGATCCAACCAGTCCATCCTAAAGGACATCAGTCCTGAATGTTCTTTGGAAGGACTGATGCTGAAGCTGAAACTCCCAATACTTTGGCCGCCTGATGTGAAGAGCTGATTCATTTGAAAAGACCCTGATGCTGGGAAAGATTGAAGGCAAGAGGAGAAGGGGACGGCAGAGGATGAGATGGTTGGATGGCATCACCGACTCAATGGACATGAGTTTGAGTAAACTCTGGGAGTTGGTGATGGACAGGGAGGCCTGGCTTGTTGCAGTCCATGGGGTCGCAAAGAGTCAGACATGACTGAGTGACTGAACTGACTGACTGACTCTAGGAGTCTCTTAGTAATTCTTCATATTTTTCTTTCTTTGTTCATTTCATGCACGTATATACCCCACCCTCCATCCCCTCAGCCATGTGTATTGGAGATACATTATAGCAGTTGAAGAGGAAGGTAGTGTTTGGTGAAATGAAAAGTGCTTTAGGAATTAGAAGATCTGAGCTATTTGAGTTTTATTACTGACTGTAATACTGATTGCACTACATCTTTTGACAATTTGTTTCCTCTTTCTGGGCTTCGATTTCTTTATGTGTAAAATGAAGGAGTCTCCCTGCCATTGTAAAACAGTAGTGGTTATTCATAATTTTAATCATGATTTTCAAGTTCTTTATTCCTTTCTATTCTTTTCATGCTCAAGAAAGGGCTTGGATTTCATCTTCATGAAGAAAAATAGCTAATGTGTATTTATTTTCAGCTGTCCTTAAATATTCGGTATGTAGGCTCTGGAGTCAACCAATGTGGATTATGAAGGCTTCCTCAACCACTCTCTAAGGGTATTACCTTGGGCAAGTTGCTTAGTGTTTATAATCTTCAGTTTTCTCCTCTATAGAAAGGGATTAGTATTTTCTGGGTTTGTTGTGAGGGTTAACTGATGTAACCCACCAAGCATAGTTCCTGGCACATAGTTCCTGGAATACTCCATATGTATTAATTTTTGACCATTATCTTATTTATCTTTTCCGGGAAAATGAAAACTCAACTTCTTTCTTCATATGTTTAATTCTTGTGTTTCACTTTTTAATTCATGCTTCTGAGTTTGAAAAGACAATAATAATTTTTCTGAATAATTTCCTCTTGTAGACTTGGCTAATATCCCATGTGTCAGTTGGGATGATTATAGATCCAGGTAATCCTCGGACACGACTGAGTGACTGAACAATAATAAATCGTATCCAACTTAAACTGACCTAAAGAGAAAGGGCAATAGGTGTACATGATAATGTATTAGAGATAGTAGAACAAAGAATGTGAGGTTGCAGTTTAGTTTCTAAACAATTAAGAATTTCACATCTGGTCTCTAGCCTAGCAGGAACCTAGTGAATAGATGAGTGATAGCTCTTCACATTCTGACTCTTCAGTTATCTCACCTTTTCACCAAAGTAATTACTTTCAACTTCTCCCTGCTTTGAGTGAGGTGGAAATCTTAGGGGAAACGAAAAACAGATTGTTAAATAATGCCTCTTCTCCAGAGTGGATTAGAGGAAGAATAAATGAAGTGAATTTGGGGAGTATAATGTTAATGGCCAGCTTATGCCTTGTTTTACTATATACTCATGGGTCATGTATTGAAATGTATGGATTAGCATCATTCTTTCTTGGGGGGTACCGACTTGGCTGTGTATTCTTGCCACCTCTTCTTAATATCTTCTGCTTCTGTTAGGTCCATACCATTTCTGTCCTTTATGAGCCCATCTTTGCATGAAATGTACCCTTGATATCTCTAATTTTCTTGAAGAGATCTCTAGTCTTGCCAGCAAATTTGGGAAACTCAGCAGTGGCCACAGGACTGGAAAAGGTCAGTTTTCATTCCAATCCCAAAAAAAGGCAATGCCAAAGAATGCTCAAACTACCACACAATTGCACTCATCTCACACGCTAGTAAAGTAATGCTCAAAATTCTCCAAGCCTGGCTTCAACATTATGTGAACCGTGAATTACCAGATGTTCAAGCTGGTTTTAGAAAAGGCAGAGGAACCAGAGATCAAATTGCCAACATCTGTTCGATCATCAAAAAAGCAAGAGAGTTCCAGAAAAAACATCTATTTCTGCTTTATAGACTATGCCAAAGCCTTTGACTGTGTGGATCACAAGAAACTGTGGAAAATTCTGAAAGAGATAGGAATACCAGACCACCTGACCTGCCTCTTGAGAAATCTGTATGCCGGTCAAGACGCAACAGTTAGAACTGGACATGAAACAACAGACTGGTTCCAAATAGGAAAAGGAGTCCATCAAGACTGTATATTGTCACCCTGCTTATTTAACTTATATCTAGAGTACGTCATGAGAAACGCTGGGCTGGAAGAAACACAAGCTGGAATCAAGATTGCCAGGAGATATATCAATAAACTCAGATATGCAGATGACACCACCGTTATGGCAGAAAGCGAAAAGAACTAAAGAGCCTCATGATGAAGGTGAAAGAGGAGAGTGAAAACGTTGGCATAAAACTCATTCAGAAAACTAAGATCATGGCATGTGGTCCCATCACTTCATGGGAAATAGATGGGGAAACAGTGTCAGACTTTATTTTTTTGAGCTCCAAAATCACTGCAGATGGTGACTGCAGCCATGAAATTAAAAGGCGCTTACTCCTTGGAAGAAAAGCTGTAACCAACCTTGACAGCATATTAAAAAGCAGAGACATTACTTTGCCAACAAAGGTCTGTCTAGTCAAAGCTATAGTTTTTCCAGTAGTCATGTATGGATGTGAGAGTTGGACTATAAAGAAGGCTGAACGCGGAATAATTGATGCTTTTGAACTGTGGTGTTGGAGAAGACTCTTGAGAGTTCCTTGGACTGCAAGGAGATCCAACCATTCCATCCTAAAGGAAATCAGTCCTGGATATTCATTGGAAGGACTGATGTTGAAGCTGAAACTCCAATACTTTGGCCACCTGATGAGAAGAACTGACTCATTTGAAAAGACCCTGATGCTGGGAAAGACTGAAGGCGGGAGAAGAAGGGGATGACAGAGGATGAGATGGTTGGATGGCATCACCTACTCAATGGACATGAGTTTGAGTAAACTCCCGTAGCTGGCGATGGACAGGGAGGCCTGGTGTGCTGCAGTCCATGGGGTCACAAAGAGTTGGTACGACTGAGCGACTGAACTGCATTGTTAGTGTTATGCTCTGAATCATGTCCCCACAAGATTCATATGTTGAAGGCCTTACCGCAGAACATAGGAATGTGACTGTATATATAGAGCCTTTTAAGAGGATGATGAGGCCCTTATCATCTCTTAACAGGAGGCCTTTAGGGTGGGCCCTAATCCAATCTTAGAGTGTCTTTTTGAGAGGAAATTTGGACACAAAGGATGACACCGTGGCTTTCACACAGACAAGACAGCATAAGGACACTGCTAGAAGGTGGCCATCTGTCAGCTAAGGAGAGACACCTCGGAAGAAACCAATCCTGCCAACACCTTGATCTTGACCTTCTAGCCTCTAGAACTATGAGAAAATGAATTTCTATTGTTTGATCCAGTTGTCTATGGTATTTTGTTATGGTAATATTAGCAGTCTAATATAGGCAGTATAAAATTCTCAGTGTTGCATCAAGGTGTTCTTCCCTAAAAGTTAACAGTTCGATGCCATTAGACTGTAGAGTAGAAGCAAAATTAAATATAATGACTTTTGTACATATTTGAATGATTATGGAGTCCAAGAAAATGTATTCAATTTAGTATTCCAGTCTAAGATGATCAGTTAATTGTAACTAATCATTTATTATAACTGAATTATATATTTAAGTTATTACGTACAAAGCATTGAAAATCAAATCCTGTGACTTGGCTTTCAGTAACCAGGAAATAATCGTGAATAAAACAAAGAATAGATGAAAGAATAATTAGGTGAAAACAGTTCTTTTTTATAGCTGAAACATTTTTGTAAAGGAAACTTCTTCATGTCTACTATTTGGTTACCCCTAGTACAAGTTTTGGAGAAGGCAATGGCACCCCACTCCAGTATTCTTGCCTGGAAAATCCCATGGATGGAGGAGCCTGGTAGGCTACAGTCCATGGGGTTGCGAAGAGTCGGACACGACTGAGCGACTTCACTTTCACTTTTCCCTTTCATGCACTGGAGAAGGAGATGGCAACCCACTCCAGTATTCTTGCCTGGAGAATCCTAGGGACGGCGGAGCCTGGTGGGCTGCCGTCTATGGGGTCACACAGAGTCGGACACGACTGAAGCGACTTAGCAGCAGTACAAGTATTATAGGAAATTAGGATATATTCTTTATTCTTTTCCTTTATAACTCTGATTTTTAAAATAGTGAGTTGGTTTACTTACCTTCAGAAAGGAGTAATTGATTTTGTGTGTATGTGTGTGTGTGATTTAAGTAACTTGAGAAGTGTGTGCATTTAAGCATACTTGATGTATTTCAATGTATTACAGTTATTATCCTTGGCTTCCCTTGTAGCTCAGTGTGTGTGTGTATGTGTGTGTGTGATTTAAGTAAGTTGAGGATTGTGTGCATTGGAGCATACTTGATGTATTTCAATGTATTACAGTTATTATCCTTATTGATTAGGAAATTGTACCATCTTTGGTCAACAAGAGTCTCTTCATGTTGGCTTCTAAGACCTTGGGATATGACCCAGTAAAAGGATCTTTAAAAGCTTCATTGCTCTTTAGTAATATAAAAATGTTCCAGACACATCTTTTATATTTCTAGAATTGCCATTTCTCTGAAGAAGCCTGTCCCTTTTATACTGGATTGGTCATTCTTTCAAATTTAGCACCCAAGGGTATCTTTCTTTAACCTCTTTTGTCTTTTATCTGTATTTTCTTTCTCCCTTCATTGCCAGGAACTATAGAATTAAAATAATACGTTATTACTAATTTGCTTCATTATATGTTACACATACATTAGACTGCTTATAACAGTACCACCAATAATCATAAGTACTGAAAGCAGCTTGAAGTTTGGGATTGTTTTTTGACAGGAGTGAAGAGGATGACATTTCTTTTTGTCCTTAGGGTATCCCAGTTGGAGTATACCATTGAACTACTGTGTGTGTTGAAGTCACTTGGAGTAGTACTTTTCTGTGTGGCTATGACACTAACTATATATACCATTACGTTAATTGTTTATTTCTTTTTTAGAGTTTGTTTTTTGTTTAATTTTGTTTGACAATTTACATAAAATACCAGGTTCTAATGGCAATTACCACCCTATTTCCTATAGGTAACATTTTTAAATTTTATATTTTATCCCAGTTTGTGTTTTAATGTGAGCATTATTCCCCCTTTGTAGATAAATGAAAATTTATCATACACCGTTTCTCCACTTTTCTCTTTTCACTTAACAATCTCTCCTGGAGAATACTGTGTAGTGGGATATAGAGATATTTCTCATTGTTCTCTTTGGATTTAGTATTTTGTACTCCATTGTACAGTGTCATTGTGGTTAATTCAGCCTGCCCTTCTTGATTGACCAATGAATGTTATTTATTTGAATGACTATAACCTTTTCCTTGGCATTGTCTTTATTTTTTTTATTCTTGCAAATTGTAAGAATTTTTGTTTATTTGAAAAATATTTCATAGTTGAATAATAAAACTTAAATGATTTGTTTTATTAACATCTTGGTTATTGATATGATTATAATCTTTTGAATTTCATCACTGCATTTTTTAGGCTTCCACCACAGATATTTAAGGAATGCTTTTATCTCAAGTAGCTCTAGTGTTTGCATTAAAATTTTCCAATAATAGAGAAAATTAGCCCTGTGTTAGGCTAGCATTATGTGGTTTCATAGTATATAGAATGAAATGTTGATTAATTAGTGTTAATATATTTTCCTTCATGTTTGGAGTAGCTTTGAAGACATTGCTGTTGAAGATTTCATATCATCATAAAATACTGGTGATGACATTCAGTGACATTTTCATAGTGTTATTTACAGCATGGAAAAAGTTTCATTAGTTTTGTCATTTGACCATTAAAGAATCAACTATTTAAGGATATAACTTTTTAAAATATTGTGGTGGCTTATTAATATCATGTCTTTTCTTTTTCATTATCACCTTTATTTCATAAATATCCATCAGAATCCTCAAGACTTCTCTTGGCGTATCTTTCAAGATATATTCAGTAATAACTATTTCATCACCTCTTTCCTTTCTCCCTGATCCCGGACACTGTTGTTCTTCACTGGAATTATTGCAGTTGGAATCATTCTAGCCATCACCATCTTCTTCCCCCCACCTGTCTTCTGCACAGCAGCTAGAATGATCCTTGTAAGATATTGTAAGTGGAATAGCATCACATTTTATTCAAAGCCCTTCACCCTCTAGTGGGTTTATAATGCATTCAAAAAGTAGGATTCTGGTGGCCTATGAGGCTATGGTGTGGCCCCCTGTTACATCCATGATGTCATTTTCTCCACTCTTCTCCAGGCTTTCTTTTAGCCAAGCTGGTCTTCTTGCTGAGCCTTTAAACCAACTAGGCATCTTGCTTCATAGTCTGTACCTGCTGATTCCTCTGTCTGGAATTCAATAATGTTATTTTTGGTGAAAAAATCAGAAATTCTTACCAATTTAAGAACTATATGAACTACATCACCATACCTATGAGAAACACTATAATATTCCTGAGTTCAAGGTCAGGAATGAGACAACTCTTTTTATTATTTTAACTGCTAAGTAATTGCTATTAACTTTACACAAATTACCAACTTCTCTGAACCTGTTTCCTCATCTATAAAGTGGAAATGTTAGCACTTATCCCTAACTTATAACATTATTGTGAAGATTAGATCAGATCATACTTATAAAACACTTGGCACAATGAATAGCACATATTTAGTATCAGTACAGTTAGCTGAATTACTTGTTACTACTTGTATTACTCTTTTTGGTCACTACTTTTAGTGAAAAATAGCTAAACTCTTGGTTCTCCTGGATTATTTAATAAAACTATAATCTTAGTATTTGCTCTTAGGGCAGACCTAGCTCGATGAGAGGAACAGGGGAAAGAGAAGTAGTCATTTGTCATATTTACTTTGATATGGGTTATTTGAGCACCAAGAAGAGTTGGCAAATCCATGCATTTCGGTTTACACATTTCTTATAAGAATGATACATTGCTAGTGTAAAGAGACCATGTATTTTGCTTAAAAGTCTCAGAAGGTGAAATTGAATCTAAGATCCTTTGAAAACACTAAAATTTTATTTGTAGGATATTTATATCTTGCTATAATAATAATAAGATATATTTGCCCCAAACTAGTATTTTCATATATGCTTCCCTGGTGGCTTAGCCGTAAAGAATAATGCTTGAGACACAGGGTTCAGTCCTTGGATCGGGACGATCCTCTGGAGAAGGCAATGGCAACCCATTCCAATAGTTTTGCCTGGGATGTCTCATGGACAGAGGAGCCTGGCAGGCTACAGTCCAAGGGGTCGCAAAAGAGTCAGATACGACTTAGTGACTAAACAGCAACAACAATATTCTGATATATATTCTTATTGCTTTTTTTTAACAACTCTATGAACATGTTCAGTTATTTCCATTTCTCGATTTTGAACTGGACCCTTATTCTCAAGACTCAAATTCTGATGTTCTTTCTGTTACATTATTACTGTCTCCTATAGTAGTTTAGGCATTTTGAAAAGTAAAAGTGACTGCAACTGCTCCTAATCAAGCTTACAGATACATATGAAGTCAGTACCAATACTAGATAGAAGAAATGGACCAAGAGATGTTCAAGTAACATTGAGGAAGAAGTGATCAATTCTGTTTAGACCATTCAGAGAAAGATTCCAGGGGAGGTGACATTATTAGATTAAACAATGGACAGGTTTTTATTATTATTATTATTATTGGAGTATAATTGCTTTACAGTGTTGAATTAGTTTCTGCTGTACAACAACGTGAATCAGCTATATGTATATATAATCAGATTATATCTATATATACACCCTCTCCCTTGTGAGCCTTTCTCCTACCCCACCCCCCTGCCTCACCCCTTTAGGTCATCTTAGAGCACTGAGCTGAGCTCCCTGTGCTACACAACAGCTTCCCCTTATCTAGAGATAGCAGAATTTTTGCCTCTGGGAGTTGAGAGCTATCTGAGAATAGTCATATTCATAAATGGGAAATAATACATGGTTAAATCTCTTTTAACTAGCATCCAGTCTATTACTAACATTTGCCATTTCTTTGTTATAACATATTGAATGACTGCCATAAAGTTATTAATATTGATCATTGTAACACGTAGACTACTTCTACTAAGGTCACTTACTTCTGTTTCCACTAGTGGAACTGCAAGCCTACTAAAAGTTAGTTGTGTGTGTTCTGGCCTATTAATGTCTGTTTCCCTTGTTAGTGATAATATAATTTAATTAGAACTCTTAAAACTGATGCAATGTGTACAAAAAAGAAAATTATTGCTAATGATTAAGTTAACTATTTTGAAAAGCCTCAGTAAAGGGAAAGTCCTGAAAATATGATTGCTCTTTATTTGGATGTGGGTGCAACAACTGAAAAATTGAAAGAAAAAATATCTAGAAGGATTACATATTCAGATTGCATTTGTGTTGACTGCAAATGTTAGTTTCACTTTAAGATTTTGATGTTTCAGTACATTAGTAGTATCATTTATGCAAGAAAGGGAGCGTGGATTTAAGTCATTGGAGACGTTCCACAGTATCATCTATGTTGAAATAAATGACTTGCTTTTATTTATTTTCACATATGTGATATATTTTACTATTCCCTATTTTAATCATCTTTTCTGGTTAACCAAATCAGTGCTTGTTGTGATTGCACTGGGTAACAGGCTTCTTTGGAGCCATTGTATTTTCAGGAGAGGAACATTAGTGTTATATGGCGAGAGCTAATAAGATAGGTCGAGGGAACTGGGACTGTAGCACAGAGGAATTTGTGTGCCTTGCTAACTTTGACCTTTAATGGTGAGACATTTTTAGGAACATGATGGTCCTTTCCCTGTACTTTTAGAAAACAATTCTTGACAGATTAGAGAGTCGACAAGAGAGCCAGGGCAGTGGCAGTGAGCTTAGAAGTGGGGCAGATCTGAAAGAAATTTGGAAAATAAAATTAATAAGGTTTGATGTGATTTACTGGATCTAGGTAGTAAGGTGGGAAGAAAAATCAACAGTAGTGATAATGCTGATAATAGCTAACATTTACTGAGCACTTTGAGTCACTGCTCAGAGTCCTTTTAACTGTATATAATTTTGGTCATCCTGACAATTACATAACAATATATTGCTACTACTACCCTATGGCCCAGATGCACAATTCTAAAACCCAAAACTCTGAAAAATGACAAGTTGTAAGATTGGTGTAGGCTCACTTGGCAACAAACCATGACTAGACCTGATACAAGGCTATTTATAGTCTTTGTTTCTCCCCACTTAAGCGTTTTTTATTTTTGCAAAAATATCAGTATGTTTGGTTATGGAGTACTGACTCAGACTCAGTAGGAATGAGTTTGGAAAACTCAGTAGTTTTCCAAAATATAACAAGTTTTGAAATTCGTGCTTGGATGGGTGATTGGCCCATAATTGTAATTCTTATTTTATGGGTTTTATGGGAGAGGAAACAGTTGTAGAGAGAAATCACACACAGTAATTGGCAGAGCTAGGATTTAAACCTGGACTGTCTTATATTGTCATGTCTGCACTCCACTGTTCTGCCTCCCTTCCTAGCCTTTGTAACTGGGAAAAGGACGCCATTACACTAAAATAAGGAATTGAAGAGGAAGATTGAGGAAAGCATGTAGTAGAATGTGGATTTAGATAGGCCTAGTTTGAGATGCCAACTGAAAAGATGCAGTAAGAAACCAGGACTTTTGGGGTATGTTTATAATGTGTATACTGAATTTCATCAAATCTGATTCCATCATTGTAACAGAGTATCATTATTTTATGTACCAACTTAAAAAGTTAAAAAAGAAAAACTATTAACACAGTGTGTATGATTTCTTGTTTTTAGGCACCTTGAGTTTTTTTGTTTTCCCACAGAGTATCATTCTTTATGCAGTTGCAGTGTCCTGGATGCAGCATTGCTAAAAAATGTTTTCTTGTTGCCTTTGGGATTTTCTTCTAAGCCACTGATATTAATAGCATCCTGCAGATTTTGTTGGTGGTGCTTTCTTGACCTTACTACAAGGTATCAACCAAAAATTTCAAACACTATCCAGAAGGTATTTTTTAAGTTAACAGTTAAGCTCAATAAATAAGGTATTAAAGGTATCAGTGCACATAAATCAGTTGAAGTGAAAACAGTAGGAATAGTTATGACTGGGTTACATAAAGACAGATAAGACAACCATGTTGTGTTCATTATCCATTGTATCTATGATTGTAAGGTCAGTTGATTGTAGATTTTATCAGTATTAAAATCTAGGGGAATTTACATCTTAGAATTACTACACAATAAGTAGGACTTTTGCCCCTGGGAATTAGGAGATGCAGTAATAAAGTAGGACAGCAGTGCATGTAATTGATTTTAATAAACAAGTATGCATCTTTAGTAGGAGTTAGCACACAATCAAAGAAGTATCATTGCTCTGAGGAATAATTAAAAGAAATAAATACTGAAGACAGAACCTTCAGAATTTCCTATATTTAAAGGTACTCTGCAAAGAGAAGAGAGGAGTGTAAATACTTCCACACATTTTGAATTTGTTTTTATGTTTTGGCAATCCAGGAGCCTAGACAGTTGGAAAACAGAGCCCACTTTCACAATAAATTCATTTCTCTCATATGTGTTAGCCTGATCTTTGCTATTGTATCTAGAGCATAACTGTGAAACCATGATGTCAGAAATTCAGCCAGGTATTTGGCAAGGTATCAGGACCACATTAATCCATGTTATTGGACTAATAACATGATTTGCATATAAAAATAATACTTCTACCTGTGGAATTTTGACAAATTGAATTTTTTTTTTAAGATTGAAATTGGTAATGTTATAAACATTATAATTTCCTGACAATTAAAAATGAGAATTTCTGTTTATGGGAAAATAGAATATATATGCTTTTCCCTATTCTTCCTGCTAAGTACAACTAAAAAACCTGCATATTATATATATAAGATATACAAAGACTCTGAAAAGTGGAAAGAAGTCAGAACAACTTGTGATCTCAGTATTCAAGGAGTGACACAGGAGCGAGTTTTTGGCTTTTCTCTTTGCCTCATGTGCACCACACTTCGAACTGAGGAAATTGATAACCCAGAAGCAGCAATGGCTGCACATTGCCCTCAAAGAAAGCCCCAACAAAGCCTAACCCTTTTAGCCAAGTACTAGGAGTGAGACACCCTAAAACCTTTAAAAAAAAAAACCTACTCTTTACTCCACCAAATACTACAGAAGAAAACCCTGTTCCCACCCACACCCTCACTAGCACAGGCTAGGTAGGGAACATAGACTTGCAACATTACCAGGCTGTCATGAGGTGCCCTGGCACCCCTTATTGTCATGATGTCAGAGTAGGTGAGATACAGAGCCCACTGAGGTTTTCATCTTCATCAGATGGTTAACTAGCCCTCTCCTAATTTGCACTGGAGACCATGTGGGAAGCCTGGACTTATGCCCAACCTGGTAGTAAAAAGGAGCCCCTACACCTCCCCACTTAGGTGAAGTCAGAAGAGGTGTGGTAGAGAGGTTCTACTTCCACCATTGCCCGTCAGTAAAGAGGCCTAAGTCTCCCTTTGTGGTGTCAGTGGAAGCACATAGGGCATCATAGTGACACACCCATACCTTCTCATCCAGGAAGGGATCAGTGAAGCCTTGGTGGGGAAGCAGAGGTAACAGGGAGTTGCTCCATCTGTAGCGTCAGTGGAGGCTGAGTGGGGAACCTGAGCTTCTACCCCTACCTTGTAATAATGAGATAACCCCTTCCCATCTTTTCTGCTAGAGCAGGGCCAAAAACATCATCAGCAAACATATAAGATTTAAACATGATCTGGAGTCTCATAGTGCTCAAAGTGTTCATATTTTAAATGAAAGTCAGTTGTCATACTAAGGAAAAATTCAAATTGAATGAAAAAGACAGTGGAGACCAGCATTGAGATTACAGAGATGTTAATCTTAAAATTATTTGACAAAGATTATAAGAGCATCTATCACAAAAATGCTTCAACAAGCAATTACAAGTATGCTTGAAACGAAAAAAGTTGCAGCCAAAAAAGTCTGCAAAGAAATCTAAGATATGAAGAATCAAATGGAAATTTTGGAATTGAAAAAAATCTAATAACCGAAATAAATAACAGATAGGCTTAACAGCAAAATGGAGGAGCTAGAAGAAAGAATTGGTGAACTGAAAAACAGAACAATAGAAATGAACAAATCTGGGCAACAGAGAGAAACTAGACTAAAATTAAATGAACAGAGCCTCAAGGGCCAGTGGGACTAGAGCAGACAGCTCACATTTGTGCCTTTGGAGTCCCAGAAGAAGAGAAAGTGGGCATGGCTGGAGAAGTGTTTAAAGAAATAATAAATAATAGCTAAAAACTTACTTAAACTTGGCAAAAGTATAAACTTACAGATTCAAGTTTTAACAAATTTGAAACAGGATAAACCTTTCAGTTCTGAAAGCTAAAGACAAAGTAAAAATTCAAAGCAATGAGAAAGAAACCACTATAAGATTGGGGCAGCAGGGGATTGAATTAAAGCAGACGTCTCTTCAGAAACATGGAGACCAGAAAGACATGGCACAACATTTGTCAAGTGCTGAAAGAAAGAACTGTTAATCTAAAAAAAAACTCTCAAAAGTCCCAGGTCATAACTTTTGTTCGGATTCTTATTGTTACAATTATTTTCAGCTATTTTTTATTATGATAAAGAACTTTAAATATGAGATAGCAGAGTACATTCCCGCTGAAGATGCATAAGGTTATTTTTACTTATTTTATGACGTTGCTCAGAGACTTCAAAAGTAAATACCATTTATTTTTGAAGTTAATGTTCTACTTACCATCTTCAAGAAGTTCAGGTCGCTTGATTTTCGTGATTTCTGTCTCATTGGATGGTTTTGAGTAATTCATTTGAATTTTCAAGAAACAGCTATTTCAGTGGTTTTCTGACTTTTGCATTTTTTTAATTGTGATAGGAATGTAATATTCAATTTTAATAATGTTAAGTATATTCATATTTTTTTTACCACAAATCTCGATAGACTTTTTCATCTTGCAGTACTAAAACTCTACCTGGTAAACACTTAATTTCCCCTCCTCACTCCCCTAGTTCCTTGATAACTACCTTCCTCTCTGCTATTTTTATGATTTTGACAACTTTAGACATTTCACATGAGTGGAATCATACAGCATTTGGCTTTTTGTGACTAGTTTATTTTGCTTACCATAATGACCTTAAGTTCATCAATGTAACAGAACTTTTTGCTTACGGCTACACTGACATTTCTATTTTTAAAAACTCATGGATTGAATACATGAAAAATCCATGTATTGGTTAAAACAACCTCTTGACACTAGTTTTTCTCTAGTAAATAACAATGTAGTTATTCAGTTCTTGCTGATGAAATTTCTGTCTCTAATCACTGTGTTTTCATTAGCTTCTAATTTAAAGACAGAATTTTAAAGTGAACTATTTCCCTTCCTCAAGCAGTCTCTTCTATAGTTTGGCTTTTGACAAAACTCAGAATCCAAGGTAATTAATAGAATCCACCAAATTTGTTGTTCAAATTCAGTTAACACTGAATTGTTCTAACCAAGATAGAATCCAACCCATCTAATATACCATTTCCAAGTTGCATACAGTAACTTGGTTAACAGCTTTACACCTTTTGTTAGATTTTTAGATTAACACATATGCAGTTAATTTTGTATAAATACTTTGGATCATGTCTTGATTTTGAGGTTTATTAATTATCCAACACGAAAATTTCGGTCAACACCGAAATCAGATTGATTATATTCTTTGCAGCCAAAGATGGAGAAGCTCTATACAGTCAGCAAAAACAAGACCGGGAGCTGACTGTGGCTCAGATCATGAACTCCTTATTGCCAAATTCAGACTTAAATTGAAGAAAGTATGGAAAACCACTAGACCATTCAGGTATGACCTAAATCAAATCCCTTATGATTATACAGTGGAAATGAGAAGTAGATTTAAGGGACTGGATCTGATAGAGTGCCTGAAGAACTATGGACGGAGGTTCGTGACACTGTACAGGAGACAGGGATCAAGACCATCCCCATGGAAAAGAAATGCAAAAAAGCAAAATAGCTCTCTGAGGAGGCCTTACAAAGAGCTGTGAAAAGAAGAGAAGCAAAAAGCAAAGGAGAAAAGGAAAGATATTCCCATTTGAATGCAGAGTTCCAAAGGATAACAAGGAGAGATAAGAAAGCCTTCCTCAGCAATCAGTGCAAAGAAATAGAGGAAAACAGTAGAATGGGAAAGACTAGAGATCTCTTCAAGAAAATTAGAGATACCAAGGGAATACTTCATGCAAAGATGGGCTCGGTAAAGGACAGAAATGGTATGGACCTAACAGAAGCAGAAGATGTTAAGAAGAGGTGGCAAGAATACACAGAAGAACTATACAAAAAAGATCTTCACGACCCAGATAATCACCATGGTATGATCACTCACCTAGAGCCAGACATCCTGGAATGTGAAGTCAAGTGGGCCTTAGAAAGCATCACTACAAACAAAGCTAGTGGAGGTGATGGAATTCCAGTTGAGCTATTTCAAATCCTGAAAGATGATGCTGTGAAAGTGCTGCACTCAATATGCCAGCAAATTTGGAAAACACATCAGTGGCCACAGGACTGGAAAAGGTCAGTTTTCATCCCAATCCCAAAGAAAGGCAGTGCCAAAGAATGCTCAGACTACTGCACAGTTGCACTCATCTCACATGCTAGTAAAGGAATGCTCAAAATTCTCCAAGCCAGGCTTCAGCAATATGTGAACTTCCAGATGTTCAAGCTGGTTTTAGAAAAGGCAGAGGAACCAGAGATCAAATTGCCAACATGTGCTGGATCATGGAAAAAGCAAGAGAGTTCCAGAAAAGCATCTATTTCTGCTTTATTGACTATGCCAAAGCCTTTGACTGTGTGGATCACAATAAAGTGTGGAAAATTCTGAAAGAGATGGGAATACCAGACCACCTGACCTGCATCTTGCGAAACCTGTATGCAGGTCAGGAAGCAACAGTTAGAACTGGACATGGAACAACATACTGGTTCCAAATAGGAAAAGGAGTCCGTCAAGGCTGTATATTGTCACCCCGCTTATTTAACTTATATGCAGAGTACATCATGAGAAACGCTGGGCTGGATGAAGCACAAGCCGGAATCAAGATTGGCAGAAGAAATATCAGTAACCTCAGATATGCAGATGACACCACTTTTATGGCAGAAAATGAACAAGAACTAAAAAGACTCTTGATGAAAGTGAGAGAGGAGAGTAAAAAGTTGGCTTAAAGCTCAACATTCCGAAAACTAAGATCATGGCATCAGGTCCCATCACTCCATGGAAAATAGATGGGGAAACAGTGTCACACTTTTTTGTGGGGGACTCCAAAATCACTGCAGATGGTGATTGCAGTCATGAAATAAGAGATACTTACTCCTTGGAAGAAAAGTTATGACCAACCTAGATAGCATATTAAAAAGCAGAGACATTACTTTGCCAACAAAGGTCCGTCTAGTCAAGGCTATGGTTTTTCCAGTAGTCATGTATGGATATGAGAGTTGGACTGTGAAAAAAGCTGTGCACCACAGAATTGATGCTTTTGAACTGTGGTGTTGGAGAAGACTCTTGAGAGTCCCTTGGACTGCCAGGAGATCCAACCAGTCCATCCTAAAGGAGATCAGTCCTTGGTGTTCATTGGAAGGACTGATGTTGAAGCTGAAACTCCAATACTTTGGCCACCTCATGAGAAGAGTTGACTCATTGGAAGAGACCCTGATGCTGGGAAGGATTGGGGGCAGGAGGAGAAGGGGACAACAGAGGATGAGATGACTGGATGGCATCACTGACTCGATGGACACGAGTTTTGGTAAACTCCAGGAGTTGGTGATGGACAGGGAGACCTGGCGTGCTGTGATTCATGGGGTCGCAAAGAGTCAGACACGAGTGAGTGACTGAACTGAACTGAATTATCCAAAATTATTTATTGACTTAAAACTGTTAGATTATCATAAGTCTCAGTAAACCTAGCAGTGAATCCACTGTTTTTCACTGCAATAATATCTAATGATTTTAATCATTCGGTAGGTGACATTTCCTGGGCTTCCCTGGTGGCTCAGGCAGTAAAGAATCTGCCGGTAATGTTGGAGATTGGGTTCGATCCCTGAGTTGGGAAGATCCCCTGGAAGAGGAAATGGCAATCCATTCCAGTATTCTTGCCTGGAGAATCCTCATGGGCAGAGGGGCCTGGCAGGCTACAGTCCATGGGGTCACAGAGTCAAACATGACTGAGCAAGCCTACCCCCTCCCTCCCTTTTAAACCCTGAAGTGTTAATATTCTGACTTCTACTTTGGGACTCCTATGTGAAATCTTTGTGGGTTGTTTTTTTTTTTCCCCTCAAGAAATCTTAAATATAGTGTGTTTTTCCTAATCAGGAGTCCCATGAGCTGCTTATAATACCCAGCCTTTTTTGTTCTGAAAGAAATCTAGCTGTCTGTTTTCAGTATCTCCATGGTCCTGCAAAATGTATTTCTGGTATTCCAGATCGCTGTTATTTTGTTTCACATTATCTTAAACATTGCTTTCTGAATGTGATGATTTCTCATGATGTGATAAAAGATAGAATTTTAACTTTATTTTTAGACATCAACTCATTTAAACATAACACAACCCTGTAAGTTATCTATAAACTAGGTTTCAAATGTTTTAAGTTAATGAATATCACACAACTGTCAAGAACTTGAAGTGGGAACCAAACCCAAAGTCTGCAGAATTTAAATATTTATGCTTTTTTCCTCACCAAACCAATCTTCGAATTTTTTTTCAGATTATTCATGGTAATAAATAAGAATGCCATGAGGTTTATTTATTGATTGATACATCTCTTTTAAATTTTGCATTTGCAAATAGTAGTTTGAGAGTGCTAGAGAGATTTGTGAATTGTATCTGTACAAATTTATACCTGAACTGTTGGCTCAGGGATTGCTCCAGGGCCTACTTCCTGCCAGGAGTTTTCAGAGCTTTACTCTTGTTAGTTTCTCTTAACATCCTTCCTGTTTATATAAATTTTAGATTGACTCTTTTTTGGTTTTGACCTGTTATTTCCTTGAGACTCTGCTTCCCTCTGCTGCAAGTATTGCAGCCACTCTTAGATCTTCCTTTTATTCTGTCTTTACATCTTGTGAATGATTTTTAATACCTAGGCAAAATATAGGTGGCTCAACTGTAAAGGATCCACCTGCAATGCAGTAGTCGCAGGAGAGAGAGGTTTGATCTCTGGGTCCGGAAGATCCCCTGGAGTAAGAAATGGCAACCCACTCCAGTATTCTTGCCTGGAGAATCCCATGGACAGAGGAGCCTGGTAGGCTACAGTCCATAGGGTCACAAAGAGTTGGACACAGCTGAAGCAACTTAGCATGCATACAAGCAAACTATAAGTGGTTTTATTTAAATATCTGATTGCTTGATTGAGATTTTGCCTAGCAGAATGCTTACATGTTCTCCTGGAGCATAGTAGTTACTATTGCACTAATATCTTTTTTTCCCCCTCCAGATTTATTCATTTACAGTATATAAATATTCTTCATTCCTTTTTTTATTGGGGGATAATTGCTTTACATTGTTGTGATGATCTCTGCCAGACATCAACACGAATCAGTCATAATTATATATATATATGTATGTATGTATATATATGGGCTTCCCTGGTGGCTCAGAGGTAAAGCCTCTGCGTGCAATGTGGGATACCCGGGTTTGATCCCTGGGTCAGGAAGATCCCCTGGAGAAGGGAATGGCAACCTACTCCAGTACACTTGCCTGGAAAATTCCGTGGGTTACTATCCATGGGGTCGCAAAGAGTTGGACACAACTGAGTGACTTCACTTTCACATATATTTATGTCCCTTCCCATTTAAGCCTCCCTCCTTGTCCTCCCAACCACCCCTCTAGATCATCAGGAGCACCAAGCTGCGCTCCCTGTGTTATACAGCAGTTTCCTGCTCGTTATCTGGTTTACACATGATAGTATACATATGTTATTCATTACTTTTATATTATGACTTTAAAGACTGCAACAGAAAAAGTTGCTTCAATTCACATATGACTTCTGTTTGTAGACATCCTGCGACCATCGTAAAAATGAAACATTGCTTCATATAAGGAGAAATGCTTATAACGTATTATTAAGTCTAAAAATACCAGGCTGCAAAATGGCATGGTAGCCATTTTTGTGGTCTGATATACGTACACAAAATGAACTTGCTGCAGAAAACTAGGATAACATGCCACTCCGTCCCCCCGTCCTCCGGAAGAATCCCCACTAATACAAATCTCTCCTAATATGGGACTTCCTGGTGGTCCAGTGGTTAAGACTCCACGCTTCCAGTGCAGAGGGTTCAATCCCTGGTTGGGGAACTGAGATCCGAGGTGCTGTGAGGCATGGCTTAAAAAACAAAGCAAAACCTTCCTAATGTTACTTCTGTTAACTTTGTGGTATATATTCTTTCCTTCTTCCCTCTTTCTCTTTCTGTCTGTGTGTCTTGTAAAAATTATATCTCCACATAGATAATTCATAGCTAATTGAGAAAATCCTTCTTAAAGCAAAAGGTTGACAGACCTGACTTCATATAACCTTTAAACTTCATTCATATACAGAATACTGTCAGAAAAGATTTCTTTTTAATGTAGTGACAAAATAGTAAAAAAAAATACTTGCAACACATCTATTAGAAGTAGGGAATAACTTAGTTTTTTGTGAATCATTAATTAGTATAGCTGTCCTTCCATTACATACAAATTAAAAACTTCAGTTTATCATAGATACCTTCCTCGCCCTTGCTTCTTGTATCCAGCTGATCTCTAGGATCTCCTAGATATTTCTGGAATTTATCCACTTCTTCCATCAAATTCAAACTTCCAACATAACTTTTCTCTACTGCTGCAGTAGCTCATTAGCTGGTGTGCCTACTTTCTTTCTCCATTCTATTTGTTTTCCATACTGCACAAAGTGATGTTCTTGAAACACAGAAATGATCATTTAAGGATCTTACAAAATAAACACTAACTTTGGGGTGTACATGACAGAAACTATGTAGAGATTGATTAATTCTTTTGCAGTTACTCCAGGCAAAATGAACCAGGCCCTTGTCTAGCCATAGTCCATAGGGTTGCAGAGTCAAACACTACTGAAGCCACTTAGCACACACACAAGCACTTGTCTAACCGTACACATTTCCTGGTGCCTTTTGTTCTGGCACACACACTCCTTCTGTTACGTTTGCTGCTAGTTCCTATATATTCTTCAGGGAATCCTTTCCTGACCTTACTAAATCAAAATTCTATTAATTCACTTATAGAGGTAAAAGTCTCTGTCATAAGGCATCAAAATAGTGCATTAATTTAGACAAATAATCTAGCTCTCTTTCTAGATTTCACACACGTTGGTAGTTTGGGGTTTCAACATGAATTTTGGAGGAACACAAAGTCATTCAGTCTATAACATCCCATAAGTGTTTGCTGAATTAATGCAGACATTAAAAATAAAAGTTAAAGATGTAAATGGTAAGTTCACAAAAGGAGAAAATACAAATGCTAGTAAACATATCCAGATATTTTCAACCTCCTATATAGTCAGGAAATAAAATGATGATAAGGTGCTTTATTCTCATCACATTGAGAAAAATTTTAAACATTGATAATGTCGAATGTCCTTTTAAGAACACATCCATTAGCAAGATAGTATTAAAAAAAATTGATCCAGTCGTATCATGAAATATTTTTCAGCTCTTAGAAGGCAAGTGTTGCATTCTTGTGCATTTAAAGTAATCCCATTAATTTTGTTTTACAAAAAGGACCTCAAAAGTAACTATGTATATTTGTTTATATACAAACATACAAATTTATAGCAAAGGTACTGGAAAGATCTTTGCCATGCTGTTGATAGTGTTTATCTCTGAGAGGGAACATGACAGTAACAGTGGTATAGAGGAGTTTTTTCTTTTTTAAAAACTCTGTGGGCTCTTTTTTCTTATTCACTGTTTTTATAATGCATATATTGTCATGTAGCCTATAAAATAAACGAATAAGGATAGATTGATTTAGGGATATGAGAAAAGGACCATTCTTCACATAAAGAAAAGTAAAATCACGGAAGCCAAAAGAGCATGGTTTAGTCTGGAACTACAAACAGTTCCATACTGTTGGAGTCTAAAATGTGGTACAGGAAAGAAGAGGAATGAGGCTGAAAAGAAGATAAAACCAGATCAATAAGGGCCATGTTTGTTTTCTCCTAGCATGGACAACCATTCAAAGAATCTTACATTGAGAATTGACTCCAGTTGTGTCAAATAGATGATTTTGGAAGATGTGCAGCTGGTACAGTGAAAGAGATTATAACCATTTTGTATCTGGATCCCTTGATCCCTTTGGCAGGTGTGATGAAGCCTGTGAATCTGTTCTTAGTATTGTATTTCAGATGCATAAAATAAAATAGTGCAAAGTACGTGTATTTTTCTTCAGTAACACATTAAAAAGACCTAGTAGTTGGTCTGCTAATTACCTTAATTTCAAAATAGTGATGAGCATAAACAGTATTTTAAGATATCTATACCAGCTGAATGACTTTCTGAATTACGTCCATGAGTCTCGGGTTAAGAACTTTTGCTTATGGCATGAGACTGGAAGTGTGAAGATCAGTTAGGGAACTAGTCAATATGGAGATAATGAAAAATCTTAGTGGAGACAGTCTGAAATAATCCTATGAAAGATTTCATAATTATTTTAAAATATTTCTAATATTTTTAAATGACATTTTTGTGTTAGTATTTGTACAGTATTAATATAGTATTAGTGTTTGTTTTAGTATTGTATTAGTGTATTCCTTACAGAAAAATTAGGAAATACGAAATTTTAAAAAGAAAATTATGGTAGTTTCTTAAAGCTTACATACTGCCTGTGCTTTCCCTTGTTTTTGTTGCTGCTCTTGCATAGAAGCTTACCTCATTAGCTATTCATTTAGCCTTATTTCAATGATACCATCATTGCTTAACTCTCTTCCCTTTAATTCTACAGGTTTTTGATTGGTCAGGGAGCACATGTAGGAGCTGTGAACAGTGAAGGAGACACACCTTTAGATATTGCTGAGGAGGAGGCAATGGAAGAGCTACTTCAGAATGAAGTTAATCGGCAAGGTAATGTAAACCAACCTAAATGGAAAGTATGTTTGAAATTATCTTGTGAAAAGTACGATACTTGACTTTTTCAATAAATAATTGTTGGCGTTGAAGGACAATTATAATTTGAGTGTGAAAAAAATCAGTTTACTTAATAACATGTGCAGTAAGGTTCTACTTGAACAAGTGTATGATTCTTAACTCTACGCCTTTTTAATGTTTTTCAAGTTGAAAGAAGTATCATAAGTGGTAGGATCAGGCATAAAATTACCTGCCAATAAAAACTTTGGAGGTAAGTAAAACAGACAAAGAAGACAGGAAGTATATGGGGTGAACAGGACCCATTTAAATAGAATGGTCAAGAAGTCCTCACAGATAAGGATGTATTTAAGCTAAGATCTTATCCAGGCGATGAAGTGAATCATACAGGTCTGGGGAAAGAACACTGCATACAGTGGGAGCAGTGAATTCGTGGACGGGAGGGTGCCTGGTGTTTTCAGAGGAGCAGCGAATGGGACCAGTGTGACTGAAGCAGACAGAACATGAAAGAGGCTGGAAGGAGATGAGGTCACAGAAGTAGCAGTGGACCATTTCACACAAGGCCATGTGGGCTATTGGAAGGATTTTAGCTTTTAATCTGAGTGAAATTGGGGGTCAGTGGAGAGACTGAGATAGAGGAGTGACATGATCTGACTTATTGTAGAAAGGATCTCTGTGGCTGCTGTGTTGAGAATAGATTGTAGGAAGGTAAGGGCAGAAGTAGGAGAACGGCAAGGGGAGAAGTAGGGTGGTAGTAGACAAAGGGAGGAGAACAGTTTGGATTTTAGATATATTGTGAAGATTTGACCAAGAAGATCATTGCATGATTAAAAGTAGGATGTGTAAGAAGAAGGCAGGGAAGATCCTAAGATTTTTGGTTTGAGCAACTAGATGGGTGACGTTTTTATGAGAGATGTGAATATTGTCGAAAAAGTAAGTTTTATAGGGAAAGGTTCAGGGGTTCATTTTTTAGACATGTTAAGTTTGTTTTGCCTGCTAGATATCCAGGCATTTGAATATATTAGTAGAGAGAGGTACAGGCTAGAGATATTAATTTGGGAGATGTCAATTTATAGTGATAGATGATTGCTTATGGATAGAATTTCTTTTAGGAGTGATGAGTGTACTAAAACTGATTGTGGTAATGGTTGCACAACTCTGCAACTTTACTAAAAACCACTAAATTTTTTACTATAAATTGTGTGAATTATATCTCAATAAGTATAAAGCAATTCCTCTTCTGGACACATAACCAAAGAATTAAAAGGAAGGTTTCAAAGAGACTTTTATACACCCATGTTTGTAGCATTATTCACAATAACTAAAAGATGGAAGAAAACCATATGTTCATCAATGGGTGAATGAATAAACAATATATAGTATATACTTACAATGAAATGCTGTTCAGCATTAAGAAGGAAATTCTGACATATGCTGTAGCCTGATTGAACTTTAAGAGCATCATGCTATGAAATGAGGCAGTCACAAAAAGACAATTACTGTCTGATTCCACTTACATGCGGTACCTCAAGTACTCAAAATCATAGAGAAAGTGGAATGATGGTTGTCAGGAGTTGGGAGGAGATGGGAATGGGGATTTGTTGTTTAATCAGCATAGCATTTCAGTTTTGCAAGATGAAAAGTGTTCTGAAGATTGAGCAACAATGTAAATGTACTTAACATTGCTGAAGTGTCTACTTAAAATGATTATTAAGATAGTAAATTTTATTGTGTGTATTTTACTTCAGTTTTTAAAAACATATATATAAATTACTCTGATTTCCACTGTATTCTTATGTCTAGGCAGTATTAAATGAGTATTATCAGAAGAGAACTATGTTGTATAAGATATGGAGTATTGGTTTAGAGAGGGTTGAGTCTTGCTGAAGTGTGGTTCATTAAATAAAAGCAAAGAAATACAAGCTAAGTGAAAAGAGATTTTTATTTCTTGGGACTGGGAAAATTCATAGGACTACCTGGCTGCTTTGGGGCTTCCCAGGTGGCACAGTGGTAAAGAATCCGCCTGCCAGTGCAGGATACATGAGAGACTCTGGTTCAATCCTGTGGTAGAGAATCCCCTGGATTAGGAAATGGAGTAGGAAATAGTATTCTTGCCTGGAAAATTCCATGGACAGAAGAGCCTAGTAGGCTACCATCTGTGGGGTCGCAAAGAGTTGCATACGACTCAACACACACACCCTCCTGGTTGTTTAAAGAACAAATCTTGGGCACTTAAACTGAGGAAATATTTAAGTGCTTAAATAGAGCTGAAGCATTGTAACAAGTAGCTGAAGGTACCTGGAGTCCAGAAGAAACAAGGTACGTGTTACAACAGTAGTCATAAACTAGAGCTTGGAGAAATCTACAGAAGAGCTTTTAACAGTTCTGTCCTAAGCAGGCAATTTTGGAGTAATGGAATAGTCAAGACTTGAAGAAACCGGAAGAATGAATATAAAGCATTACAACCTAGAAAGAAAGAGTACCTTATCTGTCTGTCTTGCTCTGATTAGTGCCCAGATAGATAGCAACTGGGAAAGGCATGGAGATGTACTGAAAACTTCTTGTCTTTAGTTTCTTTCTATATAAAGGGAACTGTTAGCAAGGCTGATTTTAGTTCTAATGATTCATTTGATTTTGATTAATGTGCCAGCATATTTGTTCTGAGTGCTGGGTATTTAAAAAAAAAATGAATCAAACTTTGCTCTTGAGGATGTCACAGGGTAGTAGAAGTGACAGATACATAAACAGAGCTTTACAGTGCTGTGTGTTAAAATATAGGTAGGAACAGAATGATGTGGGAGAACAGAAAAGACTATGACTAACTGCTTTCAGTAGTCAGGAAGGGTTTGAGAAGGATGACATTTGAGAGGGAGTTTGCTTGGCAGAGAAGAGGGGTGGTGGACAAAAAAGGCATGTCAGATGGGGGGTATCAACAAGTGCAAAGAAAAGGGATCAGAAACATAGCAAATACAGAGAATTCACTAGAATTGGAATGGAGTAAGAAAATCAAGATGGAATTAGTATGAAATTGAGACTTGAAAAAATTAGACTAGAGCCAGATGGTGGACATCTATTTTGTAGGCATTAGACAGATGCAACAAAGATCCCCAAGCAGGAAATTAACCTGATTGGATTTAGTGTTTAGTAATAAAGCTGATGGTAATCTGGAGGATGAATTCAAATGGGGAATACATGGTGGCATGCCTTCCCCGAGGAAGACTCTTCAGTTAATACAGGTGAAAGACCAGTAGGGCCAAAATAATTATATTTAAGATGGAAAAGAGCAAAGAGCCAGGGTTGTTTTCAGAAAATATTAAGGTAAAATTAAAACAGCTTAGTGAGTCCATAAGACTGTTCTATGCATCTGTGTCTCTTATTCTGTCTCGCATATAGGGTTATGGACTCTGAGGGAGAAGGTGAGGGTGGGACGTTCTGAGAGAATAGCATTGAAACATGTATATTATCATATGTGAAACAGAACACCATTCCAGGTTCGATGCATGAGACAAATGCTCAGAGCTGGGGCAATGGGATGACCCAGAGGGATGGGATGGGGAGGGAGGTGGGGGGGAGTTCAGGATGGGGAACACATGTAAACCCATGGCTGATTCATGTCAATGTATGGCAAAAACCACTACAATATTGAAAGTAATTAGCCCCCAACTAAAATAAAATAAATTTATTAAAAAAAAAACACACACAGCTTAGTGAGTAATTGAATGTGGAGTTGAAGGAAGAACTGAGGCCAGCTAATTTGCCTCCTGAGATTTCCAATTTAAGAAGTGATTATTGGGTGAATTCACACGGGAAAAGGTGGAACAAAGCAGGAACAGATTTAGAAAGTGCATGAGTTTGTTTTGAGATGTATTGAGTTTGTGGTTGCTAAAGCACATCTAAATGGCAGTGTTCATCTAAATGGCATGTTGGAATCTAGGAGATGTCAGGATGGAAAATGTAACTCTGGAAAAATAATAGGTGAGAAATTCTGGAAAATAATATATAATATGACCCTGAAACTGAAAGTGAAGCACTGGTACGAAAAATAAAAGCTAACTCTTTTTTAAATAATCGAAATACTAGTTATTTGCCAGGCATTGAGCAGAAGACTTTACATGAATTATTTCATTTCATCCTTATAGCAATTCTACAAGGTTAATAATGCTGTCACTACATTTTATAGATGAGAAAAGGAGGCTCAGAGATTTGCCCACGGTCAAACAGGAAGTGGTGCTGTATGTAGTTCAGTCCCAAATAATGTAACAGATACCTTGAACCTCACACTCTTCATCACAGTACCATACTGCATTCTATTAGGAGTGTCTCCTAGAAATATTTCCTAATGTTCATTTATTCATGGGAATAATAAATGGGAATACATGATTTATATAACATAAGTTTATTCCAAAGGAAAAAAGATAGGGGCATCTCTATCTATCAGTAGAGTTGAACAATTATAAAAGGAGCCTCCTAAATGTATCACTAGTAATGACAAGATTTCTCAACTTATTTATCCTGATATGAAAGTTATTATTTAATATTTTAAAATTCTTTAATCATTCTTCTGGCTCTTGTTTCTTATTCTGATATACATGATTAACAACTAGTCATGCTTAAGTAAATTTCCTTTGAAAGTAGTAATAATTGAATAGTAGATGAAAGTATTTCTGATTTATGTTTTAAAGTAATTATCTTTATTTAGCTTGGAATACAAGTCAATTTTTGCATCTCCTATCTAACCAAATTCCGATTCAGTTTTATGTTTTCTTACCTAAGAGAATTGACTAACATTTACTATTTCTTTATAGTAGTGACAGATGATAAATAGTCGAGTCACTTTATTATATCATACCCCATTTAGTTCAGTATATATTGTTTTCATTGTTTAAATGTTTTGCAGTTATAGGTAAACTAAAGACCAGTAGGTGAATTAAAGACCAGTAAAATGCTTTTATAGGATCTTTTTCCTATTAGTCCACAAGGCAATAAAAGAGAAGCAGAATCATAGACTTTTAGAACTGATCATGATAATTAACACTTTACTGCTTATTCCTCTTCTAAATGCTTCACATATATTAATTAATTTAATCCTTACAACAACATTATGGATAGGTACTTTGATTATTCCTAACTTACAAATAAAGAAACTGAATGCTAGTGTGGATTGTGTCTTGCTCAAGATGATAGAACTAGTAAGTGGCAGATCAGGGATTGAAACCAAGCAGTGTAGATTCAGATCTGTGTTCTTAAACCATTATACTAATATTGAAAGAAGTTATGGCTGTCTGAAGGTTACTAGCCTAGTTAAAACACTGGAATTAGAAAACAAGTATTGTTCTCTCTATATATATATTCTATTTCTATATATATATTTATATTGTCCGATGAGGTTTAAAAAAAAATGTAATGGCCCATCGCTCTAATCATTGGTATTTTTTAAAAGATTTTAAAGCAAGAAAAGTATTGTTGTTAGGTTTTTTGGTAACTGAATTTACTTAAACATGAGAAATTTCTCTTCACATATACTTAAATTTTAGACTTGAGTTGTTTTTATATATAATTTATATAAAGGCACAATTTAGTGGCAACAGAGGGTAATTGCTTTGTAATAAGGTAAAGATATCGTGAAATTAGATAAATCCAGAAGTAAGAAGTAGATATTTTATTTATTTCAAGTCCAGAGAAAATTTAGAATAATAAAAGACAGTAAAAGTCAGGCTGTTTAAGATGGTAAAGAGAAAAGGGATAAAGATAATAAATAGGTTCATGTTTTAAAAGACATAGTAAAAAAAACAAAGCATAAGAAAATAAATCAGTCTGAGAAAAGTCATTTAGTAGAAAGATTATTCTTAATGTATTACAGTTGCAGCCTTATAATTTCTTTTATGAATAACAGTAAAAGACATCTTCAATAAGATGGACTGATTATCTTTTGATAGGAAGTTTATAATGTATAAAATTGCTTTTTTATAGAAATGGTGATGCTTTGTAAATAAAGATAATAGGTTTTATTTGTTATATATTGTATATATAATTGTTTTATAAAGTCAGTTGGAAAGTCTTATTGTGAGTTTCTTTCATATGTGGTAATAAGATCTCTAGTTTCAAGATGACTTTACCTGGTACTTCTGTAATCTCGGGATTTTAAAAATACTTTTCCATTTTTGCCTACTTTTTTAAGATTGAACTTCAGTTCAACAGTTCAGTTGTGTCTTGAATAAATAAAGCAAGCAAGATAAGGATACATTCCAGGTAGAGGATAACAGCTTGCACAATAGCACAGGCAAGTGATGTACTTGACCTATGTGAAGATCCTAGATGGTTAGAACACTGGGTGATGATAGAGGAGAAAGGCTAGAGATTAAAAATGCCTTGAGACCAAATCATAAATGGCTTTGTATGCTACGCTTAAGAGCTTGAGCTTTGTCTTACAGGAGCTTAGCAATCATTGACAGGTTTTTATAGAAAAGTGAGATGATCATATTTTGATATAGAAAAACCAGTCTTGTGATCATGTGGGGAATGACTCAGAAGGGACTGAGGTGAATGAATTAAGGGCCAACTGTAGTCATCAAAGTGAGACATAAGACATGAATTAAAATAGCATAAGGAGCCATTACAAAGACATTCTAGGAGATGGCAACTTAAAATCTGCTGACTAATTGGATGAGGGCTGGAGATAAGGTAAGGGGAGGGATTAAGGATGACCTCCGAGTTTCTGGGCAAGTGTTGGAACCTAAGGCTTCTCCGGTGGCTCAGTGTAAAGAACCCTCGTGCCAATGCAGGAGACTCCAGTTCAAAACTTGGATCAGGAAGATGCCCGGGAGAAGGAACTGGCAACCCACTCCAGTATTCCTGCCTGGAGAATCCCATGGACAGAGGAGCCTGGCAGACTGCAGTCCTTGGGATGGCAAAAGAGTCGGACACGACCAGCAACTAAATAGTATTCATTTAGTAAACATTTACTGATACTTTTTACTTTATATCAGGTACCCATCCAGATGATGGGGACAGAAGATAAAAAAGCAGTATGTTCACCTTTTTAAAATCTTAAAACTTATGATCTTCTAGAGTGTAAATGATATGGTGTGTGCTGCTTTTTCAATAGCCAGCATTTGAAAACATAAGATAACATGAGATTACTGAAGAATTTCAGGATTAGCTTTTCTCTTTTAATTTTTTTCTTAGAATGTTGAGCTCTTCGAAGCTTCTATTCCATTCTGAGTTCCCCTCCTCTTTATCACCTCAACCTAGCACAGTGCTTCAAGCTTTAAATAAATAAACATCTATGTAACTTATTATTAAAATTATAAAACTGATACTAACGGTATGAACAGTGTACTGTGTTGGGAGAGGAACAGTGTTGGTAAAATAATCTGTCTTAAGGCCTGTTAAAGTTTAGATGAGGGCAGGACCTCCAAGTTGACGTGCTCAGTAAACGCTTATACCTACTAGGCTAGAGTTCAGAGAGCTAGTCAAAGCGGGTGGATAGAAAATTAACACTTAAATATATATGATTGTGTTTAAAAAAGAATCTGTTTTTTAGACCAAAGGAAGATATATCTTGGGGAATGTTCAAATATTCAAAAACAAAAGGAATAAGCAGAAAAGGTTAAAAAAAAAAGGCAAAAAAAATTGTAAGGACAAAAATTAAATAGTCAATAAAAAATGCTAATAAAACATCTACAGTATTCCCTCATTTCTTTAACCAGCATGTTCTAAGCAGCCCATTTTTCAAAAATATAATATCACTTTTAATTTTCACTTAAAATGATTTAGATTATTTTATTTCCAAACAAAAACATTTTCTATAGAGAAAAAATAAAAAGTTATCTTTATCATATCAGGAGTTGATATAGAAGCAGCTCGAAAAGAAGAGGAACGAATAATGCTTAGAGATGCCAGACAGTGGTTGAATAGTGGTCATATAAATGATGTCCGGCATGCAAAATCTGGAGGTACAGCACTTCACGTTGCAGCCGCCAAAGGCTATACAGAAGTTTTAAAGTAAGTATTGCTTCTCACAGTTGTTTTCCTGCCTTGTTTTCTTTATTTCATTTTTCCTTTTTTAAGATACCTGCTAACATTATTTTGAAACAGTTTTTGAAAATTACTTAAATGTTAAATGTTATTGTTTTGTTTCTGAAGTTCTTTCATTTTCAAATTTTTATTCTGTTGTTTTTTTTCCATTGCAGTTTTCTGATAAGTTAAAATTTAAGTGTCAGACAACCATTATATGTTACCTTCTGGTCTGGTAAATTATTAGAGTCACTTTGAGGTTCCCCGATAGATGAGGTCTGGATACAGAAACTAATAACAATGTTGTATATAATACATACTATCAGATTCTGAGAGCATGATTCATACTGATTATTTACTTACATATAATTTGTCTGATTTTTTTTTTTTTTAAGATTTTCACTATGTGAGCACTGGAATTCAGAGGTCTATTAGCATAATATTAAACCATAAGCAACTTAGACTATACAGTAAGTCCCCTATATATGAACAAGTTCTGTTCCCAGAGTGCATTCATAACACCCAATTTGTAAGTCCAACAGAGTTAGCCTAGGTACCCAGCTAACACAATTGGTTATATAGGACTGTACTTAATAAATAGATTTATGATACTTTTTACACAAATAATACATAAAGACAAGCAAGAAATAAAACATGTTTAATCTTACAGTACAGTACCTTGAAAAGTATAGTACTACAACACAGTAGCTGGCATACAGGATGGGCATTGAGTGAGCATACAGACAGAGTTGCTGACTGGAGGAGGGGGAGATGGTGGGAGATGGTAGAGGTCAAGGATCATCAGCAATAGCAACAGGAGGCAGAGGACAAGCTGCAGTGTCGCTCATGTTTGATGTTGATCACACAGGTTCTGGTTCCTTGCTGGATTCAATTCTATCTATCCTCTTGAAAAAAATGACCCAATGTTGTCTGGGTAGTAGCTCTTTTTCTCTTCTCGTAGATGACACGGTAGCACAGGATGGCATTCTGAACAGCTGCTACAACCTTCC
Organism: Giraffa tippelskirchi; assembly: GCF_054371585.1. Classification (NCBI taxonomy): domain Eukaryota; kingdom Metazoa; phylum Chordata; class Mammalia; order Artiodactyla; family Giraffidae; genus Giraffa; species Giraffa tippelskirchi. The sequence goes on along the minus strand of NC_137278.1, from coordinate 111,968,954 downwards.
TGTCCTGTTCTACATTCGGGTCCTGTGACTCAAAAGCTATCTGTGCCTCCTCAGATGAAGAAAATCCCCTTGCCGTTTCCTGTGTCGTGGATCGCTTCAGTTCTTCAGTTCACTTCTTCCTCTTGTCTCTCTTCCTCCTTTCTCTGCACCTCCAATTCCATCTTTTCACCTCCCTCCACTCTAATTACTGTCACTTTTGTTCCATTGTTATTGTTTGGTACTTCTTAGCAGTACCAGGTACATCAATGCTGCTTTTACGCTTGCTTCTGGAATCCTAGGCTTGAAATAAAGGTACTGTACTACTGTATTGTATACAGTATTGTATAGTAAAGTACTCAAAAGCACAACCACTTGTAGTGGATGCACACACATGGTAGTGTACGCCAGACACATAACTTATATGATTGGACATGGGAATACACGTTCACATCTTTGAAAGTTCGAAACTTAAAGATTTGTATGTAGGGGACTTACTTATTGACCAACAAATATCCTTAGGAAAATCTCCTTTATGTCACAATAAATTTGTGTTTTGGTTTTTTCATATGCAATGCAAAGGTTTTGGCAACTATAGAAAAAAGAATTCATTGAATAGCTTTTGTTATATGTATGTGAAAGCTAATAAGACTGGCCCTCAGCAAAATCTACTGCACCCTTTATGTTGCATTTGTTCCACCTGGGTCTCTAATATAAATCCGTCCTCCTTATTCCCGCTCTTCAGTAAAAACAGTGAAGAAGTTTAAGTGGGTCAGTTATTCCAGATTTCCTCCTATTTCAATCTCTACTCGCTTGAGGAACTTAAGCCTTCTTCTAGAATGATATATTTAACTCTTAATTAGTTTCCTTGTCTCATCTGTTTCTCTCTAGTACAAAACTTTTCCAAACTTTCAAGACCCGTTAGTGTGGGTCATGAAATGAACTTAGTGAATTGCAAACAGCATTTAAAAGAAAAGAATTGAAAATATCAGAGTATTACATATGGTGAAGTTAATTTTGTTTCTTAAAATTGTTTCTGTGAACATATATATGAGTACCGGATTGCCCTGTTAAATGGATTTCTAGACTGCTTCCAAGTGGTGTTTATAATTCAGTTATCCAGGCTCTTAAAGTCCTTCGTTAAGATTCTTAGCAGAAATTGTGATGAATTTTAAACTCTTCAACCTAGCACATAAGACCATTTGTCATCTGGCCATTGGTTTCTCTGTCAAGCTAAGCTGCTACCACTGATCCTCAGGCATGCATGATTCCAACTATATATATCCTCTTAAGTTCTGTCATGATGTCTTAATGCATACTCTTATTTCTGTCTAGATACCTTCATTCACCATCTCTTCAACTTGGAAGTAAATTCCTTTTGATCCTTTGACTCAGTTCAAGGCTCTTCAGTCTATGGGAAAAAAAGCTCAGCCTCATTCATAATAATTGCAGATAAAGCTGCAATGAATCATCATTTTCCATCTATCATACTGGCAAAGATCAAAATGCTTGGCACAGTGTCGGCAAAGTTGGGAAAAGGCACTCTTACGTTATTGGTAGAACTAAAAATGACTACTGAGCAAATTTTATCAAAGTAACAGTTATCCTTTGGTTTAGCAGCATTACCTCTGGGAATTTTTTTTTACAGATATTCTTACTCTCCCCTAGGAAATAAGGTATGTGCTAGCAGCATTGTTTATGATTGGAGCAGGATAATGATTGCCTAGATTATGATACATCCTTTCACTAGAATACTCTATAATGATTAAAACGCTACTTAATATATGGAAGGAGCAATAGGATGTGTTAAGTGTCAAGCCAAGAATAGAACTATGCCTCATTTATGTTTATTTATTTATTTTTTTAGTTTAAGTTGTATCTGTTTATATATGCCTAAAATCTCTCTATAAGGATCTAGTCAAAAATAGTAGTATGGTTATCTATGGGGAGGGGAAGCTGGTTGGCTAAAGGTCAGCAATGGGAAAGTGACTTCCCTATATAGTCATTTATTCTTTTTAATTTTTGAAACTTGAGGGTATATTACTTAGGAAAGAAAATATGAAATCAAAAATAAATAGAAGAGATCCATTTGGATGTCACCATCTCCCCCTTTATCCCCTCCCTGCAAACACACACAGCTCCTTTCAGCTGACTTTTAGGCTTTTCAGCCCTGTACTTCTAAGGTAACTTCACCACAGAACCTGTCTATGAGGGTGGATTGTTATTTTACTTGACTTTCGTCCTCCATTAGCAGTTCCTTGAGTATAATAAATACCATCTTATATTTTTGGAATATCCTTGCATGGCCTGGCATGTAGAGCGCCTTATGTTCGGAAGTGGGGAGGGGGGAATGTTTCTCCCTTTCTCTCCACACACACTCCCCAGTGCTTAGAATACCACTCAGGATATTTAACATTATTATAGTTCATATTTCCTAATTGTGGATATATTTTTATTTTTTCCCTATTAATAAAATATCTGATGATGTATGTGTTAGTGGCCATATTTTTTTAACTTAAAGCTTCAGACTTACATCTACTAGCCTGTTTTTTAGATTAGTGGCTCTTAAATGTTGATCTGCAATCAAATAACAGACAGTGATGTGAGGTCATATGGAGGACTTACTAAAAATACAGATTGACAGGGCCCATGTCCCAAAATACTGATTAATTCAGTGGAACCGGGGTGGAGCTGGGGAATCTTTTTTTTTTTTTTTTTTTAAAACAAGTTCTTAAGATGGTTCCACTATGGAGCCATAAATAGAAACATCTTCTTTAGATATTGTTAGGAAGTAGGGAAATCAGTTCTTAAACATAAGTAAATGATTATATGTTAGCTATCACTACCACCTCCTGTAGGTAAAAAGAAGCCCTTCTCAAGGTCAACATCTTGGAAAGTAAGGTAAAGGTTAACCAGATTTGAGTTATGAGGTATTTAGTGTTCGCCTTTGTGTGTGGGGCTGTGCTGTGTGCAATTTATAGACCCATTCTTTGATCTCTATGAGCTTAATTTCTAAATAAAGGTTGATGTCAATATATAGTTAGAAGGGCATACTAACATTTATGCAACTTCTTGCATTGTGTTAAAATGTATTCCTGTTTTCTAGCTTTGTTGATGATTAGAGTATCTGCTTTCTTCTGCTACAGAAAATAGACTCAACCCCTCAGAATATTTGTTTTGCTTTGTTTTGTTTCTAACAGATTGTCATTTTCCTGTGAAAATTTCCAGTGGTAGATCATAAAGGTTCATGAAAGCTTTCACAAACCAGTTCCTTAACTGCAAAGCAACAATAACACTACAAATGTTTGTTTGATCCCAGTATATTTTGATAACATATTCAGCCTGAGATGATATATCATATGGAAGCCATTTCCTACAATAAGTCAGTTTAACATACAAATTGATCTAGTAGTTTTGAAAGATTATAGACTTCCCTGTGAAAATTTCAGTTAGAAACATCTTAATAAGAATCAGTGTCATACCAAACCGTAAGACACAGTCATTAAGAGGAATAATTATGAGGAGTTAATTAAAACTGAGTTCATTATTATGGCAATAACTCAAGATTCTCTATTCCAATGTTTTCTGAGAATTACTTTCTTTTGCCCTACTTTGTTGAGGGGAGGAGAAATTTCGAACTATGAAAAGAAATATGTTGCATATTTTTGTTTAAGTGCATGGTATATAGCTATTGATTATGTTCACTCATTTCTAGATTTTAATGATTATCTAATTCACTGTAATTTGTTTAGACTTTTAATACAGGCAGGCTATGATGTTAATATTAAAGATTATGATGGCTGGACACCTCTTCATGCTGCAGCTCACTGGGGTAAAGAAGAAGCATGTCGGATTTTAGTGGACAGTCTGTGTGATATGGAGATGGTCAACAAAGTGGTAGGCCTTTTAAATGTACCTTAAATATTTTAACTTTTAAAAATAAAGTTTTAGTCTTTAAAATATTATGAGACTATAAATTATATAATTGTGTTAAGGTTTTTGTAATTGTCAATTGTTTATTCATTTTTATTATTAAGTCTTTTCCAGCTACTTATGAGGTGATTTAGGCACTTCCATTGATATTATATTTAAAAACTCATAAATTAAGAGAATTTTGCAAATGTATAAGGTAGAATATATTCTAAGCAATGAACTTTCTGGTGTTCTGGAAACTAGTACCAGTAGGGTTATTATAGGACTAAGCTGGCAACAGGAAAAATCCTTACTATTTTTGACCACCAGCTCTTTAAAATTGTCTTTTCCACTGTGAATAAAAACAGATTGATAGATGTTCGTCTGGACTGATTTTTGAAACCAAGTCATACCTATGGGTGAACTTTCAAGTATATTTGAAATGCATATATTTATTTTATTAATATAGTAAGAATTTAATTAATTTTTATGGCGGTAAAATAGAAGATTTCAAAAAGGCAAACTTGGAGTTACTACATGACCCAGTAATTCTATTTATAGCTGTATACCCCCCCAAAATTAAATGTCCACACAAAAACTTGTATACAAATGTTCATAGCAGTGTCATTCATTATATACCAGAAAAGCAAAAGCAGATGCAGATGTCCATCAGCCTGGTGAATAGATTATCAAACTATGGTGTATCATACAATGGAGTATTATTCAGCAATTAAAAAAAGAATGAAATAGATTCTTGCTACAACATGGAAGAACCTTGAAAATAGTATGTAAAGTAAAAGAAGCCAGTCACAAAGGGCTGTATACCGTATGATTCCTTTCATATCAAATGTCCAGAATAGGTAGAGTAACAAGACTCTATAGTAACACCAAGTACATTAGTGGTTGCCTTAGACTGGGCGAGCAAGGAGGAATGGTGAAGAGATTGCAGTGGGTATGTCATTTCTTTTGAGGATGATGAAAATGTTCTAAAACTGGTTGTGTTGATACTCGTGGATATACTAAAAACCTTTGGATTGCATGCTTTAAATAGTTGACTTGTATGTGAACTATAGATTAATAAAGCTGTTACCAAAAAAAGTAAGGGGATGTATATCAGTTGCTTCATTTATCTACTTCAAGTCATTTGTACCATGTTTTATACCTACTATAAAAAAATTACCAAATTCTTTCTGTATAATCATAGAGAATCACTGAGGGCATAATTTATTGATAACTTTTTATCATCACCAACCCCCTTGTTTTCTGTGTAGGGCCAGACAGCCTTTGATGTAGCAGATGAAGACATTTTAGGATATTTAGAAGAGTTGCAAAAGAAACAAAATCTGGTATGTTTGATGACTATCTAAAAATTGTCTCTATTAGTGAATTCCCTTATAACATTGCATTTCAGACAGTTGAAAAAGTGTTCTTATAATATTTTATACTGTTTGGTTTTAAGTTATTCCCAGCAAACAAATTAAATTACAGTAAATGAGAATAAAGGAGTAGTGGTGGTATTTTTTTAGCCTTTTGTGTTGTTTTTTCCCCATTTCTCTAGCCTCCCCTTCCCAAAGGAATACTTATATAATGTATGTGCACGTGTGCTCAGTTGCCAATTCGTGTCCAACTCTGCGACCCCAGGGACTGTAGCCCGCCAGGCTCTTCTGTCCATGGGATTCTCCAGGCAAGAATACTGGAGTGGGCTGCCATGCTCTCCTCCAGGGGAACTTCCCAACCTAGGGATCGAACCCCCTTCTTCTGCGTTGTAGGTGGATTCTTTACCTATGGAGCCACCCAGGAAGCCCTGTATAATGTGTATGTTCTCAATAATCTTCTTGTGATTTCATAAGGAAGTTTGCTTAGAAGGTGGAGACTAAAATCTCAGATTTCAAAAATAGCATACCCTAGAAAAGCAAGCAGTTACATAACTAGGAAGCAGTTGTTTAAGTATTATCAGACATCCTAAATGATTAATGGACTCTGGCTTTTTCAGTAAACTAAAGTTGGAGGGATCTTAAAAAAAAAAAATCCAACTTAATCCTTTGTGGAGGGCCCCCCCCAACCTTTTTTTTTTGGCTGCATAGCATATCTTAGTTCCTCAAGCAGGAATTGAACCCATGCCTTCTGTAACAGAAGGGTGGAATCTTAACCATGGGGCCACCAGAGAAGTCTCCTTTGTGGCGATTTTTAACTGTCTACTTCCTTTTTATTCTTTATCCAAGCCATTTTTTTTTAGGTAAAATTTAAATCTTTGTTCTATCTGTTTTGTTTTCATTTAGTTTTTGGGAAGCTACTTTGTTATATTTTAAATTCTGTATTTTGCTCATTAATATTATTTTAATAGTATTCTTATTTTTCTTTGCATAACTTTTATAAAGCTCCATAGTGAAAAACGGGAAAAGAAATCTCCACTAATTGAATCAACAGCTAATATGGATAATAATCAGTCGCAGAAGACCTTTAAAAAGTAAGTAAAATATTAAAGTAGATTTTTTTATTTTTTTAAATGAGTTGGCATGATAGCCACAGATATGATTATTAGATTTTGTGGTTCTGAGAAAAATTAATACATTTATATTATATTTTGACCTTTTGTTTTTATAATTATTTTAAGGCTCTTTTTCCTTTTACAGCAAAGAGACATTGATTATTGAGCCTGAGAAAAATGCATCCCGTATTGAATCTCTGGAACAAGAAAAGGTTGATGATGAAGAAGAAGGAAAGAAAGATGAATCTAGTTGCTCTAGTGAAGAAGATGAGGAAGATGACTCAGAATCAGAAGCTGAAACAGGTAAAATGTGAAGGATAAAAGGATTTTCAGTGAAATTTTGATGAAGTGTAAAGTAAGATGAGCTCAGGCTTTAATTTTGAAACTTTTCAGACTGACTTGCTATTTAAGCTACCTGCCAAGCCAGCAACAAGCCTGTAAATTACCTTTTAGGAGTGTTGGAATTTTAAGTATAGTAGTGATTTTATTGTTCTCTAATTACCTGGATGCTCTTGATCACCTCTGTGTTTTACTGACGTATATTTTTAAGTTTGAAGAAGGTGAAGGGGCTTTGAAGACTCCCTTTGTGTGGTACAGATAAGGTTAGATGGGTTCCCAGCAGTTCAAGAATGCTCCTGCTGCTCTACAGGAAGCTGGCTCCCAAATATTTCCTGAGTAATACTTAAGTTTTAGAAAGTTGGGACTGAGTCCCAAGACTTTTTCCCGTAGACATGTGGGGAAATTTATTTTGCTTTGAGAAATTTTAAAGATATAGAAAAATATAATAAACATTCATACTCAGACTACCAAAACTAAACAGCTATTGACTTTTAGCTGTATTTTTTTTTTAATTTTCTTCTAATAAAATTAAAACTGTTGTCTTCTTTAATCATTACCCTAGTCTACTTCTCTTTCATTTCTTTCCCAAATCACTATCATGAGTTTTTTCCTGAATCTTCTAATCCATTGTTATACTCTTACCTTACATTCAGAAATAATATATAGTAATTATAAGGTTTTTTTTGTGTTTTTATCCTGTACCCTAGAAATTGTTATGCAGCTTGCTCTTTTTACTTAAAAGTTTTGTTTCTATCTATCTGTATCTTTTTATATGTAACCTATCCCTTCAGTTGCTGTATAATATTCATTAAATACATTGACTTCCTTTTTGATAAAGAACCTAATTCCCAATGTTTTCTTCTAAATAGTCCTGGAGCAGTCATTTTATAATTATCTCCCTGTGTGTATGTCCAAGAGGTTCTCTAACAGATATACTGAAAAATTGGATCACTGAGTCATATTTTCATTTTTCACAGATGCTTCCAAATTGTTTTATTGTAACAGTTTAAATCCTTTTTATTATCAAGTGTACACTTTCTGCATTCTTTTCCTCTGGCTCACATTTTTATAAATTTTGTTTACTGAATTGCTTTTATTCTTTACCGCCTAATCGCTCAAAACTTCTGAAGAGTGTGAGATTCCAGTATTGCCATCTTTGAGTTGTGTAACCTGGCATTTTGGCATTTTAACATGTTTACCAGAAATAGTATTTCATTTCCATTAAGATTTTTATCAATGCAAAACTGTCATCATAATCTCAGGACTAGTTTGGTGATCAAGTGGTAAACACAAAGGAGCCCTGGAATCCCTTGAACTCCCCGTTTCCTCTGGACTCAACAACAGCAGTTTTGAATCAGACTATTTTTACTCACTCAGCAAAATATTTTCTCTAAGAAAATGTGAGAAGTTTACTAAATAAACATGTCAAGGAACATATTGTTAATTCTATTTCCCATTAAAAACAAGATATTGTTAAATAGGTATAGGCCAGCTTTGTTGCCAGGTGATATGTTATGAATTTCTTTATTTTCTTGAACTTACTAGTGCTACAAGTAAATTATTTTTTGGAAATACACGAAGAGTTTTTGAGGTTTATAAATGACTAGATTTTAGTCTCTAGGGATTTATTAATAATTTTTTATTTATTGCTGGTCAGGTAAGTCAGCATATCTTTTGCCTTGATGACACAGTAGTATAAGTAAAATTGGAAGTAGAACAACAGGTAGTCATTGAATATTAAAAGTTATTTGTAAAACATGCTAATTAAAATATTTGTAATTATAAAAGCAAATTGTATGAAAATCAGCATGTACGGTGTTCAAGAACATGAAGTGATTCATGCATGTAATTGTGGATATAAGTTATTTAATCTGATATCTCTGTGAAATCAGGGTAATAATACCTGCTTTACGTGGATACTATATAATAATTAGTCTGTAATAAATGTTAATTTTCATATACTGTGTAAAATTAAAGTCTACTCATTTAAATATGATTAATGTACATGTTTAATAATATTTCAGTTAAATTTGTTCAGTTCATTTGAAAGATAAAATGACACCATTGAAATTTAAATTGACTCAAATACAAGTATTTCAAGTTATTTTTATGTAGTTAATCTCCTTTCTGTGAGATATGCTTTGGCCTCTAGTCTCTAGTAAGATTTTGATGCTGTTGTTCAGTCTAAGTCATGTCCGACTCTTTTTGACCTCATAGAGTGCAGCATACTAGGCTCTTCTGTCCTCTAGTAAAACGGATCATTATAAATCAAACCACATGCACATGTGCATCAAGACTAGCACCCAGATCTCCTGCTCATGTAGAAGAATTCAAGAACTGGAAGTCCAGATATCTCAGATTTTGTTACCTAATTTTTTCTTAATTGATCCCTTCTATACAGCTCACTGGGCTTCCCTGATGGCTCAGTGGTAAAAAATCCGCCTGCCAGCTCATTTTTCCACAGTTTCCAGGTTTGGACGCACTTCAGATGCTCAAGGATCACAAAGAGCTCTCGTGAGAATGTGGTTTGATTCAAAGGAGCTTCCAGGTTGGAGGACAGGACAGGACCTATCCCAGTGTGGATAATGGTGATGCTGCAGCATCTCATCACCAACCCCCAGGGATTCACCTTCCTCCCAGGGTGAATGCAAGTTGTCCCCATGGCAGTAGATTAATCTGTCTTATAGTGCCTTTCAATCTGCTTAGGGTCAAACTCCTGTAAAGAGCTGCGAGAGGAACAACTTGTTCCTTGTTCTTATATACTCCTGAAAAGTCTCCAGAGTTAAAAGCTACCACTGCCAGTTAAAATTTCTAAGAGGTCCAGGCCCTTGTCTAGAGCCTGGGAATGATTTGAGGGGAAAGGAGTAAGCCATATTTCTGCTCAACTCCAGTCTGAAGGTAAAGAGGTCTGAAGAAAGAACAAAGCACACACAATGGAATCCAACTTGGAGGTTATAAAAAATGAAATGAAATTTTTTTGTACAGCTTACCTGTTCAAATTAGCATACAGTCATTTCAGCCTTTCTAAGTAGAAAAAGATAATTTTTTTTTTTAAACAATCTTCCTGCCAAGCAGGAGACACGGGTTCGATCCCTGAGTCAGGAAGATCCCCGGAAGAAGAAAATGGCAACCCACACCAATATTCTTGCCAGAAAAATCCCTTGGACAGAGGAATCTGGCGGGCTACAGGCCATAGGGTTGCAGAGTCAGATGCAACTAAACAGCAACAACATACAAACTCTCAATATTAGGCACTGCTAACTAGCAAATCTCCTGACCTTTTGGTTGAAATTTCCTTGTCTATAGAATGGAAAGAATTAGACTAGGTTATACGGATAGTTCTTTAAACTCTTCTATTCTGTAAATATGAATAGAAATAATTACCATCACATTATATTATGTTAGTTCCCAATTTGAAGTTTAAGAGTACCAGTCACTCTGCTGAGTTTCTCAGCAAACTAGCTTTGAATGTTTCTCTGAAGCATTGTACTTGATAATTTTGTTCTTCCTGTTGCTAGTAGTTAGTTGTGCCAGGAAAATTTGACTCTATCTCGAGAATTAACCCATGTAAATGCTGTGTGGTTCCTTCTCTCTCACTCTTTTAATATCAACAATGCTTTATCATACTTTATTTGGCAAGCTTGAGAAAGCAGTCATTTCCCTGTAGAGCTGCAGCTTGACCTGACAATTTCTAAACTGCTTCTTTTTTCTTTTTTGCAGGGTTGTTTCCTTGGGAAACTATTTTATGTTAAATAACTATTTTGCTGGATTTTCTTTTGTTAAATATTTACAAAACCATTTTTAAATCAGTTTCATATAAATCATATTGAAAATAGGGATTCAACCAAGTTTAATTTCCTTCCAAATGATTTATACATTTTTGAGAGGTAGTTGAGGGAATGAGGAAAGGGAAGCATAGTTTTGCTTTTAGTTTTTTGTGTTGTTTTTTTTTTTTCCTTTAGGACATGAAGTTTTTATTCTTCATTGAAGTCAAATGAATATAAAGGGCTTCAGTAACACTGATAATGTTTACTTAAGTTGAATGATGAATAGCTGGGGTTTGTTTCATTATTACTTGTAAACCAACCGTAAATGTTTGTATATGTGCATACACATTCTTTGATGTATTTATTTCAGTAATATAAAACAAATTTTTAAATAAACCTAGAGAAAATAGGAAAAAAGGAGAAAATGCAAAAAAATACGCTGAACTTTATTTCTCCTTCCAGACTATAAGCTTTATGCGGTTATTTTGTCTTTTCATTGACTGATATATCCCCAGTACCTAGGACAATGCTTGAGGTATTGGGCACTTAATAAATATTCATTGAATTAATCTCTCCAGTTAGATGGATTGTTTCCCAGGAGGATGGTTTAATTAAGAGTATACATGATTTGTACTTAATTATGCTGAGTAGGCTTAGCTTCTGTTGAATGAAAAGAGATTTAAAAATGAGAAAAAAAGCTTATTAGACTGAGTTTAGCTCATTCAGTTTATTTGAAAAGCTATGGTAATAGTGATTTTTAAATGTGTCGGTTTGGCCTTGCCCTTTGATAGTTTGAAATTATGCTTTCAGCCCTATTAACATAGAGAAGAGAGGTGGTATAATAAAAATGAATATCTCATAGAGCTTTAAAAGCAGTATATTTCTTCCCAAAAGTATAGAAAGACACCTGTTCTATCCCATTTGGAAACTAAAGGAATACTTTAAAGCTCAGTTAAATGACTTTAGACTATTTGCAAAGTAAACTTTTCTAGCCCATTTATAAATTATAGTTAATTTAAAGGCTTAAATTTATATGTGACTTGTGCTAAAGGCTAGTTTGATTTCTGTGTTCAAATAGTCTTTGAATTTTTGCTAACATCATATTGATTTTTTTCTAGTATTTCAAAAATCTTTTTCTAAGTGATCAATTATTAGTTGGAAATTGTCTTGATACATTGTGGGAAGAGATTTAACCTAATTCAGCTGATGTTGTACCCATTTAACTTTAGACCTTTTAGGGGTGAGAAGGAATGCTCTTTGTGACATTTAAGTGTAACTGTTTGACAGGAATGTAATTACTGACAAAGAGTAGTTTTAGATGTCCTAGAACAAAGAAGAGCTATAAGTTTTAGATAAGCAATATTAGTTGTTTTACTCATTAGAAAATACATAGCTCTTGAATTTTTTGAAGTTATGTTGTATTCAAGTGTTCAGGCTTTAAAAATTAATTTAAAAAATTTTTAAAAATCTCCATAGTGTTAGAAGTATGAAAGTCAGATTTTATTTGTGCTTTTTATTCTTAAAAGTCTGGTTATGTGTTATGTTCTTACATAAGTCTCATACATATTGAGACATTTCTAGAAACTACTTGAAAAATTCTCTTGTTAAAAGGGATAATAGTGGGAAAAGACTAAATTAACAAAACCTTAAACAAAAATACAGTATTAAATACTATTTTCAATACCTCTGAAACTGAACTCATCTAGAAGCATGACTCTTAATGTTCTTTTTCTTTTTTTCCTCCTAAAGATAAGACAAAACCCATGGCTTCTGTAACTAATGCCAATACTTCTAGTACACAAGCAGCTCCTGTAGCTGTTACAACACCTACTGTGTCATCTGGTCAGCCAACACCTACATCACCTATTAAAAAGGTAAGACAAAATTGTGTTTGTTAAAAAATAAATGTATTCTGTATAAGTACCGTTTGAGTTAAAGCATGAAGACAGTTCTAAGTTTAAGACTTTAGAATGAAAATATTTTTTCTTTATGTTACTGAGATTTCTGCTGAACCTGTTATATTCTTTTTTCAAATACTTTTTGTGGTTGATATTAGTTAATCATTAAAAAAATAAAGAGCAGAAAAAAAAATTTTTCATATGAAAAACTACTGAGCATGGTAGTTTTTTATTTCCTTTGACTTTTGAGAAACAAGAGTTTTGTATCTTTTATTTCTGTTGAGTAAAGGTGCTTTTTGGTAATTTCACATGTGTATAAGTTAAGCACAGAAAAAACTTCCACAAGTCACTAAAAGAACTGGAATCTTGATTTTCTAGTTCATTTACAAAGCACCAGGTATGTCTGAACAAACCAAAGGTCAGCTGCTGACCCCACCTCTTGTTATTTGTTATGACTCTAAGTGAGTTACTATCTTTTCTTATGTATTCTCCCTAAAAAGGACAAAACAAAAATGATAGCAAAGAGAGAAAATAAGAGCTTGGCTAGTGACTAAGTGCTCCCAAAACGGTAGTTTCATTTCTTCCTCTTCCTTATTTTGTTCTCCATTTATTTATTATCCTTCTTACTTTCCTTTCTCCACCAAACAGTGCTTTCCAACTAGTGTGTTGATGTTCAAGACTTATTTTCCCTGATGTTTCAGAACCCATACTTTTTTAAACCCAAATTGAAGATTAAGGGTTTTTCTGTGGGTTGGTTGGTTTTTTTTTCCTTTAACCTACTGGTCTCTTTTTAAAGGCTTCTCCCTACCAGCCTTTACCTTTTATGAGCAAACTCATTTCCCTCTCTATGTAACATGCACTCACATACCCATGTTTGTGCATGCACACACACATATGCACTCACGCTTTTTTTTTCTTTTCTCAGAACTGTTCTAAGAATTGACTGCTTTCACTGTAACACAGTATTCCTGAATACTTGAGGATGTATTTAAGTACCAATGCATTACCACAGTGAAGTCAACATACTTAGAAAATTAGACATTGATATAAATGATTATTTATGCTAATATACAAACCATCCTCAGAATTTTCCCAGTTGTCCTCCTAGTAACACCTTTCTAGATTTTTCAAATCTGAATTTTTTGACTTTTCAGATTTTTATTTTTCAAAATTTTTTAATTTTTCAAATTAAGGGTCCACCCACAAATTACACATTGTATTCATTTATCATGTCTCTGCCTTTGGACTTCTTGTTTTGTTGCTTGTCTGACATTATTTGGTTTGCATTGGTTTGAGGACTGATTTTAAATCCCCACAGCAGTTCTATCATATTGTCAGTTTTGCTAGTCTTTGGATTTGATACCAAGTGGCCACAATTTGAGCCTTTTAAAATCATAAGCTAGAGAAAGATCTGTGCTATTATTAATAATCCTCCCCTGAAACTTCCAAAGGAAAGCAGTAGTGTGAATTTTTAGTGGTAGAAATAACATGAATTTCACTTGTACAGTTTGAATATCAAGAGACTCTGACTAAATCAACCTTCTATATTCTAGAACTGAGGGCTTCTTAAATGCAATTAAAAACTATCTTCAAATGGCCATAATTTTATATGCTTTAAGATGAAGTTCTCCAGAAGCAGTCTGTCTGCAAAATTTTCAAGATAGTTATCATAACTGGAGTTACCATGAGCTGCTTTAACTAAAGGTTTATTTAATTATAGAACCCCATTTTGCTTCTTCAGTGAATACTGAACTTTAACTGTTTTGATTTATTATCTGTTAGAACTACAAATTTATCAAAAAGTTCCCAAAGCTCCATTCCCTTGGCATAGCTAGCCAAGAAGCCAGCTGTTAGTCTTTTGAGTATTTAGTTAAGCAATCTCTTTCCTACTGTAGTCAAATAATTACAGTAGGCTTCTTATTAATTATATTTTTCTCAAGCATAACCCTAGATTTATGGCAGTTTACTTCTCAGTTTATGCCAACTGCCCTCACTGAAAGCAAATACTTAATAGCTCTGTTAGATTAGTGGGCCAATCATCTCTTTGCTATAAAAGTTCTTATTTTATTCTTATTAATTATTAATCAGAATTGATTCTAATTCTTAATTAAATTGACCTAATAACAATTGTTTCTCTAATTTGTATATTTAGAAACTGCACTTTCTTCTCAAGTTGAAGATTACTTTAAAGATTATTTTATTTCAGTATTTGCTCTTAATGTTTTATGGCCAAATTTTATTCAAAGTAATAAAGTCTTGATGTACAAAAGAATGAAGTATTTTAAAATTTAATCAGTATTATGTATGACTTTTAAAGCCTGTTATATCCAGTGATACTGTATTTACTTTAATTTAGCATTTTAGTTGTTTTTTTTTTTAACGTTTTAAGATTTTCCCTGTAACTTAGAGACCTAACGAATTTCCTTGGATGAATTCTTAATTTATAAATGTATCATAAAAGATTTTGTAATTAAGAGTTCTAATTTTAGGTTGCCACTCACTCCTCAACTTCTGTTTTTTAGACAAAGTTATCTTAAGTTCTCTAGCTTCTTCCACCAGTGCATAAACTTTATATAAAGACACACATACACATGAACATTCATGGCAAGGAATAGATCACAACCCTGAAAGCTCTAAAACAGTATTAAATATCGCTAATATTCTGTAATAACTCCTGATAGCTATATAGAAACATAGATGTATTCACTTTAAAAGTTCTCTTCAGTTGTTAAATTGTCAGCTAAAATTGCAGAACTATTTCTGTAGCAATGGGATCAAGCCTATAATTTGTGGATATATTAACTGTAAAACCATTAGTTTGACTTTATGATTTTACTAAATAGTAAGTTTATCTCATTTAACTTAGTAAGTTAAATAATGTATGTTTTATATTAAAATTTTATCTTAGCAGTAAGTTTATTGTTAGTTAGTGTTTTAACTAACAATAAGTTTAACTAACAATGTTTATATATATAACTCTGTAGTCAAAGTAAATATTGTTGGATTCTCTAAAAAAGATTATCTATTCTGCTGTCTACACATATATTCCAGTACATGTAAACTATATTTTCTTTACTAGATGGTAAAATTTAGAGTTTTCTTGATTACATGTTCTTGCTAATTGAACCTAATTATTAAACATAATAAAATTCAATAAAAGACTGTGCTGTGGGTATATGAAGTCTACCAATAAAAGTGTATAATTGTAAAACAGTGGTTTTAAAATGGAAGAAATCATTTTTGATGAGATAGTGTAGTTAGAACATTTGTGATTGTTCTTAAAGAATGTGTAGGTAGTATTTCAACCTAACAGAGAAGAGAGTTTGTACAGTTTGTTGAAAGAGAAGAGAAATGATGTGATCAAAATAGGGATAATATGGAGTATTTTTGCAGGAAAAATGAGTTGTCAGGTTTGATTAATTTACAGGATACATATATGAAGCGAAACAGGAAAAGTAAAGCCAAACTGTGAAATGTTTTCATTCCTATAGTAACGTTTTTGTGATTTGAAAGATACAGAGAATCATAGATATTTGAACAAGGCCATGAGAGGATTACTCTTTATAGAATATTGTTCTGACACCAATGTACAGGTGTATTTGAAGGTGAGAGACTGAGTGAGAGAAGGTATATTAGAAAGTCATTGAAGTTTCCCAACGTGATAAAGAATATAAATCAGAAAAGTGGCAGTGGTCTTATATAAAGGAGAGGAGGAGTTTTAGAGACTTGTCACTTAATTTATAATTGCAGGGAGATGACAAAGAAGAGGTCTGACATGACTTTCAAGTTGCAAATTCAGGGGATTGGGGCTTCTTCCGCAGTCCAGTGGTTAAGACTCCCTGCTTCAACTGCAGGGACCATGGATTTGATCCCTGATCAGGGAACTAAAATCTCACATCCCACATGCCTGCACAACGTGGCCAAAACAATTTTTTTTAGGGATTGAATAGATTATTGATTCCAGTAAGAGAAATAGGGAACCAAGGAAGAGTTGGTTTGGAAATAAAGGTGTTATACTTTAAACATTGTCTCCGTTTCAGGTTCCAGTTTTCCTATGTCTAGTCCATTCTACAGGTAAATAGAAATCCAGGACAGGGAAATTAGGAGTGAGACTGAGTTGCAGAATAGCAAATTTGAGAATAAGCTGAATACAATGCATGAGGATATAAAGAAGACCCTACTCCCAACACTCAGAAGAAGATATAAAGAGAAGATAGGATATACGAGAACAGACTGTTGGAGTGCTTATGTTACAGGGCTATGACAGAAAGTTGGTACAACAGCAGCAACAAAAAGACCAAGAATTGGGGTAGTCAGAAGAATAAGAAAGTCAAAATAGTGTCCTGGTTATAAAAACAAGAAGAATTTCAGGAAATAGGTATACTTGAATTACTCAAAGAGGTTCATTTATACACCAGAAATAGAAAGATGCCTTTAAGCAGATAACCAGTTCTGAAATGGGAATTTATGTTAGAAGAGAGGAGGTATATCAGTTTTAACAGTGAAACAAAATTTCTAACTTGGTAATACTGCCTCATTTTTCTCAACTCTAAAATGATAGTAAAGTTCTATTTCATTGAGTGGTTGCAGGACTAAATGAGATAACCCAGATGAAGCACTTAGTTTAGGCCTGACACAAGTGAACATTTGTTAAATGTTCGCTTCTGTTGTAACATTCAGCAAATATTATTTACTATTTTACCATGGAAGAGGAAGATTTGTTTCCAGTTTGGGGAAGGTTCTAGGGGCAGAGAAGGATTAGCAAACCATAGTCTGTCCTGGCCCACTACCTGTTTTTTGTACAGTCTGCAAATTAGAATGCTTTTAATATTTTTAAATGGTTGGCAGAGGCAGGGGAAGATTAAAAGAAAAAGAGTATTTTGTGACACAAATTCTAACTTCACTGCCCCTGAATAACGTTCAGTTGTAGCATACCCACATCCATTCACTTGTGTGTTACCTTATGGCTGGGTTTGTACTGCAACAGCATAGATGAGCAGTTAGAGCCTGAAGTTTACAACCTGACCTTCCATAGAAGAGAAGTTTGCCAACCTGTGTTCTTGAGTAGTGTGACATTAAACTCTGAAATCAGTAAGGAGTCATTGCAGTGCCTATCATACTGAATAAAATATTACAGAGCTTCCTGGACTTTCTCAGCCAAGGGGGACTTTAGTGTTACTGATTTTTTTTCACAGTGCCATTTGGCCCGAAGGAATACCTCTTTATTTCATTTATTAAGTAGTTACTACAAATAAGTTAGTAATGGCAGTTTGTGCTGTGTCCAACAGATGTCACTGTACTTCACTTAAAATTTTAAAACATTCCATAGCACTCCTATGATTTTGTTCTTGCATCTTGAATGCCTCAGTGCACATATTGGGAACTGAGAAATGCTGTATATCTTGAGTCTCTTTTCAAGCCTATTGATAGGAATTAATTACTGGAAATACTAAAGGTTTTTTTGTCTAGAGAGTAGACCTCCAACATTACGGTGCTTTAAACAAGTTCTTTTAAACTTCTGTTACGGTAAACCTGGGCTATAAATGTGAAAGAAAGGTTGTTTGGGGTTGTTTATTTTTTAATTATCCATATCCTGTGCTTGTAGTAACTAGTTAGTTGCTATGTTAACCGTCTATATTTAACTGTGGTTGAATATTTAAACTCTGTAAGTGCAGTTGATGAAGTGAACTAGTTAAAGATTACAGGTGTTTCGTTTTTAGGGCTGTTAGAAAATGAAATGAAATAAATATTTGTACTGAAATAGTTTTCAGTTGACATGTTTAATGTTTGGTAGAAAAATCCAATGGTAAATTTAAGGCTATGATATTTAAAATATTAATGAATTAAATATTATGATTAGATATATATTGATGATTACTTTTGTTGATGATGATGGATTTAAACTTTCTTAACCCAAGTACAAAGTGAATAAAAACAAAGTTCAAGTGCAGTAGTTAGTTCACTCCATACTAGAATATTACCAGCTCTCTTTGCCTTTAACTGCCTTAGACGTTTCTCAGTTAGATTTTTTTCAGATGCTCTTATACTAAAACTGGAACTTATTCTCAGTGACTCTTAAAGATTGGATAGTTACCCAGTATGGGGTTTTACTTTAAAATTCTTTTAAAAAAGGAGAAAAATCTGTTTTGCTCATAACTTCCTTTTATATTTTCAAACTTTCAATCTGTGTCTCTTTACCTGTCTTATTTTGATTGGCTTTAGTATGATTTCATTGCTCCTATCATGCCTGTGGTGGAATCAGTAGATCCCGCATCGTGGAGGCAGGGCTTGCGCAAGACTGGCATTGTTCTTGTGCCCAGTAAGGGTGAAAAATCTATGGTGAGGCTTTTCCATGTGCAAGGATTTATATCAGGTTACAACATAACAAGTTTAATGTGAATATTGGTTTCAACGATGCATGGTTTTAAGTCATTATGGTGTGCTTATTTCTCTTCTCTGTATTTTCATCATAATTTTTCTGTGTGATACCAAGTGTGGAGTGTGTGTGTTCTTAAACCTAACATCTCGACAGGTAATATTTCTTTTTTCAGTTTTAGATCTTTACATTTTGACTAAGACATTAACCTGCTTAGTAAGTGTTTCTCCTGAAACTATTAACTGTAATTTTAAAGCGTTTAATCTATAAACTTCTCCTTTCTAGTTTAAGAACTGATCGGTCTTGATAATTTTTTTCCTTTTCCTGAAAAATAAAAACAGTTTCCAACTTCAGCTACAAAAATTTCTCCCAAAGAAGAAGAGAGAAAAGATGAGTCCCCTGCATCTTGGAGGCTAGGACTTAGAAAGACGGGCAGTTACGGCGCACTTGCAGAAATCACAGCATCTAAAGAGGCTCAGAAGGAAAAAGACACTGCAGGTGTCATGCGTTCAGCTTCAAGTCCCAGACTTTCCTCCTCTTTGGATAATAAAGAAAAGGTAATCTATTTCACTATTTGGTTTCTATAAGAACAATTGGTTTCTATAACAATTGGTTCTCTACTGTGTATCATTATTATATCTATATATCAACCTAATTCACTTGACTTAATGAATGACATTAAAATACAAATGTACCTACCTTCAGCCATTATCTATGTGGAATATCGTTATTGGGGAGATCAGACGTATTTACCCAAAACATAAATTATGAGACTGTACTCAATTATAGGAATCCTTTACTCTGTAAAGGAATTCTTTACTCAGTAAAATCTATCAAGTAACAAGCTAATTTTATTTATTAAGAAAGGTTTTCAAACTTTGGGAATGCATTTGTTCTAGACTGTGATGATACTCATAGGTTGCATTTATCCAATAGCTACAATTTCTTTACCTACTTTTTCCTCTGATGCATCACAGCTTTGTCCTAGTGAGCAATTTTAATAGCTGTATTTTGAAAGGC
The DNA here is from genome assembly GCF_054371585.1 of Giraffa tippelskirchi. Classification (NCBI taxonomy): domain Eukaryota; kingdom Metazoa; phylum Chordata; class Mammalia; order Artiodactyla; family Giraffidae; genus Giraffa; species Giraffa tippelskirchi. The sequence goes on along the minus strand of NC_137278.1, from coordinate 111,949,178 downwards.
ATTATTAAATTGCATTAAATACAATGCACCACAGTTCATTCAATGCTATATTTTATGTATTTGGATTATTCATTTTCAATTGCATTTTTAGTACTCAGATATTTTTCCGTATAGTTTTCTTGGACTATATAAGAATGTTTGTTTATATGTATTGAAATTCAGAAATGAATTATTCATGAAGTAATTTTAGGATTTTTATTTTGTATAAATTTATTGTCCTATTGTCTTCCAAGTACTTGATGGATAGCATGTAATGAAAATATAACAGATTCCATTACATGGCATCTGCACTCTTAGATTTGGATAAAATATAATTGAAATAATTTTTAGGTTTGTATAATGTTATATTTTTAAAGCATAGAATATCAAAGTAGTAAATAGCTTATATAACGTAAATAATTGAGACTTACCAATGAATCATATTTGAGAACTTTTTTCTCTGAAAGAAATAAGGATGTTTTGTCTTATAATACTATGTTACAGTAAATAATATGTTACAGAAGTTTTAGAAACAGTCATTAAAATGTGGGGGAATTTTTCTCATGTTAAAATGATCTAATTCTAGATTAAAGGAGAAAGAAAAGAAAATTAATTTGAGCAGGCTGTCATTTAGTGCTCATAGGACTTGAGTATTGATAGACATCAGTTTTAGAGTTTAGCTAGGAATGATGGAAATATTATCAAATAAACTATGATGACTGTGTAAATTATACGTTGTTACATACTTTTTCTGTACTTTTAGCAGCACCTGTAATCATCGCACTGGTTTATTTTCACTCTTTTTTCCTCGCCATTGTGTAGGAGAAAGATAGTAAAGGGACTAGGCTTGCATATGTTGCGCCTACAATACCAAGACGGCTCGCCAGTACATCTGACATTGAAGAGAAAGAAAACAGGTGGGTTCATTGTAATTTGCTTTATTTACTTATTTATTTATTTTACTATGAAATCTTTACTATCTAGCATGAGAGTTAAAATATGAGGGTCGGGTTGTTGTTATTATATGTGATGTAGATTTCAGGAAGAAATGAAGGGTGTTCCTAATAGTAATAACACCAGGTACGTGGATCTGAGGAGGTACAGAATTGGTATGTTTATGATATAAACAGTATAAATAAAGGCATTATGGTTATATCAGAGGGAGAGAACAGTGGTGGCAGATGAGGTCACTAACTAGTGTATGCTTCTAAATATTTGGAACATAATACAAAAGGAGAAGGAAGGGAGAAAAAGCCATTACTTACTTGACCACTGACAACATTTTAGTTTGTTTCTTCACTTTTCACCACATATAGTGTATGAGAACTTTTTAATAATGATTGTAGTCATGTTGTAGTATTCAGTTTGTGTCTTTTTCTTTCACCTGAGATCTCATAAGAAGTCTTATATGTTAGCATGTTGACTGTGAGGGCTACTCCATATTTTCTAAGGGATTCTTGCCCACACTAGTAGATAAAATGGTCATCTGAATTAAATTCGCCCATTCCAGTCCATTTTGGTTCACTAATTACTAAAATCTCGATGTTCACTCTTGGAGTCTGAAGTCAAGTGGGCCTTAGGAAGCATCACTATGAACAGAGCTAGTAGGGGTGATGAAATTCCAGCTGAGCTATTTCAAGTCCTAAAAGATGATGCTGTAAAAGTGCTGCACTCATTATATCAGCAAATTTGGAAAACTCAGCAGTGGCTACAGGACTGTAATGGTCAGTTTTCATTCCAATCCCAAAGAAAGGCAGTGCCAAAGAATGTTCAAACTATTGCACAGTTGTACTCATCTCACATGCTAGCAAAGAAATGCTCAAAATTCTCCAAACCAGGCATCAGCAGTAGTAAACCAAGAACTTCCAGATGTTCAAGCTGGATTTAGAAAAGGCAGAGGATCCAGAGATCAAATTGCCAACATCTGTTGGATCATCGAAAAAGCAAGAGAGTTCCAGAAAAACATCTACTTATGCTTTATTGACTAGGCCAAAGCCTTTTACTGTGTGGACCACAACAAACTGGAAAATTCTGAAAGAGATGGGAATACCAGACCACCTGACCTGCTTCTTGAGAAATCTGTATTCAGGTCAAGAAGCAACAGTTAGAACTGGACATGAAACAACAGACTGGTTCCAGATCGGGAAAGGAGTCCATCAAGGCTGTATATTGTCACCCTGCTTATTTAACTTATATGCAGAGTACATCATTTGAAACACTGGGCTGGATGAAGCACAAGCTGGAAGCAGGATTGCTGGGAGAAATATCAATAACCTCAGATATGCTGATGAAACCACCTTTATGGCTGAAAGCGAAGAGGAACCAAAGAGCCTCTTGTTGAAAGTGAAAGAGGAGAGTGAAAAAGTTGGCTTAAAGCTCAACATTCAGAAAACTAAGAACATGGCATCTGGTCCCATCACTCCATGGGAAATAGATGGGGAAACAGTGGAAACAGTGACAGACTTTATTTTGAGGGGCTCCAAAATCACTGCAGATGGTGACTACAGCCATGAAATTAAAAGATGCTTCTTGAAAGAAAAGCTATGACCAACCTAAACAGCATATTAAAAAGCAGAGACATCACTCTGCCAACAAAGGTCCATACAGTCAAAGCTATGATTTTTCCAGTAGTCATGTGTGGATGTGAGAGTTGGACAGTAAAAAAGGATGCATGCTGAAAATTGATGCTTTCAAATTGTGGTGCTGGAGAAGATGCTTGAGAGTCCTTAGGACTGCACGAAGATCAAACCAGTCAATCCTCAAGGAAGTCAGTCCTGAATGTTCATTGGAAGGACTGATGCTAAAGCAGAAGCTCCAATACTTTGGCCACCTGATATGAAGAACTGACTCCTTAGAATAGATCCTGATGCTGGGAAAGAGAAAAGGCAGGAGATGGGGATACAAAGAATGAGATGGTTGGATGACAATACCGATTCATGGACATGAGTTTGAGCAAAGGAGTTGGTTATGGACAGGGAAGTCTGGCGTGCTGCCGTCCTTGGGGTCACCAAGAGTTGGACACGACTAAGTGACTGAACTGAACTGATGTTAGCGTGTATTTTCAACAAACATTGTTTTTCATCAATACAAAGTATTTGTATAGTAGATCTGCTGATATTAAAGTAACCATTCCCTCTGCCAAACTATGGACATTGAAATTATATAATATTTTATCATCATAAATAAAACTTCTATAGACATTTCTATTTCCCCTCATAGGTAGAATTATTCCTTAGGTATAGAATCTTAGAAGTGGAATCTTAGTGAATTACTTTCATTTCTTAATAAATATTCCAGTGTTTTTCTAAGGGATTTTACTAGTTTCTGCTTCTACTATGTTTATTGATGTGCAGCTTCTTTAACTGTATTTTAAAATTATCTGCCAGAATCTGAAGGATTTTTTTTTTCACAGAGATTCTTCAAGTTTGCGAACAAGTAGTTCATATACAAGAAGAAAATGGGAAGATGATCTTAAAAAGAATAGCTCAATTAATGAAGGATCAACTTATCATAAAAGGTAATAATATAATTCTTAAGTAATGTTCATGTATTCTTTTATTAAAATATGAGGCAGTTTGGAGCTCTCAATTTAATATTAAAAATGTGCCTTTATATATTTTTTGTTGTTTAAATAAAACTTTATTTAAAGACACAGAATATATATTTAACGACAGGTTGAAAATTTGCTCCTACTTAGGCCTTCCTATTATGTATTTTTAAATTAAATATTTTGAAGTATCTTTTAGATTATATTGAAAAGGAACTCTGTATATAATTACATATAAGTCAATTATGTAATTGACTGGAACAGTTGAAATAGTCGGTAACTTGATTTATCTCATTTGGTGACTTGAAAAATTTTTACTTGTGTTAGAACTCAGAGCAGTAGAAATGCCTTGAATTGGAATGTTGGTAATATCATATTGGAGAGGGAGTAGAAAATCTATGCATTATTTTTTCTGCTAAAAGCAATCAAAAAGAGTAAAACAGCAACAGATACAATATAGGCATGGGTCACTCCTAAGGCTGTGACCCATTGCTGAAACTTTTTTTTTTTCAAAAATGTTAGTCTTAACTTCCACTGGGTAAAACCAAAGTGTTTTTCCAGGCATGTCCATATGACATAGAACAGTTCCAGAAACGTAAGCTGTCAGATCATCTTTAAATCTTGTTGGTGGGTGGGGGTTTAGTAAAATGGTACACTACCAAATTAGTGAAATCATCTAGACTCTAGCAAGTTGTAGGTGCAACTCTTGGTGCTGGAGCCAGTGGTGTATTTAGGAACACAGTTTTTAAGATTTTTTTCCTAGCCTTGTGAATCTGTATAATGTATAGGCATTGACTATAGAATACACCTACAGACACATCCTATATAGATATGACTCTTTCCTTTAGTTGCTCCTTTGGTAGAAGACAAGATGATTTGATTAGTTCTAGTGTTCCAAGCACCACATCAACACCAACAGTTACCTCTGCAGCTGGGCTTCAGAAAAGCCTGCTTTCCAGCACAAGCACTACTACAAAGATTACAACGGGTTCTTCCTCAGCAGGCACACAAAGCAGGTGAGTCACAGATACATTTTGTGTTCAGGCCTCCTGTGTGCTTATGTACGTGCATGCGTTTTTGTGTAGAAGATTGTGGGGCTCTGGATTTTTTCACTGACCTGGTTAAAATTATTTACAAACAAAAATTGGTTCCAAAAGAGGCAATTATATGTCTGGGGAAAAAAGATTAAGTTCCTGACTTAAGAACTTTCCCTTGAATTAAGCTTCTTAAGATGTAAATTTCTCTCTGACAGCTCTGGGTGAACTTTTTGGTTCATGGTTGAAAGATGTCTCACATTGTGTTTAAAAAAAAAAAAAAAAATCCATCCCTGTAGTCACATGTTTTCAGCTGCTAGAAAGTGCTTTCATTGTTTAGCTGTTTTCCTTTTCTCTTTTTTGTGTTGCTGCTTATGATGCTATAGTACCTCAAATCGTTTGTGGGCTGAGGATAGTACTGAAAAGGAAAAGGACAGTGTTCCTACGGCAGTGACCATTCCTGTTGCTCCAACTGTTGTTAATGCTGCAGCCTCTACCACAACCCTGACTACAACTACTGCTGGCACTGTCTCCTCCACTGCAGAGGTCAGGGAGAGACGCAGGTGTGTACAGGTCCTAATAGCACTGCTGATATATCTTGCCCAACGATGTAAATTGTCTGTTTTGTTCTGTTTTTTAATCTTGGGAAGTTGGTGTCCATCTCTTCGGTAGGTTAATAATAAGATAACCTATGTCAGCTCAGAACTCCGTAAATTGATACAATTAGCAATTATTAGCATTTAGGCTTGGTAACCCACCTCTGACAGTTCTTATTTAAAGGCACTGAGCCAGACAATTACCTTACTTGGCCATCTTAGTTTTAATGGTTGTTATAATTCAAAAAATTTTTGTAGTGAAGGTCTAAACATGTACTCTAAACACATATCAAGCAAATCATACTCTTGGAAAATTAGATGTAACATGAAAAAAACAAGTTTTGTATTCTTCTCATTGTTTCCTCCTTCTACTTCATTGTTAAGAAATTTGATGCTTAACAGGTTCCTTTTTGTTGTTTTTATATTTGAAAATTTCATTTTAAAATTCCTTTGTTGAAGAATGGCTTCTTAGGCATGTGTGTAAGCCAAATAATTTTGCATATGTTTAATACGTTCACTTAGTTTAAATTCTGGTGTTTAAACATAGAAGACACTTGTTAAATTTTGTAGAGTCTGTGAATTTATTTTGTGTGCTAAGACATACTTAGAGCACTGCTCTCTTCTTCCTGTTGCAGCCAATTGGTATGGAATCATAGATGTGGAAAGGAACTTACTATTATCTTTTATGATATCCTTTACAGAAGAAAACTGAGTCCCAGCGATATTAAATGACTTTTCCACTTTTATATGATTAGTATGAGAGCTAAGGCTAGGCCCAAGATTACAGGAGAATCAGTGCAGTGTTCTTTCTGTCTGCTCATTGTCCGTAGCTTTGAATTTGGTTTTACCTCTTGGGACAGAATATTTTAGGAAACTAAATGTAACCTCTTTAAATATTTTATTCTTTCAGAATTAGCTACATAACTGATATTTTCCATAACTAAAATACCAACCAGATTGATCTAGTTTTATTCCTGGCACATAGTATTCATATATAGACAGTCTTATATATCTTTTGTCTCTGATGCCTAGCAAAATGCATGGCTTGCTGTAAAAGTGGTAGCATCTTTACAGTAAATTTGTGGTGATTATATGGAAAGTAACAAAATGTTGAATGTTTTAAAATTTTTTTTAGATTAAAAAATTTTTATTGTCATTGCATCTTTAGTTTCTGTCAATATATTTATATTTCATTTCTATTTTTATGGTGAAATTTAATGATACTTCAACAACACTACAGGCACTTAGCACTTTGTGATTTGAATACCAGTACAGGTCATATCATATTTTAATTATGCATGCTTGATTTTTCTCTAAATTTAGTAAGTTTTAGGTTTGGGGGTGTTTTCAGTGAGACCACATAGTCAACAGAAATTAGAGGATCATAGGCATTCATTCTCTTCTAGTGAAAATAAATTCAAGGGCTTTGCTTTTTTGGAAGGTAGTTAAAGGGGAAAAGGTTTAAGAATTCTTGATTTTTTGTTTTTACTCCTTGCTCTGCATTAATCCTAAAATAAGAGTTCTCTGTGGGTCAGAATTTCTTCTTCTGTAAAATCAAGTATTTACAGTTTTTAACTTCTAGAATCCTTTCTCTTTCTAGCATTCCATACTTTAAATTTTTTTTCCAGTGACAATTAAAGCCAATAACTGTCTCCCAAAAATCATCAGCTGTTTCAGAATGAAGAAATTATGATTCTTAATCTCAGATTTCTTTATTTTTTTTATGTTGTTGAAAAGTATTAAGTTTCAGCCTTTTAGAATTAATCCTGTAAGATTTTAAAGATTGAGAATTAAATATTTGATGATGTTGTTAAGACACAGCAGGTCCTAATAGTATAAGGAAAAAAATGTCTGTTGACATTTTTCCTAGTCTATATTATAGAAAATTTGTCTTGTTTCAGTGATGTTCGCAGTAATATTAATGTTTGTGTTTTGTTTGATGTCAAATACTTGTTTGCAGTTTTGGCCTTGCTGTTTGTCTTTTTTTTTTTTTTGGCCACTCAGCTTGTGGGATCTTAGTTCCCCGACCAAGGATTGAACCCTGGGCCCTCAGCAGTGAAAGCTCAGAGTCCTCACCACTGGACTTCCAGGGAATTCCCCTGTTTTATCTTTTAATTAAATTTTATTAATTATTTCAAAATGTATATGGTTGAAAATTTTCCCCTGTATCGTATATATGGTGATTTGGGGTTGCCATTCCCTTCTCCAGGTGATCTTCCCAACCAGGAATTGAACTCTAATCTTCTACATTACAGGCAAATTTGTTACTGTCTAAGCCACCAGGGAAGCCCTGAATATTCTGTGGCTTAAAAAGATGTTAATACATTTCTGCCATTTTTATATACCCTTATGTACTTTTAAATACTATGTAAAGTTACTGTGTACACTATTAAGTTCCACAGTATTTTTGAGTTCTCCTGGTTTCATTGATCAGGTTTATGTGACAATTTTCTGTTTTTATAAAATTTCCAGTTGATTAATTGGAGGGAGGAGGCATCAGGGAGAAGAGAGGAGAAGCTCGCTTTAAACAGATGAGTTCCCTAGTAGCCTAGAGGTTAGGATTCCTGACTTTCACCACCATGGCCTGGGTTCATTCTCTGATGGAGGAACTGAGATCCCGCAAGCCTCGGGAAATAGCAAGATAGACAGACAGCAGGGGCATGATGAAAAATTCTTTCATTGTTCAAGTATTTCTAATTCTCCATAGCCTTTTCAAACTGCAAAATACTACCTTACCAATAACTTCATATGTGTAGTATGAATTCCCATGGTTTCGTTCAACTACTCATTTTTACCATTTTCCCTTGACTCAGCCAGCTCCCATTTGACCACTTATCTTCCCTCTGGAAGGAAAAATGCTGAGTGAGAAGCAAGAGTTGGTATTGCTTTTTAGAGATGTAATTTGGTTGACTAACCAAAATATAAATATTATTGAAACGAACAAAAAAAAGATGTTAGTTCCTCAGTCGTGTCTGACTCTCTGCAACTCCTTGACCCCTCTGTCCATGGAATTCTCCAGGCAAGAATACTGGAGTGGGTACCATTCCCTTCTCCAGGGGATCTTCCCATTATAAATAAATATAAATGTTTCAGCCAGTAAATGTTAAGGAAGGAAATAATATACAGAATAATTGCTTTTATTGGGGGAAAAGTCCTTTTTTTTTTTTTTAATAAATTTATTTATTTTAGTTGGGGGCTAATTACTTTACAATATTGTAATAGTTTTTGCCATACATTGACATGAATCAGCCATGAGTTTACATGTGTTCCCCTTCCTGGACCCCCCCACCCACCTCCCTCCCCATCCCATCCCTCTGGGTCATCCCATTGCCCCGGCCCTGAGCCTTTGTCTCATGCATCAAACATGGAATGGTGTTCTGTTTCACATATGATAATATACATGTTTCAATGCTATTCTCCCAGAACGTCCCACCCTCACCTTCTCCTTCAGAGTCCATAAAATTGTTCTATTAAGTCCTTAATTTAGAAATAACCTTTGGATTGTTCAGAAAATAGTGGGCTGTCTAAGACTAGTAAGTAAAATTACATACCCTATGTAGTTACAAGGAAGAAATCCAGTATGACAGTATGATACAGTAATATTTAAGGCAGCAATGAAATTTGGTATATTCTGCCATCTTTTTTGATGACTAGCTCTTTGGAATTAAAAACATACTAAAAACATGAATTTTCTGTCTTCTCTATGTTCTCTTCTTAGAGGTCTGCTCTGTATAGACAACTCAAGGAAGGAGAAAGGAACTAAACATCAGATGGGGACTATCAAATGTATAGGAAATACATTATACATTACAAATTGAGAGGCTAGGTTTTTATGCTAATTTAGAGCAAATGTTTGTATGGAAATTTTAACTGAACAGAGTTTACAAATGTTTCAGCTAGTAATTTTTATGCCCCTAACCTGCATATGATAAATAGCTTTATTAACTTTCATAGCAGCTTGAAAGTCTTGAAAAAGAATCTAGGCTTCTTGGTAGAGAGTGTGATAGTTGATAGTACTGTTTTCAGTGCAGGTAAAAGGGGATGCAAATTTCCCTGTTTTAAACTAAATATGAAAAACTTTGACCACGTATACTGGAAATCAGAATTTAGCCTTTTATGTTCATTTGACTTTTCAGAGCAGTTCACGAAATGCTGAAGTAATACAAGCACCTGCCTAGGCTGCTGTAAACTTCGGTTTAACTAGATGTGCTATCACATTTAGGTTTCATCTCTTTCTGTTATTTTTTCTCCTCCTCTGGTGGAAGTACAAAAGCAATAAATTGCATATGACCAATAGGTACATAAATAAGTTGAATGGATGAAAAAATAGCCATTGAGCCATATTTTACAGGCTAATATTTCACAGAGCACTTTTATACATTTACTAGATGTCAGTCAGTCAGTTCAGTCACTCAGTTGTGTCTGACTCTTTGTGACCCCATGGACTGCAGCACGCCAGGCCTCCCTGACCATCACCAACTTCTAGAGTTTATTCAAACTCATGTCCTTTGAGTCGGTGATGCCATCCAACCATCTCATCCTCTGTTGTCCCCTTCTCCTCCCGCCTCCAGTCTTTCCCAGCATTACAGTCTTTTCCAGTGAGTCAGTTCTTCGCATCAGGTGGCCAGAGTGTTGGAGTCTGAGCTTCAGCATCAGTACTTCCAATGAATATTCAGGACTGATTTCCTTTAGGATGGACTGGTTGGATCGTCTTACAGTCCAAGGGACTCTCAAGAGTCTTCTCCAACACCACAGTTCAAAAGCATCAATTCTTTGGCGCTCAGCTTTCTTTATAGTCCAGCTCTCACATCCATCCATGACTACTGGAAAAACCATAGCTTTGACTAGATGGACCTTTGTTGGCAAAGTAATGTCTCTGCTTTTTAATATGCTGTCTATTCCTGTCTCTTTCAGAATTTTCCACAGTTTATTGTGATCCACACAGTCAAAGGCTTTGGCCTAGTCAATAAAGCAGAAATAGATGTTTTTCTGGAGCTCTCTGGCTTTTTCGATGATCCAACTGATATTGGCAATTTGATCTCTGGTTCCTCTGCCTTTTCTAAAACCAACTTGAACATCTGGTAGTTCACGGTTCACGTACTGTTGAAGCCTGGCTTGGAGAATTTTGAGCATTACTTTACTAGCATGTGAGATGAGTGCAATTGTGTGGTAGTTTGAGCATTCTTTGGCATTGCCTTTCTTTGGGATTGTAATGAAAACTGACCTTTTCCAGTCCTGTGGCCACTGCTGAGATTTCTAAATTTGCTGACATAAAGAGTATAGCACTTTCACAGTATCATCTTTTAGGATTTGAAATAGTTCAACTAGAATTCCATCACCTCCACTCGCTTTGTTCGTAGTGTTTCTTCCTAACGCCCACTTGACTTCACATTCCAGGATGTCTGGCTCTAGGTTGGTGATCACACCATCTTGATTATCTGGGTCATGAAGATCTTTTTTGTATAGTTATTCTGTGTATTCTTGCCACCTCTTCTTAATATCTTCTGCTTCTGTTAGGTCCATACCATTTCTGTCCAGTCTGATCACCAACCTGATCACATGGACCACAGCCTTGTCTAACTCAATGAAATTATGAGCCATGCTGTATAGGGCCACCCAAGATGGACAGGTCATGGTGGAGAGTTCTGACAGAATGTGGTCCACTGGAGAAGGGAATGGCAAACCACTTCAGTATTTTTGCCTTGAGAACCCCATGAACAGTATGAAAAGGCAAAAAGATAGGACACTGAAAGATGAACTCCCCTCCCTGGTCGGTAGGTGCCTAATATGCTAATGGAGATCAGTGGAGAAATAACTCCAGAAAGAATAAAGAGACAGAACCAAAGCAAAAACAACACCCGGTTTGGATGTGACGGGTGATGGAAGCAAGGTCTGATGCTGTAAAGAGCAGTATTGCATAGGAACCTGGAATGTTAGGTCCATGAATCAAGGCAAGTTGGAAGTGGTCAAACAGAAGATGACAAGGGGGAACGTCTACATTTTAGGAATCAGTGAATTAAAAAGGACTAGAATGGGTGAATTTAACTCAGATAACCATTATGTCTGCTACTGTGGGCAAGAATCCCTTACAAGAAATGGAGTAGCCATCATAGTCAACAAAAAAAATCCGAAATGCGGTACTTGGATGCAATCTCAAAAGCAACAGAATGATCTCTGTTCGTTTCCACGGCAAACCATTCAGTATCACAGTAATCCAAGTCTGTGCCCCGACCAGTAATGAAGAAGCTGAAATGAATGGTTCTGGGAAAACCTACAAGACCTTCTAGAACTAACACCCAAAAAAGATGTCCTTTTCATTATAGGGGACTGGAATGCAAAAGTGGGAAGTCAAGAAATACCTGGAGTAGCAGGCAAATTTGGCTTTAAGGTACAGAATGAAGCAGGGCAAAGGCTAATAGGGTTTTGTCAAGAGAACACACTGATCATAACAAACATCCTCTTCCAACAACACAAGAGAAGACTACACCTGGACATCACCAGATGGTCGACCCCGAAATCAGATTGATTATATTTTTTGCAGCCAAAGATGGAGAAGCTCTATACAGTCAGCCAAAACAAGACCCGGAGCTGACTGTGGCTCAGATTATTAACTCCTTAATAGATGTACCACAAAAGAAAAAATTTTTTCTGTATAAATCATCTTGAGCAATGCTGAATTAAACACGGTTAAATAAGTTTCTTCCCTCAGTCCTGTACAGACCTTTTAATATGTTGTTATTCTCTTAAAGAAGGGTTAGCATGTATAGTATTTTGCAGATTTATATAATCAGTTCTAGAATAAACAATATAAAAACCATGTTCCAGAATTAATATTTCTTAAACTCTAATAATATTTATTGGGTATCCTATTTCTTGTCCCAGAAAATCACTGGAGTTTTTATAAAAATGAGAAAAGTATCTGTTATAGCTGAATAAAAACCTTAAGACTAAAGAGAGGCAGTATGTAGACAGAATATAAATTATAAAACAGTGGGAGAAAGAGGAATATCAAACTTCTGAGCATCATAGAAGGGAGAGAGGGCAGGTAGTCTCCCAGTTGTAATCATTTCTGTGTTTGTGACTTGGTACAGATGAAGCCATACAAAATTTCAACTAAGAGAAAGTCAAACTAAGGAAATGGTGATAAACAAAATGTTTTATTTAATGACTTTTCCCTTGCCTTCCACTTTTAGAAGGACAATTTTTTGTTTTTAAGTTAAAAAAATCTTTTTAAAAATTTTATTCTATGAACTTAAATCAGTACTAATATTTTTGTAGAAACCGGATTTGGTAAGATAGAGCTCGTCAGTGAATTGCTTCAGTTTGAAGCACTATACCTAGTTTATGGAGCTTCCCTGGTGGCTCAGATGATTAAGAATCTGTGTGCAATACAGGAGACCTGTGTTCGATCCCTGGGTCAGGAAAAAGCATAGTCCACTGGAGAAGCAAATGGCAAACAACTCCAGTATTCTTGCCTCGAGAACCTCATGAACATCATGAAAAGGCAAAATGATATGACACCTGAACATGAGCCCCCAGGTCAGAAGGTGTCTGATATGCTACTGGGAAAGAGCAGAGAAGTAGCTCCAGAAGGAGGACTGGGCCAAAGCGGAAATGGTGCACGGTTTTGGATGTGTCTGATGGTGAAGGTAAAGTCTGATGCTGTAAAGAACAAATTTGCATAGGAACCTGGAATGTTAGGTCCATGAATCAAGGTAAATTGGACGTGGTCAAGCAGGAGATGACAAGAGTGAACATCGATATTTTAGGAATTTGAACCAAAATGGTCAGGAATGGGTTAATTTAATTCAGATGAGCATTATACCTAATACTGTGGACAAGAATCAGAGTAGTTCATAGCTCAAAAACAACAAAGTGATCCTGGTTCGTTTCCAAGGCAAACTAGTCACCATCACAGTAATCCAAGTCTATACCCAAACCACTGATTCTGTAGAAGCTGAAGTTGACCAGTTCTATGAAGACCTACAAAACCTTCTAAAACAAAACACCAAAAAGAGATATCCTTTCATAATTGGAGATTGAAATGCAAAAGTACAAAGTTAAGAGATACCTGGAGTAATAGGCAATTTTTGCCTTCAAGAACAAATGAAGCAGGGCAAAGGCTAACATGTTTTGCCAAGAAAATGCATTGGTCATAACAAACACTCTCTTCCAACAACACAAAAGATGGCTCTACACATGGACATTACCAGATAGTCAATACCGAAATCAGATTAATTAGTACAGTCAGCAAAAACAAGACCTCAAGCTGCTCAATGCTCCAAATCCTTCAAGCTAGGCTTCAGCAGTATGTGAACTAAGAACTTACAGATGAATACCAGACCACCTTACCTGTCTCCTGAGAAACCTGTATGCAGGTCAAGAAGCAACAGTTAGAACTGGCCATGGAACAACGGGCTGGTTCAAAATTGAGAAAGGAATTTGTCAAGGCTGTATATTGTCTCCCTGCTTATTTAACTTATATGCAGAGTACATCATGTGAAATGCTGGGCTGGATAAATCACAAGTTGTAATCAGGATTTCCAGGAGAAATATCAACAACCTCAGATAGGACAGAAAGCAAAGAGGAACTAAAGAACCTCTTGATGATGGTGAAAAAAAAAGAGTTCACTGACTTAAAGCTCAACATGAAAAGGCCTAAGGTCATGGCATCCAATCCCATCACTTTATGGCAAATAGATGAAGAAAAGGTGGAAACAATGGCAGATTTTACTTTCTTGGGCTCCAGCATCACTGAGGGTGATGATTGCAGCCATGAAATTAAAAGATGCTTGTTTCTTAGAAGGAAAGCTATGACAAACCTAGACAGCATATTAAAAAGCAGAGACATCACTTTGCCCACCAAGGTCCATGTTGTCAGAGCTATGGTTTTTTCAATAGTTATGTATGGATGTGAGAGTTGGACCATAAGGAAGGCTGAGTGCCAAAGAATTGATGCTTTGGAACTGTGGTGCTGGAGAAGACTCTCAAAGAGTCCCCTGGACACAAAAATATCAAACCAGTCAATCCTAAAGGAAATCAGCCTTGAATATTCATTGGAAGGACTGATGTTGAAGCTGAAGCTCCGATACTTTGGCCACCTGATGCGAAGAGCCGAGTCTTTGGAAAAGATCCTACTCCTGGGAAAGATTAAGGGCAGGAGAAGAGGGCAACAAAGGATGAGATGGTTGGATGGCATCATCAACTCAATGGACATGAATTTGAGCAAATTCCAGGAGGTAGTGAAGGACAGGGAAGTCTCAAGTGCTGCAGTCCATGGGGTCGCAAAGAGTAGGACTTGGCTTCGTGACTGAACAACAACAACCTTATTGATAAGTGTAGTACCATATACCACTATGATAGCAAAAAGACATAATCATTCAGGATATTCTAGAAATCTAGAGGTAAAATATGATAGAAAATATACAGTTGAAGAGGGGGAAAAGTTATATCCATATGGTATGGTAATTATTCAGCTGAATACAGAACACAGGTGTTATTTTCTCAAAGCAGATGAGAAAAACAATTTAGAATATAGAACGGATTTTCATCTTTCTCTGTGTTTGCTGGATGACTCATTTAAGTAAAACACCCTCTCGAAAATTTCTTGACATACTTCCATCTATAGCTTCTCTGTAATTAGAGTAGAAGCATAAAGATTCAGACCTCTAGAAGTAACTAACAATGAGTAAGAGTTAATTGATGAAACTGAAGTAACTAGGATGTTGAGTGAGAAGTGACTTTGTCATCTTAGGGTTAGTTATCTAAGGAGATGAATCCTAAGAATAATGAATCTTGTATTCTAACTTTAGAGAGACAGATTCCAAAAAATTCAAGACTTTGAATGGAGAGAAAGATGCATTCATATGTATGAAAAAAAATTGTGAAGAAATTGTAATTAACTCTGAGGTGTTTGATATATGTTTTACTCTTTGAACTTAGCGCTTTGAAAGAACAGATTAAAAAAAGAAGGTCTGAAACAGAAAATTCCGAAGTTTGTCATGAATATGTGAATAATGTCAGGAAGGCTGAAGACCACAATGCATTACAAATTGACAAAAACAACTAAAGTTAACTCAGGAGGATTTTTAAAAACTGACATTTGGAGATAGAGGCATTATGATAGGTTATTGATAATTTAATGGTTCTGTCTTATCTTGGATTATTTAACCTGTTAATTCATTATTTACCTCTTGACATAGATTGCATGCTTTTGAAATTGTGCGTACCTTCTGACAAGATGGAACATAGGCTTCAGTTCAGTTCAGGTCAGTCGCTCAGTCGTGTCTGACTCTTTGCGACCCCATGAACATCAGCAGGCCAGTCCTCCCTGTCTATCACCAACTCCCAGAGTTTACCCAAACTCATGTCCATTGAGTCGGTGATGCCATCCAACCATCTCATCCTCTGTTGTCCCCTTCTCCTCCTGCCCTCAATCTTTCCCAGCATCAGGGTCTTTTCCAATGAGTCAACCCTTTGCATGAGGTGGCCAAAGTATTGGAGTTTCAGCTTCAACATCAGTCCTTCCAATGAACATCCAGGACTGATCTCCTTTAGGATGGACTGGTTGGATCTCCTTGCAGTCCAAGGGACTCTCAAGAGTCTTCTCCAACACCACAGTTCAGAAGCATCAATTCTTCAGTGCTCAGCTTTCTTTATAGTCCAATTCTTGCATCCATACATGACTACTTTGTATATCCATAGCTTTGGCTATACGGACCTTAGTTGACAAAGTAATGTCTCTGCTTTTTAATATGCTGTTGGTCATGACTTTCCTTCTAAGGAGTAAGCGTCTTTTAATTTCATGGCTGCAGTAACCATCTGCAGTGATTTTCGAGCCCAAAAAAATAGTCTGACACTGTTTCCACTGTTTTCCCATCTATTTGCCATGAAATGATGGGACCACTTGCCATGATCTTAGTTTTCTGAATTTTGAGCTTTAAGCCAAGTTTTTCACCCTCCTCTCTCACTTTCATCAAGAGGCTCTTTAGTTCTTCTTCACTTTCTGCCATAAGGGTGGTGTCATCCGCATATCTGAGCTTACTGATATTTCTCCCAGAAACCTTGATTCCAGCTTGTGCTTCTTCCAGCCCAGCGTTTCTGATGATGTACTCTGAATATAAGTTAAATAAGTAGGGTGACAATATACAGCCTTGACGGACACCTTTTCCTATTTGGAACCAGTCTGTTGTTTCATATCCAGTTCTAACTGTTGCTTCCTGACCTGCATACAGGTTTCTCAAGAGGCAGGTCAGGTGGTCTGTATTCCCATCTCTTTCAGAATTTTCCACAGTTTCTTGTGATCCACACAGTCAAAGGCTTTGGTACAGTCAATAAAGCAGAAATAGATTTTCTCTGGAACTCTCTTGCTTTTTCCATGATCCAGCGGATTTTGGCAATTTGATCTCTGGTTCCTCTTCCTTTTCTAAAACCAGCTTGAAAATCTGGAAGTTCACAGTTCACTTATTGCTGAAGCCTGGCTTGGAGAATTTTGAGCATTACTTTACTAGCGTGTGAGATGAGTGCAATTCTGTGGTTTTTTGAGCATTCTTTCGCATAGCCTTTCTTTGGGATTGGGATGAAAACTGACCTTTTCCAGTCCTGTGGCCACTGCTGAGTTTTCCAAATTTGCTGACATATTGAGTGCAGCACTTTCACAGCATCATCTTTCAGGATTTGAAATAGTTCAACTGAAATTCCATCACCTCCACTAGCTTTGTTCGTAGTGATGCTTCCTAAGGCCCACTTTACTTCACATTCTAGGATGTCTCGCTCTAGGTCAGTGATCACACCATTGTGATTATTTGGGTTGTGAAGATCTTTCTTGTATAGTTATTCTGTGTATTCTTGCCACCTCTTCTTAATATCTTCTACTTCTTTTAGGTCCATACCATTTCTGTCCTTTATTGAGCCCATCTTTGCATGAAATGTTATCTCGGTGTCTCTAATTTTCTTGAAGACATCTCTAGTCTTTCCCACTCTGTTGTTTTCCTCTATTTCTTTGCATTGATCGTGAGGAATGCTTGCTTCTGTCTCCTTGCTCTTCTTTGGAACTCTGTATTCAAATGGTTATATCTTTCCTTTTCTCCTTTGCTTTTCACTTCTCTTCTTTTCACAGCTAATGTAAGGCCTCCTCAAACAGCCATTTTGCTTTTAGGTACTTCATTTTCTTGGGAATGGTCTTGATTCCTGTCTCCTATACAATGTCACAAATCTCCATCCATAATTCATCAGGCACTCTGTGTATCAGATCTTGCCCCTTAAATCTATTTCTTTCTCCACTGTATAATCATAAGGGATTTGATTTAGGTCATACCTGAATGGTCTAGTGGTTTTTCCCCACTTTCTTCGTTTTAAGTCTGAATTTGGCAATAAGGAGTTCATGATCTGAGCCACAGTCTGCTCCCGGTCTTGTTTTTGCTGACTGTACAGAGGTTCTCCATCTTTGGCTGCAGAGAATATAATCAGTCTCATTTCGGTGTTGACTGTCTGGTGATGTCCATGTGTGGTCTTCTCTTGTTTTGTTAGAAGAGGGTGTTTGCTATGACCAGTGCGTTCTCTTGACAAAACTCTATTAGCCTTTGCCCTGCTTCACTGTGTACTCCAGGGCCAAATTTGACTGTTACTCTAGGTGTTTCTTGACTTCCTATTTTTGCATTCCAGTCCCCTATAATGAAAAGGACATCTTTTTTGGGTGTTAGTTTTAAAAGGTTTTGTAGGCCTTCATAGAACCATTCAACTTCAGCCTCTTCAGCATTACTGGTCGGGGCATAGACTTAAATTACTGTGATACTGAATGGTTTACCTTGGAAACCAACAGAGATCATTCTGTTGTTTTTGAGACTGCATCCAAGTACTGCATTTCGGACTCTTTTGTTGACTAGGATGGCTACTCCATTTCTTGTAAGGGATTCCTGTCCACAGTTCAGTTCAGTTCAGTCTCTCAGTCGTATCCGACTCTCTGCGACCCCATCAATTGCAGCACGCCAGGCCTCTCTGTCCATCACCAACTCCTGGAGTCTACCCAAACCCATGTTCATCGAGTCGGTGATGCCATCCAACCGTCTCATCCTCTGTCGTCCCCTTCTCCTCCCGCCCCCAATCCTACCCAGCATCAGGGTATTTTCCAATGAGTCAACCCTTCGCATGAGGTGGCCAAAGTATTGGAGCTTCAGCTTCAACATCAGACCTTCCAATGAACACCCAGGATTGATCTCTTTTAGGATGGATGGATTGGATCTCCTTGCAGTCCAAGAAACTCTCAAGAGTCTTCTCCAACACCACAGTTCAAAAGCATCAATTCTGCGGCACTCAGCTTTCTTCACCGTCCAACTCTCACATCCATACATGACCACTGGAAAAACCATAGCCTTGACTAGACAGACTGTTGTTGGCAAAGTAATGTCTCTGCTTTTAAACATGCTATCTAGGTTGGCCATAACCTTCCTTCCAAGGAGTAAGCGTCTTTTAATTTCATGGCTGCAGTCCCCATCAGCAGTGATTCTGGAGCCCAAAAAAATAAAGTCTGACACTGTTTCCACTATTTCCCCATCTATTTCCCATGGAGTGATGGGACCAGATGCCACGATCTTAGTTTTCTGAACGTTGAGCTTTAAGCCAACTTTTTCACTCTCCTCCTTCACCTTCATCAAGAGGCTCTTTAGTTCTTCTTCACTTTCTGCCATAAGGGTGGTGTCATCTGCATATCTGAGGTTATTGATATTTCTCCCAGCAATCTTGATTCCAGCTTGTGTTTCTTCCAGCCCAGCATTTCTCATGATGTACTCTGCATATAAGTTAAGTAAGCAGGGTGACAATATACAGCCTTGACGTACTCCTTTTCCTATTTGGAAGCAGTCTGCTGTTCCATGTCCAGTTCGAACTGTTGCTTCCTGACCTGCATACAGGTTTCTCAAGAGATAGGTCAGATGGTCTGGTATTCCCATCTCTTTCAGAATTTTCCACAGTTTATTGTGATCCACACAGTCAAAGGCTTTGGCATAGTCAATAAAGCAGAAATAGATGTTTTTCTGGAACTCTCTTGCTTTTTCGATGATCCAGCGGATATTGGCAATTTGATCTCTGGTTCCTCTGCCTTTTCTAAAACCAGCTAGAACATCTGGAAGTTCACGGTTCGTGTATTGCTGAAGCCTGGCTTGGAGAATTTTGAGCATTACTTTGCTAGCATGTGAGATGAGTGCAATTGTGCGGTAGTTTGAGCATTCTTTGGCATTGCCTTTCTTTGGGATTGGAACGAAAACTGACCTTTTCCAGTCCTGTGGCCACTGTTGAGTTGTCCAAATTTGCTGGCATATCGAGTGCAGCACTTTCACAGCATCACCTTTGAGGATTTGAAATAGCTCAACTGGAATTCCATCACCTCCACTAGCTTTGTTCGTAGTGATGCTTTCTAAGGCCCACTTGACTTCACATTCCAGGATGTCTGGCTCTAGGTGAGTGATCACACCATCGTGATTATCTGGGTCGTGAAGATCTTTTTTGTACAGTTCTTCTGTGTGTTCTGGCCACCTCTTCTTAATATCTTCTGCTTCTGTTATGTCATACCATTTCTGTCCTTTATCGAGCCTATCTTTGCATGAAATGTTCCTTTGGTATCTCTAATTTTCTTGAAGAGGTCTCTAGTCTTTCCCAATCTGTTGTTTTCCTCTATTTCTTTGCACTGATCGCTGAGGAAGGCTTTCTTATCTCTCCTTGCTATTCTTTGGAACTCTGCATTCAGATGCGAATATCTTTCCTTTTCTCCTTTGCCTTTCGCTTCTCTTCTCTTCCCAGCTATCTGTAAGGCCTCCTCAGACAGCCATTTTGCTTTTTTGCATTTCTTTTCCATGGGGATGGTCTTGATCCCTGTCTCCTGTACAATGTCACGAACCTCTGTCCATAGTTCATCAGGCACTCTGTCTATCAGGTCTAGTCCCTTAAATCTATTTGTCACTTCCACTGTATACTCATAAGGGATTTGATCTAGGTCATATCTGAATGGTCTAGTGGTTTTCCCCACTTTCTTCAATTTAAGTCTGAATTTGGCAATAAGCAGTTCATGATCTGAGCCACAGTCTGCTCCTGGTCTTGTTTTTGCTGACTGTATAGAGCTTCTCCATCTTTGGCTACAAAGAATATAATCAGTCTGATTTCGGTGTTGACCATCTGATGATGTCCACGTGTAGAGTCTTCTCTTGTGTTGTTGGAAGAGGGTGTTTGCTATTACCAATGCGTTCTCTTGGCAAAACTCTATTAGCCTTTGCCCTGCTTCATTCTGTACTCCAAGGCCAAACTTGCCTTTTATGCCAGGTGTTTCTTGACTTCCTACTTTTGCATTCCAGTCCCCTATAATGAAAAGGACATGTTTTTTGGGTGTTAGTTCTAGAAGGTCATGTAGGTCTTCATAAAACCATTCAACTTCAGCTTCTTCGGCGTTACTTGTCGGGGCATAGACTTGGATTACTGTGATATTGAATGGTTTGCCTTGGAAACCAACAGAGATCATTCTGTCGTTTTTGAGATTGCATCCAAGTACTGCATTTTGGACTCTTTTGTTGACCATGATGGCTACTCCATTTCTTCTAAGGGATTCTTGCCCACAGTAGTAGATATAATGGTCATCTGAGTTAAATTCACCCATTCCAGTCCATCTTAGTTCGCTGATTCCTAGAATGTCAACGTTCACTCTTGCCATCTCCTGTTTGACCACTTCCAATTTGCCTTGATTCATGGACCTAACATTCCAGGTTCCTATGCAATATTGCTCTTTACAGCATCGGACTTTGCATCTATCACCAGTCACATCCACAGTTGGGTATCGTTTTTGCTTTGGCTCCATCCCATCATTCTTTCTGGAGTTACTTCTCCACTGATCTCCATTAGCATATTGGGCACCTACTGACCTGGGGAGTTCATCTTTCAGGGTCCTATCCTTTTGCCTTTTCATACTGTTCATGGGGTTCTCAAGGCAAGAATACTGAAGTGGTTTGCCATTCCCTTCTCCAGTGGACCACATTCTCTCAGACCTCTCCACCATGACCCATCCATCTTGGGTGGCCCCACACAGCATGGCTTAGTTTCACTGAGTTAGACAAGCTGTTGTCCGTGTGATCAGATTGGCTATTTATCTGTGATTGTGGTTTCAGTCTGTCTTCCCTCTGATGCCCTCTCTCAGCGTCTACCGTCTTACTTGGGTTTCTCTTACCTTGTACGTGGGGTATCTCTTCACAGCTACTCCAGCAAAGTACAGTCGCTGCTCCTTATCTTGGACGTAGGGTAGCTCCTCTCGGCCACCACCCCTGACTTTGGACGTAGGGCAGCTCCTCTCCGCCGCTTCTGCGCCTATCAGCCACCACTCCTAGGCTTAGATTTAAAGTATAAAATCTAGTGAAGATAATGCCAAATGTTATTTTCTGTGTCAGATAATCAGTGACCCAAGAGGAAGAAGCTGATTTGAAAGGAATTCATATATAACAACACTTGAAGTTTTAGAGAACTTTAAGTAAGAAAAAAAGTATGATGTCTGCCAAAAATCTTTTTAGTAAATGCAGGATGACAGGAGTGCAGGGAGTCGTGTTTCTTCACTAGTCATCTCATATCCTAAAAACTGCATTCAGTCCTAATGATTTTACCATAAACAGACATTGACAGTCTAGAGTTGAGCCATATAGCTTCACATATTACCTAGGATGATGTTGCAGGGACTCAAGAAAGGAGCTAAGAGAAATGATATTACAAGTTTGAAAAAACAAAACTGTGGATAGGAAAAACTTTAAAAAATATATGTTAATATGAATAATTCCAGTCTTAGGAACTATCAAACTGCATTGTTGAATTTCAGAATGGGTCTAACCATTTTCTGAAGACTCTTTCTTAAAATCCATTAAAATGCTAAACTTAACTGTTTCATTTATGTACACTCATGTGTGATTACATTCACAGGTAATGTATTTCCAACTGACGATTTTTATTTATTACTGTAGATCATACCTCACTCCTGTTAGAGATGAAGAGTCTGAATCCCAAAGAAAAGCAAGATCTAGACAAGCAAGACAGTCTAGAAGATCAACACAGGTATATTTAATGTGTGTAATATATAAAAGTTCTGAATTACGTTTCCCCCTTTCACATTTCTGTGAAAATATTGATCTCAGTATATAGTATGAATTAATATTAAAATATAAAAGTTGCTTTAGTAATCCTACCGTAGCCTTTTAAATGTGGCTATGCTGTTAATATTACATTTTATCTAATTACATTTCATCTAATATTACATCTAATATTACATATTACATATGCCTTTGTATATCTCTTTGAGTATTTATGTTTCTATTCCTAATATAGTGTCTGATTCAGAGTATTTGATTAGTGTTAAAAATGAATTATATATGATGTCTCTTAATTATTAAATAATTCTGAGTATTTGGAAGAGATGGGAAATAAGCATTTTATGTTAGGTATTTCAAAAAGCTGATGTGCAAGTATGAGAAAAATGTCAACTCCAGCTAATTATCATCTTCTTACCTCCTTCTTGCCATTCTGATTCTATCTCTTATATTTCTTTCTGTGTTCCCTTTCCTGCAGTTCAGGGGCTCCAAATTCCAGATTAAACTATTTGATCCTTACTATTTCTTGCATTTTAAGTTAAACTGTGTATTTGGTAGGGACTTAACAAGTTTTTTCTGTCTTTGTACCTTTACATCTTGAAATTCAGTCTATCCTTTTGGGGACTTAACCTTCAAAAATTACCGCTTTACTGAAATCTTCTCTGTGTGTATCTACATATATAAAAACTCATAAATACATGTAACTTTAATATATGAATAGTGTATATATTGGCTTTTCCTTCCTTCTTTGAACTTCTTACGAATATTTATATTCATACGGTCAGTTCCTGTGCTCTTTTGTTAATTTCTTTAATATAGAGACAATTTCTTGCATATATTTTATTTCTTTCCCAGTACATATTATTGTGTTTGCTCCTGATGATTTTCATAGAATGAATATGACTTGCAAAGTAGAAATTGTGTTTCAATTTGCAGGCCAGTTCTAAACATGCATGTTTGACTTCTAATACATTCATATTTAATTTAATATATCTTTTTTTTGTGTGCAGGGGGTAACACTGACTGATCTTCAGGAAGCTGAAAAAACAATAGGGAGGAGTCGTTCCACCCGAACCAGAGAACAAGAAAATGAAGAAAAAGAGGAAAAAGAGAAACAGGATAAAGAGAAGCAGGAGGAAAAGAAGGAGTCAGAAACATCTAGAGAAGATGAATATAGACAAAAGTACTCCAGAGCGTATGATGAGGTAATAGTACGCCAGCAACACAACTAGGTCACGTGGCATGGACAGTTGTTGTGGTTCTCAAAATGCAAGAGATTTACTTACTGACAAACCACATACAGCTTACTCATAAGCGTTTTAACTGGGAGTCTTAATTATTTTGACATGAGTAGAACATTTCTTTTCCTTTAAAATGAACTTAAATATTTTATGTTTTTATCTGTGTTTAATATTTCAAATGGGTGTTAATTTTCATGTTCACAGACTTATCAACGCTACAGACCAGTATCAACTTCAAGTTCAACCACTCCCTCCTCTTTACTTTCTACAATGAGCAGTTCACTTTATGCTTCAAGTCAGTTAAACAGGCCAAATAGTCTTGTAGGTATAACTTCTGCTTACTCCAGAGGATTAACAAAGGAAAATGAAAGAGGTAAGAATGAAAATTTGAAAACAGTTTGTTTCCTTCAGATAATTCTTTGAGTTGGTTTTTCCTAATTAATATAGTTTAACAGAAAAAACAGAGAAGTCAATGGCAACCCACTCCAGTACTCTTGCCTGGAAAATCCCATGGACGGAGGAGCCTGGTAGGCTGCAGTCCAAGGGGTCGTGAAGAGTCGGACACGACTGAGCGACTTCACTTTCACTTTTCCCTTTCGTGCATTGGAGAAGGAAACGGCAACCCACTCCAGTGTTCTTGCCTGGAGAATCTCCTGGACGGTGGAGTCTGGTGGGCTGCCGTCTATGGGGTCGCACAGAGTCGACACAACTGAAGCGACTTAGCAGCAGCAGCAGCAACAGAAAAGAACCAACATCCTAAACTGGGACTCATTCTACCTAACCAGAAAGAATATGATGGTTGAGAATGAGAAAAATAGAAAATAAAAACAGAAAGTTGTATGATCTGGCATTGATACATGTTTCTTTATTGCCTAAGACTTCAGAAATCTTTATGTAGATCAACATAGAAAAGTTGGTATAGAAAAACTGGTGGGGTGATTATTTCTAAGAACAGTTTATTAATGTCTCAAGTCATATCTTACATATTATGTAGATCATATCGTTTAACTGTTTATTGTGAAATTATTTTAAACAAAAATCATTTAACATATATATATAAAGTCCTTGCCAAAAAAATTATTTCTATGCTTATTTCTCGCAAAATAGATTTCTTTTTCAGCTGTATATTGGCATATTGATGCTAACTATTAACATTTCCTATTATTGCATATAAACTTCCTATATAAACACTAATTAACTCCTACTTTAAGAAATGGGTGCTAAATAAAAGTATTCCAATTGTACGTATTTTATATTTTAAAAACAAAGTCAGATAGTATTAGTCATGATAATATTAGTAGTCCTATAGTAGTAAGCTTCAGAAAATTAAAATTTTTTCAATTGCAAGCTGGCTCTTCTTTTGTTGGTCATTGAGATATTTCAGTTCTTTAAACTCCTGAGTGTGAGGCCTGTATAATGATTATAAATATTTTGAGCCAACATTTAAAATAGGGATATTTGCATAAAAGTTCAAATTTCTGTCTTCTATTGAAAAGTTGGAAGATATGGCAACACTGGATCTGAATTCTCACATCAACAATTGATTGGAGCTGAGAAATAGCAGCCCTACCCCAACTCCGCTGGTTCGACCCATTGGTTTTACCCATTTACATAACCTGGATGACCACTCTTGGTTTTGGAGTTTGAGGCCTTTGCACTAAACTAATTTCTAAAAACATTAAACCCCTCTTAATACTAGAATTTTGGAGTTTCTTTTGCTGCTTTTTCTTCACAGAAGGAGACAAAGAGCTTGCTAATGATACAGGAACCTTTTGACAGTCATTTCTAGCATTACTTTTTAAAGCATGTTCAGAGGTTATGATATTCTTCTAGTATGTAAGTCTGAGGATATTTTAACTATCCCAGGAAGGGAACAGATTTGAAGACTTTACATTGATTTGTTTTTAATAAAAGATAGTTTTTTCCTGGGGGGGAAAAAAGGTTTGCTCTGAGATACTAAAAGAAAATTCAGTGAATAGTGTAGTTATTCTACTGCCAAATGAGGAGTGGTAATGGTACAAGTAGAAACTGATAAATTTGTATGCCTACTAGCTGTTCCATTGTTACAGACTGTTTGGGTATGATAACTATTTTCCTGTCAGACATTAATAACTAGGGCCCCATTCTCTTCATAGGATTCACTTTATTTTCTCTTCAGTAAATATTATTAAATGTGTCTTTTAAGCACTAGTAAAATGAAGTAATTAAAATTAGTTCTTGATTTTCAAGAGTGTATCCAGTGGGAGAAACAGACATGTTTAAACCAAATGTTATAGGAGCACTGAGGGGGAAAAAATTATTTCTGATTAGAAAACTTTAGAAACTTTCACAGAGGTTGACTTAGAATTGTTTTCATATTTACTTTGCAAATACTCTCAAGATGCATTGCTGCTGTATGATTAATTTTAATCCTTAACAGAGGGAGAAAAGAGAGAAGAAGAAAAAGAGGGGGAAGATAAATCACAACCTAAATCAATCAGAGAACGACGGCGACCAAGAGAGAAAAGAAGATCTACAGGAGTTTCATTTTGGACACAAGATGTGAGAACCTATTAAAATATAACTACTTGATAGATGCAAGAATGTACACTAATGATTTCTTATATGCCTCAGATTATGTATTCTTTAGGTCATCACTATGTGTTTGAGCTAGTTATTTAAATCAGAAGAGTTTTCCTTTTTAAGAATAAAGAGCTGCTTAGATTTCTGACATTACTTACAAGCAAGAGTACTGTCCTAGTATTGGAATAAAAAAATAATGGCTGCAATCTTATAAATTTTAATTTTTTCTTTTTCATCTATATTTGCCTGACATTGCTATTCATTTGCAGGAGAAATAAGAACTATTTCACATAACACAGTTAATGTGAAATTTATCCTATTTCAGTACAACATTTACCTCTGAAAGGAGAAACTAATTTAGTTTTCAGGGGATTATTTTTTTAGCCCTTTTTTTTTTCCAGAAAAAAAAATGCAGAAAAGTTTAAGCATAAAGAAATATATCATTCCACCGCAGATATTCATTGTTAAGTTAAATCTCTACCACTTTCCCAACTCCCAATTATTTTGAAGAAAATTTTAATAATACTATAAAAATTTCAATATGAATTTTCCTTTTAAAAATATTAAAATTTTATTTTTTTAAATTAATAAAAGTAGCCATAAGTATTATCTTTTAATGAGTGATCATAATGCCATGATCATGTTTATTTTAAATAAATTGACAATAAATCCTTAATATTGAATAGACAGTTTTAATGTCTTCTTGACTCATATTGCCGTGAATGGTCTGTTGTAATTTTATTTTTTGCTGATTTCATTAACATCCAACTAAGGACCATAAATTATGATTAGTTTTTTCTTTCAAGTCTTTTTTAAAAAATCAGTTACTCCTTCCATCTCTTTTTTTCCTTACAATTATTTTTTAATGAACTGGGTTATATTCCTGAAGTATATTTAACACATTCATGTAGTTTTTTGTGTTTCCTATAAATTGGTAATTTGAGATATAGAAATGATCAGATTCTGGTTCAGTATTCTCTTGGCAGGGTGTTTTTTACCTTTGTCGGGAAGTACGTGATGTCTGGTTGATCTTAATTGATTTCCCAGTAATATTTTAATAATAATAATAAAGCCTGTCAGTCTTAGCATCTTAGTAACTCTTACTACTTAAAAATTTTTACCTTTTTAATAACATATATGTATTAGGTGTTTAATAAAAAAAGCTTTTTTATACAGTATTTATTTTTCCCCAGTTTTATTTGGATCAGCTCTCCCTTCAAAACTCTACTTTCTGGAATTATACACGTAACCAGCATTATAATGATTGTTCCTGAGATCTGTATAGGCAATAGTCATCTTTTTAATTTGACCTTGAATTGAGTTGTGTTCTAATCAACCATCAGCACAAATATCCTTTCCTTTCCATAGCCACGTGATTGAACCTATATCAAACAGTATACAAAAAGGGCTCTGCCAAAGAAAGGGTAGTGTATGGTTAGGCAAGTTATTATTAGGTTTCCTTTTTTTTTCCCTTAGTTACCACTTTTCAAGACCTGTGAGCCTCTCCATTTTTTAAATTTTCAGTTCCTGTGTTCTTCTGTGAAACAGTAATGTGTAACGACAACCAGTTCATATAGTGGAATTAATACATTTATATTAATAAATAATGCTAGTAGTAGCACCATTGATTTCTCCTGTTTGCCTAGTAGCTTCAAATACCATTTTTGCTAGATACCACATGATAGGTTGTATAAAGATCCTCTATAATCCTTAGGACAATTCTGTAAGGTTTTTATCCCCACTTTATGGATGAGGTAACTATGACTCAGAATTTTCTTTATTAAATTTACCCTAACTCACAGAGCTGAAAATAGTTGTACCAATCTGAAATAGGATGATTTAGTCTTAAAGCCTGTGGTATTTTTATAGTGAGCCTGAGCCAGATGCGTTTGATTGTGTATTTCCCTTTTCTTTCAATCCTTTAAGGTTTATTAAGTTTTTAAGGCTTCTAATAGAATATTCCCAATGGCTGAGAGTCTAGGCTTTTAGCCTACCAAGCCCTGTGTTTTCTATTTGGTATGCTATAAATTCCCAAGAAATTGCTAGATAGCTAAACTACCTAAACATAATAGGATTGTTATATAAATCTTACCAAGCTTATAGAATAGAGCTTTTCTTACTTAAGATAATGTTTCCTATTTTTACTGCCTCATTATATTTGGGCAGCTAAGTAGTATCTGTTTTGACTATTAAAGTACATGCAATAACATCACAATATAAAATTGAGTATCATATTTTCACATTAAACCTCCAGCATCCTCATCCCCAGTGTGAATGTGTTTCTTAAATCAGAATGTTAGGTAGATGGTCTTTCTTCACTATATATGCTAACCTAATTCGATTGTACTATGCAGATAAAACAGGCTTCGTGTAAACAGGGTAGAAAAATTCCCACTTAAAAACCAGGTTTCCTTTTGATCCATTTCCTGTTACATTGTCCCAAGTCATGTTAAATTAGAAAAGCTTTAATATATTTAAATATTAACTGTTTCAAATTATCTTTACTTTTCTAAAATAAATTGATAATCTATTTTAGAGTGATGAAAATGAACAAGAACAACAATCAGATACAGAGGAGGGATCCAATAAGAAAGAAGTTCAGGTAATTAGCATTATTTTTTGTATTTTGAAATATTTGTATTTTTAAGGATTACTTTTTACTTTCGTTTATATTTATTCATGTAAGACAATTACTGTACACTGTACCTGCATGCTGGGGATAGACCACCAGTGGTTTTCTGGAATTGGGTGTGGAGGGACTGGAAAAGGGGCACAAAGAGTATTTCAGAGATATTGGGAATGCTCTAGATCCTGATTGTAGAGGGTTTTTTTGGATATGCTGCTACTGCTGCTAAGTCGCTTCAGTCGTGTCCGACTCTGTGCGACCCCACAGACGGCAGCCCGGCAGGCTCCCCCATCCCTGGGATTCTCCAGGCAAGAACACTGGAGTGGGTTGCCATTTCCTTCTCCAATGCGGAAAAGTGAAAAGTGAAAGTGAAGTCGCTCAGTCGTGTCAGACTCTTAGCGACCCCATGGACTGCAGCCCACCAGGCTCCTCTGTCCATGGGATTTTCCAGGCAAGAGTACTGGAGTGGGGTGCCATCGCCTTCTCCGATATACACAACTTTTAAAACTCATCAAACTGTATACTCTTAAGTGGATCTAGTTTATTGTATGTGTGTTAGCCTTCAGAGTTGAAAAGGAAAAAGGAGAAAACAGGTTTCCACTGCTATCCAAAAGTAGTCTTCAGTAATCTTTTGTAAGCTACATAAAGCAAAGAGGGAATTACCTTACGACACATCTTGCTAATGGTTGCATGAGGTAAATTGAGATAAATTGCAGTGCACACAGACAGTCAAAAGCTATGGCAGCTTAAACTGAGTGTAGTTCCGAGGAAGGAGCTTGAAGGTGCCTCTCTTACTCCTTAATGTGTTCTGCCTCTATAATGGCTTGCTGCAAAACAAGCTGAATGCTATTTTCACTTTTTGCCTTTAAGCAAGGGCTACCTGTTACACCTTTGACCAAAGAAAAGTATCTATAAAGGATATCCAGAAGTAGTGCATACCTTACCAGACCCAGATTTTAGTTTTGTAAATGGCAGGGTTATATTCTGGAGAAGATAATAGGTCATTTTAACTCTCTTTACACTTGTTTAGAAATTTCGTGTCTCTAAATGACTTTTACATTCATTATCACTGCTGATCTTTCCAATAATCTTCAGGAAAAGGCTCCCTGCCCTTCAACCCCAGTACTGATTAAAGAAATTAAGGCAAGTTTGATTGACAAGATTGCATAGCTATCAGATAACCAAAGTTTCTTCCCACTATTTTTTTCCCCTTCTGTTCTCTATTGTTTGGCTCTGCACAAAGCTGACATACATGGAAGAACTTTGTTTACATAGGAGTAGATTGTACAATATGAGTTAGTCTTAATGTTTTAAATTCAACAGTGTCCAGCCTGAAACAGCATTCTGGTCATATTTTCTTCATTTTGATTTGACATTCCTACATAAAGCTGTTAAGATTACTTTTAGTTGTTGGGATCGACAATAATGTGAAGTGACCAGAAGTTGGTTCCCTGTACTAGGTGACTGTGGACATTACTCTTAGGGCTAAGTTTGTGTATGTTGACCCAAAAGGTACTTTTATTTTCTCTTTCTGTAGCCAGACAAGTTGAAGAATCAATTACTTCCAAGGGTCAATTTTTTTCAGGCCAAATTTTGTAATTTTTAAACCCTTTGCCTGTCAGTTGTCAGCACTTCCCCATTCACCTATGTCTATAAACTTGTCCATCATCTTCCTTGCCCACTGATACCCTATGAATTCTCATCTTTCAAGGAGAGACGGTGGACAGATAAACAAGAGCGAGGGAATTAGTAAACCATCTCCAGCTGATGCTTCTCACCGTCATGTCACACAGATCCCTGGTCCCACCAGGCTGGGGTGGGAGGGGAGAGATGTTCTGGCTTCCAAGCTTGTGATTTTGAAGCATATTGATATATGTTATATATAAGTTTTATTGTTAAAATTATATATGAGATACATTGAGTAGAATATTGTTTTTATGAAAAAAATTTCTTAGTTCCAAACAATTTTAATAGTTTCTGTTCATTTTAAATAGAGCATTATTTAGATCTTGCTTTGTGCTAGCATTTTTTCAGTTACAAGCAACACAAACCCCAGCTTGAACTGGATTAAACAAAGATAATTTACTGTATGTCAATTATATTACACAGCCCTCTATGTCAGCTTCATCCTCAGGCTGCTTTACAACATAGGACTGGAATTATAATAGTTTAGGCCAGACGAGGCCCACCACTTAGATAATTCAGCTGTTTTGCTGTGAACAGAGCCTGCATACCACCTTACCTAAACTTAGTGACTGCTGTACCATGAGAGGAAGGGAGAATGGAGGTTAAGACACTAACTTGTAGTGTCTTCTACAGTAGACAAGAAAAGTGCTTCCACCAAATGAGAGTTGCTCTCTCAGGAAAATTTGTAGTATCAGTCCTTGTCTTTTTGTGAAAAAGTATGATCAACCCAGTTCTGTGCATTTTTGAAATAGTGTTATCACTACCTCAGAAGTGTGTTTTATAACAAAACTTACTCAGTTTATAGAATCCAAGTTCACCAAATTGAAAAAATGACTTTGTGGCATATATTTTTTTGCTTCAAAGAAAAGTAAATTTTAAGTTAACCAGAAAGTTGTTAAATTTTTTGAATTGCCTTTGAAACTACCTTCAGGATATAAGTTTTTTAGAAATTAAGATAAAATTTGATCCAGAAAACTTGAATTACTTTATCATAGTGTGGTTCATTATTCCATAAATGGGGCTTCTGTTGCTTAGGCTATTATGATTTGCTTTCATTAAACTATTGGATGGTAAAACTTCTACCATGTGAAGAACATTAGTAATAAATCAAAAATTTGAATAAGACAGTATGGCAAGAAACTATGAAGAAGGGATTAATAGATTTGATTATTTAAACATGAAAAGCTAGAAAATTACAAAAAAGACATCCTTATTAAAGTTGAGACACATTTGCTCACTTAAAAGTAAATAGTGTAGCCCTCTTTTATAGTATTTAAAAGATCAATGTTTGTACTATTTAAAAGACACAGTTAAAAAAAATTGGAAGCAGAATCCATGAAATTTATAAACATAACAAAAGAAGAAATATAAATGGCCAATAAGCTTAAAATACATTTACTTTCATTATATAACCAAAGACATAATAATTGATACCAAAGTGAAATCGACAAAGGTTAATAATGCTCAGGTTTGGCATGGCATTAGTTGGGAATAGATTAAATAAAATGTATTTGTATGGATAGATACTTTATGTGTTCACATAGATATGTATACAGAAAAGATTAACAGTAGTTATATAGGGCATTTGAGAGATGGGGAATTATAGAGGAACTTTGTTATAGTATAGTATGTGATCTTACGGTATTGTAGTCAGAAAAACTTAAAGGATATTTTTACCTCAGAAAAACAATTTTAAAACACAAGGGGAAAAAAAAAACACAGGGAGTCACAAGGACATTATGCTACGTGAAATAAACAGGTCACCAGAAAACACCTTCTGTATGATTCCATGGGCTTCCCTGTTGGCTCGGACAGTAAAGAATCTGCCTGCAATGCTGGAGACCCAGGCTCAATCTCTGGGTAGGAAAGATCCCCTGGAAAGGGGAATAGCAACCCACTCCAGCATTCTTGCCTGGAGAATTCCATGTACAGAGGAGTCGGGTGGGCTATAGCCCATGGGGTCAAAAAGAGTCCGACACAACTGACAACGCTTGCGCTCTCACCAAAGTATTCAAACTCATGTGCAATAGAGAGTAGAATTGTGGTTGCTGGGAGCTGGGGGTAGGAGGGTATGGAGATCTGTTTAGTGGGTATAAAATTACAGTTTTGCAAGATGAAAAAAAATTGTAGAGAGCTGTTACACAACAGTGTGAATATAGTTAGTGCTACTGAACTATACTCTTAAAAGTGACTTGGATGGTTTTTTTGTTTTATGTGCTTTTTACTAAAATTTTTAAAAAATAAAATATAACCAGGAATTCCCTGGCAGTCTAGTGGTTAGTACTCCAAACTACCACTGCAGGAGGCATGGGTTTCATCCCTGCTTGGGGAACTCAGATCCTGCGTGCCACACAGCATGGCCAAAAGCAAATATATATGTAACACAATCAATAATAGCACCATGACTTCTAAAGACAAAAAATAGAATTTGTGTGATTTCTGCGACCACTGGAAGTTTTTATTTATTCTTAAAATTAAGTTAAACCAGTGAACCAGAGTTCAAACTGAGGCGAGATGTGATCTTTTCATTTGATATGTATACATTTTATTTCACATGTGGATATTTTCCAGAATTTGAATAAATAATATCTTTCTGTTTGCTTCTGCTTTCTTTATTTGAGATATAATTGATATATAAAATATTGCACATATTGTTATTCAATGTTTGTGTATTGTGAAATGTTTAGTACAGTAAACATCCATCACCACACATAGACACATAAAACAATTATTTTCTTGTGATAGGAACTTCAAAAGCGATTCTTTCAGCAGCTTATGGATTTGAATTATATTGTGAAAATTGAAATTTAACTTCAAAATTGTTAATTATTATAAAACTAAAGAATAAATCAATAAAGCATTACATTAAAAAAAATAGGCTGCAAGTACAAAATTGGTTTTGCAAAGGAAACTTAAATAGACTTTAGTAAGACATTTTTAATCTGAATGAGGCTCAAACAGTTCCAAAGGAACCCAGTGATTTCACAGCACATTTAAAGGTAAATATAATGGGAAAATTCAAATGTCTAAAATTCAGAAATTAAATAAGCCATTTCTGAATAGTTACTTTATAGGAAATTATAGATTCAGTGTTTCAATAGAAAGAGGTAAAGATGCTTATCCCCAGAAAAGTCTTTGACTCCAATGAGACTATTTTATCCTATTAATCATTTCACCATTTACATTAAGAAGAGTTTTGGAACTTCAGTATAGCATACCACTTGCTTGAGAAAATTAATCATAATTTCCTATACCCTCATTGCTAAAGTTTGAAGGAAGGTATAGCTGGATTTCTAGAAAATAAATTGTAAACAAAATATGTATATACTGTTGTACATTAAATACTTTAATATTCATTTGTTGATCTCTCCTGTTATTACCTCAAAAACAGAAAAATAGGAAAGATAGTTGCTTTGAGATGTCACATAATACATGTGCATTTCTTAATGTAAATATGTTACTTTCTCCTGCTAAGTGAATTGTAAGTAATGGGTATGTGTCTTAGTCTTTCTTTTTTTCCCTCCTAATTATAGTGTCATTTGTAGAAATTCACAAAATACAACTTTAAATTGTGAAATGTAATTGTATAGTATTGGACAAGTAGAAATATACGGTGACTCTGTTCTAGAATTTCTTTGTAAAACAACCACATTGATGTTAAAGTGCATAGATTAAATATGTATTAGTTTATTGGTGTGAAAATAGTATTGAAGTTACATTTTCTTGATTAATCAGTGAGTTACTTAAATGGAAGCATAAAAATTTAGTTACCCTTATGTTTTTCTCTTTTTAGACGGATTCCATTTCTAGGTACGTTTTACTTTTTTTTTCTTTTTTTAATCTTTTTCTCATTTTATCCTTTCTAAAAATATGTTGCTAGATATTGATACATTTTTTAAGTTGATAGAATTATTTTAGTAATAAAAAATCTAGATATTTAGATGACCTGATAAGTGTTAATAACTTTCTTCATCAATGGCTTTACTTCAATTGTTGTAGTAAGTTGCTAAGAAAGATTTTTTTCTCAAATCTTTGCAACAGTGATAGTTTTCTTAAGCTTCCTAAGTTACTTCAACATTGACCATCTCATTATTCACATTAGAAGCCAATGAAATCCACCAGGAATTTATTTCATCAGGTACTCAGACTCTTCTCCCTTATCCCTGCTTCAGATTAAAAAAGAAAAAGCCAATGAAGACACTTAAAAAGTGTCATCTAGCTCAAATTGTTCAGTTTTTCAAAGAACCTCCACAAATATATTAATACTTGAGTCTAATTTCTATTCCTCTGCTCTTGCCAATAATTGTTAACCAAAGCCTTGTAAAGCTAAGGACAAATTTTTATATTCTGATGATTCTTTTGAATTGAAATGTGGAGGCATTGACATTTATCAGAAAAAACCCAAATTCAGAAACAGATAATAAGAAGATCCTCATCTTCAAATGAGATACGTTCTTCTTTAGGACGAACCTATTTCTGTTATCTCTCAGTATCTCCAAGAGTTTGGCTCCAGGAACTTACCCCACCCACCCAACCCAGTGGATTTCAAAATCCACAGGTGCACAAATCCCCTATATAAAATGGCATAGTACTGTCTTGTTTATTTCTCTGGATAGACTCTAGTTCGTTCATCA
This sequence comes from Giraffa tippelskirchi, assembly GCF_054371585.1. Classification (NCBI taxonomy): domain Eukaryota; kingdom Metazoa; phylum Chordata; class Mammalia; order Artiodactyla; family Giraffidae; genus Giraffa; species Giraffa tippelskirchi. Next base: position 111,914,168 of record NC_137278.1, on the reverse strand, counting down.
TCTACAATGTTACTAATTTTAAAATACAGTCATATGCCACTTAAAGGCAAAGTGCTGCCAATTAAACTGTAATACACATCAGTTGTAAGCCCTGTTCTGATTTCAGAGATGTTAAAATGTGAAAAAATATATGATTTAAAATTGTTGAAATAATTTATCATGATGTAAAACCAGTTTTGACTTTCAGATATGGAGATTTTTGAACCTCCTTCTCAAACAACGGAAGTTAGTATTAAAAATAACTTCTCGTTTATTTATTACATATCATGAAAGTTGATTAGATAACCGATAAAGGAGACTATTATCTACTATTTTGGAATATCTAGTTAAATATACTAGGATGCATGTTAATGTAAGTTGTGAAAGCTTATAATAAAGATTTTTGACTCAAACTCATCTTTTGAAGATATGAAATCAGTTCTACATCAGCTAGTGATCGGTATGATTCCTTGCTGGGTCGCTCTGGATCATACAGTTACTCAGAAGAAAGAAAACCTTACAGTAGCAGGCTAGAAAAGGATGATTCAACTGACTTTAAAAAGGTACTTGGGTTATTCAGTTATATTTAATTAAAAATAATCTCTTTGTTGAGATTTTTATGTTTGGATATTACTCCTGGAAACTCATAATTAAATCACTTTCTTAAAATGACTTTAATTTTTCAGTTTTTGGCAATTAATGGTAAGTAGAATATAAATAGGTATTTGTTTGCCTTTTAAAGCAAAGGGGAAAGTAACCAGGACTACCTGCACACTGAAGTTTCTCAGGCCAGTACTGTGGTACTGTGGTTGAGCTGAAAGGGGACATTGAGTAGATTTGGAGTAGAGGGGGTAGAGTCCATGTGTGTGTGTGTGAGAGAGCGAGCTATCTTTTCTTAATTTGTTAACAGGAAGCAGCCAAACAAAGAATATGGCATTTCCCAGGAGAATATAGTATTTCCTAGGTAACTGAAAACTTATGATAGTTCAAGTGCTATTAAGGATGAAACTAATTAAGAAATAAGTCCTGGAAACAAAGCAATCTAGAATTCTGAAGATCAAGATTCTTCATATTATAATCTTTGAATAAACCTAATGAAGTTTGTTGGAGGAAAAGGAAGGTTTGTAGTAATTGTACATGTCCGAGATATTTGGCAGCTATCTTAATTGCCCGTTAAGAAAGTAAAATCAACAGAAGGAAGATGGCGTCAGTTTATGTTAGGAATAAGATTCAATCATTCGTTCAGTAAAGAACTGAACACTGAAGTGTACTCAGTAGTGAAGTTCTACTCGTGGCCAGTGGCGATGGAAATACTGTCCCTGCTCTGATGATTATCTTCCATGGAGTAGGCAGACAGACTTTATCATATAATCATGCAAATTAGTGGATAATTTCTAAATTTGAAACCATTATCCTGAAGTAAAGACACAGTTTTATAGAAGTGTATAGCAAAAGGAAGTGATAGGGTCTGAGGGCAGATTTCCTGTGGTACATACATATAATGGAATATTACTCAGCCATAAAAGGGAACACATTTGAGTCAGTTTTAATGAGGTGGATGAACCTAGAGCCAATTATACAGAGTGAAATAAGTCAGAAAGAGAAAAACAATTACTTCATATTAAGCATTTATATATGTGGAGTCTTAAAAGATGGTACTGATGAGATTATTTGCAAGACAGCAGTGGAGACACAGACATAGAGAACAGACTTACAGACTTGGAGAGTGGGGTAAGGGAGGAAGGGTAGGGTGGGATGTATGGAGAGAGAAACATGGAAGCTTACATTACCATGTGTAAGAGAGATAGCCAATGGGAATTTGCTGTATGACTCAGGGAACTCAAATCAGGGCTCTGTAACAACCTAGAGGGGTGGGATGGGAAGGGAGGTGGGAGGGAAATTCAGGAGGGAGGGGACATATTTATAACTATGGCTGATGCATGTTGATATTTGGCAGAAACTTAACAATGCTGTAAAGAAACTATCCTTCAATTAAAAAAAAAATAATATTAAAAAAAGAAGAAGTAAAACTTCAGCCAAGAACAGAAAGACAATTAGTAGTCAACTGGCAAAATAGGAGAAAAAGATGTTTCAGGTGGAATTGCAAGCACATAAACCAGCCTGATGGTGGGAGGGTACATGATGTATTGAAGTAAATAAATTTTTGGTATGGCTGGTAAAGATTGTCATTTTGAAAATTTAACTCTTGCTGCTTTGTTTAAAGTAGATTAGAAGGAGGTCAAGAAAACAATTCTAATGAAATGTCTAGGTAAGAGATAATTATAGCCATCTGTGGTTGTCATAGTAGAGATGAGGGAAAAAGAAGTAGTAGATTCAAGTGTTAAGAAAATATTCAAGAAATCGTTCACTTTCCTTTAACTTTAGTAAAAATAATACAAGTATAATGATAAATGCCACTGATGCTCCATCTCAATGTTAGGAATTAAAGAGGGAATGATAGGCAGAAAAGCTCACAGGCCCCAAATAAAGATCACAACGGCTCTTTATAACTTCAGCTGTGGTCACTGCATAGGTATGTGGTACCTCTTTATCAGATAACTGAGTTTTTTTAATGGAAACTGAAAAGTCATGGTTTTCAGTTTAGTCATAAGTTTTAAATACTGGAACTAGTTTTTGAAGAATTTATGTGGGACAAACACGCCTGCCTAACCAAAAGTTTCTGCCTTGAGACCACAAAGCATTTAAATATAATATATTTAATGTATTTATTTGATAGCTCATGTGTGACGTCAATCTTCCTGTTTTAATATTGCAAAGTGATCACTGGGAGATCTTAAAATAGTAAGAGAGCAGAAAAGTAATTTGTTCTTCTCTCCTAATTTGTATAGCTTTACGAACAAATTCTAGCTGAAAATGAAAAGCTGAAAGCGCAACTACATGATACAAATATGGAACTGACAGATCTTAAATTACAATTGGAAAAAGCCACCCAGGTTTGTACATTTTTTCTCTTTGTTACTCTAAAGGTAATGGTTGTCATTTATTCTATCTAAAGATTGCATTGTAATTTTCTCTTGTGTTCTGGATATAAGTTTGGTTATTGATAATAGCTTATTTATTAATAAGGAATAAAGATAATACAGCTTATGGGTAACTTTTATTTTTTTCTAATATAGAAGTATAGCCTTATGGTGGAAAGTCAAAGTATTTTTAAGCCTTTTAATACCTATGTTGTAGTACATGAAGGATTTTTAAACGCTTATTTCCGGATTACCAAATGTAGAAAAGCAGTAAAGGCATCTATACAAAATCTTGGGCTTCCCAGGTGGCTCAGGGGTAAGGAATCCACCTATCAGTGCAGAAGACGCAGGTTCAATCCCTGGTCAGGAAGATCCCCTGGAGAAGAAAATGGCAACCCACTTCAGTATTCTTGCCTGGGAAATCCTGTGGGTAGGGGAGCCCTGGTAGGCTAAAGTCCATGGGATCACAAAAACAGTCAGACACAACTTAGCAAATAACAGCAATAATTACAGAGTCTTCTTAAAGCCATAAAAATTTTTTATAATAATTTTTATTCATTGAGAATGTTTCCTGTTTAGTTAAAAAAAAACTGATTTAATAATAATTCTGAAAGAAGATAACAACCTGGCAGAGATGATTTTAGAAAAGAAAACTTGAATAGCCAAGCAGAACTAGGCCTTAGATCATACATATCCTATCCTTGTATATGCAATCTAGGATGTGTGTGATCTAAGAACTGTTTCCCAAGCTGTTTTTTCATAAAGCACTAGTTCTAGGAGATAGTAATAAGTGCTGTCTCCTCTTCTTCCTCCTCTTCCTTCTGCTCCACTTCAAAACAAAAAAAGAAAAGAGCTTTGTGACCCATGTAACTGAGAAATACTATACATTCTGTATCTTGGAGATTTAGCAGGGCTAATTTATATGTTAAAGACTCTAAGGAGTCCTATAAATTTTAAGGAAATAAACTTGTTTAATGTTAAACATAAGACTTTCTAGCATAAATGCATTTTTACAGTAAACTTTTAGAATCTAGTTTGAAAGCACTCATCTAGAATGGCATCTTCAGTTCTATAAATGAGACATTACTTTCTTTGACCAAAGACTCAAGTAGTGAAGGTTTACTATGAAGATACAGAGAAGTACTGCAGAACAAGAACACATTTCCTAGTGAGGTGTCATAAAAACTTGGAATGTCGCGCAAGTTTAAACTTGCTGGCTTACACTTAAGTCTCATGGTAAACTGGAGTGTCATTGTTCTTTAGGTTGCATTAATAGCTTAGTGAGCTGCCACAAAATATCATAACTAGTTCCCTGAAAATAGCTTTAGTTCTAGACATTTGGTCATAATATTTTCTAAATAAAAATCACCATTGCTCCTTACTGTAGTATTCTGTCATTATGGTGGCACTGCTTACTGCCTTCTCTGTATGTTTCTCTGCTTTTCTTCCTACTCGATTGTCATCTAATGCTTCCTGTAAGTTTCTCATTCCAACTCTACAAGAGAGGAGAACTGATAGAATTAGCCAGTTATCATCAACATGAAGCGGTCTCGGTAGTGCCCATGGTTCTATTTGTATCCATTTCACAGGACACTGGACAACTATTGCAGGCTGCCTTTGGGTCAAGTACCAATTTCTGTTCCCATTGACTGTGGTCAGAAAAATAAGTCACTGAATTAGAGTACGAGATATCAAGTAAATATTCAAAATTAATATCTTAGTTGGAAACACTATGTAAATGTCATTTCAAAAATTTAGGGGTACATGTAAAAATAAAAGTGACAGAATGTTAAACTTTTTGTTCAACTTTATTGAATTATTTACCCTGAGTATTTAAGTCTACTGTGAATCTTTCTGTGTATTTTTTTAAGCATTTCTTTGATAACTATTTATGAATATACATAATAGTGGAAGTTTTGATAGTTGCATGGAATTTTTCCAAGGAAAACAATCATCTTACTAAGAATTAATCTTGAGATAGTACATTGTGGACAAAATTTTTTTTATAAAATTCAACAATCATTGGCTGATATGTTTAGCAAGCTAGGAAAAAACAGAATTGGAAATTCGCTGGTGGTCCAGTGGTTGAGCCTCCGCACTTTCACTGCTGTGGGCTCAGGTTCAATCACTGATCGGGAAGCTAAGATCCTATAAGCTGCACAGCATGACCAAAAAAGAAGAAAAGAATTAAGCTTGAAGTTTAGGTCTGTTTCATAGTTTTCTGCCAAGGACTGGAGAATCGTTGAATCCTGCCTTAGTTCAGCCACCCTATCCCTATACAGTCCCCAAGGGAGGGAAATAAGCTAATTTGCCAGAAACCAATTGATGAATAATTATTTTGTCAAATATCAATTCACCAGGTTTGCTAAATGTGATTTTAATAGCTTTAACTGGAATATTTACCAAAAAAATCAAAGTTGTTTTTTTTTTTAACCTAAGAAATTAGCACATGAATCGTAAAATTGCTAAACTGTCCCTATATGAAAAAAAAATAAAATAAAATTTTGCATTTAACATTTTATTAATTTATATGTATTTGACACTGTTCCAGCAATTTTTTTTCTTTCAGTTTTTGTTTAATGTCTTTTCAACATTTTTCAATCTTTTTAGCATTTTACTATTCATTTGCACTTGCTTAAGTGGCATATTTAGCCTTTGTTTTGTTTTTCTAGCAATTAAAATATAAATTTAAAGACATTGTAAGTATATCAGAATTGGCAGAAACAGTCTCATCTTATTTGTAATTCTGAATTTGATTTTTAATAATAAGCAACTGGAATACCTAACTTTTCTTTTTCCAGAAAGAGTAGGCACAAAAAAAACATAAAACATGTAAACAACAGACTAAGAATTCCCTGGAGGTCCAGCAGTTAGAACTCTGCACTTGTGTAACCAAGGGCCTGCGTTTGATCCCTGGTTGAGGAACTTAAGATCCCATAAGCTGGGTGGTGTTGGTCCCTCCCCCACTAAAAATCAGTTGTATGAGGACTTCCCTGGCAATCCAATGGTTAGGACTGTGTTCTTCCACTGCAGTGGACACAGGTTCAATCCCTGGTCAGAGAGCTGAGATACTACATGCTGCATGGTGCAGCCAAAAGTCTTTTTAGTTAAAATTTAAAATATATAAAAATAACTAAAACAACAGATTGGATAGCCGTGATTATTGTTGTTTGGTCGTTAAGTGATGACCTTTATGACTGCATGGACTGCAGCATGCCAGACTCCCCTGTCCTTCACTGTCTCCCAGAGTTTGCTCAGATTCATGTCCATTGAGTTGGTGATGCCATCTATCTATGTCATCCTGTGCTGCCCTCTTCTCCTTTGCCTTCAGCCTTTCTTGTATATGTGTCTTCACCAGTGAGTTGGCTCTTGGGTCAGGTGGCCAAAGTATCAGAGCTTCAGCTTCAACATCAGTCCTTCCAGTGATTATTCAGGATTGGTTTTCTTTATGATTGACTGGTTTGATCTTCTTGCTGTCCAGGGGACTCTGAGGAGTCTTCTCCAACACCACAGTTCAAAAGCATCAATTCTTTGTCACTTAGCCTTCTTTCTGGTCCAACTCTCACATCCTTATGTGAGTACTATAAAAACTGTAGCTTTGACTATACGGACTTTGTGGGCAAAGTAACGTCTCTGCTTTTTAATACGCTGTCTACTTTTGTCATAGCTTTCCTTCCAAGGAGCAAGTGTCTTTTGACTTCATGGCTTCAGTCACCACCCTCAGTGATGTTGGAGCCCAAAAAAATAAAATCTGTCACTGTCCAGCTTTCCTCATCTATTTGCCATGAAGTGATAAGACCAAATGCCATGGTCTTAGTTTTTTGAATGTTGAGTATTAAGCTGTTTTTTCACTCTTTTCTTTCACCCTCATCTAGGAGCTCTTTAGTTCCTCTTCACTTTCTGCCATTAGAGTACTATCATCTGCATATCTAACATTGTTGATATTTCTTCTGGCAGTCTTAATTCCAGCTTGTTACTCATCCAGCACAGCATTTTGCTTGATGTACTCTGCATATAAGTTAAATAACCAAAGTGACAATTTAAATTCCCAATTTAGAGCCAGTCCATTGTTCCATGTCTGGTTCTAACTGTTGCTTGACTGGCTTCTCTGGTTTCTCAGGAGACAGAAAAGATAGTCTGGTATTCTGATTTTTTTAATGAATTTTCCACAGCTGCTTGTGATCCACATAGTGAAAGGCTTTCACATAGTCAATTAAACTATTAGTAATTGCCCTCTGCTCTTCCCTAGTAGCGTATTGAACATCTTCCAACCTGTGTACATACGTAAGTGCTCAGTCGTGTCCAACTCTTTGCGACTCCACTGATTGTAGCCCACCAGGCTCCTCTGTTCATGTGATTCTCCAGGCAAGAATATCAGAGTGGGTTGCCGTTTCCTTCTCCAGGAGATCTTCCCGACCCAGGGATCAAACCCATGTCTCCAGCGTCTCCTGCACTGGCAAGTGGATTCTTTACCACTGAGCCACCTGGGAATCATTCTGCCAACCTATGGAGGCTTATCTTCCAGTGTCATATCTTTTTTGTCTTTTCATACTGTTTGTGAGGTTCTCACAGCAAGAATACTGGAGTGGTTTGCCATTCCCTCCTCCAGTGGACCATGTTTTGTCAGAACTCTTCACTTTGACCTGTCCATCTTGAGTGGCCCTGCACAACATGGTTCATAGCTTCATTGAGTTACACAAGCCCCTTCACAACGACAAGGCTGTGATCTGTGAAGGGGAGATGGCCATGATTAGATCTTTATTTATATACCATAACTATAAAAAAGAAATTTTGCAAGAAGGATCAAAGAGGACCTGGTTTACAAACCCTGGTGGTACAAAAATATGGATGTTGAAAGGATTGACAGAAGAGAAAATTATATTAAGAAGTGTTTTTGAGTTGCCAAATTGATGAAGTTGTGCTTAATCACATGAACTGTTTGTATGTGTATATATGTAGTTTTTTAAAGTATATTTTGTGGTTAATGACCATAAAAAAGCATTCTTGTTAAGTAGTTAGCAAAAACCGTTCTCGGTAAATTTTTAAAATTGGTTATTCAACACATTGGCTTCTGGAGGATGAACCTTTTGATGAATTCATTTTCAATAAATTGAACAGGAATCCCAAGGGAAATGTATGACAAGAGGTCATTGTAAATAAAAACTAAGCACTTGCTTTTTTACTGTCCCTGTGCTCAGTACCCACATGCACAGCTCCCTGGTTTTGAGTGCAACATGTGGCTTAAAACCCCAAAGGTCCTTTTCATCTTGACATCTCTTGAGTTGATTGTGTAGTACAGGAAGCAGAAAAAAGAAAAATGAGACCTGAGCTTGCCAGGAAAAGAAAAGCTATGTAGCTGGTATTTCTTATAAGTGACGAGAGATGTGATCCTTCTTACCAATTTTGGAACATGGATGATTAGAAAAGAAAACTTTAGAGAATGAGCTAGCAAGACTAAGAGAGTCATGAGAGAGGGGAAGACGCCAGTTTACAGGTCTGACTGCATGGGTACAGAGGCACACAATCTGGTCCAAACTACACTTCAGTCATGGTCCTGGAATCTGAGCATTCGGGTTAGCCTCTCTTCACTGTGATATAGACAGAGAGAGCTTGAGCATGGGAGGGAAGACTGGGGGTTTTTTTTGGCTTTGTGCCCAGTAGTCACCCATCTTTGCTCCCAGCTTAATTTTAAAGACTTGAGGCAAAATGATACATAGAGGATGTCTAAGCATTCCTCTAGTAAATCTTTGTTTTAATTTTGGTACAAATTCTGCTTTCTCTTTTCTTTACTCACACTGTATTATTACTCCTCCTGAATAGCATTACAAGAACAGAGGAGCATGGCAGGCTACAGTCCATGGGGGCAAAGGAGTCAGGCGCACGTGCACACACACATGCACACACACAGACACAAGTTACTATGATCCTCTCCGCTTCCCCATCTTTACTGCACTTACATCTCTTTATGTTTCTTACCTCCTTACAGAGACAAGAAAGATTTGCTGATAGGTCACTGTTAGAAATGGAAAAAAGGGTAAGTGTTGATCTTAATGAATAAATAATCATTTTCCCCCTTTATTTTTTGTATAAGCAATAATAGGTTTTCTTTAGTTTTGTTTTTATGGACGGTAGTTTTAGTTAGTTTAGATTGATATTTATTAATTTGATTATGAATGTTTTCTAGCTTATCTTCTTTATAGAGTCTTACAGGGTAAAATTACCTTGTTAAATAAAATTTAATTTACCGTGTTGTTCTTTTAATGGACCAAAAAGCATATCTTGTCTTAATTCTGAAACATACACATTGTGGTAGTGAATCTGATATTTTTTAAATGCCATTTATCTCTCTCTGATTTTCTGTGGTGATATACTTAAAACACATTAATCATATATACATTTGGTTTAATTCTTTGCAAAAATAAAATATTTCCATTATTAAAGTTTGTAAAGATATGAAGACCAAATTTTTGAATTCTTTTTAAAGTTAATTTAATAATATTTAATTTTGAGTTTAAATATTTAACTTAAGTAGGCTCTTTTAAATCTAAAAATTAGTATAAGAAAATCCTTTTACCATTTTGTGTCTTTCTATAATTTCTTGTCTGGCTATGATATATTCACTTGTATTTTTCTCCCTTTATTATTACTATTATTGCTCAGGGATCTGGCAGTGGGCATAGGAATAACTCCACAAGTTTAGTCTGAACAGTTGAAGATGTATATAAATGATCAAAAGTAAATGGAAAAATGCTTAAAGAGTACCTGTAATACTACTGAGCAGTGGCTAGATTTTCAAGGTTTCAGCCACAGAAGAAATTACATACTGTGGAGCTGTGATCTCTAGATCAAAGAGAGTCAAGAGTACTTGGTATATTTTCTTCCATTCCATTTCAAAAATAGCCAATTTACCTTTCTAATCCCCCGAAAAAGGAGAAAAGTGATATAAATGTAGAATAATAGACAAAAAGTTATCTATGTCATGTACTATATTGTAATATGTAATAACTACTAGTTTTATTATGATTTCATCAGATTTTAGAAATCATTGTTCTAGGCTTTTTAAAAACCTATTGATCTAACTTGCAATTGCTAAATTTTAGAATCAATTATTATATTAAATGTAATTTTATTACATCACAGTATAACTTACAGAATTTTATATCCAAGATATGTAGAAATCGTAAAGAAATGTTTTCAGTTCTCCTTTATCCATACTAATAGTTGGGGTGAAAGACATAGATTACCATATACTTAAAATATTATTTGTTTTTGAGATAGTCACATTTTTAAAGAATATTTAATTTTTTGTGAAAATGTGTTTATTACAAAAATTTTAGCAAAAGATGAAAGTACAATCTCCCTATCATGCAGAGATAAATGATATTTTTCATCTAGGCTTATGTACTTAAATAATATTACCCATGTTCATATTCTGACATTCCCACCTGACCTTCTTTTTCTGCCTGTCAAATGCAGATAAATTATAAAGCAGTTAATCTACTCCACTCTCAGTTTAACAGACGTTGGTAGTCATAGTACTAATAATAACTACTACCTTTTATTTAGCACTGTCTTACATACCAGGCAGGCACTGAGTTAAGCACTTTATATGCATTTTTTTCTCTTAACCATATTTTTAAATGGTAATAAGTTTCTCAGATATAAGAAATTGCCTGCAACTTTACAGTTGGCAGTTTGACAATTCAATATAGTGTTTTTGTCTTGCTTTACCACTAATTAGTTAAAATCTTGAAGACATAATAAAATGAAGGCTGATGAGGGTGTTCCCTCTCAGCTGGAGGAAATATTCAACTGCTGATATTGCACAAAGTTACGAGGATCAAATATTATCTGTCCTGGTATTTTGAGAAGTGCGGTGGTTTTTATGAATGGGCTGTGGCTGTACTGTTAACTAGGAGAAAGTTCTTTTTATCAAAAATAACATTTTTGTCTACCTAATAATGTTTAAACATGCTAATATAATAGAAAAACACGATACTTAAAAGCCTATGAATAGGATTCCATCTGTTTTTTAAAATCACATACCCTAAAAATGTTTACAGTAAATGTACTGCTTTACTAAGTATCAGCATTAATTATTAATCTGGGAAAGAATGTCTTGGAAATAGTTTCAATGTGATTAAACTAAATTTAAATGGTTTGTATCTGAAAGGTGACCGGCAAGAGTCAGTATCTTCTCGGCGGTATGACCTAACCAAAGTTTTAAGCACATTAATTACTGCTGCTTGCTTCTTGCATAACACCCTAGAATGCTTATTATTTAAGGGAGAATAAAAGTGCACACTGCAGTAATATACTGTATGTTGCCTTTGCCTGTCACTCTTTGAAACGAAGTGGTTTAAAATAAATGCTACAGTTGCTTCTTTATTAGATTCACTGCATTAATGCTACACAGAGTATAAAACTAAATACAAAGCTCTAAAGACGACTGGACAGATGATGACTAGTATACATTGTGGGTGGAGGGATAACCATCTTTTAGACCGTTTTGAAATTTTAAAATACACATATTTTAGTCACGTTTGCTTCTTGCTTTTTCTGCTTCTTATCACTGTAGAGTAATTGCATCTCTGTGTGAGTTTTTGTTTTTTTCTTTTCTGTGCAGTCTTCAGTCTTGAGTATCAGTTTACTCTATCCCTAGTTTTATGTAAACTAAAAACAGTTTGAACATGTTAAGTGGCATTTTACCAGAAGGTCAAAGCTTTAAAGAAAGAGCTTATAGGAAGTAATAAATTAATGATCTTCATATTTATTTCTCTCAAATTTTGGAAAGCTCTTTACACATCACTGGCATCACATCTTTTTCTACACTGCTCCTGATTTGATTTTTTATTCTAAAGTGTCACTGTGTCACAATTTAGAAGAAAATTTGAGAGTATAATAATTGTATCAGTAACATTAATACCTTAAATTCATCTAGGAACGAAGAGCTCTAGAAAGAAGAATATCTGAAATGGAAGAAGAGCTCAAAGTAAGTAAACAGTGCTGTGGTATAAACTCAAATTTCACAGTACTAGTATAGATCCTATGTTTATTCGTTGTTCTTAAAGTTATTTATGCAGTTTGTGAGTTATCTATGTCTTGTGCTTCTATTTCTTCCTAAAGTCAGATTTTAGGTGAGCTAGAAAAGTATTTAAAACTCAAATTCTTTTGTTAATCTGTTTTTATGGCACTTTTGATGTTCAGGTATAGAATAAATAAGACGATATTGACTAAGCTTTGGGTTGTATCATTTATTCTTTACATTTCAAATATTCTGTTCCCTGGGGAGAAAATGGTAAACGGGGTCACGCAAAAATGTTCTTTGAAAATAAAGGACATTCGAGTAGTGGACAGAGGTACAGCTGATTGAACTCTGCATCACCTGTGAAAGTAGATTGATTTTCAATATTGGAAGGTACATTCTTTACAGGAAGAAAAGCATAATATAATTAATTGATTACCTCTTATTACATTGGCTTTTATAAAATAATCATATTATAAATTAATGAACTAATGCATAGGATATTATGCCCATAGAATTAGAATTTTAAGATTTAAATGTTTTTCTATTGAATTATTTGGTTTCTTATTGGAACATTATTGAATAGCTTTGGAGAAAATTTTTTTGGATTTTGTTTGCTTGTGTATTTTGTTTGCTAAGGAATTTTAGAACTGCACTGTTTACTTATATAAATTTCATGGAATATTCTCTTAAGACTCTTAATTTTTTCTTCTTATATTTGTTGCCTATGATTCTTTATATTTTCATTGTACTCTTCCACTTTCTTATTTTTTATTTTCTATTTCTTTATGTTCTGATTCCTGCAGAATCTGCACCAAATAAAGCAAATTCAAACTCTGAGAGAGTTAAATGAGCGACTGCTGACTGAGAATAGGGCCTTGACAAGAGTGGTAGCCAAGCGCTCAGGGTTCTGTAGGCAACTGCAGTCTGTGAATCTATAATTTATAGTTTCATCATTTCTTCTTAGTAGAGCCAGGCAGGTGTTTTTGTATTAGTAAGCGTGTCTTGAGCTCACTTTTACAAATTAATGCCATTGTGTCTGGAACTTGTCATGTAACTGTTTAATTATGCATGGCTTCTCAGAATGTTAGAAAGTGTCACTAATTGTGTATTGTGACTGATAAACTGCAGTAAACTAAGGGAATGATCTCAGCATTTAGATAAAAGACTTATCTGCACTTTTACAAAGCTTGTGCACATTTTTGGCTCTACAAATTTTTTAGCACTTAAAAATATGACTTTAAAATTCTTTACTAGAAAATGGAACACAGTGTAACATGTATTTTATATATAATTAATATATGTAGAAGCTGAAGATTAAACATGAATTATCTGCTTTTCAAAATAATGTTATTTCAGTCAGAACCATCTTAATTAATATTACTCAGCTCTCTAGTCTAGAAGTATCCTAATACATAAACTTCAGATTACTGTATTTTATATCCATACATTCTGAGCACAGGTTAAGAATTGATTGGTTCCACAAAAAATTAAACTTCTTATGAGGATTTTGCATAAGATAATTTTGCAAGTAGTTTTACTTTTATCTAAATTGATAACCTAGTACATTTTGAAAGCTGAGGAAAGAGACCTAATTATCTTGGAAAGTATGTTTTAATGTCCAAATTATCAGCTATTCCATTTCCTATCAAATCTGGTGGAGCACGTGTCATTTAAATCATTCTTAGTAGAAAACCCAATTAACTTATAGTATTTCCACCCCCTCTTTCACTTTGTCTATAAAAAAAAATTTGATACGTTTTCAGGGTGTAAGGGTGTGTTTTTCTATTTATTCCAAACACTAGTAGTATTTTTTATGCTTGGGTATTTTAAGAAATTCAGATTTATTACTTTGGCTTGTAAATTATTCTAGTCTAATGATAGTAGTAATTGCTTTATTATCATTTAATTGAGCACCTATCGTGGATCAAACGTTATGTACTAGGCATTTAACCTTAATGCAAGGTAAATCATTTAAGGAATTTTAATAATTTAAAACAAGTCTGGCTCCCTCAAAACTTCCCTAAATAGTCGGGTTTTCTTGTGGAGTAACAGTGTGGCTTGAGGTCTGACATAAACAAAGCAAAAGGCCTTAATTTAGGCTAACAGAAACTCTTAAAGGAATTCCCTTTAAGAGCCTATCCTAACATAAAAACAGTCTTCCTTTCCTTGGCTGCTCTAATATGGTATGCTTGTGAGTCATGATGTCAAGTGATTTAGTACATTTCAGTTGATAACTTTGGGAGAATAAACCTTTCATTTCATCATTTATTAAACTAATTAGCTTCACAAATTGTGGGGAGGGGCCTCTTTCTTCCTGATACATGTTTTAGTCATTAGAAGTATATATAACTGACAAAGCTTGTTCATGTGTCTTGTGGTAAAAACATAACATTTAAAGAGGAACACGTTAATCTCATTATTGAATTCAGACTTTTTCTTGTATTTTTCCTCTCACAGATGTTACCAGACCTAAAAGCAGACAACCAGAGGCTAAAAGATGAAAATGGGGCCTTGATCAGAGTTATAAGCAAACTTTCCAAATAAAAAGCAGCAAGTAATAGAATTGCACATATTAGTAACCCAGTGGACCATAATTGACCGTCACTGGAAGCCTGGGAAGAATCCTTGGAGACTGTCATTTTTGGATATCCTGCCAAATGCCCTCTTATCTAGGAGTTTTGTTTAATTTTCTGTTTTTTTTTTTTTTTTCTTGTATCAAGACCATTGTTTCATGTTAATGCAGCTGCTGAGAAGAATTTTTTTTATGACTGAGAAAACTTGTTTACAGTTCCAGCATATAAGGAAAGTGTTCAAGGCCAGATATGCCTCAGATATTTAACCAGTAAGCCTTAGTTGTACATAAATACTTTTGTGTCAACAAAAACTCAGCTCTCACAGAAGACAGTTATTCAGCATTTTTTGATGTGCCACAGTTTCCAGTTTTTCAATATTTAATTTTATTTGTTTTATTTTCTTTTGCTTTACATCTAAGTTTGGGTTTGTATTTTTTCCTTCTAACTCTTCATGTGGCAGACTTTCTGTCGTCTCACAGCTTTCTCATTTACAGAAAAGAACACTTGCTCCTCTGAAATCATTGTCATATATTAGGCTAATGCTGTTGTCCCCACCTGGAACTGAATTGCTTGGTGGAACATTTGCTTTCACTGGTTGTGCAATATGCATTTATTCCTTTTATGAATGCTTTAAAGTCAATTGAGATTAGATTCGTTTAAGCCCTATTTTCTGCCTTCATTGGTCACTTTTTTGTTTTTGTTTGTTTTTTATTATTGTAGTATAAGATGTTAGGTTCTGTAAGCTTCACATTCATTTTAGCAGGTACTGAGTGATGCTGTATATATAAATAAGTGTATTGTTTGATTTTTAGACCACCACATGGCATGCTTGACTATTATTTCAAATGTCTGTTAATGCAAAGTAGGCTACTCCATAATAGTGTTAAGAACAAAATTTACTAACAAAGTGATATACTTAAATTAACACATTATGTGGAGCCCTATCTTTACAAAAGTTTTCTACTGTAAAATGCTTTTATTTGTAGTTTTCATTTGATAGTATTCAACCATAATTAAAGTTGCATAAGATAATTGCTTCACATTTCACATACCTATATTTATCTGAGTGCTGTCTAAAACTGTTGTGCTAGCCAAAGTAATGCTATGAAATCATTTGCAGACTTAACCCGTGAGTTCGTGTTAAATGCACTGTTATTGCCATGTGAAGAGGCATTGACTTTGATACCACCATCATGTTCAGACCATTTTATACATTTCAGTGGCCTTTTTTAAAAAAAAAGAAAAGAAAAGCAAAACCAAGTAAATAGTGAAGATGGCATTTATTTGGACAAATAGCTTTTATATTTTCATTAAACCATGCAAAAAGTACTATATCTTTCTGGCACATAACTGTCTCCTTAACCACTGAACAGTTCAGCCATTTGAATAAATTGTACATTGTAAAGCTTATAATAGCTAATTGTATTATTGATTGTATTGTATACTATATTAAATGTGAATTTGTACCCCTTCATTTTAAAAGGTCATTGTGTTCTACTGCCTATTTTAGATTATTTTGGGGTTGGGAAAGGGTGTTTTGGTAAGCAGGATTTTAAGTCCTCTCTTGATTGGTTTTATGAAGATATAAGGTTATGCTCTTACTACCAAGCTCAGGATTCTTGATTTTTAAAGGTACAAGGATAGTTGTGGGAATTTTATTTTTGGTTACATTTGAACTGTATGAATGGTGGGTCTGAATATAGAGAATTTCCATGGTCTTACGTGGACGTAAAACATACAGATAATTGATCAGTTTGAGTGACTGCAACATGTTCTGGTTGCACAACAGTTAGGCATGCTAAGGATTATATTTGTGAAGTTTGGATGCCTGTGAAGAATGATTAAATACGTGTTTCTAATATTTTAGTGTTTTGTATTTAGGTTATTTATTCTTTGTATCTAAAACTGAACAGCTACTGTGCTATATTGATTTTATTGGTAGTATTGAGCAGACCTTGTTTCTGCATGAAACTAGTTGCAAAACCCACTATTTTGGAAATAAAAATGTATTTTGACATATACAAATAAAATGAATAAAACTATTTTAAATGTGTGAACTTTTACTGAAGACGTTTAAAACTTTGTTCTGAGATATTTAAATTCTGCATGGGTATCTTCACTAACTGCTTTACTTGGATTCCATTGGAATAATTTTTGAAATTGTAATATTGTGATAACTTGCACAACATTGTACATGCACATCTGTAAATTTAAGCTTAATTGCCGTATTTATGCAATCTGTGTATCAATTTGAACAAATGTTTATATATTTTACATAAAGCTATCTGTGTGCAGAATCTGAGAATTAGTTTTTTTATGATAAGTGGGTAAAGAATAATGATGAGAGTGAGTTTCAAGATAGTAGCTTTGTAAGCATAAGACTTCATTTACCTAAGTATTTCGTGGCTTCTAAATTAAACCTGTGCTTTTTCTTAATTGCAGAGATAGACTTGGGAATACATATAAAGATAATATTCCATTGAGATGTAGAGTAGTAGATCATTCTCCAAACTAGAACTGTCCTAAATTCAACCCCAATCTAAGTATACATCTGTAAGTAGATAAGAGACATTTCTGGTTTGGGAACTTTGGTAGAGGACTTGGCAGTGGTAAAGCCTATGTTTAACAAATTAATACAGCAAGACTTGAATTCTCTTGTTTCCACTTCCAGTACTTTCCCTGTGCATGGTTACAGAATGATAGATATTCCTGTTGTTTTTCCTGCATACAGAAAAGAATTTCACATGCAAATATGTCAAACCAAATGCAAAATGGCTATAGAACTAGTAGAGTATTCATATCAAAAGTAAAGTAGATGTTCACTAATTCTTTATTCTTTTGCTTAAGGGTTCATTAGTTCAATTGCTCGGTCATGTCCGACTCTGCGACCTCATGGACTGCAGTACACCAGGCTTCCCTGTCCATCACCAACTCCCGGAGCTTGCTCAAACCCATGTCCATCAAGTCAGTGATGCCATCCAACCATCTCATCCTCTGTCATCCCCTTCTCCTCCTAAGGGTTTATTACCACTTAGTCTTTCCTGGCAAATCTGAAACAATCATGACTCCCAGTGTCAGCACTCAGTGAGTGGTGTAAGAATCAAATATCCAGAGGTCAAATTGTTTCCAAACTAGTACACTGTATATCCCGTAAGAAATAACAGCCTTGTAGGTTGTCCTCCACTTTGTCATTAATAAGCAGAATACAGAACTAACTCTCTGACCAGTTTTTAACAATCCATTAGTCATATCTTGCTAGAGAAAACCTTTGGTTGCAAAGATGAAAGCTGACTGATAAGCAAGCAGTCTTTTCTGTGATATTCCATGTTTTACACTGTGTGTGGTCTCCGTGTCAGAGTGAGCATATGAGAATTGTTCAAAAAAGGTTGGGTGTAGAGTGAAGTACTTATTTTCCTATTAAATGTCTTTAAGTAGCTAAGTACATTTCTTGACTTTCATTTTAGAAAGGGTCTCTGGGGTTATGTGCTATGAGACAACAGAGTGCTTTCTTTAGTGCCATGTTGCTGTTCCAAGCCCACCAGATGATCAGATTACAAAGTAATAAATTTAAAAACATAGAAGTCAGAAGTTTAAGATTCTATAATGACATAAGTAATTCTTAACTACTGTAACTTAAAACTTCATTATAAGTTTTCTGAAGTTTATTAGATGTAGGCATTTTTGAGCCAGGTTGTCCCAGCTTGTCATTGCTTAAATTTCAATAAACATACAGGTTATAGAAATTAACTGTCTTTTAATTAATTTTAAAAAGCTGAAGAGGAAAAGAGAGGGAAATGTGAGAAGAAATGAGCAATATTAGATTTTGTCCTGGATAACATTCAGTTTGTAGGGCCTGTATTTTGTCTTACAGGTCTATGAGAATGGAAGTGGAAAAGAGAAGGATTTACCTTCTCTCCCCTTCCCCACACTCAAATTACTCTTATAGGTTTGTTTTGATACAGGCCTGTTTCAATAGGCTATCTAGTTTGATCTTTAAACAACAGGCTGGTGGCTATGGGTGAGAAAGCTGAGATGTACAGATTACTAACTGGGTCAACATTCCAAACCTAGTACAAAGCTAATCTCTTACCTAAATTTAGTTGTGGTTGTCATTGTTTTTCCCAAATCCCCATCTAGGACTTTCCCCTCTGTATTGCTTAGTTTTATAGTTTTACATGTTGAGATGGTGTTTCTTGGGTTTTTTTTTTATTCTTCTACATTCTTTCTCTAATCCCACATTCTTGCTCCCACACCCACTAAATTTTTTTCTCCTTAGGCCTTTACTAAACTATTTGCCCTATCCTGAGATTCTTAAAAGATTTAATGCTTTTAATGCTTAAGCAACTAGTTGATTTCCCGGTGTAAATTCTAACTATGCCTAGCAGACCATCATAAATTTGTAAAAAGATTTTCATATATGTGCAAAAGATCTTTTGTATCCTTAAAAAAATAGATTTTTAAATTGGTGATGGGAGCTTAAATCCGGAATCTTTCTTATTCTCAAGTTAAATAGGCAGCATTGGTAATGCTATGGTTTTAGCAGCAAATTTTTCTCCCCCAGTGTAAACATGTGGAATACCAATATGTACAGCGGATAAAATTTGTATTCACGTTAACTCATAGAAATGACCCCACCCAAAAAGGAAGCACGGTTGGCCCTCTGCATCTGTAAGATGCAGAGGGCCAGCTGTACTAGGTACTATTTGAGGAACTTGAGTATCCACAGATTCTGGTGTCCATGGCGATCCTGGAGCCAGTCCCCCACGGACACTGAAGGATGCCTGTACTCCAAACATAACAGTAGGTTTCTATAAGATAGGCGTGGCAGCAGCGCTACTCTGACTGGTTACTGTATGATGGATGCACCTTGCCTGCACTTGCTTTTATAGTAAATGTGCTAAATGTGTTCTAGCGATACACTAGTGTATGTGAATATGTTCTGAACTTAAAAAATCAAGACCAAGTACAAAGCAGAAGCTCCACACAAAAATGAGATAACTTGACAATATAACTTAGTATGTTAGTTCTCTCCAATATTTTACAATTCCATGTGTGTCTTAAGTATTTTTTTTTTTTTAATTTGAGGAAAGCATTTTTGGCAAATGATTTGAATTAAAATTTTGTGGGATCGTAGAATGCCTTTGCAGAACCTATAGGGTGCTGATTTTTTAAACACTTGACAGTATGGAAGGAGCTTTGGATTCAGTCAGATCTAGATAGAAACCTCAGCTACACCACTTTATAATTGTGTGACATTGGTCAAATTAACCTTTCAAGCCCCCTTTTTCAGGTAAATGACATATCTGTATAAAGTGCCTTGAACAATTCATTGAGCTTAGTGGATTGATGCTGAACAAATATATTATTACACTGAAGAAATTGTATTTATCACTTGTGACTTTTAAAAATACTAATCTACTTTAGAATGTAGTTTCTGCTAGGATCATTTGATAAATGTTGATAAATAGTATTTCCAAAGAATCTCTTCATGTTAAAAAAAAACTAGTAGGATTATTTCTTCTTAGAATATATTAAAGCAAAATTTTGGATTAATTTACCCCATTAACCATAAACACCTATTTTTTACTCTGGAATCAGTGAGGGAGAAAGAAATGAGGTAGATTTTGGAGGACCTCCTACAAACATTGGAAAGAAGGAAAAAGTAACCATACACTTCTGTAACCATGCCACATCTGTCCTAACAGATTCCAGGAATACTGACTTTCGTGTGAATCTAATCCATCTGTGGACCCCGTTCCTATTATCAAAAAAGGAGAAAGTGTCAAGGAATTATAGAAGTGCTATACAAAATGTATTTGCCATAGAAGAGGCGGTTGGTAAGTATGGGCTAGTAAGTGTTTTAATGAATATGTACTGTAATGTTATTTGTTACTCTAAATTTTAATTTTTCATTAAAATTCAGAGTTGTTAAAATGTCAGGATTATCAGTACTTTTGGATGTTTCTGAAGTTTGCATAATGCTTCTCAGAAGATAGCATGAGGTCATCTGGACCATTTATCAGCCTACAGATCAAGACCAACCTTGTTGCATAATCTTCTACGTAAGAGTGTATAATCTCATCTATGTCTGAAATTTGAGAGTCCTGCCCATCTCATTTTTAGACTGTACCTCTGATGTCTAGTACTTCCTTTACTGTAACCAGTAAAAAGCAAGAGAGGAGGGGAGCTAAATCTTAGTATTTTCAGCGTTCCAGATCCTATACATAACTTGTTTTTCTGGTTTTAAATTATTTTTAATCTGTTTCTTTTATTTTATTCTACTACAAGCTTTGTGAAAGGACAAAGTCTTTTTCATCTTTGTTCTCAGCCATTAATCTAGTGCCTAGCACATAGTACGTATTTACTTGATGTTTTTAAAAGGAAAGAGTAAATATGAATAATTGTGATACATATTGTGGAGGAAAAAATATTGACTATCATCTAGAGTTTTAAGAAAACTTTGTAAGATGTTGAGTCCTGCAGACTTTGTTTCAATCATTCAACAAATTCTTATTAGCACTTTCATACCAAACAGCCCTATGGGGTAGGAATACTCCCAGAAGCCAACAAGCAAAGGTAAGACCTGCCTTGTGGAGGTTACTTTCAGGGAAGAGGAAGATGGAAAATAAGCAGTTACACTATTTCAGAGGATAGTAGTTATGTGGAAAAAATAGAGCAAGGAAGGAGGGTGAGCTAGTCAGGGAAGGATTCACTGAGAAGGTAACATTTGAGCCAAAACTGAAAGAAAGGGAAGACAAAAACAGCAGGTGTTTGAGAGAAGAGCATGTCCAGGCAGAGGGAGCCACTTAAGCAAAGGCCTTGAGGTGCAGATGTGCTTGAGTGTTTTGATGAACAGTTAAGGCTAATGTGGTTACATAGCCAAGTGAGCAAGAAGCAGAGTAGTAGGACAGAAAGTTGGAGAGGCATCCGAGAGCTGGATTAAGGGCGTGTTTAGATGCGTTTTGACCATACACTGTGCACCAGTCTTGCTGCTTCAAGAACTTGACTCTCTTTCTCTCTACTCTTTCCCAAGGATATTTTGTAGCTCTTTATAATAAAAGTCACATACTTTTGTAAAATTAGTCTTTATAAGAGATAATAAGAATTTGATTATAAATTGGGGAGAATAATTATACTAGAAAATCTAGGCTAATTTTCCTAAAGCGAAACTTTTACTCATATGATGTAAAATATTTGCTAAAACTCCTTGACAACCAAGTTAGAAATGGAAAAAATGGACTATTACAAATATCATTACTAGGTAAAGAAAGTAATCAGTTCAGTGGGCAAAATATACATTTTGGATCACTTCTCAGGAATGAATTTTCTCATTGGTTTTACAGTTGGTCTATATACCTAATGTACATTGTCCTCATTTGTCTCTGCTTTTCGGGATAGTATTTCTCTTCAAATGACCATTTCTTTTTCATACTTTCAAAAGCACAATCTAGACTATAAGGTGTGCTTCCACAAATGTTACAACTTAATTTCAAGAGAGATTAAAGTACTTTAATCCAAGTGTGAAGTACTCACTTATCTTTCTTGTCCCAGGAATGTCTCAGGACTGATTAGCTTAGTCATTTCACCACAACAGTGTTTCTCAAACTAGAATCATCTAGAGAGCTTCTTCAGATGTAGTTTAGGCTCCACTCTTGTTTTCTAATTCAGTGTGTAGTGTCTGGGATGGAACAAGTGAATCAGCATTTCTGTCAAGTTTGTAGTTAGTGCTGATACTGCTGGTTCGGGGACCATATTTTGAGATCCACTGCATTACAATATCACGTGTTCATCTTCTGAATGGAAATGGAGAATTCGAAAGTAAAACCCCTTATGAGAAGATAAAATGTAGATCTCCTATGTTAATAGTTAAAAGAAGTTCAAATATACCAAACCTTGAGTAACACCAATGATAGTCTAAAAACAGAAGATCATGTGGCCAGTCATACCATATACACCTGTCTGGGGAGAAGGACACATGCAGACAAATTGAGTCCAGTTTACCAGGAAATCAAATAGAAATGTAACAGGATATATATATATATATATATATATTTATATATATATGAAACAAGCACCTACATTTGACAAGCCCATACATTTGATCAGAAAAGGGGTTGCAAACCCCCTTACTTTGCCTTTTCTCTTCTTGCTAGAGAGAGAAAATGCTTTCAATTCCAGTTATGGGGAGGCAAATGTCCTAAAATCTCAGTCTCTTACAAGGTTAAGTTAGGAAAGCAAAACAACCACCTTCTCACCATTGAGGCCCGTGCTGCTTACATTCCATGTAAGCCCCATAAACACTGCAGGGCTTGCTGTAGGGACTCAGCTACATCTAAAACTATGCAACCGTGTTTACTGCAGGTCTTCAGTGACTAGATACACCAAGGCTGCTACTTCCTATAGCTACACTCCTATAGATTAGGGAAGCTGGACTTAACCAGTTCATATATATATACACATTTTATCTGTATCAGTAGATCACATGAGATCAACACAAGAACAGCAGTGTCAGCATCACCTGGGAATTATTAGAAATGCAGATTCTTGGGCTTCACCCCAAACTTACTGAATTGGAAACTGAAGATAGAGCCCACCAAGACCTCAAGGGATTATCGTGCAAGATAAAATTTAAGAACTACTAGCCTGTAGGTCTGTAGGTTTCAAATCTAGATCACCTGGGCTGAAATGGAACTGAATGTTAAAAAAAACTTTTTTTCTACCACTAGTAGAGAATGAAAAGGATTATCAGGGGGGAGAGAGAAATCTCTAGCTACATTGGAAGCATAATACTGTTTCCACTCAATTTGAAAAATACAAGGGAAGAGTTTACTTTTACTCTTGAAACTTGAATGAGGAGGTTTATAGTTGTAAAATTAATCTGAGGCTGAGCCGATTCACCTCAAAGGAAGAGCGCATCACCTTTAATATGTGCATGTGTGCTAAGTCACTTCAGCCAAGTCTGACTCTGCAACCCTATGGACTGTAGCCCATTAAGCTCCTCTGTCCATGGGATTCTTCAGGCAAGAATACTGGACTGGGTTGCCATGCCCTCCTCCAGGGGATCTTCCCAACCCAGGAATCATACTTACATCTGTCTTCTGCATTGGCAAGCAGGTTCTTTACTACTAGTGCCACCTGGGAAGCCCATCACCTTTAAAGGATCCCTACAAAAAGACTCTCAACAGGAGATTTTTGTTTGAAGGAAGATAAGGTTATACTATAAAAATGACTTTATTATTCAGTACTGCAGTATAAGTGACATTTCTATCCACTAGAGGACTGCTGCATCTGGGTGAGGTACAAGATCATTGAAGAAACTCCACTCCTGAGACCAGAGATCCAGGGTTTGGCTGAGTCTGAGGCTGAAGCAGGACCACAGCTCTTCCAGCCTCTCATTGCCCACCCCACCCCTGAGCAAGCACCAAATAATAAGGACCAGGTAACTGGACCAGGCAACAGAAGTGTGTGGTGGGGGAAGGAGCAAGAGCAAAGAAACACCCCTGTGAGGAAGAAACTAATAGAGGAGACTTAAGGTAGAAGCAACAGTTAGAACTGGACATGGAACAACAGACTGGTTCCAAATAGGAAAAGGAGTCCGTCAAGGCTGTATATTGTCACCCTGCTTATTTAACTTATATGCAGAGTACATCATGAGAAACGCTGGGCTGGAAGAAACACAAGCTGGAATCAAGATTTCCGGGAGATATATCAATAACCTCAGATATGCGGATGACACCACCCTTATGGCAGAGAGTGAAGAAGAACTAAAGAGCCTCTTGATGAAGGTGAAGGAGGAGAGTGAAAAAGTTGGCTTAAAGCTCAATGTTCAGAAAACTAAGATCATGGCATCTGGTCCCATCACTCCATGGGAAATAGATGGGGAAACAGTGGAAACAGTGTCAGACTTTATTTTTTTGGGCTCCAGAATCACTGCTGATGGTGACTGCAGCCATGAAATTAAAAGACGCTTACTCCTTGGAAGGAAGGTTATGGCCAACCTAGATAGCATATTTAAAAGCAGAGACATTACTTTGCCAACAAAGGTCCGTCTAGTCAAGGCTATGGTTTTTCCAGTGGTCATGTATGGATGTGAGAGTTGGACGGTGAAGAAAGCTGAGCACCGCAGAATTGATGCTTTTGAACTGTGGTGTTGGAGAAGACTCTTGAGAGTCCCTTGGACTGCAAGGAGATCCAATCAATCCATCACAAAAGAGATCAATCCTGGGTGTTCATTGGAAGGTCTGATGTTGAAGCTGAAGCTCCAATACTTTGGCCACCTCATGCGAAGGGTTGACTCTTTGGAAAAGACTCTAATGCTGGGTGGGATTGGGGGCGGGAAGAGAAGGGGACGACAGAGGATGAGATGGTTGGATGGCATCACCGACTCGATGAACATGGGTTTGGGTAGACTCCGGGAGTTGGTGATGGACAGGGAGGCCTGGCGTGCTGCAATTCATGGGGTCGCAGAGAGTCGGACACGACTGAGCGACTGAACTGAACTGAACTGAAGGTAGAAGCAGAACACTGAGGTAAAGTCTCTAGTAAACCAAGTCCAGTGAATTAAAACCAGTGGTAAATGTAGCACAACCAAAGACAAACCCAGCTCAACTCCTCACTACGTTGACTCAACCTTCCACTGGCCTAGCAAAAATGTCATACCTGGTAATAAGTGTCTCAATCTCTATGGCTCTACTATTATGTGCAGCAAGCAATCAATAAGTATAAGATAGAAAAAAGCAAAAAAGGAGAGGGTGTGGAAAGAAGGGAACCCTTGTGCACTGTTGGTGGGAATGTAAATTGGTGCAGCCATTATTGAGAACAGTATGGAGGTTCCCTAAAAACCTAAAAATAGAGCTACCATATGACTCTGCATTCCTACTCCTGGGCATATATATCTCCTAGAAAAACATGCTCTGAAAGGATACATGCACCCCAGTGTTCATTAGTCACCCTTTTTCTCTCTGATCTTCAGTTTGGGTATTTTCTCCTGATCTTTCTTCCAGTTCATGGACCCTTTTGCCATCTTCAGACTGGTGTTATGCTCATCCAGTGAACTTTTATTTTAGATATTGTACTTTTCAGTTCTAGAATTTCATTTTAGTTCTTTTTTTTACAGTGTGCTAGTTGCTCAATCATGTGCAACTCTTTGCAACCCCATGTATTGTAACCTGCCATGAAATTCTCCAGGCAAGAATACTGGAGTGGGTAGCCATTCCCTTCTCCAGGGGATCTTCCCAACCCAGGTATCAAACCCAGGTCTGCCTCGTTGCAGCAGACACTTTACCGTTGAATCAATAGCTTGTATTTTTTTCCTGAAATTCCACTTTCTGTTTACTCATTATGACTGTCTTTTTCTAAGTTTTTGAAAATATTTATAATAACTGCTTTAAAGTCCTTATCTGCTAATTCTAACATAGAGGTCATCCAGGGTCTGTTTCTGTTGACTACTTTTTCTTGATCCTGGCTCACATTTTCCTGTGTCCTTACATGTCTTAATTTTTTTTTTTTAATTCTAGACATTATAGATAATATATGAGTTCATCTTCCTCTGAAAAGTTCTGATTTCCATTCTAGCAGCTGAGTCACCAGCTGATGACTTTAAACTTGTGTGTGTGTGTTCGTTGCTCAGTCATGTCTGACTCTTTGTGACCCCATGAATTGTTGCCTCCCAGGCTCCTCTGTCCATAGGGTTCTCCAGGCAAGAATACTGAAGTGGGTTTTTGTTCCCTTCTCTAGGAGATATTCCTAACCTTGGGATCAAACCTGGGTCTCCCACATTGCAGGTGGATTTTTTACCATCTGAGCTACCAGGTAAGCCTTTTTAACTTGTGTAAGTTTACTTTATATATATGTGTGTGTGTGCTAGTCGCTCAGTCGTTTCTGACTCTTTCTGACCCTATGGACTGTAGCCCACCAGGCTACTCTGTCCATGTGATTTTCCAGGCAAGAATACTGGAGGGGGTTGCCATTCCCTTCTCCGGGGGATCTTCCTGACCCAGGGATTGAAGCCAGGAGTCAGCTACTGGTGGCTTTTTGAGGTGGACATATTGTGTAAAAAATAATGTAGGAGAGAGGCTCATTCATTCATCCACTTGAATGTCTACTTAATACAGTAATGCTCAATGCATTGGAGGAATAGTGAAGAAGTTTGAAATAACTTACTATTAAGATACCTATTTCAATTTTACTCTTATTCTTAGAACAAATCTTCAGTTCTAGGAAATAGTCTTTAGTTCAAAGGTGTGGCCTCGAGTTTCGATTACAAATTTGAAGTGTTTACCAAGCCCCTCAGACTTGGTCCCCTCAGGAGCTATGGTCTGAATGTGTCACCTTCAAATTAACATGTTGAAATCCTAATACCCAATGAGGTCCTTGGGGAGATTAGGTCATGAGGGTAAAGCTCTCATGAATAGGGTAGGTGGTTTTATAAAAGAGATTCCACAGAGCTCCCTGCCCCTTTCTGCCGGGTGAGGATATAGCAAGCCTATGGCTGGGAAGACAACCCTCACTCAACCATGCAGAACACTGATCTTAGACTACCAGCCTCTACAACTGTGAGAAATAGATTTCTATTGTTTATAAGTCACCCAGCCCGTGACATTTTATTATAGTCAGTTCAGTTCAGTTGCTCAGTCTTGTCTGACTCTTGCGACCCAATGCACTGCAGCACACCCGGCCTCCCTGTCCATCACCAAATCCCGGAGCCTACTCAAACTCATGTCCATCAAGTCAGTGATGCCATCCAACCATCTCATCCTCTGTCATCCCCTTCTCCTCCCACCTTCAATCCTTCCCAGCATCAGGGACTTTTCCAATGAGTCAGTTCTTCACATAAGGTGGCCAAAGTATTGGAGTTTCAGCTTCAGCATCAGTCCTTCCAATGAATATTCAGGACTGATTTCCTTTAGGATGGACTGGTTGGATCTTCTTGCAGTCCAAGGGACTCTCAGGAGTCTTCTCCAACACCACAGTTCAAAAGCATCAATTCTTCAGCACTCAGCTTTCTTTATAGTTCAACTAGCACATGCATACATGACTACTGGAAAATCCATAGCTTTGACTAGATGGACCTTTGTTAGTGAAATAATGTCTCTGCTTTTTAATATGCTGTCTAGGCTGGTCATAGCTTTTCTTCCAATGAGCAAGTGTCTTAATTTCATGGCTGCAGTCATCATCTGCAGTGATTTTGGAGCCCAAAAAAATAAAGTCTGACACTGTTTCCATTGTTTCCCCATCTATTTGCCATATAGTGAAGGGACCAAAGGCCATGATCTTAGTTTTCTGAATCTTTTGAGTTTTAAGCCAACTTTTTCACTCTCCTCTTTCACTTTCATCAAGAGGCTCTTTAGTTCTTCTTCACTTTCTGCCATAAGGGTGGTGTCATCTGCATATCTGAGGTTATTGATATTTCTCCCAGCAATCTTGATTGCAGCTTGTGCTTCATCCAGCCCAGCATTTCGCATGATGTACTCTGCATATAAGTTAAATATACAGGGTGACAATATACAGCCTTGACATACTCCTTCCTCAATTTGGAACCAGTGTGTTGTTCTATGTCCAGTTCTAACTGTTGTTTCTTGACCTGTGTACATATTTCTCAGGAGGTAGGTCAGGTGGTCTGGTATTCCCATCTCTTTCACAATTTTCCACAGTTTCTTTTGATCCACACAGTCAAAGGCTTTAGCGTAGTCAATAAAGCAAAAGTATATATTTTTCTAGAACTTGCTTGCTTTTTTGATAATCCAACGGATGTTGGCAATTTGATCTCTGGTTCCTCTGCCTTTCCTAAATCCAGCTTGAACATCTGGAAGTTCACTGTTCATATACTGTTGAAGCCTGGTTTGGAGAATTTTGAGCATTACTCTGCTATTGTGTGAGATGAGTGCAGTTGTGGAGCAGTTTGAGCATTCTTTGGCATTGGCTTTCTTTGGGATTGGAATGAAAACTGACCTTTTCCAGTCCTGTGGCCACTGCTGAGTTTTCCAAATTTGCTGGCATATTGAGTGCAGCACTTGAACAGCATCATCTTTTAGGATTTGAAATCCTAAAATGGAGTTTTAGAATTTGGAATTCCATCACCTCCACTAGCTTTGTTCACAGTGATGCTTCCTAAGGCCCACTTGACTTCACATTCTAGAATGTCTGGCTCTAGGTGAGTGATCACACCATTGTGATTATCTGGGTCGTGAAGATATTTTTTGTATAGTTCTTCTGTGTATTCTTGCCACCTCTTCTTAATATCTTCTGCTTCTGTTAAGTCCATACCATTTCTGTCCTTTATTGAGCCCATCTTTGCATGAAATGATACAATGGTCATCTGAGTTAAATTCACCCATTCTAGTCCATTTTAGTTCACTGATTCTTAAAATGTCGACATTTACTCTTGCTATCTCCTGTTTAACCGCTTCCAATTTACCTTGATTCATGGCCCTAACACACCAGGTTCCTATGCAATATTGTTGTTTACAGTATTGGACTTGACTTCCATCACCAGTCACATCCACAATTGGGCGTTGTTTTTACTTTGGCTCTGTCTCTTCATTCTTCCTGGGGTTATTTCTCCACTGATCTCCAGTAGCATATTGGGTGCCTACCGACCTGGTGAGTTCATCTTTCAGTGTCCTATCTTTTTGCCTTTTCATACTGTTCATGAGGTTCTCAAGGCAAGAATTCTGAAGTGGTTTGCCATTCCCTTTGCCTTCCCTTTATTATGGTAGCCCATGTAAACTAAAAGAGTAGAATTCAGACTCCAAACTCTGTCTGTTCTATAGGGGGCAACAATTGAAACTTAGCATTTTCTAGCTGTTGCTTTCTTGGACTTTTTGAGACCATGTTATGTGCCACTCAGAGGTCATCCAAGAATTTGAAAGATGTTTGTGCACCGATTTTGATAGTCCCATCTTAATGGCTTTCATTTCTAAAATTTTCCCCCTGAATTTCCAACTGGTCTGGCAGCCCCAAATGCTGTCCAATAAGGCTGCAGCTAAATTTCTAGTTACTCTCGTCTCATTGGGGAATGCCCTTAGGGGTCAATCTGTTGAAACATGGACTTCACCAAGAGTAGTTCCCTTTTCTCCAGGGCTAAGTCCTCTTCAGTTTGTAACTGTTTTTGGTCATTCTGGTTCTTTTATGTATTTTTTCCAAAGCCCAAGATTATTGGGACTTCCCTAGTGATCCAGTGGCTAAGACTCCAAGCTCCCAATGCAGGGGGCGTGGGTTCCATTCCCTGATCACGAAACTAGTTCCTACACGCTGAAATTAAGACCTGACACAAGCAAATGAATAATTTTTCCAGTTCAAAATTATTAGCTGTAGGAAAGCTTCACCCAATATAAGCTACTCTGTCATGACTTTTACAAAATCTTTATTACTTTTATAATTTAAAACTAAAAAAGGCTTGTGGGAAAAAAAAAGTCTTGAACAAGTGGACCAAAATACAACATTTTATTTTAGGGAGTAGCTGTATAAGTAATATTTTCCCTTCTGTTTTCAAATTTTTCTGTAATATGATATTTTTAATTAAACTTTTTAAAAATAGAATTTTCATGGAGTGAGAAGCATCCCAGATAGTAGGAAGTATATAAACTATAGTAAAAGGTGTGTTTTATGTGAAGAACATGAGTCATTCTTTGGTCAGCTGTTGGGTGGGGATGGATTGGTTTTCCAAGGGTGTATTGGAGAAGCTTAAAAAAACCAGGAAACTCTACCATATTCAAAGGCAGTTAGCCTCAATTCATTGTTAAGTGCCTGGGTTATAAACCTGTTGGATTACCTTTTATACTATAAGAATAACTGAATTGAATCTGCCATAGAAAACCTATTTTGTTTAAAATGTCCAAATTAATATTATTTAAAATAATGAATGGGGCTTCTCTGGTGGTTCAGTGGTAAAGAATCTGCTTGTCAATGCAGGAGACACAGGAAATGTGAGTTTGATCCCTGGGTTGGGAAGATCCCCTGGAAAAGGAAATGGCAACCCACTCCAGTATTCTTGCCTGGGAAATCTCATGGACAGGGGAACTTGATGCACTCCAGTCCATGGGGTTGCAGAAAAGTCTGACATAATTTAGGGGCTGCACAGCAACAACAAAATAATGAATAAAGTATATGTATATAACTAATATGTATACATTTGGATGCAAATCAGCAAGGGGTATGGAAAATGGAGAACAAGTAATTTGTAGAGTGATAAAATTTGGGGATGATTTTTAAAGGAGTAGATCTTACTGTCCCCACGACACACTTAATGGGTGACTTTCACATTCACAGGGAATTCCTAGATGGTGGCCTCTGGCATGGATAAAACACACTGGTGATCATCGGAAATTTCCTTTCAATCTTCAGTAAGATACTGCCCCTCCTTTTTCTCTCCCGCTCTGGATAGTATATTAGAATTCAAGTAACTGAGAACATTATTTTCCAAAAAACTCTGATTCTACTCTAACTTATTAAATAATTAGAAAACATTAATTCATTTAATAGATATTTACTGAATGCCTGCCACATGCAATATACCAGTTCTATTTCAACTAATACTGAAAATTGTTGATTATATAATTTACAACTGGTTTAGATAAGACACCTCTGTAAGGCGACAGAGAGATTGAGAGAATCCCTATTTTAAATAATTCCCTGGTGACTTAGATTGTAAAGAATCTGCCTGCAATGCAGGAAACCTGGGTTGAATCCCTGGGTCAGGAAGATCCCCTGGCAAAGGGAATGGCCACCCACTCCAGTATCTTGCCTGGAAAATTCCATGGACAGAAGAGCCTCGTGGGCTACAGTCCATGGGGTCACAGAGTCAGACACAACTGAGCAACTAATGCTTTCACGTTCATTTTCAATCTCTGCTCAAGCCCTTTTCCCCTATTTTAAATAGCACATTTCATTTGCATCACTTTCTCTTGGCTCTTAGTAGTAACCTTCCAGCCTGGTATAACCTGTACTTCAGTCTTAGTTATGGCATACAGGATCTTTTCTTGCAGTATGTGGGATCCAGTTCCCTGACCAGGGATTGAACCCATGACCCCTACATGGTAGCACAGAGCCTTAGCCACTGGACTACCAGAGAAGTCCCCAGCCACGTTTTAAAGGAGCTGATGTGATACATGTATTCACTGGAAGGACTGATGCTGAAGTTGAAGCTCCAGTACTTTTGCCACCTAATGCAAAGAGCTGACTCACTTGAAAAGACTGAGGAAAAGATTTATTGGAAAATGCTGGGCAAGATTGAGGGCAGAAGGAGAAGGGGACAAAGGAGGTCGAGATGGTTGGATGGCATCACTGACTCAATGGACATGAGGTTGAGCAAACTCCAAGAGATAGTGAAGGATAGGGAAGCCTGGTGTGCTGCTGTTCGGGGGGTCACAGAGTTGGCACGACTTAGCAACTGAACAACAACATAGAAATGAACTAGTTGGCGGAGATTTCTAGGGGAAAGAGATTTCAAGAATCCTTAACTTTCTTCATTATCTCTTTCCACCTTGATTGTATTTGTATCATGAATGTATGTTTCTTTGTCATCAGGAAGGTAGAAGATACACAACTCTATAGTGCATCCCAGTGAGGCAGTCTCCTCCCTAATTCAGCAGAGGAAACAATGTGTGACCAGCGTCAGGCACTGTGCCAGGCTTAATTCTTTGATCCTACTTTGATTTACCCTCTTTACACTCCATCCATGAAAACAAAGTTGCATTCTCAGAACAGGCTTTGGACTTTCCAGGCCTTTGCCCACCACGTACCTTGTTTCCTATGCAGCTGTCACAACGCAGCTAAAATACACCCTTCTCAAGAAGCCTGGTGTTCTTTGGGTTCTCATGGCACCACTTTCTGCCTCTCCCACAGTAGTTGTAATTGACCATGAGTACATCAGTTCCTTCCACCAGACCATAAGTCAGTAACACATCTTATTTTTTTCTAAGGCCCTTAAATGAGTCATTCCTTCCCTTTACAGTTGTACAAGTTGAATCCATTCTAGAGGCTATTTTAAGCACGAAAGAACAATGTGTATGATATGCTAGGAGATAAAACCAGCTCAGTGACATAGAAAAAAAAAAAGATATTATTATAACAAAAAGAAGATATTATTATAACAAAAAAGATACTCATTATTTTAACAAAAATATTATAGTAATATCTGTTAAATGAAGCATTTTGTCATTGATGAAATTTAATAAAAAGAAAGATTTAGTGAACACTCCAGAATCACAGAGTTGGGACTGGTCTTATATATAGCCTTTTGGTCAGTCTCTCCTAATCAGGCAAAAGAATCCTTGGGCAAATAGGATGGGACGTTAGAGAGGTATAAGTGACGAGTGAAGAGCAGAGAGTGGGTGCTGGTTACTTACATCGCAGGTGTGAAAGGCACTCCCTGTCCTCACACCTTCAGGGCCTCTGAGCACATGCCAGTGGGCGAAACTGTGTGGCTCGCCCCATCTTTCCTTTCCATTGGGATCTGGGGACTGGCACAACATTTGGAAGCCCCTGTCCTCACTTGCACACATACCTCTTTCCCTGAGATAGAAGAAAGGAGGCTAAGAGGTGAACTGTAACCACTCTGAAGGCAAGTTCAGTGACTGCTCAGATTGAAGACATGCACTCCTGAGTGTGTCTCCTGGAGCCCTGGCTAGAATACACGCACAAGGAACGACGCCGGCACACGCGTACCTTGCCGTGCTGTCACACACATCCCGAACTGGGTGCACAGATGAGCGCCTGGATGACCAACTAAACAGAATAATAGAGACACAGTAAAATGAATTTGAAAAAGCAAAGAACAATGTAGAGGGACTTTTATGTTTTAAATTAGAGAAAACAGACATATTTAGTGACAATAACAAATATTAAGCAAGATTTCAAATGGCAAAGGTATATAAGTAGTCGTACTTAGGTACTATTTCTTACATATAACTAGTATTCAAAGTTTTAAAAGTTTATTTAAATTTTCCATTTATGTTACTTTAAATATTTACAGATTTTTTAAAAAAGGGGCTGAACTTGCCCTTTATCAATATGCCAACTGTCTTTTTCCTTTTGCTTCGTTCATTAGTAAACAACTGCATTAAGACTGGATGCCTATAGGCACAACTTATTAACGTGATGAGAGTGTGTGAGTTTTAAATTGTTGTTGAGGAGCCCTCATGTAGACACTACATCTCAATAGTGACATTTTACCAGTTATGGTGTGTTTATGTTTTGGATTTTGAACAGTAATAACATTGGAAGGGGTAGTGAGTCTTAAATAGAATCCGTAAAGTTTATAGTTTGTATTTATTTATACATCTTTGCAAATGTTGTTACGAACAAGAGTATTTTCTCAAATCTTAGTACAATAATCTCTTTAGATGCCGCTGGATTTTCATGTTTGGTTGATTGAACCCACAGTCTCCCACATTGCAGGTAGAGTCTTTACCATCTGAGCCACCAAGGAAGTCCATTTGGTTGATACTAATCCTAAAAAGGGACTTCTCAGGTGGCACTAGTGGTAAAGTTCCCTCCTGCCAATGCAAGAGACAAAAGAGACTCTGGTTCTGTTTGATCCCTGGGTTGGGAAGATCCCCTGGAGGAGGGCATGTCAACTCACTCCAGTATTCTTGCTTGGAGAACCCCATCGACAGAGGAGCCTGGCAGGCTACAGTCCGTAGGGTCGCAAAGAGTCGGGCATGACTGAAGCAACTTAAGCATGCTCAAAATCCTAAAAATAGAAGTACTCTTTTTGTAGCCTACGTACTTATTATTCCCTTATTCTTTAGAAAGTTTCATGTTGGCTCTAAACTAAAAAATTTGTGACCTCAGGTTAAAATGGAACAAGTGAATTTCCCTATCTTGTAATTATTAGAAGATTTAAAAATATGTATCCCTAGGCACAAAACCTACTTGTTATAATTATGTGTAATAATAGATTCTTAGGGCATTAAGAATTTTATGTGAGACTTATTAAAAACAGCTCGTGACTTCTTTGCCAGTTCAAGTCTGTGCTGCCAGTGAAACCAAAAGACCATGGGAAAGAATGCTTTGCTGACTGCTTTACTAAATATTGTCTGGTATGTTTAGTCCCAAAGAAAAAAGAAATTAACATTTCTTAATCACCCACTGTATGCCAAGCATTATAAGCACCTTAATGTGTGTGTGTGTGTGTGTGTGTGTGTATGATTTAATCCTCTTAACAACCATAAGAGGCTGTATGATTCCCACTTTACAGAAGAAGAAATTGCAGTCATGAGCTCACGGCATAAGCAACAAAGCCGGGATCTGACCAATATCTGACTCCATGTCCATTCCATTTCATGTGACTTCAAGAAGTTTGCGTAAAAGACCTCATGTACTTTCCTTTCAAAATCTATTTTGTTCCCACCTGTCTTCAACATTCAGTCTGAACTGTTTTTACTGCAAAAATCTGAAGGTATTCCAATAGAGTTCAGATATTTTTTAAGGTGGAGAAGGCAATGGCACCCCACTCCAGTACTCTTGCCTGGAAAATCTTTTAAGGAGGAAAGAGCTTCGGTTAGTCAGTAGGTAACTTGCATAAAGAACTTAATATTACCTGACATGACTAATGAGTGCTACCCATAAACTTCATCTCTGATCCAAGCCCTTGGAAAGGGACTACATCTGCATGTTTTCTTAATCTCTTTTTAAATTAGTGTTGTGAGAATGTACCTCTACTCAATAGTTAAAAACATTCAATTACTAAAATAAATCTGAGCATGTAACTATGTTTTCTAAATTTCTCCTGTAGTTAAACTTTTTTCAGCATTTTCTCAGACCTTTTTCACTTTTGCCCATGATGGTACCTCACCTCAGTTCCTTAAATGTTTTTCTCTTCTGTTTCTGTCACTGGTTCCATTTTTCTCAATGTCTGCTTTTGCATCCTGCTCAGATTCCCTCCACAGGCTTGTTAACAACTTCCCTTATACTTGTCTACCAAGTATCTTTTACGTACTTGAGTATTTAGTCATCATTGTCATAATTGTTCTGAAAATAGCTTTGGTAAGAGGGCCAGCCCAGAGGACCAGCAATTTCTAAAGTTAATAACACCTTTAGCAAACAAATTATTTTATGATTCACTCCTTCCATGACACCTCATAAAAGAAAGAAAATTGTTATATGGTGAGAATATAGAAGTAATTAAGCATTTTAAGTTTTCAATAGTTGTTGCAAGGGATTGGTTTGCTCAAATAATTGCTTTGATGTTAGGAAAGAATTATATCTCTTAAAGTATAAGTTTTCATTGAAAGGAATATATGCACATTAGAAAACTTCAAAGAGTTAAAACCTTTCTAATAGATTGTGCACTTAATTCTAATTGCAATCCTTATGTCTTTAACATGGTCATAAGTTTTTTTTACACAGAGTAATATTTGATTTAGTAAAAGGTCTGAATTGCAGATTTTGAAGAAAAAAAAAAAAGAATGTTAGTACTTTTAAACCTGGCTATTAGTTTTACAGGAATCCTAAGGATCTGTACTAAGTAAGGATTCACTATTCTGACTTAAAAATTAGCTGTAATTAACAAATAATCTGGGTTTGGAAATAAATAATTTGCTCTGTAAAGAAGAAAGTTTTTAATTAGCAGATATAAACTTTATATCTAAACCAAAAATGTCTCTTATTTTATATTTAGAAAAGCATTTTCACCTAAAACATCATAGAGGTAAAGTGGCCGAGGTAGCTGGCAACGACTTTTAGTACATTAATTAAAATAGCATTAACAAAAGTGGGGACATAAAATGTCTTCTGAAGTACTAGTAATATCTATCACTTGAACCACTAGGTGGCACCAACAAGCTTTTTCCAAATATGTACACTAACTGAAGTATGACACTCCTTGAATTCCACCCACCTATAAACAATATCCAATAGTACCATTACCAACATGTCTATAAATTCAACCCATCTGTTTAAAGAAAGCTGTATAAAGTTATGTCTCTAGACAACAATAAATGTTACTACTTCAGCAAATTTATTACCTGCTTAAGCTATTTACACCATGATTGGTGGGGGTGGGGGGTGAGGGGACTGGACTAAGGTCAACAGTCCGAGTTCTATTCTCAGCTCCACCACCAACTATCTTAATGTCTTGAATAAGTCACTAAACCTCTAAACATCTCTGGTTACCAGTCTCCTAGTCAATAAAATGAAAGATTAGGACTAGAAGAATTGTTTTTGAAATGCCTTAAGTAAGAAACACTTCTACAAGATCCCTCAGAATTCTAATATGGAAAATAAATGAAAACAAGCTTGAGTGGGGAGGGAACAGGGGTGGAATGTTAGAAGGAGAAGGTTGTGTAAGAAGCACTTTCTACTCCACTTCTCATCGTTTTCCATAATGCCCAACCTGCAGTCCCTATGGTCCAGAAAAAACTTTGGAGACCAATGACATAAAAAATTACTAATATCCCTCCTGGTCTAGAAGTCTGATTCCAGGTATGCAGCTCTGTGAAAATTCTTAAAATTTTTTTCTCTTTATTTGCCACTTCCAGGATATAAGGCTTCCCTTGTGGCTCAGCTGGTAAAGAATCCGCCTGCAATATGGGAGACCTGGGTTCCATCCCTGGGTTCAGAAGATCCCCTGGAGAAGGGAAAGGCTACCCACTCCAGTATTCTGGCCTGAAGAATTCCATGGACTGTACAGTCCATGGGGTTGCAAAGAGTTGGACACGCCTGAGAGACTTTTACTTCACTTCACTTCAGGATATAGTGCAGATATCATTTCTTCCATTTTACAGATGAGTAACCTCAGATATGCAGATGACACCACCCTTATGGCAGAAAGTGAAGAAGAACTAAAGAGCCTCTTGATGAAAGTGAAAGAGAAGAGTGAAAAAGTTGGCTTAAAGCTCAACGTTCAGGAAACTAAGATCATGGCATCTGGTCCCATCACTTCATGGGAAATAGATGGGGAAACAGTGGAAACAGTGTCAGACTTTATTTTTTGGGCTCCAAAATCACTGCAGATGGTGATTGCAGCCATGCAATTAAAAGACGCTTACTCCTGGGAAGAAAGGTAATGACCAACCTAGATAGCATATTTAAAAGCAGAGACATTACTTTGCCAACAAAGGTCCGTCAAGTCAAGGCTATGGTTTTTCCAGTGATCATGTATGGATGTGAGAGTTGGACGGTGAAGAAAGCTGAGCGCCGAAGAATTGATGCTTTTGAACTGTGGTGTTGGAGAAGACTCTTGAGAGTCCCTTGGACTGCAAGGAGATCCAACCAGTCCATCCTAAAGGAGATCAATCCTGGGTGTTCATTGGAAGGACTGATGTTGAAGCTGAAACTTCAATACTTTGGCCACCTCATGCAAAGAGTTGACTCATTGGAAAAGATCCTAATGCTGGGAAGGATTGGGGGCGGGAGGAGAAGGGGACAACAGAGGATGAGATGGCTGGATGGCATCACCGACTCAATGGACATGGGTTTGGGTAAACTCCGGGAGTTGGTGATGGACAGGGAGGCCTGGCGTGCTGCAATTCATGGGGTCGCAAAGAGCCGGACACGACTGAGCGACTGAACTGAACTGAAACTAAAACAGAGTAATTTAATGTCTTCCTAAAAATCACCTACACATAGGACCAGAATCCAGGACTTCTGATCCTTTTTTTTTTTCAATTAAATTTTTTACTTTCAGAAAATTACTATTCACATGCAGTTGTAAAAAACAACATAGAAATTCTATGTACCATTTACCCAGTTTCCCCCAATGGTAATATTTTACACAATTATAGTACCATTTCACCACCAGGATACTGATATTAATACAGTTAAGATGCAGATCAATTACAACAACACAAGAATCCTTCAATTGAGTAACATGGAAACTTACATTACCATATGTAAAATAGATAGTCAATGGAAATTTTCAGATGACTCAAGGAACTCAAACTGGGGCTCTGTAACAACTTAGAGGGGTGGGATGGGGAGGGAGGTGGGAGGGAGGTTCAAGAAGGGAGGGACATATGTATACCTATGGGTGCTTGATGCTAATGTTTAACAGAAACTAACACAATTCTGCAAAACAATTATCCTTCAATTAAAAAATTAAAAAAAAAAATCCCTCTGTTGTGCTACACACACTTCCCTCCTACTCCTACCCCCGACTTAGCCCCTGGGACTACTAATTTGTTCTCCATTTCTACAATTTTGTCAATTCAAAAATGATATATAGATGGAATTGTATAGTATATAAACTTTCTTGATTTACGTTTTCTGTTTTCATACTTCTCTGGAGATTTACCTAGACTGTTCATGTATCAAGAGTTCATACTTTTTATTGATGAAGAGTATTCCATGATGTGAATGTACCAGCAATGTATAACTATTGACCCACTGAAGGACATCTAGGTTGTTTTCAGTTCTGGGCTCTTATAAATAAAGCTGCTATGAGCATTTGTATGCAGGTTTTGTGAGAACGTAAGTTTTTATTTCTCTGGGATAAATGCCCAGAAGCACAATTATTGTGCTGTTATGTAGTTGCATGTTTATGTTTTAAAGAAATTGCTAAACTATTTTCCAGAGAATGTGCCATTCTACATTCCTACCAGCAATGTGGGAATGATCCAGTTTTCCCCTGTCCTCACCAAGATTTTCGTTACTACTTTTTATTTCAGCCTTTCTGATAATGTAGTGATTTATCACTGTATTCTTAATTCATATTTCCCTATTGGTGCTAATTTTGTTAAACATCTTTTCATGTGCTTATTTACTATCTATTATTCTTTTCAATGTTGCTATGTCTTTTGCTGATTTTCTAACTGGATTTTTTTTTAACTGTTAAGTTTTGAGAATTCTTTATGTCTTCTAAACACTAGTCTTTGTCTTTTCATCCTCTTAACAAGATCTTTTGTACAGTAAATTTTAAAATTTTGATGAAGTTCAATTCATCAGTTTTTCCTTTGAAAGATCAGGGTTTTGGAGTCAAGTCTAAGAAAGCTTTGTTTCTAGATCTCAAAGATTTTCTCTTATGTTTTTGTCTAAAATTTTTATTTATTTATTTTTTAATTGAAGGATAATTGCTTTACAGAATTGTGTTTGTTTCTGCCTAATATTTTACATTTATGTCCATGATCCAGTTTGATTTAACTTTTTGGGTAAGATCTGAGATTAGGTTGAGATTCTTTTTTTTAAATGAATGTCCAGTTGCTCTAGCACCATTTTTTTTAAAAGGCTACCTTCCTTCTTTTGAATAAGACTTGTACTTTTGTCAAAAATATGTTGTATGTATTTATGTGGGTCTTTTTCTGGGCTCTCTAATCCATCCCACTGATCTATGTATCTGTCTTTCCATCAGTACCAGACTGTCTTGATTAAAGAAGCTATATAATAAATCTTGAAATTGAAAATATTGATTCCTTTAACTTCAATGTTTTCTTTTCAAAATTGTCTTAACTATTTTACTTCCTTTGTCTTTCTATGTACATTTTAGAGTCATTTTGTTTGTATCTACAAAAATCTTACGGGGATTTGGATAGCAATTACATTAACTTTGTATATCAAATCAGGGAGTATTGTCATCTTTACTATGTTGATTCTTCCAACCCACAAAAACAGTATATTTCTCCATTTATTTAGATCTTTATTCCTTTTCTCACTGGTGTTTTGTAGTATTCAGCATAAAAAAGCTACACGTTTTGTGATATTTACACCTAAGTATTTCATTTTTTTGAGTTGTTGTTGTTGTTCAGTTGCTAAGTCATATTCAATTCTTTGCGACCCCATGGGCTGCAACATGTCAGGCTTCCCTGCCCTTCACTGTCTCCCCGAGTTTGCTCAAACTCATGTCCATTGAGTCAATGATGCCATCTCATCTTCTGTCACCCCTTTCTCTTCCTGCCCTCAATATTTCCGAGCATTAGGGTCTTTTTCAGTGAATCAGCTCTTCGTATCAGATGGTCAAAGTATTGGAGCTTCAGCTTCAGCATAAGTCCTTCCAATGAACATTCAGGGTTGGTTTCCTTTAGGATTGACTGGTTTGATCTCCTTGATGTCTAAGGGACTCTCAAGTCTTCTCCGGCACCACAGTTCAAAAGCTTCGATTCTTCGGTGCTCAGCCATCCCCTTTATGGTTGAACTCACATCCGTACATGACTACTGGAAAAACCAAAGCTTTTACTAGACGGACCTTTGTCTGCAAAGTGCTGTCTGCTTTTTAATATGCTGTCTAGGTTTGTCATAGCTTTTCTTCCAAGGAGTGAGCATCTTTTAATTTTGTAGCTGCAGTCACCACCCACAGTGATTTTGGAGCCCAAGAAAATAAAATGTTTCTTTTTCTGCTTTTTCCCCTTCTATTTGCCATGGAGTGATTGTAGGGTTATTGTAGGGTAATATTATATTTTAATGTTGGTGTCCACATGTTAATTGCTGGTATAGAGAAACAGAATCAGTTTTAATATGCTTACTTTGTATTATGTGACCTTGATGATCTCACTGATTTTAAGTTTTTTGTAGATTCTCAAGGATTTTCTATAGACAGTTATGTCATTTGCAGATAGAAACAGTTTTATCTCTGCCTTTCTGCTCAGTATGCCTTTTATTTCCTTTTCTTGCTGTACTGCACTGGCTAGAACCTTCTAGAGTTATGTTGAAGAAGAGTGGTGAGAGCAGACATCCTTTCCTTATTCCTGATCTTAGGAGGAAAGCTTTATTGTTCGCCATCAGTTTCTGTTTTCTCTTTCCTGTCTTTCTATAGGTTACTTAAACACTTTTTTTAGAGTTTCATTTTTATCTATGGGTCTTTTTTAATCAAAGAATTTTAAAATTCTTTTTAAATTCTTTACCACTAAGCCACGAGGGAAGTCCCCAGTCCAGGATTCATGAGGCAAAAAGAAAACTCAGGGAATTTATCACCATATCATTCCTTGGGTTCCAAAATTCCTAGCTGGTCTGCCTTCTTTTCTCCACCCTTCAGAGTCTCTTCATGTTTGTTTTACAGAGAATGTGCGGACTGTTTAAGTATACTTCCTGAGAGAAGTAGGAAAAAGTATATCTCCTCCCTCTTGCCAGAAGTAGAAGTCTATTTTCTGATCTTTTTATCTAATGCTTTGAGGCAATAATCTCTATCCTGCCATGGAAAATAGTAATAGAAGTATCTTAAGTGTGCAATTAGTGTCAAATGCAGAAGAAATTGTTATAACTTAAGGACACTTCATGAATCAAAAGGACTTGACTTCCCATTCTAATAAGTAAATGCTATTCCTATAATTTTTGAAACATTTTCTAATGAAGAGCTCAAAAATAATTATTGTGCCTTTAGTTTTTACCATGTGCCAGGCACTATGTTGGTTGTCTTACATGCGATTAATACTCTCAATAATCAAGTGCAGTAAGAATTATTACAGCTATCTATTTTACAGTTAAGGAAAGTAAGACTTAAAGACGTGAAGTAAATAAGCCAGGTCTTACATTTAAACTGGGCCTGTCTGAAACCAAATACTGAAGTTTAACCACTCTGTCATACTGACTCATTCCTTTGAAAGTCAAAACAAATGCTGGTAGAAGGGACCTTCAGGCACCATCTGTCTAGTTCAAACCAAAACTAAACTGTTGCAGACTGATAAGATATTGAAAAATATATGAGTACACAGTCATATTGGAAGCAACAAGTTCAAAGTAAGGTGTGGAGATACAAAACAAGAAATGAACAGAAATGTTTAATATAAAAGTGATGATTTTACTCCTTACCAGGTCACTTGCTTCCGTGTTCCTCAGTTTCTCTGTGCAAAGGTGATGTGGGGAAAACAGGCCCTGTTCTTTAATTGAGTATGATGTAAGATGTCCTAGCACCATGAATCACAAAACAATGAAATATTTTATGTGTCTTTAAAGCTTTTGAGCCTCAGGGGAAAATACATTCCTCGCCAATGAAGTCTTACGAAGTTGTGTATCAATTCTATCTTTTCAAGTTCTATAAAAGTACTTTTTCTATAACCATTAGTATTGTCTTTTACATTAATCAAATACATCTCGATGATATCATCTTTCAATTCGTTCTTTTTCTCTTTGCACAGATGGATTCTGATTAGTGTCTTTCTAAACAAATGTCTCTCACAACAATTTGAAGATTCAATTTGAGCTGATCTTTTCTCATTTATGTTCTATCTGCTTTCCTCCAAATCTTCTGAGTTGATTTTAGCAAATATACTTGCTTTTTCTTCCCCGCCTTTAGATTACATCACTTTCAGGAACATTCTGTTTGGAAGAACATTCCCTTAGAATTGAAGCTTATGAATGCCAGCACCACTGTGTCAGAGCTAAATGGAGATTTAAGGAAGGGAAACAGCATGAGCCGTCCCTTCAGATAACTGGCGCCACTCTCACTAGGCTCTGTCAATCCTTCTGTTGCCTCCTTTATTGTAATAAACAACCAAATATGACTTTGGGCTTCCCTTGGGGCTCAGTGGTAAAGAATCTACCTGCAAATGCAGGAGATGTGGGTTCCATCGCTGGGTTGGGAAGGTCCCCTCGAGAAGGAAATAGCAACTACTCCAGCATTCTTGCATGGGAAATCCCATGAACAGAGGAGCCTGGCGGGCTACAGTCCATGGGGGTTGCAAAGAGTCGAACAGGAACATGACTGAGCGACTACACAACAACAACAAGCCTTTGTTTACCAGAAGACCTGACACAATTTTTGTTTCATTGTATTTTTTTTTTACATTTTGTCATATAGAGCTCTACAACTATACACTGTAATTCTTAAGATATATTAAACAGTATTTTTAGTGTTTCTATGTGGTACTCATTTTGAAATTGTTTACACATACAAATTATATAAAACTGAATGCATCTACAGAATTTATATTTTTAAAAATTCTAATTCACTTTTTAAAAAATTAACCAATGACTATTACAGAATATTCAAGGATAACTTTGTAAAATAAATGACATTTTAACCTTTTTTTTTGAATTGGTTAATTTTAGGAAACTGTAATAATATATGCAGGTCAGTAATACATTCAGGTCAATGTAGTTAATTATTAACAGTAATAGCTAAATTGATTAAGTGCTTCATGAGTTTTCCTTTGAGGATTTTACATAAATAATTTCATTTACATTTCACAACCACCATATGAATTAGGTACATCTTTTGCTCATTTTTCAGTTGAAAAAGATGATACTTAAATAAATTCCCAGAAAGACAAATCCAGATCTGCTTGACCCCAAAGCCTGATCTTCTCTAGTAAATACACAAAAATACTTAGGAACTCCAAATTCTTATTTGCTCTCACAGAAATGAATGCCAACATTATGGTTTCCTTTCTGGTTGATAGAAATAACATCATGCATGTAGTAAAACATTGGTTGCTACGAAAGCACATTTCTAAGCTCGTTACGCTTTTATTTAATCTACTCAAAATACCAATGAGGTATAATTATTTTTTCCTTTTACAGGCAAAGAAACTGAGGCAGAAGACAAGACCACACAGTAAGTGGCATATACAGAATTCAATTAAAAGAAGTCTGACTGTGAAATTCATATCTTAACAATATGCTATTCAGCCCCTGATGGTTCTAATACGGAAGGGCCATCTTCATTTTGTTGAGTCCTTCAAAGCATTAACATGGTATCTACATATCTTTTATTTTAGAAATACTTGCCCTCAATTTTCCTTTTCTTTTTGCTATGAGGTTGAATCATATGAAATTGGTGATATTCAACCATTTACAAAATGGCCAAATATCCTATACTTTATCAATATAACTCCTTCCCCTCCCTTGACTTCTTGATAGCCTAGACTGTGTCTTACTATTCAAACTTTTAACTCTGTAGACGATACAAGTAGAATAAGAAATTTGGGACTTGCTTCCCTGTGATACAGGCCTATTTCTTTCTGACCTGCTACCTTTTGAACATGGCTTTGTACATTTATTGTGATAATTATATCATACCCATCATGATGTTAGTGGTTTAGAAACTAATATCAGTTTTGGAGAAGGACTGGAGAAGGAAATGGCACCTGACTGCAGTATTCTTGGAAAATCCCGTGGACAGAGGAGCTGATGGGCTAACAGTCCATGGGATTGCAAAGAGTTGAATACAACTGAGCAACTGAGCACCCACGCACACACCACTTGAAATGTTAGTGGTTTAAAAAATAACGAGCATGTTTTTCCTTGTTATTTGTCTGGGTTTGAAAGATAAAAATAAAGTCGGAAAAAATTTTCAAAAAAAGAAAAAATTTTCAAAGTAAGAGTCTCCTTTCAACACTTTTCAATCAACATGAACTAA
Source organism: Giraffa tippelskirchi (assembly GCF_054371585.1). NCBI lineage: Eukaryota > Metazoa > Chordata > Mammalia > Artiodactyla > Giraffidae > Giraffa > Giraffa tippelskirchi. Next base: position 111,869,381 of record NC_137278.1, on the reverse strand, counting down.
GTACCCACACTTAGTACCCATAGGTACTGGCACTCTATGAGGCACTAGGGTGTAGAAAGATAAAATATGAGGGAAAAAATCATCAACTTGGCCTACAAGAATTTAAAGGACTGCTTATATATTTAACTATCAAGTTTTCTTTGGAATTTTCTGGTTTCCAACATTTTGTGCTTAGGGGAGAGTTACATATACATAAAAATCTGCCAGGAGCTATCGATCTCTTCCTTTACTGTTAGTAACATTGCAAATTACCAATGATGATTTTTGTTTTTTGAAACTGTGGTTGAGAGTTAAAATAATTTGGTTGTAAATCTAGAGTTCTTGAGTATGGAGGTGGCTGTCAATAAGGCACTTCAAGTTCTGTGATAGGGTGGTCAGGTGGTTAACAGTCCTCTTGCCAAGGCAGAGGACATGGATTCAACCCTTGGTCCAGGAAGATCCCGCATGCCGCCGAGCAGCTAAGCTGGTGCGCCACAGCTACTGAGCCCACGATCTAGAGCCCGTGCCTGAGAGCAGCGATGAAGACCTGGGGCAGCCATAAATAAACAAGCGTTCTTGAAATTTTCAAAAATGAAGCGAGGCTTCTGAGGAGCCAAATAAACACACACACACAAAGTTCTGTGGTCCTCGGCCTCATGACCGTGGGTTCAGGGAACTCTAGACGCGAGCGGTCCCAAGGCTCCACAGGACCCTGGGAGCCTACACAGTACTAGTGGGCTTCACAGTGCAGGCTGAGAAGGGATCAAGCCTCCCCTTGAATCTGATTCCCTCTTCAAAGCTAGACTGATGGATATTTCATAACATTCACATCTCATGTTATTTATTTACTTACATTTTATTATTATTATTTTATTTCTGGCTGTGCTGGGCCTTCGTTGTGGTGTGGGCTTTTCTCTAGCTGTGGCTGGCTAGCTGGGGCTATCCTCTAGTTGTGGTGTGCGGGCTTCTCCTTGCAGTGGCTTCTTTTGCTGTACAACATAGGCTCTGTGGCTCACACACTTCAGTAGTTGTGGCTCCCAGGCTCTAGAGCACAGGCTCACTAATTGTGGCACGCAGGCTTAGTTGCTCCATGGTATGTGAGATCTTCCTGGACCAGGGATTGAACCCATGTCTCTTGCATCTCCTGCACTGGCAGGTGGATTCTTTACCACTGAGCCACCAGGGAAGTCCTCTTGTTATTTTTTAAGGGTGGCTCTTTTTCAGTTGTGTATCATTTACTTATTCATTTGTTAAATATTTGCTAAGAGCCTGCTTGTGTGCCAGGACCAATGCTATGTTTTGAGGACATAAAATGACTAGAATGTGGTTGTTGACCTTGAGGGGCTCACAGTCCCAAAGTACAAATAATTATAAAATAGGATGAAGGCTAAAGCAAGGGACTGTGAGCCAACTACTACAGAGGAATAAGCACCTAGATCCTTTGAGAGTGGGCATCCAAGTCTGAGGAGGTGACATCTGAACTAGTTTATGAAGAATAAGCAGGTGTTTTCAAGACAGAAGATGGAGCAGAGGGAACTACTACAGGAGAGAATAAAATTTTTATATGCTACTTTGTTTGTATGTATCTGAACCTACTTTAAAAGGAATCAGAGACAAGGTTCCATAGTGTGTTAGGTTATGCTAAGATTGAACTTTATCCTGAAACAAACTAGAGAACAATGAAGGATTTTAATCTAATAGTATAATCATCAGATTTATATTTTGGAATACCATTTCTGTTCAACCTTAATGGTTAAGGAAGTCATTCAGGCTAGAATAGATAAGTTTCTAAAATGGAAAACAGGGCAAGAATTTAAGAGATTTGGGAAGTAGAAACTCTAGCTGTTCTAGAAAATAAATGGACACAATTCTATCTTTAGAAAGAAGTCAATACGATCTACTACAACAATGTCATAACCAGTCTCCATACTTCTACTCTAGTTCTTCTATAGTACATTTGCCATGTATCCACATATCATTTAAAACTGAAATTTCATGTCATTTCCCTGCTCAAAACTCTGCAGTATTTCCCATCACCCTTAGAATAAAATCTGACTTTAACTCAGCCTACAAGGTCCTGTTTGATCAGGGCTGCTTAGCTAGGTGACCTGATCTCTTTCTTCTCTCACTTGCCTGAAGTCAGATCTGCCCTCACACTGTACCTTACAACAACATCCATTATTCTCCCACCTCAGGACCTGTCCTTTTTGTTCTCCCTGCCTGGACTGTCCATCCTCCAGATCTTCTCATAGTTTTCTCCCCTCAGTCAAGTCTTTGTCAACTGTCACTGATCCAGTTAGGTGTTGCCTAAACACCTGACCTAAAATAGTCAATGGCCTTTGCTGACCCCATCTTTCCCTTCAACCTGCACTTATTAATACTACAACCTGAAATTATAGATTAGATTGTTGATCTCAGTAAAACTGTAAAGTAACACAAGAAGGATTTAATCAGATTAGGATTAAGATCAGATTAAGATCCTTGCCTCAGCAGAATAAATCAATCTGAGGTTGGGCCACAAGAATCAAATATGTTCAGGCTTTCTTCTCCAAAGTGTGCCCTACAAACTCAGCATCTGTGAGTTTGTTAGAAATGCAGGATTTCAGACCGACCTACCCAATTAGAATCTGCCTTTTAACAAGATCCCTAAGTGATTAAAATCTGAGAACCACTGATCTATAGCATTATTTTTCAAACTACAGAGTTACAAGCTACAACTAGCAATATTTTAAATGAATAGAGCAGAAGGGCAGGGGATAGGTTAGATTAAGAACAAAAAATAGGAGAGTATAAAACATGTAGATCAGTTAAGTATCATCTTAAGAAACTATATGACATTAACAAACCAAAACAGTTTCTAGATGGGGAGAGTTCAGGTTAACATTTACTAAGAAAGCAGGAAGAATTGAACTTTGTACTTCAAAAGGAGGTTTTGGTTTTATGAGGTGCTGGTTGTATAAGCTGTTTATTTTTATTTCATCAAAGCCTGCAAGTGTTTGCATTCCAATTTACCATTGATAAAGGCTTACAGGGTAGCTTCTTTTTAAAAAATTAATTTTAAAAGGGGTTATGAACTAATTCTGTGGGAAAATGAGAATTATAAATATTAGTTTTCCTTTGAGATAATATAAGCCAAACTTTCAAAAGTTAAGGATGATCCATAATATTACAATTTGTTGTATATTGTGTTTGTAAGCATTCCCTAAAGTATTAAAATTCAGCTAATTTGTGTAAACTGCAAAAGCAGAAACTCTGATGCTTGATTAGTAGTATATTGTATTAGAATTCTTTTTGAGGTATATATTATATGCATAGTGAACTATTATTCAGAAAAAAACTATATACTTACATGCATAATTTAACAATGTAAAATATATTTATTACTATAGATTGTGGTCAAAATGCTTAGAAGCTGCTGATCCACAGGTTAGCTAGGAACCTGAGGTAAGACTAAATCCATGCCGGAAAGTGATATTATATTGTGACAATTGAATCAATCAGATCTTCTAAAGAGAGTTTGGAGAATGAAACTGAAGGGGTTGTTTTGACAAACCTTTTCCAGGCTATTAAAATTGTCCTAGTTTCATCTTATCACATGTAGAGCAGTGCTTAAATTATTCAACTCTTTCCTCCCACCACTGCAAACTTGAAAAAAATCAAAGAGACTAAAACCTCTTAAAGTCAGCAATTTGGGGCTTTAGAAATGTCCTTACCTCAACATGCATGCTGTTAATGAATAACAGATTTAGAGGGTTACAGTGCCTTTTGGGTATTTTAAAAGGAAAATGAAAAATAGAATAGCAGAAGATAGAATTAATTTTAACCATAATAGTTGATAAAGACTCAGTACAAATCCAGTTGTTTGTAATCCATAAATATAGTTTTCTAGTAATATGACATTTTGAAACTATTCATCATTAGCTTTTTCAAAAGCGAATGCATATTTAGGCTAACTAAAACCTTTCTTTTGTTCCATAGACATTGCAACATGTTGCTAATATAAAACCACACAAGGTGCACTAATTACCTAACACATATTCCACAGATCTTTTTAAACATCTGTTATATTTAAGGCATTGTGGAAAATAGCCTTTGCACCATCTCAAGGCAGTTTTTCTAGACAGGAAAAGTTGAGTGTTGATAGATAGGACAAGCAGGGGCAAAATTTCTGTACATTTGGGGGGAAAAAATAGCCTCTAAATTAAGGCCAAGTTTTGACTAATTAGAGGTTAATGAGTTACTGTACTACCAGGTTATTTGGATCTCATACTCCCTTCCTATTCTTTTGTTTGGCAATTTAATTCTCCTCTGGTATATCCCTTAAAGAGTGAGCAATTTCAGAGCAAGTCTCTGAAACTTCAATCAGTTACGTTTTCTTCGGGGGCATTTTGCCTCTGCATAGAGCCTGTAATCCTTAAAGAGATTAATTTCATATATTCCTGTATGTATAAAATTGTTAGAATAGTGTTGGGGTAACAAAAAAGGGTGAAACAAAGAGTAATCAGTGACCACACTGCCTATGGTAGGTACTCCATAAAGACTTGTCAAATGAATGAATAAAATAAATAAACGTGGAAAAATCTCCAAAATCTATTTTAAAGCCAAGAAAGCAAGATGCAGTAGTAGTTTATTCTTTAGTAGTAGTATATATATGTATATATATACATATGTATACACACACACACACACACACACATGCATTTGTGTATGTGTGCTGAGTCACTCAGTCATATCTGATGTTCTGCAACCCCATGGACTGTAGCCCGTCAGGCTCCTCTGTTCATGGAATTCTCCAGGCAGGAATACTGGAGTGGGTAGCCATTCCCTTCTCCAGGGGGTCTTCCAGACCCAGGGATTGAACCTGGGTCCCCTGCATTGCAGGCAGATTCTTTACCATCTGAGCCACTAGGGAAGCCCATTTGTGTATATACATGTGCATATACTCACCTCTGCAGAGACGTTCTGGAAGGATATGCAGGAAGCTGTTACCATAGCAGAAGACAGAACTTTGTGGCTGGCCATGGTAAGTCAAAGGGAACTTGATTTGTCACACATTGCCTTACAGTTTTTGAATATTACCATACACATGCATTATGTAGTAAAAAAAAAAAAAAAAAAATTATTTTTAAAAATTGCTGATTTAAAGAACTGCCTGAGGAAAGCAGATGCTTCTGAAAGTAACAGAATTAACAGGCAGAGGCTCAAGAAGCAAACAGAGAGGAGTGAGAATTCCTGAGGGAAAGTGGGAAAGGCCTCCTGTGCCTTTGGCCTTGTAGACTCAAGCAGCCCCATTCTGGGCCTGTGTCCCCTCTATCCCACATTTGTCTCCACTCCCGACCTTCCAGGAGTAGCACCTTCTCCATTCCTCGGAGGCACTTACATTTCTGTACCTTTGCATAAGCGGTTCCATCTACTGGAATGCACAATTCCTTTCTTGTCTACTTAAAAAAATTTCCCATTCATTCTTGTTGAAGCCATTTCTCCTCAGTCTGTGCTTGCACAACTCGGTTGTTTTTCATTTTAAAATTTTTATCAGAGTATAGTTGATTTACAATGTTGTGTTAGTTTCTGCTGTACAGCAAAGTGACACATAAACATATATCCACTCTTTTAGATTCTTTTCTCATATAGAACTTTCCTGGTGGCTCAGATGGTAAAGAATCTGCCCGCAAGGCAGGACACCCAGGTTCAATCCCTGGGTGGGGAAGATCCCCTGGAGAAGGGAATGGCTACCCACTCCAGTATTCTTGCCTGGAGAATCCCATAGTCAAAGGAGCCTGGTGGGCTGCAGTCCATGGGGTTGAAAAGAGTCAGACATGACTGAGTGACTAACACTATAGGTTATTACAGAGTACTGAGTAGAGTTCCCTGTGTATACAGTAGGTCCTTATTAGTTTTGTTTCATTTTTAAATTTATTTGGCTGCACCGGGTCTTAGTTGCAGCATGTGTGATCTAGCTCTCTCAAAGTGAGAGTTAGTTGCTCAGTCATGTCCCATCCTTCATTATCCAAGAATAACAAAGTAGCCATTCCCTTCTCCAAGGGGTCTTCCAGACCCAGGGATCGAACCTGGGTCTCATGCATTGGGAACAAAGAGTCTTAACCACTGGACCACCAGGTAAGTCCCAGTAGGTTCTTATTAGTTTTATAACAACCCATTCTTATTTCTATTTAGAACTAATCATCATCTTTTTGTTTACAAGACTTTTTATTCAGTCTTTTTTGGTATCTCTTTTTGTTTACATATGTGTTTACATAGCTGCAGGCTGCTTGAAGGCAGGAGGTGTCATTTGTCTTTGTACTCTATTGCTTAAACAGTAACTTGTACGTAACAAGCCTGATGCATAGTAGGTATAACCTTCAAAATATTCATTGAATGAATGACTGAAGATAATCATCTTCTTCATATGGCTTATATACTGACATTAAAATTAGGAGGAACAATTTCTACTGGAAGATCTATTGAGTGGCCTTAGAAAATACTCCTAATAAGTACACTAAAGTTATAGTAGAATGCCCACCAATAAAATTGACTTAGGGGTTCAGGATGGGGAACACATGTAAACCCTTGGCTGATTCATGTCAATGTATGGCAAAAACCACTACAATATTGTAAAGTAATTAGCCCCCAACTAAAATAAATAAATTTATTAAAAAAAAAAAGTTGCCTTAGGGGAATTAAGCTTTTAAAAAAAGTCATTAAATGGATTTTGCAATGATATGCAAATTCACCTGAAAGAGCTCTGACCAATAAAACAGGACTGTAACCAGATTAAAGTCATTAGCATATGCAAAGGAAGAATGTGTCCCTCGGTAGCAGGGTTAGCAGCCCCCTTAGCAAACAAGAGTAGGAATGCAAAGGTCCTGGGGAGAGCCATTCCGTTGTCTTCATTTTGGCAGGACTCTCCTTATTTGTGGAGATAAATGTCTCAGGCTCTCTTAGCAGAGGCCAGTAAACAGCGGATTCCTCTAATTAACCCCTCCTGTTCATTTTTCCATACTTATCAAGTAAGCTTCCAGGCCTGCTTTCACTCCCATGTAGGTCTGCCTTCTTGAATACACACTGTTCACAATGACCTTAACATTCCTGGATTTCTGACCTTCACATTTTTCATTATAAATTGAGTTATTTGGCTCTTAGAAAATGTAGTCCAGACAAGTGAGCTACATTAATGTGACTGTGTGTCCCTGAAACATTAATAAGCTCTTTAAATGCTGACAAAATCAGAGTTCTGAATCTGCAAAGCTGGAGGATCAAAGGCTATGGCACAAACATCAAGGAATACATCCCCACCCCAAACTGTCCCCACCTCCCAAGTAAAGCTCTGGGAGACAGGCAGCTTACTTCCAGGGCAACCTTAGGACAGCCATCCTGCCAGTGTGCCATCTGACAAATATTTATATGGAGAGCACCTGCTGTTTGCCAGACCCACGGATGCAAGGACAGAGAGAGGAGGGGCTGTGCAGGGACTACACGTTATGTGGTTTGTCTGATCCATTTGTTCTTAGCCCTAAAATTCACTGATTACGAAGCCCTAACCTTTTGATAAAATCAAAAGAAATCTTTCATAGGAAAATGCCCAGAAACCGAGCTGGTCAAGTTGTTTATTTTACTGAAAATTAATGCCTTTGACATATAAGGATGGACTGTGGAATCAGACAGATCCATGCTGAATATTTGGTTTTATCATGTATTAGCTGTGTGACACTGGTAAGTTACTTAATCTCTTAATGCCTCAATTCTCTGATCTGTGAAAGGGATGTAATATTTAATATTTAAAGGGTTAAATTAGACACTGTATATGAATTAATAGCCTGGTGCTTAGCTTGTAGTAAGCAATAAATAACTGCTATAAGTATTATAATGCAAAATGTTATCTTCATTAATTTAAGTTAAACCTAGGCATCTGCAAAATAAAAGGCAATCTTAGCTTTACTCAATAGTGAATTTCGGTGAAAGGCTCCTTTGATCTGAATAAGAAGTCATATTATGTCATCTATGTCATCCATTTAATTTTGATTTCTTTTAATGGCAAAAAGCTCTGAAAATAGTGGCTTAATATAGGTTAAAGTACATACTCCAAAACTGATTTAAATTCATGTCTCTTCATCACCACTGTGAATCAATGGAACCATCTTGGGTGAGGTATATACATTATTGAAGCTTTCTGTGGGCCAAAAGGATGATGAATTCATGTTTTAATTTTAAAGTGATCTAAGTAGAAGTAACATTCAAAAGAATTTTATGGTATTTTAGGGTATTGAAGATTTCTACTTGCAGAGACACTAACAAGACTTTGAGCTTCAAACCACAGGAAGTCCCTCCTCTTCACTGGAAAGTTTACACTGTTGTTTGCTTTCTGTCCTTACTTCCTCACATGACAGCTGAGCTGTAAGAGTTGATGGGGTTTCTTTGAGCAGCATCCATAATGCTCTGTGTAAGACCTCGGATCAAAAGATTTATTTAGTGTCATGGTCAAACACACCTATGATGTAACAAAACTAGGAATGCACACCTCTCAGTTAAGTTGTTTCTCTTTCTTCTTCTCTATCTGTACTGAGCACATCTACAACTTATGCATGAAATTCAATCACATACTTTACAATTTGTTCTTTGGAAAGTCAGTGGACTAAGTATAATAGAGAAGAGTTTCTTTTTCTGATCTCTTTTCTAGTTAAAATTTCTTGAAAAGGATATCAGGACCAGGCTCTGCAGCAAAGTCTCATTTAGGAACTGCTGGCACATCCCAATTCCTGTTGATGCTGAGAGCAATGAGTCATGACAATGCATGGAGTGTCTTTAGCAAAGAAGACCAACCAGAAGTGTTACTGAGCTCAGGTGCTCCATCTGTATCCAGAAACCAAAATATTCCAGTCACATAAAGTTTTCCAGGACAAAAACATTTTTTCACCATTTGGAAAATGACAAGGGCTTGCCAAGTCTCCAAAAGGGGGTTAGAAAAACTGGAATACTTGTTCAGGGGCACCAGTGTATGAAAAAAAAAAAGAACAATAATGGAAGATCTGATTAAAATGAGAGGCATCAGTGGTTTCATCCAGTTGTTTGCCTGTTGAAGGAAAGTGGTTTAGGAACCAGTTGAAGAATCTGTTTCCAGATATTAGAAGAAAGATCCATGATTCTAAAGGGAAACATGACTTGATATTGGCATGACTTCAGTTTTCTTCCTTTGCCTCAAACCATAAACCATTTCAAATATTTCTAGGGTGCATGGCTTCATTAAAGTTTCTAGAATTTGATGTCTTCTTTTGCTTGACCAAAAAAGGGGACATTTTAAGGTCATCCTAAAACATGTCAGGCAAGTTCAATTTTGTTAAAGTTTCAGACTTTTAAAACCAAAACTTTTTGCATGAAACTATTTCTACTATACAAGTTCAAGCATTTTTCCTTTAAAAATTACTTTAAATTACAGCATATTTCAAATCTACAAAAGTCCAGAAAATGATATCACAAATAATCTAGGTAGCCCCTACACAGAGATTTAACAAATGTTAATGCACATTTTTCTTAGATCTGTTTCCTTTTTAAAGAAATAAAACATAAGTAATGGTAACATTACAGCTCCTGTACCTTTTCTTTCCATCTGTCTTCAGAAGTATTAATAACTAATAAGCTGAATATGGTATATTTGCATTTACATTACAAAAGTGTGCATCTGTTAACAGTATATACTATTGTACCTTTTGGCAATTTATGTGACTAGTGTCATACTTTACATATCTTTCTATTTTTTTTTTTTTTTTGCTGCACTGCACTGCCTAGGGGATCTTAGTTTCATGACCAGGCATTGGGCAGCGAAAGTGGAATTCTAACCACTGGACCCACTGGACTGCCAGGGAATTTCCTACATATCCATTAGAAACTAGTTTGAAATGATGTTTCTGAAATGATATAAATTTTCCATTGTACTGCTGCTGCTGCTGCTGCTAAGTCGCATCAGTCGTGTCCAACTCTGTGCGACCCCATAGGCGGCAGCCCACCAGGCTCTGCCGTCCCTGAGATTCTCCAGGCAAGAACACTGGAGTGGGTTGCCATTTCCTTCTCCAATGCATGAAAGTGAAAAGTGAAAGTGAAGTCGCTCAGTCGTGTCTGACTCCTCGCGACCCCATGGACTGCAGCCTACCAGGCTCCTCTGTCTGTGGGATTTTCCAGGCAAAAGTACTGGAGTGGGTTGCCATTGCCTTCTCTGTCCATTGTACTACTAAATTATAGTTTATATATCCACTCTCCTGCTAACTACAAGTAACTTTTCCATTTTCTCACTAGTATAATTAGTGCTGCAGTGAACATTTATGTCCATGTGTCCCTATGCTTGTGTCTTAGTTTCTATAGGGTACATAACTAAGAGTGCAACTGCTGGGTTGTCAGGAAATCACATTTTCATCTTGACCAGGTAAAAGAGGAAACACTGTGTTCCTTTCTTTGAATACATCTGACTCCAAATGTGTGCAGGGGTTTCCCACACAAACCAATTCTCCCACTCTCTGGATACCAACTGAATGCCCTGCAATTCAGTTATAGCTCTAACTAGCCAGTTTGCACAAAACCCACAGGTTAATGGCTCAGTCCCACAAGACTGCAACAGGGAATGAAGATAACTCTTCCAAGACTTTTGACTGAATATGAACAGAGAAAAAGGACATTGATCAGATTAGATTCTAGTCAATGAAATTTTTTTCTTTAAGAGGGACAGTAGGAAAAACAATGACCCCCAAGAATTCCAGGCCCTAATCCCCAGAACTTGTGAATATATTAAAAAATTATATGGCAAAAAGAGATTTGATGTTGAAGATAGAGTTAAGATTGCTAGTCAACTGATTTTAAAATAGATTATCCAGGTGGTCCCAATATAGTCTCAAGGATCCTTACAGGTGGAAAAGGGAGGCAGAAGAGAGTCATAGGAAGATGGGACGATGGAAGGGTCATTGCTTGCTTTGAAGAGGACCCAGCGCCAAGGAATGTGGGCGGCCTCTAGAGGCTGGAAAGGGCAAGGAAATGGATTCTTCCAGAGAGCGTCCAGAAAGGAATGCAACACTGCCGGTTCCTTCATTTTAACTCAGTAAGACCCATTCCCTGTAAGACATCTACAGAACTGTAAGATGATAAAATCATGTTGTTGAAGATGTCAAGTCTGTGGAAGCTTGTTATAGCAGTAAGTAGAAAACAAATACAGAGGGGATTAATATAGAGCACATTTGTATGTTGAAGGGAATTATTTAAAAGAAGAAATTGATTATGCATAAGAGGAGAGTTTAATTGTAGGAGCAAAGCCCTTGAAAGGGGAAAGATACAAATGGCAGAACTGCCTTTGAAAGGAGCTGAGAACTTCATCTAAACGTAAAGAGGCATAGAGTAGATCCAGATGGTGGGTAGAGGTGTCTTAGCAAGATGAGAAGCCACACTCAGATAGGTCCTACGTTAGTCAATGAATGGGAAGGCGAGTTCATCAACTGAGAGCAAGGATGGGATAAGGAGGTTTTGGAGGCTTAAGGGACTGATGTGAACTACTCATTCTGCAGTAAAGGAGAACAAACATACTAAGACTATAGGATTGCCAGACAATATGTGCTGCCTGGTTGCCTGGTTGAGACTATGAAGCATGCATGCTTCCCAGGTGGCTCAGTGGTAAAGAATCCACCTGCCATTGCAAGAGACGCGGATTCGATCCATGGGTCGGGAAGATCATTTGGAGTAGGAAATGGTACCCCACTCCAGTTTTCTTGCCTGGAGAATCCCATGGACAGAGGAGCCTGGCGGACTATGATCCACAGGATTGCAAGAGTCGGACACCACTTAGTGACTAAGCAGCACACACAGGAAGGATGCTGCGGTATTTTTAATTACCCTTATTTTAGCTGAGCAGGTGTAGGCACAGAAGAGGCTAATAATGAACAGCTTTAAAATCTAACCTGAGTGAGGAAGTTAGGACAAGAAAAAGGCGGTTCAGATAATGAAAAACTGGCAGGATCAACAGATTAAAAATTGGCTGGAGTGGGGGTACCAGAGTAAATGTACTAAAGGGGTAGGAAGAATGGTTGAAAAATGGGATGTTCAAACTGACAATTTGGAGGTGCATGGACTGGTGATGACATAGCTGTGGGAATGGCTAGCTACAGAAGGGTAAAGAGAAAATGATATTGCAAGTGAGGAGCTCAAGCATCTGAGAAGCCCGGATACTGGATAATCTCTGTACATGTTATCACTAACAGCTGACATAAGTAGGAGAAACAGATAGTCAGCCAGGAGCAGAGGTCCTTAGTAAGTCAGAGTGACTGGGAAGTTGGTTGATGAAATCAGCAAGGAGGTTGCTCTTTGTAGGAGGCGGCAAGTCTAATGGCATTAAATTCAGTCTGTGGGAAATAGCTCTAATCATCAGAGGTGTAAAATCAGCAAAAGATTCTGCTTTCGCTGACATCCAGTCAAAACAGAAGTTCTCCTCTATCAGTAATATATTCCATAATTCAAGGTGTAAAATGATACATTATTTTATTTTTTGATGCAAATAGTACACATTGAATTTATCACAGGTCCAACGTTTATGGTGCACAAATCTATGTATTTGTGTATTACAAACAGAGGATACGTGTATGAAGCCAGATATTTTATGCATCAACTCATAATAAAATCAATCATAAAAATGCAGATAAACAGGATTAGAGAAATATGTCTGAGAGTAAACTACTGAATAATTTAGGTTGTTTTTCTGGATTTTTGTGATGTTTATGGCACTTTTCAATTTGTTAAAATTTATAATTTTAAAAGTTGTTCATTCTAAACATTTATTTTTTTAATCTATTTTTTAAGTTTTTAAGCTTCAGACACAACAAAACCTAGGTCTTCCCCAAATAGGCCACAAATCTTGCCTAAGGTTTAACAGCAGTAGATGGAAAAAGGGAATACTTTCTAGCTATAAAACACATAGTTTTACTATGGTTAAAAAAGTAAAAAAGGGAAATTCAACTATTCTTAGTATTAATGTCAGACATTTTTTCCCGGGAACATTATGTGATGTAATTTTCATAAATAGCCTTCAGAAAACATTTCATAGAGCTCTTCCTAATACTGTCACTCAATAGGGACTTAAGATGTAATTCAATAAGGGTGAGAATGAGAGGTAGAGGTCTCTACTTGTCTAGCCTCTTCACAGATCAGATGTGAAAGTATCTAGAAATCTACAAAATGGATACGTTAGACCTCCTGTTAAACATAACAGACTGAACACACTTATCCCTACTACTCCCTCAAGTAACTTCACTAAAATGAAAGTAAAGTGATAAACCAGTAACAACCAAGAGGATGGGAAATGAGAGCAAAATTTTGGAAGATGGAAGATGAAAAACAGACATTAGCAGAGAAGAAAAGGTGAATTCTAACCACCTTCAAGAGACAAAGTCAGCAAGAAGGATTCCTTTATGTTCTAAAGAAGAAAGCTCAGAAATTACAGGCAGCAGCATATACTTCAGAAAGGGAAGAAAGAATGGGAGTGAAAAAAAAAAGGATTGGCTAAAAATCTCCATAAAGGACAATTAGATTCTCAATTCCTCGCTGTAAGGCCCAATAACAAGAAGGCTCTCTCCTGATTGCTGTCTCTCCTGATCATGGTAGAGGGCTGGAAGTTCATGCCCTGGAGCTGTCGGAATTACAGATGTACTGAACTTCAACACAACAGGCATTCAAGCATAGGGACTGAGTGAAATCTGCATATTGAGTTTTGAGACTCCCCCAGTCCCTTCTCTTTACTTGGCACTTGAAACAGTTGACAACTAGCATCACAGAGAGAAACAGTTTCATTCTGGGAAACTGATGTGGCCAGGAGAAAACCCCAAAGATGCTAACAATTGACACATGCCTCCACAAAACACCTGGGTCCAAATACCAGCTCCCTAAGTGGGGACCATCAATCAACAAATTCTGCCTTTTGAGAGAAGAGCAACCAGTCAATTTTTCAATGCTTCAGTCTAAAATATGAATGAACAGGGACTTTCCTGGTGGTCCAGTGGTTAAGACTCTGCCCTTCCACTGCAGGGGGCACAGGTTTCATCCCTGGTCAGGGAACTAAGATCCTGCAGGCCACACAGAGTGGCCAGTAAATAAATAAATAAAATATGAATGAATAGCAGACTGATAAGATGAAAATATGAAAATGAAAAATGAAGACTGAAATAATCAAGAAGATGAAAGGGAACATATAGATAAGAGATGCAGTGCAGGGCCAGCAGAAGAAAAGTTAAAGGAATTTCCTTAGAAAGAGAAAAGATAATGAATGTAATACAAGAACAGGATAATATGGAAGAAGAACATTTCAGTTCAGTTCAGTAGCTCAGTCGTGTCTGACTCTTTGTGACCCCATGAACCGCAGCATGCCAGGCCTCCCTGTCCATCACCAACTCCCAGAGTCCACCCAAACCCATGTCCAGTGAGTTGGTGATGCCATCCAGCCATCTCATCCTCTCTCGTCCCCTTCTCCTCCTGCCCTCAATCTTTCCCAGCATCAGGGTCTTTTCAAATGAGTCAGCTCTTCGCATCAGGTGGCCAAAGTATTGGAGTTTCAGCTTCAACATCAGTCCTACCAATGAACACCCAGGACTGATCTCCTTGCAGTCCAAGGAACTCTCAAGAGCCTTCTCCAACACCACAGTTCAAAAGCATCAATTTTAGAGACTAAGAAATAGATCACAGAAAAAATGGTGGCAGAAACAGAAAATTCAATAGAAAGTCTGGCAAGTAAGAGACGAAATATCACTGAAAACAGAATAACATGCCAAACAGACAGAAACTAGAAAAGACAAATAGTTACAGGGAACACTTAGAAATTCAACATCTATTTAGCAGGGGTTCCAGAAAGAGAATAGAGGAAATAGAAGGGAAGAATTACCAAAGATAGAGGGCAGATTTAGAGGGCCCACTGAGTGCCTAATATATAATGAAAAAAGATAAATCACGGCAAACCTTTAAGATAATTAAGAAGATGGGTTAGAAGTTCCAAAACTTTAAGAGAGAAAAGACAAAGGAATCTGAATGCCATTGGTTTGCTCGCAACTGTAACTAGAAGACACTATAGTGTCTTCTGGAAACTAGAAGACACTATAGTGATGCCCTTCAAATTATAAAAGAAAATGATTTCCAACCTAGAGTTCTAAGCCCCACCAAACTATTAACTGAGTGTGAAGACAAAGGAAAAACAGTTTTCAACATACACAGTCTCCAAGAATGTGCAATCTGATCTCCAGAGTATACTGAAGGAATACTCAACTAAAGTAAGGGAAAAGAGGACAATATGGAATTCAGGAAACAAGGAGTCTGTATAGGAAATGATTCCCAGGATGTTAGGCAAGTATAATCCCAGGATAAGCACAGAGCAATGAGCCTTAAAAATCAGTCCAGAGTAGAGTAGGGGGTGGAGAGCTCCAGGAGAGATACCTCCAAGAAAACGAGAACCGACAGATCATCTGACATGATTAATTGCATTGAGAGGAGGAAAGTTTGGGGGAAAATTGGGACTGACATATAGAAAACACTTGACAAAGTCACAGCTGGGGGTGGAGGCAACTCCTGGTAGGTATCTAGAGGACAGAAGCCAAGGATGCTGCTAAACATCCTGCAATGGACAGGACAACACCCCCAAAGAATTATCCAGTCCCAAATGTCAACAGTGCTGCAGTTAAGAAAACAGGCCTGGAGTCTTTGAGGATTATTTCATCAGAAAGCTGTACATAAAGATTGATGACATGCAAGCGTAGCGATTTAGAACTGACTCAGCTAAATATTTTGATGCAATGATGGAAGCAGTCTGGCTGTGAAATATATCTTTGGGAATATTGAGAATGGTAAGGTAAAGACAAAAGATATAATAATAATAATATACAGTGCTTTGTACCTCAATAATCGCTTTCATCCATGATTCCTAGGGTACTTTATAGACTAATAATAACTACTCTGGTACTCACATACTACCTTTTATCTGAGGATCTCAGGCACTTTCACAGCACTCTCACAATGTAGGAAGTATTATTAGCCCCATTTTGTATGTAAGTAAACAGAGGCACAAAAGTTAAGCAACTTTCCCAAAGTCACATGTCAGTAGCAGCCAACATTTCCTGACTCAGCGCTTGTTAATACTAAGAGAACTGGTCTGAGAGATGCAGTGATAAATTATGTAGCAGAGTGTTATCCTAGTTTGTTCAGGATCTATTGTTTTCAAGTTAATATTGTGTATTTAGTACCTTATCTTTTTGGTCTGTATCTCCCCTCACCTTTAGAAACCCAGGACTCTGTTCAATATCCTATTAATGAACGAGACTGTATTTACAGAGTGTTTTCCTTGACCAAGCAATTTTCAATTCTTAACTTAAAAACATCTGCTGTTATTACTGGCTTTATAGTAAAGAAAGCTGAGTTTCAGAGAATTTAAAGAACATGCCCAAGAACACTCAGCTGTTTATATGTTTGAATTCAGGTACATTATATCCTCTTTCCACTATATCCTGCAGTCCCTCCAAGAGAAAATCCTCTGGAAAGTTACAAAGCATATTAACGTGAACCTGTTTAATGCCCAAACCTCCTCCCTCCTGGCCTTAAAACTCAGAAAACAGAGCAATGAATCATTAATTGAGGAGTTTCAAGTGGCGCACCCAGGTTGGTACCAGCCAGGCTCAGCCTTTTAAACCGATTCCGGAGGAAGGCCTTTAATTTTTTAAAGGGTTTTTCCAGAACTCAATCCGGGTTATCCACATGTTCACTCCCAGCAGACAGACCAAAGAGGGGAACTGGGTGACTTTCCTCTCTGACAAATAAATAGCATGTGAATCACTGTGTCCTGTCCTTATTCCTGGGCAGGTCCACGCTGGGGGCTCACCCACCATGTGCCACCTGGGCGAAACAGATAGTACTAAGTAGGAAGAAAGATTCACGTTAGGTAAGAATGTGACTCAGTGCTAGCCCACTCTTTACAAAATGGTGACCAGACATTTGTACACGTGACAGTGGTGTGCCCTGGCATTCCTCTGATACAGTGAAGTCTGCCTCCTCAGGTGCCTGACAGTGGCAGTTCACCCTACCCTGATCCAGAAATCTGAGTTGATCTGAATCTGAAGATAAGATTTATCCTATGGCACGTTAACGGCAGAAGAATAGAGACAATCACCGCCCCAGCCCATATCAAATCAGCCTCAAAGCAGCTTTAGGACTTTGGGAGGAAGCTTTGCTGCTAAATTCACTATCTGAAGAGGAGGTATAGGGACAGAGTTAAGAGGAAATTCCAATTTGATTGGGATCGCCGACAGGGTATATTTTAAAATGAGTTTAACATTGTTTTCCTGCAAGCCTAAGATAATAGTAAAGCCTTGATAATACACTGACAATTGAAGCCCTTCCTTTCAGCCGACACTCTCAACTGAGACCACAGACATAGAAAGAGGGGGCCTGGGTTTCAGTTCTTCCTACTCCCCTGCCTGCCACCCTAGTGCATCTGAAAAGGAGGCAGCGACGAGGAAAAGAGAGGCGAGAGTCTTCTCCCATCCTGGCTAGTCAGGCCCTAAAACACCACCAGTTGATTGCCTTTTCCCCTTCAGCCAGCAGCATTTGAGATTTTCCCTGGAAGAGTATGTCTTGTACTTAAAAGGAAGAGTGGTGGGAGACAGGAGAGGCGGAGAAGAGGAGCGGGGAGAAGGGCGTGCTGGGCCTGTCGCGCTCCAGAGTCGGAGGCGCCCGGAGGCCGGCCGCCGCGCGGCTGCGCGCCCAGGAATGCGCGGTTGCCGCGGCGTCCGCGGGGCTGGCGGCGGCGGCGGGCTGGACCCGGCGTCGCGCACCTGAGCGCCGGGGGCGGGGCGGCGGCGGGCACAGCCCCCCCGCCGCGCGCCGCGCCCCTCGCGCGCCGTCTCGGTCCTTTCCGCCCGCGCTTCGGCGTCGCTCGGCTCCGCTCCTTCCCCTCCCTCCCCTCCCTCCTTCCCTCCCTTCCAGCCCGGGAGAACCGCGGGCTCCGGACGGCGAGTTGGCCGTGGCTTCTCGCGCGCGGCCGCTTCGGCTCACCTGGGCGCCCGCTCCCAGCCCCGCTCCTCGTCCCCCCAACTCCTCTCAGGTAAGGGGCCTCCGGGGCAGTGCGCGCTCTCCACGCGAACCTGTACCCCTGGACTCGGCTGGACGGCTGGGTCAGGACACGTCCTGCCTCCTCCGCGAGTCGGTTAGGGGGCTCCGCGCCTCGCCCTGCGATGGTGAGGGTGTCGGGGCTGGCCCCTCAGACCGGAGCGAGGGCTGGAGATGCGACGGGCCGACAGGTGGCGGGTCTGGCTCGGATCCCCCGCGACCGCTGGAGACGCAGACCCCGGCGGCCCGGGGGTGGGGACCCTGCCTCTCTCCTCCCCTCCAGGGGCGGCGACCGTCCGGGCCCGCCGTGTAGGTGCGTCGGAGAAACTCGGCGGGGTGGGGACTCGGCGGCTCCTCGCCTGCGGCGCTGAGTGGGGGCGCTCTCGGTGAGAAGGGCCCTGAGGGGCGCGGCCCCGGGGCAGACCCTCGAGCCGAGCGAGGACCTCACGCTTCCCTTCCCCGCCCCCTTTTGTGTTTCCCCTGCAGAGCAGCCGGTCCCGGCGGGAGGCGCGGCCGCCCAAGCGCTTGGGGGTCGTTCCCTCGCCTCCTCCGGGCGGCGGGAAGGAAGAGGCGGCGGCGGCAGGAGTCGGGGCGGGTGGCCTGAGGTGAGAGCCCGGCCGGCCCCGCTGGGAATATGGCGACCGGTGGCTACCGGACCGGCGGCGGCGGCAGCACCACAGACTTCCTGGAGGAGTGGAAGGCGAAGCGCGAGAAGATGCGCGCCAAGCAGAACCCCCAGGGCCCGGCCGCCCCCGCCGGGGGCACCGGCGACGCGGCTGGGAAGCTCCCGCCGGGGGCCCTGGGCACCTCGGCCGCCGCGGCGGCCAACGAGCTCAACAACAACCTCCCGGGCGGCGCAGCCGCCGCCGCCGCCGCACCTGCCGCCCCCGGCCCCGGGGGCGTGAACTGCGCCGTGGGCCCCGCGCCGCTGAGCCGCGCTGCCCCCGGCCCGCGGCGGCCGGAGGACGAGGCCCCCAGCACCGCCGCCGCCACTTCGGGGGCAGCGCCCGCCCGGGGCGGCGAGGAGGAGCGGGACTGCGCCCCGGAAAAGGGCAAGAGCTCGGGCCCCAGCGCCAGGAAAGGCAAGGGACAGATCGAGAAGAGGAAGCTGCGGGAGAAGCGGCGATCCACCGGCGTGGTTAACATCCCCGCCGCAGAGGTGAGCCGGGCGGGGCCGCAGCCGGACCCTGGAGGGCTGCCGCCTCCTGGTCTCATCCCTCCGGGACCCAGAGCTTTCCCCCTCGAGCCTACACTTCTTCGCCTTTCTCTGAGTAGGCAGGCAGGGGGTGATGGAGTTTTACTTTCAACAAACGCTTCCTGGGAAGTTCCGCAACCCAGAGTCGGACACGTGCTTTTCAGGCTTCCTGGCTAAGATCTTAGACACCAGAGCCTTCTTTTCACTGGTGGAAAGATAACGTGGGGCTTCAGAACTTGCCTACCTCGTTTCTGCTTGATCAGTTAGAAAAATTGGTAAATGGTGATGACGACGTACTCTATTTAGTTTCCCACGTGTCCCTCTCAAGTTATCGGATCGTTTATCTCTTCTTCCCTCTTAGCAGTGTTTAATAGCACCTGTAAAGAAAACTTGGCCTTAGCACTGCCCCAACTTTATCTTTCAGTGAACCCAAGATAAGTATATCCAACCGAGCATATGTACTATTTCATATATACACCAGCTGTTGGAAATAGCGCACACACACACACACACACGCACTTTTTTCCTGCGTGGTATTCTGGACAATAGGAACGCTGTAGCAACCCACAGTTCTTTTGCTCTCTGCTTGTATTGAAGTATTTGACCCTATGTATTCTGGAAAATATCTGTGGTAGGTTTGAGAGTTTTTTTGGGGGTGGTGGTGGTTGATTTTTTTTTTTTTTTGTATTTTTGAGCCGTCTGAAAAACATTTCTGTGGGCAGCAGCAGCATCTTCGCATTAGAATGCCTGGTGAAACTTTTTTACTTATGGTATAACAGCACTTCTCTCTACTCAACAAAACAATCGTAAACAAGTTTTTAGTTGCTTTAATGGTAACTCACCGGCTTGGGGAAGTGATTCAACAATCCTATTTCACCCGAAGTAGTTGCATCTTTTGCTCATTGGCTCTAAGGTTTTAACCTTTTTTTTTTTTTCCCCTCCTGGCCTTCTAATTTATTCAACTTTGACACACAGTAAGTAAATAGTAAGAATTCACCGACTTTAATTGTGGTTCATTTAAAAACATCTGCAGTAAGTTAGGGTGTGTATCAAACACACCAAATTTTTGAGTCTTAATATGATTTTCCACACCTAGAAAATCAGTTTTTCTTTGAAGGGTATATTTTTATGCATGTTTCAGGAAGATTTTTTTTTTTTTCTTTTCTCAGGAAGATTTTTATCAGCCAGCAAAACTGTCCTCTGTGGTTTGCTACTTGCACAAAAGATCTGTTATTCATTAAATTGCTTTAAAAGGAATTCATGAGAGTGGTAATCAAATTTCTAGGGTTTTTTTAAGTTAAAAATATGAAGATTAAGGGGAAACTGAAGACAAGGCTTTGGAAAAGTTACATTCCTCAGCGTTATTTTTAAATATAGCTGATAGTCCAAATAAAATAATTTGTCATTTCCAATCTTTTCCTCATTGTTCATTTGACAGGGGTCTTATTTTGGGAGATTTCTTGGCAGATGTTAAACTTCATTTTTTTGTCTGGATGCTTGTGCTAAAATTGTTATTTCTCAATACCTTTTTGTGTTTGTTTTTTTAACAAGGGTAATGTTTACTGGGAGAAATAAGTATGGTGTATCTTGTGAGGTCCTAAGAAACATCCTTTGTTAATATTCATGTTTTGGGTAAGGGAACACAGTGCTGAGAATGTAGATGACTCCCCGTTACAATTGAGTCTAATACTCTGGAATGTTATTCGATTGGGTGTTGGCAACTCCTAAATTTAATCTTCCTTAAAAACAAACAACCCAGGGTACCATTTTTTTGTCTGTGGAATTTGAACCTTTTTTATTGAATAGGGAATTGAGTACTGCTTTCTTTTTGTGGTAACTGTGGCTCTATCTGTTTCATGCTGTAGGACCCAACAAAACATGGTAATGTTTTACCACAGTATCTAATTAGCAGGCATATTTCTTGAGTTCCTCCTCCCCATATTTTCAGTTTTTAAAAAAATAAAGTCTTTTAGATTATGTTAATCACGTGCCATTCACTTCTCTTAGTTTCAACATTGTAAATGCCAGTTGCTGTGGAGTCTCTTGTATAATACAGTTTAGCACTACTATTTTAAAAAGTCATATAATATTTTATGAAATTTTCAGGCATAAAACTATTATAAAATATTTTATAATATTATAAAATATAAAAAGATCAATATTCAAAAGTAGACTTGTATTTATATATATATATATATATATATAGTGTTGAATGACAAATCTCTTATTTTCAGGCAGTATTCCCAACCAAGTTTATATTAGTAGATTAGCATGTAACTTGTATGCAGAGTCTATTTTAGTGTTTGATAAACATTAAATTTCTTCAAAAGTATTAAGCATCTGTGTAAAACGTTCGTTGCAACTTTCATTAACTTATTTTACTGATTACAGAGTACTATAAAATTGTTACAAAAGAACCTGACAGCAGATAAAGATGATACAAGCAACTGGAAGATAGTTTTAGTAAGGAAGCAGTTCAGAATCTTAAAGTGTAAGTGGTGAGGGGATACTGCCTGTGATGGCTATAATAAATGCAAATATACAGATGCTCATTAATGAGATAAACTTTAGTTGCTCTTGTTTGCTAAGAGGTTTTTTTTTTAGAAAACTTTTTTCTAAATTTTTACCTTTTCTGTTTTTTTGAGTACTAGCCTGAATTGGATAAATTGAATGTAACATACTTCCTGTGGATATTTTTTATACATTTATTAGATCAGCCACATATTTATTACATGTCTCTGTTCAAGGCACTATCATAAGCACTCTGGAGAAAACAAGAATAAGGCAGTGTATATTTTCAAGTAGCAAGACTGTAATCTAGGAAGAAGGCATAATTACATGAAGAAACTTAAGTACGTACTGAGTTAACAGTTTAAAAGCCATCTTAACACAGCATGTAACTAATTGTTAATTAAAATTGTTGTCTGTTTAAAGGAAAGAGATGATGGGGCTAAAAGTAGCTGTTGAGGTTGAGGGTCTTGAACTGAGACTTAGATTTCTTTACTTATATGTTTATACATATATTCACACATAAATGCATATATACCTGTTTATATAGTATTTTAAATGTCAAAGTGCGGTGGTTCTTAACTGTGGCAGCATATCAACACTATTTGAGGATATTAAAAAATGCTTCCCCTTTTCTGATTAGTTGCCTTCTTCCTCCTTGACCCCTTACGTTGAATGGGTCTGGGATGGATCCCAGGTATTAATATTTTGATAAGCTCCCCATGTGAGTCAGGATTTAGAATTATTGGGTTGCATTCTAGGGATGCAGAAATGAATAGGACACAGGCCTTGCCCACAAAGGGGTGCTTAAGTAATAAAGGGAACTGTATTAAGTAATACAGTGTTAAGTACAGGCTATTTCCTGAGCAGGATACCTAACTCAAGAGAGTTAGTTGGGGAAGGCTTCCTCGACACTTACACCCATGTTTTCAGAGTGCCTGTGAGGTTATTGCCATTGGGTAGGTGTGCGTGAATGGATTAACAAAGGTGGTTTTCATAGAAAATACAATCTTTCAGTAGATAGAGACCTAGTGTTAAAGTTGCTTTCAGTCGTGAAAACTCAGCGACTCCGTGGACTGTAGCCCACCAGGCTCATCTGTCCATGGGATTCTCCAGGCAAAAATACTGTAGTTGGTTGCCGTTTCCTTCTCCAGGGTATTTTCCTGACCCAGGGATTGAACCCCAGTCTTACCTCTCATGCATTGGCACACAGGTTCTTTACTGCTTCTGCCACCTGGGAAGTCTCAGATAGAGGTCAAATGACGCTAAAGTTTGAATTTAAATATAAAAGTTAAAATTTATTGAAACTTAACTGTTTTCATTGTGGTCGGCTAAAGTGTTCTACGTATTGTCTTAATTAATGCTCACAGCACTCCCCAATGGTAGTTATAGTAACTGTTTTCATCCCCATTTCCAGAGGAGAAAATGGAGGCTTATAGAGTTTAAATGACTCAAGATCACATGGGAAGTGAATAAATGGTAGAGAAGTATTTTAAAAGTCTTTGGTTTTTTGTGTACGTGTGTGTCTAGGGAAACGGAGTTTTTAAGAGTTAATCAATTTTGCATTATTGTGTATTTTTCTAGATTTTTTCAGTAACTTTTTATTAGAGGTTTATCTTAAATGATTTCAACATATAAATGGGGAAAACAATGAAGATATGAAATTGAATAGAAATTATGGTCAAATTTGTAGGCTCAGAGTTTGCTTCTAACCCTGTAGTCTATAGTTAGCTTAGAAAAATTTTGAACACTGAATCATCAGCAAAATAAAAATCTGCTTTTGGCTAGCAGTCAGAAAGTGTGGATCTTTGATTTTACTTAAGTGATACCTTGTTTTTCAGTCAAGATGGAATTATAATACCTACTCCATAGTTTGAAGGAACATTTGATATATAGAAACTTCTAAGTGAACACGATTGAAGTCGCAATTATTCAGCATATTTATTGACCATTATATAGGACAAGTTCCACTTAGTAAGTCGTATAAATCCAGGTAGCTTAAGAAATGCCTTTTGGTATGCCCATTATATTCTAGACTGTCTACCTTTCAATGTGATGAGTCAGGGGAAGGACTAATAGTGATTCAGAGTTGGGGAAAATTGGACTAGTGAGTAGAGTAGATACAGCATAAATACTGAGGTTTCTTAGTAAGCTTTTAGTCCTAGCCTTTCTAAATGTTTGAGCTCATTGATAAATTGAAATTTTAATATTATCAGAACTTTTAGTGAGTTTTCTAAGCTGAGAGACCTTTTTCCATAAAAATAATAATTATGTAATTAAAGCAGATGATATATATGGTATGTTTATTAAGCGCCCAGGCACCGATGTAAGCACCTTATATATATTGATGCATTTAATTCTTACTACACCCTATGGGAAAATGGGACAATAGGGCAAGTTACTTGCCTGAGGTAAAAAGCAGAGATAATCTGTCTTCAAAGCCTGCTTCTTAAGAACCATTATATTATATTTCAGTGTATTGTATAAGTATATACCCAGTTTAAGAAATACAAAGATTATTTTGTAAGAAGCTAATAAATTACTGTAGAATTTGAAAATGACCATGTTACAAAAGACATATAAAGTGGGACTTTATTGGAAAAATTCAAGAGCAAATAAATACATAAACAGTGGCATTAAAATTCTTATTTAAAATTTTTGTCAAACTAGTGGCCTTACAACTGCTCTTCATTATTTCTACACTGGTTTACAGCACATGTGGTCAGAAAATAATTATGCTCTTTAATAGTAATGCTGATATCTTAGAAGTTTAAAATTACTGGAAATATTAGAGTTTGAAATTTTCCAACACTTTTTTTTCTTTTCAAAAAGTGAGGTATAACTTACATATCATAAAATTCACCTTTTTAAAGTGTACATCAGTGGTTTTTAGTATGTTCACAAAGTTGTGCTCTAAGTGCTTTTACATTTTCATCTTTTTATTATGTTCATAGGACCTGTGGTATTTGCGGTAAATTTTAGCTCCCTACTCAGTAAAATGCAACAGTATTCAAACCAGGAGAAGCTATTAAATTAATATACTATCTGCTTCCCCTGCATTTCACAGAGAAAATGAAATGGTAGAATCTTCTGTTTTTAGTTTCTTAAAGCTTAGACCTCTGCTACTACTTGTTTTTACTAGAATTTAGTATAAGAGGTACATAATTTAACTGATTGTAGTATTTTCAACTTGTTTAAAATTTTACATATCTTTCATGGAGATCTGCAAAGCTCTACATCTAAACATTTGGAAACTTTGATTCAGAGTAAACATGGAGTTTCAGGTGATTAAACTTTAGTCATTTATTACTTAAGTCAGGGTCCTAAAAGACGTGGCTGTGGGTGGGGGTATCTGTACCATTATCACCTATGTTATCTATTTAAAGTGCAGATTTCTGGGATCTACCTCAGGGAAGAGTTACCTGAGACTTCATTTTAACATATTCTCACGTGATTCTTGTAGATACTGAAGTTCAAGAAGAACTGACTTAAATGCCCCATACTGGCTTACTGATCTGTGAAATGAAATTGATACTGATTATTTTATTAATTCATTTAATAGTTCTGTGAGATAATGTTTCTGAAAATGTTTAAGAATGACTAAATGATAAATTATAGTTATTATATAGGTATAATACATTGATAACTGATTGTTGATGTCTAATGGAAATTTCTTGGATGTTAAACATGCTTTTTCCACTTAATTAAGAACTTTATAGATATTTTAACAGAGGCAACTTGAGATACTTAGAAATTGAAAGTATCTTAAGCATTTATGTAACGTCATATATTTAGTACAAAATGTTGTGTCTGCCTGGCTTCTTGAAGAAGCCTAGCCTACAGAAAAAACCTCTAATACTTAATGTGTAATTTGAACTTTACGTTTACTCATTTTTCTTTTTCGTATTCTTTAAGGGAAAGTGTATGTTTGTAAATGTTTAATAATTAGTTCAAACCCTTGAAACAGGTTTTGTCCATCTTATTAAAGTATTCTCAAGTGAAGTCTTTCCCTTTTGTTTACTACTCTTACATATTTGACCAGTTGGCATCCGTAACTAGCCAGTTGATTCTTAACATATTTGCTTATTGCTGAGGCAGCTTTAGGTGTAAGTCATATGCATTTTTGTTTATAGCTGCGTACAGACTGGTGTTAACAGTTGAGCATCAGCCATGTATTACATTCTCCTTAGGTTACTTACAAATATACCAGGCCCCATGTCAGAATGAAGTTAGAAGAACATTTAATTTTTAAAAACAGTAGAATTATTTACTTAAAGGGTAAGAACAGCTCCAGTGAGTAGAAACTTAGCATGTGAATTGGTTAATAAACATTTATTCCTTGATAGTCTTTAGAAATTTCCTTCACCAGAGTTGTATGGGTTACAGTGTTTTTCAATAATAGTTTTATTTGCTTTATAAGTTGAATTTCAAGAAAAAGGGCTGTTGTATTCTGAAAGTGAATATTTTTTAGTTTTGCTGAAATGAGCAGGTAGGAGAGGACTTACGTTGTAGATTACAGTTCTGTGACAGCTAAATTTTGTTTGCAGACTTTTTTTTTAAACTGTAAGAGACTAACTGAATAAGATAAATAAAAATAATAAAATATCAGTTTGAAATACAGTTGAAAACAAGTTTTGTAATAAAATTAACTTTAAAAGATACCTTTTAATATTCAGCTAATCTGTGGGCATATAAGTGAACTACTTAATCTTATTTGAGAAATTTTCAGGTTGTATAAAGTATGAAATGATTTTTCTATTACTTTTGGAATTCTCTGCAGTATATTTTTAGTAGTATTTAAAAAGAATGGAAATCTGAGTTATGAAGAGCAAAATTAACATTCAGAAGATGGTGCTTGAGAAATAGGATTTAAAAATATTTTAGCTGACATAGTCAAAGAAGCTGCATTAAGTCTCAAATTCTTGACAAGACTTCTTGATATTCTGTAACGCAAGCAAAAGTTGATCCATACCAAATTTGTATAAACTTATTTTTTTTTCTCCTGCTGGTAAAAACTGTGTTAAAAAAGTAATGTGTTCATTGTAGTTCTCCTGTGTAAATACAAAAAAAGATAGTGAAACCTATCACCTCTTATCTTATACATATTATTTGTTTCTAATCTTTTGTCTCCATAAAAAATGGAGCCACACTATACAGATTTGTGTGTATATTTAGTCTTTCATTATGAGTATTTTTATAGTGTTATTCTTCAAAAATAAGGATGGATTTTTTAAAAAATTGTGGTAAAATACCATACATAAGATCTTAAATCATTTTTATTCATTGCTATTAAATACATTCAGATTGTTGTGCAGAAATTATCACCACTAGCCATCCCCATAAGTCTTTCATCTTATAAAATTGAAGCTGTATACTTGTTAAACAATAACTCTCCGTTCTACCCTCCCTCCAGCCTCAGACAACCACCAATATACTTCTGTCTTTAGGAACAGATACGTATGTGTTATTTGATGTTAAAATATTTAAGCATAGCTTTATTGGGAAAAGACCCTACTGTTAAACAGCTGTTTCTTTCTTTTCATATAATGTGTTTCCTGAACCATTCAAGAAAAGTGTTTGGGTCATTCAAAGCATCGTATAGGTATGGGCTCCTTCAGATAATTGTGAAGGATGCCCAGAGATTTTTTTTTTTATCTCCTCTGTTGCCTTTGATTTTGGTGGGAAATTGAGTAGAGCTGTAGTAATTACAAGTGCGTGTAAGCTATAACTCAGCCTATAAGTTCATAAAACTCAACATATGCAAAAATCCCGTGATTAAAAACCACAGGGCATATGGAAAAGTGGAGTTTAGGGGAATAACATTCAAAAACTTTGTCAGTGACATGTGAAAAGACAGAAACCTTGTAAGGACTAGTGCAGTTTTATACATGTTAAATGGTTAAGAAATATAAAAGTACTCGAATTAATATGACACGACTTTGTAAAAGCGCTGAAATTTGGTTATAGAAGTGGGTCTCAAAGGGGTTGAGATTTGGAAGTGATGGATATCTGAAGTTGGATTGAAAATGTACCACCAGATTCGGATGAGTGTGGCTCATAACACATGCAGTGAACTTAGCTGCATGGCAGAAGTTTGTGGTGTATTTTGTGAGTTTCTTTGCAGCTGAGTTGTGTTTTCTTTGCTTACCTAGTGTTTCTTGCGGTTGCACAGAAGCAAATGTGAAATTTGGGTTATGCTCAACTTGCTCCATAACATATTAGCTGCTTAGGAGCAAATTGAATTTTCTAAGCAAATGTTACAGTATGTGGTGTGTGTGTGTGTGTGTGTGTGTGTGCGCGCGCACCCATACATGTACATCTATGTGTCTGTCTATATCTATATGCATGTGTGTGTTTGAGCTCAGTGTCTTGACTCTTTGCAACCCATGGCCTATAGTCTAGGCAAGACTACTGGAGTGGATCACCATTTCCTCCTTCAAGAGATCTTCTTGACCCAGGGATCAAACCCATTGCCTCTTGCATCTCCTGCATTGGCACGCAGTTTCTTTACCACTGCACCACGTGGGAAGTGCATATCTGTATGCATAACCATAAATCGGATAATCTAATATGTAAAGTCCAAGTAATGAGGTAGAGAAAGGTCTAGAATTGAGAATGCTTGTTTAAGAGTTGATACTGATTGCTAGGACAGAGGTAGTAGAAAAGGAAAACAGTAGATGTATTTTAGAGGTGTTTTTTGGTAGCATTTGAAAATTACGTAACTGGATGTTTTGAACTGGAAAAGTCTTTAGAGATCATCTATTCCATACAAAAAAGTATTAATTTGGTATTCCCAGGCTACTCCTAAAACTGAAGTTGTCTGTCAGCCTCAGTCTTAACTCCAGCTGAGTGTTGCTCTCTCCTGCCCTTCAGCTCTATCCTGATTATTATTCAGAATCTTGCTGATTTTATTCCTTCTTAAATACTCAACCTTTATCTCTCATCTTGTCATTAAGGAATGTTCCCTTAATTCTCTTTCACCTTCAACTTACTTTTCCTTCCTTAATTGCTCAACTTAAAGGTATCGTTTTCACCTGCCAACTCCCATTTAACTTCTCAGACTCAATACTTTTTAAAAATCGATTTTGCCAAGTTTGCTTGTTGCCTCATAATTGCCAAACGTGACAGCTTCTTTTCTATTTTCATGTTACCTGACCTTTCTTTAGCATTTGCCTTTGTCACTCCTCTCCCTTGGGGGCTGCAGCACTTTTGGTAGATTCTTTTTCAGTTGGTTTACTCAAAAAGATTGGCCAGCCTTCTCTGTGCCCCAGGCGTAGTGCTAGCTGATGGAGTGAGTCACCTTATCCATTATCACCCGTCTTTAAGGAACTTCCGGTCTTCTCTCAGGGATTAAAAAAAAATACTGTCTTAGTTTAGGCAGCTCTCACAAGAGTATCATAGACTGGGTGGTTTATAGACAACAGAAGTTTATTTCTCACAGTTCTGGAGTCTGTGAGTCCAAAAAGAAGACTGCAGCAGAATGGGCGTTTGGTGAGAGCCTGCTTTCTAGTTCACTTGTCCTCACATGGTGGAAGGGGATGAGAGAGATCTCTGGGGTCTCTTTTATCAGAACACTAATCCCATCCATGAGGACTCGAGCCTTGTGACCTAATCTCCTCCCCAAGGCCCCATCTTCTAATATCACATTGGAGTTGATGATCCCCACCCACATAGATATTGGGGAAGTACACTCACTCAGTCTGTAGCAGATAATTATAAATTTGATGTTATAAAAACTATGATGGAGGAAAGAACAAAGTCCTGAACTAGCTCAGAAAAGGGAGCCACCAGTTCTGTAAGGGAGTCAGGGAGGGCTTTATATATTGTGAAATGGTATTAAGCCCTGTGACTTGACTAATGAGGACTTCCCAAGTGCAGAGGGGACACACTAACATTCTGGATAAAGGAAGGCACAGAACCAGGAGATAATAGCGTTATATTGTGTGCGTACTGTGTGGCCAGCACTGTGCTGGGGGCTTTCTATGCGTTATTTCATCATCTTCACATTAGCTCACAACATAGATTTTTTTTTTAAAAAGTTCTTTTCTCATTTTACAAGATGAGGAAGTTCAGCCTCAGAGAAGTTGTGACTTGCCCAAAGGTTATATTGGCAAACTTGGATATGACTCCACATTTGTTTAGGTGCCAGTGCCCACACATTGGTTATCATTGTTGGAAAGAGGGAGGGATATGTTCTAACTGAGGAAATTTTGATGTGCGGCGAATTCATGGTTGGGAGTGAATGGAGAACACTCAGTAAGAATGATATGGACCATTCTTGTGATAGATCTGAATGTCACGCCAGGGAATTCAGACTTTATTCTGCTGTTCTTTGTTAGTATTGTTGGCTGGGCATTTCCTTCCTTTGTCCATATCTATTTATACAATAAGTCTGACAGCTTCTGGAATAAGTTTTGCCTGCCTAATTTGCAGTTATTAAGGGAATTTTCTTGTTCAGAGACAGGTGCCTATTCAAGCATGGTAAACAATATAAAATCCTATAAACATAATATGCATATAATAGGATAATTAAATCCATATTTTCACATGGGTTTAAAAAAATGAGAGGATAGGCTGTAAGCAAAGTTAAACCAAGTGACTCTTTATTACAAAAATAATTCTATACTGAAAATAGATTTGGGGATGACTTTGGGGAGCAGGATGGAGTGAAGATGGATGCTCTGGTGACATTAAATTGTCAGAGTCTGTTCTGAGTGTAATTATGGAGAGGTTTATAGCTTAATACTATCGCTTGGTTTAGATTTTTCCTTGTATTTCTTGTAAAAACAGGTGTTAATTTCCATTCCCAGATTCTTTTTTAGTTCATCTTGGGATATAGATGCTTGGAATACAGGTGCTAAAGGATGGGCATCACCTTTGTCTCTTTATTGCTTATTATTCTCTCAGCTCTAGAGGTGTTCCCTTTCTCCCTTCCTTCTACTTTCTCTTACTTTGAGGAAGTGCTTCTCTAGATCACATTTTAGGAGTATTTATATTTGATAATTGAAAGGTAATATCTTGCTATTGTATAAAATTTGAAATTAAACAGCCAAAACAGGATTGTGCAAACATCAGCTATAGATTACTATTATCAATTGTCATATATTCTTTCATTTTATTTTTATTAATTGGGATTATACCCTATATACATTTTTACAACTGATCTTTAAACTTTATATAATAAATATTATTATTCCCTTTTAAACTCTTGAAAGTAAAGATGTTAACTGCTGCATATTTTTTGGTTTTATAAATGTAATTTCCACTCTCCAATGATAGCTATTACTTTATAGTTTTAATATACAATTCCTGAGGATATTTTTGGACATACACGTAAAATAAATATCTAAATCCAGAAATTTAGTCATTGTACAAATATTATAACCTTTTTCTTATCAATATATATTTTCTTCTTTTTAATTTTATTTATTTATTTTTGGCTGTGCTGGGTTTTTGTTGCTGTGCAGGTTTCTCTCTAGTTGTGTTGAGTAGAGGCTACTCTTCATTATGGTGTGCCGGCTTCCCACTGCGATTGCTTCTCCTGTTGCAGAGCATGGGCTCTGGGGTGCCTGGGCTTTAGTAGTTGTGGCGCATGGGCTCTGGAGCACAGGCTCCGTAGTTGTGGTACACCAGGCTTAGCTGCTCTGAAGCCTCTCTTAGATCACCTTTATATGTCAGTGAGTGTATAACTGTGTTGTGATTCTTAGTGGCTACAGAATATTTCATAATTTAGATGTTCCAGTAAAGCTGCAACACATTTCACTACCTTCTTAGTACAAATTGTCTATTAGACACTGAACTTGGCCTTTGGGCATTTGTGTTGCTGTATCTGTTCTGTTCTCAGCATTGCTAGGATTTGGACAAACTCTTAATTCTTTTTTTTTTTCCTTGAGAATTTGAAATCTAATATGGAGGAATAAGGTTATATGAGATAATTTTGAAACATTTAAAAAGTGTATAATAAGGTGTTGAATATTGTGCCATTCTGTTAGTATAGAGAAGTGAGAGTTCCCAAAGAGGACTGAATGGTCCAGGAAATTTCATCGAGGGTGTATGAGGTTTGAGTTGATCTTGAAGGACTGATAAGAAATGAGCAGATGAAAAGGAGAATCATATTTCAGATTGAGAGAGAGCAGAGTGGGCTATGGTAGAAAGGTGGGAATTAGCAGCCCTTGGGATAGACGCTTTGTTTATTTATTGGCTGTGCCAGGCAGCTTGCAGTATCTTAGTTCTCCAGCCAGGATTAGAACCCAGAACCCTGCAGCGAGAGCACTGAGTTCTAACCCCTGGACCAACAGGGAATTCCTGGGATAAAGGGTTTATGTTAGAAAATGTGTCTCAACTTTCAAACACAGCGTAGAAGGATACAGATATTATAGTTGGTACTTGGATGTTACCTTCAAAGGTCTTCTCTGTAGATCATTTGCAGCACTGAAGTTCATTCATAGTAATACTCCTTTTTAAATTACAGGCATACTTCAGAGTTTGTTCTAGATCACCATAATAAACATTGCAGTGAAGCAAATCACATGAATTTTTTGGTTTCTTAGTGCATGTAAAAGTTATGAGTACACTATAGGAATACTATAGTTTCTTAGCATTATATCTTTAGAACTGTACATACTATAATTAAAGAATTACTTAATTGCTGAAAAATGCTAACCATCTGAGCTTCCAGCAAGTCGTGATTTTTTTTGCTGGTAGAGGGTCTTGCCTCAGTATTGATGCCTGCTGAATGATCAGTGGTAGTTTCTGCAGATTATGGTGACTTTGGCAATTTCTTAAAACAAGACAATGAAGTTTGCCCCATCAGTTAACTCTCCCTTTGACTAATGATTTCTCTGTAGCATCCAGTGCTGTTTGGTAGCATTTACCTACAGAATTTCTTTCAAAGTTGGAGTCAGTCTTCTCAAACCCTGCCACTGCTTTATCAACTAAGTTTATGTAATATTCTAAATCCTTTGTTGTCATTTCAACAGTCTTCACAGCATCTTCACCAGGAGTAGATTCCATCTCAAGAAACCACTTTTCTTTGCTCATCCATAAGAAGCAACTCCTCATCCGTTCCAAGTTTTATCATGAAATTACAGGAACTCAATCATATCTTCAGGCTTCACCTCTAATTCTACTTCTCTTGCTCTTTTCACCAAATCTGCAGTTACTTTCTTCACTGAAATCTCCCATGGGGGTTGGCATCAACTTCTTCGAAACTCCTGTTAATGTTGGTATTTTGACCTCTTCTCGTAAATCACAAATGTTTTAAATAACATCTATATAGTGACTCCTTTCCAGAGATTTTCAGTGTGTACTTGGCTGCCCAGACTCATCAGAGGAATCACTGTCTATGGTAGCTATTACTCCTTGATCATTGGGTTGCAGAATGAATGTTGTATTGGCAGGTATGAAAAGAAAATAAATCTCTATCTGTCTCCATCAGAGCTCTTGGGTGACCAGGTACATTGTCAGTGAGCAGTAATATTTTGAAAGGAATCTTCTTTTCTGAGCAGTAGGTCTCAGCAGTGGGCTAACCATGTTGTAAATACACGTACTGTTATCCAGGTTATGTTGTTCCTTTTATAGAGTACAAGAGCCCTAGGATTTTCAGAATGGTAAGTGAACAATGGTTTTAACTTCAATCTGTATAAGCTCCCAACTGACAAGAGAGTCAGCCTGTCCTTTGAGACCAGGCATTGACCTCTTACTTCTGATTGTGAAAGTCCTTAATGGCATCTTCTTCCAGAATAAGGCTACTTTTTTCCTTCATTGAAAATCTGTTGTTCAACGTAGCCACCTTCGTTAATGAACTTAGGTAGATCTTCTGAATAAATTGCTGCAGCTTCTAAATCAGCAGTTACTCCTTCACTTTATCCTTTTATGTTAGAGAGATGGCTTGCTTGCTTCAGCTTCATAAGCCATCCCGTGCTAGCTTTTCTTCTGGAGTTTCCTCACCTCTCTCAGCCTTCATAGAATTGAAAAGAGTTAGAGCCTTGTGTTGGATTAGGGCTTAGATTAATGAAATATTGTGGCTTGGTTTGCTCTATCCAGACGACTAAAACTTTCTCCATATTAGCAATAGGGCTGTTTTGTTTTCTAATCATTCAATTCACTTGAGTAGCACTGTTAATTTCCTTCAAGAAGTTTGCCTTTGCATTCACAAGTTGGCTGACTGTCTAGCGCGAGAAGGCCACCTTTAAGCTTGTCTTGGCTTTCAACATGTCTTTCTCAATAAGCTTAATCCTTTCTAGTGTTTAGTTTAAAATGAGAGACTTGGGACTCTTCGTTTTACTTAAACACTTAGAAACCATTGTAGGTTTATTAATTGGCTTAATTTCAATATTGTGTCTCAGGGAATAGGGAAGCCTGAGGAGAGGGCGAGAGATAGGGGACATGCTGGTTGGTGAAGCAGTCAAAACACATAGCATTTATCAAAGTTCGGTGTCTTACATGATTGCAGTTTTATTGTTCAGTTGCTCAGTTGTGTCCAACTCTCCGTGACTCCATGAAGTGCAGCACGCCAGGCTTCCCTTGCAGTTTGTGGCACCCCAAAACATTAAAGATCATTGATCACAGATTATAACAAATAATGAGTAAGTTTAAACTACTGTTAGAATTTCCAGAATCTGACACAGAGATAGGAAGTGAGCAAATGCTATTGGAAAAAATGGTTCTGAAAGACTTGCTCAACTCAGGGTTGGTGAAAGAAAATGCAATATTTGCAAAGTGAGACAAAGCAAAACACAATAAAATGAGGTATGCATGTTGATAGACTGTTAAAGCTGCTTTAAGTAGAGAGTTCTCATATTCTCCA
Organism: Giraffa tippelskirchi; assembly: GCF_054371585.1. Classification (NCBI taxonomy): domain Eukaryota; kingdom Metazoa; phylum Chordata; class Mammalia; order Artiodactyla; family Giraffidae; genus Giraffa; species Giraffa tippelskirchi. The sequence continues at coordinate 111,834,792 of NC_137278.1, read as the reverse complement.
CTGCTGCCTAGTTTCTCTTATTATTAACATCTTGCATTGGTGTGGTACATTTGTTACAGTTGGTGAACCAATGTTGATGAACCAATATTGAATAAAATCCACAGTTTACATTACTGTTCACTCTTTGTTATACAGTTTTTAGATACAGATAGATAGTTGAATGTGTAATAGTGTGTATCTACCATTGCTGAATCATAGGGAGTAGTTTACTGCCCTAAACAAATTCCCTATGCTTCACCTCCTCCTCTGACCGGCAACCGCTGATCTATCCACTTTCTCTGTAGTTTTGCCTCATCCAAATGTCATAGGATTGGAATCCTGCTCTGCAACCTTTTCAGACTGGCTTCTTTGATATTAGCAACATGCATTTAAGGTTCTAACATTTCATTTTAAAAAATCATAATAATTACATTAATTAACCTAATCACCCAAGTTACCCAAGGATGATCTGGGATAGTTATTTTCAAAGAGTCTATCTACCCTCAGATGCCAAACATTTGTTATCAGTACAGAGTTACAGCATAAACGAGGTGATGAATCAATGTTTATCAAGTGAACAGTTTTTCAGAAGAATATGCCAAAGCTCTCATGGAAATTCCAAAAGAGGAGCACTAAAAATATTTTGGTTAAGGATGGTATTTTCATAAAATGCGTGCAACTTCATAAGTTGTATATAAAGCCTTGAGAAATTCCTGTTGCTTATTTGATCATGGCAATTAGAATATGTTTGTTAAAATATTAATCAATTGAAAAAAAATATTAATCAATTGCTTTTGCTTTCTAGTCCACATTTGTAACTTTGTATGTGGTTTTTCACCAAATATCTAAACCTGCGTTTTCACTGTCTGTCGAAATCTTTGACTTTCCAAAGATCCTTAGAAAGGTATGTTCATTTTTCTTACTTATTCAATGAAATGTCAGAAGGGTAAACAATCTGGAGCTTAAGTGCTTTCTTTCTGCCTGACTTCATTTCTAGATGACAATATATTTGAATTAAGAAAGTTACTTCCACCTTCAGTATATAGAACTTAAGACCAAGTTAATTCCAGCACAAGTTGGAATCAAGATTGCCGAGAGAGAGATCAGTAACCTCAAATATGCAGATAACACCACTCTTGCAGAAAGGGAAGAGGAGTTACAGAGCCTCTTGATGAAGGTGAAAGAGGAGAGTGAAAAGCTAGCTTAAAACTCAGCATTCAAAAAACTAAGATCATGGCATCCAGTCCCATCACTTCATGGCAAATAGATGGAGGGGAAATGGAAATAGTGAGAGACTTTATTTTCTTGGGCTCCAGAATCACTGCAGACAGTGACTGCAGCCATGAAATTAAAAGGCGCTTGCTCCTTGGAAGAAAAGCTGTGACCAACCTAGACAGCATATTCAAGAGCAGAGACATTACTTTGCCGACAAAAGTCCATCTAGTCAAAGCTATGGTTTTTCCAGTGGTCATGTATGGATGTGAGAGTTGGACCATAAAGAAGGCTGAGCATCGAAGAATTGATGCTTTTGAACTGTGGTGTTGGAGAAGACTCTTGAGAGTCTTGGACTGCAAAGAGATCAAACCAGTCAATCCTAAAGGAAATCAACCCTGAATATTCATTGGAAAGGCTGATGCAAAGCTGAAGCTCCAGTACTTTGGCCATCTGATGCAAAGAACTGACTCACTGGGAAAGACCTGATGCTGGGAAAGATTGAAGGAAGAAGGAGAAGGGAACAACAGAGGATGAGATGGTTGGATGGCATTACCGACTCAATGGACGTGAGTTTGAGCAAATTCTGGGAGATGGTGAAGGACAGGGAAACCTGGTGTGCTGCAGCCCATGGGGTTGCAGAGTTGGACATGACTGAGCGATTGAACAACAAGGCCTGTGTTTCTAGCTTATTGATTAAACCTTTCCTGTGTCAATGAAATGTATCCACATGCTTCTCCCAGAGAAGAGATTCAATCTTGAGTTTGGTGGAATATTTTAGATGGTAAAATGATTAGAGAAAGGGACTTTAATTACATTCCTCAAGTTTTCATTTTGTTGAATCTGAGATTAAAAGAGTAAACATAAGGACTTCCCCGATGGTGCAGTGGATAAGAATCTGCCTGCCAATGCAGGGGACACGGGTTTGATCCCTGGTTGGGGAAAATTCTACGTGTCGTAGAACAGTTAAGCTTGTGCACCACAACTACTGAGCCATGTGCTGAAGCTGCTGAAGCCTGCACTCCTAGAGCCTGTGCTCTGCAGCAAGAGGAGCAGGCTGCTGCAGTGAAGAGCCATGCACCACAGCAGCGAGTGCCTGCATGCAGCAGTGAGGACCAGTGCAACCGGAAAAATAAAGTTAGAAAATAGAAGAGTAAAAACAAAGCAGCTTTAAGCTATACCTGGTCCTGAAGTAATTATTTGAATGTAGTGTTTTCCCTTTTGAAGCTTACCTTTCACTGATACGCAATTTATTTTGATGTCCTCAACTCGAAGCTCATTGCTTGCTAATGCATAATTAAGACTTCATTGAGAATGGGGCAGATATGTCTGAATAGATGATTTCATTTATAAATTATACTTCTTCCCGGATTCCTGCTCTAAAAATCACAAAATCTTGAAGTTGACTTGAAATTGGAGTTCAGTTGATGCTAACCCTTTTTTTATTGTGAACTACAGTATGTAATGTTACCCATTCCAGTAAATAGTTGAGGATAACAAATACAAGAAAGTATCTGCCAAAAAATTTGTGGGCATAAGAATCAGTTACAGTAATTGCTGTTATTTTGCAATTTTGTAAATTATTCCCTTTGTATCATTTATGTCTAAGGAAACATTTTTTTTTTTAATGTCAAGTGGAATTTTTTAGAATGAAACTGCATTAAAGATTTTTAGCATTTTATAACCCACTGATTTTTCTATGAAGAGTTTTCACTGTTACTGATTGGAATTTTTTGTTCAGGAAAAAAATTTGTAATAGTATCATATAAGATGGGCATGATAATGACAAAATATTTTGCCCATTTAGTTTTTTATTTTGACAAATCTAGGAACAGATTTGGTAGTTTCATTTGTTGTTGTTTTTCAGTAGTCTTTAAGAGCAGATTTAGGGTCACAATAAACTTGAGTGTAAGTTGTAAAGATTTCCTACATATCTCCTCCCCTTCCGGTTGCTAAGAGTTGGACACAACTGAGCGACTTCACTTTCACTTTTCACTTTCATGCATTGGAGAAGGAAATGGCACCCCACTCCAGTATTCTTGCCTGGAGAATCCCAGGGACGGGGAGCCTGGTGGGCTGCCGTCTATGCGGTCGCACAGAGTTGGACACGACTGAAGCAACTTAGCAGCAGCAGCAGCCTCCCCCTCCATGTGCAGAACTTTCCCCATTATCAACATTCCCTACCGGAGCAGTATATATGTAAGAACTGATGAACCTACACAGACACCCAAAGTCCATGGTTTACATCCTGGTTCACTCTTGGTGTTGTAAGTTCTGTGGGTTTGGACAAGTGTATAATGATACATAGCTATTGATACAGTACTGTACAGAGTAGTTCCACTGCCCTAAAAATCATCTGTGCTCTGCCTATGCAGATCTGCTCCTAACCCCTGGCAAACACTGATCTTACTACTGTCTCCATAGTTTTGCCTTTTCTGGTATATCACATAGTAGCAATCATGCAGTAGGTAGTCTTTTCATATTGGCTTCTTTTGCTTAGTAATATGCATTTAAGTTTCTTCTATATCTTTTCATGACTTGATAGCTCATATCTTTTTAGAACTGAATCATAGTCCATTGTCTGGTTTATTTATCCATTCATCTACTGAAAGATACCTTGGTTGCTTCCACATTTTGACAGTTATGAATAAAGCTGCTATAAACATCCATGTACAGATTTTTGTGTGGACATAGTTTTCAACTTCTTTGCATAAGTACCAAGGAGCATGATCGATAAATTATATGGTAAGACTATGTTTAGCTTTTTAAGAAACTGTCAAACTGTCTTTAAAAGTGGCTGTATTATTTCCATCAGCAATGAGTAAAAGTTTCTGTTGCTCTGTATCTTCAACAGCATTTGGGGTTGTTACTGTTCCTGATTTTGGCCATTCTGATAGATATGTGATGGTACCTTGTTTTAATTTGCATTTCCCTGATGACTCATAATATGGAGCATCTTTTTATATGCTTGTTTGCCATCTGTGTATCTTCCTGATGAAGTGTCTGTTAACAGGTCTTTGGCCCATTTTTAAATTGGCTTGTTTATTTTGTTGAGCTTTAAGAGTTCTTTGTATATTTAGGATAACAATCCTTTTTCAGACTTGTCTTTTTTTTGGCCATGCCACATGGCATGCAAGGCATGCGGAATCTTAGTTCCCTACCAGAGGTGGAACCTGTACTCCCTTCAGTGGAAGCGTGAAAGTCTTAACCACTAGACTGCCAGGGAAGTCCTAAGATGTGTCTATTGTAAATGTTTTCTTGCAAACTGTGATTTGTCTTCTTGTCCTCTTGACTGTCTTTTGCAGAGCAGAAAGTTTTAATTTTAATGTCTAGTTCATCAATTATATCTCTTCATAGATTGTACCTTTGGTGTTGTGTCTAAAATATCATTGCCAGGGACTTCCTGGTGGTTGAGTGGTTAAGAATCTGTGCTTCCACTGCAGGGGACCCAGGTTTGATCCCTGGTCTGGAAGCTAAGATCCCATGTGCCTGGGGGCAACTAAGCCCACTTGCCACGACTACAGAAGCCCCCTGCTCACTGCAACTAGAGAGAAAAAGCCCAAGCACTGCAGTTAAGATCCACTGCAGCCAAAAATAATTTTAAAAAATTTAATTAAAAAAACAAGTCACTGCCAAACCCAAGGTCATCTAGATTTTCTTCTATGTGAGTTGTCTTCTATGAGCTTTATAATTTTAAGCTTTGCGTTTAGATTTGTGATCCATTTTGAGTTAATTTTTATGAAAAGTATAGGTCTGAATCTTGATTCTTTTTTTTGCATGTGGATGTCCAATTGTTCCAGACCATTTTATCTTTGCTCCTTTGTCAGTTAACTGTATTTAATGCAGGATCTGTTTCTGTATTTCTGGGCTCTCTATTGGCCTGTTCTTTCACCAGTGACAAAGTGTCTTGATTACTGTCACTTTATACTAAGTCTTGAAGTTGGATCGTGTCAGTCCTCCAACTTTGATCTTCTTCTTCAATATTGTGTTGACTACTCTGGGTCTTTGGCCTCTCTGTATAAACTTTAGAATCAGTTTGTCAATATCTATGAAAATAACTTGCTGGTCTTTTGATCGTGCTCTCGATGAATCCATAGATCAAGTTGGAAAGAACTGAAATCTTGATAGTGTTGAATTTCTCTAACTGTGAACACAGAATATCTGTATTTAGTTCTTCTGGTATCGTTTCATCAGAGTTGTTTTCCTCATATAGATGTTGCACATATTTTGTTAGATTTACCTAAATATTTCATTTTAGGGGAGCTAATGTAAATATATTTTGTTTTTAATTTCAAATTCCACTTGTTCATTGCTTGTATATAGGGAAATTATTGATTTTGAAAATACTAAGCATATATTCTGCAGCCTTGCTGTAATTAATCATTAGTTCTAGAGATTTTTTGATGATTCTTTCAGGTTCTATGCATATATGATCATATCATCTGTGAACAGTATTATTTCTTCCTTCTCAATCAGTATACATTTCATTTCCTTTTCTTACTGCATTAACTGGGATGATAGTTTCATTTTTTAAGTTTAAATTACCTGATTGCATGGTAATCTTTGAGAATAGTTTTAAAAACAGTAAGATCTCTTTGTAATTTATTAACTTTCAATGCATTTTTCTTTTAGACTTTACTTACTATCAAATATGCAAGTTTGTAAAATGTTGTTCTTGTTGTTAAAACTGTTTAATTTGTTAAAATGGGGAAAAATAATAAAAATTCCTCTGGTGCAAAGAATGAAACAGTGTGATTAACAACTTCTTTTCCTTTCTTGTTTAAAACAAACACCTATCTTTAGCTTTTTATGCACTCACAGGTTAAAAATACTGGCATTCTTTTTTTAGAAAGGTAATCCATTAAAAGCAAAGAATAACTAGTATTTATAGAGAATAAGTTATATACAAAATGTGGTCCACTGGAGAAGGGAATGGCAAACCACTTCAGTATTCTTGCCATGAGAACCCCATGAACAAGTATGAAAAGGCAAAAAGATTGCCATGCAATGGGATGACCCAGAGGGATGGGATGGGGAGGGAGGTGGGTGGGGGGTCCAGGAAGGGGAACACATGTAAACCCATGGCTGATTCATGTCAGTGTATGGCAAAAACTATTACAATATTGTAAAGTAATTAGCCCCCAACTAAAATAAATAAATTTATAAAAAAAAAAAAAAAAGATTGCCATGCAATCAGGTCGGTAGATGCCCAGTATGCTACTGGAGATCAGTGGAGACATGACTAGAAAGAATGAAGAGATGCAGCCAAAGCAAAAACAACACCCAGTTATGGATGTGACTGGTGATAAAGCAAGGTGATGCTGTAAAGAGCAATATTGCATAGGAACCTCAAATGTTAGGTCCGTGAATCAAGGCAAATTGGAAGTGGTCAAACAGGAGATGGCAGAGTGAACGTTGACATTTTAGGAATCAAAGAACTAAAATGGACTGAAATGGGTGAATTTAATTCAGATGACCATTAATATCTACTTCTGTGGGCAAGAATCCTTTAGAAGAAATGGAGTAGCCATGATAGTCAACAAAAGAGTCCAAAATGCAGTACTTGGATGCAGTCTCAAAAATGAAAGAATGATCTCTGTTCATTTCCAAGGCAAGCCATTCAATATCATGATAATCTTAAGTCTATGCCCGGACCAGTAATGCTGAAGAAGCTGAAGTTGAACAGTTCTGTGAAGACCTACAAGACCTTTTAGAACTAACACCGAAAAAGGATGTCCTTTGCATTATAGGGGTCTGGAATGCAAAAGTAGGAAGTGAAGAAACACCTGAAGTAACAGGCAAATTTGGCCTTGGAGTACAGAATGAAGCAGGGCAAAGGCTAATAGAGTTCTGCCAAGAGAATGCCCTGGTCATAGCAAACACCCTCTTCCAACAACACAAGAGAAGACTCTACACATGGACATCACCAGATGGTCGATACCAAAAACAGATTGATTATATTCTTTGCAGCCAAAGATGGAGAAGCTCTATACATTCAGCCAAAACAAGACCCGAAGCTGACTGTGGCTCAGATCATGAACTCCTTATTACCAAATTCAGACTTAAATTGAAGAAAGTAGGGAAAACCCCTAGACCATTCAGTTATGACCTAAATCAAATCCTTACAGTTATACAGTGGAAGTGAGAAATAGATTTAAGGGACTAGATCTGATAGAGTGCCTGATGAACTATGGATGGAGGTTTGTGACATTGTACAGGAGACAGGGATCAAGACCATCCCCAAGAAAAAGAAATGCAAAAAAGGCAAAATGGCTGTCTGAGGAGGCCTTACAAATAGCTGTGAAAAGAAGAGAGGGGAAAAGGAAAGATATTACCATTTGAATGCAGAGTTCCAAAGAATAGCAAGGAGAGATAAAGCCTTCCTTAGTGATCAATGCAAAGAAATAGAGGAAAACAATAGAATGGGAAAGACTAGAGATCCTCTTCAAGAAAATTAGAGATACAAAGGGAACATTTCATGCAAAGTTGGGCTCAATAAAGGACAAAAATGGTATGGACCTAACAGAAGCAGAAGAGATTAAGAAGAGGTGGCAAGAATACACAGAACTATGCAAAAAATATCTTAACGACCCAGATAATCATAATGGTGTGATCCCTCACCTAGAGCCAGACATCCTGGAATGTGAAGTCAAGTGGGTCTTAGGAAGCATCACTACAAACAAAGCTAGTGGAGGTGATGGAATTCCAGCTGATGATGATGCTGTGAAAGTGCTCCACGCAATATGCCAGCAAATTTGGAAAACTCAGCAGTGACGGCAGGACTGGAAAAGGTCAGTTTTAATTCCAATCCCAAAGAAAGGCAATCCCAAAGAATGCTCAAAATACTGCACAATCTGGAATCAAGATTGCTGGGAGAAATATCAATCACCTCAGATATGCAGATGACACCACCCTTATGGCAGAAAGTGAAGAAGAACTGAAGAGCCTCTTGATGAAAGTGAAAGAGGAGAGTGAAAAAGTTGGCTTCAAGCTCAACGTTCCATCACTTCATGGCAAATAGATGGAGAAACAGTGGAAACAGTGGCTGACTTTATTTTTTGGGGCTCCCAAATCACTGCAGATGTTGATTGCAGCCATGAAATTAAAATACACTTACTCCTTGGAAGGAAAGTTATGACCAACCTAGATAGCATATTCAAAAGCAGAGACATCACTTTGCCAACAAAAGTCCATCTAGTCAAAGCTATGGTTTTTCCAGTACTCATGTATGGATGTGAGAGTTGGACTATAAAGAAGAACTGATGCTTTTGAACTGTGGTGAGAAGACTCTTGTGGGTCCCTTGGACTGCAAGGAGATCCAACCAGTCCATCCTAAAGGAGATCAGTCCTGGGTGTTCTTGGAAGGACTGATGTTGAAGCTGAACCTCCAATACCCTGGCCACCTAATGCGAAGAACTGACTCATTGGAAAAGACCCTGATGATGGGAAAGATTGGGGGCAGGAGGAGAAGTGGACGACAGAGGATTAGATGATTGGATGGCATCACCGACTCAATGGAGATGAGTTTGTGTAAACTCTGGAAGCTGATGATGGACAGGGAGGCCTGGCATGTTGCAGCCCATGGCGTCCTAAAGAGTTGGACACGACTGAGCAACTGAACTGAACTGAAGTTATTTAACAGTTTCAGTATACTTTTCCATTTATTTCCTGATTTTTTTTTTTAAGAACATTTGACACTTGTTCAAGTAACAACAGAGTATCAAGATATTGTTAGAGTTGCTACTTTTGGAGGACTTAAAAATGAAGCCTAATTTGGGATGATGATTGGATGGGGAGCTGCTATTTAAATATGTTTCTTAGTTCTATGGTTATGATGACTGTATTTCTCAAACCAATAATTACAATATAGGACCTGATGACAAGATAAAGTATTTGAAACTTGGATGATACTGGAAGAATAGACGTGACCCCTAATCTATGATATAGCTTACTCTTGTCATGTGGAGAAAGTTTTGAGGTTTGTGTGATTCATAAATCTATAATGCAAGTTACTTAAAATTCTATTAAAATCATAGTGCAGGTAACCCTCAGTGTAATATTACTGGTCTTATATCCTTGATCTTTACGTAGCCTCCATTGGATGGGGAATCTTATATATAGTTCAAGCCAATAATTTTTAGGACTAGTCTTTCAGCACCTCTAGGACTGAAGACTTTGAGAGCAAAATGTAAAGACTCATCCAAGTCCATATCTGAAATAGAAAAGGACAGCAGTGAAATTTTAGTGTGCACCCATTCCTTCCTTTCCGTGGCTTGGTTTTAACCTTGTTCTTCATTTCAGGGTCTTGGCCATAGAACACAATTAGAAACACGTGTGTAAGCATGTTGGTATTTGTCTATTGGTATGAGACAGTATCCTTCTAGCGTGAAGTCCCCAACATGCTGTCCTGATGCTTCTCTTTACATTTGTCCTGTCTGTAACCTTTCTTTATTACCAGGTGTCGTTTTGTTTTTGCTTTTTGTTTTGATACTCTTGTAGGGGAAGAGTTCAGAAATAAGATGCTGGAATAAACAAAGACATACTGTTCAGGATTACAGGCAGCTTAATGGGAAGAAATACTGGTTATAAGTATGTGCTGCTGCTAAATCGCTTCAATCGTGTCCGACTCTGTGCGACTCCATAGACGGCAGCCCACCAGGCTCCCCCATCCCTGGGATTCTCCAGGCAAGAACACTGGAGTGGGTTGCCATTTCCTTCTCCAATGTATGAAAGTGAAAAGGGAAAGTGAAGTCGCTCAGTCGTTTCCGACTCTTAGCGACCCCATGGTCTGCAGCCTACCAGGCTCCTCCGTCCATGGGATTTTCCAGGCAAGAGTACTGGAGTTGGGTGCCATTGCCTTTTCCAAATAACCACAATACCACTATTATATATAAATAATAATTCCTTAATATAAAATATCCAGTGTTCAGATTTCCATGATTATCTCTTGCATGTTTTTTACATTTTGCCCAAATAAGATCTGTCAGTTCAGTTCAGTCTCTCAGTCGTGTCTGACTCTCTGCGACCCCATGAATTGCAGCACGCCAGGCCTCCCTGTCCATCACCAACTCCCGGAGTCTACCCAAACCCATGTTCATTGAGTCAGTGATGCCATCCAACCATCTCATCCTCTGTCGTCCCCTTCTCCTCCCGCCCCCAATCCTACCCAGCATTAGGGTCTTTTCCAATGAGTCAACCCTTCACATGAGGTGGCCAAAGTATTGGACTTTCAGTTTCAACATCATACCTTCCAACGAACACCTAGGATTGATCTCCTTTAGGATGGATTGATTGGATCTCCTTGCAGTCCAAAGGACTCTCAAGCGTCTTCTCCAACACCACAGTTCAAAAGCATCAATTCTGCGGCGTTCAGCTTTCTTCACCGTCCAACTCTCACATCCATACATGACCACTGGAAAAACCATAGCCTTGACTAGACGGACTTTTGTTGGCAAAGTAATGTCTCTGCTTTTAAATATGCTATCTAGGTTGGCCATAACCTTCCTTCCAAGGAGTAAGCGTCTTTTAATTTCATGGCTGCAATCACCATCTGCAGTGATTCTGGAGCCCAAAAAAGTAAAGTCTGACACTGTTTCCACTGTTTCCCCATCTATTTCCCATGGGGTGATGGGACCAGATGCCATGATCTTAGTTTTCTGAATGTTGAGCTTTAAGCCAACTTTTTCACTCTCCTCCTTCACCTTCATCAAGAGCTCTTCAGTTCTTCTTCACTCTCTGCCATAAGGGTGGTGTCATCCGCATATCTGAGGTTATTGATATTTCTCCCGGCAATCTTGACTCCAGCTTCTGTTTCTTCCAGCCCATCATTTCTCATGATGTACTCTGCATATAAGTTAAATAAGCAGGGGGACAATATACAGCCTTGACGTACTCCTTTTCCTATTTGGAACCAGTCTGTTGTTCCATGTCCAGTTCTAACTGTTGCTTCCTGACCTGCATACAGGTTTCTCAAGAGACAGGTCAGATGGTCTGGTATTCCCATCTCCTTCAGAATTTTCCACAGTTTATTGTGATCCACACAGTCAAAGGCTTTGGCATAGTCAATAAAGCAGAAATAGATGTTTTTCTGGAACTCTCTTGCTTTTTCGATGATCCAGCGGATATTGGCAATTTAATCTCTGGTTCCTCTGCCTTTTCTAAAACCAGCTTGAACATCTGGAAGTTCACGGTTCACTTATTGCTGAGGCCTGGCTTGGAGAATTTTGAGCATTACTTTGCTAGCATGTGAGATGAGTGCAATTGTGAGGTAGTTTGAGCATTCTTTGGCATTGCCTTTCTTTGGGATTGGAACGAAAACTGACCTTTTCCAGTCCTGTGGCCACTGCTGAGTTTTCCAGATTTGCTGGCATATCAAGTGCAGCACTTTCACAGCATCACCTTTGAGGATTTGAAATAGCTCTTCTGGAATTCCGTCACCTCCACTAGCTTTGTTCGTAGTGATGCTTTCTAAGGCCCACTTGACTTCACATTCCAGGATGTCTGGCTCTAGGTGAGTGATCACACCATCATGATTATCTGGGTCGTGAAGATCTTTTTTGTACAGTTCTTCTGTGTATTCTTGCCGCCTCTTCTTAATATCTTCTGCTTCTGTTAGGTCCATACCATTTCTGTACTTTATCGAGCCTATCTTTTCATGAAATGTTCCTTTGGTATCTCTAATTTTCTTGAAGAGATCTCTAGTCTTTCCCAATCTGTTGTTTTCGTCTATTTCTTTGCACTGATCGCTGAGGAAGGCTTTCTTATCTCTCCTTGCTATTCTTTGGAACTCTGCATTGAGATGGGAATATCTTTCCTTTTCTCCTTTGCTTTTCGCTTCTCTTCTCTTCCCAGCTATCTGTAACGCCTCCTCAGACAGCCATTTTGCTTTTTTGTGTTTCTTTTCCATGGGGATTTTCTTGATCCCTGTCTCCTGTACAATGTCACGAACCTCTGTCCATAGTTCATCAGGCACTCTGTCTATCAGGTCTAGTCCCTTAAATCTATTTGTCACTTCCACTGTATACTCATAAGGGATTTGATCTAGGTCATACCTGAATGGTCTAGTGGTTTTCCCTACTTTCTTCAATTTAAGTCTGAATTTGGCAATAAGCAGTTCATGATCTGAGCCACAGTCTGCTCCTGGTCTTGTTTTTGCTGACTGTATAGAGCTTCTCCATCTTTGGCTGCAAAGAATATAATCAGTCTGATTTCGGTGTTGACCATCTGGTGATGTCCACGTGTAGAGTCTTCTCTTGTGTTGTTGGAAGAGGGTGTTTGCTATCACCAGTGCGTTCTCGTGGCAAAACTCTATTAGCCTTTGCCCTGCTTCATTCTGTACTCCAAGGCCAAACTTGCCTGTTACGCCAGGTGTTTCTTGACTTCCTACTTTTGCATTCCAGTCCCCTATAATGAAATGGACATCTTTTTTGGGTGTTAGTTCTAGAAAGTCTTGTAGGTCTTCATAGAACCGTTCAACTTCAGCTTCTTTGGCGTTACTGGTCGGGGCATAGACTTGGATTACCGTGATATTGAATGGTTTGCCTTGGAAACTAACAGAGATCATTCTGTCGTTCTTGAGATTGCATCCAAATACTGCATTTTGGACTCTTTTGTTGACCATGATGGCTACTCCATTTCTTCTAAGGGATTCTTGCCCAGAGTAGTAGATATAATCGTCATCTGAGTTAAATTCACCCATTCCAGTCCATCTTAGTTCGCTGATTCCTAGAATGTCGACGTTCACTCTTGCCATCTCCTGTTTGACCACTTCCAATTTGCCTTGATTCATGGACCTAACATTCCAGGTTCCTATGCAGTATTGCTCTTTACAGCATCGTAAGTAAGATCTGTAGTACAATGCAGTTGGTTGCTGTGCCTCTTAAATTTCTTTTAATCTTCGCATTCTTCCTCTTTTATTCTTTTGCAGTTTATTTTTTGATTAAAGCTGATTTTCCTGTGCTGACTGCATCCATATGGTGTTGTTTAATATAATCCTCTGAATTTGTATTTCCTGTAAACACATAGATTTTGATTTAAACTAGATGTTTGATCAGATTCATGTTCAGTTTTATTTTCTCAAGGATACTTCATAGGTAGTACTTTGTATTTCCAGGAGGATTAAAACTCTGGTCAACTCTTTTTCTATGATGTTAGCAGATACTGATGAATTCCCTGTATCATCTGTCCCCAAGCTTTTTAGTTTCAGGATACCTTTATATTCTTTGTTGTTGTTCAGTCACTCAGTTGTGTCCGACTCTTTGTGACCCCATGGAGTGCAGCTAGGCTTCCCTATCATTCACTATCTCCTGGAGTTTACTCAAACTCATGTCCATTGAGTCAGTGATGCCATCCAACCATCTCATCCTCTGTTGCCCCCTTCTCCTCCTGCCCTCAATCTTTCCCAGCATCAGGGTCTTTTCCAGTGAGTTGACTCTGCATCAGGTGGCCAAAATATTTATTGGAGCTTCAGCTTTAGTATCAATCCTTTCAGTGAATATTCAGGGTTGGTTTCCTTTAGGATTGACTGGCTTGATCTCCTTGATATCCACGGGGCTCTCAAGAATCTTCTCCAGCACCACAATTCAAAAGCATCATTTCTTTGGTGCTTTGCCTTCTTTATGGTCCAACTCTCACGTCCATACATGACTACTGGAAAAACCACAGCTTTGACTAGATGGACCTTTGTGGGCAAGTTATGTCTCTGCTTTTTAATACACTGTCTAGGTTTGTCACAGCTTTTCTTCCAAGGTGCAAGCGTCTTTTAACTTCATGGCTTCAGTCATCATCCACAGTGATTTTGGAGTCCAAGAAAATAAAGTCTCTCCCTGTTTCCATTTTTTCCCCTTGTATTTGCCATGAAGTGATGGGATTGGATGCCATGATCTTAGTTTTTGGAATGTGGAGTTTTAAGCCAGCTTTTTCATTGAATTTTTATATTCTTAAAAATTATTAAAAACCCTAAGGACATTTTGTTTATTGTAAATGCTATTATATCTATTGGTGTTTACCTTATTAGGAAAAAAGCTAAAAAAATTTAGATATATCTATTACTTAGTTAAAAATAACAGGAATGAACCCATTGTATGTTTAGATAAACATTTTTGTGAAAACTATTTTCCAAAACAGAAACTTAGTGAGAAGAGTGTCCTTATTTTACATTTTTGTAAATCTCTTTATTGTCTGGCTTAAAAGATAGCTGGATTCTCATATCTGCTTTATTCTTTAGTCTGTCGTGATATTACATATCACGTAATCTCTGGAAACTTCATGTACACTCATGAGTGTGTGTGTGTGTGTGGGGAAGTGAGTAACATCTTAGTATCATTGTAATAATACTTAGTATCCGCTGTAGTTTTTCTAGTAGTCATGTATGGATGTGAGAGTTGGACCATAAAGAAGGCTGAGTGCCAAAGAGATAATGGTTTGGAATTGTGGTACTGGAGAAGACTCTTGAGAGGCCCTTGGTCTGCAATGAGATCAAATCAGTCAATCCTAAAGGAGATCAAAACTGAATATTCCTTGGAAGGACTGATGCTGAAGTTCCACTACTTTGGCCACTTGATGAGAAGAGCTGACTCATTGGAAAAGACCCTGATGCTGACAAAGATTGAAGGTGGAAGGAGAAGAGGGCGGCAGAGGATGAGATGGTTAGAGAGCATCACTGACTCAGTGGACATGAGTTTGAGCCAACTCTGAGAGATTGTGAAAGACAGGGAAGCCTGGCATGCTCTAGTCCATGGGGTCGCAAAGAGTGGGGCACAACTTAGCAACTGAACAATAACAACAATTATTGTAGAATATTTTTGATTCTGCAGATTCTCTGAAAGGGTTGTGGGGACCCACAGGGGTTCCTTTGGACCTTGTTTTGGGGTCTGCTAGTTTATCGTCATTTTATTAAGGTGTTGCAAAATGGTGATACTCTAATTCTTATTACCTTGGAATTTATTAGTTGGAGTATTTTATAAAGAATGCTTTTCTTTTATCAACTATTTATTGATAATTACCTTGAGATGTGGTTTGTACAAATAAGGTAGGCTCAATGCTTGGTTCTTTCCCTTTAGAGAGATGGAAGCTTTATTGCATTTGTTGCACAATGTAAGAGAAAGGACCATGAAGCCCCCCTTTGTACTAATTGAAACCATTGCTTAGAGTTAGAATCTCCTAGAAGGGAAAGGAAGCCCTCTGCTAATACATTTGAGTTGCCTTCTTAAATTATTAAGATGTAGTTTGTATCTTACAGGTTGCTTATTTAGTAGTATATCATATAACATTGTAATCTCTTTAAGAAACTGCTAGAAGAAGCTAAAAAGGATTGAAAGCTTCCAGGGTATTTGATGCTTTTAGAAATTTGTGAAGATTAGCAAGATAATATCTGTGAATTGTTTAAAGCTCTTGTATATTGTGAGATATATTACTGTTAACTCCATAGAAGGAAGAATATAGGCTTTCTTATGGGATGTTAAGTTTTGCTGCAGTTCAATTTTAGAAAACTGAACTTTCTAATCTAATTCCAGAATTGCTTCCCCAGTTTGAGCACTCTTGAAGCAAGACTGGGAGTTGTAAGCTGTCATAAATGATAAAATCCAGAAACTGAAACTTGGAATGGAATGAAGTCTGGAGAGAGGAGATATGTGTCAGAGCAGTATAAGCAATAGATTAATTAGGCATAATAAAACTTAATTTCTTAATTCATCTTCCCCACAAATGAAAGGGGAAGGTCATCTTAATTTGTTACTTGTGTGTACTTGAGATGAAATGTAGAGTCAGTTTTCCTGTACCTAACAATTTTTATTTTAACTGACTTTTGGAATTTTTATGATACAATAGAAATATGTTGAGATGAGTTTATTGAGCCAACCATCTATAGATCTTAAAATATTTGGCAGTTTAAATAGCTATTTAATGTGGACTGGAAGTGAGAAGCATGTGAGTTGAAGGATATGAGTTGAACCAAACAGAATAATCTGTCAGCAAAATAAATCTTTTCTAGTAGACTTAATCTCTTGTTGATTTTGGACCTGGTGAAAATTATTTTAGAGATTATAATTTAATAGCATAGTGATGGTTAGAAGGTATCTGTTTTAGTTTTATTTGTAGACTATAAGAACATTTTTTAAATATTTGTATATTTTGAATAATATTTGAATAATAATATTCAATAAATATTGAATAATATTTGTATTTGTAGAAGTTTATTGAAAAAAGTTAACACTTTTTGGGAGAAAAAATCATTTGAGTAGCCACCATCATTCCATGGAAAAATCCCTGTTTTGAAAAAAAATTAAATCTTTTCATTGTTTTAATAGTTTTTTTTCCCCTTATATATTGGAGGTAATATATCAAACCTCTTCATAGTTGAACCTTATAAGTGTTGATTTTTGGAAAAATATTTGGTGAGCTTGTCTTTCCTTCCTGGAAGTTGAAGAATTTTCTAGTTTTTAATGAGGAATGAAGTGACTGGATGTTCACTACAAAGTTAAAAAAATTTTTTGATTAATGTAGTGATAGATGCATATTTACTATGTTTACACAATTATCAATATATGTTTTCAGTCTTTTTTAAAGGATAAGCTTTGGAACTTTACCAAAAAAATGCTTACTTTGACTTTGAAATAGTTTAGTATCACATTTAGAACTTTGAAATAGTTTGGTATCACATTTAGGACTTTCTTGTTAATGCTGTATTTAAAAGCTTTAAATAACTTTCTGAAAAACAACGTATGACCCAAAACAAGCTAATTCCATGGGTTTAAAAACATAAACAAAAATATACTTTCAGGGCATGTTCAAGTAAATAAAGATTCAGTATAAAAACGTGGTATGATAGTTTATAGTAACTGATGATTTATCTAAAAGTATGACGTGACCCTAAAGGGTCAACATTTAGAGAAGACTTAAGGCAGTAAAGAAACTTTTTTGAGTTTAATTTGTTATATATACATATATGTATTTTATTTTAATGGAGGGAGGATTTTGTAGAAGTGTAGTGAAAGAACGGGACTTCCCTGGTGGCTCAGACAGTAAAGAATCTGCCTAACATGTAGTGAAAAAAATAGGATCGTTCTGGTCTTCCTGGGATCCCAGGTGGTGCAGTGATAAAGAATTCTTCTGCCAATTGCACCAGGAGGTACAGGAGACATGGGGTCGATCCCTAGGTCGGGCAGATCCCCCGGAGTTGGAAATGGTAGCCTGCTCCAGTATTCTTGCATGGAGAATTCCACGGACAGAGAAGCCTGGAGGGCTGCAGTCCATGGGGTCCAAAAGAATCAGACACGACTGAGCAACTGAGCACGCACATAGCCTTTCAGGTAATGAAAACTCACTTCAGAAAAACAACTGGGAATTGGTTACAGCCCCAGACCTTGAATTGGTAGTCTCTGGTGAGTGACTATTTAAAGGACTGTTTTTAGCTTTGTATAGCTTTTTGAAAATAATCGTTTATGAAAAATAGGTAAATAGTCCTGTTAAATTTCTTACTAGGTTTGGGTATTTTTAATAGGCAAATTTTTGTTTAGAATGTAAAATAAGCTTTTTTATTATAAGCTGCTACTGCTGAATGTTTGTGTTCTCCCCTAAATTTTTATATTGAAACCTAGTCCCCAGTGTGCTAGTATTTGAAGGAGGACCTTTGGGAGTTGATTGGGTCATGAAGATGGAAGCCTCATGAATGGGATTCAGTTCAGTTCAGCTCAGTCCTGTCCGACTCTTTGCGACCCCATGAACCGCAGCATGCCAGGCCTCCCTGTCCATCACCAACTCCTGGAGTTTACACAAACTCATGTCCATTGAGTTGGTGATGCCATCCAACCATCTCATCCTCTGTCGTCCCCTTCTCCTCCTGCCCCCAATCCTTCCCAGCACCAGGGTCTTTTCCAGTGAGTCAACTCTTTGCATGAGGTGGCCAAAGTATTGGAGTTTCAGCTTCAACATCAGTCCTTCCAATGAACACCCAGGACTGATCTCCTTTAGGATGGACTGGTTGGATCTCCTTGCAGTCCAAGGGACCCACAAGAGTCTTCTCCAACACCACAGTTCAAAAGCATCAATTCTTCGGCGCTCAGCTTTCTTCACAGTCCAACTCTCACATCTTTACATGACTACTGGAAAAACCATAGCCTTGACTAGATGGACCTTTGTTGGCAAAGTAATGTCTCTGCTTTTTAATATGCTATCTAGATTGGTCATAACTTTCCTTCCAAGGAGTAAGCGTCTTTTAATTTCATGGCTGCAGTCACCATCTGCAGTTATTTTGGAGCCCAGAAAAATAAAGTCTGACACTGTTTCCACTGTTTCCCCATCTATTTACCATGAAGTGACGGGACCACATGCCATGATCTTAGTTTTCTGAATGTTGAGCTTTAAGCCAACTTTTTCACTCTCCTCTTTCACTTTCATCAAGAGGCTTTTTAGTTCCTCTTCACTTTCTGCCATAAGGGTGGTGTTATCTGCATATCTGAGGTTATTGATATTTCTCCCAGAAATCTTGATTCCAGCTTGTGCTTCTTCCAGCCCAGCGTTTCTCATGATGTGCTCTGCATGTAAGTTAAATAAGCAGGGTGACAATATACAGCCTTGACGGACTCCTTTTCCTATTTGGAACCAGTCTGTTGTTCCATGTCCAGTTCTAACTATTGCTCTCTGACCTGCATACAGGTTTCTCAAGAGGCAGGTCAGGTGGTCTGGTATTGCCATCTCTTTAAGAATTTTCCACAGTTTATTGTGATCCACACAGTCAAAGGCTTATAGATGTTTTTCTGGAACTCTCTTCCTGTTTCGATAATCCAGCAGATGTTGGCAATTTCATCTCTGGTTCCTCTGCCTTTAAAACCAGCTTGAACATCTGGAAGTTCAGGGTTCACGTATTGCTGAAGCCTGGCTTGGAGAATTTTGAGCATTACTTTACTAGCGTGTGAGATGAGTCCAATTGTGCGGTAGTTTGAGCATTGTTTGGCATTGATTTTCTTTGGGATTGGGATGAAAACTGACCTTTTCCAGTCCTGTGGCCACTGCTGAGTTTTCCAAATTTGCTGGCATATTGAGTGCAGCACTTTCACAGCATCATCTTGTAGAATTTGAAATAGCTCAACTGGAATTCCATAACCTCCACTAGCTTTGTTAGTAGTGATGCTTTCTAAGGCCCACTTGACCGTGAGGAGATAACCCTCGTCCAAGGTAAGGAGCAGCGGCTGCGCTTTGCTGGAGCAGTCATGAAGAGATACCCCACGTATAAGGTAAGAGAAACCCAAGTAAGATGGTAGGTGTTGCGCGAGGGCATCAGAGAGCAGACACACTGAAACCATAATCACAGAAAACTAGTCAATCTGGTCACGCGAACCACAGCCTTGTCTAACTCAGTGAAACTAAGCCATGCCGTGTGGGGGGCCACCCAAGACAGACGGGTTGTGGTGGAGAGGTCTGACAGAATGTGGTCACTGGAGAAGGGAATGGCAAACCACTTCGATATTCTTGCCTTGAGAACCCCATGAACAGTATGAAAAGGCAAAATGATAGGATACTGAAAGAGGAACTCCCCAGGTCGGTAGGTGCCCAATATGCTACTGGAGATCATTGGAGAAATAACTGCAGAAAGAATGAAGGTATGGAGCCAAAGCAAAAACAGCACCCAGTTGTGGATGTTACTGGTGATAGAAGCAAGGTCCTATGCTGTAGGGCCCCTGTAAAGGAGGTTCTAGTGATTTACCTTGCTCTTTTCACCATGTAAGAAGAGCAAAGAGACCTTTATCTGTGAACCGGGAAGTGGCTCCAACAGAAGACTCAGTCTGCCAGGGCCTTGATCCTAGCCTCAAGACTGTGAGAAATAAATTTCTGTTTGTAAGTCACCTAGTCTGTGGTATTTTGTTTATAGCAGCCCAAAGGGACTAAGATACGAACTGTTATTGTCTTTGATATTTTCATATTTGCCAAGACTTAGTACTTCTCCTGTAATGCTTATTTTGCATGTGCTTTGTAGTTGGATTTATTTTTAATTTTTAAAATTTATTTTATTACACTATAAACACATAGCTTAATTAACTGCTACATATAGTATGACTATTTCATTTATAAGTTGCTGTGTCAGAAGTTCACACTAGCCTGTTTAAAACAAATTTATAAAACTTTAGTTGTCAAATAATCACTAAGGGAGAGTTAGTAAGTTTAGAATAGGACCCATGAATTTGCATTTTAAAGATTCCACCAGATAATTTTGGTGAATGTGGACCATCAGCAGTACCTTTGAAAAGTTCTGATTTACAGAATTTATTAATAACTTCGTGTTAGCTGAAACATATTACTCAGTTTAAATCTCCGGTTTATTTATCTTGGCTTTCAAAGATTACTTTTCAAAAGACTTCTTAGCGTTATTAAACATTAGGTATTTTGCCTGTGAAGGTAGAGTCAGGAAGCATTGCGAAAATGCTATTTAAACAATGCTGATCCCTAATCATAAAGAAATAATGAAAATGATCCTGTGTTGTCATTGTAAATAAAAATAGCCACCACTTATTTGAGGGCTTTTACTTGACAAATATTTTAGGTAAGCACATTTAATTTATTTAACCCTAAGACCCTGATGCTGGGAAAGATTGAGGGCAGGAGGAGAAGGAGACGACAGAGGGATGAGATGGTTGGATGGCATCCCCGACTCAATGGACATGGGTTTTGGTGGACTCTGGGAGTTGGTAATGGACAGGAAGGCCTGGCATGCTGCGGTTCATGGGGTTGCAAAGAGTCAGACATGACGGAGCAACTGAACTGAACTGAACCTTAAAAAGATAGGTGAGTGAATCTCTACTTCCCTAATGAAAAATCTGTACTTGATCAGTTTTACACAGGTAATAACTGATGTAACCAAGATTGAAATCCATGTTTATCTCATCCCGGAATCCATCCTTCTTAATAATTAGCATTGTTAATAGTTAACAATATTTGATAGTACTTATTAATAATATGAAGAATAAATATTTGAAGTTAATAATTATTAATAATTATCATTACATTAACAAAAGTTGTATAATGAGAAAATGATGAGTAGATAGGTATCTGGTAATGTGAATGTTTATGTTCCCTCTCAAATTGCTCCCTTGGTCTTGCCTTGGAACCCCAGTCACTTACTCTGAATTTACCATCTTTTTTCATATGGACTATAAAGACCTGCTGAGATTCTTTTTGATTCCCTGCCCATTTTTCCTATCTCTCTTATGATTTTAAGTGTTGAGTCCACATTTTAGCATTTATCTTCTGTCCTCTGTCCTTTGGAAATAGACCTGATGGGAATGAGTGCCATTTTATGACTTGAAGTTTGCTGATGCATAAATGGACATTATATGATTTGGTGTAAGCCATTGTGGATTTCTTACTCTGGAATCTGTAAGAGTTGGGTTCTTCTTTGATCTTACTGTGTGAATGATGCTTTGTCTTGAAGAAGGGATAAAGGGAAGCAAGCTGAACTGAATTCTAGTTCACTTTGACAATGTGGTAGGTCCATTAGTGATGGGCCGAAGAAGGATGTAAGAGATTAGTAATCCCAGGCTATCTCAATTTACCCATATGGAGATGCAGAAGAAAGGGCTAGATACATTAGAAAGATACAGGCTAAAGACTTAAAAGGTTTTTGACTTTTCTGTAGCTTTTACCTAGCTTTCCTGATCTTTGATTTCTTTATTTGTTAGGATACATCTTAATGTAGTTTTTCTAATATCACAGCCTATTTACAGGACTGTTGTGAGAATCAAATGAATGTAAAGTCTTATCCCTGCAAATGATTTTTATCACTGTTCCTGTCTCAGATATCTGAATCTTTTAAGCTCTACTGTACTTATTGACTGAGATTTTTCTGTATTTCAGATAACGTTTACTGCATTTCAGCTTCATTTGAAAAGGTTGTTTTTTAGCTTGAGAATATTTTCTAGCATTTTTGCAAGTGGCAACATTTGGGTTTTCATTTAAGATATTTTTATTTATTTTTACTTTTTATTGCTTTCCCGTTTTACTTTGTGAATATGATTAACCAGGCTATAACCCTTCTATAATTCCCTAAATCCTGTCTCCTCTGAGCCCTGCTTAAAGGTATGGCCCTTTTGATTGTAGTATCTTTTTACTGAAGACACACAGGCTTTTCATAGGTGCTTACTGAAATAACTGTTTATGGAGATAAGGGAAAGTGAGGAAGGGAGGGAGCTTTGGTTTAATGTAACATGATGCAAATGCAGCATTGAACTTGGTAGTTAACAAATTTCTTAGTTCTAATAGGGCTTTAAATTTAGGTGTTACTAATATAAGAATTTGGGGGGAGTAAATAAGAAAGCTCTCTTCTTATAATTAAAAGTGAAATATTACCTTAAGTATAATAAATTAACTTTTAAATTACATGCTCATGATAAAATTTCAAATGGTACAGGCAACCAGTGTTACTTTCTTGTGTGCCTTCCAGAGATACTCTCTACTTTTGCCAAAAAATATGTATGGATATCCTAAGATTCTTTCTTTCAAGGCTGATGATGAACACTGTCATGAATTTGAAATCTTTTGTTAGTAATTTCCTAGTTAGAAATATTATGGCTAAGAGTTTGAAGTATAAGTTCTTAAGGGCAGATTTGTTTCCTTAGCTTTAATTATATAATATAGTTACTATTTGTATTCTCCAGTTTGTATGATTTCATCTTTCAAAGTCCAATAATATGCTTTTTTACAGTCTTACTAGAAAGACCGTATCTGGATTTTAGGGAAGAGATCTGGCATAGAGATAACAGTTTGGAGGTAGTCAATCTATGGTAGTGGTTTTCGTGTTTTAGCACATATCATCACTTGGAGGGCTTCTTATACACACATTACTGAGGCCCACCCAGTGTCCAGTTCAGTAGGTCTGGGTTGGTGTCCAAGAATTGCATTTCTAACTTGTTCCAAAGTGATACTGATGCTACTGTGATTCCACACTTTGAGCATCAGTGATCTGTTCTGTTTAAACCATGTGAAAGCAGACAGGTTGAGTTAGCTTGGGTGTAAAAGAGCTGACAGTTCTGAGGGCTGAGTCCCTTTAATTAAGGGAGGCAAGGGGTGGGATGAGGTAGGGTGAGGTGCTGCCAGGTGAGGGAGGAAAGTTCAGGTAGTCAAGTAAATGTGGAAGAAGATCTTTTGTGTTTTATCACTCTCTTGAAAGTTTCAGAATACACACAGACATGGTAAAGGAATTAGGAAATTCCTGAGAAAAGAATCAGATGTTTTAAAGAATGGTTCTGTATGTTTGCCTTGAGGGCAGAAAGAAAGGGTTGCAGAGGGACTGTTTACCATTTCCTCTTGGCCAGGGGAGGTTTGGCAGTTACCAAAAGCAAAGTCATCTGGGTGTATGACAAAGGACATGGTACTAGTACAAAGGGCCTAGGAGTTTCCTAATTGTGAAGTCAGTTTGCCTGTGCTTTAATTCCAGCCATGTTTGAGAATCACTGACTGATCCTTGTATTTATAATTTTTTTTTATATAATGTTAGACACAGTCAGTTCAGTTCAGTTCAGTCCCTCAGTCGTGTCCCAACTCTTTGCAACCCCATGAACTGCAGCATGCCAGGTCTCCCTGTCCATCCCCAACTCCCCGAGTTTATTCAAACTCACGTCCATTGAGTCGGTGATGCCATCCAACCATCTCATCTTTGGTCGTCCCCTTATCCTCTCACCTTCAATCTTTCCCAGCATCAGGGTCTTTTCAAATGAGTCAGCTGTTCGCATCAGGTGGCCAAAATATTGGAGTTTCAGCTTCAACATCAGTCCTTCAGTGAGCATTCAGGACTGATTTCCTTTAGGTTGGACTGGTTGGATCTCCTTGCAGTCCAAGGGACTCTCAAGAGCCTTCTCCAACACCACAGTTCAAAAGCATCAATTCTTCGGCACTCGGCTTTCTTTATAGTCCAACTCGCACATCCATACATGACCACTGGAAAAACCATAGCCTTGACTAGACGGACCTTTGTTGGCAAAGTAATGTCTCAGCTTTTTAATATGCTCTCTAGGTTGGTCATAAGTTTTCTTCCAAGGAGTAAGCGTCTTTTAATTTCATGGCTGCAGTCACCATCTGCAGTGATTTTGGAGCCCCCCAAAATAGTCTGCCACTGTTAGACACAATAGGTACTCAGTAAATTATAATTTTCACCAGATAATCTTTTTTTGGTTTCTGGTTTGTTGATATACCGCAGAATCTTTTTAATTTTGCTAGTGTAGAAATTTATACTTTTTGTATTAATTTATTGAATTACTCATACCCTTTTTCCATTAAGTTTTGCAGTTTTACTCTGATACAGAATAAAAGGAGAGAGAAGAAATAAAGGCCTTCTCTTTTAATAGCTTTAGCAGAGTATGTAAGCATGAATGTCACGTATTTGTAGCCTTCAGGTCAGACAGACTCTTGTTGGTATCACCATACACTGTTTCCCTGTCTAGTAGAATCACTACCACAGGTGGCTACTGAGCTTCTGAAGTGTGACTAGTTGAGATGTGTTGAGAGTTTAAAAGATACACTGAATTTTGAAGACTTTGAAAAAATGTTAATATTAAATTATTAAACATTATTAAAATATTAAACATATATAGTGCTTTATATGAATTATATATTGACAGGATAATTTTGAGCTATTGGATTAAATGAAAATATATTATTAAAATTAATTTTGTCTGTTTATTTTTACTTTTTTTAATGTGGCTGCTAGAAAATTTAATATTGCATGTGGCTTACATTTTGTTTCCATTTGACAGCATGGATATGGGAAGAGGAAGAACACAGTGGAAACATCCAACTTTCATTACTCTAGCATTTGTCAGTGGATGAAAGGGAAAGGAGGAGATAACTAGACAGTGAATCTTACGAAAAGATGAACACAAATCTGTTATTTTTAAATTGCTTGGCAATAGCAATTAGCATGTGTATTCAAAAGATGTAGTGGTAGAGACTCTTCTATAATTTTTTTTTGTTTTCTTTTTTTAATAAGCGTTAATTATATAAATGACTTTGGAGAGAGAAAACAGCTGTCTATTAATGCGCCCTTTCCTCAAAGAGGTAAGCCATAGTATTTAAAAAACAAAGCAGACATTTATACTAATTTATATAGATAAGGCTTGACAGTTTGACGGAGAAGGCAATGGCACCCCACTCCAGTACTCTTGCCTGGAAAATCTCATGGATGGAGGAGCCTGGTAGGCTATATAGTCCATGCGGTCGCTAAGAGTCGGGCACAACGGAGCGACTTCACGTTCACTTTTCCCTTTCATGCAATGGAGAAGGAAATGGCAACCCACTCCAGTATTCTTGCCTGGAGAATCCCAGGGACGGCGGAGCCTGGTGGGCTGCCGTCTATGGGGTCGCACGGAGTCGGACACGACTGAGCGACTTTCACTTCACTTTGACAGTTTGAAGAAAATAAACATGTATTACCTGATTTGATCATATTGACCTCATTTTGGTAATTGTAGAAACAGATTTAATGTTAATGCCACTAATAGGTTTATTATACAAACCAGTGGTACTCAAACTGCCACCAAGCAACTTTTGAGTAGGAGAGGACATAGTTTATATCCCAGGTGGTCTGAATTGTACTAGTATAGCTGCCCAATTCTTTGAGGTCTTCTGTACTATTCAACAGGATTCCCAGGTGCCTCAGTGGTAAAGAATCCACCTGGCAGTGCAGGAGATGACATGTTTGATCTTTGGGTTGGGAAGATCACCTAGAGAAGGAAATGGTAACCCACTCCAGTATTCTTGCCAGGAAAATCCCATGGACAGAGGAACCTGATGGGCTACAGTCCGTGGAATAACAGAATCAGACACGATTGAGGGACTGAGCATGCACGCATGTGCTAATCAATTCCTTCCACCCCCAATCTTTGAATACATTTATTGCTTTAGGAATAGGTCATGTGTGTACTGTGCCTCTGTATGCCATGATGTGTATTTCCAGGAAGAGTGTATGTACCCTCAAATAAGAAGTACAGCTTCGAAGAAAGTATAACTATATCAGATCAAGTGTTCCTTGAAGGCCTCTTTTATGAGTTCTGGATATAATATAGGAGAAGATGAGGCCTCTGCTTTCTTTTTTACAGTATTGAAACTGTTCTTAATTGGAAGTTAATTCTGTTACATAATGTCTTCCTCTATCCCATCACATACACAAATTTTTTTCTTATAAATGAGAAGACTAAATACTCTGTTTATAAATTGCAATTTTTGAAAACAAAATTTAGGTAACACTTTTAGTATAGGTAAAATAACCAAATTCACCAAGTACCTAACTAGATACAGTAATCACAAATCCCAGGACTTAATCTCTTTTAACTTCAATTTGCTGTCTTATAAAATGGGACTAATTCATTTTGGTGTTGATAAATGGGTTAGTAGTAATAATGGCATTGATGATAATGACAGTAGAAGCTACTAGGTTTTATTACTAGACACTCTTCCAAGCCTTGTGTGGTTGGTATTATTATTCCTGTTTTATAAAGGAAGAAATTGGCTTTTTTTGAAATTCAGATCCATGCACTGTTGTGTTCCTTGAATTTATACATTAACAGCCTTGGCCACCATGTTATTTAGCACACAGTTGTTGTTGTTGCACTTCCCTGATAACTTAGCTGGTAAAGAATCTGCCTGCAATGCAGGAGACCCCGGTTCTATTGCTGGATCAGGAAGATCCCCTGGAGAAGGGATAGGCTACCTACGCCAGTATTCTTGGGCTTCTCTTGTGGCTCAGCTGGTAAAGAATCCACCTGCAATGTGGGAGACCTGGGTTCAATCCCTGGGTTGGGAAGATCCCCTAGAGAAGGGAACGGCTACCTGCTCCACTATACTGGCCTGGAGGATTCCAAGGACTGTATAGTCCATGGGGTCACAAAGAGCTGGACACAACTGAGCGACTTTCACTTTCACTATTGTTGTTTGGTGACTAAATTGTCTCTTACTCTGCAATTCCAAAGACTGTAGCCTTCCAGCACACAGAGTACTCATTAAATGGTAATAGGTTAATAAATAAGCACAAAATAAAATGGCTATAACAAAAAACACTGATGGACTAGAAAGAGTAACAGTCAAGCCAGAGATTAAAGGCCAAAATATTTGCCCAAGGCCATTCTACTAGGTGGAGAAGGGCATGGTAACCCACTCCAGTACTCTTGCCTGGAGAATCCCATGGAGAGAGGAGCCTGGTAGGCTGTAGTCCATGGGGTTGCAAAGAGTCGGACACGACTACAGCGACTTAGCACTCACGCATGCATTCTACTAGGAGATAATGTAGGAAAAACAGATTTGAGCCTGGGGATCCATTTGACTGCAAAGGCAAATGATTTCATTACTTATAGCTTAGTTATGTTGTTGTTTAGTCAGTAAGTCGTGTCCTACTCTTTTGTGACGCCATTACCTATAGCCTACCAGGCTCCTCTCTCCATGGGATTCCCCAAGAAGAATACTGGGCTGGGTTGTCATTTCCTTCTCCAGAAGATATTCCTGACCCAGCAATTAAACCTGTGTTTCCTTCATTGGCAGACAGATTATTTACCACTGAGCCACCTGGGAAGCCCCTAGTTATCTCTAAAATGTGGAGAATAGTTTCTTTTGGTTGAGTAAATGTAACTGTTAAGTGTTACTCTCTGACTCATAGATACTTAATGAGTTTTAGTGATGATTATTAAGATCATAGATATCTAACGGTAGTATATCCATAATGAATTCTCTTCTCCTCTTGAATTTATCACTCTTGCTGTTTAAAAATATCATCTTTATAATGATGCAAAATATTCATTGATTTTTCTTCTTTTACTTCTGACGTTTTTGCTTTTTCTGCGTTTGTCGAATTTCTATGGCTTATGCCCTCCCTATGAAATTAGATTGATGTCCAGTTACTGCCATTCTCATTAAGACTTGGGCAGTTCTTTTTGCAAATACTTGTACATTTATAGTGTGCTTTTGTTTTCTATGTCTTTATACTTGTATTTCTCTTTTAATCCCCTCTCACCCCATTCACACTACATTCCATGTTTTTCACAATGGTCTTTATTCAGTAAAAAATATTTGGAGACTTATTATATATTCAGTATTGTGCCAGGTGATAGGGTTACAGTGATGGGTTTGATAGAGTTTTTCCCTGCTTCCCAGACAACAGATATTAAATAAGTGATCATGAGTGGGATGAGTGTCACAAAAGGGTAAGAATAGGGCAGTGCATCTTAAAGTGTAGTTTTGGGTCTAACATTATCGTCACCTGGGATCTTGTGAAAAATGCAGGGTCTGGGCTTCTCTCCAGACCTGCTGTCTTAGTGAGGTCTCCAGGTAATGCTGGTGGGTGGTTGAGCTCAAAAACTTTGATGTATGCTGTTATGAAACTGTGTAACACAGCAGAGTATTCTTATCTTCTGAGGTGATGAGGGTGGTGGTTATGGTGTGTGCATATGAAAGTTACCCCCATGAAGTGTTTTTTAAGCTGTGCTTTCTTTCATTCTCTCCCTCTTCTTTGCTTTTCTCAATCCCAGCGCTTCTGCTGTTTTTGTCTGTCATCTTGAATTGTCCTGTGGTACTTTAGTGTCTGCTTTCATTCCCGGTTTCTAACATGGTCAGTTGATCAGGAAAGAACCAGATTCCCGTCAACGCCACACTGAAGTTTACTCTTGGAAAAAAGATCTTATCTGTGCTGTCCTCTGTTTCCTTCATTCCTCTCCTCCGATACTCCTGATGAGGGTAAACCAGTCAGAGGCTGCTCATCACAGCTGATTGCAGAACTCCAGGTACTTGTATTTATAACCCACCATGTCTGTTGGAGAAGGGAATGGCAACCCACTCCAGTATTCTTGCCTGGAGAAGCCCATGGGAAGAGAAGCCTGGCGGGCTGCAGTCCATGGGGTCGCAAAGAGTTGGACATGACTGAAGCGATTTAACACCATGAATGTCTGTGGTAGATTTGCTTTTAATGGCTAGCTATGCCTCCCAAACTGTTATCATGGGCCTGGCACTAAACATAATGAGTATTATATTGTCATTAGCTTTTTTTTTTAAACTTTATTTGTTGCACCCGTGTTCAATAAAATAGTTGACTAGGAGGAGTGAATCTTGGGACTTCTTGGTGGTTCGTTGGCTAAGACTTGGTGCTTCCAATGTAAGGGGTCCAAGTTTGATCCCATCAGGAAACTAGATCCCACATGCCACAACTAAGACCTTGTACTACCAAATAAATGAGTATTTAATAATAACATGTGTGTGCTTAGTTGTGTCTGACTCTTTGAGACTGTGGACTCTATCCCACCAGTCTCTCCTCTGTCCATGGAATTCTCCAGGCGAAAATACTGGAGTGGGTAGCCATTCCCTTCTCTAGGGGATCTTCCTGACCCAGGGATTGAACCTATATCTTGTGCATTGGCACATTGGCAGGTGGATTCTTTACCATTGAGCCACTTGGGAAGCCCAATAATAATAATATCCCCCACCCCCGCCCCCACGCGCACCAAAAGAAGAGTGAATCTTTTGTTTCCAGGCCCACCCCTCCCACCTCCGCCTTTAATCTCTCTTATAATTTGTAAAACTGCTTTTGGAGAGTATGTCATCTTTCCAACCCAAATACTCTCTTTTGTTAAATATCAGGAAAAAAGATGAAATGAGGATGAGCCACTGACACCTTACTAAAAATCACAGACAATAATTTTTTAGAACTTCTCATTTGTCTGTATCATTGATAAGTTTTTTAATGAATGAATGGTCTCAAGCTACTATAGATTATTTCCTTTCTCTTAAATTATATACAAATATAACTAATGTTATGAATGATTACAGATAGAAATGTCCATATTTTTAAAATCAGATTTACTGTGAAATTTTTTAACATTTTAGTTTTTTTTAGAATTAGTTGATCTGGACAATATTGTGAGCTCAGGGGCTTTCTCCAGACATTTATTACTACTGTATACATGGAGATGAAGCTCCTAAGATGAGGTAGAGAGCAGGGCAAGTGTTTTTTTGTTTGTTTTAAATTAAGTCTTTATTGAATTTGTTACAGTATTGCTTCTGTTGTTTATGTCCTGATTTCTTGGCCATAGGGCATATTGGATCTTAGCCCCCTGACCAGGAATCGAACCTGCACCCTCTGCATTGGAAGGTGAAGTGTTAACCACTGGACCAGCAGGGAAGTCCCAGGGCCAGTGTTTGTAACGATAGGAACAAATAAAGCGGGACTTCCTTGGTGGTCCAGTGGCTAAGACTCCATGCTCCCAATGCAAGGTGGCCCGGGTTTCATCCTAGTCAGAGAACTGGATCCCACATGCCCCAACTAAGACATGGCACAGCCAAATAAATAAATAATAAAAAAATAAACAGACAAATAAAGCTTGCTTCTATTTTGTGAATAATAAGCAGAATTTGGCCTTCTACATTGACCTATTTAATCGAGTATCTAAAATGCTCCTGCTGCAAAGTATTAGAGATTTTTTACCTCGAGCTTAGATTTTTATAAGTATGTTAATAGTCAGGAGACTTAACAGATTGAATTTAATAAATATTCCAAAATGAAACAAAAACAGTTACAAATTCTATCTGTGTAAACATTTTAAAGAAGCAATTAAAACATGACTACTTGTATTATTTACTTTGAAGGATGACTAGTTTAGTCTCTTGGAATTTTAATGTTAGATATATAAATCTGCATTTGTTTGGAAGATAGTTCATTTAATTTAATTTACGAAATTAAATTCTTATGTGTACTGATGTGCATCTGTATATAA
Organism: Giraffa tippelskirchi; assembly: GCF_054371585.1. Lineage (NCBI taxonomy): Eukaryota > Metazoa > Chordata > Mammalia > Artiodactyla > Giraffidae > Giraffa > Giraffa tippelskirchi. Next base: position 111,803,869 of record NC_137278.1, on the reverse strand, counting down.
ACATAAATTTTTATTCTAACATGAGGCAAAAAAATCTTACTCTGTTTGGTTGGCTAATAGGATGAACATAAATAACCCTATTACTCATCAAAAAACAAAAAACTGGAAGAATTTCAAGTATTTAGTTGCCTGTTAAATTTAGATGGGAAGATAGACCTTCAAGTTGGACTTCCTCTCATGCTTAATGAGTATATGCATTAATAACTCTTAGCTTGAATCTGAATTAATTTCCTTTAAAGACTCAAGGGCAGTTAATTACTGTTGTTTATGTTAAATATAGCATATTAGTTAGGACGGTGCCAGGCCAGATGAAAAATAATCTACTAGCATCTAGGATTCATGATTTTTCTTAACTGTATTAACCTTAAATACATTATTTACTCTCTTTCTAGTTATAGAAGCATATTATTTGATCAAGTATGACTGCCTTGGTGTTCTTTCTCCTACCTATGAGGTACATCAAGCCTACCTCATAATCTTGTTCTCTTCTGTACATTGAACTTTTTCGAGGATTTATCTTACATTTGACGTTACAGATTGCTCTTTCCTTGAAAGACTCCCTGAGAGAAAACGTTTTTCTTTGCTTCAGTTATGACTCATTCTCCAAGTTTCTTCTCTAATTCTTTGAACACACTCCATAATTTCTTTGCTTTATTACTTATTAAATGTTGGTATTCTTTGTGGTCCTTTCCTAGGCTTTCTTCTGAATTGCTCAGCAATCTCAACCACTCCTGTAGCTTTAGTTTCTGCATATATGTTGATAATTTAATTTCTTTGTGGAGATAGATTGACATATGATAAACTGCGTAAATTTGAAATGTACCATTTGATAAGTTTTGACATGTGTACACCCATGAAACCTTATAACAACCAAGATATTGAACACGTCCATCACCCCCAAAAGTTTACCCATGATCCTTTGTAATTTCTCCCCCATCCAAGGAAAACACAGATCTGCTTTCTGTTACAATAGATTACTTGGCATTTTCTAGAATTTTATATAAATGTAATCATACAGGGTATACTGTTTAAAATCTGGCTTTGAGACTTCCCTGGTGGTCTGGTGGCTAAGACTGTGCTCCCAGTGCAAAGGACTCAGGTTTGAATCCTGGTCAGGGAGCTAGACCCTACATGCTGCAACAAGGAGTTCACATGGTACAACTGAATATCCTGCATGCTGCAACTAAGACCTGGCTCAGCCAAATAAATAAACATTAAAGAAAAAATCTGGCTTCATTTAGCATAGTTGTTTGGCTTGTATTAGTTTCCCACTAATCCTCTCAGATGAATTAGCCTTGGGGTGCATCCTCATGTGCATGCACTGGTCAGTGTTGTTTAGTTGCTGAATTGTGTCTGCTGACTCTTTTGCAACCTCACGGACTGTAGCCCGCCAGGCTCCTCTGTCCATGGGATTCTCCACACAAGAACACCGGAGTGGGTTGCCGTTTCCTTCTCCAGGGGATCTTCCCAATCCAGGCATTGAAGCTGAATTTCCTGCATTGGCAGGTGGGTTCTTTACCACTGAACCCCCAGGGAAGCCTCAGTGCCTGGCTGAAATCTAGAGAGGAGACCCTTTCAGATCCCTGGAGATTTTTGTGCCGCTCTTTTCTGTTCAGAACTCTGCTCTGCCTGCTCTTGCTACCTTGGCCTTTCTGGACTCCCACATCCACTTCTTCAGTTCAAGATTACTGGTCTCTGCCCAGGTGCTTTCTCATTGTGCTGTACTCTGGAAACTCTCCAAGAAGTAACTGCAGAGTCACCCTTAGTTTTCTGTCTCTCAGTATGCATTATTGTGTGCTTATAGTTACTGTCCGAAAACCATTGTTTCATGCATTTTATCTATGTTGTTGTTTCAGGCAGGCAGGTAAATCTGGTCTTTGTTTCTCCAACTTGACCAGAGTGGATGTCATTTCTGTTAATTGATGAATCTCTATTTCCAGTGCCTCTTTTCCTCTCGAGCTTATTTAATACTTGTGTGTCAGTCTGCATACTAAACATTTCTGCTTTTTCTCCCTAAAAATATATAGTCTTCTCTGCTAAACCCTATTGTTATTGTGTTGTTGTGAATGAATAGTGCGGCCATCTACCTAACTTTTCCAATTTACTGATATTAATATTCTGAATTATGTGAATATCTTCCATATGTCCCTGCCCCACCTCCATGTCACATCCATTCATTCACCGCATGTTGTCACCTTCAGTTGCTAGATATTGCTCAGATTTATCTACTTCTCTCATATCGTAATGACAACTATCCTATTCCATGCCACCGATATCACTCATTTGGATCGTGGTAGTAGCTCCTAATTAATTTATCTGCCCCCAGTCTGTTCTCCATCTTGTCCGAGCTAGATTTCAAAATACAAATAAATTCATACAATTTTCCTGTTGGAAAAGGATTTAGGAAGTCCAAAATTTTTAGTTAGTTCAACAGTTTCTCCAGTATCAGAGCTGTGTTCAGATTTTGAGTTGCTTTCATACTTCCATTCTGAAGTTTTAAAATATTTGGAAAGTAGTAATATGTAGTGAGGTGTGGGGCTTTTGGATGTCTGGCTGTCAGGATCCCTCAGATTTAATCTTATGTGCAAATCACCTGAAGCTTTTGTAAAAATGCAGATTTTGTTGAAAGTGAGGGTGAGGTGGGGTGGGGTGCGGCCTGAGATTGTACTTTTTAGCAAGAGTAAATGTATTAGAAAACTAACCGTGATGTTAAGAAATTTTAATGAAAACAAAGTTGTACTTCCTTTTATTTCCTTGATTCTTTCCGCCCCCCACCCCCTCTCAGTACAGTAGCAATACTTCACACGCTAAAACTATTGCAGATTCCTTCACTGTTACTGAGGAGGAAAGAAAGGGCATTTAAATATTGCAGTCCCCAGAACCCAAGTGATAATTTCCTCTCCCAAGGGGTGGTAAAGCAACACCAGAATTAGGCTTTTTGAGGAGCTTTCCATCTTAAGAGTCTTCCTTGGTTGATTGATTTATGGGAAGGAGGAACACGTTTTACACAAAGGAACAAGAGGGCTATCTTTTGAGCCATTGTCTTAGAATTATTGCAAAGCTTTGTCCGTTATATTTGACCATAGCCTCTCTTTTTAATATATTGATTATAGATACTACCTTATTACTGATATTCTTGTTGTTATTTTTGGCCATAGTACAACTATTTTGGATTGGCTAGTCCACGTGTTCCCCCTTGGGGAAGCACACACATTCTTTGCTGATACTTTAGTGAAATAGTATTTGTAATTAAGATAAAATTTAAGTGTAGTCACATTTAAACATATTATTTATACAAATGGAGGGTGCTGTGATTGTGGGTAGACTTTCATCCATTATTCTAATCCCTATTTTTGTGCCAATAAGGGTATTATTTCCCTGAGTCATAGTACTGGAATATTCCACTATTATCACAAGCATCTTCTTGGTTTTCCCCATTTCTGTTCTTCAAGGACTGTCAGTTTATTTTTGTTAATCTTGTTCTCTCAGGTTTGCAGCAGCTCTTCAACATGTTTGACTACTTAAATTAAGCTGATGTGACAGTTTGACTCTTACAGGAAGAGTGCATGTTATTCACATAGTGCCTCTAGAGTACTTGCGTTTCTGTGATTTACCATGCTACGTGTAAGGATCCTTTAGAACAACTTGAGTTTTTAGGCCTTAACTAAAAATTACGAATTAGATTAAGTTGCCTGTTGTCTACAGTTAAAATAATTTGTCAAACTAACAGTTTAAAAAGTAAACTAGAATTTGAAATTGATGAAAGATAGTTTTTTTTAAAAAATAAATACTGATATGTTCACATGAAAAGTGTTGAAGGAGATTGAAATTGCATCAGTTAAAAAAAAATTATCCTACTTTGTGGTAGAGGACTCTTGTAAGTAGATCAGTTCAGAATTTTAAGTGATACAGTTGAAACAGGATTTCCTGCATTTGGAATATTTAATTTAGTCCCCTTTATGCTTAAAGTAGAAATGTGATTTCAAATACTGTATTGTTGTAGACAGATAACACAATAATGTGTAGAAAATTATCAAAGGATCATTTTAATTGAAATTCTTTGTTATTTTGTGTCTTTGCTAATGATGGAGAAAATAAATGTGAAAACTCACGATAGAACCTGTTAAGTTCCTCAGAAAAGAAACTCTTTGTCAAATCCTAAGTCCAATTCTTTGCTTTTAAGCCAGGTTTCCGTCCCTCACAAACTAATTTAAATCCTCCCAGGAATGCACAGTGTCCTTGCCAAAGGTTTTCTCATGGTGATTGATGAAAAGATTTGCTGCATTCTTTGTAAATACGTTTTAGGGACAGGTTAACATAGAGGTTGGAAAATGAAGTAAGTTCATGATGGTCCATATTTTTATCTTTTTTTTATGATTGAACTCTTTCCAGAGAGCTTTTGAAAAGACATTCCCTACAGAATCACAAATCTGAAGCTTTTTTATATAAGCAATTCAGAATGACTCTTTTTGAAAGCCTTTCTTTAATCAGCTCAAATACTCATATTTGTCAGGTTGTGGTCTGCATTACAATGTATATTTAGCCGATGAGCATCTCTGTGTTGCTTGGTGTATTAAATACTTAAATGCCACTAATGTTGTTCAAAGTTTTTCAGGATCTTTGCAGATGTGGGCTTAAATTGTTTTTATCTTTCCTTTTCCTTTTTTTATTGTGGAAAACTACATAATACATAACATAAAATTTGCCATGTTAACTATCTTAAAATGTACAGTTCAGTGCATTAAGTATATTTACATTGTCAAGCAACCATTTTTTTATTCTTCTTCCCAAACTGAAACTCCATCAAGCAGTAACTCCTTATTTTACCTGCCTGGCTGCCTCCTGCTCCTAGCAGCCACTGTTCTTTCTGTCCCTGAATTTGAATACTTCAGGTGCCACACAGAAGTAGATTCATATCTACATATTTGTTCATTACTGGCTTATTTCATTTAGCATAATATCTTCAAAGTTTCATCTGTGTTGTAGCATGTGTCAGAATTTCCTTATCAAGGGTGAATAATATTCCACTATACATGTATACGATTTTTTGTTTATCAAATGACACTGTTGCTTCCTTTTCTTTCCTTTTGTGCTGAATTTACTATCACACAAATTCAAAATACTGATTGTATCAGTCGCTTCTAGTGTTTTACAAAAGTGGTTCAGAAATCCACTACAGAAGGGAATCAAGGGACCTAAGCTTCGGGACTGACTCTTCCTTGATTTTTCTCATTGTCACTTGAGGCTTTGTTTTGTGAGTCCAGCCTGGATTTGAGAATAGTCAGATGATCCAGCCGGATCTAAGCTGAAATACCACGAGACAACTGTGTTGAAAGACTGAACTGAGATATGAGAGCCTGAGGGCTGGGGTCTAGGATTCAGGCCTGGAAGGGAAAGCTTCAAATGCAAATTATATATGTGCCATAATTTCTGTAACCAATTCTCTTTTGGTTGTAATTTGCCTTTCTTTGAAATTGTATGTGTTTACATTACAATTACTTGCTATTTGTATTTCCCGAATTGCCTGTTCATGTTTATGGTATATATTCTGTTCATCACTTAGCATAAAAATCTTAAGTGTGAAGAAAGAAAATTACTTTAAGCTTTGGAAATGTAATAATTTGCTTTATTTTAAAATTTGTATTTATTTCTTGTGATTATGCTTTATTCATTTCTCAGCCATCTAGTTTTCTCTGTTCAAGATCATTTACTCTAGTATCCAACTTTCCTAGATTTATTGGTTGCAGATTCATAGCTATAAAATGTGTTTGTATTGAATTGTTTCTTCCCAAACCATACTAGCCTCTCTCACACTGCTGTTCTGTAATATAGTGAAGGAGTGCTATGATGTTAAAGTTTGAATTGGGTGTCACAAGCTATTCTTCTCTGAGAGCACTGGTGAGATACTATAGCTTGCAAACTGAATGTTTGCATAATCAAAATGGAAAGCATGGAGTATAAAAATCAGCTTTTTGTAAATCCCAAACCAGAGAACTAACATCTAAGTCTGTTGACTAGTTGAGCTAAATCTTGACTCAGGGTATGGACTCAGTTGGAAGCACAGTAAAAAGGAGCAGATGTTGATTATGTTTAAAGTATTAGTTCAACCTTTGGGTTTTATGTGAAGGGGTAATTCAGATAATATGATCTCCCGTTGCTCTATGTAACAAGGAGATTTTAAAAGTTAAATTGTGATTGGCTTCCAGTTAGGGAAGAATGCTCATCTAGAGCCAGTGGTATTTACCAACTGCGCCTGTGAAAACATTCCTTTTACCCTCAGATGCTCACTCAGCTTCCTGTTATCCAAGTGACATTATTATAGCCTTTAGTAGTCAGAAAAATTAAAAGCACATTTTAAAAGCATGAATAGCAGAATCTCCCTTCAGTTTTACAGAATTACTGCTTTTTATGATAATGCAAATATCAGAGGATTTCTGAAAACTAGAGAGTTTGTTTAACTGCTAAACTTTCTGTGACATTTTAAAGACACAGATCATAGAATTATAAAGCATATGTCAGTTTCTGTTGTTTGGTTGAGCTGCTCAGTAACTTCTGACTTCATTTAATTGAAAGTGTGACCATTTGAGAAGTTTTGGCCATTTTTTTGCTATGTCTTTTCATTGGCTGAACTAGCAATGTAATTAAGTCCTCAGCTATGATAAGATGAACATATGAATATATTTTATCAAAGTTTTTTATCTGAGTACAGTACCTCTGTGGAGTGCAAAATGGAGTAAATTTAATTTATTGGCCATTTGCTTACCTACTAGTCTTCAGTCTTTGTTTACCTATTAGTCTTTAGTCATTTACTTTATGGGTTTTTATGCAGATTTCCAAATGTTAGGAATGTAGGAATGTAGGAAATTTTAGTATTGGGAATGTAATTGTGCAACTTAGTGGATTAATAAATATTTTTTTCCCTTATATCACACTCTCTACCGTTCAACAACCCTTCTTTCCCCCAACTGGAACATTAAGTAAATTACTTCTGAGTCTGCCTGCAATGCGGGAGATGTGGGTTCGAGTCCTGGTTCAGGAAGATCCCCTGGAGAAGAGAAGCTACCCACTCCAGTATACTTGCCTGGAGGATTCCATGGACAGAGGAGCCTGGTGGGCTACAGTCCATGGAGTCACAAAGAGTCAGACATGACTAAGTGACTAGCACTTTCTGAGTCTTAGAATTTTAATTTGTAAAAGGGAGTTGTGTAAAGACTTCCTCTATTTCCTGGCTAATTCAGTGCCTAGTATGTAGTAGAAGCTCAATAAATGGTAGTTTCAGTGGGGGAAGGAATGTATGGGATGAAGTGAGAGAGTAACATTGAAGTATATACATTACCAGGTGTAAAATAGATAGCTAGTGGGAAATTGCTGTGTAACACAGGTAGCTCAGCCTGGTGCTCTGTGACCTCCTAGATGGGTGGGATTGGCTATTGGGAGGGAGGCTGGAGAGGGAGGAGATATATGTATGCTGATGGCTGATTCACATTTATGGCATAAACCAACCCAGCATTGTTAAACAATTATCCTTCAGTTAAACTCTTTTTTTAAATGGTAGTTGCTATTAATTTAATTTACAGTTCTCCTCTTTTCTACCTTATCTAAAGTGTGAAAGTTGCTCACTCATGTCCGACTCTTTGCAACCCCATGGACCCCTGCCAGACTCCTCTGTCCATGGAATTCTCCAGGCCAGAATATTGGAGTGGGTAGCCGTTCCCTTCTCCAGGGGTTCTTCCCAACCCAGGGATTGAACCCAGGTCTCCTGCATTGCAGGCAGATTCTTTATCATCTGAGCCACCGTGGAAGCCCCTACCTTATCTAAGTGCTTTCTTATTCATCTAACCTATTTTCCAATTTTTAGAACTTTAAGCTACTATAATTCAAAGAATACTTTTTATCTAATGTTGTATCTTGGGAAAATGTGTCTGAAAAAGCATCACTTTGTTTAACCTATGTCATGTCAATGTACTTCCAGAAAACTTTTGCTTCCTAAAGTATATCAATTAAAAATATTCCTAGAATCAGAATTGAAGGAATCTTTGAAGTAATTTTCATTTACCTGGCCTTAACATTACCATCCAGTTTAGTCATTGTCTCTGCAGTAGTGTGCCTCAAAGTTCAGACATTTACATAACATCTGCTGTTTCTACAAAGTGCTTAAGTTAATAGTTACTTAATAGTTTTTAAACTTAGCCTTAGATAAGCAATACTAGTTTTGAAGTTGTAGGTTCTGTAAACTAGCTATATTATTTCTAATGTATAGTAAAACAATTATATAACATTTTGTGACTGTTTAAAATTGTATTGAATTACCTTTTATTAATTGCCTAAAGTTTCCGTGACAAGATGATCATCTAGCCTCTGAATATAATTCCCTTTCTTTCTTGTTGCTCTCCCTTTCTACATAAACTTGAACATAATAAGTCTTTTTTTTTAATACTGAAATATGGCTTTTTGGTGAACAGTGTTGGTTGCTCAGTCATGTCTGATTCTTTGCGGCCCCATGGCCTACCAGGCTCCTCTGTCCATGGGATTCTTCAGGCAAGACTACTGGGGTGGGTTGCCATTCCCTTCTCCTAGCCCAGGGATTGAACCTGTGTGTCTCCCACGTTGCAGGCGGATTCTTTACTTCCTGAGCCACCAGGGAAACAGGAACCATTATAAATACTGCATACAGCTATCTGATAAGTCTCAAAATATGAGGAATATTTAATATACTTTTTTCACCTCAATATTTTAAGATATCTACTTGGGGAAGGAGACTGGAAATACTGCTATTTTATATGTAGATTTTCACTGGTTTCAGCAGGATCCCTGCCTCACCTCCACCCTTGACTATTACTAATATCTCAGAGTCAGGTGCTTCTTTGGTTCAGTGTTTGTTCAGTTCAGTTCAGTTGCTTAGTCATGTCCAACTCTTTGCGACCCCATGGACTACAACACGCTAGGCCTCCCTGTCCATCACCAACTCCTCGAGCCTGCTGAAACTCATGTCCATCATGTCGGTGATACCATCCAACCATCTCATCCTCTGTCATTCCCTTCTCCTCCTGTCTTCAATCTTTCCCAGCATCAGGATCTTTTCCAGTGAGTCGGTTCTTTGCATCAGGTGGCCAAAGTATTGGAGTTTCAGCTTCAGCATCAGTCTTTCCAATGAATATTCAGGACTGGTTTCCTTTGGGATGGACTGGTTGGATCTTCTTGCAGTCCAAGGGACTCTCAAGAGTCTTCTCCAACACCAAAGTTCAAAAGCATCAATTCTTCGGCGCTTAGCTTTCTTTATAGTCCAACTCTGACATCCATACATGACTACTGGAAAAACCATAGCCTTGACTAGATGGACCTTTGTTGGTAAAGTAATGTCTCTGCTTTTTAATATGCTGTCTAGGTTGGTCATAGCTTTTCTTCCAAGGAGCAAGCATCTTTTAATTACCTGGCTGTAGTAACCATCTGCAGTGATTTTGGAGCTCAAGAAAATAAAGTCTGTCACTGTTTCCACTGTTTCCCCATCTATTTGCCATGAAGTGATCGGACCGGATGCCATGATCTTAGTTTTCTCAATGTTGAATTTTAAGCCAACATTTTCACTCTCCTTTTTCACTTTCATCAAGAGGCTCTTTAGTTCTTCACTTTCTGCCATAAGGTTCGTGTCATCTGCATATCTGAGGTTATTGATATTTCTCCCGGCAATCTTGATTCCAGCTTGTGCTTCATCCAGCCCAACATTTCGCTTGATGTACTCTGCATATAAGTTAAATAAACAGGGTGACAGTATACAGCCTTGACGTACTTCTTTTCCCGATTTGGAACCAGCCTATTCCATGTCCGGTTCTAACTGTTGCTTCTTGACTGGCATATAGATTTCTCAGGAGGCAGGTCAGGTGGTCTGGTATTCCCATCACTTTTATGAATTTTCCACAGTTTGCTGTGATCCACACAGTCAAAGGCTTTGGCGTAGTCAATAAGGCAGAGGTAGATGTTTTTCTGGAACTGTCTTGCTTTTTCTATGATCCAGCGGATGTTGGCAATTTGATCTCTGGTTCCTCTGCCTTTTCTAAATCCAGCTTGAACATCTAGAAGTTCACGGTTCACATACTGTTGAAGCCTGGCTTGGAGAATTTTGAATGTTTGTAGAGTAAACCTTTTCCATGGGGTTGAAATAGTTGCCTGAAGAGGACAGGGAGTGGGGTGTCCTAACTCCCTCTTATACAGACTTCTCGCCATTCCCCCTGATTTTGCCCAGTCCTCTCCCTTGCCTTTAGGGACTTTAGAACTTTCAGTTCCTAAATCTTTTCCCCAATTTCTTGGTATAATTTTTCCTCCCTTTTCTGGTTGAAATGTAGATTTCAGCTTTCTCTGCTCTGTGAAATAAGCAGTTGATCTGTTTTTTAAAGCCAAAATTTAGCTGTCATCTCTCTTTTGTCTCAATTTTTGTTGATAAGTGCTAATTTGTTTTTAAACATTTCTTCATTGTCATTTTAGTGGAAGGGAGCTGAGATTAAATATATATTTCCCAACTATCAGTAGAATCTGAATTCCATGAGGAGAGAATTACTTGTCTTGTTTTTTTTGCTCCATTGCTATTTGCATGTATATGTTTGAAAGAATGATGGATCCATTTGTTTGTATAATAAGTAACATGTTATTAAGTGCTTAATAAGCATAATTTCATTTGAATATTCTTTAGTGTGGTTATAAAAACAAATGACCCTACTTTTGGTTGAAAATACTGGTACTTGGGAGGAAGTGAAACGTGCTTAAAGTTAGTGGTAGCAGGTCTTGACTGCTACCCCTTTTTCTTAATTGAGATCCTGAGCTTGGTACAACTGAAAAGCCTTTTGAGTTGCTGTAACCAGATCAACATTGGGCTTTGTGCGCCTTGAGATTATACAGAGGAGCACGATTGTTGGGATAACGAGCATATTGTTATTTCAGAATATGGTTCTGAAAGTATTATACTTTGGAGAACTTTTGTATAATATTGACATCGTCAATGTTATATTTATTGTTACCACGACCCATGTGAATTTGTTGAAGAAACTTGAGTCTTTATCATAAGAATACCATGTAGTTGTTTTCCCTATTACGGAAAAAAGAAGATGAATTTGTGCCAGCCCAAATGAAGACTTAGGAGTATTTTATCCCAGAGATAGCTGCAGAGGGACTCAACTCTTTAGACAAGAACTGGACTTCAGCTGAGCAACAGGGAGGAAAGGAGAATGTTCTTTGAAAAGGTGAGGACTACTTCAGATGTTTGTAGATAGAGTTATTAGAGCCTACATGGTAACTTTTATATATGGTCTTTTGAGGATAATATAGTCACTTAATGTTTCAAGTTTATTGATAGTCCCCACAGAGAATGTCATCAACTTTGGCCTTTTTAGGATTACATATTATTATTTAGGGGGAAATACTTAGGCTACACATAAAACCTAGTTCTCTGTGATAATCTAAGGAGGCACCAACCGAGGTCTGCAGCAGATTGTGTCATTGATGATATGTACCCTATTTTAGACTTGTAGGAAAAAAGAGATAGCCCCAGTTTCAGGGACTTAAAGGAAAAAAAGTATTCCACGATCTTTTAAAGGGTTTTAAGGTTGTTAGAAAGAAGGAACATAAGGCAGGAGGGAGATTTCTAAGTTTTATCCATATAACCCTCTGCTACCTCTCTTCTTTCCAATAAATAAAACAAGAGGCAAGGTTAAAAAATAAAAAGTTTAGTGACAGTCCCAGTGGCATTTCATTTTGTACTCAAGAAGGTTCCCAAACATTCTCAGTTCACTACACCCCGAGAATGCCAGTAATTCCTTCAAAGAAATACCAAATTACACCATTTATTAATACTTAGTAGTAAGATCTGAACTGCTTAAGTATTTATGTTCTAACAACTAAATAATCAATATGAATTCTTTTACTTTCTTCTTTGAAGAAAGGTTTTTTTTTGTTGTTTTTTTTTTACTTCCACCTTGCAGCACTGCATGTGGAATCTTAGTTCCCTGACTAGGGATCAAACCCATGGCCCCTCCAGTGGAAGCACAGTATCCTAACCATTGGACTCCCAAGGACTAACCCCAAGAAATACTGTAATTTCATTCTTAAGTAGCTAAAATTTTTTTCTAATGGGATATGTACATCTTATATTAATACTAGATAACTTCTTAAAACTTAGAATGAAATGAGATGGGAACTTCTCTCATTTCATTTTACACATTTATTTTTTGTTTTGGCCATTATTTTTTTCTTTCCTTTTTAAAAAGCTTTAGTTACAGAGGCTTAGTTTTGCAAGATAATGAGTATGTATAAAGGAATGCAGTAGTATCTAATTTGAAACTGAACTCTTCTGAGCTAAGTGCCTCATGCAGTGTTCCATAGATGGCAAAAAATATTTGTTTCCCTTGAAGGAGCTTGTGGGTTTACTTAGTGTGCTGTTTGGGGACCATCATCCTTATTTAAGAATTATTAGAATGTGTAGACTCAAATTTATTTAAAATCTTACTTTCAATTTGAAATCCTGGTTTCAGTTTAGACTTCATATAAGTTGTCTTTACTTTAGGTTTCTAGTCTTTAAAGGGAAAATATATTTATAGTCAAAGTAACAAATATACAAAACTTCCTCTCTCTGCTCACAGACTTTAAACGTTAATCATTGTTGTAAGTAAAAGTTGTTTTTTTAAACTTTCTGAAAAAGGGCAATATTGAAATACCAGTTGTTTGATAAAGAGAATAAGGAAAACAGCTAAGGCAAGGAGAAATGGAATTTTTGTTACCTAGTGTCCTATTTAAATCTTTTATGTAAGTGATTTGGTCAACAGTAAATGCCTTCTGAACACCGAAGGAAGGTATGTAAATGAATACTTCATGCTTGTAATTGTTAGGCATATAATTTGATCTGAACTATGTAATGGGAAAAGCATATTATTATCATTCCTTAAAAGACTTTGAGAGTAGGCTACACAAGAGCATTTTTCAGTAAATGTCAGAATTAAGACAAAATGAACTTATCATTTACTATAGACATTTTGTTTTCTGTCTCATTATAAAAGTCTGGTTCATTTCTTCTGATATATGAGTTCAAGAACTTTGGATCCTTTTAAAATAAATTGAAACTCAATGATACGGGATTTTGGCAATTTAAACCAATCTTAAATTTCAATTATAAAGAAAAGAAACCACATAATAAACATATTTGTACCGAAGGAATGCTTTCCTTTCTAAATAATAATAAGTAACTATTGTTTGTCAGCGTTCATTGATTCAGATGTGTCCGATTAAGCGTTATTATCTTAATATTTGTTTTTATACTAAATGGTCTGTATTTATAAAGAAGACACAGACACAAATCAAATAGTAGACCAAAAATGGTCCACCTTAGTTTATGTATCTGTTATTCAGCCCAGTAGCATTGAAATATTTCTCGTATGGTTAAGATCCCAATGAAAGATTTAAATATTGCTTTCTTTCTGATATTCCTTGATAGTTGAAAATATTACATAGCTCTAGCTTCTCTTCACATGTTTTGAAATAATAGTATATTATAGTTTGGTGGAATTTTCTTTCTCAGCGACACATAAAAATAATGGTATTAGAACTGGCAATCACTTCATGGCAAATGGATGACATCAGTGACTCCATGGATGTGAGTTTAAGCAACTCCAGGAGTTCATGCAGGACAGGGAAGCCTTGCATGCTGCAGTCCATGGGGTCACAAAGAGTTGGACACACTGATTAGAACCAGACATGGAACAATGGACTGGTTCAAAATTGAGAAAGCTGTACGTCAAGGCTGTATATTGTCACCCTTCTTATTTAACTTATGTGCTGAGTACATCATGTGAAATACCAGACCGGATGAAGTACAGGCTGGAATCAAGATTGATGGGAGAAATATCAATAACCTCAGATATGTAGATGACACCACCCTAATGACAGAAATTGAAGAGGAATTAAAGAGCCTCTTGATGAAGGTGAAACGAGAGAGAAAAAGCTGCCTTAAAACTCAACATTCAAAAAACTAAGATTACAGCATTTGGTCCCATCACTTCATGGCAAATAAACGGGGAAACAATGGAAACAGTGACAGACTTTATTTTCTTGGGCTCCAAAATCATTATGGATGGTGACTGCAGCCATGAAATTAAAAGATGCTTGCTCCTTGAAAGAAAAGCTATGACAAACTTATTAAAAAACAGAGACGTCACTTCTCTGACAAAGGTCTGTGTAGTCAGAGCTATGGTTTTTCCCAGTAGTCATGTATAGATGTGAGAGTTGGACCATAAAGAAGGCTGAGTGCTGAAGAATTGATGCTTTTGAACTGTGATGCTGGAGAAGACTTGAGAGTTCCTGCTAGGAGATCAAACCAGTCAATCCTAAAGGAAATCAGTCTTGAATATTCATTGGAAGAAATGATGCTGTAGCTGAAGCTCCAGTACTTTGGCCACCTGATGTGAAGAGCTAACTCATTGGAAAAGACCTTGATGCTGGGAAAGATTGAGGCAGGAGGCAAAGGGGGCACCAGAGGATATGACAGTGGGATGGCATCACCGACTGAATGGACATGAGTTTGAGCAAGCTCTGGGAAATAGGAAAGCCTGGTGGGCTGCAGTCCATAGGGTCCCCAAAATCGAACACAACTGACTGAGCAACAGCAACAGTGTTTTCAGTTAGTGGCATCTTTAGATTCAGTGAGATATTTTTCTGATCATCTGCTCCCCCCCCCACCAGATTCACCCTATAGCATCTCAGATAAATGAATGTTTATGATTCCTGAAAATGCTCAGGAAAGAGTTGTTACTCACATTCCCTTGGTAAATCACTAGACTTTCTTAATCCTATTGTAAACGTTATATAAAATACCTGCTGTATTTGAGACCCTTTTTTATAACAGTGAAAGTAAGGAACAAGCTCAGTCTCACAGAGTAGTAAATATGGCCTAGTGATTAAGAACCTAGGTTCTGCAGCCAAGTTGTCTGTGTTTAAGTAGCAATTCCTTCACTTGTTAGGTGTGTGACTTGAGGCAAATTACTTGTGAGTGTATGTATGTTCAGTCATGTCCAATTCTTTGTGACTCTCTGGACTGCAGCCTGCCAGGCTCCCCTGCAAGTTGCTTAACTGCTTCCAAATTTGTAAAATAAGGATGATAATAGTTTCTATCTTATAGGGTTGTTGTGTAGATTAAAAGAGTTATGCTCTGAAAAATACTTCGAACAGTGCCTGAAATATAGTTGCTATATAAATGTAGTGTTCTTGTAATTTTTATATTTGAGTTAGCATGAATAGTGTTCTCTCTAAAAACATTTAAAAAATAAGTTAACTAACTTGGTATAATCAGTATACTTGAGAATTAAGGACACAAATAGGGTTTGTTTATCTAATGAAAGTTAAAGCAAAATGAACCCGTTTGTCTAATACGGTAATTAGACAAAACTTAGCTTAAGTGTTTAGTTCCCTTTTTATTGATACTTTCTTTATCTAGCCACTGCCAGTACAGTTGAATTATTTCCCCTAACTTCAGATGCTTAGATGCACATACACATATACTCTTAATTTCTCATCCAAGATTCCTTCCCATCAAACCATTGCAGGACTGAGTTTCTTCAAGCTGCATTCCTATACTCCCAGCTGCTCAGTTCCCTCCTAGTTCCTGTATCTTCCTCATACCCAAGATCTGTGTATCCAAAGTATAAAAGAGCTTGAGAAATTGGAATCTCCTGGTCGTACAGGTTGGGTTGCTTACTTGGCTCATAATATGGTTAGAAGCCTGGGATAAAGGAAGATGGTACAGCAACTAGGGCTGCGTCCTTGAGTCTTGGGGCCAAGGGATGAGAGAGACGTGAAAGATTTAGGACTAAGGGAGTGCTAAGGAAAGACCCTTGGTGGGTGGGGAGCGTGCTACGCTCAAGTAGGTTAGTTAGTTTACTTGTGAAGTTGCTCATTCATTTATTAGTATTCAAGTACCTGTAGTATGCCAGCCTCTGTATTAAGTGCTAACTTACATTTAAGATCAGTTTTAGTTTTTTTACATAGACAAAACTGTATTTTTCTGTGAGAGGAACCGTTCTTAAAAATGGAAGTATATATTAGTATGAATGATTTATATGATAAATTAAATTGCTTTCAGATTGACTATTTGGGGGATGAGAGGATAAGCATGATGACAAGGAAATTTAAACAGAAATGTAAAGCGTCTTGATGGGGCTAGACAAACGCTCCTGAAGGAGAGAGAGGACTGAAAAGGAGCTTTATAGACACCACATCAAAAAGCTATGTCGTCTCTGTAGGACCTGTACAGAGCTTTAGCTGTGCATGTGGACCCTGTAGCAAAATTATGACTCTCCACATATTCTTCTCTAGGATCCCTTTTCCTATAACCTTTCCTTATTTAGTGACTTTTTAATAGTACTGACCGTTGGTGAAAATTCTGGCCAAAGGAAGCAGAGAAGCTGTTTGGTGGTTTTGTTTCTATAAGCAGAAAAGAGGATTCCAGGATAATTGCTCATTTTCAGAGGATTCGGTGCTACCATTCTTTTTTGTTCAAATATGTATACAAATTATTCTTCATTGTGTTTTTCTAAATGTTTCTAAATTATCAGAAAAACAAATTGCATTGGGGAAATCTCATCGTGTGTTAGATTGCCTTCTGTTCTATTGAATATAATCTTTTCTCTCCCTGCCACCTAAAACTTCAACAGGTGGTTTGACTATAGGAAATTCTGAGTGTTTTTATAAATACCCATACTCACAAAAGCTAGTAAGATAACTGATTTTAAAAGTTTCAGGGCTTCTGCCTGCGGTCCTTTTAGACTTGTTTTAGTTTTGGATCCTCTGAATTAATCACTAGTTTTCATTCTTCAAGAGGAGAGATTTGAGGCTGAGAATGATCCATATTCATTATAGAGCAAAGTGTTTCTTGTTCATTGCTGAAGAAATGAGTCTTTACTGTATTTACATAGTGTTTCTTAGAGTATGCTGTATCCAGCGAGTTTTTGAAAATCCTGTTTCTCGTTAGAATCTATAATGAAATTGACTGTGATTATCAAAAGTTATTTCAAACAGATTACAGATTTTTCAAAATGTATTTTTAAGCAGAAGGAATGTTTTTGAATAAAAGTGAATAAATATGCTGTTAAAATTGTTGAAAAATTTTATAGGACAGTTTTCTTGTTGTTGTTTAGTAGCTAAGTTGAGTCCGACTCTTCTGTGACCCCATGGACTGTAGCACACCATGCTCCTGTGTCCATAGGATTTCGAGGCAAGAATACTGTTGTGGTTTGCCATTTCCTTCTCCAGAGGATCTTTCCAACCCAGGGATCAAACTCGCATCTCCTGCTTTGGTAGGTAGTTTCTTTACCATGGAGCCATCAGGGAGGCCGTAGGACAGTCTTCAGAAAGATTGTTAGGGAATTTGCATGTATATTCATTATGTTCCCATTATGTAGGTGTTACTGACAAGAAGCTGAAAGATCCAGAAATGATACTGGATGAGGTCTCTGCAGTTTGAAAACCTTGAGACCTAATTAAGTAGGTGGAATTTGCAACATAAAAGGCACCAGTGCTATATATATATAGTGTATATAATCAAGAACTAGAATGAGTTAAAAATTAAGGACTTGAGAATTTATAATCTGATGTTTTACATTTGAAATAATTAGACAAGGTTTCATTTGGTAAATACAAAGCACCTACTATACTTGTGATTGGATTAACACAGAAGAGAAGGGAGAAAGCGATTCCAGCTGAAACAGCATTGAGCAAAGGAATCTGTACTAGTACATACCTGTGAGGATTAAATGTAATAATCCAAATAAAGTACTTAAATAGTGCTTAGTACATTGTAAATGTCCAATAAAAGTTAGCTATTATTATTATTATTAGCTTGTTTACTTGTACATCTGAGTGTTCTTTGATGGCAATTGTTATAATGATAATAGAATATTTACTAAGTTCTAATGTGCATCACTAGTTTTTAGCTTTTTGTATACCTGTTTCCTTTAATCCGTAAAATTTTATGGGACATAATTATTGTCATCCCCATTTTAAGATGAAAAAACTGAAGCATAGAGTAATTAAGTATATTATTGCCCAAACATCTAGGAAGTTGAAGAATAATGATCATATGACTAGCTTGCATCATTGGATGTAGCTGAGGAAAGGTTGTGAATACTGGATTGCTTAAATCAGATAATGTGTTCAGTCGTGTCTGACATTTTGCAACCCCTCCATTTGTAGTCCACCAGGCCCCTCTCTCCATGGCATTTCCCAAGCAAGAATACTGGAATGGCTTGCCATTTCCTCCTCCAGGGTATTTTCCCAACTTGGGGATCGAACCCGGGTCTGTTGCATCTCCTTCATTGCCAGGTGAATTCTTTACTACTAAACCACCTGGGAATCCCAGTACAGAAATATGGAACGTCGTCTAATAAGCTGTACTGTATCTTTTAGAGTATATTAAACGGGTGTGCTGTGTGCTTGGTCGTGTCCAACTCTTTGCAACCCCATGGAGTGTAGCATATCCCAGGCTCCACTGTCCCATGGAATTTTCCAGGCAAGACTATTGGAGCAGGTTGCCATTTCCTACTCCAGGGATTGAACCCATGTCTTTTGCATTGGCAAGTGGATTCTTTACCACTAACACCACCTGGGAAGCCCATGTTAAACAAGACATGTTCATAAATATGCCACCTGGATCTTTAGCTAATTTCATTTAGGCTGAGTATCTCCATCTTTCTACACTTCGCTAAAACTTTTTTATACACATAGCCAATTTACTGCCTAGCTTGGGTTTCAGAATTAAAGTGATTTTTAATTAAAAAGAGAAATTACGGCATTGACATGAGTGACATTACTTTTAAAATATAAACATCAATTAAATGTTCAAAGTGTGAAGTGTTAGTCGCTTAGTCATTGTCTGACTCTTTGGGACCCCATGGACTTGTAGCCCACCAGGCTCCTCTGTCCGTGGGATTCTCCAGTCAAGAATAGAGGAGTGGGTTGCCATTCCCTTCTCCAGGGGATCTTCCCCACCCAGGGATCGAACTCAGGTCTCCTGCATTGCAGGCAGATTCTTTACCATCTGAGCCACCAGGATACTCTAAATGTTCAAAGGTATCTCTAAAATAAAGAAAAAGAAATGTTCAAAGGTTTCACTATTTTTATTTTCATTTAAACCAAGTATGTTATGAGCTGAAAATCTTAGACGAGGTGTATATCTCTTGAAAGCTAAATATAGATATTTTAGGTTGTTTGTTTTCTTTGATTACTCATTGCTTCTCTGGGAGTATAATCGATAGCTTTTGAACTATTGAGCTTTAAAAGTGTGATGCATGTTTTTCCAGCCTCAGCACTAAACTTACTAAGAACCATCATTGATACTTTTAAGATAGAATATATTTTACATATTTGTCTTTTTTTTTTTTTTTGTAGTTCCTTTTGAAGATAGTCTCTCTCCTTATTCTAGTGCCTAGTTTGTTTCCCTAGCATTGTTTGTGTGACTCATGTTGAGGAATTTTTGTGTTGTAAATACCAAAGCCTAGTACTTGGAATTACTAAGCGTTAAAACAAATACAGTTATGTTGAGACTTGGGTTGTAGATAATAAAAGAAAGTGTATAGTATAAAGATTGTGGAAAGAATTGTCACCTAAAACTAGTATGATTCTGGAATCTTTCTTACTAAGTTTGGTAACTTAAAAAAAAAAAAAATCCAGTGGGAGAAAGTCAGATATTGATGGAAGATGATATTAACGAAGTTGTTACTTTCAAGTATAATTGCACAAATAATAGCCTATTGGATAAGACTTGCTTCTGAGTTACCTGTTTGAACAGTTAAAGGATATGCGGAGACCTTCCTCCTTACTCATTCCAAAAATTAGGCAACTTCCTGAAAATATTTGTGAATTAAGTTTGTATAGTAGAATTGGACTCACAGCAGTGATGAGCTTTAAATTAGTAACAGCGATGTTACAGATTGATGCCATTTTGAAGTCTTAGAGTTTTCCTTCTTAGCTGGACCCTCAGTACTTGTCTGGAAATCCTTTACATATTTTTAACTCAGTTTCATATTTCCTACAAATACGTATTTTAAACTTTGAAGCCTATAGCACACTACCTTGTCTTAAAGTTTTACCCATGTTTGCCAGCAGATAAGCACAGCTACTTCTCAGAGAAGCTAGAGAATCCTCTTTCAGAACTGTTTCAATTTTTGTTTGCCTGTATTGTCTAACTTATCTGCATTTGAGCCATCTTGAGAGTCTCCCTTGCAGTTTTACTAGAAGAGGTTTAGCCTTTGACTTCTCCCTTGGTCCTTCCTTTCCTCTTACATATGCTACAAATATTTTAAGTGCTCAGTACCAAACTTCTCATCATTTCTTCTCTTTCTAAATTATCTGTGTGCCAGAATGATACCATGAACTAGAAATCTAGGAGTTGTCTTGTTACTGATGCTTACTGCTTTTCAGTTTCAGTTCATTCAGATTCCACTGCTGTTTGCTATATCTGTCCACAATTCTTACCTACTTTCATTTCCTCGGTTCTAACTCATTGCACAACCCTGTGATGCTCCCATTTTATAAGATCACACAGCTAATTAATGTTGTATGGTTTTCTCCAAATAATTTATACATTAATTCAAATGTATTGAAATAATTATTCTATCAGGAGAATTTGTTGTCTGGGAATGGCCAGACAGTTTTCAAAATGAATAATAGTGAAGGGAAACTGCTAGAGACTGTGTGTGTGTTAGTTACTCTGTCGTGTCCGACTCTTTGCTACCCCAGGGACTGTAGTCGGCCAGGCTCCCCTGTCCATGGGGTTTCCCAGGCAAGAATACTGGAGTGGGTTGCCATTTCCTTCTTTAGGGGATCTCCCCCACCCAGTGATCAAACCTGGGTCTCCTGCATTGTAGACAGATTCTTTACTGTCTGAGCCACCAGGGAAACCCTTAATCCTGTTAACTTTTAATGATAAAAATAATGTGATTTGGGGATTAACATAAATAGATCAGTAGAACATAATAGAAAGCTAAAACATAGCCATATATAAAACTACAAAGATGCCATTTTGAATTGGTGGTGCCAAGTTAGGGATTGCTTAGAGCCCCAGCAGGTGAACCTAGAACTGTTAGGCATACAACCTCCTGCCAGTGCTGCAGCTGTGGGTTATCCATGTCTGTGACTAGAACACTTGCTTATAAAAAAAAAAAATTAGATTCCATACTCACTCACTATACAGGAAATTAAATATGAGATGAAAAAGTTTAAAAATGAGATGGTAAAAATTAAAGTATGTATTTATTAGGTCTTAAAGTGGGAAAAACATTTTATTAACATAAAACCACAGGAAGAAAATCCCAGAAGGAAAACTTAAACAATTAAAAGGTGAGCTAGAACAATAAATTGACAATATGCTAGACAAGGGTTACCATCTTATTATATGAAGAGCTTTTGGAAATACTAAAGAAATGAATAAACCAGTATACAAATTGAGTGAGGGTGTCAGTAAAAAAGAGTGAAAATACGTAAAGAACTACATAAAGTCAGTAAAAAGAGAACAGAAGTTTATCCTGCTAACTAGGATTCAGTGAAACCATTATTTGCCTAATACGTTCGGCGAGAGTTAAAATAATCATAATAATGGTGTGTTCAGTTGTGTCCGACTCTTTGTGACCCCATATAGTCTGCCAGGCTCCTCTGTCCATGGAATTTTCCAGGCAAGAATACTGAAGCAGGTTGCCATTTTCTACTCCAGTGGATCTTCCTGACCCAGGGATCAAGCCCTTGTCTCTAGCATCTCCAGCATTGGCAGGGGATTCTTTACCACTGGGCCACCTGGGAAGCCCAGTGAGACAGCATTAACGTTCTTGCAGGAAAATTTGGCAGCATGTTTAAAGAGCTATAAAAATTAGAGATAGGCACAAAAATTTATTTGAAAGGCTATTTAGCTTATATATCCCACAACATAGATCTGATTAAATAAATCAAGCTGTGTTCATAATCTAATATCATACTATGTAACTACTAATATTTTTGTGAAAAAGAAGTGGCTCCCAGGTGGCTCTAGTGTTAAAGATCCTGCTGCCAACTCAGGAGACGCCGGTTCGATCCCTGGGTCAGGAAGATCCCCTGGAGGAGGTCATGGCAACCCACTTCAGTGTTCTTCCTGGAAAAATTCCTTGGACAGAGGAGCCTGGCAGGCTATGGTCTGTGGCGTTGCAGAGTTGGACATGACTGAAGCAGCTTAACATGCATGTATGATATGACTAAATCTCAAAACAAGGTGCCTACAATTATATGCATTTAAAAAAGAAAAAAAAAGTTCCAGTAGAGTGATCTGTATCAAAATGATGGTTGTTTATTTTAAAATAAAGGGTGATTTTTAATTTCTTTATTTTAAAAGGTTTCTTGTACATTAATTTTGTAGTTAGGAAAAAATGTCATTTTCTGTTTAAAAAGTAACTATAGCTTTTAAGCTGTTATTATTATTTGTTGAGTTTGCTCAAAATGAGAGTGCTGTCTCTGTAATCATGAATGTTGTTGCTCTTCTGAGACCCTGACACTGCTGAGCCCTAAGATCTGATGGGATCCCAGCAGGAGGTAGTATGGTTGAATTGTCCTTGGCCGAGTCATGTCTGATAGTATCAGTGTAGAATTTGTGGGTGGGGAAGGTACTTTAAAATTGTGGAAAATGAAATTCTGTTTTCATTTTCTGTTTTTTTAGAGTGTTATATTTTCAAGTTCTTTACTAGTAAGATTGCTTTTTTAGTCTAAGGTGCTAACCTTGGTGCAAATTCAGCTTTTAAATCATAAACTCAAAGTACTTACGTTGTATGTTACCAAGTTGTTAGACAGTGTAACTGATTCAGTGTGATAGATGAAATTGGTTGTTAGTTTACAAAGTTAGTCAGCATGTTTAATGATTAGTCTTGAAAATTCATACATTTTAATGTACCCCACTTAGTTCCCAGACTTCTAGCTTAAGGCTGTGTGTGTGTGTATGTGTGTGTGTGTCTACGTGTGCACATGCTTGTTTGTAGCAGTTTGAAATCATTGTATTACAGATACATGTGACCTTTTTCACCTACCTAATGTGAGAACCAGTTATTGATTTTGCTTAGTTCTTTTTACATAAAAATGCTTATATTAATTTGATCTTATTTCAGTATGCTTTTTGCTGTGCTGTAAAGGTTCTTTTGTTAACCATTTCTTGATTTAAGAGCAAAGTGGGAAGGCTAACAAAAGCTAGGCAGAGGTTGAGTAATGACAGATAAAGGACTAATGGAGGATGGAAAAAAATATATTACCAAGAGGGAGGCAGAGAAAGCAACAGTGGTGCTGATAGGATTGGCTTGGTCTCTCTGAAGAAAAGGAGTGGAATCTGTCTTTAAACTCTCCTAATAGCTTTCATCGACATAGTAACTTTCATTTTGGGGAGCACAGGCACTTATCCAAATTCATGGTTTATAATTGTGTGATCCCAAATACAGAATTTTTCCCCCTCCCCTGGAGCTGTATAGTTATTTCTTTTTTCTAAAAGCTTTGCTTAGATTGCTTAATTGATTTTCTTTTAAATGCGAAGGGAAATCAGCATGCTTTTAGAGCAACATTTGAATGATTTATTGTACATTGGTACAACTAAACGTACTTGGGTGTTGAGTTCTGTTGTAATTATGTTCCTCGTTCTGATTCATATGATGAAAATGTACCGCTAGTCCCTAGTGTTAGCATCTTATAGAGAAGTAATTGTGCAAAAATTTACTGAAAAACTAAAACACCTGAAGAATTTGTATGGATTCCTTATATTAAGATCAGATGTGCATAGATCAGAGAGACTGAGGCATTTGGAAGGAAAAATATGATATTACGTTTTGGGGGAGGGATTCTGAAAATTAAGGGAACTAATATTTTTTAATGGATTTTATGAACTAGTGTTTGGAGGTGAATGAATTGTTCAATTCATTTGTAAGACTCCTCACTTATGAAAGGGAACAGATAAGAAAAAGGAATGTGAAGCAGTCTCTAGCTAGGTTTTCCAAAAACTAAATAGTAGACCACACAATTTATTCTAATTATGGAAGTGTCAAAACTTGGCTTAGGCACTTATTGTATTAAAAATTAATTTAAATTATTTTTAATGCATATGACATTTTTAAAAATTGTACTTTATTTAGTTGAATGTGCATAGTTTTAGAAAAATAGTAGCTCTGAGTGATGATTGTTATGCTTAGGTATACCTTTACTGTCCAAGAATTCTAACTGATGTAAGTTTAAAAAGCTATGTTGAATATATCTCTTCTCCATATATGCAAGCACGCCAAGTCACTTCAGTCATGTCAGACGCTTGCAACCAGATGGACTGTAGCCACCAGGCTCCTCTGTCCCTGGGATTCTCTAGGCAAGAATACTGGAGTAGGTTGCCATGGTCTCCTCCAGGAGATCTTGCTGACCCAGGGATCGAACCTGCATCTCTTCTGTCTCCTCCATTGGTCGGCAGGTTCTTTACCATTAGTGTCGCCTGGGAAGCCCCTCTCTGTATATTCAGTTTCAGTTCAGTTGCTCAGTCGGGTTTGACTCTTTGCGACCCCATAAATCAGCATTTAAAAAGGTTATTGTGAAGAAAGAAGAAATAAGTTAATACATATTGTGTTTAAAGTAGGCAAATGATATGTTGGTTGCTTTTTTCTGAATTCCTGAATTCTGTGGGAGTCTCCTTTTTAAAACTGGTAGTGAAAAGCTATCGTGAAATGGGTCCTCTTTTGTTATTTTCATCTTTGAACTTATTAAATGTTTGATATATTAAAAACCTTTTCTTGGACTGATTAAAGTGTGCCTTATTAATGAGTCAAATACCACAAATAGCTTTGCTGCCAGTGACATTTTCCAAAATGTTGAGCAACTTAAAAAAAATAAGATTATTAACAAAAATGAAATATCTTATTCTCCGCTTTTAAAGGTTAGTTATCTTCCTGGAAAAAAATCTGTATGTATTTTAAAATCCTGAAACCTCCACCCCTAACATCCTCCCCCCACCCCTATAAAATGTGTTTAGGCTCAGGTAATTTTTGTGCTCCAAGATCACTGTGGATGGTGACTGCAGCCATGAAATTAAAAAACGCTCCTTGGAAGAAAAGCTATGACCAACCTGCTACTGCTAAGTCACCTCAGTCGTGTCCGACTCTGTGCAACCCCATGGACTGCAGCCTACCAGGCTCCTCCATCCATGGGATTTTCCAGGCAAGAGTACTGGAATGGGGTGCCATTGCCTTCTCCGATGACCAACCTAGACAGCATATTAAAAAGCAGAAACATTACTTTGTCAACAAAGGCCCATCTAAGTCAAAGCTGTGGTTTTTCCGGTGGTCATGTATGGATGTGAGAGTTGGACTATAAAGAAAACTGAGCACTGAAAAATTGATGCTTTTGAACTGTGGTGTTGGAGAAGACTCTTGAGAGTCCCTTGGACTGAAAGGAGATCCATCCAGTCCATCCTAAAGGAAACCAGTCCTGAGCATTCATTGGAAGGACAGATGCTGAAGCTGAAACTCCAAAAGTTTGGCCACCTGATGCGAAGAGCTGACTCATTGGAAAAGATCCTGATGCTGGGAAAGATTGAGGACAGGAGGAAAAGGGATGACAGAGGATAAGATAGTTGGATGGCATTGCCGACTCGATGGGCATGGGTTTGAGTAAGCTCTGGGAGTTGGTGATGGACAGGGAGGCCTGGCATTCTGCAGTCCACGGGATCACAAAGAGTTGGACACAGCTGAGTGACTGAACTGAACTGACTAAATTACAAATAGATTTTTCTTCTGCATGACTGTTCAGTATTACAGTCTACATTTGTATGGGATGTGAGTCAGTTCTTTCTTAGAGGGACTAATTTTTCAAATGTAAGATATCCATTTCATGCTTCTGATCCATAAACAAGTAATTTTTTTTTTTTTAATTATCCACATGAGCAGAAATTCCTCCACAAAATTGGCTGCTTCTTAGGGAGTGGTATTGACTGAATAAGAATCATTGATCAGAGAAACAGTCAAAGAATAGGGTATCCTTTCACCAGGCCCAAAGGTATGAAAGAACTTCAAAAACAAATAGCTTCAAGTTGAGTGAAACTTACTGGGGAAAGGTCTTTTTCAAGGAGCCAACTAGGTTTCATTCTGTAGCTGAGACAAGCAAAATGTTAATCAGCAGGAATTCCAGAGGGCACTAAGGAATGATTTAGAAGGGAGAGGAGGGACAAAGGATTGGGTCAGATTAAGGAATGTACCAGGCAGTATGGAAAGAAGAGTCTGTGCTAGTGTTGGGTGAGACCTGGGGAAGTTTGGTCTGCTGTCAGTGACTGAAGTAAACATGGAAATGAGACCTGATAGAATTCCTGGAAGTCCTTCTAAAATGAAAAAAAAAAAAAAAAGGTAAAAATATTAACATATACGGGACTATAGAGTAGATGAATCTTTATATAACTGTTATCCAGCTACGACATTGGTTAGTTCTTAGCTACTCCATTTTTCCTGTAACTTGTAGTAATTCTGTGTTCTGCAAAGTGACCTAAGACCCTCACAAATAGTATGAAATCAAAGTTCCACTGAAAAGTGCTCACTGATATTTTCTGTTCTTTTTGTTTGTTTGAACTCTGGGTCATGATGCACTAAATGGATTTCATGACTGATAAATAGGTTATACCTGGTAGTTGGAAAATTGAGTTTGTGGTTTGTCTTTAAACTGCTTGGGTTGGAGGTCTGACTGCACCCCTCAACAACTTTGTGTCCTTCAGCCTCTTACTTAATTCTAATCCTCACATTCTTCTTATATAAAGTAGTACACACCTCCTATGATTTTTGTGAAAATTACCTGTGTTTGAAATACTAGCTGTCAGTGCTTAACAGTGGTCTACACACCTAAACAATATTCAGTTATTAGTAGATGCTATTACTATTTTAGTGACCAACCTGGAATCTGAATCTTGGTCTCTCAGATTCCAAAATCCAAGTTCTTATAGTTTTTTAATCTAACATAGAACTCATTCTAATACCTACACTAACATTTCTTTCTTTGTGAAGTGAAAGTGTTAGTTGCTCAGTTGTGTCCGACTCTTTGCGACCCCATGAACTGTAATCTGCCAGGCTCCTCTGTCCATGGAATTTTCCAGGCAAGAATACTGGAGTGGGTTGCCATTTCCTTCTCCAGGGATCTTCCTGACCCAGGGATTGAACCTGTGTCTCTTGCATCACTTGCATTGGCAGGCAGATTCTTTACCACTAGCGCCCCCCTGGGAAGCCGCTGTTGACCTCTTGGTACTATCTGTTGAGGAATTTCTCTACTCCTTTCTCTTTTCCAAGATCTTTATCATAAGTTTTCATGCACTAGAAATGATGAAAATTTGTTTCTAATGCTGAAATCTCTTAGTCTTCTTCCCTAGTTTTATCAGGTAGTACTTCCAGAGTGATGTTAACATCTGTGTTGATAGTGGACATCAATGTCTTAAGAATGGCTTTGCTTTTAAATTTTGTTGTTATTTTAGCATAAAACATTTATCTGTTGGTTTGAAAAAGTCTTTTTAAAAGTCCTAAGAGAAATTCTTCTTCTTCTAATCAGTACTAATTTCTTAAACTTTGGTACCCTTTACTAGATTTCTTTTATTGAGTCTGTTTCCTACCTCAGATATATCTTTTTTTTTCTCCCCCTGCTGCATGGCTTGTGGGATCTTAGTTCCCCAACCAGGGATTGAATGTGGGCCCCAGCAGTGAAAGCGCTGAGTCTTAACCACTGGATTGACAGGGAATTCCTGATTTTATCAATCATTTTTCATAGGACCACATTGCCTACTGTGTTGTTTAACTAGTCTTTCCACTTTTGGTCTCTGTCCTTATTAATCAGAACTCTGAATTGCTGGTACAAGTTCCTGCCCCAAGTCAATCTTGGTCATGTTTTATTTATATTCCAGGGAATTGTGTCACTAGAACATCTTTCCATGTTATGTAATGATTACTACAGACTTCTAAGGCTATTTATTGTCTGTTATTTCTTTGTGAACAGAGCATATGCCTTTCTGTTACCTCTGTCAAGAACTTTAAAGGATCTAAGATCTTAGCCTCTCACAGGCTAATGAGTTAGCCTCCTGTGGGTTCCTGGATCCTGGTAGAAGACACTGGTCTCCTGGGTCAGAGTCAGGAACAATTTGTTACAGCAATAGCAGCAGCCACAGTCTTATCATATTTCTTGTACTAGTTACCTAAGCCCCAGTTCCCACAGGGTGAGGAGATGAGGCTAGGTGACACCTGTACACACAGTTAGTTGCATTACAGCAGAGACCCTGAACATTTTCTGGAATCTCAACCTACTTGTTTCTGTAATTCATCCCTTCCCTTCCATCCCCCAGCTTTCTCTCCATAACATCTTGATTTAAGACTGCGTCTCAGACAGATGCTTCTTCCGTATTGCCCACCATGGCCCCGTGTGAATATGCTGCTGATTTTCTGTGTTCTCCTATACCATAAGCTCCAGTGATCCTTGGTTTGCACAGTGGCTTCAGTCTTTCTTTTCTCTGTGTACAATATGTAAATCCTGTTGTTTTTCCTGCCATTCTGCCATTGGTATATCTCAGAGTGCCTGCAAAGATATTATTTATTTTTTGTCTCTTATAGAACACAAAAAGGCACTGTATTGGTTAAGAATGTGTTCAGATACAAGGATTAGATGACCACCATTTCACATTGGGTGTAATGGATAGAGTTTTGTTTTTGTTTGTGGGTTTTTGTCCCACCCCCCGCCCACCACACCCCTCATGTATGAAGCCTGGAGGTAGGTAATGCAGGTGTTGATTCAATTTTTTAAACAGCGCTTTATTCATGCAAGCTTTTCCATATGCTCTTCCCATCATCTGAAATTCTTTTTTCTGTATTTGCAATTCCAAATTAAAGTCATTTTTTAAGTTACAAGTTCTACTGAGTACAGAATGAAGCAGGGCAAAGGCTAATAGAGTTCTGCCAAGAGAATGCACTGGTCATAGCGAACATCCTCTTCCAGCAACACAAGAGAAGACTCTACACATGGATATCACCAGATGGTCAACACCGAAATTAAATTGATTATATTCTTTGCAGCCAAAGATGGAGAAGCTCTATACAGTCAGCAAAAACAAGACCGAGAGCTGACTGTGGCTCAGATCATGAACTCCTTAATGCCAAATTCAGACTGAAATTGAAGAAAGTGGAGAAAACCACTAGACCATTCAGGTATGACCTAAATCAAATCCCTTATGACTGTACAGTAGACGTGAGAAATAGTAAAGGACTAGATCTGATAGACAGAAAACCTGATGAACTACGGATGGAGGTTCGTGACATTGTACAGGAGGCAGGAATCAAGACCATCCCCAAGAAAAAGAAATGCAAAAAAGCAAAATGGCTGTCTGAGGAGGCCTTACAAATAGCTGTGAAAAGACGGGAAGCGAAAAGCAAAGGAGAAAAGGAAAGATATACCCATTTGAATGCAGAGTTCCAAAGAATAGCAAGGAGAGAGAAGAAAGCCTTCCTCAGTGATAAATGCAAAGAAATAGAGGAAAACAATAGAATGGGAAAGACTAGAGATCTTCTCAAGAAAATTAGAGATACCAAGGGAACATTTCATGCAAAGATGGGCTCAATAAGGGACAGAAATGGTAGGGACCTAACAGAAGCAGAAGATATTAAGAAGAGGTGTCAAGAATACACAGAAGAATTGTACAAAAAAGTTCTTCAAGACCCAGACAATCATGATGGTGTGATCACTCATCTAGAGCCAGACATCCTGGAATGTGAAGTCAAGTGGGCCTTAGGAAGCATCACTACAAACAAAGCTAGTGGAGGTGATGAAATTCCAGTTGAGCTATTTCAAATCCTGAAAGATGACACTGTGAAAGTGCTGCACTCAATATGCCAACAAATATGGAAAACTCAGCAGTGGCCACAGGACTGGAAAAGGTCAGTTTTCATTCCAATCCCAAAGAAAGGCAATGCCAAAGAATGCTCCAACTACCACACAATTGCACTCATCTCACATGCTAGTAAAGTAATGCTTAAAATTCTCCAAGCCAGGCTTCGGCAATACGTGAACCGTGAACTTCCAGATGTGCAAGTTGGTTTTAGAAAAGGCAGAGAAACCAGAGATCAAATTGCCAACATCCAATGGATCATTGAAAAAGCAAGAGAGTACCAGAAAAACATCTATTTCTGCTTCATTGACTATGCCAAAGCCTTTGACTGTGTGGATCACAATAAATTGTATAAAATCCTGAAAGAGATGGGAATACCAGACCGCCTGACCTGCCTCTTGAGAAACCTGTATGCAGGTCAGGAAGCAATAGTTAGAACTGGACATGGAACAACAGACTGGTTCCAAATAGGAAAAGGAGTCCGTCAAGGCTGTATATTGTCACCCTGCTTATTTAACTTATATGCAGAGTACATCATGAGAAACGCTGGGCTGGATGAAGCACAAGCTGGAATCAAGATTGCCGGGAG
Organism: Giraffa tippelskirchi; assembly: GCF_054371585.1. NCBI lineage: Eukaryota > Metazoa > Chordata > Mammalia > Artiodactyla > Giraffidae > Giraffa > Giraffa tippelskirchi. The sequence goes on along the minus strand of NC_137278.1, from coordinate 111,773,381 downwards.
AAATATCAATAACCTCAGATACGCAGATGACACCACCCTTATGGCAGAAAGTGAAGAACTAAAGAGCCTCTTGATGAAAGTGAAAGTGGAGAGTGAAAAAGTTGGCTTAAAGCTCAACATTCGGAAAACTAAGATCATGGCATCCAATCCCATCACTTCATGGCAGATAGATGGGAAAACAGTGGAAACAGTGGCTGACTTTATTTTTCTGGGCTCCAAAATCACTGCAGATGGTGACGGCAGCCATGAAATTAAAAGATGCTTACTCCTTGGAAGGAAAGTTATGACCAGCTTGGACAGCATATTAAAAAGCAGAGACATTACTTTGCCAGCAAAGGTCCGTCTAGTCAAGGCTATGGTTTTTCCAGTGGTCATATATGGATGTGCGAGTTGGACTATAAAGAAAGCTGAGCACCGAAGAATTGATGCTTTTGCACTGTGGTGTTGGAGAAGACTCTTGAAAGTCTCTTGGACTGCAAGGAGATCCAACCAGTCCATCCTAAAGGAGATAGTCCTGGGTGTTCATTGGAAGGACTGATGTTGAAGCTGAAACTCCAATACTTTGATCACCTGATGTGAAGAGCTGACTCATTTGAAAAGACCCTGATGCTGGGAAAGATTGAGGGCAGGAGGAGAAGGGGACGACAGAGGATGAAATGGCTGGATGGCATCATCGACTCGATGGGCATGGGTTTGGGTGGACTCAGGGAGTTGGTGATGGACAGGGAGGCCTGGCGTGCTGCGATTCATGGTGTTGCAAAGAGTCGGACACAACTGAGCGACTGAACTGAACTGAGTCTTTTGTTGAAAACTTACTCTTGAAGTGGAAATACTCATAGGTACTACTAAGGTAGACAAAGGGCGAGTTATCTGTGCACATACACACACATGTGTACACATCTTCTCATTAGATTCTCCATTCTATGTCTGTGTGCTGTATCTTTTATTACCCTCCAAAAAGTACTTTAAGGTACACAGTCCCTTTACTTGAAGATAGAGTGATAGAGAATAAATGAACCCTAGCTTTAAGCAAACTCTGTCACTAGTGGTTAGAGCCTCAAAAAAGATGTTGACAGGGGTGTAAATGTGGAGGTTTGGGTTTTAAGCAGATAATTTATTTTATCGGAATTAAATGCACCTGTTGTTGAACACTTTCATTGTGTAGTTTCTGAATGCTCCATATTTCTATTTGCTATCAAATTTATCTTCACATACTATTAACACATTTTATTAATATTATATAGAAATAAAATGAAAACTATTCTTTCTTTCAGTGCTTAGATGAATATGAAGATGATGAAGCTGGGCAGAAAGAGCGGAAACGAGAAGATACGATTACACAACAGAACACGATACAAAATGAGGCTGTAAGCTTGTTAGATCCAGGAAGTTCTTATCTGCAACAAGTGAGTATTTAAAAATTCTAGAATGTCACTAGCTATTTTAACAATAGTTTTTTTAAGTTACTGTTAATAATTTTTCCAATTTTATTTTAATTGCATCAGCTCCACTGAAGTACTTTAAATGAATTTAACTATGATTTTCCTTATGTCTAAATACCTTTTGATGTAAGCAATATTTGGTCCTTAGATCCTGATCAATGAATATTTACTGATTAACCAAGCAGGTTTAAACAGTAGCCATTGTGAAAATAACCAGGAAAAGTAATTAGCTTTTTTGCTCTTAAAGAAGTAAGGATTAGTAAATAGTTCTGTTCTCGGCTGATATTTGCTTTAGAATTACATAGCAAGTGAAATATTTAAACATAATAAAACACAATATGTAGTATTGTGAATTGCCAGAAACATCAATGTTTCTGTGTAATTATAAAATACTTTTTAAAAGAAAATTTTTGTTAGTTTCAAATTAGCTGTTATCTTGGCTTCTTTTTTTTTTTTTTTTAGTTCTACCAGTTTATTGCTACCAACCCATTTCCCTCCACCCTCATGCACGCGTGCTCAGTCATGTAACCCCATGGACTGCAGCCCACCAGGCTTCTCTGTCCATGGACTTTTCCAGGCAAGAATACTGGAGTGGGTTGCCATTTCCTTCTCCATATCTTGGCTTCTTATGGCACAGAGAATTGGGGGATGTTGGCATTGGAGTGCCTCGGTTTAAAGCAGATTGCTCTGCAGAATCATTCCATACAAACTGTCATTTGGGAATGATCTGTATATATTTAATCTTAAATTAATTTAATGATATTTTGAGATGATAAGCTACCATGTTGTCTTTTCAGCATTTGATTTTTTTTTAATGCATTTTATTATGATACCACTTTAAAAGGGGTTTCCAAGCAGTACATACATCTCCCTATTTTATTGATGAAAAAAGATGAAATATAAACTTGTCTATTAACTTGCAGGGTTATAATAGAAGGCATTTGGCTGAAAGTTGCAAAATATTTTGAAGTAGTTTGGATATGAATGGAAAACTTCTCTTTCCTCTTCTCTTTGAGACAGATATTGATGTGGTGAATGGTAGAGTAACACAGGTTTGTCTGTTCCCCTGTATCGCAGTTGCTACTACTAGGAGAACTAGTACCCTATTATATTAAACTATTTTTGTATCCTTTGTGTATCACAACAAAGTTGAAATGAAACCTGTACATAGTTCAGGTGAAGAAATAGGCTTAATTTGTTAGGATAGAGACAATATAACATTTTGATTAAGAATCTAGACCTCCTTTCAGTTCTTGGTCATGTCACTTAACATCAGGCAGCAACTTTTGGAAAGAGAGCTGATTTATTTCTATTGAATGAAGTCCTTACCCTTTCAAAGCTGGGGAGCCTAGTGGTTAGCTTGTTCCCAGGTTTAAACCCAGATACGGAGAAGTGTCAACTGATAGTCTCTTGCAGTTTAACTTCTTTCCACAGCTTTACTAGTCTCTTCCTAGATCTGCCCTTCATTTCTCTCATTTTTATTTGTTTCATTACCAATTAGGATGTGACTCACTGGTGATCTTGGTTTTAAGTATCTATTTTTCAGGCTGTGTGCTTAGAATGAAAGAGAAGCAAAGAGTCTGCCATGGATTGCAGATTGCCATATTGAAGTTGGAATGGGGACAAGAACTCGTCTGTCTACATAGTTGGCCTCTCTCTGCGTTACTACCTAAACTCACATATTCTGTTACTCCTAAGATAGGATAGATTTTATTTATCATTCCAACTTCAAAAACAATAAACAAAGAAAATATTGGCATTTTTAAAAATATATCATGTGCTTATGGCTGCACTGGGTCTCCATTGCCGCATGCATGCTCCTCTCGTGGTGGCAGGCGGTGGCTCCTCTCTGGGCGTGGTGCGCAGTCGTCTTGTGGAGGCGGCTCTTGTTGTAGAGCACTGGACTAGGGCGCTCAGGCTCAGGAGTTGTTCTGAGTGGACTTGGTCATCCTGCAGCATGTGCAGTCTTCCTGGACCAGGGATGGAACCCATGTCCCCTGTATTGGGAGGCAGATTCTTAATCACTGGACCACCAAGGAAGTCTTCATTGGTTGTTTTAAGGCTTTCTTTTTTTTGAACAGACCGGAGAGAAAGACATTGTTTCTTAGCATTATCTATGTGGTAGCACAGTGGTAAAGAATCTACCTACCACTGCAGGAGACACAAGAGACCCAGGTTCCATCCCTGGGTCGGGAAGACTCCCTGGAGGAGGAGATGGCAACCCACTCTAGTGTTCTTCCCTGGGAAATCCCATGGGCAGAGGAGCCTGGCAGTCCACGGGGCCACCACGAGTCCGACACAGCTGAGCACACAGGGCACATGTGGATCTTAGCCATTCAGCGGAACAGATCTTTTGAAATGAAGGATGAAATGGGAACATGGATTTGGGGTAACAGTATGCTTTATAAAAGGTTAGAGTATTTAAGTTTCTGTTCGGCTTTTTTCAAATAATATGGAGGAGTAGTAATATGAGCCTTTAAAAGTTTTTCTTTTATTTTTACCTATGATTTTACACATTTTAACCACGTTTTTCCCTAGGTAGTCATGCCTAATCCTGTCAGTTTTTAAAGTAATATATTAAATCTCTGATTAAATAATACAGGATCATTGGAAAACTTGAAAAAAAAGAAAATGTGAAAGACAGGAAAGTACCTTTCTTTATGTATTTTTATAAACTTATTAAATTTTAAACATTAGGCCTAATTAATTTAAAAGGAAACATATTGTCACATGCTAAAAAATGCAGAAAGCATAGAAAGTAATCAAATAGTAAAAAGTCTCTCTCAGCTACCTGGTCACCTTCTTTGGAGGCAACTAGTGCTTTCTTTTCTTGTAGATTCTTCTCAAGGTAGTCCAGAGACAAATTTATGTTTCTGTGTGTGTGTGTGTGTATAATATATATATTCCTAATTTTAGGCACACTCTTGCAGCTTGTTCTTTTTATTTAATATTGTAGAGAGACTTCTGCAATAGTACATAAAGAGCTTCCTTATTATCTTTTTTGTAACCACAGAATATCCTATTTTATAGATGTGTCATAATTTTTCTGACTTGATGGTCATTTAGTTGAAACATGTAAGTTTTTGATGCTGCAAACAATGTAGTGGTAAAAAACCTTTCAATATATAAGAAACTTACAGTCTTTTGTATATGTGTGTATAAATCAGTAGGATAAAACTCTAGCACTGGAATTTCTGAGTTAAAAGGAATACATGTTTGTAATTTTGAAGATATTCCCAAAATTCTCTTTGTAGGTGTTAAAGCATGAACATTTTTTTCATGTTATTCAAATCTCTTTATATATTATTTTCACTGGCATAGAATTTTCTTTTTTAATGTAAACAGTAGTTGACACAAATTTCCCATTAATAGGATTCCTCAGTGGTTAAACATTTTTACTATTATGAGTACTACTGAAATTAGCATCTATGTAAATTGAACTTGTTTTGAATTATTTACTTTGGCCAGATTATCAGAGATAAACCTACTGGGTCAAAGGTTGTAACAATTTTTAAAAATTATTTATTAGCTATCCCTCATGACTTGCGGGATCTTAGTTCCCCACTAGAGATCGAACCGGTTCTTCCTACAGTGGAAGCACAAAATCTTAATTACTGGATCACCAGTGAAAGTGGAAGTTACTCAGTCGTGTCTGACTCTGTGACACCATGGACTGTATATATAGTCCATGGAATTCTCCAGGCCAGAATAATGGAGTGGGCAGCCTTTCCCTTCTCCAGAGGGGATCTTCCCAACCCAGGGATCGAACCCAGGTTTCCTGCATTGCAGGTGGATTCTTTACCAGCTGAGCCACAAGGGACCACCAGGGAATTCCCCATAATGCATATTTAAGACTAAAAATTTCTCAACATACTGCCTAAATTACTTATGAAGAAAAGTTTATCAGTTTATGTAATCAAGAGGATTTTGTGAGAGGGCATTTATGAATTTTATTTTACTTCTTTCTTTGATTCATTTATTGATTTTCCTTTTAAAACATTCTCAAGCTAACTGAAAAGTTACAAGTACTGTGTAGAGAATTTCTTTTCCCCTTAAAATGTTTGAGAGTAAGGTGCTAACTTGATGCCTTACTACCCTCAATACTTCACTGTGTGTTTTCTACAGAGAAGATCTCCTGCATAACTGCAACATAGCTCTTCAAGAAAATTAAAGTTGACATTGACACATTTTTTTTACCATCTAGTTTATTCAGATACCATCAAGTTTCACCAGTTGCCCCAGTCATATCCTAAATTATAGCAAAAGGGTCTAGTTCAGAATCACATATTCTGTTTAGTTGCTGTATCTCCTTAGTTTCCTTTAGTTTGATGCAGTCTTTAGCTTTCTTAATCTTAACACTTTTTAAGATTATAGGTCATTTATTTTTGTCATATGACCTTCAATTTGGGTTATCTAATATTTACTTATGATTAGATTCATGTTGTGTGTCTTTGTCAGGAATATAACAGAATTGATGCTGTGTTTTTCTCAGTGTGTGGTCTATCAGGTGACACATGATTTTAATTTGTTCCATTGCTGATAATAATCACTTTGGTCATGTGATTAAGGTAGTATTTGCCAGGCTTCCCTGTTGCTTCTTAATAAATATTTTGTGGATAAGTTCTCTGAACCATGTAGATATCTTTGTCTCCATCAAACTCTCTATTGTCTGTATCCATTTGTCTGTCATCTATTTATATCTGTATATCTGTATCAAACTCACTACTACCCATTTTACCTGATGGGTTTTACATTCTTAAAATCTGTATTAGCTTAATTGCCACAAATTTCTTATCTTAAAACAACACAAATTTATCAACTTACAGTGTTTTTAAGTTGGCGGTCTCATTGGGCCAGTACAATTATGGACCAAAATCAAAGGATAAAATCAGGACTACATTCCTTTTTGGATGCTGTAGGAGAGAATCCATTTCCTTGCCTCTTCCAGCTCTTCACAGCTACCTGAATTCCTTCTCCCTCTTCCTTCTTCAAAGTCAAAATTGTGACTTTTCTGCTTTGCTCTATCTCCCTCTGACTTTCTGCCTCTTTCTTCCACTTTGAGTGACCATTGTGATTACAATGGGCCCATTAGATAACCCAGTATAATCTCCCTATTTAAGGTCATTGATTAGCAACCTTAATTTCCCTTTGCTATGTAACCTAATATGTTTGAAGATTTTAGAGATTAAGATGTGAACATCTTTGAAGGTCATTATTTTACCTTGTTGTTGTTCAGTTGCTAAGTCTTCTCTGACTCCTTGCAGCCCCATGAACTGCAGCACGCCAAGCTTCCCTGTCTTTCAGTATCTCCCTGAGTTTGCTCTACCACACCATCACTGTTTATTTTAATATTCACATTATCCCAGATTTGGCCAGTGGGAGCCCCTTTAACCTTTTGTATCGTTTGCTGCATCTCTCTCTTTCTTGGAATACTTCTTTGTTTTCTGGCATAATAAGGTATTGCAGACTCATCTGGAGCTTTCTTACTCCAGCCTTGAAAGCAGCTGTGTCTCTAAGTAGCTCTCATTTCTTTTATTGAAAGTGATATTATGAAGCCAAGGTCTGGGCTGTAGTTGTTCATGTTGTTGAGGTGGCACTGTTCCTAGTCCTTCTCTGTGTACAGACGTACTGTATGTGTATATATGCACATACATATGTATACATATCTGTTTGCTGCTTACTCACCTAGCTAGCTAGCTACATCTATTTATGTAGATATTGAAACTAATTTATACCAGTATGGCCAATTATAATCTAACATCGCAAGGCTTAGTCTAGTATTTGTAACTCCCTTTTCTGACACTGGGTAACCTGTTTCACATTATTCTTAACATATTTTCTTATTTATTCAATTCGCCTGTGTGTAACCTCTCTCCCATTGTCACTCCTCCTGCATACTGATGCCCTCCTCACCGCAAGTGGGTTTTGACGTCACACATTGGCTTTACCTTGTGCATGAACACTCTTCACTTTTTTCCCAGCTTGGCTGTTCCCTTGTGAGGCTGCAGAGTACCCTCTTTACCCTGCTTGAGTTCTGACTCCTCATAGCAGGTCATTCCCCCTGTGGATTCCCTGCTCACCCTGCTTAGCTCCTGCTGTCCCATGATGGGCTGCTCTTCACTCGGGTCTTTCTTTGCCCTGCTCAGACTGAGACCTCATGCTGGATTACTCCTCCATGGGGATGCCCTATCAACCTGATTGGGTTTTGACCCACCCAGGCCAGGCTGCCACTCTGTGGATACTCTCTTCATCCTGTTTATGTGGGCTCTAGCACATCTCCCCTGGTCATTCCCTGCAGAGATCCTCTCCACACCCTACACAGGCTGGGAATTTTCCATGCCAGACCACCTCTTCGAGGGGATACCTTCTTTACCCTTATGGACAAAATCCCCATTTTGGGCCACCCTGCTCCATGGATGACCATCATGCCCTCACGCTCTGTTTGGGGCTCCCAGCATCCCTTCATGGGGCTCCCTTTCTGACCTCTCCTCAGGCCTGATAACCTGACTTCCCTTTCCCGCTTTGTCTACCTCTCATCATTCTGCTCAGGCTCTGATTTCTCATACCAGGCCAAGTTCCCCTGCTGTATGTACATTCTGTTCAGTTTTCTTATTTTCATTTTTAAGTTATTTTATCAGTTATACATTACAGGTATTCCATTCTTCATTCATCTTCAACTTTGTATCTTAGTATCAATACATTGTGTATACCAGTATGCTATGCTAAGTCGCTTCAGTCGTGTCCGACTCTGTGCGACCCCATAGACGGCAGCTCACCAGGCTCTACCATCCCTAGGATTCTCCAGGCAAGAATACTGGAGTGGGTTGCCATTTCTTTCTCCAGTGCATGAAAGGGAAAAGTGAAAGTGAAGTCGCTCAGTCGTGTCCGACTCTTAGCGACCCCATGGACTGTAGCCTACCAGGCTCCTCCATCCATGGGATTTTCCAGGCAAGAGTACTGGAGTGGGGTGCCATTGCCTTCTCTGGTATACCAGTATAGGTGTTTTAATTTAGTCCTGAAAGTCAGTTAACATGGTATACAATAGTTTTACTGAGGGCTCAAATAAATTTGAATAACTTCAGTATTATTTTAGTATATTCTACTGGGCCTGTATTTGTCTGATCTTATTTCACATTTGCTTTTATATTTGTTCATACTTTACAAGTTCTGATCTCCCATTGCACCTGTAAAGACAATGTTTGAGGGATTTCCTTATTGAGCATTGTAAGCTTTAATGAAGCAGAATGTTTTATTTAAACTTACATAAACCAGTTTGCTTTGCCAACATTTTCTAAGCTCTACATAGATCTTTCTCCTTTCCTTTTGTAATATAAACCATCCCATTGCAAGGAAGATTATTTCAGGAAAAGTATATTTTAAATAAGTAGTATAATAGACTTTGGAGTTATTGAAGGTCTAATTACATCGTCTTTGAAACTTTAAAGACCAGTATGGTCTTAACATTTGTATTTTTTATAAGCAGTTTCAGTGATACTGAAAGTGCTTCTTCTCCCCCGCCCCCACATTTAGACTAAAATTGTCAACTTTTTAACAGTTATAGTAATTGTTAAGTTATCACTGTTTGCTCGGATGTCTTTGTGATCCCTGAAATATAGAGGCTTATAGTTATATTTGTACAGAATTTTGTCTTAATACATAGAAGCATCAAGCATTTTCCTCCTCAAAATTGTAAGGGACTGTTACACTGCACTATAGGTGTTGATTTTTTTTTCCTTCTATCTAACATTTCAGTTCTGTCTTTTTGTCAGGGCATAGAGATGGCTTTAAACTCCCATCTGTAAATATCAGTTTTGAATATACATGAGAAGCAGGCTGCCACCCCTCCCAATCTCTGCTGACAATAATGTAGTCTGTCTGATTTGAGGAACATTTGGTTGTTAAGCAATGAAATTTCGTTACCAGAGTCACTGTGAAATAGCATTTAGCTACAAAATGTATAATCTAATAAAAACAGTTTTCAAATCTGACCAATAAGCAAGAACTTAAGAGTGTTGGTCTGCTTTAGAATCTTAAATTGAATATTAGTTATATAGAAATAGACTTAAATCTGATTGTTTACATATCTTGGACTTGAGCATGGAGTAATTTGGTCAAGTATGTCTGAGTTTATAATTTTATTACTTGTACCAGACGAGCTGTACAAATACTGTAAAACTTGAGATATGTTTTAAGTGACTGTGTGTGCTCAGTCACTCAGCTGTGTCTGACTCTTTGCAAACCCATGGACTGTAGCCCGCCAGGCTCTGCTGTCCATGGAATTTTTCCAGGCAAGAATAATGGAATGGATTGCCATTTCCTACTCGAGAGGATCTTCCCTATCCAGGGATTGAACCCACATCTCCTGCATTGGCAGGCGGATTCTTTACCACTGTGCCACGTGGGAATCGCCTTTTAAGTGACTAGTTGTTTTTTAAAAAGCTGTAAGAAATGTAAAAAATTAGTAACATACAACTTATTATTAATAGTATACTTCAATGGAAATTTGTCTAATACTGACTTTTAAGTCATTTATAGGTAGGTCAGTGTAACAGTAGTATCATGCCACTATAATGTAGTGTTGCTAAAAACATCCTGCATTTCACATTTCTGTACATATTTAAATTTATGTGTATTAGTCTCTAGTTCTACCATGTTAGGGTAAAATGGCTACATGAAGCCTCAGAAATATTTTTTATTGCCAGGTCTCCATACCATTACAGTCAATATATCAACTATACACAAATCAGTAAATGCAGCAGAGGCTCTTATTATTTAGTAGTTATGCTAATTTCATTGCAGTAAGAAGTAGTCTGGATAATCATGGTGATGTCATTTTTTGAAATATTTCAGTTATAACCAAAATCAGAGAGGTGTATATGTTTTGGATCTTACTGTGTCATTAGCATCTTTTCTAATGCATATTTAATTTAGGTGGGCATCCTTTACGGTCTGTGCCTAAAGTTTTAGTTCATATATAATAAGATTAGGGAATATTATGAAAGAAAACCTTGATAAAATATTAATTGGAATACTACTTATAAAACTTAAAGGGAAAAGTTGCATTTGAAATCATTGCTTTGAGTGTGTACACATAACTTCAGTATTTCTTCCCGCTTTATCTAAATAACCAGGATTAAACATTTTAATCTAGTTACTATGGTTTCAAAAATAGTTTTAAAAAACTGGATTTTATAAAGTATATTCTTTGTTGTTATTCACTTAGAGATATATTTTTATAAATAGGAATTCTGTTTTACATGTTTGCTGTAAGAGTACAAAGATTCATCTGTCTTATCTTTAGGGTCTGATAGTTTAATGACAGGTAGATAAGAAACTCTTTACAGTTGACTTGCTAGGCTTTTGTTACTGTCCCTGCTATGAGATCAGTTGGTGCCCAGAGGAGGGTAAAATGTCTTTGAACCAACTGTTAAACCATGGCTTCTCCAGGGGTAATCCTGTTAAAGGGTCAGGCCCACACACATGGGCACTTCTTGTATCATATCACCTGGTTACTTTCTACAACTTTTTAATTCCAAGGTGATGCTTTTTCTGTAACTGCAGATTTCCAGGGAAGTTATTTCTATAGGTCGTCAATATATATTTATTGCATACTGTTTATACTGAGGTTTTTGGGGAAAAGGAAATCAAAGGTGAGAGACTCCTGCTACCCCTTTATCGCATTACTTAAAAATGCGATAAAGTCATATTTAAATAAGTGATGTAGGCTGTTGGTGTGTGCTATGTGTGCTCAGTCATGTCCAACTCTTTGTGACTCCGTGGACTGGAGCCCACTAGGCTCCTCTGTCCATGGAATTTTCCAGGCAAGAATACTGGAGCGGGATGCCATTTCCTTGTAGGCTATTGTAATGGGAATTTATTGATTTGGAGGAATTAAGTCAGATTTATTAAAGTTCTGCTCAGAAAATTCAGTGACGATTTGTCCACATCCCAGGTTTTTAAAAAAACCTTCGCTGTCAATTTTAAATTACTTACCTGTTGTAAAGAAGTTTTGCTAATTGTTTTTATCACTTCTTTCATTTAACCCCCAAAACAGCCTGGTAAAGTAGACATTGTGTTTATTCCTGTTTTAGAGATGAAGAAACTGAGACTAATGGAAGTTAAATAACGTACCCACAGTCTCACTACTGGGTGGCCTGTCTGGTTGGAACTTGAATCTAAATCTTACTCATAACTGTATGGTTGTTTTCTATCTTGTTTTCCCATATTGATACATTCTTTACTGCACCATGTAGTATTTGCTGTTTTAGGCTGGAATCTGATCATCTTATGGGCTTCCCTAGTGGCTCACATGGTAAAGAATCTGCCTGCGGTGCAGGAGATCTGGTTTGATCCCTGGATCTGGAAGATGCCCTGGAGAAGGGAATGCCTACCCACTCTAGTATTTTTGCCTGGAAAATTCTGTGGACAGAGGAATCTGGCTGGCTGCAGTCGATGGGGTTGCAGAGTCAAAGACTTACTTATTTAAAAATTTAAAAAAAAAAAATTATAGGCGTATAGTTGATTTGTAATCTTTTAATTAAGACTTATCATTTAATTTTGACTATGTGTTAGTTGCTCAGTCGTGTCCAACTCTTTGCTACCCCATGGACTGTAGCCTGCCAGGCTCCTCCATCCATGGGATTTTTCAGGCAAGAATACTGGAGTGGATTGCCATTTTCTTCTCCAGGGGATGTTCCCGACCCAGGGATGAAACCTGGGTCTCCTAAATTGCAAGCAAACTTTACCATCTGAGCCACCAGGGAAGTCCTAATTTTGATTATGTTATTATAATGAAACTGCAGAAGACAAAACAGAGAAATTAGTGCACTGTTGGTTGCAGGATAACATAGTTTTCCCATTTCCCTGGTGGCTCAATGGTAAAGAATCCGCCTGCCAAGCAGGAGATGCAGGTTTGATCCCTGGGAGAAGGAAATGGCCACCCACTCTAGTATGCTTGGCTGGGAAATCCCATGGACAGAGGAGACTGTCAGCTGCAGTCGATGGGGTTGTGAAAGAGTCAGACATGACTTAAGTGACTAAGTAGCAACAACAACAAGTTTTCTCACCCCAATGCTTAATATTAACTTATAGCTATCTTTTTTGGGAAAGGACTAGCTTAGAATCAGCATAAAAAGTGTTTTCTCACCTTTTATTTTTAGTTATTTTAAAAAATAAGCATTAATCATTATATGTCTGTGGTGAATTGCACCTTTTTTTTTTTTTTTTAAACTGAGGGCATAGAAAACACTAGAAGGGGGATATGTTGTGTTTTTTAATGCTCGACTTCCAAAAAGGTTTAGATTGGTTGATGAATGATAACCCTTTTCTAAGCTTTTTAAATGCTTCCAAATTAAAGATATAATTTTTAAAAAGTGATGGGTTTTGTCTGAAAAACCAAATGTAGAATATTGTTTTGTTTGATCGGCAATGTGAATTTTTAAAAGTAATGGTAATTGTTCCAATATTCTCTATCAATTGTTTTATATAGTCTGGAATTGTGTGTGCTTTTACACATACCCAAACTGATGTGTTGTTATTTTTACTTTACAGGAGCCGTCTAGGACAGTTTCAGGCAGATACAAAAGGTAAGAATCCTTAAGTTATGACTAAGAACATATTGTAGACGTAAGTGTAATGTCAGAAACCTTAATTGTCCTCTTAAAAAGAAATTACATTGTAAGAAGACCACATCTTATTCTCACGTACAGTGCAGTCTTTGAAAACTGCACACAGCATGAATTTGTAAAGGTTTGATGAACTTAGCAAAAGAAAACTTAGAGATATTTTCACTTGTGTATTTAAACACTGAAAAGTATAACCCGTGTATTAGTCAGCTTGGAATACCATAACAAAATGCCATTGACAGGATGGCTAAAATAGAAGTTTATTTTTTCACAGTTCTGGAGGCTGTAAAATCCAAAATCAGTCTGAGTGCCAGCATGGTCTGGTTCTGATGAGGCTTCTCTTCCTGATTCTCAAGAGAACTGCCTACTCACTGTGTCCTCATGTGATGGAGAGAGTGGGTAATTGGGTCAGATTCTGTTGGCGAAGGCCCTCTTGCCAGTTGCAGACTAATATAACAGCTTGTCACTGTGTCCTCACATAGTCGAAGGGGATAGAGAGCTCTGTGGCATTAGTACTCTTATAAAAGTGCATAAGGACTCCAATTTTGTGACCTAGGCACCTCCTGCAGTCTCACCTCCTAGTACCCTTACATTGGACATTAGGATTTCAGCATAAGAATTTGGAGGGACACAAGCATTCAAACCATAGCAAGTCCATAGCACCACCTATTCACAACTGAATAATGCTTTTTACCAGAAAATGTGTTTGAGTGTATGTGCTCATGTATAGGAGGAAGATCAGAATTAAGTGTGAGAAGTTGTTTAACAGAGATGCCTGAAGTAGTAGCGTCCTTCCCTGTTGAAGCCATAAAGTTTGCAGAAGATGTGGTCATCATGCTTGTGCTAATAATTATAGAATGATGGTAAATCTTATCAAGTCTTACAATGTCCAGGGTGCTTTATGGAGATCTCATTCAATTCTTGCAGTTATCTTATAAAGTAGGTACTGTTGGTATAATATTTACTTTTACTTTGTAGGTGAGGGAAATGAGATAAAGAGGTAGAATCATTTCACTGTGGTTACAAAACTAGTCAGTATGAGCCCAGATTTGAACTCAGGCAACCTGACTCCAGAACCTACATGCCTGTGCAAGACAATCTACCTAGATTTATATGTATAAAACATCTGTTTTCCTCTGCTTTTATGTTAAGTTTAAATATATGGTTAAAAGTTATGGTTGTTATAGTGTATATAAATAAAATATTGATTAAGAAGAGCTGTAATTTTAATACTAAGTTACTAAATAGAAAAGATTTAAATGTCTAGTGATAAAACAATGTTTAAGAAGGCTAAGGTAATCAACAACTGAGTAAATCTGATATATTTGCCACTGCTGCTACTTTTATTTTAATTTCTGAGTAATTTTGATATAGGTATAATGAAACCTGTGATTCCTTTAAACTTCTAACATGTAAGCATTGTTTGGTAATTTTTACTTAACGTGACTAGTTTAAACTGAAAAGAATCTTTTTTTGTTTGCTAGCAAGTATTGCCAATCAAAAAGATTTGATTTGGCCCGTTTGTAGGCCATGTTCTCAAACCAAAAAATTTTTTATCAGTTTTTGTTTTTGGAAATAAAAATGAACTTCAGTAATTATCACATTTGTTGTATCATTCACATTTAGTTCTTAAGTAATACACTTTAAATTATAATTGGCACTTTTCAGATTTGCATTCTTTAGTTAAGAGTCATTAGGGGAATAATTTCCTTACAAATCTTTATCAAAAGCTTTATTTACCATTTATCATTGTGTTAAATCAGGAAGACAGTTTATTTCACATGGTGTATGTTTTTATTTTTAAGCTCTTTAGACCATTATTTTACTTGTGACCTGTTTGTACACTTGTTGCTTCTTTTATTTTCATAGCTTAGAACATGTGGTTTGTTACTTTTCAACACTGAAAGGTTTAGCCATGTTTAATACTACTAAAAAAACAAAATTTTTTTAAGTTACTAGTCATTATTCACAAACTCATTACAACTCAGACACAAGATAAAAAACAGAATCTAGATCTGAAATTATCAATGCCTTATCTGGAGGAATTTGTTGTATTGTATATCAGCAGTTTTTTAGATTCATTAATCTGTCAACAAGTTGCAACAAAGACTGGAGAATGTATAGTTCTTGAGAGGATATCTGCTGATTAATGGGATGAAAAAAAGGAGGAATGAGCTAAAGGATAGATATTTGGCATTATATGTTAGAAAATATTTTCAATAAACCAAGTGATTTATACATATGGCCAGACAAAAAGTCATTAGAGGATACAAGCCATCCACAAGAGCAGTTTGTGTGTTCTTATAAATTATGAATTAAATATTAATTTTTCTTACAGATATCAAGGAGGCATTGAGTTTGTTAAGCCGTGACTCGAATTATGCCCTATTTTATTGAATCAACTTGTTTACCTAGAACATCTCTTAAATATTCACTGAACTCCTTTTTATGAAACATGTTTAAATGGGGTTTCCCTGGTGGTCTAAAGGCTTTGTGCTCCCAGTGCAGATTCGATCCCTGATCAGGGAACTAGATCCCACATGCCACAACTAAGAGTTTGCATGCTGCAGCTAAAGATTCCACGTGCCACAACAGAGACGGAAGATCCCTGTGTGCTGTGGCTAAGACCCGATACAGCCACAGAAATAAATATTAAAAAAAAAAAACTATGTTTCAATAACTTTGGAAAATTATTTGTAGGTGGGGGTCATAAAGTTTCTGAAACTCAAGGTTTAGGAAGGGTGGACCAGGGGTCATGTATTTGTGGGGTTCTTTCCTCCCCAATGTGTAATTTTTGTAATAGAATGTTTACTTGGTTAAGTTTTTAGTGATCTCTTTAAGATGATTTACTGTATTTAACATATCAGAAAAGAACATGTATGGTAGCCCCTAACGGAAAAACTTAAATTTGTAAGAATGAGATAGTGTATATGCTGTAATGTATTAATGTAAAGTTACAATACGAACATTAAACTGATGTTGTAGAAAACATTACCTATAAGAATTAATAATTATAGGAAAATTATTACCTATTTATATTAAATGAGTAGAGGGAGAGCATATAACAAAGGGTATGATAATAAAACTGTGTCTTTTATATAAAGTGTTCTAAACTTGAACTCTATTGACAAGCTGCTAAATTTCTATGTAAAAGAATATCATGCTTATTTGGAAGAAGAGGTATATTTTTTCATCAGATTTTCAAAGGGGTCTAAAATCCAAAAAGGTTATGAACTACTAATATTGATATATTGTAGAATTGTGGCTCAGCTGGTAAAGAATCCACCTGCAATGCGGGAGACCTGGGTTCAGTCCCTGGGTTGGAAAGATCCCCTAGAGAAGGGAAAGGCTACCCACTTCGGTATTCTGACCTGGAGAATTCCATGGACTGTATAGTCAGTCCATGGAGTCACAAAGAGTCGGACACAACTGACCAACTTTCACTTTCACAACATCTGTTGTCTCTGGGTTATTGGGGTTACTGGAGAGATTGATCATATTATCTGTTTCCCACAGTGAATATGTATCATGATTTTAATAGAGTCTGAGAAATGATTTTCATATTCAGTTGTTGCTCTGTTTATGTCTGTGTATTTAAAACGAGAGAGAAAACCTACACAGAGGGTAGGGGCTGTTTTAGGACAGTGGGACTGGAGTGGTGGGATACAATAAGGTAGTGAAACATATTAAAAATATGGAGACCAGTCTTGTACTTGTTGGTTACTTAAGAATTTTACAATTTATCCAGTACTTCTGAATATTTGGTATTGTTTCTAAAAGGAGGATTTTACTCGTGAGTCTTGTATTACTTCTAATTGCGAAACTTTAAAATAGCTTATTTTAGCGTAAAATTCCTCTGGTTGTAATCTCACGGTGCTGCCAGTCTTGTCCTCATGGTGGTTTTAGAATAGCAGTGCTTTATCCCCCAACACAACACCTTCTACTCTTCCCACAGAAGATGTAAAAATTCCCAGAGGGAGAATATTTTCAGTAAATGGTGGTATTTATCCTTGATAATACTGTTTATTCTTTTTCCTTTTCTGAACATTTTGGTTAATAATTTTGTAGCTAAGGGCAGAGGAGGATTCTTTTTGGAGTTGTATTATTTATTTAGAGATTTGTGTTAACATTCCTGAGTAGGACGTTGCAATCTTTTTGGAGTTAATAAAACAATCTTTTATTCTGGGTATTATGCACTGTACATATTTAGCCCTGAAAATTGGTTGAAACATTTCTGTTTTTAAAATAAACAGAGCTAAATTTGGCAATAAGAGGTAGTAACACAATTATTCACAATTATGACATTATTCTTTACAGACATAATATATAGTGGGGATAAATCACTGATTTTTTTGCAGTAATATACCTTGTTTTGAATTTGTATATTATCATTCGTGTAAAGCCTAATGTGAAGGATTTTTTAAATTATTAATAGGTTAAACTTCTTGAAATCTTACTTTAAGCTTGTATGTACATCAAGCAAATACAAACATATTAAGGTATATCCACATGTTTAGGTTTTTATTTGTAGTTGTCAGCATTGTGGTTTGTATTTGAATAAACATGTGGTTGATGCAGGTGAGTGGACTTTTTTTAAGTGAAAAGAGGCCTTTGAAATGATTCTAATTCTCTTTTATATATGTTGCAACTTAGGTAATACCTTACTCTCTCGATTTTGTTTCTACCACTCTGCTGGTATTTCCCAGTTTTATTTGTCGTTCTTCCTTTCCTGTACTTATTCTTTATGTGTTGGTGTTACTCAGCACTTTGTCTTATTCTTTTTGTTCTGTTTATTTGTACTAGAAAATTTTTTTGACTCTGATGACTTCAGTTATTATATATACCTATGCTGATGATTCCAAATCATTAGCTCCATTCCTATATAAACAACAACTTTTAAATACCTATTTTTAGATAACTTAGAAGCATCTTAAACTTATCATGTTCAAAAGCAAACTTGTGAAGCTTAGATTTCAGTAGTTGGTATCAAAATCCATTCTTACTGTAGTCAGAAATCTGGACATTGCTTTTGACCCTTCTTTTTTTTTTCTTTTTCCCCTCACTACCTCACTTACATTCAATCATTTACCAAAACTTGTTGAATTTATTTCCTGTATAGTTCTAGTGCCTACCCACCAGTCTAGGATACCATCATCTCTTACATAGATGATTACAATACCTTCCACACTGGTCTCCCTGCCTTCAGTTTTGCTTATTTCCAGTCCACTTTGTTAAAATGATTCTCTCACTTTCCCTGCTTTAATGACTTCCTGTGACCTTTAAATGAGTCTAAGCTAGTTTCCAAGGCAGGGTGATACTCAAGATAATGTTGGGTGCAGGAGGAAAATATTAGATCTATTTGTATTTACCTTTCAATCTAAAAGACACTAAGACATTTACACTCATCTCTTGATATGTGGGGTATTGGGTCCAGGACCACCAAAGATACCAAAATCTGTGGATGCTCAGGTCCCTTATGTAAAATGATGTACTTGTGTATAATCTATGCACATCTTCCTGTATACTTTAAATCTCTAGAATGCTTATAGTACCTAATACAATATAAGAGCTATATGAATGTAAGTTTTGTATTTTGGAAATTTTTGGAATTCCCTCACTCTGATTATTTTCCATATGGACTGGTTCAGTTTGTGGATATGGAACCCACAGGGTCATAGGACCCACTGATACTTAGTAACTCACACTGTGTGCTCGTTCAGTTCAGTTCAGTCGCTCAGTCGTGTCCGACTCTTTGCAACCCCATGAATTGCAGCACGCCAGGCCTCTCTGTCCATCACCAACTCCCGGAGTCTACCCAAACCCATGTCCATCGAGTCGGTGATGCCATCCAACCATCTCATCCTCTGTCGTCCCCTTCTCCTCCCACCCCCAATCCTACCCAGCATTAGGGTCTTTTCCAATGAGTCAACTCTTCGCATGAGGTGCCCAAAGTATTGGAGTTTCAGCTTCAACATCAGACCTTCCAATGAACACCCAGGATTGATCTCTTTTGTGATGGATTGATTGGATCTCCTTGCAGTCCAAGGGACTCTCAAGAGTCTTCTCCAACACCACAGTTCAAAAGCATCAATTCTTCGGCGCTCAGCTTTCTTCACCGTCGAACTCTCACATCCATACATGACCACTGGAAAAACCATAGCCTTGACTAGACGGACTTTTGTTGGCAAAGTAATGTCTCTGCTTTTAAATATGCTATCTAGGTTGGCCATAACCTTCCTTCCAAGGAGTAAGCGTCTTTTAATTTCATGGCTGCAATCACCATCAGCAGTGATTTTGGAGCCCAAAAAAATAAAGTCTGACACTGTTTCCCCATCTATTTCCCAAGAAGTGATGGGACCAGATGCGATGATCTTAGTTTTCTGAATGTTGAGCTTTAAGCCAACTTTTTCACTCTCCTCTTTCACCTTCATCAAGAGGCTCTATAGTTCTTCTTCACTTTCTGCCATAAGGGTGGTGTCATCTGCATATCTGGGGAGATTGATATTTCTCCCGGCAATTTTGATTCCAGCTTGTGTTTCTTCCAGCCCAGCGTTTCTCATGATGTACACTGCATATAAGTTAAATAAGCAGGGTGACAATATACAGCCTTGACGTACTCCTTTTCCTATTTGGAACCAGTCTGTTGTTCCATGTCCACTTCTACCTGTTGCTTCCTGACCTGCATACAGGTTTCTCAAGAGACAGGTCAGATGGTCTGGTATTCCCATGTCTTTCAGAATTTTCCACAGTTTATTGTGATCCACACAGTCAAAGGCTTTGGCTTGGTCAATAAAGCAGAAATAGATGTTTTTCTGGAACTCTCTTGCTTTTTCGATGATCCAGCGGATATTGGCAATTTGATCTCTGGTTCCTCTGCCTTTTCTAAAGCCAGCTCGAACATCTGGAAGTTCACGGTTCACATATTGCTGAAGCCTAGCTTGGAGAATTTTGAGCATTACTTTACTAGCATGTGAGATGAGTGCAATTGTGCAGTAGTTTGAGCATTCTTTGGCATTGCCTTTCTTTGGGATTGGAACGAAGACTGACCTCTTCCAGTCCTGTGGCCACTGCTGAGTTTTCCAGATTTGCTGGCATATCGAGTGCAGCACTTTCACAGCATCACCTTTGAGGATTTGAAATAGCTCAACTGGAATTCCATCACCTCCACTCTCTTGGTTCGTAGTGATGCTTTCTAAGGCCCACTTGACTTCACATTCCAGGATGTCTGGCTCTAGGTGAGTGATCACACCATCGTGATTATCTGGGTCGTGAAGATCTTTTTTGTACAGTTCTTCTGTGTATTCTTGCCACCTCTTCTTAATATCTTCTGCTTCTGTTAGGTCCATACCATTTCTGTCCTTTATCGAGCCCATCTCTGCATGAAATATTCCTTTGGTATCTCTAATTTTCTTGAAGAGCTTTCTAGTCTTTCCCAATCTGTTGTTTTCCTCTATTTCTTTGCACTGATCACTGAGGAAGGCTTTCTTCTCCCTCCTTGCTATTCTTTGGAACTCTGCATTGAGATGGGAATATCTTTCCTTTTCTCCTTTGCCTTTCGCTTCTCTTCTCTTCCCAGCTATCTGTAAGGCCTCCTCAGACAGCCATTTTGCTTTTTTGCATTTCTTTTCCATGGGGATGGTCTTGATCCCTGTCTCCTGTACAATGTCACGAACCTCTGTCCATAGTTCATCAGGCACTCTGTCTATCAGGTCTAGACCCTTAAATCTATTTGTCACTTCCACTGTATACTCATAAGGGATTTGATCTAGATCATATCTGAATGGTCTAGTGGTTTTCCCTACTTTCTTCAATTTAAGTCTGAATTTGGCAATAAGTAGTTCATGATCTGAGCCACAGTCTGCTCCTGGTCTTGTTTTTGCTGACTGTATAGAGCTTCTCCGTCTTTGGCTGCAAAGAATATAATCAATGTGATTTCGGTGTTGACCGTCTGGTGATGTCCACGTGTAGAGTCTTCTCTTGTGTTGTTGGAATAGGGTGTTTGCTATGTTATTCCCTTGTTCTATGTAGCAGATGATTATATGGTAATGGAGGTATCCTGAAGAAAGTGTATTTTGTTTGATTACCTTCTAAACCTTATGCAATACTGTAATTTGAATGGTTAAATGGATTTACAGTTTATTATGTAGTTTAATACTCATAAAATCAGTATGTCTGGTGGGGGGAAACTTGAGAATATCAAACCAAGTATATAAATGCAAAGGTGATCATGTGGGTTTTTTAGTTGGCAAGATATATAAAATCAGATCTGTTTTTACAAATTAGAAAAAATTATTTTGATGCTTTGGATTTTTAAGTGAAAAATTCAGAAACTCTGTGAGGCATCTCTTTCTGCTGTTACAGCCATTAAAAATCAAATATGCATGCTCATCTTAGAACTGCATCTTTGAATCTTTATATTTCATGAAAAGTTAAAATAAGTTCCTCAAGTAAAGACACATCTTCAAATTATACTTTCATTAAAAACATTATAGTCAATTTTTGTGAAAACAAAGAAAACTTACACCATAGTTAAAATGTACAGTTAAAATTCTTTTCATCCCTTTATGTTCTATTTTTTGTGATACAGATAATAATATTTTAACAACACCATATTAAGTCATAGTATTTAATTTACATATGTATTTGTGTAATAAATTATATATGAATATATTATATATAATCACATATATTATAAATCATATTATAAAATAGTAGGTAAATATATATACCAATGTGTATATAGTGAATAAATTCGGAAACCATTAGTTGAAATTCTCCTTAAAATAGTTTTCAGTCTCCTGCTTGCTTTTCCAGTGTCATATCTTATCATTCCTATGTTTACATTTCATGCTTTAGCCTTACTGAATTTTTCTGTTTCTCAATAGACCACCTACTCTTTCATATTTGCACATTCTTATTCCTCTTTTAAGTCTGAGTTTAAACATTCTTTTAATGCTGTTCAAAGTGTGGTCATTGGAGTGTTTGTTTCTAACCCATGACAAAGTAAAAATAAAAGATAAAAGTAAATATTTAGAAGCCTGAATTTCATTTTGACATTGTCATCATCACACCCGAGTGCATGGTAAGTGGACTCCTTTATGAACAGAATGTCGACTAATTCAAGTACCGTGGTACATATGTGTTTTTTTTTTTTTTTTAACTTTTGCTCTAACTTTTTAGAGCAAACCTGAGGAAAAGGTACACAGATTTCCCATGTAAACCTATCCTCACACATGGATAGCCTCCTTCATTAACGTTCCTACAGGGAGGCATGTTTGTTACAGTTGATGAACTTACACTGACACATCCTAACCAAAGTCCCTAGTTTATATGGTTCACTCTTGGTGTTGTACCCTCTGTAAATTTGGAAAAATGTATAATGACATGTCTCCATCAATATGTAAGATGATATTGTGGTATCATTTTAGTCTCTGATCTTTTTACTCTTCATAGTTTTGCCTTTTCCACAGTGTCATCTAATTGAAACCAAACAGTATATAGCCTTCTCAGCTTGGCTTCTTTCGCTTAGCAATATACAATTTAAATTTCCTCCATATCGTTTCATGGTTTAATAGCTTATTTCTTTTTATGTGCTGAATAATATTCCATTTTCTGGATATACCACAGTTTATTTATCCACTTACTTATGAAAGGGCAGTGTGATTGCTCTCAAGTTTTGGCAGTTATGAATAAAGCTTCTGTAAACATCCATGTGTAGGTTTTTCTGTAGACATGTTTTCAGCTCCTTTAGATTAAGGAGCATGATCCATGGTAAGAATATGTTTAGTTTTATAAGAAACCACCAAACTGTCTCAGAAGCAGCTGTAGCAGTTTACATTCCTACCAGCAGTGAATACGAGTTAATGTTGTTCTACATCCTCACCAGTGTTGATCCTGATTTTAGCCATTTTAATGTGTGTGTAGCAGTATCTGATTTTAATTTGCATTTCCCTGATTACAGATGATATGGAACATCTTCTCATATGCTTGCTATCTGTATATCTTGTTTTCTGAGGTGTCTGTTAGGTTCTTTGGCTCATTTTTCAGTCTGGTGGTTTGTTATTGTTAAATTGTAGAATTCGCTGTATATTTTGGATAATGGTTCTTTATCAGATATATCTTTTGTAAATATTTTTTCCAGGCTGGCTTGTCTTTTTCTTTTAACATTGTCTTTCACAGAGCAGAGATTTTTTAAAATTTTAATGAAGTTCAGCTATCAATCATGGCTTCCCAGGTGGCTCAGTGGTAAAGAATCTGCCTGCCAGTGCAGGAGATGCAAGTTTGATCCCTGGGTCAGGAAGGTCTCCTGGAGAAGGAAAAGGCAACCCGCTCCACCTCAGAAATCCAATGGATAGAGGAGCCTGGTGGACTACAGTCCAAGGGGCTGCAAAAGAATCAGATACAACTTAGTGACTAAACAGCGTCAACTATCAGCTATTTTTCATGGATTGTGCCTTTGATGTTTTACCGAAGAAGTCATCAGCATACCCAGAGTCTTCTACATTTTCTCCTGTGTTAGTTATCTTCTATGAGATTATATATTAATAGTTTTGCATTTTTCATTTAGGTCTTGATCCATTTTGAATTAACTTTTGTTAAGGGTATAAGTTCTTTGTTTTATTTTTCATTGCATGCACATGTCCAGTTGTTCACCATTTGTTGAAAAGACAGTTTTGTTCCATTATATTGCTTGTACTCATTGTTGAAGAGTTGTGGATTATTTAGTTGTGGGTTATTTATGTGAGTCTCTTTCTGCTTCTGTTGCTGTTCCATTGCTCTATTTGTCTGTTCTTTTACCAGTACTGCACTGTCTTGATTACTGTAGCTTTAAACTAAGTCTTGAAGTTGGGTGGTATTAGCCCTCCAACTTTGTTAATTAGTATTGTGTTGCCTATTCTGGATCTTGCCTCTCCATGTAAGCTTTAGAATTAGTTTGTCAGTAGCCACAGAATAGCTTGTTAGGATTTTGATTGGGCTTGCATTGAGCCAAGAGATCAATGGGAAGTCAAAGTTGGGAAGAAGTGGCATGTTACCAACATTGACTCTTCCTGTCCACTAACTGGTTTCTCTATTTACTTAGTTCTTCTTTGGTATCTTTCATCAATTTTTGTTGCTTTCCTCATATAGATGTTATACATTTTGTTAGATTTGTATATAAGTATCTCATTTTGTAGAGAGCTAATGTAAATGTATTGTTTTAAATTTCAAATCTCATTTGTTCATTGCTAGTGTGTTGGAAAGGGATTGACTTTTATGTATTACCCTTGTATCTTGCAGCCTTGCTGTGATTACTTATTAGTTTCAGGAATTTTTTTGTGTTGGTCCTTTCAATTTTTCTCCATAGATGATCATATCATCTGTGAACAAAGGCAGTTTTATTTCTTCCTTCCCAGTCTGTATACCTTTTATTTCCTTTTCTTGTCTTATTGTATTACCTAGACTTCCAGTAAGACACTGAAAAGGAGTTGGTGAAAGGGGGACATCCTTGCCTTGTTCTTCTTCTTAGCAGGAAAGCTTTGAGTGTCTCACCACGAGGTATGATGTAGGTTTCTTTTTTGGTAGATATTCTTTATCAGGTTTAGGAAATCCCCTTCTGTGCTTAGTTTTTACAGTTTTTTTTTTTTTTTTTTAATCATATGTAGATGTTATATTTTGTCAAGTGCCTTTTCTGTGTCTGTGTGGCATGTGATCCTTCTTTAGCCTGTTACTGCAATAGATTATATAATTGTGTATTTTTTTAAAAACAGAACCAGCCTTGAATAAATTCCATTTGGTTTTTGGTGTATAATTTTTTCTATACATTCTCAAATTTTATGTGCAAATATTTTGTTGAGGATTTTTGCATCAATGTTCATGAGAGATCTTAATCTTTACTTTTTAGTTTTCTTATGATATCTGTCTGATTTTGGTATTAGAGTAATGCTGGCCTCATAAATTAAGACGTATTCCCTCTATTTTTACTTCTGAAAGGGATTTTAGCGATCTATATAATTTCTTCCTTAGATTTTGGATGGATTCACTAGTGAACCCATCTGGGCCTGGTACTTTCTTTCTGTTTTGCAAAGTTATTAATTATTGATTCAATTTCTTTAATACATACCAGCCTGTTGAGATTATTTGTTTCTTCTTGTGTGAATTTTGGCAGATTGTAGCTTCCAAGCAATTGATCTGTTTCATCTAGGTTATCAAATTTGTGGTCAGAGTATTCCTTTATTATTATTTTAATGTCCATGGAATCTTCAGTGATACTCCCTCTTTCATTTCTGATGTTAGTAGTCTGTGTCCTCTCTTTTTCTTAGCTTGGCTAGAGGCCTATGGGTTTTGTTGATATTTTTAAAGAAATAGCTTTTGGTTCATTTATTATTCTGTATTGGTTTCTTGTTTTCAGTTTCATTAATTTCTGCTCTAGTTCTTGTTATTCTTTTATTCTGCTTATTTTGGATTTAACATGCTCTTTCTTTCCTAGTTTCCTAGGGTAGAAACTTAGAGTATTGATTTTAGATCTATCTTTTCTAATATATGTGTTCAGTGTACACATTTCTCTCTAAGCACTACTTTCACTGCATTCCACAGATGATAAGTGTAAGATTTTTTTATTTTGTTCAAAATACTTTAAAATTTCTCTTGAGATTTCTTCTTTGACCCATGTGTTATTTAGAAGTGCATTGTTTAATCTCCATGTTACTCACTTTTCCAGTTATCTTTCTGTTATTAGTTCTAGTCTAATTCTTTTGTGGTCTAAGACCAGGCGCAATATGATTTCTATTCTTCTAAATTTGTGACGTTGGATTTTATGACCCAGAATTTGGTTTATCTTGGTCATCTTGAAAGCTAAAAAAGAATGTATATTCTGCTATGCCTGTGTTATTTTTATGTTAGTCATTTGTAAACCAAAATGTGTAAGAATTGAAGAAAATGGGAAGATATATTACCTTAGAAATCTTGTGTTAAATTTAATCAGACATATTCTTGTTCCATAAATAAAATAATTAAGAAGTAAACATATAATACTTGAAATAAATAAGTAAAAGCTAAAAATATTTTTTATTCTTTTCAATTTCTGCTTTTGTTAGTATTATCTAAATCTAGGAAGTAAAGTTTACTTCTTTATTTTTAATCTTAATTTTTACTAGACTTTTTAAAAGAAAAGATACATCTTTTTTGAATGTGACAGAAGTAGTAAACCAGATTATGATGATGATGGAAGTAATTTCAAAGAGATACAGACCAAAAGAGTTTGTACTTGTTTGGTTGGGAAGAATTATCCCTCCTATAGTGAATTCAGTTTTTAGCTATTATTGATAGGGAGGTGCCAAAACCACAGTGGGGTTATTTGCATTGATGTACTGGCTGCTAAAACAATAAAACCACCAAATTTTAAGTGGCATTTATATGCACAGTGTTATATTCACAACCACAAATGGCTTATTTGAAAGAAAGACTATCACAGTTAAGAAGCTAACAGAAGCAGATCATCAGGATTTCATTTGTGAGTTTCTTTTCCAGTCTGACTTCAGGTTGCTGACATTAAAAAACTAGGTATGACAAGTGAAAGATGTTTGCTGGAAGGTGTTGTATGAGTCTGTAGCAAAGTAGAAAGTTCATGTAATGCTTCCCAGCTACGCCCATAATTTGTTATACTTAAAGACAGTTTAGGGATACAGAAGACCAACTCTTTGACAAAGCAGGATAACAGGAATTTTTGTTAAAATATGATCAATACCTTGATTTTGCTGATATAACTGTAATGTGAAGAAAGAAGTTACTTTTCACCTTCTTTGCTGACAAATACAGCTTGCTGTGAAGTATGTAAAACTTCGAAGGGTCAAAAGATGAGGTTTGGAATTTTGATTTGTTTTGCAGAAGTATGTTCTGATTATATAGAGACAGTGACAGGGAAAAAGTGCTGCAACTTGTGCCAGAGTGTAAATCAGTGTCAGCTGAACTAAACAGTGTACTTTAGATCAACGAAATTATAGTTCACTACAAGTCTGAATTACTTAAACGCTAATACATTAAATTTGAGGTTTAAAGAAAATTAAAAAATATTAACTGTTACCCTATGCTGACGTATACAGTAATTTTTAGAGGGAAACATTCTGACAAAAGTGTTTGACTTTTGGGATGAACACTTCATGTTTTTACAAGTTAAAAACAGGTTGTATAAATCAACTATACTTCAATCTTCATTCTAATCCCAAAAAACAGCAATGCCAAAGAATGTTCAAACTACTGCACAATTATACTCATTTCTTACGCTAGCAAAGTAATGCTCAAAATTTTCCAAGCTAGGCTTTAACAGTACATGAACCAGATGATCAAGCTGGATTTAGAAAAGCCAGAGGAACCAGAGATCAAATTGCCATCATCCATTGGATCATAGAAGAAGCAAGAGAATTCCAGAAAAACATCTACTGCTTCATTGACTATGCTAAAACCTTTGACTGTGTGTATCACAACAAACTGTGGAAAATTCTTTTAAGAGATGAGAATACCAGGCCACCTTACCTGCCTCCTGAGAAACCTGTATGCAGGTCAAGAAGCAACAGTTATAACCAGACATGGAACAACGGACTGGTTCCAAATAGGGAAAGGAGTACGTCAAGGCTGTATATTGTCACCCTGCTTATTTAAATTATATGCAGAATACATCATACAAAATGCCAGGCTGGATGAAGCACAAGCTGGAATGAAGATTGCTGGGAGAAATATCAATAACCTCAGATATGCAGGTGACACCACCCTTATGACAGAAAGTGAAGAGGAACTAAAGAGCCTCCTGATGAACGTGAAATAGGAGAATGAAAAAGTTGGCCTAAAACTCAACATTCAAAAAAAATATCATGGCATCTGGTCCCATCAGTTCATGGCAAATAGATAGGGAAACAATGGAAACAGTGACAGACTTTTATTTTCTTGGGCTTCAGAATCACTGCAGATGGTGACTGTAGCCATGAAATTAAAAGACACTTGCTCCTTGGAAGAAAAGCTGTGACAAACTTAGCATATTAAAAAGCAGAGACATCACTTTGCCAACAAAGGTCCATCTAGTCATAGCTATGTTTTTTCCAGTAGTCATGTATGGATGTGAGAGTTGGACCATAAAGAAGGCTGAGCACCAAAGAATTGATGCTTTTGAACTATGATGCTGGAGAAGACTCTTGAGAGTCCCTTGGACAGCAAGGAGATCAAACCGGTCAATCCTAAAGAAAATTAACCCTGAATATTCATTGGAAGGACTGATGCTGAAGCTGAAGCTCCAGTACTTTGGCCACCTGATGCGAAGAGCCGACTCATTAGAAAAGACTCTGATGCTGGGAAAGATTGAGGGCAGGAGGAGAAGGAGATGACAGAGGATGAGATGGTTGGATGGCATCACTGACTAAATGGATGTGAGTTTGAGCAAGATCTGGGAGTTGGTGAAGGACAGGAAAGTCTGGCGTGCTGCAGTCCAAGGGATCGCAAAGAGTCGGACATGACTGAGCAACTGAACAACTAGAAATATTTCAGTTCTAAAAAAAGAAACTAGTTTGATCCCCAGCCTTTTAAATATGTGTATGAGACTTATTTGTCTGATAGCATCATTCTTTTTTTAAAAAATGATCTTAATTAGGGTTTTGTGCAAGACAGAAATGTCATATGTTTTCAGTGTTACATAAAGACAAAGGAAAAAAATGAAAGTTAGAAATTTGGGGGAGAGATTTTTCAAATTGTTATGGTTCATTCTAACAATGCATCAGTAAGTGAGTGATGATTTTAGTATTGCACATTTGCAAAATGTTATAATCCATTACCTTACAAATTTGATAAGATCCACTTTGAATTTTATTTTCCTTCAAAAGAAAACCCATGCATAGGGAGTTAATAGTTCAAAATTCCATTATCTTTAATCAAAAACTATTTCAGATTTAGCTGTAATTTTGATGGATAAATGATTGGAACTGGCTACCGGTAAAGGATTGAGGACAAACTTTGAAAAGTGTCATTTTCTGCATATTGGGTAAAAGTTAAAAGCTCAGTATCCTGAGCTTGCTAAAATTGCTTTAAAGTCTCTTCTGTTCTGGTAAATATACATCTGTGAAACTAATTTTTCTATTGTGGATGCTATTAAATCATAGAGGTAGTTTAGATGTACTTTACCCCTTGTGATCAGCATTGTCATCAGTCCAAGCTAGAGTACGTTGATTAGCAAGAATGATTCTAGTCTCCCAAGAGAGCCCCCAGGAACTCTACCTCCTAGTATTTTCACCTTATGTAATCCTTTTCCACATTCAGCACAGGGTTGATGTGATAGTGTGTCACTTTGTCTCTGGAAGCAGCTGTCCTGTGGTGAACAGTCCAGTAGAGAAGCCCACATACTGAGTAACTGGGGCTTTTGACCAGTAGCCGGTTTGAAACCGAGGCGTTCTGCCATTAGTCCTGTGAGTGAGCTTACAGCCAAATTCTCCTCTGGTCCAGGCAAGCCTTCAGATGACTGTGGTCCTGACCAACATCTTGACTAAAACCTCGTAAGAGACCCTGAATTATAAACACCCAGCTAATCCGCTTCCAGATTCCTGACCAACAGAAACTGTCAAATAATTGTGTTGGTTTAAGCCACTAAATTTTGGCATAATTTTTTATGCAGTAATAGATAACTAATGCAAAAAAATAAGAAGCAAGCTTATTTATTATATTAAAGACTTCTATGCTGTTAGTTCAGAGTGTGAATTGGTGTTTAATATGAAGAATTGCTATTTCACTGATAACTTGTGGTTAAATAATCAAGAATTACAAAATGACAAAAGTTGCCAGTTTGACAGGTGTTTTTTTATAACAATTGCCTATATGCATGCATACTTCCAATGATGATGACTCATTTTCATATAATTCTTTTTCTTGTTTATCCTATTACTGAAATATAATTTGATAGGTCTGAATGCAACATTTAGGCTTACATTTTGTGTGGTATTTTTCACTTTTATCTTTCCAATTCATTTCTACTTGATCTTACTAAAATATTGGTCCTTGATGTAATGTAATTTAAAAATAAAAGGAGAAAGAGAGTAGTTCTTCACTACTTTGTACATTACTACTAGTCTACGTTAGGTCCCCTGTCATAGTTCTCAGAGTTCCTTACACTTAACCTTATTGTGGTGGTTGTCTTGCTTTATTGTCATTGATTATGTTCTTGTTACAATGGAAGTTCTATGAAAGTCAGAGTCCATGTCTTTGTTTTCTGTTACACTCTCGGTACCCAAAACAATGTCTGGTACTTAGCGGCTTCTCAGTAGATAATAGTCAAAAGAATTAAATTTTTTGTATTTTTATTATATTGAAATAATGATTAACTTCTATAATTATAAATAATTTGGTTATCATAATCATGTGTCCTCAGGGGAATGGTAATCATTTATGGTAAATAGAAAATACTCTTGGTACTCTTCCTGCTGAATATGAGATATCTTTTAAAAAAAAGTGTATCTTTTTAATTCCCATAGCACAACCACCGCCTCTGAAGAAGATGTCTCAAGTAGATTTCCCCGAACAGATAGAAGTGGATTCAGCAGGTATAACAGAGATGCAAACGCTTCAGGTAATTTGGTCTCAAGTAGCACATTGGAAAAGAAAATTGAAGATCTTGAAAAGGTATGAATTACAAATTATTTAAGATCTATAAAATTAATATACCATTAGGATTCCTTTTTCACTTTCATAGCAGCTGAGAGAAAAATTGAAATGTGTAAGGATGAGGCAGTACCAGAAAAGGGAAGAAAATGAGGGGCATAATGGGAGATACTGTTAGTGTTAATTGGTACTTCCACGTGTAGTCAAACAGCAGCTTTGAATCACTCTTAATTAGATATTTCCTAGATGCGTAGTGGCTAAACATTTTCTGATTTCTTAGTACTGTTCTATCTAGTTATGTTGATGTTAAAACTTTTAGAAATGGAGCCAGTTCTTGAATTGCTTAGTATTTAATGGCTCCTCTTATTCTGCCAAGAGTTATCTTTAATACTGATATATTGAAAAGTCTTTGCCTTTGAAATGGTTAGAAGTCTATGCTAGCAGTGTGTACTACTGTGTATTTATATTATATAATCTATACAGTTTGTAGACTTTACGTTCTGAGTTAGAGCCTAGAGCCACTGTGATGTTTGCAACAATTTTAAGAGTAAACCTGTTTAAGAGTATCTTTGTGGCTCAGACAGTAAAGAATAGGTCTGCAATGAAGGATCCTGGGGTTTCATCCCTGGGTCAGGAAGGTCCACCCTGGAGAAGGGAATGGCTACCCACTCCAGTATTCTTGCCGGGAGAATTCAATGGACAGAGGAGCCTGACGGGCTACAGTCCATGGGGTCGTCAAGAGTCAGACACGACTGACTATCAATTGAGAACATATCAAATGAATATTGGTATTAATTTATTAACCATGGGTTCTCAAGTTTGTTCTGTAGACATTCAATCCCTAAAATTAATAATGGTGCTGAATTACTTTCTGATTGTTGAAAGCATATCTTGTTGAATTGAAATTATTCCTTGTAAAATAAAAGTTGTTTTAAGTAGAGATTGAATTTTTTTCTTTTTTATAACATTATGATTATTTTTAGTTCACATTTGAACTTTGACACTAGTTTCTGTGAGTTTAAATTGAAAAACTTTAAGGGATATATAGTATGATAGTTTTCAAGTCTGTGCGTGCTCAGTCGCTCAGTTGTGTCTGACTCTTTGTAACCCTTTGGACTGTAGCTCGGCAGGCTCCTCCGTTCTTGGGTTTGTCAGGCAAAAATACTGCAGTGGGTTGCTATTTTCTTCTCCAAGGGATCTTCCTGACCCAGGGATTGAACCTGCATCTCCTGCATTGCAGGCGGATTCTTTACCTCAGAGCCATTTGGGAAGTCTTAATAGTTTTCAAGGGGGTTCATCAAAAAAGGCCTTTAAAGTTCACAGAAGTTTGGACTGAGTTGTTGGTAGCAGCTGATTAATGAGACTGACTGCTTTCCTCTGAGGTCATAAGAAAGAAGCCAAATTCTGGCTGAGACCTTTTCAGTTTGGCTTCACTTTTGCTTCTGAGATGGCTGACCCAGCCTAAAGTCCTGGATTCTAAATAAGATTTCTTTGAAAGAGCTGTTGCATTGTTTCTTTTTGTTTGTTTTGTTTTTGGCCACACTGCATGGCTTGGTGGCTCTTAATTTCCCCAACCAGGGATCAGACCCACACCCCCGGCAGTTGGAAGCGTAGAGTCTTAACTACTGGATGGCTGGGGAAGTCACTGCATTGTTTAAGGGGAAAAAAAGTTTAAAAGCTAATAATCATTTTCAGTGCCTTTATTTTACCCATTTGTCAATTAACTGGCAGAGTCAGAAGTAAAATGGAGGATCATTATTTTTCTGTTTTCCACAGAGCAATCTCCTTTTCTTAAACTTTGTATTTTGAACAAAAATTTTGAATTTCCTTCAGCAGGATATCAGTCATTTAATATTAAGAGATTTTATTACTAATGGTGGTGATCAACTAAAGAGCTAAAGTCATTGTGCTTAGTTGCTCAGCCATGTCCAACTCTTTGCAACCCCACGGACTGCAGCCCGCCAGACTCATCTGTCCATGGGGATTCTCCTGGCAAGAAGACTGGAGTGGGTTGCCATGCCCTCATCCAGGGGATCTTCCCAACCCAGGTCCCCGCATTGTAGGCAGATTCTTTACCATCTGAGCCACCAGGGAAGCCCATTTGAGTATTGGTATTTGTTAAAAACTTGGGTAAACATTGATTTAATCAGAAGTATATTTTACAACTCCTGTATTCTTCTAATTCCCTGGTTCTTGTCTGTGGAACGGGTTCCTCCTTCCCTCCCCAAGTGACTTAAGAAAGTCACTGGAAATCTTCATATATCTAAGGTGCTTCACCAGATTTAGTGGATGTATACTATTTAAGATTAGAAACAACTTGTTACTTCTCAGTTAATACTTTGTAATTTTATGTACCAGGAAGTGGTAAGAGAGAGGCAAGAAAACTTAAGACTTGTGAGACTAATGCAAGATAAAGAGGAAATGATTGGAAAGCTTAAAGAAGAAATCGATTTGTTAAATAGAGTGAGTATTCACATGTTTCATTTTAATGGTTTTGTTTTTTCTTATCAACTGGATGAAAATACATAAATATGAAGAAGTAATTTTATTTAATAATGTGAACCGAATAGTTCATTCCTTTGTTAATGTCATAGTAATTTGTGGTAGTCAGGACTGTCATTTCATTCCATAAACTGATTTCCTCTGGCCAATTATCAGTTTTATTGTATTTATGTTATTCTTCTGGGGATGGACCAGTGAATGGATTTGTTTTGTGTTTTGTTGGAGTCTGGAGGTAAGAGGCAGCTTGGTCAGCACCACACATAACACGGACAACAGTACTGGCACAGAGTTGCCTCAAAGAAGAACTGAAATTGCTCTTTCTTGCCATAAGAAACTCCATGTGTCTCTATTTTTGTGGTATTTTGACCACTTTTCCCCCCTCCAATTATACATATTCATCCCCAGTTTTAGGTTTAGCCTTACTCCAAGTTCTCTATTACTACTAGTCATAACACTTTTTTTCCCTTTTGGCCCTAGTATTTACTTCCTGCTTAAGAAGTAGGTATTAATGCTAGGCCATACTTAGGTAATGGTTATGAGAAGAGATTTCATAGTTTTCCTTTTTTGAAGGCTTTACATCAGATGGAGGAAAGAAATTTGTTTTAGGGGAAAAAAGAACAAATTCTTAACCAGTCTTAACTCTAATTCTAAAAGCAGAGAAAATAGAAAGCTGCATTATGTGCAGACTCATTCTAATACAGCTCTATGGCATTAACTGTAGGGTGTGCAGGAGGATCCTGAAACTCAGAGTTTAGCTTGCTCAAGGTCGTGTGTAGGAATTGCATAGTTATATGCTGAGCCAGTAATTGACCTTCGAGGTTTGATGTCTGTGATGTATTGGCACTGTCTTAGGCACTGTGTTTATTAAAAAGCATAAAACACCTGCCCTTACAGAGTTTATAACCTAATAATGATATATGAATGTATTATTTTATCATTTAATGATAAATCTTAGATAGGTCTTAGTTGTACTTTTAGAAATCTCATATCTTTATTGTTGCTTTTTTTTTTTCCCAACAAATTACTTTCCTAATATCATTTATTTAGTTTGTGAGTAAATACAAATTCTGTGTTTGTACTTTTAGAACTCCATTTGAAGACAGGATACTAAACGTATCAGAATGCTGCTGTGCAGTAGTGTACTTAGAATTCAAATGTATTTCTCCAAGTTTAGTATTTTGAATTGCAAGGGTAAATCTATAAATGTCTGCTTTTCCAACCATCAGTAAATAGTCTGCCTTCAAATTGTGTTTCTTCAAACTAAAAATGACAGTGGATTGTCTTTGTATTTATCCAGTGATTCTATTTATGGCACTAGGATTAATATAGGCAACATAGACCTGGAATCTGATAACTTTAAAGCTGGAATGTAATTACACAGTGGCTTTTGCATTTTTGTAAACTCGAAAACCTTTCTCTTAAACAAATTATCATAGAGAAACCTAACGTAAATTGAACCAGATCAACTCTGTAAGCCCCAGATCGCCTTTTCTGTATGCCTCCGTTATGTCATCTCCCCAGATTCTTGCTCCCCAACCTGAACACTTGTTAAGATCACCCAAGGTGGTGGGAGTATATATAGAACTTGTACTTGGATCCTTCTTAATGCCTAATTTGACACACATTTGCAGTCCGAGGCCCCAGACCTCTTACTGACTGCATATGTATTTAGCCCTCAGTTTGGGGAAGGAGGGATTTGTTTTTAACTAAAAACTTGTCATTTAGGATTAAAAATTGGAAGGGTCACAACAAACACTTCTGCTTTCTGACTTCTCTTTAAAAACTGAAAGATCTGACAAGAGCTGGCCTGCATCATCGTGATGCCAGTGAGGAGTCTTAAGAGTGGATGCTGCCTTTACCTAGGGCGCATATTCCTTCTGGAATTGTTTTCAGAGCTAGTCTGTGTTTCCAAATTAATTGTTTATATGAATTATCTTTGAATCTGCATTTTGAAGTATTTTTTAAATCACCTTCAGAATATTTTTAAGCATTTAAAAAACTTATATATTATTTCCCTTTTTGTTTCCTAAAGGACCTAGATGACATAGAAGATGAAAATGAACAACTAAAGCAGGAGAATAAAACTCTTTTGAAGGTTGTTGGGCAGCTAACAAGGTAGAAGATTCAAGGCTCAGTGTGGAAAAATATTTTAAAACTACTGAATGTTATGGTTATTGCTAGGACAATATTCCTATGCTGTAATGCATTAAACTAACTATGTATATTTATTTCTAGAAACCAGTGGGTGTTTCTTTTCAAAATATTTCTTTTTCATTATCAGTTTCAAAAAGTATCAACCTTTTACTCCATGAATAAGTAACATCTTTTAGTTACTAAACCGATAGGTTAGGCCTCTTTTGGTTT
This sequence comes from Giraffa tippelskirchi, assembly GCF_054371585.1. NCBI lineage: Eukaryota > Metazoa > Chordata > Mammalia > Artiodactyla > Giraffidae > Giraffa > Giraffa tippelskirchi. The sequence goes on along the minus strand of NC_137278.1, from coordinate 111,737,842 downwards.
TGTGTGATATTCAAATAATATATGGTTTAAAGTCACAACCATCTGAATATATTGCATGTATGGTAGTGCATTTTCTCCCTCAAAGAATATACTTAGTCTTTGTTTACATGAATTCAGATACTTTTGGGGGAATTACCTGCAAATGCCTTATTACTGATGTGTGCAACTTTTTATATGCTGATGATATTTCATAAAGGTCTTTGTCTACTGTCATTTTTTCTTTCAGCTTTCTAAGCAATTTAGAAGAACATAGAGTCACACTTTTTATAACAGTCATCTTTAAAAAGGAAAGCTAAAAAAGTCAGTTAATATCATGTACTAGTTGGCTAAGTATAAAATTTAAGAGAATACTTGAATTGTGCTATATAGTAAATTAAAATGTACTATTTTGTATTCAGATATTGAAAAAAATTTTAAATCACTTTGACTTTGGAAAAACATACAGTTGTAATTTTAATGTATAATTTCTTATGTAGGTACTCCTTTTTTTATTTTTATTCCAAGGTTTATAAGTGAACATGGAGTATTTTAAAAGTTGTTTATTCATCAGGCCTAAAGAGTGTATACAATTTCAGTGACTGTATAAGAGAAACAATTCATATTTTTAACTACATGCATTAGAATCAAACCAAAATATTTATCCACATTTAAAACATTTATATTTACAGTAACAAAACAGTGCATAAACAGAAATAGTACTGAAATACTTTGCTTAATTTCTGACTTGGCAGATAACACTGTGACACGTTGTTCTCATATGAGAAAATTATTCCCCTACCTCAAATTTAAGGAATTTTCCTCTTAACGTTGGATTTTTAAAAACAGAATTATTTTGAAGAATTATGAAAATTTTCTCTTTGATTCAATAATAATAGTATTTAGACTTGTTTTATGTTACATTTTCATGTTGAGTAAAGAAGTTGTCTCCTTTAAGATACATTAAGAATGGTCTGTCTGATGTTGAATCTCTAATAGTACACCAGTTAATGTATGTAAATAGCTTGAACATACTAAAATCCATTTTGGGTACCTACCAACTCTTCACTTGCTAAGTCACTTCATGATTCACTGTTAGAAAATAGGGAGGGAAATTGCAGAGTAAATGATAAATATCAGATGTTGAATTCTGAAACTCTCTTCAGTAGCCTAGATTGCACCCTCTCCCCTGCCACACTCCCCCACTTCAGAAGTTCAGTTTTGAGTAATCATCAGAGTCACCTGGATTGCTTAGGAGTTCCTGGGTTACAACTTCTAGGTAAATTTAGGTTGAGACCGTGGATAGAATAAGCTCAATATGGGATTCTGATCATAATTTCGATTTGGAAACAGCTCCTTGTGCCTCTTTCCTCCCATATCTTCCATTGGAATCACTGAAATTAACATAATTTTAGCTATCAGCATAATTTCACCCTTTATTTAATAATTAACTTTGTCTCTGGAAAACTTCTCATATGTCCATATATATATATATATATTTTTTTTTACCAAAAAGTTCAATGATAGATTACCAAACTTGATACAGTTGTAGAATTACTGCATAAGGGCATCCTTTTTGGAGAATATCCCCAGCGTGGGAGTAGTGATTTGCTGCCCACTTGTCAAAGTGGCATGCCAGGCTCAGTCACTGTCTTTGGCTGTGAAGTCCTCATCTCCCTTTCTTTACCCTTGGATGTATGGCAGAAATATCAGTATTGCCTTGCTTCCCATCCGTAGTTTGGATGTTGTGAAAGTGGTGTCAGTATCCAGCCTTAAAATATATTAGTGTACTCATTTTCCAAATAAGAGAAGTATTTTGAATTTTCTGTTTAATCCATTGGGAAGTAAAGAAATATCTCATTTCCCTCTTTAAATTTATACCAGGTACTAACGCTTTTAAAGACCAAGCCGTTTTAAAATTTTTCCTTTATTTTAGTTTATCAGGAACATTTCCAACAATGCTCTTTTACATAGTCGTACGTAGTACAAATGCAGGAAGGAGCCTGACAACTTTGGCAAAGCAGTTCATGTGCCGTCCTCTCTCCCATCCTTCAAATGTACATTTATATCACATACAGGTTTTTACACTGAGTATTGAAAAGCAAAGTAGTATCTGCTACAGTTTCCCTTTAAATTTTATAAAAAGCATTGAGATTTTTAAAAGGTTACTTAAATGTACACTATCTTAAAATACTTGACTGTTGTCAATAAAGTGTTAGCATTTATGAAATTATTAGTCCCATTCAGAAATATTTCTTACATTTCCAGAAGATTTGTGACATAATAAAGCATACCCAGAGTTTATGTGTTTATGATATTATTTTCCAAACAATAAGTTTATTATCTTTAGGATAAACATGACTTGCTTCCTTGATTTCTGGCATATATTAACTTGCGAATTACTGAAGTAACCTGTTTCATCTTTATAAAATTGTTACTGATTTTGTTGCACTACAGTTACCTTTAGAGAGGAAGAGGAAGACTTTCCGGTGTGTATTTCTAAGGGAATTTACTAAATGTTGTACATAGCTTGTCAAACCTGCTCAAGTAGTTTAGCTTGTCATACTTGCTCAAGTAGTTTATAGCACAGAAAATTAAGCATCAGTAGATACCTGAAGCAGTGTATCTTTTAAAATAACTTTTTAATTGCAGTTGAAAGCAATGTGTTCCTAAAGGTGGAAATCCTACCTCAATTACTTGTGGTTTATATTTTCTGGATTAATCTGGATTTTTATAATTAGAAACTAAGATGCAAGTTTTTAAGTCCACTAATACTTTGTGGAAAACAATGCAAGTCAATGTAGTAGAATGTCCATATATCCAACACTGAAAGACAACAACAGGAAGGACCTTGGGTTTGATAATTAATTGGATGTCCTAGACAATATTGATATGTATAGTGATAATCATCTTTCATATTTTTGTAATTCTTTGATCTTGACTCAGTACCTAGTAAGTTCATGCAGTATTGGCACTTATTTAATAACTACTCATAATGTTGTTAATAACCTGTTATAAGATTCAGGTATATGTTTTCATCTTGCAACCCAATAAAATAAACACACCAGCTTTTCATTGAGAATTTATTAAATGAGGAGGAACTAGCATTTGGGAATTAGAACTTTAAGATAACATACTAAAGTAAGTGGTAAATGTTATTATATCTAAACCATTCCTAATATGTAACAATAAACTTTCTTTTGCACTGGAACTGTGCTCTAATAGATAAAGGACTTCCCAATAATTAGGATTGTAACTAGTATTACTTATTTGATAACTAGTGACACTTTTCTTTTGTTGTTTCAATGAACTGAAGACATAGTACTAGTTAGACAGCAAATATTTTGCTCATCAAATCCATCAACAAAGGCACTTCCCCCCATGCTTTTGGTTTTCTCATTGATGTATAGAAGTTGGTCATTCGATTCTCAGTGTAGGCTTGAATCATTGCCCAAGAAAACCTGAGCCCACATTGTTTTTTAGTTTACTTAGCTAGACTCTCACAGCATATTAAAGTCATATGCCCTCCCCGACCCCCAAATAATTATGTTTGAGTATGTGAAAAAGGTATGGTTAGGGGGGTATGTTAAATTTTCATACTTACTCTTTTAGCAAGTATTTATTAGTCAACTGGGTATACAATTCTAGATATTACAGAAGTTTCCAAAAAATGGACATGGACCAACACTTATATCTAGCAATGTATAATCTGTAATGGTATATAAGTAGCATTAGCTGGTCTAATCTGAATAGTTCATTCAAAAGTATTCCTTTTGTATTAATTATCCAGCCATTGTATTTTAGTTCTGGATAACAGGTACTGTTTAATTTGCTGCAGCATTTACTGAATGGTGGAAAGACCTGAACATATTGGGAAGCATCTTTCCATGTTTCTTTCAGATAATTATATATTATGAAAAGAACATTTTAAAGCATTTGGAGCAGTAATGAAGTAAAAAGAATTCATTGTATGTCAGATACACCCAACTGTTGATGCTATTCAAATGTGATTTTAAGTTAGTTTTTCTGTATACATTATTGATTACTGATGTGTTTTTAGGTATTTAAGTCTAATAAACAGTTCACATATTGACAGTCACTTTGGTAATAATAGAATATTAGTGATGATCACTTGATGGACATTTATTACATTCTTGTTTTGTTTCCCCTTCTGGATACCTGATAGATGTATATTACTTTTATTTTTTTTTTTTTGGTGAATTTGTTTCTTTAAAGTTTTGAATATGCTATTCAGGGTGTTTAATATTATGCTTTTCTTCTAAATTTAAGTCTAAGATGTCTGCTGTTACTAGTAAAGACCATATGAAAGCTAAAATTTACTGTTTTGTTGAAAAATCAGCTAATTCAGCTAATCCAATTATTTGTAGAGAAACATCTGATAATTTATTGATCACTTTAGTATTGTGTGGACAGCTCTCACAATTCTCATTGCATAGGTTTTTACTGGGGTAGTCAACATGATAAAGATTCACTTCTAATATGCTTTGCATGTAAAATAACAAATATTCAATAAAAAAGTAAATTTTCATTTAATTTTTAACACTGGTTAATTTTTTATTCCTTCTTCTACTACCAGTAAAACCCTGACGTTGAGTTTTATTTTCAAAGTTAAAGGACAATGCTAATAGTCTAATTAACTTTTGTGCTTCTTACAGAAACAATATGCAGTACTTTAAAATCTTTAAATATTATTGTAGAAGGAATTGTGTTTTAAAAAACAAAAATATAGTATTAATAAATCTGAATACATTTGTGGTGGGGCTTTTTGAATTAGTGAGGAAGTGTACACATAATTGTTTTTGTGTTTTGAAACTACACAAATAATTTCTTAATACAAACTTAGATCTATCATCCACTAAGTCAGATGGTGGTCAAAGAATTCAGGTCCCTTACAGTTAGAAAAGATAAATAGAGGTCTGGGAATGTAAAAATCCAGTCTGTTTTTTTTGTTGTTTTTTTTTTAGTAAATGGTTTACATAACCTTTTGCCTAATGTGTCATTCTTCATACACCTGCACAGGCTAATCGGTCTTCTTTACTTCTAGAACTGTAGATTAATCTTCTCAGTAATGTCATACATGTCTAACAAGTGAAGAAGCATCTTTCAGTCAGACTGTTTAGATAATGTCTCAAGTCCTTATGTAAGAATGTACTCCATTAGCAAGTTTATTAAAAAAATTTTGCAAAGTCTCCTAGTCTGCACTGGAACTGGAGCCCTTTATCTTAGACTTCATCAAATCCCTTTTTTTCCCCTCTCTTCTAGATTCACTCAGTGGGCGCACACAATTCTATGAGTAGCTTTAAACTACCTACATAATTTTTTAATCTCATGCCTCTAGTTTTCTCTTCCCACTTCTACAAGAGGTTACATTTTATTCCTGGTCAGCTTCTTGGAAAGAATTACATAATATTAGACCTTTATGTTAAAGAAATAGAACTAGTTATAGTACTGTTTACAATCTCCCTTCCCCTTTTTTGGATTTCTAACCATGTAAGGCTAAAAAGAAAGCAAAATTTATCTCTTAATTCTGTACCAAATGCACAATTCAACTGTTACTTTCAAAAAACTGCTGTGACTGAATAAAGATGCTTTTAATAAAGGAGAAAGCTACTTGGTGTCAGTTAGTTGAGCGATACAAAAAAAAAAATGAATATGACCCAGTTAGGAAAGGTAGATTTAAATCACTAAAGAAAATTATGCCAGTAATTTTCATGTTAATTGTATTATGTGTTGAAGTATGCAAAATTACTCAGTATAAATTATAGTCAATCCATATATGATCAGCTGCTGTACATGTTTAGATATACTATGGGACATGAAATTTACAGTGTTTATATGACCATACAGGCTTTTATCCAGAGAAATATTTGTGTTTCTTTAAAATGTAAACTATTAATATTTTCTATGATTAAACAAAGGTAAATGATATCATCAATGGACATTTTAGCTTTATGGAAGCAAATTTTTAAGAAAAATAGTAGAAAGGTGTCGGATTCCTTTTATTATTCTTGTAGTGCAGAAGTATAAACAAAGATATCAGTCAGAGGCATAGGAAAGTTGATTTGAAGAACCTGCAAATCACTTTTGCTAAGAATACATTCATCTTATACAGTGTTCAGGAAAGTGGGAAAATTACAGCCTTTTGTAGCAGATTGAAAGTTTCATGTATGAATAGTTCAGGACAGTAAACATCACTGCTACTGCTAAGTCGCTTCAGTCGTGTCCGACTCTGTGTGACCCCATAGACGGCAGTCCACCAAGCTCCGCCATCCCTGGGATTCTCCAGGCAAGAATACTGGAGTGGGTTGCCATTTCCTTCTCCAGTACATGAAAGGGAAAAGTGAAAGTGAAGTCGCTCAGTCGTGTCCGACTCTCAGCGACCCCATGGACTGTAGCCTACCAGGCTCCTCCGTCCATGGGATTTTCCAGGCAAGAGTACTGGAGTGGGGTGCCATTGCCTTCTCCGTAAACATCACTAACTTGAAGTAAAATTATGCCAGTAATTTTCACATTAACCGTATTATTTGAAGTAAATCAGTTAATCAGTGAAAATTGTAAAATGAATGAACATTTCAGAATGCTAATTAATGATCAATAGAAGCCTAAAAGTACCTCTTGTAACTCTTTTGAGAGCAATATATCTTCAGTTTGGTTAAGCAGAGTAACTCAGTTAACAATTTGAACATAACTTTAACCCTAATTGCATATAGGGTTTCTGAGTGGCTCAGTGGTAAAGAATCTGCCTGCCGTTGCAGGAGACTTGGATTCGATCCCTAGGTCAGGAAGATCCCCTGGAAAAGGAAATTGCAACCCACTCCAGTATTCTTGCCTGGAGAATTCCATGAACAGAGGAGCCCAGCAGGCTACAGTCCATGGGGTCGCAAAAAGGTCAGTCGCGACCTCTAGTGCCTTAACAATTTCATATATTGTGAAAACATTCGGTAGTTAGTAACTTGGTAGCCATATATGCCAGGCATTGTGTTCAGTGTTATAAGTATTTATTTGATTCCTTAAACTTATGCAAGAAAGAGATTGGGAGATTAATTTGCTCAAGGTGACAAAGCAGTGTTTTGTACCTTTTGCTATGACATACTTTTATGACATAATCACTGTCCTATTAAATATTTTCCCAGTGGTTCTCAGAGTCTGGTCCCCACACTGGTGTCCTTGGCTTCACTTAGAAACCTGTTAGAATACAAATTCTTGGGCCCCACCCAACAACAGAATGAGGTGAGGCCCAACAATCTGTTTTAACAAGCCCTTCAAATGATTCTGATGCAGGTCAAAGCTTGCAAATTTGCATTATGCATTTCTATTTTTAAGCAAAGATCTTGGTCTTTCTTTTGTCTTTGAACATTGTATAAGCAATATAACAAGAACTTGTTAAAAAAAAAAAGTGATCTTTTCAGTGTTGCTTATGTTGCAAAAGATTGTATCAGGAAAAGCCACAGCATGGATACTGGCAGCTTGACATAAACCTATTAGTTTAGTATTATCTCTGGAACTCAAATGAATTCTTAAGTCCAAGAGTCTGTGGAATGAAATCTTTGTTTTTCTGTGTTAAGGTCGATCTCTTACTGCCTGAAGCTTTTTGGTATCAGAAATGCATTTTTGTTAAACTTTAAACCTTAATGGGAGCAAATAAATGTATGTTTCATCAGAGTTATGGGTTTGTTTTTGTTTTCTTGCGTGTATAGATACTGTGGGGTAGTCCATGGGGAGATTGAATTTCAATTTACTCTCTGTGGACTCAGAAATTGAATAGCATTTTCTCCTTAATTGGCCAGTGATGGGAAATCCACAAACTTGCATCTCAATGAGTAAAGAAAATTAAAGTCTATTTGGGTTCATTGTTTTCTTATATTATGAGGTAGTTAAAGAATTACTTTTTTTTTTTTTTAACTTTCTAAAAGCTTTGGAGCAGGTTTTGATTACAGAATTCTTAAGACACTACAGAGAGTACTCGAATACCCCCACACCCACTTCCCTCTGTTATTAATGTCTGACATTAGTGTGGTGCATTTGTGACAACTAATGAATCATATTGGTGCATTATCATTTACTGAAGTTCATGCTTGGTTCAAATAGTCTCACTTTTTCCCTACTGTCCTTTCTCTGTTCCAGGATCCACTCTACGATAGCACATGACATTTAGCTGTCACGTCTCCTCCTTACACCCTAAATTCTGACAGTTTCTTAGACTTTCCTTGTTTTGATGACCTCAACAGTTCTGAGGATTACTGGTCAGGTATTTTTCATATCTTACTACGGACATTTCAGATATACACAGAAGATAAATTATCCAATCTTAGTTTATCTATGCTCCATTTTTTTTTTCCTTTTTTGCTGAGTTATTTTACAGTTAAATTTCACCTGTAAATACCTGAGTATGTGTCTCTAATAGATAAGGGCTTAAAAGATAACCACAGTATGATCATACCCAACACATTTAATGCTCATTTCTTGATATCATCTGTTTAGTTTGGATTCTCCTGGAAGGCCTGCAAGATACTTAGTGGGAAAAACACCTGTCAGGAAACATGAAGGAGCTAGGGAAGGTTGGTAAACCTCAGTATAGATCTGACTGCAGCGAAGAAGAGAGGGGAGAAGGATCGTTGAGCAGGAAATATTCATCCACAGTGAAGTTTGAAGAAAGTTTTAGCAAGTCTTAAAAAGTCCTCCTGCCAGAGACGCTCATCCATCAGAGTAGGCTTGCCTCTTGCAAGAGTGGGCTTGCCTCTGTGTACCTGCTATGCTCCTTTGTGGGCAGAGAGTCGTCAGTAGGAAGCAGGGTCTTAGCTGAACACTGTGGCAGATTCAGATCACAGCAGCTGTCAATTAACTACCCATCCTGCAGTAGGAGAGTGGAGAAGCCTATTTTCATGGCTGTTGCATCCTGTAATACTTTATGTTCGAATTTCTGCATATACCTCAAAAAACATTCTACTGTTTATTCAAATAAAGATCCAAATGAGAGTCATTCATTGCATTTGGTTGCTATGTCTCTTAAGTCTTTTTTAACCTCTAAATTACACATACCTCCCACTTTTGTACCATTTTTCAGGTTAAAATTAGACCATTTGTCTTGTAGAATTTCCCACATTTTGGATTTGACTGATTCTGTCTTTAAGATGCTGTTAAACTTGTCCCTCTATTGCCTCTGTTATCTGTAAGTTGTTAATTAGATGTAGGGACTTTATTAGATTCAATATATATATACCTTTTGGGCAGTAATTTTATAGGTACTGTGTACTTCCGTTGAATCATATTAGAAGGTACATAATGTCTGGATTGTCTCATTTTTAATGATGCTAAGACAGATTAACAGATTCAGATGTTATTAGATTGATTTCTCTATTTAAAAATTTCATATCAACCTTTTATGTAATGGTTTTAGCAGACTTTGATAGGTATTGCAGTGATGATTTTCAGATTCTTTCATTCTATTTACATTAGTAGTTAGAATTCTTTAAAGAGAAACTCTTCATCAATTACTTGTTTCCCTAGAATATAAAGAAGCTAAGATCACATCCTTTTCCTTTATTTACCAGTATTACAGTAATAGGCCAGAGCCCAAGCAACCTACAAAGGTAAGTCATATATATTTGTTTTATGTAGTTAAAGTGTTTTAATTCATTGCCGTCTTTTATTATGCCTAGATTATCTCATATTTGGCCACTAGGTGCCCCTTCCAAGTTGGCCTCTGTGTCCTTTTGGTCATGGATAGCCTCCTTGTTTTTTTCTGGCATTAGTTGTTCCAGTATCATCTTGTGCATTTCCTTTTTAGGACCTGGAATTAAGAGCTACCTTTCTTGTGTAGAAAATTAAAGCCTTGATAATCATCTAAATTATCAGATGAAATAAAAACCAGAGAGCATTTGCAGAGCTCTTAACTGTTAATAGCTGTAAGGACTTTGAAACATTTTCCAACTGACATTTTTACTGGAAAATTTTAAAATGATGGAAAGCTCCTTGTTGCTTTGCGATTTCTCATTCATTTTCTGTGCAAGTGGTAAGCAGATCTTAGATATCTTGACTTGAAAAAAATTGTAAATCTATTCATGTCTATTAAGAACCTCAGGACATTACTATGAAAATCAAGTTTTTTTGGTAGTTAAATCCCATTAAAACGGTGTTCAAATTAGAATGCAGCACAGAAGTAATGTCAACATGTATGGATGTTCATTGAGTTGGATGTGAAATATCAGAGAGCTTATATAATAAGGTATGCTAATAAAATCATAATAAAAGTGGTACCCAAATTGTGACTCCTCCCCCCCAGTTTTGGCCCAGTAGACACTAGAACTTCCATCTCTGGTCACATCTGAATGAGGGTCGATTCTGAAGTGCAAGCTGAGTAAGTTTTCACAGCTGTTGTGAGGCAGTCTTGGTGAAGAGGAGGAGTGCTGGACTAGAGACAGGTTTTGAAGTTGCCCCCAGGAGTCCTTGCTCTTTAGAGTAAAGCCTGGTTACTGGCAGCTGTCACCTAGGGCACCGCTTGATAATGAACACTGACAAAAACATTTTTTCTATTCCTGCCGATATCTCCATCCAAAAAGAAGGATCCTCTCTCTTTTCTTTCAAAATATGGAAACCAGCTGTTGCCTAGAATTCATTTTTTTCTTTCTTTCTTTCTGGGAGTGCTGGGTCTCCGTTGCTGCACGTGGGCTTTCTCTAGTTGCAGGGAGTGGGGCTCCTCTCTTGTGGTGCATGGCGTTCTCAATGTGGGAGCTTCTCTCATTGCAGAGAAGTACAGGCTTTAGAGCACAGGCTCAGTAGTTGTGGTGTATGGATTTGGTTGCTTTATAGCATGTGGAATCTTCTCGGACCAGGGATTGAACCAATGTCCTCTGCATTGGTAGGCAGATTCTTAACCACTGGACAGCCAGGGAAGTTCTAGAATTCTTGTATTTTGCATCTTGCATTGGTTCACAAATATTCATTGTATATAACTTTGTGCTAGTCTCTGGTTCTAGGTACTCAGTACATCACAGTGAAGGAAAAGACAAATCCTAGCCTACACCAATTTATTTCTCTGTTGCCCCCAAGAGAATGTTGGCACAGGTTGGCTGCTTCCTAGAATGTCCTTTGGAACTTTCCAAAAGATGAGAATTGAAATTCACTTATTTGACAGAGAGTAACCTTAATACATACCACAGGCTATAGTTTGCATCATAAAAATCATGCTGATAGGTCTAATGTTGGGGAAAGACAAATTTATTCTCCTATTTTGAGAAATTGGGGATTTTGAACATAAATTCATACTTCCATTCATTTAATTTGTTGTATGAATTTTTTTGTCTCCAGATCATATCCTTAATGGCCAGTGCTAGTAAATTCTCAGTGGAGGTCAGGATTCTACATTTTCCAGTACATTCTAATCATCTGAAGCATTTGTGATTATTTACCATTTCTGTGCTTAATTTTATAATGGATTTCCAAATATGGGTCTGTATTCCTGTAGCTCATAAAATTCCCCAAGTCAACCATGGTTAAATAAAACTTACTTCTCCTTGCGTTTTTCTTTCCTTCAGAGCTCTGCAATTGAGGTGGAACTAAGTACAGTGTACTTACAAGCGTTTGGTATCTAGTTACTTGAGAAACCTTCTCCTATGGTGAAATCATCATCCATTTACTTTTTTTTTTCTTTTTTGTGATTGAGTGGTCAGGACACTTTATCCTTTTGCTGTGATTTTTGCCTAAAGATTTATTTCTTTTGGGAAGAACCTATGTAGGGGAAGTAGAACCAGTTTTGCGAGGATAAATCCTTGATGCACTTATAAACTCAGGATAGCACTTTCCCTTTTATACTTACATTTTTAAAAACACTCTTAAGTAATTTACATTGGTAAGAGTTATTTCCCTTTCCCGGGATCCTTGAGAAGTTTCTCTTATTTTGTCTCAGACAGGTTTATAACATCTTCCTAACTTTGAAAAGGTGAATATGTCCATGTTGGTGGGGAAATAAGACTGAGAGGAGTGTTTTACCTTGAGATTACATGGTGATATAAACAGAATCAGATACCTTTCTAGTACCTGAAAATGGAGGTGTCTGACCACTGATAAGATTATTCTGCAACACTGGTCTGTTTAGAGAAAAGTCAGAGATTAAATAATACTAGAAAGCCATGTTGTTGTGGTTTAGTCGCTAAGTTGTGTCCGACTCAGCCACCTCATGGACTGCAGCCCACCAGGCTCCTTTGTCCTTGGGATTTCTCAGGCAAGAATACTGGGGTGGATTGCCATTTCCTTCTCCAGGGGACCTTCCCGACCCAGGGATCAAGTCCCAGCCTCCTCTTGGCAGGCAGATTCTTTACCATGGAGCCACCTGAGAAGCTTACTATATAAAATCAAAAGATAGAGGAAATCATAAAAATTAATTTGAGTGGAGGGAGAATGGAAATTAACTTTTCTCCTTATCTCTTGAGAGCATGATTTCAATTCATGTGTCTGAGGTTACCCAGGTAGTAGTGGTATAGCCAGATTCTGAATTCGAGGCAATCTGACTTGGAAGCCAACCTTCCCAGGTGACACTAGTGGTAAAGAACCTGCCTGCCAATGCAGAAAAGGTAAGAGACACGGGTTGGATTCCTGGGTTGGGAAGATCCCTTGGAGAAGGAAATGGCAACTCACTCCAGTATTCTTGCCTAGGAGATCCCATGGACAGAGGAGCCTGGCAGTCAACAGTCCATGGGCCCACAGAGTTGGACATGACTGAAGTATCTTAGCATGTGACACGTGAACTTGGAAGCCAGCACTTCATTAGGTGGTGAAGAACCTTGGCTACAACCCTTGGGTGGGAAACCATGGTTCATCAGATGTTGAGTATATTTTGCTAAAATCCTCACTATGACTGACACCAACGCTCCCTCCCCAATTCCTTCAAACCTGCCTCGTATTCTAGCTCCTAAAGATGTCTCCTCAGTCCTTTAAGGGATTAATCTCTTCCTAGTTGTGCACCTTCTAATTCTTTAACCATATATATGCATTTTGAGAACAGTCTGACTCATGTGAGTGTCCCTATGAACTCCAGGTGATTCTGAGGCAGGGTTGGAGGGACTACCATACTTTCAGAAACACCTCCTCGAATTCAGAATCGGGCTATACCACTACTACCTGAGTAACCTCGTGACACATTGCTTTATAATTTCCTCATCTGCTGCCAGGACAAAATGGTGCCTAACTTGGCTGTCTCATCATGAAGGTTAAATGAAAATGTGATGCAATGCCTGTTTATGACTATGATGAGAGAAGAATGAAAAGGAAGTACCTTTTATAGTGTGATTTGTACCAATGAAGAAATTGAGATTATAATGGTTATTTTCCCTGAAATTAAGCGAAAAGTAATCAGGAAGCTCTGATGAGTAATAAAACTGCCATTTGGTCTTATATATCTCTTTTGCTAGGGAGACTATCTGTACTCAGAAGTCCAATGGAAGCAAGTCAGAACTCTGTCCTAAAAAAGAATGTTGCCCTGTGTGATACAAATGTAGCATGATCTCTATAGCCCCCAGAAAATTGTGACTACTCAAGAAACACTGAAGGAAATCTTTTTTGGAGGCAAACATATTTTAGAAAGAAAAAGCTTGATTTAGTTTACTGGAAAGCTCAGACTGTTATTGCTCAGTTAGCTTTCTCTTCCTTTCAAATCCCCAGGCTCAACCTGGGCCTGTTTCTCTATCAAGAAATACCTCTGCCCGGACTCCTGAACAAATATATTCCAGAGGAGTATCATTAACTGAGCTGATACGGAAACTAAACACAGTGAATCAGCTTGAATTCAGAAAGGCTGGCAACAAGTCAGTTTCTTTTCTCTACTTCTCTTGTTTTTTCAGTGTACCTGATTACTAGAGACTGGTATGTCCTGATAGCAGAAAACAGGAAGTATATCAAAGCAAGAGGCTGTTTATCCTCTGACCTGCTCCTGTATAACAACAAGCAGTTTCTGTTGACTTGGATATGTGTACTGTTAATATAAGGCAGCAGAGCAGAGGAGGGCAGTTCCAGGTGTCCGTACTAGGGATTTTTTTTTTTTTTTTAAGTCACTGAGGCAGAACACCACAGTGGCAACTGAAAGGGCTAGAACGTTTTCCCCACTACTGAATTGCACAAGTTTGAAAGTAATGTTTGTCTTATGACCTAGAAAAAGAATATTAACCAGAATGTGGATGTTTTGTTTTTTTCTAGTTGTATGTATGTATTTGAAATCATACACACAGCATAATTCCTTTTGTTGTATTTTCTCCTCAGATATTATCTTGGATCTTAACGCTTGACCATTCTTATGCCTTACATGTGCATTATCACTCAAGTAAAAAAATACTCTGCTCAGCTCAAATGTGTGTATTGTCATAAGAAATTTGTGGATTATAAAAACGAAAGTTTAATCTCTATTTTAATTAAGTTCAGAAATAGTAGGAATGTTTTTTCTTTCTCCATGAATGAGATTAATGAGAAAAATTAAAGCAAGTGATAGAATCTTTTCAAGTAAAAATATTTGGAACTTCAATTTAAATTGGTGGGGGTTATGAAAGGTAATGGGCTTCCCTGGTGGCTCAGTGGGAAAGAATCTGATTGCAATGCAGGAGAGGCAGGAGATGAGGGTTCCCTGGGTTGGAAAAATCCCCTGGAGGAGGACATGGCAACCCACTCTAGTATTCTTACCTGGAGAATCCCATGGACAGGAACCTAGCGGGCTACAGTCCATAGGGTTACAAAGAGTAAATATGACTGAAGTGACTTAGCACGTATGCATGCATGCACACACACATAATACGGTAATATGGATTTAGATAGATGGATTACTTTGAAGGGTTAGTGAAACTTCTTAAGGATCTAGCATTTTTAAGGAATTAAATAAGATTTTTTTTAAAAAATTGAGGTCAAATATGTGTTATTCAAATATGGTAAATGCAGAACTATTAGTATAATTTCCACATATGCTTCATCTACCTACTTCACACATTTCTTACTAACCTGTTTGGACAGTGTCTATATTTTTCAGTAGCTCTTCAGTCAATTTATAAATTTCTTTGAGTGACTAGATAACCTTTTCTGAAAGATTTTTGTGACTTTTTACAGTTTTGTCTTGGGGCAGAGTTCTGACCAGTATTTTTTCTCTTTCTGTAGGCCAACTTACACATTTTCTTACCTTAATTTTGTGACTCTGAAATTTTTTTTCATGAAAATAAAATTCTAATACAGATTTCCATTGTAGCCTGCTGAATCCTGGAACTCGTCATATGATTTAAGAAAACTCACTTTCTAAACTGTAGGAAAGAAATCCATTTAGTTAACTCTCGTTTAGTCATGTTTTTTTGGTTTGTGGATTATTCATATTCTTTGCTCCACATTTACAGCTTTGCTTTATCTATTTCTTTGCTTATTAAGCATGAATAGAGAAACAGAAAGAAGCAGATCTGGTAAGATTTAGCATGGGAACTGAAAAAAAAAACTGATGGCTAAGGTAAGGCTTGGCTTGGAGCATTCTGTTTGATAGTAAAGAGAGTGTCACAGTTTTATCTTATTAGCAAATGTGACCTATTGATCCTGACACAGTTAGGATATCGATCAGGGATTTTGTCCTTTGATCCTGCTGCTAAGTTACTGTGTACCTTCTGCAAACCCATCAGTCTAATAGTGTAATAGGGAAAATGCCTACATAATTTTGGACTCATGGTCCAAAGGGATGTCTGTAAGAGGAATTTAAAGAATTCACTGATTGTGATTACGATATTGTGGATACTATATAAGAAACCTCAAAAAAATGTACCTTCTCTCCTAAGATACTGCTGAGCTGAAACTGGTAATGGGCTTTTTTCTCTTGCTCTTCAGAATTTGTGTAACACTAGCACTAGGTACTATATAAAATATTTTAGAATTAATGATTTTGTTCTTTGTATAAAATTTAAAGAACACTTTTTATACACATTTTATATTGTGTAAAACTGTCACAGAACTTGACTCAGAGGATTAATTAGCTGAAGAATGCTGAAATGGAAACTAAAATAGTTTTCCTGATTTCCTGTTCACCAAAATGACATACTCTAAGTAGGAGCATTTTTGTTCTATTTATGGAAGTCTGCTATACCTATGGTCTGCTGTTATCATGTGTTTAATTTTTTTGTTTTTAATTCAAATTAGGTGGATGGTATGTTGTTAAACAAAGCCAAAGATTTAGGACTAAGCAGGAATCTTCTGAATCATGTGTTTGTAGCATAACAGAATCCCACTCCCTAAGTACAAACAGCCAAACGTTTACACTTTAAACTAAACTTAGATTGAGGAAAAGTAGAAAAGCACACTGCTCAGATAGTCTTAAGATTCGGATGCACCACCTACTAAGTGATCTTGGATGTGTCATTTCCCCTTCTTTAGCCTCTACCTCTTAATCTACAAAATACACTAGAACATCATAATATCTTTCCTGTTTCATGAAAGTGATTTTGAGGATTCAAAATACAATGGAAGTTTGTGACATGAGCTATGACAACATTAGTGATTTATCACTAGTATAATACCATATGTAGCTGTTATATTAGCTCTTATATTGTTAGCAAATGAAATTGACTTTATGTTAGAGGTAAATCTTGACTTCAAAAGTTTTTTTTTTTAAAAAAAAAAGGTCTAAAATCCTGGAGATGAATCCAAAAGTTATTGGTTGCCAGAATTAAAAGGGAAGTTTTTAATTCAGCTTTTAAATTATCAAAAGATAGAAGCAGGTAAAATGTAAAGCTTATGTTCACAGATCTCACAACGTACACAAAGAATACTGAAGGCAGAGGGGAGACGGACTTTAGTGCAGACCTCGACACCAGAAAAGCAAATAGTCTCCTAAAATCCCTTTTACTATAGTAAGGCCCATCAGTGTACAAGGTCTAATTGTATAACAGGTGCTCAATAAATATTTGTTCAGTGAGTGAATGAATGATGAGTAAATGTACATAAGTGCATCTGCTTCTCCCTTGGCTGCTTCTCCTGTTGAAAGACAGTCTTTTCACATTGAAATTCCACAAGAAGCATCTTAACCAAGTCATGTGTTTGGGTCAGTCTGTTTCTAGGCTTGTTTGTGTTTTTCACATTCTTTTTTTTTGGCCTGCAATACTATTCTGTGACCTCTTTCATGAATTCCAGTAGGTCATTCAGTTGAGCCCCAAGGAAGTTAGTAAATTAAACTTGATTTGGAATGAAATACATAGGGTGTGTGGCTTGGATTGGAGTCAAATTAGGTCTGGCTAATCTTATTTTGGTTTAATCTATGTGGGAAAGAATAGAAATAGAGGAAAAACAAATAAACAGAAAATAGCGGAAACTATTCTTGTATAACGATAAGTGGTTTCTGTAAGGAATAGTTCCAAGGGTCAGAACCTAAATTATTTTTATTAAAAGTTTGGGGACAAGATTCAGCAATGGAAAGACTAACTTCTCCAGTCTTCATAGTTGGTGTTTACTTTTCTAGTTTTCCCAAGCCAGAATCTCTGAGCTTTTAAAATACGGATACTCCATACAGAAGGTATGCTGCTTAATATATTTCATGCTTCTTAATCTTCTCCAGGGCTGTGCAAATGGAAAAGCTCGATCTTTGGGAAACCTCAGATACGAGGGAGGCAAAAATAGTATCTAGTCAAGTCATCCAGACTCAAGTCTTGAGCGTCTGATATGGACCATAGGCAAAGAAACTTTGAGAAAGTGCTCTCGATTCTTGCACTAGTAATTTCTTTAAGCTGACCTCCCTTCAGTCATTTCCAGCTTGCAACATATTGAATGATTGAAGACTTAACCTTGGTGCTCAGAGTTCAGGAAATCCCCTTTCAGGGCTGGCTGAGAGCATTTGAATAAAATGGGAAACATCTTCAAAGCTACCTGGGAAGGGGGGTGGCGGGAAGGAGTAAGTAAAACCGGTGAGAGTGAGAACTCTTCAGTCTGGAGTTCTAACTGGGGCCCAGGAGTCTGAATGGGATTATTAAATGTTTTTTAATATTTATTTATTTGGCTGTCCCAGGTCTTAGTGCTGGCATGTAGGATCTTTATTTGGGACATGAGAATTCTTAGTTGTAGCATGCATACTCTTAGTAGTGTCACATGGGATCTAGTTCCCTGACCAATGATTGAACCCAGGTTCTCTATATTGGGAGTGCGGAGTCTTAAGCACTGAACCACCAGGGAAATTGTGAATGGATTGTTTCCTGAAGAAAATTTCATGTGATTGCCTAATAAGTTCTTACAAAGGAGAGAATGAAGGTTTACCATTGGAGTTTCTGGAATGTAGTAATATTTGTTCTTGACAATTGAATTTCCCCTCCCATGGAAGTCAATATTTTGTTCCTTTAATAAAGCAAATTAAGTTTTCACTTTAAAAGGGGAAAGAGTCATTATGTAATTTTTCATATGTCACCTGTGGATCAAAGGGATGAATGAAGGATGGCACTAATGAAACATGGGGCGATGGTGTGCAGTATTCCCTGTGCTTCCTGCAGCATTCTAAGTACTCCGTCTCCCACTCGGTTGTCTGCTGTTGGTGAAGGCTTCGCTTGCCTGAGTAGAGGGGAATAATAATGGTTTTTCTTTTGTCTAAAGCAGGCGGCTAGACCAAATGGTTTTGTGCAGTTCTTTTAAGAACTCAGATTAATTATTCTTGCCTTGAGAACCCCATGAACAGTATGAAAAGGCAAAAAGATAGGACACTGAAAGATGAACTCCCCGGGTCAGTAGGTGCCCAGTATGCTACTGGAGATCAGTGGAGAAATAACTCCAGAAAGAATGAAGGGATGGAGCCAAAGCAAATGAATTATGGCTTTGGTTAATTTTCCAGGAGCAGATCTAGTTAGTGACAATCTTCTAAAAGTATAAAGGATTTTTGGCTGCTTCAGCAGTACTTTAAGTATTTTTAAAAATATTTTTTTAGGTAATATTTTGTATATATACAATTACACATTCAGTTGTAAAATACGTGGACTTCCCTGATGCCTCAGCTGGCAAAAAATCCACCTGCAATGTGGGAGACCTGGGTTCGATCCCTGGGCTGGGAAGATCCCCTGGAGAAGGGAATAGCTACCCACTCCAGTATTCTGGCCTGGAGAATTCCATGGACTATACAGGGTCACAATGAGTCGGGCACGACTGAGCAATTTTCACCTTCATACATACACTTGTAAAATACGTATTATGCACCATTGATACAGGTTTTAAAATAAGAAAATGAAGATCCAAGTACATACAGGCCAGCTAAAGAAATAATATATTCTGTACTTTTTTTACTGGAGTACAAAGGTCTTAGCACAAATGCTGTTCCAACAGAAAGGATACCATGATTTCATTTTCTGTTTTAGGAAGGAAGATATGGTTACCATTTCATTAGTTCAGTTCTGATATTCTCTGATAACTAGCTTTTTTGTTTTTACAGCTTAGAAATGTAAACTTACTTGCTCAGGCACTGCTGATAATATTTCACTTAAAGTAACTATTGAAATGGTTAGATTAAATAAGCTGCATTCTAATAAATGATCTCTTTAAAGGGTTTATAAAAATATGAAGGGATACATACAGATGCCTTAAATCTTTTTTGAAACAAGGGAATGCATGAATAAATAAGATTTGAAAATGCTCACTTTGCTAAAGTTTAAAAGAGCACATCTGGTATAATCACAACTACTCATCATGGCAGGAAGAAGAATTAAACATTTGTCCTTATCTCTGGGTGACAGAATTCTCTTTTTTCATAGTCATATTTTGCAAACTTTGAGCATGTTTGTTCTTATAATGGAAAAATCTCTTTTATTATCTTTATTTATTTTTAATTGAAGGATAATTGCTTTACAGTGTTGTATTGGTTTCTGCCATACAGCAGCATGAATCAGCTATAAGTGTGTATATATATCCCCTCCCTCCCACTCCCCTCCCCACCCCCCACCCTGGGTTGTCAGAGAGCACCAGGCTGAGCTCCCTGTGTTACAGCTTCCCACTAGCTAGCTGTTTTATATATATATATGTCAGTGCCACTCTCACTTCGTCCCACCCTCTCCTTCCGCTGCTACGTCCACAAATCCAGTCTCTACATCTTGCCCTGCAGGTAGGTTGAACAGTACCATGAAAAGTCTCCTTTATTTTTCTGAAAATAAAGTGATTGTTGCTGCAGTTTCCATGATGCCCAGGAGCTTATTCCGCCTGCATTTCTAGTGTGCTTCTGCCACCTTGTGCTTTCCGCAACCCATTACAGTGATCAAAGGAGAAGGAAAACTCGGGCAGGTGGGCATTTCCTTGGCGAGGCATTTTCATCATGTAGGAGGATGAGAGGGGAACATTTCAGAGACATGAAAGGTACATTGTGCGTGTGTGTGAGAGAGATTTTTTTTAAGTTTTGGGGGACTCTGCTAGATGACATCAGCATTAAAATTTTATTTTGTGACTAGGACCTGCAACCTGGCAAACGAGAAGAGTAAAGAGTTTGGTTTCAGTGTTGATAACAGTAAGCTTCTTAATAAGTTTTTAAAACATATTTTGACAGTTTCTATCCTGTTTTTTAAATGTGTTCCTTTCACTTGTACCTGGAGAGCTCTAGGTAGTTTGTTAAATGAGCTTCTTTAAATTAAATTGCCTGCTGTGTTTACATGACTGTTTTTCTCTTTTCACATTATCATTCCAGACGACATTCCATTTGTTCAGTGCCTCCAACTATTTATATGGTCTGCTGCCCTGGAGTTATGCTGAGCTCCTGAAAAGGGCATCTCACCTGGAACTTTGGCCTTCCTGCTGGAGCGTAAACAAGCCCAATTCCATGACTTGTCTGAGGAGCTCGCAGATCTTTCTTTTTAGGAATTAATTTAAATACATTTGATTTTGAAATAGTATTTAAAGAACCTGGATGCAAATGACTTTTGTCATCTCAGCAAACACTTATTTCTAGGATAGTGGAAGTGTTTCCTCCTTCACTAATATGTTGACAGCAGAAGGCCAAAGGCAGACTTTTGTTTACCCTTCAGACTCAACGGTTGCATTGAAGAATGATGACTTTGACTAAAACCAGTTACAATCTTAAGAGGGCGTAAAATGCCCAGAGACAAGTTTATTGAGCATCCATTACAGAGCAGGCCTGGTACAAGCCTTTTTAATATATATAGTTATTTGTGTTGTTGTTCAGTGACTAAGTCGTGGCCTTTGTGACCCCATGGACTGTAGCCCACCAGGCTCCTCTGTCCATGGGATTTTCCAGGCAAGAATACTGGAGTGGGTTGCCATTTCCTCCTCTGAGGATCATCCTAACCTGGGGGACGAACCCACATCTCTTGCATTGGCAGGCAGATTCTTTACCTCTGAGCCACCAAGGAAACTCGCAGTTATATAGAGTTTTAAATAAAAACTGTGAGATACGTACTTTCTTCCTCCTTCCACATTTAAGGAAACTGAGCTTAGAGATGAAAGGACTTACTAAGGATCAGGTAGCTTGAAAATGTCAGAGCAGAAATTTGAACTCAGTGTCCCTGCCTCCAGTTCCATAGTCAATAAAGAGCAGACTGTATTTCCAAAGCAGACAGGCTCTTATGGTCTTCGTGCTCTGAGAAGGGAAGGCACAGCTGACAGGAAGCAGGGGTAGGAGCTACCAGGAGGCATGCTGGCAACCTCAGCAGCACCTCCTCAGGAGACAGCTTCCTGGCCCAGCCCAGCGTACCTTCCAATTCTCCCGATATGGCCAGTTCTGACTTATTTCAGAGAAATAACCTTCTCACTAATCTCCCAGCCTCTCTGAACTCTTGATAAAGTCCAGGTTCCTCAGCCTGGCCGGTTAGCCCCTCCAACCCCAGACCTCACTTCTCTCTACTGCCCAGCACAAGCATTGCTTCAGCTCATGGGTCAGTTCAGTGTTCCCCACTCAGCATCCGGCTGCTTCTTGACTGTTGCTCATTCTTCCTGCTCTGTCCCTCTTCCTCCTACTTGTCTTTTATGGTCTCTGCTTAAAAGTCACTTCTTTCAGAAAGCACTCATCAGACTGCCTTATAAATACTTCATCTTACTGAGATATAATCCACATCCCATAAAACTCACCCTTTTAAAGTGTATACAGTTCAGATGCAGTCATCACCACTATCTAATTTCAGAACATTTTCATCACCCCAGCAAAAGCCCCACACCCATCAAGCCCCTCCTGCTCCCCTCTGACCCCATTCACTGGCAAGTACTAGTGTAATGTCTGTGTCTATGGCTTTGTCTCTTCTAGGCCTTTCATGTAAATGAAATCTCATATTTCTCCTTTGGTGTCTGGCTTCTTCGTTCAACATAATGTGTTCAAGGTTCATCCACGTAGCATGTAACAGCACTGCATTCCTTTCTGTGGCTGAACATTATTCCATTGTGTGGAAAAGCGACATTTTGTTTATTCCTTCATCAGGCAGTGAACGTTTGCATTGTTTTCTCTTTTTGGTCATTATGAACAGTGCTTCTGTGCATATCTGTGTACAAGTTTTTGTCTGATCATGTTTTTAGTTTTCTTGGATGTGTACGTAGGAGTGAAATTGCTGGATTGTATGTTGTGCGTGCTCAGTTGCATCAGTCGTGTCCGACTCTTTGCGACCCCATGGACTGTAGTCACCCAGACTCTGTCCATGGTATTCTCCAGGCAAGAATACTGAAGTGGGTCGCCATGCCCTCCTCCAGGGAATCTTCCCGACCCAGGGACCAAACCCATGTCTCTTATTATGTCTCCTGTATTGGGAGGCAGATGCTCCCCAGAAGCACCACCTGGGAAGCCCGTCTGGTAACTCTGTTTTCCACAGCAGCAATACCGTTTTACAACTCCAATGCCTAACACTGAATAGTTGTCCAATTAATATCTGCAAAATGGGTGAGAAGACCTGAAGCTTAGCTGTTTGCCTTGTGTCTGTAAATCCAGGAAAGACAGGCACTGAAATGGGAGAAGAGGTGCTGGCTGCAAGTGCACACACTCTTCACGAGGGTGCTGTAGGATTTTGATAACCTCACTAAGTAGCTGATTCCACAGCTTTAATAGTCTTACCTTGAGAAGCTCCCCACATGGAGAACGGCATGAGCGCTCATTTCACCAGCTCAGAATGGGGAAGAACATGCTCAGCTCAGCTCTGCTGGCATTTTAATCTGTGATTCCGGGGAGTCTTTCTATTCCAAACACATTTTCTGAGGGCAAGTGAACATTGCCTAATGAGAAACCCATTCATTGCAAGTGAAACTGGAGAAGAAAAAGAACAAAACAAAAGTTCCTTTCCTGGAAACAGACCACATTGACTATACATTCCAAATAATACAGATGGCAGCTTGGTTGTCATGTTCTGAAACCGCTCTATTTAGCCAAGTTACAGCTGGGATCTCATCTACTGTTTATCCTTTCCGAGCTCTCTGTTTTAACATGTCCTCAAATCTTAGATTTGTAAAGGTGAGCTGGAAGCAAAGAGGTGCTGCTTCCCTCATTTTCTGGGGCGGGTGATGTCCTGTAAGGAAAGTGCCTGTTAAAGAAATGGCCATGATGCCTTCTTGATAATGTTCCTGGGGTGAGTGAGTGTTGAGGTCCGTGGGTGCCACCTGCAAAACCGTTGAATCGGGTCTCCACCCTCTATCAACATTCTGCCTTGTCAAGTTTTGCTCCACCAGGAGTCATCCTCCATAGCATTTTCTTCTGTCTTTGTTTTTCTGTACTTTTTTCTCTGTTCACCTGCCGTGAAACACAGGGTCCAACCGTAGGAGCTTCCTCTTAAATTACTTTTAAATTTTGGGAGTAGTTTTCAGCTTCTGTTTTCCCATCAGTACACGTGGATTCGCAGAGTTACAAATCCCCACCTTACTCATTTCAATAAACTTTTCCTATATTTTATTTTTCCCCTCAAAAGCACAGTATGGACTCATGATCCTTTGAGGAAAGAGAATGGGAAAGGAGAAGAGAGAGACCTTTGGGAAAGTCTTAGGTAAATAGTACTGACCTTGCTTAAAGAGTGTTAATGTTATTATATGGCAGTGAAAACACAAAAGAAAAAAACCAAACAGCAACCTCCGTCCAAATATGGCCCACTTGAACTCTGGACGGTATTTCAGCACTGTAGGAAAATTCCAGCTATCCCTCTGGCTGCAAATGCTTCACCTTATCTGCCTCTGCTGACAGAGTGAAGATGAGCTGGATGTTAAGAGGTGTTGGCTGTTTCCAGAAGTACAGCACCAGTGTTGGGGCAGCGATATCCATGCCCAGGTCCCAGCCCTGACCTGGTTCCTCTAGTCCTCCCTTACGTATCGCTTCCCCCCAGACCTTCAGTTTGTGGGTTCGTTTGCATGGCTTTTTCAAATACTAATCTCAGAAGTCAGATAGGAGCCTGTCCCCTGGGCCTCAGAGCACCAGTGGAACTCACAGGAAGGGAAATTCTGCCAAAGAAGTCCAAAGCTTCCAGCAACTTTGCTTTTCTTGGCACACTAACTAGGACTGAATCTACTGGGCCCCAGCTCACACTCGCAGAGTCTCCAGCAGAGACAGGTCCGTCTTTCCCATCCCTCCCCACACCCCACCCCCGGTCCCCTCGTTTGCACACATGACTAATCTACTAAATCGCTTCTGACCAGACTTGCTTTTGAGCAAGCTGATCTCTTGCAACTTGAACACGGAGAGCAGAGTTTTGTACAAAAAAGGCTGTGCATGGTTGTTTAACCGTTCATTCCTTTGAAAATTCCTTTTGCTCCTGAGGGCAGAGGAATTCCGGAATGCAGGCAGAAATTCAGGAGGACCCACATGCAAGTTGAAAGCTCCGGCTTCTGACCTGTACCACGTGGTTGAGCAAGATGGTTACAGATAGCCCGGAAACTTTGGCCCGGGCAGTTCATGCTGCGCTGTGAAGTGCATCTGGATGGATCCACCCCGAGGTTGTTTATTTACAATGAGTGGAAGGAAAAGTTCTGAAACATCCTGTCACAGGATGTGCGGCCCAGCCTGCCCGATCCCTGCCGCCAAAGGAGACCCGGAGCGCCTACCCGGTTAGTGATGACACTGCCCTCCAGTGGTGCGTCTGAGGCCTAGGCGAGTCAACTGCAGGAGTCCTGCAGTTTCCCCGGAAAAATAAACCCCCAGCGGGTGTGTGGGAAAGGGGGAGGGAGGGAGAGGGAGAAAGCGACAGGAAAGCGAGGGGATTCTTGCCAACGGAGCTCATCTCTGAGGCTCTAGTGACTGGGCTCCTGAGATCCACTTAGGGCCTCAGCGAAAACTTTTCTCCCCACCGTTCCAGCAAGTGATACTAGGGGAGAATCTTGATTAAAGATTCGTACTAAGGCCCTGGGTTCTTCTCCAGCCTCGGAAGGTTCCCCTGGCCCATGTGCTTTTACCTAACCAGGCTAAGCGGGAACCAGGTGGTCCAAAGGCTCCCCTAGACCAAACTCTCTGTGGCACCCTCCGTGTGTGTGTGTATGTGTGCGCGCGCGTGAGTGCGTGTGTGTGCGTGTGTGTGTGTGTGTGTGTGTGTGTGTGTGTGTTTAAGGCCTTGCTGTCGTTCTCCCTAATACTCTGGCTGCCCTGTGCTTCCTTCCACCTTCCTACAGATGAACTGTGGCCCAATTCCTCAGGTGCCTGTGGGCAGGAATGTTTATAGAGAGCGGTCTCAGGCCTGGGGGAATGACAGGAATGCTGAGAATTTCGGGCACTACTTTTCAGCCCTGGGGAAAGAAACTTTGGGCCCAGAGGGATGGGGAGGGGCTTTTGAAAACCCCTAAGATCAAAATGACCTTAGGCTAAGGAACCTGCTCTGAAACCAGAGCCTCCTCCAGGAGTCCTTCTCTGAACCTGGAAACTGTTGCCTCTGGGCACAGGGTGGTGGTGGTGGCTGTGTAGCTGACTATAGATACGCTGTCTGTATGTGCTTACTTGCTCACTCGTGTCCGACTCTGCAACGCTATGGACCTAGCCCGCCAGGCTCCTCTGTCCATGGGATTCTCCAGGCAAGAATACTGGAGTGGGTTGCCATTTCCTCCTTCAGGGGATCTTCCCGACCCAGGCCGCTAACCCCCGTCTCCTGTGTCTCTTGCGTGGCAGGCGGATTCTTTTCCTGCTGAGAGAAGATTCTTTTCCAGCCGGAGAAGGCAATGGCACCCCATTCCAGTACTCTTGCCTGGAAAATCCCATGGACAAAGGAGCCTGGTAGGCTACAGTCCATGGGGTCGCTAAGAGTCAGACACGACTGAGCAACTTCACTTTCACTTTTCCGTTTCATGCACTGGAGAAGGAAATGGCAACCCACTCCAGTATTCCTGCCTGGAGAATCCCAGGGATGGTGGAGCCTGGTGGGCTGCTGTCTATGGGGTCGCACAGAGTCGGACACGACTGAGGCGACTTAGCAGCAGCAGCAGCATTCTACCAGCACTATGTCATGGATATGTTAGTTGCATCCAACATAATTGGTAAACAAAGTGAGGCAACGTTATAGCCATCAGAATTTCCCTGGTTTGAGCTGTAAGTATTGTTCCTGGGTTTGCTCCATCCTGGAACTTGCCTTCAAGTCTTATTTCATGACAGAAAAGAAGAGGAAAAATGGCGAGAGCTTGACTCAGAACTCTCACCAGAGCCCCACTGACTTTCTATTCACACTATTTTATTTGGTAATTTTTTTTTAATGCCTTGCACTTAACTCACATAAATATGAGAAAGACCATCGAACCGTGCACTCAATCGCTTTTGTAACAATCAGAAGAATCTCACATGGGGAACATGATTTGGTTGGTTGCTTAATGTGAGGCTCTTGTTTCAAATTATTTATCATCCTGAGGCGTGTCTGGCTCGTGAGAGTTTAAGTTTACCTTCAAACACTGCAGCCACCTCACCCCACCACCCTGCTTCACCTTTGTCCCCATAAACATCTCCTTGGAAACATGAATGTGTTACTTAGGGTAGAAACACTGCCCCTCACATTCAAAGAGTGCAAACATGAACATGTGTAACCAGTTTTGTGAGACTCTTTCCTTGTGCTAGGGAATAAACATGAAAGGGTCTTTATCTTTCCCATAATTGCTACTGTGTTCTGTCAAAACTCTTCTCCTGGGTTGTAAGCACTTTTAATAGTATCTCTTCAGGATTGTAAGTGCTTTTTTTTTTAAATTTATAATTCAAACATATTAAAATTTTTCTAAAAATTTATTTAAAAAATTAATTCTAATAGTATAGTTGATATATAATATGTTATATGTTATTATATTGTAAGTGCTTTTTAATGGTATTTCAGCCCAATTCCATGACTTGTGTTACTCCCAATTTGTTGAAACAGTGTCACTGAAATCTTAAGACTCAGTCATGTTCATTTTAAACACTAAATTATTTGTACTTTAAAAATAATTTTCTCTTCAAAGGTCTTCTTCTTTCTGGTACCCACATTGCTAGAAAAACCAGTCATCTTAGATGCTAAAGGGTGGGATGGGGTCTTTGTGCTCTCACACCCAGTGCTCTTTGCTCTGCTTACCCGCTCTGATGTAGGAACAGAAGAGGGCAGCGGCTCTTCTTAGCAGTCTGCTTCCAGAGAGGAGTCTGGACTCAACTCTCCTTGCTGTAGGCTGTGGCACCTTTCTGGCCAACACTGACTGCCCTTTGCTCGAGTCCATGAGGAAGGAGGCAGAATGCAGTTTCTCTGTTGAGGGCATGTGCTGGCTCTTCAGTGGGTTCTCCAGATTTTCCCTGGCCAGGCTCCAGGCGGAGATCTCTCTCAGGTGCAGTGTTCTCCTTTAGACCATGGTCCACATAGCTGTGTGGGAAAGCATGATGGCCAAAGGCCAGTCCCCTTCTTTGAAGTCTATCAGAGCCAATTGGAACCCTTGTCTTCTTGCTGCTCCAAAGAGCCCAACTCAGCCCACCATCTTGTGCTTCCTGTCAGCTTCAGCATCTCTCTTGCTCCCCTTTCCACTCTTGCAAGGTTCAGATGTTGTGCCAGACTAATGATTTGCCAACTGTCAGACCACAGCCCTTCTCCAGTGCTCAACTTCACAGTCGTGGTGGGAAGTGACATTTCAGCTTCAATCTTATTGTGTGGGGGAGCTCAGGTTGAATACCAAGTTTCTAAACAGTGAGGGGCAATGGAAGGGATGGTTGCCACTCTGCAGAATGCATTCCTCCCAAGAGGTACCCCCTGTCTCTCTCCCATTCTGTTTCATCAAAGAAGTGGGTCTGCTGGCATGTTGACTATCTCCAGTGCTTTCGAATTGTGGTGCTGGAGAAGACTCGAGAGTCCCTTGGACCACAAGGAGATCAAACTAGTCCATCCTAAAGGTAATCAACCTTGAATATTCATTAGAAGGACTGATGTTGAAGCTCCAGTACTTTGGCTACCTGATGCGAAGACCCAGCTCAGGGAAAGATTGAGAGCAGAAGGAGAATGAGGTGACAGAGGACGAGATGGTTGGATGGCATCATTGACTCAATGGGCATAAGTTGGAGCAAACTCTGGAAAACAGTGAAGAACAGGGAAGCCTGGCATGCTGCACTCCATGGGGTCACAAGGAGTTGGACATGACTGAGTGTCTGAATGCAACAATCCTGCATAAATGCTTCTGTTTCCTATATCTGTGAATTCTCAGGACATGGACCATGGTGGGTGGAATTTTGTTCATCACCATAGGCCTTCCTCAACAGTTTTTGAGTTTTAGTGGCAACAGCTGTGTATTATACAGTGATATCCTTGTTCTCAGTTCTGGTTTCATACTAGATTCAGTTAGTCTGAAGTGGGACCTGAGTCTTAATAGTTAAGAAAAAAAAAAAAAAAAATCTAGTGATTTTGGTTTACACGAGGGTTAGAAACTTGACATGACCAGTGGAAGACAAAACAGGATCCTGAAGGGACTGTATGTAGAATTAATTCTCAAGTCAGGGAGGGTAGTATAGGAAAAATGTGGTTCTTGAGCTGCAACTAAAAAAAAAAAACAGGCTTCCTAGCAGAAAGCAGGTTTGAGGGATGAAGGATTTCGGGGAGGGGGCCTAGAATAACACTAGTTCCCCCAAAATCTTTCTTTCTAATCATTTTGTTTTTCTTACCATCAAATACCCAATCCTACTCTTTGAAAAAGATTTATTGCTCTTGAACTTCTTCTGAGCACCGCTGACTGGGTTGCACAAGGCACTGTGTCCAAGGCCTTGTCATCAACATGGTCCTTGTCCTATAACATAGTAGAGAGTAGGAGTAGGAAGAGGTTTTTGCAAATAGTTATCAGACAGGGACTTCCCCTGCTTCCAACACCAAGGGTGCAGATTCGATCCCTGATAGAGGAACTAGGATCCCACAGTCATGTGGCAATAAAACAACAAAGTTCTGTAAAGCAATTATCCTTCAATTAAAAAATAAATTTAAAAATAAATAAATAATAATCATAGATCACCCATTTTAAAAAAGTGGTTATCGGACAAACAGCAGCCTCTTTGAAGAGGCTTAGCTCCTGCCTGTAAGAATGATTGCCATTAAATATTTTCTCCTGTGGCACTTAACATACGTCTACTCAGATACCTAGGTTTTTCTTCTGTCTC
Source organism: Giraffa tippelskirchi (assembly GCF_054371585.1). NCBI lineage: Eukaryota > Metazoa > Chordata > Mammalia > Artiodactyla > Giraffidae > Giraffa > Giraffa tippelskirchi. Next base: position 111,708,357 of record NC_137278.1, on the reverse strand, counting down.
GACCTTCTTTTTCACCTGCTAAAATTGTAAGCCCACTGTATAGGTGGCTGACCCCAAAGTCCAGAGGAAGAGTGGGAACATCTCTTTTTGTGTCTCTGTTTTAGGAATGAGAAAGCATTCCACTTCTTCCCATGTCTTGGTAACCGAGACTGGCTCGTGTCCATTTTAAACCAATGACTGGTAAAAGGCATGGGATTCCTGTAGGTGGATTCATCTGTTCCTGTGGAGAAGAGTCAACGTTGGAGAGTCAAGCTCCAAGAGCACTTCACTCTGCTCATCTCTCTTACAGCACTTCTCACACAATTTTGTAGTATTCTCTTCACTTGTCTCTAGACCTTGTCTTACTGATCTTTTTCTCTTCATATCCTCCTAGAGTTTATAATCTGGTTAGAAATATAATACCCACCTACACACGAACCATACACACACATAGACACTTTAAGATACACAGCGGCACAGTTTTGTTCTTCCACTTGGGCACCCTAAAGGAATCAGCTTTATAAATGGCCATTATAGCAAAGACTATGGGAAATGCATTTCCACCTGGTAGATTGGCAGTAGCTTTTCCAGTCTCTTCAGCTCCCCTGAAGTTCCAATACGCTAGAGGTGCCTCCAGCTATATCTTCTGCTAGCTGCATAGTCACATAATGGTTGGTCAATCTGCCGTAGATGCAGTAATGTTGATGAGGATGTTCATAAAGTCAAAGGACTTCTGAACAAGTCTTATTGACTATTGTCTGTTTGCTTGAAGGTGCCTGGAGCTGCAATAAAGTAGGCATTTGAAGGTCTCCTGTGCTGCTCTTCCTTGCTCTGGTTGGGAAGTGCAGTACTGTCATTTGAACAGCTTTTCTCAGGGCTCCTGTGGCAGGCTATTTCATTGCCACCAGGGACTTAGGTTTCTTTTGTCCTACTGCTCCACCATCTTCAACACGTGCTTCTTTCTATCCAGTGGTGTGCTGGTAAACTAATTCTCAGGAGTGCAGTGGGGGCATGGGAGTAGAAAGTCTTGATTTGTAACGTTTGCCTGATTCCTATGTTGAAAATATTCCCACTGTGGCCAATTTCAAGCTACCAGCGATTTAATCACTAGTTTGCAGAATTCTTGAATTTTAACAGTCTGCTCTTCTGAGCCTGTGAGCCAGCTCTAGCTGGTTCTTCCTCATGGTCCAGAATGGCCACCTGATCTCCAGCCATTAGAACTGCATTTTAGCCAGTAGGGAAGATGAAATCAAAAGGAAGAGCAAACTCCTTTCCCTTTAAGATATCTCCCAGAAGTTGTGCACAGCCCTTCCACTTAAATCCTCTTGGACAGAACTTAATCACATGACCATGTCTACTTGGGATATGTATTGTTCTGAATTTCTACGTGCTCAGCTAAAATTTGGGGGTTTTGTTACTAAAGAAGAAGAAGAGAATAAATGTGGGGGAAAATTAGCAGTATCTATCACTCATCGTGACACCCAGTTCCACATACATGACTAAGTTAATGAGGAGCCAGAAGTCCACATTAACAAGAAGTTCATTTTCAGAAGGAGAAGAATTGAGTGGTTGATAAATCCGTAGTTCCAGATAGAGAATAGCTGGTTATTTTTATATTTAGACTGACCAGTGATAATACTGTTTTCTCTTCTGAGTTGGAACCAGTTGAGGGACAGATACATAAGGCAAATGGAGCTAAAGTGTCATCTTTATTACTGATTAAACTGTTTGATGAACAACAACCCTGCAGTAACAAAGGGTTCACTAACTTCACCCCCAAAATAAACTTACCCACCTACTCCAAGCAGGACTGCCCAACTCTTTGCCCTGAACACCTGCCCTTGAATGCTTCCTACAGAAGGTCCTCCTCCTGCTCCCAAAAAAGGAGAACAAGAAGCTACACTAAGCGTGTATTTTCTTCTCCCAAGTGAACCAGACAGATAACTGAGATTGATTGAGGGGTAGGGAGAGAAGCCATGATGTGTCCATCCATTACTAAATCATGAGGAATAAGTGCTCCTGTCTACTATTTGTGACCTTCCAAACCTGTTGAGGTTTAGCCAGTCATCCTACAGTTGGGTTACATGAAATCTCTCTGAATCCTTACAGCTATCGCTGCTTATTTAAACGAACACAGATGGTTTCTCTTAAAACAAAACTGTCTCTAACTAAGAAGTGTTATTAAAGGCTGTCTTGTGTGGGTCAGATGCTGAATGCTGTAGAATTTTACAAGAAAGATTGTGAGCGAGGATTGGCGCACACAGAGGGTTTTCATGGAAGTGGCATAACTTGAACTTGTTCTTAAAGTCTGGGCAGGATTTTGCTAGGTTGAGGGGATGGAAGTGTTTCAGTCATGGGGAATTTCACGGGGGAAATGAGCATAGGGGAATAGATATAGTTTTGTCAAGTCACTGGTGGTGGTGGTGGGAGACATATTACTCAGCCATTAAAAAGAATGAGATGATGCCATTTGCAGAAGCATGGTTGGACCTAGAGATTATCATACTAAGTGAAATAAGTTCAGACAGAGCAAGACAAATATCATATGATATGACTTATGTGTGGAACTAAAAAATGATACAAATGAACTTATTTACAAAACAAAAATAGACTCAGAGACCAAGAAAACTATGGTTACCAAAGGCAATAGCACTCGGTGGGGGAAAGAGGAGATAAATTAGGAGTTTGGGATTAACATATACTCACTACTGTATATAAAATAAATAACCAACAAGGACCTATTCTATAGCACAGGGAACTATACTTAATATCTTGTAACAGCCTGTAATGGAAAAGAATCTCAAATAGAATGTGTGAAATAGAATAAACTGTGACTCTGTTTCCTATACACTTGTGATTAACCCAATATTGTAAATTAAGTATACTTCAATTAAAAAAAAAAGACATGGGTGGTGGTGGGGAACCATAAAGATTCTAGCTGTGGTACCTTTTGGAGACGAGTGAGAAACCAGGTTAGAAAGATAGCTTGGGAAAACTCTAACAGAGGAGTAGCTGATGGAGATAGAAGTTTGCAGCTGTTGAAGAAGAACTAAATATAATGTTTTTTCCCAGATTATTCTGGAGGAAAAAATTACTGTTTGAATTTTTTAGTGGCACAGACCAACAGATTTTTTTGTTTGTTTAATCCATTTAAAATAAATAGCCCCGACTAATACATTCCACTTACAGAATAAAGGGAACTGACTCTCAAAATTTTGTGTGACTGGAAGACTTATTAACATACAGATTGCTGATGGCACTTACCCCCACACTTTCTAATGCAGTAGTTTGGGGAAGAGCTCAGAATTTTCATTTTTATAAGGTCCCCGGTGATGCTGCTGCTGGTGGTCCTGGGATCACACTCTGGGAATCACTGGATGAATGAATGAATGAATGAGAATGAATTCCCTAAGTCATAAAATGAGAGCTTAGATGAGATCATCTCTGAAGTCTTTTCGAGTCTATGCTTCTTCCAGGTGAGAGGATAACCCATTTATATTTTTTTCCATATAGTAAAAATTTCAGTGTTTACTGAGGTTGCTTTTATCCCCTGCTTGTGAACTAATTTTACATTTTACATGTGGGCTTCCCTGATGGCTCAGACAGTAAAGTATCTGCCTGCAGTGTGGGAGACCCAGGTTCAGTCCCTGGGTCAGGAAGATCCCCTGGAGAAGGAAATGGCAACCCACTCCAGTATTCTCACCTGGAAAATCACATGGACAGAGAAGCCTGGTGGGCTACAGTCCATGGGGTCACAAAGAGTCGGACACGACTGAGCGACTTCACTTCACTTCGTGTCATTACATAGGTGGGAATCTGAAGGCATGTGATTGGACTGGAGATGCTCTCTCAAGAGAAATGACCCTCTGAACATGGGCTTCCCACATTTTCATGGCTTCCCACTTTTCTTTCAAGAAAAGAAAAAAAGGTAGTAGCTACTTCAAATAGTGTTCACACCACTTTCACAGATAAAAAGAGAAGGGGTGAGACTTTTCCTGTAAAGGAAAAGCTTTGAAGAGCATTTACTCAAACTGTTAAAAAACATTCAACTTCAAGAAAATATTTACCTGATTCATAATTGTCCAAAACTACCAGCTGGATGTCTGGCCCCAGGGGTTAGAGACTTCCTAGGTCAAACTCAACACAGAACCACGGCAGGCTGATCCAGCCACAGGTGGAGGGAGAGTTGTAACATTTGCATCAGCAGCAGAAGCAGCTGCAAACCTCTCCCTGCTCTCCGTGGCCTGCATACTGCTGGGTGAGTGAAGGTGGCCTAGGACAGCTGTGGGCAGTCAGATGGCCGGCCCACCGGGACTGGGGGGTTTCCAGAGTCGCACCCTGAGTGACCTTCACATGTGGCCCCACGTCAGGGAGAGAAGGCGGAGAGCTGACGTGTCCAAAGCAACCTGATGACGGGAACATGGAGCTCGCAGCAACAGAGGCGAGATTCTGAGGGATCAGCAGGATGATGAATTTTTTTTTTTCCTAGTAAGATGGGTTTTATGGTTCCAGCAAATGAGGAAGTGGTTACCCTTTTTGCTGAGAACTCTCCCACATGATTTCAGCTGCGGGTGAATTCTCCCGTGATCAGGAATTCTTCCATGATAAGTTAGCAACTGTGGAAAATCTAAATCCCTCGAGTCTCTGTCCTGAGCCTGGAGAACCTGATCTTTGACTCAGGTTTTTTTCAGCAAATGGAAACATGAGCGGAAGGCAGCCAAGTCTACCCACTCGATCCTTCTAACTCAGGCAGGACTTGGCAATGCTGACCTCGCCACTGGATAGGATTTTATTTTCTAATTTTTATTTATTTACTTTGGATAGAATTTTAAATGATCTTCACACAGTGACTTCCTGTTTGGAAGCTAGGCTGACTGATTTTATGGCTAGCTGGCTTTACAGCCAGTTCACAGTCCATTCTCTCTTCCTCTTAGTCTTGACTTTCTAATGTTCTATCTCTATCCATTATATTGTGAATTGCTTTTTGATTAGGCTGTGTGTTACTGTTCATTATATTCTGTACAGTGAATGTCCCTCACTAATATTCTCAGTCCACAGCTATGTTCTAAATCTGATCTCTTGTTTTTGAAAACATAGTATAATTCAAAGCTTTGATTCCTACTTGTTCCCTTAGCTCCTGGAGAAAAGTCATCCTGGAATCTCCTTTGTTGTTGTTTGTCCTGGAAGCTCCTTTGTTGTTGTTCATTCTGGAAGCTCCTTTGTTGTTGTTCAGTTGCTCTGACTCTGTGACCCCATTGACTGCAGCACGCCAGGCTTCCCTGTCCTTCTGTCTCCCAGAGTTTGCTCAACCTCATGTCCATTGAGTCGGTGATGCCATCCAACCATCTCGTTCTCTGTTGTCCCCTTCTCTTCCTGCCTTCAGTCTTTCCCAGCATCAGGGTCTTTTCCAATGAGTCGGCTCTCACATCAGGTGGCCAAACTATTGGAGCTTCAGTTTCAGCATCAGTCCTTCCAATGAATATTCAGGATTGATTTCCTTTAGGATGGACTGGTTTGATCTCCTTGCAGTCCAAGGGACTCTCAAGAGTCTTCTCTAGCACCACAGTTCGAAAGCATCAATTCTTCGTCTGTGCTCAGCCTTCTTCATGGTCCAACTCTCCCAACCATAAATGACCACTGGAAAAACCATACCTTTGTCTATGTGGACCTTTGTTGGAAAAGTGATATCTCTGCTTTTTAATATGCTGTCTAGATTTATCACAGTTTTTCTTCCAAGGAAGAAGCGTCTTTTAATTTCATGGCTGCAATCACCATCTGCAGTGACTTTGGAGCCCAAGAAAATAAAGTCAGTCGCTGTTTCCATTGTTTCCCCATCTATTTGCCATGAAGTGATGGGATCAGATGCAATGATCTTAGTTTTTTGAATGTTGAGTTTTAAGCCAGCTTTTTCACTCTCCTCTTTCACCTTCATCAAGAGGCTCTTTAGTTCCTCTTTGCTTTCTGCCATAAGGGTGGTGTCATGTAGGGAAGCTCCTAACAGAGGTTAATTTTAGTGCCAAAGAATTCCAATGTTTTTTTTAGAGGTTGTTAGGGAAAGAACTTGAGAGCAAAACAGGGACAGGAGCATGAGGGAGGGTGGAGATGAAGGGTTTATCTTGGGTTACCTAAGATATACTCTGCTTACTTTCTAATTTCACGAAAGGTTGAAGCTTTCTAATGAGTTAGTCCAATGAAAACCTCAGTGTAAAGTGGAGCCTGAATTCCACTCCTTGAAGCTGGAAAAGAGACAATTGGTATTACATCCATCAGTCATAGATTAACACTTCATGTGAAATGGCTTTAAAATCTTTAGATGCCAAAGTGATGGCAGCCTTGAAGCTCTTTGAGGGTTTCTGTGTTGCCAGAAACCAGGCTAAGCTTTGATGCTTTGGAGACCCCAAGTTGCAGTATATTAAATCCTGTGTGTGTGTGTGTGCGCATGCTTAGTCGTTCAGACGTGTCTGACTCTTTGTGACCCCAGGGACCGTAGCCCGCCAGGCTTCTCTGTCCGTGGGATTATCTAGGCAAAAATACTGGAGTGGATTGCCATTTCCTCTTCCAGGTGATCTTCCTGACCCAGGGATTGAACTCAAGTCTCCTGCCTCTCCTGCACTGACAGGTGGATTCTTTATTGAGCCACCTGGGAAGCCCCATATTAAATCCTTAAGAAATGTTAAAATATTCCTAGACTTCTCTGAGAGAGATCATCAAGTCCTTTCTGCCCCTTTTCTCCTGGAAGCTGGGCCAGTTGGATATTAATTAGGTCTTGATTTGACATTCTCATAACTACTGGCAGCTTCATGAACAATCTTTTCCCCTAGGCAAGGCTTGAGGGATACCAGTTTGTGAAAAATATTCTTTTTCTTTTAAGAAAAGTTAGTGCTACCTCTGCTAGTTTCCATGGCTGCATCTCTATGCATCTGGATATAGGAAATCATTTGCTTTCTTTTTTAAAGTAATTTCATTTGTTTATTTTGACTGTGATGGGTCGTCCTTGCTGTGAGAGGTTTTCTCTAGTTGCAGCGAGCGGGGGCTACTCCTTAGTTGCTCAGGCTTCTCATTGCAGAGGCTTCTCTTGTTGGGGGCTGCGGGCTGTAGAGCATTGGCTCAGAAGTTGTGGCGCATGGGGTTAGTTGCCCTCAACACGTGGGATATTCTTGGATCAGAGATCGAACACTTGTCTCCTGCATTGGCAGGCGGATTCTTTACTGAGCCACCAGGGAAGCCTGAATATCATTTGCCTTTAATCGTATCATTTCGGGGTCTGACCAGAATGAGCTTTGTGTTCTGTATTTGTGGTTTTTATACATGTCACAGTGTCTACTGACAGAGATGCATCACTTAGAAGAGAACACTGCTGAACAGCTGCAAGCCTGCAATGGAAATAAAAGAGGTGGGAAGGTGGGCTAGAATGCAAGCAAATTAATCAGTCACTGAGAAACCTGGGATTCATGTTTAAAATGCTTAGAGATTATGTCACATATAAGTAAGAATACAGCACGCTTCATTGTTCTGCTGCCCTGTGCATGTCTTTGCAGACTGTGCCCTTGCTGCTGCCCAGTCTCCCAGTTTTCACAGGGCTCACCTGGGTGACACACCTTTCCTGTGTTGCCTGCCTTCCCCGATTTTCCACAGAGTGGAGCTGTAACTGCACCGAGATGAGGCCAACAGAATTCCAGAGATCAAATGATAATGAGAACGACCACAAGTGTCTGTTTTTCAATTGACAGGTGAAGGGAAATAACTCATCAGGTTTCGTTTGAAGATCTCAGGGTGTGGAAATCAGACTTTTAGATCTTAATCCAGTGAGCATGAAAGATGAACCACCTCTCATGTCTGCTCATGACAAGTCATTGCTTTACTCTGGGTAGGAATGTCATCCTCAGTGGTCTGAAATATTCCTTTCAAAGAGATAAGTTGTTTGTTTTTCAGATGACGGCACCTCACAGGTGTGCTCATCCTGGCAGGACGATAGCATCTGGTATGTGGAAGAGAAGATCCTTTCTTGTGGGTGTTATTCAGTAAGTTGGCAAATATTTATTGATGCACAGTTTGTGCCAAGAGGTATTCTTAGTGTTCCCGAGGGTAGAGCAGACAACTGAATAGGTAAGTCTCTGATCTTAAGGAGCTTCCACTTGAGTGGAAGGAGACAGTTAATAAAAGTTTAGCCATGCAAGAAATAACACAGGGTCACACGTTACAGATTGGCCTAAATTGATCAGGAAAGATCTCTGAGGAGAGACTTCTGAACTGAGGTCTAAATGTTGGGAAGAAACCAACCAACTGACAATTTTGAGGGAGCAGGGGCTGAGCTCAACATGTTGGATAGAAACAAGGTCCATGTGTCGGGATATGATAAGGGAGGGAGAAGGTAGGATGAGGTGGGAGGGGGAGGCACGGGCTGCGTACCAGAGGCTTTAGAGGCCATGATGAGGAGTTTGAAGTTTCTTCATGATGCCGTGCGAAGTCATTGAGTGGCACAGGAACAGGATGTGGGCTGATTTAATTGGAATAAATAATGTGGCTGCTGTGGAGTGGATGGACAAACAGGACAAGTGTGGTGGTGATGGAGACCTGTTAGTGGGCTTACACTAGGGGGTAGCAGATGGGAAAGGAAGAGGTCAGGTTAGAGATACTTATGTATTATAATCAGAGCTATCAGACTGTAGATGGACTGGCTGTAGGGTATAAGAGAGAAGAATCAGGGATGGCTGGTACGTTTTTGACCCAAGCAGCTAGTAAGTGGTGATGCTATTGGCTAAAGCTTCTGGTGGTGTTGGGGAGAGAGGAGGATTTGGCAGAGAAATGATTCTCTGCAGAGTACTTTTCAGATCTGCGTAGAGGACTTAGTCATTTTGTGCCAAGCTACTCCACTGATGTAATGAGAGCTGCATTAATACTTATAGCCTATAGGGGGCACTTTTACATGATAGTTTGATTCCTAGTACTTCGTGATCTATTGAATGGCCTGGGTGAAGCATTAATATCAGTAACGTGATTTCTTTAGTTAGAATTTTCCCCCCAAGACTAAAATGGTACTAAGGAAGTGAGTTGGAACTGTAATTAATTCTCTAGGCAATAGAGGACTAGGTTAAAATTTTATTTTCAGTCAACTGGTTTGCTTATCGGCTCCGGGACTTTTGGAATGTTAAGTGAGTGATTAAAATTAGCCTTGAGGATAAGAAAATAAATACAAATAAATTCCTCACATTCTTGGAGCCAAGAATCCCCACTGAAAAGAGCAACTAGGTCTAAAATGCCTGATTTTGTTGGGCTATCAGAGATGATACATAGATACATATACATAGGCATAATCTTTTTTTCCTATGAATATATATGTTCATAGTATATGCCTAGATTCACAGGGGAAGAATGATATTTCTATCTACCTATCAATCATCTCCTCCCTTGCCTTCTTCCTGTGAATATGAGACAGCAGGAACAGCCACAGTTTTGAATCAAAACAACTGAACAGCATCTTGTAAGAATAATGTCTCATTCTTCTGTCTGTTTCCTCTTTCATTTTTTCAGTCATTTGGTCAGTCAACAAGCATCTACTGCATTCTAAGCACTCTCTTACCCTCTGTGGGTACAAAGACTTAGTCTACTGTTACTTACTATCAATTACTATGAACCCTGTTATAGTTAAAATGAGTAACAGCAACAAGTTTAGTTTGATGGATCCTAGATGGAGAATTTTGTGTCAGATCCTGAGAGCAAGTAGACAGCAGATTAAGTGGTTATCTTGAAGGCAGTGGGGACCACTGAAGCCTTCTGCATGTGGAAGAGAGTTGATCTAGCTTTGCAGATTAGAAAGATTGCTATAGCAACAGTACAAAGATGAAAGGTGAATGAGTCGATGTACCCGTCACCTGCTCCCAGACCTTTGCCTTCCCTTCCAGGTCACTACGTGTATATAGGCTTGGGACTTTCCACCCTTAATTAGTGTATTCTGTGACTCGTAGAAAAGACAGATGCAAAATATGTGCCTTCTTGAAATTCCCTTAGTAAATGCTTCTAGATCAGAGTAAAAAAACTGCCAAACCAGTTAATATAGTAGCTTTTAAATCTCATCATAGTTGCTTTATTATATGCTATCACCTGAGTAATTTTCCAATTCAAGGATATTCCAAGGAAAAATGTGGTTGAACTTTTACTTTACTAGTCTTTTATTTTCTTTCCTCTAGCCCTTTCTTATGAAGTCAAGCAAAGGAAGTAAGCTGGGTGGAGATTATTACCTTTACAACTGAAGATTTGTAGTAGAGTTCAAGTGAGTTTTCCTCCCATGGCTTAAAGACTCCTTTGCAATTAACTGTATCTGTACTTTGGGGATTCTCTATTTTATTTTGTTTCCTTTTCTTCTTTTGATCCTGAAGACTTTGGTTTTCTGGAAACAGATTAGAAGCAGCCCAGTGAATTTTCTCTCTGATGGGTTATGTATCTTCATATTTGTAGGGAATGCAGATACCATGACCCAGGGACCAGTAGCCCAGGCAGAGAAATGAAAAAGGAGAGATGTAAATGCCCAGTTTCCACTTCACAGTACTTATGTAATATTGTCAGGGAATGAATGAGAGTCAGTCGCTGTGATCATCCAGTTTGTCACTCACTTCCTTAGCAGACATCTGCGGAGCACCTCAGCCAATGCCCAGCAATGCCAGATCAGATCTTACCCTCACGGTTATTTCGGCACGGCCTTGGAGAGGGCTTGGCGCGCTCACAACTTTAAAGTCATTACTGCTTTACTCTGCTAGCTTATTTAAAGATTCATTTATTAACTCACTCAGCAAGCATATTTATTTTGGTTAATTACTGTAGAAAAGACTATGCTAGGTTTCAGGATTCATGAAAAAAACAAAGATGCTGCTTTCAAAGAGCAAAGAACTTCACTGCATTTCAGTGGTTCCCATGGTGTCAATAAGCACATCAGTCGAGTTAAATCCAATATAATAACCAGCAGTGGTTTGGAACACTCATTTGAAATGTCTTGGGGCTGGAATAAATAATGAATCATTATTATGAAGTGCAAGGTCCCTGGGGAGTGTGATCTTCGGACTAGCCAGAGATGGGATGAAAGGCGTTTCTGGTCCCTGTGGTGGTGTGAGGAGATGGCATCTGTAATAATCCACTCACAGCTCAGGGACCACGAAGACGGGGGACAGTGCTGCCGCCTCTCCGATATCTACTGTATTTTCCTAGTTCTTATTTACTATGCTTTGCATCATCTAAACCCTTGACTTTTCCTCTTTGGCTGTAATGAACATTTTTTTTTCCTCCGGAAACTGTTGACCACTGTCCCTCTCACAGAGTTGCTAACAAATCTCACAAGTTTCAAGGCCAGAAATGACAAACCATGTGCAAGCAGAGCTGGAAAAAAAAATTCTGGAGTCAAGTGACCATGAGTTCACAACATTTTTGCCTTTGTTAATCTGCAAAGCATCACAACATCCCTGCAGGCTACTGGGATACTAAAGGAATAAGATCTTAGCTTTTGAAAGCTGGGAGGGGAGATTTAGTATTGAAGGGATCTGTTCTTATTTCAGGTCTGGAGAAACCTAGAGAATTCAGAGAGACCTCACCAAGATAATTTTTTAAAGAAATAGGTTGAAGGTAGAAGATAGGATGGGAAGAGTATGGCTTTGAGTAACAGAGGACACGATGGCTTGTGAAGGACAGTTTTCTTGGGAGGCGAGCATGAGTGGAAGGGGACGCAATGCTGAGGCAGGTCTCCTGTGATTCTTTTTCAACATCTCTGCAAGGGAGGTTTTAGGCTCCCCCAGTATGTACTATTTCCATTGCAAAACTAATTGAATTTGAAGTGAGGTGAGTGATTCAGCTTAGAAACATGTTCTTAATAGACATGCTACAGCCCCAGGAAGAGCACAAGCTTTCCAGCTCCATCCGCTTGGAATCCTGACTAGGCTGCTTGGTGGATTTGTGTGATCTTGTTGACATTACTTCATTTTCTCATCTGCACAATTGACCTAAAGAAGCCTATGCTGTTATTGAAAGATGAAGTAGGTATGGGAAACACCACATCAGGTACATGTTAGCTTTTCTACTAAATGGAAACTAGTATTATGACAAAGTTACAGAAGAAGTTTGCAAAATCCTTATTTCCTGAATATAGTGAAAAACTACACAGATTTTCATGAAATTGCAATATTAGATGTGGTCCTGGAAGAGGGAATTTGAAAACCCTCTGTACATTCCCAACAAATACACTTTATTTTGTTTTATTTCCTCAGGACAAAATAATGTGGAGTTGACATAATTCAAAATATTTACTAGTATATAAAGTAAAATTGTACCCTCTCTAATTTTATGCTCAAGGTGATCACCATGAACAGCTTGATGTATACCCTTTCATATCTTTCTCTGGTTACATGAAAAAAAACACAAAACCCCACACATACACATATGCATAAATACACTGAAAAAAAAAAAAGAATTATATTGTACACATATTTTTGCAATTTTTTTACATAACAATGTATCATGGACATCTTTCTATGACATCTCATAGGGTTCTATCTAGTCTTTATTTTATTTTTGATTAAATAGCTGCATAATATTCCATAGTGTGGATACATCATTATTTGTTCAATCAATCTCCTTCTGTTTGATTTTTAGATTGTTGCTTTTTTTGTTGTTGTTGTTGTAACAAATGATCCTGCAATGCACAACTGTGTAAGTTTTATTTCTGTAGGATATAGACCTAGAAATATGCATGGCTATGTCAATGCATATTTGATGTTGTAATAGGTTAGTTTTCAGAAGACATTATTAGTTTCTGGTTAGGATTTATTTTAACTGACTTTAAACCAATGTGTATGGCTTGCATTACTGAAAAACAGCTTAAAAGAAATGGCCTATTGACCAGTGAGCTAAATGGGACACCAAGTGAATAAAGTTGGAAGTGTTTATTTCTCTTGAACTCTGGCAGTTGTAAGATTGTCCTCTTCCTAGAACTTGTTTCAGTAATTCTGATCCCCTGGGAACAAAATCACAGCTCTGGGAACTTTGGGATTTGCTGAGGAAGAATTTTCTTAGATATTTTAAAGCTATGCTGGTGGCTCCAGTTAGATTGTTAGCACCTTTCAGTCAACAGTGTCAAAGAGGTAGGGGAGATGCGGTTGGGAGTGTGATCTTTCTTCAGATCCCTGAGGACACTGTCAAGATAACCAAGGCAGTTTACTCTTGTACTTGTAACAGTGAAATCAGCTTGGAGAAAATTGGTACCTTATTGTACTTTCAGTTCAGTTCAGTTCAGTCGCTCAGTCGTGTCCAACCCTTTGTGACCCCATGAATCGCAGCATGCCAGACCTCCCTGACCATCACCAACTCCCGGAGTCTACCCAAACCCATGTCCATCGAGTCGGTGATGCCATCCAGCCATCTCATCCTCTGTCGTCCCCTTCTCCTCCTGCCCCCAATCCTTCCCAGCATTAGGGCCTTTTCCAATGAGTCAACTCTTCTCATGAGGTGGCCAAATTATTGGAGTTTCAGCTTCAACATCAGTCCTTCCAGTGAACAACCAGGGCTGATCTCCTTTATGATGGACTGGTTGGATCTCCTTGCAGTCCAAGGGACTCTCAACAGTCTTCTCCAACACCACAGTTCGAAAGCATCAATTCTTCGGCACTCAGCTTTCTTCACCGTCCAACTCTCACATCCATACATGACTACTGGAAAAACCATAGCCTTGACTAGACGGACCTTTGTTGGCAAAGTAATGTCTCTGCTTTTAAATATGCTATCTAGGTTGGTCATAACCTTCCTTCCAAGGAGTAAGCGTCTTTTAATTTCATGGCTGCAGTCACCATCTGCAGTGATTTTGGAGCCCAAAAAAATAAAGTCTGACACTGTTTCCACTGTTTCCCCATCCATTTCCCATGAAGTGATGGGACCAGATGCCATGATCTTAGTTTTCTGAATGTTGAGCTTTAAGCCAACTGTTTGACTCTCCTCTTTCAGTTTCATCAAGAGGCTCTTTGGTTCTTCTTTGCTTTCTGCAATAAGGGTGGTGTGATCTGCATATCTGAGGTTATTGATATTTCTCCCAGAAATCTTGATTCCAGCTTGTGTTTCTTCCAACCCAGCGTCTCTCATGATGTACTCTGTATATAAGTTAAATAAGCAGGGTGACAATATACAGCCTTGACGTACTCCTTTTCCTATTTGGAACCAGTCTGTTGTTCCATGTCCAGTTCTAACTGTTGCTTCCTGACCTGCATACAGGCTTCTCAAGAGACAGGTCAGATGGTCTGGTATTCCCATCTCTTTCAGAATTTTCCACAGTTTATTGTGATCCACACAGTCAAAGGCTTTGGCATAGTCAATAAAGCAGAAATAGATTTCTTTCTGGAATTCTCTTGCTTTTTCGATGATCCAGCGGATATTGGCAATTTGATCTCTGGTTCCTCTGCCTTTTCTAAAACCAGCTTGAACATCTGGAAGTTCACAGTTCACGTATTGCTGAAGCCTGGCTTGGAGAATTTTGAGCATTACTTTACTAGTGTGTGAGATGACTGCAATTGTGCAGTAGTTCAAGCATTCTTTGGCATTGCCTTTCTTTGGGATTAGAATGAAAACTGACCTTTTCCAGTCCTGTGGCCACTGCTGAGTTTTCCAGATTTGCTGGCCTATCGAGTGCAACACTTTCACAGCATCATCTTTGAGAATTTGAAATAGCTCTTCTGGAATTCCATCACCTCCACTAGCTTTGTTAGTAGTGATGCTTTCTAAGGCCCACTTGACTTCACATTCCAGGATGTCTGGCTCTAGGTGAGTGATCACACCATCGTGATTATCTGGGTCATGACGATCATTTTTGTACAGTTCTTCTGTGTATTCTTGCCACCTCTTCTTAATATCTTCTGCTTTGGTTGGGTCCCTAACATTTCTCCTTTATCAAGCCCATCTTTGCATGAAATGTTCCCTTGGTATCTCTGATTTTCTTGAAGAGATCTCTAGTCTTTCCCATTCTCTTGTTTTCCTCTACTTCTTTGCCTTGATCACTGAGGAAGGCTTTCTTATCTCTCCTTGCTATTCTTTGGAACTCTGCATTCAGATGGGAATATCTTTCCTTTTTGCCTTTGCTTTTCACTTCTCTTCTTTTCCCAGCTATCTGTAAGGCCGCCTCAGACAGCCATTTTGCTTTTTTGCATTTCTTTTCCATGGGGATGGTCTTGATCCCTGTCTCCTGTACAATGTCACGAACCTCCGTCCATAGTTCATCAGGCGCTGTGTCTATCAGATCTAGTCCCTTAAATCTATTTGTCACTTCCACTGTATAATCATAAGGGATTTGATTTAGGTCATACCTGAATGGTCTAGTGGTTTTCCCCACTTTCTTCAATTTCAGTCTGAATTTGGCAATAAGGAGCTCATGATCTGAGCCACAGTCTGCTCCCGGTCTTGTTTTTGCTGACTGTATAGAGCTTCTCCATCTTTGGCTGCAAAGAATATAATCAATCTGATTTCGGTGTTGCCCATCTGGCAATGTCCATATGTAGAGTCTTCTCTTGTGTTGTTGGAAGAGGGTGTTTGCTATGACTAGTGCGTTCTCTTGGCAAAACTCTATTAGCCTTTGCCCTGCTTCATTCTGTACTCCAAGGCCAAATTTGCCTGTTACACCAGGTGTTTCCTGACCTCCTACTTTTGCATTTCAATCCCCTATAATGAAAAGGACATCTTTTTTGGGTGTTAGTTCTGAAAGGTCTTCTAGGTCTTCATAGAACCGTTCAACTTTTTATTTTTATTGTACTTTAGCGGGAGAAATGTGACATGCCTAGTTATCCAACTCCTATAGACCTGCCACCTGTTGTAGGAAAATGGAATCTGAGCATCTGTGTCATTTGCATTGTGTGGAGCAAGAGGAAAGATGGTTGTACTGTAGCTGGGGTTCTGTCTCTTTGCCCTCCTGGCTCCCTAATCTCCTGTTTCAAACACTTTCACTGCCAAAACCCTAATCCATGTCTGCACAGAGAGAACGCTGCCACACTGCCAGCACAAGGAAAAGCTCTGCGGCCCTTAGAACTCTCCCCGGGTTAAAAGTGCTCCTATTAACTTGTTTGTTGATTTGTTTCTGAGAAAGAGTCCTATTTTCTCTCTAGTGGCTCCAGAAGAGGAAGTTAATTTCTAGTTTTGAATTCCTTTTCTTCTTTATGTAAATAAAAGCTTTTATCAAAAATAATGCATGCACATAGTTTAAAAATAAAATAATACAAAAAGACTTATAATGGAAAATAATTTACCCATTCCTTTCCATGTCAGTTCTGATAGCATTTTAACTTCTGTTTCTTCTGATGACTGCTTCCATCCCTCTAAACAGAATTCCTACACTGCTACTTCCTTTCTTTTGTTAGAATCAATTATATGCATATATGTATACCTTCTCAATTATACTTGAGAATTTACTTCACTTACCTTTCCTCTTTCCTCTTTTTTCCTTCTTCCCAGTACATTTAAATCATCATTTTAGAATTCTGCAATGGGTTATCATTAGGTTGTTTTCATGTCTAGAAAGAGAAAATCAATTCCAAGTATTTAAGCAGTAAGAAAAATGTATTGTCCCACAATAGAATGTTCCAAAATAGGTTGGTTATAAGGTTAATTAATTTAGATAACGTCTAAAAGAATATGGAAGGTCCCCTGGAAAAGGAAATGGCAACCCACTGCAGTAGTAGTCTTGCCTGGAAAATTCCACAGACAGAGGAGCCTGGCAGGCTAGAGTCCATGGAGTTGCAGAGTCGGACACGACTGAGCAGGCATGCAAAAGAACATGAGAGGCTGTTTCTTCCTTAATATCTTCCCCAGAAGCTCAGTGCACATTCTTCTCTCCTGTAGCTTTGGCCGAAACCAACCACATACTCACTGCTATCGGCTGACAAGAGGTGTGCAGTTATCATGATTTAGATCAATCATGATTTACCCTTGATTTTTCTGAGCACAGGATTCCCAAGAATAATATGGACATGTGAATATGATCTGGGCTCTGCTAACAAGCAAAAAGCAGGGGGGAGGAGAGGTGGCGATGGGTCAGGCACCAGTCACGTCCACTCTAATTACCTTGGTAGCATTAATGCATTTATACCTTTAGTTGCTCCTCTGTGGATTCCTCAACCTTTCTCCTCAGCAATCTTCCCTCCTTTTCACTTCCCAGCATTTGTTATCTGTGCTTTTACATCATTTGCTACCATTCACACTCTGCTGTGTATATTAAAAAAAAATCTTCAAGTTTTGTGTATAGATTGACTGACCAAAAATCAATAATCGATGTTTGCAATATTGCAGTATTTAATTCTCTTTGAAATCAAAATTCTTGCTTCCTAACCTACTACTGTACCTGGTGCATAACAGGCATTTGTATTTGCTGAATGAATGAATGGCCTGAGTTACTTACAAATAGATTCTACCTATAATGTCAAGTGCAATAGTGTAGAGAGAGGGTGGGGGAAGGGTGAGTAAAGGGACGTAGGAACACACCTAAATTCGGCAACCCAGCCGTCTCACATGGGGTTCTGATACGAAGGTGGTTAAAGCTACTATAGAAACAAAATCTTTGGCTTGAAGGAAGTCTCAGCTTGCATATGTAAATTGCAACACTCTATGATTCCTCTTCTCCCCAGGAATTGGAAGACTCTTCCTTCCAAAACAGTGACAGGGCATGCGTTACTGCCAGCTGGTGGGACTTTGTCCAGTTCTGAACCAGAAATCTGTGTGCAAAATAATTTCCCTTGCTCAGGGCTGGAGAACACACAGCTTTCACACAGGAGATCATACAAGCTTTCAATTAGGATTTACCTCAACAGGCCAGCTCCCTGTGATAAATGACCCACAGGGAAAGACAAATGAAGCCTGGCACTGGGCAAGCTGTTCTCTGAGAATAACTCTGCTCTCTGGGTATTGTCAGTGAGAATTCCTGGTGAGGGGAAATGGATTGTGTCCCAGGGAGAAAAAACACACAGGAGTGAGAATCGCTGTGAGAACTGTAGGTGAGGTGGCTTCAAGGAAGAGTCAATAACGGATGGATGGAGAGTTAGAAATGTGAGGTTTTATAGAGGAAATCTTTGTAGCTCTAATTAGACGCGGAATATGGATTCCACTCAGAAGGCAGCTCTGGAATACTTGCCACTCTGTTTCCCTATTCATGCAGTTCACATGATTTAGCATATTGGTGGGCAGAAACCCTGGTTACAATGACATTAATTAGAGTATCTCTACTTGCACCTAGGGGACCATTTCCCCCGGCTTTGCATCTCAAGTAGTGAATGGAAGAGGGAATTTTAATGATGTCCTATTAAGGCAGCTAAACCATGCAACAAATAGTTCTCACTTCCTGAGCTGGCACTGTTAAGAAAATAATTTGTTCTAGCAAAATTCTAGGTCCTTAACAATTGAGGGTTATTGTTGGTTCTCAAAGGACCTCTGATTCAGATACCTTTTCAGATGAATGTAGGGGGAAAGGTGGGAAATGTTTCTTTGGTTTGCATGGAGGAGAAGAATAATTCTATTCCTCTCATTGACATTCTTTCTCCTTATGATAATTATTTTGGAATAATTTTCTCCCACCACGGGCCAACTTAGAGTAACTGTAGAAACTGAATTACATAGAAGTGGTGAGCCAAAATTCCTGCATCATTAAATTTAGAATCAGATAATAACATGGGTTCTTATAGCAAGTAGCCATTTAAGCAGCCTGATGCTATTTCAAACCAAAAAAGTTTGAACTGACCCTTGAGATTCAGGGCTGTTCAATCTGGATCTTGGAACCTCTCTGAAATGGGCACAGCTCTTCCCCGCCCGGCCTCTCTCCTTCATCTTAGGATGAGCCCATATTAACGCTTGGCTGACTAACCTCAACCTGGGCCAATCCTCTTGCCTTTCCTCAGCTCCAGACCTCAGTCTGTGGGTGAGTTGCTGACTGGAATCTGATTGGACTTGGTGGTGGAACAGTAGGGATAGGGTAAATGCTGATTCCCACCATGTCAGGTTCTTCTCAGCATAGATTTATCACTTGGAATCACTGTCTCTCTGCTCTTTGTATATCTGTGTCTTCACTCACTTTTTCCTCCTTTTTGTTGGTAGCCTGGGCCCTCCAGTGTCAAGCCTGACAGCAAAGAGTTCCATCCCATGATGGCGATGGCTGTATGTGCCTGAGACGGGTGGGCCGGGGCTTGAAGGAGAGCTGGAGAGGTTGTTCACCTGACATGGGTGGTTAAGGCAGCTTCTCTGGCTCTAACTGATGGCTGAGTCAGCTCTTCTGTTAGGACCTCTCGGGAGTTTTAACCTAGTATCTCTTCTGGTTTGCTTTTTCAATCTTTCTCCCTCCACTGGCTTCTTCCTTTAGGACCCACAGATGTGTTTCGATTTCCTTATAATTGGCCAAGTCATAAGATATGTAGCTCAGTTGGTAAAGAATCTGCCTGCAATGCAGGAGACCTGGGTTCAATCCCTGGGTTGGGAAGACCCCCTGGGGAAGGAAATGACAACCCACTCCAGTATTCTTGGCTGGAGAATCCCACGGACAGAGGCGCCTGGCAGGCTACAGTCCATGGGGTCACAAGAGTCGGACATGACTTAGTGACTAAACCATCATCACATAATTGGCCAAACATGTTTATTTCTGTATATGCATTTAGCTCTATCTCTGTCTCCATTTTTTCAACCTGAGACTCCCCAGAGCTATGGCCAACATTCTTGAGTCAAGTCTTCATATTTCATCACCCATGTACTCTTTGACCCTTTTAAATCTGTCTTCTTCCTGCAATATTTATCTGAAATGGCTTCCTTCAAGGTCACAAGCAACATTTTATATTTAAATATTTTTATACAGAAAATGCCAAACATACATAAAAGTAGAGATAAGGTTATTCTCATTGAATGCCTGTTGATTTCCTTTTTATGATACTTTCTTTTATAATCATCACTCTCACACTTATCCCATTCCCATTGTAAAGTAACTAATGATGTTGGACTCTGTATCTTTAACAAAATGGTATTTTAAAAAAATACAACTACCATATATCTCACTTAACAAAATGAACAATTCTTTGATATCTTCTGATTCCCAGGTATATATTTAAGTTTTTCTGTAACTAATTACCTTTTAATTGCCACTACCAATGAGCTTTTGCTTTCTTTCCTTTGATTTAATAGTCATAGTAGACCATTTTAGAGTGGTAATATTAACTCTGTGTATAATAATCCCCTTACCTCAATCCCAACTGCCATCACTTTCCCTTTTCTCAAGTGAGGATTGAGAGAATAGCCTAGATAGTCTCTTAGACTCCTTCCAGTTCAGCTGTGTATCTCAGAGTCTGCAATAGTCCCTCAAGGAAGCCTTCCTTCGCCAGCTGCTTTCACCTCACCAGGTCCAATTCCTGTCCAGGTGTTCCTTGAAAAAAGCAAACAAACAAACAAACAAATATATATATATACACATATATATATTCAGTTCAGTTCAGTTCAGTCACTCAGTCATGTCCAATTATTTGCGACCCAATGGACTGCAGCATGCCAGGCCTCCTTCTCCATCACCAACTCCCAGAGTTTACTCAAACTCATCTCCATTGAGTCGATGATGCCATCCAACCATCTCATCCTCTGCCGTCCCCTTCTCCTCCTGCCTTCAATCTTTCCCAGCATCAGGGTCTTTTCAAAAGAGTCAGTTCTTCACACCTGGTGGCCAAAGTATTGGGGTTTCAGCTTCAACAT
Organism: Giraffa tippelskirchi; assembly: GCF_054371585.1. Lineage (NCBI taxonomy): Eukaryota > Metazoa > Chordata > Mammalia > Artiodactyla > Giraffidae > Giraffa > Giraffa tippelskirchi. The sequence continues at coordinate 111,687,657 of NC_137278.1, read as the reverse complement.
CAGTCTTTCCAGTGAATTCAGTTCAGTCAGTTCAGTCGCTCAGTAGTATCTGACTCTTTGTGACCCCATGAATCACAGCATGGCAGGCCTCCCTGTTCATCACCAACTCCCGGAGTTTACCCAAACTCATGTCCATCGAGTAGGTGATGCCATCCAGCCATCTCATCCTCTGTCATCCCCTTCTCCTCCTGCCCCCAATCCTTCCCAGCATTAGGGTCTTTTCTAATGAGTCAACTCTTTGCATGAGGTAGCCACAATATTGGAGTTTCAGCTTCAACATCAGTCCTTCCAATGAACACCCAGGGCTGATCTCCTTTAGAATGGACAGGTTGGATCTCCTTGCAGTCCAAGGGACTCTCAAGAGTCTTCTCCAACACCACAGTTCAAAAGCATCAATTCTTCATTGCTCAGCTTTCTTCACAGTCCAACTCTCACATCCATACATGACTACTGGAAAAACCATAGCCTTGACTAGACGGGCCTTTGTTGGCAAAGTAATGTCTCTGCTTTTTAATATGCTATCTAGGTTGGTCATAACTTTCCTTCCAAGGAGTAAGCGTCTTTTAATTTCATGGCTGCAGTCACCATCTGCAGTGATTTTGGAGTACCCAAAAGTAAAGTCTGCACTGTATCCACTATTTCCCTATCTATTTCCCATGAAGTGATGGGACCAGATGCCATGATCTTAGTTTTCTGAATGTTGAGCTTTAAGCCAACACTTTAAGCCAACACTTAAGCCTCTTTCACTTTTATCAAGAGGCATTTTAGATCCTCTTCACTTTCTGCAATAAGGGTGGTGTCATCTGCATATCTGAGGTTATTGATATTTCTCCCAGAAATCTTGATTCTAGCTTGTGCTTCATCCAGCCCAGCATTTTGCATGATGTATTCTGCATATAAGTTAAATAAACAGGGTGACAATATACAGCTTTGACAGGCTCCTTTTGCTATTTGGGTCCAGTCTGTTGTTCCATGTCCAGTTCTAACTGTTGCTTCCTGACCTGCATACAGGCTTCTCAAGAGGCAGACCAGGTGGTCTGGTATTCCCATCTCTTTCAGAATTTTCCACAGTTTATTGTGATCCACACAGTCAAAGGCTTTGGCATAGTCAATAAAGCAGAAATAGATGTTTTTCTGGAACTCTCTTGCTTTTTTGATGATCCAACGGATGTTGGCAATTTGATCTCTGGTTCCTCTGCCTTTTCTAAAACCAGCTTGAACATCTGGAAGTTCACGGTTCACGTATTGCTGAAGCCTGGCTTGGAGAATTTTGAGCATTACTTTACTAGTGTGTGAGATGACTGCAATTGTGCAGTAGTTCAAGCATTCTTTGGCATTGCCTTTCTTTGGGATTGGAATGAAAACTGACCTTTTCCAGTCCCGTGGCCACTGCTGAGTTTTCCAGATTTGCTGGCCTATCGAGTGCAACACTTTCACAGCATCATCTTTGAGGATTTGAAATAGCTCAACTCTAATTCCATCACCTCCACTAGCTTTGTTAGTAGTGGTGCTTTCTAAGGCCCACTTGACTTCACATTCCAGGATGTCTGGCTCTAGGTGAGTAATCACACCATCATGATTATCTGGGTCATGAAGATCTTTTTGTACAGTTCTTCTGTGTATTCTTGCCACCTCTTCTTAATATCTTCTGCTTCTGTTAGGTCCATACCATTTCTGTCCTTTATCAAGCCCATCTTTGCATGAAATGTTCCCTTGGTATCTCTGATTTTCTTGAAGAGATCTCTAGTCTTTCCCATTCTGTTGTTTTCCTCTATTTCTTTGCATTGATCGCTGAGGAAGGCTTTCTTATCTCTCCTTGCTATTCATTGAAACTCTGCATTCAGATGGGAATATCTTTCCTTTACTCCTTTGCTTTTTGCTTCTCTTTTCACAGCTCTTTGTAAGGCCTCCTCAGACAGCCATTTTGCTTCTTTGCACTTCTTTTCCATGGGGATGGTCTTGATCCCTGTGTCCTGTACAGTGTCACGAACCTCTGTCCGTAGTTCATCAGGCGCTCTGTCTATCAGATCTAGTCCCTTAAATCTATTTGTCACTTCCACTGTATACTCATAAGGGATTTGATCTAGGTCATACCTGAATGGTCTAGTGGTTTTCCCCACTTTCTTCAATTTAAGCCTGAATTTGGCAATAAGGGGCTCATGATCTGAGCCACAGTCAGCTCCTAGTCTTGTTTTTGCTGACTGTATAGAGCTTCTCCATCTTTGGCTGCAAAGAATATAATCAGTCTGATTTCAGTGTTGGCCATCTGGTGATGTCCATGTGTAGAGTCTTCTCTTGTGTTGTTGGAAGAGAGTGTTTGCTAGTACTAGTGTGTTCTCTTGGCAAAACTTTAGTAGCCTTTGCCTTGCTTCATTCTGTACTTCAAGGCCAAATTTGCCTGTTATGCCAGGTGTTTCTTGATTTCCTACTTTTGCATTCCAGTCCCTTGTAATATATATCTTCCCTGAATAGAGATCTCTATTGGTCTATCTATCTATGTATTCCCATCATTTCTATTCTAGATTCCTGAATTTGTTATTTGTTTAACTGTCTGTCACTTCTGGACAATGGGCTTCACTGGTGGCTCAGATGGTAAAGAATTCACCTGAAATGCAGGAAACCCAGGTTCAATCCCTGGGTTGGGAAGATCCTCTGCATAAGCAAATGGCTACCCACTCCAGTATTCTTGTTTGGAGAATTCCATGGACAGAGAAGCCTGGTGGGCTATATATAGTCCATGGGTTGCAAAGAGTTGGACACGACTGGGTAATGTCCTCATAGTCATTCTTGTATGCCTAGTGCCTAGTTAAATAGTACTGAACTGTCTAATTAATTGTTAATATTAACATTGCTGTTACTGATATATAGCAGTTATTGATTGCTTACTATGTGTTATGTTGTATGCTAACTGCTATGCATCCTTTATTTCATTTAATCCTGATAACTTTTTGAATAAAGCCCCATCGTCATTATTATTACTTTACAAAAGGTAGAGGAACCAAAGATCAAATTGCCAACATCTGTTGGATCATAGAAAAAATAAGAGAGTTCCAGAAAAACATCTACTTCTGCTTTACTGACTATGCCAAAGCCTTTGACTGTGTGGATCACAATAAACTGTTGAAAATTCTGAAAGAGATGGGCACACCAGACCACCTGACCTGCCTCTTGAGAAGCCTGTATGCAAGCAGGTCAGGAAGCAACAGTTAGAACTGGACTTGGAGCAACAGACTGGTTCCAGATAGGAAAAGGAGTACGTCAAGGCTGTATATTGTCACCCTGCTTATTTAACTGATATGCAGAGTATATCATGCGAAATGCTGGGCTGGATGAAGCAGAAGCTGGAATCAAGATTTCCGGGAGAAATATCAATAACCTCAGATATGTAGATGACACCACCTTTATGGCAGAAAAGTAAAGAGGAACAAAAGAGCCCCTTGATGAAGGTGAAAGAGGAGAGTGAAAAAGTTGGCTTAAAACTAAACATTGAAAAAGCCAAGATCATGGCATCTGGTTCCATCACTTCATGGCAAATTGAAGGGGAAACAGTGGAAACAGTGACAGACTTTACTTTCTTGGGCTCCAAAATCACTGCAGATGGTGACTGCTGCCATGAAATTAAAAAGATACTTGCTCCTTGGAAGAAAAGCTGTGACAAACCTAGAAGACATATTAAAAAGCAGAGGCATTACTTTGCCAACAAAGGCCCGTCTAGTCAAGGCTGTGGTCTTTCCAGTAGTCATGTATGGATGTGAGAGTTGGACTATAAAGAAAGCTGAGTGCAGAAGAATTGATGCTTTTGAACTATGATGCTGGAGAAGACTCTTGAGAGTCCCTTGGACAGCAAGGAGATAGAACCAGTCAATCCTAAAGGAAATCAGTCTTGAATATTCCTTAGAAGGACTAATGCTGAAGCTGAAGCTCTAATACTTTTGGCCACCTGATGCAAAGCAATGACTCACTGGAAAAGACCCTGATCCTGGCAAAGATTGAGGGCAGGAGGAGAAGGGGACAACAGAGGATGAGATGGCTGGATGACATCACTGATTCGATGGACATGAGTCTGAGCAAGATCCAGGAGTTGGTGATGGACAGGGAAGCCTTGTGTGCTGCAGTCCGTGGGATCACCAAGAGTTGGACATGACTGTGCGACTGGACTGAACTGACAAGTGAAGAAGCTGAGGCTTAGTGAGGTCACTGGGCCAAGGTAAGAGGAAAAAGTGGAACAGAGAGGTTGTATAATGTAGAGTTTTGAGTCCCAAGTATGCTACTCCTTGACTGTGAGATTATGGATGAGCTTTGTTAGATAATGAAGACGTCTGCTTCTCCACTGGCAACATAAGGATTGTGACAAATCTTTGCCTTACAGAATGGTGATGACTAAATGGGGTGGTGCATTTGAAACCATTTGAAAGCTGTTAGGTTTGTGGGAAAATCACACATAATCTTTCAACTATAATTTACTGTTCTCATTTGAAAATAACTGCCTTCCATTCTTTCCCCTAGTCGTGTAATGCACGGAGGTGTAATCATAGCATGCATTCCATTCCGTGACCTACTTTTCCAGTTATGGACATTGCTATATATTTTTCCTTTTTATTATGAAGTGTATCACATACACAGAAGAGTGTATAAAATGCCTAAACATAGTTTAAAGAATAATTATAAAATGAAAGGTTGTAATACACAAACTGGATCAAAACATTACCAACACTTTAGTAATGGCTCTGTGTCCCTCTGTGGTTGTACCCTCTTTTTAAAATTTTTAAAAAATTTATTTTATTTATATTTGGCTGTGTTGGGTCTTCGTTGCTGTGCCCATGCTTTCTCTAGTTGCAGCGAGCAAGGGCTACTCTGCTGTCGTGTGTGGGCTTCTCATTGCCGTGTCTTCTCTTGTTGAGGAGCACAGGGTCTAGGCGTGCAGGCTTCATAGTTGTGGCGTGAAGCCTTAGGTATCCTGAGGCATGTGGGATCTTCCGGGACCAGGGGTTGAACCCATGTCCCCTGCACTGGCAGGAATTTGCTTAACCACTGGACCACCAGAGAAGTCCTTGTACCTCTTTTAAAGGGAATCCTTTTAATCTAAAGGAACCCCTGTATTAGCTTTGTGTTCACCGTGGTGTTTCTCATCATAGCTTAACAATACAAGTACAAACCTAGCTGTGTAAGGAAAAAGCAATATTGCCACTTTTGGGTGAAACATAAAAAATATAACTTGCTCAGAGTCACTGGGTTATAGCCTGGTCTCAGCTTTCCTACCAGTTTTTAAGAGCCCCTTTTAGGGAAGTCGTGGGACATAGTCACGAGTGAATCCTAAGCAGCAGAGCTTCCTGCAGTTCGGGCATCTAGCAGGAGTACGGATGGGCCAGGTACTGGGTATCTGGTAGGAATAGGTTGAAGGGGAGAGAAAGCCTTGTGTTCTCCACTTTTAAGCTACAATGGCCTACTTCAGACTTTCAGGAAGACATCAAAGCAAAACATTTCTCTAGGAAGAAATGAGTATTCCAAGCTGATCCAAGAGTCAGGGTGCAGAGTAGAGAAGAGAATCATCAAAGTGAAAGTGAAGTCCCTCAATTGTGTCCGACTCTTTATGACCCCACAGATTGTAGCCTACCATGCTCCTCCGTCCATGGGATTTTCCAGGCAAGAGTACTGGAGTGGGTTGCCATTTCCTTCTCCAGAGGATCTTCCCAACCCAGGGATCCAACCCAGGTCTCCTGCTTTGCCATCTGAGCCACCAGGGAAGTCCCCAGAATCATCAATGCATCGTTCAAATAAGCCAAGTGTGTATGGGCAGAGGCTTTAAACCCTCAGATTCAAATGATGACAAAAAGGCAGGAGGATCTTGCTAATTAATGGTAGCTCTCCATATGTTTTTTGAATAAAACTGTTCTAGTTGCTGCTCTATTCTTGTTCTGTAACTACCGTCTTGGGATCTTCCTTCACTTTTCTCCTGAGAATTCCTTTTTCTTTCTTTACTTTGGATCTCCTATTTTCTCAAACCCCATGTTTTTCTCTTTTTTGGTTTACTTCTTCATTTTGGTAGAACTAATTAGTCAGTTTTACTCAATAATGGGTTAGTGGAAGTTTTTGTTTTTTTGAGAACATGGATGTCTGAAAATGCCTATATCCCATCGTCTCACCTGCTTGGTAGTTCGGTTGTCCTTTGAAGTCAATTCTCCAGTGTCTTCTCTCTACCAGTGTAGCTGCTGAAATGTCCAGAGTAATAAGGATTTCTTCTCCTTTCCTGTCCTCCTCCTCCTTTTCTCCCTCTTGCTCTCTGTAAACTTATGGATTCTTTTCTTTGCCCCACTGTTTTGAAAGAATGTGTACAAAAATGTTCACAATAATGTGCCTCATTCTAGTTTACTTTCACTCACTACTGGGCAGACAGTGGACCTTTTCAAGCTGGCATCTCAATTTTGGGAATGTTCCTTAATTATTTTGTGGATGATTTTCTCCTCTTTGCTTCTATATTTCTGAGCTTGTAATACTTAGGCACTGGATTTCCTGAGTTGATTCTCTTATTTTTCTTATCTTTTTCTCTTATTTCCCAGATTTTTGTCTTTCTTATGTGTGAGAGTGCTACCTATAGGAAATTTCCTCAACCCTTCTACTTTTTTTAACTTTTGGTGATCACATTTCTAACTTACGAGAGCATTTTATGCTGTTCTCTGAAGATCTCTTTTAAAAAATAGCACTCTATTCTTGTTTTATGCCCACAATATCTTATCTGATTAATAACAAATTGTTTATATGTTTTCTCTTTTTGCATCATCTCTATTCATACTAAGTTCTTTTTCCCTAATTTTGTGTTTTGAGTCTCATATTCTGTGCAGGATTGAGCATGTTTTCATATATTCAAAGTCATTTGTATTTCCTACTCTTATTACTGTCTATCCATATCTAGTATTTTAAGGTTGACAATCATTAGTATCGGCATGAATGCAGAGCTCTTGGTGGAGTATAAATTTATAACAGCTTTTTTTGGAGAGAAAGTAGCAGTGTCTCTCAAAATTTGGAAATGTACACACCTTTTGATCAAGAATTTAGTATCAGAGAAATGCAAATTAAAGGTACATTGAGAGGTTTCTGGTCAAGAAAAAATGAAGGGACAAGATTTAACTTGTTACTATAACTGAAAAACTGGACAGAACCTACAAAACAATAATTTTAAGACCTTGAATCATAGGCAGCAAGAGATATATTCCTGAGAGAAGGACAATAAACACACAAAGCTGATGTGACTATACCAGCTCACTCCCTAGGCACTTTCTAGGCCATAGCACAGGAAGGGGGAACCTGGCAGTCACAGTTAACTGGGGAGACAGAGATCGGAGTTTGGGGAGGCAGTTGTTGCCAACATGGCAACAATTTGTGAGTCAGAGTTCCCTAGAGAATGGGCAGAACGGAGGAAGACAGAAGCAGAGGGAGGGAGGGAGCAGCAGTGGGCTCTCCTGAGAGTTTGGCCCAGTACTAACTCTCTGAGAGCAGAAAAAATGACCACCAAAAGGAGGAAAGGGTTTCCCTGGTGGTTCAATGGTTAAGAATCTAGCTGCCAGTGCAGGGAATGTGGGTTCAACCCCTACTCTGGGAAGATCCCACACTGCTGCGTGGTGACTAAACCTGGGCACCACTGCTGAGCCCACGCAGTGCAACTGTTGAAGCCCATGCTCTGGAACAGGACAGGCCCCTGTGGTGAGACGCTCATGCCTGCAGCTAGAGAGTAGACCCTGCTCACCGCAGCGGAGAAAGTCCATGCGCAGCCATGGAGACCCAGCACAGCCAGAATCAAATAAACAAATGAATGAGTGAGTGAGTGACAGTCGCTCAGTCGCGTCTGACTCTTGGTGACCCCATGGACTATACAGTCCATGGAATTCTCCAGGCCAGAATACTGGAGTGGAGAGCCTTTCCCTTTTCCAGGGGATCTTCCCAACCCAGGGATCAAGCCCAGGTCTCCTGCATTGCAGGTGGATTCTTTACCAACTGAGCCATCAGGGAAGCCCAAATAAGTAAATAAATCTTAAAAAAAAATGAAATAGGAAGAACAATTACTGGGATTCAAACAGGCTGGGAATAGTTCATGTTTCCACAAACCATAGTGGAAAGACCTCATATACATGTTGGATAGAAACCTCCAAAGAATATGATCTTAGTACTAGAACTAAATTAGCTCTTGACTAATGACTGCTCTGGATACAACCTAACAAAGCTTAAAAGTAGGTCTTAAAAGTATTCTGCTTACTCCAATAACTTATCTGTGTGTCAGAAAAATATCCAATCGTATTTAAAGGAATACATAGACTCCAGAGATGGTAGAACTAGCAGAAAAGGATACTAAAGCATCTCAATAGATACATGCCGTATGTTAAAAAAGGTAGAAGAAAATATGAGTGTGTTGAAGAAAGAAATGGGAATATAGATATGTATTCCAAAAGGAGTTTTTAAAGATGAAAAAATACTGTATCTAAGATAAAAAATAGACCAGGTAGGAGTAACAGCACATGAGGCAATGGAGAAGACATGTTCAGTACACTTTAAGGCAGTAACAGAAACCACCCAAAAGAAAGCACAGGAAATGAGAAGACTAAAGAAAAAACTTGAGTAGAGCATTATGTTCTGTGGGACAATATTAAGCAGCCTAAACTCTATGTAATTGGACTTCTAAAAATAAAGGGGAAGGAGAGACAAAAATATTCAGATGGCTCTGGCCATTATCTGTCATTAGAGGGACTTTGGACAATTTCAGAGAGGCTTTTGGTGACCAAGACCCATGCTGGACCAGGTCCAGAATTGGAGTGCCTGTGTGTATGACACTGCTATCTCTGGCAGGTCCAGGCACCAGACTTAGAAAATTTCAAGGAAGATGCTCCAGAGCATAGGGATCCTTGAGTGGCAAGATACAAGACAGGGTCCCCACTGGCCTCCAGTTTAGTGATGTGACTGTATCCACATACTTTTTATCCCAGGGAAAAATGCCGTGGCCCCCTTTTCTGATATGCCCAGTTGCATCTCTGCTGCTGATGGAGTGAGATGTAAATAAGGGTAATGAACTTTCATTGTATTAAATCAGTGAGATTTCAGGGCATGTCTGTTATAGTAGCTACACAATAATTACTCAAATTAATCATTCCACTTCCTCCATGTTTTAATTACTTTTGAACTTGGGTAACCTCCAGAATGGCTAGTATCTTGCTCTGGTCTTTTTTTCTCATGCTCCTTTGAGTTTCCTCCATCCACCCACTGCACTGTGCTTTTTATAGTTCAAGAACTTCACCACGCTTCTAGTTGGCGGATGGCACTTTGTCCTAGTTTCCTTATATAATTTCTGTCATTTTGGGAATTTGGGGTTAAGAAAGTAATTAAATTTGTGTGCTTAATCCACCATCTTGAGTCAATCTTCCTCTCATTGTATTAATTTGCATTTTTTGATTCTGTATAAGACTGAATGTTTTCCCATATGTTTGTTTCCTGATTACTTCCTAATTTGTGAATTTGCTGCTCATGTCCTTTGCTTTTTCTTTATTGTAATATTCATTTATTATTAAGAATTGAGAACTGCTGCATTCAAATTTATTAATTCTAAAATGTGCCCTGTGCATTTCTGTTTCCCTTTATTTACTCATGTTGGTTCTATTCACTCTCCTCTATCCTCTGCTTGTTTAAATTGGCCCCTTTGCAACATATCTGAACAACTTCCTGTTCAGTTACAGACCCAGTCTTCAGTTATCATTCCTCCAATAATTTCAGGCATATCCCATTTTATTTTGCTTCACTTTATTGCATTTTACAGATTCTGAGTTTTTTTACAAATTAAAGTTTTGTAAGCACCTTGTGTCAAGCAACTCTGTTGGCACCATTTTTCCTATAGCACCTGCTGACTTTGTGTCTTTGTATCACATTCTGCCAATTCTTGCAGTATTTCAAAGCTTTTCATTATTATACTTGTTATGGTGATCTGTGATCAGTGATCTTTGGTGTTGCTATTATAATTTTGGGGGGGGACAAGGAATCACACCCATGTAAGGCAGAGAACTTAGTAGATAAATGTTATATGTGTTCTGCTGCCTGGCTGTTCTTCATCTCTCTCCCTTTTCTCAGGACTCCCTGTTCCCTGGGACATATTGATATGGAAACTAGACCACTTAATAACCCTGCACTGGCTTCTAGGGGTTCAAGTAAAAAGAAGACTCACTTAAAAGAGTCTTTTAAATGACTTTAAAAGAGTCATTTAAAGTCATATCTCTTTTTTTTTTTTATAAATTTATTTATTTTAGTTGGGGGCTAATTACTTTACAATATTGTAATAGTTTTTACCATACATTGACATGAATCAGCCATGGGTTTACATATCTCTTTAAATCAAAAGCTAGAAGCTTAGCGAGGAAGGCATGTCAAAAGTCAAGACAAGACAAAAGGTAGTCAGAAGTGCCTATTAGCCAAGTTGTGAATGCAAAGGAGAAGTTCTTGAAGGAAATTAAAACTGCTGCCCCATGAACACACAGATAATAGGAAAGAGAAACAGCCTTAATGATGATCTAGAAGAAGTTGTAGTGATCTCGATGGAAGATCAAGTCAGCTACAACATTTCCTCATGCCAAAGCCTGCTCCAGAGGAAGGTCCCAACTTTCTCCTCTTTTATGTAAGTTGAGAGAGGTTAGAAAACTGTGGAAGAAAAGTTTGAAGCTAGCAGAGGTGGGTTCATAAAGTTTAAGGAAAGAAGCCATCTCTATAATATAGAAGCTGCAGCAAGTTATCCAGAAAATCTAGCTAAGATAATTAACAAAGTTGGCTATGGCTACACTAAACTAGATTTTCAATGTAGACGATAAATTGAAATGTAGATGATACATTAACTCTATTGGAAGAAGATGACATCTAGGACTTTCATAGTGAGAGAGGAGAAGTCAATGCCTGGTTTCAAAGCATCCAAGGACAGACTGATTTTTGCGTTAGGGGCTGGTGCCTTGAAGTTGAAGCCAGTGCTCACTTAACATTCCCCTAATCCTAAGGCTCTTAAGAGTTATGCTAAACCTACTCTATCTGGGCTCTATAAATGGGACAACAAAGCCTGGATGACAGCACGTCTATTTACAGCATGGTTTCCTGCATATTTTAAGTCCACTGTTAAGACCTACTGCTCAGAAACGAAGCTTCTTTTCAAAATATTGCTTCTTACTGACAGTGCACCTGGTCACCCAAGAGCTCTGATGGAGATGTACGATGAGATTCATGTTATTTTATTCAGCTAACACAACATTCATTCTGAAGCCTATGGATCAAGGAATAGTTTTAATTTTCAAGTTTTATTATTTAAGAAATATACTGTGTAAGGCTGTAGACAGTGATTCCTCTGACGGGACTGGGCAAAGTAAATTGAAAACCTGGAAAGAAGTCACTGTATAGATGCCATTAAGAACATTCATGCTTCATGAGAAGAGGTCAAAATATCAACATTAACAGGAGTTTGGAAGAAGCTGATCCCAATCCCCATGGAAGATTTCAGTGGAGAAAGTAACTGCAGATGTGGTGAAAGCAGCAAGAGAACTAGAATTAGAGGTGAGGCCTAAAGATGTGACTGAGTTGCTGCAATTTCATGATAAAACTTGAATGAATGGGGAGTTGCTTCTTATGGATGAGCAAAGAAAGTAGTTTCTTGAGATGGAATCTACTCCTGTTGAAGTTGCTGTGAAGACTGTTGAAAAGACAACAAATTTAGAATATTACATAAACTTAGTTGATAAAACAGTGGCAGGGTTTGAGAGGATTAACTCCAATTTTGAAAGAAGTTCAAATGTGGGTAAAATGCTTATCAAACAGCATTGATGCTACAGAGAAATAGTTTGTGAAAAAAAAAAAGTCAATTGATTCAGCAAACTTTATTGTTGTCTTATTTTGACACAAAATTGCCAAAGCCACCCCAACCCTCAGCAACCACCACCTTGACCATCAACATTGAGGCAAGACCCTCTTCTAGCAAAAATATTATGACTCACTAAGACCCTACTGATGATTAGCACTTTTAGCAATAAAGTACTTTTATACTAAGGTATGTGCATTGTTTTTCAAGACATAGTGCTATAAACACTTAATAGACTGCGGGATATTGTAAATATAACTTTAAATATGCTGGGGAACCAAAACTTTCATATGACTTGCTTTATTGTGATATTCACTTTATTATGGTACTCTGGAACTGAACCCATGATATCTGTGAGGTAAGGCTGTATTTGTAATGGGAATATATATTGTGTACTTATTCTCACCAGACTCCACACCATGCATTTTATGTATGTTATCATATTTAATTCTTTTTTTAGAGTTCTATGAATTTTTAAAAATGTTTAATTAGAGGATAATTGCTTTTCAGTGTTGTGTTGGTTTCTGCCATACAACAGTGTAAATCAGTCATATTTAATTCTTAAAACAACTTTGCAGTAGTTACAATTATTAAACCCATTTCATAGATGAGGAAACTGAGGTATAGACAGGTTAGGTAAATTGCCTAAAGTTGCAAAGTTGAGGTGAGATGGGACAGTGACTCAAACCCATTCTGCCTGTTTACAAAGCCCTTAAACAGAACATCCTGTTGATTCCTTTGAATTCCTGTTGTCCCTTTGGCTGTGTCACTTGGGTGTAGCATACTTAATTTGTGTATAATTATTTATTTTGCCCTATGTATATCCTAAATTTCCTATTTGGTTGTAAACTTTATGGTTACCCACTTTTGCCATAGAACTGCTTTTCATATCCTCTGTGTGGATCTCAGTGATAACAAATGATAGGCCTTCAATGAAGTTTGTTAAGTGTATTAATTGTTCAGGATCACTTTGGGGTTAGTTAATTACTTAATGGAGATTCTTTTTGCATGCAAATCTGAGAGGCACCTTCTTTGTAATTTATCTCTGATAACTCTTGCCACACATTAACTATCACTCCTCTTTGATAATGCCTCTTTTTATGGCCGTTTATTTAGAAAGTCCTTATGTGACAACAATCCTTCAGCACTCCATGGAATTCCACTTGCAGTTATGAAGAACTAATATGCATGGAAGTTTCCATAAGTGGGCTTGCTTTTCTTGGCCCTTTTTCAATCAGGTGAAACTTCTTAAAGGAGCCTGGATTCTGTCTCATCAATTTTCCTCCAGTAAAAATTTTCAAGTCTCTGTAGTTACCTTTGAAAATTGCAGGGCAATTTGTCATAATGGCAAAGCAGGCTGTCTTCAATAGAACCTCAAGAGTGGCTTAGGTTATTGCCCTTCCATTCTTACAGAGACTAACAGAGTTCAATCATATCTCTCTTCCCAGCCACTGACTGTCTAAAGAAGGGAAAAAAGACTACAGTGCCATCAAGATGATGATAATACTCAGAAATTTATATCCCCTACATTTTCCCAGGCATTTTAGACCTACCTATTCCACAGCATCTTCAAGGCCAGTTGTGCTGGGAACTGAGATGAAGTCCTATTTTCTCCATTCCCAGAAAACAAAGTAGAATTAAAGATACGTATCTAGATCATGGCATCCCAACAGAAGATAATAATACTTAAAGGATATTTATCGTGTTTTTACAAAGGATGAAATGAAACTCACTACAAAATCTATTTTCATTATTTAAATTATGAATAGAACTACATTTACAAATAGAATTTATAGAAGGCAATTGCTACAGAGTTAAAACTAATGGTTTTGGATTCTTTGATCAATATGCAGGTTTAGAAAAACTTTTACAGACCACCTGTATATTTATTTCTAATTGCTGACCTACAGAAATTTGCAGTGTAGAGCTTGTGACGGTTATAAATACATAATTTTTATTGATTAATATACAATATACCTATTGCCAAGAAGGGTTTGGGGTGATATACAATAAAGTATAAGAATAATAAGTCTAAAACACAGTCAACTCATTGCAAGATAAAAATGATGGGAAATGTGATTGTAAATGTGACTTGATTAATTAAAAGGAAATGTGACAGACAATTGCTTAAATGAGAAAGAAGTTAATTTTTCTGAAACAGAAAGAAGTTCTGGAGCCCAGGGCAGCCCAGTAATGCCTGCAGCAAACCAGGCTGCTTCCTTCTTGCTGCTTCACTCTCCTTAGACTGTGCCTTTCAATCTCATGGTTGCAAGGTGCTGGCTACCCCTCAGTGTCATGACTGTGTTCCAGGCAGGGAACAGAGACAGAAGCAAAAGGCTATGTGGGCACACCAGCAGAATTTTCATGTTTGAAATAGCTTGCCTAGAAGCCATACCTAGTTACTCCTGCTTAGATTTCATTTGTTAAAACTTGGTCACAGTATCACAAAGGGATGTAGATTCCGTGTGTGTTTGTAGCTGAAAACTTTGCCACATTGGACAAAAGAGTTTGTTCTGTTTTGTAAGGGTAGAAGGGAAAAATGTATATGAAAATATAACTTGCAGTGTTTGTTACAGTAACTGATTTTAGTAACTGATTTTAAAAGAGGTATATCTAAAATATTTATGTTCAAGTGTTCTAAAAAAATTACACATGAATATCATGTGTTACTTTAAAATACAATTTTCTTGTTTTATGTCAATTATACCTCAATAATTTTTTTCTAATGTTGATAAACATTTTAAAAAAAAAAAGGCTTTTGAGTCACATTAGTTTGGGACTCCATAATTAAGCAGCAAGAGCCAATAACATAATACAAATCTGCTTGTAAATCTCCAGGGTGGAGAATAGGATGAAATAATTTCTAAACTTTTTTGGCCCCAGAACTCTTTTGTTGGTTTATTTTTAAGACTAGTATTTCTCAAGTTGAGAAATGCTGAGTAGAATTTTATCTTGTGACTGACCAAAAGAAATTCTTATCTTCACTGTATCGAAAAACTTTACTTAAACCTATCTTTAGGGTATTTTTTATGAATTGTTTTACCGGAAGGAATTCTAAAGATGTTTTGAGCCACAGCAAATTCATTGGAACTCTCCCTCCTTCACACACACTACACACACATACACACATACACACACACATACACGCACACGCATGCACACACACACACAGAATCTTTTCCTTAAACAACCGGTCATATCAGTTTCTATCTTCTTGTTAGACATTATTATTAGTTTTTAATGGCACATGGTATTTTTTAATGGCACATGGCTCAAGAGCTGTTGGAGAAGACTCTAGGTCTAGAGACACGACTGAGTGACTAAGCACACACACACACACACACACAGTTGTCCTTATGGCTACTTTATCTGTTCTTGAGCACAGCCTTTCTGGGAGTTTCTACCAAATGCCCAAGTTGTTCAACATGGTCTCTTTACTCTGACTGGCTGGAGTTCAAATATGTCCTAGGCTCCTGTGGGCTTTGGTTGTTGTTCAGCTCACAGCATCCCAGTGGCTCTTCCTTCCCTGAGTGTTCTTTTTGGCCTGGCCTCATGAAGTCTCATCTTGTACCCACATAGTTTAGTATTTGGCCCAAAACTCAAGGGGACACCTATGCAGAATTTTGGAGCTCCTTCTTTGCACACCTTTTTTTTTTTCTAGTACCCTGACCTACAAATTTCAGCTGCCTCAGTAGCTATGAGCTTTGATCTCTATTTCTTCAGCTCAGCAAGACTCCCATAATTTGTGTGGTCCCCATGTCTTTCCTGGTGGCTCAGATGGTAAAGAATCTGCCTGCAATGCAGGAGAGCCAGGTTCATTCCTTGGGTCAGGAAGATCCCCTGGAGAAGGGAATAGCAACCCACTCAAATATTCTTGCCTGGAGAATTCCATGGACAGAAGAGCCTGGTGGGCTACAGTCCATGGGGTCACAAAGAGTCAGACAGTACTGAGCAGCTAACACATATTACACTTCTTTCAGTATCAAAGTTTCTCCAGAAAGAAACCTGGGATGGTTGTGTGGTTCATCTCCTTTGTTTTTCTTTATCAGCAAGCTCAGTCCTGTGTATCCTGTTCTTCAATATATAAAAACAGTCGCTTCAAATATTTTCTCTAGTTTTATAATTGTTCAGTTGGGAGAGGGTTAGTACAGTGGCATTTACTTTCATTTACTGTTGTTGTTGTTCAGTTGCTAAGTTGTGTCTGACTCTTCCCAATCCCGTGAACTGTAGCACAAACTCATGTCCATTGTGTGAGTGATGTCATCCAACCATCTCATCTCATCCTCTGTCATCCCCTTCTCCTCCTACCTTCAATCTTTCCCAGCATCATGGTCTTTTCTATTGAGTTGGCTCTTCGCATCAGGTGGCCAAAGTATTGGAGTTTCAGCTTCAGCATCAGCCCTTCTAATGAGTATTCATGATTGATTTTCTTTAGGATTGACTGGTTTGATCTCCTTGCAGTCCAAGGGACTCTCAAGAGTTTTCTCCAACACCACAGTTCTCCTTGCAGTCCAAGGGACTTTCAGGAGTTTTCTCCAACACCACAGCTTTTAGCCTTCTTTATGGTCCAGCTCTCACATCCATACACAACTACCGGAAAAACCATAGCTTTGACTGTACATACCTTTGTCGGCAAAGTAACGTCTCTGCTTTTTAATATGCTGTCTAGGTTTGTCATAGCTTTTCCTTCCAAGGAACAAGCATCTATTAATTTCATGGCTGAAGTCACCATCTGCAGTGGTTTTGGAGCCCAAGAAAATAAAGTCTGTCACTGTTTCCATTGTTTCCCCATCTATTTGCCACAAAGTGATGGGACCAGATGTCATGATCTTCGTTTTTTGAATGTTGAGTTTTAAGACAACAACTTTTTCTCTCTCCTCTTTCACCTTCTTCAAGAGACTCTTCAGTTCCTCTCTGCTTTTCTGCCATAAGGGTGATATTATTTGCATATCTGAGGTTATTGATATTTCTCCTGACAATCTTGATTCCAGTTTTTGCTACATCCAGCCCAGCACATCACATGATGTACTCTCCATATAAGTTAAATAAGCAAGGTGACAATATACAGCCTTGACATACTCCTTTCCCAGTTTGGAACCAGTCCGTTGTTCCATGTCCAGTTCTAGCTGTTGCTTCTTGACCTGCATATGATTTCTCAGGAGGCAGGTAAGGTGATCTAGTGTTCCCATCTCTTTCAAGAATTTAAAAAGTTCTTGGTTCATGTACTGTTGAAGCTTGGCTTGGAGAATTTTGAGCATAACTTTGCTCAAAGCATTACTTTGCTCAAAGTTCTACAAAGCATGTGAGATGAGTGCAACTGTGTAGTAGTTTGAGCATTCTCTGGCATTGACCTTCTTTGGGATTGGAATGAAAACTGACCTTTTCCAGTCCTGTGGCCACTGCTGAGTTTTCCAAATTTGCTGGCATATTGACATATAACAGCATCATCTTGTAGGATTTGAAATAGCTCAACTGGAATTCCATCAACTCCACTAGCTTTGTTCATAATGATGCTTACTAAGGCCCACTTGACTTCACACTCCGAAATGTCTGGTTCTAGGTGAGTGATCACACCATCATGGTTATCTGGATCATAAAGATCTTTTTTGTATAGTTTTTCTCTGTATTCTTGCCACCTCTTCTTAATATCTTCTGCTTCTGTTAGGTGCATACTGTTTGTGTCCTTTATTGTGCCCATCTTTGCATGAAATATTCCCTTGGTATCTCTAACTTTCTTGAAGAGATCTCTAGTCTTTCCCATTCTGTTATTTTCCTCTATTTCTTTTCATTGTTCACTTGGGAAGGCTTTCTTATATCTCTTTGCTATTCTTTGAAACTCTACATTCAGATGGATATATCTTTCCTTTTCTCCTTTCCCTTTTGCTTCTCTTCTTTTCTCAGCTATTTGTAAGGCCTCCTCAGACAGCCATTTTGCCTTTCTGCATTCCTTTTCCTTGGGGATGGTTTTGATCACCACCTCCTGTACAGTGTCATGAACCTCTGTCCATAGTTCTTCAGACACTCTCTCAGATCTAATCCCTTGAATCTATTTGTAACTTCCACTGTATAATAGTAATTATGGCCAAAAGCATATGTCTGATATGAATGACTAAGGATATGTTTTCATATCTTTTCTGTTTTCTACCTCTCAATCACAGATAATGAAAAAGTCAGATACTTTTCATTAAGTAAGCCTTCTCATAGCTCAGTTGGTAAAGAATCTGCCTGCAATGCAGGAGACCTGGGTTCAATTTCTGGGTCGGGAAGATGCCCTGGAGAAGGAAATGGCAACCCACTCCAGTATTCTTGCCTGGAGAATCCCATGGCCAGAGGAGCTTGGCAGGCTACAGTCCATGGGGTCACAAGAGTTGGACATGACTTAGTGACTAAACCACCACCATCCTTTTCAACAAGGAATGGTCTGGACCTCAGCTAGTCAATGAAACAGAGGAAGATTTCTTCTAGGGGTTTTCTGGAAAGACAGTTTAACTTTCTGATAAAAGGAGAAAGACACTAAGGGAAAGTTCTCTCTCACTGGCCTGACCTGCCTCTACCTCTTGCTTCAGTTTGTGAGCTCTTGATGTCTTCAGTTATGACAGCTATTTTGGATGATGAGACAACCAACCCAAGGACAGAAAGCCAACCCACTGAGGATTGTGAAGAGGAAAGATGAAAAGAGTCTGGGTGCTTAAAAACATTGTTAAGGAACTAAACCAATCCTTAGACTGCCTCCCTTTGGATTCGTGTTAAGTCTTAACATGTTTTAAATCTCCATTAGTTTCTGTTGTTGTTTTTATTACTTGAATCCAGAACATTCCTACCTGATGTTGAATTAAATCTTTTCTTTTCCAACTGATGGAACAGTTATAAGACCTTCTACTTTAAAAAAAGTCAATTGAAATAGCTACTTTTTCATATACTGAATTCTTACATGTATTTTGGTCTCTTGTGGACTTTTTATTTCATCCCATTTTTGTATCTGTGTAGTATGGTGACCATCTAACTTTTCATAGTCTGGTAGGGCAAGAGTTTCTACTGTCCTCAAATGATGAATTATGATATTTCTTTTCAGCCTTGGAAGACTCTTCTTAAGTCCAATTTTCTTGTAATTGATTTAGCAGAGCAGCTCTTGCTTTTTATGTCTTTAAGGGTTACGAGACTGGTAACAATTGGGGAGAAAATGTAGCCATTACCTCAAGGCTTTATGGAAAGAAGATGGAGGTTGTTGGTAGTTTGAAAGTTTCTTTAAAACATGCCAGTGTTGCATACAGACAATAATGTCCCAGTGCAATGTTATTTTCAGAAGAGTAAAGCAAAGGGAAAATTTACTTCAGTTTTGAACAGCTGTTTTCTGTATGGATTGAAAAAAATGCAGTTCAAAAGTTGACATCACCATCTCTAAACACATTAGCAAATAGAGAAATGAAGTTGTACAGTAATAAGAAAATATAACGTCCCTTTTCCCATTCTGCTTAAGTGATAAGCAATTCATCTGCTTTCTGAGTCTCCTGATGTGACAGGAGCCTGAGACAAGCAGGCCCTTAGTTTGCTAACTGCAGCTGTCAGTTGGGAAGGATGTTTTGCTTGACAGTTGATTAGGGGTTAAATGAACTGAAAATATCAGTAATTTTGCTGCTTTTCCATTTATTGTAGCAGCAATTATCTACATTTCCCCCTGTCATCTCTAAAGACTAGATTTAAACAATTATCTAAGTAAGAAAAACTGATTTTGAATGGCAAAAGGGCAACTAGGATTTGAAACCACTAGCTCTTTGAAGAATGAAATTCTCATCTGAAAACTGGCTAAAGTGGTTGATAAGCCTTAAAAGTTGCCTCTAAAGATCTACTAGAACTAAATAATACAGTTCTGAAAAAAAAATTGAATGCAACATTATCTGGCTCATCCTTAATTATTTGGCCTAACACTACTAATTCTGAGTCAATGAGTTTATATATTTATTGCTCAGCGTTGATTGAGTATCTACAGTCAGGATGCAGTCTGTAGGGTCGCACAGACTGGACATGACTGAACGACTGAGCACACGCGCTAGATGCCAGGCCCCATCCGGGACCGAACGAGCAGTGAAAGGCTCGGTCCCCAAGGGTACATGGCTTTGAGAAGAAACAGCCAGTAGTGACCTCCCTCGTGGTCCTGTGTCTGAGACTCTGCGCTTCTTAGGCCAAGGTTCAATCCCTGCTCAGGGAACTAGATCCACATGCCACAACTAAGAGTTTGAATGCCACAACTAAACATCCTGCATGCTGAAACTTAAAAAAAAAAATAAAGATCCTTCATGTTACAGCAGAGATTGAAGGTCCTGTGTGCTGCAGCTAAGACCCATTGCTGCCAAATAAATAAATAAATATTAGAAAATAAACAACCAATAAACAGATAAGCAAGAAAACATTTAGTATGCCAAGCAGTATTGTTTCATGGAGAAAAATAAAGCAGGCAGGGGGATAGAGGGTAAAGGAATGAGGATGGTGAAAGAACTTAAAGAAATTTAGCCATGGTCAATGTTAAGGATGAGCTTCCCAGGTGGTGCTAGTGGTAAAGTATCTGCAGGCAATGCAGGAGGTGCAGGAGACCCCAGTTCAATCCCTGGGTTGGGAAGACACCCTGGAGGAGGGTATGGCAACCCACTCCAGTATTCTTGTCTGGAGAATTCCATGGACAGAGAAGCCTGGTGGGCTACAGTCCACAGGTTCACAAAGAGCTGGACACAACTGAAGTGACTGAGCATGCATGCACCCAAGGTTAAGGACACTGAGATGAGGAGAGTATGTTGAATTATCCAGGTGGGCCCAATTTAATCACATGAATCCTCCAAAATGGAGAACTTTGTCTGTGGTTAGAGAGAAGGAGGAAAGGTCAGAGAGGAGACAGTGCTGCATGAAAGAGGGAGGCCACCAGACAAGGACTGTGGGCAACCACTTTAGCCAAATGAGACCCAGGTCAGACTTTTGAACTACAGAAAAGTAAGAATAAATTTGTGCCTTTTTGAGCCAATAAGTTTGTACTAATTTGTATGGCGGCTACAGGAAACAAATGTATTCAACATATACCCCATGATCATTTCCAGGTGAAATCAATGTAAAAAATTATTATCAAGCTATTTCACATTCTTAAAAAAATTATACCTAGTCTTTGATATCTCACATGCGTTTTTACATGTGTAGCACATCTCAGCTCGGACTAGCCCCATTGCAAACGCTCAGCAGCCACGTGTGACTAGTGTTTATCTACTAAGACACGGTGCCTCTAACCTGTGAAGCAAGGAAAAGGCAAAACAACTTAGTACAAAGAAGACACATAGGATGGTTACCTTTATGTGTCAACTTGGCTGGTTCACAATGCTCAGGTATGTGATTAAATGTTATTCTGGATATTTCTGTGAAGATATTTTAGGAACAAGATTAACATTTAAATCAGTGGACTTTAAGTAAAGCAAGTTACTCTTCATAATGTGAGTGAGCCTCACCCAATCAGTTGAAGACCTTAATAGAAGAAAAATTTGATCTTTGAGCAAGAACTGTAGCTCTTTCATGAATCTCCACAAATGTGTGAGTGAATTCCTTAAAATCTCTCCCTCTCTTAGTCTCTGTCTCTATGCGTGTGTGCCTGCTGAGTCACTCAGTCGCTCTTTGCCACCCATGGACTCTAGCCTGCCAGGCTCCTCTGTCCATGAGTTTCTCCAGGCAAGAATACTGGAGTGGGTTGCCATGCCCTCCTCCAGGGGATCTTCCCAACCCAGGGATTGAACCCATGTCTTCTGCATTGCAGGAGGATTCTCTACCATCTGAGCCACCAGGGAAGCCCCCTCTCTCCCTATATATGTACATATGCATGTATATGTATATATATACATAGGTACACATGCATATTGTGTTAGTTCTGTGTTTCTCTGGAGAATACTGACTTTGCATTGGAGACAAAGACATAACATGTGTCTAAACGCCCTCCTGTCCCTGTGTCCAGAATCCAGTTTTGTTTTTTTTCAATTATTTATTTCTTTGGCTGTACTGGGTCTTCATTTCTGCTTGTGGAATCTTTAGTTGCAGCATCTAGTTCCCAGACGAGGGATAGAACCTGGGGTCCCTGCATTGGGAGCATGGAGTCTTAGCCACTGGACCACCAAGGAAGTCCCCAGAGTCCAGAATCTTATAGGATAGTAGTCACTCTGGGGAAAGAAAGATGTGGACTGGGAGTGTGCAGATGGGGCTGGAGGAGAGATGTGACATCGCCTGTGAGGCAAGAAGAGGGGAACACAAGGGGAAGGCTCTGTGTGGGGACTGACTTTGGAAAGAGAGTCTATTCTGTTTCAGATAAGAGGGTCAGAGAGGTCTGATGTGCTGTCCTGGGAAGCCTGGTTTCACTTGGGCTAAAGCATTCTGAGTCCTGTCAAGGCCCAAATGGATGAGCCCTGCATTCATTTTCCAGGATTGCTATAAAAAAACAGCCCAGACTGGGTGTCTCAAACAAGACACATTTCTTTTCTCACAGTGCTGGAGGCTGGGTGGGAGGTGCTAGCAGGGTTGGCTTCCTCTGCAGTCTCTCTCCTTGGCTTGTGGATCGCTGCCCTTCTGCTGCCTCTGCACATGGTCTGCCCTGGGTGTGCATGCAGTTTCTGTGTCCTCAGCTCCTTTTCTTATAAGGACATCAGCCAGATTGGATTAGAGCCCACCCCAGTGGCTCCTGGTAATGCAATCACCTCTTTAAAATCCCTTTCTCCAAACAGAGTCACCTTCTGAAGCACTGTGAGCTAGGGCTTCGACATATGAATTTTGAGGGAGACACAGTTCAGTCCCTAACATGACCCCACTTCTGTCTGCCTGAGACTCCCAGCCAAAGGACTAGCACTCAGTTCAGAATAAGTATTTATTTTAAAGTGATTTTATTTATTTATTTGGCTGTGCTGGGTCTTCATTGCTGTGTGGGCTATTCTCTAGCTGTGGTACATGGGGTTCTCCTGTTGCGGGGCACAGGCTCTGGAGCATTTGGGATGCGGCACGCAGTAGGTGTGGCATGAGGGCACAGTGGTTGTGGCTCCCGGTTCTGCAGCACAGGCGCAGTAGTTGTGGCTCACATGGGATCTTCCTAGACCAGGGATTGAACCTAGGTCTCCTGTGTTGGTGGGTAGATTCTTTGCCACTGAGCCACCCGTGGTCAGGTATTAAACAAATATGTAGAGATGATCTATGTCTTGCTGAAGAACTCCTGGTGAAGTAAGAGAACCTTTTCAGGGTGAAAAATGCAGGCTTGGGTACTGAGTCCTGGGGTGTGGGCAGAAGAGGTCAGATGGTTTCTTCCTGGCCGTGGGACACACGCTGGGATCATCCTGGCCAGAGGCAAAGCCAGGGCTAGTGCATCACTGAACCCTATAAACTACTGTCCTGAGCCTGCCCAATTTGAATCAGCTGAGTCTGAGTTCTGGCTCTCAGAAACCAGCAATGCAGATTATAGGGAAATGTCAGAAAATGAGGCAACTGTGACAGTGACAGGAGATTAGTCAAGGAGCGATTGCCCCATTCCTTTTTATAATTGATAAATCATCTGACTATCTCACACTTGCTGGAGGAAGCAGTGCTTTAATATTCCAAAAGTCTTCATTTTCCCTTGAATTAAAAAAAAAATCTTCAGTATGCTCAAGGAAAGTAGTGTCTCTTTCAGGCATCGTTACTCTAAACAGCATTGTTGTTTGCCTAATAGTCAGAGGTGTGTGGGGCTTATGGGTGGCTGGAAGAACACAGGACTAGGCCTGAGAACCTACGCTGTGCTTCACAGAGACAGTGCATGGGGAACAAAATGTGACATCTCTCCCCTTCCCCTAATTGCCCATGTGTCTCTACACCCTTCCTTCCCTTTCCACTTCACTCGCCAACCTGTTAAGTTTCTATAATATTAACCAATTCAGGAATCTAAAGTTGTGTTAATATCTCACCACTTTCCAAAAGAGGCTGCCTAAAATATATAGCAGAGGACTGTTTTCCCTGACACTAAGTAGGACGGTAAATGAATGTTTGTTTGCAGGTCATTGAAAGGTAGTGCATATACTTCTGAAATTTCCTTTCTCATAGTGCTTTTGGTCAAAAGGGAAAATGACCAGGGCACTGCTATGGCCTGAGTTTGTGTCCTCAGCATCCTTGCTCTTTGGGCAGAGGTGAACCAGAACCAAAGGGTAGCTGCCCATTTTTTTTGTCTGCTCAGCACCCACTTTTCTGCCTGGATAAGAGCACTCTGATTTTCCTTGGAGGAACTATCTCTGCTTCATCTCTGTGGCTCTTTGGCTGAGACATGACCTAGGCTTGGCCAAAGTGAACACTGCATCATGTGGCCACAGTGGTTATCTGAGCGAAGGCACACTCCCCAGGCATGTTAATTCAGGTCTGGGAGCTTTAGTGGCATAATTGTGAAAGTGGCACTCTCTACAGGATTGCTAAGCTGGAAGAATAGAAGTTTGAAGGTGCTAGGGGCCATTGCGGAGACACTGGAACTTGACAATGAAGTAACAATGAGAACAGAATTGGATGAGAGTGGGGAGGGATGGGAAGAAAGAGAATGATGACATTGTTTGTGGCCCTTGATCCAGCTGATCTTGAATGGGATCATAACTTGAACTTCCTGGTTAGATGAGCCAATAGTTCCTCTTGTCTCTGTCTCTTATTGTCTCTATTTCTCTCTCCCTCCCCTGCATCCCTTTCCCTTGCTCTCTTTTTTCCCTTAGTGCAGCTTAAATTGGGTGTCTTGCAGAGGCAACTCAAACAATCCTGCCTATAAAGATCGTAAGCTCTTTGCTGCACTCCCCTGCCAGAGGAGGCAGGAAGTGACCGAGGTAAAGTGGACATGGGAGAAGGCAGTGAGCCCTTCCTTTTTAAGGTACAAAATCCTTTTTAACTCTGTGTGTGTCCTGGTGAGGGCAAGTCCACTTTGCACAGGGAAAAAGCGTCTCCTGGCAAGATGCTTACTGTCAAATAAGAAGGATGAGTGTGGGAACTATGGGGATGCGTATGGTTGGGGACAGGGACGAAATTAGTATAGCTGAAATACAGTCTTTGCAATGTAGGTAACTCATAGGCAGCCTCAGAACTCAGATCACACAAGTCATCAGCAGGTTTGCATGGTGCCTTTATTACTGCTCCCTCTTGATGGTTCCTCCAGCATAATTATTATTCTGTAGGCTTTGGAAATTTTCTTTGTACAGTTAGTATCAGGCTATTTCTCATTTTTATTTTCCTGCTTTTTTTTTTTTAACCTTCTTATTCCAAAGTCACCATCTGACTATTTTACAGTAGAGATTTGTGTGCAGCTTAAATCAATTGGTAAACATCAAAGAGTCCTGTGCATACTAATAGAGTGTTGCAGGGAGGGGGTAACTGCACACATGGTTAGAATTTTCAGATCTGTAATAGTCAACTCTGCATAAATGGAAGAAGAAAGTGATTTCTTGCCTCTGTTTCATCAGGTGTGGCTCAGACAGGAACACCTGAATCTTGGGAGAAAGAAACTTGAGTGTTTAGAAAGTCTATGCAGTTGCTCAAAGGTTTCCTAATGTTATGGACCAAATGTTTGTGTCCCCCCGAAACTCTTATGTTGAAATCCTAACACTTAAGTGATTGTATTAAGATGGTAGGGGACCTTTGGGGTGACTAGGTTACTAGGGTGGAACCCTTATGATTAGGATTGTGCCCTGATAAAAGGGACCCCAGAGAGCTCTCGTCCCTTCCCCTGTGTGAGAATTCAGCAAGAAGACCACCTCTCACCAGACACCGAACCTGTTGGTGCCTTAACTTTGGACTTCCCAGCCTTCAGAACTGTGAAAAATAAATATATGCTGTTTAACTTACCCATCAATGGTATTCTGGTTTATAGCAGCCTAAGTGGACTATGACAGGGGTCCCCATCCCCTGGGCCACCGACTGGTTCTGGTCCATGGCCCGTTAGGAACTGGGCCACGCAGCAGGATGTGAGTGGCTGGTGAAACCGAAACCATCCTCCCCTACTCCACCCTGGTCCATGGAAAAACTGTCTTCCACAAAACTGGCCCCTGGTGCTGAGAAGGCTGGGGACCATTGGATTGAGACACCTAATGTGTTGGTCCACCCTCAGCCCCCACCTTTTTGTACTGGTTGTACCAAAGATGGCGGGCGCTAAGACCCAGCAGGCTGTTTCCTGGACTCCCGGCCCAGCTGACAGGTGGGAGGCCCTGGTTGAGTTGGAAGGGAGGAGAAGGGCAGAGGGAATCCTCTTCCTATTTCCATCTTCTGTTGGCTTTTCTCTAGCAAGAGTGAGCCGATACTGGATGCGATCTTCTGGCAGCTCCAGGACTTCCAATGCAGAGCCTCTTTGTGGGTCCCAACCCCAGCACCTGAGACCCTTTGGTGTTTCCATAGTAATTCCCACGGGTTCTGGCCCCTCCTCTACAGTTACAGGCTATGTTAAGATCTCCATTTCGTGTTTCCAGCCTTAGGGGTGGTGTGATGGGCTCAGTTGTGCCCCACCCCCAATTTCTATATTGAAATCCGAGTGCCCCAATACCTCAGAATGGGTCTGTATCTGGAGATAGGGTGCTTGAAGAAGTAATTAAGTATAAGTGAGGTCATTAGGGTGGACCCTAATTCAACATGATCCACGTCCTTATAAGAAGTTAGGACACAGACACACATAGAGGGAAGTCCATTGAAGATACAAGGACAGGATGCTGCCCACAAGCCAAGGAGAGAGATCTCAGAAGAAGCACCTTGGTCTCAGCCATCCACCTCCAAAACTGTGAGAAAGGAAGTCTGTGTTGATTAAGTCACCAGGTCACGAAACGTGAGCTTCCCCCGGGAGGATGCGTGACCTCAGGTAAGGCAGTCTTCCTGCTAGAGGGCACAGGGATGTGGCTGTCACCAGGCAGTGCTTCTAGCAGACTCTACAGGCTGAAGGGGAGTGGCGAAGGCCTGCCACGGTGTCCACTAGGATGGGGCTGGTGAAAGTTCTCAGGGATGCAGTGCACGTCACAGTGTCTTGAGATAGGCTTTTTTTTTTTTTTTTTAGAATGAAGGCTCTTTTTAAAATTTATTTATTTTTAATTGAAGGATAATTGCTTTACAATATTGTGTTGGTTTCTGCCATACATCAAAATGAATCAGCCATGGGTATATACATGCCCCCTCCCTCCCACCTCCCACCCCTCGAGGTTGTCACAGAGCCCCAGGAGATAGGGTTTTTTTTTTAAATATATTTCTTTGTCTGCCTTGTGTCTTGGTTGAGACATGAGGGATCTTTGTTGCAAGATGCGGGGCTCTGGCTCTCTAGTTGTGGCCTGCAGGCTTGGTTACCCCGAGGCATGTGGTACCTTCAACCTGAATCACCTGCATTGCAAGGCAGATTCTTAACCATTGGCCAGCCAGGGAAGTCCCTTGGGATAGTATATTTCCATGTCTGCCTGAGACTGGGACCGAGTGAACCTTGTTACGTCATTTGTTGTCTCTGCATCGCCCAGGAAAAACACACTACACAGCAGGCACCTGATAAATGTTGAAGTTAGTGAAGGAAATATATTTACTTGTTTTATCTAGTAATTGCAGTGGGCAGGGAATTTAATGTGTCATTGCTCTCCTTTGAAAATAGGCTTTAAAATATCTTATTTTTATTTAGTCCCATTCTGGAGAGGCTTATGGGATTTAGGCTCTAGAGTACAAAAGGAGGACACATTTTGGGCAAAGCAGGAAGCCAGAAAGTGAACCTGGTGAACTGATGATACATAGGAGCAGAGAAACATGTGTTGAGAATGACACTGCCCAGGAACACTGGGCAGGGATGGCCGAATGCCCTCTGGGCTGTTTTTCCTCTCCAGCCATTCTGCCTTCATAGCCATGACGCAGGGGTTGGCATTCAGTGCAAGCTTTTGTTTAGCTGCCTCTGCTTCCAGCTGGCCCCAAAGTCAATAGGCCATGGACTCCCCACCACGGTCAGGTAAGAAAAAGGGTTGAAAAGCGGCAACATCAACAGGAAATAAAACATTTTTATTGAATATCCGTGTAATATGTCAAGTCATTTTTAACAACAATCAGAAAACTACTGTGGAATTCACTACACGAAATGAAACAAAATTTAAACCACCTCATCAAAAATGAAGGTAAAATACAGCTAAAGTAGTTGGCTCGTAGGCCACGAGCCATATGGCAGAAGAAAACACCCCAACATTTCTACAAGATACAGAGAAAGTCCACACAAAGAAGCACTCAGGCAGGCAGTAAATATACACAAAGGCAACTAGGATCGTTCTCGAGCATCAGATTCTATACTTTACACAGCTTTGTCAGAAAGGTACATGTGGCTTATTGGAGGATGAATCTCCGTCTTGAAGCAGGTTCACTCACTGACTTGTGACAGGTGGCGCAGTACCAACTGATTCTATGGTGACAATATCCCATGTCTGGCAGTGTTGCAAGAGAACGCATTAGTCGTGCTTTAATGTATGAAATGATGTGCACTTGGCAACTCGAACCTGCTTGTTTCAAAATGTTTGTTTTGGTGCAAATAACTTAAAGCTGAATACGGTGAACTCAAATGTCAATTTCTGATATTCAAGGAACTTAAAAAAGTCAACTCCCTCGCTTTGGTAGGGTCTTTTAAATCGGAAGGAGTCTCATTTGACTCTTTTTTTTAAGCAGGTGTTTAATCTCACATCAGGACCTGTGCATTTTCTACTGTCTACTTTTTGAAAGAAGTATGGAGCATCCACAGAAGGGGGAGGTCTTATTCTCCCTTTGTCCTTCAGGTCTATCCCAGTCCCAAGGAGTCTGCTATGACTGGGCTGAAAGGTCAAAGGGCTGGCCTCTGCTTTGATGAGGAAAGAACTAAAGAGGAATTCTAGTTTTCTCAGGAAACAGCCAGCCCTACGATTGAAGCTTCCCATTAGCCCTTTTTGAATTCTCTTTGAGGTTTTAAAAACCGTGGCACGAAATCCAAAAGCCTGAATGTGAGGCTAATGCTTAGCTTCCTTCCATTTTTGTTTTGGTATTTTTGAAGACAGACTTTCCCTTCAGAGCATTCCTACTCTCTCTGGCCTGGGAGTGAGACAGAATCACAGAGGTTGGTGGGAGAAAAGGCTAGATGCAGTGTGAGATCAGAGGCTGCCCTTCGGCAAAGTGGTGGTCTACTGTAGTGAGGATAAGTATGGTATATTGCACAGTGCTTGACAAAATGCTGTGTGGTCCACCTCATGCTTTGTATCGTTCTTATCCTATGCATAGCTTTTCGGTGCTGAATTGGTCCTTTGTAATGAGAACTGTTTGTGCTACACACACCTTGGGCAGTGCAGTAGGAGGGAATGGCAGTATTGTTACAATATCACTAAGGAATAGATTGAGTGCTATCCACTGAGGAAACTACGTTACGTGTCTAAGCACACACGGCAGTCACAGTGTTACACAGAGCAGTCCTTTAAGACTCTTATGGAATGACTAGTAGCTTCATAATAGTGCCATTTACTACATAATAACATTGAAAACATTTAAAAACTCCTCCTAAATCAAGCATCTAGTATACATAAAAGGTTGCTTCAGTTTTCTAGAACTTGTTCTTGGTTGTGTTTCACCTTTTTTTTTTTAAAGGACAAATTAAAACTTATTTACGTAAAAAGAGCATATAAAAAGATCACTAGCTAGCTGTCTGTTTTGGCTTAATGGAAGTGCATTCAGAACTATGGCTAATTATTTCTTTCCTCTTTTGATGGGATTACAATACTGTCTGTTTACCACAAAGTAATTTTGTGTCATAAGCACAGATTGCTGTGTTAAAAATATTCTGCATTCCTTCTAATCCGGTATAATAAAATATTTTGTTATGAAGTCTGATGTGCAAACCTTTGGAATCATTGTAGGCATGACAGCTGGAACAGAATTCGCAGGGTGCACATTGTGTATGAAAGTGAGAATGGAGAGCCACTTTTCTTCTTGAATAGTCAGGCAACATTTTGAAATGCCGACGTCTTCTCTCCTCTGCTTCTTTCCCACCCCTCACGTCCCCAGACAAATGTGGGTGTGTACACACACTCACACACACACACACACACACACCACCATCATGTTGTTACTCTATGTGCAGTAACATGGAATCATTGACCACCGCTCAGTTGCTTCCGCGAATGTCAGAGTGAAGCTCTGACTTGAGCTCTGTAGATATGCACAGGCGGATGCTATTCTGTGCATGGCTGTGCTTCCTGGAGGTCAGGCTGGATGCTGCTCAGATCATGCGAATTTGCCTGTGAAGAAATTCTACAAAATTGGATTCACCCACCAAACTTGTGGTGTAAGCGTGTCTTGGTGCTCATATGATTCAATAGAAAGCTCAGGTTTAAGTTGTCCTTTAAGATGTCAGTTTCACTGTACTAGTGCCTTACAAGTTGAGATTTTTGCTGGAATGCAGATGATATTCTATTTCCCATATAATATATTATCAGCTCTCCTATATCTTAGTCAATTTACATAGTTTAAAATAGAACATCTTATTAAAAACATCTAGATATACACAGATTAGGAAACGCTTACAACATACAAATACACAAACTAGAAATAAATCTTTAGCATACTGGTATATACAACAGTGTGATACAATAAAGAATTTCCGTCATGCTCTATCTACACATCATATTGCTTAAAAGAAGAGTAGATTTGGAGGGCAGTGGTGTGATGAAGGGCTTTGGGGCTCTCTACATTTAAATTTGTGCAAATTAAAACAGGGTTTGAAGTACCACTGAATTGTGTTAAGAATGCATGGCTGGAAAAATGAAAGGACCCATATTACTGAGGTATTTACAGATACTGGCTAAAGAGCACTATGTGGGCAAACACAGAAAGGCTTCTTCTCCCTTACTTCTTGACCGCCAGCATGGCGTCGACCTCCTCCTCCACCTGCAGGGTGTGCCACTGGGCGATGGGGCGCCGGGGGTTGGCCAGCATGTCTGACCAGTGCCGCAGCTCCGCCCCAGTGCTGTTGTAGCCCACGAACACTTTGCCGATGGCATCGTTCTTGCCAATCTTGTCATAGTCCAAAACAGTTACCACCACTTGCACTTTCTGAGAGAGGACACAAAATAAGACATTAATCATCCAGCTCTAGAGATAAAGTCCTACCACCAAGCTTCCTTGAGATCCAAGCAACTGGGAGATAAGAAGAACCAATCTGCAAGTACCAGGACAAGGCTGAAAATGACTTGGAACGTAACGCAAGTCCAACCCTCTTGTCATCATTACATCATCATCATCTTCAGTATCTTCAAAATACTTAGTAACTGTTCGTTTTGGCACAGTTCTAAGACTTTCATGGGAACTGCTCAGTTACATTAGATCCTGTTAACTGCTGTCATACGGATAAGATGCTAAAGCTCAGAGAAGTTAAATCACCTGCCTGAAGTCATATAAGAAATGAGTGGTTTGGTTTCTGGAGTTCATGTTGTAAGATACCATGCCACGCTGCCCATGTCAACTTGTGTTCACTGTTAAATCCATTTGTTTCCATTGTTTTATCAACAAAATTTCTGACATTAGTACTCAGATCTTTTTTGTGTGTGTGTGTTACAGTTTTCAAAGCGATCATATACTGCAATCCTATTTCAGATGGGGAAAGCCAGCATAGTTTTATTTAAAACTACCTGTAGCATTTCAAGTAATCAATGATTATTGTGAGTATAAAGTGTGACAATAGAGTGAACGTCTTCAGTAAGCAGTACTTAACTAAAGATAATTTTTCTCGTTCATAAATTCTCTCAATAAACACGAAGTAACTGTGTATCCAGCATTGACATCAAATGGAAATAACCCATTAGGCTGCACAAGATTTACTCCAGTGATTCCATTAGGTTGTGAGAGTTTATTTTATTTTTTCCAAACTTTAAACTTATTATTTTGTACTGGGGTATAGCTGACTAACAATGTTGTGATAGTTTCAGGTGGACAGCAAAGGGACTCAACCATACATATACATGTATCCATTCTCCTCTAAACTCCCCTCCCATCCAGGCTGGCACATAACATTGAGCCGAGGTCCATGTGCTATACAGTAGGCCCTTGTTGGTTATCCATTTTGAGTATGGCTGTATGTTCACGACCTTCCCAGAGTCTCTAATTACCCTTCCTCCTGGAAACCATAAGTTTGTTTTCTAAGTCTGTGAGTTTCTTTGTGTTTGGCAAGTTCATTTGTATCATTTCTTTTTAGATTCCACACAGAAGGGATGTCGTATGATATTTCTCCTTTTCTGTCTGACTTACTTTATTCAGCATGACACTCTCTAGGTCCCTCCATGTTATTGCAAATGGCATTGTTTCCTCCTTTTTAAATGGCATTATTTCCTTCTTTTTAATGGCTGAGTAATATTGTGATGGTGTATTTAATGCCTTACTTTTTCAAACTGGTGAAAGAAAATCTATACCAGTTTGACATGAAAGAAACACTTTCTAAAAGTACATTTTAGTTCTTTCTAAGTAACTGATTTGCTTAGTCAAAACAGGCAATGGTTCCAATCTAGAAACCAAGGGAAAAGATAAAGGACAAATTTAGAGTAAAGTGGAATTTATAACGTTTGGTGGCCAGAGTCAAAAGAAGCAGAAAGTGTAATTAATGATGGAAGCCAGGGCCAGATGAAGATCCTGCCCAGCTGTGGCCCTTTACTGGGCTCTGTCATCTAGGATTGCATTCTTGTATGAACGTCCTGAAAGAGGCACCCACACAAAGCTTCAGATCAGAGAAAAAGATCACTTCTGAAAGTAGAATTGAGAATGTAAAATGCACCACACGGGCAGTAAAGGAAACAAATTTCCATTTTGTTCAGCTGTGGATTGATTCCATTATCAAGAGAATTACCTATTTACTGGATGGCATTTGGGACCAAGAACAGCATCATGGTGGTTCTGAGCACTTTTCCCAAGTGAATTTACCTGGATGCCATCTTATTGGAGGAAATGGGGCAGAGACACTAGGCACATCGTGGACAAGGGGGACAAGGGTTTTGGAGGTTGGAGTGAATAGTTGGAGTGAATTTTGGTGGTTTCACTTAGGAACGTATTGATTAGTAGCAACCAGGACAAAATATCCTTATAAGGGACTTGACTTAACTTTTCCAGCTGTGTATGTGGTATATACAGTTTTTTTTTGGGGGGGGGGGGTTGCTACATTTTCATGTGATTTGGGGAATCAGTATGTTTTGCTTCTTTCATGCTTCATGTGGATAGAGGCAGAAAGACACTCTTATAACCTCAGGATAAATGAAACCTAAGTACCTATCACAGCATGTTAAATGCTCAATTATTTGCTCTAGGGAAATGCAAAGCTTAGGTGAGCAGCCTCTTGGGGGGGAAAAAAGAGAAAAAAGAGCAAATTGACTCAAAGAACAGAGAAGACAGGATACAGTCAAAGGCGTGCTCATTATTTTCAAGCCTCATGGACTCTGTATCAGGCTCTCTCTGTCCTGAAAAAATGTTATCTTCTCTGAAAGGCTGCCCCAGAAACCAGCACACATCTTGTTTCTAATGTGCTTCATTTTTCAATATGTTTGCATTTGCTGAAATTTATAGCTGAAAAGGGGCATGTCTTTTTTTTTTTAATGTATAGAATTATAGCTCAGAGGAATAGATTTACAATAGATTTTTTATTTCAATGTCCTGCCTTATATAGTTTTGTGGAATTAAAGCACAAAATGCCAGGAGGTGTTAATTTCCACAGGACTAATGTCTCAGAACTAAAAAAAAAAAAAAGAGTTCATCAAGTAAATACTGCAAAATAAATTGTCAGAGAAATTTTGGATGTCTTAATTTGCCAGTGGGTCCAAAGCAGTGAGCTCACTCGTTCAGACTAGTAAACAAGTGGCTGGGGACAGGGAATCTTCTGCGATGTCATTTACTTGTAGAACAGCTATGGAAAGTAAGTAAGTGTGTACAACCTGCTGACATGTGGAAATATATATAAGAAAGGTTATGTAAAAACTGTGAACTGATGTGAGGATGGTGGGATTATTGGCAGTTAAAAAACTGGCCTATATTATACAGTAGCTACTAGCCACAGGTGCTTGCTTAGTCGCTTCAGTCGAGTCCGACTCTCTGTGACCCTATGGACCATGGCCTGCCAGGCTCCTCTGTCCATGGGATTCTCCAGGCAAGAATACTGGAGTGGGTTGCTATTTCCTTCTCCACAGGTAGCTGTTTAAATTTAAATAAATTAAAATCGAAGTCCCCTGTTAACACTAGTGGCTAAGGGGCTCATGGCCAACCTATGGCTGGTGGCTGCCATACTGGACAACACCAATATTTCCATCCTTACAGAGTTCTGTTGGACCATGCTGATTTACATAGTGCTTTAACCTTACTGTTAGATCCATTTTCTAATAAAATGTTAATTTGAAAAACAGATAATATTAGTATTGTGAATGAAAATGATAGGAACCATTTCCTGAGTGTTCATATGTGCTTAACACTGTTCCAGATGCTTTTACATGCATAATCTCGCTTTGACATGGGTCCTGTTGTTATTCCTGTTTTACATATGAGCCAGTTTCCTTTTTTTGTTTAATTATTTCTTTATTGGCTGTGCTGAGTCCTTGTTGCTGCGTGCTGGCTTTCTCTAGTTCCGGCAAGTGGGGCTACTCTAGTTGTGGTGCGAGAGCTTCTTATTGCAGGGGCTTCTCTTGTCACGGAGAATGGACTCAAGAGTGTGGCTTCAGTAGCTGCAGCTCATGGGCTTAGTTGCCCTACGGCATGTAGAATCATCCTGGACCAGGGATTGAACCTGTGTCCACTGCATTGGCAGTTGGATTCTTAACCACTGGACCACCAGGGCAGTCCCCAGTTTCCTTATATATATATAAAACTGGGGTAATAATGGTGCCTCTTTCACAGCATAAGGATTAAATGAGCTTATGCAGGTACAGTGCATAAGTATGTACCTTGGGCCTACGTACAAAATAAATATACAGTAAATGTAGCTATTATATTAACTTTCTTCATGAAATAAAAGTGTGATTCATTCTTACAGTACTGTATTTTAAGAATGGATTAAAAGTAAATATATGCAACTGAAGACTATTTGCTGACTTGTGTGATTCTGAACCTGTAGAAGGTTCCATGCTGTAGTTTTTACTGCCCACCCTTCATCTTTCCTTCAAGGCATGAGCAAATTTCCATAAGACTGAAAAGATAGTGCCACATCAAATATATTATAAAGTTTAAAAATAGCATTGCTGTAAGCAGTTTGACTCTCTGCTACCCATTAAAGGTTAGTAAAAATAGCCTATAATTAGTGGATGTGAACTTTGGATCCAACAGCCTTAACTATGGACTATGAGGTAAGAAAACCTAAACATATTTAAGAATTACTAAGCAATAAATGAAAGTGAAAGTTGCTCAGTTGTGTCTGACTCTTTGTGACCCCATGGACTACGCAGTCCACGGAATTCTCTAAACCAGAATACTGGAGTGAGTAGCCTTTGCCTTCTCCAGGGGATCTTCCCAACCCAGGGATCAAACCCAGGTCTTCCGCATTGCAGGCAGATTCTTTACCAGCTGAGCCACAAGGGAAGCCCTAAGTAATAAGATCACATGTCATCTTTGTGGCTACATGTAGATCCTATTTTGAACCTCTTAACTGCAAGGTCTTTTAATAGAATACTTTCAATCATAACAAATATTATCTAGCAAATTAAGGTACCACCTTTACAAAAATAACCATCCATTCCAACTCAGAAACAGGAATCTGAATTTAAACAATTAAAAATATAACTTGACCTAATTTTTCTACTGGTAAAAGATTAATTATGCTGCATATCTAGCATCAACCAAGATATTTCTTTTCTCACTTTTTAAATTTTTTTTGCTACAAAGAGGTGATAATGAGAAACACTGTGGCTTGAGAGTCAAGAGTTAAAGCTCATTTTTTCTTGACCTTTTAACTTTTGTGGGTATACCTTTTGAATTAGCAGTGTTGTTCTGTTGATGTTCTTTTTTCTACTTTATTTCTGCTCACCAGAATGCCTGCTGCTTTTGCTGATGAAGCAGCATATCCTATGCTGTATATTTTATCATTTCCCTCTTCATGTAGCTTGAGCATCAGATGTGCGTGGAATAAGGGTGGCAGTTCGAGTGGAGACATGTGCACTGAGGGTTTGCAAGGTCTGTGTGTTTAATGTATGTGGTCTGAAGGAATGAAATCAATGGAAAGAAAAATGATGTTTAACATTACCTGGATTTGCTCAAAGGGTACTTCAAAGCTGAATGACTCATTGTAGTAGGGGTTAAGTGTATTCTTTTTAATTGTTGTCTTTTTCTTCTTCAGCCTCTTGCCATTCTGCATCAGATGAATCTTCACATAAGGATCTGAAAAATAGAAGCAAAAACTTTAGGAGATCAGAGACACATATTTTAGATTATAATTGAGTTTATAAAAAGTATTCCATATAGGAAAGTAATTGTGTAGCATATATTTAGTATTTTTAAAAATTTCAAGTGTTTCTTGTTGAAAGGTTTTAAGTAACCTATGGGCTATTTTTTGGTCATGATATCTCAATGTTTATAGTTGGATTTAGGAGATGAGAGCACTGGTGTGCTGGTAAACCTCCTTTTTGGGAAAAAAAAGTCTTGACATAGCATTTGCTAATGTCCGTGGTATAAATATTCTCAGCATGGCCAATTTCAAGCTAACTGTTTAACAACTGGCTTAGTAAATTCCTGAAAATTTAGCATTTTGCTCTTGTAAGCTGGCAAGAAACTGGCTGCAGTATACCACTGCATGGGAATAAAACTCTTGACACAGAGGACAAAGGAGCTGTTTTGTTCTTTCACTTATTCATTTGCTCAAACAATAATAGGCCCTAGGAATATAGCTGTTAACAAACCAGACCATCCCTGTTTTCAGGGAAGAACTTCAGACTTGTGGGAGAAATAGACAATGAACTTGAAAAGAAATACATATGAAATTATAACTTGAGAAGACTGCTCTGGAAGAAAAGAGCAGATAGATGTATGATAGAGACTCCCGGGGTGGTATGGTGAGTATAAGGGAGGAATGGAATCATATAGTTAGATCACTTAGGTAAGACCTTTCTGCAGAGGGAACATTTAAAGTGAGATGTGAATACTGAAGGGTGAGAAGAGGCTATGTGTCTGAGTGTGTATGTGAGAGAGAGAGATATCCAGGATCTGTGCCAGAACATTTCTAGGTAGAAAAGAGCTTCAAGGGTTCAAGGAAAAGTGAATAAGCTGGTAGCACCCCTAAAAGTAATGAGAAAAGGAGAAGGGGAAAGATTCCCTTAGCAGTTTCCCAAGTCTCATTGCTAAGTAAGACAA
Source organism: Giraffa tippelskirchi (assembly GCF_054371585.1). Taxonomy (NCBI): domain Eukaryota; kingdom Metazoa; phylum Chordata; class Mammalia; order Artiodactyla; family Giraffidae; genus Giraffa; species Giraffa tippelskirchi. Next base: position 111,650,477 of record NC_137278.1, on the reverse strand, counting down.
TGGAGGGATAAGATGGTTCTCATTACTAACAGACAAATGACCTACAGGTTATTAGGAACCAATGCCCAAGTTTGATAGTAAAATCTACTGTTTCATGAAACATTTTCCCATCTGATAGGTAATGCATGTTCATTACAGAAAAATATCAGGAGGCAATGATAAACAAAAGGAGGAAGAAATTTTAAACCATCTATGATTTTACTCCCCTGCCATGCCTTCCAAAATTTCTTTCGTTTCTTTCAGAACATGGAGAGCTATAAGAAACTTCACAGATAACCTAGTCTAATGCCCACGTACTTTTAGAAAGCACAGCTGCAGACCAGAGAAGGCGGTTTTTATACCCCTCTTCCAATCCTCCAGTAGAACATAACTTCTGAAGGACAGAAAATTTGTCTTCCATATTCACTAATTGAATTTACTAAACAGTACCCAGAAGTATTCAATTTTTGTTGAATAAATAAGTAGAACTTATTTAGGGCCTAATAATCTGGGTCTCCTTGCCTTCACTTCTCTTTCTTCTTCCCATTTCCCCAGCTCCCAGATTACTTTAATATATGTAGTCTGCGTTTTTTGTTTTTAATGTTACATCCAGTCAAGGGGCTTGCAATTAAGATTTTAATCAAAATGAACAATATCTTTAAAAGCCAGATGAAGAAATGAGAAACCAAGTGTGTCAACTAAGTTGGTCAGTTAAAAAAGTACACTGTAAATAATTGCAAATGAGGAGAAAAATGAGAAAAGCCTGCTGCTTTCAGGCAATGCTGATTTTTGGTACAGAGACCTGGCTTGCCTACCAGGTTCCCTGTCTTCTCTATCATGGCCCCTTACACTGTATAGAGATGGTCAAGTCTCCAGTTGCTCCTTGGCAGTGACAAAACACCGAAGTACTAAACACTCCCAAATCAGTGTTTATGGCTCCTATGTTCATGTGTGAAACTTCATCAACCCAAGGCCCAGGGTTTTGCAAGACAGGCATGGTGACTATATGTTTATTCATTTAACACAGTAAATGACAAGAAAATTCCTTGTGCATCTGCCATTTGAGCAAGCAAATTAAAAACCAAGATCATTTCAGATTTCAACATGATCTCGGATGTGACCAATGCCTGCAGGAGAAAAAGGTAACTCAGAAAAACTGATTAGCTGGGTTCTCACTGACTGAGGAGACCAGGTGTGAGCTAACAACCGAGTAACAGGAAGGAGTCAGTCATCAGAAGGTGTGGGGGCAGCTTGAACCAGCCAGAAGGAACCGTACATGCAGAGTGCTAAGGGGCTCGTCTTTCCTCATGTTTGTGAATCAAGAAGGCAAGGGGGAGAGAGGAGGGTGGTGAGGTCAGGGAGGTAACACTGTCAAAAGCAGAGTCTGGCAGTTCCCATCCCAGTTCAGAGGTGTTCTATAATTTCATGACCCATACAGAGGGCTGGAACAGAAGCAGGTTTGGGGTAGTATGAATGGGCAGAGGGAGGCTTTGCCTTTGCAGATCCATCCTGATACAGGTACCAAAACAACTTACTTTATAGGCAAAATTCCCAGCTTAATCATAACCAAGACTGACAGTAATTCAAAGGTCTTTTTCTCTATTTTTCTTCCCAGATTTATTGAGATATAGTTGACACATAAAATTGTGTAAGTTTAAGGTGTACAATGTGATGACGTATGTATGAGAAGTGATTACCAAAAGAAGGTTAGTTAACACAACTGTCAGTTCACATAATTACAATTTTTTTGTGTGTGATAAGAACATTTAATCTCTACTATCTTAGCAACTTTCAAATATAGAACACAACATTGTCACCATGCTGGTCCATTAGATCCCCAGAAGTTTCCCATCTTTAACTAGAAGTTTGTACCCCTTGATCAACAACTCCTCACTTCCCTTGCTCCTAAGTCCCTGGCAAACACCATTCTCCTTTCTGTTTCTAGGAGTCTTTCTTTTTAAAAAATAGATCCCACATCCACATAAAAGGGAGATAATTCAGCATTTGTCTTTCTCCATCTGACTTATTTCTCTTAGCATAATGCCCTTGAAGTCCATCTATGTTGTCTTCTTTTTTTTTTTTTTCCTGTGGCTGAATAATATTCTATCGTATATATCACATTTTCATTAGCCATTTATCAGTTGACAAACATATAGGTTGCTTCCATGTCTTGGCAACTGTGAATAATGCTGCAGCGGACATGGGAATGCAGACTTCTTTTTGAGATAGTGATTTCCTTTATTTCAGATGCATACCCAGGAGTGGAATTGCTGCATCATTTTGTATCTCTATTTCTGTTATCTTGAGGAAACTCCATACAGTTTTCCATAGTGGCTGCACCAAATTATGTTCCCAACAGTGCATGAGGGTCCCCTTTTCTTCAATCTTGAGCGCTTGTACTCTCTTGTCTTGCTGATGATAGCTATTCTAATAGGTGTGAGGAGATATCTCACTATGGCTTTGATTTTTATTTTCCTGATTATTAGTGATGATTAGCATCTTTTCCTGGATCTGTTGGTAATTTGTGTATCCTCTCTGAAAAAATATCATTCATAACCTCTGCCCATTTTTAATGGGATTTTAAAAATTTTACTTTTATTTGTTGCTATTGAGATGTATGAGTTTCTTATATATTTTGGATGTTAGCCACTTATCTGACATATGGTTTGCAAATATTTTATCCCACTCCATAAGTTTTCAGGAGTCTGCTTTTTCAACTTTTGTGACTGGATGAATCTTGACTGTCTAAGCCCAACAGGTTATGTACCCAAGGTGGTCACATTTGAGCATCTTCTTTGTCCAGCCATCCAAAGTCTTACATTAATTCTCCATTTTCTCTACTCTTCTCCATTTTCATCCACTCTTTGGCTTGATTTTGTAAGTGTCCTCTGGTTGAAGTCTTGCCCTGAATTCTGGTCCCTTTGGAGATGGCCCTAATCTCTTGATTAGTTCACTAGCAACTTCTTTGGGAACCTAGACCTTGCTTCTGTCTCCCTAAGTATGGCTTAGACTTAACGGAAATATACCCGCCTAACTGTGAGACACACCTATGCTTTAAGGACATACACATTTTTTATAGTAAGGATCACCTCTTCTGTAAAGTAGAACTCTGTATACTTAAATTTGCTCTGTTTTAGGGACTGGTCCACAAAGCAAATTCTTGTCAATTTAGTTTCTTAATGGCTTAGAAATCCTGGTCATTGCATGACAAGACATAATTTTATGGAAATGATAAAATAGGCAGTAATTAGACTCCCTCACGTTGCCATTGCTCTTGAGTACAACTACTAGACACCATGCATGGCATCCAAATATCCATTAGTTTTTTGTAAACCTGTAAATACCACAGGGGAATAGGCAAGCTACAAAGTTGGCTGCTGTCTTCAGGAACTCCATATCTCTATGACTATACTCCTTTATTCTGTTCCCAGAACAAGTGCTCATGGAACCCTTCATGATCTAAATACTGACAACCCTCCTTCAACACCATTTAGATAATCCCTATTGCTATTGAAACAGGTGCAAGACTTGGGACAGTTGGCTTTTTATTTGTTTAATTTATCCTAAAAAGGGGGTGGGATCTTTTTGTTTTTCTAACTGTGGTAGAAATGAAGAGTTCTTTTCTGATATCTATCTAGTCTCTAATAGTATATGTTTCTAACTTTTCAGTGCTAGAAAATGATGAGCTAGCATCAGAAAGAAGGTTCTTCCCTCCCAATGAGAAACTGCAGATACAAAGAGTGCAGATTCATTGCCACGTTTTGGATGATTTTCAGGTCTATCATCTGGTTTTGTTGTCACTGGCACTGCTACCTTCACTCACCATTTGTCAGGCTCTCTTTTTGTCTGAAATCAGTCTAACTGAACTCTACCTCCTTCTGTCATAATAGCTGTTGTAACTTTGGGGAATTTTAGGACACTGTAATAAAATCATCCTCAAACTTTTATATATTGACAGTCCTCTTCAATATAAAATTTAGGTTTTTTGTTCCGAACAAAAACAATTATAGAAGGCAGAGAGATAGTTCCCTCAAAAGATATCCACATCTTAACCCTCAGAATTTGTTAATATGTCACCTTATATAGCAAAAGAGTTTGCAGGTGTAATTAAGGTTAAGGATCTTGAGATGAGAGGGTTATCTAAGAGGACCCAGTCTAATCACGTAAGAAAACAGAGAACCTTTCCTGGTTGTGGTCAGAAAGAGCTATAATAATAGAAGACAGGTTCAGAGACAAACACTGCTGGCTTTGGAGGTGGAATAAGGAACCACCAGTCACAGAATGTAGGTAGCCTCTAAAAGTTGGACACGTACACATTGCTACATTTAAAATGGATGACCAACAAGGACATAGTGTCTAGCACATGAAACTCTGCTCAATGTTATGTGGCAGCCTGGATGGGAAGGGAGTTTGGGGGAGACTGGACACACTTATCTGTACGGCTGAATCCCTTCACCATTCACCTGAAAGTATCACAACATTGTTAATTGGTTATTCCTCAATACAAAATAAAAAGTTAAAAAAAAAAAAAAGTTGGAAAAGGCAATGGATTCTTTCCTGAAAGGAACACAATTCTGCTGACACCTTGATTTTAGCCAAGTGAGACCTGTGTCAGACTTCTACAGAACTACATAAACATGTATTGTTTTTAAAATTAACTTTTTGATTGTTTATCATGGTAGCAATAGAAAATTAATATAGCAACCAAAGTTGAAGAGGTAATTCTGTTGTTTATCTAGCAAGGTTTGAGGATGAGAGTTTAATTTAAATAGGTCTAGAAAACAATATTTTGGAAAAAATTGATATTCTTTCCAATCTCCTAAAAATTATCACACTGTTATTGAAAGCAAAATCCTTCAAGAATTTGCTTTTTGTGATTAAAATGTTAACATATAGCATGAAATCAAAAGATAATATTTATGTACAGGTGTTTTAGGTTCCTAGGTAAAATTAGTGAAACCGATTGAAATGCTAGCTGAGAATAATTTTTAAAGTAAGATCCATTGCAAGGTTTAATATGATAATGTTCCTTTATATTTGTAGAGTGCTTGAAGGTGATATATGTACAGTCTTCCCTGGTGGCTCAGATGGTAAAGAATCTGCCTGCAGTGCAGGAGACCCAGGTTTGATCCCTGGGTTGGGAAGTTCCCCTGCAGAAGGGAATGGCTACCCAATCCAGTATTCTTGCCTAGAGAATTCCATGGACAGAAGATCCTGGCAGGCTACAGTCCATGGGCCTTGACACGACTAAGTGACTAACACTTTCATATAAAAAATATACAATATACATAGCATATATGTAACACACATGTATAACATATATATAAAAACATATTACATATATATGATAAATTATATAATCTCCTTTAATCTTTACAACAATCCCAGTGAAAAAACTGGGGCTTGGAAAGGCTGATTTTTTTCCCCAAGAACGTATACCAAGATCTTCAGACACTGAATCTGCTGCTCTGTGTGATATGTTGGAGAAATAAGTTAGCATACTATTTATAAGTACAGACTCTGGAGCTAGACTAACTTGAATCTTGGCTGTGCTACTAGCTGTGTAGTTTGGGCAAGTTATTTAAACTCTTTATTCCATAGTTCCTTCACCTTAAAGTGGTGAGACTGGTCATACCTCGCTCAGAGAATTGTGAAGATTAAATTGAGTTTCTCTTTTGAAGGTGCTTCAGAATGTGCTTGGCACATATTTTATTAATCATTCGTATTTGTTATAGTGTTGTGAAAGGACTGACATCTAAGTCAGCATCTGTATGTCAGACCCTCCCCCAAATCACTTTGTAGAACTGGTACCCACCATTAGCAAATGGGAAAAAGTCATTCCAAGCTGCCTCAGTGCTAGATTTATTTCTAGAAAGAACACCCACACTGAGCAACTGGTTCATTACTGAAGAATTTACTCATGTATGCAATGAAAGAGAAAGAAAGTTTCTTTCATTTCTACCTGCAGAGATGGTCTTGAGGTGTGTGATGGGAAACTAACTCAACATCCAGTACTCCACATCCTCTTGTTCCTGAAGTCAAGACATCAAATTACTCAGAGCTGAGCAGTTAATCTGGAGAGTTCTAACTGCAATCTTATTACTGAGGTTCTAGGATAGTGTGAGCCAAAACTATGATTTATGGACTTTTCTTTCCAGATATTGAGGCAGCTAATGTGGGTATACTTGGACATATTATGAATGGAGAATCTACTTTCCTGATGCTGCTCAAAATGAGGAAATAGAGAAAAGGAGGTCCTCAGCTTTGAGATTTGTTGTTGGGAATACGGTAATACCCGTTGGTTGTTGGAGAGAGGTAGTATCTATACCCCTACTCATAATTTTTCTGTGAGAAAAACATATAGTCTGATTTCTTCCTTCTGCTTCCACCTAGCCTCCAAACTCCTCCTTTCTTTTTTCTACTCTTTCCAATCTAGAGCGAAGGATAGGAACTCATGTTAAAGCTACAGTGAGATGATTTGCTAAGACACTTATTGTACCTCACCTCGTAGACAGTGGAGGCTTGCAAATACAGACTTTGCCAAGTGAAGGGAGTGTAGAGGATCCCAGGATGGTGACCAGATAAATGCTTTTGTCTCATTTCCATTTTCAGGGATAAGGATGAAGACCTCCTTTGGTTGGTTAGGTGATTACTTGGTCAGCTTCAGCTTATGAGCAACCCCGAACGTGGAAGGGTCATTCTCTGCCAGCTGGGAAGTCTCTTCTCAATATGATTCGTGGGGCAGACAGCCTATGGTCTGGTGCCAATCTTTTTCTTTCATGATTCCTGTTCAGGTGTTAATTTTGAGTGGAAGACTTCTCACGTATATTTTTCACATTAAATGGTAGGAGTCTCCTTTCTGAAGGGTTTAGTCCAACAACTAATTCCTAGTAGTCTGATCTGGCCCTGATGCTCCAATATGTAGCTCTAGGTGAAGTGAGCTATCACCTACACAGAGTCCTTCAGACTTTGCCTCCCTTCCCACTCATCTCCATCTGATCCACCCTGGATACACTGAATCTGCCATCCTCTTTTGCTCAGGGAGTAAGAAGAGCGATGACACATCTATGCCCCTATTTCCTTGCTGTTCCAGGTTTCCCTGCCATCCACCTTGCTTTACAAAGGCTTGGTTGATTTGATGGCTTTGTCTATGGAAGGGATGAGAATAGGGAGGTTGGGTATGGCAATCAAGAGAAACTCTAGAAGTCCTCACTCTTCCAGACAACTCTTGATGCCACCTTAGCTGGCATTGTTATGGGCTAAATGTTAAAATCCTAACCTCCAGGTGTGATGGTATTAAGAGGTGGGGTCTTTGGGAAGTAATTAGGTCTTGTGGGTGGAGCCTTATAAGAAGAGTCATGATCTTTCTCTGTGCCACATGAAGATACAGTGAGGAGACAGTTGTTAACTAAGAAGAGAGCCTTTCCTAAGACCCTGACCATGATGATCTCTGACTTTCAGTCTCTAGGACTGTGAGAAATGAATGTCTGTGGTTTAAGCCACCCAGTCTGTAGTATTCTGTCATAGCAGCCCTACCTACCTATCTACCTACCTACTTCCCTATCTATCCATCCATCTATCATCTATCTCTCTCCAAACTAAAATGACATTCTTCCCACTAAACTCTCCCTGGGTTCCCTCTTCTTTTTCTCCAGCATTACTGATCCTTCTTTATTTTCTCCTCTCCCTTCATCTGCCCCAAGATTCTCAAGGACAAATTTTTTCAGTTCGGTCACATTTGATATTATTTTAGCACACATTTTATAGGCTTTTTCTCTATACTCCTTTGCTCAGACACCCTGCAGTCCAACCTTATGCTTTCAATATTACTGCTACCTCAGTAAAACAGAGCTTCTGGCCACAGAGTCTGGCACTGGAATGCAATGTTTTCACCAACACTGGTGTCCCTGGCACAGTTTCAACATGTGGAGATACATTCCCAAAAAAGGATAGAGAGTAACCTTGGAGGAAGACTTTGAAACTAAGTATAAAGTTCAGTAAATTGTTTTCCTTCAATTACAGGGACACAACATTGGGTGAACTTTGCAGAAACATAAGGACAGCCCACACACTGTACTATAAGGTCATAACTGTAACTACCTCGGCCCTTTGATCTTTGGGACAGACACCTGCTGATCTCACTACCTCCCTGTAGGCCTGTTCTTCTGTCAGGAGTCCAGCCTGATTTGGAGCCATCTTTGATCCTTCTTCTTCACCTCCCATGAACACTGGGCCACCATGTCCTGCCAGTTTGCCTTCACCTTGTCACTCTTGTTGGTTCTCTCTTTCTAACTTATTGCCATACTCTAAAGGTCAGAAATCTAATCTCTCTTGCTACTGTAACTTCAACGTCAAACCAGTCTCCCTATAATTGTTAAAATGGCATTTGATCCCACTGGCTTTCTCATTAAAAGCCTTTAATGACTTGCCAATGTAAAAAAAGTCATTAAAGATAGAAAATCTTTCCATGTGAAAGATAGAAGGCAGGAGGAGAAGGGGATGACAGAGGATGAGATAGTTGGATGGCATCACCGACTCAATGAACATGAGTTTGAGAAAGCTCCAGGAGATGGTAAAGGACAGGGAAGCCTGGCGTGCTGCAGTCCATGGGGTCGCAAAGAGTTGGACACGACTGAGCAACTGAACAACAACAGCAATGTAAAAAGAATTCCAAATTCTATCATGGCATTCACAACCCCATCCTGACTCCACAAATCCTGTGCTGCTCTCCTGGTCGATACTCATTCTTTGTCACAGAGAATTGAAAATGCCCTGTCTTTGAACTGCTGGTCCTTCAACCTGAAATGCTCTTTCTTTTCCCCTTGTAAATGTGATTTAAAAGTCACCTCTTCCCTGAAGATTTTATTGATGATTTTCTCAGTCAGAACCTTCAGACAAACCTTCCTTTGCCTGGCAGCATTTTCTTTTGTACTATTGCAAAGCATGCATCTCTTTCTTTTTGGTATTGGAGGATTTCTGTGGTAATCCAATAACACAAAAGCAATGTTCTTGTGGGAAAATGTGTTTTGAATTCAGAACTATGGGCTTCAGGATGAACTTTGAGGAGACTGTCTCCTGGTAACTAGGGGGCTCCTTCCATTACTATTCCATACTCTAATGCCCATGAACATGGTCACCCCCTTCTTCCCTCAGGCAGTTCTAACATCAAATTATGCTAACTTCATAGAAATACAATTGGAAAACAGCTGGCTGTAAGCAATGATCCTTTTGTGTGAGATATAAAGAAGTCACTAAAAGCTTTTTGCATTTACAATGAGAACTAGAAAGCAGCAGTTCAAAACAGAATAATGCAAGACGCCTGCAGTTTTCATCTTGACAATTTTGCATAATTATACTGTCTTCTTTCTTAACTACTACAGTGACTATGGGCCCTTGTAACTATGGCCTTTCCATTTCAACCAAAGACTTGATAAGAAATAGCCTCATTTCAGCTGTTTTGTTCAATCCCTTCTGAGCCAGTACCCAGCTTCTCAGTAACTTTAGGTATCATTCCTTTTATCTTTTTCCTCCGCTGTGGATAATATTCAGTAAATTTCAACTCACAATGTTGGAAGAGGAAAGTAGCGCATTTATCAAGTAAGGTCTCAGATTTCAAGTGACTGAAAACTCATTTCAAAATGGTGTAAATTGTAAAGGTAGCTTATTGACTTATATGATGGAAAAGTCCAAAAGTAGGGCTGTGTGGCAAAGATTAATTGTCCCCTAAATCCTTTTCCCCCCTTCTTTTAATTTTTTAAATTGAAAAAGTTATTTTTAATTGACGGACAATTGCTTTACAATATTGTGTTCGTTTCTGCCATATAGCAGCATGAATCAGCATGGGTGCATGTATGCCCCCTGACTCTAGAACCTCCCTCCCACCTTGCACCCAATCCCACCCCTCTAGGTGGTCACAGAGCCCCGGTCTGAGTTCCCTGAGTCATACAGCAAGTTTCCATTGGCAGTCTATTTTACATATGGTAGTGTATATGTTTACTCTCTCTCATTTCGTCCCACCATCTAATTTTTTTTACTTTGCTTGTTTTAAAAAAAGGTGTTTGAAGTTTATTTATTTATTTTTGGTCATGTGGTGTGGCTTGTGGGATGTTAGTTCCCCAACCAGGATTGAACCCATGCCCATAGCAGTGAAAGCATGGTCCTAACCACTGGACTGCTAGGGAATTCCCTCACCCTCCTTTTTCATCAATAAAACTCTTAATTTTACTGAGGCACCATTTCACCCAGCTAGAAATATTTCTCCCAGACCCTCTTACAACACAGTGTGGTCCACCTAACTAACTTTTGGCTATTGGAAGTGAATGGAAGTGACATATCTCAACTCCATAGCATATCTTTAAAACCGTGGCTCTCAGTGGGGAGCTATTTCATCCTCCAGACAAAAGTGTCTGGAGGATGAATTTACAAAATTTTGCAAAAATGGAGATACTTTAGACTCTCATAACTTGGGGGATGATACAGGCATCCCCCAAGTGGGTGGGTCAAGGCCAGGGATTCTGCTAAACATCCTACAATGTACAGAACAGCTCTTAACAGTAAAGAATCATAACCTCCTAAATATCATTAGGGCTAAAATTGATAAACCCTGCCTTAAAGTAGGGGTTCCCTGGTGGCTCAGATGGTAAAGAATCTGCCTGCAATGTGGGAGGGAAGATCCCCTGGAGAAGGAATAGGCACCCACTCCAGTAGTCTTGCCTGGAGAATTCCATGGACAGAGGAGCCTGGCAGGCCTGAAAATAAGCTTCATGCCCTCCACTTTTCTTTTTTTTTCTTGCAACTGAAACATGGATGTGATAGGAGGATAGTGAACCAGATTTACCTTGCAATGTAAAGACAGTAGGCGGTTAGGGGGACAGGACAAGATAGAAAGATCTTGGGTCCCTAAGTGACCTCACAGCCCCAGACTGCCTACTGATCTCACCCACCCACCCAACTGTGGATATGAGGGTGATGAGGAATTTCAAAGAGCAGTTCTATCTTTTGGAGCCACTGTGTTGTGGCAACTCTTATAACAGTTCAGTCTGCTCCCTACTTAATGCTCCTGACATCCAGCAATGTCAGAGTCCCAGGTTTGCTTGTGTCTCTACTGTTTTCTACAGACTTCTCTGAAAATTCCACATGGCGGCCTCCTCAAGATATCCTAGGCTTTTCTCTTAAGGGTATAAATGACTGTACCAGCTTCAAGTCTCATATCACCACACTATACCATCCAAGGAGAATCAGAATTTCCAGGAAAAGTCTCAAGTTTACTCTGATTGGACGAATATAGATGACCCTATATTAACCCCTGTGGTGAACATATCACAATGTGATCAGCTAGGCTAGCTTGGTTCTGAGTCATCTGTCCATCCCCAAACCAATCAAGAGGTCCAGGGATCCTACCTTCGGTGTTGTGGATAGGTGCAACGCTAGTCTAAGCCCAGCATTAGGTATAGAAGAATATGGTGGTTCCTCAAACAGGAATTAGAAGGCTCTTACCAAGAATTATGAGAATAGAAATTGGAGGCAACCAACCAATGTTTATCGAGTTTTTCCTAGGGTCTTGAGGATTCCATCTGTGTCTAAACTTGAAAATGTGCAAATGCTTATTTTCAGAGAGATACCCCTTCCCACTGGAAATCAAATTCCTAGGGATGAGCCACTAAGCACTTGTATAAAGTGGTCCATGACATGAAGCTTATTTTTTTTTCCCGTAGAGGAAGGCAGAAAAGTATATGTTTGTGTGTCTTACAATAGACAGATAAATCTAATTATCATTGTATTAAAAAATTAAGTAGTCCAGCAGTATCAGAGACAGCAGAGTTAAAACATGGCAGATTTAGGATTTAGAGTTTCCCTGCCAACTGCAGCTTTTTCTTATACACTGATGGAGTATTTTATCAGTAACCCAAGCATTAAGCAGTATACAAATAATTAAATAGTAATAGGGTTCACAGAACAGACAATTTCCATTTCCATCACTGGCAGTTACAACACATTTACTTGAGGGAGGTCTTTATAAATAATTTACAAGTACTTAGAGAAGACTACACTGAAGAACTTAGATGCCTTTATAGTTTAAAATGCTCCCTGTAATGGTATAGTAAGGATGCAGCATTAAAAATATATTCTGGGAAAATTTTCCTTGTGAGCCCACAATTTAAAAATGAATTTACATTAGTTAAGTGCAGTGTTTGCCAGAAGAAAACAACGTTACATAAGTGACTGCCACAAAGGAAAGCAACCTCATTTTAGTGAGACATCATAAAATAGCAAAGGCTGATTTAGTTCATTAGTGGTGGCAGAGTGCTCTGAGGAGACAAAAACATAAATGCAAAATGCTATTGTTGTGAATTAAATGGAAAGCATTTCTGGTTGTGAAAGAGGAAGCCACTGAATTCCAACAATCATTTCTGTTGTTGCCAAATGGACTGTGTGTGACTGCCAGCTTCTTGATTAAAGGTGTAGGAATGCATGTACAAAACCTATGGAACAGAAAGATTTCCCGGACACGGCATGTTTACGGGCATGTAAAAGAACAGTGTGAGGGTTTGAGGTCCACCCTTGGTAGAGCAAGGAGTTCACTGTGTTTGCAAAACTCACATCTTTCCTGTTCAGTACTGAAGGTAAAATTCTTCATCTATAATTCAACCCTCTTCTTCCTGAACTTTGGAAAATCTTTTGGGAAGGGCAAACACATGAGAATAGGAACGGTAGTAATTATATTTGATTCTTTCTGGATGACCACAGAGAGTTTCATGGAATGACCAAGTATAAACTTTATGAGCTGATTCAAAAAACAAAAGCAGTCAAAGGATTCAGCAAAGCAAACAAAATTGCAAACAGCAAATTTGACTTGCCTTTTGTTTTTGACATTTGGGCTTAGCCTCTTATTTATGCCAGGTGAAAGATCACTAGTAAGATGCTCCTGTTTTTTTTCTTTCCTTCCTTTCTTTTTACAATTATTAGACATTTCTACTGGATGAAATAACATTGGTAACACTGTTACTGGATAACATTGCTAAGATTTTTAAGCACATGCATTATGGTGTGACAATAAATGGATGCTACTCCTTATTCACATAGAGAAGGTTTCCAGGCAGTTCAGCCTGAGTTCAAAATAAAAACAATGTGAGAACAGAGGTGCTCTTACACACAATATGATAACAGGGTTAGTGCTCTGTGGTGGGGTCCCTGGAGGCTCACCCAGTTCTCAGATGGTTCAGTTGGAATTGATTTCACCCTCATTAACTCCTCATTTTTTGCATGTGCTTGCTTTAAAATATCTATGTGTCTTCTAGACATTCTGTTGTGCAAACGTTAGAAAGTTTATGGATTGAGACTGTCTGGGATAATGGAGGGAAAGACTTGGAAATGTTCCCAAGGAGAGTGGAGGAATTTCTCTCCATGTCCTCACTTTGAACTAGTTCCAGAATCTGTCAAGGGCCTGGGTATCTCCAAGGGAGTAGAGGGATGGTCCCTATGTTTTCTTCACTGGAAGTTGCCTCACTGCTTCTTTCTCTGCTTGAAAAAGGAAATGAATTCATGATCTCTACAAGGTTTCTTTCTCTTTCCTGCTCCCTCCTGCTTTTAAGTGACATTGTTAAGCCTGTGGGCCTGGATGGACAAGGTGGCTTTTTTTCATCTCTTCTAGAGAAAGAGATACTGTTTTTAAAGACTCATAATATTGTTGATAACTCATACTTTCCACCTCTGTTTTGAGATTTTACTGTATGAATAATGCATGCCCTATTTTTAAAAGACACAAAACTTTGAGCACCCTGGTTGGCTGGTTATTAAGTTTCTTTATATGAATGTTGATTTCCTTTATCCTTCCAGAGAGTATTTCATTTTGGTTCATTGATGGCCAAATATGGTTCTATTTTTCTAAAGCTGTGACACTGTTTGAGATCAGCGGGTGCTTTGCACGTCAAGAAGATAAGTAGCTTTGCAAGAGAGATCAACTTCTATGTTGGTAATCTGGTTTTCTTACAATATTGTAGGAAGAAAATAAAAATAAACTATGACTTCAATATTATATTGCATATAAGAAAATGACACGGAATAATATAATTCTGTGGTGACTTTTACTGCTTTTTATGAAGCAAATTTGTAATTAAAGTCAATCACTGCATCTCAGTATTTCAGATCTCAGTAAAAACTCATTATAATGTTATTGTACACACTGAGTTCTTTGGAATTGACATCATCTAGGACACTTCATCCGTAATCTTGGAGAAATTAGAGTTGGGACGTTCGAGTTAGTCAGATTTTTTATACAGAAAATTTGGTTTCTATGGGTTGGTTTAATTCTTTTCAAGATTCCAGGGCCACACACTAAATGGCCAAAGAGATGGCCCAGAGATATAAATGTTAGGGTGACTCCTATTTTCCCCACATTTTCCATTTTCTTCAATCACAGATATTCTGCATTTTGGTTTAATATAACTTTAATATAACTTTTGGTTTAATATAACTTAAGTGATTATTTTGTTTTTTCTTGACATTATTCCTTAGCTCTGTGGTGTAGAGTTTGTTCACTTATTCATTTATCCATTCATTTATTCACTCACCCGCTCAGTTTCTCATTTACTGAGCTCCACTAGTGTACCAGGCACTCATCTTTTAGCAAGTGTCCTGTTCAATCCTGTACTCTCATGCCTGACACAGAGCCTGGCACATGGTAAGAATCTAGTAAACATTTGCTAAATGATTGCATCAGGCAGTGATATATATCAGTGAGATATAAATATCTGTTGAGCAACTCTTAGGGAAGAGAGTGAGGGCATACAGAAAACTATAGAACTCAGTTACTCCTCCAAAGAGCTCACAGTTAGGAATAGAAGGCAGAAATTCCTCAATAGTTTAAATCAACTCATATCTTCTGTAGTAGGAGAGATAGTGTGAGACAGTATACGTTTTCTTGCTAAATGACTCGTATGGCGATGACTGTGAGAGGAGTTCAGAGCAGACAGACATCCTTCATTGGTTGAAAATGCTTGGTTTGAATTCAAAGTTCTACACTCAGGGCATCCAAACAAGTGTCATAAAGAGAGAAGCCACCTTTAGTCCTAAAAATCACCAGCTCTTATGCCCTCTTTTCCTTCTACCTCCACATATAGATGTACAATTTCACAAAACACCAATACAGTGATATTTGGATGGTGTTTATGCTTGTGTAGAGAAGGAAAAAGGCCACTAGATGGATTGTCTTTTTTGAATGTATTTTTTTCCTTGGCCTTTTCTAGTCTTTCTGAGCATAATGGAATTTCATGGTTACCCTAATGTGATTTTCATAAACAGGCAATCCGTACACCTTAAGACGGCTTCAGTGAAATGGAATTTTGTATGATATGCAGAATTCTACAAATAACAGGACATGTATATACCTGCTTGTAACACTTGCAGGGTTGAGGTTAAAACTACAAATGTAAGTGCATGTACCATATGTCTAAATTGTTAAATGTTGTAAAGTGAAGTGAAAGTGAAAGTGTTAGTCGCTTAGTCGTGTCTGATTCTTTGTGATGCCATAGATTGTAGCCCGCCAGTCTCCTCTGTCCATGGAATTTTTCAGGCAAGAATACTGGAATGGGTTGCCATTCCCTTCTCGAGGGGATTTTCCTGACCCAGGGATTGAACCAGGGTCTCCTGCTTTGCAGGTGGATTTGTTACCATCTGAGTCACCAGGGAAGCCCAAATGTTGTCAACTAAGATGCAAATCATTAAAATATGTAGTTTCTATTCTCATATCTTGACAAATAAACATTCATAATAACCAGGAAATCCAGCTTTAAATCAAGAATTCTGCACCCTGGGGTTCAGCAATGGAAACAGCCCTCTTTCTCCTCACTAAACTCCCACGGACACCCTAAGAACTTTCATGTATACTTATGAGGACACCTCATCCTGCATGTCCCAGTGTCATTCACCAGCCCCCAAAGGCTGCTCCTCAGCCATGGGGTATGTACCTGCCTTCCAGTGGTCATATCTGGGGGAAAAAATTCTTCAAAGACTTTGTGAATAAACTTGGAATATTTTGTCAGGGAACATGAGATCCCAGGTACCCAGAGCCTTGTCCAAAATGGAGCACTGGGTGCGCCCTAAGATGAATATGTTCTGTTGGTCTTAAGGACCTTTTCTGGGGGAGCTGTGCAGGGGTCTCCATTGCCGTGCGTGCTTTCAGTGGGCTTCTCTCGCTGGGGAGCACATGCTCTAGGCACATGGGCTCAGTAGTTGTAGCTCATGGGCTTAGCTGCCCCATGGTTTGCGGGATCTTCCCAAACCAGGGATTGAACCTGCATCCCCTGCATTGGCAGGTGGATTCTTAACCACTGGACCACCAGGGAAGTCCTTAGGGACTCTTTATTCCCTGGAAGTATAGGTAGAGGAGGACCAGACTGGGTCCTCTAAACTTTGGGTTCCAGGGTAAGGTTCCTTCTTGCCCACATCTAAGGTCTGCATTGCATACTCTTTCCCATTTTTAAAACGTTCTTAGGCACTATACTATTCACTCTTTATATTTTATATAAAAAAGCTAATTTATTCTCTGTGACCATCCTGAGAGATGTTTCATCACCTCCATTTTACAGCTGAGGAACCTGAAACTAAGTGATGGGACCATGGTCAGACAGTTAATATTAGTGATCATAGAAACCCTGTAACTTTAAACATTCATCCTAGTCTAACATTCATAAACTTGATCAATTTTAGACTCTATACATTTATAAGGAAGGACGATTAAAACATGATGTAACTCCTTACATGGTTTTCAATCCAGTAATTATAGTGTAACTTACATGTTCACATTTTTTAACTAGACTAACAGGCCCTGAATGATATGGCTAATCTCTTCCTCTCCATTTCCATCTCTCAGGATACCACCCCCACACCTGCTGTTCCAGCCACACGGCCCTTTCAGCATCTTGAATATACTGTTTCATGCATTTTTGGGACCACATGCTTGCAATGCTTCCTCTTCATGCCCCTACCCTACATCTCTTCAAGTTCAGCTCTATATCATTTTGTCATAGAAACTCTTTGGCTCTCCATTTCAAAGCATTCAAAACATTCTCCTTTTATAATCTTCATCAAGGATGACTATCATCCATGAAAAGGATGGCAAATGAGACTCGGTGAAAACAGCCTTTTCCTGAGTTTCTCATCAGAAATACTCTCGCAGGTGCTGCTCTAGACCGGATAGAATTAGACAGAAATTACCAGCTGAAATAACTGTAGTAAGTTAATCTCACAATTGGCCTTGGATCACCAGCAGTGTGGGGCATGAGCTTTCTTAGAGCAGAGGGAATAAAGTCATGAACTCTTTTTGGAGAAAGCTATTCCATATCATTCTTCAGAAGATTATGCCCTGTTTGTAAAGCAAGTTTATCTAGCAAAAGGCTGTGAAATATGGTTTTTCCCCTGGATAACTGCCTGTGGTATGGATGAGGTTAGAACATGCTGTTCTCATTCCTCCCAGTTTGGTGTCAGGGTGGGAAGGATGGTGAGGGTTAAATGTTAAGAACTGTCATCTCTAGGAGTGAAGATTAGAGAGCAAATATTCTAAAGCAAGTTTGTGATTTGCCTTGAAAGTGCATCCAAGAGAATGCAGAGTGAATTAATTTAGTGGAATTGTTGGGCAGAGTGAGAGGTCTGCTCTTGAACCTTGAAAATATTTGGATGATTTGGATACAAGCCTAGTTTCAAAAGAGTTAATCCTTACCCACCAGCGCAGGGTGTGCAGACACTTCCAACAACTCCCAACTTGTTACTTCATCTGAAGACCATTTTAAAGAGACAGTTAAATATCTTTATTGAATACATGAATAAGAGGGCAGACATTATGTTCTAAGATCATTTATGGGCTCTGATTTAAATGGAAAATTTCTCTGTGTTTTTGATACCTCTTTTAGGACATGGCATAAATGAGTCAAAGGCCATCTGCCAATGAGTAACATTAATGTATTTAGGTAAAACCATTCCTAAAAACTGTTAGACGGAGAGAAGTCAACGTCTTACAAGATCAACTTGAATACATAATGCTAGACTTTAGGAGTTAAAATTTAGCTAAGGAATTATTCATTAAAATATCAGTGTATTTATCTCTTAAAAATATTGAAAGAGAGTTAGATTTAGTCAAATGAAAGAAAATGTTGTCATGTTGGTATTTTCAACATGGCAGTCAGAACAGTCCAAAGAATTTGGTTAGGTAACTTATATGAATTTAATATTTTCCCTCCATTCAGAGTGCTGTGACTTCAGGCTAAGGATGAGTCTATGTACAGAAATTGAAAATAAGGCCTGAATGAGTCAACTGACCTTGACTCAAGATCCTTTCTGAAAACAGACTCACTGCATATTGCTTTAAAAAAGTGAGATTCCTACGTAATCTTGCTGAAGGCCATTGTGAACATGAACAGGTAAAAACTGAGTTGGAATGTAAAAGGTTTTGGACATTCTCAGAGGGCAAATTATAGGATGAGTGAGGCTTATTGAACATTTGTTATATGTCCAGTGCTTTGCAAGATGATCTGAAAAGATGGTGAGAAATATGGACACATTGCTATCACCTTGGAGGAAGTTACAATGAATGAGAGTTTTCACCTGAAAACATAAGAAGAAATATTAAATTTGGAAGTTTAGGTCTACTGGTCCTATCTTGGATAATGCTTGGTTTATGCTATGTTGTTTTTTTCCCTGTATTTTCGATCATAATAAAGGTTTAATATTTATCACTGGAATTTTTCAGGTCCATATTAAAGTAGTATGAAAAATTTCTCAAAAAAAAGGCATTAATGGAAAGGTGAAGCATTAATGGACAGTGCAATGATTAATGAAAAACATTTAAACTTAAAAGTCTATAATCACAAACATTAGTTTCATGGAAAAATGAGAAACCAAATAGAGTTTAGAGGGTGGATTTTGTGGCATATTTCTGAGCAAATCAAAACAACAGCTATCAAGTTTATTCGGGAAGTATTAATGGTCAATCAACTGGTTTGTAAAAATCAATCCTTACCAACCAGCTGTCAGCCACACTCAAGCACCCCTAGAAAATCCTCAAAAGACAGAGCCCGGGCAAGAAAAAGAAACTGGGCAAATGGGAGCTATGTTAACACTGCCGAGAAATCAATACAAGCATGTCCATGCGCTTCAAATTGTAGCAAGAGGGAAGATGTCTATATGCTTATTCCTGCTGTTGATTTCACTTCCTTCTCTGCTCTTAAAGTGCTTAAGGACAGCTGTCATTCCACATACACCTTTGCAAATCCTTATTACAGATAAATCTACACCAAACACACACACCCACACCCACATCATATCACATCTCCAACATTTGTTTGTAAAGGCACTTTCAGGAAAAGAGCATCATTCCTTTGTAAGGCTCTCTCTGTGGTTATTTGTTTTCTGGCAATGCAGACATTCCCCTAAATAGGTCATCATAATACTGATAATCATCTCCAAGGTAACCAGCTTTCAAGGCAACTGGCTGAAAATTACATTTCTGGTTGGGGGAAATTACATTAGAGGCATGGTAGTGACACAAGAAGATGCGATCTAGTGCCATTCAAATTCCATTATAAGTACAGCATTTATCAAATATTTTCTTCATAGTCTGAATTAAGTGTTTCATTTGGGAGACATTTGTAGGTAATGCACAACCTCTTACTGTATACAATAAAAGGCATAAGTGTTTGGTTATTTCTTCATTTAGGTTTGGCAAACAGATAGCTTTAGACACTTGGGTTTTCTCGTGCTGACTCAGAGCCCATATCTTAGTAGAAGTCTAGAGACAGGTTTATTCTCACTTCCTGTCTCTGTCTGCTACTATTTGTATAGGCGTTTGATATACTAAGAGGAGAGATTGGATTCTTATGGCATTGTGCAAGAAAAATCTTGAGCATAAGGTATCATGAAATTGAAGAACTCGTCTGACAAATGTGTTTCCTAGATATGAAGGAATCCAATTTTTAGTGTCCAGGAGTAAGACTAACCAACTTCTTAGAAGTGTACTCAAGTTCAAGTCCTTGAATGTTTTTTAGTGAAGAGGAGCTGGCACACCACTCAACCAAACCACTTCAGCTTGATGTTGTTTTTATCTGAGCCTTAAAATACTTGAATAATTATGAGGAAGGAGCTACTCATGGCAATCTTATATTTGCAGATCACAGGTAGAGTATTTAATTAGAGTAAAAAGAAGTTGAGGCCTCCAGCTGAATGGAATAGAGTGAAAACAGAGCATAGAATCACCCCTTCTTTCTCTCACAACTAAAAAAGTGAATGCTGGATGGATTTCTCTGGTGGCCCAGTGATTAAGAATCTGCCTTGTGGTGCAGGGAACGCAGGTTCGATCCCTGGCTGGGGGAACTAATATCCCACATGCTGCAGAGTGGCTGGGCCCATGAGCCGCAACTAAGATCCAACACAGCCAAAAATAAATAAATAGTTTTTAAAAAGTGAGTGCCAACCCTAAGAAACACTAGTTTCACCCTCCCCAAAATAAACCAGCTACCAAATTAGGGAGAGGAGTGCCACCTAACAGTATGGACATGGAAAACAAAACATGTGCGTGTACACACGCATGCAAAATGCAGGCCAAGAAAAGAAAGATTCCAGAGCAACGCGCGGTAGCTCCTAACCCTGACCTCCCTCCCTGCCGCTCTGAAGCTTCATTGGCAAATTCGATGAATCATAAGCGTTCATTATTGCTCTCAAATCTAGAGAAAGTTGAGCTGAATTACTATTCTTATTTTTTCTCTTCTTTTGACTGAGTGGTAGGGGAATGGATATTAGATAGAAGTGGGCAAGTTCTTTTGGATAGCATATTGTATCAGTCAAGATACCACAAGGGAATATAAACTCAAGAGAAAGGGAATTTTTCTCTCATTTGTTCCCAGTGCCTAGATTAAAATAATGCCTAGCAGAGAAGACATAATCAAAATGTGTCAAATGATTGTGGACAAATAAAATCCCAGTGTTCTCCTTCAGGATGGATATGAGTCTTGATTGTAGAGAGGGGTTCAAACAGTTCAAAACACCTATCAAATTCCAGAGGAGAATCCAGGAGTTCTAATTCACACAGATACTATACAGCTTTCACAGGGCCTCCCTTTCCCTTCGGTCTACAGGAAAGTGAGTGGTATTCAATACCAAGTTCTCAAACCACAGCTCAGTGGGGAAATAAGTCAGAGTCCCTGGAAACGGAGTCAAGGAGAAGTCATGTACTCTAGATCAGAACAAAGAGAAGGTCTGGAGAGAACAAGATAGGGGGAAAAAAACTGCAGTACATATCCAAACGTGCTAAGGCAACGCTCCCAAATAAAAACAAACAAAATTAATCAACCCTTAAGAGAAAGGAACCTGGTGTGCAGAGGAATGATAAAACCCCCACTCTTAACGAAAACATGATCCAAAGCACAAAACAGAATTCCTCAGAAGGGCTTTGTGCTATGAATCAAGTTAATGAGAACATGCACTCAGAAAAATATGAGCTCAAAGATGGGATGATAGAACAACAGGAAAGCTACAGAATTAAAAAGGTTGAGGACAAAAACAGTATTATAAAAACAGGTAAAGATGACATAACAAGGAATGTAATAAACATGGCTGCAAAAAAGATTAGTGACCTGGAAGAAAGGCTTATATATAAATACAAGGGGAGCAAAGGAATTAGAAGGTAATAGATTCGAGTTTCAAAGCACTTAACATAATTGAAGATCTCTGAAAAAGAGCCTCCAATAAATGGAACAGGAAAAGAATTTGCAAATATCATACAAGGAAGTATCACTGAAGACAAGCCCACAGATTGAAAGATTATACCACATTCTAGGACATATTGATAACAGAATGTTTAACATTGCGAGCATATCCCTGAACGAATAATTGAAGTTCAAAAACACAGACATTCCTCAGGCATTGAAGCAGGAAAAAAAGAAAAAAGTCACAGACAAGGAAGCAAAAATTAGACTGCCCTCAAAGATCTCCCCAATGCATTCAACAGAGAAGCAATGTATATGCCAACCAACACGTCAAGACATATTCTATCATGAAAGAATGTCAGTCAAGGATAACAGATAATTGGGTCTCATGAATTTCTGGTTTCAGTGATTTAGGATGATGGTGTAGCCAACCTTAGAATATCTATCCTTGCATCTTCCGAAGCATGTCTTCTGAATTCTAACACTGTCAGGTGTTTCATGAGAAAGGGGACTGTAGTCAAACCACTTAGAAACACGGAGTCTTTGTCAGTCTCGCCTTAGAGATTTATAACAAAGTGTGAGAGTGTTGGTTGGTCAGTCATGTCCGACTCTGCAACTCCATGGACTGTAGCCCACCAGGCCCCTCTGTCCATGGAATTCTCCAGGCAAGAATACTGGAATGGGTAGCCATTCCCTTCTCCAGGGGATCTTCCTGACCCAGGGATCCAACTCGGGTTTCCCACATTGCAGGCAGGTTCTTTACCATCTGAGCCACCAGGCAAACCCGGAGATTTATAATACACATCAGCAAATAAACGACTCTAAGAAATTTCTGCATTAGAGAAACCTGATTTTCCTTTAAAAAACATTCTGTAACCCAACATTTTTACTGACATAAATTTTACTCCCCAGAATACCTATTAACATCTTGCTGAAAGAGATCCCATTTGGAGAAATTTTGATCTATGATAATGGAGGGGGAAAAGATTTAATAACTCAAAACTGTAGTCAATCCAAAGCAAATCATATTTATTTGCCTACTTTTCCCCTTAAGAACAGTAATACAATTTTATCATTCATTCATTCATTTTCAAGTATTGAAATTTAAAAATCCAGGTACAGGAAGAAAAAAATATTCCCAGAAGAGGGGTGACAGTGGACCACTTTGAAAGTACTAATAATAAACTCTCTCCTAAAGCAACCATTTTCAATCCTTAAGCACAGCTCAATTTCACATCTGCTTTGTTGAAAGGAATGCATCTCTGAAGACTGCGTTCCCACTATGGAACTCTGGACGTGGCAGGACTAGCTCAGTACAAATGAGAGACGTTCAAGGAGGTGTCCTGAATCCGAACACTTTTTCTTCCTTTGAGAACTAAGAACAACGTAACTAAGAAGGCAAAGGAGTAAACATCTTCTATTCCAGAAGAAAAACAAAACCACTGCTGCTTTGCAATACTTTTCCCTACTTCTCAGTAATTTTCCAATTTACACAAACAGTTTCTGAGAGTGTGCAGTGCCTTCTAATTAGGTTATATACATCTGCTGGAGAATGGTTGAAAGACTTTGCTGTCTACTCACATCCTCTCTGGAGAAGGCAATGGCACCCC
Source organism: Giraffa tippelskirchi (assembly GCF_054371585.1). Taxonomy (NCBI): domain Eukaryota; kingdom Metazoa; phylum Chordata; class Mammalia; order Artiodactyla; family Giraffidae; genus Giraffa; species Giraffa tippelskirchi. The sequence continues at coordinate 111,627,196 of NC_137278.1, read as the reverse complement.
ACTCCAGTACTCTTGCCTGGAGAATCCCATGGACAGGGGAGCCTGGTAAGCTGCAGTCCACGGGGTCGCTAGGAGTCGGACACGACTGAGCGACTTCACTCTCACTTTTCACCCTCATGCATTGGAGAAGGAAATGGCAACTCACTCCAGTGTTCTTGCCTGGAGAATCCCAGGGACGGCGGCGCCTGGTGGGCTGCCGTCTATGGGGTCGCACAGAGTCGGACACGACTGAAGCGACTTAGCAGCAGCAGCAGCAGCAGCAGCAGCACATCCTCTCTTATGCCACTTTGAACTGGAACAAGTATTTTAATTCAAGTCTGAGTTGTCTCTATTTCCCTCCCATCCTATTAGGAGAGAGATAGTTGCCAGGAATGTGGAGTGAAATGTGGGAGGGAGCTTTCAGCTTTCAGATAGTGTTATATCTGTCTGTACTTGCAAGATATCACCAGGGAGCTGATGAAGATAAGCGAGCAGGTTAAGGAATAACTAACGTAGAGAAGGTCAAAGGATTTCAAGGAGTGAAGGAAGGGACCCATTAACCGGAACGCAGCAGAAACAACAGGAATCATCAGGATATGCTGCCCCCTGCAGGATATTTATGGAACAACACATCAGTTAAAATTAAAGTGTTCAACAATATCACTGTTGACAGGATGTGTTCTTCTGGTTGGGGTGTTATTTGGTAAGGTCTAGAAAAGTTGAAGATGTACATTCCCTATACCCCAGAAATCTCACTCTCACATAAACATCCTAGAGATATTCGTCTATTTTTGTATAAGGAGACATGTATAGGAGTCCTCCCTGTTGCACTGTTTGTGACAGTATGAAATTGGAAACAACCCAGATGCTCATTAGCAGCAAAATGTAAACCTTAATAGGAGTATATTCTGACCATGGAATGCTGTACAGCAATTTAAAGCTAGCAAGTTTACATTAATCAATATGAATTCATCTCAAGAATATAATTTGGATACATTCCTGCATAAGGATACATAATATGATGTGTGTGTGTGTATTAGTCTCTCGTCGTGTCTGACTCTTTGTGACCCTATGGACTGTAGACCACCAGGCTCCTCTGTCCATGGAATTCTCCAGGCAAGAATCCTGGAGTGGGTAGTCATTCCCTTCTCCAGGGGATCTTCCCGACCCAGGGATCCAACCCCGGTCTCACGCATTGCAGGCAGATTCTTTACCGTATGAGCCACCAGGGAAGCCCACATAATATGATACATTTATATATATAAAGTTTGAAAACACATAAAATACATAGAGTATGTTGTCACTTATATAACTGAAGACATGCGAAAACAAAACTGTTTGTGTAATAAAAACATACTTAAGAATAATGAACATAAAACATGAAACTAGGCTGAGAATCACAAACATCAAATTTAAGAAATTTGATTAACAGTTACCTCTGAGGACAGAATGAGAGCAAAAGGTTCGGAAAGGGTACCTAAGGTGCTGTGATTATATGTGCTAAGCTTTGTTTCTCTTGTGTACAGGGTATATAAATATTCATTATATTATACTTAACATTGTAAGGCCTGAAATATTTCATTAAAAGCAACTGAGGAGCTCTGATCCAGATTCAACTAAAATGTCTGAAGTCCCTGCCGTGAGGGCCCTTTCACATTTGGTAGCACGACTGCCAACAATGAACCAGTCTGTGCTTACAAATGTAACTGAATCCCACCATCTTGAGATGTCCGGAGTTACCCCACCTGACTTGCCCATCAATCAAGTTCCCATCTGACCCGCACCAGATGGCATGAGCTCACCATCATGACTGAGGGGTTCGTGCAGAGAAGGTGCAGGTAGAAGAGAAGGAAAGCAAGGCAGGTCGTGAAGACTTGAAAGGGAATTTGGTGGATTTGGAACTTTGTGTTCCAAATGGCTTCAGTTTCCTTCTTTTGAAGGCTCACCTTCTCTCTCAACTTATTGAACACTGAGTCATGTGGGCGGAAATGAAGACATTCTTGGTTGTAGCACTGTGAGTGCTTGCTGCATGAGGAAGAGGGTAAAATATCTTGCATTGGTTTTATTTGGCTGTAATGGATAAGACTCAGAGGTCAGTTAGTTGGGTGCTTAAGGTGAGGCTGGAGGTTCCAATTTGAGGCCCCTGTAGGGCATTTCAAGCATCCAATGAGGTGACATCCTCCGTCACTGGCTGTCAACACTGGCTTCACATTTTAATCAGTGGAGAGTTTGAAAAACCACTGATTCCTTGGGCCCACTCCCAGAGATTCTGAATTGGTTGGTCTGGGCTGGTGCCTTTGGTGTTCACATTTTACAGCTGTCACTTTCCCATGATTCTTACAGTCATTCAGCATTGAGGACTGCTGGGCTGCAGTTGTTATGTCTGTGGTCCTGATAGACCATTGAGCAACTTTCTGGGCCACTGGTTACCATGGTTGGGATGGTCACCGCCGGCCTATCCCGTAGACGCGTAACCAAGTAATTACGAACGTATGAGTCGTGGAAGGTCGTACATGTTCTATACTCAGGATATAAACTGAGGACAGAGGGAGCTCCATGCAGTCCAGCTCTGGAGGGGAGGAGTTTTTCTGCCGAGGGAGGGATGACTAATGTTTTGAGAGCCTTGTTGTCAGCATGGGGTTTTGAGCAGCCTCAGCATGACCTGAGAACTTGATAAAAATGCAGAACTTCAGGCCCCATCCTTTTTGCTGTAGAACTTTGCTACAGAAGACCTGCAGAAGCAGAATCTTATTTTAACAAGGTTCCCAGGAGATTCATATAAGCACGAAGGCCCGAGAAGCACCATTTTGGAGGATGAAATACCAGTTCTCCAGGCTGGAGGCTGGAGCATGACCATCCTGTGAGAGTACCAACACCCAGAGCTTCCCCCGCATGTGAAAGGGGGTGGGCTCTCTCAGCTCGGGCAGACGGTGAATGAGGAGCAAGTGCTGGCATCTGGAGACGCGGGCCTGAGCCTGGTCACGAAGGGGCTTGTGGAGTTTTCTCAGGAATTTGGATTTCATCCTGAAGGTGGTGAGAGGCTAATTAAAGCCAATGAAAGATTTTCAGCAGGAGAGTGGCACAGTGAGATTTTTGGTTTAGGAAGACACCACTGGCAGGAGTGGGGAGGATGGAAGGAAGGTCAGGGCAGGAGCCCAGGGGCCCCGGGTTTGGGAGGCTATTACCATCACAGAGAAGTGGTGAGACCTGAACCCAGGCAGCCCCGGAGCGGGGGAGGTGGAGGGGAGATGGCGGATTATCTGAGAAGTCTGAGCAACAGGACTTATCACCACTGACAATTCTCGTTTCCTTGAAAAGCCTTTTAGAAATATGTTGTATATCACTGGAAGAGGAAAAACTAATACATAAACAAACCTCAAATCAAAATTTTCAAATACCTGATCCTAAATCAAAGTAAAACTCAAGAAAACAGGATTAGAAGGAAAACACAGGTATCCATGATGAATCGTAGAAGCAGATAAGACCGAATGAGTGCTGCCTCAAATTGTATTAAATGGACACTTTTGATGACTGATAATTGATGAACACTTTATAATTTAGATGAGGTTCAAAATGCATGTTGTACAATTTCGCAGGAAACAAAGCACAGAAAGAATATGTACACACACACATATATATATCTCTCCAGATTCTTGTTGTATTTTTGTTGTTTATGACTACAAAGTATGGTTTCCTTACTGGCCACAAAAGAGCTATTCTTTTCACATTTCATTGAAGGTGTAATTATCTTCTAGAGCATATTATACCTTTTACCTCTGTTCATCAGTAGCACATTTGTAAAAGAATTTGTTAGTCCCAAACCTATAAGAGCAGAAATAAATTTCCAATTGTCTGTTATTTGAAATATTAATGAGGCTGATTGTTTTTTATTCATTCTCTTACCAAAAACAAAAAATTGAATTCAATCTTTCCTTCCGTTTTTATCTTTTAGTCAATAACATTAATGGTATATGAGAAGGCTTAGTATATTATTAAATGCATTTAAAAAAAGATATTTACAAAACATGAAACTAAATTACCAATGCTATAGTTTTTTATACCTTTGAAAATGTGATTATCTGTTATTTTATCACAAAAGCATGAATGTAAAACCGCAAATCTACTTAGAAGAGGATTCATATATATAAACATCAGATGGTAATGACAATGACTGTATATGTTTCTGAGCAGTATTGGGTTGGCCAAAAAGTTCTTTTTGAGTTTTTCTGTATGATGATATGGGAAAATGCAAACAAACTTTTTGGCCAACCCTGCATTTGAACATGAGAGGAAAATAGCAAAGGAGTTGAACTTTTTGTCTTTGCCCTCAGCCTTGCTGCTGTCTCCTCTTTCAGGCAAATATCTACCAAACCTTTGCTTTCAGGAGACCAGAGTGGTCACCGGACCACTTCTTCAATTTCCTGACCTTGCCTCTCTGCTTTCTTTCTGTCTTTCTGACAACAGCAGCTCAGACTTAACCTTCACAATTCCCTCCTTCTTATTACTTTCTCAACAGAATATTCCCTAGGTTTGGAATGAAAATCCTTTAATATCTATTTACACTCCAGAAAACGAAAACACAAATGATTTGTAGTGTCAACGGCCCTACCATTCCAATGTAGCTGCACTACTTATGCAAACCGCCTGGAGACCTCAAAAGTTCAGAGAAAGCTGAATTTGCATGCATGGCTGGGATCCTGATTGCAAATAGGCTGAGGCTTGCAGAGTTCAATGGTAGCATAGCTCAGCACTTTCTACAGAGAAATCCTAAAATGTCCAGATTGTCTCTTCCATTGACTGTTAACTGGAACAACATCTGGGGAGGGCAGTTTTGCAACATTTTATCAGCGTTTCAAATGCACATTCCCTTCCACTCAGGGATTCTGCTTGGAAGTTTTTAGGCTGTAAATTCTCCTGGCTAAATATCCAAAATATGTGTGTGCTCAGTCATGTCCGACTGTTTGCAACCCCAGGGACTGTAGCCTTCCAGGCTCCTCTGTCCATGGCATTATCCCAGCAAGAATATTGGAGCAGTTTCAGTACTTTGCCATTTCCTCCTCCAGGGAATCTTCCCGACCCAGGGATCAAACCTGCATCTCCTGAATCTCCTGCATTGGCAGGTGGGTTCTTTACCACTGTACCACCTGGGAAGCCCAAGTATTCAAAGGTACATGAATAAAGAGATTCAAAATAGTATTGTTTGTGAAGGCAAAAGCACTACATACAATCTCTATGTATCTACTACTAGAGAATGATTTAAAAATTACTGTCTATTCACATAGTAAAATGGTAGGCAACTGCTCTGTGCTCCTGCAGAGACACCTCAGTGGTAAAGCCAAGGAATTTCTTGGTGGGCTTTACTGTTCCCTACTTCTCAGCACCCCCCTTTCTTAGATTTGGGCCCTTGATGTTCCGTTTTATCTAAAGTGGATTACAGCAGAGCTTTCAGGCCTTTTGTCAGCCAGATCGCCTTTGTCAAGTTCCTTCTAAACCTACATTATAGTGATGTCACTATAAACATAATTACATTTTAAAAAGTAAAAATAATATGATGATATTTATACATAATACAGAATCTATGCATATATGCATATGGAAAATTTCTGGAAGGATTTACCTGAAACAGTGGTTATCTCTAGTTAGAAGGGTTGGCTATGGGGTTGGAGAGGGACTTTACACTTCTGGTCTGTTTTTACTGCTTTTTCAAGAACACATTACTTTTATAAATTAAAAAATTGAATTTAAACAAACAATTCTACATACAAAGTACATAAAATGAAAAACTGGGAAAGGCCATTGGAAAAGGGCAGTTATCTAAGTCCTTTGTGAGCAGACACCCTAACCAGATGCCACAGATAAACACAGTCCCTGTGTTTCCTGTGGTGGTCGAGGCATCAGAAATGTGTCTGTTTTGCCCATCAGTGTATCCCTACTGAAGAAATGGCTCCTCTACAGTCCAACTGCCTCTTGATTCTTTAGGACCCTGAAGGTTTTGCCTTAAGGCTGGCAGGGGTGGCAAACATCACTTCTTCCGAGAAGTCTCCTGTGATTCTTGTAGCCCTCACTGGCTCCTGTATTCTTTGCACTCCTATTACAAAAAATTCATTGCTTTAGGGTTGGTGCCTATCTGCCCTTTATTTATACTGACAGCATTCCTTTTCTTTCCAGGCCGTTGATGATAGGAAGAGGTCTTCAGCATAATTACAGCTGCTCCCATCATAGTGTGCCCTGTTACCCTGCAGATTGACTGATAGCAAATGAAGGTTTTACTTCTGTGCCAGTTTTGCAGGTAGGGCTTCTTTGTGTGGTAAAGGGAGAAGATCACGCAGCATGTGCCAAAGTGCATATAAGGGGCCATTCCTGCACGGTAGACACAACTATCCTGGGAGAGTCTTGATTCAGGACAAAGTCTTGACTTCTTAGCATGAAGTATGTGTTCTCAGCCTGTCAACACACACACGTGCACACACTCAGAATCCTCATCTGCAGCCACTTTCTGCTACACACCCATACTCCAGCTTCACAAAATTATTTGTCTTCCTGGAATGCACAGTGTGTTTTTATACCACGACAATAATTTATCCCACCTGTGGTTCAGTGGCATCCAGAACGCAATTAACCCATATTCATTTTCTCCTTCCTTTGCATTTTGCTTAATGATGCTTAACTCTAAATAGCTTCTTCCATAGAAGGAGAAAAAAGACTCCAGTGAGACAGCTGGGAGGATGGGCAGCGGCGCACCGGGTCTTACAGTCTGGTGGGTGTGTAGTGTTCCGTTTTGTTGCCTGCTAAATTTTCACTGGGGTGTGCTCCGTATGAGTCACTGTACAACATCTAGCCTAAATTGTGAACAAAAACGAGTATTCGTTTTCCTTACATGTATGGAAGAGAATTGTTAGGCTCACAGAGAAAAAGAGGTAGTTGTGGTTCAACGTTTAATTTTTGGTTCTGCTGGTTGAAGATGAAGTTTATTTTTATTCCTCCTAAGTTTTAGTTGCACCTTAGTATTCAGGCTTGTATTTGTCTGAGGTTTTGTCCTTATGATCTAATTGGGAATTCTCCTATGGTGTTCAAATGACCTCTTATATTAACTCTTGATTTACTAACTGGCTTCTAGACACAAAGAGAGGATTAAACCTGCAGAGATAAACTGTTCCAGAATAACGTATATAACACACAAGCAAGAAAGTACTTCAATCCCATTCACAGAGAGTTTGTGTCTAAGATATGTGAAGTTCTCTGCTTAGCAAACATCAGGAAATGATACCAACATGCAACTGGCATGTTGTGATCTGGCTGCTTACATCACCCTGGCTTTTGAGGTAGTGAAATGCCGCACACCATCAGATACTTAAAGCCATAAAGTCGCTTGCAGCTCAGTTACAAATTTAGATAGGAAAGTATTTGGCATGAAAATAATTAGCAGATAGATCTTGAGGTTCGCTTGAATAAAGTTGGAGATCCTCTGAATATTTTTACCTGCCTCTCCGCTGAGACAAGAGCTTGATAGTCAACTCAAGGGAATGACTCGGCTAGGAGAAAACTCACAAGTTACATAGGAAGGATTGTCTATCAAGATCATGGCAAAATAAACCAAGATCAGGGTGGCTTCTTTCTTAAACAATGTACAAAACAAACTGAGGTACTTTACCTGAAGTGGTCAGGTGGCATCTTCATTGAGTGCCACTGAAATGGAAGGATAACCTCTTCTCTTAGGTTGCCATTCATAAGCATACATGACTCATCAACAGCTAGGGTCTTGTTCCTTTCAGACCAAAGTTAATATTTCCAAATTTGAGTTCACGAACCTCTTTCTCTCATGTCCTATCTTTTCACAGTAATAAAGAAGGCTACATCTAAGGCAGGGGGAAATGTTCCAATACAATAGTAATCCAAATAAAAGAAATTCAAATAAAAATGAGACTCCTAACTTGGTTCTATCAGGTTGGCAAAGACTTAAAAAAATTATATAACGTTCATTGTTGGTCAAATTGTACAGTCATCTACTAGGATGGGAGGGTAATAACAATGTAAAATACTAATAATCTTTCTAAAGGGGAATTTGGCATGCCAAAGCCTTAAGATATGCATATGTTTGATTGGAAAATACACCTTCTTAGGTATATTTTGGATGTAACTGAGGATATGAGAAAAGATGTAGTGACAAAGATAATAATTGTGGTGGTGGTTTAGTCACTAAGTTGTGTCTGATTCTTGCAACCCCGTGGGCTATAGGCTGCCAAGCTCCTCTGTCCATGGGATTTCCCAGGCAAGGATACTGGAGTGGGTTGTCATTTCCTTCTCCAGGGGATCTTCCCAACCCAGGAATCAAACTTGGGTCTCCTGCACTGCAGGCGGATTCTTTACCAACTGAACTATGAGGGAAGTCCTATTAATTGCAGGGTGGCTTATAATACAGAAAAATTTGAAATGACTAAAGAATTTAACAGTTGGATGTTGGTTAAATAAACTATGGTAAAATCACATAAAGAAATAATCTATAGTCATTTAAAACAACATTGAAAAATTATTGATGCAGAATAATGTTCACAACATCATGTTGTTAACAAAAGTAGATTAAAAATTAGCATGTTTTGTATATTCCAACTTTATAATGGAAAGTATATAGGTATATAGATGTACATAAAGATAGGCCTAGAATTATGTACTAAAAAAATTAACCCCATTATTTCTGAGTGGTGAAATTCAAGATAGTTTAAAATTTTTTCTAATTATCTGCATTTTCAAAAATTTTATAATTTATATTTACATTAGTGAAAAACAAAGCCTACTTCTAGTTAAATTAATCAATATGAATATTCACAGAGAAGCTAAGTCATCTATGACTGTGACAATGATAGCAAGTCAAGGAGCCAGTGAGTCTATGATGGATACAGTGTGTTGCCTACTCCAGTATCCACTTCAGACCTCATCCTTAGTTTTAGCACCCCAAATTTTAGGTGGGCACACTGCCAGAATAAAAAACTACTTTTCCCAGCTTCCCTTGCAGGTAAGGTGGTCAAGACTAGATTCTGATCATTGAGACATAATTGGAAATACCATGTGGGACTTGAAGAATTTTCACTAAAGGGCATGGGTTTACTTTATTTCCCCTCTTTTCCTTCTCACACGGATGTAGCTGCTGCCACAGGAGTCCATGACATGGAAGCCTCATGCAGAGGATAGTAGAGGAGAAAGATAGCTATAGCTTCCTTGTGACACATGGAGACATCATGTCAACTCTGGACTGACGGCTTTCACTCTGTTTCATATTGTAGAATCATAAGTTTCTATTTCCTTTAAACCACTGCTATTTTGGGGTTTTCAGTTATTTGTTGCCATGCCCGGGCCTAACTAATATATAGACTAATTGTATTTGTGGTTGTTGCTAGCTGATCAGAACCCTTTACTGAAGGGCTTCTTACAATTGGTTGTCCAGAAAAAGAGAAAATATGGAGCATCATTAAAACCATACTTTTGATGTATCTACACTAGCATGTTGAATTTCTTGAATTTATAGATGACTCTCTCATTAGTCGATTTTTTTTGATGCAGCAGATAAGCCTATCTAGATATGACATCAAAGGTTGATACAGCTAATTATAATAGCAATAGCTTCCAAATATAATTCTTAATCATATGAGTTAAACATTAAATAGATGTTAATGATGATGAGAATAATGACATTTTCACACCAGTGCAAATGTGACTTTTTAAAGTACAGAAGCTTTTAATAAATGCATTTAGGAAAAAAGAGCCAATTACTAAAGGCAAGTTTATCATCTGGGATGTATTGGTTTTTTTTTTTTTTTTTAAATTTATTCTGCTTATTTATTGGCTGCCCTGGGTCTTCATTGCTGTGTGCAGGCTTTCTCTAGTTGCAGCGACTGGAGGCTACCCTCTTGCTGTAGAGCGCAGGCTCAGTAGTTGTGATGCATGGACCTAGTCGCCCTGTGGCATGTGGAATCTCCCCGGACCAGGAATCGAACCCGTGTCCCCTGCATTGGCAGGCAGATTCTTATCCACTGGACCACCAGGGGAGTCCTGGAATGTTTTGTTAAAGGAATTTTTGCCAAATGAATATTTCTGTGAACCAACTTATAAGGTTGAGAGAAAAACTCTATTGACCTCTGAAACAATACATGGATTCTTTAGCATGAAGTCTTATTGCTACAAAAATTAAGAGGAACAGTATAATTTCTATCATCAATGGATGTCATCTATTATTCTCTTTGGGGGATTTGTCACTTATTTTTCCAGATTTCACCATTATGTGGCCAATTTAGAGAACAGTTTGATTGGGTGCTTCAAGGATATAAACCTTGATGATGCTGAAAAGTTTCTTTTGTCAGTTCTGCTTCTATAAAAAACACTCAGGCATTTTTTGAAATGGTGTGACAATATAGGCAATTAAAAAACACAAAGTTAGTTCTTTCCATCCTCCAACTGTAAGATATTATTAGAAATGAAAGTGGTCTGAGTAGAAAAGAAGGAAAAAAAAAATTTTAGAGAGACACCCTCTTTTTCTTTCTTTTATTTTTCTCCTTATCAATGCAAATGTTCATGTTTTCATCTCTGTAGGAATTTTTCCTCACTGCATTCCACAAGCCCAGAGAAACTCGCTGGAACTCATACAAAACCCTCTCCTGCTGCCATATTAGGAATCAAAATGTGTAGCAGAAACCTACTGCCAAGTCGAGATAATCAACAGGGAATGTCTGTGCCTTCAAGCCAAATGAGTGCAGAGAAATGATCAAGGCAGCAAAATAAATAATAAAACTGAGGACTGGCTTTAGATTATGGTCTTGTTATATCCCACTCACTAATAAAGCTGTGCTGGAAATTTCTGTACCTCTTGGCCAGTCAAGTACCAGAGTCTAGTTCTGTCTAATTTTACTGTAGATATAATACACTCTAGGTCACAAGTGTAGTAAAAAGAAATAATATATCTCTGTCTTGTTAACTGCATCAAAAATTGTTGTGCTTTGCACACCTCCTAAATCTTCTACCTTAATACCAAAGTGATTCTGCAATACCTTAAATTTTAGGTTTTTCTTTCACCAACTTTTGGAAAGGGCCTATCAGCATGTGGAAGTTACCAGAAGACTATCTGGCTATTGTTTTCACTCCAATTGAAACTGCTTGTGAGATAAGTAATATCTTCCTAACTTATACCGAGCACTTGGTCTATCACATACTTGATGGGAAATAAATTTTTAATTAATACATGTGACAAATTAAGAGCTGCTTCAAACCACAACACAGTGGTTCTGAGATCCTAGCAAGGCACAGGATGGGGATTACATAGTGAGGGCTAAGCAATTAGGTAATGAATTAAACAGACTATTGTGGAACGAACTGCCTGCTTTATGAAGACAGTAATGATTACACCTGAGAATGTAATGCTAGTACGATGAGAAATTTGACCTTGCGGCCACATTTCAGAAGTTTTAAAGGAGGCAGGTGTAAGAACTGAGGAGATCAGAGAACAGAAGCTTTCATAAATCAAGACAATAGATAACAGGAGTCTGGGTGAGAGCAAAATTGTACACTCAGGATGAAGCAGAGAATTCAGAGCTATTACAAGGTAATTTGTGTGCTGTGACTCCCTGGGAAATTATAATTATAAGAGAAATAATAGACCTATGGTGAAATCACCTCTGGTCATATTACCTGGATGAGAAAAAAAAAATAACAAAGGGGAAAAAAAGTGGTCTAGAACATTTGAAGGTACAGGGACAAACCAACAAAAATGCTTTCTTTGTATGATTATAGCATGCCATAGTTTACAAGATTTCCCTGGGTCTTGTCTCATTTGACCCTTTGTGAAGTCTGCAAGGAGGACCTTCTTACTCCCTTAAGCCACGTGAGGGCACAGGTTGAATCAATTCTGCTAAATAACTTGCCCAAATTCTCTGTAAGACTGTGCACTAGATCTCAAGTCCTTTCTCAAATTCCCACTAATGCCAGCCTAAGAGGTTGTTGGTGCTTTCTGGGGGTTCCTCCTTTCCTTTGCGATGAGACTTAGTAAAAGCTCCCCAGTTTGTTCGTTTGGTTGTCCAGCCTTCCATGTGAGCAATCTTTAATAGTCGCGGGAGCCCACAACTTGGGTTTGGGGAGGAAAAGCTATGCCCTGAATAGACAGAGAGATGGGGATGGAATGCCCCCTGTTAGGAGGACTGGGAAAAGATGCCCAGATACCCTGGCTGCTGCTGCCATCTCCTGTTCAGAATGCTCACCCAGACCTGCCCTAACACACGTTTGCTGTAAATCCGAGTGTCATACCCAGGTCCACCTGATTCCAGGTGAGGCTCAGGAATATCCCTTCATGCATTTGAGGTTCCCTATTCAACCTGTTCTGGAGGCCGGACTTCTGGTGACCAGCATGAGAAGCTGGTGAGAACAGGATGAAGGGAGTGAAGGCTATTGTTTGCAGGAAGAGGGAGCTGGGAAGAAGAGGTCTGTGAGGTGGAGACGTGGTCAAAGATGGAGGTAAGGAAGGCAGCGAGGTGCATCTACTCTGAGTGTCTTGCCTGAACCACCACTGAAACAGAAACCTCTGTGCTGGCCATGTGCAAGAGAGGTGAGAGAAAACAGAAAATCGGATCCACTCCTGATTTCAGGAGCAGTCATCAAAGGAGCCTCAGATGAAGCTGACTTTTCCAGATAAATTGGTTATGTGAATTCTGGTTGTATATCTCACCATCCACTGAGGCTTGGAAATAACTCACAGATGAATTCAGCCTTTTTTGCTCCTGATGCTGTAGTGTAGATTCTTAAAGGGTCTGGTGAAGAGGCATGGCCAGAGTATCTGCAGAGGCTAATGCTGTGAGGGTATAGAGTATGTTTTGGGCCCAAGTGTAGCATAATATGGGCTTCCCTGGTGGCTCAGCAATAAAGAATCTGCCTGCAATGAAGGAGCCACAGGAGACGTGGGTTCGATCCCAGGGTCAGGAAGATCTCCTGGAGAGGGGAATGGCTTACTCACTCCAGTATTCTTGCCTGGAGAATCCCATGGACAGAAGAGCCTGGTGGGCTACAGTCCACCAGGTTGTCAAAGAGTCAGACATGACTGAGGCAACTTAGCAAGTTTGCACGTAGCATAGTATAAATTTGAGTTTTGCTCAGAAGTGACCACTTAACAGTCCTATTTCTAGGGTTTCATTTTTTAAGGAGAGTAGAATGAATTTTATGAAGATCAACCATTATAATTTAGCCTGCCATTCACGGGAATTTCATTAGGCAATGCAGGCCTCCAACCAGACAGATGGCTATTAGACTGCTCCCGTATTTGATAAATTAGCTTTATTGGGTCCCCACAGTTTTGCTTTTACCCTGTGAGATCTGTACTCAGAGGTGAGGTCCCTTTGCAGTGTTGTTATCTTGCTTATCCTTGGAGCTCTGGCTTAGTTCCAATTTTAAGAGTAAAATGGATTCTGAGGCCCATTTATAAAATATGACTCAGCTTCATATATTTAAAGAAAACACACAGATTAAACATTTTCAGCCACATTGGTTGGAAAATTTCTCAGGTGGCATCATTCCTGTAATTAAGAAACTTCTAAAATTGTTATTCCCAAACAGCAGCCTTTCTGGGGGGCTTACTAAAAACAAGTTGCTGAGCCCCACTCACTGATGCAGTAGATACTGGGTGATATCTGAGAATTTGCCTTTCTAACAGCTTCTAGCTGTTGTTGATGCTGCTAGGCCTGGGACCACACTTTGAGACACACACATGTTTTTTACCAACCTCTTCCCACCTCTTTCTTTCTTCATCTCTAGATCATGATGATAGTCATTTGGGCCTGTCATGGGCTGAATTATGTTCCCCCAGTTCATATTGTTGAAGACTTAACCCCTGGTAGTACCCCAGAATGTGACTGTATTTGGTGATGGGGTCTTTAAATAGGAAACTAAGATTAAAATAGGGGTGGGTCTCATCCAATTGAAGCCTATCATAGAGAAACGCTGACCTTTGTTGAGCGCCTGTGTTGTGTTCAGTTCACGTCTGACTCTTTGCAAGCCCATGGACTATAGCCCCCAGGTTCCTCTGTCCATGGTCTTTCTCAGGCAAGAAAACTGGAGGGGGTTGCCGTTTCCTCCTGCAGGGGATCTTCTAAACCCAGAGACTGACCCTGTGTCTCCTGTGTCTCTTGCACTGGCAGGTGGGTTTTTTACCACTGAGCCACCTGGGCAGCCCCAGTCTTTCCCAAGGAGGAGGGAATTCTGCCTGCAAACTGCTTTCGGATTTTTGAGCTGCAGCATCAATTCTGCCCTGGTTCTTCAGCCTCCTGTTTACCCTGACAACCTTGAAAATTTCATGTGAGTCAGTTCCTTAAATTTTCTTTCTCTTTACACACACGTATCCATCTTATTGGTTCTGTTCTTCTGAAGTAGGGGTCTGCAACCCTTGGTACCAGCCTGTTAGGAATCAGGCCACACAGCAGGAGGTAAGCAGCAGGCAAGCAAGTAAGCAAACAAGCTAAGCTCTCCATCACTCACATTACTGCCTGAACCATCCCCTCCCCTCCCACCCACCGTCCTTAGAAAAATTGCCTTCCATGAAACTGGTCCCTGGTGCCAAAAATGTTGGGGACTGCTATTCTGGAGTACCTTCATACAAGGTTTCATTCCTATTCAAGTTCTGGTTGAAGTCTGAGGATAAATCTTTTCTTAGGAGTATTTTTCGGTATACATAAAGCACTGGGAAAATGGAGCCTGCTGGCTTTTCCTGTGTATACCTATCCCTTATCGCCTTTTATGATTGTCTGTTCAGATATATTGAAGATATATGATGTATGGGGATTGCTGTGTGCTCAGGAAGAGAACCTAACGGGCTCTCTGTCATGGGGACCATGCTTTGCATTGCTTTTTTAATAGTCTTGTTTGTGGTCAGTGTTATAAAAAACTCTCCCCTAAGTCTGACTGTTCCTTGGGACTGTGGTTTAACTGCAAGGGCTAATTCAGGCCCTTAATATGCAGGGGAGTCACGTGGAATTTCCTCGGAGTATTCAGAATGCTTTACAAATGTGTCAGCGTGAGTGGCTATGGTGTCTTATTGCCTTCATTTTGACTTTTCCCTAAGTTCTGCCTCACACACTGAGGATTTAATGAGCTTTCACAGAGATGTCTACATCAAAACAGCCCTGCCGGAGCCATAAGCTTTACTGAGCTTGCTTGTCTCATCTTCTGTTGTGGTTTTTTTCTCTGCGTCCAGCATCCATGTGATTGAACTTAGGGGGGCTATTTAAGTTTGCAGCACAGAGGAGACACCTGTGAAAATCTGCCTTTGGAGGCTGCCCATCCTGGAGGGGTGTATCTTGGGCTGCCTTGTTTTTAAGTTTGCCTGGTGAATAGAAATTAGAGCTTTCAGAATGGCTTAGTCCTAATCACTGCAGTGAAAAAAGCCTTCATCAAACCTGAAACCCAGGCTTTATCTCCCAAAGCTGGAAAACCCTGAACTCGTGCTGAGACTGGAAGGAAAAATCACAGCATGTCGAGATGGCAGCACCTACTGGTCAAGTGCGGTAACGCAGCTTGCGGGAGGCGCGGTCTTGAGGCTGGCCCGGAGCTGGTCCCAGGGGGCTGTGTAGGGTTTCTGGAAGCTTTCCATGCGAGGGATGCCTCCTCTCTGAGCTTGCGAGGGCTGGAACGACCCAAGCTGGAGGGTCAGTCAGTGTCAGAAGGTTCTCTGAAGGGCTTGGTGCTTCTGAAAGTGCCACAGCACTCGCCTGCAAACAGTGCTGTGACTAGTCCACCTTTTTCTTCCTAAAAAGCCTGCGACTTCATTATTATTTTTATTTTTTGCGATGTAATTATTTTTAATGTCTAGCTTCCATGAGGTAATCTCCTACTGAGGAGCAAAATACAATTGAAAAGTAAAATACTTCTCACAGGAATCTCCTAGACAGCAAAGGTACTTAGAAAAGACAGGTATTCCAGAGTGGAAGAGCAGGCCAACCTGGGTCCCCCCCCCCCCACAGGCTTTATCATCAAGAGATTTATATTACTAGCTTCATGAATGCCAAGTGAAAGTGTTATGGGAATATTATAGCAATTCTTGATATGTGGTCTGTATGGAAACTGATAATTGACTGCTAGTTAAGAGAGTTCTTTCAAGCTAACCACCAGTGTTACAGTTGCCTATGTTTGACTTCATAAAGCATTTTGATACGGTATAATAACAATAAAAAGCAGATGAGCCAGGCGGCATTATATCCATCTTCTAGATGTGGTAACAGAAACAAGAAACTGAAGAGGTTTACTGAAGGTCACATTGTTTGTTAGGGCTGGCACCCAGGTGACATGTCCCTAACTGCTACCATGGTGCTTCTCAGACTTGCTGGGGTGATGACACGCATCCCTAGATTGTTATGATATTGTATAAAGGGGTGAATGAACATATAAGGAAGTCCTACTTTTGGCTTAGAGGTTCTTCTAGGTTCACGTATCAGCTTCACAAAAACCAAATACATGACAGTGACGCAGACAACAGTGAGTGAGGAACGGTGACCAAAGCAGCACCTGCCTTTCCACACTGTGCCTTTGGTCTCAAGCATTAGATGGTCGCTGTCAGATGGCATGGTTAACTGTAGACAAGCTGTACAGACGTGACGAAAATGGCCTTAAAGTTCCAGAGCCCTGATTTCTGGCCCTTGACCTTCCTGCAAGCAGCCACCTACCTACCCCCTTTGTGTTTCTTTGCTTTGTGAAAAATTGAAAACCCTGCCTCCCATCTTCACTCTTGCACTTTCTGCCTGGCACACTCTGTACAAAGTACAGTTGGTAGGGGATTAATGTAATGACATGGAGGGTCCAGAAGTTCTAGAAGGAGGGAAAGGAAACTTGTTTTGCAGGCAGCAGGAAAGACTCGCCTGTGTGCTGGGCATCATGCTTGCTTCTGTACATGTATCATTTCATTTAGATCATCAGTAATAGCCAAGAGGTGTAGATGTTTGTTACAATGGAGAAATCATGGGTCAGCTGGGATCTTTGCCTCAGGTCCCCTTGCCTGCTTCTCTCTCCGATGTCACACTGTGTCTGGAAACATTAAGGAGGATCAGGCGTAGGGGAAGGAGGTTACAGTGGGGACTCTGAAGACAATGGAAGGTCTTACTAGTGTGTTTGAAGTGAGGCTCAAGAATAGGAGAGAAGGTGGGGAACTAGGTATGGTCTACTCATCTTGGCTTGAGAGAGAAGGGTACTTGAACTCTTTGCTTTCATTTGAGTCATTGTGGTTTGTCCAGCTGTATGTAAATGTGAAAGATAGAGCTTCTCTTAAGACATTGTTCTTTCGGATATAATAATTAGCTTAAAATGTATTCCTCAAGAAAAGCAGAGGGAGGGCAAATATCCTTTGTTTCATTGTTTCTCATTACTGTCGACACCAGCATCCCCTGGGAGACTTGTGCGAAATGCAAATTCTTGGGCTCCGCTCTGGATCTCTGTGGTTGGGTGGATGGGACCAGCAATCTGTATTTTAACCAGATCTCCAGATGATTCTGAATTACACCCAAGTCTGAGAACCACTTCTTTACTCTGTAATATCTACTACCTGAGAATTTTAGTCTTTCCTCATCTATACGTGAAAAGGTACCTTTAAAAACAAATCATCAGCAATCATCAAATGTGCTTGCTAAGACTTAATTTATTTCTCTCCTGGTATGTAATGGAAGATAAGTGCAATACTAGGAACTGTCTGGTTATTATAGATAAAGCCAATGGAGGTTTTTTCCTTCCTGGCAATATATTTGAACACTTTAATTCTAGAGAAAATACACCTTCTAAATAGAATGTTACATCTGAATTTTTACTTTATTTTTTATCTTATTTTCTTTGAAATTGTCTCCTGGAGATAATAATTGAAATTTTAAAAGGCCAAAAATTATTCAGATAACCACAGATCACTTGTTTCAATGTCCTACGACAAAATTCATTTAAAGATAACAATATCAAAAATACTTCTAAAACTTAAAGATCAAAGAAAGGATCAATATTTCTTCTATTTCTGTCCTATCCTAATCCCCTAAGACAAGAAATATCTTTGAAATTATGAGATTCTGGGTTTGCAAGATTTCAAAGGAGACCAATCACGGCAGTACTGGACTGTGTATTAATGTTGCCAACACTGACTAGGTAGGCAGGAATACAGAGTATAATGCCTGAAACGACATGGCTTAATCTACATGATGAGCTAGATGGTGATTTGTAGCAAAGGTCTGGAGAGAGACCAACTAAAAGGGCTGTGACAGAAATGTGAAGGGAATCACTGTGAAACATAAAAAATTGTCTTTTTGACTCTTCCAATATCAAGTTCTCCCTTCTATTCAAACTCCACTGTTTATAAAACATGCCCATCCCATATACTTACACCTTTTATTTTTTTGAAATATTAATTTAGATAAGTTTTCCCAGAAAACTTTTCTCATCCATAAATCCTATTTGTGTTTTGATAAATCTGTTATTGATGAAACTTTACACATATTGATTTATAACATACATTAATATTGATTCAATCATGTTTTAAAGTCTGTTTTGTTCTTGGGTTCTGGAGTAGAGGGACCACATTTCATTAAATGTTTTGTTCAGTAGATATTTACTGTCCCCATCACATTGTACCATAAATAAGGCATTAAGACATATATGCTATATGATTTGATCCCTGTCAGAAGGAAAATTGTTAAGTTGGCTGACAATACAAAGCCAAGATGAGTTAAGAGGTAAGTTAAGAATTGAACACAGTAAAACAAATGATTTTTTTTTAAAGACAGTACTTGCTGAAAAGCCACATCAATTATTGAATACAAGATAATGATTGCTGTGAAATTGGAGCATAGTTCTTAGTATTCTATCCATCTAAGGTGTGAAATTCCTTCAATAACATTTGAACAGATTTCCCCTGCTAGTTCAGAGGAGCTCGGCCTCTGTTGTAGCAAGGGCCCTCCCACCCTCAGGTTCTCCTGTTCTGCGGGTCAGACTGACCTTGCATACTGATTGCTTTCTGAGATGTAATAAATGACAAATGGAATACAATTGATAGTAACAGGAAAAATACTTTGAATTTAGAAATCAATTAGGTCAACTTTCAACTTTAAACAGCAACTCAGAATGTAATGTTTGCAGCATTAACATAACCTGACCTCATCCAGTTATAAGGTTAAAAATTCACCATGATTTTCTGAGACCCCAAAACTTCAGAGATTTCAATTCTGCATAGTCCTATAGAATTTACAGTTGCTAGTGGAAAATACTGTGTATGTTTTTCCTAGATTGGAAACTGTTGGGATTAGAACATCACATAGATGTATAAAAAGAAACCATCCTGATATGTTTCTCTATGAATCATATCCCCCACCCTACCTCATGTTGAAGACTTAGACTGTGGTGTATTTGATCTAAAATAATGATGAGGAAAAACCATTACTTGAGACATTTAGAGGACCAACTGGAACCTCCCCAGTACCAGGCCATCATCATCTTACTGCAGGGAGGAAGGAAGGATGCTGCCCCCAGTTTTGGCCCTTTCTGCAGACCCTTTCTTCAACAGCAAGCAGAGCAATGTTAAACATGCAGGCAGGTCTCCCCACTGTCATCTTTTCCTAGAGAACCCTTGTATGGCCAGCTCCCCAGTGCCACTGGATGCAAGCCAATACTCTCCCAAAGTTTCGTACCTCCTGCAAGAACTGGCTCCTGCCTGCCTCTCAGACTTAATTCCCTTCATGCTCTCAATGGGGTACCAAGGTCCAGCCACACCAGCCTTCCAGATAGTCCTCAGATATACAGACAGCATTTCTTCCCAACTCAGGAACTTGGCACTTTCCTTGTTGCTTGAAAAACTTTCTTCCAGAGTTTTAAACACCTCTGTTTGCCAGAGCTGTCAGCCCTGTGCAGTCACCTTCTAAATTATTCTGTAGGTTGTTTCCCTAGCATTTAATGGTATCACAAATTATCTTACTTTTCTGTGGTTTTGCTTAATTCTTATTATCTCTCCTTACTAGAATACAAGTCCTTATGAGTGGAACGATCATGTTAACTTGCCTGTTCCCTGTATCTATATGATAGTGCCTGCCACTAAATAAATGCTCACGAAGTATTTGACAGACTGTCTGAAAAATACTAGTTTTTGATCAAGCCACACAAAATATTTGAGCTACAATTTTTTCCATTCAATCTGTGATTATACTTCTTAGCCTGGATATATATGAATTTATAAAACTTCTATTCTTTGAGCTCTATCTCATTCTCAATCAGAAAAAGAATTTAATTTCATTTTGTATGAGATTAGTATCAACTGGGGAAACTTAAAGTCATTGCTTCCCGTGACCTTTAGCTAGTGAGACTGGTTATCTATATTTAAAAAATCTGAGGTGGCTATGTACTGAAAGGATTGAGAAAGACTGGAATAATAGCTTAATATTTAGATATTTAATCTTTAAAATATGTTATAAAATGATCAAATATATCCTCCTAGCATGTGTTTAAGTAAAAAAAAAAAAACAACAAGTATCAATTTAGGGCAGAAATCACATCAACCAACCTTCCTCTAGTAGGGTAACCTCACCATCATTATAAAGATTCTTTACTGCAACCTGGAAATCTTTAGCTCCTGTAAAGTGTTAGACATAATGAATACCTCACTTTCTAAAGTATTAAAAGATTTGAAGTAGGAATTATTATAAATTATATTCCTAGATATAGTAACCAACTTAGTGTATGAAGTATTGAGTATTTTGCAGTCATAATATAACAGAGATTGTCAATGGTTGACTGGGTAGACTATAAAAGTCTTCCTGAATTTAGTACTAAGGATTAATTTAGGAAAATCTGGATACTTGTTTTCTTTACCAAGTGTGGTATAGTAACAAAAATTAAGTTTACTATAAGTTATTTTATTTTTGATATGATATGCATCAACTTAAATTGTTTTCCTCCCCATTGGTATGTTTCCTGTACATTTTCTCCTTTCGTTATGCTGAGTAAGGTGTATACTATACATAGGAAAAGAAATTTCTCTCACTTCATGAATCAAAGATTACTTTTGAAGTCTATAATAAATGTGAAGCTCTCTGCTTCACTAATTAAACAACTAACACATTCAGAGGAATTTTTGTAGTTAGACATGATTGATTGATGTCTTTTCTATAACTAGTCTTCTCTACATCTTTTTCCTGTCTTCTCAATTTGACAAATGTGTTTAATGCCTATTTTGTATTAGGTTTTTTAAAATCATCTTGGCATTAAGAAATGCTATAAAAAACTGAGCGGTGTGTAAATAGTTTTTAAACATTAGAGTTATTGTGAAATTAATCTATTGAATCTTAATTCTACTGATAATTATGAAGGTAATTTTATGTAGACAGGCTAATCCATTTAATAACTAAGTACACTCAATAGCAAAACAACTCTATTGTGTAGATATGTCATTGGTAAGATGAAATTTATGGTCCAGATGTTTTAGCATTTGAATAAGAGGAAAAATATATCATCTGTTTTAAAATGATGCAGTAGAAATCTGTTTTGATGAAGTCTAGTTAGGTATTACAGTTTATTGATGTGGGCTAAAACAAGTTTTCTTTAACATATGCCAAATGGATCAATTCCTATCCCAATAATCAAGCATCTTTAAACGTAATAATTGTGAAAAATGTTAACTCTGATAGATGTTAGAATAAAGGGTGAGTTATATGTCATCAACTTCTGATAGGTGTTGATCTTTGAGTTTAAATGGGTTCATATTTGGATACTGAATCATGCTGCAGACTCTTTATTATATACAATTCATGTTAATACCTAGCTATAGACCCCTAGCATTTACTAGGTGCTTATCACCCAGCAATCTGGGCTATGTCAACAGTTTATGTATCTGTCTGATTTTAAATAATATGTGTGACCAGATGTAATGCATGAACGTGAACTGCAGCCAAATAATATTGCTTCTCCAGTCAGCCCTTCTAGAGCTTTCAGTTTAGTCAGAAAGAGGGTATACATCGAAATGGCAGTTGTTTCTGCCCCTCACTCTCCCAGACACAGACATGTTACATGACAACACAGAGATGTTACAGTGTGGCAGAGGGTATCAGTGAGGGCTTCCCTTGTGGCTCAGCTGGTAAAGAATCTGCCTGCAGTGCAGGAGACCTGGGTTCGATCCCTGGGTTGGTAAGACCCCCTGGGGAAGGGAACGGCTATCCACTCCAGTACTTTGGCCTGGAGAATTCCAGTATTGGTGAAGGTGCTCAGTCTTTATTCCTTCCCCAAAGGGCAAAAGAAATCAGAGAATGATGGGGTGGAAAAGGATGGAGACTGACAGAAGTCTCAAGAAGTGCTTTCAGGATTGTCTCTCTGGACAGGATCAAACTAGATATCCTCAGATTTGTTTAACTGGAGAGACCAATCTTGACTAAACGGACTCATTTATTTTATGTACATCAGGTAAACATATATGTACATATATATTTTATGTACATCATTATACCAACTTACATTGGTTTGCCTCTCTTGAAATTCTTTCTCTGCTCTTTTTCTTTGTTCTTTATACTTCAAATACTTTAAGTAAACTGTATGTTACAGGTAGAGTCATGTGGGGAGTAAAGAATTACCCTCCATCTTCCAGTCTTCATTTGCTATAAATTGTGAATATATTCTCACTTATGTATCAACAGTCAGCATTGTTTGCTGTGTTCTTAAAATCTTTGTACAGCTGATAGCTTTACTATAAATTATGGGCTCTATGTCATTATTTTCCTATTGCATGTAGTTTTCCCACAATGGCAAAAAGTGATGTGGTTTTTATAGATGTGTGAGAAAGACAAAAGGATGTTTTAGAAAATGGTTTGTAACTACTAGTTTTTCAAATTGTTGTCCACAAGTGCATCCCCATGGAAACTTGCCTATTTTGGGTATTTCAAACGTACGTTTTTAAAAAGATTGAAAATGTGGCAGCCATGGAGATAGTCTCATGAAACAATATCTAAACTGTTCCTTTTATGGAGAAACAAACATGATTAATAGCACATTGTGATGTCTCATGTCTACTGATCCCTGCTCATTCTTCAAAGAGCATTATTTCTGTGGTGACACATGCTGATCACATGGTGTGGATGTGGCACATTTGGAGAAGAATTCACAGTGTATACAAATTGCAGAGCTTTCAACAGTGGATTGATATTTGCCACATAGCTTACAAAATTGCTGTATTGATGGCCTCATACTTAGTCATGACATGTAGTATTTGGCCCATTGTCTCCCAAACCTAGCAGGAAGGTTTGAGCTTCTTGGTATTTTAAAATTCCTTGACTTCTTATTACAACAAATCAGCCATCCTGGATAAAAATAAATCCATATATTTCTTTCTCTCATTTTCCTGACTGGTGTAATCATGTGTAATTCTTACTGTCTACTCAAAACTGTTGGGGGATCAGCAAAAGATTCTATTTTCAGTGGTTATAAAAGATAATATCTTTTCTTTGCTCTTGGCAACATCTTTTCCACATTTAGAAAATAATGAAAATAGGCCATGTTAGCTCTTGGCCATCATTCTAATAAATCCTTTGGAGTTAATGACCTATGGACTGTGTCATTCTTTATTAAACTAGGTTTTTGCATTCTTTGGGGGCTTTTCAAAATTTCTGAGCACTGATTCCAGTGTCCCCAGATGTACACATTTCAGAACTGGGAAGGAATTTTTTTTTAATTTATTTTTATTGAAGGATAATTGCTTTATAGAATTTTGCTGTTTTCTGTCAAACCTCAACATGAATCAGCCATAGGTATACATATATCCCTTCACTTTTGTCCTGTGTTTTGTGTTGTATATTGTGAAGTTGGTGTTTCTTAAAGGGTGATTCTTCAGGACTTTGCATCAGAATAACCAGGAGTTGTTATATGCAGATACCTGAGTCTCTATCCCAGAAATGCAGAGTCAGAATCACTGGGGTGGGTCTGGACACCCGTATTTTTAACAACTATCCCTGGAGATTCTGTAATAACACACCCTACTGATAGAATACAACTGTTTAACTTCTGGGCCTAGTGACTGTAACTGATCTTGAAAGTAATGACTATCACCTTGCTCCAGGTGACATAATTTGCACTGGACGGCTAGAGTGAAGCCCATGAAAGACTGAATTCAACTTAAAGAATTTGGCAATCAAGCTAAATATCCTTGGAAACTTCCAGAGTTACATTTAAAATTGTGTCCTATGATACGTGCTCGAAGTGAGACTTGAAACTCTTCAACCATTAAGATGAGGTGGCAGCATTTTATGGTGAGATAGCAAAGGAAACCTGAATATAAACATGAAGCTAGGGTGCAGGATAGAATGATGATTACAGAGCCAGATGAATGTGACTTCTAGCTCTGTCTCTATAATAGTGAACAGTTACTTAATTTCTTAAAGTTTTAGCTTCCTCATCTGCAAAATGATGAGAGTACTTAATTATCCCACAGGGATGCTATGAGGATTAGACCAGCTATTCTCTGTGTTACACTTAGTACAGTGCCTGATTCTTATCAAGCATTTAGCAAATGGCAGTATCTTACATTATTTGTTTGCTAAAAATGTTCTTCATTTCCATGGGCTGTCTAATTTAATTTAGGACTTACTAGATCTATCAGAGAACACATTACTGGGAAGAGTATAAATACCTCGTAGTAGAATTTTTACAGTGGGGTATCAGTTCAGCATCTTTACACAAAACTATGGTTGACTATTGTGTTGTTGAAAGATGTGTTGCTATAACATATTCTATAATTTATTGAAAATATGGTTTGAGCCAGGACTGATATTTCCATATCTTAATTTCCTGTCAGGGTGTGAAATGTGAATAAGAATAACCTAATTACACAATTCTGTTGCAAGTAGATAGTCATGGAGAATAATGGGACAAATAGGATAATTTGACTTATTAAGTATATTTTTATAAACATGGTATAACTAGATTGCAGGTAGCATGAATACACATCCCTAATAGCATTCAAAAATAAGTTCCTTAGGAGTTTGTTAAACAGCAAGACTTAGATATGTCACAGGCTTAGCAAATGGAGACAGAAATCATGTATATAAAATCATGAGTATCATGTCCTTTGTATAATTTTTATGATTAGTGCTAGAAACTGGGATTTGAAGTATCTGTTTAAGTTTTCTATGAGTAGAAAGAATATGGAAACCCTTTTTAGAAATTTCTACCACTACATGGTTTCAAGCATACAATTCTTCCCCTGAAATCAGTCGTGTTTTTTTTTTTGAAGGAAAACAGTGATGTGTGTATGTTGGAGAGAAAAAAGACATAAGTAAAGTGTTGAAAGATGGTGACTAAGGAACTGGAAAAATGTTCCAAGTACATTGCAGATATTTTCAGGCCCAGCTCCATCTATTGCCCACCTTCCCCATAGCTATATGCAAACATGTTTAAGTATTTACACAACATAGTAGAAGAAAAAGTGTGTACTGGATGTAGAGGATCTTTTGTTTTAATGTAACAAAATGGCATTAACTGTTTATGAGAACTTAATAGTGAGATGTTGAAGATTTTGGATTAAATACATCATCTAAAAATGCTCTTATTATAAACAACTTCCTAAGAAAAGGGTTAAAATATGTCCACTTAATAGTATGTATTAGTCAAACCATTCTAATTCTAGCAGTTACTTGTATATTGAGTATGAACAACCTGGATCTATACATAATTAGGCATTATAGACATTATAGAAATTTCCAAGACCATCTAAAAGGCATTTTAGCCTCTCTCCTAGCAACTGTTATTTGGGCATTTCTTAAGACTATATTGACATTATAAACAACTTTTAAAATAAATCCTAATTGGCATCCCCAATAGAATGCACATAGAAAGAATATTTTGTGCATCATTCTTAATAAAATGCACATAGAAAAAAACAGAATAATACAGATGTGATTGAAGCTGGTTAGAATTATCCTCCAAATGTCTACTCAGCTGACATAGTTGATATTTGAAATTATTTCTCTTGTTTTTACTCTTTACAGTAATTTCATTTGATAGGTGAGCTTTCTAAAACTTATTTAATTAAAAAAGAAATTAAACCATTGATTTTAAAAATAGAAGAAAGCTTAGATGTCAAATAGTAAATTTTTTTTCATTTGAGAAATTGATGCCTGGATAAGTTATCTGACTTGCCCATAGCAATGGTTTGAATCATGGTGTAATCATGACTAGAACTCACTGTGGTGTTTATCCATTGAACGTTGGTAGAAAAAAGAGGCAGATGTTAACTTTAGAATTACCACTAATTTCCAACCACTTCTCTGGGCCACTGCTGTCCTGAAAATTACTATCTCTTCAAGCAAAAGGGTATAATATGCAAAAATATTCCTTTTATGAAGGATATTAGCTAAAATATTTAGAGGTTATAAGGTGGGTGAAAGTGAAAGTGAAGTCACTCAGTCGTGTCCCACTCTTTGTGACCCCATGAACTGTAGCCTACCAAGCTTCTCTGCCCATGGGGTTCTCCAGGCAAGAATACTGGAGTGGGTTGCCATTTCCTTCTCCAGGGGATCTTCCCAACACAGGGATCGAACCCAAGTCTCCTGCATTGCAGGCAGATGCTTTACTCTCTGAGCTACCAGGGAAGTCCCCTATAAGGGTGGGTAAGAGGGTACAGATAGCATAAGTGCTGACAACCTGTCTTTATCTCAGTTGCAGATATCTGCCGTGATTGTCATGTGTACTAACATGTATGTCTACCATCACACGTACACTTCCTTCATCCCCTGCAGGCAGACATCTTTATGTCAGTTGCATTCAGAATGAATTTATAAAATGCTGCAATAGGTTATTCTTCCAACAGGCTGTTTTTAATGTGTGAGGTAATGTTGAGAGAGAAGTCAAAAAGGATGAGAAGGTAGAACGTAGAGACATTGACCGTGAACAAGACAGCAGAAGAGAGGGAGGAAGGGATGGGGAGGTTGAAGCAGGTGTGAGGCTACTACTGCAGGGGCACCCTCAGAACCAGGGCTCTTGAGACTCTGGACACAGATGCCTGGGAACTGCTAGCCTCAGGAAAGGGTGCTGAGAATTTTTGTAAAACATTATTAGGTTTCAGAGATTAAGGCAGTAATAATTATTTAAAGACTCAAACACTAGGGAATTTCAGGGATGCAGAGTAGTTATTAATGTTTTCAGTAGGAGTATAATGGGCAGGAAAGTAGTCCATGCAACAGAAAACAAAAAGGAGAAAAAAAGACATATTTTGGGGGGGAAATGTGGCTGTTTCCAAAGAAGTCTTATTGTGAGCTTTTTTTGGTTGGAAATTTTTTTAAAAAAATATTAAAAAAAATTGTTTTTAAAAAATATATATTTATTATATATTTTTCTATAGATTTATTTGGTTTGTCAAGTATCAAATACTTCTCTAAAGAGGGATGTGGTACCTTTCTTTGGGAGTGGGTTAGAGCAGTGTTATATAATAGCAGGGTAATAGACTAGAAACCCTTATGGGTTAACTCAAGGCCAGGATAGAACAGTGCTGCTTTAAAGCAGCAGTCCTGACAGCACAAAAACTATATCAGAGACCACGGCAGTGACGTTTGCCTGACTGCCTTAATCTTGGACTGGCCTGAGTTTCAATAGCAAATTTTGTTTCCCTTTTGACTGCAGGGTTTTTCTAGCTTGTTCATTTAATAATAGACCACTTATCTACGAACTGAAAAGAGCAGGAAAAGCATGGTCCTTGAAGAGGTAGGAATCATCATGTAGGCTCTCACCTAAGCCACCAGTGGCACATTCTATTCTTGGCTTTCTTTCATTTAGTATGCTCATATATAACACATTTTTTCTGAAATAAAAAAACCAGGTAATCGAATTAATACTCACGATTGATTGATGCTCCCCTCGAATTGGTAACCTCAGCCTAATACATAAATTTATTCTAAAATACATAATTGTAGTCTGCATATGTAATCTAGCTTATAATTTTTCCATGACACCATTTTGAACTCTAAATCCTGGCATTCTGCCACCAGTGATTTTGGTATCATGACTTCAATTTTAATTGTGAATGACATTTTTTGGAGGGGTGAGCATAAAGATTCAAGCTATGTTTTCAAGGCTAATCAGACTTGGAAAATCAATGAATATACATAAATCTTGATTGAGCACCCACAAATAGACAACAAAAAGTACACAAAAAATCCTGGGAATTCACTTCCAATAACTGATTTACCTAGAACTGATTTTTGACTTAGAGATTGGAGGAAAACGATTTTTGGAAAGCTGCTTGTTCCACACTGAATCCAGGTTACCCACCCCTGCCCCATGTTCATTATAGACTGCTTGGTAGGTATAACTCTTAGCAGAAAAGAAGAAACAATCAAACAACAATTCAAAGACTTTGGTATTAAACACCTATGTATAAACAGATTAGGAACATGATGTCTGTGTAACTCAGGAGAAAGCCAATTAAACCTGTCATATAATAAGTGATGATGTCTTCTCACATCTGCCCACAAAACTGAATAAACTTTCATTTTTGTTTACTGATAATGCTTCTATTCAAAGCTTGAAATGATGAGACTATAAATTAAAATCATCATGGCTCTAAGTATAGGTGTTCCAGAGCTCCCAGGATAGTGTAAAAAATGTTTGTCAATACAACCCTGCAACTTAGTGCCACAGCATCTTTGTCCGTAACCCATATGGTTAGGCAATGTAAAGCCACTTAAGAATTTTTGCTGAACTCAAATTTTACATGCCAGTGCCAAGCTGAATATTTTTTGTACTTATACGAGATACAGGCCAATCTGGTTATAGGTCCCTGTAGATTGATAAAGTCTGCTTATTTTAATACTAATCTGTTCAACTAGACTTGTTTTTGATATCCCAGCATTAGAGAATTAGAGACATGGAATAGGCTGCCTAAAGATTTTTGGCACATAAATCTAATCCTATAAAATTTGGTTTCAATTTTGTATATAAAATATGTGCTATCAAAATGTTTACATAAAAGCTTATGTATGAACAATTGCAATAAGCATATGTTTAAGAGGTGGTTACTTAAATCTGGGTATTTTCAAAGCCTGGAAACTTTCAGTTGCTGTGTTAATTGTGTTAATTCAGCACTCAGCAAAAGATAAAAACATGATACATTTGGAGAATTTGCTTCAACTGCTAAAACTCAATTCCCTTTATTTATGAAAAATCTTCCATATTAAAATGACCATCTCTCAGCCTACCCTCAAAGCTAAGTTTTCCAGAGCAGGGAAAATCCTCTAGTTGTATGACTATGACACAAATAATACTTCTATTAAATTCTAGTTTCCACAGGGAATTCCCAAATAAGAGATATAATCCACAAGAGGTTATAGTCTTAGGGCCGTTGATCATAATTGGATAGTGTTATGGAGAGGAATTCCTCTTGTTAGCTCATCAAAATAATAAAGAAGGATTTGCATCTTTTGGAAAGGCACACGTGCTTTTCCATGTTGATAAACTGAGAGGTGCAATAGTTTATTTTCACATGTTTGAGTAATCTAAGGATTCACTCCTTTATAAGATAAAAGATATTTGTTTTGTTGCAACAACAAAAAGCCTAATTAAATTCTGATCATTTGATGGTGTGTTTTGTCTATCTGTAAATTCTGTGAGGGATGACAGCAAAATGTTCATAAAGATTAGAGAAGCACAAAGAGGTTTTTTTTTCATTTGTTTTAGGAAAAACTCTTTCTGAATTGAAAAAATGGATATCTTGAATAGCCATCTGTACCACGTAAATGTATTTTGCTCTTGTGCCATATTGAACAGGATAAAGTATAGTTAGGGAGGAAATGGAAATCTGTGTTTTTTCTGTGAAGCATATTAGGACCTCTATTATGTTAGGAATAAATATTGCAAGAACTCTGTTTTTGTTGCTAAGTCACCTCAGTCGTGTCCGACTCTGTACAACCCCATAGATGGCAGCCCAGCAGGCTCTGCCGTCCCTGGGATTCTCCAGGCAAGAACACTGGAGTGGGTTGCCATTTCCTTCTCCAATGCATGAAAGTGAAAAGTGAAAGCAAAGTCGCTCAGTCGTGTCCGACTCTTAGCGACCCCATGGACTGCAGCCCACCAGGCTCCTCCGTCCATGGGATTTTCCAGGCAAGAGTGCTGGAGTGGGGTGCCATTGCCTTCTCCGAGCTCTGTTTAGGTGTGGATAAATTTCCCTTAGAGCATTCTTAGTAGACACAGAACCAGATGATCGATAGTACCAAATAGCACACAGTCTACTGGAGAGAAAATCATATTTTATAAGCAGTACAGATGAGCTTGCATTTCTACATTATCTGAATTTCTTTAGACATTCCAAGAGGGGACTGCACTCTGACATTTATACCTTACCACAACCCAAGAATTGCTACTCAGGGTTTGGAGTAGAAATCATTTGCCATAGTGTTGAACCATTTTTTTCTGCCTTTGAATCCTCATAATCCCTTGTAACAGGGCTAAAATGTGTTAGAACCATATCATCTTAAGATAAATCTTTTCCAGAAGGGCAGCACAAATGTACATATTCAAATTTTTGATAAAGCTTCATGTTTCTTTTATTTCTTTTACTTCCTTTTCTTCTCTGAAGTCTCTAATTTTCTTTTTTTCCCCTTCTATAGATTCTTTACTATCTATGAGTAAACAGCAAGGAGAATTACCCCCACCTCTCCTTTTCCAGGTAAAATAAGGGTGTTGGGAAAGAGTTTCTCAAGAGGATGTGGAAAGGATCAAAGCACGTGGGTTTACGTACTTTTGAAAATAAATTTCCTGAGGTCAGAGTTCCTTCTAAATATTATCCAAAACTGTGTAGGACCTTAAATCCAAATTCTTAGGGGGAAAAGAATCTCTCTGGGAATGTAAGTGTAGTGAAGTGTCTGGCTATCTCCTTTAGGAAGAAACTTACAGAGCAAGATAAGCAAAGACATCCCTTTCAGAAAACACCTTCCACCCCACAGTGAGACTGTTCAGTCCCTTCCCTGAAGTAACAGACTGTATGCCTGAGAATCTCGGTGTCATTTCTGTAGGACGCATTTCTTTAACCAGGAGTTGGTAGCTTGACAACTTGAATGAAATGCAGATTGACTAAAATGTTCTTAATAAGCATGCCTCATGACCTTCCTCCCCTGTGGTCTCATCAGTGCTCAATAAACTGGGCTCATGATCCTCAATTCTTGCAGAAAAACCCATCTGTCAGAGAAGTAATTACCCAGCTAGAGGTATGCCCCTCTGAGGTGAAGCCCAGGAATCATTATAATACTCTGTAATTAGTGTTTATTATTTGATCCTTTCACGTCAGTGGTAGCACCAAGAAAGTGCCCCTCCGCTGGGCATTCCTATCATAACAAGGCACAGAGAATATTCATGTAAAAGCTTTGCATTGTCTTCATCTTCCTTGCCATGGCAACTTAGAATCAGCTTGCTTCCAAGCAATTTGTAGCTCAACTTGCTCCCTTGACCGCAGACAGTAGACCTGGTATTTCATCCAGGAGTATCGAAATCTTTAGCCTGACAACAGGTGTTGGTATTATACTGACAAAGACCTGCATGCTAAGCTCCTCATTTTTCTCTACGGGGACGAGTAGTACCTTCAGGGCTTGTTCTTGGCAGATGTTATGCTAACAGAAATTCAGAAATCAAATCCCGATTCGAAGCCCCTGCCAAGCTGTGTCCTGAGCTGGGGAGTGAGCACGCAGGTCCTGCTGCATTTCAATGAGACCCTGTTACCTGGACTTTGGCTTTTGTTGCGCTGTGCTTTGTAACCACACTGGTCCTTCTATCTTCTTCAAGAGGCTCTGATAAGGAATATCTGATTATGAGAATTTGAGACAGTCTCAACTGCAGGGTTTTACAAAGTTGAAATATAGAGTTTTACCTTTGAAGGAAGGATAGGTTACTTTGGGGAGAGCAAAAGAAAAGCACCTGTAATCCTTCAAAGGAAAACCAATGCTGTTGTGTTTTAAAGTGGAAATCAGGGAATTCAGAATAACGGTATTATAGCTTAATTCAGGCCATTGATCTTCCATTTTTCAAGAAATGAAAGCTATTAAATCCTGAGAAAGTATGGTGTGGTAGCTAAGGGCATAGGCTTTAGATGACTTAGGTCTCTAAGCCATAGTTATCTCAACTGCAAAATGTTGATAATGATAGTATATATTCCCTGGAATTGTCATTGGAGTCATGGGGTAAAGACGGTCAAGTGTTGAGCACACAGTAAGCACAGACTACTGGTCCTGCTGCGTATTTCAGTCAGACTACATGGTGTCACACACGGATGCCAATCCTCTTAAGGGGGTTTGGCATTCTGGGACGCACACTACACTGCTCTATCGTAGAAATCCTACATATGGGGGATGCTCAAGCAGGTCCAGGAAATTTGGGCTTTCGAATTTGGGTGCCAGGAGATAATAGGGTTGAGAGGGAAACATCTGGCAAAGTTCCACTT
The DNA here is from genome assembly GCF_054371585.1 of Giraffa tippelskirchi. Classification (NCBI taxonomy): domain Eukaryota; kingdom Metazoa; phylum Chordata; class Mammalia; order Artiodactyla; family Giraffidae; genus Giraffa; species Giraffa tippelskirchi. The sequence continues at coordinate 111,594,783 of NC_137278.1, read as the reverse complement.
GGAGGGACCGTAAGGGAGGCTGCTTCTAGTTCTGCTAAACAAGCCCTCTTCACTTTTAGGAAAGCACTTGTTAGACATCGGGTGCAGAGAGAGGAGTGACTAATATTTACTGATTGAATAAAGGAGCCATGTGAATAAACATGCTTGAGGAACACATTTCAAATTGTATCTATCCAAAGAGTGTCTCTAAACTCCCAGCCCTATCTATCTTTCAGAGTATGCTAATTATTTCCTGCTGTTAATATCTGCTCAAAAGCTCCAAATGACAGGTGCTGTTACATCCTCAATTTTCGGGGGAGTTGAAGGAGTGTTATAAGAAATGCCAAGATTAGAGTTAAAATCTTACTTTAGAAGATTCCATCTGCTATGAAAATTAAAGTAAAATAGGCCAACTTGAAGTTTTTCCAAAGAGGTCATATTGATTCTAGAAAGGGGTTTTCAATTCATAAATCAGGAAATATGACCCAAGTAGAGTTAGGAGGTGGGGTCTGGATGACTGGTTCAGTCATTTCACTGTCTGGTGTGAACCTGGTAAGGTACGTAACTTCCTCAAGCTGTCTTGTCAATGGGGTAAATAAGACCTGTTTCGGGTTTCTTGTGATAAGATGCCAGACTGCATGTAAACTATTAAGTACCGCCAGTGGAAAACAGTAAACCTTTAATAATAGCTATTTTTTAAATATTGTTATATTTCCTTTGGGTAATTTTAGTATTCTCTTAGTAAACATGTTTTTCAAAGATAGAGTTGTACTAGGTGATGATTCTGTATACAAATGTATCTATGATTAATATATTAAGAAGCAAAAGACACAGCAGAGAGATTTATTTGAAATCACAGCTTTCAAGGTGTTTGATACTGAGTTTGGAAATAAGGATTTCAACCCATCCAAAAGCTTGAGCTAACTAGGACTTTCCATAAAACATCAGGAGGCTTCATGTGGTTTACTGTATTATTGTGTAGTTTAGACTGCTCTTTGAGATTTTAAGATAATTAACCAATCCCTTAAGTATTTTCAGAGTCCTCTAAAGACTCCTTAGAATGGTACACAGCTCGCACCTGTCAGTAACCTTCAAAAGAGCCAATTTTCCTTATTCTTTGAAAATGTACATGTCATTATCCAGAATATTTTTAACTGAGTTTTTTAAAAAAATGGCAGGGTTTCATTTTGTGGCAGTCTTGCTAACCTAATTAAGTAATCAAGTGATTTGTTATTTCAAGCATCATCCCATTGTCTTGCCTGCATTTTGGTTAATTTTCTAAAAAATTTCTCTGCTGAGATGCTTATTGGGTCTGAGGACCATTTATGAAACCATAATCTCAGAACTGAAAATGAGGATGTAAATTATCAGAAACATGACAAGAACACTAGAATTAAATTCATTTCTTTTCTCAGGAGGAAATTACCATGGAAGGATATAGAAGGTAATTCCTTCTATATCCAGATCTTCAATTCCCACCCCCATTTTGAAAATAAACATTTTGATCCAAGCCCTGTTTTTAAACATACACTCCTTTTTGTTTTGACTTCAGAAGCCACTGTTGTGGCTAGTCTCTTTATGCAAGTAATTGATGCAAGAGCTTTCCCAATGTGGGCTGTAAGTTCATCTAATGACCATTTTTAGTTATGATATTTGGTGCTTCCCCAAGTGGGTTCCTTAGTTTGGATGTGTGTGTGGGCATTCTAGCACGTTCCTTGAGTTAATCACTGCTGATCTGGATTCCAATCTTTATACTTTTGTTCTTGGCATGAGTTCATGATTTAATGCTAGCTTTTCATCAAAAGCATGGGCCCAATTGTGGGTCATGTTTTCTTTTTTATAGCCGATGGGATTAATAAATTGTGCTTTTGACCTTCACAAGTGGTTCTTAGATCAGATGGTGTGACAATCACTGCCAAATCAGAACCTAGACTTGCTTTCAGTGCCTCATAAGCTTTATTAAACTAACATCTCATCAATTCTTTTAAAAACAGTTTCTTTACAAATACATTTCTGTAAATTTACTTAGTAGAATATATAGCCCTTCCTCTTTAGTAGTAAGAACCAAAAAGATTGCTTCCACTAGACTCTTTCTCTTGGAGCATTAAGAGTTGCTACTTGTGTCACAGATTATAAAACAGTAGAAGTTTCTTGAAGCTAGGTCATTCTTGTGATATTTTTGAAGGTTCCTGGATGTGTCCTAGAGACAGGTATGGGCCAGTAAACTAGGGTTGGATTGGAAGGATTTCATAAAGGAATTAAGCCTTGAACGCCTTCTAGTTAGTGAGGAAAAGATTTATAGGGAAAATGAAATCTGAGTTTGATCATCTGAGAGACAAGTATTGATATCTTCAGAATGGTGTGTGGCATAAGGAAGTAATGCAAATCTAGGATGAGGATTACATGTGAGGATGAGAGTAAATTCCATGGCTAATGGCCTGTGTTTTCTATAATTTTTAGTGGCTTTCAGAGTGAGATGATATGAAGAGAAAGATACGCTAGCCAATAACTTTGAAATGTTCTTGATGGGATATACACCTAGGAGTAATTTGTCATGGTTGAGATGAAGAAAAGGCAGGTTTAAAAGTTAAATGAAATAGGAAGTTATAACTTTGGTTAAAGACATACTGGATCTCTCCATTTGTTCTTCGAATTGGTATCATAAATTAAATATGTTCCAGAGGAAGCACATGCTGTCCACCCTCCCTGAACCTGACCTGTGCAGATTTCCCCACCCCAGGGCTCAGCAGCTCCATTCTTCATTTCTCAGGCCAAAATCCATGCCCTCATCTCTGGCTCCTCACTCTTCCATTGACACAAATCCTGTTGGCACTTCTTTCAAAATATATTCAGAATCTGACCACTTAAACAGCCCCATTTTCATTTTTCTCCTAAAAACTGATTATCTAATACACTTTGTAGTTTACTCCTTTATCTTGTTTAGTGTTTCTCTCCCTCTCTAGAATATCAACCTCATGAAAGAGAGTTGACTCTTATTCACTGCTATACCCTTAGCCTCCAGAACTGCCTAGGACATAGTGTGCATGCTAAGTCCCTTCAGTCGTGTCCGACTCTCTGTGACCCTGTGGACCATAGCCTGCCGGGCTTCCCTGTCTATGGCATTCTTCAGGCAAGAACATTGGAGTGGGTTTCTGTGCCCTACTCCAGGGGATCTTCCTGACCCAGGGATCGAATCTGCGTCCTCTTACGTCTACCTGCACTGGCAGGCGGGTTCTTTACCACTAGGGCCACATGGGAAGCCCAAAGACATAGTAGGCATGCTTTATTTTATAATCAATGAGCAAATAAAACTGTTATGGAAGATGGGGCAGCGAACACTAGATTTAATTGGTTCAACAGCAATTTTTATGTACTTACTATGTGACTACTTAAATATTCAAGTGTTTAAATCTTGTGTATATAGTATACATTTTACCAAAATGCTAAGTTATCCTTAGGATTTTGGATAAAATCTATACTATATATCGTAGAATACATATACATAATATACTTAGATTTATAGAATATATATTTAAGGCAATGAATTAATATATATATCTCCCTACTTATTTGGGTTGACAAGTTAGTAACTGAAAATTTATAAAATCTCAGGGACCTCATCACATTTGAACAGAATCTTCTTGGAAAGAACTCGTTTTTAGAAATAGAATTAAATTGTCTTCTCACATACACTATTTTCTGTTTAATTTTAGTCAAGACTGGAGTGATGACGAAATAGGTGTTAGAATGTAATTATAAGCTCTCCTGAGAGAATGACAGCAGTTTTCTAAATAACAGATTGGTATGTTGTATAAATTGTATAGCATTATATCATCCTGGATATTCTCAATTTATTAATCTTAAAGGACTGTAGAACTAAAAGGAGAGACGGAACTAAGTTGTTTATATTATAAAATAATAACTATGGGCCAGTGTGGATTTTCAAAATTAATGCCATCATATAAAAAAAATCTATTTTATTGTTGAATAAAATATCACAAAGACAATGTTTAACATACAATTATATACACTGTGTACCAATTCCAAATACATGTAATAGTATTTTAAAGTCACACTGAGATTATCAGTGTGATCTTACCTCAAGGTTGAGTCTATCAGAAACAGTCTTTTTTGGTTCTTCTTCCTACTAAGGAGGATGGACTATATAGTCATTAAGTTAGTTTACAGAAATGTATTTAGAGAGAAAATAATTATTTTTAAAGAACTCATTGAGAGGTTAGTTTAATAAAGTTTATGAGTACTAAAAGCAATCAAATCAAGGTTGACTGATTCATTTTGTATGATAAAGAATAAAATTTGTAGAGTGAACATTTTATGGCATGCTTTTGAATTTTTAAAATGTATTTTCCAATATATTATTTGCAGTTGGTTGCAGAAGTATATGACTTTGAACAGTAAATAGATTTTGTTTAATCTAGTTTGCTCTTGAAAAAAATGCTATCATATGTAAAGGAGGTTAGATTTCAAGATGCAGTCATGATTTCTTGGAAAATAGAAGGATGACGGAAACTGAGGATCATACTTATTAAAATCTGTATGACTTAAATAGTCCTATGAGTTTTTGTATTTTATCCTATCCCTAGAAATTGTCAGTAAATAAGTGTTAGTTGCTCAGTCGTGTCTGACTATTTGTGATCCCATGGACTGTAGCCTGCTAGGCTCCTCTGTCCATGAAATCCTCTAGGCAAGAATACTGGAATGGGTTGCCATTTCCTAGACTTTTTTCAAGTTAGGCCATTATTACACATACATATAATAAGAAAAATAAAGGGGTGAAGAATTCAGCTCTTCAGAAAGTAAAAATATCAAACATGTTCTATGAATATCTCTAAAAGGATAGATTTAACAGTGCATGGCACATGGTGCTCAGTAGACATGTAATGAATAAATGAACTTGAACAATAAAAAACCATTTGTGTAAAAAATCAATATGGATTTTATTGCTTTCTGGTTTGCCCTGGAACAGGAGTCCTAGAAATCTTGTGATGAGATAAATCATATATATATAACTTGTAATGTGTTATGGTGTCAGGTAGAGAAATATGAAGGATTTTTGGCAGTTTAACAGAGGAAGTCTGCATCGTTTGGATCATTCATGAAATGGGCCATTTGTCACCTTATTTCTGAGTTTAAGTTAAAAAGTTAGCTTTATGCATTGTGCTTTTGGGAAGATAACTGCTTCATTTCAAGTTTAGTGCAATATAAGCTAGAAAATTGCCTATTTAGATAAAAAAAAATTTGTTGAAGGAACTGCATCTCAGTGGAAGAATTGGGGGGAAGTCATGTACCAAAACATAATCAGAACTCTTTCAGAAAAACAAACTTGTTATGGATAAGATAGTTGTTCAGTTCAGTTCAGTCACTCTGTGTCCAACTCTTTGCGACCCCATGGATTGCAGCACGCCAGGCCTCCCTGTCCATCATCAACTCCCAGGGTTTACTCAAACTCATGTCCATCGAGTCAGTGATGCCATCCAACCATCTCATCCTCAGTCATCCCCCTCTCCTCCGGCCTTCAATCTTTCCAGCATCAGGGTCTTTTCAAATGAGTCAGCTCTTCACATCAGGTGGCCAAAGTATTGGAGTTTCAGCTTCAGCATCAGTCCTTCCAATGAACACCCAGGACTGATCTCCTTTATGATGGGCTGGTTGGATCTGCTTGCAGTCCAAGGGACTCTCAAGAGTCTTCTCTAACACCACAGTTCAAAAGCATCAATTCTTCAGTGCTCAGCTTTCTTTATAGTTCAACTCTTGCATCCATACATGAACACTGGAAAAACCATAGTCTTGACTATATGGACCTTTGTTAGCAAAGTAATGTCTCTGCTTTTGAATAAGCTGTCTAGGTTGGTCGTAACTTTTCTTCCAAGGAGTAAGCATCTTTTAATTTCATGGCTGCAATCACCATCTGCAGTGATTTTGGAGCCCAAGAAAATAAAGTCTATCACTGTTTCCCTACCTATTTGCCATGAAGTGATGGGGCCGGATGCCATGATCTTAGGATTCTAAATGTTGAGTTTTAAGCCAATTTTTTCACTCTCCTCGTTCATTTTCATCAAAAGGCCCTTTATTTCTTCTTCCTTTCCTGCCATAAGGGTGGTGTCACCTGCATATCTGAGGTTATTGATATTTCTCCCAGCAATCTTGATTCCAGCTTGTGCTTCATCCAGCCCAGTGTTTCTCATGATGTACTCTGCATATAAGTTAAATAAGCAAGGTGACAATATACAGCCTTGGCATACTCCTTTCCATATTTGAAACCAGTCTATTGTTCCATGTCCAGTTCTAACTGTTGCTTCCTGACCTGCATACAGGTTTCTCAAGAGGCAGGTCAAGTGCTCTGGTTTTCCCATCTTTTGAAGAATTTTCCAGAGTTTGTTGTGGTCCACACAATCAAAGGCTTTGACATAGTCACTAAAACAGAAGTAGATATTTTTCTTGAACTCTCTTGCTTTTTTGATAATCCAACAGATGTTGTCAATTTGATCTCTGGTTCCTCTGCCTTTTCTAAAACCAGCTTGAACATCTGGAAGTTCACGGTTCATGTACTGTTGAAGCCTGGCTTGGAGAATTTTGAGTATTACTTTACTAGCGTGTGAGATGAGTGCAATTGTGCGGTAGTTTGAGCATTCCTGGGCATTGCCTATCTTTGAGATTGGAATGAAAACTGACCTTTTCCAGTCCTGTGGCCAATGCTGAGATTTCCAAATTTGCTGGCATATTGGGTGCAGCACTTTCACAGCATCATCTTTTAGGATTTGAAATAGCTCAACTGGAATTCCATCACCACCACTTGCTTTGTTTGTAGTGATGCTTCCTAAGGCCCACTTGACTTCACATTCCAGTATGTCTGGCTCTAGGTGAGTGGTCACACTGTCATGGTTATCTGGGTCATGAAGATGTTTCTTGTATAGTTCTTCTGTGTATTCTTGCCACCTCTTCTTAATATCTTCTGCTTCTGTTAGGTCCATACAATTTATGTCCTTTATTGAACCCATCTTTGCATGAAATATTCCCTTGGTATCTCTAATTTTCTTAAGAGATCTCTAGTCTTTCCCATTTTCTTGTTTTCCTCTATTTCTTTGCATTGATCCCTGAGGAAGTCTTTTCTTATCTCTCCTTGCTATTCTTTGGAACTCTGCATTCAAATGGGAATATCTTTCCTTTTTTCCTTCGTTTTTCACATCTTTTATTTTCACAGCTGTTTGTAAGGCCTCCTCAGACAGCCATTTTGCTTTTTTGCATTTCTTTTTCTTGGGGTTGTTCTTGAGCCCTGTCTCCTGTACAGTGTCATGAACCTCCGTCCATAGTTTATCAGGCACTCTGTCTATCAGATCTAGTCCCTTAAATCTATTTCTCACTTCCACTGTATAATGATAAGGGATTTGATTTAGGCCATACCTGAATGGTCTAGTGGTTTTCCCTACTTTCTTCAAAAACGACAGAATGTCATTTGTTTCCAAACATTTCTGTTTGTTTCCAAGGCAAACCATTCAATATCATGGTAATCCAAGTCTATGCCCCGATCAGTAATGCTGAAGAAGCTGAAGTTGAACGTTTCTGTGAAGACCTACAAGACCTTCTAGAACTAACACCCCCAAAAGATGTCCTTTTCACTATAAGGGACTGGAATGAAAAAGTAGGAAGTCAAGAAACACCTGGAGTGACAGGCAAATTCGGTCTTGGAGTACAGAATGAAGCAGGGCAAAGGCTATTAGAGTTGTGCCAAGAGAACGCACTGGTCATATCAACAACTCTTCCAACAACACAAGAGAAGACTCTACACGTGGACATCACCAGATGGTCAACACCAAAATGACTGATTATATTCTTTGCAGCCAAAGATGGAGAAACTCTATACAGTCAGCCAAAACAAGACCAGGAGCAGACTGTGGCTCAGATCATGAACTCCTTATTGCCAAATTCAGTCATAAATTGAAGGTAGATGATTACTAGATTAGAAATTAGAGGATGATTAATCATTTTTCTCTCAATGCCCTTGTTCCAAATTTTAAATAAATGTTTAAGCATATTTATCCTTGCAAACAAGAAGCATATATGGACTGTGATAGAATGACAAGGTAGGAGAATGTTGGCCTTGATAGAATTGTTTCATTTATTCCTTAAGTACTTTTGTGTACCTGCTCTGTCCAACACGATATTAGGCACTTGGTGTACATTGGTAATAACATGTTCCTGTAAGCTAGAGGGTTATCAGTCCAACAACCTGTTAGCAATGACTAATGTTATTGATGAAACCATGAGCAATAAGGGAAGCAAATAATAAAAAATAGCAAATGCTAGGGGAAGAATTATCTTTGTTTTTCTTTTCCATTGTAGTTTATTACAAGATTCTGAATATAGTTCCCTGTGCTGTACAGTGGGAGCTTGTTATCTTTTTTATGTATAGTAGCTTGTATCCACTGGGAGCTTCCCTGGTGGCTCCGATGGTAAAGAACCTGCCTGCAGTGTGGGAGACCCAGGTTTGATCCCTTGGAGAAGGGAATAGCTACCCACTCCAGTATTCTTGCCTGGGTAATTCCATGGACGGATGAGCCTGGGTGGGGGGTACAGCCCATGGGGTTGCAAAGAGTCAAAACCGACTAAGTGACTAATGCTTTAAGTTTGTGTCCACTAATCCTAAACCCCTAATTTACCCTCCTCTTGTCTTTCTCCGGTGGTAACCATACTGGTTAGAATGGCCATCATTAAAAGGTCTACAAATACTAAATGCTGGAGAGGGTGCAGAGAAAAGCAAACTTTTTTTACATAGAAACTTACATTCCTACCTCCTATACTGTAGGTAGGAATGTAAATTGGTATGACTACTATGGAAAATAGTGTAGAGATCCCTTAAAAAAATAAAAATAGAGTTGTGATATGATCCAGCAATCCTATTCCTGGGCATATATCTGGAGGAAAAACTCTAATTCGAAAAGATACATGCAGCCCTGTGTTCACAGCAGCACTATTTACAATAGCTAAGACATGCATGCTCAGCTACTTCAGTCCTGTCCAACTCTTTGTGATCTCATGGACTGTAGCCCATCAGGCTCCTCTGTCCATGGGGATTCTCCAGGCAAGAATATTGGAGTAGGTTGCTATGCCCTCCTCCAGGGGCTCTTCCTGAGCCAGGGATAGAACTTATATCTCTTATGTCTTTCGAATTGGCAGGTGGATTGTTTACTGCTAACACCACCTGGGTAAGCCAAGACATGATAGCAACCTAAATGTCCATTGACAGATGAATGGATAAAGAAGATGTGTGTGTCTGTGTGTGTATGGGAATATTACTCAGCCATAAAAAGGAATGAAATAATGCCATTTGCAGCAACATGGATGGACCTAGAGAGTGTCTTTGAGTTTTGGATGAGAGGATTCAGAGTTAAAAGAGATGAGAAGCTAGTTTGAAGTTATATATGTGGTCAGTGGCAGGATGTGGACTCTACATAGAGCTAGAACTGTCATTCCAGAATTCCCCACTGGTGATTATTCCAACACAAACTCCCTGCTTAGACCCATCAGTGTTACCCTAACACCCTGAGAGCACAAAGTTCTAGTCCCTGATCCTGCTTTGCCTCTCTTTCATTCATTTCTCCTTCTCTGCTGTAGGATTTTCATCACACTTGCCCGTGGGTTTTACACAGACGTGCCTTTGCTCACACTATGCTTAGGCCTGTCCTCCTGAGCTGCATAACCCCTCACCCAGTTCTTTCTCTAGGAAGCCTTCATGACACACACAGTAGGGGTTATCTTCCCTTCCTCTGGCCTCAGGGCTACTGAAATTATTGCCTATGGACCAAATCTGGCTGCTGCATTTTTTCGGAGAAGTAGGGCATGAACTAAAGAGGTTTTTACATTTTTAGAAGTTGGAAAAAAAATCAAAAAAATTCCATGAGATGTGAAATTATATGAAATCAAATGTCAGTGCCCCTAAATAAAGTTTTATTAGAAGATTGCCACATCTATTCCTAACATATTGTCTATGGCTATTTGTGTTATAGGGGCAGAGTTGACTAGTTCCAAGAAACCAGGTGGCTTGCAAAGTCTGAAATATTTATCTCATTCACTAGTCAATAAATTACAATGCATTGCCCTCCTGGTTAATGAATAATTGATTTTTTTTAAGGAAGGAACATTGAAACAACATGATATAATATCTTCTGTCTGCGGTAAAAGAAAAGAAAGGAAAAGAAAATGTAGTATGATTAGCAGGTTTTTGGCATATAAACTGGAAACTTAGTTTTCTGTGGTCCTCAGTGTAGCATTAAATGTTCTCCATAGGGAAGAAAATATTAGAATTTCTTGTTTTATCTTTTTTTTCTCCTAAGAATAAGACCAGATTAGAGATTTACGAAGACTTGAGGTACAGAACCACTTGGTACCTTTGTATGGACATTATTGACAGGCAGTATTCAGGGGCTCCTGAGGGGCCATGGGAGCACCACAGTGGAGATTGGGGTGCCTAGGGACCCTTGCTTGACTTGTTTATTTGTTTATTGTGTTATGCTATGTACTGGAGTTTATGTGAATTAAGTTGTACTTATTTATATTTAATTTTAGCCAAACTAATCCTCACAAAATGAGCATATTGCTTAAAATGATTCTTGAAAAATGAAGGTGGCTTAAACTTGATAATGCAAATATATTTTACATGAGTAAAAAATAAGAATGTGACAGAACTGGTGATTTCTAGAGTGAGCTCAGTGTCAGACATAGAGGTAAAAATGATCTATTTCACATTAGAGAAGTGGCTGAAAATCTTTTTTTAAAAACATCAGAAAGTGATTTATATTTTCTGTGAATCTCAATTCATAGTAAATATTGTGACTTTGTGAGGTATTTTTTCAAATTTGCCACTTCTTTTTAGAACTAAGTGAAATAAACTTGTGAATCCCTATGTCACAAGGTTAAAACAGTATTTTCAGCTGTGGCATATTTACTGACAATAGTTATAATAATAACATTGAAAGGGAGAATTATGTTTTTGTCTTTCATAAATGTAAAACGTGTATTTTATTTTTGCATAGATTTTACTTTTTTATTTTTAAAGAAGTTCATAATGTTCATTTTATATTACTATAATATTAAATGTATAAAATTTATAAACCTACAATAAACATGCAAGAAGAATGTGCTCCAGAAGTCTTACTAATTAGAGATCTTAAAATTGATGTTCACTTATCTCATTATTAGACAATTGTATGCTGCTTAAACATTGTAAAGAAAAGATAGCTCCCCTCAGTCCTGTTCTCATTTTGATCTTCATAAAATATTTAATTGGCTTGTAAATAATTTTTTTTTGAAAAAAATTTTTTTTGAGAATTGCTTATAACTCTTAAGTCAGAGTCTATAGACATTGTGTGAGGGAAACCTTTAATTTCATACCTTGTTGATTTTTTTTCTAATAAATAGAATTTTTATGCTTCATTCTTTTTGAGACTATAGGCTCCATATGGGGATGGACCATGTCTATTTTATTGACTGAATCTTGAGTACCCAGTGCAGGGCTTAGCCCAGATGGTGATTGACTTGCTGATTATCTCTGACTTTAAAACCAGTGACAAGAGAAGAGTGACGTGAGGACCTGATGGTGTTGGACTTTCTCTCTCGCTCTGGGCTGACAGTGTATCTTGGACTGAGAAAGTGACTTAGCCTAGGAAATGAAATTTAAAATCTTCTTGTTGGAGGAATCCTCCTGTATAATCAATAGTGTAATGTTAATTCATGCTATTTTATACATCATTTGCTCTTTCAGACGTACTGTCAACCTTCCAGAGGTTTGTTCTACATTTCCTAGTCATTCTATAAATCTACAGTGTTTTAGACTGTCTGCCAGGATGGGCTCAGTTGAAGGAAATAACTACAGTATTATGCCTAAAGATACTGTCCTTTCTATGATAGCGTAATAGGTAATCTGAGGAGTATCAGACATTAGAATTGCACAATGTCATAGCTGGGCGGTGCTAATCAGTTTGTCTATATGTCTAATTGTAATCTGGATACTTTTATTGTGATACAATGTATTCAGTTCAACTTTTGATTCAGCTCACTTCAGTTCATATTGTAAGCCCAATATGGAAGGATAAAATGAAACAGTCGCATTTTCATTTTATTTCAACCCTTATGGGGCCCTACTTCAGGCAGTGCTAGATGATGACCACACGAAAATGAATTTAGTCAGGTCTCTGGTGAAAGGAATTCAGAAAGAGCCACAGAAACCTACAACATGTGATAAATCATGGAAAGGGGTAACTCTAGTGCTGTGGGAACAGAGAAAAAGGAATAAACAGAGGGCCTGGCCCTAACGATGAAAGAACTCAGTCTCATGAATGAGGAGGGGCATTTATGGGACACCCTCAGACAGACAAGCCTGTGTCCAGGAAATGCATGGACAGTACGAAGTAAAGACCAACGATGATGGGACTGGGATAATGGGCAAGTTTCCTGGAGAAGCAAAGACTTAAATTGCTTCCACCCCGGCTCATTGGTTCTGCTCTTCTTGCGACTTTGTGCCAAACTGAAAAAAGGAGGAGTGAAAAAGAAAGGCAAGAAATTAGGAAGCTTTTTAGCTCACACCTCTGAGGCACGACTTCTGAAATGATTAAAGGAAATTAAAACTACCCAGGAACTCACTGGCTGCATGTGACTGCCTTCCCACCAGGAAGCCACAGCTCTCTGTTTCGTGGCTGCTCTCTTTTGTATTATGTAAACTTGTAAACACTAGCCTTTTCCTTCTTCCTTGGTTCTTTCTTTTTTCTTTTTTAGTTGGAAAGAACATAAATTCCTTCTGGACATTATTTTCCAGCAGAAATAAGAAACACAGAAAAAAAAAAAAAGAATAAAGAGCAGCTTCTTTTTTGTTGTTCATGAGTACATTCACTGTTTGTCTATGAATCGCAGGCATTTGCATGTCTTGGCATTTGCAGGCACAGTTGGATATTGTTACTTTGTCAAAATAATCTATAGAGGGTATTAATTGTGAGTCAACTGATCATTTTGCAGCTCAAAAGCATTTATTATCTTCTATGGTTGAGGTTTCTATGGTTTGGGGATTATGGCCAATTGAAATTAGTGTGCATCGTCTAGACAGTGAAATGTAGGTGGTAAGCAGACAAGCTTCGGGAACAGACACAGCTGGAGTGAGGAGCTGGAACCGGGGTTCATTCACTCTGTGACCTAGAGCAAGCCTATTAATTCTACAAGCTTTTGTTTCCTCATTTGCATATGAGGAGAATCTTGACCTCGTGGGATTAGGATGAAACAAGACCAAAAGTAGCATTGGCTAGATTATAGGATCCTCCTCATTATCAGTGGTAGTCCTCCATTCTCAGTTTTTATGACAAAAAAAAAAATACTGGTGCTTGGTGGGCATAAATGTGTTTTTAATAGATACACTCTTCCATGTGCTAATAGTAGCTTTAGGCTGAGCATGATCATTAGAGCTTTAGTTATCACCTAGAATGAGACAGTCTTAGGATATGGGGAGTCAACCTGTTAAATCCTTCCAAACCTTTGGCAGTGAGTTGGGCACCATTTCTAACCCAATGTTCTGCTAAGCTTGCCTTTAAGCCTTTGATTAGGTGCTGAAATGGAACTGACTATGGATCTCCACTGCATGTACCCATTGATCCCTGTTCAGATCTTCAGAGTTAACAAGAGTAAGTTCAATTCTTTTCCCATGTATTTGCAGGTAGTTAACCTACTGTCCTCTCTAAGTCTGTTCTTTTGTAGCTTTAGCGTCTCCAATTCCTTGAATGGTTCCTTAACTGAGACTGGATCTGCCTTCTGATTTCCCTCCAAATTTGCTTCAGAAAGTTAATATCTCTTCTCTTAACTGTGTTTCCAGAAACTAATGCTGTATTCCAGATTTCTCAGTGTAGAATACATAAGCTCTGTTGCCAGAGTCTCATCTTTGAAATATATAATCTCTGTTGGTAAAAAGATTATACAGCTGTTTTTACATTTCAAATTAAATGGAAATTTAAATAGTTAGGGAGGTAATAACAGGACCCATCCATACCAACAGAGGTCAAACATAAAAATCTTTGTGCGCATGGACCCACTCAAGATGAAAAAAAAAAATCCCATTCCTATATCTATGCCTTAGGAAGCATTACTACAAACAAAGCTAGTGGTGGTGATGGAATTCCAGTTGAGCTATTTCAAATCCTAAAAGATGATGCGGTGAAAGTGCTGTGCTCAATATGTCAGTGAATTTGGAAAACTCAGCAGTGGCCACAGGACTGGAAAAGGTCAGTTTTCATTCCAATCCCAAAGAAAGGAAATGCCAAAGAATGCTCCAACGACCACACAATTGCACTCATCTTACACGCTAGTAAAGTAATGCTCAAAATTCTCCAAGCCAGGCTTCAGCAATATGTGAATGTGAACTTCCAGATGTTCAAGCTGGTTTTAGAAAAGGCAGAAGAACCAGAGATCAAATTGCCAACATCTACTGGATCATCAAAAAAGCAAGAGAGTTCCAGAAAAACATCTATTTCTGCTTTATTGACTATGCCAAATCCTTTGACTGTGTGGATCACAATAAACTGTGGAAAATTCTGAAAGAGGTGGGAATACCAGACCACCTGACCTGCCTCTTATGCAGGTCAGGAAGCAACAGTTAGAACTGGACATGGAACAACAGACTGGTTCCAAATAGGAAAAGGAGTCCATCAAGGCTGTATATTGTCACTCTGCTTATTTAACTTATACGCAGAGTACATCATGAGAAACCCTGGGCTAGAGGAAGCACAAGCTGCAATCAGGATTGGCTGGAGAAATATCAATAACCTCAGATATGCAGATGACACCACCCTTATGGCAGAAAGTGAGGAACTAAAGAGCCTCTTGATGAAAATGAAAGAGGAGAGTGAAAATGTTGGCTTAAAACTCAACATTCAGAAAACTAAGGTCATGGCATTTGGTCCCATCACTTCATGGCAGATAGATGGAGAAACAGTGGAAACAGTGTCAGACTTTATTTTTTTGGGCTCCAAAATCACTGCCGATGGTGCTTGCAGCCATGAAATTAAAAGATACTTACTCCTTGGAAGAAAAGTTATGACCAACCTAGATAGCATATTAAAAAGCAGAGACATTACTTTGCCAACAAACGTCCATATAGTCAAGGCTATGTTTTTTCCAGTAGTCATGTATGGATGTGAGAGTTGGACTGTAAAGATAGCTGAGCACCGAAGAATTGATGCTTTTGAACTGTGGTGTTGGAGAAGACTCTTGAGAGTTGCTTGGACTTCAGGGAGATCTAACCAGTCCATCCTAAAGGAGATCAGTCCTGGGTGTTCATTGGAAGGACTGATGTTGAAGCTGAATTTCCAATACTTTGGCCACCTCATGTGAAGAGTTGACCCATTTGAAAAGACCCTGATGCTGGGAAATATTGAGAGCAGGAGGAGAAGAGGATGACCGAGGATGGGATGGTTGGATGGCATCACCGACTCAATGGACATGAGTTTGGGTGCCCTCTGGGAGTTGGTGTTGAACAGGGAGGCCTGGAGTGCTGCAGCTCATGGGGTCGCAAAGAGTCGGACATGACTGAGTGACTGAACTGAACTGGTATCTTGTTTGCAAGCAAATGTTAAGTTCTAGTGGCTTTTAAAACTAGTTTCTCCCAGAAATGAAAGAGACACGTGTACCCCAATGTTCATCGCAGCACTGTTTATAATAGCCAGGACATGGAAGCGGCTGAGATGTCCATCATCAGATGAATGGATAAGGAAGCTGTGGTACATATACACAATGGAGTATTACTCAGCCATTAAAAAGAATACATTTGAATCAGTTTTATCAAGGTGGATGAAACTGGAGCCCATTATCCAGAGTGAAGTAAGCCAGAAAGAAAAACACCAATACAGTATACTAACACATATATATGGTATTTAGTTAATCGGTAAAGATAACCCTGTATGTGAGACATCAAAAGAGACACAGATAAACAGAACAGTATTATGGACTCTATGGGACAGGGCAAGGGTGGGATGATATGGGAGAATGGCATTGAAGCATGTAAATTATCATATGTGAAACGAATCACCAGTCCAGGTTCGATGCATGATATAGGGTGCTCGGGGCTGGTGTACCGGGACGACCAGGAGGGATTGGATGGGGAGGGAGGTGGGAGGGAGGTTCTGGAAGGGGAAAACATGTACACCCATGGTGGATTCATGTCAATGTATGGCAAAACAAATACAATATTGTAAAGTTAAAAAATAGATAAATAAACTAATTAAAAAAAAGAAAAAAAAAACACCTAGTTTCTCTTATAGCATTAAAGATGGCTAACCTAGTTTTGATTAAAAAGAATTTTCAAGTGGCGATTTTAAGAATCAAAATCTATATGCTATAATTATGTGGGTATGTTAATTTGAAAGCTGTATCTATTTATTTATAAAAATCTGTAAATCTAATTTGGCTTAAGGATAGCATCTTTAGCTTTGAACTAAACTTACATAATACTGTAGTTCTATTGTGTTGAATATTATTCCAGGAATACTAAACAGATCTTGATTTAAAAAAAATAAAAGCACCCCTGATCGAAATAGGTTTGTGATGAGTTTCTAAACGTGAGGATCAAGCTGGAATGTACCTCCTAATCTCGTGTTTATATCTGTCTTGGCATCCTGTGAAGCTCTGACATTTTTATCCCTGGAATATAGATAGCTTCACAGAAAATGCTTCCTAAGCAATGAGTTTAACCTTGGGTCAGGCTAGCTAGTTTGAGAGAGGCACAGTTCAATGTTACTGATGTAGGCAAAGTTAGCAATTAGTTAAATAACAAATCAAAGTGACATAGAGGGATCATCTCTACTACAGGACAGTTCTTCACATTTCTACACTACTTTTTTAGTATTTTATCTGAGCTGCTTTTCCTGTTGGTAGGTAGAACCATTCATTTGATTTAAGGTGAAGGCTGCAGAGTAGAAGCATAATCCAACCAGAGTGTTCCTCATTTTTTAAAATGCCAGGATGGCCCCAAGCTTGGGGATATGTTTGATACAGAGAAGGAGAATTTTAGCTAGAGGAGAACAAGCTAAAGAGAGTCAAGGGCTACAAGGATGTGGGAGTTTACATGGGTACTTCTCTTTTGGTGTGGAGATTTGAGAATTTGTAGAGCTAAGTTGAAATTTGGAATCTTGACCACTCAGTTATGCAGTAACAATGGGCAACAAATGCTGAGTCATTGTGTGCAACTGGAAATAAAGGTATTCATTATTTGGAAAGACAAGGGGAAGTTGCCCTGGGACAAGGCCCTGCCCCTTCTAGTCAAGTGAACAAAGCAACACCAGGTTCCATCTTGTGCTGTTTTCATTTTAGAGAGAGTTTATGCAGCTACCAGACCTCAACTAGATAATTAGGTTGACAGTCTCTGTTTTGTATTCCTATTTGTTAGCCCAGTGAACTGTGTTTATCTTGGGTCTGTGATTGTAAAGAACCGCTTGCAGGAGAACTCTTAGAAAATTCAAATAACTGAGTTGAAAGTGGTAGAAATACATACTTGAGAAATACACTGCTGGTCTAACTGCTGATACAATGCACTAGGTTTTGTGGTGAAGTACTAATAGAAGAGAGGGAAGCAGGCTCTGCTGCCCTTGGCATAGGTCTCCTAGAGGAGGTGAGCCCAAGCACGTGATTGCCATCCAGATAGCGGGAGCGCAGTCTTTAAATATGTGCATTAGCCACAGAAGACTATATTTTCTAGGGACCAGGATATGGTGAGAAAAACAGTTAACCTAGAACTGTCTTTGGCTTTAGAATAACCAACACTTACATAGTGCTGTCAAACTGGTTTCCACCTGACATTCTTTTATTTGCTAATACCACAGACTTGCTGTTAATACTGCAGCAGTGTAAATGATCAGAATCAGAAAGGTTGAAGGCTTCAGATCCAGGTTTTCCAATGCCAGTTGCTGTTCTTTTTCTGCTGCATCCTGCCGTCTCTCAGGAGAGGGTCTGTTGATGGCTGAGTTGCAACTCCACTGGAGGCCGAGGAGACAGGGACAAATACTGGTATTTTCAGATAGGTCTTTATTATTAGGCTCTACCCCGTAATAACTGTTAAATTATGCCTAAGGCATGCCTTTTGGCAAGGTCAGGGCACTGTAAAGCCTTTCTATAAAGCTAAATTCCTGTTGGGTGGCTTTTAAGGTTTTTATATTTTAATGAAGTTATTAAAATGAAAGTTCAGACTTGCATAATTCATAAGTGTTCACTGCCTCTTTTAAAATCTCTGCCACGAAACTCTTCTTAAAAGTTTTTCAGTGAAATTCTTATATAAAACAAGTGCACGCCTTCCAGTTAAGGTTAAAATAGATTTCTAATTATAGTAAACTGAAGTTTCCATGTAATACAGCTTTTCAGAGCTGGTTTCCTTTATAATGTTCTCACTGCATGTAGAAAGGTACTAGAAAATTCAGGAGTATTTTCTAGATACTATACACTTAGAATTGGCAACTTTAGTATAAGCTGCTTTCAAATGTTTAAGTAGTCTTGTAAAATCTAGAAATCAAGAAATTCTCTGAAACATGTTGGTTTTGACTTTGGTAAAGGTATGCAGTATGCTTTTAATTTTTCGTGATTGTCACAGATAAATTCAACTTCTATCAAAACAATGCTGCTGGATTGAGTGTGTTAATGGATTCAGAAACCTGCAAATATAGCTGATGAAAATTTGAAAATTTACAAGCTAATGTCCTGATTTTGTGTGTGAGTGTGTATATTCTTTGCAATCAATCCTGGTTGTCTTTTTAAGCAATGCATTTTTAGGTTTTGAACTTAGGGTAATTGCATCTTACTTTAAAATCCTTTCTTATTTAGAGGCATGATGAGACTGTGTAAATGTAACATTTTACCTTTCAACAACAGGAGCCAGTAGTAGAAGCAGCAGCAAGAAAATTTTAGAAACATAAAAAAAATTGGAACTTTCCCATTTGTTTCTTTCTCTTATTGATATGTAGGAACACTTTGTATTGCAGGGATATTAATGCCTTTGCTCTCTTCCAATCTGTTGATGGGACTTAATTTGAGAGGAACTGATATCTTGATTATATGCCTATCCAGGAACACATTATTCTATTTCGGTCTTGCTTTAAGTCCTTTGGTGAAGTTCGTTTTCTTTACAGTTATATTTATAAGGGAATTACTGAATATATTATGGTATATCCAAACAAGAGGATGTCATACAACTAGAAGAAGTAATGGCACATCTATACATATTGGCCTGGAAGGGTCTCTATTATCTACTGCTAGGTGAAAAAATATTAGAGTAATTCTGATTTTTATGATCTCATTCTTATAGAATGCATATATTATATGTACATATACAAAATATGTACATAAAAAACTAATAAATTTCAAATTGTTTCTTTGAACTATCTGAATGGAAAGGGATTAGAAGGACTAGTTTGGGGACTTAATTTTTTACCTCCCATTGAAAATTAGTGGTGGAGTTGTAAGTTATCTTAGTTTTATGAAGCTTCTCCATAATTTCAAAACTAAAGATCAAGGAAAATAGTGTAACAGTGCTATGTGTGAAAGCATTTGTTTACTTAATTAGGATATGAAAGTCCGTAATGCTAACAAATGGCAGCTATAACATCTGTAGATAACTGACATCTCACAGTTCCATATGTACATGTATTAGCTCTGCAAGTGTACCATCACAAAATATGCATTTAACTCTTTTTGGATCACATGGAACAATTAATCACACTGTCATATTGTTGGCTGACATCAGTAGTTTGAAGTCTAGAATGTTTTAAGTCAGTCTCAATCACATTGCTTTAGTTTTGAGTAAAAGCAATTTGAGATTTCCCAAGGAGATCAAATCATGTGCTTATATCAAATTTTCCAGTTAAAAAGTTAACTTTGCGAGGAAACCAAGTCATTCTTTTTTTTGTAGAAGAAAAAAATTATAAGAAACCTCCTAGTTTTCCTGGGAGCACTGAGAATGATAGCAAAAATTAGGCTATTAGGAATTCAAAAAGGCAACCGGCTGCTATGGTCTTTTGACTTTTATAAGGAGTTAGTCTATAAAGTAGTGAAAATGTAAGGTGCTGAGCCACTGCTTTATCTGTTCACGCTGGGCTGAAGATGTGACTAGGGGACCATTTTTGTCTTTACTTCTTCACAGGAAAATGTCTTTATGACTCTCATTGAGGAATAAATATGGAAATGTATGGATTTCTGAGTCACTCTTTTCCTTTACCTCCTGGAGAATGTCTGTTCCACTTTTCCTTTTTAAGTACTAAGGGAGTGGGGGAATAGGGGAAAAAATAAAAATCTGAAAGTGACAGCTAAATTTAATTTCAAGAAAGGTTTTGTTTCTGATCTTATTTCTTAGTTGCTATTTCTATTATATTACTACTACTCTGATGCCTAAATAATTTCATTAAATGGGAAAAAATTAAAGTCAGATTAGTTGGAAGATAAAGGCAAAATAACCAGTTAGATTGGCAGAATCTTAAAATCCACAACTGATTGTTTAGGTAGGGAGGGTTGAAGTATTTCTCCCTAATATTAGTGCTAACGCCTCTGAGAAGACATACATATCCAGACACAATCCCTGTTCTCAAGGTAGCTCATGGGACAAGCAAGTGGCAAGGCTATAAAAAGGAATAAAAAAGAGATAAATTTATAACAAATCAGGAATAAGGGATGAAGGGACCAAACACAAACAATATATCTTTCTGAAAGTGGAAGTGGTTAGGTAGGGAGGGTTGAAGTATTTCTCCCTAATATTAGTGCTAACGCCTCTGAGAAGACATACATATCCAGACACAATCCCTGTTCTCAAGGTAGCTCATGGGACAAGCAAGTGGCAAGGCTATAAAAAGGAATAAAAAAGAGATAAATTTATAACAAATCAGGAATAAGGGATGAAGGGACCAAACACAAACAATATATCTTTCTGAAAGTGGAAGTGGCTATAATAGAGTGCAATTTTTTTAAAAAAAAGATTGCTTTTGATGTTTCTATGTCTCTGAGCATCATTATGGTATTTCGGACTTGACAGTATTTTCCATTTTTGTTACCTAGCTGTTCCAGGCCTAATGGGAAATGGGCAGTTTCATGAAAGGAAGTGAAAAATAGCAAAGCCATTTGCAATATATTTTTAAAAATTTAGGTATAGTTAATTTAGGTGGCGCAATGGTACAGAATCTTGCAGGAGATGCAAGAGATGCAGGTTTGGCCACTGGGTCGGATTCCCTGAAGTAGGAAGTGGCAACCCACTCCAGTATTCTTGCCTGGAAAATTCCCTGGACAGAGGAGTCTGGTGGGCTACAGTTCATGGGGCCACAGAGAGTAGGACAGGAGCAAGTACACATAGTTAATATATAACATTGACACAAATGCAATATATTTTTAATAGTTTTATTTAAAAACTGAAATAGTTTTTTATCTTAAATAAATAGTTTTATCAAATACGTATAGTGTAGATAATAAAATCTCTTAAAGCCCACCAAACACATTTTACAAACAAGTATTTGGGACTTCAATCCTGCCAGTGCAATCATCTATTAAATCTGACTTTCCCTATTCATTCTGTATCCTGAATGGAAAACAGAGGATAGTTCGAATGAATGGAAACTCAGGGATGCAAATAGAGCCATTCTAGGTTGAATCAGTGAATTGTGCAGCTGTGGGGTCTGTTTCTGATGGTTACTCATGGAAAAGCACAGGGTCCTACAAGACAACACACAGTAAAGGTTTAGAGATTCCCCTTTCAAGCCTATAACTCAAAACAGATCCATATACTGTTCTCAACCCATTCCATCTCCTACATCAACAAGTTTTACTACTCAACTATAAAGCAGAGGAGAAGTTTTGGTAAAGAACTTGAGTAGAAAGTTGCCTTTGAGATGATTCTCAGTGGCCCTCTCTTTTATCTATTTTCTTTCCAGCATCAAAGTCCCTTCCTAATTCTAGCATTGTGGGATGTGACAAACAGGTAGGTCTCACTGTAGCTCAGCCTTTCATGATTCAGACTTTAATCATATCTCTGCTCAGCTTTCCCTTTCCATACTACAAAGTCCCAATCTTCTAAGCCTGTGCTCACACACAGCTCCTTTATCCCTGTTTTAGCTGCCTCTCTGGCAGCTGGTCCTTTAACCCTACTCTCTTTCGGACCATAACCACAGGCACGCCACACATGGATGGGCTTTAGTCTGGGTCAAGGTAGGGCATTTCCCCCCTCTTGTATTTGTAAAATCCTCCATGACGACACCAAGCCTCTTTGGTTGTAGTGGCACGCTTGATAAATGTCTTCAAAGGATGACTCTAGGTGACTTTTCTTGGCTTATAATTGACCCTATTATTTTTATACTCTAACATTTTTTCCTTTCAATATATCCTAAGCTTACCCACACTGAAGCTCATCTACCACACTTTGGATTACTCAACCTACTCAACAAAGATTTTTTTATTCACTGAACTCAGAATTTCAGTGGCTGGAAACGTGTATGTTACCTTCCAAATGGAAGTTTCAAAGATGACTTAGTAAAAATTCGCAGGCTTCTTTGAAACTATTTCTATTTCTCCATCTGTGGATCTTCTTAACATTGACAGCACTCCTCTGCGGGGGGCGGGGCCTGGGCGGGCTGGGGAGGGCTGGATATGGCGAAGGGGCGGGGCTTGGGCCAAACCTTTCCGGGTGGGCGGTGCCCGGGGGGGCGGTACGTGAAGGGCGGGGCCATCTTAAAGGGGCCAGGCACCCTCCTTCGCCTATTCAAACCTCGCCGTAGCACTCTTCCTCCCAACTTTTTTTTTTAATTTTTTTAATTTTTTCTGAGATTGTGGGATCTTAGTTCCCCAGCCAGGGATAGAATCCAGGCCCTTGGCAGTGAGAGCACGGAGCCCGTGGTGCTCTCTTTTCTTGGTATGTTGTCTGTTGCAAATTCTAATTTCTTTGATTTTATTATTTAAATACATAAGATTGGCTCACAGAGTACCATAGCACTTTATAGGGAGAACAAGATTTCAATCAGCCATTGATACTGAGTAGCTGGTAAAACTTTTCTTTAGTCTTCCTCTAGCACCTAATTGGAGAGGGAAATGGCAACCCACTCCAGTATTTTTGCCTGGAAAATTCCGTGGACAGAGGAGCCTGGCAGGCTACAGTCCTTGGGGTTGCAAAGAGTCAGACACGACTGAGCATGAGCACCTGACAGTCACTTGGATCCCTTAGACATGAACTTTCTTTCTTAATGTTCCAGCAACATCCCTACTCTTCTGATACATTTGAAATTTCACTGTTTCGTATCTCATCCTCTGTGGTGCATAATGAATCAATCATTAAAAATAACCTACCAATCTCTACACTGAGAAACTGACACAATCCTTTCAGCCTGGAAATCTACTAATAATTGATGTCTGATCTTATGAACTCACTGATCCTGTCTTTGCTATTTAAGTAACCAAAATCCAGTTGAACAATCCATCAAATTTATTATATATTAATGGCTTCCATGATCTAGTTGTAGTTTCAGCATAAAGCATTTTTGGAATTAGGTAGAATTTTTGGCCATCTTTCAAACTGTAACAGGTAGTTAACCATCTGTCATCCAGGTTGAACCTGGTGAGAAAGAATAATGCCTGAGAAGTCATGTTTTATTCATAGAGTCTGAAGACTTCTTGGGTTGAGATCCTAAATCTGCCAAACACTGATTCTGTGACCTTGGGAAAGTTACCTCTCTGTGCTTTACTTCTACAAATAAAATAGCATTAAAAATAGTATCTACATCATAGGGTTGTAAGTGGGAATTAAATCAGCTCACACATGTAAAGCGTTTAGAAGGGTATCTGGCTCACATTGTGTGATGTTGAGTGTCTGCTGTTATTTTCATGTGTACAGCCAAGGACTGGCATAGTGCCTGGCACTGACTGTGTGTTCAAATGATGTTTGTTGTAAGATTGGATATGTACCTGCTGGCTAAGGGACTTATTTAGGAGTTTTGGTGCTGTTCTGAACGAATGCTTTCAGCCTGTTATTCATATTTTCTAATGTCTAATCTAGCCCACATCTCACATCTGCTCTTCTCACTTCATCCAAATCAGTTAGTCCTTCAGGCATAGCATCTCTCTGTGTTCGGTGGTAAATGTGGCTGGGTCTCACATTTTTGGATGATCCAGTTTAAAGATTTGTCATTTCTTTCACAGATCAGTTTGTTCACATCTTAGGGATTCAGACTATTTTATCCACGTTGTAATTAAGCCTTTCAAAGTGTCACAGAATTTTATATTGTAACATTCAAGTCTAAAATTAGGATGAAGCCTTCTGACATCGTGACTAACTTAATATGTACATTCCTATCTTGTTAGCTCAATAAGATGCCAGTTTATGCATAGTATTGCTTGACCCTGATATCATGGCCAATTAATTTGCATATCCCTATCTACTTGGCTCAAATAAGTTTTTGCCACTTTATTTGTTGGCTCAGCTCCCAGCCTAGTGTCTTTCAGTCCAAATCAATTGAATTTGAAGTGGTTTTCTTTGTCATGCTTTCAATACCAGTGGAAAGACAGATAAGAGTGGTGGTCATGAATGTATAAAGGAACAACCTACTGCATTTGTTTCCAGTTGGAAAAAATTGAAGAAAAGACAATAACTTGGATATGTGGGCAAGGTATTTTTAGGGAAGAGGATACTGAGCTAGTTAAAAAAATGTAGGACTTTTTTGTTTGAAATTCCAGTGGATGGGGCAAGGGGTGTATTCTGTATCACTAATGAAAATTCTAACTTGGAATTTGGCTGACCTGGACCTCAGCTGAAATTATGATGTAGAATCTAAGCATCTATAACACATTTTTCTTTTTCTATTTTTTTAACAAAGACTTGTGAAATAATTGACAAACATTGTAAGTTTAAAGTGTACAATGTGTTGATTTCAAATATTTATATATGTTGCAATATGATTTCCACCCTAGCTTCAGCTAACTCTATACATTCCCTATAAAGTATATTTTCCTATTAAGATGCATAAGAATAACATGGAGGAATTTTCAAATACCATCTTCAGATTCCCACTCATTGATAGTCAATTATAGTGTGGTCTGACGTCATCTGGGAAATCTTAAAATTTAACATGTACCTTGGGTGATTCTGATGTAGGTAGAATAACACATCTTGATGAATAGTACTTGAAAGAATAACGGGCCTGTGTTCATTCATGGTTTCTACATGGAGTCTAGTGGTTCCCCAAGGGTGGGTGAGTTGCTCTTTCCTAGATAACTTTAAGGATATAAATTATTCTGTTTCTAGAACAGTAGAAACGAGAAGATAAATCGATGACAATTAAAAAAAATTACATTTTGAAGGAAGGCAAGGTGTGTGTGTGTGTGTGTGTGTGTGTGTGGCATGGCTGGGGAAGCAGAGTAAATCATACTGGTTTAGGCATCAGTCTGCCGTACCTAATGGTGACTCCTTTACTCCCATGCACCTCTTTTTCTCCCTCTCCCATCATCTCCCTCAAATAGTTGGTGCCATTTGTTAAATCCATCGCCCCTTCTTTTGGGACTTAAGATGCTTTGGGGACCTCTCCTGTAGTCCTACTGTTTGCTTTTCACAGTATACATTCCCTAGTGATAAGACAGTTCTGGGGACCAGCAGGAAGAAGACTGGGGGTGGAACTTGTGGTGAAAAGTGAAAGGGAGAAAAAATGTAAGAGGGAGCAGTTTCTGTTCACAATAGCCAAGATGTGGAAACAATCTAAATGTCCACTGACAGATGAATGGATAATGAAGGTGTGGTACACATCTATAATGGAATACTACTCAGCCATAAAAAGAAGGAAATAATGCCATTTGCAGCAACGTGGATGCAACTAGAGATTATCATACTGAATGACGTAAGTCAGAAAAAGACAAGAACCATGTGATATCACATATGTGGAATCTGAAATATAGCACGAATGAACTTATCTACAAAACAGAAATAGACTCATAGACATAGAGACCAGATTCGTGTTTGGCAAGGGGGACAGGGGGTGGGTAAGGATGGAGTGGGAGGTTGAGGTTAGCAGATGTAAGCTATTATATATAGGATGGATAGACAATGAGGTCCTATTGTGTAGCACGGGGAGCTATAATATGTTAAATATCCAGAGATGAACCATAATGGAAAGGAATATGAAAAAGAATGTGTGTGTGTGTATATACACACAACAGATACAACTGAATCACTTTGCTATACAGCAGAAATTAACATTAACAACATTTGCAGTTAACAACACTGTAAATAACTGCATTTCAATAAAAAAGTTTTAAAAAGAGAACAAGTTTCCACCACACTCTTTCCAACCAGTCCTCAAGTTATCTCTGAACTGACTGCACTTTGTAATCACCTCTTCAGCATCCTGACCTTCAGCAGACTGCTGCAATAGGTGCATATGGTTTCAGTCCTTCAGATGTTTTCCCTGCACCCTCTTGCTGCCAATAGTTGGCATATTTCTGATGTTCTCTTCACAATTTACGTGAACACAAACTATATGAATGGGCTGGGCTGCAAATTTTTACCTTGGTCTGCTTGCCATGGTTCCTAGCAGTACAAAAACTTAGAAAAATTTCAGAATAATTCTGTCTTACTTTAAGGGCAAGAGGGAAATGGAACAGTTTTTGAGATTTTCTATGTTGGAATTGTATGACCTAGACTTCAGTCCTAGCTCTATCATCACAAATTGTGTGACTTTGAATGTCAGTAATGACAAAAGGAATGGCCAGTATCGAATGCCACCTATGCGCTAGATGTGGAGCAAGATGATTTATGTACATTATCTAGTGTCTCTAAGCTTCAAGTTTCTGAGAATATTACCTTTATAACAACTTGCAGGTCTATCTTGAGGACCACATGAGAAAAACAAGTAAGAAAAGTGAAGTGAAAGTCGCTCAGTCATGTCTGACTCTTTGTGACCCCATGGACTATACAGTCCATGGAATTCTCCAGGCCAGAATACGGGAGTGGGTAGCCTTTCCCTTCTCCAGGGGATATTTCCAACCCAAGGATCGAACCCAGGTCTCCCACACTGCAGGCAGATTCTTCACCAGCTGAGTCACAAGGGAAGCCCAAGAATACTGGAGTGGGTAGCCTATCCCTTCTCCAGCAGATCTTCCCAACCCAGGAATGGAACTGGGGTCTTCTGCATTTCAGGCGGATTCTTTACCAACTGAGCTCAGGGAAGCCCAAGTAAGAAAAAGTTTTCAAAATTAGAAAAGTGTTCTATAACTATGTGATAATGAGTTCTTGACACTCAAAAACAATTTTCAGATTCAAGTTAAAAATGAGAACTTCTCTCTAATATAGTAGACTTAAAAACTTATCACTTCCATCTTGCTGATTCAGAAATTTTTGTATTTCCTTCTTGAAACAGTTAGGTACTCATTGGAAAACTCAAAATTTTGTTTAACTTGTGATATAAAGCCCAAACTGAATTTAAAGTTTTGATATTCCTCATTAAAGCTGTACTTGGAACTCTCATTCTGGGGATGACTAGAAAACACACACACACACACAAAATCAAAACAACCGAACCTTGGAAGAGTAATTGTATAATAACAACCAGGGCCAAGATTAGGAGCAAGGTATCTAGTTATTTCTAACTTGTGAATCTACACAGGTAGAAATTTGGATATAAAAGAAAAAAAATGGAGAAAGAGGACCTGACACCTTTAGGAATTCTCAACTCTTCTGATGCTTTCAATCTCTTAGACCTCTATGCTATAGACTATTAATGTCCCCCTAAAAATCATACATTGGAACAGAGTCCCCAGTGTGATGGTATTTGGAAGTGGGACCTTTGTGAATTGATTAGATCTTGAGGCTCAAGCCCTCATGGATGAGATTAGTGGCTTTATAAGAGAGACCCCAAAGAGATGCACTCCTTCTACCTGTGAGGACACAAAAAACATCCATGTATGAACCATGAAGGAGATTCTCAGCAGGCATAGAACCTGTGGACACCTTAATCCTAGAAGTCTCAGCCTCCAGAACTGTGAGAAGTACCTGTTTAAGAGATACTCATGTTATGGTATTCTGTTAGAGCAGCCTGAATGGACTAGGGCACCCTTCATATTCCTACCTCAATTTTCACAAAAAGAAAACGTTTGAAGGGTGCAGATGTATATTAAGATATGATTACTAACAGAAGCCTTGATTTATCCCCCCTCCCAAGTACAGTACACAAAAACTACTCATTTCCTATTGTACTAGTTTGCTCCTGAAGAACAGCCTTGCAGCCTGAAAGACTTAATATTTCAATACAAATAGTTAGATTCAGAAACTCCTGCTGTTGCTTACAAATACTTGAGAGTTGGAATAGAAAGCATCCAGGTTCAAGCCTCTACTGTAGATATGTGAATGGTCCAATGAAATTTGTGACTGTAAAGTAGGAGTTGGGATTTGCATTGCTAGCTATATTGGGTATATGATGGAAGCAGAATCTTTGAGCAATATATTTTGAATTAGCACAGTAAAAGAGAAAGAAGCTAACTATGTTGAAGAAAGTATGAAATTATTTTTAAAATGTTTCTCCTTCTTAATTTTTCAATATTTAATTCCATACCTAGTCTTAATCTGATATTGGGTCTTGGTAAACATGGGTCTACTAATATCTTTTTGTTTGAACTGTCCAGCCAATCCTATCACTTTTTAAAAATATGCTCTATGTCATTTATCATCATATGTCAATTATACATCAGTAACTTTTAACTATAAGTATAAAGATGTTAATTGCATTCTTATTTATAGTAGACCAAAACAGAAACAACATAAAGTAAGGGAATGGCTCATTAAATAATAATGTGTCCATTTCATTCAGTTCAGTTCAGTCACTCAGTTGTGTCCGACTCTTTGCAACCCCATGGACTGCAGCACGCCAGGCCTCCCTGTCCATCACCAACTCATGGAGTTTACTCAAACTCATGCCTCTCTAGTCGATGATGCCATCCAACCATCTCTTCCTCTGTTGTCCCCTTCTTCCGCCTTCAATCTTTCCCAGCATCAGGGTCTTTTCCAATGAGTCAGTTCTTCGCATCAGGTGGTCAAAGTCTTGGAGTTTCAGCTTCAGCATCAGTCCTTCCAATGAATATTCAGGACTGATTTCCTTTAGGATGGACTGGTTGGATCTCCTTGCAGTCCAAGGGACTCTCAAGAGTCTTCACCAACACCACAGTTCAAAAGGATCGTTCTTCGGCGCTCAGCTTTCTTTATAGTCCAACTCTCACATCCATACATGACTACTGGAAAAACCATAGCTTTCACTAGACAGACCTTTGTTGGCAAAGTAGTGTCTCTGCTTTTCAATAAACTGTCTAGGTTGGTCATAACTTTTCTTCCAGGGAGCAAGTGTCTTTTAATTTCATGGCTGCAGTCACCATCTGCATTGACATTGATTTTGGAGTCCAAGAAAATAAAGTCTGTAACTGTTTCCACTGTTTCCCCATCTATTTGCCAGGAAGTGATGGGACCAGATGCCATGATCTTAGTTTTCTGAATACTGAGGTTTGTTTTTTTTTTTTTTCAAATAAATTTATTTATTTTAGTTGGGGGCTAATTACTTTACACTATTGTAGTATTTTTTGCCATACATTGACATGAATCAGCCGTGGGTTTACATATGTTCCAATACTGAGTTTTAAGCCAACTTTTTCACTCTCCTCTTTCACTTTCCCTAAGAGGCTCTTTAGGTCTTCTTCCATTTCTGCTACAAGGGTGGTGTCATCTGCATCACTGAGATTACTGATATTTCACCCAATAGTCTTGATTCCAGCTTGTGTTTCATCCAGCCCAGTGTTTCTCATGATGTACTCTGCATATAAGTTAAATAAGCATGGTGACAATATACAGCCTTGACATACTCCTTTCCCAATTTGGAACCAGTCTGTTATTCCATGTCCAGTTCTAACTGTTGCTTCCTGACCTGCATACAGATTTCTCAAGAGGCAGGTCAGGTGGTCTGGTATTCCCATCTTTTGAAGAATTTTCCACAATTTGTTGTGGTCCACACAATCAAAGGCTTTGGCATAGTCACTAAAGCAGAAGTAGATATTTTTCTGGAACTCTCTTGCTTTTTTGATGATCTAACAGATGTTGGCAATTTGGTCTCTGGTTCCTCTGCCTTTTCTAAAACCAGCTTGAACATCTGGAAGTTCATGGTTCATGTACTGTTGAAGCCTGGCTTGGAGAATTTTGAGCCTGACTTTACTAGCTTGTGAGATGAATGCAATTGTGCGGTATTTTGAGCATTCTTTGGCACTGCCTTTCTTAGGGACTGGAATGAAACTGACCTTTTCAAGTCCTGTGGCCACTGCTGAGGTTTCCAAATTTGCTGGCATATTGAGTGCAGCACTTTCACAGCATCATCTTTTAGGATTTGAAATAGCTCAACTGGAATTCCATCACCTCCAAAAGCATTGTTTGTAGTGATGCTTCCTAAGGCCCACTTGACTTCACATTCCAGGATGTATGGCTCTAGGTGAGTGATCACACCATCGTGATTTTCTGGGTTGTGACGATTTTTTGCTATAGTTTTTCTGTGTATTCTTGCCACCTCTTCTTAATTTCTTCTGCTTCTGATAGGTCCATACCATTTCTGTCCTTTATTGTGCCCATCTTTGCATGAAATATTCCCTTGGTATTTCTCATTTTCTTGAAGATATCTCTAGTCTTTCCCATTCTATTGTTTTCCTTTATTTCTTTGCACTGATCACTGAGGAAGGCTTTCTTATCTCTCTTTGCTATTCTTTGGAACTCTGCATTCAAATGGGTATATCTTTCCTTTTCTCCTTTGCTCTCACTTCTCTTCTTTTCACAGCTGTCTGTAAGGCCTCCTCAGACAGCCATTTTGCTTTTTGCATTTCTTTTTCTTGAGGATGGTCCTGATCCCTGTCTCCTGTACAATGCCATGAACCTCTGTCCATAGTTCTTCAGGCACTCTGTCTATCATCTAATCCCTTGAATCTATTTGTCACTTCTACTGTATAATCATAAGGGATTTGATTTAGGTCATACCTGAATGGTCTAGTGGTTTTCCCTACATTCTTCAAATTATGTCTGATTTTGTCAATGAAGAGTTCATGATCTGAGCTACAGTCAGATCCTGGTTTTGTTTTTGCTGACTGTGTAGAGCTTCTCCATCTTTGGCTGCAAAGAATATAATCAATCTGATTTCAGTATTGACCATCTGGTGATGTCCATGTGTAGAGTCTTCTCTTGTTTTGTTGGAAGAGGTTGTTTGCTATAATCAGTGTGTTCTCTTGGCAAAACTGTAGTAGCCTTTGCCCTGCTTCATTCTGTACTCCAAGGCCAAATTTGTCTGTTACTCCAAGTATCTCTTGACTTCCTACTTTTGCATTCCAGTCCCCTATAATGAAAAGGACATCTTTTTTTTTGGTTATTAGTTCTAGAAGATCTTGTAGGTCTTCATAGAACCATTCAATTTCAGCTTCTTCAGCATTGCTGGTCAGGGCATAGACTTGGATTACTGTGCTATGAATGGTTTGCCTTGGAATGAACAGACATCATTCTGTCATTTTTGAGATTGCATCCAAGTACTGCATTTCGGACTCTTTTGTTGACTATGATGGCTACTACATTTCTTCTAAGGGATTCTTGCCCACAGAAGTAGATATAATGGTCATCTGAGTTAAATTCACCCATTCCATTCCGTTTTAGTTCACTGATTCCTAAAATGTCAACGTTCACTCTTGCCATCTCCTGTTTGACCAATTCCAATTTGCCTTGATTCATGGACCTATCATTCCAGGTTCCTATGCAATGTTGCTCTTTACAGCATTGGACTTTACTTCCATCACCGGTCACATCCACAACTGGTGTTGTTTTGGCTTTGGCTCCATCTCTTCATTCTTTCTGTAGTTATTTCTCCACTGATCTCCAGTAGTATATTGGGCACCTCCTGACTTGGGGCATTCATCTTTCAGTGTCCTATCTCTTTGCCTTTTCATACTGTTCCTGGGGTTCTCAAGGCAAGAATACTGAAGTGGTTTGCCATTCCCTTCTCCAGTGGACCACGTTTTGTCAGAACTCTCCACCTTGACCTGTCCATCTTGGGTGGCCCTACACGGCATGGCTCATAGTTTCACTGAGTTAGACAAGGCTGTGGTCCGTGTGATCAGATTGGTTAGTTTTCTGTGATTGTGGGTTTCATTCTGTCTGCCCTCTGATGGAGAAGGATAAGAGGCTTACAGAAGCTTCCTGGTGGGAGAGACTGACTGAGGAGGAAACTGGATCTTGTTCTGATGGGCGGGGCCATGCTCAGGAAATCTTTAATCCAATTTTCTGTTGATGTTTCATAAAATGTAATTATCCCATCAAACATTTTTTCCCCCAGTGAATCAAGCCATTGATTTAACTGTCCACTGGTTGGTTTCACATTTTGCATATTTAGCCCAAGGTTTTATAACATTCTTAATAGAAACAATTACAATAATATTTAGTGAGCACTCTGTTGTGCTTTCATTTATTTCTCACAATAACCTCATAAACACAATTCTCTTATTATTCCAGCTTTACAGATAATGCAACTGAGGCTTAGAAAGCTGAATTACTTGTCCAATGTCAAATTGCTAACAGTGGGAGACTGTGATTTAAACACTGGCAAAAAACCCATTTTGGTTCTAATTTACTAGCCATTTCCAACAAATGTGTTTTGGCATTC
Source organism: Giraffa tippelskirchi (assembly GCF_054371585.1). Lineage (NCBI taxonomy): Eukaryota > Metazoa > Chordata > Mammalia > Artiodactyla > Giraffidae > Giraffa > Giraffa tippelskirchi. The sequence goes on along the minus strand of NC_137278.1, from coordinate 111,562,096 downwards.
AAATTACCTGAAATGACCTCATTATATAATTTTGGTCTCCTCGGTAGGTCAACTAACTTTGAGACAGACCATCCAAGTACTTAAAGTTATTTTAATGGTAAGTAGGTTAAACAAATTTGAAATGCAAGACTTGTTTTTTCAGGCCATAACTCCTTTCTAAATAATTCATTATTCATTCAGCTTAGCTTGGTGCGGGCATGGTGGGATATATAAATACAGATCACAGTCTAGTGAGAGAAGTGTGAAGTTTGAAGGACGTAAACAAAGTACTGGCATTTAAGAAAGAGAAAGATTTATTCTTTTAGGATGGATCAAAAAAGGCTTCATGGAATCCCTCTGGCTAAATTGCTGTCTCTCCCAGGCAACCCTTGGGCTCACTTCATCACCTCTCCCAGGTCATTGCCAAAAGGTTAGCTACTCATGGGACTTTCTCTGACCACCCCATTTAAAACTTCTCCCCAGCATCCATCATCCTACATCTCTGCTTTGCTTTCTTCGTAGCACTTATCATCTCTTGGCGTACCATGTGCCTTTCGTATTTATTGGCTTCCTGTTTGTTTCCCCACATTACAATATAAGGTGCCTGAGGGCAGGGCCCTTTGGTTATTTTGGCCACTGATGTAAACCCAGTTTCAGAATAATGCCTAATATAAAGTAGGGAAACAATACATAGTTATTCAATGGATGGAGGAAATAAGACTTAAGCGGGGCCTGAAGAATGGTTAGGATTTATCTAGACCCTGGTGGATGGAAGAGAATTCCAAGTGAAGGGCATGACTTAAACAAAGAGTGCAGGCAGCAGATTACATCCTGTTCAGTGTGCTGGTCAACTTGGTTAAAATACAAAAATATGGTGGGGCATAGTCTGGATGTATCTATTATGCAGACCTAAGTGACTGTGATAATTTTACAGACAGCAGGAAGCCCATATGATTAGGACTCTTCAAGGGTATTTAGCCTTTAAATATCCTTAATTTAATATTTAACAGTTCAACAAAATAATTTCAGGTAATTCAAATTTAGGGATGGAACTGGGATGAGTGGGTACTGAAGCTAATATAATTGTAAACCCTGGCAAAACAGCCCACTTTGGTTTCAGTTAACTGTTTTCAGCAACTGCAGTTCATCATTTGAAAGAAGAATATATATCTTCTTTTTTTATCAAGTTAGGAAGACTGAATCAGATATGACCTCTGGCCTTGCCCCGCTCATGTCACGATGTTGAGTTAGCACTATGTGTGGTATGAGTCATGCCAGGGTCTCTTCCATCACTCGATACCCAGCAATAACCCAGCTACACATGGGTTTGACTGCAAGCCACACAAATATGTCTGGCTAGACCCAACTTTCCTTAACTAAACCTCAAAAGTGCCTTAGCATCTCTGATGCTGCTAGATAACAAACGAGATGGAAGATAGGAGTCAGAGTATCAAGAGGCACAAACTGTGATTAACAAATATGCAACATCTGTCTACATCAGGATCTATCTATGACCACGGGAACTCATTTCTAGGGCCTTGGAAGAAGACAACAGATAAGAGACCCTAATGTTTTCTTGGCTTCATGGTAGAGCTGTTTCTAGAACTCTGAAGGGTGTAAGGTGAATTGGGAGGAAGTTCAGGGGAGCATGACATACAGGTGAGTGAGGAGGCGGTTGGCACAGGAGTCTGAGCAGAAATGTGTGAGAGAAGATACAGACGAACTATATGATGATACATGGCTATTGAACCAAAGGAAGTGGAAAGGTCAAAGGGGTCTGAAGTCCAACTTTAGGATACTAAGTAGAACTCTGGGAGTGAAATATTCTTGTGCCTAAAAGTTTCTCTGCACATAAATTCAAAACAAAAGAGTATCCTCTTTTGTTTTCAGGTTCAGATATACTGTATTTATTCCATGACTGATGCTCAAATGATCACATCTTTGGCCAGTGGAAGTCACTGCAAAGTGACTCCTAAGCCTATTGACATGAGGCTTCCTTGCTTTCTGTTATGATGAGATGTTCTAGGCTTATCTTGAATGCCTTCTGTGCCACATCTAGGATCTACCACATAGCCAGTAAACTCCATGTTCTTCTAGTGAGAAACTGTATTTCAAACTATCTCTGGTTCTAGGGATGCCCATGGCTACTGGGTCAATCTGTTTATAGGCCTTTTTATTGGACAGAACCAGGACAAGGTGGATGTGTATAGACACACACATATGTGTCTGCGTATATTTTGCACCTTTGGCACAATAAATACTCTACATTTCTTAAAGAAACTGCTCATTGCCTAATGGTATGAACAAAGCAAATTTAAAGCAATGAAAGCAGTAAGTTTTTAAAAGGGGTCTCAGTGACATGAAAGAAGTAGTGCAGATTTCCTGGGTGACTTATTTATGAAGAGAAGTAAATTTAGGCACCAGGAGTATTTGGCTGACAAATTAGTGGTTCAGTACATGGAACCTTCACTTTAGCATATTTTAGCTGTTTTGCTTTAGAATATAAAATCACCATGCTCCGTGAGGGTGACCTTTTGAAGTTTGCAATATTTTTATTAGAGAAAGCACTGGATAACCAGTAATGTTCTAATTCCATAGCCACAAACAGTGACAACCATAGTTCATCTATGATGACCCTGTGCCATATCAAGAAAATTCTTCCACATTTTAAGTTATTAGAAAATATATAATTGATTTAATTACAGAGAAGAAAATAAAAGCAATGGTGTTCAGCTGTGGAAATGATAAGTCCTTTAGTTGACTTTTCTTTTGAGCAAGAGTTTACTTCTTTGAAAACTAAAATTGGGTTGTACAGAATTTTAAATCTCAAAGTCTCTCCATTACCAACATAAGGTATAGAGAATAAATATATTACCATGAGTATTTACCCTCATATTTTACTGTTCACATATATTTGAAATACTGAATATTTAATAAAATAGTATTATTAAAAGCTACATTAGGCTATATTTGATAAATTTACCTAATATTTGTCTTTGCTTATTAAATATAAACACTTAACTAATACCTGATACATCTCAGATAAAAAACTATTTTTCACATCATAAATGAATTTCCACCAAAAATCAAAAGCAAAAAAACTGAATGAAATTATAATTGGTCATAGATGTCACCTTTCAAAAGATAAGCAAACATTTTTAGCTTTCAGTGCTATAAGATAATTGATATTTGGGCTATGAAGCAGGAAAATAAGTTTCATTTTCTCTGCCAGTTCTGATAAATTGAGAGCAACTTCCTGGGGCTCTGTGTTGGGATGAATTTGGAGAGTGCTTTCAGGCTCCGAGAGGAAAGAACTGTCACCAATGAAGGAGTGGGGCGCCGTGGCATGTGTGCTATGCATTTGGTGTCCATGATGAAATTGCATTAAAAAACCCACAATAAACATCACAGACTTACCAGACAAGCCACCCACATCCATCTTCTTCAGGTTCTTTGCCTCCAGAATGACAACAGTCAGCTTGCCAGCAGTAGGTACATAGCGAAGGGAGAAGCAGATATCACCCAATTTCTCTTGCTATGAAAACCAATAAGAAAGTATAAATAATCTTTCAAATAAAGGTGAATGAAGTTTGTATATATACATTGTAAACACCTCAGGAAGGAGGATTATCACAATTAGAATTGGAAAACTCTTACATTCACTGGCATTTACTCAGTGGTCTTTCATTCACTAAGGTATCATCAAGAGTGATTGTATCTTTCAGTTTTTAAATAGCTCATTTATACTTTAACATTCATCAAAATACATCCATAATTCAATGGTTCAGGAGATGAGATCAAGATTACTTTTTTAGAGATTACATTCTGAATAGTACTGTAGAACTCTTGGCAAAAATTCATAACTTGATTAAATAGCTTTGAAAAGAGACTAGCAGGTTTTTGGGTTTTTTTTTTGGTAGAATAAACCTTCCTCCTTTTTTTGTCTTTTTACATTTCAAATAGGATTATGTGTAATATCTAGACTTGCTTTTGTGCAAGGAGGAGATGGACTTGCTTTTGTGTTTCTAAATTCTATTTATTGATGAGAAATTGTAAATTCCTAATAGCAGAAATGCAACAAAGTATAAGATTTTGCACTTTTAGTTTCACTCATTGAGGTCTAAATTTCTTTTTCCTTATCCTAAAATTTATAAAAATCTAAGCGATGGTTTCGAAAGTGAAATATATAGCAATACAGAATTTCTCACATGCCCTCGAGTTATTTCATTGGTACCATATTTCAGTTCCAAGAACATTCACCAACCCTATATTTGAGCATTTCTGAATGACTGATGAAGCACTTAAAGTGATGATGCTATGTGGAACTTTTACCTTTTTTGAAGACATCTACAAGTTCAACCATCTTAAATGTCTTACTCTTTAAGATAACTAAGGACTGTATTGAACACAAGCAAGATTTTTTTCATTCATATTTATAAGCACGAGAGAGGGGCAAGGGTGTATTCTCAGATGCTGGAGGCACTAGACTGTTCCAGATGTATGGAATTAAGTATATGTAAAGGGCCTCTTGATGAAAGTGAAAGAGGAGAGTGAAAAGGTTGGCTTAAAACTCAACATTCAAAAAACTAAGATCATGGCATCTGGCCCCATCACTTCTTGGCAAATAGATGGGGAAACAATGGAAACAGTGACAGGCCATTTTTCTGGGCTCCAAAATCACTGTGGATGGTGACTGCAGCCAAGAAATTAAAAGATGCTCGCTCTTTGGAAGAAAAGCTATGACCAACCTAGACAGTTTATTAAAAAGCAGAGACATTACTTTGTTGACAAAGGTCTTTCTAGTGAAAGCTATGGTTTTTCCAGTAGTCATGTATGGATGTGAGAGTTGGACTATAAAGAAAGCTGAGCACCAAAGGATTGATGCTTCTGAACTGTTGGAGAATACTGTTGAGAGTTCCTTGGACAGCAAGGAGATCAAACCAGTCAATCCTAAGGGAAATCAACCCTGAATATTCATTGGGAGGACTGATGCTGAAGCTGAAACTCCAATACTTTGACCACCTGATGCAAAGAACTGACTCACTGGAAAAGACCCTGATGTTGGGAAAGATCAAAGGCAGGAGGAGAAGAGGATGGCAGAGGATGAGATGGTTGGATGGTATCACTGACTCGAAGGATATGAGTTTGGGTAAACTCTGGGAGTTGGTGATGGACAGGGAGGCCTGGCGTGCTGCAGTGCATGGGGTCACAAAGAATCAGACATGACTGAGCAACTGAACTGAACTGATGGCAAATCCATGTTTAATTCTTTGTATCTTTCCCCACCCCCCTAACCACCGCCACCCCCCTCCAGTAATTCCAAAGAAGGTAATGTAATTGTTGTGTCAGACCTTTGCATGGGAATGAGGTATAGAAGGCCGTATCCTCAGGTCTTCTCCTGTTGTATTCCTAATATGACTGCTTTTGGCCTTCTATATGACTTGACATATGTTAAATTAGCTAAAGTAGCCAGAATCTCCACTGTGGAAATAATAGCCTAGATGTAATCCAACAATTTAAGAAAATGAAATTCCTGTTTTGGGGTACTCATTAAATCCATCTTTCAAGAAGGAAAGGGTATCAACCTGTTCTATGATTTATCTTCAGGTGAGAAGTAATATTTTCAGTGTGTGTGTGTGTGTGTGTGTGTGTGTGTGTGTGTGAAAGAGAAAAGGAGAGAGAAAAACAGAGAAATGGTGCAGACATAATGGTTTTGAAAATATCACTATGTGTGTGTAGAGCCATGGTTCTTTCATTCCTTGAGTTTACACAGTGTCTTACCTATGTATCTCTTATGTTACTGAGGATTTTATTTTGTTCTTACCTGTGCATGTCTTAATTTTCCCACATAACTAAATTCTTTGAAGACAACATCATTCCCTAAATTATCACTTTCCACAAATTTTCAGAAAGGAAATACATGGAAATTTGAGATCATTTTCCTGTTTTGAATTTTCTAGTTAATACCTCCCTTCCATTAGTGTAGATAATAGAGAGTTACATATAATGTGCTAAATTCACCTGAAGTGCCTACTCACTCCTAAGAATTAATTTACACATCAGGAGAATCTAGTAGAATAAATTACTTTTCATAGCCTCTGAAAGTACAGAATGAGCCTCAGTAGCACAGAAATTAATACAAAAGATGGACAAATTTTTCTGAACCTTAGGAGACAAGAGAAATGTAAATGAACAAAATTGTTCAGAAATGCTTGTTAGGATGGTTGTTTTTTGCAGAATTCTGTCTGTTCACCACAATAGCCTCCCTGGTGGACTCTGTTGGAGAACTGGGTTACTCTAATCATTCTAACGAGGCATTTTGACATGACTGTTCTCTCTCAAATGATACCTCTCTTCATGGCCCCAAATCTAATTCTGCAGTTTGCAGGCATCTCAGTCGTTATAAACAGAGAGTCGTCCTAACTTCTACTATATTTTTATTCTTCAGTCTTAAGACATATATGGAATCTTTAAGATTTTACACAGTTTCAGAAGAAAGCAGTTGCAGTTTTAAAAAGTATACCTCAAGTAGAAGAACTATGTGAAGTTACCTGTAATTTTACAGCTATGGGATGGGGGAAGAATGAGTGACTGAAAGATAACATTTCAAAATGGATGTTTTGAGAGAAAGAGAATTAAGGAAAAGTACTTATTTTAGCACCTTTTACAGATATACATTTAATTCATTAACTTAGGAACTTCAACAGGTAAGATTTCGTTTGCTCAAATGTCAAATTAAGCAAGCATTTTATGTTAAACAATTAAAGTTGCTTTTCAATGCTAAATATTTTAAACTCAGTTTACATAAGATTACTTCATGTGTCAGCATGGAACAAAGGCTTTGGACTCAATCCCGAGTTTTCTTTACTGTCAGACTGCCATCTGGAATAATATAAATTAATACTGCTAACTGACCACCCACTAGGCTATTCTCTTTTCACTTTAAGGTCATCTTACTAAATGGATGTTCGTCAGCAAACATTCCCCTCAGCTGTTTTCCTTCCTAATATCCCTTTCTGTCAGGGTCACCAACTAATCTGTTTCCATTGACCACCTTCCCTTGTGTTGTCTGCTAGTCACTCAGCCTGACATTGCTTGATTTTGGTAAATATATCTTCAAGTATATTTTGTCTTTCACTTTTTTCTACCAGTCATCTGCATAACCCCTATCCTCACCACTTTCACTTCCAGGATGACTTGCATCTCTACTGTATTTGCTACCACCACTACCATCATCCCACACCATGGTCTCCAATACCACCTCTATCCCCTCTACCTCCATTTCACCACCGCCATCTCCTCTATGTGAGATCATGCCTTAAATACTTCTGTCATCTCTTTTGAAACAGTCTGACTAAAGATTGCCATAATCTCTCCAAAGTCCAATGTCAATCACATGCTAATGACAAGCTTATCTTTGAAAGGCCCAAACCCATCTTCCTGTCTTTCCAGAAGCTCTATACTTGGCCCCAACTATCCAAATATTTTTCTTCAACTTCACTACCTACATAACTTTCAGAATATATTTTGAATTTGACCCATACTTACCATTTATAGGGTCATCATTCTAATCTAAGAAGGGTGACCACCCATCCTGGTTTCCTCAAGACTTGACCAGTTTTAGCCTCATAAGTTCTGTATCCTGGGAAACCTTGGTCCCAGGAAAACCATGACTATTGGTAACCTTGAGTCTAAATCATCATAATTCTGGATCTAGGCTTCTGTAATAGCCTCCTGACAATGACTCTGTTTCAACTCTTGCTCTTTTCTTGACTCTTCTTCACATAAAAAGGTGGACTGATGATTTTAAATTGGAACCTGCTCATGAGATGAGCCTTCTCAAAGCCCTTCCATGTATTCCCATTTCACTTAAAATAATCTGGATTTCTTATACTAAGAGGCTTTATATGATCTGACCCCTCCATCTCCTACCACTGTTTTCCCAAGTTTACCTTCTCTCCTCCAAACCTGATAGGCACACATGGACCTCAGAGCCTCTGCTGTGGTCTTCCTTCTGCCTGCAGTCTTCTTCCCCTAGATACTCTCATGGCTTGCTCTGTTAGTTTATCCAGCTTTCTGCTTAACATAGCACCTCTTTAAAGAGCTTTTATATGGCCATGCTATTGAAGAAGTCCCACCCACTCCTCAACACTCGCACCACCTCCCCCTTGCCCTGCTTCTTTCCTATCCTGGCACATATCACCAGAAGGTCTATTTGGCTGAGGTTTTCCCCACCAGAGTATGTGACCCACAAATGACAGCGGACGGCATAGAGCCATATATGCCTGTTGATGGAATAAGCGCAGATTCCCTGCAGGCAGCTATAGTCAGTGTCCTCAGTACCCACAGGCTGGGTTCTCCAGGGAAGCAAACTCAGATTTGCATGTGGGAGGTCGACTGGGATGTGTCCTTTGAATCAACACCTGTGAGAGAGTGTAGAAAGCAGAATGGCTTGGGTGAAGTTGGGCTGTGGTTCAGTCATATCAGAGGCCTCAGCTGAGCCTATGGGAAGTTCTAGAGCTATGATAACTCTTCAGAGTTGATCTGAATTCTGAAGAGGGATGAGATTTTATGCTCCTAAATCTACCAGTCTTTGGATGTGGCCTTTCCCTACATCTTGGACCAGGGGTCTCCTCAGCTGTGATGGAGATGCTGAGAAGGAGGAACTCAGTTGCTATGAGCTGTTAGCCATCAACACTCTTGGCCAGTGAAATCAGTTCTTCATTATGAGGATGGTACAACACTGTGTGTGAGTGGAGGAGTCACCACAGCTAGGACTGTCTTTATGAGCTATCTTCTTTCCCATCAGCAGATTTTTGCTTAGTTAGGGAATTCATCTACAATGGCTTTAGTCCCTTATGACTAATCAAATTACCCCTAAGTATGTAGCCCTTAGTCCAAGTTCCATATCTTTAATTCGGTATCTCCATAGCACACAAGGATTTCTGCTAGTAATTGCTTTATAGCCATCAGCCAGTAGTATGGTGCCTAGAGATGATATTTTTTCCTATTCATGTATGTGAGTTTCCCTCACCCTACACTCCAGAAGAACAGGGGTATTACCTAATAAGGCACATAATAGAGACTTAGAAATAACTGTTGGTTGATTGCATTGAAAGGAGAGCCTTACCCATCTTATTTTGTAAACAGCTTGGACACTAGTACTCAGTATGGCAACAGAGCTTCTAGTTTAACCAAGGAGTCCACTAATGAATATATTTGGAAGTCCTTTTATGTTCCTAGTGCTGTAGACATGGCTCTGTTAGTTCTTTCATAACACTGAAAATGAAAACGTTTCTGAAAGTACAGTTTTTATACTATACATTCAAGATCCCATAGAGTTGCAGCCAACAGATGAGTGTTTTTGCTGATGTGATTAACTCATGAAGGGACCTTATTACTATTAGGAATCTCAGCTTTATGTGTAATTTATTTTAGTCAATTGCCTTGATCAGTAGGTGGAACTGCCAGTTAGTGTTAGAAAGTTCCAGCTGTGAGATTCAGAGAAATTAGCCTGCTCTTTTAGAATATGGAGCTGACAATCAGAAAGCACCTTTGTTCTGAGCAGCTTGATAATTCTGATAATTTTAAAAGCACCCACTGAATAGAGTAGACATAAATTAAGGACTTAATATAGAAAACTACAGTAATATCTTTCCTTTTTGAAAAGCATTATAGATACTAGAACAGAGGTCATCTCCATTGGGTAAATAAAAAGCTTGATTAAAATGAATATTTATTTGATGGCTTTTATAGCAGCATCCATCATTTTAAGTGTAAGGAGAGGTGTTCACTTTAATGACCTTTGCAAATGAGGCTAAGTTCACATGCTTGTTGGAAATATTGTACTTTTGAATGAGTTTTAAAAAGGTACCTGAATTGCCTCAATGCTGTGACATTTTAAAAGGACATATTCTATTTATATTAATCTTAAGATTTTTCTGTGTGTTAAATTGGTGATAGATTCTCTGAATAGAAGGTTTTTATCTGAGGTTGGGAATCTATTTAGAGGTGACAGACAAATGGCAGTCCCAACACTCTCTCAAAATGAATCTAGACTCTGCATGTTCTCCATTTGTAAAAATACAAAGATGTTATTCATTTATAGGACAGGTCAATGTCAGGTTTTTAATTTTAATAACATAAGGGTGGTTTTAAATATATTCTTTGTGTGGTGGTATCTTTCAAATTCATTTAATTCCCATAACTCCTCTTCTACCCCTGAGGTATCTGCCAAATTGGTATTTACATTTATCTAATGGTCCAGATGGTGACAGTATGAAATGTTGCTGTGGATGTACCCAGGCTAAAAAGACTGAATCTGACCTAGTGCAAATGGACAGTAAAATTGTTTAGGTGAATGAGACTATGTTACTCTTTTAATATTTATTTTGTGAGGATACTGTTTAATTTGGATTAACTTTATATTCAGTCTCATTCGTTTCTTACTAAGCAATGATTGAGTTCCACCAAGACTTGCCCAGAGTCTAGTCTAGGCTCCATAGATACCTAGAGGGATACGATGACTTTAAAGAAGTTCAGGATGTAGTGGAGAGACAAATTTAAACAGAATAACAATGTCATGTGTTAGCTGCACTGAACAGGTAGCACAAATGCTCTGGCAGCAAAGAGGAGAAGGTTGAAGTTTTCCAGAGTCTAGTGATAGGACTAAGGAAGGAAGACTTTATTTGAAGATTAATATCCCCCAATAAGTAAGATCAGTTTTCCCAGCCAATAAGGTTTTCCTTCTCAGGGAGGGCTGGGTGAAAGAGAGAGTAAAAGGTCTTCAGATCTGAGTTCTGCCATCAACCACCTCAGGGAGTGGCGGGGGTGCAGTGCTCCAAGCAGGTTCTTCCTGCACCATTAAACTAGATGACTCATATCTTTTTTTTCTTTCTGTGAGGATTACGTGAATGAGAATCACCTGTGAGCCAAGGGGAGTTCACAATCATGGAGGAGAAGACCAGAAAGAAGGTGACAGAAAGAGCAAGGTAGAAGCTAGGCTAGTTACACAGAAGCTGGCAAGGGGAGAAAAGCCATTTAAAAGCAAGGTTAGGAAGGGATAGTCAGGGAGTTTGGGGTGCACATGTACACACTGATATATTTAAGATGGATAACTAACAAGGACCACTGTGTAGCATAGGGAACTCTGCTCAATGTTATGTGGCAGACTGGAGAGAAGGGGAGTTAGGGGGAGAATGGGTACATGTTTAGGTATGGCTGAGTCCCTTCGCTGTTCTGAAACATCACAACGTTGTTAATCAGCTATGCCCCAATACAAAATAAAAACCTTATGAAACAAACAATCAAAAGCAAGATTAGGGTGGTCAGAGGTCCAAACTCAGTTTTCCACTTCTGGCTTCAGTTTGCCAAGGAGTCTGTCCATAACAAATAGGAGCCTTGAGAAAAGAGAAAAGACAAGAAAAAAAAAGCTGATAAATTGAGATTTATCAATAAATTGAGACAAAGCAGTGTGGAAAAAACAGAGAAAGGAATAAAAAGGGAGAAAAGAAACTTGGAAAAGAGTAAAGGGGGAAAAAGGCCAGTTTGTTTATTTCATCTTCCATTAGCAAGAGGATGGAAGGAGAGGAAAGATAAGGAAAATCAAATAACTTGGGACTGGTGAGGAAAGAGGTGGGTGGATTTTGAGGCGTGTGTATGGATTGTGTGTGTGTGTGGACTCACCTCATAAGGGATGAGATGTTGCCTAGCGAGGGCCTCGGTGCTAGGACCCTAATTATTTGTTCAACTAGGAAGAACCCAGGAGAGGTATTTGCCATAATTCAAACCCACAGAAATAAAGAGTTTGATGTGAACCTCAAATGACAGAGAAAATGGATATATTTTTTAGACTGTATCAGACAGAAAAGCATGAGGCACTGCAGTAATTTCCCCCAAGCAAATGAAAACCAAAGACTGTTAGTTCTCTTCAGGATTGAAACAGGATATAGGTCATATGGCGATTTCATTGAAAAAAAATACTATGAAATGTTGAAGCTACATTAACAGCAGGAGAGAGATTTAGCATTAGGATAGGGAAGCAGAACGGGGGAAAGAGAAAGCTGTCGAGAGGAATATGAGCACTCCACTTTGCAGCCACTTTTAACCCAGAATAGAAATGCATCCTGGCTATTGCTGGAACAGTCAGAAGTGTCCTTGATATGTGTGTCAACAAATCACAAGGCAACATGAGAAGTTAAGCAAGAAAGGAAAGTGAAGTGTTTGGGGTAGGTGGCCCCTCAAGAAGGTGGCAGTTGGGTACTTCTGGGGGAGATGAGAAAATTATTATTGATTAAATGAGGAAATTAGCACCAGAGCTACATATTATTTATGGTTCTTTAAAAATGGATTTGAACATGCACCAGAAATTTAGATAAGCTAGTCAGAAAGGGGAAGAATTAAGGTAAAAATTCCAGAAGATGGCAGATTGCCAAAATCTAGAGGCAGAATGAAATCTTACAATAGAGTACAAGTACTTTACAATAAAGAGGGAAGTGAATGTTCCTGAAGGGACTGGCTTGAGGCTTCTTGATACCCACCAATAGGTGAAGAATGTCATGGGGGTTGGGGGAATGGATTGTCGGAAAGGGATGGACTGTAGGTTAGATGTGTGAGTGTGAATGTATAGCAGGGGGAAAAAAGACTGACTTTTGTGACTGTTCCTGGCTCTTATGATCCATATGAGCAAGAAGAATTAAGACAGCAAAGAAGAGAGGAGTTAGGTTAAACAAAACAGACTTTTTGAGAGACTCTTGGAAAGGGTGGTCCCATTTGAACAGATTTTTGACCATACAAAGGGAAGCCTATGAAGATGACACTAGAGGATGAAGGCCATGGATATACAGAGGAAAATGAGAAAAGTATTATATAAAGATTTATTGCGGGAGATAGAACACTTACACAGCAGAAATGTTACTACCTGAAAGCAAAGTCATTTTGGGTTGCAGAAAATAGAACCAGAACTATTGTATATTCTTAATTGCACCATGTTCTATTGTGCTTTCAAGTCTTTGAACATCCTGCTTCCTTTGCCTGGTATAACCTCCTTCCCTTTGTTTTACTACTGGACTCCTCAGTTCCCAGCTCTCATCTCTACTGAGTCATTCCCTGGCCATGCTCAAGAGAAACTGGCTCTTCTTCCCTATTTGCATTTCAATGGCACCTTTCCAAACTCTCAGTATAGCACTTGTAATATTGATATTCCTAAAGATGTCTATTCTCTTTTTGCCTCTTCCATTAAGCAAGGCTTGTATTTTCATCAGTTTGGACTAACAAAGGGTCTGCCATATGGCAAAAAGCTGATATAAAGTTAGAGGTCAAGAGCAATTGTGTTTTACTGTGGGAAAGGGACAGGATAGAGAAAAATGACATTTTTTTTAGCTATTGTTCTATTGCAAGAACAATTTGAAATTAGTTGGCCAACACACTGATGGGGAAAAAATGGAAAGCTATGCTAAGTGTATGAGTGACATTAAAAAAAATAGAACTGTCTTGTTCTCGAAAGAAGACATACAGATGGCTAACAAACACATGAAAAGATGCTCAACATCACTCATTATCAGAGAAATGCAAATCAAAACCACAATGAGGTACCATCTCACGCAGGTCAGAATGGTTGCTATCCAAAAATCTACAAACAATAAATGCTGGAGAGGGTGTGGAGAAAAGGGAACCCTCTTACACTGTTGGTGGAAATGCAAACTAGTACAGCCACTATGGAGAACAGTGTGGAGATTTCTTAAAAAACTGGGAATAGAACTGCCATATGACCCAGCAATCCCACTGCTGGGCATACACACCAAGGAAACCAGAATTGAAAGAGACACGTGTACCCCATTGTTCATCGCAGCAAGACATGGAAGCAACCTAGATGTCCATCAGCAGATGAATGGGTAAGAAAGCTATAGTACATATACACAATGAAATATTACTCAGCCATTAAAAAGAATACATTTGAATCAGTTCTAATGAGGTGGCTGAAACTGAAGCCTATTATACAGAGTGAAATAAGCCAAAAGAAAAACACCAATACAGTATATTAATGCATATATATGGAATTTAGAAAGATGGTAATTATAACCCTATATGCGAGACAGAAAAAGAGACACAGATGTATAGAACAGTCTTTTGGACTCTGTGGGAAATGGCGAAGGTGGGATGATCTGAGAGAATGGCATTGAAACATGTATATTGTCATATGTGAAACAGATCTCCAGTCCAGGTTCGATGCATGAGACAGGGTTGTCGGGGCTGGTGCACTGGGATGACCCTGAAGGATGAGATGGGGAGGGAGGTGGAAGGGGGGTTCAGGATGGGGAACACATGTACACCCATGGCTGATTCATGTCAATGTATGGCAAAACCAATACAATATTGTAAAGTAATTAGCCTCCAATTAAAATAAATTAAAAAAAAATAGAACTGTCTAGCACATAGCTGATAAAAAGTTTCTTTAGGTTTAAGATATCATTTGAGTTTCTTATTAAAGGCAAAGGGAATATGGAATTAGAATCTTGAGAATCAAGCTTTCTGAGAGAGTATACATGCCAATAACAATGTATAAATATCATTAGTGAATAACTGGACAGGAAAAAAAAACATAAAAGAGTCAAAGAGAAAACAGTACTGTTTGGGAATAGGTTTTAAAAATGATATGTGAGTGACATTGGGAATATGGCTAGTCTGGTTGGAGAGAAACTCTAACCAGATTCATAGATAATAGTGCAACTACGTTTTCTAGTAAGAACTGGTAAGAATAAAATGAAAGAAAAGACCTTTGAAATATTAAACCTATACTTGAAGTATATTAATATCTTTTCTTGCTAGTTTAATATCAGCAGAATAACCGTTTGAAAGTTTCTACTTCTTTATTATTAAACATTGAGCAGCTGACTCTTGTAAAGATGTGATGGGTCCTCATTACTTGATGACATAATAGCTAAGGTGGAATATTTGAATTTCTGAATATGTATAAATCCCAATTATGACTATGGCCATTTCCAGGGACATTATCACCCTCCATAGATGGAAGGCCAGGAGAACTGTAAGGATCCCTTGAAATGAAGGAAAAAGTTCAATTCATCTTCTGTACCACAAGCATCTTGCATCTGCTTGGCAGTTTCAGCGTCACTGTGGAAATAGTAATATAATCAGATTGTGGGTAATGGAAAAAAATAAAGATGAGACTATATGGAGTAGCAAATTATAGGCATATGGATTAGATATTTGAATTTAGATTTTCATCTTGGCTGTGTAATTGACTTGAAGCAATGTTAAGAAATTTGCTTAGCTTGAGTTATCCCCTTCACACAACAGATCACCAATCTCAAAGGTGATAAGTGAACACCTCTAACAGCATCTACATTAATCTTAGTTTCTTGTTGAAACTGTCTTATCTGCATATTACTTCTTTTTTAGAGTTTTTGGGTTTTCTCTCTCCAATGGTGATCTGTTCTCATTCGTCTCTCCTTAAAGGTTATGCAGCTAATTAGTGTATTTCTCATGTAGGCCTTCAATGCATTGCATGTTGTGCTAGACTTACAAAGGAAGTCAAGATTATCTCTAAGCATATTTGGAATTCAATTTGCCAAGATTTCACAAATTGTTCATTTTGCAGAAGCAATTTTGTTTCCATCTGGTTTGCCTAGGGGAAAGTTCACTGGTGTTCATTGTTAAAATCAGAGCATCATTTAGGGAATTCAATGGTCCTTTGCATGGAAATGTGGATATCACTACATTACACAGTACAAAAATACAGTTTATCTGCAAATGAGTATGATATGAATTTGAATGGAACCTATCCTCTTCAGACAAAGAAGCGCATAGGTATATCTTATTTGCTTCATTTTGCATGGATTCAGACTGACAGCTGCAGTGACCCTGCTGAGATGTCAGGGTTCTTTTTTATGTAAAGGAAATCATAGATTTTTATGAGAAATGACAACTAAAAGAATTTAAGAACATGTGTTATGCGATTGTAACTCAGGGCATTTTAAACTACGGCACTTTCCTTCTTTTATTTATAATAGCATTCTGGTTTTCAACTTTTGCACATCATATTTTTAATGAAGAAAACTTAGTTTCTAGAAAATGTGACTGAAAAAACAGACTGATAAATTTTGGTCAATTTCACCAGATGATTATTTTTATCATTTTATTAGGATGAGTTTTTATATATGATTTTCATGTGTGGTTTTACCATGCAATATCCTGCTACTAGAGGTCAATACAAAAAATTTTTAAGAGGATTTTTTCACATTTGAAAATATCATAAAAGTAAGTTTGCCAACACTGTACCCTAAAGTAGCTTGCAGATTTCCATGGAAATCTGTTTCAGAAAAGTAGTAACCATGATTGTTCAATAAATTCTGCAAAGGGACAGAGACAGAACCTGAGGTAACCCTTATTTCCATTGCTTTGAAATGCATATTCTTGGCAAATAAATGAAAAAAATTACGTAAGAAAAATCACCATACAAACTTCAGATTATCCCCCCAAATCTTTCAACTAGGAGAAAGAATATGTGAAATCTAAGGGAAATCATTTCGAATTTGAAGCTAGAAAAATATGTATAAAATTGTGCTATCTGCAAAAATCCTATAGGCACTCAAGAGTCCTTGAATATTTGAAAAGATTTGGTTGAATATAATGAATCATAGATCATATGACTACTTTTTTGAGATAAGATAGAAGAGGCTTACAGGTTTAAGCTCATGGGAAAAAAGACAAAAATGTAAAGAAAATATGTAATAGTATAAAAGATTACTTTCAAATTTATCCAGAGTGAATTAAAGGCAGCAAAATGAGTCAGTGATGTCCCTTGTTGGTTACAATGGTACGGGGTAAGGTGGGAAATCTTTCTGAAAGAAGTTGTGTCTAGCATAAATTAAGATATCCATTTTCATGTGAGGGTAAAGCTGAACTGCTTACAGAGGTAACCAGAGACAATTTTTCCTGGTGTCATTGAGTAAGAGTTTCCTGTGCTTACAAATAAGGTTTATCAGAAAGGAAAATGGATCAGAGGTTAACTTTTTATTCCTAAAATGTGTGAGGTTCTCAAAACTGATTTTTAGAGACAGTGCCATGATTAACACTGCAGTGAGACTGTCAAGTTCAAATCTTGACATATCATGTCATGTACTGCCTGTGTAATCTGGAAACAGTTTTAACCTTTGGGTGACTTTGTATCCTTATCAGTAGAATTGTTGTTCAGTCACTAAGTCGTGTCCGCCTCTTTGCGACCCCATGAACCACAGCACGCCAGGCTTCCCTGTCCTTCACTATCTCCTGGAGTTTGCTCAGACTCATGTCCATTGAGTCAGTGATGCCATTCAACCATCTCATCCTGATAATAAACTAAATCAAAGAATGGTTGTGAGGATGAAAGAGTTCATATATGCGATGTGTATAAAACAGAAGCTGGCACACAGGAAGTGCTCAATTAATGTTAGTCATCGATCGATATCAGACTGCCATTCATAGATCAGCTTCTTTAATTTGGAAGCTGGATACTTCATATAATTTATTCCATATACTATAGCCCTGAAATACAGGTTATTATTATCTCCATTTTATAATTGGACAGACTGGGGCTCAGCCCTGTGGAGGAACTTTGTTAAGGTAAGATGCTCCTTTGAACCCAGAACACAGGTTTGTCAAGCACTGAAGCCCCTGCTCTTTCTTCTCTGTAGCAAATATTGTGAAATTTTAATATTCTTTTTATATAGGGTCATTATTCAATCATATCTAAGACTAATCCAGTAAGATACTGTTAGCACGATGTGCTGAACTGGGAAAAAAAATTCACATGGCAGCATGTCCCTGGTGGAAGTGTTCACAGCCAGATTCTTCAACTCTAATAGTATGCATCATCTGTTAAGCAATTTGTAATTGCTTTCATGTCTTCCTGAGTGTGCAAGAATCAGCGGGCTACAATTCCTGAATGACTGTCTCAAGGTCTTCCATGGATATCTGCAGACTGTTGAAATGAAAGGGTTTCTCAGAGGAGCAGAAACATGTTGAAACAAACTCCTCGCTTCTCCTGTCCAGTCCTGAGGTTGTCTGAGTTAAATATATCGACTGAAAGGAGATGGATAACATCACCTTGAATCAGAAGGGATAATAATCAAATCTATTCTTCTCTTCTCATAGGGATTCACTGAGGTCAAATAAGGAAAAAATAGGTAAAATGATAAGCTTTCTGCAAAAGGGAAGATAAATAAATGCAAGAAAGGGATTATTTTAAGCAAGGAATTAGAAAAATACAAAAGTAAGCCACTATCTCTAAACACATGACAAGGGCTATATTCTCTGGACTCACGTGGTCAGAGGTCAACAGATACGGGACAAGGATGGCTCTGTGGCTGGAGCAGGTAGTCAAGGCATTGAGCTGGTATGGTACAGGGATGGTACCAGTTATGGTAGAGGGATGGCTCTGTTAGGCTATAGGTAGTCAAGGTGTAGAGCTGGGGTCTCAGGTCACGTAGACCTAGATTAGAAGCCCTGGTTTGCCACTGCCTAGCTGGGTGACTTTGGGCAGGTTGTTTCAGCTCCCTAAGCTGTAGTTTCCTACTGAATAAAAGGGGATAATGATAGTCCTGATCTCAACTGGTAGCTCTGAGGATCAAATGAGATGAGATACATCAAAGGGCTTAGAATGATGCCTAAAACATGGTTTAAGTGCACATTGCATGCTCGTTATTTTATTCTTAGTAACGTTTCTATCCCAAACAAATTACAAATCAGTTTTTACAAAATACTATTGTATCCATCATTGTGTGTTCCTTATTCAGCTGGTGTCAGGTGCAGTGCCTGGCACAAAACAGACACTCATATTTTTGTTGTATTAATTACTGGAAGGATAATGTCACGTGAATGTTTATATAGATTTATTATTATTATTTGGCCACACCACTTGGCATGTGCAATCTTAGTGCCCCAACCAGGGATCAAATCTTTGTCCCTGGCAGTGGGAAGGCCAAGTCTTAACCACTGGGCCACCAGTGAAGTCCTGCATAGACTTCTTACTCTAGTCAGTCCTTTTACAGCTTGTTCTTAGACACGGACAGCCAGCTGTGGGGGCTGGTAAGATGTCTGCAGGAATGCCTTTCTGGCTGCACTTGGGCCCTGCTTACAGTCCTCCTTCTGCAGGGAGGCTCGGGGTCTTCTCACACCGTGGGTCTCTCAGGTAAAATCCACTGAATCCTACCCTGGGGTAAAACATGGTTTGGGTTTTGTCCCCCACTTCACCCTGCAGTGGCCTTGAGCTTGGATCAGCCCAGGAAGGAGTGGGGCTTGAAGTGGTTTATTATACTTGGCCGCTAACTGGGAGGAGTGGAAATGGAAATCAGGAAGTTCCAGAGGAAGCCAGGAAATATGCTAGCTTAATGGCAAAGATGAAGGCCATGTTCTTCACTTTCTTTTCTTCAGGACATTGTTTTTTTCCGTCAGAGATTTCTTTTCTGAAGAAAGGACCTGACTTTTGGCTTTATTTATAAGCAGTTTAGAAAAGTACTGGGTTCTTAAGGAGATGATGGAATCAGGAAAATTGAAGCAATGCAGGCTGGTAGGTATGGTACTATTTAGGAGAACATAAAATATAGTATATAAAACATTTAAATTAAACAAGTTTGTGGTGAGGGAAAAGGAGTGTGTTAAAATGATCTTAAATGGAAATGAATTCTATTTTAATCAGCATGTCCAAACATAGAACTTAATGTTAGTCCTTAAAATTAGTGCATTTTTCTTTTTAAAAAAATTAATTTATTTTAATGGGAGATAGTTTTTGCCATACATTGACATGAATCAGTCATGGGTGTACATGTGTCCCCCCATCGTGAATCCCCTCTCCCCAGCCCATCCCTCTGGGTTGTCCCAGAGCACCGGCTTTGAGTGCCCTACTTCATGAATTGAACTTGCACTGGTCATCTATTTCACATATGGTAATATGCATTTTCAATGCTATTCTCTCAAATCATCCCACCCTCACCTTCTCCCACATAGTCCAAAAGTCTGTTCTTTACATCTGTGTCTCTCTTGCTGCCTTACAAATAGAATAGTCATTACTGTCTTTCTAAATTCCATATATACACATTAATATACTATATTGCTGTTTCTCTTTCTGACTTACTTCACTCTTTATAGTAGGCTCCAGTTTCATCCACCTCATTAGAACTGACTCAAACGTGTTAATTTTTTAGTAGCGGAGTAATATTCCATTGTGTATATGTTCTGCAGCTTTCTTATCCATTCGTCTGCTTATGGACATCTAGGTTGCTTCCATGTCCTGACTATTGTAAACAGTGTTGCAATGAACAATGGGGGTACACGTGTCTCTTTCAATTCTGGTTTCCTTGGTGTGTATGCCCAGCAGTGGGATTGCTGGGTCATATGGCAGTTCTATTCCCAGTTTTTTAAGGAATCTCCACACTGTTCTCCATAGTGGCTGTACTAGTTTGCATTCCCACCAACAGTGTAAGAGGGTTCCCTTTTCTCCACACCCTCTCCAGCATTTATTGTTTGTAGACTTGTTGATAGCAGCCATTCTGACTGACGTGAGATGATATCTCATTGTGGTTTTGATTTGCATTTCTCGATGGGAATACCAGACCATCTGACCTGTCTCTTGAGAAACCAGTATGCAGGTCAGGAAGCATCAGTTAGAACTGGACATGGAACAACAGACTGGTTCCAAATAGGAAAAGGAGTACGTTAAGGCTGTATATTGTCACCCTGCTTATTTAACTTATATGCAGAGTACATCATGAGAAACGCTGGGCTGGAAGAAACACAAGCTGAAATCAAGATTGCCGCGAGAAATATCAATAACCTCAGATATGCAGATGACACCACCCTTATGGCAGAAAGTGAAGAAGAACTAAAGAGCCTCTTGATGAAAGTGAAAGAGGAGAGTGAAAAAGTTGGCTTAAAGCTCAACATTCAGAAAACTAAGATCATGGCATCTGGTCCCATCACTTCATGGCAAATGGGGAAACAGTGGAAACAGTGTCAGACTTTATTTTTGGGGGGTCCAAAATCACTGCTGATGGTGATTGCAGCCATGAAATAAAAAGACGCTTACTCCTTGGAAGGAAGGTTATGGCCAACCTAGATAGCATATTTAAAAGCAGAGACATTACTTTGCCAACAAAAGTCCATCTAGTCAAGGCTATGGTTTTTCCAGTGGTCATGTATGGATGTGAGAGTTGGACAGTGAAGAAAGCTGAGCGCCACAGAATTGATGCTTTTGAACTGTGGTGTTGAAGAAGACTCTTGAGAGTCCCTTGGACTGCAAGGAGATCCAACCAGTCTATCCTAAAGGAGATCAGTCCTGGGTGTTCATTGGAAGGACTGATGTTGAAGCTGAAACTCCAATACTTTGGCCACCTCATGCGAAGAGTTGACTCATTGGAAAAGACCCTAATGCTGGGAAGGATTGGGGGCAGGAGGAGAGGGGACGACAGAGGATGAGATGGTTGGATGGCATCACTGACTCTATGGACATGGGTTTGGGTAAACTCCAGGAGTTGGTGATGGACAGGGAGGCCTGGCGTGCTGCAGTTCATGGGGTCGCAGAGAGTCGGACACGACTGAGTGACTGAACTGAACTGAATAATGATTGATGTTGAGCATCTTTCAAGTGTTTGTTACCCATCTGTCTGTCTTCTTTGGTAGTGCATCTTTCTATAATTTCATTTATTGCCCTGTTTGCTCACTTCTCAGTTAATCAAGCTAGAACTGGAATCACTTTCAATGGCCTCCACACACTCACCCATCTGTCTAATTGAAAACAAAATACTATAAATCATTTCTTCAAAACTTTTCCAAATTTAAGTTCTCATTTTCACTGCCATGTAGTTTTGTGGACTCTGCCTCCTAAATGGAAGCAAGAGCCTTCAATTCACAGTCATACTGCCAAATGATTAGCTTCCTAAACCATAGAGCTAAAATGGCCACTGGCAGCTTTAATACCCTCCTGGCTCCGAGCTATCAGAATAAAACGATAGCTTCCACATTCAAGGCACTAAAATATTACCCTTATTTATTTTTCTGACTTAGCCCCTGCCTTCATCATTTTCCTCTTACATGTACTAGATCATAGCCAGATGTTGTTTCTCTTTGAAATGTCTCAAATGCTCACCCTTCTTCCCCAGTTGCAAATCCTTATTCTTGACCTGTTGAATTCCTAATCATCCTTTATAACCCACCTCAAATTCACATTCTGATTATCCCTCTGAACTCCCCACATCCAGACAGCATTATACTTTCCTCACTGCCTATGAACTACTTGAGTAGTGATATCTAATTCATCTTTATCACCAGGGCCCAGGATAGAATGATTTGTAATAGAAATGTTTGTTGAACTGAAGAATCAGATTCATGAAGACCTTCTTCCAAGGAGCTATTTCCTTTGCTGATGTGTTTTCACTTGAGATTGTTAAATGTAGAAGATACAGAACAAAGTTGCTTATATAAGAGGCCTTTAATACATACAGTGGATTGCTTTCTGGAAAACAGGGCAAAGATCTTTATGGTTATGTGTCACAAGGAGTATAGGCTTAGACTGACCTGAGTTGAAATACAGACTGTAACTTAATGTTCATATGACTTTGTGGGAGAGGGAGTCCCTTTACTTTTCCTTTAGGAAAGGAGGATAATATTTCCAATACCGTGTAGGACAGCTGTGGATATTAAACAATATATATAGCCTGGAATACAGTGTTCTTAATTTTATTGAAATAAAGAGACTTTTATGTAATACAAATTAATAATTGGGTGGTATATCAACAGTATTCCTGCACAGACAGGAAACAGAAATGTGTTAAGAGATACATAAAGGATATGCTGCTGCTGCTGCTGCTGCTGCTAAGTTGCTTCAGTCGTGTCCGACTCTGTGCGACTCCATGGACTGCAGCCTACCAGACTCCTCCATCCATGAGATTTTCCAGGCAAGAGTATTGGAGTAGGGTGCCATTGCAGAGGCTTATTATTATGGGTTGCTATTATCTAGTTGCTAGACTGAATTGTTAAGTTTATAGTAAGAGGAGGCACACAGCTTTCTTAAACTGTTGTGTTTGTTGTTTAGTCACTAAGTTGTGTCCAACTCTTTGCTATCCCATGGACTGTAGCTCACCACACTGCTCTGCCCATGAGATTTCCCAGGCAAGAATTCTGGAGTGGGTTGCCATTTCTTTCTCCAGAAACTATTATATAGTTCCTCCTTAAACTATTAATTTTATATTGAAACTACTATATATTATACAATATATTATATAAAACTATTATATAATTACATAATATAAACTATTATATAATTACATAATTTAATAAGATAATAATCATATAATTACATAATATAAACTAGTAAATGGTTCTTATCTATAGTAACTATGTAACAGGGAAATCTTCATTTTCCTCATAATTTAATTTCTGGTTGTAGCTGTTAGCACATTAGAGCTCAAATAGGTAAAAGGCAAGATATTACACCAGCCACATTGGTCATCCTAAGATCTTTTCTTCCAAGATTCAAAATGTGTTTTTTAACTGTCTGCAGACAGCATATTTATTTATGCCAGTGGCAGGGTATGTGTGTGGGAATCTGAAGTCTCTGGAATGAACACAACCGTTAGGACTTTAAAATACCACTTGATGGTCATCCACTTAAAAGCTATTACCAATCAGCTGCCTCTTGTAGGCTGAGAGGAAAAAAAAACCTGTGGGTTGGAGACACTTGAAATCAGAGATTAGCAGGAAGATGCCCTCTCGTTACCAAATGGAGCCAGAATGTCAAACATCTCTAGTTTCTGTGAAGACACAATCTCTCTTCTGGATTTTTTGTAAAGGGAAAAATGAACTAAAACAACTCTTCCCTCACTGCACCATGCTTGCAGAGTAATATCCTCTATCTCTCTGCCTGCGCCCGCCCACCCCCACCCCCAGGCCTGCAGAGGCAGCCCTGCTCTAGCGAGCGCATCTCATTCCACTTGACCACTTTGCTCTTTCTCAACTTCTGCCTGACCATATTTGGAAATGTCATTCACATTTATATGCAGGCCAGTGCACAAACCAAAATTAATTTAACTCACAATGGCACGTTAATATTATTACTTTTGACACCGTGGAAAACTTATTAACTCTAGCTTGTCACAGGCCTCTCAGACTGAATAGTTCAACTACAGCATGGAGAGGAAAAGTAATCTGAGCTAAAGGTTTTCTCGGTTGCCAGACATTGTAAAAAGTCAAAATAGTTGAGTTTTGCAATAGTCAGGCTAGAATTAACTATGAATGGCAAAAAAAACCTTGGTCCCATTTTGTTGGACTGCCCTATAAAAATACTTTATGGCACAGTGATTTAGGCTTTGTGTATCTTTCCCCTCTATCAATAAATACAATCTTTGTATTTGAAAGAGGTAGTAGGGAATGTAAGTAACGGTTGTTGTATAAGTTACAATAGTCCAAGAGTCTAGAAGGATGAAAATGAGAAAGGAAGCTAGGGTTCATTGCATGATTACTAGCTCTGGGTGTTATGATATATAGCATCTTGTTACAATAGTCTGTGATGAGTGTTTTTCTTATTGAGGTATATTTGACCCAGGGCTACATTTTGTATTCTCTATCTTACACAGAAGGAAATGAAGGCACAGAGAGGTTAGCTGACTTCTCCAAGTTTGCACGGACATTAATAGCAGAGGCAGTTTGAACTGAGGTCTACCGCAGACCCTCCTTGATCTTCCCGGCCACTGTATAAATCAATATGAAACAAAAAAATCTTAGGCATCACACAAAATGGACAACCTTCCCTCTGTTTTCCATGAACAGTAGCTTTCATGGTAGTGATTTTACCTACATTTTGCATTACTCAAAGCTGGCATTTACAAATAGATCTGACCTTGGCATTGAAAAGGCAATAATAAGGTCAACAAAGTTATAACGGGTTGGCCAAACAGTTCTTTTGGGTTTTTCTGTTAGATAGTATGGAAAAACCTGAATTAACTTTTTGGCCAACCCACTATATTTTTGATATGAAACTAGGTGCATAACTGTGTTTTTTTTCCTTGTTAAGCACACAATGTGGTTTGTTTTTCTGCATCTACCAAGAATGAGGGAATATGCTTTTATCTTTTAGGCCATACCACAAATTTTTCCCCACCAAGAATGTATACTATATCATATTCTGTCTGAAACTGTGATTTAGAAAATGACACAGTAAATACTAGGAAGTTCATTTCCTGAGCTTCTGGTAGGCCAGCCAGAAAGTCAGATCTCCTTATCTGTGAGAGCAGGCCAAAGGTCATGTAGAGAAAAACACACGGTTCAGCCTCCCCCAGACTCAGGCCCCCCTGCAAAATACTGAAGTGGGATTCAGATACGACAGTGGAATATCCATGAGTTACTAGGCTTCATTGCAGTGGAGCAAATCTGCCAACCGCTAGAGTTTCTGGAGGTGACCAGGAGAAGGGAACAAAAATTTGATGGCTATTGAGAATAGAACTCAGCTGGCAGGAAAAATGCAAGAGTTTTAAAATTCATGCTTCAAGGAAGCATTTTGAATCAATATGATTGTGTGATGGTATTTCAAAGGCATTGAAAGTTGTTAACAATTTATTTTCTGCTGCGTTAACCCAAGGTATAAGTCTTGATCTTTTTATTTGCCCCATTCCTTTGTGGGGCATGGAAACATTCACCATAGAAACTTCTCTTTGCCAGTTAAGATTTTATTAACACCATACAGTTTTTTGTAGCTCCTTACAGATTTATCACTTTGCCACTGACAAAAGATATGACATTACACATCTCAGCTGCCGCAGAAACACAGCAGGACTGCTCTCTCTTATTTTATATGTTAATCTTCCTATTTCTAATTAAGGGCAAATACTAAATGCTTTCCTGGAAAAATCTAGGGGAAAACTTCTGGGGCAAACTCATTTGGAAAAGGGAAAAGAAGAGAAACTCGTCAGCTGAATATAAGTTAAAATGGAAACCCATTTCAGGATGTGGTTATTGCAGCTGGCGGGGGTCTTAAGAGCAGAGAAGTGAATGAAGGAGGGATCATGTGGGTTTACTTTCATTTTTTTTTGGTAACTCATCATGGTAGAGCACTAAGAAAAAAAGCCTGCGCTGAAACCAGAACATGCTAGACTGAAGTTTAAAAGAGGTGATCATTTGTTATGTCAAATGTGCATGAGTGTGTGCATTTACATTTATACATGTACGTTAAAAATGGGACCAAAAATACCACTTTAGCATCCAAAAACAATCTCATTTTCATAGATCCCCAAATTATTTTCATCCATATACAATTATTTGAAAAACCTACAACACGAGTATGCATGTATATATAAAATTTTATATTTAGCTTTTTCTGCTTTACTTACTAAAGCATTTTTCCATGTAATTATGTCTAATGGCTAATATTCTATTAAGTAGCAGTATAACTAGCAATTTCCTTATTTCTGAGCACTGAGCCCATTATAATGTGTGAGTTATAAGTTAAAGTTGGCTTCCATGAATATGAATTTCTATGTAGTTTATATAGGACGGCCAGAGGCTCAGCTTGTTACTGCTCATTTGCAAGAACTCCACTGTGTGAAAGCTCACATCTCTGGAAAAAACGTTTTGCTGTATATAACCTTCATTAAAAATAGATTATTTAACTTGGTACTTTTTTTTTTTAAATCTACCTGCTAGAAAAGTCAACATGATATGACTTTTGTTTTTACTACATTTGTCTAAGTTTCCACTGAGATATGCTGCCTGTGGGCACTTGCCAGGGGCTAATACATGGAAAGCTACTCTGCTAAATCAATTCTCCAGATCTATCACTGGAGTCCAGAGCTTCAGGAATTGATTTCTGCTATTTTTCACTGTCAAAAATTGATGAAAGAGACTAAAAACTGAAGTGCTGATACCATTGTTTGTCAAAGTAATTGCAGAGGGTACGTCCTACAGTGATAGGTCCTAGGAAAATGCAGGGAGAGATTAGAAGTTAAAAAAAAAAAGAGAAAGTATATGTAAGCCTTGATTTAGATTGATGCTACAACTCTTTCTCTTTCATGGCTTTGCTTTTTAAGCACCTTCCATGATGAATCACCAGGCTGCTAGATCCCATGAGAGATCACCTTGTTTATCCCCTTACCTTGAAGCAGGATTATAAATCCATGCCCTAATTCTTATTTTTAAAAACCTTCCAGAGAGGTAGGCCCTCTGAGATCGTGTTTCAGCACTGCACGCTGCCAGGAGGGTCATCTTTGGTTTCCATGCCAGATTCAGACACCTTTTTATTTGGACTTTAGTGGCTTCAGAAGGTCATTCTAAGCTGCCTCAAATGGATATCTTACTCCCAATTAATAGACATTGATTATTCAGTTATTATGAGAGCCCAAAACAGGCAACTAACACAGACGCCACAACTCTGAGACGTGAGGGAAGAGAAGATTGGTTTAGATGCACAGCAATGTTCACTGCTGTGGCTGTTGTTTAGTCACTAAGTCGTGTCCAACTCTTTTGTGACTCCACAGACTGTATCCCTGCCAGGCTCCTCTGTCCATGGGATTTCCCAGGCAAAATACTGGAGTGGATTGCCGTTTCCTTCTCCAGGGGATCTTCCCAACCCGAGGATCGAACCACTGAGCCACCAGGGAAGCCCAGCATTAACTATATTTACTGTTAAACTTGTAAAAACAGAGATAATATAAATCTTAGACTTATCCCTTATTTAATATACATTTTGGGGGGCATATATGAATTTAATGAAAGTTGAAATATATGGGACACAAAAGATAATCCAGACAGATGCACCCTTTTTTAAAAGTATGACAATAATCTCAGAATTATTTTAGTAGGAAGAAAAAAAAAAGCATAGAAGATGTCAGTTAGCAGTTTCCATTCGGGGCTAGATTACCCTTAATTATCACAATCTGAGAATATGTTTGAATAAGTGATGTCTGAAACTCTTTGGGAGATTTTTCGCTTACCATGTACAAATCCTTGTTTAGATGTGCCAGAATGTGAGCTTGGGAAATGAAACGTTTGGATTTTCAGTTCTGAGGCCAAGTGCACATGATTTTATGTGGAAAGAAGGCACTCAGAAGCATTTTCTTTGAGAACATTGGTGGGAGGTTATGCTGATCATGTCCCAGGTGACACTGGTGGTAAAGAACCTGCCTGTCAATGCAGAGAAGCAAGAGACACAGGTTTGGTCCCTGGGTTGGGAAGAGCCCCTGGAGGAGGGCGTGGCAACCCACTCCTGTATTCTTGCCTGGAGAATCCCATGGACAGAGGAGGCTGGAGGGCTACAGTCCAGTCCATAGGGGGTTGCAAAGAGTCGGACACAACTGAATCAACTTATCATGCATGCACATGCTGAGCATGGGAAGGGAGGTGAGCAGTGGTGGTCACCACATGGGGGCCTGAAGAGAGACAATTCACTACGGCCTCCCTGTTGGGCTCTCTGCCTCTGTTTTCTGCCTTCTGTACGGGCATTCTAGTGGCTGGGCAAGCAGCTTCCTGCTCCACTTACAGGAGATCACGCAGTATCTCAAGCATTATCTTCCTGTAGAAATGACACATGATGAGCTGGTTTTTGCTCCTAGTTACTTAAGTTCTAGCCCAGGGCACTGAATTCATTATGTGCTGAACTTGAGGATTTGAAAGGGGGTTCGATCGTTGTGATTGTGTACTGGGTTTTTCTGAGAAATAATCCCCTGGTGACTTGTACAATAGTACATCCTGGTAAATATTAATACTTATCTCAGACAAAAACCAAAGGCCCCAAACAGCAGCTCGGGCCTAAATCAACCTTGTTAAAATGCAGCTGTGTCTCATCTCTTTTCTGTCTTGAGATTCAGCCCTGTGGGATACAGAGTCACAGTCACAGGGATAAACAATGTCCTTTCCTCCACCACACCAAAAAAGGAAGAAAAAGAATTCAGACCGCATGTATGCTATTTAAACAAGCACCCTTCTGATCCTGAATGCTACTTCAGGAAAATCCTGATCCATTCTTTAAAGGTCACCACCATCACATGCTACATTTTTTCCTTAAGTGAATTACCGGGGTCCATTTATACTTGGCTTGAACAATTCCTAACTCCCAACCCCAGGAATTTGATTGTGTGGTCCCTACTTCACATCAGAATTTAAAAATAGAGTAAATAGTAATTAACATGGCTTTTAAGGCAAACCATTTAAATGTCTGGTCCTTCCTAATTATGTGATTTCAGGCAAATTTCTGAAACCTCTGTGAGTCTTGATTTCCTCGCTTGCATATTTGGCTTAATATGTATACACGAGTGTGTGAGATTTCGTTGAGCTGATGTATTTAATTATTTCAGCTTTAAATTAAATTTGTAAATTGCTTTTTACCTCCTAAGGGAATGGATGAGCAATTAGAATTACAAAGTTAGGGAATTTTCGGACAGAGACCATAAACCAGCAGGTGGAAGATGCTGGATTTGTGTGGGGTGGTGTTGGTGAGAGTCAAGGTCTCTAGAAATCAACTGATGTTCTGATGCAGAAAACCAGGTCTGGCGACTGATATGAGGCTTTGGAATTCATGATTGATGGTGACAACTGCTACTGCTCAGTTATTAAAGGCTAGTTATCTTGCTAAAATTCAGACCTAATATACAAGATTGCCAGGAGAAATATCAACAGCCTCAAATATGCAGATGAGACCACTCTAATAGCAAAAAGCAAAGAGGAACTAAAGAGCCCCTTGATAAAGGTGAAAGAGAAGAATGAAAAGTTCTTAGTTTGAACATGGCATCCAGTCCCATCTCTTCATGCAAAATAGATGGGGGAAAAGTGGAAACAGTGACAGACTTTATTTTCTTGGGCTCCAAAATCACTGCAGATGGTGACTGCAGCCACAAAATTAAAGGATCCTTGCTTCTTGAAAGAAAAGCTATGACAAACCTAGACAGAGTATTAAAAAGCAGAAACAACACTTTGCCAACAGAGGTCTATATAGTCAAAGCCATGGTTTTTCAGTAGTCATGTATGGATGTGAGAGTTGGACCATAAAGAAGGCTGAGCACTGAAGAATTGATGCTTTCAAACTGAGGTGCTGGAGGAGACCCTTGAGAGTCCCTTGGACTGCAAGGAGATCAAACCAGTCAATCCTATAGGAAATCAACCCTGAATATTCATTGGAAGGACTAATGCTGAAGCTCCAATACTTTGGCCCCCTAATCACTGGAAAAGACCCTGATGCTGGGAAAGATAGAAGGCAGGAAGAGAAGGGGACGACAGAGGATGAGATGTGGGATGGCATCACTGACTCAATGGGCATGAGTCTGAGCAAACTCCAGGAGATAGTGAAGGACAGGAAAGCTTGGCGTGCTGTAGTCCAGGGGGTCACAAAGAGTCGGGTGCTGCTTAGCGACTGAACAACAGCAACATACCAAGGGTTTAAAAATTGGGCTAAGGTATATGTGAAACTGATTGAGATAATTCACATAAAGATGACATGAAAATTTCCAGGCAGGAATTCTATGACTTTATTCTTCAAAATATTAAATATTTGAATTTGCCAAAGGTTAAATTGAAAACTGGAAGACAGGCACTTAGTAATCATATGGTTTTATAAGATGTAGCTCATGCATTTTCTCTCCCTCTTGTTTTTTCTAAGAGGTAGAGTTTTGAAATGGAAATTTAGGAGAATCAGCGTCTTTCTTGCCGTGCTGAGTTGCTCAGTCGTGACTGACTCGTTTGCTACCCCAGGGACTGTAGCCCACTTTGCTCCTCTCTCCATGGGATTGTCTCAGCAAGAATACTGGAGTAGATATCCATTTCCTCAGCCAGGGTATCTTCCCAACCCAAGGATTGTCCCTGCTTCATTGCAGGCAGATTCTTTACTGCTGAGCCACCAGGGAAGCCCAGGAGAATGGTCAATGCCACGTTGTTTGCAGTGCCTCATAAAGGAATCATCCATTTTTGACAGATTCATTGCTCTTTAAAAATTATTTTGGGAGTGACAAAAAAAAATAGAAATTCTACAGAGCTCAAAATCTTCCATCTAGGGTGAGAATAAGGAGCTTTTCTTGCTTTGTAATACATAGGGGCTTAGAAAACTCTAAGCAGAAAAAGATACTTTGTTTTACAAAGAAATTTCTCTTTTAAGATGCAAGTATTCCTCATTAAACACCCTCTGGACAATGTTTCATTGATCTTTGGTGTCTTGGGGATAGGTACAAGGCAGATGACCAAATCCAAATTCATCATTATACCTGGTATCAGGAAAGGTGATGAAAAAGATGGAAGCAGTTACTTCCTCCTGCTGGAAACTTGTGATGGGATGGAGTGGAACAGATTGGAAGAGGGGGAACAGAGAGCCTTGGAAACAAACATAGGAATCCTATGTGGATCTGTCCCAGATGAATTTACATCACAAAAAGACATCTAGAAAGCTGGGGGATGGCTAAGAGGGTTGAGAATAGGGATGCGTGTTGAATCTAGGCAGGCTGCGGCAGCCCTCTCTTTGCACCGTTGAGAGCATGTGAATAAGAGAAAGTACACAGTGTCTACAGAGTGGGCTGTGTGTGCAGATGGAAATGTCTTCCCTAGTACAGGCCCTGTAACCTTAAGCCTTTGCAGTCAGACCACGTCTGAAGTTCAGGCCTCCCACTAGCTGCATGGCCTCGTGCTATTCGGCTTCTCGGAGCTTCAGCTACTCTGTCAGTTGGGGATACAGAGCGTACCCCCCTAGCATGTCACTGTGATGAATAAATGAGTGAGCACACTTAACCCAGGGTCTGCCTCATATACCAGTTCAACAGATGTGAGCTTAAACACCGTGAAGATAAGTTTGTGTTCTGCCCCATCTTTCCAGGTAAGAGAGCTTGGAAAAGGCTGTCTACCAAAAAGAAAAAGATATCATAATTTCTCCTAAAATTAGGCAATCCTACTGTGACACTCAGGTTCCATAGCCTTGATGTCATTTTCAAACGTGGCCTCAATATAGACAAAGCAGCAGTATGATGGTGCTTGAAAAGCCAGTGACCTCAGAGTACATATATCTCCTCAGATTCTTAGTTAAACATTGATGTTGATTTTTAAAAAGATTTTTTTTTTTTTATCAAGCAAGCATTTCAAAGGCTGTTGTCTACATTCCCTCTTTGTGATGTAGGCTATCCAAAAATATGTTCAAAATCAAAACATACAACTCCAGACTCTTGACCTATTTAACTATTCTAATCTCACTCTATTTTTGCTTTCTGACACTGAGATACAATTAAGAATAGACAATTCCTGATACTATGCTGGCTCCTAAAAGACAGTTACCCTCTGCTCTCTTTAAACACTAGCAAATAGAGAGAACTTAGGGAAGCACCTTGTCGGAATATTGATTTACAATATTTACTTTACAAACAAGGCAGGAAGCAGAAAAGAAGATACATTTGACTTGTTTTCTCCTGCTTGTTATTTTCGTTTCTCAAATTAGGAACATGTAGAAGTAACATCTTACGCTGAAGTGCAGTTGGCCAACTTTTGCTAAACACTCTCTTGCCATATTCCAGAGTGTTTGTGGGTTAGAAAATGAGAAGACATGACTAGAAGTATTTTTAAAACAAAAAAAATTTTTTCCCTTTTAATAGAATTGTCTGTAGGGGCCTCAGACTTCACTCACAAATCCTCATCTTTACGCTCCAGTGTTATCTGAAGTTCAGAAAATTGTTCTTGCATATAAACTAATTACGTTCCATACAAAACCAAAAAATACTGATTTTAGAAGTACTTTCAGAAAGGATGTTGGAAGGAGGGGCTAATTCTAGATGAAGGGCATCATTTCTAAGAACGTTCTTCTCTTCAGTGTTTTAAAGATTGTTTGTCCAAGGCTGGATTCCCTGTGCTATGGGGCCTCCTACTGCCTGATGCTCTCCTGTTTTCCAAGCTGGATGCTTGCTGGCTCCTGGAGGGCAGGAAAGCACCCATGAGCACCCTGACATACATGCCTGGTTCACAATCTTGCTGTGTTCCATCTCAGGAAGAAAATAATTGCATATTATTAGCAACTTGGGGGACATTTAATGTGGAGCAAAAAAGCAATCTAAATGGTTTATATGTTCCCTGAGTTCTCCTTCTGAAGAGAGAAGAGAGGAGATAAGGCTGGCAGGGGACCCAAGTGCCAGCAGTTCTGTTTGCCATAGACTGACAGAATCCTCCCATCATTCTTCCCCAAAGGTTGGCTGCCATTCCTTTTTATCTTCAGGTGCTTGAAATCTGGAAAGGGTTGACAAGAGTGCTGAAAAGCCTGAGACTGTCAGTGGGCCTACAGAGAGAGGAAAAATACTCGTGAAACTGTTAAGTGGTACTGGAAACAATGAATATTTTCCCCCATAAAATGGAGCAAGTGATTTTCTGCTTGATGTATCTGTTTACTTTAGGAATTTATTTGGCATCAGATAGACCTGGTTTCAAAAATAATTTTTTCAAGGCCACATATTACCAGATTATGTTGACAGGCAGTGTCTAGAATAGGCAGTCATAAAGATGGAAAGTAGATGGATAGTGGCCTACGGATGAGGGTGGGGAATGGGAGTGGTTACAAATGAGTACTGGGGTGATGGAAATGTTCTATAATTAGGTTCTGACAGTTGTACATTTCTATTAATTTTCTAAAAATGATTGGAAAAAACCAAGAAAAATAAATTTCAAATACGTAAGTACCTATCATTTTACATTTTTCAACTGCATTTTATATATAAGGAAATGAGGCTCAGAGAGTTGATGGGACTCGGAGCCCAACTTCTGTCCTCATTTGATCCCTACCACATGCTTCCCTGGTGGCTCAGATGGTAAAGAATCTGCCTGCAATGAGGGAGACCCAGGTTTGATCCCTGGGTTGGGAAGGTCCCCTGGAGAAGGGAATGGCAGCCCACTCCAGTATTCCTGCCTGGAGAATCCCATGGACAGAGGAGCCTAGAGGGCTAGTGTCCATGGGGGTCGTAAAGAGTCGGACATGACTGAATGACTGACATGTTCTCCTAAGAGCTAACTACTGTGATGTGCAAAAGTAGTTGATACTTTCCTTACTTACAAGAAGCTTATATTCCTGTAGACAGCAAAAATGGGTAAGCAAGGCATCTTTTTACATAACAGCACTATGTGGCTGACACTTAGAGAACAGGGATGTGTGTAATGAGGTGCCAATCATAACGGTACAGCAGAGAAATATACTGTGGGGTTCAAGATCAAAGTGATGCTGAGTGTTACCAGGACACGTGGTGAAGATGAGAAAACACTGTTGAATGCCATATAGTAAGTATCACAGTACATTCCTGTATAGGCACCAAGATACCTCGGGGACTTTTAGATGGTAAAAAATGTTCTGCAGCTTTTACCAGAGAGGTGGTGGAGAGGTGCTTATCCTGGTATGTATAGTTGTGAAGACACATTGAACTGTATACTTAATATCTGCATCTCATTATATGTCAAGTTCTACCTCAATTTAAAGGCATGATGTTGCTACAAAAGACCCAGAAAAGAGCGCAGAAAAGACTGGAGGAATCTCTGAGAAGCAACCATAGGAAGACAGACTGCAAAAGGGATTGGGTAGTTCTCATATTTAGAACATGATTCTTGTGTCAAGAGAAGGAAGCTTAACGCTTCTTACTCTATAGGAGAGCAGACTAGTGGAAAATGGCTTTGGAATCAGAAAAACAAGTGTCTGAGTCCTGAGTTCTCACTGGCTAGCCATGTGGCCTGAGTTTGGCTTCATCTATCCAAAGGGGTCTTAGCATTGACCTTACACTGAGGTCTCGTGCTGACGGCAGGATCTTGGAGAAGAATGCTCTGGTTTAAAGGGAGACTGGAAAATTTTGAGGAAATATCCCATAACTTTGGAAATAGTATTGGGAGAAAATTCCCAGCATACCTCAGTTCTGTTTCAAATGGGGCCCCAGGTTAACCTAGAATACCGTGCTTCCATAAATAGGGTTTCAGTACCTGAAACATTTTTTTTTTAAAGCAGCTTTATTAAGGTAAAATTCATACACTAGAAAATTTACCTTTTTGAAGTATACAACTGAGTGGATTTTAGTACATTCAGAGTTGTGTAACCATCACCACTAATTTAAGAATATTTTCGTCACCCCACAAAGAAACTCATACCCATTAGCTGTCATTCCTCATTCTTCCTTTCCTGCTCTCCACCTGAAACTCTGAGCCTTAGGCAACCATTAATCTGCTTCTGTCTGTGGGGATTTGCCTATTCTGGTTTATCCATGTTGTAGCACGGGTCAGTACTACATTCCTTTTTTATGGCTGAATAATATTCTATTGTATGACTGTAGCATATATTGTCTAATTATTCACCAGTTGAAAGAAATTCAAGTTCTTTCCACTTTCTGGCATTTGTGAAAGTACAGCTACAGACCTTCTTGTACAATTATTTTCTGTGTGGAAATGTGTCTCTACTTTGCAGGGCAGGTATATACCTAGGAATATAATTGCTAGGTCATATGAATCCTCTCTATTGAACATTTTGAGAAACTGTTAAACTGTTTCCCAAAGTGGCTAAACCTCTCAGAGATGTGTGAGGGTTTCAATTTCACCATATCTTTGCTGACGCTTGTTACTGGCAGTGTTTTTGACTTTTAGTAGATCCTGAACGTTCAGTTCTGTTTTGTGGTGTCAGAGCATAGACACGTGTGTTGCCATTGGGGCTACTTACTGTTAGTGCCACATTCTACTGATATGTGCTAAGCCTTATCTTGGATTGGACTTTGTGATCTCTCCTCACATCTGTGGTCTCCCACATGGGGGCTAACCTTGGATATCTTGTCTTTGATCAAAACTGTATGACAATGTTCTCTGAATTGTTAGGCTGTCTCAGTCTCCTCATAAAAGAAAGGATAGAAGTCTAGTGGCCAGAGCAGTGCTTTTTCAGTGGCAAGGAGATAAGGGCTCTAGTCAGTGTTTTCCATAATTTAAAAAACCCTAGTATTTATTGAGAGTTTATTAGGTGCCAAATATTGATTAGGTGCTTTACATGATTTATTATTATTATTATTTTTGGCCATGCCACTCAGCATGTGGGATCTTAGTTCCCTGACTAGGGATCAAATCTGTGTTCATGCATTGGAAGCACAGAGTCTTAATCACTGGACCACGAGGGAGGTCCCTTTACATGAGTCCTCTTTAGAGTGTATCACAACTCATGGAGGTGGGTAATAGTAATCCCATTTTATAGAAGGGTTAAGTAACAAGCCTAAGGACACACCAAGAGTAAGTGGAGTCATGGGTGGGTACACACTGGCTGCATCCAGGTCTAGAGCTTTTATCTACTTGAGGTGCAGTCTCATCGTTAATGGAGAAGGCAATGGCACCCCACGCCAGTACTCTTGCCTGAAGAATCCCATGGATGGAGAAGCCTGGTAGGCTGCAGTCCATGGGGTTGCTAAGAGTCGGACATGACTGAGTGACTTCACTTTCACTTTTCACTTTCTTGCATTGGAGAAGGAAATGGCAACCCACTCCAGTGTTCTTGC
Source organism: Giraffa tippelskirchi (assembly GCF_054371585.1). Lineage (NCBI taxonomy): Eukaryota > Metazoa > Chordata > Mammalia > Artiodactyla > Giraffidae > Giraffa > Giraffa tippelskirchi. The sequence continues at coordinate 111,525,629 of NC_137278.1, read as the reverse complement.
CTGGAGAATCCCAGGGACAGGGGAGCCTGGTGGGCTGCCATCTATGGGGTTGCACAGAGTCGGACTCGACTGAAGCGACTTAGCAGCAGCAGCAGCAGCTCATCATTAAATTACAATCTACAATCTTAATGGGTCTGTTTATCTTCAGCATTGTTTTTCTAGAAGCTTGTACAGTTCCTGGCTCATAAAAAAGGCTTAATAAATATATGTTGAATAAATGAAAGAATGAAGAAATAAAAATAATTTGCAGTATTTAAGGCCTCCTCTTATTCATAATTGGAAAGAACCTTTACCCACATGTAAAGCAAGTAGATTTGTGTGTGTGTCTGCATGCTCCCTCTCTCATCCTTTAATTATATAAGTTCTTGTTTATCAGCAAGGCCTCATTCTTCTCCCTTATTCTGTGGTACAAGTAGTACAGCTAAACTGCTGACATTTCATCTAATTGCAGAGTAACAGATTGTAATGGATTAAAGATTTCACAATACAAACATTTGGCCTGCTCAAAGCAAGGTAGGAGTAAAACAGAAGGTGAAAACCTTTAATTTGAAGCCGTCACAAACAAGATAATAAAAAAAAACATTGTTCCAAAAGCATGTGATGAACTCACTAGAAAAGGTGATACTGTAAAAGATCCAATTGCAATTGGAGGACAGGACAGAACAAGACATTCTCTTGCATTGATGACACTGTTTCCCACTCAAAGTCTTCTGCTGTTTCAATAATGAAACAGCCAGAGACAGGAAAGATAGCGCTTGTCTGTATCATTTTTCCTATTCTTCTTTTTTTCCTATTTGTTCCTGTTTCAACTCCCACCCCTCACTTTCTGTTCCTCCCATCTATATTTATGAAATCCATGCTTCTGAACCACTTGGTTTTATTTAAAATTCTACTGAAAACTCTCACTCTTTATTCTTAAAAAAAAAAAAAAAACAACTAACACCTACACTAGTTTCTATCAAAACAGATTTCCTTGGCATTAAATGTATCCAGAACTCCTATCTCTTGATGATTTTTCCCATAGTGAGGGAGTATATAATGATGTTATAATGGACATGAACTTGGGCAAACTTCAGGAGATGGTGAGGGACAGAGCCCTGGTGTGTTGCAGTCCATGGGGTTGCAAAGAGTTGGACAAAACTAGGTGACTGAACAACAACAACAATAATGATACTAGTGGCTCAAGACATTTTGGTCAGGGTCAGAATAGAAATCTCACAAGGATATCCACTTCATTACTTAACCACAGTAACTATAACTGTTTTACTCAATTGGATCGTCACCTTATAAGCTGTACTTGGAAACAGCTTATGACCATTTCAATCGAAGTCACCTTTTAAAAACAGACCAGAGGCCAGAGAGACAGAGAACAGAGAGAAGGACAGAGAGACAGAGAGGACAGAGAGAAGACTGTATTGTATACTGAGAAAGACTTTTGGAGAGAGGGGCTAGAATTCAAAATATATAGGGGTACCATATAGACAGTACACTGGAATAATTGCATGTCCTTCAAAGATGATGATTTCCTTGAAGGTGGCATGAATCATGATGCATGTTTGTAAAAGAAAATTTTTATTTTGTCTACCAGTTTACTTGAAAATACTTATCTAAGCACTTGGCATGTTCCAGGAGCAGTGCCAGGCACTGGGAATAAGAAAAGATTGGTAATAGCCTTGGACTCACTGAACGTTAGTCAACTAAGTAGCAATATGGTGGAGTAGAGAGAAAATGGGTTTGGGAGTCGAAGCTGGGTCTATTCTGGTGCTTATTCTCTGGGTGGCACTGGACCATTACATTTCCTAATATGTGAAATAGGGATAGGAGGAATTACCCCACAGGACCTCTCCAAGGATTACCTGAGATAAGGTGAAAAAAGCACTCAGTAGAGTGCTTTGGCATTGAGGTGGGCCTGGCTGCCATATTCCGATTCTTATCCTGGGAAAGAATAAGTTTCACAAGCTTTATTTTGTGTCCTGAGTTTTAGGTTGATCAGTCTGACATTGTAAGGGACAAACTGACACTAAACTACTACATTCTATCTTATTTCTCAGAATATCTGTTCAAGCTTTCACTCCAAACCTACCTGGGCCTGTCACTGGCAGTCTTAGCTCTGTCAATCGGCTCTTAATCATCTCTTAACTTCCAGAAGACATTCTTAGTTTCTTTCTGCCTATTCAAATGCTACTCAGTTTTAAAGACTAGCTCACTTTTTTCAACTCTTCCACGGATCCTCCCTGTCCATGCCTTTTCTTTGTGCCTAAAACATATGGTACATTTTAACTTGTACTTTGAATTTGGCACTTTGTGAAGCTCCTTTTGTTCATTTGCGTTATGAAATTTTACTATTATTCTTGACCATTTCTCATATGTGAACCTTACTCTTCCATTTTATGTACTTTACAGTGGTAATTTCACAGATGATATAATTTTGAATAAATGAATGGCAATTTATATTCTGTTTAGTGAAGAATGTTTTTAATGGAAAGAAAAATCCCTCTGACTTCACTAAATTCATCAGCACTCATGAGTGAATAATAGCATCTTTGTATTGATGAGTACCTTTGAACTTTAGGGCTTTGTATCCTGGGTAAGAATTCATGCTAAGTATTTGAAAATATAATGAAGAAGAAACAAAAATGCCATAGCTATTTACTGTTTTTTTTTTTCTTTTGCTGTGTTACCTTTGCAGTGTATTATAATATTTGAGAGAGAACATATATATGTAGATGTTAATCAGTCAAATGTTGTGAAAGAAAATTGACCAAATGTTAAAATTCCAAAATAAATAAGACAAAGCTTAGGAAAACTAATTAATATCAGTTTGGTTTTGATTTTTTTGTTTGTGTGGGTTTTTTTTTTTTTTTTTGCATTTAAATTGAATTTATAGCTACACTTCTAGGCTGAAGAGACTGAGAGAGACTGTTTAAAGAAAAACGTATGGTGAAGTAGAAAGAGTGTAGGCTTCAGAGCCGTATTTGAATTTTAGCTCTGGCATTGGTTGTATGACTTTGGACAAACTACTTAGACTCTCCTAGGCTTCAATTTTGTTTTTCCCTCATTTTGTAACCAGATTCAATATGCCAATTTTGAAGAATGTTATAACAATGCTTTTTGTAGACATATAGTAGATTCTCAGTAAATAATAGCTTTTATTAATATTGATGTTTATAACTTAGGTAGAGAAGTTAGGTAAGCTTTTAATAAGATGAATCTTGGAAACTTGGAAGCTGGGCTGGGAATCCAGCCCTCTGGCTAGACAACTGTTGAGGGGAGGGTGATGCAGAAGGTTAAGGGGTGACAACGGGAAAACCATAGAAGGGCATTTTTCAAAATGCCCAGGGCCTCTTTCTCCACTTAATTCTTTAGAGTCTAAATTTATATTTTCTAGAGAATTCACAATTTTAAAGAAAGTTCCAACTAACATATGTCCCTTGCCATCTGTTCTACAAGGACTGACACATTACTTCTGTGGTTGCTGACCTTTAACAGCCCCTGAAAGGAATGCAGGTTGGAGATCAGGAATGAGGCATTCTGTGCTCTGGGAAAACTGGCAGAACAAGGCTTTCACAACATATTTTCAGAAAATCTTATGAACCCAAATTCTTACATCTTCCCAACTTAAAGCATTAAAACCATTTATGAAGATATCTGGACCATAAAGAAGGCTGAGCACTGAAGAACTGATGCTTTTGAACTGTGGTGCTGGAGAAGACTCTTGAGAGTCCCTTGGACTGCAAAGAGATCAAACCAGTCAATCCTAAAGGAAATCAACCCTGAATATTCATTGGAAGGACTGCTATTGAAGCTGAAGCTCTAGTACTTTGGCCACCTGATTTGAAGAGCCAACTCATTGGAAAAGACCCTGATGCTGGAAAAGACTGAGGGCAGGGGAGAAGGGGATGACAGAGGATGAGATGGCTGGATGGCATCACTGACTCGAGGGACATGAGTTTGAGCAATCAGGGAGACAGTGAAAGACAGGGACGCCTGGCATGCTGCAGTCCATGGGGTTGTGAAGAGTTGGACACGACTTAGTGACTGAAAAACAACAAGATATCTGTCCCTTGTGGTTAGCAGCAACCTTCTATAGAGACGTATCTAATGGCACAGACCCCATTCACCAAAATCACATATATACTAACCTCTCCCCTTAAGTCTCCCACCCCAGAGTTCCTCAGAGCTCTCTGAGAGGCTGTCTCTGGGGCTGTAGTCCTCAGTAAATCCCCCAATAAAATTGAAACTCACAGTTTTCACATTTTAATTTTTGTTGACAAATGATATCAAATTTTCATTTGGAATCTCAGTGAAGTGAGAATTTAGTTTCATCCATTTTGTGCCTGAAAAGTCTTTTTAACTAGAAAGGCAATCAAATTACAGTCCTACACACTAGAGGGATATTTCAAGTTATTTGCTCTTTCCTATGATGATTTTAGAAACCACATCATGAATCTTGACAATAATTTTTATGCATAACAATACAATTATAATTGGTGATTAAAATTCTGCCTGAAAACTCAGATGCAAGTAAACCATAGCTATGGCCAAAGACATTTCAAGGAATCAAATGCAACTCTACCTCTGCTGGTTTAAAGGGAAAGTATTATGTTGTATGTACCACAAGTGGACACAGAGATACTAAGTACACTAAAATATGTCTAAATAGAATAGTATTGAATTGTTTTATATCATGTTAAGTTATAAGTTTGACTAGAAACAAATAGTCTAAATACAATAAACGTAGATTTTGTCCATATTCTTGGACTTCTTCTTGGAACGGATTCCTTCCCAATTCCCTCTGAGTAAATTTCCATGTTGCCAGCAGAGACTTAAATCAGGGCTTTAACTAAATCTTAGCCTTAAATAAAAGTTAAATTAAGCTAAGCCACAAGCTCTCCATGCATCATGGAAACTGGATAAAAAGGTTATAGGAAAAAAAAGTTATAGAGAGAAAAGAGATCCTGAATAAGACTTTACCTCCATTCTCACCACAAATTAGCGAGAGAAAGCCATTATTTTCATGGCCATCAACAAAAATGCTAAGAATGATTTTGCTAAGTTTCTATATTGCCTATCTTTGATAGAAAATGATCCAAAAAACAAAGGATACTAAATCATTCTCATTGTTTGATACTAAAATATTTTGTTGACAGGTTGTCAGAATACTTTAGACTTCATTTGTAAAATAAGATAATTATTACAACATGGACTTTAAAATGAGAGTTCTGAAATATCTCTCACAGTATAACAAACTCCTCTGCCTCATTCATAAATAATTTAAAATTTATACCTACTGTGTGCTTGCCTCTGTGGTCAAACTTGGTCTCACAGTTGGGAACAACAGATATGGTTGTTTACAATCCAGTGGGGAAAGACAGACAATGAATAAGTAAACGCATACAAATAAGTACACCTTCCTGGAATGTTATGGGTCAAAATGAGTATCTTTGTGGCATTTCTGTGATAGATTGTGAGTGACAAGGAAGATTCTTCCTGGCTTTCATATTAAAGCTCCTGTAGTTAATCTTTTATAAGAATTTCTGCTCAGGGCATTGATGTGTTGTGCAGGCATTCTTGGAGGGCATAACTTACTACCTGACTGCAAAGTATACTTAGAAACAGCATTAGTTCATGATCCTTAGGCAAAAGAGATGCTTAAGGAATAATGACCTGAACCCATTCCAAAGGAATATCAAGTAATTTGTATAAGCTTAAAAAAAGTTTGGCTTTTTGATTGAATCTGTAATCTTGAAATGCTTTTTTTGTGAAGTAAATGTTTTTCTAATTAGGCTTAAAAATGTGAAATTTTCTTGCAAAATTGATTTTCTATTAAGGCACTAAAGTAGTTTCTCTTTCCTTCTGCTTGGGTACTAATTAAATTATGTCCCATCTTGTTTTAATTCAGCAATCAATTTTTTTCCATTTGTACTAGATTACAGAAGCTCATTTAAAAATCACTCTTTAATGAATTCTACACAAAGCAGAGGTGATGAACATTCTCTAATGGAGACAAAATTGTACTGGTCAAGTTATGAAACAGTCTCCTTCAAAAAAAAAAAAAGGGATCCAGTTGCATTCTGGTGGTATCTTATGCTGTTTTTAGGGATTAAAAAGTAGTAGTGGAAGGCATGGGCTTCCCAGGTGGTACTAGTGGTAAAGGACCTGCCTTCCAATGCAGGAGATGTAAGAGACTCTGGTTCGATCCCTGGGAAGGGTAGATGCCCTGGAGGAGGATCCCCTCCAGTATTATTTCCTGGAGAATCCTGTGAAGGGAGCCTGGTGGGTTATGGCCCAAAGGGTCACAAAGAGTCAGACATGACTGAAGCGACTCAGCATACACACATGCAGTGGAAGGCATAGGGGTAAAAAACTAGGAATAAATGCTAAAATAAAGAGTCTAAATGCCTTGAAGATGTACCTGATGCTTGGGTACAGGACTGATACAGTTTTTACAATGATCATGATTAAAATTTATTAAAAAAATAAAATGGAATCATAAACTATTGATCATAAAATTTGAAGTAATTAAGTGAAAATTGCTAAATGAATGGATTATTCCAAATGTTGTAAGGTTGGCTTCAGGTTTGACTTGTGGGTGGCATAAATAAATATTTCTTGAATGATTAGAATGAAAAAAATGTCAAATTCATCAGGCAGTCGGAGGCTATACATGTTAGAAACCTTCTACAAATGGAAGAACTGTATATACTGATTATAAAGGATGATTTTTGATGCCTTAACTTGAGAAGGGGAAAAATTAAGACAATGGTTTTATGTGTAAGTGTCTCTTGAAACTCAAAGGATTTCTGTTTTAAAGACACAAAGAAGAGAAAGGCTTAGCTGTCTTGCAAGGTCAGGTTCCCTTTTCATCTGTGGGAGGTGGGAGAGTGGGTGATCAGTGAAAAAAAAAAGGCAAGTGAACCTAAACTACTAGCAAGGGGACTTGGATCATGTTAATTAGCGAAATGTTAATCAAGTTGGAATGGAAACTTTAGCAGAGAGGTTTTCTCCAGGGGCTAAAATCTTAACAATGGGAGTTGTATGCATGTTGAGGCTCTTCTGGCATAATTCACCTTTGCAAAACCCCTTATGCTTCAAACATGTGCTTAGTAACTTTCAGATAAGGCTCCTTTCCATTTTTTCTACCAAATTGCTTACACATTTAATTGCTCACTAAAATAACACATTAATTTTTTAAGTTACATAATGAACACGTAATTCTTTAACTTACATAATTGCTTCATCATCTTATGACTTTCACTTTCAACAACAAAGCCTACTCCCTTCTATCTCAGGGCTAGATCCTAGTGGGTTGTAATTAACCCGTTTAGATCCAAGTCTCTCCTTGAGCAGACTATTATGAACAGCAGTTCTGTTTCTATTCAATAGATACCAAATCTGTTTCTTGAATTCCTTTCTCTGTCTCTGTTTGGTGTCTTTCACTCATTATGACGTTAAAAAACAAGATTTAATACTTTAGAGGAAAGCAAAACAAAAAATCTTAAGCAAGATTGCTCATGTAAAATGCAAAAAAATTTGTTTGAAACCATAAGAACTACAGTTAATCTAAGACTTCCATTTATTCATCCTACTATTCTCTACGTAATGAAGAGTAACATGAAAAGAGAGCACATATCAATGAGAATAAGTAATTCTTTAGATATAAAATGTAATTGGAATCTTATTTCATTTATTAAGAGAAAGTTTATATCTGAATCTAGTCATCCAGAGATACTCTGTAAGCTAGACATCTGCTTTATAAGGTTTCTTATATCATGATAAAAGGAAACAGTCACTCAACTGAAAATCCAAAATCATTATTCCCAAAGAGGAAAGACTCCAGAGTTTAAAAATACAGTTGTAACACCAGTCAGAATGGCTGCTATCCAAAAGTCTACAAGCAATAAATGCTGGAGAGGGTGTGGAGAAAAGGCATTGTAAAAACTGTTTATTTTTTTACACTGTTGGTGGGAATGCAAACTAGTACAGCCACTATGGAGAAAAATGTGGAGATTCCTTAAAAAACTGGAAATAGAACTGCCATATGACCCAGCAATCCCACTGCTGGGCATACACACCAAGGAAACCAGAATTGGAAGAGACACGTGTACCCCAATGTTCATCTCAGCACTGTTTATAATAACCAGGACATGGAAGCAACCTAGATGTCCATCAGCAGACGACTGGATAAGGAAGCTGTGGTACATATACACAATGGAATATTACTCAGCCATTAAAAAGACTACATTTGAATCCGTTCTAATGAGGTGGATGAAACTGGAGCCTATTATACAGAGTGAAGTAAGCCAGAAAGAAAAACACCAATACAGTATACTAACGCACATATATGGAATTTAGAAAGATAGTAACAATAACCCTATATGCAAGACAGCAAAAGAGACACAGATGCATAGAACAGTCTTTTGGACTCTGTGGGAGAGGGCGAGGGTGGGATGATCTGGGAGAATGGCATTGAAACATGTATCTTATCATGTGTGAAACGAATCACCAGTCCAGGTTCGATGCATGATACAGGGTGCTCGGGGCTGGTGCACTGGGATGACCCTGAGGGATGGGATGGGGAGGGAGATGGGAGGGGGGTTCAGGATGGGGAACACATGTACACCCGTGGCAGATTCATGTCAATGTATGGCAAAAACCACTACAATATTGTAAAGTAATTAGCCTCCAGTTAAAATAAATAAATTTATATTAAAAATAAATAAAAGCATTTCCACCAAAAAAATACAGTTGTAGAATTATTTCCCATTAAAAACCTCCAGAGACATTCAATAAGTACAGTGGAAGTGAGAAAAAGAATAGAGAAATACATATAGAGGAAGGAGTGGAGAACAAACAGGGAGATGAAAGCTTAAGAAAGAAAGGACACCAAAAAGATTGGGTAGGAAGAAAAAATGGGAGATTGCTTGTTTATTGAACATATCAAATAGCAGGCCCCATACTAGCCACTTTATGCTCTATCCTACCTAATCTATAGGATAATGTTAGACCACTTTCTAGATTAAAAAAAATACTGAATTTTAGAGGGCATAAGTGACTTGTCTAAGGACTCAGAGCTAGTAAATGTATCAACCAGGATTGAAACCCAGGAGTGTTTGATCTTAAAGGCAAGGCTTTTACAGAAATCAGTCTAGCTAGCAATAAGCAAGGCAAAGATTAAAATGAGGGCAGAAAATGAGACAACACCGAACTCCATGAAAGCAGGCACAGTGTCTACCCTTTTCATGTTTATTTTTTTTAAACACTTGGCATAGTTCCAGGAATACAGCAGTACATAATAAACATCTGCATAATGAGTCATTTTGAATACGTTGAATGACAAAACCATCTACTACAGGGAGAAAAGCTGTGGAGGAAAAAAGTTTTGAAAGAAACAGAGAACAAGCAAATCAAGCATGAGAATAAAAATGTGATTCTTTTTGGGCAGTCTACCTAAAGTTGGAAATTTTAGAGTCAAACCTGTCAGCTTAGTCTCAAGTCTCAAACTCTGCCCATATTCAAAGAATTTAAAAAAGATAATGGTTCACTGGCTTACATTTCCTAATTCACACAAACATATTTACCAGTTTTTCAGAGACCTGGTGGGGTATGGTCTTGGAACCCCATATCACTTGACATGACCAGGTAGAGGGGAGAGACATGAGCCGTGCAATCTGGACAAGTGACTTGTGAAGCACAAGTGGGTCACCTCGGGGACTCACCAATAAGCCAACCAATAAACAATTAACAAAAACCTATCAGCTAATGAATACGAATGGTCCCATTTTAGCCCTGGCCACAAGGAATTTACATGAACCGTATGTGAACCATGAACTTCTAGATGTTCAAGCTGGATTTAGAAAAGGCAGAGGAACCAGAGATCAAATTGCCAACATCTGCTGGATCATTGAAAAAGCAAGAGAGTTCCAGAAAAATATCTACTTCTGCTTTATTGACTATGCCAAAGCCTTTGACTGTGTGGACCACAACAAACTCTGGAAAATTCTTCAAGAGATGGGAATACCAGACCACCTGACCTGCCTCTTGAGAAATCTGTATACAGGTCAGGAAGCAACAGTTAGAACTGGACATGGAACAACAGACTGGTTCCAAATAGGAAAAGGAGCATGTCAAGGCTGTATATTGTCACTCTGCTTATTTAACTTATATGCAGAGAACATCATGAGAAACGCTGGGCTGGATGAAGCACAAGCTGGAATCAAGATTACCGGGAGAAATATCAATAACCTCAGACATGCAGATGACACCACCCTTATGGCAGAAAAGGAAGAAGAACTAAAGAGCCTCTTGATGAAAGTGAAAGAGGAGAGTGAAAAAGTTGGCTTAAAGCTCAACATTCAGAAAACTAAGATCATGACATCTAGTCCCTTCACTTCATGGCAAATCAATGGGGAAACAGTGACAGACTTTATTTTCTTGGGTTCCAAAATCACTGCAGATGGTGACTGCAGCTATGAAATTAAAAGACGCTTGCTCCTTGGAAGAAAAGTTATGACCAACTTAGACAGCATATTATGAAGCAGAGACATTACTTTGCCAACAAAGGTCTGACTAGTCAAAGCTATGGTTTTTCCAGTAGTCATGTATGGATGTGAAAGTTGGAGTATAAAGCAAGATGAGCACCAAAGAATTGATGCTTTTGAACTGTGGTGTTGGAGAAGACTCTTGAGGGTCCCTTGGACTTGCAAGGAGATCCAACCAGTTCATCCTAAAGGAAATGAGTTCTGAATATTCACTGGAAAGCCTGATGCTGAAGCTGAAACTCCAATAGTTTGGCCACCTGATGCGAAGAATTGACTCATTGGAATAAAACCCTGATGCTGGGAAAGATTGAAGCCAGGAGGAGAAGGGGATGACAGAGGATGAGATGGTTGGATGGCATCACCGACTCAATGGACATGAGTTTGAGTAAACTCCAGGAGTTGGTGATGAATAGGGAGGCCTGGCATGCTGCAGTCCATGGGGTCACAAAGAGTTGGACACGACTAAGTGACTGAACTGAACAAGGAATTTACACAAAGTCAAATACGCCAATAAAAGATAAAAATTCAATGAAACAGCTCACTACTTTGTTAAGTGATTAGAAACATTATGATCAAGTGAGTAAATGTTTTTCACACATATATTGGATATTAAAATAGATATTGGTCTACTCATCTGGAAGAACAACTTATAAAAGTTATAAAACTTAAAAACTCAGTATTATCCTTGGGTGGTTCTATCCACAGTGGGGCTCAATGAATTTCAATATCTAGGAATCTAATTTTGACTAACTTATTTGGGTAAGTTATGTATATTTCCTTTCAAAGAAAAAGCAGAACTTAACTCAATTTTGACTTCTTTTGTACAACCAAGAAATAATTTTAGAGCACTAATAAGATAACCCTATATGCGAGACAGAATAAGAGACACAGATGCATAGAACAATTTTATGGACTCTGAGGGAGAAGGTGAGGGTGGGACGTTCTGGGAGAATAGCATTGAAACATGTATATTATCACATGTAAAACAGAACACCATTCCATGTTCGATGCATGAGACAAGGGCTCAGGGCCGGGGCAATGGGATGACCCAGAGGGATGGGATGGGGAGGGAGGTGGGTGGGGGGTCCAGGAAGGGGAACACATGTAAACCCATGGCTGATTCATGTCAATGTATGGCAAAAACTATTACAATATTGTAAAGTAATTAGCCCCCAACTAAAATAAATAAATTTATAAAAATAAATAAATAAATAAAAAAATAAAATTCAATTTCAGAATGGTAATGAACAAACTGTTCTAAAACCTCACTGAGTAATAATAATGGTCACAGAAAACCTTAGAATGAAAGGCTTCCCAGGTTATGGTCTTGGCTGAATTTCTCTGAAGGCTTGGCGTTCTGATTTCCCTGGTGGCCCCATAGTGCCCAAACCTTACAAAATCCATGGGGTCTAGGGATCCTAAATGACAAAGGCAGTTGAAATCCCTCGGATAATTATAGACTATGTTAGGAACAAAAAAATGGTTGGTTAAGGAGTTGCTTTAGCAATTAAGGGAAGCTAACAGTTGTTTGCTTTCCTGGGATTGGCCTGTTGAGACACTAGCAGAGAAAAACGCTCGTGTTAGACTGGCATAGCATAATCATAGAGAAGTTTAAATGCAGTAAGGATATTGAATTTCCTGTTTTTAAATCACAGAAAAATCCTGGGCTAATCTATTAAAACTGGGGAAAAACAATGTGAAGAACACTATAAAAATGTGAGTCATTTAAAAAATGAATTTAATATCTATCTACCTTTGTGAATTTTATTTGATGTTTTACCCATTGTGCTCTGAAATTTTTAGGAGAAACAATGACCTGTCTGTGATATGCAGAAATAATCAACGAAAAAGTGCCATTTCATTTCTATTTAACAGCTACATAACCTATGTAGAAAACAAAATCTTTGTAGAAAAATACAAAGGATAGGATGACTTTTTCACTGTCTTTTTAAAGAAGCACGTGTGTGTGTGTGCATGTGCGTGTGTTTGTATGTCTGGCTCCAGGGAATGATCCAAGATATGCACAAATCTCTATTTTCCTTCAAATAAGATTCAGTAGACCTGCACACTTTTTAACGAGGTTATGCAATCCTCTGACCCTATTTTGCCAGCTGTCAGCAGCTGGAGGCCCACCAGCCCAGCATCTCTCAGTAGGTTAGTTTGAGAGTAGCAAGTGGCGAGTCCAGCTTGTCATATTAGAAATACTAATGTTTTTCTTACCTCTTCCTTCTCTGCACTTTGCAGATCACGCCACTCCTCAGTTACGTGTCCGAAATCCACTGTGTTCATGGGGACTTTAAATTCTCCAATGATGTCATGCTTAGAGAAGCGATCAAAATCATAGACAGCCATTACCAGAGTTTTGCCACCCAATTCCGAATATGGCACCTAAACAAAAAAGACCAGGATAAAATATCTGGTGACAAAAAATGCTTAAAATATGTTACTTTTTCATAGTGTTTAATTTTAATATTTATGTTGGATAAACAGAACAGGGAGAAAAAGAGCACTTTTTTCCCCTTAAATTGAATCATTTGACTAACTACTTGGGGCTTAAATCACTTGGGTGAAAGTGAGGGCTTACCATAGTGATTTATCACTTTCTCCCAAAGTTCTAGAAGCTGTTAGTGTTATTAATAATGGCTCCTGCTATTAGTCATGCTAGAAATACTTCAAGAGTAAAAGAGGAATAAACCAAGCTGATTGCACTTGACTTTATAAGGAACTTTTTCTTGCAGAATGTTTTGTTGTTATTGTTAAGTTATATTGTCAGGGGGCAACTTACTCAGGGGTAGTTGTTTCAAAAGTTCTATTAACTCTTTGAGGCCATTTGGATGCCATAGTTTAATGAAGCAGTGCTTAATGAGAAGACATGCTAGGAGTCTATAAGGATTGGAATGAAATTCACAAGGTGCCTCCCCTATTCCTTAAAATAATTTACTGATTGACAGGAGCTGGCTAGAAAGTTGATGTTTTGAATATCAGATTCATTATAATTTAGATCTTGAAGTTCATTCTTAGCAACGACACTCTTTAGGATGAGCAGAGGCAAAAGGCCAAAAACTGATGAATTCTCCAGCTGTTCAAAAATATCTGGGACAGATGCTATGGGCTGGGATGTTTATTAGTGACATTTTTAATATTCAGAGAAAGCAAGGCAATTACAAGTAAACTACACTTCAGTAACTGGGAAGAAATGCCTAATTAAGAAATTGTTTAGACTTGTATTGAAGGTTTCATCAATTTTCAGACACTTGTTATTATTTTATCAGTGTAAATAGTTGTCTTATGCTCCAGCAAACATTTCTCAATTAATTCCTTATATTAAAAGGAAAGGAGAAGGAAGAATTTTTGATCGTATATATACAAGAAATTTTGTTTTTTTCCAAAGAGCTTTTGTTTTCTATCATTTGTCATCTATTAGGAATTGGATTAAAATACTATGATTAAAAACTAGGCACAACACATTTTCCACTTTAGAATGACTTTAAAGAAAGAAAGTAATTTTAGAGTAGGGATGAACTCTTGAAAATTGCATCTTATTTCTGAAATCTGTCTAGATTTGTTTGTGATTGTACAAAATGACATTAGTCAAAAACCTGAGTTGGAGGTCAGACAGGTCCAAGCCTGGGTTTCCCCCTCTTCCAGCTGAAGGGCCTGGGACAAGTAAATAAACCTAGAATGATGATGATAGTGTCTATTTCACAGGAGCTGGCTAAGGCCAAATGAATATATGTAAAGCATTTCGCACAGTGCTGGCACACAGCAGGTACTTAATAAATATTTATTGTTTGAATGATAAGTAGCTCTTTCAAGTGGGCGTTTGTTGTGGAGAAAAGGAGCATTTCATTTGGGGCATGTCAAGTTCATTTTCAGTGGATTTGAACTCAATTTTAAAGCCAACCCCCTTTAAACTATTTTGCTTCCTTTTAAGATGCATAATCTACAAGGCCTAAAAGGAGACACTGGCTAGTTCTCTAGAAACAGAGGTATATTTTTTAAATGTATGAAAATATATTGTACTTTGGCTTGATTTATGATGTGATCAACTCTCCTAAAATGAAGTGGAACCTGATTAAATTTTATAGGCAATTTCAAAATCTCCAGTGATTATAATTCTTGAAGTTATAGACATCACTAGAAATTATTATCAGTACACATTTTAAAAAAGAAATAGCATATAGATAACTCAAAACAAAGCCCCACAATATTTCAAATAATTTAAGAATGTGCTGGCTTAAGATCCACACAAAGTCAAATAGAAAGATTGTGCTTACCTTTTGCAATATTTTTGTTTTGTTTTGTTTTCATTGTACGTTCTGTGGCATATTGATCCTGATGATTAGTTTTTCTTAAACTGAGTAGTTTCAGAATGTTTCTAGAGCTACTCTACATTAACTGTCTTGGTTTAAAAAAGTATAGATTTTAAATAGGGTTGCTGATAATACATGAGAGATTTTTCTTGTCTTACAAACTCAAATTTTAGAGTGAATAGAAAGTCAGTACTCTTTAGAAAACTAGAAGCAAGTTTCATGAGAATGACTCACACCTGAAGTTTCATCCGTTTATTTCATACCAGGATGTTTGCTGACATGCAGCGTGTGCTATAGCTAAGGCTGGCTGGTAGATGAGTGATTCTGAATCTGCCTGCTGGCATATTCACAGACATGTATTGTTTTAAGCAACACATTAAAAAATTTCACATGTTAAAGATACCAACCAAGAGACTGTTTTTATGCATGACTTCAGGTGGAGAACTACGGACTTGTACATACGGAGATGCCTGAAGCCTGCCAGGTACCTTTTCCTATTGAGTTTTTGTGAGGCCAGAATTCCTCTTTGTTATCGTTTGTTAACTGAGGTGTCTCAACAAGATGAAGGACACCAGGGAAGAGCCAAGAGGAAAGGAAAAATGCTAGAAAGGGAAAAAAATAATAGGCTCCTATTCTTTTTATTTATGGATTTAGAATGTTTTCAAATATTCAAATTGGCCCTGTACACAAAAAATTTTTCATTGAGAGTAATACCTATTTGTACCATTTGAAATAATGTTGGCTAGCTTTATTCTGTGGTTGTGATTGCTTTTCGAAACTTGGAAACCTGGGAAAAGCCTATAATCTTTTGGCTTTATTTTAGAGAGGGGAAAACGTTCAGGTCCATGGACACACTGGAAGCTGAACTCACTTTTTGGACACGAATGACATCCTAGTTCTCTGCCAGTCCACATTCTGTTCTGAAATAGCTGAGCTGAATCCTATCTGGATCACATTTAAATGCATAATAGAGTCCTCATCACACTGAAAATAAGAATTACAAATATTCTGAGTAGAATCACTTGTGAGTCTGAAAGTGGTCATGTGCATGTATCTGTATGTGTCAGGATGAGATTGGTCTGTTATCCAAAACAACAGAGAAAAAGTTCAATAGTAAATATACACACAAAAATACCTTGAAAGTAAATTGCTCGTTGAAGACAGGATTAAGAGTCTTTCGGTGGACTTTTGTCTCAAATTTCTTCTTTTTATCGGGCAGCAGAAATACCTTCACATAGGGATCAGAGGTGCCCCCCATGTCCAAGGCGGGCAGCTCGGCAGCCTGGATGATTCCTACCAGCAGCTGAAATGAGAGGCAGTAGACAGACAACCCGGCATTGGTGAACACGTTGGAAAAGACTGATTTGTTCACAAGGCTGCATATTGTGATTTCTCTTTTCTTCTTTGCTTTTGATAAACTTCTATTCTCTTAAGAAGCTGAACACAGAAGGCAAATGAAATGATATACCCAGACTTCAGAAACCCAATTATGACAGACGCAGGCTCTAGGAAGCCTGGCTTTAAACACAAAAGAGGCTTTTTCAAAGGTTGCTGATTACATTTAAATATGGAATTCATATTTGCAAAAGGGTTGCAATCAAATAACTTCCCAGTTGCTAAAAGCCCTTGTGTATTATTTTTCTTACCAGAGTGTGATTGTAAGTGGAAATAAGTTGTTAAACAATCACAAGCCTGTAATTATAAAGCAGGAAAATTTTATTTTGAACCAAAGCTTCAGACCAGCTAAATAGAAATTTCTTAGAAATTGGGTAGCTTTTTGAAATAAAAATAAGATCTTCAAGTTTCTATCATATTTGACCTTTACTTGTGTGCTAGCTACTTCTTGTTTTAACTTAGAGTAAAATAATTATTACATATTAAATTCTTTATTTAAATATAGGACATAGGGTCAAAGAAAAATAATTTCAGCTTCCTCTAAAAGGAGGGGAGATTACAGTTACAGCTTTTAATGCTAAGTGACTAAGTGTCTGATTTTATTCAAATATAGCAGAAATCTCTGCATTTCTTCACATCTGATTTTTCTCAGTGATACTTTCCTATTTCTTATTATGAGTGTGAGTGTTGACTGGCATTGTTCATGTTTTTGCAAAGGAAACAGAAGGTGTGAGTGGACTGTTCTGATGCTCTGCCATCAGTCATGCTGTGTCAACAGACTGGTTTAGATTCATATGGGAAACAAAAGTAGACTCTCTTATTGTTATTCAAGGCATATACTATTCAGAAAATGCAGAATGTATAGCTGTTCACATCTTAAAATGGAGTCTGAAATTTTGAGACTGTACCTTTTTCAACCAATAGGGTGGAAAAGCAATTCACCTCTTAAAAAAAAAGTCACAGGAATTTTCTACAAAATTGATCCAGTGTGTGCATAAGTGCACTTTGGCCAGTTGGCTCAATTTTTAATCTAGACCAATACCCTTAAAGATTGTTATTTCCATTTTAATGTTTCAGTATCTTTGTGACTTCTTCATACAACAGTAGCAATAATAATGCTGGATTGTAAGTATGCAAAACATAGACAGATGGTCAAAGAACGGCTAAAATAGACATAAGCTTATAAAGACATGATTAGTAAAGCAAACAGTTTGTCTCTTGGTTTGCCAAGTTGGTATTTGGAATTTGCTTTTGGTTAGCAATGTGAATAAGCAAGATTATATTCTCTCCTTCTCTCTTTTTGCAATACTTTTTCTTTGGGACAGGGAAAGAACTAGTGATATAGCCTAAAGTCTTTTAAACTTGATCATCTACACTTGAAAGGTTTGGGGGCATTTTGTTGATAAGAGGTGGAATTACTTCTTCCAACTCCCCTCTGGCTTCTGCTTGAGAGATAAAAATCACATTTTTCTCCACCGTGAAAGCTTCTTAGGGGACTTTAAGGATTGTCTTTTAGTTTTGGTAAGCAAGTGTGTATATTTGATTACAGCCTTATCTACAAAAAGCCTCAGACTTTACCTTCCATGACTCATAGGAATCATTTTATAAATCAGATTAGCTGAGAACATTCAGAAAAATAAATGCAGAATATTAAATTTTATCAGGTAGAATATTACAGATGCTCAGAATGAAATACCTCCTAAAATGTGTTTGCTAGAAAGGGAAGAATAAATACATTTGCATCATGTTTGAGTAAAAAAAATTAAATTCTATATTCTTTTTTTTCAGTGCTATATTCTTAAAAATACTACTTTATAAAATGATATTTATAGTACTCAAAACCAATGTAGGAGTTTAAAAATGATGACTAACCAGGATGAGATACCCCTAGATTTCTACTGAAAAACATGAAAGTAGAGTTGATTAGTAGAAAAATGTTGGATACATATATAAAGGCAGTTTGAGTGAGAGTGAGCAAGTGGAAGTCACTCAGTTGTGTCTGACTCTTTGCGACCCCATGGACTATACAGTCCATGGAGTTCTCCAGGCCAGAATACTGGAGTGGGTAGCCGTTCCTTCTCCAGGGGATCTTCCCAATCCAGGGATCGAACCCAGGTCTCCCACATTGCAGGCGGATTCTTTACCAGCTGAGTCACAAGGGAAGCTGTCTATATTTCTGCAAAAGATGTTATGTGTTAAGATAACATTTGCTGACCTTGACCTTCCCTAGAATTTATAAATAATAGGCAGTTTTGCTCTTAACCAACCCCTGATAATCAAATCATGGTATGCTGCTGCTAAGTCGCTTCAGTCGTGTCCGACTCTGTGAGACCCCATAGACGGCAGCTCACCAGGCTCCCCCGTCCCTGGGATTCTCCAGGCAAGAACACTGGAGTGGGTTGCCATTTCCTTCTCCAATGCATGAAAGTGAAAAGGGAAAGTGAAGTCACTCAGTCATGTCCAACTTGTTGCGACCCCATGGACTGCAGCCTACCAGGCTTCTCTGTCCACGGGATTTTCCTTGCCCTATTCGGAGCTAAATCCATGAATTCTGAAGAAGATCGTTGTAGCTCAGGCTGAGAGATCTATGCCTAGGAACTCTCAGAATCAGACCGATGGCTTCAAAGTAATTTGTATTCTGCCTGCCTGCTGAAAGTGCCATAGTAGATGTAATCAACTGAACACTGTGGATTCTAATTACCAGAAGTTAAATTAGCAAGTGGGGGACCACCTGTACTTAGAAATTATTTCATCAATAGCTTCGATAATTGCATTTTCCCCTTGTAGCAAATGAAATGTTTTAAGCAGTATCTTGTTTCAATTTCTGGTTGGTATTTCAGAAAGTGTAATGGAATTACAAGACATTTCCCCCCTCAGACCTGGTTATTCTGGAAATCATAATCCAGTGAGTATTGAAGTTTTCCCAGTTTCTCCTCTTCTTTGGGTTCTTCTTTCTCTTCACCATCAGTCAATCCGGTTTCAGCATCATCATCCTTTAGGGCCTATAAATAAGGGAAAGGGATTATATGTCAATTCAAATGAATTTTCATCTAACCCAAATGACACTGGGCCTGTGGTTAATACTTCCAAGCTGTTAGAAGCAAGCACTGAGATGCTGGAAATCTCCATTTGTCTGACACACATTCACATCTGCTGCTTACGTATTTTTAAAAATTCCATTTGTGCAAGGAATTTTCCCCCCAATCAGCAAGCAACATGGAAGCAATGGAAAAAGCCCCTCAGAATATTGCAAGCAAAAAATGTAAAGTTGTTGCAAAGAAAACGTCAACTTGGTATTATATTCGACTCTGATAAAATCGCTTCTTTCTGAGGTGTGATAAACATGCTATTAACCAGGCCAGTTTTCACATTCATGTAGTTTAAAGAGATCTACACTAAGCACCATGTAAAACACCCTTGTTACATGCAGTGGAGTAATTCATATGAAATGCGTGGCCTTTTCTTGCCTTGCTTCCTATGAAAAAGATAGTTGACTAACTGATTCTCAGAAAATTGTAATTTCCTATGTTTTGCATATACATTTACAATGGTTATGGAAAAAGAGGAAAAAAGAAACATGCCACCAGCAAATGCATGTTTAGAGAAAAATCTACTCCAGTTCCAGTTTAAGTTTACTGTTTTATTTTTATAACAGCTCCACAGAAAGCTTGGCTGAATTAAATTGATTTATGGGTCTATTTGATACCAAAAGGTAAAAGGAATTATGTTTGAAATTTTGTCAGACTGAACTTTGTATAAAAATTAATTCTGTGGTAACAAGCAAAAATCATGGCATAAAATTCTCAAAACTCCGTTTGGACCAGTTGAATGTTCCTTATAACCTAAAACTTAAGTGTGATGTAAATGGAAATACTAGAAAGCTCATAATTTCATAAAATTCATTCATATGTTCTCTTTAGTAAAAAATATATAATGTATTTTCCCAATAAGTGTAAAAATTTTACTCAAAAAGTCATAGGCTGTAAAGATTATAAATATTAGAAGTTCTATTTCTAGGGATGTGCATTCTCACTGCTTTAAAGAATTAGGAAAGATAATTAGAAATCCAGAAGTAGTTATTATTCAAAGTGAAAAATGATACAGTGTTACATTTTCCTGAACACTATTGAAGTTGAAAACTTTAAAAATCTTTACCTGAACCATTTGTATTTTTTCTTCTGGGGCTCGCCTGTATAACATACCCTTTGCTAGTTTTCCTGCTGTTGTTTTTAACTTAGATATCTGTAGAGACTCAATCTTTCTGCTGTTATATATGGCAAGTATTCTCTCCTAGGTTTTGGTTATGGCATTTTCATTGCCTTGTGTGTGTGTGTGTGTGTTACTGAAGAATCTAAAAAAATTGCAGATAAGACATATGAGTGATGGGCTGCTTAATATCTCTGACAAAGTAAAAAAAATCTAAACTCTTGTCAGTGATCAAATTAAATCTGAGAACTCTTGTAGAACTCAAATGCAAGAAGTATAACCAGGCTTCAGAAAAGCTTCAGAGTCACTAGATTACAGGTCTACCACCAATCTTCCCCCTCCCACCCAGATTACATAGTCTTTTTTCTCTGCTCAGAGAAAGGTTTCTGTTCGCTTATCCATTTATACAGAGACCTGCAGTGATGCCTCAAAATGGCAGCCTCAATCTCCAAACTGATAAGACTTTGCAATTTGGCTCTACTTATCTAACTCTAATTTGATTCTAAAAATCAGACTTGGCATCATTTTACTAGAACTCATTCGGGTGGAAAGATCACATAAACAGAGAGCTGAACTGTAGTCAGAGATGCTTCCCATTTTGTGCTTCCTGAAAAATTTCAGGAGCTTACAATGACTTTGGAAAATTGCCATTATTACACCTGTGCAGAAGCCTTTCAGAGCTGGTTAGCCATACCCCATTTTATTTGGAAGTTTATACTTGGTTGTCTCCTTGAATAGTAAAATGTTGATTTACCAATAGCCCAAGGAAAACAACATAATTATTTAAAAATTAATCTTTTAGCTTGAAGGTGTTAGCAGTACAAAAATAATAGTAAAGTGACAAGGAAAGACTACTGAGTTTAACTGGAGGACTTGAAGCAGTGAACCCACACTGCCTTTTCAAAACCTCAGCTGTGTGTAGGTCTTTAACACTGTGAAAAAGATGTGTTTAGAAAATGGCAATGTAGCTAATTTGCTTCCTGTAAGATTTTAATTTTTTGAATGGCAAACTATTTAATGCACATTTTTGCCTGAAAAAAATCTTCACACTATTCCACCATAAACATAAAAATTTTCATGGATTAAAATACTTTTTCAGATTCTCTTTCAGAACTGACAATTTACATATCATATTTCAGCTCAGTGTAATTTGAAAGAGTTGAGATATTAAATCTCCTTTTCCCTAAGTGGTTTTTACCGTAATAAAAGGTGCAAGACCATCTCTGCAATTATTCTGCATGAAATAGGGCTAAATTTTTGATAATTTCTCACTGTCACTGTTCATCTCCAATGTGATTAAGTCTATTCTTGTGCTAAAGGCTGAGCTTAAGCAAGACATTTTCTGTACTTTTACATTAAATTCAGACCTATTAAATCAGTAGTTATTATAATATCTAAAGAGCAATAGTCCCTACCCCCTACCCCTAACAAAATGCAGAGGAAAAGGCATGTAAGCCCAGAAGTTCTCAGAGTTTGATAAACTGTACTAGAAAAGACTGTGTTGGGAAAAAGACTTTGTTTTAAATTGCAAAAATTTAGTGTATATGCTTCTGTCTTGATTCAATATTCAAAAGGTGCTTAGTTGTACTTGGATAAACCATCAGAAGGTGCTTTGTTCATGCTAAGTTAAACTGTTCAGATTTGGAATTGATAAGGCACATTAAAAAGGGAGCATAAGACACTGAATTTTCTTTCTGTGCCCATCAATTAAAACGAGCTTTCTAATACTGTTCTCTTTTAATCAGTTAGTAATGTTTAAAATGAGAACCCTTTATCTTAGAAAAAATCAATTTAGTTCAGCCTTTTGATGTGTGTCAGAATGGTACACCCTCAGCTGTGGAGCCCCAGCTGCCAGGCCACTAAATGTATCTGAGCATTGACTTAGGGGTATCTAATAGGAGAGGGAACCTACCGCAAGGGACAGTCCCGAACAGTCATGAGACACAACACAGATAAGGAGGACATAGAAGGAAGAAATCAAAATTTAAATATCCACACACATTAGTAAAAACCATGGAGAAATGACCTCTCCAGACCTTTGACTTTGCAAGTTGATATTGCCCCTCTGTATTTTTAGTGCTTTTACGTTTTAAACCATTAAAAACCGTTAAATATATATTCTTTGCTGTATAAAAATACTATCTATCATTACCATTTTGTTGTCATTGCAGAATATTTAAAAATTCTTCCTTGGTTATAAAATCTTATCATAGAGACATAGTCATGATTATTGAGCTTTGAATTTATATGAGTTCTTATGCGGAATGAAATAGTAAAAACGTACTGATTTCTCCTAGAGCTTAGGTATCTTAAGAACGCATATCTAAAATGCCTCTTACACCTGTCTACTTTCTAGATATGAAGAGCCATAGGTTATCACTATTGCTTTCCTCATGTTTATGTCAGTATTTTGTCTAAAATTGCTTGAAAATTTAAGTAAAGAATAATTTATCCTTGTTTATGCTGTTTCGAACTTGGATGATCAGATGGTCACGTGACATAGCATCTTAAAATCTATACATTTTGTTCTGATGTTTTATCCTTTCTTTTAAAAAAAATGATAGAAATCAATTGGTTACTTTTATCTCCTTAAAAAGTAGCATAGGCTATTATATAACTGTTTACCAATGGGGCCTATTTTCACTTGCTCAAATTATATTTTCTTCTGTACATTTAATTGGTCATAAGTTAAAATAAGACCTATAAAATCCTAGTAGACAAAATGATCTACTTAAAATGATTAAAAAACACCTTTTGAGTTGTTGAAATTCTAAATGCTATATTGTAATAGTAGATTGCTATAAACTATCAATGACTTCCTAGTATTTTCTTATTTGACTCATTTCTCTTCCCCTCTCATCCAAAAGACTTGGTGAGCAGTAAAAAATTAACCATCAGTCCTCTGTATTTACTGTTTTTGAGATCTTGGTCATTTATCCATGTCATAACAGGGGTAGTAAACACCGCTACTATGCTATAAATTACAGTCTTACATCCTATAGAACAAATTCCACAAAGAAAAATACAAATTTCTTGTCCTAGGAAGAAAGGCTGTAGTAATCATTTAACATTATTTAGTGCTTTTAACTGTTAATTCTAGCATAGATGAAAACCACATTTGAATTTTATTGAAGATATGAAAATGACAGTATTATATTTCCAGTTTGTTTCATAGATACAGATGAAATTCACATATAAAGTATTCAGACCATCCATGTCCATCTAGAAGATTTTTACTACATTTCATCTCCCAAATACGTTGTCCAAAGAAATCTATCAAGTCCTGCTGGTTACACAAAATGGTGAAATAAGCAAGACATGATTTAAAACTTCAGTTTCTATGTAACAAATTAACCAAAAAGAAAAATCCTTCTTAGACGTCTGTGGTTGAACATTGGTGCCTGGGCTGCTCTGGCTGTGGTTAGGAACTTTGAGAAAAAGGTAACCTTTGATACTGAGCTCAGAATGAATCTCTGTGAATGAGAATGCAAGTATCGTGTTCATTCTATAGCTTTGAAACCAAGCAAAAGTTTGAAATGAGCCTCTGTGAAATCATTTTCAAGAGACATTACTGTGTCTTTGAGAAAAGTGTTTAAAACTCAGGCTGGAGAGAGGGATTAGTGTCCTGACTGTGTGGAGAACTTATGCAAGTGTACTAAAAAGGCCCTCCTTAACTAAATTATTCTTAAGAGGATATACATATTTAAGAGTATAATTAACAGTAATACTATAAGAAGAATTTATAAAACTACCTATATATGTTGCTATTAGGGAATAAGTAGAAATTTTGATTTATTTGAAGGGAAACAGTGATAACTCAAAATATTATCTTTGAAAAATCTTTGCATTTACTTTTTATATGAAATAAGTGTTCTTTAGAAATATTCCAAAAAAGAAATGAAGGGGCATTTAATTATTATAACTCTTAATAGTAGACTTTATTCTCAACCAAATCATCTAGTCTAGGAAAAATAGACGGTATAAAGCAGGGGTCCCAACCCCGGGCCACTGACCCGGCTGCAGAGCAGGAGGTGAGTGGCTACAGAGCCAAACTTCATCTGCTGCTCCATATCGCTCACAGTACTGCCTGAACCCTCCTCATCCCCTCATCCCCGTCCACAGAAAAATTGTCTTCCACAAAACTGTCCCCTGGTGCCGGAAAGGTTGGGGACCGCTGGCATCAAGGAGCGGTCCTTAGCCTTGGGACGATAACTCAGGCAGATGGATTTTATAACCTGTGTTATGGCTCTAACTCTCCTTAAGTGGAAGAATAAGGATTTTGCCTTAAAATTCTACCCTGTTCTTTAGATCCAACTCATCATTCTCTTCCTTCTCTTGTATAACTCATTGTTCCTAAAGCACTCATCACTGGGTTGGATGATTGCATAGGGATGGTAGCTTTCACCATGTGTGATAAATAGCTATAAGACTCAGTATTTAATGGTCATTATGAACAGTGATAATGTTAAAAAGATGTCCCACCCAAGAGAGAGAACAGATATTCTTTATTCTGTTTCTCAAAATCTAGACCCACTTATAATGGGTTAAACAGATGTAATAAAAATATTTAGCTATAATTTCAGTATGCTGGGCCTATCAAGACGGCCCTGACGGTCATGGATACTCTTTCTTGGTTTATATGCCTGGTGATGGTGGTTTGGTGGTTTAATTCTGAAGTTATGTCTGACTCGAGCGACCCCATGGACTGTAGCCCACCAGGCTCCTCTGTTCATGGGATTTTCCCAGGCAAGAATATTGGGGTGGGTTGCCATTTCCTCCTCCAGGGGATCTTCCCAACCCAGTGATTGAACCCACTTCCCTGGTGGCTCAGGTGGTAAAAAATCTGCCTTCAATGCAGGAGATGGAGGTTCAATCCCTGGGTCAGGAAGATTCCCCTGGAGAAGGGAATCGCTACCCACTTCAGTATTATTGCCTAGAGAATTCTATAGACTGAGAAGAACAAATTACTTTCAAGTAGGGTAGAACTTGAAGTAGGGTAGGGTATATGCTTAGGAGATTGGAAAACTACTGCTTGTTTCCATTGTACTTTGGATGTTGAGCAATGACTGAAAGGATTGCAAAACATTTCTACCACACTGGCAAGTGTCTGGATATTGTTTATTTCTTCATTTGGCATGAAATAATAAACTGTCTATTCTTAAATTTTTAATAAAAAAAGAAATATGGAATGAATACATTACCTGATCTTTCATGGTCTTCCCCAAGTCTTTCACATCTTTCATGTTAATGGCATTCTTCCCTCCCTTTTCCTTTCCCTTCTTCTTGTTTTTCTTTTTGAATAAGCATTTCTTACAGATACAGAAGCAGCAGGTCAGGACTAAAAGGACCGCAACTATGGCTATGGCAATTAAGGCCCATGGTGGCACTGAAAGAAAAAAAAAATGTGCAAAGACTGTTAATAATAAAGCATTTACATATGCAAAACCTTTAAAGTCATTTGCTGTAAAACTACTCACTCACCCATTTGTATTTAGTGAGCTCCAGGCACACTGTCGTATGGTGCTTTATCCATGCTGTTTCCTCTGCCTATAGTGTGTCTATCTTTTCCTTCTCACCCTTCCAGGCATGTCAGATGTCATCTCTCTACAGCTCTCCCTGCCCCTCCAAGCTAGATTTTTATTGATCCATTCCTTCATTTTTTCAGAGCATGTCTCTGGAGTTTGGCCTTTGAATTTAAACCGTGGTAGTTGTGTGACCTTGGGCAAGTTCCTAACCTCTCTCTGTCTCAGTGTCTTCATCAAAAGATCTGGTACATATAAACAATGGAATATTACTCAACCATAAAAAAGGAATTAAATTGGGTCATTTGTAGAGATGTGGATGGAGCTAGAGAGTGTCATACAGAGTGAAGTAAAAGAGAAAAGCAAATATTGTATATAAATGCATATATGTGGAATCTAGAAAATGGTATAAATGATCTTTTTTGGAAAGCAGAAATAGAGAATCAGATGTAGAGAACAAATGTATGGATGCTAAGGGGGAAAGGGGAGGGGGGGAGGAACTGGAAGATTGGGATAGACATATATATATGATTGATGTCATGTATAAAACAGACAACTGATAGTCTTTCTGAAGATTAAAATAAGATGCAGTGCTTGGCACATGGCAAAAACTTAATAAATATTAGCTGCTGTTACTCATCTATTAACTACTACAGGTTCCAGTAACATGTTCTGGGAACAGTGGAAGATGTAGACATTAATAAAAAAAAACAAACAAACAGAAAAGCAAATGTAAAATCCTAACAGTAGTGAAGGTTAGGAAGCAGGACTTGATGCTCTGAAAGTTGATCATGGGGAGATTTACCCATACAGGGTCTCTGGAAGCAGGGCAGTGTTTGTAAAGCCAGGCTTAGATTCAGGCTTAGCTGCTTACAGCTGTGTGACTGGCCAGACTGTTTAACTGTTATGGATTTCTGTTTCCTTCTCTATAAAGTGAAGGTAATAATGGTACCCATTTCATCTCCTTTCAAGGCTGGGTTAGTAGACCAATAGTCTTAGAATGGCATCCAGCATATAGCAAAAATTCAATGATTAGCTATTTTTAAAAAATATTCAAGGCATGAGGCTAAGTATTATGGGTGACAGAGCTCAGGTTACATGTGGGAACATAAAACATGCACATATGAAAAAAGGGGGTGAACACACTGACAGGCTTTAGGTAAGAAAATGAGAGAAGGGAGAGAGATTTTTTTAGATAAGAGCATAGACTTCAGATTTACAGGATCTATTTAATAAAGCATATACAAATAAAGATACTCAAACATTTTTTTCTATTATAAGTTGCCCAACTACTAAAAGTAACTCTATTTTCTCATTTGTTATCCCCTACATATGTGCTTATAAAAAATCAGTTCTCATGGAAACATGGAGAATTTCAGTTTGCCTGTTAAGTAATTATTTATCCATTGAGATTCATCAGAAGAAGTAGTAATTAGATTTGTCTGTTGTAATAAAAAAAAAGACATTGGGTAGTGAAATGGTAAGGAAAAGTGCTATTTTCTTCTAGCTACATAAACATCATTAGTATTAATGATTGTTGAACACAAGTCAGGAATACTTTGATAACGTAAAAACACTTAAAAATTAACTTCTCTTCAAAACTGAGAAAATGCACTCACTTGGCTCCTTTTGCATTTAGCTTCATAATGGAGAAGACTTACTCTGCATATTATTCTAGCTTATGAAAGATGACTAGATGTTACCCTACAGATGTCTAAAACCATAACTACTGAAATTGTGTTTTCAGCCAAAGAAAGATTTGTGTGAAAGTTACAGATGAGCCCATCAGTGCAGTTCAGTTTGGTCACTCAGTCGTGTCCAATTCTTTGTGACCCCATGGACTGCAGCATGCCAGACCTCCCTGTCCATCACCAACTCCCGGAGCTTACTCAAACTCATGTCCATTGAGTCGGTGATGCCATCCAACCATCTCATCCTCTGTGGTTCCCTTTTTCTCCTGCTTCAATCTTTCCCAGCATCAGGGTCTTTTCCAATGAGTCAGTTCTTCACATCAGGTGGCCAAAGTATTGGAGTTTCAGCTTCAGCATCAGTCCTTCCAATGAATATTCAGAACTCATTTCCTTTAGGATGGACTGGTTGGATCTCCTTGCAGTCCAAGGGACCCTCAAGAGTCTTCTCCAACACCACAGTTCAAAAGCATCAGTTCTTTGGCACTCAGTTTTCTTTATACTCCAACTCTCACATCCATACATGACTACAGGAAAAACCATAGCTTTGACTAGATGGACCTTTGTTGGGAAAGTAATATCTCTGCTTTTAATATGCTGTCTAAGTTGGTCATAACTTTTCTTCCAAGGAGCAAGTGTCTTTTAATTTCATGGCTGTAGTCTCCATCTGCAGTGATTTTGGATCCCCCCAAAATAAAGTCTGTCACTGTTTCCATTGTTTCCCCATCTATTTGCCATGAAGTGATGGGACCAGATGCCATGATCTTAGTTTTCTGAATGTTGAGCTTTAAGCCAACTTTTTCACTCTCCTCTTTCACTTTCATCAAGAGGCTCTTTAGTTCTTCTATGCTTTCTGCCATAAGGGTGGTGTCATCTGCATATCTGAAGTTATTGATATTTCTCCTGGCAATCTTGATTCCAGCTTGTGCTTCATCCAGCCCAGCGTTTCTCATGATGTACTCTGCACATAAGTAAGCAAGGTGACAGTATACAGCCTTGATATACTCCTTTCCCGATTTGGAACCAGTCTGTAGTTCCATGTCCAGTTCTAACTGTTGCTTCCTGACCTGCATACAGATTTCTCAGGAGGCAGGTCAGGTGGTCTGGTATTCCCATGTCTTTAAGAATTTTCCACAGTTTGTTGTAAGACATATTTTCTTAGAGTTCTCTAATCTCATTAAGCAATCATATTTTAAAAAAAATTGTAAAGCAAGCTTATGTAACCAATGATATCATTCACAGTACTTCATTTAAAAGCCTCTACATCTTTTGATCTAGTTAAAACCTTGCCATGCATGAATGAGAGAGCCTATGTATTCATTACAGGCAAGACAGTATTAATAATGACCCTTCATTTTGAACCTCATAAATTATCCTCTTAGTCGGACTTCTGTGATAGTCTCTCAGAGAGCTACATAAAAGTCTCTTAAATTACCCAAGGCAAGACAAGATCATCTGACAACCTCACAAAAAGAAAACAGACAGTGAAAGCCCAGGAACATTATTTAAAAGAGTTAGAGAGGAACAGGATTACAGGAAGAAGTTTGATATAGTGTAACTTGAAGGTGGATTATAACCACTGAAAAACTTTTATTTTTGACTTCTGTTTCTTATACTGCTGCTCTCTCCTAGATTTGCTTTCAGCTGATCTTCTGAATAGCTTAATTTTAACTTTGAATATGCTATATTGAACATATGAAATGAGCAAAAATTTCCTCACAATATATTGGCGCCTTTAGATAGAATTGAAGAGAAAGCCTTAATGCTATCATTTTATGTACCCGTGTGAAAACTGGACTAAATAGTTAATTATAAAACACCATTTTAAATTAAAAGAAGTTGTTGGAATCAAATTTTCATGTTAATCTTTTTCTATTTTGTAGAGCAACTAAATCTTGAGAATTTGGTAAGTTTAGTCAGAAATACTGTCCACAGTATTATTGCTTTGTAGTATTGATGAAAATAAGTTTCAATATTAGTGACAAAATCTCTTGAAATATATTTTGGATTACACCAAAAATTTATTGAAGATCTGCTTATTATGGACCAGCAGCTGTGCTACAGCTTTACATATATTATGTAATCTTCACAGAAGTTTTGTTCATTATTAAGGAAAGGAATAGTGGGAAAAATTGAAATATGTTTTTACATCATTATTAGTTAAAAATGCACATATTATAAATGTGTACAAAGGAAAAATGCTTGTCTGGCTGTGAATTATACTTCATATGACATTTTACTTTTGAAAAAAAATGGACAAAATAAATAACAGCGTAAGATGCTGCCTAGAGTGATTTCTTTAATAGAAAATCTAGTTTCAATCAAAAATAGGCTCATCTAAATATTGCTACTGGAAGAAAGCTACCAATTTGTTTTTATTGCTATCTAAGGAACTTTAAATGGAATTTTACAACATTAATTTTAACATTTAACTTAAGGACCTTTCAGCAGAATATAATAGACTAATGGAAAAACTCTCCATTAAAAATGTTATTTTCATCCTCTAGTTAATGAATTAATCTCACATATCATTTAACCTGAAGGTAAACTGATGCATAAGAATTAAGTCAAAGTCAATTCTGTTTCTGATGTTTAGACGTTGTAGTACACAGAATAATGACTCTTCAAAACTGCCCACATTCTGTTCCTTGGAACCTCTGAATGTGTTACTCAACTAAAAAAAAAAAGGACTTTTCAAATGTGATCTTGAGATGGTGAGATTATCCTGGGTTATCTGGATGGACTTATGCTCCTTCCAAGTGGAAAAGGGAGGCAAGAGTTTCAGAATCAGAGATATGTGAGGATTCTGTGCTGTTGATTTTGAAGATGGAGGAAAGGACCATGAGTCAAGGAACGTAGATGATCTCTAGAAGCTGGAAAAAGCAACAACATGGATTCTCTCCTACAGCATCAACTGTTGTTGATGCATCCTTTCCCATGCCTTAAACTTTAGGTTAGTTACTGTGCTTTCTTCTGTATTCTAGAGCTGTGCTCCCAACTGCCTAGAAAATGTTCCTTATGAATCTTTTATTATCTTCTCAAAGCAGTTCTCAAACTTTGTGGCTTTTGTCAGTGCTTCTGTAATTTCCTGCCTCTTGGATATTGGAACCATGTGGAAATTCTAACTTTCATATACAACCAATTGGAGAGTCTTGTCATTTCTATTTTGATGCATTTTATTCTATTTTTTACTCTATTTTCACCTGGAAGGTTTGGGCCTGACGTTACCTCCCATCTGATCTCCCTTCCCTTCAGTTATCGCTTGTCTCCATTTTATCCATTCATTGTTATCAAACAAAGCTTTCTTTTTAAAATTGTTATTGAAGTATAGTCCAGTAGTCATGTATGGATGTGAGAGTTGGACTGTGAAGAAAGCTGAGCGTCAGAGAATTGATGCTTTTGAACTGTGGTGTTGGAGAAGACTCTTGAGAGTCCCTTGGACTGCAAGAATATCCAACCAGTCCATCCTAAAGGAAATCAGTCCTGGGTGATCGTTGGAAGGACTGATGTTGAAGTTGAAACTCCAATACTTTGGCCACCTCATGAGAAGAGTTGACTCATTGTAAAAGACCCTAATGCTGGGTAGGATTGCAGGCAGGAGGAGAAGGGGACGACAGAGGATGAGATGAGATGGCTGGATGGCATCACCAACTCAATGGACATGAGTTTGAGTGGGCTCCGGGAGTTCGTGAGGGACAGGGAGG
Source organism: Giraffa tippelskirchi (assembly GCF_054371585.1). Taxonomy (NCBI): domain Eukaryota; kingdom Metazoa; phylum Chordata; class Mammalia; order Artiodactyla; family Giraffidae; genus Giraffa; species Giraffa tippelskirchi. Next base: position 111,494,260 of record NC_137278.1, on the reverse strand, counting down.
CCTGGCATGCTGCGGTTCATAGGGTCGTAAAGAGTCAGACATGACTGAGCAACTGAACTGAACTGAATAGTTGATTTACAATGTTGTATTAGTTTCTGCTGTACAGCAGTGACTCAGTTATACATATATGTAATATATATTCATACTGTTCATGGGGTTCTCAAGGCAAGAATACTGAAGTGGTTTGCCATGCCCTTCTCCAGTGGACCACATTCTGTCAGACCTCTCCACCATGACCCATCCATCTTGGGTGGCCCCACGCAGCATGGCTTAGTTTCATTGAGATAGACAAGGCTGTGGTCCGTGTGATCAGATTAGCTAGTTTTCTGTAATTTTAGTTTTAGTGTGTCTGCCCTCTGATGCCCTCTCGCAACACCTACCATCTTACTTGGGTTTGCCTTTGACTGTGTGGGTCACAATAAACTGTGGAAAATTCTAAAAGAGCTGGGAATACCATACCATCTGACCTGTCTCTTGAGAAACCTGTATGCAGGTCAGGAAGCAACAGTTAGAACTGGACATGGAACAACAGACTGGTTCCAAATAGGAAAAGGAGTCCGTCAAGGCTGTATATTGTCACCCTGCTTATTTAACTTATATGCAGAGTACATCATGAGAAACGCTGGGCTGGGAGAAACACAAACTGGAATCAAGATTGGCGGGAGAAATATCAATAACCTCAGATACGCAGATGACACCACCCTTATGGCAGAAAGTGAAAAAGAACTAAAGAGCTTCTTGACGAAAATGAAAGAGGAGAGTGAAAAAGTTGACTTAAAGCTCAACATTCAGAAAACTAAGATCACGGCATCTGGTCCCATCACTTCATGGCAAATAGATGGGGAAACAGTGGAAACAGTGTCAGACTATTTTTTTGGGCTCCAAAATCACTGCTGATGGTGATTGCAGCCATGACATTAAAAGACGCTTACTCCTTGGAAGGAAGGTTATGGCCAACCTAGATAGCATATTTAAAAGCAGAGACATTACTTTGCCAACAAAAGTCCGTCTAGTCAAGGCTATGGTTTTTCCAGTGGTCATGTATGGATGTGAGTGTTGGACAGTGAAGAAAGCTGAGCGCTGCAGAATTGATGCTTTTGAACTTGGTGTTGGAGAAGACTCTTGAGAGTCCCTCGGACTGCAAGGAGATCCAACCAGTCCATCCTAAAGGAGATCAGTCCTGGGTGTTCATTGGAAGGACTGATGTTGAAGCTGAAACTCCAATACTTTGGCCACCTCATGCGAAGAGTTGACTGATTGGAAAAGACCCTAATGCTGGGTAGGATTGCAGGCAGGAGGAGAAGGAGACGACAGAGGATGAGATGGTTGGATGGCATCACTGACTCAATGGACATGGGTTTGGGTAGACTCTGGGAGTTGGTGATGGACAGAGAGGCCTGGCGTGCTACAGCTCATGGGGTCACAAAGAGTTGGACACGACTGAGCGACTGAACTGAACTGAATATATATTCTTCATATTCTGTTTCATTATGGTTTATCAAAGGGTATTGAATATAGTTCCCTGTGCTATACAGTAGGACCTGATTTGTGAACAAAATTTTCTAATACATAATTTTCAATTATTTTGTGCATAGCTTTTATAGTCCTCTGTGATTTGTCCCACTCCATCTGTCCATTTCTTTCTCTCTGCTCTTCTATACCCACCTGTACTCTTATCAGACTGGACAACTCATTGGGCTTTGCTCAGTTTTACCTCCATGTTTTTCTAAAGCAGATTCATTCTTTTTCAAAATGGCTGTTCTTTTCCCTCTTTAGTCATTTAAATAATACTTTTTTTCCCAAGGCTCAATACAAGCCTCACTGAATGTTGACAGATTTTAAAATACAAATATTGCATATATTTGCTAAAATTCCCCTCTCTCACCTAGTGGGAAGTAGGGACTCTGTGGTTTACACTGGGTGGTTTGTTAGACTGGCATAAAAAAGATGAATGATGAAAAGATAAAAAGACAAATCTGTAAAAATGTATAGATGATATTTAAAAACCCCTTCCTACACATGAGATTAACTTCTTGCTGACTTAAAGCTTAGCTCTTTGTAAATTCGTCATGACACAAAGCACTGATATTTAATTCAAACATAATAAAAATAATTTGGAACCAATTAGAAATAAATTTTCATTAGCAAGTCTTCTGGTGGAGAAAGAAAACCCCAAACAACTATTTTCCCTTATCAAGAGAGGCTGTTGTTTTATGAGAACTTGGCAGTTTAAAAAAGTAATTGTTTAATCAAACAATTACTTACTGAGGATCTACTGTATGTCAGACATTTTTCTCAGGTATGAGATACAGTGGCAAACATGGTTTCTGCAATCATGAAGCTTACTTTTGGCTTCCCAGTTGTTAAAAGTCGCTAAGTTCAGTCCTCAGAACATAATATAGTACATTTTCAGATGGAAACTGCATGGCTTAACACACTCCGGTGGACAAATTTAGAACTCCAGGGGTACGTTTATGGATGAACTCAACTAGTACATATTCTTTCTATAATAAAAATGTAACACTCAAATTGAAAAGTCTCATTCTCCCCAACCCCAGAGAGTTTTGGCCCTAAATAAATTTCTTAAATTATTACTTAAGGGAACCTGACATATACTTTAAAAAAAGTAGACACTCCAAATATCCTTCTCTTCACTAGAACAAGAAATATTCTTTTCCTTAATATATGGTAAAATCAAAGATGAAAAAGGGTATTGCACAGGGTACATTTATAAAAGAGAAAATTTTAGCATTACTGATGGCAGCCGTGTGTGTCAACTTCATGCTCCCAGATCTGAAGTCCACTCATCAGATGTGCATTGTGCCTCAGACTTACAGTATGAGAAGTTGGTGAAAAGGGATTTTTCTAATTTACATGAAAGGCCCTTATGGCTGAGAGGTGGCCTGCTCAAGCTCTCCTAAATTCTGAGCTCTCACCGCCAAAGAGATTTTTTTTTGCCTTCTCTAAAATACCCGACTCAGTACTTTCTGCTTAATGATGCTCAGCAAATGAAACCCACATCCCTACACTCCCTTTTCTTAAAATTTTTTCTGTATTGAAATATAATTGGTTTACAATATCATGTCAGTTTCAGATGTACAGCAAAGTGATTCAGATATATATATGTGTGTGTGTGTATATGTGTATATATATGTATATATCTTTCTTTAGTTCTTTTTCATTACAGGTTATTACATGATATTGAATATAATTCCATGTAAGACCAAGGTTTTAATCTCAAATTTTACTGCTTTTTGTTCCACCTGTTATAAAAACAAACAAAAGCAATAAAAACAAGAAACAAATCCTCTATAGTGTGTAAATATTTACATATATTATTTCCCCAATTTTGAACTAGAAAAAATGGCCACTACACTCTTTATTCTTGAGCTCAAGCAGGAGAGAACTGGACAGCTCCTGAGGCCCACCGTACTCCCACATTTTTTCCTGTAGGTCAGCTGCTCAATTCCATGCCTTGGCTTTGATTCTCTCCTTTATTTCTAGTTAGCTACTGCAATTGCCTAGGCTGGCAAACTTTTGGTGGATTGGCTCATTGGGTTCAAGTTTTAATCAAGGGCAAAACTTAACTGGTTTTGTCTTTCTGCCTTGATTTCACTTTCTAGGGCTGCTCTGCATTTTCTTTCCATTCCATTTCCATCCATCATATTAAGAAACAACCTTAAATACTTATTTCTTTTACAAGATGGACAGTATTTTCCTCTCTGAGAAATGTAAGCTTATACATTTACATCAGTCCTTGGTATTTGAGCCAAGAGCCTCAAGATACACAGGTGATATCATAGCTATGGCCACTTGAAAAATTAAGCAATATTTTAAAGAATTTTTTACCTTTCATATATCTCTATTTGTCACATGAGTACCTCACCACTTCCCTAAGGTCTGTGTAATTCATTTTAAGATCATTTATATAAAACTTAATTCTTACATTTATTGAAGATTTTGCCAACTTCTAGGTTTACCCCATACAAGACATCTTTCTATATCATTATATATTGACGCAAGATGCAGAATATCATAGAAAAATAATAACTCTGCTCTTACTCAGCAAGAAAAATAACCTATATTTTTCAAGCTTTGCTTTTAGACTATAAGTAATTATTAAAAACATAAAAGGATAATTTTTCAAAACTTGGCAAAAAAAGAAGCCTTGCGTTTTAAAGATTTTCCTAAATTAAAGAATGCAAATGGAAAAAAAGTTGTGAAAATATGTGAATTAATATAGTCATTAACCACCTCTGGAGACAGAATGTTAAATGCAAAATTTGAAACGGTGTATGAAGTGATTCAGAATACGACTTAAGATTAAACCCACCACTCAAAGATCAGATGAAGAATTTCTCAGTATAGCCTGAAATGGCTTCAAAGATCATCCATCTTTGGCTTCTGGGTATTAAGCTTATTTTTCTTCACTCTTTAGAACGGTGGTTGTAAGCCCCCTTTGAGTTGTATTCTCCTTTTAGAATATGACTAAAGCTTTGGATTCTTGATGGGAAAGTATGTTTATGTGTGTTTTAAAATTTCCACACAATTGGGAGAGTGTGGAACCCTTGTGGAAATCACAGTTCCCTAGATCAATAAGACCACTGGACTCTGAATTAAAAGCTCCTTTTCTAGAGCAGCAGAATAAAACTCAAGATTTGTGAGTTAGGGAGAATGTATTCTTTATCTGACCTAGTGGTAAAAAAATCTTCCTACCAATGTAGGCATACTGCCTACCAATGTATGCCAATAATCTGCCTACCAAATCTACATACCAATATATGCCTACCATCTGCTTACCAATGTATGCATACAATACTTTGGCCACCTGTTGCGAAGAACTGACTCCTTGGAAAAGACCCTGATGGTGGGAAAGATTGATGGCAGGAGGAGAAGGGGACGACAGAGGATGAGATGGTTGGATGGCATCACCGACTTGATGGACATGATTTTAAGTAAGTTCTGGGAGTTGGTGATGGACAGGGAGGCCCAGCATGCTGCAGTTCATGGGGTCACAAAGAGTCAGACATGACTGAGTGACTGAACTCACTGACCAGTGTAGATGTGGGCTTGATACCTGGGTTGGGAAGATCCCCTGGAGAAGGGAATGACAACTGTTCCAGTAGTCTTGGCTGGGAAATCCCATGCACAAAAAAGTCTGGTGGGCTACAGTCCCTGGGGTCACAAAGTGTTGGACACGACTGAGCACAACATTTCACTTATTTCTTCTTGGCAACCTGCTGTGTGCTTATACAATGCTGGGAGTGGTGGGGGAAACAGAACACAGAGAAGATGGGCCCCTTTTTCCAGGAGCTTATGAAAACTAACTCCCAGGAAAAAACTAGATGAGACAGGAGGCAATACCGAGTTAAACACAGGAATTCACTGCATTAGATGGGCTCTGTAGGTGGAGAAGGAAACGGCAACCCACTCCAGTATTCTTGCCTGGAGAATCCCAGGGACAGCGGAGCCTGGTGGGCTGCCGTCTATGGGGTCGCACAGAGTCGGACACGACTGAAGCGACTTAGCAGTAGCAGCAGCAGTAGGTGGCAGGTTAGAGAAGGGTAAGATAAAAGTCCTGGAGTTCAAAGAAGGCTTCATCAGGGAGGTGAGTCTTGAGGTGAGCTCAGAAGCCTTGCGTGTTACACAGTGAAAATAGCATTTGGGGAATTCCAGTTTTTTACTTCGCTCTTTTCTGTCCTGACTCCCTCCCCTCCTATCTGTCTCCCTCCTTCTCTTTGTTCTTTTCTCCTTCCTTTCCTTTGAGTTTTAGACTCCTTTTAATCAAACTTATTACCCAGTGACTACCTTGGTAAACAAAACTCTCAATAAGACACAGACATAAATCTATGTTTAGATTTTTAAAAATTATAGTAAATGGAAAGACATTTCCTTGAAGATACACAAATACTCTTCAGAATTGCCTTTGCTAGAACACATTTCACATTTCCTCTAACATAGCTCTGTTTAGCTTTTTAGTATGAACCCCTGACAAAAAGCAAACTGGGAAATGTGTCTGTATAAATACTCTGTAAAAATGATCCAAGTCATTGATTGGAGTCAGCTGTGCTGTGGTTAGTCTCTCAGTTGAGACCGACTCTTTGTGACCCCATGGACTGTAGCTTGCCAGGCACCTTTGTCCATGGGGATTGTCCAGGCAAGAATACTGGAGTGGGTTGCCATGTCCTCCTCCGGGGGATCTTTCCAACCCAGGGATGGAACCCAGGTCTCCCACTTTGCAGGTGGATTCTTTACCATCTGAGCCACCAGGGAAGCTAGGAGTCAACTAAAGGTGGCTTTTGGAGGAGGATGTATTATGTAAAAAATAACGTCGGAGAGAGGCTCATTCAATCATTCATTCAGCCACTTCAATGTCTATTCAATGCAGTAATTCTCAACACATTGGAGGAACAGTGAAGAAGTTTGAAATAACTTACTTAATCAACTTACAGTCCAGTTAGGCAGATTTGAATAATAGAAGTGAAGCAATTGTGAACAATATCAGATAGCATGTTAAATGCCAAATTAAATGGTGCCTTTTGTTAGATTCTAATTTTATATGGTCACAGCACTCTTATTCTACTTGTCTAATGAGCACTAGCTTAAAATTGCTTTGAAAAACTTTAAAACTTAATAAAACAGGAAATCAGTTTCTTTGTTTATATATGCTTAAAAAACACAAAAGAAGACTTTAGTAAAATACATTGCTTTGATACACAGGAAACCACAACCTACACATTGATGATTTTTTTTTTTTTTTTTTACCAGAACCTCTATTCGTTGATCTGATTTAAAATGCACTGTGCTATTGAACAAATTCAGTCCCTGCTGACAACTGATTAAGGTCATGGAAATTTCTTTCTTTAGCAAGGCTCAGTCATTAACAAAAGTTAGTTGACTCAAGGCCATTTTATCTGCGCAGATATTAATCAAATAACCAATTTTATAAAATGCCTACAATAATTGTCAGCTATGAATGATAAGGCTAAGTCATTCATATCGTCATGATATTGGACTGTCTGAAATTTGACATGGAAAATGATGTTGGGTGTTTAGGCAGAGATAAGCCCCCTGCACAACTTTCAGGGGATTTAGATAAGGCTCCAGAGTCAGCTCAGGAGCTTGCTGTCTGCTGGCTCCAGGGAGAAGTGTGTTGGTAAACATGGAGGGTTGCCAGGTAAGTTGGCAGATGTGAAAGCAATTCAGGGGCTAATCAGTGCTGAAGCGCTTGGAAGTTCGTAACAGTTTTCAGTCATGCTGTGGACAACACAATTTCCTGGTTAAAGGGAAATCCATTTATCCTGTAACATTTGCAGCATGTCTTTCTTGAGTTTTGATTTTTAAGTTCAAAACTAATAAAGAATTATGTCTCAGATTTTTCTTCCCCTCGTAGAAGCTAACTTTCTTCTTGACTTTGGTACATAAAGGCTTCAAAATAAGCATCTCTTGAATTTCCGTCCAATTAGGATTTGATTTTATTTTGATGCTTTGAATTAGGTCAACCATGACTTTAATCTGTTTTCTGTCTTTGGCAAAGATGCCAAGAAAAAAGAGACTATTCCAAGAATTGAATATGGCACCTGTTGTTAACTTTGGGATAATTCAATAGTTGAGAGTATATTTGTTTCTTTCCTCAGCAATTTAATATTATTAGGATGAAATACAATTATGATAAAAGAATGTCAGCTAAATGAGCAGATATGTTCCCTGCTTCCCTATGCTCTTTTATAACAGAAGAAACAAACAAAAAGGACAGTTATCTTTATTACCTGCTTTTTGGAAGGATCCCCTCCTCCCCCATACTTCCTGTTTATTATTCTAGGCACAAACAATGCATTTTTAGAATTCCCTGTAACCTGGAGAGATTTGATTGTACTGACAGGAGAACTGTGTGGTTGCCATGCATGAGCGAAAAAGGGCAGGACTTTCGAGTCTTTCCAGTCACGAAAGGAAAGAGTCAGCTTCATTAATTTCATTACTATACAAAGTGACAGGTAGACAACAGTGAAAACAAAGCTGCTTGCTTGTCTAGCTCTCCACAGGACATTTGTTCCTTGATGATCCGACGGACTGCTGCTGCTGCAGACTACACTTATTAATTTTCCTCTCCAACTGTTGTTTTCTCTGTTTGTCTCCATCTATTTCTCCCCATGGCAGTTTTATCTGTCCAATTCTCAATTTGTAGCATTATCTTTTTGTGTCCTGGTTCTTGGATGTGAACTTCCATTTTTAGTTTACAGCTCCCATGATCCTTGATTTCCTGTTTCTTGCTTTTGACAGGGTTTCCCTATGCTGGTCAGTCGTGTATATGGTGACTTTTTATGTATTTGTTTTTTTCCTTTTAATTATGATTTTTCTTCTGCATAGAGCTTGTGCTTTTCAGCATGCAACAGTGAGCATGTGACCTCAAAATCCTGTACAGATCTTGGTTTTTGTAGTTTCTGACAAATCTCCACTAAGAACGTAGAGTTCCCTTTACACTCCTCATTAAACTCAGTTAAACTCAGTTATTTCTTCCTCTGAATGACGACCATTAGACTTCCTCCAAACGTCCACCACCTGAGTAATGCCATGCAGGGGCGTTTACGTTGTCTGTCATCCACATTCATTTATGCTTTCTGACTTGCATTATCACAGTTTGATCCATGTTTTCTAGTATCTTTGTTATTTGTCTCTTCAACATGAAGATGCTATATGAAGAGGGATACTGTTATCTTCCTTTCCTTTGCCTTCTATGAAGTATCAGTTGGGTTGGGTGCATGGTAAGTCTTAAGAAATGCTTACTGAATAAATGAAAGTATAATCAGAGGCAGAGACAACCTTCTTCAAAAACTTTTTACACATAGTGAGGGCCTGGCTCCTGGGATACCTTGTTGGAACTAAAATGCACACTTTAAAAAAAATTACAGATTAAATCCTGATAAGACTTCAAAGACGTATCAACTTTTCAGATTATTTAGAAAATCTGTGCAAGCATCCTTTATTTTTTTATTCTAGGTAGACTATGGAAAAAGCAGCAAACTGGCTCATTTTTTCCTGTCAGTTATTTTTTCTAAATAATTTTTCTGTTGTATATCCCCTTCAAAGTTTCTCTTAAAATTGTACTACTGATGCTGATATGGTTTTCCTTTTCTTATATCCAGTCTCTGCAGTATCTTCTCATTTAACTTCTTATTTATAAAGTTCTTGCATTTTGTGACACTTTCACATTACCTCAACTGATTTGACCCTAAAAGCCAAATCATAGGGTAGCTAAAGTAGATACCGTAATGCCCATTTTACAGATCAGAACACTGAGGATTTGAACTATGGTTTCTGTAATGTGATTTCTTTTAGAGTGGGATAATACTTCAGTCATGGGGGTTCAGTTTTCATGCTCTTATATATTCTGGCATTCTATATAAAGATGAACAAATATTCACTAAACTGCTAAGAAGAGTTTAGTTTTGTGAACATATTTATATGTTACTGTCTGGCTTCTTTTAGCTGAAAAAATGTTTAATTGTTTATACCAAATCAATGAAAATCATGTGTCAAAAGATATTGATAATAATTATAATAAGAGGGCAACATCAGATATAACAAAGATCATGCCACTTAAATTACCAAATCAATTTCATCAAGTTATTTAGACTTCCTGAACTTCAGTTTCACTCTCTGTAACAAGGGAGCTGGATGAAGAAAGGAAATAATTATATAAACTCTGATTTATGATATGTACATTTATGACATGCAGAGTACTTAGAATGGTAAGTAATATGAAGGAAAGTTTAAAATGTCAGTTAGTATTATTTGCCAGCAATTCCTATTAAATTTCACAACTTAAATGCTTAAAACTTGGCTGAGAAAACAAGTTCTAAAATTTAGGTTAGATAAAAGATGAAAAACAAGCACTTTGTATGCATTATACAACTCCCAGTATACTCAATGTTTTCTGCCTTAACACTATATTAGAATGTCAGGGAAACATTCTAAAATCAAGATTGCTGTCAAAAAACTGAAAGGCAAAGCATTTTGGTAGTGATCAAGCTATTCATGGGTAAATAATAGAATGCATAAATCATACTTTGGGGGAGAATAAATAATAAGTCCCTCAGAATTGCAGTGGCCACCAAATGGTTATGCTATTCAAATACTGCAAGCAGCATTAGGATAATATTAAATTTGTACTAATGGAAATAAACATGTACTACTGTGTATTTTCAATAATTTGTCAATCCAGCCAACACTTCCTGAGGTAAATGTTTTAATATAGCAGTAGAGAAATCAGTGGAAGGATTTGTTTCCTCCTTCTACTGGCAGATGGTAGATTTTGCTCGAACTCACTCCCCATTCTGTAGTGCTTGTGCATTAATAACAACATGCTCTTGGATGCTGTTTCTGTTTCTCCTTAAAAATTAGCCAAGTATTGTAAGTGATTGAAAAGCTATCTTGAATTCAGCATTATGTTCAGTAGTTATTTACATACACATTTAAATTATAATGATCAATTTTTATCAAGAACAAACTTTGATCTTACACCATTTGTTTCCACTGAATAATTTATAAAACAGTTGGGTTTATTACTTCATTTAGGCAATATTATCCTCATTCGTAGATGGTAAATCTGAAGTACCCAAAATAATATGACTGTCCTAAGATTGTGGGAAAAAACCATGACCCAGTCTCAAGCTCAGTCTTTTGAACATTGAGCTGTTTGTACTAATCCAATTGTTGATAATTCCTATTTCAAATCAATCAATGATGTTAGGATTTAAACTTACCTAGGATCATAATTTTTGCTCCTTTACTATTTAAATCATTCCAATGTCACATTCATTTATAGAAAACCTTCGTTTTCTTCTGACTTTGCTCATTATTTTCAAGAAAATAAAGTTAGGAGCCTATAGTTTTCTTTTGATGATTTTGACTAGAATTGAAAATTAGCTGACATTTACATTATGATTTAGTAAAATAGTGAAATAGCTAGAGGATTTTCTTTAAAGATTGAAAGCTATGGAACTTAATGGAAGGGATGGCTGTGTTTCCCCCAGTGTTTTGCTTATGTGTAACCATCAAAGTCAAGGTCCTAGTTGATGTGCAAATATTGCAATGTTAACATGTACCCTTGGAGGGTCACTAAATCCATATACTGCCTGGAAGAAATAGAATTATCTTACTAGACAGTGGCCTTTTATGATTTTTTCAAAAAGGATAGTAGATCCATTATTTAACATATTGAGGCAAATGCCTTTCAAGCAATAATAAATTTTATATTTGAAGTTCATCTTAATGATTTAAAATGAAATTATAAAACTTGGAGAAATCTGTGAACTGATGTGGGTAAATCTTTTTGACTAAAGGTTAAACTATTATCTCTGAAAAATATGTTTACTTTAAATTAAATATTGATGGATAGAAAGGAAGAAAATATAGCACTGACAAAACAGATCATCAGAACAAGTATCTTGAGGGGAAAAAAAAAAGAATGGAGAGTGCTCTCTCCTACTGAAAAAGCATTCCACTAATCTCAGAAGGATAGCTCACTGACTTAAAAGTGGCAATTGATTGCACTCAGTCATTTCTTAAATCAGTGGCTTTAGAAGTTCTATCATGCATTGAGACAACTAGAACAAAACCAGGAATGCATTTTATGGACATTGCAAAAGGGGCAGTAAGTGACCATGTGTATGATAACTTGGGTCAGCCCCAACTTTGAACCCAGGGATCCTAACGTCACCCTTGGTCCTTCTTGAAGCACATGATGCTGCCTTGTGCCTTGGTTTTCTTCTTTCCATTCACGCTACCTCCTCTTGTGCATATAGGGTAATGTGGAGGAGTCAAGAGAGGGAAGAATACAGTACAGAGTTTGGGGAAGCTATTTTGAGGTGATATGTTCTTTGATACTTTTTCTGATTGTCTCTGAGCAGCCATCTAAATAGTGAAACAGGGAGGGGAACTTGTAAGTGGTCTAAGAGTTGTGTGCATTTCCAGAAGAGCTGAAGAGCCATCTCGGCTTCAACAGTGCAAAGAAGGAGGCGTCAAAAGCGTTTTCACTTCCTGGTTCCTAAATTGTGAGAAGGGTGTCAGTTGCTTTACTTAAGGGTTGTTTGGGTGAGAATCTTAGGTAAATCTCAAAAATACAAAAGTGAAAATGATTAAGATGAGCTTAAAGAAGTAGATTGTTTTGTGAAGTTTCAGTCGTTTGTATAATTGGACATGTGGCATGATTACGTAATATTTAATGTAAAAAGTGATCTTGGCTCTGGTCCTCACCCCAGTCTACCCCAACCAAAACCAAAGACTTTACAACAGCAGATGTTAACACCTACAGCTGAGAAAATATTAGGGAAGAGCCATGAGGCTGGCATCAGACAGAAGTGTTTTCCTTCAGAAAGATGAGATAGTGTTCATTTTGAGTGATTTTGTAATTCTCTAGGCAAAAGTCCAACTATGGTATAAAACAAAACAGGTTTCTTGGAAAAAATGCAAAGCATAAGGAGAAAAAGTTTTGTTAACACAACTGATCAGAATCACAATTAATATACAATAATGGAAAATAAGTTTCTGAAATGGCTGAAACATAATGTTTGAGTATTTGATTGTTGTTCTAAAGCAACGCCGAAGATTTTTACCTTTCTAGATGTGAATAGATTTGGATTAATTTTCCTCATAGAGCAGTTATTTTGGCTGCTTATATGTCCCTATAAGGGCTTCCCTTGTGGCTCAGCTGGTAAAGAATCTGCCTGCAATGCAGGAGACCTGGGTTTGATCCCTGGGTTAGGAAGATCCCCTGGATAAGGGAAAGGCTACCCACTCCAGTATTCTGGCCTGGAGAATTCCATGGGCTGTCCATGGGATCGCAAATAGTCGGACATGACTGAGCGACTTTCACTCACTCACTCATGTCCATATAATTTGATTTTACATTAAGATAAATGTCTTTGTGTGAATTTTAATAAATGTGAAATGTAATAACTGAAACAGTAAAATCATAGAATATCAATTATAATGCTATATATTACTTCAACTCATAATGGTATACTAAAAGGTAGTCGACGTTTAGAGTCAAAGAATCCTGTGTTTAAAGCACTGTTAGTCTTTTTCTTCTTTGAGCCTTTTATTTCTCTACATGAGAAGTGGAACTAATAACACCACAGTAAAAATCAAGAAAATTCCATGAGATATCACATCTGACACGGCACACAGATGAAGTTTCAGTTCAGTTCAGTTCAGTTGCTCAGTCGTGTCCGACTTTTTGTGACCCCATGAATTGCATCCCACCAGGCCTCTCTGTCCATCACCAACTCCTGGAGTCTACCCAAATCCATGTCCATCGAGTCGGTGATGCCATCCAACCATCTCATCCTCTGTCGTCCCCTTCTCCTCCTGCCCCCAATCCTACCCAGCATCAGGGTCTTTTCCAATGAGTCAACCCTTCGCATGAGGTGGCCAAAGTATTGGAGTTTCAGCTTCAACATCAGTCCTTCCAATGAACACCCAGGATTGATCTCCTTTAGGATGGATTGATTGGATCTCCTTGCAGTCCAAGGGACTCTCAAGAGTCTTCTCCAACACCACAGTTCAAAAGCATCAATTCTGCAGTGCTCAGCTTTCTTTACCGTCCAACTCTCACATCCATACATGACTACTGGAAAAACCATAGCCTTGACTAGACGGACTTTTGTTGGCAAAGTAATGTCTCTGCTTTTAAATATGCTATCTAGGTTGGCCATAACCTTCCTTCCAAGGAGTAAGCGTCTTTTAATTTCATGGCTGCAGTCACCATCAGCAGTGATTCTGGAGCCCCCAAAAATAAAGTCTGCCACTGTTTCCCCATCTATTTCCCATGAAGTGATGGGACCAGATGCCATGATCTTAGTGTTCTCAACATTGAGCCTTAAGCCAACTTTTTCACTCTCCTTTTTCACCTTCATCAAGAGGCTCTTTAGTTCTTCTTCCCTTTCTTCCCTTTCACCCATATGTGGTGTCATCCACATATCTGAGGTTATTGATATTTCTCCAGGCAATCTTGATTCCAGCTTGTGTTTCTTCCAGCCCAGTGTTTCTCATGATGTACTCTGCATATAAGTTAAATAAGCAGGGTGACAATATTCAGCCTTGATGTACTCCTTTTCCTATTTGGAACTAGTCTGTTGTTCCATGTCCAGTTCTAACTGTTGCTTCCTGACCTGCATACAGGTTTCTCAAGAGACAGGTCAGATGGTCTGATATTCCCATCTCTTTCAGAATTTTCCACAGTTTATTGTGATTCACACAGTCCAAGGCTTTAGATGAAGTTTAATAAATGCTAATTCTCTTTTCCATTTTATATGAAAAGAAATATGTATCAAATTCTGTTCAAAAAATATAATACTTTTCATTCTGAAAGTATTTCTTGGTAACATGTTTAAAATGGTTAAACCCAAGCCATAAAACTATATGAAACCTTCTGCGTTCCCTCTAAAGATCTGGTTTTCTTTGCCTCTCAAAAATCAAAGGAAAAGAAAATTGGCCCAATGTAATTGCTACACGTTGGAAGGAATATAGATAATTTGGAGTTAACTCAGCATCAAATAAAGAAGACATTTAAATCTTAGTCAGTGAGACTTATGAGGGAATTAAGGACCTGTTTTCTGTTTTCCATGAAGGGAGAATGAACAAAAATAAACAGAGTGTAACAGAGGAGATTGAACATATTGGGGTCAGAGAAGTAGAAATCACTTAACTTTAAGTATCAATATAGACTGAAAGAATTTTAAAAAGAGTAGATCTGATACAGATCATGAAATCTTAGAGGCAATGAAGGCTGTCAAGCAATGATGCCTGGACATCACTTATACTGTCTCACTGGGTTTTAAGTGTGCGGTCTTAAAGTATATTAATTCCTGTTTGAGAAACCTGCGTATTTAAAAAAAAATCTTGAACTGTAGTTGGTTTGTAATGTTGCTAATTTCTGCTGTACAGCAAAGTGATTCAGTTCCATACATACATATATATATTTTTCATATTTTCCGTTTCTGATTTATCATAGGATGTTGAATTATAGTTTCCTGTTCTATACAGTAGGCTCTTGTTTTTATCCATTCTCTATAAGTAGTCTGAATCTATTAACCCCATACTTCCACTCCATCCCTCTCCCAGCGAAAACTGCATATTACTAGAAGACTACTGCGCACTCAAGGCTTTTGATGCCTCAGAGAACAGGGACAGGTAGGAGAGGGGATTTGAGGGACTGCCCACGGAGGCTCAGGCCCTAACAGTGGGGTGACCCCTGACTGTGCTGAGTGGTTCAAGATGATTTCAGTATGCAGATTTTCTCCAGGTAGAGGGAATTACTAGATGATCGTCAAAATAAGACTCTATCCTTTGATCTCATAATATGGTCAGATATTGTAATATAATAAAATTACTTCTCTTTCCCTTTAACAGGATGGCTTGAGACCTAGGTCTATGGGGAAAAATGAGATATTTCTATAAAAACTGTTTTTATATTTTACATTTTACATTACATTTTTCCCCTAGGAAAATGATCCAGCATTTACATATGAAGGGTCCTTCATTTCAGCTTTTGAATATTTGATCACTGAGAAGTATGGAGTAGAGGAAAATAAAATGGGATTTAGGATTTACAAGAAGTATCTCAGCCACATAAGGGAATTAAAACCTGGGAAAGGTGAGGTGCTCCTGGCTTAGCACCATTCTAGGCACGAGACACAGTTTTAGTTTAGAAAAATGGGATTACCAGAACAAAGCAGTATTTTCTCTTACAGTTCATTTTATGAACCTCGGAGAGTTGCTGTCACTTTCTGGGTATCAAGGCTGATTTTAAAATGCTTCTTACATTTTGATTCCATAAATATGATTTTTTTAAGCTAAATTTCAAATTTTATTTTTTTTTTATTGAAGTATAGTTGATTGTACAATGTCATGTTAGTTTCAGGTGTACAGGACAGTAATTCAGTTATACATAAATGTATTCCTTTTCAAAGTCTTTTCCTTTATAAGTTATTACAAAATACTGAGTATAGTTCCTTTTTCTATACAGCAGGTCCTTGTTGATTATTTTATATACACTGTATGTATATATTAATTTCAAACTCCTAATTAAACCTGAATTTCTTATTAAGTAGAATTGCATCCAAATGGAATTTTATGATATTTGTGGTTTTCTGAGGGAGCACCTTGGGCATCAGTTTCTGAAGGCATTTTGGTGTGTATGCATGTGAAGTAAGCCACCAATAAAAATTTCTTCTCTGAAGATTTCTGTAATATTATAACTGCATTATTAAGAGTAGGAGAATACCAACAAAGTCTTTGAGATTTCTTTTCTTTGCAGTTCAATGAAATAGCTTTTTTCTCTAGCTGCTTATTTACTTCAACTAGTCGTGACAAGATACTCATTTAGAATACTTGCCAAATTCAAAGCATCCAAGAGAACTTGATTGAAATCGATCAAAATGAAGTAAATCCAACAGAATTATAGCAGATAAATGAGAAGTTCTACTCCAAATTTTACCAAAACAATGCTGCATTTGAATTTATTCATGGCCATGGAAAATAAGGAACAGTGACATTAAAACAAAGAAAAATCTTTTTCGCAATTAGACTCAGCAAGTTTTGCTTTCTGGCTGGGAATCCCTGTAGGAAAAATAAGTATTTCTAAATCTTAGTTGTTTTTGCTCCTTGCCTCCTAATCTCCATATAATTAAGTACTTTTGGAAACGAAAGCTGAGCTTTTTAAATGTCACAGTTATGACAGAAGTGAGAAATTCTCCTTTTATTTAACCGCTATCTTATTTTACATGCCTCATTTAAGCTTTAAGCCTACAAGTGTTAGAATATATAAAATTCAGAATATATAATAAATAGGAAATTCAATTGAATGCCAGTTATTGTGTTTATAATATATAAAAACTGTGGATGTACTTTCACCTTGTTTTAGATTTAGAGATCTGAATTATATTTTCTTATAGAACTCTAAACTTTCACTCCAGGTGTTCATATGAAAAGAATTTTTCTTAATTGGAAGAATGTAAAATGATCAGTGAATACAGACAGGGGAGAGGAGAAAGAAAAAGCCCAGGTTCAAATTGGCTATATGCTGAATGTTTAAATTGATTTATATGGAACATTTACGTCATTTTATGTGAAAGAAGTTTCCATTTTCTTCAGATTCTGTTTCCCCTTTATTGATCACTGAGCTTACAAATCACCTCTCTCATCAATTTCCATACAAACGGCTCATAATTCCATTACTTTATGAAGTCAGTTCTTTATATCTTTCCTTTTCCTTATTGGTACATAATGTATAGGGAATATTGTGTATACTGTGACAGCACATGAAATTTTATATTCAGCTTTTTACATTATGAATACTCACATGATACTACATGGACTTTAATTCTATCCAACATTATCACAATTAAGTCAAGCAAAAAGGAATAAAGTGTGAGGTCCATTTACCTCACACCAAGCTGAAAAACTATAAGATGATGACTGTGGAGGCCACACAGGATCACTTCTGATTGCACTTCCTCTCTCTTCTCAAGAGGTAAACTCTGCATGAAGTGAAGTGTGTTTTTTCGTTGTTGTTGTTTTAATTCCTGCACATTTCCTTATGCTTTTACATAAGTGTTCTTAGGAACATTGTAGACTTAACTCTTGATTCCTAAGAGAACTGCAGTAAACATTATAGTGAAATCTTAACAGCAATTTGAACTTTCAGTGTTACAATCAAAATAGCCTTCAGTTCAGTCGGTCAGTCATGTCTGACTCTTTGTGACCCCATGGACTGCAGCACACCGGGGCTCCCTATCCATCACCAACTCCCAGAGTTAACTCAAATTCATGTCCATCTAGTCTGTGATGCCATCCAACCATCTCATCCTCAGTTGCCCCCTTCTCCTCCTGCCCTCAATCTTTCCTAGCATCAGGGTCTTTTCCAATGATTCAGCTCTTCACATCAGGTGGCCAAAGTATTGGAGTTTCAGCTTCAGCATCAGTCCTTCCAATGAACACTCAGGACTGATCTTCTTTAGGATGGACTGGTTGGATCTCCTTGCAGTCCAAGGGACTCGCAAGAGTCTTCTCCAACACCAAGTTCAAAAGCATCAATTCTTCGGTGCTCAGCTTTCTTTATAGTCCAACTCTCACATCCATACATGACTACTGGAAAAACCATAGTTTTGACTAGGCAGACATTTGTTGGCAAAGTAATGTCTCTGCTTTTTAATATGCTGTCTAGGTTGGTCATAACTTTTCTTCCAAGGAGTAAGCATCTTGTAATTTCATGGCTGCAGTCACCATCTGCAGTGATTTTGGAGTCCCCCAAAATAAAGTCAGCCACTGTTTCCACTGTTTCCCTACCTATTTGCCATGAAGTGATGGGACCAGATGCCATGATCTTCGTTTTCTGAATGTTGAGCTTTAAGCCAACTTTTTCGCTCTCCTCTCTCACTTTCATCAAGAGGCTCTTTAGTTCTTCTTCCCTTTCTGCCATAAGGGTGGTGTCATCTGCATATCTGAAGTTATTGATATTTCTCCTGGCAAACTTGATTCCAGCTTGTGCTTCATCCAGCCCAGTGTCTCTCATGATGTTCTCTGCATATAAGTTCAATAAGCAAAGTGACAACATACAGCCTTGACGGACTCCTTTTCCTATTTGGAACCAGTCTGTTGTTCCATGTCCAGTTGTAACTGTTGTTTCCTGATCTGCATACAGATTTCTCAGGAGGCAGGTCAGGTGGTGTGGTATTCCCATCTCTTGAAGAATTTTCCATAGTTTGTTGTGATCCACACAGTCAAAGGCTTTGGCATAGTCAATAAAGCAGAAACAGATGTTTTTCTGGAACTCTCTTGCTTTTTCGATGATCCAGCGGATGTTGGCAATTTGATCTCTGGTTCCTCTCCCTTTTCTAAATCCAGCTTGAACATCTGGAAGTTCACATTTCACGTATTATTGAAGCCTGGCTTGGAGAATTTTGAGTATTACTTTACCAGTGTGTTAGAAGATTGCAATTGTGCGGTAGTTTGAGCATTCTTTGGCATTGTCTTTCTTTGGGATTGGAATGAAAACTGACCTTTTCCAGTACTGTGGCCACTGCTGAGTTTTCCAAGTTTGCTGGCATATTGAGTGCAGCTCTTTCACAGCATCATCTTGTAGGATTTGAAATAGCTCAACTGGAACCATCACCTCCACTAGCTTTGTTCGTAGTGATGCTTTCTAAGGCCCATTTGACTTCACATTCCAGGATGTATGGCTCTAGGTGAGTGATCACACCATCGTGATTATCTGGGTTGTGAAGATTGTTTTGTACCGTTCTTCTGTGTATTCTTGCCACCTCTTCTTAATATCTTCTGCTTTTGTTAGGTCCATATCATTTCTTTCCTTTATCGAGCCCATCTTTGCATGAAATGTTCCCTTGGTATCTCTAATTTTCTTGAAGAGATCTCTAGTCTTTCCCATTCTATTGTTTTCCTCTATTTCTTTGCATTGATCACCGAGGAAGGCTTTCTTATCTCTCCTTGCTATTCTTTGGAACTCTGCATTCAGATGGGAATATCTTTCCTTTTCTCCTTTACTCTTTGCTTCTCTTCTTTACACAGCTATTTGTAAGGGCTCCTCAGACAACCATTTTGCTTTTTTGCGTTTCTTTTTCTTGGGGATGGTCTTGATTCCTGTCTCTTGTACACTGTCACGAAACTCCATCCATAGTTCATCAGACACTCTGTCTATCTGATCTAGTCCCTTAAATCTATTTGTCACTTCTACTGTATAATCATTAGGGATTTGATTTAGGTCATACCTGAATGGTCTAGTGGTTTTCCCTACTTTCTTCAATTTAAGTCTGAATTTGGCAATATGGAGTTCATGATCTGAGCCACAGTCAGCTCCCGGTCTTGATTTTGCTGACTGTATAGAGCTTCTCCATCTTTGCCTGCAAAGAACACAGTCAGTCTGATTCTGGTGTTGACCATCTGGTGATGTCCACGTGTAGAATCTTCTCTTGTGTTGTTGGAAGAGGGTATTTGCTATGACCAGTGCATTCTCTTGGCAAAACTCTATTAGACTTTGTCCTGCTTCATTCTGTACTCCAAGCCAAATTTGCCTGTTATTCCCGGTGTTTCTTGACTTCCTACTTTTGCATTCCAATCCCCTATAATGAAAAGGACACTTTTTTGGCCTTAAAATATGGCTTAACAAAATCCAAATAAATCAGAATCATTATTCTGTGGTGTTCTTAAACATGCAATTCATAAGGATATGAAAAATGTGTACTTTAAGCTGGTTATCTTCTGAGAAAGAGATGTCTTGTTTATTTTCATAGCAAAACAAGATAATCTCTTTTTCTATTAACTGTTTAATTTGCTTCCTCATCTGAGAATTGATCCTTTTTTCCTTTTAGTAGTCTCACCCTTAGGGAAATAACATGCTAAGCATCAGAGGAAACTCAGATGTCATTGTGAGGCATCTTAAAACATTCGAGTTAGTTTTCTTCCTACTCTTTTGACCCACTATGTATATAATGAGGGATTTTCATTCCAAGGCCATAACCCAGGCTATCAGAGAGGATATGGATGCAAACATCCATTTCCAAAAGTACTGGAGGTTAATAGTGAGATGCTTTTCTTTCTTTCTTGGTTCATTCAGCCGTAATGTTCCAGTGGGATGATGACAGATTCCTGTTTTCTGTTTGTTCTGCACCAAAAGTGTGACCTCATTGCAATAACCACTGGCAAGATGGTAGATTTAGTTAGTACTAGCCATGAAACTAATATGCACTTTAACCTTAATGCATGACTGCAAATCATCAAAGTCAAGTGCTCAGCTGTGACACATGCTGATTGGCAGTTTTAGAATGATAGAAGTTGACTATTTTTCCACATGTCAATTAATATACCTTTGTCTACAAGGTTAAAAGTGAGTAATTGTCTTATTCTAACCTTTAATACGTTTTCTTCTGTTTCAGATAAAATTGAATTTTGATTCATGCTGTTAAATACCTGTTAAGGTAAAATTCAACAAGGTCATTTATCTTGGCTTTGAAGTCATTTACTTTGGCTTCAAGGTCATTTATCTTGGCTATGGCCACATAGAGGCTCTTCTAACAAGTTGCTGGAAGCTATTTTGTTAGTAAAATGGTTTCTGGTGGAAAGAGTACTAAAGCTATACTAGCACGCTTAGATCTGGGATTTCCTAAAGTTAATTTAAAGGTGAATCCTGGATATATACAGGGAAAGAGTACAGTATTCTAAAATTTAAGTTTTCTAATGTTGCTACCCAGAGATAAAATTCAGATGTAGGATAAGTAAGAAACATCGATTAATGAACAGCAGTTTTCTTTTGTATCAGGCAAAGTAATTGGCATTACATTTTTGGAAGGATTCCTATTGTTAGGAATCTTCTGAAAGTATACTTACTATTAACAGTTGTATAGATCTCTTGGACAAAAAAATTAATTTGGGTTTATTGATGAACCCCTTTTAAGGATCTTGGAACTAGAGCGTGAGAAAAATACACATTTCCACCACCAGACTTGATCAAAATATTCAGTAGAATTCTTGCAATTTTACACAGATAACTCAGAAGTCACAAGTGTTGGCAAAGCATTTATGCTTGACAGGGTAATGATTTAATGATTTAAATGCCATTCTAAAGCAACCACAATGGCAAAGAATTAAATTCCCCAGATTGCAGCTATGGGGTTCTGCAGGCCAACAAAGCCTGCAATTCTTTTTTGGGCTCCTATTTTCAACACTAAATGGTTTGCATTCCAACATTCAGAGACAATTAAATACACCTGTGCTATCAAATTGGAATTGCAAATATTAGGAAGGAAAATGTGTGCTACAAGAAGGAATTTATTTTGCTGTTTCTCTTGGCATTCTGCATACTCGTGTTATGGAAAGACACGGAGGTCACCACCTTTTCACTTTGAACTGGAATTCATGGTGTTAAACTGTAAATTGTGGGATTTTCAAAGCCATAAGGGGTTGGAGAGTAGATCATCATTCTCTGGTAAGCTCTTCTCTTCCTGCATCTCTCACTTTAGAGCAAAGAAAGTCACTATTTATTTTGTATTTTGGGTATATATTTTAATTCAAAATTTGAAGTTGAGATAATCATCATTTAAATAATTAGTTTCTGTAACACATTCTTGCTATTAACATACTTCAGCACCCACCAGATTGTTAGGTATCTGCCTAACAAGGTTTCTGAGCAAGCCTATTTAGAAATCCACATTATCCACTGAAATATGTAAGTAGGGAGATTTACCAGTATACCCCCGAGTCTTCTCAGTAGACTTGAAGTTCTCTCCTGGGACAATTGCATAGACAGTAAGTACAGGGGAACATCATTTTAAAAAGTGCTGTTTCAGTTTTACAAGAAGTCTTGTAGAAGGCCATTGCTCTTGGGAAATATTCTCTTGGTTGCTTAGACAAACAACCATTTTTCTTCCTCACTCTGCTAAGGCAACACTGATTTTGTTTAGCTGGCATGCAGGGATTAGTATACTAAAGAGTAGTAGGCCTTATATACTAATATATTTAAAATAGGTAACCAATAGGAGCTGTATAGCACAGGGAACTCTGCTCAATACTCTGTAATGGCTTATATGGGAAAAGAATTTTAAAATGAGTGGATATATGTTTATGTATAAGTGATTCACTTTGTTGTACAGCAGAAAGTAATGCAACGTTGTAAATAAACTGTATTCTAATAAAAAGAAAGAACAGTAGGCCCCTTCCCCAGATTTATGGGATGATTTACAATTGAATTAAGTCAGTTTTTGTAATTCCTTTTTTTGGGTCACTAATTGGGCTAGAGTTGGACATAACCAGTACTGCCAATACTACTGGGTTAGCCAAAATGTTCATTTGAGTTTTTCTTAAGATGTTATGGAAAAACTCAAATAAACATTTTGGCCAACCTACTGTATGAAATATAAGGGAAATCTGCAGGAGACTACTGGGAAAAATGTTTTCCCTGATAGAAGAGATAGCATTGGGGAAAAAAACCCTTTCTCCCCACTATCCCCTTCCAACTGGATTGTTGTATGTATGGTGTTTGGAGCTGCCATAGCCATCTTTCAATTATGCAGAGAAGGCCAAGGGAAACTCAGAGTTCCCAGCTGTAAACTAGCTCTGGAACTGCCTAAGGAAAAAAAAAGTTGCTCAGTCTTTGCAACTCCAACTCTTTGCAACTCCATGGTCTGTAGCCCTCCAGGCTCCTCTGTCCATAGAATTCTCCAGGCAATAATACTGGAGTGGGTAGCCATTCCCATCTTCCTGACCCAGTGATTGAACCCATGTTTCCCTGCATTGCAGGCAGATTCTTTACTGTCTGAGCCACCAGGGAAGCCCCCCAAGACTTGACTTTATCTGAGACACTTAAATGCTTTATTGCTTAAGTTGCTTGTATCAGTCAGGATAAGTTTAATTATGTAGCAGTAACAAACAGTTCAAAACTCAAGGATTTAAAACAACAAGGGCTTATTTCTCATTCGCGTTAGAGGTCTTTGTGCATCAGCAGGGGCTTCTGCTTATTGGAGTCACTCAAAGATCTGGGTTGATAGAGCTAGTACATCTCCAAAATTGCTGGTTTTGGTTCTAGAAGGAAGAGTTCTGAATGTTCACACATCTGAGTCAAATGTTCTAGCTCAGAAGTGACACACATGACTTTCACCCACAGCCTGACCTCCCAGAACGAGGGACACAGCTCGACCTACACTAGGGTGAAGAAGTGCGTTATGTCCCTTCACCCTAAGGAGGGATGACCAGAAATACTCCAGCAGTACTGATGACCCCTATATCAACTTCAGATGAGAGTCCTATTACTTGTAGGAAAAAAGCAACCTGAGTATGAAAAGGTTGATGATGCCTAAAATTACTGAATGTTTACAATTAGTATATATCAGCCATTATGCTGAATTTTGATGTATGTTAATATCTTTAATAGGTACAACAATCTTAGAATGTACTATTATTCTCTGAAAAACTTTCAGAGAAATTTCTTGCTTAAGATCATTTAGTAGCTTAATGTTGATATGATGTTAACTCAGGCAGTTCAGGTGTAAAAATCAAGGTTCCTAACTACCATGTCATAAATATCTAATAACTTTGCTTTTTAAATAAACACACCTATTATCTGCCAATTATATAGCATGTTAAGAAAAAGTAAACAAGTACAGCTACCATAACACTATTGTTGGAAAAAATAAGTATTTCCTAGTGAAGTTTTATCAGTTACTATCCAGTTGCCTGGAGTCAGTATATTGGACAAACAAATTTTGAATCAACTTTCCGAAAGCACGGGAGTGGGGGCAGTTTTTCTTCCATGGTACAGAGGAGCAAAATAAATTTTATAAATTACTAAGCCTGAGGCCTCAATCACTAATAACTTAAGCTCTCCTCACCTGGGGTGAAACAAAATTGAACATAACTTCCACCGTCTGTGGTAAGAAGGAAGGACCTATAGCCCAGAGTTATTCACTTGGTGGGTGTTGAAATTCTATATATAAATAAACCTTAGACAATGAATGCAGATAGTTCATATCCATGGAAGTGTGTCTATACCCCATTGACTCTATTGGAAGACTATTTTCCTCTTAGTGTTCACGGACTAAATGAGGAGGCATCTAGACCAGGTGATTCTGGAAGTTCAGCTGGACTCAAAATATCATTTTCTCTTATTTGAGCAAGTTCTACTTGTTTTCAGGAGAGATTGCTTCATATAAACTCCCTGAATTTGGATTTTGGAATTTTAACTGAAAATTTTTCCTCCTAAGCTTAATTTGTTGTTTGGTAAAAGTATCCCAACTCTTCCTTCCCATTGTTAAGGTGATTTGAGTGTTATTTATCCTGTTCTCCTCTTCTTTAAGCATGGGTATAAGTTGTAGGTCTGAAGAAGAACATGCCATTCCCCCAGGGCATGATGACTGGGGTGCGGCTAGATACATGGTATTAAAGTAGTTAGGCCTGGAACTATTCTGACAAATAGTAGATTTAGAAAAGGCAATGCAAAGGCAGAGATCCTACTGTCTTCTTCAGTGACGTATCTCTCCGTTTAGAGCAATGCTGCTACATAGTAAGCATTCCGCATGTGTATTTGTTGAATGAGTGGAAAAGGCACTGATGCAGAGTTTGCTCCACCGACTGAATGTTAGCCTGAGCTGTTGAGCAGCTGCCACATGGAAAATGCCGTCCTAGGAGGGAAGTAAAAACTGAAGAAATTCATGCTACAAGTTGAAAAGAGAGAGACAAACCAAATTCTGATGACATCATTTGAACTTTAGGACTCAGATATGTGGATGCCATGGGAGGTGGGTGTTTGTTAGCTCCCAGAACCAAAAAATTCACCCATCACGGATACAAATTAGAGTTGGGTTTCACCAAAATAATGCTGATCAGCCATTTCATGTGTGAAGACTCTTCTAGCTCTGGGCTATTATGATGGAATAACCCAAATTGTAGTACCCTAAGTCACTGACTTGTACATTTTATTTATAAATATTTTATTAGAAACTACCTATACTGCAGGAATAAAAACATCTCTGGAGACATATCACAGTTATGCATGAGAATTGCTCTCAAATTTAAAATCTTTTAAATGACTCAAGGGAGTTGATATATATAAGAGAGCTTCACCTTGAGTATTCTAGAGACGTCCTTGATGGCAGTAGTAGGACTATGTTTATACACTGGAGTTTTATTAATTGATAAAGGGCATGTGAGAACAGCAGCTATGCGCTTAATCAAAACTGGAAGATAACTCAGCCTGAAAGGCAAACATACTCAGTGGCGGCCTTTTCCTTCCTGGAAGAATGTCTAGGAGGACTGTTGTTATGACAAGTTCATTCTTGTCTGTAATCCTCCTTTTGCCCAGACAGTGGTACCTTTTTGTCACAAACGTTGAGGTTTTTTTTATCCTCCTGGCTACATACTAGCTGTATAATTTTGAGCAAGTTAGTCTTTCTAAAATGGAAATAATAATACATGTATTATAGGATTATATGAGGAGTATATGATTTGAGTAAAGCAATTAATTGTTACTAAATTAATAGGAACTATTATTATTATTATTAGAGGGTCCAGAATCCCACCTGTTTCTTGACTGGGGGCTTTAAAGCTTTCTGTTAGTCTTATTCTGATTTGGAGATCCACTTCCAGTGTCTGGGCTTCAAAACCTTAACATTCTACTTAACATTCTAGTTTAATTCCTATAATGGTGTTTTCTTTTTCTAAATCGCTATTGGGATGAAAAGTCTTAAACTCCAATTTTTCCAGGGTGAGGAACCTAATCTTCTCTTGCTGATCCACTCAAAAGAGTGAGATCATCCCTCTGGTTGAGCTCCTGCTATTACCTCTTTCTCCCTGGAAGTACTCACCACTTCACTGTGCTCAATGTTTTGCTGGACGTTTGCATAAATAATTGACCTTTGATCTTTCTCCACCTGTCTGACTGGGGACCAAGTCCCTCATAGTTGCATATGTTTCCCTGGGTCTGTCTCCTCTAAAAGACTTTGTCTTCTCACCATTTACCCTCCCAATTCTTCGGATGGAACACTTTTGGGAAAACATGAGGAAAACGGATACGTTGCTTAGTGGTCATGCTTCAAAACCTGTAAGCCTGGAAAAGTGAAAAGTCACCCAGCCCCAGGGAACATTCTTGAGGGATGGACAATATGTAAAATATATACATAAAATGAAGAAAGTTTTTTCTGTTAAGGATCTTCTACCTCTGAAAACAGATTTCATGCATTCTTGCTAGGTTCTCAGACATTTTTAAATACAGTCAGTTTTTGGGTTATATTTGATCTGTCTCCTTAACTAGCTTCTTTTCAAGCCTAACTCCCAACTATGATTTGCTATCTGTTGAGGATCTCCAACTGACTTCAACTTCTGACCGAAAGGTGTTGGGTGTTTAGCCATATCTGAAATCATAAATGTCCCAGAATTAAGCCTGTCTTGCCTGCCTGTATCCCACCTGAACTGCTGCTGGGTTTTTTTTTTTTTTTTTCATTTTGCATTTTGCTAGCCATATCATCATTTAATCATTCTTATAGTTTTATTCTTGGGTTAATTTTGCCTTCTCTATCTTTTTTTGCCACCCATTTGCATCCTGTCTTCTGCCAAATTCCCCTCGATGGTGTTTTTGAGACTCCAGACTGCTTCATTTTTAGAAACACCGTGCTCCTCCTTGCCTTTAATATTTCATATCTGAATTGCTATGATGATTTCTAAGCAAGAAGACAAGAGAGGTATCTGGCTTTCACATTCTTTTTCAAATACTTTTTTCCCCCAGAATATAGCTTTCCCCTCCAAGAATGTCAGGTGCAGTGGAGGTTCTCCATCAGCTGCACAACTAAACTCCCTCTACTGAGTCCTTGTTTGTCATAACATACTTTTAAATCAATCTGTGCTGTACTCTTTATTCATCTCACTCCCCTCACTATTAAAACTCCTGTTCTCCATCAATGGAGAAATCTGAGTATTTCCACAGAGGTGACATTAGTTGTGCACAATCCCGTTCATGTAACTAATTCACTTGCTACAATGGGGGGGCATCCTGGATGGGATTAAAGTGTTCTTTGATTACTAACTGGGTCAAGTGGGCTTGCTTCAGCCTCAGTGAACTTTAAAAATTTGATTCAACCAGTCTGACTATCTTTTTCTAATTTTTTGACCAATAAGATCTTTATTGACTTTAATTTACTGAGATCCCACTCAAAATGTACTTTCTTGAGGAGTATTTTTCAGCCTACAAGATGGTTTTTGCTACTTTTCTACTGTGTGCTCTTTCAGTGCAAACTCATGGTTGTTACTATAATTTCCTGTGCTTTTTTTGATCTCCTGCCCTGGAAAGTGTCCTCCAACTCTTTGATGCTGTCTTTTTTTCCTTATATGGCTGTGAGCCTTATGAGCATCTATGCCTGTGTGCTCTGAGCATCTATTGTGCTGTACCTTTCCCCCACTGCTGTTGCTGTGCATTCTGAAAGGTCACTAAGCACACACCAGGCACTCATTCAATACTGAGTGATCAACTCCCAATGTGTAGGTGGTTGTAAAACAATCTGCCATGTGTGAAGGGAATATATGATCTTATTTTTTCCATTTGCTAGTGAGATGTTATTAATAATATCCCTAGTGTCCTTAATAATGCCTTATAAATTGTTTCCCTCATAGCGAAGAGTTGTGAATCATTGATTTTGTTTGTGCTATTTTTCATTATACCCTATATATCACAGCAATATGTTCTGTTTATGCTAACAATGTTTTAAAACAATGTTGTATAGGCTAACTATATAAAAAGCATTTCTACTGAATAAGTTGCACCACATAAGTTGCTAATTTGCAGCTTTTGATATCTTTTTAACAACAGTGAAGCAGAAGTGCTGGTAAACGGAAGAGATTAGAATGCATTTGGTTTATTGCTATGCAAAGAGACTTGCTAGTCTTTGACTTTGGAACACCTTTCCTGAAGCCTCAATATTTTCTCTATAAAACTATACTCTGGAGGTTCACAGGTGATGAAATAATCACTAAATTCAATTAACTTCACTTTGCCTTACCTTTTATGACACCTGGAATTAGAGACGGATTTAAAAATTTTAAATTATACAAAAACCTCTCCTGTGAAACCCCTGTGGTTATTCTTTGACATTCCAGAAAGTGTATGTTGCTAATTCTGTTACTTTATCCATGTAACACCTCTAGCAAATACACTCAGCCTTATACTGGACCCTTATGTTCTAGTCACTGGGCTGGATAAGGGTGATAGAAACTAAAGTGTCATCTCAATCTTCTAGAAGCTCACAGTAGTTGAGAAGAGGTCAACAGAGGTGACTATGATGAAAGATAGAATTCATAATAATTGCTTCAGAGATAAAGGTTAAAAAAAGAAATTCAGACAAATAATAGGAGAAGGTACAGAAGAATTGGAATGACCTCATTATGATGGTATCATAAAGGATGTGCAGAATTCACATGTTTAGAACTGATGATGGAATGACCACCATTGTGAACCAAAGAATGGAGACAAAAATAAGTCCCTGATTGGAAAACCGGACAATCCCTTTTACACAGATTTCCTTCTTTGAATTTCTATTTCCACTGTTCAGGTCAGGCGCTTATTACCTCCTGCCTGGAATACTTGGATCACCTCTTAATTCCCATTCTTTAGCCTCTTCCTTCCCCAATTCATTCTTATTACAAGCCCAGAGGAAATGCCATAAGCTCTGGCCAGGTTACTTAGAGTACTTCAGTGGTCCCTTGGCATTTCAGGCCATTGATAACTGGGCTCTACTTATTTTTGTAGTCTTATTTCCATTTCTCGTTATGAAATACATACCCAAAATTTCCAATTTTTATCATTGTTCCCCCATTCTCTCAACTTTCTCTGGGCCTAAAGTTTTAATCATCTCTGATTTTCATTCCATTTTCACTTTCCATGCTTAAAATAAAACGTTTATCGTACCCACTACTCTCAACAGGACCCTTGTCTTTTGAGATTGACTGATAATATACCTTCTGGCCTTCAGAATTTATCCTCTACTATGTTTTTGCATAGTTTCTATAAAGTAGCATTTTCAGTGAAAGACTAGTTTGAGGTTTTCTCCTGTGTTATTCCTCAGAAAAGTTTGTGTAAATCTTGGTAAAAATGAACAAAATTGCAAAAGATTATCATTTTCAGAATTATTTCCTTTTTTTAACCATAATTTTTTACAGCTATATTTTCCTTAACATTCCGCTTATAAAATTCAGCACAAAAATACAATGTTCTACTTGAGAAATCATAGCAAAGTGAAAGGTTATTTATAGTTGAGTTTCCAAGTAATGAGGAGGTGGTATTTTTTAAAACATGGCTTCTACACAGAGAGGTAACAATTTCAGAGTCATTCCTTGGTGAAAAAAAAAAAATCATTGCTTACACTAGATTTTGTAGTTACAACAGCTGTCATTCAGTAAAAACAATTTCCAGTAACCTCATTTCCTTGCTAAGACTGCCACCTACTTCACAGACTAAGTTTTAGAATAACTTTTAAAGTGATCTTTTCATTTTGCCATGTAAGAAAAGAAACTAAAGAGAGACATCTTAGTTTAGAACAAAATCTTTTCAAAAGTAAAATTAGAATCCCAAAAAGAATTAAAGTAAAATGTTTGAAAACTTGTGGGGAGAGGTAATTATAGTATAGATACCTTTAGTTTTATGATCAAATATATGTGTTTTCTGTGTTAGTATACAGGAAGTGAGAATTTCTATGAAGAGAGAAAAAAATGCTAAAGGGCTGTGTAAAGGAAATCAGGTGGAAGGTTCCTGAGGATCAAGGTTACCAAACAGAACAAACACTTAAGCAAATTGTAAAGCTAATAAGGGTGCAACAATATGTAAAGCCAATGATAGTGATAAAGATATTAACAAACACACCTTAATTTTAGGCTTGGGAAAGAGCAGAGAACACTGGTAATTCACAGTATGCGAAGGTAGCCTCCACTGTAGTACTTCAAAGTACAGTGAAGGGTGTTGAAAATGAATCGATCAATTATTCTAATACATTTGAGAATGTGGGATAAGAGTCCACTATGAAACTGGGTAAAATGGATAACTAATTCTTTTTTCTTTGTGATAAGAGTGTATATAGTACCATGCTTCTACATCATAAAACCTATACTAGATTCTTAAGCTTTATTAGGTGCAATTTTACTCCTCACCTCCATTTTCTCCTCCCCACTTCCTTTTCCCTGCTAACTAAATCTGTATGTAAGGTTGCCTTTCCGCCTACTCCTTGTGGGCCCCATTAACTTTGCTTTCCCTTCTTGAGGTAAGGATACTTAGCACTTGTAGAGAGTAGACTTCTGATAATTAATACTACAATTAATTTATCATTAAAAGCCAATCATTAGCAGCAATGACATATGCCACTCTGGGATGGGCTAAACTTCAAAGACCTCTTGCTTGGTGCTCACAAATCTTCATGACCGCTGAGTTTGGAAATGGGGGAAAGGGATGAGATTTTCTGCCCTGCATCTCCAACTTCAGCAATCCTTGCTCCTGAGTAGGGGCCTCCAATGCACTCTTGCTGCACTGATTTTGTTTTAGAATATTTTTAATAAATAGAGACACAAGGATTTAACACATTTCTTATCTTAATTTACCAGAATAGTTGCATCAGTGTGGGAAAAAAAAATCCTCCACCTGATGTAGTGCTTAATACTGAAATGTGAGAAAGCATGTGGTTATACGTGAACAGTTTTCCAAATTCTATTTAACACACTTTAAAGAAAAAAGTCATGAAAAATGAAGAAGTAGGAAAATGATTGTCTTCAAACTTGGGGGAAAAATTAAGGGGGAAAGTGGCAAATAGCCTGTATTAGTCCATTCAGTTCAGATCAGTTCAGTTCAGTCGCTCAGACGTGTCCGACTCTTTGCTACCCCATGAATCGCAGCACGCCAGGCCTCCTTGTCCATCACCAACTGCTAGAGTCTACCCAAACTCATGTCCATTGAGTTGGTGATACCATCCAGCCATCTCATCCTCTGTTGTTCCCTTCTCCTCCTGCCCCCAATCCTTCCCAGCATTAGGGTCTTTTCCAATGAGTCAACTCTTCGCATGAGGGGGCCAAAGTATTGGAGTTTCAGCTTCAACATCTGTCCTTCCAATGAACACCCAAGACTGATCTCCTTTTGGACGGACTGTTTGAATCTTCTTGCAGTCCAAGGGACTCTCAAGAGTCTTCTCCAACACCACAGTTCAAAAGCATCAATTCTTCAGTGCTCAGCTTTCTTAACAGTCCAACTCTCACATCCATACATGACCACTGGAAAAACCATAGCTTTGACTAGACGGACCTTTGTTGGGAAAGTAATATCTCTGCTTTTTAATATGCTATCTAGGTTGGTCATAACCTTCCTTCCAAGGAGTAAGCGTCTTTTAATTTCATGGCTGCAATCACCATCAGCAGTGATTTTGGAGCCCCCAAAAATAAAGTCTGACACTGTTTCCACTGTTTCCCCATCTATTTCCCATGAAGTGATGGGACCAGATGCCATGAACTTAGTTTTCTGAATGTTGAGCTTTAAGCCAACTTTTTCACTCTCCTCTTTCACTTTCATCAAGAGGCTCTTTAGTTCTTCTACGCTTTCTGTCATAAGGGTGGTGCCATCTGCATATCTGAGGTTATTGATATTTCTCCCGGCAATATTGATTCCAGCTTGTGTTTCTTCCAGCCCAGTGTTTCTCATGATGTACTCTGCATATAAGTTAAATAAGCAAGGTGACAATATACACCCTTGATGTACTCCTTTTCCTATTTGGAACCAGTCTGTTGTTCCATGTCCAGTTCTAACTGTTGCTTCCTGACCTGCATACAGGTTTCTCAAGAGACAGATCAGATGGTCTGGTATTCCATCTCTTTCAGAATTTTCCAGTTTATTGTGATCCACACAGTCAAAGGCTTTGGCATAGTCAATAAAGCAGAAATAGATGTTTTTCTGGAACTCTCTTACTTTTTCAATGATCCAGCTGATGTTGGCAATTTGATCTCTGGTTCCTCTGCCTTCTCTAAAACCAGCTTGAACATCTGGAATTTCATGGTTCACGTATTGCTGAAGCCTGGCTTGGAAAATTTGGGACATTACTTTACTAGCGTGTGAGGTGAGTGCAATTGTGTGGTGGTTTGAGCATTCTTTGGCATTGCCTTTCTTTGGGATTGGAATGAAAACTGAACTTTTCCAGTCCTGTCGCCACTGCTGAATTTTCCAGATTTGCTGGCATATTGTGTGCAGCACTTTCACAGCATCATCTTTCAGGATCTGAAATAGCTCAACTGGAATTCCATCACCTCCACTAGCTTTGTTCATAGTGCTGCTTTCTAAGGCCCACTTGACTTCACATTCCAGGATGTCTGGCTCTAGGTGAATGATCACACCATTGTGATTATCTGGGTCATGAAGATCTTTTTTGTACAGTTCTTCTGTGTATTCTTGCCACCTCTTCTTAATATCTTCTGCTTCTGTTAGGTCCATACCATTTCTGTCCTTTATCGAGCCGATCTTTGCATGAAATTTTCCCTTGGTATCTCTAATTTTCTTGAAGAGATCTCTAGTCTTTCCCGTTCTGTTGTTTTCCTCTATTTCTTTGCATTGAAAGTTGAGGAAGGCTTTCTCATCTGTCCTTGCTATTCTTTGGAACTCTGCAGTCAAATGGGAATATCTTTCTTTTTCTCCTTTGCTTTTTGCTTCTCTTCTTTTCCCAGCTATTTGTAAGGCCTCCTCAGACAGCCATTTTGCTTTTTTGCGTTTCTTTTCCATGGGGATGGTCTTGATCCCTGTCTCCTGTACAATGTCACGAACCTCTGTCCATAGTTCATCAGGAACTCTGTCTATCAGATCTAGTCCCTTAAATATATTTGTCACTTTCACTGTATAATCATAAGGGATTTGATTTAGGTCATACCTGAATGGTCTAGTGGTTTTCCCTACTTTCTTAAATTTAAGTCTGAATTTGGCAATAAAGAATTCATGATCTGAGCCACAGTCCACTCCCGGTCTTGTTTTAGTGACTGTATAGAGCTTCTCCATCTTTGGCTGCAAAGAATATAATCAATCTGATTTCAGTGTTGGCCATCTGGTGATGTCCACATGTAGAGTCTTCTCTTGTGTTGTTGGAAGAGGGTGTTTGCTATGACTAGTGTGTTCTCTTGGTAAAACTCGATTAGCCTTTGCCCTGCTTCATTCTGTATTCCAAGGCCAAATTTGCCTGTTATGCCAGGTGTTTCCTGACTTCCTTAGTCCATTCAGGTTGCTATAACAAAACTATCATAGACTAGGTCACTTATAAACTGCAGAAATTTGTCACAGTTCTGGAAGCAAGATCAAGGGACCAGCAGATTCTGTGTGTGGTTAGAGCCCAATTCCTGGCTTACAAACAGTTATCTTTTCATTGTATTCTCACATGGCAGAAAGACCAAGGGATATCTCTGGGATCTCTTTTATAAGGGCACTAAGGCTCAGTCAGTGAAGACTCTGCCTGCAATGTGGGAGACCTGGGTTTGATTCCTGGGTTGGGAAGATCTCCTGGAGGAGAGCATGGCAACCCACTCTAGTTCCCTTGCCTGGAGACTCTCCATGGACAGAGGAGCCTGGCAGGCTACAGTCCATGGGGTTGATAGAGTTGGACATGACTGAGCAACTAAGCACAGCACAATCTCATTCATGAAAGCTCCACCTTCATGACCGAATTACCTCCTAAAGGCCCACCTCTCCATACTGTCACGCTGGAATTAGATATTAGCACATGAATTTGAGGAGGATGTACGTTGTTGTTGTTCAGTTGCCAAGTTGTGTCCAACTCTTTGTGACCCCATGGACTGCAGCTCGCCAGGCCTCCCTGTCCCTCACCATCTGTCAGAGTTTGCCCAGGTTCATGTCTATTGAATGGGTGATGCCATCCAACTATCCTATCCTCTGTTGCCTTCTCTTACTGCTCTCAATCTTTCCCAGCATCAGGGTCTTTTCCAATAAGTTGGCTCTTCCCATCAAGTAGCCAAAGTATTGGAGCTTCAGCTTTAGCATCTGTCCTTCCAATGAATATTCAGGGTTGGTTTCCTTTAGGATTGACTGGTTTGTTCTCCTTGCTGTCCACGGGATTCTTGAAAGTCTTTTCCAGCAACACAGTTCGAAAGCATCAATTCTTCAACATTCTGCCTTCTTTATGGTCCAACTCTCACATCCATATGTGACTACTGGAAAGACTATAGCCTTGACTATATGGAGCTTTGTTGGCAAAGTGATGTCTCTGCTTTTTAATACACTGTCTAGATTTGTCATAGCTCTTCTTCCAAGAGGGAAGCATCTTTTAATTTTGTGGCTATAGGTGATTTTGGAGCCCAAGAATATAAAACCTGTCACTGTTTCCACTTTTCCTCTTCTATTTGCCATGAAGTGATGGGACCAGATGCTATGATCTTCATTTTTTGAATGTAGAGTTTTAAGTCAGCTCTTTCACCCTCACAAGAGGTTCTTTAGTTCCTGTTTACTTTCTGCCATTAGAGTGGTATCATCTGCATATCTGAGGTTGTTGATACTTCTCCCAGCAATCTTAATTCCAGTTTGTAACTCATACAGCCTGGCATTTCACATGATATGCTCTGCATATAAGTAAAATAAACAGGGTGACAATATACAGCCTTGTTGTATTCCTTTTTCAATTTTAACCCAGTCAGTTGTTCCATATAAGGTTCTAACTGTTGCATGTTGATCCACATACAGGTTTCTCAGGAGACAGGTAAGATGGTCTGGTAGTCCCATTTCTTTAAGAGTTTTCCACAGTTTGTTATGATTCACACAGTTGAAGGCTTTAGCATAGTCAATGAAACAGAAGTAGGTATTTTTCTGGGACTCCTTTGTTCTATGATCCAGTGAATGTTAGCAATTTGATTTCTGGTTCCTCTGCCCTTTCTAAACCCAGCCTTTACACCTGGAAGTTCTTGATTCAAGTACTGCCAAAGCATAGCTTGAAGGATTTTAAGCATAACCTTACTAGCATGGGAAGTGAGTGCAATTGTCTGGTAGTTTGAATATTCTTTAGTACTGCCCTTCTTGGGAAGTGGGATGAAGATTCACTTTTTCTAGTCCTGTGGCCACTGCTGGGTTTTCCAAATTTACTGACATATTGAGTGCATCACTTGAATAGCTGCACTAGGATGATGCAATAAGAGGATGTATATGATAGGAGGATGTATATGAGCATCCTTATATGTGAGTTACTTATTACATACAACACAAGGCCTTACTATGTATAATATGTTTTGGGAGGCAAGAGCATCTTGCAAGAGTTAAGAACCTAGATGGATTTGGATTTGGTTCAAGTTACACGCCAGGATTAGTTTTGCATCCTGACCTTCTCCTTGGTAGTTGAACGACCTTGATTGCTAAATCTCCCTACCCTTCATCTCATAGACATTATGAAAGCTGTTGATATGAACTCATTATCATTGCCAAAAGATAACCTTTGAAAAATTTGCTAGACTGAGAGTTCTGAAGGGCAAAACCTGCTTCAGCTTTCTCACTCTCTTTAATATTTCTCAGACACCAAAGTATGTGCACTGAAACATCTCAACACTTCAGCTGTGCTGCTGCTAATCCTGTGAAAACATACTATGTCAGTGGCGATAATGGAATGTTCCCCCACTCCCCCAGCCAAAAAAGAAATGAGCAAGATGAGAATGAATGATGCTTTCCAGTTCAAAATCTTCTGAATGTTGTAAAAAAATATACACAGTAGAAATAGATATTAGAGAAAAGGAAATCCCTGTTGCTTTTTAATTGAGGAAAATTATTTTGCTCTCTCTCACATGCTCTCATTCCCTTTCCATATCTGTGTGGCAAAATTCTGCGGTGGCTTCCAAGACATTCCCTACCACGCTTAATATCCTGCATGTACACATCCTACAGAATACCTTCTTAATTGTGAACAAGACTGTGATGTGATAGGTTACTTTATATGTTAGGGTGAAGGGACTTTGCCAATGCAACGAATGTCCCAAGTTAGCTGATTTTGAATTAATCAAAAGGGGGACATTATCCTTGGTGTGCTTGACTTCATCAGTTGAAAGTCCTTTAAGAGAGACTAGGCCCTTCTTGATATGAGAGAGATATTTTTCTGCTTGCCTCAAAGAAGCAGACAGTGTTTGAAAGTGGTGCCTCTAGGAACTGAGGGTCTTGGTCCAAGGAACTGAATTCTTGCCAAAGATCTGAAGGAGCTCAGAAGAGGGGCCTGAGTCCCTCTTCCAGAATTCAGGGAACATGCAGATTGCAATTTGGTGAGACCCTGAGTGGAGGACTCAGTTACACTGTGCCTGGATTCTTGACCCACATAAACTGTGGGATAATAAATGTGTGTTGTTTTAAGCTACTAAGCTTGTTACAAGCTTTCATGCAGCAGTAGGAAACTAATCTCTCTCTGCAAAACATTTTTTCCCCATATATTTATTTATTTATTTATTTTTATTTTTTTATTTTTTGATTCTTACACATAATTTATTTATATATTTTATAATTTCTAAACATAACATGTTTTCTTCTGATTATCTTTTTTCCTCATCTGTTATCATTATTATATTATATATATATATTTTATTCATAACACAGTTTTAGATTTACAAAGAAAATTAACAAGATAGTACAGTGTATTCCCATATACATGCATTATTCTTGCAATTTCTCCCGTTATTAACATCTTACATTGGCACAATATATTTTCTACAGTTAATGAATCAATGTTGGTATACCATTATTAGCTAAAAATCCGAAGAATAGATATGCTGGTTTATTCGTTTCCTTAGTTTTCACCTAATGTTATTTTTTGGTTCCAAGATACCACATTACATATAGTTATCATGTTTCCTAAGGCATCAGTTGGCTGCAACAGTTTGTTAGACTTTCCTTGTTTATAATGATCTTTACAGTTTTGAAAAATATTGATTAGATATTTTGTATAATGCCCCACAACTGAGATCTGCCATATTCTTTTTTTTTTTTAATGATTACATTGGTTTATTTTTGGAGGGGGATATATAACAAAGAAAAAGTGTAATTTTTAATGGTGAAACATAGACTACAAAACTAATTCAGTAAGTAATTACTGAGTATCTACTTTATAGGAGTAATGGGCTTCCCTGAGTGATCAGATGGTTAAAAATCTGTCAGCAATGCAGGAAACCCAGGTTCAATCCCTGGGTCAGGAAGACTCCTGGAGAAGGGAATGGCTACCCACTCCAGTAGTCTTGCCTGAAGAATTCCATGGATAGAGGAACTTGCATGTTATAGTCCATGGAGTGGCAAAGAGTTGGACATGAGTAAGAGAAATAGCTTTAACATAAGAACAAAACTGGCAAGTTGCAGAGCTTGAGGCCTATGGAAAGAACAGGGAAAGGGAGACTCTGATCAAGGAAGTAGGAAAAACAGTACAAACATGGTGGTATGTGGTCTCAGCAACACTTTATAGTCAAAGTGAATCAGTCATTTGAATGTATCAGAAAGAGTTTCTAAAGTTTCTAACATTGAAGCTCTCAGTGGACTGGACCAGGTTTACAAGTTACTTCTGTTGCCCCCACCCCCCACCCCCCAAATAGGGATTTGTGAAAATACTAGGGGCATGGATACATGATGGTATTCAGAATTAGCCATGAAAGGACTCACTTTGCCTGTGGTATTGACAGCCTATGTACTTTCATCTCCATCTGCTCTCTACCTTAACATTTATCCAATTCCACTTCATCCTGTTAAGTGCGTGAGCTCTCATTCTGTTTGGCTTGTTGTGGGAGAAGACAGTTCAACACTGCTTTCATTTTCTCACTCCACTTTCTCACTTCTTAACTCCTCACCTCACACCCTGCAAGCTGCTGTCCTATGCCAGCTCTCTAATGAAATGAGGCTTTCCAAAGTCAACAAGGAGCTCTAAATCCACAGGCCTTTTCTCAGCATAGACTTCCATGTTCTCTTTCCAGTATTTGCCATGCCTAGATGTTTATATCGCTCATTATTTCTTCTGATGGTCATGAAAGAAAAACGAGTTTTAGTTGGACCCATACTCTGTTCTTTATAATGACCTAAAGGCTTAGGGTTGGCAGAATAAAGTATGACCTGTTTAGCCAAGCATTAAATATTCTCCAAAATGAGGTCATATGATTTCATCAACATGATTTCAATATGTCCTGCAACTTAATCACACCAAACTAAATTGTTAACCATAAACTCTTGTTGGCACATACAACTCACGTTGTTCAATATGGAATGGCTTTCCGTCCAGTTGTTTGGTTATGCAAATCCTTCTATCTCTCAAGGCATAATTCAAAAGGCACCTCTTTCTTAACTAACTCCGTCGTTTACTCCCATACTATTTCTCCTTCCTTTGTGTTTTGCTCACTTGTACCTTTCTTTACTTATTTCATTATGCCCTGTACCAGAATATGTTTTGCTTAATATATTTGAGATTCTTTAGCCTTTTATAAAATTAAAATCATAAATACAACAAGATTGTTATAAGGAACAATTGCCCAAATAATAATTTAATAAATAGGTGAGGTCCTGTACTAATCACTCAAAAATATTGGTAATAACTGTTTGCAGATGACATGATCCTCTACATAGAAAACCCTAAAGACTCTACTAGAAAATTACTAGAGTTGATCAATGAATATAGTAAAGTTGCAGGATATAAAATTAACACACAGAAATCCCTTGCATTCCTATACTCCAATAATGAGAAAACAGAAAGAGAAATTAAGGAAACAATACCATTCACCATTGCAACAAAAAGAATAAAATACTTAGGAATATATCTACCTAAAGAAACAAAAGACTTATATATAGAAAACTATAAAACACTGATGAAAGAAATCAAAGAGGACACAAACAGATGGAGAAATATACCGTGTTCATGGATTGGAAGAATTAATATAGTGAAAATGAGTATACTACCCAAAGCAATCTATAGATTCAATGCAATCCCTATCAAGCTACCAATGGTATTTTTCACAGAACTAGAACAAATCATCTCACAATTTGTATGGAAATATAAGAAACCTCGAATAGCCAAAGCAATCTTGAGGAAGAAGAATGGAACTGGAGGTATCAACCTGCCTGACTTCAGGCTCTACTACAAAGCCACAGTCATGAAGACAGTATGGTACTGGCACAAAGATAGAAATATAGATCAATGGAACAAAATAGAAAGCCCAGAGATAAACCCATGCACATATGGACACCTTATCTTCGACAAAGGAGGCAAGAATGTACAATGGAGAAAAGACAATCTCTTTAACAAGTGGTGCTGGGAAAACTGGTCAACCACTTGTAAAAGAATGAAACTAGAACACTTCCTAACACCGTACACAAAAATAAACTCAAAGTGGATTAAAGATCTAAACGTAAGACCAGAAACTATAAAACTCCTAGAGGAAAACATAGGCAAAACACTCTCCGACATAAATCACAGCAGGATCCTCCATGACCCACCTCCCAGAATATTGGAAATAAAAGCAAAAATAAACAAATGGGACCTAATTAAAATTAAAAGCTTTTGCACAACAAAGGAAACTATAAGCAAGGTGAAAAGACAGCCTTCAGAATGGGAGAAAATAATAGCAAACGAAGCAACAGACAAACAATTAATCTCAAAAATATACAAGCAACTTCTGCAGCTGAATTCCAGAAAAATAAACGACCCAATCAAAAAATGGGCCAAAGAACTAAACAGACATTTCTCCAAAGAAGACATACAGATGGCTAACAAACACATGAAAAGATGCTCAACATCACTCATTATTAGAGAAATGCAAATCAAAACCACAATGAGGTATCATTTCACACCAGTCAGAATGGCTGCTATCCAAAAGTCTACAAGCAATAAATGCTGGAGAGGGTGTGGAGAAAAGGGAACCCTCTTACACTGTTGGTGGGAATGCAAACTAGTACAGCCACTATGGAGAACAGTGTGGAGATTCCTTAAAAAACTGGGAATAGAACTGCCATATGACCCAGCAATCCCACTGCTGGGCATATACACCGAGGAAACCAGAATTGAAAGAGACGCGTGTACCCCAATGTTCATCGCAGCACTGTTTACAATAGCCAGGACATGGAAGCAACCTAGATGTCCATCAGCAGACGAATGGATAAGGAAGCTGTGGTACATATACACAATGGAATATTACTCAGCCATTAAAAAAAATACATTTGAATCGGTTCTACTGAGATGGATGAAACTGGAGCCCATTATACAGAGTGAAGTAAGCCAGAAAGAAAAACAACAATACAGTATACTAATGCATATATATGGAATTTGAAAGATGGTAACGATAACCCTATATGCGAGACAGAATAAGAGACACAGATGCATAGAACAATTTTATGGACTCTGAGGGAGAAGGTGAGGGTGGACGTTCTGGGAGAATAGCATTGAAACATGTATATTATCATATGTGAAACAGAACACCATTCCATGTTCGATGCATGAGACAAGGGCTCAGGGCCGGGGCAATGGGATGACCCAGAGGGATGGGATGGGGAGGGAGGTGGGTGGGGGGTCCAGGAAGGGGAACACATGTAAACCCATGGCTGATTCATGTCAATGTATGGCAAAAACCACTACAATATTGTAAAGTAATTAGCCCCCAACTAAAATAAATAAATTTATAAAAAAATAAATAAATAAAAATAAAAATAGAAAACAAACAAACAAACAAAAATATTGGT
This sequence comes from Giraffa tippelskirchi, assembly GCF_054371585.1. Classification (NCBI taxonomy): domain Eukaryota; kingdom Metazoa; phylum Chordata; class Mammalia; order Artiodactyla; family Giraffidae; genus Giraffa; species Giraffa tippelskirchi. Next base: position 111,453,021 of record NC_137278.1, on the reverse strand, counting down.
AATAATGATGACGATGGTATCTGCTCCCCTCCCCCACTATATTGAAAATATGGTAATGGTAGATCGCATGCTTTCATCATTATTATTTTCCCAAACTTCAGTCAGTACACTCAGTACATTTCTTCTGAATCAAACTGGTTACTGTTTCTCAGAAACTTTTTACTTAGCTTCTGTGACACTCTACACTTTTGCTTTACCCACTACTCTCTGACAGCTCATTTATCCCTTCATCAATTTCACTATTCATCCAAGACTTTTACATTTTAAGAATTTATCATTGACTTCCCCATGCTCTGATCCCACACATTCTTACTTAGGACAGTTATGTACTTTAACAACCTAAATTTATATGTGGTCAGCTCCACAAACCTCAATTTCCAATGCTGAGCTTTCCCTTGTATTCCCTGTTCCCTACAGAGCGTCACCATGAATTGATCACCCAGGTCTTCTGGAATTAAGTTTCATTTTTTCCCCTACACACCATCAGATCCAGTTGCTGTACCTGTCAAGTGTATGTTCATTGAGTCTATCACATCTGTATCTTTTGTTCCACATCAGTTTATACTTTCATTATCTTTACGGTTCCTTCACTTGCCTCCTTCCTGCCTAGGTCCCTCTCTCTAGGCTCTCCCCTTGTATTCTCTCCTACCTACACATTACTGCCAGATTAATGTTCCTAAAACAAAGCTATAATTATGTTACTTCCATGTTTAAATATCTTGAATGGTTCCTGGCTCCTCTTTAACAATTTAATAAAGTCTAAACTCTTTAGCCTGATATTGATGGCCCTCTCTAACCTAATTCCAAATTACAATTCCAGACGCATCTTTGATGACTCTTCTACACATTTCTACTGCCTTACATTGCTATTGTCTCTATGCATACCTTATCTCTCCCACTAGATTATAAGAATGACAACTACTCTATTTGGTATTCTGCCACCAAACAGTTCATCCATGCCATACATATTTATCTACTGCCCATCCTTCATTAGACACACAGTATGTAGTTTAGAGTATGGAAAAGTGGATCAAAGTTTGAGGTTATTTTCTGAGAACTTAAAATCTAGTAAGGAAGATATGAGTATAATACTACATAGTTGAAGATAAGTGTATTAAAAGAGTAATACGGTTATTCAGCAGAAGCATTACTAGCATTTGAATTGAGCCTTAATCTTTTAGCATAGAGAGGTTTGGATATGCAGAGAGGAAGATCATGACATTTCAGATGTAGGAACCCAATGGACTGAGGTACAAAGGCAGGAAATGGAGGCATATCTCTGGGGAACAGTGGACAGTGCAGTTCAAAGAAGATGAATTGAGGTTGGAAAAGTAGGTTGGGGCTAGACTAGAGGGTCTTGGATGACAAATAATAGAGTTCAAAAATCAGGGGGAAAGTATTAAAGGTTTCTGAGTAAGGGATTGGTGTGTTCAGAGCTGTGCTCTAGGAAGAATCATTTGTAAGATTTATGTACAACAGATTGGCCAACGGGTGAAGATGATTATGGGAGGCTTTTAGGAGGCTCTAGTAATTCTAAAACAGATGGAGGACCCAAATAAAGCACTAGTGGTGAGAATGGAGAGAAGAGAAGACAGCAATAGGACTTGTTAATTACCTAGACAATGGAGACAAAAAATGGAAAGACTCAAAGAGAATGTTAAGGTTTTTAGCTTCTGAGTAGTGGTGTGTGTGTGTTTTGTTGGAGCAGGGGAAAGGCGAGTTTAGTTGGGATATACTGTCAATTGCAAATGGCATGTTCAGATAAATAGATCTTAAAAAGAGCTTTTTAAAAATGGAATTCATTGTATTTTTGATTTGCATTTTCCTAATAGCTAAAAATGTTGAATGTCAATGATCACTGAATTGATCCTGATATGAGTTTATTGGTCATGAGTATCTTCTTTCACTAAGAATCTGTTCAAATCTCTTGCTCATTTTGTACTGGTTTGTAAAATTTTTTTTCAATAAATATATTCCACAAACAACATCTTTGTCCAATATAATATACTGCAGGTAGTCTTTCAGTCTATGACTTGCTTTTTAATTTTCTTAATGGTGCCTTTCAAAAGCAGAAGTATTTGCTTTGAAAGAAGTTTAATTTATCAACTTTTTATAGTTGATGCTTTTGGTGTCTTTTAAAGCCTGCCATTGCTGGGTAGGGGAAATGGAGAGTTAATGACCAAAGAGTAAAAACTTCCAGTTCAATAAGTCCTTCCGGTTAAATAAGTTCTGAGGTAAATAAGTTAAATGAGTTCTGAGTATCGAATGCACAGCTTGGTGATTATTGCTAAAAATATTGTATTTTATACTGGAAATTTGCTAAGAGTAGATCTTGAATGTTCTCAGCTCAAATAAGAAATGGTGATTATGTGATGGGATTGAAGTATTAGCTAATGCTATGTTGGTAATAATTTTGTATCAAATCAACATGCTGTATAGTTTCAGTCAGTCAATCAGTCAGTTCAGTAGCTCAGTCATGTCCAACTCTTTGCTATCCATGGACCACAGCATGCCAGGCCTCCCTCTCCATCACCAACTCCCAGAGTTTACTCAAACTCATGTTCTTTGAGTCAGTGATGCCATCCAACCATCTTATCCTCGGTCGTCCCCCTATCCTCCCAACTTCAATCTTTCCCAGCATCAGGGTCTTTTCCAATGAGTCAGTTTTTCACATCAAGTGGCCAAAGTTTTGGAGTTTCAGCTTCAGCATCAGTCCTTCCAATGAATATTCAGGACTGATTTCCTTTAGGATGGACTGGTTGGATCTCCTTGCAGTCCAAGGGACTCTCAAGAGTCTTCTCCAACACAACATTTCAGAAGCATTAATTCTTTGGCACTCAGCTTTCCTTATTGTCCAATTCTCACATCCATACATGACTACTGGAAAAACCATAGCTTTGACTATATGGACCTTTGTTGACAAAGTAATGTCTCTGCTTTTTAATATGCTGTCTAGGTTGGTCATAACTTTTCTTCTAAGGAGTAAGCATCTTGTAATTTCATGGCTGCAGTCACCATCTGCAGTGATTTTGGAGCCCCCCAAAATAAAGTCTGCCACTGTTTCCCCACCTATTTGCCATGAAGTGATGGGACCGGATGCCATGATCTTAGTTTTCTGAATGTTGAGCTTTAAGCCAACTTTTTCACTCTCCTCTTTCACTTTCATCAAGAGGCTCTTTAGTTCTTCTTCCGTTTCTGCCATAAGGGTGGTGTCATCTGCATATCCGAGGTGATTGATGTTTCCCCCGGCAATCTTGATTCCAGCATGTGCTTCCTCCAGCCCAGCGTTTCTCATGATGTTCTCTGTGTATAAGTTAAATAAGCAAGGTGACAATATACAGCCATGGCGTAGTCCTTTTCCTATTTGGAACCAGTCTGTTATTCCATGTCTAGTTCTAACTGTTGCTTCCTGACCTGAATACAGATTTTTCAGGAGACAGGTCAGATGGTCTGGTATTCCCATCTCGTGAAGAATTTTCCACAGTTTGCTGTGATCCACACAGTCAAAAGCTTTGACATAGTCAATAAAGCAGAAATAGATGTTTTTCTGGAACTCTCTTGCTTTTTTGATGATCCAGTGGATGTTGGCAATTTGATCTCTGGTTCCTCTGCCTTTTCTAAATCCAGCTTGAACACCTGGAAGTTCACAGTTCATGTACTGTTGAAGCCTGGCTTGGAGAATTTTGAGCATTACTTTACTAGCTTGTGAGATGAGTGCAATTGTGCGGTAGTTTGAACATTCTTTGGCATTGCCTTTCTTTGGGATTGGAATGAAAACTGACCTTTTCCAGTCCTGTGGCCACTGCTGAATTTTCCAGATTTGCTGGCATATTGAGTGCAGCACTTTCACAACATCATCTTTTAGGATTTGAAGTAGGTCAAGTGGAATTCCATCACCTCCACTAGCTTTGTTTGTAGTGATGCTTCCTAAGGCCTACTTGACTTCTCACTCAGTCATAGCTAACTTTTTGAGACCCCATGGGTGCTCCTCTGTCCATGGAATTCTCCAAGCAAGAATAGTGGATTGGGTAACCATTCCCTTCTCCAGGGGGTTTTCCCAACCCAAGGATCAAATCCAGGTCTCCTGTATTGCAGGCAGATTCTTTACCGTCTGAGCCACCAAGAGAAAACATAAACATAACATAAATATGTATCAACTCAAGGACTTGCACAAGAATATTTTCAGCAGCTTTATTCTTAAGAGTTCCAAACTGAGAACAACCTATATTTTCATTAATCCATAAGCAGACTGTCGACTGTAGAATGGAATGCTGAGCAATAAAAAGGAATGGATTACTGATATATAAAAGAACATGAATGAATCCCAGAAATGTTGGGTTCAGTGAAAGAAGCCAGATGCAAGACACTACACAGTGCACTGTTCCATTTTTATGAATTTCTTGAATAGTCAAAATGAATTTATAGTGACAGAAAGCAGATCAATTATCACCTGGAACCAGGGCAGGAAATGCTAGAAAGGGACTAGAGGCATTTTTTGGAGGGGTGATTACATTTCGTATGCTTGTCAAAATGTACATTTGCAATGGGTGCACCTTATTGTAAATAAACCATTCCTTAGTAAAGTGAATTTAGCAAAATGTAGGAACTCAGTAAAGACATTAAGCCTTGGGATTGAGTTTAGAGTGTGATTTACATAAAGAATATTGGAAGTTCTAAAATTATGAAGAAATCATAGAGGTAGATGAATGCCAAAGGGAGATCCTTGGAAAGTACCTATCTGTTAGTGACTGAAGGAGGCCGAGAAAATAAGAACACTCAAAAAGTTGATTAAAGTCTCAGGAACCAAGAGAGGAGAGTAAGGGGAAGGTACATGGCACTGGGTGCCTGTACAGAAGGTTCACTGTCTCTGGCTGAATGAGTGGCCAAGTCAGGAAGTCCAGTTAGATGCAAAGCTGCATTGAGCTCCAATGGAGGATAAAAACAGCAGAACTGACTTTGGGAAACTGTGTTCGAGTAATTGAAGCACTGGTGAATCACTTGGTGCTCAGCTTTTAGACAGATCATTAACTTGAACTCTTAAGAAGTACCTGAGCTTTCATATCAGTAGCATCAGTGTTAGAGTTGAAGGCTACAGAATGCAGAATAGCAAAACAGACTCTCTACTGATGAAGAATTGGAAGACAGCCAGGTAAATCACATCACTAGAGCCACATTAGCAGATCTGGAAAAGAAAGTTGGATAGATGACAGCTGCTGTGGAAAGGTGAGGGGACATGGAACAGTTCCAGTCAGTGTGGGCAAAAGAAGGTTGGCAAGGCCGTTCTGAAGCACCACTTCAAATGATATCCACAGTGTGGAGTTATCGACAACTATAGCCCCTGAAAGACCAGAAGGCTGTGCTTTGTGTGGCTGATAAGTGAAACAGGGAGACTCATAAAGTGTCCTATAAACAGCTACTCCCCAATGACAACCTCACAGAAATACCCATTGCGGGAAAAGCTGCTGTAACACATTTGCCGGCATCTTTCGGCTCTCAGTGAATGCACCGGAAAATGGGCTGTGTAGTCTGGCAATCATTAAAAGATATGAGCTCATCTTTTTTCCTGGGCATTGCAATACAATACATTAGTTTTAAAACTGAAAGATGAAACTAGTGTTAAATCCCAGGTCTCCACTTGAACAAAAATGTTTGTAGGGAGAACTGTGTACTCTGAGGACCAATTAGGTAGCTATTTGTATCTCTGAGCTGAATCAGACTGGCCAAAGAGAATTAGTTAGTTCCTAACATTTTAATACAACACAGGCAAGGAAGACAGAAAACATGGGGTGACAAAGGCTGAGGAAAGGGAGAGAAAAAGGCGAGACAACATGGCTGTGAAGAGCTGAGTGGTTTAGGGTAAAGTAAAAGAGCTCTGGAGGGTCGGGGATCTTTAGTTCAATGTAATGTTGAATTTGACCTTGAATGTGATTATTGTTATTATTACACCTTTCTGTAATTACCCCTTTGGAAGTGCTTTCCTGTTTTTAATAGAGATATAATTGACATATAAGACTGTATTTGTTTCAGGTGTATAACATAATGATTCAGTACGTGTGTATGTTATGAAATGATCACCCCCAATAAATCTAGTTAACACTCATCATATATACAGTTACAATTTTTTTTCTTGTGATGAGAACTTTTAATATCTAGTCTCTTAGCAACTTTCAAATGTGCAATACAGTATTATTAACTACAGTCACCATGCTGTAACTTACTTCTCCATTAGTCAGTCATGGTTGACTGATTTCCTGCTTCTGGGCTCTGCCAGTCTGTACTCTGTATCTATGACTGGAAGTCCTTTTCTTGTTAATATAATTACCTAGGATCTTTTGAGCTAAAATAGAATAATAATTTTACCTACTATGAGCCAAGTTTTGTGAGACAAAAAGATGAGACAAAAGGTTGAGACAAAAAGATGAAAAGACAGTGTTTTGAGCTCACGTAGATTGGTTGGTATTGAGAGAGGTTGGTATTAGGAAAGAAAACAGGTAAGTAAACAGGAAGTAAAAATTATAAACATATGTAAAGCACAGACCTATTACAGAGGGAGAATTGCTGATGAATAGTAGATCATGAGGTGGGGAGCGTGAGGACAGGAAGACCTTTAAAAAAGAATAGAGTTCTGAAGCATAACTAGAAATAGTCCAGCTAGACCAGCAGGGGCCACCCAGCCATTTCGGGTAGAGGAGTGAGTTTGGGCAAAGACCTAGAAGCATGCGACAATGTGGATGATAAACTCTGTAACGCTAAGGGTCTCTGTATTGCCAAAACAAACTGTGTGAGAGTGAATAGGTGGAGATGAGGCTGGAAGGATGAGGCAAAAACAATATCAAATTACAATGCTGTCAATGTCTTGCTAAGACACTTTAATTTAGAAGTCCTCCTGGTAGAAAAGGAGAGCAAATCAGTCAATCTCAAGAGAAATCAACCCTGAATACTCTTTGGAAGAACTTATGCTGAAGCTGAAGCTCCAGTATTTTGGTCATCTGACCCATTGGAAAAGTCCCTGATGCAGGGAAAGATTGAGGGCAGAAGGGGAAGAGAGTGTCAGAGGATGCGATGGCTGGATGGCATCACCGAGGCAATGGACATGAACTTGGGCAAACTTCAGGAGATGGTGAGGGACAGGGAAGCCTGGCGTGCTGCAGTCCATGGGGTCTCAAAGAGTCAGACATGACTGGGTGACTGAACAATAGCAACTGGTAGAAAAATTCTGAGTCTGTAATGCTATTGAGGCCCAAACAAGTTAAAATGATGTGCTTTAGTTTAGTTCCTAAGAATGGAATACCAGCCTAGAACATAGTGGGAGTTATATAAAATAAACATTAGAAGTTTATGAATTTTGAATATGTCCCATATTATAATTCAGACAACTTCCCAGAAGTAAGTACTATGATTATCATCATTTTACAGAGAGATTAAATGATTTGCTCAAGGTTACATAGTAGTAACAGCAGAATTGCGACTTTGACCCCAGGCAGACCAACTCTAGAGCTCACACTCTGGCCTTTTATTATAGCAAACAATATTCCACTAAAGCAGGTTAAGCTCCAATACTTTGGCCACCTGAGGAGAAGAACTTACTCATTGGAAAAGACCCTGATGCTGGGAAAATTGAGGGCAGGAAGAGAAGGGGACAACAGAGGATGAGATGGTTGCATGGCATCACTGACTCAGTGGACATGAGTTTGAGCAAACTCTGGAAGATAGTGAAGGACAGGGAAGCCTGGTGTGCTGTAGTCTGTGGGGGTCACAAAGAGTCAGACACAACTCAGTGACTGAACAACAACAACTAACATTGGGCCAGAGTCTCTGAGTGACTAACTCAGAATTATGGTCAAAGCCTTAAAATTTAAGGCTACTGAAGTGTACAGAAGTATTTAGGGGGTAAAATTTATTTAATAGCAGTGTTTTTAATCTATTGCAGTAGTTTACTGATTTTAAAGAATCTGATCAATATCCTTATAAAGAAAATTATTGTCATAAAATTTTATTTTCAAGGCATCAAACCATGTAACTCCATAAATTAAGGCTTATTACCTTGAGATCCTGGCTCTTTTCTGAGTTTCTTTGGACAGGTGCACACTCCTTTCCATAAATGGCATAATTATTAGTCAAATATATTTCTATTATTTGTAGCTTACTGTGGCTTAAACGGAGAAGGCAATGGCAACCCACTCCAGTACTCTTGCCTGGAAAATCCCGTGGACGGAGGAGCCTGGTAGGCTGCAGTCCGTGGGGTCGCGAAGAGTCAGACACGACTGAGCGACTTCACTTTCCCTTTTCACTTTCATGCGTTGAAGAAGGAAATGGCAACCCACTCCAGTGTTCTTGCCTGCAGAATCCCAGGGACAGCGGAGCCTGACGGGCTGCCGTTTATGGGGTCGCACAGAGTTGGACACGACTGAAGCGACTTAGCAGCAGCAGCAGTGGCGTAAAAAAAAACCTGTTTGTATGTAAAAAGCTTGAAAAGGTGGAGGGTTGAAGTGATTTTGAGACTCCTCCGGGACAGTGGTTTCAATGAAAGTGTTGCTTGGTGAGGCAATGTTCAAAAGGGCCACTGTCTTCTTCATCTTTATTTCTAAGTTATCTAAGTTCACTTAAAAGGCAGACTGGGGAGGCACGTGGACTCAGATGATAACAAGTTCAAACCTTTTATGATAATATTCTCAGGAATGAAAATCAAAACAAAGAAAAATAAAGCTGAGTGTTAAAAAGGTGATGGCACACTACATAACTTCCCTCTGGTTTCTGCTTGTAAATTCTTTATCCTATTTAATGGAAACCGGCACAAACCTGACAAGTCAGCAGTGCGATTAAAGATCTACCTAGTCATTAGGGTGAGGAGAAAACAGCAGTCTCTCAGCTTCTTTCGTTTTGCTGTTTCCTTTGTAGATTTGCATTTGTAGTCAGACTTCCCTAAGTGAAAACACAGCCTGTAGTTTGACATGCAACTGCCATGTGGTGAGAAATGTATTTAAAAATAATTTTAAACATTTATTTTTCTATTTGTACAGTATTTCAGCAAGGTGACTCCTGAGCTATTATTAATATATGTCCAAAGTATTGTTCACTCCCCTTATTTTTCTTAGGTGTGTTTAGTTAATATCTTTGAAATGCTAATGGAATGTAGCTAAATAAGGTCTAGAAACTTCCTGAGATCTTAATTTACTTGGTGGCTTAATGTGCTTAGTGTTACTTTGTATTACCCATACTTTGGAAGCTTATAAAATCTCACAGCACTAGTTCATTTTAAAGGCATGCATTTCTTGGGGGAATTTTCTGCATAATAGGCTTCCAAGAGGGAAACAAAATTCAAGGACACATTTAAACAACTTTCCTGAAACAGCATCAGTAGCATATAATTTTGTTAGGCTTCTATATTGAATATAGGATGTTGATGGTCAGATTACATACTTGCTCTTTAAAATCAGTATTAAAGCAATTATTTTATAATAATCCTTTTACTCATAGTATAAATAATAGCTGATACAACATACCTACATAAACTTTACAAATCAATATAGTGTGCTAACTATAATACAGGAGAAATAATAGAGTAATTTATATAATTCACATTTCATTGTAAAAATCTTCAGAACTTCAAAACTTTACTAGTGTCCCAATGAAGTGATCAAATGCTTACAACTGCTAAAAGGGACATTTGGATTTGGAGAAAGAAGACAGAAATTTCGCAAAAAGTCAGGAGCAAAAGAAAGTTCAGAGGCAGACATCAGAATAAGAGCTAGACTATTCAGCTTATATCAGATCCTTGCAAAAACACTTTCACGTTGTACGTCAAATTGTTCCAGGTTCAAATCAGGGGTTCCTTTCTTATGCATATCCCAGGGAGACTGTGAAATATGTGTGGAATGGGGAGAGTTTTTAATTGTGTGAGACTGTCTCAAATGTTGGAAGATGTTTAGGTTCTTGGCCCAGGGCCTGTAAATGCAAGCAGCTGCCCCTCATGCCCATCTTTCAGCACACTAAAAACGGCCCAACAAATATTCACAACAGCCTGTAGGGGGCAGTGTCAACTCTATTAAGAATGAAACTGACTAGAACTATTTTCCATGGTAACCATTAACACACACACACACACACACTGTATTCACACTGTATATACATATACACATATTCACTTCATGTATGTTGAATCAGAATTAAACCTGAGAAATGATATAACTAAATCAAAATGTTTATTGTGCATAAGCATGAAAGCATGAATCACTACACTGTGTTGTGATGAAATACCACCCTTATCTCTAAGTGTCCTTGTCCCACGCAGATTCCTTCAGCATTGCACTGATGGAGTCACTCAATATTGCAAAGCACTGAAGATAACACTCATCTGCACTGTAACTGTTTTCTCATAGATATTTCAATTCAATAGAGGCTAACAATGAATAATTTCACTTAACATCTTAGCCAGTACTTTTCTCAAGTGTGAGCACAACTGAGTCAGCAGATGAGAGCTGAAGTTGAGTGAGTGGATGACAGCTGAGAAATTAATTTCTACAATGCAACAGACTCTAACTCTTAGTACTTAGATAGTAATAGATTATTCGCACAATATACCAGAGTGAGTCCAGTAAAAGAAATGCAGAAATATAAATAAAGTGAATAAACACTTGTCTTTAAAGCCAAGTGTTAGTGTTAGTCGCTCAGTCGTGTCCGATTCTTTGCAACCCCATGGATTGTAGCCCACCAGGCTCCTCTGTCTATGGGATTCTCCAGGCGAGAATACTGGAGTGGGTCGCCATTTCCTTCTCCAAGGAGAAACTCAACTAGTATTAAACTTGTTTTCCAATTATTTAGTCATTAAGATGAATAACAAAGATGAACATCAAATATCAACAAGTGTCTCTGAATAGGCACATGGAGTCCTAAGAGTTTCTAGTCAGTTGAGATAAATAATAGTAGAGGTGATTTGCAGTCTTCGTGATATTCTGTGAAGGCATAATCACAAAAGTGCAGAGCTTTTACCTGACACAGCCTGATCTACAACCTCCACCATATATGCCTTACTAGGCTTCAGATTTCTTATCCATAAAAAAAGAGGGATAATAATCATTCTCTCCTAGTAGAGATTTTATAGGGCAGAATGGAAGTCGATTTTACAGAATGCATATCCCACGCTTCCCTGCAAAGTGCTCAGTGAACACTGGCAATTGTTACAATAATTATTTTTCTTCCTATGCTACTAAGGATTCTCCTCTTATGTTTCTTGAAAATATCTTCTTGAATTAACACTGTATTCTTAACACTAATAGATGGCAATAACATTATTTCCATTCTGCAGCCCCATGAGGGAAAAAAGTACTGGACTGCATTTTTCCTCAGCTTTTGCCATGTTTAACCAATTATACCACTACTGGTTGTTGAGTTTCACTGGTTATTGCTGTGAGGGATAACATTGATATACTCAGTGTTTGTTCAGGCCACTGCCTTCAAATTGTGTTCCATACAGTCAGGTGTCTTTGTTGTTGCTGGTATATCTTGGGAGGGTGAGTGAGGAAGATATCTTTAACTCACCAAGGCTGCTCTGCCTTGCTGTACATAGGTTTCTGTACAGTATTTTATTTGAACAAAGGGATCCTTGGCTAAAAAGGTTTGAAAACGATTGCTTTCTAGATCATAGTTTCTCCAAGCATGGCATGAGAATCACAGTATTTGGTATAATGTTAATATCTATAATATTGTAATACCTATACTGTTGTTTCTAGCTTGGTGGCAGATACATTCAGAGTATGGGGGATATGAATGTGTGTGAGAAATTGTACCTGCCTCTGAGCAGTGTAGATGAAGAGCTTTGAGAGCTTGCAGGATGACTCAATTCTGTTTTGGAAATGAGAGAACTTCTTGTCCAAATGGTAACATTTGAACAGGTTCTTGAGTAATTAAAAAATGGGTCAGGGTTAATGGGGAAAGGGAATACAGGAAGAGAGAAAAGCAAATTGCCGACTGATTTTAAGCAGTTTTTTAAAGGAGATTTAACAGGACTTAAATGAATGCAGGTATGGAACTAGAGTTGCAATAGATCAGGGAGACAAGGATAAAAGTGAGATTTCTTACCTGAATAGCTAGGGAGTGAGATGGTCCAGGGAGAGCATGTAGAATAAGACTGGAACAGGATTAAAAATGGAACCCTGTAAACTGTGACCTCTACCACTAAAGGGTAGGAAAGACAATGAAAAGGGAGGACCAGTCAATGAAAGAGAATAAGGAGGGAAGGAAGGAAGATGAGGAAATGAGATTTGACTCTTGGGAAATCAAGATTTTTCAGATCACGACTGCTGATTGTAATAATGATGCAGAAATATCTGACCAAATGAAGGTTGAAAGTCACCCTCATAACTGCAAAAAGAAGTATCTGGTGACCATTTTACCTGTACTTGATGGATGGAAATCAGAGTGGAAGGAGCTGAGTTGTTAGTGGGAGTTGAAGAAATAGATGTCAGGGTTGTGTTTTCCACTCAGTTTGAGGTAGATATGAAGGAGGAAGTGAGAATGGTGGGTGACAGAGGAGGTAAAGGAAGAAGAGAAGCTTAGTGTGTGCACAAAGAAAACTGACATTTCCGAAGCACATACAATGCACAGAGTTTCACTTGCAAATATGTGAACTTTGAGCATACCTGTAGGCTAAAAGGAACGGTAATGACATGACAAAAGAAAAGAAAATTAGAGATGATGCAAAGAGGAAACACCAAGAGGGAATTTGTCTTTCCTATATCAGGCATCCTTGGAATGGGTTTGAAGAATGTGATGCTTGAATATTTGGGTGCAGAGTTTCTGGAATTTTCTCAACTTGGGTGTCTGTCTGACCTGAACGGAGGGCTTTGCCAAAAGAGAAATAGATTCGTTAAAAACGACAGTTTGACTCCAATAATAGCTAACACTTACGGGATGCTTACTCTGTGCCAGACACTCCGCTAAGCACTTCATATGCATTGATGCCTCTATCCAACAACTCTATATGGAAATATTATTTTTAATCCCCATCTTATACCAGAAGAAACTGAAGCACAGAAAGTTGAAGTCACTTTCTCCAGGTCACATAGAATATGGCAGAGGTCAGAGCTGAACCCATGCAGTCTGTAACCAGAGCTTGTGTTTCTAAATCCTGTGTTAAACTGTCTACCCAATAGTATTTCTACATGAATTACATAACTACTCTCAGCCCACTTGCTCTTATTCTAGACTCAGAATCGAGTTCTGGCTATTTGGTTTTCTGCTGTACTTCAGGAAAGGTGCACTTGACTTTAAGAAGCTCATGAATATCAAAACCTTAATCACAGCTATATGGATGACACGAGTTCATGCTTTACAAACCAACCATGGCCCTAGTCATATTAAAATCAAAGTTGCAAAATAAAGAAGCATTCTGCAAAACCTTGTCTGCTTCATTTAGATAACAGTGTGCAGAATGAATGGAAAGATAAAAATGCTCAGAATTTACCATTTCCTTTTCCTTTTTTTAATTTGAAACCCCACGGTATTAAGGATGATATCATCAAGCAGTTTGGTTTGAATATGCTCCGTGCTGGACTCTGCAGATTACCAAACTAATGACATGCACACTCCTTGCCATTGTGACACTTCTCTTCTCTCAAGTGGGAATTTCAAGTGACAGACTAAAGCTGTTTGCTATCAATTTTGCAAAAAAACACATCTGCCAGATAGCCAAGATTTAGTTCAGAGACAGAAATCAATTAATATTCTAATTTGTTACCTGTCATTAGCATCACACCATATTATGCCAAGTCAAAAGTGATAACCTTTATGTAACATATGTTCCTAAAGGAGTTTGATTTAGGGAATATGTTTCATTTCTGTGGAGTGTTGCTCCCTGTGTATAAATCCCATTAGAAATTTCAATTATACAGGCAGTAAAAATTGTGATGGATTAAAATGAAAGTGTAAAATATGCAGTTGCATATTTATCATAAAGCTGTGTGGCTGTATTTATGATTTAGTTTTTCTAAAGTTATTTGCCAAACCATTTAAAATTTTAGGTATTTCAGTTGTTTTTTCCCTATTACAAATATCAAGGAGAGGGTTAGCAGCATCACATTTCTAGAGATGTTACCTAGATTCTCTGACCTTCTATTATTTTAGATTGCTGGTCAAAAGTAAATCTCCACAGAGGAAGACTGATTACTTGATCTGATTTCCAGTGCCTAAGAAAGAAATACAGGAATGGGATAGTGGCTTGGGAGGAAGGAATGAAATAAGTTTAGCCAAGAGAAAGAAAATGGGAGAGTTGCACAGATATTTTCCGCTGTTGATGAACAGGGAGGAAAATATAAAGTATAGATGGCGCTAAATGGAAAAGGCTAAAAGATAAAGTTATCACTATAAATATGGAAACAGCTTGTTTTTTCAATATGAATGACACAGTCAAGCATTGAAATGATGCTTTCTTTGGTGTTAGAAATCAAATTTTAAAAATTTATTATACTTGATTTATAATGTTGTGTTTATTTCTACAGTACAGCAAAGTGATTCAGTAATACATATTTATACACTCTTTTTCATATTCCTTTCCATTATGGTTTATTACAGGGTATTGAATATAGTTTCCTGTGCCATACAGGAGGACCTTGTTTTTCACCTTAAAATTTTTTCATATGCTTTAAATTTTCAGCCTTTTAAAGCCTCAAAATCTAAGAGTGGAGGTTCAGGATATAAGCCAAATCAACATTGATTCATTCATTCATTCACTTGACAAATAGAAATTGAGTGCCCTATATATATTAAGGATCACCAGGGGTGAAACTATGCATAGAACAGACCCACATTCTTCCCTTCATAGAGGTTATATAATTTTGAAGAGAGCCAGAACAATTTAAAAACCATTAATAAAATACATAGCATTTCAGATGGTGTTAAGTAATACAGTGAGAAATAAAGTAAGGGGGAGAGGACAGGAAATGCTGATGAAGTTGGGATGGGGTGAATGGATTATAATTTTGAATAGCATGGTTGGGTAAGTCCTCATTAAGAAGATGACATTGGGTGACAGCCTAAAGAAAGTGAGAGAATGGGTATTTTGGGGGAACATGAAATTCCACTGTTATCAACGCTGCCATTGCCTCTCATATTGTTTACTCCTCCAGAGAAGGAAATGATGCTGAGGACAAGGCAGAATATACATTTGATTTGGTGTTAGTCATTGCTTTCTCTGCTTCCCTCTAGCACATTTCTTTTAAAGCAAGCATTTTGATAAAATAGCCAAGTGAGAGTTTGCCCTCATGATAGATGCATTTAGTTTTTGCCCTGTAGTTATGACTTCAAAGTCATATCAAAAGTTAGCTGAATCAATCCATTAGCTCAGCAGCAGAGAAAGAACGAGAACCTGAGAGCCTGTGTTTCCCCTTTAGGGCTCGCTCTACTGGACCATCTCCATCTTCCCTAGGTTATGAATCTTCATGCTGAGAATGGAAATTACTGACAACTGTGCTAAGAGTATCTCTCAGATGTATTTGAATTCATTAAAAGTGGGCAAACAGATCAACAAGTTGTTAGTTCCAGGGAGGATAAGATTCCTTGCAGTTTAATTTTGTCCTTATAGAATCTTTCTCTTATGAATTTTGTAAATCGCTCATCTAGATTGTTGCAACAACCTGCTTTATTTTTTCTCCTTGTCCCTCTAACATATTTTTTAACACAATAGCAAGAGTGAGTTTTAAATTTTTATTTATTTTTAAGCTTTTTATTTTATATTGGAGTATAGCTGATTAACAATTTTGTGATATTAATAGTTTCAGGTGGACAGCAAAGGGACTCAGCTATACATATGCATGTGTCCATTCTCCTTCAAACTCCCATCCAGGCTGCCTGATTTTTAAGAAAAGCCTACGTCAGATCATGGGATACCTCTGCTCGAAATGTTCTAAAGGCATTTTATTTCATTCAGAGTAAAATCCTGTTTCCTTAGAATAATTTACAAGGCTCCACATCATGGAGCCTCATGTTTGCCTTCTGCCATTCTCTACTTTGCTTTATTCCACCAAAGGCACACTGAGTTCCTTGCTGTTCCAGGTGGTTTCTTGCCCAAGGGTCCTTGTATTTCACAGGTCTTAGAACTTTCTCCTCCAGGTTTCCTTACAAAGGAAATCAGCTCAGCTCATCCAAGCAAATAATAACCTTTCACCCTTTACCTCTTTGCCTTTCCCACTTTACTCTCCTGTTTTCCATATATTATTTATTATTCCATGATGGACCATATACATTTGCCTCCTTATTGATTATTTCTTTTGTGAGGGCCAAAATCTACGTTCCCATTAGACACTAGATAAGTATCTGTGTGTTTAGCCACTCAGTCATGTCCAACTCTTTGCAACCCCATGGACTGTAGCCCACCAGGCTCCTCTTTCCGTGGGATTTCCCAGGCAAGAATACTGGGGTGGGTTGACATTCCCTTCTCCAGGGGATCTTCCTGACCCAGGGATCAAACCCAGGTCTCCTGAGTTGTAGGTGCAGTCTTTACTGTATGGGTCACCAGGGAAGCCCAGATAAGTGTCTAGTAAATGTTTATATTTCAATAGAAAAGACCAACCTGTAATTTAAGATTTAAATTAAATGCCATTGATTGGACTTAGTGCTACACACACTCAAACTTAGGTCCAGTTTATGTTTTCTTTCCAGATGACCACAAAGAAAATGTTAAAAATTGTGCAAACATTTTTGAAATATTAACATATGAGTGAAAGAAAACCAAATTTGTAATAATGGGAACGTATGTTTTTGTTATTGTTTAGGAATAATCTTTACAATGGAATAATTTCATAAATAAAGATCAAAAATACAGACGGCATAACCCATAAACATTAATATTCTCTGGAGAGAGAGACATTGAAGAAGATAAAAAGAACCCACCTACATTAAACACAAGATAGTTTTCTTTATAAATTGGATTTTCATTTATTAAGTATATTTTAATACTTTAGAATACTCCATTTCCGAGAATATACCATTTTATTTTTGACATACTACCATTCTAACAATAAAAAAAAAATCACAGTTACGCTTATGTTAAGAGGAATTCTGCTTTTTGCTTCTAATGGGTAAATTGATTCTCAACCATATATTTTTACACAAGTAACAATATGTAATACTCACATGGAATTTTATGCAACTCATTCATAAACTTCTCCTTCAGCTTGGAAAAGGCATCCTCCTTTCCTTCCCCGGGACTGGCTGGCTCTGTGGCATTATGTGGTAGAACAGTCGCCTCAGTGGTGACTGGCGGGGCTGCCAGCGCCTCATGATGACTCTCGCTCACCATTGTAGGTTCAGCTGAAACTGTGAGGGGAGGGAAGCAAAAAAAGCACAATTCAGAATGGCTTACCTGACCCAGGGTTAGAGCTATTCTAGAGATGAAAAGACAGGAGAGGGCACACCTGCTGGGTAAATAGCATGTCATTAGCATATTACTTTATGTTGGCTCATGAAATATTTATGGAACCACAGCGAAGGTTCTTCCCCAGAAGATGAGGCCATACATAGTTATTGAAAGCATTCTCTCCTAACAATAGAATGAAACTGTCAAATCTCTTAGTTACATATACAGGCAATTATTTGCTGTGTAGATTTAACTCTTTAACCCATGTCTTACTTAAATGCACATGAAACAATTATTGATGACATACATGCTCTGTACTCTAAACATTTTGTTTTTTTTATAAGGAAAGATGAGATGAAATATTTATATTAAAACTGCTGATAAATGATAGCGTACATTCAAAATGTTAATCAATTTTAAAATGTTTGTAAAGAATACTATTGTAATATTGATACTCCAAGATTCCTGAATGTTATACAGAAATTAATTTTTGAATCTCATTTATTGATAGTATGCTTTCCTCCCAGGTTTTTTTTTTTTTACATTTACCATAGATAATACCATGACCAATAATTCACCTGTCTTGCTGGGTGAATTTTTGACCACTGTAAATGTGACATGATTGACTATATCAAGGCACTGATGATAAAACATGACTTGTCTAATTATTTTAGTTTATTTGGCTTGATTATATTATTGAACTATTTTATTAAATTTATTCAATTACTTTAAATGTTTATCTCCAAAATAGTAAAGAATTAATCCTTAAGGTTTGTTGTTTAGTCGCTCAGTCTTGTCCAACTCTTTGTGACCCCATTGCCTGCAGTATGCCAAGCTTTCAGAGTTTGCTCAAACGCATGTTCATTGAGTCGATGAAGCCATTCAACCATCTCATCCTCTGTTACCCTCTTCTCCTCCTGCCCTCAATCTTTCCCAGCATCAGGGTCTTTTCCAATGAGTCGGTTCTTCACATCCGGTGCCAAAGTATTGGAACTTCAGCTTCAATAGCAGTCCTTTCAATGAATATTCAGGGTTGATTTTCTTTAGGATTGATTGGTTTGATCTCCTTGCTGTCTAAAGGTCTTCTCCAAAACCACAGTTCAAAAGCATCAATTCTTCAGTGCTCAGACTTCGTTATGGTCTCTCACATCTGTACACGACTACTGGGAAAGTCATAGCTTTGACTACATGGACCTTTGTCAGCAACGTGATGTCTCTGCTTTTTAATATGCTGTCTAGGTTTGCCATAGCTTTCCTTCCAAGGAGCAAGCATCTTTTAATTTCATGGCTGCAGTCACCACCCACAGTGATTTTGAAGCCCAAGAAAATGTAGTCAATGAAACAATCTTAGCCTTCAATGCAGAAAACAGTTCCAGTTTTCTTCACTAGCTAAATAACGTTCGACAAAGCATTAAACTTCTTAATTGATACATCTTTTGAAATATGAAGAATTGAAACCTGCCCTGCCTAGATTTCTCTTAGTACTTGAGAAGTGCTCATATAAATGGAAGGAAGGTCTTCTAACAGGGTCATATTCTCCAATCTAAGCATATTCTGGACTTTAACACTTTTACTGCATAATGTAAGATTTCAGGCTGTGCTGGTGACGGTGTACATGATTTGGGACAGAAATAGATAGATACAAATAGGCCTGGGCCTAACTTCATGGTCTCAGCAGGGAAGCTGATGGACCAATAAAGCCCTTTTGAGCTGCAAAGAAATGGATTAAAAAGAGAAAACAGATAAAGGATTTTTATAGAATTCAAGCCTTCTGTGAATTAATCATGCCTGCTTTCATCTTTAGTGAAAATATAATTGAAAGTAGAATAATCTCAAATGTATGGGATTTATTAAAATCTTAATCAAAATCTAGAGATTTGGATCTTCTGAAAGGAAATAATGGATGAGCCCGATACATGAAAGTGAAGGTTACCCAGTCCTGTCTAACTCTTTGTGACTCCAGGGACTACGCAGTGCATGGAATTCTCCAGGTCAGAATACTGAAGTGGGTAGCCTTTCCCTTCTCCAGGGGATCTTTCCAACCCAGGAATCGAACCCAGGTCTCCCATATTACTGACAGATTCTTTACCAGCTGAGCCACAAGGGAAGCCCAAGAATACTGGAGTGGGTAGCCTATCCCTTCTCCAGCGGATCTTCCCGACCCAGGAGTTGAACCAGGGTCTCCTGTGTTGCAGGCAGATTCGTTACCAACTGAGCTTGATACATATATGCAAATAATCAAATTTTATAATTATTCTCTTTTCAAAGCTCTAAATTTTTCACTAGTAGCTACTAATACAATCCTAAGAGGGTAGAATCAGACAGATAGGGGTTCAGGGCTTCTCTGTTCTTGAGTTTCTTCATTTGTAAAAGGAGAATAATCATACTAAGTATGTAAGGTTTTAATTTATGCAAAGAACTAAGCACAATGTCTGGCATATAAATTTGTTTCTTCTATTGATTAATTGATCATCAAGTTGATTAAGCTATCCCTCTCTCCATCCCTAACATTTTTTGGCAGCTCAGATTTTTTCTAGATTGTGGAAAAATTTTATTTTTTCTGATTCAAGGTCACTTTTCAGAAGCTTTCCCTGATTTTCTGATTCTGCTTAGCTTTGGCTCTTGTCTCCCTGCAAAAATTTAGAGTACTGTTTTCACTGTTGGCACAACCTAGATGAAACTGTTGATACTGATGATACCTTAGCTCTCACGTTTCATGTGACTCAGCAAGACTTTAATTACATACACACACAAATGCAAACATATGCATGAAATATTTGTATGTTTTAAAAAATGGATTTGTTCCTCTACTATGAGAATCACCAGATGCTATATGCATCATTACTTGTCTCCATAGGATAGTTGAGGATATTTGAGGAATTATGGTTTATTGTGGGATTTAAAGGAAATGATTGTGCTAAATAAAATAACTAAGTACAACAGTGTCATCATTAAATTAAAGGTATATTACCTGTTTCAGCTCAATTTCTGTCATGTTCTGAAAGTGGAATGTCATTCCTGGGATGAGCCTGATGTTAAGCTGTTCCCTCTAACTGGCTACACACTTGTTCACAGCTTTTGTGCACACAGATGTTTGGGTCCTTTCTCTTGGATTGCTAAACATTTTCATATTTCCCCAGTTTATTCTGGAATGTAAAACATTTCTATATGTAGGCTGAGTGGTCTAAAAGGCTATAGGAAAAATAACGCATGTTAAAGAGAATCAACATGTAGAAAATGACCTTGAAGTTTATTCAGGGTTTTTTTGCTGTTGTTGCTAAGGAAATAAATGAATGTTTCTGTAATTTGCAAAAAAGATCCTTTTCAGACATAAGTTAAACCTGGAAGGTGTTTCATTAAAAAAGGTAATATCTATAAACTTGTAACTTACTAACCAATGATATTATCCCAACTTTTTCTGATTCAAAAACATAAAAGATTATGTAAGAAATATACAGGTAATGCTTCTTTTTACTTAATGTATACCACCGTGAAATTTAAAAAAAACGTCTTTTGCAAGTTATAAAGATATAATGGGCAGCTAAGGATCTAATATACTAACAAAGACTAATTAATTGCTGAATTTATTTTTATTCTTTTATATTCTGAGAGATATTGTCTGTAAATAACAAAACTAAGAATAGTTATGTTGCTCTTGAAAATGCATATTTATGGAAACAGGATGCTTATGAAGAAGCATCATTTGCTGATATAAAAACTAGCTAATTATTGAGTCCTGACTAATGTGATGACTTTATATTCTCTTATATACTTTAGTGCATGTGACTTTGTTTGTTTATTCAGAAAAAAAATTTATGTTCTACTCAACTCTTGATAAAAAAAAAAAGCCAACAATTACTGAGGATTTGATGTGGCTTAGATATAGAGAATCAGAGTTCCCACACTACTCCCATGAGATAAGTGTAATTAGCACCCATTTTACAGGTGAGGAGACTAAGACCAATTGGTTCATAGACAGTAGCAATTAGTGGAGTTGAGATTTGTACCTAGGTGTCCTAGCCACTAATATAAGGGATATGTACACTTTGAGACTAAAATCTAGTAAACTTGTTTTTTGAAAGAGTTTTGGACCATAACCCTTAGTAAGTAGTACGTTGTGTATTGTTCTCCAGTATACACACTCTCCCACTATGTGTTATATATGAAACACATTTCACATTGAGCAACTTGCCCTTGCTATGTGTGAAATATTCTGATATATTCCATTCTATTCTGTTCTATTTTAGTAAATTCTAGTTATGCTTATTAGTTTCACAAACCACTATTGGCTTCATAACTGTTTGGAAAATCACTATAGTAAGGGATCTGTTGAGATACAATAATACTAAACAAGGCTAATAAAAACTAAAGATGAATTTATTAAGAATTTACTATGTGCCAAAATGCTGGCATTGATATTTAAGTATAATATCCTCAGTTCTGTCTGCAACTCTGAAAAGTGACTTGGTCTTATTTTATAGGGGAAAAAAAGGATTGTGAAGAGATTAAGTGACTTATTCTACACAGATTTAGCCTGATCCAAGGTTCCTTCCACTAATCTTCAATAATAACATTTAAGTGTTATTAAGCAATTAAATCAGTACTAGAAAGGTATTTTATGATTTACTTTTGAATTGAAAAATATTTTGTATTTCTATTCACAAGTTTACCAGTGAATAGAAAACACAAGTCACCTTACTAATAGAAAGGAGATTGATTAATTTTAGAGGTATAGTTACTGAGTTTGTTAAAGTGGAATTTAATATCATGGAGTATGCCAAGAGAAATATTATTAAATAGAAAAATAAATTCTCCCCCAGAAGAAAGCTGAGGTCACAAACAAGCAATTATAAAATATATACATATTGCCCCTGAAAAAAAAAAACAACAGTGCTTAATTTCACAAATAGTAAAAGAACTGAAAGTTAATATATATTCATTGTAAACGTGGATAAATATAGATGTGACAGTGAGTATACAAAAAACTTGACAATGGGTAAAAGACCATAGTTTAGAAAAATACTTTATAGAGGCCAAAGTAACAGAACATAGTCTATAGAAGCACTCATTTTTTTTCCTAGAAATTCACAATAAAGAATTAATATAAGAATGTTTATAGTAGCTCACTTGTAGTATTTTAAGATCAGAAATTACCTAACAGAGAGGTTAAAATTATGATAATCCATAAAATAATGTTATTAAAATTAAAGGTAAGTATTTACAAATCAGGAAATATATTATAGTATTAGATGAAAATGCAAATGACTAAACATTATATAAAGTATGTCCAATTTTTCTGGATAAGATTTTTTTGTAAAAAAAGATTGGAAAGATATACTTAAAAATGTCAACATTGTGGTAGTATATTCACTTTTTTAATGTATGTTTACATTGTCAACATATTATAAGCCTAAATTGTTTTAAATTATGCATAGGGAGAAAAGCTTTAAAACTGTTTTGCTCTTGAGGAAACTGTACCTTGCAAAAAGAGATTTATTTCCTAACACCAGATTTTCAAAAAAACACTTTACGATGTAATATAAAAAGCTAAACTGCTAGAAAGAAGGATTCAGCTACATGATTAGCAAATATAATATGCAAAATAGTGACTGGGTAAAATAGAATGTAGAAAAAATTTTAAGGTATCATGAAGGCTAATACATTTGTGGTATAAAATGAGGAAAATCAGAATTTTTGGTTGCCATGACAACTTCCCTCTGTTTCTTATATTTATTCTACTTAGTAGGACTTTAATTATGTCTATCTCTGGATCTGCAAATTGATATGGATTTCTTGGCTTATACAGTGACATAGTCTACCAACCTGCATCAACATAATGATTTTTTGTTGAAAGAACTATTTCCATCTGTATTTAAGTATTGCACTTTGTAATAATAGCATGCAAAATTAAAGAGCAAACAGGAGAAGAAGGTCAAAAAATATTGAAAAATATATTATTACTAAGAAAAGTCTTTGAATGTAGAAATGCTCCAAACTGAAAGTAATTCTTGCAGAAATTATTACAGAATCCAGGAGATATCACAGAATGTATTAGTATGTATTTTTGAGGTGGAGGGCAACATGTAGTGATTTTATTCCATCAGAATTTCCTTTGACCTTCTGTAAGTGTAGGTGAAAATCCTAAGAAGATGCCCTGTGTGTCCCTCCCCCCACTTCAGAATGAGGTCTTCAACTTCAGGGAGGGCTCTTGCCAACAACTCAAAGCTGAGGAATCTCTCCTCAAGAAATACCTTTGGCTAAAGGGAACTGCTTTGCCCAGTCTTAAACCCACTTGCCCAGGGACAGCCCACATCCAGTGCCTGGGATGCTGGTGGAAAAGTCTGTCCTCCTGTCTTAGTTTGGTTCATCTCTGAAGCGCCCCCTGGAATCAGCTAAAGGCTGTGGTAACTGCATCTCAGTTTCAGCAACCTCCTTGCCTAAGTCTTCTTCCACCACTCTCTTAACATAGAAAGCATTCCCCAGTAAGCCACCTCTGACTCAGGGCAGCTTTCCAGGGAATCCAACCTATGATATCCACTTTGAAAGATTTTGGGGAAAAAAAAGTAAACCACTGTCAAAAGCTTCATTTAAATTCTTTCCCAACCCAAGGATCCTTAGGCAGTAAGTGAACTCTCACAGCATGATCAAAACCCTCTACAAGTTTGCAAATGTTTGAATGCGAGGCTTCAGGTGTACCGTCTCTCTCTTAATATACTTTCCCTTGCCGGAAGTAAGAGGACAGCTAGAGATTGTATGGCCCCTGTCATGGCAGGAGAAAGGTGGCTTCTGGTGACAATGCCAATAAAATGGCAAGAGAGAAAAGGTTGTTTATCAGAACTTAGAGCAAATGGAAGCACAGCATGCAGCCTATCTTCATGAAACCATAAAACATACAGGGTCGTGGGCCATCTTTCTTCAAAATATTGATTCAAAATATATCCAGGTATGTCCAGATTTTACCTATGTCTTTCATCACAAAAGTCTCCTAAGAGGTGCAGGAAGAATTCTGCTTATGAATATGGTTCTCAGCCAGTATCTCTCATAGACATCTGCAAATTGTACACAAATGGGCTTGCTTAGCTTTACTTTGAATAAAGAGTCAACATTCCACCTCAGTCCTACAAATGTCAGTTATGAATACAAGGATGTCCTTAATATATGAATCCCAGTGCTTGCCCATCTGTTGTCCCTTTTCACTGGAACATCCTGCTCACAGACTCTAATGGTGGAAAAGGATCTCTGTAGATTACACCATCACCCCTTACAGCCATGGATGCAGCAAGTTTAAGGAAAAAATGAGTATCTAATTGGAAAAGGTCAGTTTTCATTCCAATCCCAAAGAAAGGCAATGCCAAAGAGTGCTCAAACTACCGCACAATTGCACTCATCTCACATGCTAGTAAAGTAATGCTCAAAATTCTTCAAGCCAGGCTTCAGCAATACGTGAACCGTGAACTTCCAGATGTTCAAGCTGGTTTTAGAAAAGGCAGAGGAACCAGAGATCAAATTGCCAATATCCACTGGATCATCGAAAAAGCAAGAGAGTTTCAGAAAAACATCTATTTCCGCTTTATTGACTATGCCAAAGCCTTTGACTGCGTGGATCACAATAAACTGTGGAAAATTCTGAAAGAGATGGGAATACTAGACCATCTGACCTGTCTCTTGAGAAACCTGTATGCAGGTCAGCAAGCAACAGTTAGAACTGGACATGGAATAATAGACTGGTTCCAAATAGGAAAAGGAGTACGTCAAGGCTGTATATTGCCACCCTGCTTATTTAACTTATATTCAGAGTACATCATGAGAAATGCTGGGCTGGAAGAAACACAAGCTGGAATCAAGATTGCCGGGAGAAATATCAATAACCTCAGATATGCGGATGACACCACCCTTATGGCAGAAAGGGGAGAAGAACTAAAGAGCTTCTTGATGAAAGTGAGAGAGGAGAGTGAAAAAGTTGGCTTAAAGCTCAACATTCAGAAAACTAAGATCATGGCATCTGGTCCCATCACTTCATGGGAAATAGATGGGGAAACAGTGGAAACAGAGTCAAACTTTATTTTTTTGGGTTCCAAAATCACTGCTGATGGTGATTGCAGCCATGAAATTAAAAGACGCTTACTCCTTGGAAGGAAGGTTATGGCCTACCTAGATAGCATATTTAAAAGCAGAGACATTACTTTGCCAACAAAAGTCCGTCTAGTCAAGGCTATGGTTTTTCCAGTGGTCATGTATGGATGTGAGAATTGGACGGTGAAGAAAGCTGAGCACTGCAGAATTGATGCTTTTGAACTGTGGTGTTGGAGAAGACTCTTGAGAGTCCCTTGGACTGCAAGGAGATCCAATCATCCATCCTAAAGGAGATCAGTCCTGGGTGTTCATTGGAAGGACTTATGTTGAAGCTGAAACTCCAATACTTTGGCCACCTCCTGCGAAGAGTTGACTCACTGGAAAAGACCCTGATGCTGGGTAGGATTGAGGGCAGGAGGAGAAGGGGACAACAGAGGATGAGATGGTTGGATGGCATCACTGACTCGGTGGACATGGGTTTGGATAAACTCCGGGAGTTGGTGATGGACAGAGAGGCCTGGCGTGCTGCAATTCATGGGGTCGCAAAGAGTCGGACACGACTGAGCGACTGAACTGAACTGAATTCAAGAGCACCTCACTTAGATGCTGGCCTGAGGCCAATGACACTCTTTAGCATGAAAAGCTGAGTGAGGCCAATAAGATTCTCTCCTTCAGGCAGTGAAGCTATGAAATACCCTTAAAGAAAGTGAAGCATAGAGAAGAGGAGAAGCATGCGAGCTGTCACAGAGTTAATAAGTAAGAGAGTCAGGGTTTCAAATGCAGCTGATCCCAGGGCTCACATTTGTGACCACCATGCAGTCCATCCCTCTGTCTGTCCTGCTTGCTTTGGCTTGGTTTTTAGTTCTTTCTGAGTTTCACTACGTAGTATCTTACAAAAACTAATATTGATAGTAATCTGAGTATCTGTACCTTATTAATCAAGAAAGCATAATGAGAAGGAAAATCTACTATGTGGGTTCACTAGGCTTAGTTGTTTCTGGAATATCTGAATTTATAGCCAGAGGTGCTGAATGCTGTCACTCAGACTGCTCTACATTCATAACTGGACGTGTGTGGGGGAGTGAAAGACCTGACGATGCTGAGTGATAGGGGGCCTCTCTTGTGCAGGTTTACAAAAGTTCCACGGAGACTCATTGGTAGTGCAGTGATTAAAACATTCAACTGTGAATACATTTTTTTTTCACAATACATTTTTCTCCCCGTTTTTACATCTGTGAAATGAGGATTTATTTTCCTTGTAATCGATAGCATCTCACTATCACTGCCAGCCAGGCCTGTGCACACCCAACTGTCTTCTTACTTCCATTGATGTTCCAGTAACAAATCATTTAAGGGCCATGTGAGGAAGAGATCTGAATCCTGGCATTGGTCTGAAGCTTTCTAATGTAAGCTCATACACTCAAAACTAGCAGAATGAGAGTCAAACAGTTTGGAAGATTTTAGAAGCACTAATGGAACAATATTTAAAGAAATGCCTTATCGAACACTCTTGATGGCACAAAAGAAAATGGTGTGTAAGAAAAAGATGGGTATCGTCAACTCTGAGCTGAGAACAGATTTAGAAATCTTTGTAATTTATTAACCATTCTCTTTTGCTTTTATTTTCCTTAGCATACACGAAAATGATACACAATAAAATCTGTCTAAATAAGTCAATGATCATTCAAAAAGTACAAAATAAAAATTCAAGTGATATGAAACCATTTCTTGACATAATTTGCAGTACTTTTTCTTATTGGTCTATAAAATATTGCTGCATCTTATAATTAATGGTTTCTTAGAGTACATGAAATAGACATTTCCTAAAGAATAAGAGAAAGCATGAGCATTGTTTACAAATAATATAAAGTAATAAACTGTATAAAATTTTAAACAAACTGAGTTTCTCATTCCCAGAAGATCAATCACCACAATTATATTTAATAACTATAATCAACATAAATTTCAGAAGAACTAGCTAAAACAAAAATGAATCCCAGAGCCAAATGAAAACCATACTCACTGTGACATTATTTCCCCCCTTAGATCTATAATATAGAGAATAAAAGAATGGAAACAATACATATCCAAGTCAAAACCGAAGTACTAAATTACTGTGGTAATAATACAGAAAATCAAGAATTCTTACACAAATTGAAAATTTCCCACCTATAATAGGGAAAGAAATCTTGGAAATTGGGATATCAGAGATGTTTCTAAAGCATCTAATAATAAATTCACAAATTTAACATTTTTTCTAGTAATCCGCTTATGTACACCCATTTCTCTACTAATGCAGTTTCAAAAACTATAATTTATTTTCAAAGCATCAGTCAGTAATGGAGAACTTTCATAGCTTTAAAAGGCCTCCCAAGATTTTGGTAAGAATGACAGGGTCATGATCAAGAAAAGACAGCAAAGAGCTATTTCAAATGCATTATAAAGACTTCAAGTACATTTTGTAGTGTTTACAAATGAGAGTTAAGGTCTCCCTTTTTTATTTTTTGATTAAAAAAAGACATGAAAACCAAGAGATGGAAAGGCAATTTTGCATGGATTAATTTAGCCTAATTTTCATCAACAATGTTTTTGTGTTCAATGTTAATTGAAGTTACCTCTTGTGTTGTTGTTTAGTCGCTAAATTGTGTCTGACTCTTCTGTGACCCCATGGGCTGTAGTTTTCCAGGCTCCATGGATTTCTCAGGCAAGAATAGTGGAGTGGGTTGTCATTTCCTTCTCCAGGGGATCTTCCTGACTCAGGGACAAATCCTTGTCTCCTGCACTGCAGGCATATTCTTTACCACCAAGCCAGCTGGAAACCCCATCTCCTCTATACAGTAAGGTGTAAAACTTGATGCTTTTGGCAGTTTTGGAACAGACACAAGTTAACTGGATCAAGCCAAATGACTCTTAAAATGTTTTCTATAGCAGTAACAGAATAATCATTTGAAATTCCCATCCTCCATCACTTTGCTGAAATCCTGCTCTGAACTTGTGCTGTTTCTGAGCTGCAGCACTTGAGATAAAATGTAAGCTTGTGACTCAAAGCCCTCTTTGATCAAACAGTCTGCAAACTGTCATTGTTTTGTTACACAGGGAAGGAAAACTTTAAAATTGATCTACCCACAATTCAGATTGTGGTAAATATGATGGAAATTGCTGCAGTATCCAGTTAAAAACAGTATATTAATAAAGAAAATACCTAACAATAAGCCCATACTATTAGCGGACATTTTTTTAAGAGCTTGAAACATAACTTATTTAATGCTCACTAACTAAACCCCATGACTCATTCCATATTATGTCCTTTATAGACAAGAAAATTTACCAAAACTTGCATAGCTAGTAAGTGTTGGAGCGAGGCTTTGAATTGCCACAGGCTAGCTCCAGGGCCCATGGAATTTTGCCTCACTAATAAATAAATACATGTTGAATGAATAAATTGTGTGCCTAGAGTGTGTCTGGTATGATACTGGGTGCTCTAAATACTTTAAGTAGTTCATTCACCATCTGTATGCATTCCTATGCATACCGATGCATATCGATGGTTTAAATCCAATGTGATATATGCTCTAGTAGAAATGATTATGAAAGACTGAACTGAGAGGACACACCAGGTAGAAAACCACACTGGGATTTAAATATCTGTGTATAGTTGGTCCTGAAGGCTAAGTTTATATACTTAATATATCGGAAATGAAGTCTTAAAAAGTGATTTGGCTTATTCTTCCTGAATTCAACCTTCTATTAGTGTGCTAATGAATTAATTGGGATCTGAGACTTGAATGAACAATACACACAATTTACCAAATAATAATAAACAAGATCATGAGTTAGTTGCTTACCTAACAGTTATTCCTTCCTTCTGATTTTGGATAAGCCATATTTTTTTTCCCCATGTAACTACTACTCCTTATCCCTAGCTGATGGATAAATCTTACTGTCTCTGTGTCAGTCATGGTCATCCCATATTTCTTCCCAATGGATGGTTAGTGCAATGGCAAGTGATCCAGTTTGGGCCTTTGTGGTATAAGAAGAAGTCTAATGGGACTTGGAAGTCTACTGGGTGATGTCTGGGAAAGTTTTTCTAACTCCTAAAAATATATACACAGGAAGTAATTTCTCTTTCATTGGTTTGTGTTATATTTGTGTGTAGCAGCTAGACCTGCTTGTAACCATGTTGTGATCATGAGAGACTCTAGTAAAGGACAAGACTGATGCTTTAGGGGTAAAGGAGCTGAAAGTTGGGAGTAATCATGGCGCTCATGATAGGCTGAGCTGCTGTACTATTTAACCCTACAACCACCATACCTTGGAACTTCTTGCAATGAGAGAGAATATATTTTCTTTGTGGTTTAACCCATTTTGTGTTGCATTTTGTGTTGCCTACAGTTCTAGGCGGTACCAGTGGTAAAGAATCTTCCTGCCAAAGCAGGAGACATGAGAGACCAAGGTTCAATCCCTGGGTCAGAAAGATCCCCTCTAGAAGGAAATGGCAACTCACTCCAGTATTCTTGCCAGGAAAATTCCACGGTCAGAGGAGCCTGGCAGGCTATAGTCCATGGGGTCACAAAGAGTTGGACACAGCTGAGAACACATGCATGCACACTCAGAGTCAAAAGCTAGCAGTTACAAATACTTCCTAACATGATCTCCACCATAACAAAAGTGAAATATTTTCCATAGGCTTATTTTCTACTATGCTATGCTAAGGCTGTTTGCCCATATCCTTTACTGTGTGTGTCTGACCTCTAGTTTTTGATTCTTAGTCTAAGAGACGCTCATTACATTTTCTCCTGTTCAGAACAGACTCTTCCTCTACATGCCATGAATTATGGTGAAGATCGTAGTCCTGCATCCTAAAGTGCTAGATAAATACAAACTGAATTGATTTGAAATACCAGAAAATTTTGGCTTTATCATTGGTTCTAATTTAGAAGATTTTAAAGGTTTAGGTAAGGTTCTAATTTTGTACATTTTATTCAAATTGATCTACATTCTAATATGTCCATCGCTAATCAAAATGTGTGAGTTTGGGGACATTGTACAACTGTGCCTTGATCCACTTGGAATATTATAGAGGTAAATCAGGGGAAACCAAACACTTGGAAAGCATATGTGAAAGGCAGGTACCCTATCATGTCTATTACGTGGCACACTCTTCATGCATTTCTTTGTTGTTGTTTAGTCACCAAGTCATGTCCGACTCTGCAGCCCCGTGAACTGCAGCATGTCAGTTCCTTAGTGGGTTCCTTTTCTTTTGCTTCTTCTCCTCTCACCTTTAAGGATCAGTGTGAAAAA
The DNA here is from genome assembly GCF_054371585.1 of Giraffa tippelskirchi. Taxonomy (NCBI): domain Eukaryota; kingdom Metazoa; phylum Chordata; class Mammalia; order Artiodactyla; family Giraffidae; genus Giraffa; species Giraffa tippelskirchi. Next base: position 111,422,297 of record NC_137278.1, on the reverse strand, counting down.
TATGACTTGATAAAAATCGTTATTGATAGTTTTTTTTTAACCTTCATTTAGCCAGCAATTGGACTCAATGCCATTTCCATTTGAGTGGTTCAGTAACAGGACAGATGAATATATTGCAGTTTGTATCATAGATCTTCAAAGGAAAAATTCAGTGTAATAGTTTGGTGTTGAGAAGCATGATCTGTAAATATCCTCTTATTTGCATAATTAACAGGCATGCTGGCTTACTGACAGCAATGTGTAGAGTCAAATTGCTTTTTCATTGTAGATTTAGTAATTACAGACACTATAATTTTCTTGACATGAAGTCATTCTGTATGTAGTCTTATCTCTTTAGGTTTTTCCCCAAGCATATGAATAACTTGATATTATGACATGGTGGAAGAAAACGGAAAAGTGATCTAAAGTACTTGTCCTGAATGTGTCCATCTTCCTCTTTGAAAGCTGTGGGGTGACTTTTAATCCAAAATGCCATATTATAAGATCTTTCTGATATTCTCAATTAGAAAGTATCCCTACCTTACTGTGAAGCAACAGATGCAGGGAAGATTTACAATTTGCCCCATTGTGTAGCTCAAGAGCATTGATGTTTAGAACCACAGGTTTATTTAAACAACCTGGTTATAAACTATGATGCATTTGTTGGGAGAAAATGTTGATATTTAGCCAAACTTTTTTTTCTTTCATGCCATTAATATGCAACTGCTTTTCTTTAAAACAGGTAATAGCAATAGCTGAATCTCAATTAATATCCAACTAAGAAGATATTTCAGAATGAGGACACACTGTTACAGAGTCATCACTGAATGTCATATTACAGATAAACTAACACTTTTACCAAGGTACAAGTATTCTAATAGCATGAATAAAATATAAGTGCTGATTTCAATCAACTAAAAGTCACCCTGTATTATAGAAGGTAAAATAGAGAATCAAATAGGAGCTATGACTTAATATCATTTCACTTGTTTACCAGAGATTTTATTTTTGGACATCACCTGTGGGCTTTTGAAATCAAAGACCAAATCAGTGAGAAAGAATAGCAACTGAAAAAAAAAACCCAAAACTCAAACCAAAAGACTGTGTGAAAGCTTTGTGCCAAACAAAGAAAGAAAAAGGAGGAATACCAGCAAAGCACCACTAAAATTAATGGAGTAAAATTATAAAACTGAAGTGAAATATGAGGGGTTTTATAGAAACAACTTCAAATCACATAATGTTCAAGGCTAGAAGTAGAAAGTGAAAGTGAAGTCGCTCAGTCGTGTCCGACTCCTAGCGACCCCATGGACTGCAGCCTACCAGGCTCCTCTGTCCATGGGATTTTCTAGGCAAGAGTACTGGAGTGGGGTGCCATTGCCTTCTCCTTGTAGAAGTAGAAAGAACAGGCAAAATATAGCTCTACTAGAAACTTTCAAGCTACACAGGTGAAAGTAATAACATACCTAAAGGAAAAATAAGTCAAAATGTAGGAATTAGGGTGTAAAAGTGATAAAATCCATCAAGGGGCAAGGAAACCTGACCCAGGAATCAAACCCAGGTCTCCCACATCAGAGGCAGATTCTTTACCATCTGAACCATCAGGGAAGCCTACAAGGTAAGTAGTGTAGTTAAAGAAGGAGCTTGGGAGCACACAGGAGCTCGTGGATGGCCAGCTTGAGAGATCTGTTTTGACTCTTGTCTTTAAGAGTATTCTAAGCCAGTGTTTCATCAAAACCAGACAAAGGTGTCACAAAAAAAGAAAATTATAGGCCAATATCACTGATGAACATAGATACAAAAATCCTCATATTAAAAACATGTTAATTAGATCATACTAAAAAGATATTAAAAAGATCATACATATTAAAAAGATATTAATATGTATTAAAAAGTTCATACATCATGACCAAGTGGGCTTTATCCTAGGGATGCAAGGTTTTTTCAATATTTGCAAATCAATCAATGTGATACACCACATTAACAAACTGAAGGATAAAAACATATGATACTCTCAATAGATGCAGGGAAAGCCTTTAACAAAATTCAACACCCATTTATGATAAAAACTCTCCAAAAAGCAGGCATAGAAGGAACATGCTGCTGCTGCTAAGTCGCGTCAGTTGTGTCCAACTCTGTGCGACCCCATAGACGGCAGCCCACCAGGCTCCCGCGTCCCTGGGATTCTCCAAGCAAGAACACTGGAGTGGGTTGCCATTTCCTTCTCCAATGCAGGAAAGTGAAGAGTGAAAGTGAAGTCGCTCAGTCGTGTCTGGCTCTTAGCGACTCCATGGATTGCAGCCTACCAGGCTCCTCCATCCATGGGATTTTCCAGGCAAGAGTACTGGAGTGGGGTGCCATTGCATACCTCAACATAATAAAAGCCATATGTAATAAACCCACAGCAAACACTATCCTCAATGGTGAAAAATTGAAAACATTTCCCCTAAAGTCAGGAATAAGACAAGGGTGCCCACTCTCACCACTACTATTCAACATTATTTTGGAAGTTTTAGCCACACAAATCAGAGAAGAAAAAGATATAAATGGAATCCAGATTGGAGAAGAAGTAAAACTCTCACTGTTTGCAGATGACATGATCCTCTACATAGAAAACCCTAAAGACTCCACCAGAAAATTACTAGAGCTAATCAATGAATATAGTAAAGTTGCAGGATATAAAATTAACACACAGAAATCCCTTGCATTCCTATACACTAACAACGAGAAAACAGAAAGAGAAATTAAGGAAATGATCCCATTCACCATTGTGACAAAAAGAATAAAATACTTAGGAATAAATCTACCTAAAGAAACAAAAGACTTTTATATAGAAAACTATAAAACACTGTTGAAAGAAATCAAAGAGGACACAAATAGATGGAGAAATATACCATGTTCATGGATTGGAAGAATTAATATAGTGAAAAAATGAGTATACAACCCAAAGCAATCTATAGATTCAATGCAAACCATATCAAGCTACCAAAGGTATTTTTCACAGAACCAGAACAAATAATTTCACAATTTGTATGGCAATACAAAAAACCTCGAATAGCCAAAGCAATTTTGAGAAAGAAGAATGGAACTGGAGGAATCAACCTCCCTGACTTCAGACTATACTACAAAGCTACAGTCATCAGGAAATTATGGTACTGGCACAAAGACAGAAATATAGATCAATGAAACAAAATAGAAAGCCCAAAGATAAATCCACACACCCATGGACACCTTATCTTTGACAAAGGAGGCAAAAATATACAGTGGAGAAAAGACAATCTCTTTAACAAGTGGTGCTGGGAAAACTGGTCAACCACCTGTAAAAGAATGAAACTAGAACACTTTCTAACACCATACACAAAAATAAACTCAAAATGGATTAAAGATCTAAATGTAAGGCCAGAAAACTCCTAGAGGAAAACAGACAAAACACTCTCTGGCATAAATCACAGCAAGATCCTCTATGACCCACCTCCCAGAGTAATGGAAATAGAAGCAAAAATAAACAAATGGGACCTAATTAAACTTAAAATCTTTTGCACAATGAAGGAAACTCTAAGCAAGGTGAAAAGACAGCCTTCAGAGTGGGAGAAAATAATAGCAAATGAAGCCACTGACAAAGAATTAATCTCAAAAATATACAAACTGCTCATGGAGCTCAATACTAGGAAAATAAATGACACAATCAAAAAAATGGGCCAAAGAACTAAACAGACATTTATCCAAAGAAGACATATCGATGGCTAACAAACACATGAAAAGATGCTCAACATCACCATTATCAGAGAAATCCAAATCAAAACCACAATAAGGTACCATCTCATGCTGGTCAGAATGACTGCTATCAAAAAGTCTATAAAAAATAAATGCTGGAGAGGGTGTGGAGAAAAGGGAACCCTCTTACACTGTTGGTGGGAATGCAAACTAGGACAGCCACTATGGAGAACAGTGTGGAGATTCCTTAAAAAACTGGAAATAGAACTGCCATATGACCCAGCAATCACACTGGCAGGCATACATACTGAGGAAACCAGAATTGAAAGAGACACATGTACCCCAGTGTTCATCACAGCACTGTTTACAATAGCCAGGACATGGAAGCAACCTAGATGTCCATTGGCAGACGAATGGATAAGAAAGCTGTGGTAAACATACACAATGGAATATTACTCAGCTATTAAAAAGAACACATTTGAATCAGTTCTAATGAGGTGGATGAAACTGAAGCCTATTATACAGAGTGAAGTAAGTTAGAAAGAAAAACACCAATACAGTATACTAACACATATATATGGAAGTTAGAAAGATGGTAATGAGAACCCTATATGTGAGACAGCAAAAGTGACACAGATATAAAGAACAAACTTTTGGACTATGTGGGAGAAGGCGAGGGTGGGATGATTTGAGAGAAGAGCATTGAAACATGTGTATTACCATATGTGAAATAGATCTCCAGTCCAAGCTTGATGCATGAAACCGGGCACTCAAAGCTGGTGCACTGGGACGACCCAGAGGGATGGGATGGGGAGGGAGGTGGGAGGGGGTTCGGGATGGGGGACACATGTACACCTGTGGCTGATTCATGTCAATGTATGGCAAAAAGCACCACAATATTGTAAAGTAATTAGCCTCCAATTAAAATAAATAAATTAATTTAAAAATTAAAAAAGCCAGTGTTTCCTAACTTGTTAAAAAATAGTATGATAATATACAACTCATACAGTCATTATGAAATTAGATAATATGTGAATAAATGTATAGTAGGCACTCAATGATAGTTGATAATTGATTTAATGCAATGTTAATGATGATGAGGATAGTGATAACCATCATCATTAACATCATCATCATCACCACCATCATCTTGTCCCTATAGCAAATACATCCCTATTACAGAGCTAGATGCTAGGAGCTTCTCCTGCTCACATGAAGGTTAACATAGTATTATTTGCATGTAGATTTTGCTGTTAGGAAAGAATGTACAAGTAAGAGATTCCCTAGATGCCTAGTCCCTAAACAAATATTGGCATTCTAACTTAACATTAGACTCTTGTGGATTGGTTAGTGTTAATTATATCAAAAGATAACTTTCAAAATAATTTTCTATCACTTTGAAGACCAGATCCTGAAATATGGTCCATTTTGTCTGTCTGCCTCTCTACCTTAACACTCTCTGCTTCCACAGTAACAATTAGACTCAGAAATGAAACAAAATTTTTTTTTTCTGTTTCTTGATGGAGGTGTTCACCTTTCTCTGGAGTAGGATCTAAATGTATATATCAGATTTTATCAAGTATTAAATAAAAAGGCAGCTGCTATTAAAGGAGTTTTTCAGAATTCTGTGTCAAACTGGCTGAAATTTCTGAATTTCTCCATGGCCTTGGCAAGGTTTTGTAGGAAACTGAGAGGTAGGCATCAATTTCAAAGCCCCAACTTCCACGTAGTATGTATATGGGAATCTCCTTTGCTAGCACTAGCCACTCTAATACAGCTGTAAGACCATTAGCCTCCAAACCATGAGGCTTCTAGAAACCTGCTGCTTCAGAAATTAACAAGTTCTGAGGATCAGAAAGAGCCAGGAATGGATCTAAGGATGACTCCATGGAATAATGGTTGGCCCATGTGGTAATGCTTTGGTTCCAAATTTCATTTCCTTGATTTTTTTTTTTGTTACCTTTTCAATACTTGTATAGGCAGCTGTTTCACCAACTCAGTATTTGCCTGACTTATTAAACTATCCCCTGCAATAAGTAGAAATATGACATAGATGTGAGGGGCAGGTTCTGTTACTAAGTTAGGTAGACCGGGCCAATACATATGTGCTAGGTAAGAGCATGGGCTCTGAAGCCAGAATGTCTGTGCTTGAACCTTGTGCTGATTAATATTAGTGACTGGTGTAGATTTCTTCTAAAGGAGGCAAATCTCTCACCAGTTAACCTCCCCTGTAAATGGAGGGGTTGACTGGGAGCTCAGTGTACATGGTTGGAATGTACTGATGAGCAGCCTTCTCTTATAGATACCTGGGCAGGTAGTGGCAGGTAGGCTAGGAATGACCTCCATTATCAAGATGAGGAAGGCACATCTGTGAAAGTGGACCCTGTTTTCTTTCCGACAAAGGGCCTATTCCTGTTCTTTGTAACAGCCTTTGAGACACAGAGTACCCTGTTCTGCTTCTCTTTTAGTGCTAACTCTTCCCAGACCCCTCCCCACATTAGTAAGCATGCTCCCGTGTAAACTGGAGCCAGTGGCCTAGTTGTGAGTTGGCAATTTTCCATTAATAAATTACTCCATTGCAATTACTCTCCAGGCAAAAATCTTTGGTCAATTTGTTAAAATATCTGGGGCCAGTTAAGGAAAAGGGTTCTTCTCTCTGGAATGCATTTTCATCAAGTACTTCAATTATAGTCTTCTCATATTTGGTGCCTTAATCAATTATTATAAAATGCTTTCTGTCCATAGGAAGAAATGTTTTCACATTGCCCAGTTTTATGTGCTTCAATGCTTTTTTTTCTATCATTTGAATAGCTTTTGGAAGGAAGCATATATAATCTCTGTGGTAAATATGCCACCAGGAACATGATGAAAACATGACCACTTTTTCTTTGATATATAAAAAGACTCCTGTCCTTTATGTTGGAAAGGGGAAAAAAATGAGGACTTTATAAAGTATTTTTGTTGCATTTCTAGAATTATATCATGATTATCTACTTATGTATTTATTTTCCTCACCAGCGTCTGAGCCCCTTGAGTCTTGGAATAGGATGGTATTTGCAATATTTGACACAAAGTCTCAATCTCTACTACAGAGTGGTAGAAATTTGATTGTGTTTAGGGTATATACTTACAATATTTGTAGAAGCAGATATTGTATTTTCCTGGCATGAGGGAGTAAGACATATAAACAGGTACAATAGATGAATTTGCCTGTGATTCTTCATGACTTTTCCTGAGGAGGTGTCACGAGTAGGCTCTGGATGCATTCCTGAGTTTTGCATGTTAGATCAGCTTAAGTTCAATTTTGAAGAGAATTGGGATTAGCAGAGATGACATAGTATTTGAACAGTGAGAATGGGGCCTATTTCAAATCCTGAGTGAATATAGATCCTACGCAATATTAGGCACAGTTTGTCATTGAATCTTTTTCATCAAAAATGCTGACAGTGAAGAGAGAAGGCAGCTGGTAGACAGCAAAAGGATAGGGAGCATTCAGTGTCGAAAGAGGGAACAAAATCATGCCTTATTCATGATAACAAGTAAAGAAGCCAGCCAGCATCTTGCGAAGGGTGTTAGAAGAAAAGTAGGAATCAGCTTATTCAGATGGCACTTTGTAGAAAGCCATCATCAGAGACTGAATAGGGTTCTGAATGAGAAAACAGCATTCCAGATGAGGTAAGAAAGGTGTGGCATTGAAGGGGATAATTAGGAGTTTGGGCTTAACATGTACACACTATTGTTGTTAAGTCACTAAGTCATGTCCGACTCTGCGACCCCATGGACTGTAGCACAGCAAGCCTCTCTGTCCTCCACTGTCTCCTGGAGTTTGCTCAAACTCATGTCCTTTGAGTCGGTGATGCCATCCATCCATCTCGTCCTCTGACACCACCTTCTTCTCCTGACCTTAATATTTCCCAGCATCAGAGTCTTCCAAAGAGTTAGCTCTTTGCATCAGGTGGCCAAAGTATTGGAGCTTCAGCTTCACCATCAGTCCTTTCAATGAATATTCAGAATTGATTACCTTTAGGATTGACTGATTTGATCTCCTTGCTGTACAAGGGACTCTCAAGAGTCTTCAGCACCACAATTCGAAAGCATCCATTGTTCAGTGCTCAGTCTTCTTTATGGTCCAACTCTCATAGCCATACATGATGACTGGAAAAACCATAGCTTTGACTATACAGACTTTGTCAGCAAAGTGAAGCATCTGCTTTTTTTTTTTTTTTTTTAATATCTGGCCTAATTTGTCACAGCTTTTCTTCTAAGGAGCAAGCATCTTTTAATTTTGTGGCTGCAGTCACTGTCCACAGTGGTTTTGGAGCCAAGAAAATAAAATCTGCCACTGCTTCCACTTTTCCCCCTTCTATTTGCCATGAAGTGATGGGACCAGATACCATGATCTTAGTTTTTTCAGTGTTGAGTTTTAAGGCAGTATTTTCACTCTCCTCTTTCATCCTTATCAAAAGGCTCCTTAATTCCTCTTCACTTTCTGCCATTAGAGTGGTATGATCTGCATATCCAAGGTTGTTGATATTTCTCCCAGAAGTCTTGATTCCAGTTTGTGATTCATCTAACCTGGTATTTCACATGATGTACTCTGCATAGAAGTTAAATAAGCAGGGTGACAATATACAGCCTTGACATATCCTTTCCCAATTTGGAACCAGTCCATTTTTCCACATCCAGTTCTAACTGTTGCTTCTTGATCTGCACACAGGTTTCTCACGAGACTGGTAAGGTGGTCTGATATCCCCATCTCTTGAAGAATTTTCCACAGTTTGTTTTGATTCACACAGTCAAAGGCTTTAGCATAGTCAATGAAGCAGATGTTTTTCAGAAATTCCCTTGCTTTCTCCTTGATCCAGTGAATGTTGGCAGTTTGATCTCTGGTTTCTCTGATTTTTCTAAACACAGCTTGTACATCTGGCAATTCTCGGTTCATGTATTGTTGAAGCGTAGCTTGGAGGATTTTGAGAATTACTTTGCTAGCATGTGAAATGACTGCAATTGTGTGGGTAGTTTGAACATTCTTTGGCATTGCTTTTCTTTGGGATTGGAATGAAAACTGACCTTGTCCAGTCCTGTGGCCACTGCTGAGTTTTCCAAACTTGTTGGCATATTGACTGCAGTACTTTAACAGCATCATCTTTTAGGATTTGAAATAGCTCAACTGGAATTCCATCACCTCCACTAGCTTTGTTCATAGTAATGCTTCCTAAGGCTCACTTGATTTCACACTGCAGGATGTCTGACCGTAGGTGAGTGATCACACCATCGTGGTTATCTGGGTCATGAAGATCTTTTTTGTTTAGTTCTTCTGTGTATTCTTGCCACCTCTTCTAAATATCTTCTGCTTCTGTTAGGTCCTTGCCATTTCTGTCCTTTATTGTGCCCATCTTTGCATGAAATGTTCCCTTGGTATCTCCAATTATCTTGAAGAAATCTCTTGTCTTTTCCATTCTATTGTTTTCCCCTATTTCTTAGCATTGTTCACATAAGAAGGCTTTCTTATTTCTCCTTGATATTCTCTGGAACTTTGCATCCAGATGGGTGTATCTTTCCCTTTCCCCTCTGCCATTTGCTTCTCTTCTTTTCTCAGATATTTGTAAGGCCTCAGACACTCGTTTTGCCTTCTTGCATACCTTTTCTTTGGATGGTTTTGGTCACTGCCTTCTGTACAATGTCATGAGCCTCCATTCTTCAGGCACTCTGTCTACTAGATCTAATCCCTTGAATCTATTCATCACCTCCACTGTATAATCATAAGGGATTTAATTTAGGTCATACCTTAACGGCCTATTGGTTTACCCTACTTTCTTCAATTTAAGCCTGAATTTTGAATAAGGAGCTCATGATCTGAGCCACAGTCAGCTCCAGGTTTTGTTTTCCATCTTTGGCTGCAAAGAATATAGTCAATCTGATTTCAGTATTGACCATCTGGATGGTGTCCATGTGTAGAGTTGCCTGTTAGTATAAACACTATTATATAAAAAACAGGTAACCAACAAGGACCTATTATATAGCATACAGGATATCCTCAATATTTTGTGATGAGCTATAAGAGAAAAGAATCTGAAAAAGAATATATATATATATGTGTGTGTGTACATACACATATATATAGAGAGAGATAGAACTGAATCACTTTTCTATAGACCTGAAGCTAAGACAACATTGTAAATCAACTACACTTCAAAAAAAAAAATATCAACAACAACTTAGGCCACTGCAGGAGTCTACACTGCCCTTGAGACTTCTCTTTGGCCTTGCTGGTTAAAGATTATAAACACTGCCCCAGTAAAGAAGCCAAGAAATCTGTATCAGAATGTCAATTGATTTCAGAATGTCAGTGTCCAAGGTTTGTAGTTTGAAAAATTCGCACATGCTTCCCCTTTCTTACTGCAGTCTGTCTCCATCTTGTCTGGGCATTTACTTGACTGCATATATAATTTATAATTGAGGCCTGAATCTTCAGCTGTTATCAACCCAGATGGGAAGAATAGGACTGACGTCCTTAAATTTGAGTATTTTTCTTTATGAATAGGAATGAAAGAGAGAAGAGCTGTAGCAATTTCTTCCCACATGATCAGTCACTCTGTCATCTTTCACACACACATCTTTTTTCCTGAATCTGTTATCTACACGGTCACTCCTTTGACATTCCACCTATAGACATTTACACGACTGCAAATGACAAAAAGCTCACATAAATGAATGTTCAACTTGATTTAAGCATGAAATTCTAATACCATCCAGAGACGGATCATGCTGTTTCAAAATAATTTTTAGTGTAATTCTACAAATAAACCATTTATACCAATAAAATACTTGTTTTCTGTGTATTGCATAAAATCAATTTATATTCAAACATTTGGCTATTGTCAAATGCATGTTTTTTAGTGAGCTTAGAAACAAACTACTGTAGAGACCAACTGTGAAACATTTTTACTCTATGAAGAACAATAAAACAAATTAGAATATTTAAAAGGTAGGAGAGCAATGGTGACAAGATCACTTTGGTAGTTGTGGGTTGCCTCTAACAATTTTCTACCTCTTCTTACAGCCGATTTTTTTTTTCTCCCAGCTCTTGACTTACTTACTCATTAAGTAGAGGGATTCATAAAATTAATTATAGGACAAAAGTTGATATAAGTACTAAAATATCACAGACAAGGAACATAAGTTTTCATTTTCTTTATAGTTAATTTCTAGAATTGACTTACAAAATGGAATTTTATAACACATTTCTACAAGATTTTTATTTAAAAGTTAGGAAAACTTATGTGAGAAATAGATTTAATATTTAGAATTAGTTTTCTCTGTGTGTATTACCATGTTTTCTGGGTGATAGTGATGTTTTATTTGCCTACCTTATATCTTAGCTGTCCTATTTGTATCCAGCAGAGTTTTTTTTTTTTAGCAAGAGTTTATTCATTCATCAATGTAACGGTGGTACCTTTTTAAAAATGTAAATTTTCTCTGAGGGATTAAATTTGAGTAACTCTAGAGCATTACTCTGGAGAAGGCAATGGCACCCCACTCCAGTACTCTTGCCTGGAAAATCCCATGGACGGAGGAGCCTGGTAGGCTACAGTCCATGGAGCTGCTAAGAGTCGGACACGACTGAGCGACTTCACTTTCACTTTTCCCTTTCATGCACTGGAGAAGGAAATGGCAACCCACTTCAGTGTTCTTGCCTGGAGAATCTGAGGGACGGCGGAGCCTGGTGGGCTGCTGTCTATGGGGTCACACAGAGTCGGACACGACTGAAGCGACTTAGCAGCAGCAGCAGCAGAACATTACTCTCAGAATGTGTTTGGGTTTTAAATATTATTACATACACACACATCAACATCAGTAATTTATGTATTCCTTTACTGAATTCTGGATAAACTAGTAGATATGTGAAACTGATCAGGGATTTGCATTCTGGGGTGAGGTAGCTTTGATCATTATTAAGTAAGGACAGGCAAATCTCCAAGCTTAAATTCTGGTAGAAATATGGCTTTGAAACTCCTTCTTATATCTTGCTTTAAAAGAAAAAGAATTTGTGTTAAAAGTCTTGAACATTTTGCTTATTTCACTATTTTCAATGAAATGTTCTTGGCCATTTCTATTCCTGTGTTCTCATTCCCTGGACCAGAGGGACTCCTGTCTCTTGCCAGACTCAGACTTCTAGATTATTCTGCTTGAGATATGACTTTAAGTTCACTTAGAGCTAGACCATAACCCTTGGCCCACCTGATTTCGACCCACCCCTACCTTGACTTTTATATGGTGATATTGCAACAAAGAAATAATCTAGAATTCTATGTGACCCCATCAAATTACATTGACTTCAAGTTGACTTGAAGTGTATTTCTTGGGTGTATTTTCATCAATCTCATAAATCTCAGAATACTCCTATATAATGCATTTTTCTAAATATAGATATGAATTAAATATGGACTCCAAAGAAAAGACACACCAGGTTGCACTGAATGATTTGTTCCTGAAATTTCCAAGCTAAGACCTATAGAAGGGGAGTCATGGAACTGCATCCTTAAATTAATAATGTTGAGCTTTTCAAGAATGCTTAAGCCACATCACGTCAAAATGAAAATCAGCAGGTTTCCAAAACCATGAACACAACTTGACTAGTTTTGACAGTCTATTTATTAATTGCTGCCAAACTGTAATTGTTATTGCATTAACGTTGCCTATCTGCAGAAGAGCAGTGTCAGCTAAGCATCTGCCTCTGAAGTTTGAATATAAATTTATTTCTTTACGTTTCATCACTGATCTTTAATGTTCTTAATATTTTCAGGCAATTTCATCTACAGCATCAAATAAATTGTGGAAACTGGAACTAATTGTTTCTCCTAATTGACTAACTCTCTTACCTCCTGTTGTGTGTACAATGCATGTCATCCCGGCTGCACGCAGCAACAGGAGGGAAACTATTAATCAATCATTGAACAATTAGTTCTGATGGGAAGATTTCTCCACTCTGTTGAAAGGGAAAATAACCTCCTCAAAGGTTAAAGGGACACACTTCTTCTGTGTATTTGCTGCTAAAGGAGAAAATATATAGATTAGGCTGATTATTTTTCCACACAAAACTTTAATTCTCAATTAGTTTTCCTTAAGCTTGGCAGGAGCACCCAGACATTATAATTAGGACCCAAATCCCTTGATATGCTGCATCATAGGTCCATGAATGTCTGCTTCCACAGCCAGTACATGTTATTGCTGTGAGTTATTTCTTGGTGTGCTTTAATTGCCAGGTTAAACAAGGGATGTGTGTTCACAACTGTATTTCCTTCACCAAACACGAGTCACATAGAAGTTGCTTAATAAATATGTGTTAAGTAAATGTATAGCTCAGTTGGTAAAGAATCTGCCTGCAATGAAGGAGACCCTGGTTCAATTCCAATGGGGGGAAAATCCTCTGGAAAAGGGACAGGCTACCCACTCCAGTATTCTTGGGCTTCCGTTGTGGCTCAGCTGTTAAAGAATCTGCCTGCAATGCGGGAGACCTGGGTTTGACCCCTGGGTTGGGAAGATCCCTTGGAGAAAGGAGAGGCTACCCACTCTAATATTCTGGCTTGGAGAATTCCATGGGCTGTATAGTCCATGGGGTCGCAAAGAGTCGGACTTTCAAATGTATAAGTAGAATTTGTTGTCTTCAAAAATAAACACTGCAGGCAATTTTAGATTATTCATGCCACAGAAGGCACTTCTCTACAAGAAATCCATAGATAGGACAGTTCAAATGATATATGTTTGAACTCTTTTTCTTTTACTGGAGTATTATTGCTTAACAATGTTGTGTTAGTTTTGATTGTACAGTGAAGTGAATCGGCTATATGTATACATATACCCCCTCTCTCTTGAACCTCCCTGCTAACTTTCACCCCATCACATCCCTCTAAGTCATCACAGAGGGCCCAGCTGAGCTTCTGGTGTTTTATAGCAGGTTCCCCCGAGCTATTGATTTTGCACACAAGAGTGTATATATGTCAGTCCTAATCTCCCAATTCATTCCCCTTCTGCATGGTATCCATATGTTTACCCTCTACATCTGTGTCTCTATTTCTGCTTTGTAAATAAGATCGTCTACACCATTTTTCCAGATTCCACATGCATATGTTAATATACGATATTTATTTTTCTCTTTCTGACTTACTTCACTCCATATGACAGACTCTAGGTTCATCCACATCTCTACAAATGACCCAGTTTTGTTCCTTTTTATGGCTGAGTAATATTCCATTGGATACACGTACTACATCTTCTTTATCCATTCATCTATCATTGGACATAACTTTACACGAACTTATAAAAGGGAAAAAGTAAGTGATTTTTTATATTTAAAATTATATATTTATATATTTTCTACCTTAGTTCCTCTGAAGTTAGAGTACAAAACAAGGTAGGTTATGTATGAAACTGAATTTGTCACATTTTAATCTGTTATACCTGAATCTTTACTCTATGTAAAGATGCCTTATCCTACTTAAGACATCCTTCTCTTTCCCTTTAATCAGCCCCAAAGCCTGATGATGACAATGTGATACTCTTTTTAGTTGTCAAACAGTCCCAATGCATCCAAGTTTCTGTACTCTCATGCTACTCAGTTCCAGTTTATCTGCATTGTATTCTCTTATTTCAGTATTATCTCTCTTTTCTTAGGTATATGATTGTGCAAAGGATAATTTTGAATTAAGTTGGAAGACCAAATGTACTACTTAACTCAACAAAATACAACACTTATTTTTTAAATAGTGAAATAAATATAGATATGATCATTTTGGCACAGTGAAAAAGCAAGTTAAAAATTTTGGACTCTGAAAACATTATAGACAAGTATAGGAAAAAATGAGAAAGTTAAGAGAGGAATGAAAGAATGACAGCAAACACTTTTTCAAATGTTTTCATAGTTTCTACAAATGTAGATAAGCTGCTAGTAAAGTCATCAGGTAACCACATCTAATGTAACACGGAGAAAAGAGAAAATCTAAGACCTAGCATATAGAGAACAGATTTCATTACAGTCTGACATGCCCTTACAAATTAAAAGGGATAGCAATAAATATGCAAAATGGGCTTAGTTAACAATTGGGATTTCCTCAGTAACTTGTGTTTAAATCAGGGCTCCAAGGTTAACAGAATTTGTGTTATTAAAGTTGAGCAAAGTAGCTTATTGAAATGCCACTTTTATATCTATCTTCCTGACATCAAATTCACCCAGGCAGGATTCTATTGACAATTTGACCTCAGCATTTAAGGCATTCCCAGCAAATGAGAATTGGTTTTGCCAGTTCTGTGCATCAAAACAGCTCTACAGAGCAGAAGTGGTTATAGTCAGCACTGAACAACAAAGAAAGGATTCATAGATGAAAGAATGTAGTTGGCTGAATGACGCACACACATGGGCATTTTTTTTAAGAAATGGAAAATTTACTTGAGTCAAACTGAGGACTGTAGCCTCCGAGACACAGATTTGAGAAGTACTTGAATTGTGTTCTGTTGATTACACGGTGGGGGAGGCTTATATAGGCAAAACCCGAAATTGCATAAATTGTTAAGAATTAGGATTGGAGCTGACAAGAAGTAAGGGTGCTTGTTAAGCAAGGATTGATGGGGTCCAAAATGATTGCATAGCTACACAGGGGAGACCTCGAGACTATAAGATTGTAGCTGGTAGCTGCTAGCAGGTACATTTTTGAAAACGACTGCACACATGGGTATCTTTAAAACACATACACACACACACACACACACACACACAATCCCTGAACCAGCAGTATCAGCCTTATTGGTAATTTGTTGAAAATGTGAATTTGGAAGCCTTACTCCAGACCTACTGAGGGTAGAATTCTGCAGGCTAGTTCAACAGACAACTCTCTAAGGCATTTTGATGCATGGTATGTATCTGCATGAGAACCACTGCAGTAGTGTTCTAATTAAATAGAGGCAACATCAACCGTACTCGCTCAGGAAAAAAAAAAAAAAAGCAACAATTAAATTTTTTCATACAATATGGCTGCTAACTTGTGTGATTATTTCAATTCAGTCCCTTGCTGAGAACAGTGATCTCTTTCAATGTTGTGTTAGATTTACTGAAATACAGGAAAAATCGGAATAATGAATTTTATGGTAGGCTTATTTTCAAAGGTCATTTAGACTACAGATAAAGTTTGCTTCAGATGCTCACTCTGCATAAAACACTACTCTTCTAAAAAATTTAAACAAGTTTCAGTGGTCAGCAGAGACTTGAAAATTCAGGGTTCAATAGAAATCAGATGATTACCATAATAAGAGTCTATGAATTATATAACCAGTTACATTTTTACTTAAATTTCTGCTTTTAAATTAGTCTGGGCATTTGATAATTCCAATATGCTGTATAATTTACCAGAGCATATAGAGATTTTAAAATATCTAAGAAATAGAGAAAAATAAAACCAAAATGAATCCACAAAGAGCAAAATGTTCTGAAATTTGAATTAAAGAAATAAAAAACATATCTAAAATTAGCATCATCCATTTTTCATGTATTGAACAAACTAAGATACATTTTGGTCATGATATCTTGATGGATCTTAATAACAGTAAAAAAATGAAAATACAGAAATAAGTAATTTAAATACTTTGAAGAGAATTTAAAGTAAACTCTTGGTGTGAAACATCCCTGAATTTCTGCTCTACTAAGTAATTTGCCATAATGGTAAGAGACCCAGCTACCTCCAGTTGCAGCAAATTTTCTATCTAAACTCTGCCCTCATCTAATTCTTTACTATCTGAATCATCTTAATGCTTCAATTGTTTCCTTCTTCTCTGAGCCTGCCCACACAAAATTCATTAATTTTTCTCATGTGTCTCATATGTTCTACTGCCTAGTACATATATGTTTACACATATTCTTCTTACACTAGATTGTAAACTCCTTGAGTGTCCAGTAGCGGCATTGTTGCGTCTTCTTAGGTCTAGAACAATTCCTGGTGTAACGAGGGTGTTTACAAAACTTTTCTTGGGCTTCTTTCATTATCCTATGTTTTTTCTGAAGTTTGTTGGAAAGTTACAAGAACCTTTTCAGGCTGCTAGGAAATTGTTTGGGGTCCTTGGGGTAGTACACTGATCACAACACAGTGTAGAATGGAATGGAATGTAGAGTCACCTGAATAGAACTGACTTTAAGGTCAGATATGATTTGCTAGTTTGGGAGACCACAGTTTGAAAGGAATTTGTTCTAGAGAATCCGTTTATGTGAAGCACAGCTAGTGGTATCAACTTATTTGAAAGGAAAAAAGGGCAAAAGAATACCAACTTTGATTCCCTTAAGAGGTCAGTGAGTGTTAATGTTTGAATAAATGATAAATGGTAAATGTCTTTACTTTAATCAGTTCTTACACCCTGGGGGTGATGTTGCGGGGGCAGTTACTTTGGCCTTCCAGGAATGATGAGAGACAGTCAACACAGCTGGCCCCTGAGCAAGCCAGAATGATTTCACAAAATCCATCATCCATAAGCAAGATCTCTCAGCTTATCTGTCGGAGAAAGGCCACTTTGCCATCATCAAAAGAGGCGCCTTGTCCTCTTTTGTGTCTCTTTTTCTTTGCATTTTCTTTTCTAGATATTCACATTAGGAAACTTTAAGACCATCAATAACTGAAGCATTTCTAACTTCATCCTCATTTCTTGAGAAATGAGCATCCCAGCTTAGAATGTTTTATACATGAGATCAGAAAACAGATTCTACTCTGACACTAGGTCAACTTGGGCAATGAATAAACTAGACTGCCTTGGCGGTGTTGACTGGTGGTTGTGTTAAAGGAACATGAAACCATGACTTTCCTTCTCCGCCTTCTTATTTGTAGCTGATTAGGAATAAGGTTTTCCTGTTTCCATCTTTCACAATCTCTCTTTCAAGAAAACATAACTCTTCTTCCTTCTCACTCATAGTCCTTGTGATGTCCTTCCAGTATTCTCCTGCCTTCTATCTCTTCCTCTTTTTCCTTGCTCCCTCATCTTCATCTCACATTTTGCCAAAGTATCATTCTTATTTCATTTATGTTTATTTACCATAAGATGTGTTTATGTACCACAAGATGTTAGTGATACACGTCTAAAGGGAAGAGGAAGTCATAGGATTTAAATGAACATTAGAAATACCTTTTCTTTTCCTCTCAGATCTGACAGTAATATTACCATTTCAAGGAGGTTTTAAAAGTATCTTCAGATATAAGGAGACTTTCTTCTGTACATCTGTTGTTACATGTCTCTGTATTTGGCTTTTAGCAGTCATCATCGTATGTCTTAAGTTGTAGTGATACAGGGCATAATTCCCATCCTCCATACTATTAATAGATCAGCAGGTAACTCACAGGTTGATGTGAGGATTAAATGAGGAGATTCTATGTATGGGTGAAGTTCCTGGGACACAGCAATGCCCAGTACAAGTTTGACAGGCAGAAAGACAACACTTAACATTCAATTTTGAAGTCAAAATTCACATTAGAATCACAACCAAGTATCTCTACCTAATCACCCCGGTATAAAGAAACCCACATATCCTCATGTGTAAGTATATTGGTAGGTAGAAGAAAAGAGAAATGTTGATTGCATGGCAACTAAGATAAAGGATGTTACATTGTAATTAGAAATATTTCTGTTAGTAGGAATCATCAGTAAAAGAAATCATCTCTTCTTTTTTCCCAAGGCGTCTTGTGTACTGGAATCTAATACTTCAGAAGAAAATTTCATGTCTGTGCTTTTAAACAGCGCCAAGGTTTGTTTTACACATGCTCCTGATAAGTGCAATTTAACAAGTGAAAAATCTATTATAATGAGGATTTAGATAGATAGATATTTAGATAGGTATTACTGATCCCTATCTATCCATCCATCTATCCATCCATCTATCCATCCATCTATACCTATCATCACTGGCTTTTGCTAAAGAAATAGTAATGTGTTGAGAGACCCTGTGACTAATTTGAATTTAGCATTAACAGTTCCAAGAGTAAACGATTAATAGGATACTTGAGAAATGGAGCAAAGAGTTTACATATATTCAGTGTAAATTAGGAGCCAATAATACCTTACACAAGCAACTGAATTCCTGATCCTCTCTGCTCCAAGACTCATACTTCAGTTGTTTCATTGCTAAGTGAAAGGGCTCACAGAACTTTCTGTGCAAATTAGCACAAGAAACGCAGACCTTTTTGTTTTGTAAGTACCTGCTCTCTTCGCTGGAGAAGGCAATGGCAACCCACTCCAGTGTTCTTGCCTGGAGAATCCCAGGGATGGCAGAGCCTGGTGGGCTGCCGTCTATGGGGTCGCACAGAGTCAAACACGACTGATGGGACTTAGCAGCAGCAGCAGCAGCAGCTCTCTTTGTGAAGGGAGTCAACACATCTTTTAGATGGAAACATGTAATAGATTACTCTATCAAAAGTGATTGTGGGACACAAGGTCCTGGAAAAAAGGAGCAACTGGAAGTAAAATGATCCAATGCTATAAAAATTAGCCTTGCAAACGGAACTAATGAAAAGCTAGGCTTTTTAAGTCCATCAATCCATGATATTAGTGAATGATGGCTGTGACTGAATGAATATAAATTGCTTCTCAAATGAAGGGCATATATCTAAAGTAGCTGAAAGTCATTTCTCTGAAAGAAAGGAATTAATCTGGAGAATGAAACAGATGGTCTTTCCCAATTTGGTGAAGTGTTGCATATGAGGACCTGGGGATTGAAATGTGCCGATTTCAAATGTCTTAATTTCCACCATCTGTAGAAAACAATGTCATTAAAACTCGGACCTCTGATATTTGAAATGAAGGCCTGTGTGTGTGTGCTCATGTTGACGTAATTTTTTCTGTGAGGCTCTTACAGGCCTTTCAACATTAGTTTCATCTAGTTTTAGGTGAATTCTGGACTGGATGTTAATAGGTCTCTGAGATTCCCAAGAAACTTGATCCTTAATATGTGATTCTGAAAGGAAAGGAGGGAGGTGAATAACGAGTTGTGGTTTAAAAACACTCTTTGACTCTGTGGAGTTCATACCTTCAAAAAAGTCCACTGGCAATTTTGGAAGAGAATTTATGTAAATCAAATAGGGATCATACAAATGATTCAAGAGATGAAAGGTTTATTTTTATTAGGATCTCGTGCTGCATTTAACTAGGGTTTAGAAATCTACATGGAAGCTTGAAGACTAGAGTGGAAGGCAGGATAACATAGTGATTAAAGGAATGAACTCTGGGGGATAAACTCTTAAATACCACTTCTGGCATTATTTTTTATTTGTTTGACTGTGTGATCATCTAAGCCTCTGTTTTCTCATTGGTAAAATAAAGATAATTGTATCTTCTACACTGTGTTATATAAAGGATTAAATGAGATTTACAAATGAAGGACCTAATGTTTGGCACATAATAAGCACTGGGTAAACAAATTCAACTATAACACAAATATCTAAAATCATATTAACATTTTTCAGTTATACTGTTTAATGTATCTGTGATAACTTGACTTGTGACTCTTAAAATTAAGTAATAGCTAAAAATGAATAGACGCTAACTAAGCACTTATTCCATTTGATGCAATTCCTTCCAAGGTAGGCACTGCAATCATCTCCATTGTAGAGATGAGAAAAGTAAGATATACACAGCTTAAATAGATTACATAAGATTACATGGCTAGCAGAGAGGTAGAGTCCAAATTTAAATCCTGCGACAGAAGATTGTTGCAGAACCATTAAAAATGACTATTGAGACTCCTAATTTTAGAGGAGGAAAATAACATTCAGAAAGGCACTGCTGCTAAGTCGCTTCAGTCGTGTCCGACTCTGTGTGACCCCATAGACGGCAGCTCACCAGGCTCCGCTGTCCCTAGGATTCTCCAGGCAAGAATACTGGAGTGGGTTGCCATTTCCTTCTTCAGTGCATGAAAGGGAAAAGTGAAAGTGAAGTCGCTCCGTTGTGTCCGACTCTTAGCGACCCCATGGACTGTAGCCTACCAGGCTCCTCCATCCATGGGATTTTCCAGGCAAGAGTACTGGAGTGGGGTGCCATTGCCTTCTCCCAGAAAGGCACAGTTGCTTCCAAAAGTCAGAATGCTAGTTAGTGGCAAATCAGACTAGACTTGGATTTTTCGTTTCCAACCTAGTCATCTTTATATTCAGTTATCTTTTTTCTTTTTTAAACTTAATTAACTGTGTTAAAAATTAATAGAAGTTGATGCAGCCATCATAGCCATCACAGAAGGAATGAGTCTGACTGAGAGAGAACTTTCAAATTTAGAGAATCAAGATTATAAAATTTGGGTTAGTGATTGAATACTCAGCTTTTGGTTTTCATAAGAATAGCAAAATGGGACTCTCCCTACTTCTGTATACATTTTCAAAGGCTTGCAAAATTTCCAGTTACAACTCCTAGATAACTATCTCACATTCATGACTGTAGTTCTACCATTAGTGAATTCATTTGGGTTGATTATTTCCTTTTTTTTACTCTCTGTAGGGGGAAAATAGCAAGCTCTCTCTGGGCAATACTATAAGATAATAAGACCCTTCCTTCAAGATAGTAAAAAAGAGTGTTAGCTAGAAAGCCACAGTGCATTGATAATGGAGATGTAGAACTGAGAAGGTAAAGTGGAACAAAGGAAAATGAAGCCTTATTTACAGCTCTGCCTAAGGTTCATCCTTGTAAGAGACTTGGGATAATACATAAGTTTCCTGCTCCATGAGGATGCAATGGGAATAAAGGAAGTGAGCATAAGTGAAAAAAAAATAAGCCCTTAGAAAAAGGTTCAAAATCCAAATTACATCCTTCTTTCTCCTTAAAAATCAATTCAGCATGGCTACTTTTAGAAAAAGGAAATGGCTTTTAAATCACAGATCTGAATTCTAAAATCCAATAAAAAATCTTGTACTAAGATGTTCCAGATACATTTTTTATAAGTTTGAAATCCATTTTTCATAAGGCCTAAAATGGGGAAAAAAATCTGTCAATTGGTGAATGTCTCCATTCTAAAAATATTTTCTAGTATTTTGGGCTTTTCACTATATCACATGCTATACAATCTTATAAAGCTCCCTGGATGAATAAGGGAAATGGAATAGAAAATTTAAAAAAAAAACAGCACAGTAAATATAAAAGTTACAAGACATCAAGATGGTGTGAAAAAATGGTTTGCAATTGAAAAGGAGTAAACTTAATGTCTATGTACTCACTTTTTTTTTTAAGATACAGCTCTTTCCCAATGCAGTCTTGATTATCTCACAGAAAGAAATGCGGAAATAATGAAACATGACATATCCTCTAAATAATACAAATGGAAAGATTTGGGGGCAGGGGGGAAGAAAGTAAAGATGAACTGGTGCCTTACAATTCGTGAACA
Source organism: Giraffa tippelskirchi (assembly GCF_054371585.1). Classification (NCBI taxonomy): domain Eukaryota; kingdom Metazoa; phylum Chordata; class Mammalia; order Artiodactyla; family Giraffidae; genus Giraffa; species Giraffa tippelskirchi. The sequence goes on along the minus strand of NC_137278.1, from coordinate 111,400,219 downwards.
GACACACTGTGGCAGGCTGTCTCAGGTGAACCAAAATCAGATATTTGCACAAAGCAAGGGGGTCCTCGTGACTTGAAGTTTTCCTTTTGTTCATTACCAAATACATTGTCTTTGAAGGGAATTCTTATCTGCCCTCTCAGGAAGAGAGAGAAAAAACAATCTACTAGAAAAGTGAGAAAGCTATTTGTAGGGCTCCTACTAATCTTTTATGAAGCCTCATCCACTCTCTCCATTAGAGACTAAAAATAACACAGGGTGATACATGAATATGCAATGAAATTTTAGAGCAGTTCGCCCAACTTGGGGGGAAGGTTCTCACTGTTACAATTGGGAAATTACCAAAATTAATGTGAATTTATGAAATCCTGCAGGAATTGAATCCCAGGTGCTTGTCAGCTCTTGAGATTGAGTGATAGACAGGCATGAAAACTAAAGGAAAAAGTGGAGGCGCCTCAAGCGTTGCTTTCTGGACTGTACCTGCAGCATGATGATGGGAGAATTATTCCAGCGCTCCTGGAGCAGCTGCTGCTATGACCTCCTTATTATTCCCACTGTTATGCTCAATGACTTTTAAAAACCTATTTTGGGCACAGTTCCTGGGCTCTATCCAATACATATTTTTTTATTCTTCGCTGGTATATTGCCACTTGAATGGGCTTAGAGAGTTACGTAAAACAAGCCAGATGGCAGCTGCTTGGGGTTTGAGAGACCTTGTGCTGTAAGGGGCTGGAGAAACAAACAAAAAAAATCTAAAACAAAGCATAAATAAAATAATGTTTAGAAGAGGTGACTATATTTCTTGTATCTAATTAGCAAAACACTCCTAAAGTTATATGCAGAGAAGACAAATGTTAAGTAAACTCTTAAACGAGACCAGATTAGATGGTCTTTTAAGGAGGAAAACAAAAATAATATTTGCGTTTATCATCTCCAAGAATTGGTGTGTCATCACAGCTAGAGAGTCTGTTAAGTATTGTAACATAACTGCTTTTGTCTTTTGCATGGACTAAGAAAACATGGAACTGGCATTCACTAATTATTCATTTGCAATGAAAATGAATCTCAGACCTTAATTGTCTAGTCCTTAGAAAATGACAAATTACAATTGCAGGAGATAGCTGGTGGGAGGAAGTGTATCCTACTGCTAATGTATTATGGTGTGGGAAACCATGTGGATGGGAGAGTCCATTTTCTACTTGGCCACTTATTGTACATTTAATTTCTGGGGAATCAGCCTCTCAGAGATATTTTTACTAACTGAAATGGGCTTCATGAATAAAATTACTTCCTTTCTCTCAAAGAAAGAATTCTGAAAGTTCAATTTCTTTTCTGGACCTGAGAGGGTAAGAAGTTAGGGCATGTATCAATGAAAAACCCGCATATCATAATAAGTTCCAGGAAAATGAACACAATTAATTTCGATATTCCTATTCTATGCTTGACGAAAGAAAGTGCCAAGCTCTGTGGGATTAAAGCCAAAGTCTCCTAGACACTCTCCACTGTACTGTTAAAATACTTTTTACAAAGTAATAGTTGATGTGCAATATAGAAAATGAAAACCAGCTACAGGTATGATGCATGTAAGGTGAAATCAGTACCAGGAAGCTTGAATGTGCACAGCTGGTAAAGTGAGAAACTGAATTTCCTGTTATGTCATTTGTAAGTATTTTATACTTGATATGTAAAACCCAGGCAATACTAGAAAATTACAGGTAAAGAAAGGCAAGGGTCAAGTTTGAGAAGATGTGAATGTGTGGGGATCCTTGAGCCTCAAGAAAATCTTTTAGTTTTATGGAAAAGAGGACTTGAAAGGGCTTGCTGAACAAAGACAGATGATATGAAAAATGCTCTAACAGCAATATGAACTCTTTTTGGGGACTGAAATGTTAGACAAACACTTCAATTCCTGACATGCTGTTGGGTTGCACATAGAATAGAAATACAGGATGCACTTCATAGAAAAAACATGTATAGTTAGTTAACTTTGCTATAAAATAACTATGAAGTGATAAATTACTTGGTTAGGTGGAACTGGTTCATAATCACAGGTATTTTCAATCCATTTCTTCAATATACTTCTTTTCTACATCTTTAGTTCATACTGCTTGAAGATAGCTAGTACTGTTATGATTTTTAGTAAATCATATTTACAGCAAATTGATTTCTCCTAAACCATCAAAGTATTTTTGGAATGGGTTATTTATTTTTTACATATATTTATCTTTTATCTCCAGGGAAGGTGTCGGCTTCTTGAAGAATCAAACCATTTCTTCCATAACGCAAACCTGGATTATTAATAAGATGTACCCTGACTACTTGTTATCTGGGTATTGTGAAGAAATCTAACACAGAGGGGATGCTGGAAAGGTGTGATGATGATTCTGTGAAATATCACAGGAGAATCATTCAGTGTGCATTCAACCTCAAAAGTACTTGAGGTGGAGATGTTACTAGAGCCAATAGGAGTACCTAGAAAAATTGTCTGGATAAACTGAAATACAAGTGGATAGGTGAAGTGTAAATGAAGTAGTGTTTAATTTCATTTAAATACTCCCTCAGAACCTAGCTATTTGTCAGTCAAACGGGTGACCTCTTGGGATCACAGGTAACTGGGGAAAATATCACAGAAGCCAGAAATGATGTCTGAATTCTACTCCAGCTACCCATAGACAAATGTGTCCCTTTTCCTGCTCTGGACCAAGAAATGATAGGGTTTTCTAAAAATGAACTACAGCACTCTTGAGGATCAGTAACTGCAGATCAAAATGCCAGGTCATAGTGGATGGCCTACTCTCCATGCTTCTGTTTTGCTAGTGAAGATGTTCTTGCTGTAAGAACAGAGCTCATGCAATTTTATGACAAGAAAGAAGACACTGAGATGGGAGATTTTCAGAGAAAATATTCAACCTTTACTAAAAATAAATATTTTGTTTATAATGTATAAGTAGTTCCTAGTGAATCTAGGTGTGCATGTTAAGAAATTTGGAATCATTGGGGTAAAAATTATATCTCCACTCATACTTCTAAGACCACAAAGTATAATTATTTTACTAGGAAAAAACTGAAACACAAAGTTTAAAAACCTACCTAATTTTGGCCAATTCAGACATCCTAAATATTGAATGTCATCTCTTAGATGTGCTGTAGGGTGATACCTAGTTGTATCTATAGAAGTAGAAGACACAGTCAAGATAACCATCTAGTGGTGACAACAGCAATGGCAAAAATCTTTGTAATACTCAAATTAATCTCATTGTAACCTCTAGAGTCTAAATGGTGGGATGACTTGCTGATGGCCTCACCAGTTTCGGCAGTGTGAATAAATTCAAACCCAGGATTCTCACGCCAGATACTAGCTCAACTTATTTATTTAATGCATCACAAAATTCAGCTCTTGAAAGGTTAAATGAGTTATCTAATGTTATGTAAGTCGTAAAAGTATAAATTCCATCTGGAGTTCAGCTGTTATGCGACTTAGTTGATACCTTGCCATAGAGTTATACAGGTGAAATGATGACATTATGATCTATAAAGTTTAGACAGCATCTAAAAGAAATGGAAAACACAAATGAATTTTGGACTAACAACCAAGACCCCTGTGAATTTTCTACCATATGAATTATAACACTGCTAATGAATAACACGATTAACTTGCCCTTCTATTCATGAATTAAATAATAACTTCTTGGCTATTTTAGAGTAGTATAACCACTGTAGGGGAAAAACAGTGATCCACGTAGGCAAACACTGCAGAACGGTTCCTCACCCTGGGAGGTTTGTTGCTTCTGATATTTTAGGAAGGTGGCTAGAAAAATGGTGGCTGGTGCAGACTGATTTGGCCCTGCTGTGAGCTGCTGAGGGCATAAACACGGAAAAAATTTGTAATTTGTAGATTGTGCTTGTGCTTCTTGTTAGGAGATTCTGAAAATGAAGTTGTTTTCTGTAATTATGCCCAGCAGGCACAGAACTTACCTTAGTGCTCTCTCAAAAAATTTAGTAAGCATTGGTTGACCCTGAGAACAGCTCAGGAAAACAGAAGGTACAGATCTCAATTGAATATTACATGTTTTCCCATGGAACAAAAAAGAACGGAGAAATAAACCTGAAGGGAGTCTATATGATCAGAAGTAGGAGAAAGGCTGTGGAATAACCTGGCTTATGTCCCTCTTCTAAGAGAGAACTCAAGCCACCTGGGCCCTCTTGCCCAGAGCCTGGTCTCTCAGCCTTGGCATTGTTGACCTTGCAGATGGGATAATTCATTAGGAGGTTGTCCTGTGCATTGTAGGAACCCTTCCCCATCAGCTGGGTCAACAAAAATGGTTTCCTAACATTGCCCAAAGTTCTCTGAGGCAAGATCACCCTTGGTTTTGAACCACTGGCCACGATGAAGAATTCCTCTGTACAGAAGATAAATATCTTCCTAGCTGCCCAATTTAGTGGGTTCACTAAAAGCTGGTACACCCTGCACAGCATCACTCACTGCAGGTAGGACAGGTATAAGGTACAAGCTACAAATGCCATATCATCTCAGCCAGTCTAGTTCATTCAGATGGAAGGGACATGCTCGTAGGGCAAAGATTTTTGTCTAGATTGAATCTCTGATGCTCGAACAATGGCTTGCATGTGATTGGTGCACGACAAATACTTGCTGTAACTTAGGCAACAGATGTGTGGTTGCATCTTGCCTAAATTCCTGGCTAAAGGAATATAACGTGTTTGGCTCTTATTCTGAATGATTACTATAAAGACCAGGTTACATCAGAAATTGATCTATGTCAGGTGAAACTGTAAAATATTTTTATTGTAGAAAATATGTGTAAAAAATTTTTAGGTGTTTAAGAATGAGAAATAGAGCTGATTTCTAACAAGTAATGGATGATCATTGATGACTTAACTAAGGTCAGTTTAGACATAGAATAATATGATGCAATTTGCTTTGGGGTATTAGATTAAAAGAAAATATTTTCAGTAGAAAGGTTAAAAAGAAGGGTTAACATTTTGTATTTTTAAACTATAGTTCAGATCTCTGCTTTCAGTCAGTTAAAAACTATTGTTGGATACTGTTGTTGTAATTGCCTAAGAAACACTGGCCCACAAATATTGTGATACATATTGGCGCAAGAAATACTTAGAACTACATGGCCCATTATCTGAACCTATACATAACTGTTACGTATCTATTATCTGCTACCATATATTTAATCTGAACCTATCCGCATAGGTTCAGATTACCCATAACTCTCATTTCATGAAATGAAATGAGCTCTCCAATATGCATTCTGCTATTTTCACAAACCAGGAAACATATCCTCATGTGTTGTCTTCCAACTTGCTGTTTATGTCGTGAACTACTCAAATAAACCTTATGGAAGACTTTTAGGAAATCTCTAATTTTAGGAGTTGGGACAAACTAGTGAACAAGAGGGAGAAGGAATGTTGAGGAGGAAAGCTGTGACAACAAAGAGTCCTGATAAAAACTAAGAGGGAGTTTAAACAAGAAACCAATCAGTAGGGCCAAACATGGCAGTGAGCTTGAGAAGTAAGAGACTTCTGGAATCAGAGATTAGAGGTCACTTGAAACTTTTAAAAGAACATATTTTGTGAAGTGGAAGCCAGATCACAAGGGCTTGATAAGAGAGTAAACAGAAGGTGTGATTTTAAAACAGTGACTTTCAGAATTTTGCCATTGAAAGGACAAGAAAAAGTAATAACTCCAAGAAGGTGAAGAAAGCTGCCTTTAGAATGTGAGAGTCCTAAGCACCTGTGTAGAGAGAGAGTAGCTGCCAGAAGAGACAGAGATTAGTCGATTGTAAGCTAAAAGGGCGGTGATTTATGGGGCATGGCCTCAGAGGAAGAGTGTGGGTGTGTGGAAGAAAGAAGGAGAGTTCATCTGCAGGGAGAGAACAGGAAGAGTGAAAATAAAAATGTTAGAGGGAAGGGAGGATAGAGTTGGTATAAATACAAATTGAATGCCCTCAGTTTTCAAGTGAAGTAAAAGCTGACGTCATCAGCTGAAAGAACAGGGATACAGGGGTGAATTTCAGACATCTGGAACCTGGCGAAGAAGTACTGCTGAGTGGCAGAGAAAGCCCCTTGGTGTCATTGCCACCTGGTGAGAGGAGTTGGTGGTGGTTCAGTCACATGAGTTGATCTTCCACACTTTGAGTAGCTTGGGAATGGGAACTAATAAATCAGATTGTGAGATCTTAGGAAGTTTTAAAAATACTAGAAATCTAGGAAGGTATAAAGTTGATACTGAGAGCCCTAGAGGAAAAATTAAGACAGGAGATTATATTTTGAGTGAGAGTACCATAAGAACTATATAGATACAGTCACACTCGAAGAAGCAACAAATGTGATGTGTATTCACTCATGTTTATGTTGTAAGTACTTCATTTTCTTCTAAGTCATAAAGATCAGTCTCCGAGATTTATTTTCACTCTACAGTTCCATTATATGGATTATTTAGTTTTATTTTACATTTTTAATTAGTCCAAGAGAAAAACAATCAAATATTACAATTTCAAAATAAACTCCTTGTCCAGTTTTGTCTAGTACTACAGTCTGCTCTGCTTCTGTATATTTATATAATATACAATAATTACAATAAATATTGTATAATATACAATAATATAATATATATTGTGTGATATAAATACTGTATGATATGTAATAACATATAAATCTGCCACTCATATAATTTAAATTTGAGTTTGGAATCAAGAAATGGATGTTTAAGGAATTCCTAAACTTGCTCTATAAGATTTTTAATTGCCTAATATTATTTAAACAATTAGCACTATTAATATTTTCAGGGAGAATGAATAATTTGGTTATTTTAAGAAGTACAATGACAGAACTGAAAAGTGGCAGCATGGAGGGGAATTTGGCAGTATATGATGGAAGTATCCCTGGTATTCTTTGAGGTATTTACCCTGAAGAGACACCTTCAAAAAATACAAAACAATATAAACAAGGTTAGTCACTGTGGCCCAATGTTGAAGAAAAAAACCCTTAAATGCCAAATTATAGATTGGTTGAGTAAATTCTGCTGTATCCATAAAATGGAGTACTATGTGTATGCATGTGGGCTAAGTTGCTTCAGTCATGTCTGACTCTTTGCAACCCTATGGACCATAGCCCACCAGGTTACTCTGTCCATGGGATTCTCCAGGCAAGAATACTGGAGCAGTTGTTATGGCCTCTTCCAGGGAATCTTCCTGACCCAGGGATCAAACCTCTGTCTCTTAGGTCCTCTGCATTGGCAGGTGGGTTCTTTACCACTAAAGCCATCTGGGAAGCCCAAAATAGAGTACTATAAAGCCATAAAAAATGAATAAAAGATATTTCTATGAACTGGTATGAGTTTAAAGATGCATTGTGAAGTGATATACCTTAGTGGTACATAGTCTATGGACATAAAAGAATAGTTTAAAAATTTTGAGGGATAGGGTGGGAAAGGAGGTGGGAAGGGGGTTCAGGATGGGGGGGACACATGTATACCTCTGACCAATTCATGTTGATGTATGGCAAACACCATCACAATATTGTAAAGTAATTATACTCCAATTAAAATAAATTAATTAAAAAATAAAAATCTTGAGACATAGCAGGATTTTTAGTACTGTTATTGGTATAGTAATTGAAGCTTTTGTGTACTGTAGGATAGAGCAAATGAGAAATACACAGATGATGTTAGAAATTTGTGTTCTCACAGAGGAACATGAAGATGTGTATATGGAATGGAAAAAAGTGAAGAATCCTGTGTTGTTGAACTTGACTTAGAGGTGTAAGTTTGAATGCATTATTAATTTATTTTTTTAAATCAAGCTCTGTCTACCAAAAGAGCCTAGAAGATGATATTTCAGTAACAATGAGTATATCTTGGTTTCTAAATACCATTACCCATGGGAGAAGGAAGTCAGAATAGGACTTCTTGTGTCTAAGTCATGGGCAGGGAAGGTATATGGTGGGCTTAGAGCATCTTTTTGTGTAAGAATGTAAGGATAACCCCACATCGATAGAGATGTGTCAGAAAGACAGAGCTGGTTTTCAGGGGCCCATGTTGGCCAAATTTGGTACAATGTGAATGTGAAAAGTAAAGTGATAGTAATAAATGATAAAACAGGAGTCCATGAACCCAGGGTGATACTGTTAAATAAAAGGAAAAGAACTTTCTTCTTTACAGTAAAATGCTATCTCAAAATGTAGAAGTAATGATAAAATGAGAAAATCACCTTGTTCGCAAAAGCCAGTATAATAAGTCATTCAGGCAAGAATCTGTAGATGTTAAAACCATTTTGTAAAAGGTATCTGAGGATGTTTATTGTAAAGATTGAAGTGTAGCTTTACAATGGAGCTACTAAGGGCATTTTGGATAATTAGGGAAATTTAAATTTAGATATTATATTTGATAATATTCTTGTACATATGTTCAATTTTTAGGTGTGTGATGTTGGTATTATGATTATGTAGGAGAGTGTTCTTGCTCTTAAGATACACAAGGAAGTAACTTAGGGATGAAGTGCGTGCACGCTAAGTCACTTCAGTCCTGTCCAACTCTTTGTGACCCTGTGGACTGTAGCCCAGCAGGCTCCTCTGTCCATAGGATTCTTCAGGCAAGAATACTGGTGTGGATTGCCATGCCCTTGTCCAGGGGATCTTCCTGACCCAGGGACAGAACCCACATCTCTTACATCTACCTGCATTGGCAGGTGGGTTCTTTACCACTAGTGCCACCCGAAGTGCCTATAGCTTATTTTCACACTGCACAGCCAAAAAGTGTGTATGCGTATACACACACATACACAAAGCAAATGTGGCAAAAAGTTACCATTTGGCATAAGCAAAAGATATACATGTGTTCACTGTACTATTCTTTCAGCAGTTTTGGTAAGCTTAAAATTTTTCCAAATGTGAAGTTTGAAAAATAGTAACGATAACCAACCAACCAAAAGTTCATTGTGTGAAGCAGATTGTACAGTGGTAGAGTTTAATAAAAATTTTCAGTATTAATTTAATATTGGTAAGTGGTATGGCCTATATGATTACATAACTTAAGATCAGATGCAGTAACTTAGATGATCTATAAAGCTACTCTATATTGATTGTTGTCATCAGCTTTGCCTCTCACTCTCAGTAGCATTAGATCTCTTGCTCACACAGTCCTGAAAATCTTCAGACAGTTCCATCATTTATGTCAATATCATCTTCTTCTCCCAATCCATTCTTTATTTTCTGAACTGAATTTAAGCCATCTAAGGACAAATAGTGTGAAAATAATTGACAAATAGCTCCAATCACTTTCAAATTGAAATGATTTAAAATATTGCATCAGTTTAACATAGTTGACTGTGGTGACACTACCCTTCCACGTCTTTAAAAACAATATCAGATATTAATGTACATTTTCTAGGGTGGCTTAGATATGTTTATGCCTGCTGATAAAGGGAAACCAAAAGGCCTTTTCTTAGATTCCCATCAGTGAACTATTTTGTGATTCCTCATATAAACAATGATAAAGATGATGAAACTGTCACTATTCTTGCCTTTGTTTCATGAAAAGATAAAGTAGTTACCTCATAAAGCTAATTTACCATGGAGATTCAAATAATGAATTTCTGTGGCAATGGAAAATTTTATTGTCAGAGGTTTGCATGTCCCAAATCTGATGTCTCTAAAAATTACTTTTAAATATTTTTTAAAGAGATGTGCAATGAATTTGAAAACTGTGCTCTTATAAAATTTTGAGAGGGGCTTCTGCTAATGGCAGCTTGACTTATCCTACTTGTTAACAGCAAAATGAAAGTTTCCTGTATAAATTTGCCTATGTAAACTTAGAGACAAACTGAGACTATGTATCAGTCAAGTCAAAGTATGTACTGCATTATTACTGTACTGAGTATTCTGTGAAGGATAAAACCCAGAACAGCAATAAAATCATAGCAGAAAATGTCCATTACTTTTGTATGATCAACCAGGCCTATGTCGCCAATGTTATTTTCCATTGTGTTTCTATTAGGACTAAAATTGAATACAGTGTAAGGCCCATTATTTCATGGTTCCTTATTGCATTAATTTCGATAGAAGACAGGCTAAATCATGTTTCCCAGTGCACAACACATATAGAAAACAAGCTGGATGTAACTCCATTAGTTTAGAAGTGAGTAACAAATCAAATCCCTCCTCTGTGATTTTTTGAAGATACAATAAAATGCTTTTCATAAAAGCCTGCTGAAATGTACATGAATATTCATTACAAAATAAATTATGCTCTTAAAGAGCAATGGACAGTATCTGTCAAAGTAACCAAACTAGCCACTGGGTGGCATTGTTACTACATTAGAATGTGGTGGTGAGACCACATGTCTGTCTCTAAAAATTCCCACATTTGTTGTTAGCGGCAAGTGCCAATACAATGGATGCCAATTCCTCTTCCTAATTATAAGGTGTTGGAAGAATGTAATTTTTCAACATCCCAAAGTAACTTGGCAATACCAAGTTCCAGAGGACTTTATATGATCACATTATGCCACCTCCTGTACTGTCAACAGTTTCCTGGAGCTTCTCTCTCAAATGATTATTTCCTTAATCCTTGCTGGTGGTAGTTCCACATCCTTTTTCCTCTCTAGATTGATCCTCTTCCCCAGGTGACTTAGACTCTGGCCCATTCTCTTTTTACTGAGCCATGCATAGTATGTTATCGACTGCCTGCATTTGATTGCACCTGGTAATAAATCCTGGTGACAAATAGATTCAAGGGATTAGATCTGATAGACAGAGTTCCTGAAGAACTATGGACAGAGGTTCGTGACATTGTACAGAAGGCAGTGATCAAGACCATCCTCAAGAAAAAGAAATGCAAAAAGGCAAAATGGTCTGAGGAGGCCTTACAAATAGCTGTGAAAAGAAAAGATGTGAAAGGCAAAGGAGAAAAGGAAAGATATTACCATCTGAATGCAGAGTTCCAAAGCATAGCAAGGAGAGATAAGAAACCCTTCCTCAGCGATCAATGCAAAGAAATAGAGGAAAATAACAGAATGGGAAAGACTAGAGATCTCTTCAAGAAAATTAGAGGTACCAAGGGAATATTTCATGCAAAGAGGGCACAATAAAGGACAGAAATGGTATGGACCTAACGGAAGCGGAAGATATTAAGAAGAGGTGGCAAGAATACACAGAAGAACTTTACAAAAAAGATCTCCATGACCCAGATAACCACAATGGTGTGATCACTCACCTAGAGCCAGACATCCTGGAATGCAAAGTCAAATGGGCCTTGGGAAGCCTCACTACAAACAAAGCTAGTGAAGGTGATGGAATTCCAGTTGAGCTATTTCAAATCCTGAAAGATGAATCTGTGAAAGTGCTGCACTCACTATGCCAGAAAACTTGGAAAACTCAGCAGTGACCACAGGACTGGGAAAGGTCAGTTTTATTCCAATCCCGAAGAAAGGCAATGCCAAAGGATGTTCAAACTACTGTACAATTGCTAGTAAAGTAATGCTCAAAATTGTCCAAGCCAGGCTTCAACAGTACGTGAACCGTGAACTTTCAGATGTTCAAGCTGGATTTAGAAAAGTCAGGGGAACCAGAGATCAACTTGCCAACATCTGTTGGATCATTGAAAAAGCGAGAGAGTTCCAGAAAAACATCTACTTCCACTTTATTAACTACGTCAAAGCCTTTGTGCAGATTACAACAAACTGTGGAAAATTCTGAAAGAGATAGGAATACCAGACCACCTGACCTGGCTCCTGAGAAATCTATATTCAGGACAAGAAGCAACAGTTAGAACTGGACATAAAACAACAGACTGGTTCCAAATCAGGAAAGGAGTACATCAAGGTTGTATATTGTCACCCTGCTTATTTAACTTCTATGCAGAGTACATCATGAGAAATGCTGAGCTGGATGAAGCACAAGCTGGAACCAAGACTTCCGGGAGAAATATCAATAACCTCGGATATGCAGATGACATCACCCTTATGGCAGAAAGCAAAGAAGAACTAAAGAGCCTCTTGATGAAAGTGAAAGAGAAGAGTGAAAAACTTGGCTTAAAACTCAACATTCAGAAAACTAAGATCATGGCATCCCGTCCCATCACTTCATGTCAAATAGATGGGAAAGCAATGGAAACAGTGGTAGACTTTATTTTTTGGGGCTCCAAAATCACTGCAGATGGTGACTACAGCCATGAAATTAAAAGACTCTTGCTCCTTGGAAGAAAAGTTATGACCAACCTAGCCAGCATGTTGAAGAGCAGAGAAATTACTTTGCCAACAAAGGTCTGGTTAGTCAGAGCTATGGTTTTTCTAGTAGTCATGTATGGATGTGAGAGTTGGGCTATAAAGAAGGCTGAGCACCAAAGAATTGATGCTTTTGAACTGTGGTGTTGGAGAAGACTCTTGAGAGTCCCTTGGACTACAAGGAGATCCAACCAGTCCATCCTAAAGGAAATCAGTCTTGAATATTCATTGGAAGGACTGATGCTGTAGCTGAAACTCCAATACTTTGGCCACCTGATGTGAAGAACTGACTCATTGGAAAAGACCCTGATGCTGGGAAAGACTGAAGGCAGGAGGAGAAGGGGATGACAGAGGATGAGTTGATTGGATGGCATCACGGACTTGATGGACATGAGTTTGAGTAAGCTCTGGGAGTTGGTGATGGACAGGGAGGCCTGGTGTGCTGCAGTCCATGGGATCGCAAATAGTTGGACACAACTGAGTGACTGAACTGAACTGAACTGAATAAATCCTCAAAATTTTCTTCGAAACTCTTATTATCTTCTATTAACTGACACCCAAGTTCCTCCTGATGTCTCCTAGTCTCTTATTTCCCTATAAGGGCAGGAGAAAGAGTTAGCAGAGTATGTATGTCTCAATACTACTTCCAGACAATTAACTACAACACTTCCTTAAGCCACTTACATTTTCTGTACTTATGCTAGTCATTTCTTCATTATTGTCACCAACAACTTGTAGGATTGGTGTCCATCTTGCTCCACTGGCTTGTACTGCATTTTGGCATTCTTAGTGATTTCAATATCTCTGCCATTTGGCCATCAAAATTGCTTTTTTTTTTATTTTAATGATTTTTGTAATTATAGTATGGGTTTCATCTCTGGGCAGCACTCCACTTTCCATATTGTATATTCCAAAATTCCCTTCAGGATAGCCTTCTGTCTTCTCTTCCTTATAAAACTGTTCATTGTTTTTTCTTTATTTACTACCCCTTTTAGTGTGTGATATAGATGCAGTTTCATTCATCCAGCAATTGAGCCTGAACCACACAATATATATTATTAATATACTATTTCCATAGACTGTCACACATCTTAAATATATACTGCATTTGCTTACTAATCTTAAACACTGCATGACTGGCTATTTTTTGCCTCCTAAATATTAATAAAGTCTCAATCAAGTTCATTAAAAATTCACCTCAGTGTCAACTTTGATGGGTCCTCTTTGATGCCTGAAAATTATTCTACTTATTTCTTCTGGACTTACTGCCAGGCTCCTCATTGGAAGCTCAGTTCAGTGATCTTGCCTATCTAATTTATACTCCTTTTTAGAACATATCTCTGACACTATCTACCTCTTTAAATTTCTTTCTGTTCCTTTCAACTATCTGAGACTCTTTCTTCTTTGAACTCCTATATATGTTGTCTCTTTTAGGACAAGAACACATATTTTTCACTTCTCATATTCCCATCAAGTGAAAGGGGAATTTCCATAGTGGTATTTAAAGGAAAGATTAAGGGAGTGATGTTTCTGCTTTTTGGGCTTCTTTCCTCCCTCTATCTGGAGAAGGCAATGGCACCCCACTCCAGTACTCTTGCCTGGAAAATCCCATGGATGGAGGAGCCTGGTAGGCTGTAGTCCATGGGGTCGCTAAGAGTCAGACATGACTGAGCGACTTCACTTTCACTTTTCCCTTTCATGCACTGGAGAAGGAAATGGCAACCCACTCCAGTATTGTTGCCTGGAGAATCCTAGGGACGGCAGAGCCTGGTGGGCTGCCGTCTATAGGGTCGCACAGAGTCGGACACGACTGAAGCGACTTAGCAGCAGCAGCAGCAGCCTCCCTCTATCTTTCCCAAGAGAGGAATGCCTGGCCCTGTTGATAAATTTGAGAGAAGGAATTGTAAGCTCAATTCAAGGAACTACAGTGAGGCCACACATTTAAGCCCCCTATGACAGTTAATATGCTCCCCAAAGCTACTATTTTGAACTTCAGCAGCTTGATTCCTCAGTCTACGTCTCATGTGGTTCTGGACTCTAGAGGGAGAAGATAGGTATGCTATGAATTAATCCCCTTAAATCTTAAGAGTTGGTGTGCCTTTTATGCCACATCATTTTATTCTTTGAGCATCTCTAGTTGCAAAAGTTTTTTGAGGGCAAGAATTCTTACTGATCTGTGACATATGTAGTAGCATCTTGACACATATTCATTGAATTAAACTGTGATGCCCATGTAAGATAGGCATCTAGAATTTGAAATTCTTTGTTGTTGTCAAATAATCACAGTATTTCTAAGGAGAGACATTTCTGCCACAGGCTTAAGAAAAAATGTCTTATTCTCTAAAAAACAACTGAAAGAAATATAGGATACATCATAGACACTCCAGATTCCAAGTTTCTTAATAATGGAGAACTCTAATTCATTAGAAAAGTGATACATCCTAAATAATATTAATAATTTTTTCACTGATAAATTTAATGCATGACATTCTAAATATATTAGGTTGTCAATATGTAACTAACCCCATTCTTTAAAAAAATTCTGGGAGAAAGAAACACAAGTAAAATGCATTAAACAATAACAGCAAAAAACCCAGAAAAAAGATCTAACTAATCTCTTCGAATTACTAAGACCTGCTTTTAAATAGACAGTAAAGTTACCTTAACCTCATACTGTCTTAACCACAGATACTGTCTTCATAAATTTTCACAATGATTTATTATTTCTTCACAACAAATGTCTTATCACTTAAAAAATGAAGCATTTAAAAGTGAAGTTCCAAAATAGTTTCAGTTAGATTATCTAGTGTGCACATTTTATGTTTTAAAAAACTTAGGATATGAAATTTTAGCAATTACTTCAAAGCATTTAGAACCATTTTACACGAATGGCTGTGCCACTCTGAATTAAAACATTGTTGTAATTTTAAAATGTCTGTATCTCTATTTAGAAAAGACTTAGGAACTTAGATAATTCAGTTTGAATTTTTCAGTTTTGACAGTACTATTCTCTATTACAGAAATCAAGATATACAGATTTACATGGTGTAGTAATGAATATACCTTAAAGACAAGTGATCTCTTTATCCTACAAACCTTAACAACTAGCGTTTATTGAATGTTATAATACTAAATATTGAGTTAGTACTTTCTCGACAGCTCTATCATTTAGTCCCATCATTAAAATAAGAGGGGAGACATTATGTTACCCCAGTCTTATAGATGAGGAGACTGAGATTAGGAGAGACTACATAGTTTATTGAAATCACACAGCTGACAAGGAGAATAGCCAAAATCTACATCCACATGGTCCAGGTTCCAGAGTCCACGTTTCTCCTCACTCTGCTACCTTACCTTTCTTCTGGAAAATCATGCAATGGTTTTGGCAGATTAACCCTCTAACGAATAAATAGTTAAATTCTGGAGGGACTATATGAAATCAGTGAGTGGGAATTACTTTGAAAGACCTATTTCATAAATGGCAATGTGACTAATATGAAGGTCAAATGACTCTTCCTCTTCTATGGTTATTTAGTAACAGCAAGAGTCATCTTCATTAATTATTGATATCCTTCTGCCACGCTCCTTCTGAGAAACATAGATGGCAAAGCCCACAGCAGCTTTCAAAGGCAGCTGCTTCATCTCACACCACCGAGAGGTCAGATCTGCTTGCAGCCCTGGCAGATGAATTTCCCCCACCTTTGAGCCTTCTCTGATGCTATCTTCTTCCAGAGAGGCCTTTAGGATTCTGTTTACCTCACGGCATCTGAGAAACCTCTAAATTATTGTCCATAGATTCATGTGATAAAAATAAGCAGGTAGCTAAATAAGATTGTATATATTTCTATTTACCTGTGAAATAAGTTCTTATAATTCTCTCAGGTTTTTAAAACATTTTTTAGTATAATTTTTATTTAAACTTCCAGAAGTCAGGACATAAATAATTTGTAGGAGTCCTCCAATAACCATATTTACTGCCATTTATGATTTGATGGTATATGTATAAAGCTGGCTATTTTACTTATTGGGTCCTTGTGTGCAATTTTGGAGCCACAAATATTATTGCTCATATGTGGAATATAAAAAATAAAACAAAGAAATGGATTTTACCAAACAGAAACAGACTTACAGATATAGAGAACAAACTCATGGTTACCAGTAGGGAGGTGGGAAGGGGAGGGGCAAGATAGGAGTAGAGGAATAAGAGATATAAAGTACTATATATAAGATAAAAAAGCTACAAGGATATATTGTACAGTACAGGGAATATAGCCAATATTTTATAATAGCCCTAAATGGAGTACATCTGTAAAAATATCAAATCACAAATACCAATGTTGTACATCTGAAACTAATATAATGACTTAAAAAAGAAGAATTATTTTAGGGAATACTGAGGCACTGGCATTAGTGGGTTAATATCTGTAGGAGCTAAGGGTGACATTTTTTAGAAAGACATTTGCAAATGCAGAAAATCACAGACTTCCTGCTGTCCCTTGATTCATCCATAATTTCATTGGGACTCTCATTTAAAAGTATCTACATTGTTGAAAATCCATTTAATTTCCCATTCACAAAAGCATTCAACTGGTGATTGCTGCAAACAGGGAAAATTGCTGCTCATGTATTCAAGAAGTCTTGAAAAGAATACTGAAAACTTTAAAGATGAAAGAACTAATGGTCCAAAGGGATATGTGAAAGCTGTTTAGAAATTTGACTGCTGATTATTATTGTTGAGGCCAAGTTAAAGTAGAAAATGGTATTTGCTAATTAAGGCAAATCTATTGATAATTAGCCTCTCATATTCCTTTATCTTATACACATTTTGTAAATAATAGCTAGTTGTGACCTCAAAAATCACATCCTCGTTAATTTCAAATAACATGATAATATCCCCGAGCTCACATATTCTGAGGACAAAGCACTAGTCTGAAACATTTCTTTCAATGAAAAAGAATTTAGAAAACTATATGCTATTTTCTAACCATAACAAATACTGTATTTGTTTTCCTTGTGACTTTACTGAAAGCATTTAAAATGTCGAAAAGAAATGTCTTTATTCTGTAAATACTAATAATTCATCAGTAAGAACTAGTAGTATTCTGTCGGAAAGGGAAAGAATAATTAAATTTAGCACAGAGTATCTCATCTTTGCCATATTGAAACATCACTTGTTGGGTTTATTAAAGTTGAAAATTCCTCTTTAAAAAACTAAAAGTAGAACTACTGTATGAGCCAGCAGTTTTTCACTCCTGGGTATATATCTGAAGAAAAAAAAATTAATTTGAAAAGATACATGCTTGACAATGTTCAGAGCAGCATTATTTACAATAGCCAAGATATGGAAGCAATTTAAGTGTCCACCAATTGATGGATGGATAAAGAAGATGTGGTGTGCATGTGTATAAATATACACAAACATACATGCACACACATATACACACAATGGAATACTACTCAGCCAAAAAAGAATGGAATTTTGCCATTTGCAGTAATATAAATAGATTTGGATGGTATTATGGCTAAGTGAAATGTCAGAGAAAGATAAATACTATACGATATCATGATATGTGGAATCTAAAAAATACAGCAAATGAATAATGAATTAAAACACACAAGTAGGGAGATCAGACTAGTGGTTGTCAGTGAGGAGAGGTCAAAGAAGAGGGGCATGATGGGGGTATGGGATTAAGAGGTTAAAAGAAAAAAGGAGATTCCTACTTGCTGAACATTGTTGCTTACTTCTTGAACTCCAAGCACTTGTCTGGCCAGTTTGGGTCACTTTTGTTCATTATAATGCTGAATCCTACAACAATCCAATAAGATAGAACTTTCCTGCTTTACAGATGAGGAAACTGAAGCTCAGTGAGACAGTTTGACAACAGTAACTTGAATAAGGCTTTCCCCCAGATCTCATTGATTCTTCTAAGTTCCCTGTTTAAACAAATCACTAGATGACTAAGAAGTTAAGTGTACACATATGTGTTAGACCTTAAATAATGTCTTAATTCTTTGCTTTAATTATAATATATTGGAATTTGGGAAATTTATAGCTAAATATTTGGTATTTGGCAATCTCGTCTTTAATATTTATATTTTGTGAAAATAAAGACCCATTTCAACATAGCAGGTGCAATAAGTTCTGATAACACATTCTCGTACAAGCCTTCTGATACTCATATTATGCTTCTTCATGGTATAAAATTTTGATGTTTCAAAAACGAATAAGTTTGTTGAATGAAGGGAGGAATTTTCACTTTTGTAATATACATTTCAACTTCATTCCCCCCTCCCCACCCCACACACTCATACACTCCCACAAATCAGGGCATAGGATAATGTTTTGTACACAATTAATTCTCAATAAACAAGAATAACTGATGCTAGGTGACAGATTTAATCATTCAAGTAGCTTATGATGTGAATACATTTTAAAAAATTTCCTTTATATCTTGTAGAGACTCAAAGTATGCCTTGAACTAGTAAGATGTTCAAGACCAGGACTTGTCTACCATTTCTCTGCCCTTTGCATAGGGACACCGTAATAGTCATTTGATAAGTACCAAAGAAAGAACTCACGTCAGTTGCCTAACTTTTCTAAATAGATATTCTCATTAAACAATTTACTTTGTTATAACCATTATTTTGCCTTTACTATATTTAATAAATAACCACTCTAACAATATACCAGTGCTTCACTGTTCATAAAGCACTTTTACTGTGGATCTTATTTTGTTGAAGGGTGTTTACAAAACAGCAAAGTGGTAGAAATTACTTGTTTTATGTATAGAAAAGTTAGATTTGCTGAAGGAAACAGAGCTAGAAAAACTAAGGTGTTTCCAACACTGAGTAAGAGTGTCCTTCTACTGTGCCAAAGCTCTCTAAAAAGTTTTCCCCTAGAATCCAACTAGCATTTGTGTAGCATCTATAGTGCTTTCATGCACATTATCGCATTGATCCTCCCAAGATCTAGGGAGGTTAGGTATTTTTATACCTGTTTTTGATTCAATTGGATTTCTAAAACTAGAAGAAGAACATGCTATCACCCAGGATTTACGACTATTTGTGATGTTACTGAATTGTTAGTAGGGCATCACAAAAATAAAATTTAATGAAATTTTGATCTAAAAAGATGACCTAGATGGCTATGCTAGGTCATAGATGCTAGGCCTAGATGGCTAGTTTTTCTCCCTAAAATACTCTTATTTAGAATAGCATCTCTGTCTCCCAGATAGCCTCCATGGTTTATACATCAATATAATGTTGTGTCTTCCCTTCATAGAATATGAAGTGACCACTATTAAAATCAGCTTTGAATTCTACTCTATATATTGCATTAAGCTTTTATGTTCATTATTAATGCATTCTATTGCAATTAATAAGGTAGTATTGACCAGAATTGCATTAAAGAAACTAATTACCAGCAGAACTTTTTGTAGATTCTGACAACTGGTATACATTTCAAAATCCTGAGTTGCCTTCTAAAGAATTATCTGTATCAAAATGATGTTTTGCAAAGACAGGTCTCACTACTCTTAAGTTTCAGAAAATATAAAAATGTAACTTTTTCTCTGTAAGTACAGTTCCATGTTTTGTATAATCAAGTTGGAACCCCCAAGTTGATGAATCCAGCACAATATCCAAATTTGATCATTGTCTTAGGTTTACCGTTTTCATTTGAAAAGAAAGGATAATGACTTCTTGTAAAATGTAAACAGTAAAATGATTTTGTGTAAGAAGTCGGGTAGTCAAAATGAGGAAAGGTAAGGAAAACTAATGAATTCAGTGGGTGAACTTTTAGTAAATAATAGATTTTAGCCTGAAACAGCTAAGGAAACTTTTCTATAATTGTTTAAAAGAAAATGTGCTTTGGTGCTCATCCTATTGCATATGCATAATAAATATCTGTAAAAACAATGGAGAAGGTGGACAATTCAGTTTCCTTTTTGTATAAACTCATTAGTTCATAGAATAGGCTTGTAAAAGATTTTGTGTTGGAAGGATTAAAAATAAGCAGATTAATATTCACTTATTTAGGAATGGGAGTCAGGTCTTCAAATAGCAAGTGCTTGATGATAAAAGCTCTTGAGTTATTATAAGAATAAATAATTGTTCCAAATTGCCATCTTACACTGCAATCAAGATAAATTTCTTAGGCGTCTGTTCAAAGGATAAATTTTCAGTGAAGCACATTTCAATAGAAGAGACTTTACAGCACAACCATCTGATAAAATCAGCAACTATATCCTCCTTCAAGAATGTAGAACCTTAGAAAATTTGAAATAAGTTTAGTGAACAAAGCCTTTCCAACACTATTCTAAATCTGAGTTGGGTCGGCGCCCAACCTACAGAAATTTTTAATTTGTGAAAAATCCTCTCAAGATACAAATATGTAATAAATGAGGCTGTTTAAAGACCACATAAGCTATTAATCAACAGAGATGTTTTTCTATCTGTTCAATTACAATTTTTAACCATAAATGTCATAAAAAGTTTAAAATTGTTTCTAAAGATAAATGCAGCAAAAATTTCATGCCCTCTCATGTCCCTTGAATGAGCTTGGGTGATATCTAAGAAAAATAACATTTCTCAACACAAATTGGATATCCATGAACAAACTTTTTGAATATGGCAAAAAGCCTAATTATTGTTGCACTGCCACTTCTACAAGGATTCAGACTGAAGGTTCCTCAGTCCCTGCCTCTTATCAAAATTTGTGCCCAACTACTTTACCAAAGGCTAATGCCAGTCAACAGGTCACTCTTCTAAAATACATGCCTTTTATTGCATATCAAAGTCTTAGTTGCTAAAGGGCTCTCAGGTGGCTCAGCTGGTAAAGAATCCGCCCACAATGCGGGATACCTCGGTTCGATCCCTGGGTTGGGAAGATCCCCTGGAGAAGGGAAAGGCTACTCCCTCCAGTATTCTGGCCTGGAGAATTCCATGGACTGTGTAGTCCATGGGGTCGCAAAGAGTCGGACACGACTGAGTGACTTTCACGTTCTTTACCACTAGCGCCACCTGGGGAGCGCGCTGAGCATGCGTCAAAGGTAAACAGACCTGATTCTTTCCTGTGCTCACACCAGAGGTGAGGGAGCAATTTGTGAATATCTATTCATACATACACTTTAATTTAGTGACGCATCTGACATAACTTCTTGCGATGTTTTTGTAAAATGAATGGAAACATGAGGGCTGAAAGGACAGCCTAGTTTAGATAAACCAATAGTTAGGGGAACACTCAAAAGCCAAAAAAGAAGAAAAAAAGTAAAGCGCACTGTAAATTCTCTGTGAATGCTTCCAAGTTAAGTGGTTCTCCACTGCAGTGTCTTGCCATACTAGGGATTCATCACTGACAGTAAAGTACCAACAATTCTTAATTATCCACTCTACAAAATATATCTGACTTGATTACATAATTATTCTCATAAACAGGCACCATTTAGTATTTAATTCTACTCATAGGCAGTTTTCCTTTAGCTTTAATGGTGTTTAAAATAATGTATCTTATTAAAAATGGACAGTTTCACCGAGCATTTTAAGTTCCCACCTTCCCTGAAGAAAATCTGAGGATTTGGCAATACAAGACTTTGAGGGGTTGCCACCTTCTTAGGTGGGGGTTTTACTCTCCACTTGGCTATAGTCTTTACCATTCTCTATTGTCCTCAGTGCTCAATTCAAGCACCTTTTGTTCTTACTACATTACTGTTTTCTTATGGCAGAAAAATACTTGTTTCCATGTTTCAATCAAAAGTGGGAAAAATGAAAATAGAGTAAGAGGGTCATATTTTTCTAAGAAAAGCTTTTTGTAGAAGTGAAGAATGTATCTTCATAGTTGAAAGAAGGGTGGCAGTGTCAGAAGCAGATGATTTGAGATACCATTAGGGATAGATCAGCTCAATTCTCCCAAACACTGTACTTACTTGTGTCCTCTCCAAGCATTTAGATTTGTTACATGAGCTCTGTAAAGAAGAGGGGCAGTGTTGGACAGTGACAGGAAGGTGGGCTTTGTGCAGGCTGGAGTGCATTAGGAAGCAGGAGGGCTTGCAAGCAAGAGCCTTAGGCTCAAATCCCCACTAAGCCACTTCTAGGGGTGTAACCCTTGGAAACTTACTAAACCTCAGATTTGATTCATTTATGAGAAGGAGGTTTGAGTATTTAAGTAAATAGTTGCTCGGTCATGTCCAGCTCTTTGCGATTCCAGGGACTGTAGCCTACCAGGTTCTTCTGTTCATGGAATTCTCCAGGCCAGAATATGGGAGTGGGTAGCCATTTCCTTCTCCAGGAGCTCTTCCTGAACCCAGAGATTGAACCCATGTCTCCTACATTGCCAGGTGGATTCTTTATCATCTGAGCCACCAGCCAATTCCTAGATGTGTAACCCTAGGAAAGTTTCTAAACCTAGATTTTCTTCATTTATGAGATGGAGATTTGAGTATCTACTATGCAGCTATTTAGAAGTATTATAAATATCAGAGGTAAAATGGTCACACATATAAGCATTCAATAAATTATAGTCATTTTATCATTAAATAAGTCATTTATTATTAAATAATAGTATTTCGTATCAGAATTACTTCTTTCACCTAAATATAACTTACTTTCAGTTTCTATGATTAAATTGTTTTCTACCATCCCTTTCTGTTTTTCTCTCAACAATCTTCTATACCACAGCAACAACTTTCACTATGAATAGATGACTCTCAAATTTATATCTCTAGATCTGACCTATCTGCAGAAATACAGGTTATAAACTACTCTTAGGTCATTTTCACTTGCATATTCTGACAGCACTTTCAAAACAGGGTATCTAGAATTGAAATTTTTCCTTATTCTCAACCAAACTGTTATACTTCTTAACTTGCCATATCATTCAATAGAACCACTTTTTCCCCACTCCTTAAGCATTTTCAGCATCAAGACTGAGAAACTTTGTCTTCATAGTACTTCTTGAATCCATCTGCTTTCATTTACTCACAATGCTCTCCCCTAGTTCAAGCCAATATTACCTCTTGGAAAGACTTTTAGGTGGCTCCATCCACTTCCACAGTGTCACTGACCACATGACTTGGATGCTTCTTCAATCAATTTGTCCAACCCTGTCCTCTTTTTTTTAAAACAGGAACCAGGCACTGATTCTAAATACCAGCTTACATTCCCACATGCAAGACCTGTCTTTATTTCAACCTCAGCATGTCCAAAATCAAACTCATAATGCCATGGCCCAATATTTTCATAAGAAGGCTTTTGGTCAGCCTTCTTAGACCTTTAATGACTATCCTTAAAGCTTCTTTCTTTCTTTTTCTGCATTCAGTAGGAGAACAAACCCCCAAAAGTCAATTTCTAAAAGATCTTATATCCCATATCATCCTTCCCTTAATCACTACAGCCATTTACTCTCAGCATGTCCATTGTATTTCTATACAACAATATTCAATAAGCATTTTTTCGGTGAATTTAGGTTCTAATGAACTCAGTGATTGGTATAAGTAATTAAACCTACTGCTACTGCTACTGCTAAGTCGCTTCAGTCGTGTCCGACTCTGTGCGACCCTATAGACGGCAGCCCACCAGGCTCCGCCGTCCCTAGGATTCTCCAGGCAAGAATACTGGAGTGGGTTGCCATTTCCTTCTCCAGTGCATGAAAGGGAAAAGTGAAAGTGAAGTCACTCAGTCATGTCCAACCCCTACCGAACCCATGGACTGCAGCCTACCAGGCTCCTCTGTCCATAGGATTAAACCTACTACCATCTTTCATAGATTCTAAGATGCACTCAGTCCTACATTTTAACATCTGTGAAATTGGAATGCTTTTTATGATATATAGTGTTTAATTGGAAGCATTTTTATTTCTTAGATTTCTTAAAATCATGCACTTTAAAATCAAGGGTGCCTTGATGAAACATGCTAATGGTTTTCTGAATACCTTCCCAGCCTCTCTCTGTTTCATCTCTTCGACTGATTTGTTGTTGTTGTTTGTAGCCAGAACAAGTCTTAAAATCAAAATGCTAACTGTGACATCTCTGCACAATCCCTAAGATTACCTAATTTCCACATTGGATTTTTTTCTCTTATTTGATCAGAATCCTTGAGCCTGTACTTCAGCTTAGCATTTCCTTCTACTTACCTGCTTTGGGAATCTCTGCTGTCCCTCTGTTGTTTGTAGGATGAATATTCAAACTTCTCCAGCATAATATAAAAGGCCCTTCCCCATCTCGTCCTAATGGAATCTCCCTGCCTCATTTCTTGAACACATTTTAAATGTCATTTTCACAGACTTTATCAGTGTTCTCTAAACAAACTGTCATGCCTCAGTATGTGGTATATGTTTTGCCTTGAAAGACTGTTCTTTGACTAATCCAATCTATCTTTTAGAGTTCAGTTCTAACATCATCTCTCAGAAGTATTTCCTGGATTCCCTGGAGAGAGTCACTCTATTTTTAGTGTTCCAAAGCAGGGTGACTGATATTGTGGACTCTGGAGCCCGGCTGCCTGAGCTTGAGTCCTAGCTTCAGCTCTTGAGATAAATTAACCTGTCTGGATCTCATTTTCTCTATCAGTAAAATGGGAAAGTTAATAGCAACTGGTGGCTCAGATGTTAAAGAATCTGCCTGCAATGCAGGAGACCCAGGTTCAATCCCTGGGTTGGGAAGATCTCCTGGAAAAGGGAAAGGCTACCCACTCCAGTATTCTTATCTGGAGAATTCCATAGAGAGAGGAGCCTGGCAGGCTATATATAGCCCATGGGATCACAAAGAGTTGGATACGACTGAGCAACAAACACACCTAAAAGGTTTGGAGAATTATATGAGTTAATACATTTAAGTCACTTAGGAGAGTTTCAGGGCCATAATAAAGGTACAGTTTTCAGTATAATGTTCTATAATTGTTTGCATCCCCACCCCATTTCAAGAGTAAGTCTTGCTCTGACAGGAACAATGTCCCATTTTTCTTGGCATCTTCAACCCCCAATCTAGTTCCTGATAAATGTCCACACTCTATAAGTACTTACTGACTGAGTAGTGCCATCAGATAAACATCAAAACACAAGTTGATCATACATGGCCAATTGGATAAGTTTTTTTTGTTTTTTTTTTTTGCTGTATTTCATGTACAGAGGGAATTAAAATATGCTTAGAGTTTCATTTAAGGATGGGATACCTTGTCACCTCCTTTGAACGGGAAATCTTAAAACAGTGGTGGGACCGAGGCTGTGCCTGAGTGGCTATTTCGGTTCTCTCACTACGTGCCAGGCTGTCTTCTGCAGTTTTTAATTGGCCGAGGAGAGTACCAGGTGTCAGGACTCCAACCAGCCGAATCGGTGCAAGGGTGAATGATAGTCATGCCTATAGAACATTGTGCTTTTAAAGATCACCGCTAAAAGATTCCCTTGCAATAAACTGCAAGCAGTTCACTTTGTCTCGTGGAACAAGCCTGCCTGACAGTGGAAAGGATGGGTTCCTAAGCACAGTGGGGTGCAGAGGTGGCAGGAGATGGAATGATCTGTGACCAGGCTAGTGATCCGACTTGACCTCTTCATCTTCGTCTTCTCAGCACCTTCCTCTGACGCCATGCCCTTTGCTTCCTCTCCCTCAGTCTGTCTGTCTCCTGTCTGAGCCAGTCTTGGAGGTGATGCTTTGGACACCTCGTGGGCCTCGCTTGGTGAGGGGAAAGGCTACCTGGAAATGCTTGTTCATGTAATTGGCTGTAATGTTGTCCGAGGAGGACCCTTTTCTGAGTGATGTCCCTGATTGCATCCTACCAGAACTTTAAGATGTGTTAAAATTTTACTATTTTTATTAAATAAATGAACAAAAAAAACTAGCCTGTATTTTTCATGCAGTTTGGGGTGAGCATGGCCTCTGAAGGCAAACTACCTCAAAGCAATGAACACACACAAATGATGACCCTATAAAAGCAAACTGCATATCAAGTGAGTACCTAGTGACTTTCCCTGATAAACATGAGGCCATGTGGCTATAAAGAAAGCTGAGCTCTGAAGAACTGATGCTTTTGAACTGTGGTGTTGGAGAAGACTCTTGAGAGTCCTTTGGATTGCAAGGAGATCCAACCAGTCCATCCTAAAGGAAATCAGTCCTGAATATTCATTGGAAAGACTGATGCTGAAGCTGAAACTCCAATACTCTGGCCACCTGATGTGAAAAACTGACTCACTGGAAAATACCCTGATGCTGGGAAAGATTGAGGGCGGGAGGAAAAGGGGACAACAGAGGGTGAGATGGTTGGATGGCATCACGGACTTGATGGACATGAATTTGAGCAAGCTCTGGGAGTTGGTGAGGGACAGGGAGGCCTGGGGTGCTGCCGTCCATGGGGTCGCATAGTTGGACATGACTGACTGAACTGAACTGAACTAAACTGATGCAGCCTTCTGCATGGATCATGGGCTTTACAGTTATATAGACCTACCTGAATTAGCCTCAAAATTCTGCAATTCTGCTAAATCATTTTGTAAAAGCCTTGGCTTTGCCATTTGTAAAAAAGTAATAATAGTACCCATCGTGCCTGTGGTTGTTCTTAGTATGAGGTCGTATATGTGACACATGTATGAAACAGTACCTGGTGTCGGTATTAAATGACCAAAGGTTAGACTCACATGGATTTTAATTTGTGGTTCCTCTGGAAATACTGGTTAGATACTGAACATAGGAAAAGGAGTACGTCAAGGCTGTATATTGTCACCCTGCTTATTTAACTTATATGCAGAGTACATCATGAGAAACGCTGGGCTGGAAGAAACACAAGCTGGAATCAAGATTGCCGGGAGAAATATCAATAATCTCAGATATGCAGATGACACCACCCTTATGGCAGAAAGGGAAGAAGAACTAAAGAGCCTCTTGATTAAAGTGAAAGAGGAGACTGAAAAAGTTGGCTTAAAGCTCAACGTTCAGAAAACTAAGATCATGGCATCTGGTCCCATCACTTCATGGCAAATAGATGGGGAAACAGTGGAAACAGTGTTAGACTTTATTTTTTTTTGGGCTCCAAAATCACTGCTGATGGTGATTGCAGCCATGACATTAAAAGACGCTTACTCCTTGGAAGGAAGGTTATGACCAACCTAGACAGTATATTTAAAAGCAGAGACATTACTTTGCCAACAAAAGTCCGTCTAGTCAAGGCTATGGTTTTTCCAGTCGTCATGTATGGATGTGAGAGTTGGACAGTGAAAAAAGCTGAGCACCGCAGAATTGATGCTTTTGAACTGTGGTGTTGGAGAAGACTTTTGAGAGTCCGTTGGTCTGCAAGGAGATCTAATCAATCCATCCTAAAGGAGATCAGTCCTGGGTGTTCATTGGAAGGACTGATGTTGAAGCTGAAACTCCAATACTTTGGCCACCTCATGCGAAGAGTTGACTCATTGGAAAAGACCCTAATGCTGGGAAGGATTGGGGGCAGGAGGAGAAGGGGACGACAGAGGATGAGATGGTTGGATGGCATCACTGACTCAATGGACATGGGTTTGGGTAGACTCTGGGAGTTGGTGATGGACAGAGAGGCCTGGCCTGCTGCAATTCATGGGGTCACAAAGAGTCGGACACGACTGAGCGACTGAACTGAACTGAACATAGGACTGGGTGATCTTCCCCCTCCATTTAACAATAGATGATTTAGCAAGCAGATCATATACTCAAGTTACATGATTGTTACCAACTTCCCATCGAATGTTAAAAATACTCATTAAGTTCTACTCTGTAAATAGGGAGTGCTTGAAAGGGGCCTGAAAGCCATAGAATTCCTTTTTGTTTTGTTTTTCCTGCTGAAATAGAATTACCACTAAAAGCTTACCAGAAAAAACTTTCTTCAATTTTCATGCTTATTTTTTAAAGCTGAATTAAATATTTCTAATTTTTCCAAAGAGTGCATTAATGGAATCATAACTCTGATAGACTCTTTCCTGATATATAAATTGCATTTAAAACATGATTTGTATCCTTTAGAGGCATCACTCAGTGAATTTAAGACACTACTAAATTCACAGATTTTAAACAAAATATGTACAGTTGATTTGTTGGCTAGATGAAGAGAAAGTTTTATTCTATTTTAAAAGAATACAGTGTCAACAAGGAAGTTCAAGCATGTTTGGACTTTGGCTCAGACAATGTTTCTAGCTAAATATGGATTTTTTTATTAAATACTGGAATTCTAAAGAATCTTTACCTTTAGACATCTGAATTTTTAATCAGTAAGGATGAACAACATCATTTCTGATATTCTGAAACAGAGGCTAAACAACCCCTCTTGGCTAAAAAACAGAGCCCATTCTAATATTGTAATATCTTTTTGATAATGCTTCCTTTGAAAAATTAGTCTTGCTTTATTTTCATCTCTCTTTCATCTGTTTGGCCTGCTGTGGCAATGAGCGTGTTTTTTTTTTTTTTTTACTATGTTCTTTAGCAAGACATTGCATATTTTAAGAAGAGCAATCTCATTTTTCCATGAACTTGATGTTAGTATCCTTTCAATTTCTAAACATGGCTCATAAATTCAATCAAATATTTATCTTTACCTTTTCTGGCTTATCAGATCCTGATAAGAGCTCAGAGGAGTGGAATGGTGATGGCATGGCCATATGGCTATTTTATGTGGGAAAAGAGAGAGTTTCTTGGTTCTTTTGTAAGTTTCTTGGTACATGGATTCAGCAATGAGTACCTCCATGCTTACAGGGTAACTTCAGTCACACGGAAACAGCAATTCTCCCCACGCTTTGGTCATCATGTTGATTCAGATCCAGATGCTTTCCCTTACGGACTTATCTTCACAAATTCCCAAATGAAGCTATGAAGCAATTTGCCTTCAGAGTCCCTTATTCTTCTAGACATTTCACACTGTCTTCCTATGGTCACTCTGTGGTCACCACTTGGCTATTTCCTCAGTGCTTCACTCTACAGAATGTTTCCTTTCTTCCATCAAAGTATATTATATAAGTCCTTAACTGGATAAAGCTTTATGATCCTTCTCCCCTTATCCCCTCCTGAGAATGATGTGGAGCATGGAGGCAGACCTCTTAGCTTGTATTTTATTCTTCTGTCCTTCAGATTCCTCATTTGTTAAAAAGGGAGGGAAAAATATACCTATGACATAGAGTTCTTCTGAGGATTAGATAAATCCTACTTGTGAAGTTCTTAGAGAAATGTGGCAAGCCCTCAAGAATTGTTGACTACTTTCTCAAGGTAACACTGAAATAATCTAAAATAATAGTTTTTTGGGGAGTAATTGCTCAAGTCATAACTTTTTCATGGCTCCTTAGTATCCTTTTAAGCATTTTAACTCTGACTTATACCATGAAAATTTAATAATGAATCAGGTTAGTATTAATACAAGCCCATAAATCCTAGTCATACTAATGACTAGGAGAGAGTAGTTGAAGACTGTATGATATAGTGAAGGTATACTGGACTTGAAGTTTATAAAGTCAGAGGCTCAGTTCTCAGATTTGCCACTTAAAATTGGCTTGGGTTTATAAGTTCTTTAACTTTTTGAACATCAATTTCCTTTAGTGTAAACTAGAGACTATACCATTAGCAACAGTGATTTTTAGGTGGTACATCATTTATGTTCAGTTGATAAATATTCAACTTGGCTTCATTTCTGAACCTTGAATATCTAGTTGAATACATGGGAGAGGGAGAAATACATTGAGAGAGAAATAGCACCATTGTGATAACTCATTTTAAAGAAAAACCTCTGAAATTGCAAATTTCCTAAGAAACTGTGGTGACAACTGAATGATATTTTTAAAAGCCAGAAAACAAACATCATCTGTGAAGTCCGCCCAACAAAGGGAAACCATTTGAAAGTTGTACCATTTCAGAAAAGGAAGGATTGACCATGCTACAAAGTTTGAACCAGCCTTCTCCTATGGCAGGATAATTTGTGCAGAAAACATATTATCTCTTCTATGCCTATGTTTATTGTTCCAGTCATAATTAATGTGTCTGTATGGTTCATAAATTGAGTTTTTAATCATAGCCATTCTGTAACATAGATGCATTAGGGTCTATTAAAAAGTATAGCTCAATTTTTCTTTTAGATAATAAAATAGAATTTTCCTGCACTTTCAATGGATGTTTTCCCATCCATAATTTTGATGAAATCCAGAGGCATAAATTTATTGTCAAAAATTTGAGCCCGGGAAAATCTGGGCTTATTGGCATCTTTCTGATGGTAGGGGTCATAAAGACTACCTAGTTTAAAGCTTCCATTTTCCAGATGACAAAATCCTGGGAAATTAAATAATTTGGCCAATCCCCAGACCCTGGCCTGGAATCTAGCCATACCTCCCCAACTTTTCCTAGTGAAGCTTCCTTTTAAGTTTGATGCATTATTAGAATTCATGTTTTGTGTTGGGCCATTGATTAACACCTGGGACATAAGTGTTTGTGGTTCATTGTCCAAATAAATTCTTTCAAGTCTTGATTTTTCTTATAAATAATTTCTGAGGAGAGTGTTCAGGCTGGATTAAGCTGGGTGTATCGTCATTCACTAAAATGAATAGATTTTCCTTTTGTAATTAACAATACCATGATATTGATCCACTGAAATTCTTCTATTACCTACATGGAAAATTTTCGTGCACTCCCCTGCTTTGATCATTGGAATTTGCTTAATTTTCTAAAATTCTGGGCTTTTTCTTTGGGTCGTAGTGAAGTGCAAACTGGAAAACACACTGATACTCTTTTAAACTTCATATTTATAAAATGTGATATTTTTAATTGCCTAAAGTTGGGAATATTCTCTTTTCCTCCCATTTAGAACGTTTAGAAGATAGGAAACACCAAAGAGTACTTAAAGGAAAGGTTGTGGATGGGATAAGGCATTTATAATCACTGAAACAATTAAAACCAGAAAACAACCTGTAACTCAATTTGGGACATCCATTTCATGCCAGAAATTCGATAAGGAAGCTATTGTTCAACAATTTAATGCAAAACTGTGCCTGAGAAAGTACAGCTTGAGTATTCAAAAGGCAGGTGATGCTACATCCTCCAGAAGTTAAGTAAGCTGTTCATGAAATGATTCCTGAAGTTATTCCTATATTTTTTAAGAACGAAACAATCATGGGAGTAAAAAATTCCCAAGAATATGTGATAGCATTCTCTCCTGTTCTTCTAGCACTCCACTCACTCTTTCTCAACCGTCTACTAAGCTTTTCTTTCTGAGTGAGCAGAGTTCCTTTCTCAGCCCTTTGACTCACTGCATCTCGAGCTACATCTCATATATGTGCTGCAACCTTCAACTTTACTGATGAGCCCCAAATTCCTCTCTCCTGAGTTTCAGATCATTTTCTTCCTTCTCTTGGCAGCACAACACTCCTCATCTTCTTTTTGTACAAATGATACCATCATATTTTGTCCTCCTAGCCTCAACTCTCCAGACCAACCAGAAATCTGGGAGTTACCTGAGATTCCATACACACCTGATCATGATGATTCTATATTCTAAGTATCTCTGTCACTAGTTCCATTCTATTCTTAAAATCTTAGGTTCAACTCATCATCTCTTGACTGCTTCATTGCTCAAACCTAGGCAACTTCCCACTGGTTGGTTGCTAGCCAATCCAAACTTCTATTACCATTAGGGTGATACTTATAAATTTTAATGTAAACTTGTGATTTCCCTAATTGAAAACCATCAGTGGCTGACTTTCCTCAGAATCAGTTGAAACTTATTAGTTTGTTATATGATGCCTCTCAACCTAACTCTTTTGGTTAATTAAGTAGCACATATGAATCTAAATTTACAAATTCAAATGACAAGAGATATTGCATTTCTTAATTTTCTTAAATGCACTTTAAACCCGTCTAAGCTTCCGTCCTTCCTGGCAAGTGGGAAAGTGATTTAGTAAATATGAACTTTATCACCTCAAGGTTATTCCAAAGTTCTAGGGAATTGCACAATGCCCAAATCATGGAAGTTCCTCTGGTTGTGATTCATCTGCTTTTCCTAGTCATCCCTGTGATGCCCAGTGTCTCAGCCAGCATGGTCTCTCAGTGGGTTTCTCACCCTAGTAGCTCTTTGCTGTCCATCCCATGCTTGACGCACAGGAATCTTTGGTGAAGCTGACAGCTTCTGGGTCCATGGCACAGTCATTATTGTCATCCTAAGATATGGACAACCAACTCTCATTATCTGTCCTTACTCTCTCCTTGTCTTCCAAAGCGTGCTCCCCTTATGCTACTTTTCTTGGAACTAAACATATTTCTTTAATGCATTTATGGTCTTACCAAATGCAACAAGTGCCATCAATTTCTGGCTGTTTTTCTTCCCTGAAAAGAAATAGTCTAGGCAAGGAGCAAGGAGCAGGTTGCTTGCTTGATGTGCAGAAAAAGGTTAAGATGAAAATAAAAACCAGATCTTCTGCATCACTGTAATTTCACACTCCTATGCATATTCTAACCAGTGCAGACAACAGCTCTGTGTCCGTGTCACTTCTGTCCTCTGTGTGTGCTATGCCCTCCCTGTCCATGTTCATCTGGACTTTCCTTTACAGCTTAGTTGAGTTCTCACTTAAAATGGGTCTGGTCTAGGTTAAATAATAGAACATCCTATCTATACCTTTCATTCATCATTAACTCTCATTCATTCATTCAACATGAATGAATGTAGCAGGTATTACATGTCTGAAATGGTGCTGGGCATTGATGATACTACAGTGAACAGGAACAATATATAGGCCTCTATAGAGTTTATGGTCTATCAGGAAGATTTGAAAAAGTAATTGGCATACAGAATGTGGAATACTTTTTAATAGGGGCAATTTAGTGTGCTAAGGTATATTACAAGGGGATATTACAAGGGGATAAACCTACTTTATTGGTCCCTGAGGCAGTAATGTTTAAGTGCCACCCATAGAGCAGTCATCTTACAATTTTTCGATTTTCCCTTTGTCCATCTTTTCCATTAGATTATGGGTTCTTCCAGGACCAGGGCCAGACTTTTCATCTCTTTCATATTAAAAAAAAGGTGTTGTATATTGCAATGATGCAAGAGCAAGTCTATTTAAAAAATTATTTTATGCTACTTAAATTTAATAGATATAATTTAGAATAAAACATCATGGAAGCCTTAAAATAATATAAAAACAGGTCATTTTGCTTATAAAAATTATACACAGCTAACAAGTCTTAGTAAGAAACTACCTAAAGTTGAGTTAAAAGTCACTGAAAGAAAAAACAAATCTGTTTTTGTCATTTCATTTGAAATTTCACACCATTATCTTTTAAGTAATACTTTCAAAGAGCAATAAAACTGTATTCACTTTCAAAGATATAAAGCAAACAGACACATTCTTCTTTCATAATAACATCTTTTTATGTTAGGAGGGGTCTATAACTCAAAAGGTCAAATAGAAAATGTTAATGAAAATAGAATGTAGTCAAATCAAACAAAATAAGAGAATAAACCAAGCTTTTCCTTCAGGCATTGCAAATCTGATTTAAATAGTATTATCAGAAGATTAAAGCTGCTATTTACTGAAATGTAGTCATGTTCTTATACTTATTTATCAATAATTCTCCTTTTTAACATAGGAATGTAGCATTTTTCCATATATAATAATCTAAAATTATTTGTAAGGACTAATTTAAATGATCATTGGGAAGCTAACTTTTAAAACCTATACTTAACAAATAGGTTAAAAAAACCTTATGAAATGAATAATTACAAGTATTTAATATAGAAAGCAATGGGTAATTTCAATATTAATGTCTTAGAACCAAATTACAGACATTTTAGTGGTGATTAAACAAATCTATGATCATTATTGTTTCAAAGCTGTAGGAATTAATTCAACTTTTTGCAAATACAGACCCAGCACCCCACGTCTTTGGAAACTACTGTGCATCATTTATAAGAGCCAAAGATCTGTTTCCATAGAACAATGCCCACTTACATTCTAAGGTGTGCAATCTTGATTGCAGAATGATTCTTGGACTCATGATATTCTCAACAATATAACACCTCAGGAACATTGGAATACTCTCTATGTGAAATTGTGTAATCTCTTCATTAGTTACCGTGAAACATGTGCTAATTAACTGATCTTTCATTGGACAGGTCAAGGATAATTTGGGAAGCATTTTCTCCTAAAATTAAAAGTATCCATTGCATAATCAAATAGAACAGTAGAATTAATTTTGCACAGTTTTATGGAAAAGAAGATTATCATTAAAAACTATTTTCATTGCTGTGAATATATTATTTCTCTCTCAGAGTCTCCAGGCTTTCATAAAGGTTTTAACAGGAGATTGGAAGGAATTTGCTGCCCACTTATGATGATGCTTCACAAAAAAAAAGGTTCTTCAGAATGGATCAAAGGCTGTAATTTCCATGCCATTTCTGTTCAATTTTCTTTTCTCCTAATGTTTTCATTTTTGAAATGGCTATGATTGCAATCCAATTTTGCCCACACAGCACTGCATGCCTAAATGAACCATTTATCACAAACTCTCTGTCTTTTTGATGCTTGAGATTTTTATTTGCTTAGAAGTCTTTTTTTTTTCCCATTAATGTTTACCATTCAAGCTGTATTACAATTACCTTCAGTAATTACTACCTGTAGTGGCTTATATTATTCTATTCTCCAGATGTGGCATCAAAAGTTCCTATTTCAAACCAATTATATGTTAGTGCTGGAATTCACCGCAACTGCACCATAATGATTCCTTTCTACATCCCTGAAAGATTATAAGTTTGAGTCATCCTAACTTAAAAATACTAAAACTTTAAAATTCCTAGGATTGATATTTTGTGAG
The DNA here is from genome assembly GCF_054371585.1 of Giraffa tippelskirchi. Classification (NCBI taxonomy): domain Eukaryota; kingdom Metazoa; phylum Chordata; class Mammalia; order Artiodactyla; family Giraffidae; genus Giraffa; species Giraffa tippelskirchi. The sequence continues at coordinate 111,365,190 of NC_137278.1, read as the reverse complement.
AATCTCACAGATTTTCGTGAACTCATTAGATGTAAGTTCCTTTCTATCAGTTGATATTTTTGAATTTTTGTGATGGGACCATTCAAGTTAAATATTATAGCTACTAGTATATGGCACTGAGCCACAAAGTCTAAGAAACATAGTTGACAAACTGTTGAATTTAAGGTCTTTTAATGTAGTTTAACTTTACAAAGGCTACTTAAAATTGTCCAAACCTAAGTTATAATCATCACAATGAACATTATAATAATAAACCCTTTCCCCCACTTTCAGCACTTACAAAGATAGAAGAAAAATCAGTTTAAATTTAGAGTAAAACAAGTATATACCTTAAAGTATACACATTTCAGCTCCTTTCCTTGTCTTTTCATTTTCGTGGAAATCTACAATTAGGGGAACAGTTAAAGTGTATTTGCTAAAGACCTGTGTTTTCTTTTCATGTACTTGGAAAATAAAGGCATAATTGTTAAGAATATGTATAGAATTAGCTTAGATATGCAAGAGGAAAACAAATAGTGGGCAACGGTAATTTTTTGTAATGATTGTAAAGATTCCTCTTATAAGCTATATTTACATTCTGGAGATTTATGTATTTTTTTAAAAGTAGATACTATGCTATTTAGTTTTTCTATCTCCTTTACCTTGTGGACATATGTCACAATTAAATTTTTAAAACCCTCTACCCTGGGTCAGATATAATAATATTCAGAAAATATTTTCTGGTGTATTTCAATAGGTTCTGACCATTCTTCTACCTTATCACTCCATAAGGTCATATTTTGAAGTTTATTAATTTCTTGAGTTGCTGAAGTGGAGTCACTGATTGTCATTAGGGACATCTACTAGGTTCTGTGGTACAATCTGTCATGGGCTTGGATTCAGAACCTGATTTAAATTCAAGCTCTTTCATAATCATCTGTGTGGTCCTGAGCAAATTATTAAACTTCTTTAAGCTTCAGTTTTATCTTCTATAAAGTGGTGAAGATTATAGGAGATGGTATATGGAAAAGGTCTGGCATGTAGTTTATAATCTCTATGTGTTACTTCTGATCATTGTAACAAACTGTTTCCTATACACAGGTTAACTTACATCCTCTTGTAACTTGCTTTGTACTTTTAAGTGTGTATATGGATCTGTGTATCAAGTGTCTTTGCTGAGAGTGTGCTCAGTCTCTCTGTGGGAATTTGTGTAGCGTTAGGAGGGTGGTTACCATATTGGGCTATAAATTCTCTCATGATTAAAAGTTCTTTAAGGTCTGAAGTGGTTTTTATTGGTTGTTGTGGTTGTTTGTTTCTGTTATGATTTTCTTTTCCCTTTCCCCATAGGACCTAAAATGCTATATGTGTAAAGAGAATCAGTGTAGATAGCATAATTACATAAATCTTGGCCTCTGGAGTCCAATTGTTTGAGTCTGAATCACTAGCTTTGTGATATTTGGAAAGTTATTTAAACATTTTCTGCCTCTCTTTACTCACCTGCAAAGGAGATCTGTTGATAATGATGTCAATCTCACTGGATTTTTACCAAAAGTTTAATACAGGAAAAGCATAAAAAATGATGATGCCATCTTGCACACTGTGAGCACAGACACCTGTTACTTATTACTAATTCTTAAATCACTTATGTTCAGTGTGGCTCAATAGTACTTGCCAAAAACAAAATGATTTAAATGAACCCATTAAAATAAGCATTAAATATTTTTGATGAATTCTGTGTAATTACAATCTTTAAAATTTGTGTAAAACAAAATCAGTTCAGTTCAGTCGCTCAGTTGTGTCTAATTCCTCGCGACCCCATGAATCGCAGCACACCAGCCCTCCCTGTCCATCACCAACTCCCGGAGTCCACCCAAACTGGTGTCCATCGAGTCGGTAATGCCATCCTGCCATCTCATCCTCTGTCTTTCCCTTCTCCTCCTGCCCTCAATCTTTCCCAGCATCAGGGTCTTTTCAAAATAAGGTATATAAAATCATATTTTTTTAAAAAGTTAGCATTCTAAATAAAGTTAGGAAAACAGACTTTTAATTAAGATGAGCAAAAGCCATATAGATTTAGAAAATTGGGTCATGTATCATTAGGCGTGTATAATACAAATTACAGAATACTAAGTGAATTTGTTACCATCTAAAACATTTAAGGTAATGCAGAGATAAGGTCTTGATTTTTTTTAGAGTGGAGATTGTTCTGTAAAGTCAAATAACAAACTGATGAAACAAATACTGAGAAAAGAATCTCCGAAAGTCCACAATGCAGAAGCCGCAAGCAATTTGGGCACTGGAAAATATACAGAAAGAATAGCATAGTTGCTTGTAGTATTGAACTTGTTAAATATAGTACAGATATTATCATTAAAACAAAGATATGTAGTTAAGTTGCACAGTAAACACTACATATGTAAATAGTGACTATGACTAAAATTTTCCTACTTAATAAAGATATCTCCTATGAAACTTAAGTATGAGGAATTACATTAGTCATTTTTTCAGTCTCCAGATATCAACAGTTGCAATGATATTTAGCCAAAATGATGCATACTTGAGTTAATTGAACTGTTGTTTATTATTTTAGAAAGAGTCTGGCTATTATTTTCTCAATGCCAAGTCATTTTTTCTTCTTGAGGTATAATATAACTCACTCCTTCAGTTTCTATTTCCCTGCTGGGTACTTCTCCATTAAGAGTGGGGTCCCAATGGTGAGAAGTGACTCAGCTGGAAATCCAATAAACTTTGTCCACCAATATCTTTTTTAAGAGTAGTATTGTAAAATCACTAGCCATTCTTTAGATATAGATGACTTAAAAAGTAAGCTCATATTTATATTTCTATGCCATTCATAACCATGCAAGAAATACTAAAAGTGAAGATATACACAGATTACTTTATCAATTGTTTACACTAAGGGACATTTTATCAGAATAAAATTGTATCTATCTTTTCATTCATTTCTTCACTTGTTCGATAAGTTTTTACTGTATAACTATTAAATGCCAGACACTTTGCTGGACACATAGTAGATGAGTTGAGATAGAGATTGGGTAGTAAACAAGATATATAACTATTAATACTCCCTTCATTGAACCTACAATTTAGTTGAAGACTCAGACATTACACAAATGATTACATAATTACCTTTGTAATGGATTACATGAAGGAAAGGTTTTATCAGAGCGTTAAAAGGATGAAATCCATGCAAAGTAATTTACAGGTGTGCTCATTAAGTAGGCTTATTTAAAAATCTAAAGTACTCATCTGGAAGTTGACATGGGAAGTTTGCTAAAAAAATATGGAATTGATGCTGCAGTACAAGGCTAGGGCACTTGCAAGAGTGGTTATGACAAATGGTTCCAAGATGGTAAGCAACAAAGTAAGAAAAAGAAAGGATAATTGAAATGAAGAAATAAACACCAATTAAATCATATCCCCTGTGGCATGGCTTATACAAATATTTCTTTCAGTGCTGTTAATAGAACTTCTGGTGATTGGGAACTTAGGTAGTTTTTTTGTTTATCATTTTGTGGCTAGCTTTTATACAGCAATGTAGAATCTGAGTTTGATTAAATCTCCACTGTTAATTGTTGCACGGATAGGTTTTGATTTACAAAATTTCTCTAAAACTAAATTTTACTAAATTTACTAGTTTACCTTTGAGGCTTAAGAAAGTTAACGCTTTTATTTCAACTTGCTATGTGAGAATAGAATGCAATATAACATTTGTTGAGCAACAACCAGGCAAAACATTTGCTATGTGATTTTAGGCACAAAATAGACTTCTCCGACATGATTTCAACTTCAAAGGAGCTTTGACACAGTGTGCAATGTGTGTGTACATTTGTTTTCAGGAGTCCTTCTTTTGCACACAACTACGGGGATCTGAAAAAACACAAGTGAGATTGAGAGGTATAGAAAATAAGTAAAATAAGGACTTGACTATACAATGAAATAAAATTCAATTGTCTTTTGAGGCAATCTAATTAAAGTAGAAATTGCAAAACCTTACACTAATAAGCAATAGGGAATGTGAATATTATATTATAAAAGATAAATAAGCACTGGTGCTTTGATCAAAGAACAATAAGTGAGAAAATCTTTAGGAAAGCGTGAAGATTTAAAAAAAGACTAGGTTGGCCATCAGTATATGGAAGTCTGAGGGGCAGAATTATAAAGCTTGGAAAGCTTGGAAGTACTCTGGGTCATAATTAAAAATAATAGAGTAGAATGAATGAAAATATAAAATTCGGTCTATCAGGAAAGGTCTTTGACAGTAAAAGTTATTGATTATGAGAGTTTTTCAAGGGTAACAGAAGGAGCTTCATCACTGGGACATTAGAAATGTACACTGGACAAAACCAGTGGTGCAGGGTAGACAGTGGGCAAGCAGATTTGATGACTTGTTAGGTTTTTAATTTTTGGTTTCTCTGACTTTATGATTTTTCTACATTGCATCATTTAAGTTATGACCAGCAATGTTCTCATTGCCTCTTGTAGCAGTAATTTATTTTTCACAATATATTTGCTTTTCCATGGGCATTTCTGTTTACCAAGTTTGGGAAACACCCACCTGGAACTTGAATTAATTTTTTAGATTTCAGATCTAAGGCTCATGAATGCTAGTCATAAGAGAAACGAATTGTAAAATAAGCCCAAGTAAAACTGGCTACAATTAGAGATATTAGTCCAATTTCCTGTTGAACCAGTTCTGTAGATAACGTAGAGGCGCTCCTCTTTTCAAGAGCTTTTATATTCCAGATACTGTACTATGTACCTTTATATGCATTATTTAGTTTAGGCCTCATTAATAGTCCACCTAGAGCTTCCCAGGTAGTGCTAGTGGTAAAGAACCTACCTACCAAGGCAGGAGACTTAAGAGATTAAGTTTGATCCCTGGGTCAGGATGATCCCCTGGAAAGGGCACAGCAACCCACTCCCTATTCTTGCCTGGATAATCCCACTGGCAGAGGATCCTGGCAGGCTATACAGTCCATGGGGTCGCAAAGAGTCGGACATGACTGAAGCGACTTAGTACCAACAGTCCAATACCACGGAGTAAGGTAATGCTCTTATTGTTCTATATATGGAAGCGAGGTTTAGAGATTTGCTGATATCAAGGCTCGTGCTCTTTCTATGATGACTATAGGGAGAGCAGATTGTCCAGGGCAAAGTTAGGTTCTGATACTCTTGATTACTAAGAGTACCAAGCCCTGAATACAATGGAGGACTCTGATAGGACTGGAAAATTTAGTGCCTTCAGGCTACAGCTAAATGGGATAGAGAAGTGTTTCTCATTTTGGTGGTACAGGGAGACACAAGGCTACTTCCATGACTCTCCAGGTGCAGAGGTCTGGTGGAAAGATCACTTTCTAGTGCTCACGCAGTCATTTGTAAGTGGAATTGTGCCACATGGGATGTCTGGGGTCTGGGGAAGTGTCCTCACAGAGACTAGTCAGAAGCCTGCTTCCCTCATCTCAATGTGGCCTAATAAGATTGCCTGACAGGGAGCATCTCATTAAGGAATGTCAGGAAAGAGACTGGTGTCTGGGCCCCACCTCTCTGTCTCTGTATCGCTGAGCTGGTATTTTATGTCTGCTGTTGGATGGATTATCCTTGTTAACAGGTGTTATTGACTCTGCTTTCCTGTATGCTTTCAGAATTCAGGGGAAATAACTTTGGTGCCCTGTCTATTGCCTAGTTGCATAATAGATAGCATACTTTATTGATAAAAATTGAGAAAGATTTGATCTACAGTAAGCAAAAGAAGCTAATTTTGGAGGAAAGGATAGGTCAAAGAAATGATGATGGGTGTGACATTAGCAGAAGTATATCATGGTCAAGTGCGGTGTGTTTTGTCTTCTATGACACCCCTCCCAAATTCCCAACTTACAGTATTTCAGGAAATCTGCAGTAGTGCACAGTTTCCCAACCATGACATGTAAATGCTTCTCCTAATTTGTCTTTTGGCAATATGTTAACAGTTACATCCTGAATTCAGACTTCAAGCTTTTGATTTTAGAGAGATCTTTAACCTGAGCTAACATACTCTTTGAACAGTAAACTATGGGCCTGTAATCAGTATCTATGTAATGGAGTTTTATTAACTATATTTTTAAGGGAAAAAGTAGATGAGTATTTTTGAAAGTTTCTTGAGCCCATCTCTCTTCCATTTGATCAGAATTTGTAATTTTTAATGAAAAATCAGAAGCCTATTTTAAGGAATTTGAGAATGACTACTTGTTCTGATTTTGTTTTCAAAATAATACTCAAGATAAGATTACTAGGTTATGGGTAAAGCATGACTGAAATCTGTGGCAGTGCAAAGTTTTATTTGATTTACTTATTTGATTATGGCACCACTCCATCAGGGCTGAGCACCCACTGCTGCTGTGATTCAATGTTCCCAGTAAAAATGACAGTTGAGTTCAGAATATTAAAGTTTTAATCCCCTTATATGCTGAAGAAAGACAAAACTTCAATATAACAAAGTGAGTGAGAATTTAAACTAATAAAAGCTGACAGTGGGCAAATTTACTCATGCTTACCTAAAAAAAGGGCTTAATAGATTATACTATCCACCCAAGTGCTGCAAAAGGCAGCACTATAAAATTCTAAAGGTATTTTAATAAATTACTTTTGAGTCTGCGTGTTATGTGTGTGCAAGTGATGCTTACTAGTACCGTTATTCCTATGGTAACAATTCCAGCAACATGAAAAGATATTAATAAGATCGGCTCTTAAGAATTCATTTTTGGAGTATCATCAGAGAAATCTATATGTTACTCTCTAGACCTAATCATTCATTTTTTTTTTTTTTAAGAACAAGATTTTCTCAAAATCATAGATCCATAGTTACACAAAAACAATCTAGGGATTGAAGTTCTGTTATTTCTGCTTCTCACTTGTCCAAGGGCAACTTGAGTATGACCTCTTAAAATGCACTTGAAGCATAGGAATATATCCTACCATGCCTACTGCAATTTTCTGTAAGGAAAAATGATATACCTCAAGCAATCTGAGGCTGACAAAAATCAAATAAATGATTCTCTGATTCAGACCCTGGACCTTGGACTCATAACACAGGTACATTCAGCAATAAGTGATAAAACTCTGAAAAGAATTCTGGTACTCAAATGATTAAAACAGTGGCAGTCATTTTAATTCTGCTGTTCAAGAGACAAATGAAAGTTCATATGAAATTGTGATTTGTTACAGTGCCTTATTTCTCCTTACTTTACTAATGTTCATATTTGATGGATTAAATTTGTCTCCACCTCCAAGCATTTTGCCAAATGGAAACATTCTATTTCATCTATCTTAGTAAGTGTCTGTTTCCTGGCATGGGAGATTAATACAAAGTCTTATTGCTAAGTCTCTCATGGTTGGTCTACATTGTAGGTTGATTTGGTTTTCTTTACTCTGGCCACATTTTCAGTGTACTTAACCCAGCCAGCCATAGATTTATTTCCATCTTTAGTACCCTCTAGAAAATGTACCTATGTAAGCCCTCTCATAAAAAGATGAATAATGTAAATTTATCAAGTAGTAGCTAAGAAGAGTCTTAATTTCTCAATGATTTTTTCAGTACTTCAGACTAGTAGAAATGAAGGTGAGCTGCTTACCTGGTACTACAGGGGCTGCTTTGAAATCTGGAGAGACGTGCCGTGAGAGAGCTATGGGCGCCCGGGTGCAACACTGACATGCACTCTCTGTGTGTTCATCACTCAACACCGCTCCTTTCCCGAGACAGCAAACTAGACACAGCCACTCAGGAGTACTGCCTGGACACTGTTTCTTCTCTGGCTTTCAGTAATTCTGCTCAGGCCTCACGCAAGACAGCTCCTCAAGCACCTTCAAGGACATTCCCTAAGAAACTATATGCTAATTCTCTATTTCAAACTGCTGCTAGCTGAGCTGCGCCCTGATGTACTTTAGGAGTGCCCTCAAGAAAGTAACCCTAGTCAATAACATATGCCGTTGAATCTAATGAATTATGCAGCCTAATGCCATGTGTTCTTACAGCCTCATGATATTCCTGAGAAAGTATGGGAACAAAAAACATGAAAAAAAGCATGAAAGCAGTAGAAGCAATTAACATCACCTCCTGAGCCCACCTTAACTATGTTAAATGAAATATTTCTAAATAGTTTATATCTTTTTAAACTTTTTTAAAGAGCAGTTTGAGGTTCACATGTATTGTTTTTTTAAAGAGATAATATCTGGCCTTCTATGTTCAAATCACTACTAGCCTAAATATTTTCATTCTTTGCCCCAATTACTCAACGATTTCTTTTTCATCAACAATATTAGAACATTGGTTTTGTGTTATGAAATGCAAAATAATTTGCATTATTCAAATAGCATGCATTTCTCATGTTTTTCAAATGTGTTAACCTATATACCCACAATAATATTAATGGAAGTAAACAAAATTGCTCATTTTAATTAGCCATCCATTCTACTATGTCTGCCTAATGTCACATGTAACATTTCATGCATCTTAATAATAAATTTAAGAAGCAGCAAAGATACAAGTATATGTTATTTGTACATTATCAAAGGAGTATATTTTTTAAGAAAATGAAATCCATACGGTGCCACAAAATATTAAAATATAAAATTCCTTAGGCTTAAATTAAGAAAAAATGAAGCATAAAGTATAGATTAGTGTGACAAGGCATAGATTGAATCTGATCACAGAAAACTGGTATGCAAGGGGAGGTGAGGATGAATAAACCTTATAAGGAGGGGTGAAATAAATATTTGTGGAATGAAAAACATTTTGGAACTTTGATATCTGCAGGAGACAGATGGCAAAACATGCTTGCTTCCACAGATAAGAATACGCTTCATTTTAACAAAACTGAAGAGAGATGGCAAGGCAAAAGAGCTGGCCTACATTTTTTCAAGATGAACACTTGGGAACTGACTCCCTTGACTCTGACTGCCAGTTCATTCTGATGTAGGCAGGCTGAGATCAGGTTGGCGGAGAGACTAGGGTCTACTGACACCAAGCAACCATATGGGGTTTTTTTTTTTTTTTCTTTTTTGAGAGAGGCAAAGACAGTTGTCATAGTGGTGCTGGTAACACATAAACCTACAGACTTCTCCTCCTAAGATAGCAAGACCTTCAAATCCTTAAGGAGTCGATACAACCAGGATGCGGATCAGGGGCACTCAAACTTGAGGGTGCATGGGTCAAGTGGCAGCTCAGAGAAGTAATAGTTCTCTAGCCTCACCCTCGCAGATTATGATTCAGGAGCAAATCTAGGGAGGTGTCCAGTAATTCTGCATTTTTAAAACATTTCAGTTGACTCTGACACATGGTAATGAAACACAGTCTTTATAAATCAGGTAGGCTTGGGTTCAAACTCATTCATTTGCTCTGAGAACTCAATAGGCACTTAACTTTGCATGTGGTCAGAATAAATATATTTCAGAGATGTTAATCTGCTATCTTCAGACCAAATTTTATATAGAAACTGCCTAGTTAAAGTGTACTAAATCAAGGAGTGTTCTAGAAAATGATTTTTTGAGATCCCAGAATTCTAGAGGCAGATATACTGTGAAGGAAATGCAACTCTGCTTTTTTTTTTTTATCAGAAGCAAATGTGAGCTTCCTGGGGAAAGTTTGCAGAAGAATCTGAAGAGTCTATAAAGTCTGTAAATACTCCTTTAATGGAAGCCCATAGGTTATTAGCCTGAGTCTCCCTGGTGTCATAGACCCTATGTTTTCAAAGACTGTGGCATAGTAAGGACTTGGCTATATTTTCAGTGCTAGCAGGACCTTCCACAGATGAAGTGAGTCTGGCAGCTGCATGCCCCTCAGGGAAGCCAGGGGCAAGAGAAAAGCCATATGCTGCCTATCTGCTCCTGCTGTGGGGAGCCATCGCGTTTCCATTCCTTTCAGCATACCTGTGATTAATCAGGGACTTTCTGTAGCTTCCTGTGGTCTTTTCCTGCCATTCATGGTTCACATGAAATGCTGCATACATGGCCACACTCACTGCAGATGTGTTTTGTGCATAACTTGGTAACTGAGGCATAGAAACACTGTCACCTACTCATTCTACTCTGTGGCTTGGCTAATTTGTTTACCGGGTTGCCTACTGGTGATATAATTCTTTGCCCTGAAGTAAACCAAAGAGGGCAATGTTTCTTGTTTCAGGGAAAGAGCAATCATAACCAAGTCACATCAAGCACTAACTTCGTTATAATTTGGCTTTAGTAGATGCAGATTTAAATATTTAGGAATAGGTGAAATATGAAATACAAAGAACATTGCAGACAGAGGGTGGACCAATTCTCATTTTTCAAAAGCACAATTAAAATTAGATAGCCAGTGGAAATTTACTGTATAATTCAGGGAGCTCAAATCTGGTGCTCTGTAATAACCTAGAAGGGTGGAAGGTGGGAGGGAAGTTCAAGAGGGAGAGAACATACGTATACCTATGGCTGCTTCATGTTGCTATATAGCAGAAAGCAACACAATACTGTAAAATAATTATCCTCCAACTAAAAATTAATTAAAAAATTTTTAAAAAACCTTGTTAAAATCTACTCTACATATACTGAGTACTTCAATTCAGTTCAGCCACTCAGTTGTGTCCCACTCTTTGTGACCCCGTGAACTGCAGAACGCCAGGCCTCCCTGTCCATCACCAACTCCCTGAGTCCACCCAAACCCATGTCCATCGAGTTGATGATGCCATCCAGCCATCTCATCCTCTGTCGTCCCCTTCTCCTCCTGCTCCCAATCCTTCCCAGCATTAGGATCTTTTCCAATGAGTCAACTCTTTGCATGAGGTGGCCAAAGTATTGGAGTTTCAGCTTCAACATCAATCTTTCCAATGAACACCCAGACTGATCTCCTTTGGGATGGACTGGTTGGATCTCCTTGCAGTCCAAGGGACTCTCAAGAGTCTTCTCCAACACCACAGTTCAAAAGCATCAATTCTTCGGCACTCAGCTTTCTTCACCGTCCAACTCTCACATCCATACATGACCACTGGAAAAACCATAGCCTTAACTAGATGGACATTTGTTGGCAAAGTAATGTCTCTGCTTTTAAATATGCTATCTAGGTTGGTCATAACCTTCCCTCCAAGGAGTAAGCGTCTTTTAATTTCATGGCTGCAATCACCATCAGCAGTGATTTTGGAGCCCCAAAAAATAAAGTCTGACACTGTTTCTACTGTTTCCCCATCTATTTGCCATGAAGTGAAGGGACCAGATGTCATGATCTTAGTTTTCTGAATGTTGAGCTTTAAGCCAACTTTTTCACTCTCCTCTCTCACTTTCGTCAAGAGGCTCTTTAGTTCCTCTTCACTTTCTGCCATAAGGGTGGTGTCATCTGCATATCTGAGGTTATTGATAGTTCTCCTGGTAATCTTGATTCCAGCTTGTGCTTCCTCCAGCCTAGCGTTTCTCATGATGTACTCTGCATATAAGTTAAATAAGCAGGGTGACAATATGCAGCCTTGATGTACTCCTTTTTGTATTTGGAACTAGTCTGTTGTTCCATGTCCAGTTCTAACTGTTGCTTCCTGACCGGCATACAGATTTCTCAAGAGGCAGGTCAGGTGGTCTGGTATTCCCATCTCTTGAAGAATTTTCCACAGTTTATTGTGATCCACACAGTCAAAGGCTTTGGCAGAGTCAATAAAGCAGAAATAGATGTTTTTCTGGAACTCTCTTGTTTTTTTGATGATCCAGCTGATGTTGGCAATTTGATCTCTGGTTCTTCTGCCTTTTCTAAAACAAGCTTGAACATCTGGAAGTTCATGGTTCATGTATTGCTGAAGCCTGGCTTGGAGAATTTTGAGGATTACTTTACTAGCATGTGAGATGAGTGCAATTGTGTGGTAGTTTGAGCATTCTTTGGCATTGCCTTTCTTTGGGATTGGATCGAAAACTGAACTTTTCCAGTCCCGTGGCCACTGCTGAGTTTTCCAAATTTGCTGACATATCAAGTGCAGCACTTTCACAGCATCATCTTTTAGGATCTGAAATAGCTCAACTGGAATTCCATCACTTCCACTAGCTTTGTTCATAGTGATGCTTTCTATGGGCCACTTGACTTCACATTCCAGGATGTCTGGCTCTAGGTGAGTGATCACACCATCATGATTATCTGGCTCATGAAGATCTTTTTGTACAGCTCTTCTGTGTATTCTTGCCACCTCTTCTTAATATCTTCTGCTTCTGTTAGGTCCATACCATTTCTGTCCTTTATAGAGTCCATCTTTGCATGAAATGTTCCCTTGGTATCTCTCATTTTCTTGAAGAGATCTCTAGTCTTTCCCATTCTGTTGTTTTCCTCTATTTCTTTGCATTGATCGCTGAGGAAGGTTTCTTATCTCTCCTTGCTATTCTTTGGAACTCTGCAGTCAAATGGTAATATCTTTCCTCTTCTCCTTTGCTTTTTGCTTCTCTTCTCTTCCCAGCTATGTGTAAGGCCTCCTCAGACAGCCATTTTGCTTTTTTGCATTTCTTTTCCTTGGGGATGGTCTTTATCCCTGTCTCCTGTACAGTGTCACGTACCTCTGTCCATAGTTCATCAGGCCCTCAGTCTATCAGATCTAGTCCCTTAAATCTATTTCTCACTTCCACTGTATAATCATAAGGGATTTGATTTAGGTCATATCTGAATGGTTTAGTGGTTTTTCCTACTTTCTTCAATTTAAGTCTGAATTTGGCAATAAGGAATTCATGATCTGAGCCACAGTCAGCTCCCGGTCTTGTTTTTGATAGCTATATAGAACTTCTCCATCTTTGGCTACAAAGAATATAATCATTCTGATTTCGGTGTTGACCATCTGGTTATGTCCACGTGTAGAGTCTTCTCTTGTGTTGTTGGAAGAGGGTGTTTGCTATGACCAATGCATTCTCTTGGCAAAACTCTGTTAGTCTTTGCCCTGCTTCATTCTGTACTCCAAGGCCAAATTTGCCTGTTACTCCTTGTGTTTCTTGACTTCCTACTTTTGCATTCCAGTCCCCTGTAATGAAAAGGACATCTTTTTGGGGTGTTAGTTCTAAAAGGTCTTGTAGGTTAGGGTACTTAGAAAACTGTTAATTATCAGGCATTTTTCTCCATTTGTGTTCAGGTGCCAAATCATGTCCAACTTTTTGTGACCCCATGGACTGCAACATGCCAGTATTCCCTGTCCTCCACCGTCTCCCAGAGCTTGCTCAAACTCATGTGCATTGAGTCAGTGATGCCATCTAACCATCTCATCCTCTGTCATCCCCTTCCCCTCCTCCCTTTAATCTTTTCCAGCATCAGTTTCTTTTCCAAAGAGTCAGCTCTTTGCATCAGGTGGCCAAAGTATTAACAGAAGTCCTTCCAATGAATATTCAGAATTGATTTCCTTTAGGTTTGACTGGTTTGATCTCTTTGCTTTCCAAGGGACTTTCAAGAGTCTTCTCCAGCACCACAATTTGAAAGCATCAATTCTTTGGCACTCAGCCTTCTTATGGTCCAACTCTCACATCCATACATGACTAATGGAAAAACTATAGCCTTGACAATACACACCTTTGTCAGCAAAGTGACATCTCTGCTTTTTAATACACTGTCTAGGTTTGTCATAGTTTTTCTTCCAAGGAGCAAGCATCTTTTAATTTCATGGCTGCAGTCACTGTCTGCAGTGACTTTGGAACTGAGAAAATAAAATCTGTCAATGTTTCCACTTTTTTCCCACCTATTTGCCATGAAGTGATGGGGGAACTAGATGCCATGATCTTAGTTTATTAAATGTTGAGTTTTAAGGCAGCTTTTTCACTCTCCTCTTTCATCTTCATCAAGTCATCCTTAGTTCCTCTTCGCTTTCTGCCATTAGATTGGTATCATCTGCATATCTGAGGTCGTTGATATTTCTCCCAGTAATCTTGATTCCAGCTTGTGCTTCCTCCAGCCCAGCATTTTGCATGATGTAATCTGCATATAAGTTAAATAAGCAGGGTGACAATATACAGCCTTGACATCTTCCTTTCCCAATTTTGAACCAGTCTATTGTTCCATGTCCAGTTATAACTGTTGTTTCTTGACCTGCATACAGGTTTCAGTAGGCAGATAATGTGGTCTGGTATTTCCATTTCTTTAAGAATTTTCCACAGCTTGTTGTGATCCGTACAGTCAAAGGCTTTAATGTAGTCAATGATACAGAAGTAGATGTTTTTCTGGAATTCCCTTGCTTTTTCTATGTTTCATCGGATGTTGGCAATTTAGTCTCTGGTTCCTCTGCCTTTTCTAAATCCAGCTTGAACACCTGGAATTCCTTGGTTCACATACAGTTTAAGCCTAGCTTGAAGGATTTTGAGCATTACTTTGCTAGCATGTGAAATGAGCTCAGTTTTATAGCAGCTTGAACATTCTTTGACATTACCTTTCTTTAGGATTGGAATGAAAACTGACCTTTTCCAATCCTGTGGCCACTGCTGAGTTTTCCAAATTTTCTTCCCTACTCCAACAGAAAGGAAAATAATTCTGGAGTAATTTGTTACATTCACAGGATTATGCACCAGAAATGTATTCAGTGCCTTCTCAGATCATTACAGATACATGTCATGGTTAGAAATCCTTCTTGGATGACAAAAGCTGAATGAGCAAAGAGAGAGCAGTCCTTGGCCTTTTCAAAGCTGGCATATTCTAGAACAAAAGAGCTCTCATCACTAGGTCTCTGATACTCTGCCCTCTCCCATTCTTAATTTTTCAAGTTCTCAGTTCTTACTTCAGCCTTTATTGCTATCTCCAATTTCAAACCTTAAAGCTTTTAGCCTTAAACATGGGGAAAAAACAGGCTGTGAGCTACCACACGCAAGAGGCCTGGGACTAAGAACACAGACATGCTGAATATTTTTCTACAGAGAGGCTGAGAGCTCTGAAACATGCTTAGGTGATTCTAGTGACAGCGGTGCTGGGCGGAGACCTAACAGAGCCTAAGGCAAAGGAGAGACCAGCAATACTGATTTCGCCTTTCCTTAAAATTTTGTTATTGTATTTATCGTGGTTTTGATAAATTCTGATTTTTAAAAATTGCTTTAATATATTCACTTGATTATGGATTTTTTTTGTATCATCTTAAATTTTTGTATGTGAAGCAACTGCCTCATTCTGTTCCTTCCTGAGTGAAGGCCTTGCAAAATATAATGTATTTAACAAATATGTATATAGATTGTGATACAGAGGTGATACAGAATAGGGTAAAGTATAATGTATATTTACACATTGTACTTTATACATATGATTTACAGTATGTGAGAAAAGTACAATATATTTAATGGATATGTACCTAGTGTACAATATATGTATGAAAAGGAAAACAAAAAGGGAAGGAAATTACACTTATTGAGAGTCCATGACATGTATGGATGCATGGAGGCATTGTTTCTGTGAGATTTTATATATATATATATATATATTATATATATATATAATATATAATATTTTATAAAAATATACAATAATAAAATATATATTGTAAATATATATAATCATATAATATCTATTTCCTGATAGATAGCATTTAATGTATTTGTCTCAACAAATTGATATATATATATAAAATGTACATACACATATTTTCATTTAATCCATGGATTTATTTTACATGTTAAAGATGAGGAAAGGATAGTTTGGAGAATTTAAATAACTTGCCCAAAGATGTAGATCTGTGAACAACAGGAAGAAGTGAATAAAACTCCGAGAGAGTGATCTGTTTGTAAATTAGGAAGTAGACTATAAATTCTAACAGACCACTACTTTTTAGTATTATTGTATTTAGAAAATACTACAAAATACTTTTCAAGGTTTCATTAAAGAGCAATGATGTTTATGTCTCTTTCATTGAGATTGAAAATATAAATTTGATACTGAAATGTAAGTTTCTAGTGATTTTTTTTTAAATCTTAAAGATATTTTTGGCTTCAGTTAGATTCTCAAATTATTAGTTTGAATTACTGCTTTTTTGGTAGGTTTTTTTTTTTGGTGTGCATCCCAGCAATATTTTTAGTGAGCTATGAAATGGAAATTAAGTATTTAAGCATCAGAGAGCTTCAGAGGTAAAAGTATTTATCAATTAATCGGTACTAGTGAAAGCTGTCTGGTTAGAGGTAACATTAATTATTAATTATTTACATTGCTGTACTTGTCATAATGAACGATGTGATGGTTAAATCAGTATGTGTTTGGGCTTGAGAAAGGACATGAATATCTACAATCATATTTTTATGCATCACTACTTGCAGAGTATAATAAACATCTCCTAATAATGTGGCAGAAAAGAGATTTCTGCAGGGGTAAAGAAATATCTATAGTCAATTCAAAAACATGATCCTATACATAAATACCAGTGCTGCTGGGAAAGGTCAGCCATGCTAACAAAGGGTTGATGTGATATTGAATATATAAAGAAATAAACTATAGAGTTACAAGTAAATTTAATTCTTATTCACCTAAGATTAAAGAATATGTCTTAAAATGTTTATGAAGTGCATATATGCATAGTTACTCGGTTGTGTCTGATTCTGCCACCCCATGGAAAACCAAAAATTAAACATGCTCAAGATCTTATTTTTACACTGATAATCTAATTTTCAATATTTTCAAAGGTATCTCGGTAGAAGCACAGTGACAGGGTAAAAGTTTACTGTCAGGGTGTAGATATTCTTGGTTTTGGAAAGAGCTTTTGTCACATCTAATTTATGACTTGGTAGAGTTATTTAACATCTCTGAGCCACACTCCTCTTGTTTAATTGTGGGAAATGATAGCTACTTTGTGGGATAGTCATGCATATTAATGATACAGTGGATATAAAGTGCCAAGTACAAAAAAAGTTCCAAGTGTAGTACTCGAAACATATCAGTCATTTAATAAATGAGAGATCTAAGTTGTCACTGATGTCTTTGGATGCCAAGTAATAATACTTTGGAACAAATATTTGATATGATCTAAAGAAATCACTAGCATACATTTCATATAGAAATAATTGATAAGTTTTCTTGTTTCCAGATAAATAATATCTGCACTAATAAAAGTGGAGAGAAAAATCAATTTTAATATGTGAGGGAACCCATATTTAAAATTGATCAGTGCCATTATAATTAATGAAAAACACAAGAAACATTTTTTTAAATAAATAGAAGAGATTTACCATTTACATGTAATAACTTCATTGAACAGATTTTTTTTCTTCTAACAGAAACAAATTATTGGCTAAGAAGAATTAGTTAAGAAAAATCGTGTTAGATAACATGTTAAAAATGAAAATTACATGGCCAAAATACACTGGCCATCTTCAATAATAATTGTCATTATTATAATGTTATTATTAGAAGCTTTGGAAAATAGCTTATCAGTAATGTGTGATATAAAAGAATTATTTGGAGAGTAGAGGTCTGTATGAGGTCGGGAGCTAACTTACCTAGCACATTCATTTGTGAAATTCACTGCTGGTCGTTTGGTAATACCAGGCAGTGGTTAACAAGATGACTTTGGGGTTGGCAGGTTTGGGTTTTAATCCCAGCCTCACTTCTTGTGAGCTGATGGATCTTGAACAAGTTACTTAACTTCTTCAGGGTTTTATTTTTTCCTCTGTAAAAATGGGATAAAATACCAATCTATAATATTATGTGAGTTTAACCAAGATAATGCAGTTAGCAGATGTCTGGCTGTTCATAAGAGCACAATAGATAGCAGCTGAAATGATGTCTACTCTACTAATGAGAATGATACATTTATTTTTATAATAATGGAAAATTAAGTGATTTTCTGTCTAAATGTTAAACTTTAACATTCCCCATTTATGTTAAACGTAAACATATTTTCCAGTCTAGACTGAACTCAACCCAAGTCCCTTTAGGCAAATTTCGTGGAAGGAAATTTCCAGGCAGTGTTGTCTCAGGCTACCCTTCTGGGATTCAGAACAATGATATGACTTGGAGTGAAAGCTTGCCACATTGATTTGCTTTCCTCCAGTTGAGATGCCAAAAGCTTTTAATTAGTAGCTTATTTTAATTGCTCTTGCGAGGATCTTATTTGTTCAGAAAGTCAACCACTCAAAAGATACCTGAAGCCCTGCATCCTTCAACTACTGCCAAGAGAATAAGCATCCACTCACTACCACCAACCCATGTCCTATTGACCTAAAAGTAAAGCCATGGATAGAACAAACTGATATCCCCGTAAGTGTCTCTTTTGATAAAAAACCAAACGCTCATGTCAACCAAGGAGGTATTTGCATCCAACTCTTAATTTTCCTTATCGCAGAAAGAAAGTTGAATACTTCTAACTATCTAATCTCACCTCCCCAATAGATCTTAATTTCTTCTGTCTTAAACTTCCATACTGTTCAGCCTTGTTTTAGAGATATGATTGATAGACATTGAACTCTTGTTACTTATTTATTGGTAGCTGAGAAAAGCACAGAAAATTTTATGCTTACAAAGACACAAAGGTAGAAAAATACATTCAAATTCAAGGTATGAAATTTAATGAGTGAGGCATATATTGATATATTAACCAAGTAATATATTACAAAAAAAGAGTATATATTAAAAGAACACAAAACCTTGAATGCAAAATAAAGGAGTATTCTAGTAAAGTCTAGTACAGACAGTGTCTCTGAAAGTTGGATTTCCTACCTTCATGAAGCCACAATCAAACCTTGCTATGTTCCAATCATCAGTGTGTGCTAAAGTGCAAAATCATCATCATTACCTGGACATTTTCCATTTGCTTCTGCTGAATTCCCAGTGAATTCTTCCAACATTCAGAAAAATGTTCCTCGGCATTTACCTTGTCATTTTGATGATGATATATATCCCACAATCTGACAGAAATTGTCAGGTCTCCTTTTCTTTCATAATAATTCAAACATGCCTTTGTAAACTGGAATTACTTGTAGTGATTGGTGAAAATGATTTTTTATTATTTTCTCACACTTCCATATTGCTCAGGGAAAGGAAGATGCAATTATTCAGTTTATATATGCACAACACTGCTTTTAAAAACTTTTACACTTAAAGAGAAGGTAGATTTGGGTTTGACACCCCGCAACAAGGAAAATGGTGTCTGAGATTTGAGACAATTTATTGAATCACAGTGAAATCAGAATGTGGACTTTTTATTGGGAAGAGTGACAGGGAATTGCCAGCATGACCAGCACTTCCACATTCAAGAATAATGGGTACTTTCTGATACCTGAAGCCTGCAATCTACACAGATGACTACCAAATCTGTATTTCTACCAAGGCCTTTAGCCTGGATTCTGGTCTGTTCTTTAGGGATTTATACCAGATGGTCTGCTATCTCGTCAAATTCCAACTTTCTTAAACTGTGATCATACTCTTTCTTTTACAAACTGGTTACTCTTCAACTTTCCTACTTCTATCAAAGTTGCATCATTTCCCCAGTCACTTAGATGCAAGAACAATGTTTAAATGTTTCTGCACATGAATCAGCCATTGAATTCTGTTTCTTTGTCCATATTGCCTTTTATACACATCTCTTTTCCATTCTGGCTTGTTCCTCTGAAGTTCAGATCCACCCTTTCACCTTTGGACATAGCATCACCAAGCCAGAACTAAAGAAAACTTTTTGTTCAAGGAAACATTTATGTTCAAGAAAACCTTTAATAATGATTTCCTAGTAGAAACAAAAGCTACTGCAGTAAACCCACACTCCAAATTATTGCAGTACTCAACTCTTTGACCTCAAAAGAAACAATAGGATTCTCAACTCAAAAGGAAAATAAATTTCAACTTAATTATAGTAGTTCCATATATAGTTAGCTTTTCTGCCTCTACTTCCCTTCTTTACTTCTCTCTCTTCAATTCATTATACTCCCTTTCATCAGACATCTAATAGTCCTGCAATGCATCAGTGTCTCATGTCTCTGATTGATAAAATCAGCATTTCAAAGTGGTTTGTTGTTTTTAACTCATTTAAATAGCAGTCAAAAGAAATAATTTTTTCCGTGTAGGTTTATTTTAGAAATTAGACTGTATGGCACTTGTAGTTTGTAAGGCCCATGAGGCTATGTCCCTTCATTGTTGGTCTTCTTTTTGGTTGCATTTAGCTTATAACACATTTCAATATCCACGTGGTTTTGTTTCAATTTAAAAACTAGTTTATACTTAACATGAAAAATAAGACAATCAAGAATTTTGGAGTTTCCAAATCTTCTTTGAAGAATCCTGGAATTTATTAGAGCATAGTTATGGAAATATCTAGAATAGACTGTCTCTAAGGAACTTCTGCAAGCTAATATTCTGTGACTCTGGTATATGTGGTTACCATATACCACACACCATATATATTTATAAGATACATATATAAATCACATGGTGAGAATGATGGAGAGAGTTATGGGGATACTGAAAGAATTACAAATCCAAAGAATTTAAAATCATAAGGACCTTAAAAGGCTACTTCCTTCCTCTGATTATTTTATAGATGAGAACATTGAGGGCCAGAGAGAAATGGAGTAATTTGTTCTTTCACTCAAAAAGGTTATAGTCTAGTGAGATTATAATTTATCTCTGGACCCCTGTCCAATGCCCTGTCTAGGACTCAATTAGATTAAATATGACTATCACAATTGTGATTTGTTCTGCTCTTGCCCTATCCATGTGTGTTAAGAGCTATGAAACAACTAAGATTTTGCCCTAAGTAAGTTAACAAGGTAACCATCTACAAATCCATGGATACTGGCAGAAGACATGAAACTCCAGGGCCAAAGACAAAGGATTTCTATTCATGGCACAGCAAGCAGCATGAAGTTATTTTTTCAATCCCCTCTGACAGTCCAGGTCTCAGGAGGATTATGTGGATGAGCTGCACAGAGGGGATTTGTGTCACAGGTGAGGAATCTGAGGCTTAGAAAACCCTGATCTTTGGTAATGATATACAAGGAAACCAGCCTAACTTTTGCTCTGGATATCTACCTTCCAAAGCTCTTTGCCACACAACATTCTTGAAAAGACTGAGAATCAAGGTGGCTGGTTCCTAGGCTCTCAAGAGTACCAAAACATGATGCCCACAAACTGTCTTGGAGCAATAATGATGCATCTCCACTAGTTTAGTGATGATGGACAATACAAGGTATGGGATGAAATGACTTCCAGGTATTGGCAGTTACTCCTAGAGCAAATATGTGTTCCCATTGCATTTGGCAAGCCTGGTATAGATCAAGCAATACCTTTTAATTTGTTTTAGCACCGTGTCTTAACTTTCAATAGTGTCCTATTTTAGTATGTAAATTGTATAGCCACCTATAGTTCACTGTGGAAAAACACGCAATTTTTGAAAAACAATCCCTTCCAGATCGTAAAAGTTTATCATTGATCATAACAATATGCCCAAGAATTTCTGATGAATCTTAGCAAATTTCCCAATTTTTATGTATAAAGAAAAGTTTACTTGTTTATAGAAGGGTTTCTGAGAAAGATCTTCAAATTTCCATTAAAAGTGTTATTTGAGTTTTGTTTGTAGGTAATTCTCTCCATCTGTCCATTTATAGAGATCTGTATCCATTTGCAAAATAAAACTTCTTTGAAAATGTTATACACAGATTAAATAATCTTTGATATAACTTTATATTCCATACAAAGCCCTATGACTTAAATGGAATTTTACACATTTATACTTAGATTCATTTATTAAAAAGTCTCTCTCTCCATCTGGTTATGGCATTCTGCTAACAGCTATCAGTATGTCTCCTGATCTAAACTGCAAAATTTAACCCAGAGATTCCCAAACATTTTGCATTTTTAGCACAATTTCAAGTACTAAATTTGTAGAAACTCAGAGTCAAATATGGCAAATGAGGCTATACAATACAATACAATACAATAGAATTCCTCCTAGAGTCCATCAGCATTCCTATATGGATTTAGGAAAGCATCCACGGTCGCTGCACAGTTCAGTTCCTTCTGTAGTGACTCTTCCTTTTCATACAATTTTCATTGACCTGACTGCTCGCTCACAGACCCACGAGGGGCAAGTTTTATTGGTCTACTGGGTATTTGCCTTGACATGCGTCTGTGCTTTTTTGCTCTTACTCATAGCAGACTGTGTCCTGTTCTCCACTGCATCTCACAGCCAGTTATGCATAATTCTTCATTAACCTTAATAGCATGTGTGTTTGGTTTTAGCAAAAATTAATATATGCATTGCTGAAGTAAAAACAAAACAAAAATTGTAAAGAGTTTGTGTTTCAGACTACACCAATCATTGTGACCCTTTAACTAACAATGTGTTTCTAAAATATTTAACCAAACTGCCCATAAAGACAAAGAAGAAAGAAGGGATATCATCAGGAAAGTCTAGGGGACTGTAACCCAAGGTCAGTCTTTTCTAACATAAACTCTCATGATTTTTTTTTTCTTAAAAGCTACTCATGCATTTATACCTTATTGCATTATATATTTGTAATTTTTGAAACAAACAAAATTCTTCCCATCTACTTAAAGATTATAGAATTTCTAGGAAAATGTAACAGGTTTGTCTTGTAACTTGAGTACAACATGCTGCAGTCTGAAGATCACAGGCTTGAAATGTTAAGTATGCTTGGTTGTAATTCAAAAGGGAGACAGGGTTCTAATAATTTGCCTCTTTACCTTGAATTCCATACCACAATGTTTCTCATACCTTATTCATAACATGACATCCATCTATCTATCCATGCATCCAACGTACATGATTTCATCTTTCTGAACCTATTTCTGTCAACCTATCCATCTAGGCATATATCTACCTTTTTGTATGTCCAGCCATCCACCCTTATATGCTTCTATGTTTCTCTTTCCATCCATGCATTAATTTACCTGAGTTCTATCTACATCTTTCTGTCTATCTCTCTGTCTGGCTAGACACTTCATTTCTTAAATAGCTGAATGTAAACAATATTAACTCATATTAGTCACCCCTGCCAACATGATTCAACATTTATTCCTAGAGAAGATCTGTTCTATTGCTCTTAAGGTAATCATTGTTTTTCCTCTCAGGTTTTATTCTTATATATGGCAGATTAAAGACAGCTGGAAACAGGAACAGCCACACTGAGGCAGGATTTTGGTAGCATGAGAGAGGTCCATGGACTAGATCCTTCGCAGGCGAGGGAGGAAGAAAAGGAAATGAGCATGTTGACCTGCTCTGTGATAGTCATTTCCTGCCCACTATTCTTCCAGTCATCATGAGAACTTTGCTGAGTACTTACCCAGCATCCTTGTATCAGTCCTCTGAGCTAGGTGCTATCTTTATTCCTTTATAGTTGAGGAATCTAGGCTTTATAATATTAAGTAGCTTGCTCATATTCATATGGCTATAATTCTCAGACTCAGAATACAAACCAGGCTGGCTTCAAAGCTCTTGCTTTTAAATATTACTAAACTCTTGACCTTCAGTTTATTTCATGACAGAAATAGTCCTGACTTTTTCCATATCTTTCTTGCAACCAGTGCTAAATTAAGGGAAAGTCAGACTAAGGGTAGGTTAGTCAGGCATTTTCCAGAAAACCAATGCATAAGTGGCACTAAAATAAATCTATGAATTGTTAAGAAGTGGAGAAAACTGTATCAAAATTTGCTTAGAATACTCTGATGAACAGCTTTGGTGATGGGGAAGAGGCTCTAAAGGATTAAGGGATTATGTTTAAGTAACAAATGTCATTTGATTACTTTGAATGGGAGATAGGTCTAGATCATTCCTAAGCCTTTATTTGGTTGAATAGGATATAAAGCTTCAGGACTACATTGTAGGTTATATGGGATAATAGATTCAAAGCCAAGAGATAACTGCCGGCAGAATTCCAACAGCCTCCTGGTGGAGTGTGGTCCTTCACCAGGGATGGGGTCACCCATGAATCTGAATGACACGAATCTGTAATCAAGTAGCTTGAGTGCTAGTTATTAAGTTGAAAGTCGTAAATCTTAGTGACTTTGGCACTAACATCACAGAGCTGACAAACAGAACTCATGTAACTGGTAGACCCGACCCTAACGACAATCTTGAGTCCAAGCTACGGTAACAGAGTCACCAATCCTGTATTTCTTACTCTAGCAACCCTCCATACCAGTTCAATTAGTAACCCAGGACATACGGGGCTCTACCTTATTTTGGGTCTAAAAATACTTTTTTACCAACACCATTTTGAAGTTGTCCAGATAAGACACCCCAAATGAGGTCATTTGACACGGCATATATAATCCTTCCAAAGTAGCTTTGTCACTGGAGTTACTTCAGTGACAATTCTAGCATATTACACTTTTAGTAGTGCCACTCTCTCTCAAGATGTGTACACACACACACAGTCTCTCTATGTATGTGTATATAAACATACACACACACATGAACTACATAATAAAGATATAAGCTCTTTATTTTAAATATGCTGATATTAATTTTCTTCCTCATAATAATTTCTTGGGTTTGGTATCTTTTTTTTTTTTTTTTTTGCATGAGGGAATGGAATTCTGAGGGACTGGATTTTGTCTCTAAGATCATACAATAAGAAAGCTGCAGAGTATGTTCCAACACTGGGTGTCTATGCTATTCCCATTACATCATGTCGGTGCTGGGGAATTCCTCCTTTAAGGCAGGCTGCATAATCTGCAAGTCCATAGATTTCTGGCTATGCTTAGGGCAGAGTCAGAAGTGTGAATCTGAGGTTAGCTTTGAGAATATCAATCTTGGTATTCAGTATATGAGGGTTTTGTTTGAAAATTTCACAGTGATATAGTTCATGAAAACCCCATGGGGTTGTGGGAAACATTGAATATATCAGTGTAGGTTCTCATTAGAGTGTCTGGCATATAGTATGTGCTGATAAATATTAGTTAGAAATATGACAAGAGCATCAATGAAAAAGAAGCAGAGTAGGGAAAGATATTAATATTTCCCCCATTAGCATCTGAAAGAATCCTTAACTAGTCTCCTCTTCACTTAAGGGGAAGAGTAGAGCTATTCTGGACTTTTTTCTCCTTTATTAATTTACTGGTCAAGAAAATACAGAACATGTTAACTTTTAAAAACCATTCTTGTTTATTTCAGGTTTATGGGGAACTGCTAATTTGAGCTCAGTGAGTTCTAACGGCAAAAATGGAAAACTAAACCTTTAGACACCTGCTGTCATTTAAGGAAATGTAAAATGCTTCAATTTTATTTTAGCTAGTGGGGAAAATACAGTAAAATTGCATGCAAAAAAGAACCAGATTTGTGCAGCAAATGTATTTCTAATGGGCTGAACCACCAAAGAATCTGCCTACCAATGCAGGAGCCACAGGAGATGCAGGTTCAATCCCTGTGTCTGGAAGATACTATGGAGAAGGAAATGGCACCCCAATCCAGTACTCTTGCCTGGAAAATCCCATGGACGGAGGAGCCTGGTAGGCTGCAGTCCATGGGGTCGCTAAGGGTCGGACATGACTGAGCAACTTCACTTTCACTTTTCCCTTCATGCACTGGAGAAGGAAATGGCAACCCACTCCAGTATTCTTGCCTGGAGAATCCCAGGGACGGCGGAGCCTGGTGGGCTGCCGTCTATAGGGTCGCACAGAGTCGGACACGACTGAAGCGACTTAGCAGCAGCAGCAGCCAGTATTCTTGCCTGAAGAATCCCATGGACAGAGGAGCCTGGAGGGCTACAGTGGATGGGATTGCAAAGAGTCGGACATGATGGAGCACGCATGCAGTGACTGTGTTTCTAAAATGTAACTAAATAAAATGTTTGTGTTACCATAATATAGTGCTGTGATCTCAAGCTTGAGTAAGTCACTCAATCCCTGTGAGCCTCTGTTTCCTTATCTATAGAGAGGGGCTGCTGTTAGTATCTAGAGGATCAGATGAATTAACCATTATGTGTTATTATTTTTAACATAATTACCTATTTTGTTTTCTATAAGATTCTTCATACTCTCCCCTGTGTGATTTTTGATGTGATAGTTAAGGAATCAGAAAATCAGCTCTATGACTTTGTTAATAGGACATGTATTCTTTCCTATTTTCTCTCTCACAACTACTCCCTACACACACACACCGCACCTTCAGAAGAGTGGTCTGGCCCAAAGATTTCAACTGGATGATGGGAACTGCAATGTTGAGGCAGTCAGTATCAGACACCTTTTATTTTATTTTTTAAAAATTTACTTTTATTTATTTGTTTATTTTGAGCAAGTCACTATATTTCTCTGGACTTCAATGTCCTCATCAGTTAAACAAAGGCATTAGACTAGATGGCTGCCTAAAATCTCTTTCAAATCTTACATCTTTTGATATTGCAAACAGCTTTTTAGATAGATGGAAGCTGAAGGTAGAAACTCAAGAATTTCTTCCCTTGCTTAGTGTTAGAGCCTGTTGGAAACATGGGGAATAAATGGCAAGTTGGTTTGAAGCCTTTGAAGGATATTCATTCTTTCTCCCTCATAACTGAATTAAGCACACATTGGGTGACTCTGCAGAACTTTTCTCCAAATGGAAGGAAGAAATACTCTCTTGTAAAACTAGGCTCTCTTATCATAATCCTTCATTTTTAGTCAGATTGCTTATAGAAATGATGGATGCTCATGATCACTTTACTTAGGAGATGTCATCATTTATTTTAAAAAAATAGAGCAAATTAGGTTAATAGTTAGAATTATTACTTGAAGGCTAGGGAACTATGGGGGAGATTAAAAACAATCTTTCTCAAAATAATTCAGAATTTAATATTTACTAAGAACTTGGTGGAAATAAAGAATCATCTTAAATATCATCATGTCACTCAAATATTTTCATATCTCTCATTCAAACTTACCAGCCTTAATTCTGGGCAATAAAATGAATATATATGACCAGATAAATTTTCTTTAGTTACCACATTTCAATCTGAATTAGATATATTCAAGTTCAAAATAGCCCAATTTATAGGAAAGTTTTCCAATGGAAAAACTTCCCTCCAAATTGATTTTTAGGAAACTAGTTAAAAACACACACACTTGTGTGTGTCCACACACTTGTTTGGAGTGTGAATCTTTTTTATTGACCTTGTTTCAAAGAAATTTCATATCACTTCTTGTCTTTTATATCTAATTATATGAGTGATGATGAGCTTGAAGAATGACAATATGCTTAAGACATGTGCTGTAGTTATGTAATTTGAAAGATCTTAAAAATCTTGCCAGGAAACATGATAGACAGGTATCTACTTCAAAGAGTGCTGAAAAGCAATGATCAGAGGGGAACAGTTACATTAAAATGTGTGGCTAAAAATGCAGCTTTTCTAAGTTCCCTTTCACCAAGTCAGGCAGGACTTTTCATTTTGCTTATGTCTGGTTATCAAGTACTAGGAACTCAATAACTACTAGTTGACTTGCATGGCATCTTCTTTGCTGTGTATCATTCAATACCTAAACAGATTATTAATAATTAAGCAAATATAAGACTTGACTTCTCTCTACAAGGTCTCTCTTTGGGACATTAAAAAACACTACATGAGCTCCAGAAATTTTTTTGAAAGCAGGTAACAAGAACATTTCCTTTCTGGTAGCATCTCAGGTGGCTAAGTACACAAGTTTAACAGACTCATCAACCTGACCTTAAAGCTAACCCATAAATGACCTGCCTCCTGAGAAATCTGTATGCAGGTCAAGAAGAAACAGTTAGAGCTGTACATGGAACAACAAACTGGTTCCAAATCAGGAAAGGAGTACATCACAGCTGTATATTGTCACCCTGCTTCTTTAACTTATATGCAGAGTACATCATGAGAAATGCTGGACTGGATGAAGCACCGGTGGAATCAAAATTGCCAGGAGAAATATCAATAACCTCAGACATGCAGAAGACACCACCCTTATGGCAGAAAGTGAAGAAGAACTAAAGAGCTTCTTGATAAAAGTTAAAGAGGAGAGTGAAAAAGTTGGCTTAAAGCTCAACATTCAGAAACCTAAGATCATGGCATCTGGTCCCATCACTTCATGGCAAATAGATGGGGAAACAGTGGAAACAGTGACAGACTTTATTTTTTTAGGCTCCAAAACCACTGCAGATGGTGACTGCAGCCATGAAATTAAAAGACACTTGCTTCTTGGAAGAAAAGTCACAACCAACCTAGACAGCATATTAAAAAGCAGAGACTTTACTTTGACAACAAAGGTCCATCTAGTCAAAGCTGTGGTTTTTCCAGTAGTCACGTATGGATGTGAGAGTTGGACTATAAAGAAAGCTGAGCACCGAAGAATTGATGCTTTTGAACTGTGGTGTTGGAGAAGACTCTTGAGCATCCCTTGGACTGCAAGGAGATCAAACCAGTCCATCCTAAAAGAAATTAGTCCTGAATATTCATTGGAAGGACTGATGCTGTAGGTGAAACTCCAATACTTTGGCCACCTGATGTGAAGAACTGACTCATTGGAAAAGACCCTGATGCTGGGAAAGATTGAAGGTGGGAGGAGAAGGGGATGACAGAGGATGAGATAGTTGGATGGCATCACTGACTTGATGGACCTGAGTTTGAGTAAACTCTGGGAGTTGGCGATGGACAGGGAAACCTGGCGTGCTGCAGTCCATGGGGTCGCAAAGAGTTGGACACGACTCAGTGACTGAACTGAACTGAACTGATGTCATAAACAGCCAGGGAGGGGCATGAGAAGAGCTTGTGGGTGATGGGGGAGGCAGAGAGTGACCACGGATTAAAGCGCCCCAAGTGGGAAGAGGAGAAAAGGGTAAACTTGAATTCACCATTACAGAGACCCTGCTTCTGAAATTAACAAGAGGCTATAGCAATATTCAATAGCAGTCTACCTTCTTTTTTAGATTTATTTGATGTCACTTGAAAGTGCATTCTACATTTTATTCCAGATTGTTCTAGGATGTTAGAAAACCCTGTAGACGAAGCAAGATTTCGCTTTCAATTAACATGTGAGGTTGCCTGTTTCAATAGCCCCAAAACATTCATACTTCAAGTCCAGGAATGTCTGGGAAAGAGGTAGCCTGAAGCATATTTCCTGGTAGCTGAACTCAAGCCCCACATGTTGGGAATCAGGTAGGGCAATGAGTGGTGTGGATGTGAACAACAGGATCCTCATGACTGGGAAATGGGTTTTGCTAGAGAAGAAAAGGAAAATATAGCCTAGGAGTCATTGCAGGGAAGAGAAACTGACCCCAACTCTGGAGTGTACATAGAAGAAATCTAACAGTATGGACAAGACAACACATAGGTGATTTCTGATGATTTGAAGCATGAGAACTCACCACTGTAAACATTGGCTCATACTCCTAAATCATTACTTTTTGAAGAAAAGGACTTTACAAGGTCCATTTGAACTTTCTCCTAGGTCAGGGGACTTGGGATTCAAGGTTGACATTGTGCAATCATGAGTGAATCTGGATCAGATGATGCCTGGATGGCTTCCAAAGGAGAAGAGTGAAATGTTTAAGGAAATTCTCTTATTGGAATCACATGAAACATCACATGACTTGCTGATAAACATAAATTTTTCATATGGAGTCTCTCTCTTTTTTTAATGTTTTGATTTAACTCAGCTAATGTATGTGGGGAACAGAAATGTCTTAGTGGATGTCATGTAAGTCCAGCATTACTGATAATGTGTTATTTTGGACAAGTTATATACTCTAAAACTCTGATTATTCAATTGAATTCAGAAAATATGGACACCAGGAAGCTATCCTATGCAGTTCCCTTGGAAATGATGTAATTTGCATTTAAGAAATTACATGGAAGTTAATTGCGCTGTTCTCTTGAGTTGACTAGGTTCACATCACTACATAAGACATAAGAATGTTCTGACTTGGATAAATGATTTTCTTCTGTAAGTAGAGGCTGCTTCTTTGTGTGCTAATATTTCCCATAAGTAAAAGAATGGGTAGGGATGTGGGGAGCTGAATTCATTGCTTTGGGGAGGCCTTTGCAACCAAATGTTGAGCTTGGTTGGCTGGCCCAGTCTCTTGGACCCAATTGCTCCACAGCAGGCCTTTAGGATGCAGCTGGGATCTTCACTACATCTGGTTATACTGGGGATTAAGAAAGGAGGAAGGGAGATGATATTTCCCATCTGTGCCTTGGAGGATGCCTGATTAGTTTCTGTCTGTACACAAGGGAAGAATTTAGCTACTTAAGCAATTTAGCTTAGAAAAAAAAGTACAAGTTAATTCAGGAAGTAAAGGAATCTTCCACAATGGATTTGAAGTGTTCCTCTTTGTTTCAGCAATTTTTAGGCTTTTCAAGGTCATTTGCAAGCATACAGTTCTGCTTCCTAAGCTCAAACTGTGAGGTCATGCCAATCCTCTAGACCTGTAGATAGCAACTTCCAAATAGAAACCCCACCATTCTAATTTTTGTAGGATTGAACTAGAGAAGAATTCTTCTGATAGTGACACTTACTAAATCTTGAAGGGTGAGGAAGAAACAGCTAGAAAAAGTGTGGGTGTAGATATAGGGCCTTCTAGGCTGAAGGACCCTGATGCTGGGAAAGATTGAAGGCAAAAGGAGAAGAGGGTGACAGATGATGAGATGGTTGGATGGCATCACCCACTCAATGGACTTGAATTTGAGCAAACTCTGGGAGATAGTGAAAGAGAGGGAAGCCTGGCCTGCTACAGTCTATGGGGTTGAAAAGAGTTGGACACGACTTAGTGACTGAAAAACAGACTGAAGGAATATTATGACTGAAGAAAAATCATGGTTTATGAAGAAAAGTATAAGAAGTTGGTGTTTCTGGAGAAAAAAGTGAGACTTAAGGATGGAGAGAGATGAAGCTTTATGGAAGAAAACATGGACCAGATTAAAGATGGACTTGGGTAAGGAGCTCAGCCTGTTTTCTATAGGAAACAGCCACAGGTTTTTCAAAAGAGGAATGGCATATTCATATTGTTTATATAGATTTTTCCAGCAGTGTTGAGGGGGTAAGTCTAAAAGTAGGAGACCTTGATAAGAGTCAAGGGAAGATACAATGATAGATGTAGTGAAGAGAGGTTAGGGGAGGTAGAGAGACGGGCAAAGACTCTCTTTAGTTGTACTTGAATGATACTGAGGAGGTAAAATATATAGAAAGATATTGGGATAACAGAGAAAAATAGCATCCACCAGTCCTCTCATACCCTGGCTGGGTGGTGGTATCAACAAACACTTAGGAATATAGGAGACAGAACAGGGAAATCACTAGTGGATACCTGGAGTGGGAGGTATCTAGGGAACAAGGAAGGGAAGATATCTTAGGCAGTTAGGCCTGTAGGTCTGAGGTTTGAAAGAGAGGTTTCAGTGGGAAATAACAGACTTCAGAGTAATTAGAGTAAAAAGTAGCAAGTAAAACCATGCAAAGGGATGAGAGCACCCAGGAATATGATGTACCATAGGACAACGGCACTCAGGACAGAAGCCTACTGAGTTAAAGCATGTAAGGAACCAGCAAGGCATATGTGGTAAATTACTTAATTCCCTGGAAAAAAGAACTACTTGATTTTTGTGTTGTGAAACTTACAGATGATAACACATGTACAGTGTTTGACTCAACTTTGAGGTTCACTAAATGATCCCTTTTCTTTCTAATTTCAGTACTAGGGCTGTTTGCTTTATTACGTAGCAGAGATGGTAAACTGGATTAGCATTTTAAACAAGAGAAGAATAGACAAAGGAATGACATTTTTTTCTGCACCAATACTTGCCCATGAAAACTATATGTAGACCAGAATGAAATGACGTGTCAGTTCAAGTTAAATGAAAAAAATTTCCCTTAATATTGCATTTGAAAAATGCTTACCCTTGTGATGTACCATCAAAATTTGAAAAACCTCCATTAGACTGTTGTGCATTCATTTCTAGAAACATTCATTTCTTCACTAAAATCATCCTTTTATGATTTTATAGAGGAGCCAGAGGAGCCTGGCAGGCTACAGTCCATAGTGTTGCCAAGTGTTGGACGTGACTGAAGCAACTGAGCACGCACACACAACATGCAATTCACAAGGGCAAGATGATAGGGTAATTGATAATATAGTTCAAAAATAAAGGATCTTGTCAAGATCATTTTTACGATCATCCAATTATTTGGAAGAGCAGATAAAGTCAGAGGCAAGAGCAGGGAGGTCAAATGGACAAAGGGGAAGCTTTCCTGGCTTTGTGTTCTAGACTTGGTTACTGCATGTATCCATTTCAATATAAATTCATTTAGTAAATACAGATATCTTAAGTTGATGATAGCCATTTGTGGAAAATTCCTAAACATTTAGGCTCCAGTCCCCTAACCACAAAAATTAGGAGTTTTAAGCTGTTACCCTGAGAGTTCTATAATTTTTTCCAAAAATAAATATAAGCATTTATGATATATGGCTATCACCAACTATGCTGTAAATATGACCTAACTTTTACATGGAATAAAGACCAGTTTGACAATCTTCTCTGTGCCACCTATGTATTTTCCCTTATCTTCTCTACAGCTTTTTTTTTTTTTTTAAAAGATAAAACTCCAGTCCTGTGCTAGAGGCAGATCAGTTGCCTGCAGCTCTGCACCCCATGGGAGAAAATGGGGTCTCCCAGTCCCACAGCTGCTGCTGCTGACAGGGGACTGATTGCATCCATGCTCATACGTTGGGAGTTTTTTGCTTGATACAAGTTTACTCCTGAAGAGTGATGGAGTAGAACTGCAGTCTGCAGTCATCGACTGTGGAGTTGGTTGCTCCTTCTGAAATTGAAATAAATTGGCTGAGGGAATGTGCAGAACAGCAGTTGGTGAATTTAACATGGAGCACTGTGGGCCCACACGGATAATGACTGCATTATACGACTGCACAGAGAAGGAAAGGGAAAACCCGCTTAATGTAATGGTTCTCCATACGTATCAAGGCATCAAAAATGTCAACAGACCTTTTGTATTTTAAATGCAGTAAAACGGTGTGAAGAGGGAATTTGATTAGTTTATGAATGATTTTACTGGAACCTCCATCTCTTGTTCATCTGTCTTTGTACATTGCTGCTAGATTCATCTTTCTAATACAGGACTTTTAAAAAGCTACTCCCCAGATCAAGAATTTATCCTTAGTGAAGAATTAAAACACTTTAAATTTTATACCCTGGCTTTTTCATTACTCTTTAGTATTCACCAATCTCTACCTGCCTGTTTCTCCATTCACAAAGGTGCTTCCAGATTGTAAAGAAGCCCAGAAGAGCCCTAGTTGTCACCCTCACTGGAGTGGGAAAGAAGTGATGTGCCCACCAAGCCTTTAGAGGTGGAATTCAGATTTAGGTATAGGTCTTAAAATACTGAGATGCACAAGAAATTCTCTCTGACCTCCTGGAGCTCAAAATTTAGTAGAAAAAGATAGTAGAGCAGATATTTATGCTATAATAAAGTGAGTAGAACATACAACAAAAATTAAAAATAGGTGATGACTAAGAGGTTGCCTGGTTTGGGAAGAATATTATGGGAAGGATTGATGTCCTGAAACTTTGGATTCAGATTCTGGACTTAAGATTTGGATTCTGATTTTGGATTCAGAAATCTGAGGTTTGAATCCTTGTTCAATCATGTTGGGTGTGTTACATTAATACTCTAAGCCTGGTGTTTCCATCTAAAGTGGGATACGTATTAGAGAATTTTTTATTTTATGAGAGATTTTGTGTGCCCTCTTAATACATAGAGGGCTTCCCTGCTAGCAAAGGGGGGTTTACCTCAGATGGTAAAGACTGCCTACAAGGCAGGAGACTTGGGTTTGATCCCTGGGTTGGGAAGATCCCCTGGGGGAGGGCATGGCAACCCACTACAGTATTCTTGCCTGGAGAATCTCATGGACAGAGGAGCCTGGCTGGCTGCAGTCCACGGTGTCACAAAGAGTCAGACATGACTGAGAAACACAGCACACAGTAATACACAGAGGAAACGCTTTGTTTTCTTACTGTCTGTTAGCTTTTCCTCCATTGTGCCTTGTGCACATCACTGCCAGTGTATCCAACCACTTCTCTGAGACAACACCAATAGCAACCCTAAATTTTTCTGCGCTTCCTGGCCTTCATGCTGCATCGCTCCCACAGACATGGTAATACTACTAACAGCAACAGCGATAGAAAATAGTAACTGCGGACACGGACCAAAGACCAGGGTGTTTGGCTATCACTTGTTTTCCATAAATTATCACAATCCTTATTTTACTCTGAGGTGGACGTTATTATTTCCTTTTAAATGCCAAAGGGTCTGAGACTCAGACAGTATAAATGACATTTCCAAGGTCATCTAGCTAGTTAGTGACAGAACCAGGTATCAAAAAGATCTTTCTCACTTGAGAGATTGTACACTACCATTTCACATCACTCGAGTCTACCCCTCTGTGCCTTGTAATTTTCAGAGCATGGCAAAGAGAGAAACCTTGTAGGGACTAAGTGTAGATTTCACTGACTGACACATACATGGTCTCAGAACTGCTCTAGAAATTCTCACAGTGGCCGTAAACTGCGGAAGGACAGACTTCAGCAGGGAGCCTTGAAGGTGTGCTGAGTGACAAAAGGAGAACAGTGTACTATGTCAAAATTTTAGGGGAATTCCCACATCTCCCAGGTTCCCAACAAAAAATTTTAATTACAATCTAAGAAAATTACTAATGTCCTCCAACATCAGTGGGTCAAAAGCTATGCTGACATTATGGTTTCTGTGGGAATAACAAAATGTTTCTGTGCAGAAGTTAGCTTATTGTTTCACTCCTAAGACATTTTCAAAATCTTTGAAGAGGTGGTTAAAAATTTGTCTATCTAGTGCTGTCTTTCAGACAAAAATAGAAATATCAAGGCAAACAAATGAAAGGGTTTTCAAAAGCTTCTGGGGGCAAAGTCAGTGACAGATTTCTTTATTTGATTTTGTGGTTTTGTTGTTGTTCAGAGACCACTCACTTGTGTTGAGGTAGTATAATGTAATTTTTTGAGAATTTAGCTGAATATAAACATAAGGAAACATTAAGAACTGTGGCATATGGGAAAAATATCTGTCTCTCTATAAGTGTAATTGAACCCTGTAGTTAACAAGAATAATTGTTGGACCTTCTCTTTAGATAGTTATTTTTTCTGGGATTATTTGCAATTCAGCCTGCCCAGAAGTAAGGAAAATGAGCTAGACATGTTTTTGAAACTCTTTTCAGAGTTGCAATTTTATAATATTGTAATAAATTCCAAGATGACCATGGGGAGTGTGTTGTTCTACACAAGCTTTTTACTGCTACTATGAATTTGCAATAATTGGAGATAATTTACTATTTTATGAAGCATAACAGAATAATTGCACCATTTTCAAATTTAGAGAGAAAAGAGTAAGAGGTCTGGGCAGGATGATAAATGATTCACAGCCTCCTGTGACTGCTTCCTTTTGAAAATGTAGAATCAATGCACATAATAACATACTCCAGTTTTTCATTTTTAAGAGATTTTCATCTTCATTTTATTAGAGTGTTGCCAATTTGGTGTTTTTTAGTTTGTATGAATAATGCTGACATTTTCAATTTTAGATATACTTTTCATTTGCTTATTTGTGACATGCATATTGACTTCACAATCCAGTAGACCTTCCCCTCAAAGACAAATCACTGTTTTGACAAGAAATGGACATCCATATAGACCTGGCCAGCAGTATCCTAACACATCCCATATTTAGTGAATATACTTCAAATAGCTATATTCTGTCTCAAAGAACTGTCTCTGGTCTTGACGTATGCTTGTCTCCATGGCTAAAAGTCAAATGCTGCCTGATGGAACTTCAAGGTTAGATAAAACCATAGAGGAAGCACTGTAGGAGGAGTTGTCGGTTAGCTGGGTTGCTCTTCGTAACTCCAGACTTAAATCATGGTTGGGGGTAGGAGGGTAATTCTATGAGCTCCTTGCTTCCACCTAATCAAGGGACAGAGGGTCAAGCTTCTAAAAGGCATGACACCACCTCCTCTTACCTTTGGATTATCCTCCAGGTCCAATGTTGGAATAGAGTTTCTACTATCCTAAGAAGGAAAATCTAATAAGAAGGAAAAGATTTTCCCTTGGGATCCATACTGCGTGGTTGGAGTGAATTACTGCATCAGTTTACTCACGGCAGTATCTTAATCCACCAAAGCAGTATGGATGCTCCTCATCTGTGTTCCCACAGTACAGATATTTTCCTTAACAGAAACATATCGGACTCTTTTCTTGTCCCTTTCTTTCACTACACTGCTTGTTTGTTAAGGTGAGCACCATAGGATCTGTATGCTATTTATCTCCAGAATATACCATCCTCCCTGTCGTGGAGTCAGAACAGAGAAAATATGGATCAAAAGAATGGATGATGGCAAGAGAGATGGGGAGACACAAACATCAGAGATAATGTCTCATTTTGTGGGCTACAAAGCACCTCATGAGCACTTATGATAAATCTGAGTGCTCTATGGGTTGATTCAGTCCAGAACTCCAGTAGCAGTGTTTTAGGAAGTAGGGTTAGTGGTTAGCAGATACTTCCTAAAAACTTTATATTTCCCTGATATATAATGCTGTCTTTCTTATTCACTGGAAATATTTCATAAAGTCAGTATGGAATATGAATAGATGTGAAAGGAAAATAGATTATATGGTCACATATAAAGTTTGGAAAGGCACTGGGTTGAATAAAGGTAAATAGGTTCTATATTTAGGCAGGATATATCAGACTTTACTCTGCTGATATGCTGTGTATATCTCCAAGGAAAAAGACATACAAGTTCCCCAAATGTAACTGACAATAGAAATTTTCTTCTGTAGATCATCTCATGGAACTTAGAGATTTTTCTCTTTTTTTTTTGCTATCCAATAATATACTGTTTGGAAGCCATATTTCTTAAGTATAAAATGTCTATCAGTAAAGAAATATTTATTTAAAGCTCATAAGTGCACGCTTTAACAGTATATAGCAGTAGAACAAGTATCTCCTTATTCTGTCTGATAAAGCATCATTAAGTCATGGAGGTTGATCCCCTAAGGCATGTTAGGGTATCAGTTATTAAAGTCATATTTAGTGATATATACTTATAGAAATACAATTAAAATTGACACATAGTACTAAAATGACTCCTTTTGAAAACAGTAATCAAAAGTGCTTGACCTTCCTGTGAAACACATTTAGGAGTTGAAAGATATCTGGGCTTGCTCATTCATCAGCAGCTACCCTAGACAAGTTCATTATCTCTTTATATACTTCTGTTGGTATTCGTGGATGAGTCTGAAGAAACCCTTTTATTAGTCTAATTTATATGCCTTTTCCTGGTCTGCACCCTGCCAGTTTAGATGTCACCTATAATAACTATGAAAAATTGCTGTGTGCTTCATGCTCTTCTTCTTCTTTTAAAAACTGCAATGGAACTTCTCTACAACTACCAAAGGGAGTTTTGTTCCAAGAAATAACAAATCTAATTTCACTATACTGAGTTGCAATCTCTCGGCCTGATAGGCATTTTGTTTAGTATGAAAACTCATCAGTGGAGACTCTCTTAAATTTGTTCATTTATTTTCAGGGAACATAATCAAAATAAAAGAATGTATTTTAGATCACCTAAATATTTTCTGTGCTATAATGGTGTAGTTAAATGATGCTACTTTATTATCCCTAGGTTTGAAACTTCAGTTTCTTACTGCATCCTACATATACCAGGTAGATAAATCTGTACAAATCCCACCTTGAGCAATATCATGCTGCTCCGCAAAATTCTCATAAGATCCCATTGTTGTTTAGTCACTCAGTCAAGTCTGACTCTTTGTGACCCCATAGACTGCAGCATGCCAGGCTTCCCTGTCTTTCACCATCTCCTGGAGCTTGCTCAAACTCATGTCCATTGAGTCTGTGATGCCATCCAATCATCTTATCTGCAGTCATCCCCTTCTCCTCCTGCCCTCAATCTTTCCCAGCATCAGGGTCTTTTCCAATGAGTCAGTTCTTCGCATCAGGTGGCCAAAATACAGGAGTTTCAGCTTCAGCATCAGTCCTTCCGATGAATATTCAGGATTGATTTCCTTTAGGATGGACTGGTTGGATCTCCTTGCAGTACAAGGGATGCTCAAGAGTCTTCTCTAACACCACAGTTCAAAAGCATCAATTTTTCAGCACTCAGTTTTCTTTATAGTCCAACTCTCACATCCATACATGACTACTGGAAAAACCAGAGCTTTGACTAGATGGACCTTTGTTAGCACAGTAACGTCTCTGCTTTTTAATATGCTGTCTAGGTTTGTCAGAGCTTTTCTTCCAGGGAGCAAGCATCTTATAATTTCATGGCTGCAGTCACCATCTGTAGTGATTTTGGAGCCCCCAAAATAAAATCTGTCACTGTTTCCAGTTTTTCCCCATCTATTTGCCATGAAGTGATGGGACCATGATCTTAGTTTTTTGAATGTTGAGTTTTAAGCCAACTTTTTCACTCTCTTTCACCTTCATCAAGAGGCTCTTTTAATTCCTCTTCCCTTTCTGCCATAAGTGTGGTGTCATCTGTATATCTGAGATTATTGATATTTCTCCCAGCAATCTTGATTCCAGCTTGTGTTTCATCTAGCCTAGCATTTCTCATGATGTACTCTGCATATAAGTTAAATAAGCAGAGTGACAATATACAGCCTTGGTGTACTCCTGTCACAATTTGGAACCAGTTCATTGTTCCATGCCTGGTTTAACTCTTGCTTCTTGACCTGTATACAGGTTTCTTAGGAGCCAGGTATGGTGGTCTGGTACTCCAATCTCTTTAAGAATTTTCCACAGCTTGTTTTGATACACACAGTCAAAAGCTTTAGCATACTCAGTGAAGCAGATGTTTTTTCTAGAATTCTCTTGCCTTTTCTCTCACCAAATGATGTTGGCAATTTGATCTCTGGTTCCTTTGCCTTTTCTAAATCCAACTTGAACACCTGGAAGTTCACGATTCACATACTGTTGAAGCCTTGCTTGAAGAATTTTCAGCATTACTTTGCTAGTGTGTGAAATGAGTGCAATTGTGCAGTAGTTTGAACATCCTTTGGCATTGCTTTTCTTTGGGGTTGGAATGAAAACAGATCTTTTCCAGTCCTGTGGCCACTGATGAGTTTTCCAAATTTGCTGGCATATTGAGTGCGCACTTTCACAGCATCATCTTTTAGGATGAGATAGCTCAGCTGGAATTCCATTACCTCCACTAGCTTTGTTCATAGTGATGCTTCACTTTGTTCGTAGTGATGGAGGCCCATTTGACTTCGCACTCCAGGATGTCTGGCTCTAAGTGAGTGATCACACCATCGTGGTTATCTGGGTCATGAAGATCTTTTTTGTATAGTTCTTCTGTGTATTCTTAATTTCTTCTGCTTCTGTTAGGTCCATAATGTTTCTGTCTTTTATTGTGCCCATCTTTGCATGAAATGTTCCCTTGGTATCTCAAACTTTCTTGAAGAGATCTCTAGTCTTTCACATTCTATTGTTATTTATCAAATTATGAATTAATTCCTTAGTCTAGCATATAAGGTCCTGACATTTCATTCTGTTTCATCCGTTTTCCCCCTTTAACTCTCTGATTAATCTGATTTTCTTCAAAACATACCCCACATGATTCTATTATGTCGCTTTCGTCTAATGTCTCTCTATGTTCCAGAATGACCACCTTTATTCTTATTCTTTGAAGGTCAAACAGCACTCTAAGTTTCCTCTCAGTTTCCACCGCTTCCATGAGTCTATTCATAATTCAACCCACTGGATTTTGCTTTCTTTTGGGAACCCACCATCCCATTTTTAAATCTTCATATGTCTAATCCATTGCATGAAGTCTGGCACATATTAGCTATTTAATTTGTCCAGTGAGCTCCTGATTCTCTTGTAGCCTCTCTGTCTTGCCTTGAGTTAAATTTATTTGCATTTTTCTCTAATCCTTTCAACTGAGCTTTAAGTTTCAAGAAGGGCAAAGACTGTATCTATTATTTACTCCTTCTGTGCTCTACAATAAACAGTTTCTAAATTAATTGAAGAAGTCTTATTTTGTCCATTAAGCTTGGAACGGAAAGTTAAAATTTTCTGTGTCATGCTACCTCTTCAATGTAGTAAAACTTTTTCGGAGCATGAAGTCTAATACCTCTTATCCTCCTCTTGGAGACTAAGATTTCTCATCTTAGTTATAAGGAAAACTCCAATGGATAGATTCCAAAGACATGCACTTGAGTCTGTTTTTCTTTCCTCAAAAATATTTTTAATTGAATATTTTTATTGATTTACAATGTTTTGTTAGTTTCAAATATATAGCAGAGTGATTCACCTTATATATATTCTTTTTCAGATTCTTTTCCATTTAGATTCTAATAAGATATTCAGTATAGTTTCCTGTACTATACAGCAAATCCTTAGTGTTTACCTATTTTATATATAGTGGTGTATATCAGTAATCAGTTTTGTTGCAGCACTTGTGACTTTGGACAAGTTTCTTAACTTTTATGCATTTTTGTTTCCTAATTATTTAAAAATAAAAAAATTACACTCACTAAAGAGGTGTAACATGAAAATTAAATGACTGAACACATGAGAAAAAACACTGAAAACTGTGAGATGACTTGAAATATATTTGTTCATTAAACAAATACTTTTTGAGTGTTGAGTCTGTGGCAGGCACTGCGGTACTTGAGATAAAAATAATAGTTTTCTTTTATTTTTCAAATTTATTACTACGGTAAGATGAATGAAAAACTCATTGTCTTTGGAAGGATCTGATGGTCTAGAGGAGACTAACATATAAATAGAGAATTAAAATACCATGTGTGCATGTTAGAAGGAAAGCAAGTGAGAGAGAGGAACATCATGTGATGGGAAAGAGGTGCTGTGAGCTGGAAGTGAAAGGGCATCTAATAAAGAAGTATGTATAGGCAGGCTTCCTGGGGAAGGTAACGTGTGAGTAGAGTCCTGTAGGATAAAGGTAGCCATGAAATAGGACAGAAGCAGAAAGAGTGTTCCAGGGAGAGGAAGAGTGTATGAGATGGTATGTACATACATAAGGCATGAAAAAGAATGGTGAGAAATACTGGAGCTGGAAGGTGGGTGAGCAGAGCATACAACAACCCTCTTGGATTCTGATATATTCCTCTAAAGGTTTTTCCTTCTTTGCTCCACAGCCTCCTGTCTCAAATTTTGTTAGGAATACTACTGGAGGCCAAGGAGTCACCTCAGGATTTTCTTTGAAGTGAAACTAGTATTTTTTGATTTTCAGTGTGGAGCATTTAAATTCACAATATGCTTCATATTTGACTGTTACACTACAGATAGTAACTATTTTAAAAAACAAGTAAGCTATTAACAGTTACCCATAGTGTGGCTTCCCTGGTGCTTCCCTTGTAGCTCAGCTGGTAAAGGATCTGCCTGCAATGTGGGAGACCTGTGTTCAATCCCTGGGTTTGGAAGATCCCCTAGAGAAGGGAATGGCTCCCCACCCAGTATTTTTGCCTGGAAAACTCCACGACAGAGGAGCCTGGCGGGCTACAGTCCATGGGGTCACACAGAGTCGTACCAACTGAACGACTTTCACTTTTCATTGTACGGGCAAGTGGTAAGGTGTACTCTTTGTACAGTTAGACCAGTGGGAACATCATCCAGCTTCATCACTTTATCGTTGCATGACCTTGGGCAGTTCATTTAATCATTTGACTTTAAAATGACAATGGTATTTATTTATAAAATTATTGTAAGCATTAAAGGAAATGCTTGTGATAACTAAGTATGACATCTGACACTTGGTAACAATTCAACACTTGCTGGCTTTTGTTACTTAAAAGCCAATAAGAAGCAAGTTTCTCTGTGCTCTTCTATTTATGCTTTCTCTTCAATCATATACATGTTTAAAGTTCTTTTTGGATCAGTTGATATTTGCATAGTTAAAACAGACTGATTTTAAGTTTTATAAAGTTTAAAACCCATTTTACTAATCAGTGATTTAGAAAAGTAGAAAATTTCTGATATTAACAATTAGCTTTAGAATTAAAATGTAAATATACCTGCTGCTGCTGCTAAGTTGCTTCAGTTGTGTCCAACTGTGTGCGACCCCATAGACGGCAGCCCACCAGGCTCCCTCGTCCTTGGGATTCTCCAGACAAGAACACGAGTGGGTTGCCATTTCCTTCTCCAATGCATGAAAGTGAAAAGTGAAAGTGAAGTTGCTCAGACCTAAATTCACAATAAAATGTTTTCTGGATTTCCATAGATGTCTGATGATTTAAAGATTAGAGTCTCCAACTACTCACAAGAAAATAAGATCTAAACCCTATAAAAATCTGTATTTTAGAAAAGAATGGATTCCTGTAAGTCTTTATTCATAGGTTGCTATGGAACTAAGGGAAACTAGTTCTTGTTTTCAGATTCATTTTTGGTTCTTCCTATATCTTAGCACAGAGAATAAAACCAAGAGCTAATATTAGAGATCAGCCCAGTTTTTTCCCCATTGGAAAAGTTGACCTAGATCTCTACCTATTTCTTGTGTAGGACTCTGGATTCTTGGCACTCTTCCTTCAATCTTGTTTTCATAAATGGGAAAAAAAAAAGGTGGAGATTAAAATTTTTGTCACTCTTATAAAATGAAGCAGAAGTCAAAAGGAGACAATAGGAAGAATTATATTACCCAGATGAAATTAAGGCAATGAAGTATCATAAGTAAAATGTAATTCAACCAAAAAATTTATCTAAGGTGATAAAAAAATACTTGTCTGTAAAATGTTCACTACATTTTTAATAAGAAATGGTTAATTTCTTTCTCTCACATCTCATCAAGGGTCCTTTGGCAGTAGTAATATATACTGGAAAACTTGGTATAGGTATTATTATTTTGCTGCATCTAAAGCCTTACATGCAAGGAAAGATTCTGTGGTTAGGATTGGCAGTAACTAGCAACACTGACTGGACAATGCTTCAGACACTGGACTCAGCAAAGAACAACAATTTCTCCTACAAAACATCAGATTTTTAAAAGGAGCAAGGAAAATAAATGATACTAAGAAAGATACTTTTTAGAAAAAAACCCTTATCTAAATACTTAACCTAAACTCCATTTTTCTACAATCATGCTTTAAATTGACAGAATTTGCTATTCAGAGTGCTTTCATATATAGCACATCATTTGGGTTTCACAACACTGCCAAGGGTTATTATTTTCATTTCACAGCTGAGTTGAGAATGTTTTGGCGCAAGTAAGTTACATGACCTCTTAAAAAAGATGGCAAGCAAGCAGCAGAGCAGGACATAAGATCCTGGTCTCCCATCTCAGGAGTCACAGTGCTGTTCTGCACATTTACTTAAAAAACAGTGTCAGAAAAGTTATCTGTAAATTGGTGAAGAGAATAATACTCAACATATAGGGTTTGATGATTGTGTTAATTCCTCTGAAGAGCCTAACACAGTGTGCAGAATATGTTAATGTTAAATATTTTAACTATTACTAATATTATTATAATTATTATTTCACCCAGTACCCCTGTGAGGAGAAATTTGTGTATTTTCATCTCAGTTACTACAATATTATGGGTGAACTGACTTGGGAGAGGAATTGAGGTCATACCCATGTTTGAAGCTCACAAGTAAATTAAGAAAAGCAGTGATTTAAGAAGTACCATATTAAAAAAATCCTAATTGCTGAATTTACATTAAACAATTTTACTGATTTTTGAAAATGCTTTTTATTTTTCTGAATATAAAAAGTTGTATATAAGCCACGCAGAATGTGTTAATATTGTAACATTTAAATATGTAAATATTATAGGAATTAAAAAAAATCCACAAAGTATGAGATGGAAAATCAAAATGCATTGTGATCTCACAGACAAGATTTTTGCTGACCCATTTACATTTCTATAAGAAGAGTCCGGAAGGGCCTCTGTCATTTATCTTATCATTCTTAAA
The DNA here is from genome assembly GCF_054371585.1 of Giraffa tippelskirchi. NCBI lineage: Eukaryota > Metazoa > Chordata > Mammalia > Artiodactyla > Giraffidae > Giraffa > Giraffa tippelskirchi. The sequence goes on along the minus strand of NC_137278.1, from coordinate 111,321,353 downwards.
CATTTTAAACAAAATCAAAAGGGTAAATACTGTATCTATATATTGTTTTAAATTTTTTTTGTTACTTATGATAGTGAACTTTCAATGTTTTTTTTACCAGTTAACTAATAATATTAGTTAGCCAGTTTCTACTACAATAAATTTAGCATTATTATTGAAATGAAATATATCTTTACATATTAAATATAGTAAGCATTCATTGTGTTATCTTAAATATTTCCCAGATTTTCATATTTTATTGTCTAATAGTATCTTTTAAAAACTGAAAATGATAGAAGAAAGTAAAAATCATTCCCACTTAAAAAAAATAGGAAAAAACCCCCAAACCTCACTGCTCTATCAAGCTCTTTTAATCCCACCTCAAGTATTCTTATCAACTTGGTGGATATCTTCATCTTTTGCTCTTTTAAGAAAATCATTAATTCTTATCTTACACAAAAAGTGATGCCATTTAGTTGTAGTCATTCTATTTTATTATTCCAGATGAATGTTCAGTTCAGTTCAGTTCGGTCACTCAGTTGTGTCCGACTCTGTGACCCCATGAACCACAGCACACCTGGCCTCTCTGTCCATCACCAACTCCCGGAGTCCACACAAACCCATGTCCATTGAGTCGATGATGCCAACCAGCCATCTCATCCTCTGTCGTCCCCTTCTCCTCCTGCCCTCAATCTTTCCCAGCGTCAGGGTCTTTTCCAATGAGTCAGATCTTCGCATCAGATGGCCAAAGTATTGGAGTTTCAGCTTCAACATCAGTCCTTCCAGGGAACACCCAGGACTGATCTCCTTTAGGATGGACTGGTTGGATCTCCTTGCAGTCCAAGGGACTCTCAAGAGTCTTCTCCAACACCACAGTTCAAAAGCATCAATTCTTTGGCGCTCAGCTTTCTTTATAGTTCAACTCTCACATCCATACATGACCACTGGAAAAACCATAGCCTTGACTAGATGGACCTTTGTTGGCAAAGTAATGTCTCTGCTTTTTAATATGCTAACTAGGTTGGTTATAACTTTCCTTCCAAGGAGTAAGCGTCTTTTAATTTCATGGCTGCAATCACCATCTGTAGTGATTTTGGGGCCCCCCAAAAATAAAGCCTGTCACTGTTTCTACTTTTTCCCAATCTATTGCCATGAAGTGATGGGGCCAGAAGCCATGATCTTAGTTTTCTGAATATTGAGCTTTAAGCCAACTTTTTCACTCTCCTCTTTCACTTTCATCAAGAGGCTCTTTAGTTCCTCTTCACCTTCTGCCATAAGGGTGGTGTCATCTGCATATATGAGGTTATTGATATTTCTCCCGGCAATCTTGATTCCAGCTTGTGTTTCTTCCAGCCCAGCGTTTCTCATGATGTACTCTGCATAGAAGTTAAATAGGCAGGGTGACAATATACAGCCTTGACGTACTCCTTTTCCTATTTGGAACCAGTCTGTTGTTCCACGTCCAGGTCTAACTGTTGCTTCCTGACCTGCATACAGGTTTCTCAAGAGACAGGTTAGATGGTCTGGTATTCCCATCTCTTTCAGAATTTTCCACAATTTATTGTGATCCACACAGTCAAAGGCTTTGCCATAGTCAATAAAGCAGAAATAGATGTTTTTCTGGAACTCTCTTGCTTTTTCAATGATTCAGTGGATGTTGGCAATTTGATCTCTGGTTCCTGAATGTTAGAACCAAGTATTTAAATTCTCAAAGTAGTCCAATGACATATTACATAAGATTACATTAAATCTCTAAATTTAGTAGGGAAGAATTTATATTTTTATAATATTTAAGTTTCCCTTCCAGTATCCTATCTACTACATCTCCCTATTTAATTTTTTTTCTTTTTTCTTTTTAAATAAAGCTTTATAGTTTCTTTGACATAGTTCCCACAAATTTTTCAGGATTATTTCTGGACCTATCTTATTTTTTCTTAGTTGGTAACTATTTCTGTCTTATAACTACTCATGGGTGATACAAATTCAAGTTGCCATTTTTCAGGTGTCTAATTCATATTGTGTCTAAATTCTTGTAGCTAAAATCTTTAACAATAGCTAATAGATTTTTAGAGAATTTTCAGGGACTATTCTATGCAAATAAGCATGTGCTCTGCAGATAATGATAACTTTGTCTTATTCTAAAGTAAAAGAAGGGATAAGCATGCCATGTTTCTGATTCTAGCAATACTTCTAACAATAATGTAAAGTTTTATCAAATTCACTGATTTAATTAAGCTTTCTGGGAACAAACCTACATTCACCATAATGTACATAATGTACGTTAAAGTACTTTAATGTACTTTTGGATTACTTCATTAGTACATTTTAAATACTTTTGTATACATCTTTATTAATAGCTAAGGTTTTCTGCATTTTTGTTGTATATTTATTCATATTGATCAAATTTTGAATCAAGAATAACAAAGGATAGCTATTTTACTCTTTTTTATATTATAGAAAAGATGTTATTACTTGAATTTAAAAATTCAATTGATAAACTTTCTGGCTCTGAAATTCTTTGATAATAATAAATTTTCATCTTGCTTTACTGCTCTATTTACATTTCTTGAGTTAATTTTGATCATTTTAAATTTTCTAAGTATTTATTTTATTGAAATTTTCAAGTTTATGAACACATACTTGGTCATAGCTTGTATTTCAATATTTTATATCAATTACTGTTGTTCAGTTGCTAAGTGGTGTCCGATTCTTTGTGACCCTATGGACTGCAGCATGCCAGTCTTCCTTGTCTTTCACTGTCTCCTGGAGTTTACTCATATTCATGTCCATTGAGTTGGTAATGCTATTTAACCATCTCATTCTCCGCCACCCTCTTCTCCTTTTGCCTTCAATCTTTGCTATCATCAGGATCTTTTCCAATGAGTCCCTCTTTGAATCAGGTGGCCAAAGTATTGGAGCTTCAGCTTCAGAATCAGTCCTTCTAATGAATATTCTGGGTTGATTTCCTTTAGGATTGAACGTTTTGATCTCCTTGCAGTCCAAGGGACTCTCTATTTTTTAATTTCATTCATAATTTTATTTATATAAATAAGCCTGCCTATTTGAAAGAGAGAAACTTTTTTCCCCTACTAACTTTTGTTCTGTACAACACAATGTGAAATATGGGCATGAACAATTAGTATATGAAACAATCTATATCATTTTTATTTATATTTTCTGATTTTGTTTATACTTCACTTCTATCATGATTAAAGGTAAAGCAAGGGGAAATGTGAAGCATTAAAAAAAGGGTTTTGTGATAATATCTCATCTATTATGCATTCCTAATGCCACTCTGGGAACTGAGTCATTTAAAGAGGGAATAATTTCATTGCCTTTAGCTATTATGTCAAAAGAAAAGTTTTTTCATCCTGTTGACAGGACTTATTTTCTAGGTAGCTATGCAGGGTCTGACTATTTCACAACTTCCTTAAGAAATGATTCTATGCTTTATAAATGGAACATTTTAAAAAAGACCTCTTTATGAGGGTTTTGTAAATAAATTAGATGTACATGAGAAAAAAGACACAGCTCAAGAATTTTGCATCATTTTCAGAGTGAGAAGCATCATCAAGAAGTTTTAAATGAGTTGTTTTGGCATCCTGTAAACTAAATATCTGAATAAAAGTGTTCAAGTTCATTATTTAGCTATCATTTACATACATCAATTGAAGTGTAGCATCTGCCGCATGTGCTACTAGCTGTCCTTGTTCATATGGCTTCCTCCCTTCCCTGTCTCATTCCCATTCTTCTAGTTTCTTTAGTGAAATATATTTGGACACCGGGACAATGCCCTTAGCATCCTTTTCTTTTCTCTCCATTCTCTCTGGGCAGAGATATCCCACCAATAGTCAGGGCTTCAGGTACAATCTGAATGTTGATGATACTCCAACCTACATTTCCAACTGATGCATTTCCCTTTTTCTTTTTTTGTTCTACATTTTCTCCTGCTGGCTGGATATCCTTTGCCATCTCAAACCAGTGTGCCCACAGCTGAGTCATCTTCTGACACAAACTGGGTCCTTTCATTGTCATCTCCTCAGTTATTCGCTTAGGCTTTGACGCCTGTCCTCATTCACTTAGTCACAAAGTCCTGTCAACTTGACCTCCATAACGTCTGCAATCCTTTCTGTCCTTTGGGTCTTTATTGTAGAAGTAATTAAATTACTTCTGTAGTTTGAGTGTCCAAAATATTCTGTAAAAAACTGATCTATTAATCTTTCCAAAGCACAACACTTCCCCACTGAACAAATATTTAATGTTTCTTTCTAGCTTAAGGGACAGTCTGGTGGAGCACTGGTTGATTCTGTGTACTCTGGTTTCAGTTATATTTGTACACTTACCTTCCCTTACTCTTCTTTATGTGTTACAGTAAAGGTGGACTAAACTATATTCCCCAAAGGCTCACATTTTTATTAGTGCCAAACATTTGGCTAAGCCTACATTATACCTTATTAGTACTCACTGCAAATTGTAGTGAGTACATCATTGTAGTATAGGCATCATTGTTATTTTTGCATAAAGTTGTGGAAAGTGAAGCTTGACACAATAGGAAAGTTGGCCAATAACTAACAGTTAGGAAGCAGAAGGGCTAGACATTGAAGGCAAGCCATTTGCTTCTAAAGCACATGTATGTTCAATGGCTAAGTCTGAATCCTTTCTGAGCTCATGCCCAATATTTATTCAATATTTTATTAAAATTTAGTATTCAGATTGCTGAACATTTATTGAGATATATTTCCAGAAAGTCTGACCTTACAAAAGAGGTCCTTTTCTCTCCTCTTTTAGCCAACTCATTCACTGTGATATTATCCTATTTTATTGTTGTAAAGAACTTACTGATATTGGAATTTGTTTATTAGAATGAATGAGAGTTGGGATCTAGTCAGCTTTACTCAACCATTCTGTCAAGCCTTAGAAAAAGTACATAATACAGTGTTAAATTAATAACTCTAATCAACAGAGCTTTCTATCAAAAGCTGACTAATCTGTCAGTATCCAAAATAAAGCCACCACTTAACAAAAACAGTGAGTTCTGTATCTTCACCATTATTTCCCAGTCATATTGGTCATGATCACTTGTTTCTTTGGAAGGTCATAACTTAGCACTTTATAACTGTAATAAAGGAACATGCTACTTGTACATTGCATAAACTGTATACTGTGGGATTTAAAATTCTACACCCTGCTACTTTGTAAATTCCTAGAAGACAAGTATGGTCTCTTACTCAGTTTTTTTAAAGCACCATATTTCCTTATTTATATGCTCTCCATAGTTTCTCAATTAATCTTTATTAAACTTTAAAAAAGAATTCTTCATAGTGTGAGGTACATTTAGAGATGAATATTTTACAGTGAATAGATCAAACTACCAAAAAAAAATTGACTTCACTGAGTCATGTCAACACAATAGTTTTGATGATAACCTATCATATAACATTACAATATACTGCTAAGCAAAAACTATTTTCCAGTGACAATAGCCCATAATAATACACCAAAACAACAAATCCTGAGTAGGCTATTATTAAACATTTTATTTTTCACTCTGGCAGTATTCTTGTATTCTTTTCTATTTGCTCTCTCAAGATCTTAAAATACACTTTTGAAGTATCTGTAACAGTATATTTATAGATCCAACAATACAAATGCACTACAGTGTGGGTAAGGACATTGTTTTAAGAGATCCCCATCCTCTGATATTATTTATTGAAGATCTTAATAACTTTTTTAGCACACAGAAAAACTGCCTGGACAGACCAAATGCTTTCTCAATCTGATCAGTGATCTGAGATACATGTAAATCAGGAAGGTTGAGTTGGACACTAATACATCACATCCTTCTCATTTCTCTGAAGATTCTAGAAGCTACTATGCATCTAACATTAATAACTACTTAAATATGTTTTTAGTTTTTAGATAAAATAAATATTATGCTATATAGCTTGATAAATACTATGAAAAACTCTTTATATGTACTTACAGGAAAAAATATACCTTCTGTCGATCAGATAAGATTTTAAATGACATTTTTCAACAAACATTCTTCCACTCCTAATTCCAGATTATCAGTATAAGAAAAGAAATGGATGGGTAAAACAAACAAAAAACTTGCAAAAGGAAAAACGTATCCTTTAAGAGTTTTCTTATCCTGGACTTTTACACATTTATTATTTTAATTCTTTTGAGTTTCTTTTAAAGTGTCTGTGGAAAGCAAAAATAAAAATAATCCATTTTAAAAGTAGTCTAGATGGAGGTTTAGGGATAATTTGTACTTTCTCACATTTTCATATATACAATTTTGAATGAATATATATGTTTTTACATAATAATAAAAATAAATGGCATGACAAACAGGTGTCTGTGTTTAGAGAAAATCATATTTAGTGCTGTTTAAAAGCACTGGTTCTAGAATCATTGCTGATATTTAAATTCAGTTCAAATACTAACTTGACCTTGGGCAAATTGCTATCTTCAGTTTTTATATCTATACAATTGTAATAATAATAAAATTTACTTTATAGTTTTTTTTAGAATGAAATGCTACAAACAATGTAAGACATTTTAGAAAATACATGACAAAGGTCAACATTCAAATTATTTCTCAGTGGAGACAAAGGGTGGATTCCTTTCATGTTTCTACTATCCACAGTCAGGATGTTATCTCAGAGGATAATGACCACCAACTCAAATACATAAATTGATTCAGACATGGCTCATTTTACTATTGCAAGCCTTAATACTATTTTATCTATATCAGGAATATAAATAACAGCCCAAGTGGCATTTTGCATATTTTTATGCAGTTACTTATGAAACGAATATTTGCAGAGTATTTACTTTGTGACAGGCACTGTCTTAAGTGTTAAGACACTGGAAATTCAGTGGCAACAAAACAGTAAAGATGCTTGCTTCTCTAGAGCTTACATTCCAGTCTGGAAAGATTAAAAAAACCACAGAAGTAAACTATGATACTCCTTCAGTTCTTGGTAAATACTAGGGAAGAAATGCAGAAGCATAATGGACAGAGAGTGGCTACATCGTACAGGCAACACTATTTTTGATGGGTCTTTAGGCCCATCACTGAGGAGGTACACGGAAGTCTAGGGGGAGCTTTCCAAATGGAGAAAGCTGCAAGTATCATGTCTTTGATTTTCAAGGGTTGCTGTGTACCAGAACCAGCAAGAAGCTTGTACAGCTAAGGTAGGGGTGAGGTGTAGTGGGGAGATGGAGATGGAGAGAACAAATATGTATGCATGTACATTTATAAGCATGGAGACTGACTTATCAATGATCTTTTATAGAATTTAGATTTTATTCATAATGTGACTGATAGCCATGAAAAGAGTGCAGGAGCAGAGAGAGATATATTATGATCAAAGAGGAGATACATTCAAGGAAACTTTTAAAAAAGATGTTGATGTCTGATGAAACATCTTCATGAACACAATCTTTATGAACATGTCACTTTAAGACTTTCAGAGGGTGCTCATTTTTAAAGGCAATAACAAATGAAAGAAATAATATGTAACATATTTCCACTTCTTTATTGTGGAAAATTATATATAAATAGAAAATTTCCCATTTTGACCATTTTAAAGTATATAGTTCAACAGCACTAAGCACATTTACATTGTTGTGCAACCATTACCATCATCTATCTCCAGAACTTTCTCATTTTCTCCAAATGAATCTCTGGACCCATGAAACACTAACTCCCTCTCCCTCCCTTCCCTTAGAAAGGAATTTTGTTCTATTTTCTGTCTCACAACAAACTGGAAAATCATTAAACAGATGGGAATACCAGACCACCTGACCTGCCTCTTGAGAAATCTGTATGCAGGTCAGGAAGCAACAGTTAGAACTGGACATGGAACAACAGACTGGTTCCAAATAGGAAAAGGAGTATGTCAAGGCTGTATATTGTCACCCTGCTTATTTAACTTATATGCAGAGTACATCATGAGATACCCTGGGCTGGAGGAAGCACAAGCTGGAATCAAGATTGCTGGGAGAAATATCAATAACCTCATATATGCAGTTGACACCACTCTTATGGCAGAAAGGGAAGAAGAACTAAAGAGCCTCTTGATGAAAGTGAAAGAGGAGAGTGAAAAAGTTGGCTTAAAGCTCAATATTCAGAAAACTAAGATCGTGGCATCTGGTCCCATCATTTCATGTCACATAGATGGAGAAAAAGTGGAAACAGTGACAGACTTTATTTTGGGGGGCTCCAAAATCACTGAAGATGGTGACTGAAGCTATGAAATTAAAAGACGTTTGCTCCTTGGAAGAAAAATTATGACCAACCTAGATAGCATATTAAAAAGCAGAAACTTTACTTTGCCAACAAATGTCCGTATAGTCAAAGCTTTGGTTTCTCCAGTAGTCATGTATGGATGTGAGAGTTGGACTATAACGAAGGTCGAACGCCAAAGAATTGATGCTTTTGAACTGTGGTGTTGGAGAAGACTCTTGAGAGTCCCTTGGACTGCAAGGAGATCAAACCAATCCATCCTAAAGGAAATCAGTCCTGAGTGTTCATTGGAAGGACTGATGCTGAAGCTGAAACTCCAATACTTTGGCCACCTTATGAGAAGAACTGACTCATTGGAAAAGACCCTGATGCTGGGAAAAATTGAAGGCAGGAGGAGAAGGGGAAGACAGAGGATGAGATAGTTGGATGGCATCACCGACTCAATGAACATGAGTTTGAGTAAGCTCTGGGAGTTGGTGAAGGACAGAGAGGCCTGGCGTGCTGAAGTCCATGGAGTCGCAAAGAATTGGACATGACTGAGTGACTGAACTGGACTGAATTTACTCTGGGTACCTCACATATGTGGAATTGTACATTATTTCTCCTTTTGTAACTGGCTTATTTCACTTGGCATAACGTCTTCAAGTTAATCCATGTTGTAGCACATGTCAGAATTGCCTTCCTTTTTAAATCTGAAGAATTCGCTAGCAATGCACAAGACCCGGGTTTGATCCCTGAGTCAGAAGATCCCCTGGAAAAGGGAATGGCAACCCACTCCAGTATTTTGCCTGGAGAATTCCATGGACAGAGGAGTGTGGCAGGCTACAGCCCAGGGGTTGCCAAGAGTCAGACACAACTGAGTGGTTAACACTTAAGGCTGAAAAACATTCCATTGTGTGTATATACAATATTTTGTTTATTCATTTGTTCATTGACATTTAGGTTGCTTCTAACTTTTGTCTATTGTAAATAATGCTATGAAAATGGGTATACATATATCTGTCTTTTCCCTTTTAAGGTATGATTTATTTTTCTGGATTTTAACATTAAAATATATCATGTTGGCAATAATACAATAAACCTACTGCCAGATAACCTTATTTATTCCCTTACAAACATATGAATATTGGGGAACAAGATATGATTTGATTAAGTTTATCATGGCAGTGGTCTAGAAGTAGCATGTTTATTTTTCATGCTATGACGTAGTTTGAATTTTGTTTTTGACAGAGAAACTGAAAGTAACATAAAAATAAAGGAATTGTGTATAAAAATTAAGCCATTCAAATGAGAAAGAAAACCCAGCTACTAATAGATATGTACTTCATGGTTTTAAAAGAGTTAAGTATAAACAGAGTAAACTAAAAATTTAGATCAACTGATATTTTTATGAATTTGCTCAGTCATTACTATATGTAATCATTCCATAAACTGACTCAGTTTTTATTTTCTGATTACAAGAATGACTCATTCTCACTCATTATCTTGTTACAGAGAAGCAGAAAATGGAGCGAACACAATAAACACTGTAACCTCATCATCAAATAAGTGTTTTGGTTTCTACCTTTTCGTTATTTTTGTAGGCATACTTTCACAAGTATTTGCAAGATGAAAAAAATGAAAGTGTTATTGTTCAGTCTTGTCTGACTCTTTGCAACCCTATGGACTGTAGCCCACCATGGCTCCTCTGTCCACGGAATTCTCCAGGCAAGAATATGGAGACAGTAGCCACTTCGTTCTCCAGGGGATCTTCCTGACCCAGGGATCAAACCCAAGTCTCCTGCATGGCAGGCAGCTTCTTTACCATTTGAGCCATCACGGAAGCTCTGTGTAAGAGCCTTTCTTTCCTTCTCCCTACCATCCTCTTTTTATTCTACAAAAATCAATATGTTGGGAGCATTTTTTTCCTCCTATTATTATGACTTTTTAAGTTGTCCAGTTTTCAGTGACAAACATTTAAGACAAAGTATGACCTGATAGTTAAGATGAGGCTTTGGGAGACAGATTGTGTGAGGTCAAAATTAACTGTGGCTCTTTCTAGCTGTGTGACCCTGGGCAAATTATTCAATCTCTCTGTGCCTCTTTTCCTCATCCTGGAAATGGAGATAAACCTAATTCTTCATACAGTTGCTGTGAGTACTCAATAAATTAACATTCATGCATTATTGCTTAAAACACTACCTGGCATGAAATAAGCACATAAATGTTGCTAACTATTATTTAACATAAAATGTATTTTAAAATTCTGTTGTATATTACATATAGATAGTATATCTTCAAGTTGCAAAATTATGGAACTTAACACTCTGACAACACTTGGGAAATATCTATGGCATCATATGAATTACTGTGATTTTAACCCTTCAGCATATGTAAGACTCACTTGGATATTGAACAGAAATGTACCCCTGAGGTTCAGATCTGGAATAAGATGACAGTCTTAGTGCTGTGCCTTGAAAAAGCTGCACTAGCTACATCTCCAGCAGAACTCGATAAGCAAGCCACTGCCGTAATCGGAGGCCAGTGTCACTGCCATTTAAATAAAATCACACAGGACAAGACTAATATTTTAAAGTGTCCATGTGTTTGCTGTTAACAAAGACACAGATTTACAAGAAAAAGTCTCACTCTTTTAGAGATATTTACCAAAGGTATTTATAAAAACTTTTCTTTACATTATTAGAAATAACCTATGTAAGTTTTGATATTCTACTTTGTATTCATGGAGGACTCCATAACCATCCAAGAAGTTGTAATTCCATCAATGTTTTGTATAATTCTTCACTCTCAAGAGTCCATGTCTATCAAACCAGATGCATATCAACTATATGCTTTAAATTATTAATTTTTATTCTTCACTTAAGGGATAAGATTAACCAAGCATATGTTTATTCCAAACTGCATTGTTTTAGAACTCCTGGTGGCAATGAATAAATAATGGTCAGACAAAAAGAACATTATTGTGCTAGGGCTTTTGTGGGAAAAACATGTTTTTTTGTTTGTTTTGAATTAATGTATTTCTTGGTTGGTGAAAAGGACTGAGTCACATAAAGAGAAATTAACATTTTTCTCAGGGTCAGTAACAATGGATTGTGAGCCAAGTAGAAAAATTCACCTCCTGGCTGCATGGCCTTTATTTGGTAAAGTTTATAGAGGTTTGTTTTTGCCAAGATTGGATGGCGCTACCGAGAATAACACTCAAGTAGAGCATTCATTTTTTTTTTTATTTCCTCCTTTCTCGTGTTCACAATGTAGAAAATTACCATTGACTGGCTTTTTGAAATGATTTCCTCATTTGTCCTTAAGTGGCCACAATAAATCTCTGAAGGACAGAAAAATCAATACTCATACATCAGGCCAGTTGAAGCTGCTCTTCACCCAATCTATTTAGTGGGTTGTTCACCTGTTCTGAAATAACAGAGGACAGGTAACAATTTGGGGATCATACTCTGCTTAAGTCTGATCTGGCATAGGAACTGTTGACTAGTTCACAGAGAGACTCAGCCCCTTGCCAGGTCCTGACAGGTGCCTGTGCTGGTGTGTGGTTCTCTCCTGCTGCCCCATCACTGGGTACCACATGGCTCAGATGGTGGGCCAAAAGCACGAGGATGGAGACAGCGCTGTGAGTCACCACTAGTCAGAAACCCAAAGGTTTTCACTTGGGATAAGCTGGATTCAGGGCTTCCCTGGTAGCTGAGTTGGTAAAGAATCCACCTGCATTGCAGGAGACTCTGGTTTGATTCCTGGGATGGGAAGATCCCCTGGAGAAGGGATAGACTACCCACGCCAGTATTCTTAGGCTACCCTGGAGGCTCAAGCAGTAAAGAATCCACCTGCAATGTGGGAGACCTGGGTTTGATCCCTGGGTTGGGAAGATCCCCCGGGAGGAGGGCATGGCAACCCACTCCAGTATTCTTGTCTGGAGAATCCCCATGTATAGAGGAGCCTGGTGGCCTATAGTCCATGGGGTCACAAAGAGTCATAAGCACAGCACAGCACAGTACAAACCGGATCCTCTGTAAAAATAATTCCTTTCTGAAGACTATTTAAAAATCTTTAGTTGAAATGACATGTTCACAACCTAAAGATCTAGTCTACCCTTTGAGATGGGGTAACATGATAACATGTTATGACACTGAAAGATGAACTCCCCTGGTAGGTGCCCAATATGCTACCGGAGATCAGTGGAGAAATAACACCAGAAAGAATGAAGAGACTGAGACAAAGCAAAAACACCACCCAGTTGTGGATGTGACTGGTGATGGAAGTAAAGTCCGATGCTGTAAAGAGCAATATTGCATAGGAACCTGGAATGTTAGGTCCATGAATCAAGGCAAATTGGAAGTGGTCAAACAGGAGATAGCAAGAGTGGATGTCGACATTTTAGGAATGAGTGAACTAAAATGGACTGAAATGGGTGAATTTAACTCAGATGACCATTACCTCTACTACTGTGGGCAACATTCCCTTAGAAGAAATGGAGTAGCCATCATATTCAACAAGAGAGTCCGAAATGCGTACATGGATGCAGTCTCAAAAACAACAGAACGATCTCTTTTCGTTTCCAAGGCAAACCATTCAATATCACAGTAATCCAAGTCTATGTCCCGACTGGTAACACTGAAGAAGCTGAAGTTGAATGGTTCTGTGAAGACCTACAAGAAGTTCTAGAACTAACACCCCAAAAAGATGTCCTTTTCATGATAGGGGACTGGAATGCAAAAGAGGGAAGTCAAGAAATACCTGGAGTAACAGGCAAATTTGGCCTTGGAGTACAGAATGAAACAGAGCAAAGGCTAATAGAGTTCTGCAAAGAGAATACACTAGTCATAGAAAACACTCTCTTCCAACAACACAAGAGAAGACTCTACAAATGGACATCAACAGATGGTCAACACCAAAATCAGATTGATTATATTCTTTGCAGCCAAAGATGGAGAAGTTCTATACTGCCAGCAAAAACAAGACCAGGAGCTGAATGTGGTTTAGATCATGAACTTCTTATTGCCAAATTCAGACTTAAATTGAAGAAAGTAGGGAAAACCACTAGACCATTCAGGTATGACCTAAATCAAATCCCTAATGATTATATAGTGGAAGTGAGAAATATACTTAAGGGACTAGATCTGATAGAGTGCCTGATGAACTGTGGATGGAGGTTTGTGACATTGTACAGGAGACAGGGATCAAGACCATCCCCAAGAAAAAGAAATGCAAAAAAGCAAAATGGCTGTCTGAAGAGGACTTACAAATAACTGCGAAAAGAAGACAAGCCAAAAGCAAAGGAGAAAAGGAAAGATATACCCACTTGAATGCAGAGTTACAAAGAATAGCAAGGAGAGATAAGAAAGCCTTCCTCAGTGATCAATGCAAAGAAATAGAGGAAAACAATAGAATGGGAAAGACTAGAGATTTGTTCAAGAAAATTAGAGATACCAAGGACATTTCAGGCAAAGATGGGCTCAATAAAGGACAGAAATGGTATGGACCTAACAGAAGCAGAAGATATTAAGAGGTGGCAAGAATACATAGAAGAACTGTGCAAAAAAGATCTTCATGACCCAGATAATCATGATGGTGTGATCACTCACCTAGAGCCAGACATCTTGGAAGGTGAAGTCAAGTGGGCCTTAGGAAGCATCACTACAAACAAAGCTAGTGGAGGTGATGGAATTCCAGCTAAGCTATTTCAAACCCTAAAAGATGATGCTGTGAAAGTGCTGCACTTGATATGCCAGCAAATTAGGAAAACTCAGCAGTGGCCACAGGACTGGAAAAGGTCAGTTTTCATTCCAATCCCAAAGAAACACAATGCCAAAGGATGTTAAAACTACTGATCAATTGCACTCATCTCACACGCTAGCAAAGTAATGCTCAAAATTCTCCAAGTCAGGCTTCAAGAGTACGTGAACTGTGAAATTCGAGATGTTCAAGCTAGTTTCAGAAAAGGTAGAGGAACCAGAGATCAAATTGCCAACATCTGCTGGATCATCAAAAAAGCAAGAGAGTTTCAGAAAAACATCTATTTCTGCTTTAATGACTATGCCAAAGCTTTTGACTGTGTGGATCACAACAAACTGTGGAACATTCTTAAAGAGATGGGAATACCAGACCACCTGACCTGCCTCCTGAGAAACCTGTATACAGATCAGGAAGCAACAGTTAGAACTGGACATGGAACAACAGACTGGTTCCAAATAGGAAAAGGAGTCCGTCAAGGCTGTATGTTGTCACCCTGCTTATTTAACTTATGTGCAGAATATATCATGAGAAATGCTGGGCTGGATAAAGCACAAGCTGGGATCAAGATGGCTCGGAGAAATATCAATAACCTCAGATATGCAGATGAAACCACCCTTAATGCAGAAAGGGAAGAAGAGCTAAAGAGCCTCTTGATGAAAGTGAAAGAGGAGAGTGAAAAAGTTGGCTTAAATCTCAAAATTCAGAAAACTAAGATCATGGCATCCGATCCCATCACGTCGTGGCAAATAGATGGGGAAAAAGTGGAAACAGTGACAGACTTTATTTTTGGGGCTCCAAAATCACTGCAGATGGTGATTGCAGCCATGAAATTAAAAGATGCTTACTCCTTGGAAGAAAAGTTATTACCAACCTAGACAGCATATTAAAAAGCAGAGACATTTCTTTGCCAACCAAGGTACCTCTAGTCAAGGCTATGGTTTTTCCAGTGGTCATGTATGGATGTGAGAGTTGGACTATAAAGAAAGCTGAGCACCGAAGAATTGATGCTTTTGAACTGTAATGTTGGAGAAGACTCTGGAGAGTCCCTTGGAATGCAAGGAGACCTAACCATCCATCCTAAAGGAAATCAGTCCTGAGTATTCATTGGAAGGACTGATGTTGAAGCTGAAACTCCAATAATTTGGCCACCTGATATGAAGAGCTGACTCATGGGAAAAGACCCTGATGCTGGGAAAGATTGAAGGCAAGAGGAGACAGGGCCAACAGAGGATGAGATGGTTGGATGCCATCACTGACTCAATGGACATGAGTTTGAGTAAACTCCGGAAGTTGATGATGGACAGGGAGGCCTGGTGTGCTGCAGTCCATGGGGTCGCAGAGTCGGACATGACTGAGCGACTGAAGTGAACTGAACTGAACTTGATAACATTGTTTGACTTAGACAAGTTTAGTTCTGGTCAATAATATTTCAGTCCCTATTGCTGGGTATTTCATTGTTCTTGCCTTCTTTTTGCCAGTATTTTGGAATTTCCTATCCCTGGTTTTATTACTAGCATACAAATAGCTTGCTATTAAATGCTATTATGAAATTAACAGATTCAGGGTAACAGATAATTAGTAGGGACTGCCTTCTACTCAGCTCACTTGGAGATTTCAATGTTTTGGAAGCAGTGGAGACTTTTGTGTCAGAAAGATAGTTTCAAACACACATGCCTCTGCATGTGTGAAAGTTGGTTAGCCTTTTTCAGGTTCAGATTTATGTATAAAACTCCATGTTAAAATCTCATTCATATAAGTAACACAAGAGGAAATAAAGAATGTGAAACTCCTTGGTTTGGCACATCCAAGAAACTTATTAAATGATAGTTAAGATGAAACATTAAGCCCAGAGAGGTTAAGTAGAAACATCACCAAACAAACTGTTAAGGGGGGGAAACAAATTTTAAAAGATCATGGACTGTCTCCTGGATTTCAGGTGTATATGTACATACACACGCATACAGGTGAGGAAAGCAAGTGTCTCCTCTACTTAGTAATTAGCAATGTAACTTTGAAAGCCCTCTTTTCAATGTCTAAGCAGGATCTTTGAAAGTTAAAATTTCCATCATTACTAAATATATAGTGATAGTTGTGATATTTTTGCAATTATTCCCTGGAGAAGGCAAATAGGCCATTTTTCAGAAGTCAAAAGGACTGCTTTCCTCCTTGAAAAGGGCTGGGTAAGGTTTTATTTGACAAGATCTTAGCTTTATTTTATGAGTGTTTTCATTTTCCAGGGGGACTTTCAAAGATTGCACAGTATCTTATAGTGATACCAGCTTCTGTGGGTATTCATAAGAAAAGGGAGCACTATGTTTCTGTAGCCCCTCAGGAAACTGCTTTTTAAGACCCCAGAGGTTTAAACCTTGTGGCTAGATGATATCAGTGATCTCTGCTAATGGACTATCTGGCAGTCTCATGCACCATTACAAGATGAAAATACCTTACTTGAATTTTGCAAACCAGAAAAAATACATTCGAGGTCTCTCAGAATTGTGGCTGAGATCCCTTAGACTAATTTAGAGAAACCAGCTCCATGCAGCGGCTCATGGGCTTTGTCTGCAGTGGTAAAGGAACAAATCTGTGCTCTTGGAACAGTCTCAAATGTTTTTGTTTCATCCCACATTCTGTCTTACTCTACACATTCTACCTTGAGTCACTGTGTCCATACTATGACTTTTCTGCCTGTGTAAAAACTCCTGAGTGTAACTCAGCTTAGCTCACAGGATCTTTACACCCAGCACTTTCAAAACCAAAGATATAATCTTCCTCATGCTGATTCAACTCCAGCCAATATCTCTTTCATTCTCTATTTGTTTAATAGAACCTGGGAATTACCCTTTATTTCCTCCTTCTCCCGTCCCATGTCATTAACTGATGTGTAATCTGATTTCCTGTAAATCCCTTGATTGTGTCCCAGTCTCTTAATCCTCTTATTCTGTCTCACCTCACTATGTCTATGGCAATAGACTTTTATTGAACTTAGTACCTATGTTAATTCATCTTCTATACTGTTTCTGATGTGATGATGGCATACTTCTGCTCACAGTCTTTTAACATCAGCCAGACAGCATCTGGTCCCTCACCTTTTACCGCTCTTCTCTCCAGTCCCATCTAACTTTCTTTTCTTCAAATAAGTCATAGCATCACCTTCCTCAATTCCCTTTATCATACTGCTTTTTGTAAACTTAAAATGCCTTCTTTCAAATAAGTCATAGCATCACCTTCCTCAATTCCCTTTATCATACTGCTTTTTGTAAACTTAAAATGCCTTCTCTCATTGGCAAACTCTTAACTTATCCTTTAAGATTCAGCTGAATGTTACCTTTGCAGTATTCCCTGACTGACCCAGAAAAAGTCAAAGACCTCTCCTCGGGATAATATCTACTGAGAATGAATCTTACTTAGTAGAATTCATCTACATGTCCTGTCTCTCAGGAGTTTGTGAGATCCTTGTGAGCCGATATACCATCTACCTGGCAAACATGACTTTCATGAGCCCCAATACTGAAAAAGGTCAGTTTTCATTCCAATCCCAAAGAAAGGCAATGTCAAAGAATGCTCTGACTACCACACAATTGCATTCATCTCACACGCTAGCAAAGTAATGCTCAAAATTTTCCAAGCCAGACTTCAATAGTACATGAACCATGAAATTCCAGATGTTCAAGCTGGTTTTTGAAAAGGCAGAGGAACCAGAGATCAAATTGCCAACATCTGCCGGATCATCGAAAAAGCAAGCAAGTTCCAGAAAAACATCTACTTCTGTTTTATTGACTGCCAAAGTCTTTGACTGTGTGGATCACAACAAACTGTGGAACATTCTTAAAGAGATGGGAATACCAGACCACCTGACCTGCCACCTGAGAAATCTGTATGCAGGTCAAGAAGCAACAGTTAGAACTGGATATGGAGGAACAGACTGGCTCCAAATCAGGAAAGGAGTACATCAAGGCTGTATATTGTCACCCTGCTTATTTAACTTACATGCAGAGTACATCGTGAGAAATGCCAGGCTGGATGAAGCACAAGCTAGAATCAAGATTGCAGGGAGAAATATGGATAACCTCAGATATGCAGATGACACCACCCTTATGGCAGAAAGGGAAGAAGAACTAAAGAGACTCTTGATGAAAGTGAAAGAGGAGAGTGAAAAAGTTGGCTTAAATCTCAACATTCAGAAAACTATGATCATGGCATCTGGGCCCATCACTTCACGGCAAATAGATGGGGAAAAAGTGGAAACAGTGACAGACTTTATTTTTGTGGGCTCCAAAATCACTGCAGATGGTGACTGCAGCCATGAAATAAAAAGATGCTCCTTGGAAGAAAAGTTATGACCAACCTAGACAGCATATTAAAAAGCAGAGACATTACTTTGCCACCAAAGGTCTGTCTAGTCAAAGCTCTGGTTTTTCCAGTAGTCATGTATGGATGTGAGAGTTGGAGTATAAAGAAAGCTGAGCACTGAAGAATTGATGCCTTTGAACTGTGGTGTTGGAGAAGACTCTTGAGAGTCCCTTGGACAGCAAAGTGATACAACCAGTCCATCCTAAAGGAAATCAGTCTTGAATATTCATTGGAAGGATGGATGATGAAGCTGCGACTTCAATACTTTGGCCATCTGATGTGAAGAACTGACTCACTGGAAAAGACCCTGATGCTGGGAAAGATGAAGGCAGGAGGAGAAGGGGACGACAGAGGATGAGATGGTTGGATGGCATCACTGACTTGATGGACATGAGTTTGAGCAAGCTCTGGGAGTTGGTGAAGGACAGGGAAGCCTGGGGTGCTGCAGTTCATGAGGTCACAAAGACTGACACGACTGAGTGACTGAACTGAACTGAATACTGCTTAGGGTTCTCTAGTGGTGATGAGGGAGCACTGGGTTGACAGATAAGATAGGAAAGTATATGTGGTCTTATGGGAGATCAGAATAGTAGTTGGAAGAAGAATAAGAACCAAGATGAAGGCTGAGAGTTTGGACTAATGAGCACTGGACTGAAAGTGAGACTAAAGGGAAAAAAAATAGATTCCTACAGCTTGAGTCAGATTTATTCGTATCAAAATTTTGAACAGCTTATACCAACTTAAAATGGCATCTATTCTGACATCTTTGAAAACTTTTAAAAAGAAGTAGATTCACTACAATAAAAATAATTTTTTTTTCAAGTGAAAAAGTATTTTTCCATTTTCAAGAAATCTATCTGTTGCTACAAGCAAGCAGGTGATATAACAAATATACTCTAACTGAAAAGACAAGTCTCAGAGAGAAGAGATACCCCTCAGACTATTTGTCCACCTCACTAGGGTGTAAACCTGCATTAGCCAAGCTACAGAGATGATTTTCACCCTCACGGTGTTACACAGTCGTTGTTGGCATAATCACATGGGGACCAATCAATGCCATACAAATAGTTTGATACACATGCATTTTTCTCTGAGTTTTGAGTAAATTAAAGATACATGAATGGGAACAGGCAAAAAGAAACTACATCTGTGTGTTTTTCTCAAGGAGACCACAGTTCAATGTGACTTGGAGTGTAGTAAATTAAATGTAAGAGACATATTGAAATGTTGCTCTTGGCTCAGATATGAGGCAAAATAAGGAAGTAGCAGGATGCTAAGAGTTGTTGCAGGCTGTGGGAGTGAGGGATTCTCTTTCTTTTTGGAGCTAGTCAGATATCTGGAACATTCTCAGCAACTTCAAATACTCTGAAAGCATTAGTGTTTTGAATTTACACAAGAACAGACCCAGGGAAGTTACTATCTTAGTTAGAGTTCCTATATGATTATAAATCATTTCTTTTCAATTTACTCCCACAATTACTGAGTACAGACTACATGCAAGGCTCTGTGCTGGCCAGTGATAACGCAAAGGTGAATAAAGAACCAGGGAATTTATAATCTAGTGGGAGAGTGAACCACATAAACAGTTAATTCAATATTATGTGATAAACATGAAGACAACCAGGAGCATTACAAATTTTGTGGCGGTATTAACAGCTCTGCAAAAAGACTCACAACCAGAGTGAAGTAAGCCGGAAAGAAAAACACCAATACAGTATACTAATACATATATATGGTATTTAGTCAATCGGTAAAGATAACCCTGTATGCAAGACATCAAAAGAGACACAGATAAATAGAACAGTATTATGGACTCTATGGGAGAGGGTGAGGGCGGGATGATATGGGAGAATGGCATGGAAGCATGTAAATTATCATATGTGAAACGAATCGCCAGTCCAGGTTCAATGCATGATACAGGGTGCTCGGGGCTGCTGCACCGGGATGACCCGGAGGGATGGGATGGGGAGGGAAGTGGAAGGGGGGTTCTGGAGGGGGAAAGCATGTACACCCATGGTGGATTCATGTCAATGTATGGCAGAACAAATACAATATTGTAAAGTTAAAAAATAGAAAATAAACTAATTAAAAAAAAAGACTCACAACATAATCCAAAACAGAGACATACTGTAGAGATCTAAAGTTAGACATGGCTTGAGTTGTGACTAACACAGCTGTGGAGGAAACTTTGGAGACTTGGTTTTCAGCTTTTCATTCATTTCTGACTGTTATAACTCTGGTTTTTCATACTTCAGTTCAATCTAATCAGGCTATTTCAAGCTTGTCAGAATATAATGTCAAAAGAATATTACAATGGTGATTGGAAAGAACATAAGATTGATTTGAAGTTAAAAACTGCTGCCAATCAACTAGTAAATTGTAGCTTCAACTGTTCATCCTAGCAGTCTATACACTGATCCCTTCTTTCCAGTTTTAATCCTCATTACCCTTCTACTTGATGCTTCTCATTTGGAGCCCAACAGTCTTTCTCTTTTATGAGTGTGGTTTTTGCCCACCTCTCACTTTGGATCTTCAAGCCATGATAGTATCTTTCTTCATTTAATTTCTAGCCCTCTTTTCAGAGCATGCATGCTCAGTCCTGTCTGACTCTTTGTGGCCCCATGGACTGTAGCCCCCCAGGCTCCTCTTGTCCATGGCATTCTCCAGGCAAGAATACTGGAGTGGGTTGGCATTTCCTCCTCCAGGGGATCTTCCCAACCCGGGGATCAAACCCATGTCTCCTGTGTTGGCAAGCGGATTCCTTACCACTGAGCCACCTGAGAAGCCCCACATCTATCTTTCCTAACCCAGGTCAATTCCTTGGCCTTTTATAATACCATATAGTCATCAATATATTTAATATTAACTTGCTTGAAAATAAAATCTTTATTTTTGCTGCCCATTTTCTTCCTCATAAATCTTCTTCCATCTCAAGAAATGCCGGCTCTGATCTACCTCCGTAGGCCAAAATTCTGGAACATTTTCTTGAACACTATGCATCCAATCCATCAGTGAATTCTGCCTGGTAATCCTCAAAATATATCCAGATTTTGACCACTTTGCTCTGCACCTTTCATCACCGTCCCCGAACCCCCAATATTGACCCAAAGCCACTATTGTTTGAATAATCTTCTAATTGTTCTTCTAACTCGTCTACTCTCTCTATCCTTGCCCTTCTTCAATCTATTCCGTGTGTAATTCTTTCAAAGTATAAGTTAGATCTCTTTTTTGCTTGTCTATTTTTTTTTCATGTTTACGAAATTCCTATGCAATCTGTGCTTTTTCCTCCCCCAGCAAATCTTTCAACTTCATTTCTTTTACTCTCTCCTTCTGTCTGCTCTTAGCTACACTGTAAACTCCATGAAGATTAGTTTTTGTTTTGCTCACAATTAGTGTTTAGAAAAGTATCTGGCATTCTCATACTGCTAGTAAGAACCAGCTTATACAACAATGATTTTGAACCAAGCACTATTTTATGTTACTAGCATACATTATCTCATTTATGCCTCATAATAATCTTAGGAGAGGTATGATTATTATGCTAATTTTACAATAGGGAGTTGAGGGACAGAGCGGTAGTATGTACTCAAAACTATTTGTTGAGTTATCTCATTCAGATAGCAGTCACTGAGTGGGAAATCTGCAAGCCGGTTTTCTAGCTTGTAAGATAGGTATTGGTTTGTATACCTCAAGGGACTTTTATAAAAAAGAGGAAGGAATGAGTGGGTGAATATATGAAAGTGTTATTTATACATAAAGCCCCATACCTATTGTTCAGTTTCCCTAATTCACTCAGACTTTATCAGTACTTGGATCCTTTTGTTTAACAAATGACCAAAGTCTGACTTCCCATACTGCCTGTCATTATTTTACTCCTTTTTGTCTGACTCAGAGATCACTTTCTCCAGGAAACCTTCCTTGAACTCCCATTCTCTTCTGCTGCCCCTGTATCTACTACTTTGGGGTTTTGATGTACCTTACACATTCCTTGTTTGCTTTTCTTCCTCCTTTATCAAACCAAGAATGCTTTGAAGACACTTTGTGCCACTCACTTCTGAATTCCAAAAGTCAGGCACATAGGAAGTGTCATTTATGTGATTATTAAATGAATGGATAACCCAGTAACACATATTATAACGGACAATTTAAAGAAATATAATAATATTTGAACCTGAAGGGGCATTAAACTATATATCCAGGAAGAAACAAAATATAGATTGATGGACTGAAATAAACGTCCTATTCAGATTAATCACCACATAAGCTAGTGCTTTTCCATAAAGAGACATGTGATACCCATCTTTCTGTTGTTTTAGTAGCTTTTCCATAAACCAACACTGAAGTCCCACTTGCAGTGAAAGTCAGAGAACAACCAGGAGTGTTCCAAATTTTAGAGAAGTATTAACTGCTCTGTAAAAATACCCACACCTTAATTCAAAACAAAGACAGAATGTAGAGGCCTAAAACTATACACAGCCTGACTTGCGCACCAGCACAGCTGTGAAGGTAACTTTGCAGACTTGCTTTTCATTTATTTCTGACTTTTGTAACTCAGATTTTTTATACTTCAGTTCAATGTTATCAAGCTGTTTCAAGCTTGTCAGAATATAAAGTCAAAAGAGTATTACAATGGTGACTGGAAAGAACGTAAGATTAATTTGAAGTAGAAAGAGGCATTTTATAAATGAACGTGAAATGCCTGGAGGGCTACCAAGAATACCCGGCTATGCACTAGTTTTTCAGCTCAGATTTGCTGCACACAGCATGCCATGGCCTTGGGAGAAAGCCCCATGTCAAATGTCATTGGAAGCTGCTCAGCCAGGCACGTAGAAAGGCACATTGCATCAATGATATATGACAAGCCTGGTGGTGATTTTTCTGCTTCAGTGGCCAACTCGTCCAAAGTCCAGACAAGTCAACACACAAATGGTTCATAAAGAACTAGGTTGTCAGAATCATCTTTACAAGGCAGTGACTAGGATGCTTCTTTTAATGAACATTTCACATTTCCATGTAGCCAGGAATGTCTCAACCACTAAAATATCCAGAGAAGCAGATACTAAACTATTGGGGATGGAGGAAAATTTCTAACAAAAGTACCATTAGCTCAATGGTCATTCTAATCTGCAGAAAAAAACTATTTCTCATCTATGTGTTTTGAGATTGTTATCTTATCCCACATTACTTTTGCATAGAACAATACTATGTATTTCTTGAGCCCCATACAGAACAGATATCTTTGGCATTAAAGTAGGAAAAATGATGGAGGTGTAATACACATCTTGTGCCAGGCAACTGCTAGGTTTTTTTTTTTTAATACATTTGATTAATTTAATAACAGTGAAATCAATATCAATGATG
This sequence comes from Giraffa tippelskirchi, assembly GCF_054371585.1. Classification (NCBI taxonomy): domain Eukaryota; kingdom Metazoa; phylum Chordata; class Mammalia; order Artiodactyla; family Giraffidae; genus Giraffa; species Giraffa tippelskirchi. The sequence continues at coordinate 111,297,664 of NC_137278.1, read as the reverse complement.
ATGGTGATGGTAGTGGTAAATTGATCAGTAGATTATTGATCTTTTTTTAAGGTTCAAGGCACTTTGCTAAGTACTTCACATGTATTATCTTATTTAATGTTCACAACAACACTCTTGAGGTAGGTTATAAGGAACTGATTTTATATCAGTTAGGTACTTTGCTCAATGTCAGACAGCTAGTAATTGGAGGGTCTTGGATTCAAACTGTGTTGATCATATTTTGGGATCCTCAATTGCTCCTTAATTAATCTTAAATTAGAATTCATCTTGTCTGGTATTTTTTTTTTTTTTCCTGATTTATCTCTGGATTGTTCCAAAGTGTTCCTGGAGACATGTTCAAGGATTTGGGGAGAGTTCTCAATGTCCCTTTTTCCAAGCTCAAATGGACATATTTGACTTTGGCTTAAAATTTCAAGTAAATACACAAGTTTAGGAATCAGATGTGGGCTTTAATCCAGACCTCACAACTCTCATGAGCTTCAGGCAAAATACTGAGCCTCTTAGGGCCTGGGTCTCCTTACATGGGATGAGAGAGTCACTGTTTCCTGGTTATTTGGAGGAGTTAAGGTATGGCAACCCACTCCAGTATTCTTGCTTGGAGAATCCCATGGGCAGAGTGGACAGAGGAGGCTGGCAGGTTACAGTCTATGGGGGTACAAAGAATCACATAGGACTGAGCACCTAACACTTTCAAAAGTAAGTTATGGAGAGTGCTGGAGCCTAGTGGATGTTCAACTAATGCTTGTTATTAAATTACCATATCATTCCATTTTCCATCATAATATCTTCATGACATTACGTGCTTAGACTGGAAATTTTAATATCTTGATGAATGGACTATGTGTCCTTTGACATTTATGGACAATTTATTCTGGGCACAGTGCCAATTGTTTTATATGTGCTGCGTTAGTACAATTTGCTTCACAATAATACCATGTAAGTGATGCCATTATCATCTTCACTTTATAGCGGAAAACTTGGCGTCGTCAAGAGGTTAAATAATTCGCTGAAAGAGTCATGTCTAGTAAACGGTGGCATCTGGACTCTTCTGTACTTTATCCCAAAGCACGCCACCGAGCCACTGTCCTCTTCACCTCCGTGACATTTGACCTTTCTGCTCTGTCTTGTTCCCTGACAAACCGTGGTTTTCATTCTTGTTAAGAGGTGTGTCTGTGAACTCTCCCACTCTAATTGTGGTTTCATCAAGTAAATATAGTATTACACGGGATGTCCTCTTCCATGAATAAACAGATGCTAACCTCTCTGCATCAAGGCTGTCTCTTGTTCAGAATCAAATGTAGCACACGTGGCTATAGACTACCCTCTTCCTTTCTCCTCCCTTCCTTCTCAGCTGTAATCACTTTCCTGACATTTGTAGATGTAGACGTAACTTTCATATTTTATAAAATATAGATCTCTCTGTAAACGATGCATCATAAACATTTTTAAAGTTTTTATATATTTTTTTAAAAGGCCTTTTTTACATTGAATATATTTTGACAAGTTCAAATCATTTTATACTTTTAAAAAATTTGCCTTGGTGTTTCAAAATCACCTTGGCTATTGCAATTTATTCAGATCAGTATTTGTAGATAGAGTTCATTTGTTTTCATTATGGTTCACTGTTGAACTGTGTGAACAAAGTTTATCCATTTACATAGTGAAGAATAATTGGGTTGTTGCTATGTTTCACTCACAAAGGGAGTAGACCTGAGCATTTTTGTACATAAGTTAAAAGGAAAATGTGTCAGTTTCACTATGGAATTTATCTAGTAGGAAAACTAGTGAGTCAGGGCTTGTGAGCATGTTCAGTTTTACCAGGTGTTTTAAAGCTGCTCTCCTTTGTAGTGGTACTGTTTACTTCAACCACTAATGTCTATAAGTTTTAGGTTTCCACAGCTTCATTACTACCTTGGTATGAGATTAATTTGGGTCAATATCTCTTAGTTGGTATTTCAGATGTTATTAGTGAGCTTTAACATCTTTTGATACTTTTATTGGCACTCTAATTTTTTCTCAGTGAAATGTCTACTCTATTGCCCATCTTTCTTCTAGGCTAATTTGATTTTTTAAAAATATATTTTCTTTGTTTTGGCATCTCCTTGCACTTTTTAAGGTTTCTTTTTATATCATATAAGTTTTTAATCCTAGTAGGGTCATCTTGAACAATCATTGCTCTTATGGTTTTTGACTCATGATTTAAAAAAACCATTCTTTCACCAAGAAGCTGCTCAAGGCCTGGGGAAATTAGTAGACCCAGCAAGGACCACTCTTGGAGGCAGCCTCTGTTCATCCACCTCTCAAGCCAGACTTTCCCGGAATCTACCACATTCACTGAAGTCTTCCTTCAGGTCTCTTCCCCGCTGGTCCCTGCCTCTTCCTTGGTTCATGAAGTAAAATCTCTCCCACGTGCTGCTTCTTTCAAGGCCCCATTAGCACCTAAGTGTTTGTAACTGCTTGGGTTAGAGACAGGAGCAGCAAAGGGAATAGAGAATACTCGAGCTAGGATCTTCCCATAATAATCCAGGAATTATTCTCAACCATTGACCAATTTGTTTCTTTCATTGAGCTTATTTGAAGGTGTGTGTTTATATGTGTAACATATTTTACTTTTCTCCCAATTCCCTAGCGGTTACTCACTTATCACTGCAGAAATGGTATTTTTTGTGAGGGGCATGTTTATGTTATTTTTCCTCTTGTCTGACTTCTCTGTTCTGTCAGTTCCCTGGGGATATGAACCATGTCTCTTCACAGTTACACCAAGTTATGTCGGGATAGAGGAAGTATAACAAAAATTTCTGTTAAATGAATTAACAAATGAGAGACTGAATTTCCTTACGCTATCTGGGAGGTTGCTATTCTCTGTTGCTAACCGAGGCTACTTCTTGCAGACCACTGAGCTGAAGATGGGTTTATAAACTTTCGTGAAAAATGCTAAACTAAAAAATACACATGCCTGGATAAAAGGCCATGTGACTTCACTCTTAGATAATGTCTACAGAATATCAAACTTCCTTCCCCAAATCTATGTTGAATCTCCCCCAGCATTCCAGTATGTTTGAGGCCCAGGTTACTACACTATTCATCTTGACTAGAGTAGTTTCAGTGAGATAGAATTTAATGACAATGTATACACTATTTCTATTTTGTAGAGATGATTGAGACACAAAGAAACCAAAGTTTTAAGGTCACACAATCAGTCAGCTACAGTGTAAGAAAATAAGATGCTTATAATGGCAGACATTCCTTTATAGTAAGATAAATTAAATGATAAAGCAGCCACTTGTGGTCTTAGAAGCTCCCAAAGAAAGCTGGCAGAAGTACTTGAATTGACAGAGAATATGTTATATCAGAGAAACAAATTATAGAAGGCAATTTATAATTTGATAGGGAGAAGACATTGTGGAATAAAGACAGAACAGGACCCATTATCAGATATGGGAGAGTAGGCCACATATATAACTTGGACAAAAAGTGAATTTGTGAGGAATAGCAATGTCCATATTGCATCATACAGGTAAAAAATGTAGTAGTATACTATTTTTTCCTTTTTCTGGGTAGATTTTATACACAGGCTTTAAAATGATTGTATCTATATGGTCTTCCCTGGAAAGGGAGTCAAAATGAGGGAGTCAAGGAGGAGGATGCACTAGGTTATATGTACAGGTTTGCACAAATATGCATACAATGACTGCCTTGACATGACACAGGACTCTTCCAATCTCTCTTATTTTTCATCTTTTTAGTCCCAGTCTTTGTCAGTTCCATTCTACCATACTCAGATTTCTCAAAGCCCAGATATATAGCTCTACCACCTAAATAGCTTGACAGCATGATTCCAAATCTCCCATTGGGCTGTATCAATTTTTCATCAGTCTGATCTTATCATAAAGCTACAACTTTAGATAAAGTATCAACAACCGTAGATACTTTCTTATCTTAGTCCATTGTCAAGACTTCTAAATTCCCAGACCCATCTGTCATCCTAAACCATTTTGATAAAATAATGACAGTGGAAATGACCAACTTGACCAGTCTAGCAGCATCCTTATGGCTGCTAGGTTGCTTCGTTGGTGCTGTGGTACCCAAGCTGAAGGCTTGAGTCGTTGCATTAAGATTCCAATGTCTTTAACATCAGTAAATCTTTCTCATCAGCTTTTCACTTGTGAAATTTAGCTCGTGAATCTTATGTATATTCAACGCAACCATCTTTTTTGTGATTTTTGTTTTGTCTTAAAAATCAAAGAAATGTATTTATATATACATCTAACGTCATCGATCATGATTTCTTTTAAATACAGATTTAGGCTACAGGCTTTATTGTAGTGAATGGCTTCTCTTTATGTTTCACAACAGAAAAATTTTAACTCTCCTTGGACTTGAAGGTTAATTAATAATAATTAAATTTATTTATCCTAGGTGCCAAGTCACTTAGATAAAAATAAAATGCTTTGGTTAATCATATTATGTTTAGTGTTAAACATTCAGATGTCCCAAGATTTTGGTACAATATAAAAAGAATAAGTAATTTGCAGAATTTTTTGTTGTTGTTGTTCAACTATCATGATATATAAATGGGTAAATGTCTACATACTAAACCCTCAAGTCTGTTTTTCTACAGGACCCAGGAATATAATCTTAAATTTGAAATGAGTATTATTAAAAATGCTTGATATCATTGAAAGAGCAGAAGATTTATTTTTGAAGTAAAAGTTTTACTTTTGTAATGATGACTCACATATGAGGAATAGAAAATATTGTACTATGAATTTAAGGTTCTCTTCATCCATATCAATGAGCTAACCAGAAGTACTGATCTTGTTTTTAAGATATTCTCATTGAGTTGGCAAAAAGGACAGATGGCCCATTTTTCATGTCTATGGATGTGTTCAATGTTAATAACAGTCATTATAACCTTAAGACCTAAAGTCTGTTTTATCACTAGTATTTCATTTTAGGGCATGTCAACAGCAAATAATTCTTTGAAATTATTGTGGTCTTTAAAAAGAGTAAGGTTATTAATGTTTATAAGATAATATATTCCATAGTTTCTGTAGCTTATAGAGAACACTGCTATAATTAAAAACAAACAAATGTAAATATCTGAAAATGTCATTTATACTATCATATTCTGATACATTAATTTTATTTGATTTATCTCTCTATAAAATATCTAGATAGTTAAATAACATATGATCTCAATTTAAATGACATAATCTGAATTAGTGGGAATTTTGTTAGATAAAATTTTCTGCTCTAGGTTCTAAAAAAATAATCCCACAAATATATGCCAACCGTCTTATAAAGTTCTAAAGTTTTTGTAGCCTGGACTCAGGGCCTTTGATATATCTAATACTCCACACATCACAGGAGCCATTTAAATCACTGTCTTTAATATGGATTATACAACAAAATAAAAATTATTCCTCTATTAATCTCCGCTTCAGGGAAAGGTAAAAATCACTGGAATATCCTTCTCACATTCTTTACAGCTTGTAACAATACCTTCTATAGTAGTCTTATTTTTTTTCCCACTGTGATTCTATGTTAAATATTTTCTATTATTTCTTTTTTCCCTCCAAATTTTGTAGAGTATTTCAGAATACCCTAAATCAGAAATGTTCAATGTTCTTGGATTCTGAATTATATCTTAAATCAGTCCTCTATCAGAAAATAATTTTTAGGTGGATCTTGTGGTAGTCTTTTAAGTCATATGACTTTTAATTCAATCCCTTAACATAACTGAGTTTACTTATCACTTTCCATTGAGTACAGTTCACTCTCTGTGAAGCTGTAACATGTGGTTTAAGTATCCATTAGCATCCAGGGGCAAGCCAGTATACAGAAGACCTTCATAAAAATCTAAACCAGGAAATAACTCCACTCTCTTTACCTGTATATGCATATGTGTATATATACACACATATATATGTTTGCTGGGAAAGATTGAAGGCAGGAGGAGAAGGAGACGACAGAAGATGAGATGGTTGGATGGCATCACTGACTCAATGGACATGAGTTTGAACAAGCTCTGGGAGTTGGTAATGGATAGGGAAGCCTGGCGTGCTGCAGTCCATGGGGTCACAAAGAGTTGGATACGACTGAGTGACTGAACTGGCGATACATGTTTCTATAAGTGTGTATGTATATATGTGGCTAGCATGTAATGTCATATTGTGTATTTATATTATATACAATTTACATAATTATGCAATATACAATTATATTTTATAATGATTTTTATATGTAATTATATAATTTTTAAAGAAAACAATTCTGGCATAAAATAGAATCTTACAGAATATTCTGTTTTTCAAATAGTAGCTACGGGTTCTACCTTTAAAAGGCAATTTATTAGTATTAGATAAAATCATGGAAAACATGAAAGGCTTTTAGTAAAGCCATGGGTATAATTAGAACAGATTTGAGCATTGCATTATAACATCTACCTCAATTACTCCAGATGTACATAATTGATGTTATTTTTAATAATTTTTAATTAAGCTCCTACTGTGTGTCAGACAATGAACTGAGTGCTTTACATACATTTTCTATTTTCACCCTCACAATGACCCTCAAATAAGAAAGACACCAACACTCTAACTGTTCAGCGATGAGACAGTTGGTGGGCTGGGGGGGTCAGGTCTTAGAGTGGAATGGAAGGAGGTGCAGAAGCCAGAATTCAGGACCGGGTCTGCTGACTCTGCAGTGAGCATGCTTCTCTGCAGGATGTGTCTGCCCATCGAATGGTGGTCAGAAAGTTAAGTTAGAACTGGAGAGAGACCGTAGATGGAAAAAAGGGTAACCCTAGGTGGTGGTTCTATGAATAGCTTATAGAGATCTTAGAAAAAATTTCTTTCATGGGAAGTAACAGTTTCCAAAACCAGAAATACAATGCTCAATTTTAGTTTCAAAAAAATTTGCCCTATTCTTACTAACATATCAATTTGTATAGAAATACTTCAGAAAGTGAGCCAGAAAAAAATGTTAATAATATTTAATACTTCTTAATGATTTGAAATTTAAATGCAAATAATTACCAGAAGAAAGCCTATCAGTTTTAAAATGAGCATATTATTTCTAAAAGGGCCAGAAAGATTGAAGTGATAATAATGAATGGCCCAAGGAATGCTTATTTTGATGTGACATTATTTTCAAACAGCTTTTTAAAAGTCCCCTTCAGCTAACAACCTGTAAGAAAAGGAAAAACAGACTGAAAAGCAGAAACTACATAATGCTCTTGTCGAAGTTTCTGTCTTTATCTAAATAATTCTTATTTATCTCTGCAAACACTACATGGTCGACCACCTCAAAACCTTATTTAATACTATTTTATTTTAAAAGAGGAATGTTCATAAACAGTCTTGATTGTTTCCCATTGAATGCCCAAGTTATGAAAGATTCAAACAATTATGTAATTTCCTTTCCTATGTCAGAATGAGTCAGAGTGATATTTCATCAACAAGAGGCAGTGGAAAGAGATCAGGGGGGCGAACCTTGAAGCTGGAAAGCAGACCTATCCATGGGGCTGTCCTGTGTAAAATGACAAAACCAATGTATGCGTGGGCCAGTGATGGAACAACTAGCAGTAGTTCAAGGCCAAAATACTGCATGACAGTGCTGTGTCTTTGGGTTGAGGAGCCCATTCCTAGAAGGACCATGGCAATGTGGGAATAAATAGCTGCTGCTTCTCTAGAGGTGGGGCTGACAAGGACCAGGGAGACAAAGGATTTGTTTACGGGAGCTCGAGTCTGTCAGGAATTTGAAACAGAAACTCAATGGTAGGTCCAGGCAGTGGTTGGAGCTGGGCAACAAAGGCAGGGCTAGAACTTACTGGGCATTTTTAATAAGACATTCCAGACCTTATGCTAGGTTGAGGCTGACAAACATTTGTACTTCATCAGGAATGACTCAGGAATTGATAGGGTGGATCTAACAAGTGAGAGGATAGAGAAGATAAACCCATTGGTGAGCTATGCGCATTTGTTCAGAAAATTAAGAAATCATTCCAATTAAATTAAAAAAAATTCTAATTATTTAGAATCTCCCAGACAATGTGATGGGGCTCCCCAGGTGGCGCAGTGGTAAAGAAATCACCTGTCAATTCAGGAGATACCTGAGATGCAGCTTCAATCCATGGGTTGGGAAGATCCCCTGGAGGAAGAAATGGTAACCCACCCCAGTCTCTTGCCTGGAAAGTTCCCTGGACAGAGGAGCCTGATGTGCTGCAGTCCATGGGGTTGCAAAGAGGTGGATGCCACTGAGCGTCTGAGCACACACACAATGTGACTGGCTGAGTCTTCACTCTCAAATAAGTTCTTTAAACATTATTCAGTTCAGTTCAGTTCAGTCACTCAGTTGTGTTTGAATCTCTGCGATCTCACGGACTGCAGCATGCCAGGCCTCCCTGTCTATCACCAACTTTTGGAGCCTACTCAAACTCATGTCCATTGTGTCGGTGATGCCATCTAACCATCTCATCCTTTGTTCTCCCCTTCTCCTCCTGCCTTCAATCTTTCCCAGCATCAGGGTCTTTTCTAATGAGTCAGTTCTTCGCATCAGGTGGCCAAAGTATTGGAGTTTCAGCTTCAGCATCAGTCCTTCCAATGAACACTCAGGACTGATTTCCTTTAGGATGGACAGGTTGGATCTCCTTGCAGTCCAAGGGACTCTCAAGAGCCTTCTCTAACACCACAGTTCAAAAGCCTCAATTCTTGGTGCTCAGCCTTCTTTATAGTCCAACTCTCACACCCATGACTGCTGGAAAAACCAGAGCTTTGACTTGATGGACCTTTGTTGGTAAAGTAATGTCTCTGCTTTTTAGTATGCTGTCTAGGTTGGTCATAACTTTTCTACCAAGGAGCCAAGTGTCTTTTAATTTCATGGCTGCAGTCACCATCTGCAGTCATTTTGGAGCCCCGCAAAATAAAGTCTGTCACTGTTTCCATTGTTTCCCCATCTATTTGCCATGAAGTGATGGGCCCAGATGCCATGATCTTAGTTTTCTGAATGTTGAGCTTTAAGCCAAATTTTTCACTCTCCTCTTTCACTTTCATCAAGAGGCTCTTTAGTTCTTCTTCCCTTTCTGCCATAAGGGTGGTGTCATCTGCATATGTGAGGTTATTGGTATTTGTCCTGATGATCTTGATTCCAGCATGTGCTTCCTCCAGCCCAGCATTTCTCATGATGTACTCTGCATATAAGTTAAATAAGCAGGGTGACAATATACAGCCTTGACGTTCTCCTTTCCTGATTTAGAACCAGTCTGTTGTTCCATGTCCAGCTCTAACTGTTGCTTCTTGACCTGCATACAGATTTCTCAAGCAGCAGGTCAGGTGGTCTGGTATTTCAATCTCTTGAAGAATGTTCCACAGTTTGTTGTGATCCACACAGTCAAAGCTTTTGGTGTAGTCAATAAAGCAGAAGTAGATGTTTTTCTGGAACTCTCTTGCTTTTTCTATGATCCAACAGATGTTGGTAATTTGATCTCTGGGTCCTCTGCCTTTTCAAAACCCAGCTTGAGCATCTGGAAGTTCACAGTTTATGTACTGTTGAAGCCTGGCTTGGAGAATTTTTAGCATTACTTTGCTAGTGAGTAAGATGAGTGCAGTTGTGTGGTAGTGTGAACATTATTAATGTATAGGTAATTCTGGAGTGTATTTTATGTTACAAATATTCCTCATGCTTAATAGTCTTATCAATAGAATCACACTGAATGTTTTACACTTGAAGCATCCAGTATGGAAAACAAAAACAGAGGATTAGGAATCACAATTATGTTTCATCTGATCTGTTTAACCTTGAAATATCTAAAACTGTGTGTGTAACTCACTTCCAAATAAAGCAGTAAAGAACGACAGAAAGAAAATAGGTAAAAATATATGAGGTCACAGTCCTTCTTCTTAGGAAAGTTTAGTAATCTCTCTGTTTTCAATGCTGATATAATTTGTGATTTATAGTCATCAGATATATACTTATTTCTAATTTTCATAGTTACCTCTTCTTATATTTTTCTGAGAAAGACATATATGACTATGAAGATAGAAGTCCTGGTATAGCAAAATCATGCCTTAGATCATTTTGGTCTCTGATTCCATAGACTTGTGTTTTATAAAGAGGAGAGGAACTGCCAAATGTGATGAATAATTGCATCACAGACCACAGAGGTGGAGGTGACCTTGGAGCTCACGTAGCCAGTATCCTCCTTTTCTAAATGAGGAAACTAAGACTTGGGGATTAGGTTCACAGAACTAATAGTAGACGTTTTAAATTTGGAACATAAATATCAAAGCATCAGAAGCACTCTCCCAGAGCAAAAATGGTATTTGTGTGTTTCCTCTTGAGACCAAGTTAAACATGGCTCTGTTTACTTACATGGGGAAAGGTTCTTTGGCTAAGCTTTGCATCAGACTTCAGAGGCAGGCACATTTCAGGACAAAAGAGCCAGATGTCTACCAGAGCCACGTTTGGACTAGCACAAAGATGAGACATTCTAGTGGTGTGAGGGGGAAAGACTCAAAAGAGATGTAACAAAGGGGTAGAGTGGATCTATAGACCAAAAAGAGATCATTATGAAATTCAGTAAACCTTGACAGCTTTGGCCAGGAAGGAAAAGATGGCATGAATTGAGAGGGAGGAAGTCATGTTATCTCTTCTGTAAGAGTATGATTAGAAATGTTTTCAAGTTTTAAATTCTGTAAATACAGGACTCTTCTAATGCCTGGTTCTGGAAGCACATAACAATACATACATGGTTCCTCTAATTAGTGATCCTTGAGATGTGAGATATAACATTTTTGATTGGAGGGTTCAGAGTAAAGTAAGTAGAAATGTTGGACTTATTCTCTCTCTGGAAAGCAAGAAATAAGGAGCAATACCCAACCAGTTCATTACTGGGCACAAGAGATGGGCTTGGCTTACGCCCCAGTGTCCTAGCCCTATCGCTTCCAACGAGGGCTTTCAGGGAATCACGTACTGAACTGCGTGTGAGTGTGTACACTAAGAAAACCCCATGCCGGTGCTCAGAGGAAGTGGGTCTGTCAAGCAAACCATGACTTGTGTCAGGAACCTTGACAACAGCAGGACTCAAGTCCAAGTGAAAAGTCAAGAAAGGGAGTCTAAGGAGTTGATTTGGGATGTCTTGGCCTCTGAGTAAGCAAACCTCAGGGATGAAGGACGATTAACTCTCTGACATTTTACTCAAAAAACTGTATCAGTAGGCAAAATGATTTCAACAACCAGGCCAGAGATTAGAGAACAAGTGGAATTTAGAAGTGTTAATAACAAGAGAAAGGTCAAGTTCCATGTCTCTAGGGGCTGGAATATTGGGAAATTACTAAATCAGAGATTAAGGTACAAGAATGGAGGCAGAACTGGAACATAATTGCTATCCAAGTGTCCCTTGCATGAAGAGCTATTTAAATCCCTGATGTTTAAAATGGGGAGCTGTGCTGAATCCACCATTTGAGATGACAGAGACTACCTCCACGGTGAGAGATGGCAGTGTGCTGTGTGACAGAATGTCAAATGGATACAGATTTTCAAAACAAAGAGTGAGATGAACAGTTGTGTGCATTAGAGTCCTGATATGTGGTGGTATTTTGAAGGTTAACCGATTGCTATTAAATCCACAGGGTCTGATGAGAGGTTTCATTAAACAAAAATACTCCCCTCATCTCAGAGTCTGCTGCAAAATGCACAATGTGTGGAACTCTAACATACTTATGGAATATGAATATATTGTTATTTATAGATAAGCTAATGACTGTAATGAAAGCAGAGCATTTTGGTTAAATAAGCAAATGATTAAAATTGACAACACAAGTGTAAATAAGGCCCAGATTAATTAAGTTGCTCATTACTTTTCCTTGTAGCAGATATTACTTTGTGTTGAGTGTCCCCCTCCCCCCTCAGTTCAGTTCAGTCACTCAGTTGTGTCTGACTCTTTGTGACCCCATGGACTGCAGCATGCCAGGCTTCCCTGTCCATCACCAAATCCCGGAGCCTACTCAAACTCATGTCCATTGAGTCGGTGATGCCATCCAACCATCTCATTGCTCCCCCTGTTATAACACCCTGACTCTTGGTTCCCTGGGAACCCTACAGTATTCCAGGGATTTATACTTACTGTCTCCTTAGCCAGGAAAGCTCTTCCTCCAGGCAGTGGTGAAGACCACTCCCTTACTTCCTTCAAGTATCTGCTCAAAGGTCTCCTCCTTGTTGGGTCTTTCTGTATGATAAATGCAATGGTAACCCTGTATTTTGGCATCATTCCCAATTCTCCTAACATTATTGTCTTTTTCATCCTAGTATTTACCACCTATGTCATGCTACTTTTGCATGTTTTATTTTCTGTCTCCCTACCTTAGGACTGTCAGATTTAGCAAATAAAAATACAAGGCATCCAGCTAAATTTGAATTTCAGGTGAAATTCTAACTAAAAACAAAACACTTTTTAGTTTCAGTTCAGTTCAGTCACTCAGTCGTGTCTGACTCTCTGCGACCCCATGAATTGCAGCACGCCAGGCCTCCCTGTCCATCACCAACTCCCGGAGTTTACCCAAACCCATGTTCATCGAGTCAGTGATGCCATCCAACCATCTCATCCTCTGTCGTCCCCTTCTCCTCCTGCCCCCAATCCTACCCAGCATTAGGGTCTTTTCCAATGAGTCAACTCTTCGCATGAGGTGGCCAAAGTATTGGAGTTTCAGCTTCAACATCAGTCCTTCCAATGAACACCCAGGATTGATCTCCTTTAGGATGGATTGATTGGATCTCCTTGCAGTTCAAGGAGACTCTCAAGAGTCTTCTCCAACACCACAGTTCAAAAGCATCAATTCTTCGGCGCTCAGCTTTCTTCACCATCCAACTCTCACATCCATACATGACCACTGGAAAAACCATAGCTTTGACTAGACGGATTTTGTTGGCAAAGTAATGTCTCTGCTTTTAAATATGCTATCTAGGTTGGCCATAACCTTCCTTCCAAGGAGTAAGCGTGTCCTAAATATTGTATCAGACATTCTTGTACTAAAATATTATTACTTGTCACTACTTAAACTGGAAACTCATTCATTGCATCAATGTAATTATTCAAGTGTTCCAAATATTGCACTGAATATACTAAATGTATTCATTGTTTATCTGAAATTCAAATTAAACAGGGCATGTTGCATATTTTCTGATGATACCTCTCTGCCCTCCTCCTGCCACCCCACCCCAGAATTTAAACTACTTGAAGACAGGAACTTGGAACACTGTTAACTGCTGCATTCCCAATGCCTCAAACAGTGCCAGGCTCTTAGAACATATTATCAGATAGTAAATTAATCATTCTATTTTCCTGAAATATGCATTTGATCCTGCAGTTCTCATCCCAGTGAAATATCTTAGGTCCCTTATTGATATAAATAAATCATACAGCAATACAGTGCTCCTGGTAGATGTCTTGTTTCTCTGCAGGGTCCAGAATACAGTTTGGAATTTGCTGAGTACAGTAAGTTTGTAATAGTCAACTATAGTACACAAAAAGTTGCAAATATTTTAATGTACCAATTGTGAATTCTGAAGATTGAAGGAAACTCATATTACAAAATAGTGTATTTTCAGGTTGGCCATGCAATCAATTCAATCAATTCAATTCAGTCGCTCAGTCATGTCTGACTCTGTGACCCCATGAATCGCAGCACACCAGGCCTCCCTGTCCATCACCAACTCCCAGAGTTTACCCAAACCCATGTCCATTGAGTCAGTGATGCCATCCAATCATCTTATCCTCTGTCGTCCCCTTCTCTTCCTGCCCTCAATCTTTCCCAGCATCAGGGTCTTTTCCAGTGAGTCAGCTCTTTGCATCATGTGGCCAAAGTATTGGAGCTTCAGCTTCAACATCAGTCCTTCCAATGAACACCCAGGACTGATCTCCTTTAGGATGGACTGGTTGGATCTCCTTGCAGTCCAAGGGACTCTCAAGAGTCTTCTCCAACACCACAGTTCAAAAGCACCAATTCTTTGGTGCTCAGCTTTCTTTATAGTCCAACTCTCACATCCATACATGACCACTGGAAAAACCATAGCTTTGACTTGATGGACCTTTGTTGGTAAAGTAATGTCTCTACTTTTTAATATGCTGTCTATGTCGGTCATAACTTTCCTTCCAAGGAGTAAGCGTCTTTTAATTTCATGGCTGCAGTCACCATCTGCAGTGAATTTTGAGCCCCCAAAAATTAAGTCTGGCACTGTTTCCACTGTTTCTCCATCTATTTGGCATGAAGTGATGGGACCAGATGCCATGATCTTAGTTTTCTGAATGTTGAACTTTCAGCCAACTTTTTCACTCTCCTCTTTCACTTTCGTCAAGAGGCTCTTTAATTCTTCTTCACTTTTTGCCATTAGGGTGGTGTCATCTGCATATCTGAGGTTATTGATATTTCTCCCAGCAATCTTGATCCCAGCTTGTGCTTCTTCCAGCCCAGCGTTTCTCATGATGTACTCTGCATATAAGTTAAATAAGCAGGGTGACAATATACAGCCTTGACGGATTCCTTTTCCTATTTGGAACCAGTCTGTTGTTCCATGTCCAGTTCTAACTGTTGCTTCCTGACCTGCATATGGGTTTCTCAAGAGGCAGGTCAGGTGGTCTGGTATTCCCATCTCTTTCAGTATTTTGTACAGGTTGGACATGCATTATATGCATAAGTACCTTTCACAAATAAAATTTGTCAGTCTTATGTAAACATTCCTGTTTATGTGTCATACCATTTTCAGATTTTGTTCTATTCCAATGATCGTCATTGAAGTTACTCTGGGAGGTCATTTTGTACCCTTCCTCTGTTGTGGGCAAGATTTCATCATCTCATTTACTTAGTTTACCTATTTCAACAAATCACCAGTGACAGTGGTCCAATAATGGCCATAATTAGTCTGTGTTAGAGCCATTGTTCTTTTTAAGCCCCATCTTTCATTGTTAATTAAATCTAGTTTATCTTTTTTCTTGTTCAGAGAATCCTCTTCATCTTTAAAGACAGAACAATGGGTGGGACGTTCTGGGAGAATAGCATTGAAACATGTATATTATCATATGTGAAACAGAACACCATTCCATGTTCGATGCATGAGACAAATGCTCAGGACTGGGGCAATGGGATGACCCAGAGGGATGGGATGGGGAGGGAGGTGGGAGGGGAGTCCAGGAAGGGGAACACATGTAAACCCATGGCTGATTCATGTCAGTGTATGGCAAAAACTACTACAATATTGTAAAGTAATTAGCTCCCAACTAAAATAAAAAAAAAGAATAAAAAACCGATAACTATAAATATATAAATATATAAGCCCTATATATCTGTAAACTGCAGAAAACAGAGGAATTATTTTATTGTCTGAATTTTTAATTAAACCATTATTATCTTTTAAACCAAGGAGAACAATAATCTAGTGTTTTAATGAGTATCTGGGGTTTTGTTTTCAATGGTGCCCCCCCAAAAGATATGTTGAGGTCCTGGTACTAGTAAATGTGATCTTATCTGGGGATGAGGACTTTGCAAGATGTCTTTAAGATGTGGTCATATTGCAGTAAAGTGAAAGTCACTCAGGCATGTCTGACTCTTTGTGACCCCATGGACTATATAGTCCATGGCATTCTCCAGGCCAGAATACTGGAGTGGATAGCCATTCCCCTCTCCAGGATACTGCAGTAGGGAGAGCCCAAAGTCCAATATGATTGGTGTCCACAGTAGAAGAGGAAAAGAGATAGAGACACAGAGGGAAGACATGGGCAGAGACTGGAATTATGCTTAACTGTAAAGCAAGGAATGCCTAGGGCTACCAGAAGCTAGAAGAGGCAAGATGGGCTCTTTCCCTAGGAAGTTTTGGGGGAGCAGGGCCCAGCCAACTATTTTGTTTTTAAATTGAAGTTGAGTTGATTTATAATATTGTGTTAATTCCTTCTGTACAACAAAGTGACTCAGTTACGTATATATTTATATCCATCTATATTCCCATCTCAATGCAGAGTTCCAGAGAATAGCAAGGAGAGATAAGAAAGCCTTCCTCAGCGATCAGTGCAAAGAAATAGAGGAAAACAACAGACCGGGAAAGACTAGAGATCTCTTCAAGAAAATTAGAGATACCAAAGGAACATTTCATGCAAAGATAGGCTCGATAAAGGACAGAAATGGTATGGACCTAACAGAAGCAGAAGATATTAAGAAGAGGTGGCAAGAATACACAGAAGAACTGTACAAAAAAGATCTTCACGACCCAGATAATCACAATGGTGTGATCACTCACCTAGAGCCAGACATCCTGGAATCTGAAGTCAAGTGGGCCTTAGAAAGCATCACTACGAACAAAGCTAGTGGAGGTGATGGAATTCCAGTTGAGCTATTTCAAATCCTCAAAGGTGATGCTGTGAAAGTGCTGCACTCGATATGCCATCAACTCTGGAAAACTCAGCAGTGGCCACAGGACTGGAAAAGGTCAGTTTTCGTTCCAATCCCAAAGAAAGGCAATGCCAAAGAATGCTCAAACTACCGCACAATTGCACTCATCTCACATGCTAGTAAAGTAATGCTCAAAATTCTCCAAGCCAGGCTTCAGCAATACATGAACCATGAACTTGCAGAAGTTCAAGCTGGTTTTAGAAAAGGCAGAGGAACCAGAGATCAAATTGCCAATATCCGCTGGATCATCGAAAAAGCAAGAGAGTTCCAGAAAAACATCTATTTCTGCTTTATTGACTATGCCAAAGCCTTTGACTGTGTGGATCACAATAAATTGTGGAAAATTCTGAAAGAGATGGGAATACCAGACCATCTGACCTGTCTCTTGAGAAACCTGTATGCAGGTCAGGAAGCAACAGTTAGAAGTGGACATGGAACAACAGACTGGTTCCAAATAGGAAAAGGAGTCCGTCAAGGCTGTATATTGTCACCCTGCTTATTTAACTTATATGCAGAGTACATCATGAGAAATGCTGGGCTGGAAGAAATAGAAGCTGGAGTCAAGATTGCCGGGAGAAATATCAATAACCTCAGATATGCAGATGACACCACCCTTATGGCAGAGAGTGAAGAAGAACTGAAGAGCCTCTTGATGAAGGTGAAGGAGGAGAGTGAAAAAGTTGGCTTAAAGCTCAACATTCAGAAAACTAAGATTATGACATCTGGTCCCATCACTCCATGGGAAATAAATGGGGAAACAGTGGAAACAGTGTAAGACTTTACTTTTTTGGGCTCCAGAATCACTGCTGATGGTGACTGCAGCCATGAAATTAAAAGACGCTTACTCCTTGGAAGGAAGGTTATGGCCAACCTAGATAGCATATTTAAAAGCAGAGACGTTACTTTGCCAACAAAAGTCCGTCTAGTCAAGACTATGGTTTTTCCAGTGGTCACGTATGGATGTGAGAGTTGGACGGTTAAGAAAGCTGAGCGCTGCAGAATTGATGCTTTTGAACTGTGGTGTTGGAGAAGACTCTTGAGAGTCCCTTGGACTGCAAGGAGATCCAATCAATCCATCCTAAAGGAGATCAATCCTGGGTGTTCATTGGAAGGTCTGATGTTGAAGCTGAAACTCCAATACTTTGGCCACCTCATGCGAAGAGTTGACTCATTGGAAAAGACCCTGATGCTGGGTAGGATTGGGGGTGGGAGGAGAAGGGGACGACAGAGGATGAGATGGTTGGATGGCATCACCGACTCGATGAACATGGGTTTGGATAGACTCCGGGAGTTGGTGATGGACAGGGAGGCCTGGCGTGCTGCAATTCATGGAGTCGCAGAGAGTCGGACACGACTGAGCGACTGAACTGAACTGATCTATGCATTCTTTTCCATTATGGTTTATCACAGGATACTGAATGTAGTTCTCTGTGCTATACAGTAGGACACTGTTATCAGTTAACTCTTTGATTTTAGATTTCTAGCCCTCAGAACTATGAGAAAATAAATTTCTGTTTTTTAAGCCATCTAAAGCTCTGATAATTTAAGGCACACCTAGCAGAGAAATATGGTAGATATTTAATAAACATTTCTCCTATGGAATCCAGTTTTCTAATCTAAAATATTTACTGTCCACAAAACTAGTTACTTTTTTCCTTGTACTCTCTTAATGCAGAATAATTTTTTTTTTTCCTTTTATTCTCCCTTTTCTCTTAGGCTGAGCTTTTCCAGGGCCAGGTTCATATCACTTATTACCATAACTCCAGTGCTCATAATAGTGTCTGGCATAAAAGATTGTAAATAAAATGTTGTGAATTAACAGATTATTTTTTAAATAAGCAGTGTTGATTTACAAAGGTTTCTCTACACTTTAGCCCAATAATGTACTAAAGAGTGTGCTGCTTTCAAACACTAACCCCAAACTGGACAAAGATTGAATTCCCTCTATTTTTGCATGTTTCTCTAGTTAGGATAAATGGATCAGAATTTCAAGTCACCTGTTGTCTTTTGTCCATACCTCCTCAACTTTGAGAGGCAAAACTCTCTCTCTGTATTCAGACTGTGCTCTGGGGGGGTGAGAGTCTGAATAATCTTATATTCATGGAGCTTGAAGAATTTTCTATCACTTCAACTGTTATCTATGTCAAGTTTTGATTAACTGAAATACGACCAAACAGTTTTTTTAAATATAACTCTTCAGTTAAATTTTCTGGAAGAAGAAATCAAGCTTGGGATAGAAAAAAAAAACAAAAACAAAACTTAAGCTGTTAGTGAGGAAAATAGGACTTAAAATAGAAGTGTAATCTCAAGTTCAAGTATAGGTTTGCAGTAACAAACAATGACAAATTCCTAAAATAAATTTTTTTAAAAAGTTGAAAAATAAGTGCAATCCAAATAATCAATTGGACTTAAAAAATTAAGGCTGAAAACCTTAATATGACTTTTGTTGGCCTTGGTAAAATTAGCTAGCCAAGAGTTTCTTTATCATAAATTGTCAATAAGAGCAAATTACCTCTTGGGCGTGGTTAGAATTTTTTGAGGTCTACAAAATATTTTGAAGACAAAAATCCTATGACTAGACAAATTGTTATTCTTGCACTGATGTGTACTTAGGTTACTGAGTCTGTCCTGGTCAGTTTGGATGTCATTCATTCTGCAGGTTGGTAGGCCCACTATATAACATAGTGGGAACTGGTGATAAGCAGCTTTCAAAAGATAGGCTATAGTTAAAATGGAAGCATTATTATTTATTTATCTATGACACCTTAAGCAGCTTTTGAAAAATTTAAGAGGATGAAAGTAGAAGGCATTTTGAAAATTCTTAGCACTCTTCAAAGCATTATGTTCAAGGTTATATTTGAGCTTCTACTTTGTATTTATTTTTCTTATTTATAATGCATTCAGTCTGTTGGACAAGGTGATATTTAATTCAGTTCTTTCTGAGTTTTCCATTTTGCTTGTCAAATAGCAACATATGCATTTTTGGAAAATATAAAAGTAAAAATTATCATTTCAGCCAGGCACTTTTTCCCCCAATTGAAATATGAAGAGTTACACAATACTTATATTTGCCAAGGGGACTGAGTTCCAGAAAAGAATTTTAACATCTGAATATATCCACAGGTTGTATTTATCATGTATTCATCACCAGACACACTTATACATTCTTTTGTCAATGGCATGTCATGGACAAATGGTCTTTAGTAGCCATCATTCTATATAGCTGGAAAATTAAGATTCCTTTTTATAGTTTAATGTCAATTTTTAATTGCTACTAAAGCTAATGTTACAATGTCCATAAATAAAATACTAAAAAGAAAAAAAAAGTCTTAATAGTCAAACACAATTTTGGAAAAATAGGAATGTGCAAATAATAAAGATAGGAATTAAAAAAATTAACAAAAATAAAAAAGAAAATGTGGAAAAATTTCTTAATTTTTCAAACAAATTTTAAACAAGGAGTTAAGTCAGTATAATGACTTTACTTATGTACATAGCATATTTTGTAAAACCTAAAAAAAATAGTAGGGCAATCAGTGTGTAAAAGATGTTTTTGATTGTCTTGTCTGCTTATGAATCTTAAGATTTCTGTACTTGCTGTGGTTTAAACCTGTTAAACTCTTAACAGGTATATTAGTTTCTGTGTTCACAGTTAGGAACACAGGCATATGTGTTCTTAGTTTCACGTTGCTCATTGCCATGAAAGAGAAGATTGGGGAAAATTTGTCTTCACATAACTTAAGAGACTTTATATTAAAGATAGTAACATTTAGGAACAAGATTCAAGCAAGAAGAGCTGTCACTCCAAATGAGAGATTTTAGGTTAATTTGCAGAAAGGATTTCTATTGTTGAATATTAATAAAATTGAGAATTAGTCTTTAGAGGATGACATAATATTGTCTTTAAAATGATTTTTTTCTATTTGTAATTGGTAAGAAGTCATACTGTCTTGTGTAAATATTAAGATGTGAGGTAATTGTATTTTTCCACCTTTCATACAGTATCTCTTTCATATAGCTTTTCTGATGGAAAGCTCTTTACAAAACCCAGTCTCACAGATAAACCAAATTGTATTTAGCATTTCTGCTTGATTTCTTGTGAATGTGGTATTAAAATGTTAGTTGAAAAAAGCTATTTTTCAAAAAAAAGCATACTCTACTGGCATCTGAAAGGGACAAAGACATGACACCAGGCTTCATGGAACTCATTAAAACATATGTAAACCAGGAACAAATAATATATGAGAGAACTCAGAGGTCTGGCTAAAATTAAATACTAAGAATATTAAATGCATAAAAGAATAAACACTGTCTTTGCTAAGAATCATTTGAGCAAATAATTGCTCTTGCTTCCAATGCTTATATTGGCTCCCAATTGTTGGTCAAATAAAATTTTCCATAATGAACAATGATACAATTCAAACTCAAGAGTTTGTGACTAGCTATTTTTTACATCTGGTTACATGTAGGCCTTGAAGATCGTTAGGGCCTGTGAAAATAAACAACTGCAATCTGGAATTTGAAGAATTAATTTAAAATACTCAGGAGTCCATACAAAATAATCTATGGTAGGGCAGGGCACAGTTTTATAAGCACAAGTCATGTGCTGCTGTCTTTAAGGGGGAAAAAAATAATCTTTGAGGATCCCTCGGGTGGCTTGAATACCCTGTTTGAAAAGTCAAACAACTAAAAATTAGACTTAACAACTGAAATTATTGTATTAAAATAACTTTCTTGTTTGATCAGTGCCAAGTGGCAGTTTTATATTAATAAGTGGTAATATATATATATTTTTTAAAATTATTATTGAAATGAAAGGACAGAATTTTAAAAAAGGTCTCAAGAACTAGGAAAACTTGTACCTAGGATTCCCAATGTAACAAACACAAATAATGACGAAAGGGGGAGGCAGGGCGAAAGATTTGGAATTACACAGACCTGATTCAGTTCCTGGACCTTTTTCTTATTAACTTCGAAAATCATTCTTCCTGGGTCTCTCCTTCTCAATCTGTAAAACTGACATATCACTTATAGTGTCATATTATATTATTAGACCTAATGGGATAATGTGGATAAAACTCCTCAGTATAGAAGTTCATACAGCATGCGCATTCTCCTGGTCTTTACTACTGTACCAATGTACAGATGATTAGAAATTCTTAGAATAGAGTAAAAGGAAAATAATTTGTCCATATGCAGTGAACACATTCAGAGAGAGGGCTTCTTTTGCCTATGAGGCATTTGTTTGTTGGATGATGTTTATGAGCTTTGAAAAAAGGAATAATATTAAAACAAGAAAATAATTCCAGAGCACAACTAGCACTCTTGAGCTGTGGAAGAATTTATCTACCTCACATATGTTAGCAATTTATCCCTAGAGTACTTTTTTTTTCAACCTCCATCACCAAAGGATTATGCCCAATTATAATTAATTCTTTAATAATGAAATTGATACCCCTTTCAAGTATTTAGACCAGATAGTAGATTAGACTACACTATAAAATATGCTTCTGAGTAATTATGACCTAATTAATTATTTTAGACAGCTTTAAAAGTTTGATTTACTAATTGGACACTCTGAAATTGAAAGCAGAAAATAGAGCTGTCCAGCCCCCCAGAGGCTTCATTCCATTTGGCACAAAACCAGAGTGAAAGTTGACTTAATTTGTGCAGTTCTGCATGGTTGGGTTTGACAAGTGTGTTTGGGTTTCATAAAATAATCAAAGGTCATTTCTGGCCTGAATTTTTGCAACTACAATCCAAATTAATAAGAATGAAACCCCAAACCTGCCAGGGACTCTAAGCACGATGTGAACTCCTGTCCTCCTCCTTCAGACTTGCCCCATGGGTGTGCAGTGGTGGAGATAAAAGTGTAGAGGCAGTGATGCCAAATGATGACTCTTCATCCTGAAATACGCAGGTGTATCGCATAGTCTACATCAGTTTGTACTTGGTGTGTGTGGTCTTGAACAAATATATTCCCAGAGCCTCTGTTTGTAGCTTGGGGTGGTTTGATCTAGAGGAGGACATGGGCTCTCATGAAGAATTGGGGAAGTTTAAGTGAACCTTTAAAGTCCAGAACTTGGTGCCCACCTCCTGACTGCTTCCTCTGCCTTTTTACACAACTGAGAATGAAAGTACAGTTGGCATTTGATGTTTTACCTGGAAACCCCAAAAGTCTGTATTGCAAGATCTCCTTACAAACTAACTGCTAGTTAGCAGCATCTGTGGCCTTGCTGGTGTTCATATCTTGCTAGTTATTTGCTTCAAAGTTCAGTTAAAGCTGCTTGGAAAAACATGGTTTTTATACAATCTTAGATTTATAAGAAATTTTTCTCTAAGGATTCCAAGTCAAGAAGCTTAAAGGTTGAAATGAAAAAAAAATAACTTAGAATTGCCTCTTAAAAATGCCTGTGTATCAGTATAGTTTCCTAATACTTTTAATATTTAAATGACATTGAAGTGCACATCTCCAAATTCTAATTCCATGGTTCCATGACTCTATTTCTCTGCTTAATACAGGAAGCTGAATTTAAGTCATCTATAAGAATTCAATACACATAAAAACTCTATTTTTGTAGGACATCTGAATGAATGGATGGCATGAGGTATATTATTTTAATAACATACAACTGTCTTCAACCAACATCTGTAACATTATCTTAATATTTTAAAGAATTAAAAAAAATGCTTTCATTTAAAAAAGCATGTTTATTTTTATAAACTGGGGTGAATCTCAGAACTTAACTAACTTGTCCTAGCAGAAAGCTTTCTCTGGTGTATGGATATATGATCTAAGTTACAGTCAACTAGCTGCCTTGAGGAAATATATAAGTAACACTTACGTAGTATGTATTTCTGATCTGTCTTTGAAAGTTTTAAGGTTTTATTCAGATTTCAGAAACAGATTAATGTGGATTATGTGGTCCTTAATAGTATTTCTTAGAACACAAAAAGTTCATCAGATTAGAAAATAAACTTGCTTTATTTAAGATCTAAGCTAGTAGATTATATGAGGGAAATAAACCAAACCAAGAGCAGCTGAAAATCATTTGTAAAAAGGTAAAATTATACCTTGCCCTTCTTTAGTGCTTTTTTTTTTTTTTGCTCCAGGCATTGTATTGGTGTGTTAAAACATTATTTCATTTTATTCCTCATTAGGCCAGTGTTATTATTTCCATTATATGAATTCAGCATTAGGCTATTTTGTTGTACAGTTGGTCAGTTGTGTCCAACTCTTTGCCACCCCATGGACTGCAGCACGCCAGGTTTTCCTGTCCTTCACCATCTCCCAGAGCTTGCTCAAATTCATGTCCATTGAGTTGGTGATGCAATCCAACTATCTCATCCTCTGTCGACCCCTTCTCCTCCTGCCTTTAATCTTTCCCAGCATCAGGATCTTTTCCAGTGAGTCAGTTCTTCGCATCAGGTGGCCGAAGTATTGGAGTTTCAGCTTCAACATCAGTTCCTCCAATAAATATTCAGGGTTGATTTCCTTGAGGATTGACTGGTTTGATTTCCTTGCAGTCCAAGGGACTCTCCAACACCACAGTTCAAAAGCATCAATTCTTCAGTGTTCAGCCTTCTTTACGATCCAGCTGTCACATCCATACATGACTACTGGAAAAACCACAGCTTTGACTAGATGGACCTTTGTTGGCAAAATAATGTCTGTGTTTTTTAATAAGCTGTCTAGGTTTTTCACAGCTTTTCTTCCAAGGAGCAAGCATCTTTTAATTTCATGGCTGTAATTACCATCTGCAGTGATTTTGGAGCCCAAGCAAATAGTCTCTTACTGTTTCCATTGTTTACCCATCTATTTGCCTTGAAGTGATGGGACTGGATGCCACGATCTTTGTTTTTTGAAAGTTGTTTTAATACAGCTTTTTCACTCTCCTCTTTCAACTTCATCAAGAGGCTCTTCAGTTCCTCTTTGCTTTCTGCCATAAGGGTGGTTCATCTGAATATCTGAGGTTATTGATGTTTCTCCTGGAAATTTTGATTCCAGTTGTGCTTCATTCAGTCCAGTATTTCGCATGATGTCCTCTGCAGAGAAGTTAAATAAGCAGGGTGACAATATACAGCCTTGATGTACTCCTTTCCCAATTTGATCTCTGGTTCCTCTGCCTTTACTAAATCCAGCTTGAACATCTGGACGTTCTCAGTTCACATACTGTTGAAGCCTAACTTGGAGAATTTGGAGCATTACTTTGTTAGCATGTGAAATGTGTGCAATCATGCGGTAGTTTGAACATTATTTGGCAATATTTAATGCAAGGGAAAGCAATATTGCTTGTTACTCCTAGACGCTGACTCTGCTCTCTCACCCTGGATGGTCACTGAATTTGCTTTGGGAACCAAAAGATATAACATCCTTAATCTGAAGCATAAAGACATAAATTTAAGATTTTCTGGAATGATACTGTACAACAGTATATAAACGGAAGCCACTATGAGATATAGGAGCATAGCTTTGCTGCATCTGTGTGTGTATATGAGCAAGGGTGTCATCTGGGCTTTCGTGCATGTGGATGATACATGTGGGGCAGAGTCTGTGCATGTGTGTATATCCTTGTGTGTGGTCAGTATATCATGTGTGTGGGTGATGTATGAGTGCATTTGGCTGTATGTGTATGTATGTGGCCTTTTCCTTCCAACCCATAATCCAACTCATTTTTGTTAAATATCTCTTTTTCTATCTTGTGAATAACTATTCAATACTTTGTTTTTTTGTAAGTTTTGCAACCCTTCATCTAGAGCACTCAAATTTCCTCTTCCAGTCTATCCTCTTTCTTCCCATCTTTTTTTGACTTTCTGCTCATTACTAGTTGAACCATAAGATAATGAATGGAAGAAAAATTCAAACCAGTTCACACGGTATCTTCTATGCCTGTAAATGCACAAAGACTAATAAATATTCCTTTCTCTTTGTGTAACATTTGACTGCCTTATAGATTTTAATAGATAGTGGGACCCATGTTGGTTAGATCTGATTTAGAAATTGGGAAATGATTATGACACATTTCAAGGTCCTATTATAAATTTTCAAAAATCACCCTTGATTTTCTTTTTCTCAAGATTTATTTTTCTGTTTAATCTTGGTTTTCATGACTGCTAACTATTGCTTTTGGGATATTTATCTTTGTGTAGCAGGCAGACAGGAAGAAAAATAGAACATCACCTTTTTATTTAAAACATTGTTTGCAGGTATTGCAAGATTTAGAACCCAGTCTCAGGCATTAAGCAGAGCAATGTATCTTCTGATACTCACAGTCTACTTGTGAGTGTCTGGTTGGAAAGTATGAAGACCAGTAGAATCAGAGCATGCAACCTTTCTAGCGATGATAGAAAAGCCAGAGGTTTCTTAGGATTGATGAGGGTAGGGCTGAGAAATCAAAGCTGCAGTGTGCCCGAGCAGGAGAATGAATAGTAAATGGTGTTTCCCTGGAGAATAGTTAGTTCCTGTTAGGAGCACTGGCGTCAATTAGCATAATCAGTCTCACAGATACCAGAAGTGAAAACACACTCACCCTCACACATGTATCTGGTGGATTTTGCATTATTTAGGAATACTTTAATGCAGTAATTTGTAGATTGGGAGATAAAATTCTTTTGTCTTCTTATTTCAGTTCAGTTCAGTCGCTCAGTCGTGTCCAACTCTCTGCGACCCCATGAATTGCAGCACGCCAGGCCTCTCTGTCCATCACCAACTCCCGGAGTCTACCCAAACCCATGTTCATCGAGTCGGTGATGCCATCCAACCATCTCATCCTCTGTCGTCCCCTTCTCCTCCCGCCCCCAATCCTACCCAGCATTAGGGTCTTTTCCAATGAGTCAACCCTTCGCATGAGGTGGCCAAAGTATTGGAGCTTCAGCTTCAACATCAGACCTTCCAATGAACAACCAGGATTGATCTCTTTTAGGATGGATTGGTTGGATCTCCTTGCAGTCCAAGAAACTCTCAAGAGTCTTCTCCAACACCACAGTTCAAAAACATCAATTCTGCGACACTCAGCTTTCTTCACCGTCCAACTCTCACATCCATACATGACCACTGGAAAAACCATAGTCTTGACTAGACGGACTTTTGTTGGCAAAGTAATGTCTCTGCTTCTAAACATGCTATCTAGGTTGGCCATAACCTTCCTTCCAAGTAGTAAGTGTCTTTTTATTTAGTACATTATAAATACATACAAGAAGTCTGTTTCTAAAATTTGTTAAGGAGTGAACAAAGACCTTGCCTTATAATAAAAGTGAAAATATTTTAGTAATAAGAACATTAAACTTCTAAATTATTGGGAAAACAAATCTACAACCTGAATTTAATAAAATTCATTTCCCTCTGTGTGAGTTCTGAAGCAGTCTGGAATATTTAATTGTTCAAATAAGTCTCTGCTCAAAAAAATAAGTTTTCTATGAACTACTAGATTAAGTTATTATATTGTTATTTATATCCTTGGCTTTCTTTCCTACCCCTTCCCTTCTCATTCTTTATTCCCTTTCTTTGTCTCTTTGCTTCCTTCTCTACCTTCTCAATTTCCTTTCTTCTACCAATCCTTGAGGACAGAGCTCAGAATTAGCATAGGGTCTGGTGCCGTAGAATCCTCTGCTGTTTGCTGGGCATTGTGTTCAAAGTGCTGGACTGCTCTCTGGAATGACAGGGGTGAGGAGATGGCGAGGTAGCCCTACTGATGGCTGACTCTGCTCTTATCCAGCATATCTGGCGCGTGCTGTGGTAGATGCTCTGAGAATGCTGATGACAGGTGGAAACTCAGCCTTGCAGGAAGTTAAATCTGGAAAAGTGGGGTCAAACTGTTGAGCCAAAGCTCTGGTGTTTGAATGAATAGGGAACTTTCGGAAATGATGAGTAGGGTGGTTTGTGATCCCAAGGGGGATGGGAGACAACATATGGCTTTGTTTTATATTTTTTTTCCTATTTAATCTTTAAACTTTTTTGTTTGTTCTTCCCATTACCCAATTCGTACTTTCTATCCCTTACTTAATGTCAGAGAATCTGCTGTCATTGAGTCTGGAACTACTAGTGATGAGATAGATTGTACTTAGGATCAATTCTCCTGTCACCCTATCCTTGTGTAATGCTGTAAGGTGTCCTTTCTCTCCCTGTGTTTGTCTACTTCCTCCCCTCTTCCCCACGTCTGTTCATGTATATGAAGGAATAGGATGCTTTGGTATACGTGGAGATATGGGAACAGTCTGCATGGACTAGAATATTTTTATATTTCTAAATGGCAGGATGCTGTGGGCTGGGATTTTGGTAGGAGACAGTAAAAAATAGCAGCTATGTATATAAGCTTTACACAGACTTCTTGGGCATACAATTTAGGTCTCAAAACATTATTATGCTTCTGCTTTAGGCAGTTATTGCCTAGATAAGTATAATCCCCCAAATTCTTTAAGGGCATCAACAAGCAAGTCGTCCAATTGCCTTTACCCCTGATAAAATAGAAACATAAACTAGTAGTGGTAGAAAAGAAGCCCTTATGACAAACGATGCTAACTTAACAAGGGGTCATATTTCAGCACAAGGAAATATGCAATCCACTTCTGAATCTAGAGCCCTAGAATGGTCTCATAGAGAATAAGATGAAATAGGAAGTATTGATACCAGTTCCGTGAGGTTAAAAAGAGGTACCATATGTGAAACTGCTATGCAAACTGTGATGTGCTCTAGAGGTAAAACAATATTGCTATCACTTTAGATACTAAAATTCAAGCATGATTAGAGAGATAGAAGTAATTATCATTATCCTGGGCAAGTGAAAATTTCTCAGAGTCTTAGTTTCCTCATTTGTCATACGGGGTAATGATACCTACCTTATAGAGTTGTCAAAATTACATAGAACATGTAAAAACTGCAAGGCACAGAGCTTGGCAAATGGCAGGCATTCATTAAAGGATAGTTACGTTTTATTATGATTATAACAGGTTTCTAACCATCTGCAATTTTAGAAGACTCAGAAAGAAAACTTTTATTGTAAAATTAGTAATAAAACAGGTATATGTATTTCCATCTATTGTGGATTCTAGGTGCCCCTCAGATAAGAAAATATCTATGACTTTATATTTCAAGTTTCAGTCAGCAGGGGGGATTTCTAAGAATGAAGTTTAAAATAGAGATGCACTGGAATGTCTGAAAGAGTAAAACACAGAGAAGAAAAAACAATGACAGAAAACACAACTGTGAGGGTAACAGCCTAGGACAAGCGGTGGTTTCAGAATGAAAATAAGCTCTCACCACCCTGTGGTTCAGGACTGCAGCAACTTCATGCGCCGTGGGGAACCTTCTGTGCCCTTCAATATCAAATTGTACATGCAAGTTATTTGCAACAGAACATTGGAAAGTCAATGAAGGCAAACCTGGTAGGCAGCTACTGCCAGAAAACATCTGAATCAATAGGACATTATCAGCATTGTCTTTCCCAAACAGAACACAAAACTGTATTAACCAAAAACATGACAGCACTGGGAAATGTCCTCACTACAGTAACTTAAAGCAACATACACCTTGGGAAGTAGGCTTTCTGACCCAACAGGTCAGAAAATAGCAATGTAATGTTATTATGGATCATACTACTGAGGATCCCCTGAGAGATGGTTCTGAACAAAAGGCAAAGTCATACCCTTAAATCCCGATTCATTTCTATAATGCGAAAACATTAACAGGCTAACAAAAATTATTTTTCTGAAGCTTTTCTTAACAACTACTATTATTCTATTACTAAGGCTTCTATGGACTGAGAGACTAAGCAGAAAAAATAACAAGAACAACATTAAAACAATGGTTTTCCACTGGCTAAACTTTAAACACTTGAACTTGACCTTCATGATCTCATTCAGCCTCAACCATCACCAACCATACCATAAATTCTTTAGCAATCGAAGTAGAAAACCAGCATGGAAGTAAGTCATGTAAGGTCAAGATGGATGCCTTTTTACTCTGTAAAGTTTTTCAGGCTATGTTAAGCCATATCCAACTGGATTCCAAGTATTTATTATCTTTGTACTCTTTGTACTATTCTGTTGAATTTTAGACTGTCCATCCATTCCACTAGAATGTGAATGACTCCAGGGTGGAGATGGTGTCTCGCCCTGCATATAACACCATGTGTGGCATGTGGGAGGGGGCCGTGTGAAGCGGCAGAGACTACAGCCCTGCACCTAGAATTCCAACTCTTGTCATTACCAGCTGTGAAAACAACTTAACCTCTCTGATCCTCAGCTTCCTCATCTGTAAAAATGGTGATATAGCTTGTCTACTAGAAGATATACACAGATATAAACATATGTATGTGTATGTATCTTGCATTCAGTAAATTCTATCTATAAAATTATAAGTACATAAGAAACATTTGTTGAAAACATGAAAGGATGAATAGATGATTTCTTATTGATTTAAGATTCATCCAGTAATGCTTGAGCAGTGTTTCATAATACATAGATTAGTAGTTAAATGGTAGTGTTAAAAATTTGAAGGCTGTAAATTTGCATTTTTATTTTGAATCAACATTCCGCTTCTTACCATTCTATTTAGTTTCAGAGAGATGGCAATTTAAAAATACCCCTAGGTTCTCAAATCTTCTAAAGAAAAGTTGATGGACAAAAACATCAAATAATCAGATGAAGACTGGCTAACTCTAGTCACAGCAGTTAAAAACATGGCATGTTTATGACTCATACACCCTAATTATGTTAAATCTATTTCTTTTGCTGATTGCCTACTCAACTAGCTTTCTGTGATTAATTTTAGAGTTTATGACATAAAAAGATAGCTGTCCTAGAAGTCAAAAACTCATTGCATTTCTATATTTGCATCTTAAGTTAGGAAACAGCAAAAACATTCCACATTGGACAACGGTGTTATTCAGTAAGTTATAGGATAAACAGATAAGCAATATATAGCATATACACACAATGGCTTATTATTCAGGCTTAAGAAGGATAAAAACTGTGACACATGCCATAACATGGATGGATCTTGAAAACATTATACTACGTGAAATAAGTCAGATACAAATACTGCATGATTCCACTTTTATGAGATATCTACAGTAGTCAAATTGATAGAGAAAGTAGAATGGTGGTTTCCAGGGGCTGTGGAGAGAGGGAATGGGGAGTTACTGTTTAATGGATATGGAGTTTCAGTTTGGAAAGATGAAGAAGTTCTGGAGGAGCTGGCTGGACATCAGTGTGAATGAACATAATGCCACTGAACTGTGCATTTAAAAATGGTTAAAATAGCCAATTTTTATATTATATATATATTATCACAATTTTGAAAAGGTCAAAATAAATGATGGATTTGTACAGGGCTAAAGATACAACTCTTGAAAAGCTTATTGTAATGGAGTGTTTGGAGATGTGGATTAATCCAGCTTTGAGGAAAAATAAGAGAGAAGAAAGTTTTCAATAAAGCCACTTCTATGATAGACCTGAGGGAAAAAAGTAATCAGTTTGGTTAAACTAGCTCTGAGCAACTACTCAGTCTGAGTCTGGGATACAAAGATGGTAAGCCTGCCATGTTCGGTGAGTTCACCCTCTCGTGCAGATAGAAACTCTTCAAATATCGTTTTGGTACAAGTAAGTCTGAAATTTGTTTAAGAGGATGGATTTTAGCGCTATATAGCCTTGGGTCTGTATCTGGCTCAAAAATTCAAAAGACATGTTATATGAAGAAAGTTGGCCTCTCAGGATCACAGTATGCTTATTTATGAAACAGGAGAAATTTCATGTAAAGTGCTTTGTGCTGTGCTTAGTCGTTCAGTCGTGTCCGACTCTTTGTGACCCCATGGACTGGAGCCCACCAGGGTCCTCTGCCCATGGGGATTCTCCAGGCAAGAATACTGGAGTGGGTTGCTATGCCCTCCTCCAGGGGATCTTCTCAGTCCAGGAATCCAACCCAGGTCTCCCATATTGCAGGCAGGTTCTTTACCTTCTGAGTCACCAGGGAAACCCTGTAAAGTGCTCAGGAGGAAGTAAATGTTCAGTTAATGGTGACCACCACTGCTGTCAGTCCTAGGACAGAAGCAGAGGCAGACTTGGCCTCCTTTGTGCCACTTCCATAACTGTTGATACCAGCACAGAAAGAAAATAGCATTTTTTTCATCATTACTAGTGGGGTTATTCTTGAAAACATAATCATTATATTTATACCTAGAATTATGGTACAAATTAAAATTTAGCATTACTTGCTTGATCTGAGTTGTCTAACAGAACAGGTGGTACAGATGGTTGTGATGGACTGAAAGTTTATGTCCCTGCACAGGGCCTGTGGTTCCTGTCCCCAAGTATTTCCACCTACACCACCTAAGCTCATCATTTCAGAACTTTGCACTGTGTACAATCTCCTATGTCATTTGCTTATTTGGGCTAACAATTGTGTGTGAGGGGCTTGTGGGGAGCAGAGAGAATACAGGGTTGCTGTGAATACTCTGAGCCAGTTTTTTTCTTCTTAGAAGCTTCCCTAAACCAGCTGTGATGAGGGATGCTGACCAAGGGAAAAGCAGGGTTAGGAAATCTGAAGCTGAAGCCATGTTAAAGAAAAGGCAGCTGGAGAATGTTAGACGGGGAGCAGAATTACATCAGGAAAAAGGCAAAGGTTAGACAGAGATAAGGCAGTGTGGAAAGTGGCTTTACTTATTTTTCAGATTTTGGACAGGGTCAATGGAGTGTCAGGAGAATTGCTTCTGTCTCCCTCTCATTCATCCCAACCCCATTCCCGATGCTATAAATACTGTGGCTCAGCAGAGACTGTGGGCTTTCATAGGTTTGTTTGTGCAACAACTGAGTAAATACCTACCTCATGAAATAGAAAGAAAACATAACAGCTGGGGGACAGCCTGTATTTTCTCCATTTTTTTTCAACTGTCTCAACAACAAATTTGGCTCTGCCTTTTGTAAAAATATATTGACAATTGTTCAAATCTTACTGTAATTGAAAACAATGGACATATTAATAATGACATAGTTATGCAAACCCATCTTTTCTAGAGTTATGTGAATAGGCATAATTCAGAGAAATTTTAAAAATCTTGCATTCTAGAATACAAACTAATGCATTTTGAGCATTTGTTTAAAGACCTTATTTCCTCAGTCTGAAACATTTTGTACCAATTCATAAACACAGGCTTTGCCAGGATACTTTTGAAAGTGGAAAATAAAAACAATAGCAAGGTTAAGCAATTTGTATTACATAAGAACAGGAGACATAAATTGCTCAAATGTACAATGGAACATATGCTGAACCATATTTTTCATATTTCAGAATAGGAATGAAATAAAATTGTCTGTAGTTTATGTAAAGATTAAATTTTAAGGGAAAGAGACAAACAAGATACCATGAACTACATTTTGGTGATAAATGAATTGTTATTATTAAGACTGGGATATACTTACCTTTCCAGGTATAAGAGAATTTGACATAAAATGGGAGACTGGTGTTGCTATTGCTATTCCTTGTCAGTATCATAGATATTTTTTATGATATTTGCAAAATAAAATGGTAGATATGAAATTTGCTAACAGAAAATAGTTGAAGTACTAAAATGAGGAGAACCTAAAATGATTCCTTATCATGGGGGAAAATCTGCAAGATAAAAATTTTGTTATCTAAGATTTCTTGGTGAAAGAGCTTCGTAATTTCAGTTTTTCACATATAAAATTTTGTTTAACTTTTTAAAAGAAGAGTGTTTTATTTTTGCCATGTAGTGGCATAAACTGCCCTTAACTTTATAGTGGCGTATGTAATAACGTGTTGGGTATAATTTATTTCTAGAAACCTGCTTGGCCCACAGTTTGGTTAGATTTATTTTCTCTGATGAAAATGACCTCATTTGTGAGTTGAAAGGAAGGCAATTCATGGCAGGGTAGAAAGCTTTTTGGGTACCCTTCACATCAAGGTGCATCCTGATTCAATTTAAGAACCATGAAAACTGTCAAAGTATTTCAAGTCTTACTTGTGACCTCTCTGAGATGGAGACGTGCTATTGACTTTGTCTCATCAGTAGCATTTGCTTTCGTGAGGAAGAGGCCTTCTAGGAGATGGCTCATGGTAGACTCCTACTGTATCAAAACTAAATTTCATCTTGCATCCAGGATTTCTAACCAGCCTTCATTCCTCCTCTTCCTTCATACTTCCCTTCCTTTTTATTCCTTGCAGACTTGTATGTGTTTTAGGGTTTTAAAAGAGTTCCCCTCTCATATTGCAAAGGACATATCTAAATAGCAATATAATACAGAAGTACTATTTGCTGGTTTTATTGTATTAACTTGTGTAATAAACATTTAATTCTGGAATTCTCACATGAAAGCTATAAAGTAGGATTTACTATCTCCATTGCAACACATGAGGACATTGAAGCAAAGAAGTTAAACTGTCTTCCTGAGGTGCAAGTAAGTGGCAGAAAAAGGATCTGAATGTAGCTGCCAATGTTCCTAATCACCAAAATGAATAACGCAACCCAAAATAACGCTCCAGTGCAGACAAACAGGTAAATAAATCTCAATGTTAGAGCAGATCAGATTTAACGTTAATCACTCAGATAGCTGAGTCATTTGTTTTAAAATCTTACTAACTTTGGACTCCACATATTTTTAAAACCACATTGCTAATTTTAAAGCAATTCCCCTTCTCCATTGTAACTATACAACTTATATTTCAGAGTCACAAAAGATGAGAAAATTTTCAGAACAAACAACAACACAAAAGACTAATATCACTGAAAGCATCCAATCAAAACTTAAAGTTTCTATTGACTTCTGTGGAATAAGTATAAGAGCTAACTTCAATGTAGTACTTAAAATTACGGGCTCTACTAAATTGTCCTAAATCCCATTGCTAACAAAAAGTGGAGCTGAGTTTTGAACACAGAGTGAGTTCCCAAGGCCAGTACAAGGCTATAATATGATTACAGAAGGCTCCTACTTAGGTGGCCTAGAAAATGCCCCAAGTCATGAAATAGAGTTTAATTTTGCTTTATCATGAATAATGATTGTGGGAAACCCATCTTACCCAATGTCCTAAATAAAGCAACAAAATTCTCAGTCATTTAGTAGATGAAGTGATTCTGACCATGGTGCATCAGATGACTATCTTCCATTATGGTAAGTGAAAGTACTATTATTCTCTTTATAAAATAGACATTGCAATATTTGTAATTACTCTAAATAAAAGCTACTTGATGACAGAGGCTGTTCTTTGGTCACACCTGTATTTTAACACCTGGAACAGTGTAGACCACAGACACTCACTAGCAACTACTAAAAAAGAATGATGAATAAATAAAGGAATCAATTTCCAAAATTTGACCAACATTTTAAGGGAATAAGTCCAGATAATGTCATAAGTATAAACATCTAAGAAGCACATCTTGTAAGCATCAACTAAGTTGTCAATTAATTTACAAATAAAATGTAGAATAAATACAGTTCTGTTTCTTTAGGTGATCTTTTATACTTAAGGCTATCGTTCATTTCAATTTTGGTTCCACTTTTTCTATTTAAAGATCATCTTTAATAATTAAATCCTCCTATCATGCTTTAATTTTATCATATGAGGGACAAAAAGGCATGATTCAATCTAATGTTTATGATAAAAAGTGATAAAGTAGTATTATAGGTACATCAAATATTCTTCACAGAGAACTAACACTTTAATAAGTGATACATTCTTTACCTCCTCCCCCCGTGCCATCACTCATGGATGGCGTATGAAACAGGCCTTGCCTTCATCAGTTGTTAAGAGTTTACTTGAGAGTGAAAACTTGAAAAGGGGTAAATCATACAGAGCTGAGTTTAAATGGTAACTCTGCTGCTTACTAAGTTAGGCTAACTTTATAAGGCTTTCAGTTCTTGTTTTCATCATCTACAAAACCATTACAACAAAGGAGGAGTTCTTTTGATACCAGATGAAATTTAATTGTGTAATTAGTAGAGCGTCTGACACAAACTAAGCCCAGTAAGTGTTCCTTTTCCTTTCCTACTCTCTTCTTTTTTAATAAGAAGTCTCTTAGGTCTATGTGTGAGAAAGCTGATCAAGGTTAAGGGTAAATTATAAATTCAAGAAAAAGGGAATTTTTTGCTGGATGACTGCTGCTGCTGCTGCTGCCAAGTCGCGTCAGTCGTGTCCGACTCTGTGCGACCCCACAGAGGGCAGCCCACCAGGCTCCTTTGTCCCTGGGATTCTCCAGGCAAGAATACTGGAGTGGGTTGCCATTTCCTTCTTCATTATTGTCTAAAACAGATGTCAATGAATAACTTTGATTTCATCAGCAATGATAGTTGTAAATGAAATACTGGATTTCCAAAACAATAAAGGCAAATTTTCACACAATAGGAAGTTGTTCTTTCTATACAAACATAGTGTAAGGTTTCATATAACAATATAATAATCAAAATTTATAATTATGCATCACTGCGACAATCTAATTAGCTCTCAGAAAGTCTCAGGAAGTAGATTGGAAAAAATATTTTTCATCATCCAGATACAAGAGTAGAGACTTAAAGAGTTAATTGTTGCTGAAGGTAGAGTGAGTGTGTGTATCATTGTTTACCAGTAGTAATTTAGCTGTGTCATCTTGAATGTCACCTTCCCCAGACTCTTCACTATGAGAGGGGGAGTTGATGAAGTCTAGATTCAAACTCAGATTCTCTAATTCTTTCTGCTATAAACATCATCCTAATGAACCATATGACAATATTTTTGGCAGGTAGAGAGTAGGCATTTTTATTTATATAAATTTTCATTAGGGCTTTGGTTGAAAGAAGTTTAAATTTTGAGAAGATGATTCTTGAACTGGTTTAAGACCCTCAGTTTTTCTATTAGTGCTTTCAGTTAATATGACAGGAAAAATAGTGGGTGGTTAATAAAGTCAGAATTTTCCTTGATTCCATCACTAGATACAAGAGCATAGATAAATGACTTGTTTTACCTGACTCTCTCTAAATGAGGATATTACAGGAGGCAATGACTATAAAATAACATTAGGCCAGATAAGTTTCTTCCATCAATCCCAATAGTATTTAAAGAGGTTTAACAAATCTAGAATAATGTAAATAGTTTCTAAGAAACCTTCCCGAGCATCTGACTTCTTCAAGTGTATCCTCTTTGTATTGTTATTTTCCAGTGTATTTAGAGCCTATAAAGAGCTGACCCATTGAGTTCTTAAAAGTGTCACTGAGTGTTCAGCAACTGTGAAGAAAATTATTAATATACAATATCCAAAATTATCCTCTGTCCTTATTTTCTTAAGCACAAGAAGTTTGTGAAATACAAGTACTTTAAAAATCTTTAGTAATATTTTATCAATTACAAAATCGTTCTTAAGTTATGGGTTTTGAAGCAAAATTGTAGGTGGTCTGTATCACTTCCCTATGATAAACATTTTTCATTTTGTAATGTTTGTTTCGAATGAAAGTTTTAAAGCTCATTTACTAGTAATGGGCTTATAATACAAGCACATATTCTATAGATAAAAACAAGAAACATAGTCATTGTAATATCCAGTCGCTTCACCTTATATCATGCTTTACTCAAAGCACTGACACCCCTTACTCTTGAACTCTTTGGAGGTAAAGATATAAGGCAAAATAGCTGTCTGAGGAGGCCTTACAAATAGCTGTGAAAAGGAAGAGAAGCAAAAGGCAAAGGAGAAAAGGAAAGATATACCCATTTGAATAGAGTTCCAAGAATAGCAAGGAGAGATAAGAAAGCCTCTCTCAGTGATCAATGCAAAGAAGTAGACAAAAACAATAGAATGCAAAAGACTAGGGGTCTCTTCAAGAAAATGAGGGATACCAAGGGAACATTTCATGCAAAGATGGACACAATAAAGGACAGAAATGGTATGGATGTAACAGAAGCAGACAATATTACAAAGTGGTGGCAAGAATGCACAGAAGAGCTATACAAAAAAAATCTACACTTCCCAGATAATCATGATGGTATGATCAATCATCTGGAGCCAGACATCCTGGAGTGCGAAGTCGAGTAGGCCTTAGGAAGCATCACTATGAACAAAGCTAGTGGAGGTGATGGAATTCCAGTTGAGCTACTTCAAATCCTAAAAGATGATGTTGTGAAAGTGCTGCACTCAATATGTCAGCACATTTGGAAAACTCAGCAGTGGCCACAGGACTGGAAAAGGTCAATTTTCATTCCAATCCCAAAGAAAAGCAATGCCAAAGAATGTTCAAGCTACCACAAAATTGCACTTATATCACACACTAGTAAAGTAATGCTCAAAATTCTCCAAGCCAGGCTTCAACAGTGTGTGAACCGTGAACTTCCAGATGTTCAAGCTGGATTTAGAAAAGGCAGAGGAACCAGATATCAAATTGCTAACATCCATTGGATCATCAAAAAAGCAAGAGAGTTCCAGAAAAACATCTATTTCTGCTTCATTGATTATCCCAAAGCCTTTGACTGTGTGGATCACAACAAACTGTGGAAAATTCTGAAAGAGATGGGAATACCAGACCACCTGACCTGTCTCTTGAGAAACCTGTATGCAGGTCAGGAAGCAACAGTTAGAACTGGACTTGGAACAACAGACTGGTTCCAAACAGGAAAAGGAGTACATTAAGGCTGCATATTGTCATCCTGCTTATTTAACTTATATGCAGAGAACATCATGAGAAACGCTGGGCTGGAGGAAGCACAAGCTGGAATCAAGATTGCCGGGAGAAATATCAATAACCTCAGATATGCAGATGACACCACCCTTATGGCAGAAAGGGAAGAAGAACTAAAGAGCCTCTTGATGAAAGTGAAAGAGGAGAGTGAAAAAGTTGGCTTAAAGCTCAACATTCAGAAAACTAAGGTCATGGCATCTGGTCCCATCTGTTCATGGGAAATAGATGGGGAAACAGTGGAAACAGTATCAGACTTTATTTTGGGGGCTCCAAAATCACTGCAGATGGTGACTTCAGCCATGAAATTACAAGATGCTTGCTCCATGGAATAAAAGTTATGCCCAACCTAGACAGCATATTAAAAAGCAGAGACATTACTTTGCCAGCAAAGGTTCGTCTAGTCAAGGCTATAGTTTTTCCAGTGGTCATGTATGGATGTGAGAGTTGAACTATAAAGAAAGCTGAGTGCTAAAGAATTGATGCTTTTGAACTGTGATGTTGGAGAAGACTCTTGAGAATCCCTTGGACTGCAAGAAGATCCATCCTAAAGGAGATCAATCCTGGGTGTTCATTTGAAGGACTGATGTTGAAGCTGAAACTCCAATAGTTTGGCCACCTGATGCGAAGAGCTGATTCATTGGAAAAGACCCTGATGCTGGGAAAGATTGAGGGCAGGAGGAGAAGGAGATGACCGAGGATGAGATTGTTGGATGACATCACCAACTCAATGGGGGTGAGTTTGGGTGGACTCAGGGAGTTGGTGATGGACAGGGAGGCCTAGCATGCTGCGGTTCATGGGGTTGCAAAGAATCGGACCCAACTGACTGACTGACTGAGTATACATGTGGGCAACATCATTTTAATTCAGATTATTTTGCTTCATAACTATTTTATAAAATTAAAAGAATAAAATATCCTTTTAAAATTATTTACTTTTGTAAAGTTAAGCAGCATGAGGATAGTATTCAGGTAGGTAGGTAGAAGAAAATTCTTTCCCTGCTTCTCTCATACTTCAAAAACAATGTTAACATAAATCACATATATATCATCATTACTATGATTAATTGTATTTAACTATTTAAAATTAAGATGTAATTCATGCATTAAAGTTCTTCAGGTGTTAGAAAATTTTATTATGTAAGTTTAATTTGTAAATATCCTAGAAAAATTATTTATGAATTACTTTTTTTGCATCACACATTCTTCCCATTGGATTTTATTCCATTTTGATATGTATCAAGATGCCATCTATGGGGACTGCAGAGAGTCGGACACGACTAAAGTGACTTAGAAGCAGCATAGACCTATCATCTTGTTACTTCATTTTACTTCAGTGATTCTGTTTTAGATAAATGCATCTGCAAACTCATTTTAAAACTACCAGGGTATTAAATAGTGGTAAAGCATGGTCATCATAGTTGGTTTTGCTTTTCTGTATTTATTTTTTTTCTCTTCACGTATTTAAAATTTACAATTGCTTACATCTAGGAAATCATTATAATATTACTAGTTCTCCTAGAAAGAATGACATCAAGAATGTGCTTAGTTCTGTTTAATAAAAACATATTTAGAAAAGCAATTATTACTATCAAATATTAGCTATGTAAGGAAATACAAGTCATAATTAAGCTGTGTAAAGATTGGAAAGAAAGGCACTAATGAGATTAAGCTCTTTTTTAAAGCCTGCAGATGGTTCTTTTTTTTTTAATGATTCTAATTTAATGACTATAAACAAGCCAAGCACATTGATTCTGCTTAAAGTTTTGTTCAAAGTAAAAAAAAAAAATATCACATGCAGATAATGTGACGTACTTTGATAAAATTTTACTTTTTAGTTTTCTTCTTCTATAGAATTTAAAATGATATGATGCTAGTCAAAAGATATGATAGAACCAACATAAACATTTCTGCCACACATAGGATATCACAAGAATTGCCCTGGCCTCTTATCTAAGAAGAGTATAGGATAAATGATTATCAGTTTCCTCTAGTAAATTGAAATTGAGTTTTAGAAGGCTGTACTTGATTTAGTATGTTAGTTTCCTTCTTAGAAAATAACAAGGTGAACATTTCTATTAAAAAAAATTGGGGTCTTCTAATTTATAGAAGCTCTAGAATAATAATTGTCTCATTAAAATACTTACTGTTCGTTCGGAATTCTGGGGTATTTTATTCTTTGTTTTCTTTCTCTTGGGTGTTTTTTCTAAAAGGAAACAATATGCACAGTGGTTAGGCGAATACGCATAGTGCAGAGTCATTTCATATTGTCATGAATTATAATTGCTCATTTTATTATTTAATATTTCTACTTAAACATCTTGCAGTATATACATCCAAATACAATACAGCACCACACATATACTTAGTAGATATACTATAAGATGGCTTAGATAGGGATTTTAAAGTTGAAGATTTAGAGTCTAAGGTTCTGTGCATAGTTTATACACTGATTTTGTGGAAATTATGCTATTGCCTACATTGTAGTTTTTCAGTTTGAAAACTGAAATGCTACTAATTTAGGCAGACATTGTTAGAGAATATTCTATTATTTTATTCATTGGTCAATTACCCTTTTGCTATATTGAGTATCATGTAATTATTATAAATTAAAATTTATATCTCACGTTATTCTTAGATTTTATATTTTCAGTCAAGTTAAGAGCACTTCAATATATTATACCTATTTGCCTATTTTCCAAGGCAAATCAGGTCCAAAATTTCCTAGTGTGAATATATATACATACACATACTAGTATCTACATACATTATATCTATATGCACACATATATATATAAAATACTATTGGGGTAAGGAAAAAACCTTATATCATCACAGAAAGGACAATTTTCAATTTAGAGAAGAAAATTAAATCCTTCCCAAGAGTCAATATCAGGAATTGTTTTAATGTAATAAAGATTCAAGAATTTCTGATTTGGTTTGACAAGTTAGCAACTCACAAATGAACAATATCACAGTGCTACACAAGTACCTCTTTATTATAAATTCTCATTAGTTTTGGTCTTCCAAATATTTAAGTAGAAGGAAATCCAAGACAATGAAATAGTTAAAAATAGGTTGATAATAGGCTCGTTACTCTGTTTTATGAGTTCTCACAGTGTCTATTTTACACATAACTATGAAAACATTATAATGCCAGCAGCTCTGGCAACTGGCTTACATAGGTACTCAGTGGAAAAGATCTGAAGTGACAGCTATATTTTCAAAGCTGCGTTTAGAGCATCTGTTCAATGGTTAAGACTCCAAGGTCTCTTCATTTTAGTCCTGCTTGAAACTCAACTGTTTTCTAGCAAAATCCATTAGAAAGAGCAACGGTAAAACTGCATTTAGATTTACCTGACTGCCTCTTAAAATATGACTTTGAGCCACAATCAATTTTAGATAATATTTGCATACATGGTTCCTGAATACTGACACTTTTCTTATGTAAAACAAAAGCTACAACAGAATGCTGTGGACGTACATATTAAGGTAACACAGTGACATAAATCTCTTTATAAGAAATGTGGGGAAAAATCTGTTAGAGCAAAAGAAGTCTTTCTACTAAAAAACTAAAATACTTGACATTATATATATTGCATGTTATTACTTACCAAGGGGAAGGCTTCCCAAAGGGATGCCGTGAAAAGATTAAACAGTTTTTGTGACTTATGAGCCATCTGCAGGGATTCGATTTCATTTTGGTCTTGTATGCATATCTATCACAAGGATGAATGGGTAAGCCTGTTCTACTGTAAGGAAAAAACAACTATTTTATTTTTAATCTATGTGCTGAATATGGATGTGCATAGTATTTTTCTGGTAGCTAATTTCTGTCTCTTGCATGTGTAAACATCTCTCTTGTTTTTAGAGGGAAAATGTGAAAATAACACAGGAGGATTTTGTACCTCCCGTCATCTATCTGGTTTTTCAGGAGTGTAATTGCTATCAGTGGGCTAACTCAATTTTCTGGCATCAAGACTTGGTACTTTTGCGTGTTATTACAATACTTTAAAAAAATAAAATGAATCTGTTTAGGTAGGTTCATTTACTTTAAAACCAAAGGCTCTTTCATGTTCTTTTTATCTAGTTTTAGAAGGAAGCCTGACATGGGAAAAAAAAAAAGAAAATTTTCTGAGACTTAGGGATTACTATTGCTCAACAGTGACTAGAAATCACTGCTGAAACCCTGTAACCCTCATGATAATTCTATTTACAGAACTAAGCAAAACACTGCATGCTTTAGGCATCATAAATACTAAAAATCTGTGTT
This sequence comes from Giraffa tippelskirchi, assembly GCF_054371585.1. Classification (NCBI taxonomy): domain Eukaryota; kingdom Metazoa; phylum Chordata; class Mammalia; order Artiodactyla; family Giraffidae; genus Giraffa; species Giraffa tippelskirchi. The sequence continues at coordinate 111,255,307 of NC_137278.1, read as the reverse complement.
ACTTGCTTTTTTTTTTTTTTGAGAGGAAGGAACTAATTGCATTCTCTTTAATTCTAGACATTTAAAAATACACAGCTTTTTTTTTTTTAAAGAGGACTTTTAGATTAAAAAATAACAATATTTACATCCAAACTTTAAAAAATATCTCCAGTATTTCATTCTGATGAAAATATTGATTTCAACTGAGATTTCACTAACACAGCACTGAGCTAAATATTTATTTAGGACTGGATTTAAGTACTTACTGCAAATCTGTGCAACATGGCTACTTGTACACTCTATTCTTTGACTAGAATGGCAACAGTATCTCTCTCCCAAGTTTTAAATTTCAAAACTGCAAAGTAGTGATAAACTCAGAGTTCTCTTTCTTGTGCTATCTTCCTATAATGCCAAAAGTGGTCACAATAGGGCTTTACAGTGGATGTGCTGTTTCCTCAGCACAGATATTCCTGTTGTTAACGGATTTTGGTAGCCAGCTTTGGCTAAACTTCCTATTCTTGGAACAGTAGTCAGCCTGTAGAAATTACTTTAAAAAGAGATACTGTCCAGGTCATTAGTGACTGAATATAAGCTTTTAAAGAAAAAAGTAAAGCACCGCATGACAACTAAATGGATTACATGATTCTAGATTGGATCCTAGACCAGTGGGACAAAACACTTAGCTGTTAAGAACATTATCATGCCAGAGGATGAAATTTGAATATGGACTACGAATTAGGTAATGGTATTATGTCAACGACATATTACTCGTGTTTGATTCTTGTTTTGTATGATGCAAGAGAATGTCCTGTATTCAGGAAATACATTGAAATACATGCTGAAGTATTTAGGATAAGTCATACCATGTCTGCAACTTATTCTCAAATGGTTTGAAAAATATATGAACTGTGTATACACACATATAATATGATGAATATATATATATATATATATATATATATATATAGGTATATCATGCTTTATGAGACTGAAAGAGAAACTGACATATAGGATAAAATATAAACCGTTGGTTAACTGAGGTAAAGGGCACATGAGAACTTCCTGTCCTATTCTTGCAATGTTTTATGAAAGTTTGAAACAGCAAGCATGACCCCAAAAGAGAATGTAAAGCCATTTTAAATGTAAAAACATTTAAAATGTTAAAAAAACTTAAATAATACAAAATGCCACTTTTCAATATCTCTATGAAACACTGCCCTGTGGCTATTCTTATTTTGTTCATTAAGCACAAGATGGTTTTATTCTGTTTGTAACTACAAAAGATAATGACATTTATCTAGATAACTATTAGGCAGTATCAGGTGATAAAAGAAAAATATTCCATCAAGTAATACAGTAAATAAACAAATGTTCTGTAACTAGATGCAATCACCATAGTTGCTGGTAGGAACAATAAGGCAACAACACAGAATATGGGCTTTCCTAAAAGGAAGGAAGAAGGCCAAAAGGCCATATAAGAGGAAGGAACATTTTCTATTTTTTGTGTCTAACCATTGACAATCACTTAAGATGCTTAAGCCTAACAAGCCTGCCATTACAATAGAAGCAAATATTTACCAACAAAGACTGAAGTGGGTGAGGTCAGGGGAAAGATGAAGGGTTTGCTCATTTTTTTTGATGTGACATTTTATTATACAAGTCAAAACATACTGTAAACCATTTGTTGGCAGTCAGAGTTATAACAAATTACATACTGGGCTCAACCATGTTTAACATTTTCATTATACTCAAAATAATTATTTTAGAATGGGGGCCTGATAATGAGGCAAAATGGCACTGAGTCAGGAGAGTCAGTTTGCACCTTGAAAAGGAGGATGAGAACTAATTAACTTGGGGAAGTTAATTGGGACTGGGTGAAGATAAAGACACTATCAATGCATGAAGAAATAAAACTGTCTTTAAAAAGGGATAGCAGAAAGCCACAGTGGACACAGCTAACGGAGAATAAACCTGAAGAAACATGAGTGTCATGAACAGAAGTATGCCTAGGGGAGACTCTGTTGGCCTTCAGCTCCTAGAATTGTGCCTATCACACAAATAAACGCTTGTTGAATGAATGATATTGAATGTTGATGAAAGTAAATCTGTCTTATCTAGTGTATGACTTTAAGCAAATCACTTGATTTATTTTGACCTCAGTTACATCAGTCTTGCAGGTTTAACCTTGCTCCTTTGTGCACCATGAAATGACAGTGTGGAGAAAGGTGATTTTCCAAGGTGCCTTCCGTTTCTAAATATTTCTGTATGTAGTTCTGTTTATTAAAATGGGCAGCTGTAAACATTTCTGTAGAAGAGAGTAGCCAGGTATGAGTTTTAAATGAAGAGAAATGGGGGTAGGAGGAGAAAAAGATGAATAAAAGAGCAATGTATTGATTTCAAGTAATGGGAAAAAAATCTCATGAAAAGAAACTTTAATATAGAAGATAGAATGTAAATTGTGATTTATAGCTTTGGCATGTGTGAAATGACATTTACATATACTATTGATAGAAGCATCCAGATGAAGAAATCTTTATCTGTTCTTATTAAAATGACTCTATACACTCTCTGCTTCCACATCTAGAGTCTCCAAGTGAACAGAAATGGAGAGTGTTCAAAAGAAGCCATGAAATGGCAGGAATTTACATAAATATTCTTTTTCTACAAGGTCAGAGAATTGTTACTGTTCATCTGAGAGAGGAGAAAGTTGAAGAAACTCTTAGGATCTATACTTAATTCCATGAAGAGCTATTTCATTTAAGACCCGCCAGGCACAATTGTAGATACCTCCATGATGCCTTTGATGATCAACACTGGCTTCCTATCATTTACAATAGTGAAGACATGGAAGCAACATAAGTGTCCTTCAATAGATAAATGGATAAAGAAAATGTGGTATACATATACATAATGAAATACTACTCAGCCATTAAAAAAATGAAATAGTGCTATTTGCAGCAATACGAATGGACTTAGAGATGATCATATTAAGTGAAGTTAAGTCAGAGAAAGACAAATATCATATATTGCTTATATGGGGAATCTAAAATATGACACAAATAAACCTATCTATTAAAAAGAAACAGACTCACAGGCATAGAGAACAGACTTGTAGTTGTCAAAGGGAAGGTGGGGGAGGGATTAAGAGTTTGGGATTAACAACTGCAAACTATTATATTTATGTATAACTGAGTCCCTCTGCTATATACCAGAAACTAGCATAACATTGTAAATCAACTGTACTTCAATAAAACAAATTGAAGAAAACCACTCTCTTATATGTTTCATTCCTACGAGCTTGTTGAGCACTCATATTCTGTAACATAATTTAGCTCTTACTTGTCTATGATCTCATTGCTTTCCCCAGTCCCTCAATGTTAATTTTGACTTGACAACTAGAGGAGGCATGTGGTACATGTTTGTTTCCCTACAGTGAGGTGGTGCTTAAACACTCCTCTGTTGATGGAGATGGGCAGAGTATATTTTGAGCTCAGAAAATGTACTGGAATAATGATTGGTTCAGTTCAGTCACTCAGTCATGTCCGACTCTTTGCGACCCCATGGACTGCAGCACGCCAGGACTCCCTGTCCATCACCAACTCCCAGAGTTCACCCAAACTCATGTCCATTGAGTCGGCGATGCCATCCAGCCATCTCATCCTCTGTCGTCCCCTTCTCCTCCTGCCCTCAATCTTTCCCAGCATCAGGGTCTTTTCAAATGAGTCAGCTCTTCGCATCAGGTGGCCAAAGTATTGGAGTTTAGCTTCAACATCAGTCCTTCCAGTGAACACTCAGGATTGATCTCTTTTAGGATGGACTGGTTGGATTTCCTTGCAGTCCAAGGGACTCTCGAGAGTCTTCTCCAACACCACAGTTCAAAACCATCAATTCTTTGGTGCTCAGCTTTCTTTATAGTCCAACTCTCACATCCATACATGACTACTGGAAAAACCATAGCTTTGACTAGACAGACCTTTGTTGGCAAAGTAATGTCTCTGCTTTTTAATATGCTGTCTAGGTTGGTCATAACTTTCCTTCCAAGGAGTAAGCGTCTTTTAATTTCATGGCTGCAGTCACCATCTGCAGTGATTTTGGAGCCCCCCAAAAATAAAGTCTGACACTGTTTCCACTGTTTCCCCATTTGCCATGAAGTAATGGGAACAGATGCCATGATCTTAGTTTTCTGAATGTTGAGCTTTCAGCCAGCTTTTTCACTCTCCTCTTTCACTTTCATCAAGAGGCTCTTTGGTTCCTTTTCACTTTCTTCCATGAGGGTGGTTTGGTAGCCACCAAACATGACTCTGTGCCCGTCAAGCACGGTTGATGATCCTGAGGCAGCTGTGGAGCCCCCTACCCTGTTTCCTTATCAGCATCTATTCCTCCACACATTTTTTGGAAACAGAATCAAGGATCTATCATATGAGGATGAAAGGTAATGTTCTTTAACTAGAAAGGCCTAGTCAAATATCCTGAAAGGCCCCTGAAGCTATGATTTGATATTAGTTTGACAATTAAGTCTGCTCAACTTGAGAGGCGCCACTTTCCCAGCTTTTTCAGAAGACAGCAGAATGTGCCTTATGGGTCAAAGTTCAAATCAAGACTGCTGATGGTGACGCCCCTTTAAGAAAGCTGAAGGGTCGCTGATGGCAGAATTAGTGTCTCTCTGGGTGGCCAGGGGCATAAAGGATGAGAAAGGCTTAAGGGAAAGAGAACACAAAACAAATGGACTAGGTTCAAATGGTTTTGATTTCTCTACAGATTCTGGTGCTCCAACAATTAGAGACTGTGGAGAATATTCACATAACATAGATGCTGACATACCTGTTGGCTTTATAAAAAGGAGAAGCCCACCAAATAGCTTCACAAAGGGCTCCAAAGTAGCTATAAAAACCGCACGTGCCCTAATAACACATGAAGAGGTGACAAGAAATGAAAACAAGATGACTCAACGTCCTCAGTGTTTTGAGGTTGGGTGGGACGAGTTGGGCAGCAATTCTGGATACAGCTTTAAGATCAAAAGAGAGAAAATGATGTTTGAATCTTGACTTACTGCAAATTCAAGCCCAAATAACCATGATGTTGGGATGTATGCATGAAATTTTTACAGTTCTATGCTGATGGGCTCAGTTCAGCACCATGGAAAAACACCAACCTGGAAGTTCAGGGCTAGAGATGAAGTGATCTTCAGTCCTTTCTATTCAATTGAGGAACAAGTGTAGAGATAAAACAGAAAATAAGCAATTTCTCACATTAAATTAGTTCCAAGACACCATCTTCATTATCTCTTTCTTGCTGGTACATTAAAAAAAGTGTAAGATACAAACATCAACACAAATTCACTCATAGGTATCCTGGGCCTTTATAGTCACATGAAAAATGCCCTCCTGAAAGATTCATGGCCAGGAAGAAGATGATTTTAAAAAGTAATTATAACTGTTATTTAATAAGCTGCACTCAGCAGATTGCATGTATTTATCACATTCATCTTCACAAGGACATGGTGAAGTAGGTGTTAAATCTCTATTAGCATATGAGCAAACTTAGGTCACAACTTATTTGGAATTTGTAAGTGGTAGAGTCAGTATCTACATTCAACTCTGTATCAGAATTCTATTTTTCCTTTGCAACAAAGTCTCTGTAGTGTTGGAATGGACTTGAGAATGTAGAAAATCTATTTTCTAGACATTCCTCTTCTACTTATTTGATGTGTATCACCTGAAGCAGTTCAAATGTTTTTGCATCTTAATGGCTTCATCTGTAAGATGGGGTAACACAACACCTACCCTAAGGAAACAAAGACTAGGTTATTTGATTTAATGAGGTATCTTTGATTTCAAAAAGTAATTGAATATGTCTAATCTCCAAAGAATAAAAAAGCCTTAAAAGTAGAAGTCTTTTCAAGGAATGTTCAATACATAACCTTTGTAAAATTCATTACTACTCCTGGAAATTTTACCTGAATAGCATTATTCCTACATTAAACAGAAGATTTCTAAATCAACAGAATCGTTTCATCTACATATAAGCATTTACTACTGTGGGATTACCTTCAAGGATATATTTATGAGATGCATAAAACATTCATCCTCCTATTTTTAACTTCAAATACCTACCCAGCTCACACAGAATTAGGCAGGAAGTAAAAATGCACCGTCATGCCTGTGTAGAGATACATTTTCAGTTTCTAACTAGAGTCAACCAAATTTGAGTGACTATCAAAGTTAACTAACTACCAAAGGGATGGCTAAAAGATGTTATATGATGACTGACTCAACACAAAGTTCACATTAATTTAAACAGCTAAACTCTCAACTCTTTAATTGAACAATGTTTATTTAATATAAAAGCTTTAGAAATTAAAAACAAAAACAAAATCAAAAAAACGTTACTTGGAGAAAACTCCTTTTAAAAACTAGTTCTTAGAATTAGGTGTGTGGGTATTGGAAATGGTAAGAATTTCAAAGCATAGAATGGGATTTCCTTTCTGATAATAAATGCATATGAAGTCAGAGTTTCAGAACAACAGATTCTAGATCCCTCATCAGTGGATGAAAACAAATCGATAAATAGAAAAGACCAAAAGGGAGAAGAAACTAAATAAGACACTGACTATAAGTAAGAACTAACCACTTACTTCTGATAAAATTATTTTTCTTAAAATAACCATAAATGCAATCCTATACAATTCTAAACTAATGATTTATACAGACATCTCAAAGATGTTGCAAAAACCTGACTATATTTGAGAGAAATGAATAACCAATAAGCAAACATGGAGGATATAGAGTTAAGTCATAACAAATTTTTCACTAGAGAAAGCAGTTGAGTCCTCTAGTATTAGAAATTTGGGGGAGACTTCAATAAAATTTTATGTAAAAAGTTGCCATTATTTTACTTGGGTTTGAAAGAGACTTTCGTTTCATTTCACCCATGAAATGATATAATGAATAGAGTAACAGCAGATCAAGTGAGGCTGTTTTCTCAGCTTCTACTCTTTGATCCTTTAGGTGTCTAATGTGAATGGCAACTAATTTTCACTGACAAAAGGAATACAATCAAGATTAATTCCTGAGAACTAATTCCTTAGAACAGGCAAATTCCCTTGCAGGCAGGATTCTAGGCAGGGATTATAAGGGCCTGAGTTTTAGGCCTTCTGGTAGAAAACTCAAGAGAGCTATCTTCGATTTAAAATTAAAAAATTTTTGGAATTTTATATTATACAAGCAAATTTTTACTGTGCTTTTCAGTGGTGTCACTGTGGATTTTGCCATAGAATCCCCTAGCATTGTAATTTCCTCTTTAAGTTCATGTCATTTTTGAAAAGAAACTGATTTTATTATTAACATTTCTATTTCTTTGATATAGGGGGGACTCAGAACATAATCATGCAATAATTCACTTTAACAGACTAATGGAGCCTATGTAATATCATCTACCACATGTGGATATCTAATTTTACTAACAATCAAAACATGGACTAAAATGTCAATGTAATGAAATCATTTAACTGCTAATTATATTAAGAATAGTAAACTTGGTTGGCAGAGGTTGTGGGGAAGTACAAACCTTCTCCGAGCTGAATACAAATTGTAGTCTTATTGTCAATATACTGGAGGTGGCCCCATGTCAACTCACAGTTCCATTTCTCTAATAGGTAAAACTCAGCAAATGTCCTTGTATTTCTCTAGGACTATTCTAGGAGTTGTGTGGAACAAATGAAGCAGAAGGAAAGGTCCCTGCCCATAGAATCCCAACCCATATATCTGTATCATAGCACTGAGCACATCATGTTAATGATGTACTAAGCAGTAGCCTGCCATGGAGACAGAGACTCTGGCAACAGCCATCTTGGGAGGCTTGGCACATGGCATAAGTCCTGTTGAAGGAGGTCACCGTTAGCCCCACAACAGAGCTGCCGGGCAGGCGACTCATGAATTGGAGAACAATTATACCAAAGAAGTTTTCACGCTGCTGTGAAAGTTCCAGGCCCCACAACAGACTTCCCAACCCGGGGATCCGGCAAATGGACTGAGTATCCCCAGGGAATCTGATCTCGAAGGTCAGAAGGACTTGATTACAGAAATTCCACAGGGCTAGGGAAACAGAGACTCTTGGAAGGCACAAACAAAACCATGTGCGCACGAAGACCCAGGAGAAAGGAGCAGTGACCCCAGAAGAGACTGAGCCAGACTTGCCTGTGAGTGCTTGGGCGTCTCCGGCAGAGGCATAGGTCGACAGTGGCCTGCCTAGGGGTCAGGGGCACAGACTACAACAGTCCTGGGAGGCCCCGCATGCTGACATAAGTCCTTTTGAAGGAGGTTACTGCCATCATCGTACATAGTTTGGCCTCAGGTCAAAATACAGGGAGGGAACACAGCCCCACCCATCAGCAGAAAATTTTATTAAAGACTTACTGAGTATGGCCTTGCCCACCAGAACAAGACCCAGTTTTCCCCACAGCCAGTCCCTCCTATGAGGAAGCTTGCACAAGCCTCTTATCCTCATCAATCGGAGGGCAGACAGGATGAAAACTACAATCACAGAAAACTAACCAAACTGATCACATGGACCACAACCTTGCCTAATTCAATGAAACCACGAGCCATGCTGCTTAGGGCCACTCTAGACAGATGGTTCATAGTGGAGAGTTCTGGTAAAACATGCCCCATTGGAGAAGGGAATGGCAAACCACTTTAGCATTCTTCCCTTGGGAACCCCATGAACAGTACAAAAAGGCAAAATGACAGGACACTGAAAGATGAATTCCCCAGGTCAGTAAGTGTCCAATATACTACTGGAGAAAAGCAGAGAAATAGCTCCAGAAGGAATGAAAGGCTGAGTCAAAGCAGAAACAATGCCAAGTTGTGGATGTGTCTGGTGGTGAAAATAAAGTCCGATGCTATAAAGAACAGTATTGCATAGGAACCTGGAATGTTAGGTCCATGAGTCAAGGTAAATTGGAAGTGGTCAAACAGGAGATGGCAAGAGTGAACATTGACATTTTCGGAATCAGCAAACTAAAATGGACCAGAATGGGTGAATTTAATTCACATGACCATTATATCTACTACTGCGGTCAAGAATCCCTTGGACCAGCTCTCAGACAACAAAAGAGTCTGAAATGCAGTACCTGGATGCAATCTCAAAAACGACGGAATGATCTCTGCTCGTTTCCAAGGCAAACCATTCAATATCACAGTAATCCAAGTCTATGTTCTAATCACTAATGCTGAAGAACATTAAATCCAATAGTTCTATGAAGACCTACAAGATTTTCTACAACCAACATCAACAAAAAATGTGCTTTTCATTGTAGAGGACTGGAATGCTAAAGGAGGAAGTCAAGACATACCAGGAGTAATGGGCAAGTTTGGCCTTGGAGTACAGAATGAAGCAGGGCAAAGGCTAACAGAGTTTTGCCAAGAGAATGCACTGGTCATAGCAAACACCCTCTTCCAACAATACAAGAGAGGACTCTACACATGGACATCAGCAAATGGTTGATTCTGAAATCAGATTGATTATATTCTTTTTAGGTAAAGATGGAAAAGCTGTATACAGTCAGCAAAAACAAGACTGGGAGTTGACTGTAGCTCAGATTATGAACTTCTTATTGCAAAATTCAGACTTAAGTTGAAGAAAGTAGGGGAAATCCACTAGGCCATTCAGGTATGACCTAAATCAAATCCCTAGTGATTATACAGTGGAAGGGAGAAATAGATCTGATAGACAGAGTGCCTGAAGAACTACGAGTAGAGGTTTGTAAAACTGTACAGGAGGCAGGGATCAAAACCATCTCCAAGAAATACAAATGCAAAAAATGAAAAATGGTTGTCTGAATAGGCCTTACAAAGAGCTGAGAAAAGAACAGAAGCAAAAGGCAAAGGTTGAAAGAAACATATACCAAGCGGAATGCAGAGTTTTAGAAAATAGCAAGGAGAAATAAGAAAGCCTTCCTAAAGTGAACAGCACAAAGAAATAGGGGAAGACAATAGAATGCGAAAGACTAGAGCTCTCTTCAAGAAAATTAGAGAAATCAAGAGAACATTTCATGCAAAGATGGGCACAATAAAGGACAGAAATGGTATGGACCTAACAGAAGCAGAAGATATTAAGAAGAGGTGGCAAGAATACACAGAAGAACTGTACAAAAAAGATCTTAATGACCCAGATAATCACGATGGTGTGATCACTCACCTAGAGCCAGACATCCTGGAATGCGAAGTCAAGTGGGCCTTAGGAAGCAGCACTACAAACAAAGCTAGTGGAGGTGATGGAATCCCAGCTGACTATTTCAAATCATAAAAGATGGTGCTATTAAAGTGCTGCACTCAATATGCTAGCAAATTTGGGAAACTCAGCAGTGCCAGGACTGGAAAAGGTCAGTTTTCATTCCAATCCCAAAGAGAGGCAATGCCAAAGAATATTCAAACTACTGCACAATTGAAGTCATTTCACACACTAGCAAAGTGATGTTCAAAATGCTCCAAGCCAGGCTTCAACAGTACATGAACGGAGAACGTCCAGATGTTCAAGCTGGATTTAGAAAAGGCAGAGGAACCAGAGATCAAACTGCCAATATCCGTTGGATCATAGAAAAAGCAAGAGAATTCCAGAAAAACATCTGCTTCATTGACCATGCTAGAGCCTTTGCCTGTGTGGATCACAACAAAGTGTGGAAAATCTTAAAGAGATGGGAATACCAGACTACCTAACTGCCTCTTGTGAAATTTGTATGCAGGTCAAGAAGCAACAGTTATAACTGGACATGGAAAAAATGGACTGGTTCCATATTGGGAAAGGAGTATGTCAAGGGTGTATATTGTCACCCTGCTTATTTAATTTATATGCAGAATACATCATATGAAATGCCAGGCTGGATGAAGCACAAGCTGAAATCAAAATTGCCAGGAGAGATATCAACAACCTCAGATATGCAGATGAGACCACCCTTATGTAAGAAAACGAAGAGGAACTCAAGAGCCTCTTGATGAAGGTGAAAGAGGAGAGTGAAAAAGCTGGCTTAAAACTCAACATTCAAAAACGAATATCTTGGCATCCAGTTCCATCACTTCATGGCAGACAGATGGGGAAACCATGGAAACAGTGACAGATTTTATATTCTAGGGCTCCAAAATCACTGTGGATGGTGACTGCAACCATGAACTTAAAAGGCACTTAACTCCTTGGAAGAAAAACTATGATAAACCTAGACATGGTATTAAAAAGCAGAACCCTCACTTTGGCAACAAAGGTCCATATAGTAAAAGCTATGGTTTTCCAGTAGTCATGCATGGATGTGAGAGTTGGACCATAAAAAAAGCTGAATGCTGAAGAATCGATGCTTTTGAACTGTGGTGTTGGAGAAGACTCTTGAGAGTCCGTTGGACTGCAAAGGGATCGAATCAGTCAGTCCTAAAGGAAATCAACCCTGAATTCATTGGAAGGACTGGTGCTGATACTGAAGCTCCAATACTTTGGCCACCTGATGTCAAGAGCTGGCTCACTGGAAAAGACCCTAATGCTGGGAAAGATTGAAGGCAGAAGGGAAGAGGGTGACAGAGGTTGAAATGGTTGGATAGCATCACCAATTCAGTGGACATGAACTTGGGTAATCTCTGTGTGATAGTGAGGTGCAGAGAGGTCTGGTGTGCTGCAGTCCATTGGGTCCCAAAAGTCTGACATGACGGAGCAACTGAACAATCAAGAACGAGCAAGGTCATTTCTGTGATGTGTATAATATAAAAACTACATGACAGGGAACTAATATGGATCATCACTTTAACAAGGAGTAAGAGGTGACTCTATGGTGAATTAGGGACATTCAAGCCTAAAATGGAAAATTCTTCTGTGTTTTCTGATAAGCTTTGGAAGACCCAATCAATACATCAGGCACAGTTTACCACAATGTCAAATTTAATCTTACTATTAAAATGATGAGCAGAAGTCTTTGCAGGGAGCATATAATAAAATTTATAAGCTGTTTAGATCAGGAAAATCTAAATGACTTTTTTAAATAGACCCTTAATATGAAAGGAATCAAATAATGATAGCATTCATGGTTAAATTCATTGCAAATAATATTGATACTATTTTAATTCATCTCTATTTTATCAAGGATTTATTTAGTAGGTGTTATTTATGTAAATCAAACCTGAAAATTTAAACATTTACTCTGTTATTAAATACAAATGTTTTATTCTTTCTGTAATGAATAAATATGTACATATTTGTGTGTGTGTATATATATATGTATGAGCAATAGCCTCAAAAGTCTAGATAGTGATCTTGGCAGGTGAGTGCATATTAGAGGTAAGAACTGAAGCAATGCTATTGGAGACACAATACATACTTGAAGAAACCTGAACCTGTCTTAGCTAAATCAAGTCACTATTTAATGATAATGAAAGTATATATCTGAGCTGACACTGTCACTTTGCATCTGCACTTAAACATAAGACTTTCACTTAAGACTCTCCACTTAACATAAGACTTAACATAATAAACATAAGACTCTCCACTTAAACATAATAATTGTTTCAACAATTATTCTTATTCTTTTTTTTCTGTGAAAACCTCATCAAAGCATCTGATCTGATTCCTTCATGATTTATTTTCATTTAATAGATTTTGCTGCTAGAATACTTTGGGCAAGGCACCTGCCAAACACTGTTCTGAATAAAAAAATGAGAAATTCCAAGAAATTTCTATCTAGAAGATAAGAGTGGGGGAGAGAGCATTAAACCTACTCGTAACTCCTACACAAAGCAATTTATAATGAGTTCTCTTTGCATACAAACTAAAATCCACAGAAGTAGCTAAAGCTCCAATGGCTTAGGGTACGTGGAAGATCCATGTGTTTTGACAGGGACAAGGTCTCAAGAGGACCAGTTATGGAGGAGTAAAGCTATGGGGGAGGAGAAGTATTAGGCATGTTTGGTTTCTAGACAGTAGGCTGGCATGGCAGGAGAACTGAGAGAAAACAAGGCTGGAAAAGTAGCTTGGACCATATTGTAGACAATCTTAGAATGAGATTAGAGACGGCTGCTGCTGCTGCTGCTGCTAAGTCGCTTCAGTCGTGTCCGACTCTGTGCGACCCCATAGATGGCAGCCCACCAGGCTCTTCCGTCCCTGGGATTCTCCAGGCAAGAATACTGGAGTGGGTTGCCATTTCCTTCTCCAATTAGAGATGGTGGCAAGGAGTAAATGCAGGCTTCTTAAGCGGTGAATTGATCTCAGAAGATCAAGGGAGCGAGGCAGTTGGGTACTAGTGTTCTGATTAGGCAATGCTCTGTTTCATTTTTGTGCTGTAAAAATATTTGAATAAAATATAACAAAGCATTGTAAGGAAAATGTTTGAAAGTGTATTATAAAGTGCACAATGCTTTTGTTTCTTTTGTGGAAATGTTCTTGACACTGAAATTCATGACACATGGAAGAGAAAGATATTGATTTAGAATAACAAAATGTCCTATAATTTGTTCTATGTGGCACAGACAATCTGTACTCAAGAGGGAAAAAGAAAAGTAAATGCAGATAGTAAAGCAAGTTTGATATAAAAATTAAACATTAGTTTAATGTATTAATACATTAGAATTCATACTACGCAGGTTAGAAACATTGTAATATTCAGTTAAGGCTACTCTTCTACACATGGCTGGGTAAAGAAGAGCAATATTTTGATAATACAGTTGGCTGTAAAATTATCTTTACTTACAAAATGTTACCATAGGAATCTTAAAGAAACATTTGTTACAGCTGTAATTAGTTATCACTTCATGGCAAATAGATGGGGAAACAATGGAAACAGTGACAGACTTCATTTTCTTGATCTCCAAAATCACTGCAGATGGTGACTGCAGCCGTGAAATTAAGACACTTGCTCCTTGGAAGAAAAGCTATGAAAAACCTAGGCAGCATATTAAAAAGCAGAGACTTTACTTTGCTGACAAAGGTCCATCTAGTCAAATGATGGTTTTTCCAGTAGTCATGAATGGATGTGAGAGTTGGACCATAAAGAAAGCCAAGCACTGAAGTATTGATGCTTTTGAACTGTAGTGTTGGAGAAGACTCTTGAGAGTCCCTTGGACTGCAAGGAGATCCAACCAGTCCATCCTAAAGGAAATCAGTCCTGAATATTCATTGGAAGGACTGATGTTGAAGCTGAAACTTCAATACTCTGGCCACCTGATGTGAAGAATTGACTCATTGGAAAAGATCCTGATGCTGGGAAAGAGTGAAGGTGGGAGGAGAAGGGGACGACAGAGGATGAGATGATTGGACGGCATCACTGACTTGATGGACATGAGTTTGAGGAAATTCCGGGAGTTGGTGATGGACAGGAAAGCCTGGTGTGCTGCAGTCCATGGGTTCACAAAGAGTCGGACATGACTGAGTGACTGAACTGAACGGAACTGAATAATTAATTAACTTACAATTACCAAATAACCCCCTCTGTTCACACTTAGCACATCTATATAAATAAAGCTTCATTTAAGATTCATTTGGTAGAGAAAAGCATTATGTACATGGAAAACATTTTAGTTTCATTAATTTCACAAGTGATGTTATATTAACCATCAAGACAGAAGTCACAAGTATTTCTGAATCTGGATGGTAGGAAGAAGGCAGCATATATGTTTAGTTTCATAGTCCGTTTTGTTTACTGCCCTTTCTGTTGCTCAATTTTGAGAAACATTCAAAAGTACATTTGCTCCAGCCATACAACTTTCCAGAACCAACTTCAGTCATTTTTTTTTTAACTGATTGTACAATGTAGTATACCAGAACAGTATGTAGATTAAAAAAAAACAACACACAATTTGCACTGTTGATGCTGATGTATGGAGTAATTTTCTCAGACTCTTTCAACGCAATCTGTAAATGCATTAACAAAGGCTATAAAACAAAACCAACCTGCACTACCCATAACACGTGGGGCGAGATATTGAAAAGTTTGAAAGCATAATTGATATCTGCATTAGTAGAAATTACCTAGGGAAGAGAAAGTATCTTACAACCATGTAGGACTTCCAAAGACAAATATATCTTTTACAGCTTCCTGGATAAGAGAATAATGTTCCAACCACTGAACATAGGAGAAAAACAATATCTGTATGATGACTGTTAACATAAAAGATCCTTTGAAATAATGCTCTTAGAATATTTATCACTGTTATTATTTCATGCTGAATGACAGGAACCCTTACTTGCATTTTCTATTTCTTACTCCCATCTCAACTACTCTGTTGCTCTTGAGACAAGGTCACTAGTAAAATGCAATTTTTACTTAAGAAAATGCATAAAATTGTCACTGAATTACCTAATCATCATGTTCTATCCATATTAGTTTAGCTCTGTCCATCCATATTAGTTTATTTATATGGTTTTGAACTTTGAATTTCTAAAGCATTAGAGTGGCCAGGAACATGTATTATATTATAGAATTTACACTTAGAGTTTCAGAGTGAAAGTGAAGTCACTCAGTTGTGTCCGACTCTTTGTGACCCCATGAACTGTAGCCTGCACCAGGTTTCTCCATCCATGGGATTGTCCAGGCAAGAGTACTGGAGTGGGTTGCCATTTCCTTCTCCATAGAGTTTCAGAAGGACAATGATAATACAAGAAGATTATGTTTAAAAGTATATTTTTCTATTGGAATAAAGAAATATCTGATAAGGTCTGATGGGGCTGATAGAACACAAATAACTTCACAGAAAGGAAATCTGAAATGGCTTGTGAACCAACAATGAGTTATTTTGCCAAAGTTTTCTAACACACTTCCGGGAGACATCTTTGAGATGATAGAAATAACAATGTATTTCTATAATATTACTTGAACAAGCAAACAGTAATCTTGTCTTAAGGATCTGATGATATTCAATATGCCTCTTTTGCTCCTTTATCCTGATCCAATACAGAGATCTTTATCAAGTCATGCTATGTCTATGCAAAGAAATGAATATAGCCTGGGGATGTATAAGGAGATCTCTTCACCCGCAGACAGGCAATCTGACCAGTTTTAACTCAACCAGTGGTTGATGTGAATCTCACAGCTAAATTGGTCTCTATTTATTTAAAGCAATTACAGAATAATTGGTGTGATGCTATATCTTTAAATTAATTGTTGCAAATAGAATTTATCTTAATAAAAGTTATTTTTCATGCATTTAAATAATTTAATTCTTCTGTTACCAGTTAAAATATCTATAGCATATCATGTTTTAGTTTGCTTATTCCTTGGGAAAAAAAGTAATTCTTTTTCAGATATTTGTGGTATGAGATCATTTAATCATAAATTGACTTCAAGTGTGTGTGGTTGTCACTTGTCTAAATCTTTTGGTTTTCAACTTGCTTTCTACATTGATTAAGCAAGGGTTTGATGTATATAGACGTGTAAATAACTAAATATGTATACAAAATACATAATATTTAGAGCACCTCCAATATGACAGGCACTATTGAGAGAGGTGAATATAGCACACAACATCCTTATTTTCATGGAATCAATAAATTCCAATAAATACAAGGAACTGTTGTAACTCCAGATAGTAGTAACGGCTATGAAGAAAAATACAGGTAAGTGGGTAAGACTTAAAAGGCAGAAAGGCAGGAGAGGCTATATTACATAGAGTAGTTCCAGAAAGCCACTCCAGAAGATATTTGAACAGAGACAAAAGTAAGGAAGACAGCTGTGTGGGAACCCAAGTAAGAACTTTCTGGGTGGAGAGAATATATTTTTCTCAGACATGGAAGCACCGTGTCTGAGGCAGGGAAAGCTGGTTGTGCTCAAGAAGCAGCAAAACAACAAGAATTTAAGTTCCTCCAATACAACAGAATAAAGCATTTTCCGAATACTGAGGTGAGGTTATTGTGTGGAGAATTTCAAGAGGTTTATTAAAGGATGTAAAAGGAACACATCAGTGTCTGATGCTGTGTCGGTCTTCAAGCAGTTTTAAATACATTCTAACAGCTACAAACAGATAATCAGGCAAATTCACTAGTGATTTCAATAAAATAAAAGCACAGTGTTTTATGTAATACTATTGTTCAGTTGCTAAGTCATATCTGACTCTGTGACCCCATGAACTGGAGCACGCCAGGTTTCCCAGTCCTTCACTGTTTCCCAGAGTTTGCTCAAACTCATGTCATTTATTTAATATGCCTTGTTGTGTTTTTTTTCCTAATTGCAGAATGGCATTTTCTTGTCAGGAAAGAACATGTTAAATGGGTGAGAGTGGGCAATCTTTTTTCCAGCGATCAATATACAAATGCATTAAACACTCACAGAATGAAACTATTTCTGAGTGTTCACTTCCTTGTTTCTATAACCAGGACGCTAAAGTCTCCTTGGTCAGGAAACAGTAATAACTCCGCGTCCTTGAAATATGTTTATAGAACAGATATAATTCTTATCTCAATGGGTTTATAACTTCTTTCTTGAAAGTGTTCAAATAGAAGAATAAATGCTGTAGCCAATCTGTTAACTTAAAATTAGAAGAGCAAGCAATTTTACATGCTTGAATAGTAGTATTTCCTTAAGAAATGAGAAACTAAAATAAAGCATGCATAAAATTAAATAAATATTTAAAATATAACTCTTCACTATATTATGCCACAACATTTATATTTCAAGGGCTTTTTAAAATATCAACTTTCAGTTTCTTACATCTAGGAAGATTCATTTTGAAATAATTGCACACTTGTATGCAGATATAAGCTACTGTAGCAAAATCACAGTACACTTTCCAATAATGTATATATGCATCAATATTACCAACCTTCTTGAAAAGTTACTTACACAGGTACAATGCTTGGCATTTAAAATAAGAAAGAAAAAGAGCTAGAGTCAGACAATCTTTATCACTTTCTACTACTTCATAGCTTTTCCACACACAAATATATATAAACATATACATGTGTATACGTTGCATTCATGGCAGAATAAATATACATGTATATTTATATATGCATAAAAACACAGATGCACAAATATACACATATGATATACATGTTATATGTGTATATGCATGTCTATATCTAAGTGTATGTGTATCATATGATCAAGAAATCAAATTACATTTATTTTATAATGTAAAATAATATGTGAAATACACTTCAGATTTTTCTCTCTAGATTTGAGTCTAGAATGACTTTCCCAAACCAAGCCATTAAACTTTTATAGTTTCTAATGATTTTAAAAATGACCATTAGGAAATCCAAGGTTCAATATGATTTAAGCCTCATTTCCAAGCTTCCCAATGCTTCTATAAAGCTTAACAAGCAAATATCATTATATTTTTGCTTTGAGTTGAAGAGTTTTTGGAGTCAACTTAGAGGAAATGGAATCATGCTGATGAGGCTCGTGATTCACATTGAAGTAAGAGTAATGATGTCTCAGATTTTTTTATTTTTGCCTCTAAGTAATTTCAATGGAAAATTACTCTGAAATCAGGCTCGAGTGTTTAGTATGTGTATCAAGTCAAAACACTTTGAGATGAATAAGAGGTGCCTAAATGCTAAAACCACACAGAACTTTGGAAAGAAAACAACACTCCACACATGGTATTCATAAACAGTTATTAAATTAGTATATTTACATATGGGCTTTAGCTTCTGAATGTATGAATTCTATCTGCCTCAAGAAACATCTCATGAGCATATTTTAAATAAGGGTGCTGGTAAGGTCATGCTTAAAATCTTGCATGCTAGGCTTAAGCATTACACGAACCAAGAACTTCCAGATGTCCAAGCTGGGTTTAGAAAAGTCAAAGGAACCAGAGATCAAATACCAACATTCACTGGATCATAGAGAAAGTAAGGGAATTCCAGAAAAACATCTACCTCTGTTTCATCGACTATGCCAAAGCCTTTGACTGTGTGGATCATAACAAACTGTGGAAAGCTCTTGAAGAGATGGGAATACCAGACCATCTTACCTGTCTCCTGACAAACCTGTATGCGGGTCAAGAGGCAACAGTCAGAACCCTGTGGAACAACAGGGTTTAGGATTGAGAAAGGAGTGCAACAGGGCTGTCTGTTGTCACCCTATTTATTTAACCTATATGCTGAACACATCATGAGAAATGCTGGGCTGGATGAGTTACAAACTGGAATCAAGATAGGTGGGAGAAACATCAACAACCTCAGATGTGCAGATGATACTACTTTAATGGCAGAAAGCAAAGAGGAACTAAAGAACCTCTTGATGAGGATAAAGGAAGAGAGTGAAAAAGACAGATTATAACTAAATATTAAAACAAACTAAGATCATGACATCTGGCCCCATTACCTAATGGCAAATAGAAAGGGAAAAGGTAGAAGCAATGACAGATTTCCTCTTAGGCTCTAAAATCACTGCGGATGATGACTGCAGCCATGAAATCAGAAGATGATTGCTTCTTGGCAGGAAAGCTTTGACAAACCTAGACAGCGTGTTGAAAAGCAGAGACATCACTCTGCTGACAAAGGTCCATATAGTCAAGTGTATGGTCTTCCCAGTGGTCATGTATGGTTGTGAGAGGTGGACCAGAAAGAAGGCAGAGCCAAAGAATTGATGCCTTTTAACTGTGGTGCTGGAGAGGACTCTTGAGTGTCCCCTGGACTGCAAGGAGATCAAACTAGTCAATCTTAAAGGAAACCAACCCTGAACACTCATTGGAAAGACTGATGCTGAAACTCCAATATTTTGGTCATCTGATGTGAACAGCCGACTCACTGGTAAAATCCCTGATGTTGGGAAATATTGAGGGCAGAAGGAAAAGAGGACATCAGAGGATGAGATGGCTGATGGCATCACCAATGCAATGGACATGAACATGGGCAAACTCTGGGAGATGTGAGGGAGGCTGGCATGCTGCCGTCCATGAGGTCATAAAGAGTTGGACACAACTGGGTGACTGAAAACAACAAATTCTGCTTTGCAACTGACTGTCAAAAGGTCATGGTAAATGTAGGATTAAGTAGCTACTATCCTGGAGCTATTAAAGAATAAAACATGTGTCAAGACTTCAAGAAGACAATACATCATCACAGAGGAACAAACCTGTACTAAATTCTCCATGAGTTTCATTCTCTGATCCAAATTCTTTCTTAATCAATATAGCATAAAAACTATAGCATCCGTATAACAAAATATCTTTGCAGCATCCATCCTCCTTGAAGATATAATAATCAAGCACAACATGGACAACAGAAAAGAAAGTATCAAGTGCGGGGCCACAGAGACTCCATCATGTGAGAATCTTCCAATGGCCTCTCTAAAGCCCCTTTTCTCTCGATTTCATGCAAGAGGGAAGCTATGTTTTTCCTACCCCCTATAAAGACTCAGAACATACCAACAAATATAGTTAAAGAAATTGTTCAGTTTTCACCAACCTGGCTTCTCCTACTTTGACCCTTTTATTTTATCCTGGTAAGAGAGGACATGAGTTTGAGCAAACTCCTCGAGATAGTGAAAGACAGGGAAGCCTGGCGTGCTGCAGTTGATGGGGTTGCAGAGTCAGACACAACTTAGCGACTGAACAGCAACAATAAAAGGTGTTGCCAAACTAATTTTAAAAATCATTTTTGAAAGTTTTATGTCAATTACCACCCCTCACTTTGGGATGTGCAGATTTTATCATCTCTTATTTCCTTCTTGACCTTTGAGAGCTTTGCTGAAAGTAAGTAAAAGAGTTAGATTTTAAATACCTGATTAGAGAGACAATTCATAAAAGACCTCCAAGAAAAGAACAATAGTTACTGATTTCCTTCTAGGACAAGTTCAGTGAAAGGACAACCTAGCAGCAAGGTTTTACCTAGAGATCATTTCTAGCCCTAAGACCGATGTACACATAGGTTTTCTTGTCTTTTGAAAGACAGGTCCTGTTTTGTTCAGTGAGGTGGCTTCGTCTAATATGGAGGCCCTCAAACGTTTTTGGTCTCAGAACTCCTATACTAAAAATTTATTGAGGATTCCATGAGAGCACTTGTGTATGTGTTACATCTGCCTATATATAGCTTATTAAAAATTAAAAGTTAGAAATGTAAAATGTTATTAATTCATTTAAAAAAACAGCAAAATAATATATAACATGTTAATATAGTTAATATGCTTTAAAAAATAACTATATTCCAAAAAAAAAAATTAGTGAAAACACTGCCATTGTCTTACACATTTGCAAATCTTTTTAGGTTTATTTTTTAATAGAAGGTAGCTATAAAGTCTCATGTCTGCTGCTTTAGTGAATTTATTGTGTTGCTATACATCACATAATCTCTGAAAAACATAATAAAGTCATTAGGCCACGAGATTGAAAAGGTATAAAAATAGTTTTGATTAAAATAATTTTGACCAAAAGGTATAAAAATAGTCTATGATTTTGTAGACTAGGTCTTTGGCCTGCAAGCATCCTCAGACTGTACTTTGAGAATCCCTAGTCTAAAAGACATTTATTTTTGTAGTAAGAATCCTGATTTTGAATCTTAGTTTGTGCCTCTACATAGTTCTGAGGCCTCAGTTGAATTATCATTGTCTCAGTATATCATTTCAGAGAAGACAATGGCACCCCACTCCGGGACTCTTGCCTGGAGAATCCCATGGACGGAGGAGCCTGGTAGGCTGCAGTCCATGGGGTCGCTAAGAGTCGGACACGACTGAGTGACTTCACTTTCACTTTTCACTTTCATGCACTGGAGAAGGAAATGGCAACCCACTCCAGTGTTCTTGCCTGGAGAATTCCAGGGATGAGGGAGCCTGGTGGGCTGCCGTCTATGGGGTTGCACAGAGTCGGACACGACTGATGCGACTTAGCAGCAGCAGCAGCAGCAGTATATTATTTAGGAAACTGAGATAATGCTTCTTCATAGACAGTTAATTGAAATAACATATATAGAGCTTCCCCTGGAGGAGGAAATGGCAGCCCACTCCAGTATTCTTGTCTGGAAAATCCCATCAACGGAGGAGCCTGGTAGGCTACAGTCCATAGGGTCACAAAGAGTTGGACATGACTGAAGCGACTTCATTTCACTTCACTTACTTGTTTAGATGAATCAGTCAATATTTGGTGTATAAGTTTCCCCTCTGATATATCCTTCTGCAAATTCGTTGACACTCATAGTCATATTGTCATTGTCTGTATACATTGGTTTGTGAACTGGGTAGGGTTATATTTTAGCTTTTTCTTTTTCAGCATCCTCAGTGGGGATGCGGAGAATGCAATGGCATCCCACTCCAGTACTCTTCCCTGGAAAATCCCATGGATGGAGGAGCCTGGTAGGCTGCAGTCCATGGGGTCGCTAAGAGTTGGACACGACTGAGCGACTTCACTTTCACTTTTCCCTTTCATGCACTGGAGAAGGAAATGGCAACCCACTCCAGTACTCTTGCCTGGAGAATCCCAGGGACGGCGGAGCCTGGTGGGCTGCCGTCTATGGGGTCGCACAGAGTCGGACACGACTGAAGTGACTTAGCAGCAGTGGGAATGGGGGAGGGGGGACACAAAATAAATACGAATATCTACCTTATCAGAGCGCTATGGTGATAAAACAAAATGGTAGATTTTGAGATGCTTTGAAAAAGTAGAAGGGACATTAAAATATAAGAAATGCACTTATTTGGCAATAGAATAAAAATATTAAGGATTAAGTTTGCTACCTAGACCAAATTCAACTCTTTGAAAGAGGAGTTGTGATTAATTATTTCCTTAAAAAGTCTAGGTTTGGGAACTATACATTTTCTAAATCACCCTTTCTATTGTCAAGTTGTTAAGCATACTGAAGAATAAAAATGCTTTTCTAGGGGGCAGGTGATAGCATTCTCTCTGTTCTCCCATCACAAGGTAACTTTCCAATATGGAGCAAATCGACCTCTTTGGACAGTAGTTTTCATCTTTAAAATGATCTTTTGAAGGTTTAGGTGCATCTTTTTAGCTTCTAAATTGTACAATGCTATTATTCTTTTTCTGTAAAATAATGATTGGATGTTTTAAAGAAAAGAGGTGTTTGTAAAACATCAGGCTCGTCTCATCATTATATATATATATTTGTTGTTGTATGCACAACTTTAATTGAGGGCCACTGTGCAATACATGGAGAAAATGTACAAGGTGTCTTGATAATGACCATTCTACATACAAAGGAAAATAAGCCAGTATTAGTGAGAGAAATTCACCAGAAGAAGAAGTTCCTATTTTATGGGCTCATGATAGAATTTCTATCCTTTAGCTCCATTTCTTTTCTCAATAGCCCAAAACCAATTTTATAACTCAGTTGTCTCCCAGCTAAATGTACAGCCTGCTGCAGAGATGAAAAGTTTGTGAAGCTTAACCATACAAAATGGTATACCTAAGGAGCGCCTGCATATATTTCCAGGGTTGTTTTTAGAGTTGAAAGGCGCTTTGCTTCTGTTTGTTTTCCCTTTTTTTCCTTTCTTCTGTAGGCTTACAAAAACTATTAACAAAAAGAGATCTATCAAGAATAGAATACAGAGAAATTGAATGGGACTGGAAAGACTAAGATTTACATGTGCAATTATATTAAAAGTGCAGTATCCACCAGTGTTGACTGAGGATGAGACAATGTCAGAGTTTCTGATCTCATTAAAGTATTATTGCAAAACAACATCAATTCTTCATGAAACCATCTGGCATCCTTGTCACACTGTGTTTCTACAGTACCACCCATTAGGTCGCCTTGCTTAGCACTAGCCTTGGAGGAATTAAACAATGCAGTTTTCTTCAAAGTGTTCATAAAGTAAATCATACTTAAACATTAGAGTGATGCATTTTCCTCAACGTGATTCCTCTCCAAAGCACAGGAAACACAGATCTATTGCTATGGACAGGTAACAGCAGTTCATATCAGCAATGTGAATCAATGAATGTGTTCATAATCCATCTATTTTTTTAACGAAGTGGAAGAATTAGGAAAGGATGCCTGGCACGTATACTACAATGTGGAGTAAAATATACATGCACGTATGTAATATATATAACTTATATAACATATAGTATATTGTATATTTATATGTAATTTTCCATTATTTATATTCATTTCCTGCTAAAATTTTATGTTCTGAAAAAAAAGGAAGTTGACTTCATTTTAGCAATACATCATATTTTCTTCTTTTTCAGAGAGGAGGCAAATTAGTGCATACTTTCATTATCCTGACAGGGAAATGTCCTGGGTGTCCTGTTAATTGAAACGGACAACTTCCTAGGCTCAAAAATCTGTCAGGTGGTCTTGTTGTAGCAACATAATGCTAAATATGGGCACAGATGAAGTGAGTCACATTTGCAACATGCTGCTGGGTAAATTGATTTAGGGAGATAGAACTTACACTTTGGAAAATAAACTGATGATCACAGAAACATACATTAAAAAACTGCTAATTCAAGCTGATGAAGAACATTCTTGGTATTAGACTTCATTTGCATTCAAGGTCACAAATACTGTGAATACCCAAGGTCAGGGAAGAAAGATAGTGAACCTTCCAAATAATTTATTTTAGATTTGAAGTGTCAGATCCTGTATCATCTTAGAATGTTCTATTCATTCTCTTGCCAAATAAATTGACACTGCTTTTGTTTCTCAAAATGAGGCTTTGCATCAGCTCTCTGGGTAAGTATCCTATGGTACAGTATATTACACAAAAGCAATTTGTAGAGGTGTGGAGAGAAAAAAAAATTAATGTATTTTTGCATCTCGGGAAATACCTATTTGTTAAATAGGTTAGGAAAATGAAACCTTTCAAATACATATTGCAAGAATTTATCAGTATTTTTATTTCACTTGCAAATTTGGCTTCTGGTTTCTCCAGGCAACAGTTTTCTCTTTCTCTGACATGAATGGAGTTTGGTAGGAAAAAAAATCCTGAAAGTTGTCTCCCCACTTCTTAAAAAAACTCCAAACCCCGTACAGCATTTTGCCTAGCAAAGTTAAAAGTAACATAGGACTACCAACTGGCAGATGCTTTATCAAAAAAAAAAAAAGTCTCTCATGTTGGCTAATATTGATCATTATATCTGTACTGATAGCAACTGTATTAGATAGATACTATGGGTTACAATGTTTGCATTTATTATGAGTCATCACTACACAAGTTTATTTATGTGGCTGTATCTTCTGTAAGTTTTACAATATAATTCTGGCACTGCTGATGGTAATTCAAACTAGTTACTTTTTGGATAACTCAAACCAGCCTTTACATTTCTGCAATAATTTTCAGAATTACCCCCATGTTAAATTATTTGAAAAAAAAAACCATTAGCAGAATACACATTAATGAAATATTAGGCCCACATATAATTTATAAACTATGAGATCATATTATACTGTCTTCATTCTACTGTTGGACCATAACCAGCAATCCTATACCCCCAAATGTTTTTGATACAGGAAAAATGTTCAAAAACTACTTGCTGAATGAATAAAGGAGAGAAACAAGATATACAAGACTGTGAAATTGAGATATAAAAAAGTTCCTCAATTTAACTGACAGATGTCCTACTTTCAATAGGAATTTGATAAATAGCTACCCTTTACAAAGTGCTTATTATGTGCTAAGGAGAACATTGTATCTATATTATTTCATTTAACACTTGAAATAATTCTCTCATTTTAAGGATAATAAAATTGTCTCAGAGAGAGTCCAAGAAACTCACACAGGGTCATGTGAAGTGAAGTGAAAGTTGCTCAGTTGTATCCAACTCTTTGCAACCCCATAGATGTCCATGGGATTCTCCAGGCCAGAATACTGGAGTGGGTAGCCTTTCCCTTCTCCAGGGGATCTTCCCAAACCCAGAGATTGAACCCAGGTCTCCCACATTGCAGGCAGATTCTTCACCAGCTGAACCACAGGGAAGCCCAAGAATACTGGAATGGGTACCCTATCCCTTCTCCAGCAGATCTTCCTGACCCAGGAATCGAACTGGAGTCTCCTGCATTGCAGGAGGATTCTTTACCAGCTGAGCTACCAGGGAAAGGTCATGCACCTAGCAATTCATGGAACTGATAATTAACATGTTCCACTCAGGTCAGTCACTCAATCGTTTCCAACTCTTTGTGACCCCATGGACTGCAGCATGCCAGGCTTCCCTGTCCATCACCAACTCCTGGAGCTTACTCAAACTCATGTCCATTGAGTCAGTGGTGCCATCCAACCATCTCATATATCTCAAAACACATGTATCTTTTCCAAATTATTCTAAAGAAATGCTTTAACTATCAAAGGACCCAGTCTTGGGTCTTGCTTATTGAAGTTAAGTGATGATATCCCTAAGGAGCAGTTTTTCTCCCAGCAAAGCCCTTCTACCCAGCTCTAGACACTTCTCCACCCACAAATAGCAACTCTTTCTCTAGGTCTTAATATGACTCATATTGGCCCTTGGTTTTCACTCAAAATGTTTATCATATAAAATAAAGAATTTAATGAATATAAAAATTTTTGAAAAGTCATATCTTTTGCCCTAAATCTAGACTTCCTCCCACTCCCTCCTTACTCACAGCCACCCATGCTACACTATCCATCTAAATAAACACTAACAATTTTCTTTTGAATCAAGTACTTTTTTTTTTTTTTTTTTACCATTTCTACTGACCTCTGCACTTTCTGCCTGGATCATCTCCATAGTTTCCTTTATAGACTCTCTGCTAATTTCTTTCTTTTTTGTTAAACTTTTAAACTTTCTTTTTTTATTAAACTTTTTATTTTGGATTGGAGTATAGCCAATTGAAAATGTTGTGATAGTTTCGAGTGAACAGCAAAGGGACTCAACACACATACATGTATCCATTCTCCCCCAAACTACGTCCATCCAGGCTGCCAGATAATATTGAGCAGAGTTTCCTGAGCTATACAGTAGGTCCTTGAAGGTTATCCGTTTCAAATATAGCTGTGTCTATATGTCCTAGTTTCTAATGCCTCATAGTACTCCTTCTATCCATTGATAACCTTGCTGACAGTTATTTTATCAAAGTGCAATCTAATCATGTCAATTTTGTGCTTAAAAATCTTCAACAACTGAGATTCTTTAGCAGAGCATGCAGAGCTTTTAGCAATCTCTCTTTTTATATTTTTACCTCTTCTCCCCGTATTGGCTCCCAGCTCTCACAACATGTTCTGACTCTGTTGAAGTCCCTACCTACAGTGTGTCATGCTGTTTCATATTTTTCAAAGTAGTTGCACACAGTGTCCACAATTCCTGCTTATCTACAAATTCTGTTATTAAAAAGAATAGTTTGAAAAACTATTAAGCCATTATCTCTTTAGTAACCTTCACTTTTTTTTTTTCCCATACTACCCTCCTTGATGTTTCTTGGTTATGTATTGTCCCAATTAGACTCTCCTGGGCTTACCTGGTGACTTGGATAGTAAAGAATCTGCCTGCATTGCAGAAGACCTGGGTTCAATTCCTAGGTCAGGAAGATCCTCTGGAGAAGGGAATGGCTACCTACTCCAGTAAGTATTCTTGCCTGGAGAATTCCATGGACAGAAGAGGCTGGCAGGCTAAGTCTATGGGGTCGCAAAGAGTCAGACACAACTAAGTGACTAATACTTACTTACTCCATTATAATTATTTCCTTACATGCTTAATTATTTTATTAGCTTGTGAGCTCACTGAAGATAAGAGGTATGATTAGTCACTTCTGTCTTCTTAACATTTAGCACAATGCCTGGCACAAAATATGTGCTTAATTCAAATAGGTATGAAATGTACCTTAGTGCTAGAGGAAAGCATGGCAAACCACCCCAGTACTCTTGCCTGGAGAGTTCCATGGACAGAGGAGCCTGGCCAGCTAAAGTCCATAGGACTACAAAGAGTTGGACACGACTGAAGTGACCTAGCATGCACATACATGCCTTAGTGACTAAACAATAACAACAACAAAATAATGAAATGTGCCTACTACTAGGCCCATACAGTCAAAGCTATGGTTTTTCCAGTAGTCATGTATGGATGTGAGAGTTGGACTATAAAGAAAGCTGAGTGCTGAAGAGTTGATGCTTTTGAACTGTGGTGTTAGAGAAGACTCTTGAGTGTCCCAGGGACAGCAAGGAGATCAAACCAGTCAATCCTAAAGGAAATCAGTCCTGAATATTCATTGGAAGGACTAGTGCTGAAGCTGAAGCTCCAATACCTTGGCCACCTGATGTGAAGAACTGACTCACTGGAAAAGACCCTGATGTTGGGAAAGATTGAGGGCAAGAGAAGAAGGGGTGGCAGAGGAAGAGATGGTTGTATGGTATCATTGACTCAAGGGACATGAATTTGAGCAAACACAGGGAGATAGTTGAGAACAGGGAAGCCTGGCATGCTGCATTTCATGGGGTTGCAAAGAGTTGGACATAACTTAGTGACTGAACAACAACAACGATTATTTCTAAAATTCTCTTCTCCTGATCTGAAGTCATATTTTCATAAGTGTAAATATCTACTATGAGAAAGCAAAACAGATCTCAGGTCTCAGCTAGCTATCTTGAGGTTCTCTTTTCCAACACCTATGGAAATCTTGCAAAGTTTTACAGAGTCACTGTACTTCCTCACCATTCCCATAAGGGATTTCAAATAAGTCAACAAATCTCACAGCTGGTAACTTCAAAAGTGGGTGAATTACACATCTTTTTTTTTTTTTATAAGTGTTGATAAAGAGAGACCAAGGTCTTAAAAAAGTGGGCAATGGGAGTAAGAGGATTGATATGACTATGATAAACATTTGTCCTGATCTGGGAGCAGATAATTAAAGAGACTGATGCTTAGTCACTTCAAATGTCCAAACTGATTTTAGCCAGTATATAGTGAAATTTGGATCTATGGAGGCCTTTATCCATCATACTACCCTATCCTTCTAAAAATAATAATTTTTCCCAAATTATGTCTAGCTGGGAGTTATTTTTTTAAGCTGTCACAAACTAAATAGAAGACCAAATGTTGATATTTAAATCCTAAGCATAAACAGGAACTTAACCATTGTCTCCTCCATGACATCGTTAGAAAACAATTTTACTCTGTTTAAAAATCCATTTCAAATTAAGTTGCAGAAAGCATTGCTAACCATTTAATGCATATGGATTTTGGGATTGAGTTTTTCCCCTTTAAATTTATAAATATACCACAGGATAATATTTCTGACACCAGTGCACTTAGTAAATAATTTAATTGATCCCAGTTCTGAAAAACTGACCTCTATGTAGTTGAAGTTGTTCTCCTCTGCCAAGTTATAAATAAAAATGCAGCAATAGTTTTTAGCTAAAGTATAATTATGACCACTATGACAGCAGAACTGAGGACAGCTGTTTAAATAGGAACAAGGTGACTCCAAAGAAAAACATAATGCTTATGGAAACATACTCAGTGCAGCCTTCATTCTAAAAACAACAAGCAAGAGATTAGAGCATTGAAGAGGCACGAATTTATTCCTCTTAGCTTTTATCTGGACATAATATGTGAGAAAATTCACTATAAATGCCTTACCTCACACAGATGCTGTGATGGTGAAAGGATATATCTTCAATGTAATTAGTGCAAAACAACTTTTTTCTTTCATTTTTTTTTCTTAATTACACACTCCATTTAGAATGGCAACACACAAATAAAAGATTGCAGCTATATTAGTTGAATGTGTTTTGGTGGAGGAAGGACTATCATCTGACCCAATTAATCTTGATTTGGGATAAGTGCTTGATAAATGACTTCCCAGGAAGGGAGGCACCATGGTTCATTGCCCGTGGTTTTCATCTTAGATCTGCTGCGTACTCACTGTGCGACCTTGGCAAAGTCACTTAACTTCTTACCTCTTTTTGTTTGTAAAATGTAGCTAATCCTAGCCTACCTAACCTAGCAAAAATAAACACTAACTCTATAAATTCAATAGATATGAGTGAGAAAGATTACTGATACAAAGGATAAACATGGTAGAAGATGACTGTATCACACAAGCCTCTGAACAAGTTGCTTTAGGTAGAACCAAGTGTTTTCAAAACCTATGTGCTTTCAATGAATTTATTAAACAGGTGCTATAATATTTATTTTGGTCCACTGGACAAAGATCTACCGGCTGCCTAAAACTGGAACAATATAAATACTCTCTTTATTGGCTAAGACAATAGTCTTAGCCAATATACTTTGATCCTATTTGCTATTTAGGCTCTGACTCTTCTGGTTTAAACCACCAGCAAGGTAGTGCCGATAAAGGCAGTAAAAATATTAATCAACAAAAGACACTGCCAGCAAGACAATAGCTGGCGGCAACTGATATGCACAATTAAAAAAGAGGAAAAGTAAAGTTGACTACTCATTGTTATTTAAAATAAAGGGATAATATTGCAAACATTTTTAAATGGAGTCAGGTATATGAAGTAAAAGCTTATATAAGAGTAAACCTATAGCTTTGAATCTTAAATTCAATATGAAAAGTTTTGAATATGTTTTAAAAAATGAAATATTTCCACCAAATATAGGCATGATTTAGAATGGTTAGAGGGAAGAATTCTAAACACTACTCTAGATGGTATCATTTAGATGGTACCTAATGGTATCATTAGAACTTTTTGAAAAGAGTTCTAATCATATTTGAATGTAGAGTTTCAGCTTAGTTCAGTTCAGTCATTCAGTCGTGTCCAACTCTGTGACCCCATGGACTGCAGCACGTTAAGCTTCCCTGTCCATCACCAACTCCCAGAGCTTACTCAGATTCATGTCCATACAGTCAGTGATGCCATCCAACCATCTCATCCTCTGTCATCCTCTTCTCCTCCTGCCTTCAATCTTTCCCAGCATCAGGGTCTTTTCCAAGGAGTCAGTTCTTCCCATTAAGTGGCCAAAGTATTGGAGCTTCAGCTTCAACATCAGTCCTTCCAGTGAATATTCAGGACTGATTTCTTTAGGATGGACTGGTTGGATCTCCCTGCAGTCCAAGGGACTCTCAAGAGTCTTCTCCAACACCACAGTTCAAAAGCATCAATTCTTTGGTGCTCAGCTTTCTTTATAGTCCAACTCCCACATCCATACAAGACTACTGGAAAAACCATAGCTTTGACTAGACGAACCTTTGTTGGCAAAGTAATGTCTCTGCTTTTTAATACGCTGTCTAGTTTGGTCATAGCTTTCCTTCCAAGGAGCAAGTGTCTTTTAATTTCATGGCTGCAGTTACCATTTGCAGTGATTCTGGAGCCTCAAAATATAAAGTCTCTCACTGTTTCCATTGTTTCTCCATCTATTTGTCATGAAGTGATGGGACTGGATGTCATGATCTTAGTTTTCTGAATGTTGTGTTTTAAGCCAACTTTTTCACTCTCCTCTTTCACTTTCATCAAGAGGCTCTTTAGTTCTTCTTTGCTTTCTGCCAAAAGGGTGATGTCATCTGCATATCTGAGGTTATTGATATTTCTCCCGGCCATCTTGATTCCAGTCTGTGCTTCATCAAGCCCTGCATTTTGCATGATGTACTCTGCATAAAAGTTAAATAAGTAGGGTGACAATATACAGCCTTGACATACTCCTTTTCCTTTTTGGGACCAGTCTGTTGTTCCATGTCCAGTTCTAACTGTTGCTTCCTGACCTGCATACAGATTTCTCAAGAGACAGGTCAGGTGGTCTGGTATTCCCATCTCTTTCAGAATTTTCCACAGTTTGTTGTGATCCACAGAGTCAAAGGCTTTGGCATAGTCAATAAAGCAGATGTTTGACTGGAACTCTCTTGCTTTTTTGATGATCCAACGTATGTTGGCAATTTGATCTCTGGTTCCTCTGCCTTTTCAAAATCCAGCTTGAACATCTGGAAGTTCACGGTTCACGTACTGTTGAAGCCTGGTTTGGAGAATTTTGAGCATTACTTTACTAGCATGTGAGATGAGTGCAATTGTGTGGTAGTTTGAGCATTCTTTGGCATTGCCTTTCTTTGGTATTGGAATGAAAACTGACCTTTTCCAGTCCTGTGGCCACTGCTGAGTTTTTCAAATTTGCTGACATATTGAGTGTATCACTTTCACAGCATCACCTTTGAGGATTTGAAATAGCTCAACTGGAATTCCATCACCTCCACTAGCTTTGTTTGTAGTGATGCTTCCTACTTGCTTCCTTCCTTCCAAGGCTCACTTGACTTCGCAGTCTAGGATGTCTGACTCTAGGTGAGTGATCACACCATTGTGGTTATCTGGGTCATGAAGTTCTTTTTTGTTTAGTTCTCCTGTGTATTCTTCTTAATACTGTCTGCTTCTTTTAGGTACATACAATTTGTGTCCTTTATTGTGCCCATTTTTGCATGAAATATTCCCTTGGCATATCTAACTTTGTTGAAGGTATCTCTAGTCTTTCCTATTCTATTGTTTTCCTCTATTTCTTTGCATTGATCACTGAGGAAGGCTTTCTTATCTTTCCTTGCTATTCTTTGGAATTCTGCATTCAGATGGGTATATCTTTCCTTTTTTCCTTTGCTTTTCCCTTCTCTTCTTTTCACAGCTATTTGTAAGGCCTCCTTAGTATACTATTTTGCCTTTTCGCATTTCTTTTTCTTGGGGATGGTCTTGATCACTGCCTCCTGTACAATGTCAGAAATATCCATCCACAGTTCTTCAGGCACTCTGTCTATCAGATCTAATCCTTTGAATCTATTTGTCACTTCCACTGTATAATCGTAAGGGATTTGATTTAGGTCATACCTGATGGTCTAGTGTTTTTCCCTACTTCCGTCAATTTAAGTCTGAATTTGGCAATAAGGAGTTCATGATCTGAACAACAGTCACCTCCCAGTCTTGTTTTTGCTGACTGTATAGAGCTTCACCATCTTTGGCTTCAAAGAATATAATCAATCTGATTTCAGTATTGACCATCTGGTGATGTCCATGTGTAGTCTTCTCTTGTGTCATTGGAAGAGGGTGTTTGCTATGACCAATGCATTCTCTTGGCAAAACTCTGTTAGTTTTTGTCCTGCTTAATTTTGTACTCCAAGGCCAAATTTTCCTATTACTCCAGTTATCTCTTGACTTCGTACTTTTGCATTCCAGCCCCATAATGTAAAGGACATCTTTTTTTGATGTTACTTCTAGATGGTATTGTAGGTCTTCATAGAAGTGTCAACTTCAGCTTCTTCAGCATTATTGATCGGGGCATAGACTTGGATTAATGTGATATTGAATGGTTTGTCTTGGAAACAAACAGAGATCATTCTGTCGTTTTTGAGATTGCACCCAAGTACTGCATTTCGGATTCCATTGTTAAGTATGAGGGCTACTCCATTTCTAAGGGATTCTTACCCACAGTAGTAGACATAATGGTCACCTGAGTTAAATTCGCCCATTCCAGTCCATTTTAGTTCACTGCTTCCTAAAATGTCGATGTTCACTGTTGCCATCTCTTATTTAAACCTTTCCAATTTACCTTGATTCATGGACCTAACTTTCCACGTTCCTATGCAATATTGTTCTTTACAGCATTGGACTTTACTTCCATCACCAGTCACATCCACAAGTGGGTGTTTTTGCTTTGAATGAGTCTCTTCATTCTTTCTGGAGTTATTTCTCAACTGTTCTCCAGTAGCATAGTGAGCACCTACTGATCTGGGGAGTTCATCTTACAGTATCTTATCTTTTTGCCTTTTCATACTGTTCATGGGATTCTCAGGGCAAGAATACTGAAGTATTTTGCCATTCCTTTCTTCAGTGGACCATGTTTTGTCAGAACTCTCCAGCATGACCCATCCGTCTTGGGTAGCCCTACATGGCATGGCTCATTGTTTCGTTTAATTAGACAAGGTTGTGGTCCACGTGACCAGTTTGATTAGTTTTCTGTGATTGTGGTTTTTCATTCCGTCTGCCCTCTTGGAGAAGATAAGCAGCTTATGGAAGCTTCCTTATGGGAGAGACTGGTTAGGTTTAAGAAAAAATAAATTATACTTGTTATGAGAGTTATTTCTGATTAAAGTATCTGAACTGATTTTTCTCTAGAAGTTGTCAAAATACCCTAGTTTTATGTCTTAAAGAGAACTGAAATAGTCAAGAATCTTATTTGCATATGAATAAAAATGTACGACTTATTCTTCTAATATATTTTGCTGGCATTTACATTGTATAACTATCTATATAAAAAAGGTACTCTTCCTTATACTATATCAAGAATTGATCCGAATTTTTCCTTTGTTTCTAGAATTGGCTTGATTAAATACTTTATTCAGATGTCCTGGAAATAGACTAGGTGTTGTTTTAACACTCTTTATTCACTTCAACAAGTATTTATTAAGAACATACTATGTGTAGACAGTGTGGTGAATAAAGATGCACACACAGTTTCTGCTTTCAGTTTAGTTAAGGGGACATTACACAAATAAACTGATGAAAGAGTATATACAATAGCTTATTGAGAATAGCACTCTAGGAGGTAGAAATAATGTTGATAAAACTGATCTTGATAGGGCATCTAGGTAGGATTCTCTAAGTGACTCCTGAGCTGACATGTGAAACAGATGGGTGTTAGCTGGGTTGATGTGGAAGCTGGCAGAGATGGCAGGGGTCTCCAGGCAGAGGACAGTGCATGGAAGGAGGTGCCTTGTGACATTAAGCCTGTGTGTTGTACTTAATGAAGCAAAGAAAGAGGAGAGATGAGGTTGGAGGTGGGTGGGGGCATGTCCTCTAGAGCATGATAGGCCTCATTAAGGAGATGACTTCATCTGAAGAGTGATGATAAACCACAGAAGGAAAATTAGCATTCTGGCTACAGTGCAGTGACTGTCTTGAAAGAGGCATGGGGCGCAGCTATCAGAGCATTCTGCTTTTATCAGAAGGAACACTTGTCTACAGAAAGTTATGTTTTTGACTACGTACTTCACAAAGAACCCAGAAATATTATAATGATTTTTTTTCTTGACTCCTTCTGAAAGCAAGAGCTATATAGTGGTGATTTGACTATGTAGATCTCAGAAGTGGCACAGAAACAAACAAGAGAATTGGAAAAGCCCAACACCTTTCCTTCCACGTTGAAAGCTCTGTACATGTATACAATGGTTAGATAGCATCACCGACTCAATGGACATGAACTTGAGCAAACTCTGGGAGATAGTGGAGGACAGGGAAGCCTGATGTGCTGTAGTACATGGGGTCACAAAGAGTTGGACATGACTTAGTGACTGAACAAGAACATATATTTGTATTTTTATGAACAAAGAAATGTGGTTTGCTATTTGTATATCAGAACAGTACCTGCTTGAACAGAAGACGGCTTAAGCCCCGAAAGTTAAGATACCCTCCAGGTGACTGGATCCAGTCTTGTTCTATAACTTAAATCAATATTTAGTCCATAATCTTCTATAACAGATAAATGTCATAAAACTTAAGCACTGCTTATCTAGGTATGGTTCACCTATCCCTGAACTAGAATCTATTGGATGGATGACCACAAATGAAGATTCTGGGCCTCTCAGTTCTAAACCTTCCAGTACTTATGTGTGCCCCAGGAATCTGCAGACAGAAAACATCATAGGTGATTCTCAAGAAAACCCATGTTTAAATCTCAGGCAATGATTGACAGGCAGTCACATATATAAGGAATCAGTTGGGATCTTATAAAATACAACTTCTCAGGATTCACACCGAGAAATTTTAATTCAGGGGATTTGGGGGGGTGACTAGTCATAGATATTTTCCCCCTGCAAATCTCAGGTGTATTTTAAGTGCAAATAGCTATTAGTATAAAAGTTCTTCCTAGTTTATTTGAACTATTTCTTAGTAAGATCTCTCAGAAGGCATATAGACCCCTGTACAGGAAGCTCTTTGAAGCCAGGGCCACTATGTTTTTCAACATTCTCTCTTTAACACTAGGATAGGGTTAACACTTATTGTTCTTTGGACCTCAAATGAAATGTCATTGCTTTCTTAACTAGATGGAATGCTCCTGATACAGTTTCATAGACTTCTATAATTTCCCAAATCACTCATCATACTTCTTTGTAATAAATTGATTGTTTTTCTTCTAAGTCATTAGTAAACTCTGGGAGACATTGTCTACTTTATGCCCACTAGCACTGGTAATATGGAGCAGAGGACCTGGCCCTTAATAATGTATTAATTAAAAAATACATGCAGTAAATATTAAGTAAATGTTTCCGTTACTAGAATACTGTGATCTCGCATAACCTCCTCTTCAGCAGTAAAACTATACTTCATTTAAGGTTTCACATGAGATACTAAAGCAACTTTTCAAGATAATGTTAAGAAATAAACATGAAATTCTGCTAGAACTTATCAATAATGCTTGGCATGATAGTGCAAATCTGGCCACATGTCACCATTTCTGCAGCCACAGTCCTAGTCCAAAATGCCTCTTTCCCTTGAATAGACAATCAGACTTGGAAAATGAAGGCATCCTCATGGAAGCAGTCAAGAACTAGATATTAAATAAAGGTATGTTTAGAGGATCTAGCTTTAGAAGAAGATTGTCTTCAATGATTGAGATAATGAAAATTTAGATAAAATGATAAAATAGTTAGGGTGGGGTACTGAAAAGAATCTTGAGTATCCACAAGGATGGCTTAATAACTGATTTCAGAACAAGGCTCTGTAAGTCTATATTGCAGAAACAGAGCAAATATAAGTGAGAGTAAAATGATCAGGATCTAGGTATCTGGGAGGCATTAAAGGAGACACGGAGGTTGTTAATCAAGAATCCAGATTTCATGAAGAATATAGTAAAGAATAATTTGGCAGGCTTTGATAAGTGGGGTTTTCAAATATGAATGACTTCCCTCCTCACTTTCATATCAACTGCTCAGTTGCTGAGTCACGTCCAACTCTTTGCAACCCTACAGACTGTAGTCCGTCCAGCTCCTCTGTCCGTGGGATTCTCCAGGCAAGAATAGTGGAGTGGGTTGCCATTTCCTACTCCATTCATATCAAGAGAAGTAGCAAAAGGTACGATCTTCATGGGAAAAAAGGCAATGGGAAATGTTATTATGGACAACTTATAAGAGGGCATGATTTTGAGAGGATAGTTTGTTCAGAATGAAATTAAGTATTCCATGGAAGACAAACAAAGTAAGGACATGCCATGAGAGATATTCCCCATCTTTTATTTTCTAAGAGAAGCAAGGGACAGCGAATCTAATCTTCAACTTAGAATGGAAAAAAAAAATCATTTAATTTGTTTCTTCCCAATTTTCATCTTGTCACAGGTTCTTTTCAATTCTAATTCTATTGATTTTTCCACCTCTTTCTTCATAGTACTAGAAAATTATTGAAAGAACAGGATAAAGAAACATCAACCTACTGTAATAGGAATGCCATAGAGTCCATTTAGCAATAAAAAGAAACTCAAAAAGCCTCTAGTAAAACCTCAGAATCCACACAGAAGTATTCCACTCAGAGACACTGAAAAGAAAGTTAGGAAATCTTAGAAATATAATTAGAGTTCAGGATTGTGGATCCAGGAGAGAGCATGGTGACAGCAATGGCAGCAAGTGTCATGAAGTACAAAGAATGCTTCTCTGGGCAGAGTGTTAAATATCTATGGAATAAAACACCAAATCTGGGCTAGGGAGAAAAGATGATAATGAAGAAAAGGTAGAATAAAAGGAGGGCTTTTATTCCCTGGTGGCTCAGACGGTAAAGAATCTGCCTGCAATGCATGAGAGCTGGGTTCAATCCCTGAGTGGAGAAGATCCCCTGGTGAAAGGACTGGCTACCCACTGCAATATTCTTGCTTGGAGAACTCTATGGACAGAGAAGCCTGGTGGGTCCATGGAGTCGCAAAGAGTTGGACACAACTGGGCAACTAACGCTAACAGAATAAAAGGATGAAACAAACAGAGCTGATAATGATGGCAAACGAAGGAGGACACAGGTTAAAGGACAGAATCTCAAAATGTTGGAAAATATAAACATTTACAGTTAATCAAATTATAAAAATAATCAAAATATCACCTGGATTAATGTCTCATGTCAATATGCAATATACCTTACAGTTAAGAGTCTGAGTTGTGGATTTATATTTATTTCAGTTCTTTTGATTGACAGCTAAGTAATCTTAGGCACTGACTTTACTCTTTAAAGTCTCATCCTTTGTCAGTAAAATGGGAAAAATTAGGTTACTTACTTCATCGAGTATTTACACTGATTAAATGAAATAAAAGATACACCTATTTATCATGGTGCCAGGAAGCAACTAAGAACTTTATACATGTAATTTAGTATTAATAACTATGATTTGCTTTGTTGTCTTTGCTAAAATTCATCAATACTGAAGTGTACAGACAACCAAAGATTATTCTGGGTGTCAGGGGAAAATATAGAGTTGCCTGGTGTTTTAGACAATCCACAGGGTGGATGGCCTTGCATAAACTACTGAAAGTTCAAAACAGATTAAAAAAATCAGCAGAATCTTCATATAAATGGTAAAGATAAAGTCACTAAGATTTAAATACTGTTCTAAGAATGCACAATGTACAAATGTTGATAGATATTTGCTTTCTCATGCAAAGTACTAAAAACTTATAAAGCTTTTAAAATGCCATCTTTCCTTTCACAACAGTCTTAACAGAAGTTGTCACATGATAACCAGAAAGGTATTCTTGGTGCAATTTAAACATGTAATTAAAGTGAGCAATTCAGATTTTAAATTTAATGTAAGGCATCTAAATGGAGCAGTTATCTTATAAGTAATTTTGGGAACATAAATACATTTAAAGCAATGTTAAAGTTTCTGAAAGTTTTACTACAATGCTTTTCTCGTGGAAGGAAATTGTTCTTGGGTAATATTTTCATGTTCAGGTAGTAAAGAAGATAAATCAATAGAAGTTTTATTAAACTCCTGCTATGGTAGATGCTATGGGCACTGGATACAGTGGGGCACTTATTCATGAGGATGTTAGCTGGGGAAATAAGGCTAACAAAAAACAGGAGAAAACAGTGGAAGATGATGCAGTCATCATTTGGAAAGCCTTATGCATTCAGCCTGAAGCTCAGGTCAGGATCCTGTGAGTCATTTGTGATTCCTCTCTTTCCCCTAATCTCTATATTATCAAAACCTACCTATTCCACCTCCGCAAAATGGTCCAAATCTGACCACCTCTCTGCATCCTCATAGCCTCAATTATAGACCAAAACACCTTCACCTTTCCCTTGAATAAATGCTTTAGTTTCTTAGCTCCACTCCTTTTTACTTACAGCCAATATCCTACCTGATAGTCTGCATAAGCAAGCAAGTACTAGTCACTCAGTCATGTCCGACTCTTTGCGACCCCATGGACTATAGCCCACTAGGCTTCTCTCTCCATGGGATTCTCCAGGTAAGAATACTGGAGTGCGTTGCCATTTCCTTCTCTAAATCTCCTAATAATGGGAAACAATCCTAAAGGAAATTAACCCTGAATATTCCTTGGAAGGACTGATGCTGAAGCTGAAGCTCTAATACTTTGGCCCTCTGATGTGAAGAACCAACTCACTGGAAAAGACTCTGATGCTGGGAAAGATTGAGGGCAGGAGAAGAAGGGGACAACAGAGAATGAGATGGTTGGATGGCATCACCAACTCGATGGACATGGGTTTGAGCAAACTCTGGGAGACAGTGAAGGACAGGGAAGCCTGGTGTGCTGCAGTCCACAGGGTTGCAAAGAGTCAAACACGACTGAGCAACTGAACAACAGCAAATGGTAAACAAAACTGACTGAAAAAAAAAAACCAAAAACTAGAAACTCCACATAAAATATATTTTATTCTTGCTCCAGGAAAATAGTTCCATGTGCCAAATGACTAACTTACACATACACTTGTAAAATACATCTTCATTTTAATTTCATAACTACCTGAATTAACTGTGAGCTATACCAGCCCAGAGGACAGGGAGGTCATT
Source organism: Giraffa tippelskirchi (assembly GCF_054371585.1). NCBI lineage: Eukaryota > Metazoa > Chordata > Mammalia > Artiodactyla > Giraffidae > Giraffa > Giraffa tippelskirchi. Next base: position 111,215,516 of record NC_137278.1, on the reverse strand, counting down.
GTGGCCTGAAGTAATTAAAAAAGCATCTTGGAGGAGGCTGTGGGAGGGGCTTGAGATGGGCCTTGAATTATGACTGGATTTAAATAGCTGCTATACTTAGTCGCATAATTTCCCCTCACCTAATTTTGAGGGGAAATTTGCATCTCCTCTATGCCCAGTTTCTCCTGGCTGGCTCCCATGCCTGTCAACAGCAGCAACCCGTTTGCTAAAAAATGGCCAACAAGGTAACTGTGAATAATTTCAGGCTGAAAACACTTGAAATGTCCACAAACTGAAATGTTAATGGGTAGAGCACCTTAAGAATACATTTGTATGGACTTTTAAAAAATTTCTCTTGGCAGCTTTAAAAGTGTACAAAGCAACACAAGAGCAGGAGCTATATATTTACTGAAGTCAATCATCATTTTATAACATCTTACTTACTTGCAACCAAACTGTGCTTCAAAGTTATTAATCACAGTAATAATGTATTTCATCATATGGTTTGACATGGTTCATCATAGGAAATGTGGGAACTGTGTTGTAGGACTACCCTCTTATCCTGCTCTACAATCAAACTTACCGAAGAAAGCTGTGAAACTTTCTGAGAATATCTTCTGTGAATCTCTAATAATCCTATATCGTAAATTTTAGATAACCCAAAAGAAAACAAAAGGAAAAAAGTACAAACAAAAACAGTTGGGAGAGATGTCATTTCAGGGAGTCTCAGAAGGTGGCACCAAATATTCATCTGTACTGACTGCCAAAAGTCAAGAAAAGCGAAACATACAAGTGTGCAATGAGTAGCATTGAGTAGTTTTCCAGAAAGAGCATCTGTTGCCTGGAGCTCATTCACGGTCATTGGCACTTCTGCCTTCCCTTGTCCCCTCATAGTACACTCCAATTACAACTTATTATGGAAACTGCTCCTTGCATAACAGCCACCCTTTAGCCTTGCAACTTCGGCCAAACAGGTGTCAGCTGTTGGAAATTTTGCACTGGCCAGTCCTAACCAAGTGTACCTTTGATAATCCAGAATCTAATATCTTGATTCCCATGTCTTATGTAAATGATCGTCATATACGGGCACAAGTAAACCTGTCTGAGATAGAAAATCCTAAAGTAATGAATGCCATCGCTTCCTCTCCAAGCTAGAATGGAAATTGGCACTTCTAGTCAATTTCAGAGCTTCCCTGGTGGCTCAAGTGATAAAGAATCTACCTGCTTCCTTATCCATTCATCTGCTGATGGACATCTAGGTTGCTTCCATGTCCTGGCTATTGTAAACAGTGTTGCGATGAACATTGGGGTACACGCGTCTCAATGGAATATTACTCAGCCATTAAAAAAAATACATTTGAATCAGTTCTACTGAGATGGATGAAACTGGAGCCCATTATACAGAGTGAAGTAAGCCAGAAAGAAAAACAACAATACAGTATACTAATGCATATATACGGAATTTGAAAGATGGTAACGATAACCCTATATGCGAGACAGAATAAGAGACACAGATGCATGGAACAATTTTATGGACTCTGAGGGAGAAGGTGAGGGTGGGACGTTCTGGGAGAATGGCATTGAGACATGTGTATTGTCATATGTGAAACAGAGCACCATTCCATGTTCGATGCATGTGACAAGGGCTCAGGGCCGGGGCAATGGGATGATCCAGAAGGATGGGATGGGGAGGGAGGTGGGTGGGGGGTCCGGGAAGGGGAACACATGTAAACCCATGGCTGATTCATGTCAATGTATGGCAAAAACTATTACAATATTGTAAAGTAATTAGCCCCCAACTAAAATAAATAAATTTATAAAAAAAAAAAAAAAAAAGAATCTACCTGCAATGCAAGAGACCAAGGTTCAATCCCTGAGTCAGAAAAATTCCCTGGAGAAGGGAATGGCAATCCACTCCAGCATTCTTGCCTGGAGAATTCCATGGACAGAGGAAGAGTTTGTTCTTCCTGGAAAAGGATCTTGGGTGAAACACCTGTGTTCAGTCCCTGGGTTGGGAAGATCTTCTGGAGAAGGGAACAGCTACCCACTCCAGTATTCTTGCCTGGAGAATCCCATGGACCGAGGAGCCTGGCAGGCTACAGTCCATGGGGTCACAAAGAGTCGGACACAACTGAATGACTAAGCACACACACATGGCCGTACTTGTTTACCTGTCTATTGTTTCAGTCCATAACCTCTAAGTTGGGGCCATGTCTACTCACTCATAAGGATCATGTAGGTTATCTGAACACATATTAATAATAATGTTAGTGAATGTATAAAAATAATAATTTCTGAAGGGCTTCCTATAGGTCAGATACTGTGATTTACATGTATTATCCCATTTAATACATATTAATATACGAAAGCCCTGTGAGAGAGACATTATAAGCCTTATTTTTCCTATGCAGAAACTGCACATTAGTGCGTTGCAAAGACTTGCTCAGCTTCAGAACTAGTAAAAAGAAAGCTAGGGCTGTGATCTAGGTTTCTGTGACTTTAAAAAATCCATGTTCTTTATCTTTGTGAGGGTACTTTTTCCTATTAATAAACATTTGTTTAATTATGAATATGTAAACATTTATTTACATAATATGAATAAAGTATTGTCAGGTTTAAACATTAAATGGTTTCAGACATTTTGTGACTTCATTCCTGTTCCCATTCTAAAGTCTATAGTTAGCCTCTAACACATAAGGTTAGCTGGGGCCCTTGAAACAAGGGGTTTTCCAAGCATAGTTTTAAAGGAGGCTTCTTATTTGTTACAATGCAGAGGGCTACCAGAAAGTTCTGTTGTGCCCACACAGTAAGGATACCAGACTCTTTATGAGATGCCATCCATCAAGGTTTTAAAGCTATGTTCTAGGAAACCCTTCTTTTCATGGCAGTATTATGCATGCAGAGTTAAGCTTCAGGTGTTTACATTCTCATCTGAAGTTAAAATGAGCATATGAACACATTAGTCACCAAACCAGCATCATTATGGAGTGGGGAGGGTTTTGGAGTCAGCTACTTTGAACTATCATTTACAAATATGTGACCTCGAGTCAGTTACTGAACCCCCTTCTGCCCTATTTTCTTTATCTAAATATGTAACTAATAATTTTTTTCATCGTAATATTGTTGTGAAGTGAAATGAGATAAAGTACTTAAAGGAAATGGGACACATTAAAAACTTGAAAAATTCTCACAGCTATATTCAAGTTGTATTCTCATTTTCACCCTGTATTAACAAGTGCTACTATCCTATTGAAATATACCAAACCAATAGCAATGTCAAATACCTCTCTTTAGCTCCAATCCGCCAGAACAAAATAACTTAAACATAAGATATCGTTGAAAATTTATTGAAATACAATTACTTATACTAACTAAACAATAATAATGATAAAGTTTGTATAGGGTTCAGTGTTTCTCAGCACTTTCTAAGTGCTTTATATCCAAAACATGCAATTTATTAGGAACATAAGAAAAGTCAGTAAGAATTAGCTAAATTAATTAACATATTATAATTATTAGAAAGAAGTTGCAATTGCCATCACCTTTATATTTTATTTATTTTCAAAAAGAATGTAAGTTACCTTTAAACGTCCAAATACATTGCTTGGGAAATTAAGAAAATTGGTAACTTTCACTACAAATAATTATAAACCAAATGAAATTAAATGAATAGAAGTATGTTTTCTTCATCACTGCTTTGCATATATAAACTACCTGTGATTGTTTTTTCTTGATTAGAATACTAGGTTGAAAAACAGGGTTCTTAGATATTTGAAAGCATAGAAATTGAATTCTTAGTGGCATCATAGTTACCTTAAAGATGAAGGTTAACTGTTAACTGTTTTATTATGGTTTCTGCTCATGGCAGTTTTTCCACATAAATGATGTTTTTTAAAATGCTGGCAATTGTTATTTTAAAACTGGAAGAAAAGAGAATTAATCCTTTTAGAGGGAGTGCTGATTCAAACCTGCTGGAAAAAGAAATAGCTCTAATCTGACTTCAAAGCAGAAGAGTTTCTATAGAATTATGAACGGGACTATCTAATGTACTGATGAATTGAGAAGATAGATTCCATCATTGAAAGATAAAATATGAGTAGGTCACAAGTTATATAAATATTTAATGCTTCTTCAAAATCGAAAATTAAATGTATTTTTAAATTCACCTCTAGAAGGATCATTGTCATTCAGGACTTTGGAAGGATCTACAGCACAATGTAAATGAAAATAGAGCTTTTTGTAGTCAGAAACAAAGAAACAGTAGTCCCTCAATGACACATATTAGGTCTGTTTTTATTATAATATTATTTACTTGGCTTCCCTGAATCTCTCAAATTTTTTTCTAATTTTGCAGTCATGTCTTAAGCTCGTATCCATTAATATTTACACGAAATTAGAAAAGTCTATTTTGCCGCCTACAACTTTGCCACCTTGGGTTTTAAATAACACATTTATTACAACCTTATTATCATTGACTAAGACAGGTGATGTACTCAAGGCGACATGAAGGTGGAAATCCAGGTGCATTGAAAGAGTGAACACTGGAAAGTCATTAAATGGATTTTGTTTTTTCTGGGTCAATTCTGGACCAGAAATTATCAAGGGACTAGATCCAGGAGATGTCCCATGTTGTAAACACTAAAATGTCTAGACACTGATCCCTGGGTCAAAGGCAACTATAATATTTCAGGGAAAAATTGGAATGGAGTGGAGTGTTTAGCCTGACTATCTTGGCCCCATTCCAGGTTGAGAGATTGTAGTCAGGTTTTCTTAAATCCCCGCTGTTGTTTCTTTTGGAGTCTGTACTCTCATTCAGTTCCTTTCTTAAATGACTTTGCAGTATTGTTGTGTTCAGTTAAACAACTGCTGTGTTCCACTCCAGTGGTGGATAAAGTGATTTCTGTGCTCAGTATAGAGTTTGTAACACACTCCTTAGGGGGTGAACGGTACAGCACAAATGTATCCTCTACTCATTTTAAAAGAAAACTACATACTGATCTTAATATAATAGATATGTATTTTTTAAGCCCAATACTACAGGGTTCATAAAATCACTTTCCAAAAAAGAGAATAAGAGTTCAAGTTTTGTTTAATGTTGGATCCTATTCTTCTTATCTTGCCTTACTTCACGATAGAAGAATCCCAATGGAATGACTCAGCAAACTTGAGATTCAAACAATACACGGTCATTAAGCAAATGGAATGTGCTTACTGATGCTCAACTAAATTCACAGTTTGAATAGATATGGAATATAAATGAAATAAGATCAGGGCAAGAGATCAGGGCATCTCAGTAAACACAGCATGAGAACATTTTCTGTGTGGCTTGCTCACTACCTGGATACTGAACTTGAGGTTCAAAAGCGAAACTTCATTCATTGGAAAAAATCTGTAAAGCTATGAAATGATGACACAACTTGCATTCTAAGCAAAATTTCCCCTCATAATAAGAAAAAAACAATAATGTAAGAAAAAGCCAAGCAAGGAATATTTCTCCTTGTACTCACAAGTGCTCTGCTATTCTTTCTGCCAAAGAAATTTCAACTAAGGTAAACAGGTTGTTCATAAATGCAAGTTATTATAAGTGACCAGTAAGCAGATGCTGGGATGAATTTTAATTTATACTTTTTCTTGCCAGAAGGGAGCAAACTGCACTAACATGCTCCCCGCCCCCATGCCCCTTAAATTTACTTCATCCATGAATTTCTGCCATTCTTTTTAACTAGTGAAAGATTATGATAAAGATTATGGTAATGTTGCTTTAACTTTTTGAAAAGTATAAGGAGGAAAAAAGGGCATAAATATTTCTATCTTTTTTCTTTAAAAAAGTATCTGTAAACATTTCTATGCATCCTGCATCAGCAGATTTTTACTGAAATGTTTTATTTTACTATGCAGATGATGAAAGCAGAGCACAGTCTTAACATGGAATTAGAAAACCTTGAAATTACTAAAAGCAAAACCTCTCAGTTAATCCAACCACTGAAATAAATCCACATACTCTGTTTATGATTTTAATTTTGAAACAAGTGCCAAGAAAGGAATGTTGATGTGGATGAAGACAGTCAAAGTGAAAGTGAATACTCATGATAAATTTCATGTGATGAAAAGCAGATGGTCACTCTGCACCTTTTAGTAAGGAATATAGTTGTCCCTCAGTATCCCAGGGAATTGGTTCCAGGACCCCTGCAGATACTGAAATCCAAGGATGCTTAAGTCCCTAATATAAACTGGCATGGTATTTGCATAAAATGGCACATACTCCCATAAACATTGAGTCTTCTCTAGATTACTTAAAAGATCTGTGTAAATACTATGTAAATAGTTGTAAATACAATGCAAACACTATGTAAACAGTTGTTGGAGTGCCAAAAATTCAAGAGTTGTTTATTGGAACTTTCTGGAAATTTTTCTCTGAATATATTTAATCCACATTTGATTGAATTCTGTAGATGTGGGGCCCTTGGATATGGAGGGCTGTCTATTTGAAAATCCACATCACTTTGACAAAAATATTCTCCTCTGAAAACCAGACTTTACAATGTGCTGTTCCCTCAGGCATCACTGACACGAAGAATAGACCATAAATTGGTAGTTTAGGGTGCCTTTCAGTTCCAGGTTTTCTGAAAGCACTTCACAAAGCAATTAGTCACATAATGATGGTGTGCTGGCTTCTTTGCAGCCTCTCTGTAGCCACTAATAGCACACCATCTTTCCAACAAGTAGAATGGATTGTAGAGATGGCCGTGTAACATCTTTAGTATTCTCAGCTCTGATCACATTCTCTTCTTAAATAGCATGTTTGGACTTTCTTCTTATTTATAAAACAGCTTAGAGTTAGTTCAGTTCAGTTCAGTCGCTCAGTCGTGTCCGACTCTCTGCGACCCCATGAATTGCAGCACACCAGGCCTCTCTGTCCATCACCAACTCCCGGAGTCTACCCAAACCCATGTTCATTGAGTCGGTGACGCCATCCAACCATCTCATCCTCTGTCGTCCCCTTCTCCTCCTGACCCCAATCCTACACAGCATTAGGGTCTTTTCCAATGAGTCAACCCTTCGCATGAGGTGGCCAAAGTATTGGAGCTTCAGCTTCAACATCAGACCTTCCAATGAACACCCAGGATTGATCTCTTTTAGGATGGATTGATTGGATCTCCTTGCAGTCCAAGGGACTCTCAAGAGTCTTCTCCAACACCACAGTTCAAAAGCATCAATTCTTCGGCGCTCAGCTTTCTTCACCGTCCAACTCTCACATCCATACATGACCACTGGAAAAACCATAGCCTTGACTAGACGGACTTTTGTTGGCAAAGTAATGTCTCTGCTTTTAAATATGCTATCTAGGTTGGCCATAACCTTCCTTCCAAGGAGTAAGTGTCTTTTAATTTCATGGCTGCAGTCACCATCAGCTTAGAGTTAACATATATGCTAATTAAAAAAAAAATCCCTAAGCATTGATTTTTTTTTTTTTTAAGTCTAATTAGACATAGGATCTACAGTTGATGTCCTTTAAATCATCCATGACTGCTGAAATTCCAGAATGTTTTACTGTCACTCTAGAAGCCGCTTCAGGGGCTTTTTTCTTTTTAACTGAAGTGAACTTTATAAAGGCATTGTAAAATATCACCATTTTAGTCTATCAAATATAACATGTAAAAGAGAGGAACTGGTTACCATACTGGCAGCTTTCATCTATTTTAAAGGTTAAATAGGAACTGTCCCTTAAACTTACTGTGATTTTTTTACACTAGAATAGTAATGAATACAGATATAGACAGTAGTGGTATTCTGACTATAAAAGGATACTAAAGGCAAATACTTTGGAAGTCTTCACTTTTGGAATTCTTTAATGTTCCATTACTTAATTTATTTGAAATGATTTCTGTTGATAATTTGGTTAAGAAAACTTTATTTTGCTTTTTCTTTTCAAGTAAAGATATATTTGGGAATTTAAGTTGGCATTTCATGGAGTGTCCCCAGTACATAGACATTTCACCAATGGACATCACAATAAAGGGTAAATCACTTGGTCCTACAACAGTATTTTGAATTCGTGAAAAGATTATAACAAAACATTTTCTATGGAAAACAAAATACCAGTTGGAGTCTTTTGGCCCTAGAACAGCGTCTTTAAGGATTATGAGACAATCCAGCATCAGTCTTGATTTTTTCCATTGTAGAGATGAAGTATAATTTTCTTTTAAGGATAGAAAGCTTCATATCTTCAAAATGAAGAAGTAGTTAAGGCAGTTCTAAAAAGTGATTCTTTAAAAAACCATTTATCTTTGAAAACAATAGAGGTATTTTGTTTCCAAGGGGAAAGTTTACTATTTTTAATATTTCCTCTTTTTAGCTGAAGGAGAAAAATAGCACTCTCCTTTCCATTTTGCTTTGCATCTGAATCACAGCTTAGTAATGGTGAATTAATGTTGCATTACTTTTGAAATAGACCCTGTCCTATATTTTAACATACCCTAATCCAATTTAATATAGTCTGATCTCACATCAGTAATGTTTGCATTTATTTCACGTTTCAAACATTTTGCATATTTCCACGAAACCTGACTGATATATTTAAAATAGTCAGCATTTCTCAGTATGAACTACCCAATTGTATAATCAAAATCCTGCCACCTATTAAGTGCAAGTGCTTATTTAAAATATGTGGTGATTAGAACTTTTCTCTCAAATCACATCTTATTGAAGCTAATGAATTCTTAGTAGGAATATTCACCAGCTTCTACATTTCAGTGATGATCCCTTCCCCTCCTTTTCACTAACATATTGAATACACTAACTACTAACAGTGACTAATTCCTGAAAAACCTCTGATACAGTGGCAAAGGACTGCATTGGACCCTGCATGACACATACCTTTCCTCTTTCAAGCACATAAGCTCAAAGTCTGAATATGGGATTATTTTAATTCTAGTTGCTATTATGTACATATGTTCCGATAGATGTAAGTTTAGTCCAGGAGAGACAATTTCTGCCAGGCTGAAAGGATTATAAAAGGAAGGGCACCACAAGTCATCACTGAACTTGTCCTTGGAAGGGCTGTTAGAAGCAGTTTATACCATGGTTATCCTGGTTTTGAGCATCACCATTAGTCTCCCATTTTTAGACCAAAAAATATAAAAACATGTCAAAGATCTAGGTTCTTTAAAAATAAGCTCCAGAAAATGAAACTATAGATACACAAAATAATCTCTCTTTAGCAATCATATCATCATAACATCCAAATCACTAGCTGCTCTTCCATGGGAGGAGTTACAGGTCCAAAACACAGTCACTGCCAAGATCATGCTAATGCTTTTGAATCATGCCAGTGTGGGGAAAAAAAAACAACCCAGCAGATAAGAATTTCACTTGGTGGTCAGCACTTAACTATGAGTATATATTAAAATGTATTTATTGGTGAGTGGAAGAAAGGAGAACTATATAATATTAGCTGGGTCTTGTCACACACTCATGGAGCCTTGCTGCTGTAGAACTTCAATGTCATTACCCCAGAGCAGGACCTTTTTATCACCTCTCTTCATTCCACCCATCCCTTGATAAGTAATAATGTAACAGAGTGAAATTTTCTACCAATACTAAACTCAAGGGATGTACAAAATTTGGTTGGATTTTGCATATAACTATGCAAGACAAGTTGTTACACTTACCATTTCTGAGCATACATTGTGTGGTAGGAGATAAGATAAATGCTTTCTGTGCAATAGCTGATTTATTTTTAAGAACTGTCTCAGGAGGAAGTCCTGATTATTGTCTCAGTTTTGGAGAGAAGGAAACCAAGTTTAGTGAGGTTAAACAGATCAGCAGAGGTCACAAAGCTAGAAAATGGCGGTCAGGATTTGAATCAATTTCATCTAACTCACTTGAAGGGTTTTCTTCTTAAACATGGTGGTAATTCCACACTGCCTCCACACATTTCCTCAAGGTCATGTTGTTGTTTAGACACTGCTTCATGATTTAATATCTTTTCAGCACATGTTACTCAGTGCCTCCATGGGCAGCCCCATACGAGGTACTGGGTGTTCATTCATTACACAGAAGACATAGTGGCTGTCCTCATAGAACTTACTGTCCAGTGGCCTAGACAAAGGAAGCAGCACTTTTCCCTGGCAAAGAGGAGTGACTTCAGATAAGGAATAAGGATGGCACTGAATTCACACATTCAGGGTTACCTTTCAAGGACAGCAAATGAAATTTGCTTTTTAATGAAATCCTGACCCCTGTGCTCTTACCCTTCCAACCTTCTCTTCACCTGTTTTAAAGGTCAATATCCATAAATTATATCCATACTTGGTCTTCATTTCAGTATTTTTATTTCTCATAGGTGAACAAAATGACTTCTAATCAAGGACAGCATCGGGAAAACTATGAATACAGCAAGAGATTTTCAGGGTGCAGGGCTCTCGGATCCTGTTCTTTTCCCCCCTTTTCCTTTTGGGTTGTTATAATTCTTCTGTTCCTCTCCTTGATCTTGGGCAAAGATTTGGTATGAGTCAATATCTAACTTGTTTTGACTTAAATCCACTTGACCCTTCCCTGTTAAATGTGGACTCAAACTCTGAACTTTTGTGAAGTTATTTTAGGTATTCACAGCACTGAAAAGAGAGACAGGGTTGACAGGGACTGGACTCAACCATCTAGAACTATTCCTCAGAGCAGCTGCTTCCTCTAACTCTTCATTAGGTTACTGAGTGAGAGAATACTCTGAACATGGTGTCCTCTGCAAAACACATGCTCTTCTTATCCCATTCTTTCCTCTGTCTCCTCTTTATCTTCCTTCCCACCCATCCTCTCAACCTAACTCTACTCTTTTCTTCTCCATTTCTCTTTCCAAAATAGGGAATGAGAAAGAGGAAAAGAAATTGGAAAGTGACAGTTTTAGGGTACAAGTCAGCCCTGGGAAGAAAGAAAATCACCTCTGTACACACTCCTGTTGCATTCACTCAAGAAACTCAAGAGGAGAGGAACAATTACACATTCTCAAGATTGTTTATGTTCCTATGCTTCACAAAGCAAAACATGAATACCTCCTCTCAAAGCACAATTACTATTAGCAGCACAAATATACAACAATTTAGGCAAAACAGAAAGGCCCAGGGCTTCAGGAATAACATGATCCACAGATGTCCTTGTATTTTGATGATCTCTTCTTTTCTTTTCAGAATTCTAAGAAAATATTCATAATAGAATCCTGTTGAGTTGTCTGGGGCTTGCTAGTTGAGAACAAACACATTGTCCATAGGAATGACTCTCAAGGGCCATGGCTTTCTTCCAAGAACAGCTTTCCTAGCTATTGATAATTTATACAGGATAGGCCCTTCACCCTAAATGGAAAAGTCAAATTATTTTCCTGCTAATTTGGAATTTGAACTGAGAGATACAGGGTGCTAAGCTGTTGGATCTCTAGGACAATTCTAGAAGCCCAGGCAATATATTCTTGTCACTGAGACCTCTCTCGTCCCATTCTCCCTGAGGTGTGAAAGCTTAGTGCTTCCTTGGGTTCTGTAGATATCGCAGTGCCTTTCTGATAATATCACTGAGATTTATGTCAGCTCAAATGGTTTCTATAGCTTGCCACTCAAAGATTCTTACTTAATACTGTGACCAGATCTATATTTAGGTCTGATCAGTCCAATGCCTGTGAGCAGTCCAATGCCTGTTTCTCTGAGATTCTTTAAAACATTGCATTTCCAAAGTCACTTGTGTGAGTTTATCTGTATTCTTTATCTTTCTCCTTTATTTGATCCATTTTCTGAATTTTGCCAGACTGGATTTGGGTGGGTAGGGTAAGGAAGGCAGATGGAATGGTAGGATTTGATATATGACTCTGTAGAATCCTCAACTCCTATTGTGCTTTGGGATTATTCTTACATAGACTATTTGAAGTAGTATTTAGAAACAAATCTCTTGACCGTCTAGAGCATCAATATGGTCTTTCTGAATTTTGAGGTTCTTCAATAATACCTTTTACTCTTATCATCAAAACTCAACACTAAGAGAAGTTTAAAGCTCTTCCCTAGGGCTTTAACAAAGTTCCAGTAAAACAGAACTTTCAGAAGCCTAGTAGAGTTCACATTTCCTGCTTTCCTCTTGTTAGTGTCAATATGCTATAGCTTTTACTCAAAAAGAAATGTGTTTTTGCAAGGCTCCCCAATAAAATCCTGCAATCAACGTTTCCCTTAGGTAGAGATCATGCTTAGTTGCATTTCCCTAAGCCCAAATTATGATAGTAGAGGTGATCAAGGAACTCTCTTTAAAGAAGCTAGTCTTTGATAGCTAGACTTTGATATGAAACATAAAGTTATATTCATTGAAAATTATGATTAGTATCCATTTTTCATAAGTTACCAAATGCACTGAGGCACTGAAACATAAAAGTGACAGCAAAAGCTGACAAAGATCCTCCAGTTCTCTTAAAATAAATGACATGAAGGTGGAAAGGGGTAAAAATTATACCCATAATTTTATCTGTAGACCTTTCTATAATAATAATGAATGGTAAGAGACCTGGATTATTAGGGAAACTGACACATGGAAAACTAAGTTCAGTTCAGAAACGTCAGGCAAATTTTTGATTCTAAAAGTGTAGACTATTACTTAGTAAATCTTTCTTCCTCAACTAAAGAATGTCAATGTAAATTAAGACTGAACCCAAATAACAGCACAGGGTTCATTCAAATGGGGATTAATTTGGGGATTGGATACCCCTTGGGGCTACTTCTTACTCAGTATTCCTTTTTTCTTTTTCTTCTGGGGAACCTTGGCAGCAACTGCAAGAATTGTGTACCGAGTCAAAGAAGATTAGATAAAATCCTCCCAGTAGGCTTTCCCTGTCTAACCTACTTGGGGTAACTAGCATAGATAGAATGTAGGTATTTAATAGAAATTAATCTCTTTCTGTTATTCAGTCTTCCAATGCTTCACTCTAATACTGGCTACACTGACATCCTAAACTATGCTGGCAAAATGCTGCTGTAACACAACCTCTTTGCTGCTAGAAACAAAAAGTTCTTGAGAATGCCCTTGCTTACGCAGCTGCTTTACGTGATTACATCTTTACACAGATGCTAATTACTCTCAGGAGAAAGCTGCTCAAAGCATCAGGTGAGTAAAATAATCTTGCAGTGGATCCCAAAGAGTGACTTCAGGGCTATTATGTATGATGAATATTATTCCTCTCTCTTGTCAAGATCTGAACTCTTCTCTGAAGAAAGTAGGACAGATGGTAAAGCCTTTATAAATAATATCCAGCCAATCATCAGAATGGGTTACTGAAAGTAGATATACATATTAGATTTTAGCCCATTCCAAAGTGTGGGCCCAGTTTCTATGAGACCGAAGACTCACAGCCAGCTTGACTTGGGAACTCTTGCTAACACTTCAGTCAGTGGGCCTCAGACTTCACTGTGCATTAGACTTCCTCTGGGAAATTTTTTTTAAAGATTAATGCCCAGGCCTCAGTATGGATTAATTTATTCAGGGTCTCAGGAGCAGAATCCAGCTGTGAGTATTTTTAAAGCTCCGCAGGTGATTCTAAGTTGTAGCCAAGGTTGAGGGTCACCTCCGTGGTTGCACTGCCTCGCTGTGCAACTGAGTTGCACCGCTGTGCAACTCAGTCTATATTTGGTGACATCAGTGCGGTTGTGGCAGGTGGGATGGTTGATTGGAAGAAACAACACAAGGAGTCTCTGGTGGAAACAAAAGCCCTGCCACACTGGGCAGTGATGATTGGGAGCAATCATTTCAGAAACATCAACCACAGAACAAAAGACTCCCTCCAAACAAAACAAAATGAAACCCGATAACACAACTCCAAAAGTAAACATGAAAAGAGCTAGAAATAGCAACAGACGGGCTGTCCAGTGATTGTCTTATAAAAGGGCAAACTACACAGATATCTGCTCATCATTCTCTCTTCAGAAGTGAAGTAACAATAACACAGGAACAACTGTAATGTCTTATTGATTGTGGCTGGTACAGTTAAAACATTAAAGAGTCACCTGAGTGCTTCTTTAATGCTTCAAGATGTAGAGACACTTTAGGTGGTTACATTCCCACGTGTGGGCTCAGTCGTGTCCGACTCTTTGCTACCCCATGGACTGTAGCCCACCAGACTTCTCTGTCCATGGAATTTTCCAGACAAGAATACTGGAGTGGGTTGCCATTTCCTTCTCCATTACATTCTTACAGTAGGTCATTAGTATTAAAGATCAATCGTGAATGGATACCTACGAAAGACTAAAGGACCCTGGTAGATTGATTGGAGAGAGAATCTACTCAGGAGAAAGTAAATATACGAACAATGCAGGAAGGGGTTGGATGATTCGAATACCAAACTGAGGCCATACTTAAAAAAAACATATCTTAATCGGCTATCAAGTTTTGTGTCACTTTTATGACTGAAAACATTCTTTGTTTTGCCACCAGCCTACTAGCAATCAGAAAAAAATATTATATGATTCCTAAAGGTCTTTTGGCTTTATCTTTGTCTTTAGTACATGCCTGGTGCTCTGAACATAGTTGGAACTGAGAAAAATATTTATTAAATACAGGGATGAAGAACAGCATCAGCCCATATCTCATCATGGCTGAACTCAAGGTCTGGCTACTTAGAAGGAAACGTATATCGAATATGGGCTTCCCAGGTAGTACTACTGGTAAGGACCCACCTGCCAATGCAGAAGACCTAAGAGATGCGGGTTTGATTCCTGGGTCGGGAAGATCTCCTGGAGGAGGAAATGGTACCTGACTCCAGTATTCTTGCCAGGAGAATCCCATGGACAGAGGAGTCTGGTGGGCTGCACTCCATGGGGTCACAAAGAGTTGGACATGACTGAAGCAACTTAGCATGTAGATATATTGAATATAGGATATGGTCCTTTTCAAAAGTATTATTAGACTGAACTATATGAAACTACCATCTTTATAGGTCAAAATAAGTTGAATAGCAGTTTCATATGATTCAACATATATGCTTTTTTCCCCCTTTTGTTTGCTATTTAAAGAATTTGGTGTAACCAAAATGACCACAGTCGGCTTAGTTTGAAAGCTTTTCTTTCCAGAAGCCAGATGCTATGAATGTATAACGGCTTCTAGAAAAACAAAATGGGGTCTCAGTGGAATAGCTGAATTTCTGACCAGGCATCCACATCAGCAAACAATATGTAAAACAGCATTACAGCACCTGATGTCAAAGGCTTCAAATATTCAAGGATGGCTGATTTGATGCATGAACCGGATCTCATCAAGAATGTGGAAACTGATTATTCTGAAGGAAAGAATATCAAACTGACAGAAAATAAAAGTACAGATATTTGAATATGACTCTCCTTCTTTGCAAGAAGAAGATTAAGCAGCTTAGTCAATATTCGAGCACACCTGTTTGTTCTGATAAGAAATATATTTTTCGTATGATTATGTGTTCTTTCACAGTTTGAGGTCCAGGATAATTTAGGTCTGACAGTTTCTTATGCTGTTTTAGAGAACAGAGACATCTAACACAGGCTTTAAGTCATTAGGACGCTGTCATAATAGTAGTGTTGTTGGTTGGTGCACAGGGATTTATTAGCCTATAGCAGCCATCGTGGGGCTCACAAAAAATGTCAGAGAACAAACATCCAAGTGTGAAGAGGAAACAGAATTCTCTCTGCAGTAGTCTTAGCACTAAGTATTTTGAGGAAATATACTTTTGAGGAAAAAATATGCTTTTGAGGGAATACTCCAGGGCTTCCCTGGTGGTTCAGCTGGTAAAGAATCCGCCTGCAATGTGGGAGCCTGAGTACGATCACTGGGTTGGGAAGATTCCCTGGAGAAGGGAACAGCTACCCACTCCAGTATTCTGGCCTGGAGAATTCCATGGACTGTATAAACCGTGGGTCACAAAGAGTCAGACATGACTGAGCGACTTTTTTTTATCATGTTATTTTGAGGAAAGGTGTCTAAAAATGGTTCTTAAATAAACTAAATAAGGATATGCTAATGTATTCATTTTCTTCCTCCAAGCACCCAACGGAATGGACATTGTGAATTTCTAAATATCACACATGGACATCTATAGCTCAGCTACTTAATTCAATGACATTAGTAAGAAATATATTCAGTCACAATTCAGTCATACAAGGCAAACACATAACTGAAACAAAACTGTTGAAAAACAATACTAATTCTTATTGCATCTGATGTACCTTATATTTTTGATTTTGTTTCATTCTATCCCTCTTAAAATAATTGTTCACAAACAACTAATTTGATTCCATGACCCATTAATAGGTCACCATCCACCATCTAACAGGCACTATTTTAAGTTACATCTTTTTTTTTTTAATTAATTGCATTTTATTCAGCACTTTTCTTAATGGAACCTCATGCCACTGATAAATGACAAGTCAAAATAGTTGGGGAAAGCATGTATACCTTCAGTTCTTGTCTTTGGAATGGTGTTGGGAGGACCCTTTTCAACTACTGCGTCTAAAGGACACTCTGCTAGAAAGGTCAAATACCTTGCCCAGAGTCACATGGACCTGGCAGAGATCAAATTCAGGTCCAGACATAAGCACTTCTAGAACTTCTGATTGTTCTATCCATCCACAGTGATCTGCAGGTGATATTTGTTGTTTGTTGCTCTGGGGCAAAGGTAAGGAGGAGCCATTCTCTTCTTTTCCCTATAAATGAATCTTCCTGACCACTAGGGTGACTTTAGAGCTGGGCAAAGGGCAATGGCAAGAGCAGGACAATGACCTTGGTGAAGAGTTTGGTTCCTGGTCTGCATTCTGAGGCCCTAAAATTAAGGTTCCAGGAAATAATGACTCTTCATGTAATGACCCTCACTACAAAACTATCACCCTTTCCCTCAAACAGTAATCAATTTGATGAAAACATACTTATCCACAAAACAATTCAGCATGATTTTATAGAATCTATAAAAAGATTCAGTGCTTATGTATAGCTATCAATTTTATAAATAGTATCCAAAATGATGAGGTTGTGAAAACTTGTTAATGTAAGAGAGTTCATAGAAAATGCTGAATGTCTGAGTTTTTCTAATCCATTTGCAAATCAAAATGATTCCTCTAGAATTTTCTTGGATAAAAATGTCAGTTTATGATTTCAAATGAATGATGAAAAATCTTCTTTCAGATAAATGATTCAAAAGGACTAAGTCTGGCCTTTAATTTCAAATTAAATTTTGCTTTCATCTATGAAGTCCAAGGGAAATGAATTATCAGGGGGTCCACAATTTTTAAATATCTATCTTAATTAATCACAGTGTTTTCGGCATTAGCTATAGACCCAGAAAAGACCTTGATTCTGGGAAAGATTGAGGTCAGGAAGAGAAGCGGGTGACAGAGATCAGATGGTTGGATAGCATTACCGACTCAATGGACATGAGCTTGAGCAAACTCTAGGAGATGGTGAAGGACAGGGAAGCCTGGTGTGCTGTGCAGCCCACGGGGTCGCAAAGAGCCAGACATGACTTAGTGACTGAATAATCCCACTAGACACAGAAGACATGATAATCTACTAGTAATTTTCTAAGAAAAGAAAACACAGGGTTACTATGGAATATAAAACATTTGAGTTAGATAGAAGGAAGTGTTTCTAGAAGATGTTGTAAGAGTCCCTTTTTTAGAAGGCTTTTACTAATTTCAAAACTGCCTAGAACTACCCTGGTGGTCCAGTGGTTAAAACTCCATGGTATCACTGGAGGAGGCATGGGTTGTCCCCCGACTGGTAAAATCCACATGCTATGCAGTGTGGTGTGGACAAGCAAACAAACAAAACCTGCCTAGAGTCAGGCAAGAACTACGTAACTTCTTGGCATTTCTTTTAATATTATGTTTTTCCTCAAATATTTCAAATTTGATAATTATTTAAGATCTGTTCAAATGGAGTAAATGGAGCACTAAAGAGTAACATCTCTTCTCATTTTCATGTCATTTTTATTCATAAGTTGTTAGGTAAGAAAAATGCTGTTGTTCTGAAGCAAAAAGTAACGTAATACAAGGGATGCATTCATGAAGTTATTTTATCTTAAAAGTAAAACATAGATTCTCACAAGACCCCATTCACTTGCTTTGCTTCCATAATTTATGTCCTTCACGCATCTGTCACACACATGCTGTCCCTTGCCATGGTGTTTGTCTTTGATACCAGTGAGTCTGACTTGCAGCATGCAGCCCACGTTTCTCCCAATATTAGTTTGATACAAAAGTTGGACAGATGCTTGAATAGCAAGTACTTGTGGCTGTTCCTTTGTATTTTCCTTCTTTATTACATTTGCAGAATCAAAAGCAGATAAGCTCTTACATCAGCCACTGTTTTCAGTATCAGGGAGACATACACAAAAGATATGTGAACAAAATGCAATTTGACATGTCAATACGAGACAGACTGTTGTAGGAAAGTACCAGATAATTAAATTTAAGAAGGAACCTAAATTTCAGACTTCTCACAATACAATGTGATATGGCAGACAGAGATAAGAATTTGTACTTAAAAACTCATGCAGATATCAACTCACATTGTTTTGCTGTGTAATAGAACAAATAGAGCAAAGTAGCAGTATGGAAGGACAGTGTAAGCTTGATAGTCATGATTTAAATGCCAACGGCTTCCCTGGATTATTAGTTTTTGACTTTGGGGAAAAAAACCTGCAGTAATAGGAAAGTTGTGGCAAATATGTTTTATCACATTGCTTATTTACTTATCTCCCCATAAGAGGTTATGACCTTGTTGAGGACAATGGCCTGTCTTATTCATCTCTGCCAGGGTGCTTGGCATATGGGAGAGCCTCAGTAAACGGATGAACAGTTAATAGTGATAAGCCCTACTCACAGAGGTGGCAGGTGAATTACAAGAAGCCACCTAACACGTTCACATACACAAGCTCCTGTTCAAATACCATCCAAAGGCCCTCTACCAAAGGTGCATGCATCCTGAAACTTGTTTTTTGGAATTCAGTTTCTTCAATTCTCTTGTACAGTTTCTAAGCTCTCTTTCCAATATTTCTGATTGTCCCATTTCTGATCCTGCAATAGTCTGTCTATCCCTTCACTTAGGCTGATTTAATCTCTCCTTTGCCTATTGATTTCATTAATTTCCAGCACAGTCCCTGAGTCAGATATGTTTACATCTGAACTCTATTATTTCCCCAGCAATCTTTCTCTCTCTGAGTTTCATTTATCCTAGACACATCGTGTCCCCCTTCCTGTTAATTTCACCTCACATACTACTTATAGTCTCCAACTAGGCTGTGGAACACTCAAATGCATTGATCACATTTTATTTATCTGAAAAATTCTAATATCGAATTCACTTGCTGTCACTTAGCAAAGGCAGTTCAAATAATACTTGTGATATTAACTATTCTTTCTCCCTATGTTCCAATTTATATTTTTTAGACCTATAAACCCAGAAATATAGGTATATTTTTCCCTAGGATTTTTTATTTATATCTTGGTTCATAGGGAGATGATTAATTTCAAAATTATAAAAACATAGTACAAAATTGTAGACCATTGTTAAGGCATCCCATTTCCAAATTAAGAGGCCCCAGAGCACATAGGTTAAGAGTCAACAAGTATAAAAATGAATATGTATACAAACCATTACAACCATATGAAAAAGTTTCATGACTGGCTGCTCTGACATTTAGTGCCATCCTTAAATCAACTGCTATGTCTAGGAAAACATAGTCTTGTACTTTTCATTCATCCTATATTTTGAAGTAGAAAATGTAGATTATAAAGAAAGGAGGAGGTCAACTAAGTCATGAGCACTAATAGGACAGTGAATTAAGAATGATTTCTACATGTAAAAATAATTTATTTTCCCAATCAAGGAAAAAAAAATTCAACAGATGTCACTTAAAATCTCATCAGGAATCACAGAATTTGTGTATTCATAAAAATGATAGACCCATTATTTTCAACGTATCCTCATTTACAGAAGCACAAATGAATCCTGAGTCTACCTCATAGCACATCCTGTGATAGGTGCTGGAAGCCCAAGAAGAAAGCAGGCGTCCTTGACCAAACTGAGGTTGGGGAGGAAATGTTACACAGGCCAAGCAAAAATATATACAATAACTTCTGCATAATAAAAGCAGATATTTAAATATGTATTACATATAGAGGGACTTGGTATAGATACGGATGCTCAGTAAAGTGGTCGAGGCAAGAGGCTCTAGGAAAATGAATCTGAATAATGAAAACTGATTGGCCTCCGAAAGATCTAAAGGAGGTAATTTCCAGGCAGAAGGGGCAGGGCAAGAGCAAAAGCCTAGAGATGAGACATTTATGGCCTATGGCGATTATGGCTATTATTGAGATCTGGTGAAGTTAAGTCCATAACCAATATATGTAAAATGATAATATTCTAGGCCGTGTTTTTCCCTAAGCTAATAAGAAAACATGAAGTTACTGGAAATCATGGTGTGTGTGTGTGTATGATTCTCATTTGTGATGACAGATAATCTTGAAGATAGCCTGTTTGTTTCATGGGTTTCAATATTCTTTCACTTCTAGAAGCAATGAATTTGTAGGTGGTACTCTAGGCTAGCTGAGTATACAATTTCATTCTTGCAGTAGCCATATAAAAAAGGGTATTGCAGAGAGAGGGTGAAAATATTTTGAGTGTACAGTGGATATATTTTTGGTGACATCATCTTACCCTGATTTAAGAGCCAATGTCTCCTGTAGCAGACATGGATGGTTGTCTTCCTTAGACATTCTGGCATATTATTTAAGAAAATAATTAATGATGGAAACTTGGCCGTAAGAAATGACTCACTAGTCTTGTCAATTTAGATAGTACTCTTTCCTTCTCCAGGGAAAAGGTATTTGATACTGCTCTGAACAAGAGACTTTGGGGAAATCTGCTAGTGATTTTCTGGAAAAAATTTTGCTCTCCAATGAGAAGAGAGAGATAACTGAAAAAAAACGATCACCCTTTCAGGCAATACAATATTCTTTCATTTAGCCTGTTTTCTCTGTTGCCACTTGAAGACACGATGCTTGGACTGCTGCACTGACTCTGCAAACCTGGGGGCAAAGCAAGAGACACTCACAGAGGCTGACCCAGGGGTTTTACGTCAGGTATCTGCTGAGTCAACCCCAGTACTCTGTGACGTTAAACTTCATACACAGACATGGTAAAGTGACAACACAAATGTCAGTAGTATTTATCTTTAAGCGACTTCTGATAAGGTGTTCTTTTATTTGTTGCCAAGAGAATCTTACTTAATACAAATATTCTTTTTATCTTTCCATCTCAGCCATTTCTCCTGGGGCCCAGCCTCTTGTATCTAATGGCCATTTTGTCATCCCTTGAAATGGGAAATAGATGGGGAAACAGTGGAAATAGTGTCAGACTTTATCTTTTTGGGCTCCAAAATCATTGCTGATGGTGATTGCAGCCATGAAATTAAAAGATGCTTACTCCTTGGAAGAAAGGTTATGACCAACCTAGATAGCATATTTAAAAGCAGAGATGTTACTTTGCCAACAAAGGTCCATCTAGTCAAGACTATGGTTTTTCCAGCAGTCATGTATGGATGTGAGAGTTGGACGGTGAAGAAAGCCGAGCACCGAAGAATTGATGCTTTTGAACTGTGGTGTTGGAGAAGACTCTTGAGAGTCCCTTGGACTGCAAGGAGATCCAACCAGTCCATCCTGAAGGAGATCAGTCCTGGGTGTTCATTGGAAGGACTGATGTTGAAGCTGAAACTCCAATACTTTGGCCACCTCATGCAAAGAGTTGACTCATTGGAAAAGACCCTAATGCTGGGAAGGATTGGGAACAGGAGGAGAAGGGGACGACAGAGGATGAGATGGCTGGATGGCATCACTGACTCGATGGACATGGGTTTGGGTAGACTCCGGGAGTTGGTGATGGACAGGGAGGCATGGCGTGCTGCAATTCATGGGGTCGCAAAGAGTCAGACACGACTGAGCGACTGAACTGAACTGAACTGAAAGTCCAATGAGAATCCCAAACCTACTATATAAAAATACAGCTTTCTTTATTCTCTTTTATCTGGTCCTGCTTTAAATCATCTCCACCACAGTGAAAGCCTTTGCCAAATTGTTCAGGGCAAAAGTCTAGTATAATTATTTAATTTTCTTCTTCTTATCCTCCATAACCATTCTATCAACAAGTCATATAGGCTCTACTTTGAAAATATGTCTCATGTCTTTTTACTTTTCTCCTTTATACTGATGTGAGCCTAATCAAGCTACTAACCCTCTCATAGCTTTTTGCCTGCATTGCTGCAATCACTCCTTCCTGGTCTCTCTGCCTGTGCTTTTGACACCTAAATATATCTTCTCCACAGGAACCAGAATGAGTTTCTAAAGTAGTCAATCAGTTCATGGCATTTTCCCATGGAACACTCTATAATGGCTTCCCATTACACTTGGTACAAAATCCAAACTCTCTGCAACTTCCCACAGGAAGATAACACAAGGAAGAATACTGGAGACCAATACCTCTCAGGATTTATTCAACCAAAATTGATTGTTCTGAGTACTATCCTACATGGCTGAAAAGTCAGACTAGTTACCAAGCCTGATTCAGTCAGTCACTTTTTGACAGAAGTTTTTTTTTTTTCCAATTTATTTCTTATTGAAGGATAATTGCTTTACAGAATTTTGTTGTTTTCTTCTGTCAAACCTCAACATGAATCAGCCATAAGTATACACATATCCCCTCCCTTCTGAATCTCCCTCCCATCTCCCTCCCCATCCCACCCCTCTAGGTTGATACAGAGCCCCTGTTTGAGTTTCCTGAGCCATACAGCAAATTCCTGTTGGCTATCTATTTTACATATGGTAATGTAAGTTTCCATGTTACTCTTTCCATACATCTCACCCTCTCCTCCCCTCTCCCCATGTCCATAAGTCTATTCTCTATGTCTGTTTTTCAGTCACTTAATTCATTTATCCAATAAGTATTTTTTGAAAGTGTGCAAGGTGTCAAGCATTATACCTGATGTGTGTGCTCAGTCACTCAGTCATGTCTGACTTTTTGCAACCTCATGGACTGTAGCCCACCAGACTCCTCTGTCTGTGGAATTTTTTAGGCAAAGATACTAGAATGGGTTACCATTTCCTACTC
Organism: Giraffa tippelskirchi; assembly: GCF_054371585.1. Lineage (NCBI taxonomy): Eukaryota > Metazoa > Chordata > Mammalia > Artiodactyla > Giraffidae > Giraffa > Giraffa tippelskirchi. Next base: position 111,192,401 of record NC_137278.1, on the reverse strand, counting down.
CAGGGCATCTTCCCAATCAAGGGATCAAACCCATGTCTCCTGTGTTTGCAGGAGATTCTTAAACCCTGCGCCATCTGGGAAGGCCCATTATACCTAGTGTTGGAGAAGACTCTTGAGAGTCCCTTGGACTGCAAGGAGATCCAGCCAGTCCATCCTAAACGAAATCAGTCCTGAATATTCATTGGAAGGACTGATGCTGAAGCTGAAACTCCAATACTTTGACCACCTGATGCGAAGAACTGACTCACTAGAAAAGACCCTGATGCTGGGAAAGATTGAAGGCGGGAGTAGAAGGGGACGACAGAGGATGAGATGGTTGGATGGCATCACTGACTCAATGTACATGAGTTTGAGTGAACTCTGGGAGTTGGTGATGGACAGCGAGGCCTGGCGTGCTGCAGTCCATGGGGTCACAGTCGGACACGAGTGAGTGACTTAACTGACTAATGCAAAGTGAATATCAAACAGTATATATGCAGACTACTATGCTGCTGCTGCTGCTAAGTCGCGTCAGTTGTGTCCAACTCTGTGAGACCCCATAGACGACAGCCCACCCGACTCTTCCGTCCCGGGGACTCTCCAGGCAAGAACACTGGAGTGGGTTGCCATTTTCTTCTCCAATGCATTAAAGTGAAAAGTGAAAGTGAAGTCGTTCAGTCGTGTCTGACTCTTCGAGACCCCATGGACTGCAGCCTACCAGGCTCCCCCGTCCATGGGATTTTCCAGGCAAGAGTACTGGAGTGGGTTGCCATTGCCTTCTCCGGCAGAGTACTGTAGGCTCTGGTAAAGTTTTATATCTGTTAAAGGGCAGTAGCAGGGGGCAGGTCATGTACAGTCCTATGGATCCTAGTAAGAACCTTATATATTTGTCTGGGATTAAGATATAACTAAATAAGAAGAAGTGAGTAAAACAATGAACCCATACTCCTTGATCCAGCCTAAGAATCTGTGTTTCTTATTTTCTTAATATCTAAAGAGTCCAAATTTCTGAGCATAGCCTGTGAAGACCTTTAACCAACATGAGACCTCATGATTCTACAAGCCTCAGAGCCCTCCTCATATGTTGCAGATATGTATATTTTTCATCTAAGAAAAAAAAGAGTACTGTTTAGAATTAAAATATACTTTATGAATGCCTATTTAACTCGAAGAGGGCACAGACACATTAAAAGAAATAATCTCAAGTCAAAGAAAGCACTGAATGTCATTCTGAGTATCTTAGGGCTGTAGACTTAGTGCTTTTTAAAAATTTAAATAAATATATTCACAAAATTAAAAAAGAAAACTACAAAAGAAAGAAATACCTCATAAAGTCTGCCTTCACATTTGCACTGATCATGATAACATAATGCCTTTCCAGTGTTCTTTGAGGAATGCTTCCTGGCGCATAAACTGTCTCTAAAGACAGACCTCAAAATGTGTTAACAAAATACTTTGAACAACAGCAGCATTTCTGAAATCCAAGGTGACAACAGTGAAGGACAACATTCATTTGAATATAAATTTCAGTACATGAGCTTTTTTGAAAAAAAGAAGTTTTGTTATTTCCTGGTCATGCTTTATTAAATTTTAGTATTTATTCATTCTGCATTGTGTCTTTTTTAAAAAAAGAAATACCAGAAATACTAAGGCACTTTTCCACCTATATTCAGACTAACAATGCTGATGGCATTTTTGGAAAAAAGAAAGCTATGTATCTAATCCTTTCTGTGTGTATGGAAAACCACTCATCATAGTTCAGAATCCTATTATAAAGAGACATATAAAAAACATATATTCCGTTTCACGAACTAAATTTCAGCATCCATACCAAGCAAATGGATGATTTATATTCCACAAGCTAAAAATTGTAGTTTCAGAATATGAACAGAAATCCTTTCTTACTGTGAAAGAGTAATTCATTTCTTTTAGATGAAATCTGAATTTCATTATATATAAAAAAGAACTGTAAGTATTAGAAACCTAATAACTTTTATTCTTTATAGAATTGTTAATTAGTATACTTAAATTTTGCTTTCTGAACAATAAATAATAGGCAGAGGCCAATTTTAGTTTTGAAATGTGTTAGCTAAAACTTTGCAAAAATTGTGGCAATCATGTAATTGTTTCATATTTTTAAAAGAAAAAAACTATAATCTTAAAAAGTTTTAGAGAAAACACATAGATTTCTTTGAACTGTCATATGTTCTAAAGTATCAGAGATCTACAAACTAAATGCCATATTAGAGATACACAAAAACAAACTGGAATAAATGTTTGATAGCAATATAAATTCAATTCTATGGTAAACACAACGATTATATTTTATAAGGTCAGATGTATGCATATAAACTATCTTCCCTATTCGCCAGAAATATTTCTTTCAGTACAAGAATACAAACTGTTACGTTTTTGGTTTGGAAGCTCTTGCATATACAGAATAAACTGGTGGGAGAACATTACCCTACCCATTCACAACCTAATGGAATCAGAGAAGATTAGATAAATATAAGACGGTAGTCCATTTGAAAAGCAGGTAGAGTCAATACAATTTTTAAAGTTTTATATAATTTTTCCTCTCTTTGTGATCTTTTAAATATTGTCGCTCCTTCAAAGTGCTTTTACAAAGAAAAGAATAAGGATGCTGGTGAATAAAAATAGATTAACATACATTTTCCTAACCACAGAGAATTTCTATTGGGTGAATACTTTTTGGAATTATTTCCTTTGTTGATTTCAGCAGACTCTGCAGGACATTTTGCATCCAAAATCAAATTGAAGCATAATGCCCATAAATCAGTTTATAAAGTCTTATTCAAGAGTCTAAATTATAAAAAAAAAATTTCCTCACATCTATGCTCAGAGGAAGAAGCAGTACATTAAGAACCTCCAATATTTTTAGAATTAAAATTGCTGAAACAACAAAGAATTTATTATCTGTTCTCCACCTGGAATGTGCCCATTGGGATTGTGAGGAACGTTGAGAGGGACGTTGACTCTGAGTCTATTCCTGTAGGAGGACTTCCTAGAATAACCTCACAGAATGAGCATTTTTCCTTCTATACTCCATCAAAATAACCATTAAACCCAAATGGTTAAATCTGGCCATTCTCCAGACTTGGCTGCTGTATTAAGAGAAGGCATTTTGGAAACATTTGTTTTTCCCTGAAAGATATATATCTATATATATATACACATAGATATAAAGATCTATCTATCTATCTATATGTATATAACGCTCCCATTGCTCATTCAGTGTTGTAACAAATTTATAAAAAAGTTATAAACTTATAAAAAAACTCATATTTTGCAAATTTATAAAATAACTTAGCACCTAGAAAATTAAGATGTTGTACTCCTAATTCAGAAAATCTTCAGATTTATTACCCCAAGCCTTCCAAGTACAGTGTCAAAACTTCTCTATAAATATTTGATGATTGAGAAGTAGTCTAAAAATTTATTTCATCATTGTCAGGAAAAACTATATAAATTTTTTCACAAAAGATAATTTTCTATCTTTTCAATAAATTCAAGAACAGATTTCAGCACTCTCTTCTGTAGAGCATCATATTCTATCTTCTGCAGTTTCTTCAGACAGTGTAAACACATTTTGCCCTTTACGGCCAGTGTCCACCATTTCTTATAATGGCCTACATTTATTTTAAATTCATATTTCATGCTTCTCTGTTTCTCATTTTAATATCTTGAAATTTCTTTCTTCTCACAAAGTGATGTCTCAAACCTTAAATAATTTGGGTTTTGTTGCTCTTTCTAAATTTCTTTGAATTCTTTTATTTTAAAATTTATTCTATTAGAATATTGTTGATTTACAATGTTGTGTTAATTTCTGCTGTACAGCAAAGTGATTTAGTTACACATACATGTATTCTTTTTCAGATTCTTTGCCATTATAGTTTATTATAGGATCATGAATATAGTTCCCTATGTTAATTCTTGTTTTTTAAACTTTTATTGGAATACAATTGATTTACATTATTGTGTTAGTTTCAGGTATACAGCAAAGCAAATCAATTATATCCATCTGTTTTTAGATCCCATATAAGTCATTACAATAATTGAGTAGAGTTCCCTGTGCTATACAGTAGGTTCTTATTTGTTATCTTATACACAGTAGAGTGTATATGTCAATTGTTAATTCTTGCTATTGTGTTTCAATTATAAATTTAAATTAGAACTAGAGTCTCTAATACAGTGATTATACCTGCATTACTCTTACGTTTCTAGTCGAAGATCTTAGAATAGTGATAGTGCTGATTTTTTAAAGTAGCAAATTTTCAATGCTTCAGCTGTTCTGAACCAAAAACTCCGTTTAATTCACTACATATTTGATAGAAAATCTGAATTCACCTTTATACTATGTTTCTTTCATAAATGTTTTAATTCTTTCCTATTAAATGCATCCTTTATGTTCCCTAATTTCTGATTATCATAATAAATAAACACATTAGCTTCAAGAATTAAGTAGAATGAAATAATGTTTATATACCATTTTATTCCTAGGAAGTTCTAAGTTTTTAATTATCTTGTCCAAATCATAAGAAAATATCAGAGGTATATGAAGGGTTATAATTGATTGTGAATGTTCTGTCTACAATTTGAGGGGTAGATAAGTAACTAACACAAATTTATTTGTCTTAGTAGTTGATCTGTCTCTAGTTCTTAGAGCTTTGCCCTGGATAAAAACACCCTTGCTAAACCACTCACAGTTATTAGGTCTGTTCCTGTGTAGAATTCTCTAGTGCCCTTCCACCTTCTTCACAGAGTCACTATATTACATGAAGAAGTTGGTAATGATCATAAGCTGTCTGGCAAGAACTTACTCCAATTACCCCAACAGTCTTTTCTGTATCTCTAGTTCACCTAGTTGGTTTTTACTAAGTGTGCTTGACACAAAGATGGTTTAAAGGTTCAATTATGGTTATTTACCCACTACAGCATTCTTGCCTGGGAAATCTCATGGACAAAGGAGTCCGGCGAGCTATAGTCCATGGGGTCATAAGAGAGTCAGACACAATTTAGCGACTAAACAATAACACTGAGTATTTATCTTTCACACTATTACAGGATAGTTGAGAAAGACAGGCATTCACATACGTACATATTCAATGTCTGGATGTGCATTTTAAAATGTGATAGTCTACATTTAATGATGGGTCAAGAATGATATGATGATTTAGAAGACACATCTGAAGTTCTGTTCAGAAGAATGACAATGTTACAAATTAGATATCTGAAGAAGTAAATGACAAGGACAGTGAAGCTTCTGTATTTTAGGCCAGCTAACTACCTATCAAAAGGGCACTTCTCTGATGCTATTAAAATTTCAACCTTTTGACACAGAGATATGTCAGCAATGAACTTGGTTTAACAATATGCCATTGATAATAATGTCTTTTTAGTTTAGTGAATCCTAGAATAACCAAGTTTTCAAGGTTGAAAACTGGGGTTTGACTAAAATCACTATATATATATGGTGGTGGTGGTTTGGTCGCTAAGTTGTGTCCAACTCTTGTGATCCCATGGACTGTAGCCTGCCAGGCTCCTCTGTCCATTGGATTCTCCAGGCAAAAATACTGGAGTGGGTTGCTATTTCCACACACACACACACACACACATACATACAGTTATTCAAAATTATTTATGAGTGGTGAACTTATTTTCCTGAAAAAGAACCAATACATTGATTTTGCTCTCATTATTGATAAAAGTTTATATAAATATGGAACTCGAGTTTCCTCTTTTCCTTCAACATATGAAATTATTTTTCACATCGTCATCTTGTATTTTAGTTGACAAGATATCTATTCTTTTTTTTCTTGCTTCTTTATATGCTGTTTGTTCTACCTGATTTTTAAGATCTTTTCATTATCTTTGCAGTTCTGCGGCTTTGTTAAAATATCTGTTTGAATTTGTTTTTCCTGATCTGGTCTGCGGCTTGGAGTGATTTTCTATACGGTCTTCATAGCTGTGTGCTCAGCCACTCAGTGGTGTCCAACTTTTTGTGACCCCATGGACTGTAGCCTGCCAGGCTCCTCTGTCTATGGAATGTTCCAGGCATGTCTTTCTTCAAATATGGAAAACTTTCAGCTATTATCTTGTAATTAATCATCTGGCATTCCTAATAGACATTAGTGTGCTTTCTCATTTTATTCCTGTAAGTATTCCATCTCTTAACATTCTGTGTTTATTGTAGAAAAATTCTTCAGGTGTAATTCACAGTCCATTAACATACTCTTAGGTCATTTCTCTTTTTATCCTAAAAGTTTTCATTAGTTTCTTTAATTTGAAAACTGACTATATAGCACAAGGAACTCTACTCAGTGCTCTGTGATGACCTAAATGGGAAGGAAATCCAAGAAAGAGGGGATATATATATATATATATATATATATATATATATATATATATATGTATACATATGGCTGACTCACTTTGCTGTACAGCAGATATTAAAACAACATTGGAAAGCAACTATACACCAAGAAAAAAACTATAGTTTTCTTATATTTGAGCATTTGATACTTCAAATTTGCTAATTTGTTCTCATAGTGTCTTACTGTGGGTTTTTATTTCTTCTTTCTTTATCTCTATAGTTTTTTAAATGACTAATTTATGTTTTTGTCATATTGTTAAGCCATCTCAAAACTTTAGGATTCAAATGCTCTTCCTTACGATGCCTGCTTATTCTTTATGTTGATAATTCTCATGTGGGGCTTTATCACTATTCATTAAACTGTAAACTCATTTTCAGGTTTGTTTTTTTTTTCCTTCAGGAGTCCTATGTGCCTTGGTTCAGACATGTTTCCATACAGAATTGTAGGTTTTCAGTAGTTTATATAAATTACATTTGGAGGATTCAGGCACTGTGAATAATATGCAATTCAAGCCCCATTCTGGTATATGCCCAAGCCTGGTCTTTTTTTTTTTTTTTCCTTCAATTTTCTACTAACCACTTTAATACATGAATTCTTTTTTTTTAATTATTTATCTATTTTTTAACTTTACAATATTGTATTTGTTTTGCCATACTTCAACATGAATCCACCATGGTCTTTTGATAGTCACAAGAGAGGGACTTTTCCCCTCTATTTCATCTAGCTTCCTATGCAGACAAGCTCTAGTCACTTCCCTGGATTATTGGGTGCAATTTTCTTGCTGCTTCATCAAGGAGGAAGGTGCTCCTTGCTGGTCTTGAGTTTAGGTGAGAATTCCAGTTCCAGATCTCTAACCTATCTTCAATTAGATAATTTTCCTTCCTATTGCCACAATGAATTCTCAGAAGTCTATTCTTTCGTATTGACTAGACACACACAATCCTTACTAAATTAAAAAAATGGCTACTCTGACTTCATCCATAGTGAAGTTCCTTTTCCAGACAGATAGAACAACAGAGCAAAAGATTTATTCTGATTTGTCTCAGAATCAGACACTTAGTCATTAGGAAATGTAACAAAGAAAAATTTGAGGATCAGAAATGATGCTCTTAGTACCTGGGGTTGTAGAGTATTTGACATAATCACCACAATGTAGTCACCCTGACATTACTTAGCCCTAGCTAACAGAAGCAGAAGAGATTAAGAAGAGATGGCAAGAATACACAGAAGAACTGTATAAAAAAGGTCTTAATGATACGGACAACCACGAAGGTGTGGTCACTCACCTAGAGCCAAACATCCTGGAATGTGAAGTCAAGTTGGCCTTAGGAAGCCTTAGGAAGGCCTTACTACAAAAAAAGCTAGTGGGAAGTGATGGAATACCAGCTGAGCTATTTCAAATCCTAAAAGAAGATTCTGTTAAAGTGCTGCACTCAATATGCCAGCAAATTTGGAAAACTAGGCAGTGGCTACAGGACTGGAAAAGGTCAGTTTTCTTTCCAATCCCAAAGAAAGGCAATGCCAAAGAATGTTCAAACTACCGTGCAACTGCACTCATCTCACATGCTAGAAGGTAATACTCAAAATCCTTCAAGCTAGGCTTTAACAGTTTGTGAACTGAGAACTTCCAGATATAAAAGCTGGAGTTAGGGAAAGGCAGAGGAACCAGAGATCAAATTGCCAACATCAGGTTATCATCGAAAAAGCAAGAGAATTCGAAAAAAAAAGTCTAATTCTTTTTCATTGACTACACTAAAGCTTTTGACCATGTGGATCACAACAAACTGTGGAAAATTCTGAAAGAGATGGGAATACTAGATCACCTTGCCTACATCCTGAGAAATCTGTATGCAGGTCAGGAAGCAATGGTTAGAACCAGACATGAACAATGGACTGGTTCAAAATTGGGCGAGGAGTATGTCAAGGCTGTATAATCTGACCCTGCTCATTTAACTTGTATGCAGAGTACATCATGCGGAATGTCTGACTAGATGAATCCCATGCTGGCATCAAGATTACCAGGAGAAATATCAACAACCTCAGATATGCAGATGATACAACCCTAATGGCAGAAAGCAAAGAGGAACTAAAGACGCCCTTGATGAAGGTAAAAGAGGAGAGTGAAAAAGCTGGCTTAAAACTCAACATTCAAAAAACTAAGATCATGGCATCCAGTTCTATCATTTCATAGCAAATAGATGGGGAATAAATGGAAACACTGACAGACTTTATTTTCTTGGGCTCTAAAATCACTGCAGATGGTGACTGCAGCCATGAAATTAAGAGATGATTGCTCTTTGGAAGAAAGCTATGACAAACTTTGATGGTGTATTAAAAAGCAGAGACATCACTTTGCAGACAAAGGTCCAAAGCTATGGTTTTTCCAGCAGTCATGTATGGATGTGAGAGTTGGACCATAAAGAAGGCTGAGCACCGAAGAACTGATGCCTTCAAACTGTGGTGCTGGAGAAGACTCTTGAGAGTCCCTTGGACTGCAAGGAGATCAATCCAGTCAATCCTAAAGGAAATCAGTCCTGAATATTCATTGGAAGGACTGATGCTGTAGCTCCAATATCTTGGCCACTTGATGCAAAGAACTGACTCATTGGAAAAGTCCCTGATGCTGGGAAAGATTGAGGGCAGGAGGAAAAGGGTACAATAGGGGATAAGATGGTTGGATGGCATCACTGACTCAATGAATATGAGTTTGAGCAAGCTCCAGGAGATGGTGAAGGACTGGGAAGCCTGGTGTGCTGCAGTCCATGGGGTCAGAAAGAGTCGGACACAAGTTATCGACTGAACAATAACAATACAGATTGGTTTTCTCAGGCAATATAGATTTATCTAATATGTAAATTTATACATTTCATTTGAGAATTTTAAAGCCTTAAAAGAATTAAAATAAGTGGATCAGATGGATTTTAATGCATGAACGACAACATTAAGAATCAGTGAGATTAAAAAGAGTAGGATCATTGGAAAAAACCTGAAGGAAAAAAATGTAGATTAGAATTATTGGATGACAACTATTTTAGTGGGTCTGAATATGTATGTGTTTGTTTCCTGTTAATAGTCTGCCTCTCCACTAACATGAAACCTCTATGAGAACAGGAGCCTGGACATAGTGCTTGGAAAACTGACTGGCGTAGGAGGTGGTTAACAAAATCACTGTTGATTCAATAAGTATGTGAACCCAGGCTTTATGATGGACAAGGTTTATTATGCCAAGGGCTAGTGCAATTTGGAAAACTCAGCAGTGGCCACAGGACTGGAAAAGGTCAGTTTTCGTTCCAATCCCAAAGAAAGGCAATGCCAAAGAATGCTCAAAATACCACAAAATTGCACTCATCTCACATGCTAGTAAAGTAATGCTCAAAATTCTCCAAACCAGGCTTCAACAGTACGTGAAACGTGAACTTCCAGATGTTCAAGCTGGTTTTAGAAAAGGCAGAGGAACCAGAGATCAAATTGCCAATATCCTCTGGATTATCGAAAAAGCAAGAGAGTTCCAGAAAAACTTCTATTTCTGCTTTATTGACTATGCCAAAGCCTTTGACTGTGTGGATCACAATAAACTGTGGAAAATTCTGAAAGAGATAGGAATACCAGACCATCTGATCTGTCTCTTGAGAAACCTGTATGCAGGTCAGGAAGCAACAGTTAGAACTGGACATGGAACAACAGACTGGTTCCAAATAGGAAAAGGAGTACGTCAAGGCTGTATATTGTCACCCTGCTTATTTAACTTCTATGCAGAGTACATCATGAGAAACGCTGGGCTGGAAGAAACACAAGCTGGAATGAAGATTGCCGGGAGAAATATCAATAACCTCAGATATGCAGATGACACCACCCTTATGGCAGAAAGGGAAGAAGAACTAAAGAGCCTCTTGATGAAGGTGAAGGAGGAGAGTGAAAAAGTTGGCTTAAAGCTCAACGTTCAGAAAACTAAGATCATGGCATCTGGTCCCATCACTCCATGGGAAATAGATGGGGAAACAGTGGAAACAGTGTCAGACTTTACTTTTTTGGGCTCCAGAATCACTGCTGATGGTGACTGCAGCCATGAAATTAAAAGACGCTTACTCCTTGGAAGGAAGGTTATGGCCAACCTAGATAGCATGTTTAAAAGCAGAGACATTACTTTGCCAACAAAAGTCCATCTAGTCAAGGCTATGGTTTTTCCAGTGGTCATGTATGAATGTGAGAGTTGGACGGTGAAGAAAGCTGAGCGCCGCAGAATTGATGCTTTTGAACTGTGGTGTTGGAGAAGACTCTTGAGAGTCCCTTGGACTGCAAGGAGATCCAATCAATCCATCCTAAAGGAGATCAATCCTAGGTGTTCATTGGAAGGTTTGATGTTGAAGCTGAAGCTCCAATACTTTGGCCACCTCATGCGAAGGGTTGACTCATTGGAAAAGACCCTAATGCTGGGTAGGATTGGGGGCGGGAGGAGAAGGGGACGACAGAGGATGAGATGGTTGGATGGCATCATCGACTCGATGGACATGGGTTTGGGTAGACTCCAGGAGTTGGTGATGGACAGAGAGGCCTGGCGTGCTGCAATTCATGGGGTCGCAGAGAGTCGGACACGACTGAGCGACTGAACTGAACTGAACTGAGTAGAGAACAAAGATATATTGGTTGAAAACCTATGAAACATCCAACGAGTTTATATGTGATGATAACTGGTGATATAGAACTGGTCAAGCAATTTCAAGTGTCACTTCAAAGGGATGGAGGAACAAAAGCATTTGGGAAACTCACGCAAGGTTGAGTGGCAATACCATTGTTGTCTTATTAAGCCAGAGGTATAGTCGTTTTTGAAAGCTGTGAAGCAGAGATAGAAATAACTCAATGTAGACATTGACCATTCCTGTTCTAAGACTTTCATTTGAATGTTGCCAATACTCCATTTTATCCTTCACTCTTGAGAATGGATTGGGAAAGAGGGATGCTTTACATTAAAAATCTCTTCAAATCTTTCTTCAATGGATAAAGAACCATTTTTTCCCCCCAGTGGTATTTCTGGAGTGAAGAGGGATTTTAGGAACCTACATGATAATTTCTGTTGTGCCTCAACCTAAATAATAATAGAGATTCTGGAAACTTTTCTTTTAGACATTTTATTTTACTAAAAATTGGAACCAATAAAGTGTTATGGACACTTTTTCCAGGAAAGGTATCTAACTTCTTGCTTCTTACAATGCAGATTAGCTTAGTATTGAGACTTGATCAAATCAAGAGATGCTAACAATTACAGGCCTTTATTTTGCAATTATCAATTTTTCTTTGAAGGAAGAATTTTAGTCATGAGGATATAGTTCTGTTTTCCTTTCCACCTCTACCACTTGTTCTTTAGGTTAAATAAAAGTAAAGGGGACTCAGAGCTGCTAAGACTTCCTTGACTTCCAAAGAAGAGAGGAGGAATAAGACAGAAATGCCCTTATTGGGGCTCCAGTCCATGGGTTATCTAGACTCCCCATCACCATCCCAGGTACAGATGCTCTCTGTTTCTCAAACTATCCAAATTTAATGAATAGAAAAGAAAGAGAAATAGTAAAATAGAAAATACTAAAATTCAAATGGAGCAAAATATTCTTTTTGGTCTAAAATCTGGTCTAAAAGTAGCAAATTTAGCAAAGTATCTAAAACACAGTAGAAATTCAAGAAATGCTTGGCAAATTAAAGAAAAACCTGTAGGGATAGATGCAGCAAATAGGTAATAATTTTGGTCCAATTGAACATGATGCTGAATTTTTTGAAAGTCACAGAGGATAGACTACCTTAGACAGTGGGGTCCAATAAAACCTTGAGTGGTAGCTTGAGTCACTGAGAGCAAAAGCTGTTGGGGTAAGGCTATGAGATCACCAGTTCTCTCTTTCCATATCACTTGCTAATGTCCATTGAATTAATTCATGCTCACTGTCTCTGCCTAAACATTTCTCTTGATCTGCTTTCTAAATGGATGTGAACCTACAATATGGATCGATCCACTTAAAAAACAGAATGTAGCTGATGCTAGTGGTGAAAGAATCTGCCTCCAATGCAGCAGACACGAGAGACACACGTATAGTCCCGGGCTGGGAAGATCCTTTGAGGAAATGGCAGCCTGCTCCAGGATTCTCGCCTGGAAAAACTTCCCGGACAGAGGAGCCAGGCAGGCCTCAGTCCATGGGGCTGCAAAGAATCGAACACAACTGAGTGACTAAATATGCATACACACACACACACACACACATGCACACACCTGTTTCCTTTAGTGATAAACAGATCATTAACAAGCATCTTCTCTACTTAATAGTAAGTTTAATACTGCTTGGGTACCTGTATTTGATACCACTTGCTCCTCAAGCTCTATCTCTTCCTAGCTTCTCTTCTATCTACTTTTCCTCTGTTCGGAAGAATACTACTCATGTTATAGCCACTATCTTGGTGTTTTACAAAAATCTCCTACCCTCTCTTTCAGTTTCTCATTTACTTATAATCAAACATGTTTTTCTTTAGTGTTGATTTTCAAAGTAAACAAGTATTTTAAAATATTTTGTTTAATTGGTTTAGTTTTTAGAATCACATAGTATTGTTTCCTACTATTTTCCACTTCAGAGCTGTTTCTTTTACAAATCACATAATTTGACTATAATTTTGTGGATTTAAAAAAAATTGAATGTGAGAATCCAACATCACTTATAGCATCATGTGTATATGAAAATGTTTTGAGTTCTAAATATTCAACTTATAATTTAAACTTTTTAAATAAAACCCAATTGAATTGAATGTCTGCCTGTGTTATAAAATGTGATTTTTAAAACCAGCTGAAAACCAGGAATATTTTATTGATAAAAAGATTCTTATGAATTTGGAAGACACATTATTCCAACTATCTCAGGACATGTTTACTTTATAAAGTAGGTACACCTGAAAACCTAAAGATTTTGATCATTGCCCCTTTTAAACTTTGTCTCAGTAGATTTTACAATGTAGGAAATAAGAATTAATTCTATAGGTCAAATAGTCTCTACAGTTTTCCTGTTAAATCTAATGTTGCTTTTTCGTGCTCATCCAGTGCCGAGGTAATCACAACATTTCCTCTTTTCATGGTTCAGAAGACAGTCCTTTGTTCCTTCTAACTTCAATATATACTTTAGAATTTGGCATTTTAAGTTGGCAAATTGTATCTGACACTAGGAAATTCCCTCACTAAAATCAGATAACAGAAAAAATATTCACTTATGAATAGATGGGGTATCCTGAGCCAAAAGGTTTTACTTAGTTGTACTAATAAATTATCTTTTGAAAGTTTGACACCCACAGGAGTTATCTCAGTGGAAAGTGTAACAAAAGTACAGACTGGAATTCTTAAAGAAGTGATGCTTGTTAGACATATCTAATATTGAAAGAATGACTTGATATTTATAAAATTTTGTAAAACTAGATTCAAGTGTGAAAATAATAATTGTACAAATATGAATTTAATACACTTTACTATTACAGAGATCATCTACTTTTGGTGACAGATGTTTATCTCCTTAACATCTTTAATATTTAATTTTTAATTTCAAAATGTTTAAGACTCAAATGAAAGGAAAAACAGTCTAAAATCCTTTGTAGAGTCCTAGGAATTAAAAATATATAGTAAAAATAAACATCCTAATTTGTTTTCAGTATTTTCATATCAGTTACATGTCTATAGCTTTACAATGTTTTCCCCTTGTCTGTCTCCTTGCTGCCATATTGTAGAGTATTGCAGTGCTTTGAGATGATCTGATATACATATTTAAAATGCTGATTCTAGAGCCCGTTACCAAAGATTCATATGGAATGCAGGAATAGATATTTTCTTAGGTTTGCTTCAGGCTACATTTTGAGATGTTTCTCAAAATATTTGCAGAGTAGAAGATGAAACTGTTTCTAAAAGGCATCAAAGTAGAAGAGAACAAAATGGAAATATTTTAAGAACTGTATGGTGAGAACCACACTGTCAGAACAGCAGCAGTATCTTTCATTATATAATGATTGAGTTAACCATTATATATTCACAGTGACAATCATTACCTAGGAAACTACTTTTGAGTCCTGGTAATATGCAGTTTCAGAGTCACAAGGTTTGTTTTAATAAATCTATGTAGGGAAATTTTAAAAATTAGAAAAAAAAATGTTTCAGCAGTTACAGTGATCCTATAAAATCGTACTGCATCAGAGATAAGAGAAACTTCGAGTATTGCAATGGTTCATTCCTCAAAGGTGAAGAACTGTTTTATAACACAAACCTACTGGACAAATTTATTTAAAAAGGTGATGAAAATTTGTGGGAGTATATCATTGTTTTATTTGTGTATGATTTTAGTATTGGAGACCTACTGTAGCCAACTTCCTCAGGAAGAAAAAACTAAGATGCAAATAGAAGAATAAAGTCCAAGACACAGCCTCATACTATAATATTATTTCCCCTGTAGACAATGAGAATCATGTGAAAGTTGATTCTTTAGAAATCCAAAACTTCAGTAACATGGTATTCCCAATAATAATTAGTGAGATAATTTAATCACCTACAATTTACTTCAGAGAATTTTGTTTATGACTAGTGAAAGGGTGTTAGACATGACAGACCAAAGAAGCAATTTGATTGGTTAATGAAGAGTCTAAGAATGATAATTGAATTTGATGGAATTCATTAGTTAGGACATTCAAGCAGATACTTTACAACTGCAATTATGTACTCTAACATATGTAATAGTCACAATATGATATATGTTCTTCATTGTTGAATTTGGCTTACAGGAAAGAGTAAGATATAGTGTGGCACAAAGAAACATCAGCCTGAGACAAATTCTGCCTCCACCCCCTCCCCTTACCCAATACCGTTGCTAAAATCTCATCTGAATAGCAGGGCACAGAAGCACAGAGGCAGATGCTATGGCATATTCTTTCAGAATGCAAGGCTGCTCAAGATCATCTACAGATAATGAACCATGACAACTTTGGATCTGATGAAGTACAGAATGAGAATAGGAGAAAGCAACAATGTCATAGAGGTGGCCAGGGCCCCATCAACTAAACTAGCACGTCAAGGACATTAATACCAGTAGTAATTTCAAAAGATATGAACGATACTCTTTCCTTTACTGTCAAAAAATATTCATTTGAAGTAGGAGACGCAGTCCTATAATTTTCCATACAAATACATTTTTCTTCCACATATCACAAGATAATCAACAAAATATATCAAAGTTTCTGTTTTTTCCATGTACCTTAGACAGCTGCAGTGCAGTATCCAGGAATAACAGGTGACTGGTCTTCCAATCTGAAGCCAGGTGTTTGTCAAGCTCTTGCTAGTTCTCGTTTTCCTGGTTTTCCTTGAGAGAAAGAATGAAAAAATTCATAAAAATGCTGGCCTGCAACTCTGTACTCGCCTTCACTGCTGTGTATATAGACTTATGCTGAGGCAACCCATTCATTATACACGTCCAGCTCTAGCTTCTTTAATTCCTGGTTGCATTAGGTGCTCCAGGCTAAGAACCAAGAAGTATGAATCATGCAGACATAAAGAAAAATCTAGAAGAAGAAATGTTTCAATAGAACAAATTTTTTCATTATTCTAGAAGGTGGGTCAAAAAGGATCTTGCTGCGATTTATGTCTCCAAGAGTGTTCCTACTTCCAGGGCTGGGATAGAGATGCAGATGTAGAGAGTACTATTACTAACATCATTATTCATTTTAATATCAAGTTAACACGATTCAAATTTAAAAACACTAGAGCTTTGTGGACACAGGGGGAAAAAAAGAGGGTGAGACAAGTGGAGAGAGTAGCACTGACATATCTATCTATCTATCTATCTATCTATCTATCTATCTATGTATATACACACACTACCATATGTAAAGCATAAAGCTAGTGAGAAGCTGCTGTATAGCGTGGGTGGTTTACTTGGTGCTCTCTGATAAGCTAGAGGGGTGGGTTGGGGGGTCGGTGTTGGGGGTGGGAGGGAGGATCAAGAGCAAGGGATATATGTATACATATAGCTGATTCACGTGTTAGCAGAAACTAACACAACCTTCTAAAGCGATTATACTCCAATTTAAAAAAAAAAAGAAAAGAAAGCAACTTTCCCCCTATTTCTTCCAACATAGCATGTTCCCTAGCATTGCTCCGTAGAGGAGAAATAGCCTGTGCTGCCGCAGAAGGCACCCAGAGGAATTACCACCTGCGGGGAATTATCTCTAAGCAATTCATACTTTGTTTTGCTAACAAGTCTCCTTGTCAGGATACTGGAGTGCTATTCTTCTCTGGCAGTGTTCCCCCACCTTTTAGAATTGTTGAAAAGCTAACGGACTCTATTTTGATCTGTGAATCTCTTTGTAAGCAACAGCAGCTGCAACCATGCTAATAAAAAGGAAAGGCATTGCTATTTACCTTAGGAAGGACACAAATTCTGCACGTACAATAGCATTTGAGTTGTGGAGGAGGTCTATCAAATATTTTCATAGTTCCCTTCCTTCCCTGCTTCTTTTATCCTTTTCTCCTCCTTCCTTTCTTTTCAATCCTTTTTTTTCTTTTTTTTCCTTCTCCTATTATTCTGTTTCTTTAATACACTTTTTATTGAGTTTATATATTCTTAGAAACAGAGCAACCTATCTTATATTTGAGATTTTTAAATAGTGATTTTAGAATATGAAATCTCAAAAGTAAAGTAGCAGAACTCATTCACAAATGTGGACACACACAGGGAAGCTTTAAGTTATCAGCTGCATCTTGTAGCTCCCGTTAAGAACGGAGGTTCTGCTGATTCCAGCGGCTCTGATACTTATCAGAGCGTTCAGCTCTCTTTACAGTTAGAGTTTCAGTTCTCTGGAGAAAGCTAACACGGAAACATCTTGTTATTTGAGGATTCAAGTTTTCCTACTACAAGTTAAATGAATACACAATCCCCTACAGCTTTCCTTATATTCTGAATAGCATTTTATAGTTCCTCTGCCGTTATTAAGGAGTCCTCTTTGCCAACTAATGGAGCCCTCTTTGCCAAGTGATGGACCAGAATCGTTCTGTCTTACATCCATGTTGGAAAATTTTTAGAGGGTTTCCTGAGTTTGTGAAAACCTTAGTTGTTGGTTTCAAGGCAAAGAAGATTCATAAGAGAACATAACTCCTTGAGTGGCTTCTGAGCTCCATTCTGCCTGGCTGAGACAGACAAGGGAAGGTTGACTTCAGCTCAGGCTGTTCCCATTATATTTAACAAATATTAATTGAAAGTCTACTGTGGACAATTTTTTTGTTGTTGGCCAGGTATGTCTCGGGATAAAAAATTGGAAAAAATACTTTCTTGCCTCTGAAAGAACTGGAGAGACAGATGAGAATATAAACTATTATGAGAAATAGGTTAAGTGCCACAATGGAGATTTAGGATATGGTAGGCATTAATAAACGATTCTTCCCATCCTCGAGGATAATTCTAAGTTCTCATTTGGAAAGATGTAGAAAACACTATTGTGTGTTTATGCACATTGACGTGGGTGCCTATCACTCATGTGAGGTGAGGGGATGGAATAATAAAGTCCAGATCTATATTGTTCTCTGCAATGATTTATTAGTTCACCCAATTGTAGCTTTTCACAATTGCATCTTCTTTTCAACAATGATTCCAAGCATAAAATGGTTTTTCTCGCCAGAAAGCATTAAAAACCTCTCTCCCATGGCTACAAGTCCCAGAAAGTATCTGATTTCTCACAGCCCCTTGAGTCATTTTCTAAATGTTGGTGAGAATACATGAGTTAGTAATATATACCCATTTTGGAAGCCAAATAGCAAAGATTAAAAAACATCTGTCTTTGGGACTGTGAGCCTACAAGCAAGCAGTAGACTTCCAGCAGAGTCTGGGGCAGGAACTGTGTGTAACACAGATTTAAAAACAAAAGATTCAACTAGAATCATTTAGCTCAGTCACATAGTTTAAAAGGATATTACCAACTCCCATCAGAACCTACTTTACAATGTTACATAAAACCATGTGTTGTAAACCTAAGACACTTTTGATGGAAATTCATTCTTTGTCTTAGAAGCAATTTTCTAAATGCTTGTTCATGTCAGGCAGGGTGCAAGAGAGTGAGTGCTCATTGGCAAGCAGACAAACAGCTTCCTCTAGTGCCCACCACACCTCAGCCCACAGAGCTTGCAGGCTAATGAAAGAGAGAGATGATAAAAACATATATACAGAGTATGTATGATACATACTTTAAATGTAATAAATTTCAAAAAGACAAAGATGCTGGGAAAGCGAGAGCAGGGGGGATTCATGCAGAATTGGCGTCCTTGCAGAAATCACATTTAGGAATTAGCTGGATTTGCAGGTAGGGTGGGGTCAAGGGGTAGATTCAAGGTAGAACAATACATGCTTAAGTTGTGACGCAGAAAGGAGCTTCATGTGTTTGTGGAATGAGGACAACAGAAAATGTCAATGCGGTTGTAATGCATTGAGAATGGAGAGGCACGGATGGGTGTCAAGCCTGGAGGCAGGCATGGGGCAGCCTCTGCCCACGATGCGAAGAACCATGGAAGCCACTGAAGCATCAAACCCCTTTAGCTACTCTTTGGATAACAGACTGAGTTGCAGATATTTATTACTATTAAAAATTTTTTCCTTTTACCTATTCTTAGGAGTGAAATTTATTGTATTGATTTAAAAATTAATTTTCTGACTCGCTGATGTTTAATAGGTCTAGGTATATTTGTACTGTTAAATTCTAATTAATGTATTTTTCTTCCTAGTACTTATCATTACATACATGTTTATTTCTTCCTCTCACCACCACCACCTCTTCAAAAATCTGTAAGAATTAGTTTTTTTTTTTCAGTTTGGTTCACTGATACCTAGAATATCATTTGACTACCAATGTATATAGCAGTAGCTCAACAAATACATGCTGAATCTACAAATGAGTAGTTAATTTAGAAAACTGTCTCCCAATGCTAGCAATCATTTACTATTATTTTTATCCCAAAGTTACTTTCTTGTGAGGTCAACTTTGCATGGTAAAGTGGAATTTATTAGACTAATAACATTGCTCCTGGTGACTCATCATTAAAATCAGTATTTGTAAATATAAAAACAGCTTGTACAATTTAGTAACAAAACAAACAAATAAACAACCCAATCGAAAACTGGGCAGAATACCCAAGAAAACATAAAGATGTGCCAACAGAAACATGAAAAGATACTCAACTTTGCTAAGTATCAGAGAAATGTAAGTCAAAACTACAGTGAGGTATCATCTCAAGCCAGTCAGCATGACCATTATCAAAAAGTCTACAAATAAAAAATGCTGGAGAGGATTTGGAGAAAAGGGACTCCTACACTGTTCGTAGGAACATAGACTGGTACAGCCAATACAAAAAGCAATATGGAGGTACCTTAAAAAAGCTAGAGCTGCCATATGATCTGGCAATATACTGGGCATATATCTGGAGAAAGCACTAATGTGAAAAGTTCCCTGCATCCCAATGTTCATGGCAGCACTACTTATAATGGTCAAGACAACAAGGAAGCAACCTAAAGGTCCATCAGCAAATGAATGGATAAATATGTGGTATATAGATATACAATGGAATACTATACAGTTATGAAAAATAAGGAACTTATGCCATTTGCAGCAACATGGATGGACCTAGAGATTACTATATTATAATAAGTGAAATCAAAAAGAGAAAGACAAATATCATATGATATCACTTATATATGAACCATAAAATATGATATGAATGAACTTCTTTAAAAGCTAAAAATAGACTCAGACACAGAAAATGAATTTACACTTACCAAAGAGGGTGGGGAAGGGATAAATTAAGAGTTTTGGATTAGCAGGTACAAAGTACTATATATAAAACAGATTACAACAAGGTCCTACTGTATAGCATAGGGAATTATATTCATTAGTCTGTAATAAACCATAATGGAAAAGAATATGAAAAAGGATATATTAATATATGTGTGTACATATATATATATATATATATACATACACACACACACACAAACTGAATCACCTTACTATACACCAGAAACTAACACAACATTGTAAGTCAACTATATTTCAATTTAAAGAAAAGCATTTGTAATTGTAGCTTATGGAAAACATGTAAGTAAACCAATTTGGCAAAATAAATGAATAGAAAAGATGAGTAAGTTAACTTGAAAGCAAAATGCATTTTGTCTTAATGTACTTCTTTTAGACATTCGGTTCAATCATTTTAAGATTAGACACAATTATTTTTCAGCAAATTCTCTTGATATTTTCACAAAATTCTAAATCCTTTTAGTTATTATCAATTTAGAGATAGACAAAGATAAAAGACTCTCTGGGGCTATTTATTTGATGGGAACTTATTTGGACTTTCCTCAGAGCTCAGTTGGAATAGAATCCCCCTGCAATACAGGAGAACCTGGTTCGATTCCTGGGTCCAGAAGATCCCCTGGAGAAGGGAGAGGCTACCCGCTCCAGTATTCTTGGGCTTCTCTGTAGTTCAGCTGGTAAAGAATCTGCCTGCAATGCGGGAGACCTGAGTTCGATTCCTGCATTGAGAAGATCCCCTGGAAAAGGGAAAGGTTACCCACTCCAGTATTCTGACCTGGAGAATTCCATGGACTATATAGTCCATGGAGTCGCAAAGAGTCGGACACAACTGAAAGAATTTTACTTTCACTTTAGAGGAATTTAACAAATATATGTACTTTAAATTTTATAATATTAAAAGATTATATTTTTATGATACAGATGAGTTCATAAAGGCTTATGGACAAAAAAATCTAATAAATTAGGAATTTTAATAGACTTCTCCCACAGAGTGAGATGTTTAATTTATCAATTACTCTCTTCTGTGGAACACATGTACTATAAATTTCACCGGGTTAGATACAAATTGTTTTAATATACCAAATAGTTTAAATAATCTAAAGGAATGTGCTTGAGCTAAAATTTTTCAAGAAAAACTGCCTAAGTTTATTTGTTTATGAGGTCTTTAATTTTTACTTACGTTATGTTGATTTTTTTATAGTGTAATTTAAAAAGGTTAATTTGAGTACTGCTTTAATATGGAAAATTAATCTTACAGTAGTCAGTGTAAGTTAAATGGCTCAGTGAATCTAGGTAAAGAAAATATAAATGACTAGTTTATGATGCATTACTTCAGATTTTTTACTTTGTATATAAATAGATCATAGACAATATACCGCAGAATTACCCAAGACATAAAAATGTAAAGAATGATTACATTTGAATGTCCTTAAGCCAAGATGCCCTGCAAGATAATTGCATGAGAAAAATCTTGTTTGCAATGTGCAAAGGCAAAACATAGGGGAGACGGGAGATGTAGGCTCTTAACTGCACCAAAATTTTTTCCCTATTAAAGAAATAACAAGACAAAATGTTTGCAAATTATATTAGAAACATAGACTGCAAAAGGACTTAAGGAATTATCTAGTCCTTGATTTCATTACCTGTTGGACTGCAAACCCCTAAAATATTATAAAAAATTACAGGTATTTATGTATTTGTGCATTTTCACCAGATTATCTAAAGGAGTCAGTGATAAAATGTTGATAAAATGTTTAGAAATAGAGATTCACCTGCCCAAGCTTAGTAGTAGCTTAGTAGATGCTGTCACTTGTGTCTTTTGATTCTCAGTCCAGTGAATAAAAGTGCTTTTTTCATTATCGACATATTTCCTTGCTATATGACATAGTCCAAGTCAAACCAACATAGCAATTTACTTCCGAGTATAGAATGTTAACATAGCATAAAATACTTAGAAAAACAAGTTTTTTCTTTATTATTAGAATTAAAATTTATTTGGATTTTTTAAAAGCCAAAAAAAAAAAAAACCTGCCAAGGGATAATTTCTTTACCATGTTGATCAATATAGGATAAACGCTAAAAAGAATTTTATATAATATTTCTATGTAAATTGATCAGAATAATGGAGTTTGAAAGCACTGGCCCTCTTGTTTGATTTAATCCACAGAACAATGCATCTGCTTTCATCTTTTTCTTTTGAAAATTTCAACATAGACTACACTGTGAATTTTAACAACTTGTTTTTGTTCAGTTTCTCTACTCCTTTGTTAGTGAAGACAAATAAATATATTTCTTTTTCTCTTTTGCAAATTAATATGTTTTTTTCTTTTATAAATGTATTTTCAAAAGATTTGATTTGATTTTATAATTAATATAATTTGATGTTAAATTATTCAAAAGAGGTTTGGACCTCTTCATAAGATAAATTTAGTTAGGAAAAGAATCTAGTCTAGAGATTTGCTAAAACTTCCATAGTTCACATCATCTATACTTTTACGCCATGAACTACTGTTGACCATGGTTTCTGGTATACTGATCACTAGACAACAAAATAACGACACTAGCAATGCTTGACCACTGTGGGAATTTAGGTGAACTCTGATCTGAAGTGCCATTTTGTAAAAGCTACTGGGAGAACAGATTTATATAGAAAGAATATATATTTATAATATATATATATATATATAAATGCATTATATGAGACTAAAGACATGTAGTTAATTTTATGGCATTGATTCAGTCACAGCCTCAATTTATTACAATAACTTTAAGCATATTACAATCATTCTTAGGTTGAATAAGCCAAGAAATTAACATTTTACTCTGCACAGCTCAAGTTCTAGCAGACTTTCTTCCACGTACGAGTAGAGTAGGGAAAGAGAATGAGAAAGAATGAGAAAGAGAAAATTCATAGATGAGGTTACAAATCTAGAGACACAAAATGTTTGAATCAGCACAAAACCAATATGTTCTTAGATGTTCTTTACTTGCCGGTTTCAAAAGGGTAGTCTTTCAATAAAATATTCAAAGAAGTATAATAAAAATGTGTGCTATTAAACACGTTTGAACTTTTAAATAGTTTGAAATAATATTTATATTGTTACAATTATTTATAACTATTTTATTTATCCCACTTCTGATAGGCACTTTTTGGGCTTCCCTGATAGCTTAAGAATCCACCTGCAATGCAGGAGACCCCAGTTCAATTCCTGGGTCAGGAAGATCCCCTGGAGAGACCAATAGCTACCCACTCCAGTATTCTTATGCTTCCCTTGTGGCTCAGCTGGTAAGGAATCCGCCTGAAATGTGGGAGACCTGGGTTCGATCCCTGGGTTGGGAAGATCCCCTGGAAAAGGGAAAGGCTACCCACTCCAGTAGTCTGGCCTGGAGAATTCCATGGACTATATAGTTCATGGGGTCCCAAAGAGTCTGCCACGACTGAGAGACTTACACTTTCACTATTTTACTATAAATCCAATTTAAGAAGAAATGATAAAATTGAAATAAAAAAACAAATCCTGTATGAAAAAGGGTTTTTTTGAGTGATATTTACAGTAAAGGACTGAATTGTACTTTCACAGTCTTATTTTTTGGTTGACATTGGGTTCTAATTTTAGAACTTTCTAGTTAAATTCTCAATTCCTTTATCTAAAACAAAAACATGTTTAATAAATAATAATTCTTCAGTATTGCTATTGTGAGGACTGGATAAATTAATTCACTTGAAATGTTAGCACTTAATAAGCCTGTTGGGTTGACTAGTATTAATGTTACCATTACTGCCATTATTACTCTTTTTAACAAGAAGTTAACACAATTTCAGATTTAGAAACACTACAGCCTAAAGGTTCCCATTCGTGAATGCTGAAAGCACAGATAATTATGGTATATTGGAATGCACGTCACTGTATTGATTGTTAATCATAGTTTTTTTATGCACATGATTTATTTCCTTATCTGGACTCAAGTCTCTTCAGGGCAAGAACTGTCTTATTAATTAATTTTTCTTTTTCTCTTGTCATCTATCTCTTCTTTCTTCTCTTCTTTTATATCAATATGTTCATAGAGCACCTACTTTGTGTTAGACACTTCTGTAAGTATGAATTTACAGGAGCAAATAAGACAGATCAACTCTCTGTCTTCATGTAGCCTAGGTTCTTGTAAAATTCAGTTAATACTCTGTTACTATGGAATTTGCTAAATTCTATATCAGTACAAATGTTAGAGCACCAAGTAAAAAATTTAAGACGTGAACAAGTATATACATAGTAAACATTTTAGAAAATCTATTTAAAATGTAAGAAATTGTGAAAGATGCAAGTGTTCATTAAAAAGCAACAAAAATCATGAAAAATTAACTACAATAATGAAGGTTCTGTATTATTATCAAGTAAACATGTTCAAACTTTTTCATGTAAATAAGAACTAAATGAACCAGGTTATAGCTGAGTCACAATAAAAACTTTTATAATTTACAAAAGAGGCTTTCTACTTTGATGAGAAAAGAGTCTATAAATAAACAAATGAGGTAAATTGTAAAAAAAAATATATGGTGTAATTTATAGAATAAGTTTATTTTGAGCAAAGTACTTAGTCCCAAATTTTTGGATAACATTGTCACTGTCAGAAGAATCCATATGTGAGAAAACCCAGACTTAAGAAAGTACAATGCAATAGAATAAGAAAGACTCTTTTGAAATAGCTTGTTCATGTAATAGGAATCACAAAGTTTTGAACCTAAATTTCATAAATTATCTATAATTTTTAAAAAATGATGCATGCTTCTATGATTATTTAGGCAATAAAAATAATATAAGTAGACAAAAATGGTATCAGTTTTGAACAGTGAAATAAACTTTTGCTGCTGCTGCTGTTTAGTCACTTAGTTGTGTCCGTCTCTGAGACCCCATGGACTGTCATCCACCAGGCTCCTCTGTTCATGAGATTTCCCAGGCAAGAATACTGGAGTGGGTTGCCATTTCCTTCATCAGGGGATCTCTCCAACCTGGGAACTGAACCCATGTCTCCTGGTTGGCAGGCGGATTCTTTACCACTGAAAAGCCCAGAATTTACCAGTTTCTTAAATCAGATATAAAATCAAACAATTTACAAAACTTTATAAATTTTAAACCAAGTCTAATTAATGATTGAACCATTATTTGTGATAAACAGATGAAATTTTGGGGTTATAACCAAAAAATTCAATCTACTTTAATTATTTTATTTTTTAAAATATGTACATGCAAATCAATGAAATATGTTTACTTCGGAAACTCAGAACTTTAAGCACTGCAAATTAAGACAATGTATAAAATTACCTAAACCTACTATATTAGAATATATCTCTCTCAATCTAAAGCACTATACTCAAGATAGTGTCTTGGACAAAGAGAGAAACAATCAGTATCTCCTTGTAGAAACCCTGGATAATATAGTTATCTAGTGATGTCATTGGTCTACAAACCTTGGGTTTCTAGTGTATTGTTGAAGGCAGCAGCAGCAGTGGTAGTATATCATTTGTCTAGTTCTATCTTATGAAAATGATAATACTGTACTATTATAACCATCTCCCACCTCATTTCTTCATACTTTCAGCAGTTTTCACATCATAGTCAAATCAAACTTCTGGAATAAGTCAAGACACTTCCTCCAATCCTTAGTTGATATATTCCTATTCCAATTCTTGACCAAGGCCCGTAAGCCTTGGCTGGCCTCATCTGCCTTCCTCATCTCTGTCTTCTCCAGCTCAACAGACCATGTTCCTACCTAGGGCCTTTGTTGTTGCTCTTCTACCACTAATGATCTTCCCTAGATATTTGCATGGCTCATTTCCTCAGTTTATTCTAATCTTTCATCAAATGTTAGGGACGTCTTCCATTGCTACTGTACCCACTCCCCCTGTATACTTTATAACACTTATCAAGACCTGATATGATAGACTTTGGTTTATTTGACCACTTGTTTACTTTGTCTCCCTCTTGCTGCCACACATGAAGGCAGACATTTCTGTCTTATTCATGCCCACAGTACCAGCATGTGGAGAGTATCTGGCCTATATGAGCACTCAGTAAACATTTGTTGAATGAATTGGTTCTTCATGTTTCAGCTTAGATATTTTGTCTGCTAAAATATTACTCAATCCCATTGGCATGGCTTCCTTAATCTAGATTAGATGTCCTGTCTAATTGAGTCTATTGTACTCTATGCCTGGCACAGATTGGACAAGTACTCAGTTATCCCTTAGGTAACATGTATAGTGAAGCTCCTTTTCGATTTATTTACTTTTCTGAATTCAGAGTAAATTAAGAGATGATATAGGATATTCTTTTCCAAGTACATGGAACACTTAGAGATTCACAGATGAAATTTGCAATGAAATGGCATAGCATATACATCCTCTTGAATTAATTTGACCCTGTTTCCTTGGGTATTGCCATAAAATGTTCCTGCTGTATATTTCAGAGATTCCAAAATTTACTTGGGGGGAGGTAGAAGTGAGAACTATAGATCCTTATGAGAATCTCATGACTCTTCACATAAAAATTCACTCAATATATTGTTTATGCTTTTAAGAGTTCAAAGTCAACCTGAAGCTCTAAATAGACTCCTATTCTTTCGACCTTGGGTTAAGAATCTTTGTTCTTTCCTTCCTTATTTTTGTTTTTGACCAGTTTATAAACAAGTTCATTTTTCTTCACACTAAGCCAAAATATTAATTCCACATCAACTATCCTTTTAGCCTTTACTCACTTTTCTCTTCATCATTTTCATAGTGAAGTGAAGTGAAGTCGCTCAGTCATGTCTGACTCTTTGTGACTCCATGAACTATAGCCTACTAAGTTCGTTCATGGTTTTTTCCAGGCAAGAATACTGGAGTAGGTTGCCATTTTCTTCTCCAGGAGACCTTCCCCACCCAGGGACTGAACCCAGGTCTCCCGCATTGTAGGCAAATGCTTTACCGTCTGAGCCACCAGGGAAGTCCAAGTGAAAAAGTCATAGTGAACTTTTCTGCATTTAATTCCACTTATCTATTCAGTCTTCAGGAATCTGGCTTCTTCATTCATTATATTGAAGTCATCATGCATCTCATGGCTGTCAAATCCAACACCTAATTCTCAGTCTTCAGTGGTCCGAGCACCATTCCAGTATTTCAAAATTGTGATGCTGTGTCAATGCCCATACTTTTTGGTTTCTGTGGTTTTGTGTAGCTTCTTTTTATGCCTCCTCCTCACTATATTCTAGACCCAAATTTCCTCTAGATGGCTAGCTTCTTATAGATATCCTACTGGTACATTAAACCCACAAACCTCAAATGAAACACTGCAGATTTCCTTTACATCTTTTTCTTATTTTGTGTTCCCTGGCTTAGTAGCTGATAAGAAAACTGAAATTCATCTTTGACTTGACTTAACTTCCACTCCCATATCTGATTAAATGTCACAGATTATTGATTCTTTCCCTGAAATGTCCCTGATATTCTTTCCCTTCTGTTCTTTCAGGCCACTGACTAATCCACCTCTTATCATGTTACTGCCTGTATATGCTTTAATTTCATAACTGATGTCTTCCCTTTAATATCCTGCCACTTCATTCCAAGCTCCATAGTGCCCTGACCTCTCACCTTGTTCTTTTTACAATATTAGAGTACTTTGTGTTGCTATTAAAAGACATACTTTTTTCTTCTAAATACCTCAGTTGATTGCATACAAGTCTGCTTTTGCCGTCAGGTTGTGAATTGCTGAAAAATTATATTCTAACCTCTCTTATACCCTCCATAGTGACATTTTGGGCTTCCCTGGTGGCACTAGTGGTAAAGAATCCACCTGTCAAAGCAGGAGATGCAAGAGACACAGGTTCCATCCTTGGATTGGGAAGATCTCCTGGAGTTGGAAATGGCAGCCCATTCCAGTATTCTTGCCTGGAAAATTCCATGGACAGAGAAGCCTCCGCAAAGAGTTAGACATAACTGAGCACATCGCAATCCTTTGCCCACAATATGCACCTAATAAATATTTGATGAATTGAGCATAAGATATATGAGAAAAAATAATTCAGAAAATATTTCATCACTGAGACAGGCTGGCCAAGATGCCCTTCTCTACTTTAACACGAGAAAATAAAACTACATCATTGTCCCTAATAGTTTATGCTCAAATATTAGTTAATATCTTACTTACTATCCTTGGTATTTAATTTTTGAACCAGGAATTGTTTAAAAATATCCTGGAAAATTTAAATAGAGTAGAAGCATATATTGGCTTAGTAGTCATATGTAATCAGAAGTCAATGATTATTTCACTAAAATTTCTCACAATAGTTACTAGCAAAACAAGGATTTTATGAATATTAACTTTTTGAGTGTTTTATATGTACAAAAATAACATAGGAGTGGTAAGTACTTTCTTCAATATGCTATCCAAAATATATAATATGGGTTAATTCATATACTTCAATTTTTGAACCATACCTCTGAATTCTGTCTATGGTTCTGTAAATAAACAGATGACTTACCTTGTCAGTACTTTTACTCTGACTTATCTGAAGCAAGTGATATGACAGAATGTTTGACATATATGTTGTGAAAAGATAAAAAATGTGGTGTAAGAGGAAATTACTCAACATTGCCAGGCAAAATAAATAGGCAAAATGGTGCAGTAGAAAGATTTCAGGTCCTTAGAATTAGACAGGCTTGGAATTAAACTATGATTTTAACATACACCAGCTCAGAAATCTTAAGAGAATTATTCAAACTCTTGAGTCTTCTCCTCTTTTAAGTCATGATAATGGTACCAGTCTTAGAGTTATGAAGATAGAATGAGGAGAAATGACCAATGAATGATTAAGGTTTTTAAATGCTTCCTGTTCAGAAAAGATTGGCCCCTTCTCACTTCCTGTATTCTAACAGAACATAAAGTAGATACAGTCAAAATGTAAACTCTGAATTAATAAACTAGGGTTCATTACATTCACTTATTAAAGAATATGTTTTGATGTTCTACTAGATTCCAGAAAACATGGTCTCTTTGGCAACGACTCTTACAAAATGTGTCTGAAGAGCAGTCTCAGTCCAGCTGTCAGGTCCAGGACTTATGCTGTGGGATTCCTGTCAACAGGCTGACCCCTGTGTCCCACCTATGAGACATTCAGAAAGTTGTTTCCTATAAAATGTAACTGAAGTAAAGATGTTAAGTGTTATGAGGACTAGATGTAGATTTGAGGGGAAAGCATGTACTTGTTTTGGATTTAAATATCTTGTATTTGAAATACCAGGAGGTCAACCAGGCACAGAAATCTAGTAGGAAGCTAAAAAAGAAGATTATAGACTATACACTCCAGTAGAGCAGAGGTCAGGTTCTGTTTTCTTTACTCAGTGGTATGTCTCCCTGCATGCTATCTGTTCAATCAGTAATAATATTGGCAACAACAATGAATCTACTAGAACACTTATTATGTGCCAGATTATATTCCAAAGAATTTTACTTATAGTTAACTATCACAACCATATGATGGAATATGAAAAACTCAGGCACACAAAAAGTAAGTAATTTGCACATCTAACCTGTAAGTGAACTTGACATTTACACCCAAGCATTTTGTCT
This sequence comes from Giraffa tippelskirchi, assembly GCF_054371585.1. Classification (NCBI taxonomy): domain Eukaryota; kingdom Metazoa; phylum Chordata; class Mammalia; order Artiodactyla; family Giraffidae; genus Giraffa; species Giraffa tippelskirchi. The sequence continues at coordinate 111,162,583 of NC_137278.1, read as the reverse complement.
GTAAAAATCTACACTCTTAATTATCCTCTCTAGCTTGCAAAAGTAAGGAATAAAAAACAAATCAGGGAGTTTAAAATACAATACTTAATTTCTATTTTTCAAGAAGTAATTCAGACAACATTCTTTTTCAAGATATGTGAAACTAACAAGTAGAGAGAAATAAAAATGAATAATGAAATCTTGAGAGATTTAAAATTACGAACAATGTTTTAAAGTTGAGATGTAAGATTAGGAATATTTTCTCATTTCTAATTGGGTCTCACTTCTCTTTTATTTAGTGCACATAAAATAGGTCAATTTTCTCCATAGCATATCAGAATTTATTGGCATTCTAATAGTTTATAGAAAAGTATTATTACTCATATCAACATTTTAGAATTGTACAGGATTCCAAATTCTCCACACTCGTTTGGTCACAACAAAATTGTTATACAGAGAGTAAAGCTCAGAGGTTATATATATACTTTTTCTACTCTAACAATGGAAGAAAATTCATCAGCTTCTGTGGTCCAAACACTTTTTCTTTCCAAGTAATTCTTTGTACTCACAGTTCCTCATTTTAACCAACCAAAGCTGCTATGAGAGGGGACTTGGGCAATTAGAGAGTAATATTGTGAAGCTTCCATGTAGCTTTTTTTCTCCTTTTAAGATTTTTTTTTTTTTTACTTTATTGTCTCTGTCTGGCTACACTTTCACAATATCTTCCTTAAGATCACTTCCTTAGATCAATTGTAAAGCAGTTTTAATATCATGTACAGCATATTCACTAATACAATTGTTACCATTCAATACAGATTTAATACATGAAGTCAATCATTCCATTTTTTGGTGAACTTTCTTGTCTTTATCTCAAAATCTTCCAAAACTTTAGAGAGAGACTATATTACTTCTTCCCCCTTTATTATTGTATTAACCCTAAATCTGAAAAGAACATAGTTGCAGATAAAAGACTTTTTTCTCTACTAACCTAATAAGAAATGTTTCAAAAATTCATATACATGAATGTGAATCCAAAGAAGGGAATCTTTAAATTGAGTTTGAACTTTATTCTAACATAAAATGACATAAAGGGAAAACTAATGAAAAAATTGTCAAATTATCTTTTATTAGAGAGCTTCTGAGAAGAAGCTCTGTAACATCCCATTAACCATTCACTTTTTCACTCATGCTACATATATTGTGGAGCAGTTATTATGTGCCAGGCACTGTGTTGAGATCAAAATTTTAGTTAAAACATAGCGGAGCAAGGTCTGCAGGGAAAAGGGTTCCAGGGAGGTGGCTCAGCATATGGAGAGTTTCTAAGGGGCCTGAGCATGTGACCAGAGCCACTGAACCACAGAAAGCACAGTGTGAGTGGGGAGCCATAAAACTGGGAACATAAGCAGGATTCAGACCCCAGAGGTCTTTATATGTCAGAGCAAGGATATTGGATATTTTTCCTTAAAGTTTATAAAATCATCAAAGAGCTCTAAGTGGGATAGGAGGGGCAGTAACTTAATCAGAGCTGAATTTTCAAAATGCCACTTCGGCTGTGGTATGGAATAGATTTCAGGAAAACAATAATAGAAGAGTTAAGTTACACAATTATTTATTCCCAAAACCTATTCAATAAATTCACTGTTCCTATAAATTGATTCTCCTAAAAAGCTTGAGTGACAGATTGTTTTTGGAATATCCTGTATAGATGAGGAATGAGGACACAGAAGGCCAACTCCCTGCTTCCTTGCCCTGAACAGATTCACAGATGCCATTTTCCCATCACCTTACAAAGCTGACATAATTGGTTGATATAATATTTAGGTCATAAACTTTGAGCTAATTTTTTAGTATTGTGATTCAGTTTATATTGATCTATATAGGCTACCTAGGATAAATCTGCTTGGAGAAAAGTAAAGGTAACTGACCTATGGAGTGATAATAGTTAACTATAACACCCTAAAAAGAGTGCCGTTGGAGTGATTAGTGTATGCCAGGCAGTGTTCCAAATACTATCTTGTATTATAATTTAAACTTTGTAAGAATCTTATGAGATAATACCCTAAGAGACTGAAACTTCTACCATAGACTATCCACATCATCACAGTTAAAAAGTCTGAAGTGAGCAAAACAAAAATCAAACTAATGAACTTTAAAACCAACAAAAAAATGAGAAAAACCCAAAACACAATCTTTTTATCTCAAAACACTTCTGTTATAGTAGATTGCTGCTGTCGTTATTTAGTGGCTAAAATGTGTCTGACTCTCTTGTGATCCCATGAACTGTAACTCTCCAGGCTCCTCTGTCCATGGGATTTCCCAGGCAAGAATGCTGGAGTGGTTGTCATTTCCTTCTCCAGGGGATCTTCCTGACCCAGGGATCAAACCTGCGTCTCTTGCCTTGGAAGCCCTTATCATGGATTATGTAACATTAAAAAAACACTACAATATTACATTTGGCCTCTGATTAGACCTGAGTAACTTATGAGTCGAAAGACTTTACTATGAATTTGCTAAAGTATAGCATCAGGTATGTAGTAAATGATTAGGTTCACTTACCAAAAGATGAAACATCAAGCAGAAAAAAAGGGATGCGGTATTTAACAGTTATTCCAGTTCAATTCTACAGCTTCCATCTTCTGGAAGGATGATCATTTTATCTGGTGTTAAGTGTCCTTTTGTCTAAGTAGTTCTCAAGTTGCCATTAGTAATGCGTGAGAACTGCTCATCACTCAAGTAATGCCTACAACCACCTTCTCATTTCTTTTATATGACATACTGCTTGTGATTCAGAGAAAAAGCAGACTGCTACAGGAGACAGGGTTGCAAAGATAATAACACCACTTAGGAAGACAAAGGGGATATAATCAACTTCAGTGAAAGATATGAAGGCAGTTGATTGGGTCAACATGAACTTGCTCATAGAAATGTTGAATCACTAGAATTTAAGAGAGTAACAAATGCTTAAAGCTTGAAACAGCAAACTTAAGATAACAAAACAAATACTAAATAGACCACAAAATGGACCTTTGAGTATAGAAATACACACTTCAGAGAAGTAGAATGAAAAGATAAGTTTAAGGAAAACTAAATAATTAATGGATTAGAGATCCATTCCGGGCTATTAAAAACAGAGTTGCATTAGTTTTATAGAGCTCTCTTCTCCACTGACTGCTCCTTTGCCAGTACATAGGCACAGATCATAAACTAAAAGCAAGTTTTACAGTTCAAGTATAAGCTGATATTTTTAGTTCTACAGAGAAAACCATGGCATTCCCTTTAAAATTTTTAGCTACCTTAACATTTTCTGTTGAAATTCTTCAAAAATGATCTTCACTCCTATTCACATCTGTCAGAAGCCATCCTTACGCAGAATTATTTTCGTGTCCCTTAGAACATTCCATGAACCTCCCTTAATGTGACACTAATGTACTGTTTTGCTCCAGCATCTTTACTTGCTGTTTTTTGTGTTTTTTTCCAACAGATTGTGCTGTCCCAGGCAGGGAGTACATTCAGACATCTGTCCTTACACCTGCCTTACCAAGTGATTCCATTAGTTGCTAAAGGAACTTCTTTGAGATGAAGAACTAGGTGAGAAAAACTGAGTCCAGAAAGGTGTTTCTATTTTCCAGTTACATATAGTTACCTATTCACTCAAGAAATGAGCAGATCACCGTATTGCCGGATTCTGTACATATTTAAATTAGAGCTGAAAAGGTGAGGATTCCTACAATTTATGCCATTACTAAAAATGCTTGTTAAGAGAAAATCTGGAAATGCTAATGGTTAGAGAGAACTCTCAATGAGTGGAGTCAAACAGGGTAAAAACATAAACTGTTAAGATTTTCTCTTTTACTTTCTTTTATTTTCTTCCATGACATGCAAAACTCCCAACAAAGCATGAGTAGTAAAGTTGCCTTTTTTGTTGTTTCTTTACTAAGATGTTAGGCCATAAAGTATATATAAAGGTCAAAATTTATATAAGTTACTCTGAAATTATGTGCCATTTTAGTTTAAAAAATGTTAAAAAAAAAAACCCTCTGGACAACAATTCTTTCTTTCCAACTTGAGTTTTATATGGTTTTTGAAAATCACCAGTAGCTTTTCTTTGTTTCTTGAATCCTGTAGTTCAAACTCATTAGAACTGCTTTCTTCAGAAACAGAAACACTCCATGGGGCCTCCCTGCTCACAGCATAACAAGCAAATGCACTCACAGTTCCAAAGTTCTCGAAAGCATTGCAAACTGGCACCTCACTTTTCTACTGAGTTCCTCTGTAGCTTACAAAGCTGGCATCATGACTGTGGTTATATTCATTTCCAATAGGATAGAATTCAGCAGTATTCCATGATGGGTGCACATTTTCTTAAGAAGCCCTGACACCTGTTGTTCTGTAATAAGAACTAGAACCTATATGTTTGATTGATTGTTTCTTTTTTATGGGCCTCTCGTAAGAATCATCCATCAGAGTTACTGCATGTATTAACCTCTCTTTTGTGTTCACATAGAAAAGTCTAATGGAATACACTCTCGTTTACATTTTAAGGTAGTGTAAGCAGCATGTTTGTACTAACAGATGGGTACAGAAGGATTAAAGGATGTTTGAAGCATATTACAATCAGCATTTTTCTGTGAGGAAGCTTTTTGATTATAATTACTCTTAAATAGGATTATAATTTTCATAATTCTAAGCACACATCTTAAAATATTGTATTTGTAGTTCTGTGTAATTTTATTGCAAATACATCCATAACATATATTTAACAATAAAATCTTTCTTCCAGTTGATTCAGTGTTTTGGAACACTACTTAAGCTCCATATAATAGAGTTTATACTAGTTAATAACCCTGTATGAGAGACATCAAAAGAGACACAGATAAATAGAACAGTATTATGGACTCTATGGGAGAGGGCGAGGGCAGGATGATATGGGAGAATGGCATGGAAGCATGTAAATTATCATATGTGAAATGAATTGCCAGTCCAGGTTCAATGCATGATACAGAGTGCTCAGGGCTGGTGTACCGGGATGACCCAGAGGGATGGGATGGGGAGGGAGGTGGAAGTGGGGTTCTGGAAGGGGAAAACATGTACACCCATGATGGATTCATGTCAATGTATAGCAAAACAAATACAATATTGTAAAGTTAAAAAATAGAAAATAAACTAATTAAAAAAGTATATACAGTTTTATGTGTTTGTAAAAAAATAAATAAATTGAATAATTTACTGAAAAGTGAGACTAAATTTAAAATTAATATATTATAAGAATAAATATTTGCATATAAAATAATTTCACATATATTACACACAACAGATTCTTTGGTCCTATAAATGTTCTTCTCAATTGGTATTAAATGGATTTTGAATGTTTTTCACACTAGCAAAATGATATCAAAGCATAGGACACTTTCCTTTACTTAGATTATAGCTGCTAGTAATAAAACTCAATCACTAGAAAGAATAATACATATTATTTTGAATGATCTTTGGTAAGTGCCTGAATTTGCCTGGTAGGAAAGAGGTATGAATTCTAACACTGGAATGAAGAAAGAAACAAACAAAAAATACAAACCAAAACCAGACAAAAACATAGCCAGAAAGCGATCAACAAACTTCTGCTGTATTTGGAAACTAATTTAAATAGAGAAATTTGAAGTATCTATTGATTTCTTCATTTCTAAGCAACAGCTCTCACATGCCGTGTTTTTGCTATAGTTTGGAACTATCTGGGCCACAGAAGCATAATCCACTTATTAAAAGGTACTTGAAGAAGGGAGATAAAACTAATTTTCTCACAAGGAAAGATGAGAAGTAGTGTCAAAACTGGCTTTTCTTTTCCTTAAAAATTACACCTTGAACAGAATTAGAAGAGGGTATGATCTCAAATGAAACTATGTAAGGATTTAGGGGATAAGAGGAAATTGAGGGAAATGAAATTGCCTAATTGTTTCTACTGATGTTTGAAAATTGTCTGAATGCTAGAATGTAAATAAAAATGCAGGTTGACTAAATTGACTTTATGATTTCCTAACCAAATAGTAGGAGAAGGCAAGGCACCCCACTCCAGTACTCTTGCCTGGAGAATCCCATGGACGGAGGAGCCTGGTAGGCTGCAGTCCATGGGGTCGCTAAGAGTTAGATACGACTGAGCGACTTCACTTTCACTTTTCCCTTTCATGCACTGGAGAAGGAAATGGCAACCCACTCCAGTATTCTTGCCTGGAGAATCCCAGGGATGGTGGAGCCTGGTGGGCTGCCGTCTATGGGGTCGCACAGAGTCGGACACGACTGAAGCAACTTAGCAGCAGCAGCAGCAACCAAATAGTATGGTATAATGGTTACTGCTTTACCACATTTTGTGAGATTTTCATAATTATTTGGGAAGTATTTTTTGAAACTACCTTACAAGATTAAGATTTTCAGTGTTTTATTATTTTATTCACTATATATATGACTCAACTGAGTCAAAGTATTGAGCTCAGAGTATTTTGACTTCCAAAGAAAAGCAAAGAATATAGGCTTTTCATGTCAAAAAACACAGGATCAAATTCTGGTCTCTACCCACCTACTGGCTGTTAACTATAAACAAATGACTTAAACTTTCTGAGTCCATTTAGATGCAAAATACAATTAATAAAATCAACCCCCTAGACTTTTATTAGTTGAAGTATTAACCTCGGTGCTTGAATATAGTAAGTGCTTCAACAATCATATTAACCACTTGTGGGCCAATGTTGATAACACACAGCTCTCCACACTAGTTGCCAATTTCCATAAATCTGAGCCATGTTAAGTGATGACTGTTGTCTATCACTGTATAACTCTTTGATAGTACCTCAATTCCTAGGATTCCCACCACTGTGTCTTCAATGCATGTCTTAATAGCAATTTTATTATGCCTGAAAATTAAGCACAGTAAAGTAGAAATACATATAAATGGACTAACACTTTTTCATTCATTATGATTTGTTCATCTAACCATCATTCACTTTGAGCCTGCTCTGTGCCTGGCACTGTGCTAGGTATCAAAATGAAAGTTGTTCATTCGTGTTGGGCTCTTTGGGACCCCATGGACTATACAGTCCATGGAATTCTCCAGGCCAGAATACTGGAGTGGGTAGCCTATCTCTTCTCCAGATGATCTTCCTGACCCAGGGATCGAACCCAGGTCTCCCACATTGCAGACGGATTCTTTACCAGCTGAGCTATAAGGGAAGCCTGCTACATATGAGGGGAAGCTATGAAGAGAAATCTGCTGCCCTGCAAGCAAGTAACACTCCACGGAGCAAGGACAGTTTGATTAAGGAAGTATAAGAGGTTACACAGTACAAAATAGATTTACTATTAATACTAGAGCAATTACATCAAATGTTGTGTAATCAGTGGTCATCAAGGCTGGCTATCAAGCTTACTTAAACTGATAATTACAACTTAGCAAAAAAAAAATTACTCAAGAAGTGATTATTCTTTTACCATAATGGACTTCATTTCCTGAACAACAAAATCTTTTAAAGTGTCTGTCATTAAGAGACATAACAAACAAAAATAACTGTGATGTTCTTAGTTAGTAAACTGTGATGCTAAGACAGTATTTTATCAATGAAAATCCAAAGGGAACTCACCATAATAGGCAAATTTTTATTCCAATGATAATCTATATCTTTAGAGTTCTATAATTATTCTTTACTGATTAATTTATAAACTATATAGGAGGTGAAATCTCAATAAAAGAGTCACCTTGGAATAAACTTCTAATAAAACATGAAGTCGATGCATAAATGTCCTTGCCAGTGATTAATTTTGCTAGGAAACACTTTTTTCCTCCCATTTCTAATGAGTATTTTCAATTTTAAATCATTGCCACCATTGTTTCAGGTATTCAGGATACATCCTTTAAAAACAAAAAACATAAATTTTCCTTTCTGAGAAAAGGAGGGAGTAGAATATTAACTTACTTAATCCTCAAGGCAATTTAATAATGTTGATGCTATTACCTCCATTTTTCAGATAAGGAAACTGAGGTCCAGGTAGATTAAATAAACAGCCTGTCACAGAAAAAAAACAGGTGGAGGAGCCAGGATTCCAACTCAAGTGGTATGCCTCCAGAATCTCTGTGCACTTTACATTAATGCTTGTATTAAGTTGTTCCAGCTATTTCTCAAAATGTTATTTCACATTGATTAAACATACACAAACATACAAACAAAACCAGTCACTCTAACAATGTTAGTGCTTCACAGTTACCCAGGTACTTCCTCCCAAATCACTACACACCATATTCTCACTCAGAAAAAATAAGACCTAAGTTCAAACAGTTAAAGCAACTTCATTTTATCAAAATTTCTCATATTTATAGGAGCTTCCATTCTGATTCATTTATTTTGTCACACCACCCTGTTCTACACTGATCAAGTCACTGATTTTTTTTTGTCAAAGAAAAATATTAATCTTAATATACATTTGACCTTTAAATTTTGAAAGACACAAGAAAATGTGATTGATCTGCTAGATAACTATAGAACAAAAAGACATATTTCAGTGTTTCTCCTCCCTGCTCCACTGCATTCTTTATCTATATACATACATATGCATAATGTCTGGGCAGAAAATAAAATGCATGGTCCCATAAAACTTTTAGGTAATGGTTGAGGGAAGATTATTTTCTTTCTGGTCATTATAAAGGTATAGTTCATCGACACTAGACTACTAATGATACAAATAAACACATACATAACCAATAAGCATTTATTTCTCCCTGAGGACCAAACAGTACTACCTCACTCAAGATATACTGACAAAACTGGAATGCTGGACTTGGAAAGTTAAACAAGCAACACTTTTCTCTTCTTGTGAATTATGATCCTGCTAATCATTCAGACACTACCTTAATATGATATGTTGTAGAGCATCTAGGCAACTCCTAAAATTATTGGCACTCCTAAATTATTGTTAAACACTTGGAAAAGTGTGCTTTTCCCTCTAGTATTTGAAAATACTTTGGAAACTATTTAACTGTCATTTTAAGTTGAAGCAGTGTTTAAAGATAACAAGAAATACTGCTTTTTATAGGAGAAAGGGTTTTTAAAAACTAGAAATATGAAATTATACAATTAAAAAGAAAATCTCAAAAGGCATATGAATTCAGTGCCTGCATTCATGCAGCTTTTCCATCTTCAAGGTGCAGATAAAGATTTTAATTAGGTCCCTTGAAAACTGTTTTTAACTCTAAAATAAAAATTCCATTATTACTTTCTTTTCACATAGTACTCAGGATACCATGTCTAAAAATAGAATTTAAATTCATGATTAAGATTGCAATAAAAGAGTAGATAAATATAATGCAGGCCATACTGCATTCATTTAAGTGAATTTTAGCAAATAGGTTTTTAACATTAAGCATTCATTATTATATACATAGAGATGGGTTGTATATTTTATTTTCTCTCACTTGCTAATATTTCATAAAATCCCAAATGAAAATAATACATATCTAATGTTATTTATAATAACAAACATGCCATTACTGAAAAAATGCTCTAGGGTAATTATTGCATATGTAACAAACTGAGTTCAATATTAAGAAGATATTTACATATATTCTCTCTCTCTCTTTAAAGCATCTTTTCCATGTCTATACTTACCATAAAAAAAGATGAAGAGAATACATGTGAGATTATTTTTATCATTATTTGTTAGTCATTTTGGTAATTATTAAGTTATCCTCAAATATAAAATTAATGAGTAAGCAAAGTGAAAAATTCATTTATCAAATACATGTTCATTCAACTTGCAGTGCACAAATAATAGAAGTTACTGTTAGATTTAATTCTGAAGCGGGAAACACAGGAGAAGATGGTGGAGGAATAGGACAGGGAGAACACTTTCTCCTCCACAAATTTATCGAAAGAACATTTGGACGCTGAGCAAATTCCACAAAACAACTTCTGAATGCTGGCAGAGGACATCAGGCATCCATAAAGGCAGCCCATTGTCTTTGAAAGGAGGTAGGACAAAAGATAAAAGATAAAAAGAGAGACAAAAGAGGTAAGGATGGAGATGCATCCCGGGAAGGGAGTCTTAAAAAAGAGAGGTTTCCAAACACCAGGAAACACTCTCTCAGGCAGGTGTGTGGCGAGCCTTGGAATCTCAGAGGGCAAAATAACTGGGAGGAAAATAAATAAATAAATGAATAAATAATTAAAACCCACAGATTATGTGTCTAACAGCAACTCCCAGTGGAGCAGCAGCCCAGATGCAGGCATCCCCAACTAGCAAGTGGGGGCTGGATAGGGAGGTGCATGCTGCATTGCTTAGGGTAAGGATCGGGCCTGAATGCCCTGAGGGCAATCTGAGGGAACTAACTTGATATAACAATCCAGACTGTGGGATAGCTATCTCGCAAAAATCCCTAACCTAAGATGCTTCCAGGCCCACTCACAGAACAAAGGACTGAGCAGAGCTAGCCAGCTGCGGACTGGCACATCCCCCACTGGAGATGGGCAGGCGAGGGCAGCCAGAGCCCGAAGGGGGCAATTGCGGCCCCAGAGAGGCATCCTCTACCAAACTGCAAGCAGACCTCGTTGCTAACCAAGACTTCTTAGGATTCTGGACAATCGACATCTGCCAGTCGCAGCCAGAGATCAGCTCCCCAGAAGAGACACACAGCACACCTGAGAAGGCATGCCAGGTGTACACCCAGAAAACAGAGTGGCTGGGACGGGGGAGGTGATAAGCCGCAGGCTTCAAATGGGGGCGATTGCGCTTGCCAAGCACCTGGTCACCTGAGCTGCTCGGACCTGGGAAGGGCACAAAACGCAGGCCCAACCAAGCCTGTACCTTTGTAGAGTACCCGAGAACCTGAACCTCAGCAGCTTAGACCTGGGGAGTGCATGCAACCCAAAGCACGCATCAGACAGTTCCCAGAAGAGTAACCTAGAGCCTGAGCAGTGTAGACTGGGAAAGCACACATGCTGTGAGCAGGGGCAAACCCAGTGCAGCTGAAAACACTGTGAGCACTCCCCATATATGGCAGTGATGTTTGTTTGCAGTATTCCTCCCTCCCCACAGCACGACTGAACAAGTGAGTCTACAAAAAGTAATCACCACCGCCCCCCTTGTGTCAGGGCAGAAACTAGACACTGAAGAGACCAGCAAACAGAAGAAGCTAAAATAAACAGAGAAAACCGCTTTGGAAGTGACAGGTGCAATAGAATAAAACCCTGTAGTTAGCACCAACTATATAGGAAGGGGCCTATAGACCTTGAGAAGTATAAGCTGGATCAAGGAACTATCTGTAAATGAACTGACCCCACACTGTCCACAACAGCTCCAGAGAAAGTCCTAGATATATTTTTACTATTATCATTTTTTAAATTAAAAAAAATATTTTTAACTCCTCTATTACTCCTTTAATTTTCATTTTTATAACCTACTATTACCTTCCAAAAAAAAATAGACCTTATTTCTAAAGCAAACTTCATATATATATATATTTTATAATTTTTGTGATTTTTTTTTAATATTGTATTTTTGAGAATCTAACCTCTACTCTAGATTTTTAATCTTTGCTTTTTGGTATTTGTTATCAAGTTTGTACCTTTAAGAACCCAATCTGCAGTACCCATTTTTACTTGGGAGCAATAACACTGGCTTGATTGCTCTCTCCCCTTTTGACTCTCCTTTTTCTTCACCAGGTCATCTCTAACTCCCCCACCCCACCCCCTCGCCTCTTTTCTTCTCTACCCAACTCTGTGAATCTCTTTGTATGTTCTGGGCTGTGGAGAACACTTAGGGAACTGATTACTGGCTGGATCTGTCTCTCTCCTTTTGATTCCCCCTTTTATCTTCCTGGCCACCTCTGTCTCCTTCCTCCCTCTTCTCTTCTCTGTGTAACACCATGAACATCTCTGAGGGATCCAGACTGGGGAGAGCACATAGGGAAGTGATTACTGGCTAGCTTGCTCTCTCCCATTTTGATTACCCCCTCTTCTCCTCCTGGTCACTTCTATCTCCCTCCTCCCTCTTCTTTTCTCCACGTAACTCTCTGTACCTCTCCGGGTGTCCCTCACTGTGGAGAAACTTTTCATCATTAACCTAGATGTTTTATCATCGGTGCTGTATAGATGGAGAAGTCTTGAGGCTACTGTAAGAATAAGACTGAAAGATAGAGGCAGGAGGCTTAAGTCCAAATCCTGAGAACACCAGAGAACTCCTGAATCCAAGGAACATTAATTGATATGAGCTCATCAAACGACTCAAAACCTACACTGAAATCAAGTACCACCCAAGGGCCAAAAAGTTCCAAAGCAAGGCATACCATGCAAATTCTCTAGCAACACAGGAACATAGCCCTGAGCTTCAATATACAGGCTGCCCAAAGCCACACCAAACCCACTGAAATCTCAAAACTCATTACTGGATACTTCATTGCACTCCAGAGAGAAGAAAACCAACTCCACCCAACAGAACACCTACACAAGCTTCCCTAACCAGGAAACCTTGACAAGCCACCCATCCAACCCCACCCACAGCAAGGAACCTCCACAATAAAGAGGAATCACAACCTGCAAGAATATGGAAAGGCCATCCCAAACACAGCAATATAAACAAGATGAAAAGGCAGAGAAATATTCAACAGATAAAGGAACAGGATAAGAGATAGGGAATCTACCTGATAAAGAATTCCAAATAATGATAGTGTAAATGATCCAAAATCTTGAAAAGAACATGGAGTTACAGATAAACAGCCTAGAGACAAGGATCGAGAAGATGCAAGAAAGGTTTAACAAGGACTGAGAAGAAATAAAAAAGAGTCAATCAATAATGAATAATGCAATAAATGAGATAAAAAACACTCTGGAGGGAACCAACAGTAGAATAACAGAGGCAGAAGATAGGATAAGTGAGGTAGAAGATAGAATGGTGGAAATAAATGAAACAGAGAGGCAAAAAGAAAAAAGATTTAAAAGAAATGAGGACAACCTCAGAGACCTCTGGGACAATGTTAAAAGCCCCATCATTCGAATCATAGGAGTCCCAGAAGAAGAAGACAAAAAGAAAGACCAAGAGAAAATACTTGAGGAGATAATAGTTGAAAACTTCCCTAAAGTGGGGAAAGAAATAATCACCCAAGTCCAGGAAACTCAGAGAGTCCCAAACAGGATAAACCCAAGGCAAAACACCCCCAAGACACATATTAATCAAATTAACAAAGATCAAACACTAAAAGCAAATACTAAAAGCAGCAAGGGAAAAACAACAAGTAACACACAAGGGGATTCCCATAAGGATAACAGCTGATCTTTCAATAGAAACTCTTCAGGCCAGAAGGGAATGGCAGGACATACTTAAAGTGAAGAAAGAAAATAATCTACAGCCCAGATTACTGCCCAGCAAGGATCTCATTCAAATATGAATGAGAAATCAAAAGCTTTACAGACAAGCAAAAGCTGAGAGAATTCAGCACCACCAAACCAGCTCTCCAACAAATGCCAAAGGATCTTCTCTAGACAGGAAACACAGAAAGGGTGTATAAACTCGAACCTAAAACAGTAAAGTAAATGGCAATGGGATAATACTTATCAATAATTACCTTAAATGTAAATAAGTTGAATGCCCCAACCAAAAGACAAAGACTGGCTGAATAAATACAAAAACAAGACCCCTATCTATGTTGTCTACAAGAGACCCACCTCAAAACAGGGACACATACAGACTGAAAGTGAAGGGCTGGAAAAAGATATTCCAAGCAAATAGAGACCGAAAGAAAGCAGGAGTAGGGATACTCATATCAGATAAAATAGACTTTAAAACAAAGCCTGTGAAAAGAGACAAAGATGGCCACCACATAATGATCAAAGGATCAATCCAAGAAGATATAACAATTATATATGCACCCAACATAGGAGCACCGCAAAATGTAAGGCAATTGCTAACAAGTATGAAAGCGGAAATTAACAATAACACAATAACAGTGGGAGACTTTAATATCCCACTCACACCTATGGATAGATCAACTAAACAGAAGATTAACACAAACTTTAAATGATACAATAGAACAGTTAGACCTAATTGATATCTATCGGACATTTCACCCCAAAACAATGAATTTCACCTTTTTCTCAAGCACACACAGAATCTTCTCCAGGATAGATCACATCCTGGGCAATAAATCTAGCCTTGGTAAATTCAAAAATACTGAAATCACTCCAAGCATCTTTTCTGACCACAATGCAGTAAAATTCGATGTCAATTACAGGAGAAAAACTATTAAAAATTCCAACATATGGAGGCTGAACAACACGCTGCTGAATAACCAACAAATCACAGAAGAAATCAAAAAAGAAATCAAAATATGCATAGAAATGAATGAGAATGAAAACACAACAACCCAAAACCTATGGGATGCTGTAAAAGCAATGTTAAGAGGAAGGTTCATAGCAATACAGGCTTACCTCAAGAAACAAGAAAAAAGCCAAATAAATAACCTAACTCTACACCTAAAGCATCTAGAAAAGGAAGAAATGAAGAATCCCAGGGTTAGTACAAGGAAAGAAATCTTAAAAATTAGGGCAGAAATAAATGCAAAAGAAAAAAAAGAGACCACAGGAAAAATCAACAAAGCCATAAGCTGGTTCTTTGAGAAGATAAATAAAATTCACAAGCCAATAGCCAGACTCATCAAGAAACAAAGGGAGAAGAATCAAATCAACAAAATTAGAAATGAAAACGGAGAGATCACAACAGACAACACAGAAATACAAAGGATCATAAGAGACTACTATCAGCAACTATATGCCAATAAAATGGACAACTTGGAAGAAATGGACAAATTCTTAGAAAAGTACAGCTTTCCAAAACTGAACCAGGAAGAAAAAGAAAATCTTAACAGACCCATCACAAGCACGGAAATTGAAACTGTAGTCAGAAATCTTCCAGCAAACAAAAGCTCAGGACCAGACGGCTTCACAGCTGAATTCTACCAAAAATTTAGAGAAGAGCTAACACCTATCCTACTCAAACTCTTCCAGAAAATTGGAGAGGAAGGTAAACTTTGAAACTCATTCTATGAGGCCACCATCACCCTAATACCAAAACCTGACAAAGATGCCACAATAAAAGAAAACTACAGGCCAATATCACTGATGAACATAGACGTAAAAATCCTTAACAAAATTCTAGCAAACAGAATCCAACAACATATTAAAAAGATCATACATCATGACCAAGTGGGCTTTATCCCAGGGAGGCAAGGATTCTTCAATATCCACAAATCAATCAATGTAATATACCACATTAACAAATTGAAAAATAAAAACCATATGATTATCTCAATAGATGCAGAGAAAGCCTTTGACAAAATTCAACACCCATTTATGATAAAAAAAAAACCCTCCAGAAAGCAGGAAGAGAAGGAATATACCTCAACATAATAAAAGCTATATATGAGAAACCCACAGCAAACATTATCCTAAATGGTGAAAAATTGAAAGAATTTCCCCTAAAGTCAGGAACAAGACAAGGGTGCCCACTCTCACCACTACTATTCAACATAGTTATGGAAGTTTTGGCCACAACAATCAGAGCAGAAAAAGAAATAAAAAGAATCCAGATTGGAAAAGAAGAAGTAAAACTCTCACTGTTTGCAGATGACATGATACATAGAAAAACCTAAAGACTCCACCAGAACATTATCAGAGCTAATCAGGAAATATAGTAAAGTTGCAGGATATAAAATCAACACACAGAAATCCCTTGCATTCCTATTCACTAACAATGAGAAAACAGAAAGAGAAATTAAGGAAACAATTCCATTCACCATTGCAAAGAAAAGAATAAAATACTTAGGAATATATCTATCTAAAGAAACAAAAGACCTATATATAGAAATCTATAAAACTGGTAAAACAAATCAAAGAGGACACAAATAGATGGAGAATTATACTGTTTTCATGGATAGGAAAAATCAATATAGTGAAAATGAGTATACTACCCAAAGCAATCTATAGATTCAATGCAATCCCTATCAAGCTACCAATGGTCTTTTTCAGAGAACTAGAACAAAAAATTTCACAATTTGTATGGAAATACAAAAGACCTTGAATAGCCAAAGTAATCTTGAGAAAGAAGAATGGAACCGGAGGAATCTAACTGCCTGACTTCAGTCTCTACTACAAAGCCACAGTCATCACGACAGTATGGTAGTGGCACAAAGACAGAAATATAGATCAATGGAACAAAATAGAAAGCCCAGAGATAAATCCATGCACCTATGGACACCTTATCTTTGACAAAGGAGGTGAGAATATACAATGGAGAAAAGACAATCTCTTTAACAAGTGGTGCTGGGAAAACTGGTCAACCACTTGTAAAAGAATGAAACTAGAACACTTTCTAACACCATACACAAAAACAAACTCAAAATGGATTAAAGATCTAAACGTAAGACCAGAAACTATAAAACTCCTAGAGGAAAACATAGGCAAAACACTCTCCGACATAAATCACAGCAGGATCCTCCATGACCCACCTCCCAGAATATTGGAAATAAAAGCAAAAATAAACAAATGGGACCTAATTAAACTAAAAAGCTTCCGCACAACAAAGGAAACTGTAAGCAAGGTGAAAAGACAGCCTTCAAAATGGGAGAAAATAATAGCAAACAAAGCAACTGACAAAGAATTAATCTCAAAAATACACAAGCAACTTCTGGAGCTCAATTCCAGAAAAATAAACGACCCAATCAAAAAGTGGGCCAAAGAACTAAACAGACATTCTCCAAAGAAGACATACAGATGGCTAACAAACACATGAAAAGATGTTCAACATCACTCATTATCAGAGAAATCCAAATCAAAGCCACAATGAGGTACCATTTCACTCCAGTCAGAATGGCTGCTATCCAAAAGTCTACAAGCAATAAATGCTGGAGAGGGTATGGAGAAAAGGGAACCCTCTTACACTGTTGGCAGGAATACAAACTAGTACAGCCACTATGGAGAACAGTGTGGAGATTCCTTAGAAAACTGGAAATAGAACTGCCATATGACCGAGCAATCCCACTGCTGGGCATACATACTGAGGAAACCAGAATTGAAAGAGACACGTGTACCCCAATGTTCATTGCAGCACTATTTATAATAGCCAGGACATGGAAGCAACCTAGATGTCCATCAGCAGATGAATGGATAAGGAATCTGTGGTACATATACACAATGGAATATTACTCAGCCATTAAAAAGAATACATTTGAATCACTTCTAATTAGGTGGATGAAACTGGAGCCTATTATACAGAGTAAAGTAAGCCAGAAAGAAAAACACCAATACAGTATACTAATGCATATATATGGAATTTAGAAAGATGGCAATGATAACCCAGTATGTGAGACAGCAAAAGAGACACAGATGTATAGAACAGTCTTTTGGACTCTGTGGGAGAGGGCGAGGGTGGGATGATTGGGGAGAATGGCATTGAAACATGTATATTATCATATGTGAAACATATCGCCAGTCCAGGTTCAATGCATGAGACAAGTGCTCAGGGCTGGTGTACCGGGATGACCCAGAGGGATGGGATGGGGAGGGAGGTGGGAGAGGGGTTCAGGATGGGGAACACATGTACACCCATGGCAGATTCATGTCAATGTATGGCAAAACCAGTACAATATTGTAAAGTAATTAGCCTCCAATTAAAATAAATAAATTAAAAAAAAATTCTGAAGCTGTGATTTGCAGGAGTCTTGTTTTCATAGTCAAGGTGACTTCTGAATATACTGAGTGAATCCTTACACAGAACTGCAGCAAAGAGAAAACAACATGTGTCAACTCTGTGGGTGGATGTGACACACAATTTAAAATGTCTAATTATACGTTTCACCTTAGCTAAACACCCTGAAAGATGACATGATCTAATTGCAGATTAATGCATTATTTCTCTAAGGCTACAAATGAAGCAGCTAGAGGAAATCTCACACTGATTCTCTAAGTAGTCCAAAACTTATATTAAATGCCTTTGCTTGTCATGTAAATAAGAATAATCCTCCTGCATAGCACTTACTCCAAAATATAACTAAAATATTACTGGGCAGTGAAATATCACTAAGGATTGTTTTTGAAAATTGAATAGGTAAAAATAATCCCAGGTTAGGTACCCAAAGCAAACCAGGCTAGACCTAATGAAAAATCAGATACACTGTCTTCACTCTTTCCGTTTCCTGCTTCATATTCCCTACTTCTTTCTCTCCCTCTCCATTCTTTATTTTCTCATTTTCTTGAATTTTTAATGAAATATTTCAAAAAAAAAAAAAAAACAACCCTTTTTTCTTCTGGCAATGCCTATTTGGATTTTTTTTAACTCCATGCTGTGGTTTGAATTTTCAAATTTCATTAAAATTTATGCTTGCTGTATGCCTAAATTCTTTGAGACATTGCTTCTGGTGGATTATACAATTTGCCTAACTTCTCAATACAATACCTCAATTCTCTTTAAACTGGGAAAGACTTTAGAATTTGATGATAATGATACTGGTTCTGTCCTCCATAAATTTTATCTTAATACTCATTAATGGGCCACAATCTGTGTTATGAATGAAAAGCTGAACACACTCCATGGAAGTACCCCTAGGAACCATAACAATGAAATGTGTTAGGTGCAACCGTAGCACATGAGCAATATGTGTTCTGAGGAGGGGGTTGTTCATTTTGAGGTTGCTATAGATTGAATACTGTTATCATCCCAAATTTACATTTTGAATTCCTAACTACCAATGTGATGGACTTAGGAGATGGGGCCTTTGGGCTGGTGATTAGGTCATGAGGGTGAAACCCACCTGAATGATATTAGTGCCTTTATAAAAGACACTCCCTGACCCCACCCACCATGTGTGGACACAATGAGATGCCTGCCATCTGGTGATTTGTTGTAGCAGCCCAAAGGGTCTAAGACAGAGATGAAAATTTAGGCTGGATAATTATATGTCTTTTTCAGTTCTTCTCTAGATCAATCAGTCCTATTATCACATTTAACTATTTTTTCTAATTTTCTCCAACCTTCCAATGATCTAGCCACATAACCCGTCTTCCAGAATCATTCATTCCTGCATCTATTTCTGCCACTCATCTTTATTGTGTGCTTACTATGTGGTTAAGGGCTAAGGCTACAGAGATGAAAAAGAGAAGATTATTCAGCTTTCAGGGAGCTTAGGGGGTGAATTAAATTTAATATTTACCTAATTGTAATTATTAAGCACTAAGCATGACAAGTAAAAAAAATTCTGTCCTTCTGATTTTGTTATTTAGAGTTAACTTTTCCTTTCTTTCATCTGATTCTGATTTGCTTTGTTTTTAATAGTTTGCTTATGAGAGAAAAAAATTACTTCAGAATGCAGAATGTGATTTAATAAATCTATGGTCTCTCCTTTGAGAAAACCACAAATGTTGGTCTCTTTTCTTGATGGAGAAAGGAGTGTATCATCCTGAGCAATTTCCTACAGCAATGGCCATTTTAAGGGACCAGAATCTACACAGTTTGCATTATGTCATTGATTGAATTTTACCCTATGATGAAAATATAAGGAAATATAGGAGTAGAATTTTGTGGGGCTAAAACCTGTTTAAAAACAAACGTACAAACCAAAAACTGCAGTCTATGAATATGCCAGAATTGCCAGTAAACTAATAATGACAATAGTGCTTTTTGGTATAACTACTATACAGTATTCATCTGAACCAAGCATGAGTCATGGCATCCTGACAATACATGCTGAATTTGAAACAAATTGGAACTATAATTTATAGTACAATAGAACCTAAGTCGCAGGCACATGTAGTCCAGCCTCTTTAAATATTCTATAAATAATAGCTCAGAGAGGCACAATTGACAATGAGCAGAGGCTGGATGATGAATCCTCAAGTAGTTTAAGTAAAACCCTGCCTGATTAAATGCTTTGTTTTTAAACCACCTGCATCCGTGTCTGTTGTAGCAGGACAGATCAAATTGTTCTCGGGCTTTTTTCAAAAAAAGCAGACAGGCTTACAAATGATAAGTTTTATCATATTATGAAACTGATGCCAAACTGAAATGCTGAGCATGGTGTAACTGCAATTATCTGTGTTTTGGCCCAGGATGGAGTGCCATGCAATGCCAAATACAGGACTGATGTACATGATCAAGCTTGTATGGCTTTGGTTGTTGAATTGTAATTGCGTTTTTGTCTTCATGGCCTGGAGAATTCATTTTTCCTGCCCTCACTTCAGGAGTCTCTTTTGTTTATCCCACCAACCAGTTACCAGATGCTGCATCGACTAAGCTAATTAGCGGAGTCTCCTTCGGAAGCTGGGGCTTGCTGAGTGTGGTCATTAGAACAGACAGAAGTATAGAGGCTGGGGACTTCCTGAATGACACAAAAGATCCAGCAAGTGCTCTTGTAGCCAAACCACATGGTGCACAGTGGCTGTAACCATGCAATGGCAAAACACCCACTCAGGTGAACATAAGCCCTGGTCATCTTTAATCTGGCTTCTAACATGATGCCGAACAATGGGTTGACTAACTTGTTCATGGCGCTGAGTCACAACACAGAGTAAAAGAGTCTTATTTTAATGTTAACTAGACATTTTGTTTAAACAGTTACAGACTGACACCACATGTTAAATAATACATTTTAAACTAGTCATCTCCCCTTTCCCTTGGAGTGTCCTAATTACTTTAAAACTGTTATGTTATTGAAACCGACATTGCTGTTGTCATAAACGCTATTTAACACTACTTCTCATATGTTTTCTGTATTAGGAGCCCAAATTATCACTAGGCTGTCATTTTACCCTATATCATACTTTGTATCAATTCCTTGTTCATGTCTTCCTCTACCTGCCACCTACAATGGTGGCTCCTGGAGGAATGGAGACAGAGCTGCTTTCTAATTTATTTTTTTATCACTAGAATTCAGCACAAATCCAGTAACAATTGCTTAATAAACCAATGAATGAAGTTCCTGGGCCAATAATATAATGACATATAGATAATTAGGAGATAATGTTTTATCCAAAAGAAAAATCTTTGTTTTTTTAAAAAGAAAAAAGAAAGAAAGAAAAAATTAGATGTGAAGCTTTATTGTGATGACAATGGGACTACACCGAACTAGGGCAAAGAGTTACTCCATAGGCGGACAGTCTGGACTTTACTATTATTCTGGAAAAAATACACTGCCCATTTACATAGAGGATGACCTCACATTCCATTAAAACACAATCACCTCCAAATTAGTAAAACATGTATTGGATGAAAAACTTTATCTCTTGATGTCCATGAGTGATGTTGTTTTATATTTAAAATTAAAAGATACAAAACCCCATCAATTCTCATGACACTATGATTGGTTCTTTGGTGATAGTGCAGTGGCTCCTCCATCTTGGTCTGAAAGTGAAAGTCGCTCAGTGGGGTCTGCCTCTTTGCGACCCCATGAACTATACAGTCCATGAAATTCTCCCGGCCAGAATACTGGAGTGGGTAGCCATCCCCTTCTCCAAGGACCTTCCCAACACAGGGATCGAACACAAGTTTACTGCATTGCAGGTGGATTCTTTACCAGCTGAGCCACAAGGAAAGCCCATTTTGGTCTAAGCAACTAAACTTTCTGTTACATATGTTAGAGGGAAAAACAATGGCACCAATTTGTTCAAGAATTCTATTAATTACAGGGGCTGATCAGAAACTGTTTCCACTGTTTCCCCATCTATTTCCCATGGAGTGATGGGACCAGATGCCATGATCTTAGTTTTCTGAACGTTGAGCTTTAAGCCAACGTTTTCACTCTCCTCTTTCACTTTCATCAAGAGGCTCTTTAGTTCTTCACTTTCTGCCATAAGGCTGGTATCATCTGCATATCTGAGGTTATTGATATTTCTCCCAGCAATCTTGATTCCAGCTTGTGCTTCTTCCAGCCCAGCATTTCTCATGATGTACTCTGCATATAAGTTAAATAAGCAGGGAGACAATATACAGCCTTGACGTACTTCTTTTCCTATTTGGAACCAGTCTGTTGTTCCATGTCCAGTTCTAACTGTTGCTTCCTGACCTGCATACAGGTTTCTCAAGAGGCAGGTCAGGTGGTCTGGTACTCCCATCTCTTTCAGAATTTTCTACAGTTTATTGTGATCCACACAGTCAAAGAGTTTGGCATAGTCAATAAAGCAGAAATAGATTTTTTTTTCTGGAACTCTCTTGCTTTTTGAAGATTCAAAACATGTTGGCAATTTGATCTCTGGTTCTTCTGCCTTTTCTAAAACCAGTTTGAATATCTGGAAGCTCACGGTTCATGTATTGCTGAAGCCTGGCTTGGAGAATTTTGAGCATTACTTTACTAGCATGTGAGATGAGTGCAATTGTGCGGTAGTTTGAGTATTCTTTGGCATTGCCTTTCTTTGGAATTGGAATGAAAACTGACCTTTTCCAGTCCTGTGGCCACTGCTGAGTTTTCCAAATTTTCTGACATATTGAGTGCAGCACTTTCACAGCATCATCTTTTAGGATTTGAAATAGCTCAACTGGCTGACTTTATTTTTTGGGGCTCCAAAATCACTGCAGATGGTGATTGCAGCCGTGAAATTAAAAGACACTTACTCCTTGGAATAGCATATTAAAAAGCAGAGACATTACTTTGTCAACAAAGTCCGTCTAGTCTAAGCTATGGTTTTTCCAGTAGTCATGTATGGACGTGAGAGTCGGACTATAAAGAAAGCTGAGTGCCGAAGAATTGATGCTTTGAACTCTGGTGTTGGAGAAGACTCTCGAGAGTCCCTTGGACTGCAAGGAGATCCAACCAGTCCATCATAAAGGAGATCAGTCCTGGGTGTTCATTGGAAGGACTGATGTTGAAGCTGAAACTCCAATACTTTGGCCACCTCATGCAAAGAGTTGACTCATTGGAAAAGACCCTGTTGCTGAGAAAGATTGAGGGCAGGAGGAGAAGGGGACGACAGAGGGTGAGATGGTTGGATGGCATCACCATGGATGGACATGGGTTTGGGTAAACTCCGGGAGTTGGTGATGGACAGGGAGGCCTGGTGTGCTGTAATTCATGGGGTCGCAAAGAGTCAGACACGACTGAGGAAAAAGGGATTCTAATTTACACTACATAAGGAACATATATTTGAGACACCAAACTGGAGATATCATGCCTGTAGTATCAGTGCATGCTATGGAAGCACTTCTCTGTGGAGACTATATAAGTCTACGTCTGTCTGTGGACACTGTCTTGCTTTCGGCACAAACAGCATGAAGGGAATGTGTGCTACTTAAAATGCTAACGTGTTCAGTCTAATTTAAAATGCTCAAAAGTCTATGAAGTCTATGACAAGATGAATGGGAAATAAATTCTTGACCAGATTAGAATCTTGAAGAAACTGTCAGTCAAACACTACTTGTCAAGCCTTGAGTTGATTAAATTCATATAATCTTATACATACATGAATATAATGAATGCAAATTTTACTCCATGAAGCCCAAATTAATAAACAGAATGAATATAAATTCATTTCATAGAATTATACAGAACAGATATAAAATGGCCAACAATTCAAGTATATTATATCTGTGGAATGTTTATCATTAATAACAGTATATTTTCATTAAAATATGGGTTATGAACTATGCTAAATACTGCAGGCATCATTAATTTTCTGTCACAGTATATTATAAAATTTAAAAATGCAGTAAGTAACCTGACACAAGTCTTTCTTACCAGCCAGCTGTTAATTTCTAGATGAAATAATACATTCTCTAAATTACATTTTGACTAGGAATAAAGAAAGCAATATGACTAAATAAGAAAATTAAATATGTCATTAATTGTAGGAAATATTATTCCATGACTAATTCCCTCATTTTGAGAGCCTTTAATATAGTGAGTTGTGGTAATATTTACTTAAAAAATTATCTGAGAAATGCTGTCCTCACTTTTCTTAATTAAGTGGTTAAAATAATCTATAAGATCTTTCGTGTATTATATTTGAATCCTTCTCTATCACTACTGTTAAATTTATTCATTTTTATATACAGGCTTTCTATGGTTCTTTAAAAGTTCTGAAAAAAATGAACTTGAAAATTTTAGCTGAGATTTTAAAACACTACTTGACTATGGGAGGTTTTTAAGATTAAAATATAAAGTACTTATTAAGACTGCTTTGTTAAAATTGGTTTATATAAAAAAGACCTACGTTAACTTATCCATATAGGAGGAAGAGAAAAATAGCTTTAATGCTATCACTTTTTAGACAGTATTTCTTGCAACAAGTCCAGGCTTTCCTACATTAGTGAAAATCATCCAAGCAGTTCTATAAAGAACAATAATAATTTTAATAAAAAATAGAGACAAAAAACCAAACAGAATGGGTATCATTCTCTACAGCCCCGCCATGTGTGGGGCACACACTTTATGTGTCCTGTCAGCACTGAGAAATTATTAGCCTCAGCAATATTAATTTTAGTACATATTTAAAATTTTAATCTCTTATTAGCCACTTTCTCTTATGTGACTCTATTTTGCTTTTTAGATTCAGTTGAGTTTTGCCAGACACTGTTTCATCTGGTTGAATTTGATAGTCTGTGTGAACAGTTCATGACTCTAACTAAAATTGTTTGGCTTGTTTCACAGAAAAGTCTCAGTTCATCAGCCGCTAGGTTTCCAATTCCAGGTCATAGTGTATAATCTAGACTAAATGTAAGTGATGTTTCCTTCAAGAAAAGGACTTCACCACTGAAAAATCTCCAATGCAAACATTTCCCTCTCCATTTTTTGGTATATTGTCACTTTGCCAAATTGCACCCATAAGAGAAGATAAAGAATTGAGCAGCCAACACAGACATCACTATCTAAACCACCTTCTTGAAGGTTAATTCCTAAACCTATAACATTCCTGCTGTTTGCCAGGAAATTAGGACTCCAGGGGAGAAGAGGGAGGAACCAAGCTGATGGGGAAAAGTAGCTGCAAATCTTTCAGAAATAGCAAAAACAGCAACAACAACAAAAAAACCTTACATGGTAGTCTATCACAATATACAAACCATTCGTAGCTAATAAGTAAGTGTCGTGAAACATTTTGGAAATAAAAGTTGCCGAGTTTTCTTTTTTCAGTAGATGTAAGTAAATTTTTATATCCTTTATACTAAGAGGCAGACTCAAAACAAATAAATATTTCTTTTCCATGCTTTGATCAAAGCCAGGGCTTTTGTTTGTTCACCCTAAAACAGAGATATTCTAGCTAAGAATTTAATGACTTTCCAATTTGGTGAGTAAATGTATCATTAAACAAGTACTTACTACATATTTAGTGTAAGATATTATGGGCACTATAGAGTTACTGAATCTAATGGTTTTAAGGGTAGGTCTTCAGACAATAAAGAATCTGCCTGCAATGCAGGAGACCTTGGCTTGATCCCTGGGTCGGGAAGATCCCCTGAAGAAGGGAATGGCTATCCACTTCAGTATTCTGGCCTGGAGAATTCCATAGACAGAGGAGCCTGGTGGGTTACAGTCCATGGTGTCGCAAAGAGTTGACATGACTAAGCAATTAATGCAAACACACACACACACACACACACACACCAGTTTTATAAATACAAGCTTTTACCCATTAAGTATTACTAGATACAGAAACTTTGCATTCCTTCTTCTACTTTGTCTCCAGTGAGGATATGCCTGGCACATACAAGACACCCAGAAAATTCTTATAGAAGGAATAAATGTGTCCCCTCCTTGTAAGAGAGAGAATCCTTTGGGAATTTTTTTTCTTCAGATTTTAAATATTTTTAAAAGACCATTTTACTGAAAAATACATGAAAAAATGTTTATGTTAGAATTCTCTAACATGTAAATATACAGAATTCTCTAATACGTAAATGGAAATCTGCTGTAGTATGACTTATCTGAGTTATAGCGTAAAAGCTTTTGTACAGATATGACTACCCTAAAAAGTAAAAAGGTTCTGAGTTTCCTTTTGAACAAGCCTAGTGGTGATATTCAAGAGGAAGTCACCTATTTTGAACTAGATTTCTTCTATTCCTCCTCCTATCTTCTCCCACAAGGCTAAGAAATATTAGAAAAAAATAGAAAAGCCAAGAAAGACTGCCTCCAGTTTCAGGTGGGATATGGCTGTGGGAGAGTGAACAGAGGACTAAGGGCAGACAGGGCACAATTACTCATCATCTACTCTCTCTCTACAAGCAGAAGTGATTGCCATTAATATCATTAGATTGGTGCCCAAACCCACATTATTAGCAAAGCACAATGCTAATGTGACTAGATGATCACCTAAGACTGATGTCTTCATGTGCATTTCACATAAACACTATTGATCTCATTTCCTCAACAGAGGAGGGGGTCTTGTTTGGTAACACCTGCCTAAGCACATCACCCAATAACCAGAAATTGTGCCAACTAAAAAGGAAAAATCGATCACCACATAACACATAAGTTAGACATGTAAGACTATATATGTATGTATACATTTGGATAATAAATGTATATCATATGAAATAGTCTCCTACATTATGAAACAAATCCAACACTATATTGCTATTTCCAAATTCCTTTTTCTCTCACACATGTCTGTGGCTGAGCATTCTTTTTAACTTGCTTTACTGAGAAACTGTCAAAGGAGAATTAATGTGGTGGTGATGAACTAATGAAGTGATGGAAGCTGTCATTTTTCATTATTTTTCATGTACATATAACCAGATTTTGGCATATAGAAACAGAAATTGCCATGAAAATTTTATTTTGAATTTGAGTAGTGACGATACCATATTAAGTTTCCCTAAAACTCTGCAGATTCCTTGGACTAATCCACTAATCTAACTTGACACATTACTTTAAGGTTTTTGAATGCTACTGATTTCCCAAAGCCTTCATGAACCATGGCCTTTTTCTTTAGGACAAGTGTATTTGAAAAATAAAATTGAGCTCCAAGCAACAATCCCAAAATTTTCTGTTGTAGACTAATTTTGTCACATTAAATTTTACCTGAAGAAAGTGGAACATTAATGAAACTTGGAAATATGTATTACTTTGTTCTTATGATATTTGACCTCTATAAAATAAAAAGGAGCCTTGAAAATGAAATAAAGAGAAACAATGTGGGAATAGAGAAAAGAAATCAGCCAAAAGACTTAACATTTCTCATGACTGTCTTTACCTGCACTGAGGACAGATATAATAAAGCAAATTAGCTTCAACTAGATTTCAAAAAAAATATTAAAAAGCAGCATTTGCTGAGAAATGACTTAGTACAGAGAAACGTGTTAAGCTCTGACAACTAGCATTCAAGGACTTCTCATTAAGGTGGAGAGATGTCAAAAGCTACTTAATATAGCTATCTATATCCATATTATAGATTTATATATGTTAATATCTCAGTTCAGTTCAGTCACTCAGTCATGTGTGACTCTTTGCAACCCCATGAACCGCAGCACACCAGGCCTCCCTGTCCATCACCAACTCCCAGAGTTTACTCAAACTCATGTCCATTGAGTTGGTGATGCCATCCAATCATCTCATCCTCTGTTGTCCCCTTCTCCTCCTGCCTTCAATCTTTCCCAGCATCAGGGTCTTTTCAAATGAGTCAGTTTTTCCCATCAGGTGGCCAAAGTATTGGAGTTTCACCTTCAACATCAGTCTCCCTTACTAAAGGAGCCAAAACTAAATGACCGATGGATATTGAGATTAGTAAGATTTCAGGGGCTTCCCTGGTAGCTCAGTTGGTGAAGAGTCCGCCTGCAATGCAGGAGACCCCTGTTCAATTCCTGGGTTGGGAATTTCCCCTGGAGAAGGGATAGGCTAAGCACTCCATTATTCTTGGGTTTACCTGGTGGCTCAGATGGTAAAGAATCTGCCTGCAACGTGGGAGACCTAGGTTTGATCCCTGATTTGGGAAGATCCCCTGGAGGAGGGCATGGCCAACCACATTAGTATTCTTGCCTGGAAAATCCCATGGACAGAGGAGCCTGGCCGGCTACAATGCATGCAGTCACAAAGGGTCGGACACGACTGAGCTACTAAACATACAGCAAGAATTCAGGAAGGAAGTAGACATTGATCTGGACTTTTAAGATACACATAAGAAATACTAAAAATGATAGTCATTTTGACCATCACTGCCTTCCACTGTTAATCTCAGGGCTACAGGAGACTGTTGTATGATGCTTATATCATGTTTGTAATAATAAATAATAACCTCTTTCTGAACACTTGTTACCAAGTCACATTTGCAATATTCTTAGTAAGTGCAGAAAGGAATCCAGGGTTCCTATTTCTTTCATGTAACCTGAATGCCTGTGTGGAGGTTGGTTTAGGCTGGAGTTAGTTTCTCCTAGAGGAAAGGGACTGGATTAAGTATCTGGAGATCCTTCCAGCTGTGTAATTATTTTGTATCGATTTTAATTATCCACAAAGCATGAAACTGCTGAGAGTTCTGATTCCAAAGCCACTACCTAAATGTTCCAGAGTCCTACCCTTTCCCCTGCTAATTCAGTTCCCCTGTCTTTATGGGAAAATTAATGCTGCAGATAAAGCTTTGGGTAGCATTTGTCTTTTAACAGTGAAAATAAAGAACTTAAATCCCTAACAGTAAGATTTAAGTTTAGAAGCTTACTGTGTAAGTTCAAAAGGTGACTTTGATCCCAGGTGTCTAGATAAACAAGAATATGAAAAGCCACATTCTCTTTAATAACGCATAGTTCACATTTACATTTAAATGAAATATCCTTTGAAATGCTTTCTTTTACATCAAACTATTCAACAGCTAACTTTATAAAGTAGTTTTTTTTTTTAACCTAGTTAGAAGTTTCTCGCCTCGGTAAGAAATTCAGCAGTACCACAGATCTTAAGGCATTTCATATGTTGTCATTCTCTACTTGCTCAGTCGTACCCAACTCTCTTGCAACCCCATGGACTATAGCCTGTCCATGGAATTCTCCAGGCAAGAATACTGGAGTGGGTTGCCATTTCCTTCTCCAGGGGATCTTCCTGACCCAGGAATTGAGCCTGCGTCTCCTGCACTGGCAGGTGGATTCTTTACTTACTGAGCCCCCAGGGAAGCCCACATATGTCTACATCTTTCAGCAACTGCATGATGAATGCTCTCCTGAAGCAACAGATGTGTTTACACACAAAACATTCTTTTTTCTATAAATTCTGAGATCTACCAAGAATAGCATTAGCCAAAATATTATTTCATTTTAGTGATTCTTCAGTAAGGTATCCTTGATTTTTGGCAATTTCTAATCCACTAATTTGTTTTATCATCATTAGGATCTACAAAAACAACCTAGGTGTGAGCTACACAAAGATAGCAGCTGTTCCCATAATGTCACTGTGGCAGAGTTACACCACCTGGATAGCTTAGATTTATGCCTCTGGTCCAATCTGTCAACTTCCTTCAAAATTATTTTTTAATTTGTGTTATGAGTAAATCATGAATGATGAGTCACAGGACTTCATAACATTTACTTTGTTGACGAAATATTCTTTTCTATAATTTAGTATGCTTGGCATGCTTATGTATATGTGTATCTGTGTGTACATTTTAGAACCCTTTTTTAAATTTCCTTGCACCTGTGCAAATAGATGGAGGGTCATTATCCTAGGTTCTATGTCCATAGAAGTCACAGAGTAAAAAAGGCATTACAATAGCAATGAAACACTCCAGAAGTAAATCTAGTGTACTGTGGCTAATTCATAGTTTATGGTGAGGTTTCCTTATCAGTGGAGCCACATTTCTCAATTCCTTTTCCACAACTAGCTTTATCCTATTAAACCCAGAGAGAAGGTTGAGTCTTCAGACATGGCTGACTGAGTAGCATGATTAGGACTTACTTCCTGATGGCTGTCTGATGTTATATATTGTTTTTGTGTCCTATTTTCCTAAAGAACAGTGCCAAAGGAGAAACAAATAGAAGGAAAATATGGAAAGGAAGAGTGAGGAGAGAGATGCCAACAATTCAGCTGCTGTAAGAATGGCAGAAAGAAAGAAGAAAAGACAGGAATGCAAAAATGATTTTTAGTCCTTGCTCTGATTCTTTCAATTATAGTTCAAAGACTCCCAGTTCCAAATCTTTATGTCTACTGTTAACTGCCTCACCTTCACATCCCCTCACACTGTCAGCATCACATTAGCACCATAAAATTATGATTTCAGCAATCCCAGTCACATCTGCTCTTTCCCCAGTAACTGGAAAATCATATCTAATTACCCTCAGTAGCATTCAAAATATAGGTATTAGAGAGCTTTAGCTTTCAGAGTGGAGAAGGCAATGGCACCCCACCCAGTACTCTTTTGCCTCAAAAATCCCATGGACGGAAGAGCCTGGCAGTCTTCAGTCTGTGGGGTCGCTGAGTCACACACGACTGAGCAACTTCACTTTCACTTTTCACTTTCATGCATTAGAGAAGGAAATGGCAATCCACTCCAGTGTTCTTGCCTGGAGAATCCCAGGGACGAGGGAGCCTGGTGGGCTGCTGTCTATGGGGTTGCGCAGAGTCGGACACGACTGAAGCGACCTAGCAGCAGCAGCAGCAGCTTTCAGGGAACCAAAAATTAGCTAGGTAGTTCTTTTTTATAAACATTTTTATGATTTATTTTATTCTGAATAATGTTTCAGCATTAGAGGACTACAGAATTTTTAAGAAAACATGGCTTTTTGTTTAAAAGGTTCTGAAGGAGAATGAAAATTTATAATTATTACTAACTCCTTAGAAGATGGCATATAAACACTTTACCTTTTAATTCCAGTTTGAAGGTAAGAAGCTGCTCATAAATGAAGGCTATTCTGTTTAAGTAATTGTTCAGCACAACTTAGCTTAATTTACTTGTCTTTATAATATAACCACATCTCTTTTATATGCATCATGATGGTTTGTTCAATACAAGTACTAAAAATACTACTACTAATTATATTTTGGTGATAATCCTCTATGTAATTCCAATAACTTTAGATATTTCATTATTGTTTGTTACTAGGATAAATACCTAGTTTATCCTCAAATTATAATATTTAAAAGCCCCAAAGGCATCCTCTCAAGAAATAAATAGTTGGTAACAGAATAAAGAAGGGTATCAAAGCATTTTTACTGTTCTTTCCCTTTTCCAAAAGTCCAAATGAGTCACACCCATAGGTCCAGAATCAAAGACTCTTGGAGATGAAGTCCAAACTATAATATAATCACAACATAATATACCACTCAAGTTGGTCCCCCTCAGCTTGACTAAATTTTACACAGTTATCTTCCTGACTCGAAGCTATCTTTGAAACTATAACTCAAAGTTATTGTCCCTTTATCTCTCTTTTGCTACTTGAACCATGCATGCACACAGTCTGACTCTTTGTGACCCCATGGACTGGAGCCCGCCAGGCTTTTCTGTCCATGGGATTTCCCAGACAAAAATACTGGAATGGGTTGCCATTTCCTTCTCCAGGGGATTTTTCTGACCCAGAGATCGAAATTCTATCTTTTGTGTCTCCTGCATGGGCAGGCAGGTTGTTTTTTTTTTTTTTTTACCATTGGTGCCATCTGGGAAGTCCATTAGAAAATATATCATTGTACCCAAAGCAATCTATAGATTCAATGCAATCCCTATCAAGCTACCAATGGTATTTTTCACAGAACTAGAACAAATCATCTCACAATTTGTATGGAAATATAAGAAACCTCGAATAGCCAAAGCAATCTTGAGGAAGAAGAATGGAACTGGAGGAATCAACCTGCCTGACTTCAGGCTCTACTACAAAGCCACAGTCATCAAGACAGTATGGTACTGGCACAAAGATAGAAATATAGATCAATGGAACAAAATAGAAAGCCCAGAGATAAACCCACGCACCTATGGACACCTTATCTTCGACAAAGGAGGCAAGAATATTCAATGGAGAAAAGACAATCTCTTTAACAAGTGGTGCTGGGAAAACTGGTCAACCACTTGTAAAAGAATGAAACTAGAACATTTCCTAACACCGTACACAAAAATAAACTCAAAATGGATTAAAGATCTAAATGTAAGACCAGAAACAATAAAACTCCTAGAGGAAAACATAGGCAAAACACTCTCCGACATAAATCACAGCAGGATCCTCCATGACCCACCTCCTAGAATATTGGAAATAAAAGCAAAAATAAACAAATGGGACCTAATTAAAATTAAAAGCTTTTGCACAACAAAGGAAACTATAAACAAGGTGAAAAGACAGCCTTCAGAATGGGAGAAAATAATAGCAAATGAAGCAACAGACAAACAATTAATATCAAAAATATACAAGCAACTTCTGCAGCTGAATTCCCGAAAAATAAACGACCCAATCAAAAAATGGGCCAAAGAACTAAACAGACATTTCTCCAAAGAAGACATACAGATGGCTAACAAACACATGACAAGATGCTCAACATCACTCATTATTAGAGAAATGCAAATCAAAACCACAATGAGGTATCATTTCACACCAGTCAGAATGGCTGCTATCCAAAAGTCTACAAGCAATAAATGCTGGAGAGGGTGTGGAGAAAAGGGAACCCTCTTACACTGTTGGTGGGAATGCAAACTAGTACAGCCACTATGGAGAACAGTGTGGAGATTCCTTAAAAAACTGGGAATAGAACTGCCATATGACCCAGCAATCCCACTGCTGGGCATATACACCGAGGAAACCAGAATTGAAAGAGACGCGGGTACCCCAATGTTCATCGCAGCACTGTTTACAATAGCCAGGACATGGAAGCAACCTAGATGTCCATCAGCAGACGAATGGATAAGGAAGCTGTGGTACACATACACAATGGAATATTACTCAGCCATTAAAAAAAATACATTTGAATCGGTTCTACTGAGATGGATGAAACTGGAGCCCATTATACAGAGTGAAGTAAGCCAGAAAGAAAAACAACAATACAGTATACTAATGCATATATATGGAATTTGAAAGATGGTAACGATAACCCTATATGCGAGACAGAATAAGAGACACAGATGCATGGAACAATTTTATGGACTCTGAGGGAGAAGGTGAGGGTGGGACGTTCTGGGAGAATAGCATTGAAACATGTATATTATCATATGTGAAACAGAACACCATTCCATGTTCGATGCATGAGACAAGGGCTCAGGGCCGGGGCAATGGGATGATCCAGAAGGATGGGATGGGGAGGGAGGTGGGTGGGGGGTCCAGGAGGGGGAACACATGTAAACCCATGGCTGATTCATGTCAATGTATGGCAAAAACTATTGCAATGTTGTGAAGTGATTGGCCCCCAACTAAAATAAATAAATTTATAAAAAAAAAAAAAAAAAGAAAATATATCATTGTAAAATCTTTCTCTACTCCTGTGAAACATAAATATCTTTAAAAGGTCCTTGCCAGTTTTACAACCCAGAAATGACCTGAAAGTCAACCCTTTGAAATCTAAACATCCAGGAAGACAGTTGTTCAGTTGCTAAGTCATGTCTGACTCTTTGTCACCCCATGGACTGTAGGAAGACCGTACCTGTATCTTTCTGTGTCTGTAGGAAGGTAAGTTGCTAAATTGCTTCAGTCGTGTCCGACTCTTTGACACCCTATGGACTATAGCCCTTCAGGCTTTTCTGTCCATGGGATTCTCCAGGCAAGAATACTGGAGTGGGTTGCCATTCCCTTCTCCAGGGGATCTTTCTGACCCAGGAATTGAACCCGCATCTCTTTTGTCTCCTGCATTAGCAGGCGGGTTCTTTACCACTAGCGCCACATGGGAAGTGTCAGTGTACCTTTTTGAAAAACAGGTCATACTAATATTTAATTATAAACATATTTAGCTCTTTAGATTTCTCACTTCAATATCTAGCTTTTTTTTTTCCTTGCCACATAAGCAATTAACCCATATTGACTGGGTGACAGATTTTTAATTCCAGATGTGAGATAAAACCAGTGGTTTTAATATCTCAATTCCTGTTTGTTCAGATGACTCCTAGGTCTTTCACAAATGGAGTGTATTGATACTGATTTTGGGTCAGGCAGTCAAGT
Source organism: Giraffa tippelskirchi (assembly GCF_054371585.1). Classification (NCBI taxonomy): domain Eukaryota; kingdom Metazoa; phylum Chordata; class Mammalia; order Artiodactyla; family Giraffidae; genus Giraffa; species Giraffa tippelskirchi. Next base: position 111,128,566 of record NC_137278.1, on the reverse strand, counting down.
TAGCAACAACACTAGAAAGAGATATACTACTGCTTTTTCTCATCCCAAAGGATTGTCCTGAAGATCAAACATTTTATAAATTTTATTCAAGCCTATTTACTCACACAAAATGTATTCAAGCTTCTTTCACTGGAGAAACCATGGCCAATAAGACATGCAAACTGTTTCCCTTATTGATTACCTTCAATTTCTTCTAATAAATTTCCTGTTTCTGCAAAGAATCAAACACAAATCAGACACATTTCTTTAAATCTTAATTCCATCCCTTCTCATCTCTTGTTTTTTCCGCTTGAAGAGGCAAAACAAGCATTTAAAAAAGAAAACTTTCCTTATAGATATGTTACAAAATTTCTGTGATGGAAGTTTATGAGAATATTTATAAAGTATTAAACTATCCCTAAAATGGATTGTCTCCCAGAGGATCCAAAACATGAGGTAGAGAATGTTTGACCCATTCTATTGTTCCAAATGAAATCTGTACTAAAAAAATTGTAATATACTTTCCCATGGTCTGAACTTGACAGTTGGTTTAGATGGCAAAGAAATGGTTCCTTGGGAAACAGGATATTTAAATTTAAATCAAAATAATTTTTTATATTGCTGGACTCAAGGATTTAGAAGCCACAAGGATAATTTTCTTGAACTATTCTTGATGCATATGACAAAATTTTTATTTATCAAGTTATATGTACTTTTTTTCAACCTTTTTCACTTTCCCTCCCCAAACTTTAGTCTTCTTTCTTCAAGTCACAGTTTCTTTGAGGCTCTATACCTCAACCAACAAATTCTTTTGAGAACAGCCAAACTCACAGAAGTTGACACACTGGGGTCAAGATTGCTCCAAAATTCACCACACAGATTCACTTAAACTATATGCAACTCAACCCCAGAGTATAAAATAAGATGGTAGATGAGAGATGCGTAAATTATATATGACCTACATATATCTTCATAGGCATATCCTTAATTCAGAGAAAAGTTAAAAATATTATTGAACTTTATTGGTTAAAGAATTTCCACAAAAATCAAACAATTTCCAATGACACCAAGAGTGATGCCTGATAACCTTTATAATTATGAAAGTCTTGATATGACAGACGTTTGCTTTATGTAGAATTAAAAATATATATTTTTACACGAGCAAGACTTTCTCAATTTTGTGTTTCAGAAGGCTTTAAGAGTTTGTTAGCCTATAATTGAAGAAAGGAAATAAAATGAATCAGCTTTAATATAAAAACTCTTTCAGCAGAATTCAATGAACTGCCTCTTATCCGAGTGAATAAAATGTATAATTTTGTATAATCTCTTATTTATATTGATAAGAATTGATAGGAGTTAAATTAGAACTAAGTAGAGTTCTCATATTGTTCCCTAAAGGCAACTGAAAAAAAAAATGAGAACAGTCAGATAAAAAAAATTAATGGTGTCTATAAAATTGAACAAAACGTGATTTTCACATGCTATTAATATTTACACAAAATTTCACATAGTAAACTTAACTTGAAGTGGATTTTCCTTTTCAAATAAAACTGAAATCAAAATATTTTAAACTGACAGCTTAATTATAAATCACATTACCACAGGGATCATTTAAAATTAGTTTGTTTGTAAGAGTAGGTAATTTGGGGGACAAAAATAGCTTTGCAAGTGTTTTGAAACAAACACAATTGACATTCAATATAATCTTATGAGGTAAATAAAAAATAGTGACATACCTCCCACAAATACATAGGAGGAAACTGAGGTACAGAAAGTGTAAAGGCAGCAGGCATAAATTCTCCAAGTTGCCACTATCAAGCTAGTGTATAATTACTACAATTACTTTCTCATTAGGGGAATCATTATGCTAATAAACAAATAAATAATACAAAAGGAAACCTAACCCAACTCTAAAATTTGGATGTTCAGATTAAATTCTTAAGATATTATAGATTTAGAAGAAGAATCAAGTTTGGCCTCTCTCAGTTTCACAAACAGGGGCATAAATTGAAACACCACTGAGGATAAAAGAAAAAATAAAAGAAACATCTGCTTCATTGACTAGTCTGAAATCTTTCACTCTATGGATCACAACAAACTGTGGAAAATTCTGAAAGAGATGGGAATACCAGACTGTCTTGTGAGAAACTTGTATGCAGATCAAGAAGCAACAGTTAGAACTGGACATGGAACACGGACTGGTTCAAAATCGGGAAAGGAGTACATCAAGGCTCTATATTGTCACCCTGCTTATTTAACTTATAGGCAGAGTACATCATGAGAAATGCCAGGCTAGATGAATCACAGCTGGAATAAAGATTGCCAGGAAAAATATCAATAACTTCAGATATGCAGATACCACCCTTAGGGCAGAAAACGAAGAAGAATTAAAGAGCCTTTTGATAAAGGTGAAAGAAGAGAGTGAAAAGGCTGGCTTAAAACTCAACATTCAAGAAACTAAGATAAAGGCATCTGGTCCCATCACTTCATGGCACATAGATGGTGGGGAAATGGAAATGGTGACAGACTTTATTTTCTTGGTTTCCAAAATCACTGCAGTAACTACAGCCATGAAATTAAAAGATGCTTGCTCCTCAGAAGAAAAGCTTTGACAAACCTAGACACCGTATTAAAAAGCAGAGACATCACTGCCAACAAAGGTCCATATAGTCAAAGCTATGTTCTTTCCAAGTAATCATGAACAGACATGAGAGATGGACCATAAAGAAAGCTGAGCACCGAAGAATTGATGCTTTTGAACTATGGTGCTGGAGAAGATTCTCAAGAACCCCTTGGACATCAAGGAGATCAAACTAGTCAGTCCTAAAGGAAACCAACCCCGAATGTTCATTGGAATGACTAGTGCTGAAGCTGAAGCTCCAATAAACACTTAGGCCACTTGATACAAAGAGCCAACTCACTGGAAAAGACTCTGATGCTGGGAAAGATTGTGGGCAGGAGTAGAAGGGGGTGACAGGGGATGAAATGGTTGGATGGCATCATCGACTCAATGGTCACGAATTTGAGCAAACTCCAAGAGAGTGAAGGACAGGGAAGCCTGGTGTGCTGCAGTCCATGGGACCTCAAAGAATCAGACACGAGTGAGTGACTAAACAAGAACAACAAACACACTGGGAGACTTAGCCGCACAGAGACTCAGACATGATAATGTCTACAGAGTCATCTTTGTCAAGCCACGTCACATTCTGTGAACTCCTACGGAAAGTGGCTCCAGTGCTAGCTAGTCCTACATGGATGGAGAGGTGCTCCAGAAAATAAACTCTGCTTTTACCAACATTACCTCTCCTGAAAGCTCAGTTCCCTTTTTGGTTAGATTAGGGCAGCCACCTGCATGACAGGCACACTTTGCCCCCCAGAGCTCCTCTCTAGTAAAAGGCAGCATGAGATAAATCAGCCCACCTCTACTGAAGAAAGAAGGTGCCAACAGGAGATACATAACAACTGAAGCTGGTACAAGTCTGTTAGAATTCTCAAAGCAAAATTGTGAAATTAACTCTCAAGATTAACAACAAATAAGCCTCCATAATGGCTACAGTGTCAGACTTTATTTTGGGGGGCTCCAAAATCACTGCTGATGGTGATTGCAGCCATGAAGTTAAAAGACGCTTACTCCTTGGAAGGAAGATTATGACCAACCTAGATAGCATATTGAAAAGCAGAGACATTACTCTGCCAACAAAGGTCCATCTAGTCAAGGCTATGGTTTTTCCAGTGGTCATGTATGGATGTGAGAGTTGGATGGTGAAGAAAGCTGAGCACCGAAGAATTGATGCTTTTGAACTGTGGTGTTGGAGAAGACTCTCGAGAGTCCCTTGGACTACAAGGAGATCCAACCAGTCCATCCTAAAGGAGATCAGTCCTGGGTGTTCATTGGAAGGACTGATGTTGAAGCTGAAACTCCAATACTTTGGCCACCTCATGCGAAGAGTTGACTCATTGGAAAAGACCCTAATGCTAGGAAGGATTGGGGTCAGGAGGAGAAGGGGACGACAGAGGATGAGATGGCTGGATGGCATCACCGACTCAATGGACATGGGTTTGGGTAGACTCTGGGAGTTGGTGATGGACAGGGAGGCCTGGCGTGCTGCGGTTCATGGGGTCGCAAAGAGTCGGACACGACTGAGCGACTGAACTGAACTGAACTTTATGGCTACATGCTCATTCACTCACTTCTATTGCACCGATTGGAATTCTCAAGACACGGGTTGAAGTCCTTGGTTCTATGCACAGAAGCAAGCTCCAACTGGGATCTTAGTTCAAATCTGACTCGCACGACAACTTATGCTGTGGCTTTACTTGATCACTTTAACCTTCAGCCAATGAAGAGATAAACTGAATTCAGTAGGCCAAAAGCTGGTGTGTCACTTACATCTCCTGACTGCTCAGTCCTCTACCTGGGTGTATAAGGGTACCCATCTGCACCCCCACAAGAGCTCTTCTCTGTCCTGCAGAGAGATAAACATCAGATCAACTGGCCCACCTCTATGACAGAAAGCAGGTGCCAGCTATACAGCATAACTACATTCACAGTCTTAGAAAATATTTTCATTCTGTCCTTTAGTCATTTTTAGCCTATAATAGTAACAGAGACCTCAAGCATCTTTCCCAAATCTAATGACCATTTTAGGCTTCACAGCTTAGTGCTATTTCTAAAGTTTCTTAGTCATTAGCTCTATTTTCCCCAATTCCTGACTCTTTTGTCTTCTATGTTAATTCTTCTTTAACTTCTCACCTCCCTACTCCCGGGCTAGCATTTGGTCTTGGTTTGAAAATGTTTTCTGATAAATTTCCATTGTATTTTTCCTTTCACCTGTGCCTTCAGTTTTTCAATATCAGCTTTCTTTATAGGATTTCGTTCTCTTTTTTTACAAATAGGTATACCTAATATGTCTCTCTCTGAATTATCAATGAGTACCTGTAAGTCAGCATAAAACTGTACATAATTAGAACAATGAAACCAATTTCTAATAAAAATAACCTTACATAAAAATTGGGTTTCTAAAGCATCCCAAGAAATTGCTGGAGTTCAGCATACAGTTAGGGCCCAAAAGCAGCCTGGTGATGACAGGAGCAAGTTCCACTCAACTCACTAGCGTAAGGACAGAAGTGGTCACATAAGGGTATATGAGAGGTCAGAAAAGAGAGAAATTTTCTGGATGGGTGGTGATGTACACAAATGAGAGGCTTTGGGAGCCCAAGCCGTGACATGGAGAACACGTGGGTTCTGAGGGGCTGGTGTAGTACTGACCTCATTTAGAAGATGAGACTCAGAAATATGAAAATTGGGTAATAAACAAGCAGCAAGCATCTGTATATTGCTTAAAAAAATTCCTGTGCTGGGGGTGGGGGTGAGAGGAAGGCTCAAGAGGGAGGGGATCTATGTATCCTTACAACTGATTCACCATGCTGTACAGTAAAAACCAACACAACACTGTAAAGCTATTATCCTCCAATTAAAAAAAGAATTCCTGTGAAACTAAAGATATATTAATGTTTTCCTACAAATGAATCAGTGTTTAGCACATCTGTGCTATAGAATCACATATTAAAATTTCCATTCGAATGAAGATATAACATTTACTAAGAGTGTATTGTACCTAACATGTTAAATCTGTGCAACTTGTAATTGAACAACTCTTAGTTCACACTGCTATTAATAGATGGATAAGAAAATATGTTTCCACTCTGTCAAGAATATAGAAAATGTATTTAATAGTAAACATCTCAGAGAGATTATCATGTTGCTGATACCTGCATGGTTATTACATTTTTGCTCTTGACATATTATCTCTATTTGCTTCTCAAAAATGATTAAGATTCATAGTTATTTTTCATTATTTATGAATTCCCTAGAAATATACTTTTTGTTTCTTCCATTGCTTAGTTACGCTATTATAGTAAAATTAAATTTGATTTTAAATTTTTAATGAAGTTCAATATTTTATACATAATCATAAAAAGAAATATACAGGTGTTTTATTGAGAATATATGTATTTCTCCTAATGAAAGAAACACTTTAATTTTGATCCAGAAATACTATTGCAAACCTTTAACAATGAGAAGAAATCTGTTCTCTGGGTTATTTATTGAATATCATTAGTTCAGTATACATATTAGTATCATGAGTTAAGTATGCACAGAACCCATGAGAAAAATGCAGCAGTATTAGATGCTTCCAGAAACAAAGCTTTTTCTTAAAAGAATTGCATTAAAATAAAAGTGATTCTAATGATGTAATGCTTCCTCCCCCAACTTCCTTTGTGGTGCATGACTTCACCTAGAAATATTAGCTCTCAGAATTAGTTAAGCATGTAATCCACTCATTTCTTGAGACATACCTAAAGAGTCTTTGTTTTAACCCAGTCTGACAATTATAACCTTCATATAGAATTACAGCTATTTTCTTCAAGTGGAAGGCACCAGTGAAACGAGGCCTTACTTTGATATGTTTCCTACATAACTCCTCCCGTAACACTATGCTTGTCCACAGACAGTTAGCATATTCTACATTTTTAAGGAATAAGATAGGCCATTAATTAACTGGGAAACTAAACACAATGGTGTTTTGTGATCAACTGTGATAAGGATATCAAAATAGTCTGTTCCCAGTAAGACTCAAAATATCAAAACTGGATAAGAATTTTATTTGCACAGTTGCATATCAATTTAGTTTTGTCGATGGGAAGAAAATGCACGAAATATTTAAGCAGTGTGTAAATGAAAAGGTAAAGCAAAATTATTACATGAATAGCTAGATGAGACTTTTTGGAATCTAAATAGGTCCAATCTAAACATTATCTTATTTATTCAACAAAAAAGTTCTATGAAGGAAGAAGAGAGTGGGATAACCCTTCTCTGAATAGAATGTCTGGTAAAATTCTAATTTTTGGAAATGGTTAATGTTTCACATATTTAAAAAAAGAAAATAGACAACATTGCTCGGAGGGACCCAAGTCTAAAAACCCAAAACAGAAATATGGACCGTCATGTGTTTGTACCAAATGAATAACACAGCCACACTGGATGTAGAGGGAGAGGGGGAGAATGCAGGTAACTTTTAAACTATTTGGACTTTGCATATTTGGACTATATATCCTCCGTTCGAAGACACAGAAAATTCTAAACAGCTATTAAATTCTACACAGTAGGTATCTTTTTTCAGACCTATTGGTTAATGATTTTGAAACTATTTTCTATGTATTCTAGAATTGAACAAATAATATATTATAGATAGTGAGATCTAGATTTTGTACTGTCAGAGATGGGAGTTACAAATACGGGAAACAGGAAAGATATAATTAACTCCATGATGTCGGTTGGAAATGAACTTGAACTTGTTTGAACCTGAACCAGTATGAATTTACAACTTTTGTGATATAGATAGGAAGCAAGAAAGGTAGGAGGGGAGGAAGAAATACATACGGCTATGTATGCACATACATATCTGGTGGAACATACACCCATCTCTGCTAAAAGGCCTAGAAGTAATGACACCCAGTAGCAACAAGAAGTTTACCAGGCTCTAAGATCTTGCTTTCAAAATACGTTTCTTTCACTCATATAAACCAAGGCATTTTGATGAAATTAATAGTTTCAGGAGGCAGTGAGGGAAGACAAAAGTGAGTCTGAAGTGACTTCTTATGTCAGAAATTAGGGATGTACTCAAATAATGATGGAGTCATGTCAAAAGTATAGAAAGGCCAGCGTGAGGGGGGCTCTCTCTACCCAAATCTGGAACCACCAGAGCATTAAAATAAATAAGGATCTGTAAGTTTAACTAGCAAACATGTCCTTGGTAGACAGAACCTTAGCTAAGAGACGAAGCGATCTAGCTTAACATGGCCATAATGGGCCAACATAAAGGAGCAAATGGATGTCATGTGCCTCCTGATATGATGCACTGCAAAGGACATATCATAGCTTTGTTATCACTACTGAAATTGCACAAGTACATCTAATTAGGAGGAAACAAAGGACAAACCTAAATTGAGAAATAGTCTGCAAACTAATTGGCCGATATCATTAAAAAAAAAAATCCACGTCATGGAACAATACCAAGATTGAGAAACTGTTTCAGAGTAAAGGAGATTAAAGAGAGACGAAAATTGAATGCAAAGCGTAAGATGGTATTTGCTTTGGAGATAAAAGACATTATTGGGACAACTACCGAAAACTGAATAAGGTCTGTAGATTAGATAATAATATTATGACTAGTAAATGTTAATTTCCTGATTTAGGTAAGATAATGTCTTTATTTTTAGGAAATGCACACAAGGATTTAGAAAAAGGAAAGAGGAATCATGCCTGCAACTTATTCTTGAGTGGTTCAGGGCAATAATCATATACACAAAGAGACAGAGAGAGAAAAGGAAAAAAAAGAGGGAAGGAGGGAAGAAAGAAGAGAGAGAGAGAGAGGAAGGGACAGAGACAGAGACAGAGAGACAAAGTGATAACCTTTGGGGATTCCAAGTGAAGTGAACACAGTAATTCTTTGTAGTGTTCTTGCATTTTTTCTTATAACTCTGAAATTATGTCAAATAAAAAATATTATTTAAAAAGGGGGATCTCTGGTGGCTCAGTGCTAAAGAATCCACTTGCAATACAGGAGACTGCCTGCAATGCAGGAGACACAGATTCAGTCCCTGGGTCAGGAAGATCCCCTGAAGAAGGAAATGGCAACCAACTCCAGTATTCTTGCCTGGGAAATCCCATGGACAGAGGAGCCTGCTGGGCTACAGCCCATGGCGTCGCAAGAGTTGGACATACCTTAGCGACTAAATCACTACCATTTTTAAAAAGCTCAATGATGCGCTTCCCTGGTGGTCCAGTGGTTAAGAATACACCTTGCAATGCAGGAGATAACAGTTCGATCCCTGGTCCAGAAGATCCCACATGCCCATGTACCAAAACTAATGTACCACGTGCTACAACTATTGAAGACCGCACACCTTAGATCCTGTCCTCCACAGCAAGAGGCCACCATAATGAGGAACCTGCACCCTGCAACCAGAGAAAGCCTGTGGGCAGCAATGAAAATCTAGCACAGTCCAAAATAAATAAATATTACAAAAAAAAAAAGCTACAAGGATGTTAAAAAAAAAGCTCAATGATGCAATTTAATTAATATCCTAATTTAATGGCAAGTGTGGATCACAATAAACTGTGGAAAATTCTGAAAGAGATGGGAATACCAGACCATCTGACCTGTCTCTTGAGAAACCTGTATGCAGGTGAGGAAGCAACAGTTTGAACTGGACATGGAACAACAGACTGGTTCCAAATAGGAAAAGGAGTACGTCAAGGCTGTATATTGTCACCCTGCTTATTTAACTTATATGCAGAGTACATCGTGCAAAATGCTGGGCTGGAAGAAACACAAGCTGGAATCAAGATTGCCGGGAGAAATATCAATAACCTCAGATATGCAGATGACACCACCCTTATGGCAGAGAGTGAAGAAGAACTAAAGAGCCTCTTGATGAAGGTGAAGGAGGAGAGTGAAAAAGTTGGCTTAAAGCTCAACGTTCAGAAAACTAAGATCATGGCATCTGGTCCCATCACTCCATGGGAAATAGATGGGGAAACAGTGGAAACAGTGTCAGACTTTTATTTTTTTGGGCTCCAGAATCACTGCTGATGGGGACTGCAGCCATGAAATTAAAAGACGCTTACTACTTGGCAAGAAGGTTATGGCCAACCTAGATAGCATATTTAAAAGCAGAGACATTACTTTGCCAACAAAAGTCCGTCTAGTCAAGGCTATGATTTTTCCAGTGGTCATGTATGGATGTGAGAGTTGGACGGTGAAGAAAGCTGAGCGCCGCAGAATTGATGCTTTTGAACTGTGGTGTTGGAGAAGACTCTTGAGAGTCCCTTGGACTGCAAGGAGATCCAATCAATCCATCCTAAAAGAGATCAATCCTGGGTGTTCATTGGAAGGACTGATGTTGAAGCTGAAACTCCAATACTTTGGCCACCTCATGCGAAGAGTTGACTCATTGGAAAAGACCCTAATGCTGGGTAGGATTGAGGGCGGGAGGAGAAGGGGACGACAGAGGATGAGATGGCTGGATGGCATCACCGACTCGATGGACATGGGTTTGGGTAGACTCCAGGAGTTGGTGATGGACAGAGAGGCCTGGCGTGCTGCAATTCATGGGGTCGCAGAGAGTTGGACACAACTGAGCGACTGAACTGAACTGAACTGAATGGTAAGTCAACTCTACCCTCTGAGTGTGGAAAAAGCCAAAGGTGGCTACTAGCTACCAAATTGGACTGTAAAGAAAAAGAATATTTCCTTTATGGAACTGTGCTGGTCTAGACTGTGAACTGGTACAGAATTCAAAAGGATGCTTCTTATATCTATCCACAGTTGTATGCAGGGAACAGAGAAGAGTCCCATATTCCGCGTCACCTGGGGAGGGTGCACCATGCTGGTTAGGGTTATAGTCTCTGAGTATTGACTCCATCCTGACTGTCGAGATTCAAGTCTCACTCTGAGTCACTGGGCAAGTAACATTACAATTCTTTTTTTTATGTTTCCTCATCTCTAAAATAGAGATAAAAGCCTTTCTCATTGTCTACCTCATTATATGAGAATTAAAAGAGTGGAGTAAAGTACTGAAAATGATACTCCTTTATAACTCAAAGGGAATGTTTTAAGTCACATCAGCGGTGGAGCTAAAACCCTTATGTAAAAAATAAAATTGCATGTCGTATCCATCACATCCCTATTTAGAAAGATAATCAAGTACCAGTGTGTGGTTGAATTTAATAACTTTTAAGGTGTCTTAATACAGAGACTCTATGATTCCATGATAGTAAGACCATTGTCATTCTGCCTTAGAAATGGCTTTATAATGGTTAGCATTTATAATTTTCAAAGATAATTTACATATATCTCCTAATAGAGACAAAGAAAATTATTTTTTAAATTTTAGAAATACATAAATTTACGTTCTAAGAAGTTAAATTACTTGCTTAAAGCTAAATAATCAGCAAGGGGCAAGGTCTTATAGAAAGTCCTATTGAAGACAGGTCCTATAATTTCAAGTTCTTTATGCCATGTAACTCCATTAGTTATACATTTGTTGAACACATAGTATGTACAGGACATGCTGGTACCTGCTTGGAAAAATTATATGAATATGGAGAACTGTCTCATATATTCAGTATAAGTGACAGTCCAGTTCAAGATCTGCAAACTGATCATGGTATCTCATAGTTGAGAGAACTTTGATTTAGAATTTCACAGAGAAAAGTCAAATAATTCTGTACCTCTCTGGGTTTATGTAACCCTAAAGAAACTTTTATAAAGTATTTAGACGTAACTTTTTGATGCAAGATAAAATATATTGAAATTTCTGCAGTGATCATAAAAGATACGTTGATTTAAAAAATATTATCTCTTATCTTTTCTTAGATCTAAGCTTCTCTTATATAGTTTTCATGAACTACAGAGACATTCAAAAAAAGATGCTCTTTTGCTTATTTATAAAATCCAGGTATCATTTAGTTTTCACCTCATTCTCACCATCTTTTATTTTTTCCTGACCCTGTCTCTGCAGTACTTTGTGATTCAAGCCATAGAAGAAATTCCAAATAAAATTAAATAACATTGAGATAATCTCAGAAGTACCATGTAAATATACTTTGTATACATATAAATTGATTCCAAACACCATTCATTGTTAAATATGACTATATCATGGTGGCAAAACCAACAAGAAGAAATCTTTTCAGGTACATACACCCTTGTAAGCATTTTTACTTAGTCTATTCACTCCAAACATTAGAATCATGACCTGACCTGTATATAGCACATAACTGAAATGTTTCAGAGTTTTAGGAATTTTAGTGCACACAGTTAGAATGTCTTGTATAGATAAAAATCTACTTTAAGGATTCAAAGAATCATTTTGAAGAATCTCAATGACCATAAATTTCAGTATTCTTTATTTATGATATACTAGTAGTATTCTATCCTTAAATAATTTTTGATAAAAAATAATAGCTAACTTCAGTTCAGTTCAGTCGCTCAGTCGTGTCCGACTTTCTGCGACCCCATGAATTGCAGCACGCCAGGCCTCTCTGTCCATCACCAACTCCCGGAGTCTACCCAAACCCATGTTCATCGAGTCGGTGATGCCATCCAACCATCTCATCCTCTGTCGTCCCCTTCTCCTCCCGCCCCCAATCCTACCCAGCATTAGGGTCTTTTCCAATGAGTCAACTCTTCGCATGAGGTGGCCAAAGTATTGGAGCTTCAGCTTCAACATCAGACCTTCCAATGAACACCCAGGATTGATCTCTTTTAGGATGGATTGATTGGATCTCCTTGCAGTCCAAGAAACTCTCAAGAGTCTTCTCCAACACCACAGTTCAAAAGCATCAATTCTGCGGCGCTCAGCTTTCTTCACCGTCCAACTCTCACATCCATACATGACCACTGGAAAAATCATAGTCTTGACTAGACGGACTTTTGTTGGCAAAGTAATGTCTCTGCTTTTAAACATGCTATCTAGGTTGGCCATAACCTTCCTTCCAAGTAGTAAGCGTCTTTTAATTTCATGGCTGCAGTCCCCATCAGCAGTGATTCTGGAGCCCAAAAAAGTAAAGTCTGACACTGTTTCCACTGTTTCCCCATCTATTTCCCATGGAGTGATGGGACCAGATGCCATGATCTTAGTTTTCTGAACGCTGAGCTTTAAGCCAACTTTTTCACTCTCCTCCTTCACCTTCATCAAGAGGCTCTTTAGTTCTTCTTCACTTTCTGCCATAAGGGTGGTGTCATCCGCATATCTGAGGTTATTGATATTTCTCCCGGAAATGTTGATTCCAGCTTGTGTTTCTTCCAGCCCAGCGTTTCTCATGATGTACTCTGCATATAAGTTAGATAAGCAGGGTGACAATATACAGCCTTGACGTACTCCTTTTCCTATTTGGAACCAGTCTGTTGTTCCATGTCCAGTTCTAACTGTTGCTTCCTGACCTGCATACAGGTTTCTCAAGAGACAGGTCAGATGGTCTGGTATTCCCATCTCTTTCAGAATTTTCCACAGTTTATTGTAATCCACACAGTCAAAGGCTTTGGCATAGTTAATAAAGCAGAAATAGAAGTTTTTCTGGAACTCTCTTGCTTTTTCGATGATCCAGCGGATATTGGCAATTTGATCTTTGGTTCCTCTGCCTTTTCTAAAACCAGCTTGAACATCTGGAAGTTCACGCTTCACGTATTGCTGAAGCCTGGCTTGGAGAATTTTGAGCATTACTTTACTAGCATGTGAGATGAGTGCAATTGTGCGGTAGTTTGAGCATTCTTTGGCATTGCCTTTCTTTGGGATTGTAACGAAGACTGACCTCTTCCAGTCCTGTGGCCACTGCTGAGTTTTCCAAATTTGCTGGCATATCGAGTGCAGCACTTTCACAGCATCACCTTTGAGGATTTGAAATAGCTCAACTGGAATTCCATCACCTCCACTAGCTTTGTTCGTAGTGATGCTTTCTAAGGCCCACTTGACTTCACATTCCAAGATGTCTGGCTCTAGGTGAGTGATCACACCATCGTGATTATCTGTTTCGTGAAGATCTTTTTTGTACAGTTCTTCTGTGTATTCTTGCCACCTCTTCTTAATATCTTCTGCTTCTGTTAGGTCCATACCATTTCTGTCCTTTATCGAGCCTACCTTTGCGTGAAATGTTCCCTTGGTATCTCTAATTTTCTTGAAGAGGTCTCTAGTCTTTCCCAATCTGTTGTTTTCCTCTATTTCTTTGCACTGATCGCTGAGGAAGGCTTTCTTATCTCTCCTTGCTATTCTTTGGAACTCTGCATTCAGATGAGAATATCTTTCCTTTTCTCCTTTGCTTTTCGCTTCTCTTCTCTTCCCAGCTATCTGTAAGGCCTCCTCAGACAGCCATTTTGCTTTTTTGCATTTCTTTTCCATGGGGATTTTCTTGATCCCTGTCTCCTGTACAATGTCACGAACCTCTGTCCATAGTTCATCAGGCACTCTGTCTATCAGGTCTAGTCCCTTAAATCTATTTGTCACTTCCACTCAATACTCATAAGGGATTTGATCTAGGTCATACCTGAATGGTCTAGTGGTTTTCCCTACTTTCTTCAATTTAAGTCTGAATTTGGCAATAAGCAGTTCATGATCTGAGCCACAGTCTGCTCCCAGTCTTGTTTTTGCTGACTGTATAGAGCTTCTCCATCTTTGGCTGCAAAGAATATAATCAATCTGATTTCTATAGCTAACTTCTATTTGCTGCTTTCTACCAGATACTCCAATAAGTATATCTTTGTTGCAATAGTCTTAAATATAGTTTCCATTATAATATTCCCATATTATGATTAGATAACTGAAGTCATAGATAATCTGTTAGAGCCATAAAGTAAAGGAGAAATAATCTGAAATCAGGTATGTCTGACCAGAATTCCTATTCTTAACTGTCTCTTATACTGACTTCTAATTATTACAGCATATTAGGAAAACATTAAAGTAATAAAAGGATGAAATTAATTATTTACAATCACACTATAATAATGACTCTAATGAACATTTTGATTAGTTTCCTTTTAATCTTATTTATTTTGTGGTCATCATGGTCTTCACTATTATGAAAGTTATATTGCTAAATAAGATGGATGCCTTTCCCTCTAAAAAGAGGAGAAAATATATATTCAATTAATATTGCATGGATTGGAAGTATGGACTCTAGAAATAGACTGCTTAAGACTGAATCTTTGTACTTTATTTACAAGCGGTACAACCTTGGATAAATTAGCTAATCTGTTTAAATTTTGATTTCCTAATCATTAAGGGTTCATTATTATCATCATCGTTCTCATCATTATATGATGCAAATTTAAATGCGATAATACAGACAAAAGCAAAGTTCAGGGAAATATGGAGGAGAAGAAAGAGAATTCATTTCAACTGAGAAAATCATAGAAGGCTTTGAATTGCCAACTGAGACTTCATTTATACATATAAAAGAACAACACTATTTAATGGGCTCTTTCCCCTCTTCCTCAATTAAAAAAAAAAATTATGTGGGACCTATCATTAAAAACGCATATTTAGAGATCTTTAGGCCGCAAAGCTTATAAAATTACATCTGACTGTATAAAATGAAGAAATCGAAAACATGAATTTTTGAAAACTCAATTGCTTCTTGAATTTGTATTAAAGAAACCTCAATGTGTTTAAGCCATTGCAATATCCCATAGCACACGTTTGTAAATAATATAGTCCTATGTTTATCTATGATGTCTATTTTGTCTTTCCATGTTCATCTGCTAAATGTCATCTATTAGCTCATAAAACAACTCAGTGGCAGCTACTACAACTATAACTTTCTCTGTGACCTTGTAAACCATCTTATAAAAGTGTAGCTAACACCCTTAATATTGTTCTACTAGCAAGAAGTTGTTGCTACATTGTTAACCTAATCGTGGATTACCATAACTTTAGTTGGGATTTTTCCTTTCAAGTCTATTAATCCAAAGAAGACAGGCTCGTACATATTACTCAAAAAATAAAAAATATTTGTATGTATTTTTAAATTTAGATTTTTATAGTTATTTAGTAGCTTCCTCTTCTTTAGTATTTCAAAAGGACTAAATTTCATAGCTCTCTTGAGCAAAAAACATCCTGATGGTACTCTAGAGTATATTGGCACTAATATATAGTGTCTGAGGCTGGCAATGTATATACAAATTATTTCATGTATTGGTCTCCAGAAGAATGCGTTTCTATTCTGAGCTACATAATACATATTATTGAAATATTCCAGAGTCTTAGTAATTGTGGCATACACAGACTTTTTCGTACAGATAAAAATCTATCTTAAGAAATCTATTCAAAGATTTTAAGCATCACCCGAAAAATACACAATTTTTTACTATCTCTTCCAACATCTGATGTCTAGAACATGTGCCATTACTTAGCATCCAAGAAAGTTTCTACTGGAAGAAGATGATAGAAATCTCAAAATTAGAGGTGTGTCTCCACCTGAAGAGGTTCCCTGGTGGCTCAGTAGTGAAGAATCCCCCTGCTAAGCAGGAGACACAGGCTTGATCCCTGGGTCAGGAAGATGCCCTGGAGAAAGAAATGACAACCCACTCCAGTCTTCTTGCCTGTGAAATTCTATGGACAGAGGGACCTGGTGGGGCTCGAGTCCATAGGGTTGCAAAAGAGTAGGATACAACTTAGCACCTAAACAACAATTCCACCTGAAGCCAAGGGAAGCAGACAGTAACCATGCAGAGCCCTGAAAGCTTGGGCATGGACATATACTATGGGTTTTGGGCCAGTAATAGATACCATCCCACTTTGGACTTTTGTATCTTAACACAGTGAGGCAAAGCTGTAAGGAGAGCTAGTGATTATTCTGAGCATAGGGAAAGAGGTGTCAGGTGTCAAGGTCAAAGTCCAGTGACAAAGGTACCAGCGGAAGAGTTGTAAGCACACCATTCCCTTATTCTGCCTGATCTAGTTCTTTATTCAGCTGTCCCAGCCTCGCTCAGTATTCAGCTTCCCTTGACATCTTTCTCAATCTTGAATTTAGTATATTTGGGGAGTTTTTTGGTAAGTTTCCAACACATCATTTTTTTGTTTTAAAAAAAGTTTCCTAGAGCAGGTTTCTGTTGATTGTAATCTGGAAACATTACGTTTCTATGTGTCACAATGGTTTTGATTTTTAAATTATACATGCTTCTATTACAAAAGCAATAACTTTATTTTCTGTGTGTTGGCATGGCACATATAAGCACAAATACTGAAATTAAAATAATCATGTCGTCAGTAACTCTCTACTGTCTAGTAATATTTTAAAATTTTGTTTGATAATCCTTCTTATCTCCTATTTTCACATCTCATTCTCAATTATTCTCTAGCTCTCAATATCTCACTTTTGCTTTTTAACAAAATGCCACCATAATATTGCCTTGAAATTTGAATTTTGATTTAGTATCTCATCAACTTCTATAGAAATTAAAGGTCTTTCTTTAGCATCATTACACAGGATGCATAATATTTCCTTAAATGAATGTTCTACAATTAATTGTACAATTTTTGGCCATTTAGAGTGTATGCTTTTTCCTTCCCATTACATTAATAAATAATTCTATAAGGAACATCCTTTATATGAAATTTGGCCCCAACTGATGTCTCTATGTATTGTTTTGTTTGTTTGCTTTTGTCTAGGGGGAGCTCTGGTGAATAATGCTCCATGAATTCCACACCTGTGATGAGGGTCATTTGCACTGTTCAAGAGAGCACTGTCAGTTTAGCCACTCAAGCCTTTTCTATGTTACCAAGAGGTTTATCTCCCAAGCTTGAAAAAGGACCAAAATGTAACCCGCTTATAAGACCACAGGACAGCCCTCTTGTCTCAGAGCCTGTAGCTTTTGCTTCTCTCAATCATTCAGCCCTTCCCTAATATTGCTTTCCGGAAAAGCAAATTATACAGACTTGCTGCATGAAGTGATGCTGGCAGCTTTACAGGGAGGGACGGGTTTTGGCAGGCAACCAACCTGGAATGGAGAGAACGGCCAGAGAGAGGCTCTTCTCACATCCATGCTTTCTCAGTCTCTTCCCTGGAGGAATCAAGCCCACTCTGAGCACCTATGGCATCACTGTCTTATGTAAGCCAAAAAAAAATGCTACTTTTGTACATTTCTGAGATAAATTATTTTTTTATAGGATTTGACATGGGAGTACTTAACAACCTTACAGAGGACTTACAAATCACTTAACAGTGTATGGCTTTTAAAATGTCTAAAAGATGCATTCAATATTAACATGAGTTCTTAAGAGATAAATAACTATTATTTCTTTGATCTAGCCAACAATTGATGCTTCAGTTCTATCTCAAGTCCACCTTCTAGTTTATTTTATATTTAATATGCGTCACCATGATGAAACAATCCTTTGAAAAGCTAATCTGATCAGATGGGCAAGTGCATGTGTGCCTAGGTAGCCAGGGGTATTAACGCAGATATATTATTAAGTCTAGGTCGAACTTCATTCTGTGATGTTCAGGCTAATGCTAGGGTCCTGACTATAAAACCTATTGGAATTATATTCAGAAGATAGGAGGGTAAAGAAATCAAAGCCATGACTCATGAAAAACTGCCCAGAGCATAGAGGGTGTGAAAAGTGAAAGTGAAAGTGAAGATGCTCAGTCCTGTCTCTTTGCAACCCCATGGACTGTAGCCTGCCAGGCTCCTCCATCCATGGGATTTTCCAGGCAAGAGTACTGGAGTGGGTTGCCATTTTCTTTTCCAGGGGATCCTCCTGACCCAGGGATTGAACCCGGATCTCCCACATTGTAGGCAGATGCTTTTACCGCCTGAGTCACCAGGGAAGCCAGAGATGGTGTAGGAGTATGAATAAAACCATTTTCAAATACTTGAAAGGCTGTTGTGTAGAATATGATTTGTTCTGTCTAGCCATAACGGGTTGAGCTATAGGTTGAAATATAAGAAAACATTTCAACTCAATAAAGGACAGAAGTTTCTAATAAAGCATGGGGTCAGTTATAACTGCTTTGAGAATTTATACTGAGACTGTGAAGAGGTTTTCCAGTTTATATTACTAGAAATAAATGAGGTGGAAAAACAATACTTAAACACAATGGTTTCATAAGTAGTAAGCTCAGAGGCTTGGACAGAGAAGAGGTTTCTAGTTGGAATTAAAAAGGGTTTTCGTAGTTTCAGTGGATACAACTAACGAAGGCATCTGTAAATAAAGAATACTATGCTCCTTCTCTATGTACATCGATAGGAAAAGAAAATGGTATAGATCAAAGGAACAGTTCAATACTAAGCAATAAACTAACTATATCTGCTGGCCCATAAACAAAAACATAGAAGGGAAATGAATGAATTTAACTGGACTGAACTTTGGAATTAGAAAAAGAGATATATCACCTGAGGAATGTTGGTTTCAATAATCAAATGTGAGCCCTCCTCAAGTATTCTTTATTAAAAAAGGAGTTTTGAATGACCTTATTTGCATTACCTGTATCATCACTTACTTCATATAAGATATTTGGTTTGGCCATGATTCCAGTATGGTTTAATAGAAAACCACATAGTTGCCTAAATAATTTATTCAGACATGCCAATGAAACTAAATAAGAGAATCTGACTCAACAGACAGTTCCTATACATGATTTCAGATCTTGTCTGCCTGGTTCACTTGGAGAGTTGAGCTAACTTTTTTTTTTTTTTTTTAAAAAAAAACAACTGCAACCCAAGTCTTCCACTGGGTTTCTTTTCCCTTAGCTTTTCCTATCATATTTTGGCACACTCTACCATTTAAATTAAAATGCTGCTGTATGGCACAGGGAGCTCAGCTCAGTGCTCTGTGATGACCAAAAAGAGTGGCAAAATATATACACATATAGCTGATTCATGTTGTTATACAGCAGAAACTAACACACCATTGTCAAGGAATTATACTCCAATAAAAAAATAAGACTATTTCATTTAGACCCAGAGACATCTGATTAAATTCTACAATAAAACATCCCTAAAACATGGCATAATTAAATACCAAAATGCTAAATGTAGACTTAAAATAAGTCAGTTTCTGTCATGTATTTGGGAATCTTTAAAAATATAGAGAATTTGAGATGGAAAATGATTAGCAAAGCCTGAAAAACTGTTTAAAACATAATGGTTCTCTTTCTTGATCAGCTGATACTATTTTTTTTAAAAAGTATCTATGGCAGCAATTTAAAATATTCAGTGCAATTGCAAAAGGACTTAAAATCTTAAAATAACTTCAGAATTATAGTCAGCATGAGTAGAAGGAAGAAACGATTTTGAAATTTAATTTGACAGAATTTGTTGTGATGTTAAGTGAGAGAAAAATGGCAAGAAAATAAATTGAAAATTCTCTATAAATATAGTAACAAAATAAGAAAGAAAAAAATTTCCACAAGTGCATTTCACAAACTGCACAGTAAAAGTTATAATTTTGAATGTTGAGCATTGATAATAGCTAAAATACCTTCTATGGCAATCCAATTTTTGTTTTTCCACCATTAGCTTATCCTAATTCTAGTTTCTTTTCATACTGTCTCATAGGGTTCACATCATTATGAACAAAGATAGTGGAGGTCAAGGAATTCCAGCTGAGCTATTTCATATCCTAAAAGATGCTGCTGTTAAAGTGCTGCACTCAATATGCCAGATAATTTGGAAAACTTAGCAGTGGCCAAAGAAAGGCAATGCCAAAGAATGTTCGAACTACTGCACAATTGCACTCATCTCACAGCTAGCAAAGTAATGCTCAAATTTCTCCAAGCTAGGCTTCAACAGTAAGTGAACTGAGAAATTCCACATGTTCAAGCTGGATTTAGAAAAGGTAGAGGAACCAGAGATCAAATTGCCAACATCAGTTGGATCATAGAAAAAGCAAAAGAGTTTGAGAAAAACATCTACTTCTACTTCATTGACTACACCCAAGCCTTTGATTGTGTGTATCACAACAAACTGTGGAAAATTATGAAAGAGATGGGAATACCAGACCACCTGACCTGCCTCTTGAGAAATCTGTATGCAGGTCAAGAAGCAACAGTTAGACTTGGACATGGAACAATGGAGTGGTTCCAAATTGGGAAAGGAGTATATCAAGGCTGTATATTGTCACCTTGCTTATTTAACTTATATGCAGAGTACATCATGAGAAATGCCGGGCTGAATGAAGCAAAAGCTCGAATCAAGATTGCTGGGAGAAATATGAATAACCTTAGATATGCAGATGATGCTACCCTTATGGCAGAAAGCAAACAGGAACTAAAAAGCCTCTTGATGAAAGTGAAAGAACAGAGTGAAAAAGCTAGCTTAGAATTCAACATTAAAAAAACTATGGTCATAGCATCCTGTCCCATCACTTCATGGCAAATAGATGGGGAAACAGTGGAAACAGAGACAGACTATTTTCTAGGGCTCCAAAATCACTGCAGTTGGTGACTGCAGCCATGAAATTAAAAGACACTTACTCCTTGGAAGAAAACCTATGACAAACTTAGACAGCATATTAAAAAGCATAGACATTATTTTACAGACAAAAGTCCATCTAGTCAAAGCTATGGTTCTTTCAGTAGGCATGTTAGATGTGAGAGTTCAGTTCAGTTCAGTTGCTCAGTCGTGTCCGACTCTTTGCAACCCCATGAACCGCAGCACGCCAGGCCTCCCTGTCCATCACCAACTCCCAGAGTCCACCCAAACCCATGTCCATTGAGTTGGTGATGCCATCCAACCATCTCATCCTCTGTCGTCCCCTTCTCCTCCTGCCCTCAATCTTTCCCAGCATCAGGGTCTGAGAGTTGGATCATAAAGAACATTGAGTGTCAAAGAATTGATGCTTTTGAACTGTGGTGCTGGAGAAGAGTCTTGAGACTCCTTTGGACTTCAAGGAGATCAAACCAGTCAATCCTAAAGGAAATCAGTCCTGAATATTCATTGGAAGGACTGATGCTGAAGCTCCAATACTTTGGCCATCTGATGCAAAGAACTGACTCATTGGAAAAGACCCTGATGCTAGGAAAGACTGAAGGCAGGTGGAGTAGGGGATGACAGAGGAAGAGATGATTGGATGGCAATACAGACTCGATGGACATGAGTTTGAGTAAACTCTGGGAGTTGGTGATGGACAGAGAAGCCTGACGTACTGCAGTCCATGGGGTCTCAAAGAGTTGGACACGACTGAGAGACTGAACTAAACTGAATTCTAGTTACTTTAATAAGGCCAGAAGTTTTATCATTGCAACTTGTGGTTCTCAACCTTGGCTATGCATCCAAATCACTTGGGTTTTCAATATTGTTTTGAGGGTCCTACCTCAGACCCACTGAATCAGAGTCTTAGGAGGGACCTGGAAATTAAATTTGCTGTTTAAAAACTTCTCTGCAGATGCTTCTGCAGCAGGGATGCTTGGGAACCATGGGTCTATTATTAAAACAGTCCCCTAGCTGTACTTCTATTTGCAGAAATCACTCCCTGTGTTCTAGCCAATCCAGTTTGAGCCTCCATTTCAATATTTCTAAATATCTCTTTAATGATAGTATCTTTTGATTCTAAAACTTTCAATAGCTCATAATTGATATCCAGTCTATCTTTTCAAGGTATTACCAGTCATCTTTCAAGGTACAGCTCAAAAGGCATTTCCTGTAAGTTGCCCACTTTCACAACTCATGATAAGTTATCACACTTTTTTCGAATCCCCATTCATTCTGTATTACCCATGGGTTATTTATAACCTCCACTTCTGTATTATGTCTGTACATATTGTATTTTTGCATTATATGACATGTAAATTAAGGATAGTTACAATATATTATGCATAAGTGATTCACAAAAGTAGATATTTGTTTGTATGAAATAACGTATGAAAAGACATAGAAAACAAAATAGCATTCTTGACTCAGAGTTAAATTCAGAGATTTTATAAGCAGAAAAATAAGAACTGTGTCTCTGAGACAGCATTTGAGTTCTATATATCTTTAAAGTTAAACAGACATCACAAGGTATAGGAAACCATACACTATCGCACATCATTCTCAGAGCTATAATTCATATGCCTATTTGCTGCTGCTGCTAAGTCACTTTAGTTGTGTCTGACTCTGTGCGACCCCATAGACAGCAGCCCACCAGGCTCCTCTGTCCCTGGGATTCTCCAGGCAAGAATATTGGAGTGGGTCGCCATTTCCTTCTCCAATGCACGAAAGAGAAAAGTGAAAGTGATGTTGCTCAGTCGTGTCCGACTCTTCGCGACCTCATGGACTGTAGCCTACCAGGCTCCTCCATCCGTGGGATTTTCCAGGCAAGAGTACTGGAGTGGGTTGTCATTTCCTCCTCCATATGCCTATTTAAACTTATGCAAATGAGGACATTAAAGTGGAAACATATATATAACATGTGCATCAATAAAAGGAAACAAATTACTCTATAATTTGTTGCTGTTAATGTAATCTTAATTTGTTAAACTGCTTGGTGGCTAAGACACATGAAAACATCTGCTGCAGGTGGTCACAGGTTATTATCACCATAGATTCCAGGAACAAACCCAGGAAACAAAAATCCTTTTCTTTGTGTTTCTAGTCCTCAGTTATGTACCTCACTCTTCAATATGAACACAACTCTTTCTTCCCACCCATGGAAATACTTTTCAGGGTACTTTACTAAAGTCTCCACTTTTTCAGTCCCCCGATCATTTCCCCAAAATCTTTTTGAAAACTAACTTGAATCTATTTTCTCAGAATTTTACTCAGGGATGCCTTTTATAGGGGAGCAAACGAATAATTAATTGAAGATTAGTGCCATCTTTCAGTGTTGAAAAAGTCACATAAGTTGTCTTACTTAAGAGTTAGAACAATATGTATGATAAATAAAGATTATTATCTGTATCTTGCATATAAAAAACTAAAAGAAGATAAATTGATTTTCCCAAGGTAAGTCCAGTTTAGTGCCCTTTCCAAAATACCCTGTTTTCTCAAAGATATTTAAATTTTTAGGGGAATCTTAGAGACACAATTAATATTTTTTTTAATAGGAATATATTACACCCTTTCAATCTCCCCACTTTGGTGACTAGTGATGCATAAGGCTAATTTATTCATCATCTAGATCACTGATTAATAATTAATTTCAATTATTGTAAGTGTAATCACTTTCTAGATATATCATTGTGAGTCAAAAAAATCACATACTTTACCAGATCAAATAAATATTGCAAAACATTTGATTATTATTCAATCAAAGCAAAAAACCAAACAGTGACAACAACAAAAACTCCCAAAACTCGCATACTGGTAAAATTTACTTAAAGGTCTGTCTGGAACAAGGAAAGAAGGGAGACTTCTGTGTTTAACAAAAATCATAACTACCATCAGCTGAGGAAACTTGTCAAATGATATGGAAAATGTGCATAATAGAGCATTCTGCGAGTAGGCATACACTTAAAATTATTATGAGATCTGGAGAGAAAATACACAAAGTTTCTCATGTATCAATGAAATATCCAATATTATGTTAAATAGAAATTTGATACTCTTTTGAAGAAATATTGTTCTTCAAACTTTAAATTTCTTCTCAAGTGTTTACTCAGCTAATGGAGAATAAAAGAATATGTTTGACTTATGCTAAATTTTTTCATTTGGCCAAACCACACAGCATAGCGCATCTTAGTTCCCCAGCCAGGGATCAAACTTTGAACCCCTGTAGGAAGCATGGAGTCCTAACCACTGGACCACCAGGGAATTTCCTAGTCTAAAACTATCTAACAATTCTTGGTCACTGTTAGATCCTGAAGTAAGGAGAGAGTGATCTAAAATGAGTATGATTACAAATTGTATGAAAAAAAAAAGGAAAACAATAGATAACTAAAACATATCTTTAAAGGATAAAGATGTGAAATTTAGAATTTGGTTCCCTAAAAAAGATGCCATCAGTCTTAAGATTTCTGTGGGAATCAAGAGTACTTTGATTTGCTTATGACAAATTTAAGGTGTTTTATTTAAGTCATCTGAGAATAGATACAACAACACATCCTAAGAATAAATAAAAGGATTTCACTTACAATTAAAAGTAAAATTTCACTTTCCATTCTGATGTAAGTTAATATACCTAAATAGATTTGTAACATATTTTCAACCAATGGACTTTCTCACTTGTCTTTATTAATTCAAGGCATCTGTTAAAAAATGGCAGTTACTGAGTGGGCCTTCCCAGGAAGTACTGGAGGAAATGTTTAGATGGCCACACAGTAATTCTACACGTTTGTATTTTTTTCTGCCTTAGTATATATGTGCTTGGATGTCCTGCCAATACCTGATACCTAATAAGTTGCAAATTAAGCTTTTACTTATTAAAAATATCTCCCTCACAAAATATTTTGCATGTAAAGCTCCTTTTGACTTCATATCTGACTGCCTTTCTCTGTAACATGTCCCCAGTGATTACTGAGACTTGAGAATACTTCCATGGCATAATGTATCTTATTTATATTTATTCCCAAAGTCAAGGTCTAGGATCATTACAATAACCAGTGTCTCTTTATTTTTAGGGTGTGTAGAACTTCTAGAATAATCTCTAAGTTTGTTTTCCTATTAATGTTCTATTTATCACTACATCACAGCTTTGCATTCAAAAATATCTATCACTCACATTTTCTTAATCCCATTCTCTTCAATCTTATCTTTGTTTATTCTGATATAGCTATTCTATTTTGGCAATTTCAGTGTTTTTATCATTATCTATTCACTTACCTTTGCTACTTATCAGCCAATGCTTTGCGTATTACAGAACAAACATTAGGTATTCATTTCTTAAAAGGGAAAGAAATAAGTAAAAAGAAAAGAAATAAGGGAGGAAGAAGGGATTGAGTAAAGTATAATAATAAATCCATTCTCATTTTCTGAGATATTATAGCTGACCCATATCTAGTGTTCCATCCCTGATATTACCTTTCTTATGTACCCCAATTCTAAATTCCCTTGCACACATTCCACGTAGGAAACTCAGAGAAATATCATAGAAACTCACCCAGGAAGTTATGGAATTAGGAAGTCAGACATAGATGTTGTCAGTTATGCTGTACTTTGAGTCTTGCAGAAGACTTTGTGATTCTATTAATACAGTCAGTATAGTGGACAAATATTCATCACATTCAGTAGTTTAACAAAGTGGGGATATACTCTAGGACTCCATCATCACTAATTTGTTTAGAATAAAGAGGGAACAAGACATAAGGCAATGGCAAAGGGGTTTCCTGAGAATTAAGTCACCTTAATTTCCCAGAAAGTCACCAACTTCCATCATCACAAAGCCTTAGAGAGGTTAACTTTGTCTACACTTATGTTCATTTTAACTTTCACTTGCTCCTCACCTATCATCCTGACTTCTGGTCTCCTAAGTCCATTGAAAGAATCCTTGCTGAGATTCCCATTGATTTTCATTGTCACTAAATCTAATCAATGTTTCTCAGACTTTAAGTGATATAACAGCAGTTTTTGACACAGACAATGTCTTCCCCCACTTTCAAAACATATTTTTCGTTGGTCATCTGTCACATTTTTCTTATACTCCTTCCTCTGTGCCCCCTCTTTGTCACTTGCAGGTTCATTTGTGTATGTAGTTCAGTCACTAAATTGTGTCCGACACTTTTGCAACCCCATGGACTATAGCCCACCAGGCTCTTCTGTTCATGATATTTTCCAGGCAAGAATACTGGAGTGGGTTGCCATTTCCTTCTCCAGGGGATCTTCTAGACTCAGGGATTGAACCCACATCCCCTTCATTGGCAGACATTAAACAGTGGAGTACCTTGAAGTTCAGATTTAGGCTTCTCTTCTTTTTATTCTATGCTCTCTTTCACTTTCACAGTTTGAAAAATGACCTAACACAAATGATTTCTTCTGAGCTCTGAGTCAATATATTCAATTTCCTATAAGACATCTCTTCTAGGATTTATTTCCAAACACACATTCACGTCCAGAATAAAATTCACAATCTTCCCACCCACTCGGTGCATTTTCTATCTTGATGAATAACACCCACATCCATCTAGCTGTACAAGCCAGAAAACTCCTCTTGATGACAAACTAATCTATCCACATCCACCTCAGTGTCCCTTTAGTTTCCTCACAACAATGCAGCTTGGATGATCGTTTCAAAATGAAAATCTGATCACCTCCCTCCCCTGTTCAACCCCTTGCAGTGGCTTCCTGTCACTTTTGGACAAATCTTGACATGTTCTAAAAACCTTCATGGTCTCTATTTCTTTAATCTTTTCTTATAGCATATTATTAGGTCCCTGTACTTGAGCATCATGGCCTTTTCAGTCCTTTGCCCTCTTGCAAGAATTTGCCAGGATTCTTTCACCCATATGTATCATCAAGTTAATTTCCACTGTGTCCTCTAGCTATCAGCTCATGTGTACCTTACTCAGGAAACCCTGGCTTATCCAGAAAGACAAAATGTGCTTTTAATAAGCTCTCAGAACACTATATATCTTACTTTCTCTTGTAGCATTTTCCAGAGTTGTAACTTAACATTTTCTGTGATTATGTTGTAATTACTCTTTCTCCTTTTGTAGCTTACAGTTTTCATGAAAGCAAAGGCTGTGTTTGTTTTTGCTTCTCTTTGTATCCAAAATGCCTATCACATAGCAAGAAATCAATAAACACCAACTGAATAAATGAACAATGAATAATTGTGATCTGAACTGGACAGGTGTAAATATCTAGGGATTAATGCTAGTATGAGGTATGTGTGTGGTATTTAACACTGTAAAGACTAAGTTAAAATGATATACTATCAGACTATAGAAGAATCAAAAGTAACTGGACTATATTAAGGTATGTGTTAGTTACTGAAGTACCAGCTTGATGATGACAATATTCAAGAGAATAAATACTGTTTAATGATGATAATTATCTGCATTTTTCTTCAGTGAGGATAATGAAGATCAAATCTCTATGTGTACTTTTATCTGTATATCTAATTGGCAGAAATTACAAAAGGACTGATATTTAACTATAAGGAAATACGGCAGCAAATAAATCTGGTTAGAATGAGTCTTGTAACATTCTCTGGGGATACAAGGATAAAGTATATATATATATATATATATATGTGCCTGGATTTTTTTTTCCCCATGTGTAAAGCCTAAGCTTGTATTCATGATCTTTGTTGCAGTCCGAATTTAGATTCTAAACAGTAGAAAGAAATTCTATATTCTGAAAAATTTGAAGACAAAATCAGAAAAAGATTATCTTTTCTACTTGAAAAACAAGGAAAGAGATAAAGCACAAAGAAGCAATTCACTCTGAGAGATGTTTTGTAAATGAGTGGCTGATAAGAAATAATGGCATATTCTAATCCCAGAAAGCTACTACACCAATTGCATGTTTACATAAAGTAACTGCTCACTTGGGAAATATTTATAAGTTAGTGAAATTGTGAATGGGGGCAAGGGGTCTGCATGGAGGCTAAACCATAAGAGAAATATAATGTATGCACTGAAGGCCATGTCAGTAAGATAGACATTTCTTTGTCATAAAATGCAGTTTCCAAGTTTTTTCTGTCCTGAAGAGATTGTGAATATTTTTGGTTGAATGAAATGGCTTTAATTATACATTAATGAACTATGTTTGGATTTTAAATCAATTATTTGTGAAAATGTTTAATATTGCTCCTTGTACCAGAAACTGATTGATCCTCAGGTCAGTTCAGTCACGCAGTCGTGTCTGACTCTTTGTGAGCCCATGGACTGTAGCACGCCAGGCTTCCCTGTCCATGACCAACTCCTGGAGCTTACTCAAACTCATGTCCATTGAGTTGGTGATGCCATCCAACCATCTCATCCTCTGTCGTCCCCTTCTCCTCCCACCTTCAGTCTTTCCCAGTATCAGGGCTTTTCCCAATGAATCAGCTCTTCGCATCAGGTGGCCAAAGTATTGGAGCTTCAGCTTCAGCATCAGTCCTTCCAATGAATGCTCAGGACTGATTTCCTTTAGGATGGACTGGTTGGATCTCCTTGCAGTCCAAGGGACTCTCAAGAGATTTCTCCAACACCAAGTTCAAAAGCATCAATTCTTTGGCGCTCAGCTTTCTTTATAGTCCAACTCTCACATCCATACATGACTACTGGAAAAACCTAATGATTGATCCTAATGAAGTATTAAAATTGATTGCCTAGAAATGCCAGGTAAGAGATCCAACCCAGACATGTAGCAATTCTTCTAAGAGCCAAAATAGACTCTGCCCTCAACCTAACCATGAGTTCTTCTTAATTTATTATAGTTCCAACATTTTCTTAAGCCTTTTATTTATAGAAATAAGGAATAAAACAGGATAAACTGGAAACATTATAAAATAATGATTGGAACATGACATAACTATGTTTTAGAGATTAGAGAAAAATCATGGCTTTACATTAGGAGTGGTAGACCAAAATGATTAACACAAATTTTGGTCTAAGAATGAGCTGTTGAATTCTGTTCAGCTTTGTATTGTTAAAATATATAATCATTAAAACTGGCAGAAATGGTGGCCTGAGTTTCTGTTATCTTTGAAGTTGTACCAGGTGCCCTAAAGGCAACATTATATTTAGAAATTATATAATTGGTACTCAAAATAAAAAGCACTTATCTTCAAATTCTCCAAGTTTAAATATACTATTTCAACCAGAATACTGGAATAAGAAAGAGTCCATGGGTTTTGAAATTACAAATTCCATGAATACTAGTTGAAAGAGTAAATAGAATTTTTACAGAATTCTGAATATTGTGGATATGAGGAAAACCAAAGTTAAGAAGGGTAAAGTAATTTACTCCAGATTGAACCACCAGCCTATGAAGTCCAAAGAACATTTGATAGATTCTCTTCTTTGAGTTTCTGAAAACTCTGTCTTTCTATCACTTGCCAGGGGCAAACTGAATTTATGCATATATAAAGAGAGAGTGATTCATATAAAAGTATTGGTGTCTTTGTGTGAACAAGGAGATGAAGTAACTAGAAAAAAATAAGACTAGTATGATCTAAAAATTTCTACTTTTAATAAACCCAATTACTTACACCTTTGGGGCATAAAATTAATTTGCATATTTTCTATGAAATGTGGCTATTGGCCTAGTAATTCCAGATACTGGAGTCAGATTTCAAGAAATGGTTGAAGAAAAGCCTTTCTTCCCTCTATAGCTGAGAGGTAATTCAAATTATTCCTTCCTTTCAAAGCATACACACAGAAATAGACCAATGTTTTACATAAGCAGCCATCTTGATCATTTTGCTTACGTTAAGAACTTGTGATTTTGATACTGCTTTTCTGGCCATAAGGCATACACAAACTCACATTTTAATTTCATTTGACAAATAAAAAGTAGCTTCATGACAGTAATAACTGGGAGGCAGATCAGAGTTTCTGACCTAACTGCACACAGTATTTTATATTTTGGCTCCAGACAACGTGCCTTTTGAGACTTCCATCAGTACATAAAAGAAGAATTTAGTAGTTAATGCTCTAATAAGTATGAAACTTCTAGAAAGGAGGACTTCTTTGAAGATGTAAATCTCTAAGCATTATCACCTAGACTTGATCACTTTGCTAGGATCTCTTGGTCCTTTTATCAGAGAAATGTTACTCCAAATATACATACATAGTATTATCTTTTGATTTTACACATCCTCATATAATTTAATTAATTTTCCGTATAATACAGGCATTTATGATATCATCAAGCTACTAAGTGAATCTCGGTCATTGTTCAGTCACTATGTCATGTCAGAGTCTTTGCAACCTCAAATACTGCAGCACGCCTGGCTCCTCTGTCCTCCACTACCTCCCAGAGTTTGCTCAAATTCTTGTCTATTGAGTCAGTGATGCTATCTAACCATCTCATCCTCTGCCGCCCCCTTCTCCTTTTGCCTTCAATTTTTCCCAGCGTCAGGGTCTTTTCCAATGAGTTGGATCTTCGCATCATGTGGCCAAAGTGTCAGAGCTTCAGCTTCAGCATGTCCTTCCAATGAATATTCAGGACTGAGTTCCTTTAGGATTAACTGGTTTGGATCCCCTTGCTGTCCAAGGGACTCTCAAGAGTATTCTCTAAACCACAATTCAAAAGCATCAATTCTTTGGTGCTCAGCCTTCTTTATAGTCCAACTCTCACATCTGAACATGACTACTGGAAAAACCATAGCTTTGACTATATGGACTTTTGTCAGCAAAGTGATATCTGCTTTTTAGTATATTATAGAGGTTTGTCATCTCTTGGGGTGGCTTTTTAATATACCATGTCTTGACAGAAAGAATAAATGAAGACTTAGTCTTTTCTGCTTCTTGTCTACTCCATGAACTTGGATACCATTTTTTTTCCTGTCATAAAACAATCATAATATCCAATTTCTGGGAATATATTCTTGAGTTTATGAAGCCCCTACCCCAGAACCTAAACACGAAAAGGTTTAATTCCTATTCTGAGAGCACTTTACCATAAATACATGCTTTAACAAATCAAAACATGAAAATCTAACCTTTAAATAATTTACTTCAAAGAGTCAATACCAGTAGGTATCATTAACGTGCCAGAATTAAGCTTTTCATCTGCAGTTATGAATGAAGTCTTCATCATCTTTGTATTCACAAGATGCAGCATAATTCCCGGCATAAATAGGCACTCAAATCAATGTTTAAGAGATGAGAGGAAATGAAATGGCAGAATGACCTAGGACAGGAACACTGTGAGCTCTGGCAGAGTGAAAATGTAGTCCAGAACACGGCTTTCTCCTGGCAGGGACCCTTCCCAAACGCTCCCAGTCTGATCACTACCTGCATGAAGACACACAGAACTAATCCTGTTTGTTCTGATTTCACTTGTATGTCATTCCTCTTACATGCTAATTACAGTAGGAGTGGGTGGCCAGGGACAACTCACACTCCTGCTGTGGTCATCGCTTCCCCTTTTTTTC
The DNA here is from genome assembly GCF_054371585.1 of Giraffa tippelskirchi. NCBI lineage: Eukaryota > Metazoa > Chordata > Mammalia > Artiodactyla > Giraffidae > Giraffa > Giraffa tippelskirchi. Next base: position 111,097,081 of record NC_137278.1, on the reverse strand, counting down.
TCAGTAGCAATTTTGCCATTGGACATGCTCAGTATTTTATTTTTTAGTACATCTGTCTGCCTTTCACATTAGAATATAAACTCCATGAGGGCAAACATTTTTATCTGTTTTACTCACTGCTATATCTTTAGCATGCACTCTGGCACCTCACAGGTACCCATAGGTATTGGTTAAATTGTTTGAATAAACTTCCACTCATCATAAGGAAATTATTTTTACATTAGGTCTCCTTCTATTCTTTGGGATATATATACAAATGCCTAGAATAAAATTAGTTATCAGCACTTAATAGGAGTAATGTTTAATCTTTTTTGTTTTTTTGTTTTTCTACAGTTTAAACACCTTAATATTATTTAATGTAACTAAATTCATCCCCAATTTCCATGAAAAGAAACACTTTTTATAGTTGTAGTTTCTAAATATACAAATTTCTTTATTTAATTCATATCTTTACTCAGTGGCTTGATTGAGACTATACTAAAAACACTGCTTTGATTTTTTCAGATTCCTTGAAATACATTACAAAGAGAAGTACTCCTGAATTATGAATATTTTTATCTTATTTCAGCAAAGGAAAAACTCATCAGTGTTTATAAATTATGAGAAACCTCCCTGGAAAAAGAAAACTTCCTGGATGCAACATTTAATATAATCAGAACTATTTTTTTTCTATATTAGAGATTTAAGTAGGTTTTATGTTATTTACAACTTTTTATAGCACTGACATGTGTTGTAATTTTTAAATCATTTAAAATAGTTCAGAGAATCTATTTTTCCTTTTCCAAGGTCATTTCCCTTAAAACGAACAGGATTTCTACATTCATGCATTTATCTTTATTTTGCTGACACTGACTACAGCAAAGCAAAGCTAAGCTATGGTAGGTGATATATATTAAAAGGTCAGAGATATAAAAATGAGTAGCTTATCCTTTTTCAAATTGTTTCTACTTTGAAGATTTTAATGCACAAATTGTTCTTTAAAAAGGTTTCAATAATTAATGACTGACCCATTTGCAGGTTGCTTAGAAAATATATGTATAGGGCTTGAGGCATTTTACACTTAAGTATAACATATGAAGCCTAGACAATTTTATAAAAAATTTTCAAGCTTCTTGACACTGGTTTTAGCAATGATGTTTTGGGTTTGATGCTAAAAGCAAAGGCAACAAAAGCAAAAACAAACAAGTGTAATTACATCAAACTAAAAAGCTTCTGCACAGCAGAGGAAACCACCACCAAAGTGAAAACACAATCTACCAAATGGAAGAAAATATTTGCAAATCATGCATGTGTAAAAGGGTTAATATTTAAAATATATGAAGAACTCATCCAACTCAATAGTAAGACATACAGATAATGTGATTAAGATGTGGGCAAAAGTATGAATAGACATTTTTCCAAGAAAGATGTATAGATCACCAACAGGCACATTCCAACATGCTTAGCAACACTAATAATCAGGGAAAGGTAGGGCAAAACCAAAATGAGGTATCATTTCACACTATAAGAATGGATATTACCAAAAAGACTAGAAATAAAAGTGTCAGCAAGGAAGTGGAGGAAAGGGAACACTTGTATACTGTTGGTGGGAATGCAAATTGGTGTAGCCACTTCGGAAAACAGTATGGAGGCTCCTCAAAATATTAAAAATAGAACTAGCATATTATCTGGCAATGCTACATGTGGTGTTTATCCAAAGAAAACCAAAACAGTAAACCCAAAAGATCTATGCACCCTCATCTGCATTTCAGCATTGTTCAAAATAGCTAAGGTATGGACAAAACCTAAGTGTCTATCTATGGATGACTGGATTAAAAAAAAATAAAAAATATGATACACACACACAGAGGAATAGTATTCAGCTATACAAAAGAAGATTTTGCCATTGGAGACAAACTAGTTGGACCCTGGGATGTTATATTAAATAAAATAGGTCAGAGAAAGACAAATACTATATGATCTCACTTATATATGGAAAGCTAAAACAACAAATCTGGAGCAGGAACTGACAGTCCAATCCAGGATTCTTGCCTGGAGAATTTCATGGACAGAGGAGCCTGGCGGGCTACAGTCCATGGGGTCACGAAGAGTCAGACATGACTGAGCGACTAACATACACACACACAAAACAACAAAAACAGGAAAAACAAAAGCAAGCTAATGGACACAAAGAACAGACTGGTAGTTGCCAGAGGCAGTGGGGTTTGTGGGGGAATCATTATGTGGGTGATGGGGGGCAAAAGGTACAAATTCAAGTTATAAGATAAATAAGTTTGGGGATACAATGTATAACATGGAAACCATGATTTGATAGGCCATCTTAAATACAAAACTTTTAAGTCTGTTGCATATTTTCAGCCATTTTGTCTCTTGGCACAGTTTCATAACTTAACTATTTACTTGTGTAAAATATAATTTTACATATTTATTGAATATATATTACTACATACAAACACAATTTCTTCAAATATCCAAAGTTATTTTCTTACGGCCTCTTCTCAATTTGGGGATGAGAGTGAATAATGTCTCTATGTTTCATACTTTTAATCATTTTCTAAATATTCATCATATCTTTTTTCAACTTTTGTGTTCTAGGATGGATTCCTAATTTTTGGAGTTTCTGAATTAATATTTCCATGTACCATAAATCTAACCAAATTCTCTCCACTAAGGAAGTTGCCTTTGGTCTTAAAAATTTACTTTAGGTCACTTTAAAAGGAGAGATACTTTTCTGTGAGCACAACTCTTTCATCTTGGGACCTCACCATTAACAATTTTCTACTCAGAGAAGTTTTCCTTCCTAATTCTACTTTATAGTTTTAAGCCACTTCTCCTACAGCAAAGCATCCACCCCCACACAATGGTGACTCAAGTTTTGTTTTTCTAAATTAAATAATCTCTGGGTCAAATCCATATTGTAAGCTTTGTAAAAGTTAACATGTAGGTTAACTTTAGATATCATTTAGGTCCTGCTAGATAAAGCTGTTGTGGAAGCAAGCATTTATTAACAATAAAAACTACTGACACACAGCTTTATCTGCAAGTCTCAAAAAGCATATTTTTAAGCAAATATATGGAATATTCTTGAGTTTTCTTCATCAACAAATTCTAATAAAAGAAATAATTTAATTTATTTTTTGACAATTATAATTTCAGGTAAGCAAACTTTCAAAGAATTTGATGCTAAAAGCTGATCTATGGAGCAGTTTTTTGAGGCCCTATGAATGGCTACAGAATTTATCACCATATATGAACAATGTTTCTAATTAAGAAACTAACCAAGTATCTCTTGATGTGAATTTAGTATAATTTGTGCTTGTCTGGACAGAGGAGCCTGGTAGGCTACAGTCCATGGGGTCACTAAGAGTCGAACATGACTGAGCGACTTCACTTTCACTTTTCACTTTCATGCACTGGAGAAGGAAATGGCAACCCACTCCAGTATTCTTGCCTGGAGAATCCCAGGGATGGCGGAGCCTGGTGGGCTGCCGTCTATGGGGTCTCACAGAGTCGGACACGACTGAAGCGACTTAGCAGCAGCAGCAGTGCTTGTCTTGTCTTGTCATTTAAATATTTTTAAAAGTACTTAAAAACCTGTAAAAGTGATACTTTCATACTTTAAATTTCATCACTGATGAAAATACAAAATTTTTGGACATAAATGTATTAGTTTATTACTCTGTATAGAAGACATTATACAAAAATCTTGATTATAAAGGCAAGTAAAATAAATTTTAAAAAAATCTCAGTAAAAGAGAGATACAATGAGATGCTATCAAAGTATCTAATACAAAGTATCTTTATCAGCTAAAATTTGACATTTTTGTTTTAAATTAAAGAATCAGAAGCTCAGAAGCTGGGGATGCTGAATGATTACTCTCATTTCCCAGAAGAAGCTAAACAACTTTGGGATCCTTAAAGAGTAACTACCTTTGAGGAAACTATTGTTCATTTTTTATATGCAATAAAACTGTGGTGTTGGAGAAGACTCTTGAGAGTCCCTTGGACTGCAAGGAGATCCAATCAATCCATCCTAAAGGAGATCAATCCTGGGTGTTCATTGGAAGGACTGATGTTGAGGCTGAAGCTCCAATACTTTGGCCACCTCATGCGAAGAGTTGACTCATTGGAAAAGACCCTGATGCTGGGTAGGATTGAGGGCGGGAGGAGAAGGGGACGACAAAGGATGAGATGGTTGAATGGCATCACTGACTCGATGGACATGGGTTTGGGTAGACTTCGGGAGTTGGTGATGGACAGAGAGGCCTGGCGTGCTGCAATTCATGGGGTCGCAAAGAGTTGGACACGACTAAGCGACTGAACTGAACTGAAAGGTCTAAAGTTGTTCCCAAATTCTTAGGACAGAAAAGAAATTTAATGCCTAACTAATGGATTCAAGGTCATGCTGAACCTAACCACTATTGAGTGATACATTTCTTTGAAAATCTCCATTATGTTTTACCTTTAAGTATTGAAAGTAGATTTATTTTACTTATAATTAACACTTTAGTCTGTTTTTAAATTGAAAGTAGAGAGCAACTGCTTCCTCTGTTATGGTACTTAGAGTACTTAATTTGTAGAGAAATGAGACAATTATCATCTTTTCTATGACTTTTAACCTTATTTTGCTACATTACTTGCATTATCTCATCTTACGTGTTTCTTTCTGGTAAAAAAGAAAAACAAAAATGGATCCATTAATTCTTCCATTTTAATAATGCAAAAATATCTGAAGAACCTGTAATCTTCCTTTAATAAAAATATACATACTGTATTTTATAAGACTTCATTAACTCAAGGAGATTTATAGAAAGATGAAACATGATTTGTTTAATTATTCCAAATTTAAGAATGTAAATAATTTTCAAATGTTTAATGAGAAATTATTTATAAAAGATTTAGCCAACTTGGGGGAAATAGATTCTTTCTTAGATTAACATATGCAAATTGAACTAACTGTAATGTATGAATGTTACCCTAATTTTGAAAAAGGATTCAACTTTACTTCGACATTCTTTATTTGTCTTGTGTGTGTGTGTGTGTGTGTGTGTGTGTGTGTCTTATAAAATGTTCTGAGCAGCAGTGAGTTTATAGCAGAACCTGCTCATGGAAAGTGCTCAGTGAGCAGGAAATACTCATCATTCTCATTATTTAAAAGTTAAAACAAAAACTGAGTTAAAATACAGTTCCACTTAAACTAAACTCTGTTTTCTCTCAACATTCCCCAAATATTTGTGGAATTCTGTATGCTTGTCAAATGAGAATTAAAATTGAGTATGGTAGTTCCTGATTCATAGCACCGCACACACCTACTACTTTCACTTACAGTTTTTAGAATAATGCATACTATTAAATAAATGCACAATGTTCACATTTAAATTCACTGATTTATTTACTACAAGTCAAATATAATGATTTTCCCAGAATATGTGGGCATTAAATACTTAGTGAGCAATTAATTTTTATATTTTTTATGGGGTAATGGTGACCCTCTTCAATTCATCTAATTTGCATAAGCTTTCCAATGGATGAATCACATTGCAAACTAATACACAATTAACTTAAGGGCTCAGTCTCCTACAGATAATGACTGATTTGATATTTTGTAATACTTTAAGGCAAATTTATTATCTAAGAAATTTATCTAAAAAAAGATAAATTAAAATGTAATACTAGCATTTCCTATTTGCTTTTCAAATTGCAACATGAAAAATAAAGTCAATAAATTCATTTATACTAATTTTACTTAATTAGGATTCTGATGCTCTTATGATGCATAATTATTTATTGATAATTTATTATTTTACAAAATATACTATTTATTGGTGCAATTAATCATCGAGATCAAGTTTTGTATCATATAGATTTAGAGGATATATTTTGTGATTCTTTAACAGGAATAAAGATGAAGTGGCATTTTTATGGCCACCCAGCTTAAAATAAATTGTTTTTGTGGTTAGGAAACTCTAAAAAGTTCCTGAAATTTTTATATATAAATACATGTATAACTATTTACATTATATATTGTCATTAAATTAACAATATATAAAATTATAGGCTATTTATCATATAAGATTGTGAGGACTGTAAATATATATATATGTGTATATATATATACCCATGCCTGCCTGCTGCTAAGTTGCTTCAGTCGTGTCCGACTCTGCGCGACCCCATAGACGGCAGCCCATCAGGCTCCTTCGTCTCTGGGATTCTCCAGGCAAGCATATTGGAGTGGGTTGCCATTTCCTTCTCCAGTGTATGAAAGTGAAAAGTGAAAGTGAAGTCGCTCAGTCGTGTCTGCCTCTTCGTGACCCCATGGGCTGCAGCCTACCAGGCTCCTCCGTCTATGGGGTTTCCCAGGCAAGAGTACTGGAGTGGGGTGCCATTGCCTTCTCCGATATACCCATGATCTACATGTAAAAATGTACCTGAGGGTCAGAATATCCTAAACATCATTTCACTCAGGAATTTTTGAAATTCTTATATTTGTGTATCCCTTTAACTAATTAAAACTGCAACAAATTCAGAAAGTATTAAAAAAAATCACACTATCCTATAACACATGTATTGCAAATAAAATATTGAATATTTAGAGGTGCTTTCCTACTTTTTTGACATAAAATGCCAAAGGTATATATAAGTTTACCTTTAAAGATTTATTTGAGATTTAATAATTGCATATTTTACTTCCAGCTTTGAATTAATATAAAGTCTAATGTAAAGGACTATTATCACTGTGACTTTAATTTTGGCTATCTGTATGTCTTCTTTGGAAAATGTCTGCATAGAGGTACCTCAAAAAACTGAAAAGAGAACTACCCTATTTTCCAGCGATTCTACTCTACCCAAAGAAAACAGAAACACTAATCCAGAAAGATACATGCACCTCAATATTCACAACAGCTTTGTTTACAATAGCTGAGAAATGGAAGCAATCTCACTGTCTATCAACAGATAAATATCAAAAATGTGGTATACAATAGAATATTACTCAGGCATTTAAAAAAAAAGAGAATGAAATTCTGTCATTTGCAACAATGTAGATGGAAGTGCAGGGTATTATGCTTAGTGAAATATGTCAGACAGAAAAGGATAAATAGTCTATTTATCACTCATGCAATATAAAAAGTAAAATAAACAAATGTATATAACAAAACAGAAATAGATTCAGAGATATAGAGAACAAACTAGAAGTTTCCAGTGGGGAGAGAGAAGGGGATAGGGGTGAGATAGGCCTATGGAACTAAGAGATACAAATTACTGTGTATAAAATAAGTAACAAGGACATATTGTACAGCACAAGGAAATATAGCCATTACTTTGTAATAATTTTTAGTGGACTGAAACCTATAAAACACTTGAAAAAAATAAAGGACTATCATCAGTTCTTTAAGTTTAAAACTGATTCTCTACAATTGTGTTTATAATAAATTTAGCTAACAGTATTTTAACCCCATCTCAGCTCCTAGTAACATATACTACTAGGGTTTCAATAGTAAGATCTGAATCTCAAGGTACCAGTTTTATGGTACAATCCCACCAGTTATTTTCAAAAAAACTGAAAACACCAAATGTTTTATACTATTTACATATCCAAAGTTTTTTTTGAGACTTCAAATTGTCATCAACATCTTGTGATGAGTCTTTCAGAGAAGGCTACAAATTCCATGACTGTCAGAGGACAGAATATTATTTTTCTGAGGGATCAAGATCAAGCAAAAGCAAATAACTAGTTATATACATAATGTTAAGACTGTTTTTGTTAAGTTGTTAACTCATGTCTGACTGTTTTGTGACCCCATGAATTGTAACCAGCCAGGATCCTCTTTCCAGGGGACTTCCCCCCAGACTAGGCTACTGGAGTGGGTTGCCATTGCCTTCTCCAGGGGATCTACTTGATGTAAGTATCTAACCCAGGTCTCCTGAATTGGCAGGCAGACTCTTTACCAGTGAAGCCAATGTTAAGAATAAGTATCCTTACATGATCAAAATTAAAGATTGGTTGTAGCATAGAGCTACAAAGAGGTAAAGAAGCAGCACTTAGCGTTTCTTCTATTTTAAAGATGCTGTCTCAAGAATGGATGATGGGATGTGATCACATTAGTATTGTGAAGGCTAAACACTCAGCAACAACCAATTGGTGCCTGAGAAAGAGATTAGCTCCGACTGATGATCACCATTTTGTTGACAACAACATAAACAAATATTTGGACATATTTTCACAACAGCAAATTATCTCCTTCAATTACCCTCCAATTTGTACTTGTGCTACTTTTAACAGCTAGATTGTCCTTTTGCACAAATAATAAAGGCCTCAACCACTAAAATGAAATTCAAAAGGAAGGAAAAGCCTAGCTTTATTAATGCTGAGACAGAAATGTTAATTACAGAGGATAATGAAATATAAAAGAACTCCCTTTGCTGTCTCCAATCCCTTTTGAACTTCTCAGGGGTTTAAATATAATGTTTGCTTGGCAGTTATTCATGTCTGGAAAATAAAGGAAAGGAAAAATACTACGCCAAAATAAAATCTCAAAAACTCAGTAGCCAACTCTAATCTTTATCAATCAAAGAAGAAGATTATTGCCTTTGGGCAAAAATTCTTTTAAGAAGTCCAAATTCAATTCAAAGTTTCTTTTGCTAGAAAACATAATTTTATCATCATAAAAAATATTGATGGCTAAATGACTGAGCAGAAAACACTGTTCATGACTATTCTTCCTAGTTAGAGAAGTAATGAATTAATATATCAGTCAGATAGACATAATTATGCTTATACCCTTAAAAATAATGTGTGAAGTTTCTGTATAAGAAAAATACAGTTAAATAAATGGATTGGATCTTATTTAATTGAAATGTCTTATTATAAAAGGACTTAAAATGCAGTTCTGCAAATGTATTAAAAGGAAAATAGCATTGCCAAATGATTTTAATTGCCTTCTAGTGTTCTGACTAACCACATTAAGTTAAAAATTATGTGCATTTTGACAGTGTTGAGTGTTTAAATTAAGTAGCAAGAATGCATCACTAACAAAGATCTAAATGTATGTAACTTTTAAGTATAGAACAAATATTCTTTCACATAAGATTCTTTTTTCTAAAATTATACAGAAGAGCCTGACACTATGCTGTTTAGAATTTTCCACTCTGCTTGGAGTACATCCCAACCCTTTTCATGGTTTTCACAGGGTGTTATTTAGAAATACCTAGCATTCTCTCCTCTCCTTTCCCTAGTATAACATGATTGAGTCAAATATGCCTTTTTCCATCTCTCAAACACTCCCTTGGGGGCCTTTGGCTCCTCTGCCTAGAGTATCTGACATATGGCTGGCATCTTCTCATTTCAGTTCAAATAAGACTTTCTTGACTATTGACTCAAAATTAGCTGTTATCTCTCCACAGTCTCTCTCTAGAATGTTTTATTTTCCTCTGCACTTAAATCTAACATACTTCACCATATTGATTTACTCATGTGCTTATTAATGGGTTTCCCAGGTGGCTCAGTGGTAAAGAGTCTGCCTGTAATGTAGGAGATCCGGGTTCGATCCCTGGGTCAGGAAGATCCACTCCAGTATTCTTGCCTGGAGAAGTCCATGGACAGGGGAGCCTGGCAGGCTACAGTCCATGGGATCACAAAGAGTTGGACACGACTGAGCTTATTAGTGTTTGTCTTGTCCTCCTGAATGTAAGTTTCAAGAGAACAGTATGTTGTCTACTTTATTCACGGGTTGAGCCCTGGTAATAGAAGGATACTGGGCACAACATCCAAATTAATATTTGCTGAATGAAGTAATTAAACTAAGTAAATAAACATCCTTCCAGTTATTTTCCCTAGCAAAACATTTTACCAGAAAACTACCAAAATACAGCTATCCTTATCTACTTCCTCTCTCAATCACTACCAAAGGATCTATTAGCAATTTTCAATGACCAATTATTCAATTAACTTGTGTTTTTCACATTTGTGTTTGGTTATACCATACTACAATTACAAGGTAATGATATTTTTAATCTAGATAAGGAGTCTATCTATTCATATAATTTTCTTAATCTATGTTTGGAAAGGCATGAGATAAAAACTAGGAGCTAAATTCAATTATGTAGCAAAATTAATGACTTCCTTCAAAAAGTCTTCCTATAGCAAGAATATTCTGTTTTACTTATAAAAAATATTAAGTCTAAAATTATTTTGGACTTTTTAATTACATTAAAATGAATTGATAAAAAGTATAAAGCATATTGAACTAAGTATATTAAAGAGAAAGTTTTCACATAGTGTTTTAAAAACCAGATTCAAAAAAAACCCAATCATGTTAAGTTTGCAGATTGAATACAGAGAATAGAACATGTTTAAGAGCTGCATTAGATTGCAAATAGGAAAATCATCTTGGATAAGAAAAAAACCTAAAAGGAAAAATCTTCTTTGGGGAAAAATGTTAATATTTTATAAGTATATTTTTGAAACTACAAAATGGTATAAGTTGTATCCATCTATACTTACATATACATTTTACCTATGTTAATATATGTTTAGTATGCAATAAATACAAAGAAAAATTTGTATCTGGAGAATTTCACATAGATTTTGAAAGTATAATATTTTTTCCCAGGGTTTGTAGTTTTTCATCGTTACTTCAGTTCCCCTAATTGGCATCCTAGATTACTTAGATTTTCATATTTATTCACTCAATTATTTATTGCATTGCACTTTTTAACTTGTGCCAGGCACTGTTCTCGTTCCAGGAATACACTGGAGGATTCACAAAGTCCTTCACTAGACTCAAGAGGAATTCATCGATAGCCTTAAATATTAAAAGAGCTAAATGAGAAATGGAATAAATTTTATTTTAAAATAGAGATATTTAGTGAGCATTATTGTCTAGAACTAGCCCTGTATAAGAAACAATAACATATCAGAAGCTGCCAATTCAAAGACACCAAAAATGAAGTGAATTCATCTCACGTTAAGTGCTGGACACACAGTAGGCACCGCCTATTGAAGAGATGAATGAAAGGAATGAATGAAACATTTCAGCATCAACAATTTTTACCATTTTGTTTCTTAGTGAATCTGCAATTAACTGTTGGAAAACATCCTATATTATAAATACCCAGTTTTAGCTGATAATTTGCCAGTATCCATTTGGAAAAGATATATATTTAAAAATTGCATTTTTTCAGTGTTAAAGATATAACTTCACTGCAAGTGAACTTGTTGTTAAAGGTTTTCTTCTTTATTGTAAATTGTGCTCAAATTGGCCTGCAGAGTCAAAAAAATATCTGTTCTCCTATTCTCCAAAACCCAGAATACAGTGGAAAGCCAGCTGGCAGGGCCCACTGGCAGGCTGCCATTCTCATCTATGGTTGCAATGCAATCCTAGGGGAAAAAACAATCATGAATTCTGTTTAACTAGGGCCATAGAATGACAGTTGTTTCTTGATGGGCTGCGGGTCTATTACGAAGACCAACTAGATGAAAGCCATTCAAATCCTACTCTCTGTGACTCTGGGAAGATCAGAGGGCTGAGGAAGTTTTGAGAACAGATTATGCTGTTTGTTATTCTTTAACACAGTGATAAAACAATCAAACAGAAAGGAAAATTAGTTCCAGCCCCAACTCATTATTTGACTAACAACATTTCCCCCTCAAGGTGACTGAGTTGACTTGGCATGATATAGGATCAACCTGTATATGAGGAAATAACAACAAAATGATAACAATCATGATAATTAGCAGTTATTGTAACCTTTTTCCAGGCATTTCTCCAAGAATATTGGTGTTTATTAAATTACTGAAATACTCCAAACAAGTCTATAGGTAGTTGTATTCTTATTCACATTTTACAGGTAAGAAATATGAGAAGGAAGACTATGTAATTTACTCAGGTTTAATTTGATTCCATATAACACTTTTTCAACTATACAGACAGGGTAAAGATTTATAAACTACAGTCACTGACATTCAAGCATTTGTGAATGCCTTAGTAAATTCTTGGTTAGTAAGGATAGGAATTCGGCTTGTAGGATTTTTCAGTCTGAGATGTCCCACCCCTTTGGGAGTTAAAGATGAGGAGGAAGGCTACCTAAGCACAAGTTCCAAATGAGCTTTTATGTTACATTTAGTTCATTTCCTAACTTTGAATTTCAGTTTTGCCCATGCAGAAGTGTTGTGTGAACTAACTCGGTAAGATAAAAAAACATCATTTTTATGTGGAATTTAAAAATAATATAAATGAGCATATATACAAAACAGAAACAGACTCACAGGTATAGAAAATAAACTTGGGGTTACCAAACAGGAGATGAAAGAAGGGAGGGGCAAATGAGGGCTATGGGATTAACAGATAAAAACTATATGAAACAGATATGCAACAAATATTTACTATATAAGACAGGGAACTAGACCCATCTTATAATTACCTATAAATGGACATAATCTATAAAAATATTGAATTGGTAAGCTGCACACCTGAAGTCAACTATACTTCAATAAAAAAATAAATAAAAAAATACCAGAGCCTCATCACTGATCAACACACTATTCCATATCTGAGAAGAAAAACTTTCCCCTACCATATTTTTATTTTGTAATACACACTTATTAATAGGGCAAGTATGATCTTTGTGAGATGGCAGATGAAAAACTTCAGTATAGGGTGTACTCTGTGGCGCAATAAATATATGGATCTTTATTAGTTATATAAAGCAGTAGATAGGATCTAATTAAATCAGTACTAGAGCATCAATTGTCTATTCTTTTAAATGATCAAAACAGACTGCTTCATATGCCTCAACAAAACAGTCTTGAACTGTCATTTTTTTCAGGCTTACAAAATTTTCCCAGTGATAAAGATTCACCTCTGAGACTGAACAGCATCCAGGAACTTATCTAATAAAAAAAACTTAACTTCTACTCACTAAACATTTCATCTTGCCTAAAGTACTCTAAGGATAGTTTATTAAGTACTATTTCTATGTTGATACCTTAACTACAGAAAAAGGAAAGTCACTTTTCTCTTAAGCTCCAAAATCATTAATAATACCCTGATATTTGACATTTGATAGAAAATAAATTAACCTGAGTGTTTTTCAAATGATATTTCAAGGAAACAAAGTATAAAAGCTATTTTATAATACATATTAGCTTGATCAGTGTGAAGGTACTACATATTTAAATGCATGGTCTGCTACTTCTATAGTCTATATGTAACAAATTTAAAAAAAATAAACATCTTGTTATTTAATTGACTGCTGATATTGTCATAAATCTACTTAGATACTACATATAGGTATTGTCACAAATCTATTTAGGCATTATACATACATCAAAAGGACTAAAGTATATCACTCTGAGGTTCTAAAATTTAAGGAAGATACATATTCTAATTATAGGTTTCTGTTATTTGAAACTAAGCTAATTTTTTGTAGAAAATGTTTTATATTGAACTTTAAAATTCCTATTATCTTTTGTAAAATATATAAAATTACTTTTTTTTTCTTTTTGTATTCATCAAGGAGAAATGAAGGAGAACTGATACCTTCTTTTCAAATTATTTTTAGTATTTAATATATTTCATACTTTATTTTAAATCAAAACAGAATTAATAACTTTAGTATCTACACTATAAATGATTAGTAGAAACATCTTGAGTCCTAAACACTGTAAAGGCTCCATTTACATGAGTATATACAGTTTGGGGACATTTGTCCCTAGGGGAGGGTGGTTGCTATTCACTTCAAATTAAGTTCACCTCATCTGTGTTTCAGAATGTGTGTTATGTCCTATATTAAGCATACACTTTAGATAAAATTTGGGGTTGTCTCAGAAAAATCTCTTTTCCCAGGAGATTTATACTTGTTCCATTGACCACGTTTTCTTATTTGTTCAACAAAAAATGAAACTAAAATGCTGTTCTTTACCCTGAGGCATTTCCCTAGTTGCTTACCATGTGTTTTCATATCTCATTTCTCTCAAGCACATTATTCCAAAGTATTTATCTTGTAAGTCCTGAGAAGACACTACACATTCACTAGTTAGCAGGACTGTTGAAACAACCAGTTCTTTAGGCAAACAGGGCATCACAGTCAAAGTAGAAAAGAATAAACTCAGTTCTAACTTCACACTAAACACTAAAGGAAAAAGAACTAGAAAGGATTTCTGTGATACTTAAGAGTTGAATTTCTAAAACAGATTCCTTCCTTCACTTATATATACTGCAAAGTCTCAGACTATACTCCAGAAATTGATCTAGGTGCTTTCTGTACATCTGCCTTTAAAGTCAGTGTAACGGCTTCCATTTTACATTTGGGGAATAACCTTAATGGTAAAGAAATTGCCCATTGCATGGCAACTAAACAGCTGAGCTTGCCTTCTGTCCTTAGGTTTCTTTTGGCCATTTTCTTTTTCCTATACCATTACATTTTTCACAAGGTCCTCAGTATAGCAGGAGGCCTGACTTCTTTACCTTGGAACTGTAGTCAAAGAGGCCATAAACTGCAGTAGTGCCCATAGATTCAGATATAAAGTTAAGAAAACATTTGACACAGGTACTGTTACTCTTGCACCTTTTTTTCTTGTTGTCTTTAATAGACCAGAATTAGCTTTCATTATTCAAATAGTTTGCACATATCACAATCATTCATTGTTGGACTTCAAATACATGCCTCGTTTAAAATATTTTGGCTTTATCAAAAACATGGATTAACAAAAAAAGAGGTGTTTTTTATAGAATACCTTCAAAAATATTTTTAAAATAAATCAATCACAGAAAATGAAAATGTTTCTGTGATAACATATTTTAGTTTTCAAATGAAAATGCCATCGTTCAAGCCACCAACTATGTCTTTTTTAGAGTCTTTTTATTATGTGGGAAGTACACAAATGCCAACTCTTTAGTAATTGCTAAGGTAAATATTATTTTACATTAAGTTCTTAGCAGAATAAATATTATACCAAATAATTTTTGATTGTTTTATTTACCATATTGATTACTTAATCCTCTAATCCTAAATGTCATAAAATAGTTTTACAAAGAAACATTTTTTGTCTTTTCTCATTTTGTATTTCAAAATGATCTTGTAACTTGAAATAATCAAATCTTTTATGAATAATTCATATCAGTCCTCAATTCAAGCTATGATGATAAGGAATTTACCTTTAATGCAGGAGACCTGTGTTCGATCCCTGGGCCAGGAAGATCGCCTGGAGAAGGGAATGGAAACCCACTCCAGTATTCTTGCCTGGAGAATTTCATGGACAGAGGAGCCTGGTGGGACTATAGTCCATGGTGTCACGGAGTGTTGGACATGAATGAACAACTAACAAACGTATTCACACACACACGCACACACACGTTGGTACAAATTTATTTTTGCAGTATTTTATGGGATGCTATGGGAACCTAAAATTCTGACTTAAATAGTCATAATTGTAAGAACTAACTCATGAGTTTTTACTGTTGTCCAAGCTTTCTAATAAGCACCTAATATTAATCATCTCATTTACTCCTGACAACAAGTCTATGAGGAGAATACTATTATTTTGATATCCGTCTGATAGTGAGGGAATGGGTCCAGAGGGAGCAACAGAATGAGGAACTTGCCTGGTGTCACACAACTAGGAAGATATAAGGCTTGGAAGCAAGTCTCCATCAGATTAACTATTTGGCATGAGCCAATTGTTATTGGAATAGGCAAGCAGTGAAAAGCAAGAAAAAACATATTCAAGTCATACAATAAGACTAACACTGAAAATAAATACGCTTAAAGTTTAATAAACAAATCAGAGCACTTACATAGAAGAGGAAGTTGGAATAGGCTTTGAATGATAGGTAGGCTTTTAACAAGTAGGGATGAGGGAGAGAGAGATTTAGGCAGAGGGAAAGCAAACAGGAGTAGTTTTAGGCATTGAGTTTTATGACACTTGTACAATTCTGAGGGCACTTTGGAGAAAAAAAATCATAAAAGCACTAGGAATACAAAGTTAGGTGCAAAGGACATAGTCATCTCGCTAATTATGGTTAACATATCATATTTTTGCATATTTTACTTGAAAAAAAATCCATTGCCAGCCTCTCTGTTCCCCCAGGATCTTGGAAGGGTCTGTGTGCATCAGAGGCCCTGAAAATTAAACTCTTAAGGAGAAACATAAAGGACATATTATCATGTTTTGTATCATTGCCTTGGTGATGTGTGTGGGTATCTACACAGTATGCATTTAAACTCATTTCCAATTTATTAACTTAATGCACCAAAACCAAATCTCTGTTTTGGTTATCTATATAACAGGAGATAAATCCAGTCTTTAATGTATCTTTAAAATTAGGCTTAATTTCACTTAAGAAAAATTTGTTTTCTGTAACACATTATCTTCCACTGCTCAGGTTTTAGCAGAAATTGAGTGATGATGAGTGATGAGTGATGTCTCTCAGTCATGACCGACTCTTTGCGACCCCATGGACTGTAGCCTATCAGGCTTCCTCATCCATGGGATTTTCCAGGCAAGACTACTGGAGTGGGTTGCTATTTCCTTCTCCAGGGGATCTTCCCTACGCAGGGATCGAACCAGGGTCTCCCGCATTCCAGGCAGATGCTTTTACCCTCTGAGCCACCAGGGAAGCCCCTATTAGTATATTAAATGCATTCTGGAAGGAGGCTAAATATTTTTGACTCAACTTTTCTGTAATATCCCTAACTAGCATGGTTTTCATGATTATCCAAGTTTTAAGGCTTATTTTTCAGGTGTTCCGTGAATGTTGGTACTTAGATTTTCTTCCTCTTTACTACAAATGAGAGGAAGGTATGTACCTAGATCATCTGGCTTTAAAAATTATGCTTAGTATTGAAATCAAATTTTGCAAACTATAATAAAATGTATGTATTCTATTTAGAAATAATGTTATTGGTTGATGCTAACAACTTTACCATCAGTGTTAATCTATATGTTTTGACAATTTAGCCAATGAAAAGTAAAAATATTAAGGCAAGAATCATTACTAGTAGACTGGAAGAAGTACACTGTCATTAACTATTAATTAATTTGACTTTTGATGTTGCAACTGCCCAATAATCTGGAATGGTTTCCATTTGTATGCTCACATTCGGCACGTTCGTACTGGCTGCAATCATGACGGGCATCCATTTGTCTGCACAGTCCTAACAGAGCTTAGTAACCACTTTTGGTGGCAAAGGTCATCAGCATATTAACCATGTTAGGTGACTTAGTTATGGGAGAAAACAAATCATAATAAGAGCATCATAATAATACATTATGGGCTATTTTTCAATTTTAAAATTTGACTTATGTTTGTCTCTTTTTTCTCTATTAAAGTGACTTTTCTCATAATAAGACTTATATGTACCTACCTTTAACGTATTGTGAGATATTCAAAAGTACCACCCTCTCATTGTTAATTGTCATTGTTTTTAACTTGGGATGATTTTGGAAAAGAAAATATATTGCTAAATCAAATGTGTATTTGTATCCTACAAATAACAAATATCTTTGATTCATAAGTACTGAGAAAAAAAGATACATATCAAGAGTCATCATTTCAATTCAGTCACTCAGTCGTGTCCGACTTTTTGTGACCTCATGGATTGCAGCACACCGGACCTCTCTGTCTCATAACCAACTCATGGAGATTACCCAAACTCGTGTCCATTGAGTCAGTGATGCCATCTGACCATCTCAGCTTCTGTCATCCCCTTCTCCTCCTGCCATGAATCGTTCCGAGCATCAGGGTCTTTTCCAATGAGTCGGCTCTTCGCATCAGGTGGCCAAAGTATTGGAGTTTCAGCTTCAATATCAGTCCTTCCAATGAACACCCAGGACTGATCTCTTTTAGGATGGACTGGTTGGATCTCCTTGCAATCCAAAGGACTCTCAAGAGTCCTCTCCAACACCACAGTTTAAAAGCATCAATTCTTCGGCGCTCAGCTTTCTTTATAGTCCAACTATCACATCCATGGAGAAGGCAATGGCACCCCACTCCAGTACTCTTGCCTGGAAAATCCCATGGACGGAGGAGCCTGGTAGGCTGCAGCCCATGGGGTCGCTAAGAGTCGGACATGACTGAGCGACTTCACTTTCACTTTTCCCTTTCATGCACTGGAGAAGGAAATGGCAACCCACTCCAGTATTCTTGCCTGGAGAATCCCAGGAATGGCGGAGCCTGGTGGGCTGCCGTCTATGGGGTCGCACAGAAAAGGACACAACTGAAGCGACTTAGCAGCAGTGGCAGCAGCATCACATCCATACATGATTAGTGGAAAAACCATAGCCTTGACTAGACGGACCGTTGTTGGCAAAGTAATGTCTCTGCTTTTCAATATGCTGTCTAGGTTGGTCATAATTTTCCTTCCAAGGAGTAAGATTCTTTTAATTTCAGGGCTGCAGTCACCATCTTCAGTGATTCTGGAGCCCCCAAAATAAAGTGAGCCACCGTTTCCACTGTTTCCCATTCTATTTGCCATGAAGTGATGGGACCAGATGCCATAATCTTGGTTTTCTGAATGTTGAGCTTTAAGCCAACTTTTACACTCTCCTCTTTCACTTTCATCAAGAGGCTTTTTAGTTCTTCTTCACTTTCTGCCATAAGGGTGGTGTCATCTGCATATCTGAGATATTGATATTTCTCCCGGCAATCTTGATTCCAGCTTGTGCTTCCTCTAGACCAGTGTTTCTCATGATGTACTCTGCATATAAGTTAAATAAGCAGGGTGACAATATACAGCCTTGACGTACTCCTTTTCCTATTTGGAACCAGTCTGTTGTTCCATGTCCAGTTCTAACTGTTGCTTCCTGACCTGCATACAGATTTCTCAAGAGGCAGGTCAGGTGGTCTGGTATTCTCATCTCTTGAAGAATTTCCCCCAGTTTATTGTGATTCACACAGTCAAAGGCTTTGGCATAGTCAATAAAGCAGAAATAGATGTTTTTCTGGAATTCTCTTGCTTTTTTGATGATCCAGTGGATGTTGGCAATTTGATCTCTGTTTCCTCTGCCTTTTCTAAAACCAGCTTGAACATCTGGAAGTTCACGGTTCACGTATTGCTGAAGCCTGGCTTGGAGAATTTTGAGCATTACTTTACTAGAGTGTGAGATGAGTGCAATTGTGCAGTAGTTTGAGCATTCTTTGGCATTGCCTTTCTTTGGATTGGGATGAAAACTTCCCTTTTCCAGTCCTGTGGCCATTGCTGAGTTTTCCAAATTTGCTGACATATTGAGTGCAGCACTTTCACAGCGTCATCTTTCAGCATTTGAAATAGCTCAGCTGGAATTCCACCACCTCCACTTGCTTAGTTTGTAGTGATGCTTCCTAAGGCCCACTTGACTTCACAGTCCAGGACGTCTGGCTTTAGGTGAGTGATCACACCATCGTGATTATCTGGGTGGTGAAGATATTTTTTGTACAGTTCTTCTGTGTATTCTTGCCACGTCTTCTTAATATCTTCTGCTTCTGTTAGGTCCATACCATTTCTTTCCTTTATTGAGCCCATCTTTGCATGAAATGTTCCCTTGGTATCTCTAATTTTCTAGAAGAGATCTCTAGTCTTTCCCATTCTATTGTTTTTCCTCTATTTCTTTGCACTGACCACTGAGGAAGGCTTTCTTTTCTCTCCTTGCTATTCTTTGGAACTCTACATTCAAATGGGTATGTCTTACGTTTTCTCCTTTGTTTTTCACTTCTTTTCTATTCACAGCTATTTGTAAGATTCCTCAGACAACCATTTTGCTTTCTTGCATTTCTTTTTCTTGGGGATGTTCTTGATCCCTGTCTCCTGTACAATGTCACGAACCTCCATCCATAGTTCATCAGGCACTCTGTCTATCAGATCTAGTCCTTTGAATCTATTTATCACTTCCACTGTATAATCGTAAGGGATTTGATTTAGGTCACACCTGAATAGTCTAGTGGTTTTCTCTACTTCCTTCAATTTAAGTCTGAATTTGGCAATAAGGAGTTCATGATCTGAGCCACAGTCAGCTCCTGTTCTTGTTTTTGCTGACTGTATAGAGCTTCTCCATCTTTGGCTGCAAAGATTATAATCAATCTGATTTCGGTACTGACCATCTGGTGACGTCCATGTGTAGAGTCTTCTCTTGTGTTGTTTGAAGAGGGTGTTTCCTATGACCAGTGCATTCTCTTGGCAAAACTCTATCAGCCTTTGCCCTGCTTCATTCTGTACTCCAAGGCCAAATTTGCCTCTTACTCCAGGTGTTCCTTGACTTCCTACTTTTGCATTCCAGTCCCCTATAATGAAAAGGACATCTCTTTTGGGCGTTAGTTTTAAAAGGTCTTGTAGGTCTTCATAGTACCGTTCAACTTCAGCTTCTTCAGCATTGCTGGTCAGGGCATAGACTTGGATTACCGTGATGTTGAATGGTTTGCCTTGGAAACGAACAGAGATCATTCTGTCATTTTTGAGACTGCATCCAAGTACTGCATTTCGGACTCTTGTTGACTATGATGGCTCATCCATTTTTTCTAAGGGATTCTTGCCCACGGTAGTAGATATAATGGTCATCTGAGTTAAATTCACCCTTTCAGTCCATTTTAGTTCGGTGATTCCTAAAATGTCAACGTTCACTGTTGCCATTTCCTGTTTGACCACTTCCAATTTGCGTTGACTCATGGACCTAACCTTCCAGGTTCCTATGCAATATTGCTCTTTATATGGAGTGGAAAATTGCTAATTTGTAAAATTATGATACAGCTTTTAACCTATTTATAATTTTCTTGGATCTTTTATCTCTTGATCCTTTGTCACACCTAGAAAGATTTATCTTAATAATTTTCACCACTTGAGCTTAACAACACTGGCTTTGTGGATCTAATAAGACACACATGAGATAACAGACATCTAAGTTTGAGGTTGGCTTTTTTTGGTACCCACTACCATGCTTTTAAAGAGAGACTGCTTAATGAATATCACTAAGAAGTGACTTGTGACCTTCCTCCTGAGCACAATTCAAATTGTCACAGGTTTCTGGGGACATTACTATCAGTTTCCTTTTATCCTACATATTCTGAGACATCTTTAAGTTTTATACCTTAAAAGGCTGTCAAAAGTGCCTCCTTCCCAATATAAGTAAATACCAATTAACTGTCATTTCATGGTGGATACTTTACAATTCAGTAATATCTAGAACTTTTGTTAGTTATCTTGATAAATTTGCTCCAGACCCACTGCCCTTTGAGTATTAGAAACTCTTCAGTCTTTTAACTTTCTTTTACAAAATGCAGCCCTAGAAGACAGCTATTTTAACATGGAAAGCTGGATACAGAGCAGAAGTATTGAGTTTAATGCTTAGGTCAGGCATTGCTTAATTTCCTATTCCTGACCAAGTCTGTTTCCTTATCTTTAAAAGGAAGATGATGATATATAATGGTGTTAGTAAATGAAGAAAAGCACGTGAAAATGCTTTGCATATACAGTGTAAATTACAATGTATGTTAGTATTGATTATGTATCATTCTCTCCTAAAATCTTGCCTTGTTGTGTAGTTTTAAAAATAACTACACATAGCAAGCCCATTTTGTGCCTAATGATCTGATGGATGAAAAACACAGCAAAGCAAACAAACAAAAAGACCAGGAATAGGACCCTTGATCCAGCCAGCAAAAAGATTTTGGTTAAGGTGGAAAGCTAAGTAACATCTATATATGTGAAGAATCAGCAAGATTAATTCCACATAAATGCAAATGCAAAATATAGTATAAAACAGTGTACTATCTACATACTTAAAATCTAGAAGTATTCATGTTAGGATCATTATTACTGTTTTATAGTTCTTATTTAGAAATATTCTAGCTGATGGCTTCTCAGTTAAGCCTTGAAGGTAGGGAGACATTTACACTGATGGAAAGGAAAGAGAGTCTAACTCTGGACAGGAGATCTGTTGTAACAGAAATGTCAGTGGGTGGAGAATGAAGATGTAAAATATGGTATAAGGAGAAGATGAAGAAAGTTTTCTGGGAAGAAGGGATCAATTTGGGGAAGAATGAGTGAGTTGGAAGATGAAGGATTGATCGCAATTGAGACAATGCAACATTTGGAAGGGAAGGGAAAAAAAAGGAGGATGAAGATAATGTGATTTGAAGGAAGAAGGTCATGAGCAGTCCAGTTTAATATAGCACTATGATATTCAAGTACAGATATCTACACTCAAAAGCTACGAAATCTGAACTTCTATTTTTCTTCTAATTGGATAGACAGAAGCCTAGAAACAAAACACACTGGATCTATTTAAGAACACTAAAATATTCAGCCTAGGTCAGTGTAAGCTGCTATAATATACTTTGCTATTGAAGATATGTACCTCATGTCTTTTTGAAATGGACCATGGTGTCTTTCTTCATGACAAATCATGCTGATTATTGTTATTTTACAAAAAAAAATTCTTGAGGAATACTTAAGGTCCTCAGAATCTAAATGTTTTTAAATCTAAGAAAGATTAGCTAAAAGATACCTGCCATGAATATTTTTACTATTCAACATTTTAAACCATGGCAATTATTAATACATCATGTACTTAACATTTTTATTTATAAACAAATATAATTCAAGTAGGCTCTTCATTATCTTCCCAGACACTCTAATCAATACTGCAAATTCTAAGGACTTGTTCATATTCTTTTCCCTACAGGTTGGAAGTCCCAGAAAACTTTAATAAATAACATTTCTAAACCCAGATGAAGTTCCAGTTCTTCCCACCAATTTGTTACTGATTTTTCTCTTCTTACATATTGTACTATATATCACTTCACCCTTACTTTTATACTGTCATTTACCTGTTAATTTCACCTATATTGTAAGCTCCTCTTCGAAAGGAATGGGTTTTGTGCATTTTTGCCTCTGTTGTGGGTGCATTTTGATCTTTTTGGCATCTTTACCCTTTGACTATCTGATGGAAAATATGAACTTATTCCACAAAAAAAGAAGGCATCTGCAAACATACACACCATGTTTTCCACATAATTTCAAGGAAACTATTCTGAAATCCTTGAGGCAATATGGATTTAAGGACAATATATCCTGAATTAGTGTTTAACAAACATCCCTGGATAGAACAGGAATTCAATAAATGCTTTTTAACAGATTTAACTATAGGTAACTGAGTCATGTTTTATTGGTTTAACAAAATTAACTGGGCCAGGCACTTGGGGAGAAATGGGGCAGAAAACTGATGACAGTCAGCCCAAGGAGGGGAAAGAGTGGGGGATGTGGGAGAAAAGAAAAGTGTTAACTTTAGGTATTAATCTAGCTACTGCAATCTTTCCCTAGTAAGGATTTGTTACCAAGTACACATTTCTTATAGAGGAGCAGGTAGTAAAATCTGTGGATGTGGGAAACCTCAGAATACAAAATGCCTTAAGGAACCTTATGCTCTAAAGTAAAAATAGAAGTGACAGTGAGCAGGAGGGAGGAGGAGGATATGCTGGGATGCAAATCACACCCTTGGTTTCCTGATAAAGCATGACTCAGAAGCTACCAAAGATATTAACCATTACCAGGCAGAGAGAGGTATACTGAGCAATGTAAAGTGAAGAAGAGTTCAAAAAAGGTAAATGGAAAAAGTGATCTCTGAAGCATTTCAAAAAGTGAACAACTCTAACAAGATTAGTAAGAATAATAATAGTAATTATAGATACAATTATCATTTCAAAGATTTCTCCTTAAAAATGCTGCCTTTAAAAACTCTAGAATTTCTGGCTGAATGCTCATCTCATAGTAAGCAAGTAAAGAAAAAATATTCCCTGATGGTTTACTGAAACATCAGTATATAATAACTAAAACAGATCATCACAGCTATAAGGGTTACAAATACTTTTTAATTCTGAATATGTTGCTATGAATTTGACTATGATAAGTACTACTTGGATGATGGTTAATTTTAGAGAATTATATCAAAAGTCTTATAATAGGTCTTCAGTAGAGTATCATTTGAAATGTTGATATATTTTTGTTTAAAATGAAATTAAATGTAAAATATTGCAAAGCATTTCATCTAAAAAAATTAAACTTGAAAAGCAGTGTCAATCCAGGTATTTTATGGGAGATGGCTTTTAGAACCGATTGTATTTATTCTATATTCATGAAGCTTAATGCTTCTCTTCCTCTAAATGTTTGAAAGTGCATTCATTAGTAAGTCTTTCAAGCAAAAAACAAAAACACATAAAAAGATTTTCTCTGCCACTTTCCCAGATGCCTTGAAGTTGGACCAACTTTTATCTGCTTGCCCCAAGACAAAGATGACATGCATAAAATGCTGAAAGAAAAAAAAAAAAGAGAGAGAGAAGAAAAAAGTGAAAGTATTAGTCCCTTAGTCATGTCCAACTCTGAGACCCCATGGATTGTAGCCTGCCAGACTCCTCTGTCCATTAGATTATCCAGGTAAGAAAACTGGAGTGGGTATTCTCCAGGGGATCTTCCCAACCCAAGTGTGAAACCCAGGTCTCCTGCATTGCAGGCAGATTCTTTACCTTCTGAGCCACCAGGGAAGCCCTAAGGAGGGGGAAAAAAAAACTTTCTCATTTTCTAAATGGTCATAACAATGGTACACACCTCATAAAGAGTTTGAAATAGTATTAAATGAGTAATGCACTAGAATACTTGGTATAGCAACTGGCATGTAATGAAAGCACTCTACATATAAACAAAGTTTGCAACGACCCCTAAAAACTTCATATTCTTTCAAATATTTTCCACATTCTTTCTTTCTATTGTAAAATACTTGTAATGCAGCCAAAATAGGCAAGATTATTCTTAGTTATTTTACACCTTGAAACACTTTATAATCCTTAAGATTAATATATTGCACCCTTAAACAAAGACATAGTAAATGTGATTATAATATCTTATTTATAATAGTGTCTGAACATCAAAAAATACCATAGAGGAATATGATTTCTAATAATAGTTACTTGTGAAAATAATCATTGTAAACAAGATAAAGATCTGCTGACAGAAAGATAATTTGCAATATGAGAAAAGTGAAACTTTATAAAAATCCTTAAATATGATCAAATCTATAAAATAATTTAATATACCTTATGTGAATTATCACTATCATCATGAATTATACAAGAAAATACTTAAAATTATAAACCTGATTTAGCTTAAAGTTAAACTGAATCACTTACAATTAATATATTTTATAGAATTAAAAATATGTTAATGTAATATGCAAACAAATTTGGAAAATTCAGCAGTGGTCACAGGACTGGAAAATATCAGTTTTCATTCCAGTGCCAAAGAATGTTCAAACTACTGCACAACTGCATCATTTCACATGGTAGCAAGGTAATGCTCAAAATCCTTCAAGCTAGGTTCCAACAGTACGTGAACCGAGAACTTCCAGATGTATAAGCTGGATTTAGAAAAGACAGAGGAACCAGAGATCAAATTGGCAACATCCATTGGATCATGGAAAAAGCAAGGGAATTTCAGAAAAACACTGACTATGCTAAAGCCTTTGACAGTGTGGATCACAACAAACTGGAAATTTCTGAAAGAGATGGGAATACATGACTACCTTACCTGCCTCCTGACAAACCTGTATGCAGGTCAAGAAGCAACAATTAGACTCGGACATGGAACAATGGACTAGTTCAAAACTGGGAAAGGAGTACGTCAGGCTGTATATTGTTACCCTGCTTATTTAACTTCTATGCAGAGTACATCATGAGAAACGCTGGGCTGGATGAAGCACAAGCTGGAATCAAGATTGCTGGGACAAATATCAGTCACCTCAGATATGCAGATGACACCACCCTAACAGCAGAAAGCAAAGAGGAACTAAAGAGCCTCTTGATGAAATTTAAAGAGAAGAGTGAAAAAAACTGGCTTAAAACTCAACATTCAAAAAAACTAAAGCCATGGCACCCAGTCCTATCACTTCATGGCAGATAGATGGGGAAACCATGGAAACAGTGACAGACTTTATTTCTTGGTCTCCAAAATCACTGCAGATGGTGATGGTAGCCATGAAATTAAAAGATGCTTGCTCTTTGGAAGAAAAGTTATGACAAACCTAGACAGCATATTGAATAGAAGAGACATCATTTTGCCAACAAAGGTATGTATAGTCAAAGCTATGGCTTTTCCAGTAGTCATGTACAGATGTGACAGTTGGACTATAAAGAAGGCTGAGTGCCCAAGGATTGATGCTTTTGAACTGTGGTGCTGGAGAAGACTCCTGAGAATCCCTTGGATTGTAAGGAGATCAAACCAGTCAATCCTAAAGGAAATCAACCCTGAATATTCATTGGAAGGACTGATACTGGAGCTAAAGCTCCAATACTTTGGCCCCCTGATGAGAAGAGCTGACTCACTGGAAAAGACCCTGATGCTGGGAAGGACTGAGAGCAGGAGAATGGGACAACAGAGGATGAGACATTTGGATGGCATCACCGACTCAATGGACGTGAGTTTGAATAAACTTCTGGAGATAGTAAAGGACAGGGAAGCCTGGCGTGCTGCAGTTCATGGGGTCACAAAAAGTTGGACACAACTGAGCTACTGAACAACAACAACAACATGTTTAGTTCATGTTACATTAACTAAAAGTGTTAGCTATAACTCTAACATACAAAATATATTATGTTCACTATGAAATAATCATAGGTTTGTGCAAAATGAAATATCATACAAGATTAATAACAGTATTTAATAAATTAAAATATATTGAGCATTGTATATATAATGAAACATTAATTTTAAATGTGATGTATGTTTGCATATGGACATATTTTTGCTACGGGATATAAGAGGTTATTAACAATGGTTGACTTTGGGAAGATAAGAAGAAGTTACTTTCAATTCACATAGTTTGGGATTACTTTAATATTATAAATATTATAATGGAACGTTTTTTCATTTAAAAATGAAGTTAACACTATATATAAAATAGATAAACAATAAGGTCTTTGTCTAGCACAGGCAAATATATTCAATATCCTATAATAAACCATAATGGAAAAGAATATGAAAAAATATGTGTATATACAAGTGTAACTGAATTACTTTGCTGTACACCAGCAACTAACACAAGTCTGTAAATCAACTGTATTTCATTTTAAAAAAATCAAGCTAAAAATTTCTTTAAAAACATTACTCTTTAGTAGCAATAAACCATACTTTTCTATAAAAATACCAGTTTCCAATGTAGAATATTAAACATATATTGAATATCTATACAGAAAGAATTTTTTTTCTTAGTAATAGAACTTTTTCTGTGTTTTAAGTGCAATAGATATTTTTGATAAAATTGAGAAATCATTAAAAACAGAGAAGGAAGAAAAGGTGGAAAGGAGATAAAAGAGGAAAAGTAAACAAAAGAATGACTATCTGTTTCAAAGATAGTTAGCACTGACCCAAATAATCCAAAACAGTGGCCCCATTAAAGTAGAATTGGAAAAAAATTAATATATAACATGCTTTTACTCTTAATTTTCTCTCCTATCTGAATTAGCACACATTCATTTGGAACTTAGTAGTGAGCTAGGGGAATGATTTATTCTAGAGAAGTACAGACTGATTAAAGAAAATAAGTCATGTTTCACCTTGGATGAAATAAGTCAACTATAACTAATTTAAGTTCATAAAGATTCATTACCAAGGCCAAACATTGAGTTTGAAGAAAAGTAGAAATGAGAAACAAATTAAAAAAAACAGACATCAACAGGATGATTCATCCAGCGATTTCCACAAAGTGTTTTAAGTTCCTACTTAGTGAAGTGTTAAGCTAGACCAGTTGACACTGATGATATAATTGGAAATAATATGATAAGCATTAATTCTTCATTGTTATAATTTTATAATTTTGTGAATTATTGTTTGAAGAAAAGTATAGAAATATACATATAAATCTAAGAGATTTTTTAACACAGTCTCAGATTTTTCAGTCTCAGTAATCAGTAATCTCAGTATTCAGAGATTTTAAAAAATCATATCAATTTGTATTTCTGTTACAGCCTCACTATTTTATCTTTAGTTATAAGATTGATTTTTCACTGCATTTTTCCAAGTATTTTCTGAAAACGTGTTTTCACACCCAGAGGATGTGAAGATCAGAGTGTTCCCATTACAAAGAAAAGAAACAAACAAGGGGGGGGGATGATGGCATGACTTTGAGAAAAGACGTTCTAAACTGGCAAAAATCCTAAGGTTAAAATTTTAGCAATATATATTTAAAGCACTGTTCTATATACCACTAAAGATTTCCTTCAATTGAATTTAGTTTCTTCTGTACCCTTACCTGTATGAGATGAATTTATAAATACATTTCTTCTTTAACTGCAGCTAACTATTCAACATCTTCAAGCTTATACTCTACTTAGGGTTTTCCAAACTATAAAAATATTTCAATTACCGTTCAAATCCCTTTGTACCACACAGTGATTGTCAGTTCTTGACAACTCTGCAGTGTTTTGAGAAGTGATATATTTAAACTCATAATATGGAAAAACTGAACCTGAGAGTAACTCAGATCTAAAGAATAAAAATTAGTTTTAAAAAGCTGGCCACATCATATTGCTGAGCTTACAATGTTAGTATCTGCTAACAGTAGACATGTCCCATGGTAACCCAAGCATGGGGAGAAGCATGTCCTAGGGCCCTGAAGCAGGAAGAAGTCTGGAGCATTGAAACTTTACAGAAGGCCTAAGTGGCCTGTATGTGAGAATGGGAGAAACAAGACGAGAAATTATTCTATTGAATAGGAGGAGCCAGATAACAAATGGACTTGAAAGTCTGAGTAAGAAAAGTAGAATTAAGAAGTCAAGGTTGGTTTGATTATGGTGTGGCAATGGACATAAAGAAAAGTAAACAGATTTAAAAGATATTTACAAACTAAAAATAATAAAGATATCAAGTGTTTTAGACCTGAGATCAAAGAGACAAGAAAACAAAGATGACTCCCAGGTTTCTAGATAACACAGCTAGACGGACAATGGGATCATTTATTAGGATCAAAGAACTGAAAGTTTAGTTTTTCCAAGGTGAATCTGAGGGGTCTTTGAGATCTCCAAATGAAAGTGAAAAAAGTGAAAGTCACTCAGTCGTGTCTGACTCTTTGCGACCCCATGGATTATATAGTCCATGGAATTCTCCAGTTCAGAATACTGAAGTGGGTAGCCTTTCCCTTCTCCAGGGGATCTTCCCAACCCAGGGATCAAACCCAGGTCTCCCACATTGCAGGGGGATTCTTTACCAGCTGAGTCACAAGGGAAGCCCAAGAATACTGGAGTGGGTGGCCTATCCCTTCTGCAGTGGGTCTTCCTGACCCAGCAATCAAACCTGGGTCTCCTGCATTGCAGGCAGATTCTTTACTAACTGAGCTATCAGGGAAGATATCCAAATAAATTTGTTAAATTGACAGTTGTATTTTATGTCAGCAGTTCTAGTAAGACAAAAATGATTTAGTTCACTCACCAAACCTACAGGAGTGCTGGCATGCTTAAATACATATTCAGTGTTTGAGATTAAGGTAAAAAAGAGAGAGAAGCCTTAATTAAATAATGAACTAAGTGTCTTTTATGATAATAGAAAAGTCCCTTAGAGTGAAGCTTGTGCGTGCATTGCCTCCTCTGTGAAGCCATAGCTGTCTGACTAATTGATCACTCACTCTCCTGTGCTTTCAGAAAGTTTTCACTTTCCTGTTGCAGCTAATAAAAGAGGCTTCAAGAACTTGGCAATATCCTGTCCTTTCAAGCCCCTAATATTAATAGTTATTAATGTTACCCCATCACATCTCTGTATTTTCTTCTACTCTATAAAATTGTTAATCGGTAACCAAAAAAGAAGTACAATATATTGACATCATTTCAACAAAAAGCTTAAAAGCTATTAACAGAAGGAAACAGACTGACATGAATCTGCTTGGTTGAGAATGACCAGTAACAGCACTGGTGCCAGATTCACTGTGAGCTTAAAAAACTTGGAGAACCTTTGTAGTTGTAGGCTACGTTGACCGGATCTGGCAAATGGTCTGTAACTAGAAATTCTACATGCCTCTTATAGGGTCAAAGCAGTTAACTGCTGGTGAGGAACCATACAGTGCTTTCCTCCTGACTGCAATGAATTCTTGATATCATTGTATCATTAATGTCATTATTTGGAGAGACAGTGTTATAAGTCATTGAAGCTCTCAAAATTCTGGGTTCCTGAATGACACAAATCAGAGGATCTTCTGCCACCCCCTCCAAATAGACACATACTTTTCCACAACGGTTACATTGTAGAAACAAGAAATCAGGTTTATGTGTTTAAGTCACTGAGGCTTTTCTACTGTCTGTTACCATAGCATATCCTAACCAATCCTGACTACTTCACAGCACACATCTGAATAAATTACTACTTGCTTCTATAAGTGGTTGGCAGTGTCTGAGAGTTTGTGCTCTCAGATATTTTTGAGCAGATTGATGAATGACTAAAAGATTGAGGACATAATCTCCAACCTTATCCACTATCATGAGAAAACTCACATGGGCAGTAGGAATGCCAAAGAAGCAATTCTGTGCTGAGCCACTTGAGTATCTAATTCCCTTGTAAAGAAATATCATGAGCAACTATAAATCATCTCCTGGTAGCACAGAAATGTATCAGGGAGATCATATTGTAAAATCACCACCATCACAAACTTAATGACAGATTGAGGGATTTACATTATTTGCTTGTTTTTATTTTTGAACACAAAACTCTAAATATTTATGCTCAGTCTTCACTGTCTGTTGGCGCCATAGACTAGTTCTCTATTCACTACGTTAAAGAAAGAAATTATCTCCTGTCACATCTCTGTATTCTCTTCTACTCTATAAAAATGTTTATCCATAACCAAAAGAGAAGTAAAATGTATTGACATCATTGCAACAAACAAAAAGATTAACAGCATTTAGTTAAAAGCAATTAACTGAATTCCTCAGAAGATAGCAGATGAACATTAACCTGCTTGGTTGAGAGTGACCAGTAAGAGCGACTGGTGCCAGATTCATTGTGAGCTTAAAAAACTACAGTGTAAGTTCACACAAAATCACCTATATGTGACTACAGTTAAGAACACTATAATTTTGATCTGGGAAATGTATTGAATTTCATTCATTTACAGTATGATACTTTTATGTTTCAAATAAGTCACTGCAAGTTCCTGTATATCCATCATATTATACTTCCACATGCTTAATGAGATCTGAAATATACTATAATTCTTTGAAAATTGATAATCCTTTTTTAGGGAACTGTTTTTATTTAAAACTGCAGATTGGTATGCTTAGTAAGTTGCTACATTAACTTAACTGGTCAAAACCAGTATTTCTTTTAATGAATTAAGGACAAAAGCAAAAGAATTGAAAGGAAGTATCATAACACAACACCAGTAAGAAATGTTTCATAGAACTTTTGTTCATATAACGTGTATGTATGTTTGGCAGCAAACCGTGTTTGGATGTCATTCAAAACATTAGCAAATATAGATTTAGTGGATTAATTCACTTATTCAATAAACATTTTATGGAATGCTCTTTTCCTACTGTTTGTCAGAGTCAAAAGATGATAAAAAAATATATATCATTGCAAAATCTTGAAAACCTTGCATTTTTTCATGTGATCACATACATTAAAAATTGAAATATATTATACATGCAAGTATAAATGTACAGATGTAGAAAAACAAGATATTTAGGATACAAAAGAGCCTCGTGCCCACAGGTAAGGAAAACAGAGTATGTCACTCGACAAGAATGCACCATTATAATACTTTACTATAAACCACCTCTCACATAGGAGGTCTTGTGTGAATTCAGCAAAGAATACTTCTTTAGAAATATGTTATTATCAGCATATAATGTCTACAGGAATCTTAAGGGGGAAAAGAGGGCCACTTAAGACTGATGCTGTAATTACTAATTCATGACTTCTGCAGCATATTGTATGCCACTGCACTACCACTGACCATGTTAATATGCCTCTGTAAGCACCTAGTTTACTACTACAGAGTGACCCAGGTAGACTTGGGTTACTGAGTTCTTGAAACCAAGATATGAGACCAGATAGAGGAAAAATAATTTCTGGTTAATGCTCTGAGAGCAGTGTTGTCTAAATGATAATTGACACAAAATGATTTGTTTCTTTCTGCTTTCAGTGCTTATTTACTTTTATGTCAAAATCAAAATTTGAATTTTGTTGGATATAATCGAATATATACTCAGAAGGAAATTACATTGAGGAAAAAAGAACAGTGTGATTAAAAAGCCAAGGTATTCATTTAAATCTAGAGAAGTCATAAAAATTGAGGGTGGGCTTGGTGTTCAATTCCCTTAGAAATGAGGGCAAAAGGAGAAAGGCTATTAAGATTTAACAAAAGATATACAGAAACTGTCTAAGGAATCTATGTCATAAAAGAAAAGAAGCTACTTTTCTAACGAGAAAGTGGAAGATAAAAACATTTGCCTGTTAGTCACCTGAGAGGGCATTTTGAAAGCCAGGGTGGAAATAGTACGTATTCCATGACTATAATCACAAAAATATACACACATGATTACATAGACTGGAAACGTATTACACAGAAATAAGACACTACATATGTTTAAGTAACATTGAGATAAAGTATGATCATCTTGTTCTGAAAATCTCCTTAATAATGTGTGTAGATTGTTTTTAGTTAAAATATTGAAGCAGAGTTGCACTCAAGAAGCCAGTATCTTTACAACTTCAACTATATTTGCCTTTTATCTCTTTTGTAAGTAGAACAAACTTACCCCCACTGCAAATCTTCAGTACTTAAGAGCTTCCTCTGTCTACTATGCTCTTTTCCTGATGTTTACATAGTCTTTCATGCCTCAACTTATATATTTTTGGTTGACCAGAGTCCCAAATTTTACTTTATTAGCCTGTTTTATTATGTAGTAGCATCTCTCATTATTTTAAGACTACCTTAGTCAAGTTTTGTTGTTGTTTTTAACTGTTTGTATCTTTCCCTAGAATGCTAGCTCCCTAAATGCAAGGAATGTATCTCCTATGTTTGTGTATATATTCCCAGCACCCAGAATAGTGCCTGGCATATAACAGGCATGTCCTGGTGCTTATGAAGGAAGGTCCCTTCCTTCATAACAATTCCCTTTCCTAACAATTCCCTTTCCTTTCAGTTTGAAAAGGTAATAGTGTTTTTGTACAAATTTATTCTATTGCATCTGTATCAATACAACAGTAGTTATGGTAATTATAAAATAAAACTCTATGCAAACTCCTGAAAACAAAGCCTCATGCTAAACAAACAAAAATTTGAGGTATTGACATATACATAGGTGGCCTTGTACATGGCTGTTGGATGGCATCACCGACTCAATGGACATGTGTTTGAGCAAACTCCAGGAGATGGTAAAGGACAGGCAAGTCTGGTGTGGTGCAGTCCATGGGGTCTCAAAGAGTTGGACATGACTTAGCCATTATACAACAAGCCCTCTGAGCTCTGAATCTAAGAGTCCTCAAATTAGTTAAGTATTTTCCCCACTGCATTAAAAAGGAGGAAGGCAAGGCAAAAGGTAAGGACCCAACTAGAGTTAAATGACACTCAACTTAGCCCTCAGCCTCTGAAATGTATTCCTTTTACACTGTTATGGTCACACCAGTTGTTTAATTATTGACTACGTACATACCTGTTTATAAATGACCATCAAGTCTTTCCAGTGCCACTCCTTTCTACATCCTCAACTATTATCACTATGGACCTTTCACTAGAATTCTCTGGATCTTATCCTGGCCCATAAGCTAAAGGTTTAGTGCTAGAAAAACCAAGGGCCCTGGAGGAGTCTGCTCCAGCATTAATGGCAGCAGGCATCCTCTCTGACAGGTCAGCGCCCGAACCTTATGAGCTAGGCATTTGTTGTTTTGCTTGCTCTAAGTTTAGTTGTTTCCCTTCTTTTAACAGCAGAGCTCTCTATCTATGTGGTTGAATGATGCTTTGCACAACTCTCAAATCCAGGGATGACACAAGGATCAGCTTAGGAAAAAAATCGTATTTCAGAGCCTTCACCATAGTGATGAACTTGGGGAAAGTGACCCAAGTTGTTTCAGTTGAGATGATCCTAGACATTTTGGGGAAAAAAAGTGTTCTCTTTATATGGGAATTTCTTATATGTCTGTAGCCACTGGGAACATTCTTGCCACCTTAAAGAAAGATCCTGATTGTAAATAAAGCAATGGCAGAGAAACATAGCACTAGGAGATAGGGAGGGATTGGGGCTGGGGGACAATAGGCCTGATCTTGATCATATAGCTTGATTTCCCATTTTCAGCTTTGATGAAATCCAGAATATTCCTGAATGTTATGGTAACATGAGCTTTAAAATCCCTTTCTCTCTAAAATATTTTGAGTTAGCAGGCCTTTTTGAAAGTTAAAGAGTTCTCCACATTTGAGTCAGTTCTAAGGAGATGGATGAAACTGGAGCCTATTATACAGAGTGAGGTAAGTCAGAAAGAGAAACACAAATGTAGTATATTAACACATATATATAGAATTTAGAAAGACAGTAATGATGACCCTATATGCAAGATAGC
The DNA here is from genome assembly GCF_054371585.1 of Giraffa tippelskirchi. Classification (NCBI taxonomy): domain Eukaryota; kingdom Metazoa; phylum Chordata; class Mammalia; order Artiodactyla; family Giraffidae; genus Giraffa; species Giraffa tippelskirchi. The sequence goes on along the minus strand of NC_137278.1, from coordinate 111,062,524 downwards.
AAAAGAGACACAGATATAAAGAACAGACTTTTGGACTCTGGGAGAAGGCAAGGGTGGGATGATTTGAGAGAATAGCATTGAAACATGTATATTCCCATATGCGAAATAGATGACCAGTGCAAGTCGATGCATGAAGCAGGGCACTTAAAGTGGGTGCTCTGGGACAACCCAGAGGGATGGGATGGGGAGGGGGTTCAGGATGGGGAGACACATATATACCCATGGCTGATCTATGTTGATGTAAGGTAAAAACCACAATATTGTAAAGTAATTAGCCTCCAGTTAATGTAAATAAATTAACTTTTACAATTTGCAAAAACATTACATTTCCATTCCTGGTGAAGTGAAGCTTTTAGTAATGAAATATCTTACTGAGGCTCACCATGTCAGAGGAGGTCTTTATACCCAGATCTATGAGACTCCAAGTTTCATGCTTTTAGTACATTGCCATAATGGTCATCTGGACTCAAACCATGAAGTACAGTTTGCTTATGGCTCTTCAACTTCTTTTGATCACTTCTACCTCCTTGATTCCATCTGTTCTACATCTTCTACCACTGAGGAGTCTGGCAATTATGATTTCTTATGGTTGAGTATTCACTCTAGAAATAGACTCTTGGGTTTGAATCCAATTCCTTCTACATAACAGTTGTGAGACCTTAGCAAGTTACTTCTTTTCCACATTTTTCTCATCTTAAAAATATAAATTTGTACCAATCTCATAAAATTCTTAGGAATGTTAAATGGAATGAAGTGTGGAAAGTACATTAAAAAGTGCTTGACATAGTAAGAGTACAAGAATATGATTAACCTTTAATCATAAATTTTGGACAAATTTTGTGTTTGTCCAAAAATCCCACATAAATACCAATCTTACATTCCAATTAATCTTGCATTCTCTCTATAAGCCTTTCCCAATTAAAACTTCTGTTTCCTTCTATCAGATCAGCTAGAATGTCAATTATGATAATCCACAATGCAATGTGTACAGCTATTGGTAATCATTTCCAAATGTGCTTGATTCTTAACATAAAGAATTGTCAATTGATGGACTTCACACTACGAGGGCATAATAAGTGGGGCTTGAGAATATTCCCTGCTTAGCCATTTCTATCTTGAAGTAAAGAACCAATAGATTCAACAACTTCCATCAATGTTCAGGAAACAGTGAAAAGTTGTATAAGTGCCAATGAGAAAAATAATGTGAGATGAGGTTGGAAATCTTCTAGTAAAACTACAACACACATTTTCCCATCACTTCTTTGTAGCCTCTAGGAGGTAAGGAAATACATATATAAAGATAACATTTAATATCATAGTGATATAGCAATGACTAAAGGCTAACTGAATCAAGTGACTCAGGATCAGTGACTTCTCTTATAGATTAGAGAATTGTCCCTTGAATAATTTTTAAAATAAATTTATTCCAAAGTTAGAGTCACAAAAGTAATGAACAATATATTAAATTGTCCTTGTCTTTTCAATGGAAAGAATAAAGACTATTTATTCAATACACAGTGAAGATGTTAGATTTTTGTTTTTATTTTTGATAAGAGCAAACGACAGAATTTAAAAATTTACTTAAGTTTTTCTTTATTAACCATTGAAGCTATATGAGTCAGTAGGTGAAAATTATTAAAGGCTTCCTAAGTGTGTAATTACAGGCAGGTAACCTAATTTCTGAGTCTCCGTTATTGCATCTGTAAAATGGAGAATCCCTTCATTATCAAAGTATATAAGGCAACAATATTTTTTTAAATTCAGTGAGATACAACTGTCATGAAAACAGTGATGTAAATGCTATCATTGGAAGAATAAAATTTAGAAAGATGCCTGAAAATATATGCCATTTGTTTGGACTTTGAAATATTACTGTCTTACCTCTAGTCAATCAATTTTGTTTTAAAAATTACCACTGGGATAATTTTTACATGGAGGCTCTCAAAAACTTTCAAATCATTGTACATTCCACTGAAGTGTGACAAATACATGAACAAATGACTCTCCCTTATTTATCTTACATACCTTTTGTGAAACTAATCTGAACTGTATACAAACTAAGAGGGAAATCTCTTGGTTACTAACAAAAAATAAATTCAGCAGGTAGAGATGAGTATGGGGTCTAGAGTACCAAGTTCCCAGTAGTGTCTAGAGTAAGATGATTCATTAAGATATGAAAAAAAAAATAGGAAAGAAGGAAGGAAGAAAAAGAGGGCAGGAAGGAAGGAGATAAAAAAAGGAAAAAAAAATGGCAGGGAAGGAAGAGAATGTAAGAGAATTATTGTATTACGCTCTTAGCTGGAGAGCTGAACAAATCTTTCCTACCCTGGCAGTGAGTAGTAACATGCTTCAATGCATACAGGTCTGAAAGTCCAGAAGTCAGAGAAATCAAACTATTGCTATGTGTTCAATATATAAATGATGAAACAGATTCTCAAAGGCATAACAGAAGTCATCTATGCTACTCTTCCCTGAAGGAGTTGACTCTCTCCTATCATTAATATTCATTCTGTGTTATCTAGGAATGGTTCAGAAAGTATCTATGATTCTCCAGGAAAAAAAAATCCAAAACCAAACAGGAACCTTGCATTTTAAGTACATCACCCCCCCACACACACTATTTTAAAGCAGGCAATTTTAGACAATTTAGGAATAGGTCGGCTTTTTGTCACTTTTCTAGAATTATTAAACTCAACTATATCTCAAGATGATTGTTTGGCATTTTATATTTAATATTATAATTGAATAAAAATACAAAAATAGGTACATTACTTGCAAAGTCACATTGTTAACTAAGCTTTCATGTACAGGAAATTCTAAACAAAGACAAAAAATTCAAGCACTTTTAGGCATATAATGGTCTGGTTTATAGATATTTAAAAATAAAACTTGTGGCCTTGGATTCTGGACATTGGTTAAAATAAAATAGTGATGTTATTCTATTTATAAAGAGATGCTAGTGCTCTAGAAACATGCTCTAATGCCCAACAGTTCATTTTATTCATTCCTCAAATCTGATAAAAATGCTACGGATTAGGCAGAAAGCCAGCCCTGTAAACCAGGATCTGGCAGACACTCCAAGCCAGAAACAGATTCCATGCTTTGCTACCTTGTCTTTCTCCTGAGAAATCATGACGACTTTTCCTCTTAATAGTCATGCTAACTCAGAGCCTGCTTGTTAGAGGAGCTTAGCTAGGCCTTGGTAACCTGTGTTGTATCATTTATCCTTGTTTCAAAGGCCATCAAGTCATTGGTCTAAAAAATTTTTGTTAATGACTTTTCCCTCAAAACTAAGAAGCTTCCATATTTCAAGGGTGGAGAAAAAGGACCAACCTACTGTTTATAATACACAGAATACCAGGGTGGGGGTGTGTGTGCAGAACATCATCTGGAAAAAAAATACTTAACTGACTCTTTCTCCTTCTCAAGGAAAGAGCAAACAGTTCCAAATTGACATTTTCATGAGTGCAGCCTGCTGCTATACTGCTGTTTATACTTACAGTTACTTTTACATAAAATTATGTCTGAAAAAAAGACTAACAATAATCTATCCTAAAAGCAACCCTATGCCATGTTTCACAGTAATATTCAGAGATTCTACGGGAGTACGAACCAGTTCTCAGGTATCTGTGATGACCAGGATGAGGTACATGAATGCTTAAGAGTCTCTGTAACAAGACACAGGTGGATTCTGGAAGTATTAAAGCCAATCTGAGGATGTGAAAATATTTTAAATAATGACTTCAGCTATATCCACTGGTGTTAATAAGTTAAAAAGTTAGACTGATTCATGGTTTTAACAGTTTCACCTTTTGCTTGGGTCACTTGTGAGTAATCAAAAGAAATTCCATGAAAGAAAAGCTATTTTGTCAATTATGTAAAGCTTATATACATCACATTTTGAAAGTGTTGACATGAAGTTTGTTATAGCTGAGCATGTTTTGTGTGAGTATTTCCATGTGTTTTTGCCTTCACGTTGATGAAAATATGCCAATAAATCTGAAAGTAGCAATTACTAAATCCAATTATCTGCCTCCAGCTAGAGTGAGGCTTGGGCTGGCATGCAAGGAGACTGGCCCTGAAGCGAAATGAGCCTCAGATAAAAACAGAAGGCGGTCCCCTGGAGGCCACACCCAGGGAACTGTCCCCAGAGGTGTCTGTCTGCTTTCTTCTTTCTTTGCGTATAGCATAAAAACTGGTTGTAGTCTGGGAGGGTGTGGGAGGCTAACAAGAGATATTGTATCTCATTTAAGCAACTGGAGTATCAGAAGGCTTTGTATTTAAATAATTCTCTGATTCTGCTGCTGCTGCTGCTGCTAAGTCGCTTCAGTCGTGTCTGACTCTGTGCGACTCCATAGACAGCAGCCCACCAAGCTCCGCTGTCCCTGGGATTCTCCAGGCAAGAACACTGGAGTGGGTTGCCATTTCCTTCTCCAATACATGAAAGTGAAAAGTGAAAGTGAAGTTGCTCAGTCGTGTCTGACTCTTTGCGACCCCATGGACTGCAGCCCACCAGACTCCTGCGTCCACGGGATTTTCCAGGCAAGAGTACTGGAGTGGGGTGCCATTGCCTTCTCCGTCTCTGATTCTACTAGTGCTTAAATACCTATGTGCATTTTATCCTTGATTAGCTAGGTGAATGATTTAGAAAGAAAAAGAAAACATCTATCGCAGGAAAAAACATATAACCCTCTTTACTTGTATAATACCCCTTGGCAAAAATAATACTGCGCTATATGAACTCTAAGCACTTTAGAATTATAAGCAAAGCTACACTGAACAAATAGAGAAACTACAGGTTTAGTGGGATGAGGCAAGACCAAGTTTCAGTATCATACCTGGATTGAATTAATTGGATATTTTGACCAGCATTCATTCTTGACTCAGTCACTGAGTTGAATATATGAGGCACAGTCTCGGCCTGCTGCAGCAGGACTGTTGTCTAGCATGTGTAATGATATGTTGTATGACAGGGCTGCTAGGAAATCGCACATTAACCAAACTATCTCAGAAACCAAATTATTTCACTAGATTCTTATACTAGCTGAGAAAGGCCATTCTCATTCTACATGGGAATTTTCCAGCTCCCATTTTGTACAAACAGTTAAAATATAGAAGGCATTTATCACCTTTATAAGCTTTACAGTCTTCCAGGGCTCCTCTTCAACAAAATGACTCTGTATGTGGATAACTAATATGCTCAACATACTACTAGTGAGACCAATACAGGAATGATTGATTTATTTTTATCTACACAACTGCATAACCCAAAATGATGAACTCTGACCTCCTCTCAGTTACATTACTGGTAAGTTATGGAAACCAGTGTGCCACATTCCTTCCAAGAATTGAATGTATTTGTAAAGAATCAGAATTAGTTCTAAACAATTAGAAGTTGTGGTTTAACTATGTAGAAAAAATTATAGAAATTACAGAAATTTTTTTAAACAGCTTTGGATTTTCCAAAGACATGTCACAAAATTTCTTTCTAACACAGTATAAATGTGCTATTGTTATTCTGACATAGGTTCCAATTTGTTTTAGAACTCTCTTAAATAAAGTTTTTAAATCTGGAAAGCAAATATTTTAAAAGGAGATTTCCTTGATATAGGACTTCTGCAATTATATTTAAAACTATAGAAATAACATCCCCAGTGCTTACTCTTCCTACAACATAGCAATGTTTCTCATTGCACACTTTAGAAGTTTTCCTTTTTTAAATAATCTAGGAAAGGTTAAAGGTTAAAGTTTTATTCATATACAACAAGAAAATACTGTGTCCTCTCTTACTTCCAGTAGATAACATGACTATATTTGCAATATTATTTAATCTACATTTATTTTCTTGCACTAACACATCTGAGTAGAATGATGCCCATACATGCCCAGCTATCACAGTTCATCTTATAGTCAATATAAAAATGGTTCTTCAAGAAAGAACACTCCTAAAATGACAGAGGAGATAAAAGAAAAACACTATTTCCTTCAGACTGGAAAGATTAAATCCAGCTTTTAAAAAATGGCCACACTTAATGGAAAGGTTTGAATCGGTTTATAAAAACATTATGAAAAAATAATGCTCATTCTTAAAGAAATTACTAAAGATACCAATCTAAACCCCCTTACCTGAAAAAGCAATGATAATCATGTTGATTATATAAAAGATTAAGAACAAATTTACCTTTATGCAAATGTTGAAAGAAACAAAATCTTAGAAAGATAGAAACTTTAATGCCCTATTATGTCTAAAGCATATGAAAATATGATTTCAGTTTATTTGTTACCTGCATATAAAAGTGTATCTTGTACTGAGAGGTTTTATTTTTTTTTCAAATCCATGATTCATATAAAAATCACTTCTTCCCTAAGCCACAGAAGAGCTGTATAAAGGGAAAGATCTGTACCCCCATTAATTTTGCCTCTGGGTATTTCTAGTCTTTTCAACCAAATAAATATTAAAAGCATCCCCAAGACACTGTCATCTTTCATTAAATGGTACTTTTTACAGAAGTACTCCCTAGTTTCAGCAGATTATATGCTACTGCCCATTAGTCTTGAATCCTTTCAGAAAATATTACATAATATATACATATATATATACACACACATACACATACATATATATATACACACATGTGTACATATATATATTCTTAAATATTAGTTGAAATTATTTATTTGGACTGCCATATATTTTATTCCTATTTAAATAGCTTTGAACAATTTCAATGCCAAACAATTTCAACTAGAAAGCATCTCACACATTAAACTTTTGATACAGATGTTTTTATGACAAGCAAATCATTTAAAAAATTTCAGAACCACAAGTGTTTTAGGTATTTAATTTTAGTAAGCATTAGTTTTTAGCAAAACACTTGTAAAACCCACACCTACATTATTCTATGCCAGAAAATCTAACTTTGGTCTTGGTTTTCTTTAATATTAGATCAAATTTGCTCTGTTATGTAATCACACTGCTTACTTTTGCTTTCGCTTCCCCAAATCATTTAATCACTACCATTAGGAAAAAAATATATTATGTTCCAATTTGGAATTAATGGTATCTCTTCCTAGCTATTACATAAACCAGAACCCTTAAGAGCTCAAAGTATTTCAGGCTCCCATAATTGTCTATGTTAAGTGTGAGATTTTTAAGATTAGATGGCTGTAAAAACCTAATTTGAGAATTCAGTATAAATTGATTTAGTATATTGAACTTAAAGGAGATGAATTGATGTTTTATCTATGGTGTCAGTAGGCAAGTTCAAATTAGCTTTCAGATCTAACATATTTTGCATTTTATTTATTAATCATCTAGTTCATTTTGGAAATACAATTAAGAGAAGTTACTATATTTTAGCTTTATGTTCAGTTAGCATCAAGTCTAATATGCAAATATTGTAAATACCATAACCATTTTCATATTTCTGGACTAGAACTATCTGACAATTTGACCAGACAGAATAACTAATATTCTCCATTACGAAATGAAGTTCAAAACTACTCTGCAACAATTCTCTATTGTGTGGTATTTTATAAAATTAGTATTTTAGGATTTCCCCTGTAGAGTAGCAACCTTTAGTTCTGATAAAAATACATTAAAGCCTAACTACCATATTTGCTCTGAAACATTAATAAGATTTACTAAGATGTTCTTTTAAAAGGAGAAAAGATGAAGGTTGTATGAAACTGTTATACTAGAACATTTTATGGGATGACAGGGCAATAATTTCCTACAATATATCATTTAAAGTCTTACTTCAATCCACTCACTATATATTGGAATTAGTTCTGACTTCCGGTATATAAAGGCGTAATTTTTTTTGTAAGCATGTGAAAAACTCAATACTCACGTGCATGTCTTTTACATGTCACTGCTATAATTAACATTTGTTAAGAGTTTCAAAAATAAATGTCACAAACCAAGTCCAAACTTGCAACTTTCCTAAGATACAGTGAGAAATAACCAAGTAAAATCTTAATTTGCTCACATGGAAAGCAGTTGGTTTCCTTTCTCTCTTCATGTCTAAACTTGTTAATTCAGATGTACACATGTGAGGCAATTAAACGATTGTCCTTTTGTCCTTGTAACCGAAAGGTGGCACCTCTAAAAATTAGAGTTAGCTTTCAGCAGAGGTACTACATTAAAAACGAAAAAAAAAAAACAAAAACAGACATTTAAATGTCAAAGCCTCAGAAAGAAGATCTTGCTTCTGTGACTTGAGGTTAATTCTACTGAAATAGGAAAGATAAGTGTCTCAAATAGAAAATAGTTTAGAAAATAACACCTATTACATTGACAGTAAATAAATGCAGCTCTTCTCTAGATCAGTGTATGAACTTGTCCACTAAAGATATGTAGTGAAAATAATACTTTCTGGGATACATAGATTAGTGTGGAAGTTCAAGCAGAGTTGAGAAAGAAGGCTCCCTTTTCTTATCCCAAGTGGACACATAAAAAAAAAGGTAAGACTTGGCATTTCCTCTGATAAATCAAAGGGAAAGATTTATCTGGACACCAACATCTGCTAATTTCTCTGCACTCATGTAGGATCCACTTGGAATGTTTTCCATTGCATTCATCTAAGCACTTCTTTCTACCTCCTCCCATCTGACAGCCATCACTTATCTGTCTCTGATGAATAACAAGAAAGGAAAGCTTATACCACTGATGACGGAATTAGAAATTTCTGAGGCTACCATCAAGGTTCTGTCCAACAAGTCCCGTTCACTTAACCTATCATGCAGGCAGCCAGGGCACAGAGTTGTTTTGACATCTTTCTCTGTATTATAATAAGAGATGAGAACAAAAACATTTTTCCCATTAAGATTTTTGAAATTTGAGGCTATCTTCCTACCATTACTTTCTAAACTTTGTTCCAGTAGAAGAGGATTCTTGGCCAACTGAGCTTCCACGTACCTTCTAAATGGAGTACTAAAATTGTATAAGCATCAAGTTTACATCTATTAAATACACTTATTGAAAGAAAATAAGGCAAAGCACAAATTCAATATCCGGGAAACAAAATGCAAACAGCAGAAAGATAGAATGAAATCAGAATTCATACACAAATGCAGCTTTAACACCAAAGTTAAATGTTTGCTTTATTTTAAAGGGTTAATCTTTAAGAAAGTCAAAATCAACACATACACAAAGCTAACTAGATTAGCTTTCTCAAAGTAGAAACCCAAGCCTCCTGATAGGACTAGTGTCACTTAAAAATGTTTTGAAACTTTATACATATATATGTATACGTATATATATATATATGTATATGTATATATATATATATATATATATATATATATACATATTTTGCTCCTCAACATAAAGGCCATACCAAAAAATCTCAGGAAATTAATCTGTTTTTAATTTTTTTTTCCTCTGTTGGAAAAGCTTCTCCAAGTTCAGACATTAGCACTGATGGACAATACCAAAGAGCCCCACAGAACAGATGGAAACGGGAAGAGTCAAACGGTGGGCACTTAAAAGCAACAGCAATTAAGCAGTTGAAAGTGGGTTGAAACGGTGATTTACTTTTGTTCCATTTGAGGGAATCAAGTGAGAGACACAGCCTCTTGCAAGGAGGAGATCAAGTCAAACTTGACGCTTCCCCTCTCCCACAGCCTGAGCTGCACAGCTTGTCTGCTTCCTTTATTCAGTTTAATTGCTTTCCCTACTCTAATTTTTGCAGAGGCTGTATTCTATCTTGCTCCTTCTCCCCTGCCCTGGGCAGGTAAAAAAAAAATGTTTCTCCTTTCATCACTACCTTCCTCTTTCCTCTGCGAAAAGGCAATCCTCTCCAGGAGGAGAAAGAAGCCCTGTGCGTGCCTCGGATGGGAGGAGGGAGAAGAAGAGAGAGTGAGAAAGGAGTTGGAGGGTGGTGGTGATGGTGGTGAGGGATAGAAATTGAGGGTGGGGGGCAGAGGAGAGGGGAGGAGAGAAGAAAAGAAGAAGATGGGGGATGCCCAACATCAACTCCAGGCTCTGAATCGCAGGCGCTGTGCTGAGTGCTTCTGCGGGAGATGCACATGTGGTCTCATTACACTGCTCACAATAGGCCACCCGGGGCTCCCTTCCCAGGTCTCAGTCTCCCCCCACCAAACCCCAAGTGTGCCGAGAAGAAAACCTTCTGGACGGATTCAAGCAAACAGGCACCGCCGAGGTGGCCGTGCCGCCACTCCCGCTGCCTTACCTGGAGCGGGGAACAGGAGGTGGTGCCTGCTCGCGGGTCCCTACTGCTTCCCCGGGCTGACCGGTGCACACGACTCCTTTCGCTGCCTCTGCTCTTGGAGGGGCAGCCTGCAACACAAAAGGGGGATGTGGGTGTGGGTGTGTGGGAGGTTTTCCAGGGCCACCAGCTGGTCCCAGCTGGCCGCCCCCACCCTGCACACACCCCTCCGGGGCACTAAGCCCCGCTCTCCGGTGAGCACCACCCTGGGAGCTTGCCCCGGTGCAGTCTCAAGTTGCCGCTGCCAAGTGCCGCCGCCGCTGCTGCAGAACGAGGAGGTGGAAAGACAGTGGGGGCAGTACTCGGTCTAGAGCATCCCCACACTGCAGCTTCTCCAGGAATCCCTCCAGTGAGGAGGCGGCCGCCCGTCATCTCCCAGCCCCGGCCGCCTGATTGGTTCCACCGCCGGTACGCTAAGCCAGGGAGCCAATCCGGGCTCACGAATAATAGGTGGATCCGCGCAGCCAACAGCGCCCATCCCAGTTCTGCTAGTGTCTCTCCATCCCCACAGCGGACAGGGACTTGAGGAGGGGGTTGAGGAGCTTTGGGGGAGGGGGGTCAACTATGAGGGGGTCAGAGCCCAAGGAGACGTAATCAAGGACATCCGATAAACCCTCTGGGTAGTCACAGGAATGCCCCGCAAACTGTTCAGCAAGCCGTAAGCACAGGAGAGGGAGACAGCATAATAAAAAGCTTTTTTTTTTCTCTCTCTCTCTCTTTTCTTTCTTTTTTTTTTTTTTTTTACTTTCAATCAAACCCTGCCCTGATACTGAGCATGCCCAGACTGCAACAGCGCCCTAGGAGTTCCGTTATGTGTGGGTTTGCAGGCTTTGGGTTTCTTAAAATGTGGGAGCCGGGAAGGAGAGACAGAAGTTTGTCTTTGGCTATTTGACCCGGAGGAGTTGTGAAAGCAAAGCAGGGCGGAGATAAGAAAGGAGTCCGCCGGAGAGCCCTCACCCTGAGCCCTAGGAAGGTGGCCCTCTGGGCCACTGGAGGCTGTTAATATCATCGTGTGGGTTCAGGGGTGGAAGCAGGGTAAGACTAATCGGAGCCCTTCTAGACGCCTGGAGACTTTTCTTGAATCAAGGGTGCGTTGCTTGGGAGATGCCGGGATGCCGGCCTGGGAAGCTCCTTCCCCTAGGTGGGGCCGAGAAGCGACTCCACCCTGCAGCAGGGGCTGCCAGGCAGAGGAGAGCGCACTGGGAGTTTCCACTGCGGCGACCAGTAAGTTTGTAGACTTAGGTCAAGTGCGACAATGTTGGGGATGCAGTTTCTGCCAGCTCCCTCCCCCATCTCTCCACCCCTTGCCAGCGCCGTGACAACTGAAGCGAGGGTGCTCTCCCTCCTTTCTCTCTCTCCCCTGAACAGTTCTGCTCGGAAGTAAGAAGCTTTTCCCCTGTGAGAGCAGTCCTGACCTGATTGCCTCTAAGCTCTAGGGCAATTTATAGCTTGGTAATACGGAGAAGCCAAGCTGGGAGATTCAGCGATAGGGGGCAGGGACAGCAAGCAAGGCAAGAGGCGGAGCGGAACCTGGCTCCGGTAGGACCGAGTCCATTCTCTGCTCCACAGGTGCAAGGCTTCTGAAACGCAAAGATGTATCTCCCTCTCTCACCCACTGACCTTGTTTACCGGCCTATGAACCTCTGATTTGTTTTGCTTAGAAATGCTTGCAGTTTGTGTAAACTTTGTCAATGGCTACAGTTGAGAACTCTCCTAATTGGGTTCTTTATTTTACTGAGAAGATTATCATGGCATCTCAGTTAAGGAAATAAATAGCTATCTCAATTCCCCAAACCCATCCACTTTGAACTGGAGTTTCATTAACACTAGTTTGCAAAAGTAACTGTATCAAGGATTCAATTAACAGTAACACATTTCTTCAAGTTTTTAATTAAATCTCTGCAATTTATGTAATGTTTAGGATCCTTATTCTAAGTTTAGGGGAAAAGGAGACAACTTTATACAAATTAATCGTTTTAATAACAAATACTTGTGTATTCCCCCAAATTGTAACTATACGTAAATATTTATCTCATATTTTTTAAAAAATTCCTCAAATCTTGAGAGTAATTTCATAGCTAGAGAAAGATAATAGATGTTAGTTTAAAATCAACTCATATTTGATGAAGCAGAAAAAGAATGAGGAGGATGATGGTGGAAGACAGGAGAAAAAGAAGAATCAATGACCAGTCTAACACTGCTTTCCAATAAATGTCCTCATACAAAAGGATCATATTACCCACCCAATAAAGATCTCTATTTTAAAAAATACTCTTGGCACACTCTCTAGATTCCAATAATTAAAAGTTGCATGTTTTTAAAAGTTGTGTCCAATAGCTGCATGTGGAAACAAGTAAATTTATTTTAGAAGAAATTAGTAAGTAGAACATGATTCCATATTAGTTATCTGTTACAGACCCTGATTCTATCATTAATATCTTAGCCAATTTCTCTTCCTGTCTACTTCACATCCTCTCCAATAATCAACTCTCTCTCAGTAGTCAGAATCCTAGACAACATGAATGGTGTTAGATGTTTGCATCCCAAAGTTCCTTGCAGAAGGAAGGAACTAACCTTCCTGGTTAGCTGGCTAACATAAAAAATGGATTTTACAGGTACACTATGATTCACTTTAGAATAAATAGCGTTTCTGATCATGAATATTAGTAAGACTCCACTTCCATACTGGATATTAATATACTGTAATTTTTACAGAACTAAGATTTTTATCCTTTCCCTTATTCTTATGTTTTCCCAGACTCTGGGAAGGAGCTAAAGACCTCCACCTGGGTTCACGTGCCATGCTATTCTGCTGCACAGGGTATATATCATCTTTGACTTTATAGCAGACTCACCTCCATTAAAAGAAAGATCAGGTCAATTGTCTTTTGTGTCTATTGTTTCTCAGGTACTTTTAAAATCGAGAATGCCTATGTCTTATGCTACTAAGATTGAACTCATTCCTTGGTCATACAGTATTTAAATATATACATATGTATATTTGCTATTTTAAAACTGCGTTTATTTTGTTCAGTGTTTTCCTTCATCACTCTTTGCTTAAAAAACATCCCTGATCATTTTTCTGCTTCACATTTTTGCTCTGAGATCTTGTCATCATTTTCTTTATTCCTTTTTCAATGGACTCATCTATTTACTACTTTAATGTTCCCTTTGCCATCTATTTTAGGCTATGGGATCAGAATAGAAATTAAATTGGATTGGGGCACTGAGGAGAAAAGTGTGTCTTATGGCAAGAGTGGGAATTAGAGACTTTAGAAACTAGAAATTCATTAAGTGTGAACATGGCTGTTTTCTGTAGACCATAGAAAGAATAAATGAAAAAGGTACCAAGAAAATTCCCTGTGTTGTTGGAAAAGCTTGTATATGCTTGTTGACCAATTATACTGAAGAGTTCCATTTAATCAACACTCTCGTGTACTATTAGTTTATGTCTTTAATAACCACACTAATTGATGATACCTAAAGTATCATTTCTAAGAGTTGTGAAAAATGAAAAAATAATCAACTTTTCAATATTTTGCCTGTATAGATTTATTTTGATTATATAGATTCATATTTTATTATTCTTTTAATTTTATATATATTTTCTGCCATTGCCTTTCAAGATACAGCCTTTTTCCTCCCTCTTTCCAGGTGAGAAGATTTATTGTTTGTTTTCTGGAACAAAATTCTGGATAGAATTTCACCTTCAACACTGTTTAAAGGATCATCAAAAATACCCCTCCAAGCCTCAGTTTTCTCAGACATATCTTTAGAACTTTTTGTGAGGATAAAGTAATGCAATGTACATACAGTGTTAGTTTCAACCACATAGCAAGGACTTAATGACATTAACCACTATTATTATTATTATTACATTATTATCATTTCTTTTACTTTCATTTTTATTTTTCAGATTTCTAGGAGATGGGACTTCCTAACTCCTAGAGATTGGGAGATCAAGTCCATTTAAGCCAACAGTGAGATGGACACTCTTTACATATGAGCATTGAAGTTAGAAGAAAATTAACACGTGGTAAAAACTTGTTTATACATGAAGTGTGAATAGCCTTCTATCTTCATGTGTTGATCTTAGACTATAAGTTTCTAGGAGATGAACAATTTTTAGAGAATGTGCACTTATGTATTTTGTTGTTAACACTTAATTTGTATTACTCTTCAAAACTGGCTTTCTTGAAGGCTCAGATGGTAAAGAATCTGCCTGCAGTGCAGGAGACCTGGGTTCGATCCCTGAGTTGGGAAGATCAATGGAATGGCAACCCACTCCAGTATTCTTTCCTAGAGAATCCCATGGACAGAGGAGCCTGGTGGGTTATATAGTTCATGGGGTCACAAAGGGTCAGTACAACTGAGCAACTACACTTTCACTTTTTTCACTTTTCACATAAGAAAAATCTACTCTTGTGCAAAAAATATGATCACTGATGTTTTTGGTTTTTAGGAAGCAAGTGGAACCATCCACATGTTTTCAAAACACTTAAAGACAGTGGAGTCATTCATTTTGGTTTCCTTTTTCTCAAGATGTTTTGGCCTGACAGTATTGCTAATGATGTTATAGGCAATAGGTAAGGGAAAAAATATCAGAGCTGTATTGGAATTACAAAAAGAAATTAACCACAATGGATTTTTTTTTTTAAACTGGGCACGCACAGTTTTAAACAAAGAGAACCTAGAATTGAAAGAGGAAAAAAAGAAAATGAATACAGATGGGAATCAAGTCAAATCTTAGTCTCTATGGTAGAGAGTAAGAGCCCTATAATTGAACTACAATATGTTACAATTTTCACAGAAAAGAAAATAAAGAGCTAGCAGTATTCAATATGGCTTTACAAAAGCCTTTTCTTAAAGTTAGGGCTAAAAAAATATTGAAAATGAAAAGGAGGACAGTGACTCAAAAAGTAATATACTGTGTCAGGCAGTTGAGGTTAGTAAGAAAAATAATATTTAAGCGAATCTATCTCAAGGGCAAAATAAAAGTAGTTTGAGCTAATGTTAGCCAAAGGTTTTAGAAAGAAAACCAGCAGTACGTTTTTCAAATACCCTATCACAGAAGAAATATCCTGTAGCAAAAAACAAATTTGCTAATAAAGAAAGCAACATTAAACTTGATATTCAGTTCAGTTCAGTTCAGCTCAGTCGTGTCCGACTCTTTGCGATCCCATGGACCGCAGGACGCCAGGCCTCCCTGTCCATCACCAACTCCCGGGGTCTACCCAAACCTATGTCCATCGAGTCGGTGATACCATCCAGCCATCTCATCCTCTGTCGTCCCCTTCTCCTCCTGCCCCCAATCCTTCCCAGCATTAGGGTCTTTTCCAATGAGTCAACTCTTCGCATGAGGTGGCCAAAGTATTGAAGTTTCAGCTTCAACATCAGTCCTTCCAATAAACACTCAGGACTGATCTCCTTTAGGATGGACTGGTTGGATCTCCTTGCAGTCCAAGGGACTCTCAAGAATCTTCTCCAACACAACAGTTCAAAAGCGTCAATTCTTCGGTGCTCAGCTTTCTTCACCGTCCAACTCTCACATCCATACATGACTACTGGAAAAACCATAGCCTTGACTAGATGGAAGTTTGTTGGCAGAGTAATGTCTCTGCTTTTCCCTTTAAAATCAAGCGGAGGATTCTATTTAACTGAAAACATAAGAGTATTATAGTTCAACTACTGTCTTTAATTTTCATAAAAAAAAGTGTCCAGAGATTAATTACTTATTAAAATCTACAGAGAGAGTTAAGGTAGAATAAGGCTGTAGAGGAAGAGTAATATTCTTTGTTTCCAACAAGCTAAAATGTTTTAATAATGTTTAAGAAAGAAACAAGACATCCACCCAGGACTTCAAAATTTGATTCTGGAATGGTGCCTCGTGTTCTGAGAGAGGGCAGGAAAACACAAATACTTATTCTAAGACACTCCTAGAAGGGTTTTTGTAGAATGGATTATCTGAGTTTGCTTCAATAATTTATAGGCAACCTGGTCCATTTGTCTCTAAGTTGTCTCTAATTCACCTAATACTAAATTAAGCATCAGAAACTGCTAGGCTCTTGAAGGAAAAAAGCTCATTTATTGCATATTGAACAAAAGTGCTAGTCGCTCAGTCATGTCTGACCCTTTGTGACCTCATGACCCTTTGTGACTGCAGCCCGCCAGGCTCCTCTGTTCAGGGATTCTCAGGGCAAGAATACTGGTGTGGGTAGCCATCCCCTTCTCCAGGGGATCTTCCTGACCCGTGGATTGAACCCAGGTCTCCCACATTGCATGTGGATTCTTTACTGTCTGAGCAACCAGAGAAGCCCATTTACTGGGTATTGAACAAAAAGGAAAGATAAAAAGAACACAATTTTCTCTACCTCCAGCCCCATAATAAAAGTCTCTCATGGGTTGAAAGAGCCCCTGCAGAAGGAAAAGGCTACTCACTCCAATATTCTGGCATGGAGAATTCCATGAACAGATGACTGTATAGTCCATGGGGTCACAAAGAGTCGGACACCACTGAGTGACTATCACTTTCATTTTCACTATGGAGCTGGGCATGCTTCCCTTTTGGATACTGAAGATTTCTGACAGAGGTGACAGGACCTGAGTGATTGACCTCTTGGTCTGTGAGTATGTTTCCATCTTCTATGGATGCCATGATGATGACATCTCCTGACATCTCCTGGACCATGGTTATCTAGTATGTGTGTCCCTATGTTTTCTATCTTAAGAAAAAATAGAGGAATAGACTTGACTATCAGAAAGTTGGGCTTCCCTGGTGGTTCAGAAAGGAAAGAATCTGCCTGCAATGTGGGAGACTTGGGTTTGATCCCTGGGTTGGGAAGATCCCCTGGAGGAGGGCATGGCAACCCACTCCAGTATTCTCCCCAGGAGAATCCCCATGGACAGAGGAGTCTGGCGGGCTACAGTCCATGGGGTCGCAAAGAGTCAGTCACAACTGAGCACCTAAGCACAGCACATCAGGAAGTCAATGGGATTTAACTATTAAAAATATATTTGAGAAAATTGAAACATAAATGTTCATTTGTCCAACATCACCCAGTGTATCTCAATCCCCAGGACATGACAAAATGAAGAGAAATTTAATATGTGTTCAAAGTAACTGACTATTTTATGGATTCCAATCCTTCTTTGCTACTGCTGCTAAGTCGCTTCAGTCGTGTCCGATTCTGTGTGACCCCATAGACGGCAGCCCACCAGGCTCCCCCGTCCCTGGGATTCTCCAGGCAAGAACACTGGAGTGGGTTGCCATTTCCTTCTCCAATGCATGAAAGTGAAAAGTGAAAGTGAAGTTGCTCAGTCGTGTCCAACTCTTTGCGACCTCATGGACTGCAGCCTACCAGGCTCCTCTGTCCATGGGATTTTCCAGGCAAGAGTACTAGAGTGGGGTGCCATTGCCTTCTCTGATCCTTCTTTAATATGCTCCAAAAATAGAGTAAATGGAAAGATTTATGGATTAAGGAATAGCTCAAATAACATTGATAAAACTGTCTCATCATCACCAAGAGAAATGCATGAAACCAGAACTAGAATATTTTGCCAGCCACTCTCCTTAATGAATAAGGTTACTGAGTTTTAGCTGTTGGCTTTAGAACTCTTAGAAATGTTCATTATAAAATAGTATGCATAGTTGAAACTTTATTAATAAAGACACCATTATATTCACCATCCAGCTTCAGAAATTAAGAACTAAAAATTACCTTTGCCGCCATTCATTTGCTCTTCCTCATCTGATACTCTTCCCTACCTGCACCAAAGTAGGTAGGAAAACAATGTAGGTAGGAAACACCAAAGTAACCAATGTCCTATATTTTGTGTTTACCATTATCTTGATACTCTATAGTTTTATCACGTATATATATGTTAAAATTGTCATTTTTAGTTTTTACTGTTTTTGAATTTTTTATAAATACAATTGTTCAATAATATATATTCCTTCAACACACTAGCTTGAGTACATTGAGATTTGTCCATGTAGCGGAAGTTTATTCACTATAACTCATATATTGTACTCAGTTATATGAATATGTCATTGTTTTTTACCCCTTCTTTTGTCTATAGATATTTGCATTGTATGCTATTATGATCAGTTTCAGCCATGTCTTTTGTTCTGCATGCGCATGAGTTTCTCTTGGGTATACACTAGAACAGGGGTCCCCAACCCCAGGGCTGTGGGCTGATACTGGTCTGTGGCCTAGTAGGAGCCAGGATGCACAGGAGGAGGTGAGTGGCAGGCCAAACCAAGACCATCTCCCCGACCCCAGTCCACGGAAAAATTGTCTACCATGAAACCAGCCCCAGGTGCCACAAATGTTGAGGACTGCTACTCTAGAGAATTCACAAAACCTGTAAAATCTATTACACACTCAAAGTTTAGTGATAATAACCCCATGCTGAGTATTCTTAACCATCACTTTACTGATGCCAGGCAATCTAGAATGGAGCATCTAGGGTTAGGTTCAGGATATGGCAGTAAGCTGGAGAAGGAAATGGCAACCCACTCCAGTGTTCTTGCGTGGAGAATCCCAGGGACGGGGGGCCTGGTGGGCTGCCATCTATGGGGTCGCACAGAGTCGGACACAACTGAAGCGACTTAGCAGCAGCTGCAGCATGGCGGTAAGCATGAACAAAACTTGGAGAGCAACCAGGTGAAAATAGCCACTTTAATTCAATGATCAAAAAACTTTTTTCCAAGAGATGAAAGAACTGTGGTGGCGTTAGGTTAAAGAGTAAGAATTAAACATTAGAGGTGTTAAGATGAGCAGATGAGAAGCAGATTCTGTACATGTCAAATAGGTCAGAAGACTTAGAGATTGACTAGAGCAAGATTGTGGACTGCTTTGAGAACAGGTAGCAAAGAACCAGTAAATAATGATAATTTAACCAAGCTTGAATTGACCTAAACTTTGGAAAATGAACTTTATCCTGTCTGTTCCTAAAGTAGTAAGTTAGATGTTTTTTCATGAGAGAGGGGTTGTAGTAAAAAATTAAAGTGTGTACAATTGATGTTTCTATGATTTAACTTTAAATAATGTGTCTGCAAGATGCAGCTTTCTTAGGTTTTTTATCAAAATGAGGCTGAGTGTTTTGGCATTGTTGTTGTTGTTCAGTCACTTAGTCAGTCTGACTCTTTGTGACCCCGTGGACTGCAGCACATCAGGCTTCCCTGTCCTTCACCATCTCCTGGAGCTTGCTCAAACTCATGTCCACTGAATTGGCAATGCCATCCAACCATCTCATCCTCTGCCGTCCCTTTCTCCTCCTGCCTTCAATCTTTCCCAGCATCAGGGTCTTTTCCAATGAGTCAGTTCTTCGCATCAGATGGCCAAAGTATTGGAGCTTCAGCTTCAGCATCAGTCCTTCCAATGAATATTCAGGACTGATTTCCTTTAGGATGGACTTGTTGGATCTCCTTGTAGTCCAAGGGACTCTCAAGAGTCTTCTCAACACCACAGTTCAAAAGCATCAATTCTTCAATGCTCAGCCTTCGTAATGGTCCACCTCTCACATCCATACATGACTACTGGAAAAACAAAAGCTTTGACTAGATAGACATTTGTCGGCAATGTAATGTCTCTGCTTTTTAATATGCTGTCTAGGTTGGTCATAGCTTTTCTTCCAAGGAGCAAGCGTCTTTTAATTTCATGGCTGCAGTCACCATCTGCAGTGATTTTGGAGCCCCCCAAAATAAAGTCTGTCACTGTTTCCATTATTTCCCCATCTATTTGCCATGAGAGTGATGGGACTGGCTGTCATGATCTTTGTGTTTTGAATGTTGAGTTTTAAGCCAGCTTTTTCACTCTTTTCTTTTACCTTCATCAAGAGGTTCTTTGGCATAACTATGTAAACATTCATGATGAAAGAATTAAGAACTTCATATAATCTATTTAATGATTTTTGCTTCTAGTTGTTTTATTCTTTTCAAAATGTCTCCATTTCCTTGCTTAACCATTTCCTAGGGTTACTCAACTGAACAATCGAAATGTTTATACTTTCACTTAAACTGAAGAGTTTTCAAAATGTTAAAAAAATGAACTAGAATTTTTATTTAATTTCAATTAGGATAGATGTGGAGAAGGCAATGGCACCCCACTCCAGTACTCTTATCTGGGAAACCCCATGGACGGAGGAGCCTGGTAGGCTGCAGCCCATGAGGTTTCGAAGAGTTGGACACAACTGAGCGACTTCAGTTTCACTTTTCACTTTCATGCACTGGAGGAGGAAATGGCAACCCACTCCAGTATTCTTGCCTGGAGAATCCTAGGGATGGAGGAGCCTGGTGGGCTGCCATCTATGGGGTCGCACAGAGTCGGACACGACTGAAGTGACTTAGCAGTTAGCAGATGTATTTAATCTCAAACAATGTGTGGGATTTTAAGTTTTATATAGTACTTTATATTTTTGTAGCATTTATCTTTTTGTAAACACATACTGAATAGTGCTAATGTAAAAATGACTGAGCAATCTAGATTGATAATATGCACAGACATGGAAGAAATTTATATTTTAAACAAAATAAATTGTTTACAATTTAATTGCAGTGCGTTTCCCCTTTAAACAATTGTCTCAAACAAGTATTTTCTCATGAACTGCCTCAAGTCTCAATTCTGATATTTTCCAGGAAATGAATAAGGTAGAAAATTATTTCATATCTTTTCTACATTAAAAATGTCTTCCCCTGAATGCCTCACAATATTTTTTGTTGCTTGCACTTTGAAAAGTTGTTAGAGGTTTAAGTTATTTATCCTTCATAATTATAAGCTTAGGGTTCATAAGGATCTAACAGATGAAGTTTATGGAGAGATGACTGGAAATTTCTGCCTGCCTTCTTATTTCTGTAGGTCTTCAGCCAAGGGTCTTGTTATGGGCCAATGAGCATTATTAAGAAAGAGAACTGGACATGGAAATAGATGCAAGAACAAGCTAAAAACTATCAGGTTCTTTCTGTTACATGTAATCTGCCAGGTTCTATTTGATACCACGTCTAAGCATTAGGACCTTCAGGGAACAATACCTACAATTTCACTTCTGTCTTCCAAGCATCACACAGGTACCTGTAGACCAACTCTATTTAGGCATTAGACATAGAAGGAGATTCTGGAAAATGGACTTACCTAAAATGGACACAGACACAGAATAATAAATGTACAGATAAAATGCAATACCAATGTTAGTGAAAATTGACGAGCTGATTAAAAATTTGTATGGAACTAAAAAGATTTATAGTTTGTATGAAGTTTTCAGACATTTGATAGAATTGAGTAGGTTTGTAAGATTACTATTGTTAATCTTACAATAGTAGACATGAAACCTGCTATAAAGTCTCATACTCAAAGCTATGTGATATTGGTATAAGAACAAACAGTTCAATAGATCTAAAAGTAGAGTCCAGAAACATTCTCACATATAAAGAGTCACCTGATTTGTAATAAAGGAACATCTATAATTCACTGGGAGAAAGGATTTATTTTCAGCAAATGATGCCACACCAAATAAATATATTTATCCAATTAAGTAATTGGAAATAGATCATAGCCATAAATGTGAAAAGAAAAATGGTAAATCTTCTGGAATAAAGTATAGGAGAACATCTTCATCAGCCTGAAGGGGCAAATAATTGTTAAATATAACATAGAAATAGCTAACCATTAATGTGAAGACTGATATAATGGACTTCATTAAATTAAGAACTTCTGATCAAAGACAACATTCAAACAGTGAAAAGGCAGATCACAAACAGAGAAATCATTGGTAATGCATATATCTGACAAGAGAATTAAACTCAGAACACTTAAAGAATCCCTACACTCTTAGAATGAACTAGTGACTATGAAGGAAGATACAAATCAAGTTCATCAATATTAAAAAAAAAACTATTCAAAAGAAACTTAAAAAAACTAAACAGGCAAGACACATACTAGGAAATATTACTCATAAACAAATATCTTGTTTATGTCCAGAATATACTAACAATTCCCATGACACAATAATAAAGACAGCTAAACAATTCAAAAATTGTGGACAGATGCTTCACATAGTATGAACAGATAATAAGTACATGAAAACATGCTCATATCATTAGTGTACAGAAAATTCAAATTTAAAAAAATGTGAAATATCCTAACAAAACCTGCTAATAAAGCAAAGTGCAAGAGCAGATCACTTTACTGATTAATTTTACCAAAATTTTACAGAAGAATTATCTTAAAACTTTTTCAAATGTCTTTCAAAAATCAAAAGAGGAGGAAAAACTTTCTTCACACATTCTTTGAGGCTAGCCTGACAAAAAGCCAAGAAAAAATGTCCTTTTAATCATAAGGGACTAGAATACAAAAGTAGGAAGTCAAGAGATACCTAGAGTAACAGGCAAGATGGCCTTGGAGTACAAAATGAAGCTGGGCAAAGGCTAACAGAGTTTTGCCGAGAGAATGCTCTGATCATATATAGTAAACATCCTTTTCCAACAACACAAGAAACGACGCTACACATGGACATCACCAGCTGGTCAATACTGAAATCAGACTGATTATAGTCTCTGTAGCCGAAGATGGAGAAATTCTATACAGTCAGCAAAAGAAGACCAGGAGCTGACTGTGGCTCAGATCATGAACTCTTTATTGCCAGTTCAGACTTTAATTGAACAAAGTACAGAAAACCACTAGACCATGTAAGTATGACCTAAATCAAATCCCCTAAGGTTATACAGTGAAAGTGACAAACAGATTCAAGGGATTCGAACTGATAGACAGAGTTCCTGAAGAACTATGGATGGAGGTTCGTGACATTGTACAGGAGGTGTGGATCAAGACTGTCCCCAAGAAAAAGAAACACAAAAAGGTAAAATGGTTGTCTGAGGAGGCCTTACAAGTAGCTCTGAAAAGAAGAGAAGCTAAAGACAAAGGAGAAAAGGAAAGATAAACCCATCTGAATGCAGAGTTCCAAAGAATAGCAAAGAGAGATAAGAAAGCCTTTCTCAGTGATCAATAGAAAGAAATAAAGGAAAACAATAGAATGGAAAAGACTAGAGATCTCTTCAAGAAAATTAGAGATACCAAGGGAACATTTCATGCAAAGATGGGCACAATAAAAGACAGAAATGGTATCGACCTAAGAGAAGGAGAAGACAGTAAAAAAAAGGTGGAAAAAATACACAGAACTATACCAACAACAACAACAAAAAATCTTAATGACCCGGATAAACACAAAGGTGTGATTACTCATCTAGAGCCAGACATCCTGGAATGCGAAGTCAAATGGGCCTTAGGAAGCATCACTACAAACAAAGGTAGTGGGGGTAACAGAATCCCAGTTGAGGTATTTCAAGTCCTAAAAGATGATGCTGTGAAGGTGCTGCACTCAATATGCCAGCAAATTTGGAAAACTCAGCTGTGGTCACAGGACTGGAAAATGTCAGCTTTCATCCCAATCCCAAATAAAGGCAATGCCAAAGAATGTTCAAACTACCTCACAACTGCACTCATCTCACATGCTAGTAAAGTAATGCTGAAAGTTCTCCAAGCCAGGCTTCAAGAGTACATGAACGGAGAACTTCCAGATATTCAAGCTGGATTTAGAAAAGGCAGAGAGATCAAATTGCCAACATCACAGAAAAAGCAAGAGAGTTCCAGAAAAACATCTACTTTTGCTTTATTGTCTATGCCAAAGCCTTTGACTTGTGGATCACAACAAACTGTGGAAAATTCTTCAAGAGATGGGAATACCAGACCACCTAATCTGCCTCCTAAGAAATCTGTATGCAGGTGAAGAAGCAACAGTTAGAACTGGACATGGAACAGTGGACTGATTCCAAATTGGGGAAAGGAGCTTGTCAAGGTTGTATATTGTCACCCTGCTTATTTAATTTCTATGTAGAGTACATCATGCGAAATGCCACCTGGATGAAGCACAAGCTGGAACCAAGATTGCTGGGAGAAATATCAATAACCTCAGATATGCAGATGACACCACCCTTATGGTAGAAAGTAAAGAGAAACTAAAGAGCCTCTTGATTAAGGTGAAAGTGGAGAGTGAAAAAGCTGGCTTAAAACTCAACATTCAGAAAACTAAGATCATGGCATTTGGTCCCATCACTTCATGGCAAGTAGATGGGCAAATAATGAGAGACTTTATTTTGGGGGGTCTTCAAAATCACTGCAGATAGTGACTGCAGCCATGAATATAAAAGATGCTTGCTCCTTGGAAGTAAAGCTATGACCAACCTAGACAGCATATTAAAAAAGCAGAGACATTACATTGCCAACAAATGTCTGTCTAGTCAAAACTATGTTTTTTCCCAGTAGTCATGTATGGATGTGAGAGTTGGACTATAAAGAAAGCGGAGTGCTGAAGTATTGATGCCTTTGAACTGTGGTGTTGGAGAAGACTCTCGAGAGTCCCTTGGATTGCAAGGAGATCCAACCAATCAATCCTAAAGGAAATCAGTCCTGAATATTCATTGGAAAGACTGATGCTGAAGCTCCAATACTTTGGCCACCTGATGCGAAAAACTGACTCACTGGAAAAGACCCTGATGCTGGGAAAGATTGAAGGCAGGAGGAAAAGGGAATGGCAGAGGATGAGATGGTTGGATGGCATTACTGATTCAATGGACATGAGTTTGAGCAAGCTCCAGGACTTGGTGATGGACAGCGAAGCCTGGCGTGCTGCAGTCCATGGAGTCACAAAGAGTTGGAGATGACTGAGCAACTGAACTGAACTGAACAGAACTGAGAAAAAGCCATAGACATACAAGAAAAGTCCTGACCAATATCTCTAATCAACACGCATGGAAAAGTCCTGGATAACGTACTCGCAGAATGAATCTCTTATCTATTTAAGGATTAAACACCATAACAAAGTGAGATTTATTCCATGAATGTAAAAGGGACCTAACATGAAAAATCAATATAATATAATCCTTATGAAGGAAAGTTCAAAAAAAATATGGTCATCTCAATTGAAGCACAAAAACACTTCACAGAATCTAGTCCATTTTATGATGATGTGCTTTTTGCATCCAACAATTCGTAACCCCTTGGACTATAGCCCACTGGGCTCCTCTGCCATCTGATTTTCCAGTCACCAATGCTTGATTAGGGTGCCATTTCTTACTCCAGTGGATCTCCTGTCCCAGAGATCAAACCCACGTCCTTGTATCTCCTGCACTGGCAGGTGAATTCTCGACCACTAGCGCTACCCAGGAATCCTATTTCATGATGATAACATTCAGCAATCTAGAAATAGAAGGATCTTACTCAACAGGATAAAGGGCACTTATGAATAACCCACATCTAGCATAACTATCAATGATGAAATACTGAAAGCTTTTCCCTTAATGAGAAAAAAGAAAACGATTTCACTTTTGCACTTCTATTGAACACTGTACTGGAAGTTATAGCTATATAATTAGGCCAGAAAAATAGTAAAAGGCATCCACATGGCAATAGAATAAATAACTAAATATAGTCTCAGATAGCAGGATCTTTTGTATGTAAAATCTTAAAGAATGCACAATATAACTGATAAAGGACTAAGCAAATTCAGTAAAGTTAGAGGATACAATATCAACACAGAAATATTATTTGTTTATCTGTACATTATCAATGAACAATAACAAAATTTAGCAAACAATTCCATTTATAATAGCATCAAAAAGAATAAAATACTTAGGAATAATTTTAACAAAGAAAATTTGCACTTCAAAAACAATGAAACTTGCTGAAAAAATAGAAGCTTAAATAAATGTAAAGACATCTCATGTTCATGAATTGTAAGATTTAATTTTGTTAAAATGGCAGCACTCCTCAAAGTGATGTACAGAATCAATGAAATCTCTATCAGAATCCAATGACCATATTGCAGAAAGGGAAACCTGATCATAAAGTTACCATGGGACTACAAAGGACTCTGAAAAGTCAAGGCAGTCATACTTCCTGACTGCAAAACTGAATACAAAGCTACAGTAATCAAAACAATGGCATTGGAGGAGAGGATCAAGATGGTGGAGTAGTAGGATATGGAGCTCACCTTCTTCCCACAGATATATCAAAAATACATTTACATATGAAACTACTCTCACCAAACATCTACTGAATGCCAGCACAAGACCTCAGACTTCCAAAAGTGAAAGTGAAAGCGAAGTTGCTCAGTCATGTCTGACTCTTTGCGACCTCATGGACTGTATGTAAGGTACCACGCTCCTCCGTCCATGGGATTTTCCAAGCAAGAGTACTGGAGTGGGTTGCCATTTCCTTCTCCAGGGGATCTTCCCAATCCAGGGATCGAACCCAGGTCTCCCACATTGTAGGCAGATGCTTTACCATCTGAGCCACTAGGGAAGTCCTATCAGACTTCCAAAAGGGCAAGACAATCTCTGAGTAATGGAATCAGTCAAAAGAAAAAGGAAGGGGTAAAATGAGAGGAATCAGGATGGGACCTGTGCTTCTGGGAGGGAGCTGTGAAGGATGAGAGGTTTCCATACACTGGGAAGTCCCCTCGCTGGTGGGGACAGAGAGGGAGCTTTGGAAAAGAGAAGAGCATGAAGAAGAGCACAGCAACAGAGGGCAAAGTGGAGAGAGACTTGCACAGAGGGTCTGTGCCTGAGGTGCTTGTCCAGTGGGGTGGTGGAGGCTGGGTACTGAGCTTGGTTTCAGAGGTCAGACTCAGTGAGAGGACTGGGGTTGGCTGCGTGAAGATAGCCCACAGGTGCTAGGTGTGGTGTACCACAAATGAGGGAGTCTTGGAAGAAGCCTGGGCCTATCAGAGAGGCAGGGGACCATTGTTTGGGACTGTAGGAGGAGAGGGATGGACTTGCCATAGGAGCTTCTTTCTCTGTGTGCTCATGGGCTGAAGGACACTGCCTAGGGGTGAGCATGATCTGTGACTATCATCTTGGACCCCAGAGGCCAGTGTGGACTGTTGTTGCTGCTTCCACTAAGGGTCCTCTGAGCAAGTGCAGGTCCAGGGCCAACTTCCCTGGAAACTGCATGTCCATCCCAGCCTGCTACAATTTCCTCTTCCACTAGAGATTGCAGGACACAAAATTAATGCACAGAAATCTCTTGCATTCCTATAGACCGACAATGAGAGATCAGAAAGAAAAATTAGGAACCAATCCCATTTACCATTGCAATTTCACTTATTCCTAGCTATTGTAAAAGTACCTAGGAATAAACCTACCTAAGGAGGTAAAACACCTGTACTTGTTGCAGGGAAGAGCCAATTCTGACTCCATGATGGATCTGTTTCATTGACTTTAACTTCTATTTCTCATTGCTTTTGTTATTATAATTATACATAATGACCTGCCTCAAGGAACGCTGGCCCTTTGCTTGAAGGGGTAACACATCCCGTTCCTGAGGTTGGCCATTCCAGAAGATGTTTGCAAAATAATGGTCTTTACTCCTTTAACTCCTCCCCCTCTCTGTTTTATGAAAGAATCTGGCATCCAGACCCCTATGATATGTTTGTTTTGAGACATTAGTCTGCCATCTTCTCAGCCAGCCAGCCAGCTTTCTGAGTAAAGCTGTATTTTTTGCCTCAACATCTCGCCTCTCAGTTAAGTTACCTGCCATGCAGTGAGCTGACTGAGCTTGGACTTAGTAACAGATTTAGAAAACTATAAGATACTGATGAAAGAAATTAAAAAAAAAATGACACAAACAGATGGAAAGATATACCATGTTCTTGGATAGAAAAAAAATCATTATTGTAAAAATGACTATACTACCCAAAGCAATCCCTATCAAATTACCAATGGCATCTTTCACAGAATTAGAACAAAAAAGTTTTAGTTTGTATGGAAACACTAAAGATACTGAATAGCCAAAGCAGTCTTGAGAAAGAAAAATGGAGCTGAAGGAATCAGGCTCCCTGACTTCAGACTATACTACAAAGCTATGGTAATCAAGACAATATGGTAGTGAAACAAAAGCAAAGATTTAGATCAATGGAACAAGATAGAAAGCCCAGAGATAAACCCATATGCCTATGGGCACCTTATCTTTGATAAAGGAGACAAGAATATACAATGGAGAAAAGACAGTCTCTTCAATAAGTGGTGCTGGGAAAACTGGACAGGTACATGTAAAAGAATGAAATTAGAACACTCCCTAACACTAGACACAATAATAAACTCAAAATGGATTAAATACCTAAATGTAAGGCTGTTCTACTCTTAAATGTAAGAATTCTATAAAACTCTTAGAGGAAAGCATAGGCAAAACACTCTATGGCATAAATCACAGCAAGATATTTTGACCCATCTCCTATAGTAATGAAAATAAAAACAAACAAACTAAAAAACAACAACAACAAATGGGACCTAATTTAATTTAAAAGCACAGCAAAGGAAACCATAAATAAGACAAAAAGATAACCCTCAGAACGGGAGAAAATATTTGCAAATGAACAACTAACAAGGAGTTGATCTCCAAAATATACAACCTGTCATGAAATGATGCTCATCATCACTAAGTATCAAAGAAATGCAAATCAAAACTACAATGAACTTTGTAGGTTTGTAGCCTCACACCAGTCAGAATGGCCATCATCAAAAAATCTGCAAACAACAAATGCTAGAGAGGGTGTGGAGAAAAGAGAATCCACTTACACTGTTGATGGTAATACAAATCGGTCCAGCCACTATGGAGAACACTATGGGAATTCCTTGAAAAACTAAAAAATAGAACTACCATATGACCCAGCAATACCATTCCTGGGCATTTTCCCAGAGAAAAACATAATTCAAAAAGATACATGTACCCCACTGTTCACGGCAGCAATATTTACAATAGCCATTTAGGTTACAAAAGCAACCTAAATATCCATCAAAAGAGGGATGGGATAAAGAAGATGTGGCATGTGTGTGTGTTCAGTCGCTCAGTCAAATTTTGTTCCTTTTAACAGCTGAGTAATATTCTGTTGAATACCTATATTCAACAGAATATATATATTCAATGGAATATTACTAAACTATAAGAAAGGGTGAAATTGTGCCATTTGCAGAAATGTGGATGGGCCTAGAGACTGTCATACAGAGTGAAATACGCCAGAAAAAGAAAAACAAATATCAAATAATGTTGCTTATACGTGCAATCTAGAAAAATGATACAGATGAACATATTTGCAAAGCAGAAACAGTGAAACAGACAGAGAATGGACACCAAGGTGAGAGGAGGGTAGGATGAATCAGGAGACCGAGACTGACATATACACACAACTATCGGAGAAGGCAATGGCAACCCACTCCAATACTCTTGCCTGGAAAATCCCATGGACAGAAGAGCCTGGTAGGCTGCAGTCCATGGGGTCACAAAGAGTCGGACATGACTGAGCGACTTCACTTTCACTTTTCACTTTCATGCATTGGAGAAGGAAATGGCAACCCACTCAAGTGTTCTTGCCTCGAGAATCCCAGGGACGGGAGAGCCTGGTGGGCTGCCGTCTATGGGGTCGCATAGAGTCGGACACGACTGAAGCGACTTAGCAGCAGCATAATATGTATATAAAATAGATAACTCATGAGAACCTACTGAATAGCACAGAGAACTTTACTCAATGTCCTTTGGTGACCTAAATGAGAAGGAAATCCAAAAAGGAGGAGATATATTTATACATATGGCTGTTTCACTTTGCTTACAGCAGAACCTAGAACAACATTGAAGCAACTATACTACAATAAAAATTAACTTTAAAAAAAGGCACTGGCATAAGGGTAACTTGTAAACCAATGAAACAGACTTGAGAGTACAGAAATAAGTAAAATATCTATGGGCAACTAAATTTTCACAAGGGTGCCAAGAACATTCAGTAAGGAAAGGGAGAGTATTTTCAATGATTGGTTCTGGGACTACTGTATATCCATTTGCAGAAGAATGAAGTTGTATGTTTACCTCATGCCGTACATAAAAATAAACTCAAAACACTTCATAGTCCTAAAATTAAGAGCTAAAACCTTAGAAGAAAACAGGTAAATCTTCATGATCTTGGACTTGGCAATGATTTTTTTATATATACATAAAGAGCATAAGCAACAAAAGATAATAGATAAATCAGATTTCATCAAAATTTATTTTGTTCTTTAAAAGACACTATCAAGAGATTTCAGACAACCCACAAATTGGTAGAAAATATTTTCAAGTCATATATCTTATCAGGGTCTTTAGTATCCAAAATATATTAATAATATTTACAACTTACCAACAAAAAGACAAGCAACCCAATTAAAAATGGGCAAAAAATTAAATGCATATTTTTCCAAAGGAGATATGCAAATTACCAAAAAACTTATCAAAAGTACTGAATATCATCAATCATTTAGGAACTTAGGACCACAATGATACAACAACTCACATCCATTAGAAAAGAAAAAAAATGAAAATCTATGTTGGCAAGAGCGTGGAGAAATTTTAACCTTCATACACTGCTGGTACTTGTGGGCTCAGTCAATTCAGTCATGCCTGACTGTCTGTGACCCCATGGACAGTAGTCCACAAGACTCCTCTGTCCATGGGATTTTCCAGGCAAGAATGCTGGAGTGGGTTTCCGTTTCCTCCTCCAGGGGATTTTCTCCACCCAGGGATCAAACCCGTGTTAACTCTCTTGCATTGGCAGGTGGGTTCTTTACCACTAAGTGCCACCTGGGAAGCCTGTATGCTGCTGGTGGGAATATCAAACAGTGCAGCTGCTCTGAATCCAGTTTGTCAGTTTCTCAATAAGTATAACAGAGTTGCCACATGACCCGGTAACACTACACGTAGATAAATACCCCAAAGAATGGAACACAGATATTCAAATAAACGCCTGCACAAAATATTCATAGCAGCACTATTCACAATAGCAAAAATACAACTCAAATTTCCATCAACAGATGAATGGATATTGTGGTGTGTGTGTATAAAATGGAATACTGTTCATCCATGACAACTACTGAAGTACTGATACATGCTACAACAGGAATAAAACTTGAAAACACTATGCTAAATGAAAGGAATCAGACAGAAAAGACCATGTATTTTATGATTCCATTTATAGGAAATATCCAGAAGAGTTAAATCCATACAGACACAAGGCACATTAGTCACTGCCAGAGACTGAGGAGAGGGATGAGCAAACAGTTACGGCTTAATAAGTATAGGGTTTCCTTTTGTTTATTTGATTTTTAATTATTTTTTTTGTTATTGAAGTATAGTTGAATTGCAATGGTGTGTTAATTTTCTTAGGGTTTTCTTTTGGATTGATGATAACTTGCTGAAACTAGATAGTGGAAATAATTGAATAACATTGTGGAAGTACTGAATGCCACTGAATTGTACACTTTAAAATGCTTAAGATAGTGAAATTTATGTTATATGTTTATGTTATGTTATATATATGTTTTGCCACATTTTTAAAATCAGTGAAAAAAATACAGGTGATCCCATGTGCACAGAGGGAGAGAAGGAGACAAGAGAATGACACTATGTTTTACATGTTAAGAATATGACTTTTGATTTATGTGTGTGGTAGGGCCAAGAGGAATCAAGGAAATAGTTTTGGAACACGCATTCTAATTGAATATTTATGGGGTGCTGGCCTGAAGTTTTTTCTTTAAAGGAGCTACCTTCCTGTTTAGCATCTATATAGGAAGTTTACTAATTCATTTTTATACTGAATCTAACTTTTTTGATCCCAAAGTTAAATCTGACACATTTTCAGGAATCTCAGTAGAGATATGCCTCCTTGATAAAATATCAGTGTATGCCCTCTGTCTCTTAAACAAGTTAAGTCTGAGGAGGAATGCTGAGGTCTTTTTATTCTGTTTTTGTTTTTTGTTTTACATTACAACTTTATTTCTTTAGCTTCCCCATATAATTCTTTACTCACAGAGTCCTCTAAATTTTCTAATTTTCTTTCAGATTTGTGGTGTCCAGCACCGTGCAAGCTCTGACTGCCGTTAAATAGCTCCTAAATCCAAGTCACTTTAGCACATTTACTTCTGGGCTATTTTAAAGTTATTTTAACTTAATTACACATCTTCTAGATTTATAGGTTCCAGCTTTACAGGACTATATAGATGTGGTATTTTGTATTTGATGAGATTCAGGAAAAGATGGAGCAACATACATATGCCAATTCTCTGTGTAACCATAGGTTCATTTTTAAAGCATGACAATTATGTCTTTTCTAGTCTTTAAAATGCATATGAGTATTTGTACTGAGGAGATTTCATTGCTCTCAAATACATACCAGTGCAGGAATTCACTTCTATTGCTTTCATTCCAATGGGTTGTAGAAAGTTTTCCAATTCAAAATTACTATAAAAGCTATTACTAGGGTAAGATGTTCAGGCATATTCTTTAACAAGTTCTCCCTTTTTGTGTACACGATAAAAACTTCTATTGTTAAAAATACTGATAACTTTTCTCATTTCTTCACTACACATTTCACATAAATGCTTTTCCTATATGTTTCAGAATTCTAAAATGATGCAAATGATTTGATTAACTTCTATTTCCACCTCACTTCATAGAATATGAAATTCCTTGTGATTATGAAACTATACACTTTATATTTAGCCTCTCAAATAAACAGATTCAGTATTTAATCATCTAAGAGCAATAGAGAAATTACAATTTAGTGAGCATCATTAGTGATGATACTATGCACATTTAATACTTTATTTCACTTAATAAAATGTCAGTATAACCTAAAGTGGAAGATATTGATATTATAAATTATTTAAGACTTAAAAATAGAATAATAAAGCCATGATCCTTGAATAGGTACTTTTATTTGAATTTGGAAAACTTCACTTATAATACAACATTTATGTAATTTATATATTGGTAAAATCTAGAGTATGACAATAAAAACCCCTTGAAACACATGTTCTTCTATTTATAAATTTTTAAAAAAGACATACACATTAAGTTGCAACACAACATGAGAAAAGAAGCAAGGTTAAAAAGGTAAACATTAAAAAAAATTTTCAGGAAGAGTAGCAATAGGCAGAAATATTTTAGTCAAATATAAATAATGTAATTTTAGGTTTTAAAGTGACATAACACTCTAGATATTTCAATAAAAGATTAAATGGATGTTGTACAGGAAAAAAAAATAATTCTATACAGCAACTGGAAGAATAACTAATTTGTCTCATATATTAACAGCATTTTGATTTTGTCTAAAGTAGTTTAATCAGTGTTGTTTAGACAGCTTTTATTATTTAGAAATTGTATAAATAATCAAACAAAATGATACCTCATGAAGTCAGGAGTCCCCTCCCCCTACCCCCATGTATAAGAGAAGGAATTCACTTGTAGATAATGGAGAATATTACTTTGGGATAAACCTCCAAGGAACTAAAATTAAGAATGTCAACAAAGTTTTTAAGCAATATCAACAAAAATGAGAGAATAAATTTCATGGGTATAATTCTGAACTCCATTACTGTGAATTTTATTATTAAGTTTAATAATTCTTTTAAGAAGTAACTTAGAAAAAAATTCACAGTGGAAAAATAATAATTTTCTAAAATTATCTGGAATTAAAAATAAGTGAGGCATTAAATGAAATGTTAATTCTATAAGATATCTGATATCATATCAAGTGTCCTTTCGACCAGAAGAGTATAAAACCAGAAATCAACTACAAGAAGAAAACTGGAAAATTAAAAAAAATATGTGAGATTAAACAACATACTCTTGAAGAACCAATGAGTCAAAGAAGAAATCAAATAGGAAATTAATAAAAAATCTTGATACAAATGAAAATGGAAAGACAACAACCAAACCTTGTGGGATACAACAAAAGCAGTTCTTAGAGGAAAGTTCATAACAACAACAAAAAAATGCATACATGAAGAAACAAGAAAGATCTCATAAAAATGACCTAACTTTACACCTCAAGGAACTAGAAAAAGGACAGACTAAGCTCAAAGTTAGTAGAAGGAAGAAAATAATTGAAATCATAGTGGAAATAGAGACTAAAAAGGCAATGAAACTAAGAGCTGTTTTTTTTAAAAAGGAATAAACATGAACAAACCTTTAGCTAGACTCACCAAGAAGGAAAAGAGAGAAAAGACTTAGATAGAATTCAGAAATAAAACAGGAGCTGTTACAACTGATACCACAGAAATACCAAGGATCTTAAAAGACTACTATAAACATTAAAATGCTTAAAATTTGAAGTACTTTTGCTTTCCTGTGCAAGTATAAGGAATGTCATTTGTTGTTAATAAGAATCCTGGAACTTTTTGTGTCTGTTCATAGTTTTATTTTTATTCAAAATAGATATAATAAAAAGTTTTTGAGTAGAAGATTTCTGAATTACTAAAATTATTTCAAGCGAGTAATCTTTGACTTTACATTACAAGCAATGTACTCTAAGAAAATAATTTCATATATATATAAGGCTACAAGTATAAGAATTTTCATCACAGACATTCTTTTTAATAGTGAATAATTTGAAGTGCTATGAAAATCTATCAAAATAGAGTTGGTTAAGTAGACTGTGGTATACGTACACATGACAGACTACACAGTAATATTTAAAATACAATTATAAAATCTTAATTTTATGGTATATGATGTTACATAAAATAGTATGTATTACTTGCTTTACCACAGCTATATGAGGAAGATGGTTACTATTATTTTCCAACACAGACATGAATTTCAAGAGTGTTATGCAATTTGTCTTGTGTTCTATAATAACTAAGTGGCAACTCTAGATCTGAAAACTAGGATATTTGAATATAGGGACAATGATTTGAGCACTAGGCTACTGAATTCTCCCTATGTTTATTGACAGGAAATATATCCTTAATATATTACTTAATTATACCAATTATTCAGGATAAAAATTGGAAAAGTGAAATATATAGCTACATCTTAAAATATTTCCAGTAGCTATATCTGAGAGCAAGGATTTATAGTAATTCCAATTTATTATATTTTTTTCTTTCATCTTTTTCTAACTTTCTGTAATATTTGTATTCAATTAGAAAATATAAGATTCATGCATATAAAATACTCTTCATGTATTGGTAAATAATGAGTGTATGAGGAAAAATAAAACAAAGAAAAACACATTCACTCATATGAATATATCTGAACAGTTATTAACTAAAATATTAGTAGGTTTTATATTTAAATGCTAGGTTACAGGAAAAATTTCTTATCTTTTATGTATATTTTATTTTCTCTTTAGTGACAATGTTACATAAGCGATAAAAGTACAAAGAAAATTTGTAAAAATAAGACACAATTTGCTTTGCTTGTACTGAGTACCCAGTGTTTACAGATTATGATAGTGGCAGGATGGAAACACAACTATGAGCCTTTCTATCCCTACAGCAATGTAAACTACTTAAATAGTACACAGATAATTTAAGGATGATACAGTCAGTATTCTCAGAGTAAGCAATTTTTATTCCCTTACACAGCTGCATAAAGGACAACTCTCAATCACCTGCAAAATTTCTTTAAAGTATGTCCTAGGAGAATCGCAGCATACAACTTAGTAGCTTTCTCTTTAAATGTGTCTTCATAAAGCAAAGAGAAATAGCCACTCATGGGACTTGAAACTTTTAAGAATCCATATAAGGGAAGAAACACTGTTTTATGTCAAACTAAGCTCAAAATTTGTCTTTGTGAGTAATCT
The DNA here is from genome assembly GCF_054371585.1 of Giraffa tippelskirchi. Classification (NCBI taxonomy): domain Eukaryota; kingdom Metazoa; phylum Chordata; class Mammalia; order Artiodactyla; family Giraffidae; genus Giraffa; species Giraffa tippelskirchi. Next base: position 111,026,630 of record NC_137278.1, on the reverse strand, counting down.
GAACACATGACCCTAAGAAATGAATTTTATAAATATGAATAGATGGCATGTATATTATTCTTTTAATCCCAAATCAAATCTCACATCTTCTAACTGTATTTTATTGGGAAAGATCATAGAGCTGGATAATCACAATGACACAAAATGAAAACTTTAGCTAACTTTAATCTAGCTAGATTAGCTAATTAGTTTACCTTTAAAAAATCTTGTTAAATCTGGTATAGTCCATGTTCCCTTTGTCACTTTTCTTACCAACACTAGAGAAATATATTAATAATTCATTTTGAGTTATTTCTTAGAGGACCAGAATCAATGATTGAGAACTATTACTACACAAAGTCAAAAATGTCATTGAGAGTGATTGTGATTTCACAATATTCCTTATCATCATGTTTATTAAAGCATCCATTAAAAGTCCATCATGCTAATTTAACAGGGAAAATCGAATAGATTGCCACTGCATAGCTTCCACTAAATTAATATAGGAGAATAATAATCAGAGCCTTAGCTGTTGTCATTAAGAAATAAAAACTGTAATGACATTAATTACAAGCAGAAATCAATGACACTATTAATGAGTGAGATTAAACCTGTAAGACAAAATTTAGTAAAATTTTTTGTTCTCATTTTATCCTTATAATTCATTGCCATTTTGGTCTCAGTGTTAGTTAAAGCATATTACTCATTATACTGTAATTTGGACTTGTATACACTAATTTGAAGTGCTATAGGGGTAAATAATTCCTGTTTCCTTCCTTCTGAATGTGTTCATAAGATATCACATTTCCTCCTTATTCCTCTGGTGGCAGACTCTTTTGTAGGGATGGCTGGCCCAGTGCAAAACTTCCTAGGTGGTAAATTAGTCTATTTCTGTGAGTTCAGTGAGCAAAACAATTTTGATTCTCCCATTATGTCCTTCCTCTTAACTTTTATCAGCAGTAAAGGAGATACTTTGATCCTTTTTCTACTGGCCTTTTATCTTGCTTCCCAATTCATCTAGGATCAAGGCAGTGAAGGAAGACACTCTATTTGACTTCATCAAGGAATCTTATCTAGAGCATTTTGTGTATTGAGTGTGTCATTAGCCATTTTATCTTCATCTTTCCTATGGTGACCATTTCATATTTGGGAAAAAGATGATTACAAATCAAGAGAAACTCAATTATTTTTTAATGAGTATATGACTCAATGAATTAGCCAATAGCATAAAGGCAATATATTGTATATAATTGCCTATGATTAATTCATAGCATTTATTAAGTGCTTGGTATTCTATGGAGGACTAGCATAAAAACAAATAAGACTTAAATGACATCCACAAGAAGGCAGAATAGGAGCCCCTGGACTTCCTTACCACTGGTATACAAATTCAACAGCAATATACAGATGAATTCTCTTTGTGAGAAATCCAGGAACTAGTTGAGGGGCTCCTGCAGTCTGGACAACTACAAAGCCAGTTACATCAAAACTGGCAGTAAAATTGGAGAAATCCTCTTGCCATAATCCTTTCTCTGAAACAGTGCTGTAAAATTGAGAGGAAACCCCCAACTTCCAGCTTACTCATAAGGAGAGAAATAATTAGACAACATATATAGTATCCCAACTTTTTTGGGTGCTTCCCAAGGGACTGGCTTTTACCTCACCTATCTCAGAATGCTGAGAGGATCAAATTATGCTAGACCCCTGGGACCACAAAAAACAAAGACAGCAATTTAAACTAAAATTCATGCACTCAGCACAGCTACTCAAGCTTAACACAAAACATGGAGGGAGCGGGGCGGAGCTGCCACTCCACCTCCTAGATTCTCCCTAGGAAAGAAAAGATTTGGATCATACATTCAGCTTTACAGTCTCTCCAGTTACTACCAAAGGGATTGACTTTCATCTCTTCTGCTCAAAGGCACCTAAGAACAAAAATGGTTGTTTGCACTAAGAAACGTTTTAAAGGACAACAGAAGCTCTAGCTGGCTTGACTAGTCAATATCATCTTTTGCAGAAGACCAATGTTAAAGACAGAGAGCTGGATTTTTTTTTCTTTTTTTCTGTATAGCTAACAACACAATAAGTTAAAAGAAATGAAGAAATATGGAGCTAATTTGAAAAATAGGGCCAGGTAAAATTCCCCAAACCAGCCCTAATGAAGTGAAGATATATGAATTATCTGATAGTACAATAATGCATGAGTAAATGGAGGATTTCAACAAAGACATACATTTATAAAAATAATCAAATATTACATATGGAGTTTAAGTTTAAGAATACAATAACTGAAGTGAAAATCTCAACAGAGGAGTTCAACAACAAACGAGAGCAAGCAGAAGAAAGAATTAGCAACTTGAAGACAGGTCATTTGAAAGTATCCAGTCAGAGGAGCAGAAAACAAAGAGAGTGAAGAATGCTTTTATGGGATTCCAAAAAGATGATCAATATACACTATATTATACAAGTCCCAGAAGAAGAATATAGACAGCAAACAGAAAACAATTAACAAAACGGCAATATGAAATCGACTTACTTCCCTATTATTAATTTCTTTAAAGGTAAATAAATTAAAGTCTTCAGTCAAAAGGCATAAAGTGGCTGAGTGGATTAAGGAAACAAAAATAAAACAGAAAAAAGCCAGATCCAACTATATACTGACTACAAGAGATTCACTTTACATTTATGGACATGCACAGGCTGGGGGAAAAAACAATGGAAAAATATAGTCCATGCAAATAAAAACCAAAAGAGAGCAAGAGTAGCTACACTTATATCACATAAAAATGACTCTAAGTAAAAATTGTCACAAGAGACAAGTATATTAAATGACAATAAATAGGTCAGCTCAACAGCAACATATAACAGATATAAATATATACATGTCCACATCAATATATAAAGAAAATATTTATGAACTAACGTAGCAAATAGGCAGCAACACAGTAAAAATAGGAGAATACCACACTTTCAATAATGGATACAACAACCGAACAAAATATCAATACAGAAAGAACAAACAACACTATAGACTACATTAGTAACAGGCCTGGGGTACTAAATGAAGCAGGGAAAAAGTTAACAGACTTTTGCCAAGAGAATGCACTGGTCACAGCAAACACCCTCTTCCAACAACACAAGAGATTAGGCTGATTATATTATTTGCAGCTGTAGATGGAGAGGCTCTATACAGTCAACAAAAACAAGACAAGGAGCTGGCTGTGGCTCAGATCATGAGCTCATTACTGCAAAATTCAGATTTAAAAAATGTAGAGAAAAGCACTAGGCTATTCAGTTCAGTTCAGTTTAGGCGCTCAGTCGTGTCGGACTCTTTGCAACCCCATGAATCGCAGCACACCAGGCCTCTCTGTCCATCACCAGCTCCTGGAGTTTACCAAAACCCATGTCCATCGAGTTGGTGATGCCATCCAACCATCTCATCCTCTGTCATCCCCTTATCCTCCTGCCTTCAATCTTTCCCAGCATCAGGGTCTTTTCCAATGAGTCAGATCTTAGCATCAGGTGGCCAAAATATTGGAGTTTCAATTCAACATCAGCCCTTCAATGAACATCTCCTTTAGGATGGACTGGTTGGATCTCCTTGCGGTCCAAGGGATTCTCAAGAGTCTTCTCCAACACCACAGTTCAAAAGCATCAATTCTTTGGTGCTCAGCTTTCTTTATAGTCCAGTTCTCACATCCATAGAAGACTACTGGAAAATCCATGGCTTTGACTAGATGGATATTTGTTGGCAAAGTAACATCTCTGCTTTTTAATATGCTGTCTAGTTTGGTCACAACTTTCCTTCCAAGGAGCAAGCGTCTTTTAATTTCCTGGCTGCGGTCACCATCTGCAGTGATTCTGGAGCCCCCCAAAATAAAGTCTGTCACTGTTTCCATTGTTTCCCCATCTATTTGCAATGAGTTGATGGGGCCAGATGCCATGATATTAGATTTCTGAATGTTGAATTTAAGCCAAATTTTTCACTCTCCTCTTTCAATTTCATCAAGAGTCTCGTTAGTTCTTCTTAGCTTTCTGCCATAAATGTGGTGTCATCTGCCTATCTGAGGTTATTGATATTTCACCCGGCAATCTTGACTCCAGTTTGTGCTACATACAGTCCAGCATTTCGCATGATATACTCTGGATATAAGTTAAATAAGCAGGGTGACAATATACAGCCTCAATGTACTCCTTTCCAAATTTGGAACCAGTCTGTTGTTCCATGTCCAGTTCTAACTGTTCTTGACCTGCATACAGATTTCTCAGGAGGCAGGTCAGGTGGTCTGGTATTCCTATCTCTTGAAGAATGTTCCACAGTTTGTTGTGATCCACACAGTCAAAGGCTTTGTCATAGTCAATAAAGCAGAAATAGATGTTTCTCTGGAACTCTCTTGCTTTTTCAATGATCCATCAGATGTTGGCAACTTGATCTCTTGTTCTTCTGCCTTTTCTAAATCCAGCTTGAACATCTGAAAGTTCATAGTTCACGTACAGTTGAAACCTGTCTTGGAGACTTTTGAGCATTAATTTGCTAGGGAGTGAGATGAGTGCTATTGTGTGGTAGTTTGCCCTTCTTTGGGATTCGAATGAAAACCGACCTTTTCTAGTTCTCTGGACACTGCTGAGTGTTCCAAATTTGCTGTCACACTGAATGCAGCACTTTAACAGCATCATAATTTAGGATTTGAAATAGGTCAACTGGAATTCCATCACCACCACTAGCTTTGTTCATAGTGATGCTTTTAAAGCCCATTTGACTTTGCATTCCAGGATGTCTGGCACCAAGTAGTTGATCACACCATCATGGTTTTCTGGGCCATGAAGATCTTTTTTGTATAGTTCTGTGTACTCTTGCAACTTTTTCTTAACATCTTCAGTTTCTGTTAGATCCATATCATTTCTGCCCTTTATTGTGCCCATCTTTGCCTGAAATGTTCCCTTGGTATCTGTAATTTTCTTGAAGAGAACTCTAGTCTTTCCCATTCTATTGTTTTCCTGTATTTCTTTGCATTGATCACTGGGGAAGGCTTTTTTTTAATCTCTCCTTGTTATTCTTCGGAACTCTACATTAAAAGGGGTATATTTTTCCTTTTCTCTTTTGCCTTTCATTTCTCTTCTTTTCTGAGCTATTGTAAGGCCTCCTCAGACAACAATTTTGCCTTTTTACATTTCTTTTTCTTGGGGATGGTCTTAATCACTGCCTCCTGAACAATGTCATGAATCTCCGTCCGTAGTTCTTCAGGCACTCTGTCTATCAGCTCTAATCCTTTGAATCTATTTGAAGGGTAAATTACAATTTATCAAGGTATGTCTACCAGGTATAAAAGCTGTACTGAAAAAGAAGGGCAATTGTGCTCCTAGGTGTTTATGAAAATATGTTGAAAACATGTCCCGAAAAATCCCTAGACATATTTACTACATCTGTATTCATGACTTTCAAAATTTTGAAGATGTCCTTCAATAGATGAATGAATATACAAACTGTGGTACATCCACGTGATGGAATATCATTCAGATATAAAATGAATTAGAACCATCAAGCCAGTAAAGACACATTGCTAAGTGAAAGAAGCCAATTTGAAAAGCCACCTACTGTGTAATTCAACTCTAAGGCATTTTGGAAAAAGCAAAAACTCTGGAGGCAGTTAAAAGTTCAATAATTACCAGGGGTTGAAATGGATGACAGTTAAGTAGGGAGAGCACAAAGAATTTTCAGGGCAGTGAAATTATTCTGTGTGATATATTATACATGCCATTATACATTTATAACAACCCAGAGGGTGTCCAACAAGAATGAACCCTAGTGTAAACCATGCACTCAGTTAATAATAAAGCATCAATACTGGCTCATCAACTGTAGTAAATGGACTGCATTAATGCAAGGTAATAATAATATGGGAAACTGGAGGAAAGGGAAGAAAAGGCAATTTAAGGGAATTCTCCATATTCTGCACAGTTTTTCTGAAATCTTACCCTCCTTAAAAATAAAAAAGAACTGATTACAACTCATGTCACAGAAATAAAAATGATCATAAAATACAATTATAAACAATTATATACCAGCAAACTTGATAACTTAAAAGAAAGGGATACGTTCCTATAAATAAACAGCTTATCAGAACTTAATTATAAGAAAAAGAAAGTCTAAAGAGACCTAGAAATAGCACTGAGGTTGAACAAGTTATCAGAAACTTCCCAACAAGAAAAGCCCACAACCAGAAGAATTCACTGCTGAATTCTAAGAGAATTAATTCTGCTCCTTTTAAAATTCTTTCAAAAAATTAAAGAGGATCAAATACTTCCAAACTCACATCATGAGGCCAGCATTACCTTAGTACTAAAGTCCGATAAAGAAAATAAAAGATAAGAAAATTGCAGGCCATTATTTCTGATAAAAGCAAGGATTCAAAAACCTTCAATAAAATTATAGCAAGTCAAATTCAACAGCATATTAAAAAATTTATACACCATGGCCAAGTGGGATTTATCCATGGGATGCAAGAATGACTCAACATATGAATATCAATTAATGTAATACACTACATTAATAGGCAGCAGGATAAAAATGACATGATATTCTCAACAGATAAAGAGTATTATAAAATTCAACTTTTTTCATCACAAACATTTGACTAACTAGGAATACAAGGAAAATACCTCAAAATAATGAAGGCCATATATGAAGCCTGAAATCACTGACATACTAAATGGTGAAAAACTTAATTTTTCTTGTAAGATCAGACACAAGGCAAGGGTGCCCACACCAGGCGTTTCCATTCAACACTGAACTAGATGTCCTACCCAGAGCAATTATGCAAGAGAAAATAAAAGGCATCCAAATCAGAAAAAAAGTAAAACTGGCTCTTTTGTCAGATGACATAATCTTATATATAGAAAACTTAGCATCTTTAATAAACCCTCAGTTCAGTTCAGCTACTCAGTCCTGTCTGACTCTGCGAATGCATGCACTGCAGCATGCCAGGCTTCCCTGTCCATCACCAACTCCCAGAGCTTGCTCAAACTCATATCCATTGAGTCGGTAATGCCATCCAACCATCTCATCCTCTGTTGGCCCCTTCTCTTCTGCCTTCAATCTTTCCCAGCATCAGGGTCTTTTCAAATGAGTCAGCTTTTCGCGTCAGGTGGCCAAAATATTGGAGTTTCAGCTACAGCATCAGTCCTTCCTATGAACTTTCAGAACTGATTTCCTTTAGGACTAACTGGTTTGATCTCCTTGCAGTCCAAGGGACTCTCGAGAGTCTTCTCCAACATCACAGTTCAAAAGCATCAATTCTCCAGCACTCAGCTTTCTTTATAGTCCAACTCTCACATTCAAACATGACCACTGGAAAAACTATAGCTTTGACTAGATGGACCTTTTTTGGCAAAGAAATGTCTCTGCTTTTTAATATGCTGTCTATGTTGGTCATAGCTTTTCTTCCAAGGAGCAAGCGTCTTTAATTTCATGGCCGCAGTCACCATTTGCAGTAATTTTGGAGCCCAAGAAAATAAAGTCTGTCACTGTTTCTATTGTTTCTCCTACGATTTACCATGAATAGATGGGTACAGATGCTATGATCTTAGTTTTTTGAATGTTGAGTTTTGAGCAGGCTTTTTCACTCTCCTCTTTCACTTTCATCAAGAGGCTCTTTAGTTCCTCTGCACATTCTTCCATAAAGGTGGTATCATATGCGTATCTGAGGTTATTGATATTTCTCCCAGCAATCTTGATTCCAGCTTGTGCTTCAACCAGCCCAGCATTTCACATGATGTACCCTGCATATAACTTAAATAAGCAGGGTGACAATATACAGTCTTGACATACTCCTTTCCCAATTTGGAACCAGTCTGTTGTTCCATGTTCATTTCTAACTTTTGCTTCTTGACCTGCATACAGATTTCTCAGGAGGCAGGTAGGGTTGTCTGGTATTCCTGTCTCTTTCAGAATTTTCCACAGTTTGTTGTGATCCACACAGTCAAAGGCTTTAGCATCGTAAATAAAGCAGATGTTTTTCTGGAACTCTCTTGCTTTTTCTATAATCCAACGGATGTTGGCAATTTGATCTCTGGTTCATCTTCCTTTTCTAAATCCAGCCTAAACATCTGGAAGTTCATGGTTCACATAGTGTTGAAGCCTTGCTTGGAGAATTTTGAGCATTACTTTGCTAGGGTGTGAGATGAGTGCAATTTTGTGGTAGTTTGAACATTCCTTGGTATTGACATTTTTGGGATTGGAATGAAAACTGACCTTTTACAGTCCTGTGGCTACTGCTGAGTTTTGAGTGCAGCACTTTCACAGCATCATCTTTTAGGATTTGAAATAGGTCAACTGGAATTTCATCACTTCCACCAGGCTTTGTTCATAGTGATGCTTCCTAAGGCCCACTTGACTTCACATTCCATGTGCCTGGCTCTAGGTGAGTAATCACACCATCCTGGCTATCTCAGTCATGAAGATATTATTTTTTGTATAGTTCTTCTGTGTATTCTTGTCATCTCTTCTTAATATCTTCTGCTTCTGTTAGGTCCATGCCATTTCTGTCCTTTAATGTGCCCATCTTTGCATGAAATGTTCCCTTGGTATCTCTAATTTTCTCGAAGAGATCTCTAGCCTTTCCCATTCTATTGTTTTCCTCTATTTCTTTGTATTGATCAGTGAGCAAGGCTTTCTTGCTATTATCTTATTTTGCTGTTCTTTGAAACTCTGCATTCAGATGTACATATCTTTCCCTTTCTCCTTTGCCTTCACTTCTCTTCTTTCCTCAGCTATTTGCAACACCTCCTCAGACAACCATTTTGCCTTCTTGCATTTCTTTTTCTTGGGGATGGTCTTGTTCATGCCTCCTGCACAATGTCATGAACCTCCATCCATAGTTCTTCAGGCACTCAGTCTATCATATCTAATCCCTTGAATCTATATGTCACTTCCACTGTATAATCTTAAGGGATTTGATTTAGGTCATACCTGAACGGTCTAGTGGTTTTCTCTACTTTCTTCAATTTAAGCCTGAATTTGGCAATAAGGAGTTCATGATCTGAGCCACAGTCAGCTCCCGGTTTGTCTTTGCTGACTGTATCCAGTTTTTTCATCTTTGGATGCAAAGAATATAATCAATTTAATTTCGGTGTTGGCCATTTGGTGATATCCGTGTAGTCTCTTGTGTTGTTGCAAGAGGGTGTTTGCTATGATCAGTGCATTCTCTTGACAAAACTCTGTTAATCTTTGCCCTGCTTCATTTTGTACTCCAAGGCCAAAGTTATCTGTTACTCCAGGTATCTCTTGACTTCCTCCTTTTTCATTCTAGTCCCCTATAATGAAAAGGACATTTTGGGGGGATGTTAGTTCTTGAAGATCTTGTAGGTCTACATAGAACTGTTCAACTTCAGCTTCTTCAGCATTACGGGTTGGTGCATAGACTTGGATTACTGTGATATTGAATGGTTTGCCTTGAAAACAAACAGAGATCATTCTGTCATTTTTGAAATTGTACCCAAGAACTGCAATTTGGACTCTTTTGTTGACTATGAGGGCTACTCCATTTCTTCTAAGGGATTCTTGCCCACAGTAGTGGATATAATGATCATCTGAGTTAAATTCACCCACTCCAGTCCATTTTAGTTCACTGATTCCTAAAATGTCGATGTTCACTCTTGACATCACTTGTTTGACCCTTTCCGATTTACCTTGATTCATGGACCTAACATTCCAGGTTCCTATGCAGTATTTTTCTTTATAGCATCGGACTTTACTTCTATCACCAGTCACATCCACAACAGGACATTGTTTTTGCTTTTGCTCCGCATCTTCATTCTTTCTGGAGTTATTTCTCCACTGTTCTCCAGTATCATATTGGGTACCTACTGACCTGGGAAGTTCATTTTCAGTGTCCTATCGTTTTGCCTTTCATACTGTTCATGGGGTTCTTAAGGAAAAAATACCGAAGTGTTTTGCCATCCTCTTCTCCAGTGGACCACGTTTTGTCAGAACTCTCCACCATGACCCACCCATCTTGGGTGGCCCTACATGGCATGGCTCATAGTTAAACAAGTGATTGAGTTAAACAAGTGATTGAGATAAACAAGTGATCACTGTGGTCCATGTGGTCCATTTGATTAGTTTTCTGTGACTGTGGTTTTCATTCTGTCTGCCCTCTGAGGGTTAAGGATAAGAAGCTTATGGAAGCTTCCTGATGGGGCAGACTGACTGGGGGAAACTGGGTCTTGTTCCGATGGGCAGTGCCATGCTCAGTAAATCTTTAATCCATTTTTCTGTTGATAGGCGGGGATGTTTTCCCTCCCCATTGTTTGCTTGGGGACCAAACTATGGTAGAGATAATGAAGTCAAAGGAGACCTCCTTCAAAATGTCCAATGCACGCACTGCTGCACTCAGTGCCATGGACCCTGCAGCAGGCTACTGCAACCCACGCCTCTGCCAGAGATTCCTGGACACTGACAGGCAAGTCTGGGTCAGTCTCTCATGGGGTCATTGTCCCTTTCTCCAGGGTCCTTGTGTGTACAGGGTTTTGTCTGTACCCTCCAAGAGTCTGTTTCCCAGTCCTGTGTAAGTTCTGGCCACTCTATGGGCGGGGGGGGGGGGTAATGGTAACCTCCTCCAAGAGGGCTTATGCCATACCCAGGTCTACTGCATCCAGAGCCCCTGCCCTGTGGCAGGCTACTGCTGATCCGTACCTCTGCAGGAGACACTCAAACACTCAAAGGCAGGTCTGACTCAGTCTCTGTGGGGTCTCCTGGTGCTCACAAGGTTTTGTTTGAGCCCTCTGAGCATCTCTGGCGGGTATGGGGTTTGACTCTAAACATATTTCACCTCTCCCACGGTCTTGCCAGGGCTTCTCCTTTGCCCTTAGATGCGGGTTATCTTTTTTTGGTAGGATCCAACATTCTCCTGTTGATGGTTGTTCAGCAGTGAATTGTAATTCTGGAGTTCTCACAGGAGAAGATAAGTGCATATCCTTCTACTCCACCATCTTGATTTGTGTTGGGTTAATTCCAGCATTCTGACCTGGAAAATTCCATGGACTGTATATTCCATGGGGTTGCAAAGAGTCGGACACGATTGAGCAACTTTCACTTTCTCTTTAACATAGTATTCTTCTTTACCAGTCTCTCTCCCTCTGTTTCTCTTTCAATACTCCTTTTACTTTACTCACCTATAAGCACTCTTCTTCCATCACTCCTTTAATTAATCTTCTTTCTAACAAGTTGATATCTTTTTTTTCAACCTATTCGACTGCTTCCTTCTTAAGAATTATTCCACAATTCATAAGTAGAAGACTGACAAACTCAACTGAGTTATCATTCCCGGGTGAAGGCTAAATAAACCAAGAGGTGCTAGTGGTAAAGAATCCGCCTGCAAATGCAGGAGATGTAACAAATGTGGGTTTGATTCCTTTGTCAGGAAGATCCCCTGGAGAAGAACATGGCAGCCCACTCCAGTATTCTTGCCTGGAGAATCCCATGGACAGAGCGAGTTATGGTCCACAGTGTCGCAAAGAGTTGGACACGACTGAAGTGACTTAGCCCAGTACACAGAACAGACTACGGGTAGATTCTTGATCCAACTGGGTTATATAAACTCCTTTGATATTTTGAGATTAAAATTCAGAATCCTAGCTAGTCTCTGATGCTAATTACATTGAGTAGATGTGAACATAGAAACTGAAAGAAAACTAAACTTCTAATCAGAAGCCATTCTGCAGAAAAGGAAGAACTGGAAAAAGAGAAGAGTGGGACAAAGAGTCCTTGACACTGACAGCTTTCCAATTCCTGGGGCTAGTCCTTAGACCTGGCTGAATTTCCATGTCTTGTGTTCTCTGAGATACTTTTGTATCTGTCAGGCGAGTGTATACTCCTCGGTTCTGTCTCGTCACAACAAAGATTTGGAGCCACGGACATTAAAGCCCTTGGCGCGTCACAGCTCTCAGGTCTTGGACAGACCATGTTATAGCTCTTAGACAGACCATGTTACAGCTCTATTTTATTAGAAGATAGCAGGAGAAGATTGAGGGCATGCCAACCAAAGATGCGAAGAGAAGAGAGTGGGGGAGTGTGCCAGCGTGCGGGAGAGAAAGAGAGCGAGAGAGAGAGAGAGCGAGAGAGAGCCAGAGAGAGAGAGAGAAAGAGAGAGAGCGATAGAGAGAAAGAGCGAGAGAGAGAAAGAGAGCGAGAGAGCGAGAGCACACAAGAGAGTGCGCACTAGAGAGAGCCCTTTGGCTCCTCTTTTTATATGTCTTTCCCTCCTCCTGGGCCTGCCCTATGCAAATTGGGCTAGCCAGGAGTGCTGTTTGTTCTATCTTTTTCTACTTCTCCATCTATGTTCTCCTCCTAATGGTACTTCTGATCCTTTTCTGCTCATTCTTAACACAAGCCTTCTCTATCATTTCTGGATCTGTTCTCACTTCATTGCTTTCTTTTTCTTTCTCGCTCACCATTGTCCATTCTTGAATCTAACGTGTCTCCAATTTGAAGTTTGTACCTGTACGCAAATCTTTCTTTAGGCTTTTTAAGCTCTGAAACTTCCCATCTATGTGAGATAGAAACCTATAATTCTATATTACTATAAAACTAAAGGAAAAAGCTGTTTCATCTCAAAATATAAAAACATGCTACACACAAAAACATATGTAAATATTGTATACATTTTTCACATCAAGACAACTTACCAAAATCTATTTCATTTTTCTTTTCAGGGAAAGAAAATTAAACAGACCTCAAGTGCTTCAAGGTCAATACATCATGATTTTACTAAAGCATGCACACCAAAATTATCAGCTTGTACTACGTGAAAATCTGATAAGTAAGGTTTAATCTTGTCCTCAGTTAAAAATCCCACCGTCTAATTGTCCTTCATTGTTCTCCTTACACAAGCTGAAAATATGCAGATGAGTGAAATTTCCATGAAGGTAATGTTTATAGTCATTTCTGGGTTAAAGAACAAGATTTATTTCACTTTATGGGAATGTATTTCCTGACATTTGTCTTATTGCATTATTATCAAAATACTGTAGTGCTAAATATGGGAACTTTCCCAGGAATACAGACTGTAAGTGATTATGCAAACATCTAAGCAAAGGCAATCTCATTATGCACCCTGACTATTAAATCCTTTGCAGGTTACGTATTGTTGAATATAACAGGTTTCTGTCTGATGGAATTCCATAGGAAAATTTTAATTGTTTTATAAGTATAAAAATATATAGGTATGCTGTTGCCAATAATTTGAACTCAAAGAGATGAACCTGTTTGGATCATTCCCATGGACGTTCATTTTCTTTTATCTATAGATTATGAAAATTTTGCTAGCCAATATAAAACAAAAGTTGGATTTCAGATTCATGATCTCTAACATACCAGATAAGAAAACTGGCCTGAGTAATCATATAATTCTCTGAGGCTCTATATGTCAACCATAAGTCAAATATGCTTGTTTTGCTACTGCTAATAAGGTATAAGGTTATAAATTCTTTATGTTCAATATTGCTGGGGAGTGACTAGGATGTGACATGAGATTATTTAGGTTTTAGTTTACTGAGTTTCACGCATGCATAAAATATTCAAAAAGACTTGCAATAAAAAGCTTTATGCATTGAATTTTATAATTTAATCATTATTTCTTTCAGGTGTCTGTTCAAATATCACCTCCTCAGAATCCAAATTCAGCTTGTCTAAATAAGAACTTCCCTATTACCATTTACACCCATATCTTGCCTTAGTGTCTTTATAGATATATGATCCCTTTAAAAGTATGTACAGTTATCTGTTTACTGTTCATTTCCCAGTTATAACATTGGCTTCACAAAGGGAGGGATTCTGCCTTTAGTCTCAATTGTGTCCCCTTGCCAGAAAATATTCTTCCTTGGTGAATGAACAAATCATAGAACTAGCTATAATGATAAAAAAAAAAAAAAAGATGCTGCTGCTGCTGCTAAGTCACGTCAGTTGTGTCCGACTCTATGTGACCCCATAGATGGCAAGCCATCAGGCTCCTCCATCCCTGGGATTCTCCAGGGAAAAATACTGGAGTGGGTTGCCATTGCCTTCTCCAGAAAAAGATGAAAGTAAAGTAAAAAGAGAGGAAAATAAACTAAAGGAGTCACAAAAGAATGATTGTTGAATAACCTAGTATATATACATAACTTAAAAGATTAACATAATGTCTACTTTGTAGTAAAGGTTTTTTTTTTAAATAACATTACATGAATAAATCAGGACCTAGAATTTTATATCCAATATAATCATCACAGTGTAAATTATACCTGGGGGGGAGAAAGACTGAGAAGAAACACCCCAAAATATTTCTAGAACATGTTTCTGGATGAAGACATAATGGATTTTATTTCTAAATATTTTGCAATTATTATTTATCACCTGTAGTCAGAAGAAATAAGGCAAAAAGGAAGAAAAAATAGTGATTGAGAATTGACTCTTAGAGACTGACAGATTAGCTAACATGTCAAGACTCTGTACTATGAAGACTTTAACCACTAATAATCGTCCATGATGCCTTCTGAGTACTCATTATGTGCAGGTATCATTTGAAGTCTTTATATAAACAGAAAATTGCCTAGTTCTTCTAACTACCAACTGAGGTCAGTATTACTATTATTATTGTTATTAATACAATAATACAATATGAATGTAACCCAGAGAGGTTACAGTACTTCTCAAAGTTATCCAGCTAAGAGATGGTGGGGCTGGAATTTAAAGTCAAAGTGTTAGTCTTTCAGCTGTGTCCAACTCTTTGCAAACTCATGGACTGTAGCCCCACCAGGCTCCTCCGTACATGCGGTTTCTCAGGCAAGACTACTGGAGGGGGTTACCATTTCCTTCTCCAGGGGATTTTCCTGACCCAGGGATTGAACCTGGGTCTCCCGCATTGCAGGCAGATTCTTTACCACTTGAGCCATCAGGGAAGCTTATAAATTTAAAGCCTTGTCTAATTCAGGGTCTTAAAAGTAAGAAAGGAAATAGTTGATTTAAAAATAAGAATAAAGGGCAAAATATCATTTAATTCATAAATTCTTATTTAATTTTTTTCAAAATAAAGCAGTGTAAAATGTGTTGTTTACTACTTAAAATGGCTCATTTGGGGTTTAGTCAAACATGCAAAGCAATCTTGAGTATTTGGACATAAATGTGCAAGCTGCTGCTACAATGTAAATTGGTGAGCTACAAGACACATATTATAAGTATAGTCTTTTGATAACATACCAGGCTACTATGAACAGCAAGTGGCCTTAATAACTCAGAAATCTGTATGTAAAGAAATCTTATTGAGTTTCATCTTTTTTAACTTTTTTTTTAACATGTACAATACCTTTATGGATTTGGATCTAGATGGCATTTAGAAGTGTTCTGAAAACTCTTCTATTTTAATATATTTAAATTTATATATATTTAAATCTATATTTAAAAAATATAAGCCCTTTGGAATTAAATGGCTTGGGTTTGAATCTTAAATGAACATTTTTCTCTAGGATAGTATTCATGAGGCACTACACACAGAATAGATGTATGATGGAAGCTTAGGTAAGAGGATTTAATATTTCTCTAATGTTCAGAATATAGGCCATTGTGGTTCCATAGAGCTAAGTAACCCAATTGCCATTTTCAAAATTTAGAATTCCAGGTATTTATGACTTATTAATTATAATAAATGGGTTAATTATATAGCTATAAAAGTGATTGAAGTCACAGCTGACAGCTGAAAATGCCTTTACAAAACAATATACCCAATTCTGTTCTCAGTGAAAACAGTTCAGGAAATTTAATTTAGGATGCCAGGTGGCACAATAGGTTATACATTAACTTGTCCCCTCTGGAAAATTAAATTTGAATTTGGCTCTGGTCGCAAATGAAATGAGTCATTTGGTACATGCCACTAAGGATACTCACAAAAAGCCAAAATGACATTTCATTGAAAAATCACCTGTTAAGAAAAATATCTGCAGTCACTGGGGAATTTTCAAGAAAAATAAACAAGTACTAAGGCAAAGTGAATGGGATCTAAGGCCTATTGTAGACTGTAGCCTTGCTGAAAGTCTGGAAGAAGGATCATGCTGTGAAATTTATGAGTTTATATGCAGAGAGAAAACCTTAATTTTTAGCCTGTACTTCCTGCTTTTCCCAGTTTCTAGATCCAAGGAGATTATTCACTTATGTCCAAAGAAAATTTTCCTTTTTTCCTTGTCACAGGTTTAGTCAAATGCCATTTTGTATCAAATTATCTAGGATTACTGAGCTCACTGCAAGAAATCATCTAATTGTGATTTGAACCATATGTTTAGATCTTCCTGTACTTTCAGGTAAATAAACAATATAATTATGATTTGTGTTCTCTCCTTCTTAGAGGACTAAGAAAATGTACAGTTGACAGACTTCAAAGATAATCTTTTTTAAATTAAGGTTTGTTCTTTTCACTGTTTCATTCTTATCCATACAATAATCACACAGCAAGAATGTGGAGAGATGATGAGATTAATAAGAGAGCAATAAAATTCCCAACATAAACAATAAAAGCTCAGTCCTTTCATATTCACTATTGGAGAAATAAAGTATAAAAGTTCAAAATCACACTAATTGCTCATATTTCAAGTACTTATTACTGGATTCTATAAAAAGACCTTTTTAATTCTTTGTTTTGGGGCCTACAAACTATTTCTTTCTGCTCAAAGTAAGATCCAGACCCATACTTAATTATTCCATGACTGTTGTCAGGCCTCTTTCTGATAGTTGACACTTTCAAAGTGTGAGTGGTCCTAGGCATCTTAGCTGTCAGGCCTGAGAATGCAGGGGCAAACCAAGGGAACCTCTAGCTTACAGTTTTCCCTCAGCAGGCAGATCTCAGACCATTATACCCATCACTGAAGAGAGGTTATGATAAAAATTTATAGCATGACTAGGTTATGTTAATGACCAAAATTTATTCACAGGATCCATGAATTTTATTCCCAACAGTACTTGTTAGATAGAAGTCCTTGTTTAGCAATCTTATGAGACCTTAAACAAAGGGACAAACCTCACTCTAAGTAGATTAAGACAATTGGGTCATGCAGCAAGATCTTAAAAAAATAAAATCATAGGATTTGCATATGTTAATACATCCTTCCTTAGTGCAAACAAGCAAATGTATCTTTACAGAAAAAAATGCACTGACCTTCTGGTAAACCTTACTTAGGAACAATGGCCCTAGATTTATTAATATTCTCTATGCACATAGAAAGGAGAAATTATTGCAATTGGGATGATTGGGAAAAAACATAATAGCAAAACTCAATAAATATACATACTTAAAAATGGATATATTCAATTCTTCTACAGAAAAGAAGAAAAAAGCTTTATAAGCAGCTTCTGTCTTCTCTAGGGCCTAACAGAAAATTAGCTCCTTGTACTCTATTTTATGTTTTTTCTTTTATTATCTTGGGAAGTCTAAAAACTAAAAATTTTTGCCAGTTTTATGTGATAACATCTAGACCTATATTCTAGCCAGGGCACAATATATACAAATAACAAGGAACTCTCGCTGAAATGTTCAAGTTGTGATGGGTGAAATTACTGGTATTATTATTTTGCTTTGATTATTTTCAGATTTGTAAAATCTGACAAGGAGACTGGCAATTGTGAAAACAAAGACAGAATTGGCAATATGTATTGATGCACTGTCTCACTTCTAAGAGATAGGTACTGAGTTTGAGCCATTGTAAACAAAATTTTCTTAGGCTTCTGCATGATCATATATTTGTATCTTAGTCTGGAGACAAATACCACTTTTCAGTGATAGGTATAAAACCTTTCAATTTACTATTTTTCAAATAACAAATTGAAAAGCAAGTGGCAGTTTTATTAAATGTTAAATCCAGTCTTACTTTTTCAGAACTTCTTTTGTTACCTTTAAAATAGAGTTCCAAACATAACCAGAATCTGTGAAAACACTTTAAAATCAATGGTGAATAGAAAATTAGGTCTGTGGAACTTTCAGAATACATTTCCTTAGCCATACCATTATAGAAATCGTTTCTTGGGACTGGAAAGACTATATAGGCCTGAGTTGGGATTTATTTAAGGTTAGCATTGTAATGAGAACACAATATCACTATATTGTATTTTCTAATATTTACAATTCTCAGATTTATGACTCAATGGGAAAATTCTATCAATATCTTTATTTTTAATGACTTTGTTTCAATAGACTTCTAATTTGTAAAATACACTTCTAATTGTATGTTTTTAAAGGTTATTTGGGCTTATTATAGCACGATTGCATCATATAATTCATCAATCTAAACTCCTTCAATGAATATTTATGGCTTTTAGGGTAAAAAACCATGTGTGCATGCACATATTTCTTTTAGGGGTCTTAGTTATAAGCATCAAAACCACTCTATTTTAAGATAGAAAAGATTTTTCTGTTGGAGTGCCCATGCTAATAATGGATAGCTAATGGAGAGACTTGGAAGACACACAGATATAAGAGAAGGCTAGTGCCATATGCTCTGTCGTGTCTGACTCTTTGCAACCCCATGGTCTGCAGCCCGCCAAGCTCCTCTGTTCATGGGATTCTGCACAAAAGAACACTGGAGTGGGTTGCCATTTCTTCCTCCAGGGGATCTTCTAGACCCAGGGATCGAAACTATAACTCCTGTGTCTCCTGTACCACAGGTGGATTCTTTACCCCTGAGCCAATGGGGAAGCCTATATTTGGCAGAGTTTCGAATACAAGTTCCCAAATGAGTTAATATTTGTAAAGGATTTGTAAAATACTTAGAGCTGGACTGGATGCATAGGAAGATCTATATGTATATTTGCTAAATAAAATAAATAGCCATTTTTGTGTCCGCACACAGTCACAGCTAACTTCTAACAAATACTAATCATTTTATTGCCTTTACATCAATCATTTCAGATGTAATACCCAAGCCTGAGCTTCAGATACTTTTATATCCTTTGCTGCCATTAGGTGCCATTTCCTTCAGTCTCCATAGTGAGAAATTAAACAGATATTACACATGTTGTCTCCTCTTTTATCAGTAGAAGGAAGGGTTAAAGCTGATGGTACCCCATGCCATGAAATGTTCAGGAAATTACTCCCTTGGTTCTCTGATTTCCTCATTCATCTTTCTACTTATACCACATTTCAAAAAACAATATCCCTCCTATAACATAACCAGCCTTAAAACTGCAAACATACATAACCCAGTTCCCTCCAGGAAAGCAAACAATCCAAAATCTCATCAATTTTTTCAGAGAGCTGCAAGAGTTTCAGTGTATAAGCCCAAGATTTTTAGGTGGCACCTTTTACTTCCTTAGGTCTATTTATATCTCATCTGAATAAAAAATTATCTATAAATGCTATTAAAAGAAAGGGAAAAAGAACAAAAAATACAAGCAAAAATACAGACATAAACAATCTCTTTCTGCAGGCATGGCTCTGCAATGCGGCTACAGTTGATATTTATGGTTTTTAACTCTTTTGCCAATTCATTATTACTTTTGTCTTTAGCCAGAACTTTGACTATGTTTGTTTATTCCAACTTGGAAGGATGACCCAGAACATTCTTGTGGGATGTGAGCTTTACGGTAATGGGAATGGACTACAGTAGTCTTCCATTCCCTTCTTCACAAAACAGTGGAAATTAGGGGAGTCTCTGGTTCCATTTATGCTTCAATTTACTCTCTCTCTCTCTTTAAATAGATATATAGATAACTGATATATTCTAGGCACAGGTCTATTCTGTGGAAATCTTTAGCAGACAAAACAAGACAATGATCTCTGTTCTTGAGTCACTTACATTCAAGCACAAAAATGATGTATGATTAACACTGCTGCTGCTGCTGCTAAATTGCGTCAGTCGTGTCCGACTCTGTGCGACCCCATAGACGGCAGCCCACCAGGCTCCGCCATCCCTGGGATTCTCCAGGCAAGAACACTGGAGTGGGTTGCCATTTCCTTCTCCAATGCATGAAAGTGAAAAGTGAAAGTGAAGTCACTCAGTTGTGTCTGACTCTTCGCGACCCCATAGACTGCAGCCCACCAGGCTCCCCCGTCCATGGGATTCTCCAGGCAAAAGGACTGGACTGGATTGCCATTACCTTCTCCAGATTAACACTGAACATTGAGTAAATTTTATATAGCATTTAGAATATAATAAGTATGAAAGAGAATATGTAAAGAAGCAGAAAGAGGGTTGGAATTTCTGGACTAGATGAAGTATAACCCAGTTTTCCTTAAAACAGATCCACTGCCCTTGGTGACCATATAAACTTCTCTTTGGGATTGTTCAATAAGTGGCATGAAAAACCCCAAAAGCCCAGGTAGTAGTATCAGTTTTTGATTGGTGGAGATATTGGTTCAGTTACATAAGGAAAAACAAAAAACTCGCAAGTGGATCATTAAGTTTTCTAAGGGCAGACTCCATGTTAAACTCCATGCCAAGAGACCTGACACTTGAGTTCTGGTTATTAGAGAAAGTGAAAGTCGCTTAGTCGGGTCCAACTCTCTGCGACCCCATGGATTATAGCCCTCCAGGCTCCTCTGTCCATGGAATTCTCCAGGCAAGAATACTGGAGTGGGGTGCCATTTCCTTCTCCAGGTTATTAGAGAAATACAACAAAAATACAAACCATTTAACATGTCCTCTGGTATGAGATACTGTCCAAGCCTGAAAATGATTTGACATCTTGTGCTGAAGAAATGCATTTTTAATAGAAATTTTATCAGATTCTTCTCGATGATCAGTTAACTGGTAAGGCTTATGAATCATAGTTTGGAAATTTACTTTTTCCACAACATGATTTCTTTACAACAATCATATCATCATACCAAGAGAGTGGATAAGGCATTTACCAATCCCATGAATGTTTGTGCTGGCATAACATGATGAGCAGAGAAAACAAATCTCAATCTAGAGCAGGGGTCCCCAGCCTTTGGGATCTAATGCTTGATAATTTGAGATGTCCCTAATGTAATAATAATAGAAATAAAGCACACAATAAATGGAATGTGCTTGAATCATCCCAAAACTATCCCCTCTCCTCCCAGGTTCATGGAAAAATTGTCTCCCATGAAATGGGTGCCTGGAGCCAAAAATGTTGGGGACTTCTGAGAGTACATCTCTTCCACTCTTCCTCCAAATGGAAGGTGTTCAGTGTCATAAGCTGAATAGCAGGTGTCTAGTTGGCTGCACCCGTTGTGGTATGTTATTGAGTTGCAGTCTCAGGGGTGGTGGGTGTTACTGAGCCCCTTGGACTGTAATGAGATCAAACCAGTCAATTCTAAAGGAAATCAACCCTGAATATTCATTAAAAGGACTGATGCTGAAGCTGAAGCTCCAGTACTTTGGCTACCTGATATGAAGAACTGACTCATTGGAAAAGACCCTGATGCTGGGAAAGACTGAGGGCAGGAGAAGGGGATGACAGAGGATGAGATGGTTGGATGGCATCACCAACTCGATGGACATGAGTCTGAGCAAGCTCTGGGAGTTGATGATGGACAATGAAGCCTGGTGTGCTGCAGTCCATGGGGTCACAGAGTTGGACACGACTGAGTGACTGAACTGAACTGATCACCTATCATTGTGCCTAGTACCCAGGAGAAATGGATGCATACGATCTCTCTGCCACACTGCTCAATCTCCAATTCACCTTCCAGATGCCACCAGAATAATTTCCTGTAACAGAAATTATATTATGCATCACTCCTTAGAATATTACAGGTGTCCTAACTATCTAACTCCAGAGCTCTACCTCTTTGAATTCATTCTCTATTATTATTCTCTCTATTCAGTCCACCTCCTACCAGCTTGTCAACTGTTCCCTAGGGACCTAACAAAAAATATTTCTATTATCCAAGTTTATGCCATTTGTGCTTTTTTTTTTTTCATCTGGAACATCCTCGACTACTCTTACTTGAATTTGAAAGTGAAAGTTGCTCAGTTGTGCCCAACTCTTTGTGATCCCATGGACTATACAGTCCATGGAATTCTCCAGGCCAGAATACTGGAGTGGGTAGATTTTCCCTTCTCCAGGGAATCTTCCCAACCCAGGGACTGAACTGGGGTCTCCTGCATTGCAGGTGGATTCTTTACCAGCTGAACCACAAGGGAAGCCCAAGAATACTGGAGTGGGTAGCCTATCCCTTCTCCAGCAGATCTTCCTGACCCAGGAATTGAACCGGGGTCTCCTGATTTCAGGAGGATTCTTTACCAACTGAGCTATAATTCTAACACTAATCACCATTTACAGAAGATCTACTACACACTAGGCCATTAGATTGTATATTAATATATCAAATACTTGCTGCAATCTTTCTAGTAGTTATAATTTCATGAAATGTATGAGGAAATTGAAGCTCAGAGAGTTGATGTCATGTATCTCAAGTTCATACTGAGCTGCCGGATTTGACTCTAGCCCAAAGGTAATCCCTTTTCTGTACCATGTATGTTTTAGAAAATGATTCTCCTGGAAATGGTCTCTTACATATCCAAGTTCTCTTAAATTATGGCACTCTCACCTATATTAAATGATCACTCTAAATTCTCTATAGTATTGTACTTCTTTTATAATTCTATTACATTGTATTGTAATCATATTTTCCTAAATAATATCTTATTAATCTTTGTATGTTTGGTCCATAGTAAGGACTCAGTACTCACCAAATGATTAAATGAATTAATGGAATTCACAATATCTACCCTCCAACTCAGATTCTATTTTTCAATCTATGATAATTTTTTCTAGCATTTACACATACTTTTGGATACTAGCAAGAAAACAAGATTTAAACTTCCCACTACCTTGCTTCATTTAAATCTTCTACATGAAATTTATCTCTTCTTTATATTAATACAAATTTTCTAATATTTTGCTTTTCTATAATTAGTGAATGCTAAATTATTTACTCTTTTTACTCAAACCAATACTGTAATGTAGGATTTTTATTGGTGATTACACATGCATGAGGGCAGGATCTTTTTGTTTTTATGTCACTAGTATGTATTCAGACCTACCACCATGAAAATGCTTAGTAAATATATGAAGTTGGAACTGTAAAAGGCCCTGAATAGTCAAATCAGTCTTGAGAAAGAAGAAGAAAGCTGAAGGCATCAAGGTCCTTGAGTTCACATGATATTACAAAGCTACAGTGATCAAAACCATACACTATTGGCATAGAAACAGACACATAGATTTCACACAATGAAATGATAGAAAACCCAGAAATAAATTCACACATATATGTTCAAATGATTTCTGATGAAGGATCTAAGCATATACAATTGCAGAAGAACAGGGTATTCAGTAAATAATGCCGGGAAAACTGAACAGCCACATGTAAAGAATGAAACTGAAACACCGTCTTATTCAAAACACAAAATTAACTTAAAATGAATAAAGACTTAAATATATGACCTGAGACCATAAAACGCTTAGTAGAAAACATAGGCAACAAGCTTTCTGACGTTGATCTTAATGAAGATTTTTTTTTAATTTGACACCAAAAGCAAAGGCAACATAAGCAAAAATAAACAAGTGGTACTACCTCAAACTGAAAAGCTTCTGTGTAGCAAAGGAAAGCATCACCAAAATAAAAAGGAAACCTGCTGAATAATAGAAAATATTTGGAAATAATATATCTGATAAAGGATTAATATTCAAACTATATAAGAACTCATACAACTCAATAGCAAAAATAACTCAAATAATCTGATTTAAAAATGGGCAGAGGTTGAACAGAAATTTTTCCAAAGATATACAGCTGGCCAACGGGTACATGAAAAAGTGTTCAACATCACTAGTCATGAAGGAAATGCAAATCAAAACCACAATAAGATATTACTTCACACCTGTTAGAATGGCTGTTATCAAAACTAGAAATAACAAGTGTGAGTGAGGATATGGAGAAACAGGAACGCTTCTGCACTGTTGGTGGGAATGTAAATTGGTACAACCACTATAGAAAACAGTATGGAGGTTACTAAAAAAATTAAAAATAGAAATATCATATAACTCAGCAATTCCACTTTTAAAAATAACTCAAAGATATAGACACCCCCATGACCACTGTAACATCATTTATAGTAACCAAGATAAAACCTGTGTCCATTGATGGATAAGCAACTAAAGAAGATGTGGTTTATATAGACAATGGAATATTATTCAGCCTAAAAAAGAGTGAAACATTGCCATCTGTGTCAACATGGATGGGCTTCAAGGGGGACTGAAATTAGTCAGACAGAGAAAGATAAATAACATATAATCACACTTATATTTGGAATCTAAAAAAAGAAACAAAAATTTAGCTCACAGATACAAAGAATTAATTGGTGGCTGTCAGAGGTAGGGGATGTTGGTGGGGTGAGTGAAATATGTGAAGGAAGGTGTCAAAAGATACCAACTTCTAGTTATAAAATAAATGTTACAGGATGTAATATATAACATGAGGATTATAGTTAATAATATTCTATTTTATATTTGAAAGTTGCTAAGAGAATAGACCGTAAGAGCTTTCATCACATGAACAAATATTTATAACTATGAATGGTGATGGATTTTAAGTAGACTTAGTGTGGTCATTTCACAATATACACAAATATTGAATAAATATTCTGTATATAATGAAGCCAACATAAAGTTACATATCAATTATATCTCAAAAACCTGGTAAATAAAATATATACAATCAAAAAAATTTTTTAGGTGACCAAATGTAAGAATTAGAGAAATATGTGGGGGAAATTTGCCTGCATCTACTTCAATATAAGCAACATTTTCTCTCCCATAAGCATTCGAGGAAGGGAAAGTCTCCTCTAAGTTGGTGGGGGAGTGGGATGATAGCTATATTCAAGAATATGAAAGGACAAAATGTGTCAATTATCACATAGTATCTTGAAGCTTTCTGCCAGCTTCAGAATTTAAATCTTTTCACATTTACATATTACATTTCTTCTCTAGGTCGTTCCCTTAGGAAATTCCTCCAAAAATATCAATTCTGGGAAGTAATATGTTATGGAAAATGCAGTCTTTTTCATTTGAACTACATAATATCTGTGCATTTACCAGTCCCAGTTGTGGAATTACATTTTTTAGATTTTTGCTAGAGTTAGCTTAATTATCAGACCAATCTGAATTCATTTACAACATGCTCTAAAGAAAAGTCAGAGAGTACTGCTCTAAAGTTTTATTGGACCATTTTCTTTCCTGGTATGTATTTTATTGATTTTTTTTGATTAATCATCGAGATGATCTATAGCATAAGTGATATTTTGATACAAATTCAGGCTATAAGAGGTGAATTTAACTTTAATTAACTTTATCTAGAGTCATTTATGCCTTTATTCTCTCAGCACAAATTTACTGAGTACTTACAATGTGCCAGAATCATGGTATCAACATACAATGGTGAATGGAATTTTAAGAAAACTGTGACAAAATCAATTAGTATGTAATATACTTACCCACTTACATGAACTATAATTCCTAGAAAAAGAATAACATATCTGGTATGTAATAAAATTTATCCATATGAACTTTAATATTCATTTCAGAAAATATTCACCATTTTTTAATTTGCTGGAAGTTTGTACAGTTATGTCTCACTCAACACCTCAGAAACTGTCAAAAGTATAATTATAGCATTTTAGAGCGGTTAGAGACAATTCGGTCAGAAAACTCAAAATGGAATTTCAAAGTTTAACGATTTGCCTGTTTATTCAGATGTTAAAAGTGGAGACAACATAAGGCCCAGGTATAATGAATCTTAATTCATCCTATTCTTATGACACCATAATGTAGGTATTTTCCACCATAGGAACTCAGTTTTTTTCACTTAACATCATTCAGATGTTAAAATACAGCACAGAACTAATTTCTGCGTCACAGACTGCTGTTCACTGAAATCTATTTGCTCTTCTTCCTAGGCACGCAAATTGACTACATGCCTCACCCTTCCTTACAGTTAGGTGTGAACATGTCCCTGAATTCTAGCAATGGATTAAAATGGAAATATTATGTGCCATATCAGGGACTAGAATTAAGAAGATGGGTGGCTAGGTCTACACACTTTCTTTCTCCAATGGCTGGCTGCAAATGATAATGAGAGTGTGCAGTATAGAAGGAACAGATGAAAGAACTCTGGGTCTCCTAATTAGTGCTTAAAGGAAGAACTGCCTGGAATTCAGGATTCACCCACCTTGAACTGCTAAATGAGTATAAAATACGTTTCTTTTTTTCTTCTTTTTTCAGTTCTACCAGTTTATTGCTACCAACCCATCTCCCTCCACCTTCATGCACGCATGCTCAGTCATGTAATCCCACTAAAATTTTGTTGATCAATTGATTTATTTCTGCAGTTTTTTCATCACACGTCATTTAGGATTCTTATTGACTTCTTGGAATCTGAATATTTAAGCATCTGAATATTAAGCATTGCATAGAATAAAAATTCTATATAATGAAAATTCATGCAGCTATGTTTGCAGGGAGAGACTAGGTGAAAAAGGGAAACTGATTTTGATATAAAATGAACATATAAGTGTAATTTTAAGTATAGAAATAGCTCTATTTAGACAGTAACTATTTTATGACTGATTTGAGAGCTAAGAAGTTTTAAAGCCATATAAGAAGGGCCAGTATAAATCTATTAAGTTATTTTTTAAATTTGTCCCTTGTCAACTCTTATGAAACTGTCAGTGAGTGTCTGCCAAGAAATGAAGAGGAGCTTTAATTACATTTCTCAATGAAAAAGGATACAATGAGATTATGTTTCTCATTTTATAATCACACACACTAGAAAAACAATGGGCTAACACTGATATTCTCCAGTGGTTTTACTTCAAAAATATTTTAGTCTATTTTTCTTCATAAACTGTACTCATTCCTAATATGCTACATTTTTCTGCCATGATAGAGATAAGTACTTATATCAGAAAGCTTTAAAGAATTATTTACCATTATTTTAATGAGCAATTTAAGTGTAAAATATATATATGTACATTTATGTGTAATATTGGCTCAGATGGTGAAGAATCTGCCCACAGTGTAGAAGACAGCCCCTGAATTGTGAAGATGCCGTGGAGAAGAGAAGAAGTATCCACTCCGGTATTCTTGCCTGGAGAATTCCATGGACAGAGGAGCCTGGTGGGCTACAGTCAAAGGGGTTGCAAAGAGTTGGACATGACTGAGCAACTAACACGAATACTGTAGTAATATACCATACAAAATAAAACACATGCATGTATATATGTTTATATATATATATATATATATATATATATATATATATACACACACACACACATACACATAAACATGCTGCAAGGGAATTTCTCTGGGCAGAATATTTCACAGTAGCCATTTGTAACCACACACAATCATCTATTGTGTTGTTTCTGCTTCATATTTCAAAAATTCAATGAAATAGTAATAAAAACAAGAAAATGTAACACAGTTACTAATTTTATCATTTTCTTTAAAAGATATTCTCAAAAATCTGGAAAGATTAAAATAGAAAATTCAAATGTGCAATATCTTCTTGAAATAAACACATATCTAAAAAGTAATATCCAGTTATTGTTATTTCAGTTTGTGATAAAAATATCAAGGTTTTCCAAAGCTGTGTTTTTCTCCACTGTACTTAAGAGCAAGAATGAGATGAATAATAAATTCTAGTTCATTAAACACATTTATTGTTGTCAGTACTCAGTGTTCTTTTGTTTGGTTATTTTTTTATATTTTAATAATGTTAATAAATTTAATAATGTAATAAGCACCAGCAAACTCACCAAGGAAAATCTAAGTCATCTTGCCAATGTTTTAGTTTCTGGCAAATTTCATGTCTTTTAAATATTTGTTTTTATATCACCATTTTCTTTTTCTTTTACTCTTTTTTTTTTTCTCTTCTTTGGGGTATATTCTATAATAATTAAAAAATTTTCCTGATACATATTGAATTCATTCATTCTGATGCTTCCTACCATTCTCATATAAATATTTAAGGCTATAAGATTTCCATAAAGCATGTGTTTTGCTGAATTCTTCAGGTTTTTATAAGTACTGTTTTTACAATCATTCATTTCTACAAATACTATAATCAGTCTAATTGAGGTATAGGCTCAGTTATAGTCAATTTTAAGTGAATTGTACTAAATTTTGAGACAAATATATGTAGTCATATAACTACCACTATAATCACTACATAGAACATCTCCATCATCCCAAGATTACATCACGCCCTTTTACAGTGGTTCCCCTCCACACATCTACTTCAAGCTTGGCAATTAGTGATTATTAAATGTGCCTTTGTGGAATTTTATATAAGCAAAATTATGTAGCATATGATTTTTTATCTCAAGCTTTTTTGTTTTACTAAGCACGATTTCTTTATCCATTCACCAGTTGATGGACATTTGGGCTGTTTACAGTTTGTAGGCATTATGAATAAAACTTAATGAACTTTCATGTCCAAGTCTTTTTTTGTTTTGTGACTGCTTTTATTTTTTCCTTGATAGCTATTTATTTTAAATATAGCAGTCCTGCTGGTCCCATGGTTAAGACTCCATGCTCCCAAAGCAGTGGACACAAGTTTGACCCCTGATTGGGGAACTAAGATATTTAAAGCCACATGGCGCAGCCAACTGTTAATCAATCTATCATGTACAAGTGTTTGGGTGGACATATATTCTCCTTTCTCCTGCATAAATACCCTAGGATTACTGGTAAACACGCATGTGTTAAGTGTGTGTTTACTTTTATATAATTGAACTGGCAAAGTATATACTAATGTGGAAACCATACCAGTAATATTTCAGCATTTCCAGTTCTACATTCTCACAGGTACTCGTTACCAGTTTCTTTCATTTTAGCCATAGTAGTGTAGTTATAATAGCATTATATAGTTAAATTTGTATTTCCCAAATAAGTAATGGTGCTGAGTATCTTTTAATGCACTGATTGGGCATTCAAATACTTCTTTTGTCTATTTTATTTAAACAAAATATTACTAAAATTTTTAAAATTCTGTTTTCTCAGAAATAGACCAACAAACATGGTTATGATGAAAGAGGAGGGATAGATAAATAAGGAGTTTGGGATTAATATATATATATAGTATATACTATATATACTATACTATATATATACTACAATATATAGAATAGATAACTAACAAGGACTTACTGTATAACATAGGTGAGTCTACTCAATATTTTATAATACCTATAAGGGAAAACAATCTGAAAAAGAATATATACATGTATAACTGAATCACTTTAATGTACACCTGAATCTAACACAACATTGTAAATGAACTATACCTCAATTAAACCAAGAAATGTTAAAAATAAAATATAAAAAAATTCAGTTTTCTAGTCACACTTGTCACATTTCAAGTGTGACATGCAAAAATGCAAACAATAAACTGGGATAAAAGATTTGAAAACAAAAATCTGATAAAATATTTATCTGATAAAATATTTATTCAACGTAGATTTGGAAGTCCTAGTTATGGCAATCAGAGAAGAAAAAGAAATAAAAGGACTCTAGATTGGAAAAGAAGTAAAACTCTCGCTGTTAGCAGATGGAATGATACTATACATAGAAAACCCTAAAGATATCATCAGAAAACCACTAGAGCTAATCAGTGAATTAAGCAAAGTGTTAGGATACAAAATCAGTACATAGAATTCCTACACACTAACAATTTCAGAAAGAAATTAAGGTATCAATCCACTTACCATTGAAACAGAAAGAATAAAATACCTAGGAAAAAATCTACCTAAGGAGACAAAAGAGCTGTATACAGAAAACTATGACACTGATGAAAGAAATTAAAGACAACATAAACAGATGGAGAGATATTCAATGTTCCTGGGTTGGAAGAATCAATATTGTGAAAATGACTATACTAACAAATGTAACCTATAGATTCAATGCAATGCCTATCAAGTTACCAATGGCATTTTTCACAGAACTAGAGCAAAAAAACAAAAACAAACAAAAAAACACCTCACAATTCATATGGAAACAGAAAGACTCTGAATAGCCAAAGCAATCTTGAGAGAGAAGAGTGGAGCTGGAGAAATCAACCTTTCTGACTTCAGACTATACTACAAAGCTACAGTCATCAAGACAGTATGGTACTGGCACAAAGACAGAAATATAGACCAAAGGAACAAGATAGAAAGTCCAAAGATAAACCCATGCGTCTATGGATACCTTACTATTTACAGAGCAGGCAAGAATATACAATGGGGCAAAGATATTCTCTTCAATAAATGCTGCTGGGAAAACTGGACAGCTATGTGTAAAAAAATGAAATTAGAACACTCCTAACACCATACACAAAGATAAACTGAAAATGGATCAAAGGTCTAAATATAAGACCAGAAACTATAAAACTCTTAGAGGAAAACATAGTCAGAACACTCGATGACATAAATCACAGCAAGATCCTCTATAACCCACCTACTAGAGTAATGGAAATAAAAACAAGAATAAACAAGTGGGACCTAATTAAAGCTAAAAGACTTTGCACAGAAAAGGAAACTATAACAAGGTGAAAAGGTAACCCTCAGAATTGGAGAAAATAATAGCAAATGAAACTGACAAAGGATTAATTTAAAAAATATACAAGCAGTTCATACAACTCAATACCAGAAAAACAAACAACCCGATCAAAAAATGGGGAAAATACCTAAACAGACATTTCTCCAAAGAAGACATACCGATGGTTAAACACATGAAGAGATCTCAACATTGCTCATTATTAGAGAAATGCAAATCAAAATTACAATGAGATATCACCTCCGGTCAGAATGGCCATCATTAAAATAATCTACAAACAATAAATGCTGGAGAGAGTGTAGAGAAAAGGGAAAGCTCTTGCACAGTTGGTGGAAATGTACATTGAGACAGCTGCTATGGAGATTTTCCAGTAGTCATGTATGGATGTGAGATTGGACTATAAAGAAAGCTGAGCACCGAAGAATTGACGCTTTTGAACTGTGGTGTTGGAGAAGACTCTTGAGAGCCCCTTGGACTGCAAGAAGATCCAACCAGTCCATCCTAAAGGAGATGAGTCCTGGGTGTTCATTGGAAGGACTGATGTTGAAGCTGAAACTCCAACACTTTGGCCACCTGATGCAAAGAGCTGAGTCATTGGAAAAGACCCTGATGCTGGGAAAGATTGAGGGCAGGAGGAGAAGGAGACGACAGAGGATGAGATGGTTGGATGGCATCACCGACTCAATGGGCATGAGTTTGGGTAAACTCCAGGAGTTGGTGATGGACTGGGAGGCCTGGTGTGCTGCGGTTCATGAGGTCGCGAAGAGTTGGACATGACTGAGCAACTGAACTGAACTGAACTTATGGAGATCAACATGGAGATTCCTTAAAAAAACAGGAATAAAACCACCATATGACCCAACAATCCCAATACTAGGCATATACCCTGAGGTAACCAAAATGGAAAAAGACAGATGTGCCCCCATGTTCATTACAGCTCTATTTACAATAGCTAGTACATGGAAGCAACCTAGATGTCCACCAACAGATGAATGGATAAAGAAACTGTGGTATGTATATACAATGGAATATTCAGTTCAGTTCAGTTCAGTCACTCAGTTGTGTCCGACTCTTTGCCACCCCATGAATTGCAGCACGCCAGGCCTCTCTGTCCATCACCAACTCCCAGAGTCTACCCAAACTCATGGCCATGGAGTAAGTGATGCCATCCAACCATCTCATTCTCTGTCGTCCCCTTCTCCTCTTGCCCCCAATCCTACCCAGCATTAGGGTCTTTTCCAATGAGTCAACTCTTCGCATGAGGTGGCCAAAGTATTGGAGTTTCAGTTTCAACATCAGTCCTTCCAATGAATACCAGGATTGATCTCCTTTAGGATGGACTGATTGGATCTCTTTGCAGTCCAAGGGACTCTCAAGAGTCTTCTCCAACACCACAGTTCAAGAGCATCAATTCTGCGGCACTCAGCTTTCTTCACCGTCCAACTCTCACATCCATACATGACCACTGGAAAAACCATAGCCTTGACTAGATGGATTTTGTTGACAAAGTAATGTCTCTGCTTTTAAATATGCTATCTAGGTTGGCCATAACCCTCCTTCCAAGGAGTAAGCGTCTTTTAATTTCATGGCTGCAGTCACCATCAGGAGTGATTCTGGAGCCCAAAAAAATAAAGTCTGACACTGTTTCCTCTGTTTCTCCAGCTATATCCCATGAAGTGATGGGACCAGATGCCATGATCTTAGTTTTCTGAATGTTGAGCTTTAAGCCAACTTTTTCACTCTCCTCTTTCACTTTCATCAAGAGGCTCTTTAGTTCTTCTTCACTTTCTGCCATAAGGGTGGTGTCATCTGCATATCTGAGGTTATTGATATTTCTCCCGGCAATCTTGATTCCATCTTGTGTTTCTTCCAGCCCAGTGTTCTCATGATGTACTATGCATATAAGTTAAATAAGCAGGGTGACAATGTACATACAGCCTTGACGTACTCCTTTTCCTATTTGGAACCAGTCTGTTGTTCCATGTTCAGTTCTAACTGTTGCTTCCTGACCTGCATACAGGTTTCTCAGGAGACAGGTCAGATGGTCTGGTATTCCCATCTCTTTCAGAATTTTCCACAGTTTATTGTGATCCACACAGTCAAAGGCTTTGGCATAGTCAATAAAGCAGAAATAGATGTTTTTCTGGAACTCTCTTGCTTTTTCGATGATCCAGCGGATATTGGCAATTTGGTCTCTGGTTCCTCTGCCTTTTCTAAAACCAGCTTGAACATCTGGAGGTTCATGGTTCACGTATTGCTGAAGCCTGGCTTGGAGAATTTTGAGCATTACTTTATTAGCATGTGAGATGAGTGCAATTTTGTGGTAGTTTGAGCATTCTTTGGCATTGCCTTTCTTTGGGATTGGA
Organism: Giraffa tippelskirchi; assembly: GCF_054371585.1. Taxonomy (NCBI): domain Eukaryota; kingdom Metazoa; phylum Chordata; class Mammalia; order Artiodactyla; family Giraffidae; genus Giraffa; species Giraffa tippelskirchi. Next base: position 110,993,708 of record NC_137278.1, on the reverse strand, counting down.
ACGAAAACTGACCTTTCCAGTCCCGTGGCCACTGCTGAGTTTTCCAGATTTGCTGGCATATCAAGTGCAGCACTTTCACAGCATCATCTTTCAGCATTTGAAATAGCTCAACTGGAATTCCATCACCTCCACTAGCTTTGTTTGTAGCGATGCTTTCTAAGGCCCACTTGACTTCACATTCCAGGATGTCTAGCTCTAGGTGAGTGATCACACCATCTTGATTATCTGGGTCATGAAGATCTTTTTTGTGCAGTTCTTCTGTGTATTCTTGCCACCTCTTCTTAATATCTTCTACTTCTGTTAGGTCCATACCATTTCTGTTCTTGGAATATCACTCAGCCATAAAAAGGAATGAATTTTAGTCAGTTCTAATGAGGTGGATGAACCTAGAGCCCATTATACAGAGTGAAGTAAGTCATAAAGAGAAAAGCAAATATCATATACTAACATGTAAGTCTCATATATGGAATATAGAAAGATATTATTAATGAACCTATCTGCAGAACAGGAATGGAAACACAGATATTGCGAAAAAACTTATGGACATGGCTGCAGAGGGAGGAAGGAGAGGTATGGACAGAGTACCATGGAAACATACATTACCTTATGTAAAATAGATAGCCAAAGGGAAATTGCTGTATGACTCAGGGAAATCAAACGTAGATGGGTGTGATGGGGAAGGAGGTGGGAGAGATGTTCAAGTGGGAGGGGACATGGGTAAACCTGTGGCTGATTCATGTTGATGTTTGGTAGAAACCAACACCACACTGTAAATGTATTATCCTTCAATTAAAAATAAACAAATTTTTAAAAATCTGATAAAATATTTTAATATAGAACATATGAATAACTCATAACTCAGTAAAAAGTGAACCAACTTAGTTTAAACAACAGGAAAATCTTTGAACAGACACTTCACACAGGAAGTTTTATTCATATCAATTTCTTCATTTTCTAAGTAGCTTAGTTTCACCTTACCTTGATATATTTTGGACTTGACCCTTTCAAGTTAATTTTTCTAGAAGCAAAGATAGACACTTTTAATAAAAAGAGCAGGTCTGCTTTTATGTCAGAATTTTTAATATTTAGTTCTATTATTCAGTTTTGTTTCTAGATCTTCTCTTCTGATTTTAAGTATGTGGATCTCCTGTGCCTACCTTCTGTATTTTTTTTTCATAATTTACTCTTTTCTCTCAGATTTCACTTTTATTCCTTTACTTTCTGTATCTATCAGTGTGTATTCAGTCATATTTTCTCTCCTGTGGATACTTTTTCATCTCAATATTTATTTTTGAGTTGATTTTTTTTTTCTTCTGTTAATTTCATGAATATTTTGTTTTCCGTTTGGCTTTGAATTTCTGATTTATTGAGGTAAACCTTATCTGTGACAATTATTTAATTAGGTTTAATTCATATTGATGTTATGTATCAGTTTTTCTTTGCTTTGTGGTTTAGGGTATTTCTTCAACTGAAAAAAATTGGTTTTTTACTTTATCTTTTCTTTTCACACTGGTTATTTATGACTAATTGGTTCCTTTTACTGTTCTTGATAAGCCTTGTAATATTTTTCTGGACCAGTAATACTGAATTATTCTATGGATGGAGGATAAAACAGTTTGTGTGATTTCATCTATTAGTTTGAGATTACCTCCAGAGTAAAGGACATTTAACAAATGGTGTGTTGGGAGAGGTTGATTTTTGATTTTATATTACCCAGTGAGCTCACTTGCCTTCAGAATATTAGCTATTTGTCAGTGTTGTGGGAAGGCCATGATACCTCCAAACAGCGAGGGGAAAAGAGCAAACGAACCCTGAGGTTGAAGACTCACAGTTATCAGAGAACCAGAGGCAACTCACTTTTTACTACCTAGAATCAGAAAAGGCTTTGCAATTACCCTTTCTCCCAATAAGACAACCTTAGGAGGAGATCCTATTTAGCTTTACTCAGTCCAGTAAGTTAAGAAAGGGATGGGTGGGGAAGAACTGCATAAATTTGGTTATTTTAATCTATTGTTTTTATCACATTCTTAAATACATAGGACTTCCAATTTTACTCCAGACAAATCCCCGAGAGTACCCTAGGTCATTGCCAATGTCAGGTAGGCACTATTTGCCCAAAGTCATTAGCAAGGAGAAGCAACAACATAATCCCATTTGCTCATTTTTTTCAGTTTTATGTTTTTTGCATCATTGCAATGCCCAAGCCCAAAATTCTACTCCCTGCCTTGCCCTCCAAACCTTGATAAGACACACCACTTCAAAACAGAACACTAGAAGCTTTGTGTGTTTTTTGTTTTGTTTTGTTTTCCATTAATGATTGTTTTCTATTTATTACCCCACACTGATCTCATGGGAGGAAATCAGCCAAAGTATTATATGAGCACTAAAACAGTACTCTTACAAAATGAAAACGCTGAATCCCTGTAACATGTGTGAAGAGTTCCTGCAACTAGCATAATTCTGAAACTTTTATGAGAACAATTTATTTGGAGTTCTTTTAATAAGAGAAATTCTTAATGGAGGTAAGCCTTATAAATTCTGAAATTTTCATCTTTCAGATGATTTTAGATGGAAAAGATGCTTATGTGGCTAACATATTTGTCTTAGTAGGTAATCTTGGCAATTAAGTTTTAAATTATATTTTCCTTTATTAGAGTAAATTATTAACTCAAGTTTTAAAAGTATATGTAGAGGTAAGAAAAAAGAACACTTTTTGGAGACTTAGAAGTTAACAAATTTTGTTTTACTGAGGCACAAAATGAACTGCAAAACAACTGATATTACTTTTTATATAAATATTTGTTTAACAAAAGATTTTAAATTTGGATCAAAGATTCAAATAGGAGTATTTCAGGCATCAATATATAAACCGGATAGACAATCTCAGATTTCTTCATAGTTTCTTATGAGATTTTTCATCTTTGGTTTCTTCTGGATGCTATTTAAAGGACCAAACTCCTTTGTTTTGAGAATTAAATACTTAAAAAGATATAAATATAACACAGGATGGCAGTAATTCAGTCTATGTGCACATATGTCATTTTCCTGCTAAATCCATGAATAGTGAATGAGAAAATACCAGCATGGCAAACTAGGCAATAGGAATCTGGCAATGAGCCATATAACACACTAGAGTATTTACCTAACCATCTAGAATCTCAATATACATAGCAAAAATAAAACCATCTCTAAACTTCCCAGGTAGAATTCTTGAATAGAATATTTCATTAAGAGAATAGTTAGCATTATCTTAGAAGGCTCCTCAAGTCAGTTTAAGTGAAGTTTTGTATGAGTAAAGTCAGGAGGGGTTGAAGCTTTTCACTAAAATGGAGATTTTTTTTTTTTATATATAACCTATTCTGAAATAGAGAATAAGTTAAAAGACTGGAGCAAGTATAAAGTTTTATAGACCATAGTGCAATGTCGGCTACCTTTCAGAGAACCATAATCTCTATTTAATAATCCATTCTCTAAGGGCTTTGGGATTTCAGATAAATTTAAATAAATCAGCCTTGAGTTTTCAGACAGAATTAGAGAACCTCTGATTTATGGCCCACTCAGACTTGTACCTGTAATAGTGTAATGACAAAATAGGAGACAATTTGAGATAAGTGTCAGCTAAGATTACACTTAAAACTCATGCTCAACTGGGTCTTGTCCATGTGGTTTGCTCTTTGTAGCTTTGTTTTATCAGTGTATCAAAAGACACTTATATTTTATAGAACCTTTCAAAATTTATTACTTTCACAAAGGAAAAAATACATATAAATGGAAAAAATTCTGTGTACTGATTTGAAGCCCACACTAAGGTTTAAAAGGTAAAATCAAAATATTATTCTATCTTGTGCTCTATCAACCTTGTTTTAAAAATTTCTATTTTGGGCTATAAAACTATAAACCAGCACTTATTCAGAGATTAAAATTTTGTTGGCATGGTCATATTGAAATACTCTGAAGGTTACTGGGTAGAGATTTTTTTCCACTATTGTTTTTTGTATTCAGTATATGCAATTTTCAATTGGGAATATAACTGAGAGATGATGGAGAAATTAACTTTTCTCAGTTTATGATAGTAAACAAGGTATTTTGCTATACTTTACATTTCTAATAAAGTAATAAGAGGTGACATAGTTGCCTGAGGGCACAATATCAGACTTGGCACAATATCAGATTACACATGAATGAAGTAAGGCAATGACTTTTAAAAATTTAAATACTGCTAGTTTCAAAAATAAATCCATTAATCAAAATATACTTTAAAACATGACTGAATATAATTTATAAAAGTTTAATATGTATTCACTATAGAAATTCTGTGAAATAGAGAAAGATATAAGGAATAAAAGCAATATTATACCTAATCTCACTTTCTAGCTGCCAAAAACCTCAGCATATATAATATTATTTTGGTGTATTAATTTCCAGTATTTTATATGTTCATGTATGTATTTACATTTGAAATTGGAATTACTTACGATTATGGAAGTATTGTATCTTGCTTTTGGTTATTTTAGATGATTTAAAAAATATTTTCCCTATCATCCAATATTCTTCCACAGAATTTTAAGATTAACATAGTAGTTTGTGATATATTTATTATATATGTATGTAGCATTATTTAACTGTTTCTCTTGCAGTAGACACAATGTAGTGAGCTATACATGAATATCAGTTGATGATGATATGACTTTTACTTGAGAGTTATAAATCTGAATAAATTAGAGAAAAAATGAAGAAGAAAGACATGATATGAAAACAAGAGTTAGAAATTAATGATGTCTACAAAGAGATACATTTAAGTCCCAAATTAAAGGAATTAATGTACCCATGTTGCATTATTTTACTAAACTGAGTTAAAATTGAGGTTATAAATATTCTTTTAGTGTTCCAAACTAACTTAACTAAGTTTAAGCCATATATGCATAGTTTAAGTATTTTGATTTATTTGCACATTTTAATTCAAATGATTATTTTCCATATGGTTATGCAATTTTTATTGTGTTCCAGATGTGACATGCAAATCAAATTACTTTCACATTATGCTATCTAATTAGACATTAATAGAAAAAAAATCTCTGTTATTTCTCATTTTGTAACTCTCATTGAAAAGTAAAAATTTTAAGGAAAAAATTAATAAGCTTTTAATATATAAGTTTCTGCTAATTAAGATTGCCTTTTCAGTTAAATAACATAAGGGGATACAAACAATCTTTGAGTAAAGCATGTAAATTGACTCCTAAAAACAAACTGAAATATAGCTGTATATGAGAGAGAAGAAATTAATCTGGTACTTATGAGAGAAGGAGGAGAGAATAAAATCTTTTCAAAAATTTTATTGGAAATTTCATCAGATGTTGGTTCTGATTTTTTAGATTTCTGGGGTTGTCAATACATTGGACCATAGAAAATCAAAGATAAGGTATATATATATATACACACACACACACACACACATACACATATATATGTAAAGCAGATGAGTTAAATATACCCATAATTTTCATTAATCACTGAAGTACATTTTCTTTTAGATTTCTTACTAATATTATTATATCTTGTACTCTTAACCTTAGACAACTATATATACCTCCTTTTTTAAGGTAAGTACAAATATAAGAACTAAGTTTAAAATTTAGATATGTAGTTTTAAAGGATATATAACTCTACTTACACCAATGGTCAGATCATCTGCAGATAAAATCAACAAGGAAACATCAACTTAAGTGTCACATTAGACCAGACAGACTTAAAGTGAAAGTGAAATTGAAATCACTCAGTCGTGTCCGACTCTTTGTGACCCCATGGACTGTAGCCCACCAGGCTCCTCCATCCATGGAATTTTCTAGGTAAGAGTGCTGGAGTGGGTTGCCATTTCCTTCTCCAGGGGATCTTCCCAACCTGGGGATCGAACCCAGGTCTCCCGCACTGTAGGCAGACACTTTACCGTCTGAGCCACCAGGGAATCCTAGACAGACTTAACATATATATAAATACAGACACACACACACACACACACTGTTTCTTCCCCAAACAGCAGAATACTTATATTTTCAAGCACACAGGGAATATTCTTCATCAAGGATCACACACTAGGCCACAAAACAAATCTTAATAATTTTAAGAAGACTGAAATTATATCAAGTATTTTTTCTGACCTTAACAGTATGAAACTAAAAATAAATCACAAGAAGAAAACTGAAGATTTCTCAAATATATACAGGGTAAATAACATCCAACTGAGTTATTCATCCAACCAAGAATCAAAGAGGAAAACAAAGCGAAATAAAATAATTTTGAGAAACAAGAAAATGAAAATACAATATAACAAAATCAATGGGAATGCACCAAAAGTAGTTCTAAGAGGAAAATTTCTAGCAATACATGTTCAGCTCGGGAAACAAGAAAAATCTCAAATAAACATCTGAAGTTTACTCTTCAAAGAACTAGAAAAAGAAATGAAGCCCCAAATGAAAAGGAAAGAAAAAATAAACACCAGAACAGAAATAAATAAAATAGAGATTAAAAAAGTCAATAGAAAAAAATCAATGAAACCAAGAGCTGGGTTTTTTGGAAAATTAAACAAAATTGACAAACTATCAGGTAGATTCACCAATATAAAGAGAGAGGGCTAAATAAATAAAATCAGAAACAAAAGAGAATACGTTACAATAGATATCACAGACCAAGGATCATAAGAGACTACTATAAACATTTATATACCAAAATTGAGCTTTGTAAAATAAATGCATACATTCCCAGAAACCTACAGCCTTTTCACCTAAAACATGAAGAAAGAAAATCTGAACAGACTGCTTACTAGCAAGGAGATCGAATCAGTAATTAAAAAAAAAAATACTAACTCCCAACAAAATAAGTCCAGAACCAGACAGTTTCACTCATGTATTCTATCAAACATTCAAATAAGAATTAATCCTTCTCAAACTCCTCCAAAAATAGAAAGGAATGCTTCCAAATGCACACTACAAGGGCAGCATTATCCTAATACCAAAACCAGATGAGGATATCACAGAAAAGAAAATTATAGGATAGTATCTTTGTTGAATACAAACTCAAAAATCCCCAACAAAATTTTAGCAAACTAAATTCAACAATACATTAAAAAGATCATACACTATGATCAAGTAGTGTTTATTCAAAGGATCAGAGATAGTTCAATATCTACAGATCAATTAATGGGATACATCACATCAACAAAATGAAAGATAAAAATGACATAACCATCTCAATAAATGCATAAAAAGCATCTAACAAAATTCAACATTCATTTATGATAAATACTCTCAATAAATGGGGATATGGAGCAAATGTACCTCAACATAATACAGGCCATATATGACAAGTCCACAGTTAACATCATACTCAAGGCTAAAATCTGACAGCTTTTCCTCTAAGATCAGGAACAAGACAAAAATGTCCATATGTGCTGTTTTTATTGTCATGGTATGGAAGCCCTAGCCAGAGCAATTACACAAGAAAAAGTAATAAAAGGCATCCAAATCAGAAAGGAAAAAGTAAAATTATCCCATTTGGAAAAAGAAGCAACAGTTAGAACCAGACATGGAACAACAGACTGGTTCAAAATTTGGAAAGGAGTACGTCAAGGCTTTATATTGTCACCCTGCTTATTTAACTTGCATGCAGAGTACATCATGTAAAAATGCTGGGCTAGATGAATCACAAGCTGGAATCAAGATTGCCAGGAGAAATATCAACAACCTAAGACATGCAGATGATACCACTCTAATGGCAGAAAATGAAGAGGAACTCAAGAGCCTTTTTATAAGGGTGAAGGAGGAAGATGGAAAAGCTAACTTAAAACTCAGCATTCAGAAAGCTACGATCATGGCATTCAGTCCCATCACCTCCTGCAAACAGACAGGGAAAAATTGGAAGCCGTGACAGCTTTAATTTTCTTGGGCTCCAAAATCACTGCAGACAGTGGCTGCAGCCATGAAATTAAAAGATGCTTGCTCTTTGAGAGGAAAGCTATGATAAACCTAGACAGCATATTAAAAAACAGAGACATCACTTTGCCGACAAAGGTCTGTATAGTCAAAACTATGGTTTTTCCAGTAGTCATGTACAGATGTGAGAGTTGGATCATAAAGATGGCTGAGCACCAAAGAATTGATGCTTTCAAATTGTGGTGCTGGAGCAGACTCTTGAAATTTCTTTGGACAGCAAGATCATCAAACCAGTCAATCCTAAAGGAAATCAACTCTGAATATTCATTGGAAGGACTGTTGCTGAAGCTTCAATATTTTGGTTAGCTAATGCGAAGAGCTGACTCATTGGAAAAGACCATGATGCTGGAAAAGACTGAAAGCAAAAGAAGAGGGCAGCAGAGGATGAGATGTTTAGATAGCATCATGGATTTAATGAACATTAATTTGAGCAAACTCTTGGAGATAGTGGAAGATGGAGGAGCCTGGCTTGTTACAGTCCATGGGGTCACAAAGAGTCATACATGACCAAGTGACTGAACAACAACAACTGCATATAAAGTCTATCATTCAGTCTGTCATTCAATCTATCTTTGGTTAAAAGCATATAGAGCCTGGGGCTACCATGGTGGCTCAGTGGTAAAGAATCTGCCTGCCAATGTGGGAGACAAGGATTTGACCCCTGATCCAAGAAGACCCCACATGCTGTGGAACGACAAAGTCCTGTGCACCTCAACTATGGAGCCTGTGCTCTAGAGCCTGGGAGCCACAGCTACTGAGCCCATGAGCCACCATTACTGAAGCTTGAGTGCCCTAGAGTCCTTATTCTGCAATAAGCCACTGCAGAGTCCCTGCTCTGCAACAAGAGAAGCCACAGCAATGAGAAGCCTGCACGCTGCAACTAGAGAGTAGCCACCACTTGCTGCAACTAGAGAAAAGCCCGTGCAACAGTGAAGACCCAGCACAGCCAAAAATTTAAAAAATAATAATAATAAAAGTATATACAGCTCCAGAATCCAATCTATGTATCATTTTGAACATAAATGCATTTTGTCCTTAAAACTCTCCCAACTATATTTGCTTTGAGCAATGAACAGTGGCTATGGGTTAAGTACAATCCTCCTCACATATTTAATATGGTAGGTGCTCTATAACTCTATAACAACTCCAAATTTGTGCACAAATTTGGAATTGAATTTTTCTGTATGCACAGCTGGATTCGTAATGCATGACTATTTATAAATAACCTAAATACACAAAAATGCATGGATAATATATAGATAATCTTGATATTCAAACCTTAAGCTGGTGACCCAAGTGGCATCATCATGCCCCATCAGTGAAAAGTAATCAGTATCCACTATAATTTTCTGGGCCAATTGCTTTAAAATATATTATTTTGTGCAGTTTAGAAAGGATTTTTGTCACACAATAAAGTCTTCCCACGTGACAAAATAAGAGTTAAGTATTATGGTACGGAATCCAGGGGAAAAAAAGCAATAATTTATACAAAGGAATAAACTTTTGTCATATGTTGAGTAAAGAAATGTTTTTGTATCTTTAGTTATTTATATGTTGCAGACCATTTGGAGCACAGGTTAACTGACAATTCATTTTATCCAGTCAACTTTTAAAGTACAATTAATAATTTATATTTGAAAACATTCATTATATATGAAAAACAGATTTGTCCAAGAGCTCCTCAGCCCGCACTTCATCTGCTCAATGGAGAGCCTGTTGGCGTTGGTTCTTGTGGATGGTTTGCAGAAGACCATCCCAAATCCCTAGCAATCACTGGATATCCTCCAGAATCAGCCTCAATTTAAGCGTGAAGGAGAATTAATGCAGAGGTTCCCTCCAGCTCCTAAGCTCTGAGCATTTAATCACTGCTTTGGCTTTGCCGAGGGCAATCAGTGCATCAGAGCTGTGACTCATCCATGAGTGAGCTGAGTCTGGTATGGACCTGGATGGATGAGAGCATAATTATACTCTTGTCTTTTTCACAGCAGGAGCAACCAGTATATTTAGAGTGCTCTGCATGGTCTGAGATCATATTTGATTTACTGACCTGAAGATGAAAAACTTCTCATATGAATAGCCAACTCATGAAATAGCTAGTCTCTCCTTTTTTCTCCATCTCTTCCTATTCTTGTTGATGGTGAGTAAGATTTCATCTTAAATATTTCTGACATTTTTTATTAGAAATTTATGGAAATGAGATTATGTTTCTCGCTTGCTTGATTTTCTTTACATCTTAGATTGCCTCAATTTCTTTTTGAATATGAACTCATTAAATTTCCTGATTTTATGTCAATACATCTGTTGATATTAGAGATCACTTAGTTCAAGTCATATAACTGCCAGTTAAATGTGTTCTTTCAAGGTTTACTATTGGTACCTTGCAACCCTGAAAGTCTGGATGATTATTAAGAGGCATACATAGATTTCCCAACGTAGTACAGTGATTTTCTATAGTGAGTTTGCATCTAATCTGATGTTCGCTATCCTAAATTATTTATCCTAAACTATCTTAAATTATTTCAATCTACACAAAAATTTCTATGAGATAATTTTTTGTCATCTCCGTTTAATAAATCTGAAAAGAAAGACTTTGATTTTATGAGATTCGAAAAGCCAGGCCCAAAAAGCAAGTAAGTGGTGGACCACAGAGTGAATCCTGTCCCATGGTCTTAATCAATAGTACATACTACCTCACACACAAAAAAGGTACATACTGAAAGCTATGAAAGTATTTAGATAGGCTGTTTTTAAAATAGTTAAATTCTCTAAAACTGAAATATATTTTCTGTGTCAAATCCCAGGCAATCCATTGAAAGTTTTTAAGAGTTTAGATTTTACTGTAATCTTTTGTATAAGAGCCAGATCTTTACCTGAATCTACTTTTATCATACTCTATGATGATTTGATAGTGTTCAACACAGCTAAACTAATAACGTATATCAATGATCTTTAGTCTGTATTTTGAAAAATCTTTATCAAATATGAGACTACAATCTTGTGACAAAAATATAGTACTGAGATCCATTACTTCACACATTGTCAAATGGAAATCCTGGTGAATATTTTATTCATGAGATTTCTCAATGTAAGTTTTCAAGATATTAAGCAGCCTAATTATTTTCAAAAGTAGATATGTGCAGTAAGATCAATAGGAATACAATTTTAGAATTAGGCTATTTTCACATTAGTTCTGTAGCACAGATTTTAGAACACACTTGAAATGTGGAACTTGTAAAAACACTTTAGTTTTCCCATCTTATCAAAATGAAATAAGCTGGTGTCTCCACACTTGTAATGGAGAATTCCCAAAAGCACCCTGAATTGTCCACCTAGTCGGACATTTCTACCATGCATAATTATTTTTTAATTCCAAAAATCTCACATTATGATTTGACCAAAATTCCTGGAAGAATTAGGGGTATATACAACTTGATAACTATTTTTCTATGTTTATATTTAACTGTCCATTCCTGGACAGTTGCAGCCCCTCTTTTTGTATGTAAGATTTCGTGTATAATAAAGGGAAGTGAGCACACCAAATAACTGGAGGCTCTGATTCATGTTGTAGGCCTTTGATACAGACCTGACTGAGTGACCACTTGTCTGATCACCTTCAGAACTCCAAAGAGCTGGAGTCTTTAAGTTTTCACATTTTCCTATCTTGTTTTGTGTATCAGTTCAGTTGCTCAGTCATGTCTGACTCTTTGTGACCCCATGGACTGCAGCATGCCAGGCTTCCCTGTCCACAACCAACTCCCAGAGCCTACTCAAACTCATGTCCATTGAGTCGGTGATGCCATCCAACCGTCTCATCCTGTTTGCCCTTTCTCCTCCTGCCTTTAATCTTTTCCAGCATCAGGGTCTTTTCCAATGGGTCAGTTCTTTGCATCAGGTTGCTAAAGTATCAGAGTTTCAGCTTCAGCATCAGTCCTTCCAATGAATATTCAGTACTGATTTCCTTTAGGATGGACTGGTTAGATCTCCTTGCAGTCCAAGGGACTTCTCAAGAGTCTTCTCCAACACTACAGTTCAAAACCATCAATTCTTCAGTGCTCAGCTTTCTTTATAGTCCAACTCTCACATCCATACATGATTACTGGAAAAACCATAGCTTTGGCTAGATGGACCTTTGTTGGGAATTTTTTTAATATGCTGTCTAGGTTGGTCATAGCTTTTCTTCCAAGGAGTAAGCATCTTTTAATTCCATGACTGCAGCCACCTTCTGCAGTGATTTTGGAGCCCAAGAAAATAAAGTCTCTCACTGTTTCCATTGTTTCCCCACCTGTTTGCCATGAAGTGATGGGACTATATGCCATGATCTTAGTTTTTTGAGTGTTGAATTTTGAGCCAACTTTTTCACTCTCCTCTTTCATTTTCATCAAGAGGCTCTTTGTTCTTCTTCACTTTCTGCCATAAGGGTGGTGTCATCTGCATATCTGATATTTCTCCTGGCAATCTTGATTCAGCTTGTGCTTCATCCAGCCTGGCATTTAGCATGATATACTCTGCATATAAGTTAAATAATCAGGGTGACAATGACGTACTTGACATACTCCTTTCTCAATTTGGAACCAGTCTGTTGTTCCATGTCCGATTCTAACTGTTGCTTCTTGACCTGCATACAGATTTCTCAGGAGGTAGGTCAGGTCGTCTGGTATTCCCATCTCTTTAAGAATTTTTTCACAGTTTGTTGTGATCCACACAGTCAAAGGCTTTGACGTAGTCAATAAAGCAGAAGTAGATGTTTTATGTATAGCTCCAACTAAAATAATGACTGATAATAGTGGGCTATCCTATGAATTTGTAGCCACAGAGAGAAACTACTTCTGTTGTACACATTCCTGTGTGTAGGGATCATAGGCCTTTATATATGCCTTAACATATCTGACTGTGTCTAAGAAATACTACATCCTTCCATCCTATCTTAAACAGTTTACCTTGGAAACTGAATTCACATGAACAGTATAAGGTGGTTTAAAAGTTGTGTTTGAAGAAAAGAGCATGTTGATATATCGATACAACACAATTTTCAATATTTATCTAAACCAAATATATTGCTTATCCTGTTCACAGCCCCAGTTGTCTTGCTGTATCTCACTGCGCGCCCTGTTTGTTGAACCCATGGTAGACAAGGTGTGAGTGGAGAAGCTGGAAGAAAACTCAAAGAGCTATAGGAACTGCAGATGTGGTTATTCTCTTCTGGCAGCAGACATGCAATATATAGTCTCTACAGTCTTGGGTGACCAAACGGGACACAGCAATGCCACTGCTTTTTTAGGTGGAGCTCATTCAGGCTTACCACAAAGTAGCCCGTGACCAAGTGAGTACCTTGTGATGCGCATATAAATGATTTCAGCTATTACACAGTCATTATTTACAAAAAGTGCGGTGAGAGACCTTGAGCATGACATCTTGGCTAATTTGCTCTCTCCCCACACCAACCCAAATTTTATTTGCGTAATTGGACTATTCATCCCATCCCAAAGAAATCAGTCTACTTCCTGTATTTTCACCACTTTCACCCCTTTGGAGGAATAGACAAGTGGAAAACATAGCAGTTATGCTAATCTAGTCTTTGTTTCAATAATGTACCAATTTAATCATGACTCATGATAGCAATCATGACTCATGGACTTCCCTGGTAGCTCAGACAGTAAAGCGTCTGCTTACAATGCTGGAGACCTGGATTCAATCCTTGGGTCGGGAAGATCTCCTGGAGAAGCAAATGGCAACCCACTCCAGTATTCTTGCCTGGAAAATCCCACGGATGGAGGAGTCTTGTAGGCTACAGTCCATGGGGTCACAAAGAATCGGACACGACTGAGCCACTTCAATTTCCTTTCATGATAGCAATAGGATTCTTAACCATTACTTTCAGAAAGTAGAGTATGATTTTTCCCCAAACCATTTACTTATTCTTGTCATCATTCTTTTATTATTCCAGTGCTTGAAATTCTGATACAAGGATGTATTTTTAAGTGTTCTTGTTTTTGGAAAAATATCAGTAGGCTCCCAGCAAATCTCTTAAAGCAGTGAAACTGCATTCAGATTTTGCATTAAAATGACAGATGAAAGGAGACAGACACTGATGCAATATAGGAGCAAGGCAGCCAGGTGCATAGTAAGGATTATCTTTGGTAATTTAAAAAAGGAGAGGGGTGGGGCATGGGGGAAAGCTGTGCACATCAGTCTAAAACCGGGAATGGAAACCCACTGAATTCAAGGTGTGTCATTTATTCCATCATTGCCTTGCATGAGCCACCGTCCCTTCCTCCTCTACCTTATCCTTCTATTTCTTCAGTGTCCACCCACATGAATTGTTGCTGCCACCTATTCTCCTCCAAGGGAGATAGGAGGATGGACTGGCAGCTTCAGTTCTCCAGAGAGCTGGTGCAGTGCCAGTTCTGGAAATGAGTTCACTGTGAGTGCTGAATACCTTCTGAGCACCGAGATTTCACACTGTGCTAACATGCTTGCAGTTCCATATTTGATGCCCTGTGTGATTACAAATGTTTAACAGGCTAGTAAGATTACCTGTAGGAAACATCTGTAGAAACTATATTTTAGAATGATTTCTAAATGTCTTTTTTTTTCTTTTCTGAAAAACAGGACAGGATTCAGAGGCTATTCACTTGTAATAGAATAATGATAGCATCTAAGGCTTCTGGAATGAGCTTTTAAGGAGAGCAATTAAAAATGTATCCACGACAGAATAAGAATGTACACTGATAGTACAAGGAATTTTATTTTATTTTCTTTTCCTACATTCCATATGTGTACCAGGCTCCTTGCATCATTCTCTCCAAGGGTCTTTGAAATATATTCTTTTAGTTGCAAAGTGTCATACTGAACATAAAAGGCATGACAGTAAAATAACAAAGACAATTACTAACAAATACCACAGTGAGTGCTGACCTTCTAAGAAAGCACTCTGGGAGACTATGTTAATTACAATGAAGCTACCCTGGCTTGAAATCTTTTCCAGAATTCTCTTCTGGAATTGTGTTCAGAGAGCCTGTTTTACAAATCACCTAAGAAAATGAATTTCATTACCTTGTGGTCACACCTTGTCTATTCTCGCTGCTGTGAATGCACTCAGGATGGGTTTTAAAACTGAGATGTTTCATAACAGTTTTGAATTTGATGGGAGAGCATTTGTTACTAAGAGAACTTACCAGTTTCTGATTTTTTTTTTAAAAAAACAGAATCTCTCTTTTCAAGTATTCATGAACTGCTTATTGAATTTCAACAAGAAGTTCATGAATTGTTCAGCATCTAGCAAGATTGATTAAATAACATCTAGACCATTTCCATAGAAATGGGCTTATTATTAGTAGTAACTTCCAGTATTTTCACATGGTAGGTCAAAAGAAAATAATGTTTTAAAAACTCATGAAAAAGTATGTTCAGTTTTCAGAAGTTCCAAAAAATGAGACACTTACCCTGGGGTAAAAACTCATAGTTAACTCTATCAGCTTTCCCCCAACCCCTCAACCCCCCCCAAAATGAAATGCATGAAACTGAAAAACTACAATTAAAAATAAAATAATGGTTTTGACTATAATAACCACAGTAAAGAAAAATAAAATTGGATTCTTCAGTTGCATATGAATAACTCAATCATAGCAACTATAAGGCTCTTAATTTAAAAACAATACAAACACCATTCTTCCTCCTCAGTACCCAAAATTACTTCTTATTTTATGGGTGAAAAAGCATCACTAACCCATACTTGAACTGACATGGAAACCATATGCAGAAACCTACTGAGACTCAAGGATATTCCCACAACACCCCTACTGCCTTAGTGGAATATGATATGGTATAGTTTATTGTTTTAATTATCACTTAATGTTCACCTTCTGATTGTTTCTATTCATAGAAGTGAAATAAAAGTACTTGCTGTGTACTGAGCTTTGCCATCTTTTAGTAGAAATAAAGGATGAGAACTCAGTTATTCCTTTTGTAATGATTCCAAATACTTAAAACAGTTAATCTTGCTTTTATCATCTTCTCAGTATCTCAGTGTTCAACTCTCTTTAGGATCTTTCTACTCAAAGTGTGAAACAATCAGTAACACCTTCATCACTTGGGAGTTTGTTAGAAATGAAAAGTCCCAGACATATTTTAGAGCTATTCAATTAAACCCTGCCTTTTAACAATATAACCAACTATGCAATTTAATTTTTGTGATACACTGCACTAGGAGACAAAACTATGGTATGAATTTTGGTTCTACCTTTGTGACTGATCAACGAAGGGTCATATTCCTTATACATAGGGTGTGAATAATATACCTATAGGTTTTTTTATGCATACATTTTGGCATTTAACAAGGTTTCCTCCACTCTTTCCCTAGGTAAACAAAACAGTCCTTCATGTCCTATTGCAATTCACCTAATCTCCTAGCAGCGTATCTATCGATAATATTTGTTCCTCAGAATATTGTATCTGACAAAAGTCCACTCCATAGTCAAGCAGAGTTGGATTTCAAAACTGATGCTATCTTTAGGAAGATTTTTAATGAAGATTAAATGAAATAATTAAAAATAAAATGTTTAGCAGTTTTTCTGAGATAGAATAAGCTTTCAACAATTTGGTTCAAATGAATATGAATTTGCTCTAAACCAATTGAATGAAATGAATACTGTATTGTTTTGTTAGTGTAAAACCAGTAGAATCTGGTTCTAAAGATCTAACTCATTGACCAGAGTTTGATGAGATTCTTAAAGGTGTACATGTTTTCTATAAAGTCTTTAGCATGTATTGTATATGGAGGCCTTTTGAATCAATTATTTAATTCTTTGGTTATCTGGCCATACCAGTTTTCACTCTCCTTTATTTTCCTCTTTCAAGTATCTAATTCTCATGCAATAGTTAAATTTCCACACCTTCATGAAAAAAAAAAAATCATTGAGACTAAGTTCTGGTTCTTTGAAAGATAAACAAAATGGACAAACCATTTACTAGATTCACCAAGAAATAGAGAGAAGCCTAAATAAATAAAATCAGAAATGAAAGAGATGCTATAACTGATACTGCAGTTATACAAAACATTATAAGAAACTACTATGAACAATTATATACCAGCAAAATGAACAAAACAGAAGAAATAGATAAATTCCAAGAAATATACAACCTACCAAGACTGAATCCTGAAGAAATAGAAAGTCTGAACAAACAAATAACTAATAAGGAAATTAAATCAGTAATCAAAAGCCTTTCAACAAACAAAAGTCCAGGATTGGATTTCTTCTCTGCTAAACTCTACCACACATTCAAAGAAGAACTAACACCAACCGTTCTCAAACTCATCCAAAAGCAGAAGAGGAAGGGATACTTTCAAACTCATATCATACAGCCAGAATTACCCTGATACCAAAACCAGAAAAAAAATGCCACAAGACAAGAAAATTACAGGACAATATCACTGTTGAATGCAGGTGCAAAATTCTCAAAGTATTAGCAAATTGACTTCAACAATATGCTGAAAGGATTATATACCATGATCAAGTGAGATTTATTCCATGGATGCAAGGATAGTTCAATAAAAGATTGATCAAAATCAGTCAATGTGGTATACCACATTAACAAAAGAGAAAAAATAATACAACCATCTCTGTAGATGAAGAAAAAGCATCTGAAAATATTCAACATCCATTTATGATAAAAACTCTCAACAAAGTGGATATAAGGGAAATACAACATGATAAAGGCCATGTATAGGAAGCCCACAGCTAACACAATACTCAATGGTGAAAATCTGAAAACTTTTCCCCTATTACCAGGGGCAATATAAGGATGCCTACTCGCAACTTTTTTTCACATAGTATTTGATGTCCCAGCCAGAGCATTTAGGCAAGAAAAGGTAAGGAAAGGCATCCAATCAGAAAGGAAGAATTAAAACTGTCACTATATGCAGAGGATATAATACTACATGTAGAAAACCCTAGGAGTCCAAAGAACTTAAGACTAATCAATTTACTCAGAAAAATTTCATGATCTTACATCAATATAAAGAAATCTGTCATGTTTCTATACATGAATAAGAAACTAGAAAGAGAAATGAAGCAAACAACCCCATTTACAATTGCTTCAAAAGAATAAAATACCTAGGAATAATTTAACCAAGGAGGTGAAAGATTTGTACACTAAAACTATAAGACACTGATAAAGAAACTGAAGAAAATGTAAATAAATGATATTCTGTGTTCATGAGTTAAAAGTATTAATACTGTTAAAATGTTTGTACTACCCAAATAGTGTACAGATTCAATACAATCCCTGTCAAAATTCCACTGTTGTTTTTCAGATTTAGAACAAACCATCCTGAAATGTGTATGGAACCACAAAAGACCTTGAATATACTACGAGTAGCCTAATGAATCTTGGGAAAGAAGAACAAAGCTGGAGACTTTGTGCTCTCTGATTTATTTTATTTATTTATTTTTTTTTTAAATTTTTTACTGCCTCCCTCTGGGGAGGACGCCTCCAATGCAGGTAGAGCTCACGAGTAAAAGCCACGGCCAACCAGCTGGCTCTCATTTCTCTGATTAAAGATATATTACAAAGCTATAGGAATCAGAATAATATGGCATTGGCATAAAAAAAGACTCAGAACAATGGAACAGAATAGAAATCCAAGAAATAAACCTATGCATACATAAACAGTCAATTTATATTAAAATTAAAACAAAGAAAATATAATGGAGGAAAAATTACCTTTTCAGAGACAATATTGGGGAAACTGGACAGCCACATACAAGAGAATGAAACTCAACCACTATTTCACATCATACACACACACACACACACACACACACACACACACACACAACTTAAAATGGGTTAAAGATTTGAATGTAACAGATAAAACCATAAACTTCTAGAAGAAAACATAGGGAGGATTTAACAAATCCTAGTTTTCTTAACAGGTAGAGACTACTGATTTTTTTAAAAAAAATTTTCATAGCTTGTGCTTGGTTTCTCATCTTACATCCCATTTAGCTTTGAAATTTGGCAAGTATCTTGAATAAAAACTGATGAATATTGGTATCAGTTCTCTGTACCACCCATCTGACTGAGATACTGGCTCCTTATGTTTTCTTTTTTTGTCTTTGTATTCTCAGAAAGCAGCCTGAAGCTGTGCTGCTTCTCTACCTATTAGTAGAGGCCTTTTCTCTAGGTTTGTCCTTCTGCCTCACATTTAAAATTGTGAGAAAATGGAAGAGCTATAAAATGTTGGTTGGTTTAACCTCATAATTGTTTATTTCTCAATGATTATGTCAACAAAATTCTAAGTTGTTCTTCAGTGTCTATAACTTTTAAATATATTTTTTAAAAATCAGACTTTTTGATCTCTTGTGGAATATTTGTGTGTTACAAGATACCCTGTCTTAGCCCAAATTAGAAGTCCACTTATATAGCACTATTTCTAACATATAGGTTTGTTTAATTTTATGGAGCAAGGAGTTTAGCTGCATTGTTCATCACTGCATTCCAAATGCCTATCTTCTATAACCATATCATAATAGGAACTCAACAAATCTGTATTGATTGAATGAATATACAGTGCCCAAATAAAATATGTATGTCCCAGATAAAATCCATCTACTCCTTTCTTTCCTTTTATTGTCAAAGGTAGGTAAGGAAGGGTTAAAAACTAAAGCTCTCGATTTTGGGAATCAGGAGAACCATGTTAAATTTATCTTCTCTGACAATCAGATTTCATTATCTATAAATGCATTTACTCTCTCAGTATCTTGTTTCAAAAATGAAATGGCACAATATTTGTAAAGAAGTTTTTAAATCTCAGAGTCAATCATCAGTTGTATTTCATTCCCCCATATCACACAAAGAACAGCTCTATAATCTGTTTTCATTGAAAAGTCCAAGTTAATTAGAAGGAGGAAAAGTAAAAGTAATGCATAAAATATCTCTTTCTGGTTTCTACTAACAATATCCACTTTTCCCGTATTTAAACTCAGTTTTGCTTAGGCTGTAGGAACATGGGAAGAACTGATTTACTATGACTGAATTAGAGCACTGGTGCAGTGATAAGGTGAAAGAGTTGATCCAGTCATTCTGAATGGTCCATTGGATTTTATAAAACAAAAGACTAGTGACACTAGTGACACTTGAAAGATTTCTGATTCTAAAAATGATGCATGATCACAGTAGACTCAATGCTTATTAGTTCAAAATCTAATTCTTTCACTTCATTGTTGGAAGTTCCTCTCCCCTCCCCTCCTTAGGTCACTGGCAATCTTGAAGAAGGAATAGTTATCCTTCACAGACTTAGACCCAGGGGGAGCTGTATTAGTAGAAAATATAAGTTTATATATTCTGCTTATACTTCTACTGATAAACAGCCCTTGAAGCAAAATAATCCTTTACAGACCAGTATGGAGGATTATCAAGAGAAAAAGTCATTTTTACATCCACTGAACTGAATTGAAAATTATAGCCAGATGATGTGATCCAGATATTAGTAATTTCTAGTTCTTCAAGGAACAAATTGATTAAGTTTAAAACAAATGAAAGATTAATATGAAACTAAATCTTTTACTGTTGCAGCTTGCTTCAGAATCTTTTCATAACAAAAATATTTTGCTGATTTTAATAAATGAATAAATTCATTTTTTAAATCCAATACACTTTTACTCAGAATCTATTATATGGCATTAAAACTAGTGATAAATTGAAACAAGCAAAAGTATGTATCTGTTTTAAATCTTGAGAATTGATTCTGAAACAATGTTTCAAGTATGTATATATGATATCAAGGAAACATCATTTTTACTTTCTCTTGGGTTATCAAATTTTTGTCTAGAAACAAAATAATGTTCTTTTAAAATAAAAACTTTTCTTCTTATTATGGTAATATAAGGTCAAAATTTCAAACCACATATACCTTGATATATGTTAGAAAAATGTTCACATTATCAGTATTGCCTTTTATGCATTTAACTACTGACATTATATATGTGACAAAATTCATTCTAATTCAATTGGAAAGGGAGTACATCAAGGCTATATATTGTTACCCTTGCTTATTTAACTTATATGCAGAGTACATCATATGAAATGCTGGGCTGGATGAATCACAAGCTGGAGTCAAGATTGCTGGGAGAAATATCAACAACCTAAGAGAAGGAGATGATAACACTCTAATGGCAGAAAGTGAAGAGGAACTAAAGAGCCTTTTAGTGAAGGTGAAAGAAGAGGGTGAAAAAGTTGGCTTAAAATTCAACATTCAAAAAACTAAGATTATAGCATCCAGTCTCATCAAATAGATGGCAAATCGATGAGGAAACAATGGAAACAGTGACAGATTTTATTTTCTTGGGCTCCAAAATCACTGCTAATGGTGACTGCAACCATGAAATTAAAAAGTGCTTGCTCCTTGGAAGAAAAGCTATGACAGACCTAGATAACGTATAGCCGAGAAATCACTTTGCCAACAAAGGACCATATAGTCAAAGCTAAACTTTCGAGTAGTAACGTATGGATGTGAGGTTGGGCCATAAAGAAGGCTGAGTCCTGAAGAATTGATGCTTTCCAATCGTGGTGCAAGAGAAGACTCTTGAGAGTCCCTAGGAGAGCAAGGAGATCAAACCAGTCAATCCTAAAGGAAATCAAGCATGAATAGTCATTGGAAGAACTGATGCTGAAGCTGAAGCTCCAGTATTTTGGCTACCTGATGCAAAAAGCCGTCTCTTTGGAAAAAGACCCTGATGCTGGGAAAGACTCAGGGCAGGAGGAGAAGAGGGCGACAGAGGATGAGACAGTTGGATGGCATCACTGACTCAATGGGCACTGAGTTTGAGAAACTCTGAGACAAGGAAGCCTAGCATGCTGCAGTCCATGGGGTCGCGAACAGGCGACGCTACTTAGTGACTGAACAGCAACATACTAATTCACATATACTTTCCAGTACCCATATATTCCTTTGACTAAATCAATTAACATTATTTAGTTATCTAAGCTCCATAAAAACTTACTGTTAGAAAATATAATCTCCAATGCAGAATGCTTTAAAACATAATTTTATATAGCTAAACTAGTTTTCTATGTAAAGTTACTTTCATTAGAAATATTATTTCCTAATTTCCTTTCTTTTACTTAATGATTTATAGTAAAATTAGAATAATCTCTTTTGATTAGCACTTTTTTTCTGTGTGATAAGGTTAAAAATTATAACTAAGTGATTTAAAGTATCAGGTGAATGGCCACTAGAAACTTTTTCAGGCATGATAAGTGTGGTTATATAAGGAATGTAATATTGGTAAGTGAAATTTATCTCATGAAATATTTCATGAATATATATATATATATCTCATGATGTATGTTCAGATGAACATACTCTTTATTATTTTTGAAGCATATAAGAGAAACAATTTAAAAATAAACAAGTTTTATAAACAGAAAAATAAATCCTGAGATATACAACAAAATACTAATATTGAACTACTTCAATTAATGAGGGATAGTCTAACAAGTAGTTCATTTGTATTGAAACAATAGGGATTTAACTGACATATAAAAATCTTCCCTGATGATGAGGATTATCAGTTACTGAACTGTGTTTCTAAGAATTCTGTTGGAATTTCTGCTTTTAAAGTGGGTATGCATAACTGGATATCAAAGAAAGTACCCAGTAGTAAACTTCAGGATAGACTGGTTCTATCCTACAATGATGGACAGTCAGTATCACATTTAAACTCAACTCTGAAAACATTCTCACAATAATTTGGTTAAAAAGACTATTTTAAAAAGGAGACTGAATAGCACTTATCTTGTCAGATCTTAGAAATATATAAATACAAAATAATTAAAAATTCATAATTTAATTATTGTGTAAATTTTTAAGTAGTATAACGCATAGCTTCTCCAATTTTTTTTTCTTTAAGATGCCATGAAAAGACAGGAAAAGAAAATTATCATGTTGAAAAAGAAAGACTCAGAGTCAATCTGCTGGCAGATTCAGTGAAGAATTTCTAATAACCAAAAAGCAATAAATTTTAATTAAGAACAATTGCTACTGTGACCTAAAAACATGTGAAATTTTCACCTTAAAGAAAGTAGATATGCCTTTCCCTTATTTTCCAAAGTGATCTAACGTTCAGTCCAAAAATATAAGATTTGTGACAAAAATATTGGAATAATAATTATATTCTATGACTTTTTCATCAAACCATTTAATCTCCACAGTTCTACAGGTATCTGTTTTTAAAAATGTAGTCATCTAGTGATTACTTTTGTAAATAAATGTAAGAAAATATGAATATATTACTAGTATATTTCTTGCACAAAAGATAGCATACTATGTAAATTGTTTGGCATCTTCCTTTTTTTGTGTGCAGTATATCCTGGAAATTACTACATATCAATTTATCCGGATATTCTTCATTCCATTTTGCAGCTACAATGTATTAATATTTGATGGTGTAGACAGAAATAACTATCCAATTAGTCCCAAACTGAAGGACATGAGCCATTTCCAATACTTTTCCACTATACGTCCTATTACAGTGAATAGCTATTTGCCCAAATAATTTTATGCTTTTACTGGTAGATCTTAGGAATAGACGGAGAATGCAATGGCAACACACTCCAGTACTCTTGCCGGGAAAATCCCGTGAATGGAGGAGCCTGGTAGGCTGCAGTCTGTGGGGTCGCTAAGAGTCGGACTCGACTGAGCGACTTCACTTTCACTTTTTACTTTCGTGTATTGGAGAAGGCAATGGCAACTCACTCCAGTATTCTTGCCTGGAGAATCCCAGGGACGGGGGAGCCTGGTTGGCTGCCATCTGTGGCGTCGCACAGAGTCGGACACGACTGAAGCGACTTAGCAGCAGCAGCAGCTTAGGAATAGATGCCTAGAAAAGTACTCATCAGTGAATTGGTAAATACCCAGCAACTTTTCTAGGTCTTGCCACATTCTTCATCATAAGTGTTGAACCATTTTGCATTCCCATCAGCAATGACTAGACCTTCCTGTTTCCACACAACAGGGTTTATTATCAAATTTGTAGGTTTTTATCAAAGAGCTTAGAAATACGATTTTAATGATTATTTGCATTATCATGAATAAGATTTGCTGTCTCTTCACATGTTTAAGAGTTATTTTCATTTCTTCCTCTCTGAATAATTTATATTAGAACAATTAACATTTTGTGTTTAGATAGTGAAAGACAGGGGAGCCTGGCATGCTGCGGTCCATGGGGTTGCAAATAGTTGGACATGACTTAGTGACTGAACAACAAATAGGCCTCAAATAACGTTTCTCAGTATGTAATTATTTTTATTTATTAGTGTTTTCTAGAAAGCAAGTTTTAATGTACTCAAATCTAATAATGATTTAAGTCATAATTAAAAGTGTTTTCCTTTCGCTGGTTCTAAAACAATTTGCCCATGCTTTCTTCGAGCACACAATAGTTTAAGTTTCTACATTCTCACCTCTAATCCATTTGGAATTTATTGTGCAGTATGGTGTGATATTAATCCAGTTTTATCTCTTTACAAATGACTACTACTTACAACAATCTTTAGCAGAAGGTTTGTATTTCTTCATATATTTGAGATGCCTCATTGGAGAGTAAATAAAAAATTATAAATGTGCATGAAGAATAAATAACAGGAATAATATTAACAGAAATGAGGAAAATTGTGTTAATTAAAATAGGAATTAAGTATACAGATAACAGGGAACCACTATGCTCCCATCAATATTATGTAAGATCCATAACAAAATATGTCCTGCAAAGGTTTTAAATTTCAAAAAGATGGGCCTGTTTCAAAGCTTATAAACTATGGACAAAAATAAAGTAGTTTTGAATTTTAAGATGCCAAAAAGGCCCTGGAATTACTGTTAAAGATATTGAGCAAATAAGTTTAAAATTCAAGAATTTTATAAACAAACAAGTCTTCCATGCCAAAGGAAGTGAAATTCTCAGGGATATATGAGGGCTCAGAAAACATCCCACCTATGTGTTTTTTTAATATACTATTAACAACACACAACATACACACATTAAAAATTCAAGATGTTCTTGTTATTTTTAACGAATATTTTAACATGATACTATGCATCAGATATTTTGCCAAGAATTGGGATAAGCTATGATCAAAACAGATGTCGACCTGTCTTCATGGAGCATTACAGAGAAAAATACAAGCAAAATTATAACCTTTAAAAAAAAAAAGAGGCTTGTATTACAAAAGAACTTTTTAAAGTTTTAATACAGTTTGGTTCTTGACTTTGGGAATTCATTCAATTTGTCAAGTTTTTCTCATGTATGTTGGATAGATATTTCTTCTGACTCTGTATTTTTCCTAAGGCAAAATGTGATTTTTGAGCCACATCCTTAGTCTTACAATTCACATGAAATTTCCTGTCTTTTTAAGATCACACTTAAAATTACTGTGCTAAACTAAAGATAAAAAGATAAACTAAATGAACAAAAAAATATTACTGTCTCCAAAAAGGGAATCTTTGGCCAAGAAAACCTGTAAATGTTCCTTTGTTGATCATTGTTAAAATCATATGTGAAATAATCTCAAGTATCTAAAGAAAAAGTCTCTACAAAACAGAAGACAATTATTTTGAGTCTCTTTGTTACAGTGGCAAGCCTACTGTAAGTAATAAAATGTGACATTAGCATTCTTACTGTACAAAGATCTCTTTCAGATTTATAAGTGACCTATTAGAACCTACTTTATAAAAAGATCAAGGACCTGAAAAGATCATTTATAAACACCAAGTTAAATCATGTTCAACCTCACTGGGAGAAAATTCAAATTGACTCAAACATTAAGATGCATGAGACAAGGGCTCAGGGCCAGGGCAATGGGATGACCCAGAGGGATGGGATGGGGAGGGAGGTGGGTGGGGGGTCCAGGAAGGGGAACACATGTAAACCCATGGCTGATTCATGTCAATGTATGGCAAAAACTATTACAATATTGTAAAGTAATTAGCCCCCAACTAAAATAAATAAATTTATAAAAAAAAAAGAGAGAGACATTACTTTGCCAAAAAAAAAAAAAACATTAAGATGCAATTTTAGACTATCAAAATGAAAAAAATTCATGTTCATAATTTTGAGCCTATAATTCTATTCATATGTTTCTTAGACATTACATTCAGTACACGGATATAGCTATTTCAATAAAAGTGCAATGTTTTAGTTGCATAAAATAAGTGGTTTTGATCTGTATAAGATATTTTTATTAGAATACAGATGGATGTAACTCCCTACCAGATTTCCACAGAAATGGCCTAAAAGAAGAAAAAAAAAATGGAGGAAAATTTTATAGTAGCAAAACTGCCAGTCTTGTGCAGCTTTAGTGAATCTATATTAGTTATGCAGGCAGAATGAGCTTCTTATATGAAAGCACAAATGCAGGAGAAGAAATAAGGAAAACACTCATAACTTCATTACCGACCATTGCAGATTTGAAGCAGGGGAACGCTTGTTCTTGAGCTCAGCTCATACAAGATAGAAGGAGTTTAAACTTGCATATAATACAGCTCTCAGAATGAGAAACAGAATAGATGGATTATAAGCAGTGATCAAATAAATGTAGGATGAAAATACTACTAACCTGAAAAAAGTCCTTCAACTTCTCTCTATAGCAGTTTTAACTAAGGTAAAGAGACACAAATCCTAGACAAAGTCTGAAAGGATACAGGCAAAACAAAACAGAACTGTACGAATACACTTAGAACCCAAATCAGATTTTCAGCAGGCATCTGTGCAATACTGAATACCTAAAAAAAGAAAAGTTCCAAAGTAAAAAGATTGCACTTTCAGAAAATATTTATTCAACCAAACTGTCATTCTTTTTCAAAGATAAAGTCAAGTCATTCTCAGACATTAGGAGGCCAATATACTTTCTGTAAAAAATTAATCAAAGAGATACTTCAACTGACTGAGAGATAAATGACATGAGAGATGGAAGAACAAAGAGATTGTGATTTTAAAAGGATTTCAGTTGAGACACAGAAGCAACGAATTCAGTTTAAAAATTAATTCCTGTGGCTAAAATTAATGCAAACATTAAACATTGTTCTTTGTAGGGAAGTAAATAAATTTAAAAATATGAATATAATGCACTTTCCAGATAACATCAACAAAAATAGAAACTAAACATAAACAGAAAGGCTAGTTCTGTCACTTATGAAAATAAATAGATCTAGATTTTAAAATATAGGTAAGTCTATTCAAGTCCTTCCAGTTTATTGAAAAAAATAAAACTGTAGGAATGCAATGATTGAAATAGACTTTTTCATACTCCCGCTCCCAAATACCACCTAGAGTTCATAGATTTTTCAGTCACTCTCCAATATTGACTAAAAGCCTCATTTTCTAACTTAGAGTCCACTTTGATATAAAGCAAAAGCTGATTTCCTCTTTCCTTTCAAAGCTTCTTTTCTTCTTCCCTCGGTTCTTTTCTTCTCACCCCACCAAGTGGAAACGAGATGTCTTGCCAAGTGTGGCTCCCTCCTCCTCCAGCTAAGCCACCCCCCAGCGGGAGCAGGAAGTTCCCAGGACTCACAACTTTGTGTGTCAGCTGCTACTCTAGTCCAGCAACCTGGAACCGTGCTGGTGTCAGATAGTTAAATCTGGCTTCATTTGCTTTTTCTGCCTGTGAGGTGCTTTTGCAGGCTCATGGAGATCCTATCACTGCACGGTCTCACCCACTGCACCCTGATCTGTGCAGAGCTGCCTCCAGGGACCGGTTTTGGCCTTCCCACTGTCCTGCCCTCAGGAGGACCTCCCTACAGGGATCCACTCACTGGGGTTGTTCCCCATCAGGGAGGACTCTCACCTAACTTCCTTGCTCGGAAGTTTCCACAGGAAAACTCACAACAAAACTCTGAACCTCAGTCTGTTCCCAGGATGTCTCCCTCACCTCTGTCACACCAGGCTCCTCCAGCCCACCTCTGTCCTTTAGACATTTTTTCAGGCATGACACGGAGCCATAAGTTGCAGTGCCTTTCCAATTCTAGGACACGTGTCAGTCTTTCTGAACATGCTCTTGGAAGCTTTCATTCTTAGTGGGAGGGAATGACCATCTGTGGCTACAGAAGAAAGGAAGACTCCATAGAATTCCTTATCCTCCTCAGAGTAACTATCTTCTCTAAAGAATGCTTAGCTTTTGCTCACATAATTTGTGGTGGGAGATTTATTAACAGTGGCAGAACCAATTTGGACACCTCTCTTGCATGTTCTTCCTGACAGTTCTATACCTAAAATGACAGGTTACCTTGCACTGCTTGTTCTCAGATTTGAGGTCACCTTTCAAAACAAAACAGCCTTGAACATTCTCCTACATACTTAACTTACTCTGCAAACCCAAAGGCCTCTAGTATTTGGCACGAATCTTCTAACCTCATTCCCACCTGCTCCATGCAATTTGGCCACAGTGGCTTTCTTTCAATAAATCTTATGTACCTGCTCTTTCCTCTTCTTACAACATTATTCTCTTAAATCTTTGAGTGACTGGATATTCTTTCAGAAAGAAGCAATTACTCAGAGAACCCTTCCCTGCTTGCTTATTTAGAGTATCTCATATCCCATTTATCTCATTTGATTGCTTTACTGTCTTCATGCTGCTGCTGCTAAGTCACTTCAGGAGTGTCCAACTCAGTGCAACCCCATAGACGGCAGCCCACCAGGCTCCCCTGTCCCTGGAATTCTCCAGGCAAGAACACTGGAGTGGGTTGCCATTTCCTTCTCCAATGCATGAAAGTGAAAAGTGAAAGTGAAGCCGCTCAGTAGTGCAGACTCTTCCCATCCCCATGAACTGCAGCCTATCGGGCTCCTCTGTCCATGGGACTCTCCAGGCAAGAGTACTGGAATGGGTTGCCATTGCCTTCTCCTACTATCTTCATAGAGCTTAATAATATCTAAAATATGATCTGCCTCTTCCCACATGAAGGTAAATTCCAGGCAAGTAAGAAGCTTGTACATATTTCACACCACTCTCTCCCCAGAGACTAGAAAGCTGCCTACTTGAGGCTGTGTACCAATAGGTAGTGACTTTACAGAATAAGAAGTTAAAATAGAACAAACAATGTCTAGGATATAAAAGAATGGTATATTCTGTATAAAAGAGACAATCAAAAAGAACTGGGAGAAAGAAGTAAAAAAAGTAAAAGTATATATAAAAACTTACGAGGCAAGTATAAACTTAAGGAAACAGAAGTATAAATATTAAAAGTTGACAACTTACACTGAGTAGGTATACTAATAAACAGGACAAGCCAAAATTAATACAGACCTTTCATTATCTTTTAGTGTAAATATCAAAGCTACAAAGATGGTACTATGAGATAACAAAGTGAGTTCAGTAAGAGCAGGAATTTTTGGATTTGTCTTTTTAATTAACTATGATGTCCACAGTGGAAAAGGCAACCCACTCCAGTATTCTTGCCTGGGAAATCCCATGGACAGAGGAGCTTGGTGGGCTACACTCCAGGGAGTTGCAAAAGAGCTGAATATGGCTTAGCAACTAAACAACAACAACAAAAATCCACAGTATGAAGAAAAATGCCTGGAATATGATGGATATTCAGTAGATATTTGGTGAATGAATGAATCACCCCATTTAAAGCAAACACTTATTATAAACTCAATAAAAATTGAAAAAAAAAGTGATGGTAGTTGCACTGTTTAAAGTATCATTCACAGCATGAGCAGAGCAATTAGGCAAAAGAGATACATTGCTGGGAGTTTAAAATAATGCAATCATAATTAAGGTTAAATTACTTTGCAAACACCTTCGGTTCTTTCACAGTTCTCTTTTTTTCACATATTTACCTGGAACAATCACAACTGTGACATTTTCATGTATTTTTTAAATGAATTTAGTAATATTACTGTGTAATGAACAAATTATTAACATAGATTGATTCAAATTAAATATTTAACCTTGCAAGGGAAGAAAATATACTTTTGCAAATATTTACATGTTTTATAATAAACCAGGCTACACTTACTAAGGGTGCTTCCCAGATGGCTCAGTGGTAAAGAATACACTATCAATGTAGGAAACATAGGAGATGCAGGCTTAATCCCTTGGTTGAGAATATTCCCTGGAGAAGAAAATGACAACCCACTCCAGCACTCTTGCCCAGAGAATTTCATTGTCAGAGGAGTCTGGTGGACTCCGTGGGGTCACAGAGTTGGACATGACTGAGCAGCTGAGCACAACACACACTTAATGAATATTTTAATCAGCTCTTAAATGTCAGATTGGCTTGGCTGTAATATACAGTGGAAGTGACAAATAGATTTAAGGGACTGGATCTGATAGACTGAGTACCTGATGAACTATGGACAGAGGTTCGTGACATTGTACAGGAGATAGGGATCAAGACCATTCCCGTGGAAAAGAAATGCAAAAAAGCAAAACGGCTGTCTGAGGAGGCCTTACAAATAGCTGGGAAAAGAAGAGAAGTGAAAAGCAAAGGAGACAAGGAAAGATATTCCCACCTGAATGCAGAGTTCCAAAGAATAGCAAGGAGAGATAAGAAAGTCTTCCTCAGCAATCAATGCAAAGAAATAGAGGAAAACAACAGAATGAGAAAGACTAGAGATCTCTTCAAGAAAATTAGAGATACCAAGGGAACATTTCATGCAATATGGGCACAATAAAGAACAGAAGTGGTATGGACCTAACAGAAGCAGAAGATATTAAGAAGAGGTGGCAAGAATACACAGAAGAACTGTACAAAAAAGATCTTCATGACCCAGATAATCACGATGGTGTGATCACTCACCTAGAGCCAGACATCCTGGAATGTGAAGTCACGTGGGCCTTAGAAAGCATCACTACGAACAAAGCTAGTGGAGGTGATGGAATTCCAGTTGAGCTACTTCAAATCCTCAAAGATGATGCTGTGAAAGTGCTGCACTCGATATGCCAGCAAACTTGGAAAACTCAGCAGTGGCCACAGGACTGGAAAAGGTCAGTTTTCATCCCAATCCCAAAGAAGGGCAATGCCAAAGAATGCTCAAACTACCGCACAATTGCACTCATCTGACACGCTAGTAAGTAAAGTAATGCTCAAAATTCTTGAAGCCAGGCTTCAGCAATACGTGAACCATGAACTTCCAGATGTTAAAGCTGGTTTTAGAAAAGGCAGAGGAAACAGAGATCAAATTGCCAACATCCATTGGATCATCAAAAAAGCAAGAGAGTTCCAGAAAAAACAACTATTTCTGCTTTATTGACTATGCCAAAGCTTTTGACTGTGTGGATCACAATAAACTGTGGAAAATTCTGAAAGAAATGGGAATACCAGAACACCTGACCTGTCTCTTGAGAAACCTGCATGCAGGTCAGGAAGCAACAGTTAGAACTGGACATGGAACAACAGACTGGTTCCAAATAGGAAAAGGAGTACATCAAGGCTGTATATTGTCACCCTGCTTATTTAACTTATATGCAGAGTACATCATGAGAAACGCTGGGCTGGAAGAAACACAAGCTGGAATCAAGATTGCTGGGAGAAATATCAATAACCTCAGATATGCAGATGTTACCACCCTTATGGCAGAAAGTGAAGAAGAACTAGAGAGCCTCTTGATGAAAGTGAAAGAGGAGAGTGAAAAAGTTGGCTTAAAGCTCAACGTTCAGAAAACTAAGATCATGGCATCTGGTCCCATCACTTCATGGCAAATAGATGGGGAAACAGTGGAAACAGTGTCAGACTTTATTTTTTTGGGCTCCAAAATCACTGCTGATGGTGATTGCAGCCATGAAATTAAAAGACGCTTACTCCTTGGAAGGAGGGTTATGGCCAACCTAGATAGCATATTTAAAAGCAGAGACGTTACTTTGCCAACAAAGGTCCATCTAGTCAAGGCTATGGTTTTTCCAGTTGTCATGTATGGATGTGAAAGTTGGACAGTGAAGAAAGCTGAGCACCAAAGAATTGATGCTTTTGAACTGTGGTGTTGAAGAAGACTCTTGAGAGTCCCTTGGACTGCAAGGAGATCCAACCAGTCCATCCTAAAGATCACTCCTGGGTGTTCATTGGAAGGACTGATGTTGAAGCTGAGACTGCAATACTTTGGCCACCTCATGCAAAGAGTTGACTCATTGGAAAAGACCCTAATGCTGGGAAGGATTGGGGGCGGGAGGAGAATGGGACGACAGAGGATAAGATGGCTGGATGGCATCACCGACTCGATGGACATGGGTTTGGGTAAACTCTCAGAGTTGGTGATGGATATGGAGGTCTGGCGTGCTGCGATTCATGGTGTCGCAAAGAGTCGGACATGACTGAGCGACTGAACTGAACTGAATATCAAATTACTGAAACAAACTAGGTATTAATGAAAAAAGTTTAAATAAGAAACATTCATTCACTATAAAATTAAGAAAAGAAAGTCTCAAACAATTATTGTTTCAAAGGACAAGCAAAAACACAAAATTTGAAAGACAAATTGTTAACAAAAATCACAAGTTATATAGTAAAATCTACACTTAAGAGCTAATCATATATGCTTAAATTATTATATTACTTAATAATTAAGGAAAAATATGTTATTAATCATTCAATTCAGCATTCTAGAAAAGGCACCACAAATGGAAGTAGAAAAATAAAAACTTTCCCTAGCATTATTCACATTTATATTGGTATATATTTTGCTATGCCTATTCATTAAATAGTCATATGATTACAAAAGCAATACAGTAAATAAATGAGTATTGGAGATCATCTTTTATATCTGCTGTATGCTAGTGCTTCTAAACCACTGTCCCACAAAGCCTTGATTTATAGTATATTTATCATTATGTTTTTGTGTGAAGGTAGAAGTACCCATGTTCAAGTATGTTTGGGAAATTTCAAACTATACAAATTTAAGGAGATATTCTGACTAAAAATTTTCAGAAGATCAAATAAGTTATGGCATACTGCTGATTTCTAATTTCCCTGTTACACTGTACAAATTTATTTTATTAAGGAATATTTCTTTCTTGGAGCATTTCATCACTGAGTGCATGCATGCTCAGTCATGTCTAACTCTTGAGACCCTATGGACTGTAGCTCACCAGGCTCCTCTGTCCATTGGGATTCTCCCAGCAAGAATACTGGAGTAGGTTTCCATGTCCTCCTCCAGGGGATCTTCCCGACCCAGGGATCGAATCCAGGTCTTCTGCATTTCAGGCAGATTCTTTATCACTGAGCCACTTGGGAATCCTGTTTCTTAGCACATCTGTAATCAATTTCTGAATCCAGTATCTCCAAAAGCCCATTTTATGCTATTATACATTTTAAGATTTTATTAAACTGGTGATTTTCTAGGAAAACACATAAGAACCAAAATTGAATACAGAATAAAATGTATCAATAATAATGGAATAAATAAAAAGTTTGTTAAAGAATTGCAATCAGAGCA
This sequence comes from Giraffa tippelskirchi, assembly GCF_054371585.1. Classification (NCBI taxonomy): domain Eukaryota; kingdom Metazoa; phylum Chordata; class Mammalia; order Artiodactyla; family Giraffidae; genus Giraffa; species Giraffa tippelskirchi. Next base: position 110,960,302 of record NC_137278.1, on the reverse strand, counting down.
GTCAATGACCACAGACCATTTAATAAATGACCTTTTCAATAATTTTAGATAAAAAGTCAGTAAAATATGCCAGTAAATAGAAAATATTGATTGTTTCTCTGTTAATTTTATAAATCTTGCTTACCACTGAAACACAAATGTATCAAAGATACCAAAAATCTCTCTCTTTAGAGATATCCAACACCAAATAAAATATCCAGCAGTATAGTAAAAAGAAGAAAAACTTTGACAAAGTAGGATTACCTATCACACATTTAAAGATTGCTTGTGCTTTATAAAATGCATACATATAAATCATCCTATCAATGATTCAGAGAAAAAATGATTTAGTAATCACATTTATTTAATCCAACCATGAACAACATCAACTCGAATGTTAGATTATAATTGCTGACATTCTCCCATGAGTCTTGTCTAGTCACTTTGTCATGACATACATGGCTTTGTAGTTTGCTTTGATAAGCATTTCATCTAGCTTCTAGAATTATGAGCATGAGATCATCTGAAGTACATTTTTTAATAGAGTTGCACATGAAAATGTTGGTAAAAATCTTTTAGTTACTAAATCTTTCATTTTAAAATCTTTCTCCTTTACCTGATCTCTTTATGGTATTTCTTCCTTAGGTGGTGATTTAAATTTTTCCTTTCAAATGAACAAAGCTAACTCATACTCATGTGTGATAAACAGTAACATAAAGAACATGTTGAAAGATTGAAAGCAGAAGGAGAAGGGGATGACAGAGGGTGAGATGATTGGATGGCATCACCAACTCAGTGGACATGAGTTTGAGTAAGCTCTGGGAGTTGGTGATGGACAGGGAAGCCTGGTGTGCTGCAGTTCATGGTGTCGCGAAGAGTCGGACACGACTGAGCGACTGAACCTAACTGATGAATAAAATAATTAAAATCTATATACATTATTACCTTCCTAATGTAAGATTACCCACTGAATGATTACAATAAAAAAAAATGTGAGTCAGAAGTTTTAAAACTTTCATGCCCTACCAAGATGGTACCTTTGGAATTTAGAAGTAATGAAAATAAAAATTTGTCTTTAATTTTCCACCTCACTTTTGTGAGATGGATTTTATTCATTTTTAAATATATCAGAGACATTTATCTGAGGAAACATAAGAGTCAATATAAAGTTCATGCTATGCAAATATGCTCTTCTATCTGGGAAGGCTGAAGCTATAAAGTTCCTGTTGAGATTAGCATAGTCCTAACATTTCAGACTTTAGAGAAAGCTAGGCAGTTAGAAGATTGAACTACAATAAATATCAAAAAGGTCAATTATAAGCCTTGATCCAGTATTTTTCTGGAAGATTACTGCTCCTAAATCTCCCATTTAGCCAACTGGCATACTGGTACATGCGTTTTTGTCATTATAAGGAAGAGATTTTTATTTCCTACATAGGAAGTTACTAGGATTTTAGTATTTTTTGCCCTCCTGACTCATCCATCCAGTCATTCATTTAATCAGTCAGCTAGTCATATATCAACATGACATACACATAGAAGAATGAATATGGCTGAATATGCAAAAAAGAAAGCCAAAGAGTATTTACAATAATAAGGACAAAATATTGTAGATGAAAGACACCATTCCGTCCAATCTTTATCTAATAAAATGTAGTATTTGCCAATATATTTCTGTTGGACTGGATGAGCATCATACATTGTAAAGGAAAGAACAGTACCCCTGAGTATCAGAATATATAATTATATTACTTGAGCAAACTGTGTGCCTGTCTTTAATATAAAGGTGCTATCAGAGTACATGATTAAATGTAGTACCTCTGTAAGAACCCATTTGAGAAATCTTTCTTTGATGTTGGGATGAAAAAACTCGCTCACTTGTTTGTTCTCCATCTAGGTTATTTTTCAGCATTACAGACTGTGTTCATTTTTCTTTCTTTATTTCCTAGGAATCTCGTAGCCATATTTGTGGCTCCTTTAACATGATTTTAGATTTTAATTCTTTGATCTAAATTTTATTTCTCCTTATCCTTGAAGAAATAATCTATTTTTACTCTATGCCAATGTTCACATTTCTACAATCTTTACAAAAAAAGAGGCTTTTGAAATGAAGTGTGGCAAATAAAACTAGCAGAGCCTTCCTATCTTTTACCCTCTACTTTTCCCTATTTCCACATCCCTATGTTATTTAGAAATTGCAGTAGCCTCTGCATGCTTTCCAAGTGGTGGAGTGGTAAAGAATCTGCCTGCCGATGCAGGAGACACAGGAGACTTGGGTTCCTTCCCTGGGTTGGGAAGATCCCCTGGAGGGGGAAATAGCAACCAACTCCAGTATTCTTGCCTAAAAAATCCCACGGACAGAGGACCTTGGTGAGCTACAGTCCATGGGGTTGCAAAGAGTCAGACATGACTGAGCAACTGAGTATGCACACATGTATGTAGCCTCTACAACATACTATCCTCTTCACTAGGTTTTCTTTATATCTGTAACACTACTCCTCTTTCATCATCCTAATTCAACTTACCACTCCAATATTTAATATCTCTCTTTACTACTTTATTACTATAGAATATAATTACTATCCTTCAAGTAGTTTATAAATTGTAAAATGATTTTTAACCAACAACAGTATGCTTCATGAAAAATACTATGAAAAGTGAGTCACTCAGTCACATCTGACTCTTTGCAACCCCATGGACTATACAGTCCATGGAATTCTCTAAGCCAGAATACTGGAGTGGGTAGCCATTCCCTTCTCCAGGGGATCTTCCCAACCCAGGGGTTGAATCCAGGTCTCCGGTATTACAGGCAGATTCTTTACCAGCTGAGCACCAGGGAAGACCAAGGATACTGGAGTGGGTAGGCTGTCCCTTCTGCAGTGGACCTTTCTGACTCAGGAGTCAAACCAGGGTTCCCCTGCATTGCAGACAGATTCTTTATCAGCTCAGCTACCAAGGAAGCCCGAAAAAAATACACACACACACCAAAGCTAAAAATTGGGATATATATGCATTACCTTGGAACAAAATATTTTAAGAGTGGAGAAAAATATTTTATAAATACCAATTATTATAATTTTACAATATAGTGTAAACGCTAAATGATAAGAGGTCCCTAATGAAGACTTCTCTTACCCATTATGTAGTAACAAATACTAGACTTGCTGCTTCTGCAAACAACTATAAAACTGGACAAAATACTAGAGAAAAGTGCTTACATATAACCTTCTCAAGAGAAGGGAGACACACCAGGTTTGCTCTTGTTTTATGCCTGTAGTCTCTTTCTAGATTATGCTACAAGAAGATGGGTTTAAGTAGAGCACAGAAGTCTTTCTAAGTTGAGAGGGCAGATATTAGAGATGTTACTGAAGTAGCCAGAATTTACTGAAAAAAAATTTGAGCAGAGAACCAAAAGGAGAAAGCTGCTCAGAGAGATGGGCACAGAGTCTACAAAGAGGTTCCCACATGTCCTTGGCTGAGAGCTGCAGAATCTATGTTCAAATGAGTTAAACTAAAACAATTCACACACACACACACACACACACACACACACACACCAGTCTGAAAAGTTAAAATTAATTATTTGATAGTAATTGATCTATTACTGTTACCCGTCAAGGAAGAAAACATTCAATTGTCTATAGCATCATCACAATACCATAATATAATTTAAAAACATTTTTTTTCTAATTTTTAATCCATTTATATCTGTTTCATAGCCACTTAGCCTTGTTTGGTACAACTCAATTTAAAATTGCTATGTTTTAATTGGTAACTTATTTTCTACTTAAAATAGTATTCTTCAAAACAGAAACATCATGAAATTTGAAACATAGAAAATGAAATTCTTACATATACCTACTGTTAGAGAAAATTATAAAAAATAAACCATTTTTTTAAAAAACTGGGGTCATATTCTAGATAAACATTTGTTTTCATTGTGGCAAAATTTGTGTCTGTGCAAAATAGAAGTCTTCAAAGTTTAATCCTATGCATTTTCATGAATGTACATAGAACCATATAAGAAATATCCCAATGAAAGTATAGAATATTTCCATCATCCCAACAGGTTTACTTGTACTACCCTTCGAGTAAATTTCTCTCCTCATATTTTTACCACCATTGATAATACTTTTTTGAATTTCATATAAAAGGTACCATACAGTAGGTATATTTTTGTCTGGTTTCTTTCACTCAAATACTGTTTTTGAGTTGCATGTACGCTGTTGCCTGTACATGTGCCTCAGATTTTTTTTATTATTAAGTAGTGCTCTATTTTATGAATGAAAATTATTTTTATCCACCATCTTGATAAATGGTATTTGAGTTGTTTCCAAGTTTTGGCTCTTACAAATACTAGCAAAAAAAAAAGAAAAAAATCACTGCCAACATGTTTCCCAAAATGACTATGTCATTTAGCCCAATCATCAGCAGTATGTGAGTAACCTCTTGTTTCATGTTCATGAAACTTTTGACAATAGCAGTTTTTAAATTTTAACTACATGTGATATAAAGTTTAGCATAAGTGACATTTAGTCAACAGTGTTGGAGAAACCATCACCACTATAGTTGCAGAATATTTTCATCACTCCAAAAGGAAACCCCAATCCCAGTAGTCATTTCTTATTCCTCACCTCACCCTAAATTATTTTTTTTTTCTGTGCAGTATCTCTCTCTCTTCTCTTTATTGAACTCCCAAGTATACAAAGATACAATTGAAGTGAGATGTTTAGTTATTTTAATATCCATTATCAGCCTGATAAAATCAGATATATAAATTAAACAACATTGTCTAATAGTCACATAGTTGAAAGACTAATTTTGTTCCAATTAAAGGAATTACTATGCGTTATAGCTTAGTTTTCTCTTTAGGTGAAGAGACTCCAGAATATATAGAAAGTACCAGAATTCAAAACTCCCAAGGAGCCTTCCTTAATCTTTGGCTTTTTCTTCCATTATCTTTCTCGACCTTTCTTCTCCAGCATCTTAACATTTAATGGCTATGTTTTCTCTGTTGCCCAGAGCTCATCTGATTTGAAAAGTATAGACAGAAACTAGCCTAGATACCTGTGCTAAGAAGCCTCCAAACACAATTAAAATTAGACCACAACTAGTCTATTCTAGAGCAGTCATTATTTTCTTTTCTTTATTAATTTATTTATTTTAGTTGGAGGCTAATTACTTTACAATATTGTAGTGGTTTTTGCCATACATTGACATGAATCAGCCATGGGTTTACATGTGTTCCCCATCCTGAACTCCCCTCCCACCTCCCTCCCCATCCTGAACCTCCCTCCCACCTCCCTCCCCATCCCATCCCTCTGGGTCATCCCAGTGCACCAGCCCTGAGCATTTGTCTCATGCATCGGACCTGGAGCAGTCAGTATTTTCATGCTACAGAAAGTACTGATGCAAATACTTCCACCTTTGAGGTGTGAGCGATAATGGAAATTTTTCAAATGTTTTTTACAAATTCTTTGACACTGTTATATCAACAAATGAAATCTAATCCCCCCTCCCTTTTTTGACTATAGTCAGTCAACTTCAGTGACTCATTTCTAATAAATGGAATAAAGTGGACTTAATATCACATGCCTACTGAAGCAGGACCATTTAAACCGAGACAACTTTCACCAGTTCTCTCAGAAAGGTTATTCTTAAAACCAGCTACCAAGAAAATGAAGAGGCCCACATAGAGAAGTTACATGTATGTCCTCCTATGATAGCAGCTGGCTGAGATTCCAGTCAACAATTATCAAGCAGCAGCAATTTAATAAAAAAAAATATTTCAAAAAACTATGAATAAAAGTATACTGCCTCTTTTATATTCTTCACATAAAGGATTTATACAACAGTCATACAGATAGCATTTTATCTAATGATCAGAAACTGGACATTTTCCTCCCTATATCAGAAATTATGCAAGAAAGTTTTCTCTCACTATTGGATTTCTAGAATTACTATGTAATATAGGTTGCTGAAACATCACTTATTCACAACTTGATCTGTAGATTCAATGCCATTCCAGTTAAATTCCTGGCAAGCTATTTTTTAGATAACAACAGACTTATTCTAAAGTTTATATGGAAGGAAAAAGGACCTAGGATAGTTAATAATACCAAAGAACAAAGTTAAACATCTCATACTACTTGATTTCAAGACCAGTTATAAAGCTATATTAATAAGGATAGAAGCATTGGAAGAAAAACAAGATATAAATCAATGAAACAGATACACACAAATCTAGTTAACTAATTGTTGATAATGATGCAAATAACACTTAATGGAAAAATAATCATCTTTTCAACAACAGCAGCTCCAAGTAAATATGTAAAAAATTGCCTAAACACAGACCTTACATCTCACACAAAATTAACTCAAAATGGGTCACATACCTAAACGTGAAATTCAAAGTAATGAAATTTCTGATGGAAACATAAAATAGTATCTATATGACCTTGGACTAACAATGAGCTTTCAATTATTATACCAATAGTATGATCCATGAAATTAAAAAGAAATAAAGACGTACTTCATTAAAAATTTCTTTTATGAAAATTACATTGTTACGAGAATGAAAAAATAAGTCACTAAGAGAAAATATTTACACAACACATATTTGACAAAAGACTTGTGTTCAAAATATACTAAGAACTATTAACACTCAGTAATTATAAAACAGATGACTCAATTTTAAAAATGGGTGAACCACAACAAACTCTGGAAAATTCTTAAAGAGATGGGAATACCAGACCACCTGACCTGCCTCTTGAGAAATCTGTATGCAGGTCAGGAAGCAACAGTTAGAACTGGACATGAAACAACAGACTGGTTCCAAATAGGAAAAGGAGTACTTCAAGGCTCTATATCGTCACCCTGCTTATTTAACTTATATGCAGAGAACATTATGAGAAACGCTGGGCTGGATGAAGCACAAGCTGGAATTAAGATTGCTGGGAGAAATACCAATAACCTCAGATATGCAGATGACACCACCCTTATGGCAGAAAGTGAAGAAGAACTAAAGAGCTTCTTGATGAAAGTGAAAGAGGAGAGTGAAAAAGTTGGCTTAAAACTCAACATTCAGAAAACTAAGATCATGGCATCCAGTCCCATCACTTCATGGCAGATAGATGGGGAAACAGTGGAAACAGTGGCTGATTTTATTTTGGGGGGCTCCAAAATCACTGCAGATGGCGACTGCAGGCATGAAATTAAAAGACACTTATTCCTTGGAAGAAAATTTATGACCAACCTAGACAGCATATTAAAAAGCAGAGACATTAGTTTGCCAGCAAAGGTCCATCTAGTCAAAGCTATGGTTTTTCCAGTAGTCATGTATGGATGTGAGAGTTGGACTATAAAGAAAGCTGAGTGCTGAAGAATTGATGCTTTTGAACTACGGTGTTGGAGAAGACTCTTGAGAATTCCTTGGACTTCAAGGAGATCCAACCAGTCCATCCTAAGGGAAATCAGTCCTGAACATTCATTGGAAGTACTGATGCTGAAGCTGAAACTCCAATACTTTGGCCACCTGATGCAAAGAACTGACTCATTTGAAAAGACCCCGATGCTGGGAAAGATAGAAGGCAGGAAGAGAAGGGGACAACAGAGGATGAGATGGTTGGATGGCATCACCAACTCAATGGACATGAGTTTGAGTAAACTCTAGGAGTTGGCGATGGACGGGGAAGCATGGTGTGCTGCAGTCTATGAAGTTGCAAAGAGTTGGACACAACTGCGTGACTGAAGTAAACTGAACTGAAAAGGTATAAACGGACATCCCATCAAAGAAGACACAAATATGGCAACTTAAGCATCTTAAAAATGTTCCACATCACCTGCCTTTAGGGAACTGAGAATTGCAACAGCAGTGAGATAATTGTCTGAATCTATTACAATGGCCAAAATCTGAAAACAGTGACAATACCAATACTTTTAAAATGAAGAACAACAAGAACTCTCATTTACTACTGATGGGGATACAAAATGGTATAATGACTTAGAAGATGGGTTGGCAGTTTCTTACAAAAGTAAATATAGTCTTAACATATAATCCTACTGCCGTGCTTCTGTTTTTATTCAATTGATTTGAAAACCTATGCCTATATAAAAACCTGCAGATGTTTATGGCAAATTTATTCATAATTTCCCAAGCTGGAAGCAACCAAGATGTCCTATAATAGGTCAATAGATAAACTATATCTATTTAATATCATTTAGCAATAAAAAATGAGTTATCAAGCCATACAGAACATAAATGAATCTTAAATGCATGTTGTTAGTAAAATAAACCAGTCTGAGCCATATAGCAGACAGAAAACAGCAGAATTCTCTAAAGCAATTATCCTTCAAAAATCAATTAGTTAAAAAAAACAGTCTGAGAAAGCTACATAAACTATGATACCAACTATGTAACGTTCTGGAAAGGCAAAAATACATCATGAGTTGTCAGGAGTTCAAGAGATAGGGGTTGCAATAGATAAAGTACAGGAAATCCGGGTGTGATTAACCTGTTCTGTGAGACTATTGGTAAGTACAGGACATCAAGCATTTGTCAAAACTCACAGAACTTTACAGCACAAATGGTGAACCTCAAAGCATGCAAATATTTGTGAAATTATTCAGGGGTTTAGGGGAGTCATGGGATGAAATGCTAAATGTGACCAGATATTTAACTATATTACAGCTATATGAAACCATGCCACTGAATGGCATGAAAGAACAATTTGCTGAACTAAGTTATGTTGGAAAGGAGCAAAGTATATTCCACTAGAGGAAAAAAGAGCTGTACATAAGTACTGTAGTCTAGTTGATAAAATTGTTTCCCATGGGCATATGTATTCATAATTCTAAAGCCACTTTATTTGTAAGCAGGAGCTAAGCAATTAAGGAAATGTTAGGGGATAGTAGGAGTAAGCTTTCTCAGTGTTGGAATGGGAAGTTATAGATTAAGTAGGGAGAGAAAGCTAGATTAGACTTGAGACATCAGTATCAACTCATAGTTAGCTTAGTATAGATATAGATACCTAAAAATAAAAACATGTGCATATTCATAGGTTAGTACACAAATGTGTACCTCCATTCTGTGTCAGCTGAAAGACCCTAGAAATAATAATGCCCTATTAGCAACAAGAATACCTAGCACCTAGACTTTGGACCTCAATAAAAGAGACAAGAGAAAAGGATGGTTCTAACAATGGCACAGGAAGTATATAAACAACACTAGAGCATCTTCTAATTCCAGAAAGTAAGAAAGTACTAAAAACAAAAGAAAAAAATCCCACAATTATGAGGATAAGTCAAGGGAATCAGGAGTCATCTCAAAGAGTTCTCAATATCCAAAATGGAAAAACTTGAGAAACAAAGTAAATCAAGTGGTATTATACTATAATCCAATGTATAACATAAATATACATGAGTCCATAAAAATAACTAGGGATTGAGTAATAGATGAAAGAGAAAAATAGATGAAAACTTTCAAGTAACTTATGTAGATACTCTGCCCTTAAGGTGGCATAAAATCATAATTTCCCAGTCCTTAAGTGTGAACTACACACAGTAACTTTCTTCCAGAGGGTATATAATGAAAGGGAGGGGAACACATACCTCAAGCAGATGATCAAGATTAAACTGGTAGGAAGAATACTGGCCACTATGACGTATACGTCATAGGCCCTGGAACATGTGGATATGTTATGTTACATGACAAAGGCAAATTAAGGTTGAAGTTGGAATTAAGATTTGTAATCCTTGACCTTAAGATAAGGGAGGTATTCTTGTGTTATTCAGATGGACCTAATGTAATCACAAGGATCCTTAAAAATGGAAGAGGGAGACAGAAGAGGAAAGTCAGAAGGAGATGTGACTGTGAAAGAAAGGCACTGGGAAGTGTAGCATTGCTGAATTTGAAGGTTGGGGAAAGGAGCTAGGAGTCAAGAAATAAGGAAAGCCTCTAGAAGTTGGAATGGCAAGAAAACTGATGATACTCCTGAGCCTATGAAAAAGAATACAGTTCCTGTGATATCTTGATTTCAGCCCAGTAAGACCAATGTTGGATTTGTAAGCTATAGAAACATAAGGTAATGTTTTCTTGTTTCTTAAGCTTCTAAAGTTTGTGGTAATTCATTACAGCAAAACTAGAAAACGAACAAAGGTAACATCAACAATGGGGAGTCACACTGGTAATAGACACCTTTGACATTTTGTGATGAGAACGGTGCATTATCTCTGCGGTGTTGCCCTCAAAACATATTACCCCAGTTTAATAATGAGAAACACATCAAACAAATCCCAACTTAAGCATATTATACAAAAATACCTGACCAACAATTCTTGAAAATTACAAGGTCATCAAAAGTAAAGGAAGTCTGAGAAACTCTTGCAGTCAAGAGGAGTTTAAGGAGACATGACCATGTATGCAATGTAATGTGTTATCTATAATGAAATGCTGAAACAGAAAAAAGGACGTTAGGATAGAACTGAGAAGATCTGACTACATAATGCACTTTAGTTGATACAAATATAAATATCTGTGGTCTTCTTATCAGATTGGGACCAGGTGGACTGGAGCCGACGAAAAGAAAGAGACAGAGTCGACGAAAAGAAAGAGACCTGGGGACCCAGGTCTCTAGTGGAACAAGGGTGTTTTATTAGCAGGAATACAGGCTTATATATCTGTGGTGAAATGATTACACAGGATTAGATGCTGTTAATTGCAACACAATGAATAGTCTAATACATATAAGGTTGCTGATGCTGAAAGAAATCACGGAAGGGAGTAACTGAAAGGAATCCAAGTAGATATCCTCTCCCATGATCTCAGTCCTCATGGAAGGGAGTTCCAAGTAGATACCCTTTCTCATATTCTCAGTCCTGAGAACTGTGTTCAGCTCTACTCGTTCCGGAATAGGAACTGATAAGGAACAGCGAATCCTTGAGAAATGGCACACAGAGGAAGAAAAGTGCAACATAGTGGATTCCTTAAAGTTAAATGTCCCCTGGCAAATATCGATTCATAACTTGTGACAAAAGTACTACACTAATGTAAGATGTAATAGGAATGGAAACTGGGTGTGGAGTATTCAGGAACTGTTTACTATCTTTGCAAAAAATTTGTAAATATAAAATTGTTATCTAACAAAAAGTTGATTTTAAAAAAGAAACCTTTGAGATGACTTGATTTCCAGACACTGTCTGACTTCTGTGACATGAGTGATCCTAAGGGAGAGAAACTTGACTAAGGTCAACCCCAGAACTATGAGAGACACTATTTTTTTTTAATGTTGTTTTTAATACCATCAGATTCAATGTGGTTTGTTTTGCAGAAATAGATAAAGGGAACAATCTCAGAAACTAAGAAATGTTCTTTGCAACCCTTTCCCTGACCCTCACTAAGCTCACCTCTGCAAAGGTGGCTAGGCTTCACAGAGATGGGCTCTTTAAAATAGTCCTGAAGCCTGTCACTCTGCATAGTCTCCTCATTTTTCTATTTTGAGGTGAGTGTTGTATAAACTAAAATCAATTCTGCTGATTATGAGTAAGACATTATAGATTTTTACTAACTTTTCTGTTTTGAATCTTAAAGAAAAGCCATCATCTTCTTATACATACAAAAATAGCAATAGTAAAAGCCAAACCATTTAGTGAGTGCTTATTTTGTGCCATGATCTTAAAATATATATATAATATATATAATGACATTCAATCCTACAGCTCCATGATGAACCTACTGTACTGATCACCTTATAGATGATGAAACCAAGACTCCAGGAAATTAGGTAACTTATTAAAGTTGCACAGCTAGTAAGCACTGCAGGAAGACCTGTAACTAGATGATTTGACTCCACAATCCATGCAGTAACTAACACAATACACTTCCCACTAACAAACAAGCTATCTACACCACCTGGACTGCATAAACACTGAAAAAAATGAAACCAGAATTATCATGGCAAAGAGATGGGGAAACAATGGAATCAGTGACAGACTTTCTTATTCACCTCCCAAATCATTGCAGATGGGGACTGCAGTCATGAAATTAAAAGACGCTTGCTCCATGGAAGAAAAGCTATGACAAACCTAGACAGCATATTAAAAAGCAAAGCAGAGACATTACTTTGTTGACAAAGGTCGGTATAGTCAAAGCTATGGTTTTTCCAATAGTCATGTATAGATGTGAGAGTTGGACCATAAAGAAGGATGAGCACTGAAGAACTGATGCTTTTGAACTATGGTGTTGGAGAAGACTCTTTAAGAGTCCCTTGGACTGCAAGGAGATCCAACCAGTCAATCCTAAAGGAAATCAACCCTGAATATTCATTGGAAGGACTGATACTGAAACTGAAGCTCCAGTACTTTGATCACCTGATGCAAAGAGTTGACTCATTAGAAAAGATCCTGACATTGGGAAAGATTGAAGACAGGAGGAGAATGGGACGACAGAGGATGAGATGGTTGGCACCACTAATTCAATGGACATGAGTTTTAGCAAGCTCCAGGAGATGGTGAAGGACAGGGAAGCCTGGTGTGCTGCAGTCCATGGGATGGCAAAGAGTCAGACATGACTGAGCGACTGAAAAATGACAAAAGACTTATTCCAGAATCTTTCCATCCTGCAGTAGTTATGTACCCCATTCTCAGATACCACCTTAAATTCCTCTATTCTTGACACCTGTCTTTTCTTGTAAACTTATTCCCATATTTTCTGTGCATTCTCTCCCTACTCCCTTTTTTCTCACTGTTCCCTTCTAATTCTTCCCTTTGGCCTCTGGAATGACCCTGGTCAACAAACTTTCCTACAAACTCAACTCTCCCACAGTTTGCTTACTCCAGTATTTTTCCTTGACTGGTAATTCCTTCTGTATTGCCAACTCCATTCAGCTTAGTTTCTCTCATCACTGATAAAATTGTATTTGTGGTAATGATGATAGTGATGGTGTCAGCATTCACTTAATGCCTGTTTACCACTGTTGTCAAATTATAACTTGGTATTAAGAACCCTCTCTTTTGAGATTTGTGATATCCATTGATATATATATGTACAATCTTGTTATCTTTCCTTAATAGCATTATTTACCATCCTGATAAAACCTATAGCCATTGAAGGCTGTGGTGGGCTGACCCAGGTGTGTCTCTGTCTCCAGCCTATAGACTTGGAATTTTTTTATCTCCTTAACTCAAGAGCCTGCAACTCCTCTTTACAGAAGTCACCCACATGCACAGTCAAATATTAGCTACTGCTGATTTTTCTCAAAAGTTCTGCCTCCAAATTGCAAGTTGTAATAATCCATTTTCTTAATACCTTTTTTGGGGGCTTCAACTACACTCTTGCAACAGTATCAGTGATGTTGCTTTTGTTTGATCTTTTATAATTATTTGGAAAAACAAGCAACGTCAGTGCTCTAATCATGAATATTTCTAACATTCTATCTTTTCCATCTTCTCTGCAATTCTTAATACAGTTGAGAGAAAGTGACTTAATTGTGTCATCTTTTGTCACTGTAAATTTATAGTCCTTCCAAACTTCTTGGGAATCTCTGTATATGACAGAGTTGGCTCCCTTTGCTATTCCTCAGGGCTTAATTATACCTCCATATAAACTAGAGATTTTCTATGGCCTTCTAAAATATTCCTCAAAATGCTACAGATGCTCACAGAGAATTTTGATATAACCTGCCACCTCTATTACATAAACAAGATGATCAGTAAACTTACCTGGAATGATTCTGGCTATGTATTTTCTTACTCATAGATAATTATTTTTAGACATTTTTTCAAATGCTTTATATGAATTTCAACACTTAGTCATCATGAAAATCTATCAAGATATATATCATCACCATTTTCAGATGAGGAAAAAGGATTAAGAGACCATAGCTCAGGTCACATAGAATATGAGTATCAGAATTCAGAGTTGAATTCATTCTAATATTAAATGATGCTTTGGTCCACCATGCCTCTTGTCTCAGCAGTCTCAAACACACTGTTAGGTGTATTTTCATACTGGTCACTTCAATGTAAATGTAGAGTTGGCTGCATTCCTCTGCAGCAGAGAGAAAGAGAGCATTTGCAGCCCTGGGGGAAATCATTCTGACATTTTCAAGTTCCAGCAAAGTTTCAGACTCCACATGTTTCAATGCAGTTGGAAAGTTATCCTCTGCATTTTTTGAGGGCTGCACGATGACATCGAGAGAGCAGAGGCTCAAAGTCTGCAGTAGCCCTGAGGAGGCACAAATCTCCAAAATTCTGACAGGAGACTGACTTTCTGAGCTGAGCAAAAATTAAGAACTGTGGAATATTCACCTTCTAGTCCTTCTTGTCCCTTCTGTTTTCAATGCCCTGATGATTCGACTCAGATTAGGTAAACCTCTTCAGGTTAAAGTAATTGGTCCATAGACAATTACTAAATTGATGACAACATGGATTGTTGACAACAGGATCACTAGATAAACCAACTGTCAGAGGTTAATGCATACTTTCTTTAAAATGAATTCTCTTATTTAGTTTAATGAACTGTTTCTGAGGAGACAGGTGGAAATTTCACCATATTACTGAGAAAAGTTTATGTATTGGGAAAGAACGCTTTCCACAAAAACTGAATTATATTTAAAAATGTGAAATGTGTGCCCTGCACACAGACACTGAGTTTTCTTTGGGCCAACGTTCAAAAACTTAACCATATTCTTGCTTGCGGAATTTTTTTTTTTACAGGTAATACAAGTTTAACAAGAACAACAACAAACCAATGGGTCCAGAGAATCAAAATCCAGTTTTAGAGGCAACTGCTTTTCTGTTTTTTTCCCCCCATAGCATAATTTTTAGCACCTTTTTGTTTTTTACATACTTGATGAATATATTACTTCAATACATACCTGCTTAATTTTTTTCCATATAAATCTACTATTTTCAAAGTTTGCAAAGGCATAATCTCATTTCTTACACAACAAACATAACTTGATTTGCATTTCATATTCTCATGTGAGACTACAGTTACTTTTTTTAAATTAACTTATCTTTTACTATATTGAGCTGTTTAAACATATTAATTACTGTCTTTACATCTTTGTAAATTCTGATCTTACAGGTGATTTGCAAAGTATAAAGAGAATTTAACATTGTATACATTGTCATGTTAAAACATGCAGCAGAAAGACATTCTTGCTATAACATTTTAAAACAGCTCTCTGAATTGATACTGGAAGGCTTTAGTCATTAGTGAATCTGATTCTCAAACTTTGGAGTACATCAGAAATGCATTAAAAATTTAGATGCCTCTTGAGACTGCAAGAGATGGGGACTTGAGCATTTATATGTTAAACAACCTTCACAGGGGATTCTGTGGCATATGAAATTTGAGATCCAGTGCACTGTCAGATTTTTTTCAAATTCTCTCTCAACGGCTTTGAGTTTATTACGTGTCACTTTCATTATGTTTTTGGCAAATGATTGAGAACAATAAATTCTATGATAGCTCTTGGAAAACTTTTGCCCAAGAATAAAACTTTTAATGTGAGCCTATCTAGTCCATTGGGATGGCTAGTCATCTGATGGTGACACACAGAAAGAGAATGACTGACAAAATTAACAGGGAAAGTTTTTATTAAAATTATTACTCTATTGCCTAAATTGATGACAACATGTAATTTTCTTCTTTGTCGCCCTCACTATAATTTGCTTGATTTAGTTCACTTAGAGAAAAGCTATATTTTTCTGTGATCACTGTAACAACATCAAAAGAAGGTGCTTTCATGTTGTAAGCATTTTATAATGCCAACCAAAAGGCACATCCTTAATAGGAAGAAACCAAAAGGTTAATTTCAATTATGATCATCCTATGGTTGTGATGACTTGAGTGATCCTGCTCAGAACATATAGAATATACAAAACACACTCCTCCTACACATGCCAACCCATGAGAGAGATACCCTGCTCTTTAAATGTTCCAGTCCTTAAAATAGATATTTCTAAAGATCAGCCTTGGAACTCAGCATTCACAGTCCCAACTTCCTTATAAAAAATTTACTAAGATAACTTTCACTGTATTTATTTTTTTTCCTGAGTCCTTGGTATCCCTCCTTGGCATTGGTATAATGCCAAGAATATATTTCTCTGTTCCTAAACTCTGGATTTCCTCAAGGATAAAGGCAATGCATCTTATAGAGATAAAGTTGATTTCTGAGGCCATACAATTCTCAAGGAGATAAATACATCCTTTACCTCTAAATCTAACCATATCATTTTCCACCTTAAAATCCATATGCTATCTCCTTAGCATAAAATTAAAGCTCCATGATATGGCGTAAGCCTTATCTACAAACTTGTTTCTGCCTCTTTCTTCGGTCTTATCTCCTATGATTTTTGTCTTCCCCCTGAAAAGTCAGGGCCACAATAACCTGTCTGTAGCTTCGTGAACATTCCATCTTGCTTCTTATCTCACTGCTCATTCTCTCTCTGTAGTGTATGTCCTCAGGTTCTGAAACCTGACTTCCTTCTGAAACTTTTAATTTTACAGCTCAGAAAAGGCATATAAGAAGAATCATCCTTGGGTTTCAGGCTAGGTTACATGATAGGCCCTATAGTTCCATAACACTCTGTGTACATTCTGCCAGAATGGATTTCACTTTTTAAAAATTTTATTCCTTTCCCATCACACTGACCTATTGATGGATAGGAAATATGTCTAATTCATCTTGAAAATGTCTAGAAATAGTCTCACAGTTGACCCTCAGTAAATGTTGAATAAGGGAATGAATGGATATTTCTAACTCCTAAATAGGAGATACAATAAGCCTATGGGTTTATTCAGAATGCAGATACATAGGCCCATATTTTATCTATTAAAACTGAACATCAGGGTGTGGGGCCTGTAATGTGACTTTTATTAGCTGTCCAGGTGATTTAGATATACATTGTATTTTGAGAACAGTAAGTCAAGAAATTTATAAGCCTTTCTCTGAGGAAGTTCTTGTTTACTCAAGTATCAATCTACATAACTAAATGATAAATGTAACCCAAATTATTATGGGCTGCATGAATCACCAACACAGCACTTATTTTTAAAATCCTTTAATGTTTTAAAAATTTATCCCATGGAGCTGTTTATTTCTTCAACTGGGGCCGAAGTGTGAAAGATTTCTTCACAGTTCTTCTAATTATACAATCACACCATCAACGATGTAAAATGAATCAATACTGCAATGCTGTTTCAGTACACAGCTTTTGGAAGAAATGCACTATGAAGCTAGGCTACACTGTCAATTTAAAACAAAACTGAGTCTAGACTGAAATGAAACAGAGCATCTCAAAATCAAACACAGAAATATATTCTATTTTTTTCCTCCTGTTATCTCCAGAAAAGGATATATAAGAGCTTATAAGGGATCACTCAGTATCATTTTTAATATTTAAGTTTACTCTTTACATTTTAATGAGATGTTATCACAGAACATTCTCCATATTTCCATTAAAATCTATTTTAAAAATAAAACCTTGGCATTCTACATTTTTCATTCCATTTTTAGAAAAAGAGTGTAAATAGAAACTGGGTTGGAATGTTTCCTTAGTCTTACGTGATCTTTCATTTTTGCAGCCCAACCTACTTTTCCCTATGATCAGTCAAGAACTGTCAAGGTCAAAATACAAATTCTTCAGAAGAATTCAGGATAGATAGAACTTTGCTGACAAGTAACATTTATGAACTGATATAGTTCACTTACTTAATGAAAAGTCAGAGGATGTGGGTCACATGGGAAAGCTGTACCAAACTAGGTATGATCTTGTTTGTAATTTATCCACAAGTGACTTTTGAAAGGCAAGAAAGATTCCCAATGTAATTGGCTAGGATTTCAATAAAAAAGAAGACATTTCTACAACAATGATTACATCCTAATGAAAAGACAAATATATTAGCACGTATGGTATTCCTAAGATAATTAACACTGCTGTTTCAATGAACTACTGGTTTGGGGTTTATCTGGAAAGGAAACTGTCTTGGTGCAATCATGCAAAATGTTATCTGAACAAGGGATAAACCATTTTGCTAAAAGAGTAGGGAAGTAATAGACATGGAAAAATGGTATGTATGTTGGAATTTGTATTTCTTTTTTTTTAAATTATTTATTTTTTAACTTTACAATATTGTATTTGTTTTGCCATACATTGACATGAACCCACCATGAGTGTACATGTGTTCCCCTTCCAGAACCTCCCACCTCCCACCTCCCTCCCCATCCCATTCCTCCGGGTCATCCCAGTGCACCATGATGTATCATGCATCAAAACTGGGCTGGCGATTCGTTTCACATATGATAATTTACATGCTTCAATGCCAGGACATGGAAGCAGCCTAGATGCCCATCAGCAGACAAATGGATAAGGAAGCTGTGGTACATATACACAATGGAATATTACTCAGCCATTACAAAGTATACATTCAAATCAGTTCTAATGAGGTGGATGAAACTGGAGCCTATTATACAGAGTGAAGTAAGGCAGAAAGAAAAACACCAGTACAGTATACTAACACATATATGTAGAATTTAGTAAATCGGTAAAGATAACCCTGTATGCGAGACAGCAAAAGAGACACAGATATATAGAACAGTATTATGGACTCTATGGGAGAGGGCGAGGGTGGGATGATATGGAATTTGTATTTCTTACGTGCTGTCTATGTATCAGACAATGTCAGTGCTTTAAACTAATACTTGAATTAATAGCTATACCATTCTGGTATGTATTATCATCATGAAAATTTACAGATGGTGAATCTAGGCATCACAAAATCAGTACTTGGCACAGAAAGAATCAGAATCCAAGTGAATCTAACTCTGAGGCACACCTTTTTCCCCTACACCATAGTTTACAGATCATGGATTTGCAGTCACTTTGACCTTCATGGTGTCTACCTTCTGGTCTCCAATGATGACCAATCTTTCCAACTGACTTGTTAATTATGCCTTCCATTTTCTTTCTTTCCCAATTCAGTATTTGGCAATTCTGTTGAACTGTAAGACTCAAAAACAGCAATAATATTAAACACATTATAGTTTCCTTTGATTTGCAAATCACTTCAACTAGAAAAACTTAAAATTGGTAATTATAGCAATGGGAGTCCTGAAATATATTTGCATTTGTAAAAATGTTAAAAGATCATTTAACACCTTCAGAACACCTTATTATTAAATGTTTGGAGCGATCTTGTGTTGGCCTAACAGACATAGCCTTATACACAACTTAAGGGTAAGGAAATCTCATTTTATCTGTTCTTTCATTATTTATCTTATCAATATAAACATATAATTTAATATCAATGTCATAATCCAATAGTATAAGAACATAGAAAGTAAAACATACTCTTTCTTCCTTCTGCCTCTGTACCTCCCTTTTTTTCTTTCCTATCTTTTTCTTTCTTTCCTTTTTGCTCTTTCTCATAGAGTTAATGAATGTCCTCTGTGTTCCATACCCCATTTTAAGCAAGGACCTGCTGTTGTTCAGTTGCTAAGTCATGTCCAACTCTTTGTGACCCCATGGACTGTATCCTGCCAGGTTCCTCTGTCCTGCAATATCTCCCAGAGTCTCCTCAAATTCATCTCCATTAAGTTGGTGATGCATCACATCCTCAGGGAAGTCCTGTGGTGCAGCAGTAAAGAATCTGCCTGCAAGGCAGGAGACATGGGTTCAATCCCTGGGTGGGGAAGATTTCCCGGAGAATGAAATGGCAACCCACTCCAGTATTCTTGCCTGGGAAATGCCATGGACAGACGAACCTGGCAGGCTATAGTCCACGGAGTCACAAAAGAGTCAGACGTGACTTAGTGACTACACACACACACACATAAAATAGATAACAAGAGTCTACTGTATAGCACAGGGAATCAATCTCAACATTTTGAAATAACATATAAGAGAAAAAAAAATCTGAAAAAAATATATAAAATTGAATCATTGTGCTGTCCACCAGAAACTAACACAACATTGTAAATTCATCAATAGAAATAAATATGCAAGTAAACTTTTTTGAGTTTTACGCTTGAGGAAAAACTTCATATTGAGCAGCAGAGAAAGTCTGACTTTACCGTAAACTGGGCTATAGTTCATGGGGTCTCAAAGATTTGGACATGACTGAGTGACTAAACTGCAACGAGCAAGAACCTGGAGTAGTAAACAAAAGACAGACCCAGACTTCAAGGAACTTTCATTCTAGTGGAATTTTACTTATATAAAATTAGAAATAAATTTCTGTTTATGTCTTTACTTTTAAATTTTATGTATTTTTTCAGAAGATCAACATGCAAAATGATATATATGAGTACTCTTAATAATACTGTTGCTTATATTGAGATAAATTGAATGCTAATGTCATGATTGAAGGAGTGCGATCTATCCTACCACCCCTATTTCCATAAGACATAGTACAGTTCATGTTTAACTTAATTGGCATTCCCTAACTATATCCATGAACTTAGGAAGTTTGTGCCTGGGGTTGAGCTTTTTAGTACAGTATCCACTATCTATGTGCTATATTCAAATTTATATTTAAATTGCTTAATAATTAATAAAATGTAAAATGTAGTTCTGCAACTACATTTCAACTAATCAATAGCCACATCTTTCTAGTGTCTACTCTATTTGACAATGCAGAGAACATCATGACCAGTTATAACCAATGGAAAGCACCACTATAGAATTCTACAACTAAAATTGATGTCTATTGTTGGTCCAAATTGGTAATTTTCACTCATGTTAGAAGAAATATAATTTATGCAACACTAGTTAATAAATCCTTGAGAACAGGGAACAGATGTTAAATTTCATCAAATCAATTAAGATGATTACAGCTTTTTAAAAAATAAATTCTCTTGAACTTCAGTGTATCATGTATTTAATAAAGATACTTTTTCTAAAATGTTAGTCATTCTTGCATTCCAAGCACAAGTACAGTTTGTTGGTGGTATTTCATTCTGCTGTGTGAAATCTGAGATTTTTTTCAGGAATGTCCCCCCTTTGCCTTACATTAAATATAGTAGTTTATTTTTTGTATAGCATGTTAAGCTGCTAAGTCGCTTCAGTCGTGTCCGACTCTGTGCGACCCCATAGACAGCAGCCCACCAGGCTCCCCCGTCCCTGGGATTATCCAGGCAAGAACACTGGAGTGGGTTGCCATTTCCTTCTCCAGTGCATGAGTGGGAAAAGTGAAAGTGAAGTCGCTCAGTCGTGTCCGACTCTTAGCGACCACGTGGACTGTAGCCTACCAGGCTCCTCCGTCCATGGGATTTTCCAGGCAAGAGTACTGGAGCGTGGTGCCATAGCCTTCTCCGATAGCATGTTACGAGTGCGTATCAAACCCTTCTTAGCTTTCAAAATTAGTTCTAGGAAGACTTAATCTTTGTTAATGCTATGGGACACGCTACATACCTAAACTACCTATTCAAAAAATTTGGTCTGGTACCTATTTTAGCATTTTTTTTTTTAATAAATTTATTTACTTTAGTTGGGGGCTAATTACTTTACAATATTGTAATAGTTTTTGCCATACATTGACATGAATCAGCCATGGGTTTACATGTGTTCCCCTTCCTGGACCCCCCACCCACCTCCCTCCCCATCCCATCCCTTTGGGTCATCCCATTGCCCCGGCCCTGAGCCCTTGTCTCATGCATCGAACATGGAATGGTGTTCTGTTTCACATATGATAATATACATGTTTCAATGCTATTCTCCCAGAACGTCCCACCCTCACCTTCTCCCTCAGAGTCCATAAAATTGTTCTATGCATCTGTGTCTCTTATTCTGTCTCGCATATAGGGTTATCGTTACCATCTTTCAAATTCCATATATATGCATTAGTATACTGTATTGTTGTTTTTCTTTCTGGCTTACTTCACTCTGTATAATGGGCTCCAGTTTCATCCATCTCAGTAGAACCGATTCAAATGTATTTTTTTTTAATGGCTGAGTAATATTCCTTTGTGTATATGTACCACAGCTTCCTTATCCATTCATCTGCTGATGGACATCTAGGTTGCTTCCATGTCCTGGCTATTGTAAACAGTGCTGCGATGAACATTGGGGTACACGCGTCTCTTTCAATTCTGGTTTCCTCGGTGTATATGCCCAGCAGTGGGATTGCTGGGTCATATGGCAGTTCTATTCCCAGTTTTTTAAGGAATCTCCACACTGTTCTCCATAGTGGCTGTACTAGTTTGCATTCCCACCAACAATGTAAGAGGGTTCCCTTTTCTCCACACCCTCTCCAGCATTTATTGCTTGTAGACTTTTGGATAGCAGCCATTCTGACTGGTGTGAAATGATACCTCATTGTGGTTTTGATTTGCATTTCTCTAATAATGAGTGATGTTGAGCATCTTTTCATGTGTTTGTTAGCCATCTGTATGTCTTCTTTGGAGAAATGTCTGTTTAGTTCTTTGGCCCATTTTTTGATTGCGTCGTTTATTTTTCTGGAATTCAGCTGCAGAAGTTGCTTGTATATTTTTGAGATTAATTGTTTGTCTGTTGCTTCATTTGCTATTTTAGCATTTTTTAAATGGTTAATTGATACAAACACATTTTCAAGTCAACTTTCATAATTTATACTTTCCTAGACAACTGCCTTCAGCTGGATTTCCCAGGTGGCGTTAATGGTCAAGAACCCACCAGCCAATGCAAGTTAAAGGTAAGACTTGCCAGTTCAATCCCTGGGTGGGGAAGATCCCCTGGAGAAGGGAGTGACAATCCACTCCAGTATCCTTGTCTGGAGAATCGCATGGACAGAGGAGCCTGGCGGGCTATAGTCCATAGGGTCACACAGAGTCAGACACGACTGAAAGAACTTAGCATGGCACAGCATTGAAAGACAGTTGCCACATTTATTGAAAATTTCCCAGTGTATTAGAGGAAATTTCCCTTTTATCCTTAAAAAGCGTCATTGAATTTTAATGTTATTCTCATTCTTGATGTGGAGAAGGCAATGGCACCCCACTCCAGTACTCTTGCCTGGAAAGTCCCATGGACGGAGGAGCCTGGTAGGCTGCGGTCCAAGGGGTCGCGAAGAGTTGGACACAACTGAGTGACTTCACTTTCACTTTTCACTTTCATGCATTGGAGAAGGAAATGGCAACCCACTCCAGTGTTCTTGCCTGGAGAATCTCACGGACGGTGGAGCCTGATGGGCTGCCGTCTATGGGGTCGCACAGAGTCGGACACGACTGAAGCGACTTAGCAGCAGCAGCAGCATTCTTGATGTGTGACTTCAGCTGTCTCTTCTCTTTTTCTGAAATATCCCGCCTGAATTTGGATTTACTTACAAATTCCAATGTACTTCTAAGTTTAAGTAATTTTTAACTTAAAATGTTGATGACTTAAAAGAAAAAAAAACTTTTGTAGCAGAGTGCTTATTATTTCATGTTGAATAAAATAAGCATTTTCACTGTGTGTTTTCCTCATAAAATTCAGTTCTTCAGTTACATTAGTCATATTTCAAATGCTCAGTAATAATGTGTAGCTAGTGGCTACCACATCGAACAGTGAAGAGAACATTTCCATCATTGTGGAAAGCTCAAATTAGATGGTATTACTAACAATTTACTATTAAACTTGATGTCCATTGCTGCCCAAATATTCTCAATGGCATCTCTTAAATTTTCACATGTAATGTTCTAAAACAAAATGAGTAGTTGGTTTGTGTAATTTGAAAATTTTTTTTTTTCTGCAATCAAGAAGTATTTTAAAGTTTAGGTAATTACTTTTTAATTAAATTTAAATTTATATTCTAGTGTTATGTTACTATGGTCAGAGAATGTGGTTAGTTAGCAACTTTGGGAAATTTTCTAAACTGTTCTCTCTAGCTTGGAATGAGATTTTTGTTTTATAATTGTTTCATCAACATTTAAAACAATGCTCTATGAGCATGTAATCTCTGTTCACAGAGTAAAATGTTAAATATTTTACAGATATATATATTTTAAGTTGTAGTAATATAGCAAACTTACTGATTATCTCATTTAAAGGCTCTACTATTCTTTTTTTCCCCCCTAGGGTGCCTACAATTCTCTATAGCTACTTGCGAAAAATATACTTTCTTTTCTAAGAACTGACTCTTAGTCCCCTGAGGGATCCTCCAAGGATAATGGAGAGACGGTGTGTACTCTACTCCCTGGGACACTAAATAAGTAGTCAATAGTAAACTATGGGCATTTAGAGGACTCACGACCGGAATATTTCCAACCATATGTACAATCCACAATTTGAGAAGGGTTTTTACCTTCTACATTTTTCTTTTAAACTGCGAAGTTCTCTTTAAATTTCTAAACCACTTTTGTCTTAGTGGAAGGAGGCTATGTCATTTGAAAAGGGATAAGTTCCTAATAGCTATTATCTGCTTAAAAATTGAACACATTTTCCTGGGCTGAGACTGTTTGACCATCTTTTTATAATGATATAGTAGGTAGTCCCACATTAGGAGAGGGAAGGAAGTCTAGGATCCATTGCAATTGTATTTACTCTGTTGCTTAATACAAGATTGTTGTTGTTGAGTTGCTAAATCATGTCTGATTCTTTTGTGGCCCCATGGACTGTAGCCTACAAGTCTCCTCTGTCCATAGAATTTCCCAGCAATAATACTGGGTGAGTTACCATTTTCTTCTCCAGGAGATCTTCCTGACCCAGGAATCAAACCCATTGGCAGGTGGATTGTTCATCTATTTTATACATAGTTGTGTACATATGGGCTTCCCTGGTGGCTCAGATGGTAAAGAATCCACCTGCAATGGCTGGTGAGCTACAGTTCATGGTGGTCAAAGAGTCAGACACAGCTGAGAAACTAACACTTCCCCTTTCCATTTTCAGTGTATGTATGCCAATCCCAACCTTCCAATCCATCCCACCACCAACCCTTTCCACCCTTGGTCTCCATACGTTTGTTCTCTCCATCTGTGTCTCTCTTTCAGCTTTGAAAATAACTTCAATGCTTCTGATTCTTTAAGCCATTTTTCCCCTTACTTCTCTTTTCCTTGAAGATTTTAGAGGTTACCTATACGCTTGTAGACTATCTGGTACAAGGCTGGAGAAAGCTTCAACTCTCAAACAGGTATTCCTATACCTGGTCCTGAATTTGTTTCTAACTGGCTGTGGGTTGTATTTTTCCTCTTTGTACCTTAGTTACATTATTTGAAAAAAGGAAGGAAATGCATGTATCTTAGAGTTGTGATAAACCTGAGATCATTTATAGGAAAATATCTAGCACCTAGTTCAACATTTTCATCCTCTTTGGTCATATTCTTCCATTGTTCTAACAGATTTTCAATGTCTAGAAAGAATATCATGGTACACAAGTCTCGTGAAACATCAGCTGGTTTTAGTTCAGTGCAGACAATATTTTTTCTACATACTTCTGGAGCAATAAAAAAATGATATTTAAATGGAAGACTTAAAAAAGCAGGACTGAATGTGGTTCAAATAAGTATATATGATAAGCTTATAATGAGACTGTTTTGGACTTTTGTTTACTACTTTCTTACTGTGAAAGAGAAGGAAACTAACCAGACTAGAACCTTTATTGAATTATTCTACTTCTAAAGGCTATTAGGAAATTTTATGCTGACTTCACACTTGGCTCAATGGTCACAGTAATCACAATTCCTCTGAAGAATATAAAGACTCTCAATCTATGAGAAGATAAATATGTTAAGTTTAGGAGATGTCACTGACTAATTTTTCATGAGAATGTCCTATATTTTAACAATGAAAAATATCCTTGAAAATGTTTAAATTATTCACATGGATGACATAAAATATATTTTATATAAAGTTAATAGAAAATTATTAGATGAAGAGGAGTGTTTTCAGGTTCAGTTTTTTGAGATCTTTTCTTAAAAGGCAGGGCTTCCCTGGTGGCTCAGACAGTAAAGAATCCTCCTGCAATGCGGAAGACCTGGGTTTGATCCCAGGATTGGGAAGATTCCCCTGGAGAAGGGATAGGCTACCCACTCCAGGATTCTGGCCTGGAGAATTGCATGGACAGAGGAGACTGGCAGGCTACAGTCCAAGAGGTCGCAAAGAGTCAGACACAACTGAGCAACTTTCAGTTAGCAGCGTGGTTTACTGGTTAACTGCATTTATGCACAAGTCAGGCGTTTCGGGTTGAATAATAGTTCCACCCTTTACTAGGATAAAACATGAATCTCATTATGCCTCAGGGAGCTCATCTGTTCAAGTGGATAAGAAGAGAGCAAACACCAGAGATACTATCAAGGAGTTGATACAGCATCTAGTAAGTGCTAAATAAAATGGCTTCAGAAGTCAATGGCAGTGGAGAAACAGTGTATAGTGCAGCAGAAGAAACACAGGCCTGGACCCAGGCAGCCACAGACCAAGCTCTGATCTGGCCAGGAGCTTCCTATGTGATGGTGCAAGGCTGGCTTCATTTCTCTGGGACCTAATTTTCCCATCTGGAATTAGCTCTAAATTTTAAAATTCCATGAGCTATTGATTTTTTAACACTAGGGGAATAAGATGATTGAGTCAAAATCTGACGTGTATTCAACATCTGTTCTTAGAACCCACAGTTAAAGAACTGAAATAAATGTGGAAAGTCATGGGGCTGTAATAGTCAGGATTATATTCAGAAGAACATATTAACAAATATATTATCTTCTGGCAGAGGCTGAAATCTATTGAAGGTTGCTGTGCTGTGCTTATTCGCTCAGTGGTGTCCAACTCTTTGCAACCTCAAGGACTGTAGCCCATCAGGCTCCTCTGTCCAGGGAGGACAGGCTGCTCTTGTCCATTCTCCAGGCAAGAATATTGGAGTGAATTGCCATTCCCTCCTCCAGGGAATTGAATATAGATTGATTCTAATTGGTTTCTAGGCTAGTAATCATAAAAAATACTTATATGTACACACACACACATACATATATATATTTACATACACACACACACACACACACATATATATAAATGTAGCTTGAGATATACAAGGATAATTTTCTTAGCATGGTTATCTTTAGATGTAAACAACTTTGAAGTTTATATAAAGTCTTTATATAAAGACTAACTAGATTTTTGTTTTGTTGTTAAGGAGAGATGTCTTACTCTGATTTAAATTATATTGGGAGATGAAATCAATAAACTGATTATAGTAAACCAGCTACATTTTCCAGGAAGCCTACTTAGGACTAATGTAAAGAAAAACACATTTAGCAAAGATTTTTGAAAGGGCAACTTTGTTCTTGCATATGTTTACATATGCTGTTTCCATTCTGCCACCAAATTAACAATTATATGAGCCAGAAGAACCCATCTAATCTGCACTGTTACACTTCCCTTGCTTCTATTATAGAATTATCTGGGAAGATGATGAAATACTGCTCACTACTAAGTGATTTATGTCTATATGGCCATTCATCATTAGAGGTAATTGCGGCTTGGTGTAGAGCCTGAAGTCCTAGTGTAATTCTGTGTTAGCAGTGGATCTTTGCAATATACACTTCTTTGTGTCTACCATCCTTTCATCCCACCTTTCTGATATTTTCCATCTTAGCAAACAGAAACATCTATCTAAGTACAAACTGAAAATCTGAGTCATTCTTGACATTGCACTCCTTTACACCACCTCTCCTACATTCAATCTAGCACTAAATCTTTTATATTTTATCTTAAATATTTCTTGAATACTTCTATTTCCATGTCTCTAACGTCCCCATCTAACCCAACCTGTCACTGTTTGTCTTCTGTCCTACTTGTCATCTCTAACTACCATCTCTTCACTCACACTTTTCCTAATCCAGTCTCCACTATTAAATGACTTCCTTTGTTCTTAGGCTAAGGTGCAATAACCTCAACAAGACTGATTGCTTCTAATAGAATATTGTCTCTCCATCACTTTTGCTTCACATAGACACATCCTCAGGAATGTCTTCCTATTTAGTTGCTTCCCTGTATAGTATTTATCTCACAGTGTATTCATATATTCATTTATGTAGATATTTCATTAAGGTCTGTCTCTCTGTTACTATGCAAATTCCCTGAGAGTCCCCATTTGTGCCTGCTGTCACAAGCCTTTTTTTTTTTTTTTTTTTGTCCAGCCTTCATCTGTCCAAAGCACACTGTTTGGAGCACAATTGGTACTGAATATATTTTGAATGAATAAATGGTTAAATGAAGGAATGGTTACCTATGTTATAAACAGCTTTCTGGTTCATGACTCAGCTTTTAACTAAGATACCTTTTACTAACTAATTTAGGGGGAAAAATGAGAGAAACAATTGGACTCATCTAAATAACCTGTATAAAATATTTCATGTCAGCAGATTATTTTTGTTTTGGTGCGTCCATGTGTCAATGTTAATTAAGTGATTAGGGTACTTTTCATTATTTAAATTTATTTCTTATCACCCTAATGTAGGCCAAATTTCCTCAGAAGTTGTGAGCTTTAGCTTAAAACTCCCTTTAGGCTATAAGGATGCAATTATACTTTATATTATGAAGTGTTAAATAATCATATACAATTTTTATTTAGACTTCCTGCTTTTCTTTCAGCCTTCCTATACTCAAGTTTCTTTATTTTTCTTATTTTTTCAACTGTAAGCTCACATTAAGGGAGCCAAATAATAAATTTCCACTAGATACTTCACATATGCTCCTCACACAATATTACTCAAAAACAAACTTGCAAGTAGGCGTCTATTCTTTGGAGGCAGCACCCTAACAGATTGTTGAGTCAAACCAGAAGCTTTATTTTCTCTCATTCCTCTCCCATCATCCTCGTTTCTCTTATTCCTCGTTTCTCTTATTCCTCATTTCTCTTATTCCCTCTTCTCCTCTCCCCTTTTTGTCTTTGCTTCCTCACCTCCTCCCAACCTGTTCTCAGAGCATCTCCTCACTCAGTCTCTACACTTTTGCCAGTCTACTCTTCTTCCAACCTGCTTGGTACACAAAGACATGTCTTACTTAGCTGCAAGTGCATATAACTTATTCTTCCCATCATTTTTCTCAATCATATTACACACTTGATTTGTTTTCCCTTGGGTCCTTACACATAGTTGTCGACCTCACTCTTCTTCTCACATGTGCCACATACAGAGTTAGTCCTGTTCTCTCACCTACTAGCTTTGTGACTTTGGGTTCTGTGCCTCTCTGACTTCAGTTTCCTCTACTAGAAATCAGACATTATAACGGTATTCAGAAACAGGGGCTCTGAACTAACACAATTTAAGGGACACTGCTTAAAATTGATACTACAAAATTGAGAGTAAAATTGGTGTGAGGTTGTTACTAACTGAGAATATGAGAACAAACCAAATTAAAGTACAGCTTGTTAAAAGCTGATTCAGGCCACAAATATCACAAAAAATGAGGAAATAAAGCAAAATTTGTATTCGTTAACTAATACTACTTTATAAGACTTTTTGCCTGCAAAATTTGGCTGCAAACTTACTGGTTTGATGATGCCATCTTTCTATCATGGCAGCTTTGTAAATAATTTTCTATAGAGAGAATTGAAAAAAGACTTTAGTATTCCTACCGGAGTAGATTGAATTTTTTTATTAATAGTTTAGAAATGATTGTTTTAGATTTATAACCTATTACTGGCAATACTGGAGAAGGAAACAGCAACCCACTCCTGTATCCTTGCCATGGACGGTGAAGCCTGACAGGTTACAGTCCATGAGGTCGCAAAGAGTCAGACACGACTGAGCGACTTCACTTTTCACTTCTGTCACCGGCAATAGCATATAGATTTTTAAGAATCACCACTTAATTTGGGAAAACATTTGTCATGTTTGGGAAAACATATTGTGTCAATACATGGAAGTCTTCCATGTATTTGCTATAAGATAGATACAAAAGATGTTTCACAGACTGGCTCTGTATTTTTCCAACACTGTTCCTCCCTCACTCTCCACACACTTTTGGGGCTGGAAGTCATAGAAGCCACATATACCCTAATGGTATCTTTCATTCAGGATCTTATAGGTTGAGTATGGAGCATCTCAGATCACCTTAAATTAATTCATAATTAATATGCTACAGGGCTTCCCAGATAGCTCTAGTGATAAAGAATCCATCTGCCAGTGCAGGAGACCCAAGAGATGCAAGTTCAATCCCTGGGTCAGGAAGATTCCCTGGAGTAGGAAATGGCAACCCACTCCAGTATTCTTGTCTGGAATATTACATGAGCAGAGGAACCTTGTGAGCTACAGCCCATGGGACCACAAGGACTTGGACACGACTGAGCACAATATGTTACAAATAAAATCATTTTAAAAAATATTCTATGGTGAATAAATCTATATTAAGGTCATAAGAAATATAATCAGAATGAAAATGAACAATATTGTCAGTCTGTCTTATTTCAAGAGTCATGGAAGAAATATGTATGAGTGTTCAGAATGTTCTAATAAATAACACCTAGAGTTTACTGTGTGACAGGCAGTCTTCTAAGCACTTTATATAAGTAGTAATCCTTTCTATTACCCTATGTGGTAAGCGGTTTTGCATTCTTACTTTACAGATGAAGAAATTGAGGCCTGGCAATTTTTATCATATTTAATCTCTACAGTGCATGCTATTTTTCTCCTTTAAATGAATTATAAGAATTTTACATACCATTCTATGTAAAGTAAAATGGTAAAAATCTACTTGAGATAATTCAAGGTCACTTTTCAAAGACAAAAGTACAGGTAAAATGACTAGGTATATTTCACTTCTTTTTTAAACTTCACTAAACTTTGAAGGTTAGACTTAGCTATACTCAGAAGTTCATGCCAGAAAAATATTACATAGAATTTATTGCTTAAAAATAACCTGGTATCTATAGTATACAAATGTCATCCAGGAATTAGAGCCCTAGAGTGGGCTAAGCTCTACTGACCCTGCGGTGGCCTTCCTCTCAACCTCTTTTTCAAAAACTTTGCTTTGCTTGAAGATGTAGGTCAAAGATTTCTTCTTTGTAACCTGTTTCTCCACTCAACTGAAGGAGGTTGATTATGACCCATTTAAGTCATACTTGTATCTTGTATAAACAAAACTCTGTTAGACATAGTCAGAAGACTATTTGGTTATATGTGCTTTTTTTTTAAAATTTTCCTGTAAATATAAACTGCTGTAACTCAGGGATCTTTTCTACTTGTCTTAGTATTAGAACCAAGCAAAGTACTCAACAATTAGATGTCAAATAAATCAACAAATATTGGAGGAGAGCTTTGGAATTCAACCTTTACAAGACAAAGCATTCTAGCTATTTGAAAATTGTGTGGTAAAAAAGAGTTGATAATTTCACATGAGAATTTTTCTGTATTATTTTTTTGAGGATTGCTTTATGAATTCTTAAATGACAAATGAATCCAATCTGACTCAAACAAGTTTTGCTAGAGCAAGCATGTAAATTTGCACATTTGGAAAGCACTGCTATTTTTATTCTTTCCTACTACCTTTATAAATCCTGTGCCTTTTGAACACTTTTATACAAGTGATGATATCTCTTATGAACAGGAAAATAACACAGACTTATTTGAGCATCTCTGTAATATACTTATGACTTTAAATTCAATATATTGTTTCAAAAACTTCTTTGAAGGTTTCTTTGGTGGTCTTTCTATGTGTCATAGACTAGCAATTATGAATTTGCCTTATTTCTATGATAGCCCTGTCTTTTTTTTTTCCACATCATTTACAACTCATAATATTTTAATTTATTTTTAATATTTTATACAGATATTACTTTAAAAGTTTTGAACTAAACAGTTATATTACCTACTTCAATTCAACAAAGTTGCAGTGTTATAATCAGCTAATGAAAGCTATTAAGCAGCATGGAATACAATTGAGTTTATGCTTGAGAAGATCAGCCTGAGAGTTTTATGGATGATAAAACTGGAGGGGATGAGAGGCCAATTACAAGCTTATTTTATTTATTTATGTATTTTGTGACCTGGCAGGCTACAGTCCATGGGGTCACAGAGTTGGACACAACTGAGCAACTAACACTAGAGTTGATTTAAAATATTGTGTTAATCTCTGCTGTACAGCAAAGTGAATTGATTACACGTGCACATATATCCACTCTGATTTTAGATTCCTTTCCCATCTAGGTCATTACAGAGTATTGAGAAGACACTGTGCTATATAGTAGGTCCTTCTTTGTTATCTATTTTATATAAATATTAATGTGTATAAATAGCTCCCCTGGTGGTTCAGATGGTAAAGAATATTCCTGAAATGCAGGAGACCTGGGTTTATTCCCTGGGTCAGGAAGATTCCCTGGAAAAGGGAAAGGCTATCCACTCCAGTATTCTTGCCTGGAGAATTCCATGGACAGAGGAGCCTGGCAGGCTGCAGTACATGGGGTCATAAAGAGTTGGACAAAACTTTGAGACTAACATGCACACATAGTGCGTATAAAAGTTAAGGCTAAAGATGATGAATTTTGAACCATAGCAATTGTGGCCAGGATGAAAAATAAAAGGTGGCTTCTAGAGAGGTTAGGACTTCCCTGGTTTCTCAGATGGTAAAGCATCTTCCTACAATGTGGGAGACCCGAGTTCAAGCCCTGGGTCAGGAAGAACTCCTGGAGAAGGAAATGGTACCCCACTCCAGTACTTCTGCCTGGAAAATCCCATGGACAGAGAAGCCTTGTAGGATCCTCTGTCCATGGGGTCACAAAGAGTGGGACACGACTCACGACTTCACTTTCACTTTCTTTCTAGAGAGGTTATAAAAGAAAAGAAATAAAGAGATTTGGGGGCTGACTGCTTGGATGGGCTATTTTTTTTTTAATAACTGGAGTTATGAAAATGAGTTTGGTTTTGCAGGCTTCTGAGCTAACATGTCTCAGCCTGCAAGTGAAGAAATTAACAACATGGGGCTCAAAGCACAGAAGTCATCCTTTGGTTCATTTGTGTAATCCTTAGTGACCAGGTAGATGTACAAAATGAGAGGCAGAAAAGCTGCCAAATTTCTGGTTTGGATTTCTACTAGATTGTTACACAAATTTTTACGTTAACTAGAAAAATTAAGGGCACCTAGTGGATGCTCAAAAATATTTATAAGTATTGTTTTTATCAATAATCGAGAGCTCAGAAATAAGATTTCGGCAGATTTGAATGAATAATTCTAGAATTTGAGTGATTACCATATTTAGCATTGCCCCCAGGGCTTTTGATGTAGTAATTTATTTAATCTGCAGAACTCTATGAGAACAGTACAATTATAGTCTTTATTTATGTATGAGAAAGTTGTGGAGAAGAGAAGTTAACAACTAGTAATTAATGTGGAGATGTTTTGAGCCTTAAGTTCTTAAAGGTAAAATCTACCATGTGTATACAGAGTGAAGCTACAGTAATAAATAAAGGAGATTACTGCAACCAGGAGTAAGATGAAACAATATTTACTGTAGTTGAGAATAGTTAGTAACATGATTTATTCAACTTCCCAAGAGTATCCATAGGCCTGGATGCTATGCTACATATTGAGAACACAGAGCTATAGAAAACATGGTCCTTACATACTATCTATGCACTGGAGAATTCTGAAACTTACAGAAGTAATAAGATGATATAGTCAAAATTTTTTGAACACTCCCCATGCTCTGAGCAATCATAAAAAATTATTTTTATTACCTCCAGCCTTCACTCATCATTTATTTAACACAAATTTATTGAATACCAACCATGAGCCAAACAATCTGCTGGATGTTGGGGAAATGAAAGTATATAGCAGAAACTAAGTTAAGTCAGGTTTCTTGCAAATAACCAGGAAGTACAAAAAACAGTTTGTAATTTTTTCCGTTTTTTTGATTATATAATTTATGATCAGATATGTTAGAATTTCCCAACATCACAGAACTTTTAACTGATAAGGCTAGGACTTGAATCAAAGTCCCTCATCTATGAAAGTCCAGCTGACTCAGTCAGTATGTAATGAGAATTTACTGTGTTTCAGATCATGAGTACAGCAGTGGACAAGGTAAAGTAGATAAACATGGGTCACATTCTTTTGAAAAATATAGTTCTATCCAGTACCCCTTAACCTAAATATTAGTATTTGTTGTTGTTTAGTTGCTAAGTTGTGTCCAACTCTTTTGAGATTCCATGGACTGTAGCCTGCCAGGCTTTTCCATCCATGGAATTCTTCAGGCAAGAATACTGAAGTGGGTTGCCATTTCCTCCTCTAGGGGATCTTCCTGACCCAGGGATCGAACCCACATCTCCTATATTGCAGGTGGATTCTGTACTACTGAGCCACTGGGGAAGCCCAAGTATTAGTATAGGTCCAGACAAAAAACTGGAAATTATAGTGAATAATTTAATATAGGACAACAAGTAAACTTCAGTTCAGTTCAGTCATTCAGTCGTGTCCGACTCTTTGCGACTCCATGAATCGCAGCACGCCAGGCCTCCTTGTCCATCACCAACTCCCGGAGTCTATCCAAACCCGTGTCCATAGAGTCGGTGATGCCATCCAGCCATCTCATCCTCTGTCGTCCCCTTCTCCTCCTGCCCCCAATCCTTCCTAGCATTAGGGTCTTTTCCAGTGAGTCAACTCTTCCCATGAGGTGGCCAAAGTATTGGAGTTTCAGCTTCAACATCAGTCCTTCCAATGAACACCCAGGACTCATCTCCTTTAGGATGGACTGCTTGGATCTCCTTGCAGTCCAAGGGACTCTCAAGAGTCTTCTCCAACACCACAGTTCAAAAGCATCAATTCTTCGGCGCTCAGCTTTCTTTATAGTCCAACTCTCACATCCATATATGACCACTGGAAAAACCATAGCCTTGACTAGACGGACCTTTGTTGGCAAAGTAATGTCTCTGCTTTTACATATGCTATCTAGGTTGGCCATAACCTTCCTTCCAAGGAGTAAGCGTCTTATTTTCATGGCTGCAATCACCATCTGCAGTGATTTTGGAGCCCAGAAAAATAAAGTCTGACACTGTTTCCACTGTTTCCCCATCTATTTCCCATGAAGTGATGGGTCCAGATGCCATGCTCTTAGTTTTCTGAATGTTGAGCTTTAAGCCAAGTTTTTCACTCTCCTCTTTCACTTTCATCAAGAGGCTCTTTAGTTCTTCTTTTCTTTCTGCCATAAGGGTGGTGTCATCTGCATATCTGAGGTTACTGATATTTCTCCCGGCAAGTAAACTTAGAGGGCTGTAAAAGAAGTGAGAGTTTTTAAAGAAGTTGGAGATCAGAACCAGCTGCTAGGCAATGTACATCAGTCTGACAATGTTCAAGGAGCAAAACCAAAGAGACTTGCTGTCTCCCTCCAGTGCCTCCTATTGAGAGAATCTAACTAGAAACCAGGTGACCTAAGAGAAATGTGGTTTGCAGAGTCCCAGCCCGGAGTATCATAGAGCAGAGGTATAGAGTGTTAGGTGTGGAGCTGAGAGACGATAGAGAAATACAGACATGCCCCATATCAGAGAGAATGTCATCAGAAATTTATGAACATTTGGGTCCAGGCAAGGTGGTAGAAACTACACAGTCCAGTGTGTGCTTCTTTTTCAAATGAGAAAAGTGAGGTTTGAGGGAATTGATTGTCTTGAAATGGTTATACCACTTGTAAGCATCAGAGTCAGGATAAGAATCTAGATTTTCTTATTTTGCATTTTGCTGAAATTTCTGCTATTCAACGCTGTCTCTAAGGACAATGAACAAATTGATGGCCAATATTCTCCAAAGGTGAACAAGACAATCTTTAAAGGATGCAACAGATGAAGAATTGATATAATGGACAATTCTTATATCTTACCAATATAAAAATAAATTATTGCCTAATTATTTTAATATGAGAGCAAACTTTGAGAATTTAGGGAACAGAAGATAGTGTATCTTTTTCTGTGTTTCTTAAATTCCATTCTCTGGTTCAGAGTTAAGTATCACTCAGTTAGAGATTAAACAACCAGGATTTTTTAATGATTTTGGTGTAATTTTACATTTTTTGAGGCTATTTGATAACTTAGTTCTATTCAGTGATTCTCAGGTATGAGATTCTCACTAAGAGGGAGTACACAGGGCAAAGAATGTTAAAGTAACACAGCCTGCTTCTTCATTCCTTAATCTCAAAGGACACTGTGCTGATTGCATTGCCATGGACACAGCAATCTGGGCATAGAAAGCTGGTGGATGAGCAAACCATGCTCCAGCAGTATCTCCTACTTTGTGCAGAATCACTCGGATAATAAAGAATCCACCTGCAATGCAGAAGAATGGATGCTTTTGAACCGTGGTGCTGGAGAAGACTCTTGAGAGTCCCTTGGACTGCAAGGAGATCCAACCAGTCCATCCTAAAGGAGATCAGTGCTGAATATTCATTGGAAGGACTGATGCTGAAATTCTGATACTTTGGCCACCTGATGCGAAGAACTGACTCATTTGAAAAGTCCCTGATGCTGGGAAAGATTGAAGACAGGAGGAGAAGGGGACAACAGAGGATGAGATGGTTTGACAGCATCACTGACTCAATGGACTTGAGTTTGGGTAAACTCTGGGAGTTGGTGATGGACAGGGAGGCCTGGTATGTTGCAGTCTATGGAGTTGCAAAGAGTTGGACATGACTGAGGGACTGAACTGACTGACTGACTACAATGCAGGAAACCCGGGTGCAAGCCTTGGGTTGGGAAGATCCCCTGGAGAAGGAAATGGCAACTCACTCCTGTATTCTTGCCTGGGAAATCCCATGGACAGAGGAGCCTGGCAGGCTACAGTCCACAGGGTAGCAAAGAGTCGGACATGACTGAGCAACTAAGCCCACACACTGCAGAGTCAAGCCAAATCATAGGTCTCTGTGAGTTATAGCCTGTTCGACTATCCCAGATTTGTGCAACCTTGAAAGTCTGTAAGAATGTATGTTTTGCAAAGATGTGGTTGTTTTCATAGATATGCTTTTGAATAAAGATACCTACACCTCAAGCCTTCTTTAATCCATTTTATGTAAGGTACAACAAATCCCACAAAACATTAAAATACTACAAGGATTTACTGACTCACACTGCAGGGGCTTTTGTTTGGGCATTTTTCTTAAGTGATCTTTTGATGTTAAAGTCTTTTGTTTAATTTACTCAATAAGGGCTGGCTTTTCTTTTCAATGGTTTAAAATGAGAATG
Organism: Giraffa tippelskirchi; assembly: GCF_054371585.1. Classification (NCBI taxonomy): domain Eukaryota; kingdom Metazoa; phylum Chordata; class Mammalia; order Artiodactyla; family Giraffidae; genus Giraffa; species Giraffa tippelskirchi. Next base: position 110,923,217 of record NC_137278.1, on the reverse strand, counting down.
GCATTTAATTTTAGCACTTTATTGTCTTGGCATAAAGCTGAACTTTGGCAATTGAGAAATGTTTTATTTTCAAAAAGCAAAGATTCTAGAAATTTAAGCAGCTGTACCAACCAATTTCATTGATAAAATTATACAGTTACACACTGATTAACTTTTTTTTTTCCTGAGAAGAGTTGTTCTAAAGCAACAATTAATAGTACCAATTCGGGAATCTGCTCAGTTTTACAAGGTGGACTTTTTCCATTAATACTGATCATTCATAAATGATGTACTAAATATTCACATTAAGCTAGAGAAAAAAATCATCTAATTTTACATCTATGATAAAAGGATGATGGTTACTGTAGAGAATATGCATTAGTGGATCAGCTCAAACTTTGCATTTAGGTTTGATTTAATTATTTAGGTTTGATTTAAACACTGTTTAAGAAATAAATAAAAATCAAATTAAGTGGTAGAATCATTTGTATAATGCAATGAATCTCTTATTGTGTGGTCTTTGCTATTCAAAAGAAAAAAGCAAACAGTCTTAGAATCAGGAAAAAAATATTCTCACCATGATATTGAAATCTTTTCCCTCTAGATTTATTCTCTAGCTTCTAATGAAATCTTATATTTATCACAGAGAGATTAATTATTTTCAGCATCAGAAATTCCTGAGTTGTCAAGATTACTGCAAAGAAAGAATAGTGCATTAGCTAAAATAGAGCACCATTAGGTGCTCAAAAATGTAAAGGTAAAGGAGAATTCTGGAAATAAGTAAGGAAAGAGAGAATATGGGAAGTGAAGCAAAATCAAGTAGATAAATTATAGATGTTAAGACAGCTACACGCCAGGTAAGAATAAGGTGAATCTTTATTATTTCATAAATGAGTTATTCAATATCAAATAAATATCCTATTAGGTAATAGGAATCTAAAATAGCTATTTCAATTCGTGGGTATTCTCCAACTTTAAACGCATTTAAAAAAAGGAATATTAAGTATGCTAGATATGGTTACTTTTTTCATTCTGAAACTGAAATATCCTTTTGTTCCTACTCAAAACTTTTGGTCACTTTAATAAAAAAGAAATATCCTGTGATTTAAAAAATCTACTTTAAAACTGTTTCCACAGGCAAAACTTACAGAGAAGAAAACAAGGATTTTCTTTGTGAATCACAAAAAAATAGAAAAAATAATTTTGATGCCAAGGCTAATGAACACTATTACTGAGCACAGCCTTTCATTTGAAGATACGCTGAATCACTGTTGCCTCGGATCTTTCTATTCAAATATCAGCTTGTCTTGTCTTGTGCATGTGTTCAGTTGTGTCCAACTCTTTGCAACTCTTCAGACTGTAGACCACTGGGCTCTTCTCTTCATAGGACTTTTTAGGCAAGAGTACTAGTCAGTCAGACAGTTCAGTCACTCAGTCGTGTCTGACTCTTTGAGACCCCGTGAATCGTAGCACACCAGGCCTCCCTGTCCATCACCAACTCCTGGAGTTTACCCAAACCCATGTCCATCGAGTCGGTGATGCCATCCAACCATCTCATCCCTCTGTCGTCCCCTTCTCCTCCTGCCCCCAATCCTTCCCAGCATTAGGGTCTTTTCCAGTGAGTCAACTCTTCGCATGAGGTGGCCAAAGTATTGGAGTTTCAGCTTCAACATCAGTCCTTCCTATAGGAAAAGGAATACGTCAAGACTGTATATTGTCACCCTGCTTATTTAACTTATATGCAGAGTACATCATGAGAAATGCTGGGCTGGAAGAAACACAAGCTGGAATCAAGACTGCTGGGAGAAATATCAATAACATCAGATATGCCGATGACACCACCCTTATGGCTAGAAAGCCTCTTGATGAAAGTGAAAGAGGAGAGTGAAAAAGTTGGCTTAAAGCTCAACGTTCAGAAAACTAAGATCATGGAATCTGGTCCCATCACTTCATGGGAGATAGATGGGGAAACAGTGTCACACTTTATTTTTTGGGGCTCCAAAATCACTGCTGATGGTGATTGCAGCCATGAAATTAAAAGACTCCTTGCAAGGAAGGTTATGACCAACCTAGATAGCATATTTAAAAGCAGAGACATTACTTTGCCAACAAAGGTCCGTCTAGTCAAGGCTATGGTTTTTCCAGTGGTCATGTATGGATGTGAGAGTTGGACAGTGAAGATAGCTGAGCACCGAAGAATTGATGCTTTTGAACTGTGGTGTTGGAGAAGACTCTTGAGAGTCCCTTGGACTGCAAGAAGATCCAACCAGTCCATCCTAAAGGAGATCAATCCTGGGTGTTCATTCGAAATACTGATGTTGAAGAGTACTAGAGTTGGTTGCTATTTCCTCTTCTAGGAGTTCTTCCCAATGCAAGAATGAAACATATGTCCCCTGTGTCTCCTGCATTGCAGGAAGATTCTTTACCTGCTGAGCTATTGGGGAAAGATCATAGTGGCTTTCTAGTCATTAAACACTTTTACAAATGCTAAGTGCTCTGAGCAGAGATTTTGGAATACAATTATCTAATCTACTAATTCTGTAATCTTGAAAAGTATTCAGACCTTCTGATAATCTGTTTCCTTATCTGTAGAATGGAATTAGTGATAGCTATGCTTTTATAAGTGTTGTGAGAAACAACTTATTAAATATTAAGTGCACAGTATTTCTTCTAATTATTGCTATTCATCAAATATATTCTTTTTTTTTTTCAAGGAGCAGAAGAGAAAAGGGATAAGTATGGAGACCAGATTGTAATTAAACTATTACAAAGCTATACTATTAGTACATTTTATGAAATTAAAGGTGATTTGATAATTAGCACTGTTATGCAGAAAGATTTTTTTAGTAGACTGAAGATGACATTTATTTCAGATGTCCATCTGTAAAAATAGATTGTCTAACAGTTACTTATACATTCTTAAAGCTGCTAAGTGTAACTTTATGAATCATGAGAAACTGATCTGAATGATGGCATATAACCCAGTATTAACAATGCTGACCACCACCACAGCAGTGATTATTAATACTTACTGAACATAAGATGTGCCATGTACTTTTATAAGTGCTTTACATTATTATCTCATATGATTTACACAACAGTCCTGTGAGGAAGCGATGATTAGTATTACTGTTTTACAGCAGAGAGAAGTTGGTGAGAGACCTAAGTTCCTACAGCTAGTAGAGTAACACAATCAAGGCCTGAATCCAGGGAGCCTTGACTCCAGATCCTGCCTTGGTGTCCTAGGAATCATCGGATGGACAACAAGACCTCCACACTGCCAGAGAATGTCTCCAAACTAGACTGAACTAAAAAGGTCAAAGTGGTAAGGACATTCATTGCCCACCTTCTTGGACTCAGATGTAATGGTTTTTTCACATAAAGCTGTGTATACTTCATTCAAATTATGAAAAAATATGTAGTATATATTTAACTTCCACCCAACATCCCTTGATATTTAGAATATTTAACAAGGATTATGACAGCAATCACCAGGTGAGTCCTTGAGGACCTACTGTTTTTCTCATGAACCCTCAATCTTGCTGCAGTTTTGATAGGATGGACAAACGTGTTAGGGGAGATACTAAAGTGGGTGAGGTTTGTGGCTCTTTTTCTTCCAGTTCAGAAATACTCATGTATCTAACGTCTGGCATGACTGAAAATTGTGCATATGGGCTAACCGCCAGATCTGCTTTGTACATGTATTGTTTAGTCAAATTATGAGAATAAAAAGCTTACTGCTTATAAAAGTGCATAATAAAAAGTAATGACATTGTTTGGTGAACTCAGATATTGGTGCTTTGAATGATTTGAAAAAGAAAGAAGGAAACCTCTGTAATCAGAAAAGAATTGCGTAACTAAGCCTGCCATAAAGAATATCTACTTTTCTTTCTTTTTTTTATTTGAAAAGACTCCTTGGAGATCACAAAACTGCAGTATGGTATAAGAGACACACTACATCTGAAATCTTTTTTACTACAGCAGCTACTTTACAATGCCTCTCTGAACTCATGGGAACTATAAGTAGGCATGTGTGGGATCAATTCTTTATGACAACATGCAATCTAAATAAAGACAATCATTGCTGTACAATACTTGTTACTACTATGATAAACATCAGTATCTACTATAGAGTAGGAAAAAAACATGATACTCAAAGAACAATCTTCCTGGTGAGAGGTTTAAAAATTAATATTCCAATCGAGACATAAAGAGGCATAATAACATAAAATAATAAAGGAATATGATTTTGCCTCTGATTAAAGAGACAGATAGATAGTGTGAGGTCTTGGAGAAAAGATTACTGCATGAACTTAAAGATAGTTGGGATTGTTAAGAAATTTAAAATTTAATATTTTCAGTGTCAAAGAGTAAAAGACAAATAAAACTAGCATTGTGTTAGCTTAAATATTTTAATAGTAAAGCATGACTATTTTAGTATATAGATACATACTGCACAGAATTGTATACAATTAAAATAACTACAACCTAGACAGCATATTAAAAAGCAGAGACATTACTTTGCCAACAAAGGCTCATCTAGTCAAAGCTATGGTTTTTCCAGGAGTCATGTATGGATATGAGAGTTGCACTATAAAGAAAGCTGAGCACTGAAGACTTGATGCTTTTGAACTGTGGTGTTGGAGAAGACTCTTGAGAGTCCCTTGGATGCAAGGAGATTCAACCAGTCTATCCTAAAGGAAATCAGTCCTGAATATTCATTGGAAGGACTGATGCTGAAGCTAAAACTCCAACACTTTGGGCACCTGATGCGAAGAGCTGACTCATTGGAAAAGACCCTGATGCTGGAAAGATTGAAGGTGGGAGGAGAAGGGGACAACAGAGGAATGAGATGGTTGGATGGCATCACCAACTCAATGGACATGGGTTTGAGTAGATTCCAGGAGTTGGTGATGGACATGGAGGCCTGGCATGCTGCAGTCCATGGGGTCACAAAGAGTTGGACACGACTGAGTGACTGAACTGAACTGACTGAAAGTAACTGCAGCCCTTCCCCCAGTTGCTAAGCTATTTCCTAGAGAAAGCAACTCATTTGCTGTGCCTTTTATCTAAATATTTGTACATGCACGTGCACATATACACACCCAAAAGGAAGAGTCAATCAGAAAAGAGCAAATTATGATGGAAACTTAAAGAAAGGATAATATTAGCATTTCAAAGAGAATAAAAAAAACCTGAGTGAAATAATATTATCCCTTTATTTACATTAAAGATAACTTGGGTTATGAAGAGACTGATTAGCAATGGTCAAGAAAAAATGTAGGGTATGCAAAGGATTGCCAAAAATTGTAATTCTTTCTATCAAAGTTGATTTTTTAAAAATATTTAAGAGAGAAAACAATTCACCTAATGTTTTTGACACATAATGACATAAATCTCAAATACTTCTGCAAACTATGTATTATCATTTCTAATTTATTGATGATGAAACTGAGCCTTGGAGGACATGATCAACTTCTTAAGTTTGTACACTTAATGACGGAAAAGCCAAGTTTTGAGTTCTATTTGTCTAATTCCTAAGCCCATATTTTCCCATTAAATTGTATTAATTTTCTCCTAATTTTAACAGAAATAATTCAAAAAACATTTAAAAAATAAATTTAGATCCAGGGTAAAAGCACATAAGGAATTTGTTTTAGGTGATACTACACTGAAAAGGATTAAGTACATAGTGTGCTAATGTTAAGATCACACCTTCAATTTCATTTATATGGAAAAGTAATTTCTATCATTGATAGATTTACTTATTCCCCTCCCCCATCTACGTACAGAGCTATTTCTCAGCTAAAAGTTTATTGTAACGTACTAAGTTAAAAATTATTGCCTATGTACCAGAGATTTTTAAATAAACAATAAAACCGTGCTCTGAAGATGAAGAGACATTGCTAAATTAGAAGAAATATAAAATACAGTGATGTACATGAAACCGAACTTTTATGAACTTTTATGCACATGCTGAGAATTTATGTTGGGCCTCCATGAGGTTCTCTCTCTTTCTTAAAAATACCCACAGAAGAGAAGAAAAACCCACCCTCCAACTCACTCCTCAACCCTGTGGATTTCAGCAAGGTAAGTGAGATTATAATTTTAGAAGGAAAGAGATCTGCTACATTGATTTTGCAAATATAGACAAATTACTATATTTATAGAGAAAGAAAAATATAATGTGCTTTGGAAAGTCCAACAAACTTTATTGTGAGGGGCAAATTGACGCTGGCATTTTGAAAACTATACTGAAAGGGGGAAAGCCCATCTTAACCTTCAGGTAACTAAGGACACAATTAAATACAATGGAATATTATTGAGCCATAAAAAAGAATGAAATAATGCCATTTGCAGTAACATGGCTAGACCAACAGATTATCATACTAATTGAAGTAAGATAAAGATAAATACCACATGATATCACTTACATGTAGAATCTAAAATATGATACATATAAACTTATTTTACAAAACAGACTCACAGACCTAGAGAACAGACTTCTGGTTACAGAAGTGGGAGAAAAAGAAATTGGGAATTTGAGATAAATAGATACATATTACTATAGATAAAATAAACAACAAGGACCTACTGCATGGCACAGAGAACTGTATTCAATACCTTATAATAATCTATAATGAAAGAAATTTGAAAAGGATAAATATACTAACAATCACTTTGCTGAATACCTACCTAAAACACTAAATCAACTATACCTCAATTTTTAAAAATCTAAAAAGAAAGCACAATTAAAATATAAATACCTAGAGTTAAATAAATTCATTCTATAAAGCTTCTTTAATTAAAATTGTATCTTGGATAGCTTCAGATCTAGAGACAGAATCCCCATCCTATTTCCAGAGAAGAAATAGAGACACAGATGTAGAGAATAGACTCGCTGTGGACACAGGGGGAAAAGGGGGGGGAGAGATTAATTGGGATATTAGGACTGACATATATACATTACCGGAGAAGGCAATGGCACCCCACTCCAGTACTCTTGCCTGGAAAATCCCATGGAGGGAGGAGCCGGCTAGGCTGCAGTCCATGGGGTCGCTAAGAGTCGGACACGACTGAGCGACTTCACTTTCACTTTTCCCTTTCATGCACTGGAGAAGGAAATGGCAACCCACTCCAGTATTCTTGCTTGGAGAATCCCAGGGACGGCGGAGCCTGGTGAGCTGCCGTCTATGGGGTCGCACAGAGTCGGACACGACTGAAGCGACTTAGCAGCATATACATTACCATGTGTAAAACAGATAGCTAGTGGGAGCTTGCTATAAAGCACAGAAAGTTCAGCTTAGTGCTCTGTGATGACCTAGATCGGTGGGATGGGGGTGGGGTGGGAGGGAGATCTAAGAGGAAGGGATATTAATATACTTTGAAATGTGGTTTTTAAAAGATTAATTTGAATGATCAAAGATAGACAATGGAACATCTGTTATAATGTACTTTTCTTAGGGAAATCATTGTCTCCATAAAATACTTCAAGTGAGAGTTTCTGTTTTGTGGAAGACTTTCAAAACAATTTTTCCATATGAGGTACATAGATGACTTAAGACAGAAAAACAAAAAAGTTGTCCAATAAGTTAAACTTTCCATGGAAACTTCTAAGATCTAAGTGCTTTGAGAGGTTTAACTACATTATGATGAAAGTTCTCCACTACAGAGTATCACAAATGACTGATAATTCACACCTTTACTGAGACCTCCTGCTTCAAAAAAAATGAAGTTACTATTTAGTCCCTTGATAATTAGCTCCTATTGTCAAAGATTCAGTTACAATTTGAAAAAATAATCCTAAATGTCAAGAACCATGCCGTCTGATAAATAAGGATGATATTTAAGAAGAAAAGTATGTAATGTCTACAAAAGAAAAGGGTTTTGTGCTGCATTTATTATTAAAATACTTTGTCTCATTCACATGCTTATTTGCTCTTCCATATGAAAGATATCTTCTATTTATTATGAATGCTGTTACCCCCTATTTCCCCTTGTTAGTTAAACACTAACAAATTTTTGAGTAATACCTCAGAGCTAGAAGTAAGCTATTGAAAAGGAAAATTAGAGCATATATAAGAAATCCTGTTTATTGTTTGGTGTCAGATGCAGAGAGCTCTCCAAATTATTATTTTTTTCCTAAATTCATCCTATTTACTAATTGAATCCTTGAGATTACATTAGTGGATATTCAGTAATTACTACACTATATAAATCAGGCCTGCCATTTAGGTAAGCAGCCACTTCAGACCAAATCAAAACTTACTAACAACTGGGAGATATATTGCTAAACTGAGTGATAAACAAAACAGCAGGCACAGCTCCTATGTAAAACAACTTGGGAAAAACAGCTAGTTGTGAATTTTAAAATAGCATAGAATTTAACAACTTAATTCTCAAAGATATTCAACAATTCTACTTAGCACTTCATTTTGATCTGTGCCTTGATGCTAGCTTCTATCTATATTGATCTTGCTATATCTTACTAAAGAGCTTGTAAAAATCATCAAACCAGTCAACCCTAAAGTAAATCAGTCCTGAATATTCATTGGAAGGACTGATGTTGAAGTGGAAACTCCAGTGCTTTGGCTACCTGATGTGAAGAGCCAACTCATTGGAAAAGACCCTGATGGTGGGAAAGATTGAGGGCAAAAGGAGAAGGGGGTGACAGAGGATGAAATTGTTAGGTACCATCACTGACTGAATGGACATGAATTTGAACAAACTCCAGGAGATAGTGGGAAACAGAAGAGCCTGGCACGCAACTAACAGTCCATGAGGCTGCAGAGTTGGCCATGACTTAGAGACTGAACAACAACAATGTAAAACTATAAGGTTTACAGTTGTGCAAACAAAATAGAAATAATTCAGTTAGCCATAGACATGAAATAGTTTTTAAGGGTTTAGGTTAATGCAGTAAAGATACACACAAATTTAAGTAAAATAGACTCATAGCTATAAGCCATAAATATAAGGGAGGAGGAAAGGGTAGAACGTTACGGACTTAATTGTGTCCCCCCCAAAATTCATATGTTGAAGAACTAGTTACCAACATAACTATATTTGGAATAGGGCCTTTAAGGAGCTAATTAAGATTAAAATCTGTCATAAGTGTGGGGACCTAATCAGACTGGAGTCCTCATGAGAAGACACGTAACAGAGATGCTCACAGGCATAGAGTAAAGGTCATACATGGACAGCAAGAAGGCAGCCAGCTGTAAGCCAAGGTGAGAGACCTTGGGACAAATCTCATTGTGACCTCCTTGACTTCAGAACTGTGAGTCAGTAATTTTCTGTTGTTTGAGCCATCCAGTCTATGTTTTTTTATTAATATTATGGCAGACCTACTGAAACAATGTACCTCCCCCACAAATCATACTTTTGTATCTTGGTAATACCACCCCAGCCTCTCACCCCATTCCCTGTCAACCACTGATTTTTTTATGTCACTATAGCTTGAGTACATTTTACAGAATTTTATATAAATGAAATCATACAGATCATTCATTTTCTGTTTGACTTCTTTAACTCAATATAATTATTTTCAAATTCATTCATGTTCTAGCCTTGGATCAATAGTTCATCCCTTTTGATTATATGTATATATCTCAGTTTATTCACTCAACTTTTGATTGATACTTGAGTTGCTTTTGGCTATAACAAATAAAGCTGTGCAGTCTTCTTATGGATATATGTTTTTATTTCTCTTGGGTAAATACCTACAAGATGTCAGAAGAAGGTTTAATTTTTAAGCAACTGCCAAACTGATTTCCAAAATGGCTGAAATTTAAAGAGATACCATTTATGATAGCCTCAAAATATGAATACTTAAGGATAAGTCTCACAAGATATGAAAGATCTGAAAACTTTTGAAGGTTGCTGAGAAGCAATAGACCTAATAGAAATACATTTTATGGAGAAAGGAAGACTCAGTAATTTAAGATGCCAGCTCTTACCAAACTGATCTATCAATTTCACATAATCCTAATCAAAACTGATTAGGTAATTTCATAGAGATTGGCAAATTAATCCTAGGATTTAGAGAGAAAGGCAAAGAACCTAGAATAGCAAATAAGCTTGAAATAATTGGAGGACTAAATGCTACCTACTTATAAAACTACAACATATAAGACTGTGTGACATTGGTATAAAGATAGACAAAAAGATTAATGGAACAAAATGGAAAGTCAGAAACAGTCCCACACATATATGGACCATTATTGTCAGAGATGCAAATTGAACTGAAAAAACAAATGATAATTTTTAGGAATGGCAAATGAAGACCGAGTTTACCAGCACTGATTCTTAATACTAACAAAGTATTACATGCATTTAAATTGACTATTATTTTGGTAATAAGTTGCATGTCAATTTAAATAAAGAAGGCTAGAGGACTGCAGAAACAAGGTGGAAAAATAGCAATTATAATTTTGTTAAGCAGTAAATGCTACCATCATGTTCTTGCTGTTAAAGTTATTCAAACAAAATAAGTTCTTTAAATTCCATGTTGGAAAGTACAGAACAGGGCATTTCAGGCAAAAGGAAATCAGCAAGGCATTTCATCAGTTCCTTCTTTATACCTCTCTGGGCTCTCATTTCCTCCTGTCTGGCTTATTGCAATAGCCATCTCAATGGCCTTCTAGTTGGTGAGATCTCCTGCCTTCAATCCATTCTATTCACAGCCACTGTGTTAATTTCCCCCAAACATCCAATTTTTGATGCCAATCTTTTGATCAAATGACCTAAGGCAGCAATTTTAGAAAATGTTACTACAGTTTGGGCAATATTAAAAGTTGTTCCTCAAAAAAGTTTTGCAAATACCTTTGGAAAATAAGGTTTAATAAACTATGTTTGTGTGGAACTTGAGATTTTAATAGGCTAATATATGAAATGAATCTTCAAAGTGGGAATGAGAAAGGATGTAATATGCATTGATTTTGGAACATCCAGCTGGGAAAAGCTGACAAAAAATAAAGACAGTGTGGTGGTTATTTCACAATGTATACATGTTATCAAATCATCAAGTTGTAAACCTTAAATTAAAAAAATTTTGAATTGCCACTGTATCTCAAAATTGGGGGAAAAAAGAAATGCATGAAGAATCCACAAAAAAAAAAAAAGCAAAGTTGGAAGGTTTAAGGTTACTGGTAAAATATCTATTTTACTGCTATGTACTACTACTAAGTGATGATTTAAATTTCAAAACTAACACAATTAAACTGTAACTAATAGAATTAGAATATAAAATTTGAAAAATATTTTAAATTTTTTATAATGAAAACACAACACATTGATGAGAGAAATATAATAGGATATTTTTTAAAAATCAGAGATATACCATAATCATAGATTAAAAGACACATTATTGCTTAATTCAATTCTCCACAATTTGACTTACAGTTCAACACAATCAAAATCAAAATCTCAGACTTTATTGGGTAGAGATTGACAGGGTAATTCCAAAATTTACATGTAAATGCAAATCCTAGAACAAATAATTCTGCAAAAGAAAAACAAAGCTGGAGGAATTATACTAGCAGATTTCAAGACTTACTATTGGGTTGGCCAGAAAGTTCATTCAAGTTTTTACACACAATATTATGAAAAACCCAAATGAACTTCTTGGCCAACCCAATACTAAACTAGAGTAATCTAGACAGTGTAGCACTGGTGCAAAATTGAAAGTCTAGAAAAACTGTCATCTATGTACTGCCAATTGCTTTTTGACAAAGGCAATTTTCAATGGGGTGGGAAAAGATTTTTCAAGAAATAATGCTTGAGCAATTGCTTTTCTACACACAAAACAATACAAAATAATGAATCTAGACCCTTACCTCATACCATATACAATACTTACTTGAAATGAATCATATCTCTACTTGTAAGAGCTAGGACATGAAGATTTTCTAGGAAACACTGGAAAAGACTAGTGATTTTATATAACAAAAAGATCTCTTAGGAAAAAAGGAACTATATAACAATCAATAAATGAAACTTCATCAAAATTACAAACTTCTTTTCAAAATCAGTTGTTAAGGCAATGAAAAGTCAATCCGCAAAGGAGACAATATCTATAAACAACTGGAAAAGAATCTGAATCCAGAGTACATAAAAATATTCCACAACTCAATGATAAAAATAGATCAAATATTTGAATGGCCACCTCAAAGCAGATTTACTAATAACAATAAAACACAAGAAGAAGTGTTCAAGATCCTTAGTCATCAGTAAAGTACAAATTTAAAAACACAAAGTGATACCACAGAACTCCCACTTGAAACACTAAAATTAGGAAAACTGGCCAAAAACAAGTGTTTCTGAGAATGTAGAACGATTGGCACTCAGACTGCTGGTGGTAACAGTCTTACAAAATTAAACATAAAACTACTTTATGGCATATCATAACATGAGAGATTCTCAAAAATGCTCAGGGAAAAATTCCCCATTTCCTTTCCCCCACATACATTATACAAGCATATGATTGCATAATGGCGTTGTATGGTGGGACTAATTACCATCATGTCTACAATTTATCATTTTAAGTAAAATTCTAGAAAATACAAATTAACATACAATTACAGAAGGAAGAGCAGTGGTTATTTGGGGATGGAGTGGTGGAAAAGTTGGACTACAGAAGAGCACTAAGGGAACTTAAAGAGTTCATGGAAGTGTTTGTTATTTTACCTGCAGTAATGGTTTATATGCACACACACACAGAGTGTGTGTGGGAAAAGTGAGAGTGTTATTTCCTCAGTCGCAACCAACTCTTTGTGACCCCCATGACTATAACCCACCACCAGGCTCCTCTGTCCATGGAATTCTCCAGGCAAGAATACTGGAGTGGGGAGTCCAGGTATCTCACACTGCAGGCAGTTTCTTTAACATCTGAGCCGCCAGGGAAGCCCCATACACACACACGCACACACACACACACACACACACTCAAATATGTTGAAATTTATCACATTTCAATATGAACATGTTATTAAGTATAATTACACCACAATAAAGCTATTTTTTAAACTACAGAAGGGAATAAAGATAATATTTCTCGACTTGGAATTCATTGCTCTCTACAATCTGACCAGTCTGAAAATATTCTAATGACAATGGCCAATACTTGCCGATCTGAGGTCTGAACATGGCCTGGCTAAGTATTTCTCCTCCTTTACAATTTTATTATGTTTTTGTCTCCTAGAACTGTGGCATTAAAAGAAAAAATTCTTCAAAATTTAGTTATTTCATCAAGATAAATCTTGGTGTTAAATTTTCATCGAATATGATCTAAATATGTACTAATCCAGGTATTAATTGATTCCAGGAATTATTCTTTTATCATGTCTTTGAAAGTCTTTAAGCATTTCTTTGGAAGTATTTTCTATACTTATCTGGGGATTGTAATCTTCATTATGTGCCCGCCCCCCAAATATCAACTACATCATCATCTATATTGACCAAGACAACTTGAACCTCTCTCTCCAGGTTGACTAAACTTTAGACTGGCTTCTTCCTGCCTGACCTCTGCCTCACCTGCCTTACAAAATCCAGATGGCCTAGCCACAGAGGCCTCTCTCCTCCAATTACTGAGAGTATTTCCTTTAGAAAACTTATCATTATAATTTTTTTCTCTATTCCTTTGGGATTTAACTCTTTTTAGAAGTTTCTTGCTGATTTTATAACTCTACTCTGTCAAAGACCTGGGAGTCATCTCTTCAAAATGTGATAAACAAGGGAGACAGCCTCCCTCTGTCTCAGCTTCTGTGGGAGGGGAGGAGCTTAACTTGCCTCACTCCAATTGTAAGACTATCTTGTGATGATGGTCTGTGGTCCTCCAAACTCACTCTCTCACCCCTTCTATCAGCTGAGTTCAACTTAGACTGCATTCCGTCTTTTCCCCCTATGACAATAGCACTGAATAAAGTCCTCTTCACCTATTTAACTTTGTATCACATATTTTTTGCATTGCCAATATCTATCTCTTTTTCCTTTCCCTCAGTGTATACATATATTCCTCAAGTCTGCCTGGCAAGCTAGAGTGAACACTAAAAAAGATTTGTTCTTTTTCAGTATGATTTTGAAGTTATCTATTTTAATTTAAATATTCATTCTGCTAGCTCCTTTTCCAATTGATAATTTGGGATTTTGCATCTTACCCTTTGATCTTTAACCTGAAAGGGTAAAGCAATTCTTGTCCTAAAATTCTAAAATGTGTTTAAGTAAATGCATTAACCTAAAATTGCAGTATGTATTTACATAAAACATGGGTATCTCCTTTCATTTTGGTTAAGAACTTTCACATTAACTTAACATGGCATTTACTTTTAATTTTGCTGCTAGAAATATTCCCACTGAGGTTCATAATTGTCCCTAAATGTTGTACAGAGATTCCCTCTTTTCTTTCCTACCTCTTATCATGGTATCACTTCAATATTTTAAATTAAAGGCTTCAATGTTATTGCATTATTTTTTCCTCCAATTAATAGGCTTATTCAGATTTGGGAGAGGTGGATACTAAAGGAGATAGGGGACCAGGCAGCTAACTTCTTTCAACTTTTCTTACGGATTTATTGAATTTAATTTCCCATTGGCATCATGGTCATTTAGGTGTAGGTCAGGATGACATCTTCATTTCTAGGCTTTTAGGAGTGAATACCATCTTGGAAAAAGTTCTATCTAATGTGATTTTCTATGGCTCATGGAATTTTCTATTGAATCTTTAACACAGAATGTCTTTGTTGACCCCAAATGTCTTCACAATGTCATTCCCTTGTTTCTCCTTTGACTCAACTATAATTACAATCTCTCCTTTTTCTTTAAGTGAGATTCCTGGTTATCTTTTGTAGTCACAAGATGTCTTGCTTACTCTGCTTCTTATTCTACAGAATGAGAGTGAATCCACAAATATACCACACTATTAACCTCCAAAAGTGAAAGTCACTCAGTCGTGTCTGACTCTTTGGGACCACATGGACTATATAGTCCATGGAATTCTCCAGGCCAGAATACTGGAATGGGTAGCCTTTCCCTTCTCCAGAGGATCTTCCAAACCCCGGGACCAAGCCCAGGTCTCCTGCACTGCAGGCAGATTCTTCACCAGCTGAGCCACAAGGGAAACCCAAGAATACTGGAGTGGGTAGCCTATCCCTTTTCCAGGGGATCTTCCCAACCCAGGAATTGAACTGGGGTCTCCTGCATTGCAGGCAGATTCTTTAACAGCTGAGACACCAGGGAAGTCCCTATTAACCTGCAAGCAAGAACATTTAGTGGCATTATTCAGAATGTTCCCATCCACCATCTAAACCCCTTATCATACTTAGGATTATAGGTAACACTTATTGCAGTGTAGAGTGCTTCATTTAAACTGCATGTTATACAGCAGATAACCTATGCAATTTGAAGTATAGCTTTACTAGCACTGTTTAGTTTCTATATACATATGCAGTTTACATCCAATTTGAGGCTGTTTTTCTTCTTTGAAAGAGATTAATGTGTTGTAGACTTTGCCAACTTTCTTGCAAGACTTCCCAGATTAGCATTAAAATAACATTCAAATTTGCTTTGTGCAGCAAACAAAACATTTGATCAATTCATGAGACATGATTAGCACCCATTTGCCTAATCTCTTTTAATAATTTGACAGGTGATACCCCTCTAACAAGTCTCTCTGCTTCAGCTCTTATTCCCCTCTTCAGTTTATTTTCAGCAGAGCTGCCAAAATTCTTCTGCTAAAATGAAAGTCACATCATGTTGTTCCTCCACTCAAAATCCTCCAGCAGTTTCTATTTCATGATAAAGTCTCAAGCTTCCTATTATGAAATATAAGCACCTTCATGGTCCAAGTTCCCTTTATGTCTCTAATCTCTTTTCCTACACTTTCTCTCTAGTTCACATGAGTTGACACAACCTGCTTTGTCACTGTCTTTTAGAGACCAGCAGTACTCCCCCCTCAACCCATTTGCTTTGCCTCTTCCCCAGTTTAGTCTCTTTAGACTAAGAGTCAACTTCTCAGAAGACTTTTTGTTAACAGTACGTATTTTATATCTTAGCCCAATTTGTTTATTTTTATTTATTTATTTTTTAACTTTTTGGCCATGTGGCATGTGGGAGCTTAGTTCTCGACCAGAGATTGACCCTGCGACCCCTGCAGTGCAAGGGCAGAGTCTTAATCACCAGACTACCACGGAAGTCCCTCAGACTTCCATAACCACCCTATACAGTCTAACCTTCTTTCCTGTCTTTCATCTCCCCTGGCATTTGCGGTCTATGTATTTATCTTGCTTATCATGTATCTTCCCTGTAAAACCCTAAGTTCCACATGGGCAAGGCTCTTTGTCTGACTTGTTCATGTCACAAGCCCAGTGCTTAGAGCAGAGTTTGGCTGCTATGAGTGGAATGTTTATTACCCCTCAAATTCATATGTTGTATCTCTAACCCATATTGTGGTTTTAGGAAGTGGAATCTTTAGGATGTAATTAGGTTTCAATTAGGTCATGAGAGAGGAACCCAAGATGAGGATCAGTATTCTTATAAGAAGGGAAGAGACACCCCAGAGCTTCTTCCTTCTGCCATGTGAGCAAGAAGGCAGTCATCTGAAAATCAGAAAAAGGGCTCTTGCCAGACACAAACATGCTGCTATCCTGATCTCAGACTTCTAGCTTCCAGAACTGTGAGAAAACAAGTATGTGTAATTTAAGCCACACAGACTATGGTATTTAGTTATAGGAGCCCAAGCTCATTAAATTACTGGCCCATAACTAATAATTAAGAGTTGAATGAGTATATGAATAGATCAGGGTCTAGAAAGTAAAGACCCTGATGGCTTGGGTCTGGGGACCTTCTCTCCAGGCAAGAGAACTCAGCTGCCACAGACCAAGATGATCCATGCTATCCAAATTGGTGGTAAAAATAAAATCAGTGATCTAGAAATATTATTGACAGTGTTCAATGTAGCATATATCTCATAGAAATACTCCAGTGTACTGATTTTAAGTGCAGGTTGCAGAGCTGGAATGCCTGGGTTGAATCCTCAGCTTGACCACTTACTAATAACTTGCCCAAGTTACCTAATCTCTTGTAAGTAATTTGCAAAATGGATAGAGCAGTCATATCTGCCTCACAAAACATCCTCTGACATAAGTTGTACCAATGTTTTCTCAGATCAGTCTCTAAAAACTATATAAATAAAGACAACAATAAACAAATGGGACCTAATCAAACTCACAAAGCTGCTGCACAGCAAATGAAACCATAAACAAAAAGACAGCTTGTGGACTGGAAGAAAATATTGGCAAATGACACAGCAACAAGGGCTTAATCTCCAAAATATACAAACAGCTCAAATAATTCAATAACAACAACAAAAAACCCAATAAAAAATGTATAGAAGACCTGAATAGACAAGTCTTCAAAGAAGACATACAGATGACCAACAGGCATATGAAAAGATGCTCATCATCACTAATTATTAGAGAAATGCAAGTCAAAACTACAATGAGACATCACCTTACACCAGTCAGAATGGCCATCGTTAAAAATTCTATAAATAATAAACGCTGGAAAGGATATGGAGAAAAGGGAACACTCCTACACTGTTGGTAGGTATGCACAATGGTGCAGCTGCTATGAAAACGGTATGGAGGTTTCTCCAGAAATGAAAACAAGAGTTGGCATGGAATCTAGCAATCCCACTCCTGGGTATATGCCCATACAAAGCTTTAATTCAAGAAGATCAAGCACCCCTGTGTTCATAGCAGCACTACTTACGATAGCCAAGACATGGAAGCAACCTAAATGTCCATCAACACATGAATGGATAAAAATGATGTGGTGTATATATATGCACATGGCAACATGCATGAACCTAGAAAATATCATTCTAAGTGAGGTCAGTCAGAAAGAGAAAGGCAAATACTACAGGGTATCACTTATATGTGGAATCTAAAATATTACGTAAATGAACACATCTATGAGACAGAAAAAGACTCACAGACCTAGACAACCGATTTACTGTTGCCAAAGGGGAGGAGTATGCAGAAGGGAAGGACTGAGAATTTGGGATTAGGAGATACAAATTATCACATATAGGATGGATAAATAACAGGGTCCTACTATTTGATATCCTATAATAGACCTAATGGAAAAGAATATGAAAAATAATATGCATGATATATATTTATAATTAAATCACTTTTCTGTACAGCAGAAATTAACAAAACACTGCAAATCAACTGTACTTCAATAGAAATAAAAAAATAATAATACCTGCCTCAGAGAATTGTTGCAAAGATTACAAAACTTCATATATGGGAGTATTTAGAATTTGGGCCACATATTTACTATTTTGTAGCTATTGGATCATGTTTACTGTTGGGAAGTTGCTCAGTTTTATTCTAGAATTCACAACTAAGATATGTCTCTAAGCAAAATGGCTACCATTTTCAAAGCCCCCTAGTTTTATATCCCCTTTTCTGATGAGCAAATTTGTACATAATGGCAAAACTCATTCTTTAAAAGGAAGGGAGCATTGCATTTTAATCTTCAAAAATTAAAGGCCATGGCTTCTTCCTGATACTCTCAAATCTCTCAAAGGTCACAACTGCCTAGATATAAAACCAGATGAAATCTGAGACTTGGATAGGATTTCCTTATAATAAAATTATTCCTTTTTCTTCCCTTTCTGATGAGCCCCAAGTACAATCACACAATCAGAATATTAAAACTATCAGAGGAACAGAGTTCATATAGGTAACACTCATTTCTCTGATGAGAAAATTGAAGTTTCAGTAGATGTTTCATAATGGATGCTTAATATATAACTCTAAGGGTTTAATATAAAGCCTATTTCATTAAGAAGAAATAACTCAGAGAAGCAGACTTTCTACTTGCTTAGACCAAAACTAAAATGGTTTCAGCATATTTCATTAAGAAGAAATAACTCAGAGAAGCAGATTTTCTACTTACTTAGACCAAAACTAAAATGGTTTCAGCATGAGTAGGCTTAAAAATTCAACATATACAATAGTACAATAATACAATACAATAGTACCCAAACATTTGTGAATAGGATAACTGAATAAATATATCTTGAACACATGCATTTTACATAAAACCTGATGTGTCTATGCATAAACATCGTTGCATTTAACATCACAAGAACAGTGCATCACTTTTACAAATTAACTTTCTGCCTTTACATGAAGATCATCATCCCAAAGAGTAGCCTATGACTTTTATATTAAGAGTATTTGATAAATTAAAATAATTTTCAAACTTCTATATCTCCATGCATGTAAGCAATTTACCATTATGATCTCTATGATTTCAGTTTTACCTAACTAAAATGAACCATCTAAAGAAAATGCATGTAATTAATTAACTGAAGAGAAGTTATTTTGGGTATCTTTATGGCACTGATCACTCAATCACCCTGAGGAGCCTCTATCCACAACTGACATAATTGAATCTCACTAAAACTATTCTGCTCTTTACCTATTCAATAACTTTGCCTCCAAATTTTAGGCTGCTTATTTCTCTCACTTGCTTTCTTTCTCTATTCACGATTCTCTCCCCTTGTATAAATTGATATGCATAGCATGACAGTGCCTTTAGCCAACACACTACTCATATCAAAAGGAAATTGCTCTTATTCTCATGAATGTTTGGCAAAAATACCTGCTAGGAAAGCTTATTTCCTTTTATTGGGATGCCTGAATTCCAAGCAGTAAACAGCAGGCACTGAATTATATTTAAAGTAGCATCGCTTAAACATCTCTAATACTTTAGAAGGCCTTGGGAATACTATAAGCCTGATTTTTCAGGCCAGAGATTTATGTATTCATTTTCTAATTAGCAGGTATCATTTACTGGTGTGTGTATGTTCAGTCATGTCTGACTCTTTTGTGACCCCATGGACTGTAGACTGCCAAGATCCTCTGTCCATGGGATTTTCCCAGCAAGAATACTGGAATGGGTTGACATTTCCTCCTCCAGGGGATCTTCCATACTCGGGGATCAAACCTGGGTGTCCTGCATTGTAGGTGGATTCTTTACCACTGAGCCACCATCATTTGCTATAAAACCCAAATTAATATTCAGTAGCTCCTCATCTAAACACTATCACACTTGCAAATGTCTACGTAATATTGATGAGGCTAAAACCAGTAGGTTGGTTTTTTAAGAAACAGTCATATTTTATATCAAGTAGGTGTAAGTATATTTTTATATGCAGTAATAACACTTATTCATAATCCTCAATTGAATCGCACTTCCCAAGCATCAACTTCTTCCTAGATTAGCTGAGTGCATGAGGTCTGTTGAGCCATTAGCTTTTACTGAAGTGTAGAGGAGTATCAGTTCCTACAGAATAGAGAATTAACTCTTGCCCTGCAGCAAAGCTTTTCCCTGGTTTCTCTTCACAATGGGATTCCTTTAACCATGCCTTGTTCTAATGAAACCAGAGTAAATTGGAAGTCAGAAGATGAAAATGAAATCTATTGAAATGAAATCATCACATGAGTCTGGCTTTAGCTTCTCACAATAGGGTGATCTGACATGATTAATCTTCAATGACAGACCTCCTCTGGGGGGTCCATGGAAATTCCTCTTAGTATTAAAGTATATATGTTCTAAAATGGAAGTAATAGCTGTCATTCATGAAAAGATTTTTTAAATGTAGTGGCTACCCACTCTAGGATTCTTGTCTGGAGAATTCTATGAACAGAGGAGCCTGACAGGCTACAGTCCATGGGGTCACAAAGAGTTGGACAGGGCTGAGCGACTAACAGAAAGGTGTAATATCTGATACAAGAATCTTGAAAGTGAAGTAAAAGTGCTAGTCTCCCAATAGTGCCTGACTCTTTGTGACCCAATGAACTGTAGCCCACCAGGCTTATCTGCCCATGGAATTCTCCAGGCAAAGATGCTGGAGTGGGTAGCCATTCCATTTTCCAAGGGATCTTCCCAACCAATGGACTGAACCCAGGTCTCCCACATTGCAGGCAGATTCTTAACCATCTGAGCCACCAGAGAAACCCTGACATGATTAATCTTCAATAATACACCTCCCTCTGGAGGTCCATGGAAATTCCTCTGAGTACTAAAGCACACATATCCTAAAATGAAGTAACAGCTGTCATTTATGAAAAGGTTTTCTCAATATTACCTAAAAAGATGCCGTATCAGATACATGAATCATATGATAGAGTAAAATTCAGTCTTCAACTTTTTAAAAATAGTTTACATTTGTCACTTTACAATACACTGTATTACTTAAAACAATTTTTTAAAAAGAAATAAAATGATTTGGAAGAGATTCTGTATAACTCTCTCTTGTAATTTAACAAGTTAGAAACTCATTTAGAGGATAGAAATAAAATGGTTAACTGCAAAGGCTAAATCTCATATTTCCATTTTGTTTTTAAGGTAGTTTTTTTCAGAGATTTTCAGATTGAATACACCAGGATTTTCACTTATCAGTAATTTAGGAAAATGAGGAAAGATACTAAGAATATATGAATATTTTTAAACCAGATAGCAGAACGTCAGTATATTCAGGACATCCATTCTAGAGAACCAGTAAGGAAACTTCTACTACAAGGTAAGTGGCAAAGGATTTGAAAGACATTTTTCTCTCCCACAATAAAAATAAGAAAAAAAATGAGATAAAATAAAAACCATAGTTCTCTGCGGAATTAGGAAAAAGCATTTGCAAATAAACCTTGATAAACTGAATTCCAAGGAGTAATCAGCCTTCATAGTTGAACAGAGTATGATGTATCTTCTACAGAGTTCCTAGAAAATATGCATAGACTGAGAATAGAATTCTAAAATCTGTGATCCAATTTCCACTTTAAAAAGCTGCTGCTGCTAAGTCGCTTCAGTCGTGTCCGACTCTGTGCGACCCCATAGACGGCAGCCCACCAGGCTCCCCCGTCCCTGGGATTCTCCAGGCAAGAATACTGGAGTGGGTTGCCATTTCCTTCTCCAGTGCATGAAAGGAAAAAGTGAAAGTGAAGTCGCTCAGTCATGTCTGACTCTCAGCGACCCCATGGACTGTAGCCTACTAGGCTCCTCTGTCCATGGGACTCTCCAGGCAAGAGTACTGTAGTGGGGTGCCATTAAAAAGCTAGAAAATAACAAAAAAGAACAAACTAAACTGGTTGGATGGCATCACAGACTCAATGGACATGAGTTTGGGTAGACTCCGGGAGTTGGTGATGGACAGGGAGTCCTGGCCTGCTGCAGTCCATGGGGTAGCAAAGAGTCGGACATGACTGAACGACTGGACTGAACTGAAATGAAACCCAAAGTAAGCAGATGGGAGAAAATAATAAAAAAACAGAAAATTATAGAGTAGAAAAAAATCAATCACACTAAAAACCAATTTTTAGAAGAGAAAAACAAAATTGATAAATCAGTTTACAATGAACAACATAAGAGAAAAAAAATTGCCGATATCAAGGATAGAGGAAGAAATTATTATAGATTCTACAGGCACTAAAAAAATAATAAATAAATACTATGAACAATGTCATATGTCTTATGTCAATAAATTTGACAATTCACATGCAATTGACAAATTCCTTGAAAAATATATTATCAAAACTAATCCAACAGCCTTACACCTATTCCATGACTTGAATTCATAATTTAAAATTGTCCCACAAGTAAAACTTTAGACCCAAATGATTTTACTGTTGAATTCTATACCACATTTAAGAAATTATATAGTCATTTCAGTTGGTGCATTTGATCATATTCCACAACCATTCATGATTAAAATCCTCAGCAAAGTGAGACTCTAAGGGAAATTCTTCAATCTGATAAAGAGCACCTTGAGAAAAAAAAAAAACTACAGTCAACATCATAGTTAATGATTCAGTGCTTTACTTTCTAAGGGAACCAGCCAAATTTGTTCTCAATAGTTCTACAAATACTGTGATGGAGTTCCCATTCAGTGCAATAAGACAAGTTAAAAAAAAAACAATATATATATGTATATGTGTGTGTGTGTGTGTAGTTAAGATTATAAAGTAAAACTGAAATGTAGTTTTCATAGACAACATAACTTCATAGTAAATTTTAACTCTATTAAAAATGCTATAACTACGAAGCAAATTAGCCGTTCATAAGGCAGAGGAGCCTGGTGGGCTACAGTCCATGGGGTCACAAGTGTTGGATAAGACTTAGACACTAAACCATCAACACCATTAAGACAACATACAAATATTAACTGCATTGTTATAAAATATGAACAGTTGGATAATAAACAGAAATAAATTATCATTCTTAAGATCACTTGGAGGAAGAAATGGCAACCCACTCCAGTATTCCTGCCTGCAGAATCCTATGGACAGAGGAGCCTGGCAGGCTACAGTCCATGGGGTCCCAAGTGTTGGACACAACTTAGTAACTAAACCAGCACCATTTTAAGTTTTGTCATAAAAGCTACAGTGGCCATTACAATTATGTGAGGGTAGTGGGGAGATGCCATTACAAATTTTAAGCAGGAAAAGACAAGTTCAGTCTTGACTTCAGAGACCTTACGATGGTCACAATGTGAGAAAAGACTTAAGGATATCCGTTTCATTACAGGGGACTGGAATGCAAAAGTAGGAAGCCAGGAAACACCTGGCATAACAGGCAAATTTGGCCTTGGAGTACAGAATGAGGCAGGGAAAAGGCTAATAGAGTTTTGCCAGGAGAACGCACTGGTCATAGCAAACACCATCTTCCAACAACACAAGAGAAGACACTACGAATGGATATCACCAGATGGTTAAGACCAAAATCAGATTGATTATATTCTTTGCAGCCAAAGATGGAGAAGCTCTATACAGTCAGCAAAAACAAGACCAGGAGTGGACTGTGGCTCAGATCATGAAATCCTTATTGCCAAATTCAGACTTAAATTGAAGAAAGTAGGGAAAACCACTACACCATTTAGGTATGACCTAAGTCAAATCCCTTATGATTATACAGTGGAAGTGACAAATAGATTTAAGGGACTAGATCTGATGGACAGAGTGCCTGATAAACTATGGACAGAGGTTCGTGACATTGTACAGGAGACAGGGATCAAGATCATCCCCATGGAAAAGAAATGCAAAAAAGCAAAATGGGTATCTGAGGAGGCCTTACAAATAGCTGGGAAG
This sequence comes from Giraffa tippelskirchi, assembly GCF_054371585.1. Taxonomy (NCBI): domain Eukaryota; kingdom Metazoa; phylum Chordata; class Mammalia; order Artiodactyla; family Giraffidae; genus Giraffa; species Giraffa tippelskirchi. The sequence goes on along the minus strand of NC_137278.1, from coordinate 110,899,083 downwards.
AATAGAAGTGAAAAGCAAAGTAGAAAAGGAAAGATATTACTATCTGAATGCAAAGTTCCAAAGAATAGCAAGGAGAGATAAGAAAGCCTTCCTCAGCAATCAATGCAAAGATATAGAGGAAAACAACAGAATGGGAAAGACTAGAGATCTCTTCAAGAAAATTAGAGATACCAAGGGAATACTTCATACAAAGATGGGCTTGATAAAGGACAGAAATGTTATGGACCTAACAGAAGCAGAAAATATTAAGAAGAGGTGGCAAGAATACACAGAAGAACTGTACAAAAAAGATCTTCATGACCCAGATAATCACGATGGTGTGATCACTAACCTAGAGGCAGACATTCTGGAATGTGAAGTCAAGTGGGCCTTAGAAAGCATCACTACAAACAAAGCTAGCAGAAGTGATGGAATTCCAGTTGAGCTATTTCAAATCCTCAAAGATGATGCTTTGAAAGTGCTGCACGCAGTATGCCAGCAAATCTGGAAAACTCAACAGTGGCCACAGGACTGGAAAAGGTCAGTTTTCATTCCGATTCCAAAGAAAGGTAATGCCAAAGAAGACTCGAACTACCGCACTATCGCACTCATCTCACACGCTAGTAAAGTAATGCTCAAAATTCTCCAAGCTAGGCTTCAGCAATACGTTAACCGTGAACTTTCAGATGTTCAAGCTGGTTTTAGTAAAGGCAGAGGAACCAGAGATCAAATTGCCAACATCCGCTGGATCATCGAAAAAGCAAGAGAGTTCCAGAAAAACATCTATTTTTGCTTTATTGACTATGCCAAAGTCTTTGACTGTGTGGATCACAATAAACTGTGGAAAATTCTGAAAGAGATGGGAATACCAGACCACCTGACCTGTCTCTTGAGAAACCTGCAGGCAGGTCAGGAAGCAACAGTTAGAAGTGGACATGGAACAACAGACTGGTTCCAAATAGGAAAAGGAGTACATCGAGGCTGTATATTGTCACGCTGCTTATTTAACTTATATGCAGAGTACATTATGAGAAACGCTGGGCTGGAAGAAAGAAACATAAGCTGGAATCAAGATCGCTGGGAGAAATATCAATAACTTCAGATATGCAGATGACACCACCCTTATGGCAGAAAGTGAAGAACTAAAGAGCCTCTTGATGAAAGTGAAAGAGGAAAGTGAAAAAGTTGGCTTAAAGCTCAACATTCAGAAAACTAAGATCATGGAATCTGATCCCATCACTTCATGGGAAATAGATGGGGAAACCGTTGAAACAATGTCAAACTTTTTGGGGGAGGCTCCAAAATCACTGCTGATGGTGATTGCAGCCATGAAATTAAAAGACGCTTACTCCTTGGAAGGAAGGTTATGACCAACCTCAATAGCATATTTAAAAGCAGAGACATTACTTTGTCAACAAAGGTCCGTCTAGTCAAGACTATGGTTTTTCCAGTGGTCATGTATGGATGTGAGAGTTGGGATATAAAAAAAGCTGAGCACCACAGAATTGATGCTTTTGAACTGTGGTGTTGGAGAAGACTCTTGAGAGTCCCTTGAACTGCAAGAAGATCCAAACAGTTCATCCTAAAGGAGATCAGTCCTCGGTGTTTTCATTGGAAGGACTGGTGTTGAAGCTGAAACTCCAATACTTTGGCCACCTCATGCGAAGAGTCGACTCATTGGAAAAGACCCTGACACTGGGAAGGATTGGGGGCAGGAGAAGAAGGGGACGACAGAGGATGAGTTGGCTGGACGGCATCACCAACTCGATTGACATGGGTTTGGGTAGACTCTGGGATTTGGTGATGGACAGGGAGGCCTGGCATGCTGTGATTCATGGAGTCACAAAGAGTTGGATATATCTGAGTGACTGAACTGAACTGAACTGATTGAACATAGAGAGACCCATTTAAGGCTATGATACTCATTCAAGAAGTCAAGAAGTCATGAGGGACTAAATTAAATCAGGGGATTGAACTGGTGCTCTGAGAAACGCTATGAAGGAAGAAAAATATGTAAGAGGTGATAATTGAAGTTACTGGCAATGCAATTTTCTAGGATGTTTCTTAGGCTTCTGGCTTGAATGACTGAGTGGAGAGTAGTATCCTTTCCTATGACAGAATATAAAAAAAAGAAAAACATTATCTACCTAGGGTAGACATTCAGTTCAGTGCTGACTATTGAGTTTCAAATGACTGTCGGATATCCCATGGAGGTTTATACCAAATAACTGGTTGGTTCAAAGTATAGTAGAGAAAGCTGACCTGTATATTGGTCTGTTGGAATAACCTGCTTGTAAATGACAGTTGAAGCTACTCAGGCCATCTGAGGGGGATACAGAATGAACACCAGTGGGACCAAGAAACAATACTGAATAACTTGGACTTTTAAATGATTAAAAAGAAATAAGCCCATAATAAACGTCCTAGAAAGAGCAATCAAAAAAGTAGGAGGAAGATCCGAAATATTGCTACAAAACTCAAAGGAGAAATATGCAGAGAAATTTCCTCAGTGCTGAACACTGGCTGATTAGCCTTCCCAAAGGACATTACGAAAGCAGATCCATTCAGCCCAGATCACACTTAATGGATCACTTGATAGGAAATGTTATCGAGTAGAAAGCAGAAACAGAGATATAGAATTCTTACCATGGTTGAACCTAAATCCACAAGGCTCTTTCTTTAATATCCCATTTGGTTATATGAATAAGTTATCTTCAACATGCCACCATGACCCAACAAACTAGGCAATTGCTACCTTCATTTTACAAAGAACTAACTTAGACTCAGAGAAATTTAACAAACTACCTAGGTTTTAAATGAAAGTAAGGATTTGAAATAAGTCTAAGTCCAAGCCTTTTACTACTATATTAAGACACAGCATCTCTATTACCTCTATTGCCATTTGTTTTTTTTTTTAAGAAGAGGCGCTCGGTAAAAACAGAAAGTTTGGCAGAGGGGTTTGCAAATATTGGAACCTACAAATTGCAAGTCAAAACATTATCATGTATTCTTTCTTCATAATAATAATGAGCCTTGGGAGCAGATACCAAAATTGATGCCAATCATCTTTGTCATTCCTTTAGAAAATCTGAGAAAATGTATAAGTAAACACAGCTCACAATTACTGAGTACTTGAGCAGTGGCCAAAATAGTTTTAATCACTTTACATGTTATGAACTCCTTTAATCCTCCAACAGTGCTACAAGATAGGTATTATTACTTTTTCAGCCATAGAGGAGGACACTAAAACCGGAAGTGTTGTCCCAAGTACGTTTCCATAGCTGCTACTGAGTGTATGCCGGCAGCAAACATGGGATTGCAACCCGGGCAGTCTAGAATGTGACTGGACTCAAAAGAGCAAAGTCATGCTGTGTAATGAGCATTCAGGGAGACCTGGGAGAACCGCCTGGACTCATCTGCCTCAGAACAGTATCCAGATGTTGCTCTGCCTGAAGTTCATCATCAGAGCTTTGTTCTTTTGGCATAAGTTTTGCTTGTTCCAAACTTCATCCACCAATATCAACTCACTTTTAACTTTGTGTGAATTAGATTAAAAAAAAAAAAAGAGGCAGCTGGCATTGGAGCTAGCCAGTGATATGTAGAACAGAGGGACAAAAATGAAGAGGTGAAGGTGAGATGTTTGCCTAGGGCTTTTCCTGCCTAAACAACTTCTCATAAACAGATATGAAAGGAGTGGCAAAACTCTGCCCAAAAATTCAAGCTTCAATTTTAGCTGTTAATCTATCCAAAAGAGCAAAACTTCTGTCCCTTTTTATTTGCTATACCACTTAAGTTACCTAAGTGTGGGGGCATTCATATTCACCTTAATTTAATATTCCGCTTCTGAGACTGGATTTTTGGCAAACCATGACCAATTACCTTTGGTCTCTAGGAAGCAGAATAACAGTGTCCATAGATCTATAGACTTCAGCTGCAAAATCAAAGGAAGCCCATAAAGTCTGACTGGTTGTTTATAGTTAACTAAGAAAGGAAATGGTCCAATTTGCCAAATAAGAAAACATGATCTGTGCCTTCAAATGTGTATCTGCCAAAATAGAGCATGAACAAATCCTATTATCAGTGTACTGAAAATGATTCAGCTGTATCCTTTATGCCTTTTTTAACATCTTTTTGTCATTTTGGTTTTCTCTGCCACTCCTACTTGGAAAGAGGAAAGTAAAAAAGAATAAAGATTGGAACATTTAACCAAATCCTTTAAACAATTAACAGCTCTAGGAAAAGTTTTTTTTCCTTTTGTTTGTTATGTTTTGCTAGGTAGAAACTGCAAAGGTTGATTTAAAATAAGACTGTTAAATCTTCAAAACGTTTCTTCTATGTATCTAATATCATAAAAAACCAAAAGACATGTTTCCAAGTGGGTAAGAAATTTTTTCAGGTTTGGGAAATGAAATCTTAAATTATATCCTTGATTCAAAATTGTATTGTGTTTTCTAGTAAAATCATTGTTATTCTTCAAGGAGTGAGGATGAAGTTAAAGAATGCATTTCATTGAGCAGTAAAACTGACTATGGCAAAGTAACCAGAAGATATTCCCTCATCAGAGCTATTTTCTCCAAAAGTAAAGGAAAACTCCTTTACTTAATTGGCTGTATCCACTTAATCTTTAAAGCTAATGGCTCATTGGCCTGCACCTTATTCAGCTTCTACAGTAAGACCAAGGCTGCATGGGCAACACAAGAAACAAGAAGATGGCCCCTCCATTGGTGGCAAAAGCTCTGAAGCCGTTTACATCTGGACAAAGATGTGTAGTATCTATCCTAATATTTTCCCAACTTCCCTATGGAGCTACCCTCTGATTTTCTTGCTCTAGCTAAGCTATTATTACTGTTAATGTTCTTGTTAGTAACTCAGATGAACAAACTTAAAATATAATGATACAAAGAAAACAATTAAAAAGTGATGTCTAACTTTAAGACTAGCAATACCACCATTATGAACTGGAAGTCCAAACAGAACATGTCTTTCTCTGCTTAAAAGCCTCCAGTGGCTCCAATATTGCTTAAAGGATAAAGTCCAAATTCCTTAGCATGCTATTTAACTCTTTTTACAATCTATCAGGAATCAACTTTCCTAGTTTCATCCCTGCATCACCTTACTCTGACCATCGACTACTACTAGAGAAAGCATTTGGCTCTTCCTGGGGCAGTGGCTGCATGGCACCGGAGCGACTTTGAGGAGATATCCCACTTCCAGGGGTAAAGGAGAAGCCCCAGCAAGACAGTAGGAGGGGTGAAATTGCATTTAGAATCAAACCCCATACCTTCCAGAGATTCTCAGAGGGCTCAAACAAAACCTTGTGAGCACCAGAACCCAGAAACCCCACAGAGACTGAGGCAGAGCTATGTCTGAGTGTCTCCTATGGAGGTATGGGTCAGCAGTGGACTGCCACAGGGGCAGGGGCTCTGGGTACAGCCGACTTGGGTAACTGGGTGCAGCAGACTTGGGTATGGCATAAGCCCTCTTGGAGGAGGTTGCCATTAACCCCACCATAGAGATGCCAGAACTTACACAGGACTAGGAAACAGACTCTTGGAGGGCACAAATAGAAACTTATGTGCACCAGGACCCAGAAGAAGGAGCAGTGACCACACAAGAGACTGACCCAGGCTTGCCCGTGAGTGTCCAGGAATCTTAGGTGGAGGCGTGGGTCAGCGGTGGCCTGCTGCAGGTTGAGGGCACTGAGTGTAGCAGTGCCTGCATGGACCTTCTGAAGGAGGTCACCATTATCTTCATTACCTCCACCATAGTTTGGCCCCAGGTCAAATAACTGGGAGGGAACACAGCCCGGCCCATCAACAGAAAATTGGATTAAAGATTTACTGAACATGGTCCTGCCCATCAGAACAAGACCCAGTTTCCCCCTCAGTCAGTCTCTCCCATCAGGAAGCTTCCATAAGTCTCTTATCCTCCTCCATCAGAGGGCAGACAGACTGAAAACCACAGTCACAGAACACTAAACAATCTGATCACATGGACCACAGCCTTGCCTAACTCAGTGAAACTATGAGCCATGCCGTGTAGGGCCACCCAAGATGGACGGGTCATGGTGGAGAGTTCTGACAAAATGTGCTCCACTGGAGAGGGTAAGGGAAAATAACTTAAGTATTCTTGCCTTGAGAACCTCATGAACAGTATGAAAAGGCAAAAAGATAGGACACTGAAAGATGATGAGCAGGACAGTAGGTGCTCAATATTCTACTGGAGATTAGTGGAGAAATAACTCCAGAAAGAATGAAGAGAAGGAGCCAAAGCAAAAACAACACCCAGTTATGGATGTGACTGGTGATGGAAGTAAAATCAATGCTGTAAAGAGCACTATTGCATAGGAACCTGGAGTGTTAGGGCCATGAATCAAGGCAAATTAGAAGTGGTCAAACAGGAGATGGCAAGAGTGAACATCGAAATTTTAGTAATCAGTGAACTAAAATGGACTGGAATGGGTGAATTTAACTCATATGCCCATTATATCTACTCCTGTGGGCAAGAATGCCTTAGAAGAAATGAAGTAGCACTCATAGTCAACAAGAGAGTCTGAAATGAAGTACTTGGATGGAATCTCAAAAATGACCGAATGATCTCAGTTTGTTTCCAAGGCAAATCATTCAATATTACAGTAATTCAGACTATGCCCTGACCACTAAGGCTGAAGAAGCTGAATTTGAACAGTTCTATGAAGACCTACAAGACCTTCTAGAACTAATACCCAAAAAAGATATCCTTTTCATTATAGGGGACTGGAATGCAAAAGTAGGAAGTCAAGAAACACCTGGAATAACAGGCAAATTAGGCCTTGGAGTACAGAATGAAGCAGGGCAAAGGCTAATAGAGTTTTGCCAAGAGAACGCACTGGTCATAGCAAACACCCTCTTCCAACAACGCAAGAGAAGGTTCTACACATGGACATCAGCCGATGGTCAATATCAAAATCAGATTGATTATATTCTTTGCAGCCAAAGATGGAGAAGCTCTATACAGTCAGCAAAAACAAGACTGGGAGCTGACTATGGCTCAGATCATGAACTCCTTATTGCCAAATTCAGACTTAATTGAAGAAAGTAGGGAAAACCACTAGACCATTCAGGTATGACCCAAATCAAATCCCTTATGACTGTATGGTGGAAGTGAGAAATAAGATTTAAGGGACTAGATCTCATAGACAGAGTGCCTAATGAACTATGGACAAAGGTTTGTGACATTGTACAGGAGACAGGGATCAAGACCATCCCCAAGAAAACGAAATGCAAAAAAGCAAAATGGCTGCCTGAGGAGGCCTTACAAATAGCTGTGAAAAGAAGAGAAGCATAAGGCAAATGAGAAAAGGAAAGATATTTCCATCTGAATGCAGAGTTCCAAAGAATAGCAAGGAGAGATAAGAAAGCCTTCCTCAGCGATCAGTGCAATGAAATAGAGGAAAACAACAGAATGGGAAAGACGAGAGATCTCTTCAAGAAAACTAGAGATACCAAGGGAACATTTCATGCAAAGATGGGCACAATAAATAACAGAAATGGTATGGACCTATCAGAAGCAGAAAATATTAAGAAGAGGTGGCAAGAATACACAGAACTATATTAAAAAATTTCTTCACAATCCAGATAATCACCATGGTATGATCACTCACCTAGAGCCAGATATCCTGGAATGCAAAGTCAAGTGGGCCTTAGAAAGCATCACTATGAACAAAGCTAGTGGAGGTGATGGAATTCCAGTTGAGCTATTTCAAATCCTGAAAGATGATGCTATGAAAGTGCTGCACTCAATATGCCAGCAAATTTGGAATATTCAGCAGTGGCCCCAGGACTGGAAAGGCCAGTTTTCATTCCAATTCCAAAGAAAGGCAATGTCAAAGAATGCTCAAACTACCACACAATTGCACTCATCTCACACACTAGTAAAGTAACACTCAAAATTCTCCAAGCCAGGCTTCAACAGTACATGATCTGTGAAATTCCTGATATTCAAGCTGGATTTAGAAAAGGCAAAGGAAGCAGAGATCAAATTGCCAACATCCATTGGATCATCAAAAAAGCAAGAGATTTCGAGAAAAACATCTACTTTTGCTTTATTGACTACGCTAAAGCCTTTGACTGTGTGGATCACAACAAACTCTGAAAAATTCTTCAAGAGATGGAAATACCAGACCACCTGACCTGCCTCCTTAGAAATCTGTATGCAGGTCAAGAAGCCAACAGTTAAAACTGGACTTGGAACAACAGACTGGTTCCAAATCGGGAAAGAAGTACAAGGCTGTATATTGTCACCCTGCTTATTTAACTTACACATGCAGAGTACATCATGAGAAATGCCAAGCTGGATGCAGTACAAGCTGGAATCAAGATTGCTCGGAGAACTATAAATAACCTCAGATATGCAGATGACACCACACTTATGGCAGAAAGTGAAGAAGAACTAAAGAGCCTCTTGATGAAAGTGAAAGAAGAGAGTGAAAAAGGTGGCTTAAAGCTCAACATTCAGAAACTAAGATCATGGCATTTGGTCCCATCACTTCATGTCAAATAGATGGGGAAACAATGGAAACAGTGACAGATTGTTTTTTTGGTCTCCAAAATCACTGTGGATGGTGACTGTGGCCATGAAATTTAAGATGCTTGCCACTTGGAAGAAAAGTTATGACCAACATAGACAGCATGTTAAAAAGCAGAGACGTTACTTTGTCAACAAAGGTCCATCTAGTCAAGGATATGGTTTTTCCAGTGGTCATGTATGGATGTGAGAGTTGGACTATAAACAAAGCTGAGCACTGAAGAATTGATGCTTTTGAACTGTGGTGTTGGAGAAGACTCTTGAGAGTCCCTTGGACTACAAGAACATCCAACCAGTCAAGCCTAAAGGAAATCAATCCTGAATATTCATTGGAAAGACTGATGCTGAAGCTGAAACTCCAATACTTTGGCCACCTGATTTGAAGAGCTGACTCATTTGAAATATTGAAGGTGGGAGGAGAAGGGGACGACAGAGGATGAGATAGTTGGATGGCATCACTGACTCGATGGACATGAGTTTGTGTAAACTCTGGGAGTTGGTGATGGATGGGAGGCCTGGTGTGCTGCAGGCCATGGGGTCGCAAAGAGTCAGACATGACTGTGTGACTGAACTGAACTGAACTAACTCTGACCATCTACTACAACTAGAGAAAGCACCTGGCTCCTCTTGGAGCAGATCATGTACTTTTATTGTCCTGCCTTTATGTGTTCTGTGCTGTGCTTAGTTGCTCAGTCTTATCTGACTCTTTGGACCCCATGGATTGCTGCCTGCCAGGCTCCTCTGTCCATGGGGGTTCTCCAGGGAAGAAAACTGGAGTGGATTGCCATGTCCTCCTCAAGTCCTTTGAACATAGCTTCTGCTAAATAAAGTTCTGCTGGTGAAAAGAAAAGCATCACCTGATAACTAAAAGAAGATGGGCTCTGCTATTATACCACCAGGGTATAAATGCTGGCCACATACATTTTTATTTGAAGCCTGCATCTAAATTTTCTTATCTACAAAATTAAGGAAATAATTAGGCTTCTTTCATGGGACTGTTAATTCTCATGAAGATCTTAGAATACTTTTTGAATTAATAATTTGCTTTTGAATTATTTTATTTATATCTCTTTTTATTATTTTTACTCATACCATGTCAATTTAGACATTATTGGTGTTTGTGTCTTGAGAGAAACGCTGAGCTGGAAGAAACACTAGCTGGAATCAAGATTGCCAGGAGAAATATCAATAACCTCAGATATGCAGATGAAACCACCCTTATGGCAGAAAGTGAAGAACTAGAGAGCCTTTTGATGAAAGTGAAAGAGGAGAGTCAAAAAGTTGGCTTAAAGCTCAACGTTCAGAAAACTAAGATCATGGCATCTGGTCCCATCACTTCATGGGAAATGGATGGGGAAACAGTGGAAACAGTGTCAGACTTTATTTTTGGGGGGCTCCAAAATCACTGCTGATGGTGATTGAAGCCAAGAAATTAAAAGACGCTTACTTCTTGGAAGGAAGGTTATGACCAACCAAGATAGCATATTTAAAAGCAGAGACATTACTTTGCCAACAAAGGTCCATCTAGTCAAGGCTATGGTTTTTCCGGTGGTCATGTATGGATGTGAGAGTTGGACAGTGAAGAAAGCTGAGCTCCGAAGAATTGATGCTTTTGAACTGTGGTGTTGGAGAAGACTCTTAAGAGTCCCTTGGACTGCAAGGAGATCCAATCAATCCATCTTAAAAGAGATCAATCCTGGGTGTTCATTGGAAGGTCTGATGTTGAAGCTGAAACTCCAATACTTTGGCCACCTCATGCGAAGAGTTGACTCATTGGAAAAGACCCTAATGCTAGGAAGGATTGGGTGCAGGAGGAGAAGGGGACGACAGAGGATGAGATTGTTGGATGGCATCACCAACTCGATGGACATGGGTTTGGGTAGACTCTGGGAGTTGGTGATGGACAGGGAGGCCCGGCGTGCTGCGGTTCATGGGGTCACAAAGAGTCGGACATGACTGAACGACTGAACTTAACTGAACTGAACCTTTGCAACAAAAGTAGCTGAAACAGTGTCTAAACAGTACCTAAAGCATTGTAACATACTTACAATGATTAATTTTATGCCAAATATAGCTATACTATACTGTTATTTTTAAGAAAAAAAGCATATTGCTAGGATTGTGATATTTAAATTATCTGGGATGTATGTGCCAAAAAGAACTACTAGGTTAATTACCAAGTTATTTGGGATTATCTCAAAGTGATTTCAGCTTCCCTGGTGGCTCAGATGGTGGGCAGAAGAATCTGCCCACAATGAGGGAGACCTGGGTTTGATCCCTGGGTTGGGAAGATCCCCTGGAGAAGGTATGGCAACCCACTCCAATATTCTTGCCTGGAGAATCCCCATGGACAGAGGAGCCTGGTGGGCACAGAACATGGGGTTGCAAAGAGTCGAACGTGACTAAGCACAAGCACAGAGTGATGGCGTTATGATTTTTCTTTTTTCTTTTTTTTTCTGTATTATCAAACTACATATGATACTATTAATATGAAGATAGTATAAATATTTTAAAGTTGTATTTTATTGTAAGAATTTATTCATAATAAGAATATTTAACATAAGATCTATCCTCAACAAAGTCTTAAGTGTATGATGTGTTATTATTGATTACAGGTACAATATTGTATAGCAGACCTCTAGAACTCATTCATTTTGCTCAACTGAAAGTATATGCCCTTTAATTGTTAACTCTTCATTTCTCCCTACCCCTAGTTTCTGGCAATCACCATTCTTGTCTTTTGTTCTATTAATTGGACTATTTTAGATATGTCATCTAAATGGACATACAGTATGTGTCTTACTGTGACTGGCTTATTTTCCTTAGCCTAATAGCCTCAAGATTCACTCATGTTGTTGCATATTGTAAAATTTCACTCTTTTTCAAGGCTAGATAGTATTCCACTATATGTATGTAACACTCCTTTATTCATTCTTCTATCAACGAACATTTAGGTTGTTTTTAGATCTTGACTATTGTGAATATTGTTACAATGAACCTGAGAATGCTAATATGTACAGAATGAGAGAAAATATTTATGAACTATAAATCTGACAAGAAAGTTAATCTCCAGACACATAAGAAAATGATCCAAGCATTGGAAATGTTTTTAAATTTTGGCTCATTGGAGCCTAAATTATCAATACAATCAAGTTAAAGAAGCTAATGAGCTGGATGGGGAAATTGAGTCTATAATTTTCTTGGAATTGTGGCCAGCCATGAATTATTTTTCCTATTTCATTTCAAATTATGATTGCCCCATTCTCTGAAGCAAGTATTTTTTTACTAGCCTGACACTACAGTTTACAAACTGTAACTATAGTAAAACTTAAGCTTATGAATGGAACAAAGAAAGGAGAAACCATCTAAGCTGAAAAGAAAGAGTAAAGTATCTTACAGAGCTAACTGGAGAAGTTAGAAGAGAAGGGGTGGTGGGAAGTTTGAGAAACTTATACTGGAATGAATGAGCTATTAATGCGGACACACATGGGGAAATGGAGAGAGATGCAGTGACTTTGACCCCTGGACGGTGTCTATTACCTTTAACGATTCCTCTCCCTTGTTTCCACTCCCACTTTTTCTGTTTTCCCTTTTACTTCATGGAATGCCTTTGAATTTTCTTCTTTTGTAACATTCTTACTCTGTATTTCTCTACTCTCCTCAAATCTCTGAGTTCTCCTTCTCATGCTCAGCTGATGCCACTGATAGAGTATCACTATTATTTGTAGTTACTAAGCCAGCCTTTTTTATCTTTAACTTTTTCTTTCTTTCTTGTTATAATGGAATAAACTCTCTACCTGTCCTTATAATCCCATCTGTTTGTCCTCTCAAATACTTGTTGTTTCACTTACTACTTACTCTTTTTCAAATCTGACCTTTCTATCAGCTCCTTCCAATTAGCATTTTAACATGATTATATTTTATCTGTATTAAAACACAAATAGACAAAAACCTTGCCTCATTTATCATACCATGGTCTTTTCTCCTCACTGCTCTAATTTTTTTTCCATTAACAGTCAAACTTAGCAATGACCAAAAAGTTGCTTATGCTCAACATCTCAGCATCTTCATCTCTTGTTTACTTCTTAGTAGGTTTCAGTTCAACTTCCCCTCTTTCTAGTCCATTGGAACTGCTCTTACCGAGTTCACCAATGGGCTCCATGTTACTCAGTCAAATGGATGTCTCCAAAGTTCTGATTTCAAAACTCAGTTGCACTTGATATAGCTGATGACTCCTTTTTATTAGTAATACTTTCTGCCCTTGCTTTTATGATACCACCTCCAGATTTTGTTCCAATGTCACTGTCATCTATTTCTTGTTCTCACTATCAGTTCTTCCTATTGAACTCTACTATTAAATGCTTGAAAATATCAAGAGCCTCTTCTAGATTCTCTTCTTATTCTACCCCTTTTCATCTATGGAATGACAAGCACTTCCATGACTTCACTTATAATCTGAGCGCTGTATTTCTAGAACTCTCACATTGCTTCTGATTTCAAGATTCTCATATCCAGCCATCTGTTTGACATTTGGATAGCTCACAGTCATCTCAGATTTAATATGTACAAAACCTCTACTCACTCTGTAAATGACACTATTTTCTACCCAAATCAAGCTAAAAACCTGGCAGACTGTTCTCTCTTCCACTCACATCCACTTAATCACTTACTATTGATGATTCTACCTTATATATGTCTCTCAAGTGCATCCACCTCATTCTAGCCTCACTGCTAATAATATTTTCTAAGTCATAAGCATTTCTATTATATTACTGTAATAATAGCCTTTTAACTGGCCTCCAGAATTTCTCTTCTTAACCCATTCCTTCTTGGGTATTACCAAACTCCCATGACTGCCATCAAGCATGAAGCCCTACAATGTACTATTGTGAATTCAATTATGAGCATGAGATCAGCTACATATCAATTTATGGCCTTGCTAGAGATGGTGGGGAATGGTGGTGGTGGTGGGGATGAAGAAGATATACAGATTATTTGATGAATAGCACCTTCACATCTAATTCAACGTCTCACATGGTTTTGGAGCAGAATAGCCAATGGCTATTGTAATTACATTTAGATATTGAAAATCAAACTCATCCTCTTCTGTCTCTAGGTATACCAGCACCAAAATAGGCATTGTCTTATTTACTCTTTGTAACAACTCTGTTACAAAAAAAAAAAAAAAGGAATGATTATTAAACCTTTAAAACTGCAGAATTAATGTTTGTAAAGCAGATTGGAAAATTAACCAATGTCTTATTTCATGCGAGTTAACAACCAACTGTCTTTGTTCAGAGGAAGAGCCTACTTTTGTGCAGATGGCGTGTCTGGTGAGAGGTGTAGTTCACAGGTAGAACTGGAATATTCTGTAGTTACAAGTCATTTGTGTTTTTAAGTTATGTAGGGGCAGGGTGCTCATAATGCTGGTGGTGGTATAACCTAACTTAGTAAAATTTTAAAGCTGATCAGAACATGGAGATGATTAGGCTCAACATTCCAGTTGGAAAGACAAGAAATTCAAGTTGAAAGGTTAGAGGATTTAATTTGCCCGAAATGACACAAAAGGCTTTTGTGAGAGCTTGGACCCAGATCTGACTCTAACTTTCAGTGCAGTCCTTAGTCAAATACACAAGCCTCCCATTTTCTTCCAGGCTTCTTTACCTTAGAAAATAATTCTCCATACATTTCTTTGAAATTGCAAGCTTGTCATGTGAGCTTTTAATACATTTAAATATTGTGAAATCCAACCTGAAGGGGTTTATTTAAATTTATCTTGAGACTTTCACTGTTTACGTATGCAGAAGATGATAATTGACAAACTCCAGGGTGTCAGGAACAGATTAATGGCATTAATAAAATAAAAAGAGTCAGGAAGTGATACTGAATGACAAGAATCTGGCTGGGGCTGGTTGTCTAACTAAATCAAGTTCAGGCTTAAGGCAAACAAACAAAAGGCCAGGCCCAGAAACAGAGTGCTAAGTGGGTTAGAGATTCTGACAGAAAAGGCAGTGCTCTGGGTGGCTGCCAGAGAAAGCAACATTCGGGTGCATTGAAAGGCTCCTCAGAATGTCTGGATGACTCAGTGGGTCCTGTCTTCTCCAATCTACTTCATGTTAAAGGAACTGCACCCCTTTTTGTGCCCAAATGGTATATTTCCAGGGTTCATTCGCTGATAATCTTGGTAAATAAGCCAATAGAATATACCCTTTGACTGGAGTCATTACATTGTTAACCTTTTTCAAAGAACCCAAGCATCTAGTTAGATGATACTTATCCAACCTCTTCTCACAGGCCATTGCTCTTGTGGAGTATCTGCCTTTCATGGACCTGAAGCCAGCATTTGGCCTAATTTGAGGGCCCTTCCCCCTATTCCTCTCCGTCTCCTCTCCTGAAAAGGGAAAGGAGACTAGAAGCCTCAAGATGATTCGGGTCAACAAAGAACAAAAGGACCAATCAAGGTTGCCTTTCGGTCTTAACCACCCTCATTCCAGATGTGGCAGTTGTCTCATGTTTCACAACTCTAAAGTTTGTCTATTTTACAAGTATAATTCAGATGGCCTGAGGTTAGGACAATGCAGCTTTGTGCATAGAGGTGATTAGTCATGCTGGACAAGCTTGATGAGGAAATAATGGGAGTATGCTATTGGGTACCAGATTTTTAGGCTTAGAGGCTTCTAGATTGATTGCTTTTTCAATAAGGACAGTCACAACAAATTGACTATGTGGTCTTATTCACAGTAATACTTTTCAGAGGATCATATAGATAGATATGATCTTAGATGCTGAGATTTTTCATGAGTCCAGTGTTATGTTCATTTTCCTTCGTGTGTGACTCACAGCTAAGTCAGTAATGGTTTAGGTAGACTCCATATTGAGTTGCCTGAATTTTAGTCATATGTTAATTTACCATTTATTTAAAGTAGTGGAACTTCCCCACTATTGACAGAAGCATGGAGGTCACTAGAACCCTGAGGAGGGGCAGCTGACCCAGTGTGCAAGGTCAGGGAAGACTTCCAAAAGATGGTGGCATGTGAGATGTTTCTGGTTTGAGAAAAAAACACAAATAAGTATGAATTTTTAACAGAGGAGTGATTCGAACCATTGTACGTTGGAAACAGGGAGGCTCATGGTTCAATTTTTAATATGCTAAATAACAATATAATTCCTTTGCTAAAGAGGGTCTGACATTCTTTTGATGATGATATCAGGATTTAAAAAGTTTGACTAAAACAAGGTGCTAATTAGGAACTTGATCTATAGTTATTTAAAGAGATGGTAGAAATGGAAAATACTGGGGAAAAATGGTGATAATTCCATAGCACTTTGAAATCAGTTCTTCTTACCAAGGCTTTCTCCAGTATGGAGGTGATAGTTAATGGCTATAAAGTATCAAAATCAGATATAAATGCACAGTGTTTATGGGATAAGGATACTTAAAATGAGTAATCGTGTTGCAGTCTTCAAGAGAAGACTCTACACATGGACATCACCCAGATGGTCAATATCAAAATCAGGTAGATTATATTGTTTGCAGCCAAAGATGGAGAAGCTCTATACAGTCAGCAAAAACAAGACTGGGAGGTGACTGTGGCTCAGACCATGAACTCCTTATTGCCAAATTCAGACTTAAATTGAAGAAAGTAGGGAAAACCATTAGACCATTCAGGTATGACCTAAACCAAATCCCTTACGATTATACAGTGGAAGTTACGAATAGATTCAAGGGATTAGATCTGATAGACAGAGTGCCTGAAGAACTATGGATGGAGGTTCATGACATCGTACAGGAGGCAGGGATCAAGACATCGCCAAGGAAAAGAAATGCAAAAAGGCAAAAGGCTGTCTGAGAAGGCCTCACAATAGCTGTGAATAGAAGAGAAGTGAAAAGCAAAGGAGAAAAGGAAAGATATGCCCATTTGAATGGAGAGTCCAAAAAAAATACCAAGGAGAAATAAGAGAGCCTTCCTCAGCGATCAGTGCAAAGAAATAGAGGAAAACAATAGACTAGGAAAGACTAGAGATCTCTTCAAGAAAATTAGAGATACCAAGGGAACATTTCATGCAAAGATGGGCACAATAAATAACAAAAATGGTATGGATCTAACAGAAGCAGAAGATATTAAGAAGAGGTGGCAAGAATACACAGAACTGTACAAAAAAGATCTTCATGACCCAGATAATCATGATGGTGTGATCATTCACCTAGAGCCAGACATCCTGGGGTGCGAAGTCAAACGGACCTTAGAAGCATCACTATGAACAAAGCTAGTGCAGGTGATGGAGTTCCAATTGAGCTATTTCAAATCCTCAAAGATGATGCTATGATAGTTCTGCACTCAATATGCCAGCAAATTTGGAAAGCTCAGCAGTGGCCACAGGACTGGAAAAGGTCAGTTTTCATTCCAATTCCAAAGAAAGACAGTGCCGAAGAATGCTCAAACTACTGCACAATTGCACTCATCTCACAGGCTAGTAAACTAACGCTCAAGATTCTCCAAGCCAGGTTTCAACAGTATGTGATCCATGAACTTCCAGATATTCAAGCTGGATTTAGAAAAGGCAGAGGAACCAGAGATCAAATTGCGAACACCTGTTGGATCATTAAAAGAGCAAGAGAGTTCCAGAAAACATCTACTTCTGCTTTATTGACTACGCTAAAGCCTTTCACTGTGTAGATCACATCAAACTCTAGAAAATTCTTAAAGTAATGGGAACACCAGGTCAGCTGACCTGCCTCCTGAGAAACCCGTATGCAGGTCAGGAAGCAACAGTTAGAACTGGACGTTGAACAACAGACTGGTTCCTAATCAGGAAAGGAGTACATCAAGGCTGTATATTGTCACTCTGCTTATTTAACTTATATGCAGAGTACATCATGAGAAATCTTGGCTCGATGAAGCACAAGCTGGAATCAAGATTGCTGGGAAAAATATCAATAACCTCAGACATGCAGATGACACCACACTTACGGCAGAAAGCGAAGAAGAACTAAAGAGCCTCTTGATGAAAGTGAAAGAGGAGAGTGAAAAAGCTGGCTTAAAGCTCAACGTTCAGAAAACTAAGATCATGGCATCTGGTCCCATCACTTCATGGCAAATAGATGGGGAAACAATGGAAACAGTGACAGACTTTACTTTTGGGGGTTTCAAAATCACTCAGATGGTGACTGTGGCCATGAAATTAAAGACGCTTGCTGCTTGGAAAAAAAGTTATGACCAACCTAGACAGCATATTAAAAAGCAGAGACATTACTTTGCCAACAAAGGTCTGTCTAGTCAAAGCTATGGTTTTTCCATTAGTCATGTATGGATGTGAGAGTTGGACTATAAAGAAAACTGAACACCGAAGAATTGATGCGTTTAAACTGTGGTGTTGGAGGAGACTCAAGAGTCCCTTGGACTGCAAGGAGATCCAACCAATCCATCCTAAAGGAAATCAGTCCTGAATAGTCATTGGAAGGACTGATGTTGAAGCTGAAACTCCAATACTTGGGCCACCTGATGCGAAGAACTGACTCATTTGAAAAGACCCTGATGCTGAGAAAGATTGAGGGCAGGAGGATAAGGGAACGACAGTGGATGAGATGGCTGGATGGCATCTCCGACTCAATGGACATGAGTTTGAGTAAACTCCAGGAATTGGCGATTGACAGGGAGGCCTGGTGTGCTGCAGTGCATGGGATCGCAAGGAGTCAGACATGACTGAGTGACTGAACTGAACTGAATCCTCCAATTAGGTATATTTTGCTATAAAAGCACACAATTTTGCCTTCCTTTTATAATACACTGGCCAAAGAAGATTTAGATGAGGCTGCTAAGCAAAATAATCTACAGTAGTTTAAACATAAATGTATATCAGAAGTCTTTGGATTTGTTAGGAGGCTAGTCTGAAACAACATACATAGATCTTTTGAGTACTTGTGCTAAATATCCACATTGCAATGCTGACCATGATAATAATGATTTTACTGATGATGTACAATTATAATATTTTAAGCATTCAGAATTTTAATTTTCAATGCTAGAAGAAAGTAACAGAACTAGTTTAAAGTGAAATGTTTAAAGCTCCATACTTTCATAGGGTTTAAGGAGCTACTTAGTGTGTTAGACATTTATGATTATGCATCTATTGAGTAGGTCATAGAAGGTGTTATACCCAGAGTGCTGATTGCAGATGATAATTACATTAATCACTCTTACTTTTACAAATATAATTCCCTGCCACACTCACTGAAATGAAAGGTCAGATATTTTCTACTATAAAATTCATCCATGCAAGAAATTTGTGAGGAAAAATATACCCAATTAAAGAAATAAAGACAAAAGCAATGAATCTCCCTTCACATAAAGACAGCCACAGTTAATGTCTGTTGTGCATTCTGGTTTTCTCTATGTCATGGTTTGTTTTTGATTAATGAGCTATAAAGAATTATATTCCTACTGTATGAAGAATTTGGTATACTTTTAAAAATTGTCATAAGCACTTTATATATTACAGTATTGAATATGAACATCAATTTTTAGAGTTGTATGAGATTACATTAAGAGGATGTTTATCCCCTTGGTATTACTAAATATTTTTATGTTGCCTCCAGTCTTTCATTTGTATAAATAACACGGGAACATATGTACTTAATTCCTTTCTATACTTATTTTTTTTGGCTTAGCAGGTTTCTATAAAAATAGGTCAAAAGAACTGCCTTCCAAAATATTTATATTTAAATTCTAATTGGTAAAATACTAGAAAGCTTTTTTTTCTAATACTATGTAGGAAAACTATCAAATTTTTATGCCATTTTCTACCAAATATTTTAGGCATATATACATTACATGAAAAATAAAACACTCTTGCCACTTCTAAGAATTATACTTATTGTTTCTATTTTCAGTTCTTACCATGCTATTGATCAGAGCTTCCAAATTATTGCTAGAGGTACATATGGGCTGTTGTGCCAAAAGATCACATTCTGGATTAAGAAAACCTGAGTTGAAAATGTGAGTGTGATTGTACCACATAGAAGCTTGGCCAAATTGCAAAATACTTTGAGTTACAGGGTTTGTTCATTTGTTGACAAAATAGGGCTAACATTAGCTATGTTAAAAGATAAATGTGAGGATTAAAATAGACCTTTATAGAGACTGGGCTATAAATGTTCAGCAAGTGGTTACTAGTGACTTCCCTCATGGTCCAGTCATTAAGACTTCATCGTCTAATGAGGGGGTGAGGACTCCAACTCTGGTGGGGAAGGTAAGACCCCACATCTCCCATGGCCAAAAAAACCAAGAACATAACAGAAGCAATATTGTAACAAATTCAATAAAGACCTTAAAAATTGTCCACGTGCACTCTCTTACCACTTGCCATGTCTGGGCTTGAATGTTGATTTGCAAGGTAAACTGGAAACCCCACAAGGATATAGCAAAATCTTTATCAGCCTGGGACCCTGAATGACTGTGTCAAGTAGAACTCTTTCTTTCTGTGATTTCAGTTGACATTTATTTGAGTGAGACACTGCGATAACCCTAAACTGCAGGATTTATCTGTTACACTTTTAAAGTTTATTTATACCTATACAGAAACTGGTATTAGAAATGGTGATCAGTTCAGCCACTCAGCCATGTCCGACTCTTTGTACCTCCATGGACTGCAGGATACCAGGCTTCCCTACCCTACACCAACTCCCAGAGCTTGCTCAAAGTCATGGTCAATCTCATCAGTGACACCATCCATCCATCTCATCCTCCTTTGTCCCCTTCTCCTCCTGCCTTCAATCTTTCCCAGCATCAGGGTCTTTTCTAAGGAGTCAGTTCTTCGTAACAAGGCTGGAGTATTGAGTTTCAGCTTCAGCATCAGTCCTTCAAATGAATATTCAGGACTGATTTCCATTAGGATGGACTGGTTGGATCTCCTTGCAGTCCAAGGGACTCTCAAGAGTCTTCTCCAACACCACAGTTCAAAAGCATCAATTCTTCAGTGCTCAGCTTTGTTTTCAGTTCAACTCTCACATCCATACATGACTACTGGAAAAACTGTAGCTTTGACTAGATGAACATTTGCTGGCAAAGTAACATCTCTGCTTTTTAATATGCTGTCTAGGTTTGTCATAGTTTTCTTCCAAGGAGCAAGTGTCTTTTAATTTCATGGCTGCAGTCACCATCTGCAGTGATTTTGGAGCCCCACAAAATAAAGTTTCCACCACAGTCAGTCTCTCCCATCAGGGAGTTTCCATAAGCCTCTTATCCTTCTCCATCAGAGGGCAGACAGAATGAAAACCACAATCACAGAAAATTAATCAAACTGATCAAATGAACCACAGCCTTATCTAACTCAGTGAAACTATGAGCCACGCCATGTAGGGCCACCCAAGACGGACGGGTCATGGTGGAGAGTTCTGACAAAACGTGGTCCACTGGAGAAGGGAATGGCAAACCACTTCAGAACCCATGAACAGTATGAAAAGGCAAAAAGATAGGACACTGAAAGATAAACTCCCCTGGTTGGTATGTGCCCAATATTGTACTGGAAAAGAGTGGAGAAATAACCCCACAAAGAATGAAGAGACAAAGCTAAAGTGAAAACAACGCCCAGCTGTGGATGTGACTGGTGATGGAAGTAAAGTCCGATGCAGTAAAGAACAATATTGCATCGAACCTGGACTGGCGATTCGTTTCACATATAATTTACATGCTTCAATGCCATTCTCCCATAGCATCCTGCCTTCGCCCTCTCGCTTAGAGTCCATAATACTGTTCTATTTATATGTGTCTCTTTTGATGTCTCGCATAAGGGTTATCTTTACTGATTAACTAAATACCATATATATGTGTTAGTATACTGTATTGGTGTTTTTCTTGGTTTGATGCATGATACAGGGCGCTTGGGGCTGGTGCACCAGGATGACCTGGAGGGATGGGATGGGGAGGGAGGAGGAAGGGGGGTTTTGGAAGGGGAAAACATGTACACCCATGGTGGATTCATGTTAATGTATGGCAGAACAAATACAATATTGCAAAGTTAAAAAATAGATAAATAAACTAATTTAAAAATAAATAAATAAATTAATTAATTAATTAAATTAAATTTTAAAAAAAGAACAATATTGCATAGGAACCTGGAATGTCAGGTCTATGAATCGAGGTAAGTTGGAAGTGGTCAAACAGGAGATGGCAAGAGTGAACATCAACATTTTAGGAATCAGCGAACTAAAATGGACTGGAACGGGCAGAGTTAATTCAGATAACCATTATATATACTACTGTGGGTAAGAATCCCTTAGAAGAAATGGAGTAGCCATAATAGTCAACAAAAGATTCAAAAATGCAATACTTGGGTGCAATCCAAAAACAACAGAATGATCTCTATATGTTTCCAATGCAAACCATTCAATATCAGAGTAATCCAAGTCTATGCCTCAACCACTAGTGCCAAAGAAGCTGAACAGTTCTATGAAGATCTACCAGACCTTCTAGAACTAGCACCCCCCAAAAGAAATGATGTACTATCATTTAAAAGACAAAAAACACAAAACTTAAGTGGCACTGGTATAGTAGTTGCATAATGGGAAAGCTGATGCTCCATGTTACAGGGACAAAATGTTATATTAAACTGTCACACATAATTATTTGGAAAGTATACAACTAACCCCTTGCCATAGCTCTTAGGAGAAATGATGAAAATAGGAGAGACACTTTAGCAAGCATTAGATCGAAAGAGGTCAAGCACTGGTCAGTTTGCAAATTCAGCAAATCTTGAATGTTACAGGTGGCTACTCAACTTAGAAATTCAGCTGAAAAAAGTTTGCCATCTTCTATACATGGTTTCCATTTTCCCTGGATCTTGACAAGTTGCTGAGAAGGGAAGAGAGAAAGTACACTGCATATGGGAGGTGATCCCCTATCTAGGGGATGTGTCCAGAAGTAGGATAAGACACTTCTACTGCAGTAGAAGGTGGTCCTCACTTGGTCTGCAATCAGTCAGATGCCTCTCCCCTCAATTCTGTGCAGCTGTAAAATCAAGCTCTCACCTGGACAGTTGCTTTCCAGCAAAAACTCTACTCCAACAAAAGAGAATCAACATTTTTGCTGGACAGATAGCTAATTTCACCGTTGCTGTTAGTCTAAGCCTCTAGTGTCTCAGAATTTCTCTATTACAAAGATACTGCTCACTTTAAACAGTAGGTTTGGGTTTAGTTGCTCAGTCGTGCCCGACACGTGTGACTCCATGGACTTTAGCCCACCAAGTTCCTCTGTCCATGGGATTTCCCAGGCAAGAATATTGGAGTGGGTTGCCATTTCCTTCTCCAGGGGACCTTCCCAACCCAGTGAATGAACCCACGTCTCCTGCACTTCAGGCACTCTTTACTGACTGAGCCACCAGGGAATTTGGAATTTATATCCAACTATATAAAATCTATATTGGAATTTTTATCAGCAAGTCAGTAATAGAGGGTAGTAATCACAAAGACAACCAATCTATCCTAGCACACTATTACCAGTGTTGAAAACAGGATCATGAGCCAGTGTCAATGGGACTTGTTTCTATTTAGTAAAGGGAGCTCAGGTACCTGGTTCCCAATTCCCAGCTCTTCCTCTGTGGCCATATCTGGTTTACTCATTGACTTTGATTGAGATTCTCTTGGCTATGCTGTCTTTCTCAGCCCTCAGGGATCTCATAGACTGTTCATGCTGGGCTTTTACATCTTCTGTACTTGAGTAGTCCCTTATAGCTGGTACTGTAAATGGGTTTTCCCAAAACATCTATGCTCAGATCTGTTCAGGATTTTATAATCAGAGTTGATGATGGCAATAAACAGAAGGTCTAAGTGTAGGATGTATAAAGGAAACTAGATTTTTAAAGTATGTGTTTTCCATGAACTGAAGAACCCTCTTTCAACTTTTTCAAAGAAATTGTCCTTCTATTGGGGAAAAAAACTGGAGCTCCATTAGGTGCTGTTGCTTTGACAAATTTAATAGTAATAGGCCCACAGACAGGAGGCAGCTGCTCGTGTACTTGAAATGCACAGCTGGTGTGCCAGAACTGACATCTTCCTTTTTTGCTACCCTTGGCTTCATTAACCTTCAGAATGCCTTTTATCCCTCTGTCTTAAACTAATTTTATTACTCCCTTAAGAGTCTGGCATGAGCAACAGAGCTATGTCTGTAATTGTGTTAACCAATTAGGTTATTTAATGGAGGCCTAAAGTTTACCCCAAATTTTAGATATGTATGGAGGTAAAAATTGGAGCATTTCACCTTATCTAATGTGATACAGATTCCCGATGTATCTTTTACCTCATGTTCAGATACATTTTGTTCAATCTACATGGAGTATATTGCCATGATTCCTAATGATGCTATGTATTTGAGCTTTCCTAAAAGCACAATGGAAAAATGGAGTGGAGTCTCTCCTCCACAACATTAATACTGTATTATCAAAGCTTAAAAATATGACTTAATTTAGTAACATTTTACATTTACAAATATGGTGAACTATTTAGCCTATGCACACAGGGATATGGTAGAGATCTAGTTAGGAAGAAAAATATCACAAAGTACTGAAAAACCTCTGAGTACTCCAACTCTTTATTTACTCTGTTCAGTGAAATTCTATTCCTAATCCTTGCTCCCAAGTACTTTAGCTCCCAAGTACAATAGCTAGAACTTCTAGCTATTCTGAAAATACCTCTTTTCCCCCAGTTTTATTTGCATAGTGAATATATCTCAATGGT
Organism: Giraffa tippelskirchi; assembly: GCF_054371585.1. Taxonomy (NCBI): domain Eukaryota; kingdom Metazoa; phylum Chordata; class Mammalia; order Artiodactyla; family Giraffidae; genus Giraffa; species Giraffa tippelskirchi. The sequence goes on along the minus strand of NC_137278.1, from coordinate 110,874,809 downwards.
AGTCAACTGAGTGTATTATGAAATGAAACTCAATCAACAGGCTTGATTCTTAAGCAAAAACTTTATTTATGCATGGAGCAATTGCTTTGTGGGTGTCTCTGTCTATCTCTGTCACTATTTGGCAGCAGATTACAAGGTATTTTGGTTAAGAATGTGAGGTTTGTTCAGTTTTTTTTGGGAGGGGGATAATTTTCACAATGTAACATTTATATCTCACTGAGAGTAGATCAGGAAACATCTTTAAATATGAAGATCACAAACAACTTTCTCCCCTTTCCTAACAATAGAAACATGCATTAGAATAGCTGAGAACTTTTTAAAATTATTTCCTTTAATTTTTCCTTTCATTATTTCTTTTAGTTACATTAATTCCTTACATTTTATTATTTTTTGTTCTTCATACTTTTGCCCTCCATTTCATGCTCACAGCACTTTCCACTGTAGCAATAGTTAGTATTTTCACTTTCCACTCAAAAAAAAAAAATGTTCCTTTTGTAACAGACACACATACTTCTGGGATAGACTACTGTAACCAGTAAGTGCTCAGCTTTGTCAGCCAAGAAGATCATTTTAACTTATAAGGCTTGTCATTTATCAGAAAGTAATCTATACCTCCTGATTCTTTTTCTATCATATTATTATTATTTCTTTGTAGGCATTCAGACCTAGTAGTCCCAGTTTAGGAGCCAAACGTGCATATAGCTGGGTTAAGTCATCTGTTGATGGTGTGATTTCTGGGATGAACAGGGCCCAGGGGCCCTCACATATACTTCTCCCTCCTGTTCACTGGTGCCTGAAGGTAATTCTCTAGAGTGTCATTATTTTCACTTATGGTTTCTTGGTCTCTGTTAACATGCAAACAGCCGTGGAAGCACAGAGATATTTATTTTATACCTATCTGCATGATATTTTAGTGTCATTTTATGCCTGGGTTTCATTATTTAAGAATTAAGACTTTGAGGGGACTGGGAAGGTTTAGAGCAATTAAATACCATAATACTGCTGTGTTTCAACAAAGTTATGTGCTGAAGTTTAGGATCTTGTTTCCTAGTGACTTATAATTATATATATATATAACTAGTCATTGTATCCACTGGCCACTAAATAACAATTTAATTGAATGCAGAGAGAATTCCAGTAGGAAGCAAAAGCATTTTGCCATTTCCTTAAGCTGGAAAGCAAGCATTACATTCAGATGCTAAATTGTGACAGACGTTTCTAGTGGCATATGGCTCTTTGGAAGGCTTTCCTGTCTGGGAAACTGGCAGTTCTGAAGTCACCTCTGGTTGGTCACATGGCTAGCTTGCTGATGGGACTGTCTAAAGCTTCCAGCAGACTTTCAGAATCATCAAAACACACTTGATTCACACTGAATCTTTGGTGTCACTCTGAGCGATGGAGTTACTTCCTTCTATGGAAGCAAAAGTGCCTAAAAGCTTGGTGTGAGACCTAGCTGAATATTTTTCTTTTTAAATAATCAGAGCCCTCCTCCCCAATTTCCATTAAGCATCAGATATCCAAATAGTCTCCCCTTACATGCAGGTATCAAGGCAGATTTCTGAACTCAGCTGGTAATAATTGGGTTGAAAACTACTTCCCTCCTGAATCATCTCATAGAAGGCCTAAATAAACCTTTCTACTTCAGCCCAATTCACTTCAAGAGAAGAGCTTTTCACAGCTGTGTGGCTCATGAGGCCCTGGGGACTCAACTGCACAGTATGTTCAATTTCTCTGTGCAAAATCCATCTGAGAGAGAAAGTTCTGGAAGTATAACAAGTCTTAATGATGTTTCTCAGAGGGTAAGTTGTAAGCAGGTCAACATTCTTACCTTTGGAAACAAATGATGTCAATTACCATTTGCACCAAATATTTATTTCATCATTTGATTTATGGCTAAATATTGGGCTATAGTATTAAATCAATGAATAGGGTAGCAGTACACATAAAACAGTGTGGCAAATTTGTATTATTACAAATTACAAATATATGTAAGATTTTGCATTTTTTCCTTTTTAGAAGAAAAATTTACTTTTTTTATATGCATTTTTCCCCCATAGAAGTTTAAAAAGCTCTGTAATCCAAAGATAATTGCAGGTCACTATCTCTGAACTTGTTGGTAAATTTTAGGCTAGATAAGTATTTGCAAATGAAGAGGTTCCAGTAGAATGAGTTCCTTTGAAACCTCAGAAAGAGTGAGTCTTTTTCTGGCTTTGTCACAACGTAAATTAATAATTTTGAATGAGTTCTATAACTTCATTAGACCTCTGTTTATTCATCTGTCAGTTGGGTGCTAAAGTTATTAACTCAGATTTCTTCGAAGGCTAAAATAAAATTAAAGAAGTAAAGATACTTTAATTTGTTAAATGTCATTATCTTAAATGTACATTATGTATATTATACATCATTAGCAAATCACTTTTGATTATTTAATCAGTACATGACTAGTCCTAAACCTAGTTATGCCTCTCAGATGAGATCTCATCTGGATCTAGTCTATGCATTAAAAAAAGCATACCAAAATCTGCAGTCAGAAAACCTGAGCTCTAGTTTCCAAAAGATTGACTTTCAGCCATGAGCCTTTATTCTTCTGAGCCTCAGTTTCTATCTCAAAAAAAAGTATCATAATAATAGCACTTGTCTCCCAGGGGTATTATAAGGAATGAATGAGTTTTTGAGTTGGTGTATAAGCATATATTGATATTTCTCCCGGCAATCTTGATTCCAGCTTGTGTTTCTTCCAGCACAGCGTTTCTCATGATGTACTCTGCATATAAGCTAAATAAGCAGGGTGACAATATACAGCCTTGAAGGACTCCTTTTCCTATTTGGAACCAGTCTGTTGTTCCATGTCCACTTCTAACTGTTGCTTCCTGACCTGCATACAGGTTTCTCAAGAGATAGGTCAGATGGTCTGGTACTCCCATCTCTTTCAGAATTTCCCACAGTTTATTGTGATCCACACAGTCAAAGGCTTTGGCATAGTCGATAAAGCAGAAATAGATGTTTTTCTGGAACTCTCTTGCTTTTTCAATGATCCAGCGGATATTGGCAATTTGATCTCTGGTTCCTCTGCCTTTTCTAAAACCAGCTTGAACATCTGGAAGTTCACGGTTCACATATTCCTGAAGCCTGGCTTGGAGAATTTTGAGCATTACATTACTAGCATGTGAGATGAGTGCAATTGTGCGGTAGTTTGAGCATTCTTTGGCATTGCCTTTCTTTGGGATTGGAATGAAAACTGACCTTTTCCAGTCCTGTGGCCACTGCTGAGTTGTCCAAATTTGCTGCCGTGTCGAGTGAAGCACTTTCACAGCATCATCTTTGAGGATTTGAAATAGCTCAACTGGAATTCCATCACCTCCACTAGCTTTGTTCATAGTGATGCTTTCTAAGGCCCACTTGACTTCACATTCCAGGATGTCTAGCTCTAGGTGAGTGATCACACCATCGTGATTATCTGGGTCATGAAGATCTTTTTTGTACAGTTCTTCTGTGTATTCTTGCCATCTCTTCTTAATATCTTCTGCTTCTGTTAGGTCCATACCATTTCTGTCCTTTATCGAGTCTATCTTTGCATGAAATGTTCCTTTGGTATCTCTAATTTTCTTGAAGCGGTCTCTAGTCTTTCCCAATCTGTTGTTTTCCTCTATTTGTTTGCACTGATCACAAGCTGGAATCAAGATTGCCGGGAGAAATATCAATAACCTCAGATATGCAGATGACACCACCCACCCTTATGGCAGAAAGTGAAGAAGAACTAAAGAGCCTCTTGATGAAGGTGAAGGAGGAGAGTGAAAAAGTTGGCTTAAAGCTCAACGTTCAGAAAACTAAGATTATGGCATCTGGTCCCATCACTCCATGGGAAATAGATGGGGAAACAGTGGAAACAGTGTCAGACTTTACTTTTTTGGGCTCCAGAATCACTGCTGATGGTGACTGCAGCCATGAAATTAAAAGACGCTTACTCCTTGGAAGGAAGGTTATGGCCAACCTAGATAGCATGTTTAAAAGCAGAGACATTACTTTGCCAACAAAAGTCCGTCTAGTCAAGGCTATGGTTTTTCCAGTGGTCATGTATGGATGTGAGAGTTGGACGGTGAAGAAAGCTGAGCGCCGCAGAATTGATGCTTTTGAACTGTGGTGTTGGAGAAGACTCTTGAGAGTCCCTTGGACTGCAAGGAGATCCAATCAATCCATCCTAAAAGAGATCAATCCTGGGTGTTCATTGGAAGGTCTGATGTTGAAGCTGAAGCTCCAATACTTTGGCCACCTCATGCGAAGGGTTGACTCGTTGGAAAAGACCCTAATGCTGGGTAGGATTGGGGGCGGGAGGAGAAGGGGACGACAGAGGATGAGATGGTTGGATGGCATCACCGACTCGATGAACATGGGTTTGGGTAGACTCCGGGAGTTGGTGATGGACAGAGAGGCCTGGCGTGCTGCAGTTCATGGGATCGCAGAGAGTCGGACACGACTGAGCGACTGAACTGAACTGAATAAGCATATATACATTCAATATATTTTGTAATTTATGAAGTGTTAGTCTAATCATCATAATTATAAAACCACTTAAACTTTTATTAAAGTACCCACTCCTCACAATGTATTTCATGACATCATGGTGAGAATATAATAGATATAAATCAACAAGAGCAGTCAAAAACAAAATTTAGCCTCCAGACAACCATATAGTGTATTTCATTCTCTGGCAATATTTTTAGTTTTCATTGTATTTTAAGCTTCTGAGTTTGAAAAATCAGAGCTAGTTTACATGAAATTTCTAAAGTACCCTGATCTTGAATAGGTTTTATGCCTAAAATTCCATTCTGTAAAATAACAGTTACACAAAACCCACTTGAAGTCAATTGTTATATTCAAAGGGATGATTTTTATTTGAAGCATGTTTCTTAAATACTACCTCTTACTACTAGACAGATTGTAGATTAAAATTTTTAACCCTTCTATGGACAAATGCACATAAGAAAATATCTCTAAGTTTTCAGATTAACTGTAAATCTTCAGTGGTTTACACATGTTTAGCCATGCACATCCAGAACATTTCTAGTTGTTTTTCTACAAGGTTAAGCTTAATGCTGGGGTTTAATGTAAATACTCTTTTTACAGCTTTATTAAGAAAGTGAGAAAGTAAACAAGACGTATCAATGACAATAAATGACAAAAGAAAAAGTAGTTAATTTTGTTCTCTACATTTTCCACTTCCTCTATTTCCTGCCAGCGATCAAGTCCCTCTATTTTCTTGCCTCAAAGAATTTTACAGAACTGAAAGTAGCATCATTTTAGAAGAAAATTTTTCTGTCCCTGATAGAAGTGTATACTTAGCCTAACAGGGGAAAGGGGCGAGCAGAGCTTCGGGCACATGGAAAATAATTTTCTTCTCCTGCAGGCCACAGTGCAGAGGCATACCTGCTCGGCAGCTCCCAGGCCCCGGGGATTCAGCGGGGACAACCATACTGGCAGCTGGAGTGGCAGGAGCCCAGGCTTGGGAAGGTCAGACCTTGGGAGAGATGTCAGGGCCAAGTCTTAAATGTACTTTCTGCTACTGATGGTGCATTTTCACCAAGACTCCCATGCTTTTACAGTTCCTAAAAGGACACAGAACAAAAAAAGAGGAAAACCCACCACCACAAGCAACCTATTTTACATGTAAATGGTTCATCAATACATCAATATATAATATATATTACAGAATATATACTTCTTCTATTAAGAATTCGGGTTTTATATGTACATCTAAATGTATAGATACAGATATACTAATATATTTAAAGTATATTCAAATAAAATCTTTTGGAAGATGATAGGGAGATAACTGACTGTTCTAAAAACTGGTCAATAAAAGAATCAAAGACTTTTATTCCAAGTATCTTGTCTGGAGATGACTTGGACATGAAGATTTTGTTAAGTTCCTTGGTGACGCTGTTGTGTAACCAAGGTTGAGAACTATAATTCTAGATATAACTGTGAGTTTACATGATATCACGAAGTACAGAGGAACATGGCAAATGACATCATGAAGATGAAATTAGAAAAAAATCCTGTAAGATGCTCTACAATCACGTTTCTAAGTGTGGCCTGCACAGCTCTGGCACTAGGTAGGAGGAAGCTTGTTAGAAATACAGACTCTCAGGCCTCGACCCAGACCTACTGACTCAGAATCTGCATTTTAACATGATTCTCATGTGATCTATAGGCACGTTAATATCTGTTCATATAAAAAAAAGTGAAATCGCTCAGTCTCATCCAACTCTTTGCGACTTCATGGACTGTAACCTACCAGGCTCCTCTGTCCATAGGATTCTCCAGGCAAGAGTACTGGAGTGGGTTGCCATTTCCTTCTCCAGGAGATCTTCCAAAGCCAGGGATTGAACCCGGGCCACCCACGTTGCAGGCAGATGCTTTTGCTTTTAGAAATAATTGGGAAAATATGAACTGAATGATGACATTAAGAAATCTCAGACATTGTAAGGTCTTATAAAAATAGAGAACATTTATCTTTCAGTGATACATGATAAGTTACTAATGGATTAATGTTGATGAAGTTTAGGATTTGCATCAGAATAGTTCATAAGGAGAGGAAGAAAACAGGGTATAGATGAAAAGATTAGACATACTGGTAATGGGAGGTTCATAACACTATTCTCTTTGATTCCGAGTATTGCTTGAAGTTTTCCATTATAGAAAGTTTCTTTTATAAAGGATGTTAAATGATTGCTCATATTCTACAACAAAAATTTTTGACTTAAGAATTCTACTTAACTTTATTTTCCTCCAAAATGTGTGCTTGTACTTCATCCCATCTCCATAATACTCAAATGCCTGCCAGAACTGCCTCACACCCATTCTGTGTATACAAAGTGCCAAGCATTGTATTATGCTTTAGATTTTTATAGGAAGTCACAAGAAAGGGAAAAGAGAAAAATAAACATAAATAGTATAATAGAAATATAAGCAGAATCCTAGGACAGGTAAGTTCGGAGAAGGCAATGGCAACCCACTCCAGTACTCTTGCCTGGAAAATCTCATGGACAGACGAGCCTGGTAGGCTGCAGTCCATGGGGTCGTGAAGAGTTGGACACGACTGAACGACTTCACTTTCACTTTTCACTTTCGTGCATTGGAGAAGGAAATGGCAACCCACTCCAGTGTTCTTGCCTGGAGAATCCCAGGGACGGCAGAGCCTGGTGGGCTTCCGTCTATGGGGTCGCACAGAGTCGAACACGACTGACGCGACTTAGCAGCAGCAGCAGCAGCAGCAGCAGCGGGACCAGTAAGAGGAAATATTTTGGCCATGGACATACACATGTTTCAGAGAAGGAAAAGCATTTGGGAGGTTCCTCATTTGGGGGTTGGTAGGTATTATTTCCTAGATTATGGGATCAGTATGGACAGAAACAGGAAACTGTGAAAAAGCCTGGAGTACTCCTAGATGGTAATAACCCAACATGGAAGGAAAAAGGAACATGGAAGTGAAGTGATTATAGATGATCATGAAGCGATGGGAGCCAGGATAGAAGGGTAGATTTCAACTGCCTTACTCAGCATGGTAACTCATACCTCCAGCACAATGTGTAGTACATAGTAAAAGATTGGACTGTTTGACCCTGAGGTGAATTAGGAACCAGCAGCAGCAGATATGTTCAATGTTGGTGACATGATTGTAGTTTTAGAAAAAATAGCAATGGCAACAGTGTAGACAACAGTCTAGATGCATAAACAGCTGAAGAGTAGAACAGAGGGGTGCGCTAATAGGATAAGGGAATAACTGCTACCTCTTTACCTATGCTAAGGGATTTGATCTAGGTCATACCCGAATGGTCTAGTGGTTTTCCCTACTTTCTTCAATTTAAGTCTGAATTTGGCAATAAGCAGTTCATGATCTGAGCCACAGTCTGCTCCTGGTCTTGTTTTTGCTGACTGTATAGAGCTTCTCCATCTTTGGCTGCAAAGAATATAATCAATCTGATTTCGGTGTTGACCATCTGGTGATGTCCACGCGTAGAGTCTTCTCTTGTGTTGTTGGAATAGGGTGTTTGCTATGACCAGTGCATTCTCGTGGCAAAACTCTATTAGCCTTTGCCCTGCTTCATTCTGTACTCCAAGGCCAAACTTGCCTGTTACGCCAGGTGTTTCTTGACTTCCTACTTTTGCATTCCAGTCCCCTATAATGAAAAGGACATCTTTTTTGGGTGTTAGTTCTAGAAGGTCTTGTAGGTCTTCATAGAACCGTTCAACTTCAGCTTCTTCGGCGTTACTGGTCGGGGCATAGACTTGGATTACCGTGATATTGAATGGTTTGCCTTGGAAATGAACAGAGACCATTCTGTCATTTTTGAGATTGCATCCAAGTACTGCATTTCGGACTCTTTTGTTGACCATGATGGCTACTCCATTTCTTCTAAGGGATTCTTGCCCACAGTAGTAGATATAATGGTCATCTGAGTTAAATTCACCCATTCCAGTCCATCTTAGTTCGCTGATTCCTAGAATGTCCACGTTCACTCTTGCCATCTCCTGTTTGACCACTTCCAGTTTGCCTTGATTCATGGACCTAACATTCCAGGTTCCTATGCAATATTGCTCTTTACAGCATCGAACTTTGTGTCTATCACCAGTCATATCCACAGTTGGGTATCGTTTTTGCTTTGGCTCCATCCCATCATTCTTTCTGGAGTTATTTCTCCACTGATCTCCATTAGCATATTGGGCACCTACTGGCCTGGGGAGTTCATCTTTCAGTCCTATCTTTTCATACTGTTCATGGGGTTCTCAAGGCAAGAATACTGAAGTGGTTTGCCATGCCCTTCTCCAGTGGACCACAATCTGTCAAACCTCTCCACCATGACCCATCCGTCTTGGGTGGCCCCACACGGAATGGCTTAGTTTCATTGAGATAGACAAGGCTGTGGTCCGTGTGATCAGATTAGCTAATTTTCTGTAATTTTAGTTTTAGTGTATCTGCCCTCTGAGGCCCTCTCGCAACACTTGCCGTCTTACTTGGGTTTCTCTTACCTTGGGCCTTGGGTAATTCCTCTCGCCGCCGCTGCCGCCGCCGCCGGCCCCAACCCCGCGCCGGGCCTAGGCCCTGTCGGCTGCCGTCCCCGGCCCCCGGGCCGGCCTAGCCCCTCTCGGCCGCCGCCCCCGGCCCCTGGCCCGGCCTAGACCCGGTCGGCCGCCGCCACCGGCCCCTGGCCCCCGGCCCGGCCTAGGCCCTGTCGGCCGCTGCCCCCGGTCCCCGGCCCAGCCTAGCCCCTGTCGGCCGCCGCCCCCGGCCCCTGGCCTGGCCTAGCCCCTGTCGGCTGCCGCCTCTGGCCCCCTGCCCGGCCTAGCCCCTGTCACCCGCCGCCCCCGGCCCCCGGGCCCCGGCCTGGCCTAGGCCCTCTCGGCCGCCGCCCCCCGCCCCCAGCCCCGGCCCAGCCTAGCCCCTGTCGGCTGCCTCCCCTGGCCCCCGGGCCCTGGCCTGGCCTAGGCCCTCTCGGCCGCCGCCCCCCGCCCCCGGCCCCAGCCCAGCCTAGCCCCTGTCGGCCGCCGCCCCAACCTAGACAGCATGTTAAAAATCAGAGACATTACTTTGCCAACAAAGGTCCATCTAGTCAAGGCTATGGTTTTTCCAGTGGTCATGTATGGATGTGAGAGTTGGACGGTGAAGAAAGCTGAGCGCCGCAGAATTGATGCTTTTGAACTGTGGTGTTGGAGAAGACTCTTGAGAGTCCCTTGAACTGCAAGGAGATCCAATCAATCCATCCTAAAAGAGATCAATCCTGGGTGTTCATTGGAAGGTCTGATGTTGAAGCTGAAACTCCAATACTTTGGCCACCTCATGCGAAGGGTTGACTCATTGGAAAAGACCCTAATGCTGGGTAGGATTGGGGGCGGGAGGAGAAGGGGATGACAGAGGATGAGATGGTTGGATGGCATCACCGACTCGATGAACATGGGTTTGGGTAGACTCCGGCAGTTTGTGATGGACAGGGAGGCCTGGCATGCTGCAGTTCATGGGGTCGCAGAGAGTCAGACACGACTGAGCAACTAAACTGAACTGAACTTTACCTATGCTAAAGATAAAGAGGTAGAAGTATGGATGAGTGGACATCAACTTTTAAAGATATTTCTGAATGGGAATTAGCAGGACATGGTGACTGGATGGGACCGTGACCAAAAGGAAATGGTAACTGATGACTCTGTTTTAACATGTAAAACTGGATTTACAATACATTTTGCTGCAGCAAAGGAAAAGTACAAAAGCTTTTCCTTGAAAAAGGACTGATAAATTCTGTTTTGAACAAGTTAAGTCAGAGATGCCTGAGGTCAGCATTGGAATGATAAATCTGGAGCTATCTAAGGACGTCAGAAAACTTGCGTGGGAGGCCTTTGCATATAAAACAAATCATAATACTGAAAAGGTGGTAGCTAAATTTCATTGAATTCTTTAGAGGTAGGCACTCAATGTATTTCATTTGGATGACAACTGAAGTCACAGGGGTGGATAGAAAATAAATCACTGAAGGAGAGAGGAAAAAGGAACTAAGACAGGACCTAGATAAAATTCCTTGTCCCTAACTGCAATCTCCATCATGATTCCTCTCCCAATTCATGCTTGCAAAACACTAGTTGTCTCCTTTTCCTGCATCCTCAGATCCCTCACTCTCCTTTTACTCTGAGACTGTAATCCCCTTCTAGACTATTGCCTCTTAACTTAATTGGGTTTTTTAGACACATCTTTTTAGCAATGGGTCTGAAAACTCCTAAGAATTCTTCCTTCCAGAATCCAAAGTGCATCATTTATTTTTCTCCATTTCCAAATATTAAATGCTTACTATTGTAACAAAATGTCTAAGCACTATGTGAGTTTATACCTTTATTTTATATTCAGCTATTTTAACAAGCCCTATTTAAATCCTTCCATGTCGATCAGAAATACAGCAGAATTTAAATAAAGTCTCTGTTCTCATGAAGGGGAGATATTTATCATACACATTAAGAATAAATAAATGATGATGGAAAGTGCTATGAAGAATCAAGGATAGGGAAACGGAAAGTGGAATAGGTGTGGTGTATAATAAGATCGCGTGTAGCAGTGTGTGTGTGTGTATACAATTCTAGTTTGAAGAGGCTTGCTAGAGCTATGTTCTCTGGGAAGGAACCTCTTTCTGGCTGCCTCTTATACCCATCTACTAACTGTGCACATTATAAAATGTCCAAAGGATCTCTGGCACCTCTTTCTCCATAATTTTGTCAATGTTAATAATTTGTATGGATTCCTCTTTCACCATTATGCCTAACATTATCAAAATTAAATTTTAAAATCTACTTTTACTCTGCAGAGTTCTGGGCCCCAACTGTCAACCACATGAGGAAAGTTTTTACCTGGTAATTTTGTAACAGCAATGCAAAATGATTCTTTTTCCTGATTCAGCCGTCTTTCTTCTAGTTTGCTTTTTAAATGACTACCACCATTTTCTGAGTCACTCAGGGTAGAGTCAAGTGCAATTCACCTTCTTTGTATTACATTTACTTACATTGGTTTTCACATTTTAAATTTTTTTTCAGCTTCTCATCCAGTAACATCACTTACTCTTCATGTCTCTCTCTCTTTAGTTACTAAGTCGTGTCCGACTCTTGCAACCCCAAGGACTGTAGCCTGCCAGACTCCTCTGTCCATGGGATTCTCCAGGCAATAATACTAGAGTGGGTTGCCATTTATCAAAAAACACTACTCTGGGGCAGAGGCAGACTCCCAGACATGAAGGGTCTGGGGAGTCACATGAAATCATGTTCCCTTTATTCCATAAGCATCAAGGAGCCACTGAAGGGTTTGGACAGGGCACGGTCCATTATATGTTATGCTGAGAATACTCCAGAAGTAGTATTGACAGATTTAAGGTAAACAAAATGTAGTCACTCAGTTGTGTCTGATTCTTTGCAACCCTATGAACTGTAGCCCACCAGGCTCCTCTGTCCATGGCATTCTCCAGGCAAGAATACTGAAGTAGATTGCCATGCCAAGATCCAGAGGATCTTCACAACCCAGGGATTGAACCCTAGTCTCCCACATTGCAGGCAGATTCTTTACCATCTGAGCCACCAGGGAAATCTTAAGGGTAAACAAGGGATTCCTTTAATGGATAGAGAAGATGTGGACTTGATTTGGGAAGAACAAGCAAGCATGTCATTACTAAATGAACCATATCATTACTAAATGAACATTCTACAGCATTCATTTGAATCCCTGTTCCCTAAAAGTGAATGACCCCAATTTCCTTCAGAATTAATTGCCAAGAGCTCAGATTAGCTCAGATTCAAAATCTGATTGCATTCCAAGTTTTACAATATAATTCCTTCCATTGTATTAAGTGTTTTCACACAAATTGACTCTTCTTCAGTTTGAGCATATGTATTATTTTCCAACTTTTCCTGCTGTTTCTCTGTTATTCTCATCATAAGGACTAACTATCGGTATAAACTTTGCTACTGGCATTTCATTAAAAGTGAAGTCGCTCAGTCGTGTCCAACTCTTTGAGACTCCCTGGACCAGGATCCTCTCTCCATTGGATTTTCCAGGCAAGAATACTGGAGTGGATGGCCATTTCCTTTTCCAGGGGATCTTCCCGACACAGGGATCGAACCCATGTTTCCCGCATTGCAGGCAGACACTTTACCGTCTGAGCCACCAAGGAGGCATTTCATTAGTTCATCAAGATTCTGCTCAAAGTCTGCCCTCTTTATGAAAACTTCCTTAACAATCCTACATGGAAAAAAAAAATCTCTTCCTCAGATGACTAATATTTTCAAATTTTGTTTTCTACCCTCGTGGTGGTTATGATTACTATTTTGTCTTATTTACTGATCTGTGTGTTTAATCTTCCAAACTAGGTTATCATTTCATTAGACACAGGATTATTTCATATTCTTTCAAACCTAATTCAGTATTTTGTTCATATGAGAGAGTCAAATGATACTGGTACAGTGGAATAATATTTATAAACAATAGCAAATTAAAGATAGTTCAAACAAGAGTCATATATAAATATAATTATGTGAAAGATAAAATTAAAATTGTTATACTATTTAGACTTGTTCTAGATCAACTAACATTTCTACATGAGGTTCTCAACAGAAAAGTAAGCATGCGGGGAAGTTTTCACAGAATGTTTTTATTCCAAGCTGGCCCTCCATCTTATAATCTCAAAGCAATTCTCTTGTGAAACAGATTGGCCCAGGTTAACTTGTTAGCCTTCTCAAAATAAAAACAGACAAACAAGGAAGGAACGGAAATGAGACAGAGCATTCCTGTCCCAAGTCGAGAGTAAACCTCCAAGAGCCATTCTATTTTGGAGGCAGCATGTGAGTCAAAGAGTGTAGGGGAGGGTGGGGAGGAGAGAAACGGGAGGAAAGAAAGATATACGACAGAACAGCTTGGCTACTCAAGGGAAAAACAACTCCCTCTATCCCTTTTTTCTCATTATTCTTTTAGCAATTGCATTAAAAAAAAGAGAGAAGAGAGATCGCCCTCACATACACTGAATTTTTTACCCCTTTATTTGCAAAGTTCAACCAATTACCATAGTGGCCAATAAAATTTCAAGAGTTTGGTTCACAGTAGTGATTGCCTTTCTTGGGTTGTGAGCAAGGGATATGATAGGGAGGGCTGCTCCTCTCAACTTGCCTCAATGAACTTAGATTCTCCACTTCCCTTTTCCTTTGTGGGGGGCGAGGCTTCAGTTCTCTCATCCTTGAAGTTCTGGGTTTTCTAGGGTGAGACTCTTGATGGGCAGTTTAGGAAGGCATTGGTCATATGTCTAAATCTGTGTCTTTGTGGGCTTCACAGTGACTCAGTGAGAGTTCAGGTCACAAATTTCTAAAGTGAGTGTGAGGCTGACAGACAGTGATTGCAGTGAGAGTAGCGTTTATTTAAGATTTGAGGAAGTAAAGGGAGAAAGTAGTCTGGACTTTGCATTATTGCTAGCTTGTCATTCTAGTATTCTTGGCGATGAAACAATCTGAATTTTTCTGGAAAAATGTGATCAATATTAGACAGTGGTATCTCAAAGATACGGATCAATTATGTCAGCTCCAGGCTTTGCTTTAATCTGGCTTCACAGAGCTAAGGAAAACAGATTAGTTACCTCTGACTCTACTGAAATGTTTTATTTGTGTTTTCAATTCTGATCCTCTTCCTAAATTTCTCAAACAGCAATTATACCAGCAAGTCTTTTACCAAAAAGGAATTTTATAAAGTTAATTGAAGTTTTACTAGGTAATCTTTCTCTTGTTGCTTTTTTCTTCTCTATTAGAAATTTACAGCATTTGCTGAAAAATATCAATACTATAAGAAAGTAGAAGTATTTCCACACACTCTAATGTTGAACTAACCTGGCCCCTATTAGCCTTAGGTTTGCTCAGAAGTCAAGTATCTGAGATACAGAAGACATAAGAAGAGAGAAGAAATGTATTTCCAAAGACAAAAATATAAGACTGTTTTTCTTCTTTCAAGAAGCAGCTACTCAAGAACCCTTAAATTCTCTCCAATATCGTTGACCTTTAAAACTTTATTTCTTGGAAAAGAAAATGAAAGACGTCTGCTTTGAAGATTTAAGAAAACCATTTGGGGATGTGTGGGAGGGAAGTGACACATCAGGGCTTCTCTTACAGGCCTCAGTGCAACGGGCTCCCAACTCCACGAAGAAGGGAGTCCTTCCCTTCATTCTCCATCCAAATGGCTTCCTTTTAAAGGATGAGAAAATCATTTTTGCTTTACCATTGGCTAACAGTAGAATTTATTATAACACATCCCCTGCTCCAGGTAAGGTGGGAAGAAGAGCGTGCCTGTGACAGGCTCTCCTGTGACATCCCATTCAAAGCAGAGGCCCACAGAACACTGAGTAAGTAAACTGGGCATGTTGACAGAACCATCTGTGATGGGAGGTGCAAAGTACCAGGACCAAGTGTGGCTCATGGGACTTTCTGAGAAATCTCATAGTCACAGTACTTACAAGAAGTGTTTCTGATATATAAAGAATGCATACGGCTCAATAGAAAAAAGACAAGTCAATTTAAAAAATGAGAAGATCTGAACAGACATTTTTCCAAAGAAGGCATACAGATGGCTGAGAGGTACACGAAAAGATGCTCAATATCACTAATCAAGAAAATACAAATTTAAAACCATAACGCGATAACCTGACACCTGTCAGGATAACCGTGTGTGTGCCTCAGTCATGTCCAGCTCTTTGCAACCCCATGAGCTGTAGCCCACCAGGCTCCTCAGTCCCTGGAATTTTCCAAGCAATAATACTGGACTAGGTTACCATTTCCTTCTTCAGGGGATCTTCCCAACCCAGGGATCGAACCCACATCTCCTGTGTCTCCTGCATTGGCAGGTAGATTCTAAAGAATCAAGAAATAACAAGTGTTTGTGAGAATGTAGGGTGACAGAGGATGAGATGGTTGGATGGCATCACTGACTCAATGGACATGAGCTTGGGCAAACTCTGGGAGATGGTGAGTGATAGGGAGGACTGACGTGCTGCAGTCCATGGGGTGGCAAAGAGTCGGATACAACTTAGTGACTGAACAACAACAACAAAGAAAATGCAACCCTTGTACACCATTTGGGGGAATGTAAATATGTCCAACCACTACAGAACAGAGGAGATTCCTCAAAAAATAAAAGCATTACCAGGTAATCCAGCGATTTCAGTTTGGTGTATTTATCTGAAGAAAATGCAAACAGTGATTTGAAAAGATATTTGCACCCTTATGTTTATGCAGTATTATTTACAGAAGCCAAGATATAAAACCAACTTTGATGTCCATCAATAAATAAATGGATAAAGACATGGTATACCTTATTCAGGATAAAAAAAAAAGATGAAATGTTCCATTTCCAACAACCTGGATGAATCCTGAAGGAATTATGCTAAGCAAAATAAGTCAGAGAAAGACAAGTACTGTAACATCCCACTTATATGTGGAAATTTAAAAAAATAAATAAATAAACTCATGGATACCAAGAACAGATTAGTGGTTGCCAGCAGAAGGTGGGAGGTGAGTAGACAAAATGAGTAAGGGGATCAGAAAATAGGAGTACAGTTATAAAATGCATCAGTAATGGGAATTTAATGTACAGGATGTGATTAAAATTATTAAATTGCATATTTGGAAGTTGATAAGAATAAATCTTAAAACTTATCATAAGAAAAATAAAATTTCTAACTTTGTAGGGTGACAGGTGTTAACCAGACTTCTTGTGATCATTTTGCAATCATATAAACATTAAATTATTACACTATACACCTGAAACTACTATAATATTCTATGTCCATTATGCCTCAATTTAAAAGAAACATACGGAATAGTTTTGGCCTCCAGGCAGCTATGTGTTCAACTAATAACAATGGGTAAAAAGGGTTAAAGATTTATTTAAAATCATTCTGAAAATTATTTTGCCTTACTTCTCAAACATTTTTTGAAATGAGGATCTGTCTACAGAAATCCTGGGTTCATGTTTCTATAATTTCCTTCAAAATATAGACAATGATCTAGTTCACCGATTCACCAGTGACTTGCATCTGTAGAAACAAAAGTCCTTTGATTCAACTAGGGCCAAGAGGAGTTACTCCACATTCAAGGACAGGAGGGGCCATCGTGAGTAGATACCCCTTGTCCAAGGTAAGGAGCAATGGCTGCACTTTGCTGGAGCAGCCATGAAGAGATACCCCACGTCCAAGGTAAGAGAAACCCAAGTAAGATGGCAGATGTTGTGAGAGGGCATCAGAGGGCAGACACACTGAAACTAAAATTACAGAAAACTAGCTAATCTGATCACATGGACCACAGCCTTGTCTATCTCAATGAAACTAAGCCATGCCATGTGGGGCTACCCAAGACGGATGGGTCATGGTGGAGAGGTCTGACAGAATGTGGTCCACTGGAGAAGGGCATGGCAAACCACTTCAGTATTCTTGCCTTGAGAACCCCATCATGAACAGTATGAAAAGGTGAAAAGATAGGACACTGAAAGATGAACTCCCTAGGTTGGTAGGTGCCCAATATGCTACTGGAGATCAGTGGAGAAATAACTCCAGAAAGAATGATGGGATGGAGCCAAAGCAAAAACAATACCCAGCTGTGGATGTGACTGGTGATAGAAGCAAGGTTTGATGCTGTAAAGAGCAATATTGCATAAGAACCTGGAATGTTAGGTCCATGAATCAAGGCAAATAGACAGTGGTCAAACAGGAGTTGGCAAGAGTGAACGTGGACATTCTAGGAATCAGCGAACTAAGATGGACTGGAATGGGTGAATTTAACTCAGATGACCATTATATCTACTACTGTGGGCAGGAATCCCTTAGAAGAAATGGAGTAGCCATCATAGTCAACAAAAGAGTCCGAAATGCAGTACTTGGATGCAATCTCAAAAAAGACAGAATGATCTCTGTTCATTTCCAAGGCAAACCAGTCAGTATCATGGTAATCCAAGTATATGCCCCGAACAATAACGCTGAAGAAGCTGAACTTGAATGGTTCTATGAAGACCTACAAAACCTTTTAGAACTAACATCCAAAAAAGATGTCCTTTTCATTATAGGGGACTGGAATGCAAAAGTAGGAAGTCAGAAAACACCTGGCATAACAGGCAAATTTGGCCTTGGAGTACAGAATGAAGCAGGGCAAAGGCTAATAGAGTTTTGCCAAGAGAACGCACTGGTCATAGCAAACACCCTCTTCCAACAACACAAGAGAAGACTCTACGCGTGGACATCACCAAATGGTCAACACTGAAATCAGATTGATTATATTCTTTGCAGCAAAAGATGGAGAAGCTCTATACAGTCAGCAAAAGTAAGACTTGGAGTAGACTGTGGCTCAGATCATGAAATCCTTATTGCCAAATTCAGACTTAAATTGAAGAAAGTAGGGAAAACCACTAGACCATTCAGGTATGACCTTAATCAAATCCATTATGATAATAGAGTGGAAGTGACACATAGATTTAAGGGACTAGATCTGAGAGACAGAGCGCCTGATGAGCTATGGACAGAGGTTCGTGACATTGTACAGGAGACAGGGATCAAGACAATCCTCATGGAAAAGAAATTCAAAAAAGCAAAATGGCTGTCTGAGGAGGCCTTACAAATAGCTGGGAAAAGAAGAGAAGCAAAAAGCAAAGGAGAAAAGGAAAGATATTACTATCTGAATGCAGAGTTCCAAAGAATAGCAAGGAGAGATAAGAAAGCCTTCCTCAGCAATCAATGCAGACAAATAGAGGAAAACAACAGATTGGGGAAGACTAGAGATCTCTTCAAGAAAATTAGAGATACCAAGGGAACATTTCATGCAAAGATGGGCTCGATAAAGGACAGAAATGGTATGGACCTAGCAGAAGCAGAAGATATTAAGAAGAGGTGGCAAGAATACACAGAAGAACTGTACAAAAAAGATCTTCATGACCCAGATAATCACGATGGTGTGACCACTCACCTAGAGCCTGACATCCTGGAATGTGAAGTCAAGTGGGCCTTAGAAAGCATCACTATGAACAAAGCTAGTGGAGGTGATGGAATTCCAGTTGAGCTATTTCAAATCCTCAAAGATGATGCTGTGAAAGTGCTGCACTCGATATGCCAGCAAATTTGGAAAACACAGCAGTGGCCACAGGATTGGAAAAGGTCAGTTTTCATTCCAATCCCAAAGAAAGGCAATGCCAAAGAATGCTCAAACTACCACACAATTGCACTCATCTCACATGCTAGTAAAGTAATGCTCAAAATTCTCCAAGCCAGGCTTCAGCAATACGTGAACTATGAACTTCCAGATGTTCAAGCTGGATTTAGAAAAGGCAGAGGAACCAGAGATCAAATTGCCAATATCTGCTGGATCATCGAAAAAGCAAGAGAGTTCCAGAAAAACATCTATTTCTGCTTTATTGACTATGCCAAAGCCTTTGACAGTGTGGATCACAATAAACCGTGGAAAATTCTGAAAGAGATGGGAATACCAGACCATCTGACCTGTCTCTTGAGAAACCTGTATGCAGGTCAGGAAGCAACAGTTAGAACTGGACATGGAACAACAGACTGGTTCCAAATAGGAAAAGGAGTACGTCAAGGCTGTATATTGTCACCCTGCTTATCTAACTTATATGCAGAGTCCATCATGAGAAATGCTGTGCTGGAAGAAGCACAAGC
The DNA here is from genome assembly GCF_054371585.1 of Giraffa tippelskirchi. Taxonomy (NCBI): domain Eukaryota; kingdom Metazoa; phylum Chordata; class Mammalia; order Artiodactyla; family Giraffidae; genus Giraffa; species Giraffa tippelskirchi. The sequence goes on along the minus strand of NC_137278.1, from coordinate 110,855,598 downwards.
TGGAATCAAGATTGCCAGGAGAAATATCAATAACCTCAGATATGCAGATGACACCACCCTTATGGCAGAAAGTGAAGAAGAACTAAAGAGCCTCTTGATGAAAGTGAAAGAGGAGAGTGAAGAAGTTGGCTTAAATCTCAACGTTCAGAAAACTAAGATCACGGCATCTGGTCCCATCACTTCATGGGAAATAGATGGGGAAACAGCGGAAACAGTGTCAGAGTTTATTTTTTTGGGCTCCAAAATCACTGCAGATGGTGATTGCAGCCATGAAATTAAAAGACGCTTACTCCTTGGAGGGAAGGTTATGACCAACCAAGATAGCATATTTAAAAGCAGAGATGTTACTTTGCCAACAAAGGTCCGTCTAGTCAAGGCTATGGTTTTTCCAGTGGTCATGTATGGATGTGTGAGTTGGACGGTGGAGAATGCTGAGCGCAGCAGAATTGATGTTTTTGAACTGTGGTGTTAGAGAAGACTCTTGAGAGTCCCTTGGACTGCAAGGAGATCCAACCAGGCCATCCTAAAGGAGATCAGTCCTGTGTGTTCATTGGAAGTACTGATGTTGAAGCTGAAACTCCAATATTTTGGCCACCTCATGCGAAGGGTTGACTCATTGGAAAAGACCCTGATGCTGGGAAGGATTGGGAGCAGGAGGAGAAGGGGACGACAGAGGATGAGATGGTTGGATGGAATTACTGACTCAAAGGACATGGGTTTGGGTAGACTCCGGGGGTTGGTGATGGACAGGGAGGCCTGGTGTGCTGCGATTCATGGGGTTGCAAAGAGTCGGACACGACTGAGTGACTGAACTGAACTGAACTGATGCATTGTATAGTTTGAAAGCTGAAGCACAGGAGCCTCAGGGATCTCGGATTAGGACTGACAGCATCATCCCAGATGAATTGTAAAGTTGTCTTTCAGGTTTTTCTTGCTTTTTTTTTTAGAAGAAAGATGTTTATGAAGCATATCAATCGGAAGTCACAACATGAGAGAATTTTGTTTATCATTTGTCTTTCAGCTAAGCACACTACTGGGGGGAGATTGGCAGAATCTTTTGGCATTTAAGCAGAAGTCTTGATATTTGTCAAAAGTAGCTTCTAGTCTGAGACAATCCCAGACATGTGACTGGGATGCACACACTGTACAATTCAGAAAGAAACTCTTATCTTTTCATTTTCTTATTTAAATAACTTTTATTCTGAGTTGTGTAGTCTATGTTTGTGGCCTCGAAATTTTCCACTGCCTTTCTGTTTTTTTTAACACTCTAATATTATAGTGTTTTTTAAATGTTTTATTTAAAAGGATACAGTACTCTGGAACAAAACAAGGAAAACAATAGACTAGCATCTATTTCACTAGGAAAGATCTGGGCATTTAATTTTCAGGGCTGGCATTAAAAAGTACACAAAAATTATACTTCTGTTTGAGTTACCTTAAAAGTAATATATCCAGAGCTTGGTTACTTTGAATTTACTGCAAAAAACCTTATGCTGGAAAGTCTATGATATTCAACCACATTCAAGTACTAAATGAAATCAGCTATTTCATCGTTCCTGGTTAAAATTATCAGCATCCACCTACATTCCCAGAAGCAGCTTTAATTGGAGATTCATTTGCAAAGGGTAGGACACTGAATATTTCATCCAGATCAAAGGCATAGATGGATTTATGCAGAGTAATAATTTTAAATAATCAGAATTATTCAGATTAAAATATTGCCATTTAATTTCACCTATACACAAATTTAACCAATCTATAAATTATTTGGTAAAATTTATATAAAATTATAACCTTTTACAAGAGAAGAGATTAAGAAACATTATTTTAACTTTTACCCATATGAATACACAAAAATCAGTATATGGTTTTAGAAATAGATCAGGAATAATCATGGCAGAGTCCCACACTCAAGCAGCAAACACATATGACAGGAAACCATTATCAAAATATCTTTCTATAATGACTACCTTAGGTTCTGGCTCAAGATGGTGAGGTAAAGAGATATCAAGCTCACTTCTTCCCATGGTTACACTAAACCTACAGTTACATATGCAAAACTTGCCTATGAGACGGGGGAGAAAATCTAAGAAATTCACAGAGCAAATCCATATCTGGCCAGAGAAAAAAGCTCAAATACATGGAAGTAGTTAGAAAAGGCTGAGATCTTAATCTCACCAGAAGCCCCATCACCCAGCACTGCCAGGCACAATCAGGAACTCGAACCTGAAGCTTCTACCTGATGACAAAAGGGTTCATCCCACACATTAAGCACCTCGACTTTTAAGACCCTCCCCTGAGAGGTGAATCCCTAAAACATCTAGCTTGTAAACCAATGGGGCTCATGCCCATGAGACTAATGGGGCTGTGGTGAATGAGAAATAATGTGTACAGGGCTTGCATAGGGACCTCACTGGTCCTAGGGCCCAGGACGGATGATGCTGTTTGAAAAGGGCCCAGATTTTATGAGAAAGAGGCTCATTTGTTATGTATGTTGATGCATGTTTAGTAGACTTGTTGTGGTGACCGCTTCACAATCACTTCACAATATATACATTTAATCATTATAGTTTCACACCAGACACTAATATAGCCTTATGTCAATTATAACTCAATTTAAAAAAGCTGGGCCTGAGCAATACAGCGTACACGAAGAGTCATTTACTGAGACAGAAACAACCTGGAAAGAAACAGGTAGGATGTGACTAAGACTTCTTTTTTGAGATGCCTGCTAGACATCAAAAGTGATAGGTAAATGAGTCCAAACTTAAAAATAGGTCAGAAACAGAGTTATAAGTTTTGGACCCATTCTCTTTTTGATAACATTTTAGAGTCATGGAGTAAATGTTATCACCCAGGGAGTGAGCATGATAAAGTATGTACAGACATCTCTTTTAAGAACTTTTCCTATAAGAAAAGCTTTCAGAAAAGTAGCTGCCTACACACATTCATAGAACACCTGTGATGAGTGATGACCTGTACATAATCATATAGGTCTCAGGTGATGGGAAAAGCCATTATTTGAAATGTGGTAAAAAGCTTTTTCTCTTAAGGAATATAATATCCAAGGCCAGCAACCACAGCTCTAGTTTTTCATCCAATTACATCACACAGTTTTCTAAACAAAATTAATAGTTTCCAGTTCAGAATGATGTCTGACAAGATTCTAAAACAACCTCTCTGTTGATCACTAAGATATCCATAAAATCAGTTTTTTAAAAATAAAGATTCACAACTTTGGAAACCAAGACTGTCAGAAAACATAACAGAATGTAAGAGGACTTAGCACAGATTTTTAATTAAATTGAACTACAGCAGGGAAAACTCACAGAGCACAGCTCAACTTTACTCCAAGAGTTAAAATTAAATATAAAATGGAGATTAAACTTGAAAATGTCATGAACAGACAGGACCGTGTAAATCACATAAGGAAAATGAAAATGTAGCTTATTTCATGAACATAAGGAAAACTTAATTTAGGTTATTTCTTATAAATGCCCCTGAAAATCATAAAAGAAATTGAAGTCATCTTCCCACAAAATGATATGAGATAATCACTGTGAACCAATCCCTTACTGTCTGGAAAACCCCCATTGTAATAACCAATCATTATAAATATCCAGCAACTGCCACATTTCCACCTTATAATCCATCCTGTAACTTCATGCCCCGAGGTTCACATGGTTTTCATGTTTGGAGGCTCCCAGTTCACTAATTATTCTTATATGTACCATAAATTCTTATTTCATACTATTTATTGATGTAGTAGTTTAAATTTTGCTATCTCTGGATTTTTTTCTGACAACAGATAATTTAATAAAATATATTTCTTCTGATTTCTAGATAAAAATGGCATAATAAAAACAGATATTTATTTTTGCTCCCTCATGGATTCTTACTGAAACTACAGGATGGACTTTAAGACTTAAGACCAAAAGGAAGAGGAGAAGATAAACCAGAATGCAATTTTTGAAAATATAATGTAAAGAGAAAAGAGTCAACTTACTCATTGAACTCCAGCGTACTGGCTCTCAAAGCAACTGCAGGGAAGGCTGAGAAACAGGCCAATTTATATTACAGATAATCTTAATTATTGGCGGTACCTGGTGCTCTGACATAGCAGTGTTTGTGCCTTTATCCCATTCTCCATTTGGTGCAGTTGGATGCTTTTACTGCTTCCATCCTGTAAGAGAGAAGATTCATTCTCTGAATATAGTTAAACAGACATTCTTCAGACCAGGGACAGTTACGCACAGTTAAAAGTAGAAGTACTATACTAACAACAAGTGAATTAAATGAATATTTACATGCAGAATACTGAGTTCCCATCAACTGTCTACATGTGAGAACAAAAACTGGAAACTCTTAGATGAAAACTTGGGAGTAAATCTTCATAACTTTTTATGAAGTGTAAAACTTCATAACTTCATAATTAGATAGTGATTTCATAGGTATGACATCAGATACACAAGATCTTCTGTTAAATCTCTTTTTTGAATCATTTAGTTTACTGAGTTGACTTTTCTTCTAGGGCCTGTGCCTAGATTGTTATAGTTTCCACATTTTATTTATTCTTCACCTTTTTTCATTCTCAGCATTTCTTCCTCTTACCATCATGCTACATCTTCATATATATCCAAATGCAACCTAACCTTCTACCTCATGCAGTTTCTTTTTTAATCAAAACTACTTATTGATCATATGGTTTGTGTAATTCATTGTTCTATACTAGGAAATAGTACCAATGAGTAAGATACTGTCTCTGTCTGCAAGAAGCATATAGCTTGTCAAGAAAGAATTAACTATGATAGTGTAAACAGTGAAGAGAGACTGCAACCAACATTCATGTACCACCTGTATCTGCTAGGCACATTTTGGGTTCCAGACAACCCTGCGAAATCAAGTTTTTTTACCCTTACACTAGGAGAACTGGAAGTTTAGAAAGATTAGATAACTTGATCACACAGCTAGCAACTCATCCCCAATAGTCTGTGTGAACCCAAAGCTTCCCATTGTACCGTGATGAGATGAAAACGTCACGTAGCAACTTGCTCTCTTTCAATTCCCTACCATATTTCCTTCTGTGCCATATATATGGCATTTATCATGCACTGGATTAATGATTATTTCTTATATTTACTCAGAAAATAATTGCTTGAATACCTGCAAACTTCTTGACATTGGACCAAGTGCTAAGGAATACAACATGACAAAACCGTTGCCTTCAAGACACTCCCAGTCTAGTGTGAGAGGAAGACAGCTAAAGCGACAGTTACCAGTATATTGAGGATTCCTTTAGAGTGATGGTCCTACTTTGAAATGTCAAAAGCCTCTGTCACCTCCTATCTCCTTACTAGCTCACCCTTTACAGAACCTAATCCTTCTAGGCATGCCTATGTTGGGGCTTCTTTGGAGAAGATTTGGTAGGGGTACCCAACTCTGCCTTAAGGTATCAGAGAAGGTTTACTTCGTGGGGGAGTATTTAAACAAAATTTAAAAAGATGACTAGAAGAACTCAAGATAACAAAGGATGAAAGTGCATTCCAGGGAGAAACAGAATCATAGGTAAACACAGTTATGAGATAATAAGACATGAAATCCAGAATCTGCTCAGGGGAAGTGGTAAGAAATAGGACTGGAAACATAATCACAATCATTATTCTGGGTAGCTTTAAGAAATTGATATCTTTGCCCCAGTCAAGAACACTTCCATCAGGAGATTGGCAGGGCCAGGGGAGAGGGGCTCAGTGAGGAGAAAAGTCGGGGCACTGGACTTTTAAAAAAAATTCACCAGAGTGATTCTGATGAGCATTCATGGTTGAGAATTAGTGCTGCAGTCAAAGAGCAAAGAAGTAAGTTTAGGAAACAAAAGGCATAAACAAATTTGTGTTTAGGCAAAGCATTCTGATGACAGTGCAAAAAATAAACTGAAGGGTGTACAGTAGGAGGTAACAGATGCAGTAAGAGTTTGTTATAATAGTCCACACAAGAGATGATCAGCGCTTAACATGACTTTGTATGCCTTTTGGCCTTTATGTTAAAGAGACTGCAAACATGCTATCTGATGGTTTCCTGTCACACTGGTTTCCCCAGTGACTTTTTTACTAGTGCAGTGTAGATAACATAGTAATATTTGTTGAATCAAAGCATCTCATAACAAAACAAAGGTTAACACTGATGGAAAAATAAAATAAAAATTGTCTTTTGAAAAACGTATTTCATGGAACTTCCCTGTCAGTCCTGTGGTTAAGATTTCACCTTCCAGTGCAAAGGTTGTGGGTCTGATCCCTGGTCAGGGAGCTAAGCTCCCACATAAAGCTCCCACATCTTGCAGCCAAAACATAAAACGGAAGCAATGTTGTAACAAATTCAATAAAGATTTTAAAAATATTCATGTCAAAAAAAACCTTAAAAAATTAAAGTGTCTTTCATGACCATAACACATAACATAACATAATGCATGCTCCTCCAAAGACCATGAAAAAGGCATGCCAATACCAATAAGAGAACAAAAATGAATCTTTAGTCTACCTCTTTAAGATATGCATTTTGGTTAGTTCCTCTTCTCTGATTACTAGTCACATAGTTGTTATTATTTTATATTTAACTGGAAAAACTAAGTCATGCTATATCATAAGCAATTTTTCTACCTCATTAAAAGCTCTTGATCATGCTTATTTAGAAGATCACATACTATGACATACTATAATTCACCAGTATTTTCTCAGTTGTTGGACATTTAGATGGTTTCTAGTTTTTTACTGTTGTAGGAGATGACCATATTTGACAAAACTTTTGCTTGAATTTCTGATTATTTCTTTAGATTGGATGTTAAGAAATGGATTTATTACAGAAAAGAGAAAGAATGTTTTGAAGGGTTTTGATAAATATTGCAGAATTGTTTTCCTTGGAGCTTTTCCAATGTCCATTCCTCCCAGCCAAGTAATTGATTTAATTTTTACCTACAACCTTGCCAGAATTATGTATTTTCATATTTTTTTCGCTAAGTGCTAAGGAATATAAAAGCCAAAACCCCCCCAAATCCTTGCTTGCTTTCATTATGCTCTCAGTCTATTGTGAGAGACAGGTAAGGGACATACAAAAAAAAAAAAAGTACTGTGGATTTTACAGAGTGATGCTTCTACTTTTGATATGTTCAAATTCTCCATCATTTCCCATTTCCTTGTAGTGGTCCAACTAGCAATAGCACTGAAACTTTAAATGCCTGAATATGTTTGGATTCATTTGAAACAAAGAGTGGTAGGTGATAATATATTGAATTATTTTAATTTGTACTAATGTGATATACAATTTTGATCATTTTAAAATTGTGTATTCCACTTTTATAAATTATATGATATATACTTTTCAAATTATAAATGTACAAGAGTGGGACTTTTCTCCTGGATTTGCATCAGGTGATACATACTTTTTGGAAAATTATTCTCATTCTCAAGATATTTAAATGTATTAATATAACACTTAGCAAATTGCATCATTATTCATTTAAAAATTATATCAGTATATCTTTACATAATCTGTCTCCACATATTTTTTGCTTATATTATAAAACTTTTTTATTAATTGGATTTTTCAGAGTTTTAATTTTTAAACTTAAAGGATAATTTTCTTAATTGTACTCATTTTCAGTGTACTAATTTAGGGTTTATTGATACTACTGTTTAGGACTTTCATTTTGCCACATGAAACTGAGTTTCTAATATTCACATTCTAGCTTCCTTAGTTGAATAGCTTTTCCATTTTATTAATTATGTATTTGAAGATTGCAATTTACTTCTATTTTTTAAATCATGACATTTTCAAGTTCAGGGGAAAAAAGCATAGAGAATAACATGGCATGCCTACACGTAATTATCATTTAGTTATGTCAATTTTTTTATTTTGGCAATACTTGCTGTAGATAATTTTTAAGAAATAAAAAATGACTATTAGTTTGCTACAACTGCCTACCAAGGTACCCCAAACCAGCTGATTAAAGAACAGAAATTTATCATTTCACAGTTCTAATTAACATTTTATTAACATTTTCCCAATGTTATTATTTGGGATGCATGTGTTTATAATTTGAGAGTGTTCCATATTCATTCTGCATCATTGCATATTTCACGTATCTTCTCTCCATTAATGGCTTCTCTTAACTCTCCATTCATGGAGGTTTTTTTATTTTTTCTTTTCCCTGTGGGTATGTGGTACAGAAACCTTTCATTTTAATTAGGCAATATGAAACTCTAAAATGATTTGTATTATTTGGGTCATTTTCTAAAAGAAAAAAACCTTTTGTAGAAATTGTGTCCTTTTTATTACTGAGTTTTTCAAGTTTTTTCAAGGCTTTAAATCCAATTAGAAGTTTTGTGTGTATATGTGTGTGTGCATGTGTAAACACATGAGTGCACACAAATATTTGCTACAGGTCAGAATCCATTTTAATGAATTTTACATTTGGATAAGTAATGATCTTGACAGTATTTTTTGAGTGATCCATTCTTTCCACACTGATTGGTAATGTTATCTTATTCATACTTCAACTTTATAAATGAATGAGAGTCTATTTCTAGGCTTACTATTCTGGTTCTTTGCTGTATATATCTGCTTATATCTGTATATATATATATATATATATTTGCTTATATCTGGTTCCTTGCTGGAATATTGATTGGAAAGTATTGGCTTTTTGATTATTTGAGGATGATTTGACCTAATGAAGTTACTGAGATTTTCTAACCATTACATTTACTTGGGTGTTCTTTTACGCTCCTCAATGTTTTAAAACTTTCCCCACATATTCTTGAATATATTGTCAGATTTATTTCTAAGTAACATAAGATTATGTGAATATTTTGTGTATGTCTTTTCCTTCTCTTGTGTTTCCTGCCTGGAGAAGTTCCTTTAGCACTTGTTGTAAAGCTGGTTTGCTAAGTCTATTCAGTTGTGTCCTACTCTGTGCGACCCCATAGACGGCAGCCCACCGGGCTCCCCCGTCCCTGGGATTCTCCAGGCAAGAACACTGGAGTGGGTTGCCATTTCCTTCTCCAGTGCATGAAAGTGAAAAGTGAAAGTGAAGTTGCTCAGTCGCGTCCGACTCTTCACGACCCCATGGACTGCAGCCCACCAGGCTCCTCCGTCCATGGGATATTCCAGGCAAGAGTACTGGAGTGGGTTGCCATTGCCTTCTCCAAAAGCTGGTTTGGTGGTGATGAATTCTCTTAACTTTTCCTTATCAGGAAAGCTTTTGACTTCCCTGTCAGATATGAATGAGAGTCTTGCTCAAGGGTCTTCCTTCTCTAGGCAGGAAACACAAGAGAAGGAAACAAACCCAAAACAATTAAGAAAATGGTAATATATTGATAATCACCTTAAATATAAATGGATTAAATGCACTAACAAAAAGACATAGACTTCTTGGGAAGATGAAAGTATGTGCATGTACGCACTTCTACTTACCACGTCGCTCTGTTTAACTCTGACAGATTGTGGTCCACTGGAGAAGGGCATGGCAAACCATTTCAGTATTCTTGCCTTGAGAACCCCATGAACAGTATGAAAAGGCAAAAAGGATAGGACACTGAAAGATGAACTCCCCAGGTCAGTAGGTGCCCAATATGCTAATGGAGATCAGTGGAGAAATAAATCCAGAAAGAATGATGGGATGGAGCCAAAGCAAAAACGATACCCAACTGTGGATGTGACTGGTGATAGACGCAAAGCCCGATGCTGTAAAGAGCAATATTGCATAGGAACCTGGAATGTTAGGTCCATGAATCAAGGCAAACTGGAAGTGGTCAAACAGGAGATGGCAAGAGTGAACGTTGACATTCTAGGAATCAGCAAACTAAGATGGACTGGAATGGGTGAATTTAACTCAGATGACCATTATATCTACTACTGTGGGCAGGAATCCCTTAGAAGAAATGGAGTAGCCATCATGGTCAACAAAAGAGTCCGAAATGCAGTACTTGGATGCAATCTCAAAAACGACAGAATGATCTCTGTTCGTTTCCAAGGCAAACCATTCAATATCACGGTAATCCAAGTCTATGCCCCGACCAGTAACGCTGAAGAAGCTGAAGTTGAACGGTTCTATGAAGACCTACAAGACCTTCTAGAACTAACACCCAAAAAAGATGTCCTTTTCATTATAGGGGACTGGAATGCAAAAGTAGGAAGTCAAGAAACACCTGGCATAACAGGCAAGTTTGGCCTTGGAGTACAGAATGAAGCAGGGCAAAGGCTAATAGAGTTTTGCCACGAGAATGCACTGGTAATAGCAAACACCTTATTCCAACAACACAAAAGAAGACTCTTCACGTGGACATCACCAGATGGTCAACACCGAAATCAGATTGATTATATTCTTTGCAGCCAAAGATGGAGAAGCTCTATACAGTCAGCAAAAACAAGACCGGGAGCAGACTGTGGCTCAGATCATGAACTGCTTATTGCCAAATTCAGACTTAAATTGAAGAAAGTAGGGAAAACCACTAGACCATTCAGGTATGACCTAGATCAGATCCCTTATGAGTATACAGTGGAAGTGACAAATAGATTTAAGGGACTAGACCTGATAGACAGAGTGCCTGATGAACTATGGACAGAGGTTCGTGACATTGTACAGGAGACAGGGATCAAGAAAATCCCCATGGAAAAGAAATGCAAAAAAGCAAAATGGCTGTCTGAGGAGGCCTTACAGATAGCTGGGAAGAGAAGAGAAGTGAAAAGCAAAGGAGAAAAGGAAAGATATTCTCATATGAATGCAGAGTTCCAAAGAATAGCAAGGACAGATAAGAAAGCCTTCCTCAGCGATCAGTGCAAACAAATAGAGGAAAACAACAGATTGGGGAAGACTAGAGACCGCTTCAAGAAAATTAGAGATACCAAAGGAACATTTCATGCAAAGATAGACTCGATAAAGGACAGAAATGGTATGGACCTAACAGAAGCAGAAGATATTAAGAAGAGATGGCAAGAATACACAGAAGAACTGTACAAAAAAGATCTTCATGACCCAGATAATCACGATGGTGTGATCACTCACCTAGAGCCAGACATCCTGGAATGTGAAGTCACGTGGGCCTTAGAAAGCATCACTACGAACAAAGCTAGTGGAGGTAATGGGATTCCAGTTGAGCTATTTCAAATCCTGAAAGATGATGCTGTGAAAGTGCTGCACTCAATATGCCAGCAAATTTGGACAACTCACCAGTGGCCACAGGACTGGAAAAGGTCAGTTTTCGTTCCAATCCCAAAGAAAGGCAATGCCAAAGAATGCTCAAACTACTGCACAATTGCACTCATCTCACATGATAGTAAAGTAATGCTCAAAATTCTCCAAGCCAGGCTTCAGCAATACGTGAACCGTGAACTTCCAGATGTTCAAGCTGGATTTAGAAAAGGCAGAGGAACCAGAGATCAAATTGCCAATATCTGCTGGATCATTGAAAAAGCAAGAGAGTTCCAGAAAAACATCTATTTCTGCTTTATCGACTATTCCAAAGCCTTTGACTGTGTGGACCACAATAAACTGTGGAAAATTCTGAAAGAGATGGGAATACCAGACCATCTGACCTGTCTCTTGAGAAACCTGTATGCAGATCAGGAAGCATCAGTTAGAACTGGACATGGAAGAACAGACTGGTTCTAAATAGGAAAAGGAGTACGTCAAGGCTGTATATTGTCACCCTGCTTATTTAACTTATATGCAGAGTCCATCATGAGAAACGCTGGGCTGGAAGAAACACAAGCTGGAATCAAGATTGCCGGGAGAAATATCAATAACCTCAGATATGCGGATGACACCACCCTTATGGCGGAGAGTGAAGATGAACTAAAGAGCCTCTTGATGAAGGTGAAGGAGGAGAGTGAAAAAGTTGGCTTAAAGCTCAACGTTCAGAAAACCAAGATCATGGCATCTGCTCCCATCACTCCATGGGAAATAGATGGGGAAACAGTGGAAACAGTTTCAGACTTTACTTTTTTGGGCTCCAAAATCACTGCTGATGGTGACTGCAGCCATGAAATTAAAAGACGCTTACTCCTTGGAAGGAAGGTTATGACCAACCTAGATAGCATGTTTAAAAGCAGAGACATTACTTTGCCAACAAAAGTCCATCTAGTCAAGGCTATGGTTTTTCCAGTGGTCATGTATGGATGTGAGAGTTGGACGGTGAAGAAAGCTGAGCACCGCAGAATTGATGCTTTTGAACTGTGGTGTTGGAGAAGACTCTTGAGAGTCCCTTGGACTGCAAGGAGATCCAATCAATCCATCCTAAAAGAGATCAATCCTGGGTGTTTATTGGCAGGTCTGATGTTGAAGCTGAAACTCCAATACTTTGGCCACCTCATGCGAAGGGTTGACTCATTGGAAAAGACCCTAATGCTGGGTAGGATTGGGGGCGGGAGGAGAAGGGGACGACAGAGGATGAGATGGTTGGATGGCATCACCGACCTGATGAACATGGGTTTGGGTGGACTCCGGGAGTTGGTGATGGACAGAGAGGCCTGGCGTGCTGCAGTTCATGGGGTCGCAGAGAGTCGGACACGACTGAGCGACTGAACTGAACTGAACTGTTTAACTCCCAAAATTGTATGTAATTATTTTATATTGTTAGATTAATCATGTTTCCATTAAGGCTTGCAACTGTAATGATCTTTTATTTTCTGTCAATAGTAAAACACTTTTTACTATTGTGATTATGTAATTATTATCTGCTTAATACCACTGTATCATGACTAGTCAACAGAAAATAATAGAATTCGCAGGGAAGCCTGGCGTGCTGCAGTACATGAGGTTGCAAAGAGTCGGACAAGAGTGTGACTGAACTGAACTGTATCACTAAAACTACCATTTAGTAGAAAAATCTTGTAATCACTCTTTAAAATTCAGATGTATATCAGAATTATCTTGGAATTTTTTGATACAAATGCTTAGGTGTTGATATTCTCCAAAGCTTCAGATGTGTTTCTCATGACCAGCCATGTTTAAAAACAACTGGACTATATGATAATGTTTTACTTTTATTTAGTTTCACTTTTGCTATTTCATATTCAGTGCTCCCATTTCATTTAGTTTGTTTTCCAATTTATCCATTTATTTTTTTGTGTGTGTGCTTGTTCTTTCTCAAGCCTTTATCAAGCATAGTAGTAAAGCTTTTGCATACATGTATATAAATAGTATAAATAATATATACACATATTTTAGGAAAATTATGAATTTTTGCCTTGCTAAAAAATTTATGATATTTTGATTACACCTGTTTGATTTATTATGAGCGAATGCTAGATTTCTAATTTATATTCACTCAAAACTTTGATATAGTTCCATATATTTTGGCATGTAGTAAACTGCTAAAAGTCTAAAAAGTTTATTATCTTAATGATTTAAAGACAAAAGAACTGAACGAGGCTTGAAACTTCTAATCCAATTCTGAGTATATGAAGAAATACTATATCATAAAAAACACAAAACAAAATAGGAAATTAACATGTGATACAGTATTAACTAAAATACATATTTTGTTCAAATTTCACAAAATTTTATGCTAGTGTCCATTATTTGTTTTCATACCTTATTCAAGATTCCACATTGTATTTAGTTGCATTGAGAAGCTTCAGCTGCATACAACAAATTCTGATATAGTCTCTTTTATAGTCTCTCATATAGTCTCTTTCAATGTTACAGAATATTTGTGACATTCTGTTACAAATATTTTATTTTCCTTATTATGGCTTCTTAGATACATACACTTAAAAGTGGATATCTAATCTCAAGATACATGGGGTTTTTAAAGTATGAGTGAGTGAGTGAAGTCGCTCAGTCGTGTCCGACTCTTTGCGACCCCATGGACTGTAGCCTACCAGGCTCCTCCGTCCATGGGATTCTCCAGGCAAGAATACTGGAGTGGGTTGCCATTTCCTTCTCCAGGGGATCTCTCCGACCCAGGGATCGAACCCGGGTCTCCTGCATTGGAGGCAGACGCTTTAACCTCTGAGCCACCAGGGAAGTCTATACTTTTAAAGTATATTTACTATTAATTTCTCATTTTGATATTAATTTCTCATTTAAAAGCTTTCCTCTCTGCCATCACCCCCTGTGTCTGATGCAAAGAACAGACTCATTTGAAAAGACCCTGATGCTGGGAAAGATTGAAGGCGGGAGGGGAAGGGGACAACAGAGGATGAGATGGTTGGATGGCATCACCGACTCAATGGAAGTGAGTTTGAGTAAACTCTGGGAGTTGGTGATGGACAGGGAGGCCTGGTGTGCTGCAGTTCATGGGGTCGCGAAGAGTCAGACATGACTGAGCGACTGAACTGAACTGAACTGAACTGAACTTTATTGAGGCTTCCAATGGCTAAGTCAAATATCTCTCTTGGTAAAGGTCACATTGCACTCGAAAATATGTGGGCTATTTTCAAATATCTTTTGATATTGATTTCTAACATAATTTCACAGTGATAAGAGAATAGACTCTATATGATTTCAATATCATGAAATTTTTACGCCTTGTTTTATGTCCCTGGATATGGTCCAGTGTCTCCTAGTTTATGGGAACTTGAATAGGATTTGTATCCTACCGTTGTGTGAAAATTGTATAAATCTTCATTATGTTGAATTGGTTTATGGTGTTTTCCAGGTCTACTATATCCTTTTATTTTTCTTTATATTCACTTTACCAATTTTTGAGAGTTTGATAATGAAACTTCAACTAAAAATCTTAATTTATCTACTTAAAAGTATAATGGTAATATGTAGTGGAATATACTTTGCTCTCTATCTACCAAGTCTCCTGTAAACATGTAAATACTTTCATAACTTAAAAAAATTAAAAAAAGAAAGCACAAAAATATCTGTGAATAGTATTCTTTCAATTATTTGTTCTAGTTTGATTCTTATTTCTGTATAAAAAATTATTAATTTTTACATTTAGATACAATTTTTTGATCTAAAAAAGTTCTTGCTGAACTTTTTTCTATAGTTATAATAGTTTATATAAGTTCCCCTGGATTTTCTATGAACACAACTAAAATGCAGTTGAATTTTTAACATAATCATTTGTACCAGTATTTTAAATGATGAGTTTAATGCTTACTTATATTATGATTAATTATATGTTTACTTCTTATGCCTTCTGGTTGCTTGATAAAATTTTGTCACCTCCCTCCCACCATTCTGCTTTCACCTGCTGCTCAGAGAGCTACAGATTCTATTTCTAATTTTTGTTATTCTTTAAAACATTCCTACTTAATTATAAATTATAAATGTTAATGCATTTAAAGTTCTATTACATTTTTACAATGCAAAAAAAAATTATTTTTGCAAACATAGTTGAAAATTTTAGCTATACTTTTTAAAATACAAAATTATCACTATTTTACAATTCATTTACAAAATAATTTGTCATATGTTCAACGTTTTTTTCTACTTGCTGGTTTGATTTTATTAAAAAAAATCCTTTAATATTTTTGTCTTAGTGAACTTAACCTTGTTAAGACTGAAACTACATTTGCCTGTGCTCATAATTTGTAATTTATCAAGCTATAATATTTTAGTTTCACAATTATTGTCTCTCATCCTCTTGAGAGAATACTTCTTGCCTTTTCTTCTTATATCTGTTGATTTTCTAACATTTCATTTGTTGGTAGCTTGTATTTATTCTGTTACTTTTCTGAGATTTGTCTCTGTATCTCTGATGTTCTCAGGTGCCAATATCACATGTTTAGGCATGACTTTGTCCTTCCTGGTCCTTAGGTGAATTTTAAATCTGAGAACCTGAGTCTTTAATTTGGGGGATTTTGCAATATTTAGCTACTTAAATATTGCTTCTTTACTATTTCTTCTACTCTTTTATTCAGGAATTCCTGTTAAATTTTTGGTGGAGCTTTTCAAGTTATCTTTCAAATCATTTAAGTCTTCTGTCTCTCTGTGCTGAATATCTGGTACCATAGGCTAATTTTCTAGGATTAAGCCAGATGGGATATTTATTTCACTGAATATAATTTTCCTTAGATCTAACTGCTTTTCCTTCATATATACTTCATCTCATTTCCTTTCTGCCTACTTTTGTTTTGTAATTTCTTATTTATTTTAATGATGGTTCAAGTACCGTGACTTCATATGTATCTTTCAGAATATTAAACATACATGCTTAAAATTTTCATTGATTAGTCCACAACATTAATCTCACCTGCAGTGACATTCCAAAGAGGGAGGGTTGGGGAGGGGCAGTGGGAGTATCTATGTTACAGGCAACAAAGGGGTATACTGACTCTTGAGAATTAAAAAAAAATTTTTTTAATGACTTCAATTTATTTTGCTTTTTTTCTTGTCATCATGGTCTAGCATTTCCAAACAATATCAATGAGAATGACCAAGAGGTCCTTAACATTTCCCTCAGCTTGATTCTTCCTGATCACAATAAGCTCCTGAGCTGCAGAGTATCTCCCCTTTGATGAAAACTTTCTCCCAGCCTCTTGCCATTTTTACAACCTAGAAATGTCTCAAGAACCTGGGACTCATCTCTTTGAAATGTAATCATCAAGAAAGATAGCACTCCTATCTCTTAAGTCTCTGTGGAATGGTAGGAATCTAACTTTGATAAGAACCAATTAGCACACACAAATAGACTAATCACATTGCCCAAGCTCCCCTTAATCCAATGTCTTTCAGTATTTTTCCATTAGCTCACACAGTGTTTGAAACATCTCCCATCTTTTGTTTCAGTGGAGTTTAGCTCAAGCTCTCTCCTTCACTGTGATTTTCATGAATAAAGTCTTCTTTGTCTGTTTAACTCTGTATGGTGTAATTGTTCTTTGACAGTTCAAAGTACTCTGATCCACAGTCACCTGGAGTAATCTATGATTCTTATTAAATGAGATTACATTCCGATCTGCTGGCTGCATTTGTCTTTCTTCATGCAAGGTATTCTCTTACCATTAGTTTCCAGGACTGCTGTTATTGGATTTGATATGTGACTAATGTGCTAATTACCTACTATATCCATTTATCTCTTATTCCTTACTATTTAGTTGAGTGTCATTTTATCCAATTAAAAGATAGTGCCTCACAGGCAGCATTGGCCAGAAGACTAAATTTCAGACAATGTGATGTAAGTAGAAGTTAGGAGGGTCTACTCCTTGTGTGTGTGTGTGTGTGTGTGTGTGTGTGTGTGTTAGTTGCTTAGTCATGTCTGACTCTTTGGGACACCATGAACTGTAGCCTGTGAGGCTCCTCTGTCCATGGAATTCTCCAGGCAAGTATACTGGAGTGAGTAACCATTCCCTTCTCCAGGTGATCTTCCCAATCCAGGGATCAAACTCAGATCTTCCGCATTGCAGGCAGATTCTTTATCATCTGAGCCAAGAGGGACGTCTACTCCTTATATATGTGTATGTAGTTATATAGTAACATACATAGTTACATACGAGCTTCTCAGGCAGTGCTAGTGTAAAGAACCTGCCTGCCAATGCAGGAGGCACAGGAGTTGACGGTTTGATCCCTGGCTCAGGAAGATCCCCTGGAGAAGGAAATGGCAGTCCACTTCAATATTCTTGCCTGGAGAAGTCCATGATCAGAGGAGCCTGGAGGGCTATAGTTCATAAGATCGCAAAGAGTCAGATACTACTGAGGTGAGTTCACATGTACACACTCCTTAACTTATCTTTCTTGACAGATCAAGAAATCCCACCTTGTTTGTTGTTATTCTTGTTTAGTCACTAACTTGTGTCTGACTCTTTGGGATCCCATGGACTGCAGCCAGCCTTCCCTGTCCTTCACTGTCTCTGGGAGTGTGCTCAAACTCATGTCCATTCAGTCAGTGATGCCATCCAACCACCTCATCCTCTGTCACCCCCTACTCTTCCTCCCCTCAGTCTTTCCCAGCTTCAGGGTCTTTTCCAATGAGTCAGCTCTTCACATCAGGTGACAAAGTATTGAAGCTTCAGCTTCAGCGTCAGTCCTTCCAATGAATATTCAGGGTTTATTTCCTTTAAGCTTGACTGGTTTGAGCTCTTTGCTGTCCAAGGGACTCTCAAGAGCCTTCTCCAGCACCACAATTCGAAAACATCAATTCTTTATGGTCCAACTCTCACATCCATTCATGACTACTGAAAAAACCATGGCTTTGACTATATGAATCTTTGTTGGAAAAATTATATTTCTGCTTTTTAATATGCTGTCTAGGTTTGTCATAGCTTTTCTTCCAAGGTGCGTCTTTTAATTTTATGGCTGAGGTACCTTGTTTAATTGACTATAAGTTTTCTGTTATATTCAGCTAAGCTTAAACATTCAGTAACATAGCTTCCATCATCTAACTTGCCACGAAGAATTACTGATTTAAGGAAAAAGAATTGCCTTTTGAAGAAACAGTACTGCTTTGTGGCAGATGGCGACATGAGCCTGGGCCACTGAATAGGACTCTCAGTGATGCAGCTCCTCTCCAGTTGGTCAGTATTCCTTCCCAGAGCTTACAAAGCATTGATTTTATACTTACTTTTCAAATACCTAAAATCAACCTGGATCAGCATTCACCAGGTGTTTTTTTTGTTTGTTTTGTTTTTTGTTTGTTTTTAAGACAACATTAAAGACACAAAGGAGCGGTAGATCTACACACCGACAGTAAAAAGAGAGGGACACAATAGTAGCAGAGGGAATCTGGAGTGAAAGAAGAGGACTATCAGATGGACCCCAGAGTGGCACTGTATACTGTAATGGCGCCTATTAGCTTGTAATCATATCAACTCATTATTGTGCATTACAAGGTATTTTAAAATGCTGTTTTCTTTTCGGATAGACAGTAGTGCTTTCACTCACTTCCCTGCAGCAGTCACAGATGTGCAGGTGCATTACTCTGCATGCCCAAATTTCCAACCATAAGGCAGAGCACTGAGAATACTTCACATGGATTGATCATCAGGCTAATGTGTTTCTCCCGTATATATACTGGAAATTTTCTTCATCCCATATCTTGGTTTCATATTTTGTGGCTAACTAGCTTTCTTTCTATGTTTCTGCCCTCAAGTGAAGAAGTACTCTTTTAAATATTAAGCCTATTGATATTAACTAATATTAATTTACAAAACCCAGTTACTGCTGTTTGAAACTCAACTCAATTACTTCATACTTACCAGTGTAAGAATTTAGAGACCAACCCACCTGACCCCCATCAAATTTGGGTTTTAATAGAAAAAGAAGCAACTAAAAAGCATACATACCATCACTTCCAATTCATATTTATGAAAGTGAGTGTTTTAGTGAAAATCTTTGTTTACAAGATACTGCAAACTAGAAATTTGGAATAAAAAAGAATAGTTATATCCTAATAAAGATATTCATTATTTTTAAATTACATGCCTAAAAATCATATATATATATATATATGATCAACCCTATATAATGATCAATATTATCTCTAACAAAATATCTGATAGGAAAGTCTATGTATCATAGAGAAGACTCATGATCAGAATTTGGATTTGTTAAGATACAGGGTAGGCCATGGTCTCCTGATATCTTTGGAGGATCTACCTTTGAACCCAGACTCTCCCACATGCCCACATGATGTCTTATTTTTTGAAATGTCACTGTTTGCTGAAGGATATCAAAGTAGCTCACTGAATCAGCAGGAAGACTAGAAAAACTCCCCAAAAAAGCAGAGGGAATTAAGGTTCAGTGAAGGTTCAGCCACGGACACGTACGCTTAGGAGGTATGGCAGATTATATTATGCTCTCAATTCTCCGTTCCCTTATAATAGCATTATACATTCACACCCTTGCCATGGTCTCTTGGTAGAAAAAGTGTATTTCCTAGCCTCCTGACTTTGAGCTTGGCCATGTGACTTGCTGTGTCCAATTGGATATTAGTGGGCATGATAGAGCAAAGGCTTGCAACGTGCCTGGAATGTGCATGCACCAGGTATGCTGCTATCGCGGAAAACACGAGCCATATGGAGAAATCCTAAATGCTAGGTATGGCCTGGAGCCAAGTTCAGCCACGCGCAGTCAAGATCAGCTGAGCCCCAGTTAACATGCAACGCATGAGTGAGAAGCAAATGCTTTTGTTGTATGCCATTGAGATTTCTGCCATAGTTTATTGTGCAGTATAAGCTGAACGATACAGGAAAACAATGGCCCCAATACTATTGGTCACTGATGGCCATAGATGCTGTTTAAAATAGCAATAAATATCCCTCTACTTTTCTGATTTTCCCCTTAAGTATTAACTTTCCAGACAAAAATGGGTAATTATGTATCAAAAGTTAATGTAGCTCCTTCTGCTTTCATGGAAGCAAGTGAGGTCATTCCCCAAATATATAAGTGTTATGCCAAAACAGGAAGGGTATTCCAATACTGAATAGCCAAGACAACAAATATACACTACAATTACCCAAGAAAAAGATACAGGCATGCAAAAGAACCCCAATTTAGGAAAATAAAGACTAACTGCAGAATTTTCAATAGATGTTCCTTAATATTTAATAAGTATTACACCAAAACAATAGCTCAATGTTTATTTTTAAAATCTGGAATGCAAAATAAAAATTGCCATCTTTCCTTCAGGTTTTCTCTGAGCCTTTAAAATACATACTTTCATAAACACACACACACAACCTTTTTGTGACTTTCCTAAGTAACAGAAGGCATATTCGTAGCAGTCCCTAAGTTTGACCAATGACCTGGTTTTTTGGCATTGCATATGTGATGTGTTTTACTTGTCCCTGATAATACAAATTGAGAAATACTATTAGAGGAAATCACAAAGTACTTTTGGAGTACAAGGAAATAGTGACTAACTGTGTCTGCCAAGAGTTGCATTTAGAGAGAGATTCTTGTGAGCAGAATCTAGAATGAGGCCTAGGAATTTTCCAGGGAAACTTTTGAGAGAAGAGCACTTCAAGTACAGGAAAAACAATCTAATATGATAGACAGATATATAATGAAGTACTTGGAAATTTCAGAGACAAGGTAGAATAGTGAAGTTTAGATGTTTGTGATGGTGGATGTAGCAAAGGCAATAAATAAAAGCACTCTGATGTGGTGCTTAAAAGCATGAACTTTGGCCTTCAGCACACCAGAGTAACTGGCTCTGTGAACCTGTGCAAAATCAGTACTTCTCTCTGCCCCAGCTTCTTGAGTTATGAGGTGCTAAACTTGATGGCACATTCAAAGAATGTCAAGTAATTCAAACAGGCTGCAGTAAAGCATGGGAGGTAAGGAAGGGTAAGTAAGAGGAATATATACTGGAAAAAAATCCTCAAAGTAAAATAGCTGATTGAATATACACTCTGAGTCAGGTACTTCTCTGTACAGTTTATATATATAAACTAATTTATCTTCAAAATAATCACAAAGGTAGATACTATACTTTGCCTCATTATGAATGAGAGAATTGGAGTACAAAGATATTAAATAACTGACTCAAAGTTACACAATTAGTAAATTGCAGAACTGAATTTGTTGTTCTGGTCACCTTGTTCCAGAGTCCATGCTTCTAACCACTATCCCAGTGCCTTTCAAAGTAATTTTGTTTACCTCAATCCACAGCAAGAAATGTGTTTCATGTCATAAATTACTGTATGTGTGTGAATTTCAACTTCACAAAATTATAATTATCCTTACTAAGTGTGATTTATGTAGATATTTCTATTCTAGTATAACCTACTTAATTATTTTAGAACTGTTGGTCAAAGCAAAAGGATAAATTTATTTCGGAACCATTTGATCATAGTCTACTATGTGAATAATACTGCGGTTTGTCCTAATTTGCACCCTTTCTAAGGAATTTAGAATTTACTCTACAAAAAGAGAGAGAGCAAATGAATGACTTAAAGCAAGGGACTAATCTAATCAGATAATGTTGTTTAAAAATATTATCCCCAATAGTGTGGCTGTTAAATTGGAGAGAGTCGGCATTGGAAGGAACAAACCTACTTATGGGATTTTTTAATATTAAAAAAGAAAATAAAGCAAGGAGAGCAGGAGACAGGAAATACAACAAAAGGACCTGACAGAGTGGCTGATTAGATCCAGAAGGTGAAACAGAGGAATGAATTGAGGACAACTCCCATATTTCCAATTTTATTATGCAAGAAGATGAGTGTAAAGATGAATAGCTTTCTGTCACCATTCAACATTATATTACTTTCCCTAAGCAACAAGTTTATTCCATATTTGTTCTACTTGATCTGTAATTCATTTATTCATTCATTCATTCATTCAACAAATATTAGCCCCTGCTATAGGGCAGGTGTTGGTTTAGCTGCCTGATGGAAAAAATTACAAAGGGAAGTGGAATAGGGAATGTGAGGATGGGGGTAGGAGCTCAAAATCTTAAGTTCGATGGGGACAGAGGCCCCCTGAGGGAAGTGAGACTTGAATAATAACCTGTAAGATGTCAGGCACTGGGTCTTATATTTCAGAATATTTTCTAAGTTCCACCATCTTTGATACTTCAATTTTCCTGATTTTATTCATGTTAATTTTTATTGTTCTCTTTTTAGGTGACCCTTCTCCTTCTATTTGACCAAAAGTATCAAATACATCTGTAAGAGCTGAATATTGGAAAAAGCTCTGATGCTGGGAAAGATTGATGGCAAAAGGAGAAGAGGGCAGCAGAGGATGAGATGGTTGAATAGCATCACTGACTCAATGGACATGAGTTTGAGCAAGCTCCAGGAGATAGTGAAGGACAGGGAAGCCTGGTTTGCTGCAGTCCACAGGGTCACAAAGAGTTGGATACAACTTAATGAATGAACAACAAAAACAAATTGAATATATAAAGTATGTATCATTAACCAAGCATTGAAATAAATTGCTTTATAAATATATAATTTAACCAGCAAAACCTTTGAAGTTATAATTTTATTATTCCCATTTACAGATGAAAAAACAGTTGTTTAGATGCTTATGTAATATGCTTGAACTCACATAGCTAGTGTGAGAGAATTTCATCTCTAACTACAAAGATTTAACCATTGCAGGTCTTAACCATTATTCTATATATATATTAACTTGTTCGCATAGGCACACCTCAATTTTACTGTGCTTCATAGATATTGTGATTTTACAAATTCAAGGTTGACGGCAACCCTGCATTGAGCAAGCCTACCAGTGTCAATTTTCTAACAACACTAGCTCACATCTGTGTGTAACATTTTAGTAATTCTTACAATATCTCAAACTTTCTTCTTATTATGATTATGGTGATCTGTGATCAGTGATCTTTGAAGTCACTATTGCAATTGTTTTGGGGTACCATGCATGGCACCAATATAAAAAGACAAACAATCTTTAAGTGTGTGTGTTCTGACTGCTCCACTGACCCAATCTCTCTCCCTCTCCTTGGAACTCCCTACTCCCTAGGTCACAAAAATACTGAAATTAGGTCAACTAACAATCCTACAGTGGCCTCTTAGTGTTCAAGTGAATGAAGACTTGCATGTCTCACACTTTGGGTCAAAAGTTAGAAATGATTAGTCCTAGTGAGTAAGGCATGTTGAAAGCTGAGATAGGCTGAAAGCTAGGCCTCTTGTGTCAAGTTAGCCAACCTGTGAATACAAAGGTAATGTTCTTCAAAGAAACTACTATTTCAGTGAACACACAAATGATAAGAAACAGAAACAACCTTATTGCTGACATGGAGAAAGTTTTAGTCATCTGGAGAGATCAAACCAGCCACAACACTCAGTTCAGTTCAGTCGCTCAGTCGTGTCCAACTCTTGGCGACCCCATGAACTGCAGCACCCCAGGCATCCCTGTCCAATACCAACTCCCGGAGTTTACCCAAACCCATGTCCATCGAGTCAGTGATGCCATCCAAGCAACTCATCCTCTGTCGTCACCTTCTGCTCCTGCCCCCAATCCTTCCCAGCATTAGGGTCTTTTCCAATGAGTCAACTCTTTGCATGAAGTGGCCAAAGTATTGGAGTTTCAGCTTCAACATCAGTCCTTCCAATGAACACCCAGGATTGATCTCCTTTAGGATGGATTGTTTGGATCTCCTTGCAGTCCAAGGGACTCTCAAGAGTCTTCTCCAACACCACAGTTCAAAAGCATCAATTCTGCAGCGCTCAGCTTTTTTTTTTTTTTTTATAAATTTATTTATTTTAGTTGGGGGCTAATTACTTTACAATATTGTAATAGTTTTTGCCATACATTGACATGAATCAGCCATGGGTTTACATGTGTTCCCCTTCCTGGACCTCCCACCCACCTCCCTCCCCATCCCATCCCTCTGGGACAGCCCATTGCCCCGGCCCTGAGCCCTTGTCTCATGCATCGAACGTGGAATGGTGTTCTGTTTCACATATGATAATATACATGTTTCAATGCTATTCTCCCAGAACGTCCCACCCTCACCTTCTCCCTCAGAGTCCATAAAATTGTTCCATGCATCTGTGTCTCTTATTCTGTCTCGCATATAGGGTTATCGTTACCATCTTTCAAATTCCATATATATGCATTAGTATACTGTATTGTTGTTTTTCTTTCTGGCTTACTTCACTCTGTATAATGGGCTCCAGTTTCATCCATCTCAGTAGAACCGATTCAAATGTATTTTTTTTTTTAATGGCTGAGTAATATTCCACTGTGTATATGTACCACAGCTTCCTTATCCATTCGTCTGCTGATGGACATCTAGGTTGCCTCCATGTCCTGGCTATTGTAAACAGTGCTGCGATAAACATTGGGGTACACGCGTCTCTTTCAATTCTGGTTTCCTCGGTGTATATTCCCAGCAGTGAGATTGCTGGGTCATATGGCAGTTCTATTCCCAGTTTTTTAAGGAATCTCCACACTGTTCTCCATAGTGGCTGTACTAGTTTGCATTCCCACCAACAGTGTAAGAGGGTTCCCTTTTCTCCACACCCTCTCCAGCATTTATTGCTTGTAGACTTTTGGATAGCAGCCATTCTGACTGGTGTGAAATGATACCTCATTGTGGTTTTGATTTGCATTTCTCTAATAATGAGTGATGTTGAGCATCTTTTCATGTGTTTGTTAGCCATCTGTATGTCTTCTTTGGAGAAATGTCTGTTTAGTTCTTTGGCCCATTTTTTGATTGCGTCATTTATTTTTCTGGAATTCAGCTGCAGAAGTTGCTTGTATATTTTTGAGATTAATTGTTTGTCTGTTGCTTCATTTGCTATTATTTTCTCCCATTCTGAAGGCTGTCTTTTCACCTTGTTTATAGTTTCCTTTGTTGTGCAAAAGCTTTTAATTTTAATTAGGTCCCATTTGTTTATTTTTGCTTTTATTTCCAATATTCTGGGAGGTGGGACATGGAGGATCCTGCTGTGATTTATGTCGGAGAGTGTTTTGCATATGTTTTCCTCTAGGAGTTTTATAGTTTCTGGTCTTATGTTTAGATCTTTAATCCATTTTGAGTTTATTTTTGTGTACGGTGTTAGGAAGTGTTCTAGTTTCATTCTTTTACAAGTGGTTGACCAGTTTTCCCAGCACCACTTGTTAAAGAGATTGTCTTTTCTCCATTGTATATTCTTGCCTCCTTTGTCGAAGATAAGGTGTCCATATGTGCGTGGGTTTATCTCTGGGCTTTCTATTTTGTTCCATTGATCTATATTTCTATCTTTGTGCCAGTACCATACTGTCTTCATGACTGTGGCTTTGTAGTAGAGCCTGAAGTCAGGCAGGTTGATTCCTCCAGTTCCATTCTTCTTCCTCAAGATTGCTTTGGCTATTCGAGGTTTCTTATATTTCCATACAAATTGTGAGATGATTTGTTCTTGTTCTGTGAAAAATACCATTGGTAGCTTGATAGGGATTGCATTGAATCTATAGATTGCTTTGGGTAGTATACTCATTTTCACTATATTAATTCTTCCAATCCATGAACACGGTATATTTCTCCATCTGTTTGTGTCCTCTTTGATTTCTTTCATCAGTGTTTTATAGTTTTCTATATATAAGTCTTTTGTTTCTTTAGGTAGATATATTCCTAAGTATTTTATTCTTTTTGTTGCAATGGTGAATGGTATTGTTTCCTTAATTTCTCTTTCTGTTTTCTCATTATTGGAGTATAGGAATGCAAGAGATTTCTGTGTGTTAATTTTATATCCTGCAACTTTACTATATTCATTGATCAACTCTAGTAATTTTCTAGTAGAGTCTTTAGGGTTTTCTATGTAGAGGATCATGTCATCTGCAAACAGTGAGAGTTTTACTTCTTCTTTTCCTATCTGTATTCCTTTTATTTCTTTTTCAGCTCTGATTGCTGTGGCCAAAACTTCCAAAACTATGTTGAATAGTAGTGGTGAAAGTGGGCATCCTTGCCTTGTTCCTGACTTTAGGGGAAATGCTTTCAATTTTTCACCATTGAGGATAATGTTTGCTGTGGGTTTGTCATATATAGCTTTTATTATGTTGAGATATGTTCCTTCTATTCCTGCTTTCTGGAGGGTTTTTATCATAAATGGATGCTGAATTTTGTCAAAGGCTTTTTCTGCATCTATTGAGATAACCATATGGTTTTTTTCTTTCAATTTGTTAATGTGGTGTATTACATTGATTGATTTGCGGATGTTAAAAAAACCTTGCATTCCTGGGATAAAGCCCACTTGGTCATGATGTATGATCTTTTTAATATGATGTTGGATTCTGTTTGCTAGAATTTTATTAAGGATTTTTGCATCTATGTTCATCAGTGATATTGGCCTGTAGTTTTCCTTTTTTGTGACATCTTTGTCTGGTTTTGGAATTAGGGTGATGGTGGCCTCATAGAATGAGTTTGGAAGTTTACCATCTTCTGCAATTTTCTGGAAGAGTTTGAGTAGGATAGGTGTTAGCTCTTCTCTAAATTTTTGGTAGAATTCCGCTGTGAAGCCGTCTGGTCCTGGGCTTTTGTTTGCTGGAAGATTTCTGATTACAGTTTTGATTTCCGTGCTTGTGATGGGTCTGTTAAGATATTCTATTTCTTCACGGTTCAGTTTTGGAAAGTTATACTTTTCTAAGAATTTGTCCATTTCTTCCAAGTTGTCCATTTTATTGGCATATAGCTGTTGGTAGTAGTCTCTTATGATCCTTTGTATTTCTGTGGAGTCTGTTGTGATCTCTCCATTTTCATTTCTAATTTTGTTGATCTGATTCTTCTCCCTTTGTTTCTTGATGAGTCTGGCTAATGGCTTGTCAATTTTGTTTATCTTCTCGAAAAACCAGCTTTTAGTTTTGTTGATTTTTGCTATGGTCTCTTTTGTTTCTTTTGCATTTATTTCTGCCCTAATTTTTAAGATTTCTTTCCTTCTACTGACCCTGGGGTTTTTCATTTCTTCCTTCTCTAGTTGCTTTAGGTGTAGAGTTAGTTGATTTATTTGATTTTTTTCTTGTTTCTTGAGGTACGCCTGTATTGCTATGAACCTTCCCCTTAGTATTGCTTTTACAGTGTCCCATAGGTTTTGGGTTGTTGTGTTTTCATTTTCATTCGTTTCTATGCATAATTTTATTTCTTTTTTGATTTCTTCTGTGATTTGTTGGTTATTCAGAAGCGTGTTGTTTAGCCTCCATATGTTGGAATTTTTAATAGTTTTT
Organism: Giraffa tippelskirchi; assembly: GCF_054371585.1. Lineage (NCBI taxonomy): Eukaryota > Metazoa > Chordata > Mammalia > Artiodactyla > Giraffidae > Giraffa > Giraffa tippelskirchi. The sequence goes on along the minus strand of NC_137278.1, from coordinate 110,828,042 downwards.
TTCCTGTAATTGAGGTCTAATCTTACTGCATTGTGGTCAGAGAAGATGGCTGGGATGATTTCAATTTTTTTGAATTTACCAAGGCTAGACTTATGGCCCAGGATGTGATCTATCCTGGAGAAAGTTCCATGTGCACTTGAGAAAAAGGTAAAATTGATTGTTTTGGGGTGGAAACTCCTGTAAATATCAATTAAATCTAATTTGTCTATTGTATCATTTAAAGTTTGTGTTTCCTTGTTAATTTTCTGTTTAGTTGATCTATCCATATGCGTGAGTGGAGTATTAAAGTCTCCCACTATTATTGTGTTATTGTTAATTTCCCCTTTCATACTTGTTAGTATTTGCCTTATATATTGTGGTGCTCCTATGTTGGGTGCATATATATTTATGATTGTTACGTCTTCTTCTTGGATTGATCCTTTGATCTTTATGTAGTGTCCTTCTTTGTCCCTTTTCACATCCTTTATTTTAAAGTCTATTTTATCTGAAATGAGTATTGCGACTCCTGCTTTCTTTTGGTCTCCGTTTGCATGAAATATGTTTTTCCATCCCTTCACTTTCAGCCTGTGTGTGTCCCTAGTTTTGAGGTGGGTCTCTTGTAGACAGCATATATAGGGGTCTTGTTTTTGTATCCATTCAGCAAGCCTTTGTCTTTTGGTTGGGGCATTCAACCCATTTACATTTAAGGTAATTATTGATAAGTATGATCCCGTTGCCATTTACTTTGTTGTTTTAAGTTCGTGTTGAAACATCCTTTGTGTGTTTCCTGTTTAGAGAAGATCCTTTAGCATTTGCTGGAGAGCTGGTTTGGTGGTGCTGAATTCCCTCAGCTTTTGCTTGTCTGTAAAGCTTTTGAATTCTCCTTCATATCTGAATGAGATCCTTGCTGGGTACAGTAATCTGGGTTGTAGATTATTCTCTTTCATTACTTTAAGTATGTCCTGCCATTCCCTTCTAGCCTGAAGGGTTTCTATTGAAAGATCAGCTGTTATCCTTATGGGGATCCCCTTGTGTGTTATTTGTTATTTTTCCCTTGCTGCTTTTAATATTTGTTCTTTGTGTTTGATCTTTGTTAATTTGATTAATATGTGTCTTGGGGTGTTTCGCCTTGGGTTTATCCTGTTTGGAACTCTCTGGGTTTCTTGGACTTCTGTGACTATTTCTTTCCTCATTTTAGGGAAATTTTCAACTATTATCTCCTCGAGTATTTTTTCATGGCCTTTCCTTTTATCTTCTTCTTCTGGGACTCCTATGATTCGAATGTTGGGGCGTTTCATATTGTCCCAGAGGTCCCTGAGGTTTTCCTCATTTCTTTTTATTCTTTTTTCTTTTTTCCTCTCTGCTTCGTTTATTTCCATCATTCTATCTTCTACCTCACTTATCCTATCTTCTGCCTCCGTTATTCTACTGTTGGTTCCCTCCAGAGTGTCTTTTATCTCCTTTATTTCATTACTCATTCTATATTGACTCCTTTTTATTTCTTCTAAGTCCTTGATAAACATTTCTTGCATCTTCTCAATCTTTGTCTCCAGGCTATTTATCTGTAACTCCATTTTGCTTTCAAGATTTTGGATCATTTTTATTATCATTATTCTAAATTCTTTTTCAGATAGATTCCCTATCTCCTCCTCTTTTGTTTGGCTTTGTGGGCATTTCTCATTTTCCTTTACTTGCTGAGTATTTCTCTGCCTTTTCATCTTGTTTAGATTGCTGTGTTAGGCGTGGCCCTTCTGTATTCTGGTAGTATGAAGTTCCTCTTTATTGTGGAGGTTCCTCACTGCGGTTGGGGTTGGACAGGTGGCTTGTCAAGGCTTCCTGGTTGGGGGAGCTTGTGTCGGTGTTCTGGTGGGTGGAGCTGGATTTCTGCTCTCTAGAGTGCAATGGAGTGACCAGTATTAATTTTTGAGATGTCTATGGATTTGGTGTGCCTCTGGGCAGCCTGTATATTGATGCTCAGGTCTATGTTCCTGCGTTGCTGGAGAATTTGCGTGGTATGTCTTGCTCTGGAACTTATTGGCTCTTGGGTGGAGCTTGGTTTCAGTGTATTTATGGAGGCTATTGGATGGTCTCTTATTAATTAATGTTTCCCCTGGCTTTCAGTCTTATTCTTGCAGTAGCCTCAAGACTTCTCCTTCCATACAGCCTCAATAATAAAACTTTTAGGTTAATGGTGAAAAGATTCTCCACAGTGAGGGATACCCAGAGAGGTTCACTGAGTTACATGGAGAGATGAGGTGGGGGGGGGGGTTGAGGTGACCAGGAGGGGAAGAGGGGAATTCAAATGTGGAGAGAGCAATCTAGCCAGTAAGCACTTCCCTCTGTGCTTTCCACAGTTTGGAACCCTCAGAGTGGTTCACAGAGATACATAGAGAGGGGGGAGGAAGGTAATAGAGGTGAGCATGAGTAGAAAGGGACGAATCAAGAGGGGAGAGAGAGATCTGGGCAGTATCCTGTTCCTGAAGTGTTCTCCGGTACCCAGAACACCCTCAGAGATTCACAGAATTGGGTTGAGAAGAGAAGGAGGAGGGTGGGAGATAGAGGTTCCCTGGGGGAGAAGAAAGAGCATCAATAGGGGGAGAGAGTGATCAGGCCAGTGATCACACTCCTGAGTAAAAATGGGTCCTAAAGATTGGGTTCTTAAATGTACAAAATTGATATCAAATATGTAAAACAAAGATTAAAAATCTAGAGTAGAGGTTAGACTCTTATAAAACTTACAATCTAAAAAAAAAAAAAGAAAAAAAGGAAACAGTGTAAAAAGAAAAAAACAGTAAAACAGTAAAAAAAGAAACAATTAAAAAAAGTAAAACAGGAAAAAAAAACATTAAAAAAAGAAAACACAAAAGCTATAAGATATATGTATGTAGTTTGCTTCAAAAATAGGGTTTTTTTTTTGCAAGTTAATAGTGGGTTATGAAAATGAAAGTTAAAGGTGTAATAGAGGACTTGAAGAAAAAGGAAAGAGGAGAAAAAAATTTTTTTAATTAAAAAAAATTAAAAAAAAAATAATAATAGTAAAAAATATATATATCCCGGACTTTCTCTGGAGCTGTTGTGAGCAGTTTGGGATTTGCTCAGTTTCAGATAGATCCTTATTCCTGCTTATACTTTTCAAGATCTATAGGTCCTTTTCAATGCAGTAGGTATTAACTACAGGGATTTTAATCTGTTTGCCTGTCCCTTCCAAAGCGCTTCCCTCTGTTTATTTGGCTTCTGTTTGGAGATCTCTTCAGTATCTAATTTCCGCCCTGCAACAAAGCGGTGGAGGTGATCTCTTTAGGTTCGCTTGTTCAATCGTGCTGTGGGGAGGAAGGAACACTGCAAATCTGGCGTGTGTGTGGTAAGCTCGCAGTGTCTCGGCCGCACTGGGTTCGCCCCCGCTCACGGCGTGTGTGCTTTCCCCGTCTACCCTGCTCAGGCTTCAGGTTACTCGGCCGGGGAGCGGGCCCTGAGCTGCGTGCACTTCCCAGGTCTAAGCCGCTCAGGTTCAGGCTCCCGGTTACTCCACAAAGGCGCAGACTCGGTTTCGCCTGCGGCTTGTGCCGTTCCCGGTCGGAGCTGCCCTGGCGGCCAGGAGTTTGGCGAGCGCGCTCTCCCCTGTTGGGGCGGTGCGGCTTATCACCTCCCTAGTCCCCGCCTCGGTTTACGGGCGCGCCCGGCTCCGGTGTGCTTTGTGTCGGTTCTGGGGAGCTGGTCTCTGGCTGCGACCCTCCCGGCGGCTGTCGACCCTCCGGGATCTCAGGCAGTCTTTGCTTAGAAACTGGGAGCCTGTTTGCAGTTTGGTAGGGGGTGCCCTCTCTGGAGCCGAGTTTGCCCCTTTCCGGCTCTGGCGGGCCCCGCCTGCCCGCTGTGTCCGGCGGGGGATGGGGCGGTCCGCAGCCGGCTAGCTCTCCTCTGGTATCGCTCAGTCCTTTGTTCTGTGAGCGGGCCGGCAGTGCCTTAGAGTTGGGCTTTTCGCGGCATAGTTCTCTCTCTCTGGCTGTCCCACAGTTTAGGTTACTATCTCACGTTAGCTCCCTCAGATTGCCCTCGGGGCACTCAGGCCCGGTCCTTACCCTAGGCAGTGCCGCCCGCTCCTCTCCGTTCAGCCCCCACTTGCTGGTGGCGGATGATGCGAGCGTCTGGGGTTCTTTGCTGGGAGTTGCCTTTAGGCACGTAATCTGTGGATTTTATTTATTTTTTCCTCCCAGTTACGTTGCCCTCCGAGATAAGAAATCCTCCCCCACACCCGCCGGTGAGAGGGTTTCCTGGTGCTTGGAAATTCCTCCTCTTTTACGACTCCCTCCCCGGGACAGGTCTCCGTCCCTAACTCTTTTGTCTCTCTTTTTATCTTTTATAATTTCTCCTACCTCTTTTGAAGATAATGCACTGTTTTTGTGGAAGCCTGACGTCCTCAGCCAGCCTTCAGAAGTAGTTTTGTGAAGTTTGGTCAGCGTTCAGATGTTCTTTCGATAAATTTGTGGAGGAGAGAGTGGTCTCCCCGTCCTATTCCTCCGCCATCTTAGCCCCGCCTCCAGCGCTCAGCTTTCTTCACCGTCCAACTCTCACATCCATACATGACCACTGGAAAAACCATAGCCTTGACTAGATGGACTTTTGTTGGCAAAGTAATGTCTCTGCTTTTAAATATGCTGTATAGGTTGGCCATAACCTTCCTTCCAAGGAGTAAGCGTCTTTTAATTTCATGGCTGCAATCACCATCAGCAGTGATTTTGGAGTCCAAAAAAATAAAGTCTGACACTATTTCCACTGTTTCCCCATCTATTTCCCATGGAGTGATGGGACCACATGCCATGATCTTAGTTTTCTGAACGTTGAGCTTTAAGCCAACTTTTTCACTCTCCTCTTTCACCTTCATCAAGAGGCTCTTTAGTTCTTCTTCACTTTCTGCCATAAGGGTGGTGTCATCTGCATATCTGAGGTTATTGATATTTCTCCCGGCAATCTTGATTCCAGCTTGTGTTTCTTCCAGCCCAGTGTTTCTCATGATGTACTCTGCATATAAGTAAAATAAGCAGGGTGACAATATACAGCCTTGATGTACTCCTTTTCCTATTTGGAACCAGTCTGTTGTTCCATGTCCAGTTCTAACTGATGCTTCCTGACCTGCATACAGGTTTCTCAAGAGACACATCAGATGGTCTGGTATTCCCATCTCTTTCAGAATTTTCCACAGTTTATTGTGATCCACACAGTCAGAGGCTTTGGCATAGTCAATAAAGCAGAGATAGATGTTTTTCTGGAACTCTCTTGCTTTTTCGATGATCCAGAGGCTATTGGCAATTTGATCTTTGGTTCCTGTGCCTTTTCTAAAACCAGCTTGAACATTTGGAAGTTCACGGTTCACGTATTGCTGAAGCCTGGCTTGGAGAATTTTGAGCGTTACTTTACTAGCATGTGAGATGAGTGCAATTATGCGGTAGTTTGAGCACTCTTTGTCATTTTCTTTCTTTGGGATTGGAATGAAAACTGACCTTTTCCAGTCCTATGGCCACTGCTGAGTTTTCCAAATTTGCTGCCGTGTCGAGTGCAGCATTTTCACAGTATCATCTTTGAGGATTTGAATAGCTCAACTGGAATTCCATCACCTGCACTAGCTTTGTTCGTAGTGATGCTTTCTAAGGCCCACTTGACTTCACATTCCAGGATGTCTGGCTCTAGGTGAGTGATCACACCATCGTGATTATCTGGGTCATGAAGATCTTTTTTGTACAGTTCTTCTGTGTATTCTTGCCACTTCTTCTTAATATCTTCTGCTTCTGTTAGGTCCGTACCATTTCTGTCCTTTATCGAGCCTATCTTTGCATGAAATGTTCCTTTGGTATCTCTAATTTTCTTGAAGAGATCTCTTGTCTTTCCCAATCTGTTGTTTTCCTCTATTTCTTTGCATTTATTGCTGAGGAAGGCTTTCTTATCTCTCCTTGCTATTCTTTGGAACTCTACATTCAGAGAAAGGGAATATCTTTCCTTTCTCCTTTGTTTTTTGCTATTCCCTTAGGCCAAAGCCAAATTCAGAGAAAGGCCTCAACTTTCTTCAGTTCTATGAAGGCTGAGAGAGGTGAGAAGGCAGTGAAAGAAAAGCTTGAAGCCAGCAGAGGAGGGTTCATGAGATTTAAGGAAAGAAGCCATCTCCATGACATCAAAGTACAAGGTGAAGCAGCAAGTGCCAATGTAGAAGCTACAGCAAGTTATCGAAGTCTAGCAAGTTTTCCAGGTCTAGCTAACACCATGAATGAAGGTGGTTACTCTGAACAACAGATTTCCATGTAGAAAAAACATCCTTATATTGGAAGAAGATGCCATCTAGACTTGCAAAAGTAGAGAGGAAAAGTCAATGCCTAACTTCAAAGCATCGAAAGACAGGTTGCCTCTCTTGCTAGGGACTAATACATCTGGTGACTTTAAGTTGAAGCCAGTGCTTGTTTACCATACCAAAAATCCTAGGGCCCATCAGAATTAGGCTAAATCTACTCTGCCTGTTTTCTACAAATGGAACAACAAAGCTTAGATGACGTATATATGTTGACAACATTGTTTACTGAATATTTTATGCCCACTATTGAGACCCACTGCTCAGAAAAAAAAGAAGACTCGTTTCAAACTATAACTGCTCATTGACAATGTGCATGGTCACTCAAGAGCTCTGGTGGCAATGTAAATAAGATTAGTATTGTTTTCATGCTGCAAAGATAACATCTATTCTGCAGCCCATGGATCAAGGAGTAATTTTGGCTTTCAAGTCTTATTATTTAAGAAACACATTTTGTGAGGCTGCCATAGATTGGGATTCCTCTGATGGATGTGGGCAAAATCCACTGAGCCTTTTTGGGAAGGATTCACCAATCTAGATGCCAATCAACACATTCATGGGTCATCAAAATATCAACATTAACAAGAGTTTAGAAGTTGATTCCAACCCTTGTGGATGACTTCAGGAAGTTCAAGATTTCAGTGGAGGAAATAACTAAAGATGTGGCAGAACTAGCAAGAGAACTAGAGTTACAAGTAGAACCTGAAGATGTGATTGAGTTGTATAATCTCACAATAAAGAACTGAGCTTCTTCCTTATGGCTGAACAAAGGAAGTGGTTTCTTGAGATGAAATCTACCTGGTGAAGATGCTGTGAAGATTGCTGAAATGACAGCAAAGGATTTAGAATATTACATAAACTGAGTTGATAAAACAGCAGTAGGGTTTGAGAGGATTGACTTCAATTTGGAAAGATGTTCTACTGTGGGTAAAATGCTATCAAACAGCATTGCCTGCTACAAGGGAGTCATTCATGAAAGGAAGAGCCAATCAACATGGCAAACATTATTGTCTTATTTTAAGAAATTGCTACCCTTAATTCAACAATCACCACCCTAAACAATCAGCAGCCACCAACATGGAGGCAAGATACACCAGCAGCAAAAGGATTATGACTTGCTGAAGGCTCAGATGATGGTTAGAATTTTTTGAATCAAAATATTTTGAATTAGGGCACTGGGAAACAACAAAAAAATTCTTGTGACTCACTTGATTATGGCAGTCTGGAACTGAACCTGCAATATTCCTGAGGTATATCTGTATTTATTTATTTGAAAATCTTAATTTATTTGTAAATTTCATCTTAGTTTACTTATATAACACTTCAGGTCTTACTAATTGGAACTATTTGTACTTGTAGAGTCAAAATTTCATATTTGATCATCTGATATTCTTGAACTGCATTTACTTTAAGATTATTGAGGCAGAAAGACTATGATACTTTTTATTAAATATTTTATTGCTGAAGTCCAAGGCATATTTCTAACTACCTTTCTTTGCTGTTATGAATTTCACAATGATATAGTCCTTTCCTGCTAAAGGACCCAATACTATATAGTTAAGTAACTATGGACCACTCTATAGTGACCCTGGCTAAGACCACAGTGAGTACAAAAATAGATCATTAGAAGCCTGATGGGAATAGAAATCTATAATCCTGCGTATGCATTCCTGAATGTGTTAGTAGAATATTGTTTAGAGATGCAACAGCCTACTTTTAACTTTGAAATTTAATAATCTGAAAACAAAATGAGATTTAACAAGCAACAGCTGCTCTGAAACTATGTCTCAGGTGTTCAGAATGAATCCCTGCATCTTATAAGAATACTGTCTGAAAGAATGTGATAAAAGGTGCTGGAGAGGGTAGTCACATCTTTGTAAATCAAGAGTAAATCAATGTAGAAAAAAAAACACAGGAAGGAGATAAGAAAGGATAACTTATAAGGAAGGAGACTTTTTGAAAAGATAAACTTTCCAATGCTGGCAATGTTCCTTTGAACTCCTCAGATACGACCTCCTTAACATTTCAGTAATTAACAGTAACATTGGAGCAAACGTGTATAATGTGGAACGTGCAGAGTACTGAGACCTATAAATGTTTGTCAATATGTATTGCAAGGCAAATTTTTAACAACTTTCCAGTTTGCATTTTTAACAATTCCATCTCGTGATAAATTATCATTTCATCTGTTTTCCTCCTCGAATTCAATGTAGAAACTGCCTTCATTGTTTCCACTGTCTTTTGCAAATTTACAGTCAAAATAAATCACGATGTATTGGATACACTCCTTCTAGTGGAATCAGTAGTTTTTCAATGTCACTGGTACATCTGTCTTCTTTATTTATTCAGTTCAGTTAAATTCAGTTCAGTCGCTCAGTCATGTCCGACTCTTTGCGACCCCATGAACTGCAGCACCCCAGGCCTCCCTGTCCATCACCAACTCCCTGAGTCCACCCAAACACATGTCCATTGAGTCGATGATGCCATCCAGCCATCTCATCCTCTGTCGTCCCCTTCTCCTCCTGGACTCAATCTTTCTCAGCACCGGGGGTTTTTCCAATGAGTCAGCTCTTCGCATCAGGTGGTCAAAGTATTGGAGTTTCAGCTTCAACATCAGTCCTTCCAATGAACACCCAGGTCTGATCTCCTCTACGATGGACTGGTTGGATCTCCTTGCAGTCCAAGGGACTCTCAAGAGTCTTCTCCAGCACCACAGTTCAAAAGCATCAGTTCTTTGGCACTCAGCTTTCTTCACCATCCAACTCTCACATCCATTCATGACCACTGGAAAAACCATAGCCTTGACTAGATGTACCTTTGTTGGCAAAGTAATGTCTCTGCTTTTTAATATGCTCTCTAGGTTGGTCATAACTTTCCTTCCAAGGAGTAAGCATCTTTTAATGTCATGGCTGCAGTCACCATCTGCAGTGATTTTGGAGCCCAGAAAAATAAAGTCTGACACTGTTTCCACTGTTTCCCCATCTATTTGCCATGAAGTGATGGGACTGGATGCCATGATCTTAGTTTTCTGAATGTTGAACTTTAAGCCAACTTTTTTACTCTCCTCTTTCACTTTCATCAAGAGACTCTTTAGTTCTTGTTCGCTTTCTGCCATAAGGGTGGTATCATCTGCATGTCTGAGGTTATTGATATTTCTCCCGGCAATCTTGATTCCAGCTTGTGCTTTATCCAGCCCAGCGTTTCTCATGATGGACTCTGCAGGGAAATTAAATAAGCAGGGTGACAATATACAGCGTTTACATACTCCTTTTCCTATTTGGAACCAGTCTGTTATTCCATGTCCAGTTCTAACTGATGCTTCCTGACCTGCATACAGGTTTCTCAAGAGGCAGGTCAGGTGGTTTGGTATTCCCATGTCTTTCAGAATTTTCCACGGTTTATTGTGATCCACACAGTCAAAGGCTTTGGCACAGTCAATAAAGCAGAAATAGAGGTCTTTATTTATTAGTAGATGTTTATTAAGAAATTGAGGACTTTTTTCTTTAAAGAAATACAAGAAGGTAAGAAAAATTCAAAAATCATCTCTGATCTCTGGATGAAAAGAAGTGTGTGCATGTGTGTGGAGGAGGGCAGACTAGCCATCCTGGAAGGTAGATATAGCTACTGCTAAAAACTTGGCATGGGATGACATATGATCTTCCACAGTTGAGCCTTTGAGCCTCATCAAAGTCTATCTATGCTACTGGGGGCAATGATCTGAATGTTTTGATGTTTTGTTCCACACTCTATCTGCACATGCCAAACTCTTCATAAACACAATGATCTGACTTACCAAGTCAGGCAGCATTTTGCATACATTTAAAAAAGACTTTGTTTAATTGCCTATTTGCATTTTTTGCATTATTAACATCTACATGGGCTCTTCTGCTACCTGATAGCAGGCATTGTGCCACATTGCAAGATGTTCCTGTAACCTTTAAGAGTAAGATCTCAACATCACAGGTACAATGTCTTAATTATGCAGCAGAAATAAAACTTTCAGAGAAGTTTTGTCATATTAAAAATTAAGGAGTGAGTCATCTTATGTAAATTGAATTTGCAAAAAGATGAACTCAAACTTAACAAACTTATTTTGAACTGTTTTGCTTCTTGGGAAAAGAAAGTTCATCTGAAGAAAAGTTGTGTGTTTATGTGTGTGTGTGTATTTAATTTTTCCAGAATTTATCTATACACTAAATTTAAAATGGTATCTTACCTATACAGCTTACCAACCTAGGTTCCATTTACTCCATGACATGTATCCATGATATACTTATGAAAGAAATATAGAGAATAAAATGTATTATTAAAAGTGACATCCCAAAACCTATGTGTAAAAATTGAAGAAAAAAGACAACAGAATACAAAAACTATCTTCACCAAACCATTATACCCCTATCTCTTCCTAAAGACATCTAGTAATGCTAGAAAATACCCAAAACATAAATGGCACATTGAGAAACACTCTCCAACAGTGAACAAACTGGAGGTATTAATCTGTGATGCATAAGTGTATGGACTCGTATGCATAATATACTGTATAACACACACTTGCACATACATATACATCCTCAGCTGGAATTAGAGCCTCATCAAAGTCTATCTATGACTGTAAACTACCAAGGGCAATGATCTGAATATTTTGATGATTTGTTCCCCACTCTATCTCCACATGGCAAACTCTTCATAAACACAATGATTCGACTTACCAAGTCAGGCAGCATTTTGCATACATTTAAAAAATACTTAGTTTAATTGCCTATTTGCAGTTTTTGCATTATACTTTTAAGATCTTAAGCTTGAGGTTTGTGTGTTTACAAATATAGGCCTTGCCCTTCACATTATAAATTCTTGAAAACATTTGCTGAGTGAATACAGCAGTAGCAATTAGTGCTCAAGATCACAGATAGACATAGATGACACCATGATCTCAGAGAATTTTTCCTGGTAGTCTGCTACACATCTTAAAGATCTGGCTTTCTGAGTCCATTTTTCTGTTTCATGGACTGAATTGTTTATTTTATTATTAAATAATTTCCATTAAATTTTTTATTCTTCTCATTACTTCATTTGAAATGTCTCCTACTTTGTGAAATCTTAGCCACCTTCTCCCTGTTTTCCATACATGGAATGTATTCTCTGCCTCATGTCTGTTTTCCTGCTGCTGCTGTTGCTAAGTCGCTTCAGTCGTGTCCGACTCTGTGCGACCCCATAGACAGCAGCCCACCAGGCTCTGCCGTCCCTGGGACTCTCCAGGCAAGAACACCGGAGTGGGTTGCCATTTCCTTCTCCAATGCATGAAAGTGAAAAGGGAAAGTGAAGTTGCTCAGTCATGTCCGACTCTTCGCAACCCCATGGACTGCAGCCTACCAGGCTCCCTCTGTCCATGGGATTTTCCAGGCAAGAGTACTGGAGTGGGGTGCCATCACCTTCTCTGGCCTGTTTTCCTAGGACATTTTAATTATATCAGTAGTACAGCATTTATCAGATTGTATTGTGGTTGCTTGTTCCTATGACCACGTCTTACATTAATTTGTTACTCTTTTAAGGCTTTTATCATTTTTTTCAATCTCCAGCTTCAAAACAGGGTTGGACACATGTGTTAATCATCTCCATAATTTTTTTTTAATTTAATTACTAATGGGCCAAAACCCCCAGGTTTGGGAAGAAGCGTGTTTTATCTTTTTACTGTTAGATGGTGTAATGGAGAGCCCTGGCTTTAGGTAACAAGAGATATAGTCTTTGGGAAGCATGTGGTTCTTAGCAGTTAGAAATTCCCAGAGTATCATAGAGGACAATAGGGCATTCCTTAAAATGTACCTGCCAGTTGTAAAGTAACCGTCTAAGAAGCCTGAGAGTCAATGTTATGCTCCCAGCTCCCTCTGAGCATCTTCTTTTGCATGGTTACCTCTTAACCAAAGGACACCTGAGTCAAAAAAGAATTGACACCGGCTATAAATGAATTTGGGAAAGACTGGCCGGGACCCCACGATCTTTGCAAACTTCCATGTGTGTTTTCAACTGTTTTTTCAAAGACATATTTCCATGTTTCCCAATGTGTTTTTGGAACATTTGTTCCAGAGTATGTCAAGAGCTGTCATTTACAAAAAGACTTCATGATTAAGTGAATTTGGAGAATGAAGGGTAAATTAAAACAAAGCAAAGCAGAACAAAAAAACATAGAATCTTGAATTAGGATTTTCCACAGCCTCTAATATCCAAATAAACCCTGAATTTTCAGGGGAAATAATATGGAATTTTTTTAAACAATCATTCAAACAAGGAAATGTAATATTTTTAACTTTTGTGATACAATTGGCAGAATATACTTTTATGAAATATGAATCAATACCACTAAAATTTTCCTACTGCTAGGTATTCTTCTCAAATATTTATCTTATTTGTATATATACCACTTCCTGCATAATTCAGATACGGAGAGAAGACCAGGAACTCTTCCTCAACTGGTGCTAATGGCATTCTAAGACATGCCACATGAATACTTTCTGTAATTGAATTTTAAGTGAATGTATATATCAGTTCAAAGGTAATTTCATGTGCAAAAATTTTTATGCTAATGTACAAATTCCAAGTTGATTAGATTTTAAAATAATATTATGTGATTATATGTTCGCCTTTTATTTCTTTGTCCTTTTCAGAATCAATCTGTGATATCCTTAAATATATACTCTTACTACAGTAAAGGCAGAAATTTAGAAATATGAGATGCAAATTGGCAAATATGTAACAAATGTGTAAAAAAATGTGTAACAAATGTGTAAAAAATGTGAAATGTGCTGTGCTAATGCATGAAAAATAATTTTGGCTAAAAACTCAGCTCTCATCGAACTTCTCAATACATAGAAAAAGTTAATGAAAGTGATTTCAGAATTTTGCTCTATGAACAAGGATACTTTACATTTATTATCCAAGCTACTATGTAATTGTACTTATATTTCATTATGTACTGTTCTTATGTCTTACTTTTACACAGCAAGAATTCATATTCTTGCAGTTCTGGGGCTGTTTAATATCACTGTGCTATATATCAGAATAAATGGCATACTAATACAATAAAATGGTTGATAAACTAGAAAATACAAACATGACCAATTGCTAGAGATTTATTAAGCCAACTATTTTTAGCAAAAAATTAATATTTCACCAAGTAAAAAAGAAAAGATTGAACCAAAATTCATTCCTCAGATATTGGACAAATATACGCTTCAGTGTGATAAGGTCAATGAAATTTATTGAAAAAATGTCAAATGAGGTTATTTGCTAACTTATTACCAAGATGCTGGTTGTCTCTTTAAAATGAGGAGTGGTCCTAAGATGGTGGAAGAATAGGATGGGGAGACTATTTTCTTCCCCACAAAGTCATCGAAAGACCATTTGAATGCTGAGCAAATTCCACAAAACAAATTCTGAATGCTGGCAGAGGACACCAGGCACCCAGAAAGGCAGGCCATAGTCTTCAAAAGGAGGTAGAACAAAATATAAAAGATAAAAAGAGAGACAAAAGAGTTAAGGATGGAGACCCATCCCAGGGAGGGAGTCGTGAAAGAGAAGTTTCCAAACACCATGAAACCCTCTCACTGGCGCGTCTGTGGGGAGTTTTGGAATCTCAGAGGGCAACATAATTGGGAGGAAAAATAAATATATAAAACCCACAGATTACACGCCTAACCGCAACTTCCAGCAGAGAAATAGCCCAGACACTCGCATCCGCCACCAGCAAGCCGGGGCTGAATAGGGAGGCGCGAGCTGCATTGGTTAGGGTAAGGACCAGACCTGAATGCCCTGAGGGCAATCTGAGGTAACCAACATGAGATAGCAACCCAAACTGTGGGATAGTCAGAGAGAGAGAGAGAGAGAGAGAGAAGAGAGAGAAAGAGAGAGAGAGATTTTTCCTGCATAAAGCACTAACCTAAGGCACTGCCAGCCCGCTCACAGGCCAAAGGACTGAGCAAATATCAGAGGAGAGCTAGCCAGCAGTGGACCGGCCCATCCACCACCAGAGGCAGGGAGGCAGGCGGGTGCAGCCAGAGCCGGAAAGGGGCAAACTCGGCCCCAGAGATGGCAACCTCCACCAAACTGTGAGCAGGCTCCCAGTTGCTAACCAAGTTTTCCTGGGATCCTGGACAGTTGACATCTGCCAGGAGGGTTGCAGCCAGAGATCAGCTCCCCAGAGGAGACACATGGCATACTTGAGACAGCACTCCTGCTGCGCACGCAGGAAACCGAGTGGCTGGGACCAGGGAGGTGATAAGCACTGCCCACCTGGGGAGAGTGCCCTCACCAAGCACCTGGTCACCTGAGCTGCTCAGACCTGGGAAGGACATAAAACGCAGGCCCAACCAAGTCTGTGCCTTTGTGAAGTACCCAAGAACCTGAACCTGAGCAGCTTAGACCTGTGAAGTGCACGCAACCCAGGGCCAGCTTTAGACAGTTACCCTGCAGAGCAACCTGGAGCATGATCAGTGTAGACTAGGAAAGCACACATGCCATGAGTGGGGGCAAACCCAGTGTGGCCCAGCCACTGAGAGCACTCCCCACATACGGCAGTGATATTTGTTTGCAGTGTTCCTCCCTCCCCACAGCACAACTAAACAAGTGAGCCTAAATAAGTGACTGCCTTCGCCCCCTTGTGTCAGGGTGGAAATTAGACACTGAAGAGACTTGCAAAGAGAAGAAGCCAAAATAAAGAGAGGGAACCACTTTGGAAGTGACAGGTGCAACAGATTAAAACACTATAGCTAGCACTGGAGAAGGAAATGGCAACCCACTCCAGTATTCTTGCCTGGAGAATCCCAGGGACAGCGGAGCCTGGTGGGCTGCTGTCTATGGGATCGCACAGAGTCGGACACGACTGAAGCGACTTAGCAGTAGCAGTAGTTAGCACCAACTACATTGGAAGGGGCCTATAGACCTTGAGAAGAAGTATAAGCTGGATCAAGGAACTATCTGAAACTGAAATGACCCCACACTTCCTGCAACAGCTCCAGAGAAATCCCTAGATATATTTTACTATTATGATTTTTAAAATTAAAAAAAATTATTTTTAAGTCCTTTATTACTCCTTTAATTTTCATTTTTATAACCTACTATTACCTTGCAAAAAAAAAGACCCTATTTTTAAAGCAAATTTCATACATATTTTTTTATAATTTTTGTGATTTTGTTTTTTTTATTTCTATTTTTGAGAGTCTAAACTCTACTCTAGATTTTTAATCTTTGCTTTTTGGTATTTGCTGTCAATTTTTCACCTTTAAGAATCCAACATTTAGTACTCATTTTTATTTAGCAGTGTGATTACTGGCTTGATTGCCCTCTCCCCCTTTTGACTCTCCTTTTTCTGCCCCAGGTCACCTGTATCTCCTCCCTCCCTCTTCTCTTCACTACCCAACTCTGTGAATGTCTTTGGGTATTCTGGGCTGTGGATAACACTTAGAGAACTGATTACTGGCTAGTTCTGTCTCTCTCCTTTTGACTCCCCCTCTTCTCCTTCTGGTCACCTCTATCTCTCTCTTCCCTCTTCTCTTCTCCATGTAACTCTGAAAATCTCTCTGGGTGTCCCTCACTGTGGAGAATCTTTTCTCCATTAACCTAGATGTTTTATCACTGGTGCTGTATGGATGGAAAAGTCTTGAGGCTACTGTAAGGATAAGACTGAAAACCAGAGGCAGAAGGCTTAAGTCCAAAATCTGAGAACACCAGAAAACTCCTGACTCCAGGGAAAATTAATTGACAAGGGCTCATCCAAAAGCCTCCATACCTACACTGAAACCAAGCTCCACCCAAGAGCCAACAAGCTCCAGAGCAAGACGTACTACGCTAATTCTCCAGCAACACAGGAACACAGCCCTGAGGATTAAAGTACAGGCTATCCAAAGTCATTCCAAATCCACATACACCCCAAAACTCTCTCCTAGACACTTCACTGCACCCCAGAGAGAAGAGATCCATCTTCACCCACCAGAACACAAATGCAAGCTTCCCCAACCAGGAAATCCTGACAAGCCACTCATCCAACCCCACCCACAGGGAGGAACCTCCACAATAAAGAGGAACAACAAACTTCCAGCCTACAGAAAGGCCACCCCAAACACACCAATCTAAACAAGATGAAAAGGCAGAGAAATATCAGCAGGTGAAGGAACAAGATAAATGCCCACCAAACCAAACAAAAGAGGAGGAGATAGGGAATCTACCTGAAAAAGAATTCAGAATAATGATAGTAAAAATGATCCAAAATCTTGAAAACAAAATGAAGTTACAGATAAATAGTCTGGAGACAAGGATTGAGAAGATGCAAGAAATGTTTAACAAGGACCTAGAAGAAATAAAAACGAGTCAATCAATAATGAATAATGCAATAACTGAGATCAAAAACACTCCGAAGGGAACCAACAGTAGAATAACGGAGGCAGAAGATAGGATAAGTGAGGTGGAAGATAGAATGTTGGAAATAAATGTAGCAGAGAGGAAAAAAGAAAAAAAGAATTAAAAGAAATGAGGACAACCTCAGAGACCTCTGGGAAAATGTCAAACATCCCAACACTCAAATCACAGGAGTCCCAGAAGAAGACAAAAAGAAAGGGCATGAGCAAATACTTGAGGAGATAATAGTTGAAACCTTCCCTAAAATGGGGATGGAAATAGCCACCCAAGTCCAAGAAACCCAGAGAGTCTCAAACGGGATAAACCCAAGGCAAAACACCCCAAGACACATATTAATCAAATTAACAAAGATCAAACACAAAGAATAAATATTAAAAGCAGCAAGGGAAAAACAACAAATAACACACAAGGGGATTCCCATAAGGATAACAGCAGATCTTTCAATAGAAACTCTTCAAGCAAGAAGGGAATGGTAGTACATACTTAAAGTGATGAAAGAGAAAAACTTAAACCCAGATTACTGTACCCAGCAGGATCTCATTCAAATATGAAAGAGAAATCAAAAGCTTTACAGACAAGCAAAAGCTTATAGAATTCAGCAACACCAAACCAGCTCTTCAAAAAATGCTAAAGGATCTTCTCTAGACAGGAAACATGGAAAGGGTGTATAAACTCGAACCCAAAACAACAAAGCAAATGGCAACGGGATCATACTTATTAATAATTACCTTAAATGTAAATGGGTTGAATGTCCCAACCAAAAGACAAAGACTGGCTGAATGGATACAAAAACAAGACCCCTATATATGCTGTCTACAAGAGACCCACCTCAAAACAAGGGACACATACAGACTGAAAGTGAAGGGCTGGAAAAGTTATTTCAGGCAAATAGAGACCAAAAGAAAGCAGAAGTAGCAATACTCATATCAGATAAAATAGGCTTTGAAATAAAGGCTGTGAAAAGAGACAAAAAAGGACACTACATAATGATCAAAGGATAAATCCAAGAAGAAAATATAACAATTATAAATATATGTGCACTCAACATAGGAGCAGTGTAATATGTAAGGCAAATGCTAACAAGTATGAAAGGGGAAATTAACAGTAACACAATAATAGTGGGAGACTTTAATATCCCACTCACACCTATGGATAGATCAACTAAATAGATTATTAGCAAGGAAACACCAACTTTAAATGATACAATGGACCAGTTAGACCTAATTGATATCTAGAGGACATTTCACCCCCAAACAATGAATTTCACCTTTTTTTTTTTTCAAGTGCACTGAACCTTCTCCAGGATAAATGACATCCTGGGCCATAAATCTAGCCTTGGTAAGTTCAAAAAAATTGAAATTATTCCAAGCATCATTTCTTTTCTTTTCCTTTTTTTAACCAAGAACCCTGTATTTTATAGTAAGATTGCATTTTAAATCTTTTTTTGTATGTTTGTTTAAAAAAAAATAATACCTCATATAAAACCTTTAGAAACCTAGAACCACAAACATGAGAACAACTTACTGATGTTAGTCTTATAGCTCTTTCCACCTAATTACATAACCTTTTTTTAAATTAGTTTATTTTCAATTTTTTAACTTTGCAATATTGTATTTGTTTTGCCATAGATTGACATGAATCCAACATGGGTGTACATGTTTTCCCCTTCCAGAACGCCCCTTCCACCTCCCTCCCCATCCCATCCCTCCGGTTCATCCCGGTGCACCAGCCCCGAGGACCCTGTATCATGCGTCAAAACTGGACTGGCGATTCCTTTCACATATGATAATTTACATGCTTCCATGCCATTCTCTCATATCATCCCACCCTCGGCCTCTCCCATAGAGTCCATAATACTGTTCTATTTATCTGTGTCTCTTTTGATGTCTCAGACACAGGGTTATTTTTACCGATTGACTGAATACCATATGTATGTGTTAGTATACTGTATTGGTGTTTTTCTTTCTGACTTACTTCACTCTGTATAATAGGCTCCAGTTTCATCCACCTCATTAGGATTGATTCGAATGTGTTCTTTTTAATGGCTGAGTAATATTCCATTGTATATATGTACCACAGCTTCCTTATCCATTCTTCTGCTGATGGGCATCTAGGCTGCTTCCATATCCTGGCTATTATAAACAGCGCTGCGATGAACATTGGGGTACACGTGTCTCTTTCAAGTCTGGTTTCCTCAGTGTGTGTGCCCAGCAGTGGGATTGCTGGGTCATATGGCAGTTCTATTTCCAGTTTTTTAAGGAATCTCCACACTGTTCTCCATAGTGGCTGTACTAGTTTGCATTCTCACCAACAGTGTAAGAGGGTTCCTTTTGCTCCACACCCTATCCAGCATTTATTGCTTGTAGTCTTTTGGATGGCAGCCATTCCGACGGGCGTCAGATGGTACCTCATTGTGGTTTTGATTTGCATTTCTCTGATAATGAGTGATGTTGAGCATCTTTTCATGTGTTTGTTAGCCATCGGTATGTCTTCTTTGGAGAATTGTCTGTTTAGTTCTTTGGCCCACTTTTTGATTGGGTCGTTTATTTTTCTGGAATTGAGCTGCAGGAGTTGCTTGTATATTTTTGAGATTAATTGTTTGTCCGTTGCTTCATTTGCTATTATTTTCTCCCATTCCAAGGGCTGTCTTTTCACCTTGCTTATAGTTTCCTTTGTTGTGCAAAAGCTTTTAATTTTAATTGGGTCCCATTTGTTTATTTTTGCTTTTATTTCCAATATTCTGGGAGGTGGGTCATGTTTTATGATCACAATGTGGTAAGATTAGATGTCAACTACAAGAAAAAATCTATTAAAATTACAAACACATGGAGGCTAAACAACATGCTTCCAAATAAGCAACAAGTCACAGAAAAAATAAACAGAAATCAAAATATGCATAGAAATGAATGATAATGAAAACACAACAACCCAAAACCTATGGGAATCAGTAAAAGCAGTGCTAAGGGGAGGGTTAAGAGCAATACAAGCTTATCTCAAGAAACTGGAGAAAACTCAAATAAATAACCAAACTCTACACCTAAGGCAACTAGAAAAAGAAGAAATGAAAAACCCCAGGGTTAGCAGAAGGAAGGAAATCATAAAAATTAGGGCAGAAATAAATGAAAAAGAAACATAGAAGACCATAGCAAAAATAAAAAAAAACCTAAAAGCTGCCTCTTTGAGAAGATAAATAAAATAGAAAAAACATTAGCCAGTCTCATCAAGAAAAAAAGGAAGACTCAAATCAACAAAATTAGAAATGAAAATGGAGAAATCACAACAGACAATACAGAAATACAAAGGATCATAAGAGACTACTATCAACAACTATATGACAATAAAATGGACAACTTGGAAGAAACTGACAAATTCTTAGAAAAATATAACTTTCCAAAACTGAACCAGGAAGAAATAGAAAATCTTAACAGACCCATCACAAGCACGGAAATTGAAACTGCAGTCAGAAATCTTCCAGCAAACAAAAGCCCAGGACCAGACGGCTTCACAGCTGAATTCTACCAAAACTTTAGAGAAGAGCTAACACCTATCCTACTTAAACTCTTCCAGAAAATTGCAGAGGAAGGCAAACTTCCAAATTCATTCTATGAGGCCACCATCACCCTAATACCAAAACAAGACAAAGATGCCACAAAAAAAGAAAACTACAGGCCAATATCACTGATGAACATAGATGCAAAAATCCTCAACAAAATTCTACCAAACAGAATCCAACAACATATTAAAAACATCATACATCATGACCAAGTGGGCTTTATCCCAGGGAGGCAAGGATTCTTCAATATCCACAAATCAATCAATGTAATACATCACATTAACAAATTCAAAGATAAAAACCATATGATTATCTCAATAGGTGCAGAGAAAGCCTTTGACAGAATTCAACATCCATTTATGATAAAAACCCTCCAGAAAGCAGGCATAGAAGAAACATACCTCAACAAAATAAAAGTCATATATGATAAACCTACAGCAAACATTACCCTCAATGGTGAAAAATTGAAAGCATTTCTCTTAAAGTCAGGAACAAGACAAGGGTGCCCACTCAGAACACTACTATTCAACATAGTTTTGGAAGTTTTAGCCACAGCAATCCGAGAAGAAAAAGAAACAAAAGGAATCCAGATTGGAAAAGAAGAAGCAAAACTCTCACTGTTTGCAGATGACATGATCCTTTACATAGAAAACCCTAAAGACTACACCAGAAAATTACTATAGCTAATCAGTGAATATAGTAAAGTTGCAAGATATAAAATTAACACACAGAAATCCCTTGCATTCCTCTACACTAACAATGAGAAAACAGAAAAAGAAATTAAGAAACAATTCCATTCACCATTGCAATGAAAAGAATAAAATACTTAGGAATAAATCTACCTAAAGAAACAAATGACCTATATATAGAAAACTTATAAAACACTGGTGAAAGAAATCAAAGATGACACAAATAGATGGAGACATATACCATGTTCATGGATTGGAAGAATCAATGTAGTGAAAATGAGTATACTAGCCAAAGCAATCTATAGATTCAATGCAATCCCTACCAAGCTACCAATGGTATTTTTCAGAGAACTAGAACAAATAATTTCACAATTTTTATGGAAATACAAAAAACCTCGAATAGCCAGTCTTGAGAAAGAAGAATGGAACTGGAGGAATCAACTTGCCTTACTTCATACTATACTACAAAGCTACAATCATGAAGACAGTATAGTACTGGCACAAAGATGGTAATATAGATCAATGGAACAAAATAGAAAGCCCAGAGATAAATCCACACACCTATGGACACCTTATCTTTGACAAAGGAGGCAAGAATATACAATGGAGAGAAGACAATCTCTTTAACAAGTGGTGCTGGGAAAACTGCTCAACCACTTGTAAAAGAATGATACTAGAACACTTCCTAACACCATATACAAAAATAAACTCAAAATGGTTTAAAGATCTAAACATAAAACCAGAAACAATAAAACTCCTAGAGGAAAACATAGGCAAACACTCTCTGACATAAATCACAGCAGGATTCTCTATGACCCTCCTCCTAGAGTAATGGAAATAAAAGCAAGAATAAACAAATGAGACCTAATTAAATTTAAAAGCTTTTGCACAATGAATGAAACTATAAGCAAAGTGAAAAGACAGCCTTCAGAATGGGAGAAAATAATAGCAAAAGAAGCAACTGACAAAGAATTAATCTCAAAAATATACAAGCAGACCCTCAGCCTAATTCCAGAGAAATAAATGACCCAATCAAAAAATGCGCCAAAGAACTAAACAGACATTTCTTCTAAGAAGACATACAGATGGCTAACAAACACATGAAAAGATGCTCAACATCACTCATTATCAGAGAAATGCAAATCAAAACCACAATGAGGTACCATTTCACGCCCATCAGAATGGCCGCCATCCAAAAGACTACAAGTAATAAATGCTGGAGAGGATGTGGAGAAAAGAGAACCCTCTTACACTGTTGGTGGGAATGCAAACTAGTACACCCGCTATGGAGAACAGTGGGGAGATTCCTTAAAAAACTGGAAATCGAATTGCCATACTACCCAGCAATCCCACTCATGGCCATACACACCAGGAAATAATAATTGAAAGAGATACGTGTACCCCAATGTTCATCACAGCACTGTTTACAATAGCCAGGACATGGAAGTAACCTAGATGTCCATCGGCAGATGAATGGATAAGCAAGCTGTAGTATATACACAATGGTATATTACTCAGCCATTAAAAAGAATGCATTTGAATCAGTTCTAATGAGGTGGATGAAACTGGAGCCTGTTATACAGAGTGAAGTAAGTCAGAAAGAAAAACACCAATACAGTATACTAACACATATATGTGGAATTTAGAAAGATGGTAACGATGACCCTATATGTGAGCAAAAGAGACACAGATGGATAGAACAGTCTTTTGGACTCTGTGGGAGGAGGCGAGGGTGGGATGATTTGAGAGCATAGCATTGAAAAATGTATATTATCATACGTGAAACAGATTGCCAGTCCAGGTTCGATCCGTGAGACAGGGTTCTCAGGGCTGTGCACTGGGATGACCCTGAGGGATGGGATGGGGAGGGAGGATGGGGAGGATGGGGAACACATGTACCCCCATGGCTGATTCATGTCAATGTATGGCAAAAACCACTACAATATTGTAAAGTAAGTAGCCTCCAATTAAAACAAATAAATTAATTAAATAAACAAATAAATAAAATGAGGTGTATTTTCTCTTTAGCTGCCTAAGGTTATGTTATAAAGAAGAAAAATATTATTCTTCAATTTTTATATTTTTAAAATTTGTCATAAATTAGTAATTTAATATGTCACATTAAGATGCAGAAAAATATCAAAATAATTCAAACCCCACGTTAATAGAATAAACCTTGAAATTGACATGTTTATACATAACAATGTATATTACTATATTTTGTTAAGTTTCCAAAAACCTGCACTATATTATATTTTCATTTTCTTCAGTTACAATTTACTGGCATCGTTTTTTTTTAAGAAATTTGCTTCCAAGTTTTGGCTGTTGGCATCTGTATAGATGAGTATGAAGCATCTCCACTCTGAATGAGCAGGAGACAGAGCTGCTCATATCCACAGCTGGAATGGAGCTGCTTCTATGAAAATGGGAAGTAGCAGCTGCAGTGAACATAAATTGTGTAACTGATTTGATTTTGCAAAGCAAACACATTCTTCGTGCTATGATTTAGCTTGCTAATTAGGCCTTCCATAATCAAAAGAACTTTGGAAGAAAATAATTCTGGATCAAGCTCAACTTCTATACTTCTGAGATCTCCTTAAAAAATTTTCCACATTTTCAAAACCAGTGTAACTCAGACTGAATGCCTTCAACAAGAGGATGATTTGCAAATAATGCCCCTTTGGGTAAATGCGTCTGGTGTCAGACTCTTACTACAATTGAATAAATAGGGAAGTTGAACAGGAGAATATCAATCTATCTATGACACCTGCATCTTGAGAACTACGCAAATGAAAAGCAGTACATTTCCTCTTGTTTTGTTGCAGGTGTCAGCAAACTTTTTCTGTAAAGGGCCATAGCAAATATCTCAGACTTTGTGTGCCATAGGCTTTATGGTACAACTATTCAATGTTTCCTTAGGAAGAAAGCAACTATAGACAATATGCAAATAAATGAGCATGGCTATGTTCCAATAAAACTTTATTTACAAAAACAAGTAATGGGTCAGAATTGCCAATCTTGGTCTATTTAAGTTTTAAAAATGAAAGTCAATGATAACCTAAGCAGTATTAGTAAATATGACATCATGTTGTCAAACCAACACTGTATTATATGTAATTCATATCTGCTATATGTTATATCGGAGAAGGCAATGGCACCCCACTCTAGTACTCTTGCCTGGAAAATCCCATGGACCGAGGAGCCTGGTGGGCTGCAGTCCATGTGGTCGCTGAGTTGGACACGACTGAGCGACTTCACTTTCACTTTTCCCTTTCATGCACTGGAGAGGGAAATGGCAACCCACTCCAGTATTCTTGCCTGGAGAATCCCAGGGTCGGCAGAGCCTGGTGGGCTTCCGTCTATGGGGTCGCACAGAGTTGGACATGACTGAAGTGACTTAGAAGTAGCAGCATATGTTATACAGAGAGGGAATCTGCATACACAGTAGGTAATATACTTGTGTATGTGTATATATATATGTGCAAATGCATATGTATATTTAGAGACAGAGAAAATTATACATACAGGACACATAAAGTAAGTGTGAAATAAGAGAGGAGAATAGAAAATTATGGAAGAAGTTGAATCTTGACTAACGATGTAATAAGAACAACTGTATGAGAAAATTGATGACTTGTATAGGGGCTTCCCTTGTGGCTCAGCTGGTAAAGGATCTGCCTGCAATGCAGGAGACCTAGGTTCGATACCTGGGTTGGGACAATCCCCTAAAGAAGGGAAAGTCTACCCACTCCAGTATTCTGACCTGGAGAATTCCATGGACTGTATAGTCCATGGGGTTGCAAAGAGTCGGACACAATTGAGCAACTTTCACCTCACTTCACCTTCGTGTGTAACATGAATGTAGAAGTTTAATCAATTAAACATATATGCTGAGTACTTTTATGAGCTGAAAACTCTTCTATTATTAATAGAAATGAAATAAATCATGCTTGTCTTTTAGAAGCTCAGCTTAGAGTTGACATGTATGCATATAATATCATAACCAGGAAAATCTTAATATAAACACATATGTATAATGTAATATATATCACATTATATTGTAAAAATATTATATATGCATGTATGTGTGTGTATATATACATACATGTGTATATATACACATATGTGTATATACTTATGTGTCTATATATATAATGTGAGATATATATATATCTCACATTAATAGTACAGACAACAAACATTATTGAAATTGGGAAAGAAGAGAATAGAGAGCTGTGTGATGGGATGAAAGGCCCTTAAAGAAGACTTTAAGCTTTAAAATGGACTTTGAAATATGAGTAAATGGATTCAATTTATGTTAGGAGGAAGGGGATATAGTTTTACATGCTGCAGAACCCTGAGCCCAGGTAATTGGTAGGAAATTTTAAGCTGAGCTAATGTGAAAGATAAACTTATTTTTATTGTTCTTTTTTTAAATAATTTTTTGATGTGGACCATTTTAAAGTCTTTCTTGAATTTGTTATAATATTGCTTCTGTTTTATGGTTTGGGGTTTTGGCCCTGAGGCATATGGCATCTTAGCTCCTTGACCAGGGACAGAACCTAACACCTACTGCATTGGAAGATGAAGTCTTAACCACTGGACTACTACAGAGGTCCCAAGATTTTTAAAGATCAGACTGGAGCACAACTGGAAAAAAGCCTTGAATATCAGATAAAGTTTGTTTTTTTATTTTTAATTAGTTTATTTTCTATTTTTTAACTTTACAATATTGTATTTGTTTTGCCAAACATTGACATGAATCCAACATGAGTGTACATGTTTCCCCCTTCCACCTCCCTCCCCATTCCATCCCTCCGGGTCATCCTGGTGCACCAGCCCCGAGCACCCTGTATCATGCATCAATCCTGGACTGACGATTCCTTTCACATATGATAATTTCCATGATTCAATGCCATTCTCCCATATCATCCCACCCTCGGCCTCTCCCATAGAGTCCATAATACTGTTCTATTTATCTGTATCTCTTTTGATGTCTCGGATACAGGGTTATTTTTACCGATTGACTAAATACCATATATATGTGTTAGTATACTGTATTGGTGTTCTTCTTTCTGACTTACTTCACTCTGTATAATAGGCTCCAGTTTCATCCACCTCATTAGAATTGATTCGAATGTATTCTTTTTAATGGCTGAGTAATATTCCATTGTGTATATGTACCACAGCTTCCTTATCCATTCGTCTGCTGATGGGCATCTAGGCTGCTTCCATGTCCTAGCTATTATAAACAGTGCTGCGATGAACATTGGCGTACATGTGTCTCTTTCAGTTCTGGTTTCCTCAGTGTGTACGCCCAGCAGTGGGATTGCTGGGTCATATGGCAGTTCTATTTCCAGTTTTTTGAGGTATCTCCACACTGTTCTCCATAGTGGCTGCACTAGTTTGCATTCCTACCAACAATGTAAGAGGGTTCCCTTTTCTCCACACCTTCTCCAGATAAAGTTTTAACTTTATTTTATAACCAATGTAGAACTAGTTCTTAACCAGAGAAGCAACTTAACGAAACTACTTTTCAAGGTGATTCCTCCAGCACAGGTTGTAAAATGTGATGATCCCAGAAGGTGGAAGAGGGCACTGAAGCTGACAGGGGAGGTGGTTCCAAAGTGGGTGGAGAGAGAAGAAACAGTGTGTTGGCAATGCCAGTGAAACTGAAGAGGTGTGTCACTGAGCCAGACTAGAGCAACTATCATATAAACAAACCTCTGGCATGCCCATTTGCTTAATGCAAATATAATATTATGAGCCAAAGAATATGCTAAGCAGTGACACTTTTACTCATATTCATATGTTTTATCTTACACAAATGATAGAATTTGCTAAATGACTGGGACTTTGACATGGAATGTCTAGCACAACACACCAATAGTTGTTTAAGGAAAAATAGCCTCAACAATTTCAAAGACAGTTTAGAATCAAACAAATTGAAGAAATGCTAGCAACTTTGAAAGCCGAACTTGTTGAGAGGACAATACTGTGTGTAATGAATCTCCCTACTAGGAATGCTTCTGGCTCAGGGTCTCTGTTCTGTTTCCTTTGCATCTGTCATGTTCAAATTGCTCAGCATCCATCCCTCCCTTCATTCAGGACCCAGCTCAAATGACTGCCCCTAACCACACACCCAATCTCAACCAGTTACTCTCCCACTACTTTCTATTCTTCCACTTTATTTTTTCACAATTTTACAAAACTGTATAAAGTTATTTGTGTTTTGCTTTTCCATGGTCTTTGCATATGTATTTTTTGACAATGGGGACATTGCCTTACTTTGCTATTCCTGTGTCTCTGGTACCTAGAACAGAACCTGGCCCATAGAAAGCACTCAACACATATGAACCAAATGGAAAAATGAGTGATTAAATTAACTGTGCACATAAACAGACTTGATCATTTCTTGTTACCACTGGCCCCATCAGTAGCCTAGTCCTAATCACATAAGTGGATTAATGCAAACATCTCCTATTTCTCTTGAGATTCTAACCTCCTGTTTCAAATAGTCTTTACACGCTGAAGAGAAATGTATCTTACGAAACCCCCACTGTGATCAAGACAGTTTATAGAATTGAAGGTCTCCCCCTCATGTGAAATAAAACTGAAATTACTCATCCATTAATTATTAAAGCTTAAACTATAAATTATAAAGCTCTCAGAAGTGTTGTTCCTCGGCAGCTACCTAATGTCATTTCCTAAGATTTCAACCTACTTTTCTCAGTCAAGCTTCTTTCTTGAGGGTTGCCTGCAAACTCTAAGAATGTTCTTTCTTTTTCATTTTAATTTTTAATTGGCTTATAACTGCCTTACGATATTGTGTTAGCTTCTGCCATACATCAACATGAATCAGCCATAGGTTTACATATGTCCCCTCCCTCTTAAACAACCCTCCCACCTCCCACCCCATCCCACCACTCTACGTTGTCACAGTCTTCTCCTTGTGCTTTTACATGGACTATTGCTAATGCACAAAAGACATTTTCCATTGAAATTCACTCATCCAAACCCTGCCAAGCATTCACAGACCATCTCAAGTAACTTATACTCCATGAAATCTTCTCTGATCTATTATACGCTTTGCCTTCATGCTTGAATTAAACACTTCTTTAAATGTTTTCTCTAGCAATGTTTTAGGGTGACTCTACAAATGTTTTGCCTTCACAATGAATTTTTAAACATCGCAGATGAATCAATTTTTGAGAATTACAAGGAAAATATTTCTCTTCTACTCTGCAAGGAACCTACCACAATGAATAATGCTTATTTATAACTTCTTAAGTTCAAATATAATTATTTAAAATTTTTGCTTACAGTTTTGAATCTGGGTTTTTAAAAAATATACATACATTTATATGCACACCTCAGAACTGAAAGATTATCTCTGTACCACAATTTAACATGTGTAAGGATTATTCCTTCTCCAAGTTCTACCATTGAGAGTGCCTTTTGTGACACAGTTGCATCCACTTATGGCACTTACCACTACTTGTATCTTTGCCTCTTTGCCCACAGGGTGATCTCCTTCATTTTGTATTGCTAGAAGCAAACTGGTTTAATTTGCTCCTACTAGTTGCCCTACAGCTGT
The DNA here is from genome assembly GCF_054371585.1 of Giraffa tippelskirchi. Taxonomy (NCBI): domain Eukaryota; kingdom Metazoa; phylum Chordata; class Mammalia; order Artiodactyla; family Giraffidae; genus Giraffa; species Giraffa tippelskirchi. The sequence continues at coordinate 110,799,489 of NC_137278.1, read as the reverse complement.
GTCACATCATGCCACCTGGTGCCAGAGCAGGCTTTATTCTCTTTTGCTTTGGCTTCCCAAGTAGCAAACTGTATCATTTCCTGACATATCACAGCTGTTTGACAGTTCTTTTCTTTTTACAATCTAACCCCTGAACACATTAAACACAGTTGAATTGTACCAAGTACTTGTGATTACACAAGTACAGTAATAACACACTGACTGTATTTTTAAAGCCATGTTGGGTCCTATACTGCCATGTTATCATACACAAGTCTTATAATTTCTTTGGATGTCATACTTCAAAGGAAAAGTTTTCTCAACATCTTCTAAGAGTCACAGATTATGGATAATTTCTTCTTCACTACATCTGTAGTTTGGTGTTCCTGCTCTGTCAGTGATGCTTGTGTATGTTTTATTCTTTCAAGTTTTTTGTAACAATTAATCAAATCTCCTCTCTGTCTATGGGGTTGCACAGAGTCGGCCATGACTGAAGCGACTTAGCAGCAGCAGCAGCAGCAGCAACAACACTTGGTGACTTTTAAGATTACTAGTGAGAATATAAATGCCAAATTATTCTCTTCAGCCTATGTATGTTTCATCCTTAATTTCATGGTTTGTGGTTGCTTGAATCTTTTACATATATTTTTTAAAATATCATATCACATCCCTGAACAAATCAAGTTTCATTCCTTGCTTCCATCATTGAATATATATACTACCCTTAATTAAATAGGACAAGATGGGCTGTACACAAATACTCTAATTCACTTGATATCAGCAAAGGATTGAATTCTGTTTTCTTGAAAGAGCTTTTAGGCGTTAAGAGTATTCCTCTAAAAAGCCAAATGGCTTCCAGAACTCAGACCTATTCTTGATAAGAGTCTATGAAACTCATGGATATAGCTGAAAGATTTTTATAGGGTTCTTTACTTTTTATTGTAAAGCAAATATTACACTTTCTCTTTTAAACTATTTTCTCAAGAAGTACAGTGAATCTAGATACAAGAATTAGGAAGTAAGACTAGAGATATATAAACTAAGTAGCAGTAGTAGGTTAGTCACTCAGTCATGTCTGACTCCTTGCAACCCCATGGACTGTTGCCCACCAGGCTCCTCTGTCCACCATGGAGTTCTCCAGGCAAGAATGCTGGAGTGGATAGTCATTCCCTTCTCCAGGGGATCTTCCCAAACCACAGATCGAACCCAGGTCTCCTGCATTGCAGGCAGATTCTTTACCACTGAGCCACCAGGGAAGCCCCAAGTAAACTAAACATCCATGTAACAGAGTGACTAATCCAGAAGCAATTCCACCAAGATTTTTGTGTGGATGAAAATTTCAAAGTGGTAGCATAGAGTGGAAGACCATACGATAATAAAGGGAAAAGATAAAACATTTTAAGCAGCTTTTCCTCCTTCTATTATACATTCTATTCTGAAATTTTTCAGGCAAGAGAAAATATATAAACAATATCGTGAACATACCAGCTAGTTTAAGTACAGCATGTAATTCCCTCATTTCACTCTCTCCTTCTTCAAAGAAAACATCTAACTAAATATTTATGTGTAATTCTCAGACACATTTTATTCTTTTACTATTCCTAAGAAAGTCTTTATTCAACATAGTTTGTGAAATACATCAATGTTAATATATGTGGCTCTAAGATATTTATTTGTACTGCTACATAGTATTATATTATATATTATATATTATACTACATTTATTTGTGATATTATAACATTGCTACTGTAATATTGCTGCATGTAATATTATACATGCATATCTGTCTCCTTGTGCAAACAACTTTCTAAAGTATATAATTAGAATGGAATTTCATAGGCTAAATTCATTTTTTATTTACTAGATAGTGTATAGTCAACTTTTTCTCAAAGGAGGCTATACCAGACAGATTTGGGTCAAAGTGCAGTTTTACTTCATCCACATTTTTGAATCACTAGAGTATTTATTTTGGCCAGTTTGGAGTAAAATTAGATATGGTTGTGATTTCAATTCAGATTCCCATTGTATTAATGCAATTGATAATCTTTTCATAATATTTTTGGGTTTGGGGCTCTCTCTTCCAACAAAATGTATCTTTTGCCAACATTTCCAGAAGACATTTTTGTTATAAATTTGGACATGCGTTTCATATAATCTATGCACTAATCCTTTGTCAGTTACATGTATTGCAACATTTTTTCCTGTATCTACATGTATCTGTCACATTTCATGAAGAAGTTTTTAATGTTAATGCAGAAAATTGAGCTATCTTTTCTTTCATGGTTACTGCTTTTTGTATCTTACATATCCTTTCCTAACAAAAGCTATTGTAGTATTTTTCTACAAATTTTTGTTTCCATGCTTTTATTTTTAATCAATCTGCAATTCGTGTGTGTATTGAATGTGGGATGCTAACTAGGTTTTCTTTTCCATATGATTAACCAATTGACTAACAGACAATTTTTACCAAGCAATATGTTCTTTCTTCTTAATCTATAGGGTTTCTGCTGTCATAAATCAAGTTTTAAAAGATGCATGGATGTGCTTTGCTCATAATGAGTCTTGATATCTTATAATAAGTGTATTAGAATAAATCTAGTAACTGAATACTCTCATCACCTTTTATTCTTTTACAAGATTGATATTCCCAAACTCATTCTATTAATATGAGGCCACCATCACCCTGATACCAATACCAAAGATATTATAAAAAAGAAAATTATAGCCCAAGATCACTGATAAACATAGATGCCAACATTCTCAACAAAATACTAGCTACATATAAAACAATTAAACTAGAATATTCTCTAACACCATACATAAAGTCAAAATGTATTAAAGAACTAAATCTGATATTACTCACTAAAGTAAGATCAGATACTATAAAACTTTTAGAGGAAAACCTAAGCAGGACACTCGATGACATAAATCACAGCAATATCTTTTTGGGTCTACCTCTAGAGTTGCTGTTGTAATGAAAATAAAAATAAACAAATGAGACCTAATTAAAATTAAAAACTTTTGTATATGAAAGGAAGCCATAAACAAAACAAAAGATCAACTTACAAAATGGGAGAAAATATTTGCAAACAGAGTGACTAACAAGGGATTAACCTTCAAAATATACAAATATTTCATGCACCTCAATGTCAAAAAAAAGAAACAACTCCATCAAAAAAATGGGCAGAAGATCTAAGTAGACATTTTTCCAAAGAAGGTCTACAGATGGCCAAAAAGCACATTAAAAGGCAATGAATATCATACATAAATCATTAGAGAAATGCAAATCAAACCTACAATGGGTATCATCTCACACTTGTTGAGAATGAGAATCATGAAAAAAGTCTACAAAGAATAATTGTTGGAGAGGGTGTGGCGAAAAGGGAGCCCTCTTTACACAACTGGCAGAAATGTAAATTGGTACAACCACTATGGAGAACAGTAGAGAAATTCCTTTAAAAACTAAAAATAGAACCACCCTATGATCGAGTAATCCCACTCCTGAATATATATTCAGAGAAAACCATAATTCAAAAAGATATATGTATCCCAATGCTCATAGCAGCAGTATTTACAACAAAACATAAGACATGGAAGCAATCTATGAATAAAGAGTGGTACATATAAACAATGGAATATTAGCCACAAAAAGAACAAAATAATGTTATTTACTGCAGCATGGATGGACATAGAAATTGTCATACTAAGCGAAGTAATTCAGACAGAGAAAGACAAATATCATATATTATCACTTAGATGTGAATATTTAAAAATATATATATACAAATGAATTTATTTACAAAATAGAAACAGATTCAGACTTCAAAATAAACTTACGGTTACCAAATGGGAAAGGTAAGCATTAGGGATGGTTTAGGATAAAATAGGGATTACCTAGGAGTTTGGAATTAATATATACACACTCCTACTTATAAAATAGATAATCAACAAGGACCTACAATATAGCACAGGGAAATACATTCAGTATTCTGTAATAATCTATATGGAAAAAAAGGCCTGGAGAATATATAAGTGAAAGTGTTACTTGCTCAGTTCTGTCCAACTTTTTGAGACCCCCATGGACTGTTGCCTGCCAGGATCTTCTGTCCATGGAATTCTCCAGGCAAAAAATACTGCAGTGGGTAGCCATTCCCTTCTCCAAGAGATCTTCCAGACCCAGAGATAAAACCCGTTAATCTTGCATCTCCTGCATTGGCAGGAAGATTCTTTACCATCTGTACCATTATATATATGTGTGGCTTTCCAGGTGGTGAAGATGGTAAAGAATCTGCCTGCCAGTGCAGGAGATGCAAGGGATGCGTGTTTGATCCCTGGGTCCAGAAGATCTCCTGGAGTAGAAAATGGCAACTCTCTCCAGTATTCTTGTCTTGTATTGCACTGAAAAAATAATTGCTATGTTTAATTGAGTTCTGCTACCAACTAATGTGCTTTATATCTCTACTATTTTAAAATTTATTATTTTATTTTTTGAAATTAGTTTATTTTCTATTTTTTAACTTTACAATATTGTATTAGTTTTGCCAAACATTGACATGAATCCACCATGGGTGTACATGTTTTCCCCTTCCAGAATCCCCCTTCCACCTCCCTGCCCATCCCATCCCTCTGGGTCATCCCAGTGTACCAGCCCTGAGCACCCTGTATCATGCATCGAACCTAGACTGGCAATTCCCTTCACATATGACAATTTCCGTGCTTCAATGCCTTTCTCCCATAATAAAGTGTTTTTTTCATACAGATCACAAACATCACTTGCATTTATATCTAGGTATTTCATATTTCTGTTCCTAAGTAAGTGACCTTTACAAATTATAATTTCTAAAAGTTATGTAGAAAAGCCATTGATTCATCTGTGTCAACTTTATAAACAGCCAAACTGCTTTATTTCTATATTCAATATTTTTTGACAGTTTTGAGACTTATGTGATAACAACTGATCTGTGGATGATTATAATTTTTCTTCATTTGTAATTTTTATTCTCCTTCTTTACTTCACCTTCATTTTTGTGCTCACCAGTAGTTTCCATCACAGATAGAATTAAAATGGAGAAAACAGACCTCATTGCCCTACTCTTATCTTTAAAGGAAATACTTAATAAATTTTGTCAGTGATATTCTTTAATTTTATGTAGTTTTCTTTTATCAGAGTAAGAAATTGTAAATATCTTCCAAGTTTAATGGAATATTATTATTTTATCATTAATGTTTAATATTAATGAGTGCTAAATTATATCAAATGTTTTTCATCAGTCTATTGAGATGGTCATATTGTTATTTGTTTCAACATCAATGTGCAGAATTACACTGATAGACTTTCTAACGTTTTTGCATTTTGGGGATAAATCCACCTGTGTGTAATATGTTAATCTCTCTTACACATAGTCAAAATGAATTTAATAATAATTATTTCAAATTTTTGTATGTTTTTACAAATTATATTTACTTATAATTTACTCTCTTACTTTCTGCCTTGTCATCAAGATCATACTGATCTCATAAGTAGATCTCTGTACTATGGACATTTGTTTGAATTCATTTGTTAAATAATACAGGCCTTCAGTTCAGTTCAGTTCAGTCGCTCAGTCATGTCCGAATACAGGCCTACCTAGTAGTTTAATATTCATAATATCTGATGGATAACTTTATAGCTACTGATTAACCTGACTAAATTTCCTTATTGATCAAAAATATATCCAGAACTTCTTTTGTAGTCATTGGTAAACTATGGCTGAAGGGAAAAATCCAACTTGTTGCCTATCTTCATAAATAAAGGTTTGTTGAAACAGAGTCACTCCCACTTATGTACATATTGTCTTTGAGGCATTCATGCTACAAATAGCCAAGCTGAAAAGTTAGGACAGACCACTTAACTTACAAAGTATAGTTATTATTTAGCCTTACTATTCAGCCCTTTGCAGGAAAAGTTCACTCAGAGATGATAAGATGCCAATTAACATTTACTGAAATTATTATCAATAACAGTATCAATATTTGTTTTACATATTAGCATCATTGTCATGAGGGAAGTTTGTGCTTTCCCAGGTTGGGCAATAGATAGGATAGAATTGTAAGTGGTGAAGTTCTTACTTGACTGCTGATGTCATGAGCTGGCTTCAGGTTCTATGAGCTTGTCCAATATTTAAAACTTCTCTCTCATATGAAACATTTTGTACATTCTTCAGAAATCCCCCCTTGCTGGGGCTATTATCTGCATTTCCCTCGATTTTCAAGTAATGTACTATCAGCTCACTTTTTTAGTGTTTCTACAATCAGTAGATATCTAGCAATGCCAGTTAGATTTCTTCCTCTTTGTACAGTATCATATATAAACCCATGCTGCTGTGCTCACTTACAACCATCAACACAACTGGTCTGTATATTATTTTCCACAACCTGGTAATAATGCAACAGTAGTTCTCTTTAGCTTCTACCATCAAATAAGCCATCTCTGGCTTTTTTAAAGTATCATTTCTCCATTTTGCTTTTAATTGAAGTATAGTTTATTTACAATATTTTGTTAATTTTAGATGTATAGCAAAGTGATTCATATATATATACATTTAAGGTTATTTTCTATTACAAGTTATCACAAGATATTAAATATTGTTCTCTGTTATATAGTAAATCCTTGTTGATTATCTATTTTAGATATAATAGTTTGTATCTGTTAATATCATACTCCTAATTTACCCTTTCCAACCTCCCTTTCCCCATTGAGTTTGTGTTCTATGTGAATCTGTTTTATGTTTTGTACATAAATTCATTTGTATTACTTTTTAGATGCCAGGTACAACTGATATCATATAATGCTTATCTTTCTCTGTCTGACTTACTACACTTACTATGGTATTCTCTAGGTCCATCCATGTTTCTGAAAATGGTAATATTTCATTCTTTTTTAAAGCAATTATGCGGAAAAAGAACAAAGCTGCAAGCATAATTCTCCCAGACTTCAGTCAATACTACAGTATCGATTACAGTAATCAAAAAGCGTGGTATTGGCACAAAAATGGGACAGAATAGAGAGCTCACAAGTAAACTCACCCACCTACAGTCAATTAATCTATAACAAAGAAGATAAGAATATACAATGGAGAAAAAAAAGTCTCTTCAGCAAGTTGAGTCTGAAAAGCTGGACATTCTCATATAAATCAGTGAACTTGGGATGCTCCCTCACACCATATACAAAAATAAACTCAAAATGCTTTAAAGACCTAAGTATAAGACATGGCACCATATATCTCCTCGAAGAGAATATAGACAAACATTCTCAGACATAAGTTGCAGCAATACTGTCTTAGATCAGTCTCCCAATGCAAAACAAAATCAAAATTAAACAAATGGGACCTAATAAACTTAAAAGTTTCGGATATAAAAGGAAACCAACAAAATGAAAAGACAATCTATGGAATGGGAGAAAAATATTTGCAGATGATGCAACTGGCAAAGGGTTAATATCCAAAATATACAGATAGCTTGTACATCTCAATATCAGAAAGCAAACAACCAAAAAAAGTGCAGAAGACCTAAATAGATTATTTCACCAAAGAAGACATACAGATGGCTAACAGGCACATGAAAAAGGTGCTTAGCAATGCTGATTATTAGAGAAAAGCAAATCAAAACCACTATAGGGTACCATCTCACACCTGTCAGATTGGCTATTCTCAAAAAGTCTATAAATATTAAATACTGGAAAGGGTGTGGAGAAAAAAGGAACCCTCCTACAATGTTGGTGAGAATGTAAATTGGAACAGCTACTATAGAGAACAGCATGGAGGTGCTTACAAATCTAAAAAATAGAGTTAACATACACTCCAATAATCCCACCCCTGGGTATATATCTGGAAAAGATGAAAATTCTAATTTGGAGAGATGCATGCACCCCAATATTCACCATAGCACTAGCTAAGACACACAAACAACCCAAATTCTCATCAAGAAACAATGTGTTTAAGACATGGTACCTCCAAACGATGGAATATTACTTAGTCATTTCTTGTTCTTGAGATTTTCCAAAGGGGCTTTGGGAGACAAATGTTTTCTAAATTAATCCTGTGGAAGCCATTCTTTTTTCCTGGGCTTTGGTGATGGATCAATAGTCCTATCCCTTCTCTTTCTGAGACTGGGATTACTAGCATAGCTTAAGAGAAAGAAATTCTCCCAAAAATAACTTTCACTCTCAATTATTTTATAACCTTGATACATGTGACAAGTTAAGAGTATTTCACTAATTCTCAGAAAACAATTTTGAAATTTACACATAAGTCTCTGGTACCTGACAGCCATCAACTCATGGTGACTCAGACAAAATTGGATGAATCTCATTTACACAGACCATTTTACTGACTGACCTAACTGTGCAACAGGACATGTGTCAGTCCAGATCTCCAACTTATTGCCACAGTTACTGATGATTTTTTAAATTAGAAACTGTCTTCTGGCATAGCTCTGTTCTTTGAAAAGTATCTCTGATATAATTGTGAAGATTGAATGAGACAACATGTGTGATAGTTACTTTTACAATGCCTGGCACAGAGAGGAGATAAAATAAATGCATGTTTCTTTCCCCGACTTCCGACTTGTAAAGCGTCTGCCTACAATGCAAGAGACCCAGGTTCGATCCCTGGGTCAGGAAGATCTCCTAGAGAAGGAAATGGCAACCTACTCCAGTATTCTTGCCTGGAAAATGCCATGGACAGAGGAGCCTCTTAGGCTGCAATCCATGGGGTCGCAAAAAGTCAGACACGACTGAGAGATTTCACTTTCAGTTTTCTTTTGATATGCCAAACTACTGTATCAGAAGTCTCAGATTTAAAGTTTATCTGTTGAATTACCTGCATGATGATAACTCACTAGAACTTGGTATAAGAAACCCCTTTGACAAGATCTTTACTCTTCAGGTCATCAGTTTCAACAAACAAGCCTCACACATTGCCTTATCTGGCCAGCTCAGATATATATTTACATTTGAAAACTGTCTTTATTACATTTTCCAATAAGATTCGAAATTCCTTCCTGTCTGTTTACTAATAAAATAATCATAGCATTGTACTTGATTATACAGCTTAAATTCCAGTTGAGCTATTTCAAATCTTAAAAGATGATGCTGTCAAAGTGCTGCATTCAATATGACAGCAAATTTGGAATATTCAGCAGTGGCCACAGGACTGGAAAATGTCAGTTTTCATTCCAATCACAAAGAAAGGCAATGCCAAAGAATGCTCAAACTACTGCACAATTGCACTCATCTCACACGCTAACAAAGTAATGCACAAAATTCTCAAAGCCAGGCTTCAACAATACATGAACCATGAACTTCCAGATGTTCAAGTTGGTTTTAGAAAAGGCAGAGGAACCAGAGATCAAATTGCCAACATCCGTTGGATTATCAAAAAAGCAAGAGAGTTCCAGAAAAACATCTACCTCTGCTTTATTGACTATGCCAAAGCCTTTGACTGTGTGGATCACAACAAACTCTGAAAAATTCTGAAAAAGATGGGAATACCAGACCACCTGACCTACCTCTTGAGAAATCTGCATGCAGGCCAGGAAACAACAGTTGGAACTGGACATGGAACAACAGACTGGTTCCAAATAGGAAAAGGAGTACGTCAAGGCTGTATATTGTCACTGTGCTTATTTAACTTCTCTGCAGAGTCCATCATGAGAAACGCTGGGCTGGAAGAAGCACAAGCTGGAATCGAGTTTGCTGGGAGAAATATCAATAACCTCAGATATACAGATGACACCACCCTTATGGCAGAAGCAAAGAACTAAAGAGTCTCTTGATGAAAGTGAAAGAGGAGAGTGAAAATTTGGCTTAAAGCTCAACATTCAGAAAACTAAGATCATGGCATCTGGCCCCATCACTTCATGACAAATAAATGGGGAAATGGGAAACAGTGGCTGACTTTATTTTTCTGGGCTCCAAAATCACTGCAGATGGTGATTGCAGCCATGAAATTAAAACACACTTGCTCCTTGGAAGAAAAGCTATGACCAACCTAGATAGCATATTAAAAAGCAGAGACATCACTTTGCTAACAAAGGTCTGTCTAGTCAAGGCTATGGTTTTTCCAGGAGTCATGTATGGATGTGAGAGTTGGACTATAAAGAAAGCTGAGTGTTGCAGAGTTGATGCTTTTGAACTGTGGTGTTGGAGAAGACTTTTGAGAGTCCCTTGGACAGCAAGAAGATCCAACCAATCCATTCTAAAAGAGATCAGTCCTGAGTGTTCATTGGAAGGACTGATGTTGAAGCTGAAACTCCAATACTTTGGCCTCCTGATGCGAAGAGCTGACTCATTGGAAAAGACCCCGATGCTGGGAAAGATAGAGGGCAGGAGGAGAAGGGGATGACAGAGGATGAGATGGCTGGATGGCATAGCTGACTCAATGGACATGAGTTTGGGTAAACTCCAGGAGTTTGTGATGGACAGTGAGGCTGGCGTGCTGCAGTCCATGGGATTGCAAAGAGTGAAACACAACTGAGTGACTAAACTGGACTGCTACAGCTTAAAAGTGTGCCTGAAGTCCCCATCTACAACCTACTCCTGGCTACCTCTGCCCTCACTTCATACCTCTCCTCTATCCTTCACTGTAATGGCCAAGTTGGTCTCTGTTATTCCTTGAACAAAGCAAGTCAGAACCATCTCAGGATGTCTCAATTGCTAGTGCCTCTGAATAGACCATATTTCTCCCATATATCAGCCTAGTTTCTCCCGACACTTCTAGGTTCCTGTCAAAATGGAAGCATCACATTCACAGAGAGACTTCCCTGACCATGCTGTCTAAAATAGTTCTCCCTACTATTCTGACACTCTGTTTGGTTTTTCTCCAGAGTAGTTTTTACTACTTTATCTTATGCATACTTATTTAATGTTGCCTGAGGTTCTCAATAGAATGTAAGAGTCACAAGAACAGGCTTCTATGGACAGTACCTGGACTAGAGCATAGAATTTAACAAGTGCTCAATATGTATGTATCATTGGTGTTTTTTACTGAGATATGACTATCATATGACATTATATTAGTTTTAGGTACATGACATAATGGTTTGATGCATGTATATATTGCCAAATGATTACCACAGTAAGTTTTGGTAACAATTATCACTACTCAGTTAAAATTCTTTTTCTTGTGATAAGAACTTTTAAGATTAACTCTTTTAAGCAATGCTCAAATATACAATGCAGTATTATTAACTGTAGTCTTCATGCAGTAAATTACATCCATAGGGCTTACTTATTTTTATTATTGGAAATTTGTACCTTCAACTCACTTTACCCACCCCCCACCCCTCCCTCTGGCAACCACAAATCTGTTCTTTGTATCTAGGAGTTCAGTCCTGGGGTTTTGTTTTTTGATTCCACATATAAATGAGATCATATTGTAATTGCCTTTGTCTGACTTATTTCACTTGAGATTTATTTTACTTAGCCTCACCATCCATCCATTTTGTAAAAAATGATAAGATAACTTTATTTTTAGTGATCAAATAATATTCCATCTTATATATGCACATTTTCCTTATCCATCCATTCACTGATGGACTCTTGGGTTGTTTTATTGTATAATCAGCCAGTTAATTAAAAATACTTCTGTGGGTAATACAGAGACAGTGTTAAGAGTATATCATGGTTGTGATGATGTGACAGTGATGGAGACTGTGATACATGAGTTTATGTCAAGTCATATGGATTCAGAATATATGCCTTGAACACAGTTCTTTTTATAACTTTTAATAAAGCCTAAAATAGGGGAGAGAAGAAAATTTCTGACTTCTGTGATGGCTAATTTTATGTATCAACTTAGCTAGGTCACAGTGCCCAGATATTTATTCAACATTATTCTGGATGTTTATGTGAGGATTTTTTTTCAGATGAGATTAACATTTAAATTCATGGCTTTTCCAGTACAGCAGACTACCTTCCATCATGTGGGTATGACTCAGCCAATCAGTGAAAGACTGTAATACAATAAAGACCTCTCTCCCATCAAAAGAGGGAGTTTTACCAGCAGACTTCCTTTGGACTTGAACTTCACATTGATTCTATACTGGGTCTCCAGCCTGCTGGACCACTCTGTAGATTTGGGGCTTGCCAGGTGCTTCCCTGGTGGCTCAGATGGTAAAGAAGCTGACTGCAATGCAGGAGACCTGGGTTCAACCCCTCAATTGGGAAGATCCCCTGCTACCCACTCCAGTATTCTTGCCTGGAGAACTCCATGGACAGAGGAACCTGACAGCTTACAGCCCATGAGGTTGCAAAGAGTCAGACATGACTGAGTAACTAACACACAACACACACACAACAGCTGCCATAATCACATGAGCCAATAACTTAAAATCAATTTCTCTCTCTGTATAAAAATAAATATGTGTATATATAAAATGTATGTGTGTATACATATATAAAAGACACATATAAAATGACCAATATAGCTTCCAAAATGGAAACAACTTAAGTATCTAGAATTAACATTTAACACAAAAATTTCATATATTTATGCTCTGTAGCTCACATGAGACTTAAGTACTTTTGAATGACCTGCAAATGATAAAATAAATTAAGGGGGGAAAGTAAAAGAATCAAGCCATGTTAATAATGAAGATAAGTCTATTCAACCCCACAGATTAAAGGTCTCTATACTGAAACTCTGATTTTAATGCCATATTTATCTCGTCCTAAGATAATTTATTTCTCAATGGCATAATAATAATAGCAGCTTCAGTTCTATATCATATTACACATTATTACCTGGATTAAGAATCTAGTGCTCAGATGGCCTAGAGAGTCTGCCATGCAGAAGAATAAAAAAGAGAGAAGAGAAGACAAAACAGCCATAACCCTCCAACTGCAGCAGCAGCAGGAGTTCAGGTAATGAAGAAGATAGAGTCACAGATACATTGGGAAGAAAGATTGCTGGATTGAAGATTGGATGTTTATAATCATATTAATTCCTTTCCATTTTCAGAAGAGGTGGAAGTAAAAATGTGCAATGATGAAATCTGTTCTAAAGGTCTAAGATTTTCTCAGTGCCCCTCATCCCATGAAGGCTGCTAGTGGGCAGCACAAAAGGGAAAGCTGCCTGGGGTAGCCTCATCCTATAGTAAATGTGACTCAAGCAATATCTCAAATTCTCATCAGTTACATTAAAAAGTTTTTCCTCTCTTGAGGATGAGTCAGGAAAGGAAAAAGTACTCCTCTCTTCTACAGAACATATATAGGTTAGAATATAGAGAAGAAAGCAACAAGCAATTATTAAAACATGCAAATCCCTCCTATTCACAAGGAATGATAAGGGGAAAAAAGACATTATGTTGTCATGGAGGTAAGGAATGAAGGAAGAGTATTGTACTTTGGAGCAAGAGAGAGTTTAATGAAGAAGAAATGATTAATAGTCAGGAATGTTGCTAAAAGGTTGAAGTTAATAAGAAAAGGTCACTGAGTTGGTGATTATATGTCTAAATTTTATGACCCATGAAGGGTTATAACATTAATTTTTGAGACCACCAGGTCAATTCTAAATAATTCTAGAATATACAATACCTAGCATGGCATTTATTTACAGAAATCAAATTTCTGAAATAAACTTGCATTCAGCAAGCCTTCCCATGAAAGAAAAATGCTTGTGCTAACATGAAGCTAAGATTGAGGTTTTTAAGAACCACATTTATATTCCAAATTTCTACAAATGCATTTATTACTTCATATTAAAGAGATTCCCCATCTTGTTCCTTCCTTCCCAGAAATTCCTGATTTATCTTGAATGTAATATATATAAAGATGAGGCTGCTTCTTTCAGAAAACTTTATCTGAACTTCTGTACTCACAGAACACTTTGGTCTTGAATCAACTAGAATTTAATTATTCCCCCAAACTGGAACAGTTTCTTGTCTATTTTTGGACTCACATCTATTTTTTAATATTGACAATGAGAAGTACTGGATATTTTGTTTGTTTGTTTGTTTTGGCCTTACCACATGGCTTCAATTATTTAGAATTGATCTGATGGTCTCAAAAATTAATGTTATAACCCTTCTTGGGTCATAAAATTTAGACATACAATCGCCAACTCAGTGATCTTTTCTTATTATCTTCTACCTTTCAGCAACATTCCTGACTATTAATCATTTCTTCATTAAACTCTCTCTTGCTCCAAGGTACAATACTCTTCCTTCATTCCTTACCTCCATGATAGCATAATGTCTTTTTTCCTCTCATCATTCCTTGCAGGATTTCAACTCCCCAACCAGAAATCAAACCCAGGCCCTCGGCAGTGAAAGCTCGGAGTCCTAACCACTTGACCACCAGGGAATTCCCTGGACTCAAACTTCAGCAGTATTTCTAACAGAGCAGTTAAATAATGCATATTTATTGAGTAAATCAAATGAATGAATGATGATCAAGTCATTCGGAAAACAAACATAAAACATGCTACCATTGTTATATTTTGACTTTAGCTTGCGGCATCAAGCTTATAGAAGTGAAATTCATAGTACAAAATAACATATATGGAAAAAATAGTACGAACCGAGCAGAGGGACAGAGAATCAAAATTAACAGCATAGGACTATGGTTACTCAGGGAAGACTTCCCGAGGGAAACCAATTTCAAAGCTAATTGCAGAGACTTCGGCAGGTGTGGAAAAGAAGTCTATGTGGGAGTGTGTACTTTTGGAAATAAGGAGAATATCCAAGACTGCAGGAGAAAGAGGAGCAGATACTTAAAGCTAGTTTCATTAAAAACAGAAAAAGTTACACACAGGAAAGCAAGCTAATCTACTTGAATTGACTGAAGAGTGTCTGTTTGCTGGTGCAACAGAAGCAAAGATCAGTTGGAGAGGACCACTGAGGCTACCAGGCTGAAGAGTTTGGATTTAATATGGTAGGCACCAGGGTGCTCTGCCCTAAGGGTCCTTGAGTAGGAATGACATGATGAAAATGGTGCTTGAGAAAGATTATTCCTGCAGCAGGGGGTCAATAGCCTAAAACTCTAAAGGGGAACATTTACACCTACCACATTCACCAAAACATTATGCTCAGCCAGCCTCATGGACCTCAGTGATTATAAGAGACTATTTTTGAAGGCCCTGCCCTTTTGGTGGCATATTTCGCTTCTGTTCTTTGCTAAGGGATTTCTTGTGTCTTTCTTTTCTCTTATCTTTTTACTTTAACAAATGCCCTGCCGCTGACAAAGATAGGATCCACAATCATTTGTCTTCTGCTGCCTGTGGCAGGTTGATGAAAACAGTTGCATTTTAAACTACTTCTGTGTGTTTCCTTGATGGTGACTTCAGCTGTGACAGGGGCATTAACCTTAGGGGTGAGGAAACAATTCTTACTTCATGCTTTCTCAGCTCAGAGCTTCTCCTCAGCAGGGAGAAAGCAAATCACGTACATTATTTGAAGCAATTTTGTGATTTATCCACTGGGTACTGACCTACAATCAAGTGAACTTTGCTTAAAACCTCTGAATGGATTTTTAACTGCTGCTGTGGGGCGAAGGGAGACATATTCATGCATCCACCTTCTCAAAAGCAAACTTTTCAAAAAAAAAAATTGTCCAAAAAGCCAAGGAGTGTGCGTGTCTTTAACCTTAAATTGACCTATATCCAGTTTTAAAAACAGAGTAAATTTTCATTTTATTTCCTAAAAACAGATGCCAATTGCATAATCATACCAAATACACTGGAGAGAGGATTCCATGAATTCGGTTTTCTCAAAATTTATGTCACAGACTTAAACACCATTTTATAAATGGAGACTAAAAAATAACAAATATTGAATTATTTTCTATGCCTATACAAATGGATCTTACTAGAGAATTTGAACTGGGGATGATTTAAGAAACTCACATCTACATTACTGATGAAGTTATCACATTGTGCTTAAAAGTATAGAGTTCTGTTTCACCAACAGCTTATTTGGTTGAAAATTGATGACTTAAATTGATGAATTTAATGATTAATCAATTTTTCATTAATACATTTTAAATGAGAATACATTTTGTCCTATCCTGCACTTCAAAGCAATGGTTTACTCCCTTCTGGGAATTTACTGATCTGACACTCTTTGAGCTCATGTCAATCATTTACTCCTTCTCTTCAAAAAAAAGAACATGAATTAGAAACATTTTTTTAACTAAAATTTATTTTTGCTGCTTTGAAAATGGAGACCTTTTAGGATGGCATATTACAGGGTTGACTATCAAGGCTACTGTGAAGTGGTAGCTACTTTACAGAGGATATTTCTGGGCAACATGTCAAACTGTCAATTTCAGAGGGTGCCATGTAGAGTAGGGCCTGGCAGTCAGCAGTTGAAGAGGAAAATACTAGGACAGTGAAAACTGACCGCCATATAATCCAGAATTGCTTCTCCACATTGTCAGTGGTAAATTTTATGATTACTTGAGTGATGGTCTAAAGCGCTGGATAAATGAGGACTTAACAAGAGCAGAAAGACTGTATGTAGAAGGAATAGCTCACTCCTAACAACGCCAAAACAATGGTTCCTGACCAGGAGTTCTGATCACAGGCATAAGAACTGACATAGAATCTTGGAAGTAATAATAATAGGCAACAACTATTTAATGCTTAGTCTCTGCCATATATTGCTCCAGTGGCTTCACATAGGTTATAACTCAATTCTTATAATCAACCTATGAGGGAGATATTTTATCACTGTCATTTTGTTTGTTTTTTTGTGAATAGGGAAACTGAGGTACAGAAAAATTAAGTAACTGGTGCTAAGATTATAAAACTATTAGAGGATGGAGAAGAGTGTGAAACTAAATATTGTAAAATATAATATACTTACAGTATGTTAAAAAATAATGTGATATTGAAAATAATTATGTGCATGTATATGTGTATTAAAATAGGCTGTTCAAAATATATTAACAAAAAAAGAAATTCATAATCAGTATGATGATGTCTTTGTATTAAATATGTATATTTAAATATATAGAAGTGAAATGAAATGAAAGTTGCTCAGTCATGTCTGAGTCTGCAACACCACGGACTGTAGCCTGCCAGCCTGCCAGGCTCCTCTGTCCATGGAATTCTCCAGGCCAAAATACTGGCATGGATAGCCTACCCCTTATTCAGTGCATCTTCCCAACCCAGGAACCGAACCAGGGTCTCCTGCATTGCAGGCAGATTCTTTAGTAGCTGAGCCACCAGGAAAGCCTAAATATATAGAAAGATATATTAATTGAAACATTAATTCTATAATAAATATATTTAGGTATAATAGAATATTAATTTAAAACTTAAAACACAGTTGATGTACAATATTATGTTAGTTTCAAGTATACTACATAATGATGTGAAATTTACAAACATTATGGAATGATCACAAGTCTAGTAAACCATGCATCATTATTACAATTGTTAGTCACTCAGTTATGTCTGACACTTTGTGACTCCAAGCCTGTAACCCCCCAGGCTCCTCTGTCCATGGGATTCTCTAAGCAAGAATCCTGGATTGGGTTTCCATTTCCTTCTCCACATTATTACAATACAATTGACCATATTCCTTATGCTATATATTATATCTCTGTGACTTAATTATCATATACTGAAGGTTTGAACCTCTTAATCCCCGATACAAACTTATCTCCCTCCCTTTCAACAACCATCCATTTGTTCTCTGTATCTTTGAGTTCATTTTTGTTTTGTTTGTTCTGTTTTTTAGATTCTACATATGAGACCATGTGGTATTTCTTTCACTGTCTGACTTATTCCTCTTAGCATAAAACCTTCTAGATCCATCTATTGTCACATACTTCGGTTTTTTTTTTTTTAACAGCTCAGTAATATTCCATTGTGAAGTCATGGGAGGAGGTTAGCTCAGAGTTTTTCTACGTCATCATTTTGTCCACATATCAAGATATTTATTACTTTGTAAAGTGTCAAAAATCTGAGCTGCATTATTTTCTACTGTTGAGCAGAAAGTGAAATTTTAAATGATGACCTTGGATAATCAGCTAAGATTTTCTAGCAAAGTGTTGAAGACATAGCCGGTTCTCCTTGCTGCATTTAGTTAATATGAGAAAGAATAGAAAAATTTTAAAAGGAACTGTTAAATTCTTGTTTTAAGTTCTGAAAAAGGGCCTAGGTCTGACTACACAAAGTTTGCTGGAGAGATTAGACATGCAACTCATGCAACCAATCAACCACTGAAGCAGAAACACTGCTGGATTGGATTAAAGAGGGGCAGAGATGAGATGACATGGAAAAGGGTTTGGGGATTCTAGAACTTTACAGGCAGAATATGGACCAAGAGAGCCACTCGGCTGTGAACACCTGTTAACCTCCAAGAAAACAAAAGGACAACGCTAAATATAGCTCAGAGGTGTGCAGGGCTGCTGCTGCCAACATGGAACCAGAGAGCACAAGTCCTGGGTGTTGAGCCATCTTTTCTATTAGAGAGAGTAGAACTACTACTGAGGGATCAGAGGAACGGGCCACCTCTCAAATCTCAATTGAAAAATAGACATGATATTTGAATAGAGATACTACCAAGAAGACATGCGGATAGCATATTTAAACACAGAAGATACTAAACATTATTAGTCTTTTGTTGTTGTTTAGTTGCTAAGTCGTGCCTGACACTTTTGTGACCCCAAAACCACACTGAGATTTACCAAGCCAAACTTGCTAGTGATGCTAAAACTAAAAAGGTTGATTAAACCCAAAGTTAATGAGGATATGAATGAACTGGAAATTCATAAACTGGTTACAGTAATATCAGATGCTACAATCACTTTGAAAAGTCATTTGGCAAATTTCATTTAAAAAGTTACACAGAACACCTACCATATGGTCCAGCCCTTCCATTCCTAGGTATTTACCCGAGAGAGAGAGAGAGAAAAAAAAAGCCTAAGTCCATACAAGGATTTGTACATGAATATTCATAGTCGCCAACTGGAAACAATTCTGATGTCCATCAATAGATGAATAATAGATAAACTGGGGTATGTACATCTAATGGAATGTCGCTCGGTAATAAAAAAGAATGAACTACATATGATACACACTCAGACATGCCCTAATCTTAAAATAGCTAAGCTAAGTGAAAGCAAGCAAAGAATACATCTTTCCAGAATTCCATTTATACAAACCATATAAAATGGGAACTACAGTGTCAGAAAGCAGATAAGTGGTTACTCTGAGTTGGGCTCTAGTGGGCGAGGATTACAAATGATCAAGAGAAAATTTTTTGAGTGACTGATTTGTCTATGTGTTGATTGTAGTGGTAGTTTTATGGATACACACAAATATAAAAATTTATCAATCTATACACTTTTATATATGTGGTATACTTCATATCAGTTATATCTCAATAAAGCTGTTAAAAATATATTAGGTGAATTTCCCCATCTCATTAATTATTTTTCTAAACCTCTTGCATAATATATTATCACATGTATAAATCATAATTTATATATTCTTCTAATTATTTAAAAAATTTACTTAATATTTTATCTTATATATTTTAATATAATGAACAAAATATACAATGGAAGTTGCTTTTCATATTTAGAGAATATAGCAGTTATTTCCCAACAGATATAGAAAAATAGCTGTATATTTTGGGGTAGAGTCCTTTCTTCTTTCTCAATATAATTTTTTAAATCTTTGTTAGTGGTGGTTGACATTAAAGCATAATGAAACATATATTTGAGAAACATTTGTTAAATAGTTATATGTGGCAGAGACTGTGAGGAAAGGAAAGATTTTTATATCCATACTGCTTGTTTGAGGGATAAAATGTCAGTAACAATTTGAAAGGAGTATATTCTATGATTAACAGGAATCTATCTCACAAAATTATTCACATTTGTACAAAAAGATATTTGTATAAGAATGAACAATGTATCACCAGCACTAAACATCAAAAAATACAATTGCATACAACCCTATGGACCATAGCTCACCAGGCTCCTCTGTCCATGGGATTCTCCAGGCAAGAATACTGAAGTGGGTTGCCATTTCTACCTCCAGGGGATCATCCTGACCCAGGGATCAAATTCACATCTCTTTCAGTTCCTGCATTGATAGGCAGGTTCTTTACCAATAGTACTACCTGGGAAGCCCCCAAACAGCATGGTATTGCGCAAAAACATACATACAAATCAATGGAACAGAAAAGAGAGCCAGAAATAAACCCATGTATCTATGGATAATTAATCTTTGACAAAGGAGACAAGGATAAACAATGGGAAAAAGACAGTCTCTTCAGCAGGTGGTGTTGGGAAATTTGGACAGCTACATGTAAATCAATGAAGTTAGAACACACTCTTACAAAATATACCACAAAAACAAAAAAAAACCCTCTCAAAATGGCTTAAATACTTAGACATGAGACATGGCACCATAAAACTCTTACTCCTAGAAGAGAACTTAGGCAAAACATTCTCTGACATAAATAGTATCAGTGTTTTTTTAGGTCAGTCTCACAAGGCAATATAATTAAAAGCAAAAATAAATAAATGAGACCTAATTAAATTAATAAGCTTTTACAGAGAAAATGAAACCAAAAAGAAAGCAAAACAAATAAACAAAAACTACAAACTGGGAGAAAATATTTGCAAATGATGTGACCAACAGGGGCTTAATGTCAAATATATATAAACAGCTCCTACAAGTCAATATCAAAAAAACCAAAAACCCAGTCAAAAAGAATACTTAGACATTTCTCCAAAGAAAACATACAGATAGCTAATAGGCACATGAAAAGAAACTCATCATTACTAATTATTAGAGAAATGCAAATCAAGACTACAATGAGGTACAACCTCACACCAATTATAATGCGTGCATGCTTAGTCACTCAGTTGTGTCCAACTCTCTGCAACCCTATGGACTGCAGCCTCCCAGATTCCATTGGGATTCTCCAGGCAAGAAGACTGGAGTGGGTTGCCATGCCCTCCTCCAGAGGATCTTTCCAACCCAGGGAATAAACCAAGGTCTCCCGCATTGCAGGCAGATTCGTTACCATCTGAGCCACCAGGAAAGCCCCCAGTTAAAATAGTCATCATTAAAAAGTCTATAAGTAATAAATGCTAGAGAGGGTGTAGAGAAAGGGAACCCTCTTACACTGTTTGTTAGTGGGAATGTAAATTGGTGAGGCACTATGGAAAACTACACAGTTTCCTGAAAAAAAAAAAAAAAAAGAATTGCCATAGGATCCAGAAATCCCACTCCCACACATATACTCAGATTAAGACTATGATTGGAAAAGATACATGTACTGCTATGTTCTTAGCAGCACCATCTACAATAGCCGAGACATAGAAATGACCTGAATGTTCATCAATAGAGAAGATGTGGAACACACAGAATAGAACACTAACCATTAAAAAAGCATGAAATATGTCATTTGCAGCAGCATAGATGCAACTAAGATGATCATACTAAGTGAAATAAGTCAGAAAGAGAAAGACAAGTAGCATATGATATCACTTAAATGTGGAATCTAAACTATGACACAAAGGAACATATTAATGAAAGAGAAACGGACTCTCATACATAGAAAACAGATTTGTGGTTGCCTAAGGGAAAGAGAGGATGGGGAGGGAAGGATTGGGAGTTTGAGATTAGCAGATGCAAAGTATTATTTATAGGATGGATAAGCAACAAGGTCACAGGGAACTATATTCAATATCCTGTGATAAACAATAATGAAAAGAATATATATATATAACTTAGTCACTTTGTTGTACAGCAGAAATTAAATACAACAAGGTAAGTCAACTATACTTCAGTAAAAAAAAAAAACAAAACATGAAACACAGAAGAACAGAGAAAGTAATTATTTCACAATAAATTATTGACTTTTAACCTGTTAGGTAGTTGGTATAGGAAAAAGGAGTCCAAAATAGTGGTGGCTAAAAGACAAAGAAAGGGAAAAGCCCCTGAAAATAGAAGAAAGGAAGGTCCGAGGACCAGAGTGAAAACCTCAGGTGAAACAAACACCCTCCTGGCTAGCCTAATTTACACAGGGCAGGCTCAAGGGAAGGAGCAAAAACATATAAAAAGAGGAGCCAAAATCGAGCCTCTTCTCTTCGCATCTTTTGGGTCGGCCCACCCTCACAACTCAAGGATGTATTTTCCTTTGCTTGCCAAATAAAACTGAGCTGTAACAGAACTGTAACACTGGTCCACCTCTTCAAATTTTTGCTGCAGCAGGACGGAACAGAGGAAATTACACACTCCACCGACAAACCTATTTGATTCAGTTCAGTTCAGTTCAGTCGCTCAGTCGTGTCTGACTCTTTGTGACCCCACGGACTGCACCATGCCAGGCCTCCCTGTTCATAACCAACTCCTGGAGTTTACTCAAACTCATGTCCATTGAGTCGGTGATGCCATCCAACCATCTCATCGCCTGTCATCCCCTTCTTCTCCTGCCTTCAACCTTTCCCAGCATCAGAGTGTTCAACTGAGTCAGTTCTTCACATCAGGTGGCCAAAGTATTGGAGTTTCACCCTCAGCATCAGTCCTTCCAATGAATATTCGGGGCTGATTTCCTTTAAGATGGACTGGTTGGATCTCCTTGCAGTCCAAGGGACTCTCAAGAGTCTTCTCCAACACCACAGTTCAAAAGCATCAATTCTTCAGTGCTCAGCTTTCTTTATATTCCAACTCACACATCCATACTTAACTACTGAAAAAACCATAGCTTTGACTAGACAGACCTTTGTTGGCAAAGTAATGTCTGCTTTTTAATATGCTATCTAGGTTGGTCATAACTTTCCTTCCAAGGAGCAAGCATCTTTTAATTTCATGGCTTCAGTCACCATCTGCAGTGATTTTGGAACCCAGAAAAATAAAGTCTGCCACTGTTTCCACTGTTTCCCCATCTATTTGCCATGAGTTATGGGACCAGATGTCATGATCTTAGTTTTCTGAATGTTGAGATTTAAGCCAACTTTTTCCTTGTCCTCTTTCACTTTCATCAAGAGGCTCTTCAGTTCTTCTTCACTTTCTGCCATAAGGGTGGTGTCATCTGCATATCTGAGGTTATTGAAATTTCTCCTGGCAAATCTTGATTCATTTGATTCATTTAATTAAAATACCTTTATATATATTTATTAAGGAACTACTGAGTATAAGAAAATAAATAGAGAATGATAAAACAAAAAAAATGTCAAAAATGGCTCCTCTGTGGATTTGCATCCTCATGCTTAAGCTTGAATTTGGATTTCTCTTTTCTGGAAAGAGTTCAAGTAGAGTCCTAACTTCTACTTTCTCCTGTCTTATCAGTTTCCTAATACTGTCAAAAACAAAATAGCTTATTGAAATCATGTCTATGAAAACTTTTCCATATTTTCTTCAAATGCCCCAAATAAATATTTCCTCAAAATATACCCTTGGCCCTCAATCCTATTTAGTTTCTCCTTTCTCAGTTCAGTTCAGTTCAGTCGCTCAATCATGTCCGACTCTTTCCAACCCCATGAACTGCACCACTCCAGGCCTCCCTGTCCATCACCAACTCCTGGAATCCACCCAAACACATGCCCATCGAGCCAGTGATGCCATCCAACCATCTCATCCTTCATTGTACCCTTCTCATCCTGCCCCCAATCCTTCCCAGCATCAGGGTCTTTTCCAATGAGTCAACTCTTCACATGAGGTGGCCAAAGTATTGGAGTTTTAGCTTCAACATCAGTCCTTCCAATGAACACCCAGGACTGATCTCCTTTAGGATGGACTGGTTGGATCTCCTTGCAGTCCAAGGGACTCTCAAGGGTCTTCTCCAACACCACAGTTCAAAAGCATCAGTTCTTCGGTGCTCAGCTTTCTTCACAGTCCAACTGTCACATCCATACATGACCACTGGAAAAACCATAGCCTTGACTAGATGGACATTTGTTGGCAAAGTAATGTCTCTGCTTTTTAATATGCTATCTAGGTTGGTCATAACTTTCCTTCCAAGGAGTAACTGTCTTTTAACTTCATGGCTGCAATTGCCATCTGCAGTGATTTTAGAGCCCCCAAAATTAAAGTGTGACACTGTTTCCTCATCTATTTCCCATAAAGTGATGAGACCAGATGAACACCTACATATGACTCATTTTTAGCCCTTATTTCCTGTGAAAATCAGACTTGCTTGTCCAACTATTTATTAGAGCACGTCTGAAATATATCTCTGTCACCTTAAAACATAGTCAAAACTAAACTTTTCACCTTTCTTCACAATATTCCTGTTGCTTTCCTTATACAGGTATGTTCTTTACACCATCAAGTCCTCAAACATACCAGGTTCAAGACTAGGAATTCTCTTTGATCTATTCCTTGACCCTAATCGCTGAACAGTTTTCAAATCCTGCCAGTTCCACCTTTGAAATATTTATTAGTCATAGCCTCTCCCCATTGCTAATGTCACTGCCTTAGACAAGTTCCAATTACATTCACCACCAGTCTCTTGAAACCCCTCTGAATCAGTTTTCCAATCACCCATTTATTGCTATTCACTTCATTGATATTAATTGTCTAACAAGTAAAAGTGAAAACACTTAGTAAGCAACCGGTTTTTGCAAGATTATACTTAGATACTGAGGAATTAAAGGCAAGTGAATCACAGACCCTGCCTTTTCAGAAATCTGATCATGTTCATTCCATTTTCCCCAAATATTAAGACTTATTGATTTCTCCCTAAGTAGTCCCAATTCTTTCTGAAATATTGAAGTCCTCTCTATGCAGCTATGGAGTTGGTTTTTTTTTTTCTCTCAAATAACCTTTATTTTCAAATTTAACATTTAAAAGTAGTAAGTAGACAGAGCAAATCAAATCCACTGCAAGGATAAACAGGCTTTCAGAGACACTATTGCCAGAACTCCTCACCACTCCCACCAAACTCTCCCTTCCACCTCTCTTGACCAGAGTCAGCTAGTACCAGCTCAGCTTCACTGCCTCTCTCAACACCCCTTTCATGCTTCAGAACAAAAGTCTGGTTGGTTTTGTTCATGTGTCTGATGGAGAGATAACTTAAAGACTGGGAACATATTCACCACCTCTTAAAGTTCAAGTGAGAAAATTTTTAATTTTAGATAAGGTCAAGCTCTTCCCTCAGGAAGAAACAAAGATCCAGACACTGTCCTACAGAATCCTCCTCCAGTCAGACTGGTCTACCAGCTTGCAGCTATTCATACTCCCTGCTGTCCTGTTTGGCCTGGTGATACTGTCACTCCCTGCAGAGAAGTTTCCTGTCTTATCTGCAAGTCCAAATCCTCAAATTGAGCTCAAGGTCTACTTGCCCACTAAATCTTTTCTGATTACTCAATTGAATATAATACTTGGCAATACCACACTTTCGATGGCACCTTTTATCTGGCAATTACAATTTTACAGTGTATTTTAGTTATTTAAATACAAATCATATTTCCCTATTGAACTATCATCCACTTTATGGGAAGATTCACATTTCATTCTATGGATATAACTCCTTGGATGTACTAAATTTGCTTTTAAAGTAAATAAACACAGTTCCCATTAGAAAATAAATTATATTTAAATAGCTTATTGAAAAAGAAAATAATCCTTTTCCTCTATAACATTGACTTTCTTGCATTTTACCTCCTTTCCAACTAGGAATTGGGCTTAGTGATGGAAATTTTCAATCACTTCCTAAATTATCCAATAAACTCCATTAAAATGATCAAAACCAAGACTTTCTTAATGCAAATGCTTGATATATGAACTTTTGATCAAGCAATATAAGGAATGAAATTAACCATTCATTAAATGAGGACATAACAAGCATCTTGAAATTTAAAGTTTTGATAATATTTTTGCTCACTTTTCAGATCTCTCTCATCTAGTATGAGAAGTTTTTAATAAAGAGACATGTTTCACAAAAGAAACTCTCCACCCTCATTTTCCAAGTCAGATATAAAAGAGATCTTCCTTCATTTTGCCTAATGTATAGCCAGTGAAGAAAAATAACATTCTCCTTCTATCTAATACCTTTAAAAGGCTGGGCTCTCTAAGCAGGATTGCTCAACTAGAAGACTAGCTGTCATGAAGTAGCCTGAGTTTAAATTCTGATCCACCTTCCTGGTTCTAACTTGTGAAACAAATTTATTTCCAGCATGAAGCTTCAGGCTTCTCCCTCTTTGTGAACATCTCTAATAAAGCAGGAGCTGTGAGAGAATTATTTTTGTGCCTGCTTCTCAGTACAACTGCTGCATATATCCTGTTGTGTATAAGAGACTCCTGGACTCTACACTGCTTTCTAAGCACGTGACTTCATGCACCTGGACCTCTAGGATGGAAAGTCACAATAAGAAAAAGGAGATTTCTAATTTGAGTGATGTTTCTCAAACACCTGAAGATTTAAGGTCATCTAGTAGGCCTTGGTCAATTGTTTGGAAAGAAGCGATATCTTTATCAACAAAAGGGAAATGAAACAGAAGATAAAAAGAGTTTTTCTTGCACTTGAATGAAATGTCATAGCAAATAGCTTGGGAGATAAACAAAACTGGAATCGAGACCTGCATTTGTTGGACTACAATTACATAATCTCTACAAACTTGCATTTCTTCAATTGCAAAATGCATATAATCACATTACCTAAATACAGTTAAGACAATTAAATGTGATAATTGATAAAATGTACCTAGCACTTGTCTTGGTACTTTCTCTAAAACTAATAGCATTGTGAATATTTATCATTTAAAACAGAAGCTTCTTGCAGCAGATGTTGACCACCCAAACAATCACTCCACTTTATGTTGTCTTAGATCCTGAATTTGTATATATTTCTACCCTCTCCCACTATATCCATATGGCCGAGTAAACCTAACTTCGCCCCTCACCTCTAGCAGTGGGTCTGATTTGTGTAAGAATAATTCCCATCAAGCAGTCAAATGCTGGCTAATGATACTAACTCTCCTCAGAGGTTAATCAGAAGCTCTAGAGGCTGATTTTTCTTGTTCATAAGACAGAGGTGCAGAAAGCCTCTCTTTTTATACCTGCGATTTGAGCATAGAAGCAGGTAACATTGTGTGCTATACTGGAGTCATCCTACCACCATGAGGAAACATCCAGGGAACCAACCTCAGGATGAAGCCAAGGTCAAAGCACACAGACAGGGCAGCACAGTCTTCTTGATGACATCATTACATCACTGGATCAGTAAGCCTCCCCCTACAGCTAGTCTTTTGGTAATATTGTTGCTCAGTTGTGTATGACTCTTGGTGACCCCATGGACTGCAGCATGCTAGGCTTCCCTCTCCTTCACTATCTCATGGAATTTGCACAAACCCATGTCCATCGAGTCAGTGATGCCATCCAGCCATCTCATCCTCTGTCGCCCCATCTCCTCCTGCCCTCAGTCTTTCCCAGCGTCAGGGTCTTTACCATTGAGTCAGCTCTTCATATCAGGTGGCCAAAGTATTGGAGCTTCAGCTTCAGCATCAGTCCTTCCAATGACTATTCAGGATTGATTTTCTTTAGGATGGACTGTTTTGTTCTCCTTGCAGTCCAAGGGACTCTCAAGAGTCTCCTCCAGAACCACAATTTGAAAGCATCAGTTCATCAGTGCTTGGCTTTCTTTATGGTACAACTCTCACATCCGTACACGACTACTGGAAAAACCACAGCTTTGACTATACAGACCTTTGTCAGCAAAGTAATGTCTCTGCTTTTAAATACACTGTTTAGGTTTGTCATAACTTTTCTTCCAAGAATCTGCTAAGTTGCTGCTAAGTCGCTTCAGTCGTGTCCGACTCTGTGCGACCCCATAGATGGCAGCCCACCAGGTTCCTTTGTCTCTGGGATTCTCCAGGCAAGCATATTGGAGTGGGTTGCCATTTCCTTCTCCAGTGCATGAAAGTAAAAAGTGAAAGTGAAGTCGCTCAGTCGTATCTGACTCTTCGCGACCCCATGGGCTGCAGCCTACCAGGCTCCTCTGTCCATAGGGTTTCCCAGGCAAGAGTACTGGAGTGGGGTGCCATTGCCTTCTCCGAGGAGCAAGTGTCTTTTAATTTCATCATCCACAGTGTTTTTGGAGTCCAAGAAAATAGTCTGTCACTGTTTCCATTTATGTCCCCATCTATTTGCCACGAAGTGATGGGACTGGATGCCATGATCTTCATTTTTTGAATGTTGTTTTAAGCCAGCTTTTCACTCTCCTCTTTTGCCTTCATCAAGAGGCTCTTTAGCTCCTCTTTGCTTTCTGCCATTAGGGTGGTATCATCTGCATATTTAAGGTTATTGATATTTCTCCCGGCAATCTTGATTCCAGCTTGAGATTCATCCAGCCTGGCATTTTGCATAATGTACTCTGCATATAGGTTAATGAATTTCTTCATTGTTTAAACTGCTTTGATTTTTTTTTTTAATTTATTGCAGCAGGGTAGAGAATGGAGAATCTCATTTTTAAGCAATGGTTTCAATAATCATTTTAAACAATTTCATCTTTTAAGTCCATTTCCAATTTGCAGTCAGAGAATAAGTGAAAGATATCCTCAGTTTCTCTTGATAATTATACTGTAGTGAGGAGGAAATCTGAAGAGAGGGATGAGTCAATTGTGTGCAATTTGTGAAAACATATCCTAAAAATTTCTCTGTATCCCATAATTATTTACTGTTCATACAGATATCTTAAAAGTCATTTGCTTGAAGAGTCTTAAAATTTGAGGCACATAACTTTCTTAAATTTTCTACATGACTTTCCCCATAAAAATAAATAAATGAATAGCATTTCTACATAACTTTTCCCTGACTTTTTTTTTTCACAAAAAAGCAGAAACAAATGAACAGCATTTTATCACTCTTCCAGTATAACCTCATCTCTCCCACAGACTTAGTTATTATTTACACTGATCGTTTTCAAATGTTATCTCTCTCCAAACTTCTTTTGAATTGCATCACTATACATTTATCTGCCTCCTGAAAATTTTTACTTACAATTTGACAATTTAAATCTAGTGCCCAAAGTCGATATCATTTTTTCTCTCCAAAACTTAATCTCTCTTCTGTTATCCCTTTCTCAGTTAGTGCTGTTATTCATTCAATATCTCAAGTTATTCTATAGTCTTTTCAGATGCTTCCTTGTCACCAACACCCAAGAATGACCAAGTACTGTCAATTATATCAGCTTATCATCTCCTGTGGCTATCTTCTTTCCTGCTTTTCTACCGCTTCTGTTGAAATAAGGTTTTCATCATTTGGGGCTTATCTATCAAATTATGCTTCTAGTTTGTCAGGTTGTCTCTACTGTCTTTTTTCTTGCACTTATCACCTACAGTGTTGCCAACTTTTCATTCACCAAACCAGTCATCATGCCATTTTCTGCACCCCATTGCCTCATGAGAATATCTAAATAAGATAGGTTTTAAAATGATCTATGCCTGGCTAACTTCACAACTTCAACTCTTACAGGCCCTCACCAAACACTTTTCACATTGTTCTTTCCTAGGCCACCACTATCTCTAAATTGACCTTTGTACCATTTAACTGCTTACCTACTCTGACTAGATCGTGAAATTTTATTTGTCCTAAATGTATATCATTTAGCTGAGTAATGACATCTAGCTATAGTGAGGTGGTCTATACTTTCTTCTTAAATTAAAAATGAATGGAGGACTTCCCAGATTGTTAGAAAAGATAGAAAAACCCATAGTGAATCAACCAAAAATGAGAAAAATTTGAGTAGTGTTCATATGTTCATACATTAATAAAAGAAAATTGATAAATTAACCTAAAAATTTTTACTCTAAAAGTATTCTGAAAGAGAATTTGCCTTTCCTCAACAAAACCTTGACCTCAACACAGAAGTCTGAATTTAGAAATACATTCTTTTTCTTGATGATTTATGTACAAAGGAACCAAAGAAACCAAAAGGATCAGATATGGACACTTAGACTGTTGATCAGCTTGTTGTTTGCTGCCAGATAACTTCTTTTTCTTTCTGTGCTGTGCTTAGTCACTCAGTCATGTCTGACTCTTTGCAACCCCATGGACTGTAGCCCGCCAGGCTCCTCTGTCCATGGGGATTCTCCAGGCAAGAATACTGGAGTGGGGTGACATGCCCTCCTCCAGGGGATCTTCCCAACCCAGGGATAGAACCCAGGTCTCCCACATTATAGGCGGATTCTTTACTCTCTGAGCAACCAGGGAAGCCTTTTCCTTCTAGAGGGGATTTGAAAAATTATTTTAAAACTATGGACTCTAAAGACTGACTATGTGAATGTAAATGCGAAGTGAGTTTTTACAGAATGCACTTTAGAGAGACTACATATTCAAGTGATATTAATCTGGCAAAATATGCACCCAGACTAATTTGCTTAAAACATCTATGGAATTGCCCTTCTAAAATTCTCCTGGTCAGATCCCAGCCCCAAAAGGAATTAGCATTATTACACATTCCAGAAATACATTTATTTAACCAAACACCATTTTCTTTTCATTCATGGAACTGGAGCAGGTTGCCATGCCCTTCTACAGGGGATCTTCCTGACCCAGGAATTGAACTCATGTCTCTTATGTTTCCTGCATTGGCAAGTGGGTTCTTCATCACTAGCACCACCTGGGAAACCCAATTCATGGAACAGATATCCAGTATTAATCTACTCTGTGTCTCAGTGGTGTTAAAATAGTGATCAAAAGGGACAGAAATTCTTGGTTTCTGGATGATTATCTTATAATGATGCTTAATATCTGCCTCATCTCTTCTGCTCCCTGAGTCCTAATTAAACATATACACACATACATGTACACATATATATTGGGTGGGGTGTGGAGAGAGCCGTGGGTGATACTGATATTGGCACCCTGAAGTTAAGGAAATCAATAAATTTATATTGGTTGATAAAAGTTTATGATTTTTTTAACTAGCCATGAAATGTGAATTACTGTTGCTGTTCAACTTTAGTAATGGGTTTCTTTATGCATAAGAGTACTCACTGTGACTAAGAAAAGTAAGAGAATAGTCATTTTTTGTCAATTGCTATAATCCTCACACATTTGAAACCTAATAGGTTAATACTTGTATCTTTTACTTTTATTTACATTATGAATTCAAATATTTCATTACCCCAGAATAAGAGCTTTCAGTTCTGGTGACCCTGTGGTTGATGATGTTATGTGGATAACACTGGCCAAGTATTTCCTGACACATAATAATGAGAAAGTGTGCAAAACACTTGGCTATTCTGCGGTAGTTATTAATTGCCTGTGTAATACAGTAGTTGGTCCTTTAACCGAAGCTGATTGAGTTAATAATTGAATATTTGAAATGATGACTCACAGTTGACTTTCTCTATGTGTTTGAATTTACCATGGTAACCAGGAATTGGTTTTGTCACTGTGTTGTATATTGCTTTAAATTAAACTGATGGGTTTAATAACTGAATGGCAATTATAAAAGCTGTACAGCTGATATTTCATTATCTTGGTTATTTTCTATCTATTATGCTCACATACAGACTCTATAACTTCCCAACTGCCTATTATCATCAACAAAGCAATAGGTTATGCCTGTTAATCCTCACATATCTTAATTAATGTACTAATGTGGACATCATTTTTACATTTTCATTGTTTTTAATTCTAAAAAATACTTAAGAAGCTATAGTGTTGAAATGTTTATATTTATATAAAGATATTAAGAATTAGAGTAGCTTACTATACTTTCACCATAATTTTTGTTACCTTATCTTTTCTTTAAAGGGATAACAGATTTATTTTGAAATATTACATAAATGTATATATTTGCTTTTTGTAAAATAGTGGTATCACCATTGTTTCAGGGGCTAGGAAATAGAGGGTTACTTTTTAAATATATTATTTGCCCCAGTTTGTCAGTGATCGAGCAGAGAACAAAGGGAAAATTGTCTATTTGACTTACTTCCAGTTTACCTTTTGTAGATTGTAATGAATTGGGGAGAGACTGGAGGCAAGCAAGCTGGCTAGATTCTAATGTTAGTTCATGTGAGACAACATAAATGGGGTTTACAAAAAGGCAAACCTCTTTGGGACATGCACTCTTTAACTGTAGGGTTTAATACAGTAAACATTAAAGGGTATAAGATGTAATATAGCTAATTTACTTAAGGAAGTCCAAATCCTGTGGTCATTTCATAGCTGGAGACCCTTTGCTCTATGCCAAAAGACCTGTGTTCACTATTCCTGTGAACACAAGCCATCTGACGAATGTACATTAAGAAGTCACAAAAGTATCCAGCAAAAACAGCAATTATACACCTTACTACAAAACCAAGAAATGTTCATTTAAAATCGCACTATACTTTGGTCAGACTGTATTAGAATTATGTTTGTTTGCTTGATTTTTTGGGTAAGCTTCTTTTTCTTTTATTTATTTATCTTTTGGATTGTTGTTGTTGCAAGTGCAAAATTTCAGGTGGGCAATTAAAGATGCATAGTTCAGTGAAAACTCCATAAGTAACTCAATTTGTTCAAATTAGTTTCAACAGGTTATCCTTGAGGGTTCACTGCATTCAAGGCATAAAGTATGGCTGATGGAACGGTTTTGACTTGAAAAATGAGATACTGAATGGGGGGCGGGGCGTGGCGCGGAAGTGTTCTAAGAACTAACTTTTGCGTTTTGAAAGAAGTATGTGTTCTCTTTTGTACTAGATCCTAAATGCAGAAGCAATGAATGAAAGCTGTCCAATGGCAACTGTCAGTTTAATGCTAACAAAGAACTTAACAAGTTAGAAATATCCAAAAATCAAATACATGATAGTGTGCCAATCTCTGTTTAATCAGAGAAAGAATGGACTCTTTTTTTTATTTTCCACACTTTAGTGATCTGCATTCATATGCTGAGTGGAAGTTTGGCTTAAATTATTTCTAGGCTCGTTCTATCCATGGTAACATATGGCAGAGAAGAGAATGGAAAAATAGTGGTTTGAATATCTGGTCCTAGTTGTGATATTTACTAGCTGGTTGAATTAGGCCAGGGACTTCAAGTCTTAAATTCCTTCATCTTTTTATTAAAGAAGCCATTTCCCTAAAAATAAATTAATGGTATTATATTCATACCTGAGAGAAAGAAAAGAATTCAACAGCCAAGAAAAAAAAAAGCAAGGAAAGGGGTACTCATTTGGATATATCTTCATGATGAATTTTTACTAGAATACTTTTAATTATAACTGAGCTATTCACAGGGGTACTAGCATTCTATATATGTGACAAGCAATGGTATTATTACAAAATTATTTCAAGAAATTCATAATTGGGTTATCTAAAGAGATTCATTTCTGTATATCCACATTTTTAAATTCCAGAAGAGCTTCTCATTTTAATAAAATGTTGAGTAAATTTATTTCATTTTTATACACACATCCATGTATATCTTAATTGGATTTATGCCTCAGGGTTCTTATCAAAGATCAATTAAAAACATTAATCATCTGATCTAAACTACCATCTAAGGAACATGAAATTAGCCTTTTCTTAGGTTCTTCATTTAATATTTTTTAGAACTAGCTCTATTTCTATGGATTTATTTAGTTAAAACTTCTGTGTTATCTCTGCAAAGAACTCAAACCGCTTCAATAAGGCAATTTTATATTAAAATCATAACTGTTGTTTACAATAGCTATCATGATTTCTGCTCCTTTGTTCAGTGGAGAGATGTGTTCTTTTAAGAATATCAGTGATTTCTCTAATCCCAGGCCGTTCTCTAGGACTTGAGGGTGTTCATTCCAGAAATAAACAGTATTTGTTACAGTTCATTTCTCTGTTGCATCTTTAGGGAAATGAATATAGCACTTTAGTGCTAGAAAAGAAAAAGCTGAGTGCAAAAAAAATTTTCAAATGTTAGTAGGCCCAAAGTCATCTAACCTAGGCAGAAGGTCTGAAGGGAAATAAATCTCCCCAACCCTCAGTGATGTCTCAGTGATGGAGACATCACTGAGCTCAGATCTCCTGTGACTCTGTTTAGTGTATAGGTAAGGGGTGTTTCTGTGAACCGTGAGTGGAATATTTTGCACTGAAATTATAGGTGGCTAAGATGGTGAAGTATCTGTCTGCAATGCTGGAGACCCGGGTTCGATCCCTGGGTCGGGAAGATCCCCTGGAGAAGGAAATGGCAACCCACTCCAGTACTCTCGCCTGGAAAATCCCAAGGACAGAGGAGCCTGGTAGGCTACAGTCCATGGGGTCGCAAAGAGTCGGACACGACTGAGCGACTTTACGACTTCACTCAACCTTAATCATCTAGAGGTATCAAGAGAATACTTTTAGAGTCATACTGAGGGGAATGGACAGCTCCCAGACAAGAGCGATATTTGAGGCAATTATTTGTTAACTACTTTGACCACCTCTTCTCTTATAGTATATAATCTTTGACATGTCAGCTACAAATTGGCACTGGCCTTCTACCTGTACAAGGATTAAATCATGTATTGCTGCAGCTGCTGATTTTTAATACCCCCTGAAGATAGTTTGGGGTGGAGAGCAGAAACGAGGCACTCTGTGCTGGGGCAGGGGGTGAGGGAGACTGGCAGGACAGGCTTTCAGAGAAGTATTTCTCAAGAGCCAATTTTATGAGCCCAAATTCTTATATTGCCTCATATTTATAAAAGCACTAAAATTCTTCATGGTGATGACTGTTCCTCATGACTAGCAGAAACCTTCTGGAAAAACTGTGCTGGATTGCATGTATTCTCCCTTCACCAAAATCACAAATATACTGACCTTCCCCCCTGTCTCTTTGGAGCAGTTTCACAGAGCGAGCCGAGCTGCTGTCTCCCAAGCTGCAATCCTCATTTTGCCCCAAACAAAACTTAGCTTGCAGCTCTCATGTTGCGCATTTTGGTTGACAGATACATGTAAAACGTATTTTCAGATGTTTGATAACCAAGATTTAGAGCTTTGTATTGTTAACCAGAAGACAATATGACTAGTTTATATTTGTGTATTGTTGGTCCATGTGGCTTTATATACATCATCTTGATTCGTGCCAGATGAAATGTTTTTAGTTACACAACAGAGTCTCAGTAGCCTAATTTTTCTGAGCTCAAGAAGGTGTGCTACATAGTTATGAAGTAAAGTAGTGAAAGTCAAGCAATTTACGGACAGTAACAGTAATGTCATTAGCGACCAATATATAATGCTTACTTACCATAAGTAAAGCACTGACTGGAAATCCCCATTCCAGATCTGGATCAAGATGTGGCAATGAGATTTGGAACCACATATTGCAGCACACACAATAATTAAAGGTAGTAGGACAAGCTGGTTTTGAATTTGGTAAATCATCTAATATTTAATGCCAGAGTTTTTCTACAAGCAAAGCCACCTAGGAATTAGCAAAAAGAAGTGATAAACAATATTCTGAGTAGCATGTAATATAATATTTTATACTTTTCCTTTTCATATAAAAGAAGGACCACAAAACTAAGCCTTTTATGAAAGGACTGCTGTTTACTTCCTCACTTTCAGAGTTAGAGCATCTTTTCTTATTGGATGTTCAGTATAATGCAAATTACACTGGAAAGAATGAGTATTGATTGCATCCCCAAACTTCATTTTCTCCTTTTTTTGCCAAGAGTAGCCCTCTTAACATTTAAAGACGTCCCCTCTTTGCATTTGCGCCCTGCATTTTATTGGGATTGACAGAATAATTCGTGAGTATTTGACCTAATCTATATTGCTGAGAATTACAATATAATATATTATAAGAGATCCTGAAAAAATTTCTCTCTTCTTTGGTTGTATGGTGTACTATTCTGAGGCCAAGATCAGATGCCAGCAGACGATGAAGCAGAAGTGAAAGTCTTGATGGAACCACGCCCTCTCTTTGGCCCTTTTTGGATATAATTTAAGTCTCTCTCTCTCTTTTTTTTTTTTTAAATGAAGTGACTTGAATTTTATCTTGGCTGCAAATATATCAGACTAAGTGATATAGTGAAGAATCCAATTTAGAGAGTGTTGGTGGATTCCTCTCTCAGCTGCAACTTTTATTAATTGTGATATTAATTTGTCTCTATAATATAATATGATGTGAGAATTATGTTGTCACCTCAGCATAAATTTTAAATTCTTTGGTTCCATACTGTAAGTTCCAAAAAGGTAAAAAACATTTCTCTTTGGTGTACTGCCAATGATGCTAAACTAATACAGTTTGGGGCACAGAGTAGATGTTGACTAAATCTTCACAGAAAGAACAGAATAAGGAAGAGTGGGGGAAGGGAAAAAAAGTAGGTCTACTACTTTTCTGAGTTCAGAGCTAGAGAATAACTACAGAGAGCTAGATTATTGTGGATGCATTAAAATCAGGATAAGAACTATACAAAAGCACAAATAATACCCATCATTATTTTCTTAAATATTACTTTGGAATACATTCTCTTTGAATAAAAACAAAAAGCTCATAAAATTTTAATACAAAGTAAAAATCACTTAAAATATTCTAGATGGTCAGCCTGGATGCTTAAAATATATACAAATTTACACTTCTTGTTTTTCTAAAGTGAGATATAATACATACAAATTATAAAAGCTGTATTCAGCATTAAAAACTGTACTTGACTTGCTGCTGCTGCTGCTGCTAAGGCGCTTCAGTCGTGTCTGACTCTGTGCGACCCCATAGATGGCAGCCTACCAGGCTCCTCCGTCCAAGGTTTCTCCAGGCAAGAACACTGGAGTGGGTTGCCATTTCTGGGATTATCAGCTATTTCGGATTTCAAAATTCTCAGAGTAAATAGGACTATATTCTTAAAATCCAGTTTCAAACCTTCAAAGTACATTATTTTAATTTACCTTCTTTCTTTTACAAGAAAAGGATACTCAACTATGTCATTACTTCTCTACTCGTGATTCTTGAAATGATATTCATCTAAATAACATAGGACACATATTGCTTTAACTTGATCTACAATAGCTTCCTGTAAAGAAGTGCTTCTAACACCTAATGACCTGATTATGAACTGTATAAACATATATTCAAACCTTATTTTCTCCAATAAAATGAGAAACCCTTGGGGATGTTTGAACATTTACTACAATTCAAGTTTTGAGACATTCTTATCAAAATAGGGTTGATTTAACACACCAAGCTTCTCTTCTGTACACAGTTCCTTTAGAACACTACTTGAAACACAGATGTCATTTACTTTTAAAATATCTGAAGGTTTCTGAAAGTCTAGAAAGATATCAGCATATAAAAACAGCACTGATCATATACTGTGTATATCAGTGCTATCCAACAGACCTTTTTCCAGTGATGGAAGCGTTTTACATTATCTAGTACTGTAGGCACCAGTCAGATAGAGAGCTAGGACATAGAAAGTGGCTAGTGTGGCTGAGCAGTTGAATTTTATTTAATTAATTTATTTTTAAGTAGTCACATGACTAAGTGACAGCTGCAGTGGGAAGCACATGTAGTTAATGAGAGTCTCGATCTTTGGAGCCAAACACTATTTTCTCTCTCCCTCCTATCTTTGTTCTACATTAACTTCCCCTTCTTTTCTCTTTGTTCCCTTTCTGTTCTTCACTCTAAGTATTGTACAGCACAACTTTATATGTGTTATCTGTTGAGTCAGGAAAAAGAGTAAATCTAGAATAAATCTAAGTCATAGGTTTTATTTTTCTGAACATTTAAAATTGAGTTGGGGAGTTGTGTATATGTGCGCAAACATCATATATATTTACACACATACACATAAGCATGTAAAATATATACTATATATCCTGATTACATCAAATAATTTTGTACACAATGCCAGAGAAATAGAAGATTACTGTAATCAGAGTATCTTGATATGGCTGAAGCAGGGAGTTGTTAAAATGGCTCCTTAAGAATAAATTTAGAAAAGTATTCAAGGTTTAGATCACAGTAAACCTCAAAATAAATTCCATTTTTACTCAT
This sequence comes from Giraffa tippelskirchi, assembly GCF_054371585.1. Classification (NCBI taxonomy): domain Eukaryota; kingdom Metazoa; phylum Chordata; class Mammalia; order Artiodactyla; family Giraffidae; genus Giraffa; species Giraffa tippelskirchi. Next base: position 110,761,631 of record NC_137278.1, on the reverse strand, counting down.
TGGACAATAGAAAAATACTTAAGAGTTTGAAACTAGATTGTAACATGTTTTATTTTTATAAGATTATTCCGGGACCATTGATCTGTCTTATAATAAGATAGTGTACTTCAACTGTCTCTGTATTATGTTATAATTATCTTTGTATATATCAGTTTTATCAACTAGAATCCAAAGATTGATAACAGAAGAAATGATTCTTATATTTTCTAGTAATTAAAACACCTACCATGATATCAGACTCACAGTGAGTACTCACAAGCCATTATAAATTATTTCTTGGATTCAGGTACATCCAAAACTATAAATGCTTATGTAAACCTCAAATAATTTCAAAAACTGCTTAGCCTAAAATCCCAGTTTTTTCCTTTGTCCCTTTTTTATAGTAATAGCTAGAATGCACTACTCATTTCCTTCATTAAATATTTCATCTTTTATTCAGTATCTGCAAAGTGAATTTTCAATTTGGGGTACAAAACAGAAAAATCATAGTCTAAGTTTGCTAATCATAGAGGATGGTCTTCCTTTTAACACCATCCATTCATTCCTGCTTCAAATTACAGATGCAGGAAAATCTGTTCTCTTCTCAGATACTAGGGACTTGAAGATTCCTTTTGATCAAAAAGATACAATTGAAATACACAAGCTAGACTAAAGAAAGCCAAGGAGGTCATATCACTATGCCTTCTGCAAACAGCAGACAGCTGAATATAGCTGAGCAGAGGTATTCGACATTTCATTTCTACCTTGACTATCTGAAACACAACATTTACATGAACAATGTGCTATCTTCAGTAATGGCTATTCATCTTAGTATTTATGCAAATTTCTACGCTAACTAAAATGTCCCCATCTGTTTTGTTTCCCCAGTAAATATAGACTTACACGTGAGCCTCAGCTCCCAAAGACCAGCAACATCTCAGGCCTGTCAACAGTCACACAAGCCAAAGTAGGTCCACATAACAACACAAGGCAAACACCTTGATTAGTCTAGAACAGCAGGGAAATAGATCCTCAAAGAATTCAATTCAGAGATGCCAGGTAAGTAGATTAAAAAAAATAACAATAATAAGCAGGGGTTTCCATGACTGCTGCTGCTGCTGCTAAGTTGCCTCAGTCGTGTCCGACTCTGTGTGACCCCATAGACGGCAGCCCACCAGGCCCCCCTGTCCCTGGGATTCTCCAGGCAAGAGTACTGGAGTGGGTTGCCATTTCCTTCTCCAATACATGAAAGTGAAAAGTGAAAGTGAAGTCGCTCAGTCGTGTCCGACTCTTCGCCACCCTATGGACTGCAGCATACCAGGCTCCTCCATCCATGGGATTTTCCAGGCAAGAGTACTGGAGTGGGTTGCCATTTCCTTCTCCATTTCCATGACTAAACAGAGATAAATATCTCTCAACAGTAGGTGGTGCAATGCACAAAACATGCAAAATAAAATTGCTTCCAAAGTATATTTCTTATACCCTGATGATTATGTTTTGGAATTTCTTAAGATCACTTTTAAAGAATGCAGAAAATGTATAAAGAAAAATTCATGATCCTTGCCTTAAGGGAAACCATAGCCCCAAAACAGTCAGATATGCAAACCTTAATCATTAATGTGATAATTTAGGTTTTGTAACAGAGTTACATACAGGATATACTGAAGGCTGTGGAGGGAGTTGATTACCTAAATGCTTCTAAGCAGGAAAGACAGTAGGGAGGGCTTCAGAGAAAAAGGAGATGTTGTTTCATGGATGAATAATGACTTTTCAAGTGATAAAGAGAAAAGTATTTTAGACAGTAAAAGCAAACTGCACAAAGGCATAACGGTATATATATGTTGAGAAGCATCTGCTGATTTCCAAGTAGGTTCATGGGCTAAGCTATAAAGTAAGACAACAGAGGAGAGAACATGAACTTTGATGTAAGACAAGCTCACAGCATTGACCCATCACTCAGTAGCTGGTTGTTTCAAAACATATTAAAGAACTTAGCTGAGTTTTATTTGTTAGAAGAAAGGAATAGTACTTTCTGTGTGATCTTCTGAGGAAGATGAAACAAAAGAGCCATCTAAACTATTTTCGAACAAAGCTAGTGGAAGTGATGGAATTGCAGTTGAGCTATTTCAAATCCTGAAAGATGATGCTGTGAAAGTGCTGCACTTGATATGCCAGCAAATCTGGAAAACTCCGCAGTGGCCACAGGACTGGAAAAGGTCAGTTTTCATTCCAATCCCAAAGAAAGACAATGCCAAAGAATGCTCAAACTACCGCACAATTGCACTCATCTCACATGCTAGTAAAGTACTGCTCAAAATTCTCCAAGCCAGGCTTCAGCAATACATGAACCGTGAACTTCCAGATGTTCAAGCTGGTTTTAGAAAAGGCAGAGGAACCAGAGATCAAATTGCCAATATCCGCTGGATCATTGAAAAAGCAAGAGAGTTCCAGAAAAACATCTGTTTCTGCTTTATTGACTATGCCAAAGCCTTTGACTATGTGGATCACAATAAACTGTGGAAAATTCTGAAAGAGATGGGAATACCAGACCATTTGACCTGTCTCTTGAGAAACCTGCAAGCAGGTCAGGAAGCAACAGTTAGAACTGGACATGGAACAACAGACTTGTTCCAAATAGGAAAAGGAGTATGTCAAGGCTGTATATTGTCACCCTGCTTATTTAACTTATATGCAGAGTACATCATGAGAAACGCTGGGCTGGAAGAAACAAAAGCTGGAATCAAGATTGCCGGGAGAAATATCAATAACCTCAGATATGCAGATGACACCACCCTTATGGCAGAAAGTGAAGAAGAACTAAAGAGCCTCTTGATGAAAGTGAAAGAGGAGAGTGAAAAAGTTGGCTTAAAGCTCAACGTTCAGAAAACTAAGATCATGGCATCTGGTCCCATCACTCCATGGGAAATAGATGGGGAAACAGTGGAAATAGTGTCAGACTTTATTTTTTTGGACTCCAAAATCACTGCTGATGGTGATTGCAGCCATGAAATTAAAAGACGCTTACTCCTTGGAAGGAAGGTTATGGCCAACCTAGATAGCATATTTAAAAGCAGAGACATTACTTTGCCAACAAAGTCCGTCTAGTCAAGGCTATGGTTTTTCCAGTGGTCATGTGTGGATGTGAGAGTTGGACAGTGAAGAAAGCTGAGCGCCAAAGAATTGATGCTTTTGAACTGTGGTGTTGAAGAAGACTCTTGAGAGTCCCTTGGACTACAAGGAGAGCCAGTCAATCCATCCTAAAGGAGATCAGACCTGGGTGTTCATTGGAAGGACTGATGTTGAAGCTGAAACTCCAATACTTTGGCCACCTCATGTGAAGAGTTGACTGCCTGGAAAAGACCCTAATGCTGGGTAGGATTGGGGGCAGGAGGAGGAGGAGATGACAGAGGATGAGATGGTTGGATGGCATCACCGACTCGATGGACATGTGTTTGGGTAGACTCCGGGAGTTGGTGATGGACAGGGAGGCCTGGCGTGCTGCAATTCATGGGTTCACAAAGATTTGGACATGACTGAGTGACTGAACTGAACTGAAACTATTTTCACAGAAGCTAAATAAGATGTTCCATCTATGATAGATGTTGCTATCATCTTCACCACTGTCATCACCTTCAGACTGGGGAAATAGGCTCTTGGAAGGCCTGTGTTCTACACTGACTATATATGTAGGACACACTTAAAAACTTAAAGCAGAGAAAAACAAACACGTAATTGTTTTAGGAAAATCACTCTGATAGCATCCCAGAAAAAGGGAAGGACTAAGTCTGGAATCAGGAAAAACAGTGAGAAGACAGTGGCAGTAACCCTGTAAATATGAGTACAAAACTGATGCACAAAGAACAGAACTGAGAGGTTAGGTGTTGAGGTGAGGAGAGGAGGTGTTACCATGTTTACTTTTTCCCTTCTCTCTTCCCCCCTTGCAGAGCTTTAGTGGTTTATGAAAGGTTTCTGACACAAAGTCACCATTGAAGTTGCTGTGGTTAAGGTGAGAAGGAAGAAAATACTGTGGATCTTTTCTTCCTGTCCCATTCCGAGAGCAGTAATTTTATCACACTATATTTCAGAATGTTGTGTTATAGCTTATCTTCCACCAGGAAAGTTTTCTGTTCTGGCTTTCAAAGAAAATCTAAGTAATAAGAGGAAGCCTGTCACTCAAACTTTACCTCTTGCACTCATCCAAGATATTGAAGTCAGTACATAATGTGTGATAAAGAGCTTCGAGTGATGCAACAGTGAATAAGAAATAGTCGACAAATATATGAACATGTTTTTCAGGCACCGCCATTGTCACTTAGAGCAATATAACTATAAAAATTCTGTCATAACCAGCACTGTTTCCTTGCCAAAAAGGTTTAGTTGTCAGAAAGCAGCAATATAACACAGACTTCTAAGGAAGTTCATACATTTCTTCCTCTAAGCCTGCTTTAAGTTTTAGTTGATTATACTTTGTTTAAATTCATAGCATTTCTTACTTACTATATTTCTACTCATACTGTTCATACTGTTCCTGGGGTTCTCAAAGCAAGAATACTGAAGTGGTTTTCCATTCCCTTCTCCAGCGGATGAGGCTTTTTCAGAATTCTCCAGCATGACCCATCCATCTTGGGTGGCCCTACATGGCATGGCTCATAGTTTCACTGACTTAGACAAGGCTGTGGTCCATGTGATCAGACTGATTAGTTTCTGTGATTGTGGTTTTCTGTCTGTCTGCCCTCTGATGGAGAAAGATAAGAGGCTTATGGAAGCCTCCTGATGGGAGAGACTGACTGTGGAGGAAACTGGGTCTTATTCTGATGGGCGGGGCCATGCTCAGGAAATCTTTAATCCAATTTTCTCTTGAAGGTTGGAGCTGTGTTCCTTCCCTGTATTTACCTGGGGCCAAATTGTGGTGGAGGTAATGAAGATAAGGGTGACCTCCTTCAGAAGGTCCCATGCACTACTGCACTGCAACACTCAGTGCCCCCAACCCTGTAGCAGGCCACCTCCGACCCATGCCTCCACCTAAGACCCCTGGACACTCACGGGCAAGTCTGGGTCAGTCTCCTGTGGGGTCACTGCTCCTTTCTTCTGGGTCCTGGTGCACAAAGTTCTGTTTGTGCCCTCCAGGAGTCTGTTTCCCCAGTCCTGTGTAAGTTCAGGCAGCTCTATGGTGGGGTTAATGGTGACCTCCTCCAAGAGGGCTTATGCCATACCTACGTCTACTGCACCCAGAGCCCCTGCCCCTGCAGCAGTCCACTGCTGACTCGTACCTCGACAGGAGATACAAAAACACAGTATGTCTCAGTCTCTGTGGGGTTTCTGGGTCCTGGTGCACACAAGGTTTGTCTGAGCACCCTGAGAGTCTCTGGCAGGAATGGGGTTTGATTCTAAACACAAATTCTCCCCTCCTACCATCTTGTTGGGGCTTCTCCTTTGCCCTTGGACATGGGGTATCTCTGAAAAATCGCTCCAGCACCTCGCAGCAGCCGCTCCAGTGCCTACTGTCTTGTTGGGGCTTCTATGCCCTTGGACGTGGGGTATCTCCTCACCCGCTCCAGCGCCACGCAGCCGTGCATGAACTCCCCAGGTCAGTAAGTGCCCAATATACTACGTGAGATCAGTGGAGAAATAACCTCAGAAAGAATGAAGAGATGGAACCAAAGCAAAAACATAACCCAGTTATGCATGTGACTGGTGATAGAAGCAAAGTCCGATACCTTAAAGAGCAATATTGCATAAGACCCTGGAATGTTAGGTCCATTCAGTTCAGTTCAGTTACTCAGTCATGTCCAATTCTTTGCGACCCCATGGACCACAGCACGCAAGGCCTCCCTGTCCACCACCAACTCCCGGAGTTTATCCAAACTCATCTCCATTGAGTCAGTGATGCCACCCAACCATCTACTCCTCTGTCGTACCCTTCTCCTCCTGCCTTCAATCTTTCCCAGCATCAGGGACTTTTCAAATGAGTCAGCTCTTCCCATCAAGTGGCCAAAGTACTGGACTTTCAGCTACAACATCAGTCCTGCCAATGAACACCCAGGACTGATTTCTTTTAGGATGGAATGGTTGGATCTCCTTGCAGTCCAAGGGACTCTCAAGAGTCTTCTCCAACACTGCAGTTCAAAAGCATCAATTCTTCGGTGCTCAGCTTTCTTTATAGTCCAACTCTCACATCCATACATGACTACTGGAAAAACCATAGACTTGATGAGACAGACATTAGTTGGCAAAGTAATGTCTCTGCTTTTAAATATGCTGTCTAGGTTGCTCATAACATTCCTTCCAGGGTGTAAACATCTTTTAATTTCATGGCTGCAGTCACCATGAATCAAGGCAAATTGGTGGTCAAACAGGAGACGGCAAGAGTGACCATTCACATTTTAGGGATCAGTGAACTAAAATGGACTGGAAAGGGTGGATTTAACTCAGATGACCATTTTATCTACTATTGTGGGTAAGAATCCTTTAGAAGAAATGGAGTAGCCATCACAGTCAACAAAAGAGTCAGAAATTCAGTACTTGGATGCAATCTCAAAAATGACAGAATGATCTCTCTCCATTTCCAAGGCAAACCATTCAATATCTCGGTAATCCAAGCCTATGCTCCAACCAGTAATGCTGAAGAAGCTGAAGTTGAATGGTTCTATGAAGACCTATAAGACCTTCTAGAACTAACACCCAAGAAAGATGTCTTTTTCATTATAGGGGACTGGAATGCAAAAGTAGAAAGTCAAGAAACAACTAGAGTAAGAGGCAAATTTGGCCTTGGAGTACAGAAAGAAGCAGGGCAAAGGCTAATAGAGTTTTTCCAAGAGAACACACTGGTCATATCAAACACCATCTTCCAACAACACAAGAGAAGACTCTACATGAGGACATCACCAGATGATCAATATTGAAATCAGATTGATTATATTCTTTGCAGGCAAAGATGGAGAAGCTCTATACATCCAGCAAAAAAAAGACCAGTAGAGAACTGTGGCTCAGATTATAAACTCCTTATTGCCAAAATCAGACTTAAATTGCAGAAAGTAGGGAAAACCACGAAACCATTCAGGTGTGAAATGAATCAAATCCCTTACAATCATATAGTGTAAATGAGAAATATATTCAAGGGATTAGATCTGATAGAGTACCTGAAGAACTATGGACAGAGGTTCGTGACATTGTACAAGAGACAGGGATCAAGACCACCCCCAAGAAAAAGAAATGAAAAACCAAAATGACTGTCTGAGGAGGCCTTACAAATAGCTGGGGAAAGAAGAGCAGTGAAAAGCAATGGAGAAAAGAAAAGATATACCCATTTGAATGCAGAATTCCAAAGAATAGCAAGGAGACATAAGAAAGCCTTCCTCAGGGATCAATGCAAAGAAATAGAGGAAGACAATAGAATGAGAAAGAGTATAGATCTCTTCAAGAAAATTAGAGATACAAAGGGAACATTTCATGCAAAGATGGGCTCAATAAAGGACAGAAAGTTATAGACCTGGCAGAAGTAGAAGATACTAAGAATAGGTGGCAAGAATACACAGAAGAACTATACAAAAAAGATCTTCATGACCCAGATAATCATGATAGTGTGATCACTTACCTAGAGCCAGACATTCTGGAATGCGAAGTCAAGTGGGCCTTAGGAAGCATCACTACGAACAAAGCTAGTGGAGGTGATGGAATTCTAGTTGAGCTATTTCAAATCCTAAAAGATGATGCTGTGAGGAGTGCTGCACTCAATGTGTCAGCAAATTTGGAAAACTCAGCAGTGGCCACAGGACTGGAAAAGGTCAGTTTTCATTCCAATACCAAAGAAAGGCAATGCCAAAGAATGCTCAGACTACTGCACAATTGTTCTCATCTCACACACTAGTAAAGTAATGCTCAAAATTCTCCAAGCCAGGCTTCAGCAATACGTGAACCATGAACTTCCAGATGTTCAAGCTGGTTTTAGAAAAGGCAGAGGAACCAGAGATCAAATTGCCAACATCCACTGGATCATCGAAAAAGCAAGAGAGTTCCAGAAAAACATCTATTTCTGCTTAATTGACTACACGAAAGCCTTTGTATGGATCATAACAGACTGTGGAAAATTCTGAAAGAGATGTGAATATCAGACCAGCTGACCTGCCCCTTGGGAAATCTGTATACGGGTCAGGAAGCAACAGTTAGAACTGGACGTGGTCGAGTCAGTGATGCCATCCAACCATCTCATCCTCTGTCGTCCCCTTCTCCTCCCGCCCCCAATCCTACCCAGCATTAGGGTCTTTTCCAATGAGTCAACCCTTCTCATGAGGTGGCCACAGTATTGGAGTTTCAGCTTCAACGTCAGACCTTCCAATGAACAGCCAGGATTGATCTCTTTTAGGATGGATTGATTGGATCTCCTTGTAGTCCAAGGGACTCTCAAGAGTCTTCTCCAACACCACAGTTCAAAAGCATCAATTCTTTGGTGCTCAGCTTTCTTCACCATCCAACTCTCACATCCATACATGACCACTGGAAAAACCATAGCCTTGGCTAGACGGACTTTCGCTGGCAAAGTAATGTCTCTGCTTTTAAATATGCTATCTAGGTTGGCCATAACCTTCCTTCCAAGGAGTAAGCGTCTTTTAATTTCATGGCTGCAGTCACCATCAGCAGTTGAATCATTGGAAAAGACCCTAATGCTGGGTAGGATTGGGGGCAGGAGGAGAAGGGGACGACAGAGGATGAGATGGTTGGATGGCATCACTGACTCGATGGACATGGGTTTGGGTAGACTCCGGGAGTTGGTGATGAACAGAGAGGCCTGGCGTGCTGCAATTCATGGGGTCGCAAAGAGTCAGACACGACTGAGCGACTGAACTGAACTGAACTGATGGTTTTTCTAGTAGTCTTGTATAGATGTAAGAGTTGGACTATAAAGAAAGCTGAGCGCCAAAGAATTGATGCTTTTGAACTGTGGTGTTGGCGAAGACTCTTGAGAGCCCCTTGGACTGCAAGGAGATCCAACCAGTCTGTTCTAAAGGAAATCAGTCCTTGAATATTCATTGGAAGGACTGATGTTTAAGCTGAAACTCCAATACTTTGGCCACCTGATGTGAAGAGCTGACTCATTTGAAAAGACCCTGATACTGGGGAAGATTGAATGGGGGCGGGGGGAAGGAGATGACAGAGGATGAGATGGTTGGATGGCATCACCGACTCAATGGGCATCAGTTTGAGCAAATTCCAGGAGATAGTGAAGGACAAGGAAGACTGCTATGCTGCAGTCCATGGGGTCGCAAAGAATCGGACATGACTGACTGAAAAATAGCAACAACACATTATCACATAAGACTGACTTCGCCTGATTTTTTTGTACTGTCTTTGTTCTCAAAATGCTTATAATCTAATAGCAGGACTGACTGTCAGTAACTAAGTGCAAATATTGGAGAAAATATATATGGTATATATTATATATTGTTTCATTCTTACTATAGATATTTGAGGTTTATTTATTCCTCTATAAATTAAATATATTGTTATTGTATTTATCCAAAACTAATTACTTCAGCTTTTTTCCACCACCATCATTGAATTAGGCAATCCTGCTGATAAGGAGTGTAACACACCAAAAGAAAATAATTTTGAGATGGTTTAAATTCATACTTGTGAAAATTAATGACTGTGTAAAGAGAAAAACATGCTTCCAGCAAATAAGCAAACACAGAGATAATTAGAGAGCATTCAATAATATAAAACTAATATTTTATGACTCATATTAATGTTCTTCCATTTGATGATTGTTTCAAAGCTCGGTAAAGGATATGTTACCAATTAGTTGCTTTCTAGATTACATTTAGCTGAAAAAGACACTATCAAACAACTGAGAAAATTGTAAGGTGATATAGAATATTTTCGTGTAATAAGAGGTATTCCTTATGACATAAGTAAGATTTCTCTTGGTTTCAAAAATCTTATTATACCAAAATGTCACCCATCTCAAATTTATATTCTCTATGTATGAAAAAAAATGCTTAGAAAAAATGATTATTTCCAGCTGCTCTTTGGACTCTATGAATGAGGTAGGTATGAGAATTATAAGAATATATTTAGATTTCTTGATTTAAGCAATACATATGAAATTATATAAAGGCAAAGGTAAATATCATCCCACATATATACCCCTTATTTCCATTCCCATAGAACTATGAGACTGTCATTGTTAAATATTCTCATGTACTAAGATTCTCACACCTGTTTTTTTTTGCTAGTCAGTACACATAGAGCTGGGCTTCTCCTGGAGAAAAAAATGGCAACCCACTCCAAGTGTTCTTGCCTGGAGAAACAGAGGAGCCTGGCAGGCAACATGGGGTTGTAAAGAGTTAGACACTACTAAATGAAACACACACAAAATTTTATATAAATTGTGATCATTTACACAATGTTTATGCTATTTTCTTTTACATAGTTGCCTCATCTTCTTTACTGCTTCTGTTTCCTTCCTCTATATCTCACCTTCACTACCGTCCTAACCAAAGTCCTAGGTAATGTGTTGAAATCATTCGAGTATATAAAATCTCTATTTTCCATGCTGCTAGAGACATAAACTCACAGATAAACTTGTATGGGATATTTTACATTATTTATTAGAGTATATTCAACATAACTGTCATGCCTCTCTGATAACTTGTGAAAATTGCAAACCACTCCAGGTTATCTGAGTTAAATGGCTCCATAACATTCTATGTTGTAAATGTACCATTATATATTTCACCCAAATTGCATGATTCTAACTTTATGAAATAATAATAGCATTTTAATTTTTAAAAGATTTTGAGATACTGATTTAGTAAAGCATTTGCTCAGGTTCTCATGTTTGAACACTTCTTGCCCTTGAACTGATCTCTAAGAAGAACCTTCTGTTACCAGGCCTGGACTCAGCCTGGGAGTGAAAGTAAAGGGAAAGTACACAATTTTAAAAGTAAATAAAACATTCACAGATAAGCTTGAGTTGACTGCAATCAAATTTCATCTCAAAAATTTTATGACTCAATTCAAAATAACATTGATGGGAAATGAAAAAAAAAAAGTTATATACTTAGCATCCATTTCAAAAAGTTCTGGGAGCAATTTAAATGTTTGAAGTCTGGCATCACAAGGTGCTGGAAGTCCTTTCTGAAATTCCTCTTCTCTTCACATTAGATTCTTGGCTCATTTGCATTTAACTTTAAACTACTACCATCACATTAATGGAGGAAAGAAATTGAGTTAATAGGATTCTAATTGTTTTGTTAACTGCCAAAGTCATAAGTTTGATGTACAATTATATATTCATGATTTACTAAAATTTGAAAGGGAATTGTTCATGGTATGCAGAACTAAAACTATACATGTTGGGCATAACAAAGGAGTTACCTGGTTCTATAATTCTGTCTCTGCTACCGACTATGTGAATAAATTTAAGCAGAGTATCTGTCCTCCATCTATAAGCTGAATCAACTCTATCAGTTGTGAGAGTAAAATGAAGTAAGGTATATGAGTCTGCTTCATATATTTACAAATAGTAAATAGAGAATAACACTTTCATGAAGTAATCACTGCAGAACAGACATAAGAATACTATTAACCTTCCATTCATTCATTTAACAAATATATTCTGCATATTTCAAGATACAATAAGTGTATCTTATAGATACACTTATAGAACTAGAACTAAAAAGAGAGTGGGCCAAACAATAATGAATAAAGAAAAGTGTTTCCCTTCAAGAAGAACTTCTGTGTCACATGTGTATATATAATGTTATAAAAATTTAAATCCCTTTTAATGGATTATAAAGAACTACACCCAAAGAGGTGTGTACTTATGCAAAATAGAGAAGCAAAGTTTCATTCAGCCAGATGGAATAAATCAAAGCTCAAAACACTGACAAGGATAATTTACTTAAGCACTTTTGAGCCTTTCTTCAAATGTAAAAATAGGGAAAATAACACCTTTCTTACAGTGTTATTTTAATAACATAATTAAAAGATAATATCTACCCATCCATGCATCTATCTACTTATCTATTTATCCATCTATCCATGCCATATACTGGAAAAAAAATGGATCAGCTTTCCTTTCTATATATACTTTTAATTCTTAGATTTTTTTAAATTTTAATATCAACCAGATATTTCAGTCTCTAAATAAGCAAAGGCACAACATTTCTCAAACGTGATTATTTCAAAAAAGTGTCCAAATTCTTTCTTGTGCATGGAGATGAAAAAGACCTTAGTTGCATTTCCTGACACAGATTTTCTTCTTTTTTTTTTTCATTTGTTCACACACCTTTATTGATAACTTTGCTGGGTTTCGTGGGAGGGAATCAATTAACAAAAATAAAGGGACATCATTGCCAACAAGTGGAACAATTGGACACACACACACACATATATATATAAATAATTCAGTGCACAATTATATTTTAACATGGCTATTTCTCAAAGGAACCCAACTACAACCTCAAAGTCAATGTTACTTCCACCTTACTTTCAGCATGTGTTTAGTTGCCATATCAAATTTTATATTTTGCTCACTTATGTGTTTCTTTATTTATGACTACTCTTTTCATCTTAAAATGTTAGCAGTGGCTTGTGGGGCCTCACATAGTATGTGATCACATTTTAAGTACGTTGCAATGTCCTTTCTATGTTACAAGGCTTCTGCCATATTTTTCTCTATTTTTGTTCTCGGTCTGACACACATTTTCATGATTTGGTAGCACTGAGGACAGTGAAAGTGTTAGTGGCTCAGTCATGTCTGACTCTTTGTGACCCCATGGACCATCAGCCCGCCAGGCTCCTTTGTCCATGGGATTTTCCGGGCAAGAATACTGTGGGTTGCCATGCCTTTTTCCAAAGGATTTTCCTGATGCAGGAATCGAACCCAGGTCTCCTGCATTGTAGGCAGATTCTTTACTGTGTAAGCTACCAGGGTCACAGTAGTTGTTTAAGTTTAGGGTTTCTAAGTGACTTAATCGCATCCTATGTAAAGACTTTTCTTTTATGTTACACACAAAAAAATACATTTTATTTTAATTTTCAAATGTTAGGTAGATATATCAATGGAAACATTTTACAAGCTTAATTTTGTCAAAAGCTTTGATGTCTATATTGAACCACTGTCCCTCTAAAGTTCATTTAAGAGGGATAAAAAAGGTTCCACAGCTGCATGAAGGGATCTTGAATATAAATAGAAAGAATTAGAGATACTAAGGGAGAAGTCAGTAAGTTTTTAATATTTTGGGGAAAGGGGATGAACATGATCAGATTTCTGAAAAGATAGGGTCTGTGGTCCAATTGCAGTATCTTAGTCCTGCAAAACCAGTTGCTTACTGTTTTCATTTTTTAGACATCTTTTATCAATGGACAAGATGAAGTGAATGGGGAAAAAACAGGTAACCAGAAAATTTATTTAAAGGAGTTGCAAGAGACTGGTGGTGAACATAAACGGGCCTTGACTAGTGCAGTGATGTTGGCAATGGGAAGACACTAAGACTAGTAAGTATTTCAAAGGTAGTATGATAGGATTTGAAAACTAATTGGCTATTAGATAAAAGAACAGAAAAAAGAGAATTCCAAGTTTTGAACCTGGGCTTCAAAAAATATTTTAGATTGAGTGAATTAAAACAAAAATATCAATATATATTTAATTCAGCTAAGATAGCACCTACAGAAAAACTTATATAAGCATTTGTATCAGAAAATATGAAAGGTCTAAGATTTCTAATCTAACTTCACATATTTACAATCTAGAAAAAGAAAACCAAATTAAACTTAAAGCAAGAAGTAATAAAACAAAACATTAAAAAAATCCAGAATGTATTTCTTTGAAAGAGCCATAAAATTAATACACCTCTAGCCGCACTAATTTTTAAAAAGAAAAAGTTATAAGCTACAATACTAGAAATGAAAGGAGGGCTATCCTTACAAGTCTTACAGTCATTAAAAGGTTATAATAGGAAAATATTTTCATCAACTCTATACCAATAACTTTGACAACTAAGGGGGAAAGGACAGAAGAGCATTAAGAGCCCTGCTGTTGGCCTCAGGCAGCTCTCAGAGGGAATCTGATTTCTTCCACTTACTAGAAGTTTGTCCCTGGATGAGGTGCTTAATCTTCCTAAGCCTCATCTGAAACTTGAGGAGTCAAACCACAGGTCTCACAGGTTTATTCTGAGAATTAAATGAGATCTTGAGATCATTCAGATAAAGCACAGAGGAAGGTAAATAGTAAATGCTAAATGAATGATATCAATATATGGTTATCATTTTATTGTTTTTACTGCTACTAAAGTAGGAAATGGCAACCCACTCCAATATGCTTACCTGGGAAATACCATGGACAGAGGAGCCTGGTGGGCTACAATCCATGGGGTCGCAAAGAGTCAGACACAACTGAGTACAAAGCACAACAACAACAACAGAAAATTCCAATAGGCTGTCAAGATATAATAACACCCATATCCAGGTTTGTCTATTCTTGTGCGTGCATGCATGCATTCTAAGCCACTTCAGTCATATCCAACTCTTTGCAACTCTATGGACTGTAGCCCGTCAAGCTCCTCTGTCCATGGGATTCTCCAGGCATGAAACAGAAGTGGGTTGCCATGCCCTCCTCCAGGGGATCTTCCTGACTCAGGGATCGAACTCATCTCATATCTACTGCATTGGCAAGCAGGTTCTTTATCACTAGAGCCACCTTGGAAGCACCTGTCTATTCTATTCTTACCTCCAACTATGAGGAGAAACACCCTGCTATGACCAGTGCTCACCAAGTAAACCCTAACAAGACTAGGTGGTATTTTTGCACAAATTTCAAAAAGGGACTGCCTCTTGGATGACTAACCCCTAAGAGAGCTTTCATGTTTACCAAGCAAATCACACACCAGAATTCTTTATATGTTCGCCTAATGGCCAAGTGTCTTTGTACACGGCAAGAATTTCAGAAACACACAGATGTTTAGAAGGTGTCCTGTGTCCTTCGTGGCACTGTGAGACAAAATGGGCCAAAGTAAAATCTTTGCTTTAGTCACTGCCTCTCCAGTTATATGCCCATGTGCAAACAAAAGGAGTGCTATTCTTTGTCCTTTGAGCCCAGGACTTTGAGCCAAAGGAGGACAAATTGCTCATGGGGGAAGGTGTTTTGGGAAGTGCAAACTGCCCCAGAAAATACTACATTCTCGAACGTCAGAAGGCGGGAGGAGACCAGGGATTCTTGAAGAAGCACAAGTCCCTCAACGTCATTCTTGTACAAGGAGCAAGGCTGGGTGAGGGAGGTAAGGAAGGAAGTGAAGGACAAGAGTGAATAGCAGTGGGGGCAGGATTCTGAAAGGCAGCAGAGTGGTAAGATTTCCATTTGGATGACAATTTGTGGAATCTGAAGAGCAAAAGAAAAACATACTATGTGACATTTACTGATGCTAATCCAGATTGTAATTTATATTTTACATTAGATGCTATTACACATATGTATAGTAGTGTCATAAGATAAAATCAATCCTACATTTTTCACATTTTTTTGTCTCTTAAAGTTGTATGCGAAATGTATTAAAAGTAAAATACTTTTTCCTCAAAAAAGGTATTACTTTGATGTATCTTTAATCCACTGTGTCCTAAAATTTCAGAGCATAACTACTTCAGAAAAAAATTAAAAATACACAAACAGATGTATGAAAAACTCATACATGAAACAGTTTCACCTGTATTAAATCCAGAGGCACAGCAAATCTGGGATCCAGCAGTTCAGCCCTGTCCTTCCCTCCCCTCTATGCGGTGGCTATGCAGCGGTCCATTCCTAGTAGTTTGATGTACAATTCTCTCACCCAAACCTGGCTCTCAACTGACTACTCTGGGCTTGTTTCAGTTGCGTTGTGATCTGTCCCAACCAACCTCACTCTTCTCTCCCCTTTTCTTTTTCTTCCATATTAGAAGGAAAATAAAACTCTCTCTTGCTACTCTGATCCTATCTGATACCACTACATGGTATTTTGCTTTCCATTAGTATCTACATTTATTATACTTCTTGCTACCATGGCAACCAACCACTTATAGTAAAATCCTAGATACCAGGTTTCTCATTTTCAACAGATAATCTGCATTGTGCACTTTTTCTCCCTCCCCATTTTAGGCTTGAAAACCTCAGTATAAGCCAACCTATACTTCTCTAATAGAATCTCTCTCTCTCTCTCTCTTTTTTTAACCTGTTTTGAGCAACAGTAAATGTATTTATGAAATAGCATCAAGTTTTTAAACAAACAGGAGAAAAGATATTCCTAAACACTTGCACTTTTTGCTTCCAGGAAAGGCCGTGCAGGGGTCCCTTTGATTACTAGAAACAAATAACTTGTGACTTCTGGAAATTATACAACTGTCTTTATATTACAATAACATGAGGACTTTTAAAACTAGCACTGTGACTTATTTTTGGCTTTTAGTTTGATAAATAACCTTATGCATCTGCTATGGTGACCTAAGCACAGGCCACTTAGAGATAGAGTTTAATTTGTTTCATATAAGACAATTTATACAACTTTCTCCAAAATTTTACTGAAATTCAACCAGCTTATTTTTTAGGATTTTATTTCATTTATCCAGTTAATACATGTCCTATCTAGTCAGCTATGACGAAATGACCTTTCCCATTGCAGAGTCTTTGTGTCCTACTATTTGACTTACGAGCTAGGATTTCAGTAGTTTTGTTTTCCAAGAAGTACAACAGTTTATCTTTACCCACAAAGGAAAGACAAGCAGAATTCTTCAAGAATGATGTGAGCTCTCAGAGCAAATAGCCTCTTCTGAGAAAATGGTTTATATGGACAAGAGAGATGATTGGATTTTTACAAAGAACTATGAAGCCATTTACCATAAAAGAGAAAAAATAGGAGCACAAGGAAACTGTAATTTAGGCTTATACAATAAAATATAAAGGACAGTGAAGTAATAAACTAAACTTATATACAAAACAATGTCAAGAATATGCCTAGTATAACTAGAATATGTAGCTTTATAGTTTGAATGTTTTCTAAACTTTAAAAAAACTTTCAAAAGAGAGAAATGGAAGCAACCTAGATGTCCATCAGCAGACAAATGGATAAGGAAGCTGTGGTACATATACACAATGGAATATTACTCAGCCATTAAAAAAAATACATTTGAATCGGTTCTACTGAGATGGATGAAACTGGAGCCCATTATACAGAGTGAAGTAAGCCAGAAAGAAAAACAACAATACAGTATACTAATGCATATATATGGAATTTGAAAGATGGTAACGATAACCCTATATGCGAGACAGAATAAGAGACACAGATGCATAGAACAACTTTATGGACTCTGAGGGAGAAGGTGAGGGTGGGAGGTTCTGGGAGAATAGCATTGAAACATGTATATTATCATGTGTGGGGCAGAACACCATTCCATGTTCGATGCATGAGACAAGGGCTCAGGGCCGGGGCAATGGGATGACCCAGAGGGATGGGATGGGGAGGGAGGTGGGGGGGGGGTCCAGGAAGGGGAACACATGTAAACCCATGGCTGATTCATGTCAATGTATGGCAAAAACTATTACAATATTGTAAGTAATTAGCCCCCAACTAAAATAAATAAATTTATAAAAAAATAAAAATAAAAAAAAATAAAATAATAAAAAAAAATGAAAAAAAAAAGAGAGAAATGTATTGTGAATTTATAAATATCTATTTCATTAGAAAAACACAACTTCCGTCAACTTTGAGTAGATATTTATACTACATGCTATCTAAATATCTAGATTTTATTCAAATCAATATTCTTGATGTTTTTATGCCCAGTGCCAAGCAATCTGAAGTTTCCAATTATCTTCAAGTATGGAGTATCTGTGTGTGCAAATTTCCTACCTTATAAGGTCAGGGGTCACAACAGAAACCAGTGTAGTTTGGCACACTTATTGTTTATATTTGTCTAGTCTAAGACATGACCTCCCTTACCTGTCAAATCCTTAAATATTAATCGACAAGGACTTTGAAGAAATCAATGAACTTTCATACCTTCTTTTATTCTACTGTATAATGAAAAATCCTTGCAATAACTAACTTACCCTCTTCCTAATAACATTTTCATTTCAATTATAGGTTATTTTTACTTTGGAAATTTTTCTATATACTTATGTCAAACCAAGATTTTCTATAGCAATACCAGACATGTTTGTGCTGGTAGAGGAATAAGTGGGTTTGAAGACACAATGCACAAAGACAGACATGGTTTAGCGCAACACACTTTTCATTTGCATATCAAGTGCAAAAGTGTTGTTGAACATGCTCTAGAAAGAATGCAGTTTCTCATCACTTCTTCCTTTCCTTGTTTCACTCTAAAAGAAACACAAATTTAATGGATCGCATTTCCTATACTGAGACACAGTAGAGTTGTTGGGAGTGAATGTTTCAAAAGGAAAAGGATTACAATGTAAATAATAATCAGGTAGAAGTGGTCTCTTCTTCTTTCCCATTATTTCCAAGGGACTGAACTGACAAACTCTAATCATTTTTCTTTCTTCCCTTCCCTGTGGCAGAGAATCATTTCACAAATACTTGTTGTTCAAGAATGATTAGAAAGACATGATTCTAATTCAATATCCTTGCAAGTGTACTGCTAATGGAGATAAGCCGGGGGGCACGGAGGGGAGTAGGGAGAGACGGATAGTAAGAAAGATCAGACTATCGTATTGAGAGCTTTCCTAGTGTTTCAGTGCTAACCCTTAGTTTTGACCAAACAGTTTTCTTCATAGAGGAAAAAAAAAGCTATCAAAAATCACAAGATTGAGATTAATAAATGAGAAAAATATTACCATATCTGAGAAAATTCTTGCGATCACTTCCTTTTTTTTCTTCCAGTATTGTTGAGACATAATTGACATATAGCACTGTACAAATTTAAGGTGTACAGCATGATGATTTGACTTACAAACATACTGAAATATTTATCACAAGTTCTGTAAACGTTTATCATCTTATATTGATAAAAAATTAGAGAAAAGGTAAAAAGATATTTTCCCTTGTGATGAGAACTCTTAGAATGTACTCTCTTAACAACCATCATCTATAAAATATAACAGTGTAAATTATATTTATCATGTTGTATATTACACCCTTAGTATTTATTTATCCTTATAGCTGGAAGTTTGTACCTTTGGACTACCTTTATCTTACCCCCCGTCTCCCTACTCTCCACCTCCAGTAACCACAATTCTGATGTTTTTCTATGAGTTTGTTATTTTCATTTGTTTGTTTTTGAAGTATAATTGATCTAAAACACTATGTGATTTGATATTTCTATACATTTCAAAATGATCACCAAGTTTAAGTCCAGTTACTATCTGTCACAATACTAAGATATGATATACTTAGGGACTATATTTTATACAGTGTACATTTCACACCTGTTATTCATTTATTTTTAAACTGAAAGTTTTTACTTCTTATTATCCTCACCTACTTCTTTCCTCTCCCCACACCCCTTTCCTCTGACAATCACTAGTTCTCTGCATCTACAATTCTGTTTCTGGTTTGTTATGTTTGTTCATTTGCTGTTTTTCACATTCTACATACAAGTAAAATCATACAGTGTCTTTCTCTTAACTTGTTTCACTTAGCATAATACCCTCTGGTTTCATCCATGTCACAAATGGCTAAATTGTACTTTTTTATGGCCAAATAATATTTCACTGTATGCATGCATGAGTGTTCAGTTGCTTCAGTCATGTCAGAGCCACCCCACGGACTGTAGTGTGCCAGGCTCTCTGTCCATGGGATTTCCCTGGCAAGATTACTGGAGTAGGTTGTCCTTTTCATCCCCAGGGGATCTTTCTGACCCAGGGATCACACCCAAGTATCCTGCATTGTAGGAGGTCTCCTTCATTACAGGCAGATTCTTTATCAGCTGAACCATATCACCTCTTCTTTTTTCCTTTGTCTATAGGTGGGGACTTAGAGTGCTTCCATACCTTGGCTACTGTAAATAGTGCTGCAATAAACATGGGGGTACATATATTCTCTAATTAGTGTTTTTGCTTTCCTTGGATATATACTTAGGTGTAAAATTGCTGAATTGAATGGTATTTCTGTTTTTAATGTTTTGAGGAATCTCCGTATTGTTTTCCATAGTGGCTGCACCAAATGTACAACCCACCAATATTGCACTAGGGTTTCCCTTTCTCCATATCCTCACCAACACTTATTATTTGTCTTTTAGATAGTAACAATTATGATAGGTGAGAGATGATATCTCACCATGGTTTTGATTCGCATTTCCCTGATGATTAATGATATTGAACATCTTTTATGTGCCTATTGGCCATCTGTATGCCTTCTTTGGAAAAATGTCTATTCTGACCCTCTGCCCATTTTTAAATAGTTTTTTTTATGTTAATGAGTTCCTTGTATATTTTGTATACTAACCCCTTATTAGGTAATATTGCTTGCAAATATCTTCTCCTTTGTGGATAGTTTGCTTCATTGTGGAGAAGTTATTTAGTTTGTTGTAGTCCCACTTGTTTATTTTTGCTTATGTTTCCTTTGCCTGAGAAGACATATCCAAAAAATATATGTAACTAATGCTGATGCCACAGAGTATAATGCCCATGTTTTCTTCTAGAACTTTTATGGTCTCAGATCTTACACTAAGTATTTAATGCATTTTGAATTTATTTTTGATGCAAAGATAGGCTCGATAAAGGACAGAAATTGTATGGACCTAACAGAAACAGAAGATATTAAGAAGAGGTGGCAAGAATACACAGAAGAACTGTACAAAAAAGATCTTCATGACCCAGATAATCACGATGGTGTGATCACTCACCTAGAGCCAGACATCCTGGAAAGTGAAGTCAAGTGGGCCTTAGAAAGCATCACTACGAACAAAGCTAGTGGAGGTGATGGAATTCCAGTTGAGCTATTTCAAATCCTCAAAGGTGATGCTGTGAAAGTGCTGCACTCGATATGCCAGCAAATTTGAAAAACTCAGCAGTGGCCACAGGACTGGAAAATGTCCGTTTTCGTTCCAATTCCAAAGAAAGGCAATGTCAAAGAATGCTCAAACTACCACACAATTGCACTCATCTCACATGCTAATAAAGTAATGCTCAAAATTCTCCAAGCCTGGCTTCAGCAATACGTGAACCGTGAACTTCCAGATGTTCAAGCTGGTTTTAGAAAAGGCAGAGGAACCAGAGATCAAATTGCCAATATCCGCTAGATCATTGAAAAAGCAAGAGAGTTCCAGAAAAACATGTATTTCTACTTTATTGACTATGCCAAAGCCTTTGACTGTGTGGATCACAATGAACTGTGGAAAATTCTGAAAGAGATGGGAATACCAGACCATCTGACCTGTCTCTTGAGAAATCTGTATGCAGGTCAGGAAGCAACAGTTAGAAGTGGACATGGAACAACAGACTGGCTCCAAATAGGAAAAGGAGTCCTTCAAGGCTGTATATTGTCACCCTGCTTATTGAACTTCTATGCAGTGTACATCATGAGAAATGCTGGGCTGGAAGAAACACAAGCTGGAATCAAGATTGCCGGGAGAAATATCAATAACCTCAGATATGCAGATGACACCACCCTTATGGCAGAAAGTGAGGAAGAACTAAAGAGCCTCTTGATGAAAGTGAAAGAGGAGAGTGAAAAAGTTGGCTTAAAGCTCAACATTCAGAAAACTAAAACCATGGCATCTGGTTCCATCACTTCATGGGAAATAGATGGGGAAACAGTGGAAACTGTGTCAGACTTTACTTTTGGGGCTCCAAAATCACTGCTGATGGTGATTGCAGCCATGAAATTAAAAGACGCTTACTCCTTGGAAGGAAGGTTATGACCAACCTCGATAGCATATTTAAAAGCAGAGACGTTACTTTGCCAACAAAAGTCTGTCTAGTCAAGGCTATGGTTTTTCCAGTGGTCATGTATGGATGTGAGAGTTGGACGGTGAAGAAAGCTGAGTGCTGCAGAATTGATGCTTTTGAACTGTGGTGTTGGAGAAGACTCTTGAGAGTCCCTTGGACTGCAAGGAGATCCAATCAATCCATTCTAAAGGAGATCAATCCTGGGTGTTCATTGGAAGGACTGATGTTGAAGCTGAAGCTCCAATACTTTGGCCACCTCATGCGAAGAGTTGACTCATTGGAAATGACCCTATTGCTGGGAAGGATTGGGGGCAGGAGGAGAAGGGGATTACAGAGGGTGAGATGGTTGGATGGCATCACTGACTTGATGGACATGGGTTTGGGTAGACTCCGGGAGTTGGTGATGGACAGGGAGACCTGGCGAGCTGCAATTCATGGACACGACTGAGCGACTGAACTGAACTGAACTTAATTTATTTTTGCTCGTGATATGAGAAAGTAGTTCAGATTGATTCTTTTGCATGGAGCAGTCTAGTGTTCCCAATACCATTTATTGAAAAAGCTGTCTTTCCCTGTTGTATATTATTGTCTCGTATGTAATAGATTAATTGCCTAAATAAGCATGGGCTCATTGCTGGTCTCTCTATCTGCTTCATTGATCTATGTGTTTTTATTGAGCCAGTACCATTTCGTTTGATTATTGTATCTTTGCTGTATAATCTGAAATCAGGGAGTATGATACCTCCCTTTTGTTCTTCTGTCTCAAGATTATTTTAGCTATTTGGGGATTTTTGTGTTTTCATGAACTGAGAACTTCCAGATGTTCGAGTTGGATTTAGGAAAGGCAAAGGAACCAGAGATCAAATTGCCAACATCCATTGGATCATAGAAAAAACAAGAGAATTCCAGAAAAACATCTATTTCTGCTTCATTGACTATACTAAAGCCTATGATGGTGTGGATCACAACAACCAGTGTAAAATTCTTAAAGAGATGGGGATACCTGACCACCTTGTCCACCTCCTGAGAAATCTGTGTTCGGTCAGGAAGCAACAGTTAGAACCAGATATGGAACAACAGACTGGTTCAAAATTGGGAAAGGAGTACATCAAGGCTGTATGCTATCACTCTGCTTATTTAACTCATATTCAGAGTACATCAAGTGAAATGCCAGGCTGGATGAAGCACAAGCTGGAATCAAGATGGAGGGAGAAATATCAATAATCTCAGATACGCAGATGACAACACCCTTATGGCAGAAAGCAAAGAGGAACTAAAGAGCCTCTTAATGAAGGTGAAAGAGGAGAGTGAAAAAGCTGGTTTAAAACTTAACATTCAAAACACTAAGATCATGGCATCTGGTCCCATCACTTCGTGGCAAATAGATGGGGAAACAATGGAAACAGTGACAGACTTTATCTTCTTGGGCTCAAAATTACTGCAGGTGGTGACTGCAACCATAAATTAAAAGACACTTGAAGCTATGACTAACCTAGATAGCATATGAAAAAGCAGAGACATTACATTGCCAACAAAGGTCTGTATAGTTAAAGCTATGGTTTTTCCAATAATTGTGTATGGATGTGAGAGTTGGACCATAAGGAAGGCTGAGTGCCAAAGAATTGATGATTTTGAACGGTTGTGTTGGAGAAGATTCTTGAGAGTCCCTTGGACTGCAGACAGATCAAACCAGTCCATCATAAAGGAATTCAGTCCTGAATATTCATTGGCAGGACTGATGCTAATGCTTTGGCTACCTGATGAGAAGAGCCAGCCCATTAGAAAACACTCTGATACTGGGAAAGATTGAAGGTAGGAGGAGAAAGGGACAACAGAGGATGAGATGATTGGTTGACATCACTGACTCAATGGAGAAGGGTTTGAGCAAGCTCCAGGAGATAGTTAAAGACAGGGAAGCCTGACATACTGCAGTCCATGGGTTCGCAAAAAGTCAGACATGAATGAGCATGACTGAACAACAACAACAATAGATTGTAGAATTATTTGTCCCAGTTCTGTGAAAAATGCCACTAACTCTTTGACAGGGATTACAATGAATCTGTAGATTGTTTGGGTTGTGTAGCCATTTTAATAATAGTAATCCTCCCAACAGATGAACAAGATACATTTTTCCATCTGTTTGTGTCATCTTCAATTTGTTTAATCAATGTCTTACAGTTTTCCAAGTACAGGCCTTTAACCTCTTTAGTTAGATTTATTGCTAGGCATTTTATTCCCTTTCAGGCAATTGTAATTGGGACTGTTTCTGTAATTTTTCTTTCTGATAGTTTATTATTAATGTATAGAAATACAATAGATTTATGCATCTTATGTCCTGTAACTTTTCTGAATTTATTGATGAGTTCTAGTGGTTTGGGGGTGGCGTCTTTAGGCCAACATCATTGACAAACAGTGATAGTTCTACTTTTTCCATTCCATTTTAGATTTCCTTTTACTTAACTTTTTGGCCTAATAGCTGTAGCTACAACTTTCAATACCATGTTGCATAAAAGTGGTAAGAGCGGTTATCCTTGTCTTTTTGCTTATCCCAGTGATCACTTAAGGTGAACGATGTTGGATTCCTGATCTCGGAAGAAGAAGACGATTTAACTTTGAAACTAGGGACCAGGCTTGATCACTCAAGAGCTTTTGTGTAGCAGAGTTTTATTAGAGAATAAAAAGGGACAGAGGAAGCTTCTGACACAGACATCAGAAGGGGGCCGAGAGTGCCCCTCTTACTAGTCTAAGCAAGGGAGCTATATACTTTTTAATTGGTTATTACAATAAATCAGGGCTTCCCTGATAGCTCAGTTGGTAAAGAATCTGCCTGCAACACAGGAGACCCAGGTTCGATTTCTGGGTCAGGAAGATCCGCTGGAAAGGGGATTGGCTACCCACTCCAGTATTCTTGGGCTTCCCATGTGGCTCAGCTGGTAAAGATTCACCTGCAATGTAGGAAACGTGAGTTAGATTCCTAGGTTGGGAGGATCCCTTGGAGAAGGGAAAGGCTACCCACTCCAGTATTCTGGCCTGGACAATAAATCAAAAGAATGTCTCAAGGTTGTAAAGATCTTACCAGACCCAATCCCACGATATTCATTTTAAGTTAACAGGATTAGTCAGAAGGTTTCCAAGAAGGAGAAACTGTCCACAAGCAGAATACACTGTTGTTATATAATCCTTACTAAGGAACATAGAAAAAAAAGTTTGTCCTTTCCTCTTCCTTCAGAATTCCAGACCCCTATCTCCTCCTTGAGAGCTCCAGACTCCTTTTTCCTCCTCCGGGACCCCAGACTTCTTATCAGCCTGCTGAGGAACTGACTCTCTCACTAGAAAAAATGCTTTTAGCTTTTCTCTACTGAATACAATGTAAGTTATGGGCTTTGCATATAGCCTTTATTCGGTAGAGATATGTTTTTTCTATACTGACTTGTTGAAGGTTGTTTATTTGTTTTTTTTTAAACATAGATGGATGTTGAATTTTGTCAAAAGCTTTTTCTGCATCTATTGAGATGATTATGTGATTTTATTCTTCAATTTGTTAATGTGGTGAATCACATTGTTTGATTTTTGGATAATAAACCATCCTGGCATCTCTGAGATAAATCTCATTTGATCATGGCATATGATTCCTTTTAATGCATTATTGAATTTAGTTTGCTAATATTTTGTTGAGGATTTTTGCCTCTATGTTTATCAGTGATATTGGCCTGTAACCCTCTTATCATTTCCTTTTTTCACAGTTAGTCTTAAACTATTTATTGAACCACTACTACATGTTAGAAATTTTAATATAGTGGTTCTCAACAAGCTTACTATTTAGAATGAGAAAAAGAACATATTTACATAAAAGAATCATTCACTCACCTAGAGCCAGATTTGTTGGAATGTGAAGTCAAGTGGGCCTTAGAAAGCATCACTACAAACAAAGCTAGTGGAGGTGATGGAATTCCAGTTAAGCTATTTCAAATCCTGAAAGATGATGCTGTGAAAGTGCGGCACTCAATATGCCAGCAAGTTTGGAAAACTCAACAGCGGCCACAGGATGGGAAAAAGTCAGTTTTCATTCCAATGCCAAAGAAAGGCAATGCCAAAGAATGCTCAAACTACCACACAATTGCACTCATCTCACATGCTAGTAAAGTAATGCTCAAAATTCTCCAAGCCAGGCTTCAGCAATACATGAACTGTGAACTTCCAGATGCTCAAGCTGGTTTTAGAAAAGGCAGAGGAACCAGATATCAAATTGCCAACATCTGCTGGATCATTGAAAAAGCAAGAGAGTTCAGAAAAACATCTATTTCTGCTTTATTGACTATGCCAAAGCCTTTGACAGTGTGGATCACAATAAACTGTGGAAAATTCTGAAAGAGATGGGAATACCAGACCACCTGACCTGCCTCTTGAGAAGCCTGTATGCAGGTCAGGAAGCAACAGTTAGAACTGGACATGGAACAACAGACTGGTTCCAAATAGGAAAAGGAGTCCTTCAAGGCTGTATATTGTCACCCTGCTTATTTAACTTCTATGCAGAGTCCATCATGAGAAACGCTGGGCTGGAAGAAGCACAAGCTGGAATCAAGATTGCTGGGAGAAATATCAATAACCTCAGATATGCAGATGACACCACTCTTATGGCAGAAAATGAAGAGGAACTAAAAAGCCTCTTGATGAAAGAGAAAGAGGAGAGTGAAAAAGTTGGCTTAAGGTTCAACATTCAGAAAACTAATATCATGGCATCTGGTCCCATCACTTCATGGGAAATAGATGGGGAAACAGTGGAAACAGTGTCAGACTTTATTTTGGGGGGGTTCCAAAATACCTGCAGATGGCGATTGCAGGCATGAATTTGAAAGATGCTTACTCCTTGGAAGGAAAGTTATGACCAACCTAGATAGCATATTAAAAAGCAGAGACATTACTTTGTCAACAAAGGTCCGTCTAGACAAGTCTATGGTTTTTCCAGTAGTCATGTATGGATGTGAGAGTTGGACTTTAAAGAAAGCTGAGCACCACATAATTGATGCTTTTGAACTGTGGTGTTGGAGAAGACTCTTGGGAGTCCCTTGGACTGCAAGGAGATTCAATCAGTCCATCCTAAAGGAGTTCAGTTCTGGGTGTTCATTGGAAGGACTGGTGTTGAAGCTGAAACTCCAATACTTTGGCCACCTCATGCGAAGAGTTGACTCATTGGAAAAGACCCTGATGCTGGGAAGGATTGGGGGCAGGAGGCGAAGGGGACGACAGAGGATGAGATGGCTGGATGGCATCACCGATTCAATGGACATGAGTTTGAGCAAACTCCGGGAGTTGGTGATGGACAGTGACGCCTGGCATGCTGCAATTCATGGGGTCGCAGAGAGTCGGACACGACTGAGCAACTGAATTGAACTGAACTGAAATTAGTACATGATTATAAATTGTGCTAATGAAGCTAATAAAAAAAAAGAGTAGAACCTGACAAGGAAGCCTGCTTAGATAAGAGGTCAGGGTAAAGCACACTGTGGCTCCATATTTATACGAAACCTGAAGGATGAGAGGAGAGAGCCATGCAGAGAGCATGACAAGAGCAGCCCAGGCACAGAGAGGAGCCCAGCTAAAAGTCTGAAATTACGAAAAGTCTTGAAATGATCAAGAACCTAAAAAACCCATGCAGTTGGAGCAAAGTAATCAATAAGAAAATTATTGGAAGTGATTTGCGAGATAAAGATCATGTTAAGGAATTTCAGCTATTTTAAATGGAACAGAAAGCCCTTCAACTATTTTGAGAGAGTCCTAACATCTCTGGCCACATTGTTTACTTACTTTAGTACAAATAACATAGTTGTATAACTTCCAGAACATACCATCCACTTTGCTTAAGTGGGACGAGCTTCTTTAAGCTGTCTTAAATGACTAACAGAGATTGAATGAACCAAAAGAAAAAATACTGTTATCTCTACCATTCACTGGTCTATTATGGAGAAAAACTTGTCTTCAGTAGGGAATTTAGCAGAGTTTTCATTTTCTGCACCAATATTATACTCTTTCAGTATATAAAACAGAGATATCAATATATTTATGTATGATGTGTGCTGTGGAAGTATTTAAAGTATTGACCGTATTTTTATCTCCCAGATATGTGGTCCTGATACATATGCATATTAGTCTTTCTCTATCACCCCACTCCTTGCTCAAGGCACCTTAGTAATTTCCAAAATGCCAACTAGGGGCAAAAATCATATTCTAAGCCTGATTACCACATTTTCCTGAGTAGTACAAATTAGAATAATACTTATTAAACAGCAGTTATCACAGTTATCACTGTTCAATTCAATTCCTCCCAACAGTAATTGCAATGGAAGAGACAGTTTAAACTTTTAAGTAAGCCATATTTTCTGGGAGATTTTGTGTTTATCCAAATCTCCAATTAAACCACGAATTTCCCATATTTTTTCCCCAGACTGAAAAGTAGAAAAGACATCTAAAATGTTTACTTGAAATGTCAGAAGAAATTCTCCTAGGAAAGGACAGATGGGAACATGTATCTGCAGGTTATAGACTCTACCTAATTTTGAATATGCAATAATAAGTGCAAATATAATTAAAAGCTAAAGTGAGACAAGAAAAATAAGATCTTGGAGTGAGGATCAGGAATCCCATTTTCTATTGCTGCTATGTGGTCACATTTCCAATAGAGCATGAAAACATGAAATTCTTAAGCATCTCACTGTAACATTAATAAGTGATGCTCCAAATCTTGTCCCTGGAGAGGTCATTCAATCTTTAACACTGAATAGCTTGGCTTTTGTCAAATCAAAACAGATCATTAGATGATTAAATGCATGCGTGTGCATGCACCCAAGTGGGTGGTTTATTTGTATTTTGTTTCCAACCTCCCCTGAATCCTTTTCCATAATAGAGGCAGAATAAAACACATTGTAGTCCCACTGGACCATCCATAACACTCAATATACTACACTTTTCTAAGAAATCAGGACACTATGAGACTGATTTGAACTGCTGTATTTGACCCCTTTGCAGAACACATCCCCTCAGTCTTCTCTTCATGTAGCCTGTGCTTGGCTTGTATTTAGCTAGGGCAAGCCTAACTGGTTAAGAACATTGCTTTTTAGAGGTTTTTGGCTGAAGACTGCCTTAAGAATCTCGATTCGGCTTTGACATTCAGACCTTAGTAAGGGAAGTAAATTCCACATCTTTAGTCTTATCATTCAATATGTATCCCTTTGGAGCTGGTCCTAAAAAAGCCCTGAATGAAAGTCAAAGACAGACTCTTCCCTCACATCTCACTTGACTGCTTAAAAAAAGAATTACTTCACACAAGAAGTTGTTCAGTTGAAAGAGATCGATAAAATAGAAGCATAAAATCTATCTTCCTGTTCAACCAAATGGCTAACAATAATTAACATGGGGGACATAAGAATACTTTAGATGCCTACTGTTTTGTTTTAGAGGTTAAAAGAGAAGTATGTGAAAGATTTGATATTTCAGGGGTGGGGACAGTCTTGTTTTGTGGTGAACTGACACATAATTCATCAGAGTTAACTTGCAAAAGTTTGCATGTGAAGCTCTGCAGAACAACTTTCTGTCCCCTAGATTGAAAACATATAAGAGAAGGGAATAAGATCTGCTGGCATATGAGGACAATGGTAAATTCAACAAGTTCAATGGTAATTTCAATAGGACAGTTCACCAGCTGTATGAAAATGTTTGGTTGGGAGATTAGAATTGGACAAAGCCAGAGGTACAGGGGTCATTCAAACAAAAGGGAACTGCATCTCTAGATTACATATTTATTGGCTATTTCCTATGAGAGATTTGACTGGATTTTCCCCCAAAACAGGCACTGTACATTGGCAAAATGTAAAGAAGTAACAAATAAATTGGAACTTGAAATATAAATGTATTTTTCTTTGTTGGTAAGTCTAGAGGTTTACTGAGTTGCCTTAAGTCTGATTTCTAGCATCCAGAAATTGGTGGGGGCCTCAGTTAACAGCTGTAACTCCCAGAGAAATTGATTTGTTTTTGCTGGTATTTGAAGTTACTATTACTACCCCAAGGCAAGACAATTAAATAACTCTCTTCAATCTTAACCATATAGAATATATTTTGTTCATAATCTCCTCATAAACACAAGACCTACTTATGAGGATAGTAGAAGAGGAAGATATTGATATATTTATATATTTATTTAAAAATTGGTCAGTGAATGCTTGATACAAAGTAGGTACAATGCCAGGCACCTCAGATTCAAAGATGGGGTCTTGTGTAAGAGATCACAGTAATGGAGAATTCTAATTGGCCTCATTTAGTAGCTAGGATCAGTGATTCAGAAAATTCACTCAACTAAATTTAAGAAGAAACATGAATATTGTAAGGATATATTTATTGTTATATGCTAATTATATATAATATATATCCTTATTATACATTCTCTCTCTATATATATATATGCACTATGCATATGCAATTTGATACTTTTTAATAGTGTATACACAATACACACACATCATGCACTAAGGGATGCAAACACAGCTGTAGCCTGCCAAGTTCCTCAGTCCATGGGATTTTCTAGGCAAGAATACTGGAATTGGGTTACCATTTCCTTTATACACATGTACATAAAGCTATATATTAATATATGCAAACCAGGAATTGAAGAGGCAGCCTACATACAACTCATCTCTGCTTTGCACTTTCCCTCTCCCCTTCCTTCTTTCTCTCCTTCTCCCCTTCCTTCTCTCTGTCTACTCTCTGAACATATACTCTTCCATTCTTCCTCTGTCTACTGAAGTCTTTATCTTCTATGCTTCTTCCATATCTTA
This sequence comes from Giraffa tippelskirchi, assembly GCF_054371585.1. Taxonomy (NCBI): domain Eukaryota; kingdom Metazoa; phylum Chordata; class Mammalia; order Artiodactyla; family Giraffidae; genus Giraffa; species Giraffa tippelskirchi. The sequence goes on along the minus strand of NC_137278.1, from coordinate 110,730,950 downwards.
TCAAATTTTTAGCTTCTATGAAGCTTTGACTCCATTAGCCCACACAATAGACATTTCCTAACACATAATATGTGTAAGCACAGTGCATGAAACATTGAAAATAAATTACAGGACTACAAAACAGAAATTGCACTGGATTCATTAAAAAAAATGACAAGTCAAGTTATCATTTGAATTGCTGAAGTAGGGGAAGGACTTCAGTACAGAACTGAACTCAACTCCATTACCAAAAGGCAGGAGAGTTTTTAAGCACTGGGGTGAGCTAGTTGAAAATACTAGATGTAGTTAAGGGGAAATTGGTCAACGTGATTAGGCTGTCTGTGTTTGCTTGTTGAAAGAAGTTAGGCTCCTATCCTCCCACAGAAGATGAGGAGATAGTAGTTCTAGTTTTCTTGGTGACTACATTTCAAAGGGGCGGCTCCCAGGTCCTTGAGAAAGTTATCCCTCGGTTGTAAAACTGCTAATAGCCTGAGAGAAAATTTACATCTCAAAGAATTTACAGTTTCAAGTTTTCTAAAGTAAAAGCTCTAAGAAAAGAGAGGTCAGCATCCTGTAGTCAGGAATAAGCTTGCCTAAAATCTGGTCTCACTCAGAGGAACATTTAAGACTGTATTAGTCAGAAATACAGCAGGCAAAAACATTAGGCAAAATTCCAGCCCTCATGAAGCTTATATTTTAGGAGCCTATAATAATAACAGATAAATAAAGTTTAAGTAAATCAATAAAAGTGTATGCCTGATTAAGTTCTATAGTTCTAAAGCAGGAAGGAAGGCATGGATTACACTGGGTAAGGGGTAGCTCCATCTCAAGTAGGGATTCACAGACTTTAAGTACAAGTTAGGCCAGCAGATTTTAATTTAAGAGTCAAAAAAAAAAAAAAGTCATGGATATCGTTTAAGATCACACATTTCAAATACTTGTAAGAAACTACCGTTTGTTGAGATCTGGCGTAATATCAAAGAATATTCACAATTTTATGAAAAAGGCTACTGAAATATTTCTAATTTCCAACTACATATTTCTGTGAGGTATGACTTCTGTCACATACTTCAACCAAAACAACACATCACAATAGGCTGAATGCAGACGCAGACAGTTGACTTTTACTAAACTAAACATTAAACACTGATTTACAAAAATACACAGTGCCACTCTTCTCACCATTTCTTTTTTGTCTGGGGAAATATATCATTTTTTCATAAAAATACATTACTTGTGTTAATATAGAACAGATATATAGTATTTAAAATGAATTAATAAATAATTGCCTCAGTTTCCGTTTCTATCACAGTAAATACACACAGGTTTGACCTACATAGACTAAAGCTTTTGGAGATCATCAATAAACTTGAAGGGCATAAAGAGGTCAGGAGATCAAAAAGTTTGGAACCAGTGTACTAAGTAAGCTGGGAAGTTTTATTTAAGGCAATGAGTAGAAAAATAGATTTGTCTTTAGAGCATGACTCAGTGAGCAGGCTGGAAATAAACTAGGAGACTACTGCCTTGGTGAAAGTTTATGAGGTTTATCTTCTAAGTAAAACTTGAAAGAGAGGTTATTTTCTGATTTCAATTACTAAACAGATTTAAATCCGGTACAAAATGTTCTATCCTATACCAATTCTCACTCTAGCGTAAATGGTTTTGAAGGTTTTAATATATTCATTACATTTAAGAAAAAATAGTTAAGTAACAATAAAATTCACTGCAGATTGCACAACAGTGAAAAAATGAAGAAGGGTGGAAACTGTTCCGATATCTTAAGGGTGTTCATGTGGAAGAAAGAATTAAAGTTATCTGCTCCAGTGAGCATAATGAGTTCCAGTGGTCGGAATTTACAGGGAGGCAGATTTCAGAACTTTGTGACAATTAGAACTGTTGAAAAACAGAATGAACTGTCTAATTTGGCTGTTAACTCCTTGAAAATAACTACTATTCATGATGCTGACTTCATACAAGCCACTTTGTTAGGTACTTGATGTGGTATCAGTTCATTTAATTCTTATAGTAACCCTAGGTGGAGGTATGATTACATCCCTGGTCTCTGTTTTATAAATTAGGAAACAAACTTAATTGTTTCACTCTTCACTGACTTTCCCAAGGTTACTCAGCAAGCAAAAGACAAAGCCAGGGTTCAAATTCAGGACCTCTGATTCTCCTCATCAGGGCTCTTGCCACCAGCCTTTCCATGAAATATGTCACAACATCTATGAAGGATATTGTGAAAGAATGGCTTAAAAGCTCTATGAGATTCATTTTAAACACTAAGATTTTTTAACAACTTGGGGAAGGGATTTTGCTATTTATATTCTCAAAACTTTTCACAATGCCTGGAGCATAGTTTATTTTTAATAAGTATGTCTTAAATTAATAAATGAAAACTTCATGATTGTAAAATTAAAAGGGATGAAAAGCACTATTTAGAAAAGATATGTTATTTTTAATCATCCCAATGATTAAGAGTTGTATTTGATGCATTTCAATATTACTTGGTCTAATTTAAAAACAACTGAAAACCAATAGCAGTGTTGAAAAACCTTCAGTTCTGTTCCACATAGATATGACCTTGGGCCCAGGGAAAATAAGTCTTTTGGTGTTTTATTATATTGTTTTTGCAGGTTGGACTGGTTTGATGGAGTTTGCATGCTGGAAAATTCAGAGCACATCTTTTCCTAATGTATTTTTCTCAGAAATGGAGTTGTATAATTAACAAATTATTGGCTATTTTCAGTATCCACGAACATCTCTCAGCTAGTTTTTGTGGAGTCAGAGAAGGAGAAATTTCCTAAGTACTTGTAAAATGAATATGGATTGTTTCCAAATTCTTTGCTTTACTGTATTTATGGTTTATCATATTAAGACACCAGGATAGAAAAGTGTCAGTCACTCAGTCATGTCCAACTCTTTGGGACCCTTGGACTGTAGCCCCCCAGGCTCCTCTGTCCATGGAATTCTCCAGGTAAGAATACCGGAGTGGGTAGCCAGTCCTTTCTCCCATGGATCTTTCTGAGCCAGAGATCAAACCCAGTTCTCCTGTAGTGCAGGTGTTTTTTTTTGTTTTTTTTTTACCATCTGAGCCACCAGAGAATAGAAGTCTCAAAATAGTAAAACTCAGAAAGATCTGTCCAATTATATCTCTATCATTAGTGTTGAACTGTGTCTATCAGATTAATTAAAATATAAAATAAATTACTAGCTTCATGTACTTGTGGAAAAGGAGACAAAACGAATAGCAGAGAGCTTTTCTGTCCATTTGTGCTTCTGTGTATTATCTGAAGCTTGGTCTCCTGTTAATTATTAAGATATGCTCACTTCTACCTGACTCTTTCCAAGCCAATCATGGCACAACCAATTGTAAATTTCAGATGTCCAGCATGACCACTGAGATCAAATATAAAGGCTTATTAAATTCACAAAGGGAGAACTTCTTTAATTTATATGCAAATTTATATATCAGCATGCAGATTTTAAGGTCTCTAGCTACTCTGACAATATCTGTAGCCTTATTGTGTATTGACCACTGTTGCTATGGGGTTTCACTGAAAGATCTTGACAATAAAATCTGTGGCCAACATGTCGGCTGCCTGTCTGAAGTAATACTAGGATATCTAGCCATTTAGCGACTGGTTTCTGAAGTTAGATCTGTCTCCCTGACGCATAAAAAGAATAAATTAAATTATTTTAGGGGGTGTGTTTTGGTGAAAGATAACTTGGCAAATATGTATGTATTTTTTTAATTTCTGAGAAAGGAAAAATAATTGAAAGAGTTCAGCTGTACAGAGCTAAAGACATATCTTCAATTTAGAAAAATTAAAAACAAATGAGCAAAAAGTCAGTAAAGACATGAGTTGTTCTTAAAATCCAATTTGGCAGATATTTTTAATTTTGGTGATAAGGCTTTCTGAAAAGTCCCAAGAGACTGTTATGCAGAGAACAATGGAACTTGGACGAATAAACTAAAGAGAGAGGGGTGCAGGGAAATTTCTTTCCCTCTGTTGAAATCTTTAGTGGCAACTATTTTAATTTCTATTAAAAATTATACGTGCTGAGTGGTGTCTCACAGCTTACTGAACAGCGTTATCAGACTGAAGACACTTTAGACCTGTGTGTATCAACAGAAGTCATTCATAGGAAATTCCATGTTATTTAGTGGAAAATGATGGTAAGAGTTGGGTGAGAATTCAGAGACTGGATCCCGCTGGTTGCAGATCACTTGAGTTAGAAAAGATCTCTGGATAGTTCTTCCTAAGTTACCCTGCCAGTCCCTGGTTTCCTTCTCATGCTGCAATAAATCTCAGGGACTTGCTATGAAAAACAAACTCAACCCCCTTTGATGCTCTTCCCCTTCAAGGCCACCTTGGTTATTCCCTTGCTGCTGCCACCTCTACTTGCTTTCCAGGTGGTACGTGCTCTCCGGGAGGTCTCTGATGCCTCCCAGCCATGTGCTCACTACAGATGAGCACTGACCATGAGACAATATGGTGGCAAGCCCTGAATGGTTACAGCACAAATGTGTAGTGTGAATTTTTTTTCTCTTTCATCCCTTTTATTTTTTATTGAATTCATTAATTTTATTGAATTAATCATTAATTCATAATGCTGTACTAGTTTCAAGTGCATAGGAATTCACACAATACATATATATGAGTGTGTGTCTGTGTATATGCACACATGTGGGCACGCTCAGTTGCTTAGTTGTGTCCAACTCTTTGCGACCCTATAGACTGTAGCCTGCGAGGCTCCTCTGTCCATGGGAATTCTTCAGAGGATATCCCCAACCCAGGGATCATAACTGCATCTCCTATGCCTCCTGCATTGGAGGTGGATTCTTCACCACTGAGTCACCTGGGGCGCACACACACACACACACACACAGACACACACACATACATATTGTGAATTTTAAGTTCAGCTTATATTATTTCATTTTTGCAAGTACAGAACTTCATTTTTGAAACTTTTATTGCTCTAGGGCAAATCTTCTTTCAAACCAGGAATTCAATTTATGTCCAAAATCTCACTGTCTAGCCACACATAGCCTAATGACATTTTATGTCATTTAGGGAATCAAGGATTCTAGGGAGATGTCCGTGAACTCACCTTGATTCCTTTATTGTCCTCTTTCTTTCCCTCATATGTCTCCAATGCATTGATGTTCCAATCTATATAACTTTCATTTAAAAAAAATCTGACAGCTTGGATACATCTAGAAGCTGATACCCTGTAGTTGGCCTGAATTCAAGTACTGAGAAAATAACTGAAATCTAGACATTTCCCTATCTTGTCACTAAAATTCCCATGGAACTGATAGGCTTATTTCAGCATCTGTTGAAATAAGACTTAATAAAATATAAAAGTGTCAAAATGAATTTTTAAATAGGTAGTTAATGATGCTGCAGAGCTGGTTATTCCAGCTGAGTAGGTTTATAATGCAAACATATTTAAAAATGGCAGAGATATTTTTATATTTTTAGGATACTTTCCTATCCTACTTAACAAAAACATTCTCATTTACATTTATCTTGAACTATCAAATCAGGGGGCATTAGAAAGACAAGAGGCAGCAGGATTAGAAACTTGTCCTACATTAAGGCTTAACAATCTAGAAATTAAAATTTCTTCTGAATTTCAGGATATTTTCACCACAGTACAAATGTCAATAAAATCCACCTGCAATGCAGGAGACCTGGGTTCAATCCCTGTGTTGGGAAGACCCCCTGGAGGAGGGCATGGCAGCCTACTCCAGTATTCTTGCCTGGAGAACCCCCATGGACAGAGGAGCCTGGCGGGCTACGGTCTATGTGGTTGCAAAGAATCAGACACAGCTGAGAACTAAGCACAAGAATGTGAATGGAGTTAAAAATTACCATTTCCTTTTAGAAGACTCTGGTTAGGAAGCTGGGCAAAACTGACAGCAGACAATTTGATTCCAGCATCTCATGTTGGATATTTCGCTCATTCCCTCCTCCTCTCATCTTCTCCCAAACCGTGTCTCTAAAAGCCCACGCTTTGGTGAATGTGCTTGGTTGGCACTAGAGGCTCTCACTGTCATCCTGGTATTTGTTCTTCCATTCTTGCCACCTGGGTATACCTCTTAAACCTTCTAGTTGATACCTTGAAGGAAATCCCAAATAAGATGACATCTGGTAAGTTCCAAGCCCATACTGCAACATGCCTTTACCTGAAATCTGTTCAGTTTCAACAGGGACCATTTCAGTCTTCTCAGTTCTTTGAAACAGAATACATTCTCACTAGAACCCCATTTGAATTTGTATGTTCTTAAAATGTATGTACTTAATTCCCCGATGCTGAAACATATAAAAGATACCTTACCACTTCCCGTTCCTACCTGAGCTAAAACACTTAACATTGTATAATATGTATGTATATGTATATATGTTTTTTTAAAGAGCATTGACCCAGTTAACTAACTAGTGTTCAAAATGCCCCTAGTAATTTCAAATGTAGAAAATGAGTTTATCTCAAAGTGTTTTCAGCTGTAAAAAATGAGATTTATCTCAAAACTGCTAGCAGATTTATGGAGTGATTTGGCACCTGACTTCCTTTCATTCACAAATAGTACTTTTGTCATCATAAAAGAAATACTGACTTATTTTCAGTAAATGATCATGCTCTGTATGAATAGGCTTCCTTAGCCCTTTACAAGGAATGCAATGTGCTATACATTCAGCCAAAAAGACGGTTCAGAAATGATTAATGGTGACCAAATCATTTGAGCTTTTACAGTCTTCCAGAATACTATTTGTTCCAGAAAATATTTATTTCTGGCATTTATTTATTTATTCTTTCCTCATATTCTTTTTGAGCACCTAGTATGAAGCAGCAGAGAAGGCAATGGCACCCCACTCCAGACTCTTGCCTGGAAAATCCCATGGACGGAGGAGCCTGGTAGGCTACAGCCCATGGGGTCGCGAAGAGTCAGACACGACTGAGCGACTTCACTTTCACTTTTCACTTTCATGCACTGGAGAAGGAAATGGCAGCCCACTCCAGTATTCTTGCCTGGAGAATACTAGGGACCGCGGAGCCTGGTGGGCTGCCGTCTATGGGGTCGCACAGAGTCGGACACGACTGAAGCGACTTAGCAGCAGCAGTATGCAGCAGGCACAATGACTTGCCAAAAGAATCTACTAACTATGAAATAATTATCACTACTATTTACTGAAAGTTTTAAGTAATCTGCCTCATTCAATCCCATCTTCAATCAAGCAAGGTAGGTTTGTCATTCAGGGTTCTCCCAAGAGAAAGAACCAATATTGGTGTATACGTATGTATATAAGCACAGACATATGGAGAGAGGATATATATGAATTAGAGAGAGAGAGAATGAGGATATATGAGATCTTAAGGAACTGGTAAGTCCAAAATCTTTAGAGCAGGCCATCAGGCTGGCAATCCTGGCAGGTTTCTACACTACAGTCTTGAGGGAGAAGAGTTTCTCCTTTTGAAAACCTCAGTTACTCCTCTTAAGACCTTTGACTGGTTGAATGAGGCCCACCCACATCATGGAAAGTCTACTTGTTTAAATATTAATCACATTTAAAACATGTGTTCACAGCAGCATATTGACTAGTATTTGACCAAATAACTAGACACTATACCCCAGGTAAGTTGACATAAAATTAATCATCACAGTCATATTATTATATTTTATACATAAGGTGCTGAGGTTCAGAGAAATATTTACTGGGATTCACTCAGATAATTGAGAAATCGGAAAACTGAGTCAGTTTTGCCCTAAAACCAGTATGTTTTTGTCAATATCACAATAAACAGTGAGTGGCATGTTATGAAACCAGATAGATTGTCCTTGTATTTTAAGCACTTAGATTACCTTTGGTGGGGAACTGGCAAGCAGATCTTTACCACTGAGCCACCTGGGAAGCCATGGTGGGGATGTCAGGTTACAATTTATTCATTCATTCAACCAGTACATGTTAATTGAGTCTCCTTATAAAGGGTACTGTGCCAGAAGCTGGGGATGGAACAGAGAACAAAGCAAGACAATGGCTCTGCCTGTCCTGAGGAAAAATGACAATAGATAAGTATCAGATCTCCCAATATCAAATCCTGCAAAGAAAAATGAAACCAAGTAGGGATGATGGGGTGACTCTCAGTGATGGTGATATTTGAGGAGGCATCTGAATGAAGTAAGACAATAAACAATAGATGTGTTGAGACAGAAACATTATTTTCAGTTAAAGGGAAAAGCAAGTGCAGTGGCCATAAGATGGGATGAACACTTGATATGTTTCAGGGATAGCAAGAGACTAATATGACTGGAGCAGAAAGATTTAAAAAAGGCTTGTGGAATAAGAGATTCAACATAAAAAAAACAGAACAAAATAGTTCTAAAGGCGGAGGGAAAACAAGAAGTGTTAAGTTCAGGAGTACTCAGCAAGGGAAATAGTCTTTTTTCTACATTTTTAAAGTACTTTAAAAGAATTTTTAATTGGGTGGTAATTTACAGTGTTGTGTAGGTTTCAGCCATACAGCAACATGAATCAGCTGTAAGTATACAAACATTCTCTCCTTCTTGAACCTCTCGCCCACCATACACCACATCCCATCCTTCTAGGTTGTTACAGAGCACTGGTTTGATCTCCCTCTGTTATACAGCAACAGTTCTAAGTAGAATGCTTGAAATTAGCAAAAAAATAAACAATAGAAAAGCAGGAATGACTTGGATAAATGCACTGAATCTGGAAATAGAACAGATAAAAATGAAGAAACCTGAATAAGTACAATCGCTTAACTGAGACAGAGAACCCATACTGTAAAGAAATCCTGCTGGTGACTGGAAGTCTAGGGATGATGGATGAGAGGAATCAGTGGGTGTGTATGCAAGCTGAAGGCCTGTGTCTAGACAGGTGTCAAAGCATTTGTTGAGAATTGATTAAAAGGAAGTTAATGAAAAACAAAAACAGAGGCTACAGTTTTCCTTATATTGAAGAAGTGATCATCATTAGTATTCAAAATTGGTGGTCGATGCTGAAAGAAATATTTGAAGATAATTATGAAAAGATTGCTGGGAGAAATACCAACAACCTCAGATATGAAGATGATACCACTCTAATGGCAGAAAGAAAAGTGAAAGTGAAATCGCTCAGTTGGGTTCACCTCTTTGCAAACCTGTGGACTGCAGCCCCCTAGGCTCCTCCGTCCATGGGATTTTTCAGGCAAGAATACTGGAGTGGGTTACCATTTCCTTCTACAGTGGAGCTTCCTGACCCAGGGATCAAACTCAGGTCTCCCACAATACAGGCAGACTCTACCATCTGAGCCACCAGGGAATCCCAATGGCAGAAAGTGAAGAGGAACTAAAGAGCCTGTTGATGAGGGTGATAGAGGAGAAAGAAAAAGTTGGCTTAAAACTCAGCATTCAAAAAATTAACATCATGGCATCTGGTTCCATCACTTCATGGCAAATAGATGGGGAAAAAGTGGAAATAATGACACATTTTATTTTCTTGGTTTCCAAGATAACTGCTGATGGTGAATGCAGCCACAAAATTAAAAAATCCTTGCTCCTTGGAAGGAAAGCCGTGACAAACTTAGCATATTAAAAAGTAGAAAAAAAAAAAAAAAAAAAGTAGAGACATCACTCTGCCAATAAAGGTGCATATAGTTAAAGCTGCGGTTTTTCCAGTAGTCAGGTACTGATGTGAGAGTTCGACCATAAAGAAGGCTGAGTGCCGAAGAATTGATGCTTTCAAATTGCGGTGTTGTAGAAGACTCTTGAGTATCTCTTGGACTGCAAGGAGCACCAAGCCAGTTAATTCTAAAGGAAATCAATCCTGAATATTCTTTGGAAAGACTGATGCTGAAGCTGAAGCTCCAATACTTTGGCCACCTGATGTGAAGAGCTGACTCATTGGAAAAGATCCTGATGCTGGAAAAGATTGACGGCAGGAGGAGAAGAGGGCAGCAGAGGATGATATGGTTGGATGGTATCACTGACCCAATGGACATGAAATTTGAGCAAACTCTGGGAGATAGGACAGGGAAGCTTGGCATGCTGCAGTTCATGTGGTTGCAAAGAGCCAACATGACTTAGCCACTGAACAACAACAAAAGAAAAGTTAACAATTATGAGTGCTTTCTGCATAGTAGGCATGTTTATATGTACCATCTCCCCTATTTCTTATGATAATCATTATGACATGCGGTATTATTATTACCTATATCCTTGTTAGAGACAAGGAAGCTGAAAAGAAGAAATACTAACTAAGTTGTCTGAAGTTACACAGCTAATAAATTGTTGAGCTGGTATTTTAATCCAAACAATCTGGCTCCAAAGACCAAGTTTAACTAACAGTGTCTTCCAAGGTATCTATCAATGCAATTTATGATATGGACTAGCAACCTTTATGGCAAATAGTAGGTTCAAAATCATTTGCTAAATTGAAAGAAAATTCAATTACATTAAATGTGATACCAAAAAAAAAGGTAAAGAAACTTGGATATAAAATACAGCAGTACTTCTGGTTTGCAATGATGGTCTGAACCAATAAGAAATATAGTCATGGACACAGAGAGAGGGGGAAAGCCTAATTAGTAGAACATAGTGATGAATTTGATTTAGAAGATACAAGAATGAAAATTAAGTATAATTTCAATGTTGTAAGTTTACTATGATTAAGAGATTAGCAATTATCAATGAGAAGAATGCAATTGGTTATCATTTACTATATCAAACACAAAGATTAAATTTCATGTAATCCTACTAACTCTGTGAGGTTTCTAAAGAATGATTATTTTCATTTTATAAATAGTGTATGTCAAATATATGTTCTAAAGCTACAGTGATAGCAAGTGGCACAGCCAAGTTCAAATCTGGTCTGTCTAAATCCAAGAGCCATCCTCGTTTCACTCTTCATGCTACACTGTTTGACAGGTCGGTTCTCAGCATTTAGAGGGTTCTCCAACTAGTGCTATAAGATTGCCTAAATATTTAAGCCAGAATAGCATTGAGATTCAGGGCTGCAAATGCATATTCAGGAATTATCAACAAATCATATAAGTCAAAATGCTTAACAAAAAGAAAAAAATACAACAGTTCAGAAAAGAAAGGCAGAGTTGTAGTCCAGAAATGATGCTGGGGAGTAGATGGTTTGGAGGAATTAGGGAGAAAGGTGGACACCAGCTGCTGATGGGGAAAGACGAAGACCAAGAAGCTGCTACTCTTTGACATACAGATTTTTCAGAGCAACAAAAACCAAAATCTTAGCAGTGGAATGACACCTCCACCGCACAGTTTCAGCTATGCCCCCTGCATAAGCGAACACCATCTGCCACGGAGGCGGAACGGTGGTGAATTGGAATAGCAGTCCAGACTCATTTTTGAAAACTTGGCAATGACTTTACATGGCAATCTGACTGAAGTTTGCAAGGATGTAAGTGCTTCCTTGTACTAGCCAACTTATTGTACATTCTCAAACAGAAAACAAACAGAAATTCTGCCTAATTCACTAACAATTTTCTGTGGCTTTATCCCAAAAAACAGACCTTCAAAATAATAGCATAGGCTCCAAACAACATATCGTTAATACTGATTAGATGTGACTCCATCACACATTAATCAACGGGCTGCATGGGTGTAGGGATGATGGGGCATTTGGAGGGGAAGGCCTGACTCAGAATGTTGGTAGCCACAATCTGTTACACAGTACATCCATATCTTTTAAATAGGATAATTTATTCTTTAGCATTTAATTCTAGCTTTGGACTATTCTACAACAGAATAAACCAAAATAAGTTAGGCACTGAAAATGTGAGTGGAATTTCATGAAAACTGTTTGATCTCACTTCTCAAACCCAAAGGAGCCTAAGTCATCCATTCACAACAGCCACACAGTTGTAAAAAGAGTGAATATTTATTTTCCTGCTTTTTCCACTTTTTAGCAGGACAGCCAGGAAGTATATGGGAGACCAAAATGTAGGCTTGTGTAAGGCACACACCCCAAGCAGCCAGCATGGGCTGGCTTAAACCTCTAAAGTGCCATTTGAACAGATGGAAAATTCTACTCACCTTAGGAAACTACTCATCCATCCCTGGGGCTTAATTGTCCCAGGTGTTGTGGCCATCTGCCAGACTTATTTACAACAAATGCTTGCTAAAAAAATGGGAGACTGAAATCTCACAGCTTCTTTAGAACACGGTCAAAGAGCATACGGAATTGGAAATTAAAGCTCAAATTTCATATCTACCACTCCTATCGTGGCAGTTTCTGCAGTGAAAGAGACAAGAGAGACTGATTATTAGGCAGGGTGAGCTGTTGACATAAACCGAAAGTGAGAGAATGTTTCAAGGGTAGAGGGTGAAGAATGCAGGGATACACTGGAATTTGAAGGCTTAGGAAGCGATGACATTTTCAGAGAGAACTATTTATTCAATATTTTTGGTGAGAACAAGTGGACATTTAGGTTTACATGAGCAAAGATTTCAGAGAAGCAAGCAAAAGGAAGAGGAGGGGATGGATAGTTAATAAAAAACAAAACAAAACACATTTTTATACTAGCTTAAATCCTTATAATATGCAAGTATTCAGTAGAACATTCTTGAAGCTTCTTGTATGAGCAACTTGTGTTATGGTGCCCTGCCCACAGAAGTAGAGTAAATGCCTGCAACACAATTAATTAACCAAAGCTGTCATTTCAGCAAAGAAAGCAATTTTTGGTTGTTCATGAATGGACAACTTCATAATCCATTTTCAATCTTCTTTTAACAGAGCTAAGAAAACTAATCCAAGCCCAACTATTTCTGTTTTCTTTCAAAAGAAAAGCTTAGTGGCTTTGAAAATAAAAGAGAGATTGAAATTAAAATTAAGGAAAATTAGAAATAAGTACAATTAAAATGTAAAGAGTGAAACCCACAAAGTACTCTAATTCCATTAAGGAATTAGGTGGCTAACTGTAAAGACAAAACTTGAAGAATTTCACTAGCAAATGTTTCTAAAAGAGAGCTGTGTCTCTGTTTTTTCTTTACTCCAAATATTTTCCTCAAGCAGCTCCCTCCTCTTCTCCCTCTGAAACTGAAGACCTGGTCATATTCCAGTATCAGTGCCACTTGATCGTTTCTAGTGTTTCTATTTCTTCCTCTGCATCAACATTTAAAATAGTCTCAGCTTTCTACTTGAAGATACTTAAAACATAAACAATACATGCTCTCACCTCCATCTTAGCACAATGTTCATTTAAAATGTGATTTTTTTTTTTTCATGTGAGTAGAATTTGTGCTGTCACCTCCATCTTGCTACAACCCTCATGGTATGAAAATCTCTAACCTGATGTAGCACTATTCTTATAATAGCTCCTAGCTTTCTCCAGTTGTGTGTACATCAGCAGCTCCTCTGTCCTGTTCATCTGGCACATATTTTCTCAGCTCATCAACTTCTATTGGTTACTGGTCTTTGATTCAACAGTTATTCAATTTGGTTGTTGCCCAGTTTACCACTGGTTTTACCCTCCTCGGCTATAGCAAACAGACCTTATAAGGTAGCTTTCTGCTTTTTCACTGCAATAATTTTAGAGCATCTTCTAAGAGCTCCCTCTCCACGACAAACTCAAAGTAGCAGCTATATGTAGCATAGCTCTCTCGGGAAAATGACTGTTGCTTATGTGGGTTACCTAGAAAAGCAGCCTGTGAGGAACTATAATGCATGACCCAAACTGCCCACATTTCTTTCTCTTTTTTTTTTTTTTTGTATTTTTCCCTTAGAGTCACATGAATTCTTATATGCCCTAAAGATTTTAATAATAAAAATTATAAAATGACAAACAGTCCCCTTCCCCTAGACTACATGGAGGATATAAGTTTCCATGAGATATGGTCCATGCCCTTAAAGGAGCTTAAAATCATTTGTGAAGGCAAATATGCACACAGTTAATAGGAGTAAAGGAAATCAGTCCTGAATATTCATTGGAAAGACTGATGCTGAAGCTGAAACTCCAACACTTTGACCACCTGATGCGAAGAACTGACTCATTTGAAAAGACCCTGATGCTAGGAAAGATTGAAGGTGGGAGGAGAAGCGGACGACAGAGGATGAGATGGTTGGATGGCATCGCTGACTCCATGGACATGAGTTTGAGTAAGCTCTGGGAGTTGGTGATGGACAGGGAAGTCTGGCGTGTTGCAGTCCATGAGGTCGCAAAGAGTCGGACACGACTGAGCAACTGAACTGAACTGAATAGGAGTAAATAAAGGTCATAAAGGAGAAATTATGGAATGTTGAATTAATCTCGGTTGGCCTATTGAAATATTATAGGGGGGAGAATATTTTTAACGTAATACATAAAACCTTGTTGTCTCAAACATTAGAAATCTTTGCTGTGAAGGAAGCAGAGTAGATGGAGGGGATGCTTACAGTTTATCCCAATAGCAGAAGAAACTCTAAAAAGCCAATATGAATCTGGGGGTCACAGTACACATATCATTCTGTGAGTGAATTTCAAACTTGAATCCACAGAGTATTTAGAATCCAAACAGGAGAAACAGAAAACCAATAGCATTATGATCTTTAAAAAGGGGTAGTATTATTTAGTACCATTTAAACAACACACTGCAAGTTGTACACCCAGACGGTTAACAAGGTGCTTCAAAGTAGCAAACTTACAAGTCTGAAGACTGATTTCAATTCAAATAATTCTTTTTGAATTCTATCATCATAGCTATCTTTCAAAGTTATCTTTATGTTCTAAAGCATATTATTTCAAACTGTTACAAGGCCCATTTTCATCCCCTCTGTACGTCCCTGTCTGCACCAGCTTTGTCTACCTACAGGTAATAATGATGGAATCTGTTCTTAGTTTGTGAATATCGAGGACCCAAACTAATAGCATAAGAAGAGCTCCATCACATTCCCCTCTGAGCATTGGAACCATGTTCTTGCCAATACTTGCATTGCTTCCAGCTCCTCTGGCATCACAGCAGGTAGACCTCCAGAGGGGTTCTAGTTCTGCAGATGGAATTTGAAACAGTCTGCCATACAGAAGTCCTGCTCCTGCGCCCCACTGACTTACACTAGACTACTTGGAAATTGACAATGACTGTGATCTGCCTGAGTTAGGTTTGACTTATCTGGCCTTCATACTTTGGAGTTTGGCCTTTTTTTTTTTTTTTTAAGTATAGCCAATTAACAATGTTGTGATAGTTTCAGGTGGATGGCAAAGGGACTCAGTCATACATATACATGTATCCATTCTCCCCTAGACTCTCCTTCTATCTAGATTATCACACAACATTGAGCAGCATTCCCTGTGCTATACAGTAGGTCCTTGATGGTTATCCATTTTTAAATACAGCAGAGTGTACATGTAGATGTCAAACTCCCTAACTATCTCTTCCCCCTATCCTTCCCAGCTCTGGCAACCATAAGCTCATGGTCTAAGTCTGTGAGTCTGTTTCTGTTATAGCAAGGGGTTGCAAGGCAGGGACACAGGATCTTTGGTATTATACATTTAGACCATATTAGATATGGTACTTCAAGAGTATGATAGATTTGGTTAAATCAATGAAAAGTATTTGGACAAATTTTACAAATAACACATGTGACATCTTGGTAATACCGTTTAGGGTCCCAAGTATATTGCTATAAAATAAAACCTGCAATCCATGCATGGGTCTGGTTCTGAAGACATTCTCAAAAAGGAATTCACCAAATGTCTGTAATTCCCAAAATGATTACTTTAAAGATCATTTTCAATTTAGAAATATTATTTTCTTCTCTTTCCAAAGCATATAATTTTATTAGCATATATATCCCAAAGTAAATAAGTATGCTAAACTACAGTGACAATACCATCTTAGGTTTATATCCATTATCATCACTTTTTAAAAAATGTTTACAGATCATAGGGTGTTTCAAGCCATACTTAAAACACTTTTTCCTAAATTCATTTAGGAAATTCAACCTTAATTGTACAAGGATACCAGAGATACAAAACTAGCTTTATTCTCTTTTCTGAAGCTCAAAGAGATTTGCAGAACTAATGCAAGTATTAATTAATATGCATATTAATAATTTATTTCCCTAATTTTAACCTCAATAGCTAATTTTTATTTTAGGAAAGTATCAAGGAGATGCAAAGTATTATAGAAACTTCATTTTCCCTTCAAAAAGCAAGGTAAAGCTTCTAAATTCCTCCCAAAACTATGTCTGCCCTAATTATATCCTACCTTTTACAGTAGGAAGACAGTTTGGTCTTCCTACCTATTAATTATCAGACATTTGTAGAGACCGTTGGTAAGAATGTAATCAGGACTTCTTTGAGTAAAAGTGGAATGATTGCATATGATGGTTTTACAACTGAGAAACTTAAAATGTGAGACAAATGTACCATGAAAAAGCAATCTAAAGTCTTTCTACATTTTAATCAATACTCTGAGTAGTATGTGTAACCTGTAAAAACTCAACAATTCTCTTTAGCTTGGAAAGAATCAACTGTTAAAAAACCTTCTTTAAGAAATTCATCTCTGGCTCTATAGACTGAGGCAGACTTCTTGGGAAATATGGTTCCAATGAGCATAAATATAGCCACCATCAACTTTGAGTGTGATCTATTTCACATGGGCAAATGATTTAGTCAGTCCTTTAGCAGGTGTTTGGAAAGAAAATTAAATTTATGACATTAGGAACCAAATAATTTCTTCCTCAGGCCCCATGGTATGCCCACAATAATTGAAGTCCTGTAAATAATTCAGGCTCTATCTGCCATGATGGCAGCCAGGACCCAATTTAGTAATATTCCAGGAAACTAAGAGGGGTTGATGCAGCCTGACAGCAATGTAGGAACAAGGCCCTTTGCTGGCATCAAAAGATGACTTAATTCTCACCCAGTGGGCATACCTGATAGATATCAAGGCAAATATTATTGCTCTTCAGAGATTTTGGTTAGCAACTCATTGCCTGGACTCTTCTGACATGCTTTGTTAGCCCTTTGATATGGACTTCGTTAGTCTCTGAATCAGTTTCTCCAGTTGTAGACACAGAACATTTGGTGATGAGGTTTTTTTTTTTAATTAGTTTATTTTCAATTTTTTAACTTTACAATATTGTATTTGTTTTGCTATACATTGACATGAATCCCCCATGGGTGTACATGTTTTCCCCTTCCAGAACCCCCCTTCCACCTCCCTCCCCATCCCATCCCTCCGGGTCATCCTGGTGCTGAGTTTGTTTTCAACATGGCCCCAGCCCTCTTTCATGTTCAATCCAACAGTAAAGAATAAAACTTAACAAGAACTAACATTGTTTTGGACTCTCATAAAAAGAAAAGTACATAAAGCATGTAAATGGGGTGCTTAAAATAATTGAGGGTAGCAGTGGGTCATCACTGATTCTCCCTTTAGCTTATTATCCCCCAATCTAGCACCAAGTCATAAAATTCACAGCTTCTTTTACATTTAAATCCCTTTATTTCCCTCTAATCCCACTGTCCTCATCTTAGTCCAGGCCACTACTATCATTTTTAACTTAGATCACAACAAATAACTCCTTGACAGATATGCATTCTTACCCTCTTTGTCTTCTTTATGTTCTTCAATGTAATAGAAGCTTGGGAAATGATTATTATCATTTAGACATTTAGACATACAGAAGTAAACTATTTTGATTGTGATTGAAGAACTACCCTAAGACATTTTTGTCATCTGACTGAAGAACAGTTGTGTGTACCCCAAATGGCCGGCTGTTGACAGAAAGCTTGAGAAAGCAACTGTCATGCATGTTCACAAATCACAGCACAACCGTCTCTGCTGCACAAGAGAAAAGGAAAAAACACTTAGCTGGCAGGAAGACAACTTCACACACCCACAATGTTGTCACCTCTCTGAGTTTAATTAGAAACTTAAATCCAGAATAGTATGAAACAAATTAGACTTTCCCATCTAAAGATGTCACAGTTGTCTTGTGTTTTAATAACAGCAGCACAGAAGTTCATTGTGAGATGGATCCAGATAGAGGGAACATCTACAGCTTGCTATATAGAGCTCCTGTCTGTGCTCAAAATGCTCACACTAAAGCCAAGGTCACTCTTGAATGTCACTGGTGGTACCCAGCAACTCAGAAGACAGGTAGGCAGTAGGCCGCCTTAAGGAGGATCACCAGTTTGCATGTGGGACTTACCCTTGACTGCTCAATGCACATCACGAGAGAATTCACCATGCTGAACCTGGTGTTGATAGATGAAGGGGTGTCTCAAGGAAGCAGCTCTGATATCAAGAATATTAATGCTTAGAAATAATAAACACTATTATAAACAAAGCAAGTAGAGGTGATGGAATTCCAACTGAGCTATTTCAATTCCTAAAAGATGATGCTGTTAAAGTGCTGCACTCATTATGTCAGCAAATTTGGAAAACTCAGCAGTGGCCACAGGACTGGAAAAGGTCATTTTCATTCCAGTCCTAAAGAAGGGCAATGTCAAAGAATGTTCAAACTCCCAAACAACTGTGCTCATTTCAGATGCTGGTAAGGTAATGCTCAAAAATCCTTCAAGTTAGGCTTCAACAGTATGTGAACTGAGAACTTGCAGATGTACAAGCTAGGTTTAGAAAAGACAGAGGAACAAGATATCAAATTGCCAACATCTGTTGAATGATAGAGAAAGCAAGGGAATTCCAGAGAAACATCTATTTCTCCTTTATTGACTATGCTAAAGCAAGTGACCATGTGGATCACAACAAACTGGAAAATTCTTAAAGAGATGGGAGAACCAGATCACCTAACCTGTCTCCTGCAAAACTTGTATGTGGGTCAAGGAACGATAGTGAACACCAGCAATGGAACAACAGACTGGTTCAAGATTGGGAAAGGAGTACAACAAAACTATATTGTCACCCTCCTTATTTATCTTCTATGCAGAGTACATCATACAAAATGCTAGACTGGATGAACCACAAGCTGGAATCAAGATTGCCAGGAGAAATATCAACAACCTCAGATATGCAGATGATACCACCCTAATGCAGAAAGTGAAGAGGAGTTAAAAAGGCTCTCGATGGGGGTGAAAGACGAGAGTGGAATAGCTGGCTTGTAATTCAGCATTCAAAATACTGTGATCATGGCATCCAGTCCCATTGCTTCATGCAATTAGAAGGGAAAAAAGTGGAAGCAGTGAAAAACTGTATTTTCTTGGACTCCAAAATCACTGTGGACAGTGACTACAGCCATGAAATTAAAAGACATTTGCTCCTTAGAAGGAAAGCTATGACAAACCTAGAATCATATTAAAAAGCAGAGATGCCACTTTGCCAACAAAGGTGCATATAGTCAAAGCTATGGTTTTTCCAATATCCATGTAAAGACGTGAGAGTTGCACCAAAAAGAAGGCTGAGCACCAAAGAATTGATGCTTTGAACTGTGGTGCTGGAGAATACTCTTGTGAGTCCTTTGAACTATGAGGAGATCATATCAGCCATCCTAAAGGAAATCAACCCTGAATATTCATTGGAAGAGCTGATGCTGAAGTTGAAGCTCCAATACTTTGGCCACATGATGTGAAGAGCCAGCTCACTAGAAAAGACCCTGATGCTGGGAAAGCTGGAAGGCAAAAGGAGACGAGGATGGCAGAGGATGAGATGGTTAGATTGTATCACCAACTCAATGGACATGAATCTGAGCAAACTTCGGGGGATAGTGGGGGATAGAGGAGCCTGGCGTGCTACAGTCCATGGGTTCACAGAGTCAGAGATGACTTAGGGACTGAACAAAATCAATAACAAAAGTTGTTCTGTTTTCTTTCCCACCTCAACCATAAAAATCACTTATCAATTCTCCACATATTTGGCTGTTTAAATGTCCATGGCCTTTCCTTTCCATTCATATGGCCTTTCTTGTGTTCTAAACTTTCTTTCTTCCTCCCCTGAATGATTGTGATGCCTTCCTTGGGTCTGGGCCCCCAAATAATCCTTGTTGGGTCTCCAAACAATCATCTACTGTGCTGAACGACCTTCTCAAAATATTGATCTGGTCATATCACACTTCTGTGGGGTCCCCACTCCATAAACAGAATCCTGATTACTTTTCAGTCTGTCAACCTCTTTAAAAGCTAACATCTGCCTGCCTCCTCACTCATTACCTACCATTTCTTCTTTATTTCAATCTCTCTGCAGTACCTCTCATTCCCCACATGTATTCTATCTCTTCCTACCTCTGTACACACATATACTCAGCCCTTGCTGCATGGAGGCAATTTACTGGAACTTTTTCAAATTAACACTGGTTGTTTTTCCAAATTCAGCTTAAGAATCACTCCAGGAAATTTCCTTTTCATCCCAATTCCAAACATTATTGTGTATCATCCCTTCTGGGTCTTTTATATATATAAAGAATTCTATAATAACAGTGGAAATGTACCTGTATCCAGTGTTAAACTATTTCCTGAGATCCAGTTTAATCAATTGGATTATGAGTCTTGCAAAAGAACAAAGTAGGATGCTATTCAAAGGAGGATGTCATCTTAAGTCAGAACACCTATTTTCAAGTCCATGTTCTTCCCCTTAAGAGCTGTGACCTCAATCATCATTTAATCTTTTATGTTTAATTTTCCTATTATAAAGTAAATGATCATGATAAGAAATCAGTTGAAGGAAAAAAGTGAAATGAGACTTAATAAATGAAAGTATTTTTTATCTATAAAATACAAAAACATATTACTATTCTATGACCTTGAGAGCACCTTGGAGGCAGAGACCATATTTTGACATCTCTGTATGATTCTTCTCCCTTCACAGTCAGGCTTAGCTTAGTACTGATCTGGTACAAAGTTCGGGTTTCATAAAAATATATTGCTTTTTAACTTGTAGTGAGAAAAGTAAGCTTTTTACTTTAAAATTTGTGAAGACTTTTTCTTGCAAAATTTCACCCAAAAGGGAAAAAGCACCACTGTAAGAAACATGAATACTTAAATCTTGAACTTAGCACATTAATTAGACTCCTGGAGAGTAACAAGAATAAAAGAGACAGAAATAATAAAATTCAATAACATCTACTACAATGTGTTCTTGACTTTTTTGGAGAAAGTATAATTCAAGGAATAGCAATTTAAACTTGAGAACCTTCTTCTCAGAGCTTTCCCTGGACAGTTGAGAAGCATACATTTTGTTTTGTAATTTTGTCTAAAACTATACAGCTATTTCCAACACCTGGAAACCCTTCCTCTCATGTAGAGGTTATTGGAGTCTTGCTTCCAGATGTCTTCCTAGAGTTGGCATTCTTAGAGATTTGTCATTATCTCTGACTGCCCCCTCTTACCTCCTCAGTTATGATTCTGTTTCTATGATATTTTTGGCAAGTTATGATACAGAAACTATTATAGCCATCAACTCAAGTAAAAACATCTGTTAGAAACACAGTACTTGATAGATTTTAGGAGAAATCCAATATAGGCAAGATACTGTCCTTGTTTTGGGGTATAGTTCAACATTGTTTTAGATACTAAAGACAAATTATGATATGTGGACTGATAAATACCTTACAGGACACACAGCAAAGCATTGTGAGAATTGCATAGAAAGGGCAGTTCACAATACTGGAGGATTTAAGGAAGGCACCATAGAGGAATTAATTTTTTTTAACTGCAGTATAATTGACGTACAATATTACATTACCTTAAGATACACAACACAGTGATCTAATATTTTATAGCTTATACTCCATTTTAAGTTGCTACAAAATAATGGCTATATTTTACTCTGCTGTACAATATATCCTTGTTATTTATTCATTTTACACATAGTAGTTGGTATCTCTTAATTTCCTACCCCTATCATATCCCTCTCCCTCCCCTCTCCTCACTGGTAACCACTAGTTTGTTCTCTACATCTATTAGTCTGTTTCTGCTTTGTTATACTTATTTGTTCAATTTTTTTAGATTCCACATAAAAGTTTAAGTGATAACATACAGTATTCGTCTTTCTCTACCTGACTTATCTCACTAAGCAAGAATATCCTCTAGGTCCATCTACATTGCTTCAAATGGGAGAATTTCATCGTTTATGACTGAGTAATATTCCACTGTTTGTATATACAACTTCTTCTTTATCCATTCAACTGCTGATGGACACTTAAGTTGCTTCTATATCTTGTCTATTGTAAACAAAGCAACTATAAACATCAGGGTATGTGTTTCTTTTTGAATTAGCATTGTTATTTCCTTGGGATATATATTTAGGAGTGGAAATGTTCAGTCATACGAAAGTCCCAGTTTTAGTTTTTTGAGAAACCTCCATACTGTTTTCCACAGTGGCTACAATTTTTACCAACAGCTTAGGAAATACGCCACCAGGACTTCTTGGTGGCTCAGAGAGTAAAGCATCTGTCTGAAATGCGGGAGACCTGGGTTCAATCCCTGGGTTGGGAAGATACTCTGGAAAAGGAAATGCAACCCACTCCAATATTCTTGCCTGGAAAATTTCGTGGACAGAGGAGCCTGATAGAATATAGTCCATGGGGTCGCAAACAGACGGACACGACAGAGCAACTTCACATTCACTTTCTTTCAACAGTTTAAGAGGGTTCCCTTTTCACTACATCTTCGCCAAAACTTGTCATTGTAGAATTTTTGATCATAGCCATTTTGACAGGAATGCGAAGTCAAATGGGCCTCAGGAAGCATCACTATGAACAAAGCTAGTGGAGGTGATGGAATTCCAGTTGAGCTATTTCACATCCTAAAAGATGATTCTGTGAAAGTGCTGCACTCAATATGCCAGAAAATTTGTAAACTCAGCAGTGGCCATAAGACTGGAAAAGGTTAGTTTTCATTTCAATCCCAAAGAAAGGCAATGCCAAAGAATGCTCAAACTACTGCACAATTTCACTAATCTCACACGCTAGCAAAGTAATGCTCAAAATTCTCCAAGCCAGGCTTCAACAGTACATTAACAGTGAGCTTCCAGATGTTCAAGCTGAATTTAGAAAAGGCAGAGTAACCAGAGATCAAATTGCCAACATCTGTTGGATCATCAAAAAAGCTAGAGAGTTCCAGAAAAACATCTATTTCTGCTTTATTGACTTTGTGAATCACAATAAACTGTGGAAAATTCTTAAAGAGATGTGAATGCCAGACCACCTGACCTGTCTCTTGAGAAATCTGTATGCAGGTCAAGAAGCAACAGTTAGAACTGGACATGGAAAAACAGAATGGTTCCAAATCAGGAAACGAGTATGTCAATGCTGTATATTGTCACCCTGATTATTTAACTTACATGTAGAATACATCATGAGAAATACTGGACTGGATGAAGCACAAGCTGGAATCAACATTGTCAGGAGAAATATCAATAACCTCTGATACGCAGATGACACCACCCTTATGGCAGAAAGTGAAGAAGAACTAAAGAGCCTCTTGATGAAATTGAAAGAGGAGAGTGAAAAACTTGGCTTAAAATGGATGAAACTGGAGCCCATTATACAGAGTGAAGTAAGCCAGAAAGAAAAACAACAATACAGTATACTAATGCATATATATGGAATTTGAAAGATGGTAACGATAACCCTATATGCGAGACAGAATAAGAGACACAGATGCACGGAACAATTTTATGGACTCTGAGGGAGAAGGTGAGGGTGGGACGTTCTGGGAGAATAGCATTGAAACATGTATATTATCATATGTGAAACAGAACACCATTCCATGTTCGATGCATGTGACAAGGGCTCAGGGCCGGGGCAATGGGATGATCCAGAAGGATGGGATGGGGAAGGAGGTGGGTGGGAGGTCCAGGAAGGGGAACACATGTAAACCCATGGCTGATTCATGTCAATGTATGGCAAACACTATTACAATATTGTAAAGTAATCAGCCCCCAACTAAAATAAATAAATTTATAAAAAAATAAAAAAAATAAAAAATAAAATAAATAAATAAAAATAATGCCCCCCCCAAAAAAAAAGTCAATATTCAGAAAACTAAGATCATGGCATCTGGTCCCATATTCATGGCAAATAGATGGGGAAACCATGGAAACGGTGGCAAACTTTATTTTGGGGGGCTCCAAAATCACTGCAGATGGTGACAACAACCATGAAATTAAAAGAAACTTGCTCCTTGGAAGAAAAGTTATGACCAAATTAGACAGCATATTAAAAAGCAGAGATATTCCTTTGCCAACAAAGCTCCATCTAGTCAGCTCAGTTCAGTTCATTTCAGTCGCTCAGTCTAACTCTTTGGAACTCATGGACTGCATTAAGCCAGGTTTTCCTGTCGATCACCAACTCCTGGAGCTTACTCAAACTCATGTCCATTAAGTTGGTGATACCATCCAACCATCTCATCCTCAGTTGTCCCCTTCTCCTCCTACCTTCAACCTTTCCCAGCATCTGGGTCTTTTCCAATGAGTCAGTTCTTTGCATGAGGTATCCAAAGTATTGAGTTTCAGCCTCAGCATCAGTCCTTGCAATGGATATTCAGGACTGATTTCCTTTAGAATGGACTGGTTGGATCTCCTTGCAGCCCAAGGGATTCTCAAGAGTCTTCTCCAACACCACAGTTCAACGACATCAATTCTTTGGCAGCTGGCTTTATTTATAGTCCAACACTCACATACATACATGA
This sequence comes from Giraffa tippelskirchi, assembly GCF_054371585.1. Lineage (NCBI taxonomy): Eukaryota > Metazoa > Chordata > Mammalia > Artiodactyla > Giraffidae > Giraffa > Giraffa tippelskirchi. Next base: position 110,706,371 of record NC_137278.1, on the reverse strand, counting down.
CTACTGGAAAACCCAAAGCTTTGACAAGACGGATATTTATTAGCAAAGTAACGTCTCTGCTTTTTAATATGCTGTCTAGGTTGGTCATAACTTTTCCTCCAAGGAGTAAGCATCTTTTAATTTCATGGCTGCAGTCACCATCTGCAGTGATCTTGGAGCCCCCCAAAATAAAGTCTCTCAATGTTTCCATTGTTTCCCCATCTGTTTGCCATGAATTGTGGGACCAGATGCCATGATCTTAGTTTTGTGAATGTTGCCATTTGAGCCAATTTTTTCACTCTCCTATTTCACTTTCATCAAAAGGCTCTTTTAGTTCTTCTTCACTTCCTGCCATAAGGGTGATGTTATCTGCATATCAGACGTTATTGATATTTCTCCTGGCATTCTTGATTCCAGCTTGTGCTTCATCCAGTCCAGAATTTCTCATGATGTACTCTTCATAGAAGATAAATAAGCCAGGTGACAATATACAGCCTTGACGAACTACTTTCCTGATTTGGAACCAGTCTGTTCTTCCATGCCCAGTTCTAACTGTTGCTTCCTGACCTGCATACAGATTTCTCAGGAGGCAGGTCAAGTGGTCTGGCATTCCCATCTCTTTAAGAGTTTTCCACAGTTTGTTGTAGTCCACACAGTGAAAGGCTTTGGCATAGCCAATAAAGCAGAAGTAGATGTTTTTCTGGAACTCTCTTGCTTTTTCAATGATCCAACGGTTGTTGGCAATTTGATCTCTGGTTGCTCTCCCTTTTTAAAATCCAGCTTGAACATCTGGAAGTTCACAGTTCACGTATTGTTGAAGTCTGGCTTGGAGAATTTTGAGCATTACTTTACTAGCATGTGAGATGAGTGTAATTGTGCGGTAGTTCTTTGACATTGCCTTTCCTTGGGATTAAAATGAAAACTGATGTTTTCCAGTCCTGTGGCCACTGCTGAGTTGTCCAAATTTTCTGGCATATTGAGTGCAGCACTTTCACAGTATCATCTTTTAGGATGTGAAATAGCTTAACTGGAATTGCATCACCTCCACTAGCTTAGTTCGAAGTGATGCTTCCTAAGGTCCACTGGACTTTGCATTCCAGGATGTCTGCCTCTAGGTGAGTGATCACACCATTGTGATTATCTGGGTCATGAAGATCTTTTTTGTATAGTTTTTCTGTATATTCTGGCCACCTCTTCTTAACATCTTCTGTTACTCTTAGGTCAATACTGTTTCTGTCCGTTATTGTGCCCAGCTTTGCATGAAATATTCCCTTGGTATCTCTGATTTTCTTTAAGAAATCTCTATTTTTTCCCATTCTACTGTTTTCCTTTATTTCTTTGCACTGATCACTGAGGAAGGCTTTCTTATCTCTCCTTGCTATCCTTTATAACTCTGCATTCAAATGGGTACATCTTTCCTTTTCTCCTTTGCTTTCCTCTTTTCTTTTCACAGCTATTTGTAAGGCCTCCTCAGACAGCCATTTTGCCTTTTTGCATTCCTTTTTCCTCGGAATGGTCTTGATCACTGCCTCCTGTCCAGTGTCACAAACCTCTGTCCATAATTCTTCAGGCACTCTTTCTATCAGATCTAATCCCTTGAATCTATTTCTCACTTCCACTGTATAATCATAAGGGATTTGATTCAGGTCATTTGATTCGGTGTTGACCATCTGGTGATGTCCATGTGTAGAGTCTTCTCTTGTGTTGTTGGAAGAGAGTGTTTGCTATGACCAGTGCATTCTCTTGGCAAAACTTTATTAGCCTTTGCCCTGCTTCATTCTGTACTCCAGGCCAAATTTGCCTCTTACTCCAGGTGTTTCTTGACTTCCTACTTTTGCATTCCAGTCCCCTATAATGAAAAGGACATCTTTCTTGGGTGTTAGTTCTAGAAGGTCTCATAGGTCTTCATAGAACCATTCAACTTCAGCTTCCTCAGCATTACTGGTCGGAGCATAGATTTGGATTACCGTGATATTGAATGGTTTGCCTTGGATACGAACAGAGATCATTCTGTTGTTTTTGAGATTGCATCCAAGTACTGCATTTCAGACTCTTTTGTTGACTATGATGGCTATTCCATTTCTTCTAAGGGATTCTTGCCCACAGTAATAGATATAATGATCTTGTGAGTTAAATTCACCCATTCCAGGCCATTTGAGTTCGCTGATTCCTAGAATGTTGATGTTCACTCTTGCCATCTCTTGTTTGACCACTTCCAATTTACCTTGATTCATGGAGCTAACATTCCAGGTTCCTATGCAATATTGCTCCTTACATCATTGGACTTTGCTTCTATCACCAGTCACATCCACAACTGGGTGTTGTTTCTGCTTTGGTTCCATCTCTTCATTCTTTCTGGAGTTATTTCTCTATTGATCTCCCATAGCATATTGGACACCTACTGATCTGGGGAGTTCATTTTTCAGTGTCCTATTTTTTTTTTGCCTTTCACACTGTTCATGGGGTTCTCAAGGCAAGACTACTGAGGTGGTTTACCATTCCCTTCTCCAGTGGACCACATTTTGTCAGAACTCTCCACCATGACCCATCCATCTTGGGTGGCCCTACATGGCATGGCTCATAGTTTCTATGAGTTAGACAAGGCTGTCGTCCATGTGATCAGATTGCTTAGTTTTCAGTGATTGTGGTTTTCATTCTGTCTGCCCTCTAATGAAGAAGGATAAGAGGCTTATGGATGCCTCCTGATGGGAGAGACTGACTGAGGGGGAAACTGGGTCTTGTTCTGATGGGTGGGGCCATGCTCAATAAATCTTTAATCCAATTTTCTGTTGATGGGTGGGGCTGTGTCCCCTCCCAGTTATTTTACATAAGGCCAAACTATGGTGGAGGTAATGAAGATAATGGTGCCTTCCTTCAGAAGGTTCCATGCATGTACTGCTACACTCAGTGGCCCAACCCTGCAGCAGGCCACAGCTGACCCACACCTCCACTGGAGACTCCTGGACACTCACGGGCAAGTCTGGGTCAGTCTCTTATGGGGTCACTGCTCCTTTTTCTGGGTCCTAGTGCACACAAGGTTCTGTTTGTGCCCTCTGGGAGTTTGTTTCCCGTTCCTGTGTAAGTTCTGGCAGCTCTATGGTGGGATTAAAAGTGACCTACTCCAAGAGGACTTATGCCATACCCAGGTCTACTTCACCCAGAGCCCCTGGCCCTGCAGCAGCACACTGCTGACCCGTACCTCCACAGGAGACACTCAAACATAGTTCTGGCTCAGTCTCTGTGGGGTCTCTGGGTCCAGTGTGCACAAGGTTTATCTGAACCCTCTGAGTGTCTCTGGCGGTGTGGGGTTTGATTCTAAACGCTATTTCACCCCTCCAACCATCTTGCTGGGGGTTCTCCTTTGCCCTTGGACGAGGGGTATCTCCTCAAGGTCACTCCAGTGCAGCCGTGGTTCAGTGCCTACCATCTTTCTGGGGCTTCTTTGCCCTTTGACATGAGGTATCACCTCAAAGTCACTCCAGCTCTGCACAGCCACTGCTCCAGTGTCTACCGTCTCATTAAAGCTAATTTTTCCAGTAGTCATGTATGGATGTGAGAGTTGGACTATAAAGAAAGCTGAGCGCCGAATAATTTCTGCTTTTGCACTGTGGTGTTGGAGAAGACTCTTGAGAGTCCCTTGGACTGTGAAGAGATCCAACCAGTCCATCCTAAAGGAAATCAGTCTTGAATATTCATTGGAAGGACTGGATGTTGAAGCTAAAACTCCCATACTTTGGCCACCTGTTGTGAAGAACTGACCCATTTGAAAAGACCCTGATGCTGGGAAAGATTGAAGGTGGGAGGAGAAGGGGACGACTGAGGATGAGATTGTCTAAAAGCATCAGCCACTCTATGGAAATGAGTTTGATTAAACTATGGGGATTGGTGATGGACAGGGAAGCCTGGTGTGCTGCAGTCAATGGGGTCGCAAAGTCAGATACAACTGAGCAACTGAACTGAACTGAACTGATTTTGACAGGTATGAAGTAATATCTCATTGTGGTTTTGATTTGCATTTCTCTGATTATTTACAATGTTGAGTATCTTTTATGTGCCTGTTAGCCATCTGTATATCGTCTCTGGAAAAATATTTATTCAGGTCTTCCACCCATTTTTGAATTAAAAAAATGTTGTTTTTTGATACTGAGTTGTATGATCTGTTTATATATGCTGGATATTAACTCCTTATTGATTGTATCACTTGCAAATATTTTCTTCCATTCAGTAGATTGTCTTCATTTTCTTAATGGTTTCTTTCACTAAACAAAAGTATAATTAGGTCACTATTTGTTTCTTTTTGTTTTCATTTCTTTTGCCTTAAGAGACATATCCAAAAAAACATTGGTATAATTTATATCAGAATGTTCTGCCTATGTTCTGTTCTAGGAATTTTACATAGAGGAAGTGATTTTAAGCTAAGTGTTTTTTGGGGGGAGTGCAAATTTTTCAGATAAAATCTGTAGTGGGCAAGAAGGGAAAGAAACTATGTGTTCCAGGCAAGGATAACTGCCTATTCAAAGGCCTAGAGACATGAAAGGATAAAATATATTTGAGAAAGGTCTGGAAAATTAATATATTTTAAATAATTCTGAATCTGACCAAGATGTTTCTAGTGGTAGAGTATTGGGCTACTTAAGAAAGTACTAAGAGAGCCAGGGCCAGTGGCACAATGGATAACGCGTCTGACTACGGATCAGAAGAAACTACAAAGAGGAAGTTTGGATTATGTGTACTTGGAATGTTTTTGGTGTAGGGAAACCTACAACAGGGATAACTGCTTAAACCTGTCCCCTTGGTTCATCTTCCTCAACCACGTCCTCAGGTCAGGATGGAACATGTTTCCCCTGTCAATTTATCATCAGGGTCCATTTTACATTATTACTGGTTAACCTCATGTCTGTCTCTTCCATGGGTATAATCTCTTCCAACCTGTCCTCTCTATTGTGCCTAGTACAAGTTTATAAACATACATCAAACTGAATACATATGTATCTCACTTAAACTCCAAGGAAAAATAATAAATATATGCTTTGCATTTCAAATAGCACTGTGCTTTATACTTATTAATCTGCTCAATACCCAATGAAGTGGATAATACCATCATTCTCATTTGAATAATTGAGTCAACTGAGAAACAAACAAAAAATCTCCCTCTTGTTCCTTAGAAAATAATCATCTTAAAATACTATTTCTATCATTTTTAACCTACATTTCTATGCCAACTTATTTGAAAATAAGGATGATCTGTCTGAAAAATATAAAACCACTTTGCATTTGTGAATGTGTGTTATCTTTTACAGTAAAAATTATCTTTAGTAGTCACATTATACAAAATGATTCCTCCAAATGAGAAATGCAAAATTTTCAAAATGATGATCATACATTACAAATTCCTCTGTGTTTCTTAAGACCTGTAAACCATCTGTACCTTGTAAATAGTTTAAGTTGCATCTGCAGATGTACAGCCAAAAAGAAGGTACAAAAACATGTCATTTGTTGTGATCCTCTTACAAAGATTCTTGTAGTCAGGGATATAGGAATTTCATGACTGAGCCTCTCCTGAGAATCATTTTAAAAGCCACAGGCTCCTGCCTCTTCTGTGATGCACATTTCTAAGGCATTCTCTTTGCTTTAAAGGACATGTATCAGTGTATTACAATTTCATCAATATGAACCACCTACTTAAATTTTTTTTATTATATAGGGTTCAGACTAATGTTTTGGTTATCACATAAAAAAGATTAATGAGCATATTAATATGTTATAATTCCATCAATATTTTTCAAACTATGAGGGAAATCAAAAATTTTCATCTTAACTGCAGTACCTATATTAAATATAATACCTATACTAATTATAATTTACACTCATCTGTTGTTGAATCAACTTATTTTATAGAAGAAATGTACTTTTTCTCCTATTAAGACTATATATTACTAAAATTTTCATTTATTGCCTCAAATTTTTATTTAAACTATCCTATAATTCAGAATTAAAGTTTTTTCTCAATTAACTGAGTAGATAAAACATGATTCTGCTTTTAATTAAACTCAAGTATGGTTTTATGGATTTTCATCATTATTCTCCTTAAAGTCAGGTAAGATCTATCTCCTCTTTCAGTACTGACACGAAGCCCCTGTTGGGACTATCTGTTGGGTAAATCCAGTTAATTATTTTATTTAACTTCTAACACTACCGATGGAAACTTCTAAATAGGCATGGACCTAGTCCCTGGCAGTTTGTTGTCCACTACTGAGGAAAAAAAAAAAAAGAAAGAGTAAGGGTAGACATTAAACTTGATGAGAATTTTTGCAAATTTGACCATTCAAATAGAACTAATTGAAACAACTGATTTGTTCTGTGGTATAGAAGCTACTCAAAAGTTAACCAAAATACTCCTATCCTCTAAGTCCCACTGTGAAATACATACATTCATGAGTAGATTAAAGACACATGGAATCTTAAAGCTGAAATGGAACTTGGAGTTCTCCAGTATAAGACAAGGAAGAGTCTTTATGAAAATCTTTCGATTGTTAAAAGCTAGGGCTCTTATTTAATTATCTTCTTCAACTACAGTCAGCAATGGGAACTCATTGCTTCCTGAAGTGGTCAATTACATTTGAAAAGCTCTAGTTGTGAGGGAGATTTTCTTTAAATTACAGCTAATGCAACTTAACTGTAATTTTAAAGTTAAGTTATTTTGTCCCTTTCATGGCTCAGCCATGAAATTCCTATATCCCCGAATCTAAGAAACTTAGTATATTAAGTTATTTGAAGGGGACAGCAGAGGATGAGATGGTTGGATGGCATCACCAACTCAATGGACATGAGTTTGGGTCAACTCCAGGAGTTGGTGATGGACAGGGAGGCCTGGCATGCTGCAGTCTGTGGGGTCGGAAAGAGTTGGACAGAAGTAAGTGACTGAACTGAACTGAACTGATACCTTTTTCATTCAGCAGCTGTTAATTAATGAGAAAACCTATCCTTCAGCACAAATATACATAGTTGATAATCTAGAAATCTGTCTATTGTGAATTTCTAATTTAATTAAGACTCCCTCCCTATCTCAAACTACAATGTACCTATTATAAGGGTAATCCAGAGATTATAAACATGTTAGTTTGCACTGAGGAAAAAGAAATCACATTTAAAATCTTAATACAGCCACTAACTTAATAAATATAAAAGGAGCATCCAAAGTCAATGGAGAGATAATTATTTAATAAATGGATCAAAAGTTAGCATTCTAAAAAAGATTTAGTTTCTTCTCTATACAGTATCATATACTGCCCCCCCCCATGACTTTTAACCAAATAGCTAAATGTAAACTACAAACTTCACCCAGACAAGAAAATACATTGTCCATTAGATATCTTTGGGGTTTCCTGACAGTGCAGTGGTAAGGAATCCACCTGGCAGTGCAGGAGACACGGGTATTACCCCCTGGGTCAGGAAGATCTCTTGGAGGAGGGCACAGCAACCCACTCCAGTATTCTTGCCTGGGAAGTCCCATGGACAGAGAAGCCTGATGGGCTACAGTCCATGGGGTCAAAAAATAGTTGGACATGACTTTACAATCATACAACAACAATTAAATATCTTTAAAGTAGAAAATTTCTAATCTGGAAGCAAGAGGAGAAATTCCAAAGGAAAGTGTACATGAATTGAAATACATTCAAAGCATAGTTGTAGATTAAAGCATGAAAAAGAAAAACTAGAATTAAAAGCCAAACAACATAGGAAACATAGTGGCAACAAATATAACAGACCAAAGGTTAATCTCTTCATTAGCTAAAAAAGCTTATAAAAATAAACAGGAAGAAAAACTTAAAGACAAAGAGACAAACAAAAAATACTTTCCAAAAGTAGAAAAATAATTAACAGATATATGGGAAATTTTTCATTCATATAAGGAATCAAATACAAATTAAAATAATAATAAAAAATTTGACTGTTAGTAATAATTAGACAATACAAAACTTAAACTTGGCAAAGCTCTTATTGCACCTTAGTGCAATCTTTTTGAATTTGTATTTGGTATTGTGTACAATAAACATAGGCATGCAGCAGCAAAATAACTCTTGTGAGATTTTCCCAAGAAAATAATTTAAATATGAATAAAAGTGATATCCGATGATGAACATCAGACTATTACTGATATTAAACCGATTTAAAATAATCCTGAATAAATAAGCAAAATATAATTATATGATATGATACTACATATAGAAACCCCGAAAGATGCCACACAAAAAAAACTGTTAGAACTGACAAATAAATTTAGCAAGGTAGCAGGGTACAACACTAACTTACAGAAAGTTGTTACATTTCTTTACACTGACAATGAAATATCAGGAAAGGAATGTAAAAAACAATCCCTTTTAAAATTAAATCAAAAAAATAAAATACTTAGGAATAAACCTGACAAAGGAGGTGAAAAATTTATATGTGAAAAGCATAAAACTTTAATAAGGGGAACTGAAGATGATTCATAGAAATGGAAAGACATACTATGCTCATAGATTGAAAGAATTAATATTGCTAAAATGGTCATAATACCCAAAGAAATCTACAGATTTAATATGATTCCTATCAACTTACCCGTGACATTTTTCAAGGAACTAGTACAAGTAATTGTAAAATTTATATGGAACCTTAAAAGACATTAATAAAGCTGAGATCTTGGCATCTGGTCCCATTAGTTCAGCTCAGTTCAGTTGCTCAGTCGTGTCTGACTCTTTGCGACCCCATGAATTGCAGCACACCAGGCCTCCCTGTCCATCACCAACTCCCGAAGTTTACCCAAACCCATGTCCATTGAGTCAGTGATGCCATCCAACCATCTCATCCTCTGTCGTCCCCTTCTCCTCCTGCCCCCAATCCTTCCCAGCATCAGGGTCTTTTTCAATGAATCAACTCTTCGCATGAGGTGGCCAAAGTATTGGAGTTTCAGCTTCAACATCAGTCCTTCCAATGAACACCCAGGACTGATCTCCTTTAGGATGGATTGACTGGATCTCCTTGCAGTCCAAGGGACTCTCAAGAGTCTTCTCCAACATCACAGTTTAAAAGCATTAATTCTGTGGTGCTCAGCTTTCTTCACTGTCCAGCTCTCACATCCATACATGACCACTGGAAAAACCATAGCCTTGAGTAGACGGACTTTTGTTGGCAAAGTAATGTCTCTGCTTTTAAATATGCTATCTAGGTTGGTCATAACCTTCCTTCCAAGGAGTAAGCGTCTTTTAATTTCATGGCTGCAATCCCCATCAGCAGCGATTTTGGAGCCCAAAAAAATAAAGTATGGTCCCATTACTTTATGGCAAATAAAAGGGTAAAAAGTGGAAGCAGTGACAGATTTTGTTTTTTTGGGTGCCACAATCACTGTGGATTGTGACTGTATCTATGAAATTAAAAGACACTTGCTCCTTGGAAGGAAAACTATGACAAACCCAGACATCATATTTAAAAACAGAGACATCACTTTGTCAACAAAGATCTGTAGAGTCAAAGCTATCACTTTTACAGTAGTCATGTACAGACGTGAGTGATGGGCCATAAAGAAGGCTGAGTGCCAAAGAATTGATGCTTTTGAATTGTGGTGTTGGAGAAGACTCTTGAGAGTCCCTTGGACTGTAAGGAGGTCAAACAAGTCAATCCTAAAAGAAATCAACCCTGGATATTCATTGGAAGGACTGATGCTGAAGCTGAAGCTCCAACATTTTGGCCACCTGATGGAAAGAGCTGACTAATTGGAAAAGACTCTGATGTTGGGAAAGAGTGAGGGCCAGAGGAGGAGGGGGCAGCAGAGGATGAGATGGTTTCACCAAATCAATGGATATAAATTTGAGCAAATCCAAGAGCTAGTGAGGACTGAGGAGTCTGGCTTGCTACAGAGCATGGGGTTGTAAAGAGTTGGACGTGACTTAGCAATAGAACAATAAAACACAGTATAAAAGACCTAGAATTGCCAAAACAATCCTGAGGGAAAAGACTTCAGATAATACTAGACTTCAGATAATACTACAAAGCTACAGTAATCAAGATGCAATGATGTTGGCACAGACATATGGATCAGTGGAAGAGAATAGAGAGCCTAGGAATAAACCCACACACCTACTGTCAATCTTCAAGAAAGGAGGAAAAAATAAACAGCAGAAAAAAGACAATCTCTTCAGCAAGTGGTGTTGGGAAAGTACAATCAGTTCAGTTCATGCGCTCAGTCGTGTCTGACTCTTTGTGACCCCAAAAATCGCAGCTCGCCAGGCCTCCCTGTCCATCACCAACTCCTGGAGTTTACCCAAACTCATGTCCATCGAGTCAGTAATGCCATCCAACCATCTCATCCTCTGTCGTCCCCTTCTCCTCCTTCCCCCAATCCTTCCCAACATTAGGGTCTTTTCCAATGAGTCAGTTCTTCGCATGAAGTGGCCAAAGTATTGGAGTTTCAGCTTCAACATCAGTCCTTCCAATGAACACCCAGCACTGATCTCCTTTAGGATGGACTGGTTGGATCTTCTTGCAGTCCAAGGGACTCTCAAGAGTCTTCTCCAACATCACAGTTTAAAAGCATCAATTCTTTGGCACTCAGCTTTCTTCACCGTCCAATTCTCACATCCATACATGACCACTGGAAAAACCATAGCCTTCACTAGATGGACCTATGTTGGCAAAGTAATGTCTCTGCTTTTAAATATGCTATCTAAGTTGGTCATAACCTTCCTTCCAAGGAGTAAGTGTCTTTTAATTTTGTGGCTGCAATCACCATCAGCAGTGATTTTGGAGCCCAAAAAGTAAAGTCTGACACTGTTTCCACTGTTTCCCCATATACTTCCCATGAAGTGATGGGACCAGATGCCATGATCTTAGTTTTCTGAACGTTGAGCTTTAAGCCAACTTTTTCAGTCTCCTCTTTCACTTTCATCAAGAGGCTCTTTAGTTCTTCTTCACTTTCTGCCATAAGGGTGGTATCATCTGCATATCTGAGGTTATTGATATTTCTCCTGGCAATCTTGATTCCAGCTTGTGTTTCTTCCAGCCCAGCGTTTCTCATGATGTACTCTGCATAGAAGTTAAATAAGCAGGGTGACAATATACAGCCTTGATGTACTCCTTTTCCTATTTGGAACCAGTCTGTTGTTCCATGTCCAGTTCTAACTGTTGCTTCCTGACCTGCATACAGGTTTCTCAAGAGACAAGTCAGATAGTCTGGTATTCCCATCTCTTTCAGAATTTTCCACAGTTTATTGTGATCCACACAGTCAAAGGCTTTGGCATAGTCAATAAAGCAGAAAGAGATGTTTTTCTGGAACTCTCTTGCTTTTTCGATGATCCAGCAGATATTGGCAATTTGATCTCTGGTTCCTCTGCCTTTTCTCAAACCAGCTTGAACATCTGGAAGTTCATGGTCCACATATTGCTGAAGCCTGGCTTGGAGAATTTTGAGCATTGCTTTACTAGCATGTGAGATGAATGCAATTGTTCGGTAGTTTGAGCGTTTTTTGGCATTGCCTTTCTTTGGGATTGAAATGAAAAGTACATTCCAAATGGAAAGTGCAATACCTGCATGTAAATCAATGAAATTAGAGTACAGCCTTACAACACACAAAAATAAATTCAAAATAGCTTAAAGGCTTATATATAAGACACGCTTATATATAAAACTCCTAAAGGAGAATATAGGCAAAACGTTCTTTGAAATAAACCATACTAATGTTTTCTTAGGTCAGTATTCCAAGGCAATAGAAATAAAAACAAAAATAAATGGGACGTAATCAAACATATAAGCTTTTTACAGCAAAGAAAGCATAAACAAAAACATAACTCACTGACTGGGAGAAAATGTTTGCAAATGATGCAACCAATAAGGGCTTAATTTCCAAAATGTACAAATAGCTCATACAGCCCATTAAAAAAATGACAATGAACAACCCAGTCAAAAAATGGGTAGAGTTCAAAATAGATATTTCTCCCAAGAAGACACACAGGTGACCAACAGATACAGGAAAAAAATGCTCAACATCACTAATTATTAGAGAAATGCAAATCAAAAGTACAATGAGCACTGCTCCACATCTGTCAGAATGACCATCATTTAAAGATCTACAAATAACAATTGCTGGAGTGTGGAGAAATGGGAACCTTCTACACTATTGGCGGGAATATAAACTGGTGCACCCACTATTAAAAACAGTATAGACACTCCTCAAAAAATTAAAAAGAAGAGTTGCCATATGATCCAGCAATCCCACTCCTGGGCATATATTCAGACAAAACTATAACTCAAAGAGATCACATGCATCCCTATGTTCATAACAGCACTATTTTCAAGGCAAGACATGGAAACAACAAAAATGTCCATCAACAGATGAAAGAATAAAGAAGAAGTGGTATATATACACAATGGAATACCACTCAGCCATAAAAAGAGTGGAATAATGCCATTTGCAGCAACATGGATGGACCTAGTAATTATCATACTAGGTGAAATAAGTCAAAAAAGAAAGACAAATACCACATGATATCACTTATAAGTAGAATCTAAAATATGACATAAATGAACCCATCTATGAAATAGAAATAGACTCATAGACATAGAACAGACCTTGGTTGCCAACGTGGGGAAGAGGAAGGGATGGACTGGGAGTTTGGGACTAATAGATGCAAACTATTATATACAGAATGTATAAACAACAAGGTTCTACTGTATACCAAAGGGAACTATATTCAACATCCTGTGATAAACCGTAATGGAAAAGAATATGGCAAAGAAAGTATATTTTGGTCTAACTAAATCACTTTGCTGAACAGCAGAAATTAACACAACATTGTCAATCAACAAAACCTCAATAAAATTAAAAAGATAATTAGATTAAATATAGCTATTAAAATATAAGAATTGATTACAAAAGTAAACATTACTAAGGTGATACTGAGTGACAAAAATATTGTTCCTAGGTATTTAAATATATCACTCATTCACTTAATTCCTTCACAGAAACTCTGGAAGGATAACTAAATTTGAGATGAGAAAACTGAGAAGCAGAGTTTAAATGGTTTCCTCTAGATCACAGTAAAAGTGGAAAAGTAAAAACAAGTAATCTGACTCCAAGCTTTGAGTTCATTTTTTATTTTTTTTGAGTACTTAATTGATACTATAAAACAAAAACTCTTTATTCAGGCTGCCACAAGATTTGCTACTTCTAATAAGACATTAAATGATTAAAATAATGCAAAATCATGCATAAAGCTCAACAACCATATTTTTTTTAAATAAATTTATTTATTTTAGTTGGGGGCTAATTACTTTACAATATTGTAGAGGTTTTTGCCATACATTGACATGAATCAGCCATGGGTTTACATGTGTTCCCCATCCTGAACCCCCCTCCTACCTCCCTCCACATCCCATCCCTCTGGGTCATCCCATTGCCCCAGCCCTGAGCATTTGTCTCATGCATCAACAACCATATTTTAAACTATGAAATAAAATTACATAACATGAATCAAAATGCCAATGCAATTTAGCATGGTACATTGTTAGGTGATTCTTCTTAAATTTCTAAATCTTTCATAATATTTTTATGCTATTTTTATAAATGATTAAAAACAAACATGTAAATCCTATTTCCGATAACATGATGAGCTAAGCTATCTGGACTATCCCTTCTGATGAAAACAATTAGAGCTTTTAAGATTGTTTTAAAAATCATTTTGAAAGTTTCAAATATGTGACAAGATAGTAAATCAAAGAGAAGGTAAGCATATTAATGAAACTGCACTTGCTTTGAGAGCATTCACTGAACTAGCAAAGTTGAGTTTTCCTTATGAAAGCCAGCTGGAGAATGAGGACCAAAAAAAACACAAGCACTGGCCAAGCCTGGAAGTTCAACACAAGAGAACACTGGAACTTTAAATGTTTATACTTTAGTAGATATGTCTTACACAGGACTGGGAAACAGACTCTTGGAGGGCACAAACAGAACCTTGTGTGCACCAGAGCCCAGGAGAAAGCAGCAGTGACCCCACAAGAGACTGACCCAGACTTGCCTGTGAGTGTCCAGGAGTCTCCGGTGGAGGCATGGGTCGGTGGTGGCCTGCTGCAGGTTTGGGGGCACTGAGTGTAGAAGTGCCTGCATGGGATCTTTTGAAGGAGGTCACCGTTATCTTCATTACCTCCAGCATAGTTTGGCCCCAGGTCAAATAACTGGGAGGGAACACAGCCCCATCCTTCAACATAAAATTGGATTAAAGAATTACTGAGCATGGCCCCGCCCATCAGAACAAGACCCAGTTTCCCCTCAGTCAGTCTCTCCCATCAGGAAACTTCCATAAGCCTCTTACTTTCTCCATGAGAGGGCAGACAAACTGAAAAACACAGTCACAGAACACTAAACAGTCTGATCTCATGGACCACAGCCTTGTCTAACTCAGTGAAACTATGAGCCATGCCAGGTAGGGCCACCCAAGATGGACGGGTCATGGTGGAGAGTTCTGACAAAACATGGTCCACTGGAGAAGGGAATGGTAAACCACTTCAGTATTCTTGCCTTGAGAACCCCATGAACAGTGTGAAAAGGCAAAAAAATAGGACACTGAAAGATGAACTCCCCAGATCGGAAGGTACCCAATATGCTACGGGAGTTCAGTAGAGAAATAACTCCAGGAAGAATGAAGAGACGGAACCAAAGCAGAAACAACAGCCAGTTGTGGATGTGACTAGTGATGGAAGTAAAGTCTGATGCTGTAAAGAGCAATATTGCATAGGAACCTGGAATGTTAGCTCCATGGATCAAGGCAAATTGGAAGTGGTTAAACAGGAGATGGCAAGAGTGAACATTGGCATTTTAGGAATCAGCGAACTAAAATGGCCTGGAATGAGTGAATTTAATTCAGATGACCATTATATCTACTCCTGTCGACAAGGATCTCTTAGAAGAAATGGAGTAGCCATCATAGTCAACAAAAGAGTCCAAAATGCAGTACTTGGACAACCTCAAAAACAACAGAATGATCTTTGTTTGTTTCCAAGGCAAACCATTCAATATCATGGTAATCCAAGTCTATGCTCCAAACAGTAATGCTGAGGAAACTGAAGTTGAATGGTTCAGTGGCCACAGGACTGGAAAAGGTCAGTTTTCATTCCAATCCCAAAGAAAGGCAATGCCAAAGAATGCTCAGACTACTGCACAATTGCACTCATCTCACACACTAGTAAAGTAATGCCAAAAATTCTCCAAGCTAGGCTTCAACAATACGTGAACCGTGAAATTCCAGATCTTCAAGCTGGTTTTAGAAAAGGCAGAGGAACCAGAGATCAAATTGCCAACATCCGGTGGATCATGAAAAAAGCAAGAGCGTTTCAGAAAAACATCTATTTCTGCTTTATCGACTATGCCAAAGCCTTTGACTGTGTGGATCACAACAAACTGTGAAAAATTCTTAAAGAGATTGGAATACCAGACTGCCTGACCCACCTCTTGAGAAATCTGTATGCAGGTCAAGAAGCAACAGTTAGAAATGGTCATGGAACAGCAGACTGTTTCCAAACAGGAAAAGGAGTACGTCAAGGCTGTATATTGTCACCCTGTCTATTTAACTTATATGCAGAGTACATCATGAGAAACACTGGGATGGAATCAAGATTTCCAGCAGAAGTATCAATAACCTCAGATATGCAGATGACACCACCCTTATGGCAGAAAGTAAAGAAGAACTAAAGAGCCTCTTGATGGATGTGAAAGAGGGGAGTGAAAAGGTTGGCTTAAAGCTCAACATTCAGAAAACTAAGATCATGGCATTCGGTCCCATCACTTCATGGCAAATAGATGGGGAAACAGTGGAAACAGTGACAGGCTTTATTTGTTTAGGCTCCAAAATCACTGCAGATGGTGATTGCAGCCATGAAGTTAAAAGACGCTTACTCCTCAGAAGAAAAGTTATGAGCATATTAAAAAGCAGAGACATTACTTTGCCAACAAAGGTCCATCTAGTCAAGGTTATGGTTTTTCCAGTAGTCATGTATGGATGTGAGAGTTGGACAATAAAGAAAACTGAGAGCCAAAGTAT
The DNA here is from genome assembly GCF_054371585.1 of Giraffa tippelskirchi. NCBI lineage: Eukaryota > Metazoa > Chordata > Mammalia > Artiodactyla > Giraffidae > Giraffa > Giraffa tippelskirchi. The sequence goes on along the minus strand of NC_137278.1, from coordinate 110,690,324 downwards.
TGCTGCTTTTGAACTGTGGTGTTGGAGAAGACTCTTGAGAGTCCCTTGGGCTGCAGGGAGATCCAACCAGTCAATCCTAAAAGAAATCAGTCCTGAATATTCACTGGAAGGACCGGATGTTGAAGATGAAACTCCAATATTTGGCCACCTGATATGAAGAATTGACTCATTTGAAAAGATCCTGATGCTGGGAAAGATTGAAGGTGGGAGAAGAAGGGGACCACAGAGGATGAGATGTTTGGATGGCATCACCGACTCAATGGACATGAGTTTGAGCAAATTCCGGGGGTGGTGATGGACAGGGAGGCCTGGCATGCTGCAGTCCATGGGGTCGCAAAGAGTTAAACATGACTGAGTGACTGAACTGAACTGAACATGTTAGTAAAAGAAACAATCCATAAATAAATCTTCCTCAATCTCTACCCTCAACAGGATGCATGAAAAACCACCTGGCTTCAGGCAAAACAGGAAAAAAAAATCCTCATATAGCGCTCCATGGATCTTTATGATAAAATTAGACCCCCTATGTACTGAAACAGCAGCAACAAAAACCCTAACATTATACACTGAGTTTAATGAAGTCTAGACAACAGCATTCTTGTTAGAAGTAAAAGCACATACACTCTGGAGTAACTCCCAGTCAAAAAGCAAACAAAAATATCACTTTCTTGGAGAACCAATAGAAACAAAAGAGCCCAAAGTCTCAAAAATATTTCAAATATTGGAATTATCCTACCCAGATTGAAATATAGTACACTTACTAGATTTAAAGAAGCAAAACACACTGTGAGAGTATGTGCAGAGAATATGAAACTATACAAAATGGTATTTCATATTTTTAAAGCAGAATTTCAGAAATCCTTAAAAATACAATAAGTAGCTAATTCATTTCACAATAGTACATCCCAGGCATTGCTCTATGCTCTATGCTTTGAGAACATAGCATTGGGTAAAACAGATGAGAAGCCTTACCCTGGTGGAGATTCCATTCTAGTTTGCAGAGGAAAAAACATATGTCACATTTATGATATGATGCGTGTTGATAAGTGCTAAGGGAAAAATAAGGGGAGAGGGTATGAACGGACCACATGTATAATTTTAAGTTATAGTGATTAGAAAAGTCATCAATAAAAATGTAATATGTGAATTAAGGCTTCAAGGACAATGAGGACATCAGCCATGAAGACAGATTAAAGAGCACTCTAAGTGCAAAGTGCTGACATAACAAAAGCCCTGGAATACCCATGGAACCCATTGTGCTGGAGGCTAGAGAGCTAGGGAAGAGGATAGAGAAGGAAGTATGAGAGACATACATGGGGCAGGGGTCGAACGAGATCTGAAGAGCACTGATAGTCCTATTTAGGACTCTGGCTCTTACCCTGAGTGAGCAGAACAGCAATTGGAAGGTTTTGTTGCCATTGCCTTCTCCAGGAGATCTTCCCAACCCAGGAATCGAACCCAGGTCTCCCGCATTGTAGGCAGACGCTTTACCATCTGAGCCACCAGGGAAGTCCTTGTAGGGCAGAAAGGATAAGCAAACAAATTCAAGGTTGGAATGGGAAAAAAAAAATTCTCATTGTTTAGTGACGGTATCTGTATTTTGTGATTGCAATCTATATTACCAAAAGAATTTATAAATAAATTGTTAGAATTAATAAAAATTAGGTTGACAGGAAGAAAGTAACAATACAAATACCTATTGCTTTTCTATAAACCATCAAGTAGTTAAAATATGAAATTTCTCAAGATACCACTTGTAATCAGAAATGCAAAATACCTGTGAATATATATATACATATAGATGTATATAATACATTGGTAACTAAAATTATAAAATTTAATTTAGAGATATTAACAAAAGACCTAAATACCATATTCATGACAGGAATACCCAAAACTAAAAAAAAATGTCTCTTCTCTCATGTTATTTTATGGATTAAATGTCTTCCCAAACAAATTACATTTTTGTAAGGATTTCTCTCAAGGAACTTGTGATTTGTAAGGACTATTCTTTACTATGTAAAACAGTGAAATAGATTTAAATAGCCAAGGCATTCACAAAGGAGAACCAATTGAGACAAATTGCACTAACATATATCAAGACTTATTCTAAATACATAATATTTAGAATAGTGTATTGATAATCCTATGCTAGACAAACAGACAAAAGGAATGTGATGGGAAATCAAGAAACTGACCCACACATTCAGAGACACACTGTAAGACAGAAATGTCGTTGCAGATCAGTGCAAAGGCAGACTTTTCCATAAATGTCCTGGGAAATTATGCATACATATGGAGGAATGAAATTAAATATTTATTTCACACATTACAGAAAAACCAGTTCCTTGTGAATTAAGACCTAAATATGAATAGCCCATGAGAATTGCAACAGTCTTTGAGTGGTGCCCATACATAAAGAAATCAGTCAACAGACCCATCAAGAGCTCTATAAACTTTTCAGATGCTAAGAGACAGAACTAAACAGGTTAGTTACAAGAACAATTGGGCATTGTCCTTATAAGGTTTTGAAAACCTGACCCAAGGCAAAGTGTGCCCAAGGGAATCCTGAAGAGCCTTTCAGAATTTGAGGACAGACTTATTTAGCTTATACCCATATTCTCCCTATGGGCTTCCCTGGTGGCTCAGATGGTAAAGAATCGACATGCAATGTGGGAGAACTGAGTTCAGTCCCTGGGTTGGGAAGATCCCCTGAAGAAAGGAGCAACTACCCACTCCAGTCTTCTTGCCTGGAGAATTCCATGGGCAGAGGAGGCTGGCAGGCTATAATCTATGGAGTAGCAAAGCATCGGACACAACTGAGCGACTTTCACTTTTTTTTCCCTGTAGTACTTTCTTACAGATTTACAATCTAAACTGGAAAGGACAGACAAAGCAAACAGTAGTGTTTACAGTCACAAGATAAGTTTCCACCAAAAGAAAGAGATTTCATATCTGATCAGGAAACCAAAAGCCTCCCCTAAAAGATCCTCCTTTCTGGGATGCAAAATAAACCTAACATTTGAAGCTCAAAGAAAAGAAGTGAATGCTGAGATCCTCTGTGGGATTAATTCCACAAATTTCTGAGTGGGAGGCTCAAAGTTCCTCTGAGGAGCACACAATTTCTGAGTCAAGCCTCTTGGACCAAGGCAAGGAAGAAATCTTGAATTGATCTCAACGGGACTCCCCTAAAGTTCCCCAAATTTGCTGATCTCCCTAAATATCATCAGACAACCTGTTAATAAAGAAAAGCTAAATTTACCAGAGCCACTAAAGTAAGGGCAAACATTACCTCAGCAATGCTTTAGCAGTGATTCAGAAGGTGGGAGTCAGAAAAGGGGTATTTATAGGATCTGGTGGTCTTGGAACAAGTAGTTTAAAGTGAGACTCTCCCGGCAGGAAACTGACTGCATTTTGCAAAGTCTGTGACATCAAACCTCCAGACTTGGCAGTAAACATAGCACAGTGATCATCTTGAATTGTCCTGAAGCAGTTGTCTTGTATTCTTACACACATTTTCTTAAGCAAGTAGTGGTGGTATCCACTGGTTCATAGTTTTATCTTCCCTGAGCTAAGATTTCTTGGAACAAATAACTGAATCAGGTTGACAACACTTAGTTATTAGCCCTAATGGTTATGTTTGATGCAGTTGGTTGCAGTTCCCAATCCAAAATACTAAAAAGAGTATGACACTGTTTATGTAATGTTCAGAAGTAAGCAAAATAACTATAAAGTTTAAGGGTTCATACACAGGTCACACAATCGCTTAGAACAACAAAGAATTAGTTAGAACAGTCAAGAACCAGGGTGATGGTTACCTCTGAGATGAGTAGCAAGGTGTTGACTTGGAATGAGCATTTGAAAACGTCCTAGAATTTTGACAACAGTTTCATGCCTTTTGTAGTGGCTATACTAATATCCATTTTATAACCATTCTTTAAATTGTACTTATATTCAACAATCTGCTGAATGTATGCTATTCTAACAGTTGTAAATTAAAATTCATGTTCTAAGTTTAAAGTTATAACCCTCCTACTTTTCTGAATTTCAGTTATAACTCCTATGTCTTCTTGAGTCCTTTGCACCTGAAAAACCCTGAAGCTCATCTTCATTTTCTATTAAAAAGTGTCAATGATTAAAGTACTATTTCTGTGAAGATTAAATAAAGTATATAACTTAAATGGCATTTGTCTTGTCATTTTCATTGTCAATAATAATGATGATATTGGTACCTCATCATGTTTGTAACTATTCCCCTCTGTATTCTGAATATTGATACACAGAGCTCTGAAAAGGTTTCTTTCCATCTTTATTTTCCACTTATATATTGACACATAGAATTCTGAAAACATTATTTTCACTTTTGAAGTACTGGAGGTTTCTTCTGTATGTGACAGGGAGTAATTTATCACTGAGACTATTACTGTGATTCCTTGTTCTTTTGTCTTATTAACAGCTCCTCTCTTAGGTTTCTTTGCTGGTTCTTGCTCATTTCCTCAACCTGTTGACACTGAAGCCCCACAGAACTCAGAATTTGACTTCTTCTTTTTTATATCACGATTATTTTTATTTAGTCTCCTGGCTTTAAACCCTGTCTCTGTAAGCTGATGACCTCTGACCTTATGTCTCCATCCTAGCCTTCCACTTTGTAAGTCTCCAAATCTTAAGAATTATAGTTAACTTCTTTAATTTTTTCACATACCACATCAGATCCATCACAAATATCTCCATTTCTTCCTTCAAAATACATCCAAAATCCAACAGCTTCTCACTATCTCCTCTGCTATCCCCTTAGTTTAACTCACAGTTTTCTCTTACCTAAATTTTTAAAAATAGTCAGTTCTCTATTTTTATAATCATTCCAATTTATTCATAACACAATGATCAAATTTATTCTGTAATAACATGAGGCCATGTCTTTCCTCTGCTCAAAACCCTTCCAAATATCCCCACTTTACTCAAATTTAAAGCCAAAACCAGAGGAGGCAATAGCACCCCACTCCAGTACTCTTGCCTGGAAAATCCCATGGACGGAGGAGCCTGGTAGGCTGCAGTCCATGGGGTTGCTAACAGTCAGACACGACTGAGTGACTTCACTTTCACTTTTCACTTTCATGCATTGGAGAAGGAAATGGCAACCCACTCCAGTGTTCTTGCTTGGAGAATCTCAGGGACGGGGAAGCCTGGTGGGCTGCCGTCTATGGGGTCGCACCGAGTCGGACACGACTGCAGCGACTTAGCAGCAACAGTGTCTTTGTTTGGTCTGTTATAACATAACGCCATCAGCTCCATGACTATATATATGCAAGGAATTGGTTCCTCACAGTTTTAGAGGCTAGGAAGTCCAAGAGCAGAATCGCCAGCATGGCCAAGCTCTGGTGAGAGCCTGCTTCTGGTTGCAGATCCCCAGCCTCTCACATGGTGGAAGGGATCAGGGATTCACCAGTGGCCTCTTTTGTAAGGGCACTAATTCCATTCACGAAAGCTCTGCCCTCGTGACCTAACCACCTACCCAAGGTCTCATCTCCTTTGACCATCACTTAAGTGGTTAGGATTTAAGCCTATGAATTTTGGGAGAGTAAGCACATCTGTTGCAATAGGTTGTTAACTGCCTGGACAAGGGAACATTTCAGGGGGAGTTAAGTGTGAGAAAGAGTGAGTTCATGGTGGTCATGCTAATTAAGAACTGTACTTCAGTTATGACTCAAATGAGCTCATAGGTTTGAGCACAATTAACATGGGGGAGAATGGATAAATGTATATGTATGACTGAGTCCCTTCACTGTTCACCTGAAACTATCACAACATTGTTAACTGGCTATACCCCAATACAGAATGCTTTTGGTACTAAAAAAAATTAAAAAAGAAAAGATTCAATTGTTCATTGCTCAGGAAAGTCTTCATTTAATTTAAGTAAAAATCTGGTATCTCAGAGTCTCTCAAAATTCACTGCCCTTTATCAGATCCAGGTGATCTGAACCTGTAATGATAAAACACAACATTCAGTTTGGACAGCCCTAGACAAATGCTACTATAAGTGAAAGTTTCCCTTTTAAGCTACCTGAAAATTTCTAATTTTCAGCAAACATAATAGACACAACACCACATACATTACTTCCAGAGTCAAAATTTTTTGCTTTCTCTATTGTAGACAAAAAGCATTTCTTCCCTAAAAACATGCATTCAATTTAGAGGTAGAGGGAAAAAATTGAACTGTTTTTTCATTCATTCACTCTTTAACACATTCCATGTATGACTGGTGCTAGATACAAGGCTTTTTATCTATTTTTCTAGTTAGCTGGAATTTTTTTCTTATTGCCTCATTCTGTATGTTACCTTTTCCCATTTGATTACTTCTTATTACTAGTTGAGCTATTCTATCTTCAGTTTGATGAATTCTTCTTGACATTTCTAATATGTGTGTTTAGTTAAGAGTCTTTCAACAAGCATACAGAGGAAAATGCGTCTACCAGGATGATTAACCTATTGAAACCTATGTAGGACACCGGTTATCAATATCTTTTAACAATTAGAGATTATTTCATTCTTTTATTCATTCAACATTTGCTGATAAATAAATAAGTGGCAGACATTCTGTTATATGCCATGAATGTTCTTAGAGCCACATTTCTCTGAGACTCTGCAATAAGACAACTATGCAATAAATTATTATGCCAAATTTCTTACTTGGCTCCATTCATTCTCTGGAACTTAAGAGCGAGGCTCCTCAGGCCAGATTCCAGGACTATTGGTTCTTCCCAATAGAATTTGTTCATTGTCAAGGGTTAAGGTTAAGCAACTAGGAGTAGCTACTAGCGAACCCAGAGATATCTAACAACATTTATATTTTAAACAATACACTAGACATCATTCTACTAATCAGAAAATGAGAGACCTAAATTTGTGGATCTGTCTTAGCTTGTGGCTAACCTTTAATCTTGCAGACCACTGATACAATTTCTTGTCACTTCTATTTTGATCCATATATCTGCAACATGAGCATTACCTGGGAATATATTAGCAATGTAGACTCCAAGGTGATTCCCAGACCTATTGAATCATAATGTACATTTTTACAAAATCCCCAGGTGATTTGTATGTACATGAAAATTTGAGAAGCTGCCATAAATCACTTTGACTTTTTGAGCCCTTTCTTGTAAGTGATTAAAGTTCTTTCTTCCACTTGGTTATATTATTAATTTCAGCAAAAATTGAAACAGAGGGAAAAGAAAAGAATAAAATTTTGACTCCACAGAGGCCAGTAGCAGGCTTTATTAGACACTGTAGATCAATCTAGGACTCTAATGGAATGATGGCAAAGATAAGTGGCAAAATCCTTTAAAAGTTTTGTCACCTGTTGACATTATTGAAAATGCCTTCAAAGCAATCTGAAATCCTCATACAAGAATAATGTAACCTGCCAGTCAGAAACCTTTTGAACACTTGTAACTAATTGATGTTCACCCCTCCAGGCATCAAATCCAATTACTGTGCTACTTGGTGTACAATTTAACTTGAAGTTGACATACTGAAGCAGAGAAGCACAAAGAGTAAAGGTGTAAAGTCCACTTAGAGGGACAGCATCTTTCATTTCATTTCTGGATCTCACAGGACCCTGGTCCACATGTGAACCCTCAGTCGTACTGCTGATCTACTGTGAAGATGAAACAAACAAAGATGAAATTCTACAATACCATGTTTAAGTATATATGATGTGTGAAGTACCTTACAATGAAACTAACACTGAAATTAACAAAAAAAAATGTTTTTAAATCTAAAGTGCTGTTTGTCACTATTTAACCTGAAGAAAAATAATTTGAGTCCAGTGTTTTATCATTTGCAAACTTGGATGCTGATTCACCCAACCACAGTTCGTTAATTGCCCTGGGCTGAGTTTTAGCACTTATGAGGAATTTAATTGGCAGTGGGGTTGCTCCAATGACTCAGTGGTAAAGAATTCACCTGCAATACAGGAGATGCAGATTCTATCCATGGGATGGGATGATCCTCTGGAGAAGGAAATGGCAAGCCACTCCAGTATTTTTGCCTGGAAAATCCCGTGGTCAGAGGAGCCTGGCACACTCATGTGCTCTCTCACTCCTACTCTCTCTTGTCCAGTCTGGCTAGCTGTTCATCAAACTGTTTCCTCCACCACACAGCTACTGGGCCACCTCCCCAAGTTCAGCTTGCCCTCCAAAGGGCTGGTGCTTCACTCTCCATACCCTATTAATGACATCTGTCTTAGTTATAGTAATATTTCTGTGAAAAAATGCAAGTTCAACAGCTTTTAGTCCTCTTGGGTCTGTTTCTCCACCCTTCCTTTGAGACAATTGTTTCTTCTACACCTCTCAATATAATGAAATAGTGATGCAAACAATGATTGAAAACGTACTAATTTCTGAAGCTGTACTTGGCATTGAGGACGAGGGAAATAAGGCACATCTACCTTGCATGAAGCAGCTTCCCTCAGAAGCTCAGATGGTAAAGAATACGCCTGCAATGCAGGAGACCTGGGCTCAATCCTTGAGTCAGAAAGATCCCTGAAGAAGGGATTGGCTACCCACTCCAGTATTCTTGCTTGGAGAATTCCATGGACAGAGGAGCCTGGTGGGCTACAGCCCATAGGGTTCAAAGAGCTGGACACAATTGAGGAACTAAACCTTCACTTTTTTCACTCATCTGCATGACACTCTTGGTATTCTATAATCAGCCAGGTATGAAAACTAACCCCCTGTAGCACAACACGCTGAATTCCATAATGGAGATTCACACATAGGTCTATGGAAACTGAGATGAAGAGAAAAAGTTATTCTGACAGAAGAATCAAAGAAAACTAGAGGAGGTGATATTTGTGCTAAATGGGTAAGGAATTATAAAGCAGAGAAGGGAGTGAAAGTATGCCTTAGGAATATGGCAGATCATCAGAAAAGGAATAGAGACAAGAGACCCAAGTTACACTCTCTTCAATCAAGAGTAATACTGATAGGCAGGGAGAGGATTTGAGTCTGCTGTGAAAAATGTTTGTGGCAAGCATGTTCAGAGCTACATGCTAAAGGTGTTATGTCTTCAATTCTTCAGCAGAGCAAGGTAGATAATGAGAGACAGAGTAACAGGATCAATTAGGAGCTGATTTCACAATCCATAAAGTGATGGTAACAGCACAGTCTATAAGAGTAGCGGCAATGGGCTCAGTGAGGAGTGCACAGAGAGTATTTATGATATAGGATGGACAGAATATGTCAATATAAGAGTCAGAGATGGCTAAGTACTTTCTATAAAACATAGAAAATTAGGGAGTCACTATCAAAGAGTGAATGAAGCCATGGGAATTGATCTACTTTCTTTGAGCGCTATGCAAAGTGAAAAGAGGTCAACCAGATGTTCACCAGCTTGTGCGGAATGACATGCACAAAACCATCAGTATTCAATGTCACTGAACTTAAGTGAAAAATAAGTTTATAAAAAAAAAAAGGGAAAGGATAAACAGAATTATTACAAATGATATCAAAACAGTATGATCTATGATAAAATTTACATTTGCACACATGCTACAGAGAGGCATCTATATTATGAGCAAAGAAAAGTAAATTATTAACATATTTTGAAGGGATTAGATTTCCTCTATACATGGATATATTTTATGGTTAATTTCCAGATAAAATTTCCACATTTCTTTCCTAATGCAGAAAAATATTTATACCACAAAACTACATGTAGAGTAGGAGGAACCTGGTATACTAAAGATTTAAAAGATTTATTTATTCCTAAAGTCAGAAGTAAACAAAAAGAACATTCCCAAAATGATACCTCAGTTGTTCCTAAGTAATCTTTAATTTCTGCCTTCAAATGATTGAGATTACAAAAAAGTTAAAAGAAATGTTCTCTGTTCTGTCATTAATATCTTCATTAAATTTCTGAAACATCAGCTTATTTCAACCAGATGTCAAGGTAATGCCAAGTTGAAGTATACTATAAATACAATGAATCAGAGAAATATTTAAATCTTTTAAACATGTCAAGGAATAATGGGGAATTCCTGGCAATATGTTTCAGTAAATTTGAACTCAAGAGTAAAATATGAATATGATGCTGATTAATGCAAAAATGGATATAGAATCATAGAAAGTAATGAAAATATTTGAATAAAAGGTGGAATTTAGCAATAGAAAATTTCTCTAAAAATGAGTGTAAACAGTCCTAAATTACAACAGATGAGATTTAGATTATAAAAGTTATAATGGTCATTTCTTGACCATTCCAGTTTTAAACATGAATTGAAATTCTCTCCCAAGAGATATTTAAGAGAGTAGATGTCTCTGACATAGGAATAGAAAACACACACTGTAAACATCTCTAAAGTATTTTCAAATGGAACCTATCAGCTAGCTGATAATTTCAAAACTATTCTGTTCCTTCCCTTTCCTAAACATTGGCTTATGTTGAACTGAAACTGCAGGCTTATCTAAAAATAAATTTAAAAACTAAAAGGAGAATATTCTTCTTTCTTCCCCAAATAAATTCATAGTCCAGAGTATATTTCCAATTTTTCTTAGATTTTTTTTTCACTTGGATATCCTACTTAAGCCTCAGATTCAGTATACACCAAGCTCAATTCCCTTTCCCCAGTTCTGTTTGTCTGGCTTACTTAATGCTAGTACTGCTTCTAGAATTCAGCCACCTTTGACTCCTTTCTCTCTTCACCTTCAATTTCCAATTAGTGACCAAGTCCTACTTGATCTGATTCTGAGGCTCATTTCCTTCTCATACCTTGCACTTATTTAGATTCTCTTTACCATTCCCCCCAAATGCTGTCCTGGTTTCCCAACCTGCTTCATTTGGAATCTCCCCATTGCAATCTATGCTAGATTTTGTTGTCAGAGTAATATTACTGAAGCTCAATTCTGACCATATGTCTTTCATTCAAAATTTCCAATAGCTCTCTGTTGAATACCAAACTAACCTAAATGTCTTTGCTTGGTATTCAACATTTCCCAAATTATATTTTTCCAGTTTTATTCCCATTACTTCCTTTTATGCACCTCAGTTTTCATTTACAGCAAAATATTGCTCCTGATCCTTTGATTTATTGCTTCTATGATCTGCTTCTGTCTTGTGCTAGTAATGGCCTTTCTGAAGATCTACCATTATTAATTCAAAACCCATGAAACCAGCTGAAACACTATCTCCTTCTGAAAAGGTTTTCCTACTCTCCATCACATTGCTCCCTTTGAGAAGTCAGCAATCTCTTCTCTGTATTCCAATAACACTTTTTAAAATTTCTAAATTATACTCATCACCATTATTTTATCAATATACAAAAATCAATTTTATCATTATTTTGTGCACCTATCTCACCTACAGTAATGAAAACTCCTTTATGAGAGGGGAATCGTCTCATCCTTACACAGTGGATTCTTAGTATTTCCTTGTTAAATATAAATTTTACGTGTGGGTAAAATTACTTTTCTTCTCCTGCTTCCTATTTAAATTGGAACTTTATATCACCTCGAGCAGCAAAAGTATAGTCATGAAGCAAGAAGATGTCCATATTAACTCTTTTAGGATCTCAGTAGCATCAAGATTTATGAAAAAAAGAAGTATAATCAACATTACACTTTTGAGGGGAGAGATTCCTGAGAAATGAAATAACACCTCAAAATCTCAGAGAATGAGTCTTGGAAAACACTGGTAGGTCAGGAGTAATCTGTGTTCACCTGTGAGTTGTTTGACTTTAAATTCTTTCCACTTTACCTACAATGAAATGATCTTTTTTCTTCTACAAAAGACAATAAATACTGATTTGCAGAGGCTCAAAACAGAGGCAAACAAATAAATGCCAGAAGCTTTATAATAGTTTGATAAACTGAAATTAATGAATGGAATCATCTTTCTAATACTTGAGCGCATTAGTGAAACAAGAACCTTGAAGATGGTGTCAAGAACAGAGAAGAAGGAAGAAGCAGAAACAGAAGAGGGTACCAATAGCTTCCAAGGAGGACTTTAGGAGTTAAAGGATAAGAATTGGAGGTAGGCACAAAAGTACAAACTGCAATTGAAGAAAAACTTTGAAAACTAAAGAATACGGATTAAATTCATAGCTTTAACACTTACTGGCTTTGGCTGAAACCAAATAAGATAAGTACCTACTGTACTAAAATGGGAGGAATGATTCCTATTCCAAAGGTCATTCTGAAGATCAAATTATATAATTATAGGAATTATACTGTATTGTTTACTGGCTCAGTTATGTTCAACTCTTTTGTGACCCCATGGGCTGTGGCTCGCCAGGTTCTTCTGCCCATGGATTTCTCCCAGGCAAGAATACTGGAGTCGGTTGACCCGCATCTCCTGCATTGCAGGCAGATTCTTTACTGGTGATCCACCAGGGAAGTCCCTAACAATTATATAATCATTGCTTAGTTCATGAGAAGCTATTATTGTAGGCATCATTGTAACATTAATATGGATGTAGACCTGGATTGAGATCCTAGTTCTGTCCTCACTGATTTGTGATTTTAGAGAAATTGCCAAGCCTTACTTTCATTACCTATACAAACCTCACTTTCATTATCTATAGAAGGCCTTAAAAAGATTAAATGAAACAATGCATTATTCATAAACTTATCAATTGTCCATTGAAAGTTAGCTAAAATTTTCTAGAGTCCCCAAGCTATGTACTGTGAACAATATAAGACCTTCATCAATACATGTAGCAAATTTGGGGGAAAGGAAGAAGGAAAAGGGATATGAGAATAATATTTAATATCACTAGAGAAGACAGTTATCGAACTCATGCTTTTTATTATCTAATATTTCCCTAAAAAGGGTGAAGCAAGTTTAACCCAAAGCATGTAAAATTTCTTTTGCAGGTGACTTTTCCCCCTTTAGAATAAGTAAATGGCATGTTAATATGCTCTACTATTTGTAGCAAATATTTTATAAATTAAAAAAATTATACTTATGATCAGATACATATTTTACTGTGTACCATATATTTAAACTGGACATATTTTACTTCAATAAACTTACTCCCTTATGTAAAAAGTAAAAAATGTTGAATTAATAGATATCAGGCCCCCTCTCCTCTATGTGAACCAAAGAGAACATAAACCAATGGGAGACATTCATCTTTTGTTTTCAAAGAAACAGCCTAAGAGAAATTCATTATCTTCTGATGGAAGGAGAGAGAGGAGGTTTTGGGTTGAAGATGGGAAGGGGAATCAATGAAAATTCTTTGAACAATCAGACAGGAGTTACTTGGGTTGACCATATACTCATTCCAGTCTTATAATCAACAGAGGGTCTACTACCACCCAAGGAGAAAGAATGGAAACATCCAAGACTGAGCCATGGCCTAGAAGCTTCCTCCATTGCTAGGAGAAGCATACCAGATTCATGAGAGTCTTCTACCCTTAGATGAAAGATGGAGGAATAGAGAGTCTGGGTATATAATGCCACTCATCTCTCATCCAATAAAAAAAACTTTTTAACAGTTTCTGATAATGATACCACAGGATGTTAGTGGCTAACATTAGAATCAACTTTGACTATATCAGGGTTAGGCTACAGATGATATTCTACAGCATTTTTCTCTGGCCCCCTATTTCTGACTACCATTTATGTTCCTTTACCTCTGCTATGGCACTGTCTCCACTCCATTGTTTGACTTTAAAAAATGACTGCAACCATAAAATAAAAATCAAAGACAAACACTAAAACAGTGAAAGGATATTTACTAAGGTATCTATAGAACTGTAAGTCTGGAGGAGATGACTAAGGTTTTTACATCAGAAGGACAAAAACATCTTTAAATTTATTATTATTGCTTGTCCTTGGGTCACTATGAGATTTAGTGATTCCATGTAACCCATTCCTCTTATCTCTTTCAGGACAAGAGCAAAAACATACAGTCATAAACCCATAAATAATGACACTAAGTTCCATTTCCTAATGCAGAGCAATTGAGCTCTCCATTGGCCCTGCTGTCAATGCAGGTCAGGACTTCCCTTTACATGTCCAAAAATTCAGCAGAGGCTTTGAAATGACTGCTCTGAAGAGCCTGGTTAACTTCTTAAGCCTTACAAAATGGTTCATCTTTTTTTTTATCTCTAAGCATCTGAAATAATGGGTGATTGAAGCCAAAGAAGAGATTTTACTTTGTACTTTGTACTGACACTGTAAATATATTAACTAGTTTAATCCCACAATTCTGTAAGATTAGCATTAGCATTATCTCCTTTCTGCAGACAAGGATACTGAAATATAGAAAAATGAAAGGACTTTCCCATTGTTACCTGGCAAGAGAGAGGCAGAATTGTGAAGAAGGCAGATTTTTTTTTTTTTTTAGTCAGAATAGGCTAGATTTTACTACAGTAAGTTAATCAATCAATAAACCAATTCTGAATTTCAGCAACTCAATAGTCCTTGGCACCAACTTATCCCCTATGGATAGATATTAGATTGAGATAATTTGGAAAGAGCAAATCATATTGAAATGTAAGTCTGTGTGAGTGACCTTGATTTTAAGAAACACTCATTATACGGAGCCACAATTCCCAAGGATCTGCTTACTTACCCTTTGAAATTAGCTCCCCTATGTAAAAATAGAATGATCCTTTGCTTTCTCACCCACACAGTCACTAGAGTATGGTACAGGATTACCGTGCTGAAGCTAATCTAGTAGGAAAAAAGACTGTACACAGGATTAAAATCAAACAAACAAAAAAACTGCTGGGTTCAAATCTGAGCTCCACCCTTGACTGGGGATACAGCTTTATGTTCGTTATTGAACTCTTCTAGGTTTCAATGTTAGGGCTTCCCTCATGGCTCAGACAGTAAAGAATATGCCTGCAATGCAGGAGACCCAGGCTCAATCCTGGGTCAGGAAGATTCCCTGGAGAAGGGCATGGCAACCCATTCCAGTATTCTTGCCTGGACAATCCCATGGACAGAGGAGCCTGGCAGCTATAGTTCACGGGGTCGCAAAGAGTCAGACACAACTGAGTGACTCACACACACACAGAGGTTTAAAATTTATCTACAAAATGAGGATAATGACACTGCCTCAACAAGATTTTTGCCAAGAATAAACAAATAATATGTGCTAAGTGGGTAGGAAATTGCCTGGGGGTGTGCAGTTGTCCTAGGTTCAAATTCTAGCTCTGACTTCTAATGTGTACATGGCATGAGGGCAGTTACTAATTTCCTAACATTTGAAATGGTAATAATAATACCAACATGAATCTCATAGAGTTATGGGAAGCTTAGAGACAAAATATAGAAAGGTTATTGTTGAACAACAGACATATAGCAGGAACTTAATATGTGGTTGATCTGAATATTTAATATTATCATTTCTTATATCTGTAGGAGACAAAATCATGATATTTCTAAATCTTTTCTTGAGGTATTATTAATTACCCCAACTTCAATCAGCTTAAGCCTCAAATGAAATGATCACACATTATTAGTCACTTTTAAACCCCTTCACTGACTCACCACTGCATTCTGCACATCATTTTAATTTCTGTCCCTAACATTTTCATGTATCTGCACATCAAGCTTACTAAGCAGCTCTTATTTCTTCCTATCTAGGTTTCTGGGCACAAGAAAACTCAGATCATTAAAGCATAGACTGCACTAGATGCCATATAGAAAATCGAGAAAACCAGTTCCTGCAATCGACATCTCAAAATGACTGTTACATAATATAGAATTGATTGTTCAGTTCCCCCATTATTTTTTTTTCTTGCTCAGACACTCAAATGCCCTACTTCTATTTTTCTCTCCTTTCACATCTTTCCACAGCTGTCTTAACTGGAAGAGCTCTGGAGCTTAATTAAAACGAGTATCCAGTTTATACAATTTGTCCAGGTGAATAATATAACCTTGCAGTGATTATTTATTGATGCAAGCATTAAACTCGGGCACTCTCAACTGCAGAGAGCTAAACAACATTTTCCCTTTCGAATACCTGGATAACCTTGTTGAAGGATTTAATTGATAGAAGGAGACAAGAACAAAGTAACAAACCTCAGGGTCTTAACTGTTACAACCTAATGAGAAGGAAGAGAGAAACAAAATACTGTCCGCATAAATCTGTAAGGAATCTTCAGAATATTAGACCTTTTCATTAAAGCATAGAGCTATACTGAATATTGAGAAAAAAACAGATTTAACAAAAACATGATATACTTACATCTTATTTGTGTTGGCCATTATGGTTAGCTGCGTGATCAATGACAGATCATTTTTGTAATGAATACTTTGAACTAGGAATTAACTAGTTACTGGGTTAACAGAAGAGGCTCTGAGAGAGGACTAAAAGATGAGAAGGAATTTTCAGGGAAGGTAGAAGAATTTTTCAACCTGAAGGAATAGTATGACCAAAGACTCTAAGGCTGAAATGAGACTGGAATGGTAAAGAGTCATTTGATCCCCTGAAACCTCTTGTTCCACATTTAAGAATCTAAGGCTTTATCTTAAATGAAATGACCCTCAAAGTCATCAGCAGAACGGGATTTAAAGGACTAGAAATCTCATAGTTTACAATAAACTATGGCTATGGGGCTTCCCTGGTGGCTTAACGGCAAAGAATCTGCTTATAATGCAGGAGATGTAGGTTCAGTCCCTAAATCAAGAAGATCCCAAGAAGAAGGGAATGGCAATGCATTCCAGTATGCTTGCCTGGGAAGTCCTATGGACAGAGGAGCCTGCCAGGCTACAGTCCATGGGGTTGAAAGAATCGGACATGACTTTGTGACTAAACAACACCATGGTTATGAAAGCAAAGTAAGCTTGGTATGCAAAAAGAACACAAAAACTCACCTAATCTCAACCTAGTTCATCAGGAAAGGATCACCTGAGACTGTGATGTCAATCCCAAGACCTAAAAGCTGAAGAAGCTAGGTGAAGAGGTTTGAGGGACATTTTTCATAGAAGGGAAACACATCATGGACTGGCAAAGGGAGAGTGGGATACGTTATGTCTGTAGTTATAAGGTGGGCAGTGTGTGGGGTAGAGAGTGAAAGCCTGGTGAGAGGCAAGAGATGAAGTGGGTTAGGTGAGCAAGGTGTGAACCAAGATGGCCGTTCACCACCAGATGTACTGTTAAGTTTATTACAGCACCGATGAGAGCAATGAAGAGGGTATCTTCTCTCCTGTCCTCACAGTTTTCTTCTTTTCATGGCCAATACAGGTAAGAAAGACCACTAAAAGCACACTGGATTTGCTTCTTCATCATATATTTCTTATTAAGCACCTGCTTCATACCAGGCAGCGTATCACATGAGAAAGCAAGCAATACTCTCATTCATGTATTCCGTCTGTTCAATTATTTTTTTATTAAGAGTCTATCAAGTGATATGGGCCAGGGATACACAATGAAGAAAATGAAGATACAGCCTCTGCTCATAAGGAGCTTTGATGAAGCTGTGGGTTACTCTAGAGAGAGGCTTCCAGTGCTTAGAAAGAGGAAGGAGGAGCACCTAGGGGAATTTCTGTCTCTGTGTACTATCTATGAGGGCTTCCCTGGTATTCAGTGGTAAAGAATCCGCCTACAATGCAGGAGACGAAGGTTCGCTCCCTGGGTCAGAAAGATCCCCTGGAGGAGGGGATGACAACCCACTCCAGTATTCTTGCCAGGAGAATCCAGTGAACAGAGGAGCCTGGTGGGCTGCTGTCCATGGGGTCACAAAGAGTCAGACACAACTGAAGTGACTGAGTATGTACACGTGTACTATCTATGGTAGGAGACAGTGGAGAAAAAGTATTGTCAAGGGATTTTTCCAGTGATGAACAGGAGAAAGAGAGAAGCTTTATAAGGACAAAAAGAAAGAAAAAACATTTAAGAGTGTTCAGGAACTGCCATAAAAGACGTCAACTCTACAATCAACTCTAAGACAAACCTGTGAACGAGGGAGAAGCCTCTTGTTCATAAAAGTTTCCCCCCTGCTTCACAGAAAGAATCAGATTTATTCCTTTGTTAAATATAAAACAGTTACATTTTTTTAATTTAAAAAATTATTGAATTGCAATTGTATGCAATGTTTTAGTGTTAGCTTCTAGTGTATAGCAAAGTGATTCATATATATCCATATATATTATTTTTCAGATTATTTTTCATTATAAATTATTGCAAGATATTGAGTATATAAAACCAGCCACATTAATTGACATTAGGTTTAACTTGACAGGATCGAGGGAGTGGAAAAAGAGGCATTACTATTTTCATCTTAAATGGCTCTATTTCTATACCACTAATAGAGAGTAAATCAAAGGCTTATGAGAATTCTGCAGCTGGTACAGGGAAGCATGATGCAGATAACTATTTTTATTTAAATCAATGTGTTGTATTCATAGAGAATAGGGCAGGATGCTGCAGCTGCAAGAGGGAATTTAAAATTAGAACTGCTTCAATAGTGTTGTTCACCATTTCATCCAAATTCCTGAGCCTTGCCCTACTGTAAACATTTTTTTTTTTGCATTTGTGATGTGTGTGCATATGCATGTGCACATATTTAATACATCGTGGGAAATTGAGACTAAACTGCTCCAGAGTCTGAAAATAAAATTATTGTCTGTTGGGTAATAATCTCTCTCTCTCCTTATGTCCATAGCTTCACAGTCATGTCAAAACTGCTACCTCATAGCTGCTGCTTCTACAAATAAGCAGCATCATTCAATTTCCAGTCCCTGAACAGGTACTGTTTATTTCACAAATAACAGAATTACAAAAACTTTCCTCCATTGTTATCTGACCAAGAATAATTGCTGCATTTCAAAGACTTGCTTACATAACCTACATGTCCTAGATTTCTCCAGATTTTAAGGGTCATCTTTTCCTTTAAAGCCCAAATAAGAATAGTCCAAATCCTCACCCTGTTTTACTGGAGGGGTCTGGCTTTTGACTGGGTTTCTTTCTTCATACATATCTGGGAATCTTCATAGATGCAAGTTTGATAAATGGTTTGCAGCTTTGCTTAAAAGCTTTGCTTAACTTCAACGATAATATCATTTCCTTGTATCTACAGACCATTTACAAAGCACTGGCTCATTCATCATCTCATTTATCCTCATATTTCCTTGGACACAATGCCACTCAGATGCTGACACACAGGTTTAATGGTAGCTTGACTCCACATTTTATGATTCCCAATCCTGGGCTCAGCCACATTGTTTCAAGTCAAGTCATGCGAGGTCGTTACAGTCAAATGAGAAAGTTACTGAATAGGATAAGGTATGTTCCAAAGAGACCGTTGTTGTTTTACTCTGTTGCTGTGTTTGACATAGTTAAAGGTATGCCAGGCCAGGCTCTCCCTTCTGTTCTCTTCTTTGGATAACAATCAGATTAATCGCTCTGCATGTTGCATCTCTTACACTGCCAAGCATACAAAGATATTTTATGCTGACAATTTCTTTGCTTATATTCCAGGACATTGCATCATGATTGTGTCTGAAGTTTCTTAGCTGAAGGGAGAACTCATGCAGCTTGACAAATTTTGGCTCTTGTGCATATTTCTGCCGACTGTCCAGCCTCCTTGGCCAGGCTCTCAGAATTTCTGGGGAAAGTAGACCAGCTATTGGGAAACAGCAAAATAGCAAGGCCACTGATTGATTCGGGAAGTGACAAATGTATCAGGATTCCTCTGTGGAAGCTGTGGAAATCTGGCTTGTTCAAACATCCTTGGCAATTGTTATAAAGTCTTCTCAATTGTGGCTAAGTTGTAGTCTAGTTGACTAATTCAAGAGGAACTCATGCGTGGCACAATTTTCTGCCAGCCCTACACAGAAACACCAAGTAACAAGCCCATGGAAGTAAGCACCCTTTGCTTTACAGTCTCACAGAGACCACAATTACAAGTCTCTCTCCCATCACAGTCAGGTGAGTGGACTGAATCATCCCAAGAGTAAATGGGTGATTCTGCAGGGAACATTAGCAGCATCTCAATGGCTTGGGTCTGGAAATGATTCAAAGGAAGAATTTATCTCCGATAAACACACACTAAATCCTTCAGTGTATTCACTTTATACCAATCTGTTTTTCTTTACTGATCTTCCTCCCTCCATTACAATTTACCTATAGTTCTTCAACACATTCACACAAAGCACCCTTCTAATTCTGACCCATGATTTTGGTCTCAATGTCTGCCTTTCATTGATGATGACCTAAATAATGAAAACTGTCTTCTGAATATCTTTCTTCAGGGAAGATATTTCATGACAGTTTTTAGTTTAGTTCCATTTTACTTAAATGAGGCTAAAAAATAAATATGAAACAACCCATTATTTATGTGCACTTGACTTCTTGATAAATATATGTAAAGTATTCAAATGAATAATGTATGTATTTAAGAACTCTTGGTAAATACTTTATAGAGGAGAGCTATTAAGATTAAAGTTAATGAAAGGAGGGAAAATAGCTAAGAAGAAAAATATTATCACCCATAAATGAAAATACATAGTTCATAAATCTTAAATAAAGTACCTACATTGATGTTCATAGTACATAATTCTACCACTGTGATTTTCCACAATAGTTGTATATACTTTAAAGATAATATTTCACTCTATCATTCTCTAATCTTACCTGGTGTGAGGGAGAGGAGGAATATATTTTTTGATGTTTCTAGGAAAGAATAAATATATTAAAAGACAGGCTGCTAAATTAGAGTATCTACTTCCCATAGTATATCAAAATCTAGAGCTTTATATTTAAATGTACAACTGGCTTGTAATATTTAAGAAAAATTTTCTCACTTTTTCCTAAATATTTGAATATAATCACCATGAAAACCAGTATCATTATCAGTATCAACCAATTTACTATCTATGCTATGTGAAAGGGAAATCACTTGAATTTCAAATCACTTGAATCACAACTCACTTGAAACGCTAAAATGTTCCAAAATCTGCTAACTGAAAGATACAGAGCTACACTCTCATGACTCCATTTGGGAGAAAAAAAAATTAAAAATAAAAATAAAAAATAAAAAAATAATCTTAAAATCATCATCCATGGGTCATCCTCTCACAATATTTGAATCCTCTCTTACCCATCCTTCTTTTGAAGGAGGGAACAGACAGAACAGGCTCCATCTTGAAAGCAGGACTCCATCTTGGACCAGACTCTGGACTTTGAGCTCTATGCCCAGTACGAATGGAAACGACATAACAACTGGAAATCCAGACCCTCCCTGACGAAAGAGCCCCAGGGCTCATACCTAGAGTCTCCGTTGCCTAAAAGAATACCCTAATTATCTGTGTAACCGAATAGAATCATAAATTCTATTATGCTTATTGGGGTATGAGCACCGCAGAATTGATGCTTTTGAACTGTGGTGTTGGAGAAGACTCTTGAGAGTCCCTTGGACTGCAAGGAGATCCAATCAATCCATCTTAAAGGAGATCAGTCCTGGGTGTTCATTGGAAGGACTGATGTTGAAGCTGAAACTCCAATACTTTGGCCACCTCATGTGAAGAGTTGACTCATTGGAAAAGACCCTGATGCTGGGAAGGATTGGGGGCAGGCGGAGAAGGGGACGACAGAGGATGAGATGGTTGGATGGCATCACTGACTCGATGGACATGGGTTTGGGTAAACTCCGGGAGTTGGTGATGGACAGGGAGGCCTGGCGTGCTGCGATTCATGGGTGGGGTCGCAAAGAGTCGGACATGACTGAACACTGAACTGAACTGAATTATTGGGGTATGACCACAGGTCTATTGATAATTGTCCACTGTTAACTACCTAGGCTTTAAGGCATATGAATCACGGGTTAACTTTGATTGTATCTTTCTTTTTCCTTTGCTCAGACTAGTTTCAGGGAATTTGAGGGGGTGGGTTTGGGCACGTACACTTAAGACATATAAGGTTTTCACAAAAACTGGTCAGGATCCTTGGCTAAGAGGAGACTCTGCCTTGGGCCCACCGGTATAATAAACTGCACTCCACTATCTGCATTGTCCTTCTGAGTGAGTCTGTTTCCCAGAACGCGTGGCTACAACACTTTCTTCCTCAAAGTACTGTAAGCACCTTAAAGCAACTTTAAGCAAAGTATAGATTTATTATGTTAATACTTTTCACTTGTCTAATCAAATCTTCCTCTAAAATCTAAGTTCCATATGGTCAGGGGTTGTAGTCTGTTTGGGATATTGATATATCGCAAAAGAGTCATAGTGGGCACTCAGTAAATGGAGGGGACTCAGTAAATACTTTTGACTGAATGAATTAACAGAATACATTTGTCTCTGTGCTTCTAGAGATTTTATGAAGATTGGTCCTAATTGCATTTTAAATAAAAGTATGCTGGTTTCCTCATTTTTTCCCAGATTCCTTGACCTTCAAGTGAGCCCAGGAACTTAGATCAAGTGAATCTTGAATATAAATGAAGAAGATTCCCCTCCCTTCCATTAATTTGCCCTAATCAGAGGAAAATCCTGACTTTCCTCTAACAAAATACTGTGCTATTATTATATGGATGTTCCCCTGAATGTCCCAGTGCCTACCTAGCAATGATCTATGGAAAAGACACAGTAGTAAAGCATCCATCTGCCAATGCAGCTGACACAGGAGTTGCAAGTTCAATCCCTGAGTTGGGAAGATCCCCTGGAGAAAGAAATGGCAACCCACTCCAGTATTCTTGCCTGGGAAATCCCATGGACAGAGGAGCCTGGCAGGCTATAGTCCACAGGGTTGCAAAGAGCAGATACAACTAAGCATGCACACATAATTCAAATTGCATTATCAAATGCTTATTATTGCAAATAAACACATTATTCAGACAAGTCCACTAGTAGATAAAAATAAGTGGCAGGAAAGATTTTGAAGTGAGTTCAATTTAAAACAACTAGGAACTATTTACTCAAAAAAACTGAAATAGAAAGCTACTAAGTATTCAGAAATAAAACAAGTACTTTTTAAAGGAAGTTTGTGAATTTATTTCCACTCATATGAACATGAAATAATTTTCCTTCAATACGATTCACAACTGGATCAGATTTCTTTTCTCTTTCAATACAGAATGAGAAGTATTCTCCAAGGAGTTAGAGAAGACATCTACTAAGTTTTCTGCCAAGTATAGAGTATTGACAACTAATGTTGTCAATAAATAAATGCAATTTATTTTATTAGTTTGAGAGGGAAAGAAAAGGAAATAGAAAAAAGGAAGAATAGAAATATGTTTATTGATATCATTATGAGTCAGAAATTGTGCTGGGTACTTTATATATGTCATTTTTCATCACACTCATAGCTTCAAGAGAAAAGTATTAATATTGCTGATTGAGAAAACCATTTGAGCATTCTCTGAGTCCATGCAGTTAGTAAATGGGATACTTACAAAAATCTGGCTTTTGTTGTTTGATTAGCACTGCACTGACAGGCAAAAGATAAAGCTAATAAAATATTGCCATCAGGTTCTCGTCTGCCTTTTATTGATGATAAGAGAAATGCTTGCTTACATAGACTTGAAAACTCACAAAGGACTTGGAGAAAACTACTGGCATGGCAACTGGCATGGCACAAGAGAACCGTAATTTTAAAAACAGGAATGATGATTATTCAAATCCTTAGAGAATAAAATGGACCAAAAGTTTAAATTTAAAAACATATTTTTGTCTCTGGAAATCTAATTTATTGTTGGGCTTGATCTTTTTAATAATATAAATAGAAAAATTAGATAACACAACAAAGAAAAAAATGAAGGAATGAGAGAAAGTACACAACTTTATTTCATAAACATAAACTAGCTCCTAAAATTTCATTTCTTGGTAAACAACTCCTTTTGGTTTTATGAAGCACCATTTGTAGACAAAATCTTCACTTGAATAATAAGTTCATCTTTATGAAATTTCACATGTAAGTCAAACTAATTTTCTCCCCAGAGAGACTTCTTGTCCCAGCACAACCTAAGCCCAAAATATGTATTCTTGTGGTCCCAAAGAGACCAATCAAACTCCATCAATTTGTGTCATTCAAAATTTGACTTTCATGAGAAAAACTTATAAATTTGTATTTGCATATGCAATTTACATTATGGTTCATTTCCACTCTTTAAGAAAGTTGTTATTGAAGATGTTATTTAAAAATATTCTTACATCATAAGACATTTTCCATATCTATATATTCCAAGAAACAAATCAACAAAAGGGGAATTATACTCTACTATACAAATCTATGATTTTTAAGCATATTTTGTGTATCAGTTCAATACTTTTTTGTCTAAAAAAAAGCAAACAAAAAGGTACTCAAAAATATTCAAGGGTCGCTGATGCTTCTTCCAACTAACTGAATGAGAGATCAAAATGTATCACCTATATTTCAAGACCAAAGCATGACCTAGAAATTGAGCTTATTACCAAAGCCTAATGAACTCAATCTAAACTAATTTTTGACTAATTGTAACTGGGAAGGGTTAATTTTGAATTACACTGGATATACTTCTGTGACTCATCTTGCCACTTTTGTTAGGCATACATAATGGCCTGCCTCAGGGAGGTAACCTGACCCTGCCCACCCTAGGAAGGACTGTGACATTCTTGAACTCTCTGAGTGCAAACTGTCCAGCGCCAGGTGCCCTTCCTTTGTTGCTCAGCTCTCAGAAATCCACATTCAGAGAGGCCAGGATCACAGATAGATATGACATCTTTGTTTGTTGATATGACAGGAAATGTTCCATTTTAAACCATCCATGAAATGACTATAAGGAAGTGAAACTAACACATCCCGCCACTACCTGAGGCTTGCCATTCGAGGAGATATTTGTAGGAATTAAATGGTCTTTTTTAATCTTCCCCCATATCCGATCCATAAAAGAATCTGACATTCAGGCCGCAACAAGATGGTTATTGTGAGGCGCTAGCCTGCCATCTTCTCCATCAGCCAGCTCCCAAATAAAGTCCCTTCCTGATCCAAACACTTTGTCTCAGATTCATTGACTTAATATGTGGCAAGCAGAGCAAGCTTGGACTTGGTAACAAATCATGCACAAAAAAATAAAAATATTAATTATATCACAAATTATCAATATATTTTCTCTGTCATTAAAAATTAGCCGTAAAACAGATGAACAACTATTTGAGTCTTTTTTATTTTAACTTGAAAGAAATAAAATGAAACTCATAAGAAACAAGACACCAGTTTTCCTGAAGCTGAAGAAGACTCATGAGAGTCCCTTGAACAGCAAGGAGATCAAACTAGTCATTCCTAAACGAAATAAACCGTGAATATTCATTGGAAGGACTGATGCTGAAGCTGAAGGTCCAATACTTTGGCCACTTGATGTGAAGAAAAGACTCTGGAAAAGACTCTGATGCTGGGAAAGATGAGGGAAGGAGGAGAAGGGGATGGCAGAAGATGAGGTGGTTGGACGGCATCATCGACTCAATGGACATGAGTTTAAGCAAGCTCCGGGAGATAGTGAAGGACAGGGAAGCTCGGCGTGCTGCAGTCCATAGGGTTGCAAGGAGTAGGACACAACTGAGCCACCGAACAACAATTTTATAATGCTTCGTACGATCCTCAGTCACAACCATCTCCATGAACTATAAATATCTTTTGCCACCACCCAGTTCATTCTAGTGAAATTGGTTTTAACACATAATAAATAAATGAGTTTCAAAAATCTACTCGAATAAGTGGTTTGAACATTTGGGAGCTATGCATATATAGATGTTAGTATCACTGGGAACAGGGAATGTCTCTGCATCCGCTGGGATACTCCTATACTCTCTCATAATCAAGTTCCTTAAAGTGATTTAAAAAAAAGAAATCTTAACTCCTTGACATTCAATGCATTTTGTGGAATAGTAGTATCTCTATTACCAAAGAGCTTGTTAGAAATGCAGGGTCTTGGGCCCATCCCCAAACTATTGAACTCAAATCTATAGTTTAACAAAAGCCCCAAGTTACCCATTTACACATGAAAGAACAACAAGTGTAGATTACTGTGTAAAGTGAAAATGGCTCAGTCATGTCTGACTCTTTGTGACTTCAAGAACAACACAGTCCATTAGAACCCCATGAAGAATTCAGTTCAGTTCAGTAGCACAATCATGTCTGACTCTTTATGACCCCATGGACTGCAGCATGCCAGGCTTCCCTGGCCATCACCAACTTCTGAAGCTTGCTCAAACTCATGTCCATTGAGTCGGTGATGCCATCCAACTATCTCATCCTCTGTCATCCCCTTCTCTTCCTGCCTTCAATCTTTCCCATCATCAGGGTCTTTTCCCAATGAGTCAGTTCTTCACATCAGGTGGCCAAAGTATTGGAGTTTCAGCTTCAGCATCAGTCCTTCCAATGAATATTCAGGACTGATTGCCTTTAGAATTGACTGGTTTGATCTCCTTGCAGTCCAAGGGACTCTCAAGAGTCTTCTCCAACACGACAGTTCAAAAGCATCAATTCTTTGGTGCTCAGCTTTCTTTATAGTCCAACTATACATAAGTCCATGAATAGTATGAAAAGGCAAAAGATAAGACACTGAAGGATGAACTCCCAAGTTTGTAGGTACCCAATATGCTAGAGGAGAAAAGTGAGTGAAGTCACTCAGTCATGACTGACTCTTTGTGACCCCATGGACTGTAGCCTACAAGGCTCCTCCGTCCATGGGATTTTCCAGGCAAGAGTACTAGAGTGGGTTGCCATTTCCTTCTCCAGACTATCTTCCCAAATCAAACACAGCTCTCTTGCATTGTAAGAGGAGAAGAGTGGAGAAAAAATTCCAGAAAAAATGAAGAGACTGAGCCAAAGTAAAAACAACACCCAGTTGTGGAAGTGACTAGTGATGGACCTAAAGTCTGATGCTGTAAAGAACAATATTGCATAGGAACCTGGAATGTTAGGTCCATGAATCAAGGTAAATTGGAAGCGGCCAAACAAGGAGATGGCAAACGTGAACATCGACATTTTAGGAATCAGTGAACTAAAATCAACTGGAATGGGTGAATTTAATTCACATGACCATTATATCCACTACTATGGGAAAGAATCTCTTAGAAGAAATGGAGCAGCCCTCATAATTAACAAAAGGTCTGAAATGTAGTATTTGGGTTCAGTCTCAAAAACAACAGAATGATCTCTGTTTGTTCCAAGGCAAATTATTAAATATCACACTAATCCAAGTGTACACCAGACCAGGAATGCTGAAGAAGCTGAAGTTGAATGGTTCTCTGAAGACCTACAAGACCTTCTAGAACTAACACCTAAGAAAGATGTCCTTTTCATTATAGGGAACTGGAATGCAAAATTAGGAAGTTAAGAGATACCTGGAGTAACAGGCAAATTTGGCCTTGGAGTACAGAATAAAGCAGGGCAAAAGCTAATTGACTTTTGCCAAGAGAATGCACTGGTCATAGCAAACACCCTCTTCCAACAACACAAGTGAAGACTCTACACATGGACATCACCAGATGGTCAATACTGAAATCAGATTGATTATATTCTTTGCAGCCAAAGATGGAGAAGCTCTATACATTCAGCAAAAACAAGACTGGAAGCTGACTATGGCACAGATCATGAACTCCTTAATACCAAATTCAGACTAAATTGAAGAAAGTAGGGAAAATCACTTTTTAGGTCATACCATTGAGGTATGACCTAAATCAAATCCCTTACAATTATACAGTGAAAGTGACAAATAAATTCAAGGGATTAGATCTGATAGACAGAGTACCTGAAGAACTATGGATGGAGGTTCGTGACATTGTGTAGGAGGCAGCGATCAAGACCATCGACAAGAAAAAGAAATGCAAAAAGGCAAAATGGTTGTCTGAAGAGGCCTTAAAAGTAGCTGTGAAAAGAAGAGAAGCTAAAGGCAAAGGAGATAAAGAAAGATATACCCATTTGAATGCAGAGTTCCAAAGAATACCAAGGAGAGATAGGAAAGCCTTCCTCAATGATCAATGCAAAGAACTAAAGGAAAACAATAGAATGGGAAAGACTAGAGATCTCTTCAAGAAAATTAGATATACCAAGGGAACATTTCATGCAAAAATGAGCACAATAAAGGAAAAATTGTATAGACTCATTGGAAAACACCCTGATGCTGGAAATGATTGAAGCTGGGAGGAGAAGGGGATGGCAGAGGATGAGATGGTTGGATAGCATCACCAACTCAATGGACATGAGTTTGCATAAGCTCCAGGAGTTGGTGATGGACAGGGAAGCCTAGCATGCTGTAGTCCATAGGGTTGCAAAGATTCAGACATGACTGAGTGACTGAACTGAATTGAAGTAAACAGAAGCAGAATATATTAAAAAGAGGTGGCAAGAATACACAGAAGAAGTATACAAAATGATCTTCATGACCCAGTAACCACGATGGTGTGATCACTCACCTAGAGCCAGATTTCCTGGAGTATGAAGTCAAGTGGGCCTTAGGAAGCATCACTATGAACAAAGCTAGTGGAGGTGATGGAATTCCAGTTGAGCTATTTCAAATCCTAAAAGATGATGCTGTGAAAGTGCTGCACTCAAAATGCCAGCAAATTTGGAAAACTCAGCAGTGGCCACAGGACTGGAAAAGGTCAGTTTTCATTCCAATCCCAAAGAAAGGGGATGCCAAAGAATGTTCATTACTGCACAATTCCAGTCATCTCACACACTAGCAAAGTAATGCTCAAAATTCTCCAAGACAGGCTTCAACAGTTCATGAACCATGAACTTCCAGATGTTCAAGCTGGTTTTCTAAAAGGCAGAGGAACCAGAAATCAAATTGCCAACATCCACTGGATCATTGAAAAAGATCCAGACTCTCTCCAGGAGAGTTCCAGAAAAATATCTACTTTTACTTTATTGACTATGCCATAGCCTTTGACTGGTGGTATATAACAAACTGTGGAAAATTCTTCAAGAGATGGTCAGACCACCTGACCTGTCCACTGAGAAATCTGTATTCAAGTCAAGAATCAACAGTTAGAACTGGACATGGAACAACAGACTGGTTCCAAATCGAGAAAGGAGTATGTCAAGACTGTATATTGTCACCCTGCTTATTTAACTTACATGCAGAGTATATCATGAGAAACGCTGGGCTGGAGGAAGCACAAGCTGGAATCAAGATTGCTGGGAGAAATATCAATAACCTCAGATACGGAGATGACACCACCCTTATGGTAGAAAGTGAATAAGACCTAAAGAGCCTCTTGATGAAAGTGAAAGAGGAGAGTGAAAAAGTTGGCTTAAAAGTCAACATTCAGAAAACAGATCATGGCATCTGGTCCCATCACTTCATGACAAATAGATGGGGAAACAATGGAAACCATTTGATAATTTATCTTTTTGGGCTCCAAAATCACTGCAGATGGTGACTGTAGCCATGAAATTAAAAGAAGCTTGTTCCTTAGAAGAAAAACTATGACAAACCTAGATGGCATATTAAAGACATTATTTTGCCAAAAAAAGGTCCATCTAGCCAAAGCTATAGTTTTCTACGTAGTCATGTATGGATGTGAGAGTTGGACCATAAAGAAAGCTGAGCGCAGAAGAACTGATGCTTTTGAACTGTGTTGTTGGAGAAGACTCTTGAGAGTCCCTTGGACTGCATGGAGATCCAACCAGTCAAGCCTAAAGGAAATCAGTCCTGAATATTCATTGGAAAGACTGATGCTGAAACTGAACCTCCAATACTTTGGACATCTGATGTGAAGAACTGACACATTTGAAAAGACCCTGATGCTGGGAAAGATTGAAGGTAGGAGTAGAAGGGGACCACAGAGGATGAGATAGTTGAATGGCATCACCGACTTAATGGACATGAGTTTGAGCTGGCTCCAGGAGTTGCTGATGCACAGGGAACTCTGGTGTGCTGCAGTCCATGGGGTTGCAAAGAGTCAGACACTGGTGAGCGACTGAACTGATGGACTATAAGGTCCATAACTGGAGTGGGTAGCCTTTCCCTTCTTCAGGGGATTTTCCCAACCCAGGGATTGAACCCATGTCTCCAGCACTGCAGGCAGATTCTTTACCAGCTGAGCCACAAGGGAACTAGCCTCAAATGTTTTTGTTATTCCTTTCTGACAGAAAACTATGAACCAGTGAAGAAATGTGTAGCATCAGATGGTAGTGGTAATGTGGGGAGTTGAAATTTGATAAACAAAGTGTCTCTAGACTCTTCATATTCCCTCTTTCTTTATACCCATACTAGTTTAGTGTTCTGCTACACTGTGTGATAGTCTGATCTAATAATTTAGGAAATTTTAGACCTTGATTGTTGCATTTTATACGTCAGAGTTGATAATTTAAACATTTGGAAGTCAATGTGGCAAAATTGAAAGGCGTTATATTTACAGTCAGAATAAAGGATTTTGAATTCTGAATCAATGTTTTTAATAGTTCTATGCCAACTAAATTTTTTGAAGTTTCAGTTTCTCTGTTTGAAAGGTAGAAAGAAGCTAATAGTCTCAGCTCCTAAAGACCAGTCTCTAGTTCTTGTCTTATAGTCCCCTCCAACTTAGCAAAGGAGAACCTGTCTCAGATCATATCCCTCACACACCCATGAATATCCTTCTCTTACTCATCTTCCACCAGAGAAAACTCTCCGCTTTTAAGGAGCTCATGTGATCAGGTTAGTCCCAATGGATAATTTCTCCATTTTCGAGTCAGCTACACTATAACAATAGGAGTAAAGCACAACAAATTCACTGATCCAAGGATTCTGCAGGGTGTATGCCTAAGGGATGCAAAAGCTTGGGGGACATCTTAGAATCCTATCACACCAGAGAGAATACACAAAATCCTGCACAAAATGTATCAGATTTCAGATATAAAATCTAAAACTATAAAATTCCTGAAGAAAACATAGTGGAAAACCTTCCCGATATCAGAATAAGTGAAGATTGCAAAGGCAGCACACTTATCAATTTTAAATTAAAAAGATAAAAAAGTTAAATTTCAAAAACATATTAAAATTCTGCTTTTTAAGAGACATTTAGAAAAATGATAAGGTCAGTTACAGGTTAGAAAATGATATTCAATTGTATGGTTGACAAAGTTCTTATATTTGGACTATATAAAGAACTCATGAGCTAATAATAAAAGAACAATAAATGTCCAATAGGAATGTGAAAAGTTATTCAGAATAATGGCTTATAGTAATGATTTCATGATTATCCTACTATACACCCCCAAAGAAGTCTAAAATTAAAAGCACATGGACAATACACCATATTGTCAAAGATGTGGAACAATTGGAACTCTCCTACATTCCAGCTGGGGATATAAAATAGTGCAACCACTTTTGAAAACAGTTGACAGTTTTTTTATTAAAAATTTGCATACATGATTACATAAAGCACAAGACATTGAGATGGACAACTATCCTGGATTATCCAGGTGGGTCCAATGTAATTACAAGAGTCCTTAAAAATCAGAGAAGCTATAATGATGAAAGCAGGTGCCAGAGTGATGTCATGTAGATTTAAAGATGTTAGCTTTGAAATGACTGGCTCTAAAAATGAAGAAGGAGCCACGAGCCAAAGAATGCAGATAGATTCAAGGGGTGGAGAAGATAAGGAAATAAATCCTCTCCTAGAATCTCCAGAAAGAACCCAGCTGTCCAATACCTTGATTTCAGTCCGGCAAAACTAAGACTTCTAGACTAGTAAAGTAATAAATCTGTGTTTTTTTAAGCCACTAACTATGTGGTAATTTGTTACAGCAGCAATAGAAAACTAACACAGACCTTTATAGGCAATGTAATGCTCCCTTTTACATTTGTGGTACACATGTTTCAATTATTATATATTTATTATATATCTTAATATCTGGCAATATAAGCTCTATAGCTATATTTTCTGTTGAAATATTTTTCTTAGCATTTTCCTTCCTAATTTTTACTCATGAACTTTATAAGTATTCTGCAAGGTCAAAATTAACATTGCTATTCTGAAATAGAATCAATTAATTTAGGAGAGAAAGTCTATTTTCATTACTGAATCTTCAATCCAAAATCACCGTATGTCTCTTAGTGTAGTTGTCTTCTTTTGCATTAATCTGTGAAGTTTCACAAGATTGTTTACTTGCTTTTATTTTCTTAAATTTCTAATGTTGATTTATGAATAGCATGTCCCCAGGTATAAGTCTTATTAATATAATTAAGCCATTTTTTCTGTATATTAAAATATCAAAGTTGTCATAGAAAGCTCATAGTACTGTTTGTTGAGTTTCTTCTTTAAGATAATTTAAGCACTTTTATGACCTGCTTTTACTAAAGTATATTATATATATAAATATACATCATACTTTTTCCTTTATTCTTTTTCAATCCCTGCAAAGTGTTGTGTATCATGGTTGTACCATTTTATATTTTGTCACTGGACAATTAAGCCATTTTCACTCTTTTGCTCTTATAGGTTGTAAAGCTATCGGTATCTTTGCACATTTTTTTTTTTTTACTGTGTGAATATTTCCTTTAGATATCAAGATTTTGCGTTATTTTATTTTTTAATTAGTTTATTTATCTATTTTTTAACTTTACAATATTGTATTTGCTTTGCCATGCATTGACATGAATCCACCATGGGTGTACATGTTTTCCCCTTCCAGAACCCCCCTCCCACCTCCTTCCCCATCTCATCCCTCCAGGTCATCCCGGTGCACCAGCGCTGAGCACCCTGTATCATGCGTCAAACCTGGACTGGCGATTCGTTTCACATATGATAATTTACATGCTTAAACGCCATTCTCCCATATCATCCTGCCCTCACCCTCTCCCATAGAGTCCATAATACTGTTCTATTTATCTGTGTCTCTTTTGATGTCTTGCATACAGGGTTATCTTTACCAATTAACTAAATACCATATATATGCGTTAGTATACTGTATTGGTGTTTTTCTTTCTGACTAACTTCACTCTGTATAACAGGCTCCAGTTTCATCCACCTCATTCGAACTGATTCGAATGTATTCTTTTTAATAGCCGAGTAATATTCCATTGTGTATATGTACCACAGCTTCCTTATCCATTCGTCTGCTGATGGGCATCTAGGCTGCTTCCATGTCCTGGCTATTTTTGTGTTAGAATACCAGACCATCTGACCTGTCTCTTGAGAAACATGTATGCAGGTCAGAAAACAACAGTTAGAACTGGACATGGAACAACAGACTGGTTCCAAATAGGAAAAGGAGTCCGTCAAGGCTGTATATTGTCACCCTGCTTATTTAACTTATATGCAGAGTACATCATGAGAAACACTGAGCTGGAAGAAACACAAGCTGGGATCAAGATTGCCGGAAGAAATATCAATAACCTCAGATATGCAGATGACACCACCCTTATGGCAGAAAGTGAAGAAGAACTAAAGAGCCTCTTGCTGAAGGTGAAAGAGGAGAGTGAAAATGTTGGCTTAAAGCTCAACGTTCAGAAAACTAAGATCATGGCATCTGGTCCCATCACTTCATGGGAAATAAATAGGGAAACAGTGGAAACAGTGTCAGACTTTATTTTTTTGGGCTCCAGAATCACTGCTGATGGTGACTGCAGCCATGAAATTAAAAGACGCTTACTCCTTGGAAGGAAGGTTATGGCCAACCTAGATAGCATATTTAAAAGCAGAGACATTACTTTGCCAACAAAAGTCCGTCTAGTCAAGGCTATGGTTTTTCCAGTGGTCATGTATGGATGTGAGAGTTGGATGGTGAAGAAAGCTGAGTGCCAAAGAATTGATGCTTTTGAACTGTGGTGTTGGAGAAGACTCTTGAGAGTCCCTTGGACTGCAAGGAGATCCAATCAATCCATCCTAAAAGAGATCAATCCTGGGTGTTCATTGGAGGTCTGATGTTGAAGCTGAAACTCCAATACTTTGGCCACCTCACGCGAAGGGTTGACTCATTGGAAAAGACCCTAATGCTGGGCAGGATTGAGGGCGGGAGGAGAAGGGGACGACAGAGGATGAGATGGTTGGATGGCATCACCGACTCGATGAACATGGGTTTTGGTAGACTCCGGGAGTTGGTGATGGACAGAGAGGCCTGGCGTGCTGCAATTCATGGGGTTGCAAAGAGTCGGACACGACTGAGCGACTGAACTGAACTGAACTTTAGATAGAAACTTCAAAATGTTGCTTCTATATTACTATTTTACTTTATTTGAGACATCTAATAATCATTCCCTTTAAATCTTTTGTCAGTCTCATGGATTTTTGCCTTGAGTTTTTCTTATTGCTAGTTGAAGTCAACTTCAGTTCAGTCCAGTTCATTTCAGTCGCTCAGTTGTGTCCAACTCTTTGCAACCCCATGAATCGCAGCACGCCAGGCCTCCCTGTCAATCACCAACTCCCTGAGTCCACCCAAACCCATGTGCATCGAGTCGGTGATGCCATCCAGCCATCTCATCCTCTGTTGTCCCCTTCTCCTCCTGCCCTCAATCTTTCCCAGCATCACGGTCTTTTCAACTGAATCAGCTCTTCGCATCAGGTGGCCAAAGTATTGGAGTTTCAGGTTCAACATCAGTCCTTGCAATGAACACCCAGGACTGATCTCCTTTAGGATGGACTGGTTGGATCTCCTTGCAGTCCAAGGGACTCTCAAGAGTCTTCTCCAACACCACAGTTCAAAAGCATCAATTCTTCGGTGCTCAGCTTTCTTTATAGTCCAACTCTCACATCCATACGTGATCACTGGAAAAACCACAGCCTTGACTATATGGACCTTTGTTGGCAAAGTAATGTCTCTGCTTTTTAATATGCTATCTAGGTTGGTCATAACTTTCCTTCCAAGGAGTAAGCGTCTTTTAATTTCATGGCTGCAGTCACCATCTGCAGATATTTTGGAGCCCAAAAAAATACAGTCAGCCACTATTTCCAGTTTCCCCATCTATTTGCCATGAAGTGATGGGACCGGATGCCATTAGTTTTATGAATGTTGAGCTTTAAGCCAACCTTTCACTCTTCTCTTTCACTTTCATCAAGAGGCTCTTTAGTTCTTCTTCACTTTCTGCCATAAGGGTGGTGTTATCTGCATATCTGAGGTTATTGATATTTCTTCCAGCAATCTTGATTCCAGCTTGTGTTTCTTCCAGCCCAGTGTTTCTCAGGATGTACTCTGCATACAAGTTAAATAAGCACGGTGACAATACACAGCCTTGATGAACTCCTTGTCCTATTTGGAACCAGTCTGTTGTTCCATGTCTAGTTCTAACTGTTGCTTCCTGACCTGCATACAGGTTTCTCAGGAGGCAGGTCAGGTGGTCTGGTATTCCCATTACTTCCACTCAAGTAACTTTTCATATTTTATTAGATATTCATATGATCTTTTCTAAGAGGTGATTTTTCATATTCTTAGTGGGTTATTCATCATTTTATTAGCTATTAATTTATTTAACAAACATACACAATAGTACTTTGTGCAATATAATATTCTAAGAACTTTACAAATATGAATTTAGTAAATTGTTATACCAGGTCTATGCGGTAGGTGCTATTTTTATTTCCATTTTACCAAACAAGGAGACTGAGCCTAGAAAGGTTGAAGGACTTTTCCAAAGTCACACAGCTGGTAAGTAGTTAAACTGGGTGGTTCCAGAGTTTGTGCACTCACCTACTCTACTGTATGCAAAGTTCTTCACATGTTCAGAATACCAATACTTTGTGAAGTATACTACAGAAATTTTCTCCCAGTATGTTTGTGTCTGAGCATCATTTGATTTATTTAATCATATATATCAAACTACCTAATTTTACAAATGTGTGTCTAATTTAGTCATATAGTCTGAAATGAACATATATATATGTAATTAGATTGAAACATATGATTAAAATATATGATCAAATAGAAACATAAAAAAGGTTCAAAGAAACATATTAATAGCTTCATTTCAAGATTTATCTACTAAAACTCATAAAGATTTTTTTCTCCAGTGGTGTCACTAATTTTTTTAGCTTTGTTATTTATATTTAAGTCTTTAATCATGTTCTCTTGAATAGTATGATATATATTGATCTTTCTATGTATACTTTGTAACCAACCAGCTTCGGGACTGATTTACAATTTCTAAAAGATTTTCAGTTAATTGTTTTTGGTTTTCTAAGAGACAACTGCTTTATCTGCAGATATAAGGGGAGGAGGTCTTTTTTTTTTATGACGTTTTATAGAACTTCCAGAACAGTATTGAATAATTTTAATGATAGCCGTTATTCTTGTCTTATTGCTGAATATAGTGAAAAATGTTTTTTAGTGTTTCACTATTCAGTATGATGATGTTTGTTATTTATTATCAATTTTAGCACAGTGGCTTACTTAGTTGAAGGGAAGGGAAGGAAGGGAAGTCGCTCAGTCGTGTCTGACTCTTTGCGACCCCGTGGACTGTAGCCTGCCAGGCTCCTCTGTCCATGGGATTCTCCAGGCAAGAATACTGGAGTGGTTTGCCATTTCCTTCTCCAGGGGATCTTCCCGACCCAGGGATCGAACCCAGGTCTCCCGCATTGGAGGCAGATGCTTTAACCTCTGAGTAAAAATCAAATATAATGCATCTTTTTAAAACATAACTTTTGAATTCCTCTATATATAACTATTGAAGTACACAGTACAGAATACTATGGAAGAGTTAATTTTGCTAAATAAAGGCAACTTATGACATTGATGTGGATCATGGTTAGCGGAGAAATTTGGCCCAAGTGCTGGCATCTGTATTTCCTAGTTTTCATTAAAGAACAAATCATCTCTTCTGGTCAATATCATTATGAGACGCCTCCTATCATTACTGTGCTGTTTCAATATGGCCTATAGTCACAATGTCCCTTTGTCTTGATCTGGAACTATCTTCTGTCTACTTTTAAAGACCATGCCATGGTGAAATCAGGAGTATGGTACTTTTCCATCAGCAGGGATATCCCCACTTTCAGGCCTCAGTCTGCCTAGGGTTTTCTACAAGCTGTGTTGTCTTTCAGGCTCTTCCCTCAGAACACCGTAGAGTCTGTTTTATTCTGTGAACTCCCTAAACATCGCTGGGATTTCTATCACTTTGATTTGGGGTTTCAAAAAGGAGAACAGGCAGGATGCTGGGTAATTTTACAAAAACCTTAATGTTGAAAATCTAATTTTACCTTCTCTCAATTTCCTTTCCTTTCTGATAATTGATGGAATTCAACTTTAATTTCCACCCTCCCTCCCTCCCCTCTTCTTTTTCTTTTTTTTTCTTTCTTCCTTGAGTGAGAAAAATGGCTTTTACTTTAACACACATTCTTCCCTCCTATATGGTTGTATGATTTTTTTAGCATACTATGCATATCCTGTTTTCTGTGGTTTCCCAGTGCCTAGTACAAGGCTGGGGGTTGATATTTCTTGAATGAATTGAGAAAAGGACAAATGCCTTTAATAATAAATCCTGTATTTTTGTCCTGGTTCTACTATGTATTCCTGGCATGACTTTGGAGACGTTATTTACCCCTCATCTTTTGCCTTGTCTACAAAGTAAAAATAATAAACCAGAACTGTTGCATTAGATAATTTGAAAAAGAGAAAGCACATTTTGTAAACTGGAAAGTGAAGTTGCTCAGTCGTGTCTGACTCTTTGTGACCCCATGTATGGTAGCCAGCAGGCTCCGTCGTCCATGGGATTTTCCAGGCAAGAATACTGGAGTGGGCTGCCATTTCCTTCTCCAGGGAATCTTCACAACCCAAGGATCTCCTGCATTGCAGACAGACGCTTTACCGTCTGAGCCACCAGAGAAGCCCACAAATGCAAGTCTACCTTATTATTACATGTTCTTCCCAACACTATTGCATGTTAGAGGAGTTTACTCAATAACCCAAAGAATTGGATCTCTGAAGACAGAACTATGGCAGGAGGATTTTGAATCAGAGGAGATTTTCCAGCTGTCCTTCAAGTTTGTATGTATTGTGGAGCATTTGATTTGTGCTTACCCTAATCACAAGGGTGTATAAGCAAGTCCTGGACAGCAGATGGCGTAAGGTGGAGTGGGGAAGATTTCTTAAGTCATACAGCCAAGCTAAGGCCAGGATTCCTCACATGTCCTTTAATGCATTCTGAGACTCTAATATCTCTTCTTTCACACTTTATGCAGTTCAGCTACTATCACGGCAATTTGTTCCTACATTCTTCCCCATTCTTTTCTTGTTATTTCCAGATATTTCTAGATAAGAAGTTCTGTTTTTCTTGTTTCTGTGAAGGCAGTGTCTTTCATGTTCAGATTAAGCCATTTGGCATGGGGTGTTTTCTCTAAAGGTTTCTAGAATTCTTGCACTTTCATTCTTCAAAAAGCCTAACTGGACCTTATACTAGTCCTTATACTAGAAGCTGTAAAATCCGAAGTCATGTTGTAAGAGTTATAATCTCCTCCCTTGTTTCCCCGACTCTCTATTTTTATGGTATTCACTCCATGATGGATTCTTAATAAGTATATTTTTCCTACATGTCTGAAGACGCTGTCCCTGTTGGTGAAAAGGGAATGTTAAGGATGCATGAATAATATATTTCTGATCAGTCTAAACACAGTTTAGGGGGAAATATAAAATACAAGATTTTTGGGGGGCATTCAGGATTTATTAATGTGCCTTACGGACATATTCCTGTGCCTTCAGACAGAAAGGGCAATTTACATTAAAAGATGTGATTAACTATAAACACATGTTCAATAGCTGTGAATTAAGTCTTTATATATGTATATATATGCTCTTTTTCAGATTTTTCTCTAAGTTACTATAAAATATTGTGTATAGCTCCCTGTGGTATTCAGTAGCTCCTTGTTGATTATCTATTTGACATATAGTAGTATGCATATGTTAATCTCAAACTCCTAATTTATCCTCCCCCCGCCTCCCCTTTGGTAACCATAAATTTCTTTTCTATGTCTGTGGGTCTATTTCTGCTGTGTAAATAATTTCATTTGTGTCATATTTCAGATGCCGCATGTAAGTGATACCATATGATATTTGTCTCTATCAGGCTTACTTCACATAATATGACAATCTCTAGATTCACCCACATTGCTGCAAATGGCATTATTTCATTTTTAATTGTTGAGTAATATTCCATCATAAATATGTATATGTATGTTTGTATGTATCTATGTGCCACATGTGGCAATATTTTCTTTCTCACAACAACCTTGGGGGTCTGATTTCACTTTACCCATTACAGAGACTGAGCATGCATTCATGCTAAGTTGCTTCAGTCATGTCCAACTCTTTGCGACCCTATGGACTATAGCCCACCAGGCCCCTCTGTTCAAGGGATTCTACTGGCAAGAATACTGCAATCAGTTGCCATGCCATGCCCTTCTCCAGGGGATCTTCCCAACCCAAGGATCAAACCCACATCTTCTATGTCTCCTGCATTGCAGGCAGATTCTTTACTGCTGAGCCACTGAGGAAGCCTTATTATAGAGATTAGGAAATTGGTAATTAGATAATTAGAAAAAAAAATCATTCAGCTGCTCTGTCATCCAGTCAAGATTTTAACCCTTGAATGTCTCACCCCTAAAATCCATCCATTAGTGGGCATTCAATAAACACTTGTTAAGTGACTATACAAGTGTATAAATGTCACTACCACTCTAGAACACTCAAGAAAGCAACAGAATTATGAAAAAGGATATCAAAACAGTCAATCCTAAAGGAAATCAACCCTGAATATTCATTGGAAGGACTGATGCTGAAGCTGAAACTCCAACACTTCTGCCACCTGATGCGAAGATCTGACTCATTTGAAAAGACTCTGATGCTGGGAAAGATTGAAGGCAGGAGGAGAAGGGGATGACAGAGGGTGAGATAGTTGGATGGCATCACTGACTCAATGGACATGAGTTTGAGCAAGCTCCGGGAGATAGTGAAGGATGGGGAAATCTGATGTGCTGCAGTCCATGGGGTTGCAAAGAGTTGGACACAACTTAGCAATTGAACAACAACGAGTGATGGGAGGAAAGGAGATAATAAAGAGAAATTTCACACTTGAATGAGACTGTTAATGAGGTGGAAAAAGTAAAAAGAAAGGAAAAAACTCAGGTGCTTCTGAATTCACTTACTAATTTCAGTATTGTGCCAGCACACTGATCTCTTTCATAGACCCCAGACCTTTTTCATTGATTTTCCTCTAAATATACAAATTGATAAGACTGTCACTTCTTTAAAACACTGTCAGTAGTATATGATACTATAAGATAATTACAATACTGCAAGTGTTTGACATTTGTATTTCCAGATGCTAAAAGTTAAACTACCAATATATCAGTTTTAAAAATCAATTCCATCAACTGACAGTACCTTCCCTTTAAATTAAAATACTCTCAGGAAGTACATTACTGTTATTTAGCTTCAAGAGGATTAAACAAATCTTACTTTGTAACCACTGTGAAATAAATATCTAGGCTTTTATTTGTGAGAGCTTCTACAGATCGCACTCTTAGGAGCCATCACCAGAACATTGTTGCATGCTCTTCAATATTTAGCATTTATCAATTAATTTAATGAACAAAATTTACCATTTTTTACCCCTAATTAAAGGACATACTGTATATCTCATCTTAAGAAATTTTAAGGAACATCAAATTCTTTCATTCCATAAGACTTCATAATATGTAAAGGATAAATAATTTTGAAACTATCTTTAAAAATACATGACACTGGCTAATTTGTACATTTCTAATTGGTTCAACTAACATGTATTAACTAGCTGCTATATTTTACATGAAGGACTATGTACCTTGAGCACAAAAATAAATATCAAATTCTATCCTGTACCTGTAATATAAGGAAACAAGCATGTCATAATGATAGTGAAGATAATAAATCTATTATTTATATTTCACTGATATTTAATATATAATTAAGCCTAATATATAATTATATAAGTACAATAACATAAGTAAATTAAACATGTAATATGCTTTGTGTCAGGCACCATTAACTAAATTAATTAGTTAATAAGTTATCTAATTTAATCCTGACAATTTTAAAAATTAGGAAATACTGTACATGCATGTGTGTGCATGCTCAGTGGTTTCCGACTCTTTGCTACACATGGATGATAGCCCGCCAGGCTCCTCTGTCCATAGTATTCTCCAGGCAAGAATACTGGAGTGGGTTGCTATGCCCTCTACAGGGGATTTTCCTGACCCAGGGATAGAACCCTTGTTTCTTATGTCTCCTGCATTGGCAGGCAGTTCTTTACCACTTTCGCCAGTTAGGAAGCCCAGGAAGTACTCTACACACATCACCAATAATAGAAATTAGACAGGTGAAGTTTATTAAGATTGTACAGTAACAATGAAGGGTTTAAGTGTTTGGCCTCTGAAGTCAGAGTGCCCAGGATCAAACTCTTCCACAACCAGTTTATGCCTCAGGCTCTCCATCTGTAAAACGGATGACAAAAGACCCTTATAGGGTTAAGTATGAGGAACAAGGTAGCTACCTGTGTAAGGTCCTTGAAGCAGGGCCTCACATTTAATTAAGAGCTGAACAAATGCTAGCAGATATTATTTCTCTAACAAAAGCAGTGGAAGTAATTGGGGTAGGTGAATGATGCAAGAATGAAAATTACTGTATAGAACAAAAGAACCGAGAAAAGCTTAGCTTTTTTTCCTTTTCCTTAATAAACTCTCAGGTAGTTAGGAGTAGGTGATACATAGATAGGGACAAAGCAGATGAGGGAGGCATTGATTATACAGGAAAATTCACTGAGCAGGGTAACATGGTTAAAATTCAGCATGTGATTTCTCTGTGATTTTTCCATTCACATCTTCCTCTATTCAGATAACAACAGAATTAGAAGTAAGAAGATGGATAGAAGAGTCATAAAGGGAAGAGGACCCATTCTATTTTGTTCAGTATTTTTTTTCTACCAGACCCTTGCTTTTACTTTTTATTATCAGAAAAACTGCCTGTAGTTTATTTTCTCTGCTAACTACAAACAGATTTGCTAACTACAAATCATGAGCACCATGATTCCTGACTTATCTTATGGCTTCTGATAAATAAATAAGACTCTAATCATTGCTGTGGGCTTTATTTTCCACTGAAACAGTTGAGAAGTAACTGTTTCATGGTCCACAACTAAATTATTTCAAACAAATTAATGAAATTTTAATCTCATAGCTATTGAACTTTATGGTGGTAGAATTTTTTTTCGAGCAAAAAGCTGTACAGGGAAGTGAACAAGGATTTCGGAGCCAGACAGATCTGGGTTCAAGTCCAGCTTCTGACAGATACCTGTGGAGTACTCTTGGGTAAACTGACTAACCTCTTTGATTTTTTTATATTCTTATCTGTATCATGGAGATAATTTTTTCTTACTGTGGCTGATCAGAAGATTAAATGGATGTGTGCATGTGAGACACCAGATCAGTAATTATCAAGTAATTTTTACTTCACACATATTTGTTTCCTTATACCTTTTTCCAATAATTGCATGCTTAGTTGCCTCAGTCAGGTCTGACTCTTTCCAACCCTCTGGACTATAGCCCACAAGGCTCCTCTGTCTATGGGATTCTCCAGGCCAGAATACTGGAGTGGATTGCCATGACCTCCTTCAGGAGATTCTCCTGCATTTCCTACATTGGCAAGCAGATTCTTTACCCAGAGCCACCTGGGTAGCCCCTTCCAATAATTAGAGTGGGATTGTTT
Organism: Giraffa tippelskirchi; assembly: GCF_054371585.1. Classification (NCBI taxonomy): domain Eukaryota; kingdom Metazoa; phylum Chordata; class Mammalia; order Artiodactyla; family Giraffidae; genus Giraffa; species Giraffa tippelskirchi. The sequence goes on along the minus strand of NC_137278.1, from coordinate 110,647,747 downwards.
TGTTTGTTTGTTCTATTATTCAGGGCAAAAATTGTAGTATCATAGAAAAATAAAAGAAACACAGTGAAAGTGACTGATTTTCTCATATTTAGTCTAGTTTAATTGATCACTATATATGTGTATATATGTATGCATTTGTGTGTGGAGAGAGAGATAAACAGAGAGAAATAGGAGAAGAGGTTGACAAGTAGTAAGAAAAAGAGAAGGAAAAGAAGTTGGTTTGATGTGTTTTCAGTGATCAGAAAAGGAACTCAAATTGTGGAACAGTATCAAAGTATACTCATCATGAAATACACCAGTATATCATTAATATAACTTTTGAATGAATGCAAAATCATCATAATCTTCTTATGTTTCTTATTCTATGCTTTGCTTCAACAGAAATGTATAAACAACCCAGGTAATCCACCATGCCTAAACTTTGGTTTTCCAAGATGCATACTCCTGATTCATTTCACTGATGATTCCTCATGTTCACTAATCAACCATATGTACTTTTTACGTAAATGGTTCTACAAAGGAGCTAGATTCTTCCTGCGCTCTATTTCCTCAAACATTTCATTCTTCATCCTGAAATGTCTTCTGATCCTTCCTCTGTCCACCAAAATCCAATTTGCTTGAGAAATCCAGCTCACTGTGTCTATAGAGTCTTACTGGACTACTTCCAACACCAGCTTCTCAAACACTGATTCATGATAAAGTTTTCACAACACAGGACAAATGAGAAAAACATCTTTTATGATGGCCTATGAATATAAAACCTGAACAGTAAGGTTCTGATTTTCATTATTCTTTGTTATATTTGAATATCCATAGTATGTTTATATATCAGGTTTTTAGGGACAAAACTAATTGCAAATATCTGCTATCCCCATAAGTCATTAAAATATTCTGAAAATTCCATTATTGAGCACTTACACTACCTTTCTCAGAGAGCTTCTACCACCCAATAACAAACCAAAAATAATTTTTTGGAACGTGGGTCCTGATTTTGATTTTGTAACATATGGTCATACATTTATATCATATAATACAGTACTTAAAAATAGATAGAACTTGCATAATGTGAATAGACTATCTTACATTTTTGCCAGCTGCTTCAGGATCTTTTGTATTGTCTCCCCTATATATTAAAATGGTATTATTTGGGATTCATATCTAGAGTTCATCTGGTGTAGAAAAGACATGTAGTACTCGCTTGTTGATTAGCTGCAATAATGGCTCATCTAAAGGAATAGAAAAACAAAGTGACATTTCTCTTAGAGGATAGCTTTTTAAGGACAATGATTTGATGAATAGAGAGTTAATAACATGAACCATTGCGAACATATCCAACTCAAGTAACATCATAGAAAAAGATGAAAACATCCATTTCTGATTCAAATATCGCCTGAAGATTTATGAATTATTGATGATCTCTATAAATGTTGAAAACAGTGTTTATTGGTGCAGACTTAGAACTGTCCCCACTCTGTACTAAGAAGTGACCACTTCAGTTTCCCCAAGCCTTACACCAAATTGATAATACAGTATGCTTGTGGCAAGAAAAATGATTCTCCTGCTTTCAGAGCTACAACAGAAATCTTTCTTTTCCATTTCTGAAGTAATAAAAATATAGCCTAGAAAACTGCTATAGAGGTGAAAGAGCAAGACCTTTGTTTATGAGGGAAAAAGTCCACGTGTGTAACTCTCTTGCCTTGCCTTGGGCCAAACACATTTACATGTTGAAAAAGGAGGAATCCTCTCTTTCTTCTTACATAAAATGTAAACCTTTGTACACGTGCCCTATTTTAATCTCCCTTTCAGTTAGAGCTGCCAGTACACAATTTGACTGCTTTCATTCACCTGCCTCTCATCATTTGTATCTTTTTAAAAGCAAAACTAGTTTGTGCATAATGATAAGGTCCAAAGCAACATTCATTTCTATATAATTATATCAAATCACTTATATTTTCCTCTACACAATTAGTATATTTATCTTAATAATGATTCCCCAAATGTCCTAGAAATCCTTGGCTTTATTTCAAAATAAGTATGTTGGCTTGACCTAAGACTAGCATGAGAAAGATACTTCTGTGGGAAATATTTTGGGGAACAACTTAGAAAGTTTTGTATCAGGGATGATCTGTAATGACTTTTATTCTTTAAGATATATAGAAGTGCTTGTCATTTATTTACATTAAGAAAATGATTACTTGAATACAGCAAAGCTGAAATCTTGTTCATTAAGTTCATGTTTCATATAAATATTAAAATTTATACTGTTCCCTTGTGGAGTTTAATAAGAGCTTTATGATTAATACAACAAGGATAGAAGTTAACTTGTAAACAATATTAATCAGTTAAATTGAACCAACTTGTTATGAACATTTTAATGACCTCTTTCTTTCCTGTTGGAGGAAGGAAACACTTTGTGAAGTTCTATACTAAGAAAAGCAATATGTTCCATGTGAAGTATAATTGACCCCTGAACAACACAAGGGTTAGGGGTCCCAATTCCCTTGCAAAAATAGTCCTATAGCTTGACCTTTGACCCTCAGTTCTGCATCCACAGATTTAACCAACCACAGATTGTGCAGTACTCTCAGTTCAGTTCAGTTGCTCAGTCGTGTCCGACTCTTTGCGACCCCATGAACTGCAGCACACCAGGCCTCTCTGTCCATCACCAACTCCCGGAGTCTACCCAAACCCATGTTCATCGAGTCGGTGATGCCATTCAACCATCTTATCCTCTGTCGTCCCCTTCTCCTCCCGCCCCCAATCCTACCCAGCATTAGGGTCTTTTCCAACGAGTCAACCCTTCACGTGAGGTGGCCAAAGTATTGGAGTTTCAGCTTCAACATCAGACCTTCCAATGAACACCCAGGATTGATCTCTTTTAGGATGGATTGATTGGATCTCCTTGCAGTCCAAGGGACTCTCAAGAGTCTTCTCCAACACCACAGTTCAAAAGCATCAATTCTGCGGCGCTCAGCTTTCTTCACCGTCCAACTCTCACATCCATACATGACCACTGGAAAAACCATAGCCTTGACTAGACGGACTTTTGTTGGCAAAGTAATGTCTCTGCTTTTAAATATGCTATCTAGGTTGGCCATAACCTTCCTTCCAAGGAGTAAGCGTCTTTTAATTTCATGGCTGCAGTCACCATCAGCAGCGATTTTGGAGCCCAAAAAAGTAAAGTCTGACACTGTTTCCACTGTTTCCCCATCTATTTCCCATGGAGTGATGGGACCAGATGCCATGATCTTAGTTTTCTGAATGTTGAGCTTTAAGCCAACTTTTTCACTCTCCTCCTTCACCTTCATCAAGAGGCTCTTTAGTTCTTCTTCACTCTCTGCCATAAGGGTGGTGTCATCTGAATATCTGAGGTTATTGATATTTCTTCCAGGAATCTTGATTCCAGCTTGTATTTCTTCCAGCCCAATGTTTCTCATGATGTACTCTGCATATAAGTTAAATAAGCAGGGTGACAATATACAGCCTTGACGGACTCCTTTTCCTGTTTGGAGCCAGTCTGTTGTTCCATGTCCAGTTCGAACTGTTGCTTCCTGACCTGCATACAGGTTTCTCAAGAGACAGGTCAGATGGTCTGGTATTCCCATCTCTTTCAGAATTTTCCACAGTTTATTGTGATCCACATAGTCAAAGGCTTTGGCATAATCAATAAAGCAGAAATAGATGTTTTTCTGGAACTCTCTTGCTTTTTCGATGATCCAGCGGATATTGGCAATTTGATCTCTAGTAGCTATTTATTGAAAAAGAAAAAAAAAGCAACACTACGGGTAAGTGGACCTGCACAGTTCAAACCCATGTTGTTCAAGGGCCAGTTGTGTAGACGAGTCATGTGAAACAGCTACCCACAGCTGATCCAGCTAAAGCATATAGCTTTTAAACTCGGAACTCATGATCCATGGAGTTTAAATGCTTACATTTTACCCTAATTTTACCTGATTGATTTTTAAATGATGATTCCTGTACACTAAAAAGAAAGTGCCTCCTTTGAAATTAAGAAACTACGGGATGAACTAAGAGAGTAACATAGCCATATATATACACTATCCTGTGTAAAATAGCTAGCAGGAAGCTGTCGTATAGCACGGGGAGCTCAGCTCGGTGCTCTGAGATGACCTAGAGGGGCAGAATGGGTTGGGTGGGAAGGAGACAAAACAGGGAGGGAATATATGCATCCATATGGCTGATTCACTGTGTTGTATGGCAGAAACTAACAACACTGAAAAGCAATTATATTCCAATAAAAAAAAAAAAGAAATCATGAATAGTTAGATCGTCCCAAATTTAAGCAGGAAGCAAATAATGATGAATGCTAAGGTTTTGTCTCTATTGGCCTCAACCATTTACCTAACGGTAAGGAAGTAAAAGCGTTGAGCTTCAAGATGTTGTCCCATGACTTACAGGAGATAAATTCCCTCAGGAAGCAAAAAAAGAAAATTTCAAATTTTCTTCTCAAAAAAATTTAAGAGTAAATAGAGAATATAATAAAGTTCAACTCTTTCAAAAATCAAATACCTATTTACTTAATACCAATAATATGCACATAATATCAAAAACAAATCTAAGCAAAATAGTTGGAAGATGGAAAAACTTCTTATTAGTACTTTGGACCCTTTTATTTTCTCTCTAAAACTGAGGAGGTTGAGTTTTGATTAGATTTTCCCCAAAGAGATAATAATTGGAGCATGGTGTTTTAAAGTGTTATAGGAGGTAACATGGAAGCCAGGAACCTTGTTTTCCCCTTTCTTTTGCCTTCTATAACTTATAGGGACTTACAGGGCTTTAGGATTTACCCAAAGGTTCTCATTGCCCCCAACTAATTAACAATTAACAGTGAAATAAAGATATTGTCAATATATTTTTTACTAGTGTGAGACTGACAATCTTATTGATACAGACATTTTCCAGCTACCTGAGTAATAAAATATTTATGTTTTTGAATTGGATTTGAGTAATTCTGCAATAAACAAATGTATTACTAATATAACAGAGTACATAACTGTATTTTAAAATATTGGAATTGAATTGGAATTCTCTTGTAAAGCTTTCAGTGTATGGAAGTAGGCTTACAAAGAAATCTCCAACAAATGATACACAAACATAATGAAAATCAACAACGAACTTAAATCAAAAATGTATATTTGAAGGAAGAAAAAAAACATTTTATGACCATCTTTTTATTGCTTGACCTGTATAGCAGACCATGTTTCATTTTGTCATCAGACACATGCAAAGTATTTCTATGCATTCTTTTGGGATGCAAGGGACATCTCCTAAAGACTTTTACTAAAAACAAGTTCAGGCAAAAACACATTCTAATATATTCTTTGTGCTACTGTTCCACAAAGTCACTGGCTATTTTTCAGAGCACTTCAGAAACAGGAATTCAAACAAAAGCTGTTTGATGCCAAGAAAGATCATGAGTCAGTCATACAATTTGATAGGTAGGTTTGTTACATTCAAAAAATTAAATAAATGTAGTGATATACAAAATTCCCAACCATTTGCCTTATTTCATAACTGCAAAGAGTCAAAAGTAGCCAAATTTATGAACTCTATTTTTTGATTTGTCTGATTTTTAGAACCCAGATTTGTACATGCAGATTAAGTAATTCCATGATGTAACTCATGAGATTTTATTCAAAGTTGATCAACAAATTTTATTTTTCCTATATACCTGAGTAGATAATATCCTTAATAAAGATATATATGTATCAAATATTTTGTATGTATACTTTTACCTGTATCAAATATTGATAATAAAAATAATTTTAAGAATAAATAAATCATATTCCTTTTCCACTACCTTAACATAAGAAAATGTAGATACTTTGTATTCTCAGAAAAGGACCTCAAGTAAAATAAAAGGCAATGGAATTTAGTACTTTTTAAATTATAAAAACTTCAAACCGCTCATGGACCCTAGAACCAGGCCCACCCATGGTGGACTCCTCCTGTGGGTCCACCCACGTGGATCCACTCATGGACTCCTCCAGTTGACCTGCTCAAAGTCTCAGGCTGGGCTAACTGATGAAGAAATTTACCTTCCAAATTCAGTGTTAAGATCGAAATAGATGAATACTTCCTCAAATGTACAAATGACAATGCAAGCTACAAGGATCATGAAAAGGGAGAGAAACGTGTCACCACCAAAGAAACAAAATAAACCTCTAGTAACCAAACTTAAAGAAAAAAAAAGAACAAATTATATGATAAAAATTCAACTGGTCATCTTAATGAAGCTTAGTGAACACAAAAAAACACAAACAATAAATGAAACCATAAAATCAATACCTTAAAAAATGAGCAGTTCAAAAGGTTGCAGCCATACAAAAAAGAAACAAAGATTCTGAATCTGAAGAATACAGTAACTGCACTGAAATATTCAATAAAGATGATTAGAGCAAAGTCTATCAACCAGAAGAAAGAAATAGCAAACTCAAAGATAAGTCATTTTAAACTGTCTAGTCAGGGAGACATAAAGAAAAAGGGAGAAAAATAATAAAGCCCACAGAACTTATAGAATACCGTCAAGGAGAATCACACCATGGGAGTTCTAGAAGGAGGAAAGAAAGACAAAGGGATAAAAAGCTTATTTAAAGAAAAAAAAATGGCTAAAAATTTCCCAAATCTAAGGAGGAAAAAATGGATATCCAGATTCATGAAACCCCAAAATTTCCCAAAATACTGAATCTAAAGAGTTCTACACCAAAACAAAATCTAATTAAATTGTCAAAATTTATTCACCAACTATGAAACTCCAATACTTTGGCCACCTGATGTGAAGAGCTGACTCAGTTGAAAAGACCCTGATGCTGGGAAGGACTGGGGGCAGGAGGAGAAGGGGACGACAGAGGATGAGATGGTTGGATGGCATCACCGACTCAATGGACATGAGTTTGGGTAAACTCTGGGAGTTGGTGATGGACAGGGACGCCTGGTGTGCTGCGGTTCATGGGGTTGCAAAGAGTCGGACATGACTGAGTGACTGAACTGAACTGAAACTGAATCAATGTGATACACCACATGAACAGAATGAAGAATAAAAATCATTTGCCATATCAATAAATGTGGAAAACTCAACTAACAACATTCAACACCCTTTCTTGATAAAAACTCTCAAATTATATATAGAAGGAACTTACTTCAACACAAAAAAGTCTATCTATGAAAACTCCACAGTTGGTGTAATACCCAGTAGTCAAAAACAAAGGTTTTCCTCTGAGATCTGTAACAAGGCAAAATGCCCATTCTTGCCATTTCTTTCAACATAATATTGGAATTCCTATCTAGAGCAATTAGGCAAGAGAAAGAAATAGCACCCAAATCAGAAAGGAAGAAGTGAACTTATATCTGTTTTAAGATGAAATAATTTTACATGAAGAAAAAGTCAAATACTCCAACCAAAAAACTACTAGAACTAATAAATATTCAGAAAAGTTGCAGGATATAAAATCAGCATCCAAAAATAAGCTATATTTTTATACACTAACAATGAACTATCCAAAAAGAAAAAATTTCATTTAAAATAGGATCAAAAGATAGACTAGTTGGGCATAAGTTTAAATAAGGAGGTGAAAGATTTGTACATTGAAAACTGTAAAACACAGATGAAAGCAGACACAGATAAACAGACATTCCATATTCATGGGTTAGAAGAAATATTGTTAAAATGTTGATACTACACAAAGAAATCTACAGATTCAATACAATCTCTATTAGGATCCCATGGCACATTTTTAGAGAAACAGAAAAGAATCCTAAAATTTACATGGAACCACAAATAGCATGAAGAGCCAAAATACCTTTGAGTAAGAATAACACAGTTGGAGGCATCATTTTTCCCCACTTCAAACTATATTAACAAGCTAAAGTAATCAAAATAGTATGGCACTGGCATTTACAGAAAGACAAAGACAGATGGAACAGATAGGCCAGAAACAAGCCCCTGCATATATGATCAACTGAATTCAGAGAAGGGTATCAAGAACACACAATGGGCAAAGTATAGTTTCTCCAATAAATGGTGTTGAAAAAATGGGATATCTACGTCCAAAAAATTAAAATGAACCCTTATTCTAGAGCATACATAAAAATCAATTCAAAATGGATTGAAGACTTAAATGTATGATCTGAAACTGTGAGACTCCTAGAAGAAAATAGAGAAGAAAAGTCTCTTGACAATGATCTAGGCAATGATTTCTTGGATATGACACCAAAAACACAGACCCTCTTCTCAACCTCTCTGTTATGACTCCACAGAAGATACATAAAACAACTTACAGTTTATAGGGAAAAAAATCAAATAGATCACGAGTAATTATAAGCCTTTATTCAGAAGGCCACAGATTATCTTTGGGGGAAAAAAGTGTAGAATTTTTACAGCTTTTTAGCAATGGAGTCATCTGAAGTTTAACTAGTTTCAGGAATAGTGGGCCAAAATTTGTTTTAAAGAGGGAGAAATTGTTCCTGTACTTTAATAGTCATGGTTTTGGCAATTTAATTTATCAAGTAGCTGAAAGAAACAATTAGTAAGTTCAAGTTCAATAGGGGATTGAAAGAAACAGCTGCAGGTAACAAGGGCTTGCAAGGGACTCAGTGGAAAATTTTTAAGCCTCTCAGGTTCTTTTTCAATTTATATATTACAACTCTGCTATGTACCAATATTTACTTGTTTTCATTAGATTCATTTTCAGTTATTTGTATTCATAATTGTTTATGATGATAATATACCTATAACTTAGACAGAATATTTCTTATTGGATGTTATTTTACAATATATTGTAATTAAGTTAATCAAGTAATAATCTTATTCTCAACACATTTTTAAAGTTCCTTGATGCTTTTATTTTTTTCTAAAACTAAATTCTTATAAAATTCAGAAGCACCTTATATATGTACTAAGCACTGGAAAATTATGATAGTAGTTAGTTACCTGGTTAAAAAAAAATTTTAAGTAAAGTGTGTAAAAGCTGGATTGTAAGGGCCCAATTCAAATGCAGGTAGTGAGGAAGTAGGGGCAGTTAAGTGTAGATATTTACACTAGAGCATGTGATGAAGAAGGGAAGGGGTAAAGTAGAGTAGCAACTTAAGAGATCCGATGGGAACATCTTATTTATATATTTACTTACTTCCAGTCTTATTGAGCAGAGAAAGCAATGGCAACCCCGTCCAGTATTCTTGCCTGGAGAATCCCAGGGACGGGGGAGCCTGGTGGGCTGCCGTCTATGGGGTCGCACAGAGTCAGACACGACTGAAGCGACTTAGCAGCAGCAGCAGTCTTATTGAGAGATACCTGACATATAGCACAGTATAAGTTACAGGTACACAGCATAACAATCTGATTTACAGATGCCATGTAGTGATTGTCACAGTAAATTAGTGAACAGCCATCATCTCATACAGGTACAAAATTAAAGGAACTGAAAAGTAAATGATTTTTTTTTTCTTGTGATGAGAACTCTCAAGAGCTTCCCTGGTAGCTCAGCAGTAAAGAATTTGCTTGCGATGCAGGAAAAGCGGGTTTAATTCCTGGAGCAGGAAGATCCTCTGGAGAAGGAAATGGCAACCCACTCCAGAATTCTTGCCTGAGAAATCCCATGGCAGAGGAGCCTGGAGGGTTGTAGTCCATGGAGTCACAAGAGTCGCATGAGATTTAGCAACTAAACCACCACCAGAACTCAGGATTTACTCTCTTGACTTTCATAGGTAACATACAGCAGTGCTAATTATATTTATCACGTTACACATTATATCCCTAGTACTTACTTATCTCACAACTGGAAGTTTGTACCTTTTGACTGCCTTCATTCAATCACCCAATTTCCCCTCCCTTGATAGCCCCTCCACCCCATCCCTGTTTCTGGTAACACAGACCTATCTCTTTTTCCAGGAGTTTGTTTTTGAAGTATAGTTGACCTACAATGCTACATTAGTTCCTACTAGACAACATAGTGATTTGATATTTCTATAGATTTCAAATTGATCGCCAAAGCAAGTCAAGATATGTCACCATTAGGGAGTATCTTTTATAACAGATGGAATCTATTCATGTTATTCAACAAAAGGGAAAAAAGAGTAAGTTTAGAATATTTGATGGAGTGAAGTTTCAGCAAATACAGGAAGTAACGAGAGTGAGAACACAGACTAAAGATGGTGCAATCACGTCAGGTAAGTTCCATCTCCTCAGGGAAGCTGTGAGTAAAATCATTTGCTAAGAAAGAGGTGGGGAAGGGGACTGAATCTTTGGGAAACTGAGGGAATGGAGATTAGCACAGATGTCCTTAAAAGTCCTTTCAGGAATCTCACTAGCTCAAGCTGCACGTAGATTGCCACCTCCTGTTAAACAGAGAGCTGACTAAAGGAGACAGTAGGAACCTTTTCATAGTCTAGGAAACTAGTGTGCCAAGCAAATTATAACAATAGAACTGTAGGGAAATGGCAACTCACTGCAGTATTCTTGCCTGGAGAATCCCAAGGACAGATGAGTCCATAGGGTCACTAAGAGTTGGACATGACTGAAGCAACTTAGTACACACACACACAGTCATGAAAACCTCAAACTTCTATAACTATTCTCAAATAGATATTGTAATAGATGATTATGTTCGTTTCAGTTGATTCTTATGTTTTAAAACCTATGCAGAATCTGCAAGATCCTAAGAGATGTGGGTACCCACCAAAGACAAACATACACACACACAATGATTTTTATGTCTTGGCTTTAGTTTGATAAGTTTAAATGGTACCACCTGGTGAATTATAGCTCTAGTACATGTATATCTATTCAGAACAATATAATAATTCATATTCTAAAAACTGAGTCAATGTTAGTATTTATAAACCTTGTAGATATTAGAATAAATAGTACCTTACTAAACTTAAGAATAGCAGCATATTCAGGTTTAAACATACTACCAACAGAATGCAGACATATGATTCAAAGTAATCTCAGGTGATTCTGGAAGAGATCACCAACAATGTTTAGAAAGTAACTATGATCAAAGATTAGAACATAAATACAGTAAAGAAACCTTGGGTTTTGGAGGAGTCAGAGTAAATATGAAATTAATACTGTACCTCTTGTAAGGTCTGAGACACAGAGTTCTTCTTGACACACTGGAAAGTGATGAAGAGTAAGTAACTCCCACCATAGTATCAGCCTAACTCATTATGATCCTTTAATTCAACTCCTCAAAAACATGAAAGGGAAGCAACTAGGGAATCCTGTTTATGGTCTATAACCTTAGCTCTGTGTTCAAGTTTTGTTTAAGTCTAATTGTGTATTTGACCTAAACTTCTCTCTCTGAGTTTCTCTCTCCTGAGATTATAGATGTGAAAACTAAGTTCACATGAATTAGCAGATATAAACCAACTGTCTTCCACAAACAATAGAGGCCAAGAACTTACAACAGGTATTCAGAAATAAAGTACAGGATTTCTAAAGGTCAGCCAGTGAACTGTAATCTCTCTTTTAGAAGCTTGAGAGCTTTCCTACATTCAGGTTCATAAAGAATCTCTATCCTATATTTTCTTATTATAAATTTCTTCTATTCTTAATCTTTTTGAAGTTTATCTCTCATAATTGTCATCAAAAATTCTGAACAATCTAGAAAGAGTTGAAAATCTAGAATAGTAGAACACTTTATTCAATTAAAGATATACTTTTCTGATATACAGCTTGGGTTTCATTCCTGACTCAACCACTTACTAGCTATGTATCCTTTTAAAAAAAATGGTAAATTCAGTAAAACTGAAATCGTTTCAAGCATCTTTTCTGATCACAATGCAGTAAGATTAGATGTCAACAACAGGCAAAAACTATTAAAAATACAAACGTATGGAGGCTAAACAACACACTTCTGAATAAGCAACAAATCACAGAAGAAATCAAAAAAGAAATCAAAATATGCATAGAAACAAATGAAAATGAAAACAAGACCCAAAACATATGGGATTCAGTAAAAGCCGTCCTAAGGGGAAGGTTCATAGCAATACAAGCTTAACTCAAGAAACAAGAGAAAAATCAATAAATAACATAGCTTTACACCTAAAGCAACTAGAAAAAGAAGACGTGAAGAACCCCAGGGTTAGTAGAAGGAAAGAAATCATAAAAAAAAATTAGGACAAAAGTGAATGAAAAAGAAACAAAGGAGACTATAGCAAAAATCAACAAAACTAAACGCTGGTTCTTTGAGAAGATAAATAAAATAGAAAAACCATTAGCCAGATTCATCAAGAAACAAAGGGAGAAGAATCAAAACAACAAAATTAGAAATGAAAATAGAGAAAGCACAACAGACAACACAGAAATACAAAGGATCATAAGAGACTACTATCAGCAAATATATGACAATAAAATGAACAACTTGGAAGAAATGGACAAATTCTTAGAAAAGTATAACCTTCAAAAACTGAACCAGGGAGAAATAAAAAATCTTAACAGACCCATTACAATCACAGAAATCTGCAATAAAAAATCTTCCAACGAAAGCCCAGGACCTGATGGCTTCACATGTGAATTCTACCAAAAATTTAGAGAAGAGCTAACACTTATCCTACTCAAACTCTTCCAGAAAGTTGCACAGGAAGGTAAACTGCCAAACTCATTCTATGAGGCCACCATCACCCTAATATAAAAACCAGACAAAGATGCCACAAAAAAAGAAAACTACAGGCCAATATCACTGATGAACATAGATGCAAAAATCCTCAACAAAATTCTAGCAAACAGAATCCAACAACCTATTAAAAAGATCATACATCATGACCAAATGGGCTTTATCCCATAGATGCAAGTATTCTTCAATATTTGCAAATCAATCAATGTGATACACTACATTAATAAATTCAAAGATAAAAACCATATGATTATCTCAATAGATGCAGAGAAAGCCTTTGACAAAATTCAACATCCATTTATGATAAAAACCCTCCAAAAAGCAGGCATAGGAGGAACATACCTCAACATAATAAAAGCCATATATAATAAACCCACAGCAAACATTATCCTCAGTGGTGAAAAATTGAAAGCATTTTCCCTAAAGACAGGAACAAAACAAGGGTGCCCACTCTCACCACTACTATTCAACATAGTTTTGGAAGTTTTAGCAACAACAATCAGAGAAGAAAAATAAATAAAAGGAATCTAGATTGGAAAAGAAGAAGTAAAACTCACACTGTTTGCAGATGACGTGATCCTCTACACAGAAAACCCTAAAGACTCCACCAGAAAATTGCTAGAGCTAATCGGATGTGATGACACAGGAGCGGTGGCTGAGATGGCGCAGGAGTGGTCGAGAGGAGCTACCCCACGTACAAGGTCAGGGGAGGCAGCTGTGAGGAGCTACCCCACGTCCACGGTAAGGAGCAGCAGCTATGCTTTGCTGGAGCAGCCGTGAATAGATACACCACGTCCAAGGTAAAGAAACCTAAGTAAGACGGCTGGCACTGAGAGAGGGCATCAAAGGGCAGACAGACTGAAACCACAGTCACAGACAACTAGCCAATCTGATCACATGGACCACAGCCTTGTCTAACTCAATGAAACTAAGCCATGCCGTGTGGGGCCACCCAAGACGGACAGGTCATGGTGGAGCGGTCTGACAGAATGGGGTCCTCTGGAGAAGGGAATGGCAAAACATTCAATATTCTTGCCTTGAGAACCCCATGAACGGTATGAAAAGGCTATATTTTTGATAGGACACTGAAAGATGAGCTCCCCAGGTTGGTAGGTGCCCAGGATGCTACAGGAGATCAGTGGAGAAATAACTACAGAAAGAATGAAGGGATGGAGCCAAAGCAAAAACAGCACCCATTTGTGGATGGGACTGGTGATAGAAGCAAGGTCCAATGCTGTAAAGAGCAATATTTCATAGGAACCAGGAATGTTAGCTCCATGAATCAAGGCAAATTGGAAGTGGTCAAACAGGAGATGGCAAGAGTGAACATCGACATTCTTGGAATCAGTGAACTAAGATGGACTAGAATGGGTAAATTTAACTCAGAAGACCATTATATCTACTACTGTGGACAGGAATCCCTTAGAAGAAATGGAGTAGTCAACATAGTCAACAAAAGAATCCAAAGCACAAATTGGATGCAATCTCCAAAAGGAGAATGCAATCATCTCCAGAATGATCTTTATTTGTTTCTAAGGTAAACTATTCAATATCACAGTAATCCAAGTTTATGCCCGGACCAGTAATGTTGAAGAAACTGAAGTTGAATGGTTCTATGAAGACCTACAAGACCTTCTAGAGCTAACACTCAGAAGAGATGCCCTTTTCATTATAGGGGACTGGAATGCAAAAGTAGGAAGTCAAGAAACACCTGAAGTAACAGGCAAATTTGGCCTTGGAGTACAGAATGAAGGAGGGCAAAGACTAGTAGAGTTTTACCAAGAGAATGCACTGGTCATAGCAAACACTTTCTTCCAACAACACAAGAGAAGACTCTTCACATGGGCATCACCAGATGGTCAACACCGAAATCCGATTGATTATATTCTTTGCAGCCAAAGATGGAGAAGCTCTATACAGTCAGCAAAAACAAGACCAGGAGCTGACTGTGGATCAGATAATGAACCCCTTATTGTAAAATTCAGAGTTAAATTGAAGAAAGTGGGGAAAACCACTACACCATTCAGGTATGACCTACATCATATCCCTTATGACTATACAGTGGAAGTGAGAAATAGATTAAAGGGACTAGATCTGATAGACAGACTGCCTGATGAACTATGGACAGAGGTTCGTGATATTGTACAGGAGACAGGAATCAACACCATCCCCAAGAAAAAGAAATGCATAAAAGCAAAATGGCTGTCTGAGGAACCTTACAAATAGCTGTGAAAAGAAGAGAAGTGAAAAGCAAAGGAGAAAAGGAGAGATATACCCATTTGAATGCAGAGTTCTAAAGAATAGCAAGGAGAGATAAGAACGCCTTCCCCAGCACTGCAGAGTTCTAAAGAATAGCAAGGAGAGATAAGAACGCCTTCCCCAGGGATCAATGCAAAGTAATAGAGGAAAACAATAGAATGGGAAAGACTAGAGATCTCTTTAAGAGAATTAGAGATACCAAGGGAATATTTCATGCAAAGATGGGCTCGATAAAGGACAGAAATGGTATGGATCTAACAGAAGCAGAAGATATTAAGATGAGGTGGCAAGAATACACAGAAGAACCGTGCAAAAAATATCTTCACAACCCAGATAATCACAATAGTGTGATGACTCACACTCACCTAGAGCCAGACATCCTGGTATGTGAAGTCAAGTGGGCCTTAGGAAGCATTACTATGAAAAAAGCTAGTAGAGGTGATGGAATTTCAATTGAGCTATTTCAAATCCTAAAAGATGATGCTGTGAAAGTGCTGCACTCAATATGTCAGCAAATTTGGCAAACTCAGCAGTGGCCACAGGACTAGAAAAGGTCAGTTTTCATTCCAATCCCAAAGAAAGACAACCAAAGAATGCTCAAACTACTGCACAACTGCACTCATCTCACACACTAGCAAGATAATGCTCAAAATTCTCCAAGCCAGGCTTCAGCAATATGTGAACCGTGAACTTCCAGATGTTCAAGCTGGATTTAGAAAAAGCAGAGGAACCAGAGATCAAATTGCCAACAACCGATGGATCATCAAAAAAGCAAGAGAGTTCCAGGAAAACATCTATTTCTGCTTTATTGACTATGCCAAAGCCTTTGACTGTGTGGATCACAATAAACTGTGGAAAAGTCTGAAAGAGGTGGGAATACCAGACTATCTGACATGCCTCTTGAGAAACCTGTATGCAGGTCAGGAAGCAACAGTTAGAACTGGATATGGAACAACAGACTGGTTCCAAATAGGAAAAGGAATACATCAAGGCTGTATATTGTCACCCTGCTTATTTAACTTATATGCAGAGTACATCAAGAGAAAAGCTGGGCTGTATGAAGCACAAGCTGGAATCAAGATTGCCAGGAGAAATATCAATAACCTCAGATATGCAGAGGTGCATATCTTAAGTCAGAAAGTGAAGAAGAACTAAAGAACCTCTTGATGAAAGTGCAAGAGGAGAGTGGAAAAGTTGGCTTAAAGCTCAATGTTCAGAAAACTAAGATCACGGCATCCGGTCCCATCATTTCATGGCGAATATATGGGGAAACAGTGGAAACAGTGGCTGACTTTAGTTTTTGGAGTCTCCACAATCACTGCAGATGGTGACTGCAGCCATGAAATTAAAATACCCATTCTCCTTGGAAGGAAAGTTATGACCAATCTAGACAACATATTAAAAAGCAGAGACATTACTTTGTCTACAAAGGTCTGTCTAGTCAAGGCTATTGCTTTTCCAGTGGTCATGTATGGATGTGAGAGTTGGAGTATATGATTATTTCAACAGATGCAGTGAAAGCCTTGACAAAATTCAACATCCATTTATGATAAAAACCCTCAAAAAAACAGGAATAGAAGGAACATACCTCAACATAATAAAAGCTATATATGACAAACCCACAGCAAACATTATCCTAAATGGTGAAAAACTGAAAGCATTTCCCCTAAAATGAGGAACAAGACAAGGATGCCCACTCTCACTACTACTATTTGACATAGTTTTGGAAGTTTTGGCCACAGCAATCAGAGCAGAAAAAGAAATAAAAGGAATCCAGATTGGAAAAGAAGAAGCAAAACTCTCACTGTTTGCAGATGACATGATCCTCTACATAGAAAACCCTAAAGATTCCACCAGAAAATTACTAGAGCTAATCAACGAATATAGTAAATTTGCAGGATATAAAATTAACACAAAGAAATCCCTTGCATTCCTGTATACCAACAATGAAAAAACAGAAAGAGAATCAAGGAAACAATTCCATTCACTATCACAACAAAAAGAATGAAATACTTAGGAATATACCTACCTAAAGAAGCAAAAGACCTATGTATAAAAAACTATAAAACACTGGTGAAAGAAATCAAAGAAGACACAAATAGATGGAGAAATATACTGTGTTCATGGATCAGAAGAATCAATATAGTGAAAATGAATATACTACCCAAAGCAATCTATAGATTCAATGCAAACCCTATCAAGCTTCCAACGGTATTCTTCAGAGAACTAGAACAAATAATTTCACAATTTGTATGGAAATATTAAAAAACCTCAAATAGCCAAAGCAATCTTGAGAAAGAAGAATGGAATTGGAGGAATCAACCTGCCTGACCTCAGGCTATACTACAAAACCACTGTCATCAAGACAGTATGGTACTGGCACAAGGACAGAAGTATAGATCAATGGAACAGAATAGAAAGCCCAGAGATAAATCCACACACCTATGGACACCTTATCTTTGACAAAGGAGGCAAGAATATACAGTGGAGAAAAGACAATCTCTTTAACAAGTGGTGCTGGGAAAACTGGTCAACCACTTGTAAAAGAATGAAACTAGAACACTTTCTAACACCATACACAAAAATAAACTCAAAATGGATTAAAGATCTAAATGTAAAACCAGAAACTATAAAACTCCTAGAGGAGAACATAGGCAAAACACTCTCCGACATAAATCACAGCAGGATCCTCCATGACCCACCTCCCAGAATATTGGAAATAAAAGCAAAAATAAGCAAATGGGACCTAATTAAACTAAAAAGCTTCCGCACAACAAACGAAACTGTAAGCAAGGTGAAAAGACAGCCTTCAAAATGGGAGAAAATAATAGCAAACAAAGCAACTGACAAAGAATTAATCTCAAAAATACACAAGCAACTTCTGGAGCTCAATTCCAGAAAAATAAACAACCCAATCAAAAAGTGGGCCAAAGAACTAAACAGACACTTCTCCAAAGAAGACATACAGATGGCTAACAAACACATGAAAAGATGCTCAACATCACTCATTATCAGAGAAATGCAAATCAAAACAACAATGAGGTACCATTTCACGCCCATTAGAATGGCTGCTATCCAAAAGACTACAAGCAATAAATGCTGGAGAGGGTGTGGAGAAAAGGGAACCCTCTTACACTGTTGGTGGGAATGCAAACTAGTACAGCCACTATGAAGAACAGTGTGGAGATTCTTCAAAAAACTGGAAATAGAACTGCCATATGACCCAGCAATCCCACTGCTGGGCATACACACTGAGGAAACCAGACTTGAAAGAGACACGTGTACCCCAATGTTCATCACAGCACTGTTTATAACAGCCAGGACATGGAAGCAGCCTAGATGCCCATCAGCAGATGAATGGGTAAGGAAGCTGTGGTACATATACACAATGGAATATTATTCAGCCATTAAAAAGAATACATTCGAATCAGTTCTAATGCAGTGGATGAAACTGGAGCCTATTATACAGAGTGAAGTAAGCCAGAAAGAAAAACACCAATACAGTATACTAACACATATATATGGTATTTAGTCAATCGGTAAATATAACCCTGTATGTGAGACGTCAAAAGAGACACAGATAAATAGAACAGTATTTTGGACTTTATGGGAGAGGGCGAGGGCGGGATGATATGGGAGAATGGCATGGAAGCACGTAAATTATCATATGTGAAACAAATTGCCAGTCCAGGTTCAATGCATGATACAGGGTGCTCGGGGCTGGTGCACCGGGATGACCCGGAGGGATGGGATGGGGAGGGAGGTGGAAGGGGGGTTCTGGAAGGGGAAAACATGTACACCCATGGTGGATTCATGTCAATGTATGGCAAAACAAATACAATATTGTAAAGTTAAAAAATAGAAAATAAACTAATTAAAAAAGAAAGAAAGCTGAGCACCGAAGTATTGATGCTTTTGAACTGTGTTGTTGGAAAAGACTCTTGAGAGTCCCTTGGACTGCAAGAAGATCCAACCAGTCCATCCTAACGGAGATCAGCCCTGGGTGTTCATTGGAAGGACTGATGTTGAAGCTGAAACTCCAATATTTTGGCCACCTGATCCAAAGAGGTGACTCATTTGAAAAGACCCTGATACTGGGAAAGATTGAGGACAGGAGGAGAAGGGGATGACAGAGGATGAGATTGTTGAATGGCATCACTGACTCAATGGGCATGGGTTTGGGTGGACTCAGGGAGTTAGTGATGGACCAGGAGGCCTGGCGTGCTGCGGTTCATGGGCTCGGAAAGAGTTGGACACTACTGAGCGACTGACCTGAACTGAACTGAATCAATAAATATAGTAAAGTTGCGGGGTATAAAATTAATGCACAGACATCCCTTGCATTCCTATACACTAACAATGAGAAAATAGAAATGGAAATTAAGGAAACAATTCCATCACCTTTGCAATGAAAACAATAAAATACTTAGGAATAAATCTACCTAAAGAAAAAAAAGACCTATATATAGCAAACTATAAGACACTGATGAAAGAAATCAAAGATGACACAAATAGATGGAGAAATATACCATGTTCATGGATCAGAAGAGTCAATATATTGAAAATGATTATACTACCCAAAGCAATTTATAGAGTCAATGAAATCCCTATCAAGCTACCAATGGTATTTTTCACAGAACTAGAACAAATAATTTCACAGTTTTTATGGAATTACAAAAAACCTCGAATAGCCAAGGCAATCTTGAGAAAGAAGAATGGAACTGGAGGAATCAACCTGCCTGACTTCAGAGTATACTACATCATGAAGTCATCAAGAAAGTCATCAAGAAAATATGGTATGGCAGAAAGACAGAAATATAGATCAATGGAACAAAATAGAAAGCCCAGAGATAATTTCATGCACCTATGGACACCTCCTCTTTGACAAAGGAGGCAAGAATATACAATGGAGAAAAGACAATCTCTTTAACAAGTGTTGCTGGGAAAACTGGTCAACCACTTGTAAAAGAATGAAACTGGAACACTTTCTAATACCCTACACAAAAATAAACTCAAAATGGATTAAAGATCTAAATGTAAGACCAGAAACTATAAAACTAGAGGAAAACATAGGCAAAACACTCTCTGACATAAACCACAGTGGGATCCTCTATGACCCACCTCCCAGAGTAATGGAAATAAAAGCAAAAAGTAAACAAATGGGACCTAATTAAACTTAAAAGATTTTGCACAATGAAGGAAACTATAAGCAAAGTGAAAGACATTCTTCAGAATGGGAGAGAATATTAGCAAACAAAGCAACTGATAAAAATTAATCTCAAAAATATACAAGCAGCTCATGCACCTCAATACTAGAAAAATAAAAGACTCAATCAAAAAATGGGCCAAAGAACTAAACAGACATTTCTCCAAAAAAGATATACAGATGGCTAACAAATACATGAAAGGATGCTCAACATCACTCATTATCAGAGAAATGCAAATCAAAACTACAATAAAGTACCATCTCACACCAGTCAGAATGCCTGCCATCAAAAAGTCTACAAACAATGAATGCTGGAGAGGGAGCTCTCTTACACTGTTGGTGGGAATGCAAAGTAGTACAGCCGCTATGGAGAACAGTGTGGAGATTCCTTAAAAACTGGAAATAGAACTGCCATACGACCCAGCAATCCCACTGCTGGGCATACACACAGAGGAAACCAGAATCGAAAGAGACACGTGTACCCCAATATTCATCACAGCGCTGTTTACACTAGCTAAGACATGGAAGCAACCTAGATGTCCATCAGCAGATGAATGGATAAGAAATTTGTGATAGACATACACAGTGGAATATTACTCAGTTATTAAAAAGAATGCATTTGAATCAGTTCTAATGAGGTGGATGAAACTGGAGCCTATTATACAGAGTGAAGTAAGTCAGAAAGAAAAACACCAATACAGTATATTAATGCATATATATGAAATTTAGAAAGATGGTAACGATGACCCTATATGCGAAACAGAAAAAGAGACACAGAGATAAAGAACAGACTTTTGGACTCTGTGGGAGAAGGTGAGGGTAGGATGGTTTGAGAGAACAGTGTTGTAACATGTATATTACCATATGTGAAATGATCGCCAGTGCAGGATCGATGCGTGAGACAGGGAGCTCATGCTCCTGAGACATGGGCTGGTGCACTGGGATGACCCTGAGGGATGGGATGGGGAGGGAGGTGGGTGGGGTGTTCAGGATGGGGGACACATGTACACTCATGGCTGATTCATGTCAATGTATGGCAAAAACCACTAGAGTATTGTAAAGTAATTAGCCTCCAATTAAAATAAATTAATTAATTTAAAAAATTGTAGTTGATTTGCAATGTTGTGTTGGCTTCAGGTGTTCAGCAAAGAGATTCTGATGTGAAGAGCCAATTCATTGGAAAAGACCCTGATGCTGGGAAAGACTGAGAGCAGGAGGAGAAGGGGATGACAGAGGATGAGAGGGTTGGATGGCATCACTGACTCAATGGACATGAGTTTGAGCAAACTCCGGGAGACAGTGAAGGACAGGGAGGCCTAGCATGCTGCAGTCCATGGGGTCGCAAAGAGCTGAACACAACTTAGTGACTGAACAACAACATGTTTGCAGATTATACTCCATTGTGAGTTATTAAAAGTTAGTATCTATGATTCAGTGTGCTATACACTATATCCTCACTGCCTATCTATTGTATACATCTAGCTATGTGTTTTTGGGGAGAAGGAACTGGTAACCCACTCTAGTATTCTTGCCTAGAGAATCCTGTGAACAGAGGAGCCTGGTGGGCTGTTGTCCATAGGGTCGCACAGAGTCAGACACGACTGAAGCAACTTAGCGTGCATGCATGCATTGGAGAGGGGAATGGCAACCCACTCCAGTACTCTTGCCTGGAGAATCCCAGCGACAGAGGAGCCTGGTGGGCTGCCGTCTATGGGGTCACACAGAGTCGGACACGACTGAAGAAACTTAGCAGCAGCAACACCATGTGTCTTTGGGTAAATGGCTTTATCTTTCTGTGCCAAAATTTTCTCCTCTGTAGAACAGCAATTTGTACTTAAATCATAAGCCTGTGACAGGAATTAATGAAATGAGCTAGCATACATAAAGCACCAAGAAGACTGCCTAGTATTTAGCAAGTGTCTTTTTTATCATAGTTTGTAAATACACATACATACTTTAGTGTGTAGAAATGGAGATAAATAAAAGACTAAGTAGCATGTTCAACAAATAAGTTGTATAATAATATATTCTCAAAAAAATAATATATTCTTACAAGTAAGAAGCTTTCAAAAAAAGAGATATGCCTTTCAGGTAAGTCTTTCCATATTCATACACAACCAAATAAGGCAACGTAGTGCACATGTTGGATGAGGTAGGACATAGATAAAATGTATTATGTTACTTGACTGAATGGTAAGGCTAGTACAGTTCTACAAACACATGGCTACTCCATGAGAGGATTATACATCAAACCACTAAAAGATTCAGACTTGGCATTCTAAAAAGTGAAAGTGTTGGTCACTCAGTCGTGTCCTACTTTTTGCAACCCCATGGACTATAGCCTACCAGGCTCCTCTGTCCATGGAATTCAACAGGCAAGAATGCTAGAGTGGGTTTCCACTCCCTTCTCCAGGGGATTTTTCCAACCCAGGGATTGAACTTGGGGTATCAGCATCCTAAATGTACATGCATATATACACACATATGCAAACACATATACACACAATCATTCTAAGTATATAAAAATCCTCACAGGAATATGAAAGGAATGGGTCATTGGGATGTTTTGATGAATGGATCTGATTTGCTGATGATATGATCATCATTTATTGCTTCTACTGAATGTCAAATTGTAGAGACATGGGTTCAGCAAGTTTAAACACCAAAATAGGCTTCAGATGAATTCCTTGACATCTCTCTCCTTGGAGGCCATTAGGAGGA
Source organism: Giraffa tippelskirchi (assembly GCF_054371585.1). Taxonomy (NCBI): domain Eukaryota; kingdom Metazoa; phylum Chordata; class Mammalia; order Artiodactyla; family Giraffidae; genus Giraffa; species Giraffa tippelskirchi. The sequence continues at coordinate 110,624,926 of NC_137278.1, read as the reverse complement.
CTGACAAGTACTTACTTTCAGAACAAGTGCTCAAATCTTATGAACAATCAGGGAAGAGGATACAGCAGAGTTGAGAAAATAGAAAAATGTTATAAAATAATTTTTCCACAGTTTCTTCAAGTTTATGGGAACTTTCATCTATAAGGTTACAACTAGCATTAATTTATTATAAAACTCTGGAAAAATTTAAAATAACAATTTGGTCATTGCTTGTATGACAATCTTTTGTTGGATAATAATAGTAAATAAAATTAATAATAAGTAGCCCTTACTGAGGACTCAATATATGGATGCCAGGCATTGGGTTTTCATTTTGCTTAATTTTGATAATGATTTATTTACTTCTCATTATTCATATAATAAACAATTACGCTATGACAGACAAATGTGGGAAATAAGATTCAGATTAGGTCACTTGCCCACACTTAACTAGTGAATGACAGAGTTGGTGAGAAGCTCACACTCTTCCAACTCCTCTGCTGCTCTACCATCATTCACCCTCAGAGCTTTGAACAATCAGTATATAGTTTGACAAAAACACATACCACTTTTACCTCTATGTACATCAAAGTCCTACAAACTTCTCCAACTTCAGTGTAACTTAATGGAGTAGAACAAATCAGTTTATCCATGTTGTGTTCTATTCAGGCTTCATGGCATTCACATTTGATACATTAGCTCTGTTTACTCTCTGCTTTTCTTGCTGAAACTGACTCTCATCTTCAGACAGTTTTCAGTAGCAGTAAAATTAATCTTTCACAGGTAATTCTATGAAGAAACGGTTAGAAGTTAAGACACAAAAAGATATAATTAAGTCACATGCCATTTTCCAATGTCTTCTGCCTTCAAAGACAAAACCCAGCAAACAGGGATCTTCACCAATAGAAAAACAAAATGCATTCTGACATAGTGTACACCAAAAGAAATAGTATTCCAAAATACTCATTTTCCTCTTTTAAAATGTTACTTTGAAATGCCAGCCTGTAATTTCCAGACAGCAAAAACTACTGTAAAAATCAAAGGGAAGTTATTGGTTTTTGTCTGAACAACACATTCAATGTGCAACTTTAGTGCTTTAGTTTGGGATGTAGGGAGTTGGATATTCTGCATATTTCTTCCCTGTAATTCAATATGGCATGTCTAATAGCACAAATCAGCTCTTTTTTGGATGTAGAGACAAGACGCGGGGGTAGGTGACAATGGTTCCAGTAACAGGGACTACCTACGTGCAATTAACAACACAGTGCGCAATTCATGCAATTCCATTTTTACTTTGCAAATGTGCCACAAAATTTCAACTGGGTGCTCAACAGGGAGGTGGGGAAGAAATGTCTCAAGAAATATTTTTAAATCCTCAAGAATTCTATTTCAAATATCTTAAGTCTATACCTACTTTATTTATTGACACAGGTTCTATAAAGTGCTTCCATGTAATCAACCGCTTTAATTGACCTTGACACTGATTTTGTGTCAGGCCTAAATTCCATTCCTTCTTCTTGATGTTCATGATAAACTTCTCAAGCATCGCCCTACTCAGAGAGCTGGCAGGTCATTTTTCACTACTATTTCATGCAGCTCAGTGTTAAAGAAGTCTTTTTCTCTGAGAATGATTCTGTTTATCTAAACCACTTAAAACTTAGACTCAAATGTCTCAGATAACAATAATACAAATGGCAAACATTGTGTAAAATTTAAAAAAGTGATTTTGATTATAGAAATTATTGAGTCATTCCCTTCTTCCTCCTCCCCAAACAACTCAGTAAACAAACAAAGGCAAGCAATTAAAAAATATGAGGTGATGAAAAAGTCTGACTGGAAAGGTGAAAATTATAGGTCGTCTGTGGAAGAAAAAGCAACTGCTCAATGCATGATAAAATCTAGTCCAGGTAATAGTAAGAAAATGACTGCTCAGTTTAGACGAAGGCTTAAGTTAAAGAGAAGCAACACATAGAGCTTCCTAGGTGGAAGGAACCTGTCTGCCAAAGCAGGAGATGTAAGAGATGTGGGTTCAGTCCCTAGGTTGGGAAGATCCCCTGGAGGAGGAAATGGCAACCCACTCCAGTATTCTTGCCTGAAGAATCCCATGGACTGAGGAGCCTGGTGGGCTACAGTCTATGGGTTTGCAAAGAGTCAGATACAACTGAAGCAACTTAGTACGCACGCATGCACACACGCGTGTGCACACACACACACAACCCATAGGGAACCCAGGAAACAGATGAAGGTGTCACCAAGAAATGTAAAGCTAGTGTCTTTGGTGCAGTGAAGGGAGGAGAAAAGACATGTAAGAGACTGTGATTGGCCAGCAATGAGGGATGCTGAAGAAATGTCTTGCTAGGACAGTGTGACTGATGACCAGAACTACCACTTACATGAGAGAGAAAATGACGTTAATGGTAGCAGTAGGAAGCAGATTGTTACTAAACAACATAAAGATAACCCATCTATAGAGACTCCCTGCTGGTGTCTAGCTCCCCTTTCAAGGAGGAGAGGCTTCCCTGGGAGTTAGTGTTACCCTAGATCTACCTGTAGTTGCAGTGGTAATAACACCACTGACTATTTCAGGTACTAAATAAATTCCTTGGAAACTAAATGAATTTCGTGAATAGAGTGTGAGTTACTGAAAAAACAATCTAAGTATCAATTTAACCCCTTTAGAATTAGAGAAGATAAAGGACAGAGAGAAACAAGAAGTTGTGAGATGCCCTAAGTCATCTCCTTTGTACATGTTGTTTTAAAAACAATGAGAGGAATTTTGAGGGGTCTAGATACAAAATAATCTTGCTATTAATTTAGGTATATATACTTTTTACCCACTTTGGAAGTCATGAGAAATTTCAGCACTACTGTGCTCTCTAACTGGTACTGAATATAACACGCCATAATGATTCAGAAAATAAATGCCTAAGTTGTTGATATATGGTTTCTCACACAGAGAAACCAAATCAATTCCCTTTTATGGTTCACAAATCTCACTATTACGTATCTGGTTCTTTCAAATGGCTCAAGCCTGATTTTAGTCTAGGTTGGCACTGTCTTGATGCAGTTGGTGAATCACACCCTAAATAAAAAAGATGGACTATTTTCCAGGCTCCTCTAGCAGTGAAAGGTCACTGCATTTTTGTGCCTAATTGACAAATTTTCAGAGGGATGCCCACTCCCAATATAATGGCCAATGGAGAGACTACACCTGAACTGTGCTGAGCTTTTTGATCTAAAGATTTCAACTCTCTCACTGTTAATGAAGGGTGGTGTTGGCGGCAATATGTAAAGCAGATAGTGTAAAGCTGAAGGCCTACTAATAAAATTCTCCAGTACTCTTGGGCTTAATTCACTTTTAAATCCATGCAAATGAGGGAAGAGTGACTTCTCTATAACAGAGAATTGGGCATGAGTTGCAGCTTCTTGAGTACAGGATGCCCTAACAAGTAGACTGAAGCAACATGAAGTGCTACATGGTTCTGAATGAAAATAACTGTTAAACTAGAATTAGATACTATTGTATACCTTCACGTGAAAAGGAAATAAAGACATTTCAGAAAAGCAAAACCTGGGTATTAAATATCAACCGACCTTCAATAAAGGAAATTCTAGAAGGAAACTGAACCAGAAAGAAAAGGTGATATGCAAGAAGTAATAGAGATCAAAGAAAATCATAAATGTGTGAGTGAATCTAATGAAATGATAACCACATAATGTGACAGGATTAATAATAATTTGGAAGACAAAAATAAAAATTGCTCTTGTGGAATCAAAACACTGGGAAACAGTTCTATGGAAATTGAAAGAAAGTAACAGAAGTCAAAGCATACTATATTATTCAGAAGGAGCACGGGGATACTGATTAACTTTGTTTTGTTAAATGTGAACATTAAATGTTTAAGGGTGATGATTAAAGAATTAAAGTATAACTTCTAAATCAGTATAGGAAGGTATAAAATGTAAAAATATCTCAAACAATTCCAAAGAAGGTATTCTAGTATTAAAAAAAGGAAAAACAGAATAAATTGAAAGCTAAAAGTATCACTAAAATAAGCACAAATACAGCAAAGGAAACCATAAAATAAAAAGACAACCTACAGAATGGGAGAAAGTATTCACAAATGATACAACCTACAAGGGATTACTATCAAAAATATACAAACAGCTCATACACCACAGTATCAAAAACAAACAAACAACCCAATCAAAAAATGGGCAAAACATCTAAATAGATATTTCTCCAAAAAAGATATATAGACGGCCAATAGGCACACAAAAAAATGTTCAATGCCACTAATTATTAAAGAAATGCAAATCAAAACTTCACTGAGATACTATGTCACTCTGGTCAGAATGGCCATCATTACAAAGTCTACAAATAACAAATGCTGGGGAAGGTGTAGAGAAAATAAGGACACTCCTACACTATTGGTGGGAATATAAACTGGTAAAACTACTATGGAAAATATTCACTGGTGGCTCAGATGGTAAAGAACCTGACTGCAATGCAAGAGACCCAGGTTTGATCACTGAATCGGGAAGATCCTCTGGAGAAGGGAATGGCAAACCACTCCAGTATTCTTGCTTGGAGAATTCTGTAGACAGAAGAGCCTGGTGAGCTACAGTCCATGAGGTTACAAAGAGTCAGACATGACTGAGTGATGAATACTTCCCCAACACACTATCGAGAACAGTATATAGATTAGGTAAAACACTAAAAACATAGTTATCATATGATCCTGTGATCCCATTTCTGGGCATATATCTGATGATAACTCTAATTATAATTCACACAGATACATGCACCCCAATGTTCACTACAGCACTGTTTACAATAGCCAGGACATGGAAAGCAACAAATTTCTATCAACAGATGAATGGGTAAAGAAAATGTTGTATATATACACAATGGAATATTACTCAGCCATAAAAAGAATGAAATAGTACCATTTGCAGAAACAACAGAGGGACTAGAGATTATCATACTAAGTGAAATGAGTCAGATAAAGAAATACAAATATCATGGTGTCATTTATATGTGGAATCGAATATAAAAGGTACAAATGAACTTATTTACAAAACATAAATAAACCCACAGACATAGAAAGCAAATTTATGGTTACCAAAGAGGAAAGGAGGCTGGGGGAGGGATAAATTAGGAATTTGGGATTAACATATTCACACTACCAACAAGGGCCTACTATATAATACAAGGATTTTTACTCAACATTTTGTAATAACCTATAAGGGGAAATAATCTAAAAAAGCATGTGTGTGTGTATATGTGAATAAATGCTAATTTCACTTCAGTCATAACTGACTGTTTGCGACCCCACAGACTGTAGCCCTGCAGGCTCTTCTGTCCATGAGATTCTCTAGGCAAGAATACTGGAGTGGATTGCCATGCCCACCTCCAGGGGATCTTCCCAACCCAGGGATAGAACATGCATCTCTTATGTCTCTTGCACTGGCAGGCAGGTTCTTTCCCACTAGCGCCACCTGGGAAACCCGATGAAAAAATAAATGCAAATATATTCAAAATACAATAAATATAAAGTAATTCAGTTCATCAGTTAACAAAATGCATTTTCAGATTGTGTTAAAGTATCCTATGTTGTTTAAAGAGACATATGTAAAACATAGGACAAAATACTAAATACTAAAATACTAAATACTAAACACTAAATACTAAAATACCAAACTACTAAAAATCAAGTTTGTGAAACTTGATGGTGGTGGTTTAGTCGCTAAGTAGTGTCTGACTCCTGCAACCCCATGGACTGTAGCCTGCCAGGCTCCTCTGCCCATGGGATTCTCCAGGCAAGAACACTGGAGTGGGTTGACATTTCCTTCTCCATTGTGAAACTTAGGTATAGCTATATTACTATCAAACAAAGTTTAAAAAAGAAATATATTGCTAAAGATAAAAAAGGGCAATGCAATATAACATTTAAACAGTTTTAATTAGTCAGGAAGACATAATTTGGTAATTCTAAATCACTTAGTACTTAATAATACAAACTAAAAAGGCATGAAGCAAAAAGTGAAATAATTACAAAAAGACATTAACAAAGCTAAGTCAAAATGAGAAATTTATATTGTACTGGATGCAGAAAAAAATTAAATATATTTCTTAGGATCAGTAGACAAAATAAATGCATGAGCTTATGGAAGATCGGACCAATAGGAGAAAAACATGCCCAAGTATTAGACACACAGAGAAGTATTCAAAAATTAGAGGACAGATAGATTTCAGGAACAAATGGAGCATTTATGATAATGAATCACATATTAAGCTACAAATTAAGCCTTAATCAGTACAAAGACTCCAACATCAGGAAGTTACTAGTTTGGCACTCACCTCAAATATTTTTTTTATCATGTAGCCTTGAAAACATTAAGACAGAACTCATAAGCACATGACTGAGGAGGAAAAGGGGAGTATAAATGGGCACATGCAGAATCATATCATTCACAAAAAAATACTAACACAGTAAAAATATAAAAACCTGTATTTGAAGTTTTGAAATTCGAGTCACCATCTCTTAAAGGTAATAGATGAGGAGTAGGAGGGGACTAGGGAAACTCAGTTTTATTGTATATTTTATTTCTTAAAGCTAGTATTTATGCAGGTACTCATATCATTTTTATGCCTTTTTATATACCTGGGAATTTTATAATCAAAAATAAGCTAACTACTGTTCTGCATATTTCTTGCTGTGAGAAAATACAATTTGCAACAACTTATCTCTTTCGTAAAAAGATATATTGGTTCAGTAACTCAAAAATAACAAGAAAGTGGAGGAGGATCAAGATGGCGGAGTAGGAGGGTGTGGAGTTCACATTCCAGACAAATACATCAAAAATACATCTATATGCAGAGAAATTCACATAGAAAACCAACTGAAAGCTGGCAGAAGACCTCTTACACAACCAAAGCTGCAAAAAAGATCTCCATATAACCGGGTAGGATGGTGGAGAGACGGCATCAGGACAGGACTGACGCCCCTGGGAGGCATCTGTGAAGGAGAGAGGGTCCACGCAGGCAGGCCTTCACCTTGGGGAGCCCCCTTGCCTGCTGGAAGGTCTGCTGGGATAGAGAGAGGGGTGGAGGAGCCTGGAATCTGCCCCTCAGGGTGCATACATGCTGGCTTCCTAGTAATAAAAACAGAACTTGTTAACCATTAGGCCTTTACTATTCAAACTATTTACTGGACATCAGATATTCTTCATTCAAAAGGTTTGTGATTCATTTCTGTTTTTCACTGATTGCTAAAGCAAAACAGAAAACAAACTAAATAGAAAGACAAAAAGGAAAAAATATATCTGAAATAAGATATAACCACAATTATGGTCATAGAAGTATGATAGACCTGGTTACATATTTTTTTCTTAGTTATGTATGTATGTTTTTTCTTAATGCACTTTTCTAAAGGACTTTTCTCAACTGAAGTGCTCTCTCCCTCTCTATTCTCTTGCTCTCTCTTTTCTCTCATTCTCTCCTCAAATAACTTTATTTCTATCCCCAAAATAATTTATAATATTCTCTGAAGGCTAGTGTGTTCATGATTTTACATATACCATCCTATATCCAATCAATAAATTCATCATGTCAACCAAACAGGCTTGGTATCAAAGGCAGAGTCCAAGGGAAATACCTTTAGTTAGGGTTTCAGCACCAGGGCAAAATTTCCTTTTTACCAAAAAAGCAATTTAAGAGTTCTATTGATCAATACTCTAGTCCTTTCATTGACTGTCATAAAAGGGCAACCACCAATATTTCCATCATATTGTGCAGCCTTCATTTCATTCATGCATTTATGCACTCATTTATTCATCCATTTAACTAGAAACACCCATCCCTTTAACTAGAAAATAAAGGTTTATATTCCCTCTTCAAACTAAACTGCACTATACAGGCCTGGGTATAGCATGGTAAATGTACAGGAAAAACAGAAAACTATTTCAATTTGGCACTGGCTCCCAAGTAAAACTTACAATTACAGCCAAGTACTATTTCAGTAATACTATATTTAGTCTGAGAAGCCTTTACAAGTAGCTGAGGAAAGAAGAGAAGAAAAAGACAAGGGGAAAAGAGAAAGATATACCCAAATAAATACAGAATTCGAGAGAATAGGAAGTAGAGATAAGAAGGCCTTTCTTAAATGAACAATGTAAAGATACAGAGGAAAACAATAGAATGGGAAAGACCAGAGATCTCTTCAAAAAAAAACTGGAGATATCAAGGGAACATTTCATCAAGGATGGGCACAATAAACGACAGAAATGGTAAGGACCTAACAGAAGCAGAAAAGATAAAGAAGAGGTGGCAAGAATACATGGAAAAACTATACAAAAATGGTCTTAATGATCCAGATAACAACAATGGTGTGGTCACTCACCTAGAGCCAGACATCTTGGAGTGCAAAGTCAAGTGGGCTTAGGAAGCATTACTACAAACAAAGCTAGCGGAGGTGACAGAATTCCAGCTGATATATTTAAAATCATGAAAAATGATGTTGTTAAAGTGCAGCATTCAATATGTCAACAAATTTGGAAAATCCAGCAGTGGCCACAGGATTGGAAATGGTCAGTTTTCGTTCCGAATCCCAAAGAAAAGCAATGCCAAAGAATGTTCAAACCACCATACAACTGCGCTCATTTCACATGCTAGCAAGGTCATGCTCAAAATCCTTCAAACTAGGCTTCAGCAGTACATGAACTGAAAACTTACAGATCTACAAGCTGGGTTTTGAAGAGGCAGAGGAGTCAGAGATCAAATTCCCAACATTTGTTGGATGATGGAGAAAGCAAGGGAATTCCAGAGAAACATCTACTTCTGCTTAAAAGCCTTTGACTATGTGGATCACAACAAACTGTGGAAAATTCTTACAGAGATGGGAGTACCAGATCAACTTACCTGTCTCCTGAGAAACCTGTATGCAGGTCAGGAAGCAACAGTGACAACTGGACATGGAACAACAGACTGGTTCCAAATTGGGAAAGGAGTACAACAGGCGTATGTTGTCATCCTACTTATTTAACTTCTATTCAGAGTACCTCATGCAAAATGCCAGCTGGATGAATCAACAAGCTGGAATCAAGATTGCTGGGAGAAATATAAATAACTGCAAATATGCAGATGATACCACTCTAATGGAAGAAAGTGAAGAGCAACTAAAGAGCCTCTTGATGAGGGTGAAAGAGGAGAGTGGAAAAAAAGAAACCTGGCTTGACACTCAACATTAAACACTAGTATCATAGCATCCAGTCCCATCACTTCATAGCAAATGTAAGGGGAAAAAGTGGAAGCAGTGACAGACTTTAATTTCCTGGGCTCCAAAATCACTGTGGATGGCGAGAGCAGCTATGAAATTAAAAGACACTTGCTCCTTGGAAGGAAAGCTATGACAAACCTAGACTTCATATTCAAAAGCAGAGACATCACTTTGCCGACAAAAGTGCATATATTCAAAGCTAGTTACCCTAGTAACTTTCACAGTATAGCAGAACATGATAAATTGTTGCTGTTCAGTTGCTAAGTCTTGTCTAACTATTTGGGACCCCATGGCCTGCAGCATACCAGGCTCCTCTGTCTTCCACTCTCTCCTGAAGTTTGCTCAAATGCGTGTCCATTAAGTCGGTGATGCTGTCTAACCATCTCATCCTCTGCTGCCCTCTTCTCCTTTTGCCTTCAATCTTTCCCAGCAACAGTGTCTTTTCCAATGAGTCAGCTCTTCGCATCAGGTGGCCAAAGGATTGAAGCTACACATTTAGCATCAGTTCTTGATAGCTTATGGTGAAGGATGTCAGATTCGTGATCTCCAAAGAAGATTTAGCTTCCGGACCAGGGACCAGGCCTGATCACTCAAGAGATTTTGTGTAGCAGAGTTTTGTTATAGTATAAAAAGGGACAGATAAAGCTTCTGACATGGACATCAGAATGGGAGAGAGAGTGTCCCACTCAGCAAGGGAGTTACATACTTTTTCAATTGGTTATTACAGTTAATCAAAAGAATGTCTCAAGGTTGTAAAGGTCTTACCAGACCTACTCCTACAATTTACATTTTAAGATAACAGGATTAGTCAGAAGGCTCTCAAGAAGAAACATGTCCTCAAGCAGGATACATTGTTGTTATAAAATCATTGGCACAGAGTTGAAGGGAAAACATAACCTTGAGCAAGATGAGTTGTTCTGTCTTGCAATCAGCTCTGGGCTTAAAGAACAAAAACATTTGTCCTTTTCTCCTCCTTGATAGCTCCAGATCCCTCTCTCCTCCTTGGGGACCCCAGACTTCTTATCAACCTACTAGGAATTGACTCTGTCATTCTTCCAATGAATATTCATGGTTGATTTCCTTAGGACTGACTGGTTTGAATTCCTTGTTTTCCAAGGGACTCTGAAGAGTCTTCTTCAGCCCCACAATTCAAAAGCATCATTTCTTTGGTGCTCAGCCTTCATTATGGTCCAACTCTAATATGACTACTGGAAAAACCATAGCTTTGATAATACGGACCTTTGTTGGCAAAGTGATGTCTCTGCTTTTTAATACACTTTCTAGGTTTGTCATAGCTTTCCTTCCAAGGAGCAAGCATCTTTAATTACATGGCTGCAGTCACTATCTGCAGTGATTTTGGACCTCAATAAAATAAAATCTGTCATTGCTTTCCCTTTCGATGGCCATGAAGTTATGGGACTGGATGCCATGATATTAGTTTTTTTACATTAAGTTTCAAGCCAGCTTTTTCACTCTCTTCTTTCACTATTTTTAGAAATTGGGCATTATTTCTTAATCATTTGCAGAACTAATGAGATTAAAAGTTAATCCCCTAGTTTTTCTCAAATGTTAGGACATTTAACCTTATTCACAAAATATTCTCAAGTCTGAAGCTATCAACAAATTATTAGAGAAACTCAGTGACTTTTCTTCTTGCTACTCTGATAGCATTGCTATAACCTCCAGGGTCTTTTACAGTACAGAGATTTTAGTTTACAAATGCAATAAAAAAGAAAAAAAAGACAAAATAAAAACTAACTTCAAGTGTTCCTTAGACTTCCCTGGTGGCTCAGAGGTTAAAGCGTCTGCCTCCAATGCGGGAGACCTGGGTTCGATCCCTGGGTCGGGAAGATCCCCTGGAGAAGGAAATGGCAAACCATTCCAGTATTCTTGCCTGGAGAATCCCATGGACGGAGGAGCCTGGTAGGCTACAGTCCATGGGGTCGCAAAGACTCGGACACGACTGAGCGACTTCCCTTCCTTCCTTCAAGTGTTCCATTGATCAAATTCACAATCAGCTTAGTTTATAATATATATGAAGTAATGGTAAGCAGGTTAAGTAAAATTATAAGTAACTTCTCTAAACTCAACCACAGATTAGTAATTTTATGTTTCAAAAATACATGGAAAAGACTATTCTTTGCAAAATCAAAAATGACTTAAGTGGGGAAAATGAGAAGTAAAAGTCTTGTCTTTGACACCAGTTCCATCTTGTTTTTCTCTTTCTGCCCCTCATTACTGCTTTTCCTCTAAGTGCCAAGCGCTGACTCCCTGCAACCCTCCCCTACTCCAAGTCAATTTATATCTCAAGATTTTCCTGATCCTCTGACTCCATCAACTAAGCTTCTCAATTTAAAGTGCCATTTCCTAAATGTGTCAGTGTGATATGTCATCAACATATCTGATTATCAGAGTCATCTAGGTATTTTTTAAAGTATGCATATATCTGGCCCCACTCTAGATGTGCTGAATCTTAATGTCTGGCAGTAAGTGAGGCCTGGTGTTTGAATCAGCTTCCCTGATGATTCTGACACAATAAATTTGAGGAAGACTAGGGCTCAATCAGCTAAAAAATAAATCCAAAAGGCTATGAACTGCTAAATGGACATTCTTAAAAATTTCACTTGCATTTTAACAAAGCATTCAATGGCAAAATACCAAAGGTAAGATGGTAATTTTGAGAATTTTGGGCATTTTTTTAAACTTATTCTGCCACCTTTACAGCACCAGACTGAGCTGTCCTAGTTACTATACTAGGCATAGAGATATGAAAATAAACAAGGTGTTACTTTTGCAATAACGGGGCTATAAGTAGAAGAGAATAACAAGAAACAGACAAATTTTCAGCACAATAAAAGAAATTTGATCCCAAACTTTGAGAATCAAAAAGGAGTAATTTCTCCTTGGGGAGTTTGGGGAAATACTGTTGGAAAAGGTGATATTTGAGCTGGTCAGAAGATGAAAAGTTTACCAAGTATACAAATACAAATATTAACAAATTAAAAACTGATAAGTTCAGCCTGCCTGGGAATAGATTGTGTATCTGTTGAGCACAGAAAGATGATACTGGAAGAATGATTGAAGTCTCATTGTGAAGGGATATGAATGTCCTACTAAATGGTTTATTCTTAGTCTAAAGAGGGAACAGCTATGGAATATTTGGTTGCAAGGGATAGAAATCTCAAAGAAAATTGTTCTCACTGGAGTAGCTTCCATTAGCCGGTTGAACCAGGAGGTCAGAATGTGCCCAAGACTGTTCTGAGGTCTCTGCTTTCCTCCCTGCTGCTTTTATCTCAGGCGCCACCTGGTGGCAAGTAAACGGCCAGAGAGTTGGAGTGATATTCTTTGCAGATACTCATCCCAAAGGAAACCCTGTCAATTTCCCACAGCTCTCTTCTAAATCTCAAGGTTCCTTCAAGTGGCCAGACCACTACCAAGAGCTCCGGAGTTTCATCCTCCTACGGTCTCTGTGCAGAATGAGAGTATTGCTTCTGTAGCTTATACTGCACATTCCAGGGTTCAATCTGATTGCACTGTCTCAGCTAACAGCCCGGACAAATTAGTGTGCTGGGAGCTGAGAGGGAACAGCAGAAAGAGGATGACTGATCGAGACTGGCCAAAATGCCCATCAAAACAATCCAGTGGTTAGAAGAATTTGCTGCCCTCGTCAAAAAGACCGAAAAAAAAAAATGGGGAATTGAATGCCTAGTATCGAAGACAAACAAAACATTCACGACAAAAGTAACTCTGGTAGTAGACTGAAGAATCAAGGTGAGGAGAGACCAGTAATAGAGTCAAAATAAAAGATAATAACCATGTTGATGTATGGCAGAAACCGACATAATATTGTAATTATCCTTCAATTAAAAATAAATAAATTTTTAAAAGATAATAGCCTAAATTAAAAAAAAAAAGATAATAGCCTAAATTAAAAAAAAAAAGATAATAGCCTAAATTAAACTGACAGAGTTCATGAGGAAAAGAACATGCAAAATCATTTATTTAGCAGAAATCTCCTGGGCATCTAAGTGATTGAGTGTGGAAGGGGAGAAAGACAGAGGGGTTGATGCTGGAGTTCCTACTTTCCACTGCTCCTAAGATTAGCATTTATATGCATAACTGGGCCTGATGTTAGAGATATATTCAGGCTATAACTCACACTTTCTTCAGATAGACTCCAGGCTCATTAGATCCAAATGAGTAGATGTTAAATTTCTCTGAAATAATTAAAACTATGAAAATACTGAGAAACCTGCTCTAATACTCCCTCACATAAGCACACAGACATACACTTTCTTGGATTTTAATCTATCAAAATGTACTGCTACTTAATGCAATGTTAATTAGAATTGTGAGTTTATGACACTGTTATTGCCATTACGGTTATCTTTTAGCAGAAACTTTTTAAAAAGTTATTCCTATGAGTCCCTGAAGAGACTATTTATCTTTATCTAAAGGATTTTTGTTATTTGATTTTAATTGTTAAAAAATATCCTTAATTACAGCTTGAAAGAAGTTTCAACAAAAGGCATTTTAAACAAATTGGAATTGTTAGTATGAAACTAATTCAAAACTCTGCTTGACTAAATATAAAATGTAAATTTTAGATGAAGTTTAACAAAGGATTCTTTGGAAATGGTTTTTTTCAGTCTTACCTACTCCATTAAGTCTTTCAACTTATTGCTCATTATTAAGGAAGATAGAATGTTTTATACACAATATCCAAGCAATTTAAATTACCTAAATGAATCCCTTTAAGTAGCTGTCATATGTGTCTGAACATTCACTGTCAGAGTAATTCCAGACCCCATTTAACTATGCTACTTAGTATTTTACAGGCACATCACTTTCATGATTGTCTACAGGCTTAAAACTTATTACATCTAAACTTCATTCAAAGAGCACAGAGAGCAAGCGTCTGCTTTGCAGTTACTTTTGTTTCAAAAGATTTATTCTCTTTTGTAAGAAACTGTGTTTAAAATGGGTTTTGACACCAATACAGTATACTAATGCATATATACGGAATTTGAAAGAAGGTAACGATAACCCTATATACGAGAAAGAATAAGAGACACAGATGCATAGAACAGTCTTATGGACTCTGAGGGAGAAGGTGAGGGTGGGACGTTCTGGGAGAATAGCATTGAAACATGTATATCATCATATGTGAAACAGAACACCATTCCATGTTCGATGCATGAGACAAATGCTCAGGGCCGGGGCAATGGGATGACCCAGAGGGATGGGATGAGGAGGAAGGTGGGTGGGGGGTCCAGGAAGGGGAACACATGTAAACCCATGGCTGATTCATATCAATGTATGGCCAAAACTACTACAATATTGTAAAGTAATTAGCCCCCAACTAAAATAAATAAATTTATTAAAAAAATAATAATAATAAAATAAAATAAAATGAGTTTTGAGTTGGTTTGAGGGCAACCACAAGGAGGCAGAGCAGAGCAGAGCAAAGGAGGTGCGTTTTAGTTGCTTTCTTTAGATTCAGTGACTTAAAAGATAAAGTAAGAAGGTGAACCAACCAGGATGAAGGCAGACTCCAAAAGTCAACACAGACATAAGCAACTTATGGTTATTTCATGAGAATTTCCAGCTAGAAACAACCACTAGCCTATTAAGCGTATCTTCATCCAGGATGCGAGCGTGACAGAGACCACCGTCCACATAGACAGAGTTCTGGACCCTCAGTACCTGGTTCCTTCTCTGCCATGGAGAATGGAAGACAAAGGGACCTGGAACCTCCAGGAAAGAAGCTGAGGGAAGCTTTTGCCTGGATAAATGTTCAGCAGATTCTTGCATCTCGGCTGAAGTACAAAAATTCTAAATATTGTGACCTTGGACTTTCAGACTCCAAAAAATGGAGCTTCACTTTTTCTCTTTTGTGAAATATGACTGACTATGCCTACCTTCAAGGACAATAGTCAAGCAAGTTAGTAATTAGTGAAATTCATGTACCAATCAATCATCTCAGAAGTGTGACCAACGAGAACAGACATCAATGGTAAATGTATTTTTTAATATCTGCCCTCCTTCCCCCTACAGTGTTGATATGATGATTAAATGATTTGCTGTGAAAGCTAAAACAGCACAATATCAACAGGAACTCCACATGTGTATCTTGTTCTCTTGCTTCTTTCTATTCTTTGCCCTTCATTCATGGCACAAGACTGACTCCAAACACATTCTCTTGTTCTCAATTGCACAATTTCCAGAAAGTCCTACATTTGGATGAAGGCCTAAAAGGTGTCTACTCAACTCTAGGGACTACAGATATATCATCTGTTGCCTATAAGAAAACATAGCTTAGTTTAAAAGACTGTCATTCACTTTTATAACTTCCGTCTGTTCTCATTCTTTTTAAATTTCCATGAATTACCACCTAAGTACTGACAATCCCCAAATCTGTGTCTCCAACTCAAATCTCTCCAACTCTATCTTTAACAGTTCCATTATGCCATTCATTCATCAACTGGACAAATATTTATGTAGCAACTGCTAAGTGCCAGGTCTCTGCTAAGCACTGGTAATTCAGGAGGGAACAAAACAAATACCCCAACCAGACCGTGTCCAAAAGAAAGCCTCATCTTTCACCAGAATCCATTCATTTTCCTGTCTTGCCTAATTCAGTGAATGGCATCACCCATTAACCAGCTGCCCAAGTCAGAGTCTTGCCTGACATACTTAATTCCTCCTCCCACCTCTTCAATGCTCCACATGAAATCAACCTCATCAGTCATGACTATGCCCTAATGAGTATGGGTTAGGATCATAGTACTCAATAAGAGAAGATATTTGTATTTCTATATCCTTTTTAGGATTTTTGTTAAAAAATGTTTTTGCAACCGTTAGGGTATGTGGTGTTTTATATTTCACAATAAACTTAAAAAGAAATAAAAGCACATTTATGGGGCAGACAGAAAGCTTTTCCTCTCTCACTTCTTCTTTCAGAGTCCTGAACATTATTGCTCTGGCCTTCTGTGCCCTCCATGGTACCTTTAATGATCATTTTGATATTGATTACACCTTGAAATGTGTTCCACAGCAAATGTGACCTCTGGTTTCCCATTTTCTCATTGAAATGTATATGTTTCACTCCTGCTAAGAAGTAACCCACATGTTTTGTCTTTTGAAGGTGAAGTCTCAGCCTAAAGTTTTCTTTGCTGTTTTACACTTTATATTTTATCAGCAAGAGGCAAGGTTCAGGAAGAGAACACTGTTCTTTTGGTGGCAGTATATTCTATCCAAGTTTGCACAACATCTGAAATTGAAGGCTGAAACACTGGGTCGAATACATAGTAGCAACTGCTGGGCTTTGAAAAGCCTTTTTTCATTTCACTAAAAAATTCTGCAAGCCCCATGCTGTCCTATCACAGTTACATTCTTTCTTTGAATAACTTATATTCAAACTTTTGCTTTATGTTATAGCTCTGAGAATTTCACACATCAGAGGAGGTTTAAGCAGGTCAAAAGTAGTCCCCGAATATCTAATCCCTCGGATTGTCATTACAAGGTAAAGAACAATATAAAAACTAGTATATGCCCCATGATAACAGCTGCATTTATTTTAACCTGTTATATCACTACAGCTTTTATACTTTTCAGAGTTTTAAATCAGTACATAATCCTATCAGGGTTTATTCATTCATTCAACTTATGCTTACTAAGAATATCCTGGGAGACTTGAACCAAGCTCTCTTTTAGGAAAGGGGAATAGGAAATGAAGAAGTCAAGCTTATGGTGCTAAACAAATAAAACAATAGGCATAAAGGACTTATTAAATTTGTTTCTATAAACTCTATCATTCACAATCACCAAATTAAAATTTACTCTCTGTTTTCTTCTGGTTACTGCCTTGAATCTCATAGTAGAATACTGGAAAGGGAGTCATACATGGTCTTCTGCCATAAACAAGGACAATCCCAGAGAAAGGCAGAGTCAAAAATCTAAGTGAGTTTGCCAAAATCTTTTATTTTCTCACTAGTTCTTTCAATGAACATTGCATGAGTGCCTAAAATATATCAGACACTGTGTTGCAGGCTGGGGTTATAGTTGTGGTTGAAGCAAAAAAGTCTGTCCTGAGAACTTCAGTTATGATGGATGATGCAGAAATTAATCAAGTAATAAGGGCTGGAAGAAACACAAGCTGGAATCAAGATTGCCGGGAGAAATATCAATAACCTCAGATATGCAGATGACACCACCCTTATGGCAGAAAGGGAAGAAGAACTAAAGAGCCTCTTGATGAAAGTGAAAGAGGAGAGTGAAAAAGTTGGCTTAAAGCTCAACTTTCAGAAAACTAAGATCATGGCATCTGGTCCCATCACTTCATGGGAAATAGATGGGGAAACAGTGGAAACAGTGTCAGACTTTATTTTTTGGGCTCCAAAATCACTGCTGATGGTGATTGCAGCCATGAAATTAAAAGACGCTTACTCCTTGGAAGGAAGGTTATGACCAACCTAGATAGGATATTGAAAAGCAGAGACATTACTCTGCCAACAAAGGTCTGTCTAGTCAAGGATACGGTTTTTCCAGTGGTCATGTATGGATGTCAGAGTTGGACGGTGAAGAAAGCTGAGTGCCAAAGGATTGATGCTTTTGAACTGTGGTGTTGGAGAAGACTCTTGATAGTCCCCTGGACTGCAAGGAGATCCAACCAGTCCATCCTAAAGGAGATCAGTCCTGGGCATTCATTGGAAGGATTGATGTTGAAGCTGAAACTCCAATACTTTGGCCACCCCATGCGAAGATTTGACTCATTGGAAAAGACCCTAATGCTGGGAAGGATTGGGGCAAGAGGAGAAGGGGAAGACAGAGGATGAGATGGCTGGATGGCGTCACTGACTCGATGGACATGGGTTTGGGTGGACGTAGGGAGTTAGTGATGGACATGGAGGCCTGGCATGCTGCGATTCATAGGGTCGCAAAGAGTTGGACACGACTGAGTGACTGAACTAAACTGAACTGATCACAAGTATCCAATTATTAAATTGGCAGACATTTATGAAGAGATAAAGACCTAATCAGAAGCCATATAGTCTATGTTGTGCTCTAAGCCTTTTTTTTTTTTTTTTGTCTTCACTAATTATTGCTCTCTTCTTAAGCGTAAAGCACCATTAAGAAGCTGGGAAGTACTGACTTCAGTCAGGGCAAACATTTATAGGAAACATTGAAGAATAACCTATCTTTATTCCATGGGCCCCTGCACAGTTTCATGTGTATGTTTGTGTGCTCAGTCGCTTCAGACTCTTTGCATCTCCATGGACTGTAGCTCACCAGGCTCCTCTGTCCATGGAATTCTCCAGGCAAGAATACTGGAGTGGGTTGCCATTTCCTTCTCTAGGGGATCTTCTCAACCCAGGAATTGAACCCATGTCTCCTGCACTGGCAGGCAGATTCTTCACCATTAGCACCACCATAGTCCCACGAGAATGGGTGTTTCCAAACTGTAACTTGTTTGTTCATTTTGATTGTCACTTTTCACTTTACCCTCAGCTATCCACCATAATTGTTTATTCCTTCACTGTTGAGAAGGCAATCAGGTGTCATGACGGCAGCACAGGTTTTAGGATAACAAACCCACCACTCGTTAATTTTAACCTCCTGCAGCCCAGTTTCCCTGTCTGTAACAGGAGGATGCTACTTTCTCTTATAGGGTTATTATGGGGCTTAAACAATACAGTTTAAGTAAAAGTCCATTCTGGTACCTAATAGACTTAAAATACCTTATCTTCCTGTTGTGTGAGTGTATGTCTGTTGGTGTGTGTTCTTTTCCCATAACATTCTCTAACTGAACTCCTTTGTCTATAGTTTCATCTCCAGTGCAAATCACATACAACTGCCCAGGTGACATCTCTGCTGGGTTGTCTAACATGCATTTCAAACTTAGTGTGTAAGAAGCTAAAATTTCCCATTACCCCATTGCCACCAAGTTGCCCACAATCCACGACTCCATTCACTTTCCTTTCAACCTAGACATTCACCTAACGGCTCAAAGCTTTGATGCTATATTCACTTTCTCTTTTTCTTGTAGATTCCACATTTAATCATCAATAAATACTTTCAGGTTTATTTTCAATGTATATTTATAATCTTACTATTTATCAACAATTTTCTGTGATGAAAATCTTGATAACAAACTATTATTGTCTCTAACCATCTTACCAACTCCTCTGCTGCTACTTTTGAGTCTATGTGGAACAGTCAAACTGATTCTTCTTAAATAGAAAACAAATAAGCCATTCAACCATTCAGAATACTCCAATGGTTTCCCATTGCAATTAGAATAAAAATCAAAGTCCCAACCACAACATACAAGCTCTTTTGTGATCTGGTTCCTCTGGACTCCCTCTATGATTTTTATATTTTAAAAATTTTTATATTTTATTTTTACATATCTCCCCTTTGATCACTCTGTTTCAGCCACTTCACCTACGTTGTGGTTTCTTAGGTGTACTTATTGTTCCCTCTGCTTGAAATGCTATTCCCAAAATATCCACTTGGCTCACTTAAAACTCATTCAGCTCTAAAACTGTACTCTATCTCTCTGCCTTTCTGCTAACATAATCACTTAATTCAACTATTAAAAACCCTCTGCTAACTCCTTCCCTGATTTCAGAATACAAGTAAATATTTCAGTAACACTATATAAGAGGCTATACAGTCTGATATCAGCACAGCTTTTCAGACTCACCTTCCGTCATCCATCCCTCTCTACATTTCACCTCACTTTGTTTCACTTTGCTTCTTTTCTTCCTAAGATGAAGAAAGTAAGAAATCCCTCTGGGTTGTAATTATAGTGTCTGAATTCAAGACAACTTGATGACGCCTGTGGTTCTACCTCTTTTCATCCATTGTTGGATACATTGATCAAAGA
Source organism: Giraffa tippelskirchi (assembly GCF_054371585.1). NCBI lineage: Eukaryota > Metazoa > Chordata > Mammalia > Artiodactyla > Giraffidae > Giraffa > Giraffa tippelskirchi. Next base: position 110,604,775 of record NC_137278.1, on the reverse strand, counting down.
AAAGAAAAGAAAGAAAAAACCCTTCTTTTTCTGATGGTGCATATTGACCTACTGTGTACCCTGCTGTTCTTAGCCACAACGTTTCACAGCTCTGCTCTCTTGACTAAAGTTATCTCCAAGATGCCCTAAGGACATTTTTTAATTAAAAAAAATTGTTCCCTTCTTATGTATTAATAACTTCTTGGGTATCTTGCTGTTAACTGCCTTTTGCCCACATCACATTCAGCAACATTCAAGGGCAGCAGGACCGGCTTCACTGCTGATAGGCCCTGCCATCCAGAATTCTGCCACTGCTGTTCCAAGTCCACCACTTGATGCCTGGGAGGTAACTGATGGAACTCATCAGAAGCCTATTTGAAGTCTCTGGCATTGAACTAAGATGTAGATGAAGGATAGCTGATAAAATCATCATGGATAAATACATTTTTTTACTTTAGGTTTATTCTTCCCACTTAAGCCCATGATGATTAGGTTTTATTCAGCTACATTTATGGCTCCTGTTTATCTCATCCATTTGGTCTCCTACAAAATATTAATTTATTATTGATTTCTGTTCATATACTGCTGTGCCAGGGGATAAAACAAATATGAATGAAGCCCAGTGGCTGGTATGTAGTAGGAACTCAACAGCCTTTAAAATGAATAAATAAATTGACAGCTGCAAAACACAGTATCTATTCAGGGACAATATATTTAGCAGGAATGATAAAAAGTCAAACACAACAGAAGGACATGGTCACTAAGAAAGGTATAAAATGCATGCAGAACAGCACTTGGCACATAGTAGGTACCACACATTTATAGAATGAATGAATATGAATGAGTAAGAAAGTACTGGTTATTGTGAGTTCACAGAAAATGAAACATTTAATTTTGCCAAATAGTGAAAAAAAGTACTGATGTGATATCATCTGAGATAGATCTTAAGTTTGCCTGTTTGTCAGGTAGGGTAGGGGAGGCTGGCTTGCTGACTATACGAATAGTATGTGTTAAGCACAGCTATGTAATTTGTGGGACCTGGTGATAAATGAAAATATGGCATTGGGCTCTTTGTTCAAAAAGCAGGGAGGAAAATGTTGTTAAAGATACTAAAATAGAAAGATTTCCCTTTCTTTCAAAGTCTTTCTCTCATTGTCTTTCACATCATGTTTATTATTTACTATTTAATGTCATTCTAAGTAAAATTAAAATTTTAAAATACAAACATTAGTTGTGCCATTCATCTTTATTTTTTGCAATGTAAGTTTTAATTGAAAATGTAAGAGCATTTTACTCCTGTGCTGAGTCACTGAATTATGCAATTTGTATTTTGCAGCTTGTATGTACATACATATTTTGTTCTTACAATGCAGGTGCTGCAAAAATCTAACTCAACCATTTTTATTTCATTCTTTGATATGCGCACAGTCTACCAATGCCCTCTACTTTCAGACTTACTGAAGGAAAGAGAAGAATTGAAAGAAAAAGGAACTATGGCTTGCCCCATCTTTCTCTTTCTTAGTATGTAATCATTTTCAGTATAAATAGTTGGCTAATACAGGGAAGAAATGCAAGTAACAAAGGACATGCTAAGATCCACTGGTATTTCGAGTTTCTCACGATGTCTTCCTTTTGCGTTTAAAGCAAATTCTGATTCCAGTAGCACACCAGGTTCCTTTGTCCATGGGATTTCCCTGGCAAAAATACTGGAGTGGGTTGCCATGCCCTTCACCAGGGGATCTTCATGACCCAAAGATTGAACCCGTATCTCCTATGTCTCCTGCATTGGCAGGTGATTCTTTACCACTAGTGCCACCTGCAAAGGCCCTCAAAGGGCAGGCTGCTGCTGCTGCTGCTAAGTCACTTCAGTTGTGTCCGACTCTGTGAGGCCCCATAGACGGCAGCCCACCAGGCTCCGCCATCCCTAGGATTCTCCAGGCAAGAACACTGGAGTGGGTTGCCATTTCTTTCTCCAGTGCATGAAAGTGAAAAGTGAAAGTGAAGTCGCTCAGTCGTGTCCGACTCCCAGCGACCCCATGGACTGCAGCCTACCAGGCTCCTCCGTCCATGAGATTTTCCAGGCAAGAGTACTGGAGTGGGGTTGCCAGTGCCTTCTCCAATCTTCCCAATTCAGGACTTTGGAGACAAAGAACAGAAGACCTGGCTCTTTGCAGTCTACTGGGTCAGGGTGCCGGGATTCCATACCAACCTCCTTTACTAGTTGGGAGAACTTGGGAAAGCTATCTACATTTTTTGTTCCTCAGTTTCCTCATCTACTAGGAGTAGGAAAGAAGAGCTACAAAAGCACTTAGGACAGTACTGGACTTTTAATAAGCACAGAATACATATCAGCTATTATTACATATCCTCTGGTATCACTCATTCCCACACTTCCTGATCACCTGTTATGCACCAGGCACTTAGCCAGTAGAGGCTGTAAGACCAGGACTTAATGAAGAACCCATAATTGTGGCAATAAAGGGCTGTCAAAACAACTTTAACTGTGCCAAGTGAAGGATCTTGAAAGAATACACTAAAGTGACACTCACCACAGCAAAAGATGTTATTGGAAATGGGGCATTAATTAGAGCTGGCCAACTAAAATGTCTGATTTATCAAGAAAGGAATTGGAAAACTTGCAAGTAACACAGACAAAAGCACCACACTCTTAAAGGTAGGGATTTCATAGTAAGTAATTTCATATTTTCGTTGGCCCAAACAAAGCATTTTGTCCAAATAAGACATTTTGACTAGAATCTTGATATTTGGCTTCCACAAGCATCTTAGTGAGGTTTCAGTTAGGATAGATGTAGGTCCGTCTTCTTATAAATATTAATACCCCATGTATAAATTGGTACATTTTCCGATAGGCAAATTTATTCACAAATTGGCCAATTCTCTTTACCTCAAATTCAAGAAAATATTTTGATTGGTTCAGAAACATAAAAATTACTACCATTATTACTTCAAACAGTTGGCACAAGGTATTCTCATCCAAAGTGTGAATTAATAGTTATCTACCATTGACTTCTGCATTTACTTAACTACATTTCATTTTTTCATTCAATAGAAAAGTTAATAAATTATAAATCAGAGACCACGTGACTGCATGAAACCCTTAAATAACTTCTAGTGCAATTAAAATAAAATCAAAAGCAATTATCCTTCAATAAAAAAAAATTTTTTTAATCTTCAAAAAAACCCCTAAACATAATGTTAAAGATTAATATCACCTTCTGGGTTAGTTCATAACCATCTCCCTTGCTTTTAAAAAGCATATTCTACTAACCAGGACTTCTTCTGATTCTGAAAGTTACCACCAAGCTCCTTCCCTGTATTTGACAAAACTTTGGCCCAGGTTTCCCATACTTGAGTTCTTAAATCCACTGACATCCTTGCTGAAGTATCATTTCTCAGAATAGCCATCTCGGGTTATCCTATCAAAAGTGCTCCTCTCCTTCCAGTTCACCGTCTATCTTATTACCATAGTTTATTTATTTATTTTTTAATTTTCAGTGCTTTCTATTCTTTAAATCATATTTCATGTCTTATGGACTGTTATTTAGCTTGTGCTAGAATGTAAACTCATATAATCAGGAAATTTTTATTTTGCCACTACATCTCCAACTCCCAAAATTGTCATGAGCAATTAACAAGAATTTACGACAACTATTTGGCTGAATAAATGATTGAATGGATGAAAAAAATGCCACTGGACTTTACTGTTAAGCCTTCTTATTCTTTCCACTAGTTTATGGTGCTTTTCAGAAGTATAAGTACTCATTTGATGTTCTAATTGATAACAGCATCCGCCTGCAATCCAGGACACACAGGTTCTATCTCTGGGTCAGGAAGATCCCATGAAGGAGGAGATGGCAACACACTTCAGTATTCTTGCTGGGAAATTACCATGGACAGAGGAGTCTGGTGGGGTACAGTCCATGGGGTCACAAAGAGTTGGACACAACTGAGCAACTGAATGGAGACCACAGAAAGAGAATTAACAGTTGATCTGGTTTGGAAAGCTTTTGGTGTTTTATCTCATTGGGGCAGAAAAAAAATAGCTTTTTCTCTAAAATCCACACCCAGAAAATAATTCTTACAGAAGAATTTAAACAAATATTACAGTTCCAAGTGCCGCCTTAACTATGGTAAGTAGAAACTACAGCTAGAAACAAATCAAGTCTAGCGGGCAGAAACCATTCATTCATGTTCCATTCTTACAAGATCTTGCTCACTTACTAACTTTGTGAAACGTCCCCACAACCCTCCATTCTTCTCAGTGAATCACTCACGAATCTGCGTTTCTATGCCTACTTTCTATGCCTACCTTTGCTGGAGTAGAAAACTATACTTCTCTATCTCCTGGCTTAGAATGATCAATCCTTTGGGACAGGGATCATATTCATTTATCTGATCAGCCCTAGTGTGAATTACATAGCAAAATCAAAATTTTAAATTAATACGTTAGTTAATCATTTTTTAAATGAAATATGTCTTTAGACTTTCACAATCTGAGGATCTGAAGGGTCCTTAGAGACCTATAGAGATGCTAATATTCTGCTGATATCTGTAGGGAAAAAACATCATAGAATTGGGTTTTGGAAGTAGAAAGTCATATTTCATAATCCAGATCCACACTGTGCTAGCACTGTAGTTTTGAGCACTTTATGTAACACATATAAGACTCATCACTTCTAGAGCAAGAATTACAAACATTCATAAAGCGTTGGGAGGATTACATATGATGACATCTCTGAAGTTCTCACTATGGTGCCTAGAACACAGTAATCACTAAATAATAATGAAAACTGCTGCTATAGAGGTGAAGAAAGAGATTATATTTGAAGCAAGGGGTATGAATACAGGAGACTATATAACTCTCTTTACTTCCTATAAGAGGGAGTGTAACTAAATTTCCAAGAACTATTCCTCTTTATACTAAGAGCTGATTTCATGGTCACTGGGGCTTAAAGTAATCCACAAAACGCAAGAATTCATTTTACTATTATTTTTGGACCACTGAAAATTTTAACTTTAGCCAGATTGACTAGCAGTAACATAGAGTGCCCATCCTGAGCTTGATTTTTTTAAAAAAACTCAACCTATGTCCAGTTGGGTTTAAAAATGTACAGATATCCATCACTATGCACTATGCACTTTGCACATATCGATTGTTGCATCAGAACAAGTGTCAGCAACCCAGAGATCAGCTCCTGGTCTAAATCTTGGGTTTTATACAACCAGGGAGCTAAGAATAGTTTGTATATTTTTGAATGTCTTGAAGAAGTTTCGACGTCTATAAATAATGTTGTATTGGAACTCAGCCTCTGCAGTATAGTTTGATAGAGCTGAATAAATGTGAGAGACCCTATGGCCAGCAAAGCCTAAAATATTTCCCATCTGGCCCTCTATGGAAAAGGTTCACCCATCCTTTCTTAAAAACAAAGGATCATCTTGATTTTCATGCACTATGGGAAAGGATCGCTCGCTTCAAAACTTCTCCACCTGCTCCACCCTCCACTCCCACCTCCCAAGGGTGGGGTCACTTTGTACTGCACATCCAGACATCACACAGGAAGAAGATGTCAGCTCAGCCCATCAGTGTGATGCTCCAAAATAATGTCATGTTTTCAAGGCCAGATCCAACACTCTCCTAGTTTACCACACTTCTAAAAATGCTTCAGAATCACTACAGTTGACTTTAAAACTGCAGACATCCTCCTTATTGTGATTTAACTAATTTAAGCTGACTTTTCAAGAAAATGAGCTATGTTGAGAAATAGCTTGAAAGAGCATCTAATTCTTGTGCCTGATAGTGCACTGTTCCTCCACTTGATATGCATCTTGAAATAAAGTCAATTTTCTTTTAGCTTGGCTAAAAAAAAGAAAGAGAGAGAGAGAGATTTGTTCTCAGGCTTCATGAAACACTGGAATGAGTAAGTTGCCATTATCATTTATTTGATGATAAACTTCAGGGAGAACAAAAATGTAATACTCAGAGAGAAAATTAGCATGTCATTTATTGGACAAGATAGTCCTCCCGAGACATGCCTGTTCTTTGTGCGTGTATGTGTATGTGTGATCTTTGACTTCCTCACCTCCATTTTCAGTGACCAACACATATCTGAAAAAGTGCAAGTGCTTATCCACAAATGCACCTTTCCATTTCTCATTTTCCAAGTAAATCAACAGATTTGAACAGATGACAGGACCAGTGAATTGCTACACAACACCACTGCCCTCAATTAACATCTCCTCTGGGCAATCCAGCTGAAATAAGTTCCCTTATTTCCCTTTGTCTCTGGGCGACATCTTAAGGAAAAGAAGGTGTAAATTGATGAAAGGGAAAGGAATCCTTCGGATGGGGCTTGTTAGGATGACATCTAAGTAGCTGTCTTTTTTTCCCTCTGTATCTCTTAAATGAAGAGTCCTTAAAAATTTTCCCACTCGTTTTAGGTAATCACTGTTTAGGCTGATTGGAAGCGCTTTTGTGGTGGTGAGGGAAACTTCGGCGTTGCATTCTGCATGAGAAGTGAAGCTCACCTCTCTAAAGAGACTGCACTCTTGTAGGATGAAAATAATTAAAATGCTCTTTCAGGCACTGAAACAAATACTAGAGTTCTAAATGACAAATTCACCAAATACACACACACACACACACACACACAAAGACAAAGACATTTGCACATACACGTCTAACTGGAGAAGGCTGGCTATTTGCAAACTAGCCCCATGAATTTAGACAATCCTTTGAGTTAGTGAGAAGTGTTAAAAGTAGAATGCAGCAAGTCTCTCCATAGTTTACTCCATCTTAAGGGAAATAGCATTTAGACACTGTTTTCTTCAAACTTAGAGTCAGGGAAAAAGAAGCATTTTACAATTTCCAAGCAGAAAAGAAGAGCTACAGTAGAGATATATCAGCTGATAAAAGTAATGCTGACCAGGAAGCTTTTAAATTATTGTCCAAATCTTTTATCAAGCTATATTCTATTATAGAATATGGTGGCTTTTTAAATTGGATTTCCTCAAGCTGCAAAAGTAAGTGTGTTGTTCCTCCACTATCTTCTCTGAGGGAGCCTCCAGGTAATTAACCATGTACCTTAGGAAACACAGGCTGTATCCCAAAAATGCATTCTAAAGGGAGCTAGTATCTGCAAACCTACAGATAACCTGGCAGATAATACGTTTCTTAATTCAGTCTACATTTACTGAGCTGTACTAAGTGCTGTGGATCTGGTGGGCTCCCATGATAAAGAATCTGGCTACAGTTCAGCAGACCCAGGTTCGATCTCTGGGTAGGGAAGATCCCCTGAAGAAGGGAATGGCAACCCACTCCAGTATTCTTGCCTGGAGAATTCCATGGACAGAAGAGCCTGGCAGGCTACAGTCCATGGGGTTGCAAACAGTCACACAAGACTGAGCAAATAACCACACACACACACACACACACACACACACACACACACAAACCAGGTGCTGTGGATACATCAGCAAACAAAACAAACAAAAAACCCAACCATAGAGGAGTTTAACTTCTGGTTGAGGGAAATAGATCACAGACAATAAATACATCAAATAAGTAAATAACATAGTATATTCAAGATGATCAGTGCAATGGAAAAAATAAAGCAAGGTGAGAACTGAAGTGAGGGGAGGGATGATAATTTTAAAAGAAGTGAACGATAATTTAGGACTCATTAAGAATGAAACATTTAATTATCTGAGGGGTTTGTATCCCAGAGAAGAATGATTCAGGCAGAGGGAACAGTGAGTACAATAGCCCTGAGGTTGAAATGTGCCCTGTATGTTTGAAAAATATCAAAGTGGGGAGAGGTATGTGTACACAGACGGAAGGTAAAAGTAGTAGGCAATGTACAAATTCAGGGAGGATGGAGCAGATCATCTAAGGGTTTAGCAAAATCATCTGAAAAACATTAGGACCCATTGACAGATTTTAAGTATAGGCATACTTGTGATGGAGTTGTAGAACATATTAGGTTGATATAGCATGACTATTTTATAAGCTGAAATTTACTCTCATACATGAAGCATGATTTGTCTCATATGAGATGGAGCACTAGAAGATATTACAGTTTAAACTCCTTTTTCAAACACAGGAGAACTGACGAGTTCCAGGTTTGCTGTGTAATGAGTGAGTCATTTAATTTCTCTGTGCCTCCAGGTGACTGTAAAGAATAACGCTGCCTGCCATGTACCGCTCTCGAGAATGGTTTGCGAAACTGGGGAGATAATGGAAGAAAGAAAAAGTGTCAGGTCAGTGTGAGGTGTCTCATAGCTAAAGAGTGGATGATGATCTTGTGTGCCCTCTGGTTTTCACAACAATTACAATCTTTTCTATCAGGAACCAGAGTGTCTATGCAGAGGCTGGAAAGTCAAATTCTCAGAAGATCATTATAGTTGTGAGAATGATAGGATATAAAGTATGTATAAGAGCTTTACAAGGATAATGTAGTGGAGGTGCTGACAGGAGGCCACCCTGATAGATGTCAGATCAGTCTGTGAGATGCAGAACTTGGAAGTGGTATGTAAAATGAGGGAGAGTCTTAAATCAAGCATGTCACCAATCAGTGACAACATCAGCTCCTGGGAAAACCAAGAAAGAGAATAAGAACTGCCATGATGAAAATGTCTGATTTGTCTTTTTCCATCCCCTACCCAGGCAGGAAAACAGATTTCTGTTAGCTGAAAAATTAAATGGAATCAGATTTGTTTAATGTCAAAAATGAGAGTGAAATGTTTTCTAAGATGGAAGCTACATGGAAAAAAACAGATCAATATGCATAAATAAAACTGGTAGAATAATGTAGATGGCCTACAAACAGACTCTCTTGTATAATAAGACTTTCTTTCATAGCCAAAGTTCTACAGGTCATATTTTATAGAATACAATTATGGAAGACAAGACTGTTCGATTACAACATTTTCTCTGGGAAGTCTATGATTTTTTAAAAAGAAAATAAGTTAACTGCATGTAAAAACACTACTCGACCTCCCATATTGGAATAGTATGAATATATTTATAAGATATATTCTCCTGGTGGGATAGTTTCATAAAACACAAATGTTCTGAGGAGAAAGGCTGAGGAAGTGTTTCCCAAAGTGGCTTGGTGATGATTTTTGGTTAAAGGAGTAAAGAAGTCTGCAGTCAAGTATTATTTGGGACATATCATGCTTCAAAGACAAAGGTCAACTATTAATAGGATACAATGGTAGAACATTTAAAGGAGGAACGTAAAAACAGCAAGAGATGTATTGTTCAACACAAGGGAATATAGCCAACATTTTGCAATAAGTGGAATATAACCTTTAAAAACTGTGAATTGCTGTGTTGTACATCTGAAACTTATATAATACTGTATACTAACGAAACCCAACAAAAGAGAAAAGAAAAAAGTTCAGAAAAAGCACCAATTCAAAGAGGCACAATGCAAAGGGATATGGAATCCCAAAGAGAATCTTTCTTATTTTTTGGTTTAACTGAAGATACACCTGGTGTAGCTTATGCGGAAAAAAAAAAAAAAAAAACTATTGTGTTCATACTATTTTTAAAGCACATCAGTTTAGTTCAGTTCAGTTGTTCAGTCAAGTCCGACTCTTTGCGACCCCATGAACCGCAGCACGCCAGGCCTCCCTGTCCATCACAAACTCCTGGAATTTACCCAAACTCATGTCCATCGAGTCGGTGATGCCATCAAACCATCTCATCCTCTGTCATCCCCTTCTCCTCCCACCTTCAATCTTTCCCAGCATCAGGGTCTTTTCAACTGAGTCAGCTCTTTGCATCAGGTGGCCAAAGTATTGGAGCTTCAGCTTCAACATCAGGCATTCCAATGAACACCCAGGACTGATCCCCTTTAGGATGGACTGGTTGGATCTCCTTGTAGTCCAAGGGACTCTCAAGAGTCTTCTCCAACACCACAGTTCAAAAGCATCAATTCTGCAGCGCTCAGCTTTCTTTATAGTCCAACTCTCACATCCATACATGACTACTGGAAAAACCATAGCCTTGACTAGATGGACCTTTGTTGGTAAAGTAATGTCTCTGCTTTTTAACATGCTGTCTAGGTTGGTCATAACTTTCCTTCCAAGGAGGAAGCGTCTTTTAATTTCATGGCTGCAGTCACCATCTGCAGTGATTTTGGAGCCCCCAAAAATAAAGTCTCTCACTGTTTCCACTGTTTCCCCATCTATTTCCCATGAAGTGATGGGACCAGATGCCATGATCTTAGTTTTCTGAATGTTGAGCTTTAAGCCAACTTTTCCACTCTCCTCTTTCACTTTCATCAAGCGGCTCTTTAGTTCTTCTTTGCTTTCTGCCATTAAGTGTGGTGTCATCTGCATATCTGAGGTTATTGATATTTCTCCCAGCAATCTTGATTCCAACTTGTGCTTCATTCAGCCCAGTGTTTCTAATGATGTACTCTGCATATAAGTTAAATAAGCAGGGTGACAATATACAGCCTTGACGTACTTCTTTTCCTATCTGGAACCAGTCTGTTGTTCCATGTCCAGTTCTAACTGTTGCTTCCTGACGTGCACACAGGTTTCTCAAGAGGCAGGTCGGGTGGTCTGGTATTCCCATCCCTTTCAGGATTTTCCACAGTTTATTGTGATCCACACAGTCAAAGGCTTTGAAGCACATAGTTTCCTCTTTTGCAGCTGCATAAGCTGAGACTCTAAGAAGTTAGATGATTTACCTCAGGCCACAGAGCCAAAATTGGGTCTTAACCTCAAGCGTTCAATCAAAGTAATATTCCTTGAATTCTAAACATTTAAATAGCCTGAAAATAATAGAAGATTCTTACAATAAACTTAATATTCTCCTCTCCATTTTGGCAAATTATTTCTAACGGCTTCTGTCATGGGTGTTGAATTTTTCTCTGCCGAATACAATCTCCTAGTTTCTAAGCAAAAAATTTATTGTACCTACCAAGTGTTCCATATATACAGGAGGGCTGAATATTTGATCTATGATTTACATTTTTATTTCCTTTTATCATTTTCTCATCAATAAACTTTTATGAGCATTTACAGATCTGAGACAATTATAAAGATGTTAGCAAGATATTATTTTCTAGAAGCAAGAGAATTCCAGAAAAACATCTATTTCGGCTTTATTGACTATGCCAAAGCCTTTAACTGTGTTGATCACAGGAAACTGTGGAAAATTCTGAAAGAGATGGGAATACCAGACCATCTGACCTGTCTCTTGAGAAACCTGTATGCAGGTCAGGAAGCAACAGTTCGAACTGGACATGGAACAACAGACTGGTTCCAAATAGGAAAAGGAGCACGTCAAGGCTGTATATTGTCACTCTATTTATTGAACATATATGCAGAGTACATTGTGAGAAACACAAGCTGGAATCAAGATTGCCGGCAGAAATACCAATAACCTCAGATATGCAGATGACACCACACTTATGGTAGAAAGTGAAGAAGAACTAAAGAGCCTCTTGATGAAAGTGAAAGAGGAGAGTGGAAAAGTTGGCTTAAAGCTCAACATACAGAAAACTAAGATCATGGCATCCAGTCCCATCACTTCATGGCAAATAGATGGAGAAACAATGGAAACAGTGAGAGACTTTATTTCTTTAGGCTCCAAAATCACTGCAGATGGTGACTGCAGCCATGAAGTTAAAAAATGTTTGCTTCTTGGAAGAAATGTTATGACCAACCTAGACAGCATATTAAAAAGCAGAGACATTACTTGGCCAACAAAGTTCTGTCTAGTCAAAGCTATGGCTTTTCCAGTAGTTATGTATGGATGTGAGAGTTGGACTATAAAGAAAGCTGAGTGCCGAAGAATAGATGTTGGAGAAGACTCTTGAGAGTCCCTTGGACTGCAAAGAGATCCAATCAGTCAATCCTAAAGGAAATCAGTCCTGAATATTCATTGGAAGGACTGATGCTGAAGCTGAAACTTCAGTATTTTGGCCACCTGATGGGAAGAACTGTCTCATTGGAAAAGACCCTGATGCTGGGAAAGATTGAAGGCAGGAGAAGGGGATGACAGAGGAGGAGATGTTTGGATGGCATCACCAACTGGATGGACATGGATTTGAGAAAGTTCCAGGAGTTTGTGATGGACAGGGAGGCCTGGTGTGCTGCAGTCCATGCAGTCCCAAAAAGTAAGACATAACTGAGCGACTGAGCTGACTGAAGATATTATGACAATATACAGCAGAAGGTGTAACTGGATGATAAATTTAGATCTGATCAGAGAAATGAAGCAGGAGAAAATAATTCCAAGTCAACAACCTCAGCAATGCCGGACAAAAAAATGTGATTCACAGATAGATACATATACAGACACACAGATGACTGCAAGTAAAACCTATGACAATCAAATAAGTTCTGCACTCTGGCTACAGAGAAGGCAATGGCAACCCACTCCAGTACTCTTGCCCAGAGAATCCCGTGGACAGAGGAGCCTGGTGGGCTGCAGTCCATGGGGTCGCTACGAGTTGGACACAACTGAGCGCCTTCACTTTGACTTTTCACTTTCATGCATTGGAGAAGGAAATGGTAACCCACTCCAGTGTTCTTTTTTTTTTTTTTAACAGTTTATTTATCTATTTTTTAACTTTACAATATTGTATTTGTTTTGCCATACATTGACATGAATCCACCATGGGTGTACATGTTTTCCCCTTCCAGAACCCCCCTCCCACCTCCCTCCCCATCCCATCCCTCTGGGTCATCCCGGTGCACCAGCCCCGAGCACCCTGTATCATGCATCGAACCTGGACTGGCGATTCGTTTCACATATGATAATTTACATGCTTCAATGCCATTTTCCCATATCCTCCTGCCCTCGCTCTCTCCCATAGAGTCCTTAATACTGTTCTATTTACCTGTGTCTCTTTTGATGTCTCGCATACAGGGTTATCTTTACCGATTAACTAAATACCATATATATGTGTTAGTATACTGTATTGGTGTTTTTCTTTCTGGCTTACTTCACTCTGTATAATAGGCTCCAGTTTCATCCACTGCATTAGAACTGATTCGAATGTATTCTTTTTAATGGCTGAGTAATATTCCGTTGTGTATATGTACCACAGCTTCCTTATCCATTTGTCTGCTGATCGGAGGAGACTGGTGGGCTGCCATCTATAGGGTCACACAGAGTCAGACACAACTGAAGCGACTTAGCAGCAGCAGCACTCTGGCTAATAGTACTGTACTGAGGTAAATTTCCTGGTTTTGTGTTGCAGTTACCTACGATCTCACCATTGAGGGAATTAACAGACTGTATTATTTTTGCAACTTCCTGTGAATCTACAATTATTTTTCAATAAAAAGGAAAAAGCAAAAAGCATAATTTAGAGAAGGGATCCATAGGCCTCCTCAGACTGAAAAGGGGTACCTGGTATAAAAAGCGTTAAGAACCTCAGGCCTAATCCTTCTTGTTAAACCTAAGAAGAGCACAGGCCCAAGGACTCAACTGAGCATCCTCCTTGGAGCTCCTCTGAGTTGACAAGATTCAAACAGATCTGTTTTCAGGAATCTAATCTTTGGGCTTCCCTGGTGGCTCAGCTGGTAAAAAATCCACCTGCAATGTGGGAGACTTGGGTTCAATCTCTGGGTTGGGAAGATCTCCTGGAGAAGGGAAAGGCTACCCACTCCAATATTCTGGCCTGGAGAATTCCATGGACTGTATAGTCCACAGGGTCCCAAAGAGTCAGACACAACTGAGAGACTTTCATAATAGTCTTTGAGAACTTTTTATCTGTACAATGATTCATTCACAAAACCCCCTCTGATCCAGAAAAACAGCAGGGGACTTTGGTAGTATTTTTGCTGAATGTCTACACAAACCTCTCCCACCCTGCTCCTTCCTAATTTCATACAGAGCTAAAAATAAATGAGATTGGGTCAGCAAGGGCTGTTTACACAGTTAAAAAGAAGACAAATCCAATAAATGTGATTAGTAAAACAGCTGATCCCATTTTACTTTTCCCATCCAATTAATTCATTTTTTTCCAAGAATAAAGACAGAATCAGGAGCATGACTTATGACAGAAGATGTAGAAAGCATTAGAAAAATGGAGAAACCTTCATCTTATGATACAATATACCTACTATATTAAGAAATGTGAATAGGTCACATATTTTATTAACATGTATTATTTCAAAAATTAAAAGTTAATTCTAATAAATAATATTTAATAATTAGGTCTATTAGTAAGGTAATATGATCTGAAAAATGTGATTTTAAGAATTATTTTTGCAAATAACACTGAGCGTATAAAATAATGTCTGGACTATCTATGAATACCACAAATGAAATGATGGACTATTTACTCTAGAAGGGGTTGCAAAAGGAACCTAAATTTCTTTGAATTATTTCAAACATGAAATGTAGCTTTTTGAATTATACATGATGTTTGAAAGAACGAACAAATTTCAGAATCTCCAAGGTGAAACTGGGGCTTTGCAGGTGGCATAGTGGTAAAGAATCCACCTGCCAATGCAGGAGACATGAGACAGGTTCTATCCCTGGGTCAGGAAGATCTCCTGGAGGAGGAAATGCAACCCACTCCAGTATTCTTGCCTGGAGAATCCCATGGACAGAGGAGCCTGGAGGGCTATAGTCGACTGGGTCACAAAGAGTCAGACACCACAGAGTGACTGAGCATACATGGTGAAATCATTCTACCCAAACAGATGCATATCCTTTGGTGTAAAATGCAATGTACTTTGAAAAGCATCTTGGAGTCTGCTTTTTCCTCTAATTAAAACTAACTTTGATGGATTTCCCTTGTGATCCTGTGGTTAAGAATCAGCTTCCAATGCAGCAGACATAGGTTCAATCCCTGGTTGGGGAACTAAAATCCCCATGCCACAGGGCAACTAAGCCTGTGTGCTACTGAGCCCACATACCTCAACTAGAGAGCCCATGTGCAGCATTCTGCATGCCCCAACTAAGAACCCCCTCCCCTGATGCAGCCAAAAATAAATAAATAAATTTTAAAAATAAATGAAATTAACTTTGAATCCAGAGTACATTCATTAAGCTCTGAAATAGTCCAAGATGGTTACTCTAATAATAACATCATGGAAATTGCGTTAGTTTGCTAGAGCTGCCATGGAACAAATCATCACAAACTAGGTGGCTTAAAACAACAGAAAGTTACTCTCTCATGATGCTGGAGGCCTGAAGTTTGAGATCAAGGTGTCTGCAGAGTAGGTTTCTTCTGAGGCTCTGAGGGAAAATTCATCCCTTGCCTCTCTTCTAGCCTCTGGTGGCTGTCAGGAATCCTTGACGCTTCTCAGTTTAGGGTGATGTAACTCCAATCCCTGCCTCCGTATTTTGCTTTCTCCTTTTGTGGCTATGCATCTAGCTTTCTCTTAAGAGGACACTTGTCACTGTTGTACAGCCTAACCCAAATCCAGGATGCCATCATCTCAAGACCCTTAATTACGTCTATAAAGACCCTTTTCAATAGAAGGTCACATTCACAATTCAAGGATTGTGATTTGTATGCATATTGTTTTGGTGATCCTAGTCAACTCAGTACAACGATGATCTATTGAGAGTAAACAGGTGGAAAATGCACAATCACAAGTAATACAGATTTAAGGTTTGGCCATATGGTAGTACTAGTAATCCCCCTACACACTTGCAGGTCTTCTTAATGGTTTAAAAGCATTTTATATTCACTTTCTTTTCAATATTTATAACAACTATTAAAGATAGTTTTATCCTTATCCTCATTTTACAGAAGGCAAAGCTGATGATAAGAACAATGAATCATTTATCAAAGTCAAACCAAAAGAAGGTGGTAGAACACGTCAGAATTTAACTCAGCCTTGGAATCCACGTTGTCTAATTCCAAGGTAAATGCTCTAACCTATGAGAACTTGTCTACTTGGCATCTGATACAATGACAGGACATAAAAACTGATGTCTAAATAAATCCAATAAGGTCAGGTAAGTATTGCCAGTAATAGAGTTTGAGCAAAATACAGATGAAAATCATTCAGACCATTTCTTTCAATAACTGGATTATATTATGAAAAGAAACTGTGATTCATATCAACAAAATTGCCGATAAAAAGGCTCATTTCATTCCTTTCTTGTGTTTTCCTGTTATATTTTCTTTTCAATGTTAGTGTATATATAACAGAGAAAATAAAGAATGTCTGGATAAGTTAGCTGAAGAAGGCTGAATGATACTTTGCTGGGAAAAGCAGTTCTGTCCACCTCTATATTTCTACCTCTCTCTTATGCTTTGCTGCAGGATTCCTTCCTTACCTTCTGGACAAAGCTGATGCTATATTTATCATGTGAGATTCTGAAAAGAGCCGCAGATAACATGTTTTTGACACCTTACAAGACCATGTGAGATATCGGCAGGATAAGTTTCAGTGCTTTGATGTTTTGGGAATGCTGCATTTTCCATTCGAAATAATGGCCGATCGAAATAATGGCCCAGGTGTCTTGCTTTATGTAAGAAGATTTAATGGTCAGGGACCTAGAACACCTGATTTCATGAAGTACACCTTTTATCTCCCTAGAAATAGTGCCTTGCCATCTCTGAAAGTCATAGGAACCTGAATTGTTCAAATCTTAAATTTGGACCTCTTTGGATCAGAACATCCCCAGAGATACAGTGAATCTATCTAAACCTGCTTTCATCTTGTACACACCAGAATGACTGGGTGAAAACACTGGAAGTATCTATTAAGCTGTAGTCTAGAAGCATTCTACAATGAAGGAAGTTCACTGGAGTTGATTTCCTCAGCCAGCTGCATTAATCACTAGGTTCTTGGCTGCTCTGCTCTGCACGCTTGCTGCCTAATATGTAAAAAAGTCAAGGTAAATCTCACCAGTTGCTTGACAAGCAGCTCTAGTTTTTTATTCTTTATTACAGAATAAAAATCCCACTGAGCAATGGATTTTTTTTTTTTGATCACTCCATGTCAAGCAAGTCAGAAATATTTTCTAATGTACCTTTCACTGCTTAACCATTAAGAGTGGTGGGGTGCAAAGTAATATGGAACATAGTGTGTGCAAAGGGCAAAGTGAGAAACTTACAAGCATATGGAGAGAGAAGTAGCCTCAGCAGAAATGAGGAATTTGCCTGCCTTCTTCTCTCCTTTCTTCCTTGGTGGAGAAGGAAAAATTGTCTTCCCTCTACCCTTTTAGGTTTTGGCTGAGCCTCCTCGTGATAAAACATCGTATTAACAGGAGAAAAATGAATAGAGATTTAATTACATGAATACCTCCTGTTTATAAGGGAGAGACCAAGGAAAGCTGACTAACTCCTGAAATGGCCCAAGCCACCACGTTAAATACCATCTGTAGCTAATGACAAAAGATACATAGGAGGTGGGGGGGTGCGGATTTTGAGGTGGGAGAAGGTCTGTTAATGGGAGATTATCAGGCAAAGCACAAGGGTATGATTGCTGTGTAAACTGAAGTCCATGACTTCTCTACAGATAAGGTTTCATAGAGATTTAGTTGCCCTTCTTTCCCTGGTATTGAGAGGGTCATACCCTTGCAAAAGGAGATCTCCCTTACAAATGTAATTGTCTGATATAAAAAGGTAACTTGTACTTGCTTTTCAGAGTGTCTCTCAAGTCAATTGTCTTTAAAAACACCCAGCTTGAAATAATACTTATGCCAAAGAGGCATATTTTGAGGTGGCAGATTCTGCTTCCCTTCACTTCCCTTCACCTGTCAGTGTTTCTCTCCCTTCCATCCCTCTTTCCTTTCTCATTCCTTCCCTTCTTTCCTTTGCTTTTCCCTTCCTTCCTCTTCCTTATGTACTTTTTCTTTCATTCATTCTTCTTTATGTTCTGTCAAAGCAATATAAAATGCCATGATTTACTCTAGAAGTCTGCCTTTAGCCATAAGACATATGGAAATAAACTTGGATGATTCACATTCAATTGGAGGATCCTTTATGGTCATAAAGAATGTTATGGTAATGTGACACTATTTTCATTCTTTTATGTGTTCATTCAACAATGTCTAGGATTACTTAACTATGTGTCAAACAGTGAATTAGACACTAAGGAGTCAACAATGAACAAGATATTTAGAAAGCTCGGGCCCCATAGGGAAATCAGAAATTTAAGACAGTAACACACACTTTTTAAAAAAAAAGTTAGATCCCATTCTGATTGGAGACCTGAAAGAACCATTTGCTATTCTAGAGAATACAGGATAGTCAAGTCTACAAAAAAGGCAATTTTATGCTATTTGGCATAAGAAAATGAGGCCAGGATAATCAGATATTCTAGTTGATGAAAAATTCTCTGAATGCCAAACAACATCAGTATCCTTCACCTAAACCAATATAAAGCCATAGTCTGACAAATGCAGGCCGAGCATTATTTATACACAAAATACTGACTATTTGCTGCACATGATACAAAGCTGAGTAAGCCCTAGCCTCTTTCATCTGTGCATTTGTAATTTAAAAGAGGAAACACACACAAATAACCACATTGCAAAAATCAGCTCTGGTAAGTGTGGCATGACCAGTATAGAAGGCTACAGAAGATGAAAGGAGCCATTCTTTTAGATCATGAGTCAGAGAGTATGTCACTCCCCTGCTTAGCTCTTTTTTGCCTCACTCAATAGAGATGTCAGAGTCCTTGTGATGATCTTCAAAGTTCTGCACATTTTGATTGCTATTATATCTTTGATCTCATCTCCTACACCTCCTTCTCCTAGCTCACACTAGCTCACCCTGTTGAGCTTGTTGGGGTTCAGACCAAGCCTTCCCAAAAGGTGTCACTTTTGCATGAGGATTATTTTGAGCTAAAGCCAATTGAGACCATATGTTCAAGAAGAATTATTGCCTTACCCATTAACTACACAGAATAATTTAAATTGGGAATTTTTCCCAGGAAAGAGTTATTACCTGAGAAAACTTTTATCTAAATGGCAGGGTAAACTTTTAATTAACAACATCTGCTCTTCTTGTCCTCTTGTAAATGACACCCCTTGGAAGCTCTGGACCCCTATCCTATTCCTTAGCTCAGGATGGCACATATACCTCATTTTACCTTTCTGTCTCTAACTTCTCATACACGTGGGGTCCCCATACATACAAAATCTTATTTTCTCTTGTTACTCTGTCTCATGTCAATTCAATTCTTAGACTGGCTAAGAGAATCTAGAGGAAGAAAGTTTTCTCCCTTTCCAGCAAGCCACTTAAGACTACTTGCTGTTGCAGATAACCCAATGCAATACCACACTGAGGCTCTGGAACTCTCTTTCCTCCAAATGCCATCATGGTTAACTCTCTCACCTTCCTCAAGACTTGACTTAAATCTCATCTTGAAAAGAAGGCCTACTGACTCCCTTATTTAAAGTTAAAATTCTATCTCTAATCCATCTTTTTCAAATGAGTCTGCCTTACTCAAATGACTTTGCCTAACATTTTCTTTATTCTGTTGTACTTATCATCTTCTGGTATACTGTAGAAGTTACTAGGGTGTCATGTGTTCTATTTCTTATCCATTTCTACCAACTAGAATGTAAATCTCATGTGGATAGAGATTTTTATCTGTTTCATTCTTTGATGCATGCCATGCATCAGATCAATATCTGAAACATTGTAGGCACCTGATTAATATCTACTGATCACTGAGTTAATAACTGATCACCTTTGGACAGTAAAAGTGGTGGAAGAAAATCAGTAGTGACTTAACGTC
Organism: Giraffa tippelskirchi; assembly: GCF_054371585.1. NCBI lineage: Eukaryota > Metazoa > Chordata > Mammalia > Artiodactyla > Giraffidae > Giraffa > Giraffa tippelskirchi. The sequence continues at coordinate 110,585,092 of NC_137278.1, read as the reverse complement.
TGAAGTGGTATCTTGATGATACAGAAGACTTAGACAGGAAGAGATGATCTTCCTGACTCATCTTTCCCACTTCAGATTATTATTCTTTCAGCCTGTGGAGAATAGTTCTCAAATAGAGACACGTTCTTCAAACTCCTTTATATAACCAGTACACTGGATAAGTATGACTCATAAGATGTGATCATAAAACAATTTAGTCTCCCATTGTTTGGGGAATGTATTTAGTTGTTTCTTTTCTACTGAATGAAAACTCTTATGATTCTTATGATTCTTTTGGTCACTCAAAGGAGATGATCATCTTGAATCAAAATTAGTATCTCAGTTTTATAAGTAAAATATTATGTCCCACTTGATTTAATACTGACATGTATCCTTTACTCCCAAGAAAAGATCCACTGTGGGGGCGGTGAGGCAGGGAGGAAGTGGAAACTGACAGTATGCTAGTTTCTGATCACAGTAAGTTAAACCCAGGAAGGGCAGAGCAGAAGGGAAGAGAAGACAGACCTTACTGTCCTGAGCTGCACCCAGTGGGTTTGGCAACTGTCTAGAGCAGACCCTTTTCCTCACTAGAGCGTCCATGGGCTTTCAGGAATTTGTTCAATCACTGGCAATCTCTCACTTGTGGTTCCCTAAACTCATTAAAAGAATCTCTATTCTGGGTACTCAATGACTCTCTCTACAACCCACATCATCCAGATTCCAGAAACTGAGAGCGGCAGGTAGCACTTTACACAAGATGACTCCCAAAGACTGCCTTTAGCACCTAACCTACCTGTGGTTCATGGATACTCAAGCATTCATTCTTCTTTGCCACAACCAAAACAGCTTCCTTACTCTAGCTATTAGATTTGTTATCAAGTCATTTTTTCCCCTGCTTTTAAAATTCTGAAAGTAGGAGTCAACTATCTGCCCACTCTATCCCCCCAAAATTGCAGAAGATGCCCATTAAAATATTGCAGTGATCTTGGGACTCCTCCCTTCCCAGTTTTACTTTAGGTTAAAAAAAAATACATCCCCAGCTTTCCCTGTGAGAGGTGGAACTGGGATTCACATTAGAGCTTTCCTCTCCACTCTCTCTCAAGCTCCACTTACTGAAACTTTTGTACTCCTGATAACTCTTTGACCAGCATACGAGCTGAAAACCTGGCTTATGGCCAATTCCTGTTTGCTCTGTAGGGTAATCTGTCTCACTGCTTATCTCAGTACCTGAAAGTTTCTGAAGAAATACATTACTAGAGTTGAGCACTAAGAACAACCTGCTAAGACCAAGGAGATATTAAGGTATTAAATGTACAACATGACGTGGAGTGGCCCACATGTAAAGGGAACACCACGTGGAACACTGGAACTGAGAACTCTGCCTTTTAAAAAGGGTAAAAAGTAGAGTGAAAGATACTCTGATTAATCCTGGATGACTGGCAGAATGATAATATAATTGCTATGGGACTTCAGAAGAAGATGATAATACTGAGTCTAGTTTGGACATGTTAATTTAATGTGAAAAGTGAGACACTCTATTAAGATTTTTAGGAAGAAGATTGAGGGCAACTTGAGGGGATCCTCTATGATAGATTTGGATGGAGAATTGTGACAATTTGTGACAAAACCCAGAGCAATATATAATTGTAATACTATGATTTATAATAATTGCAAAACTATATGAAATGCACATTTATTTTTTAAAAGATACTTCACACAAAAAACAGTAAGAGACACATGAGAAAGCATTTCAATACAAGAACAGTCTGACTCAGTAAATTCACATTATCCTTAAAAAACAACAGAAAGAAGAACAAATCAGTGAAACACTGCCCCTATGAAATAGAAAGAGATGACAAAGATGAGGAAAAACTGTTGATGAATAGCACATTATTGAATTAAAAAAAAACACTTTAGCCTGAATCAATAATTAGCAGACCTGACATTGCAGAAAATTTAATTAGTGATGCACAGGGCAGGACTGAGAATAAACTGAGGAACTGCGCATAAAAGGGCAGAGAGGGTGCATAGAGAGAAAATGAGAAAACTGGCAGGGCAAAAGGAAATGCAGCCTCTGTCAGAGAGATTTCCAAAGAGAAAGCAGAATAAGTAGACTAAACGATAATCAAAGACAAATTCCAAAAAAAATTATCCAGTTTCTAAAAATCTGTGTTTTGAGATTGAAAGACTAGTCATGTTCCAACCAAATGAATAACAAAAACAACACACACACACATACAATAATCTGATGACACTGGCAAACTCTAAGCATAAAGAATGCTTCAAACACAGTAACAGCAATAAACAAGATGGCGCAGTGCTCCTTTCAAAAACCAAATACCAAATCATGAGGGGACAATATTCCTAGAGGTTGAAGGGAAAGACTAAGACTCATGATTTCCACATTCTGTCTAGCTGCTCTTCAAATGTGAAGGTAATACCTGTATAGAGTGTCATAAAATAGACAACAATTTTGAAAAAGTTTCTCTTAAAAGATTCATAGGTGATTGATGAATGTAACAAGCAAGTTCAAGGATGGCAAGCTGTGGAAGAAAAGTCTGATGATGGATATTGAACAGAATTAAACATACAGAAAAAATGTAGAAATAGTTAAAAATGTGGCAAATGTGTTTGTAAAATATTAGGCATGCACAGTTTTTCTTTAAAGAGATTTTTAACATTTTTAAAGATGAATGTGTCACCTAAAACCAGGCACAGTTTGATGATAACAGAAGTTTAAATATCTAAATATTCCAAGACACTAAAGAGTCTTCATTCAACACGGAAAATAAGACAGAGAGAGAGAGGGCAAATTATTTTAAAAATTTAATTAAAAATAAGATACCAATTTCAAAAATAGGTACATAATATAAAAAACAAAGGAGTCTTCACAAAACAAAAATATATAAAAAGAAGCCAAAGTACAAAATGTAAAACACGGAGAGCATACAAATTTTAAATAACAGCTATAACAGAGTATTTTATTACATGCTCTGTTTTCTGTTTGCGTGGCTTATCTCATTTAGCCCTTAAAATTACCATATGAAATATGCACTACTGTTACTTCATCACAACAGGTGGAAAAGCAAAGTTTGAGGAAGTGAGGTAACATGCCCAAGGTCACACAGCTAGTAGATGGTGAGGCCAGGATTAGAAGCAGATGATCCCTGTCAGAGTTTACCCTTAACCTTCAAACTATGCTGCCTGCAACCTACACACATGCACATATGTAAACAAAATGTGTACATTTATACCAAACACATTAATACACAATCATGCATACATTTATGAATACACACATTCATAAATACATACGTTCACACAGACACATATATTCATATGTATATAAACACATACATATAGATAGGTACATGCACATCTAAATAAAATTAATTAAACATTATAGGTTTAAAACAGTGAAATTTATTTAAATTTCTCTATAAAAAGGCAGAATTCTAAGATAAAACAGAAGAGTAACATTTAATCCTAAACTTTGCCAAATCCAGAAACCTACATATAGCTTAATCATTCTTCCTTGCCTCCAGTTTCAATGGAAAAGGTGTTACAACTTTTGTCTGAAGACAATGCTCACATGCCCTTTCTTCTTTTGCAATGACTTGTTTTCTAGATCATACTTTATTCCCCTCTCCTGAAGCCTTTTCACTAGTTACACATTTTCCAGTTTTCCCTTTTAAGAACAAACCTCCCTGATTCAATCCTGTTTCCCCTTTTAATTTTTCAATACCACTCTCTTCTCTTCACAGCCAATCTTTGCCTTCAAATATTTCATCTCCTATTGACCATTCAATCCTAGACCTTCTACTCCAAACTCCGCTGGCCAAGGTCGCTATGCTGCTCACGTCTTAAAAATCCACCTAGACTCCTTCGGATAGCCTAAACATTTCACCCCTTGTTATTATTCTTAAAAACAATATTACTTGAGATTTCAAAAATAAATATGAGTGTGAGTGGAAGTAAAACAAATAAATCATACTCTGTTTGTTTTAAACCATACATTCTCCACTTGTTCTCTGGGCATTCTCTTAGCCCTAGGAATCCCCCAACTGGACTTGCCACATCCATTCTTCTCTCCACCTTGAGTTTCACTGCCTTAAATCCTTAAATGTTGCCACTCCCTGAGCTTTTGTCTTAGGGCCTCTGTTCTATGCACTTTCCTTGGATGTGCTTATCCATCCAACCACAAGGCTCCAGTGAATATCTACCACACATGCTTATGACTCTCAAATTTTGGTCTCCTGCTTAGGTCTCTTGCCTAAGCTTCAGACACATGAGATAAAAATTCTCCCTCCTAAATATCTCTCAAATGTTTCAATTTTCTCCACTCACAAAGCTACTACCTAGCTAAGGGCTTAATTACTTCTAGATAATCTGAATAACCTCCTACAGTTTTCCTAGCATCTGAACTTGTATTTCCCCAAGTCTTCTCCATAATACAACCAGAGTTATCTTTTCTAAAGTGCCCCTTTCATCTTTTCATTCCTTTGAATAAAGACTTTGGTACATGGTTTGTTTCTCTTTGTCCTTAGAATAAAACTCAACTTTCTTCACACAATTAAGACGGTAATCAAGAATTGTGTGGTGTTTACTTTTCTGTTACTTACCTGTTCTGAGTTCTTCCCCTTGTCCCCATGCTAGAAACTTTTTCCTACTCTTCCAATTGTAGTTCAGAGACACACTGTAAATGTTCAAAATACTCATAATTTCCCCATTACTATGCTTATGAATTGTACTATAATCATCTTATTTATATCATCCACTAGACTATAAACCCTCTGAAGGCATGCACTGGGCCTATCTCATACACCATTATATCATTAATATAAGATACAACATTGACACAAAAAATATTATTTGAGAGAATTAATGAATGAGTGGATGAAAGGAAATAATAGAAAAGGGTATGCAAACAGAATTAAAATTGTGGGCCAATCTATATAAGCAAACAGAATTTTAAAACATCAGGAGTATCAGTAATAATAATAGACAATGCATAATTTAAGATTCAAATGCACACAGTCACATTTTATAAATGAAGGCAATAATATAAATGAAGGCTGTAGGGATGAATATTTTTCCCATAATAAATGGTAACAAGGCATAAAATAACATCTGTAGTAATTCGATGGTAACTGATGGATACAGCACACCACTGGCAGATTTAATATACATTATAATTTATAATATTAAATAAAAATGAGCAAAGTGTCAACATGGTAGAATTGAGCTTTTATATTTTTATCTTAAAAAACAGTAAAAAATTTTATAACCATGGAAACATCTTTTAAAATAGATCAGATGAGAGATTAGAAAGAAAACCAAAACAATTTAAAATAACCTTATCTGGTTACATTTTTACGTTATATGTCACTTTAATGACTTTATGCATATTGCAAAATTTTTATAGAAAGTAGATACTATCTCTGTCAACAAAGAAATTAAATTTTTAAAAAATTTGGACAAAAAAGCTAAAAGAAAGAAGCGTGTAGAATGCCTAAGTCAGATAATGACATTAAGATGATTAGGATCACTGATTTTTGAGATAGAATACTAGAAAGATGTCAAATCACATGGTACTCTGGCATAGTGAGACAAAAAGGAAGCACCAAGCCAAAGTTCTTGCAACACGTTTGGTAACTAAAGAAAGGACTGGAAAGCAGCTTGAAAGCAACTGAGGTTGAGGGGAGAATTTTACTTAGGATGAAGAGACACGAATTTGCTACTACAGGCAAAGAGAAGGTGGTCATTATAGAAGTGGCCTAAGACAAATCAATCATGTCTATGGTTGCAGACTGTAACACAAACTAGGGAGGGAGGCTTGTTCGAAGCACAAGGAAACAACAGTGAGATTATACATTTGAGAAAGAAAATACTGTCGGCCACGCCAGTACACAAAAGACGCCCCAGTCATCAGCAACTGCAGCCTCCTGGTGGTGAGCCCTCAGGGAACTCAGGAAGGAAACAGCAGATACCTGCCATCTAGCAGTCACTAGACTGCAGCCAATCCCAAGGGAGCAGCCTGAGAAAAGGCAGGATACACAGGCCCCAAAGAGCTGCGGGCGCAGATCAAAGGAATTATCCCATTGAGCCCGACTCTTCCATCTTCCCATACAAAGAAAAGCATTAAATCTCTTAGCTTGAGATATCTAGCTTTCTTCAATTAACAATAATCTTTACACCTTCCAACCACCTGCCCTTTATTGCAAAACTAGATCCTAGCTCCCCCCTCACCTCCTCGGAGCAGTTTTCTGTGGGTTACTGGAGATGCTGCCTTCCAGACTTGACATCGTAAGAATGTCCACCAAATGAAACATAACGCTGAACTTTTCTGTTGTGCATGTTTTCCAGTCAACACGTGCATGGAGACTGTTTTGGACTGAAGGAGGTGAAATCTGATCAGTCAAACCATTTCAATCTTCTGAATAAGCTGGGAGAGAACGCGTAGGGTAAAAATAAGTGTTCAGGGAAAAACAGGGGAAGCAAAAGTGGAGTTAAACAGTAAGGAAAGTCTCTGTTTGAAATGTGACACAGAGTAAGACTTACTAAATTTTTCTTGCTTTTCCCTTACATTTATAGAATTCTAGAATTAATAACATCATCTGCGTCTACTTATTCCTCAAAGCAATCCAACCACTAAACTCGCCACATTCCTGAACTTTCTACATCCAGTTACAACCTTTGTCTCATAGGTTTCATCTTATCTGACTTCTCAGCAGCATGTGATATTGGTAAATACCTTCTCCTTCTTTTTTCAAACAGATGCTTAATTCTTCTCGCTTGACTATTCCGTCTCTTGATACTCCTAAATAGGCATCCAGGCAAATAAAGGAGACCAGTCAGTCTAGAATTATGGTGCTAAGAAGAGAGTTAAAAGTATGTAACAATTAAGGACCATAAATCACGACTCAAGAGGGGATTTTGATATTACACTTCTTGGTATACAGAGGTTATTAAAATATACGGGCATGGCTGAGATGGAAAAAAGAAATGGTAGTCTTTGAATAGAAGGAAGATATTCTCGGGGATTTTAAAAGTGTTATCAAGATGCTTTGTCAGTTAAGTTGGTGCTGGCTAAGCTGTTTATACAACAAATCCCCAAATACACTCATTCAAATAAGTATTCTGCTCCCTAAAGTTACAGGTGAGTATTGGTGGGAACTTAACCCCACAAAATAATACAGAAAGTCAGGTTCTCTCTATTTTATTCCTCTACCATTCCCGAGGCTGTTTTCCTTTCCCAAGTAGTCCAAACTCTCTCTCCATTGGGTTCATGAATCAGTTTGCAAGAAGCACAAGAGAAGCTTAAGGCAGCTGATCTGGAAATGGTACAGCTCCTATTCTCACAGCCCACTGCCCATATGCAAGAATGGTTGAAATATATATCTCTGGCTGTCTGACTCTGTTTCAGTAAACCTACTGGGGCTCTTGATTAAAAAGAAGAAATAAAGACTGCATATTGGGAGTCTGCATAACTGGGAGACAATTAGCAGTCTCAGATATAAAGTCAGAATACAGGATAGAATAAAGGACTATGAAACAAATATTTCATAGTGTGAAAGAAGAATTAAAACCTTCTCTGGGAAGTAGGTAAGTAACTTCAAAGTAGCAAAGTGAGTGAAGTCACTCACTCGTGTCCGACTCTTTGTGACCCCATGGACTGTAGCCTACCAGGTTCCTCCATCCATGGGATTTTCCAGGCAAGAGTACTGGAATGGGTTGCCATTTCCTTCTCCATCAAAGTAGCAAAGAAAGTGATATATATATAGAGAGAGAGTGCATAAATTTTATGTTCTCCCTTAAGAACACTGAACTATTTTGCTGAAAATGTGAGCTTTAGTGATTTTGAGAAGAGAGAAACTTGAGCCAGCAGTATCTGTGGAAAGTAATGACACTTAATTACACATTCATGGAAGAATGTGGACCCCAAGTTTGGGAAGGTAGGAGTTAGCACAGAGGAAATTAGAAGTCAACAGGAAAAACTAAGTACAAAGAAATGCTAGTTCTGGAGATAAAAATTTGAGAAAATGAGAAGGAAAACATATTGTCTTGTAGCACTTTTGTTAATAACCTGCGTCAAGTATAAATTGGCACTTGGCGCCTACCTCTGCAAGGATTAAACGATGTGCTGCCATAACTGCTGACTCTTTCAACACATTCTGAAAAGATATCAGGGTGGAGAGCAAAAACGAGGCACTCTGTGCTTTGGGAAAAACTGGCAGAACAGGTCCTCAGATAGTTAGGTATTTTCAGGAGCCAATTTTATGAACCTAATTCTTGTATTTCCTCATATCTAGAAAAGCACTAAAATCCATCCTGGTGATGACTACTCCATGTGACCAGCACACTTTATGAAAAAAAAAAAATATATATATGATTTTGATTGCATGTACTGTCCCTCCACTAAAGTCACATATATACTGACCTTCCCCCCTAGCTCTTTCTGGACGTTTCTCAGAGCCGATTGAAATGCTGTCCTCCTTTTGCCACAAATAAAAAGTAACTCGCAATGTTCACCTTGTGCACATTTTTTAAGCCCACACCAAGATAGGAGAAATGTGGAGGGATCAGAGTATGTTAACAAAAAGGTAACTGAGGAAATATCTTCTGTCTTATACATGATTTCTCATCTTTCTTTTTATCTCCTTTTTAACAGTTCTTTGTAAAGTATTATAGTAAGGAAACAACTCCTATTGAATTTGAGTATAACTTATATTTCAATTATATGTGATATAAAAATAACAAACTGAGCAAAATATTATTTATGGGTAGAATCTGCTTAATCTGGACTCTTGGCATACAAAATGCACCTTAGAAACTGTCATCTCCCAATTGCTATCTCACCTTGACGGTTGCAGCACTCCTTCTGTGTTCGGGGTCCAATGTGGAGGCTAGCGTGCCAGCTGGTGTACATACACTGACTGCTTGTCCAAGTAATTTGCCCCAGTCGTTTCATTGCTTCTGGTGTTGGCTTTTATCCTGATGGTAACAATGATGATGGAAGGATTTGAAGCAATGGGTAACACGATTTTGTTTGGGTTTTAAAGAGTTCATCATGATGGCAGAGTGGAAAACTGATGGAAAGGGAGTCAAACTGAAAAACAGGGATGACACTTTAGAAATTAACAGTATTAAACCAAACGAAAGAAGATACAAAAGGCATTACTCTGTCTTGTGGGCTGGTAAAGCATCATTATGAACACAGCTTATACATGTATAAAATGCAACTTAGCTGACAGACAATAAAGTATATACTTTGTTCCATAATGGATTTGGAAGAAGCCAGAATCATTAAATATTATGGCTAATGCCATGAAAATATTTCCTAGTTGGTAATATTTTTTATAAGTTCCCAGATTTTTTTTAAGTGTCTGCAAGTTTGGTTAACTTTTACTACAACCTGAAGGAAGCATGGCCACAGCAATATACTCATGAGCATGTATTTTCTTAGTCTTATTTCTGTTAGAAGAGCTTCAGTGCTGTGCTTTTAGAAATGGAGTACTTTGGTATGTCTCAACAAATTTTGCATCAGAACTCTTGAAAAATGTTATTTCTGCTATTCAGTGACCTCTTGGCTATATACTAATAGATTTCCAATCCACTGAGAAGCAAACCCTTACAGACACTTTTCAGACTTTCAAAGGTCTGAATAAATGTGCCTTTACATCAAAAATCAATCTTTTTTAAGGCAAGCCAGGGATTTGCTCTGCAGAGCACAGACTTAACATGTCAGACAGGCTCTCCTAGACTTTTAAAATATCCATCCTTTGTCCTTGTAGGAAGTCACTCTTCTGTGGCTATTTATAAAGGCAGATCTTCAAAGGTCCCAAACCTCAATTCATATCACATCAGCTTAATCATATGCTCTCATTTATACAGGCTATTCATAAATTACACAAAAGTTACATGCTAGAAATATCACAATTGGTAATTAGTAGATGTACCTTTTTGATATATTGGTTGGTTAGCTAAACAACGCATAATCTTTCCTCTTTACAAACTTCCGAGCAACATTTAGGAAATATATTTTCAAGGAGTTATATCATTTCCATAGAGTAAATAATATTTTGCTCTCTAGAACTGCCATAATAATAAAACAAAATACTAGAGGTGAATTTAGCTAGCATTTATTGAATTATTTATATATGAAACATAGATAATTGATTTTATTTAGTCTTTTAAAATAACTTTCATGGTTTCTTATACTTGTTAATCTAGTGTTTCCTAAGAGATATGTAAGCTCGTTGGGGATAGGAATCCCATATTATATTTTCCTTAACTTCCCCATCACATTCAGCACAGTACTAGACATTAATAGGTAATCCTCAATAAATATTAACAAGCCTTTAATACTAGAACAAGTCCAATAGCAATTTATTTTTACTTTGTGAGGTGCAAACAACTGTCCCATTCAGCTCAATAAACAGAAGAGTAGACTGAGATTAACAGGTTCCATTGTCATTTATTTGACATTATTATGTCATTCACAGATCTTTGTTATGGCCGAAGCAAAATATTGAAGCAGTCAAGAAAACCTTTTCACCAGTTGTCTCAAATGTCATATTGACCTCTTACAGGTCTTGTCATGTCATTGTCTATTTTACTTGCTTCAGCTACATCAGTTTGTTATTTCTTAAGCTTTCACTGTACCACTACTTCTTTATTAAATATCAAGTCTCTATGTGGTTTCTCACCATGTCTTTATGAAGTTCCAAAGTTTAATTATTTTGTTATTTTGCAAACAAGTAACACAAAAGTGGACTTAAAATAATGTAAGATGTCTCTGCACATGATCACAGATTTCTTGCAGAGGCTAGGACAACACATGCCAAAGGAAGACTCTGATCACTTACCAACTTGCAAGAATTAGGTCCTAAAAACTCAACAGGATATTCAACAGGAACACCGAGTACAAATCCAGGAGAAAATGATAGTGATTCACATTTCTAACACCATGAACCAGAGCAACTCAAACTCAACCAAAACCAAGCATGACATCTTATCTCAAATCTGCTACATTCTCCAAATTGGTGATCATACTTACAGCTTGTTGTCTATGGCATCAACATAATTTCTTTTGCATTCTCAGTCCACATTAAGTCAACAGGTACTACTGATTCTGTCTTAATATCATTCAAATCTCTTTACTTCTTTCTACCCCCAGGGCCACCGCCATATGTTGTAACTACTGTTTTCCTTTTCCTAGGGTACCAAAAGCCCTCTTGATCCATTTCCCCATCTCTAGACTTGCATCATAATTCTATTCACTGCCCTGTCTCCACCATTTACTTTCCAAACTCAACTGTGATCAAGTTCATAGTTAAACTTTTTGATGAAATGTTCCCCTAAATCCCCCATAACCTCTAAGATAAAATCCAAATTTCCTAGGATATTCACACCCCTTTTAATCTAGGTTATGATCCTTTCCAATCTCATCTCTCACTTCCTGTCCTATTTACATTGTCTGTTCCAGTAATCTTCCCATTTGAGCCTCTGTTTTTTCAACCACGTTGTTGCACATGGCTGTTTCGCTATGGCTGTACTATGGTTGCACGTGGCTGCCACTCCATGTCCTTTACCTAGAAAATGTCTACCTAAAAAGAACTCCCAGTTTTTGTGTTTCATTGTGTTTCACCTCCTCCAGGCTTCATGCTATCTAAAGAACATTTTGTTGCTATACTTTATCTTTGACTGAAATAAATTATGGAAGCCTAAATTCCAAAGAAGACTAGTTGTTGTCTTTAAATGATAAACAAAATGGATGTTGAAATTTGTAAGCATCAAGAAGAAACAAAAATATAAGTTCTGCTACTTGGAAATGTCAAGGGGAAGGAAAACTGAAACAGATAGTGTTGATGTAATGTGTCAACTTATACATCAATCAAGCATAATTTTCAAACTGGAATGGTGGAATAAGACAATAAAAAGTTAAAACAGATGTATTAGTTTCCTATTGCTGTTGTAATAAATTACCACAAATTTAATAGCTTAAATAAATACAAATGAATTATCTTATATTTCTGGAAATCAGAAGTGTAAAAGTGTGTCTTATAGGGCTAAATAAAGGTGTCAGCAGGGTGATCTTCCTTTCTGGAGGCTCTAGAAAGATTCTATTTTCTCACATTTTCCACATTCTTGAGGCCATCTGTATTCCTTGGCTCAAGTCCTGCTCCCAGCGTCAAAGCCAATAATGACCAGTCAAGTCTTGTTTACATGGAATCACCCTGATGCTGACTCTTCTCTTTCCCTCTACCACATTTAAAAGACCCTTGTAACGACACTGGGCCCATGGAATAATCAAGGATAATATCCCTATTTTAAGGTCAGTTGATTAGCAACTGTAACTCCATTTATGATCTTAATTTCCCTTTGTCATGTAATCTAACATATTCATATGTTCCTGGAATTAGGAGGTAGATACCTGGGTGAGGGGGTGGGGACATTATTCTAGCTACCACAACAGATAATATCATAAGAGTGCACATCTTTCTTCAAAAGAATTTTCTCTATGTTTGTATATTAATTTGTGATTAATTTGGGAGATTCTGTAGCCAGAAACACCTGGTTCTCCCATTTAGCTGGAAAGTTATCAAATTCCATAGATGGGGTCTCCCTACTTTTGAAATCTTGGGATATCAGAGCTTTCATTTGGTAGATTTGTGGGGATATACATGATTTTAAAAACACAGCTTCTTCTCACAATCACTATATCGTAAAATGGAATAATAATGGAGATATTTTGAGAACTAAATGATTCAAAATACGTAAAGTATAAAACACAGACGATGGCCAAGGTCCACTGCACGATGGAAGAGCTCAATAAATGATAATTATGAGTACTTTATGTCTTACTGAATGGTAATGGTTATTATTATGAAGCTGGATGAAAAGTTGTTCTTTTTAAACCTACCAAGAGTTTGAATTAGGTGCCTTGGGAAGATACCAGAATTATTTTTAAGCAGCGAACTACTCTTACTCAGTAAAACAGCTAGATAGTTTCTTTCAGAATTATGAAAGCCAAGACATTATGGATGTGACCTAGGAGGACAGTAGAGTGCTCTGCAGAATAAAAGAACACATCTGGAAGTTTCCTCCAGGCAGCTGGAACAGGAGATGGAGAGGTCAGAGTGGAGGCTGAGCATCTCACAAAGAGCAGAGGTCAGATAAGAATATTGGCCAAAGACACATTCTCCAACTCAGAGAAAGCTAAAAAAAAAAATAAAACTTTTAAGAACCCTGAGTGTCACAATCATAAGTTGTTCTTTCTTCAGTAATGTGCAATAAATGGCCCTATTACTTCCCAAATTTTAGCAGAGGGCAGTTCCCATCAGTAGTCTTGGTTAGTGGTGCCATGAAGGATGATACAAAAGGGGCCTGTGTTCAGTCTGGAGCAAAACAGCCTGAGCTTCAGTGGACAAAGTTAGGCCAGACAACACAGGGAAGCAAGGGCCATATGGGGAATGACTCATCAGGGATATAAGACAAACCTCTTTCTTTCCAAATATGCTAAGGGAGGAGAACACTCTTTATCTTCTTTTTTGAGGAGAGGGAAAGCAGAGAGTTCATTTCTGATAGGACATATTTATTTTTGCTACAGAGATTAGAGCTACCCTGGTATCAGGTATTTGTGAATTATTCATGTAATGATGATGATGATAGTTTTGTCATTATGATTTCCAGATGATCTACATTATTTTTGCATTAAGAAATATTGGCAAATTATTTTCAGAAATACCATAAGGAATATTTAAGAAACCTTGGAGGCACAGAAGAAGTACAAGAAGAATGAAAGTGTCATATCATAATTTTCTAAAAAGAAAATACTTTAATATTTCTAATAAATATTCTAGTATATAAAAAGAGGTCAGCAAGGCAAATTTTTGGGAAAAAAATCTAAAATGTGCTTCTTAACTGACGATTTGTAATTTGAGTATATATACTAGATCACTGGGAGCTTGAGTGGATTCACTGTACGAAAGATGTCACATGGAGTATTTTTTTTTCTATTTTAAAAATATTTCTAAGCTTTTCAAGGTAACTAAGAAGCTGCCTGAAAAGACAATTTTTGCCTCAAACATGTAGAAAAAGTTTCTTCCAGAACATAAATAATGATGTTGTCTTTGGTGATATTACATTACCCTCCTTAGGTTGCTAAGTTACAAACACAGCAATATAACACATTTTCTAGCAGTCTAAAAGAGTTAACATATAATTTAAAAATATCTAATATAAATAAGATATAATATTTCCCAGCCTGTGTGAATACATCTCAATTCTTATGGTAAAAATGTTTCAGCCTCTCTAAGGTCCATTTCTACTATAAATGTAGAACATAACTGATAACATTTTAAATCATAATATACAGCTGCCAAATATTTAAGAAGGTAATTTACACACTCCTAGTTAAACCAAAACAGTGATTTTGGAAGCAATGTGTATCAGCATATGTTCAGGAGAGACTCAGAGAGCCCGATCATTCCTGCCTTCTGGTCCCTATGACCCCGTGCAGCCCCTCCCCTTGAGTGTGATGGGATTGTCCAATAGAACATGGTAATGGGATGAGATGTCACATCCATGATGATTTATTACTGTATAAGATTATGATATTTGTCTGGCTAAGAATCTCTCCTCTGCTGGTTTTGATGTTGCAAATGGCCATGTTGGGGAAATGCAGATGTCAGGTTACTAATGTAGGTCTCAAACTGACAGCCAGCAAAAACTGAAGCCGTTAGTCTAACAATTCACAAAAAGTAGATGCTGCCAATAACTACCTGAGTTTGAAGCAGATGTGTGCCAAGTTAAACTTTTAAATGAGAGCCCAGTTCTGCCTGACACTGTGACTGCAGCCCCACAGAGGACCAAGTCAGCTATGGCTGGACCTCCAACCCACGGAAAATGAGAGCTAAGACATAGAAGCTGCCTTAATGTCCACTATATGGAGGAATGCATAAAGAAGATGTGGGAAATATTTATAATGGGCTATTAGTCAGCCATTAAAAAGGATGGAATAATGACATTTGTAGCAACATGAATGGACCTAGAGATTGTTATACTGAGTGAAGTCAGACAGAGAAGGAGAAAAATCATATGATATCCCTTATAAAGAAAGTAAGTGAAGTTGCTCAGTCGTGTCCGACTCTTTGCAACCCCGTGGACCGTAGCCTACCAGGTTCCTCTCTCCATGGGATTCTCCAGGCAAGAATACTGGAGTGGGTTGCCATTTCCTTCATCAGATATCCCTTATAGTTCAGTTCAGTTCAGTTCAGTCGCTCAGTCGTGTCCGACTCTCTGCGACCCCATGAATTGCAGCACGCCAGGCCTCTCTGTCCATCACCAACCCCCGGAGTCTACCCAAAACCATGTTCATCGAGTCGGTGATGCCATCCAACCATCTCATCCTCTGTCGCCCCCTTCTCCTCCCGCCCCCAATCCTACCCAGCATTAGGGTCTTTTCCAATGAGTCAACCCTTCGCATGAGGTGGCCAAAGTATTGGAGCTTCAGCTTCAACATCAGACCTTCCAATGAACACCCAGGATTGATCTCTTTTAGGATGGATTGATTGGATCTCCTTGCAGTCCAAGGGACTCTCAAAAGTCTTCTCCAACACCACAGTTCAAAAGCATCAATTCTTCGGCGCTCAGCTTTCTTCACCGTCCAACTCTCACATCCATACATGACCACTGGAAAAACGATAGCCTTGACTATACAGACTTTTGTTGGCAAAGTAATGTCTCTGCTTTTAAACATGCTATCTAGGTTGGCCATAACCTTCCTTCCAAGGAGTAAGGGTCTTTTAATTTCATGGCTGCAATCACCATCTGCAGTGATTCTGGAGCCCAAAAAAGTAAAGTCTGACACTGTTTCCACTGTTTCCCCATCTATTTCCCATGGAGTGATGGGACCAGATGCCATAATCTTAGTTTTCTGAACGTTGAGCTTTAAGCCAACTTTTTCACTCTCCTCCTTCACCTTCATCAAGAGGCTCTTTAGTTCTTCTTCACTTTCTGCCATAAGGGTGGTGTCATCTGCATATCTGAGGTTATTGATATTTCTCCCGGCAATCTTGATTCCAGCTTGTGTTTCTTCCAGCCCAGCGTTTCTCATGATGTACTCTGCATATAAGTTAAATAAGCAGGGTGACAATATACAGCCTTGACATACTCCTTTTCCTTTTTTGAACCAGTCTGTTGTTCCATGTCCACTTCTAACTGTTGCTTCCTGACCTGCATACAGGTTTCTCAAGAGACAGGTCAGATGGTCTGGTACTCCCATCTCTTTCAGAATTTTCCACAGTTTATTGTGATACACACAGTCAAAGGCTTTGGCATAGTCAATAAAGCAGAACTAGATGTTTTTCTGGAACTCTCTTGCTTTTTTGATGATCCAGCAGATATTGGCAATTTGATCTCTGGTTCCTCTGCCTTTTCTAAAACCAGCTTGAACATCTGGAAGTTCACGGTTCACGTATTGCTGAAGCCTGGCTTGGAGAATTTTGAGCATTACTTTACTAGCATGTGAGATGAGTGCAATTGTGCGGTAGTTTGAGCATTCTTTGGCATTGCCTTTCTTTGGGATTGGGATGCAAACTGACCTTTTCTAGTCCTGTGGCCACTGCTGAGTTTTCCAAATTTGCTGGCATATCGAGGGCAGCACTTTCACAGCATCACCTTTGAGGATTTGAAATAGCTCAACTGGAATTCCATCACCTCCACTAGCTTTGTTCGTAGTAATGCTTTCTAAGGCCCACTTGACTTCACATTCCAGGATGTCTGGCTCTAGGTGAGTGAACACACCATTGTGATTATCTGGGTCATGAAGATCTTTTTTGTACAGTTCTTCTGTGTATTCTTGCCATCTCTTCTTAATATCTTCTGCTTCTGTTAGGTCCATACCATTTCTGTCCTTTATCGAGCCTATCTTTGCATGAAATGTTCCTTTGGTATCTCTAATTTTCTTGAAGAGGTCTCTAGTCTTTCCCAATCTGCTGTGGATCTAAAAAGAAACAGTACAAATAAACTAACTTACAAAACAGGAACAAACTCATAGACTTAGAAAATGAACTTATGCTTCCCAGGGGTAAGGATGGGGGAAAGGACAGAGAGTTTGGAATGGGCATATGCATACTGCTATATATAAAAAGGATAACCAACAAGGTCCTAATGTATAGCACATGGAACTCTACTCAGTGTTACATAGTAGCCTAGATAGGAGGGGAGTCTGGGCAAGAATGAATACATGTATATGTATGGCTGAGTTCCTTTGCTGTTCACCTGAAACTATCACAACATTGTTTGTTTGTTTGTTTTTTTGCCACCCCCCTCCCGCCTATCACAACATTGTTAATCAGCTTTACCCCAATATAAAATTAAAGAGTTTAACAAAGATGAAAAAAAAGTGAGCTAATAAATGTGAATATTTAAACTTTTTATGTTGAGATAATTATAGATTCCCTATAGTTGTATGAAGTTCTATTGAGAGATACTCTGTATTTGTTGCCCAGTATTTCCTGGAAACAGTTCTGCAAAGCTCTACTATAGTATCTCACTCAGAAAATTGAAATGGCATAGTAAAGTTACCAAAACTGTCCATAACCAAAGTAACCTCATGATGCTCTATTGCAGCCACAGTCACTTCCCTTTCACCTTCACTCCCTACTATACTCTTGACAACCATTCATATGTTTTCCATTTATATAATTTTACCATTCAAAAACATTATATAAATAGAATCACACTTTATGTAAACATTTTGGATTGTAGTTTTCCACTTAGCATAATTCCTGACAGATTCACTCAGGTTGTATCATGTCTTGACTTCATGGTATGAAAGTACCACAATTTGTTTAACCACTCTTCTTGAAGGACATCCAGATTTTTTCCGGTTTGGGGCTATGAGTATTCAGCACAGTCTTCACTGGACATAAGTTTTCATTTTTCTGGGACAGATGCCCAGAAGTACAATTGCTAGATTATATCATAGTTGCATATTTAGTGTTTTATTTAAAAAATAAACTGCCAAATCTTTTTCCGGGGTGAATAAACTGTTTTACATTCCCACCAGCAATGTATATGTGATCCAGTTTTTCTGCATCCCTACCAGCATTTAAGTCTGAATGCAGTGGTATTCCTTTTGGTTTTATTTCCCTAATGTCTAATTACGTTGAACATTCTGTAACATGCTTTCTTGTCATTTGTGTTATCCACTTAAGTGAAATGTCTCTTTATTTCCATTTAACAACTGAAAGTGAAAATGTTAATCACTCAGTCATGTGACTCTTTGTGACCTCAGGAGCTATAGCTCTCCAGGCTCCTTTGTCCATGGGATTTCCCAGGCAAGAATGGGTTGGAGTGGGTTGCCATTCCCTTCTCCAGCGGATCTGGATCCCAAACCAGGGATCAAACTTGCATCTCCCGCATTGCAGCCAGATTCTTCACCATCTGAGCCACCAGGGAAGCCCATTTAACAATTGCCCATTGTCAATTATCTGTGTATTGCTTGCTTGTTTGAATGTTGATTGTTCTTAAATATTTCAGATGCTAATCCTTTGTCAGATACACAGTTTCCTAATATTTTCTCCCAGTCTGTGGTTTGGATTGTCATCCTCTTAACAGAGTCTTACTCAGGGTAAAATTTTTAATTGTGAGGAAGCGCAAATTATTTATTTTTCATTTTATAGATTGTGCTTGTGGTTCTGCCTGACCCTATATTATGAAGATCCCTTCCTACATTTTTTTCTCAAAGTGTTATAGTTTTATATATAAACCCATGATCCATTTTTAGTTAATCTTTTATATCATGTAAGAATAGGTCAAGGTTTATTTCTCTTAATACTCTTTTAGAACAGTTTGAGATTCACAGCAAAACTGAGAGGAAGGTACAGAGATTTCCCGTATCATTCCTGTCCCCACACAGGCACAACCTCCACTCCATCAACATCCCCCACCAGCTATTACAATTGCTGAACTTACGATGACATGCCATAATCACTCAAAATTCATAGTTTACAATACTGTTCATTCTTGGTGTTGAGCATTCTCGGAAAAAAATGTTTAAAAGTGAAAGTCACTCAGTCATGTCCAACTCTTTGTGACTCCTGGACTATACAGTCCATGGAATTCTCTAGGCCAGGATACTGAAGTGGGTAACCTTTCCCTTCTCCAGGGGCTCTTCCCAACCCAGGGATCAAACTCAAGTCTCTTGTACTGCAGGCAGATTCTTTACCAGCTGAGCTACATGAGAAGCCCAAAAATACTGGAGTGGGTAGCCTATCCCTTCTCCGTTGGATCTTCTCAACTCAGGAATCAAACTGAGCATTGCAGGAGGATTCTTTGCCAACTGCGCTATTATGGGTCTGGACAAATGTCTAATAATATGCTTCAATCATTATAGCATAGTACAAAGTATTTTCACTGCCCTAAACATTTTTACTGTCCTACCTGTTAACTCCCCTCATCCTCCACAACTCTTGGCAACTACTGATTTTTTTTTACTGTCTATCATCATGTTGTTGTTCAGTCACTCAGTTGTGAGACCCCAGGGACTGCAGCACGCCAGGCCTCCCTGTCCTTCACTATCTCCCAGAGCTTGCTCCAACTCACATCCATTGAGTGGGTGATGCCATCCAATATCTCATCCTCTGCTGTCCCCTTCTCTTCCTGCCTTCAATCTTTCCCAGCATCAGGATCTCTTCCAATGAGTTGACTCTTCGCATAAGGGGGCCAAAGTATTGAAGCTTCAGCTTCAGCATCACTCCTTCCAACGTATATTCAGGGTTGATTTCCTTTAGGGTTGATTGGCTGGATCTCCTTGATGTTCAAAGTACTCTCAAGAGTCTTCTCAAGCACCACAATTTGAAGGCATCAATTATTCTGCGCTCAGTCTTTTTTATTGTCCAGCTCTCACATCCATACAAGACTACTGGAAAAACCATAGCTTTAACTATATGGACATTTGTAGGCAAAGTAATGTCTCTGCTTTTTAATATGCTGTCTAGGTTTGTCATTGCTTTTCTTCCAAGGAGCAAGTGTCTTTTAATTTCACTGCTGCAGTCATTGTCCACAGTGATTTTTGGAGCCCAAGAAAATAAAAGTCTGTCACTGTTTCCATTGTTTCCCCATCTATCTGTCATGAATTTCCCCAACTATTTGTCCATCATCATAGTTTTCCAGAATGTCATGTCATTGGAATTAGACTGTTGTATACACCTTTTCATAATGGCTTTTTGCACTTAGTAATATTCATTTAAGTTTCTTTAATGTCTCTCCATGGCTTGATGGCTCATTTCTTTTTAGTGCTCAATATTCCATTGTGTGGATGTACCAAATTTATCCATTCACCTTCTCAGGGACATCTTGGTTGCTTTCACGTTTTGGCAATTGTAAAGAAATTGTAAAGAAAGTTGATATAAACATTTATATTCAGGTTTTTGTGTGATCTTAAATTTTCAACTCCTTTAGATACATACCAAGGAACACAGTTGCTAGATCATATGGTAAGCTATGGTTTTTCCAGTAGAAAAACTGTATATGGTTTTTCCATGTACAGATGTGTGAGTTGGCCCATAAAGAAGGTTGAGCACTCAAAGAACTGATGCTTTCAAACTGTCATGCTGGAGAAGACTCTTGAGAGTCCCTTGGACAGCAAGGAGATCAAAGTAGTCAATCCTAAAGGAAATCAACCTTGAATATTCATTGGAAAGACTGATGCTGAAGCTGAAGTTCCAATACTTTGGTCACCTGATGTGAAGAGCCAGCTCATTGGAAAAGAACTCTGATACTGGGAAAGATAGAGGGCAGGAGAAGAGGATGACAGGGGATAAGATGGCTGGATGGCATCACCGACTCAGTGGACATGAGTTTGAGCAAGCTCCGGGAGTTGCTGATGGACAGGGAAGCCTGGCGAGCTGCAGTCCATGGTGTTGCAAAGAGTTGGACACGACTGAGTGACTGAACAAGAAGAAGAAGAAGAAGAAGATGTTTAGATTTGTAAGAAACTGTCAAACTATCTTTCAAAATGTCTGTACCATTTTGCTTTCCCACCAGTAATGAGCAAGGATTCATGCTGCTTTACATGCTTGCTATTAATAGCATTGGGTATTACCAGTGTTCTGAATTTTGGCCATTCTAATAGGTGTATGGTCAAGCTTCCACAGTGGCTCAGCAGTGAAGGGTCCGCTTGCGATGCAGGAGATGCAGCAGAATCGGGTTCAATCCCTGGGTTAGGAAGATCCTCTGGAGGAAATGTCAACCCACTTCTTTATTCATGCTGGGAAAATACCATAAACAGAGGAACCTGGCGGCCTATAGCACATGGGGTCCCAAAGAGTCAGAAACAACTGAGCGCAATAGGTATTTGGTAGTATCTCAGTAACATTTTTGTTTATATTCCCATGATAACAAGTGATGTTGGGCATCTTTTTATGTGCTTATTTGCAATCTGTATATCTTCTTTGATAAGCTGTCTCAAGGTCTTTGGCTCATTTTTTATTGGATTGTTTGTTTTCTTATTGTTGAGTTTTAAGATTTCTTTGCATAATTGGGTAACAGATCTTTATCAGATGAGTCCTGTGCAAATTGTAGACTCTCCCAGTTTGTGGCTTGTCTTCTAATTCATTTGATATTGACTTTCACAGAGCAGAAGTCTATAATTTTAATGAACTTGCCATATCAATTATTTCTTTCATGGATCATACCTTTAATGTTGTATGTAAAAAGTTGTCACCATATCCAAGGTCATGTAGGTTTTCTGCTATGTCATTTTTGGTAGTTTTTTTTTAATTTATTTATTTTTTAACTGAAGGATAATTGCTTTACAGAACCTTGTTGTTTTCTGTCAAACCTCAACATGAATCAACCATAGGTATTTCGTATTTTACCAAAGTTCATTTTTGCCTATGTATTCACAATTGCTCTAGCACGATTTGTTGAAAAAGCTATCTTTCCTACAATGTATTGCTTTCGCAACTTTGTAAAATATTAGTCAGGCTATTGTGTGAGCCTGTTTCTAGGCCTCTATTCTTTTTAATCCATTGATATATATCCACCAATACTATATAATCTTTATTATTCTAGCTATATACTATCTTAAATATCTGATAGGCCTATTCCTCCTCCTTATTTTTACAAAATTATTCCACCTGTTTGAGATCTTATCCCTTTTATATATATATAACTTTTAGAGTATCCTATTTCTACAAAATGTCTGTACATATTATTTCCTTTTATTCTTGCACTGGATAAAATTTCTAGTACTGTGCTAAGAAATTTCTAAGTACTGTGGTAAGAACAAACATCCTTGCTTTGTGCTTAAAATTTAGAAGGAAGTATTCTGTCTTTCTTTATTAAGCCTAATTCTAGCTGTAGGATTTCTGTTCAGTTCAGTTCAGTTCAGTCGCTCAGTCGTGTCCTCGGGTCCAACTCTTTGCGACCCCATGAATTGCAGCACACCATGCCTCCCTGTCCATCACCAACTCCCGGAGTTTATCCAAACCCATGTCCATCGAGTCAGTGATGCCATCCAACCATCTCATCCTCTGTCGTCCCCTTCTCCTCCTGCCCCCAATCCTACCCAGCATTAGGGTCTTTTCCAATGAGTCAATTCTTCACATGAGGTGGCCAAAAAGTATTGGAGTTTCAGCTTCAACATCAGTCCTTCCGATGAACACCCAGCACTGATCTCCATTAGGAGGGACTGGTTGGATCTCCTTGCAGTCCAAGGGACTCTCAAAAGTCTTCTCCAACACCACAGTTCAAAAGCATCAATTCTTTGGTGCTCAGCTTTCTTCACCGTCCAACTCTCACATCCATACATGACCACTGGAAAAACCGTAGCCTTGACTAGACGGACCTTTGTTGGCAAAGTAATGTCTCTGCTTTTAAATATGCTATCTAGGTTGGCCATAACCTTCCTTCCAAGGAGTAAGCGTCTTTTAATTTCATGGCTGCAATCAACATCTGCAGTGATTTGGGAGCCCAAAAAAATAAAGTCTGACACTGTTTTCACTGTTTCTCCATCTATTTCCCATGAAGTGATGAGACCAGATGCCATGATCCTAATTTTCTGAACGTTGAGCTTTAAGCCAACTTTTTCACTCTCCTCTTTCACTTTCATCAAGAGGCTCTTTAGTTCTTCTTCACTTTCTGCCATAAGGGTGGTGTCATCTGTACATCTGAGGTTATTGATATTTCTCCCAGCAATCTTGATTCCAGCTTGTGTTTTTTCCAGCCCAGGGTTTCTCATGATATACTCTGCATATAAGTTAAATAAGCAGGGTGACAATATACAGCCTTGACGGACTCCTTTCCTATTTGGAACCAGTCTGTCGTTCCAAGTCCAGTTCTAACTGTTGCTTCCTGACCTGCACACAGGCTTCTCAAGAGACTCTAAATCAAGTTGAGGAACTTCCCCTATATTACTAGTTTTCTGAAAGATCTTATCACTGGTGAGTTCTAGATTTTGTCAAATTCTTTGTCTGAACTGAATTATGTCATCATGTGGCTTTTCCTTTAGGTGGTATATATTGATTTATTTTCAAATACTGAAACAGCCTTGCATCTTGGAATAATGCTTACTTGACCATATAATTATTTGTGACTAAATTCTAACAGTTATTTCCTTAAGGAATTATATATCTTTTCTATGAAAGATATCAGTCTACAGTTTCCTTCTTTTGTAGTGTCTTTGTCTAGTTTCTGCTATAGAGGCAATACCAGCTAAAAAAATGAATTAGAAGTGATCACTTTTTTCCTATTTTCTGGAAGAGACTATTTCAATTGGAATTAATTCTTTAAAAGTTTGGTATAATTCTCCAGTGAAACCATCTGGGACTAGATTTGCTTTTTTAAGAAATTTAAATTATTAATTCAATTATCTTAATGTTTATAATTCTATTCTAGTTATCTATTTTATATCTACAGAATGTGGTTGTTTGCATATTAAAGGAATTCATCTTTTTGTCAAGTTTTATGTGTGGAATTGTTTACACTATTTTCTCATTTATCGTTTTAAGGTCTTTGGGATCTGTAGTGATATACTCTATTCATTTCTGATATCAGTTATTTGTGTCCTTTTTGTTTTTTGTCAGTTTTGCTGGAGATTTAACAACTTTATTGATCTTTTAAAGTACTAACTCTATATGTCATTGATTTCTATTATTTTTTCTGTTTCCAATAAATTTTACTGATTTTTGTTCTCATCTCTATTTCTTTCCCTACGTTTACTTTGGGGTTTATTTTGTTCTTATATTAGGTTCTTTGGTGTGGAGGGGTTAGATTATAGATTTGAGACTTTTAATCTTTTTTAACATATATATTTAGTACTACAAATTTCCGTCTCCTCACTGACTTAGCTGTATCACACAAATCAGTATGTAATACTTTCATTTCATTCAACTCAAAGTATATTTTAAAATTTCTCTTAAAATGTTCTCCTTTAGACAAAAGACCTGTATATGGAAAACTGTAAGACACTGATGAAAGAAACCAAAGATGACATAAACAGATGGAGAGATATTCCATGTTCCTGGGTAGGAAGAATCAATATTGTGAAAATGACTATACTACCAAATGCAATCTACAGAGTCAATGCAATCCCTATCAAATTACCAATGACATTTTTCACAGAACTAGAACAAAATATTTCACAATTCATATGGAAGCACAAAAGACCCCAAATAGCCAAAGCAGTCTTAAGAAAGAAGAATGGAGCTGGAGGAATCAACCTTCCTGACTTCAGACTATACTACAAAGCTACACTCATCAAGACAGTATGGTACTGGCACAAAAGCAGAAATATAGTCCAATGGAACAACATAGAGAACCCAGAGATAAACCCACACATCTATGGGTATCTTATTTTTGACAAATGAGGCAAGAATATACAACGGAGCAAAGATAGTCTCTTCAATAAGTCATGCTGGAAAAACTGGACAGCTACGTGCAAAAGGATGAAATTACAACACTACCTAATGCCATGCAAAAAGATAAACTCAAAATGGATTAAAGAGCTAATAGTTTCTGGATTAAGGCCAGAAACTATAAAACTCATAGAGGAGAACATAGGTAGAACACCCGATTACATAAATTAAAGCAAGATCTTCTATGGCCTACCTCCTAGAGTAATGGAAATAAAAACAAAAATAAACAAGTGGAACCTAATAAAACTTAAAAGATTTTGCACAATAAAAGAAACTACAAAGAGAAAAGACAACCCTCAGAATGGGAGACAATAATAGCAAAGGAAACAACTGACAAAAAATTAATTTCCAAAATATACAAGCAGCTCATATAACTCAATATTAGAAAAGCAAACAACCCAATCAAAAAGTGGGAAAGGGACCTGAAGAGACATTTCTTCAAAGAAGACATACAGATGGCTAACAAGTACATGAAAAGAGGCTCAACATCACTCATTATTAGAGAAATGCAAATCAAAACTACAATGAGATACCACCTCACACCAGTCAGAATGACCATCATCAAAAAGTCTACAAACAATAAATGCTGGAAAGGGTGTGGAGAAAAGGGAACACTCTTGCATTGCTGGTGGGAATGTAAACTGATAACAACCACTATGGAAGATGGTATGGAAATTCCTTAAAAAGCTAGGAATAAAACCACCATATGACCCAGCAATCCCACTCCTGAGCATAAACCCTGAGAAAACCAAAACTGAAAAAGACACATGTGCCCCAATATTCATTACAGCTCTATTTACAATAACTAGAACATGGAATCAACCTAGATGTCCATCAACAGATGAATGGATAAAGAAGGTGCACATATATACAATAGAATATTACTCAGTCATAAAAAGGAACACATTTCAATCTGTTCTAATGGGATGGGTGAACCTAGAGCCTATTATACAGAGTGAAGTAAGTCAGAAAGAGAAATATAAATATAGTATACTGACACATATACATGGCATCTAAAAAGATGGCACTGATGAATTTATCTTCAGGGCAGTAATGGAGAAACAGACATAAAGAACAAACCTATGGGCATGGGGGAGAAAAGGAGGGAGAAGGGGAGATTTATGGAGAAAGTGACATAGAAATTTACTATACTGTATGTAAAATATATAACCAGTGGGAATTTGCAACTCAAACAGGAGCTCTGTGACAGGCTGAAGGGTGGGATGGGGAGGAAGATGGGAGGGAGGTTGGGAGGCAGGGGACATGGGTGTACCTATGGCTGATTCTTGTTGATGTATGACAGAAAACCACAACATTCTGTAAAGCAATTATCCTTCAATTAAAAAATTTAAAAAAGAAAAGCTGTTCTCCTTTATCTATAAATTACTTAGAAATACACTGTTTAGTTTTTCAAATATTTGGAAAGCTTCTTATTTCTATGTTATCAATTTCTAATATGATGCCAAACTATATATTTCATAAGATATTGTCAATATTCAAAATACATAAAGAACCCGACAACAAAAGACAGATAAGCCAATTTAACAATGGGCAAAATAGTTGGGTAAACAGTTTTCTAAAGATATACAAATGGCTAACGAAGCACACGAAATAGTGCTCAACATCACTGATCATAAGAGAAATAGTCCGAACCACAATGAGATGCCACTTCACACTGACTAGGATAGCAGCAGCAGCAGTAGTGGTAGTGGTGGTAGTAGAAATAGGAGGAGGAGGAGCAGAAAAAGACAAGCGCCATGCAGCCGTCACATCATCTGTCCTCCCCTTCTCCTCCTGCCCTCAACCTTTCCCAGCATCAACATCTTTTCCAATGAGTCAGCTCTTTGCATCAGGTGGCCAAAATATTGGAGTTTCAGCTTCAACATCAGTCCTTCCAATGCATCTCCTTTAGGATAGACTGATTGAATCTCCTTACAGTCCAAGGGCTCTCAAGAGTCTTCTCCAACACCACAGTTAAAAGGCATCAATTCTTCGGCCCACAGTTTTCTTTATAGTCCAACTCTCACATCCATATGTGACCACTGGAGAAAAACATAGCCTTGACTAGACGGACCTTTGTTGGCAAAGTAATGTCTCTGCTTTTTAATATGCTATCTAGGTTGGTCATAACTTTCCTCCCAAGGAGTCAGCGTCTTTTAATTTCATGGCTGCAGTCACCATCAGCAGTGATTTTGGAGCCCAGAAAAATAAAGTTAGCCAATGTTTCCCCATCTATCTACCATGAAGTGATGGGACCAGATGCCATGATCTTAGTTTTCTGAATGTTGAGCTTTAAGCCAACTTTATCACTCTCCAATTTCAGTTTCATCAAGAGGCTCTTTAGTTCTTCTTCACTTTCTGCCATAAGGGTGATATCATCTGCATATCTGAGGTTATTGATATTTCTCTTGGCAATCTTGATCCCAGCTTGTGTTTCTTCCAGCCCAGCGTTTCTCATGATGTACTCTGCATATAAGTTAAATAAGCAGGGTGACAATATACAGCCTTGACAGACTCCTTTTCCTATTTGGAACAAGTCTGTTGTTCCAAGTCCAGTTCTAACTGTTGCTTCCTGACCTGCATACAGGTTTGTCAAGAGACAGGTCAGGTAGTCTGGTATTCCCACCTCTTTCAGAATTTTCCACAGTTTATTGTGATCCACACAGTCAAAGGCTTTGGCATAGTCAATAAAGCAGAAATAGATGTTTTTCTGGAACTCTCTTGCTTTTTCGATGATCCAGCGGATGTTGGCAATTTGATCTCTGGTTCCTCTGCCTTTTCTAAAACCAGCTTGAACATCTGGAAGTTCACGGTTCACGTATTGCTGAAGCCTGGCTTGGAGAATTTTGAGCATTACTTTACTAGCGTGTGAGATGAGTGTAATTGTGCAGTAGTCTGAGCATTCTTTGGCATTGCCTTTCTTTGGGATTGGGATGCAAACTGACCTTTTCCAGTCCTGTGGCCACTGCTGAGTTTTCCAAATCTGCTGGCATATTGAGTGCAGCACTTTCACAGCATCATCTTTCAGGATTTGAAATAGCTCAACTGGAATTCCATCACCTCCACTAGCTTTGTTCATAGTGATGCTTCCTAAGGCCCTCTTGACTTCACATACCAGGATGTCTGGCTCCAGGTGAGTGATCACACCGTCGTGATTATCTGGGTTGTGAAGAACTTTTTTGTACAATTCTTCTGTGTATTATTGCCACCTCTTCTTAATATCTTCTGCTTCTGTTAGGTCTCTACCATTTCTGTCCTTTAATGAGCCCATCTTTGCATAAAATGTTCTCTTGATATCTCTAATTTTCTTGAAAAGATCTCTAGTCTTTCCCATTCTACTGTTTTCCTCCATTTCTTTGCATTGATTGCTGAGGAAGACTTTCTTATCTCTCTTTGCTATTCTTTGGAACTCTGCATTCAAATGGGTATATGTTTCCTTTTCTCCTGTGCTTTTCACTTCCTGTATTTTCACAGCTATTTGTACGGCCTCCTCTGACAGTCATTTTGCTTTTTTGCATTTCTTTTTCTTGGGGATGGTCTTGATTCCTGTGTCCTGTACAATGTCATGAACCTCCATCCGTAGTTCATCAGGTATTTCTGTCTATCAGATCTAGTCCTTTAAGTCATAAGGGAGTTGATTTAGGTCATACCTGAATGGTCTAGCGGTTTTCTCCACTTTCTTCAATATCAGTCTGAATTTGGCAATAAGGAGTTCATGATCTGATCCACAGTCAGCTCTCGGGCTTGATTTTGCTGACTGTATAGACCTTCTGCATCTTTGGCTGCAAAGAATATAATCAACCTGATTTTGATGTTGACCATCGGGTGATGTTCATGTGTAGAGTCTTCTCTTGTGTTGTTGGAAGAAGGTGTTTGCTATGACCAGTGCGTTTTCTTGGCAAAACCCTATTCACCTTGCCCTGCTTCATTCTGTACTCCAAGACCAAATTTTTCTGTTATTCCAGGTGTTTCTTGACTTCCTACTTTTGCATTCCAGTCCCCTTTAATGAAAAGGACATCTTTTTTGGGTGTTTGTTCTAGAAGATCTTGTAGGTCTTCATCAGTCCAGTTCAGTCACTCAATCGTGTCCGACTGTTTGTAACCACAACAACCGCAGCACACTAGGCCTCCCTGTCCATCACCAACTGCCGGAGTCTACCCAAACCCATGTCCATCGAGTCGGTGATGCCATCCAGCCATCTCATCCTCTCTCGACCCCTTCTCCTCCTGCCCGCAATCCTTCCCAGCATTAGGGTCTTTTCCAATGAGTCAACTCTTCTCATGAGGTGGCCAAAGTATTAGAGTTTCAGCTTCAACATCAGTCCTTCCAGTGAACACCCAGGACTGATCTCCTCTAGGAAGGACTGGTTGGATCTCCTTGCAGTCCAAGGGACTCTCAAAAGTCTTCTCCAACACCACAGTTCAAAAGCATTAATTCTTCGGCGCTCAGCTTTCTACACCGTCCAACTCTCACATCCATACATGACTACTGGAAAAACCATAGCCTTGACTAGACGGACCTTTGTTGGCAAAGTAATGTCTCTGCTTTTAAATATGTTATCTAGGTTGGTCATAACCTTCCTTCCAAGGAGTAAGCGTCTTTTAATTTCATGGCTGCAATCCCCATCGGCAGTGATATTGGAGCCTCCAAAAATAAAATTTGACAATATTTCCACTGTTTCCCCATCTATTTCCATGAAGTGATGGGACCGGATGCCATGATCTTAGTTTTCTGAATGTTGAGCTTTAAGCCAACTATTTCACTCACCTTCACTTTCATCAAGAGGCTCTTTAGATCTTCTTCACTTTCTGCCATAAGGGTGGTGTCATCTGTACATCTGAGGTTATTGAAATTTCTCCCGTCAGTCTTGATTCCAGCTTGTGTTTCTTCCAGCCCAGCGTTTCTCATGATGTACTCTGCATATAAGTTAAATAAGCAGGGTGACAATATACAGCCTTGACGGACTCTTTTTCCTCTTTGGAACCAGTCTGTTGTCCCATGTCCAGTTCTAACTGTTGCTTCCTGACCTGCATACAGATTTCTCAAGAGACATGTCAGATGGTCTGGTATTCCCATCTCTTTCAGAATTTTCCATAGTTTATTGTGATTCACAGAGTCAAAGGCTTTGGCATAGTCAATAAAGCAGAAATAGATGTTTTTCTGACACTCTCTTGCTTTTTCGATGATCCAGAGGATGTTGGATATTTGATCTCTGGTTCCTCTGCCTTTTCTAAAACCAGCTTGAACATCTGGAAGTTCACGGTTCACGTACTGCTGAAGCCTGGCTTGGAGAATTTTGAGCATTACTTTACTAGCGTGTAAGATGAGTGTAATTGAGCGGTAGTCTGAGCATTCTTTGGCATTGCCTTTCTTTGGGATTGGGATGCAAACTGACCTTTTCCAGTCCTGTGGCCACTGCTGAGTTTTCCAGATTTGCTGGCATATTGAGTGCAACACTTTCACAGCGTCATCTTTCAGGAGTTGAAATAGCTCAACTGGAATTCCATCACCTCCACTAGCTTTGTTCGTAGTGATGCTTTCTAAGGCCCACATTTCTTGACTTCGCATTCCAGGATGTCTGGCTCTTGATAAGTGATCACACCATCATGATTATCTGGATCATGAAGGTCTTCATAGAACTGTTCAACTTCAGCTTCTTCGGCATTACTGGTTGGGGCATAGACTTGAATTACTGTGATACTGAATGGTTTGCCTTGAAAACAAACAGAGATCATTCTGTCATTTTTGAGATGGCATCCAAGTACTGCATTTCAGACTCTTTTGTTGACTGTTATGGCTACTCCATTTCTTCTAAGGGATTCCTGCCCACAGTAGTAGATATAATGGTCATCTGAGTTAAATTTCACCCATTCCAGTCCATCTTAGTTCACTGATTCCTAGAATGTCGATGTTGACTCTTGTCATCTCCTATTTGACCACTTCCAATTTCTAACATTCCAGGTTTCTATGCAATATTGCTCTTTACAGCATAGAATCTTGCCTTTATCACCAGTCCCATTCACAACTGGGTGTTGGTTTTGCTTTGGCTCCATCCCTTCATTCTTTCTGGAGTTATTTTCCACTGATCTCCAGTAGCATATTGGGCACCTACTGACCTGGGGAATCCCTCTTTCAGAATCCTATCATTTTGCCTTTTCATACTGTTCATGGGGTTCTCAAGGCAAGAATACTGAAGTCGTTTGCCATTCCCTTCTCCAGTGGACCACATTCTGTCAGACCTGTCCACCATGGCCCGTCCGTCTTTGGTGGCCCCACATGGCATGGCTTAGTTTCATTGAGTTAGACAAAGCTGTGGTCCGTGTGATAAGATTGGCTAGTTGTCCGTGACTGTAGTTTCAGCCTGTTTGCCACCTGATGCCCTCTCTCAGTGCCCACTGTCTTACCTGAGTTTCTCTTACCTTGGACACGGGGTCTCTCTTCATGGCTGCTCCAACAAAGGGTAGCCACTCCCCCTTATCTCTGACTCGCTACACTATACTGCTTCTTATAAAGACTTTGGTTGGACTGAGATTCTGATCTAGAAATCCTCTTAGTTCTGCATTTGTAGCATTCAAACGAACATTTTTTGCTGTCATGTCAAACTGCATTCAATTTAAAATTTGGTAAAGCCATTGAAAAACAAATTAAAAAACTCTGTCTTCAAAGTATATACAAAGGTATATACTTCAACCATTTTAAAAAGAGTTAAGTACTGATACCTGCCACATCATGAATGAACCTTCACAATATTATACTAAGTGAAAGAAGTCAGTCATGAAAAAAAATATTAATATATTATTTCATTTATATGAACTATCCAGAATAGGCAAATCTATGGAGAAGGAACATAAAATAGTGGTTTTCTAGGGTTCAGGAAATAATGAAATAGGGGAGAATAGTTAAATGATATGGGGTTTGTCTTTGCACTAGTGAAAGCATTCTAAAATTAATTGTGGTAATAGTTGCACATATCTGTGAATATACTATAAACTAGTGAATTGCACATTTTAAACTAGTGAATTGTATGGCAAATGAATTATATCTCCATATATCTGTTTTTAAAAAGTGCATATGATTAAGCTATAAAATATCATTTTGGGAAATAATGATATCTTTAAAAAGTACACAAAGAAACAGAAGGAAACCTAGAAAACACACAACCATGTCACTCTTTAGGACCTGCGTTCTCAAGCTGGTCTGTCTTCTCTCCAACTTTCAGTCTGGATGCTTGCTTCATATATAAATGTCCAGGTATTTTACCTTTACTTGGCAGAAGGAATAGGAAAAAGAACTACTCTATCTTCCTGAAAGTAGAAAGCTCCTATGTGTGCTTTTTTAAGCTGATAAGTTTGTAGTAAAAATGTCATGCAACAACAAATAATACAACATATATGTTTGACCATTAAACACCAGCAGATAAATATTTACCATTTACACTCAGTTCAGTTCAGTCACTCAGTCGTGTCTGACTCTTTGTGACCTCATGAACTGCAGCGCCCCAGGCCTCCCTGTCCATCACCATCACCCTGAGTCCACCCAAACTCATGTCCATTGAGGCACTGATGCCATCCAACCATCTCATCCTCTGTCGTCCCCTTCTCTGCCTGCCCTCAATCTTTCCCAGCATCAGGGTCTTTTTAAAGGAGTCAGCTCTTCGCATCAGGTGGCCAAAGTACTGGAATTTCAGCTTCAACATCAATGCTTCCAATGAACACCCAGGACTGATCTCGTTTAGGATGGACTGGTTGGATCTCCTTGCAGTCCAAGGGACTCTCAAGAGTCTTCTCTAATCCACAGTTCAAAAGCATCAATTCTTCAGCGCTCAGCTTTCTTCACCGTCCAACTCTCACATCTGTACATGACTACTGGAAAAACCATAGCCTTGACTAGACGGACCTTTGTTGGCAAAGTGATGTCTCTGCTTTTTAATATGCTGTCTAGGTTGAGCATTATTGTAAGCATTAAATTAGGTAGTGTCAATAAACTGATGGCAACATACAAATCTAACCTAGGTACCAGCTTCGCATAGTGGTAGAAAATAGATGAGAGTTCAAGTCTCTGCTCTTCCAATTATTTAAAGTGTCCACTGATCAGTATTTTTGAACTCTAATTGTAGGTTAAAGTCACCTGAAGAGTTATACAAAAGCAAAAATCCTGGGCTTTGGTAAAGATTGATTATAATAAAATAGGCATAGATTCTTTGAATCAAGATTTTGAAAAACTTTTTATGTGATTCTGATGGTCAGTGAGGTTTTTTTTAATTAATTTCTTTTTTATCAAAGGATAATTACTTTACAAAACTTTGCTGTTTTCTGTCAAACCTCAATATGAATCAGCCATACGTATACATATATCCCCTCCCTTTTGAAGTTCCCTCCCATCTTCCTCCCCATCCAAACCCTCTAGGTCAGTGAGTTTTGAGAACCACTCCTTTAAACCTATGACATAAATAATTTAATCTAAACCAAGTTCTGAGCACACTACAGCATTCTGAGGAAGGAAGAGTACCTATTTTCTGACCAGGACCATAATTAGCTGCACTGCTTTTTTATTTTATTTTATTTTTTTTTATTTTTTTTTTTATAAATTTATTTATTTTAGTTGGGGGCTAATTACTTTACAATATTGTAATAGTTTTTGCCATACACTGACATGAATCAGCCATGGGTTTACATGTGTTCCCCTTCCCGGACCAATTCGCTTGACTCTGAACCTCATATTCTCATGTCTAACCTGGAGGAAACTGTTCCTAATGCAGGGAGTTAATTAATCTAATGATGAAATTAGGTAACATATATAAAAGCACATCATGCATTCCAGGTGCATTAGTTCCCATACTTTCTTCATTAAGTGTCTCTGCAAAACACAAGTAAAATATCCTTATTATCACAACCTAAAGTTTAAGAGAGTTCCAGAAAAACATCTATTTCTCCTTTATTGACTATGCAAAAGCCTTTGACTGTGTGGATCACAATAAATTGTGGAAAATTCTGAAAGAGATGGGAATACCAGACCACCTGATCTGCCTCTTGAGAAATCTGTATGCAGGTCAGGAAGCAACAGTTAGAAATGGACATGGAACAGACTGGTTCCACATAGGAAAAGGAGTACGTCAAGGCTGTGTATTGTCACCCTGCTTATTTAACTTATATACAGAGTATATCATGAGAAACGTTGGGCTGGATGAAGCACAAGCTGGAATCAAGATTGCTGGGAGAAATATCAATAACCTCAGATATGCAGATGACACCACCCTTATGGCAGAAAGTGAAGAAGAACTAAAAAGCCTCTTGATGAAAGTGAAAGAGGAGAATGAAAAAGTTGGCTTATAGCTCAACAGTCAGAAAACTAATATCATGGCATCCGGTCCCATCACCTCATGGCAAATAGATGGAGAAACAGTGGAAACAGTGTCAGACTTTATTTTCTTGGGCACCAAAATCACTGCAGATGGTGACTGCAGCCATGAAATAAAAAGACGCTTACTCCTCAGAAGAAAAGTTATGACCAACCTAGATAGCATGTTAAAAATCAGACACATTACTTGGCCAACAAAGGTCCATCTAGTCAAGGCTATGGTTTTTCCAGTAGTCATGTATGGATGTGAGAGTTGAACTATAAAGAAAGCTGAGCAGCGAAGAATTGGGGCTTTTGAACTGTGGTGTTGGAGAAGACTTTTGAGAGTCCCTTGGACTGCAAGGAGATCCAACTAGTTCATCCCAGAGGAGATCAGTTCTGGGTGTTCTTTGGAAGGACTGATGTTGAAGCTGAAACTCCAATACTTTGGCCACCTGATGTGAAGAACTGACTCACTTGAAAAGACCCTGATGCTGGGAAAGTTTGAAGGCAGGAGGAGAAGGGGATGACAGAGGATGAGATGGTTGGATGGCATCACCGACTCAATGGACATGAGTTTGAGTAAACTCTGGGAGTTGGTGATGGAAGGGAGGCCTGGTGTGCTGCAGTCCATGGGGTCACAAAGAGTCGGACATGACTGAGCGACTGAACTGAACTGAACTGAAAGTTGTATACAGGGATTTAAATGCTAGGAAGGAAAAAGATATACTAGTCCAACCATCTGAATGCTACATATAGTTTTTTGGCTTTTCTAGGCCCGGCTATTGGTATAGTTGGTTTTTAACATAAAGACTGCAGAAGTTTGCTTCTTAAGTAAAAAAGTAGGCTTATTTTTTCCATCATCAATTACTGGACTTTCCTTAATACTTCCATACTCTCCATCTCCCTTTCCCCAGATTGCTGCATATCACACTTGTCCCAGGAGTTACTGAATTCAAAAGACCAACATGTCATCCCCAAAATGTCTCTTCTTACAATCTAGAATTGTTTTGCATTTAAAAGAGGCCTTACTGTATCTGTGAAATTGGGAATGTTTTCCCCCAAGTAGGCAGCCTTTTAAGGTTTGTGGATCCCCAGTGAAGGCATCCTGAGAGATATCTCTGCATTGTCTATCCTTTTTTTAACCTCTTGAAATTTGTTTCAAATCCAGTCAAGTGGGTTACACTATAGAACACTTGAAACAGATATTTGGTGATCTCAATGATGTAATGCAAACCCCCAAACTGCCCTGTTCCATATAGATACATCAGTACTCACAGATTCGATATTTTGACTTAGTAAACACAATGTTTACTAACATTCCCACCAATTTGATGGTTTGGTTGATTGCAGAAAAGCCATCATTTCAGAATTTTAGAACGTTTTTCTCTTCCTGGTGTAGTTAAACTGTAAAATATCACTTGACATGTCACATGAATTCACATCACATGAATTGTCTCATCTTGAGACAATTAGACCAGTGGAAGCATGACTAGATTCTAAAGTGTAACATTTGGGATTATACTGTACATTAAATCAGAAGTTGAAATAATTCATTAAACCCATTACAGGAGCTTCAAAGACAAAACCCTGCATCTGCAATAAACAGACGTAATATAAAATGACGAAAGAAAATATCATGCCTGAAGGAAAACAATTACATTTTCTATTTATAAGAACCATTAGAATAACTAAGTCATATTGTGAAAGGAAGATAGTAAAATTGTTTGTTTTAATAAGCTACTGCCAAGGTATTTTAGGAAAAGAATATTTTGCAACAGCAGAGCTGAATCATCCTTAAATGCAGATTATATTTTCTAAACAGATACTTTTGGTCAGGGTCTGGGTTTAATTTTTGGGCCAGCTTTTAAATGCTTTCTTACAAAAGAACTATTTTTAACTGAGTCATGATATTCCTTTCATTCTCAGAAGTAGTTTTGTGCAATTCAGAGTTTGGGGAGGCTGAAAATAGATGAATCAGATAGTAACAAAAGCTTGGAGCAGGAGAACAAAGACATGTGCATTTAGAGCAGTGATTTAGGGTTTCTGATTTCTGTTGATTTCTTTACCTTGAAAAAGTCTAAGCCTTTTCATTTTCTTGAATCTAAACAGAAGCCAAATGGACTCTCAGCTATGCCAATCTAAACTAACTTCCTATTTTCCTCCTAGAAAGTACTATTAACTTTCCCCTGAGAAAGATAGGTTACAGAAGAGCCAAATAAATAAGACTCCATTCAGAGGACCCTAAGAGTACACACAGTGAGCGCAAAAATCAATGTGAGCCCTTTGACAGCTGAAATTAGATGTCTCGTAATGTTTTGCCAGCTTCATAGAGCATTGTATATTTGCAAAGTACCCTCTCTGCTTTTGTGCTCTTTTATCTTGCTTAGCCTTTCTCGTTAAAAATACAGTTCTTCTCTTTTGCTAACATTTCCTAGGCTTAGGTGCTTTCTTCTAACACCCAGCCACAAAAACTTTAGTTGGTAGCACCAGCACTGCTGAAAGCAAATTAATCTGGATGAATATGCATCTTGGGATTATTTGATAGCATAGTATCACTGATAATTTTTATTTTGATGTTTGGCCTTCTTTTCTTTTCATGTCCCATGGCATCCAGACAGACTACAGAAAGTTGCCTGGAAGGAAAAAGAAATGCCCTGTTTTATTTTGCAGTATCTGACATTCTCATATCTAAAGATGGAGAATTGAACTGTGAGGCACAGGTTTAAAGTTTGGAGAGAGAGACAGGAAACCAGTTAGCTACATCCAATCATGTTTCCCAGACAGGGACAAAGGAAAACTACAGTAGTAAAGTATCACTGTTTATTAAACACATATACAAATTTGCTACAGAAACAAATAGGTGAAATGCTAAACGTGTTTTGCTAAACTTTTCATACTTGATTCTGAAAACTGATTTTATTTTTAAGAAAGAAGAATTAAGAAGAAAATGATTCATTTTAGGCATTATTTATTCTATTATTACAATGGTCTGGCCTACAATTGCCTTTGAGGCCCTATCTGATCACTCGTTTAAAATTCAACTCTGAATGTCCAGTTCATTAACGTGCCCAATGCCCAATTAATGCCCAATTTACTTTAACTTGCTCTACTCTTTCCTTGTTGTCATCTAACATAACTATATCAATTATGTATTTATGATTATTATTAGTTGCAAATTTCCTTGTATTTAACTATAAGATCTATGAGGACAAAAGTCTTTGTTCTATTCATTGGTGTATCCCAAGAGTGTCGAATAACGCCTCACAAAACATATTTGGTGAATGGATGAATGAGTAGTACTATGACAGATGTTAATCAGGATCTTTGACCTGTTATCTAGAAATCAGCCCATGGGAAGCTGACTTAGTTTTTAGCATTGGCTCTAACATTTAATCTCTTTATTAGCTATTGACTATAATTTACTCTACCTGCCTCCAGTTTATAAACATAATCTCTACAGTTTGAAAAATACTGCATTTTTCCCAGTCTCACAGGAATGCACAATAAAACCAGAAAGAGACTTGGGACATAGAGCATTATGTGTATACTTTCTGTGGCAACAAAGTGTATAAATACTTCTAGTATTCATTCTCCACAAACCTCCATTCTTTAAACAAACAATAGATAAGAAAAAGGAGAAAAGATAGCAAGCTACATCATTTGCCTTGGCTTAATGGACCAGCAGAATCAAATATTAAAATGCTAAGAAAAATGCTGAAATGAAATAATAACCCCACAGAACTCGAGAGAGTTTGTGTTTCATTGCTGAAGTTCTGAACTCCAATACAGAGGAATACTAGACTCTTATTTAGAAAATGATTCTTTGTGACATTTCAGGGAGTTGTCAAATCTATAACCTCTGGTTTTGACTGTGCTAGAGGATGATGCCTTTCCTGGGAGGCGGGTTACACCTCTGTGAGTGGTTAAAAAGGAGGGGCGAGCTTTCTGCACACGGCACCACTATTCACTGAAGAAGGTTATTTTTGTGCTAAATCATCTGCACAAAACCATATGGTTAGAAGAAAATAGATTGCTAGCCAATATAGAGCATCTCCAGAGGGCACTAGCCTGGCATTAGATGCCTGCTGATTTGTTTGCTATTTGAATAGATGCCTTCTTTTTTCTTGGCTCATGGAAAGAAATTGTGATTTGGAGCAATAATTCCACTTGAAAAGATAGAACAGAATGTCTAAAGTTAGAAATATTTCCCAGTATTTTACATATATTTCTATATAGACCTGAATCTTGATCTTAAGGAATCTACACCTCAGTAGAGGATAACACATTCACATATAAAACCATAGTGTAATTATAAAGCAATAAATGCCATATACAAATTTCAATGTTTTGGTAAAAATAAAAAAAAACTAGTGAAAGCATATATCTTGGATTTACAGCCTTCAGAACTGAAGAAGATAAAATTGGTTTTTTAAGCTCTGTAGTCTGTGGCACTTTGTTATGACATACCTAAAAATATGATAAAATATGTAAGAACCCAAAACACTTTCTCTTCTGGAATTAATTAATGAAGATAAACCAAACTGATGGAGGACAGGTGATTTCTCCTCCTGTAAAGATAGCAATAATCAGAGGGCATTACCTCTGTGGAAGAAAGCCTTCATTTTGGTATAAAGAAAAATATTAAATGTACAAGGATTTCAGGAAAAAAATAATTATAAATATAAAACAACTAATGTTTGCAATTTACTTTTACCAACATCCTTTTGTTTAATGTTATGAACCCTGTGAAGGCAATTTGTATCGATAGATTTCAGTCTGTAGGTTGGCATGCCCAGCACACACAGCTGGTATTCGAACACAGGCCCCCCAGCTTGAAATCCTATTCTCTCACAATGTCACCTCTATGTGCCAGTTCCATTTGGGCTGAATTTCTTTTGTGTTAATAGCCTTTAGTGAAGGAAATTCAATTTCGTTTAACCTTGGTAAAGACCTTGTTCCTTGTAAGCAATAGAAATACTAGCAATCTGTGGTGTAATAGGTAAGTTCTTTTTAATTTCTAATAATTTTAAATTAATAATGTTGTTCTTATAATGACAGTTCAATTCCTCAAAACACTTAAGATCACTCAGCCTTGTGGGTTGTTATGTGTGTCTTAAAATCAAATGGCAAATGTATTATTCGTTATTTTAGAATGCCTGACATATATAATACAGAAATAACTCAGTTATCTAAGCAGAACCCAGGTACTCTCAGCATGATTATTGCTACATTTGTTGTTATGGGGGTACAGTGAACTCAATTCAATTATTTCTATTTTTTATATTATTGTATAATAAGAATTGATATTTAGGATGAGAGAGTTGCAGACTTTCTAACTTCAAATAGCCCATTATATATTGCAAGCTTTATTTACAAGTCAAAAAAATAGAGGTATGAATTTTCATTAAATTTTTGACCAAAAACATTGAAATTAATAGCACTTTGTATTGTTGTATGCCATTTATCACTTCCTACTTTCACTATAGTTATATATATACATGTTTCACTCTCCACTGATTTGTAAGTTCTTAGATCGGGATCCATGTCTAATTCACCTTTGCGATCTCACTTTGTATTCTTTGTTGGTTTTCAATAAATGTTTCATCCATGAATGAACTAATTAAAAGCAAAATCATTTCTTTGTATCACTCAGTTATTAAAAATGTGAATCAAAATGATCCACTAGGTGAACCTAGAACCTATTACACAGAGTGAAGTGAGTCAGAAAGAGAAAGATAAATATCGTATTCTAACACATAAGGTACTGAAGAACTTATTTACAGGGCAGCAGTGGAGAAACAGACATAGAGAATAGACTTATGGACATGGGGAGAGGGGAGGAGAGGCTGGGATGTACTGAAAGAGTAACATGGAAACTTACATTACCATATGTAAAATAGACAGCCAACGGGAATTTGTTGTATGGCTCAGAAACTCAAACAGGGGCTCTGTATCAACCTAGAGGGGTGGGATGGGGAGGGAGATAGGAGGGTGGTCCAAAAGGGAGGGGATATATGTATATCTATGGCTGATTCATGTTGAAGTTTGACAGAAAACAATAAAATTCTGTAAAGCAATTATCCTTCAATTAAAAAATAAATTAAAAAATGATCCACTAAGTAATGATTTTATATCAAAGAAAACGTGTACATCAAAATAAGAGTATTTATACCTCAGACAGATTCTAAACAAATAAAGTACTACCATATGGAAGAGTCCTTTCATCTGTGTTAAACAGATTGTTTATATTAATTTATAAATGGTATTGGTCAAATTTTCATGGCACAAAAAAAATTTTCTTTCTTAAAATTTCTGCATTTGGTCTGTGGCTTAAGGAATCAAAGTCCATTAGTCTAGCTTATTTATACCATCACCTTGGCACATGGAACTCCCCTGGGATATCTGGAAAATAATCATTCTCTCCTGCTGTTTCAATTAGCACTCTAGAACACTCATGATCTTTACTAGAAACTATCTTTGAAACCGTAACACTCATCAGCTTGAAATATATTTTTTGACAGTTCTGGGCAAAAGGTTTAGGTTTTTATTAAGGGACTCACATGGGGATGAAAATTACAAGTTGAGGAAGACGTGGGCCAAGACGCTCAGGGAAAGTGATCACCAGTCCCTCCTGCTGTTTTAGCAAAATAACAGAGCCTGTACATTAGGGGAGAGCTGACCTTAAAATGCTAGGAATGCACACAGCCAGCTCTCCAAATGAGAGAGCCTTTGTTTTTTTTGTTTTTTTTTTTTAAATAAATTTATTTATTTTAGTTGGGGGCTAATTACTTTACAATATTGTAGTAGTTTTTGCCATACATTGACATGAATCAGCCATGGGTTTACATGTGTTCCCCTTCCTGGACCCCCCTCCCACCTCTCTCCCCATCCCATCCCTCTGGGTCATTCCATTGCCCCGGCCCTGAGCATTTGTCTCATGCATCGAACATGGAATAGTGTTCTGTTTCACATATGATAATATACATGTTTCAATGCTATTCTCCCAGAACCTCCCACCCTCACCTTCTCCCTCAGAGTCCATAAGATTGTTCTATGCATCT
Source organism: Giraffa tippelskirchi (assembly GCF_054371585.1). Classification (NCBI taxonomy): domain Eukaryota; kingdom Metazoa; phylum Chordata; class Mammalia; order Artiodactyla; family Giraffidae; genus Giraffa; species Giraffa tippelskirchi. The sequence continues at coordinate 110,543,783 of NC_137278.1, read as the reverse complement.
GTGTCTCTTATTCTGTCTCGTATATAGGGTTATCGTTACCATCTTTCAAATTCCATATATATGCATTAGTATACTGTATTGGGGTTTTTCTTTCTGGCTTACTTCACTCTGTATAATGGGCTCCAGTTTCATCCATCTCAATAGAACCGATTCAAATGTATTTTTTTTAATGGCTGAGTAATATTCCATTGTGTATATGTACCACAGCTTCCTTATCCATTCATCTGCTGATGGACATCTAGGTTGCTTCCATGTCCTGGCTATTGTAAACAGTGCTGCGATAAACACTGGGGTACACGCGTCTCTTTCAATTCTGGTTTCCTCGGTGTGTATGCCCAGCAGTGGGATTGCTGGATCATATGGCAGTTCTATTCCCAGTTTTTTAAGGAATCTCCACACTGTTCTCCATAGTGGCTGTACTAGTTTGCATTCCCACCAACAGTGTAAGAGGGTTCCCTTTTCTCCACACCCTCTCCAGCATTTATTGCTTGTAGACTTTTGGATAGCAGCCATTCTGACTGGTGTGAAATGGTACCTCATTGTGGTTTTGATTTGCATTTCTCTAATAATGAGTGATGTTGAGCATCTTTTCATGTGCTTGTTAGCCATCTGTATGTCTTCTTTGGAGAAATGTCTGTTTAGTTCTTTGGCCCATTTTTTGATTGGGTCGTTTATTTTTCTGGAATTCAGCTGCAGGAGTTGCTTATATATTTTTGAGATTAATTGTTTGTCTGTTGCTTCATTTGCTATTATTTTCTCCCATTCTGAAGGCTGTCTTTTCACCTTGCTTATAGTTTCCTGAGCCTTTGATTCCTAAGCCTCATCACCTAGGGTAACAGGACCTACTTCCTCACTCTGCCTCCCCTTGAGTCGAGACAGTATGAACATTTCTTTAATCTTTCCCCACTTGATTATGGGACTTCAGTCCCCTGTTAACAAGGTGTCTTGAGCCTCTTCTCTATGGAGAGCCTGTGCTGTTGTACGGTGTATCGGCACAAAAGAAACGGGGAAATTATCCCTGCCCTTGAAGATCTCCAAGTATGGAGAACCTAGGTAAGAAGTTAATGCCTGCATCATTCAATCTTTCACTGGACCATCAGAAGAAATACAGAAATGAACAGGAATAAGTGCTGCCAAAGCCATTTCTTCTGATTTGGGCATACTGTAATGAGAAAGACACAAGGGATAAAACAAGAATCCTCAGCTCACATAAATTGGTCCAATTTTTAGGCAGGAACCCCACATGAATTTGAAAATACACACCATTTACTGAAAGGTGACCTTATTAAGAAAATTAGCAACTACATGCTGTAAAGGCATGAAATGTGTGATGAAACGGTTCTAAAAATATCTTAGTGCAGCCTTCACATTCTCAGGCAGAGGCAACTTGATTAACGAAGGTGAAATCAAGCTTTATTAAGGTCTATTAAAATCTCATTTCTTTTAAATACACCGTTGTTTTAAAGATTTAGAGGAACTCTCATCAAAAGATTTTATTTCCCACGAAAAGGTTGTTGGGGATTGTGTATATGTGTTGTGTGTGTGTCTGTTTGTTTTTTTCTGTTTCCTGTAGTTTCATCTATTGTTGCAAGTATAGTGTTTTGATAAACAGATAAAAACAATGTATGACAACTCACTGAGAGAGGGAAGTCAATTTCTGGAGTCATTTTGTGATAACTTTAACCTCTCCTCATACCTTTTCCCTTTGCAATGTTCTTTATGATTGATAAGTAAGTTTCTCAGTGTTCCTGAGATTGATTGTTTTCATCACAGGCAAGAAATTTATTCTACCTAAGTTCATTGAGTGCTATCCTAACACAACTTTGCCCTATCTCTGTCTCTCTCCTTCAGGAGGCATTTTAGGTAAAAGGAGAAAAAACTATACTAAAGGTAATTAGGAACTGTGATAGGTAATACTTTGCCAAATATTGACCTTTGGAAAGTAGGCATGTACTTAAATTTGAGTTTCCAGCTACGCAGAGCAAAGACCTTTTATATAAGTGAAAGGCCAACACTTAAGTTGTTGCATCTATAGAGTATCAAATCATCAACCAATGCATGCTGTTAACATTGATTATTAACAGGCTATACTTTCACAGACCTCTGTATTACTGAGGAAAAAGAAGTCTTGAACTTTTGTTCTTTCTCTGTGGAATTATGAGGGGGTAGAAGAGCAATGACTCCCCACTGACAAGATATTTCTTCTTAATATTCTACAATAGTGCTCCCTGGACACTTTATTCTGAAGTATTCAGCTACTACAGAACAAAGAGAGTTGGGAATCAGAGCAGATCAGGGAGCTATACTTTGTGAGGAAGGGAATGAGTGCTAATTCCATTAGCCAGTCTGGACAGCCAGTTCTGAAACAGAAGTAATTTCAGAAAAGAATCACCAAAAGTTAAAAAAGGGAAAACATTATAGGTTTTATAGTTGATATTAATGAAAGTTTTATCACTTTGAAGCCAAAGTTAACTACCTTTATAAAACATAATGTAATGACTTTTAAGAAAAGCACACACAAATTTATTTTAAGACACTTTATGCATGTATTGGGGGATTCATATAGTCAAAGCTATGGCTTTTCCAGGAGTCATGTACGGATGTGAGAGTTGGACCATAAAGAAGGTTGAGCACTGAAGAATTGATGTTTTCAAACTGTGGTGTTGCAGAAGACTCTTGAGAGTCCCCTGGACAGCAAGGAGATCAAACCAGACAGTCCTAAGGAAATCAACCCTGAATATTCATTGGAAGGACTGAAGCTGAAGCTCCAATATTTTAGCCACCTGATGAAAGGAGTCAACTCGTTGGAAGAGATCCTGATGCTGGGAAACATTGAAAGCAGGAGGAGAAAGGGACCACAGAGGATGAGATGGCTAGATGGCATCTCCAACTGAATGGACATGAGTTTGTCTGTTCACAAAATCTAGGAGATAGTGAAGGACAGGGAAGTCTGGCATGCTGCAATCAATGGGGTCGCAAAGAGTTGGACATGACATAGAGACTGAATGACATATAAATGGTGGCTCAGATGGTAAACAATCTGCCTGCAATAGGGGAGACCTGGGTTTGACCCTGGGTTGGGAAGATCCTTGGAAAAGGGAATGGCTAACTACTCTAGTATTCTTGCCTGGAGAATGCCATGGACAGGGGAGCCTGGTGGGCTACAGTCCATGGGGCAGCAAAGAGTTGGACACGACTGATCGACTAACACTTTTTTATGCATACATAGGCTCAGATACTGACAGGTGCTGTACAAAGTCCATTGTATTTTCTTCTGAAAGAAAGGAATATATTTTATTTCTTGAATTTTAGTATCCATATCATTCATGCAAGCTAGCTTATTGTAAGTTCTTATTCTGGGTTTTAGGCACATAAAATGTGGAAATGTGATCCTTTCCACAGTTGAGAAAATGTGGTCTTTGATCCAAGGAGCATACAGGCTAAGAGAGAAGTTATAGGATACCCGCACATTCTTTTTTGTTAAATAAAATATATTAAAAATCATTAGAGGTTACAAAGTGCTATTAATTGAGAGGGGTGTTTTTAAAAGCTCTTCCTAGAGAAATTAGAAAAGGTTCCATTGAGCCAGTAGCTCTTGAAATGTGTCTTGTTGTTGTTTAGTCGCTAAGTCATGTGTCCTCATATCGCTAAGTCTGTGACCCCATGGACTCTAGCACACTTGGCTCCTCTGTTTATGGGGTTTCCCAGGATAGAACACTGGAGTTGGTTGCCATTTCCTCCCCCAGAAATGAGCCTTGACGTTTGGGCAAAATTTAGAAGAGATAAATTGGCAGGAAGGGCTTTAGACAGAGTGAACAGCATTAACAAGAACCCAGAGGAGTGAGAATGTGGGTATCCTGTGAGAGTGAATAATACAGCCTGACTGGAGAACAGAATATGGGGAAAAAAAGACGGAAAAGGCAGCTTGACAAAATTCATCCACGATGTTGAATGCCAAGCTGAAAATCTGGACTTTATTCTTCAAGCAATAGATGAGGATGAAAACTATACTATATATTGCAAGAATTTTTATAGCTTCCAAAACCTGTTCTTCTGCTGTATCATTAAATTTCCCCATCGGCCCCATAAGGTAAGCAATTTATATACAGGAGTCTATAAATGGGATTCAAATTAATTCTTGTTCCACAGCTCTTTCCTCTACATGGTCATGAACAACTTTGAAAATCTCATCAAAGCTATAAACTTCTTCCCAGAAAAATGCATATGCAAAATTTACATATATAAAATTTTTCTTAAACTTTCAGGGTCTTCAATGATTCTCATTTTCATTCCCTGTTAGAAACTATTGCACTATCCAAAGACATCATCCAGTGTAAGAATGCATTTTCTGATGTGATCCAATAATATTTCATATTGAGAAGCAATCAGCGAATTCTAAGGAAGTTACTGAAAAGATCATTATTTTTTTCTTATAACAGAAATATGAAGGGAGTATTTATATTACGTGATTAACTAAAACAATATAATAATTCCACCCAAAAGTTTGAAATGTTCTTTTTATAAAATAAAAACAATATCTTGATCTAAATCCATACCAACCCACAATCATTTCAGACCCTTGAATATTTTAATTAAATTTTGTTTATTCATCTTAATGCTTTATCTAAAGCTCTATTGTTTCACATTTTCCTATATCTTTCAATTTAAATATCAACATTTGCATCAGTGAGAATTCTCATGTTTCAGCTACTTAGAGGACAAAGCTTTAGGGACAAAATATGTAAATCTTGAGTTCCAAATCTATACTTATTAACTGTCTGAAATAGGACAAACCACATCTCCAATAAGCCCATAAAAATCTCTAAGATTTCTCTTTAAAATGGGGATAATAATTACTCTCTATCTTAAAAAGTTACTATATCTAGAAAATTTCCAAATGATAGAAGCAGTATCTACTATATGATTCAATAACCATTTAAAAAAATCTAATTGTCTTAACAGCATTAAATTTAGGAAGCAGAGAAATTATTTTAAGAAGGAAAGAGTTAAAAATAAGAAGCTCTCAGTACCATGAGAGAAAGACAAACAGCACAAGTTATTTAATAAAGACATATATAAAATGCTATATATTTAAAACAAGTTATAAAGACACATAAACAGTACAAGTTATATAATAAAGACATATATAAAATACTAGAAGAACACAGACAGAGATGAAGAATTGACGACTGAGACGCCTGAAGTGGTCCAATGAAGAGGTAATGTTTGAGTGGAGTCTCCGGGAGGAGTTCTCTATTAATAGCTAATAATAGTAAGGCTTATCATTAAAGTGATTCTCAATATAAAACAGCAACTTCCCATTCTCATATAACATATTAGCCCATGGCACAGTGCTTAAGCTTCAGAATAAAAATCTTAGGTAAGCAAAATAGAAATACTATTTCTTAAATGCTATTAATACTTACTAGTCCATACATGTGGTTGTACATGTACAATACCTTTTCAGTTATATGGAGAAAGCTTGTTTGAAATTCAGGTGTCAGAAAAAATAGACCGTATAAGTAATGCTTACAAAGCAACAAATGTGAATTTTCAAGAGTTCAAAATTCCATTATTCCTAATACAACAGCTCTTGGCAGTCATTAACTCATATTAATTTCTTTTCACTAAAAACTTAATTTTTTTCAGATTTTTAATTATTTTGGCAATTTTTTCTCTTTGACTTATCATGAAGTGATTGCATTATTTTAGCACACTAAAGAAAATGTTTATATACTGTATTAGCAATATAAAAGTAAATACATTTATTCTCACATCTTGTTATTTCTATGGAGTAGAAAGCACTTGAATCTTCATGAGGTAATATCTTTGCTATATTTTCCTGAATCAAAATATTCATCAGTTTCTGTAGATAAGGTATGTTGGCAGCTATCACATTGGTGGGAGGTGAGACTACAGATGGAGTGACCAGAGGCAGACCCAGGTGTGAGCTGGGCTTCTCCTGTGCTCAGTGGCTGTCACTGTTCTACCAGCATCAGGGTCAGGTGCCAAGATGCTGGAGCTGAAGCCTGAGGGTCAGGCTTTAGGCCAGGCTGACCAAGAAAAAAAGAGAGAGAAGCCAAATAAGCAAAAGAATAAAGAGGAGAAAATACAACCAATATCACAGAGACACAAAAAAATCATAATAGAACAATATAGTTCTATGCCAAAAAATTACACAGCCTAGTAGAAACAGATGAATGTCTAGAAACATACAATCTCCTAAGACTGAATCAGGAAGAAACAGACAATCTGAACAGATTGATCACTAGCAGTGAAATTGAATTAGTAATCAAAAATCTCCCAGCAAGCAGAAGTCCAGGATGGGACAGCTTTAAAGGCGGAATTCTATCAAACATGTATAAAAAAACTAGTACCAATCCTTTCCAAACTATTCCAAAAAATTGATGAGGAGAGTAGACTCTCAAATTTATTCTGAGACCACCATTACCATGATACCAAAACCTAACAAAGACACTACAAAAAATAAAATTATAGGCCAGTATCTTTGATGAAGATAGATGCAAAAAACCCTCAATAAAATATTAGTAAACCAAATTCAACAATATATTAAAAGGATCATATATCTTGATCGAGTAGGATTTATTCCAGGGATGTAAGGATGGTTAAATATCCACAAACCAATCAATATTATATACCACATTACAAAACAAAGATAAAAATCACACGATCATCTCAAAAGATGCAGAGAAAGTATCCAACAAAATTTAACATCCATTAATAATAAAAACTCACATTAAAGCTGGTATACAGGGAGTAAATCTCAACACAGTTCAGTTCAGCTCATTTCAGTCGCTCAGTTGTGTCTGAATCTTTGCAACCCCATGGACTGCAGCATGCCAGACTTTATTGTTCATCACCAACTCCCGGAGCTTGATCAAACTCATGTCCATGGAGTTGGTGATGCCATCCAACCATCTCATCCTCTGTCATCCCCTTTTCCTCCTGCCTTCAATTTTTCCCAGAATCAGGGTCTTTTCCAATGAGTCAGTTCTTTGCATCAGGTGGCCAAAGTATTGGAGCTTCAGTGACTATTCAGGACTGATTTCTTTTAGGATTGACTAGTTGGATCTCCTTGTAGTCCAAAGGACTCACAAGAGTCTTCTCCAACACCACACTTCAAAAGCATCAATTCTTCAGCACTCAGCCTTCCAACACATCTGTACATGACTACTGGAAAAACCATAGATTTGACTAGATGGAACTTTGTCAGCAAAATAATGTCTCTGCTTTTTAATATGCTGTCTAGGTTGGTCATAGATTTTCTTCCAAGGAGCAAGTGTCTTTTAATTTCATGACTGCATCAAAGGCCACTTATGACAACCCCACAGTTTACACCACACTCAATGATGAAAAGCTGAAAAATTCTCCTCTAAAACCAGGAACAAACCAAGGATGCCCATTCTCACAACTTCGATTTAGCACCATAATGGATAGCCTAGCTGCAGTAATCAGACAAAAAAAGAAATGAAAGAATCAACATTGGAAGGAAAGAAGTAAAACTGTTATTATTTACAAATGACATGATACTAAATACAGAAAACTCTAAAGTTTTCATCAAAAAACTACTAGGACTAAGAAATAAATTCAATAAAGTTTGTAGGTACAGGGTTAATATGCAAAAATATATTGACTATCTAATAATAAACCATCAGAAATAAAAAGCAAGAAAATAATCTCATTTAAAATCACATCAAAAAGAATAAAATATCTAGGAATAAATTTAATCAAGGAGTTGAAAGACCTATACATTGAAAAATGCAAAACACTGATGAAGCTAGTGGAGGTGACGGAATTCCAGCTGAGCTATTTCAAATCCTAAAGGAAGATGCTGTGAAAGTGCTCACTCAATATGCCAGCAAATTTGGAAAACTCAGCAGTGGCCACAGGACTGGAAAAGGTCAGTTTTCATTCCAGTCCCAAAGAAAGGCAATGTCAAAGAATGTTCAAACTACAGCACAATTGTACTCATCTCACACGCTAGTAAAGCAATGCTCAAAATTCTCCAAGCCAGGCTTCAGCAATATGTGGACCATGAACTTCCAGATGTTCAAGCTGGTTTGAGAAAAGGCAGAAGAACCAGAGATCAAATTGCCAATATCTGCTGGATCATCAAAAAAGCAAGAGAGTTCCAGAAAAACATCTATTTCTGCTTTATTGACTATGCAAAGCCTTTGACTGTGTGGATCACAATAAACTGTGGAAAATTCTGAAAGAGATGGGAATACCAGATCATCTGACCTGTTTCTTGAGAAGCCTGTATGCAGGTCAAGAAGCAACAGTTAGAACTGGACTGGAACAACAGACTGGTTCCAAATAGGAAAAGGAGTACATCATGACTGTATATTGTCACCCTGCTTATTTAACTTATATGCAGAGTACATGACGAGAAACGCTGGGCTGGATGAAGTACAAGCTGAATTCAAGATTGTCAGGAGAAATATCGATAACCTCAGATATGCAGATGACACCACTCTTAAGTCAGAAAGTAAAGAAGAACTAAAGAGCCTCTTGATGAAAGTGAAAAAGGAGAGTGAAAAAGTTGGCATAAAGCTCAACATTCAGAAAACTAAGATCATGGCATCCAGTCCCATCACTTCATGGCAAATAGATGGGGAAGCAGTGGCTGACTTTATTTTGGGGGCTCCAAAATCACTGCAGATGATGATTGCAGCCATGAAATTAAAAGATGCTTACTCCTTGGAAGGAAAGTTATGACCAACCTAGATAGCATATTAAAAAGCAGAGACATTACTTTGTCAACAAAGTCCATCTAGTCAAGGCTATGGTTTTTCCAGTTGTCATGTATGGATGTGAGAGTTGGACTGTAAAGAAAGCTGAGTGCAGAAGAATTGATGCTTTTGAACTGTGGTGTTGGAGAAGACTCTTGAGAGTCTCTTGGACTGCAAGGAGATCCAACCAGTCCATCCTAAAGGAGATCAGTCCTGGGTGTTCATTGGAAGGACTGATGTTGAAGCTGAACCTCTAATACTTTGGCCACCTGATGTGAAGAGCTGACTCATTTGAAAAGACCCTGGTGTTGGGAAAGATTGAAGGCAGGAGGAGAAGGGGACAACAGAGGATGAGATGGTTGGATGGCATCGCCGACTCAATGGACATGAGTTTGGGTAAACTCCAGGAGTTGATGATGGACAGGGAGGCCTGGTGTGCTGCGATTCATGAGGTCACAAAGAGTCGGACACGACTGAGTGACTGAACTGAACTGATGAAGTAAATTAAAGATGATAGAAAGAAATGGAAAGATACATCATGTTCATCGATTGGAAGAACCCATGCTTTAAAGATGATAGAAAGAAATGCAAAGATACATCATGTTCATCGATTGGAAGAACCCATGCTTTTTAAATGGCCAGGCTTCCCTGGTGGCTCAGATGGTAAAGAATCTGCCTGCAATGCTGAAGACCTGGGTTCAATCCCTGGGTTGGAAAGATCCCCTGGAGAAAGGAATGGGTACCCACTCAAGTATTCTTGCTGGAGAATTCCATGGATGGAGGAGCCTGGTAGGCGACAGTCCACGGGTTTGCCAGGGATTGGACACAACTGAGTTGCTTACACCTTTACCTAAAGGAGCCTACAGGTTTAATGCAATTCTCATCAAAATAACCATGATCTTTTTCACAAAGTTAGAACAACTAATCCTAAAATTTACATAGAACCACAAAACCCCTGAATTCTGAAAGCAATCCTGATAAAAAATTAACAAGGCTGGAGGCATATCCCTCCCAGACTTCAGGCCATTTCACAAAGCTATAGTAATCAAGACAGTATGGTACTGGTACAAAAAGAGGCACATAGATCAACTGAACAGATAGAGAACCCAAAATTAAACTCATAATAAATCTTCAAATAAATAATAAATATCTGAATATCTATTTTTAATAACAATTTATTTAAAACACTATATTTAAGCCCGGAAACCATAAAACTCCTAGAAAAACACATAGGCAGAACATATTTGATGTAAACTCTAGCAATATTTTCTTAGATATTTCTCCCAAGGCAAAGGAAACAAAAGCTAAAACAAACAAATAGGACTATTTAAACTTAAAACTTTTTCATAGCAAAGAATACCACGGATAAAATGAAAATACAGCCTACTAAGTGAGAGAAATGTTTGCAAGGGATATGACTGATAAGGGGTTAATTTCCAAAATACATATACAGCTCATACAACTCAGTATCAAAAAACAAACAATCCAATTAAAAAATGGACAGGAGAACTGAATAAACATTTTTCTAAAGGAGACATACAGATGGGTAACAGGTACATGAAAAGATGCTGAACGCCACTAATCATTAGAGAAATGCAATTCAAAACTACAACAGAATATCTAAACTCACATATGTCAGAACGGCTATCATCAAAAAGACCACAAATAACAGATGTTGTGGAGGATGTCGAGGAAAAGGGAATTCTTGTACACTGTTGGTGAGAATGTAAGTGGGGGCAGCCACTGTGGAAAACAGTATTGATGTGCTGCAAAAATGAACCAAAATCAGAACTATTATATGATCCAGTGATTCTACTCTGGATATTTATCTGTAGAAAATTAAAACATGTATCGGAAAAGATACATGCATCCTAATGTTCCAGCGCAATTCTTTATAATAGCCAAGATATGGAAGTAAACTGAATTTCCTTTAACAGATGATTGGATAAAGAAGAAGCATGGTCTATAAATACACAACAGATTATTACTCAGCTATAAAAAAAATGAAATTTTACTATTTGCAACAACATGGATGGACCTGGAGGATGTTATCCTTAGAGAAGTTAGTCAAATACTATAGGTGGCAACTAAAAAATAGAGCAAATCAATGAATATAACAAAACAGAAACAGAATCACAGATACAGAAAGCAAATTAGTAGTTACCATTGAGAAGAGGGAAGAAGGAAGGAGCAAGACAGGTGAACAGTATTGAGAGTTGTAGGTTATGCTGTATAAAGTAAATAAGGATACATCATACAGCACAGGGAAACAGTCAATGTAGTAACTTTAAATGAAGTATTATCTATAAAAATGTGCAGATCACTATACTGTACCCCTTAACTAATACAATGTCAAAAATAAACTGCACTTTAAAAATTATACAGGGTCCATGCCACATTATGCTTCTTATTCTACTCAGTGATATTTACTTTAATTTCCTGAATGTGATATTAAATTTTGGTTTCAAACAGATAAGCAACATAGTAATATCCATGAGATAGTAAGTCTCTCTTGTATTGTTCTTCAGTCACTAAGTGGTGTCCGACTCTTTGAGATCCCATGGACTGCAGCACACCAGGCTTCCCTGTCCTTCGTTTTATTTAGTTTGCTCAGATTCATGTCCGTTGAGTCAGTGATGCTATCTAACCATCTCATCCTATGCCACCCCCTTCTCCTTTTGCCTTCAATCTTTGCTAGCATCAGGGTTTTTCTCATTAGTCAACTCTTGTCTATTTAGAGTAATAGCCACAATATTTGTGGACTTTGTAACCTGAAATCCACACCTCATACTCCACTGTGAAGTCTCCCTCTTTAAATAACCTGTTTTGATCATTTAAATCTAAATGTCAACTGTGATATCTCATCTGATTTTGTGTTTATAAATAAAATAACATAATCTAAACCAAAACATTTAAGATTGTAAAACGTTCACTCATTACATTAAAGACAAATTAGCCACAGCAATCATATGCTGAGAACTGGTCTCATGGTTTAAAAATCAGAGTTCTTAGCAAGCTAAGGAACAACTGTTTATTGAGGGTCAACTTCTAACTCTAAAACTGAGGATAGTAAGACAAGGCCCTGTTTTGATAACCTTGGACATTGTGGAGAAAGGAAATAGTTACCTATCCTTTCCACAACCATACAGCTAAGATAAGCCATAAAGAGAGCATGGCAGTGAATATTTTACACAGAGATGATTTAATAGAGATTTGAAAAATTAAATGTAAATAGAAAGAGGCACACTTTTCTTCATACTACATAGTTTATTTGCAGGTCTGTCATTCTTTTTGTTTATTTATTTTTAGTTTCTGAGCTCTTGAGAGTAGAGATTCGTGTTTCATATATGTTGTTATAAATCACCACACAGCCTGGCCATGCTCCATAAATATATAATAAGAGGAACACAAACATCCAAGAATAAAATGAAGTCCACAATGATTCAACTTCTCAATTCCCAATTACTCTTCAATTTCTTTTGGCTCTGATTCAAATTCTTAAGACTGTGGAGATTTTCCCCGATAGGGAGCTCTTTCCATGTACCTAAGGATTGACTTCCTTTCAAGTCCAGTACTTACAAACACTAATTTTTACCAGGTACTATATTATAAAATAGCAGCCATTGGTAGTATTAAATTTTTGAAATAAAACAAAGTTCCCTACTCCATCAAATGGCTTTATGTATATATATGTGTGTGTGTGTTTGTATATATATTTATATATGTGCATATATATAATATATATGTGTGTGGACTGTAAGGAGATCCAGTCAATCCATCCTAAAGGAGATCAATCCTGGGTGTTCATTGGAAGGACTGATGTTGAAGCTGAAACTCCAAAACTTTGGCCACCTCATGCGAAGGGTTGACTCATTGGAAAAGACCCTGATGCTGGGTAGGATTGGGGGCAGGAGGAGAAGGGGACGACAGAGGATGAGATGGTTGGATGGCATCACTGACTTGATGGACATGGGTTTGGGTAGACTCCGGGAGTTGGTGATGGACAGAGAGGCCTGGTGTGTTGCAATTCATGGGGTCGCAAAGAGTCGGACACGACTGAGCAACTGAACTGAACTGATATATATATATATATATGTTTGTGTATATATGTATATATATATATATAATTGGAGCTAAATTTATCAACTTTAACATTCTGCCCAACCCCATGAAGTTAAGGAAGACTTGTGAACCCAGAACTGGAGAGACAGTTTTTCCAGAAAGCAGTCATAGGGATAACTTGGGACTAGAATATTAATGCCAAATTATATGATGTGATTTCCAGATGAAGAAACAGAGAAGTATGAGAATATGTTCCTCCAAATGTGAATAAATTTCTCCCAAATTTTCCAAATGTTAGGCACAGCTGTATAAAATTGCATTAGTGATTAAAAAATGTCTGTAAAATTGTGTGAATTCTTCATAGCCCCTTTCATATTTACTATACCAAATATTTACAGCAAAGTATCAGAAACTTATGTGAAATTGTTTCCATACTTACACTTATCTTCAAAATAAATGTTATTAAATAAACAATCTATTTTAATCCCAAAATATATTGGACTATAGTAAAATTCTGTTATAATAAATAATTGTGCTTAGCGGATCTGGAACAGAAATGTGCCAAGATTTTATTCGGTATATTGGCCAATAACAACTGGATCCTAATTTTACTCTTAAGAGAGAGACAGTCAGATTCTGCCCCACCCGCCACACTTCAACTTACCTTTTTCCTTACTCTAAACATTTGGATATAATATATTCTTTTGTTCTGGTTTAGATTTTAGTAACGTGCATACGGTGATTTCCTCTTGTTATACGTACAGCTGAGGCAATTAGGTATCTAAGGTAAAACATAGGAAAAGAAGTTGGTTTGCAAAACTATAAAGGCATTAACTCTTTTTTAGTTCTGATCTCATATGAGCAAGATGTATAATCTCTAAAAAGATTTTATTATTGTTCACACATATATGGTGCCTCCTTTCACAGCTCCTCCTTATGGAAGAATGTTACATCTCTTTAACAAATTTGACCATGTGACTTGTTTGGATCAATGAAATGTTGTGGGGTGACAGGTATCGCTTTTGAACAATGAATGCATGATTTGCATTTTCTTCATCACCTTTGTTTAATTAATTGGCTGTGTTCCAGAAAATGGTTACTTGCTCATAGAACCTAGAACAAAGATTTGTTATTGGTGGTCAGTCGCTAAGTCATGTCCTACTGTGTGATCCCATGAACTGCAGCATGCCAGGCTTCCCTGTCCTTGACTACCTTCTGAATTTTGCTCAAACTCACGTGCAGAGGTGGTGATGCTATCTAACCATCTCATCCTCTGTAGTCCTCATCTCCTTTTGCCTTCAGTCTTTCCCAGCACCAGGGTCTTTTCTAGTGAGTCAGCTCTTCGCATCAGGTGGCTAAATTATTGGGGTTTCAGCTTCAGCATCAGTCCTTCCAATGAATATTCAGGGTAAATTTCCTTTAGGGTTGACTGGTTTGATCTTCTTGCAGTCCAAGGGACTCTCAAGAGTCTTCTCCAGTACCACAGTTCAAAAGCATCAATTCTTTGACATTCACTCTTATTTATGGTTCAACATATCTGTATATGACTACTGGAAAAACCATAGCTTTGACTATACGGACCTTTGTCGACAAAGTGATATATCTGCTTTTTAATATGCCGCCTAGATTTGTCATAAGATAAAGTGAAGTAAAATCACAGCTGCCTTGAAATGGACATGTAGCATAAAAAAGAAACGAATCTTTTTTTCTCAGTAATCCACTATAATTTTATAGTTGTTGCCACAGAATTACCTAGTCTAATATGTCTGATATACCTTCTTCAATATGCTTTGAAAATAGATGGTAGTTTATTTTTATGGATCATTATTCACACAGCAGAACCTTTTTTAAAAATGTACTCAATAGGATAATTTGTCATAAAGAGTTAATTTAAGATGAACAAATCACCAGTACTGGGTAACAGGACATTGAGATAGTTTTGCTGTAAAAATTCCCTTTGAAAACTTGATTTTATTCAACTCTATTAAACAAAATTATCACACACAAGTTTAATCCATGACTTTATAATGTGAGCTTTTTCCTTTTAGAAAGTTTTCACATAAAGAAACAAGAGTGAGGAATATAATTAGTGAAACCACATATAATTATTTCCCTTTCTGTAAGAAGCACATACATTTTTTTTTTTTCTAACAACAACAAAAAAGCACTGCTTGCTGGTCCAATGAGAAAAACCAAACACAGGGAAAATGTTCTTTGGTTCAAAGCCCAAATTTCCCAGTTCACTTTTCATTTTATTCTTGAAATGCTGGTACTAACAGTGATTTTACAGTGTAAACAGCTCCGTATTCACTTTTATTTCTGGTAGTTGCTAATGGCCTTTTATTGTAACTTATGAGAATTATTTGTTCTATTCACTGCCGTATAACATGTCTGATAGATCACATCAAAACTAAACGGAGGTGACAAGATGCATGGCATCAGAGGTGTTAAAAATTTAAATGCTTTCATACATCCAGTCAAGCAGTGTGGACAAGAAATGATATTAGCATCAGAAACCTTGAAAAAGAGAGAGGAAGGGAGGGGCAAAAGAGAGGGAGAGGAGAAAAAAGGGAAAGGAGAGAGAACAGCCATACCAGTAAGCTTCTCGGTAGCCTTAGCAGGAATTAATATGCTTTATTTTATCACATTTCCTGTTAAAAATATTACTAAGAACTTCAGAATACACTTTCTGAGAATGGTTTGCAATTTGAGAAGTCTTTTTTAACACTAAAATATGGACAGATTTTTCCCAGCTCAATAGGTTTTACAAAATACCAGGCAACAGAAGATCAATAGGTTAAGAAAATTAAAATGCTGAGATATTTTCTCTAATTGTGCTGCACAGTCACACAGCAATTGGACTGTGGAGACGGGCTTCTACCACTGTGCTTTTCAAGAAGATCTTCAAGGCCTTCATCGTATGCTATGTTTAAAAAGATGGTTTGTGGTCTGGGCCACATATAATCTTCACATTCTATCTTAAGAAGGCAGACGATCAGGCCTCAAGCAGACAGTGGTAGACGCCCCCTACACTGGACAACTAACCTGTGGTAATGGATGTGCTTTGTTTTCGTATCTGTATCAACACAATATCTTCATCTGCAAGGCCTGTCATTCTGAGTTCCCTGTGAGAAATGATTTCCCCTTGAAGAGATAGTCTGTTCTCACCTCCCTTGGACACAAGTCATCAGCCAGCCCAGCAAACAAAAGAAAGTCATAACGCCAGGAAAACACAAACATCTTTTCCTGGAAAGTCATAATGCTAGGGAAAAAACAAATATCTGGTCCTGGAAAAAGATATTTTCAGTGATTATTATTCTAAGAAATGGGAGAAAAAGAAATTTGAAAACACTCTCAGTTCAATGAATCATTTCTACCTTTTCTCTTCCAAAAAATTTAAATATACATGAATGAAAAACATAAAAGCATTCACTTAGAGCAATGCTGTTTTACTCTAGAGTGATAAGCCTTTAGAAGCTCTTCAAAAGCAGTTAGGGTGAAGGATATTTCTTGATCTTCAAGGAAATTAGTTGAAATTGCAGTGATTAGAAACAAGAAAATTGTATGTAGAAAACCAGCTAGGTTTCTCTCAAAATCCAGACAAAAGACAAAATAGAGAATGATCCTGATTAGATATGGTTCAGAGCAGCCACAAAAAGTTAAAGTCTCAGTTTTTGTAAACATGGAAAAAATACCAGAGAAAACAAAATAAGTGATCTCAACCCTCAAAAATACAGTATACTATTCTGAGCTGAAGGGGACAAGCTTCCCATTTGGATGATCAAATATAAGATGTCTGCAATAAAGATGTTTTCCTAAGGCAAACTACTATGTAGTCAAGGAAGTACCTTCATATGACAATAATATCTGAATTAGTAAGTACAGCCATTTGGCAAGCATGCCTGATCTCAGCTTAGGTATCAATCTTACTTGTTCAGGAAAGATACAGCCCACGTGAAACCATCTAAGTGCACTTTCCTCTGCACTATCTTTCTGGAAATTATGACCTGCTGATCTTAAACCCCTAACCACAAATACGGCATTGGGGAGAAGCTGGCATATGAAACCTTGAACTGGCAGTTTTAACCTCTGAGATGCACTGCATTGCCCTGGCCTTTAAATGTCAGGGGCTGTGCAAGAAAGTTCGAGACACTGCTCTTAAAGATCTAGTGGCACCAAGATCCTTCCTGCTGATGGAGCAAAAGCAAATAGCTCAATTCTTTCAAAATCTAGAAAATGTATGTTTCTCAAATGACACCAAGTTGGCAAACATTACTTTTGTTCTTCAACTAAGAGAGAACTATTATATTAGTAACTTTCTTAAAGGTAGTCTTTAATCATTAAAAATGCATCTTAAGCAGGTTCTTAAAAAGAGGAAAGTGAAATTGAAGATAAATGCCTCTACCTGGAGTTGCAGAGCAGACACTAATAAAGAGTAACCATGAAGTGCTTACAGTCCTAAGGAAAATGATATTTTGACCCCTGTTCATCTAGAATATATGTTCCCTCTTGTAAAAACTGCTTTTAAGTTTAAAATAGGATAAACAATAAATTATATTTACAGAAAGGAGAACAAATATAAACTCATTAATATTTCTACTGAATATTTATAGTCCTTTTTATAAGTGTCCATAGAAGCAGGATTTTGAACACAATTTATTTCCCTAGGATAGTACTGTCCATAAGAAATATAATGAGAACCACATATGCAACTGTAAATTTTCTAGTAGCCGTGTTGAAGTAAAAAGAAACAAGATAAATGAAATTTGTATATGTGTTTTCTTACAGATATTTATATGTGTGTGTACATTTTTTAAATTTTATATCAGAGTATACTTGATTTATAATGTTGTGTTAGTTTTAGTTATACAGCAAAGTGATTCAGTTATACATATACATATTTTCATTGTTTTTCAGATACTTTATCCATATAGGTTATCACAGAATATTGAGTAGAATTCCTGTGCTATACAATACAGTAAGTCCTTGTTGGTTACTTAATATATATATATGTATATATATATATACATATATATATATAAAGGGTGTTTATTTTAATCCCAAGTTCCTAATGTAACCCTCCTTCTCCAGGGAGGTGAATTTTAATATGGCATTTGAACTAATTTCATTTCAGCAACTAATCAATATCAAATTTATACTGCATTTCTTTGAAATTTGAATTTAAGTGAATTAAAATTATATTTAAAAGTAAGTCTCCTTTGGAGAAATGTCTGTTTAGTTCTTTGGCCCATTTTTTGATTGGGTCGTTTATTTTTCGGGAATTCAGCTGCAGAAGTTGCTTGTATATTTTTGATATTAATTGTTTGTCTGTTGCTTCATTTGCTATTATTTTCTCCCATTCTGAAGGCTGTCTTTTCACCTTGTTTATAGTTTCCTTTGTTGTGCAAAAGCTTTTAATTTTAATTAGGTCCCATTTGTTTATTTTTGCTTTTATTTCCAATATTCTAGGAGGTGGGTCATGGAGGATCCTGCTGTGATTTATGTCGGAGAGTGTTTTGCCTATGTTTTCCTCTAGGAGTTTTATTGTTTCTGGTCTTACATTTAGATCTTTAATCCATTTTGAGTTTATTTTTGTGTACGGTGTTAGGAAATGTTCTAGTTTCATTCTTTTACAAGTGGTTGACCAGTTTTCCCAGCACCACTTGTTAAAGAGATTGTCTTTTACAGATGGCTAACAAACACATGAAAAGATGCTCAACATCACTCATTATTAGAGAAATGCAAATCAAAACCACAATGAGGTATCATTTCACACCAGTCAGAATGGCTGCTATCCAAAAGTCTACAAGCAATAAATGCTGGAGAGGGTGTGGAGAAAAGGGAACCCTCTTACACTGTTGGTGGGAATGCAAACTAGTACAGCCACTATGGAGAACAGTGTGGAGATTCCTTAAAAAACTGGGAATAGAACTGCCATATGACCCAGCAATCCCACTGCTGGGCATATACACCGAGGAAACCAGAATTGAAAGAGACGCGTGTACCCCAATGTTCATCGCAGCACTGTTTACAATAGCCAGGACATGGAAGCAACCTAGATGTCCATCAGCAGACGAATGGATAAGGAAGCTGTGGTACATATACACAATGGAATATTACTCAGCCATTAAAAAAAATACATTTGAATCGGTTCTACTGAGATGGATGAAACTGGAGCCCATTATACAGAGTGAAGTAAGCCAGAAAGAAAAACAACAATACAGTATACTAATGCATATATATGGAATTTGAAAGATGGTAACGATAACCCTATATGCGAGACAGAATAAGAGACACAGATACATGGAACAATTTTATGGACTCTGAGGGAGAAGGTGAGGGTGGGACGTTCTGGGAGAATAGCATTGAAACATGTATATTATCATATGTGAAACAGAACACCATTCCATGTTCGATGCATGAGACAAGGGCTCAGGGCCGGGGCAATGGGATGATCCAGAAGGATGGGATGGGGAGGGAGGTGGGTGGGGGGTCCAGGAGGGGGACACATGTAAACCCATGGCTGATTCATGTCAATGTATGGCAAAAACTATTGCAATGTTGTGAAGTGATTGGCCCCCAACTAAAATAAATAAATTTATAAAAAAATAAATAAATAAATAAAAAGTAATTCGGTCTTGAAAAAAAAAAAAAAGTAAGTCTCAGTTGCAAAAGTTACACTGCAAGAACTCAATAGCCGCACATGACTAGTGGCTCCCAAACTGAACTATTCAGCCTTAAACTCATCAGCTTCAATGTATATTCACATAAAAATTTAAGGAAAAAAAGCCCAGATGAGACTAATAAACTTCTCCAGGCTTCCTAGCTATAGAGCAACGTAATGTCAACTAGAAGGTTTTTTTTTTTCTAGGCTTACAACATTGCTGCTCTATTTAGTTTTGTTGCACTACATGAGGTATGTTTACATTCTACACACTGAAGTAAACAACTTAGAGGGATATCCTTTGTTCAGTTCAGTTCAGTCGCTCAGTCGTGTCCAACTCTTTGTGACCCCATGGACTGCAGCACGCCAGGCTTCCCTGTCCACCACCAACCCCCGGAGCCTGCTCAAACTCATGTCCATTGAGTCGTTGATGCCATCCAACCATCTCATCCTCTGTCATTCCCTTCTACTCCCACCTTCAATCTTTCCCAGCATCAGGGTCTTTTCAAATGAGTTGGTTCTTCTCATCAGGTGGCCAAAGTATTGGAGTTTCAGCTTCAACATCAGTCCTTCAAATGAATATTCAGGAGTGATTTCCTTTAGGGTGGACAGGTTGGTTCTCCTTGCAGTCCAAAGAACTCTTAAGAGTCTTTTCCAGCAACACAGTTCAAAAGCAGCAATTCTTCAGTGCTCAGCTTTCTTTATAGTTCAACTCTCACATCCATACATGACTACTGGAAAAATCATAGCTTTGACTAGACGGACCTTTGTTGATCAAGTAATCAACTTGACTTTCTAATATGCTATCTAGGTTGGTCATAGCTTTTCCTCAAAGAAGCAAACATCTTTTAACTTCATGGCTGCAGTCACCATCTGCAGTGATTTTGGAGCCCCCAAAACAGTCTCACCATTTACATTGTTTCCCATCTATTTGCCATGAAGTGATGGGACCAGATGCAATGATCTTAGTTTTCTGAATGTTGAATTTTAAGCCAGTTTTTCACTCTCCCCTTTCACTTTCATCAAGAGGCTCTTTAGCTCTTCTTCGCATTCTGCCATAAGGGTGGTGTCATCTACATAGCTGAGGTTATCGATACTTCTCCTGGCAATCTTGATTCCAGCTTGTGCTTCATCCAGCCTGGCATTTCTCATGATGTACGCTGCGTATAAATTAAATAAGCGGGTGACAGTATACAGCCTTGACATATTCCTTTCCTGATTTGGAATCAGTCTGTGGTCTCACGTCCACTTCTAACTGTTGCTTCTTGACCTGCATACAGATTCTTCAGGAGGCAGGTAAGGTGGTTTGGTATTCAAATCTCTTTCAGAATTTTCCACAGTTTATTGTGACCCACACTGTTAAAGGCTTTGGCCTAGTCAATAAAGCAGAAATAGATGTTTTTTTTGGAACTCTCTTGCTTTTTCGATGATCCATCGGATGTTGGCAATTTGATCTCTGGTTCCTCTGCCTTTTCTAAATTCAGGTTGAACATCTGGAAGCTCACTGTTAATGTACTGTTGAAGCCTGGCTTGGAGAATTTTGAGTATTTCTTTGCTATTGTGTGAGATGAGTGCAATTGTGTGGTAGTTTGAGCACTCTTTGGCATTGCCTTTCTTTAGGACTGGAATGAAAACTGACCATTTCCAGTCCTGTGGCCACTGCTGAGTTTTCCAGATTTGCTGCCATATTGAGTGCAGCACTTTCATAGCATCATCTTTTAGGATGTGAAATAGCTCAACTGGAATTCCATCACCTCCACTAGCTTTATTCATAGTGATGTTTCCTAAGGCCCACTTGACTTCACATTCTAAGATGTCTGGCTCTAGATGAGTGATCACACCATCGTGATTATCTGGGTCATTAAAATCTTTTTTGTATAGTTCTTCTGTGCATTCTTGCTACGTCTTCTTAATATCTTCTGTTTTCTTTAGGTCCATACCATTTCTGTCCTTTATTGTGCCCATCTTTGCATGAAATGTTCCCTTGGTATCTCTAATTTTCTTGAAGAGATCTCTAGTCTTTCCCATTCTATTGTGTTCCTCTATTTCTTTGCATTGATTGCCAAGGAAGGATTTCTTATCTTTCCTTGCTATTATTTGGAACTCTGCACTCAAGGGTATATCTTTCCTTTTCTCCTTTGCCTTTCATGTCTTTTCTCCTCTCAGCTATTTGTAAGGCCTCCTCGGACAACCATTTTCCATTTTTGCATTTATTTTTCTTAGGGATGGTCTTGATCACTGCCTCCTGTATAATGTCAGGAACCTCTGTCATAGTTCTTTAGGTACTCTATCAGATCTAATCTACTGAATCTATTTCTCAATTCCACTGAATAATCATAAGGGATTTGATTTAGGTCACACCTGAATGGTCTAGTGGTTTTCCCTACTTTCTTCAGTTTAAGTCTGAATTTGGCAGTAAAGAGTTCATGATCTGAGCCACGGTCAGCTCCCAGTCTTGTTTTTGCTGATTGTATGCAGCTTTTCCATCTTTGGCTGCAAAAAATATAATCAATCTGATTTTGGTATTGACCATCTGGTGATGTCCATGTGTATAGTCTTCTCTTGTGTTGTTGGAAGAGGGTATTCGCTATGATCAGTGTGTTTTCTTGGCAAAACTCTGTTAGCCTTTGACCTACATCATTTTGTACTCCAAGGCCAAATTTGCCTGTTACTCCAGATAGCTCTTGAATTCCTACTTTTGCATTCCAGTCCCCTATATTGAAGAGGACATCTTTTTTGGGGTGTTAGTTCTAGAAAGTCTTTTCTGTCTTCATATAACCGTTCAACTTCAGCTTCTTCAGCATTACTGGTCTGAGTGTAGACTTGGATTACTGTGATATTGAATGGTTTACCTTGGAAATGAACAGAGATCATTCTGTCATTTTTGAGATGGCATCCAAGTACTACATTTCAGACTCTTTTGTTGATTATGATGGCTACTCCATTTCTTCTAAGGGATTCTTGCCTACAGTAGTAGATATAATGGTTAACTGAGTTATCTAATAACTCAGATCTATGAAAACAAAATCATTGGTCTCTTGGACAGGAAGGAGGTCAAATCAGTCAATCTAAAGGAAATCAATCCTGAATATTCATTGGAAGGACTGATGCTGAAGCTGAAGCTCCAATACATTGGCCACATGATGCGAAGAGCAGACTCACTGTAAAAGACCCTGATCCTGGGACAGATTGAGGGTAGGAGAAGAAGTGGGTGACAGAGGATGAGATGATTGCATGGCATCACTGACTCAATGGACATGAGTTTGAGCAAACTCAGGGAGATAGCAAACGACAGGGAAGCCTGGAGTGCCACAGTTCATGGGGAAGCAAAGAGTCAGACACAACTTAGCAACTAAACCACAACAATGCTATAAATCTCAGGAATTTCCAAATAGGGCTTTTATTACACATTCAGTGGCTCTGCAGCCTAGTTAGAAGAAACGAGCACTCTTTAAATTCACATTTTACTCTTTCCTTGAAGTGAGTCAAAGGTTCAAACTGACACAGGTCACCTTCTCATAGTTTTGCTTCTCATTTTAGTTGACTGCTTCATTAGTTGTTTTTACTAAGGCTCTTATGGCAGGGTCAGCCACAGTCCAGAAATAAACTGCCTGTCCTGCCACATCCAGATTCTTTTTTAAAGGGTACTTTCAGGCAACTGGCCACAGGCAGAGTCATTTCAACCGACTCAACTGGAACTGATGGTGAATCTCCCTCACTGTGGGTGCTCTCATCCATCATAAGGCACATCCTGCCCTCTGCAGAAATGATACATCATTATAGGGCTCAGGGCCCTATGAGTGAAGAATCACAAAGAATGATACACAAAGGGATGTGTTTTGTCAGCACAGGATATGGCCACACTGAACAAACACTAAAACTTAGAGCCCTCTTCAGGTGTGAGTGATTTTCCTCAGGAAAATCCTCTCGTTTGAGGCTCACTGTTGACTGCTGCAAACATGCTTTGTTGCTTCATAAAATTAGGAGTCCTCCCTTGCCTTCTCAGACCATATATCCCTCTCATTGAATTACCCTCTAATGCCCTGCACTGAACTGGGAAGTGTCCCAGCGTGCTGTCAAATCCTTTTATTTTTGTTATGAAGCAGGTTCTACCTGAAGGAGATGCCCATTTGTTGCCAAACTTAATTAGGGAAAGTTGGATCTTTTAAAGCAGGAGAAGCATATGAGTTGATAAATAGCAAAGGGCATTTTCTGGCTTTTCTACAGCATTAAAACAACACCGTGTTCTCTCCATCTAAGCAAACAGACAAAGCAGAACACTTCTAACTCCAGGTCACATCATACCCATTCTTCAGTCGTCATTACCCCCATTTAACAGCTGGGGAAATTCAGAGAGTGGAAGATAATTAGAGCTACCTAGTGCTCAGAAATAGGAGCCAGAGCTAGAAGTCATTAACTCTGTCAATTTCCACAGCACAGCTGAGGCACTGTGACTTTGAAAAAGAACAGATGGTAAGTGAAGGCAAGGATGAAGATGGAGGTCTTCCTTTAGTAACTTGGAAGGCTGTCAGGTGCTATTCTGCATGTTAAGTATGAAAGAAATTCAAAACTTTGAAAGCCAGTCATACCGCCTTACATGAGGTTGTAAAAATAGTTCTCTTTGGAAAGGGTGGCCCATATTAAACATATCCTCAGTGACCTGTTTTCAAGGAGTCCAATTCAAACAAGTTATTTTTAATAATGGGTGGTCGTCCCAGTGGTCTGTTTAAAATGGATTATCCCGAATAATTAGAGACAATTGTGCTTTTTGTTAGATGAAGTTCCCCTGAGTCTTTTTTTCTTTTTTTCCTGTCATTCATTTCTATAGAACCTGCAAAAAAATTGAATCCACAAATTAAGTCCATCCTTTTCCCTTGACAAAATTTCATTCTATCAAGGTTCTGCTGCCCTCTCCAGAAATCTAAGAAAAAAAAAGCTTTTCTGCAATGCAAACTCGAGGACCAAGAAGTTTAGACACTTGGCTTTTATGGTGCTATCCCCCATGCGCCCATGATTCTTTGCCGCTATGATACATCAGTAAAGGGGTGTTTATGAGGTATAATTTCCTTCAGCCTTATACTTATCATGGATATTATTTAATTTTAATAATAACTTTATATCCCTACATACAATTAAGATAAGTTATTCACCTTTTAGCTACATCCTCTAAAACTTCACCAGTATGGTAGCCACTAGCCATTTGTGCCTATCAGCACTTGAAATGCAGCAAGTTTGAATGGAGATGTGTGGTAAAGGTAAACTGTGCAATGGATTTTGAAGCTCAATACAAAATATTAATAATTTTTAAGACTTATTACATACTGAAATAATCATTTGGATATATTAGGCTCAATAAAGCATCTTTCGAAATTAATTTCACCTAGCCATTTTTGTTCTTTTCCTTTTTTTTAATGTGGCTATCACAAAATTTTAAACTACAAATGTGCTTATATTTCTACTGAACAATGTTACAATAGAGTAGGAGTTGGCAAACTTTACTTTAGAAGGTCCAGATAGTAAATATGTTAGATTTTGTGGCCATATGGTTTCTGTTTCAACTTCTCAACGCTGCCATTATAGTATAAAATCAGGCAGTGACAATAGCAAATGAATGGTCATGGTTCTATTCCAATAAAACTTTACTTATGAATATTGAAGGTTTAATTCCATATCATGTTCATGTGTCATGAAATATTTTTCTCAATTTTTTTCAACCACCTAAAACATAAAAAAATTCTTTCTTTATGAGTCATTCAAAAATAGATGGGAGATGATCAGCCAGATTTGGAGCATGAGACATAGTTTGCTAACTCCTGCTACATATGGGCCACAGAAGGTACCATGTAGGGCCAATCCTATCATTCACTGAAGCCTGTTGTCCATGTTGGGCTTCCCAGGTGGCTCAGCAGTAAAGAATCCACTTGCCAATGCAGGAGACTCAGGAGACATGGATTGGATCCTGGGTTGGGAGGATCCGCTAGAGAAGGAAATGGCAACACACTCCAGTATTCTTGCCTGGTAAATTCCATTGGCAGAGGAGCCACACTCCATGGGGTCACTACAGTCCATGGGGTCACACGACTGAGCACTCACATATTGTCCATGTTAAAGAGGACTAGGTTATGTTATAAAATTAGAATAAATAAGAAAATCTTCAATGAGGACTGCAGGGATAAAAGCAGAGGCAGTGTTATCTCAAACCGCAGGGATTTTTTTTTTTTTTAGTCCATAGGAATGAGTACCAACAAATATTATTACAAATATCCTTATGCTAGAAAATTTTTTTATGGGAGTTTTTAAAAACGCTAGAGATGATGAAGTTGAGACAGAAGGTGGAGGAGAATTCACAGATGTTAGCTAATTCCCCTGCAGAGGTTTCCATTGCCCAGCCTGCTGAGCAGTAGGTGAATCAGCTTTGGAGACTGAAAAGAGAAGTCTGTGCCTTGGCAGAGCTGAGTAACAGATGAGGTTTGTTACTGACATTTTCTCATCTCTTCCATCTTTGCCCACTAATCCTTGACCTCAAACAGCTTACAACCTCATGGGCAAACAGGTTTTAAGCAAGTAAACAGAGAGAGAAGTCATTTGAAAACATGAAAAAACTCCAAAATAAAAGACAGGTGCACTAGAAACGTGTGTCTCAAACTTAAACATGCATAAGATTAACCTGAGGAGCTTGTTAAAAGGCCAAAGGTGATTGAGTAGGTCTGGGTGACACATTCCATATTTCTTACAATCTTTTAGGTGATGCTGGAATTCTTGGTCCTTGGACCACACTTCACTATCATGCAAGGCAAAGGTCACACCAGCAGGTGTTTTTGTCTGCTTTTGTCTTTTGGGTTCACTAATGTATCTAAAGCACCTAGGACAGTGCTTAGCACATAGTAAGCACTTGATAAATATTTTCTGAATGAAGAGTATGGGAAAGAATCACATGAAGGGATATATCATTTAGGCTGAAGTATCAGAAAACAGTCTTTGATAGAAAGATATTTTAGCTGAAGCCCTCTCATGTTCTAAATGCTACTATTCTCTCCTAACAGAAGCAGAAGATATTAAGAAGAGGTGGAAAGAACACACAGAAGAACTGTACAAACAAGAACTTCACGACCCAGATAATCACGATGGTGTGATCACTCACCTAGAGCCAGACATCCTGGAATGTGAAGTCAAGTGGGCCTTAGAAAGCATCACTACGAACAAAGCTAGTGGAGGTGATGGAATTCCAGTTGAGCTATTTCAAATCCTCAAAGACGATGCTGTGAAAGTGCTGCACTCGATATGCCAGCAAATCTGGAAAACTCAGCAGTGGCCACAGGACTGGAAAAGGTCAGTTTTCATTCCAATCCCAAAGAAAGGCAATGGCAAAGAATGCTCAAACTACCACACAATTGCACTCATCTCACATGCTAGTAAAGTAATGCTCAAAATTCTCCAAGCCAGGCTTCAGCAATACGTGAACCATGAACTTCCAGATGTTCAAGCTGGTTTGAGAAAAGGCAGAGGAACCAGAGATCAAATTGCCAACATCCACTGGATCATCGAAAAAGCAAGAGAGTTCCAGAAAAACATCTATTTCTGCTTTATTGACTATGCCAAAGCCTTTGACTGTGTGTATCGCAATAAACTGTGGAAAATTCTGAAAGAGATGGGAATACCAGATCATCTGACCTGTCTCTTGAGAAACCTGTATGCAGGTCAGGAAGCAACAGTTAGAACTGGACATGGAACAACAGACTGGTTCTAAATGGGTAAAGGAGTACGTCATGACTGTATATTGTCACTCTGCTTATTTAACTTATACGCATCATGAGAAACGCTGGGCTGGATGAAGCACAAGCTGGAATCAAGATTGCCGGGAGAAATATCAATAACCTCAGATATGCAGATGACACCACCCTTATGGCAGAAAGTGAAGAAGAACTAAAGAGCCTCTTGATGAAGGTGAAAGAGGAGAGTGAAGAAGTTGGCTTAAAGCTCAACATTCAGAAAACTAAGATCATGGCATCTGGTCTCATCACTTCATGGGAAATAGATGCGAAAACACTGGAAACAGTGTCAAACTTTATATTTTTGGGCTCCAAAATCACTGCTGATGGTGACTGCAGCCATGAAATTAAAAGACGCTTACTCCTTGGAAGGAAGGTTATGACCAACCTAGATAGCATATTGAAAAGCAGAGACATTACTTTGCCAACAAAGGTCCGTCTAGTCAAGGATATGGTTTTTCCAGTGGTTATGTATGGATGTGAGAGTTGGATGGTGAAGAAAGCTGAGCGCCGAAGAATTGATGCTTTTGAACTGTGGTGTTGGAGAAGACTCTTGAGAGTCCCCTGGGCTACAAGGAGATCCAACTAGTCCCTCCTAAAGGAGATCAGTCCTGGGTGTTCATTGGAAGGACTGATGTTGAAGCTGAAACTCCAATACTTTGGCCACCTCATGCGAAGAGTTGACTCATTGGAAAAGACCTTAATGCTGGGAAGGATTGGGGGCAGGAGGAGAAGGGGATGACAGAGGATGAGATGGTTGGATGGTATCACCGACTCGATGGACATGGGTTTGGGTAAACTCCGGATGTTGGTGATGGACAGGGAGGCCTGGCGTGCTGCGATTCATGAGGTCGCAAAGAGTTGGACACGACTGAGCGACTGAACTGAACTGAACTTTCTCCATATCTCCTCCACCACTTATTCTCAATTCTGAAACCAGGTTCTCATAAAATACATCAAATAAAGATAATGATCATTGGGGGCTTTCCTGGTGGCTCAAACGGTAAAGAACCTGCCTGCAATGCAGGAGACCTGCCTTCAATCCTTAGGTTGTGAAGATCCCCTGGGGAATGGAAAGGCTGCCCACTCCAGTATTCTTGCCTGGAGAATTCCAAGGACAGAGGAAGCTGGTGGGCTACAGTCTATGGGATCACAAAGAGTTGGACACTACTGAGTGACTAACACTTTAGACACTAGGTTCTCATAAAAGACATCAAATAAACATGGTGATTATTGGTAACTGTCAAATATTTTGCCTCTCCTGTGACATCTGCATTCCTAACATTGATGCCTGGAGAAGGAACATCTTCGAATGAATGACCCTCTAACAGTGGAGTGTAAGGAGCAGTTACAAGAGAAGAGGCAAATATTTGGTGTCAGTGTCCTTTTGCTTATACTAAATAATTAAGCAACTACCTACCAGTGTCTGCATAAAACTAGTGATACAATCATTAACAATTATGCTACATTTTTAAAAATTAAGGTTAGCATTTATGATTAAAATAAGACTAACTTATAATTAACACTGTTTCCCCTTACAGAGGAACTGATTAAACAATGGATTTTTAGAGTTGCAAAGAAAGTAAGAAATCATATATTTCAACCACTTTATTAAGGTAAGAATGTTTAGTCCATAGGCTGCTGTTAAATGGTCATACAATCTGAGATCCCTCACAAAACAATCAATTCCATTTTTTAGCATCTGATAAATGATAATAAATTGTTTGTTTAATAATTTCTCACTTTTCCAAAAATTTTTATGTATTGTTTCTGGCTCACTTTTTAGCAGAGACTTTAGTGTCAACAGTGTGCTAAGATATGGCAGTACAGTCATCTGCGGGCCCTGCTTGTATCATCCTGCCCTCTGGAACCCACTGGAATAAGTCTGATCCATCTTCCCTATGACAGTGCATCATAATTTTGGAAGACAGTTATTCTTAAAGATGTGGAAAGCTGCCCATTTGTCTTCATGAGAAGTTAGCTTATTTGGTCACTCTTTCATGGCTGCCATGTGCCAGCTGCTGTGCTAGGCACAGGGCTACTGCTTTGCCCAATAGAGACATGGTCTTTGTCTTAATGGAAATTAAGGTTTATTTGGAAGTACATTCTTCAAAGAGTTAATACAACATTGAGTATGATGACAAGGCAAGAAATGATATGATGAGATCTAGGGGGTCAGAGGACAGGGTTCTAAGAAACTGATACTTAAGGTAAGTCACATTTGTAACAGATGGGTACAGCAAAAGTGTGGGAAGGGCAAGTGTTATGAGCTGAACTTAGGGAGGTAATCCGGAACCAGGTCACAAAGGGCTTGGGGATTTAGTTTGAAGCTTTTGCTCTTTAGCCAAAATTCAAGAAGAAGAAATTATGAACAGTTTCAGCAAGATAGTGACATGATAAGATTTGAATTCTATAATGATTGGTCTGGTTTCAGTGTTCAGAGTGGAATGGAGGTGAATAAAGCTGGAGGCAGGGAGATAGATCAGTGTTTCTCAAAATCATCAGGGATCTTCTAGAGCTTATTTCTAGGTTTGAGTGGGGCCTGAGATTCGATATTTCTGACAGGCTCCCAAACGATGCTAAAGCTGATGAACTGACGTCCTCACTCTGAGTAGCAAATAGAAGGATCTGGGGTAAGAAACAATGAGACTGGATGAGGCAGCAGCAGTGAAATTGAAGAGAAGTAGATGGATTCGGGTGTAGAAAACAGACTCGGTAGTAGGTCTTTATAACCATATTAGGTGTGGGAGATGAAGAAAGAATGGCTCTCAAATTTCTGGCATAGCCAGTGGGATGGGGGAGGTTGTGGTGTCTTTAAACATATTATTTACGACTCAAAACAAAACACCATTATTTTCAGCTTCTCATATATATAAGAAATTTTCTCCAGTCAGTTGCCTCTGGTCCATGAAATCCAATGTATTTATTCTCAAATGTTTTAAATGGTTTAGAAAATGCATAAGTTTAAGCATATTGCCTTGACATGGTATTTGGGTTCTTTCCAAACAAACAATCTAGGGATTATCTTCCTGTCTACATAGTGGCATCCACATTCAATATCTATAGTCTTGCAAGCGTGCAGATCTGTACTCCTACAGTGCACTGTGGAACTTCAGTGGCAAGCATACCAAAGGGGTTTCTTTTGACGTTAGCAGCAGAAGTGGGTAACTAGAAATGAAAAGGCTCATTTCCCAAATTTTTAATATGGGCATGATAATGATAGTAGAAATCACATTTCTGTGATGGGCTGACATGGTTTTTAACTGCTAGGATTCCTTCCACACTCCCACAGAACATCCCCTGGCAGATTTCTGTTAAACAGAGGAGGTAATTTAAAGGTTTGATTAGTATAGATTTCTGGAAGTTCAGCACACAGAGCAACCGCAGTCAGCCTTGCTAGGATAGTCGGAGTGACGGAGGCTGGGAATTTGATGTGCTGAAACAATGAAACCTCATTTTGAGAGACAGCTCTGTTCTCTTCTGTCTGAAATATCATATCCACTTTGTGTTTTATGAGCAAAGTGTTTATTTGTTGAACTATTCAGGCAGAGAATTGATGAGCAGGTCCTAGGCTTACCACCTGACTTGGAGAGCTGAAATCTTCCTGGTTGTAAAGCTTAAAAAAGATTGCTGTTTATAGTATATATTCCATAGTTTTCCATCCACTTAAATTGAAGCTGACAGAAATTCAAAGTCAATGCCTTCCTTATGAAGTGATTCTTTGTGATGTAATTACAGAATGAAATCTCTTGGCTGAAATAGGATTTTCTCCCCTGGAGATGACATTAAAAAGAAATTGAGATTACCAATAAACAGCCTGAGAACCTAGATGAGTAGCACTGAAAGGGAGTAAAGTCATTTCTTTAATTCTCTTGAACGCTGTCAGAAAATAACATCATCCCATAGAAACAAGTAATTCAAACAAGGCTGCAGGATCTGAGCTAGCCGACCAAGGCATTGCTGGAGCCCCAGGAAAAGCCAGGTGGTTGTCTCATAATAGAAGATAGCTTCGGTGCGTTTGCCCAGTGCCCAACACTGTTCTTCAACAACTCCTCTGCTGACCGACAAGGATGGTCCCTGTGGCAAAGATATCAATAATTCCATTTCCTTTACTCCTGAGCTCATGGGTAGAATTCCCTGGCCTCCTTTGCGTGGAGATGGGTCCAGTGACTGAGCCCTGATGTGGAAAATGGGTGGAAGTGACGAATGCCTCTTCCAGGACTGGCCTGAAACTCCTTCCATGAGTTCCTCCTATTGCTCTCTCTCTTCACCCTTTAGCTTCTCTCTGCAGAAGATCCAGAGGAGAATGCTGACAAGATGGGAGAATCAAAGTCTGGAAATCCACTGATTTTTTTTTTTAAATTACAGCAGCATCACACGATGAACAATACAGTCCCTATGAGCCAAGTCTTGTGGCTCCAGAGCCCGAGTTAATTGGACCAAGATTGAGTAGCTCACTCTTGCTGAGCCAGGTTCTCGTTCTCTGCACTGACCTCTGGAACTGAGGACATGTCAATTTAGGAGCTGGGAGCAACCTCCTTTGGTCCTATGGAGGTAAAAGTAAATAATACCAAAGTGCTGAAGTGAGTAACCAAGGCAGAGTACTGGGGAGAGAGACCATGAAACCCCAGAGATGTAATGTAAGATGTGATGGAACAGCTTGGCATCCTGAAAGTTTTTGATTTCCTGGTTTTCTTTTCTCATTAATTAAAACTTCTAAGCCTTTCTTTCAGTTGTCTTCTTCTGATCACAGCTGGGAGTTGGGAAAGTTCCTACAGCAGACCTCATACCAAGGCCATTTATTGCTCTTCCTCCAGAGACTAATCATTGAACTTGTTCTCTAGTGAAGACTCTAAAGTTCAGATCACACTGTTCCAATTTAGTAATTCAGGTACTTCTTCCCCAACAGCATCTGGGAGCAAGAATCACTATCCCATCTGGACGGCCTGTTGCTTTATTTCAGATCACATTGTTTGTTCAGAAGAGCAAGACCCATTAGCTAAATGAAGATTCTCTGGCTTCAGTGGTGGGGAGAAAGAAGGAAAGTGCTAAAACATTTTAATTACATTTGGGAAGCAGGGAAAACAGAAGTGGATGGTGTCTCCATGCATCTGTAAGGAACGTATCAGAGGCAGATACAAAGGGAAAATAAGGCAGGCAAAAAGAAATAAAAGGAAGAGAAAATGAGGAAGGCAAACCCTGTAACCTCTCCATTTAACAGGTTTCTTGCTGGCAGGTCAAGTTTCTCACTGATGGGACTTCAAAAAGGAACTAAGTGGCCAAAACATAAGATTGCTCTTAGAAGCCTGGACCAGTTCAATCTTCTTCAAAACAAACTTCAGTTTGAAGCAAAGATGAGGTTCGTTTTGTATTTGGGTTTGGAGTGTTCAAGGGAGCAGCGGAGAAGGTCTGTGGATAAATGTAGCTATTTGTGAGCTGAATTTTTAAATTCTGCGTCTAAAATGCTACATATATGGGAAAAGGAATAGAATTCTGCATCCTGATAGGAAAGGCAAGAAAAAATGTGTAGACTCCTGAAAAGGCCTTTAGGTAGATAATGCAATTTTTAAATCAGTGGCTATCCAACCAGTAATGATTCTTAAGCCATGTCTATGGCCACTCCTATTTTTCTGCATGGTGTTGCCTTTCTCATCTCTGATATCCCCATCTCTAGTTCATCCTAGGGTCAATTTCTCACAGTGCTACCAGAATGATATGTGTACAGCATCAATCTGACTATCCATTTCTTGTGTAAAAATCTTCAGTGATATCCCCTATTTTGTCAATAAGAAGTATCTCCAAATTGTGTGTGCATGCGCAGTTGCTCAGTCATGTCCAACTCTTGTGAACCCAGGGACTGTAACCCACCAGGTTCCTTAGTCCATGGAATTTTTCAGGCAAGAATATTGGAGTAGGTTGCCATGTCCCACACCAGGGGATCTTCCCAACCCAGGGATCTAGCATAGTGCCATCATCCTTTACCTGTAGGTTTGAGCCCACGTTTTCCTTCTTCCTACTCCACATGCGGTCAGACTAAGCTCCTGTCTCTTCCTCTAACATTTGGTACATTGCTGTCTTAGGCCACAGTGCCCTTTCCATTCCCCACACTTTAACAAATTACTGACAGTCCTTAAAGCATATTTTTAAAGTCGAATTTCCACTGTTAGTTCTTTACTGGTCTTTCCCTCCTCTTAACCCAATGGAGCTTTTTTTTTAAATTGTTAATGAATTTGTCAGGTGCCAAAGAGATATAATTGACATATTACATTAGTTTCGGGTGCATGACATTATGATTTAATATTTATATATACTACAAAATAATCACCATACTAAGTCTAGTTAACATCAATCACCATAGTTATTTTTTTTACTTGTCATGAGAACTAGATCTACTCTTGCAGTAACTTTCAAGTGTGCAATACAGTATTGTTAACTACAGTCACCATGCTGTACATTATATCCTCATGCCTTATTTTATGACTAAAAGTTTTTACCTTCTGATTACTTCACCCATTTTGCCTGCCTCCTACCCCACTCATAGCCTCTGCCAACCATCAATTTCTGCATCTTTGAGTTCCTTTTGCTTGAGTTCCTTCTGGGGTTTTGTTTTTTTTTTTTTTTAGATTTAAAATAAAAGTGAGATTATATGGTATTTGTCGTTTTTTGTCTGACTTATTTCACTTAGCATAATGCCCTCAAGGTCCACCCACATTATCACACATGGTAAGATTTCCTTCTTTTAAGTCTGAATGATACTCCATTGTATATGAGTGTGTGTCTCTCTGTAATCTTTTCTTTATCCGTTCATCCATCATCAATGGATGCTAAGGTTGTTTCCAGATCCTGGATATTGTAAATAATGCTGCATGAACATGAGGGTGCAGATATCTTTTTGAGTCAGTGTTTTCATTTCCTTCAGATAAATATCCAATCATCTTCTTTATAAGGAAATCAGAAAATAATCTTTCTAAAGCTACAGAAACATCAGGAAGAAGAGCCAAGATTTTAATCCATCACACTGCTCCAGAGCCCACTATTCTTACCACATTACCTCTTTTACAATTTCTGCTCTGTTCACTGTTATTTGAAATCTGCTTATCATCCCACTAGAGTACAAGCTCACCGAAGGCAGAAATATATTTTTCTCTGCATTCCAGTCAGTGATTAGAATATTACAGTGCATATATGAATTTTTCCTCAATTGAACTGAATAAAGAAGTAGTTTGGAAAACTACATATGGAAGTATATAAGAGTTTATACTGTGATTGATTATTCCTTTGGGATGCTTCTGGTAAAGGTAGATAGTCAATTCCTAAGCAATAGATCCAATAAAATAACCCTACTCTGTGGATTAAAAAAATAACTTATTTTTATCACTCATAATCCCTGTGGCATGCATTCTTTTTCTTACTAGGAAATATAAAACTATAGAGAAGACTTCACTGAACTTAAAGGACTCTCTAGAAAATAAAAATGTGACCACATTTCACAGCCATGAAAATAAAATATTTTCAAGATGATCTTTCATAGCCTTTTTACTTTTTACTTTCCTATCTTACACAGCTTTCATGGAATTACCAATGAATACTGCCTTAGTACCTTAAATCTATAAAATTTAATTTCGCCAATGAACAGTAGAAACTTAAAGGATTCACTCTAATCTCTTCGACCATCATATAAATGACCAGATACAGTTTTGATCCAAAAGGTTCTGTGGGATTTTTACCATAAAACTGAAATGTATCCCTTTTCCTTCCCTGATTTCTCTTCATGCTTTCCATGTGATGCTATTTTGTTTATTTTATATGTCTCATAAGCAGGCTCAGCAACCATAGTAGAACAAGAAGCTTATGGTCCTTCCAATGATGGTTACAGAGGATGCTACCAGCTTCATTTGTAGCTTTTAAAAGGAATTGCTGAGTAGTTACTTAATCCTATTACATTTAGTAAATGTTTCCTAATTCTGATAAAATAATCTGTAAAATAAAAATTTAAATATAGGGGATTTCTTTGACTTATACATTTTAAACTTCTAGCATTTCATTAGACTGTTCTGTGGGACTGTTTCACTTCCTATTTACTTGACATGGGGCTACACAAGCATCAAAGTAGATGGCTGCTGTACTCTCTTTGAAATGATTGATTACTCAAGTCTTGCTGCGTCAGAATTATAGCCTATGTGTGTGTGCTAAGGCACTTCAGTCGTGTCCAACTCTGTGTGACCCCATGGACTGAAGCCTGCCAGGCTCCTCTGTCCATTGGGATCGTCCAGGCAGGAATACTGGAGTGCCTTGCCATGCCCTCCTCCAGGGGATCTTTCCTACCCAGAGATCAAATCTGAGTCTCTAATGTTTTCTGTATTGGCAGGTGGGTTCTTTACCACTAGCTCCACCTGGGAAGCCCGAATTATAGCATATTTCCTCCAAAAGGAATAAACATGGCACATCAATGTGCCAGGGACAAGTTTGCATTGCCTTTTTCCAGAGCGCTGGACCAGACCATTCTAAACTTGGAATACTGCACTGCCATCTGGGGGTATAATTTTAACAGTCATTTGCTGTTGAGCTGAGAGGAAGAGGTGAGATTCCGTAACAATCTGAAAAAATTGAGAGCGATGAGAGTGCTTCTCAGATAAGTGTGAAGTCCTGTTCCTACCCTTGTGTTTTTTTTTCCCCCTAAAGCAAAATACATACACATCTAAATACATTCTTTTCTTTCAAAATAAGTTTCAGTCCTTACGCTGTATCACTTTCTTTTTTGAGTTTATTTTACTGCCTGTAAGTCAAAATTTGAACTCAAAGGAGTTTGGGGGCTCACCTAGCATAAGCCCCTCCTTGCAGGGATAAGGAAATGGGGGTCCAATACAAACTGCTCTGTCTTATAACTTACTAATGGCAGATCCAAAAGACACAAGTCTCCTCTCTTCAAATTAAATGTCCTCATTTCTGCAAGATCTCGTTCCCAGTAATACTAGACTATAGAATCTTCCCAATCTTGTAAAGAATCACTTGGCCAGTCTCCCAGGAAAAAAACACATGTACAAATGAGTCAACTAAAGTGTTGATGTTAAGGTACATGCATACCTTTGGTAGAAGACAAGTAAGATATTAAGATGGAAGAGTGGGGGGCACTGATTGATTTGTGTGTTTATTTTATATACTGGCCTACTTATCCTTTATGAGTCTTTGATATTTATTTCCCATAAGGTTCAGAGCTGTTGCTGCATTTTAAAAGGAAAAATAAAAAAGCCTTGGTCCATACATAGTGAATATTATTAAAAAAAAAAAACTAAACCATATTAGTTTGATCTCTGCTGAGTAAGACAGCTAATCAATGGGTTATATAGAAAGTACAAATAAATCATAAATTAGCAGGAAGTATAGCTTCACATAGTCAAGTATTTTTTCTGTTAGTTTTTAACTTATTTGCTATATACATATATATACACACATATATGTATATAAGCATCACTAACACTACTCATCAATATTTATTTATTCTTATTCAAAAGGGCTGGGTACTTTATTGATATAAGCTAAAATTAAGTCAACTTTACTTGCATTAGAATTTAGAAGTCCTAAATTTTACTCACCAGTGAATGAGATTTCCAAGGGTCTTACCCTTACATACAGGGAACATCTGGGGAGATTCCTCTGAATATCCCCACAGCTTACTATACTTGTCCAATTCTTTAGGCATAATAGATAGAAATCTTTCTCCATAGCCAAGCCTTTGGAATAACTGTTGAAGGGAAGCAGGGTTTGCCACTCCCAAATATGCCCCTGGGTATAAGGTTTTTATATTGGGCTAACTATTTTTAATAAACTGCAGACAAGGGAGAAGCTTTGAAAACCAAGCTAAAGTTACCCTTTTCTTGCATTTACAAGGGAAATCTCCATTTGCAAAGATATCTCCCTCTCTGTACCAGGAAGAAGAGGATGATCAAACCCCTAGAAACTCTTATCAATGAAGAAGGCACATACTTAAATCTGCGTAATCACCATATCCTGACTTACTGTGCCTTTCCTGGTAACCTCCCATAACTGCCTTCCCTCAACATCCAACATCTTTTGTCTTTAGCTGGAGATGATAGTATTTAAGGCAATGATTTGGGCCACCACAACTTCACCTTCAAGGAGTTACTCAGTTTTCTTAGGTATCTCCCAAGTATACAGAAGGTATATATGTTATTAAAATTCTGTTTGTTTTTCTCTTGTTAATGTCTTAATTATAGGGGGAGAGGATTCAGCCAAGAACTTAGAAGGGTAAAGGGAAGATTATCTTTCCTTCCATACATTTACTAAAGGTCATTTTTAGAGGAAGAGGTCAGCATAATTGCCATGGAGACAGAGTTCATGAGTCATTGATCTACTGAGGTGGCATAAAGAAGCAAATGCTTAGGAGGAATGAATGGACATCAGAGTAAAAGAATATTAACAGAATTAATACAATGCAGTGACCTCTTCAACAATTTTAAAACTATAACTCAAAACACATATAAATTGTATTGTCAATCACACATATGTACATGCATTAGAAAAGCTGTCTGTTCATGTGCTATAACAGACACGTGTTATATGAGTGAGTGAAGTCGCTCAGTCGTGTCCGACTCTTTGCGACCCCATGGACTGTAGCCTACCAGGCTCCTCCGTCCATGGGATTCTCCAGGCAAGAATACTGGAGTGGGTTGCCATTTCCTTCTCCAGGGGATCTTCCCGACCCAGGGATCGAACCCGGGTCTCCTGCATTGGAGGCAGACGCTTTAACCTCTGAGCCACCAGGGAAGTCCTACGTGTTATATAACGATGATTTAAATAAGAAAGTTCATTTCTCTCATGTAAAATTCCAAATGAGAGGGCCAGGCCTGAAATGTTGACCTAGGATCCTTCTATCTTGGTGTCCCGCCTTCCTGATCAGACCACTCTTTTGTGTAAGATGGGTGCTTTACTTCCTATCATCATCCCCACACTCATTGTGAAAAAAGGCAAGAGAAAGACACAGCTATGTTCTTAAAAGGCATGCCATGGAAGTTACAGTTACACATATACGTCAGTTCATACCCCACAGGCAGGACTTGGCCATGTGCCACATTCAGATGTAAAAGAGACTGGAAAATGCAGGCCTTGGTTGGGTAGCCATGTGCCAAAATAATATTCTATTAGATGTACAAAGGCGTGTTAGGTAGGGTAACACTGCTGCTGCTGCTGCTGCTGCTGCTGCTGCTAAGTCGCTTCAGTCGTGTCCGACTCTGTGCGACCCCATAGACGGCAGCCCACCAGGCTCCGCCGTCCATGGGATTCTCCAGGCAAGAGTACTGGAGTGGGGTGCCATTGCCTTCTCCGAGGGTAACACTAGCTGCTATTTAAAAAAGAGAGAGAGAAAGAAATGCTCCTCCAAATGCAAAATAGGTCAAACACAATAAAAATTTACTTCTCATTTATGTTTGGCCCATATTTAGAAACTAGTTGAAAGATGGCTCTGCCATCTTCAATATATGGATTCTACTGCTGGGGATACAGGAAGGATTATATCTCCTTTCCAGCCATGGGATAGTGAGGACAGAGGATGAAAAAGGTATTTGTGTTTCTTAACTTGGCCAAGAAATGACAGATTCCACGTGTCACAGGGACTTGCATTCATTAGCAAGTCATTAAATGATCTCATTTAGGTACAAGAGGACTAGAAAATGTAGTCCCTGCATAAGCATCCACTTCCCAAGATCAACACTCTAAGTGGGAGCATGGATTTCAGTGGAAAGGGAGTTTTCTTTGTAACAGAAAGTAGATGTTGAAGTCTACTTGAGTCTTGGTCCTCATGACCCATTCAGGTCACAGTTTCCTTTACTTTCATAGCTAGACCAGGTTCCTGTCCTCCCACTCTGCAAGGGAGACAACCCCAAAATCCCATCTGGGTCATGCATCCTGTTCCAAGTCTAGCATCTCTGGGTAATGTGCATGTCTATCAAAACTGGCAGTGGTTTTTCATGAAGTCTAGAAGCCAAAATGGAGTTATCTGTCCCCACCTCTAATCTAATATAAAGTGCTGATAAGAAAAGAACAGATTAAAAAAACAAACAAAAACAAAAACTCAGCTCTGAAAAGAGAGGAATAAGAATAGCTCATAGTAACTGGACTTGGCGCCATGGAATAATTTCCTATGTTAATATGCTACCCGGCAGCTCTTGATTCCTCTCTGTGGGCCATACCTCCTTGGTCACTATCCTGCCAGTGTCAGATTTTGTCTTCAGAAAGGTTTTCATACGGCCATATACCAAGTAGGCATTAGAGAATATCCCCAACTTGGGGACTGCAGAATGTTGGTACTCTGATTCCGGCTGGTAAGACAGATAGGTTTATGGAGACAAAGTTTGCTTTAAGGGGTGAAAAGTAACAGAACTCTACAAGCCTGGCCCATGATTTCTTTGGTAACATATTGTAGCAAAAAATTTAGAGGGTCCATGGACTCTATTTCCATTAATTCTAACTGCAAACAAATAAAGACAAAATTATCATCTGTATGTTAGTTCTTTAGCCAAAATTCTGGTCTTTTGTTTACTTGCCTCTGTGCCCTGTCATTCACTCTCTTGCTCAATTTAATAGTGGCCGCCTTAAGGTCAAGTAAACAATTGGCTTCAGTAGGAAGCCAAGGTCCTTAATCTAATGTTCCCCCTGGGCTGGCTCCCATTGTCTGATAGTCTTAATGGTTTATCCAGTCTTATCTCCTGCTAAGACTGTTTCTGGAGTTAGAGACTCATTTGATCACTGCCTCAGTTTGGGCACAAACACCTTTGTTTCTTGTCAGGACTGATTTATAAAACCCTGTATTTTAAGACTCTCAGTCCATTTAGTTTGCAGGCCAAAGAAACAGAAAGCCTACCTTCCCAGAGCCTCACTTTCTCTTTTTTTTTACTCCTTGCTTGTTCTAAATTGAATTCGCCTCTCTGATAGGCCTTGACACATGGCAAAATTAAAAATATATTATATATATATATAAAAGAAAAAAAATAGTCAATAGGTAATAAGAATATGTATCAAAGGCTTGACTTGGTCTTATATATAAGATCTGTCCACATCAAATTTGGTCAATGTTTAGTCACAACACACTTATTATCAACAGCTTTCCAGTGCAATATTTGTCTCTTCATTCCATTCCACCCAGTAACTGAGCCATGTACTATCTTTCGGTGCTGCTCCTAGAGTCCCATTCCTGCCTTCCGTGTGTGTGTGTTAGTTGCTCAGTTGTGTTAGACTCTGCAACCCCACGGACTGTAGCCCATCAGGCTCCTTTGTCCATGGACTGTCCAGACAAGACTACTGGAGTGGGTAGCCATTTACTTCTCCAGGGGATCTTCCTGACCCAGGGATCGAACTGGCATCTCCTGCATTCCAGACAGATCCTTTACCATCTGAGCCACCAGTTGGAATGCCAGTTCAATCACAGTCAGAAAGAATCTGAAATAATAAAAGTTGAAGCAGAAGATGTGCTTATTTATCTCTTAATTAGGAGACAGTGAGGAAGTCCAGGGCTGATATGAAAGTTCTGTAACCATTAGGGGTGCAGGCTCATTTAACTTCCTTGTCTAGTCATTCACAATATATGATTTCTATTTAGTGTTTTGGCTACTCCAGCTGTCACCAATGTTTGTTTTCCAGCTAAGGGAGGAGTCAGAGGAAGGAAGAGGTCCCATTTCATTCCCTCAAAGACTCTCCCAAAGCAGGGCACCACA
This sequence comes from Giraffa tippelskirchi, assembly GCF_054371585.1. NCBI lineage: Eukaryota > Metazoa > Chordata > Mammalia > Artiodactyla > Giraffidae > Giraffa > Giraffa tippelskirchi. The sequence continues at coordinate 110,502,808 of NC_137278.1, read as the reverse complement.
CTTATCCTTTTAGCCAGAGTTAGATTGTAGAGCAGGAAAAGAAATCTTATCCTCAACTTACCTTAGGTTTACCTGCTGGGACCATGTAAATTACACTGACCAAAGACAAATTAACAAGAGAGGGGAAAAAAAAAAAAAAAACCAGAAGTTTATTAATGTGTGTGTTGTGCATATACACATGGGACTTCCCAAGGGACTGGTTAGAACTTGGCATATATACCATCTTAGGCTAAAAAAGTGAAAGTTGCTCAGGCATGTCTGACTCTTTGCAACCCCATGGGCTATGCAGTCTATGGAATTCTGCAGGCCAGAATCCTGGAGTGGGTAGCCTTTCCCTTCTCCAGGGGATCTTCGCAACCCAGGAATCGAACCCAGGTCTCCTGCATTGCAGGCGGATTCTTTACCAGCTGAAACACAAGAGAAACCCAAAGGTGAAACAAAGGAAAAGGAGCTTCTGCTTCTAGGCAGGGCAGGTGTATTAAGAGAAGGTGACCAGATAAGTAGAGTAAACAGGGCTGTTTATTAAGCCTTGTTGTGCAGATGTAAGTGGGTGCCTTCGCAGTGGATGGGTTGTTAAGAGTTCTCTTCTTCCTTTTATGTGAGAGGGAGACATCTTTCACAAATGGAAATTTCCTTTACAAAGGAAAAACAGGAACCCTGTTTTTAGAGCTTTTACTGCCTCTCCTGGTTTTCAGTGGTCTTCAGCTCAAAATAAAACTGGCATATTTTGTGGAGGCATATTCTGGTACCCTTCAAAGTTATATGACCACATTGCTAGAGGGTAACTGTGAAAAATAGTTAAAAAGCAGTTGCTTATCATTTGAGAAGAGGAGAATAGATATCTGGAGAAAATGCAGCAGTCTTTTCCACTCATTTATATGTATAACTGAAAGAAAAATTTAACAAGAAACCTACTCTATTTGTAATACCTTGTGATATTTTCTATTAGTCTATTCCAATAAAAGTGATATTCAAGCCCACATATTAATTTCTCCATTCATGAATGCATCAAAACCAGTTTTAAATCCATGGGTCTAGAAGGCAAATTTAAGTTCTACATGCATCAGTCTACTTCTGCATCCTAGATTTCTAAAGGAGGCTTACATTTAATGATAATCTCTGCTGTCAGGAACAAAAAACAAACCAACTCCTAGATATATGACAGAACAACAAGGACAAAGGAGAAGAAAGGGGAAATTAAACCCTCCCAATAGCCTTTAACTGGAGACTTAAGTCTTTCACAATCAGAGATAAAAAGCTTACAGTTCCAAGCACCTGCAGGTCTTAACAGATGACTGTGAATACTTTCAGTGGGTTTCATACCCTGCAGGGTTAACTACAGTCTACTACTTTGTGCTATTCAAAATAAATAATAATACCCTATTACCATACCTCAAATTCTAAGGATCCCTCTGAGCTCATAGTCACATCCTTTTCAGACTGCATTTATCCCCAGCACATGACTAGGATAGGAAAAAGCAGCTGTCTTTTTCTTAGCACAGGTCTGAGGGTATACTCCATATGGCTTCGCAGTAGAAAAAAATAAATAAATAAATGTACATCTTTAAAAAATGAATTACTTTCCTTTTTTAAAGTTTGTTGTGTTTTTTTTTTTTTCCATTTTGGAATTACATGAAATCTGGAGGAAAATAAACACTGATTCTCAGCGGATAAAAATTTCAGCAGTGGACAAGGTTTTGCAAGTGTTCAAACAAAAATGAATCTGAGACAAAGCTTTACTTTAAAAAATGTGGTTTGAGGCAATACACTGAGTCTTCAGAGAAGGTGGTGGTGCTAAACTTTGATGCTTCTGGGTTTTTCATTAATTATTATTATTTGAATAAAATTGCTTGTAAAATAGCAATATACCATTAACAGTTTTCATTACAGAAACAACAAACCCAACCCCCCATTAGTATTTCCAAAGCAAATACAGAATAGCAAATCCATTTCAGAGTAATCAGGAGTTATTCTGCCTAATGTGACAACCTAACAAAGGTTCCATGCTCCTCCTCTAGCTCCATCAAACCCTGTAAGGAGGACTATAACACATCTTCCACGTTCTACTTTCTGCTCAATCACATTCCATAATTGATTATCACTAATCTGTTATCTCCAGTATTTTGGCATAAAACAGTATAATATCTGAAACAAATTTACCACTGTTATCACTAGAAGATATCTCATAAAGTACACTGAAGTTGCTCAACCCCATAGACTGTAGCCCTCCAGGCTCCTCTGTTCATGAGATTCTCCAGGCAAGAATACTGAAGTGTGTTGTCATACCCTCCTCCAGGGGATCGTCCCAATCCAGAGATTAAACCCTTGTCTCCTATGGCTCTTGCATTGCAGGCAAATTCTTTACTGCTGAGCCACCGAGGGAATTCTTCTACAAACATTTACTGAAAGACAAAGTGAAGAAGTGAAGTGAAGTCGCTCAGTCATATCTGACTGGTTTCGTCCCCATAGACTGTAGCTCACCAGGCTCCTCTGTCCATGGGATTTTTCAGGCAAGGGTACTGCAGGGGGTTGCCATTTCCTTCTTCAGGGGATCTTCCCAACCCAGGGATCGAACCTGGGTATCCCACATTGCAGGCAGACACTTTACCATCTGAGCCACCAGGGAAACCAGAAGACAAAGGGTTATTTCAAACAGATGACATTTAAATGATTATATGTTAGAAGCATGCTTCTCTTTTATGTTTACCCTCTCCTTTAACCCTAGGCCTTTGCTTCCCTTTGGGCTTTCCAGGTGGTCAATTGTAAAGAATTCTCCTGTCAATGGAGAAGAAACAGGAGACACAAGTTCAATCCCTATGTTGGGAAGATCCACTGGAGAAGGAAATGGCAACCCACTCCAGTATTCTTGCCTGGGAAATCCCATGGATAGAGGAGCCTGCTGGGCTATAGTCCAGGGGGTCACAAAGAGTCGGACATCACTGAGCTACTGAGCACACACACAAACATGCATGATGCTTCCCTCTGATCACCACAGAGAAGAGTTGGGCTGACTTGGCTGTGTTATTTGGCTCATATGATCTGCACAGTAATCCACATGAGTTCAAACTATGCAAGTTGGTATGGGAGTTGAAGCTATGTCCAAATCCCCTTCCTCTTTTTCTTGTACTTGAACTTTGAGTGATGCTCAATCAATCTAAACATGAGACATTAGCCCAAATGTTGGTCATGGTATCTGCTTTCTCTGGAATCAGTTTTTCCCTTTTAGTAATCCCACTGCCACCTCACTCCTGTGTGCTTCCTAAAATCTCATGCTTACCTAGAGTCTGTCCTTAATGCAGGCACTGTAATTGTTTGCATTCATAGCTGGCCTTTTAGATCATGAGTACCTTAAAAATATTGCCTCTACCAAGTTCACCCTAATTATATCAGCCTCTAGAACAGTGCCATATATAACACCACCACAATAAAAGCTTCCTAAATGAACTCATAAACATAAGAACATGAATGTGCTCATAACAGCCAGAACACATGGTGCCGCAGAAGTGTGAATTGAAGGAGGGGAAAGGTCGGGAGTATGAAGGGGGAGACTTTAACAAACACAGTGTTGTCGGCAAGTCGCCACTAAACATTCACATCTTATATTTCTGGCTCATTGGCCTTTTCCATGCTTCAAGTTGATTTGGATGCAGTTACAACCATACTTATAAAAATACAGAAGTACTGAATTGGGTAAACATTTTCATTCTATCAATTTGTAAAGACTGTGATTTTGCTCAAGCCAAGTAACAGCCATCCTTAAGTATCCGATTCTGATGCTAAACCGAGTTCTATTTCCTGACTTTTTATGAGCTGGGAGCTGGAGCACTCTAATAGCTCACAGTGGAGACTTCCTGGTGATGGGCATCTATTTTCCAAGCCATCCAAAAACCTTTCAGAAGAGCCCAGAATTGGTCATTATAAAGCAGGGTGGAGAAGTCATAGAACGGTCCTTTGTGTTCTTACAAAAATGTAACAATATAATATTTGGTTGAGTACTGAGTTTATTAGTAAGATATAATGTATAATTGAAGAAAGCAATAAATGAACTACTTTTTTGCCCCTCAAACTCTTTCAACTGAAAAAAAAATACTTTTTCTGATTTCTAAAGCCTCTTCAGTTACAACTATCATTTATGTACTTTTGTCTCTTAGATGGGATTTAATCCATAAGAACTAAGACTTTTAGCATTTGCACTGAAATGACATGGGCCATAGCACATAGCAAAAGGCACTCAGACAGTTATACATTATATACAACAAAAAAAGGAATAACAGTGGAAAGGCATACTTTGGTCTCATTTTCTCTGGAGGCTTAAAGGCAATTATAACTGTTTCCTTCTTGGGAAGATTTGCCTGGAAGCTTTTTCTAAGTTAGACCTGAAAGAGGTGACATTCTTCACTTTCATTCTTTGTAATATATCTGATATTTTTTCCTTAATATTAGAGAGAGAGAATTTGGGAAAAACAAATAAACCACAATAATTTGAGAAAGAGAATCTTAAACTTATTCCATAGGAGTCCACAAGAACCAACCCAGCTGCAAAGTCACTGCCGATTCTATATCATTCAAGAAGCCCTAAGGAATTCAACTCCACTTATGCTGCTGCTAAGTCGCTTCAGTCGTGTCCAACTCTGCTACTCCATAGACGGCAGCCCACCAGGCTCCGCCGTCCCTGGGATTCTCCAGGCAAGAACACTGGAGTGGGTTGCCATTTCCTTCTCCAATGCCGGAAAGTGAAAAGTGAAAGTGAAGTTGCTCAGTCATGTCCGACTCTTAGCGACCCCATGGACTGCAGCCTACCAGGCTCCTCCGTCCACGGGATTTTCCAGGCGAGAGTACTGGAGTGGGTCGCCAGTGCCTTCTCTCTGCAACTCCACTTACAACCAGTTGCTTTTGCCTAATCTTGCACTACCCTATACTATCTTACAAGGTGGACTCAAATCGAGCGAAAAGGAACAGTCTGGAATATACTACCTTAGAATTAATCAGGCAGCAAGATAGACTTCAACGGCTGATTTATTCACTTGCTCAAATATTCACGGAATGGTGTATGACTCACAAGGTCTAAACCCCTGAAACTCCAGTCAGTGGAGACAGGTTGTTTGTATCCACTAGGGGGAGACAAACATGTGAGGCAATACACATAATCCATTTTTTAACACTCAGTAGTCCCTCAGCTCGGAGAAGGTGATGGCACCGCACTCCAGAACTCTTGCCTGGAAAATCCCATGGACGAAGGAGCCTGGTGGGCTGCAGTCCGTGCAGTCGCGAAGAGTCGGACATGACTGAGCGACTTCACTTTCACTGTTCACTTTTGTGCATTGGAGAAGGAAATGGCAACCCACTCCAGTGTTCTTGCCTGGAGAATCCCAGGGACGGAGGAACCTGGTGGGCTGCCGTCTATGGGGTCGCACAGAGTCGGACACGACTGAAGCGACTTAGCAGCAGCAGCAGCAGTCCCTCAGCTTGGGTTCCAAAATTAATGCAGATAGTGACTGCATCCATGAAATTGAAAGATGTTTGCTCCTTGTAAGAAAAGCTATGACAAATCTAGACAGCATATTAGAAATCAGATACATTACTTTGCCAATCTATCTAGTCAAAGCTATGGTTTTTCCAGTAGTCATGTACAGATGTGAGAGTTGGACCATAAAGAAAGCTGAGTGCGGAGGAATTGATGCTTTTGGACTGTGGTGTTGGAGAAGACCCTCGAAAGTCCTTTGACTGCAAGGAGATCAAACCAGTCAATCCTAAAGGAAATCAATCCTGAATATTCAGTGGAAGGACTGATGTTGAAGCTAAAACTCCGATACTTTGGCCACCTGATGCAAAGAGCTAACTCATTAGAAAAGACCCTCATGCTGGGAAAGATTGAACACGGGAGGAGAAGGGGACAACAGAGGATTTGATGGTTGGATGGCGTCATGGACTCAATGGACATGAGTCTGAGTAAGCTCCAGGAGTTGGTGATGGACAGGGAGGCCTGGCGTGCTGTAGTCCATGGGGTCTCAAAGAGTCAGACACAACTGAGCGACTGAACTGAATTGAGTCCCTCAGCATATATTGGGGGCACAAAGATTTCTATCAGCTTGTCAAGAAAATGCTTCATAGAACAAATCCAATATAGAGAACTGTAAAAGCAGCAGAGAAAAGAAAGAGATGGCCTTAGGAAAGAGAAACTTGAGGAACTACAATTTTGCTGATATGGTTGAAAGATGTAAGGGAGGGATGATATGGAGTTAGGGTAGGAGAGCTGGTTAAGGCTGATATCACACATGCCTTTAGAAATCACATTAGTTTTGAATCTCATCTTTAAGTCAATAAAGAGCATGAAAATAAATTAAAAATAGATATGACAGGGAAATCCATTCCAATAGTCCAGGAGAAAGATAATAAACACTTGAATGAATCAGTAACAGTAAGAATGGATAGGGAGTGGTTAAACGAAGAGACTTTAATGAAAAAATACATATAAGCACTAGCTTGGTTCCTGGTAAAGAGAAATGATTAGATATGTGCTGTGCTCAGTCACTCAGTCATGTCTTTTTGCAACCCCATGGACTGTAGCCTGTCGGGCTCCCCTGTCCATAGAATTTTCCAGCCAAGAATGCTGGAGTGGGTTGCCATTCCCTACTCCAGGGAATCTTTCCAACCCAGAGGTTGAACCCACACCTCTTGGGTCTCCTGCACTGGCAGGTGGGTTCTTTACTGCTAGTGCCACCTGGGAAGCCCATGATTAGATACATATCTGCTATATTCATTGGTGTATTTTTTTATCCACAAGAAGATTACTTTGAGTAGAATCGGAGGCTAAGGAAAAGTCAGTGATTGTAAGAGCAATGATCATCATAGATCTAAGCATTAGAGGCTTATGCCCAAGTCCTGCACTTTGGCAGCATGAAATGATCCTGTTCTGGCCAAGCCCATCTTCAAAGCATAAGCAATATGGATTCAAGGAGACCTACCCACCCAGAGTCTCTAGCCTTCCTTTTCCATATCATGCTCCCAGTAAATAAGAAACCAAATTCCATGCCCATGTAAACTTCATTTATCTTGTGTCTCTTTGTTGGGTTGATTATCCTAAGAACAGACTGAACCACTGGTATGCACATCCCTATGCTGGAGGGGTGACTAAGGGAGAGTTGTTTATCGGGGCAGGAATGGAGCTTGGGTCCATGGATGTCATGTCTGCATGCAAGTGGGGGAATTGTCTATGAGGGGGATGCAGTGGTGGTTGGAGAAGGGGAGTAGGCAGCAGTAAAAATGTTACAGTAAAAATGCATAAAAGGGGGGGATTTCAAAGCAATTATAAGCAAAAGATGTAACATGCACCTAGAAATAAGAATGGCACCAACACAAGACTTTCCAAAGCAACAGAGGAAGCCAAAAGACAGTAGAACAAAACCTTCACACTTCTGAAAAGGTAACTGTCATTCAGAATCAGGTACACAGATAAATTACCATTCAACAGCCAAGGCTAAATAAAGACATTCCCAGATAAAGATAGGTAGTTTATTACAAATAAAACCTCCTTAAAATAACTTGTTTTGAGGAAGTAAGGAGTCATATTGAGAAATATTTCAGAATCTAACACTTCATTTTAGAACAAAGAAAATTATAAACACAGATAAATTAAATCTTGACAGTAAAAATTAATAATCATGATAATATGTCAAATTAGAATAGTGTTATGGGTTGAATTGTATCTCCCCCACTGCTTGGCATTCATATATTGAAGTCCTTAACCCCTAGTAGCTCAGAATGTGACCATATTTTGAGATGGGTCTTTACAGAGGTAATCAAGTTAAAATGAGGTGGGCCCTAATCAATTTAAAAAATTTGGGGTGGGCGCTAATCTAACAGGACTGGAGTCTTTATGAAAAGGGGAAAATTGGACACAGAGACATGCAAAGAGGGAAGATGATACAAAGAAACACAGGGAGAGGATGACTATCTGCAAGACAAGGAGAGAGGCCTGAAACAGACGCTTGTCTCCCAGCCCCCAGACAGAACCAGCCCTGCTGATACCTTGACTGTGGACACTGAGACGCAAAACTGTGAGGCAATGAACTTCTGTTATTTAAGCCAGACGAGTTGTAAAAAATAACAGAATCACAATTTTGTAATGAATTACATAAGACTGATGTGGATGGTTTTAAAATTTTCCAAGGTTTAAGAATATTATAGAGATAGTAACATCAGATTTTAAGTATGCATGTGAAAACTCTGATGAACAAATAATGGGTATAGAGAGTGTACTTCCAAAATTAACTGAAGGGAGAAAATAGAATTTAAAAACTCAATTTAAAAAAAGGCAATAAATAATGAGGAACTACCTAAAGGAAGCTAAAACATAATAAGTACAAGTGAGATGGCAGAAGTAATTGCAAATATTAATATACCATTTATTTAAAAAAATCAAATGAACTAAAGTCAACTGTTGAGTAGAAAAGATAGATGAGATTAAATAACTAAAATCTAGCAATAACTTTTACAAAATATACACCTACAAGTACAGCTGAAAAGTAGTTTGGAAAAAGAATTGCAAGAAAATTAAGAGTAAAATATTTTTGGATATGTCATTAAAATGCCACAGCATATTTTTATAAATCATTTTAAAAATCATCTTAAGTAATAGCATCTCCCTTGTAACTAACAGGTGGCATGTATTATTTATATAATAATAGGTAATCAGGGAAAAAATATTCATTCTTTCCCTTTTGTTTTAATATATAAAAAACATATTGGGTTTTAAATAAAACAATCAGGCTCCACAAAGACAAGATACATGTTTACTAGTACATTTTCTGTATCACATATAAATATTATACTCATTACAATAATAACTTTTCTAGCAATTTTGATGTTCATTATTAGTATAGTGTTTGTCTAGAGACTGCAAAGTCGAATAAAATTTCTACTAGGAATATCTAAAATCCATATTTTTACTTTTTTGATAAATTATGTTCTAGGTCACCTGAAAATTAATATAGAAATTAATCATAGATATATACAAACTGCAGATGTGATAGATACAAACATTACCATGTATAGGTCATTGAGCTAGCAGAGAATTAATCACTTCAAATGAGTGAAAAGATAAAATTTTAAAGATAGAGAATAACATTTTTTGATTTGCCAGAAAAAAACCATGAATGATCAGTTTTTTTCAGATTGTGTTTGTATCAGTTTACCAATTAAATAAAAGCCAAAAAAGCTTTTCTGTGTTTTCATGCATGAAGTACATAATGAAAACAGTGCTAAATAGTGATAAAATAGTACTAAATTAAGAGTGCTAAAATAAAAAAAGGAATTCTAAGAGTATCTGACTGTCCCACATGTGAAGTGATGGTTTCATCACAAAGGCTATTTTGAATAAACTAGGATAATCCCCAGCTGTATACAGGAGGAAGGAGAGAGCCTGTCCTGTACATCACAGGAAGCCCTGGTTCCTCTCATCCCCTGCCCAAAGTCACGATAATAATCAAAACTGTCTACAGACACGGCAAAATGTCTCTCATGAGGCAAGATTATTCCTGGTTGAGAATCACTGATTTGAGTATTTCTAGCTTATTTTTTGGAGAAGGCAATGGCACCCCACTCCAGTACTCTTGCCTGGAGAATCTCATGGACGGAGGAGCCTGATGGGCTGCAGTCCATGGGGTCGTTAAGAGTCGGACACGACTGAGCGACTTCCCTTTCACTTTTCACTTTCATGCACTGGAGAAGGAAATGGCAACCCACTCCAGTGTTCTTGCCTAGAGAATCCTAGGGATGGCAGAGCCTGGTGGGCTGCCATCTGTGGGGTAGCACAGAGTCAGACACAACTGAAGTGACTTAGCAGCAGCAGCAGCAGCTTATTTTTACTATTTTTTTTTCCTTAGTGTTACTTCAATAGTCCCAATTGTATTTCATTTTATTTTAGGTTATAAATATGCTCAATATATAGGCCAGGAATGTTTAGCTAAGAAAATGACTGACACTTGAATGGAAGCCGTGATATCTATATAAAGTACATCTTTTCAGGGTATCTTTAAAGTAGCCTGAAATAGTTTTAGTTCTCTAATATGATTACTAAGGAGGCTCATTAGCATTCTTTTTGGCTGGTTTGATGTATTAGGGATCTCAGTTGCAAATAGAATTTTGGTACAAATTTAATTTAAAGAAAGAGAAGTCTGAGGATATCTCGTGTAACCCGAGGGCAGCATAGCAGCTGGTCTATCTTCTGTAAGCTGGGGTAACGTACAGCTCAGAAATAATCTCACTCCTCTTATTTCTCTTTATATGTCTACTGTATGCTTTTATCTTAAACTTTTTATGAAAATTTTAAATTATACACAAAATTAGAGGAAAGGATATAGATAGCTAACAGCAGTTCACCTATAACTTAACTTCATCAATTAAAATATTCTGTCGTTCCCATTTCATCTCTTACTCTCTTCTTTCACTCCACATTATTAGAACATATTAAGGCAAATTCTGGACTTATTAGAACATTTCTGTAGCAAATATTTCTGCACACATCACCAAACGATATTTTTTTTTACTAGTATAATCATAAAACCATTATCACATGTAAATTCAAAGTAAATTTAATCGATTAGTGTCATCAAATATGCCACCGGTGTTTAACTGTCCTTGATTGTGTCATAAATGCCTTTTAATAGTTGATTTGTTTAAATTGGAGTCCAAACAAGTTCAACATTTAGCACTTGGTTGATCTGTCATTCAAATATGTTTCGATCTATAGTAATTCCCAAATCCTCTTTCTTTTCAAAATCTCTTTGATAGGTCAAAGAAACTGAGTTACTAATCGTATAGAAGTTTCTAAATTACAGCTTTTTGCTAACTATATCGCCTTACCATAAAATGTCTCTCTCTCCTGTCTATATCATTTAATTTCATATTTAGATGCTGATGAGACTTAGATTCACATTTTTTGGCAAGAATAGCTCATAGGTGGTACTGTATACTTAGTTCTTAGTTCTTCTGAGTCTATCAAACCAGAAGCAAAAAATGTTGAATAGTCTCTCTTACGTGAAGTTCCCCACCTTTTCCTCATTCTTTATTAAGTGTCTAATAGTCCAAAATTATGTATTTTGTTAGCATTATATAGCTTTAGTGTGTGCAATTATGCCACACGAACAACTAGTCTTTAAAATCACAGTGAGCCCAGAATCAATGAGTCTATTTTTGAATGGACTCTAAATCATGTCTGAGCACTATAGTCACACCATTGTGATAAGTGGATAACTTTCCAAATATTATTTGAAGAGGCTAAAACTCATTCAGAGGTATAACTCCTAGTAAATTTGCTTAAAACAAAAGTGTCATGGCCTTATAATCTCACTATAAAGCTGGTGACAAAACTAATAATAGTGATCCACTAGATGTGAGTACTGCTTTAGCCCTTACTAAGCAGTTTCACATCCTCAATTTCACTCAGTTCCCTCGACAGATGAGAGCAATGCCAGCAAGCTGGCTGGTGTCCAGGGATGGATGTGTTCCTACCTGAGAACCCTCTGTTGTTCTCCTGTAGAAGGGGACTGATGGCAGTGATGTGATTGTCTCTCTAATAAATGCAATGCTGCTACGAGACAGCCCATTCAATTCTAATAATCAGATTTAAAATATGAAAATCAAAGTGGTAAAGTTGGACTGGGTCTTGACGGACAACACTATGCAAACAAGATGTATAGGTGAGAAGTGATGGTAGGGATCATCCGCATCATATTACAGAAGAGGAAACTGAAACCAAAAACAGGAAACTTAAAGATGAAGCCAGCACCCATAGGGATGGTGTTTCTATTTATTCAGATACCATTAATTACTAAGATACTTATGATCTGTGCATTGGTGGTGGTGCTTTGGTAGATAAGTCATGTCCGACTCTTGCGACCCCATGGACTGTATAGCCCACCAGGCTCTTCTGTCCATGAGATTCTCCAGGCAAGAATACTGGAGTGGGTTGCCATTTCCTTCTCCAGGGGATCTTCACAAACCAGGAATTGAACCTGGGTCTCCTGCATTGCAGGCAGATTCTTTCCCAACTAAGCTATAAGGGAAGCCTGGATATGTGCATTAAGATTTAGTATTACTCAATACAACACTAGACTGAGGCCTTAAATATTCAAAATTAGATCTCTGTGAGAAAATCTTGACAGAAGGCCTGTCAGGGAGATGTATGCACTCATTCCTAGCCAGGCTGTTCCAAAGACAGGAAAAATAAAAAAATAAAATGAATATATGGAAACTCATGAATAAAAGGAAGATTATTTAACTTCATTATATTACATATAACTAGCCTTCCCTGATAGCTCAGTTGGTAAAGAATCCGCCTGCAGTGCAGGAGACACCAGTTCGATTCCTGGGTCAGGAAGATCCTCTGGAGAAGGGATAGGCTATCCACTCCAGTATTCTTGGGCTTCCCTTGTGGCTCAGCTGGTAAAGAATCCACCTGCAATGTGGGAGACCTGGGTTTGACCCCTGGGTTGGAAAGATACCCTGGAGAATAGAAAGGCTACCACTCCAGTATTCTGGCCTAGAGAATTCCATGGACAGTCCATGGGGTCACAAAGAGTCGGACATGACGGAGAGACTTTCACTTTCATATCAATTCTGGTTTGATAAACATTTGAGGCTTTTACACATCCAAGGTCCTAAACTGGTGCTATAAAAGACACAGTTATGGATAGTCTTTGACTTCAAGTATGTAGGTCAACTTCACACTTCCCTGGTGGCTCAGACAGTAAAGCATCTGCCTACGATGCAGGAGACCCAGGTTCAGACCCTGGGTAGGGAAGATCTCCTGGAGAAGGAAATGGCAACCCAATCTATTATTCTTGTCTGGAAAATCCCATGGATGGAGGAGCCTGGTAGGCTCCAGTCCATGGGGTCGCAAAGAGTTGGCCACAATTGAGCAACTTCACTGTATGTAGGTCAAGGTGAAATGTGATAAACCATTGACACAAACGATTAAGATGATGAATGTTATAAATGCTATTAAAATGTTCTATGCAAAAACTCTCAAGCTAGTTCCAATCAGAGGTAGTTAGAAAGCCTTACTTCATCCTTCATTTTAAAGGATGAATAGGATTCAGGCCTTCTAGGCAGAGAAAACAGCTTGAGCAAAATAAAGAGTTTAAGAAAAGAAAAAGCTCACATTCTCTAGAGGGGACAATGAATATCATGGTTTAAGGAAAAAGTAACAGAGAGGAAAGATAAAGACAAGAGATCAAAATTCAGTTGGATGGGGCTTCCCTGGTGGTCCCAGTAGTTAAGAATCCACCTGTTAATGCAGGGGACAGAGGTTTGATCCCTGATCTGGGAAGATCCCACATGCTGCAACGTAACTAAGCCCATGTACTTCAACTACTCAAGCCCATGTGTCTAGAATCCCCACAAGAGATGCCACCACGATGAGAAACCCATACACTGCAAATAGAGTAACGCTCATTCACTAGGGAAAGTCCATGTCCAGCAATGAAGATCCGGCACTGCCAAAATAAAATAAATCTTAAAAAAGAAAAAAAATTCAGTGGGATGAAGTTGGGAGGGCTTTGGATACTGTGCTAGTGAATGGGGCTCCATTTCATTGACAATAGTATATCTTCAAAGGATTTTTAGAAGGGACGTATATACTAATACACTAATGCAGAAAGATCTTTCTATAGCTGTAGAAAAGATTAAAATTGAAAGGGAAAAAGAGTGGGCATGGGAGGACAAGCAACCAACCTCTGAAGAGGGAAATTAAAGTACAGAGAGAACAATGAACAAGAAAGTTGAACAAAGAAACCGCTAAGCCATGACTACATAATGCTTGAAACCACCTGCCACATCAGTTTGATGTCTCCACTTTTCAGTCGACCAGTTTTTTGTGTTTCAACTTCTATGTGAGTTTCTATGTTATGTAATTTTAAACCACCAAAAATATATCCACTGGATAACAGCACAGATGAACACTGACTGTTTCACTCTTGCTGCCATAAAATAGTATGTAACATTGCTTGGCACAACATAATCATTCAGTGGGTTTTTCTTAAAGGTCAAGTGTGGAAAAAATTGTAGGCTGCAAACACTGTGTTAACTAACAAGATAATAGGATTCACTTGCCTTGGTTTTAGGTTTCCGTGACCCTGCTGAGGAACAACTGAAGACCACAACCACGGAAAGGCCTATCTCCATACGCATTTACAGGATCATTCAGTGCTCATATATAAAATACATAGGTAGAAATAATAAGTGAAAATTTGTATCTTTGGGGTCAACATAAGTTCTTAAAAGCAGCAAAAAATTGTTTGTTTGTTTTGCATGTAAACAGACAGGAAAATTAATCCATAAATTATATTTTATATCTGGGTGAAAAACTGAAGAAATCATATGATAACCAACTTGCTACCATCTAGAAAGAGTGAAAAGTACATTACATGCAAATCAGGGTATAAATATTTGAAAGAAAGTATCAGAGCATTTCATATTGCTCTTTGTCAGAGAGTCCAGCGTCTCTGATGAGAGGAAGCCCTCAAGAAACTGGGTAGAGTCAAGACTTCCATTAGACTTTTGTTTTCATCACATGTAATCATTTTGAACACAATTCAATATCCTGTTGCAAGACACTGGAACAAATAAAATTCAAGTCAACATCCAGTGTTTTCATGTCCCCTGGGCCCCATGGGGCTCACTGGATAATACTGCCCTGCATCAGACAGCTCAGAGCAGCCCCACGTGGACTGTTGGTCTCCCTTTCCAGGTTCTATTTTGCTGCTTTTAGTTATTCCTTTATAATGGGAATAATACATCTTCCTATGGTCATTGGCTTTTCTCGTTCACATTTATATGTAGCCAATCTGCTCTCCAGATAGTCTGCAGCACATATATATCTATGGCGACTGGGGCAAGGTAGGATCATTATGACAGAAAGACAAGCAGACAAGTATTAATATTTAATTTCTGATGTTCCTGTCCACAGCCTCATGGACTAACCTGGGAGAGGCCATATCCATTCACTCATTCATTTCTCCAAACAATACATATTTCCTGAATGTCTACTTGATTCCAGATACTGTCCTAGGCCTTGCACATTGTGAACACACTTCTTTTCTTCATGGAGATTATATTCTAGTTATGTTTCTAGAAAAGCAAATAGGTAATATTTTCAGTGAGGATTCATTCTCTAGGAAAACAAAATAAAGAGGATTAAGGGGAACAGTGTCCATTTAGGATGAGGGAAGGTGAGAGGAAAATACAATCTTTAAAAAGGACTCAGTGAAGGCCTTGCTGATAAGATGACTTATTTGAGCGAGTCCTGAAGCAAAGGAATTATTGAACCATATGAGCAACTGTGGGATGAGAACTGCAGGCAAATGACGGAGCAAAACAAAATCCCTGGCGGGGGCTTGGTTCATTTGAGAAACATCAAGGGGAATTACCAGTGAGGGTGGCAGGAATAAATGAGGGGAACAGTGTGATATGTGTCCAGGTCTGGGTTCAGAAAGATAACTGAGTGACACAGATTGGCTAATGTCACTGAAAGAAGAATTTACTGTTGACAGTTCCAGAGAAAAGACAACATGTCACATCACAGAGCCACATAGGCAAGCACTGCATTTGGTCAGGAGGCAGAGCATGAGTGAAGAGGAAGCCCAGGATGCAGCCTTTACCAGGGTTTCTGTAGGAAGACAAAGGAAGCAGGGTACACAGTTTAGGATTCGCTGGTTTGAGTAATTCCAGTGGACTCCCTGGGATTCCCTGGTGGCTCAGATGGTAAAGCATCTGCCCGCAATGTGGAAGACCCGGGTTCGATCCCTGGGTCGGGAAGATCCCCTGGAGAAGGAAATGGAAACCCACTCCAGTACTCTTGCCTAGAAAATTCCATGGATGGAGGAGCCTGGTGGGCACAGTCCATGTGATCACAAAGAGTCAGACATGACTGAGCGACTTCACGTTCACTTTCTTTCAGTGGACTCTGGAACACTGGGGTTGAATCTAGTTATCTGGTATCTGGCTCTGGTCTGGGCAGGAGAAATCCTGAAGTGGTGTGTGAGAATTAGATAAAAGAGGTGGTTGGAAGCATCGACTCAGTATAGATTAGATGATTTGTAATACAATTTCTAAGTGCCTACAAAAACTGGATCATAGGGAGATGTAAGCAAGTTTGATCATCAGACTGGCCCTGTGATTAATGGATGCCAAATGGACTCATAGAAAATTTATGAAAACACAGTTCAAATACCGTGGTAGGAGACAAGGCCAGAAAAGGAAAAGGTGCAGATGACTGATGCAAGTGTCTATAAGCCCTTGTAAGTATTTTGCATCTTATTCTCAGTGAGATAAGAAAGCAGCGAAAGCATTGAGCAGAGGAGTGATATGCCCTGACTTACATGTTAAAGGGACCTCTGTGGGTGCTGGGCGGCTCTGGTGGCAACATGCTGGGAAATGGGGAAAGAACATTAGTGGTCTGGTCTTTGACTGACTAAGTTTGAGGTGTCTGTTAGACCTCCAGGTACACCTGTTCAAAGACTGGCCTGTTACATAAATCTGCTTCTATATATCTGAAAATCTTTGGTGTCTTTCAGATGATTTTTTAAGGCCATGAGACTCCATGAGCTCCCTCCAGTGAGTGGGCATGGAGAGCAAGGTGCAATGACTGAGCTCTGGTAATGAGATGAAACTAATAAAAGAGGCTCAGAGGGAACCATGAGTAAGAGAGGAGATCCCTAATGCTTTAGAAGCTGTGTGAAAATTTTCCTCTGAGAAGGAAAAGGTAATCGAGTGCTGAATTCTCTTCAAGGTGTGTACTTGATGGTTATGATGAGGTTGACTGGATTTAGCAATTTGGAGGTCTTTGGTCATATTGATAAAATGTGTTTTAGTGGAGTAGTGTGGGTAAAAGAGTAATTGGAGAGAATTCAAGAGAAAATGGGAGGACAGAAATTTTAGACAGAGTATAATGTATATGGGATAGTTGGATGGCATCACTGACTCAAGGGGCATGAGTCTGAGGAAAATTAGGGAGATAATTATGAACAGAGAAGCTTGGCCTGCTGCAGTTCATAAGGTCAGAAAGAGTTGGACACAACTTAGCCACTGAACAACAACAAAAACATAGTGTATAGGTGGCTCAGACAGTAAAGAATCTGTCAGCAATGCCAGAGACCCAGGTTCAGCCTCAGGTCAGGAAGATCCCCTGGACAAGGGAATTTCTACACACTCAAGTATTCTTGCCTAGAGAATTCCATAGACATAGGAGCGTGATGGGCTATAGTCCATGGGGTCAAATGACTTTTTCAAAGAGTTGTATAAATGAGCAGAGAATTGGGAGGACAACTGGAGATAGATATTGGATCAAGGGAGTTGTCATTTTATTTTTAACATGGTTAGTATCACAGTATGTGTTCATGTTTGTGGTATTAAACCAGCCAATCAGGAAAAATAAAGATACCAGATAGAGTGAGGGAAGTAAGTGTGGAAATGTTCTCCAGTAAGAGTGGGTAAGATCAAGTGAGCAAACAGGAGAAATTAGTCTTGGACAGGAACAGGAGCGTGTTATTCATAGTAACAGCAGGTAACATAGATCACAGGGATACAGGAATAGGTATGTCATGGTAGATGTGGTGGAATTTATTTCCTGATTGCTTTCTATTTTCCTCAGGGTAATAAGAAGCCAAGATTGCAGAATGGGGAGGAGGTACTGAATCTTTTCCACTTCAAAGTCCTAAAGTTTACACTATCTTCGCACCATTGACAAACAATAATTATCTACAGTATTTGCATCCACTGGACCATATCTCTGGAGAAGGGTACGCCAGAATATGCAACAACCAAAGATCGCCCCCCACCGTGTAATTCAGAGGTGCCTCTTCAGAGAAACGCTGCCTTATCCCATCTCCATTGGGAATCCATTATTTAGAATGAGTTTTTCTCTAAGGATACTCTCTGCCCTATGAAAGTAAGTTCCTACTAGATCTGTCCTCACTGCTTGCTGGACATGTCTAGGCTTTTATGATATCTAGAAATAGGTTCATCGTTGGTTGTGAGACAGATATTACACAAATGCTGATAAGTGCTGTGAAAAAAGGAGGCAAATTTGAGCTGAAGTCTGAGGAAGAAGGGTGATAGGCAAAATAGAAGGAACAGCATGCACAACGACCTTGATGCAGGTGTTGGAGAAACCAAAAAGGGGCCAGTGGAGCAGAAGAAAGGGAAGGAGGAGAGGGTGATGGAGCCAGGCAGTGAGTTAGGTCATGCAGAATTTTGTAGGTCATTTTCTGTATTTTGCTCTTTATCAGAAGACCAATGGAAAGCCAATGAAGTCATTTATGCAAAAGATGTAACAAATTTGCATTGTGAAAGCACTTCAGAACTCAGGCAGGCAGAAGTGAGAGATAGGTTTCCCTTTTTATGCAATGAGCTCCAAGAATAGGCGGGGTAGTTTAAAACAGCCAGAAAATCAGATATGCAGGAGCAAAGTACAATAGGTGCTTAAAGACAAAAAGGATGAACATATGAAATGAAAGTGGGAAGGCAATATTGATTTAGTCCATCATTTAAGTCTTCCACCTCGCATTTTGATATCCCACAGACAGCATTTGTCATAACAAGTAAGGTCACTTTCTGAATCGCCTCTTATTTTTCTTTACCAAATTCACTACTGGTCTCTTCCACTTTCTCACTGAATCTTAACAACTATCATCTCTTCAGCTTCCACAAAGATTTCAAAGGCTCAGAACTTAAAGCCCTTTCTTACAGCACACCCTTCCTTCCACGGTAGTTTCTTGTTCTGCATCTCTATCACAATCGCTACATTAAGATGGTTGTACCTTCTTACTTCCAGTGAGCCAGTCACAGCCTCTTAACTAGAGTTGTCTGTCTCTCTAGTTCTCTGTCAGAAACCCTCAATCTCGGGGCAGGATTCAGGGATTAATTAATTAAAATTGTTGCCTCAATGCTAAGCAATCATTTGCTTGAAAGCAACCAGGTAAAATCATTTGGTTGATAACTTGATCAAAATGAGAAATTTATTCTAAAAAAGATGTGTTAAAGAATCACTATTATACTATATATTGATTTGCAGGTATATCTCATTGGTAACCTTATACAGCTGAGAGCCCCAATTACAGAGAAGAGAAAGTCACACAGTTTTTCTTTTAATATGAGCAAAATTACTGCTGAATATAATGAACTTTAATTTAGTTGCCAGGGGTACTATAACACTAATGAAGAATAAAAATGATTAAAATATTTTTAAATGGTAACTGAACAAATATTTTAAATGACCTACTTAAAAAGTATGAATCAATTATCTACAGCACAACAGTTTTGTGAATTTTAAATATTTTCAGGTTACTTTGTTCAATGATGACAAAGCTACCTAGAGTTTATTTTTCACATAATGTGCATAAGCTTACATACATTATATCAGCATGATTTTTAAATTATAGACCTTTTCACAGTGGTGAATACTAATAGGGACAATATAATACCCAATTCTAAAAATCCCCCTTAGCCACTTTTTGGACTTGCTTTTTATCTGTCCTTAGAAATCCACTCGATTTAAGGATCTCCTGAGTTAAATCCATAAGTGAGTCCTTGGATGTAGCCCTCCATGTTTCCAATCAATGGCAGTTTTAAATAAAATTTCATCCAAGTTCAGTACAGCAAATCAGCCCTGGGCTTGGAAGCCTTGTGCACAATTATAGAAAAGACACTAGTTTTGCTCTTTATATTTTTTACTAGAAATGAAATGTATGGGGTATGGAGGAGGACACTGTCAGTTGCTTACACAACAGTCATTCTTTCTGCTGTCCTATTCTTTGCTAGTATATTCTACTTTCTGCTATAGACGCAGAAAATACCACATAGTCACTCAATCCCTTTTAGGTAGAGTATGAACATGTGACCAAATCTTCATCAGTGGGACACAAGGTTAAGTTTGCTGATAGATTCCTGGGAAACATTTTTGTTTTTCATAAAAAGAGGATGTCCTGCCTGGATCTGTGGCAGCCTTCTGGTGACAATGAGGAAATGAACTTATGGACAGATGTCAACACTGAAATTGCGGATCAGAAAAAAAGAACTTGGGTCCCCAATGTTATAATAAAGTATCAAACTGAACCTGGAGTCACTCTACATTTATTCTTTATATTGTATGGTCTATTACATTTTTCCCTTGCATAATTTATCTTTATTCGGGAATAATGAGCTGATTAAATCTCTAAGTAAACATGTTCATTAAACATTTTACTAGTAGTTACAAGCACAAAGGTAATGGAGAATTCTTATCTCCTCATGTTTTTAACAGATTCTATCTTGATTGTGCAGATTGTTAATGGTAAACGAACTTGGAATTTATCAATTTATGAGACTTGGCCAAATACAAAATGTCATCTCATTTACATAATTAACAGTATAAAATGAAGAGTTTTATAACCATCACATCTCCCTTTGTGTAAGCAGGGCCCCACATACATCACTTAGAGACTTTATATATTAAATCTGGGCTAGGGTAAATATCAATGCTATAAGAAAAGACATATTAACAGAATACTGTTATTAGTCCCAACTTTACCATATTTCACCTCTATTTCCTCTAAACTATTAGAAAAATTTGATATAGGGTCAGATCTCCAGATTTTGTAAATGTGATTTGACAACTGAACTCCTAAGTGTCTCACTGTCACTGCTTATAACTTTCACTTTCTAATAAGAAATATCAAAAGGCAACTCAAGCAGGACAATAATATTTTCAGAAGTCTAAACAGCAACACTTGATGTTTTCTCCCTTCTAATTAACTCTGTATGGGTTCTTGCTAACAATAAGCCAGACCCTGAAACTGGCCACAGATAAAGTTTTTATTTTAAACTGTGGGTTGAGATCTAAAGAGGAAGACTGTAGGGCTTTTAGAAATCCTTGATTTTGAGCTGAGTTCAGTAAGTAGATCTCTTGTTTCAGGAGGAGGCTGGGGGCAGCCTACTTAAGGAGGAGGGGGAAGTATCTGTGTATTTGTATGACTTGCTGCACAGACTAACATTTCCCTCCCAAAACCACTTTTTCTTTCTTACATAGTAATAGGATTTTTGTTTAATCACAAAGCCGTTCAGTGTAAAACAATGTTCCCCAACTTCCCTCACAGTGAGGCAGGATCTTGTGACTAAGTTCCGGCCAATGAAATATGAATGGTGCTACCATGGACAATTTCCAAATCACATCCATAAAGGAAAAAAATGTAGCCTCTGTTTTCCATTTTTACTCTCCCTTCTTCTGACTAGCAAAACCTGTATTATACGATGAGATGGAAGTTGTTTGTTAAAGATGAAAGGGTAACAAAACAGAAGGAGCCTGGATATTGGATATTTATAGAATTACCATGCTAGTCTAGACCAATTTCCTAGGCATTCACATGAAAGAGAAAAAATTCTGTTTTGATCAAAACACTATTATCTTTGCTCTCTACTATTGAGATGAACCAATATTCAAACTAATATATTCACTCATCCTCATAAAGAATCAGCATTTGCCCCCTCCTCTCTCTCTCTCTCTCTCTCTATACACACACACACACACACACACACACACACACACACACACACACACACATAGTATTCGGTTCTTTAAATAAACAAAACTTTAATTTTATTTTTTTGTTCTCTCTTGAAAGATTAATACGGTCATCTAAAAGTGTTATCACTAGGCAAAAAAGGAAGACTAGATATTGGGGAACAACTAGCAGTTTCTGTCATACTAGATTATTTTGGTAAATGAACAAAATACAATTTCAGTGGCACATCAGCCTAAAATATTGTTTAACAAGTTTATTTCGCAATTATCACCATCCACAGATTTTCCTCACCTGTTATTTTAAGAAAATGTTAGCATTTGCCCAAAGTTCTCAATATAAACTTTTCTTTGCATCATGAGCCTTCCCAAAATAATCAGGTAGCTTAAAACTTGTTCCTAGAAAATCATTTTGGTTGGAAGGATGTCAATACAGATGCTCCTACATTTCTAAATTTTTAAATTAAGAAGTTTTGTGCATGTACAAAAGCTCCTTCTGGGGCAAAGCACCTTAATTCTGGTTTTACAAGCATTTGGAAGGAGGGTGGTATAAAGTCATATTATTTTCTTCATTCTGTTTTTGGTTTTTGCATTTTTTCCTGTTTAGAGTTGGTGTTATGTATTTTGTGAACTGAAGTTCACCAGCACTTCCAAAATGCAAAAGCAGTGAGAATATGAAAAGTTAAGTAAAGAAGACTTCTGATTTGAAATGAAAATAGTAATAATAAATTAAGTAATTTGTGGAAAAATAATGCATGTACATAAAGAATAGTAGGGAGCATTACTTTAAAGTAAAACCGTAAGCCCATGTAATGTGTGGAAAGAGCTGTGGACCTTTGCAATACGGCACAATCACCAGTGATAAGAAAAATGAGTTACAAAGGGGAAACCCAGATCTGTGTTGCTGGATCCACAGTCGCAGACTTTGCCAGATGCTGGACTCACTCACTGAGAGGCCATTAAAAATCCTGATGTCTGCTTGCCCCTCCCCAGAGGTTTTAATATAATTGGTCTGTGATGTAGCATGTGGCCTGGAGATCTAGATTTTTTCAATCTCTCCAAGCGCGTCTAATGTGCAGTCAAGACTGAGGATCACTGAATTAAGGTAACAGCATTCATGCCAGATGCCAGCTGTATAATGTTAATGCAGGAGGTTGGGAATTCATTCAAAATGTTAAATTTAAGATAGGAGAAGGGTCTGATTATAGAAACATCTCAAGCCACAGAGGGTCAGAGTCTATCACTCCATCTATAATGGAGTAGATTCTAAGATTCTATAACACTGGCCATGGTACCTGCAATATTCTACATCTGTGGTGAATAAAATAATCACTTGCCACATGTGACTGTAGAGAATTAGAAATGTAGCTAGTACGGCTAAGGTCATTTCTAATTATAATAAATTTCTAATATTACTTAGCTAATAAATAATATTTTAAAAATCAATATTATCATTAAATGTTAATAAATTAAATAGCTATAAGTGGTAAGTAGCTATCTTCCTGGATAGCACTGACTTAAGATAAAGTGAAAGAACGTCATGTTGGTACATTACCTGATTCCACAGATTTTCAATGTTGATTAAGTGGGTAGCCTGCTTTAGATAAATTTGCCATGTAAAACATATATTTGCAAGAAAGGCCATGATTTTTTTGTAAAGCTACAGAGAATACAGTCACATTCATACTTGCAGAAAGAACTATAACCTTTAATCATCCTTTGTAAATCTTGAATCCCTGAACAAACAGACTTAAAAAGAGACTTTCAGAACCAAAAACTGGCTGTAAATGTGAATTTATATGTGGTTTTAATTTTGCCATGGTTATTAAATCAACCACCTAATCTATAAGTAGAAAAGTATGTCAATAAGCTTCACGTCTGAAATAAATCCATGTGAAAGCACACAGAGGTTTAAAGTAAGAATCTGAGCCCATAATATAAGCAAGCATTCTTTTTTCTCTCTTTACATGAATAACTAGAATTGTGTCCTTACTACAGACAAGACACTGCGCTTACAGCTTTAGATGCATATTCTCATTTTATTCTCATAATCATCCAAGGAGACAGGTACTGTTACCCACATTGAACACATGGAGGCTCACAGCAGTTTTTTTTTTTTTCAAATTCACTCAACTCATGAATGTTAAAGCTGAATGCTGTGTTGTCTTTATTAATAGTAACAATTGGCAAACCTTCTTACGATTACATAGCGGTTTTAAGAATGTTTTCTTATTGCTAATCAACATTTCAGTACCACTGCTGAAGTAAATGCTCGATCAACAGAGAATCACCGTCTGCACAAGGTGTAATCTGTGTCTATGCGAAAATGCATTTTTGCTCTGTTACTGTAACATTTATATTTCTATAGCTCTAGCTCTCCAACAGTAGCTTGAACAAAGCCAAATTCTAGAAGCCACAGTAACAAAGATCCATTACTATTCATGCATTAGAACAACTGATTGCTTCCAATTGTCTTCTGTAGTTTTGCCAAGGCAGCAAGAACAAAAGTAGGATAATGAGTATCACCCATGCCTTTTGTTTGGGAACTATTCATTAAATAAAGATAATTTAGCCAAAATACACTTCAAAAAGTCCTGCTGATTTGCACATTTCTTACAAATACATTCAGCAAGTGACAATGGCACTTAGAATCTAAATTTATGGTGAAGAGATATCACAGGATTTTGAAGTAGTGAGGGCATTTCTAACTGCTGATGTTTAAGAATGAAGAGACAAAATAATAAGACCTTGGAAACATGTCTACAAACGTGACACCAACATACTGAACATCCATCTAGAGCCGCCTCCAGAAAGCCTGATATACACTTAATGCATGATGCTGCCATAGCAGAGCCTCTTTCAAAACTGACCATCTGGTTTTGTATATTTTACTCGAGATTCCACTAGAAAGATGTGGAGCCAACTGAATTATTGTCACCAGCAAGTGAGTTCTTGCCAGGATATTCTCCAGATACCTTGGAAATATCTCCAAGGCCTCATCCAATAGAGCAAAGTTGCCACTTTCAATCAGGAAATGAGACAGTCTGTTTGAAGATGCATGTTCCCATATTTTCCAATGCTGCCTCTACTTTTGGCTAACATAAATGTGTATATTCATACTAATATTTCAAAATCTTTTTTAAAAATATGGAGTTATCTACAATAAAGTCTAATTTCAAAATCCAATGAAAGCTGCTTATTTTATATATATATACATACATATACACTATATATGTTCCAGGCACCGTGCTTATTTCATCTCATTTAGTCCTCTCAGTACCATGAAAAAGACATTATTTTCTAGAGCTCACCTCTGAGAAACTGAAGCTGAGGGGTAAATGACTTTCCCAAAGTAACATAACCAGTAGGGAGGTGTGCCTGGCGTGCCGTACTCTCAACCACTCTCTTTATGCCTAGCTAGGAATATCCGTGGAGGTGGTTAAAAGTGTTCTAGTCTTTTCTTGTCTGAAAATAGACTCCATTTTCTTTCACAGAAAACAGCTACTTTGAAAAGAACAGTGTGTGTAGTTTTACAATAGACTTCAAAGACACACTTACTTTCCCACTAGTTATCCAGAAATAATCAACAAGAAATAATTTCTTTCATTTTTTACAGCATGTTGGAGCCATTTCTTACTTTTCCAATGTTAAATGGATTTAAAAGCATATTTATTAACTGAAGTCCATTTTATGTTTTTTTTCCACACTATGAATTGACTTCTTTCTTAATAAGAACCCAAATTGAGTCAGAGTATAAATTGCCGCGTTGTTACAAAGCAATGGAACAGATGGTAACCTAAGTCTAGGAGGGAAAACAAGACATGTAAATACTAGAAGAAAACAGGAGCACATTTCTCAAAAGTCTTGAAGCAGAGAAAGCTTCCAAATTATATAAGTACAACACTGCACACTGATTGTACCCCCATAGCTCTAAAAACCTTCCAAATTATGGCCTCAGTTCCACAAGCCATTGAAAGTTCTGTAAATTCAACTTTTGCAAGATTAAAATCACTCTAAGAAAAGCAAATTACAAACAAACCTAATAAACATCACAGAAAGAATATACAAGAAGCTCTAAAAATTAAGTAAAAAACCAAGATTCAATAGAAAAATGGAAAAATAATATGAACCTAGTGTTTATAGGTTAAAAGAAAGAAAAGTCTCTTAAACATATGAAAGCATAATCAATCTCTGTCAGAATAAAAGAACAGCAAACTATAAAATATACAATGATATAATTTTAACCTATTTAGATATGGCAAAAATCTAAAATTTATAATAAGCTCTGTTAGATTATTTGAAAAAAAATAATTCCTCATACACTATTAATAGAGTAAAACATTATGCAATGTCTATGGAGGCCACTGGACAATGGTTATTAAAATGAAAATGCATTTACTGTGTGATGCATCTATCTCTATTTCCAATAATTTGTTTTGCAAATTAACAAATATATGTATAATATGACAAATCTATAGGGCTAATCATTGCAATATTTTTCTGTAATTGCAAAAAACTGAGAAAGTAAAAGAACAGAAAACATCTATCAATTGGGGGAATTCGTTGTTAATTCAGTCTCTCAGTCATGGCTCACTCTTTGTGAACCTCTGGGCTGCAGCATGCAAGGCTTCCTGGTCCTTCACTATCTCCTGGAGTTCGTTCAAACCCATGTCCATTGAGTCAATGATGCCATCCAACCATCTCATCCTCTGTCGCCCCCTTCTCTTCCTGCCCTCAATCTTCACAGCAAGTGGCCAAAATATTAGAGCATCAGCTTCAGCATCAGTCCTTCCAAAGAATATTTAGTGCTCATATTCCAGGGAATACAGTAATACATAAAATTGACTTAAACACAATCCTACAGTTGCAGTTGTGGGGTTTTTTTTTCTCCTGTTTTCACTCCTCCCCGCCCCCCATCCATAATTTTACATGTCCCAAGCTTGTCCTAGAAAAGAATTAACACAGACTGGGCTGTAATAACATGGAATTCTGGGAGCACATGAGACCTGGATGGAGCATGAGGAAGGAACTCACATGATCCCCCTGCTCCAGAGAGAATCCAGCACAGCACAGTCACCAAGTCAGAGGGAGGGAAGAAAACGTGAGCCAAGTCCAGGCAGTAATTAGTGAAGAAGAGGACTGAGGTCATGGCGTTAGAAGAAACAGATGAAAGAATCATTTGAACTGTATTCAGGTCCTGAGATGATGAGGAAGAATAGACAAAAGGTTACATCAAATAATTTTGCTAAAAAGCTTGCTTCAGCAAAATACTGGGAGTATGTCAGAGACCTGGGGACATAAGAAATATCCCATGCAAAAGGTGGTAAAAAAGTAAACAAACAAATACAACCTTCCTTCCTATCCTCAACCATGCCAAAACAGATTCACTGAGATGCAGCCAGACCGGACTGCCAGGACTCACGGTTCTCTCCAGACATCTTTATAGTTGGTCTCAACATTGTATAGGAACATACTTCAAGTAGCTACAATACCATAAATGCAAGAAACTAGTTACTGACAATAGTTACTCTCAGCAGTGAACCCCAGCATCAAACACTCACTCTTATTCCAATCATTTTGGCATGAATCTAGGCAATAGTCAAAAAATCAAAAAGATGGGGAAAAAATTGGATAGCAATCATATTCTGGATACTTTAAGACTTTTATTGCGTTATATTAAAAATTACCAAACAAATTTGAAAAGAACCACTTCAACTGTGCATAAAGGGCAGGTTGAATTTTTCAGTGTGTGTACTTCCAGCTATACCCAGAACGTGAAGCTTTTGTCTCCTCTGTGGTTATTTAAAATAGTCTCGCAAGGGCTAAGGCTATAATTTCTGAGTATATAAAGTTTCAGGGGACCATATTTTAGCTGCAGAAATCTGATTGACTAAATCACTTAGTAATACATAATTGTAATCTCAATTCCTTAAGACTTTATATACATTGTGACTGTACTAGATGGGAATTAGTAAAATTGGAACTTCAAGATATAAAGGCTTTATCTATACACACCATAAATATGAACATCTTGACTCAAATGACTAATCAATTAGCCAATCTGTACAGAAAAAAAATCAAACTAATTTTGTTTGTGTTTACTAGAACCTTTGTTTTAGAAAAATGATTACTTAAATTAATACTTTATTCAAGAGTATTATGTGAATATAATAGTTTTTTTAAAAAATCATTGTGTTTTACAAATACTCAACTGGGATTTAATAATTTAATCTAATATTAAGTATTTATTTAATCTGATAATTAGTGTTTTCTTTGAAAGAATTCCTATTTCCAATTATTATTGCAAGATGGAGTCTCAGGGCATATATGTCATTCTGCAAAAAAATACAACACATGATGAAGCAGAATGTGATTTATTCTGTTTGAAATAATACCTTCTTGAGGATAAATTACAAGTAATTTTATTAGAAGGGTTTTTGAGAGCCTGGTTTTTGGACTGATTATTTAAAAAGTCTTGCCATGTTTTATAAAGTTGTTTGTTACAATGCTTATGGAATTTGAACTGTAGGAAGTGAACTAAATTAATCTGAGATTGACAATGTTATTAGATCATATGAGACCTTCCCAATGTACTGCATATGATGTCAGGATTATTAGATAGGATTTTGTAGAAAATAACCATTTAAACTTCTGCCTAAATTTAAGAAAAAATTAAATACACATAAGATAAAGAACATCCACTGTGAGGAGACTTCAATAAAGTTCTATGCTTGAGCTTTACTAGATGTTAAGAGAATATGATGACCCAAATGCTTCGTCAACACAAACAGGCAAGTAGAACATAAGTGAATTCTAATATTCTATGATGGTTAGGGGAAGAGTTTTCCTCAGGACGAGAAGCCTCATAGCAAGAAGACAAACACAGAAACTCAAGACCAAATTCACTCTTTGATTCTATTTTTCACTTACAGAATTTAAGGACTTTTAGGTATTCTCTTGACTACTATAGAGAGCAATCCTCAGAGACCAAAAAGACTAAGAACCAAGTTGTCAGAAATGACTAAAAATAATTCCAGCTCTGTAACACATTTTATAGACAAAATCAACTCACCCTTTGGACTTTAAGCAAAGTATAACTTAACTTCCCAGCAGTATTGCAGGCTACTTGGTATATCATTTTTAAGACTGGAAATGCTGGTATGCTACGGTTCTATGAGGACCTAAAAGACCTTCTAGAACTAACACCCAAAAAAGATGTCCTTTTCATTATAGGGGACTGGAATGCAAAAGTAGGAAGTTGAGAAACACCTGGATAAACAGACAAACTTGGCCTTGGAGTACAGAAGGAAGCAGGGCAAAGGCTAATAGAGTTTTGCCAAGAGAACACAATGGTCATAGCAAACACCCTCTTCCAACAACACAAGAGAAGACTCTACACGTGGACATCACCAGATGGTCAACACCGAAATCAGACTGATTATATTCTTTGCAGCCAAAGATGGAGAAGCTCTATACAGTTAGCCAAAACATGATCGGGAGCAGACTGTGGCTCAGATCATGAACTGCTTATTGCCAAATGCAGACTTAAATTGAAGAAAGTGGGGAAAACCACTAATCCATTCAGGTATGACCTAGATCAAAACCCTTATGAGTATACAGTAGAAGTGACAAATAGATTTAATGGACTAGATCTGATAGACAGAGTGCCTGATGAACTATGGACAGAGGTTCATGACATTGTACAGGAGACAGGGATCAAGACCATCCCCATGGAAAAGAAATGCAAAAAAGCAAAATGGCTGTCTGAGGAGGCCTTACAGATAGCTGGGAAGAGAAGAGAAGCGAAAAGCAAAGGAGAAAAGGAAAGATATTCCCATCTGAATGCAGAGTTCCAAAGAATAGCAAGGAGAGATAAGAAAGCCTTCCTCAGCGATCAGTGCAAAGAAATAGAGGAAAACAACAGATTGGGAAAGACTAGAGATCTCTTCAAGAAAATTAGAGATATCAAAGGAACATTTCATGCAAAGATACACTCGATAAAGGACAGAAATGGTATGGACCTGACAGAAGCAGAAGATATCAAGAAGAGGTGGCAAGAATACACAGAAGAACTGTACAAAAAAGATCTTCATGACCCAGATAATCACGATGGTGTGATTACTCACCTAGAGCCAGATATCCTGGAATGTGAAGTCAAGTGGGCCTTGGAAAGCATCACTACGAACAAAGCTAGTGGAGGTGATGGAATTCCAGTTGAGCTATTTCAAATCCTGAAAGATGATGCTGTGAAAGTGCTGCACTTGATATACCAGCAAATTTGGAAAACTCAGCAGTGGCCACGGGACTGGAAAAGGTCAGTGTTCGTTCCAATCCCAAAGAAAGGCAATGCCAAAGAATGCTCAAACTACTGCACAATTGCACTCATCTCACATGCTAGTAAAGTAATGCTCAAAAATCTCCAAGCCAGGCTTCAGCAATATGTGAACCGTGAACTTCCAGATGTACAAGCTGGTTTTAGAAAAGGCAGAGGAACCAGAGATCAAATTGCCAATATCCACTGGATCATCGAAAAAGTAAGAGAGTTCCAGAAAAACATCTATTTCTGCTTCATTGACTACACCAAAGCCTTTGACAGTGTGGATGACAATAAACTGTGGAAAATTCTGAAAGAGATGGGAATACCAGACCATCTGATCTGTCTCTTGAGAAATCTGTATGCAGGTCAGGAAACAACAGCTAGAACTGGACATGGAACAACAGACTGGTTCCAAATAGGAAAAGGAGTCCGTCAAGGCTGTATATTGTCACCCTGCTTATTTAACTTGTATGCAGAGTACATCATGAGAAACACTGGGCTGCAAGAAACACAAGCTGGAATCAAAATTGCCGGGAGAAATATCAATAACCTCAGATACGCAGATGACACCACCCTTATGGCAGAAAGTGAAGAAGAACTAAAGAGCCTCTTGATGAAGGTGAAAGAGGAGAGTGAAAAAGTTGGCTTAAATCTCAACGTTCAAAAAACTAAGATCATGGCATCTGGTGCCATCACTTCATGGCAAATAGATGGGGAAACAGTGGAAACAGTGTCAGACTTTATTTTGGGGGGCTCTAAAATCACTGCTGATGGTGATTGCAGCCATGAAATTAAAAGACACTTACTCCTTGGAAGGAAGGTTATGACCAACCCAGATAGCATATTTAAAAGCAGAGACATTACTTTGCCAACAAATGTCCACCTAGTCAAGGCTATGGTTTTTCCAGTGGTCATGTATGGATGTGAGAGTTGGACGGTGAAGAAAGCTGAGTGCTGCAGAATTGATGCTTTTGAACTGTGGTGTTGGAGAAGACTCTTGAGAATCCCTTGGACTGCAAAGAGATCCAACCTGTCCATCCTAAAGGAGATCAGTCCTGGCTGTTCATTGGAGGGACTGATGTTGAAGCTGAAACTCCAATACTTTGGCCACCTCATGAGAAGGGTTGACTCATTGGAAAAGACACTAATGCTGGGTAGGATTGGGGGCAGGAGGAGAAGGGGACAACAGAGGATGAGATGGCTGGATGGCATCACCGACTCGATGGACATGGGTTTGGGTAGACTCTGGGAGTTGGTGACGGACAGGGAGGCCTGGCGTGCTGCAGTTCATGGGGTCGCAAAGAGTCGGACACGACTGAGCGACTGAACTGAACTGAATATTTCTTACCTGTGGCAAACTGCTGGTTGTTTCCTAACATCTTTCTCTCCTTTCTCCATAATAATATGACTGCAGCTGACCATACATCTGCCCAGCGAGACAGAATATTTCTCAGCTCACCTGGCAACTAGATAGGTAATTAAATTCATTATAAGGGCAGTGAACTTAACAGCAATCTTCTCCTCCCTTTCCTAACAAACTAATGCCCTCCATTTGGGGTTATCATCTTCTATGGGTGGGTGATGTCTCAGCTTCAATCACAGAGATAAACATACTACCTCTGAGGGTGGGCGACATGGGAGAAGGACCATTTCCCTAACAACTCTTGAAGCAGGTCAGCTACAGCAGTTGTGATTGGATAATAGCAATCTATAGTATTTGAATAACTGTATTTGAGGATCTCTTTGATAAGGCAACTTAGCCTTTACCCTCAGACATACTGCTTTCCTCATTCTGTACTGTGACATTCTCAAAGAACAATGACTTATTGACTTAGTCCATGGCCTGACTCATACCGACATTCAGGAAATGTATACTGAATAGACAATGAAGAATTCTAAGAGTTACTACTGTTTTTTTAGTCTACCGCAGCGTCACACCAAAAAACTTCTTCTGTTTGAGCACAGTAATCAACTCACTCCCCTCCGGGCTAAATGCCAATTCTTTTAACCTTTCTTTGAAAGACTTACTTTTCAGCACTTTAATCATTATGTCACTGTCACTCTCCTCTGGATTCTGTTCAGTTTGTCAGAATTTCTTTAAAATGTAATGATTAAATATGCACATAAGCTGTACAGTGAAGGAGTTTGGAGCATGTCATTGCAAAATATCCCGCACGGGCATGCTGACAATTTTGAGTTAAAGACACTTGAAAAATAGCAAATGCAAGAACAATACTCAGATATTCTTTCCAGGAGATGAAATTTCAACATGAAAAATACTGTCTTTTTACCAGGACAGTAGTATTAATAAGGATGAGCGGTTGAGACTGAGAGGATTCTGTACAGACTTTGCTAAAATCATTCTATTTCTTTAGGTTCCCCACATAGTTTATCACTTTTCCACAGTTTCCTCCCTTTGTTCAAGCTAAGATAAAAGTTAGTAGTTTCTACTGTCTTCGGGTCTTCAATCCTTGTGAAGGTTTCCATGTCATGTAAAACAATATAAATCTGTGTGCTATTTGCCTGATAATCTGTTTTACGTCAGGCCCAGTTGGAAAACCCTAAGAGGGTTGAAGTAATCCAGGAAGAGTCTGAGTAATGCAAATTAGAATGGAAAGAGGATCTCCCAATCCCTCCACGTGACATTCTTACTAACATACTAACATATGCCTGAATGTCACATGGACGGATTGGAAGATCCTCTTTCCATTCTAATTTGCATTACTCAGACTTAACAGCAGCAGCAGCAGCAGGAAGTACTTAGTAAGTAGATTAGTTGTTCACCTCAGGCCATAACAAAAATTTATGTTTACTTCATGATGCAGAAAAAAGCTCTCCTGTTTCTCTAAGCTATGTATTTGCTACTATAAATCATTGTCTTTACTATTAGTACCTGCTTGATGATATGTCTTCTCCTTTTGAATTCCATTATGTTTTTATGGAATTACATCATTTTTATTATCCACATATACCACAGATTTTGATTTATTTTATTAGGTTCTCATAAAACCATCAAATAAGTTTGGAAAGAGCTCTGTGAATTACTGTCTTAAATGTTACTGAGGTTGATCCAGAGCCACTGGTAGTTATCAATACTGTGATTTTGCTGGATATCAACAAGTGAATTACTTAAGGGACTGCATTCAACTCCAAATAATACAATTTGCTTTAATCAGATAGGTTTATTTCTCTCACCTAAAAAATAAAGGAAGGGAATAAGGAAATAAATTGATTGGCATAGCCATTCCACATGCCAGACTTCATTTCTGTTTGGCTTTGTTTTGCTTTGCCTTGCCATTCTTTGAGTGGGTCCATTACCTTAATTATTGAAAGAAAGCTGCCACACACAGAGAACAGGACAAGGGGACATACGAGTGTGTCTACCCCCTTTTATTCAGGATAACAAGGTTTTCCCATAAGCCCCATCCAGTAGATGCCTGCCAGAACTTCATCAAATAGCTACCCATAGCTAAATGGAAATTGCAGGAGGCAAAGATCTGAACTGGGCATGTTGCTTCCTGGAACAAATTTGGGATATATTAATAAAGAAAAGAAATAAATTAGCTATGGGTGGTGAATTTGCCATATCTTATTCTGTGAGAGTCCAGATTATAATTTCTAGGTTATGAATAAGATTTTATCATTGGGCAGATCAATAATTATCCCTTCTTTCCCATTAATAAGCATAATGCTGTCCTCAGTAACCATATTCTATATAGCACATTTTAGAGCAAAATTGTTTGATTAACTACTTTGATATTTATGTAAGGCTGTAATTTCTGAAATTTCTGGTTTTAATTCTTAAAAACTTCAATCATCCCCTTTAACCAGCCTTTTAGCAATACAAGGCCCATGTGGTCAAGGAACATTAGGAAAAAATTAAAATCAAATGTTTAAATTGTTTAGGACCTCACTTCTGAAGTCCTCACTCTGAATGTCCTTCTTCTTCCCCAATGGGGAAGTCGTGTGAAGATGACTGAGGTGGATTTACTGTGTCTCCATAGGTGCGGCTACTTAAATGGACTAGGACTGCTCCTTTTGATGCAGGACACATCAGTATACAAGAATCTTCAGAGACAGGTTCCTTTTATTTGCTTTTCTGCAGGTGGTTTACACAGTCATCATTCAAGTCAAAAAGATAAGTTTTCATGGTGAATATCCTCTATGTTTTGGTGTGGCTGTTTAATCTGTTCCAAAATCTAGTGAATTAAGGATGAATTTTAATACTTGCTACATATTTTCCATTCAGGAGCCCTTTGACATTTTAATACCCTCCTAAGTACCATCAGAAAGCAGAGAGATCACTTTGCTGACTAAAGTCCATATAGTCAAAACTATGGTTTTTCCAGTAGTCACGCACAGATATGAGAGTTGGACCACAAAGAAGGCTGAGCACTGAAGAACTGATGCTTTTGAATTGTAGTGCTGGAGAAGACTCTTGAGAGTCCTATGGACAGTAAGGAGATCAAACCAATCAATCCTAAAGGAAATCAACCCTGAATAGTCATTGAAAGGACTGATGCTGAAGCTCCGATACTTTGGCCACTTGAGGCGAAGGGCTGACTCATTGGAAAAGACCCTGATGCTGGGAAAGAGTGAAGGAAACAGGAAAAAGGGACAACAGAAGATGAGGTGGTTGAATCGCTTCACCGACTCAATGGACATTAGCTTCAGCAAACTCTGGGAGATGGAGAAAGATATGGAAGCCTGGCATGCTGCAGTCAATGGGGCCACAAAGAGTCAGACACTACTTAGTGACTGAACAAAAACAATAATTAGCATCAGAACTTTCTGGCCATATGGCAGATAAGAGTAGGAAAATGTCCTGACTTTTAGATTAGATATGCTTGAGACTGAACTCTCTCTTTCCTATCATTGGGTGGTCCTCAACAAGTCATTGGAACTCTCAGACTCTGCATCCTTAGCTAGGAATTGGATTCATGATATCTCCTTGCAAGACAGGAATTAAAGTGATCTCTTTTTGTTGTTGTCAAACTGCCTACTCTAACACAATGACTCACCAGAAGAAGGATTTCACAGCAATTATTTCCAACTTTAGCAAAACTTTACTTCAAGGAACCTAGGAAAAGACATCTTTAGCATGCTTTTGATCTTTGAAAGTTGACAACCTTTAGGAATGATACCCAAGGGCTATTATTTTTCATCCTGCTAGTGTCTAGAATTATAGATCTATATGTAAACAGCGGCTTTTGTCATTCTGAAATTTGTATTGAATGTTTTGCTAAAAATAATGCACTAAATGTCGAAACACTGACAGCTACAAAGATACAAGCACAGAACCTACTCATCATCATTCCAAGTGAATCTCTCTGCCTCAGTGGTGTGATGCTATTTTGCCTCTTTGTTTAGCACATATTTCAGATTCTTACTGTCTCTGCATTTATTACATAAGCTGGTACACTTTGAGTGTTTACTAAGTTTAACCATTAAGAGAAAGAATTGTTTTAAAATTTTGTAAGGCTTCGATTATAAAGATGGTATACTTAATTTGCATTATCTTGGGGCTATTTTTAAAAGTATTTAATTCACTTTGTACTACAAAATGTATGATGCAATTATTAAAAATGAAACTCTTTCTCAGGTAGTATGGATTATATGCAGTTTGAAACTTATCCCAGGATGCACATTACATAGTTATTTGTTAATGAAAAACATTTTAAATAATTCAGTTCGGTTTAGTTCAGTCACTCAGTCGTGTCCGACTCTTTGGAACCCCATGGACTGCAGCACACCAGGTCTCCCTGTCCATCACCAGCTCCTGGAGTTTACTCAAACTCATGTCCATTGACTCAGTGGTGCCATTCAACCATCTCATCCTCTGTTGTCCACTTCTCCGTCCACCTTCAACCTTTCCCAGCATCAGGGTCTCTTCCAGTGAGTCAGCTCTTCGCATCAGGTGGTCAAAGTACTGGAGTTTCAGCTTCAACATCAGTCCTTTCAATGAACACCCAGGACTGATTTCCTTTAGGATGGACTGGTTGGATCTCCTTGCAGTCTAAGGGACTCTCAAGAGTCTTCTCCAACACCACAGTTCAAAAGCATCAATTTTTTGGTGCTCAGCTTTCTTTATAGTCCAACTCTCACATCCATACATGAACAGTGGAAAAACCATAGCCTTGACTAGACAGACGTTTGTTGGCAAAGTAATGTCTCTGCTTTTTAATATGCTGTCTGGGATAGTCATAACTTTTCTCCCAAGGAGTAAGTGTCTTTTAATTTCATGGCTGCAATCACCATCTGCAGTGATTTTGGAGCTCAAAAAAATGAAGTCTGTCACTGTTTCCACTGTTTCCCCATCTATTTGCCATGAAGTGATGGAACTGGATGCCATGATCTTTGTTTTCTGAATATTGAGCTTTAAGCCAACTTTTCACTCTCTTTTTTCACTTTCATTAAGAGGCTCTTTGGTTCCTCTTCGCGTTCTGCCATACTGGTGGTGTCATCTGCATATCTGAGGTTATTGATATTTCTCCTGGCTATCTTGATTCCAGCTTGTGCTTCATCCAGCCCAGCATTTCTCATGATGTACTCTGTATATAAGTTAAATAAGCAGGGTGACAATATGCAGCCTTGACGGACTCCTTTTCCTATTTGGAACCAGTCTGTTGTTCCATGTCCATTTCTAACTGTTGCTTCCTGACCTGCATACAGATTTCTCAAGAGGCAGGTCAGGTGGTCTGGTGTTTCCATCTCTTGAAGAATTTTCCACAGTATATTTTGATCCACACAGTCAAAGGCTTTGGCATAGTCAATAAAGCAGAAATAGATGTTTTTCTGGAACTCTCTTGCTTGTTTTGACGATCCAGCAAATGTTGGCAATTTGATTCCTGGTTCCTCTGCCTTTTCTAAATCCAGCTTGAACATCTGGAAGTACATGGTTCACGTATTGCTGATGCCTGGCTTGGAGAATTTTGAGCATTACTTTACTAGTGTGTGAGATGAGTGCAATTGTGCGGTAGTTTGAGCATTCTTTGGCATTGACTTTCTTTAGGACTGGAATGAAAACTGACCTTTTCCAGTCCTGTGGCCACTGCTGAGTTTTCCAGATTTGTTGGCATATCAAGTGCAGCACTTTCACAGCATCTTCTTTTAGGATTTGAAATAGCTCAATTGGAATTCCATCTCCCCACTAGCTTTGTTTATAGTGATGCTTCCTGAGGCCCACTGCACTTCACATTCCAAGATGTCTGGCTCCAGGCGAGGGATCACACCATCCTGATTGTCTAGGTCATGAAGATGTTTTTTGTACAGTTCTGTGTATTCTTTCCACCTCTTCTTAATATCTTCTGCTTCTGTTAGGTCCATACCATTTCTGTCCTTTATTAAGCCCATTTTTGCATGAAATGTTCCCTTGGTGTCTCTAATTTTCTTGAAGAGATCTCTAGTCTTTCCCATTCTGTTGTTTTCCTCTATTTCTTTGCATTGATCCCTGAGGAATGCTTCCTTATCTTTCCTTGCTATTCTTTGGGTCTCTGCATTCAAACGGGTATATCTTTCCTTTTTCCTTTGCTTTTTGCTTCTCTTCTTTTTCCAGCTATTTGTAAGGCCTCCTCAGACAGCCATTTTCCTTTTTTGCATTTCTTTTTCCACAGGGATGGTCTTGCTCCCTGTCTCCTGTACAATGTCATGGACCCCCGTCCATAGTTCATCAGGCACTCTATAAGATCTTGTACCTTAAATGTATTTCTCACTTTCACTGTATAATTGTTAAGAATTTGATTTAGATCATACTTGAATAGTCTAGTTGTTTTCCCTACTTTCTTCAATTTAAGTTGGAATTTGGCAATAAGGAGTTCATAATCTGCGCCACAGTCAGTTCCCAGTCTTGTTTTTGCTGACTATATAGAGCTTCTCCATCTTTGGCTGCAAAGAATATAATCAATCTGATTTCAGTGTTGACCATATGGTGATATCCATGCATAGAGTGTTCTCTCGTGTTGTTGGAAGAGGGTGTTTGCTATGACCAATGCGTTCTTTGGCAAAACTCAATTAGCCTTTGCCCTGCTTCATTCTGTACTCCAAGGCCAAATTTGCCTGTTACTCCAGGTGTTTCTTGACTCCATACTTTTACATTCCAGTACCCTATAGTGAAAAGGACATCTTTTTTGGGTGTTAGTGGTAGAAGGTCTTGTAGGTTCTCATAGAACCCTTCAACTTCAGCTTCTTCAGCATTACTGGTGGGAACATAGAGTTGGATTACTGTGATATTGAATGGTTTGCCTTGGAAACAAACAGAGATCATTCTGTCGTTTTTCAGATTGTATCCAAGTACTACATTTCAGACTCTTTTGTTGACTATGATGGCTACTCCATTTCTTCTAAGGGATTCTTGTCCACAGTAGTAGATATAATGGCCATCTGAGTTAAATTCACCCATTCCAGTCCATTTTAATTTGCTGATTCCTAAAACGTTGATGTTCACTCTTGCCATCTCCCATTTGAGCATTTCCAATTTGTATTGTTTCATGGACCTAACATTCCAGGTTCCTATGCAATATTTATCTTTACAGCATCGGACCTTGCTTCCATCACCAGTCACATCCACAACTGGGTGTTGTTTTTGCTTTGGCCCCATCTCTTTATTCTTTCTGGAGTTAATTCTCCACTGATCTCCAGTAATATATTGGGCACCTACCGACCTGGGTAGTTCATCTTTCAGTGTCCTATCTTTTTGCCTTTTCATACTGTTCACGGGGTTCTCAAGGCAAAAATACTGAAGTGGCTTGCCATTCCTTTCTCCAGTGGACCACATTCTGTCAGAACTCTCCACCATGACCTAAATTTCCCTTTTAACTCATGTGCAGTAATTGAGCAGCAAAGAGGGAAACCTATGACCTTTTCAGTGACACAAGAGTTACTTTAATCTCTGTTTTCAGGATAAAGGCTCCATCATGGATATTTCCTGCCATATGGAGAAGCCCTTATGGCTCACACTCAGTGCCTCACATGGCTTTTTCTCCGTGCATTGGCATCCTTGGTGTCTCTTTCTCCTTGTATAAGGACACCAGTCATATTGGATTAGGGTTCCTCCCTTATGACAACATTTAACCTTAATTATCTGTTTAAAAGACCCACCTTCAAAAAACAGTCACATTGAGAGTTAGCACTTTAACATTTAATATAAGGGTTAGGGGGAGTGGGGCAGACACACAATTTAGTCCATAACATCAGTGCTGGCTTCAGTACAGGAAGCTCTGTCTCCTTTGCAGTTTCCAACCTGGGTTTTTGTTTTTTTTTTTTTCTGCACTGGTCTTCCTTGCTTCATGTGGGCCTTCTCTAATAGTTGTAGCAAGCAGGAGCTACTCTTTGTTGTAATGCATGGGATTCTCATTGCAGTGGCTTGTCTTGTTGTGGAGCATGGGTTCTAGGCACATGAGCTTTGGTAGTTGCAATGCACAGGCTTAGTTGCTCTGCAGCATGTGGGATTTTCCTGGAACAGGAATTGAACCCATGTCCCCTGCATTGGAAGACTCATTCTTATCCACTGTACCACCAGGGAAATGCCCAACAAAGATTTATTGGTGAAGGAACAAGAAATTTTTAGGCCTGGGGTAACTACTGATGCGTGTTACACATGGGGTAACAAAGTGAGGGTATCATTTGGGCTTTTGCACATTCAATAGGAGATAAACCCTTTCTAATTAGGGTTTCAGCAGATGCTTTCATTCTGAGGAATTATAAAAACTGCTTATTTTCCATAGTAAGGAAGACTGATCACAGGACACATACATGCAGACAACAAATACATGCTATGTGCTAGCTCTGGTGGACACAGCTCTAATTAATGCTAATTTTTCTATCACTGTTTTACTTTCTTCCTTAGAATTCTCTGCAACCCCATTTGTAGATCTTCCTCATTCTCAATCCCTTTATTTAAGCTTCATTTGCAGCTTTAGGGCAGTGGTTCTCAAACATTAATGTGCATCAGAATCACCTGGAAGGTTTGTTAACATACAGATTGCTGGGCCCCACCCACAGAGATTTTGATACTAGAGACATGCCCATCATCTGCATGTCTAACAAGTTCCCAAGAGATTCTGAAGCTGTTGTTCTGGGGATCACAGTTTAACGATTCCATGGCTTATATCAAGAACCAAGTCTAAAATTATCTTCTCACATGTAAGTATATTTTTAATGACTACATGTTTTATGGCCTCTAAAATATGGTAACTTTTACTAAGAGCATGAATTTCAGAAGCTTGGAATTTTGCTTCCAGTGAAAACTAGACCTGTTAGCTTACTTGCCTAAATTATCCAAAGCAACAGGATATCTGAACTGACATCAGAGATGAGCCTTAATGAGGTAATGTGCCATCCACATTGAATTGTTTCCCTATGAATTTTAATCCAAGGGAGAGAAAACAGCTCCTCTGCAAACTCTTTCTCTCCTTGTAGAGCAGATTTTCTGTTTTCTCCCCCATGACACCATCCAGAAACCAAATAAATACACTAAGACAACTAAAC
Organism: Giraffa tippelskirchi; assembly: GCF_054371585.1. NCBI lineage: Eukaryota > Metazoa > Chordata > Mammalia > Artiodactyla > Giraffidae > Giraffa > Giraffa tippelskirchi. The sequence goes on along the minus strand of NC_137278.1, from coordinate 110,462,453 downwards.
TCAGGGATCAAAAAGAGAGAAAAAACAGTTCTACTGGATTTCTTATTGATTATTATCAATTCAACGTTAAACTTCAGTAAAGTGGTCAGCACTTTTTTAACCACTTATAGTCTGAAATACTGAACAACTTTTTTAACCTCTCTGAGCTTCTATTACTTTGATGGGGTCTAGGCAGGCTGCTTCAGACTGTGCCACTGTGGAATATAGGTTTCTCTGAGCTAAAGAAACTCAAGAATCTGCAGACTCAAAGGGTTTTTTACCTCCCCCTTAACTGCCCACAGAATGCAGCACTGTTTACAACAACCTAGACATGGAAGCAACTTAAATGCCCATCAGCCAGAATGGATAAAGAAGATGTGGTACATATACACAGTGGAATATTACTCAACCATTTAAAAGAATGGAGTAATGCCATCTGCAGCAACATGGATAGACCTAGAGATTGGCATACTGAGTGAAGTAAGTCAGACAGAAAAGAAATAATATCATATGACATTCCTTGTATGTGAAATCTAAAAAGAAATGATACAAATGAACTTAGAAGACAGAAACAGACTCACAAGCATAGAAAATGAAGTTATGGTTACTGAGGGGAAGAGATAGTTAAGTTAAGGAGTTTCGGATAGACATGCGTGCGTCATGTGCTCAGTCGTATCCAATTCTTCGTGCCCCTGTGGACTGTAGCCTGCTGGGCTCCTCTGTTATAGGATTTCCTAGGCAAGAATACTGGAGTGGGTTGCCATTTTCTCCTCCAGGGGATCTCCCCAATACAGGAATCGAACCTATGCTTTTTGCGTGTTCTGCAAACATTCTCATTTCCCATCTTCCTCTGAATTATCTTCCTTTCCTTTGAGGCCCTGATCCCTACCTTCTTAGCTCAGGATGGCATATAAGCCTCATTTGCCTGACCATCTGGGAGTCTCTCAGGTATGCAGGGCTCCTGTGTACACGAAATTAAATTTGTTTTCTCCTATAAATCAGTCTTGCGTGCTTAATCATTCAGTACTGTCCAACTGACTCTTTGCGACCCCATGGACTGTAGCCCTCCAGGATCCTCTGTCCATGGGATTTTATTGGCAAGGATACTGGAGCGGATTGCCATTTCCTTCTCCAGGGGGAATCTTCCCAACCAGGGATCAAACTCAGGCCTCCTGCATTGCAGGCAGACTTTACAGTCTGAGCCTCCAAAGAAGCCCAAATCAGTCTTATGAGAATTTAATTAGATCAGCCAAATGAACTCAGAAGGGTTAAGGAAGAATTTTCCTCCCCTACACCTTCACTTACAAATTGAGAATAATGGTACTTGTCTCTAGTATTTTTAGAAGAACTAAATCATTAGTGTTTCCCATCATCAAGCCACAAAATACTGCTAATGGTTTTTAATCCTCCCTTCTATCTCTGGTTATCTTGATATTTCATAAAAACAAATTATGGGAAAGTGTCGTTTTGCTTTATCATATAGCACCACCGACTCAATGGACATGAATTTGAGCAAACTCCGGGTTATAGTGAAGGACAGAAAAGCCTGGCGTGCTGCAGTCCATGGGGTCACAAGGAGTCAAACACAATTAAGTGACTGAACAACAACAACTTTTATCCTGCAGAAAAGTATAATTGTAAATTCAAGACCTCTGTTGATAAAAATTCTTTAAAGTTATTAGCTAAGTTGACTTTTATTTGGTCCTTATTTTTATTGATTAGATTTTTAAATTAAAATTGTCACTTCATGTACAAATTCACTCTTCCTTTGCATCTTAATCAATTCCTTTTTTCCAGATTTTATTGCTTCCCAAGATTACTGTCAAGACCTTGAGAGCAGGGCAGGAAATGCTTAACTCATACCAACTTATTACATGTTCCTCTTCATCCTCTCTGGGTTTATACTAAAAAATATACTAAAGATTTTCAAGGTTTGATACAGAGAAGTAGCAATAAAACACATATTGTGAGCACTTAGTACATGATACCCATTGTTCTAAGTGTTTGTTATGCATGGCCTCCTTTAATTTTCATAACTCTTTTGGGTAGCTATTACAGCTATCCCAATAATAATGTGGAAAATGAGGTACAGACAAAGTAAGTTTGATAACACACATCTAGGAATATGTTTCAGAGCCGGAATTTTAAGCTATCTAATTCCAAAAATCACAAGTTTAATTATTAGGCAGATTCCTGTTGAAATGTATAATAATGCTGGATTAGTAAAATAATTTTCAACTATTATGTAAGACAGCAGTTCCACAATTACATCATCACTAAATGGGATTTTTACCCAGTGCCACCAAAGAAAGCATCACATTTTTCATCAAAATTTTGTCCATTGTTAGCCATTAGGCTCTATGCTCTACACACACAATCAAAACATGTCTTAGAAAAAAGTCAACTTTATCAGCTACCACATATTAAAGCCTAATCTGTGCCATTAGATTTCTACTTATTAGATGGTGGCGAAGGATAACGCCATGAGAGTTTCTAGCCTTGTCCATCCTTTAAACCATTGCCATTAGAGTAATATCTGTCTCCCAGACATGAAAAGAAACATGAGTAAACAATCCGTCTCCTCTAAGTCAATTATTTCATGTAATGTTTGAGAAATTATATTTGTTGCTATCAAGACAAGCCAAGATCTCCTATTTTTCTAGGATCAGAATCTCTCAACAGCTTTTGACCTAACATTACTAGAAAGGAACAAACTCACTAGTTACTGTTCATTCAAACTGCCATGATTTTTTGGAGGATGGCAGGTGCTAGCCATAAAGGATACTGATAATTACAAGGGGAAAAAAACCACATGGATCACTAAAATCAGAAGCAAAAGAAGAGACTGCCTTTGGCAGCCAGCCTTTTTCTGTATATTCCATTTGGTTGACATTCCTCTGTGATCAGTTCTTAGTTAAACTCAGAATATTTTTTTTTAGAGAAAAAGCCATAAGTTGCAAAAGCTGTGATTCAGAAAACAACCTCAAAGGTTTTAAGACACACAAACAATATTCTATTGGGAAGAAACTATAATTTAATGACATAAAGCCTAGGATATTGAGGTTAAAGAAGGGAAGGAAGAAGGGAGAATGTAAATTAGAAGCAAAACCCAAAGATGCTAAAGTTGGTGATTTAGGTTGGATGATGCGAAGAGCTGACTCATTCGAAATGACTCTGATTGTTGGAAAGATTGAAGGCAGGAGGAAAAGGGGACGACAGGGGATGAGATGTTGGATGGCATCACCGACTCAATGGACATGGGTTTGGGTGGACTCCGGGAGTTGGTGATGGACAGGGAGGCCTGGCGTGCTGCGGTTCCTGGAGTCGCAAAGAGTCGGACACGACTGAGCAACTGAACTGAACTGAACTGATGCATAAGAGCCAAAGGAGAATGTTTGCAGAAGGAAATAGGCATAACTCAAAGCCAAAGCCAAAATGACAGCTTCCTCAATTTCTAACTGGTTGCTTCTCTCTAGGACTCTGCACTGCCTATGACAGAGTGAGGTTGGGAGGAAGGCTGTTGCTAGAGCAGCGACCATCACAGATGAGTCAGGTCCCATAATCCTCTGTGCATTAGTTTCTTGTGGCTGCTGTAACAAATTACCATAAACTTGTCATCATCAAACAAGACAGACACCTATTCTTTCACATTTATGGAGGTCAGAAGTCTAAAATCAAGGGAATCAGCAGGATCGGCTTCCCTCCAGGGGCTCTAGGGAAGATGCAGTTCCTTGCCTGTTCCAGCTCCTGGTAGCACCTGGCATTCCTACACTTGTGACTGCACCACTCCAGTCTCTACCGACATGCTCACATCATCTTTTCTGCTGTCTTTCTCAAACCTCCCTCTGTCTTTCTCCAATACAGACCCTTGTCATTGGATTTAGGGTTCACCCAATAATCGAGGATGATCTCATCTCCAGATTCTTAATCACATCTGCCAAAATCATTTTCTTCAAATAAGGTAACATTAAATGGTTCCAAGGATTTAACATGGATGCTTATCTTTTGTGGGGAAGGGAGTGTACATTTCTACCAACTACACCTTGAATGAATATTCTTCACACACAGAGTCACTGAAGAGCAGAAACAGTTTGTTTTCCTATTGATAATTCTCTCTCCTTCAGATGACTGTGAGCTCAGACTTCTCTTCGTGTGGGCAGGGGGCAAGGGTAGAGAATGGGACAGAGAGGCATCAAGCGCACTTTACCCAGACAGGCCTTTTCTCCAGTTGACTTTTCTCACAACCAGTCCCAGCTCTGTGAAAAAAATTCTAAGGATGCATACCTGAGATTATTAAGATATTCCCAACAGATACTTATTCCCAACAGAAAAATATTTTTCAAAAAAACTTTCCCATTACCAAAAGCAATTTTCTTAGGACAAGTTGAAGTTTACACCAAGGCTCTACACTTTCAAGTCACCAGAGATCAACTGAGGGTCTCTGATAGTCATAAATAATCCCAGGCTTGAGTAAACAAAAAGAAAAATGTCCAACACACAGCTGGAGTAAATCATGCCGTTGAACATCTGGCTAGGTGGGATATTAAAATGTTATTGTCTATCTTTCTGCAATAGGCACATTTTATCATCACCAGGGATGTTAGAAGCTCAATTTCCCAACAATAGAAGTGAAGGATGAATTTTTGCAGACCAAACAAAGGGTTGCTTTTTTATTCAATGCTCCTCATTTTCTTTCTTAAAGTATATGACCCAGGGCTTCAGAAGGAGTTATGAATACTAAAGAATTACAATTAGACCCACAAATTGAGTTTTCTAAAATCAAATTATAAATAATCAAACTGACTTTATAAAAGTCATCATGTTTCTTGGCTAACTGAAAGTAGATACACAGGCATAAAAATTGCAAGATTTTAACTCTTGTCATCTTTATTACATCCAGGAAGAAGTAAAAAAAAAACAAACAACAAAAATAGGAACAAAACAAACATCTGAGGTCCACTTGAAAAACCTCCAGAATGACTTTCTTCTTGTCTTTTTCATCACCCAAATATGAATACACTGAGACAATAATTGGCAACAGAAAAAAAAAAAAAAAAAACAGAACCCACTTGAGTTTAGTTCCTAGTTTGGTACTTTTTTTTTCTTCTGCAGATGCTTTTCCTCTCAATTCGGTATTAGCACCATCACAGAGTGCCTTTTCTATTTCACATTCACTTCATAACCTTCATCTGCATGCTCTTTAAAAATGAAGCTAACTTACAAAAACAATTTGCTTCACTGGAGATGATAATACATGGCATGTTGATGTGGGAAATTTCCATCTCTAACTCTAAGGGGTTAACAGTTGCAAAGACAGTAACAACTAACAGCTCTCCCTTTGTCTCTCTTGCTGTTTGTCTCTCTCCCCTTCCTCCACCCTCCCTCACTGTCTCCTTCTCACCCTTTGTGATTCCTGCTCCCCTGGTTCTCTGTTCCCTGCTTCCAGATGAGAACCCAGCTGTCAGCCTTGTGCTGCAATGCCAGGGGTGTCAAGGGCATTCTGCTAAGCAATGAACAAGACCATTGATCATTGTTTTTCTTCAGTGTTTTATGGAGACTCTCTGGGCAAGAGACGTGTCTTTGCCGTGCAGAAAGCACTGAGAGTGTTGCAAGATTTGGCTTTTTGGAACAACACAATAAGCTTATTAAGTTTGGAATATTCAGGAGGTTAAAATAGCTGTCTGTGTTTCATCATTGTTGCCTCAGTGAAAGCATATAAGTGTTTACATCCAAAAGCCTAAATCCAGAGTCTCTGTATGGCAAAGATAGGGAAGAAAATCTTTACCCCCACAGTTCTATATTGAAGCTGCACAAGTGACAAAACAAAATACTCAGGCATAACAATTTTAGTCTGATAACCGCACACTTTAGAGACAAAGAGAACAAAAGTAAAGAACACTCAAATTACCATTTGCAAAATAGCCATGAATTTTTAGCATAAGCATGAACCATGGAAGCAATACAAGTTGTTCTTTAAAAGCTTTGGATAAGCTTTTAAAGTTATGGATCTGCAACACAAACAAATTTAAACCTAAGACGACATCCTGTTGCCATGACAATGTGATACACCAGCTCCTTGTCTTGATGGATCGTGGGCTTCAGGAATATGATCACACCAGAGTACTATCAGGCTTCTCTGATAAGAACATGCTGCTTTTAAATCTTAATAATGTACTACTCAGACATTTGCTTTTGGTCTTAAACATAGATATAATGTCACAAATAATCTAGCATAAATAAAAAATACTATGTATATTTCTTTCAGAATATCTTTTTATCTGATGTTTGTAGTAACTGTGAATTTGATTGCAAGATCTTTAAATTAGAGGGAGAGATGAAATCTATTGTTCAGAAATGAGAAGCACTGTTTGTCAGAATCCCTAGCTTTTAATGTTTCTGTGAAAAGAAAACTAGTTACTAATCTGAAGCCTCAGAAAAATTTAGAAAAACTTATTATATTCATTGCACAATGGTGTCTACAAATATCTTTAAAGAAAAAACAGAGGAACAGAGGACAGGCCTTAACTTGTCACAAACAACATGAGTCATAAAGAATCTCTTTTGAAGCACACAGCAAACAGCAAAAGAGGTTTCTTCCTGTCAAGGCTGATGGCAGCTTATCACCAGGCCTTGCCTTCTTCCCATTTCCTGATTTTCCTTGCCTTCTCCTTGCCTTATTATTTTGGAAGTAGTAAGATATGAAAACTAAAACAGCATTACCGTTCATTCATTCTCTCAAACATTTTCAAAGAGCATTTTTGTTAGGAAAAACAGATCAGAGAAGAATAAGCTCAGCCTACTGAGGAACACAAATCTGAAAAAAAATAATTTTAAAGGAACCTTCTTAAAGGCTGTAGTCCTGACTGTGAAGGAATTCATAAAATCACAAAGGAATGTAGTGATTTTGCACAGGAAAATTCAAGAGAGAAAGTTATGTTTGAGGTGAACATTTTCCCAGGCAATGAGGGATGAAAATGAGAAGGGCCACTTCAAGGAAAGGATGTGTACAAAAGCACAGAATTTTGGAATTCATACTCTATTCCAGAATTTTGGAATTTTGGGAAATCCTATCAGATCTGTTTACCTGGAGTGAGGTGCATATGGGAACACAGTATGAAATATGTTTGCCATAATATGGAGTTTGTACTTTGTCCTGACAGGAACCCATCAAAAACCATGTGGAATTACAAATCATGTGAAAACAAAGTCCATAAAGTACTCAAGAAAACTCATCTAAACAGAATGGTGGAGTAGTCATTTGGGTTGAGGTGAGACTGAAGACAGAAAAATTAACTGGCTCTTTAAACAATCCAAATGAGAGAGACTTGAACAAAGACAGCATCTATAGAGAGAGCTGGGAAATATCTGAGTGGTGAATTTAATGAACCTTGGTAATCTGCTGAATATAGAAGTTAAAGAAGGAATATATCTGGGATCAGTGATTGGATGAGTGCTATTACAGTTTTCCACAATAAGAAATATGATTCAGGAGACAGTCATGCCCTAGATGGATTAGTGAATTACAGAAAAATTCCAACCAGTGGATTATAAGGAGTGAAGAGGGCAGATCAAATACCAAAGGATACTAACATCTACACCGGAAGAGACATACAGAGGAGGGGGAGACAATAGAAAGAAACCAAAAAGATAGAAATTGGTAGCCTTTCTTTTAACAAAGGCATTTCAAGAAGAGAAGAGCCTGCAACACTGAAATGTATTTAAATGATGTTTTAGTGTGATAAAGATATTTGCTAGTATTAAAAAAGTATGTAATATTTTATACTTTATAGTACATCCTTGTACAATATATAAGCATCATATGATTTCAACCACAAATCTGTACAACTAGACTAGACATTATCATTTATGTCAGTATTTCATGGAAGAGAAACTGAGGGTTAGAGAGATTAACTCTCTCAAGGTTACACAACTGGTAACCCAAGGTTGCTGAATCCATTTTCTCCAGGTAGTTCATTAATAATCTAGTTATATCTGAACTGCATGGAGAGGGTTTTTTTCATTAAAATATGTAGAAAACTATGTCATTAGCTAAAACCAATCCACATATTCTCAATTATAGAAATTATTTAAATAACTAAGCAGATAATATTTGAAGATAACTGCCTTGAGTACAACTATAAACTCATTTTTTGGTGGAACTTAGATATGACAGTTACCGAGTGTTTTTTTAAAAAGTCTAGAACAAAGTGTCATGAACATTTTCTGCAGAAAGTATTTTTACTCAAGTCAAAGAATCAATGTAATTTTTACTTTCAAGTGAACACTACCAGCCTCAGAATGACAATAATTACCCATTACCTGCTGCAGATATATAAACAGGATATTCAATTTTAGACTCACTAAGTAATGCGGCAACCTATTAACTGAGCCAAAAAAATAATCAATAGAAAAAATAAAACTATTCCAAATAGTTCCTTTAAAAACATTCAAAAATAGCACACATAAATCTCTTGCATAGATGCATAAAAGCTAAATTTTAAAATGCTTGGGAAACCTGGCCCTCAAGAAGTGACATAAAAAATAATGAATGTGCTAGAAGAAGAACTGAAACTAAAGGCATATTTGCACAAACATCTTTCAGAACTGTGAGAGATTGTTCAAGAGCTATAGAGAAGTCAGCAAGTATCCTAAGATCCATCCCCAGCTCACTGTGGTCATTACTAATGTCTCACTCCTATCAATCCTTTGCAATAAAGAAAATTAGTACTTTTGAAGCTTAACTAGCATTTTATGTAATTATATATACATATATATATATATATTAAATATTTGGTGATAGGAGAGTGAATACTGCTTTCCCAGTCCTCACTGAAGATGAAGAATCAGTGGCTGAAGGAAGTTGATATTGGCCTAGTTTTATCAAAAGGAGAAGGAAGCAAGCCATAATGTGAATTCATGTGTTCTGACTAAAATCACAGGTCACCACTCTCTGCTCCCTTTAATAAATGTCTAGTTTAACACTCTCATGATAAAGCCCATGAAATGATCTTTCACTAGACAGGAGAAAGTCAAATCATATTGAGATGTCAACTGTCTCTGTTTTATTATGAGGTTACTCATCTTGTCCATAGATGGCTAATTCCTTTTTCTTCTCTAAACAGAAAGTATGGTCACAAATAACCAAGTATGTGTGTCCTAGGTTGTATTAAGCCATTAGTGTGTTACCGCAGGACTCAGACACTTTGCATTTTAATTACATGCACTGATTTCATAACTGAGTCCCATGGCAAATCACTATAATAAACACTTCAAAAGAAGTCTCATCTCTTTATGCTTAATGTGAGCATCAAATACTATGACCTTTCCCATATTTGCACATTAGTCATTTTATTTTACTAAGGGTAGTGAATTCCTTTGCTTCTCGATTTGATCCTTGTTTTTGTAAAAAATATTAATCATCTGGTATTCAGAAGTCTTTCTTTATAAGTCAAATTTTAAAGTCTCTCTGCTATAACCAAAAATGTAAACATGAAATTCACAGATAATAACCGTGGATTCCCTAAGCTTCATAACAGTATTTCAAGTAGACCAGTTAAAACATGCCTGCAAACAGAAAAATAAAAGTCCACTAAGGCTTTATCCCTAGGACATTTTTAGGGAGTAAAGCCATTCTGAAAAGCATCATTGGGCTTCTTTAGAAAGTTACATAGATTTGTGCATAGCATCATCAATGTTAGGCTTCCAGAGTGAAGCAAATATTTAAATTATTGATTAAATTAGATTTGGGCTGTGTTTGTGCAGTGTGTATGTGTTTCTGTACATAAGTCTCCCAGAATTAATGAGACCTGAGCTGAAACACTGTCAATGTGTATATTGTCCAAAAAAGGAGTACAGGTTCACACACCATAATTATTACTATAATTATACTTATGTAACAACTAGTTATTGTTAATTATGTCTCTATTCTTTCAACAATTTTAGGCACCTACTATGTGCCCTCTGCTAGGCACTGGAAACACAAGGACAAGAGCTGGAGCCCACTCTCAGGAAGTGACATCATAAAATATGTGTACTAGCAACATATGTCATTGTCATTATGAAACATATCTTTACATAAATATAATTTTGAGAAAAGTGACTCCACAGCGAAAAACAATTTCCCCACAAGTAAATTAAAATTTTCATCCTGAATTCTCATGATTTTGAATGCAAGAGAGTGTTCCTACATATTCTCATCTTAGCCTGTTAAAAACGGTATTGCTCAATTAACATTTTGGTGGGAGAGGTCAATCCCTAAGGATCTATATGAGAAAAACAACTCCCAGGCAGGCTCCTAAGTGCAATATTATAGCCAATTATTAACAGCCTGGTAGGTAAATGACATAGAAAAACATAAAGGAAAATTGCTGGACCATTTGAAGAAGTATGGAGGAAGACATGAGAGGGAGGTGGTAAGGAGGATCACAGAGTATATGAAGAAAACAAAGAGATAAGAAAAGTTATTAGAAAGTAGAGAGACAGTCAAGGGATATTCCCATCACTAGCACCACAGTTTGTCCCATAGCTAGTCAGTGCTAAGATGCCACTTGCGATGTCTCACCACATTATTTATATTTAAATAAAACCTTTGTACATCTATTATTCCAAATATAGTTACATCTAACTCATTTCATGAAAATTTTAATAAGAATAATAATTAGCATTTGTTGGTGATTCCTGGTGGCTCAGGTGGTAAAGCAACTGCCTGCAACCAGGAGACCCGGCTTTGATCCCTGAGTTGGATAGATCACCTGGAGAATGGAATGGCTGCCCACTCCAGTATTCTTGCCTGGGAAATCCCATGGACAGAAGACATTTATTACTTTTTGTAGGTGTAGTCAACATGTTAAATGCTTTAGGTACATTATTTATTCTTAATATGCAAAACTCTATGAGATACATACCACTATTATGCCAGCTTTGGGATAGAGAAAACAACAACACAGGTCTTAATTTATCATACTCCTTTCCATTTGCCCCTACTCTGTCCCCCCAAAACTTGAAATATGTGCCAGAGTCTCAGGTAAGACTCAAACAGTTAACTGTGTAATTCTGGACAAGTTTTATACCTCTCTAAGGTTTAATATTTCATTTACAAAAGGGATATCTTAAAATCAAGTATATCATATTATAGGGCTTCCCAGGTGCTGCAGTGGTAAAGAATCTACCTGCTAATGCAAGAGACCAGGCTTTATCCCTCGGTCAGGAAGATTTCATGGAGAAGGGAATGACAACCCTCTCCAGTATTTTTGCCTGGAAAATTCCATGGACAGAGGAGCCTGGAGAGCTACAGTCCAGAGGGTTGCAAAGAGTTGGACACTACTGAGCATGCATATCATCTTATAGTTGTGAGGACTGAGTAATATAATTCATATTAAAACTTTCATTTTGCAACAAAACTTTCATAATTGCACAAAACTTTCATAATTGCAACAAAATAAACACTCAATAAGTAAAAGAATTATCAATTACCATCATTATCTATTTTAGATAGGTGATTAGACAGCAACATAGAGCATCAAAATCTTAGAGTTCCACTCATATTTAACTGGCAAGTCTATTATAATATACCAGAGTGGATATTGATTTTAAAGTGAAATGCTAGATTTCCATATCAGATTATGGTTTTGTGAAAAACACTTTTTAAATACTGTCTAGAATATTAGCCCCAAACAAATAGCATGAGTTCAATGTAATTAGATGAAAATACCTAAATACTATTAACGTTTGCCATTATTGTAAATCCTGAGGGTCTCCCTGCATTTCTGCACATGTTACTCATGCCCATGGGATCTGAAAAGTGGTATAAGCAATATAACTGTGTTATGATTCCTGTTGCAGCACCGGTCCTAAGTCAAGTCAATCATCTCTGACTCTCTACGACCCCAGGAACTGTAGCCACCAGGCTCTTCTGTCCATGGGATTCTCCAGGCAAGAACACTGGAGTGGGGTGCCATGCCCTCCTCCAGGGGATCTTCCCAATCCAGGGATAGAGCCAGTGTCTCTGTGTCTCCTGCACTGACAGACAGGCTCTTTACCACTACCACACCGGGGTCAGCCTATAGTTACATCTCTGATGTCTATCATGCGTGTAATAAGGGGTAGAATATTTTCGAAACAGTAACTATCCCCTTGGTTGATCCCCTCTATTGCCCTCTGCTCGGCCCTGTTTCTTCCTTCATGCACTGCCCCCACTTCTATGAACACTGACAGGGCTGTTACGTGTTCAGTGTGGACGTGGAAATCAAGGCAAAAAAGGAGCCAGTTAGTGCTGACTTTACACTTAGCAGTCATGTTAGGGGGAAAAGGATTAAATATACACAAAATCCTTAAGAAAGACAGTTTGAAGAGGTCCCAGAATTTGAAGTAACAAACAGAAAACGGAAGAAGGTGGGACCACACTTGCAATGGCCAAGTAGATGCGAACAAAGCATGTTTTAACAGAGATGTGAGTGGACCAGACAGGATGAAGGTCAACTCAGTGACTGCCTGCACCCTCAGGCAACATGCAAGACCATGTCCCCTCCCTTCGCAGGGGCTGTCTTAGTACCTCGGGCTGCTATAACAAAAACACCATAAACTGGGTGATCAGTAAGCAAAAAAGAAAAGAAAAGATTTCCTCGCATTTCCGAAGGCCGAGAAGTCCAAGAACAAGGAATAAGCAGATTCAGCATCTGGAGAGAGCAGGTTCCTGGTTCAACAACTGCTCGTCTTCTCAGCGTGTCCTCACATGGTAGAAGGTACATGGGCGCTCTCTTGGAATGTTTCTCTCTCTCTTTTTAAAAGACAGATGGACCCTGGCAGCCAAGCGTGGCTTACCGAGCCCACCTCGCTCTCTTGCGTGTGGCGGGTCCTCTTCCTACACCGCCCAGAATCGGGACGGATCCCGAGTGCCTGACCGCTGTCGGCCGCAGCACATGCGCAGTCTGCACCCCGACGACGGCCCTCAGAGGTCAGGCCCCCCTGGCCTAATGGAGAGGGCGTGCTCTAGCCCTCTGCGCCTGCAAGGAGGTTTGAATGTTTGTTATCCTCAGACCCCTTATGGCCCAGCCGTCCTTAAGGGTCTTAGTACCTGTCTGGCAATCATGATTCCCAAGTGCTTCCCCCGAGTCTCTTTTATAAAAGCACTAATTCTACTCATGAGAGCTTGGTCCTCATGTCTCAATCACATCACAGAGAGGCCACCTACAAATATCACACTGGGATTCAAGTTTCAATATAGAAATTTTGGGGAGACACATAGAGTCAATGGCAGAGACATACATTAACTTTCAGGATTTATCCAGGGTTGCCTAGTGAGGAGGGATCTGGTCCAAACTCACCACATCTCTGTCATGTGAGTAGTAGAAAGGCTCAGATTGGAGACTGAATTTTTCTATAAAATGCAATGTTATTTTTTACATACCAGAATCAATGGAGTTAGGTTTATACCCATTCTACATATCCTATGGCAGAAAGCGAAGAAGAACTAAAGAGCCTCCTGATGAAAGTGAAAGAGGAGAGTGAAAAAGTTGGCTTAAAACTCAACATTCAGAAAACTAAGATCATGGCATCAGGTGCCATCACTTCATGGAAAATAGATGGGAAAACAATGGAAACAGTGACAGACTTTATTTCTGGGGGCTCCAAAATCATTGCAGAAGGTGACTGCAGCCATGAAATTAAAAGACACTTACTGCTTGGAAGAAAAGTTATGACCAAACTAGACAGCTTATTAAAAAGCACAGACATTACTTTGCCTACAAAAGTCCGTCTACTCAAAGCTATGGTTTTTCCAGTCGTCACGTATGCATGTGAGATTTGGATCATAAAAAAAGCTGAGCATTGAAGAATCTATGCTTTTGAACTGAGATGTTGGAGAAGACTCTTGAGAGTCCCTTGGACTGCAAGGAGATCCAACCAGCCCATCCTAAAGGAAATCAGTCCTGAATGTTCATTGGAAGCACTGATGCTGAAGCTGAAACTCCAGTACTTTGGCTACCTGCTTCGAAGAACTGACTCATTTGAAAAGACCCTGATGCTGGGAAAGATTGAAGGTGGGAGGAGAAGGGGACAACAGAGGATGAGATGGTTGGATGGCATCACCGATTCAATGGACATAAGTTTGAATAAACTCCAGGAGTTGGTGATGGACAGAGAGGCCTGGTGTGCTGCAGTCCATGGGGTCACAAAGAGTCAGATGTGACTGAACGACTGAACTGACTGAACTGACATATCCGAGACCTATCTGTGTGATTCTGTAACACATGTGTGTTTAAATATGCATACTGACATGTCAATAGGGCTATAAATTTATGCATTTAATTTCTAATAAATTCTACTTAGTAAATGATATATATAACTGTTCCCTGGAAATCTGTAAATATCTATAGGCAAGAATGCTGTTTTATTCATCTTTGTATTAGCAGGGCTCAGCCCAATTCCTGAACTTAGTAAATACTTACAATACCTTTTAAACCATTAAGTAGTCATTGAATTTAATTAAATGACGACATTAATTAAATGACTACTAGTTAGTAGTCATTTTAATTTCATGTGTCCGTCTAGTCAAGGCTATGGTTTTTCCATGGTCCTGTATGGATATGAGAGTTGGACTATAAAGAAAGCTGAGTGCCAAAGAATCGATGCTTTTGAATTGTGGTGTTGGAGAAAACTCTTGAGAGTCCCTTGGACTGCAAGGAGATCCAACCAGTCCATCCTAAAGGAAATCAGTCCTGGGTGTTCATTGGAAGGACTGATGTTGAAGCTGAGGCTCCAATACTTTGGCCACCTGATGCAAAGAGCTGACTCATTGGAAAAGACCCTGATGCTGGGAAAGATTGGGGGCAGGAGGAGAAGGGGACGGCAGAGGATGAGATGGCTGGCATCATCAACTCGATGGACTTGGGTTTGTGTGGACTCAGGGAGTTGGTGATGGACAGGGAGGCCTGGCGTGCTGTGGTTCATGGGGTCACAAAGAGTCTGACACGACTGAGTGACTGAACTGAACTGCATTGAGTATGAAATTGACATGATCAGAAAATGTGTTTTGAACAACATTAATTTGGCAGCCATGAGTGAGACGGCATGCACAGTTCAGCCAGAAGGCTACTGAAACTCCAAGGAAAAGGGGTGTAAAGACCTGAACTAGGCGGGTCGACTGAGAACAGAAAGGAGGACACAAATGTAATCACCAAGAGGGAATTAGTCCAACTTGGCAGCAGTTTCCTAAACCAGAACTTGTGTGGAGTTAAGCCTAGAATGGTTTCTACCCTTGGTTAAGTGCCTGAGGATACAAAGTAACTATTAGCTGTCAGAGATTAAAAAGGTACCAGTAGAAAGAGCTTTAGAAGGAATATAGTTTCAGATAGGAAAGTATTCAAACAGCTCAGCCATTTAAATTGTTTGCATTTAAGTATTCTGTCTAGCTAAAACATGAAACACATCCATCAAGACTTGAAAGATACCCTTATGTTCAGTATGAGATTGTTAATAGGGCTCCAAGTGCTCAACTTTAACAATAACAGTGAAAGCAATTATTACCAACTTTCAGTTAACAGTAGCAAGTAAACTCATATGTCAAACACTTGCTGGATTTTATATGTGTATGTAAATATGTGTATGTATATTCATCTCAAATTGGAATTGGAACTGTTACCAATGCCACACTTAAAAGAAACAGGTTAGTAAGTACTGCAGTACCTGGGGTCTTTATTATCTTTGAGCAGTGGTGAAATAGAATATAAAGAGAAACAAAAAGATGAGATTCATGTCTCCATAGTAAGATCATTATAAGGCATAGTTTGTCGGGATCATTATAAGGCATAATTTGTCGGGAGCCGCATTAGGCGTTACTGACAAAATGGAGGCATGGCCCCAACCCCTTCTCCTCATCCCGCAGGCATGGTCCCAGGATGAAGGAGTTAAGTCTTATGATTCTGACTTGTCCTTTCCTTCCTTTGGTTGAGTTGGCTGAAAGAATGTTAAGGTGCTTATTGCTCTTGCGAGGAGCATGAGAAAGCACAAAGCCTTCTGCAGTTATGCCCAGGAAATAATCTGTAAAGTTACATTTGTTCAAGGATCTTTACAAAGAATGTTCCAGGATGAGCATGTAGGCTGCAGCTTGAGGGCATGGGAAAGATTGCTATCTGAGACCTGCTTGTGAGGGAAATGTTTATGGCAAAAGAAGTTTGCTGAGTTTAGGGTTTAGGAATAATTAAAAATAGTTAGAAGCTAAAAGCTTAAAGAATGTTGTAGTGTTGGCATATTTTACTATAGCTTATAGAGATTAGGAATTTTAGAGATACAAATAGCTAAAAGCCTTTTTAAGAAATAAACTGAGGAATGTGGTATGCAGCCCAGAAATAAGCATGAGTTACAATGTAATCACAAGGACACTTTCTGGAGACAATAAATCTGGGTGAGGGGGAACTGAAGATGTCAAACCTCTGACCTAATGCTTTTGTCAAAGTATAAAAGAAAACCTGATGCTTGAAATAAACATGCAGTCCCGCACTTTGAGTCAGAGGCTGCATCATTCTCCGCAGACACCGCTCATCACTTCAGGCCGATTCCCTGGCTGCTGGAGCTGGACTCTGGCAATAATTTACAAGTATAACTTTTTTACATTACAAAAATATGAAAATATATTCTTAGCATTAGAATTTTACCTATGAAAAATAAGAAAAAATTGTCCAAAGTACCTTGAATATATACAGAATATTTTTTTTCTGTATCTCGCTCTTACTTATTTTTACTTAGTAATTTTTTGGAGATACATGTCTATAGACTGTTATATCTCATTTGTATTTAAATTTTATGCACTATTTTACAAAGTATAATTTAGACAGATTTGGTAGGAAAATACAACTTTTGACTTTTTGTGAGTTTTTTCAATTTCAGATTTGACTTGTATTCTTTGGTATAAATTCTGCAAGAAACCAATCTCTATTACAGGGAACTGCTTTTGAAGGCATGTTTGTACAACAGAGTTTAATCTAATACCAATATTTATTATATATAATAGTGGATGAAAATTATTTGCATGGTTTTTAATTAAAACATTAAGAAAAATTCTCTCAGTGTACACCAAACAGTATTAGTCACATATGCAAACAGGGGCAATCAAACTCTTATTCAAAGAAGGACATAACATTTTAAATTGCAATTACAAAAAAGTAATATACTAATTATTGAAATTAAATGATAGAAATAAACCACAGTGCTCTGTTTAGAATCTTTAACAATTTGCAGGGAAACTATCTCAGAGGTAAGGGAGACTACTGATAAACTGCTAGTGCCAAAAAAAGAATGTGAGTGAAAGGAATGCAACTTGACTATAGGGAGAAGAAGTCCAAATAAAGAAGAAAGGAGAAAACCGCTTGCCTCTCACTGGGTGCCTCTTCCCAACCATACTAGCCTCACTAGTCAAGAGGGTCCTGAGGCTGTTAACTTTTATTTCCATGGTATATGTGATCATTTTGCCAACAAAGGTCCATCTAGTCAAAGCTATGCCTTTTCCAGTAGTCATGTATAGATGGACTATAGTCTCTCAAGTTGGACTATAAAGAAAGCTGAGCGCCAAAGAATCGATGCTTTTGAACTGTGGTGTTGGAGAAGACTCTTGAGAGTCCCTTGGACTGCAAGGAGATCCAACAGTCCATCCTAAAGGAAATCAGTCCTGAATGTTCATTGGAAGGTCCATCCTAAAGGAAATCAGTCCTGAATGTTCATTGGAAGGTCTGATGCTGAAGCTGAAACTCCAAAACTTTGGCCACCTGCTTCAAAGAACTGACTCATTTGAAAAGACCCTGATGCTGGGAAAGATTGAAGGTGGGAGGAGAAGGGGATGACAGAGGATGCGATAGTTGGATGGCATCACTGACTCAATGGACATGAGTTTGAGTAAACTTTGGGAGGTGGTGACAGATGGGGAAGCCTGGCATACCGCAGCCCGTGGGGTCGCAAAGAGTCAGACACGACTGAGTGACTGAACTGAACTTAACTGAAGCTTCCTTCTACATGTACCACAAAATCCCATTCTAAGCACAGTTTGGTCCTTATTCCTAGTAAACTTTATAAACATTTCATTATTGCATTCTTGAATTATTTCTAGTCTGGGAAGGAATGGAAGAAGAAAGAAAAAAAAAAAAGAACCCAAATGCCTGCTATGCCCACATGCCATCCTGAGGAAATTATCATGTCCACTGCTGCCTTCTGCCTGGGACAGTGGCATCCAGGACCATGGACAGTTGTGCCCTCCCCTTTAACCAAAGTTGACTGCACCTAACAGGCTCCTTCATTTTCTGACACACTGAGCATCTTTAAGTATTATCTGAGGGGCAGGGTTCAATCTGGGATTTCTTCAGCTGAATTATATTGAATTATATTTCTTCAGCTGAACGGCTAGTGCTCATTGTCCAGTTTTCCACAAGCATGTTGTCTATGCCCCTTGACTTTACCAAAGTATAGGATGGTCACTGATCTACTGTGACAAAAAGCCCTGCCCAGTGGGCATTCCTTGAACCAGATGGTGAATTTCCAAATGAACCAGATTCTCCTGTAACTTTAAGGCATGCAGAGAGACTCTGATAATGGTTGCAAAAACCTTGAGAAAGCAAATGCTATGAAAAACATAGGCTAATGTGATGAATAGTGAAAAGGTAATCATAGATCCCAGAATATTAGAGGCAGAGAGATAGGGATAACAGAAGAAACTCACCCAAATCATAGAGCACTAGTATACTTTGAAAAAAAAAAATGCCTCTTTCTGAGGAATCAGTGAGTTCCTCTGAACAATCTTCCAGCTTCCAAATGTCAATCCAGTCTCCGTAAGGCCTGCTTTAAAAGCAGTTGCTGCCTTTCACAATTTCTAGCTGCTATTTCCTCCTGCATATTCATATAATAAGCCTCCTTTATGTATCCTTTTTCTTTGCAAACTAAAAGAATCAAACAAAAAAGGGACAAAGGGACACCTAGGTTTCTGAGTGAGAGAGAAAACTCAACACATTATGTAAAACTTGAACATCTATATTTCTTTCCCAGCTGCCACATACAAGCCAGGTCCTGCTGCCTTACTGCTGGGTAGAAGAACTGACTCAGCCCCGTGCCATTCTGAGGGTGACTGCTTGCACCTCCAAGGGTTTCTGTGTCCTTGGGGATGTAAAAGGGTTGTGGGTATGCCCTGTTTTCTTTCTCTTCAGCTCACCCTTACCCTCAAGGTGATGAGTACATGATGGCATTTAAATAACCAAGGACCTACTTGAAGTATTAATAAAGGACAAAGTATTATTTAAGTGTTCCTGTTTTTTTTTTTTTCTTCTGAGAGGGAATTGTCTGAGAAGTTATTTTCTGACCCACAAAGTGTCTCCCTAAGCATCCCTGAAGGATGAGCAATCAAACTTGCAACACCTTAAGTTGCATCATCTTGAACAGAGGCAAGTCATGACCAACCAGCAGCCTGTGATGTCCATTATGTAAACAGTTTTTGGTGGGCAAGTTTGTCACTTCAAGGGTCACTGCTACCTAACTGAACACACACAGGATTCCAATGAAGTTTTATGCACTTTTTTACTCAAGGACATAAACAATTTACCTAAGCTGTAGAGGTTTAGCAAGGGGAGGGGTGTAGGATATTACTCCACACCCTGAGCTAGACCCCACTGCCTCACTCCCCGCTTTATCCTGGAGTGTCATGTGGGTATGTTGCTTATCCTGTCTCTGCCTTTACTTTCAAAAGATCTCTCTAACCCTCATCTTCTCCTTAGGTGTTATTATACATTTCTATAGAAAATTAATCAGGTCCTACTTGCTATTGCCTTAAAATTTTCGATTTTAAGTGTTAGGTAAATATCCACACATGATTTCTGCCGTCTCTTATTGACAACTTATTGACCAGAGACGTATGAGTATATCTTTTCTTACCCAAATGATATTGACCAGAGATGTTTCAGTATTCACTTCCATAACAAATCACCAGCAATAGGCCTTAGCTTCTGCAAAAATCCCCTAGTAAATGATATATGAAGATAGAAACAGGCATTCGTTTCTCAATCTTGCTTTGTTCCATAAGAGAAAGAAAGTACTGAGTGAATTCTGGTCTAGCTTTTAGGGATGAGAATTGTTGACTTTAGTCCTGGCTTTCATTGTTTTTTTCATTTTATTGTGATGAACTCTGTTATATTCCCATAAGGGAAGATATATTCCTATTAATATGATTTTAAAATAAATTTTAATTTTAGGATAGTTTTGGATGACAGAAAAATTGCAAAGATGGTATAAAGCATTTCCATATACCTCACCCTCAGTTTCCCCACTAGCAACATTAGTATGACACATTTCTTATAATTAATGAATAAATAATGGTAGGTTCTTAATAACTGAAGTCTCCACTTTATTCAGATTTCCTTAGTTGTTCCCAAGACCCACTCTGGTGGCTCAGATAGTAAAGCGTCTGCCTACAATGCGGGAGACCTGGGTTCGATCCCTGGGTGGGGAAGATCCTCTGGAGAAGGAAATGGCAACCCACTCCAGTACTCTTGCCTGGAAAACCCCATGAGAGGAGCCTAGTGGGCTACAGTCCATGGGGTCGGTCACAAAGAGTCAGACACGACTGAGTGACTTCACTTCACTTCACTTCAGTTGTTCCCAAATGGCTTCTTATAGCTTCAGGGTTCCATCCAGGACGTACATTATATGTAGTTAAGATGTCTCTTTAACCTCTTCTTGATTGTGACAGTTTCTCGGACTTTACTTATTTTTGATGGCCTTGGTAATTTTGAAGAGTACTGCCAGATTTTTTCATAAAATGTGCCTTCATTGAGATTTGTCTGACCTTGGCTATGGGTTTTGGGGAGAAAGACCAGAAAAGTAATATTTTTTAAAAGACCATTGTCATCAGAGTTAATCAAGGGTGTATACTATCAATACATCACTGTTGATGTTAGTCTTGATCACCTGACTGAGGTATTGTTTGTCAGGCATCTCTATTGTAGAATGACTCTTTTCCCCTCTTTCCACACTCACTCTTTGGAATGAAGTTCCTGTGTACAGCTCACACTTAGGGAATGGGGAGTTATACTCTACTTCCTTCAGGACAAGGTATCTATATAGATTATGCAGATTTTCCTATGTGAGAGACTTGTCTATTCCCTATTTACTTATTTATTCATTTATTTACATAAGTATGAACTCATACATATTAATTAATGATTTGGATGAAAATCCAGGATGGGCTGATCAAATTGTTCCAGCTCTGGCTACTGGGAGTTCTTTAGTTGGCTCCTGTATCATACACTGTATTTGTGGTAGTACTGCTTCTCAAATTAAAGATGCTCCAGGCTCATCTTATATGTTTACTGACCAAGTTCTAGATTTGACCGTTTCTTCAAGAATCCTTGGTAACCAAGATCTAGAACCAGTGTGCTCATTATTGTGAAAGTGAAAGTGATAGTCGCCCAGTCTTGTCTGACTGTTTGCGACCCCATGGACTGCAGCCCACCAGGCTCCTCTGTCCATGGGATTTTCCAGGCAAGAATATTGGAGTGGGTTGCCTTTTCCTCCTCCAGGGCATCTTCCCAACCCAAGGACTGAACCCAGGTCTCCTGCATTGCAGGCAGATTCATTACCATCTAAACCACCAGGTTTACTGAGATGATATTTATGTAACTTTGACCACAAGTCTCAAGGAGTAACACATCTGGCCTAATGGTAAAAGACCATTTACCACTCTTGCCATGTCAGTAAAACCCACTATATTGCTAAACTTTTAATCCATTAGAACTAGATGATCCACTAGAATTTGTCTACTAGGACTTGACTCAGTTTCTTCACTTTCAACTAGATACAGTGTATAGCAAAGTACTTGATTCAGAGTAAAACCTTGGAAAATGTCCTCATAACAACCTCTTGAGGAAAGACAAGCACAATCCCCATTTACCAGTGAAGAAATAATAATACAGAGAATTATAATAACTTGTTCAAGTCACACAGATTAAAAAGATCTAGGTTAGGGTTTTCTCTTACCACAAGCAAATTGCCTCTTGTTTTCTTCCTAAAATAAAAATTCTCACTAGTATCTTCATTCTTAAGGATTTCTCTTATAAACCAGCCAGAGAAGCCTGGTTTGTGTGACTTTCCAGAATGTAGAGTGCCAGTTGGCGACTTCAACAGAGGGCAAATGTGGGATATTTTTGCAGATGGCAGATACCACTGATGGAGTTTAGCATTCTGCCAATGAGCTTGTGCTGGACCTCAATGTCTTCCTCACCACAGCTTCAGTAGCCAATAAAGTGTTAGCAATGTCATTCTAATATGATAATTACATGGCTCTGATCAAAGCAAATAACGACTGCTCGTTCCTGTTTAAAGCACACATAATGAATGGAGAAGTCAGCCACAAACATAGACCTTTTGGACCAAGTCAAAATTACAAAATGAATGTCACTACCCAGATGGGAGTTGGCAATTCAGACCACACATCTATTTTCCCCTTAATATATCGTGACTCTTCAACACAGAGATTAAAGAGTTCACTGTCCAGAGTCCCGAGGTTGGGAGTCCGAAGTTATGACTTCTCTAATTTTATTTACACCGCCCCCTCTTTCCCAGTCCCTGGCATAGATATAGTAGATAATCTTTGGTGATATATTGTACCATGTCAGTGAGAGAATCTGTTCATTTATCTAAAGAATGATGCAGGCTTCACCTTTCACAATCTAAACACAGTACATGAGAATTTACAGAAGTCTCTACTGAGTAGAAGTTTAGAACTACTTTTCCAAACCCAAAGGCTCCCAAAAGGGGAAGAAAATATTCAGGAAATCTGAATCATATAAATCAAACTAGTAAATAAACAGATTATCTTTTTTTTATGCATTCATTTCATATAAGGCAAAACTGGCATTTTTATTGTGTAAGTTAAGATCAGGTTTTGGAAACTGGAAGAAACTTAGATGGAGTTTAGGAGGAATAATCGCTTGTCTATGGGAAAATTCTACCTGAAAAGAGATATAAACTAAACACTCAATCAAAATTCTTCACATAGGTTTTTCCATGGTTCTGAGAGTGGTTGAAAAAGAAGCTGTACTTTTTATTGCATTTAGCAAATTTTGATAGCAAGAAACAAACCATAAGAAGAGAATATTTTGAAGTTGAAGGAATAACCAAGTTTTTGTTTCTCTGATTTTGAGTTATATGTTATTTGTATATTTTTAATATTTTCTTGTTAGATATATCATTTGCAAATATCTTCTCCTATTCAGTAGGTGAACTTTTTGTTTTGTTGATAGTTCTCTTCACTATGAAAAAGTTTTTTAAATTTGATTTAGTCCCATTTGTTTATTTTTGCCTTTATTTCCCTTGCCTAAGGAGACAGAGCCAAAAATTATTGCTGAGAGCAATGTCAAAGAGCATATTGCCTAGATTCTCTTCAAGAGTTCTTCCCTGGTGGCTCAGCAGTAAAGAATCTGCCTGCAATGTGGGAGACCCAGGTTCCATCCCTGGGTTGGGAAGATCCCCTGGAGAAGGAAATGGCAACCCACTCCAGTATTCTTGCCTGGAGAATTCCATGGACAGAGGAGCCTGGTGCGCTACAATCCGTGGGGTCTCAAAGAGTTGGACACTTACACTTTCACTTTTCTGTGGTTTCAGGTCTTAGATTTAAGTCCTTAATTCAGTTTAAGTTTATTTTTGCATACAGTATAAGAAACTAGTCCAGTTTTATTCTTTTGCATGTAGCTATCCAGTTTTCCCAGCACTAATTGCCAACATTCATTGTATCATAGAGAAAGCAAGCAAATTCCAGAAAAGCTTCTACTTCTGCTTCATTGACTACACTAAATGTTTGACTGTGTGGATCGCAAAAAGCTGTAGAAAGTTTTGAAGAGACCACCTTACCTGTCTCCTGAGAACCTCTATCCAGTTCAAGAAGCAACAATTAGAACTGGATGTGGAACAACAGACTGGTTCCATATTCGATATGATAGGCTGTATATTGTCACCCTGATTATTTAACTTACTCGCAGAGTACATCATGCAAAATGCTGGGCTGGATGAATCACAAGCTGAAATCAAGATTGCTGGGAGAAATATCAACAACCTCAGATATGCAGATGACACCACCCTTATGGCAGAAAGTGAAGAGAAACTCAAGAGCCTCTTGATGAAAGTGAAAGAGGAGAGTGAAAAAGCTGACTTAAAACTCAACACTCAAAAAATTGATTAGGGTGTCCAGTCCCATCACTGC
Organism: Giraffa tippelskirchi; assembly: GCF_054371585.1. Lineage (NCBI taxonomy): Eukaryota > Metazoa > Chordata > Mammalia > Artiodactyla > Giraffidae > Giraffa > Giraffa tippelskirchi. The sequence goes on along the minus strand of NC_137278.1, from coordinate 110,438,251 downwards.
ATGGCAAATAGAAGGGGGAAAACTGGAAACAGTGACAAACTTTTATTTTTGTGGGTTCCAAAATCGCTGTAGACGGTGACTGCAGCCATGAAATTAAGATACATTTGCTCTTTGGAAGGAAAGTTATGACAAACCTGGAAAGCTATGGCTTCCCTGGTGGCTCAGACAGTAAAAGAATTCACCTGCAGTGCAGGAGAGCCAGGTCTGGAAGATCAGAAAGATACCCTGGAGAAGTAAATGGCATCCCACTCCAGTATTCTTGCCTGGAGCATTCTATGGACAGAGGAGCCTGGGAGGCTACAGTCCATGGATTGTAAAGAGTCTGACATGACTGAGCGACTGACAAACCTAGAGAGAGTTTAAAAAGCAGAGACATTATTTTGCTGACAAAGCTCCACATAGTCAAGGCTATGGTTTTTCCAGTAGTCAAGTACGTATGTGAGAGAAGGACCATAGAAAAGGCTGAGCACCGAAGAACTGATTTTTTTGAACTGTGGTGCTGGAGAAGACTCTTGAGAGTCCCTTGGACTGCAAGGAGGTTAAACGAGTCAATCTTAAAGGAAATTATCCCTGAATATTCATTGGAATTACTGATGTTGAAGCTAAAACTCCAATACTTTGGCCACCTGATGTGAAAAGCCAAACCTTTGGAAAAGACTCTGATGCTGGGAAAGATTGAGGCCAAGAGGAAAAGGGGATGACAGAGGATGAGATGGCTGGATAGCATCTCTGATTCAATGGACATGAGTTTGAGCAAACTTTTTAAAATTGGTGTGTTCATATTACGTATTTCTTTCTGATGCAGTCCTGGAAGACTGTGCATTTCCAGGAATTTATCCATTGAATTATACATTGAATCCATCTTGGCCATACTTCAAAATATATATTCTTTTGTAAAGTGGCAAAAATCTTGGCTGAATTATTTTCTGCTGTTGAGTGGAAAGTGGAACTTTAGGCAATAAGCTTGGATAATTAGCTGAGGAGATTTCCTAGCAAAATGTTGAAGATGTAACCTGGTTTCTCATTGCTGCTTACAGCAAATGTGAGAGAAATAGATAAATTTTAAAAGGAACTGTTAAGCAAAAAGGAACTTACAATTTGGAAATTTTTCAGCTTGTTCAGATCGTATGATCTGAGACAGGGCCAAGGTCTGACTGTGCAAGTTTTTGCTGGAGAGATTAGACATGCAATCCATGGATCCAATCAGTCACTTAAGCAGAAATGCTGCCAGCTTGGACAGAAAGGGGCAGAAATGAAATGAAATAAAGACAATTGTTGGAATTCTGAGACTCTCTGTGCAGGACATAGGCTAACAGATCCACTCTGCTATGAATATATATAATCCTTCACAAAAAAATAAAATAACTCAATGTCACTCAGAGGTCTCCTCCACAATTATGACTATCCTCCCATTTGTGGGTTGCCTACTTGAGAGTGTAGGTCTTGACTATATCACATCCCTGCCCCTCCTACCTATCTAATTATGGTTCCTTCTTTATATTTTTAGTGATGGAAAATCTTTTCTGCTAGTCCTTAGGTCATTATCATACAGCTATTCTGTAGCTAGTTGTAATTATGGTGTGCTTACGGGAAGAAGTAAGCTCAGGTTCCTCCTATACCAACACCTTGGCCACACTTTACAATAAATCTTAAAAGTAGAATTGCTGTGTCAAATTTTATTTATTTTAAATTTGAATGTACAGTGTCAAATTACTTAACAGGAAAACTGGATATAAGTGGTCCAGAAAAACCCCACTCCACCATAATTTGTTAGACTGTGTGTATGTGTGTGGAAGTTGCTCAGTCATGTCCAACTCTTTGGGATCCCATGGACCGTAGCCCCCCTAGATCCTCTGTCCATGTGATTCTCCAGGCAAGGATACTGGAGTGGATTGCCATTCCCTACTTCAGGGGATCTTCCCAACCCAGAGATTGAACCCAGGTCTCCTGCATTGCAGTCGGATTTTTTTACTGTCTGAACCACCAGGGAACTGTAAATTTCTCAAACTCAGGGACTGCTACTGTCTTGGATTTTACCCTATTCTCAGCATTGTAACTATATCTAGCATGCAGTCTGCTGCTGCTGCTGCTAAGTCGCTTCAGTCGTGTCCGACTCTGTGCGACCCCATAGACGGCAGCCCACCAGGCTCTGCCGTCCCTGGGATTCTCCAGGCAAGAATACTGGAGTGGGTTGCCGTTTCCGGTGCCATTGCCTTCTCCAGCATGCAGTCAGCACACAGTAAATATTACTTGACTAAATTAATAAAGATTATGTGGGATTTATAGAATTTAATTTGCATCTAATTACTTTTATATTTGAAACTTAACCCCTTCTCTTCAATATACTCACTGGGAACGTTTTGGCTATGAAGTAAGAACAAATTCTCTCCCTTGACATTCTACATGAATTACGTACCCATTGTGTTTTACCATGTACCAGTTTGCGTGACCTTAGGCTCATTTTTTAATATCTTAGAATTTCCAATTTTCCATCTGTGGGATGAGTATAATAAAACCTCACTCTGTCTACCTGTCAGAAATGTTGTGAGATTTAAAGGATATAATGTGAGGTAAAGGTAGTTTGTACAAAATAAAATGGTCTACGAATAAAAGAGATTAACAATTAAAGACAGGTTTAATGTTCTGGAATGCATTACACTTGACTCATATTAACCTGAAAAGATTCCTGCAAACATCCTAAAGCTCCAGGCTCAAAGGCTACCTTTTCTGGGGCTTACCTGAGTATGCTTCATGATGGTGATTTCTTTTAAGTTTGGGAAACGGCATTTTTTTCCCCACTTTTATCTGTCATACTTAGCTGAACAATGCTTCTTATTGATTTGTGGCATCAAAGTGACTTCCCTTCTCCAAGCATAACATTTGCTATTTTCTCTTTGTAAGCACAGAAATCTAAAAGCAACAACATAAAAAATAAAGAAATAAATAAAACCCCTGCAGCTTAAGTATTGATTAAAAACAAGCTTGGTTCATTAAAATCACTACTGGGATTTGAAGCACTTAGAGGTAATTTTATTTTCCTCAGCATTAAAAAATATAGTGATTTATAAATCTTAGTGGCTCTGAGAAGGAGTTAGTTGTAATTTAAATAAGTATTGGATTAAAAAAAAAAAAGATTGTAAGGTAGAGTCCAAATATCCCCTTATTCCATTTGGTACCTTCATATGGGGAAGATAATTTTCTCCTTAAAATAATAATATTACACCTCATCAATATATGTATAGCACTTTTCTACATAAGGATCTTTCATATAGTGTATCTATCTCTTTGTCTCATCCCGGAATTTCTTGGTCCTCCTCCAACAAAGACAAGGTCAGGAATATGATGGAGGTGAGCTGAGTAGCCACTAGCTACTGTCTTTAGGGATTCTCCAAGAGGGAAAAAAATCTGTGCTCCTGTCAAAAGGAAATATGTGTTCCTATCTCACCCAACTGCATCATGTTCCTTCCTCCACTCAGGTGTCGTCTCAGTTGGAAGGAAGAACAGTGAGTCACAGGGTGACCCAGACCCTTTGCCCTCCTGGCAGGACATTCAGCTAACACCACGCTCTAGACAAAGGGAAATAAAAGCCATTGTGAATTGACATGATTTTTAGACTTGGTTTAAGTGAAAGTGGAGAGTGAAAAAGTTGGCTTAAAGCTCAACATTCAGAAAACTAAGATCATGGCATCCAGTCCCATCACTTCATGGCAGATAGATGGGGAAAGAGTGGAAACAGTGGCTGACTTTATTTTTCTGGGTTCCAAAATCACTGCAGATGATGACTGCAGTCATGAAATTAAAAGATACTTACTCCTTGGAAGGAATGTTATGACCAACCTAGACAGCATATTAAAAAGCAGAGACATTACTTTGCCAACAAAAGTCCGTCTAGTCAAGGCTACGGTTTTTCCACTGTTCATGTATGGATGTGAGTGTTGGACTATAAAGAAAGCTGAGCACTGAAGAATTGATGCTTTTGAACTGTGTTGTTGGAGAAGACTCTTGAGAGTCCCTTGGACTGCAAGGAGATCCAACCAGTCCATCCTAAAGGAAATCAGTCCTGGGTGTTCTTTGGAAGGACTGATGTTGAAGCTGAAACTCCAATACTTTGGCCACCTGATGCGAAGATCTGACTCATTGGAAAAGACCCTGATGCTGGGAAAGATTGAGGACAGGAGGAGAAGGGGACGACAGAGGATGAGATGGCTGGATGGCATCACCGACTCGATGGACATGGGTTTGGGTGGACTCAGGGAGTTGGCCATGGACAGGGAGGCCTGGCGTGCTGCAAAGAGTCGGACACGACTGAGCGACTGGACTGAACTGAACTGAAAACTCTTTCATAATAAATTTTGTCATGGATTTACATGCTTAGATTTTTTTTTCTAAATATTTTAACACTGTTTTTCCTGATCATCTGTAATCTTCAGTATTGACACACATCTATCACAGAGTTTCCCATACCCATGTATCAATTATAATATTACTGTCTTACTTTGTTTAAAATAGATTTTTACTTAACTTTTATTTTAAAGGGAGTTTCAAATCCATCATCCTTTAAAATCATAAATATAAAATGATTATAAATAAAAATGCAACAAAACCAAAATAGTTATAAAAATTCCACTTTTTTATTATTGCATGCCCCAAAGCTAGTTTTCTATCTTTTTAAAAAGGACAGTGGTAGAAAGATGTTATGATAAATAGAGTCTCAACAATTCTTGATTTGAGTTGATCAGAGGATTGAGAGAAAATTGAAAATGGAATTATGTTCCTCAATTATTGTTGTGTAACATCATGTCCATAAACCAACTAAAAAGATCTGTCTGGCATCCAGCGATACTTACCATATCCTTTGGGGAGCACAGTAGTGCTATATATATGTGTGTATATATATATCTATATTTTTATGATGTATCTTTTGAGCCTGTTTTACCTCCAAGTCTGGTGCTCCTACTGAAGCAGATAAGGCAGATACGTCAGCCATTTTTACTGTGCAAACAAATATCCAAAGTGAGTTTTCCAATTTTCATCCAGATTCCTTGATATTTATTACTTAGTTGTAATCTCTGGCTATGACTGAAAAACTGGAAGAAAATCCACATTAATAAGAGGTATTTTAGGCCTATTATCCCAGAATGATCTTCAAAAAGAGCTTTAGGTGCAGAAATAGTGTGCCATGTTTCTCAAACTTTCATGTTCATGTAAATTATCTGCAGATGTTTTTAAAATGCAAGTCTGGGCAGGGCCTGAAATTTTATATTTCCCACAACTTTCAAAAGATATCAGTGAATGTGTCAGAAGTGATGCGGCTAGTGAACTTCCATGGAGTAGCAAGTGTGTACGTAAAGGACAGGCTGTGAATTCAATCTTTGGAGTTATAATGTCTACTGAATGCCATATTCAACATTACGTGAGTATGGACAACTTATATAATTTCCTGCAGCCTGTCCTCATCTGTTAAGTGGGATAAGAAAGCATGGGGGCTACTCCACTGAATTGTTATGCCAAACAGATGAGTCCGTACGTGTGAAACTTTGAACTATACCTGGCACTTATGAAGCCCTTAATTCATGTTAGCTCTTGTAACAAAGCCAAAGATGATAAGGAGGACACATTTTCAGTAGTATTTTTTCCTTGAGTAGAAGACTGCTGCCACATGGGCCAAATTCTACTATTAGCACATCTTGGAGAACACCTTCCATATCCCATCATATCTATCATACCTTGCTACTCTTCTCTAATAGACTCACTAAGTCTACGCGGTAAATTCTCAATCCCTTGTTTTATGACAAGGTCATAAAACTTAAGCTGGCTTGTGACGATCCCTCTAATGCTAACTTCTAGTTCCCACTCTCAGAATTCTAATCTTATAGCCAAATCAAACAACTTCATACTAAATAGGCAATGCTTTCTCATATCTCTGTGTCTTCAAGAGATTAGAACTCTGGAAACCTAGCATGTTTGCCCAGTGAATTTTACCTCCCAGTGGATAACTAGAGTATCTTCTATGGAATTATACCTTTATCATCTTGTTTTTCGTTTGTTTGTTTTTCTTTTTCGCCATAGTACTCTTTATTACATGATTTTCTAAATAGATATTAACTCCTTGATTGTTCCATGTGTTACATACTTGGGAGCAAAAGCTATACCACAAGCATCAGGTAATAAAGAGAGAATTGTTATTTCAGCTATTTCAGCATTCATTATACTGCTTGGTGCTCTGGTACTAAATGTGTTGAATTAATGAAAATTAGAAACTAAAATGATACATATATATATATATATATGCTTATAGTATCCTCACTCATTCAGACAAATTTTCATTCTTTGGGGGATATAATAATGTTTGACTAGCCACCACTTGATACATATTAAAGGATCATGATTTTAAAGAATTTCTGAAAGGATTAAAAATTTATCCATTACACATAATCAGTAATTCTCATATCCTTCACAAAAGAACTTGCAGTATGTAGTGTTTAAAAAATCTTGGACCCTATTCCATAATATATGTTTGTGTATATATTTTAAAACACAAAGATCTTACATTAATTATCATTAAATACTTTTTAAAAATTTCATGTCTATTTCATTAACTAATAATTCTTTTTAGTTCATCATCAACTGCAAAAAATATGACTGAATTAATAAAAACCTACACTATGTATCTGATTTTTATGACAGGCAATTTTTTATTTCTTTGTTTTCCAATATTTTGACATCCCAAGTTTAATTAAAAACTTTTTTCCTATTTTATGAAACTAAATGTAGTTTTATATTTCATATCATTTCATATTATTAACATATTGGCGTTTTTAAAATCAGGAGTCATTTTTATATCTTTGATGTGACAATTATAAGTCATAGTATTTTTTCAGAAAATTATGATATATAAACTTTAATTCTTTAAAATTGATGTTATCTTAAACATAATAAAATTTAGTATGTGAGGGGAAAAAGTGGCTAGAGATTTATATGATCACATAGAAGGGATGCTTAGAGTATGACTGAAAGCATGATATATTGACAACACAGATCACCAATAGTGGACATTTTGATGTACATCTTCTTTTAAGGAGATACGTTGCATATTATTGCTATGAGTGTCTAGGAACCATGCTATGACTGTCTAGGACAGTCATGGAGACTATCTCACATAAATACTCCTTGAAGTCTGAGATGAAGAGGTAAAAGCACCACTTTTAATTCTGGCTATAATGAACTAGTTTGCATCAGACCTCACCAGTAACAACAGAAAAAGATGGATAATACACATTAAAAACACCATTTTGAAAAAATGAGAGCGCAAATAGAGCACCCTAATTTATACCTAAGATCCTGATGAGAAGTGCGGAGGGACAGTCTGGCATTTAGCACAATTTCATCAGTGATGGATGAGCCGCTGAGTAGGTTGAGCAGTTTCAAAAGCCTGGAATAAAAAGAAAAACTAGAGTCTATCAATGAGGAGGGAACCTGGTGAAATTCTCAAATTTTCAGTTGGATTCTTAAATGGCTACACCAAAGAATTAATGGAGAATCAGATACAGTCTTCACAATGACAGAAAGCCAATTTAATCTATGATAGGCTTCAATGATTTTTCCAAATCTAACTCCTGCTACAGGCCAGAGGAAATCCTCAATGAAGAAACATAAAATCTTCAAAAGATTAAAATTGTATCTATATTTTTTCATATGTAATTTTCAGCATACTATCACAAATAATTTGATACAGCAACAAACTACACTACATTTGACACATGAATTATTACAGTCAAGACTTTTAAAAGTCTACTGGAGATTCTGATCTTAGAGATATCGGACATTGACTTTGAGATAGCTATGATTAAAATATTTAATAAAATTGGGGGTGGTGGTGGTGATATGGTTAATGTAGGCACATAACCAGGATCTATGAAGAATTACTATGGAAACCATGGAAAACCAAGAACTAAAGAATACAATAAATATCAAAAATAACTCAGTAGGTAGAATTAACAACAGATTAGACAAGCTAAAGAGAAGACTAGTTGGAGATAGATAAGTTAGTAGAATATAATAAGATTAAAGTAAGGAGAGTAAAAGAAAGAAATTACAGAAAACCAGTTTATACACAAAACTACAAAATATTATTGAGAGATACTAAAGAATGCAAAAATAGTTGGAGGGATTTTCATAGATTGGAAGACTCAATAATGCAAAAATATCAATTTCTTTCCAATTTATATACAATTTCAATGAAATCTCAATTAAAATTCCAGACGTTTTTTTCATGGCATATGACAAATTGATTTTTAAAACGAAAAGAAGATGCAGAGAGACAGGAATAGTCAGACAATTTTGAAGAAGAAACGTGAAGAAGATACACAGTGATCTTATCTGTATACAGGTCAGGAAGCAACAGTTAGAACTGGACATGGAACAACAGACTGATTCCTAAAACGAAAAGAAGTACTTCAAGGCTGAATATTGTCACCCTGCTTATTTAACTTATATATAGAGTACATCATGAAAAACGCTGGGTTGGATAAAGTACAAGCTGGAATTAAGACTGCTAGGAGAAATATCAATAACCTCAGATATGCAGATGACACCACCCTTATGGCAGAAAGTGAAGAAGAACTAAAAAGCCTCTTGATGAAAGTGAAAGAGGAGAGTGAAAAAGCTGGCTTAAAAGTCAACATTCAGTAAATGAAGATCATGGCATCTGGTCCCATCACTTCATGGGAAAGAGATGGGGAAACAGTGGAAACAGTGACAGACTTTATTTTGGGGGGCTCCAAAATCACTGCAGATGGTGACTGCAGCTATGAAATTAAAAGACGCTTACTCCTTAGAAGAAAAGTTATGACCAACCTAGACAGCATATTAAAAAGCAGAGACATCACTTAGCCAACAAAGGTCTGTCGTCAAAGCTATGGTTTTTCCAGTAGTCATGTATGGATGTAAGAGTCGGACTCTTACAGTGCCCAGAGAAAGCTGAGCACTGAAGAATTGATGCTTTTGAACTGTGGTGCTGGAGAAGACTCTTGAGAGTCCCTTGGACTGCAAGGAGATCCAACCAGTCCATCCTAAAGGAAATCAGTCCTGAATATTCATTGGAAGGGTGGATGCTGAAGCTGAAACTCCAATATTTGGCCACCTGATGCAAAGAACTGACTCATTTGAAAAGACTCTGACACTAGGAAAGATTGAAGGCAGGAGGAAAAGGGGAAGACAGAGGATGAGATGGTTGGATGGCCTCAGAGTTTGAGTAAACTCTGGGAGTTGGTGCTGGACAGGGAGGACTGTCATGCTGTGGTCCAGGGAGTCACAAACAGTCGGTCACGACTGAGTGACTGAACTGAACTGAATGATCTTAATGTTAGTTACCACTCCAATCTTTTTTATGCAATTTTGATCTTTTTTTTTCAGTAAATAAGCTTTTTAAAGAATCAATGTCATCTTTACATGACCTATCTTTTTTCATCACATAATTTATCATTCATCATTCTTTAGATTTTCATGTTTTCACAGATATCATCATAAAAATATAAATATATGAAATGGATAAGCAATTTATATCAATATTGTAACCCAACTGTAAATAAAGATTCAGAATCACATTTGTACCCACATGTTTTTTACTACATTTAAATTGTAATTAGATAGCATTGTTTAACAAACACTCTATATTTTTAGTTTTGCTGCTTCTTTTTGACCGAAATATTTTTGTCCATTTCTTTAGTAGGTTAATAATAATTACAATAATAACTACCTAAAAAGGTAATCTCATATACTAGTCTAGAACTTAACCTTCTTGTGCTATGCTTAGTTGCTAAGTCCCGCCCAACTCTGCGACCCCATGGACTGTATAGCTTGCCAGGTTTTTCTGTCCATGGAATTCTCTCTCCAGGCAACCTGGAGTGGGTTGCCATGCCCTTCTCCAGGGGATCTTTCCGACCCAGGGATCAAATCCAGGTATTCCTGCATTGCAGGTAGATTCTTCACTGTCTGAGCCACCAGGGAAGCTCTAACCTTCTTAGGAAGTTCTAAAACTGACCCTGAAATAAGATTCAGACAATTTTTATTTTCTGTTTTGATAAAGTTGTTATTTTACTGTATCCTATACACAGCACATTTCTCCATTTCTTTGTAAAATTTTCTAGTGATTTTCATTTAAATTCATGACTATGTACACACTATAAAAAGAGGTGAATTTACATAATTTTTGCTCAGGAGGATGACATTTCATTTTTTGTGTTCATTGTTTAAATAAGCATGTAAGTATATCCTACTACTTCTTGACTGTTTATCACCACCTACCATCAAGTCACATGTTATAATTAGAATGATGACAGTAACTTCTTTGCTGTTATCTTAATAATTTAATGTTGCTTTGAACCTTTTGATAAATTATTTATTTTAGAAAATCTATTCTCATACTTCTAACATTGTTTAGTTTCTTAATTCTTGAATTATCATTGCAAATAAACACATATTTTCAAAATAAGGTATAGTAAAATGGTAAACTATGGATGCAACTAAATCACAACCTTGGACTAATTGATACGCTAACTGAAAAAGTGGAACTAAGCAATACAACATGTAACCAAATGATCTGATCTACAGTAATTGCAACAGAAAGATGAGTAGATGTTTGAGAATCAAGTTTTTATTTAAGTAATTGAAATAAAAAGAAAAATTAGACTGGTTTAAAAGGTGATAAAATTTTAAAAATAGACTTGCAATATGATAGCTTCAATAAGCAGTTATTATGGCTATTCTATCCCACTTGTTGTTGTTCAGTCACTCAGTCGTGTCCAACTCTTTCCGACCCCATGAACAGCAGCATGCCAGGCTTCCCTGTCCTTCACTATCTCCCAGAGTTTGCTCAAACTCATGTCCATTGAGTCAGTGATGCCATTCAACTATCTCATCCTCTGTCACCCCCTTCTCCTTCTGCCCTCAGTCTGTCCCAGCATCGGGGTCTTTCCCAATGAGTTGGCTCTTTGCATCAGGTGGCCTAAGTATTGGAGCTTCAGTTCCAGCATCAGTCCTTCCAATGAGTATTAGGGTTGATTTCCTTTAGGATTGACTAGTTTGATCTCCATGCAGTCCAAGGGACTCTCAAGAGTCTTCTCCAGCATCACAATCCAAAAACATCAATTCAGCATGAATTCAATTCAAATAATGCCATAATTACTATGTGTTGCTTATTCTAAAACAGTACACTCTGTTCACACTGATACAACTGTCCCATGGAATTCCTAGTATTATAAAAGAACGCACTGTCAAATCATATCTATGAAATCGGCTGACATAGTAAAGTGGGATTCTACTGATTTTGCATATGGGCATGCATTAAAATACCTTTCAAGAGTGTACACACTCAAAACTATTTGCCTCTTAACATTCAGGGAAATTTGGCATTGGACTGAAATGTGCTTTGGTTGTCCTACAGCTGTGAAAACTCATTGACATGCTTGTATGAGTTGTCATCTGGAAGTACTTTAGTTTGAAATGCAAGATTGCAGGTACTCTGAAATCTGCTTTTAGATGAAACCAGATTACTGAAGCTGCATCAGTAGCTTGTTCTGTTTGGTCTCTACTCAAGCTGAGTTTTGTTTTCTTTGTGTGTGTGTGTTTAAGACTTTTATTTGATGTGAACCATCTTAAAATTCTTTTGAATTTGTTACAATATTCTGCTGCTGCTTCTTTTCTTTAATGTTTTTTGTCCACAAGGTTTATGGAATCTTAGCTCCCTGACCAGGGATCAAACCCGCACCCCCTGCATTGGAAAGCAAAGTCTTAACCCGTGGACTGCCAGGAAATCCCTCAAACTGAGCTTTGGTATGATGCTTTCCCTGAATAGACAAGGAGGGTTCGAGTATACTTTGTGGATGTGTTCTAGCTACTACTTTTTGTTGTTGTTTAGTCACTAAGTAACGTTCAACTCTTTTGCAATCCCATGGACTGTACCCCACCAGGCTCCTCTGTCTGTGGGATTTCCCAGGCAAGAATACTGGAGTGGGTTGTCATTCCTTCTCCAGGGGATTTTCCCTCTCCAGGGGATAGTCTCAACTTAAGGATCTCCATTCAGGCAGATTCTTTACCACTGAGCTACCATGATATAAAACTTATACTACTTTATAAGAGTTTGTTGCAAGATATACCTGGAGCAATAGGAGAGATGAAATACCAGGGAAACCTGAGAATAGTAACTGGAAGGTTTTGATGATCAAGAGCGACTTCATTTCTCTATCATTACTCTCTAAACTACCTTACTCTAACCTTATGCATACAATATGAAATTAGTAGATCAGATATATGTAAAATTAATTCAAAATGTTTAATTTTATAGTTCAGTAGAATGACTTTAAAAGTTGGGACTATAAGGCACAGGTATAACAATGAAAAATATTTAAAATTCAGTAAGATACTGTTTGGGCTTCCCTGGTGGCTCAGACAGTAAAGAATCCACCTGCAGTGTGGGAGACCTGGGTTCCTTCCCTGGGCTGGGAAGATCCCCTGGAGAAAGGAATTGCTACCCACTCCACTATTCTTGCCTGGAGAATTCCACGGACAGAGGAGCCTGGTGAGCTACAGTCCATGGGGTCACAAAGAGTTGGACAGGATTGAGCAACTAAGCACACACACAAGGTACTGTTTACTTCCTTGATGGCTCAGCAGTAAAGAATCCTCCTGCAGTGCAGGAGACAAAAGAGACACGGGTTCAGTCCCTGGGTGGGGAAGATCCTCTAGAGAAGGAAATGCAACCCACTACAGTATTCCTGCCTGGGAGATCCCATGGACAGAGGAGCCTGACGGGCTACAGTCCATGGGGTCCCAAAAGAACCTGACCAAGCCGCTGAGCACACAAGATACTGTTTTATTATCTTGGGAAAGATTCTAACAGGTAAAAATGAAAATGCATACAGCATTCAGAGCTGAATACTTTAGAAAATTCACTAGTTCCATGAAACCAGTAGCATAATCACCTTCAGTAAAATTACAGACTCTGATCTGAATTTTAGCAACAATAAGGCTCAAACGTTCCTTTTCGTGCTACCTAATCAGTGTTCTCTGTAAATTTCGAAGTCTGTGGGCTGTAACAAGGGTTTCATTAGAGCTGTCAAAAGGATGTTACAAAACAAACAAACAAACAAACAAGCCCCTCTGGTTCTGAACATCTTCAAGTTGTATTCCTGGTTTAAATCTCTGATCAATAAGTAATATTTGTTATCTAAGAAAGTTACCCTATAAAAACAGTCCATGTGGAGACTCTCTTAAATTAATTGTAATGAATTAGAAGACTTATCTATAGGGAACTAAAGTACATAAAGAAGAAATTTAATATTGTAAAAGTTTATAATTATTATTTTTATAATAATTTTTAATTTTTCAAGTTTAGGAAGGAGACTACATATTAGTAATGAATCATCTTATAAGTGATTTCTCACATTGCCAGACTTCCAAACAGAATAGAAACAGTTGTAAAGTAAGCTTAAATTTTAAAGATCTAGCTTCTTTAAGATGAAATATATATTTTTAAAACTAAATTTGACCTCTGAATAATCTTTTGTGTCTGCAAAAGTCATTTTGAATCCATCAAAAATTCACTCTACCAATAAGAAATTTAAAAGTTGATAAAATTTTTTTTCGTTATTTTAATCTGCACCTTAGATAATTTATGATAGCTATTGTCCATCACAGTGTGGGTTTTATTGTGCCTCTGTAACTGTACAAAAAAGATCTTCACGACGCAGATAATCACGATGGTGTGATCGCTCACCTAGAGCCAGATATCCTGGAATGTGAAGTCAAGTGGGCCTTAGAAAGCATCACTACAAACAAAGCTAGTGGAGGTGATGGAATTCCAGTTGAGCTATTTCAAATCCTCAAAGGTGATGCTGTGAAAGTGCTGCACTCGATATGCCAGCAAATCCGGAAAACTCAGCAGTGGCCACAGGACTGGAAAAGGTCAGTTTTCATTACAATCCCAAAGAAAGGCAATGCCAAAGAATGCTCAAACAACTGCACAATTGCACTCATCTCACACGCTAGTAAAGTAATGCTCAAAATTCTCCAAGCCAGGCTTCAGCAATACGTGAAGCGTGAACTTCCAGATGTTCAAGCTGGTTTTAGAAAAGGCAGAGGAACCAGAGATCAAATTGCCAATATCCGCTGGATCATCGAAAAAGCAAGAGAGTTCCAGAAAAACATCTATTTCTGCTTTATTGACTATGCCAAAGCCTTTGACTGTGTGGATCACAATAAACCGTGGAAAATTCTGAAAGAGATGGGAATACCAGACCATCTGACCTGTCTCTTGAGAAACCTGTATGCAGGTCAGGAAGCAACAGTTAAAACTGGACATGGAACAACAGACTGGTTCCAAATAGGAAAAGGAGTATGTCAAGGCTGTATATTGTCACCCTGCTTATTTAACTCATATGCAGAGTACATCATGAGAAACGCTGGGCTGGAAGAAGCACAAGCTGGAACCAAGATTGCTGGGAGAAATATCAGTAACCTCAGATATGCAGATGACACCACCCTTATGGCAGAAAGTGAAGAAGAACTAAAGAGCCTCTTGATGAAGGTGAAAGAGGAGAGTGAAAAAGTTGGCTTAAAGCTCAACGTTCAGAAAACTAAGATCATGGCATCTGGTCCCATCACTTCATGGGAAATAGATGGGGAAACAGTGGAAATGTGAGAGTTGGATGGTGAAGAAAGCTGAGCGCCGAAGAATTGATGCTTTTGAACTGTGGTGTTGGAGAAGACTCTTGAGAGTCCCTTGGACTGCAAGGAGATCCAATCAATCCATCCTAAAAGAGGTCAATCCTGGGTGTTCATTGGAAGGTCTGATGTTGAGGCTGAAACTCCAATACTTTGGCCACCTCATGAGAAGGGTTGACTCATTGGAAAAGACCCTAATGCTGGGTATGATTGGGGGCGGGAGGAGAAGGGGGCGACAGAGGATGAGATGGTTGGATGGCATCACCGACTCGATGGACATGGGTTTGGGTAGACTCCGGGAGTTGGTGATGGACAGAGAGGCCTGGTGTGCTGCAATTCATGGGGTCGCAAAGAGTCGGACACGACTGGGCGACTGAACTGAACTGAACTGAACTGTAGAGAAACAAGTTTTCACACGCAACTGATCAATCAGCCATCTTCATTGGATATGGTATGACCTATGAAAACTCATAATGCTAATGAAAAAGGAAATACTTTCATCAATATGAAATAAAGTTACCCAATTTTCCTTATAAGTAGATGTCAAGTATTTTCAACTGCATCTTTGTTACCGTAATTAAATTTGAAATTTTATATAATACAGATTCAAATTTTTTATTTTACTCTTTGTTGAGTTTTATACATGAACACACTGGTTAGGATCAAATGTTTGTGAACTGCACAAGCCTAGGAAATATTTTTCATGTTGCAGTTTATATAAGCCGTGGCACCTCAGATTCACAGCTTGATCCACAGTCATGGTAACTTTTAAAAACGGTATATTCTTCAAGAAAAATTTAATAAAGTTACTGATTTAAATGTTATTTTCTTCATCTAGTTCATCTGAAATGGTAACTTGCCCATCTAGCACATTTTACTTATAAGCACAATATTTTTGATCTCCCCATAGCATACTGTTGTAACTAGATAAATTTTTCTCACAGCAAAGTGAATTTAGGATTATCTAATATTGCTTGGTAATGTTATGAAAGGCATTACAAGCATTGAAGTAATCCACATTACTCCCAAATCTTTCACCTCACTGTGCAGTCAGCCAAATTATATATTTATTAATTTTGTTAAGCTGGCCTCATGAGTCAATAGAGTCCTTGTTAATTAAGTTTACTGATGAAATGACTAGAAGCTTGGAGAATAGCTTTGGAATTAAAAATGAGTTTAGCCAGCTGGAGGAGATTTATGCATTGGATGAGGATTGTACCAGATGACCTCTGTGGTCTTTTTCAACTCTGAGATTCCATAAAAAAACTGAAAAATCAATATAACAAAATATATATGAGATGAATTCAATTTAACAAAGGTTAGATGGAATCAATTCATCATATATATGTATGTATATACATACACATACACACACACACACACACACACACACACACATATATATATATATATATACATAGTATCAAAATCAGAAATAAATGGTAAGCACAGACATAGCTTTGGATTTTAATAGAGAGACAGTCAAGATAAGCTGATTTAATAATGATACTGAGATGCTTTGCTTGCTAAAAACCTTTCTATAGATCACTTTTTAGTATGACAGACTGACTAGGTGTTCAAATCTATAGTCTCTACATCCTGTCTCATCAACAAAATTATAACATCTTACAGTTAATGGAACTCCTGTAGCCAAATTAAATTTGACCAACACAATAAGTGGAGAAGTGACATCAATTTCAGGTCTTCCCAATAAATGCATCTTCATGCAATTCTACTTTCTCTCTCTCTCTCTCTCTTTTTTTTTTTTCATCTTTAATTAACTGTCATGGAATGATTTCCAGGGCATTAGAGACCAAGAAAGTACAAGTTGGAACCTCAATGAGATATCTTTATACACTGCCAGAATGTCTATGATTTTAAAATAACTTATAAAACCAATAGCGGTAAGACTGTGAAAGAACAGAAATTCTTATACACTGATAATTATGGTATAAATTGAAAAAGAGTTTGATTGATGCTACTGAAGCTAATAATGTGTGTGTGTGTATACATATACTATGATCTAACAATCCCTCTCCTATATATTTCCCCAATGGAAATGCACACACAGCTTGCCCAAACAATTACACAGGGACGCTCAAGACACCTTTATTCATAATAAAATGGAAATAAGAGTATTTATTGACAGTAGAATGACTAAATTATACTGCTGCTGCTGCTAAGTCGCTTCAATTGTGTCTGACTCTGTGCAATCCCATAGACAGCAGCCCATCAGGCTCCTCCGTCCCTGGGATTCTCCAAGCAAGAACACTGGAGTGGGTTGCCATTTCTTTGTCCAATGCATGAAAGGGAAAAGTGAAAGTGAAGCTGCTCAGTCGTGTCTGACTCTTCGCGACCCCATGGACTGCAGCCCATCAGGCTCCTTCGTCCATGGGATTTTCCAGGCAAGAGTACTGGAGTGGGGTGCCATCGCCTTCTCTGTAAATTATACTATTTTCATACAATGGAATGTGATAGAACTAAAAATTTCTTTAGTCAAAGCGTAATTATGTAATATTGAACAAAAAAGCCCCAAAATAAAGACCAACATATGTAATTAGGTTTATATTAAGTTCAAACATAGAAAAACAATATGTATATAAATAAAGTATATAATAATATGTATATAAATAAGGTATATAATAATATGTATATAAATAATTGTAAAAATTAATTAATAGTTATATAAACACACTTTCAGTGTGTTTGTGGGGTGGTAGGGAAAAATTGAATTGTAAGGGATTGATAGAAGCCTCTGTAATGCAGATAATGTGATATTTTATTTTGATTTGGGTTGTAATCTCACTGGTGTATTTATTTGTAAGAATTCGTGGAGCTTTAAACCTAAAATTTGTTCAATGTAATTTTTTAAAATGTTTACAAAAAAGTTATAGTCTAATGATTTTAGGTTCTGTGTGTTAGTCACTCAGTCATGTCAGACTCTTCTGATCCTAATGTCTGTAGCCCACCAGGATCCTCCGTCCACGGAATTCTCCAGGCAAGAATACTGGAGACGGTTGCCACACCTTTCTCCAGGGGAATCTTCCCAACCCAGGGATCACACCCAGGTCTCCTGGATTCTTTACTGTCTGAGCCACCAGGGAAGCCCAAGAATACCGAAGTGGGTAGCCTATCCTTTCCCCCAGGGAACTTCCTGACCCGGGAATCAAACTGGGGTTTCCTGCATTGCAGGCGGATGCTTCACCATCTGAGCTACTAGGGAAGCCCGGTTTTAGGTTAACTATGCCAAATACACATCTGAAATATTAAAACAGTAGAAATTCTGTACAGTTTACTTTCTCAAGGAGATTCAGTGGTTTAAATGCAGTCATGCCCAGTGGCAAGCTGGGAGATTAAATGACCTTTCTGGGTCCCTGTCAGCCCTAGGATCCTAAGATATTTCATACAGTGTGTTGTGTGTGTGTATGTGTGTGTTTAAACCCTTAGTCTGTTTCTATAATACTGAAGTGTCCAGGACTGAATTTAAGGCTCTAGAGGGTTTCTCACAAGGGCAGCGTAAGTAGAACGCCTGTCACCTCCCTAATAGATAACATGATGGAATGTGCATCCAGTGGGAAAACTCAATGGCTCTTTGTGCAGTCCTGTGTCAGTTGCATGGATAACGCGAGGTCATATACACTTTTCTCTCTGCTCTCACCTCTGGATATTTTAACATTATTTCTTCACAAGTTTTCCTTCCTGTTGTATGCTTTACACTAGATTTATTTTTCCCCCCAGAGGTACTAAATTGACTTCCCTTTTGTCAACTTTGGAACAATTTTTTTGAACATTCTAAGTCTGTGAATATCATATGGGATGCAGAATACTAGTGATTTCAGAAATTCTGTGGAAAAAATAATCAGTGGATTATTTTGTCATTATGTAAACAAGGAGACTAATTGATCAAATAAGTTATTTTGCTTTCAAACACATATTAGTATCATGAGGATGCAATAATCAAACAGAGAAAGCTTTAAAAGGAGATGGGGGGAAAAAACTTATTATGCAAAATGCACTTATCATGACTAGAGAGATTTGAGGTTTCACTTATTAAATTTTCTTTTACGGTAATTATAACATTTCCTATCAATGCTACTTGTAAGACCCTTGAATGACTCAACTTTAAATATTTTTTAAATTAACTAATTCACACTAAAGAACATGGGAATGTGAATAAAATATTCATACTAAAATACTGCAACTTGAAAATAAAGTTTAATACTAATTTCTTTCTAGTTTATGAAATGCAGTAGATATATCTTGCTTTGGCATTGTTGAATATAAAAAAAAAAATGAAGAATTAGTTAACTGCCTCTCAACATAGACATTTTAGGAACATTTTTAGTTGGAGAATTCAGTGGGTACGAGAAGCCTAGTATTTCTGGAAGTTTCCCAAGTAAAACATTTACTCTGGAGAATAAAATCCCAGATTTGAAGATATCTGCACTAATTGACACTACACCATTTGTTCCCAGGCTTTTAAAGCTCTCCAAAGGCTGCAATTTTAGGACACTCATTCAAACTTTATGTCACTGAATTGTTTGGGGCAACTACAGAAACACAGCATTCCATCGGTACTGTGCATCTGTGTACATAGCAATCTCTAAATGCAGCTAATGGAATCTCAGCGTGAAACCAGAAAAGACTTTTCCAAACTCATTACATTTGCAGGTTACTCTAGTTGAAAAATTGATTTTGCACTAGAAAGTGAAAACCTAACTTCACAATGTCATCAATCATTGGGAATAGACAACTGAGGCCTGAATATAAGACTTACATATTCACAATTCATAGAAAATCATTATGTCATTCAAATATAACTAAAATGTCAGGATAATTTGAAAGAAAACTTATAGAAATGCATACAGAAAATTAGTATTAAAAATACAGTGTCAATTGCTACATATCCTAGTCCATGGAAAATTTGTAAGAGGGTGTATAGTAACGAGGATTAGTTTTCAATCAAGTAGAACCTCCTTCAGCAAAGACTCCTAAATTATACCATCATATCAGCATGTCTAACAGACAAATGAGTAAGTTTCACTTATTCATTCATTCAGTGATTCATTTAACATTTTTTTTCAGATTTAGCTGTGTAAATTTTCCCATAAAAATATGATAGATTTTATAAACCTCATGTTTCTAAAAGTGGAGAACCCTGAAAACAGTTCTAAACACCCAAAGATTTTGTAGATCACTGATCGAAAAACACTGGTCTGGTTGATTTAAGATAAATAGTTATATCCTCTTAAAGAGCTTTGAGAATGTAGACTCTGTAACCATGTCCAGAACCCTGTTGTCTCCTGCCAATCACACAGTTACAATTCAAGTCAGAGAAGAATGTTTCATTAATGCTTACTGCCCCTATTTATAGACCTGGTGTCCTGGACATCTTAGACTTTAAAGTTATACCTCACCTGTGGGAGGCAGCCTCCAAGATGGGGCCAACATCCTGCTTCCTGATATTCCTGCACTCTAACCCTTGTGTGGGGGTTAGACTTATTTACTTACTTCTAACTAGTAAAACACAGCAAGAGTAACAAGAATTTCATTTCTGAGATTAGGCTGTAAAAAGTACTATGGCCTCCACCTTGGGCAACTCTTTTTTTTGTTCTTTCACTCATTGTTCACAATGTGTTACACTGTGACAAGCTATACTATAGCAAGAACCATGAGGCAAGGGAATAAAGACATTCTCTGGCTGGCAAATGTTAAGCCACTAAATTCTGCCACCTGATGAGAAAAGTCTCCTGCTAACAAGCCATCAAACAATTGAGCTCTGCGGGAAACTTGATCCTATCAACAACCACACTACCTAGTTTCAAAAAAAAACCTTTGCCCACTTGAGCCTTCCGATGAGACCACAAATGACAGCTTGACTGAAACATCAGGAGAGAACTTAAGGTACCGGCACCCAACTAACTTGAGCTCAGATAATAGATCCAGAGGAACTATAAGATAATAAATGTTTGTTGTTTTATGCCACAAAGGCTTGAGGTACTTTTTCACACAGCAACATATAGTGAAATTGTTTGTTACATCCATAGCAAAGTGCAATTAACTTGTTTTATTACATCTTATAATTAGCTTCTGAATTTTAAAATGCCTAGAAAACGTTCATTGTTAAAGTTGGGGTATGAGTATACTGGAGTTTATGAAACTCTTTACCTTTGTATATTTAAAAAAAAACACATACACAAAAGTTCTTAAAATGCTGTATATCACTAGAGAGAGAATCCACATTTCCCCTTCCCCCTTTTTCCTCAGATGAAACATTATTTCCTTTTACGTTTTCTCAAAGGAATTGTTCCTCATCTTTTTAGTTATTTTTTTCAATATATTTTAGAGCGGGTGTCCCAAACCCCTGGGATCTAATGCCTGATGATATGAGGTGGAACTATATGTAATAATAACAGAAATAGGGTATGCAATAAATGTTATGTGCTTGAATTACCCCAAAACCAACCACCCCCATGGTCCATGGAAAAATTGTCTTCCATTGGATTCTTTGTGCCAGAAAAGTTGAGACCGCTGGTTTAAAGCATATTGAAATAATTAGATATATTGGCCCAAGAGCAACATAGCATCAAATAACAGTAAAAGCCTTAATAGATTTTTATTAAATGTAGGATTTGTAAGGGTGATTTCTAGGTCAGAGATCTATGTAGTAAGTATGAACTTCAAGCAAATGTTGGTGTTAGTCACTCAGTCATGTCCAACTCTTTGCAACCCAATGGACTGTAGCCCACCAGGCTTCTCTGTCCATGGAATTTTCTAGGCAAGAATACTGGTATGGGTAGCCATTCCCTTCTCCAGGGACTCCTTCCTATCCAGCAATTGAACATGGGTCTCCTGCATTTCAGGTAGATTCTTTACCATCTGAAACACCAGGAAAGACAATAAATAAGCAAACCTGAGTTTGAAACCATGTAAGAACTGTTAATATTACTTATCCTCTTTTTTTTAATCCTTAAAACTGATTTTACAAAACTTGTCTCATTGGCCTAAATTAAAGGGTACTCATGTAATACTAGTTAACATTTGGTGAGTACTTATTATGTATTAGGCAATTTTTTCTAATATTTTTAAAATCTCATATAAACCATAAGAGAACCAATGAGACAGAGACTGTTTTTTTCCTATATATCAAACAGGGAATCTGGGCAGCAAGGTATTAAGTAACTTCCAAGGACAAACAGGTAGTAAGTGATAAATCTTGGAATTGAACTTTTTAAGATTGAAATCACTGAGCTATACTATAAATGAGACAATATATGTTATATACCTAAAGTAGCATCTAGCACAGCTTAATTTATACCAGCTTAATCTCTTTCTCTTCATCATCTTCATGCAAAGATAGACTTGAGAGAGAATGAGTTAACTATCTGTATTTGTCAGGTTTCTGCTGACATATGCTTTATAAGTACCATCAAATCTCCATGGCTGAAAGCAACAATTTATTTCATGCTTATAGCTCTATAGATTAGCTGGAAAGTTCTATTTCAGATTTAAGATTAGGGTTGGGACCATGTATTTCTCATTCTAGTCTACCAAATACCCAGAATGAGTGCTTATCATTTATGGGTAGAAGAATCTCCAAGAAGGATGAGAGAAACTAATTAATGTTCCTTGTGCCTTCACCTTCAGAGTTCATACATTCTCTCCGAACCATCATTTCACTGCCAAAGGAAGTCACATGGCCAACCCCGAAATCAATGGGCAGGGAAGAACATTAAGATTATCAAGAATCATAACAGGGATGGGGAAGAGATAAATAATAATTGAGCATTTATGGAAATGTTATCAAGTAATCACTGAATAAGTAGTTGGAATATTTATATTCTAAAATTTTATCATAATTTATAAAATTGCCTAAATTTGTCATACTCTAAATTTATCATATTTAAAAATTGCTTCCTAGTTCATAAGTCATCCACTGCTTTATGTGTCTATTGACACAAGCCATCCTTTTATTATTTTTTTAAACCCATCCTTTTCAGAATAAGGAAACCATGGGTCTTTAGTCATTCTCTGGAAACGCTTTATTCCATAATTCCTCATTGTAATGCCTAACAGTTCTAAATTACAGAAATTACTTTAGAAAATAAGTCTTTCATCACTGTAAATTGAAATGTATAATGTTCTTCAGGTACTCTGAGTGAACACTTTCACAATTTTACTCTGACTTACATGGGTAGAATATGACTGATACTTGTTTTAACCAACTCCCTATATCTGACTTTGTTTGCGTCAGAACTTAAGGAGTATCAAAAGTCTTGGTGTTCCAATTAATCGCTGTGGTTTGTTATCCCTCCTTCACTATCAAGGACACAGAATTGCCACTTTTGTCTCTATCCAGGGATATCCCTCTTAGTGTTTCTATTTTACTCCTTTTGTTTTACAATGAATGGTTTACATGTCTGTAACCCTCAGTTACATTGTAAATTCCTTCAGAGAAGGGAATGAATCTTATTTATCTTGGTATCATTTGCACTTGTTGCAGTGCTTAAAACCTGGTAGGTACCCAAAGGTTGGTTGGTTGGTTAGTCATTAAGTCATGTACTACTCATTTATGACCCCATGGACTGTAGCCCGCCAGGCTCCTCTGCCCATGGGATTTCCCAGGCAAGAATACTGGAGTGGGTTGCCATTTCCTTCTCCATGGTATTTTTCTGACCCGGGGATCAAACCCAATACATGCATAAAGATTGACTGAATAAAAATAAATGACATAACTTTTAAATATCCTCCCCCTATAGTTATAGTTGAAAGTTATAGTTGAAAGTTCCACTTTGAAAATAATAGCTGAGTAAGAAATATCTCAATTAGTTCATTTTCTATAGAAAATATATGGCTTGAATTATTAGCAAGTAAGATGAAAAAAGACCATCATTTATGAAACCAGCAGGCAATGCATATTTGGCTCCCAATGATAAATTTAAGGAAATTCATACATAATTAGCATGAGCCTCCACCAGCTCTAAGCTCAGAGAACAAAGGTTGTCACACTATGCAGAGTATCACATGAACCAGCTATGCCCTAGGGCTCACAGCAGCATTTCTGCTTAGATAGAAAATAAAATCCTAAGAGGCCTTACTGAGATGAAATTATTATTGTAGAAAAAAAGCATCAAAAGTTGTCGAAGCTCCTGCCCCATGTTCACCTTTAGAACATCAGAATCCAGGTCTTATCAGCAGAGGATCTCAAGTTAAACTATGCCAGAATGACTAAAACAATGAGTAAAATAGAAACACTAAGAGGGATATCCCTGGATAGAGACGAAAGTGGCAATTCTGTGTCCTTGATAGTGAAGGAGGGATAACAAACCACAGCGATTAACTGAAACATTAATATTTCCATTGAATGTTTACACCAATGTTTATTTATTCAATACCTGCTTACTGAGGGTCTATTTGTGCCATGTATATCATCTTATATGAAAGGCAAAAATAGAGGACAGTATAAAGTCCAGGCAAGGGGATGTAGAATGATATCTAAAATAAGAAGAAGACATTTTAGGTACACTCAGTTCTACGAGAACATTAAAAACATCCAACCTGGGCATGAGAAATGGGGATAGCTTCCAGTGGAGGAAGCAATTTCTAATCTGAGAACAGTAGGATGAATGACAGCCAGAAAACGAAGAACTTTCTAGAAGAAATAAAACCAGAGCTCAATTTATTATTTTTTTTTTTTACAAGCCTTGTTGTGGAGCTTGTACTGGAGAACTTGAGAACAATTGCTACATGAACATCCTTCCTTTCGGTAAAGAGTTCCCCAAAGAAGGCATATAGAGGGCTTCTCTCATGGCTCAGTGGTAAAAAATCCGCCTGCCAGTGCAGGAAACCTGGGTTTGATCTCTGATCCAGGAAGGCCCCACATGCCGAGGAACAACTAAGCTCATGTTCCACAGCCCTTGAGCCTCTGTGCTAGAGCCCAGAAGCCCCCACTACTGAGCTCAGGTGCCACAGTGACTGAAGTCCACGCACCCTTGAGCCTGTGTCCCGCGACAAGAGAGGCCACCACAATCAGAAACCCATACACCTCCACTAGAGAGCAGCCCTTGCTCTCTGCAACTAGAGAAAAGCCTGCACAGCTGTGAAGACCCAGTACAACTAAAAATTAATTAGCTAATTTAAAAAATACAGCTCCAACGATGCTCTAGAAAAGAATTTTTTTTTTTTTATTAAAGGGAACACAAACAGATATTTCCTCTCTAAAACTCCAGGGATTTAAGATTCTACAAGAGATCAAAACTTAGCCAACCAGAGCAGACTGTACCTATGACATAATCCTGGCTGTATTTTGCCTTTCTTTTGTTCTATTTTCTGAGCACAAATTGTGTAAAGTCTCCAATATCCTCACAAAATTCCATTTCTGTGTAAGGTAGCCCAAGTTGGTTTCTTTTATTTACAATCAAATTCGCTGATAATTTAGTACTTACAGAATTTTAAGCAGAAAATTGGTAAACAGAGATTTACACTTCAAGACAATATGTCTAGCAACACATTGTGTAACAGGAAGAAGGGTGGTTTTGCTGGAGCTGAGGTTGCAAGCAGCCAACCTAAAGATTCTGATGGCCATTTATAGTAGCGGTGTTGGGCAAAAACAATAGAGATAATGGCTGAGAACTTATAGATATGTAGGGTTAAGGGGAAGGAGAAATGATTGCTTTCTTCAATCTCATGAAAAACATTTCCTGACCAACTTCTGAATACACATTTATGGTATAGGCAACTATGTGGAAACTCTGTCAAAGAAGTCTAAGAAACAAAAAGAGAGTAAACCTAATGGACGTATCAAAAAGAATATGGCAGCAGTGGAACAGTTAGAATTTGAATAAGTAAAAACTTACCTCTTTACTAACTGAGCCACCAGGGAAGCCCAAAACCCTACTTCAAAGTGGCTTAAACTGTACCGGATTTTTGTTGGAGTTCGGAGGTAGATTGTTGATTTATTCCAGAAGCTAAGACTAACTTTCCCTGAATCATGCTCGACTCTTTCATCATATTTGGGTGCTTTTTCTTATTCGGATGATATGAATGAGGTAGAGCAGTTTGGGGCAACACATCTGTGCTTGAAAGTGCTCAGAAGGAAGAAACGACTTCTTTTTGTAACTGTCTCTTAAGGGAAAGAACATATTTTCCAAAAGCGAAAATTCGTCCCCTTTTATCATGGGTTATATATCAGGGCATGTGTCTATAGGGGAGCAAACTTTTCCACCCCAAAATATCTCTTTGGAATGGTGATCATTTCCAGCCGAAAATAATCAAGCCCCAAAAGACTCAGGGAGAAACTCTGATCATCTCTCTAACTGCCTAAAGGATATAGAGGACTCAGTCCATGAAGGAAGCTGTCACCATAGAATCACTGTCATGCGAGTTAGGTGTGTAAACACGGAGGAACCCAGCACAGTCTGCTGTTGAAAATTCTTCGCTGTGTCCCATTGTCTCTGTTTGGTCCAGCAAACATTTGTCTACCAAACATTTTGCTTTTCCATTGCCTTCTTCCCCTTTGAGTTCCTAAACCACTACCCTCAACATTCCCTTTTGTCTTTAGCTGAAGATGGTATTTAAGGGAGGGATTCAATCATCTTGATGAGTTACTCAGCTTTTCTGAATCTCTCCCATATGTACATGTTATTAAACTTTTGTGTGGTTTTCTATTAATCTGTCTCACATCAGTTTAACTCTTAGGCCAACCAGAAGAACTTAGAAGGCTGCAGGAAAATCTCTCCCTCCCCAATGTGTCCATTCCTGAAATAATTATTGTGGCTGGGTGAGTGACATGTGTCACAGGGTTAGATGTGGGTTCTTCTAGCAAGACTGATAAAGTGTGTAATAGTAAAAAGAAAACAAAAGAAGGATACAAATACACAGTGTTTCTCACAGGGGCAATATGATGATAGTACATTAGAAGATGATTTTTGATAAGAGAATATTATAAACCACTTTATGCCAATATATCTAAAAATATAGATAAGCAATTGTGTGTAAAGAATACATTACAGGGGCTTCCCTGGTGGCTCAGTGGGAAGGATCCACATGCCAGTGCAGGAGACTTGGGTTTGATCCCTGATTCAAATGGATTCCACACACTGAGGAGCAACTCAGCCTGTGCACCAAAACTACTAACCCTGTGCTCTAGAGCCTGGGAGCCCCAACTACCAAACCCATATGCTGCAACTATGGAAGCCCACAGGCCCTAGAGACCATGTTCTGCAGCAAGAGAAGCCACGGCAATGAGAAGCCTACTCACTGAAACAAGAGAGTAGCCCCCGCTAACTGCAACTAGATAAACCCCCACACAGCAATGAAGACCCAGCACAGCCAAAAGTAAATTTAAAAATATATAAGTAAATAAAAGAATACACTACAAAACTTGATTTAATAAGTAGAAAAGCTGAATAAATCAGTAGACATTAAAATTTAATCATGTAAAAAAAAACCTTTGTCTAAAATTGTCATTCAATCCAGATCATTGTAGAGTTAAGTTTTACCAGACATTAGAAGTATAAGTAATTTCTATATTACTAAAATATTTTAGAGATTAAAAAATATATTAAAAACTATCTTAATCATTTTGTGTATCTAATATAACATATATGGAAATTAGGCAATGGCATAAAAATTAAAGCTCATTTTTAAAGATACATGAAGAAATATAAAGAAAACATGGAAATCAAATTCAACCTAATAGAGTATTGGAAAATACCAAGAAATGTTTATTCTGGAATGCAAGATTGATACATTTTAAAAATTAGCATTTCAAAATAAAACATCTATTAAACTGAAAGGTTATATGATGAAGAAAAATAGGTGCAGGAAAAAAAAAGCATTTGAAAAATATTTAGTATTTAAGAATCAAAGGGAGCATTTTTACCTAATAAAGTTTTGACAAAAATCTACAGGAATATTAAAAGTAAAAAGTAAGGGTCACTTCTACCAACATCAGAAATTTAAAAGTAGGGTTTTATTATCATTCAATTATTGAATGTTGCACTAGATGATCTGGCCAATATTATAATTTAAAAAATAAATAAATATGAAGAATACAAAAAACATTTACAAAATAGTTGTTATTTACACAAAAAATCAAGACAATCCTAGCCATCACTCAGTTGAATAAAGAGTTTAGTAAATCTGTTGAAGATGAAAAAAATAACTAAAATCATTAGAATTTTTAGAAACAAGCAATAGAAAATTAGAAAATGCTTATATAAAATGTAGACATTTGTAAGCAAAGAAAATTATCTCAGTACCCATTAGGAGTAAGCCTAATAAAAATTGTGTGAGGCCTGCAAAGAAATAATTACAAAATATTAAAGAACACAAAAGATGAATAAGTGAGGAAATACATTATATTCCTATTTATATGGAAAGCAAAACTTTTAACATCTCAGTATTGGTCAATTTTGTATGGTAGGCACTTGGCATTTGTTATGTTACTTAGTGTATCTTGCCTTTTTATTTATCTATTTACTTTTCAAAACAAAGACAAATCAGTAAAAGAAACTTTATATCTCCACAAAGAAAACTATACTTTACTTCATGAAATAATGGCAGAAATTTCCTACTAAGGCTATTTTAGAAGTAAAATTTGACAGAATTATTATATTCCTAGAACCAAGGCAAATGTTTCATGTGGGGTGTCTGCCTAAAAATATTTGCTGACTGAGATCAGGAAATGTTAAAGTCTACTTAAAAGTATGTAAAGAGAATTGAACAGTAGAATTAAAACCTTAGATAAAAACTTCCAAATTGACTTTCTGCTCCCTTTTTTATTAAAATGATTACGTCAACGTATACTATTAAGATGAGTATATGATAAAATTGTGATAATTTTTCACTTCTTCAGAAAAAAACAAATAAGCTAATGTGATTGAAATGCTAATGTGTTTATGAAGCAAAAGGAAGGTGAGTTTTTTTTTTTTTTGGATTCTGTTTGCTAGAATTTTATTAAGGATTTTTGCATCTATGTTCATCAGTGATATTGGCCTGTAGTTTTCCTTTTTTGTGACATCTTTGTCTGGTTTTGGAATTAGGGTGATGGTGGCCTCATAGAATGAGTTTGGAAGTTTACCATCTTCTGCAATTTTCTGGAAGAGTTTGAGTAGGATAGGTGTTAGCTCTTCTCTAAATTTTTGGTAGAATTCCGCTGTGAAGCCGTCTGGTCCTGGGCTTTTGTTTGCTGGAAGATTTCTGATTACAGTTTCGATTTCCGTGCTTGTGATGGGTCTGTTAAGATCTTCTATTTCTTCATGGTTCAGTTTTGGGAAGTTATACTTTTCTAAGAATTTGTCCATTTCTTCCAAGTTGTCCATTTTATTGGCATATAGCTGTTGGTAGTAGTCTCTTATGATCCTTTGTATTTCTGTGGAGTCTGTTGTGATCTCTCCATTTTCATTTCTAATTTTGTTGATCTGATTCTTCCCCCTTTGTTTCTTGATGAGTCTGGCTAATGGCTTATCAATTTTGTTTATCTTCTCGAAAAACCAGCTTTTAGTTTTGTTGATTTTTGCTATGGTCTCTTTTGTTTCTTTTGCATTTATTTCTGCCCTAATTTTTAAGATTTCTTTCCTTCTACTGACCCTGGGGTTTTTCATTTCTTCCTTCTCTAGTTGCTTTAGGTGTAGAGTTAGTTGATTTATTTGATTTTTTTCTTGTTTCTTGAGGTACGCCTGTATTGCTATGAACCTTCCCCTTAGTATTGCTTTTACAGTGTCCCATAGGTTTTGGGTTGTTGTGTTTTCATTTTCATTCGTTTCTATGCATAATTTGATTTCTTTTTTGATTTCTTCTGTGATTTGTTGGTTATTCAGAAGCGTGTTGTTTAGCCTCCATATGTTGGAACTTTTAATAGTTTTTTTCCTGTAATTGAGGTCTAATCTTACTGCATTGTGGTCAGAGAAGATGGCTGGGATGATTTCAATTTTTTTGAATTTACCAAGGCTAGATTTATGGCCCAGGATGTGATCTATCCTGGAGAAAGTTCCATGTGCACTTGAGAAAAAGGTAAAATTGATTGTTTTGGGGTGGAAACTCCTGTAAATATCAATTAAATCTAATTTGTCTATTGTATCATTTAAAGTTTGTGTTTCCTTGTTAATTTTCTGTTTAGTTGATCTATCCATATGCGTGAGTGGAGTATTAAAGTCTCCCACTATTATTGTGTTATTGTTAATTTCCCCTTTCATACTTGTTAGTATTTGCCTTATATATTGTGGTGCTCCTATGTTGGGTGCATATATATTTATGATTGTTACGTCTTCTTCTTGAATTGATCCTTTGATCTTTATGTAGTGTCCTTCTTTGTCCCTTTTCACATCCTTTATTTTGAAGTCTATTTTATCTGAAATGAGTATTGCGACTCCTGCTTTCTTTTGGTCTCCGTTTGCATGGAATATGTTTTTCCATCCTTTCACTTTCAGCCTGGGTGTGTCTCTAGTTTTGAGGTGGGTCTCTTGTAGACAGCATATATAGGGGTCTTGTTTTTGTATCCATTCAGCAACCCTTTGTCTTTTGGTTGGGGCATTCAACCCATTTACATTTAAGGTAATTATTGATAAGTATGATCCCGTTGCCATTTACTTTGTTGTTTTGAGTTTGTGTTGAAACATCCTTTCTGTGTTTCCTGTTTAGAGAAGATCCTTTAGCATTTGCTGGAGAGCTGGTTTGGTGGTGCTGAATTCCCTCAGCTCTTGCTTGTCTGTAAAGCTTTTGAATTCTCCTTCATATCTGAATGAGATCCTTGCTGGGTACAGTAATCTGGGTTGTAGATTATTCTCTTTCATTACTTTAAGTATGTCCTGCCATTCCCTTCTAGCCTGAAGGGTTTCTATTGAAAGATCAGCTGTTATCCTTATGGGGATCCCCTTGTGTGTTATTTGTTGTTTTTCCCTTGCTGCTTTTAATATTTGTTCTTTGTGTTTGATCTTTGTTAATTTGATTAATATGTGTCTTGGGGTGTTTCGCCTTGGGTTTATCCTGTTTGGAACTCTCTGGGTTTCTTGGACTTCTGTGACTATTTCTTTCCTCAATTTAGGGAAATTCTCAACTATTATCTCCTCGAGTATTTTTTCATGGCCTTTCCTTTTATCTTCTTCTTCTGGGACTCCTATGATTCGAATGTTGGGGCGTTTCATATTGTCCCAGAGGTCCCGGAGGTTTTCCTCATTTCTTTTGATTCTTTTTTCTTTTTTCCTCTCTGCTTCGTTTATTTCCATCATTCTATCTTCTACCTCACTTATCCTATCTTCTGCCTCCGTTATTCTACTGTTGGTTCCCTCCAGAGTGTCTTTTATCTCCTTTATTTCATTATTCATTCTATATTGATTCCTTTTTATTTCTTCTAAGTCCTTGATAAACATTTCTTGCATCTTCTCAATCTTTGTCTCCAGGCTATTTATCTGTAACTCCATTTTGCTTTCAAGATTTTGGATCATTTTTATTATCCTTATTCTAAATTCTTTTTCAGATATATTCCCTATCTCCTCCTCTTTTGTTTGGCTTTGTGGGCATTTCTCATTTTCCTTTACTTGCTGAGTATTTCTCTGCCTTTTCATCTTGTTTAGATTGCTGTGTTAGGCGTGGCCCTTCTGTATTCTGGTAGTATGAAGTTCCTCTTTGTTGTGGAGGTTCCTCACTGCGGTTGGGGTTGGACAGTTGGCTTGTCAAGGCTTCCTGGTTGGGGGAGCTTGTGTCGGTGTTCTGGTGGGTGGAGCTGGATTTCTGCTCTCTAGAGTGCAATGGAGTGACCAGTATTAATTTTTGAGATGTCTATGGATTTGGTGTGCCTCTGGGCAGCCTGTATATTGATGCTCAGGTCTATGTTCCTGCGTTGCTGGAGAATTTGCGTGGTATGTCTTGCTCTGAAACTTATTGTCTCTTGGGTGGAGCTTGGTTTCAGTGAATTTATGGAGGCTATTGGATGGTCTCTTATTAATTAATGTTTCCCCTGGCTTTCAGTCTTATTCTTGCAGTAGCCTGAAGACTTCTCCTTCCATACAGCCTCAATAATAAAACTTTTAGGTTAATGGTGAAAAGATTCTCCACAGTGAGGGATACCCAGAAAGGTTCACTGAGTTACATGGAGAGATGATGTGGGGGGGGTGGGTTGAGGTGACCAGGAGGGGAAGAGGGGAATTCAAATGTGGAGAGAGCGATCTAGCCAGTAAGCACTTCCCTCTGTGCTTTCCACAGTTTGGAACCCTCAGAGTGATTCACAGAGATACATAGAGAGGGGGGAGGAAGGTAACAGAGGTGAGCATGAGTAGAAAGGGAGGAATTAAGAGGGGAGAGAGAGATCTGGGCAGTATCCTGTTCCTGAAGTGTTCTCCGGTACCCAGAACACCCTCAGAGATTCACAGAATTGGGTTGAGAAGAGAAGGAGGAGGGTGGGAGATAGAGGTTCCCTGAGGGAGAAGAAAGAGCATCAATAAGGGGAGAGAGTGATCAGGCCAGTGATCACACTCCTGAGTAAAAATGGGTCCTAAAGATTGGGTTCTTAAATGTACAAAGTTGATATCACATATGTAAAACAAAGATTAAAAATCTAGAGTAGAGGTTAGACTCTTATAAAACTTACAATCTAAAAAAAAAAAAAAAAGGAAACAGTGTAAAAAGAAAAAAAACAGTAAAACAGTAAAAAAGAAACAGTAAAAAAATGTAGAACAGGAAAGAAAACATTAAAAAAAAGAAAACACAAAAGGTATAAGATATATGTATGTAGTTTGCTTCAAAAATAGGGTTGTTTTTTTTTGCAAGTTAATAGTGGGTTATGAAAATGAAAGTTAAAGGTGTAATAGAGGACTTGAAGAAAAAGGAAAGAAGAGAAAAAAAAATTTTTTTTTTATTTAAAAAAAAAAAAAGTAAAAAATATATATATCCCAGACTTTCTCTGGAGCTGTTGTGAGCAGTGTGGGATCTGCTCAGTTTTAGATAGATCCTTATTCCTGCTTATACTTTTCAAGATCTATAGGTCCTTTTCAATGCAGTCGGTATTAACTACAGGGATCTTAATCTGTTGGCCTGTCCCTTCCAAAGCGCTTCCCTCTGTTTATTTGGCTTCTGTTTGGAGATCTCTTCAGTATCTAATTTCCGCCCTGCAACAAAGCGGTGGAGGTGTTCTCTTTAGGTTCGCTTGTTCAATCGTGCTGTGGGGAGGAAGGAACACTGCAATTCTGGCGTGTGTGTGGTAAGCTCGCAGTGTCTCGGCCTCACTGGGTTCGCCCCCGCTCCCGGCGTGTGTGCTTTCCCCGTCTACCCTGCTCAGGCTTCAGGTTACTCGGCGGGGGAGCGGGTCCTGAGCTGCGTGCACTTCCCAGGTCTAAGCCGCTCAGGTTCAGGCTCCCGGTTACTCCACAAAGGCGCAGACTCGGTTTCGCCCGCGGCTTGTGCC
Organism: Giraffa tippelskirchi; assembly: GCF_054371585.1. Taxonomy (NCBI): domain Eukaryota; kingdom Metazoa; phylum Chordata; class Mammalia; order Artiodactyla; family Giraffidae; genus Giraffa; species Giraffa tippelskirchi. The sequence goes on along the minus strand of NC_137278.1, from coordinate 110,405,130 downwards.
GTTCCCGGTCGGAGCTGCCCAGGCGGCCAGGAGTTTGGCGAGGGCGCTCTCCCCTATTGGGGCGGTGCGGCTTATCACCTCCCTGGTCCCCGCCTCGGTTTACGGGCGCACCCGGCTCCGGTGTGCTTTGTGTCGGTTCTGGGGAGCTGGTCTCTGGCTGCGACCCTCCCGGCGGCTGTCGACCCTCCGGGATCTCAGGTAGTCTTTGCTTAGAAACTGGGAGCCTGTTTGTAGTTTGGTAGGGGGTGCCCTCTCTGGAGCGGAGTTTGCCCCTTTCCGGCTCTGGCGGGCCCCGCCTGCCCGCTGTGTCCGGCGGGGGATGGGGCGGTCCGCAGCCGGCTAGCTCTCCTCTGGTATCGCTCAGTCCTTTGTTCTGTGAGCGGGCCAGCAGTGCCTTAGAGTTGGGCTTTTCGCGGGATAGTTCTCTCTCTCTGGCTGTCCCACAGTTTAGGTTACTATCTCACGTTAGCTCCCTCAGATTGCCCTCGGGGCACTCGGGCCCGGTCCTTACCCTAGGCAGTGCCGCCCGCTCCTCTCCGTTCAGCCCCCACTTGCTGGTGGCGGATGATGCGAGCGTCTGGGGTTCTTTGCTGGGAGTTCGGAAGGTGAGTTTTCAGGAAAATAATATTTATCAAGTTTTATCAATGTATTTTTCTAAACAGCCTCTGTCTTACTCATAGTTATTTCTGCTAGAACACTGAATTACATATATTTTTTGTCTGAAAGCTTATTAACACCTTTCAGAGTACCCATAAAACAGGATTATTTTCCATGAGAATTAATGAAGGACTTTTTTTACATCTTATTTCCAAACATTATTAGATATTTGACACTTTGGATGATTTAAATTACTTTTGATGAGCTAGAGATAGAGTTTTATCACATTTTTGGATCAAATTAAGAGAAAAGAAAATTGCATAGTGGTTTTATTTTCTCACCAAGACTAGATTAAACTGAAATGGGAATAATAGAGTAGATTTTCTTTTTTTTTTTAAACCAAAGAATTTGTCTCCAGGGGTTAAATATCAACATGTTATAGGAATCTTGAATTTAGCATTATTTTAAACTTTACAGTTACTTTAGAATTACTTTAAACTTAAAGAGTACTTTAAACTTTAACTAAAGAATAAACTTTAGAATTACTTTAACTTAATAATTTTAAACTTTATTGTCTCTAAATGTTTTCCCAACTGATTAAAATAAGATATTAATTCTGCCTGAAACCTGATCTCAGGATTTGTGAGAACCATGCTTAGAATCTCACTCTGCTAGATTTGTAGAGACATTTAGATCATATAGCCAAAGCTTCTTCCCAATGAATAAATGATTTCCTTACATAACAATAACAGCAAATAGGCCAGCTTCTACTTAAGCGCTGCCAAGTGCTTATAAACTTTCACAGATACCCCATATGACCTAATCAGTTCAGTTCGGTCGTTCAGTCAAGTCTGACTCTTTGCAACCCCATGGACTGTAGCACACCAGGCTTCCCTGTCCATCACCAACTCCTGGAGTTTACTCAAACTCATGTCCACTGAATTGGTGATGCCATCCAACCATCTCATCCTCTGTTATCCCCTTCTTCTTCCACCTTCAATCTGTCCCAGCATCAGGGTCTTTTCAAATGAGTCAGTTCTTCGCATCAGGTGGCCAGAGTGTTGGAGCTTCAGCTTCAGCTTCAGTCCTTCCAATGAAAAATCAGGACTGATTTCCTTTGGATTGACTGGTGTGATCTCCTTGCAGTCCAAGGGACTCTCAAGAGTCTTCTCCAACACCTCAGTTCAAAAGCATCAATTGTTCGGTGCTCAGCTTTCTTTATGGTCCAACTGTCACATCCATACATGACTACTGGAAAAACTATAGCTTTGACTAGACGGACCTTTGTTGGCAAAGTAATGTCTCTGCTTTTTAATATGCTGTCTAGGTTGGTCATAGCTTTTCTCCAAGGAGCAAGCATCTTTTAATTTCATGACTGCAGTCACCATATTCAGCGATTTTGGAGCCTCCCAAAAAATAAAGTTTCTCATTATTTCCATTGTTTCCCCATCTATTTTTCCTGAAGTAATGGGACCAGATGCCATAATCTTAGTTTTCTGAATGTTGACCTAATACCCAATACCAATATTTCCCTTTCTCCTTATTCCCTCAAACCAGACAGTGAAGGGCAAATAGAAACAAATCTGGACTTAGATAACAAGAGACATTATTTAAAAGAAAGACTATTGCAATAGGGAGAGCTCTTCAATCTTAGAAATCAAAATCTCCAAATCAAATTGTAAAAAAAAGTTTGTTTTTATAAGGAGTGGATAAGCAATAAGTATACAGAGTTCCAGAGAAGAGCAAGGAGAGATAAGAAAACCTTCTGAAGTGAGCAAAGCAAAGAAATAGAGGAAAACAATACAATGGGAAAGACTATAGATATTTTCAAGAAAACTGGAGATATCAAGGGAATATTTCATGTAAGAATGGGCATGATAAAAGACAGAAATAGTAAGAACCTAACAGGAGCAAAAGAGATTAAGAAGAGATGGCAAGATAGTAAAGATTAATAAAATTAAAAGCTAGTTCTTTGAGAAGATAAGTAAAATTGACAAGCCTTTAGCCAGACTCATCAAGAAAAAAAGAGAAGAATCTAATCAACAAAATTAGAAATGAAAAAGGAGAGGTTACAACAGACAATGTAGAAATACAAAGAATTATAAGAGACTATTATGAACAACTATGGCAATAAAATGGACAACCTGGAAGAAATGGACAGATTATTAGAAAAGTTCAGTCTTCCAAGACTGTACCAGGAAGAAATAGAAATTATGAACAACCCAGTTACAAGCACTGAGATTAAAGCTGTGATCAAAAATCTCCACAAAAAACAAAAGCCCAGGGCCAGATGGCTTCATAGGAAAATTCTATCAAACATTTAGAGAATAGCTAATGCCTATCCTTCTAAAACTCTTTCAAAAATTTGCAGAGAAAGGAACATTTCCAAACTCATTCTATGAGGCCAATATCACTGATGAACATAGATGCAAAAATCCTCAAAAAAATTTTAGCAGATTTCAGCAACACATCAAAAAGCTCATACTCCATGATCAAGTTGGGTTTATTCCAGGAATGCAAAGATTCTTCAATATATACAAATCAAGCAATGTTATACACCATATTAACAAACTGAAAGATAAAAACCATATGATCATCTCATGATCAGATGCAGAAAAAGGCTTTGACAAAATTCAGCAGCCACTTAGTATTAAAACTCTTCAAAAGATGGGCATAGAAGGAACCTACCTCAACATAGTAAAGGCCATATATGATAAGCCTATAGCAAACATTATTCTCAATGGAGAAAAAGTGAAAGCATTCTTCCTAAGATCAGGAAGAATACAAGGGTGTCCACTTTCACCACTATTATTCAACATAGTTTTGGAAGTCCTAGCTACAGCATTAAGAGAAGAAAAAGAAATAAAAGGAATCCAGATTGGAAAAGAAGAAGTAAAGCTCTCACTGTTTGCAGATGGCATGATACTGTACATAGAAAACGATAAAGATAGTACCAGAAAATTACTAGAGCTAATCAGTGAAATTAGCAAATTTGCAGGATACAAAATCAATACAAAGAAATCACTTGCATTTCTATATACTAACAATGAAAAATCAGAAAGAGAAATTAAGGAATCAATCCCATTCACCATTACAACAAAAAGAATAAAATATCTAGGAATAAACTTACCTAAGGAGAAAAAAGAACTGTACACAGAAAATTATAAGACACTAATGAAGAAATCAAAGATGACATAAACAGATGGAGAGATATTTCATGTTCCTGGGTAGGAAGAATCAATATTGTGAAAATAGCTATACTACCAAATGCAATCTACAGAGTTGATGCGATCCCTATCAAATTACCAATGGCATTCTTCACAGAACTAGAACAAAAAATTTCACAATTCATATGGAAACACAAAAGACCCTGGCTAGCCAAAGAAGTCTTGAGAAAGAAGAATGGAGCTGGAGGAATCAAGCTTTCTGACTTCAGATTAAACTACAATGTTACAGTCATCAAGACAGTATGGTACTGGCACAAAAACAGAAATACAGACCACTAGAACAAGATAGAAAGCCCAGATATAAACCCACGCACCTATGGGTACCTTATTTTTGACAAAGGAGACAAGAATATACAATGGGGCAAATATAGTCTCTTCAATAAATGGTGCTGGGAAAACTGGACAGCTACACACAAAAGAATGAAATTAGAACACTTCCTAATACCATACACAAAGATAAACTCAAAATGGATTAAAGACCTAAATGTAACACCAGAGACTATAAAACTCTTAGAGAGAAACATAGGCAGAACACTCGATGATGTTAATCGAAGCAAGATCCTCTATGACCCACCTCCTAGTAACAGAAATAAAAACAAAAGTAAACAAGTGGGACCTAAAAAGCTTTTGCCCAACAGAAGAAACTATAAGCAGAGTGAAAAGACAATGCTCAGGATGAGAGAAAATAACAGCAAATGAAACAATTGACAAAGGATTCATTTCCAAAATATAAAAGCAGCCCATATAACTCAATATCAGAAAAACAAACAACCCAATCAAAAAGTGGGAAAGAGACCTAAACAGACATTTCTCCAAAGGAGACACACATGTGGCTAACAAACACATGAAAAGATGTTCAATGTCACTCATTATTAGAGAAATGCAAATCAAAACTACAATGAGATATCACCTCACACTGGTCAGAATGGCCATCATCAAAAGGTCTGCAAACAATAAATGCTGGAGAGGGTGTGGAGTAAAGGGAACACTCTTGCATTGCTGGTGGGAATGCAAATTGATACAGCCACTATGGACGATGGTAGGGAGATTCCTTAAAAAACTTGGAATAAAACCACCATATGACCCAGCAATCCGACTCCTAGACATATACCCCAAGGAAATCAAAATCGAAAAAGACACATGTATACTACTGTTCTTTGCAGCACTATTTACAATAGCTAGAACATGGAAGCAACCTAGATGTCCATCAACAGATGAACGGATAAAGAAGCTGTGGTACATATACACAATGGAATATTACTCAGCTATAAAAAGGACCACATTTGAGTCAGTTCTGATGAGGTGGATGAACCTACAACCTATTATACAGAGTGAAGTGAGTCAGAAAGAGAAAGATAAATATCATATTCTAATGCATATACTCAGAATCTAGAAAATTGGTACTGAAGAATTTATTTAAAGGGAAGCAATGGAGAAACAGACATAGAGAATATACTTATGAACATTGGGAGAGGGGAAGAGAGGGTGAGATATAGGGAAAGAGTAACATGGAAACTTACATCATCATATGTAAAATAGATAGCCAATGGGAATTTGCTGTATGGCTCAGGAAACTCAAACAGGGGCTCTGTATCAACCTAGGGGGTGGGATGCGGTGGGAGATGGGAAGGAGGTTCAAAAGGGAGGGGACATATATATACCTATGGCTGATTCATGCTGAGGTTTGACAGACAACAACAAAATTCTGTAAAGTAATTATCCTTCAATAAAAAAATAAATTAAAAAGAAGAAGAAGAGGAGGTAAGAATAAACAGAAGAACTATACAAAGGTCTTAATGAGCCAGATAACCAAGATGGTGGGGTCAGTCACCTAGAGTTTGACATTCTGGAGTGTGATATCAAGTGGCCCATGGAAAGCAGTACTACAAACAAGCTGGTGGAGGTGTTGGAATTCCAGCTATTTAAAATCCTAAAAGATGATGCTGTTAAAGGGCTGCATTCAAAATGTCAGTAAATTTGGAAAACTCACCAGCGGCCACAGGACTGAAAAAGGTCAGTTTTTATTCAATCACAAAAAAGATCAACGCCAAAGAATGCTCAAGCTGCCGTATAATTGTTCTCATTTCATATGCTAGCAAGGTTATGCTCAAAGAATGCTCAAGCTGCTGTATAATTGTTCTCATTTCACATGCTAGCAAAGTTATGCTCAAAATCCTTCAAGTTAGGCTTTAGCAGTACATGAACTGAGAACTTAAAGATGTACAAACTGGATTTAGAAAAGGTAGAGGAACCAAGATTGAATTGTCAACATTTGTTGGATCATGAAGAAAGCAAGGGAGTTCCAGAGAAACATCTACTCCTGTTTCATTAGCTACCCTAAAGCCTTTGACTGTGTGGATCACAACAAACTGTGAAAAATTCTTAAAGAGACGGGAATACCAGAGCACCTTATCTGTCTCCTGAGAAATATGTATGCGGGTCAAGAAGCAACAGAACCAGACATGGGACAAGTGACTGGTTCCAAATCAGGAAAGGAGTATATCACCCTGCTTAATTAACTTCTATGTGGAGTACATTATGTGGAATGCCAGGCAGACAAATCACAAGCTGGAATCAAGATTGCCAGGAGATATGCAACAAACTCAGACATGCAGATGATTTCACTCTAATGGCAGAAAGCAAAAAAGAACTAAAGAATCTCTTGATGAGGGTGAAAGAGGAGTGAAAAAGCTGGCTTGAAACTCAACATTAAAAAACCTAAGATCTTGTCATCCAGTCTCATCACTTCACGGCAAACAGATGGGAGGAAAATGGAAACAGTGACAGGTTTTCCTTTTGTGGGCTCCAAAATCACTGCAGACACTGACTGCAGCCATAAAACTAAAAGACACTTGCTCCTTCGAAGGAAAGCTATGACAAACCTAGCTGCTAAGTCGCTTCAGTCTTGGCCAACTCTGTGTGACCCCATAGATGGAAGCCCATCAGGCTTCTCCGTCCCTGGGATTCTCCAGGCAAGAACAGTGGAGTGGGTTGCCATTTCCTTCTGAGCATCTCTGGGAGACAGTGGAGGACAGAGGAGGCTGGCATGCTACAGTGCATGGAGTCATAAAGAATCGGACACGATTTGGTGACTGAACAACAACAAAGCAGTAAGTAAGAGGAAGTCAGCAAAAAAGAGGGAGTAAACACTCCATGTTCTGCAAGGGTGGACAGGGTTGTCTTGTGGTCAGCCGCTTCTCAGCATATGCTGATAGGTGGGTGTGTTCTGCATTTTAGTGGTAGTTTTTGCTTGGAGGCAAAATGATGTTCTTGGCCTTCAGGGAAAGATATGAGCCAGACAAATCTTGGACAAGATAAGGCAGAAGTTTAAACTTGGGAAATTATGAGCACTTGATGATGGGCAATGGTGTGTATTTGGAGGGTGGCTATGTGGTGTAGTCTGAACAATAAGAGGTAAGCGGAAGTTGACTTCTGTTTTGTCCTCCTGATAAAAAGAGAGGAACCCATTTAGCTGGCAAACATCTTTTACAGACATGTATCGAGAAGTAGACCAACAATGTAAGGAGTATGAGGAAGAAAGATACAAATACAGGATGAGAAAAGGATTCAGGTCACTATTGGTATCATTGAATCATCATAAATGTCAGGATGAATTTCTTTTGCAAAAAAAATTAAATGCTGTTACAGTATGTGAACCGTGAACTTCTAGATGTTCGAGCTGGATTTAGAAAAGTGAGAGGAACCAGGGATCAAATTGCCAACATCTGCTGGATCATCAAAAAAGCAAGAGAGTTGCAGAAAAAAGATGTACTTCTGCTTTATTGACTATGCCAAAGCCTTTGATTGTATGGATCACAACAAACTGTAGAAAATTCTTCAAGAGATGGGCATACCAGACCACTTGACCTGCCTCCTGAGAAATCTGTATGCAGGTCAAGAAGCAACAGTTAGACCTAGACATGGAACAACAGACTGTTTCCAAATCAGGAAAGGAGTATGTCAAGGCTGTATATTGTCACCCTGATTATTTAACTTATATGCAGAGTACATCGTAAGAAATACTGGACTGGATGAAGTAAAAGCTGGAATCAAGATTGCTGAGAGAAACATCAATAGCCTCAGATATGCAGATGACACCACCCTTATGGCAGAGAGCGAAGAAGAACTAAAGAGCCTCTTGATGAAAGTGAAAGAGGAGAGTGAAAATGTTGGCTTAAAGCTCAACATTCAGAAACCTAAGATAATGGCATCTGATCCCATCACTTCATGGCAAATAGATGGGGAAACAGTGGAAACAGTGGCAGACTTTATTTTGGGGGGCTCCAAAATCACTGCAGATGGTGACTGCAGCCATGAAATTAAAAGACACTTGCTACTTGGAATAAAAGTTATGACCAACCTAGACGGCATATTAAAAATCAGAGAGATTACTTTGCCAACAAAGGTCTGTCTAGTCAAAGCTATGGGTTTTCCAGTAGTCATGCATGTATGGATATGAAAGTTGGACTATAAAGAAAACTGACCACCAAGGAATTGATGCTTTTGAAATGTGGTGTTGGAGAAGACTCTTGAGAGTCCCTTGGACAGTAAGGAGATCTGACCAGTCCATCCTAAAGGAAATCAGTCCTGAATATTCACTGGAAGGACTGATGCTGAAGCTGAAACTACAATACTTTGGCCACCTGATGCAAAGAGTTGACTCATTTGAAAAGACCTTGATGCTGGGAAAGATTGAAGGCGAGAGGAGAAGGGGATGACAGAGGATGAGATGGTTGGATGGCCTCACCGACTCAATGGACATGAGTTTGAGTAAACTCTGGGAGTTGGTGCTGGACAGGGAGTCTGGCGTGTTGCAGTTCATGCTGTTGCAAAAAGTTGGATATGACTGAACTGAACTGAACTAAACTTTAAGTAACAGCAGTCAGAGTTCTGTTATGCAGCTAAACACAATATTAACTGACATATTTTTTTTAATAATCTATTCTAGAAATTTGCCAGAAATCAACATTAGTTTATTACAGTTTTAAGACCTCTAAAATCTCCATTTGTTTACTCATTAATCATGTCCAACTCTTTGCGATCCCTTAAACTGTGGCACATCAGGCTTCCCAGTCCTTCACTATCTCTCAGAGTTTGCTCAAACTTATCTCCATTCTACTGCACTATCTTTTTTAGTTTTCACTCATATTTGTCACCAATACTGTGGATTTTCAGTTATTTTTCATTGTTATTTTCAAAGATAAGTAATTCTTACCTTCATTTTCTAATTCCTATGGATTCATTTCTTTTATTATCCTTATATTTTGCCTTTCACTTTAATTACTGATGCATAAATGTTAATATATATTTATTTACTAATGTTAATAAATATATAAGAAGCCAAATGTTCAGTTACTGTTAGTATATATTTTTTATTCTGCATTCTGTCAGTGCCTTTCACTTGCTAGATAGTCCATAAATACTTCTGAATAATTTCGTGATATTTCTAATTCTGAGAAATTATAAACATTGAGGGGTCTTGGAAAGCTCTCCTTTGGTTTTAATGGTATTTCAAAACATCACCAGTGTGCTAATAGCTACATGACAAGAATTAACCAAAACTAAATATGGATATCTTTCTGAAAGTCTTTTTTAAGTTAATTGAATTATTTCAATTGCCTTAGAGAAGTCCAATATTTAAATAAATCCTGAGGTGAAACCTTTTAGAAATGTAATAAGTCTCCCTTTGTTCAACCCATAATTTATCTGCTGGGTTTTTCTATTGCCCTAGGCAGAATTTGGAAGACATAAGCACTTGCTATAATCAGTTATATAAGTCTTAACCAGGATGTCAGCAAACAATTTGAATAGTTGTCAGGGAGACGAAGGAGAGACAAAGCAGGGGCACTGATAAGAAGCCGGTGCTCTTCCAATCAAGAATTCGAGTAAACAAGATGATTTTACCTGGAAGCAGCTTGATTCTACTGGCCAGCTTTGCCTAGGGTCGGTCTACATAGGTACCACTTTATGGTCGATGTAATGCTCACCCTCTACGTAAATCTGCATCTCTCCTGACTTATTTAATAAAGATTATCCTTGTATATATGTAGTTTTGAATTGTTAAAATTGGTTTTTATCAGACTTTTCTTCCATGTACATCTTGGGGTGATCAGTATGGTAGATAAAAGATCCGAATCAAGGCTTCATAACGTCCAAGATGCAATGCTGTAGGAACTGTATCCTATTATACGAAGATGATTAGAAAGCAAAATCCAGGCAATATGCCCTATCGCTGCCACAGTTAAACCAACTCCCTTAGGGAAGACACACATCAAAATAAGTTTTAAATGTGTCTATAAATAGACTTGTTTATTGTTTCCCTGATAGCTCAGTTGGTAAAGAATCCGCCTGCAATGCAGGAAACCCTGGTTGGATGCCTGACTCGGGCAGATCCGCTGGAGAAGGGATAGGCTATCCACTCCAGTATTCTTGGGCTTTCCTTGTGGCTCAGCTGGTATAGAATTTGCTTGCAAAGCGGGAGACCTGGGTTCGATCCCTGGGTTGGGATGATCCCCTGGAGAAGAGAAAGGCTACCCACTCCAGTATTCTGGCCTGGAGAATTCCATGGACTGTATAGTCCCTGGGGTCACAAAGAGTCAGACACAACTGAATGACTTTCACTTTCAGTGAAGGAAAAGATTAATCCAAAGAAAGAAAATATTAGCATTTTTTCATAATCAAAAAGTCATATATTGCAAGCAAAGTGAATGACCATAAAAGGCTAGCATTTTTCCTTTTAGGTATATAGGATATATAGAAAAATGGTTTATAATTAGGAATTCAATTATTTATAAGTAAATGAATGCTTCCAAATTTCATGTGTCTAAAACCAACATTCATTATTACATTCTAATTCTTTTAAAACATTTTCTTGGCAATTAACTGTGCATAATTCATTTTGTTTAGTGAAGCTTTTAATCATGAAATGCAAAATTAAGCTTCATGTTAGGTGCTGTATGAAAGACAATATATTCTAAATGAACAAAATTTCCACTTAAATACATGTAATACTGAGTTTTCTATCAATATATTATACTGCTCTTTAGATAAAGAGCTTCCCTGATAGCTCAGTTGGCTTCCCTGATAGCTCAGTTGGTAAAGAATCTTCCTGCATTGCAGGATACCCCAGTTCGAACCTGGGTCAGGAAGATTCACTGGAGAAGGTATAGGCTACCCACTCCAGTATTCTGGCCTGGAGAATTCCATGGACTCTATCGTCCATGGGGTTACAAAGAGTTGGACACGGCTGAGCGACTTTCACTTTCACGTTTTTACATTAAGACATAAAACAGTAACAATTATTGATGAGTAAAACTTTAAAACGTAAAAAGTGTCACCAAATCCTTTAAATAAACACAAAAATGTCTGGTTATCATTTGAAAGGCATTCGGTTCTAGGTACTTATAAATAATTTGCCTCTGAAAGAAGGCATATTTATTACAAGACTCTTACAAAGAAAGTGCCAGCTATTTTTAAATTGTTTTTATAAGCAACATTCAACTGTTATATTGATTAAGTTACAGTACAATTTGTTATGCATTTATAGCCAGGATTTGTGACCATAAGAACTCTGCAAATCAAGTCTATATAACATTTATTGCCAAGGTCTGCAGATTGAATTTAGGGAAGAATAAAAGAAAAAGAATTGGAAGGCAACTAAAAAAAAATACCTGTGGTAAAATAATTGTAGTAGTATGTTTAATATTGAACAAGTGAGAATTATTTTGCCAAACCTGAAATGTTTTTGTAGATCAACTGGCAATTATTTAAGGAGAGGAAACATTCTTGTACATTTTCATTTAGTCATTATCTCTTCAGTTCATCTCAGCTTTTATTACTTTGAAAAATCTAGAAAAATAGGCCATTTGCATTACATAATTACATCAGTGGACTTGCAAGTTTCAGCATTGCTTTCTTTGAAATCAGAGGGCATGTCAAGACCAATCGGTTATGGTGACTAATCATCACAGTCCCTGTGCCTGGGCTGCCCGCCCTCAGCTGAAGACCTCTGCCACCTGTCATTATTATGGGCTGTCCACAGGCTGGCTGACCCCAGCTTCCTCCAGCTCCTCCACAGCCCTTTAACACTCAATGATTAATGAACTGTAAAATAACAACCAGCCTTTGAGCAAGTCAAGATTCCCTCCTATGAATACTGAAAGAAAATGCAAAGTTTCTTCCCTGATGTTGTCAAGATTTCGTGGGCAGACTTTTCTTTTTCATTTCTTTTTTTGCCCTCCAGCTCTAGTGAATATTTTGTTGCCAATCAATGTAAGAATGAAAAAGTCAAACCACATATTCAAAGACCATTTCTTGTTTTCTATAGTAACCCTAAGGTGCTGCTTATAAGTTTTCATCATTTTATTCCAAACTGTACCAACTACTATGATTCATGATTTGCTCTTTCAGAACTTCCATCCTGGGCTGTACTTTGGCACAAGGGACTTTGGGTAAGACAGATAATTCAGTGAAGCAAACACAATTGAGAGCTGAGAACAGGCCGAAATCCCCACGCTTACATAACCGAGTGAGGGACGTTTAATGCATGTAGCAATGTTTTTTTCTAATGATAATATTGTTTCCTCTTAGAACATGCCAATACAGTACAGTGAGATCATAAGCTAAAGGGGAAAACCACAAGTTCAGGAAAAGAGAAAATAAAACAGAAGCCTAAGGAAAGAAAGATGAGAACTGGTTTAATGCTAGCACATTGATTTCTAGACATCTCATCCAAATTGCATTTCCCAGCAAACCTTTCTTGCTTAAGAATTCAATTCCAATTGATTTAAAAGATGCTCATGGATCTAGAGTACAAAAAACTAAAAGCGGACTTTAGATTTCAGTGAACTTGGATTTAGCAAATATATTGTAATTAAGTTCTTCTGTAAATGAAATAAATTTCTTCTCTTTTGCAACCATGCTTCTCATCTTTCTTTTTATTACAGAAAAATAGGAAATATGAAATAACACATGCTGTCCAAATTAAACTCTTTTAATTCTATCACTGGTTTATAAAATTGCACTGGTCAAAAACACATTTCTCATTTTTTCTTCTGTATTATATTTTATGGCTTTTGAAACATTTAAAATTCTATGTTCTATTCTTGTTGCTTATATTTCAAGAATAAATATTTTGGTATTCTCTGAACTGAAAATCAAATTCAGAACTCCTCAAGCATCTTATAAAAATGTCTTTCTCTTCCTTCCAACACACTAACTGACATACACAGTGCAGTTAACCCTTGAACAACACAGGTTTGAAATGCATGGATCCACTTACCTGTGGACTTTTTTGTTGATAATAAATACTACAGAATTTCATGAGGGCTTCTCTGGTGGCTCACATGGTCAATAATTGGCCTACAATACAGGAGACTCAGGTTTGATCCCTGGGTCAGAAAGATCCCCTGGAGAAAAGAATGGCAACTCACTCCAATATTCTTGCCTGGAGAGTTCTATGGACAGAGGAGCCTGATAGGCTACAGTCCATGGGGTTGCAGAGAGTCAGATATGACTGAGCGAGCAACTAACACTCATTTCACTTCACAGTACTTCATGACCTGAGGTTGCTTGAAACTTTCATGGATATGGAACTTCGAATAGGGAGAAACCACATATTTATGTATTGTTGTTGTCTAATCACTCAGTCATGTCCAGCTCTTTTGCGACCCCATGGACTGCAGTCCACCAGCCCCCTCTGTCTATGGAATTTCCCAGTCAAGTATAATGAAGTCGGTTGCCATTTCCTTCTCCTGCGCATGTTCCTGACCCAGGGATCCAACCTGCGTCTCCTGCATTGGCAGGTGGGTTCTTTACCACTGAGCCATCAGGGAAGCCCTATGTTTACGTGTGGCTAACTATAAATTATTCAAAGATTTTCTACTATGTGAAGGGTCACGGAACTACCTCTGCATTTTTCAAGGGTCAAATGTAATAGATTATGTTATTGTAAAGACAGTAATTTTTCTGAGATGTGAATCCACATCATGACATATCAGGATAGCTCAACATTTTGAGAGAGTATAAACATTATTTGTGAGAATTTAGAACAAGGATTATTAGTTACCCAACAGATTTTAGTTAATTGTCTTCAGATATAGTGACAAAAAAAAAAAATCTAACTACTTTGGGCATCAGAAAATATCTTTAAATTACTGCTATTTACGTTTCCTAAAAAATGAGTTTTGTTAAAACAGAAAAAAAAAGCTCACATTTTGTATTCTGATGAAAGTATAGCTTCAAATAGCTTCTATAGCTTTAGAGTCACAATTTTTGTCTCTAACTCCTCAGTACAGTGGAAGCAGCAACATGAAAAATCGATAGAGATTATGAATTGACCCATTCAGGATCAGTGCAACTGTTTGAATGCTTTAAAATGAATATTTATTGTAAAATTAGGTAAAAATGCTAGGTTATTCAGATTTTTCAAATTAATATTTTCCTCAAATGAATCTGGTCCTATTGCTGTAGAAGTTGGGGTGATCAAAGATATGTAATACAGGCTTAAAAGCTCTATTTAAAATTACCAAGTTTTTCACAATTGTTTCAAGAAATGAAACACTAGAACAAAATTTTTGAAAGCTCAGACAAGTTTTTTGTTTGTTTGTTGTTGTTTTTCCTTTATTTTTATTCATCCTCTGATAGCTTTCTCAGAGGACAATGCTCCACAGCCAGGGCACAAGATACCAGGAGTGCCCTGGTGAATCAAGGGAATGTGGTCCCTACAGTAACCATTCTCCTTATTGGATATGTGGCATCAGGTTAAGAAAGCAGCTCATGGGTTGGCCAGGTACCCCTTGATAGCCATTGACCCACCCACATACATCAGTTCAGTTCAGTACAGTCACTCAGTCATGTCCAACTCTTTGCAACCCCATGAACTGAGGCACGCCAGGCCTCCCTGTCCATCACCAACTCCTGGAGTTTACTCAAACTCATGTCCATTGGGTCGGTGATACCATCCTCCCATCTCATCCTCTGTTGTCCCCTTTTTCTCCCGCCTTTAATCTTTCCCAGCATCAGGGTCTTTTCAAATGAGTCAGTTCTTCACATCAGGTGGCCAAAGTATTGGGGTTTCAGCATCAGTCCTTCCAATGAATATTCAGGACTGATTGTATACTATAAGGATTCTTATTTTCATAAAGATATATTAAAGATTGATTAATTGGTACCAAAATTGGCCAAGGTTTAGGATTTACACCTCTTAGTTATTCAAAGCAATAGCCTATTTATATATTCACTGATTCATTCACTCATCCAAAAGCTACCGATACATATTAATTGATAGGCATTCTTCTGTTTGCCAAGAATGAAATAGTATACAGAGTCAGAAATATTGCCCAACCCCAAAGAACTTCCATCTAGTGGAAGAAAATGCAAAATATATAAGTTGACAAAATAAAAAAGAGAGATAATTTCATAAGTGCTCTGAATGAAATAAAAGATGCTGTTGCATTACCATGCCTTAAGTAGGAGAGAAACTAATTTTCTGAGTAGTTTAGAATAACTACTCTAGAGTGATGGGCTCCTCTGTCCATGGGGTTTTCAGGCAAGAATACTAGAGTAGGTAGCCATTCCCTTTTCCAGGGGACCTTCCCAACCCAGGGATCAAACCTAGGTTTCCTGCATTGTAGGCAGATTCTTTGCCATCTGAGACACTAGGGAAGCCCAGAGTGGTATACTAGAAAAGATTTTCTAAGAAAGTGTCATTTGAGTTGTGACATGAATGGTGAGTAGGAGCTAGTCATGCAAAAATTGAAGTAGTCCATGCAGAAAGGGCCAGGAAGGAAGAAATTTTCCTCTACCCTTCTATTAATAGGTTCCCCTGGCTGGCCTAAGAATTAAACAAAAAACAGGATTTTAGGAGTAGTGGTTTGGGACTTCAAAGGGGAGGAAGGCAATTGACATGGAGATGGAAAAGCAAATGTTTGGTAACCGAATGTTTGCTGGGCCAAGAAGAGACAATGGGACATAGAGAGGAGTTTTAAGTAATAGACCTTACTAGGTTCCTCCTGTTTATACAACTAGTTCATACTGTAATTATCTACGATGATGGCTCCCTTCCTGGAGCAGGTCTTCTATCTACATTTCTTTAGGCAGCTAGGGGGAAGGTTAACATTTCTTTCTGAGTCTTTTGGGCCTTAAAAATTGTCAGCATAAATTAATTCTCATGCCAAAGAGGCACATTTTGGGGAGACAAATTTTGCTTTCCTAAATGGCAAGGGGTTGAGATTGAAACACAATTGTTCGAAAACTAAAGAATGTTTAATATGGTACCATCTTTTCTTTCTTACATGCTACAATTTAAATTTTTGCAAAGGGAATGGAATGCAGAATGTTCAGAGATTTTGAGGGAACAAGAGCCTCACTTTCTTCTTTGAGGAGAGTAGACTATTTTGAAATTTGAAACTGGTTTATTGAAAATGTTTGGGAATTCATCCAATCTCTTATTTATCAACCATTATTTTGGCAGTGAGCTTTGGGCTTGGTCTTTAGCTAAGTGATCTGAGCCCAAGTTTACAGGCCACAGAATTACTATTTAAGTGGTGTTACATGTATAAGCACATGTGAAACTCAGAAGAAGCCTATGAAGTAGAATTAATTCCATTCAAATTTTGTCACAAAATGTTGGGAGTAGTTCTTAAATACTTGAATCAAGAATACTAAATCCAGAAATATTAAGCTTCTAAAGACCCATTTCTTTGAGTACAGTCTTATTCTGTGTTCTCTGTTGAATACCTGACTAATTTATTTTTCCTTCAGAATGCCTTGCATCCATCTTTTTTTCCCCTAGTCCAACTATTATTCTGATTTTTAATCACCTTATGTTCACTCTTATTTTTTTAATGCCTTTTCATCCTTCTCTTTCTGACGAAACCCTACTTATCTTCCAAAGCCCAGCTTAAAGCTCTCCTTACCTTGATGTTCCTCCAATATCTGGACCAGAAGGAAGAAGAGTTTATGTCTCTTTGACACTTAACACTTTAGGTATCAGTTTCCCATCTACATGAGATTGTTCGAGGGCCAAGGAGTCTGAATTTTTTAGCTGTGCTATCTCTCAGCTCTTGGCAAACTGCCTCCCCAGAATGAATACTAGTGGAGAGGGCAGACACGGGGGTGCTGGATTCAGTTCTCTGTCTCACACATTTTCTGCAAAGGCAGGAAAATACACAACCTGGGGAGAAAAAAGGGGAGGATCATGGGGGCCTCCCTTCCTTCTCAAGGTGTGGTGACTCATCTAAGTGGTTAAATAGAGGAAGAACCCGAGCCTGTAAATCCCTGCTCCTGTATTTCTTGCCAATAGTTTTGCTTCAAGATGCAGGCTTTCTTTTCTTTTGGAAAGCAGATGCTGCATCTGTCAAGGGGAGATGACTGTATTTCTGAGTGTATGGATTTTATTCTGAAGGAAGAATATTAGGAAGCCTGATTGGAGTTACAAATCTGAAATACATTTTCCAATTCAGTTTGTTAATAATAATGTTGTAGTAGTATTCTGATCTCTGACTCTTCTATCTTAAAAAGATAAAACAACTTAATGGAGTCTTGATGAAAGAAGGAAGGAATATACACCAGGTAGAAGTTGATAACCTATCCACTTATTTCAGTTTTCCTTTGGAGTTTATTAAGTCGGTACTCTTGTAAGATCCACAAAATAAGACAAGAGTCTCAATTAGTATTTTCTGTATAAGAACTGCGTAACCTGACAGCCTGGATAGCTCTGCAGTGTGGCACAGTTATGTTTTTATTATTATTACTTTATTTTCCAAATAAAAGACCCTGCCAACTTTAAAGAATAGAGGACTGTGTGCTAAATATCTTCTCAAGCAACATTAATGAAAAGTTATATCAAGTAAAATACTTTATATACAAAAAGGGGCAAGTTTTGTGTATTACTATTTAGCCAACTGTCCCCATTTATATCAACACAACTTTGGGTGTTAAAGACTGACATTTTTAGAAGGTAGGAACTTTAAATTCTGAAGAAAGTGAAATAATAGTAAGTATTCCATGACTAAATAATTGTCAATAGGAAATTAATACCTAATATCCTTCCACATAAACCGGAAATGGTGCATAACAAATACTTCCCCAGACTCTCATTAGGTTTATGGAAGAGCCCCTTCTGTACCATACTTTAACTCATTATGGAAGGCTCATTGGATTTGGAGAAAAAAAAGAAAGAAATGCATAACATCATTAAAATTAATTATTGAAGAAAACTCATAATAATTCTCAACATCAATGCAGCTGTTAAAAACAGCTCTGCTAAGACAGTTCCCTGCATCTCATCTATGTCTAAACAGTACATTTCTAAAATAAACCATGAGTCACCCCAAAAAACTAGAAATGTGAATTCAGCAGCAAAGAAAAAGCCAAGTGAAATCACATTGTCTTTTTTTATAAGAAGTGACTTTCAAAACTTTTCTTCTAATTCCCCTAAAGATTTAATGTTTTCTAATAATGTTTCTTTTTTAGGGCAACCATGTTTCCCTCTGTAATAAGAACCAGACAATTTCTTGGGAAGCAATATCATTGTTAGAATACAGCAAATTACCTAACAATTTCATTCTCATTGAAAAAAATAAAATAAAAAATTCACCACGTACAACATAATATCCTCTTATTTCTTGCAGGACTTTAATTTAGGTTTTAATTCTTGTATTCCACCCTTTAGAACTTTTCAATTTTAGCTCTCCATGAATTTGACATTTCTATTTGGATCCACTGGAAGACAAATAAAGCTTAAGCTATTACAGCTGGGAGAAAATTATAGTATTAACAACCAGTACACAGGCTCATCTATTAACAATTTCCCACAATGTCTAAGGTGGAAACTCCACATTACAGACGCTGTTCTATCAGAGCCAGGCCTCCTTTAGCTGAGATCTCACCATCTAAACACATTTTCACAAGTAATGAAAAAATAAA
Organism: Giraffa tippelskirchi; assembly: GCF_054371585.1. Lineage (NCBI taxonomy): Eukaryota > Metazoa > Chordata > Mammalia > Artiodactyla > Giraffidae > Giraffa > Giraffa tippelskirchi. The sequence goes on along the minus strand of NC_137278.1, from coordinate 110,386,378 downwards.
TAAAAATAAAAAAAGGCAGCACTTGCTAGGTGAAAGAAGCACCAAGCTTTTTTAAAAATAACATAATCAAAGAAGAGAAAATTTGTTGGTAAGTTGTTAGCCAGTTGCCATTGCATGAACAGCACATCATACTGAAATATTACCACTGAACCAAGAATCAATGATTCTCTCATACATTTCTATACCATCACATGTTCCTAGTGCGAATCATTACCCACATCTGTTAGCACCCAGCCCCTGGTGAAGTCTTGGCTTTAGAGGAAAGGATATTTTGGCAACTTTGGGTAAGACAGTGTTGCTCTAAAATTAGTCACATTTAAATGAATTTACTTCACTTTCACTTTTTCCTTTCATGCACTGGAGAAGGAAACGGCAACCCACTCCAGTATTCTTGCCTGGAGAATCCCAGGGACTGTGGAGCCTGGTGGGCTGCCGTCTATGGGGCCACACAGAGTAAGACATGACTGAAGCGACTTAGCAGCAGCAGCAGCCTAAGGAGGAAAATTCAGAACTAAGACTCTCTCTCTAACTCATGCATCTGTACTTTACTCCACAGGATCTAGGTTTAAGTTTTCCCTGATCCTGATCATGCAGGAGCCCAGCAGAACTCAAGAATGAGCTCTGACCTGTCTCAGCCACTCTGATCTTGAACGCTCTGCCATTAATGGCAGTCTTAAGGCTATTTTGTTTTGGTTGTATTTTTTGTAATCTGTCCAAAGTCTACTTAACACTATCACCCTTTTTTTTTCTATTCTGAACAGTGATCTACTTTTCCACAAATTGCCTCATCTATGTATAATAGGAATAGAAAAAAGTTTTCTTTGAGCCAAATAGGATGTTATCCCAGAAGACAACCTCTTAAGTAACTCTGAAGAAGTACTCAGGGAAACTATGGTTTCCAGTACAATTTTATATCTTGTTAGAACAAATAACTTCAAACAAGTCAGGAACACATCATTTCAAGGTTTTAAAAATACAGATCAGCATGTCCACAACAAGTCGGAGTGGCCTTGATGCCTGGGAAGGGAGTCTTCTTATTTAAGGAATACTAGCATCCACATCCCAGGAAGGGATGCATGCACTCTTCATTTTTAACATGAATATTTTTACTTCTGGTCAATGTTCTCCTTAATCATTAAAACATATGCACAATATATATTTGAGAAGCTGAAAATAGACTGTGTCAGCATCAAATTTGAGTTAGATCATGTCTAAGCCAGAATGTTGTTGTTGTTCAGTCGCTCAGTCATGTCCGATTCTTTGCAACCCCATGGATTGCAGCACGCCAGGCTTCCCTGTCCTTCACCATCTCCTGGAGCCTGATCAAACTCATGTCCATTGAGTCAGTAATACTATGATATTTTCTGGCAATTACTCATGTCAAGAATATAGGATAAGAGTATTTAGGGGAAAAAAAGTACTTAAAAAAGTACTAAACAGAGTAAATAAATGTGTTTTACTTATGGGTGGCTACTTTTTCACTCTCTTGGTGTTTCCTTTCACATGGAAGAGACTCCAGTAAAGTAACATTCCTCGTCTGTCTCCTTACTCGTTTTTCCCGAGATATAAATGATGACTTAAAATGATTGGTGATTTTGCAGTGAAAAACTGGGGACTCCCCTTTTCTTCCTCTTTGGAGCCAGCGTGTTTTCAGGAAAAGACATTCTGCTTCGCTTTTATTTGCTCTGACCCTAAGCATCAGAACCTGGCCCCAGAGCCAGGCTTGCCTGTGGGTGGGTTTAGATAATTCTGTGGCTCTGTATTAGACATCCCACCTCCCTGCAGGCATAAGCCACTATCTGCAATATCAGTATTACCAATAATATTGCTTTATTCTTTTGCTTTATATGTCAGTTCAAATCTCCAGGTAGGAAATTGATAGTACCACTTCTCAGGCTTCCCAAACCCCACACATTTGAAGAAAATATATTTTACTTAATTTGTTTATCACTAAACAGAATAAATAATGTAAAGATCATTACTATGTGTCTATATGTTTGGAACAATCAAGGGACCTGAAAGAAAACCATTCTTTTCTCATGCTTTCTTTCTGACCAGCCAGTCTGTCATACAAGTATTTTAGCATAAAAAAACAATTATCTGAATAACCTATTCAAAGATACAATAAGACATTAGTATTTGCAAAATTTCATTTTATTAACTTCAGATCAATAATTTAATGTGAGGTAATAGCAGTCAAATGATAATTAATAGCTAAAATTCTTGGGCACTAATAATGATGATAATTCCTCAGAAAACATATTGTCTACTTACTCTTCAAAACAGCCTGAAGTGAGGCACTATTATTATCTCCACTTAAAAGTTGAAATTCAAGCTTAGAAAACCTGCTTGAGGACATAGAAGAACTCTTTCCCAACTGAATACCAAGTCTATTTAACCAAAAGTTCTAAAATCATATTATATATTTAAATATCTCAAAATCATATTTTTTAGCGTGTTCTTGTTAAACCAGAGAAATCATTTGGAAAATGAATTCAACTTAATTCAACCTGTACTTGTTGCTTGAATCTCAACAATATGCAAACACATATTTGCATATATACATATTAATCAAGGATACAGCACTGAAAAGTTCACAGATTTTTATTAGGAACCTATTGTCTTTAAACAAAAGATTTGCCTGAAAAATGATATGTAAGACTAGGATACTTAAAGGTTTGAAAGAACAGAGATACCAAGAGATTGTTTTAGTGAGTAGATGTCTATCCTAAGGAACTCCGTAGGAAAGTAAGAACTAATGGATGCCACACAGTCAAATTTCATAGAGAAGTGAGATGCTGATTTTACAAACAGCTCCAATGTCACCTCAATTAACTCAAATATCTTCTGCCCTGACATAATGATAACTCCATTTGTTTTTCTCTCTCTTCACATGCTCCTTTTTTTCCTATTCAGCTCCTGGCTGCCTCATAACTTCTGCTTTCTCTAGACATCAGTTGCCTCATGGCTTTTGTTACAGATAAGCCCATCTTACAACATCATTGGCTTTCTGACTTGTTCAGAGTCAACCTGTCACAGGTTGATGGATTATTGTCTGCATGCTTTTGACTTCATCCTACTGTAATGGTATACATACCAAGTGAATTTTGTTTGTTTCTGAAGCAGAATTTCTTTGGCTCATCCTGAAACCTTTCCTTTGATGTCTCATCATGCTTGATCCTAATTATTTCAAAGAAAGACAATGCCTTTGATGATACTCTTACTTGCTTTAGACGCACATAGATTTGCTATAAGACACAGTATGGAGTCACTTAATTTAGTTCTTTTTTTTGACTTCAGCATCAGCCCAAGTTTTTTATTTGGTTATGTTTTTAATCATCACTGAGGAGATTGCCAGTCAACTAGTGTAACATGCATTAGGATTAATTAACATCAGCACAATGATACAGGTGTGTATCTCTTTTATTCATTGCTGTATGATAAAATTTGGAGGTACAATTTAAGCCACCTTAATCAAAACTGTAGTTTCTTTTCTCTGCAGACATATTTCCCTCCATCACTTCTAGCGATGCATTCTACCTTCCTGTTGTTGACAAAGGGGACATTTCTCCCTCTTGAGTTCTTGTGGCTGGACTAACAATAAAACTGACACCAGACAAATTAATAAGAGAAAAAGAAACAAATTTTAACTAATGTGCATGGAGGTCCCACAGTAACAGATCCTAAAAAGTTGCCCAAGTAGGCAGTTTTTATGCTTTTTGAAAGAAACAGTACATTTGTGAGGAATTGCTAGAACAAAGATATTTAGGTTTTAGATGCCCAATTAGTGAAGACTATAAACAGTGTAGGTTTCAGATAATAAGTTAAAGAAGTAACAAGGTTTGTTTACATAGACCTCTTGGCCCCAAATTCCCTGTCTTTGGCAATAAGGTTTCCTTCTACCTACAGATTCAGGGAGTCCACCCTTCACATGAGATATCTATTTCCTGTTCTCAGAGAGACAGAAAGGAGTGTCAGTGTTTCTCATGAGATGGTCATTCTTTAGTCACTTTAATTCAAAATAATCAATATGCCACTGAGGCATATTTACAGTGGCCTACCCTGGTCTCCAACACTGTCCACAGAGATGGATCTTAACCAGAGTGTCCTTCACCCATGAGCATGCTGAGTGACCCAGGAATGGACTGATGACCCAAACCAAAGGAATCAGAGGCCTTTCCCAGGTTTTATGAAACTAGCAATTCTTCTTTAGAAAAATTCTCTAAAGATGTAATTCCAAAGCTGTTCATCAACTACTATTTTTACCACAAGGGAAAAGTTTGTCTACCAAAGAGGAAAACAGGACCAAAGGGAGATAAACATGCAGAGATAGAGTGACAGAGTCCCGGTCACGGCCAAGCCCCAGCTTTATTCCTCAGGCGCCTAGAACTGTCCAAGTCCTGAAACTGTAACCACAGAACCAGCCCAACCTGGCCCTATCCTGTTTCTACAAGAATACTGGAGTGGGTTGCCGTGCCCTTCTCCAGGGGATCTTTCCAACCCAGGGACCAAATCCGTGTCTCTTATGTCTAATCTGCATTGGCAGCTGGATTCTTTACCACAATCGCCATTCGGGAAGCCCTTCTTTTTCAGAGACAACAGAGCACAGTTGCAGTTGTGACTAGTTCATAGAGCTGAAGCATGGGCAGAAGAGAACATTTTGACCTCAAATAACACCCAGAACCAAAGTTTCTCCTTGCATGGAATCAAAAGACTAGGGCACCACTGGAACTGAATGTCAGATCCTTTCTGAAGCGAAGGGTCTGATGTCCAAGAAGATGCAGCCCAGAAGGCTCTTAACCATACCTTACCATAAAGGGCCAAGTTCCAGAGCCCTCCAATCAAAACCTGCCCACCAGCACTTCAGCATAGTAATACTCTTTCCCCGACTCATAAAAGTTTGACTGACACCAGGTAGGGGAACAGATTTGGGCCATGCCTCCTGCACTCCAGTATTCTGGCCTAGAGAATTCCATAGACTGTATAGGCCATGGGGTTGCAAAGAGTCAGGCATGACTGAGTGACTTACACTTTCACACTTTGTCTCTTTGACAGCTGATCTTGCATTAAAGCCTTTCCTTTTTTCAAAAGCCAGTGCCACCGTATTGGCTTCTAGGTGGTCAGGCAGTGAGTCCTTGCTCCGTAGCAAAGCTGTTCCTTCATTGTGTGAGCTACCCTAGCCCACTTCCAATAAATCTTGATTTCTTATACTAGTTAAAGTTAGGTTACTATCATTTAAACAACAGAAAGTCATGATATAGCTTTCCTCTTAAACTATCACACATTTGTGCTCCTTATTAAGGAGGATGCTGATTGTATCTTTCAATCTCTATCCAGTATAAAGCATCATTTAACAGACTTCTCATCCAAAACTACTTGAAAGTGCTTCTAGTTCCCCACATGTAACAAAAATGTATTGTTTATTCTGAACTACTTTCCCAATGTGATTTCCTATGTGTATCAGCCTTACTGTTTTTCTCAAAGAAGCTAAAAAAATCTTACCAAAGTCTCTTCTTTCACATTTGTCTCACTTCCTTCTCATCCATTTTCCAGTATCTCTCATATTTCTCACTTCCTATTTTCTCTAGAATTGTAGTCCAGATTGTTACGCAAATCTGATGTCTATTTCCCATCTTCTTCTTCATGTAATTTCCACAGTAATCTTTTTAAAGATTAAAAATCTTTTAAAGTCTTTTTTAAAATATTATTTTGAGCACCACTGCTCAACAAATTCAGATGAAATTTAAAAATCTATAGGATAAACTAAACTTTTCAACTTGAAATTCAAGGCTACTTTTGTACCCTATTCCAACCATTTCTACCCAAACTTTTATTGCTTTCTTTCAGAAATCCCACAATTTCCCATGTAATGAGCCCTAGTCAGATATTATGTTTCTACCTCGGCACCAATCATTTTGTCAAGAATGCCTTCCTTATTTCCATTTTATTCTCTAAGCATTGTCAAGCTTAAACACTTTTCTCTTTGGAGAATGTGTTTGCCTCAAGGCTAGATAAACTAATCAAGAGAAATTGAAACTTAATGTGTGAGGGAGGAGAAAAACATGGAGATAAGTATGTAAATCAATTTACTATGGAAAACAGTAGCTATAACATTGAAAGAAGGAAAACATCGTGGGTGGTACCAGTGAGTCATATCCGAGAAAACAACTGAACCTGGTACCAGTCAGTATAACTCCAAATGCACTGAGAACCTCAAATGCAAATATGTATAGTTGAGGAGGGTTCAAATACTGTGAATTTTAAATTTTAAGAGAAAAAGCAAAATCAGTTTGTAGACTTGGTAGATTTTGTACAAGGGGAATACAGTGTTAGAAAGGCAAATAGATCTACTAAGAAATGAAAAAGGAGTGGCATAATTTTATGTCCATCTAGAAAACCAAGATTATAAGAGGTAAAGCTTCTTAAGAAGATCTAAACGGTCATTTTTTTTTTTAAAGAACGATAATTAACCCATGAGATTTTGCTATGGGATTACAGAATGGATCATCGTCAGGAGGTTCAGCTGAGGGTAAAATTAGGATTAGGGCCACCAAACAGAAAAAAGAAGCTTCCTCAGAAGCAAGATTTAATAGTATATTGAGAGAATCCTTTGACTCAAAACAGAGCGACAAGCTCTGTCTTAGCTTTGCTGAAAATTAAAACTCCCAGAGAGAAGAGGAGTCAACTAAGGGAAATTATTTAGAGCCTAACTGTGACCAATGAGGGGGACTGGATGGAAAAATTAATCAGATGCAAAGCTTGAAAAAGGGTATTAAAATACCATGAAAATGTTAACCCAAAGAGAGCTAGCATGGCTAGGCACAATATGCTTTAAGGTAAAATGCACAATTAGAAGAAAAAAAAAATGTTCTCTACATGATAATGAAAGAAATACTGAACAGAAAAATACAAAAATTTAAAATCATCTTGTACCCAAGAACACATCTCAGAATACAACTGAGACAATTATTTGGAGAAATTAAAAAATGTACTACCAAAGTGGTACATTTTTAAAAATCTGCACATTTTCTCCAGTAATTGGAATATTTGGCAAATAGTCAATAAGAATATAGGAGATTTGGACATATCAATTAACAAATTTGGCATGAAGACACATGTATAGAACAGTGCATGCCAAGATTAAAGACTACACAATGTTTCAAATTCACATGATATATTTACATAAACATTATCAAGCATCAAATATTAAAATGAGTCTGAAATAAATACCAAAGGATAGGTAACATGTAGAGCACATTCTTAATAATAAAGCAGTGCACTTACAGACAATTATAAAAATAAAGAAACACATATGAAAAGTTTAGAAAGCACTTCTAAATAACTAGTAAATCAAAAAATAATAGAAGTTAGAATAAGTTTTAAATTTTCAAACATGAAAATGCCACATGTTAAAACTTCGTGAAATAAGCTAAAGCTTTACAAGTTTTACCTCACTACACAACTTTTCTTGATATGAATATTCAACATGATGAACCACAAATTTTTGCTCAGAGTCATTATACGAGTCAAAACTCTATTAAGAATCTACATTTATACACCAGGAAAAAAAAATGTTGAATTTGTATACTACCCATGGTCATAGAAAGCAATGTAGCTTAACTCTATACTGGATTGTCTCTTAAGGATAGTATTTTAATCTCCTATTATTTTAAAAGATTCTGCCTAACCATTACATGTTCCCACATATTCCCTGGGCACTACAGTTTTCTTATGCTAAGCAATTGGGTTTGGTTAAAATTAACCTATTATTTCACTATTTTAATATGCTAGAACATATTCTTTGTAATGTACACTTTACAAGTATCATTTGTATCTGATTAAGAGTCATCACTGAACAGTGAAAATAGTTGAATAAATGGTTTTAGATGCTTTCTATTATAGAATAGAATAGCTTAGAATCAAGAACGCTTTAGTGGGACTTCCTTGGTGGTCGAGTGGTTAAGAATCCACCTGCCAGTGCAGGGCACGTGGGTGCAACCTTGTCCAGGAAGATCCCATAAGCTGTGGCAGCTTAGCCTGCACACCACAGCTACTGAGCTCACACACCCTAGAGCCCATGCTCTGCAACAAGAGAAGCCCGTGCACCACAGCTGGAAAGGAGACACCATTCACTGCAACTAGAGAAAGCCTGCACAAAGTAACGAGGACACAACACAGCCAAAAATATTCATAAATCAAATTCTGAAAAAAAGTAAGTTTTAGTGATATTTGAAGCAACTTGAGTGAGTGCTTAGGATGGTCCAAGAATGCATTTGTACCATTTAAAATGGAATATAACACACACGTAACATGCAAATATGTTCTGTCCAACATATTTCCAGGTATGTATTAGATATTAATAACAAAGGATGTCTGTATTTGCAATCATTGTATGAGGACAATAAAATCTTAACATAAGAGTAAATATGAAAAACTGAAGAAAACTAACGCAAAAGTTATATTCACAGGCATGCACATAATAATCCTAAATAAAATATTGGCAAAGACAATGTAGCAATGTACATAAAATTTCATTTACCTTAGACATGAAAGTATTATTTAACATTTGAAAGTGTAACTAACCATGCTAAAAGATGGAAGACAAAAGAAGTATCATTACAGTAGATATGGGGAAAAGATTTTAAAAAATTTAAGTTTTTGTAAACTATGGTCTATTGGAAACTGTCTTAACTTGTTAGATGGTACCCAACAAGCATTACAGAAAACACTATGCTTAAAAGGAAAATGCTAGCTGGAGAAGGAAATGGCAACCCACTCCAGTGTTCTTGCCTGCGAAATTCCATGGACAGAGGAGCTTGGTGGGCTACAGTCCAAAGAGTCACAAAGAGTCAAACACAACTGAGTGACTAAACCACCACCACTGCCACCGTCTATGTTGGGGGTGGGTGTCTGGCACCACAGTTCCACCTGTGGGTGTTCCCACTTTGGAGATGTTTCCAACAGCTCCTTGTTTTGTGCACTTCTGTCCTTTAAAACTAAGTGGAATTAATACTGAGGGTGTAAACACTGTAAGTATTCAGTAAACCACTGTGTGTGTGTGTGTTTAACAAAACCCCCATCTTTTAATGGTTGATACCTCAAGAGAGTTTTGAAAACAAAATTGTTATATTTGTCATCATTATATTTAAAATACTTAGAAGTAAACTGAATTATCATGATTGCCTCTAAAAAGAGAGAGAAAAAATAAAACATAAGAAGTATTTTCTTCAAAGTCAATAAGAGGATCTCACCATTACATAGCTCAGGTTTCTTTACATTACATTTCAGGGATCTCAAGAGGGTAAAAGAACAAACCACAGTGTTTCATAAAGTTTTGGCTTTTGAACCAAGACACCATCATATCTATAATACTCTAATAGCTTAAACCATGCTAATAGCTAGGCCAGATACAGTGTAGGAGGAGATTACACAAGGGTATGAGTACAGAGTAGTGTGGTTCATTGGGGGTAATTTTGTGACAATCTATCACAGATATTTCAAGCTTTTTTATGCATCATATTAATACAAAAATGAGGAGGAGAATGATACTGATGGTGATAATGGTGATATGAAAGATTGGAGGGAATCTCATTTAGGAATTATATGACTGCATTTGGAATACCCACACAATGGAATAGCATATAGCTGTAAAAATTAATAAATTAGAGCTATGATTATAAACACAAATAAATCTCACAAATATAATGTTTAGAGTGAAAAAATAAAAGTTGCTTGAGGACTGTATAATTTGACACTAATTATATAATTTTAAGTATTCAAATCAAGCAAAACAATGCTTATATATCACTTATATGTATATATACATTTAGTGTAACTATTTTTTAATGAATAAAATTAAAAATTTTAGCACATTAGTTAGTTCAGTTTAAACTATATTTGTTTCTGAAAAGAAAATGGATAGATTTTTCATTCATTTTTTAATAAATGTTATACTTCCATTACATGCTAAAGATTGTACTAGGTGATCGAGAAATAACAGTGGAAAGAAAGGCCTGGTCACTCTTTCATGATACTTAAAAGGAGGACTATATCATCTATGGACAGTTTTAATTTATGTTGTTCTGAATCAAAAAAATTTATAACTAATGTTTAAAGTGATAGTTTTTGACAAAATAGAACAAGTCTTATGAGATTAACTACATTTATTTAAGGCTAACTTCATTTAGCTCTTTTAAGGTTTCTGTTGTTGTTTTAAAGGCCATGAGAAATATGCTTGATGAAGTAAATCTAGAAGTTAGCAATTTTGTGACAACATATGAATTAACTGATATTTATCTAAAGTAGCTGTTTGAGGGAATATTGTATAGCTCGTTTCTCCATGCTAGATCCTACTTTGATCTTTTAAGAATTTTTTGTTGTTTTGTTTGTTTTTTTGGTAATGGTTTTGGCAAAGCTATTGATGATAGATTTATTTTCCAAATTAAACTTGAATAAATAGAGCCTCTCAATGTACTAGTTAATACTGATATGCTAGTTGTTAATATACTAGGAAAGTGAAAAAGCTGGCTTACACAACATACACAAAACTGAGATCATGGCATTGGGCACCATCACTTCATGGCAAATAGACGGGGAAAAAATGCAAAGTGTTCGATTTTATTTTCTTGGGCTCCAAAATCACTGCGGGCATTGATTGCAGCCACAAAATTTAAAGATGCTCACTCCTTGAAAGAAAAGCTATGACAAACCTAGACAGTATGTTAAGACTTTGCCAACAAAGTCTGTACAGTCAAAGCTATGGTTTTTCTAATAGTCATGTACAGATATGAGAGTTGGACTTTAAAGAAGGCTAAGTGCCAAAGAATTGATGCTTTCAAATTGTGATGCTGGAGAAGACTCTTAAGAGTCCCCTGAACAGCAAGGAGATCAAACCAGTCAATCCTAAAAGAAATCAACCCTGACTATTCATTGGAAGGACTGATGCTGAAGCTGAAGTTCCAATACTTTGACCACCTGATGCAAAGAGCTGACTCATTGGAAAAGATTCTGATTCTGGGAAAGATTGAAGGTGGGAGGAAAAGGGGACGACAGAGGATAAGATGGTTGGATGGCATTACCGACTCGATGGACATGAGTTTGAGCAAGCTCCAAAAGATAGTCAAGGACAGGGAGGCCTGGTATGCTGCAGTCCGCGGGGTCACAAAGAGTCAGACACGATTTAGCGACTGAAAAACAACATACATTTTAATACACATTTTAATACATACATATCTAATCTTGATGGTTATCAATTACACTGGCTTACATGGCTTATCTCAACTAGTTATGAGTTAAGTTGAAATTTATATGCCTACAAAAATTATAGGTCCCAAGTCTTGAAATGATTTTCTAAAGAACAAAGGTAATAGACATAATAATTCTCTTGAGAGAATAAACTGGTGATTGTTACTTCAGAATATATATTGCTGCCACCTTTCATTTTACTTGGTTGCAGCTTCTTGAAAAACTTTCTTCCCACAAAAGAGAAAATTCACCTTTTTAGTTATCAAAATTTAATAAAATGAAAGGATACATAGCAGAACATTTTGGCAATCCATAAAACTTTAGGACACAATGGAACACTTCAAGATCTACAAAAAGTATAACACAAGCTGGGTTTATTCCAAGCCAAATAAAAACTATCACTTGCCCCTCTAAGGATTAGCTCACTAGCCAATGCAGTCACTGACCTTCAACAGTCCCGGAAAGGAGTTCAGGGTGCATATCAGGTATGAGGTACTCTGTGCTCTGGGAAAAACAGGCAGAATGGGCCTTCAGATAGTTAAATATCTGGAGAAGATTTCATGAGCCCAAATTCCTGAATCTACTCCTATCTAGAAAAGCACTAAAATCATTAATGGAGACATGACTCGCAGCAAGCCTCTGCAAAAATGTGTGCTTGACTACATGTAAGACCCTTCACTAAAATCAGATATAATACCGAACTTTCCCTTACTTCTTGAGAGCAGTTCCTCAAAGTGATCTCCTCATTTTGCCTCAAGTAAATCTTAACTCTCAACTCTCACATTGTGCATTTTACTTTCCAGTTGACACCCAGAAATACAAGGTTAGTTTAGCATTGGGAAATCAATTAATGTTATTTACCATATTTATAGAATAGAAGGGAAAAACTATGATCATCTCAATAAGCGTAGAAAAAACATGAAAATTTAATACTAATTCATGATTAAAACTTCCCACTAAGAGCAGAAGATAATCCCTTTAAACTTACAGAGTATCTTAAAAAAAAAATTAGACCTAGCATCTTGCTTAATAAGGAAAAACAAAAAATATTTTGCCCCAAGGTGGGAACACCAGAAGACAAGAATAGCCACTTAGTACTCCATTAATCTTTGTACTGAAAGTCCTAGCGAGTGCAGTAAACCAAGGAAAAAATATGTACTATATAGAAAAAAGTAAATTATATTTTTCTAGAGGACATTTTTGTACTTATAGAACATCCTTATGAATCTACAAAATGCTACTAGAACTAATAAGTGATTTTAGTAGGTAGCAGGTAATAAATGAGTTTTGTGTTTGTATAAATCAGCAATATTTGGAAAATGAAATTTTAAAATTACCATTGACATATATACAAGCAGTTCATGCAGTTCAATACCAGAAAAATAAACGACCCAATCAAAAAATGGGTCAAAGAACTAAACAGACGTTTCTCCAAAGAAGACATACAGATGGCTAACAGACACATAAAAAGATGCTCAACATCACTCATTATCAGAGAAATGCAAACCAAAACCACAATGAGGTACCATCTCACGCCAGTCAGAATGGCTGCTGTCCAAAAGTCTACAAGCTGGAGAGGGAACTCTCTTACACTGTTGTTGGGAATGCAAACTAGTACAGCCACTATGGAAAACACTGTGGTGATTCCTTAAAAAACTGGAAATAGAACTGCCATACAACCCAGCAATCCCACTGCTGGGCATACACACAGAGGAAACCAGAATTGAAAGAGACACTTGTACCCCAATGTTCTTCACAGCACTGTTTACAATAGCCAGGACATGGAAGCAACCTAGATGTCCGTCGGCAGACGAATGGATAAGGTATTTGTGGTATGTATACAGAATGGAATATTACTCAGCTATTAAAAAGAATGAATTTGAATCAGTTGTAATGAAGTGGATGAAACTGAAGCCTATTATACAGAGTGAAGTAAGTCAGAAAGAAAAACACCAATACAGTATATTGACACATATATATGAAATTTAGAAAGATGGTAATGACGACCCTACTTGTGAGACAGAAACAGAGACACAGATATGAAGAACAGACTTTTGGACTCTGTGGGAGAAGGCAAGGGTTGGATGATTTGAGAGAATAGCATTGAAACATGTATATTACCATATGTGAAATAGATGAAAAGTCCAAGTTCAACTCATGAAGCAGGGCACTCAAAGCTGGTGCACTGGGAAAACCCAGAGGGATGGTATGGGGGAGGGAGGTGGGAGGGGGACACATGTACATCCATGGCTGATTCATGTCAATGCGTGGCAAAAACCACCACAATATTGTAAAGTAATTAGCCTTCAATTAAAATAAATTAATTTAAAAAACTTACAGTAAAAAAAAATTACCATTGAAAAAGCATCCAAAATATTAAATACCAAGGGGAACATTTAACAAATATGTGAGAGGGATACTCATTAATAAATACAAAGCATCAGTGACGGAACTCAGGAAGACCTAAGTAAACAGAGGGACCTCCCTGGTGACTCGGTGATAAGTAATTTGCCTACTAAGCAAGAGACATGGGATCAATCTCTGGGTCAGGAAGATCCCCTGGAAAAGGAAGTGGCAACCCACTCCAGTATTCTTACCTGGAAAATCTCATGGACAGAGGAGCCTGGACTACAGTCCACAGAATTGCAAAGAGTCGGACACGACTGAGGCGACTTAGAAGATAAATAGCCAAAAACATGTTAAAGTCTGGCAAGAATTATAAGAGTTATATTACTGATTTTCAAAACTTACTGTAGAGCTAAAGTACTCAAGACTGAGTGATGTTCATGTAAAGAAGATGTGTAGATGATCAACAAAGAGGTCAGAAAGAGAAAGGCACAAATACTCTACTGAGGATGCAAAGTAATTCAGTGAATCTTTTCAACAAGTTATGAAAGAAGAGCTATATATTCATAAGGGAAAAAAATGACCATTAACCATAACTTCAACTTGTACACAAAAATTAACTGAAATGGATTATAGATTAAAAAAAAACTATAACTATAAAATTATCAGAAGAAAACATAGAAAATCTTTGCAACCTATAAGATAAATAAATATTTCTAAGGATACAAAAACACTTCCTACAAAGAAAACAAGGATTAAAAAATCAATATTCTCATGACTAAAAAACTGTAGAACTTGTACTCAAACTTACTCTGACTCCCAAAATTAAGTCTGCAATATTATACACATTTTCTCTGCTTTCTCTCTTTCTTTTTTTTTTTTTTTCTTCTGATTCACATGAACTTCAGGACATGCAGAAGACAGGCTACTCTTCATTAGAATAAATAATGACAAAACATTTTTCACTTTTCAAAAAGCCTTCTGATTTCTTTGGATTTCTAGCAAAGGTTTATTTTTATTTGAGTTTCCCATAAATGCTGAACACAAAATTGTGGCCAAATATTTGTGTAAAATAAAATCAGCTTCTCATAATGAGTACTACTTACGAGGACTTACTATCTATATACCAAGTGCAATTCCATATGTTCTCTGTGTATTAACTCATTTAAATCCACGAGTTTTAGATGTTTTTAACATCTCATTTTTACAGATGAGAAAACATGGAGTACAGAGTGGGAATTTACCCAAGCAGGTTTAAAATTTAATGAGACTCTCAAACAGAATTTGAATTCAGGCATTCTAAAACCCATAGTCAGACACTCAATCATCCATAGTGTACAGCTGATGTATTTTACAGCTCAATGTTCCCCACATTTAAAGAAAGAAAACAATAGCCAGGAAGTCTTGTTAAAACACACCTTCTGGCCCACCACCAGAGATATTTTAGGTCAGAGAATTTGCTTTCTCAAAAAAAAAAAAGAGAGTTTCAGGTGGAGCTGATCCTACTAATTTTCATGCCAAGCAATAAACCATGTTTGAGGACAGGGGTGCAGTGAAAATCATTTCACTAAAGACCTTTGCACTTTCCTGGTGGCTCAGATGGTAAAGAATCTGCCTGCAAATGCAGGAGACCTGGGTTTGATCCCGGAGTTGGAAAGATCCCCAGGTGAAGGGGAAAGGCTACATCAGTCCTGTGCAGCTCCTTCAGTTCATTTGCTCAGTCCTGCTGACTCTTTGTGACCCCATGGACTGCAGTACACCAGACCTCCCTGTCTATCACCAACTCCCGGAGTTGACTCAAACTCATGTCCATCAAGTCGGTGATGCCATCCAGCCATCTCTTCCTCTGTCGTCCCCTTCTCCTCTTGCCTTCAATCTTTTCCAGCATCAGGGTCTTTTTCAATGAGTCAGTTCTTCACATAAGGTGGCCAAAGTATTGGAGTTTCCTCTTCAGCATCAGTCCTTCCAATGAATATTTAGAACTGATCTCCTTTAGGATGGACTGGTTTGATCTCCTTGCAGTTCAAGGGACTCTCAAGAGTCTTCTCCAACACCATAGTTTAAAAGCATCAATTCTTCCACAATCAGCTTTCTTTATAGTCCAACTTTCACATTCATACGTGACTACTGGAAAAACCATAGCTTTGACTAGACAGACCTTTTTTGCCAAAGTAATGTCTCTGCTTTTTAAAATGTAATCTAGGTGAGTCATAACTTTTCTTCCAAGGAGTAAGCGTCATTTAATTTTATGGCTGCAGCCACCATCTGCAGTGAATTTGGAGCCCCCCATAATAAAGTCTGCCATGGTTTCCACTGTTTCCCCAACTATTTGCCATGAAGTGATGGGAGCAGATGCCGTGATCTTAGTTTTCTGAATGTTGAGCTTTAAGCCAACTTTTTCATTCTCCTCTTTCACTTTCATCAAGAGGCTCTTTAGTTCCTCTTCACATTCTGCCATAAGGGTGGTATCATCTGCATATCTGAGGTTATTGATATTTCTCCTCACAACCTTGATTCCAGCTTGTGCTTCCTCCAGCCAGCCTGGCGTTTCTCATGATGTACTCTGCATATAAGTTAAATCAGCAGGGTGACAATATACAGCCTTAATGGACTCCTTTTCCTATTTGGAACCATGCTGTTGTTCCATGTCCAGTTCTAACTGTTGCTTCCTGCATACAGCTTTCTCAAGAGGCAGGTCAGGTGGTCCGGTATTCCCATCTCTTTCAGAATTTTCTAGTTTATGGTGATCTACACAGTCAAAGGCTTTGGCATAGTCAATAAAGCAGAAATAAATGTTTTTCTGGAACTCTCTTGCTTTTTTGATGATCCACCAGATGTTGGCAATTTGATCTCTGGTTCCTCTGCCTTTTCTAAAACCAGCTTGAACATCTGGAAGTTCATGGTTCATATATTATTGAAGCCTGGCTTGGAGAATTTTGAGCATTAGTTACTAGCTTGTAATCCTTTGATTCTATTTGTCACTTCCACTATATAATCATAAGTGATTTTATTTAGATCATACCTGAATGGTCTAGTGGTTTTCCCTACTTTCTTCAATTTAAGTCTGAAATTTGCAACAGAGTGGTGTAAGATGGCGAGTAGAAGGATGTGCGCTCATTTTCTCCTGCAAGAACTCCAAAACTACAAGTCACTGCTGAACTACTGTCGACTGGAGAATATTGGATCCCAGGAAAAAAGATACCTCATGCTCAAGGGCAAAGGAGAAGTCCCAGCAAGATGGTAAGAGGGGCAAAATTGCATTTAGAATCAAATCCCTTACCTGCCAGAGACACTCAGAGGGCTCAAACAAACCTTGTGCACACCAGAACCCAGAGACCCCACAGAGACTGAGCCAGAACTGTGTTTGAGTGTCTCCTGTGGTGGTACAGGTCAGCAGTGGACTGCTGCAGGGGCGGGGGCTCTGGGTGCAGCAGACCTGGTTATGGCATAAGCCCTCTTGGAGGAGGTTGCCATTAACCCCACAATAGAGCCGCCAGAACTTACACAGGACTGGGGAAACAGACTCTTGGAGGGGACAAACAGAACCTTGTGTGCACCAGAGCCCAGGAGAAAGGAGCAGTGACCCCACAAGAGACTGACTCAGACTTGCCCATGAGTGTCCAGGAGTCTCTGGCGGAGGTATGGGTCAACAATGGCCTGCTGCAGGGTTGGGGACACTGAATTCGGCAGTGTGAGTGTGGAACTTCTGAAGGAGGTCGCCATTATCTTCATTACTTCCACCATACTTTGGCCTCAGGTCAAAAAACAAGGAGGGAACACAGCCTCATCCATCAACAGAAAATTGGATTAATGATTTACTGACCATGACCTAGCCCATTAGAACAAGGCCCAGTTTTCCCTTCTGTCAGGCTCTCCCATCAGGAAGCTTCCGTAAGCCTTTTATCCTTCTCCAACAGAGGGCAGACAGACTGAAAAACACAGTCACAGAAAACTAACCAATCTGATCACATGGACCACAGCCTTCTGTAACTCAAAGAAACTATGAAACATACCATATAGGGCTACCCAATATGGACGGGTCATAGCGGAGAGTTCTGACAAAATGTGGTTCACTGGAGAAGGGGATGGCAAAACCACTTCAGTATTCTTGCCTTGAGAACCCCATGAACAGTGTGAAAAGGCAAAAAGATATGATACTGAAAGATGAACTCCCCAGGTCAGTAGGTGCCCAATATACTAGTGGAGATCAGTGGAGAAATAACTCCAGAAAGAATGAAGAGACAGAGCCAAAGGAGAAAAAACACCCAGTTGTGGATGTGACAGGTGATGGAAGCAAGGTCCAATGCTGTAAAGAGCAATATTGAATAGGAACCTTGAATGTGAGGTCCATGAATCAAGGCAAATTGGAAGTGGTCAAACAGGAGATGGCAAGAGTGAACGTCGACATTCTAGGAATCAGTGAACTAAAATGGATTGGAATGTGTCAATTTAACTCAGATGACCATGGTATCTACTACTGTGGGCAACAATCCCTTAGAAGAACTGGAGTAGCCAACATAGTCAAAAAAGAGTCCAAAAAAGAGAAATGCAGTACTTGGATGCAACCTCAAATGACAGAATGATCTCTGTTCGTTTCCAAGGCAAACCATTCAACATCACAGTAATATAAGTCTATGCAGTAGATGCTGAAGAAGCTGAAGTTGAACGGTTCTATGAAGACATACAAGACTCTACACATGGACATCACTAGATGGTAAACACCTAAATCAGATCGATAATATTCTCTGCAGCCAAAATGGAGAAGCTCTATATAGTCAGCAAAAACAAGACCGGGAGCAGACTGTGTCTCAGATCATGAACTCCTTATTGCCAAATTCAGGATTAAATTGAAGAAAGTAGGGAAAACCACTAGACCATTCAGGTATGACCTAAATCAAATCCCTTATGATTATACAGTGGAAGTGACAAATAGATTTAAGGGACTAGATCTGATAGACAGAATGCCTGATGAACTATGGACAGAGGTTCGTAACATTGTACAGGAGACAGGGATCAAGACCATCCCCATGGAAAAGAAATGCAAAAAAGCAAAATTGCTGTCTAAGGAGGCCTAACAGATAGCTGGGAAGAGAAGAGAAGTGAAAAACAAAGGAGAAAAGGAAATGTATTCCCATCTGAATGCAGAGTTCCAAAGAATAGCAAGGAGAGATAAGAAAGCCTTCCTCAGTGATCAATGCAAAGAAATAGAGGAAAACAACAGAATGGGAAAGACTAGAGATCTCTTCAAGAAAATTAGAGATACCAAGTGAACATTTCATGCAAAGATGGGCTTGATAAAGGACAGGAATGGTATGACCTAATAGAAGCAGAAAATATTAAGAAGAGGTGGCAAGAATACACAGAAGAATTGTACCAAAAAATCTTCATGGCCCAGAGAATCACGATGGTGTGATCACTCCTCTAGAGCCAGACATCCTGGAATGTGAAGTCAAGTGGGCCTTAGAAAGCATGACTGAACAAAGTTAGTGGAGGTGATGGAATTCCAGTTCAGCTATTTCAAATCCTCAAAGATGATGCTGTGAAAGTGCTGCACTCAATATGCCAGCAAATCTGGAAAACTCAGCAGTGGCCACAGGACTAGAAAAGGTCAGTTTTCATTCGAATCCCAAAGAAAGGCAATGCCAAAGAATGCTCAAACTACCACACAATTGCACTCATCTGACATGCTAGTAAAGTAATGCTCAAAATTCTCCAAGCCAGGCTTCAGCAATACATGAACCATGAACCTCCAGATATTCAAACTGGTTTGAGAAAAGGCAGAGGAACCAGAGGTCAAATTGCCAACATCTGATGGATCATCGAAAAAAGCAAGAGAGTTCCAGAAAAACATATATTTCTGCTTTATTTACTATGCCAAAGCCTTTGACTGTGTGGATGACAATAAACTGTGGAAAATTCTGAAAGAGATGGGAATACCAGACCATCTGACCTGTCTCTTGAGAAACCTGTACGTAGGTCAGGAAGCAACAGTTAGAACTGGACATGAAACGACAGACTGGTTCCAAATAGGAAAAGGAGTACGTGAAGGCTGTATATTGTCACCCTGCTTATTTAACTTATATGCAGAGTACATCATGAGAAACGCTGGGCTGGAAGAAACACAAGCTGGAATCAAGATTGCCAGGAGAAATATCAATAATCTCAGATATGCAGATGACACCACCCTTATGGCAGAAAGCAAAGAACTAAAGAGCCTGTTGATTAAAGTGAAAGAGGAGAGTGAAAAAGTTGGCTTAAAGCTCAACGTTTAGAAAACTAAGATCATGGCATCTGGTCCCATCATCTCATGGGAAATAGATGGGGAAACAGTGCAAACAGTGTCAGACTTTATTTTTTTGGGCTCCAAAATCACTGCTGATGGTGACTGCAGCCATGAAATTAAAAGACGCTTACTCCTTGGAAGGAAGTAATGACCAACCTAGATAGCATATTGAAAAGCAGAGACATTACTCTGCCAACAAACGTCCGTCTAGTCAAGGCTATGGTTTTTCCTGTAGTCACGTATGGATGTGAGAGTTGGACGGTGAAGAAAGCTTAGCGCTCAAGAATTGATGCTTTTGAAGTGTGGTGTTGGAGAAGACTCTTGAGAGTCCCTTGGACTGCAAGGAGATCCAACCAGTCCATCCTAAAGGAGATCATTCCTGGGTATTCATTGGAAGGACTGATGTTGAAGCTGAAACTCCAATACTTTGGCCACCTCATGCGAAGCGTTGACTCATTAGAAAAGACCCTAATGCTGGGAAGTATGGGGGCAGGAGGAGAAGGGGACGACCGAGGATGAGATGGCATCACCGACTCGATGGGCATGGGTTTGGATAAACTCCGGGAGTTGGTGATGGACAGGGAGGCCTGGCATGCTGCCATTCATGATTTTGCAAAGAGTCGGACACGGCTGAGCGACTGAATTGAACTGACTGGTGAAGACATACGAGACCTTCTAGAATAACACCCAAAAAGATGTCCTTTCCATTATAGGGGACTGGAATGCAAAAGTAGGAAGTCAAGAGATATCTGTAGTAACAGGCAAATTTGGCCTTGAAATACAAAACAAAGCAGGGCAAAGTCTCACAGAGTTTTGCCCAAGAATGCATGGGTCATAGCAGACACCCTCTTTCGACAACACAAGAGGAGACTCTATACATGTACATCACCAGATGGTCAATACTGAAATCAGATTGATTATATTCTTTGGAGCCAAATATGGAGAATCTCTATACAGTCAGCAAAAAAAAGACCAGGAGCTGACTGTTGCTCAGATCATGAACTCTTTATTGCAAAATTCAGTCCAGTGCAGTAAATTGCCATCTCACTTCAAGACAGTAAGATGGAATAAACGCCTTTAAATTTTATGGTTTGATGAAAATCTTTCCCCAATCAATATGGTTTAACGCTTAAAGACAACCAAGATATGGTTTATGTAATAACTGAAAAAGCATTCTTTGCCTCTCAAAATGCAGAGAAAAACAGTGCATAATAGGATGATGTTGCTCATGAGCATTTGACAGTGAAAAGGAAGGTAAGAAGACACTAAGCATCTATGCTTCTGAAATCTGTTGGGCTTAAGGGCTAAATTCTGTCCCCCATTAGCTTGAGATATAAACTCATGAACTAATATTTCAGCCAGGAGTGAATTCAGTTCAGGAAACAAGAAGAACATTTTATCTTAGAAGTTTCTCATGCATACTTTTGTTTCTAAAAGGGGAAATTAATTCGGGAAGCATGCAAATCTTAGCTCCCAGGATAGTGTGGGAGAGACTGCTCAGAACAAAGGCCTGAGCGTTCCATTCAGTGAGGTTCTCGGGCCCAGGCTATCTGCGGAAAGACAGCTGCTTGAATTTAAGCACCAGTTAAAGATGTTACAGGCTTTAGTCACTTTTCTTTCCCAAGAATATTCTACTTATGTATTTAAAAAGTAGATTAACTGAATATTCTATTTAAGGGGCCAGGGAGAAGGTATATGCTTTGGGTCCTTTAACTTAAGAAGCAAATATTGGGGGAAATAATTTTCAAATAACCTCTTTACAAAGTCTCAGCTGCATTTGTCCTAAAATGGCCAACTGTCAGACTCCCTGCTGTAAACTATACTTGAGAACTTAAAGGGTCATGCCTTAAAGATATGATTTTCTGATATCTTTTGTCTTTTTCTTACTGCCATGTCTTGGCACATAGAAATTTCTTAGAAGTTTACAAGTTTGTTCATTGCTATTTCCATCTTGGGGAAGAACTTCACTTGAGACCCATATTTCTCATATTTGCAGGTACAGTGAAAAATATTTCTTGATGTTTCTCTGGTTAAAATTAAACAAAAAATGGGGGGCTTGGAAAAGAAAATACAAGCATTAATCCATGCCAGTCATACTATATTTCTAGTATAAATTATTAAAACATTGTTAGTTATTAAACCTGAGGAATGGGCTCTTACTTTGGAAAACACAATGTAGGCATATACCAAATGCTCATAAATTATATTAATGAATATTCATTAATACAAGTGTGTATATTATAAGAAGCCTATGGAAAAGTTCATGATAATGGTCTAAGGAATATAGTGCAGCTCTGGACCTAGAGATAGTCTGCCAAAAGTCTTGTTCCACTTGATAGCTTAGACAATACCGAATGTCCCCAGATGATTCCTTCCACAATCCACTGCCAAGCCCAGGAGGTGCTGTAACACGTCTAGGTTAAATCTGTTTCATTTGTCTCCTGTTACCGAGGATGGAAGCACTAATTGCAGAGGAGAATAAGCCTACTTAAGAAATTATTTGTGCTTACCACTATGGCTTCATTGTCTTCAAACTGCTATACTAAAAGATGCATTTTGAATCTTTACATCTGGGACTCCAGCAAATATATGTTTTGAGGACTCCTGCAATATTCAGCACAAACTCTTATGGGGAATTCACTGAAGAGCTTTATATCCAAGTGGGAAAGGTTTTCACATGGATTTGGGAGGCCTCCCTGCTTTAAATCATGGTTAAAAAAATAAATAAAGCAGCCACATTCATCTATCCAGTGGGTTTCCCTGGTAGCTCAGGGGTGAAGAATCTGCCAGCAATGCAGAAGACACAGGTTCCATCCCTGAGTCAGGAAGATCCCCTGCAGAAGAAACTGGCAAACACATTCCAGAATTCTTGCCTGGGAAATCCCATGGACAGAGGAGCCTGGGGGTTTATAGTCCCTGGGATCACAAAGACACAGACATGACTTATCAACTAAAGAACAACAACAATCTATCCCATAAATTTCAAAAACCACTTAAATGAGTACTTCTTGTGTAAGGGTCAGAGAAGAAAATCATAAGAAGTATCTAACGGTGTTGAAAAAGCACATCTTACCTGGTAAGGACAGAAGGTTTTTCTCAGGAATCAACTATTAATCTCCATCTTTCTAAATGACTATGGATGAGCTAAGGGGGAGACAGGTGGAAAAGATAAAGCAGTAGTAATCCAGCCGTATTGGCTGGATTATAATCCAGTCTTTGGTTGTGAAGATCAGGGAGAAAGATGCAGTACAAAGAGTTTGAGAAATGGAATAAAAGTCAGTGATGAATGTGGAAAAAGCAAAGGAAAAGAAAAGCGTGACAGGAGGCTGGTAGACACTGGAGCAAGCAGAGCTTTGTCAGAGATACTGACGATTTCAGATGATACTCTAAGAGATAGGGGATCATTGAGGGTTCTAAGCAAGGCAATGCTATTATAGTATCTACCTCTTTAAGAAAATCTCCCTCCATGCTGTATGGAGAATTGGTTGGAGGGGCAAGGGAGGAAGCAGAGACCAAGAAAGAGACTCTTCCTTAGTCCAGGGAGAAGATGATGGAACTGTGCACCGATTTAGTGGGAGTGGAAATGTACAAAAATATTTATTTATAGAGGGAAAATAGATGGAGAATAAGGAAGAATGAGATTTCAAGGATAATTCCTGTATTTCTGGCTTAAGAAGCAGTGAGTCAGAGAAGTAATAACCTGGACCAAGCCTGGGGTTTATGCATTTATTCAACAAATACATATTGAATACTTGCTATATGCCAAGCACCGTTCTAGGTGATTGGATCTGAAATAGAGACATGTATCTGGAATAATAATGCCTGATATTTATGACTCTTTAATGTGTCCCAAGCACTGTAAAAAGACAAAATGGCTGTCTGAGGAAGTCTTACAAATAGCTGTGAAAAGAAGAGAAGCAAAAAGCAAAGGAGAAAAGGAAGGATATTCCTATCTGAATGCAGAGTTCCAAAGAACAGCAAGGAGAGATAAGAAAGCCTTCCTCAGTGATCAATGCAAAGAAATAGAGCAAAACAATAGAATGAGAAAGACTAGAGATTTATTCAAGAAAATTAGAAATACCAAGAGAATATTTCATGTAAAGATGGGCTCAATAAAGGAAAGAAATGGTATGGACCTAACAGAAGCAGAAGATATTTAGAAGAAGTGGCAAGAATACACAGAAGAACTGTACAAAAAGAGATCTTCATGACCCAGATAATCACAATGGTGTGATCACTCACCCAGAGCCAGAAATCCTGGAATATGAAGTCAAGTGGGCCTTAGGAAGCATCACTACGAACAAAGCTAGTGGAGGTGATGGATCTCCAATTTACCTATTTCAAATCCTAAAAGATGACACTGTGAAAGTGCTGCACTCAATACGTCAGCAAACTTGGAAAACTCAGCAGTGGCCACAGGACTGGAAAAGGTCAGTATTCATTCCAATCCCCAAAAACGGCAATGCCAAAGAATGCTCAAACTACCGCACTATTGCACTCATCTCACACGCTAGTAAAGTAATGCTCAAAATTCTCCAAGCCAGGCTTTAGCAATATGTGAACCATGAACTTCCAGATATTCAAGCTGGTTTTAGAAAAGGCAGAGGAACCAGAGATCAAATTGCCAACATCTGATGGATCACAGAAAGAGCAAGAGAGTTCCAGAAAAACATCTATTTCTGCTTTATTGACTATGCCAAAGCCTTTGACTATGTGGATCACAATAAACTGTGGAAAATTCTGAAAGAGATGGGCATACCAGACCACCTGACCTGCCTCTTGAGAAATCTGTATGCAGGTCAGGAAGCAACAGTTAGAACTGGAACAACAGACTGGTTCCAAATAGGAAAAGGAGTACATCAAGGCTGTATAATATCACCCTGCTTATTTAACTTATATGCAGAGTACATCATGAGAAATGCTGGGCTGGAAGAAGCACAAACTGGAATCAAGATTGCTGGGAGAAATATCAATAACCTCAGATATTCAGATGATACCACCTTTAAGTCAGAAAGTGAAGAACTAAAGAGCCTCTTGATGAAAGTGAAAGAGGAGAATGAAAAAGTTGGCTTAAAGCTCAATATTCAGGAAACTAAGATCATGGCATCTGGTCCCATCACTTCATGGCAAAGATGGAGAAACAGTGGAAACTGTGACTGACTTTATTTTTCTGGGCTCCAAAATCACTGCAGATTGTGATTGCAGCCATGAAGTTAAAAGATGCTTACTTCTTGGAAGGAAAGTTATGACCAACCTAGACAGCATATTAAAAAGCAGAGACATTACTTTGTCAACAAAGGTCCATCTAGTCAAGGCTATGGTTTTTCCAGTAGTCATGTATGCATTTGAGAGTTGGACTATAAAGAAAGCTGAGCACTGAAAAATTGATGCTTTTGAACGGTGGTGTTGAAGAAGACTCTTGAGAGTCCGTTGGACTGCAAGGAGATCCAAACAGTCCATCCTAAAGGAGATCAGTCCTGGGTGTTCATTGGAAGGACTGATGTTGAAGCTGAAACTCCAATACTTTGGCCACCTGATGTGAAGAGGTGATTCATTTGAAAAGACCGTGATGCTGGGAAAGATTGAGGACAGGAGGAGAAGGGGATGATAGAGGATGAGATGGTTGGATGGCATCACCGACTCAATGGACAAGAGTTTGGGTGGACTCCAGGAGCTGGTGATGGACAGGGAGGCCTGGCATGCTGTGGTTCATGGTGTCGCAAAGCGTCGGACATGACTGAGCGACTGAACTGAAGTGAACTGCAGCACTGTAATAATTGACTCTGTGTGTGTGTGTGTGTGTGTGTGTGTGTGTGTGTGTATGATGTGTGTGTGTGTGTCTGTGTGTTCAGTTGCTCATTTTTTTTTGGACTCTTTTTGATCCCATGAACTATAGCCCACCAGTCTCCTCATGGAATTCTCCAGGCAAGAATACTGGAGTGTGTTGCCATTTTCTCCTCCAGGTAGTCTTCCCAACCTAGGGACTGAACCCATGTCTCCTGCATTGTCAGGTGGGTTCTTTACCACTGAACCATCAGAGAAGCCTATATATATTTACACACACACACACATACTCAAACGCATGAGTATAAATTCACTTAACCCTTAATAAGTGTTATATAATAGGAACTATTATCTCCATTTTGCAGATGAGAAAAATATGGCATAAAAATTTAAGAAACACACAGTAAGTAGTAAAATCAGAAGTGGAGCTAAGCACTCTGGCTCCAGGGTACACACTTTAAACATTGCACTATACCACAGAACAGAATGTACCACCACACAAATATTGAGCCTGTAGAAGTGGCAAACACTGTTCTGTGCTCTCCAGGTCTGGGTCAAGTAGGAAGAGTTAGTAAATGTTACAGTTGACATACCTATGAAGACACACTTGCATAACCTCTCAACTGTAGTGGAATTTCATTAAACAAATATTTAACTTCCGTAATTTCACTATATATGATTGACACTAAAAGAGAGAAAGGAAAAAACAATACCATATTCAATAGTGTAGAAGATTTTGGCTGCTGTTCCAATCAGTGGAGATTATCCCTGGGAATAGAATAAAGCGGGAATGATCCATCTCCTGGAAACTCAGTCTCGGTTCCCAACTGCCTCCCCCAAATGTGCACCTCTCCCAGAAGACAGTGTGATTCTTGTGTTAAAACCCATGTTCCCTCTCCTCAAACACAACAACTACCTTATCAATTGTACATATAGAGGAACCAAGGCTGCTTACATGACCTTTCTACTAAATAATCATATGTATATTAGCACTGTGACATCTCATTAAGTGACAAGTTGCCAGGTTATATTGTTGCTCCTATTTGTATGGAAGATTTTAATTTTTTTCTTGTTATTTTCTACACTTGCAATGGTAGCATTATATGCTCCCCACTCCGCCCTCCGCCACATTGCATGTGACTTTCAGTGCCTTCTTTCCTAGTGGAAGAAATGTAAATATCTTCTACTGGCATCAACTTGATGCTTGGCCATGTGACTTGCTTGGGCCAGTGGAATGTGAGCAAGAGGGAAAATTTCCTTAACTGAACATAAACTTAAAGAGCCATCAAACAGTTTTCCCTTTGCACCTCACTATCTACAGCAAAATGAGCTCCCTCAATGGCTTAGCAGATAAAGAATCTGCCTACAATGCAGGGGACAGGAGACATAGGTTCGATTCCCAGGTCAAGAAGATCCCCTGGAGGAGTAAATGGCAACCCACTCCAGTATTCTTGCCAGAAAAATCCCCAGGACAGAGGAGCCTGGTGGGCAGCAGTCCATGGGGTCACAACGAGTTGGACACGACTGAGTGACTAAGCACAGTCTACAGCAAGAATGGGACTTCCTGAGAGGAGTACCCATGCAGGCTGGATCACAGAATGAAGAGGGCATGTGGAGCCAACCTGCAAGTAAATCTAGCCAATGGACACAAGAAAGAAACACATCTTGAGTTTAAGTTGCTAAAATTTAGAGACTGTTTATTACTGCAGAGCAACATAGTCCAGGTTGATTAATACAAAAATCCATGACTACTGTTGCCTGAGTTGGAATATGTGAGAATGTCCCTTGAAATTATACCTATAGAACCTAACCTACACAGAATACAACTCCAAGTACTATTCAGAGTTTCTACTACCTCTCTTAACTGCAGATGGTTTCAGATCTCATAACTGAGGTGATTAATGGAAGACCTATCGTTTGATTACCAGCTCCAATCTGTACTTCCTTCCCCCTTCCTGATCTTCTGCCTAGAGAGCCAGCAGCTTTTTAAGTTTTACTGTGAAATCTTTTCTGAGGGAAAGGAAAGAGCAGCAATCACACACACACACACACACACACACACACACACACACACACAATTTCTAGTCCATTTTTTCTCTCTGATCTTGATTTCATGAATATCCTGTTTTCACTTTTGTAGACAAATGCCTGGCTGCTTACCAGATTTCTTAGATTGGAAATCTGATTTATGCTTGTATTTTGCCAGAGGTAATGGATGTTTTCTTCATGAAGTCTGTGCTAATACACCACAGACACCTTCATAAACTCAAGGTTCTTACAGAAACTGCTTGGATTTGTAACTTTTAGTTTTAGTTACTGTTAGTCACTCAGTCGTGTCCGACTCTTTACAATCCCTGTGGACTGTAGCCCACCAGGCCACTCTGTCCATGGGATTCTCCAGGCAAGATACTGCAGTGGATAGCCATTCCCTTCTCCAGGGGATCTTCCCAACCCAGGGATTGAACCTGGGTCTCCTGCATTGCAGGTGGATTCTTTACTGTCTGAGCCACCAGGGAAGCACAACTTTTAGCTTTAACACTAACTAACTTCAACCTGTGTCAGCAACTAAATCTCTCTCTCTCCCTCTCTCTCTCTCTCTCTCTCACACACACACAAAGCAAGCCCACAGGCCACCTAACATTCAATATTTCTAAATGTTCTCCTTTGTATACGATGTCTGGTGGTCAACTCCAGTGGAGCATGGGTGGAAGAATTCAGATCTTAGCACTTGACAGAAGGTGCTGTCAGGGCAGCCCCCAGAGAGACCTGGTCCACACCCAGTCAGCATGAACAGCCTGAAGTATGAGAAGAGGACGATAGAGTGAGGAGATTGTGAGATTTTTTTCCTGTTGTTTATTATGGACTGTAACAAGATGGCGAGTTGATGAGGCTGAGCACCAATAGTCTCCTCAGCCCTCAATTTTTCTACCACACATCAAGTCACATGAAGAAACAGCCCAGTAGGTTTACCTAAGGAAGGAGGGAATATATCCCTAACAGTACTTACGATTTGAAACTAAACAACAAGTTCTAGGAAAATAAGACCAAATGAAATTTTATCATTTGACTTGAGCTCTGACAAACAGATCTTTGTTCATCACTTTTCTGGATATTGAAGGGAAAGAAAAGTGACTCTTTTCCTTAGCACTTTTCTCTGTATTTGTATGCCAATCTTGCTCATGAGCTACGTTTTTTTTTTTTTCCTTAAAATTTAAACACTCTTCTCCTCCTACCCAGCAGATAGAATGCCAAGTGCTATTCTCCGATCAGCTATTGATGTGATGCCATCTGTTACCTATGAAGCACGATTTCAAGGAAAGCAATAGTGTGGCATTTCTTAGCTTAAATTGTTCTAGGCAACCCTTTCTTCCAAAGTGCTAGACACAAATCTGTTTGTTCCCTGTCTGCCACCGGAACTTGTTTATGATTTTATAGTATTTATAATTTACATTTAAATGAATTCATAAAATACAATGGAAATTTGCATTTGAGTTGATAGGTTGCACAGAAGGTTTTTAAACCATTATTTTCCTCAATAAGGAGGTTCTCATGGACATGCCAGTCAACCAAATGAGCTTTCTATAAAACATCCCTCCCCTTAAGTTTTCTCTTCGTATTTAAGCAATGTTAACCCCTTATACCCTCCTTGGGTAAAAAAAAAAAGAAGAAGAAGATGTCAGTGAAGAACATCTACATAATTCTTCAATTTGAACTTACCATTATTAAACTGCTGGTCAAAATAGAAGTTTGATGTAATGGTATGACAAGAATCATAATTACCCTCATTTTAAACATCCAGCAATAAATTAACTCAACATGTGCTATTTTTTCACATGATGCAATGTGTGAATTTCTACTTTCCTACGTCTATGGCTTTTTCCTTCTCTGTTTACATAAACATGTATTATATATACATTCTCTAATTACATATTCTTTTGTTTTCAAGAAATAGAAATGTATGAAGCTAAATAAAGAAAATAGGAGTTAGTTTTATCATCATGAGCATTGTAGTTTATTAGTCACTCAGAAATAAAAATCAGTGTACCATTGTATATAATTAGGACCAGGACAAGAAAGTCAAGGATTAAGATGACTCTTTCTTTCTCTCGGGTCATAGTGTCTACCACACATATATACTGAGTAACCTCTATGTGCCAGGCACTGTCTAGGCAGAAATGAGAAATTGTCTCTGTCCTCTTGACACAGTTTCATGGAGGTCACAGACATTAATTAATTATTTAAAATATTTTAAAAATAGTAATATTGTACAAAGAAGAAATATTAGATGCAGAAACCAGCTGATTTTGAGAGGATAGCAAAAACTTCTTAAAAGGGAAGTTGAGGTTGAAATTTTAAGAACAGAAGGCAACCAGGTAAGTGATGCTATGAAGTTTCAATTAGTATAATTGTGTATTGTCTAAACCCATTCTCTTTATACGTTTGCTTTATCCTTCTGTCTATGGAATTTATTTTGCCTATGTATAAGTTTTGCAGAGACTCAAAATATAGATGATTTCAAATCCAGAAATTACATAACCCTTATGAAATTAAAAGACGCTTACTCCTTGGAAGGAAAGTTATGACCAACCTAGACAGCATATTTAAAAGCAGAGACATTACTTTGCCAACAAAGGTCCATCTAGTCAAGGCTATGGTTTTTCCAGTAGTCACATATGGATATGACAGTTGGACCATAAAGAAAGCTGAGCACTGAACAACTGATGCTTTTGAACTGAGGTGTTGGCGAAGACTCTTGAGAGTCCCTTGGACTGCAAGGAGATCAAACCAGTCAATCCTAGAGGAAATCAGTCCTGATTTTTCATTGGAAGGACTGATGCTGAAGCTGAAACTCCAATACTTTGGCCACATCATGCGAAGAGTTGACTCATTGGAAAAGACCCTAATGCTGGAAAGGATTGGGGGCAGGAGGAGAAGGGGATAACAGAGGATGAGCTGGCTGGATGGCATCACCGACTCAATGGACGTGGGTTTGGGTAGACTCCGGGAGTGGTGATGGACAGAGAGTCCTGGCGTGCTGTGATTCATGGGGTCGCAAAGAGTCAGACACGACTGAACTGAACTGAACTAGGCTATTACAGGTAGCCTACGGTCTCTGCTGTTAAACGGGGGAATTGGATTGACTTAGCCTCATCCATGGAGGGTTTGACTAACATTTGGTGCTCTCACTGGTGGAGTCATCCTCTGGAGGGGGAATAAAGCAAAGGTCTTGAAGTAAATGGCTGTGGTTGTGGTCAGAAAGGATAGGCAAGAAGGAAAGTAGATTGTTGCAGGTAACCTAATTGCTAGCTCTAGAATACAAACATTTTTATGTGTACATACATAGGCTCTGTCTCATGGATGTACTCTTTGCTGTTTTTCACTGCTGGTGAGCAGCTGTACACACCCTAATCCAGCTTCCTGTAGGATGACTGTATAGCAGGGGGCAGGAGCTGAGGAGTAGCCAGAGGCAATAACAAATTGTTGAAATGAATCTGACTTCCTTGGGAAAGGAATTCATGACCTTGACTTGCTATGGTCTCTACTCCTCTATGAATTACTATTGCTGCTTTGAAACAATTGTTGAATGTTATATGACTTGGATGTTCACAGTAAAATTTCTCTATCAATAGTAAATTGTTGAGTTCTAGAATCAGGCCTAATTGGAATCCAAATACTAAAAAAGTTACATAACGTGGTTAAACCATAGGATTCGTCATTCATAAAATTGAGATAATACCTGCGTACCAACTAAGAATTCTGGGGAACAGTATTAAATAGACTATCCAAAATACAGTGACTTAAACACATATGGATTAATCTCTCTCATAAAAAAAGTACAGATGCAAGGATTCCAAAGCTTATGGTAGGGGGGCTCCAGGAAGTCATCCAGCACCTAAGATCTTTCTGGCTTTCTGCTCCCCCTTGCTCAGCACAGGCTTCCTTCCTCAAGCTCCCATAGTCCATGCTGGCTGCTGAGTCATCAGGCATCACATCTGTGTTCCAGAAAGTAAAAAAGGCAAGGTGGAGGTAGAGGGTGGGCTCAAAAGGAAGCTCCTGACAGTCTAAAATCCACACAACAGTTCTGTGCACCTCTCACTGGACAGAACTCAGTCCTAGGGCTTTGTGAAGCTACCATGT
Source organism: Giraffa tippelskirchi (assembly GCF_054371585.1). Classification (NCBI taxonomy): domain Eukaryota; kingdom Metazoa; phylum Chordata; class Mammalia; order Artiodactyla; family Giraffidae; genus Giraffa; species Giraffa tippelskirchi. The sequence continues at coordinate 110,354,583 of NC_137278.1, read as the reverse complement.
GGGCTTGGAAATGGAATCTTTTCGTGAACACTTTGTCACTTCAGCTAAAGTGTGGGCAGAAGAGAGGAAAAGAAAAATTAGACTGGTAAGCAATTGGCAGTCTCTGCCACGATGTCCCACACAGGATTATTATACAAATTTGATGAGTTAATCCATGTTAACTTCTTAGCACAGAGCCTGATCCATTGTCAGCACCCAGAAGCTACCATTATTACTATTAGTCAATTACCAGGGGCATTGGATTCTACTATTTAAAATTCATTAAAAAGGAAATTACCTATAATTCTGGAATATGTAGATTTCTTTATTCTGTTTGGTACTGATAGAATTTTAAAGGAAATGATTTTTAAAAGTCATAAATAAAATATATAGAAAAAGCAGTTCAAGCCAGTAGTTGAAAATTATACCTTGAAAAGCGTATACGTCAACAAAAATTTATTAAATTAAAGATCCAAACCTGAGACACTGAAGAAAGCTAAATACATGGAGGAGGAAAATGGTTTCCTTGAGTTCAAAAATTATTTTCATAAAACACTGGAAAAAAAATGATAATAGACTGGGCTCTTTCTCGTACTTCACAGATTTTCACACAGTTCAGCACAAGTGCTTGTGTGGGTGGAGAAGGAGGGGAAGCAGCCATGTTCCTGCTCTTCTCAGATGTCTCCAGTCTCTGCTAGCTGACTTTTTTTTTGTTTTCTCCAGCTTTTCCTTTTCTCTCTCACAACGTCTCCATTTCTTTTCTCCTTTTCTCTAGGAATTTTCTATCCTGCTACTTGGCAATGTGTTTGAGGCTTGATGCAAATCATAACCAATGTTCTTTATTCCTTTTTAGAGGATACATCATCCTGAATCACTGGTTCCAGGCAAAAGATGGTGCCAGGTTCTCTCAGTGCTAATTTTCTCTTTCCAGTGCTCTTTCAAAACTAAAATGGAAACATTCTGCTAGGAGCAGAGTAGCAAAATGGCTTTCAATATCACATAGACCAAGGGGTGTGCCACCTATGGGAAGTGAGTTAACTGCGATTAGCCTCAATTTTCCTACAACTGGTGTAATAATAGTACATGTTACATAGTGACTTTTGTTAAGGATTAAACATGGTAATGTATGCAACTTCATAGCCCAATAAGAAACATGGAGCAAATGTCAGCTCTGATAATGACAGTAATGAAACTCTAGTTTCATTTGTGTATCTATACACAAAAGCCACAGCCAAGCTTCTAGTATCCATAAAATATTGTTGTTAAATAATTATCTTACTATCCTATTTTTCCAGTTGAGCTATTTCAAATCCTAAAAGATGATGCTGTTAAAGAGCTGCACTCAATATGCCAACAAATTTGGAAAACTCAGCAGTGGCCACAGGACTGAAAAAGGTCAGTTTTCATTCCAATTCCAAAGAAAGGCAATGCTAAAGAATATTCAAACTACTGCAAAATTGCACTCATCTCACACTCTAGCAAAGTAATTCTCAAAATTCTCCAAGCCAGGCTTCAACAGTAGGTGAACAGTGAAATTCCAGATGTTCAAGCTGGATTTAGAAAAGGCAGAGGAATCAGAGATCAAATTGCCAACATCCACTGGATCATCAAAAAAGCAAGAGAGTTCCAGAAAAACGTCTACTTCTGTTTTATTGACTATTCCAAAGCCTCTGACTGTGTGGATCAAAACAAACCATGGAAAATTCTTAAAGAAATGAGAATGCCATACCCCTTACCTGTATCCTGAGAAATCTGTATGCAGGTCAAGAAGCAACACTTAGAACTGGACATGGAACAACTGACTGGTTCCAAATTGGGAAAGGAGTACTTCAAGGCTGTATATTGTTACTTTGCTAATTTAACTTATATGCAGAGTACATCATGCAAAATGCCAGGCTGGATGAACGACAAGCTGGAATCAAGATTGCTGGCAGAAATATGAATAACCTTAGATATGCAGATGACACCACCCTTATGGCAGAAAGCAAAGAACTAAAGAGCCTCTTGATGAGAGTGAAAGAGGAGAGTGAAAAAGTTGGCTTAAAACTCAACATTCAGAAAACTAAGATCATGGCATCTGGTCCCATCACTTCATGGACAATAAATGGGGAAACAATGGAAACAGTGATAGACTATTTTGGAGGGTTCCAAAATCACTGAAGATGGTGACCGTAGCCATGAAATTAAAAGACACTTGCTCCTTGGAAGAAAAGTTATGAGCAACCTAGACAGCATATTAAAAAGCAGAGACATTACTTTGCCGACAAACGTCCATCTAATCAAAGCTATGATTTTTCCAGTAGTCATGTGTGAATATGAGAGATGGACTATAAAGAAAGTTGAGCACCGAAGAATTGATGCTTTTGAACTGTGGTGTTGGAGAAGACTCTTGAGAGACCCTTGGACTGCAAGGAGATCAAACCAGTCCATCCTAAAGGAAATCAGTCCTGAATATTCATTGGAAAGACTGATGCGAACCTGAAACTCCAATACTTTGGCCACCTGATATGAAGAATGGACTCATTTGAAAAGACCCTGATGCTGGGAAAGGCTGAAGGTGGGAGGAGAAGGGATGGCAGAGGATGAGATGATTGGATGGCATCACCGACTCAATGGACATGAATTTGAGCAAGCATGAGGAGTTGGTGACGGACAGGGAATCCTGGCATGCTATAGTCCGTGGGGTTGTAAAGAGTCAGACACAACTGACTGACTGAATTGATCTTATTTTTATCTCCTAATTATCTTACCATCTTACTATAAGTTCTGTCCAAATGGAGCAAAATAAATAAACAAAACCTCAGAAACAAATATGCCATCTTTGATTCATCTGTTGGGTACATTTTATTACCTGATGGAATACTGCAAATTGGCCAAAGTCTGTCCTTGTGGCTATAGTTAGATAGCCAATACTGTTACACATTTTCTGTATATGAATTACAATGTCTTAGTCTCAGCCTTCTACCATTTGGTCTAACTCAGAAATATATCATCTGTCTAAATTTTTTCCTGTATCTTAAAATTATTTATCATTCATCATTCTCCAGACAGAATAATCCAGACTTTATAAAGTACTACACACAGTATCAGTCCTCACCGATATACCTTTAGCCTAATTAGAGTAGGTATGTTTATTCTTTGCCTGACTATATGAAAAAATGCTCCCACTCATTCATTTCCTTCCAAAGCACATGTTGTTGTTTTTCTGTCTAATAGTCGTTTTCCCAAGGTACTGACATATCTTGACAGACTTTCCCTATCTCTGTCAAAAGCATAAGTTCTTAAACTGTTTGGACTGATGGATGTTTGTGAAAATCTGATGAAAAGGAGAGATGTTTTACCTGAAAAAAAATGCACACATGTTCCTATGGATTGACTATGTCCTCTCCAAACTTCATATGTTAAAATCTTAACCCCCATGGTGATGGCATTAGGAAGTGGGGGCTTTGGGAGGTGATTAGGTCATGCGGATGGAGCCCTCATACATGAATTAGTGCCCTCATAAAAGAGACCTGAGAAAGCTCCCTAGAGTCTCCCACTACATAAGGATAAAACAAGAAAAGGGCCTGGAAGTGGGCCTTCACCAGACCATGATGGAACCCTGATCTCAAGACTTCCAGCCCTCAGAATGGTGAAAATAAATATTTCTTGTTTGTAATTCACAGAGTTTATGGTCTTTTATTATAGCAGCCCAAACAAACTAATTGCCAACTACCTCTTCTCCCTTCCTTTTGGCCTTTTATTTTTCCTCTCCAGAAGGTATGCCTTTCAAAAACTGCCTCCTCAAATCCCACATACTTTCAAATTCCTTTCTTTCATCTATGCTCTGATCTACCAGGCACATTTAGTATTTCCAGCCTTCTTAGGGGCTTAGTCTTTCTGGCGGCAGGTTTGAATTAACTCTAAGCCAATTCTAGATCATACCTTCTCTCTACCAGAATGGTTCCAGCCCCTTTTTGCTTACTGCAAGGTCTTGCTTTAGGAGGTGCTAAATGAGAGCCCTCAGGCTGGATTTTGCTCTTTCAGAATTCTGCCTTAGAATTTGTATGAATTTTATTATTCTCTGTCTCTAAATTGGGCTGAAAGTATTGATTTTTCCTCCTTGTTGATCCATATTGTTTGTGGAAGTAATACTAAGAAATATGGACATAGGCAGCCACCATTGTCCTCAACTATCTGGAATTCCTCAGAGATAATTCCGCAAGCAGTGTGAAGGATGGATTGGAAGAGAGGCTAAAAGGTGGAAAGACTCATTAGGAAGCTATTTTAATAATGTAAATAAAATATGAGGGCCATAATTAACTCTGTAGATGAAGACGATATGGTGGGTTCAGTTGATATCGGGAATTTGTTAACTGTCAAGCAGCAAAAGGAGGGAAGCGTGACCCCTATGTTTCTGGGTTAGCCATTGAATATCATTATGGTAGGACTATTCCGAAATAAAGAATATAGGATGAGGGCTGATTTGGGCAGATAGAAAATGTATGTAGAAGGAATTTAATGAATTCAATTTCAGAACTAGGAATTTGGGATATCTGAGTAACATCCAGTTGGATTTGCTCACTAGGGATTTAGAAATAGCACAAAAAATATTGTAACTAAAGGTAGCAATCTGGGAGTTCACAACATAAAGCTGATAGGAAAAGCTCTGTTCACATGTGGGACTTTTCAAGCAAAAGAGAGTAGAAAGAGAAGAGGAAAGGATGTCAAGATAAAAGCATCATTTTCATTGATGGTGTAGGCAAAGGAAGAGACTTGGAAAAGAGATACCAGTGACACAGGGGGAAAATGGAAGAGGCCCATCTTGGAAGCTGTTGGTGAAATCAACTCCTTAATGGAAGAGTTTGTCCATCTTCTCAACATGGAACAGAAAATAAAGAAGGAAGTAAAGGTATGAACATCATGTTGCTTGAAGACTTAAGGTCTTTTGAAGTTTTTATTTTTAGGAGATCATTGATGATGTGTGCAAAGCATAGTTCTTAGAAGTTGGTGAGGATGAATATCAGATTACAGTGGGTTGAGGGATGAGTGAGAGGTAAAGAATTGCAGACATAAAGTATAGACCTCTTAAATCTATAGTGCCTCATCCATTTCAGTAACTTAAAAACACAATAATAGCAGTAGTGAAAATATACCAAATAATACTCTCATAACATTTAGCACTCCTTATCTGTGGCACTTCTGACTACATGTGTATATTCCTTCTTTCTCATTTTAAATGGAAAGTTCCTTTATGTAAAGAAACATATCTAAATCATGTTTGTATCCTTCATTAGTGTATGATAAATTAGTAAGGATCTGTTAGCCCAATGAATGAGCCAATGAAAGACTTACAGAGCCAAGGCTTAACTTCCAAATCCTTGGCATGATACTCAGTCCCTGTTTCCAGGTGCCACTTCCTATTAGAATATTTAGCCTCCAATTTGAAACAATGAAGAAATTCTGACTCTTATTTTATGAGATGTGAATGTCAGTCCCTGGCAACCACAGCACAGGAGCCATTAGGGTGCATGGGAGACTCTGACACCAGCTGGGGTCTGTAAAGGGCCATTCTCATAGGCTTCCTCCAAAGTGGGTTTCAGATCCCAATATACTTCACCACATATCTGTCCTTGTATAAGTAAAGAAATATTTTTCATATGTAACTACCCACAGGGACTTTTTAATGTTATTACTGCTCTCTACAGTGCTGCCCAAGCAAATATTCTTTGAGCTTATTTTGATTACTAACACAGTTTGCGTTTGATTTCCAAGTCCATCTCAAAGTGAGACTCCAGCGGGGGCCTCCAGATCTTCTCCACATTGCCTCTGTTTTGAAAGGCTTTGATTGCTATAGGTTTCAGAGAACACGCCACTGAGCATGAATATGAAAGCAACAGCATGGACACAGAGAGAGGAAGAGAAAACAACCCAGAGCAAATGTGCTAGAGCTTAGTTTTTAAGGAAAAAGAACCAAAGGACAAATGTGGATTAAAATATCCAATGCATGATTTCATACACTTTTGACTGTAACCCCAGGTATGCCTTCCAATATAGGCCAGCAGATTTTTTTGAAAGCTACATGAAGACATACATCAGAAAAGTTTTCTGTTACAGTGTAATCCAAATATCTGAACAGATTTAATTTCTCCAGCTGGCTGTGGTGACTATATTTGCATGAAATTGGCTTGAACTCCTTAAATTCCCTATAATTATTTGGGTAGAGATGTGGTAGGCAAGCCCATGTTTCTCTGTGTCATTTCAGCTTAATTCTTACTCTCTGTCACAAGTGACATCTCCTACATGTTTGTTCTACACCCCATTGGTCCAGTGAATCACACATAGATACCTTTATTCTCTCAAAAGCCTCCAATTAAAGGTGAAGTGTATTTCAGATCTAACTTAAGAATTTAGAGATAACAAGGAAAGAGTTAGGATTACTTAGCTGCACAGCAGGACAAATGACTTAACATTGACAATTAGACACCTATCTTTTTGAACTGACCTAGGGAATTTGTGGTGGCCATTTTTCCTAGTAGGATTTTAAACTTGCATGGTGTTGCTGTCCATATTTCTCCTCAAACCAAGCTCACTCATCCATAGCTGCCACCAAGGTTAAGATCATTTCTGTTGCACAAGTGTTTAGCTAACTCTCTGTTTTATCACAAACCATTTGCTCATGCCCAAAGAGCCTTATCCTCATATTTATGACAGAACATGACTCTTCTCTCCCTAGGAGGAGTTCTCTGCCAGACCTCAAAATGATACAATCTTTTTCTTCCACTACTATCTCAAACTAAAGCTTGTCTGGTTGGGATCTCTGTGACAGAAATTGTATACGTACATCATCACAGGCTCATAAAAAATAAAGATACAGAGGATATATTTTACTTCCTTTGCCCTTTCCCCAAAATTCTTATCCCAGTTCTCCCCATCTTGAGCTTATCTCTCTTTCAGAAGATCCAACAAAACAGTTAAAGAAGGAAAAATAGTTGTGAGAGCCTTCTCTTGCAGTCCCCAAATCCCAACTTGGTTCACTATATCCAGAGTGTTTATTATGACCCTGGGATGGGTAATTTTATGTATCAACTTGCCAAGGCCATTGATATTTGGTCAAACATAATTCTGGATGTGTCTGTGAGGGTGTCTTTGAATGACATTAACATTTGAATCAGTAGGCTGAGTAAAGCAAATTGCAGTACATGGGACAACCAGTTCAATTACACCGGCCACTAGAACCTCATGACAGTGCTATAATTCTTTTTAAACTTTTTTCTTTACTCCCACTTCAATCATACATACACATTCAAAAATGTTTCTAGTCCATATTTTCATAATTTAAAGAGCTGGCCTCCCAAGAATGTCTGTTTTCACCTAAGAGTATTAAAAACTCCTCCAGTACAGTTGAGCCCCTGGAGAAGGGAAAGACTACTCACTCCAGTATTCTGGCCTGGAGACTGTATAGTCCATGGGGTTGCAGAGTCGGACACAACTGAGTGACTTTCACTTTCACTTTTCACAGTTGAGAATTTCTCCACTGCTTCATCTCCCCCAAGTAATGCACCATGGACGTTCTCTTTACAGCATGATCAACTCTGGGTTTCATGGCCCACTGCATTCTGTTTTCGAGCATTTGACTTACAAAGATCCTAGGGACTGAAAAAGGGACTGGGAGAGGGAAGAAAAGGGGAGGGCCTTTATGAGCCTATTTAAATAAATGTCGGCAAAGTCTCTGAGCACAGATGGGCATCACCTGGATAAGTTCAGGCAGCAGTTTTTGATGAAAACTCCGTTGGCATTGACAAGAACTGCTAATGAGGCTCCCCAGAATCAGGAACACAATGAGCTTGCTCAAGTGGTACCAATGGCCCACACGCCTTGGCTAGTCTCCCTCTCTGCTTCCTGGCACAGCAGACAGAGTTTTCAACGGTGTCCTGGTGCTGACTATTATTTCTGATGCTGACTGCCAGCCTGGAAGACAAACACTGAAATTTGTCTCTTTTCTTTTGCACTCCCTGCCACAACAGTCTTATTCTCCAGGCAATGTGCATACTCTGACTGATGAGGGGAAGAATTGTGTTCAAGGAAGTTCACATTCAATATTTCACTGTACTATCTCACTGAATAAAGCACCTACACTTCCTATTGCATACATTCCCCAGTAAGTGGGGGCAAGTAAATGACCAAATAAGTGAAACAAAGCACATATAAAGGCAGGAGAGTTGCCACATAGGTCTGTGTAATTAAGGAGATCTTTAAAAATGGAGAGGAGAGTAGAAATCTGTAAAATTTATGTTCCTCAATTATTTGGTTATTTCTACCTTCCTCCTCCCCAAACATGTCTCGATTCTCTATAGATAAATCCACAGATTATCTTCGATGGCTTTTGCTACAGGGTCTAACCCTCAGGATCTTTTTAGGAGAGTTTCCACTTTGTCCAATAAATAGTCAAACAAATCTAGTGTGAGTAAACTACAAACAACTTATCTAGTTAGTGCTCTTAGTCTTACCCTCAAGTTTCCAACAGAGCTTTGGTTACCATTTGGCAGGGAGACATGTGCCTGTTAGGGCAGACGGGATAAAGCTGAAGCGAAGTGGGAAAACAACAACAGCCACTGGATGCTGGGAAAGTAAGGAGGCTTGTAAGTGGTTTTCTGATCGATACAGATATCAACCATCACAAGAACTGCTAGCCTACAATCTGTGTTTTAGTGTCCAGAAGATTGGGTATTTTGCAGTTTCAATATGGATATGACCCATTCAATAATAACGCAGCAACATTTTTCAATATCTACTATGGTCCCAGCCTTTGTTCCAATGTTGGAGCTCACATTTTAGCATTTGCAGATCCATATACAGTGACCTAGTGTCCTGATCCTTCTGTTCTGCACTACTGTGAATCAGGCCATATTGTTATGCAAACATTGCTCCCTAGAACTCAGCGACCCTGGATTCTACTTAATGAACTTCCCTTCCAACAGGTCTATAGTTTGTTCAGGGCATAAAGTCTCGGATTTCTCATGTGTAAATTGTGGATACTAGTTTGGTACTTTAACACTTTAGTCCTTGTAAAGAGTAAATACAAAAATGACCTATTTGGTAAGTCTCCTGCTTTAAAATACTCAAGGGAAAATAGACTCAAATGAAAATTTATAAGTACAATCAAGAAATACAGGAAAATAATCAATAGAATGAAAATGACATAAAGTAATGAAAAGGAATCAGAAGGAGAGCAGTGGAACGGAAAACAGGCAAAGAAAGAACAACAAAAGTATAATCAGAGTCACTGGAGATCATATTCAACATTCTAATCTCAGAAAACTCTCCACAAATATAAAATGAGACCCAATTGTACACACTGAAAGAAATTAAAAAATTACTTGGACAAGTTAAACCACATCAATCAATTCTGAGACATATCCTAGATAAAACTATTTGATTTCAAAGATGAAGATCTTCAAGACATGCAGGCAAAATGCCATATAAAGATGTCTGACTTTACAAAACATAAAATGCAAGGCAAGAGAAGGACTTCCATTTTTAAAAATTCAATGAAAGAATATATGAACCAAAGATTTTGTAACCAGTCAATCTGCCTTTCAAACACCAAGGTTGCAAAACAAAGCCAATGAACAATTTTCAATATACAGTTCAGTGCAGTCCATCTGTTGTGTCCGACTCTTTATGACCCCATGGACTGCAGCACACCAGGCTTCCCTGTACATCACCAACTCCTGGAGCTTACTCAAATTCAAGTCTATCGAGTTGGTGATGCCATCCAAACATCTCATCGTCTGTTATCCCCTTTTCTTCCCGCCATCAATCTTTCCCAGCATTAAGGGTCTTTTCCAATGAGCCAGTTCTTCATATCAGGTGGCCAAAGTATTGGAGTTTTGGCTTCAGCATTAGTCCTTCAAATGAATATTCAGGACTGATTTCCATTAGGATGGACTGGCTGGATCTCCTTGCTGTCCAAGGGACTCTTAAGAGTCTTCTCCAACACCACAGTTCAAAAGGAGCAATTCTTTGGTGCTCAGCTCTCTTTATAGTCCAACTCTCACATCCATACATGACTACTGGAAAAATCATAGCTATGACTAGACAGAGCTTTATTGGCAAAGTAATGTCTCTGCTTTTTAACATGCTGTCTACTTTGGTCATAACTTTTCTACCAAGGAGTAAGCGTCTTTTAATTTCGTGGCTGCAGTCACCATCTGCAGTGATTTTGGAGCCCGGAAAAATAAAGTCACCCACTGTTTCCCTATCAATCTGCCATGAAGTGATGGCACCAGATGCCATGATCCTAGTTTTCTGAATGTTGAGTTTTAAGCCAACTTTTTCACTCTCCTCTTTCACTTTCATCAAGAGGTTCTTTAGTTCTTTGTCACTTTCTGCCATAAGGATGGTGTCATCTGAATATCTGAGGTTACTGATTTTCTCCCAGCAATCTTGATTCCAGCTTGTGCTTCATCCAGCCCAACATTTCTCATGATGTATTCTGCATACAAATTAAATAATCAAGGGGACAACATACAGCCTTGATGTACTCCTTTCCTGATTTGAAACCAGTCTGTAGTTTCATGTCCAGTTATAATTCTTAGTTCTTGACCTGCATGCAGATTTCTCAGGGGGCAAATCAGCTGGTCTGGTATTCCCATTTCTTTAAGAATTTTCCAGTTTGCTGTGATCCACACAGTCAAAGGCTTTGGTGTAAACAATAAAGCAGAATTAGATGTTTTCGTGGAACTCTCTTGCTTTATTGATGATCCAACGAATGCTGGCAATTTGATCTCTGGTTCTGCTAAATTTTCTAAATCCAGCTTAAACATCTGGAAGTTCACGGTTCATGTACTGTTGAAGCCTGGCTTGGAAAATTTCAGCATTACTTTGCTAGTGTGTAAAATGAGTGCAATTGTGTTGTCGTCTGAGCATTCTTTGGTATTGCTTTCCCTTGGGATTGGAATGAAAACTGACCTTTTCCAGTCCTGTGGTCACTGATGAGTTTTCCAAATTTGCTGGCATATTGAGTTCAGCACTTCCACAGCATCATCTTTTAGGATGTGAAATAGCTCAACTGGAATTCCATCACCTCCACTAGCTTTGTTTGTAGAGATGCTTCCTAAGGCCCACTTGACTTTGCATTCCAGGATGTCTGGCTCTAGGTGAGTGATCACACCATCATGGTTATCTGGGACATGAAGATGTTTTTTGTATAGTTCTTCTGTGTATTCTTCCCACCTCTTCTTAATATCTCCTGCTTCCTTTAGGTCCATACCATTTCTGTCCTTTATTGTTACCATCCTTGCATGAAATGTTCCCATGGTATCTCTAATTTTCTTGAAGAGATCTCATCTTTCCCATTCTATTGTTTTCCTTTATTTCTTTGCATTGATCATGGAGGAAGGCTTTCTTATCTCTCCTTGCTATTCTTTGGAACTCTGCAATCAACTGAGTGTATTTTTCCTTTTCTCCTTTGCCTTTTGCATCTTCTCTTCTTTCAGCTATTTGTAAGGCCTCCTCGGACAACGATTTTGCCTTTTTGCATTTCTTATCATTGGGGATGGTCTTGATCACTGCTTCCTATAAAATGTTACTAATATGCTTCCATAGTTCTAATCCCATAAATCTATTTGTCACTTCCACTGTATAATCGTAATGGATTTGATTTAGGTCAAAGAAGAAGAAAGTGGGGAAAACCACTAGACCATTCAGGTATGACCTAAATCAAATCCCTTATGACTATACAGTGGAAGTGAGAAATAGATTTAAAGGACTATATCTGATGGACAGAATGTCTGATAAACTATGGAAGGAGGTTCATGACATTGTATAGGAGACAGGAATCAAGACCATCCCCAAGAAAAAAGAAATGCAGAAAAGGAAAATGGCTGTCTGGGGGCTTTACAAATAGCTGTGAAAAGATGGGAAGCGAAAAGGAAAGATATACCCATTTGAATGCAGAGTTCCAAAGAATAGCAAGGAGAGATAAGAAAGCCTTCCTCAGCAATCAATGCAAAGAAAGAGAGGAAAACAATAGAATGGGAAAAACCAGAGAACTTTTCAATAAAATTAGAGATACCAAGGGAACATTTCATGCAAAGATGGGCTCAATAAAGGACAGGAATGGCATGGACCTAAAAGAAGCAGAAGATATTAAGAAGAGGTGTCAAGAATACACAGAACTGTACAAAAAAATCTTCATGACCCAGATAATCATAATGGTGTGATAACTCACATAGAGCCAGACATCCTGGAATGTGAAGTCAAGTGGGCCTTAGAAAGCATCACTACGAACAAAGCTAGTGGAGGTGATGGAATTCCAGTTGAGCTATTTCAAATCATGAAAGATGACTCTGTGAAAGTGCTGCACTCAATATGTCAACAAATTTAGAAAATTCAGCAGTGGCCACAGGACTGGAAAAGGTCAGTTTTCATTCGAATCCCAAAGAAAGGCAATGCCAAAGAATGCTCAAACTACCGCACAATTGCACTCATCTCACATGCTAGTAAAGTAATGCTAAACATTCCCCAAGCCAGGCTTCAGCAATACGTGAACTGTGAACTTCCACATGTTCAAGCTGGTTTCATAAAAGGCAGAGGAACCAGAGATCAAATTGCCAACATCCGCTGGATCATCGAAAAAGCAAGAGAGTTCCAGAAAAACATTTATTTCTCCTTTTTTGACTATGCCAAAGCCTTTGACTGTGTGGGTCACAATAAACTGTGGAAAATTCTGAAAGAGATGGGCATAACAGACCACCTGACCTGCCTCTTGAGAAACCTGTATGCAGGTCAGGTAGCAACAGTTAGAACTGGACATGGAACAGACTGGTTCCAAATAGGAAAAGGAGTACGTCAAGGCTGTATGTTGTCACCCTGCTTATTTAACTTATTGCAGAGTACATCATGAGAAATGCTGGGCTGGAGGAAGCACAAGCTGGAATCAAGATTGCTGAGAGAAATATCAATAACCTCAGATGTGCAGATGACACCACCCTTATGGCAAAAAGTGAAGAAGACCTAAAGAGCCTCTTGATGAAAGTGAAAGAGGAGAGTGAAAAAGTTGGCTTAAAGCTCAACATTCAGAAAACTAAGATCATGGCATCCAGTCCCATAACTTCATGGCAGATAGATAGGGAAACAGTCAGTGAGTTTATTTTTCCGGGCTCCAAAATCACTGCAGATTGAGATTGCAGCAATGAAATTAAAAGACACTTACTCCTGGGAAAGAAAGTTATGACCAACCTAGACAGCATATTAAAAAGCAGAGACATTACTTTATCAACAAAGGTCCATCTAGTCAAGGCTATTGTTTTTCCAATGGTCATGTATGGATGTGAGAGTTGGACTATAAAGAAAGCTGAGCACCAAAGAATTGCTCCTTTTGAACTGTGGTGTTGGAGAAGACTCGTAAGAGTCTCTTGGACTGCAAGGAGATCCAACCGGTGCATCCTAAAGGAGATCATTCCTGGGTGTTCATTGGAAGGACTGATGTTGAAGCTGAAACTCCAATACTTTGGCCACCTGATATGAAGAGCTGACTCATTGGAAAAAACCCTGATGCTGGAAAAGATCAAAGGCAGGAGGAATAGGGGACGACAGAGGATGAGGTTGCTGGATGGCATCATCTACTCGATGGACATGGGTCTGGGTGGACTCTGGGCATTGTTGATGGACAGGGAGGCCTGGTATGCTGTGGTTCATGGGATCGCAAAGAGTTGGACACGACTGAGCAACTGAACTGAAATGATTTAGGTCATACCTGAATGGTCTAGTGTTTTCCCTACTTTCTTCAATTTAAGTCTGAATTTGGCAATATGGAGTTCATGATCTGAGCCGCAGTCAGCTCCCAGTCTTGTTTTTGCTGACTTCATCCATCTGTGGCTTCAGGGTCTACATCTTTGGCTGCAAAGAATATAATCAATCTGATTTCAGTATTGACCATATGGTGATATCCATGTGTGGAGACTTCTCTTGTATTGTTGGAAGAGGGTGTTTGCTATGACTAGTGCATTCTCTTGGCAAAACTCTGTTAGCCTTTGACCTGTTATGTTTTGTACTCCAAGGAGAAAATTTGTGTGTTACTCCAGGTATCTCTGACTTTTGCTTTCCAGTTACCTATAATGAAAAGGACATCTTTCTCTGGGTGTTAGTTCTAGAAGGTCTCATAGGTCTTCATAGAACTGTTCAACTTCAGCTTCTTCAGCTTTACTGTTCGGGGCATAGACTTGGATTACTGTGATATTGAATGGTTTGCCTTGGAAATGAACAGAGGTTATTCTGTTGTTTTTGAAATTGCAACCAAGTACTGCATTTAGGACTTTTTTGTTGACCATGATGGCTACTCCATTTCTTCTAAGGGATTCTTGCCCACAGTAGTAGATGTAATGGTCATCTGAGTTAAATTCACCCATTCCAGTCCATTTTAGTTCACTGATTCCTAGAATGGCAATGTTCACTTTTGCCATCTCCTGTTTGACCACTTCCAATTTGCCTTGATTCATGAACCTAACATTCAAGGTTCCTATACAATATTGCTCTTTACAGCATTGGACCTTGCTTCCATCACCAGTCACATCCACAACTGGGTGTTGTTTATCCTTTGTCTCTGTCTCTTCATTCTTTCTGGAGTTATTTCTCCACTCTCCACTAGCATATTGGGCACCTACTGACCTGGGGAGTCCATCCTTCAGTGACCTATCTTTTTGACTTTTCATGCTGTTCATGGGTTTCTCAAGGCAAGAATACTCAAGTGGTTTGCCATTCCCTTCTCCAGTGGACCACATTTTGTCAGAACTCTCCACTGTATCCTGTCCATCTTGGGTGGCCCTACGTGGTATGTTTCATAGTTTCTTTGAGTTAGACAAGGCTGTGGTCCATGTGATCAGATTGGTTAGTTTTCTGTGATTGTGGTTTTCGTTTTGTCTGCCCTCTGCTGGAGAAGGATAAAAGGCTTACGGAAGCTTCCTGATGGGAGAACCTGACTGAGGGAGAAACTGGGTCTAGTTCTGATGGGCAGAGCCATGCTCAATAAATCATTAATCCAATTTTCTGTTGATGGTTGGGCTGTGTTCCCTCTCTGTTGTTTGATCTGAGGCCAAACTATGGTGGGGGTTATGAAGGCCTCCTTCAAAAGGACCCATGGATGCACTGTTACACTCAGTGCCCCCAACCCTGCAGCAGGCCACCGCCGACCCATGCCTCCGCTGGAGACTCCTAGACATTTACCGGTAAGTCTGGCTCAGTCTCTTGTGGGGTCACTGCTCCTTTATCCTGGGTCCTGTTGCACACAATGTTTTGTCTGTGCCCTCCAAGAGTCTGTTTCCCCAGCCCTGTGTAAGTCCTGGCGGCTCTATGTTGGGGTTAATGGTGACCTCCTCCAAGAGGGCTTATGCCATACCCAGGTCTGCTGCACCCAGAGTCCCTGCCCCGGCAGCAGTCCACTGCTGACCCGGACCTGCGCAGGAGACATCCAAACACAGTCCTGGCTCAGTCTCTGTGGGGTCTCTGGGTCCTGATGTGCACAAGGTTTGTTTGAGCCCTCCAAGCATCTCTGGCAGGTATGAAGTTTGATTCAAAATGTGATTTTGCCCCTCCTACCATCTTGCTGGGGCTTCTCCTTTGCCCTTGGACGTGGGTTATCTTTTTTTTGGTGGGATCCAACATTCTCCTGTCGATGGTTGTTCAGTCCCGAGTTGTAATTTTGGAGTTCTCACAGGAGAAAATGGGGCTTCCCTGATAGCTCAGTTGGTAAAAATCCACCTGCAATGCAGGAGACCCCGGTCTGATTCCTGGGTTGGGACTATCTGCTGAAGAATGGAAAAAGCTACTCACTCCAGAATTCTGGCCTGGAGAACTCTACGGACTGTATAGTCCATGATGTCACAAAGAGTCAGAAAGGACTGAGCAACTTTCACTTTCAATATACAAGAACTTAAGAAATTCTGTGTATATCAGTCCTTTTTGAGAAATATCCCAGTGTACTATTTAGCAAACTAAGGTCCAAGGTCCTGTTTGGTAAGTTACAGTCACACTCCTTCATAGTTTCTATGGTTACTTTCATACTATGATAGAGTTGTGACAGAAACAGTTTGTGGTCTCCTGCTGTACATAGGCCTAATATTTTACTATCTGGTGCTTTACAGAAAAAGTTTGCTGGCCTCTGCCAACTAGAGGGTGAGCTCTATCCAGCCAAGTAACGATAAGGAAAACTTTGGCATAAGGACTGAATGCAAGCACTTTAAAATATAGGAATACACATAAAAGACTAAAGCAATGTCAGAGGTGAGAGTGGAATACTAATACCCAATTGTTATATATTGTGATAAATTAGAAATATTGCAGTTGAAAATGGGAAGAGAGGAGGGGAAAAGAGGGAAATATAAAAAATTCCTTGTTGCATAGGCAAAACGTGGGTGCTAAGTAAAATGAAAGTTGATAAGCTAGGTGGTAAAGGGTTAAATAAAGAACATTTGAAAGAGTAGCATTAGACAAAAATACAGACCTTCCTGTATACTCCATTTTTTAAATAAAAGAGCAAACTATACATGCAACTTAGAAAGAATCTCATAAGGCAACATATGTAATGAGTAAATAATATATGCCACATAAAATTGAGACCAAACATACCAGTCACATAAATAACTGTTGCTGCTGCTGCTGCTAAGTCGCTTCAGTCGTGTCCGACTCTGTGCGACCCCATAGACGGCAGCCCACCAGGCTCCGCCGTCCCTGGGATTCTCCAGGCAAGAATACTGGAGTGGGTTGCCGTTTCCTTCTCCAGTGCATAAAAGGGAAAAGTGAAAGTGAAGTCGCTTAGTCGTCCAACTCTTAGCGACCCCGTGGACTGTAGCCTACCAGGCTCCTCCGTCCATGGGATTTTCCAGGCAAGAGTACTGGAGTGGGGTGCCATTGCCTTCTCCGATAAATAACTGTGAGTGGGCTTAATTCACTGTATTAGTTAGCAGGGCTGCCATAACAAAATACCACAGACTAGGTGACTTAGACAACAGAAATTTACTTTCCCATAGTCCTGGAGGCTAGAAATCCAAGATGAAGGTGTCAGGAAGTCTGGTTTATTGTGACCTTTGCTTGCAGTTGGCTGCCTTCTCTCTCTATTTTTACAGTCTTTCCTCTCCACATGTACATCCCTGGTGTCTTTCATTGTGTCCTAATCTTTTCTTATAAAGACATTGTCAGGTTGGCTGAGGACTCACTCTTGCAGGCACATTTTAACTTAATCTTTTCCTTAAAGGCCTTATCTTCATGTTCAACCCCATTCTATATAATGGAGTTTAGGGCTTCAGTATGAATTCTGTGTGTGTGCTAAGTCACTTCAGTCATGTCTGACTCTTTGCAACTCCATGGACTGTAGCCTGCTAGGCTCCTCTGTCTATGAGATTCAGTAGGCAAAGATACTAGAGTGGGTTGCCATTACCTCCTCCAAGGGATCTTCCTGACCCAGGGATTGAATGGGGCATCTCTTATGTCTCCTGCAAAGGCAGGCAAGGTTTTTTTTTTTTTACCACTAGCGCCACCTGGGAAGCCCTAATATGAATTTTGGAGGAACACAATTCAGCCTAAAATATTCATCTAGTAAAGAAAAAAGATTTTCTGTTTGGCTCAAAAAAAAACCCCATTACTGACCCCATTCAAGTATGAAAGTTGAACCAGACACATTTTTAGAAGAAGTGGAAACAATTCTTAAAACAAACTAATAAAAAAGCCCCATGCCTGGAGGTTTTCACAGAGGAATTTTACCAAATTTCCAAAGACCATATAGTCTTAATACTCTAAAGTTATTACAGAGCACTGAAAAGGAAGAAAAGCTTCCTAATTTCCCTTATTAAACAAGATATTAATCTAATTTAAACCAGAAAGAGTACAAAGGAAGACATTAAAGACTAATTGCACCCATAAATACTGGTGAAAAAATTTTAAACAAAATATTAGTAAGAAAAATACAGCACCACATTAAGAAAATAATGTACCATGGCCAAGTAGGATTTGTTCCCAAAAATGTAAGATTAGTTTAACACTAGGAGATCTATTAATATCACACACCATACTATTAAATCTAAGGGGAATATTATGATTATCTTCAAAGGTGCTGAAAATACCTTGGACAAAAATTTAACATCCACTACTGCTAAAAAAAAAAAAAAAACCTCAAGAAAATAAGAATTGAGACATAGATATTTTCTTAACATATGTGTGTATGTGTATACCTTACTCTTTAAACAGTAATCTTATTTAAAGGGGAGATACTTCATGCATTTCCACTATCTCTTTTACTTGTTGATATTTTACTAGCTGCTGCTGCTGCTAAGTTGCTTCAGCCATGTCTGACTCTGTGCGACCCCATAGATGGCAGCCCACCAGGCTCCTCCATCCCTGGGATTCTCCAGGCAAGAATACTGGAGTGGGTTGCCATTTCCTTCTCCAATGCATGCATGCATGCTAAGTGGCTTCAGTCGTGTCCGACTCTGCAATCCCATGGACAACAGCCAACCAGACTCCTCTGTCCATGGGATTCTCTAGGCAAGAATACTGGAGTAGGTTGCCATTTCCTTCTCCAGATATTTTACTAGGATATTAGTCAAATTAGACAAGAGAAGCAAACAGAATAATAAAAACAGATACAGGAGCAATATTATCTTCATTTGTAAATGGTATGATAGTATACTGGAAAACCACCAGGGGATCAATGATAAATTAACTCAAATAATCAAATAACTCAGTGAAATAACAAACTATAACATTAACATACAAAAATCAACAGTCTTCATATAAACATGTAATAAATGGTTAAATGTCATAAAGGTAGAGAAAAACCCATTTAAAATCTTATTTAAAAAAAAAAAGATAGCATACTTGGGAATAGATTTGAAATAAAATGTATAAAATCTCTAAGAGGAAAATAGTAAAACAATTCAAAAGTCACAAAAATAGACTTGAAATAGACATTCTTTTTCTCGGATAGAATATCTCAACATAAAGATATCAGGTCTCCCTCAGTTAATATATACAATCAATATAACTCCAATAAAAATGCAAACAAGCTTTTTTGTAGTTAGACAAATCACTATTAAAGTTCATATGGGAAAACAAACACACAAGAATAGCATGAAAAAATGGCTAAAGAAAAATTATGAGGTAAGAACTAGCCCTAGTAGGTATTAAAACATACTGTTCAGTGTCTCTGCCATTACAAGTATAGTACTGGTGCATTGGTAGATAAGAGGGCTAGTGGATTAGAATAGAAAGTCCATAACTGGATGCAAGTGTACATGGAAACTTACTATCTGACAAAGACATCATTCTAAATTCCTGAGTAAAGATGGAGGTTTTTTAAATAAATGGTGATGGGTCAACTAAGGAGTCATTTGGGGGGGAAGAAAAGGATAAAATTAAACCTATCCCACACCATAAACAAGAATAAACTCCAAAGGGATTGGGAACCAAAATGGAAAAAAAAGAATAAACCACAAATGATAACAGAAAACACAGATGAATTCCGCTAACTTCACAGAGAAAGTTTTTTTAACTATGACTCAGAATTCAGAGGCAATAACAAAAAGGTAAGTTTGACAATATTTTTAATTTTCATGAAAAAAATCACAACAAACAAACAAAGTCTAAAGGAAACTAACTAGGAAAAACTATTCACAACATATACTACAGACTGAGGGCTAATGTCTCTAGCACATTAAAACAAACAAAAAACTTTAAAATGAAGGGGAAAAATTAAAATGTCAAAAAATATGAACAGATAATTCTCTCTCTCTACATATAATCATATATGTGTATATATATACATATATAAGTCTCCTCAAATAGGGAGAAAATGTTTAATTTCACTCATAATGAGAGAATTGTAAATTAAGATAATGCTAAGATGTCATTTTTGATCTATTAGAGACTGGAACAGTTTTAAAATACAACAGAACATTCTGTCAGTAGAACTATTGGGGAATAGACACTCTTATACATTGTTGATAGAAATGAAAATAGATATAGCCCTTCTAAAATGAAATTAGCACCGCCTAACACAAGGATCGGAGAAGGCAATGGTACCCCACTCCAGTACTCTTGCCTGGAAAATCCCATGGATGGAGGAGCCTGGTAGGCTGCAATCCATGGGGTCGCTAAGAGTCGGACACGACTGAGCGACTTCACTTTCACTTTTCACTTTTCACTTTCATGAATTGGAGAAGGAAATGGCAACCCACTCCAGTGTTCTTGCCTGGAGAATCCCAGGGACGGCAGAGCCTGTTGGGCTGCCATCTATGGGGTCGCACAGAGTCGGACACGACTGAGGTGACTTAGCAGTAGCAGTAACACAAGGATATAGCACATATCTTTCAGACCAACAATCATACATTTAGAAATCTATACCCTCAAAATACACTTCCAATAATACAGAAATATATATGCATACGGTCATTCATTGTAGCATTGTTTGTAATTATTTAATATGGAAACAGCCTAAATGTTCCCATATAGAAAAGTGGTTGAGTAAACTCTAGCATATCTTATAGAATGGAATCCTACTAAACTGTAATAAAAGAATTAATAATATGTTTATGACCTGATATGGAATGATTTCAAAAACATACTGCTAAGTGAAAAAAAGCAAGGCACAAAAGAGTACACAAACTTTACTTAAGAAAAGGAAAATAAGAAAAAACACACATATCTGTTCATTTGTGCAAAACAAATACTGGGAGGATAAACCAGAAATTAAAAACAATGAATTACCTCTAAGGACTAGTGAAAGACTGTTGTGAGAAGTGGGAACAAGGTAGCAGGGACAGGAGAGAATGATGTTTCTCTGAGTACACAGAGAAGCATGTACTTTTTTTTTTTTTTTTGCAGAACTCTGACCCAAAGACCCATAGTAATGCTTCACATACTCAAAAAAGAAAACAACAAAAAACAATAAAACCAGCCAAAATGGGTAAAAACCCAAAATAGAACACAAACACTAACAAATGAACATTAAATGCACTACAACTGAATAGTAACCACATTCATTCATTCATTTGTGGTAGGGAAGAGAAAAATAAACTTAGATAACTGGGAAACAGTGTCTAAACCAGATATGAGGGAGCTAAGTCACTTCAGTCATGTCTGACTCTTGGCGACCCCATGGACTGCAGCCCACCAGCCTTCTCCATCCACAGGATTCTCCAGGCAAGAATACTGGAGCGGGTCAACATTCCCTTCTCCAGGAGGTCTTCAGATACAGCATGACCAAAAAACTGTACATAAGTGTTGTTATCTAGCTGATAAAATCTTTCTCACAAGGATACAAGTTAGTTCAAAAACTGTTTATATGTATACTAGATTAAAACCAAATAGGTAGATGTATGATAGGTTGTAAGAGCCTAGTTTCTCACTGTTGGAGGAAGACTTCCTAAAGAAGACAAGGAAGAAAGCTAAAAATGAACACTTGCTTTCAGACTGGAATTCAATATTGCAGTGAAAATGTATGGTTCTACTACAAATATATGGAGTGTGTGCATTCTCAGTCATGTCTGACTCTTCGGCAACCCCACGGAATGTAGCTCACCCGGCTCCTCCGTCCATGGCATTTTCCAGGGAAGAGTACTGGAGGGGGGTGCCCATTTCCTCTCACAGGGAATCTTCCTGCCTCAGGGATCAAATCAGTCTCTCTTGTGTCTCTTGAAACGGCAGGCAGATTCTTTACCACTGGTACCACCTAGGAAGCCACACTTTCTCCAGTACTTTTGTGGTATTTTGAAGATAAGGCCTATGCTATGTATATTCCCCTGTGCCACCTACACTGAGATTTTTTGATTACACGTAAATATTTGTAGACAGGCAACAAATCTTATTTGGTGAAATTATTTTGGTTTGGTGAGTCTAGTCAAGCAAAGATATTGGATGGTTCCTATGTTTAATTTCCTGTTTTCTCTGATAACACATCTTTCTGTGGTGGCAGCAGAACAGGATATTTATTTATCTATTTCTACTGAGCATAGTTCACATTGTCTCAACATGCAGTCTAGGGTTGCCTAAAATCCTTCCCTTGGATTGTAACAGTACCTTGAAACCTATAATTTTCTAAGTACTGGTTTTGCATTCCTGGATATTTAGCCAAATTAAAGTTTTATCTATTAAACATGATCATAATTGATTAACTTTTGGAATAACAAATTGGTGAGAGTCCTCCTTAGATTAAAATTGAGATAAAAAGTTAATTATTGTAGGGGAGAAAAATTTGCCACCCCAACATGCATCTCTCTTTGGCATATTAATTATTTTAAGCTGATTATTTTTTAAGAAATAGAAGATATGAGAAAAATTCTGAAAACCAAGTAGGAGTTACCTTTTTGCAAGAAATGTCTACATATAAGGGCAATCTCCATCTGTAAGGGTGTCTCCCTTGCTTTATCAGAAAGAAGAAGAGGACCACATGTCTAGAAATTCATAGGAATGGAGAAGTGAAGTGAAAGTCACTCAGTTGTGTCCAACTCTTTGCGACCCCATGGACTATAGAGTCCATGGAATTCTCCAGGCCAGAATACTAGAGTGAGCAGCCTTTCCCTTCTCCAAGGGATCTTCCCAACCCAGGGATCGAATCCAGGTCTCCTGCATTGCAAGCTGATTCTTTACCAGCTGAGACACCAGGGAAGCCCATGAACAGAGAAGGTAAGGACTTTCATCTGCACAGCAACCTTATTCTTGTTTACTGTGTTTTCCCCCACTGTCACATCCTCTCTTATTTTCAGCCGAGGATAGCATTTAAAGTGAGGGTTGTGGCTATTTGGGTGATTTTTTTTTTTTTTGGTTTTCCTGGGTTTCTTCCATGTATCCATGTTACTAAACTTTGTTTTATTTTCTCCTGTTAATCTGCTCATGTCAATTTAATTCTTAGACCAGCCAGAAGAATCTAGAATGGTAGAGGAAAATTTCTTCTTCCTCGAAACTCTGCTCTGATTTCTCTATGAATCACTAGTCAACCAATCCCTTTGTTTTTTTTTTTCTCTTGGGCTCCAATATCACTACAGATGGTGACTTCAGCCATGATAATAAAAGAAGCATGATTCTTGGAAGAAAAGCTATGACAAACCTAGATGGTGTATTAAAAAGCAAAGACATCACTTAGCTGACAAAGGTCTGTATGGTCAAAGCTATGCCTTTTCTAGAAGTCATGTATGGAGTGAGAGTTGGACCATAAAGAAAGCTGAGCATCAAGGAATTGGTGCTTTTGAACTGTGATGCAGAAGACTCTTGAGCATCCCATAGACAACAAGGAGATCAAACCAGTCATTACTAAAGGAAATCAGTTCTGAATACTCATTGGAAGGATTGATGCTGAAGCTGAAGCTCCAGTACTTTGGCCACCTGATGCGAAGAACTGATTCATTGGAAAAGACCCTGATGCTGGGAAAGACTAAGGGCAGAAGGAGAGGCGAGCGACAGAGGATGAGATGGTTGGATGGCATCACTGACTCGATGGACATGAGTTTGAGCAAGCTACAGGAGTTGGTGAAGGACAGGGAAGCCTGGTGTGCTGTAGTCCACGGGGTCACAAAGAGTCAGACATGACAGAGAGACTGAACAAGACAAGACAAACCCCTTGGTTCTAGTCAGTATACATGCTAGACCCCACCTGTTTTACAGTCATTGTTGCTATTCACCAAATAAGAGAGAAATAAACTTTTGTGCTAATACTCTAAAATCTTGCAGTACTGTTGACTAAAATGATCCACAATGCGCAAGTTGTGAGTTAAGCTTTATTGAGGGTAAAATGAGGACTGCAGCCCGGGAGACAGCACTTCATATAGTTCTGAGAGACTGCTCCAAAGAGGCAGTGGGAGAAGCTCAATATGTAAGATTTTGGTGAAGGGGGATTGCTTGTGCAATCAAGCACTTACTTTACAAAAGTTTTTTCTGCTAGTCATGAGGAGCTAATGTCACTATGAAGGGATTTACTGATTTTTCTAGATATGAAGAGATGCAAGGATTGGGATCATGAAATCGGTTTCTGAAAATATCTAACTACCTAAACACCTGTCCCACCAGTTTCCCTGGAACACAGAGTGCCTCACTCTGCACCCTGAATTCCCCTCAGGGGTGCTGAAGGTGGGCAGCTGCAGCAGCACAGGGTTCAATCTCTGCAGAGGCAGATGGCAAATGCCCATGTGGTTGTTGTTCAGTTGCTGGTAAATGTTCTTGGCAAGTGCCAATCTGTAGTTGACAGTACTTATTACTGGAGCAAAACTTAGCCTATCTTAACTGGTACACTACTGGACCAACACGATTAAGTATGATGAACACAATGATTTTCCACCCAGGATCTGAAGGTCTGATGGCAGAAAAGAAGACAAAGGAAACAACTACATCTTGGATAAAATAAGCACTCAATCATTATTCATTCAACAAATATTTGAGCACCTACTAGGTACCACTCAGAATAGTGGAGGGCATAAAGGAAGTTGTGGCCCTGTGTTTACTGAGCCTATGTAAAGTGTTATAAAGAAACCTACAATGGTGCTAAGGTGTGTAGTGGTTATGCTGCTAAGAAAATGGGGAAATTTGAACTGGCTGGGGAACTCAAGAAAGGCTACTGGGGAATGTAGACTTAAGCTGAGATACGAATAGTGAAAATGAATCAACAAGATATAAAGTTGTGAGAAGCATTCTGAACACAAAGTCAGCACTTGTGAAGGCCTAGGATAGAAAAGAAATTAAGGAGCAGGAGGAATTTAAGGTCAGCGTGATTGAAATGAGTAGGATCTGTATGGCCCTCCTGGGAACAAAGCCTTTCCTGTCCCAGATTTCTTCTTGGCAGAATAAAGGCTGTAGCCTCCTAGACCTTCCTGAACACCAAAGAGCAGATTCAAACAGTTGTTAATGAGAGAAGGAAGGGCATGCCGAAACAAAGGAGGAGCAATCAAGAAACAAGCAGTGATAAAGCAGCATTCTGGTTCCTCCTCAGGGGATATACACAACAGTATCTTTTGAGTTCTTCTGCAGGAACAAAGACCCTCCCCATCCAGGTGGAGGATGGTAACTTCAGGCTGAGCACAAGATTCCTAGAGCACTGCCATGTTACTTCATCACCAACCAATCAGAAGAAAGTCACATACCCTGCAGCCTTCACCCCACATTTTGCCTATAAAATCTCCCAGAAAACCATCAAGGAATTCAGGGATTTTGAGCACGAGCCACCCACTCACCTTGCTTGGCCCTGCAATGAAACTCTGCTCCAAATTCTGACATTTTGGTTTATTTGGCCTCACTACACATGTCAGGCACATGAACGTATGTTTGGTAACAGATAGACAACATATTTAAGGGCACAT
This sequence comes from Giraffa tippelskirchi, assembly GCF_054371585.1. Lineage (NCBI taxonomy): Eukaryota > Metazoa > Chordata > Mammalia > Artiodactyla > Giraffidae > Giraffa > Giraffa tippelskirchi. Next base: position 110,329,288 of record NC_137278.1, on the reverse strand, counting down.
AAGAGTTCATTCAGGGCTACCCAGGTGGCACAGTGTTAAAGAATCTGCCTGTCAATGCAGGAGACACAGGAGACGAGTGTTTGTTTGATACCTGGGTTGGGAAGATCCCCTCGAGTAGGAAATGTCAACACACTTCAGTATTCTTGGCTGGAAAATTCCATGGACAGGAGCCTGGTGGGCTACAGTCCATGAGATTGCAAACAGCTGGACATGACTGAACATGCACACAAGTAGTACAAGAGTTCATCTGACTGATAAGCAAAGTTCAAGGTGGGGACAAATAGCGTAGGATGATTTTGGATTAATTATCAGGAGTTATAAGTTGTCATATGAAAATTTTATGCTGGATAATTGTGAGGCATTGGAAGATTTTTAAGAAGGAAATGACAGGTTATGTTCATTCTAAAAAACAAAATAAAATCACAGAGTGAAATTTAGATAATGTATTAGAGAGGGGCTAGAGAGAGGAGTAGTTGTTTCTAAAACCATCTTGTCTACAAGCAGATAACTCAGTGCTACTGTGTCTACTTAAGGAGAGAGAGATAAGAGATCAATAACATGAGAAACGGGAATTCATTCTTACAATAAACACAAACAAAACTTATTAGGAAAAAAGTGATGTGATTATGGGCTTCTAAGTCTGTGTTGCATTAAAATAAAAAGTCATCTTGCTGTAATAAATAAATATAATTGTAACAATGAGTTGGGCTCACATGGGAGCTGAGGAACTAATTATTTTCACCTTCTAAAGGGCCTATTGCTGTTTATCAAGTCTGCAAGATAAATGCTTTAATTCATTATAGTTACAAAAATCCCCTTGCAGAACCTTCTTTATCACTGTACTTACAAAATGAATTGATTTTCTAACACTTTCTAACTTTTTTCAATTAGCACATACTCACATTTGCACTTTATTAAATCCAGCTTTCCTTCAGGTAAAGTATCTTATCAACTTATCAGCCCCCAAAAGTGTGGATTCCAGAATCAATCAAAATTTGAAAATTTAATTTCCTCCCTTATGAATAGAGTCCACCTCTTCTCACCTTCTGTATTAAACCAGGCTAGTAACTCTGCCCTCAGAAGGTTTAGCTGCATTCTAAGAACTGAAAAATTAAATTGCAAGTTGGTACAAAAGCTCAGTATATCATGAAGAAGATGGTTGGAGAAAATTTTTTTCAAGAAGATTAAACTCTCCAGGTATGAATTTTCCTTAGTGTGAATTTGTCTCCTCTTCTTCAAAACACACATTTTAGTAAGCTAATTTGTAATATTATGTGCCAATCAAGAAATAAATTTCCATGACTTCCCAGGTGGTCCAATGGTCAAGAATCTGCCTTCCAATGCAGGGGACAAATATTTGATCCCTGGTTGGGGAATCAAAATCCTACATGCTGTGGGGCAACTCAGCCTGGGTGCCACAACTAGAGGGTCTGCATGTTGCAACAAAGACACAGCATAGACAAAATACATAAATACATGAATATAAAAAAAGAAACAAAATTCTACCCTTTATAATGCTCAGAATAACAAGTATCCATATATATTTCTGTTCTTATTACCTTATTTAAGCACCTCCTAGAAGAGGATGAAGTGGCATTTAAGATATGGGAGGAAGAAGCAGAGGATGTAATGGAAACGAACTGCATTAGAGGTTAGAATAGATCTAAGGTGCTCTATTATACAAATAGCTCTTGCTGCTAAGTCGCTTCAGTCGTGTCCGACTCTGTGCGACCCCATAGACGGCAGTCCACCAGGCTCCGCCGTCCCTAGGATTCTCCAGGCAAGAACATTGGAGTGGGTTGCCATTTCCTTCTCCAGTGCGTGAATGGGAAAAGTGAAAGTGAAGTCGCTCAGTCGTGTCCGACTCTTAGCGACCCCATGGACTACAGCCTACCAGGCTTCTCCATCGATGGGATTTTCCAGGCAAGAGTACTGGAGTGGGGTGCCATTGCCTTCTCCTACAAATAGCTCTTGCTACTGCTGCTGCTGCTGCGTCGCTTCAGTCGTGTCCGACTCTGTGCGACCCCATAGACGGAAGCCCACCAGGCTCCGCTGTCCCTGGGATTCTCCAGGCAAGAACACTGGAGTGGGTTGCCATTTCCTTCTCCAATGCATGAAAGTGAAAAGTGAAACAAATAGCTCTGAGCCATCCCTAAATATTAGCCTGGACAAAGAATAGCTACTCTTCCTAATATCTTCTCCCTGGGTATAGAGTAACTGAGATTTGATCTATTGAGTGACTGTTTTTAACCACTTCTGAGGTTTCTCAGTGAAAGCTGTCACTACCCATATGAAGTCTAACCCTCAGCTTAAGTAAATTTTAAACAGCTTTCTTCTTAACTACTGGCTCATTATATTGATTTTCTTAAGGCATTTACTTTATCCTTTCTCTGGCACTTGGAGATGTAAATCTTCTACAAACCAGATTTTTTTTTCCCCTCAGGTATCTATAAAGACTCATTCCTTTGAAATGAAATAATCAAGAAAGACGGAGCCTCACATAAAAAGATGTTCAACATCATTATTACAGAAATGCAAATCACCTCACACCATTCTCATCACCTCAGAATGGCCATCATTAAAAAGTCTACAAATAACAAATGTTGGAGAGGGTGTGGAAAAAGGGAATTCTCTTACCCTGTTGGTGGAAATCTAAACTGCAGCCACTATGGGAAACAGTCTGGAGGCTAATAGGAACCAGCAGTTCTACACCTGGGCATATATCTGGACAAAACTATAATTTGAAAAGATACATTTGCTCCTATTTTCATAGCAGCATTATTTACAATAGCTAAGACATAGAAATAACCTAAATGCCCATCACCAGATGGATAAAGAAAATATGGTATATACACACAATGGAATACTACTGGGCCATAAAAAATAATGAGATAATGCCATTTGCAGCAACATGGATGGATTAACTTAATATAGTCATTCTATTAAAGTATTAAGTGAAGTAAGTCACAAAGACAAAGACAAATATCACATAATATCACTTATATGTGGAATCTAAAATGTGACGCATATGAACTCATCTACAAAATTGAAACAGACTCACAGATACAAAAAGCAGATTTTTGGTTGCCAAGGTGGGAGTCGGGGAGAGGGGTGGAGGGGGAGGTTGGGGTTAGCAGATGCAAACTACTATGTACAGAATGGACAAATAACAAGTTCCTACTGTAGAGCACAGGGAGCTGTATTCAGTGCCTTGTGATAAGCCACAATGGAAAAGAATATGAAAAAGAATGTATATATGCACATATATACATGAAAGTTGCTCAGTCGTGTCCGATGCTTTTTTTTGTGACCCCATGAACTACACCATCCATGAAATGCTCCAGACCAGAATACTGGAGTGGATAGCCTTTCCCTTCTCCAGGGGATCTTCCCAAGCCAGGGATCGAACCCAGGTCTCCCGCATTGCAGGCAGATTATTTACCAGCTGAGCCACAAGGGAAGCCCATATATATGTGTGCGTGTATATATATATATATATATATATGTATAACTGAATCACTTTGCTATATAGCACAACTTACCACAAGATTGCAAATCAACTATACTTTAATAACTTTTTTTTAAAGAAAGGTGGAGCCTCAATCTCCCAGTCTCTGTGAGAGCATCAGAATCTACCTTCATGATCAGCACCAATTAGCAACCTCAGATGGCTTAATCTCATAAATGAACCCCACCAAAAGTCCTCCTGTACTTACCCCTGGCTCATTGCAGTTTTATTTATCACTTTTTTGTATCAGTGAAATTTAGTTCATTCTCTCTCTCTTCCTGTAACAGTCTCAATTCCTACTGTAATGGTCTTGAATAAAGTTGTCCTTTCCTGTAACATTAGGTACAGTTTTACTTGGACAAGGCACATGCTGATGGCCTCCTCTGATGCAGAAAGTCAGGGCCCTGTTTGAGCATAGTTTTAATGGTTAAGCCTGAGGAGTAGCAGACTTTTTAGACTGGGGGTATTGAGTGTGTGTGTCAGCTGGGTGAGTGAGGGAATATCTTTCTCTTGATCTCACCATCTCATCTCAGTGCTCTAGTAGATGACTCCCTGTTCCAATCCCTCCCCCACAGGGGAAGAAGAGGGAATTGTTTACCCACCGACCTTGGAATTTAAAACATCTGCTTGACTATGAGACAGAGCAGTTTGAGAGAAAGTAAGCACTATATGATTATTAAATTAATCAACTGAAAAATAAATAAATAGGTTTCAAACTTGGACAAGGAGCATTTTGGCAAAAAAAAAGAATCTGCTAGCAGTGCAGGAGACCTGGGTTCGACCCGTGGATCCAGAAGATCCCCTGGAAAAGGGAATAGCAACCCACTCCAATATCTTGCGTGGAGAATTCCATGGACAGAGGAGACTGATGGGCTACAGTCCATGGGTAAGAAAAAGTTGGACACGACTGAGCCACTGACACTTTCACTTCAAGATTTTGTCAGTTCAGTGCTTAAAACCTGAAGATATTGAAATTATAAATTCTGTTTAAAATATTTAAGGGGATTTAATTAACACTATTGCTTAAGGAACTGATTATCTGAGAGCTTAAATCATTAGACTTGAGCAAATCAAATTTAATTAAAGAATAAGTAAGGGAGTAAAGGTGACTGTTGGTTCTCAAGTAGAATTTATTAGATGTATAAATGACAAGATAAATTTTGTGAAAAATAGCTTAAAGACCTAAGGAAAACATGATTTTTGAATTTGGAACTCTAATAAACCCATTGTCAATTTAACTACAAAATGTAGAAGTATATTCATTGCCAAAAGGCATTCTAAGAACTCACATTAACTATTAAAATACTTTACTGATATACCTAGCCTTTCAGATATTGTTTTGAAAGCATGACCACAGATGTGACTGCCACTAAAAGGTTAATAAAAGGACTCTGAACATTAACTATGGGGACCTTATCTGTACAAACGCTTTTGGATTGTTTACTAAAAAGCAATCAACATTCTAAAAGATACGGCCCTTTAAAATAAATCATGTGTAACCTAAAATATCAATAAAGATACTATTTGGTGATTTTAATTGATGTTTATTTTTGCAAGCATACTGTTAGAAAACAAGACAACAGGCAAAAAATGGAGTTGCTTATGCTAAGGCTAATGTCACCAAACTGAGACTTGACTTAATTAGAGTTTCTGTTCTCTCAGAAATGGAATCTTAAACCAGTCAATTAGGAATCACATGATCAGCATTAGTTAGGTAAGCTGCTGCATAGACCCCCTGCTATTCCGTAAAGCAGGGTTCTCCAGCCATCCCCCTGTCCTGGTTCGGAACCAGGCCATAAAGCAGGAGATGAGCAGCAGTTGCAATCAAAACCATCCCCCTCCCTACCCCACGCCCTATCCTGTCGAGAAATTATCTCCCATGAAATTGGTCCCTGGTGCCAAAATGGTTGGAGGACCTCTGCCCTAATGGTACAGGACCTTGCAATAACCAACCTGATTTTTCTTCTAGTATAACTTTCTTATTCCCACATCCTTCTGCATGTAAAAGTTTTTCATTTTGAATGGCTCCTCGGAGCTCCTTTCTGTCAGATTGCATGCTGTCTAATTCACAAATCATTGAACAAAGCCAAGTAGGTCCTTAAATTTTCTCAGTTGAGTTTTTTTTAAACAATATCAAATTTCAATAGATCCTTCATGGCCAGTGACCCAATTCTACACATGGGTAGAATTTTCTTTAATGTTGTTGAACCAGTCACTTAAGTCTAGGACAAAATGGAGTTGGCCAATGCAGACTCATTAAAGAGAATGAAACTTAACTTTACCTAACATAAGTTGGCCAATACAGGTGCATTAAAGCAAGTGAAACTCAAGTTTACCTAACATAAGTTGCAGGAATTTACAGAACTTCTCAGAAATCCACAGAGGATGCAAGCCGGTCCCCAAATGCCAAGTCTATGTACCTTATCTATGGATTTCCTTACTTCCCTGACTCAGCTGCTGCTGCTGCTGCTAAGTCGCTTCAGTCGTGTCCGACTCTGTGCGACCCCATAGACGGCAGCCCACCAGGCTCCACCATCCCTGGGATTCTCCAGGCAAGAATACTGGAGTGGGTTGCCATTTCCTTCTCCAGTGCATGAATGAGAAAAGTGAAAGTGAAGTCGCTCAGTCGTGTCCGAATTTTAGCGACCCCATGGACTGTAGCCTACCAGGCTCCTCCGTCCATGGGATTTTCCAGGCAAGAGTACTGGAGTGGGGTGCCATTGCCTTCTCTGCTGACTCAGCTATCTGGATCCAAATGAGGATGGAGAGCTCGAGGCAACCAATCAGCTGAAAAAAGTTCCACCTGTATCCCATAAAAACTCCTTAGTCTGTGAGCAATTCAGAACTGTTCCCGTAGCCTTGAATCTCTCAGCTTGCAGGTTGAAGCCTTTGCAATAAACTCATCTTTCTGCTTTTTTCACTCCATGTGCAGAGTTTGGCTGTTGACAATATTTTATGGTATATGAGACATCTTTGTACTAGAAACAAGCGTGATTCAATTGTGCCTATTTAGAGCATTTCCACATAACTTTACTATTTTAAATTATTATGGAGGTAGAAGGCATTAGGCTAAGTACCTGAACCTAATCCACTGTTTCTATTCTAGATATGAGTGTTGAGACACACATACAAAATAATATTATTTAAAAAACTGAAATGAGAGCGCTAATACCATATAAGGCACAGTCCTGGTGGCTCAGTTGGTAAGCAATCTGCCTGCAATGCGGGAGACCTGGGTTTGGTCCCTGGGTTGGGAAGATCCCCTGGAGGAGGGCATGGCAACCCACTCCAGCATTCTTGCCTGGAGAATCCCCATGGACAGAGGAGCCTGGTGGGCTGTAGTCCATGGGGTTGCAAAGAGTTGGACACAACTGAGCGACTAAGTACACACAAGATTTTATTTCACTTCATTTCTTACTGGGGCCAGGGGTCCCTAAAGAATCAGGTATATTTGCTCTAACTCTTATAGAATTGCTAAGAACTTGAATGTGATGCACACGTATTTTATATAACTAAATGTCTGTTATCACTGATGTGAATTCCCCAGTCATAAAATTGTTTTTATGGGAAATATGACACATTTCAAGGAGCCCTGATTTATTCTTTGAGTTTTAAGAAATAATTTTTGAGCAAATGGGAACTTTCTGCTTTCAGACCTATGAAAGCAGGCCCTGTTCCCTCTTTGAATAAACATATCACAAAGATAACATTACCATCTGAACGGCTGTCACCAATGGGAAGTCAGCAACACTTAATAAAAAAGCTAATTGCAAAACCTTTGAGAGGAAAAGCTTGGTGAGACTTCTTAGAAGGCCAAATGAAAAATAGATGTTGGTTTAAGTGTAATTAAAGAAAGAGAAATAAACTAAGCAAGGATAGAGAATATAGGAACCTGGGGTGGTGACAAGGCAGAGCAGAAGGAGACGATGGAACACTTTTTCAAGTGGATTTGGGGGAGGAGAGGAGGTAAAGAGGAAGCAAGAGGAGTGAAACTGAGATTGGTATTTACTAAAGGCAGTTTGGTTTCCCCATCAATAACAGAAAGCATTTCTCAAGGCCACTGTCCGGCACAAGAAAGAAGGACTGGAGAAAACAGCATGCCCCAAGGCCAACCTGTTTTACCTAGCAAGGACTGACCTAGTTCTGCGAACTGTTGGAAAGAATTGCATGGACAAAGCTGAGGGAGAGATTCAGTACTTTTCATTTTCCATCCAGTTCGAATAAAACCAGGACACAATCAACATAACAAAAGGTATGCCGATACCTTAATACAATTCTAATGCATTCATCAAAAGCCTTTCTCTCTTTAGAAGCCTATTCTCTGCAAGTAGTTAGATGTCTCACAGAGCTAATGAAATGCATCATCAAAGAAGCACTTGTATTCACGGGCATTTGCAAAAGTATAGGCATGGCCACCTACTGGATATGCTGTGAAGTGCAAGGAGAGGTTCCCTATTTAAAACTACCTCCCTCAAGGGCAGAAAAAGGTACTCCCAGCTGGGTCATTCAGACTAAGGAATTCTTTTCTGTGAAGTCAGGTGAAAAAGTAAGTCTGTTAACTGAAAGGAAAACTAGACTTCCTTTTTAGGCAGGATTCTCATCTCTAACAGCATTGTAGATGGTAACTTGGGGGTATCTCCCAAGCTTTTCTTCTTTGTGAAGTACTCCAGTTCAAATGAGTTGTCCTGAGAGAAATATTTATCTGGGGTGAGCCTGTCGTTCTTATCATAGCTTACTGGACAACCGAGGATACGTGATTCAAGCTGGGCCAGTGAGGATCTTTTGCTCAAGAATTTAAACTTGGATATACATAAATTAGGAGTTGCAAATTGAGATGAATGAAATACCTCTTAGGATTTTTGCTTCTCAAATCTCAGTCATGCAGGTAGACTTTTAAAGGAGGAAAATATCATGGAATCTTGGTAATATCATAATAATATTTATATGACAATCATGGATAAGCATAACTGTATTTGCATGTATAGTCACTATCCCTTTATAAGGTCAACGAAAATTATAAATACAAACAAAATTATAATAATCAATAACAGACAAATGAAGAACATGAATTTCATATGTAGAGAATGCTGTTTTGCCTGAAGTATATCACTGACTGCTCAACGTGTTATGTTGAAAAACCGATTTTCCCATGACTAGACTTTCAGTCAGTATATTTGACGCTATGAGCTGATACAACATTCATCTTAAGTGCCCACTGCTTACTCAGAGACTTTGTTCTTTAATCAACAGCCTTCAGTCTTTAGAGTAGCACTGCCTGGTTGGAATGCCACTGTAAATATTCAGATTCAAAGTCTTAAATCATGAACAGAAATCAATTAGCAATATTTGGTTTTAAGATAGTTGTCCAAATTACCCAGAAAGTGGGTGTGTTTTTTTCAATAATCATGCAAAATATATCAAATATTTAAATCCAAATAAATATCACAAACTGTATCCATATTTTCCTAAATCTTTGCAGGTTCCAATTTGAGCCTCATTGCTCTAGAGAAACACTTAATTGAACTTTCTGCAATAATGAAAATGTTCTATATCTGCTCTATCCAATACAATAGTCCCATGTGGCTATAGGGTTACTTGAAATGTAGCTAATGTGACTGGTCAATTGAATATTAAATTTTATTTAATTTTAACTAATTCAAATTTAAATAGCCGCATCTGGCTAGCAGCTACTGTAATGGCCAGAAGGGCAGTACATTTTTTGAACCTCTGTCAAATGCTGGCTTTCCAAATATTGCCAAAACAACTTCTTCTATAGCAAAAATTACCCACAGAATTTGGGGTCTTCCCAGGTGGCACTAATGGTAGAGAACTTACTTGCCAATGCAGGGGACTTAAGAGACATGGGTTTGATCCCTGGGTCAGGAAGATCCCCTGAGTAGGGCACAGCAACCCACTCCAGTGTTCTTGTCTGGAGAATCCCACGGACAGAGGACACTGGCAGGCTACAGTCCATAGGGTTGCATAGAGTCAGACACGACTGAAGGGACTTGACATGTACCCACAGAATTTAGTAACTTAAAACAATAAGCAGTTTTTTTGTTCACAGTTTCCATGGATCAGGAATTGGGGGGCAGTTTAGTTGGATGATTCTGGTTCAAGGCCTCATGAAGCTGTAGTTATGTTTGTGGGGGCTGCAGTCATCTGAAAGCTTGACTGGGCTGAAAGATTAACTCTAAAATGGCTCGTTCACAGGTTGTTGGCAGAAAGCCTTGTTTCACATCCAATGGGGCTCTTCCTAGGGCTGCTTGCTGTATTCTCACATACGACAGCTGGATTTCTCTAGAGTATGCAGTCCAAGAGAGGAGGCTCAAGTGCTTTCTGTGACCTACTCTCTAAATCCAAATTCCTCACTTTCTCTTTAATCTATTTGTTAGAAGCAAATCACCACATGCCGTAGAAGCTCAACTGGAAAGGAAATGGGCTCCAACTCTTGAAGGAAAAAGTATCAAAAAATCTGTATGCATAATTTAAATCCACTATAGGCAATTTATTTAAAGCAATGGGACTAATAAGTGGAAAAGCCTGCATTTGAATTTGTTTTGAGAAATGGAAATATTTCCTGCCATATCAGTAAACAAGGTTGTCAAGGTTATCAGTAACTGCAGCCTTCCATTGTGAGCCAGTAGCCCTGAGGAAACGGAGGAAAGAAAAGAATAACTGTCATCTAGCAGCCCTCAGACTCAGCGCCTCTCTAATCTGAGCCCTGAGGAAACTCGGAACGTGGAAATACAAGATGCTGACCCCAGAGAGCCAAGGTGCACATCAAAGGGATGATTTCAGGGAGTCCAGACTCTGACAGCTTCCCATATGTAAAAAAAGGGCTAAATTCCTTAACTTGGAGTATCTGGTGTTCTTTAATTAACAGTAATCTTTTGATGTTCCGGACTATTCCCTTTGTTGCAAAATCTCTATATATCCTAGCTCCCCTCTTGCCTCCTATGAGCAGTCTCTCAGAGCTGAGATGGTGTCTCACAGGCTCAGGCCTCATCTTGCCTCAAATAAAGCGCTCACGTTGTGCGTGTTTTTTCTGACAGTCTCAATCTTTGCCTGGACCAGATGTTTTAATCACAGCTCTCTACTGCCTAGAGCAACCATACATTGGAACACATGATCTCTTGGGAGTACATTTAGAAGCCAAATGCAAGTATCTAGCTCAATTTTTGTTGATTTCAAAAGGTATTTAAAAAACTTGTTAGTTCCTAAATGCTATATTATAATTTGGTATTTTTTTAAAGTCCTATTTATAAGTCAAGTATATAGACTTATACTATGTCTGCAAGTCAAATAATTAGACTTATGTTCACAAAGAAGGTACTAGAATCAATGTGGTGTTTGGAATCCCAGAATCCACTGTTGTATTGAATAACCAATTAAACTGCCCCTTACAGGGATCTCAGAGTGATCCCAACCTCCTCTTTGCTGGTCCCGTGTAGTCTTATTTCAACTGTGTCCCACATGGTTAGGCTAGGGAAGTTTCAGCATCAAAGAAGCACAGTTCAAGTGATGTTTCCAACTTTTGCCTAATCTCTCAAAGAACAAAAAAGAGGATCCACGTACATAGTCAACAAGAATTCTTACTAAAATCCCCAGTCTTTTTCTATTCTCTAATATCACAGAACACTCCCAAGCCTCTCATTCTGACAGAACTCTTTCCATACTCTATGCCCTTCTACGCCTTGCTTTCTGCCCTTGTCCCACTCTACCTACAATATGTTGCTTTCACAAGAGCCTTTCTTTGAGTCAATATCCCCTGAGTATATTAGCTATTCTTTCCTCATTATTGTTGAAAAGTTTGACAGTAAAGTGGTTGTTGCTTCTGTCTTTTCTCTCATAGACTCAGCACTACAACCCAAAGCACGAAAGGCCTTAAAAGCAGAAAGACGGCAAAACAATATATCTATCTGCAACCTACCTTGGAGTAGGCATAGTACCCTACCATGCAGTAGGTGAGACACAGGTTTACAAATGTTTTCTCTGCCAGGCTAGGCATAGCTGGGACAGCCACACTTAACGGTGATTGGAAAAACCACACACGTCCTTTCTTTTAAATTTAAATGTGAAACACTTAGCAGGAAAATAAGTTAGTAGAGAGAACAGAAGCAAAGAGATGAAGAGCTATATGGCAGTAAGCCTTGCATAAACATTAGACCTGAGGCAGAAAGAGAAGCAAAATAGTTTTAAAATAAAGTCTAATTAACTGAGACAACTCAAGTGTGCCTCTCCCTGGCAATCCAGAGGAATCTAATATACATATTTAAAGGGATAAAAATTGTGTTTGTTATCGTCCCACAAGTTTTACTTGGGGTTTCTTATTTCTTTTTTTAACCTCAATGTTAGTCTCAACATGGATTGTTAGAGTAATAGTGATGGCTAACATATCCTGCATTGTTACTATGTATCAGGAACTGTGCTAAATATATTAATACATCTTCATTATTATCTCCATTTTTACATCAAAATTTTAAGACAGAGTACCTTCCAGGTGGCTCAGTCATAAAGAATCCACCTGCCAGTTCAGGAGACACTAGAGAGACGGGTTCGATCCCTGGGTTAGGAAGATCCCCTTGAGGAGAAAATGGCAACCGACTCCAGTATTCTTGCTGGAAAATTCCATGGACAGAAGAGCCTGGCAGTCTACAGTCCATGGGGGTCACAAAGAGTTGGACATGACTGAGTGACTGAGGATGCACATACCTAAAAATAATTAACCCTGCAAGTCATACAGCTAGGAAGTGGCAGAAGTGGGATTTGAATCTACATAGTCTGGCTCCAAAAGCTGACTTCTAGCCATGGTACTCTTTTGTTATCCTAAATGAGATTCCTTGGATGCCAAAGGATAATTTCTAAATGTCTTATCCTGACAAGTAGCATCTTCACAATTTAGCCAACAACCTTTACCTAACTCCATCACTTCAACCCTTATCACCTACATACTCTCCTCCCGCAGTCACCCAAAACATGTGCCAGCAGGCTCTGCACCACCTTTCTGCACTTCTGTGCTTTCTGAAACCAGAAAGCCTAACTGAAAGAGGGTAAGATCACAGAGAAACCAGCACACGCGAAGCAGCAGGTCTCCCAATTGCTATGGTTTCAGACATCTGAATTCTGAGGCTGTAGAATCCAACTTTGATGAACAATGTGATCTTTCAGACTATAAGTGTTTATTTAGACTCTCAGCTGAAGAACAAGGAAAATGAAATTTAGTCCTAAGCTGTGTGAACATGGTCTGACTCTTGGATGATTTATTTTTTATGACAGATTCCATTTTCTGCTGCTGGCATGATTACATGGGAATACATTTGTCCACTGAGAGTACATTTGTGTCTTTTGCATGGGTTAACTCAGTGGTAGCATTTAATTTGTGCACTATTATTTACTTACCAGACCAAAAGAAGTACACGCTCAGAATTACTAGGTTTATTGAAATATTATTACAGGAATCAGTCTTGAGAGGCAAAGGAACATCAGTGCCAGCTTGAGATTATCTTGTTATCTTCAAAGTGCAGACATCATTGAGATGAGTTTCCTGGATAAATCTAAGTTTGAAGACATATCAATATATACTCTGTTAGGAAGGCTGTATTGCAGTATTATTTGCTCTGTAATGCAGCTGTTGAAAACAGATATGTAGAGTGAAAGTGGGTGGATGTACATGAACGGGGACTAGGGAATGCTCTTCTGAAAGGGGCTGTCATTTGTCAAGTCTAGCCAATTATAATGATGGAATGTGGTCCAAAGTTGGTAGAAATTCTCATTTTGAAAGAAACCATATTTCTGGAATTCTGTATGAAATACCCTGAAGTTTAAATGTTGGCAAGTAGGTAGTAGTAATAGTCATAAGTAGTAGTAGGTAAATAGGTAAGTAGTAAGTGGTAGGTGTAATTTTAAGTTTGACCTTCCGTGTCTCATCCTATCCCTTTTGAATGTAAATGGAATCTGTTAATATGACGAGGTATTTGTTCCATGACCTTCATGTTATGGGGCAAAAGGTTGATTATCTAAATTGATCTAATCAATGACATAGCATCAGAGAGGGGAAGCAGGAGAAAGGTAGATATGATAGGCAGTTGCTGGCATTGGTGCTATAATATAGAAGGCCATGACCAAGAACCAGCAGAGAAAAGGAACTTTAGTCCCACAACCACAAGGAACTGAATTCAGCCAATAACCTGAATGAGCTTAGATGCAAATTCTTTCTCAGATCTTTCAAGGAAGAGCTCATCTTAGTCAACATTTTCATCTTGGTCTTGTGAGACCCTGAGCAGAGAACACAACTGAGCCCAGTCTGACTTATGACTCACAGACTTTGAGACAATAAACAGATGTGACTTTAGGTCACTAACTATGTGGTTTGTTACCCAGCAACAGAAAACTTAATATAGTAAGCAATTTAAAATTTTTAAAAGTTGTTGGTAGGTCACTTAGTACAAATAAGTAAAGAAGGTATTAGTTTGCAGCTTGGTTTCAACTAGGGTTTCCCAGGTGGCACTGGTAGTAAAGAGCCTGCCTGCCAATGCAGGAGACATAAGAGATACAGGTTTGATCCCTGGGTCAGGAAGATCCCCTGGAAATGGCAACCTACTTCAGCCTTCTTGCCTGGAGAATTCCATGAACAGAGGAGCCTGGTGGGCTACACTCCATAGGGTCACAAAGAGTCAGACACAACTAGAGCAGCTTGGCACGCATGCATGTTATAAATAAGATGAGGTGAATGAATTCAGATGGAAGCATTTTCCCATCTTCCAAGGTGACAAACTGTTCAATGTACTTCTTATGGTCATCACTTGAAAGCATCCTTAAAAAAGTGTTTTGATTTGAAGTGCAAATAAAAATTATCCACATTTTGGATAATGGGTGCAAGCATAAGGTGATGAAGTACATAAGTGCATTAATTTATCAGCTTTGTGGATGTTTTCTGCATTTGTTACTTTGAGATCATCGAGGTAAATCAAGAAGGAAAATTTCTGTTACTTTTTTCCTAAAAATAAACTGGGAATTATTATTTTCTTAAAACTCTTATTGAATGCACCACAGATGTGCTTCATTTATTCTTGATTTGGGGCATATCTTTAAGACAAGTAGCAAAAAAATTTACATTCCCAAATTGTCTCTAGCTTGAATAGCAAACAGTACATACAGGTAAGTTCAGAAATTCCATATGAGGTAGTTTCTTTTGTGTAAACAAATTTTGGAAGATTATTCCAAGTGGCCTTGGAAATATATTTATGCTCATTTCATGTTCCCAATAATAACATTCTTTGGCTAAAGTACAAATGATTAATTAGTAAGTATCTTTTCTTGTGGCTCTTACAAGACTCTCCTTATCTATTCAGCATCTTTAACTGAACATCTATTATGTTTAAGGCACTATATCATTCACAGAATTCTAAGAACAAAGACAACTAAAAAGACTTGATAGCTGGCTGGCTCCAAGTTCCTTACTCTCTTCCTTTTCTTATTCAATCTTTCTCTTATAGTTAGAAGTGGGCATGTATGGATTCTATTAAAGATGCTATCAACATTTCCTAACTACCGTTGTTCACCATCACACAGATAAATAAGAATTTGAAGACAGAAGACAGCTGAACCCATTCGATTGCAAGTGGAGAAGTTGGGGAACTTCAACATCCTCCCAAAATCTCCTCCCAGTGCTTACAGAGACCCTGCCCAGGGGTGCTTACACATAAATGCTGGTGAGCTGGATGTGCACACAGATCTGAGCACCTCTGCCCTCGATGGTAGATAAACGTGACAGCTGCGTGTATTATCATTCACACAAGTACTCCCCATTTGGACGCGTTCAAATCAGGGGTAGAGCTTTTAAGAGCAGGTTAGAGCCCTGGGGTAAACCTGAGGGAACTCTGGCTAGTAATTTTTCCACATGAATTTTACACACACCTTGTTCAGACTCTGACTCAGCCCCATCACCCTAACCCTTCTTTCCAGAATGCCAGGCTGTTGTTTGTACAAGGCCCTTACCTTGTGGGGTGGGGATGGAGAGAGAGTCCATCAGCAGCTCTTTGCAGGTGAAATTTCTATTCCCTGTGGCCTAAGGCCAAAATGTGAGGAGAGAAGAAATGTTATCCTTTCATTAGCACTTATTATGTCTTTAAAGTCAGCCATCTGCATACTCAATAGAGCCGTCAGATAGTGGATATTCAATAGACAAAGCAAATTTCTTATCTTTAGGGGCTACAGATGATTTTTAACACCTGTTTAGAAATGCTAAGGCATATGTAAAACATAATTATCACAGTATCACTGTAGTTTCTTTTCGAATTTTCCAATTAGTGTCCCAGACATATTAAATAGGACATCCATTAAATTCTCCCGTTTGAACAGTAAGTAGTGTTGATTCTGGTATTCCACTTTTTTTTCAGTTCGGGTCCCTTGTTCTCTATGAAGAGAAACACAAAGTTACTTAATACTTATTTTTGTATACCTTCTAAAAATTAGTTACGGTTACCCCCTAGACAGATCTCTATGATATTATTAACATAATATGCTAGAAGTTACGATTGTTTGGCCACAAAATCTTTTTCTCTTCAAATTAACATGATAATGATTTAAAATTATTTACAATAAATGGTAATGGTTTAAAATTGTTTACAGTATTTTCCTATGACATGTTCAAACTCCTATTCCATTTTTGCCTTAGTAATGTTGAGACTTGATTTTCAACTTGACCTTTGTTTGAAATTAATAGTCACAGAGTAACTGGCTTCTGGTGGTATCAATATTTGCCTGGCTGGTAAAATGTTTTCCTCTGTTTGCACATGATCTACTTTCTAGTTCTCTTGAGGTCCTGGATATTTTCTGCAAATCATTCTGTGAGAAGGAAATTTCCAGAGCATACTGCAAATCCATGGTGTCCCGCAAGGAGTCATGCAGGAATCGCTCTCATGTAGTTAATACGCCAGCTGGCTCACTGGAAAACTTTCCTCTACTTCTGTTTTTTTGCTAATGGCATATAGAAATTTTATTTCCAAGTTTGCCATTTAGATAACATTAGTGCCAAGTATAATTTTATTTGATAACCCATTCATTTTACTTAAACCCTAAAGTGTGTTTGGGGTATTAATCATTTCCAGTTTCTGAGTCTGCCCAATTATAAGACATTTTTTTTCAAGCTAGCTAATAAAGCTCTTGGTTGGTACTGAAAAAGCAAACAGCTAAAGGGCATACTATTTTTAAAAAAGGCTAATTACTTACTGTGTTATATTAACAAGGGGAGGTCTTACAGTGTGCTCTCTATGGTCAGCCCCGTGGCTCCTGCAGATGAACTAAATTTCTAGTAGCAGATCTTTAAAAATATGTATAGTCAAGGAAATATGAAGTTTCAGATCTTGGAAAGAAAAAGTCACTGAATTTTAATATATAAGAGAAAGAAAGCAAAACACTTAGAGAAATATCTTTATAGGTTTGGAGGTTTCTGGAAAGGCAGACAAACAATTAGAATGTTTGGTAAACATTGAATGCTGGCAAAAACAATAGGTAGCCAGCCCCCAGGGACATTTTATACAGATCAGGAAATGCATTGCTTTAACCTGTTTCTTCTGTCTCTTAGTATGTTTGCCCATTTTTAGTGTGTTTGTTATTCTACTACCTCCAATCTTAAGAATATTCTCTTTTTATATTTACATATGTTAATATTATTTTCAGTTTTGAATTGAAGTTCTGATCTTGCTCTGGGAGTCATTTTGCTATTTAAAATGTCTTTACCTGCTAATTCTTCTTTTTAATCTAGAGAAAAGAATTTTTTCCTGTAGAAAAAGAACTTTCGTCTCTCTTTGAGAAGAGGTCCTTTTTTATCCAAGTGTAGGAGGAGAAGACAATTTTTGTCTTGGGATTAGGAAAATATATGTAAATATATGGAGATATGTATATGTAAAGCTATAAATACATTTAATTATATACATATAATTATTATATAATTACTATATGTATACACATATGTATGCATGTACATATATACATATATATATATACATATGTGTAAGTATTAAATGAGATGTCCAAACAAGAAATGAACACATTGTGATCTGAGAAAGCTGGTTGCTAGGTGAGGCTAAGGTTGGGCTGTCTTATTCAGGAGTGGCCACTGTTCACTTGTGTCTACTTGCAGGCTGTATAGCAATTTAGGAGCTCATTTTTTAACTTTAATGTTAATTTTCTAAAATTTAACTTTAAAACTGGTACTCAGTTCATGTTAACTATGTTTGGAACAGCTTACCTATGTGGGTCTTCTTAACTAAATTTTTGAAATCTGAGTACAGATCAAGTTCTTCTGATGAATATTTAGTCTCCAAATTGAGATGTAAGTGCACAACACATGGTGGATTTCAAAGACAGTATAGAAAAAAAAGAGAAAATGGAAAATATTACAAATTTTATTAAAACATATTTTAGCTTCTTTCATGTTGAAACAATATTTTGATATGTTGAGATAAGAAAGCATGTACGTTATTATAATTAATTTTACCTGTTTCTTTTTACTTTTAGTAATAATGCTACTGGACAGTTTAAAATGGTATGTGAGGCTCCTATTATATTTCTAATTGAAGCGCTGTAATTGTCTAAAGAGTATGAAGTCTCACGAGTGAGCAGAGTCCAGGTGAATTTCCTTCCCCTGAGAAACCACTGCTACTGGCAAAGACTCTCCTCTAGCGTCTCTGAAGTGGCTGAATTGGAAGATTCATCTCCAGCCACCATGGGCCTGACTCTAGCTGCTCACTGTGTTCACTCTTGGGCCTCAGAAGTTCAACCTGTCCCAGGTTTCTGGGCAGCACTGCCCCAACACTGTCTGAGTATTTGGCCCCTCAACTGGCTAAAGAGCCTGGCCTGTCCCTACACTCCCCCATGCCCTGTGAAAGGGCTGGGCTAGGGATGTCAAGTTTACCAACAGAGCCATGTGCCTGGGACTAGACAGCAGGCCCTCACAGAGATACTGATGTCAGGCACAGCATCCTTCTCCCACGCTCAGAGCCTCTATAGGGAATTCGGTCCAGCTTCTCCACCTTGAATACCATCCTCTGAAACCAGCTTATACTCAGCTGTCTCCATTCAGAACACTAAGTCAGAACCAAACCAGACTCAACACAATTACCACAGATACCTATAAGCACTCAGGCATTCTTAAGCAAGCTACGACTGGACTTCCAGACTTTCCACTATTTCCTGTGAATACGGTTCTCTAGGAATTGATAGATATATATTATTTGTATCACAAATGATGTACAGAGTGACTCCATTTACTGTGGCTGCATTTCATTATCTGATGCCATCTGTAGGGTATAAAATCTAGATTAACACTGACCATAGAGTATGTAATTTTTCCTAGACAAAGAAAATCACAAAATGAGATTAGGATATAGATTTTCTGACTTGGAATTCAACGGTTTTACATTTTACTCCTCCTTTATAAGTGTCCCATTAAACAGGCTTAAATATGTTAGTTAAAACTAAAGCCAAATGAACTATAAAGGTGTTCACCACAGCACTTACTCTCTCTTCTGTTTGCTCTATTTCGTCAAGATCTTTCTTGTGGGAGAAATATCCCAAGGTGAAATTCACATCTATGCTCAGGATTCCTGTTCTGATCTTTCCAGCCTCCACCTGTCTTCTAGCCTCTAGCATTAGATTTCCAACTGCTTGGTATATTTTATCTCTTCCTCTAAAAAAATCCATATATTTAAATTGCACTATATAGCTAAACCATCTTCAAAGGACTTGAAAAGCAGAAAGAAAAAAGAAAACTTGGTTGAAAGTATGTAGTACATTACATCTAAAGGGGAAAAATAATTCCAAGCATGAGGCAGAACTTTGTACTGGAGGACACAGACCCTCAGGTTATCTGTCCTCTTTCTGTGATCACTAAGCAGCACTCTAATTATTCATCTGTCTTCTCAGGGAGTGCCACCTGTAAAAGTGGCTCGTCTCAAATTATTTTTATTTAACATAAGCTTAAGTTCAGCTGCTATCTCCATGTTCAGAAATATTTTTGTTTAGTAAATATTTATTGAGAGTGCACTATATTCTAGGCCGTAAAATTGAACACAAGTGAGATCACAGCATATATATATATATATATATATATATGTATATGTATATATATATGTATATATGTATATATGATAATGTGTGCTCAGTCATGTCTGACTCTTTGCAAGCCCGTGGACTGTAGCCTGCCAGGAGCCTCTGTCCATGGAATTTAATTTTCCAGGGAAGAATACTGGAGTGGGTTGCCATTTCCTCTTCCAGGGGTATATATATGTGTGTGTGTGTGTGTGTATAATTTGATTTTATATATAAAAGCAAATAATTCAGAGTCTTGTTTGACCTTGTCTGAGGGATCAGAAAGGCTTGTCTAAGGCATTTGAGAATATATAAGGCCCTTGGGGTAAAAGGACCCAATCCAGTATTCTTGCCTGGAGAATTCCATGGACAGGGGAGCCTCGTGTGCTATGGTCCGTAGGATCACAAAGAGTTGGACACGACTGAGCACATAGCAGTGAGGTAAGAGGAAGTAAATTACAGTAAAAGAAATGCTGCTCTAAACCTGGTCTAGGACAAAATATTATTGCTTGATGAACTCCGTAATCTTCTTTGAATAAATTAGAATGCTGATAAATGTTTAGTAGTGTTCAATATTTGCTTAATTAGTTATGGGATTAATATTTGATTTGGGAAACCCTCCACTTACCTATCCACCTGACAGTTAAGCTGGGAATCTTTAAGTATTTTGTAATCTTCTCTCTACTAGGAGAGCAACCTTTACATTGGCCTACCAGAGGATTTTTTTTTTTTCAAGATTATACTAAATGTTGACATATGCTTATAGCTAAAGTGTCTGGAAAGTTGTTGTTAATGTTTCAAAAATTACTTTTTGGTTCTACAACTAGGGTAATGTAGAGAACAGAATCAAAATGGGGGCAGTGAACATGGTTAAAAAAGGAAATCAAGGGATAAGTGAACACCAGATTGAGCAAAGAATTGTCATTTGATATTTGAACCTTATTCCTAAAAACAAAATGCAGAAGAGATGAGGGAGGTAGGTGATCAAATTTTATAAAGATCAATCTTTCTATAGCAGTGTTAGCCAATAGGAATAGAAATATCAAGTGAGTCACAAATATGAGCAGTATATTTAATTGTAAAATTTGCAGTAGCCACATTAAAAAAAAGAAAAATGATCAGGTGAATTTTAATACTACAGTTAATATAATCCAACGTACTGCAAATATTTTCATCTGAACATGTAATCACTATGAAAATTACTCAGTTGTATACCAACTTCAACTCTATCATGCTATTATAGAACACTGGCAAACTTTAAAAATTCCAGTGATCAAAAAAACAGGTTTATAAATGTCTTTACAATTTTATGGAAAGTAACTTGAGAACTTTTTATTTTTCTTTAATAAGAGTCTACTTCAGAATGTGCTACGTTTAATTTCTATAAATATGTTTTCTAGCAGAAGAACTCCTGGGTAACTAACAGATAATGTATATTTGATGTGGAGAAGAGGGACTCCAATGATTATGTATCCAGATCATCTCCTCTGAACTAAAAAGTAATATTAATTCAGTAATGCAATATTGAGTGGACACGAGTTTGAGCAAGGTCCAGGAGCTGGTGATGGACAGAGAAGCCTAGCGTGCTGCAGTCCATAGGGTCGCAGAGTCAGACACGACAGAATGACTGATCTGATCTGTATGCAATATTTTAGTTATTAGTTTGTCCTCCCTCCAAAGCAAAACACAACTGAAACTTTTTAGGCGTCTTAACTGATCAAAGACATAGATTTAGACTTAGATATATTTCTTAGAAAATTTTTTTTTCTTTTAACATGAAAGTCCAAAAGTGTGAAATAAAGGTATGTGAATTTCTCCAAATTTAAAACATAACCCACTGGTATTGTTGACTATCAGTGTCAGAATCACCTTTGGCTACTATTCATTGGGCTTCTCATTGGTCATTCTTTTATAGAGAAATTAGGTACCCATGAAAATAAGGAGCAGAGACCCAACAGTTCTAACTGTAAGTTCCTTAGGTTTGTGGCCTGAGTCTCAATGATTCTGATGCCTAAGAAAGTTGCCTGGCACATATTAGGCATGTAATAAACATTTGTTGAATAATATTAATAATAATAGCTAACATATAGCACTTAAGGTGTGACAAACTTTTCCAAGTGCTTCATGTATTTTAAAATATTCCATCTTCCCAAAATGCATGTGAAAACACATGCAAAATCACTAATTATCAGAGAAATGCATAACAAAAGTACAATGAGATATCATCTCACACTAGTCAGAATGGCTGTCATCCAAAAGTCTACACACAACTAGAAGATGCCCCATACCACAACTAAAGATTCTGTGTGCTGCAACTAAGACTTGGCACAGCCAAATAAATAAAATATTTTAAAAAGTCTACACACAACAAATGCTCGTGAAGGTGTGGAGAAAGTCTCCCACACTGTAGGTGGGAATATAAATTGGTACAAGCACTATGAAGAACAGTATGGAGACTCCTTACAAATTATTAAATAAACACAGTGCTATCATATGATCCAGAAATCCCATTCCTGGGCATACATCTGGATAAAATCATACACTGAAAAGACACAATGTTCATTGCTGCACTATTTACAACCACCAAGACACGGAAGGAAACTAAACATCCATTGAAAGAGGAATAGAGAAAGAAGATGTGGTGCATATATACAATGGAATTATTATTCAGCTATTTTCAGCAACATGAGTAGACCTAAAGATTATTATACTAACTGAAGTCAGTCAGTCAGATAAAGACAGATATCATATGACATCATTCATATGTGGAATCTAATGTTTAAAAGATATAAATGAGCGTATTTATAAAACAGAAACAGACTCACAGATTTCAAAAACAAACTTTCGGTTATTAAAAGAGCAAATGTTGGGAGGAGGAAATTAGGTAGTTGTTGGCCTTAGCATACATACACTACTAGGTAATTGGGCTTAGCATACATACACTATATATAAAATAGATAACCAACAAGGACCTACTTGTATTGCACAGGGAGCTCTGCTCAATATTCTGTAATAATCTATATGGGTAAAGAATCTGATAAAAAAGATGAATATATGTATATACATAACAGACTCACTTTGCTATACACATGAAACTAACACAACATTGAAAATAAATTATACATAACAAATTAAAATTAAAATTAAAATAGAAAATATCTAAAATAAATAAAATATTCCATCTTCAAAGCAACGAGTAGATACTAAAACTATCCCATTTTACAGATTGGCAAACTGGATAAAAGACATACTTTTCATAAGACTTTAATATTACCATGAATACATTTACAAATTCAATACTGAGAGTATCTGTTATACTACTGATGTTATTAATGTATTATAATGGCTGTGCTAATATAGTAGCTGGCATTTATTCAGCTTTCTGAGTGCCAGGCATTCTTTGAAGTACTTTACAGATCTAAACTCAGTTCTCCTAACAGCCCTGTGAGATAGGTACTATTACCATCCCCATGTTACAAATGAGGACACTAAGTTTTAGAAGATGCATTCTTAAAAAAGAAAATACTGTTGACCTTTGAAAACACAGTAATCTGTAAGAGGTGGATATTATTCCAATCATCCATTTGATAGGTGAGGAAACTAGGCATAAAGAGTGTGAGTAATTGGCCAAGGTTACACAGAGAATGATAGTGTTGGGACCCACACTTACACAGCCTCATACCGAATGTGTCAGAATAATGTTCAAGTTTTATATCAATTCAGTGTTTACCTGGATAAGATGAATTGTGGAAATTTCCCAATCTCCCAAACTGTGAATAAAGGAAACATTTATCAAT
This sequence comes from Giraffa tippelskirchi, assembly GCF_054371585.1. Taxonomy (NCBI): domain Eukaryota; kingdom Metazoa; phylum Chordata; class Mammalia; order Artiodactyla; family Giraffidae; genus Giraffa; species Giraffa tippelskirchi. The sequence continues at coordinate 110,305,888 of NC_137278.1, read as the reverse complement.
TTTAATCTATTACTGTTGTTCAACTCATTTTAACTAGTACTTTTTTTTTCTCAACAACTGTTCTAATTTTCCTGTTTTTAGAATTAAAACCTTACTCAGAGTACCCAAATAAGCATTCCAATTACTGGTATGAAAGACCAAGATGCTTTGAAAAAAGTTTCTCATTTTAAAGAGGGTTCCTTTTCTTTTTACAATCTCTATTAAAAATAAACCACCACCAGAAAAATTCTTCTACGTTAAAAGCATCTTTAGAGCTAAAAGGTCAAAAAAAAGTTAATGGAATAAAAACAAAGAAACATTTAATAAGTTGATATAATTAAGTGAACATTAACATTTTATTTTATATTAATGCTTATTTTATAATCATTTAGGTAGACTAATAATGAGTTTTCTAAAAATATTCACTGAACAAATAACTTTCATTTAAAAAGATATACCTAGCGCCTTCAATTTATTTACTCATTTAAAAGCTATGAGGTCCTTTCTATGAGGAATATAAAATAAAAAATCACACACATCCTACTCATGGCTTATTAATAGTGCAAGCAACATTTTAAAGTTTGATACTTTTGGTGCATAATTATTCAATTTTCTCCACATATAGACACCACACCTGTTGTCAATAAATAATTCCACTTTAATGGCAAAGTAATAATTTAGACAGATACAGGGTGCACATTTGCAAAAAAATATATGCAAGCTGGTTTACAAGCTAGAGGGACAATCAACCAATAGAAAATACATCACCCAGTTAAGTCCACTGACACCAAGTAGTTGCTGTCGGGGCTTTACAAAGACTACAAAACTTTTCAGATGATTTATTTCACTGTTCCTATTTACATGGTATGTTACATCAAAAATGTACAAAATATAAAATGTATACAGACTAATGTTTCACAAACCAGTTTAAGTTGTAAACTAGGCGGACCTACTGGGATGTATTGCAGGAATTTCTGTTTATGATCATGTTTGGACTGTGTTTCTCAAATGGCAGGGAAAGATTAGCAATTTTCTTAGGTCACATATTGTACAAGGGCCACTAGTCACTCATCCAGCTACGAATATCGACGTTTCACCACAGATGTGATCCCCGTTTGAGGCTTCAACGTCAAGGTGACCTTTCTATGTGCACAAATTCAGTTCCGGTTTTCCTTAGGGCAGTAGCACCGTGGAGGACCTATAGACCAGCGACACTCTGGCAACTGCAGCGACGTCTCGTGTTGTTATTGTTCTAGAGCAACTGACCCGTGGGTGGTCACAGAGAGTAGCACCAATTGAACGTCCTGAAGTAGCACATTTTCACACGCATGGAACAAGTCTACACTGTGGCCTAGCCCTTGGGTTGATAAATTTCCAGCCTGTCCTCTGTGCGTGGTGGGAACTTCTCCAGTCACTCTCGTCAGCTCTCGTGTACTCTCTTGAAAGCCTGCCGTGACAGATGCACTCCCAGACATTTTTACTTTTCCAAAAATGTATTGGCTTCATGGACAGTTTTGAAGCATGCTCACTCTAGCACTGATAGCTCCTGCATGGTCATCACAACTGTAAATACAGGACAAACACACCAGGTAACAACAGCATTGAGGGTTTGCATTCTGTATTTGTTTGCAACGTACAGGAAATCTCAGCAAGTGAAACATCTCTTAACACCCACAGAATAAAATACAATTTGTGTGTGTGTGTCTGTTTTGACTTGTGCAAGTTTTTTAAATGATTATTTACAATACCTACCCAGTAGACTGTGCAAATCTAACCTTCTTTTACAGTATAAATGCTTTCTCATCCACAGTGACTTCACTGCTTCAGTGTTCTTGAATGCTGAATTTCTCATGTACAATAATACCCATCAAAACAACATGCTCAAAACTCATAATAATTAAAAAAACAAAGAATAGGAGAGAAAAGCCACAATAGTTGTGCCCATGCTGCATCTAGTGCTTCCAGCTCTGCTGGATAAGGATTTGCCATCTCCCGCCTTCTGAAACTCTTTCCCCTAGAACTGGATGGGATATAGCCACATGGCTTAGCTTTTGAATGGCAGTCAAAGAGGGTTTCTGGGTCACTTGAGTCTTTTGGAGGATAGGCAAAGCAATCTATGCACAAGGTAAAAATACTGATCTTTCTCCTATCCATTTCTTCAAAAACAAACACAAAAATAGAGATGAGGCTACTGTGTTAACTGGTGTTATAAATGAAGACAATGGAAATTACCAATGGTTCAGGATTTAAACCAACTGTTAAACTGTTGTAGAAATCGGTTTAAGGCAGTGAGACAGCACCATAGGAAATGTTCCTTCTTTTCACTGACAAGGCTCAAACAAACAAAGCCCTAAAAAAGCCTGTTGTCAGTGTTGACTAATAATTGGTATAAAACTTTTTTTTTTTTTTAAGGGAATGGGCAGGTGGTTTAAAAAGACCACAGTGGGAAAAACAACCTTATCAAACCTGTGACTCAGACACTGAAGTGTGGGTGAAGCACATCCTGTGATCATGGCAGTTGAGAACGATACTGGCACTTCTCCAGCTGGCCACAGCAGTGCTTCCCTGGGGGTCGCACAATTCCATTTGTGCTTGTAGAGGCCTGGCCTCTTCATTTTGGAATGGGGTGAGTGCACAGCACAAACACTACTGGGGCTCCGCGACCAGCACCATGTGGCACAAAAGAGGTTGGACGGATCAGAAGAATGGACCCTGCTTGGGGAGAACAACCCCTCAGAGGAAACCAAGAGAAGGAACTACAATAACAAAAAAAAAAAAAAAAGAAAAAAGAAAAGAAAAGGTCTGCATTGTAAACTTTTAAAGAGAAAAAACAGAAAGTCCAGTTTGGCTATCCCATGTGCAATCTTCAGTTGCCCTGTCATTAGGGTCCTTTCCAGTTGAGTATTGGAGCCTTACATCACTCCACAGAGATAAAAAAAAAATGCCTAGAAAGAAAAGCAAGTTACGCTTCCGTGTCAACTGAGCATCTTGGTGATTCAGACTTAGTTCTGCTGTCTCTTTAGAGACCACAACTCTGGGTCAGGGCCCTGACAGGATGCTTTCATACTGGCAGTGGTTTAATGAAAATACCTTACTTTTCAAACTTTTTTTTTTTTTTTTAAAGCATAGTCTTTTCCCCTAACTTTTTTTCTCCCTCTAGAGGGTAGATTCAAGAGACGAATCCAAAATGTCTTCATGATGGCTGGTGCTATCGCTGTCGCAGCTTTGTGTGCCCGAGTAATTGGCTGCTTCTTGGAGTTTCATTAGCATATTCATCTAAAGAAAGAAAAAGAGACATCGATGGAGGCGATGATGCATGGAGAAAGCCAGGCCCAGGAAACACAAGCCCTGAGCCACACGGACGACCCAGCTCATCCCCTCCAAGGGAAACGGAAAACAGTTTTAGACTTTGACTGGTTGCCCCGGCTCCTAGGCTGTTTCTCCCCCACACGACTGCAACGGCAACTCATAAGGACAAAATAGGGCCTCTGGATAAGTCTTTTCTTTGCGATTGTAAATGAATACAGCTCCAGCAGGGAGAGCGGAGAGGGAACTGTATCAGAGCCGGACATCTGGGCTCGTGGCTGAGAGGACGGCCAAGGTGCCCAGCTTTTTGGCTGCGAGAAGCAGAAAGCACTGAATGGCAGCCGAAAGTCCGGAATGTTCCTACAGGCAGACGGGCACACAGGTTTCCGCTCAGGGTCCCTGGAGAGGAGGCGGGGCTGGAGTAGAATGGAACCAGCTGCTTCATACAAGCCCCCCATCTGCTGCTTAAGCATTGACCTCGAGAGGAGGTGACCGAATGAAGCCGGCCATGAGCATTTGAAGAGGGCAAAGGCAAGAATCACCGTCAAGCTTCTGTGGCTGTTGAGCGTCTGGCTAAAATATGATGGATATCTCACTGAAAAGAAAAACCACCTTCTGGAACAAAAGCAGCTGTCTCAAGTTTCCCAGCCTTCTAGGACAATGGCAACGTTTATTCTCATAAAAGGGACATGGGCAGGAAAGCAGCTGGGGAGAAAGGCAGCTAGTGTTTCCAGGTATTAGAAAATAAAAGGCGTCCACTTTGCTTGGATTTTGAGAGATCTGCAGATTCACTGGTAGAGATGGATAAAGAAATATTGTTTAAAAGCAAATCGTGAATAAATGATTTGACAGTTGTAGAAAGCACAGAAAAATTGGCACATCTTTGGGAGGGTATGGACTTGTTTTCTTATCAAGAGTTTCTGTAAATGGTAATAATCTTTATATTGTTTAACGCATGCTGACTTTACTATTTATTATGTAATCAAAGATGTTCTTTTTTTCCCCCAACTTAAAGTTTAGGGAAACTGATCCAATAGAAAGGATAAATCCAAAAGGATTCCTTAGTCATATGAAAAGCTCTGCTTGCTGATATATTCGGTGTAAAATGTGTGTTCAATTAAAAAAAAAATGTTTGTGAAATAAAATGACACACTGGAAATTACCAATTCCAGCAAGAATGCCTTTCTGACAAAGAAGCTATAGTCATAGCATATTTTAAAGTCATTTTAATATTCTTTAGGACAATATTTTTCAACATAATTTTCTAATTCCCTGAATTTATTAAACTAGCTACATAAACATATGAAAGTAGTTGGTGATAACCTCTTAAACCCAGTGAGTCAAAATGCTAAATGTCTCCATCAACATAGTGTTTCTCTCTCTCCCCTCCTTCTCTGTCTCTCTTTTGAACACACACACACACACACACACACACACACACTCTCACCTTCATGCACATTCGTATTCCCTTTTTCCTTTCTTTTGTTAGTCCCTCCCTTATAAGTAGCTGGCTGTATGTTCAAGCACCTGGGTGAAGATAGTTTGTAAAAAAAAAACAAAAAACAACTAAGTTTTGAGTACCTTTCAAGAATAGAAATGAAATCTCAGTTACAAATATTTGAAATCACTTCAAAGCTGACTGTTATAAAAGTTTTACAGTGTAATAATAGTATTATTAAAGTCTTAGGTTTTGAAAATGGTGCCATATAGTAAATATGTTCCATTAAAATAAGTTCAAAGTCTCAGATTCATGGTAAATACATACAAAGGATTTACTGTGCCTTCTCAGAGGGTTGCTTTGTACATTCAAGTCAAAGGAGGTAGGTAAGGTTCCCATCAGTCAGTAGTCTGACTGGGTATAATCAGGGTGGATCATTATTCTCTACACAAGTATTTCCTTGTGCTCTTTTCCCCTGCTTCTTTCCCAGACCCGTAGTCATAAACACAGTGCCTATCATTTGTAACACCCTGGTCAGGTCCTTATCGTCCCGGGTATTTACACACCTGCTCGTCTTCCAGCCTCTCTCCTGTTTCCTTTAGCCTGCCCTCTATTACCAAGGTGATTTTTATAAACTGCAAATCTAATAAGTTCCTTGCTCAGAAATCTTTGGTGGCTGCCCATTGTCTGTGTGGTAAAAATTTAACTTCCTATAAGATAAACAAGGCTTCACATGACTTATCAATTGTAGACTTCTGTAGCTTTAATTCTTTCTGTCCCTTTTATTCTAATTCCACACATTTATATACAGCTCCCTAAACTCATTATTTTTATTGTACTGTTTCATCATGTTTCACTTGCTGTTTTTTAAATTTTGGATCTTCTCCATCCAACCTCATTATGAACTTTTATTCATCCTTCCAGACCTAGTTCAAGCCTCTCCTCCTCTGAGGAGCTTTATCCTAACCACTTCCTCAACAGACTCACAACTTTACCTAGAATATACTTCTATCATTATTGCACTGTAATTTATATATATAGATATCTTTCTTCATGGCTGGACTATGAGCTTCTTAATGTCAGAAATGATATTGATTTTATGATCACCAGGATTTAGCCCTGAGTACATACTTATTATTTACTAATATTTACTGAATGAATGAGTCTGTTAATGATGAATACACATTATATTTTTAAATACTGTGAGATGTGCCAAAAACTTACATCCTTGTTCAGAGTCAAAAATATATTACTGACACTGAGGTTTTCTCTGAGTACTTCTGATTTATATTGGACTGCAAATATGTTGTTAAATTACATCAGTCATTATAAAAATATAGAGAAATAAACACAGAGAGATACTTCCCAATCAGAATGTGCCTGATTCACAGATATTTATATGAGAAGGTTTTTGTCATTTAATATGTCAAACATTTTAACCCCTTGTTCTTTAAGATGTTGAGTGAAGCAGAAGGTTAGGAATCGGAGATTTTTTTTAACCCAAATTCTCTTTCAGAATGTAAAGATTCTGATCTCTTTTCTAAAGTAGAAGATAAGAACATCTGGAGTCAGGGAAAACAGTGATTAATGGGTTTAGCTCACCAGGACTGTGTGAACTGGAAAATTTAGGAGATCCCCTAAACGTACCATACTCTATAGAGTAACCCTGAAAACAAACTTTATAAACACCTTACCTTTATCAGGAACTGTATGAGAAACTGCAAAGGGAGAACTGGAATTATAAAAAATTCAGAAGAAATAACCCATGTTTGTACTGTAAGGCTTATTTTTTTCTCTATTACATATGGATGTGAGAGTTGGACTATAAAGAAAGCTGAGAGCTGAAGAATTGATGCTTTTGAACTGTGGTGTTGGAGAAGACTCTTGAGAATCCCTTGGACAGCAAGGAGATCCAACCAGTCCATCCTAATGGAAATCAGTCCTGAATATTCATTGGAAGGACTGATGCTGAAGCTGAAACTCCAATATTTTAGCCACCTGATGTGAAGAACTGACTCATTTGAAAAGACCCTGATGCTAGGGAAGATTGAAGGTGGGAGGAAAAGGGGACGACAGAGGATGAGATGGTTGGATGGCATCACTGACTCAATGGACACAAGTTTGAGTAAACCCCAGGAGTTGGTGATGGACAGGGAGGCCTGGCGTGCTGCAGGCCATGGGGTCACAAAGAGTCGGACATGACTGAGTGACTGAACTGAACTGATCAGGAATTACTTAGTGTACAGTCACAGTTTTGTGGAATTCAAACCAATTTCACCACCACTGTTGTTTAGTTATTTAGCTGTGTATGAGCTAAAGGGCCAGATATTTGTCATAAAAATATGAGTTCAGGCCCTCAAGAAGTTTATGAAAGTAAAAGTCGCTTAGTCATGTCCAACTCTTTGCAAGCCCATGGATATAGTCCATGGAATTCTCCAGGCCAGAATACTGGAGTAGGTAGCTGTTCCCTTCTCCAAGGGATCTTCTCAACCTAGGGATAGAACCCAGGTCTCCCGCATTGCAGGTGGATTCTTTACCAGCTGAACCACCAGGGAAGCCAAGAATACTGGAGTGGGTAGACTATCCATTCTCGAGTGGATTTTCCTGACCCACGAATTGAAGTGGGGTTTCCTGCATTGCAGGGGGATTCTTTACCAGCTGAGCTACAAGGGAAGCACCAAGAAGTTTATAGTTTATATCAAATGTCTTAAATAAGAGATCCCTGGGCTCTAAGTAGGTCAATGTATATTTCTTGTGACTTTATGGAACTTTTTGAAATAGTATGGGAAATCTTCTGTGTGCATGCATTTTATCGGGAAAAAAAATCATAAAACTTTATCAGATGGGTCACATGTAAATTCCAAGATGTTCAAAATGGTCAACCTAAATGACGATGATGTATATGTGTTGCGGTTATTAATGTAAGGATATTCGACAAAGTATCAAGTCATAATTTTATATCTTTAGGTATGGTTACAGACTATGATTTAATCATTTCCTTTTCTGTTTAAGTAACATAAGGACCTTTATCTCAGCATGTCTTCTTACTGTATTGGTTATTCAGTGATTTCTTTAGCCAGAATAGTAAGCTAACAAACACATTACATTTGAGACAAATTTATGGAAAGTCATCTCTAAAAATAAAAAAAAAAAATACATATGAAAATAAAGTTATTTTACTAGGAACAGCATGTGCTTAGTATTTCCCGAGTATTCATGCTTCGGGGTTTTATTGACTTATGGTATGACTTCCAAGAATGCAATCTGAGCAAGGCAGGGAACAATGGCCCTCTAATTCCCAAGTCAGTTCATGCTTCTCTACTGTTGGCAATGGAGTACCAATCCTAAATTTAGTTAGACTAAATTTTACATGTAAAATGTAAAATTGATACATGTAAAATATTCTTTAGTCCTTCAAGTATAGATTATATTCTTTTTTTTGTTATTTTAGAACAAAATTCAGCTTTTTCTTATATACCTAATAAATTGAGTCCTGCAATGTTTGAAGTTTATTTATTTATATAATTTTCTGCTTAATAAAAGAAAAATTATGGCCTCAGAGCTCGGCCTGGTTTAAGTGTTTTTGATTATTTTTAAGTATACAAGTTTGGTCTTTTGTTTTAAGAGTTTCACCCAATGAAAGTAGGCCAAAGGTAAAAATTTGAAAACTGAGTATCAACATCAGGACAATCTCAAATATTACCCAGGAAAACCAATTAATGTCTCTGATGCAAATGACTAAATACTAGTGACCACACGCTGTAGTCAAGATTAGACAGGAAGAATCAAACATCAGCTTCTTACCAGGGGATCCCCCTCTGTGTCAGTTTGTGGAGTGTGCTTTGAGGTTGTAGCTTCCTTTGCGGATACACAGCCCTCATACCCAACATCTTCTGGACGCAGCTGAAGTAATGCTGGGCCTTCCTGAGGCAGAGATGCTGAGCTCCATGGGTATGTATCAAGCACCCACTTGGAGGGATCTTCCCAAGGTGCTCGTTTCCCATACATCTAAAAAGTGATCACATATTTAGCACATACAAAATGAATTCCTTTTTTTTGTGTGTGTGTGTGCCATGCAGCTTGCAAGATCTTAGTTCCCAGCTCAGGGATTGAACCCGGGGCCCTCAGCAGTGAAAGCCTGGAGTCCTAACCACCAGACCACCAGGGAATTCCCTGCATCTCTGTTCAGTACAGAGGTGACTACTAATTGCACACTGAGTCCCTATGGGACTTTCAGGGGAATGAAGTGTCCACATGCTATTTCCCAGATTTTAAACTATCTGTCTGTGTAGTTCACTTTAAACTTGAAAGCTAGACAAAATAAATCTGAACATCTAGAATAGGTGGTCAGCATTTGGGGAAGAGCATGAGGGAGGTTTACTTTAAATACATGAAGAAATGACTACCCAACATTTATCTTTGTTAGTAATTTTACAAACTAAATGAAAGCTTAACAATGAGAAAGGAAAGTTCCAGTAATAGATAAATAAAAAGATTCATGCTAGACACTAAATACCTTTATTTACTAAAGTGTACTTTGGAAAGATGATGAATAAAAGATATTTCTTTTCTCTACTTCATTCTACTCAGATTTTCCTTAAAATAAGTATCCTTTCCCTGACAACCATTTCCATCAGATTAATTTCCTCTGTAATCTCATTGCTTTCTATTAAAACTTCTTTGAGATATTTGTTTGTAAGACCACTAGTATAGAGGAAAATTATTGGAAATGAAAACTTTGTCAGAACTCCTCTGGAGGAAGAAAGTTAATAAGAAAGAGATTATAAAACCTGGTTAAAATATGGGTAGTGGAGTAGAGGGCAGATGAACGCAAGCGATGCTAAAAAATTTTTAAACTGGAAGCAAAGCCAAAACCAAACTAGAAACAGCACACTGAGGCACAGAGGTTGGTGGGCTTGGGAAAAATAAAAATAAAAAGTACAAACCACAGAGGCATAGAAAGAGAGGATAAAATTAAGAGTAGAGGGCAGTAACATAGGTACACTAGTTCTTTGATGGACTTTCCTACTCTGCTGAGGGCAATTCTGGTTACTAGGTGTATCTTTGGTCCCAGACGGCACCGAATACCAGCGGGAAGTGTTCTATGTGGTTTGTTGTGCTTCAGTGAGACAAAAACAAAATGGCGGATGCTGAGGCCATGACAGGCCCACAGTCTGCCTGGAACTGTCTTTTGAGTTTTCCTGGAGAAGTCGCATGGGGTTGTGGCAGGCTTGCCTTAAGAAAAAAAAAGTTCAGGTCTTGATATCTGCACATCTAGGGGATAACAGTAGGGGTAGTAATCAGTTTTGTTTTTTTTTTTTTTTTAGTAGTTCTATTATTTTGGAGCAGAAATTGTGTCTCAGTTAAAAATCTACATAGATTGCTATACAACTTGCTATACAACTTCACTAGTTGAAGGAAAGTATATTAATTTTGGAATGGAAATGTTACAAAAAGAATATGAAAGTCTAGCAGAATCAATTGATGTCCAGAATCATCATGGACAGCAAAATTGGGGGTGACCAATAAAAAGGTAAATAGGCTCAATTCTGTATTTAAGAGTAAAGTAGATGTTATAGAAAATGAAATGAAAGAAGAGACATTTAAATATTCAGAAGGAGATGATCTGATTGCTGCCATTTCAAGAAAGATAGAATCATCAGAATAAAAATCAGGATCCAGTGCATCATAGTGTTTTTTCGAACTAGAACATCTGGCAAAGAGTATTTGCCCCACAGTTCCCCACCAAAGCATCAGCCTTCATTTGAAGAGAAATTATTCTATTCCTCTCAACTCAGATTTTCATCTTTGCAATCAGGCTTTATTTTTCCACCTTTTGTTCCAGTTCATTGTTCTTTGTTGCCAGCAGATTCAAGAAAATGGTTTATGACATATGTGATTTCTCTTCTTCCTGTTCCTCCAGAAGTCACATATGGACTATCCTAAGAACATCATCTGCCAATAGACTTCCAGTCCAGCATATCCTTCAATAGCGGTGATAACTCTCTACTCACCAAAGGGTTTTTTCCTTTTTTTTCTCAAAGTGTTGTATCTGCCTCCTGCCACCTCTGTTCCCCACAAGCCTCAGCTATTCCCTATGTTGTGATTGATTCAACTTTCACTCTAACCTACTAACAAACATCCAGCACCACAGCAGAAAACTTGAGATTTTTATTCCTCCTCAAAAAAAATTTTTTTGGAGTATCTCTCAGCTAGGGGAACTGGTATTATCTTAGTGATTATGACTTTATTTAAAGGGAATTTTTATCGAATGATAATTCTCAGGATGGTGCTTTATAAATAATGATTTGAATATTAAAAATGCTGCTGCTAAGTTGCTTCAGTCGTGTCCGACTCTGTGTGACCCCATAGACGGCAACCCACCAGGCTCCGCCGTCCCTGGGATTCTCCAGGCAAGAATACTGGAGTGGGTTGCCATTTCCTTCTCCATTGCGTGAAAGGGAAAAGTGAAAGTGAAGTCGCTCAGTCGTATCCGACTCTTAGCGACCCCATGGGCTGCAGCCCACCAGGCTCCTCTGTCCATGGGATTCTCCAGGCAAGAGTACTGGAGTGGGATGCCATAAAAATGCTACATACTTCTAAAAAGTGAGATTTAAGGATTTTTAGGTATTACTGTTTTTGAGTTTTTAAAACCCTTCTAATTCTTCTGATGTATTAGCAAATGAATAAGAAATAAGGAAAATTTGATATATAAAGATTTGGATAATAGTTCACTAATGCTGAAATAGTATCTAGAGGAACAGATAATTAATTTAAATATTAATTTAAAAATCATGACCTCATGAATATTTTAAATAAATTTTTATACAAATATATGATGTTTTTGGAACAAATAATTGAAACCATGAGACCCAACTCACTTCTGAGATAGCATAATAGTTTTAGAGGAATCTTGACATGTGCTATGTTATACTTGAAAATAAAAACTTTTGGCACAGTCTTTAACTTTGTTGGAGACATTTTCTCACACTGGTTTGGCTTGTACCATTAAAAATATGAAACTGAGTTATTTAAATCTGAGGTAGAACCAGTTGATAGCATTCTCTAGGATCGTTACCTCTGTACGTTCAGAACATCCTCATAATATTCATCACATTCACCATCCTGTTAGTTCTAAATCACTGCCATGCCCTTCTACAAGGTGAGGAAAGCATAAGGAAGTAAAAAGAAGTGAAATGAAGGAAAATAGACAACCAATTTTTTTAGACAGTGATATAAAGACTTAACACAGAACTGCAGATGACAAAATGTGAAAAGCATGAAGTATATCTTAGTTCTAGCAGCACTTGTGATTTAACCAGAAATAGAGATGCCTAAAACTGAGAAACAGAAAAGCAAAAACTGCCTAAACCTTGGCTGAGTTATTGTAAAGATGACTGGACTTTTCTGCCACAAGTTTGCTGATTATATAACACGAATCTTGAAAAAATTCACACAAGATAAGGGAAAAAAAATCAAGACTTATGGAAAAAGGATGATATATTTTGTTGAAAAAGGGTTTTCTTATTAGGGATATATTTTGATTTCTTAGTTAAGAGTAAATAGAAGGGATGGTTGCAGGGCCTCATGATGTAAGGTAGATGAGGGAGGAGCAGAGATGCTGCTAAACCAACCTAGCACAGTTTTTAAAAATCAAATGCCTTAGATTTGGAGCACTTTTAAAAACAGAAAGGGATTTTGCAAGGGATGTTAAAGGGTTTCAAACAATGAAACATCCTAAAGCAGGGAATCTATTAATGTAAGCACAAACTACTTGCTACAGATTATATAAGAAGAGAATAAATGGGGAATTTCCTAGAGATCTAGTGCTTCCACTGCAGGTGGCATGGGTTTCATCCCTAGTCAGGGAAGATCTCGCATGCTGTGTGGCATAATCAAAAAAAAAAAAAAGAAGAGGAAGAGAACAAATGACCAAGGTCCATATAAACATGCCTGTTTTATAAGACACAGAACTGTGCAATTAACTAGCTATCTAATAAGAGCAGTTTGTAAATTCCAATGGCAATAAATTTGGCCTTCGATGTGTCTTGTTGGAATTCTTTCTCCTACATATTTATTCTCAGAAAAAATGTATTAGAAACTATTTGTTCTTTCAAGCTACCTTTATTTTTCTGCACAAATCAGAGAAATGATTTTGTTTGTTTTTTTTTGCTTTTAAAGGATGATTTTTTTTTCATGTGGTTTTTTAAAACAGTTAAGAAAATTGAGTACTGTACCTGCAGACCTTCTCTCACTGCCTCCAGAATATAAGGTACCAAAGAATAGTTCCAGAGATCCATAAACCATACTCTAGAACCTTCTACATCCATGGGACAAGAAAGGAAAAGTCGAGGGCCTGAGAAGAAAGAAATAATAAACCATTTTTGAGAATCCTTGTATTTAGCAATCTAAACACATATTTAGACACTGTTCTGGGGGAATTAATATGTTTCTTACAGGATTCTTAGAAAATTATAATCTTGGTCAGCTTAATTATTATCAGTGCTTTACTGAAGATCCATCTTCAGGAGCCTCCTAAAATCTTAATCTAACACATAACATTTTACTATTAGGAGAAACCTTAAAGGTCATAATTCAGTCAATCTGCTCCATTTTACAAACAACAAAACTATGATGGAATGAATTGTCAAATATAAAATATGTCATTATGTGCCAGAAGTGGGCCTCTGCTGTGGTCTTCTGATCCCAATTGTAGAATTGTCCTAATTCTTTCTACACTGTGTCTTTAGTGAGAATATCTTTCTGATCCACAGCAAGGAAAGGGGGACTTTTTTTGTGTGCAATTTAAGAAGGAATATAAAAATAAAAATCTTTATGCCAACTCAAGACAAATAATTCAAACAATTTTATCTTCAGGAAAATATAAAACACCTAAATTATCTTTAAATAAAATCTTCTCTCACACCTATAATTGATATGCACTATAAGCTAAAATTTGCTTTTAGCATAAAAATGATACTCTAAAAAGATATAATTTATTTCACATGGCTACTTGACTTTTAGTTGTCTATATTAAACTAATATAGTTGCCTACATTAGTTGATGTTAGCTAAGTCTCATGCTTGTGTGCGTGCTAAGTCTTTTCAGTCATGTCAGACTCTTTGCAACCCTAAGAACTGTAGTCTTCCAGGCTCCTCTGTCCATGGGATTTTCCAGGCAAGAATACTGGAGTCAGTTGCCATGCCCTCCTCCAGGGGATCTTCCCATCCCAGGGATTGAACCCACATCTCTTATGTCTCCTGCATTGGTAGGCAGGTTTTTTACCAATAGTGCCACCTGGGAAGCCTCAGTAAACTGTAATAGTCAGATGAAAAGACACAAAGCTTGAAGGCAAACTTTCAGAAGGAAAAAAATAGAAAACTTAAATTTTTGGAAGCTTCAAAAACATTAGCTTCAGTTGTTATTTTGTACTTCCAATCTGGCTATCTTTACCAAGTACTCTTAGTTCCTGGAAAATGGCATACTGCAGTTTTGGAACTCACCAATTGTAACATCAGAAGAACTGTGTGTTTCCAAAAAAGTGTTGAGATGATGCCACGTCTTAGGAATCCAATCTATAATTTTGACTAGGTCATTATTGCGAACGTTCCTTTCAATTTCCATCTCTATCAGTTTCCTTCGAAGATATCTGCCTAAAAAGCCTTTCACTGGCTCTGTGTGGTTTGCACATAGTACCCACCTATAAAAAGAAAATAAAAAAATCAAAACCAAAACCCAGAAATCGTTATATAAATTAAACTTTAAGTCCACAGTGATTCTCTCTCCAATATAAAGCAATAACATTCCTATTTCAGTTGAAGGCCATATGTTAATGATCAAAGAGATGAGACAGTCTATTAACATTAGAGCTAAACTGTATGTAACTTTTCTTTCTGAGCTAAAGAGAAGCTCATGTGCGTCACAGCAGTGAGTGGGCGTGTGCACGCTGAGCACTCTTCTGTAGGAGAATCACAAATCCTGAAATAGGAACTCTCTTCACATTTCTCACATTTAGAAGAAAAGTGTTCTACTTTTGCCGTGACACAGTGAGCAGGAAAAACATTTCTATTTTCTTCTTTTTTAAAGAAACACTTCTGATTATAGGTCAGGGATCACAAAATGTCTGCTTGAGAAAGAGTGTCAGAAGAAGTGAGAATTATTTCCACACCCCAGGTTACCGATTCGTCAGTGTACAATTGGAAAAAAAACAACCACCAAAAGCAAACAGCAAAGAGACAATACAAACCATTCCAACTTATTTTTACCTGAAATTGTGATGTAGCTCTAGATTTGGTGATGAAGAAACTCCCTGATTCATTGTTCCAATAATATATGGACTGGGGAAAAAAAAGAAAACAAAATTTATACGCATTAAAGGTAAAAGATATTAATACATTAAAATTATCTCAGGAAACAACTTGGATAAACATGTATTCTTCCATTTTAACATTATGCTGTAAAAGGGTAATGTTATAATGTTAGGCTGGACAATGACAAAGATCACTGAAGTAGAAATTAAGATTTGGGGTTCCAATTTCAGCTCTGGCATCCTAGGCAAATCATTTTAACCATTTTCCCTCTCTAATCCCATGTTTACTCATATATAAAATAAAGAGATTAGATAGAATAATCATAGGGATCTCATCCCACTCTAACATCTTATGATTCTGTTGCTTATAATCCAATTCATTAATTTTTCCTTTATTATTTCATATTTCTAGCAGAGATAACTGGGATACTTGCACCATTGAAACTAACATTTATGCAGTTGTTCTTATATGTTCTTTTTTAGAGGTCATACTACAATGCACCTTAAAAATCTTTTCAGATTTTTCATACCCTACTTTAACCTTTTCTCTCATGTAAATAGTTAAATATTAGAATCACTAAGGACAAAGGTATATCTGAATGTGATAAATTTACTTCTACAGGAAGGTTGAATTTAAACTTTACTCTGGACTAAAAATGAACTAGTTCTATAGCCTCATTCTAGCTCTTAATTTTCCTGATTCAAACATTCTGTTACTGATAATAGTCAATAATAGGGCTTCCCTTGTGGCTCGGCTGGTAAAGAATCCACCCGCAATGTGGGAGACCTGGGTTCGATCCCTGGGTTGGGAAGATATCCTGGAGAAGGGAAAGGCTACCCACTCCAGTATTCTGGCCTGGAGAATTCCATGGACTGTATAGTCTGTGGGGTCACAAAGAGTCAGACATGACTGAGCGACTTTCATATCACATCACATAACCTCGTTCTAGTTCTTAATATTCCTGATTCAAACATTCTGTTATTGATAATAGTCTTCCAGACTTTTAGCATACATGTAGAAGTTAATATCATCAGGTAAATACTGTTGCTATAAAAGCACCTGGGACACAGTTGTTGAATGAATAAACAGACGTTATAAGGGATACACAGAGATTCTTTGCAAATATGGTATAATAGTAATGAAGACTTTTCAAATTAATGGCATCCACTATAGATCTAAAAAGGAATAAAGGCACAAGAATGCAAATTTGATCACCATTTTTCATATTTCATCATTCAAAATATTTCAAGCATACCATTTATTGTATTTACAGTTGAGAAAACCATTGAAGATATCACTCAAAGAGCCCACATGATGAAGATTATCAAGAATTATTACAACTGGAAGCTCTGCACCATTATTATCAGCACTGCATTGTTCAGCCAGGTTAGCTAGATACTGTTGCAATTCCTTTAAAAAATAAAGAAAACAAACATATCAATGGTAAATTCATACTAATGGTAAGCAATTCATAGTTTAGGAATAATGCATTTTGTCTTCCATCTGAGTTCTGTGATTAAAACTCATAGACCATTCCATTGATATAAAATCTTATTCTACAAAGCAAAAAACATATAATGTTGAAAGGGTACATTTTTAAAGGAAAGAGAAAAGCCAGTACAGAACATCTGAAGCAAATATAAAACTGTAAACACAAGGACATTTTCTCAGTTTTCCTCTCCCTGGAAGAAGGGCAAAAAAAAAAAAAAAAAAAGAATTCTTGATATGAGCTCTTATAGTAAACCATAAATATTGAGACTCCATTCTTACTTTGGATATAATTATAAAACTGGATTTTAGCAGACTAAATCCAAAATGATATCCCTAAATTTCCATTTAGACTCTAAACGTCTTAATCATTTTGATGAGGTGCATCTGAAAATACAGCCCTGTTGGTTGGTTGGTTGTTTGACTGACTGATTTATTATCTGCATGCAACTGTTGTAGTTTAAAACAAAGACAAAAGTTGTTATATTTCTTTGGGTCACTTGACATTAGCATTTAGCATTTATTAAGTTTCTTGGTTCTTTACAGGTATTTTTCCTTTCTAATAGCTTTTAATCTAAATATGATAACCAGTTCACTGATTGCTGTCACAGATGGGTAGGCCAGAAACATAATTACGTTTCTTAGAATTATCCTAATCAGTAAGAGCATTTCCATAATATTTGCATATTTACAATGACATTTTCAATTTGTAAATCTTGAGCAGGGTTAAAATCAATTTCATGATGGATCCTGAAAATAATGAATAGAATTCCAAACGATAAGTATGCAGTTTTTCACTCTTTCAACACAGATTTAGCAAGTGCCTACTATGTGCCAGGTACTCTGGCATCAAGGATTTAGACCTTACTTCTATATTCCAGGCATTGGAGTTGACAAACAAAATGGCAGGCCAACAAGTAAATCACAATGCAGTATGATAAGTGAGATACACAAAACACTATAAAAAAAATAAAGAGAGTTATTTAATTCAGATTTAAGGTTCAGAGAAATAGGCTATGGGGGTGGGAGGTATAGTTGAAGAGTAAAGAGTAAAGCATAAGAGCTGGAAGATATGAGTGTGTGATGTGTTTGAAGAAATATTAGTGTTCTGCTTTTGCAGAAAATGGCACATGGTAGTAGTGATCTCAACGAGAAAGAAAACAGAGAAGACTGAATCCTTGCAGAGAAATTTGGATTTTACTATATAAACACAAACACCATCATATGCTGTTGTTTTCACAAGGGTAGAGAATTTATCAAAGAAAACATATACATGAAGGATTTGTCATTGTTCAGTAGCTCAGTCATGTCCAACTCTTTGCAACCCCATGGACTGTAGCATACCAGGCTTCCCTGTCCTTCACCATCTCTCAGAACTTGCTCAAACTTATGTCCATTGAAGCGGTGATGCCATCCAGTCATCCCATCCTCTGCTGTCCCCTTCTCTTTCTGCCTTCAATCCTTCTCATCACCAGGATCTTTTCTAATGAGTCAGCTCTTAGCATCAGGTAGCCAAAGTATTGGAGCTTCAGCTTCAGCATCAATTCTTCCAATGAATATTCAGGGTTGATTTCCTTTAGGATCGACTGGGTTGATCTCCTTGCAGTCCAAGGGACTCTCAAGAGTCTTCTCCAACACCACATTTCAAAAGCATCAATTCTTCGATGCTCAGCCTTCTTCATGGCCCAACTCTCACATCCATACATGACTACTGGAAAAACCATAGCTTTGACTATATGGACCTTTGTTAGCAAAGTAATGTCTCTGCTTTTTAATATGCTGTGTAGGTGTCATAGCTTTACTTGCAAGGAGCAAGTGTCTTTTAATGAAGATGCTTGAAGGATAGGATGATAAATTAGAAATGGAAAAACCAATCAAGATGCTTACTGCCTTGAGTAGGTTAGGCACATACAATATGCAGATAACTACAATACATAGTGAAAAATAATACATTACCTCAAAAGAGTATACAAAAAAGATTTTGTTCACTGCATATAAAGATTATTTGTAGCTTCTGGGAAAGACTTTCTGGTGGCAGTATTATTTGCTGCTGCTGCTGCTGCTAAGTCACTTCAGTCATGTCTGACTCTGTGCGACCCCATAGATGGCAGCCCACCAGGCTCCCCCATCCCTGGGATTCTCCAGGCAAGAACACTGGAGTGGATTGCCATTTCCTCCTCCAGTGCATGAAAGTGAAAAGTGAAAGTGAAGTTGCTCAGTCATGTCTGACTCCTTGTGACCCCACAGACTGTAGCCCACCAGGCTCCTCCATCCATGAGATTCTCGAGGCAAGAGTACTGGAGTGGGTTGCCATTGCCTTCTCCAGTATTATTTGCTATTAACCTTTTATTCTAAAGGTTAGGTAATATTTTGATGCTTAAAAATGAAAGAATAGCTTTCCACATAGAGACAAACAAAGGCAAAACACAAAAATATGAGCTCCATGTAGGAAAGTACCAGTAGTATATGTTTTCTGAAAGAGTTGTAAATAAATTGGAAAGAAAAGTTTGTAACTTTGAATGATTGGTAAGACTACTGGACTTTTCCTACTGACAGTGAAGAAACATTGACTATTCTGGAGATCTGAGTAATGTAGCCAGAATCATGATTTTGACCTGAGGTAAGTATATTGTTTAACTCTATACTATGAGCACATCATGAGAAAAGGTGTGCTGGATGAGTTACAAGCTGGAATCAACATAGGCAGGAGAAATAGCCACAATCTCAGATATGCAGATGATACCACCCTAATGGCAGAAAGCAAAGAGGAACTAAAGAGCCTCTTGATGAGAGTGAAGGAAGAGAGTGAAAGAGCCAGCTTAAAACTAAATACTAAGAATAAACTAAGATTATGGCATCCAGCCCCATTATTTCATGGCAAATAGAGGGGGAAAATGTGGAAGTAGCGTCATATTTCCTCTTCTGGGGCTCTAAAATAACTTCTAATGGTGACCGCAGCCATGAAATCAGAAGATGTTTGCTTCTTGGCAGGAAAGTTATGACAAACCTAAACAGGGTGTTGAAAAGCAGAAACATTACCTTTGTTGACAAAGGTCCATATAGTCAAGGCAATGGTCTTCCCAGTGGTCATGTACAGTTGTGACAGTTGGACCATCAAGAAGGTGGGGTGGTGAAGAATTCATGCCTCCCAACTGTGGTGCTGGAGAAGACTCCTAAGAGTCCCCTGGACAGCGAGGAGATCAAACCATCAACCATAAGGGGAATCAGCCCTGAACTGATGCTGAACTGAAATTCCAGTACTTTGGTCATCCGATGTGAACAGCTGACTCATTGGAAAAGTCCTTGATGCAGGGAAAGATGGAGGGCAGAAGGAGAAGAGGGTGTCAGAGGATGAGACTGTTGGATGGCACCACCAATACAAGGGACATGAACTTGGGCAAACTTCAGGAGATGGTGAGGGACAGAGAGGACTGGCCTGCTGCAGCCCATGGGGTCGCAAAGCATCAGACACAACTGAGAAACTCAACAACAAGTATATTGTAAAGAAGATAAATCAGTCAAGAGAATACTGAAATTGCTGAAGCCAAGACACACTGTGGGACTCAAGAGGAATAACAGAGGTATGGGAAGATTTTTGACCTAGAGCAGACAGCAATGGGGAGTCATAGCTGAATTTTAAAGTGGTCAGCATTTAATTATATTTCCATGAAGTGAAAGCAAAAAGAGACAGAGAGAGAGAATTGGAATTTAATGGAAGTTGTAAATCAAGCAGTTAGTAAGCAACTGCAGTAGCCCAGGTAAGTGATAGAGTGTTCATTTGGTTGGGAGGGTAGTGATAGCAGAGATGGATAGAAGAAGATGCATTTGTGATACATTTTCAGAGTTGAAATTGGCATTTCTAAACATGTATATTTACTATACTAATGGAAACTTATCTGTAAGCTAACAGAAATGTCTACCATATGGAAGACGGGCATGGCTAATAGTGTCCAACTGGAACCAACACAAGTTCAAACAAGGGAGTTATCCAGATGAGAACAGAAGTGGAAGAGAACAGAATTTTGAGGAATATTTTCATTCACTGGAAGGTGAAGGAAAAACAGTCAGTGAATGACACTAAGAAGGAGCTTACTAGAAGGTAGGAAGGAAACAAGGAGAGAATTTCATAATCATGAAAATGAGAACAATTTCTGGGGGATCAATTATAGTAATGTGGTATACATAAATCAAAAGAGAGAAAGGAGGAGGTAGGTGAGGGGAGAGGAGGAAGAGGAAGAGGAGAAGCAGGGAGGCAGTTGGGGGAGGGACGTGGGGAGAGGGAGGGGGAGAAGCTTGTCTTGGATTTGGTAAATAAGAAATCACTGGGTGATTTCTGAAAAAATAGGGCTGTAAGATTCTATTACAGTTCTCTTTTGTCTCGAGACTGGTAGCAGATTCCTTTGGGAATCTAATAAAAGGTATGGACCAGTCAGAAGTAGACATAGGCAAATACAAATAATTCAGTCATATAACTTGAGGTTTGTTTTTTTTTTTTTAAACCCCATTTGAAATCACTTCATGATCTTCACTCTTGCTTAACTGGGGTAAAATCTTAGATTGAAGTATTGATGCATTAGCATAAGAAGTTTCATGTTCAAGATCTAATAAGACAGAAAAAAAACCCAGGTATATCTACCAGATGGATATTGATAATGAGATGAATCCCATACTTTGAAAACATACACAGAACACATTGGTTGCATAAAAACTATTGATCACTGCTTTCCCTCATTTTGACTCTAGACACACTCAAAATGAATCTGCCAAGTCCAGCTTTCTGATCTTTTCCCACCTAACATTCCAAATGGCTTCAGCTGGCCACATATTCTTTACTAAATACATCTCTAGCCTTCTGGGCCCATTATATCAAATGTCACAAAGTGTAATTGTTTATGTGTCCTGCTTTCAATCAAAATATTCCAGCTGGCAGCTCAAGAGAGGGCTTGAAGAATGGGAAGAGGGACAGAATGTAAAATGCAGAGACACCAAACACATGAAAAGATTGTTTTTTTCATTTGATGGTTTATTGTTGGACTTTTTTGGAATCAGTGAGTATTTTG
This sequence comes from Giraffa tippelskirchi, assembly GCF_054371585.1. Taxonomy (NCBI): domain Eukaryota; kingdom Metazoa; phylum Chordata; class Mammalia; order Artiodactyla; family Giraffidae; genus Giraffa; species Giraffa tippelskirchi. Next base: position 110,284,307 of record NC_137278.1, on the reverse strand, counting down.
TGCCTTTGTCCCTTCAGAGATATCAAAAGCATAGCACAAGGCATGTCGGCAGTTACGCAGCTCTGTTTCTCAGGGAAGTAATTTATCTCACACCTTATTCACCCTTTACTTTAGTAAATTGACACTCAGCTGTCCCTCCCACAATTCTAATCTGCCATTCCCATTTTCTATACCACTCTCACATACCATCAACTCCCTGAAAATAATTGCAAATTCTCTAACAATGTGGCAAGAACTGGCCAAATTCTCTGGCCAGGACTTGGTATCCAACATTACTGACAGCTCATTCATATGTTACAATCATAAAGAAATAATAAACATTTGTTAGTTGCATTTTGTGCTTTCTTGGTGATGAATGCTATGTGATTTGTCCATGGATTTCTTCCTGTAACTGTTTTCTAGCATCATTCTTTCTGTTCACTTTTGTCATGCTTTATTTATTGCTTTATAATAACAAAGATTAAACTGACCTCATAATGGCACAAGTGATTTTATTCAGAAAAAGTATAAAATAAGAGTGCTGGCTGTATTTGATCAAATTTTAAAGGCCATATAAATTGCTATTGCTTAAAAACACCTCCAAGCACTAAACATTTTTTAACTGAAATAGAAATAACTTAGATATAACAGTGTATTATGGAGTGAGGCAAATTTTAGAACTAATGCAAGATACTCTACTTTATTTTAGCATGTCAAATTATATCCTGAGGAAGGCCAGTCAACTTGACTCACAATTTGACTTTAAGTGATTCTCCAACTTTATCAAAGTACCATTTCTTCTAATAAATCTATTCTTCTCCTATTTTCCAACCAGTTGCTTTTTTTTTTCCAGAAAGGAAATAACTTCCAAAGAGCTCTTTCACATTAACATTAAGGAAAAATCAAAGAGAACACAAGGTAATTAAGATACGTCAATTCTTTTATCATTTTGGCTGAAAAGAAACAAAATATGTTAAAGCTTTTAAATAAAGCTATGAGGAGACCCAGAATTCATTGGAGGCATTAAACATGTAGGATGAAGCAAACAAACAACTGTGTCTTCCGCTTTTACTTAGAGAAGAGTTCAATATCCTGTCTCAGGTGCCATGTCTCTCTCTACTTGAAAGGATGTTTGGTTCATCAACAATCTGAATAGTGCTGAATTCCAAGGATATAGTCAGAATTCATGTGCTCTATTGAGTCATAATTAGGAGATAACATTTTGCCTTATACACAACTTTGTTCTCCTTGAAAAATACATATAAAACAATTTGAACAAAGGTCTGTGTGTGTCACAAGGGTGGGTGGTTTGTATGGGTCTGTGTGTATTTGTATAAGCAATCCTTATTGGAGCCAAGAGCTCTAATTAGTAACTGTGGGCAACACTTAGCACTTGCTATGTGTACTATTCTCTCCTTTCCCTGCTTCTATTGTTTCTCTTTCTCTCTCTCCCTGTCTCTGTCTCTCTCTCTCACATACACAGATAGTCACTCCTTGAGTCCTTAACACAACTTCACTATTTTCCCCATTTTATCGCTGGGAAAACTGAGGCACAAAGAAATTCGAGAATCAGCCCTAGGTTCCTCAGTTGGTCGATGTCATGAACTTAATGAACTACTCCTTTAGGGCATTTTTGTTCACTAAATTAAATGTCTTTCAAGAATTTAGTGGTTTTGGGCTGCTTTGGGGAGTCATGTTTATTTTCTAAATATTTGTAGGAGGGAAGATACTGTGAGACTGGGTCAGTTTAGATTATTTAACCAGGTCATTTTTGAAAAAAATCACAGTGACCCAGTGTCATCTGGGTAACTTCCAGGTATTGCTAATAACAGATATAGTTTCCTAAGAGAAACTCAGGCTGCACTGACTGAGAACGTAATTAGTAACTATTAGTAGAACGTATTAGTACTGAAGCAACTTAGCAGCAACAGCAGCATGACTATTTAAGAGCTTAGAGTGTTCAGGATGATAATTCTGGTATACTAGACCTTAGTATAGACTCATCTCACACACTAGCAAAGTAATGCCGAAAATTCTCCAAGCCAGGCTTCAACAGTATGTGAACTGTGAACTTCCAGATGTTCAAGCTGGATTTAGAAAAGGCAGAGGAACAAGAGATCAAATTCCCAACATCCATTGGATCATCAAAAAAGTAAGGGAGTTCCAGAAAAACATCTACTTCTACTTTCTTGACTATGCCAAAGCCTTTGACTGTGTGGATCACAACAAACTGTGGAAAATTCTTCAAGAGATGGGAATACCAGACTACCTGACCTGCCTCCTGAGAAATCTGTATGCAGGTCAAGAAGCAACAGTTAGAAATAGACATGGAACAACAGACTAGTTCCAAATAGGAAAAGGAGTACCTCAAGGCTGTATATTGTCACCCTGCTTATTTAACTTCTATGCAGAGTACATCATGAGAAATGCCAGGCTGGATTAAGCACAAGCTGGAATCAAGATTGCTGGAGAAATATCAATAACCTCAGATGCACAGATGACATCACTTTCTGCTTATGGCAGAAACCGAAGAGGAACTAAAGAGACTCTTGATGAAAGTGAAAGAGGAGAGTGAAAAAGTTGGCTTAAAGCTCAACATTCAGAAAACTAAGATCATGGCATCCAGTCCCATCACTTCATGGCAAATAGATGGGAAAACAATGGAAACAGTGACAGACTTTATATTTGTGGGCTCTAAAATCACTGCAGATGATGACTGCAGTCAGGAAATTAAAAGATGCTTGCTCCTTGGAAGAAAAATTATGAGCCACCTAGACAGCATATTAAAAAGCAGAGACATTACTTTACCAGCAAAGATCTGTCTAGTCAAAGCTATGGTTTTTCCAGTAGTCATGTATGGATGGGAGAGTTGGACCATAAAGAAAGCTGAGTGCTGAAGAATTGATGCTTTTGAACTGTGGTGTTGGAGAAGACTCTTGAGAGTCCCTTGGAATGTAAGGAGATCCAACCAGTCCATCCTAAAGGAGATCAGTCCTGAATATTCATTGGAAGGACTGATGCTGAAGCTGAAACTCCAATACTTTGGCCACCTGATGTGAAGAGCTGACTCATTGGAAAAGACCCTGATGCTGGGAAAGACTGAAGGCAGGAGGAGAAGGGGACGACAGAGGATGCGATGGTTGGATGGTATCACCAACTCAATGGACATGAGTTTGAGTAAACTCTGGGATTTGGTAATGAACAGTGAAGCCTGGCATGCTGCAGTCCATGGGGTTGCAAGGAATCAGACACAACTGAGCCACTGAACTGAACTGACTGAGACCTTAGTTGATGGTGAAATGGAATACTATTCAATTTCCTAAGGTTCCTACACACTAACCCTATAGAAAAATGATGTAAACAAATTTCGCTCCCAGATTTTCTGCTTAGAATACATTAATTATAGCCAAATTTCCATTGCTGCAATATTCCAGTTAATTCCTTGTTTATTATGACCCAGACCAGATATTGACTTTTGTAAAGTTCTGATTCCTCCAGGAAGAGTTCTGGCATCTTGCTTCTATAGTATTTGCATGGATCTCTTTTTGCTCTAACAGTTCCTAAATGGATGTCTAAGAGAAATTAGACAATAGAGACCTTGTTCTTTTCTTCTGTCAATTCCCAATGCATGTAAAGTACTAGATAACTGAATGCCACTGAGCAGTCTTATTCAAATTCACAAAATAGGGTTTATTCATTCTCCAGATTCTAGCCTTAGCCAATGAGATAGATACATTTCCATGCACAATATGGAAGTTTCATATAATCTTAAAGCTTAGTTGAGTAATACACTTACGGATAAATAGCAGCAGTTGTCTTAGGAGTCTGTGACTTACCTTACTAGACTTGTGGTCCACATTAAAAGTGGCAATTGCATCCTCTGTTTTTTTCCTTCCAGATTTGGTTATTACATATTCAGCAAGTTTATGTGCTAAATAGGTCTTTCCAGTACCACTAGGTCCTGAGAGTATAATTCTGTGATGCTCCATCAACAAGTTAAAGTATCTTTGGGTAATTGGTTTAGGAATCAGAGTATCAAAAACAAAACTGTCCAAACTGTTTTCTTCTACCCCTGAAGGGAGAAACAAAGGGAAGAGAATGGCTTATGGTTCTACATAAGCTAGAATTTAAAACACAGTGTCAACTGGCAACTGGGCTTTGTTAGCCGTAGGAATAACAATCCTTGCAAGAGACTTTCCTCGAGAGTTCTGTCTCACAAACATGTGTTGCTATTTTAAGACAAAACATCAGTAATAAGGCAGAGTGAACATATGAATGAAAGCAAGCCATTTGTTTTTCCTGAGACACTCTCCCCTGTCTACTTCATGCTTCCTACTAATGTTTCCACAGAAAAATGGAAGCATTACTATGAATTTTATCAAGAATCATCCTTCTCTTTGAAGGTGGTAATTTTGTTAAGCATAAATATAAAAATTAAAATAAAATGTATAAATGTGTGTTCCTCTCTCTTTCCTCCTTCTCTTTACTTCCTTCTAGCTCTCATTATACATCCCTGCTGAATCATCAATTAAGCTTTTGAAGAATACATATATTGTGATATTTGGCATAGAATTAAGGAGAGCAACAGTATCTTCTTTTACTAACTCAACTATCTTAATCATAAAATCAAATATTGACAAATCCCTCTATTAATCCATAGTTACATAGATGTATTCTGAACTCATTAATAAATGTGAACGAGAAATTATGGAGACAAGGATACTTGAGATATTCCATTTGCCTAGAAATAATCCCATTATTCAAAAAAAAAGAATTTCTCATCCCTGATTCTTAGCTTCCATTCTCTATCTCCAGTGGGTATTCACTGAATACGTGCTTAGTCTCTTCATTGTGTCCAACTCTTTGTGACCCCATGGATTGTAGCCTGCCAGGCTCCTCTGTCCATGTGATTCTCCAGGAAAGATCACTTGACTGGGTAGCTATTCCCTTCTGCAAGGGATCTTCCCAATCCAGGGATCAAACTTGTGCCTCCTGAATTGCAGGCAGATTTTTTACCATCTAAGCTACCAGGGGAGCCCTTGCTGAGTATATATTTTAAAATTGAATGTATAGGGATGAATACATTACCTTAGAATACACAATAAACTTTTAGAAATCTCCCCTAAATCAAAGAGGATAATGTAGAAAACCTAGAAATTTGAAATTTGATGAGTCACATTCCTCTGTGAGTCCTCGAGAATCTTCAGCATTACATCTCAAAACTCAAAGACTTTAACTTACTTGAATTTTTGTTTTAGTTGGATTTTTGTGTTTTTAATATAAATATGGTTCATTTCATACCAAAACTATTAGTTAGCCTACTTTTCAAATATGAAAATTTGAAGTGAAACTGCAAAAAAAAAAAAAAAAAAAGGGAAATAGACATTGGTAAAAATGCAATTGTGGGTTATTTTCCCATTTTTATTTTTACCTTTCAGGTTCACAGTGATGACGTTATTATCACCAACAAGGTATCCACAAGGCAGCAGTTCAGGCACTTCTAGGCTATGGGATCTAATTAAATCTCCTATGCAGTAGCTGGCAATGCAGTCAGAGCTCAGACCAAGGCTAGTGGAGGTATCAATTCTGGACACATATTCCTAAAATTGTATACACAAAGAAAGCAAAGTCAAAACAGAGGTACAACTCTTCTACCAGTGTAAAATTCATGGGGATATGAAAATAGCTGTCAAGAATTTTAGAACTGGGTACTACAATAACTATTAATATCACACAGCATAAAGAGAAAACTTTCCTTAATATTTAAAATGCAGGAGAGGAAAAGCAGATAAGGACATGCCATTAAAGCTAAGAGAAGCATCCAAAATGAAACACATTTGAAAATTAGTATCAGGGTATCTTGTACAACATACCTTAAAGAGACGTCTAATTACACCATCTAAGACATCCCACTTGGTTTTTCCACTAACACCAATGGATCCTATCAAATATGCCTGAGACTTCTGATCCTAAGTAAGACCAAAACAAAATAAGATAAAACCCAACTGTATCTTGCTTTGTTATATCTACTAAAAATATTAATATTGGTGGTGATTAACACTAAAATATATATCAAACTTATGGTTTATATAATAGTAGACATACACAGTGGATTATACAAAATACCCCAGCAAACAAAGCAACCAAAGTGACTAATTAACTAACAAGCAAAGTAAGAGGAATGGCAACAAAACAGGAGAGAAAGAGATTACATGAAGTGGTATGGCCAAGGAAAACTGATTCTTGACCTGTTCAGTAGAAAGGAAAGGTCCAGGAGGGAACAGTATTCCATTTTAGTGAGAAAGTACATTTCTGAAGAGAAACAGCTTGGTGGGAAGGAGATGGTGATAGAGATGCAACAGAACTATATCTTGAGTCCTAAAATCTCATCTTGACATTTTTGAAATCTAAATTTTAAGTCCAAAACTCAGTTGGTTATTTTTTATTTAGATTATCTCTAAAATCGAATCCAAATTTGAAAAAAAAGTTATCCATGGTAGTATGGCATTCATATATTCACAACTCAGGTTCCACTTTGAATGTATCAGAAAATTCAATATTTAGAATACTTGCCAGGAAATCCTATAGGATTACAAGGAATCCTTGAAGATTCTTGGAGAATCTTCAAAATTACATCTCAAAACTCAAAAACTTTCATTTACTTGATTTTTTTGTTTTTGGTATGGTTTTTGTGTTTTAAATATAAACATGGTTCATTTCATAGCAAAACTATTAAAGTGGTTAGCTTACTTTTCAAATATGAAAGTCTAAAGTGAAACTACATCTACCATGTAATTAAGAAAAGTGATGTTAGGTCAAGTCACTTTGCTGGTTCAGACCTCCATTTCTTCATCTATAACACTTAACTCTATAAGGGTAAATGATTATCACCACTACTTAGGTATAAGCTGAAACCAATATTTGTTTAAAAAAAAGTTAGAAATTCATAGCAAAACCACTGTTATTTTTAAACTACTGATATAGACTGAATGTTCTTGTTCCACTCAAATTCATATATTAAAACCACAACTCCCAATTGATGGTGTTTGGAAATGGAGTCAGCAGGAGGTAATAAGAGTTAAATTAGGCTACGAGAGTGAGTCTGACATCATAGGATCTGTAGCCTTCTAAGTAGGGGAAGTAAGAGAGAGATCTCTCTCTCCCCAAGTACACATGTTGAGGGAAGGCCTGTGAGGACATAGCCAAGATGGAGCCATTTGCAACCCAAAGAGAGAGCCCTTTTCAGGAACCAAACCAGATAGCACCTTGATCTTGGACTGAATAACCATGAGAAAACAAACTTCCATTGTTTAAGCCATCCAATCTGTAGTATTTTGTTATGGTAAGTCAATAAGACTATGATAACTACTTTTTAACATTCAGAAATATTGTCTTTCAGAATTATTTTGAAAAAGAAAACTTGTTTTCTGGTGTTAATGTAACTGAGTCAAAATGGACATGCTTACAGTGCTTTTAAGCAGCTGCTTTTAAATCAGAGATCGTTCAAGCTTCACTGAGACTATTATAGTCTTTTACAAAAAGACCCACATGGGAAATTCAGGCACAGATCCGCAGCTCAAGCAGAAAGCTTATGGCATTAGAATTCTTGGAATATATGCTCAATGTAAAAATTCACAATTGCTAGCTCACTTTTCAAACTTAAATACTTCAATTATCTTAAAATTCTAAAGTTCTTTGCTCTTCTGTTTGATAAAAAAAATTGGATACTTACAAATTTGTATTTTTGGCCACTGAAATACAAATTCAATTTGAAAAAATATTTTTCGTTTCAAGAAGAGTCTAGGATCAGGATGGCACTGCCAATTTGAAGGCAATATTTGATTCCAGAAAAATTAAATATTTGCCTTTTCAGCTAAGGCCTTGCTTAAAAATGATACACACAAGTAGCATTAATGGACATTGTTATAATGAGTCTAATAAAATATATCTATCTTTTCAGTGTCTAGAATAGCCATATAGCTTATAGTTTCCTGTTTGTAAAAAGACTATCTTGACAGTTCTAGTAACACGGTACTATATATCATAGATATCACCTGTAGTTAGTTAGATAAGATGTTTATGTCAAAGAAAGCCATGCGTTTTTTTTAGGTTTTAGGAATGAGGGTGGCTGACAAGGGCTACTTTTTTCAGTGAATAAACATGAAGTACAGAGACACATTTCTATCTATAGGATGATTCCATTTCTTTTGAGTCCCTAACTTTCATGCTTTTATAAAGATATTAAGCCAATGCCAAGACCAACACTGTTGCTGCTACTGCTAAGTCGCTCAGTCATGTCCAACTCTGTGCGACCCCATAGACAGCAGCCCACCAGGCTCCGCTGTCCCTGGGATTCTCCAGGCAAGAATACTGGTAGTATATTTATCAGAACAAATACTCATATTTAAATATATTTGACTCATGGTCATTCACAGTAATAAAGAACTTAAAGAAATACCTTTGCTTGACCGTAGCCCTTGCTTATGGAGACTATGATTTTCACACTGCGGCCATCTTTATGTCCAGTTGAATCACCAGGATCATCCAGCAAAATATCTACCAAATTTTCAAAGAAACACATAAATACACACACATTACAGAGTCACATTAGTTCGGATTTGTCTACTGTCATCATTTTCTCTGCCACAGTTTTACATTTTTCAATGGGAATATTTACTTTTTCTGCCATCCATTCTAACTTAACACATGTGAAATCAGCTTTCAAGAAGATGGGTGGCTGTGGTTGGGTGAAAGCTTTCATCTAAGACTTTATTTCTATTTTCAAAGATCTTCACCCAAGTGTTGGGCCATCACATTAGATGAGGAAATAAGGGGTTTCTTTTCCTATTATGCACAGGTCTGAGTAATACCTGAGTAATATTTAGTTACCATTATAACTGCGACAAATTGAAAAGCAATCTGATTTTCTATCTAGCTGAAAATATCCAAGCTCAAAACCCATGAAATTATGAATGCAAAGGTGCTGAGATTGACTGTCAACTGAAATTACTTTCAAGTATTTGGTACAAACATAGCTATATGACTACTTTTCCTTATATCTGTAATTTTAGGTAATGTTTTGAATTTCAATGATGGCATTATACTGCCCTGCACAAATATATTAATTATTGCTCTTCTGTCCCCTTTCTGCACAGTTTCAAAACAAAAATGATATTTCTAGTAATCAGCTAGGAGTTACAGAAGCATGATAAAGCTAGTTAACCTTTATACTACCAACTTTAGATGTGATTAAAGATTAATTTTTTAAATATAGTATATGAGATTAATGTTCAGTTTGGAGAATGAGTAAGGCAAACTATCCCACATATGTTTTTCTTTGACAGTGATGATATTATAGAGGCATATTTAATATGAAGATAGTGTTCTGTGGACAAAGGAAACTTAGCTACATGTTGAAGATCACATGTGCCTGGTGACAAGAGGACTCAATTGCTCAAATTGTAAATTCAGAGAGACAAGGACTTTGACTGTATCATTCATTATATTAACAGAAACAATTTCATCAAATGGGTTCTGAAAATAAAATGGTTCTATTACTTTAATAATTGGAATACACAATTTTGCAAAAAAAGTAGTTTAAAAAATGCCATAATACCATAACAATCAAAAACAAATTTAGAGTTTAAGGAATATGGAGATTTTTTTGCTAGAAAATTTTAAATTGTCAAAGACAATCTCCCTTACTGGAATTAATTTTTTTTACTAGATTAACATCCTCCTGGTCTCATCTTTTTGCTTATCCTGCTCAAAACTCTTCCTTAAGTGTCATTTTAATTTGCCTTCTTTTTCTCAAAATTTTAAAGTGGCTAATTATTCACATCGAAGTATCTTGTAATTCATGACCAAATCGCCTCTTTAGTACTTTGTTCGATTATTCATAACTGTTCATAAATATTCAAAAATAATTATTTAAAATAATAATTTATTAAGCATCAAAGGAATCAGGTACTGTGCTGGGCATTGGGAATGAATACCATGGTGAGAAAGAAGATGAATTACCTGCCCTATCACTTACTGAACTAATTATCGTAATCACTTCCCTAAGTCTTGGTTTCTTCATCTGTAAAATGGGTTATAAAAGCATCAGCTTGGCAGAGTTATTGAGAGCATAACAGACAATGCCTATAAAGCACTTTACCCTCAGTATTTAGTGAGTTCATCTGTTCTAACCATTACTCCTTTTCTCCGTGTGTCTATTCTAACTCCTGTATTAACAGTTGGAGAACACAGTGGCTCACTCTGGGTCTCCCCATCGGTACACCGACGGGATGGTCACCTGAGCAAACAGCTCCAAGGGAAAACAAATAACAGCCAATTTGAGAGAGGGTTTGTGTTTTGTTTTTGGTTTTTTGGGTTTTTTTTGAAAGTAAGTTATGGTCCTCTGTCAACATATTGAAAAAAAGAATAAAAAGATTTGCCATTCTGGTTCCAATCAAGTGAAATTCTGACAAGAAAAATAAAGGTTTTTTCATACCTCTGTCTTCACTGGATGCATGGAACATGCACTATTATTTCAGGAACTGGACATCTGTCAATTGTCCTCTATCTAATCTACTTCTTTTTTTTTTAATTATTCATGTACTCTAGAAAGCTTTTCTGTTAAAAAGCCCCAGCATAAAAGCACTTTTGAGTTTCAAGTTTGAGCCCACTAAACAAGAGTGATGGGAAAAAAAGCTCTCCTAGTCAAGTGATGTCAAGTGATTTAATTTTTTGCCAGTTCAGACACAAGCATCACATTTAAAAAATAACTGAGGGAAGAAAATAATACAATACTAAAATAAATAATGAAATGGGTAATTATGAAGCACATTAAAAAAGAAAAAATCCTCCCCCCACCAAACTGTCCCAAATTCTGAATCATGGCCATCACATGGACACAGAAATTGTAAATTTAATTTCTTTGATTTTGTATTTATCTTTATGAGTCCTAGTCTTCCCTAGACATTAGTTGTAGTATAATTTTTATATAGCTGTTCTTTCTAAACTACTTTCAGTACTAAATTTGCCTCCTTCACATATAATCATATTTCCTTGGGCTAAAACAAAATCATGTAACAGGCCATAAAATCCCACCATTGAGCCATCCTGTAAGATACTAACCCTTATGAGGTGAAGCCTCAGGACGTAGGAAAGCGTTGACTGCCATGAGGTGTGGATCCTACCTCACTTCTCTCAAATTCATCACTGACAAGCCAACATATAGGATGCGGCTCAGGACTCTCGGATTAAAGCTTTTGTTCTTTTTTTCTCCCCATCTTTTGAAGAATGTGGATGATAACACCTCATGGACAATTTATACATTCAAGTTATTACCTTATTATTTCTATAGGTTTATTTGACCTAATGACTTATAAGTTCATAACATCTGTTTTTTCTTGTGCTGTGCTCAGCTGCTCAGTCCTGTATGACTCTTTGTGACCCCATGGACGGTAGCCTTCCAGGCTCCTCTGTCTATAGGGATTCCCTAGGCCAGAATACTGGAGTGGGTAGCCTTTCCCTTCTCCAGGGGATCCTCCCAATCCAGGGATTGAACCGGGGTCTCCTCCTGCACTGTAGGCTGATTCTTTTACCAGCTGAGCTACCGGTACTAATATTTCTTTTGCTTGATGTGTTTTCTCAGAATTCATTTTCCTTCCCCAATCCCTGCCAAATGGTATAAAACACTCTTTTCATGAACTTAAGGGAATTCCTACTTACCTTTTAGTTTTCAGCTACCTTTTATAAGAAAGCAAGTATGCATTTGGGCCATTCATTTTATCCCATGAAGGGAAGATATAATTAGTAGAATTTTACAAATTCTGACCTTTTAGAAGCAAGATATATGATTTATTAAAATATTATCAATATCAGCTTGTTGTATATCTGTTTGTGTTTTTTGTTTTCATCTTATCTTTGTTTTCTATATTTTAGTGTAATTAAGGCAAGTCATGAAGTTTCTCAGTTCTATCATGGGATCTAAAATTGCCCAGGAGCATGTATATTACTGGTTTTCAAGCGTCATCTAGTGGCTGTGTTTTGTAATCACCACAGATCCTCCTGTAAATCTTTTCTCAACCAAGTCTTTTGTGTATACAAAAATGATTAAATGCTGTGTGTGTGTGCTCAATTAAAGGAGCAGTTATACTTTATAACTGAATAGTTCATCAGATATTAAGACAACGTTATGTTATATTAAAAAGCAGAGACATTACTTTGCCAGCAAATGTCCGTCTAGTCAAGGCTATGGTTTGTCCAGTGGTCATGTATGGATGTGAGAGTTGGAGTATAAAGAAAGCTGAGCGCTGAAAAATTGATGCTTTTGAACTGTGGTGTTGGAGAAGACTCTTGAGAGTCCCTTGGGCTGCAAGAGATCCAAAGAGTCCACCTAAAGGAGATCAGTCCTGAATATTCATTGGAAGGACTGATGCTGAAGCTGAAACTCCAATATTTTGGCCACCTGATGCGAAGAGCTGACTCATTGGAAAAGACCCTGATGCTGGGAAAGATTGAGGGCAGGAGGAGAAGGGGACGACAGAGGATGAGATGGTTGGATGGCATCACCGACTAGATGGACATGGGTTTGGGTGGACTCAGGGAGTTGGTGATGGACAGGGAGGCCTGGTGTGCTGCGGTTCATGGGGTCGCAAAGAGTCGGACACAACTGAGCGACTGAACTGAACTGAACTGATGTTATATAATTCTATTTGCAACTGACTAAAATGGCACCCTTATTCTGAACACAATACTGGAATCCAGGGTTTCCTTTTCGTCTGTTTGATGACAGTTTAATAGAGCTGTAGTCTGGTGACAGAGCAGCACTGTATTCTCCCTAAGCTGCATCATGCAGGATCACCTAGTCGAGTTTAGGAATAGGTCTTAAAACACCTGTAAATGGGCATCCTACACTTAAAACGCTATCAAATTGCACGGGGTTATGATTATATAGTGATGAGTACGAACGATCATCACTGAGAATATTACTCCTTCATCCTATCTGTAATCCTGGAGGAAGTACTTCTCAAACACAGATAATTGTTTTAAAAAATGACATGAAAACAATATCTCTAAGTCGTTTCACTCTTTTACACAGAATGTTCTTTTAAAATGATAATGACAGAATAAACTTATAAGGAAAAAGGGCTATCACTGAGAGTTAGGATGTTAATGCTTTGAAGAGGGAATGGGTGAGAGTTGCGGTGGGCTAGCATCTCCAAACTCGAGGTGTCCAGGCTTGTGAAGTCATAGGCATGCTTTGAATCAGGCAATGTGCGCACAAAATCACCTGACGGAACAGACTCCGTGATGTTCAAATTGTTCAATGAGAGTCCTAAGGACTGGCGAGAGGAGGAGGAGGAAGTGCTACTTGCAGACTCAGACGGAGGCCGAGCAGGCTTCGCAACGTTCCCCGTCTCTGCCTTCAACCGGTCATTTTCAGCCTTCAGTATTTCAATCTCATTCTGTTGTGAAATTGGAAAACATGGAAAACATGGCACTAACTTGAAGAGAAAATGGTATCAACTCTTTTAGTAGTGTTAATCAGTGTGTTTTTTTTAATGTGGTGAGATATTAAATAAATATAAATTATGAAAACAAGATTTCCTTCCAAAGAAGGAAAAGTAAGTCTCTTTCTCTGTCTCCCATATATACATATTCAGATATTCACAAATACAGATACATTGACCAGTGGAAGATTTTTATAAAAATTAATAAAAAAAATTTTTTTTAATCTATCATATATTTGAGGAGTTTTCCAGGATGTGGTCTCACCTGAATTAAGAATAACATAATTGAAGAGGTCATTCCATTTCTCATTTTAGAATCAAACACTACAACATATATAAAAACAGATAACCAACAGAGAGACCTACTATATACTCAATATTTTGTAATAACCTATAAGGGAAAAGAATCTAAAAAGAATGTATCTATATCTATCTATATTCAGTTATATATATATATAACTGAATCACTGTGCTGTACTTCTGAAACTTTGTAATACAACATTATAAATCAACTATGCTTTAATTAAATAAAATTTTAAAAAATTTAATGAAATGCTATTAATATCTCATAGAATAAAATGCCCTTCATAATACTATGAATTCAGGGAGAGTTGAAAACCACAGTAAAACAAAAGTAATATAAATGAAGTGATTTAAAATCATCACTTCAGAATCCTAGCTAACGTCTGAAAAAGTTTTTGTTCCTTCAAAACAGAGCACCAAACTGATAAAAACAACACAAGCCTTTTGATGAATATATCAGAGGTATAGGAATCTGCTTGGCAACGAGCTTTTCCTGTTTCAGTCATCTGTGATACCAAGTGATTACTGGTTGATAATAATAAAATGAAAGTCTGAGCACAGACTGGTTCTGAATTTAGCCTTCGGATCCTTCCAAGACATACAAAAGCTTTACTTTTACAGATGGCATTCTACATCACTTTTACTTTCATACTTAGAAAGCTTGTGTTATATTTCTGTCCTTTCCTCATTTCATTTGTTTTTCAATAAAAAATAGGTAAAGGTGTTTTGAAAGTCAGATTTCAAAATTATAGGAAAAAGATACCAAAGGGTAAATCATGGGAAAATGAAGAAGCAAGGGTTGTAGTATTTTCTCTGAAAACTTAGCTCTCAGCCAATTCAATCACTAGTAAAAGTGCCTTCAATGGTCCTTGAGTGCAACCAGCCAGTTTGCACTCCCATTTCCAAACCTGGATTTGACAAAATTCTCCAACTGATATTAGGAAAGGAGTTGCGGAGATTAAATAAAAAGAGTGCATTTCCAAAAGGGATTTAAATGTGAGATTTGCTTTTACAATAACTGAGAGAAGAGAATAAGCAGCATTTTAAATCTCTCCTGTTCATTCCTTGAAGGTGCTTACAGACCAACCTGCATCCGGTTCATGGCTTCCCGGATCTGATCGAGATGATGTGCAGAGCTGAGGGCCTCCAGTCGAATATCTGTTAATTTTAATTCCTTTTCTCTGAGCTCACTCTTCAACTGCAGAATTATCTCTGCCTCAGCCTCTGTGCATTCACAGATCCTGAAGAAAGAAACAAGCACAAAATCAGCGGTTGGGGAAGCCAGAGGATTAGGAAAGGCAGTTATTCTTTTAAAAGCTGAACTGCAATATTATCCAGCAGGTACAGAGATTATTTGCTGCTGGCAAAACCTAGAGAAAAGGAAAAAGAGTTTTGCAAACAATAATACATTCATAAGTTCAAAACTGAAAAGAGTAGGCCTTTGCCTCTCTCTTTTTTTAATCTCTATTTTTTGAAGTTGAAAAACAACCTATCTTTACTGTATAGAAACCGATACTCAAAATTCCCTTGTTGCTGATATTTATGGGGCTGAAAGTCAGAGTATTATTACATCTCATTCAACCATTTTTTCAAGGGACTTAACTTTCTATTTGCAACATATTAAATTTGTTTAAAACAAAGTTAGTATGTATTAAAATGTTGATTTCTAGTTTTATAAAATTTTGCAAAGAATAACCTTATTTGCCATAATACTATCTTCAGGTAACCACAAAACTTCAAAATAAATATTGTAGACAATAAATCAGGGAGATTAGTTTTGGATATTTAAATAATGAGTGAGTGTTATATAATCCTTCTGGTCGGCTCAGTTGATTTAGGAGGTCAGCTAAAGAAACTGAAGCAAGGTTTCAACACAAACAAGCAGGCTAGCTGGGGCTGCTTGAAGGTCACATCCATTACATTCTTACTGTTGTTGTGTTGTTGTTTTGTAGACAGCTAGGGAGGAAATGTGTCAAAAGAATTTCTTTTATATTAATGAATATCTTTTCTATTTAAAATATGAGGATTAAGTTGCTGGTCACAAAATGATAGTGCTATGTTCTTCTAAGTCAGGAAATTATATAGGGTGTGCAAGGTCTTAAATGGTTCTATTTGTGGCCCTGCTGTATATGACAGCTCTGGGGAGCTGCTGTCACGGGCACACATGAAAATCTGAACTAAATAGTATACAGAACAAAGAAAATTATCAGAGCATATGTTTTACATTCTAAATGTTTTATTCTTTCTTATAACATTATAGTAGGATACTATAAAAAATGTTATGCTAGATTATCTAACACAATTGGAGAAAAATGGATTACAGTTTGGCTTAAGCTAACAAAATTTTACTTCCACAACAGGGGGGCAGAGGAGGTAGTCATTGTTGAAACACATGCGAGTGATTTTAGAGAAAGCAGGAGTGAACAATGCTTAGGTTAGAACTGGGATCTTAGCAGTTTTCATGCATCACACTCCATTTTACCGGGATCTATGCTTGTAGATCACAGGGCCATTTTTCCGTTTCTTTGGTGGCCAGACAAGGGGTGACCTGCATTTAATGTACAGTTAGATAGATACAAGGACGAATGCCAGTGAAAATAATAACTTAGAAAAGGGGAGAATGAGATCAAGAAACATTCATGTTCTAATGTATGGAAAACAGAAGAGAAATGAATGCTGTCTGCTATTCTAAGGAAGATCTGGAAATAATGGACACAGAGATGGTGCTGCGGTTCCATTTAGAACACACATGTGGGCCTGGCCTGAAGTTGTCTTTAAGAGATTCTTCCTTGTGCTGCAGAGGGAGTGACTTACGCAGAGGCGGACTGCGAGGGCTTCATGGAGGCTGGCCCACAGTCACTCCCATTGTGGGGCAACTTGGGGGATGCTGGAAGGGACGAGTCAGTGAGCTCTTCAATGTCCGAATGTGAGGAAGGAGGCTTGGTGGACTTCTTCTTCCCAAAGGCTTGTTTGAATGAGCTTCTCAGCTGCAAGAAGGACAGAAATTACCTTCCTTGTCTACCTGCACTGGGGGCGTCTCGCTCTGGGCCGTTAGTTTGCAGGTGCCATCCTAGCCACTGCCTGGGGTCAGTATGTATAAGCAAAGGATTAACAGCTGCAGCACGGTATCTCTGATAAAAAAAAAAGATACCGTGTTTTGTGTTTCTGTTTTATTCTTGTATTAATCCAGCACAGCGCAAACATGGAAGGCTTTTAAACAGTGCAGGGACAAGGGCATGGCTGTCAGAGCACTCATTTAAAACGAAGTACCTTGAAGGGATCGCCTTTCAGAAGGCTCCTCTCTTCAAGGCAATTTGTTTTAAATGGCCACTTTAGCACTACTGTCAAGTCAGGGCCTGCTGACAGTATAAACTTAAAAAGCAAAATGAAATCAAATCACCTAACACTTCATTAATTGTGAGTTTCTATTCAAATTTTCAGTTCCCAGACTATGCAAAACCAGAATTGGTACGCCCTACAGCGCTATTCAGAAAGTAGTTTTACTTCTCTTTAAAATTGAAGATTAAAATGAAAAGACACAAAGAAAAGACAAACAAGGTAATCTGTTTTTAAAAGGTATAAAAGCTTCCTGCCAAAATGAATAGCATTCATGCCAAGGGTGGGTGTTTTTATAGATGCATGCCAAATTGTCCACGGTTTATATTCACCTCACTTCCTCTAGAGTTCACCTTGCAGAAACATGAAAGAGTGTGGAATTACAAATCAAGGGAATGAAGGCTGATCAGTATTTTAAAATATTACCTGCATAAACATTTTTTTAAAACAAAAAAGATATTTCTCTCATTATTTACAGAAAGCACTCTGGTAAAATCCTTTCCTAATTTCATTTTGGATTTCATCAAGAGTTCTACTTATTTAAAATTTACTTTTCTTTCATGGCATTCGAAGAAATCCTTTACTTCATTATTTTTTAAACATTTTGTAGTGGTAGCATCTTCCTCTCAGTTTTTCAGCAATACTTTATATCGTAAATTATGTCTCTAGCAAACAAGGGATACTTCTTTTAAAGTACATTTCTATATTCTCCCATGTTCTTTTGGTGAAACTATATATAGCTGATTTCTGATACAGTGATACTTTCACACTATAAGCTCTGTTGATGCAAGGGGTGGAGAAGTTTGCAAGGACTCTTCATTCGCTTTTACCAATTCTATTTTTTCTCCTCTTCTTCCATCAGCGTCTTTACGACTATCACCATCATGATCACTACTAACACCACCACCATCATCACCATCATCCTTTTCTTCTTCATCATCTTCACCTTCACAATAAGGCCCTGCTCTGAGCCATTTATTTATAGATGTTACTCCATTTTTCTTTACAATATCCCTGTAAAGTCAGTATTAATTATCCAGTTTTTACAAACGAGAAAATTTAGGCTCCCCAAAAGGTGAAATAAGTTGCCTAAGAGCCAAAAAGTAAGCATCGGAGTTGGGATTCAAATCTAAGTTTAGTTAGTCCCAACTCCAAAATGTCTGCTCTTCAGCACCAGGCTGCCCTGAACTTGTTGATGAGTGTAGAATTTGAGGGGTCAGCCACTTGAATGAGACTCTGTAAACTGCTGTGAATTGCTAAAGCCCCAAAGGAAAAATCCTGCCTCACTGTGCAGCAATAAGCTTCTGAATTAGATGAATGCTAATAGCTCACCCAATTTTTCTTTTTCTTCTTCTTGGAGTCAGCATCGTTACCACTGCCAATGCTGGAATGGCTTGTGGCACTGTTAATACTAGAAACGCTTTCAGAGGAATGCTGTCTTCTGATGCGGAGATCTAGCCACAGAGAGAGAGAGAGTCACATTTACTCATCAAGACATTCAATCTAAACAAATAATACTTTTAGGCTTTCTGAGAGGAAGTTCTCTAATAATAGTCAGCACAGCTTTGTATAGATCATTTCAATGCAGTTTTAGTTGTATAAGCTTAAAAAAGTATCACCCTATTTGCTTTAATTAATTAGGTTATCTGTATTAAGATTCAGTGGGAATCTCAGGTAAGTCTGTAGCATTGGCAGTTTAATGAATTCTGAGTTTTGTCCTAAAATTAAATGCTATGCCAGTGATTTTTACTGAATAGCTAGATCAAGCAGCACTTAGAAAATCATTTATCTCAACGATATATTCCATGGAGTAAATGGAAACTCATAATGGCATGAAAATTAATTGTGTCTTTTTCATATTTGTCCTTTGAATAAAGCTACCGAAGCCAAATGTACTAACTTTCCATTTCATGGAAGCATAGCTTGTTAGAGCCAAAACAAACCTTGTGAGTCATCTAAGCACTTCATCTCATAGATGAGGCAACTGAAATGCAAACAAGTTAAGTACCTTGACCATGGTCAAAGAGCCAATGGGGTGAAAGTCCACAAGAGAGAATCTAGGTAGACTTCATTTGTGAATTAAATAGAAATCATATTTAAGACAGTGTAATTCTCCCATTACATCTAATCCCAGCCCATGACTTGGAAGAGTAATAGTAGCAATAGTAACAGGTAATAATAAAGCTAGCTTTTAGCATCTAGCATGCTTACTTTGCTCTGGGAGCATCTAATTTTACCCTTAAAGCAAAACACTGAAATGAGTGTAATCACTAAAGTTTCCTTGCAGTAACACAGCTGAAAAAGAGTCTTAGACGGATCCTACTATCTATTGTACTAACTGCCAGGTAATATGACCTCTATATACTCCTAAAAAGCATGAACTTCTCTCTAGCTAATAAGATATTTTGAAAAGGACACTATTTGATACTAAATCACTTTTTGAAGGTAGTCACTCCATACAACAAACTTATAAAATTTATTTATAATTATTAAAATTTAAATTATTTCTACTCATAGTGAGCTGACCTTAAGAGTTAGTGAAAACACAAGTAATTTATAAAATTATTTTTAAGGTCAAATGTTCTTTTAGGCCATTTCTTACTGTTATATTTAATTGGAATCAATGCAGATTAGCCAAGCAAAAAAAAATCTCAGTGGAACTTATCAGATGTCAGAAATTACAATATAGCTTTCAAAAAGTTACCATAGAAATAATAGTATATAATCAAAACTTTTCAGCAAAGTAATTTAACAGTAAAATGACCGATGGAAATGGAACATTAACTGGTTACTTTGAAATCGTACAATAAGTATATGTGTGGGTGGGTAATATACATATATATATCTCCATCTTTAATCTCATATACATACCTATCAATGAGTTCTTTGATTTTTCCATTAAGAGAATAACCGTGCTGGAAAATCTTATAGGAGGGGAAAAATATAATAGCTGTTTTTAAGAATCCCTAGAATTTGGTCTAAAAGTATATATTTTTTTAATGATGAAAACATTTACTGTTTTTGCATGCCAAAAGCATTACCAGTGCCAAAACCTAAATCATTGTATTTATGTGTGTTATCTTGCATCAACAATAAAGGAGCACAGTATCCCTTAATCAACTAATGTGGAAATTATGTGAATAAGCAATAAAAGAATATGTGTAGGTATTTGTGTTTTAAATATCTGCTACATTTGGCTACAATCTTTTCTGAATAAGATTAATATTTGCTAGTTTTCTCATCATAACTGACTTTTACAAATAAAGCAGATGTATTAAGAGTTAAAGTATTTCAGAGTTTTCATTATATCCAGAATTAATAAATTATATTTGACTTCAATTAATCCCAAAGTGTTTAAAGATAGGTTAAAAAGTAGTTCTTGGAGGTATTAGCTATGTTAAACTATGATCGATTTCCAAAAAAGACTGGCAAGGGTATAATTTCAATAACATTACAAGATGAAGAAAATGCATTTTACTTTTCTCTGACAATTCTTTTCTAGAGTTAAGTATTTGAGTACATGCAGCATCACAGAGTTCAGTAAAGAATGATTAATCAAATGAATACCAACAATCTGAGTGAATGGAGAAGCTTATTTTAAACAATATATATTTCAGTTATATGTTTATTTATTCTTCATGTTCCACTTCCCACCCTTTGCTCTGTCACTGTTCTAGTTGGAGCCATCACCATCACCTACTTGCTCTAAGAAAGAACAGCCAGCCAACTCATCTTCAAAACATTCTACAAACCATAGGTAGAGAAATCTTTTTAAAGAAAAATCTTACCATCACTGTCTTATTTAAGACTTCCCAGTAGATTCCCATTTGAACAAGAATAGAAAACATTCAACTCTTAAATATGGGCTACAAATCCTTAAGTAATCTGGTCAGTACTCATCCCTCCAACCTGGTTCAGTTTATTTTACCTTTGATCATTATCTTCTTGGGGTCAGTTCCATAAAGGCACGGATCTCTTTTCTGTCTTAAGACCCTCATGGAATGCTTTTCTCTCAATATTTAAAATCTGCCTTGACAGTTAATCCTTGGATTTCCCCTTATACGTTACTATCTGGTAAAGGATTTTCTTGACTCTGTAACCAGAGTAGGTTCTCTGGTACCCTTGCTCTCTATGGCACACATTCTTGTCCATTTTAGAACTTATAACTGTTTTATATGCACATTCAGCTACCCTAATGATCACAACAATTCTTTATTTCTGCTTTCCCTTAAGATTAAAAGTTAAATGTTGAGAAAGACTATGTCTAGTTAGCTTACCATTATATATTCAGGGCTTTATAGAGAGTATATCATATGGTAGGTGATCAACAAGTAATTGTTGAATAAATATATTCTTACAATTCATTCAGTGTAACACTGAGTCTTAATATTAATCTGAATATCCATATATATTCAATCATTTATAACTATTTGTTTTTGTTAGTTTTAAACTTTATAAAATTATTATTTAATCTTTCTTGACCAGTTTGTATAGTAACTATTATCCTTTTGTTTATTTTAGTCACCCCCTCACATATCTGAGCAAAGGAATTCCTATTTTTCAATTCCAGAATATATTAAGCTACCTGTTGCCTGAATAAAATGAATCTTTCCAGAAAGTTTTACTTCAGTGTCTTGCACCACGGTAAAGAAGGGATTAAGCCTTTTTAAATCCCTTCTGGACCTATTTACAACATGAAGATTTAGAACATAAGCTGCTTTATTATAGCTCTAAGATAAGCTTTAAATATGCAGTAATTTTCCATGCTGCATATAAATTAACTCCCCCACATGGAAAGTTGCTAAATTCTTAACAGAAGTTGCCCCTAGAGAACTAGTTTTTCTTTAAATTTCAGTGTATCTCACTTTATATAATTATTTTCCCAAAAGTTAAATTTTCTTTTTAAAAATTATATTAATATTTTCTATAAAATTTGAATAAGCCCCTTTCATGTACAAGGCATCAACATGGCCAGGATTTAGTATTAAGAAAATAAACCACTCTGCTATCAACCAGGAAAGGTAGACCATAAAAAATGAAGGCACTGAAGTGTAATGCAAATTTTGTAAGCGAACTACAGTTATTTTCAAAAACATATCACAAAGGGACTTCATAAAGTCTGAGAGTCAAGGAGGTATGTGAAAGTGAAGTGAAAGCCACTCAGTCATGTCCAACTCTTTGCAATCCCATGGATTATACAGTCCCTTGAATTCTCCAGGCCAGAATACTGGAGTGGGTAGCCTTTCCCTTCTTCAGGAGATCTTCCCAACCCAGGAATCGAATTGGGGTCTCCTGCATTGAAAGCAGATTCTTTACTAACTGAGCTATCAGGGAAGCCCCAAGGAGGTATGTTTAGGCTAACTCTCGCAAGATCTCAGAAAGTTTTTATGCTGAACAAACACTGTAGAAAGTGCCAGGTGGAATAAACAGAATATGTAAAGAACTTCTGAAGAACTGAAAGAAGTTTAGGATAGCTAAAGTATGAAATGACAAAAAGCAAGACATAAGGTCTAAAAGACTATCTAGAACATAAATGATGATCATTAAACACTTGTTGAATAAACAAAACTGGCAAAGAGAGACGATGTCATGTTAAGGAGTCTGTATTTTATCTAAAGGCAATGGGATACCTGTTAGATATACACTGTTAGACCACTGCTCTGGTCTCAGTGTGAAGAATGGCACAGAGGTGGAAGACACAGAGCAGGAAGACTATTTAGGAGCTTGTGGTCGCAATTCAGGGGAGAGATGAGGAATGCTGATAGGAGGATCAGAGAAATGGAAATGAGAGATATTTAAGAGGTGGGAACAACAGAACTTAGTGATTTACTGAGTGAGGAGAGGAGGATTTCTGGTAATATGGAAGGATGGTGATGCTTTTGACTGAGAAAGGAGCATTGATGGCATAAGCAGGTCTTAGAAGGAAGAAGACAAGTTCAAATTTAGAGATGCTGAGTTTCAGGTGCCACACATACATTCAAAGATAACCCGATAGAGTTCCCTCTTTAGCAGCTGGGTTTACAGATGTGTGACTCAAGAGATGAGCCTGCCCTGGAGAGATGTATTTGACAGCTATCAACACAAAAACAATAATGATAGATAGAGTATTAGATGAGCTTGTATAAAAATTTGATAGGATGAAGAGAATCATAAAATGTATAAAATCATAATGGAAGAGAGCTTAGGACTGGGCTCTAAGAAACATCAATATTTAACAAATGCAACAAACAACTGAATCTACAAGAGAAACTGTGAAAGAAAGTTTCAAAAGCATAGAAAAATAAGAACATGCATGTAATGAGCATCAGAAGAAGTGAATATTTCAAGTAGGATGGAATGGACATCAGTATCAAATGCTATATCTATGATAAATATAATAATAATTTTAAATGTACTGGATTTAGAGTTACATAAGTCCTTATTGATGATGGAGAGAACAGTTTTGGTGGAGTATTGGAAAGAAAAACCACACTCCAGTGCCTGAAGTATGACCGGCTGTTAAAGACACTGAACAATTCTATCAAACATTCCCAAAATTCATCTGGAAAAGGGAAGAGAGATGACAGAGCACTCAGGATTTAAGAAAGCATTTGTCAGCTGGTAGAGAGTTGAGCATATTGAATGCTATTAAAAGAGACTAAGAATAAGTAGAACTTATGTAAAGAAAAAAAATGACATGACATTATCACAGAGTATTTCTTCAGTGGCAATCAAAGGGGTGGGGGTGGTGGCAAAAAATATTATTTTATCATTAAGATTGTTGAAGCATTGTTACTGTTTAGTTACTAAGTTGGGTCTGACTCTTTTGTGACCCCATGGACTGTAGCCCCCCAGGCTCCTCTGTCCATGGGATTTCCCAGGCAAGAATGCTGGTGTGGGTTGCCATTTCCTTCTCCAAGGGATCTTCCCAACCCAAGCATTGAACCTGTGTCTCCTGCATTGGCAGGTGGATTCTTTACCACTAAGGCAGCTTGAAAGCCCTGCTGAAGCATAATAATAATTAAAAACACATCAACTTTTAGTTCATTTTCTTACTGTTTTTAAGTTTTCTGCAAAAAAAAAAAATATTTCTTATTGCCCCCACACAGGAGAAATTGCTCTCAATACCCACTACTTCACCATACTGATTGCTATATTTTTACATAAAGATCTAAATTCCCATATTCCTTCTCTGGTTTGTTTTGCTCAGTGGCAGATACGAATGTATTACCCAACCTCTCTAGACCCAACTTCACCAAATCAAGAGGAGAGAAGAGTTCGACTGTAGGAGCCAATTTCTAAGGTCAGTTTGATACTAAAGGCTACTTTTCTTAAATTCTGAGATTCTGAATAATAGCACTTCATATATTATTAAAGGCAGTGTGACTGAGTAAAAGCAGCTTTGCTCTAATTAATAAAAAATAGATGCCTATCAGATTGCATGAAAAAATGGCAAGATTTCTAAATATACCTTTGGGAGGGTGGTCAGGACCATTCAGTGCTCCCTGAATGGCTGCCTGGGCAGCAGAGTTCTGGGCCTTCAGCATTTCAATGGTTTCTCTTAGTTCTATCAGTTCAGACTCCTGTGAAACAAACAGAATTTAGAAGCTTTAATACTTAGAGAGAATAGCAAACCACTTTTATTCACAGCTCACTATCTAATGAGCTTGGTTTTATGTAGCGCTACTGTCCTGGGAGATCTGGATGCTTGGCTGACCTTCTAAGGTGTATCCTACAACCTTTTACTTGTAAATTTAAGAAGCTAAATCTGATAGAGAATCAAAAAATAATGCTTTGGTTATTCTCTTACAAATGTGATCTGAATAGTCTTTATTTCTCTAAAAGGGTACCTAAAACTGAGGGTTTCCCAGGTGGTAAAGAATCCACCTGCCAATGTAGAAGATGCAGGAGATGAGGGTTCCATCCTTGGGGCAGGAAGACCCTCGAAGGAGGAAATGGTAACCTACTATAGTATTCTTGCCTGAAGAATCCCATGGACAGAGGAGCCTGGCAGGCTACAGTCCATACGGTCACAAAGAGTCAGACACGACTGAACATGCACATACCCAAAGCTGACCAGTGTGACCTAAAACAAGATAGCACATTGCTTATTTAGACACCAAACTTATTACTACTACCCAAAAGTATATCAGATTGCATGTACTGTTAATTGGAAACCCTGAGTTTTTGTCAAATGAGTCATTTTAGGTTTTCCCATCTGTTTTGCATTTGGGAAACAGAGTCTTTATATTCAATAACAAAACCTGGAATTCATTCCTAATTCACTCCTATTAAATGCTATATTATTAAACTGCCATCATATCAAGGTCATCTTAGATTTTGGCACTTTTCAGGCAAATAAAATTCCTAGTATAAAGACCTAGCTTCAGCAAGCCAAAGAAATACAGGAATTTTAAAAAACTGAATAGAAATATATGTAACATATAGTCCTTAAAATAGTTAAATTATTTAAAAAGCTTACAAATAAAAATTTTATGACACTTATTTTCTTATTGGGACTTCCCTTGTAGCTCAGCCAAGGAATCTGCCTGCAGTGTAGGAGATACAGAAGACATGGGTTCGATCCCTGGGTCTGGAAGATACCCTGGAGAAGGAAATAGCCACCCATTGCAGTACTCTTGCCTGGAGAATCCCATGGACAGAGGACAGTCCATGGGGTCGCAAGAGTCAGACATGACTTAGCAACTAAACCACCACCACCACCATTTTCTTACTGAATTTAGGGTAACTTTAAGCTATATCTCAAAGAAAATTCTTGTCTAAATTTCATCATCCATAGTTATTTAAATGAGTATCTTTACCAGAAATAAAGGACTCACTCTAAGGAAGATAAGATAACAGTAGCAGCAATAACAACCAGGAACAGGAGTGTTGTTTCAGCGAACGTGGTATTTCCATCAGGAGCACAAAAACAAGGAGTATCCCTGGCTGTGATAGCAATCCTAAAAATTAGAATCCTTGTTGACCTCTTAGGAAGAGAATTCCTCCATAATATATTTGACATTCATCATTTTTTCCAGTATAAGAACTGCACTTGAGTTCTTCACTCAGTGGTAAGCAGTTTATCCCTACTTAAAGTCTCCCAGTATGTATGAAAAGAAGCAGGGTCATGATAAGTGCCATTGAAGAGAACAGCTTCATGCATGGGAATGTCCAACGGCTATTCCAGCCTTCAACACTTTTTCAAAAAAAGATGGATGGTGCTAATTGAAATGATATCCAAGCTCAGAACAGATACTCAGCACCTCATATATCTATTTTCCTTGATTATCTGGCATATTCCTAGAGGACAGGCATTAAAAAAAAAAAAAAAAAAAAACCTCTTATAGACTTTTAATACCTTATAAATCAAAGAATCTCATAATAGAAAATCAGTAGTGACTGGATTCACACATGGATCCCCAAATATTTAACTGTAATTTCACTTGCGTTTATTTGTCATAAAGGCAAAAGAACATGTTTGTGAAAATTACCAATACTGTGACAAAAAATCTAACCCAATTCATCATATTTTTTCAGTCTCTCCAAGTTCTATCTATATTTTGCCCCTTGTCCAACTAGTAATAGATTATTTTACCAAAATTTAATATGCTTCCCATTTAAAATAAATCTCCCAAGTGATAAAATATTTACTGGAAATTCATTCTGCTTTTACCAGAAATATATTCACAAAAGAACACCTATAGTGCATATTTAATGAATCACATAATTTAAGTAATTTTACAACTAGCATGGATATTAAATTTTAATTAAACTCAGATTTTCATACTTGAATTTAAAACCAACAGTGCTAAAACATTTGCCTTTAGGTTAAAAGAGGAAAAAATGAAAATTAAATCTCATGTAAATGTCTAAAAATTTAGCTTAATTTTGAGTTGGTTGACTTATTTCACTTATTTCAAATTTTATTCTTTTCTAGAGAAATCTCTTCTAGAAATTATTATTTTTTAAAATTAGAAGTAGAATATTCAGGTAATATTGATTTTTTTTCAGAAAACTGTGTTTAATGAAATAGAAGAATGATCACATTCTAAAATCTTAAGTATCTTTTCAAAAACAACAGCTATTGGCATGGTAGTTATCACTCAGGGTGGCACAGTAAGCCCAAAGGAAGAATAACTACGTAAGAAATCTTTTCATTATATATATGGGAAAACAACATCTATGAAAAAATTAGTTTAGCCAAACTCAGTACTTCCTCAGGAGAACTTTGTAAGTATAAGCAAGTACCTATAAAATGTCACATTGACTTTAAATAAACAAAATAGTTAAATTCGACACTGATAATCTGTTCAAATCTGAACTAGTTATCTCTCCATATCTGGAAAAATCCCTTTTTTCTTACTTCTGTTAATGAGGCCTACCCTCACCATAGCTCAAACTAGCACATATTTTTCTCTGAGCCTTTCCATGTGATTTCTTCCTGTGCTTTGAATATCCTTCTTCACCCTTAAGGACTACGGTGAGCTATCTTTATACACAATGACATGAGTTTTCTTTTGAGGAAAAATGAAAAAGTTCCTTCTCTATATGTCCAGACCATTTAATGCATTGAGTGTAGTTAGCTGTTTAAGAGTTTATCTTTTCATCTGATGTATGTTCTTATCTCAGTAAATGTTGGAATGATTTTGTTCAAATGTCTGGTCTATATTAAACAGATGTTTCTTCCCTTCAAAGAATGATGAAACAATTCAACTCTACTGTATATTTTAACAAGAGGGTGTCTCATCAAATAGATGCCATATACTAAAAACATCAAAACCTTATCATTCATTATAAAATAAAAGTCTCAATATAGCTAAATCAGTGGCATCACATCCTTTGGGTGGCAACAAAGTGAGTTTCTTTCTCTCTTTTTAAAAGTGTATAGAAATGAATATAAAACATTTCAAAACTTCACTGAGACAGCAATTTTTTTAATAGTTTACTTCTAGTGTTCCTCTTTCCCCTTTATAATTATAGTTGATTTTTCACATTTTTTAAGCTACATATTTTCTAAGATGTCTATAATTCATGGAACTTGCAACATTGCCTCTAAGTACAACTATGGTTTCTGTTTTTTTTTTTTTTGGCCATGGTAGGGAAAGTGAATGAGCAAAATAATTAGAAGTGAGTTCCAGAGATACCCAACTATAAAATTCTTTGATAGCCTGAAATATATTAACATACTCTTTTCATTTTAAAGGTGACTAATAGAAGATACTTAAGTTTTGAGGATCCCTTTTAAACCTTCAGAAAGAACCTGGAAAACGTATATACCATCAAGAGATGAATTTAAAGCTTATTTCTCCAATTCAGCAATTTTCTGTTTCCTGCTCCGCTCATTAGGTATCAAAGAGAAGACTGGGCCTAGAGCAACTCTGCAGAGGGTCTTGGGAATATGACAGGATATTGTTTCTACTTCCCACTTTTCAAAACTGATACTTTAAAATGTGAGAACCGAACTAAACTATTATTTACCTACAATGAGCCTTTCAAGATAATGATGCCTCAAACACAAGCTTGCCATGTAAGATTTCAGTATTCTATGACAGTTTCTTGTGTAAAAGAGGTTAGATGGAGTCAATATTAACTGTTTTGTACACATTTCTGAGGCAAAACAAGTTATTAAGGTCAGATTTTAAATGCTTCAAAATAAAATGATCAAATATTGTGTCATAATACTAGCCTTGCTTGGTGTTTTTCCAACCTAATTTCCTAACTACATCTGACTTCTTTCCAAATTTCTCCTGGACAGGCCTTGTTGAGAATCCCACAGCTTGGCAACAAATCTTATCAACCAACCGGAACTTCTAGGCAAGGTTATTAAAATTTTTCCACTAAACCTGCCTTTTGCTTCCCCATATTGACACAATTAATTTCACATTATCTAGCTATAGTTTCTTTGAACATGTCCCATTTGCCAATCCCTTGTGTGTGTCTTGAAATACCATGAGGTTTTCTACCAAATGAATCTGGCCATTCCTGGTTCTAAGTGAACTGAATTCATCAAACCCCAGTAGCATAAGTAACTTGAATCTATAAGTAATCTGTGGATTCAAATTATGCTGTACCCTAAAAGGTTAATGAATGCATTTTCTGAGTCTAGTGATAAATTTTTAAAAAACATTTCTAAATATGAATATTTTAACCTGAGCTAGGAGGAATTAATGTAAATACCCAATTCAACTAAAATTTTAGCTTTTATGTTAACCATTTCCAGAGAGTTGCTTTTGAATTTTCTATTTTAGTATTTAAGTGTTTATTCATCTAGTTATACAAAAAAGTAGTTTCACAGAGGTGAGAATAAGCAAACCCTAGACATTATATTTAGCATAAAGATCAATACCTGAGCTCCAATACTCATACAAAAATATATTCCTCTGTTGTGCTCTGACCTTGTAACAAGACTAACCTAGCACACCTTAATATATGTTCTAATCAGCTCTGGCACTAGATATAAAGAAGTGATTTGGAAGTCTTTTAATTATCAGTGAGTACATAGCCTTAGTAAATTTTCAAGGACAGCAAAACAGCAGTAGCTGTATAAAAATTTCATTCATAAAAATATAGATTTGCAGAATTCTTGCCATTTTGATACCTTTATTGTAGCATAAGAAAATAAAATCCTGAATAATAATTTAAGTGACATTTTTTTTTTTCAATTCTGACAAGGCTGTTATGTTGCTAGTACCACTTTAGATGCAGTGAAAAGATACTGTTTCATCACAGTGCTTCAGGACATTAGATGTTAATTCTTTTAAAGAATCTTGGTAGAAAAGTACAAGTCAAGGGACAAGGACCTGAAATTCAGGTAAAATTCTTGATCAAACTATGTTACCATTACAATTTGTTGAGCAGTAGGTATCAGACAATACCTAGAAACAATATTACTGTACAGGCAAACATTATTGACAATTATCTTAATTACTTTTACTTATGCGTGCATGCATGCATTCAAAGTCTCTTCAGTCATGTCCGACTCTTTGTGACCCCAGGAACTATAGCCCCCCTGGCTCTTCTGTCCATGGGATTCTCCAGGCATGAAGATTGGAGTGGGTTGCCATTCCCTTTTCTAGGGAATATTCCCAGCCCAGGGATCGAACCTTCATTTCTTATGTCCCCTGCATTGGCAGGCAGGTTTTTTACCATTGCGCCACCTGGGACGTCCACTCCTATTTATAGACTTACTCTTCTATAACATGTGGATCTTGTCTTGTGTTCAGTCGTGTCTGACTCTTCTGCAACCCTTTGGACTGCAACCTGACAGGCTCCTCTGTCCATGGGATATTTCAGGCAAGAATGCTGGAGTGGGTAGCCCTTTCCTCCTCCAGGGGATCTTCTCAACCCAGGGTTTGAACCTGTGTCTCCTGCCTTGCAGGTGATTCTTTACCCACTGAACTATCCGGGAAGCTTGATCTTTTGGCAACTACTAGAAATGCTGTTAAACTACTGGGAAATGTAGTTAGATTTTTACCTTCATTAACTATCTTTTACCCTGTTAGTCTGGTGTCAAAAACCTTTGAATGACTCCTTGTTTCCAAAGACCAAATTCCTTAGATATCTTTCAGGCCTTGGTTCCACATTTCCCTACACACTCCTTCTTTTCCCCTCAACGTGTCCCCTCATTTCCCTCCTTGCTCTTTACTCCCATGGTGTTCCTTCCTCTATGACTTAAAGTCCTTCATCTCTCCTGATTTTTTTTTCATCCACCCAGAGCCTGACATGTGTCCTCTGTGTGCCACTTACTTTATAATACTATTATGGCTGGATCCACAGACATAGGAAACACATTTATAGTTACTGAAGGTGAAAGCAGTGGCGGGAAAAAACAGGAGTTTGGGATTAACATATACACACTACCTATATAAAATAAATAATCAATTAGGGCCTATATATAGCTCAGGGAAATATACTTAATATTTTGTAGTAATCTACAAGGGAAAAGAATTTAGAAAAGAAAAGATGTAACTTATTATATAACTGCATATAACTGAATCACTTTGCTCTATACCTAAAACTAATACAAGATTGTAAATCAACTATACTTTAATGAAAAAATAAAAATATAAGTAAATATATAATATAAATAAACTAGTATGAAAATGCAATGGTTCTCTGTGAAAACAGTCAGGGCAACATCCTGTTATATTTCTAAGTGTACCTCATAATTTTCTGTCTCCTGAGTTATTCATACATGTCTTTTCCTTTTTTTAACCAGGCTACACATATATAAAAGCAGTGTTTTGGCACATACATTTGGCAAGAGAATCAGTGTGACTTGGCGTCTGGAAACAAGGAAGAAACTTAGAACACTATTCAAGGGAGCTATTTCTAATTAAAATTTTGATACAGTTTTCAGGATATTAACGCCATATGATTATTAGAAATCCTACACTGAAGCAGGAGTCTTGGATTTGAGTGTTGGTGCAGTTCCTCTATTTGTTAATTAGGTGACAATACATGTGACCATCTTGGCTTTTAGTTCCTCATGTGTTAGCACTCCACCTTGCTTCTCAGTACATACTGATTCTCAGCTTTAAATTTTTCAGTGGTGCTTATCTTCATCTGAAATCATGCATATTGAAATTATATTTTTATCATAATCTATCACGTACTAGAATATGAACTCTATTTTATGTTATAACCAGTTATTAACTAGGATGTGTGTGTGTGTGTGCATGTGTGTTTGTATTTCACTGCTGAATTCTCAGTAGCTAAAACAGTATCTCATACACAATAGAAGTTCAACATAACTTTGGTGAATGACTAAATGGACAAAGGAACCTTGGAATTCTAGAACAGAGTTTCAAAACCTCTGCTCTATATTATCTGTTCTTTTTTCCTCAGGATTGTTGGATCACCAGAGAGTAATACGCCCTTTTATCTCAGCTCCCTGAAGAAATGGCTTTACTGAAATATGACTAAATTTTATGCCCTCAGCTTTTAGAGAAATGCCTATTTGAACAGTGGTTTTGTCTTTTGTTATTTCATGACCTCAATTTAAGAAGCTTTACAATAAATTTGTCCTTGAATTCAGTGTCTGTAAGTGTGTCTCTTCAATCTAAATTATGCTCTGCTGGTCAGAAAATGAAAAGTACACATTCTAAGAAATTTCCTTTTGTGCCTTAGCTTCTTTGAGATCAATTCAATTCAGTAAATCACTACTTTGGGGCAGTAATTACCTCGGCTCAAGCACCTTGTTTCATACATTCCTCTACTGGATTTCAATAGATTCTGTCATTGAATTGTGTAATATCATAACCCAATAAATTTTATAGGATTCTTAAAACCACTTTGGAAAAAAAGTAAGTTATAAATCTCAGATTAATAAAATAAACATTGTTAATAAAATATAATGCTAATGTTAATGTTAAAAAACCCAATGTTAATAAAATGAACATTGCTTTGTGGGTATATAGCTTTCAATTAAAAGAGCAATCATTCCATTTTCAGTTAAAAAATGTCAAGGGCAATTGCAGACATTATGATATATTCTGAGAAAGCTTTACAATTTTGGCAATATTACTTCAAGGATAATGTGAAAACAATTATAATTCTTTGTAGTATAGAGATATATTACAAAATATTTAGAAATTTTTCATAGGCATTATAAAGTAACACACATGTATATATCTCTGATTTCCATGAGAAATTTTGCCTATAAATATAAAAGAGCTGAAGGAAATATGCAGAGGCAAAATATATCAATTTTGACTTCTTAAAGATACTGACACTTAAATATCATCCATGATTTCTAGCAATATGCCTGGCACATAGCTAGCTATGAATTTGGTTTACCTTACATTGTCTTAATAGAAAAAAGGAGAAAAATGTCAAGAAAGGTAACATTTGTTGATTATTCACTGCCTGTGATACATTATAATATCTCCCTTATTCCTCATAATGATTCTATGAGGTAGGTATTACAATACCCGCTTTCAAAATGATAAAGTTGAGAGTTAGGAGAGGTAGATTCTAGAGCTCTTGGCAGACCTCACCGAGATTTAAACAAGGCTACTGGACTCTAACATTTATAATCGTTATCACTAAGCTGCCCTAAAAAAGGCCTTGTAATCCTGTTTGCTGAGTTCTTATATTATTTAGTGAAATGGTAAATATGTATCCTCCCAAAAGATTAAGATAAAATTTATATTTATGGACAACGCAGTTTGTTATCTTCTCTTTTTGAACAGACTTGACAAGGATAGAGGATGTTCTCTTTCATGGTCAGGATAGATTATGAAATAGGAAAATGAAAGATAAGGGCAAGCAGAATATAGTTTTATATTTATACCAGTCATCTATAGGCATATTTGATTTTCTCTTTTGGTTTAACTGTTCACCTTTTTTTAACTTTAAAAAAAGTGGTAAACTGACAAAACTCAGTAACACATGCTAGTTCGTTAAAGCCAAACCATACTTTATAGAACTGAAGCCAAAAGTGAAGCCATCCTTTATGGAAAGATATAGGTACTGATTATGAAATTTTCCAAAATTTGGGATTATGTATTTCTTTGAAAATTAGAGGAAAACCATGGACATCTGCTCACATTATACAAATATGTGATTTGTAAAAATATTTCTACACAGCTTTAGAGACTTTTTAGACACTCATCCAAGAACTCAGATTAGGGTCACCAAATTCATGAGCAGAGGTAAGTTACTGGTCATCATGTGGAAAGTGTGCAGATTGTTTCTATCCAGCGTGGACCTTTTTGATGTTTCTGCCTTTGTGAACTAACTTCTCTGTTTCTTTCTTTTAAGTACTCCTGCTTCCAATCTGTAAAATCCTTAAGTTTATTTTAAAGCTTTTGCTGTAACTTAGCTTTACTTCAAAAACAGCATCCCCAGATGCCAGCACATCTTTTTTATTCCCCAATTACACAGGACTGTACCTTGTCCCATGGATACTGGAACCTAAGGCCCCTTACTTTAGAAAGACCTTAACGTCCATTTTAGGCCTTCTTCATGAGTATCTCAGACCACAATATGGTCTACAACTGGTCTTATAGACCATGAATTTGGGAAAATTCTTGTCAGTGTACAATTCTTGTCAACAGCGTTAAGAATTATTCCTAGGATATTGTAACCAGTCTCTTGTTTCTTAACATTTGGTATTCTTTCAAAAGTTCCTGTCAGAAGTAAAATAATAGACTGCCTTGAAAGAATGTGAGTGTGTGTGTGTGTGTGTGTGTGTGTGCATGTGCACGCACACTCAAATATAGGTTAATCTGAATCATAAGTCGTTAAATTAAAATCTGAAAAGAAAAGGTATCCTCTTGTCATAGTCCCAATATACCTTAGGATGGATCCTTTCAGTATTATTTCTAAGGAGCTGCATCTCAGGTGTTGTTTAAACATCTATGCAACTTGGTGCCTTATTTCAAGTCCCAATGGCAATTCCTGAACTTACCTTCTGTTCCGCTGTCATGGTTAGACTTTGCAGTCGGCCAGTCATATTCCCTAAACTCTTTTCAAAAGCTGCTACGAGATGAGCCTGTGAACAAAATGAAAGGAACAACATATCTTAAATGTCAGAATCTTATGCGGATGGATGAATACCCCTCACTTTACCAAAATGCTTAATTTCAGGTATTCTTATTCTTTAAGTACTATGACTATCATGGCTGGCTTTCAGTGTCGACTTTCCTTTAACACAAATCTTCATCTATTATTTCTAAACTTCAGCTTAAAAATCAGTGTTTCAGTCCTGACGTGTAATGTGAGTTCAACTACTGAAAGGGAATGATATTTTGCAAATATCATTTTGCACCTTCTAACTTGCACATCATAGAGGATTTGACACCCACCAGAAAGTTCTGGGTTGCCAAGTTTTTAGACTCAAAGCCCAAGAGGAAGTCATTGCAATAGTCAATGGATGAATGTTCCTCACATTTTATACCTGTACGATGACCTTTGAAGATATTGTTAGCTCCTCTATTGAAATGATGCTTCCTCCAAGCGTCAGACATCTGCTGACAGCTCTAACGTTATCTTTCCTTTTTTTTCTACTTACAAAGAATTCAATTGAAAAGAGTTGTCTTCACTTTTCAAACTCTTTTCAATAAAAAGGGCTTTTATTTTTACTTTATTCCCTTCCACTAAGGAAGTGTAGGTAGGCCAGTGAGAGATAATATTCGGTCATATTTTATTTAAGTTTTTGTGGCCTTGGGGTTTTCTTTTAAATCTCAGAGAATTATACACAGTGCAGTACATAACCATAACTCTCATGATTAAGAGATATTTGACAATCTTATTACAGCTCTAAAATAGGCCAGTTTCTACTGACACACCATTATACAACAGCTTGAACCACAGAATACTAAGCATGAAGACACGCTTCAACCTCACTGTGGCTCGATGTAGAACCACAGATATGTTGTCTCAATGTGATCAAATGTTATTGTACCCATAAAAGATTCAAGTATAGAATATTTTACAACTTCCATCTATAATAAACTATGTATGGGGGAAATTTAGTAAAAGAGAGGTAAAAGAGAAAGGAGTGAGAGGGTGCAATTAAAATAAATTGCTTTGTAACCCTACCAGAACTGAAAGGCTGAGGTACATATTATCAAATGGATCACAGGAGTTCTAAGAGTTAGGGCACCAGAAGTTTATTTCATTTTGAGTAACAGCCAGAAGTTTATTCCCTTATTGGTAACAGCTAGAATGTACAAGTCCTTTCCAATTAACAGGATGATATTAATACAAAGGTATCTTTGTTCCTAGCTCTGAAGTCTATCCTGAGATGCCTTTCTTTTTCAGACACTGTAATATATAGAAAAATAATTTGTAGAAAATGCAATTAATCTTCAGTCCACATGTAAAATTCTATTCTCTTTCCATCTATCTACAAACCAGAAACAGACTCACTGACAGAGAGAACACACATGTTGCCAAGGTGAGGGGGTGGGAGGAGGGAAAAGCTGGGAGTGAGGAATTAGCAGATGTAAACTATTATATATAGTTGATTATATATAGATGGATACACAATGAGGTCCTACTGTATAGAAGATGGAAATATATTTAATATCCTTTAATAAACCATCATGGAAAAAATATATTTAAAAGAATGTCTATATGTTTAAAACTGAGCCACTTTGCTGTACAGCAGAGATTGGCACAACACTGCAAATCAACTATACTTAATAAAAAATTTGAAAAATAACCCAAAACCTCCCATCTATTCTTTTCCTACTCCCTTCTCCCTCTCTCCTCTTCTCTCACTTTTTCAAACACACACATACACACAACCTTGAGATTGGTACTCCAAGGTTTGTTAGCAGGTTTATTTGGATAAATAATCTTTCTTTTTTTTTTTTTTTTACAGAACAGTATCTTATACTTTAAAATGTTTCCAATGACAAGGAAGGTCATTACATCAGACTCATTACCCTCAGAAATTGGCATAATGTTATGTTCCACTTTCTCTTGTACTTAACCTTCACACTATGTTAAAAGTGAAAAAAAGGAACATGTACAGCCCACTGGTTTATCACAGTGAACATTCATGCACTTGGCAGCCAAGTCAAGAGACAAGACATTTGAATCTGGAAATCCTCCCTTGTCCCTCTTTCATCTCTGTCCTTTCTGCCTTCTGCAAAGATAACCACTACTGTGACTTGTGTGATAATTCTGTTCTTGCCTCTGTTTTATAGTTTGGCCACCTGAAGCTGAATCCCTAAACACTGTTTTAGCTTGGCCTATTTTTAAACTTTCCAAGTGGAATCACATGGCAGGATTTTTTTGGTGACAGTTTTCTTTTGCGTAACATTGTGTTTTCAGATTCAAACACATGGTATGTTAGCCGGAGTGAGAATGTACTGTAAAGTGCTGCTCTATCTGATTTAAAATTTATTTGTCTATGGTGACCATTCGTGCTGATTCCAGTTTAAACTGTTAAAAATAATCCTGCTATGAAGATACAATGGGTTACTAAATCCTAACGCTAAAATTGCTTGTTTTCCTTTAAAATAGAAAAGCTTTGTTAATATTCACCAAAAGAAATGCAAGATTCTACATAACATTGAAAAGTTTCAAGTCTCTCAAATAACTGTAAGGTTTAGCTGTTGGACTGAGTCCTTGAATGTATCATCTTATAGAAAATTAGTTCATTTTATCATCTGAGCAATATATTGTTTATATGTGGTAGTTGTCAGTAAAGATAAAATGTTCACCATTAGAATGCCAATTTTTAACCTTTAGAAAATTGCTCTTCATTAATTATTTACAAGAACATATACTTGGCTACAAAGAGTATTTAATTTGAGTCATATTGTTCTCAATGAAAAGTATATTAAAAGTATGTTTATGAAGTGCTGCTTTAAGTTATGTCTCTTTGGCTTAATTTATCACAATAGCTTTGTTACTTTGAATATAATACAAGGATAAATTTCTCACCAGTTAGATTAATAGAAAGGTAGTACAATAAGTAAATAAAGGAAGGAATTTCTACCAGTGATAATCTTTGTCACCTTATCGGAGGGAAAAGAGAATATAATACCTGATTAAACTATAGGAAAATATAACTTATATGAAACACTTTATAAAATGATGACTTTAAAAAATTGTGGGTTTTTAGGGGGACTATTAATCATAGTTTACAGGGTTTTGAGTTTTCCCTTAGAAGCTGCATAATTTTCAAGTCAGAGTAAAATTGCATTAGTGTATTAAGGGCAGATAGATATGCAAACAGTGAGAGACTATTTTCTTGGGCTCCAAAAATCACTGCAGATGATGACTGCAGCCATGAAATTAAAAGATGCTTGCTCCTTGGAATAAAAGCTATGCCCAACATAGACAGTATAATAAAAAGCAGAGCCATTACTTTGCCAACAAAGGTCTGTCTAGTCAAAGCTATGGTTTTTCCAGTAGTCATGTATGGATGTGAGAGTTGGACAATAAAGAAGGCTGAGTGCCAAAGAATTGATGCTTTTGAAATGTGGTGTTGGAGAAGACTCTTGAGAGTCCCTTGGACTGTAAGGAGATCAAACCTTTCAATCGTAAACAAAATCAGTTCTGAATACTCATTGGAAGGACTGGTGCTGAAGCTGAAACTCCAATATTTTGGCCACCTGATGTGAAGAACCCACTCACAGAAAAGACCCTGATGCTGGGAAAGACTGAAGGCAGGAGGAGAAGGGGATGAAATAGGATGAGATGGTGAGTTAGCATCACCGACTCGATGGATATGAGTTTGAGCAAGCTCCAGGAGTTGGTGATGGACAGGCAAGCCTGGCATGCTGCAGTCCATGCGGTCGCAAAGAGTTGGACACGAATGAGTGACTAAATTGAACTGAACTGATTAATGAATATTCCCTGCTTGTGTTAGGTGAAGTCTGTCAAGGTAATAAAATAGACAAGACTGAATATTAGTTAAGGGATAAATTTTTAATGCATACTGTCTTTAGTTTAGGAATCACATAACAAAATCTGAATATACATGTAAAGAATTGTGGTACTAAACAATAAGATGGTATATCATTGTGAAAAATGCCTGCAATTGCATTTGTTCATTCAGAATTCAACAACATCCCATCAATAAAATAAAAAATACTCTTTACATAGACGTATATGGGGATAGATAGGTAGGTAGCTAGGTATAGATGATTTTATATACATGGCTCTGAAACATCATAAAGATTTCATATATATATATATAAAATATATATATATATATATAATTATCCCTTCAACGTTTGTCATTGTTAATTATGTGCAAAATATTTTTTCTTAAATGAGATGGAGAAAAACAAAAGTAACTGACTGATTATGTAAAAATATTAAACAGAGCAAAGAAATAGGGCACAATCCTAAACAAAATAAAACCTGAGAAATTTTTGGTTACAAGACTTATGTGTTGAAAGGCAAAACACTTTCTTTTGTTACACATTCATTCAGCAATATCTTTGAAAGCTAGTAGTAATAACTAGCCTTCGTGCCCATTTCCAGATTATCTAAGGACTGAAATTTGTAAGAAAATACATTAAGACACAAATAAATGCATCCCACCTGGCTTGGCTTTAAGAAGTTGTCGGCGAGAGGTCAGGGGCAACCGGCTGTCTGTTTGCTATGACCATTCATTCCTGGGGGCTGTGGACTGTGGGCCTCCTGTTCAGTGGTGGGGTATTGATTCAAAGAAAGCCAGTGCTGGCCAACATCGCTTCTCTCCTTTCTACAGACATTCTAATGGATACATCTCTAAAAAGAGGCTTCCCAGGGCTTTCTCGGCTCTGCTCAGAGACCTTCACAAATCGCTGGGTAGTCTCAGTGTACCTTCCACTGAACGTGGGTTAGACTCTGTCAGGTCAGTGAGATGAGATAACCACATATATTTCTGACTTACCAGTGCCCCTTTTAACAAAGGGGAAAAAGACATTTTAGTAGAGAAGCAGATGTTTCCAATTTAAATATTAAAACACAGATTACTGGGGGGACTCCATATAAATATAATAAT
Organism: Giraffa tippelskirchi; assembly: GCF_054371585.1. Classification (NCBI taxonomy): domain Eukaryota; kingdom Metazoa; phylum Chordata; class Mammalia; order Artiodactyla; family Giraffidae; genus Giraffa; species Giraffa tippelskirchi. The sequence goes on along the minus strand of NC_137278.1, from coordinate 110,244,746 downwards.
GCCAGGTCCAAACATCTGATACATCAATTACAAAAAAAGAAAAAAATACCCCAAATTTAGGAAAAACATAAAGGTTCTGTGTATAGGTTTTTGTGTGAGTCTGAAGTGATTTGAGAATATTTCTAAAATGTATTATGACATAAAAATAGAATAACATACAAAATAGGATTAAGCTCCCACCCATGTGTAAAATATACTACTACTGATAACACAGACGTGGACAGGAAAGGCTGGAGATAGTTAGATAATTTTTCCAAGACTAGCACTTTTTAAACAAATTTATGTATTTGGCACCACTTTCTCTAATTTTGTGTTTCTTACTCTTTTTTTTTTCTTTATTGCCCCTTAGGGAGACAATATAGATTTTTTTTCCCTTAATTGCCCTCTTCTTCCATGACCATTTTATTATCACAGATATGCTGGATACCTGTTTATATTCTTTCTGTATATCTCTGCTTTATGTATAAAAGAATACTTTGGGTTTTTGTTTGTTTGTTTGTTTGTTTGTTTGTTTACTGTAAGAAGCTATATTCATGCCTTGAAAGTCATATCAGTGCCAAGCTGAGGATACATACTCCATAGTCATGAAAACAAATCAGTGAAAACAGTGTGGCATGCATAACTTGAGAGAAGTGGTAGGTGGCCAATGGCTCACATGTTTTTAAACTGTTTGTTACCTTTTGAAACAGTGGCGCTGAGTTGTCCGCCAGGACCGTCCTCCTACGTTAGAACTTGGTTCCTTCCGTCAGTGTGTGTGTGTGTGTGTGTGTGTGTGTGTGTGTGTGTGTGTGTGTGTGTGTGTGTGTGTGTGTGTGTGTGTGTGTGTGTGTGTGTGTGTGTGTGTGTGTGTGTGTAAGTGTGTGGAAGCCTTTGCAAGTGTGTACTATATATATATATGTATCCATGAGTATATAGAAGAACAATGTTGAAAAGACACACAAGAAATCAATAATCATGAATGGAAATGGGAGTCTCAGAGAGAAAAACAAATATATATCTTTTATTAAATGCTTATTTTAATTTCTGTTTTTCTTTTTAATACCATATACATGTACACCTGTGACTTGGTATCCATGGGAGATTAGTTTCAGTACGAAAGTCCATGAATGCTCATGAATCATAGTTGGTCCTCCGCATCTGAATTACACATTCAAGAGTTCAACCAACCATGGATGGTATATGGTTGAACTCTGAACAACATGGCTTTGAACTATGTGGGTCCATTTATATACAGATCATTAATGTATGAATCCACTTATGTGAGGAGTTTAAAATATCCATGCATAAGTGGACCTGCACAGTTCAAACCTGTGTTGTTCAAGGGTCAACTGTATTACTTTTTAAATGGAGATGGTATAAATATCACTGTGTAAAAGTGCAAATTCCATTATGTACAGCAGTAATTTAATAATCTAATAACTGAATATACAAGTCCATGCAAGAGACATTTACAAAAGAAAATAAAACTCTGAGTAATCATTCAAGACATTTGTATCTTTACTATCCAGGGCATAGAGTTGGTTACTGAGCCTTCCTCATTGCAGACAAACTTCTCTCAAAGTTAAAAAAGATAAAATCAATTCACATACAGTGCTAAAATGAACTCATTGTGAGGGAACTAGCTTATACACTGCGGAAGGAAAATCTCTCTTATTTAAATCATACACAATGGGCCCACACCTGCTCACTTTTGCTATGTCAAGCATTGTTGAGATGGAAAAACTCAAGGGAGAGCAGAGAGCGGTAAGGCGGTGAACAGGCCCAAAGCCACCCAGTGGGAGTGAGCAGATTGATGTTGAGCAAAAGTGTCAGAACACATGGCAAAATCGCAGGAGCTTCCTCACCCCTCACTGCTGCTTCGAGTACCACTGTTCCTCAGGACCAGGCACAATGCCACACGTCCTCCTGTACGTCTGCATCTCCTCTGAGCGCTCCCTGGCACACTGAAAGATCTTCAGTAAATGTTCATATAATTGGTAGTCTTTATCACCATCATTTTTGCTATCTTCGGCTCCTGAAACTATGAGAAGGCTACCAAGGTTTTTGAGAGAACTATAGCTCATTTACAATATAGCTAAGATACCCAAATTCAGACCAATCTAATTTTTGAGGATTAATTGGGTGCTTCATTAACTTTCAATAAATTGTGCTGAAGGAGTCAGAGTGCATGAATTTTTTATCTTCCATGGTCAATCACTGTCAACCCCTCATTGTCTTGTGGCTTAAAAAAGTCTTATGCATGGGGAATGATAAAAATAAGAAATGAGAAAAGAAATAACCTTTCTAGATGTTATCAATGTTCCAACTTACAAGAAACAAAAAGCCATTTTAATCACATTCTGATTCCTCATCAACTTGGATTTAGATGTTATGATCCAGTGTGCACATTCCCCTGATTTAGGGACTTAAGTCTGTATCATTTTGGACATCCAATGTTTGTGAGCCTGTTACTAAAATTATCCCATTTACTATACAAACATCTGTTTTAATTTTTCAAAAAATATTAAAAGTGACTTACATTTGCTGAAAGTTGAGATGTGAGGGTGGCAACTTTTTCTTGTGATGCAACCAGCTCTCTCCGTAGTTTATGGATTTGCTGAATGTAATTTAAAAAAAAAATCAAATCAATATGGTAGTAGATTTTAACTTAAAACTAAGAATTTAGTCCAAAAAAGCAAACACTATAATTAGTTCATTCTAACACCACTGTATCAGCACCAATTTCTAAAACTTAAAGAAATGTGAAAACTGGCTACCCAGTAACAGTTAAATGCCACTTACAAGAAGAAAGGCAAGTGCCTATGTTCACAACTGAAGTTCAAATCGGCACTTGAAAGGATGCTTATGTGTTTATTTGACATTTGCTTCAATGCTTATTTGCCATTGCTATTTGAATTCCCAATCAGTTCACTTTGTCTATTGGTCCTTCTACCTCTAGAAATTTATGGTAATAAAAGCTTTTCTTTTTAAAAATTAAATACACATACACATTTTCTGGGTCTTTTTCTTTTTCTATCCATTTTTGTACGTTTATTTTTATTTCCTATATTTTGGCAATTACTAATAAGCTGTAGAATATTCCTACAGTCACTGAAAGTTGGCTACAATTCAACATTTAATGATTCCATACTTGAAAATAATTTTATTGGCTGGAGTTTTCATTACTAGCACTTAGAGAAGCCTTCTCAAATATTTATTATAATATCCTTTATTCAGTGAGTTACTATCAGCTCCAAGCAGAAACGCTTTACAGATTATCCGTAGTTTGGAAAAAAGGGGAAAAGTCAGTAAGACTGTGTAAATGGCTATATAAACCAATAACATAAATATGCTGAAATGTTTTCCTTTTTTGGTTAACTCCATACTCAAATAAAAGTGAACCAGAAAAAGGTGAGAGTATGTATCATTTTTAAAAGTTTCAGTACTTTCCACAGTTTAATCTGCATGTCTCATAATGCCATGAAATATAAACAGTGATTAGTAAGGATAAAATGTTTAGAAGAATATAAGACTAAGTTTACAAGTACACTTTTGGTCTCAAGGGATTTTAATTACTTAGATGCCAAACGTTCTACTCTGATGATTCTCATTTCTTCAAAAACAAGTTGCTATTGTTGTAGTTGGACTTTCAAAACTCTATCTTAGTTTGAAAGAGCATTCTTGATACCGTTCATTAAGTGTCTACTTTTTCCTACTCATTATATTTTTGTAGAGAAGAAATGGTGGTCAATATTCAAAGATTCTAAAAAAGAACTAAATTTTAAACTGGAAATAGAGACAGGGGATATTTATATAATTTCAGCAGATGTGATTTCATTTGACTCCTGTACTTTAAAAAAAAGACACACCCAGATCCAAAGAGAATTTGGGTTCATTCAAATGATGATGACCACAAATAGCTCTAAAAGGCATCTATTTTATTCTTAAAACAGTACAAAGTCTAAAGAATATTTCTCAAATTAATGTTCTCTATTACATGATTATATTTCCTTTAAAATTAAGAATCCAAGAAACCTGAAACTAATGTAAATCATTAAAGAAAATGATCCACTATGGGTATAAATAATTAAAGTGGAGGTGGATAACTACTAATATGGCAAATAGATATGCTACTTGTACACCTTAGTAGCTACACATATTACGATCAATGTAGGAAGCTTTGTCATGTCCCCATGATATAAATAGTTTAGGTTTTTCAAAATCATATTTACTCTTTGGTCTAGCAATTATACAGATAAAATTGGCGTAATTTATACTTTCTCAATATTTTTATTGTAATATATATATAAAATAAATTTTATTGCAAATATTGTAAGGTAAAATAGTACAAATTTTACTTTAGAAGACTGATAAAATAAAACTTCAAAGGGAAGAGTTACTTTGAAAAGTCTATTGCCAATACATTTTTCTTTGCTCAGGGTAAAACCAATCAAATAGTCATTAGCGTATCATGAATAAAGGCCTAATTAAAGTCCCTCTGCTCTCCTTGGAAGGACAACTCTCAAACAAAGAGAAAGAAAAAGAATGTTCTCTCCAGGTTGCAATCTCATTTGTATGTGATTGTAATGAAATACTTGTGAAGTGTGTGATTAGAATAACATATTGCATTAGACATCAAGTGATTAGAAGCAGAAAAGTACTGGGACCAAATAATAGATGAGCTGAGATGCTGGTAAACTGTATTGTGGAGGTCTAGTGGCTCAAATTTAATACTTGCCATAATCCTATGTGCTTAGTCTCACCGCACTGGAGGAAGAGACCACACATTCATTCATTCATCAAAGATTTTTAAGTGATTACTACTAGAGACAACTTAATAGATGCTGAGTTAAGACTCCAAGCTAGAATGTGAGAAGAGAGTTTGCTTCTAAAAACTTTAGTTTCACTTTCTTTTAAGAGGAAATATCCAAGACTACTTTTCACTGCGGGGTCACCTCTATCAGCAGTGTTGGTTATGGGTTGTATCACAGAGCCCTCTGGTGGTAGAACTATTCATTTCATCCTAAATGTAATTGAAAATGGTCAACTAATAATGCTGCTAGGTTGTTACCTCTGAATGAGCCTTTTCTTCAGCCTGTAAAAGATAAAAGGAAAAAGAATTGAACTATAAATAATGAGTATCAATTCATTTCACACGTATAAAAGAATACAATAAATACACTGTGTAATTTAAAATGTTATTTTGGTCTAGCATAAGAATAATAAAATATAAGATATAAAATAAATTAATAGTAAAAGTAGGAACTGTAGGACTGCAAATGATATTTATTTATATATAGACCATATGGTATTTTGAAAACATAGGTTATTTGACTGATGGATATATACTGTGTCTTAAAATCCTTAAAACTATAGAATTAAAAGATGGTGCTACCCTAAGATCCAGACCACAAATAACACAAACAAAAGTTATAAAAAATATTTTTGAAAAGGTAAGTGCAGAAAAAAGTAATAGAGTAGATTTTTTTTCATACAGATTTTAGGAAGTTTGTACTCCAGTCATAGAGATTTTTAGCCAAGACCTAGGAGTTGGAATTTTATTCTGTAATTTATAAATCATAAAGAATGCCAAATACTACTAGAGGAAAAACATTTACCTGTACTTACAACCACAGAAAATCAGTTTACTAGTTACTATTTTATTTACTTTTCCTAATGATCATTAAATAAGTTTATTGGGCTGCAAGTCAGCAAAACAATAAAACACCCAGTGGTGAAGTGGTGATAAAAGTGGTTTGCAAACACAGGCTCTATAGATGCCGGAAATAAGCACTGCTGTAGGACCTCAAGGGGTGTTTTGGCCTCAGGTGTAGAATACTCCTAGCTCTGTTTTTCTTCTTCTCACTGGGCTGCAAAAATGCCAGACAATGAGTTACATGTGCCATTATACTTGGTAAGCTCTCTCATTCTGAAAAAAGCTGGAGAATGTATAATATTGCTGAACATTACAAGTCTGTTCACTGCCTTGAGCAGCTCCAAGGCTGAAAAACAAACTCTTACCTCCTATCTCTCTTTTTGGGACACTTCCTGATTAACTGATGCAGAATTACCTGAACCACTTTTTAATTCTTTCATTTCTATAGAAAACATAAAATGAAACAAAGTAAAATACTCTCAGGATATTTTTTATGCATAAGCACCTCTTTTAAACAAGATTTTGTCTCATATATTTTCTCTATTCTTAAAAATATGTAAAGTTAGTAAGATACCGGGATAGATAGTAACAAGACTGGGAGCTGACCATGGCTCAGATCATGAACTCCTTATCGCCAAATTCAGACTTAAATTAAAGAAAATAGGGAAAACCACTAGACCATTCAGGTATGACCTAAATCAAATCCCTCACGATTTATACAATGGAAATGACAAATAAATTCAAGGGGTTAGATCTGATAGAGTGCCTGAAGAACTATGTATGGAGGTTTGTGATGTTCTGTAGGAAGCAGTGATCAAGACCATTCCCAAGAAAAAGAAATGCAAAAAGGCAAAATGGTTGTCTGAGGAAGCCTTACAAATAGCTGTGAAAAGAAGAGAAGTGAAAAACAAAGGAGAAAAAGAAAGATATATCTATTTGAATGCAAAGTTCCAAAGAATAGCAAGGAGAAATAAGAAAGCCTTCCTCAGTGATCAGTGCAAAGAAATAGAGGAAAACAATAGAATGGGGAAGACCAGAGATCTCTTCAAGAAAGTTAGAGATACCAAGGAAACATTTCATACAAAGATAGGCACAAAAAAGGACAAAAATGGTATGGACCTAATAGAAGCAGAAGATATTAAGAAGAGGTGCAAGAATACACAGAAGAACTATACAAAAAAGATTTTCATGATCCAGATAACCACAGTGGTGTGATCACTCACCTAGAGCCAGACATCTGGAATGTGAAGTCAAGTGGGCCTTAGGAAGCATCACTACAAAGTTAGTGAAGGTGATGGAATTCCAGTTGAGCTATTTCACATCCTAAAAGATGATGCTGTGAAAGTGCTGCACTCAATATGCCAGCAAATTTGGACAACTCAGCAGTGGCCACAGGACTGGAAAAGGTCAGTTTTCATTCCAATCCCAAGGAAAGGCAATGCCAAAGAATGCTCAGACTATCGCACAATTGCACTCAAATGATCAAAATTCTCCAAGCCAGGCTTCAACAGTACATGAACCATGAACTTCCAGAGGTTCAAGCTGGATTTAGAAAAGGCAGAGGAACAAGAGATCAAATTCCCAACATCCGTTGGATCATCGATAAAGGAAGACAGTTACGAGAAACATCTGCTTTATTGACTATGCCAAAGCCTTTGACTGTGTGGATCACAACAAACTGTGAAAATTCTTCATGAGATGGGAATATCAGACCACCTGACCTGCCTCCTGAGAAATCTGTATGCAGGTCAAGAAGCAACAGTTAGAAATGGACATGGAACAACAGACTGGTTTCAAATCAGGAAAGGCGTGCCTCAAGGCTGTATATTGTCACCCTGCTTCTATGCAGAATACATCATGAGAAATGCTGGGCTGGGTGAAGCACAATCTGGAATCAAGTTTGCTGGGAGAAATATCAATAACCTCAGATATGCAGATGATACCACCCTTATGGCAGAAAGCAAAGAAGAACTAAAGAGCCTCTTCATGAAAGTGAAAGAGGAGAGTGAAAAAGTTAGCTTAAAACTCAACATTTTGAGAGAGTGAGAGAGTGAAAAAGTTGGCTTAAAACTCAAAACCACATGGCGTCTGGTCCCATCACTTATTGGCAAATAGATGGGCAAACAGTGGAAACAGTGAGAGACTATCTTTTTGGGTTCCAAAATCACTGAAGATGGTGACTGCAGCCATGAAATTAAAAGGCACTTGCTCCTTGGAAGAAAAGTTATGACCAACCTAGACAGCATATTAAAAAGCAGAGATGTCACTTTGCCAGCAAAGGTCCATCTAGTCAAAGCTATGGTTTTTCCAGTAGTCATGTATAGATTTGAGAGTTGGATGATAAAGAGAGTTGAACACTGAAGAATTGATGCTTTTGAACTATGTTGGGGAAGACTCTTGAGAGTCCCTTGCAGTGCAAGGAGATCCAACCAGTCCTTACTAAAGGAGATCAGTCCTGAATATTCATTGGAAGGACTGATGCTGAAGCTGAAACTCTGATACTTTGCCCATCTGATGTGAAGAACTGACTCAATGGAAAAGACCCTGATGCTGGGAAACATGGAAGGTGGGAGGAGAAGGGGACGACAGAGGATGAGATGGTTGGATGGCATCACCTACTCAATGGACATGAGTTTGAGTAAACTCCGGGAGTTGGTGATGGACAGGGAGGCCTGGCGTCCTGCAGTCCACGGGGTCACAAAGAGTAGGACATGACTGAGTGACTGAACTGAACTGAATACTTAGTAAGATAGTGGTTAAATAAACAGTAGTTACCTAATAGAATCCCAATAGTCTTTATAGCAAAACTGTTTTAAAAATAAACACTGACATAAAGCTTTAATGTTTTATATCTCAAATTTATTTTAAAGTGAAGTGAATCTTTAAGTGAAGATTCAATATTTTAAAATTATAATAATTTCAAGGTTTCATGTAGTTTTATTGTTGAATCAGACATAGTAAAGGGATTTTAAGACAACTTCATAGACAGAAAGAAAGTTGGAGGTTTTTTGCCTTGATACATATGGTGTGATTAACCCTGTTTGGTTTCCCTGGTATTTTGAATATTTACTGCCAGTTTATTCTGTCCAAATCCTTCTTTTAGGCTTTCTAGGATTATACAGAACTGACGTTCAATAAGTAATCTGCATGATTAAAAGAGCATTGTATGTTATTTACAAAAATTGTCTAAAAAGAAATTCATCACATTTTTATTATTAATAAAAAACCCTGAATAAGTTATATACACTAATTACATGCATAACTATTACATATTAATTATACATATGTATATGCATACTGTATAGAATCATTTTGTTTCTTGACTTTTCAGAACTTTATCTTTAATCTTTGCTTTGTTTCATATGCTTTGGTTAGCAATACTTGGTAGCTGTTATCATAAAGTGGAAGCAATGAGCCATATTATTAATATTATGTTTCTTTTGGTGGGTTAGGCATGGATTGATGATACATGATGAAATATGATTACTTCTCAGTATTAAATAATGGTTTTGAAGCTGGCCCAATGTCCTCAAGGAAGGTAAACAGTACAAAACATCTTGCCTAAATAAAATATATTAGATGTTTCATTATTCTGCAAGCCTTTCTTGGCCATTCACTCATCCTTTCAAATTTATTAATTAAAAAATATTTGCTTTATTATTAGCTGTGTGTTAGGAAATATCCTGAAGGGATCCACAAAGAACTAACATAGCCCTTGCTCTTATTAAATCAATACAAAGTAGATTAAAGGTACAAAACCAGTTCAATACAATTTTTAATGTACAGCCACTCAGAAAACATCTATTGCAAAGATCAAAAATTTAAATATTTAATAGAACTAGACACATAAAGAATAAAAAGTACCCTGGGTATTAAAAAGAAAAATCACAGAGCCTTCCTAGGCTATTTTCCCCCACTTTTCATAAAGATATGGATACTACAGAGTTATTTCTTTTCTTCAAGAAATGGAAAAGCACAATAATAATTAACAATGCAAACTCAGCTTCAGTGTCAGCAAGACAAGAATTGGTGGAGGCTGGGTCTTGAATGAGATCACACTAACATCTTAAAGGGGTGATGCTGTAAACACCAGTGGTAAAGACTTCCTGCCTATGCCTATGATGGAGACATAAGAGATGTGAGTTTGATCCTTGAGTCAGGAAGATCCCCTGAAGAAGGAAATGGCGATCCATTCCTGTATTCTTGCTTGGAAAATCCCATGGACAGATGAGTCTGGCAGGCTACAGTCCATGGAGTCGCAAAGAGTTGGACAGGACTAAAATGACTTAGCATTCATAATAAACCTGGAAGAATTTCATCTCCGTGTTGCTAGATATTCCACTTACTTTCAAAAGGAACTTAGAAATTAGAATTGTCTCGTAAAACTCCATATTTCACGGTGTTGGCTTGGAATTAAAAACACACACACAAACCCAAAGTTTGCCAAGAGTAACAGCTTGGCTGGTCAGATTGAGTCTGTGATTTTACAACCAGTTTGTAATCTCTCTGGATCTTTCTGCTCAAAAACTCTGAAAGATGATTTACTCAGCTTTATAACAAGATACTTTTGAAAATTTCACCAAATTATAATTGGTAGAGACTTCAAGTTGTATGTGAAGAAAGAATCCTTTCAATTGGATTTATTGTACTTGTAATTTGACAGTCAAGTGTCATCTTTGTTAGTTTAATATAATCCCATAAATTGTATAAATGATGGTGTCAAAGATTGTTTCTATCCATGGTTCCTAAGAACGATACATTGCCTAATAACACAAAGTGTCTAACAATCTTCTTAGAAAACAAAATTTTTTTTCTTTTTTTTGGTCATACAGCTCGGCTTGCGGGATCTTAGTCCTCCAACCGGGAACTGAACCCAGGCCCCTGGCAGTGGAAGTGTGGAGTCCTAACAACTGGATTGTCAGGGAACTCGTTAATTATTTTATGAAGGAATATCATGCACAATTGTGTTACTTGCACATGGCATAATTTCAAAAGGTGCAATTCACAAAGACTATGATATAAATGGTGCTCTCATGAAGTTTACAGTTTTTTTGTAATTAATGGTATAGAATGACTGTCTTCTTCTCTAATAATTGCAGAAGTCCCTTGAACAGATCGGATAGATCTGGCTGCTCTTTGACAACTTATTTTACAGGTATAGTCCAAAGAAATTGAGCAACTTTTCTGATGTCAAAAATGTAAATCAACTGAATCTTTATCCACAGTCCTTAAGGAGGCATGGAAAAAAATGATAACTTGATTTTTCACCTCATAGGTTGAAAAACACTTTCACAGATACCTTTTCATTGCCAGTTAAATCCCAGTGCTTGGAAATGGAGCACTGGAGACAGAGTGACTCCTCATCATCTGCAGTTTTCTCTTCATTAGTCCACTAAACACGCATTTATCTGAATTGTCTAAAGTTGTCAGTACAAGTGTATAATTTCCATCATTTCCAATAAAGCTATTTAAATTTTCTCATTTCCTAATAATATCACTTTCTCATGTTTTGATCACCTAATCCATTCTTTTCACATTTAACATGAGCGTCTATTTTATCACATAAACATGTGTGTATAGTCTCTTTATTTTCAACTCCTCCTATTTCATATTGTACTCTTAATGCAATACTTCCCATTATACTTTCTAATTTACCCTTATTATTTTGATATCTACTCCTATAAACCTATAATATCCAATAGAGTAGCCATAGGAACATTTGTCTATATAAATTTAAAGTTGTTTTTGTTTAGTCGCTAAATCGTGCCTGACTCTTTTGCAACCCCATGGATTGTATCCTCCCCAGCTCCTCTGTCTGTGGGATTTCCCAGGTAAGAATACTAGAGTGGGTAGTGATTTCCTCCTCCAGAGGACCTTTCTGAACCAGGGATGGAACCCACGTCTCCTGCATTGACAGGCAGATTCTTTACCATCTGGGCCACCAGGGAAGCCCAAATTTATAGTACGCAAAATCAAAAATTCAGTCCCTTTGTCATACCATATACATTTCAAATACTTGATAGCCACATGTGACTAGAGGTTGCTATATTATCTAGTACAGGAATAGAGCATTTTTATTATCACAGAAAGATCTATTGGGCTTGTGTATACTAATCAGCCATCTGCTTTTCCTCAACTCATGCTGTTTTTCTTCTCGAGTTTTTCTCAGGCTACATGAACGTGGTTTCTTATCCAAGTACTGCATCTGTATAATTTAAAATATGACTGCAATGATGTCGCACCTTTGATGTTATAGAGAGACTTCAACTGCAAGGGTTTAATTCAGAATATACCTCCACTCAAGCAGTGGCATTGGCCCAATAGGAGGAATACTACATCTTAACATATTTTTTGTGTGTTTTTCCAATACCTTTTTACATTTCTCACTTCTTTCTCCATTTGCCCAAAACAGTAGATTTATCTAAACACTAACAGTAATTTCATTATTCTTAGATCTATTGACAATTTTAGTCATTAAAAGGAGAAATGATAGCTTGATCTTGAGGAACTTTCTAAAGCAATAAATATATGAGGGCCATAATATTTGAACTAATGAAAATGAGTGAAAAAATCAGTATTGCCCTTAATGCTTAATTACTTAGTGACAGCTGAGGCTTTTGAACTTTTCATGAACTTTTTTTTTTTTTGAGTCATAGGGCATATGCATTTATTTCAATGGTCGTTGCCAAATTACAGAGGTTGTACAGTTTACATTTCCTGCTAACATGTTTGAAAGTACACTTTTTCATCCAAAGCTCACCAACACAGAACTTTATCATACTTCTGTCAAGATGGAGTTTCATTTCTTTATTAGCTGTATATGTAGAGCTCCTGATTTTATGGATTAAATCCACTGTTTCTCTGTGTACCAGACTCAGGAGTACATTCATGAGACAAAATTCATTCACTCTGGATGACAAAAGCAAGGTGAACCTTTGATCAGCTAATTTATTTAGTACCTAATCTAGGCCAGGCAATGGGAATACGGGGATAAATGAGCCCTGGTTCCACTCAGGGATTCATGAACTTCTAATACGAATTAGGGGTTAGTCATAATGTTCAAGCCTCAGTGAGATTCATAAATTAAAATATACCTAGGATGAAGGAAATTTTTTTGTAAAACATAACTCCCTGTAGACTAATTTTTAGAAAAGGATGAAATTATAGTAACTGGGCAGAAAACTTAACTTGCAAAAACAAAATAATATTTCACATTGGAAAAATAAGTTGATGTACCGGTGTTTCTCTCTTAAGAAATGAAGTTTTAAAAATCACACTCTTTAAGAAGATTTAGTTTAAAAATTCATTAAGCCTTTTAGGCTTTTACCTTTTAATACAATCTTCTCAAAAAATGAACTTAAAAAATAGTAATAAAAAAAAGAAAATACCATAGAACAATTACCAGTCAGAGAACGAAACAAAAAAAAGTAGTCAGTATGATAAAGTTATGATGGAGAATAGTACATGTTTTTAAGGATTTTGAGTTATAAACCATCGGGTTTGTGAAGTTCAGTTTTTCATCCACTCATTGATTACAAAGACAAGTGTGTCATAGAAGAATTGGTAGAGTACCTTCCCCCTCACCGGATATGCAAGAGCTTAGAGTACACCTTTATGTCACTGTGCAACTTCTGTGTAAATGTCAACCTATTTGACTGAGGTTGGCAAAGGCAAAAGTTTTTCTTTACAGCCAACACTTACCGTGGAGTAAAGAGAAGAAGTGCTGGAGACCAGTGATAGTGAAGAGCCATGAACTGAAGAAAGCAAAAAAGAACAAGAGGTGAAATAATGATGTCTGTTCAGAACCACCAGGCCTTTACTGAAAAATGAAGAACAGGTGATTAAGGAAATAAAAATAACATAAGAATCTGAGAACAAGCCTGCTGTTAATTTTTAGAGATCCAAATGTTGAGCCATGGAAAGGTCCCATACCTTTCTCCTAAAGTACTTCCTCCATTATGTACAGGGAAGAACTGACAAATGCAAGCCCTTCCAGTATGCCATGCACATATTGCAAACCAGAGTAAGCTCTTGCATAAAAATTAATCAGAAAATCAAGGGCATCTTAAGTTACTATGAAAGTGTAAACTTATAAAAATTTTTATGTATTTTATTCAATTTCATTTTTTTATACAACAAAGATTGATTTTCAGTATTTTTCTCCATATACATTCAGGGAAATAAACTATTTCAACATTATCTGTGATGAGCTGATTATACTTATTTAAAGGAAGTATGGTTTCTTCATAATTTTAGTAATAGAAAAGTACTTATTTCAAGGTGGTGTCTTTTAGAAATTAAGAGTGGAAATTTTATACTGTTTTTTGGGGAGGTGTAGAAAAATATCATCTTGATCAGTTAACAGAATGATTTATTACTTCTGCAAGTCCAAAGTATAAAGCTCAAAGGAGGATAAAATTGTGCTTAATTATACTTGTAGAAAACTTCTTCCTCTTTTCATTATGGGATAATATATAGTTAATTCTGCTTATTCATCCATTAAAGAAACATTAGTTGAGTACACACAATATGACAGGCCCTTGCTAGATGCTGGAACCATAAAATTGAATGTCACAATTCGGAGCTCAAAAAGAAATAGAAATATACGTAACCAAAAAAAAAAAAATCACAATGGGGCCATATAAATACTATTGAGAACAATGTATTGGGTACTAAGAAAGCACCTGGGGGTGCTCACAACTGGTCTGGAGAGGTCTAGGAAAGCAGTTGAAATGATAATAAAGTGGTGAATTCAAGAGATAAAAGTGTAGATTATTTATCCACATAAAGGAAGGCCAGAATTTCCAAGCATATAAATAGCATTCTCTCTGCCAATGAAGCACTATAGAAAGCCATGAGCATGCTTAGCACATCATTTTTCCAGTATTATAAAAGGACTATCTGTGAAGAGAGAGAGGGAACCATTTTAGAAATGCAATGACTTTACATTTCAGATTTGTTATATTTTGTCTACATCTGCAGCTATCAGGAGGCTCTCAAGGGTAGAATGCACTATCTGTCACAGTGAATTCAGTGGTTTGGTTAATATCGCAAAAGATAGTGGCAACTGTGGTCAACTGATTTAGTAATAGACTGGTAAATAAACATACTACAACGATTACCGAAGACCAGGAGTCAATTTTCACAGCTGCCTCAATTTTAGTCAGAAGATGTTTTAAATAAGAAGGCAGGAAGGGGAAAAATAAAGGAACAGAATTACTCTACTGTGTTTTCATCCTTAGAAATTACAGATACAGAAATTGGAACTAACAAAGTTATGAAACTTTCTCAAGTTTACACCACAAATAAGACAGATGACCAGTATGTTTCAAGATCTAGAGTCTTTTCTGTTATAGAAACTTACTAAGGACCAGGATAGTATAGCTGACTGCCTCTGATTTTATTCTAATCAATTTGAACTTCTATGTTTACCTTTGTTTTGTTCTTAATGAAAAGTGCTTTATAAAATGTGTGTCACAATTTTCCTTTGTGAGCATTTAAAAATCATTCATTCAATCAGAGGAAAATCTCTCAAATATTATTATCAAATTTGATATTTGGGGTTATATGGTTTAGAAAATTATACACATTTGAAAATCAATTAAGCCTCCTGATTTTTTCAAAGAGTATTTGTTACAAAGTGTTGATCTAGAACTTTACAACTATAAAGACATTTATTAGGTCAGGTGAGAATTTTAATGTAATGGATAAAGGAAATATAACTTATAAAGCAAAATGTAGGTGCACTATGAATTCTTAAATGATATGATAATAAAAACTAACACCAGAGGGAGTTTCTGAGAATAAAAGTTGGCAGCATGTGGTTGTTTCATATGAGAATTTTTTCTGGTTTATGTATATTTTATGGTTTTTTAACCAATGTGTCAAATGAAACATTCACTTTGATATTTGGAGAACCAAGGCAAATAGTCCCTAAAATTGTCCAGGTTTGTGTAGGAGAACACCGGATTTATTCTGAACTGTTCTATAGCCAAGTATTAATCTAAACTATTTCTGTCATATTTCCAAATGCACAAAGAAACAGAAGGTAATACAGACTAAAACTTCTTCAAGTTTCAGGGCTCCCGAAATGCGAACTACCCTACTTGATTTACTCTTGAAGGAATCCTTTTGACATGAGTGATGTGATAGCTTTCAGGTCTGAGTTAACCAACTTCATCTTTATTTCCCCCATGCCTACCTTCTTCCATGCTGTCCCTGAATGAGCCTGAATGACTGATGGCCCGCGGCCTCTCCTCCAGAGATGTGGCACTCCCACAAAGCTGGGAGTCATCATAGAGATCGAAGGACGAGTCTTGGGCTGGGATGCTGTTTGAGCGCATCATGCTGGGCCCAGGAAGGTTAAATTGAGAAAGATTGGTTGGGCTCACTGAAAAACAAAGTGCACACAGCCTATTATTCCAGGGCTTGGAAGTTTGCCTCTGAAATTTTCAATAGCAGTTACAGTGGAGTCCCTCTTTTTTCTAGCACTTTCATGGCAAGCAGTATGTCAATTTCTAAAGCAATATTAAACAAAACCATCACGTCACCTCTACTGTTTTTTCCTAGAAATAATATGGTATTTCCCACTGCCCATTATGAAGAAAAAATTGTCTTCCTAGAGTCTGAACATTTATTTTTAGAGAAAAAGAAATCTAAATTTTCTAGGAAAATGTATACGAAGCTTCCAACCAAAGACTTTCAGTCAGTTTGAGTTCCAAATTTTTGTAAGTTTATAATCAGAACCATCACTATTATCAGAGTTAGTTTATAATAAAAAAATAAAAATGAAATGTAATGTAAGGTGTATGGTTAGCCACAGCTCAGTGTGAAGTTAATCACTTAAAACTACTTTCTATCATACCTAAGATGATAATGTCACAGTGAACTGTCAAAAGTCACAAACTTGTATTTCTCAAGCAATACCTTAAGACTGTAATTTGAAACATGAATTTATTTACCTAGTGCCTATTACCAAATAGTCCTCTTAACATTCAAGTTTTAGGCCAAATGATTGTCATCAATTTAAAGAAATATGTGGTTGACTGAATTGGAAAACAATATTGCTTTAAATTTGGAATAAAAGCAAAACAGAAAAATTAAGATATATATTTATCATAAATGCTTATATTTAAGAAATACAAGTTGTTGAGGAATATGAGGAAGAATATGAGGAAACAGGCAGGAGACCCTTAAGATATGAAAAGAATGGCTGAGTACTTTCAAAATTTGGGGAATTTATGTTTTTGCCTTAGAACTGATCTGATAAAATTTTAAAACTTGTTATTTTTTTTATTTGACATAGGCAGTACATTTCTTAATGTAATTGCTGGATTTCAGAACAATGTAAAATATGAGGCATATATACTATGAGATAACTTTAGAAGACTATCTCCTATTTGCCAGGTACTATGCTGGATATTTTACAGATATTAATGAATCAATACACAGAACAACTCTGATAGAGCTATTTGTGAATTAAAGTAAAATAAGAGCAAGAAAAGTAACTTAAGACTTAGAATTATATCTATGTGTGCATAGTGACATATAATAATGAAAGAAAGAAACTTTGGATTTGCAAGTCCCCAATCCACTGGAAGAAGAGAAGAAAGGGTGGAAAGTAGGGGGAGAAAAAAAGAAAGAAAGGAGAGTGAGAGAGTAAAAGTTAAAGAAAGATCTTTCAGGTACATTCCTTCAGTCAGCAGTGACAAGTCAATGATTGCTAAAGATGATCAACAGATACCCCAAAGGACATTCTAGACTTGAATGCTTATGTTTAAGGAGTCTGGACTGGAGTAAATCTTACTATCTTAGGTTCACAGTATGAATTGACTTTTTGCTAAATGAATGAGATACTGATTACATTTGCAAGTGTACCATTTTAATACATATATATAGAGAGGTTAGAAACACATTTCATTCACTGACTTTGTGCAAATTCTTACAAAATGGTTGCAGATATACCCAGGTAAAGTCTCCTTATATAATTTCAAATCATAACATTTAGCTCATTCAAAATGAAATAGTAATGAGGACTAGGATAGGTTTTAATAGGAATGGTTTGGACTAAGGAGGATGGGATGAATTGAGAGAGTAGCACTGACATGTATACACTACCATGTGTAAAATAGCTAGCTAGTGGGAAGCTGCTGTAGAGGAGAAAGCTCAGCTCAGTGCTCTGTGGTGACCTAGAGGTGTCGGATGGGGGTGACTAGGAGGAAGGCTCAAGAGGGAGGGGGTACATGTACACATATAATTGACTCACTTTGTTGTACAGCAGAAACTAACACAGCATTGTAAAGCAATTACACTCTGATTAAAAAAAATGACATAAGGATAGTATCTAGCTTTGGGGGAAGGTATAGATTGTGACTGGGTTGCTAGATAGGTGGAAGGGAATTTCTGACGTGTTGAGAATGTCCTCGTCTTGATCAGAATGAGAGCTGCATGCATGTTCACTTGGAAATAATCATTAAAGCTGTGCTTTATATTTTAAAAATAAAAGGAATAGTGTGCATTTATAAGCATTTCTGATAGGTTCTCAATTGGAATTATATTCATTCTATTTAAGAATGTTCAATTAAGTTAAATCTATGGCGGGTTTGCTTTTTTGTTACCGTGGTTGAATAGAAAGATCAATATAGCAAGATCTCTGGCTTCAAGAGTGACCTCTAGAGGAGGTGATTGAAAGGTAGAGAAATTAATAACATAAAAGAGACAGAGAAAAGCTATGTAATAGAAGACAAAAGTATGATGGACAGAGAATTTCTGTAATGGGACACAAATTGGTACAGGGAAACTAGTGGTAGCTTTGCTTTCCACTAGCTTTAGGCAAATATTTCCATATCTATCCTTCAGTTTCTTTGTAAATTAAAAAAAAAAAAAATGGCTGAATAAATGGCCTCTAAGATCCATTTAAAGCCAGGGAACATGTAAACATTTCTAACAAGCGAGATATAGGTGTGACAAGATATTATGGAAAAAGAGGGCTACTGGCTTTGCCTTAAATTGTATATCATAGTAACATCACTGTTTTTATTAAATTATATGTTGATTTGTGATGATCTGAGGGGAATAGGAACTGACAGAAAGATGGAGTGAGTTTTTAAATACAGCAAGTGACTCCAGACTTTGCTGCCATAGACACATTAGCTAATGAGTTCATGATATTTTTCTAATAAGAGCTGTCATATGCAACCTACTTTTATTTTGTAGAATTTGGGAATATAACTAGGAACTGGTGGAGATTCAGAAAATGTTTATTTGATCATTTAAAGGACTTTAAAAGTGGAATATATATAGATATAGGTAGTTTGTCATTGGTGGGTTTAGAGAAGCTAGAGCTGTCACAAGAACTTGCATAATAGACTCACAATTGAATCAGATGTAGGTTTCTTCCAACTGTGAGTTTCTACTCTTGCTTGAGTATAGAAGAAAAGGCTTAATCCTGAATGGCTTAAGGGTGAATATGGAGAAGGAGTAGAAGGGCATTCAAGGTGTACAGACCTTTGGGAGTAAATGCAAAGAAACTTCCCGTACAGAGGTGTTTAAACATCACTCTATGCAAAAGTGAAAGTGAAAGTCACTCAATTGTGTCTGACTCTTTGCTACCCCATGGACAGTAGCCTGCCAGGCTCCTCTGTCCATGGAATTCTCCAGGCCAGAATACTGGTGTGGGTAGCCATTCCCTTCTCCAGGGATTGATGTCAAGTCTCCCTCATTGCAGACAGATTCTTTACTGTCTGTGCCCATCAAATATGTAGACTTTCTACATGGTAACCCTTGAGGCAAGGTGAAAAAGAGTCTGAGCAACTGTCATCACCCATGGGACTAGGATAATATCTCATTAGGTTATGGGATGCCTCACAAGGACTGTGACCAATAGTAAATAAAATTGCATCCAGTAATAATGTGTTTATGTAAGTTATATTCTGTAATGTTTTCTTGGAGAGGAATGATTTCTATTATAGCTATCATGCCAGAAACCACATACAAACCAGAGTTGACTTCAGCAGTAGCTCACAGTAGTCTACAATAATGACATAATAGTAGTGACCTTAAATTTATAATGTTTATTATATGTGATTTTTACAGTAATATTTCTAAAAAATTTATATACAATATTAATATTTTTAGTGGGTAAGAAAAAGCATGGTTACTGTAACACTTTTTGTAATAATCACTTATCTTACTGATTATTCAAAAAAATGATCAAATTGAAAACAAGTGATTACTAAAGTAAAATGAAGAACAATGCTACCCATATTCAAATTATAGAGTTACGTTTGATATATTTTTAAAATTTAATAATAAAGTAATTTTAACTTATGATTGCATTTTAATAGTATCCACTCTCTTGCCTAATAAATATAATTTCCAGTGGTCTGGAAACACAAACCAAAAGTCTTTAAGAGCAATTTTCATGGTTTCGAAACTAGTTATTTTTTTTCTCTTGTAAAATATACAGCATATCTGATATGAATCCACATACCAACTTATAAAATATGGGTAGGCACATAAAAGTGTGTGGATATGTATGGGAAGATCTTTCTTCATAAGTCCCACTGGGTGAACACTGTGAGAGGTATGAAAGCAAAGATAGTAAGATCTATTTGAAACCTACTGCAATTCTCTGCTAGTGTAAGACATCTCTTTCCAATAAAAATGATGATGTAGCAGAGTCTACTCTCTCTCTTGTCTCTTTGCATATGTTAGTCATTCCTTACAATATAGCCTAGGTATTATGAATCTATTTAATAGGTGAGAAAGTTGAAGTTAAATGACTGCTAATATCAGACACAGTAAGTAATGAGTTTTTTCCTTCTCAACAAAAAATGGGATAGATTGAATCAGAATAATAACAACAGAAAAATGATGGAGTAAGGATTCACATACTCAGATTAATGTCAATTAATGAAAAGATTGACAGGAGGGAGCTGTGAGATACCCAGCAAATTCAGCAAACTAGGTGACATGGGTTTGATTTCAATATTGTACAATATCAGATTTTGTCTCATATGTCTATGACGCTACCAAAACATTTTCATTTCATTTTTTTAAATCAAAGTTTTAAGCTTCCTGTTGTGTTTTATAACTATAACTCAAAATAAAATTTTACCATCCTTTGCCATTATGAGACAAAGAACTCTCATCACTGTGTAGGTTCATCAATAAAAGCTTGGTGTTGGATATATATTCACTAGTACATATAGAACGATAACCTAAATAATTGTTTTTCATTGTCAAAATCTCTATTCTCTATAGCAGAACAGTTATAATAGAAGAGAAATAGCCTTGACTATCCCAACAGGGAGGAAATTTGAAAAGTCCAAATTATTAAAGAATTGGGACACTCTGTTGGTCTATCATTACAAAAAAAAAACTCAAGTTGAGAAAAATAATGAGACTATTTTATACATGACTTTACAGAAGAGACATCTATTTTCAAAAGCAATGGATCTGTTCAATGATAACTGGCATATTTAGGCTTTCATTATTTTGTCACTTTCCCTTGTGTTTTCTGTGATATTTATACAAATGATTTTATATTTTGTAAAAGTTATGCTAAACACAAAGTAACCCAGTGGTTCAAATAATCATTTCTTTTCATTGCCTTCATCCAAAAATGTTCACAGGGTATTAACTTATAGGAATTCTCATATGCATTTTAAGGACAGTTTTAACTTTAAAATGAAGATGACACTATGGAGTCATAGAATGATATTTTTTCTTCTTCTTAATTATTTCTATTTTCTTTTTTTCTACCAAATGATAAATAATTTTCTTATAAGGATTAAAAAATATAAACGGAAAAGAAGGAGGGGTTTTACTGGTTTCTAAGAGGACTCTGAGAAAACTTCTAGGCTTAAGGTCAGGTATTCTGGCATCAGTTACTATCTCTGCCCCTTAAGATTGGTGATTTTTTTTTTAAGTCAAAAAAATCTCTTTTTGCCTCTGGATCTTAGGATATAAAATAACAACAGTATTAACTAAGTCAGCTTGTTGTCATGAGAAATAAACTGCATAATGCTTGGGAATTATTTTGGGGGTTGTAAATGTACAAATAAAAGGTAATGTTAAGGTGTCTATCTCCTCTTTAAATGAGCAATTCTTGTGAACATATGGCAGGGTTCCTGGGAGAGTAGGTGGTAAAAGGAACTAGATGAAACTGACGTTTTAGAAGATTTTACCCAAGTTGGAAAAGTGATATTTTCCTGTTGCAGAAGATGACATGGCAGAAGGGGACACCAGTGGTGACTGGTTGCCAGTATCCTGCAGCCCTCCGGTAGAATGGGAGCGCAACCACTCTTTGCCTTCTTCTTGGTTGGCCTGCCGAGACGATGGGGTGTATCTGCAAAACAGCACAGCTAAGACACTGCAGCACATCTCCAAGGGCAAGGCAATATCAGGACGAGAAAACAATTGAGAGGAGCTTACTATTTAGAGTGAACAACATTCTCAAACAGATTGAATCTAATTATAATTGCTTAGTTCTTCCAGATGATTTGACACCATCTGTTTGAATCTCACAGGAAAAAAAAAATAAAGGATTTTGAAAAGAAAATTATGTTCCTGTGAGATATGTGGTTGAAAATCATAAGCAACGAGCAGACAGCCAGGTTAATTGAGAAGGGCGCAAAAGCATGGTGTTTAGATGGGTGTGAAGAGGGTGAAAACACAAAGTAAATCCAGTAGACAGTAGTTGGCCAGAAGCCAAGGGAATTGGAGGGATGGTCACAATAAGACACAGGAAACAGAACACAAACTGACAGATCTTTTTTAAAGGAAAGGGAAAACATTTATTTGGTTAAAAATGCCACTTGACACCATGTCTGGATTTTTTTAAAAAATGGAAAGAGAAATAAGCTTCCTTTATTGGAAAATAAATTTCTGGAACAAAATCTTAAAATGGAATATTTGCAAACTGTTTGCTCTTGCTAAGAAACTGGAGAGGAGGAGGATAACAGATAAAGATCTAATAGGCCAGCATTCACTTTCGCCAGAGTAAGGAAATTCTTAGTTCCAAATAGCAGTCAACTTATCATGTTCGTATAGTGTCATACCTCTAGTCATAGTTCATTCCGTATCTTCCCATTAGATAAAAGTGTACAGTAAAAGATGGCCATGCATCACATTTTCATTTTATATTTTTTATGAACTGAATAATTATTTTGATATTATTATGTAACACTAGACTAATTCATGTCTGTACTGATTTGATAGATATTAGCACTTCTGAAAACAGAAAAAAAAGCTCCTCTGAGTTTTTACCAAAAGAATTCCGTAAAAATTATACCTTAATTACACTATTTGGTCTCTGATGATGAAAATAACTTTTCTTTGATTCAAATTAGAGCATCCTTCAACCTTTCAACATTCATTGGCCACAGGTGCAGACTGTAGGGGTTGAGGCTTTTGTAGGCATATGCCTCCAAGATATAAACATTAGGGAAACTGATTTTATTCTTCAGAAATGAGTTCTGAATTCTACTAAAATTGCTGCCACCCAAATAATGTCTTTTACATCACATTTAATTTTCTGAGTTTCGACCTCTACCAAAACTTCTACCTGAGGGCCATCTCACCAACTCCTCAGGCCAGAGAAAACATCAGGATTAAGAGTGAGCTCATCCTCGATGTCAGGTGCTTCTTTGCAAACAAAGAAAGAAAGAGGTAGAGAGACAGCACACAAAGTTTACATAACAACAGAGAAAGGCAGCAATTGTGCTGAGAGAAATATATACCTTAGTCCCTTTTTGGGTAGTGTATTTCTGTCAAGCTGCATGCTGTTAAAACAAAGAAAACCCCTAAGGACATAATGTACAAAAACTCTCCAAATTATACATCCAATATAATGACTCTGTTTGAAATCTGTTACACAAAATTAGGTTTTCTTTTTTTGTAAAAACATACTTAATGCTTAACTCATTGGAAAAGGTAAAACCAAAGGAGACTGGATTTCACTGTTGTAACGCATTCAATGATAAATTAGTGACAGGTCTATTTGAAGATAGATTAAATTATATATTCATATACTTCTCTAGATTCTATTTACCTAGTGTTATGGCAGGTTTTCCTTCCCCATGCAAATGACTAGATTTCTGCTATGATTTCACATTTAAGAGAATCATAGAGGAGGAATGAGAAAGATCTCTGCCTAAAGTGGCATGTTCCAACAGACAGAGATGTAATAAATCACCTTTCAATACTTATTTTTTGTATTTAAATGATCTTTAGTAAAAATAAAGGCAGATATATTCTTATTCACAGAAAAAGAAGAGAAATACATATCTGCTGGAAATGTAATCCTTTTGGCATCATTTATTTAAATATTTTATTACAATTAAACTATGCTATCTTCTCAAATTATAAATTAGATGTTTAAAAGGCTATGAGTTTTCAGTGTCTATTTTAAAGAATTCTCAGTTGATCCTAAAAAGGGAAGAAAGAATGTGTCTGGAGAAAATGAGAAGTGGCCTCCCTAAAAATAGAGGAAGAGGGTGTCAATAATTAAGTGGGACAAGTCTAGGAATTTCTGTTATAATCTCTGGCATATGGATAACCAAATAATCAAATTAATTTGGATTTGCAGAATGGTATCTCTCTTTCATTAAACTTCAAATGGTCAAAATTAAATACACAGGCTATGCATATGAGGATGATATAACATGAATGCCAACACAATGACTTGAAATTTAATCACTAAAAATCAAAGCTAAAATGTTTTCTTCTTTGGGTACTCCATTAATTAGCACTGCAATAGAAAGCATTCAAAGGCATCATCTTCTTTTACTTTATATACTGGGAATGTCCAAATAGGGTAATCACAAAATTATGTAGAGGCCAACTCTTGTATGTATCTTGACTCTAGATGCATTCTTAGTACATCTGCATCTTTAGTACAACAAAAAGGAATCATACTGAACAGCTATGAGAGTACTCTAAATATACACTCAATATGCTGAAGCATTGATATCGTCGTAAGCTGTTTTAAAGATTATCTCTTTCATGTGTGTGAATTTATTAAATTTTAACATCACAGAGAACAGTGAAAATAGGCATTGTTTTGCCCATGTTATTAACTGTGTAAGCATTATATGTCTGCATTGTACAGAGAATTTAATGAAAGGAAAATCAGAAAATAATTTATGTTTACCAATATAAGTTAAAATTTTAAGTAGAAATATCCGTTTGAATCTGGATATTAATGATTTTATAATATAGACACTTTTCACAAATGCTGAAAGGCTAAAAACTCTAATGCCTGCAGGAGCCAAGAGGGCAATGGGAATAAATGAAGGTGATATGTCATATCAACAATAGACTGAATAAAAGTTTGTGAAAGGTATTAGGCATTTTCAGTGACCTGTGGGACTTCCACAAATAACACAATTAAGATATATAGTCAAGGGCATTTCTGAAAGCTTTAGGTGTGCCAAGAAGCAAACAGCATTAATTTCATCAGGGAAAACCAGGCAGGTTTAAGATATATTCCTGGGGAAAAGAATCAATACCAAAATATCTGAGAAAGGATTTTCTAGGGAAGAGAATCCAGAGCCTTCTTGGCCAACAGAAATGCTTTCTCTTAAGTATATTAGGTAAGGAATGCCTTATTATGGTCATTTTAAGTTTAAAGGAAAACAGCAATTAATTAAATCATTGAGAAACATCTTGTAATGTAGTTTTAAAAGGGCTTAATAAAAATGTCACTAGAGTTGTAATTTTGTCTAAGAATTCATATCTGACAACTGATCTTTTTTTTTTCCCAATTCAACTAGGATTCCTAGCTATCCATTTGCTATTTTTTCAAAGAAATGCTAATAAAGTCAACTGAACATTTTACTCTGAGAATAAATGTAGAATCCATTTAGACTTGATCTTTAAATATGCTTAAACCATCCTAAGGAGCTGTGTCTTCCTGGAGCTCAAGCTAAATCGTTGTTGTGTCTTGAGAAAACATCATCCAATACGTAAAAACATGCTTTGAATTTTATTTAAATTGGCTAGTGGTGTATATGTATGCATCATACCAAGAAACTAACTAGTCAATTTTTTATAGATCCTTAACAGTTTTCACCTTCTGTAAATGTGGTAGTAACACCAAATAAAAGGCCCAGTATCAACAATCCGACATCCCTTTGCAAAGTGGCACTCTCACTGAAATTTAAAAAAAAAACAACAAACAACTGAATGCAGGGTTGGGGTAGGTACAGTGTGGGGAGGAGGGAGGTGAGGACGTCAGCAAGGCCTCCAGGAGAGCTCACCTTTCTGAGAGAGTAGATCTCACACTACCAGTTCTCATGAGCAGGCTCTGCACCTCATGAGCGCCTGTGGTCAGTCCAGACAGGGAGCCATGGTGGCTGAGGGGGAGGTCAATGGACTCAGAGCTCGTATGGAGGCTAGTCATGGACTGGTAACTTGGAGTGTCCTTGCTGCCCGCAGAGGAACTGCTCAGATTGGCAGCCCACACGAGACCCCCTGACGCGAAAGAGTGGACCGACGCTGGGCTGGATGCCAACGAGTGACTTAAGCTTATAACATCTGCAGTGAGGTCTGAGGGTTTATTGAAGAGAGGGCTGCTGCTGCCACTGAGCCCGCCAGCACTGCCCAGGCTGCCCGTGCCAGACGACGGCGACTCCAGACTGCCTTGCCGCGCTAATGTGGTACTAGGACTGGACATTACAGAGGAGGGTTTCACACCCTCAGTATTAGGTGCAGAGGCAGGTTTGCCACCTGCCTTGGCACCAAACAACCTAAAAGAAAAACAAATAACAACTTCAGTTGTTCTGAGAAACTAACATCCACATTTAATACTTAGGGTTATAGTACATAGAGCCAAGCGTGCTCTGGTGGACGGGCTACCGAGCACTTCCTGTCTCTATGTTAATGAACTTGATAAGCTTGAACTTCTTAATCTCTCTCTCATATTGCCATAGAGGGAAACTGGTACTGGGCTGCCATCCCGTTGATGGGGGGACGTGGGCCAAACAGAAGGAAGGGTAAGCCAAACATCAAAGTCCCTGGTTTCCACAGTTAAGTGATCATCAGAGTTTTTTGCGAAATTAAGTAGTTTGCACATACTTGCTACCTATTTATAGAACCATTATAATGAAACAACTTCTACGCATTCGGTATATAATATGAAATATTATTTTTTTCTTTGTTTTATTTTCTTCATGTTAACGGCTTATCCAAATTCTAGAAGGAATGCTTAAGGCAAAGTTTAGGAGGCTGTGTTGTATGGCTGATGGCCTAAGTGACTCTCAGAGAGCAGTTGGCTAGTAACAGCATTGAATACTGTCAGCAACATGTCAGTATGTCTATAGTTTCCCCAAGAAAGACCAAAGGGTTAGATTTCAGTTGCCAGTGCTATTCAAATACACATTTATAATAGTGATTTGAAACATGGTTGGTGCTAAGTTAGATATTGGAGTTTGTTCAGAAAACATTTTAGTTTTGTGAATGAAGCAGATGATATAATTGAATTTATGTAAATATGGAAATAAAGTGTGATATGAAAAATGACATAATGATCACTAATTAAGTTGCAATGAAATCGTTATTTCCTATAGTGAAATATTTTATGACGAATATGAGAAATTGTTTCATAGGTAATGGGCCACTGGAGGGCACTATTGGCTTTTACTTAAGCAACGGATATATTTACTCTCACTACAAGTGATTATTCGTTCCAATGAGAATCAACTTTTCAAAACACCACTTCTTCAGGATTAATATTTCTACTGAAGAATATAAAACCTCTAGGTCTTTCAATCATGTATCTGAGATTTCTGAAATGTAAAAGTAAATGTTTCAAGACACTCTATTTCCCAGATATCAAGGCTCTTGGTTTACTCAGTATAATAAAAGCAAACATTAAAAATACTAAATATAAACATGTAACGGATTATAAATGGCCTATAAATAATATTCTATCATTTCATAGACAAGGAGACAGACCCAGAATAATTTAACTGTCTGTTCCAAATCTTTACCTGTATGTATTTTCCTGCCACTTAAAACACATCAGTATTTAAAAACACTGATATTGGGAAGGAGAACTCTGTATATTGAATATCAAAGACAATCCCCATGCAGAAACCAAGTCCTACAGGTTATTCAAGTCATATCAATTAAAGCTGATGATGAGTTAGAAAACCTAGCACATTTCTTAGTTATAATCCTATACCAAGCATCTAAAGGTTTTCAAATTCTGTCAATCATATCATACCTTGATTTTCATTTCAGGATATGGTGCTACATAAATCTGTCCACTGTGATCCGGTACTGTATAAGGAACACAACTTCATCTACATTCATGGTTATCATCAGCTCTTTAAGAGCCAACAAGATAATAAACACTAGAAGTGGATAACAATAGTCATAAAGACATATTTTATTTTGTTATTAACT
Source organism: Giraffa tippelskirchi (assembly GCF_054371585.1). Lineage (NCBI taxonomy): Eukaryota > Metazoa > Chordata > Mammalia > Artiodactyla > Giraffidae > Giraffa > Giraffa tippelskirchi. The sequence continues at coordinate 110,216,698 of NC_137278.1, read as the reverse complement.
GTGTAAAGATGAAAATCTATTACAAGCTATTATTTTATCACTCCCCCTAGGTACTACCATCTGCTTTTACTCATAAATGCTGTTTGTTTTGCTGTGACAATAGTGAAACTGCAAAGTTGGAGCATTTCTCAAAATGAGCAATATTTTTCCACTAGCTATTTATAGCATTGGCTTCTGAAAACTCATCGTACTTAGAAACTGAGTTAGAGTCTCAGTTATACATATCATGCACTGAGGGTATACACATACATGCTGAGGATACACATCTTTTATAGGACAGGCTATGGGACACACACAGATCCTGAGATGAAGCATTATGTGCTGTCCCAGCAGCATTTTACGCTCTCTTACCTTCGGAATGTTGGTGAGGCAATGTCAGGGTACTTGGACCCTGGCTGCCTGAGCCCTTGTGTCCCACAGGCACTCGCAGATGTGGGGCTGGATTTGGGGGAACCTGACAAGGAAACGCTCTCTGAGTCCGAGACCGCCACCTTTTCTTTCTCCTTGTCTGTCTGGTTGGCAGTGACAGGGCTTGAGCGTCCGGAGCCGACCTTCGCGGGTTCTCTCAGTTTCGAGGTGGTGGCCCCTGCTGACTTGCTGCTGACGTTGGAGTCGATACTGCTGCTGCTGGACCTGTGACCCCCGCGGCCGGGAATGCCACTGGCGCTGGACTTGGACGGGCGGGGCAAGCTGCGGTACTGCAGGGAGGCTTTGGAGCTAACGTGCAGCCCAACATCATCCTGATTCTGTGACCCATCCAAGCTGGTTTTCCTCCCTGCATGTGACTTCCCACCGATGGCAGCAGATTTGGGGATTTTACCCAGTGTGGCTGAGCCGCTTGTTATGGTGGTTCCACTGCTAGTGATCATGGCAGAGGACCCGACTCCACTTGGCTTCTTAAATCCAAAAGAACCAGTGGCCGTTGATCTTCCAATGCCTGAGGGGGGCTTTTTCCCCTCATCTCCACTGCTCTTTCCTGCATCTGATGGAGATCTCTGTAGAGATGATCCTTTCAGGGGACTTTTTCCTTTCTCAGAAGCTTTGGCATCATCAGTTTTCCCTAATGAGTGAGAAATACACACATTTATGTGCCTGCACATTGTGATTTCACAATATTTCTTTAAACAGAGTGTAAAATGTGAATACACCTGTGTGTGTGCTCAGCTGCTCAGTCGTGTCTGACTCTTTGGGACCCCATGGTCTGTGGCCCCCCAGGCTCCTTTGTCCGTGGGATTCCCCAGTCAAGAATACTACAGTGAGTTCCTAGTTACTACTTCAGGGGATCTTCCTGACCCAGGGATTGAATTCACATCTGTGTCTCCTGCATTGGCAGGCGGATTCTTTACCACTGCGCCACCTCGGAAGCCCAAATATATTTTTTTTACTACTTAAATTCCTATTCATTATTTTAGCTCTAAATAGGCATGTATCCAATGTATTCAAAAGATTAAGTGCTGCTGCTGCTGCTGCTAAGTCGCTTCAGTCGTGTCCAACTCTGTGCGACCCCATAGACAGCAGCCCACCAGGCTCCTCTGTCCCGGGGATTCTCCAGGCAAGAACACTGGAGTGGGTTGCCATTTCCTTCTCCAATGCATGGAAGTGAAAAGTGAAAGTGAAATCGCTCAGTCAAGTCCAACTCCTAGGGACCACATGGACTGCAGCCTACCAGGCTCCTCCATCCATGGGATTTTCTAGGCAAGAGTACTGGAGTGGGTTGCCATTGCCTTCTCCAGATTAAGTACAAAGCTATAAAAATATGGCTGTTAGAGGAAAGTGACTAGAGATCAGGAAGATAAAATGAAAATGCATATTTTTGCTATGTATTATTGCCTTATAGCTTGCAACTCTCTTCCTTTATAAAGATACCACTTAATCTCATCAAACTAAGTGCTTGAAAAGAGTTCATCAGATGATTGTATTTGAAGTATCCTGTTACATTAGTACTTCAGGTGGCACTATTTATATGAGGCACTATTTTAAAAATAGGGAAAGAGTCTTTAAAAAAAAAGGATGGTACAAAAAAAAAGGAGAAATCTTTTACTCTATATTTTCCATCAAGTCTAATTTGGAAATGATGTTTCAAATCTCCAGCCTTCAAACCCATTAGATTAGTGTGACTTTTCTTATCTCTTAGAAGTGAAACATAGGGGAAGAGTTAACATAAATATTCCAAACTTTATAGAAAATCAGAATGAAAGCTATCTTATGTTTCTTAATAAGTTGGCTTGTTTTATTTCCACATGACCAGTAATGACTGTGGCAAAATAAAACACTCACCTCTAGAGGGTGATGATACGCCCTAGAGGATGCCTGGAGTGTTGTATTCATGTGGATGCATATGATAAGGCATGTGAAATTTAGACAGAACAAGTATTTATATGGAGTATTATAAGTATTATATAAATATAAATAATTATATTTTTGATATAATTATGAAAAGCTACTATTAAAGACAACAAAGATCAAATGGAAACAATTCAGCTTAACAGCTGCCAGCAGACCAGCCTACCAGGTGTCTTGAGAGCACCGGTCCCAGTTTTCTGCCTGGAGGGCGCTCCTCCTTGGGCTGACATGCCTCTTCTCCAGGACCCTGTCTGAGAAACAGCCAGGGAGGCTTTCTGCCCCGTCTTCTCAGGGTCTTCAGGAAGTCCAGAGGAAACACCCTTCCACTTGCCACCTCCATCCCCATGGCTGTCAAAGTCCTCCTCGGGTTTTTTCAGCTCCTCGGTGCTCTCCCAAGGCTCATCTGTTGCAGATCGTTTCTCTGAATCTGTCTTCAGCTATGAAGAAAATAGGACAGAAAAACTTTGTGCAGAAAAACCTATCAAGTGTGAATTGGGCCCTGGAATGTCCTTTCAGATAATTAGCTTAAAAAAAAAAAAAAAAAGCAGCAGTGATTTATATTTCAAAAGAATTCCAAAGATGCTTCTATTTTTATTCTCTCTTCATTTAAGTTTCATTAATTTTAGTTCTATAATTCTCACTTGCACATATTAGAGAATATCAGAAGAAATGTGTGCAGAAAACTTCAATTAAACTCTCCAGAGAGGAAGGCATTTTCTATGTCAAATCTAACAAGGAAAAGTAAGACAAGCTAAAACTTAATTATCTAATATTCATTCTCGACTCACCATTCTCAAGAGATTCAGCGATGCATCTCAGAGATCAATATAAAATGAATCAAGAACTACCCAAAATTAGACAATTAAAAAATCAATTTTGGATTCCTAAACAATTATATCAATATTATAAAGAAAGATATGCAACAGAAGGCTTCCTGTGTTAGATTGTAATCAATTGAAAAAATACATATACACAAGCCTCAGTGTATGTAATTACTTCAGACTAACAGGCTGTGCTATATTTTAATGCAATGAAACATAATTTGGGGAAAAGTCTGGCAGAAACCCTGGAGAAAGAAAGAAGGTGGTTCTCACCTGAGTGTTCTTTCGGGACGGGACAGTGGTATTGGAGTAAGAGCTGACAGAGGACGCTGTGTTCAGGTCATCAGCGCTGATGTTATCCAGGGCGTCGCTGAGACCGCTGCTCACGGAGCTACTGTCGTCCCAGCTAAAGACAGGCACCAGCAATGACTAAGCACAGGATGCACAACGCAATCGCCCGTATTTCCACTTAACGTGTATCATGTATTGGGAAAATAATTTCTATTTTTTTTTAATCTTATGATGAAAAATACTCACTTTTCATTTTTGGAAAATCATACTGTTAAGAACTGAGCACAAACCTGAGAATAACCTTATCAAAGGTTTGCTAAGAATCAGTGCCTAGAGCAGATACAGGGGAAATGTTTATAAAATGAGTAAAAATAATGTTGAGAACGGAAGAATTGATGCCTTTGAACTGTGGTGCTGGAGCAGACTCTTGAGATTCCCTTGGACAGCAAGGAGGTCAAACCAGTCAATCATAAAGGAAATCAATCCCAAATATTCATTGAAAGGACTGATGCTGAAGCTGAAGCTTCAATACTTTGGCCACCTGATGCGAAGAGCTGACTCATTGGAAAAGACCCTGATGCTGGGAAAGATTGAAGGCAGGAAGAGAAGGGGATGACAGAGGATGAGATAGTTGGAAGGCATCACTGACTCGATGGACATGAGTTTGAGCAAGCTCCTGGAGATGGTGAAGGACAGGGAAGCTGGGCATGCTGAAATCCATGAGGTTGCAACGAGCTGGACATGACTAAGCAACTGAACAACAACAAAAATTATTGCTACAAATACTGCAAAGCATCAGGAAAAAAAAAATTATACCCATAACCTTTGTTTTTCCCCCTGAGAAGGCAATCAAGAGTCATATAGCATGTGAGAATCCATACTTTCTGTTAAAAAGTAAAAAGAAACACACACACACACAACTTGTGCTTTAGTCAGGAACCAGAAAATCATTCCTCATTCTTTCTCCCACCAATAACTACTTCCAACGATTTACCAAATCTTGAAGATTGAGACTTATATTATCATAGCATTCCTCTTGCAATACTTTATGATTTCTAACCTGGACAACATACCATATTCTTTCATCTGGCCTTCCTGTCGTCAGTCCTTCTCAATAAACTTCACCTGGTAAACTTGGGTCAATGTTCAGAAGTTCACATGTAGCTATGTCACTCCCTTACTTAATACACTTCAAAGACTTCTCTTTACCAAAGCTGTAGGTTCCACAGTATAATGCTCCTTCCCTTCAAGGTGCACAAAGGAATCATTTGGGGAATAAGGAAAGTATCTGAAATTCTGAATAAATCTGTTCTCAATCGAAAGAAGAATAAATAAAATAGGCTATATCAATATTCATGTGCAGACTACCACGGGATCTCTACATGTCAGATGATGCAGAAGTCATGTAGGCTGACCAGGGTCACCTGATGAGAATGGGAACTCCAGAGAGTAAAGAGGTGAACCATAGCTCTCACTTACTGGCTGGTTCTCAGTCTCCTGTGAAATACCGCTGCTCACCGGAACTCTAGTAATTGGTTTGTGTAAACTGGATACACATATCACATACAGACAAAAGTGAAGTCTCATAAAATAGACAAATGGCTTTAAAAAACCATCTGCAAATAATCCACACAAAGAAGAGACTATGCATAATGAAAGGACAACCTAACCGCAAAGGAATGGTAAACTGGTAACTTTTCCTACTCTTCCATGTGTACTTTCTGAGTCACACCATACATTAAAAATAATACGGATGGCTTGAGATCATAGAGCAAACTGACTAGAAAAGTAATTATCAAGAAGAAAATTTGAAATGTGAATTTATAGCAAATACTGTTATTGATGAGCTGTCCCTAGGTGAGTATTTTGCTGAGATAGAGCCACTGAGAGCATAAAACATGACCAAACACATTTATAAATCATATTATTACCAATAATAATTATATTTTTAATCACAGCAAAAGGATATTTTGTTCCACTGTAGGAAATACCTGCCATTTGTGACTGCTCTAATCTTTTGAATATCTTTCCCACATCTTATTTTGATAATTTCCCACATTAGGAGTCTTAGTTTCTCAAGACAGAATGTAAGAAACTCACATTTCCAGATTTCCTTATAGACAGATATGACATGTAACACAGGGCCTACACATGCACCCATAGTCACAAATGAGAAAAATAATCTTCTGGCAAACATAGTAGTAGTCATTCGATTTTTCTCTTATAAACTCTGGCAGATATCTGGTCTCTAGTTCCAGGGCTCAGAGGTTCCTGGTAGAGGAAGAAGTGATGCCCTAGATCTGTGGTTGGCTAAAAGCCTGCAAAGAGCCTCATTATCCAATCACCCCAATTATTCCAACAACCTTTTTATATCACTTCATTCCTTAAATTAGATAGAATATGTAGTTTGAAACTAAGAACCTCTATCAATAATTCATAATTTTAAAAATAATATTTCTTCTTTCATATATCCTCTAAATTTTTTTTAATGTTTATATATGCTATATAATACATATACTGGGTTTCCCAGGTGGCACAAGTGGTAAAGAACCTGCCTCCCAATGCAGGAGACATAAGAGACGTGGGTTTGATCCCTGGGTCAGGAAGATCCCCTGAAGGAGGGCATGACAGCCCACTCCAGTATCTTTGCCTGGAGAATCCCATGATCAGAGGAGCCTAGCGGGGTATGGTCTGCAGGGTCGCAAACAGTTGGACATAACTGAAGCAATTTAGCATAGCATAAGTTGGTGATGGACAGGGAGGCCTGGTGTGCTGCGATTCGTGGGGTCACAAGGAGTCGGACACGACTGAGCAACTGAACTGAACTGAACTGAATACGTATATTCTCACAGGAACGCATGCATATAATTATAAAATTTTAAATATACATACTTGAGCAACTACTTATCTATTTAAGTAGTTACTTAATTAGATTACTCAATTACTAATTGCTATCTAATTAAGCAATTACTTATCAGATTCCTTTAAAAGACATATGGCTTTCTGGATTATGTAGCCCTAGACTACCTCTTCAGCTGCAACTCTCCATCCCCTGCCTGACTGTGTGCACTTTGACTTACAGCTGCATTCAGTTCCCATCACCATCACTTTGTCTGCCTTTGATCAAGCTACCCTCTGGCCTACTTGACTACGTTATACTTGCCCTATAAAGCAATTCGAGCAACTATCTTCAGGATAAATTAGGTAGCGTCCTCTTTGCATTGCCATAATACTAACGCACAGACTTCTAGGACTGGGTGTAGCACACTGTTTCACTAATCTACAAAAATGTGTATAAATGGATCATTAGCCCATGAGTTTTCTGAGCACGGAGCTGTGTGATAGTTTTCTTTGAATTTCTACTATTTGGCAATTTTTACTATATGGCAATGACTGACATAAATGTTGAATAAATTCTCATGTTTTATTGAGATTAAAAGAAATAAAATTATAGAGGTAATCTTTCATACTCATATGAAATGGAGTTTTAAGAAATACTTACCACAATATATTAAGTACTCAAAGAAAATTAAACAAAAAGGAAATTTTACCTGTTTTAAAAATGAATCTTTTTAAGGTAACTATTTCTCTGGCAAGGAAGACAGAATCAACATTTCTAACTATAGCTTTCACCAATGTAAATCCTAGCATTTGCAACTCAAAGTTAAATGCAACAACTCTTACGGAATTTAAAAAATCACTTATGTTTTAAAGACATTTAAAGTCTCAAATGATCACAATGGCTTTGTGGTTAAAATAATATAAATGAGAGAATCCAAAATAAGATATAGATTTTCAATCTCTCAACAGAAAAATAAAAAATATATCAAATTAAGAAATATCATAGACATGAACAATCTGAATTTATCTTGGTGTAATGGAAAGAACAATGGATTCCTAAAATTAAAGTTTTTCATGTGAGCCTTTATTAGAGGCACATAGCTAGTCTTGCTATTCTGATCTCCCTATCTCACAGGGTAGCATGGGAAGCAAATGAATCATTTATATGAACCATTTTATAATACTTTACACTTTTCCATCTCCTCAAACTGCTTTACCTCCAAGATCTCAAATGCTGCAGTCTCATTTTTTGATCACAATCTTCCATATTTTCAGCATTCTAAAATCTACTGATTCCTAATTTTAAGACTATTTTATAGCTACTTCCTGTTGTCTACTTTTAATGGCCTTGTGTTTTTTACGCCACTGATCTATTTATTGAATGATGCAGGACCCAAAGATGCTAGAACAAAAGGATTGCTAAAGTGAGAAGTACTCTCTAGTTCTTGCTGCCATAGTGGTCTTCCATACCTGCCTTGACTCTGTTAATTAAACGTGTTTTCCCTATTACTATTTTGGAAAATGACAACATAGTCAATTAATGAGAATGACTAATATAAAAATATTATTATATATTTTATAATATGTAATAATGACTGCATATAGATTCAAGTTACGTAACTTCAGGTGATTTCACAGCTGAGGTTAGATTTCTCAGAAATTCTGACTAATCCAAAAGTGATTTTCTTCAGATTCCAATGATATAGCTTTGTTTCTCTCTTCTTTCTCTGGATTCCATGATCTTCCTCCTAGTACTTTAGTGAAACTGCTTTCACAAAAGTCAATAAATCCATGGACTGAGTGCTTACTATGTGTCCTACTCTTCTAAATAGTTAATGCTGCTGCTGCTGCTGCTGCTAAGTCGTTTCAGTCACGTCCGACTCTGTGTGACCCCATAGATGGCAGCCCACCAGGCTCCTCCATCCCTGGGATTCTCCAGGCATGAATACTGGAGTGGGTTGCCATTTCCTTCTCCAGTGCATGAAAGGGAAAAGTGAAAGTGAAGTCGCTCAGTCGTGTCTGACTCTTAGCGACCCCATGGACTGTAGCCTACCAGGCTCCTCCATCCCTGGGATTCTCCAGGCATGAATACTGGAGTGGGTTGCCATTTCCTTCTCCAATGCACGCATGCATGCTAAGTTGCTTCAGTCGTGTCTGACTCTGTGACCCTATGGACAGCGGCCCACCAGGCTCCTCTGTCCACGGGATTCCCTAGGCAAGAATACTGGAGTGGGTTGCTGTTTCCTTCTCCAAAATACTTAATATATATTATCTAATTCCCAAACGAAGCCAAGAGACAGGCATTATATAGAAAAGGGGTTCAGGTAGTTTGAATGATGGAGCTGGGATGTGAACCCAGGAATTTTGCCCTAAAACTTGGTCAGCACCTCTCTCCCTTGCCTCCCATCTTCTCACCCCTTATATCTTGAAATAAACCAATGATGAGCCTTTAGAGGCTCTTTGCAAAGTTCACCAGTTCACAGAACTCTTTACTTTTCTCTTTTTGTGATTCCTTTGAATCCCTCAAAATTCAGAACTTCATCTTAAATCACCTTAGATTCTTTCCTGGAAATTTCTTAGTCTCTCACAACTTCAATATCACCTCCATGATGATGATACTCAAGTTTGCATCTCTAATTCAGACTTCTTTCTTGATTTATTGATCAGCCTTTCCAGCCTTCTACTGAACAGTTTCTCAAGGATATCCTATTCACATCTCAAATTCAGTCTACCTAGATCCCACCATTTCTCTTTAAAAACTCTTCTCCCTTTCAGTTACTGACTACTTGTTTATCCTTCTTCAAAATATACTGCTAGTATCTCTCTTCTCTCACCTGGATTCACTGTTAAGTTGTTTCTTATCCTGTAAAGTCTGTGTCAGCTACAGGTGACATGGCCCTCCTTGTGTTCTGTATTATCAGTGTGTATACTCCTTCCATCAGAGCTGTTAGTAAGAATCTGCTCTTATTCATTAAGTGATTAATAAATTACAGCTCCTCTCCTTTGAAGAACTCACTGTGTATTCTGGAGGGCAAACATGTAAGCAGACCATTATAATACAAAATGGTAGGATTGTAATAGAGATGAACGGTAAATATGTGGCAGGACAGCACCCCTACCACTCATTAGAAGAGTTCAAGCATTTCTTCCAGACAGGGATACTGCAGCGTGATCAGAGGAAATAAATGTTAATCACTGTATCAGAGCATATATCGCTTGTTATGCCACTATTTCGGTGTTTTCCCATCTTCTTGGTCATAATCTGTATTACCCGATGTCAGAGACTGTATGACATTTATCTTCATAATTCTAGCATATAACATGGTGTCAACCATTGAACAGACGACTAGTAGATGTTTGTTAAATAAAACAGTTTTACTTTTGAGAATACTGCCTCCATCCAATAATGTTAAGTTATACTAAATGTAATAATAAATGTAGAATTTGAGAAAAAAATTTGTTCAACATATCTCTTTGCTAAATAATCTTAAAGGAACACCTTTTGATTGATGACAACATGATTTTCTCATCTTAAGTTTCTGTGTTTTGACTTTCATCTTTGGTTTATGAGAACCAGAATTCTCCCTAGGTAGGATGCAATTAATCTTGTTAATTATGGCACACTTACTTAAGTGAAAAACTCTGTAGAAAATAGCCTTTTTAACTGACAAAAATGTTAATTTACTTAAATAATTAGCTCCAAGTAGTATGTCTCAAACTCAATATATTTTCATCTTTTCATTTTTAATTTCATTAAGATGTTCTAAGAATTCATGACTATATTTTTTTTATAAAAGAGCAAGTCTTTATCTTCTCCAAGTTACAGATCTATTGCTCTGCTAAGCTTTTCTCAACAAACTAGGACAGTTAAAAAAAAAATACAAATCTGTGTATCTTATACACACAGTTTGCATTTACACATTGAGTTATTTCCAGTTTTAAAATACTATGAATAAAGCTGTTAAGAACATTCACATACACTCCATTTATGTGACATTCTAGAAAAGCAAAACTACAGATATGTAGGACAAATCGGTGACTGCCAGTGGATAGGAGTATGGGAAGATCTGTGGAGATTGTTACACAACTTGATGCATATGTCAAAATTCTGAACTATAGAAAAAAATTATTGTATGTAAAGTTTTTAAAAAGTTGCTGTTGGTAAATCACAATTTGGATATCAGTAGATTACTAATTATTCTAAGAAGAAAGTGACTCTCTTGGCATGTCTTTAATGTTTATATTTTTAAAGATTAATTATTGACTATGCCAAAGCCTTGACTGTGTGGATCACAATAAACTGTGGAAGATTCTTCAAGAGATGGGAATACCAGACCACCTGACCTGCTTCCTGAGAAATTTGTATGCAGGTCAAGAAGCAACAGAAATGGACATGGGACAACAGACTGGTTCCAAATCAGGAAAGGATTATGCCAAGGCTGTATACTGTCACCCTGCTTATTTAACTTATATGCAGAGTACATCATGAGAAACGCTGGGCTGGATGAAGCACAAGCTGGAATCAAGGTTGCTGGGAGAAATATTAATAACCTCATATATGCAGATGACACCACCCTTACAGCAGAGTGAAGAAGAACTAGAGTCTCTTGATGAAAGTGAAAGAGGAGAGTGAAAAAGTTGGCTTAAAGCTCAACATTCAGAAAAGTAAGATCATGGCGTCCAGTCCCAACACTTCATGAAAAATCAGTCAGTCATTCAGTTCAGTCGCTCAGTCGTGTCCACCTCTTTGCGACCCCATGAACTGCAGCACGCCAGGCCTCCCTGTCCATCACCAACTCCCGGAGCCTACCCAAACCCATGTCCATCGAGTCAGTGATGCCATGCAACCATCTCATCCTCTGTTGTCCCCTTCTCCTCCTGCCCCCAGTCCTACCCAGAATTAGGGTCTTTTCCAATGAGTCAACTCTTCACATGAGGTGGCCAAAGTATTGGAGTTTCAGCTTCAACATCAGTCCTTCCAATGAGCACCCAGGATTGGTCTCCTTTAGGATGGATTGATTGGACCTCCTTGCAGTCCAAGGGATGGGGAAATAGTGGAAACAGTGACAGACTTTATTTTTTTGAGCTCCCAAATCACTGCAGATGGTGACTGCAGCCATGCAATTACAAGACGCTTGCTCTCTGGAAGAAAAATTTTGACCAACCTAGACAGCATATTAAAAAGCAGAGACATTACTTTGCCAGCAAAGATCTGTCTAGTCAAAGCTATGGTTTTTCCAGTAGTCATGTATGGATGGGAGAGTGTACTATAAAGAAAGCTGAGCACCGAAGAACTGATGCTTTTGAACTGTGTGTTGGAGACTCTTGAGAGTCCCTTGAACTGCAAGGAGATCCAACCAGTCCATCCTAAAGGAAATCAGTCCTGAATATTCATTGGAAGGACCAACGCTGAAGCTGAAATGCCAATGCTTTGCCCACCTGATGTGAAGAACTGACTCATTGGAAAAGACCCTGATGCCGGGGAAGATTGAAGGCAGGAGGAGAAGGGGACAACAGAGGATGAGATGGTTGGATGGCATCACTGACTCAATGAACATGAGTTTGAGTAAACTCCAGGAGTTGGTGATGACAGGGAGGCCTGGCGTGCTGCAGTCCATGGGGTTGCAAAGAGTCGGACATGCCTGAGTGACTGAACTGAACTGAATTGAATAACTCAGTGAAGTTGGGGATCTATTTTATTTATTTGGCTAAGCACTTGTGGCTCTGACACTTACGTTTAACCCTGGATTTACACTGAGAAGCAAATATATGTGGCATATATTCAAAATCTTTTGGTTTTTTGCTTTTTATGTTGAAGAATTCTGAAATATTAAGTAAATAAATGTTAACATAATTTTACAGATATATAACTAATTTCAGGGGAAAATGCTAGTGTTGTTGGTCAGTAATTTTTCAACACACACATGGATGATAAGCAAATCCATCGTTTTTATACATGATTTAAACAAAGTTGGCCATTGGTAAATAACATAGATAACATAATAAAGTGTTCACTCCAGTGCTTGATTCTGGGGACATCTCACACATATAGTCCAATACATTAGTTGCAGTTAGGCTCTGCAGACACAGACAAATGTGGAGATTCCCATGTATTCCATGAGTGTCTATTATAAAATGGGGATTTTTTAGTTATAAGTGAGGTGGCAATAACAGAAAAAACATAGAGGCTAGAAGATAAGGGAAATATTCAATTCTGTCAGAGGTCCAATGTTAAGAATCTCATAAGATAATCATACTGAGAAAAATAGGCTGCTTTCTTCCAACCTAAATATAATAAATGATAAAGTACAACTATGTGATATAATATGGTATAATATACGATAAAGTACAAGTTCTAAAGGATTTTGCTATATATTTCTTAAGACAAGTAACTTTTTCATGAAAATAAAAGAGGAGCCTCTGTAGTTATTTTTAAGACCATCAGGTGAAAACTTCTCGATATGCTTTCTGTTTCTAAGGCAAAAGTAAATAACATTTGCCTAAGAAAATAAAGGTACCACTTAAAACTCTATCACATTCTGGGATAGCTTTGTTTTTCATTTCCACTGTTTATGCCAATTTCCATAATACACATAAAAAGATAACAGTTATCTTAAAATATTTAGACATAATGATCTTTGCAATAATAATCTTAAAAATACTGACAATCAACTGTTGAGGCTTTGCAGTTTGGTACTAACATGTTAAGTCAATGATCTTTTCCTCAAAACTAAATGAGCATAAAACCACTTAGACCTATTCAATTTTACATTTTTTTTTTTTTAATCAGCAAGCACAATGCACTACCTGCCAAATTTGAGTACTGCAACCACTGAAGTGTAAATTCTACATTACTTTAGGGTCACTGATAGAAAGCAATGGTGTGTATCTCACCATTGAGATAGCAAAGATTCATTCAGCATTTCCCAGGAAAAATATTTTATCACCAAGAAAAAAAGAATGAGGCATTAAAAAAGATTTTATAATTGGAGAAACCTAAGTATATAATAACATCAATATACTAAACACAATTTTATGTTAAAACTAGTCCTTTCAACCTATAAAATGAACATGGTCTTCTTTGAGTTTTTTTAAAAATGTCCTCCTTTCAAAGGTATTCTGTCCTTCCACTGCTCATTAACTCTGCAGTGGAGTATAAGCAACTGGTTTATAATCCAGTTGAAATGTCATTTCCTCTATGAACCCTTCTAGGATTTCGAAGGACACATTAACTCTTCCCTGTCTGTATTTACTACCAGTGTGCTTCTACGGTCCTGTAATTTGTCTGCTTGCAATGTAGGTAAAGCTACAGGACTGTGGTAAGGGCAAAGCGAGCGGCTTTTCTCCTAGTCTCAGTGTTCAGGCTGGCATCTGGCCCATGGTAGGTTCTTAATGTTTGTGGGATAAATCAATTGTGAGTGAAAAAATGTTGACTGCCCGTAGCAGTAAACAAAGAATGTTGCAATCATCAAACCTCTAGAGTGAGCCCTGAGGGAACTCGGGAGAGAAACAGCATGGCTTCCACCAAGCCATCAGCCACCGCAGCCACTCCCCGGCAGTGCACCCTGAGGAGACTCAGGAGGGAAACACAGGATATGGATCCCAAGTAGCTGAGGTACACATCAAAGAATGATTTCAAAGAGCCCAGCGTTTTGCATCTTCTTGTACACAGAAAAGCATTATATTGGGTCACTTGAGATGTCTGGTTTTCTTTTAGTAACAGTAATATTTTGATGTTCTGACTACCTGTGTTTGTTGCAAAAACTCGGGTATATCTTGGCTCCTCCCTTACTTCTTTGGAATAGTCTCTCAAAGCTACCTGAGAATCTGTGTCCCAGACTGAAGTCCTCAGTTTTTTCTACAAAATAAAACATAATTGTGGTGACCCAAGGGTGAAAGAGCAGATAAAACCAAGGAGGGTCTTGGAATGCAGGAATAGCAAAACCAGACCCTTACTGTCCTTCCCTCCCCCATGTTGTAACTATTAACGGATTTAAGGTCCTCCTGAGCAGTATAAACTGCCTCCCCTCCTACCCTATAGGGAGAAGTTATTTGCCTCATTCTTTCCCCACTCAGTATATGTGCCTCATCCAATCAGCAAATGACCCACAGGACTCCCATCCCACTCCTTGTCCTGGGTATAAAAGTGGACTAAGGACCCCTGTTCAACGTCGGTTCTCCCTTGAGCTGGCCCTCTGTTCTAACAGCATCTCCCACTCTAGTAAGCTTTATTTCCCTGTTATTCTGTCTCATGTCTGGAAATTCTTTTCCAACCTGCGCCTGGACCACGACAATAATTTCAATGCTTAGGGTGTGCATCTTTCTCAAACGACACAATAAATTATCTACAACCTTAATCTATGATTCATTTACTCATTCTAACACTTAAATGTGTGCATCGTTATGAATTGTGGTTAAAAAAACCAATGTGATTATATGAGAAAAAAAACAATCAGAAGGACCTATTATGTCAGGTGAATAAAGAACAGCCTCTTTGAGGAGGCAGTTGAAGACAGTCATTAAGCAGGTGAGTGAAGGGTAAAGGAAAGCCATCTGTGAAAGCGGTGGAGAAGACAACAACACAGGGAGAGGAGACAGCGAGTGTAAAGACCCAGAAGCAGCAAAGGTCAAAGGGCAGCAGGACCATGCAGCCCCAAGCAAGGGAAAAGTGTCAGTTCTGAGACTGGGAAGTAGGCAGGGCCAGCTCTTGAAGGATCTTCTAGACAATGTTAAGACATTAGAGTTCCTTGGAAGTATGAAAGAAATTCATCAAATAATTCCAAGCCATGAAATGACATGAGCAGATCTAAAGTTTAAAAATAATACTTCAGTGTTATGAGTATATTAGAAGTAAGGAGGAATAGTATTGGGAAGCTCAGTGAAGAGGTTATTATAATATCTGTCAGTTTTTGATGGGGGGTTTAAAAGTAAATTAAAAGAAGGCAGTCTGGGGGTTCCATGGTGGTGCAGTGGCTAAGGTTTTGTGCTTCCAGTGCAGGGAACCTGGGTTCGATACCTGGTCAGGGAACTAGAACCCACATGCTGCAAACTAAGACTCAGAGAAGATAAATAAATAAAATTTTACAAAATGAAGGCAGTTTCAATATATATTTGAAGGTAGAAATGACAGGATCTGCTGTTGGCTGGTGTGACATAATAAGCAATATATATTTGGTTTCTATTCCCAGTTCCTTATGCAGAGCTCCTCAGAGTTTTGTAATTTTTTTAGGTGATAAGTATGCCAGGATCACCTTTTGTTCTAATATTTGGTCTTGTACTCCAGTTTCTAATGCAGAACTCCTCAATTCCCTAGAATCTTCTGGGTGATAGGAGCATCTTTTGTTCTAATAAGACAACTCTTGGTTGGCTCTTGGATGGTCCATTGGTCTTTTTCTTTTAAACCACAATTAAAAATTCCTTGCACTTGTGTATTAGAATGAGTGAATGTATTACACATTAAGGCCTTAGTTTGTGACTATGTAAGACTAGATCATTTACTGATTTATCTCACACCTCATTTCTTTGGGAGGGAGAGGGGCTGAAGACTAAGTTAATGTATCATGCCTACCTAACAAAGCCTCTGTAAAAATCCATAAATTATGAGGTTCAGAGAGCTTCCAGGTTAACATACAGAGGTGCTTAGACAGTAGGTTGTCAAGAGAGAGCTTGGATGTTTCATGTTCCTTCTCTCTACCTTGCTCTATCCAACTCTTCAGTTGGTTATTCATCGATATCCTTTATCATATACTTTATAATAAACCAGCAAATAGAAGTAAATGTTTCCGTGAGTTTTGTGAGTCATTCTAGCAAATTATAGAACCTGAAGAGGGTCATAGAAACCTCCAATTTATAGCTGGTCAGTCAGAAATAGGAGGCTTGGGCTTGCAATTGGCATCTGAAGTGGGGGCAATCTTATGGGACTGAGCCTTTAGCTTTGTGGCATCAGATGCAAATTCCAGGTAGATAGGGCCAGAACTGAGCTGAACTGAATATAGGATACAGTTCAGTTCAGTTCAGTAGCTCACTCGTGTCCAACTCTTTGCGACCCCATGAATTGCAGCACGCCAGGCCTCCCTGTCCATCACCATCTCCTGAAGTCTACCCAAACCTGTGTCCATCGAGTTGGTGATGCCATCCAGTCATCTCATCCTCTGTCGTCCCATTCTCCTCCTGCCCCCAATCCTTCCTAGCATTAGGGTCTTTTCCAATGAGTCAACTCTTCGCATGAGGTGGCCAAAGTATTGGAGTTTCAGCTTCAACATCAGTCCTTCCAATGAACACCCAGGATTGATCTCCTTTAGGATGGACTGGTTGGATCTCCTTGCAGTCCAAGGGACTCTCAAGAGTCTTCTCAAACACCACAGTTCAAAAGCATCAATTCTTCTGCACTCAGCTTTCTTCATCATCCAACTCTCACATCCATACGTGACCACTGAAAAAACCATAGCCTTGACTAGACGGACCTTTGTTGGCAAAGTAATGTCTCTGCTTTTCAATATGCTATCTAGGTTGGTCATAACCTTCCTTCCAAGGAGTAAGCGTCTTTTAATTTCATGGCTGCAATCACCATCAGCAGTGATTTTGGAGCCCAAAAAAATAAAGTCTGACACTGTTTCCACTGTTTCCTCACCTATTTCCCATGAAATGATGGGACCAGATGCCATGATCTTAGTTTTCCGAACGTTGAGCTTTAAGCCAACTTTTTCACTCTCCTCTTTCACTTTCATCAAGAAGCTCTTTAGTTCTTCTTTGCTTTCTGCCATAAGGGTGGTGTCATCTGCACATCTGAGGTTATTAATATTTCTCCTGGCAATCTTGATTCCAGCTTGTGTTTCTTCCAGCCCAGCATTTCTCATGATGTACTCTGCATATAAGTTAAATAAGCAGGGTGACAATATACAGCCTAGCTGGTGTCAAAGAATTGGTTGGTGTGGGAAAAAAGAAAACAGCAAACATTTGCTGTCAGAAGTATTTAGTGAGTGAGTTAGATAGAAAACAGAAGTTTTCCTTCAGTTGGAATGCGGTAAGAGAAAGAAAAGACTAGATCTCTTGTACAGTTTCTACTGGCAATACAGGTATGAATGGATTTTTGGAAAATAAAGAATCCATCAACAGAACACAAAGTATAATTTCATCTTAAATTTTGTTTGCACTTAGTACCATTATTTTTATATATCAAGGGAAACTTATGTGAGTTTAACATCATAGTTTAAGTGCACGACTCTCGGCAAAACTGGCAATTCACATAAACATGAAGTTTAAATTTCTCCATTTTCATTATTTTTAGTGTGTACAACATGCTATATATTTATCCATGAAATATTTATTGGATAGACTACCATTATTCTGTGGGGGTTTTGGATAAGGAGTGCATCAATAAACTCTATTCACTGGCCTTTTCATTCCCCTTTCTTTTTTCTAGAAAACAAATAATGAATATTTAGTTATTCTATTATGGCATCAGATAGGGTAAGATGAATATTTAGTTATTCTATTATGGCATCAGATAGGGTAAGATAAACAAAAAATAAAAAGCTCTTGTTCTTTATAAAAGAAAGCCCTATGTAGATTTGATTAAATATGATGAATGATGTTAGCTTGAAATGAATCTATGTAATCAGGCAGATATTAAGAATTAATGGTATCAGAGGCAGATGAGAAACATCTATTTTTGTTTTTATTATTATACAGGCTGATACCATAAGACATAAAATAATCTTATTAAAATTATTTTTCTGAAACACATCACTGGAACAATGCTTATTATGGTTTTGCTAGTTGATTTCAAAGCCTTCTTTAATGATTCTGTTACATAGTTGAAAAGTGTAGAAGCTTCTTTAAAGGTTTCCTATTAGTGATAAACTGAGAATATAACATATAACTCATATGAAAACTAACTCGGGTTAAGATCTACTTAGTATCTTTTTATATCTTATATGAATTAAAAAACCAGTATATACTCATTGTTGCAAACTCAGAAGTCCAGAAATATATAAAGAGACAAAGCTTTTAATTTATCTGTAATCTCACTAGAAGTACCCACCAACATTTTGTGATTTCTGTTAAGTCATTTTCTGGATGTATAATATATACATATGTAAACTGATCTTGTTGAGACATTGTTGATTATACCTGAGGGCATATCTGATTGTACCTTCTTCATTTGTATTACCTTATGATGATTTTTAATATCTTTAAATTTTCTTTGATATAATTATATCAACTATCATATATTTTACCATTTCCATTTTAGGATATATGAAATACTTTATAATTTTTTTTACTATCGTAAATAACACTTCAATGAATATTTGTATGTAAGTATTTAGGTTATATTTACAGTTATTTTCTTAGGATAAAGTCCTAGAAAGAGAATTAATGATTCACAAAATACAAACATTTCAAGCACTGCAGATGCAGCATAATATATGCTCCTGCCAGCCATAAGAGTGCCAATCTTACAAAACTCTGGATACTTCCAAGTACGTGGTTTCCTTCAGTAATTCAAAAGTTTTGAGATGTGAAATAGCTGCTTAACGTAGTCTTAATTAAATTGATCAAATTGTAAGTGGGATTACACTTTCTATAGGCTTATTAGCTAATTTTATATCCATAAATTGTCTATGTTTTTGTATATTTTTCCAACAGAGTTTAAACAACAATAAGAAAAAAAATCTAATAATGTTTTTATATATTAAAAATGTTTCAAATATTTTCGCAATCTATTTCATGGTTTTTACTTTTATTTATTACATTTTAATATATAGAGTTGAAAAAAATCCATCTTTGATCTTTTCTCCAATTTCTCCCAGGAAATTTTGCATGTATAATTTGATCTCTCTGCCTCTTTCTTTTTATATACTATTGTTATGGTCAAGTGAGAAAACTACTTTTTTTAAAAAAACAGCCAGTGAATTTCATAGACATCATTTATTGATAACTGTTCCTTTCTATTTATTATTATAGTTCACTTCCCGAGTCTTAATGCATGCTATTTTTAAAAATGATTATCAGATATGTTCCACTGACTTACCTGTTGGTTTTTGCAGTGATACATGCTGTTCTAGTACAGTCAGGTACAGAGTTGTGTTGTTCTTTTTTTACACAGTTAAGACTACAATTTCAAAATATTTATATATATATATGTCTAGATAGATAGATACATATATATATATGTATATATATATATATATATATATATAACTAAGAATTGAAGCCTTTAAAAAACCTTCTCAAAATTACACTCATTAGCTATTTTTCTAAAAATTATTGCCATTTATAGCCACAAGGGCTTCCTTTGTGGTTCAGCTAGTAAAAAAATCTGCCTGCTATGCAGGAGACCTGGGTTCTATCCCTGGGTTGGGAAGATCCCCTGGAGGAGGGAAAGGCTACCCACTCTAGTATTCTGGTCTAGAGAATTCCATAGACTGTATAGTCCATGGGGTTGCAGAGTCGGACACGACTGAGTGACTTTCACTTTCACTTTCATAGCTTTATTCAGTTATTAGTGCATGAAAAGTTAACTGAATGATATCATTATCACAGATACTGAGAATAGAAAAATCAATAGAATATGATAAAGATACAACTTTTGCTCTAATGTAGAAAATGTAAAATTTTCACTTTTGACAATTCAGACTTTTTTTGATATCTGAACATTTAGTTATAGGCATTTTACTTAATAAGTAGCAATCACAGCCACTAATCCTCAGCTAAGAGCTTCCCTAGTAGCTCAGCTTGTAAAAAATTGCCTGAAATGCAGGAGACCCTGGTTGGATTCCTGGATGAATTCCTGGGTCCAGGAGATCCCCTGGAGAAGGGATAGGCTACCCACTTCAGTATTCTTGGGCTTTCCTGGTGGCTCAGACAGTAAAAAATCTGCCTGCAATGCGGGAGACCTGGGTTGAGAAGATCCCCTGGAGGAGGGCATTGCCACCCACTCCAGTATTCTTGCCTGGAGAATCCTCATGGATAGAGGAGCCTGGTGGGCTACAGTCCATGGAGTCGCAAAGAGCTGGACACAACTGAGCGACTAAGCACAGGACAGCAATCCTCAGCTAAATTGTCTGCTCTCTCAAAAGCCTCCTTTCCCACTTGAAATATTTTTGGCATTAGCTCTATCTTTCAGAAGAATAGAAGTCCTCAAATTACTATAGTTTCAAGGTTGAGTGAAGAGAAACGTTATGTACAAATAAAAGAACTTAGATAAACCCCACAACTTATCTACAGATAAATCCACAAAACAAGGTTGAAGATGGAAATCTGTTCTGTTATCTTACTTGAAATAGCATACATTCAAGTAACAAGATCTCAATAAAATACTTTTATTTTAAGAGAGAAGTGTTATTAACAATGAAGAATTATTTTTGCTCTGAAATAATATAAAATACGTCATATAAAAACATTCCAGATTCTTCTATTTTAAAACATTCTCAAAGCTGCCTTGGTAAAGAACATTCCCTCACAATCTACTCCAGAGAGTGAATATCTCCAGGAGGAAGTCAAAGACAGTGCAGAATTAGAGAGATGTCTGCCAGGAAATTCACATCCCAGCACTGAAGAAGAACAGATGGCAGCAGTAACAATGAAAACTTGCAGCGGATCCTGGCTGGCACACTTTCAAAATGGCCATTTATATTTCCCACCACAAACAGTCAACTGCTGTTTCCTTGTATTGCATGTATGGATATAAAAGAGAAAAAAAAATGCAAGAATGACACTTGGATTGCCTTCACAGGGAAAGGATTAAACCTTAAATGCAAGAATGAAGTGATGACATGAACCTGGCCAGGTGTCTGAGTCTCCTGAGACTTCCCACCAACTCATGGCTGATGCTTTGCCTGAACTATCTGCATCTGAAATGTTGCCAAGCTGCTTACAAACTACTCTCTCACTTTCCACACCCCAGGTTCTGTGTTTCTGAGCACAGCTTAGTAAATTCTGCTTGATTTCTGTTTTCTTCCAGAGGAAGATTTCATCCATAGATGTCTATTGTTAAACCTGGATCATAATATCCAACCAGATTCATCTTGTGTCCCACCTAGCACGAACAGATGATTCAGAAAAGGTGACACTTTCAAAGATGAGGCGGTGGTTGGTAAACAGACCATCTCTCACCTCAGACAGGCAGAGTGGAGTCAGGGCACACCCACAAAGAAAGAGACAGGGCAGAACACAAACAAGCAAGAGAGAGGTCATTGAGTCCTTGCATAGTTGAGAGCTAGTGGATTTACAGGGCTTGAAAAGGCTCAGAATATAAGCAGGAGAAAAAAAAATGCAATGCTCTGTAACAAAAAGTATTTTGAGAAATGGGTTAGTCTCTTGCCTCAAACAGAGAGCATTTATATCACTCAAGCAGAAATCAATTTCCTAGGATTGGTGAGGGCAAACAGAAGGGTCTGACAGAATGATGTAAAGATTTGGAGAAAAGCATCTCCTTTCCAGTTGGTTTGGGATGCAGGTTATAATGTTACTCTTTGGTCCTCTCAAGAGGGGAGAACTTGGTTTTATACTATAAGCTTGGAGGAAGTGAGATAATTGGTTGAGGTGTATCCTATGTGGTGCTGATTCATGGGATTGATTACGAAAAGTGTATTTCTGTTTTCCACACAGTGGATTTAATACTGTCTTGTCTTAGCTTCAGGTATACAATAGATTTATGGAAGACTCTTCTCAGGCTGACATGAGTTAAAATGTTAGAATCAGCAAATGGATTTTTTCAGTAGTGTTTAAACCAAATATACTGCATTTTCTATATTTCATCTGGGTTACTTCTAGGGCTGTCAACAGCCTATGTAGTAAGTATATTTTACAGTTCCATGGGATCATGGCTTTGAAAGCAGAATGTGATCTGGAGTTCAGCTCCACAGTCATTCAGCTGTGCATCCTTGAATAGTATGCAACTTGTATGATCATATATGGCCATCCTGAGTACTATCATGGAAGCACTCACCCAAGACAAAAACCTAGATTTCTCTACATTGCACAACCTAAATCCAACCGGTCAACAAGCTCAATTTCATCTATGTTTCCTCCATTTGCATCTCTTCACCCCACTGCCACTGTACTAAATGATCTCAGTACTCCCCAGTAAACTAGTACTGCTATTTCCTAATTGTCTTCTCTTCCTCTGGTCTGAGCCAATGGAGCCTCCAAAAAGCCAGAACACATCACCAAGAACTAGGCATAGTACAAAGACTCTTCCAAGTCTATTCTTACTGTTTTAACCTAGTTGTCCATGGCTTCCCTACATATAATCATGTGGAGCTATCTTGTACTTTTTCAAGTGTTCTCTCAATTTCATAAATTCATGCCTTGCTTGCTGTATTTTTTTATGTACATTTAAACATAAAATTTTATATGTACAAAAAATATTTAAAAATTCATATTTTTATGTACATTTCCCCCAGGCTGTTATATAGCTTCAGTTCCTTCTCAAAAAACTTCTCAAACACCTGAGGCTCTTAAATAACCCTCCTGTGTATACTGTGTGTATCCAATTCAAATATTTATACTCATTATAGCACTTCTCTCATCAAATTTGATATTATTTATTCTACTTATCTATGCTTTTCATTGGCATGTGATCTGTTTAAACAGAGTTTCTGATTACATGTACAATGAATTTTGTACCATGTACAAATACCATAGGTTACATTAACAATAAGTTATATAAGATTGGTAGATTTCATTCTCAGAAAGCTAAAAGATTATAATCACCCAATCTCTGCTTGTCTTTTAGACAAAATCTCTGAAAAATAAAATGTAGTAAGTTGGTTAATGTTAACACATTAAAATTCAAATGTTAACACATAAAACATTGGGTTGAGTCAGGTAAGAATTCACGTAAGGTAAGAGAGGCAGATTTTGACATTCCTAAGCCAAAGTGTTTCCACTGATCTTCCTTTCTTTATCAGTACTTCCTCCCTAGGTGGTCTCATTACAACATACTGCAATTTCTTCACTTTATCCCTATAAGAAGTAGCTAGGTTTAACTGAGGAGCCAAAATATGTGAAAGAAACCTATCTCCAATGCTAGAATCATCGTGTGTCTCACCCTGTAAAGGACAAGCGGAAATGAGACTTAGGGAACCACAAACAGAACTCTCCCAATCTGTGCCCACTCTGGAGTCTGGGTTCTTCTAGTGGAGTGGGGAAACAAGAGCATCAGGAACCCTTCCACTGTGTTTATAAACATATATGCTCATATGCTTTCTCCCTTTTACCCTTACACTTTTTTTTAATTGATTTATTTTTTATTGAAGGACAACTGCTTTACAGAATCTTGCTGTTTTCTGTCAAACCTCAACATGAATCAGCCATAGTATACACATATCCCTTCCCTCTTGAACCTCCCTCCCATCTCCCTCCCCATCCCACCCCTCTAGGTTGATACAGAGCCCCTGTTTGAGTTTCCTGAGCCATATAGCAAATTCCTGTTGGCTATCTATTTTACATATGGTAATGTACATTTTCTTTAGTAACATACACTTTCTTTAATCCATGAGTTTGAGTTGATTGAGGAAGTGTACAGAAGTCACTTTTAGCAATTGGAATTCCTTCTTGTGGAGCCTACCTAACTTGCAAAGCCCCCTGGAACTTTTGTACGAATAAACACATAGTATGTGTGTGCATGCATGCATGCTAAGTCGCTTCAGTTATGTCCGACTCTGTGTGACCCTATGGACCATAGCCTGCCAGGCTCCTCTCTCCATGGGATTCTCCAGGCAAGAATACTGGAGTGGGTTGCCATGCCCTCCTCCAGGGGATCTTCCTGATCCAGGGATTGATCCAGGGATTGATCCAGTGTCTCCTACTTCTCCTGCATTGGCAGGCCGGTTCTTTACCACCAGCGCCACCTGAGAAGAAGAGCAATTATATCTATCATATAAACAAATATTTTAAAATATCTTTCACATGTAAGACAATATAAATAGAAGTTATATGCTTCCGATTTATAATCTGGTAATTAAGAAAACACTAATTTTATTCTTCATCATATTCTAGAGAGTTTTTTCCAATAATAACTATAATAGAACATATTTATAATTGTGTAGTTACAAAGGATTATAAGATCAAATGATTTATGATGTTCATAATGATATGACAGGGTTATTGTCATCCTCCAAGTTTAAATATGTATGTAATCTGCAATCATCTCAGTTATTGTTAATAATTTATCAGGTATAGCTTTTGATTTGGGGAATTATATTCTTCTCATTAAAATGTTGTATCATTACTTTCATTGAATCATTTTAATTAAATATAAACAAGCCAGGGCTTCCCTGGTGGCTTAGTGGTAAAGAATCCGCCTGTCAGTGCAGGATACCTGTGATCTGGGAAGATCCTACATGTCACAGAGCAACTAAGCCCATATGCCACAACTACTGAGCCTGAGCCCTAGAGAGCGGAGTCGCAACTTCTGGGCCTACATTCTGCAACTACTGAAGCCCGCACACCCTAGAGCTTGTGCTTGCCCACAAGAGAAGCCATTTCCACGAGACGTCCACACATCACAGCTAGAGAACAGGCCCGTGCAGCAACAAAGACCCAAAACAGCCAAAACCAAAAAATAAATAAAGTTATTTTTAAAAAATAAACAGCCTACAACTTAACAAACTGAACATAATATTATACCTCGGGCACTTGAAATTTGTATTTTCTAGATTGCTTTTGGGATAAAGAACAAGCCAACTTCATAACTACATGTTAGATAAACTCCCACCTGGCTCCAGTCTTTACAATCAGCCTCACAGTGTTTTTAGGTAAACTCAGATAAATGGACACAGGGTGAAAGTCTAATCCTCCAACTGTATTCAAATTGGTACTTTATAATCTATCTTTAAAAATATAAATAGAAATAAAATGATTTTTTAAGACATGTTGGTAAACAAAAACCATTTGAATATGCTCTGGAATAAATATATCTACATATCTTCTAATGTAAAAGGAAAGATGGTTTGGGGTAGGAAATACTGTTCACTGGGAAAGCAGAAGTTCATCTGTTTTCCGGTTTAATGTGCCACTGTATTCTGTTGCGTTCTTGTTAATCCCCAGAATCCCTGTGTTTTCCAAACTGAAACAGAGAGCTTCTGGAGTCGTCCCTACAGCTCTTCCAGTGTTCTGCATATCTTTATACTTCAGTGATGTGTTTTTTTTTTCCAAACAGTATTTAGATTTCTTGCATTTATTCCACCACAACTTCATATACCAAGAGATTTAAGAATACTTTCAATTTCCGAATCAAAGCTTAAAATGCCTCCTCTGTTCTTCTAGTTCATTCTTGATTTATAGAGCACCTTCTAAATTCCAGGCTCCACACTACTTGCTGTTGTAAAATAATGAATAATGAAAATTAGATTGTGTCTTCAATAAGCACAGGATGCAGAAAAATACAGATGGGTAAATATCTGTAATTGAGGACATTTATTTCAGCTTGTTTTTAGTCAACGAAGAAAACTAAGAAAGCATTATGTAAAACCTACCCCTGAATTTGTTGCCACAACAGGCAGTCACAGATTTAGCCACAGAAACTTGAAAATATTACTCAATGAATCATATTTATTGTTTATTGAATAATTTCTATTTTCATTCATTCATTCATTCTTCAAGGATTTATTAGTTGCTAACTCATGAAAACGAAAGAAACAAAATCCAGACTCCTGGGGCTTGACCAAATGGGAATTACTATGGGAAGCAGACATGACTTGGCAAATTTCTCTGGGTGATTTGATCAACCAACCAAGGAACTTAATCACTGCATGAAAGCCAAATACATACCTTACTCTGCACTATGTAATAGAGAGATACAAAATGTCTGTGTCTCCTTAGTATGGAATTAGCCTTAGGATTTTGGTTAAGGCCCAGGTGAATACTGATTAAACAGCTGCAAAAATAATAAATACTTTCAAATAAAATGAGTCTTTTTCATGGCATTAGAAAAATAATACTATATCAAGTGTGAGCACAGCATTACAGATGTATTTATTTTATACATTATAATATTCTATCAATATAAGCCAAGTATTTCATATGGGGCTGACCTCTCCTTGCCTCCTTGACTCTCAATTTATACAGGTACTGATTTGAAATGTTACTTAAAATAACCTTGAGCTTGAATGTGAACTTTTCACTAAATCAAGAAATTCTCCAAGAATCTAGGCTATATGGAATCTGTACCCTGCATTGTTGTAGTCCCACTATTTTGTATATATTACGTTTGGATATTTGCTAGAATAATAATGAATAAATGTTGTAGGCTGAAAATATCAGAAAAATTAAATTACTATTTTCTCTCTTACCCTTATGACTGTTCTTTAACTTAGAGCGAGTGCTATTTTGAAAATGGACTGAGTATGAACTAATTTTCTGTATTTTGTCCAGGCTTTAAAATGAAACTCAAAAAGGAAGAAAAGAAGGAACAAAAAGAAATGTTGCTGATGAATAGATGAATTACTTGCTGGTCCTTGATTAAAACACTGCTTTCACTTAAAATTCATTTTGAGTAAAGTCTGTAAACTGTTGAACCTGCTGACTTAGGATCATTTCCTAAATTGCTAATTTTCAACAATCTAAAAATTGTTAACATTAATCAAAGAACAATGCATTTTAGCAAAAAAGGGCCAATAATACACCTCCAAAGAACTCATCAGAATCCTCTTCTGAAACCATCTTTGTTTATAAAACTAAGGTTATTATTAAATGTTACATCTCCAAATGAACTTTTAAATGTCAAAACATCAGTAAGAATCAGTAGGTATAATTTCTATGACCTTTAACATTTCAGGCACATATCTTAAGCAGGATTTCCTTAATTAGCTAGATTATTAATCTGTAGTGTTTGAAAAAGGCATTTTAAATTATCAACTGTACATTTTTTCAATTTTATTGTCATTTTACAATACTCTAGTTACTTGAGTAAAAAGCTAAACTTTTATGCCTTTGGATGTGTTCACACTCACACATACACAACATCCATGTCCACACAAAGCACAGAATTAGCTCTGACACTTTGCAAGATACCATTCACCCTTTACTTTTATTGTTAGAGTTTGGAAGTGAAAGGATGGATCCCATGAAGAGGGATTTTCTCATCTTTTTAAGTTTTATTTTAGAAATCAATGGATTTTAGAAATATGAGAGCAACTATTGTAGAATCCTCTTTATCACTTTAAAGACAGATCATAAAGACTGTTGTATGTGGTGTCAACCACAGCAGTTTTTGTTTTATAGAGAACTTTAAAATACATGTCGTGGTAAATTTAAGAACCTATAAAAGCACTGTCCACGGTTACTCAGTAATAAAGTTCACAGTATACCGACAACAAAGCTCTACTTAATGTCAATGGTACCATGATCAGTGGGAAAATATTTCAAAAAGCTCACTCATCATATACTTTCTATTATCTAACTGTTTGGAAACATTTAAGGCACAATTCCTATGGTGAGATCTAACAGGCATCTTCAGGCAATGTGGTTAATGTTAGTAGCAGAGGCTCTAAATTCAGATAAGCTGAAATTAGAATCTTGGATAAATTACTTAACATTTTTGAATTTTCCATAGCTTATTATTATACCATCTGCATTTATTTGCAGTACAGGAACCAAAGAAGCACGGACATAGGAACATCTGCAATTGAGTTCAACTTTCAAAAATATTTTTTGGGGCACTTGAATACAAAGTATGGTTGTCATCATTTGATGAAGAGGATGACAGAGACATGAGAGAAGAAGGAACTTACGTACAATGTTCATTCTGCAAAAAGATGACAGAATTAAATTCATAAAATAAACAAACAAAATCATAAAAGCCAAACAGAGCAGAAGAAAGTTTAAGCCAGAGCTTGAGAGAGAGGCCACTTTGGATTAGAAGATGTAGAAGATAGAGCAAAGGCACAAAAGGATTGAAGGTACCAGCCAGGCAGAAAATCAAGGTCAAAGTCAAAGAATGGAAGGTGGTGGTACTCAAACACACAGAAGCAACTGGGATCTGAAATTATCTTTTATTCGATGAGTTAGATATAGTGGAAGAATAAGGAAGGGTTAGCAAGTAGGATGGAGAAGGCAATGGCACCCCACTCCAGTACTCTTGCCTGGAAAATCCCATTGACGGAGGAGCCTGGTAGGCTACAGTCCATGGGGTCGCTAAGAGTCGGACACGACTGAGCGACTTCACTTTCCCTTTTCACTTTCATGCATTGGAGAAGGAAACGGCAACCCACTCCAGTATTCTTGCCTGGAGAATCCTAGGGACAGAGGAGCCTGGTGGGCTGCCGTCTATGAGGTTGCACAGAGTCGGCCACGACTGAAGCGACTTAGCAGCAGCAGCAAGTAGGATAGACATATACTGGTGGCCACAAGTACCAACCTGCATATGGTGAGGAGGCATAAGGGAACCAACTTCCCATGAAACACTGAGTCTCTCTCATCATAACCCCAAGTCCTAGTTTCCAGTCTTGATCCCATCACTAAGCAGTGTATTCAAACAGGATGAAAATTTCAAAAGTCATTTATAATATTAAACCTAAAAGCCATTATCCAAGCTAATAAAACAACTGAAATGAAGTTTATCTCATCTTTAAAATGAGGGAGGGCTTCCCTGGTGACTCAGATGGTAAAGAATCCACCTGCAATGTGGGAGACCTAGGTTGGATCCCTGGGTTGGGAAGATCCCCTGGAGGAGGGCATGGCAACCCACTCCAGTATTCTTGCCTGCAGAATCCCCGTGGAGCCTGGTAGGCTACAGTCCATGGGGTCACAAAGAGTTGGACATGATGGAGCAACTAAGCACAGCAAAAAAAAGAGGGAAGGAAATTAGAAAAAGGAAACCTCTGGAAAAGCAAATGTAGTTGTCTTTGAAAAGGCTAACACTCTGGAGATTTATAGGTTACTTTTTAACAAATCAGAAAAACCAGGGTATCTACATAACCAAGGCAAAGTGCCTTGGTTCTTTTACTATGTGAAATAAAATGGAGTTTGTTAGGTATGTTAACATGTTTATCTCAATATTTTGTTAACAGTTATGGCCTCCTCTCATGGTTTAGCATTTATCTTTCTCATTTGTTTCCCCTGTATTGGCTTAATCTCTCTACTTGAATTAAACCCCAGAGAAAACAAATATAAGCTTATACATAGATGAATTCCATAGGTTTTTTGGGAGGGAGGGGAGGAGAGAGGGAGTGGTGGTGGGAGAACATAAATTGGTTGACTAAATTGCAGATTTAAATGGCCAGACCTGCCATATTTACAAAGATAGTGCAATACACAATCACGTCTCTCATACTGATTTCAAAATATATGAAGAACAGAATCCTTAATACTCTCAAAATCCAAAACACCTAATTTAGATGCCAGTAAGGGATTTGAGAGGTTTGTGATATAATTTCTTTTCTTTTTTTTTTGGCTCCCATCTTTGTACTACAGCCTGTCAGTCTTAGATTAATTCTGCAGTGATATGGAACATACAGCCATCTTCCTGCTCATGCTCTTGATTCTGGGTGAGCCATCCCATCTTCAAAGTCTCTGGGGACCCCTGTAAAAGCAAGCAGTTGCTGCCTCAGACAACAAGACCTACAGGATTGCAATACTGCAAGGTAAGCAGCATTTAAGCAGAGTTCTGGGTAAGAGTATTTATTTTAGTGGCTTTTCTAAGTTTCTCTCTTGACAGGATAACAAAAAGAGAAAGAAGCGGATGAATAACTTTTTATCTTCTCTTCTATTTTTTTTTCTGTGTGTTTTAATTTTTTTTTAATTAGTTTATTTATTATCTATTTTTTAACTTCACAATATTGTATTTGTTTTGCCATACATTGACATGAATCTTCTCTTCTAGAGAGGTCGTCCTTAACACTTCTTATAAATTTACCTAACTGCATTTCAACAAAGCACTGAAAAGTAAAAGTTGCCAAGCTAATTTAATCATTGGGTCGTCCACCTTTGTTTGCCTAGTTTAGATAATATTGTTGCAGTGATAATGCATTTACAAATTCTATAACAATAGTATTTTATATTTTGTTGGAAAGGTATTTGGAAAGAAAACACAGTGTTGAAAGAATTTTATATTTTATCCTGTTATATTTTGCTTATAATATGCTACCTCTGGATTTATTTTTCTTCATATGCATTTCAGAACAACTATTTTATTTTAATATATTTTATATATTACGTGAATTACATAGCTGTGACAATAAAGATCAATTATAACTATCATCATAAGAAGGACAAATGAATCAGTAGCATATAAAACTGAATGAAACATACATTATCATATAATATACAAATATGCATATGAAAAAAGATTGGAAAAGAAAATGGTAACACTAGTTGTGCTTAGACAAGAGGTAGGAAATTTTTTTTTCTATTTAGCAAAAGCTCTCTATGATGTTATGTCGCTTTTGCAATAAAAAGATGATAGTTTATATTAATCATGTTGATTTATAAATGAATATTCAAATTAATTTTCTATTAGGAGTTCATCTGCAAAACTAGGGCAAGCAAATAAATCATTAATTCAATAGAAAGTCTCCATAAGACTATGAAATTAAGTAGCTGGCCATTTTAATTCTAAAATACTCTTTGCGTAATATACAAGGAAAATAGTCAAAAGAGGTCAGTTCATTTTAGAGGTTACATTTTATAAACTATTATTTCCAGAAGCAGACAAGAAAGTGAGACCTTATACTTCATAAATCTACTTGACAATTCTAGATTACTTTACCACCCACTAACAGGGCTTCCTGGGAGGTCAGCTGGCAGAGAATCTGCCTGCAATGCAGAAGTTCAGTTCAGTTCACTCTCAGTCGTGTCTGGCTCTTTGTGACCCCAGCACGCCAGGCTTCCCTGTCCATCACCAACTCCTGGAGCCTGCTCAAACTCATGTCAATCGAGTCAGTGATGTCATTCAACCATCTCATCCTCTGTCGTCCCCTTCCCCTCCTGTCTTCAATCTTTTCCAGCATCAAAGTCTTTTCCAGTGAGTCAATTCTTTGCATCAGGTGGCCAAAGTATTGGAGCTTCAGCTTCAGCATCAGTCCTTCCAATGAATATTCAGGACTGATTTCCTTTAGGATGGACTGGTTGGATCTCCTTGCAGTCCAAGGGACTCTCAAGAGTCTTCTCCAACACCACAGTTCAAAGGCATCAATTCTTCAGCACTCAGCTTTCTTTATGGCCCAACTCTCACATCCATACATGACTACTGGAAAAACCATAGCTTTGACCAGATGGACCTTTGTCAGCAAAGTAATGTCTCTGCTTTTTAGTACTGCTGTCTGCAATGCAGAAGACCCTGGTTCAATTCCTAGGTTGGGAATTTCCCCCGGAGAAGGGATAGGCAACCCACTCTAGTATTCTTGGACTTCCCTGGTGGCTCAGATGGTAAAGAATCCGCCTGCAATGCGGGACCTGGGTTTGATCCCTGGGTTGGGAAGATACCCTGGAGGAGGGCATGGCAACCCACTCCAATATTCTTGCCTGGACAATCCCCATGGACAGAGGATCCCGGTGGGCCCCAGTACATGGGGTCACAAAGAATCAGACATGATTGAGCGACTGTGTACAGTACAATAAGGCTGTCAATTAAATTTTTTAAAAAAATTTAAACAACATAACTGCATAAAACTGCAGAACAAATCCCATGCAGGTCATCTAGGTCACAACCCCAAGTTATAAACATCCATTTCTTGACTGTGCCTTGCAACTAGGCATGGGAGGGTAGAGAGGTTACAGTGATAATGTATGGATGCTTTTGGACTCTTTCTGAATGTAACAACTTCCAAACTCATCTGCCTAACACAGGACAAAATACACATATGGATACCAATATAACCTTTAATCTGCCCTGAGCCTGTTGATTTTCAGTTAAAGGTTTGATTTCTAGAATTAGATCATACATGTCAAGGTCTATTACAAAATCAGCTCTCATAGAAAATGTATATATTTTGGCAGCTTAGCCAAGAAGTCCTTGATTTCCGTGAGATCAACAGAACCATTTTTAGAAAATCACTTCCAGACCTGAAGCTAATTTCCTTTAATTCTGCAACATCTGTAAGCCTCATATGGGAGTCTGGGTTTTAACTAGCACTGCGGGCTAACAAATGGCTAGTGATGTTTAAAACAATAAACACCGAAAACCATTTCACAGGAAAACCACAAGATAGCATAAAAGAGCAATATGGGCTACAGGCTCTAGAATACATACTGTTTGACTGACAACTGTTAAGACTTCATAGGCAGTTAATTCAAAACACAGGAAAAAAGTGTTGGCATCATAAAGGGAATCTTCTTCCCTAAAGAGTATTTTTTTTACTAGTATAAAAGATGGACAGTGAAGCCACGATAACCCCAACACAGAGATATATCTCAATGGAAATCATATCTCAGTGGAAAGAAGAGATAGTGTAGAATGAAATGTAAAGAGAACCTGGGCCACAAGTGGGCTATAGAAATTCTGACAGTAAAATAGATGTATCGTTTCAAGTTTTTAACTCTAGCCAATTTTCAAGAGTTGTTTCATTTAATTCTTCAAGCTAAATGGAACAGTCCTTCAGCAATGTTTCATTCTTTCAAATGTGTTTCATTACTATATGACTTCTTATTAAGCATAAAAACTTAATAAGCTGAGGGTAAATGTATCAACACCATGCAAATAGCCTTTCATAATGTCAGTGTGATAAAAATATTGGTAGCAATAGATGTACATGTTACACAGCCATACTCTTGCAAGGGTGAGCATTTGGGCACAATAAATCTAAAAATTAAAGTTATTACTCAAAGTGCTGCGTATCTATTACAATTGAATTTAATCTTATTTGCATTTTTCATGTAATTGGCTAATAATACACATTCCAGGCATTTTTATTAGTTGCCAAAAGAAATTTTAACATAGGAAATAAAAAAAAAAAAACCTTATGTTTCAAGAAACAACTTCAAGAAAAGCAAAGGCAAATAAAACTAGAGTTAATGTTTTATTTTTGTTATTTAGTTAAAGCATTACTATCATCAGTTTAATATTTAAAACAAGCCGGGAAATGTCTGAGCATTTTGCAAAAATAATCTCATTTAAACTTCTCCACAATCCTGTAAGGTAAGTGTTATCATTACTATTTTGCAGAAAAGGAAACAGGTTTAGGGAAGTGAAATAATTTGCCCATACTGAAAGTGTTACAAAATGGCTGAGTGGTAAGTTAAACCTGTATCTTGGACTCCTAAGCTTCTGTTATAATTTCCATGCCATACTGTCTCTCTGATGAATTCACAAAATTCAGAACCCACTTGTTGCGTAAGTCCAGGTGATTTAATAGTGGATCACCAATCCATACTTCTATCAGGATGCATTTTACTTTGAGTTGGATTTTCGTAATTTGAGAGCCAGCTACTCTGTTTCTTGGAGTTAAATCCTTTATTTCTTTTTGCCAAAATGTAGGTGTTTCCAAATGATCTGTTCTTGGCTCTATTCAGAATCACCAGCCCTGAACTTTTCCCTAAGTGCAGTTTTCCATTTTAATCTGCCTGTCTGACATCTGCTCCTGGATGTTCAGCCTACACAAAATATGTTTCTTACTGAATTCATCTTCTTCCTTCTCAAATTTATCCTTTCTACTCAGTTTTCTATTTCTGCCTACCCTTTTCACAATCACTTAAGAGGATAGAAGCTAGTAGTTTGAATTACCCCTATAGAAAATGGTATTACTGTTCACAAATACCCTACTTTTATCTCTTTTTGTGGCTTACCCATGTTTAACCCACTGACTTTGACCTTGATCTGCTGATGTTTTTTGGTGAAAGGGATGTCAGCAAATATGACACAAGCCACATTCTTTAAGGAGCACTGCACATTTCTGCTGACTTTCTGCTTCTTCCTCTCTTACAGTACCCAAACAGGGGCTGCCCCTTCAGCCTGGGTCTAGGAATGAGAAAACAAAGGAAAGCCAAGCAACATCAGGAAAGTCACAATTGTGGCATGTTTTCGAAACGAGGAATAAATACTTGTTATTATAAACCATTGATACTAGTAGGTTATTTCTTATAACTCCAAATATACATGTTTGTTTTACTCTCACTTTGACATCAAATCCATTGCAATTTCTATTGGTTCTACATTTGTAATGTATCTTCCATCCTTTTACTTTTATACCACCACTATCCAAATTATGTTGATCATTACCATTCCTCTGGTGACTGCAATTCCTTATGCCTGTCTTTTTCTCTAGTTTCTATCTAGCGGACTCTTCCTCAAGTGAACTTGGAACATCTCACTTTTAGCATCTCACTATTCAAATACAAATGATTCTCCAAGGGCAAGAAAAAGTTTCACAGAAGACTAAGTAATCCATTTGTCAAATAGTGCTGACAGGTCAAGTCAGAGAGGAATGAGAAATGACCACTAAATTTAGCAACACATATTTGACATCAATGAAAGTCACTGCTAACGCTAATAAGAAAGCCATTCATTACCTCAGGAAGAAAAGATTTGGAAGTGTAGAGTCTAGAGACAATAGGAAGAGAGGAAATGGAGACAGAAACAGAATTTTAAAAAACTTTTCAAGGGTTTTGGTGTAAAGAAGAGCAGAGAAAGAGGGAAGTGGCTCAAGGGCGATATGGACTTTTCCAAGGGGGCTTTGTCATATTTATTTACAGTGAGAGAGAAATGTCAACATGTGTGTGTGCAGATAGGAATAACCTAGTGGGAACAAACAAAGAAAAAAACTGATGATGCGGGCAGCTTAGAAGTAATGAAGCTAAACATTTGAACAGAAGATAGTAGATGGGATCCAGTACTTAACTGGAGTGTTCAGTCTTGTATTAGCAGCTGAGACAGTTTCAATAGAGTAATAGAAGATATAAAGTGAGCTGTAAGAAGAGATCTAGGGTGGTGAGAGTTCTATTTGAATTGCTTCCATTTTCTCAGGGAAGCGGTAAGCATGCTAATTGGGAATGAGAATGGGAAGAGGAGATCAGAAGCATGAGGAGACAGAAGAGGTGTGGATTATCTGTTAAGAAAATGGAAGGATGACTGAATAAGGGGATGTAGGATTTGGGGGCAAACCATGTGTTCACTTGAGATTACTAGTCACAAATCAGTCCGCAGGATTTTTGAAATTTTCCGGCCACATTCAGCTGAACAGATTCAGCTGGGCAGTAGATGAAATGTCGGATTCAACTACAGGTTAAAGTTTTGTTAGTCAAGTAAGCAAAGGGAAGAGTGGGCAGTGGGATAGAGGGGATTTCTATAGCCAATAAAGGGATTTTTTTTTTTAAGTGATCATGGAATTTAACTTGCATGAAGGTAGTATTTTGGCAAGTTTGAAATTAAGGAATAAAAGGTCTTGGTAGAATTATGTGGCTTCTCTGATGACTCAAGGGGTAAAGAATCTACCTGCAATGCAGGATACGTGAGTTTGATCCCTAGGTTGGGCAGATCCCCTGGAGGATGAAATGAAAACCCACTCCAATATTTTTGCCTGGAAAATGCCATGGGTAGAGGAGCCTGTCAGGCTACAGTTCACAGGGTTGCAAAGAGTCACATAGGCTTGAGCAGGCATGCACACACAGCAGAATTATATTATTCTTGGAGCAGGGACAATAAAAGGAGTAAACTGAAAGAATTAGAATGATTATTATCATAATATTCAAAATTGTTCCAACAGGGAGGGCAGAAGCTCTTATTAACAACAAGTTCTAGGATGTGATGGTGGGTGCACATGGTTTAAGATAGAAGACAGGATCATTGCAAGGCATGGTGTCAAGGTCCTGAGAAGGTAGGCTCTGGGAAAGTGTGTAAACACTGATACCATAATGGGTTATGATAGGAGTCGTGTTAGAGGAAGTGACAAAAACTGAGTTACCATCTTGAATAACTGAGGGAGAGGAGCTAAAGGTTCTCAGAATGACAACACCAAGAATGGGTAGCAGGGAGTCTAGATTGATGTGAGGGAAGAGCTTCAAAACCAGATGTTGTCAGAAGGGGCGGGGCAGTGATTAGAGGCAGGAGGACAGGTCAGCTACATCCGGGCCCCATTGCAGGAGGTCTGTGAGTGATGTGTAGGGACTCAGAAGCCTGCGGGGGTGGAGATGGTTGACTGGGAAAAGAAGATGAAGGGTGTGATTCAAGACAAGAATACTGTTACAGGTAACTTAGCTGATGATGATTTTAACTTC
The DNA here is from genome assembly GCF_054371585.1 of Giraffa tippelskirchi. Taxonomy (NCBI): domain Eukaryota; kingdom Metazoa; phylum Chordata; class Mammalia; order Artiodactyla; family Giraffidae; genus Giraffa; species Giraffa tippelskirchi. Next base: position 110,180,246 of record NC_137278.1, on the reverse strand, counting down.
TAAAAAGTGTGGTGAAAAGGTTTCTAATATCTGAAGGCGTGGAAGATGAAATTCGGAAAAGGAGGATTTACCGAACTCTATAGCTTGGGGGTAGAGATATGAGAGAGCAACTTTTAATTATCACATTAAATGTATGTCTTGAAAAGTATGATGTATGTATCAACAGAGTTTGTAAATCAAACATCTTCTATATAAATGTTAACAGTAGGAGAACTACATCACACATGCTTTTGTTTAATAACAGATGAACAGAAACCACATAGCGAATGTCTAAAACAAAATACCAAAGTGTTCAACATATAACTTGTTACCCTCAAGTTAAATTTTAGCAGAAAAAAGTTAATTAAGCTAAAAGACCATGTTTTCCTTGAAACCTTTTGCAAAGATATTTTCAAAACATCATTAATCTGACAAAACAATGAAGGCAAGAATAATTCATCAGCTTGTAGGTTTATATTGGAAAATGTTCCTATGCCAGGGAATGAGATAAAGAACACCCAGGGAAATAGTGAGTTAACATTCTTATCTTTAGGGACTTCTTGTATTTTAAAATGAAAAAGTACCTTTGTGGTGTGGTCAGCAGCTGAGACACACAGTGCAGGTTACAAAAACATGGAGCCAGTGGATGTAGAGGGTTCAACACTCAGGATGCCTGACCCTGTGAGGGTAATGGGCAGCCCTTCTCCAGGGACTGGAAGAAAGATGATCGTTTCCACTCTGAATGAACATCGTGGGCTCAGTGCTTCAGACAAGCCTCTCTCCCACTTCAAGACGGGCCCTATTAGATTTCCCAGGTGTATAAAAAGGTCTATGCCAGGGTTTTAATAGAGACAGAGGCAAGAGACAAGGAGAAGAAATGATTGTTGACGGCGAGCAAGAGACTGTCAGCAAGATAGACAGCTGACACAGATGAGAGGAGCAGCAAGGACAGAGAGCACTTCTCCATGTAGCTCCTGCCAGTCACAGCCTGTAAAGGTTGGCATTCACCACCTGGGGCCCTTGGCTGTGCTGAGCCCTATGCTCTGCGTCTGCACCAGACCCACCATAAGCCTTGTGGAGCTGAACTAATGGGCTCATTACTTGTGCCTACATACAAGGGATAATAAAAGGCATGATAGTGTCTGCTGACTGACCAAGAGAGAGTCTTTCAAGGAAAGAACACTCCTGTAGTCTGAAAAATCAACCTCACTCTCTCTTAATGTATTATAGTGTTAAACAGTTTATAAGACATTAGAGATCTTCCAGGCCCAGGATTGAACCTGAGTCTCTTGTGTCTCCTGCATTGGCAGGTGGAGAGTCTTTACCCCTAGCACCACCTGAGATGCTATAACAATGTAAATAAGTGAATGTTTCAAATATCCTTTGAACAAAGAGAACTTCTAGAGCTTGATAGATTTTTCTCCTAAGAGGGGAAATCAAACTCTAACTTCTCTATCTTGTATCTTATTGCCTTTCCTCTTCATACCTGCTAGCTTGCTACGTAGATACAATGTCTAAAATGCACCAGACCACATTTACAATGACTAAATGGCCTGTGGTCAATAGGACTTTGAATTAGCCTGTTTGTTATTGTGTGCATGTGCTCAGCTAAACTCATAAGACAAACAACTTTGAGATAATTAGATGGTGCTGATTGTACCTGGGGTATGCACTTAACTTTCATAATTATTTCTGCATTGAAGACTACCCATACCATTGCATTCTGCAAAACAGAGCATCACAGTAAGGGAAAAACATTCAGAGTCCCTAGTGACCATCAGTATTCATTTGAACACTATTATCTTACCATGAGTCCAATATCTTGGAAAAACTCCAAGGTGGCAGCCAATCAAGAATTATGATCTATTTTAGATAGAAATTAAACCATAATAGGCAGAAGTAAAATCTAAAAGTCATAATCAATACTGACACCCACTGTGTTAATGTGCTGCTGTCATTACAATAATAATAGAATCATAAGGTTAAGAAAAGCATCTCTCTTCAAAGTGTGGTGATTAAGCCTTTAATCCAAAGAGAACATTTTTGTGGGTGAAAATTTATTTCAAAAGCATGTTTCAAGATAGAAAACATTTAAAAGTTAATTTGAGGCTCACTCCATATATCACACAGACAACTTAACTTTACAAAAGGGTTCCTATTGATTTTTAGAAAATTAGAGAAGGAGGCCAGCTCTCCTCCTGCTGCTTGCTGGCTTAGGGGATGTGACACTCATCTTTTCTGCTTCCTACTGGTTCTTTGTACTGTTATACTTCAAACCACATCACACGAGTACCTACTAGGAAAGAGACACTTTAAGTTAGAATAATCTTAACTATATCCAATCTCTAAACTGGAATATCGGTCAAGAAGGCCCAGGTATGTGGATATAGTTTGAGATTTGGCAGTCAACAGAATGTGTGCATGTGTGCGAGAGAGGCGAAGGATCATGTTCATACGGTATCTAAATATAAACAAAATGCATTTGGTATGGTAAATGCATTCACTCTCCCTGCTTTGGTTACCTCATTTGCAAAATGCAGAATACAGCACTTTGGTTATGAACACAGGACTCGTGGCACGGCATCTTGCCTATAATTAAACAATGCTAAGTCCCCTTCCACTTCTCTACTGCCATATGCAGGGAGAAGGGAGCAAATATCCACCACCCTGCATAGATGTGATGGAAACTCCATTCAGTAGACAGACCTAATCAGTTTCCCAGTGTTCTCTTTGAAGATGTTTCTATACACTTCTATTCTAGAGGTGTTATCAGTGTACCAGATATTAGTCATGTTCTAGGTAAGTAAAGAAGTCTTATGTTTGTTTTCTTACTTTAAAAGATGGGACATTTTTTTAAAAATTAACAATTTTTTTCTGTGATGAGAAGGAAAAAGAAGTGTGCTTGGCACTGTAGAAGATTACAATTGTCCTATTAAAGTATACTTGGGATGATGGACCAGGTATAAGAGCTGAATATCAAACCACAAATACCAAAATATATTGCCTCTTTTTGCTGATAAAAATGTCATCAGTTATGAGAATAATGCACAGATCCAATGGCAGCCTAATAAGACTTCAAAGAGACAGAATATCATGCTCTATTTTAAAGCACATTTCTTTTAAAATTGATGACTATGGACTAATTTTTCCAGTTTCAGTATGTAAGCTACAAATCTAAGCTTTTATATCTAAGAACCTCACACAGTCTTTTCATTTAAACGTTTAAAAAAATAACCTCTTTAGAATCCCTGTGCTAACCCATCCTTGCCCCAGCTGTTTGACTCAACGGCATCTCAGCTCTGCATGCTGTGACAACTCCAGTTACAGAAAGGTATGACACTTACTAACGACAAGGCACATTCACAGCTGGGAACTTCAAATGACAGTTTTATTTTAGAGTCAATGCTGCCTGCTGTTGGACACAGGAGGGTATGATTTGTGTGAGTATTATTCTTGATATTTTTAGGGAATCACAGAGTTAAGGATGTTAGCCAGAAGAATATCTGTTAGAAATATGATGAAAATTAGTAATTTTCCTTATAATTTGATTCTTCTAAATATTGCTGCCTGTTTCTTAAAATGGTAAATAGATGATTGATACGATGCCACATTTTCTTACAGATATTTTGTAAGGTTGAAGCAGCGAGTCTTATAATGTCACCTTTCCATTTTCTTGGTTTAGTTCTATTTTTCTATTATCACCCTGTAGAGTTACTAACAGAGAAGCTATGGCTTGATATTTAGAAGGACAGAAAGAATAAGGTACAACTCTCATATCTGTTACTTTATCTCCTGGTAGCTATTGAGTTTGATGGCATACAAAGAGAATGAGAATGTTATAGTTGAACAGAATGCCACCATCCTTACCCAGCCCAAAATCACATGGCAGAGTCCTAACCCCCAGCATGTCAGAACGGGTCCTTCTTTGAAGGTATCGTCTTCCCAGAGGTGATTAAGTTAAAGTGAGGTCCTTAGGTTGGGCACTAATCCATTATGACTCTTTATGTGACTATAATAAGGGGACATTTGGATATATATGCACAGAGTAAGACAATGTGAAGACATAAAGAGAAGACAGCCATCTACAAAGCCAGAAGAGGGACAAGAACAGGTCTTCCTCTCATGGGCCTCAGAAGGAGCCACACCTGCAGACACCTGCATTTCCTCCTCCTATCCTCCAGAACCATGACATTACATTTCCATTGTTCAAGGTGCCCAATCTGTGGGAGGTTTGTTACAGCAGCCCCAGCAAACTAAAACAGAGAAAAATGTCAGGCCTTAAGAACAGACAAAAGAGGTATCACCAAATTATGACTATGAGCCAAATCCAAGTTGTAGACCCCATGAGCTAAGAATGCTCTTTACATTTTTACATGGTTGGAAACATTTGTGGCAATTGTTTTTCTCTGTTATCTAAGCACATGCATAATTTCTTGATTTTGTTTCTTAACGTACAAAGTCTATAATATTTATTAACTGACCTTTACCAAAAAAATTTTGCTAATCCCTGGCCTAGATAAGAATCAAGCTAAGTTCAGTTCCCATTGTGACATTTAATTATTGGGACTTCAGTTACATTCATTGAGCTTTCCTATTTTTATATGCGGAATAAGGCTTTATGATAATTTTCCAATTTCACAGAATTAGTATCAAGGAATAAATCAAAAGATGAAGAATGTGAAAAACTTAAGAAATGTTGAAAGGTCTATGAACATATAGTTTTTCCCTAGAAGTATTAATATAAATTACATAAACAGCAAGTATTAGAAGTCTACAATTTTATTCAATGAATTTTCTAAACTCAGAGATGAGTTCTGCATTGTTTTAGATGCAATCAAGACATACTCAAAGCAGAATTTCTGATGAAAATTGTCATTAGATATCCTAGTAATATACCTCACTATTTAACTAAGATGTACAAACTATTAGGTATAAAATAAACTACATGGATATACCATACAAAATGAGGAATATAGCCAATATCTTATAATAATTAAAAATGGAATATAACCTTTAAAATTTGCAAATCACTACCCTGTACACTTATAACTTATATAATAACTTACATAACATTATACAGCAACTATACTTCAATTAAAAAATAAATTTGTGGTTTCAGTATCTTGGCCAAAATATTTTTAAATGATCACCAGTAAGAGTTAAATCAATACATTTTACACCTTAAATTTACACAATGTTATATGTCAATCTTATCTCAATTTTAAAAAAAGAAGCGAATAGCAGTATTCTGGGTAATAATGACTTTCAAAGACATTCACACATAATAAACCCTTCCATAATGTCTTCAGTGTTAACAGTATTATCTACATTCATCCTTTTCTACCTACAGTTTTAAAACAAAGTCCCCATAAAAAAATATTTCACTCATTCATTTAAGAAGACACTAATTGAGTACTAACAACATATCAGGCTCTGTGCTAGATACTGAGAATATAAAGTCAGATAAGACATGGAAAAATATTTTTGATACCATATGGATATTATTATATAATACAAGGATATACAAGATGAAATGGTATTTCAGGAAAATAGATGTACATAGACAATAACTGCATTTGAAACTCAGGATAAGGGAGCGAATAGGACACAGTCCCTGTCCTAAGACGCAGCATAAGCTTCTGGGATAGACAGACACAGAAGAAGAGCATTCAGAATAATGTGGTGAATTTTAAGATTGAAATACACCCAGTACACAGAGGAAAAACACTGAGCCTATTAAGGTTTTAAGGAAAATTCACAGAATAAATAACACCTGAAGTGAGTCTCAGAGAACAAGTAAGAATTATGAAGGAGATAGAAGGGTTGAGTATGGAATTCCAGGTCTAAGCAAAGACATGGAACAGCTGATTTCAGCATGTGTATATGTATAAGTAAGAATTACTTACACAAACTCCTTGGATAAGATTTATCCCATGTGATAGAAGAGCATGCAAACATTAAAAGGCATACTTTAAAAAATATTTAATGCTATTGGGTAGGTTCCTTATGTAAGTGGCTAAAGAAAGTATAATCTATCGTATGGATGCTATAGCACAAACTGTATAAACAGAGTGATTAGCAAGCTTAAGAGGAAGTACATCAAAGCAGTATTCTTGGTTGTTTTGAGGGTGGGAGGATTATGAATTATTTTTAGATTCTTTTTTATACTTTTATTTATTCTGTGAACCTTCCTCAATAATCACGGAAAAGCTTTACAGTAACAAAATAACTATTTAATTCAGAAAATAAGCACTCATTTGTAATGAAAGCACTTTCATTTGCAACTTATCTAAAAAAAAATATGGAAGCTCTGTTGATGCTTAAAAAAAATCCCAGCTCACTGCAAATAACTTTAACCATTTCAAAGACAAATTAAGTAAAGAAAAGGAATATAGACAGAGCACATATGACACTAATAAATATGTCCATGCCACTCACTCAATACAACCAAATGAAGAAGGTACAGAATTTATAATATCAGCTGCCAGCCGGAAACCCTCAGTTTAATGATCCCAAGTTGAATGTCTCATCCTATTAGTTAGCCTATAAAAAATAGAATTCATCCACAGCCTTATATGAAGGGGAAAAATAACAACTGTTTCATGTATAGATGCAACTCTTAAATTAAACAGTTTAATTCACTGATAAACAACTCTCCTGTTTTATTGCTCTTTGTGGAAAAAAATCATATTATATAAAAGGCCCACATTGTTTTTCCCCTCATATAAGTACAATTTTAGTTTTTTTTTTTCCTACATATAAGATGAATATTTCTCCCCTTTCCATTTCTATTACCTCCATGAGCCTGTTAGAAATAGATATTTCAACAGACATTAGATTTCAAGATTATGATAGATTTACATGTAAAAAAAGAAGCAAGACACTGCTGAATTGTTACCAATATTAACAAACTATCGGACTTTCAGAAGCTCTAAGTCGTGTGAAAATATTGTTCTGTCAGTTGTGTGTGTGTTAGTTGCTTAGTCGTGTCCGACTCTTTGCAACCCCCTAGACTGTAGCCCACCAGGCCCCTCTGTCCATGGGATTCTCCAGGCAAGAACACTGGAGTGGGTTGCCATTTCCCTCTCCGAAAGGAACTATAGAAAGAAAGAAAGTGAAGTCGCTCAGTCGTGTGCAACTCTTTGTGACCCCATGGACTGTAGCCTACCAGGCTCCTCCATCCATGGCATTTTCCTGGCAGGAGTACTGGAGTGGGTTCCCATTCCCTTCTCCACTGTCAGTTGTGTTTTTACATTTATTGACAATCTTCAGTAGAAATAGAAAATGATTACATGTACTGAAGGAACTTACCATCACTTATAAAGTTGAAAACAAAGATCTATTCATATTTTACAGTATGTCTAGACCAAAAAGGACAGCTAAAATAATTTAAAAAATCAGAAAATGTTATCCAGTCATGATAAAAACCTTATCTAAATTATTAATTTTATGAATAATAGGAAGAGTACAGGAACTGGATTCAAATCCAGCCATTACCATTTATTAGAAGAGAAACGGAAAAGTGAAAGTGAAGTTGCTCAGTCATGTCCGACTTTTTGTGACCCCCATGGACTGAGGAGCCTATGAGGCTCCTCAGTCCATGGAATTTTCCAGGCAAGAGTACTGGAGTGGGTTGCCATTTCCTTCTCCAGGGGATCTTCCTGACCCAGGGATCAAACACAGGTCTCCCGCATCGCAGGAAGACGCTTTACCATATTAGAAGAGAAGCGAAAGGCAAAGGAGAAAATGAAAGATATACCCATCTGAATGCAAAGTTCCAAAGAATAGCAAGCCAGGCTTCAACAGTACATAAACCAAGAACTTCTAGATGTTCAAGCTGGATTTAGAAAAGCCAGAGGAACTGGAGATCAAATTTCCAGCATCCACTGGATCATAGGGAAAGCAAGAGAATTCTAGAAAAACATCTACTTCTGCTTCATTGAGTATGCTAAAGCCTTTGACTGTGTGGATGACAACAAACTGTGGAAAATTCTTAAAGAAATGGAAATACCAGACCACCTTATCTGCCTCCTGAGAAATCTGTATGCAGGCTAAGAAGCAACAGTTAGAGTGGGACATGGAACAAGGACTGGTTCCAAACTGGGAACGAAGTACATGAAGGCTGTATATGGTCAACCTGCTTATTTAACTTATATGCATATTCAACTTATATGCAGAGCACATTATGAGAAATGCAAAGCACAAGATGGATTCATGCCAGGACAAATATCAATAACCTCAGATATGCAGATGACACCACCCTTATGGCAAAAAACTAAGAGGAACTAAAGAACCTCTTGATGAAGGTGAAAGAGGAGAATGAAAAAGCTGTCTTAAAACTCAACATTTATAAAACTAAGATCATGGCATCCAGTCCCATCATTTCATGGCAAATAGATGGGGAAACAATGGAGATAGTGATAGACTTTATTTTTCAGGCTCCAAAATCACTGCAGATGGTGACTGTAGCCATGAAATTAAAAGACACTTGCTCCTTGAAAGAAAAGCTATGACAAACCTAGACATCATATTAAAAAGCAGAAACATTACTTTACCTTAAAAGGTCTGTCTAGCCAAGGCTATGGTTTTTCCAGTGAAGTGAAGTGAAAATTGTGTCTGACTCTTTGCAACCCCATGGATTACACAGTCCACGGAATTCTCCACGCCAAAATACTGGAGTGGGTAGCCTTTCCCTTCTCCAGGATGATTTTTCCAGTGGTCATATATGGATGTGAGAGTTGGACCATAAAGAAGGCTGAGTGCCAAAGAACTGATGCTTCTGAACTGTGGTGTTGGAGAAGACTCTTGAGAGTCCCTTGGACAGCAAAGAGATCAAACCAGTCAACCCTAAGGGAAACCAACTCTGCATATTCATTGGAAGGACTGATGCTGAAGCTGAAGCTCCAATACTTTGGCCACCTGATGTGAAGAGCCGATTCATTAGAAAAGACCCTGATGCTGGGAAAGATTGAAGGCATGCGGAGAAGGGGATGACAGAGGACAAGATGGTTGGATGGCATCACCGCCTCAATGGACTTGAGTTTGGGCAAGCTCTAGGAGATGGTGAAGGACAGGGAAGCATAGTGTGCTACATACAGTCCATGGGATTGCAAAGAGTTGGACACGACTGAGAGACTGAATAACAACAACCATTCATTAACAAAGTGTCTATAAGAATGTGACTTGATCAAAGCACTGTCTGCCTCACTTATAATAATGACAGTATAAAAATTCCACTTCATATGGGTGCTATAAAGATAAAATATAATACTGTACTTAAATAATATGGTATGTGGGCTGTAATGCTAGATCCTCAATATATACAGATAATATATAATATGGGTATTTTTACTACAATAAGCATGTCCCCTCTTTGTCTTGAACATCATCATCACCATCTTCAAAAGATTTATTCGTAAATTGTTTTTGCAGGAGATAAGTTAAAACTACTGCAGAAGTAAGAGTATTAGGGAAAACATCCTCTATTGGGAGATTAATTCTAATATAATGGCAAAGGTTAGCCATGGCCAAGTTTAATATCAGGGGCAGCCTTAAAAAGGGTGGTAAAGCATACAGCCACATGATATATCTTTTCAAATATATTAAAAGATATGTCAATCAAAACAACTTGGGCTAGTCCTGCTGTCCAAGCATCCTTTGAACCTCAATGGCTTTTTAGGCTTGATTAAGCCAGCCTAAAAAGCTCTTCTATTGTAAGACCTTTGAGGACAGGATCCCCTGGGATTGAGCACAGAGTTTGACAGAGAGCCAGGTTCTCAATGCATGTATACAGTGTGACTTAATTCTCTGAAGGATATTACTTAAAAGTATTGGAAGTTTACAAGATTATTCACAATGAGGTCAAGTAATGCTGAGAATCAGGACACAGGAGAGAAGTTAGCAGCAGTTTGTAAGCCTGCAAAGATGAGCAAGGTACCAAAAGAAAGTTGAGGGGGCAAATAAATTTTTTTCTACTTCTCCAGTGTTTTGCATTGGTCTCTCCCTACTTAAAGAAAGGAGGGGAAATGACAGGCCATTTAATTATAAATGAAATAATTACATTTACTTTTATCTATTTTCATCACAGTCCATTAATCTTTTTTGTGTTTGTTTTTAATTACTGTGGAAAACCAGTAGGTTAATGAAGGAAATACTTAAGATATGGGAATATACCAATTCTGTGATTATGTGGGAATGAATCAACAGAGAATAGAAGGAACTGTTGAAATGTACATAAATTAATGACAAGCATCATGAATCCAGACTCTAAAGATATTTGCTTGGTGGCTTAGGAGAAATCTCTGTCGCTTTTGTGAATCTTGTTTGCAGAAGCCATAAAAATACCAAAGGCCTCCTATCCCTAGAAATGACACCCCCTTCTGATTTTATAAGAATCTTCCATGAGTCCTTTTGCAGAGGCAGTGCAGTTTCTACACATTGACGAAAACTGTGAAAGCATCCAAAATATACCACTGTGAAAAGCTTTTTCTTTCTTTTGAAGTCCCCTCATCTGCCTAAAAGAGTCTCCCTCAAAGGATGCAACTGTCATCAATCTCCTCCCAGGGAGCTTTGCAGTCAGTCAGGAGTGACTCCTATCACCAGCGACAGAAGGCACTGAATAAGAGAATGCCTAAATAGACTTGGTCACACAACTATCACATCTCCCATCTCCTCTTCTACAGTCCCATTAATTGTTCCTAAAAGTCATCTGCTTTCCCATAAGTATCCTTTTCCTAGTCCCCACTTCCCTATGAAGACGTCCTGGTTCTAATCACTCCCTGAGCTACATCTTTCGGTGCTCTCCTGCATCATATGTGGATAAGAATGTGGCTCCTGTTTTTTAGTCAGTGCAAGTTGCAGGCCACCAACCACTAAACCTAAGAGGGTGGAAAAAACGATTTCTCCTTCTAGCAGGGGACTCAGTATTTGGCACTAACTTCCCTCAATACAATAAGTTAGGATGACTGACAATCTGACAGGCATGTAATATCATGATAATCCTTAATGAATTTTGTAAATTTGTCCATCAGTTGTGATTTTAGTTTCTGAATTATAGTATCAAAAATGAAATCAGGCTCTCCTTTAATACAATACAAAAATAATAATTTCTATGATATATGATGCTTTATATTTTTTTTAAAAGTCATGATTAAACAGGCAAAAGTAAGGGAAAAGATTAATAGATTGATCAGTTTATAATTGAAATAAACCATCCCTGCTTTTAAGAATATAGTGTGTTAGTCAGTCGTGTCCAATTGTTTGCAACCCCATGGGCTGTAGCCCACCAGGCTCCTCCATCCATGGGATTCTCCAGGCAAGAATACTGGAGTGGGTTGCCATTTTCTTCATCCAGGGGACCTTCCTGACCCAGAGATCGAACCCAGGCCTCTCACACTGCGGGCGGACTCTTTACCCTATGAGTCACCAGGGAAGCCCTGCTTTTAAGAGTATAGTTTAGATGAAATGTCTTTTCCTACTGTTCATGGGGTTCTGAATATTCATTAGAAGGATGCATGCTGAAGCTGAAACTCCAATGCTTTGCCCACCTGATGCAAAGAGCCAACTCCTTGGAAAAAGACCCTGATGCTGGGAAAGACTTGAGGCAGGAGGAGAAGGGGATGACAGAGGATGAGATGGTTGGAGTTGGTGATGGAGAGGGAAGCCTGGAGTGCTGCAGTCCATGAGGTTGCGAACAGTTGGACACGACTGACTGAACTGAACTTAGATGAAATGTAAGACAATCCAGAAAAGAGGTAGAAAAAAGGTATCTTTGTTATTGAAATTCAAGGGATTTTGTTCATATTCAGTAAAGAGTGACACCTGGAGCTTTGTCTTCCTCTCTTTTGAGACTGATTCATTCTATCATCATAATGAGTTAATGGGCACCTGAATAAATCATCTACATAACTGAATTCTGACTTCTGTGATCATTCTACTTTAGTAACTTAGGTGATGACTTGTGCCTTGTTTAATATCTAGAACTTTAGCTCTCAAATGTTAAACCTCATACAATATTTTATTTCAGTTTTTTCATAACCCTTCTTGCCCTAACTTTGAATCTCCATTGAATTTGACACTGGTGTCTATTCCCCCTTCTCTCCATTGCAAAAATACCAGTTAACTCGATCTGTCCTCTGCTTTGTGTTAAGAGTGGATTTCTCTGTGTCTTCAATGGCTACTCTTCTTTTATTCTCTTTTTAAATATCAACAGTTCATTCTCAAGACTTGTTTTTTCACTCTACATCACAGATCCAAATGTGCTCTTAGCTTGAACAATGTTGATCTGCAGAGTGTTTTAAACAAAATTAATTACAGTTACTTCCATAACAGGCCTCACAGTCTCACCTCAGCGACGCTATGATTGGGATACAGTCTTTTTTTTGTTTGTTTTGGTCCTATCTTACATTAAAAACTTAAAAATGAACTCAAATAGTTTTGCCACAATTCCTTGTACCTGCTGGCAGGGTTCTCATGACTGGCAGCATTCTCATTCTGCATCATAGGTATCACCACTAGTGAATATCTTTAGGAAACTTAAATGGACCTAGGAAGTTTACAAGATCGTGTAGGAGAATGTTCATAGACTCCTGCTTTTTATGAGCTCCTCTGCGATTTCCAAGATTTTCTGACATTGAAAAAATATGTGTATCTTTAACTATCTGTTGTCCTCACAGATCTGCTAAGATAGTTACCAATACTTAAAAATTGGGAGAGTTCTCAAAAAAGTCTAGACACTTGATTTTTCTTTATGGTTTTCAAAAAAGGAAATGTTGGGAGGGGTAAATTAGGAGTTTTAGATGAACATATATGCATCACTATATATTAAAAAGATAATCAACAGAAACTACTGTATAGCACAGAGAACTCTATTCAACATTCTGTAATAACGAATATGAGAAAAGACTGTGAAAAAGACTAGATATATGTAATATACGTATAACTGAATCACTTAGCTTTATACCTAAAACTAACACATTAAACATCAACTATACTCTAATATAAAATAAAAATTAAATAATAAGTCAAATGGTTTGGCAATTCTCAGCCCTCCTGTCCACACTGGTGCATTTCCACAGGCAGCGACCTCCAATAGCTGAGAACAGATGCTTAGTTAGACTCGTCATGTTACCACATCTCATCTGCTTCACTCATTTCATGTGATGTTCCTCATCCCTGTAGGATTTGGGCTTATGATGTGCATAATGCATATATTCACTATTTTATTCAAGCACCTATAGAATGTCTGGACCTATATTTCAAAGGATAAAACCACCTGGAAGTTACATAGTTTAAGGGACTGAACTGTGTCCATATCATCACCTTCCACTACCAGATTAACATGGTGAGGTCCTCATTCTCCAATGGGTCTATGGTGGAGACTGCACCTTTATGGAGATAACTAAGGTTAAACAAGGTCATAAGGGAGTGGTGACTATTCCAATCCAACTGGAGTCCCTATCAGAAGACAAACAGGCACTAAAGGTCTCTTTCCCTGCAAGAGAGCACAGAGAAAAGGCCTTGTGAGGACACAGTGAGAAGGTGCCTGTGTGAAAGCCAGAAAATGCCCTCACAAGGAAATGAATTTTCTGACCCTGTAATCTGGACTTGTAGCCTCCAGAAGTGTGCGAACAAGCCATCTATTGTCCAAGCCGCCCAACCTGTGATCCTTTGTTATGGCAGTCCGAGCAGAGTACTATATTCAGGCTAAATCCAAGTTTCTCTCCAAATGATGCCCCATTTCTGCTCTTCAGTCTGTGTTCATCTTCCCTCACCTGGACTTTTACAGTTATGTCCTAAGCAGTCTACCTATGTTTTAATCATCCTTTTCAATATTTGCTGTGCAAATGTTCTTTTTAAAGTATAATGATTATAACATGTGTTCTTGCTTTAAAAAAAACTAAGTAAAATAGGTAAAATACCTTATCACCTAGAGATCCAAATACTCCAGAACAGCCATCTGGATTCATTGGCTCTTGTCCACTCTTGCCCACATCCCCAAGACACTAGCAAAATCACATTACCAATGGCTCTGACAAATACTCTCTCCTTGACAAAACTTTATTCAGGGTCCTCTGAGGTTGCTTCTCAACTCATCCTTGAACCTGGCCCCTTGCTGGGCTGCATAGCCCAGTTTTATTACAAATCTTGCTAGGTCCTCCATGTAGAAAGAATCCTCCACCCTTGATAGCTAATCATCTTCAATATCTGGTCAACTCTTTCATCCTCCACCCTCAGTACCTAAATGGCATGGCCTAGACATTAACAAGAATCTCACTGAACGGATTTAACAAGAATCCCCCTACCCTCTATTTCCTTTCAATAGGCTTCCATCCCTAATCCCTCTCATTCTGCTTGTTGGCTATGAGCCCATTTATTCTTGCTGTTTTCTGAACTGAGCCCAGTTCTGTATGGAGGTCTTCTTTCCCCTACTGCAATAGTTCCTAATGAAATCTGTTTTTATTTCTTTAGCTCCTGTCAGCTTCTGGATTTCTTTAACTCCTTAAACCAGACTCTACCATGCCTCTACACTTTCATTCCCCTATTACCTTTGATTACTCCCAGGTTGAGCTTCCCTTGTGGCTCAGCTGGTAATTGTTGTTGTTCAGTCACCAAGTCATGTCTGACTCTTTGCAACACATGCACTGTAGCACTCCAGGCCTCCCTGTCCCTCACCATCTCCTGGAATTTGCCCAAGTTCATGCCCAATGTTTTATTTATGGCCTCATTTAAATCATATTGCTTTTGGAAGTGTTTTCTTATACTCCCAAGTTTAAATAATTACTTTCCTTTGGTGTTTCTAAGGCACTTTACATATATATCTATTATGACTTGGTCAATTTTACTATCATTTTATTTTTTGTTCACATTGTTCTTTCTGACCTATAAACTCAGGGTCTTTCACAGTTATTATTTTGTTTTACTTTTACCCAAGGTGCTGTTATGATGTTAGGCATTTAGGAAAAATTACATATTTATTAACCAAATATTGTTAGTGCTAGTACAGAAGCCAGTGAGGACAGTAATAGGAATTAGTAAATCAAAACAATAACCATCTCCCACCCTCTCCCCAAAATTAACCTTTAAAAGCTCAATGAAACTGTTAAAATGTATGTGAATTAGGACTGACCTCATTATAACCAGAGCCAAACGGATGGAGTCTACACATTCTGTTATGAATTTATTTTTTGAAGTTCTCAGAGAGCCTCCAGAATGTCTACAAGGATTTGCCCCGTTCTATAATATTCTCCCGGCTGCGACGGCTCGGCACACACTGGTAATAGCAAACACCCTATTCCAACAACACAAGAGAAGACTCTACACGTGGACATCACCAGATGGTCAACACCGAAATCAGATTGATTATAT
This sequence comes from Giraffa tippelskirchi, assembly GCF_054371585.1. Lineage (NCBI taxonomy): Eukaryota > Metazoa > Chordata > Mammalia > Artiodactyla > Giraffidae > Giraffa > Giraffa tippelskirchi. Next base: position 110,164,901 of record NC_137278.1, on the reverse strand, counting down.
TCTTTGCAGCCAAAGATGGAGAAGCTCTATACAGTCAGCAAAAACAAGACCGGGAGCAGACTGTGGCTCAGATCATGAACTGCTTATTGCCAAATTCAGACTTAAATTGAAGAAAGTAGGGAAAACCACTAGACCATTCAGGTATGTCCTAGATCAAATCCCTTATGAGTATACAGTGGAAGTGACAAATAGATTTAAGGGACTAGACCTGATAGACAGAATGCCTGATGAACTATGGACAGAGGTTCGTAACATTGTACAGGAGACAGGGATCAAGAAAATCCCCATGGAAAAGAAATGCAAAAAAGCAAAATGGCTGTCTGAGGAGGCCTTACAGATAGCTGGGAAGAGAAGAGAAGTGAAAAGCAAAGGAGAAAAGGAAAGATATTCTCATCTGAATGCAGAGTTCCAAAGAATAGCAAGGAGAGATAAGAAAGCCTTCCTCAGCAATCAGTGCAAACAAATAGAGGAAAACAACAGATTGGGAAAGACTAGAGACCTCTTCAAGAAAATTAGAGATACCAAGGGAACATTTCACGCAAAGATAGGCTCGATAAAGGACAGAAATGGTACGGACCTAACAGAAGCAGAAGATATTAAGAAGAGGTGGCAAGAATACACAGAAGAACTGTACAAAAAAGATCTTCACGGCACAGATAATCACGATGGTGTGATCACTCACCTAGAGCCAGACATCTTGGAATGTGAAGTCAAGTGGGCCTTAGAAAGCATCACTACGAACAAAGCTAGTGGAGGTGATGGAATTCCAGTTGAGCTATTTCAAATCCTCAAAGATGATGCTGTCAAAGTGCTGTACTCGATATGCCAGCAAATTTGGAAAACTCAGCAGTGGCCACAGGACTGGAAGAGGTCAGTCTTCGTTCCAATCCCAAAGAAAGGCAATGCCAAAGAATGCTCAAACTACCGCACAATTGCACTCATCTCACATGCTAGTAAAGTAATGCTCAAAATTCTCCAAGCCAGGCTTCAGCAATACGTGAACCGTGTACTTCCAGATGTTCAAGCTGGTTTTAGAAAAGGCAGAGGAACCAGAGATCAAGTTGCCAATATCCGCTGGATCATCAAAAAAGCAAGAGAGTTCCAGAAAAACATCTATTTCTGCTTTATTGACTATGCCAAAGCCTTTGACTGTGTGGATCACAATAAACTGTGGAAAATTCTGAAAGAGATGGGAATACCAGACCATCTGACCTGTCTCTTGAGAAACCTGTATGCAAGTCAGGAAGCAACAGTTAGAACTGGACATGGAACAACAGACTGGTTCCAAATAGGAAAAGGAGTATGTCAAGACTGTATATTGTCACCCTGCTTATTTAACTTATATGCAGAGTACATCATGAGAAACGCTGGGCTGGAAGAAACACAAGCTGGAATCAAGATTGCCGGGAGAAATATCAATAACCTCAGATATGCGGATGACACCACCCTTATGGCAGAAAGTGAAGAAGAACTAAAGAGCCTCTTGATGAAGGTGAAAGAGGAGAGTGAAAAAGTTGGCTTAAAGCTCAACGTTCAGAAAACTAAGATCATGGCATCTGGTCCCATCATTTCATGGGAAATAGATGGGGAAACAGTGGAAACAGTGTCAGACTTTACTTTTTTGGGATCCAGAATCACTGCTGATGGTGACTGCAGCCATGAAATTAAAAGACGCTTACTGCTTGGAAGGAAGGTTATGGCCAACCTAGATAGCATGTTTAAAAGCAGAGACATTACTTTGCCAACAAAAGTCCGTCTAGTCAAGACTATGGTTTTTCCAGTGGTCATGTATGGATGTGAGAGTTGGACGGTGAAGAAAGCTGGGTGCCGAAGAATTGATGCTTTTGAACTGTGGTGTTGGAGAAGACTCTTGAGAGTCCCTTGGACTGCAAGGAGATCCAATCAATCCATCCTAAAAGAGATCAATCCTGGGTGTTCATTGGAAGGTCTGATGTTGAAGCTGAAGCTCCTATACTTTGGCCACCTCATGCGAAGGGTTGACTCATTGGAAAAGACCCTAATGCTGGGTAGGATTGGGGGTGGGAGGAGAAGGGGACGACAGAGGATGAGATGGTTGGATGGCATCACCGACTCGATGAACATGGGTTTGGGTAGACTCCGGGAGTTGGTGATGGACAGAGAGGCCTGGCGTGCTGCAATTCATGGGGTCGCAGAGAGTCGGACACGACTGAGCGACTGAACTGAACTGAACTGAACTGATAATATTCTCCAAGGTTACTGAGGAAATGGGGCTGGTGTTGGACAGATATGACTGCAATCTTTGAGTAACAAAATACTTAAAACACAATACAGTTGGCTGTTGGAACCCCTCCTCTTTTCTTTGGGGCCATTTCAATCTGCTGAGAAGAAGAATTCAGCTGTTCTCTATCGTTCATCACATTTTCTTCAGAAGTTGATCAAAGGGAAGCCTGTAACCATCACTACAGCAACACAAACAATTCAAATCCACTGCCATCCTAGCCAACTGGGTACTTTGTCATTATACAAATGCATTTTTCACTGATACACCTTCTGGAAAGAATATCTAAGAAATATGAAAAAGTAGTAAAACATTGCTGATTTTTTTTTGCTTTTAAACTTTATCAGTGAATTATTGCAAGTCCTAACATTTACCAATTTATTAAAATGAACTAATCACAAATTATGTCATAATATTTTTTAAAAAACCTCAATAAAAAATAAAAATTAAATTTAAAAAATCCAGGAAAAAAACAAAAACAAACTTGACTAAGGTAGCTGGGAAGCTACAAGTCAAGGAGTTTAAAGATTCAACTCCTTGCACTATTATATTCACTAAATGAGGGCATTAGGCTAAATGAGCATTTCTTAAAATATTATAGGAGCAAATTATCATTATAGAGAAAAAAGTGGGGGAATCAGTGATGAGAAAATTTTAAGGAGCAATGAATTAAATAAAGTTAAGCAGGTTTCATTTCAAACTGAAAGACACCTCAGTACCTTTAGTCATTCTTGTCTCTCCTATTTGGAATGGATATCAGAATTAAGAAAATTTTATGAAAAACCAGAAGCTAACACAAGGACTTTCACAACTTTAATATGTAAGATGGTACACTTTAATACAATATGCCTCTTGAATCACTTTCTGAATATATGCTTTTAAAAGAACTTGAGATTTATCTATAATAGTAGATAAAACTCCTATAGTAGGATTCTCACTATAACCATATTGCTGTTTATTATATAAAAGTGGACAAAGTTCTTTTGCAGCCCTCATATTACATAATTCTTTCAAAAAACTTTTACACAATTTTCAAAATCTGAATCCAACAGAGACAGATACAACATATCATTATCTAATTTAAAAAAGGGTGACTGCAGCCACAAAATTAAAATATGCTTGCTCCTTGGAAGAACATTTGCTCCAGCCTTCTACAGACCTCCTTCCCAGCCACTCTAGCAAGGCCTTTGCCTCTACCCGTGGCCACACACTGACTGACACCTGATGGCCAGTGATGGTTTACACATTCACCAAGACCAGCAGTGGGACAACCAGGGCACTGGGCATGTCATCCAGTTATGCTGAGTGGCTGCAGGGCACGTCCCTTCTAGTTAGGGCCTGACAAAATGTGGTCCTTTAGAGAAGGGAATGGCAAACCATTTCAGTGTTCCTCCCTTGAAAATCTCATGAAAACCTTGGAAGGAAAGTTGTGACAAACCTAGACTGCATATTAAAAAGCAAAGACATCACTTTTCTAACAAAGGTCTACATAGTCAAAGCTATGGTTTTTCCAATATCATGTTCAGATGTGAGAGTTAGACCATAAAGAAGGCTAAGCGCCGAAGAATTGATATTTGCGGACAGTGGTGCTGGAGAAAAGTCTTGTGAGCCCCTTGAACAGCAAGGAGATCAAACCAGTCAATTCTAAAGGAAATAAACCCTGAATATTCATTGGAAGGACTGATGCTGAGCTGAAGCTCCAATACTTTGGCCACCTGATGCAAAGAGCCGACTCATTGGAAAAGACCCTGATGCTGGGAAAGATTGAGGGCAAGAGGAGAAGGGGATGACAGAGGAGCAGATGGCTGGATAGTATTACTGACTCAATGGACTTGAGTTTGGGCAAGCTCCAGGAGATAGTGAAGGACAGGGAAGCCTGGTGTGCTGTAGTTCATGGGGTCACAAAGAGTTGAATACAACTTAGTGACTGAACAACAACAAAAGATTAGTGTCAAAAATACAATAAAGATTTATGCCATTGTTATTTTAGTAGTCTCTTCCACTTGACAAAACATAGATAATAAAAGCAAATATTTCCAAATGTCATTGTTTTATTTTTACATGTTTATGTTCAGTGTTTAGTTTTCATAGGCCTAGCCTCTACTTGTTAATTTTAAGATAGTGGTTCACTAGTTTTAGTGTATATCTGAATCACCTGATTAAAGTTTTGATTGCTGGACCCCAAGTCAGCAAGTCTCCAATGGAGCTGATAATCTGCATTTCTAAAAAGTTCCTAAGTCATGTTGATGCTGAAGATCCAGGTATCACACTTCAAGAATTATGACTTTTGCTGGTCCTAATTTATTAGATGGAGCCCTGCATCTTTCTGTTGGTCTGAGTTTCATCAGCCAGGCCCCAATCTGAAGCCTTAACAAAGAGAGCTGGTTATCCCACGTCTCCAAAATAAGTTGCCTTTGTAATAATTCCTGGGTTCTGCTATCATTAATCTCATTCCCAAAGACCAACAGATTTTTTTTCCCTCCCTTTAATGTTTTCCACTGTCTGCTAACAATATGTAGGTCATTAGTTTCAAAACATGGACCTTTGGATTTCTTTCCCTCTAATCACTACTTCCTATTTCCCAACATAACTCATTCCCACTCTGATATAATATCCTTACAGTATATTCCCACTCTTACATAATATCCTTGCGGTATCTTGTCTCTTTCCCCAGCCTTGTTTGTTTCTTCAACTATCGCTAGCCTATATGAATGGATCTCTATGTTCATTCCTTTGTTCATTCATTCCAAAAGCATTTGTTAAAAGCTCAACGTATCATAAATGAGACAAAAATTTTTTGCACTCCTGTGCTTACACTGTTGTGAGGGAGATACAAGATAAATGTGTAAACAAACAATTAGGGTTGATGTGTACACTAAAGAAAATAACTTAAGATAATGGGAAAGAAAGTGACTGGAAATGAAATGTAGCTTAGCTGCTCCGAAAACACTTTGTTAAGAAGGTAACATTTAAACTGAAAAGGGCATTCTAGGCAGAGGAAGCATCACTTTGAAAGCAGAAAGAGGACCATTGTGTTTGAAGCTAGTGAGAGTCAGTGAGGGAAAACAGTTGAAGAATAGTTCAGGTGGGGGTCAGAGTGAATAAAATTTTGTATAAGCCTGTTGTAACCACATGCTTCACACAGACACCTTATATACAGCCTAGGAGACTAGCACATACACAGGATGGGGTCTAGGCCAACAAGAGTTAAAACATCAACTGCATTTCAGTGAGCAGGAACTGAAGACTGATATCAGAATGCACCGTCTAGCCTTAGGAGCTGGCTCTATTAAAATGCACAACGAATTATACACAGTTCTCATTTCAGAATGTGGATACATTAGGTCTTAACATTTTGTCTCCTTCATAAATAGTGAATTAAAGAACTACTCCAGGGATTGATATACAATAGTTCTAGAAATAGGCAATCTCTCCCTGCTTAAGAAATCAAGCATTCTGAGTGAAGAGGGGGTAAAATCAGGTCAGAGTATGTCTTACAACAACATTTCACAAAGACAATATTTTCAAACAGCAGTGATTCTGATAAAATTGGCAAAACAATTCCCAGCAAAATAATAACTAGTATATGAAAACACACCAGCCTTTAAGCAATTTGAGATATGAAAGAGGTTAGCCTAAAGCAAGATTTAGTTGTATGCTTTCAAGAAACCCCTCAAGAAAAGCATCAAGCTCATCTTACAACATAATTAGAATTATGTTTTAATCTTTATATCATTAGCCCTCAGGTAGAACTGAGAGCATATGAATCAAAAGGAATTTACCAGTCAGGGTTCTTTTCAAGGAAGGAGCAAAAGTCTTCATTTATAATTTTGCTTTTGTAGATTTTAAAATTTGCCACCATGTAACCTGAAATTTATTAAATATTCTCACCAGCAACACAATTCCTTTTAGTATACAGAATGAAAATTCTTATAAGAAAAAGCACCTTAGTTTTCAAAATGTTCCAAAATAAGGATAAAAACTCATTTGGTTTATACTGTAAAACTCCTAGGATCTCACTTGTGAAACTGCTTTCTGTACTTCTCACCATCAAACATGCTGATGGCATTACCTGTCTGCATCCACAGTGACATCATGAAGCCCTCTCTGAATGACGTCCCTGGAACTTGCTGTGTCTGGTACTCGGTTCAGACTTCTCGTGTACAGGTTGAGCCCTCCATCTGTCATGTAACTGAAAATGAGAGCCTAATTAATCAACAGAGAATTGAATGACCTCAGCTGTATAATTTAACTTAATAGTGTTCACAAATTTTAATATTGTAATTATGAAATATGCTCTACTATAGTTTTTCTATATAAATATCTTACTTACCAGGAAGTATTAGAAAATCTCTTGAAGTTTATTAGGAAATTAATCTTCCTTACTGCAACAAGTACTAGCCTATTATAAAACCTTCCTTCTTTCTCTCCTTGTTATCAATATTTTGAAGAGACTTAGCAAAATAAAAGCAAGATCATTTCATCTTGTAAACACCATTTTTGAAGAATTGAAGGTCCCAGGAGTCATTTAAAATTTGATTAATTTATCTGACAAATAAAATGTACACCACAATTGACCACTATTATAAAATAACTAAGATGTATTAAATGTTTAAGATGTCACCAGGAACTGTTCTAAATGGTTTACTTGCAATAACGTTATTATCCCCATGTCAGTGATAAAGAAAATAAGCACAGAATGTTTAAGGATTGGCACCAAGTCACTCAACCAAGTCACAGGAGAATTGAGAATAAATCTAGAAAGTCAGCTTCAGAAACCATCATCTTAACCACCATGCATAGCTGTGTGAACTGAAGGACCACACTGCCTGACTCACTTCCTGTCTCTAAGAACTATTTCTTTGCCATCACAGGACCACCGCCATCAATAGGGCTGGTAGACTGTCATAGTCATGTTGCTTCCTTGGCAATCGGGGTTTAGAACAAGTGTTAATCTCCTACCGCATGTGGGGCTAATCAAATGTTTCTTTCTTGAAAAATGGGACTAAGACAGCTCATCAGTCTTTCTATGTGAAAAGTTTATGATAATGAAAACCCAGGAGCTGTGGATATTTATCTTCACCAAATGCAAAGAGGCACGGAGAAAACTGATCAGTAAGATGGAAAGAATGACACAGGTGCACAAAAAGCACATTTTGGTCATGTGGTTTCAGCTTCACAAGTTCTTGGGTTCTAGGCGATATCCTTGCTTCCTTATAATCAGATCCTCAATTTGCTTAAACAAATTTGAGTTGAATTCACTATTTAGAACCAAAAAATTAATCATGATCATATTAAAGATTGCTCAAATAGTTAAAACTAGGATTATGAAATTCACTCACATGATTAATAAATTCTGTCCATTTTAGTTGAAGGATCGTAAACAAATTTCTTAAATTATATCTCAATTTCTGCCTATGAAAATGGGAAGAATAAAATTTACTGAAGATAGATTTTACATAATTGAAGGAAAAATGAGAATCCTATAATATCAATTTGTTATTCACAAAGTCTCTCCCACATGTTAAAAAAGAAATATATAAATTTTATACACAAACAGCGAGTCATAGTGTATTATCCTTGTAAGGTACTCTACATAGTTAATTTTGTTGATAACCAAATAATTTAATCCCATCAAAATTACAACAATGAAAAAGAGTATTTTGGTTCTAAAACGTGCTGAAAATTGACATACTCTTTAAAACAGGGAATGTTTTAGACATGACAATTTTTTTTGACAACGAATTCATGATTATGAGCATTAATTTCCTATACCATAACAATGATACTAAATGAGACAAAGAGTAAAGGATATTTGTCCTTTGTACTTTTTAATTTTTCAGTTGCCATATTGGGGCTGTCAACCTTTTATTGTTTATTCTTACTTCCACACCATTCTCAGCCAATTCTATATATTTTTAATTGCTTTTTTTCTTAAGGTGAAATATATGGAATTCCTGATAAAGTAAAACTGTTTAGAGATAAATAGCTTTCTCATTCACTCTCCTTTTGAAATTGACTTAAATGTTTGTGAATGGTATACATTTTCTCTAAGGACAACTGAGATACTTATTAAAAAAAATCAACATCATTGATCCTAAATTTAACTTTAGGAGGAAGAAATAACAATGTCTATGTGTTAAGTTTTACAACTCATTGGTCTCTCTTATTCATTGGTAAATATCTAAAAGTGTTCAGCCAAGTGTTTTGTGTATAGTTTGGGGTCAATAAATATAGATTGTTTGTTCAGCTGAATTTGAAAGGCTTCCATACTGTAGGAAGAAACCAGGACAGCAGATCTCAGCACTTTTATCCACAATGACAATGCACATAAACCAGAAATAAGATGGATGATCACTTCTATTAGAAACACAACCTTTCAATTATTCAATATTTACAGAAGAGTAAGTTCTATAGACAAAGGTTGAATGCTTTGAAAATTCAATTTCAAAGAGAAAAAATGCTTGAAAATTTCAATGAATTATGAAAAAAAAAAAAGCATTCTTTTTAAGAAGCATTTCAAAGGATTTTGCATTGACCCTTGGATTTTCTAGGTAATATTAAATAGGTTTACATCAGGTATTAATTGTACCAAAAAAGTCATTCACGTCTAATTCCTCTGTTTACAGACACTGTTGCACTGGAATGCTGGCAGGGCATTTTCATAGTCGAACCATGAGTCTGCTATTTGAAAAATTATATATAGGGTAAAGCACAGGTAAAGCAAATTTCTGATTAAACCTTTTTCTTGAAAATTCTTCCTTCTTTTCAGTCTTTCTAAAGGATTTAAAAATCTAAAAAAATGAATTTCATAGTTCCTCTAGAAAAATTTGCTACAATCTGGGAACCATAAATGTTAGGAAATCATTTTGAAAGAAAACGTAAAATTTTTAAAAAGATTTCCTTATAATGTTATATGTAAACTTCTAAACCACAAGCTGAGTTTAACAGGTGATAGTCATAAGGAAGATTGGCATAAACAAAAAGTTGCAAAGGAAATTTGTGAAGGTTACTGACAAAAAGAAAAATCTCTAAAAATATCAGTCTTAAGATAACTTTAGCCACATTGAAATTCTGTAAGCTCTTAGATGATTCACATAAAAAGCCAACGGTCTCCAAAAGCATTTCTAATTCTTCTTCCATCCCACTGCTATCTCTTTTCTTCCTTTTGTTGAAGAAAAACTTTGCTTACTTTGGCATATTTTCTTTAGGTGTGTGTTTTCCTAATTAATATTTCCAGGCCACACTGTTCCACCCTGCACTAGAATGAGATATTAAACTGCTTCCTGTGTACAGATAACATGTGTTTCCTGTAAGCACCTCACAGAGAGCATAAATTGACCATATATTACCTTCACCACAAAGGTGAGGCTCTTTCTGTGTATGCTAATATAGTTACAGGACAAACACTCCATTCACCTAGTCAACAATCTAGATAGATGATTTTCTACTTGTCACTCAGCACCCTCAACTATTATAGGATAGTCTATTCAGACCTGTGAATCAGCATCACTATGTTCTAATTATGTCTAGAAATCACTAAAATAGGAAGAAGTATACAAATCTTATTTTTGTATGTGATTCAATCTCATTTTCTCAGTCAACATAAATATGTACAACTTTATCTTCACAGCAAATCCATATTTTTTTAAGCTTCATAGTTAAATATATCATATTTTTGCAAGAGTATAGAAGTACACATTAAATAATATCAATTTTCATGTACTCATAACCTGGATTCAGAAAGCGAATATTTCCAGTTTCTTCAATGACCATAGAGGCTTTTCCTAACCCTACATTTCCAAACCTCGCTTCCAGAGATACCTACTGTCCTGGATTTTGTATCAAGCATTGTTTTACGTGTCTTTATGATTTTACCATATGGACATATATTCCTAGAAATACATTGCTTAGCATCTCATGAATTTGAACTTTATATAAATTGAACCATATTATATATATTCTTCTGTGACTTATTTCCTTCATTCAAAATTAAATTTTTGCAAATCATCTATCTTGATGTATAGCATTGTGTTTTGCATGTTAGAGTTGTGTAGCTTCACTTTACAAAAGCACTACAGGGCTTCCCAGGTAGCAAGCACAGTGATAAAAGAATCCACCTGCAGTGCAGGAGATTCGGGAGACATGGGTTCAATCCCTGGGTTGAGAAGGTCCCCTGGGGTAGGAAATGACAACCTACTCCAGTATTATTGCCTGAAAAATTCCATGGACAAAGGAACCTGGCAGGTTGCAGTCCATGAGGTCACAAAGAGTCAGACACAACTGAGTACACACACATAGTTTACTTATTATTTTGACTACTACAGACATTTGAGCTGTTTTTAGTTTTTTTGATCTTACAAAAAACTCTACCATGAACATTTATATAAACATAATTCTTTGTGCTCACAATCAAGTGTTTGTCTAAATTCTATATCTAGAAAGAGTATCATTGGGTCATAATAGATACATACACATATTCAAACCTTACTAGTCAGTGCCCAAGAGTTTTGAAAAGATTTCCAGAAAAAACTTCTACTTGTTTATGAATAAGAATTTTCATGTTAGCTTTAATTTATAAATTCCATACTATCAAGCAGATTTATCATATTTTTACTTTGTTAAAGGCCATTTATGTTTTGCATGTGAAATGTCTGTTCATGGCTTTTGCTCATTTTTCTATCGGATTCTATGTTTTTCTTTTCTCATTGATATTCATCCTTTATTAGTTGCATGTGTTACATGTTTGTGGTTTATGTGGGGTTTTTATTTTGACATTTTTGTCTTGCTTATTTTTATGTGAAATCAATTATTTGGAATAAAAAGAAACTTGATATAGATACCTTTCTAATTTCACACAGTAACTGCCTCTATTGTTCTTGTGTAGTGTTTTAAAACACGATAACTAGCTTTTTGAGATTTCTGGACTCTGTTCCCACCCCTCATTTTGATCTGGACCTTCTCCATCGTCACTTTGATTGCTGCATCCTGTTCAGTTTGTTTCTCCTCTTGGAAGTTGTCCCTCAGAGAGGGGCCCTGTCTGGGAAGGAAGCTGTAGCTGGAGAGTTGAATGAACTCATGGGAGCAAGAAAGCTCCATCCCTCCAGACATGACCTTATGCCCTGACTCTCCCTGCCCAGTTATGCCCCTCCAGCTTCAGTTGCTGACTTCAGATGGGGCCTGTGTGTATTCTAGTCAGTGTCTTTTGGCTCTTTTGGGGTTATTCTGTTCTCACTGTGCTCAGATGTCCCACTACTACGCTCTGTTCCTTTGTACATCGATGATGGTATCAGTGGTAAAGAATCTGCCTGCCAATGCAGGAGACACAGGAGATGTGGGTTCAATCCCTGAGTCGGAAAGATCCCCTGGAGTAAGAAATGACAAGCTGCTCCAGTGTTCTTGCTGGAAGATTCCATGGACAGAGAAGCCTGGTGGGCTCCTACAGTCCGCCGGGCAGCAAAAAGCTGGACTCAGCTGAGCACACAGCCAAGCCAGTATCATTCTGATTCCTGGGCTCTTGACTGACTGTTCCTCACTACTTATACCTGGGGTTTGAGATGATATCTTGCATCAGCTTTTTAAAGTAAACAAGAATCATTTTTTTATGGCTTTGCCATCTAGTTGTTTTGTCTGTTTTTTGTGGAGATTTGGAAACATTCAAAACCCATGTCCCTACCAATCTTCCTAGAACTGTTTTTACATTCAATATTTCATATCAGAAACTTAATATAACAATTAGATATTTTTTATGACATGAAAACACAGGGCATCTAAAATTTGTGTTCATGTTTAACTTCCAAGGATACTCTAGTTTAGCATCTAGAACAAAGATTATGAGCACAGATAATTTTAAGGATTGTCTCCTCGATCAAAGGTACTAGCTAAGGAAAACTATACTAACAATGAATGATTGCTGTGAGGCTCTTTTATGTTTGTTTGTAAAAGAATAAACTTCAATGAGAGAAATGTGGACAAGGAGACCTGTAGACCACAGGGTCAGTATGTCAAGACGATTAAGAGTGCAGACTGGAGGCAAATTGTTTTCAAGTTCAAATTCAGCAATACATCCATCAAGTAAGTTTGTATTTTTTTTTGGAATGCCAATGAATTAACTTTCTGAGTTCTACCTAAAGCTACTTAATCTATCCATGCCTCAGATGTTTCATCTGTAAAATAGAGGCAGTAATGATATGCTTACCTCTTACCATTATGGTGAGTATAAATTAGTTAATGAGTTAGGAAGCACTGCTGTTAATAAAGCTAGTGGATCTGATGGAATTCCAGTAGAACTATTCAAAACTCTTAAGGATGATGCCCTCAAGGTGCTACATTCAATATGTCAGCAAATCTGGAAGACCCAGCAGTGGCCACAAGACTGGAAAAGGTTAATCCTCATCCTAATTCCCAAGAAGGATAATTCTAAAGAATGTGCTAACCATCAGACAAGTGCACTCATCTCCTATGCTAGTAAGGTCATGTTTAAAATCTTGCAGGCTAGCCCTCAGCATTATGTGAACCAAGAACTTCCAGATGTCCAAGCTGGGTTTAATACAGGAAGAAGAAAGAGATCAAATTGCCAACATCCGCTGGATTGTCAAGAAAGGTAGGGAGTTTCAGAAAAACATCTACCTCTGTTTCATAGAATATGCCAAAGAATATTGACTGTGTGCATCATAATAAACTGTGGAAAGCTCTTAAAGAGATGGAAATACCGGACCTTCTTACCTGTCTCCTGAGAAAACCTGTATGCGGGTCAAGAAGCAGCAGTTAGAAGCCTGTATGGAACAACTGATTGGTTCAAGATTGAGAAAGGAGTATGGCAGGGCTATCTGCTGTCACCCTGTTTGTTAACCTATACACTGAGCACATCATGAGAAATGCCAGGCTGGATGAGTTCACAAGCTAGAATCAAGATAGGCGGGAGAAATATCAACAACCTCAGGTATGCAGGTGATACCACTCAAACAGCAGAAAGTTAAGAGGATTTAAAGAGCCTCTTGATGAGGGTGAAGGAGGAGAGTGAAAGAGCCAGCTTAAGACTAAATATTAAACAAAAGCTAAGATCATGGCATCTGGCCCCATTACTGCATGGCAAACAGAAGGGGAAAAGGTGGAAGTAGTGACAGATTTCCTCTTCTTGGACTCTGAAATCACTGAGGATGGTGACTGCAGCCATGAAATCAGAAGATGTTTGCTTCTAGGCAGGAAAGCTATAACAAACCTAGACAGTGTGTTGAAGAGCAGAGATATTCCTCTGCCAACAAAGGTTTATATAGTCAACGCTAGTCTTCCCAGTAGTTACGTATGGTTGTGAGACCTGGACTGTAAAGAAGGCTGAGTGCTGAAGAACTGGCAGAACACCAAAGAATTGATGCCTTTGAACTGTGGTGCTGGAGAAGACTGCTGAAAATCCCTTGGGCAGCAAGGAGATCAAACCAGTCAATGTTAAAGGAGATCAACCCTGAATATTCACTAGAAGGACTGATGCTGAAGCTGAAGCTCCAGTATTTTGGTAACCTGATGTGAAGAGCTGACTCATTGGAAAAGTCCCTGATGCTGGGAAAGACTGAGGACAGAAGGAGAAGAGGGCGTCAGAGGATGAGATGGCTGATGGCATCACCGATGAAATGGACATGAACTTGGACAAACTTCAGGAGATGGTGAGAGACAGAGAGGCCTGGCCTGCTATAGTCCATGGGATTGCAAAGAGTTAGACATGATCGGGCCACTGAACAACATCAAAATGAGTTAATATATGTAAAATGCATAGAGCATTACCTGGCACATAATAAGTCTATGTATATGCTGACTAGCAGTACCAGCTATTTGTCCATTAGACTTTCTACATTCACTAAAAATAACTCTCGTATCTTGAATATGAAGTGAATAGAAGCATTGTGATTAGGAAGAAGTAGTTTACCATGCACATCCTTTTAATCCAACTCAGGTAACCTTATCTTTTCCGATGTTATACATGCTTCAGTCACCCATAAAGTTTACTACAGGAGAAATGAGGAAGGATCAAAGGAGGAAATGGCAACCCACTCCAGTGTTCTCGCCTGAGAAAGCCCATGGACAGAGGAGCCTGGTGGGCTACAGTCTATGGGGTCACCAAGAGTCGGACACGACTGAGCGCTCATGCACGCACGCAGGAGAGAAGCAGGATTCAAGTATCCACCTCCCTTTCAAAAATGCCATTCCCCAGAATTAAATAACTTCGTGTTTGGGCCATTTAAAGTAGAATTTTAGGTTATATTCTTGACCCAACTATTTATCACTGTGACACCTGGAGATAACTCCGGTTTCCACCCAGTTAAAATATGCAATTTTCCCTCCAGTTTGCTAGGGTATTCCCTTTTTTTTTTTTTATTCCTACATGGAGACTTTTGCAGAGATATTCATTATAAGTAAGAAGCCTTCCTCTGACTAATTGCTAATTACTGGCAGATTCATATCCCCAAGTGTTTAAAGTAATTTTGAGAAGAGAAAAAACAGATAAGCCTTTGCATGCTTCAAGAAATTTTGAATTCTCAGAATGCCGATTAACTAATTTTCTCAGTTCTACCTGAAGTACATGAAAAAAATGAAACTCCATTTCCATTTACTTCCTGACATACCTTGTAGTTACAGGAAGAGAAAATCCTAAATTACACATCTTCATTCACTGTTATGCCTTTTGAGCCTTTTTTTTTTTTGTCCATTTAATCACTAAAACATACTTCTAAAAATTGGGGACAGACAGTTAAATTTGTGATTCAGTATTTTTTCATGAATTGTAGCACAGACTTTTCTATACCCTTTTTCTTAAAGAAAATATCAAATTAAAATTCCCCTGAGAATGTCTTCTTATCTCTTAATTTTAGGCTGACTCATTGGTCCACTTCTTACTGATGTCGACAGGGGCACACCACGTTCACAGATGAGCAACGAGGACACACGGCACATCCTGGGTGTCCTCCCCACAACCCCCCAGTCCCCGGGAGCCGAGAGCAGCGGCGCGGCCTCTGGCCACGGCTACTCATTCTTCATTCAGGGTCAGAACTCTGAGTCACTTGTCACATTCCAGCGTCTGTACTGCACCACGGGAAAGAGAATGTGTCAACCTCATCAGAGGGAGTTTTCAAACAAGATTTCTGTTATTTTTACTTAGCTTTTTCCTTTCTTCCCTTCATCTTCTACTTTAGTCACTGAATATGGGTGACTTGGGTGGTCAACACAACACAAGCAGACCACGAACGCGTACTTATACAGAATCATTTGTAGGACTGTTCAAGACCTCCTTTGAAAGACCAATAGCGAACAAAACCGGAGAACAGAAGTGAGAAACAGGTTTCCAGTGAGTCAGGAAACAGGTTTCCAGTGAGTCAGGAAACAGGCAAGAAAGAAAAGGGATATAATAGTGTTTTTAAAATTTCTCATTAGTGAGCTCTACCAAGACTAGTCAGCTCTTATCAAACTAGTTTCCTCTCCCTTCTGAGCACACAATTGAACAATGGTCCCTGGCTGCACTGATGATTAGATGCAGCCACAGCAGTTCTGGGTTAGGGAAGGTGGGTAGAAGTCACACCCCCACTTCCAGGCCTCGTACATATGAAATATTCTTACACCTTGGTTCTCTATCTCTTTGTCATCTGCCTATTGAAATCAACCCCCAGGGTGACATTGGCTGTCTGGCTGGGTAATAGCCATGTTATCTATCATCCTAGTCTCTGAAAGACTTGTCTTATATACACATTCCCCGACAGACGATCAGAAACACCAGGAAGGGTTTTACATGAAGGAGAAATTAAATTCTTTGTGTTAAGTTGCTGAGATTTTGAAATTTCTCCGCTACAGGTTAGTTACCTAATACAGCTCCTGAGTATGGGTATGCTGGTAAAATATATTACTACTATAAGCGGAACTCAGTTTTCTTAAAAAAATGCCTCCAAAACCTACTTATTATCTAAGAATGTATATACACACACATATATATGTACATATATTACTATTCATTTATTGAATAAATGAACACATAAAAACATTAAAAAAACTAACCTGTGAATAATATATGGGCTGGTACACTGTCTATATGTTCACCACTGACCACATAGTGCCTAGAATGTTGCTTTACATATAGGAAGAACTCAACAAATTTTTCTAATACATACATACATAATTCATCCCATGATCTCTCTTCTCTTTTATTTTCCCAGGATTCTCTCTTCATAGCTCTCACAATTTCAACTATCTCCCATATGAGATCATACCCTATGATTATTAGGTTATTAATCATCAGGTTAATAATTTTACTGATAAAAATCTAATTGTGATGACAATGATAATTTACTGAACACTTACATTGTGAAAGACTTTGTACTAAGGACGATTTGTGGGTTTTTCTTCATTCCTAACAATTTAATGAAGATTCTGCAACTTTGTCTTTATTACAGACAGGAATTTGGATAAATTAAGCTCTCAAGGAGATCACAGACAGCATATGTTAGAGATTTAATTTAGACAACATGACTCCAGTGGCAACTCAACTACTTCCCACCCTAATCAACAATAACCTGTCTCCCTAATTCTAGCTCCTTAGAAGCTCAAGGAAGGTGGCCACCAGGAGTGCACTGGTGGGTATCAGGATATCAAAGCAGAGCTATGAGTCTGATCAAAAGCTCTTCTGTACTTTTTAAGGTCCTGTCCCCATTCAAACAAGTTTTTCATGAATGAAGTCAGAAAAGGTTACTTGTATAAAGAATGACTTCTGAGACTAGAGCTCTCAGAAGCATAAGGACAAAGAATAGGTCAAAACCCAGACTCACATGAAAAGTATAGATAAAGTTAATTGGAAAGATTTCCTTGTAGTACAGAGCCTGGGTTTTGAAGTCAGATGTATCTGAGTTCCAATGCCATTTTAGTCTTTACTTAGCTTTAATACAGTTGGGGCCATCTGTAATCAGTTTCCTTATCTGTAAAACAGGTTGAAAAATACACACCTCATAAGGATTGTTAGTGGAGGGTTGGTTAAATGACAACATCCTTAAAGAACTTAACAAGAGTGAAGTAGGTAGTAAGTTTTCCAAGTGGCAACTACAGTCATTAATGGAAGTAGTTTTAATAGAATATCCTATTTCTGCCACTGGGGATCATCCTCAGATTGAACTAAATATTCCAAATTGCCAAAATACTTTTTGAGAGTTTTATATCACAACATTTTTTTTCGGAATGTAATAGGAAACAGAAGGAAAACAGGCTAAGATGCCACCAAAAAAGAGAATAAACAGATGGAAACTTTCAAATCTAAAAGTTAGATCAGAGGTGTATAATTAAGAATGCTAGAAAATATGTGTTCCTCAGAGCAGTTACAGGCAGCTTGGACAAGCCCCCAAAAATCAGGTAGTTCAACAAAACTCCTCCTGTCTCCTTCCCATGTCCTTCACTACAAAATCTGTTATTTAAGAAGCATGTGAAAATCACTCTGAAAAACACACGGCACATGTGTTCTCTGAATTAACAATAGAAAAAGTTAACAGATTGTAATGGAAAGATTTTAGAGAAATTTTGGATATTTTACTGTTCATGAGTGATCAGAAAAGAAAGCTGAAATACCCCCAAATAACCTTAGATTTCTCACATTTTCTAACAACTTTATTAACTAACCTTATATACTGCCTTCCTGGAGGCTTACCAGGTAGATCAGTGGTAAAGAACCCGCCTGCCAATGCCCGAGACATAGGAGACACAGTTTCAGTCCCCAGGAAGATCCCCTGGAGAAGGAAATGGCAACCCACTCCAATATTCTTGCCTGGGAAATCTAATGGACAGAGGAACCTGGTGGGCTACAATCTATGGAGTCGCAAGAGTCGGCTAGGACTTCGCGACTATACCACCACAAATTCCCTTCCTATAGCTAATGCATCTCGGTAGACCACCCTCTTTACACAATTCTGTTGGACCCGGGGCCCAGGGCTACTTACCCACTGTTGATGTCATCAGTCCTGAGACTTTTCCCGAGAATATCACCATCGCTCATATATCCACCAACGTCGACTTCAGCAGACATGTCCAGGTCACTGCTTGCCTTCTCACTCATGTCAATCTGTGACATGTTCCCCAGTCGAGAGACAGCAGCTCGACGGAGAGGCGTAGTGTACATGAACCTGGAGGGGTCTGTGTGGATGAATCTCCCAGTACCGCTGCGAGGGTAGCCAGCACCCAGGGATGGAGCATCTCCGGCCTGAAGTCGAGGGCATGCCTGGCCCAACCTCCAAGTCACGGGGGTGGGTCGACCTGTCAAGTTGGGTATGGTCCTGCCGTTCACTTCCGTTGTTACAGTGCTGTCAAACGTTGTCTCCAGGGTGCTGTCAAATAAAACATAGAAACCACTAGACACTGGCTCACCTGGGGCCATGGACCCAGAGTGCATGAACACGGACATGCTTATAGTTGAGAGTCATTGCTTGGAGCGATGTCCATTTTCAAGGAAGTCAAATTATACATTCATTTTGAGATTTCTAAACACCTCTGTAGGTATCAAAATGTAGGAAGAGGCATTCACCATAGCTTTGTCTTTTTTTGCTTTCCAAGAAAGGCCATCATTACATTTTAGGTAAAACAATGTTTCATATTCTTAACTAACCCTTAATTTAACTCACTGCAGCCTTCCTGGAACTTTTCTGGAAGTTAATAACAATTAGTTTGAAAGACTCTCTAACATCCCTCTTCAGATGCATTTTAACTACAACATCTGCCATTGTTATTTAAGGTAGGCATGAAAATCTATTTAGCAGTGATGGTGGTAGTTCAGTAGCTAATTCAATCTGAATGGTAAATTATATGAAGAGATGAATAGGAGTAAAAAACATCACTGGATAGGTGCTGAGAAGTCACCAGTTGATTGTCACATAAAATTTAAGTGAGAAAATGGTAAAGGGAAACTAAAATCCCTTCTTTATCATTATAAGAAGTTAAGCACTTGATGTAATTTTTTCTTTATTGGCCCCCAAACAGGCAGAACTGAAGAAGACCTGTGGCTTATCTGGGTCCCACGAAGGCTGGACATAGTCTCTTCTAAATTTTGCCTCAAATCTGCTATATTTTTAACTGTTCTCATTCTTCTTGTTTCAGGGTCTTCACCTAGAAAAGTAACACAATAATTTGTTATTCATGCCATTTATTGTGTATATGTATATATGAGTTCCTTTTATCAAAACTGAAATGAATAGGTAGGAAATTCCAAATAACTATTATCATTTGAAATTATAATTCTTTGTTCTACAAATAAAATGTGAATAGAAACAAACATGATGTTAAAAGTAATAATTTGAAGTGGTGATAATATAATAATATTTCTTAGGTCTATGAGCTTAATCATTGCAAAATGAGAGTCAGTAGCTCCGCGTTTCTGAGTTTAATTTAAAAATCTGCAACTATTTGGATCCTAATTATTTCCATAATCACCTGTTTCAAAGTCTGCTCAGAATAGCTGAGATAGCCTTATGTAGCAAGTATACATTTGGACTTAGGGGAATAAGATGGAGGCCTTTTCTCATAGAAGCAATATCTTTTCAAGTCTTTCAACAGACTGATGAACAAAGATTCAGAACTGGATTTGTAATTATTTCTCCACTTTGTACAGGGAACCAAATCATGCACATTGTGACACCAAGAGTTCGAACAAAATCCTAGGCATCTAATCCAGGAACAAGGCTACACATAATATAAACAGCTTTGACAGGGTGACAAATGCTGACCTTATACAACCCCAACATATCATTCGGGGGCAGAGGTGGCATTAAGCCAG
Source organism: Giraffa tippelskirchi (assembly GCF_054371585.1). Classification (NCBI taxonomy): domain Eukaryota; kingdom Metazoa; phylum Chordata; class Mammalia; order Artiodactyla; family Giraffidae; genus Giraffa; species Giraffa tippelskirchi. The sequence continues at coordinate 110,144,856 of NC_137278.1, read as the reverse complement.
TTTGTTTATGGCCATGCAATAAAGTCCAGGCCAGTGACCATTTCAAGCTGGTAAATCTGGAAATAAGAAGAACATGGAAAGGGAAGAGAGAAATCATAGTCTCCATTTTGTTCAATTTAGCTCAGGAGGATGTCCAATGATCAGGAATTTTAAATAAAAAGAAAGAAGGAATTTTAAAAAAAGGTGAGAGGAAGGGGAATGAATGAATTAAGGAGCCAGAAGGTATGGGAAGGAGAGGGAGGAAGAAGAGAAAGGAGGGGATGGTAGGGAAGGAGATGCAAAAGGGATGGAAGGAAAAGAAAAAACAAGAAGGAAAAGTGAAGGTAGAAAACAGCATATATTAAATTCCAGAACGAAGACTGTAAAATAAACAAGCCAAAGTCCGTATCAACAATCTGTTTTATGATTATAAGTAGATAGTCATCCTGTTCACTTTTCTTCCACAATATTCATGCCAGATTTTAAAAAAATACAGGAAAAGTGTACCCATTTAACATCTATATAGCATTTAACATCTACAATACAAACTTACAGTTGGTGGGGACTTCAGAGATTCTCTGGCCTTACCTCTCAGCCAATGAAGGAACAAATCTTTGTCTCACTAGCCAGGTGGCCATGTGTATCTATCTGAAACCTCTAAGATTAGAAAGACTTCCTCTTCTCCAGTAAGAGCTGATTCTTTCCAATATTATAGTAATTAGATCTAACTATAAAAACTCTGAGGATGAATAATAATTTGTCTCCATTTAACTTCCACCCAGTGATCCCAATAACTCTGAAACCAGTGGAACAACTTTACACTACTTTACCATGGTAGACCCTCAGAAAGACAACTGCTAATTCCCTGTTCAGCCAAACATTACTACCTTGTCCATTTTCCTTCATCCTGGTTGGCTGTCAAAGCAACCACCACTCTTCTGCCAGTCTGCAAATCTCTTCCTTTTTTTTTTTTTTTTTACCAATTATTTGAATTGTTGAAATGTGATTAATAACTGTATTATTATTTTAAACTTAAAAAATATTGAAAAACCTCCCTAATTAACTATATGGAAGATGCAGGCATGCACACACACACACACACACACACACACACACACACACTGAAATATTACTCAGTCGTAAAAAGAATGAAATAATGCCATTTGCAGCAACATATATAAACTTAGAAATTATCATACTATGTGAAGTAAATCATACAAAGAAAGACAAGTATCATATGACAACACTTGTATGTGGAATCTAAAATAAATGATACAAATAACTTATTTACAAAACAGAAGCTGACATAGAAAGCAAACTTATGGTTACCAAATGGGAAAGGTTGGAGGGGATAAATTAGGAATTTAGGCATTTGAGAGTAACATATACACACTACTATATAAAAAGTAAACAAGGACCTATTGTATAGTACAGAGAATTGCACTGAATATTTAGTAATAACCTATATGGGAAAAGAACCTGAAAAAATGCTATATGAATATGCATATATTATAAATATATACATATACATATATATATATAACTGAATCACTTTGTTGTACACCTGAAAACAACACACTGTAAATAAACTCTATTTCAATAAAAAAAGGAATTAAAAAGCCACCCATTGTATCCTCATGAACATGGCATAAACTTTTCCATTCCTAATTCATGTGATTTACAACCTAGAAGATTAATATATGTTTAAATATCAGAACTGTATTTAACTTAGCCTTTACGACTCTAATTATACCTTCTCCAGAAATTCTTCCTAACCTCCTCTTCATAAATACAACACAGCATATTTGAGAAATGGTTATAAATAAGTCTATCTCTTATTTCCAAATAATCTGGCAGAACCCTGAAGAAAAAGGAAGGCTTTGCAAGAAAAATCTTAAAGGGTGACTATAGCCATGAAATTAAAAGACACTTGCTCCTTGGAAGAAAAGTTATGACAAACCTAGACAGTGTATTCCAGTGGTCACGTATGGATGTGAGAGTTGGATGGTGAAGAAAGCTGAGCGCCAAAGAATTGATGCTTTTGAACTGTGGTGTTGGAGAAGACTCTTGAGAGTCCCTTGGACTGCAAGGAGATCCAACCAGTCCATCCTAAAGGAGATCAGTCCTGGGTGTTCACTGGAAGGACTGATGTTGAAGCTGAAACTTCAATACTTTGGCCACCTCATGCGAAGAGTTGACTCATTGGAAAAGACCCTAATGCTGGGAAGGATTGGGGGCAGGAGGAGAAGGGAATGACAGAGGATGAGATGGTTGGATGGCATCACTGACTCGATGGACATGGGTTTGGGTAAACTCCGGGAGTTGGTGATGGACAGGGAGGCCTGGCGTGCTGCGATTCATGGGGTCGCAAAGAGTCAGACACAACTGAGCGACTGAACTGAACTGAACTGAGACAGTGTATTAAAAAGCAGAGACATTACTTTGCCAAAAAATGTACGTCTAGTCAAGCCTATGGTTTTTCCAGTGATCATGTATGGATGTGAAAGTTGGACTATAAAGAAAGCTGAGCGCCGAAGAATTGATGCTTTTGAACTGTGGTGTTGGAGAAGACTCTTGAGAGTCCCTTGGACTGCAAGGAGATCAAACCAGTCAATCCTAAAGGAAATAATCCTGAATATTCATTGTAAGGACTGATGCTAAAGTTCCAATACTTTGGCCACCTGGTGTGAAGAGCCAACTCATTAGAAGAGACCCTGATGCTGGGAAAGATGGAAGGCAAAAGGAGAAGAGGGTGGCAGAGGATGAGGTGGTTAGATAGTGTCACTGACTCAATGTACATGAGATTGAGTAAACTCTGGGAGACAGTGAAGGACAGGGAAGCCTGGAGTGCTGCAGACCATGGGGTCGCAAAGCGTCGGACACGACTGAGCGATGAACAACAACAGAAAAAAACATCATTACAGTCAAAGGAAAGGCAGAATTAAACAAAGCGTTTTACTAAAAGTGGTAGAAAAAAAATAATAGTGAAGGATGAGACCAAACTGGGGACACACTAAAGTTAATACTGATGTGGTAGTATATATAACATGTCACACAGTAGAGAAGCCTATGATTCTAAGTGATGGTAAGAGATGAAGATTCTTAAAGAAGAAAGTGTTAAGATGAATTTTACTGGAGGGAGTAAAGAAAGAACAATATTGCCCTTGTACAAGTTTCCCAAAATATACCTTTACACGTACCCTGTCACCGAGCCCTTTCCCTCAGGGAGAACTTTTACACTGCAATCAAACTGCATTTCAATCACCTATCTGCAAATTTCTTAATATTAATAATACTGATATTTGAATTACTTTCAACATTATTTCAGTCAGTTCAGTTGCTCAGTCATGTCTGACTCTTTGCTACCCCATGAGCTGCAGCAAGCCAGGCTCCCTGTCCATTACCAACACCCTGAGTCCACCCAAACCCATGTCCATCGAGTCAGTGATGCCATCCAGCCATCTCGTCCTCTGTCATCCCTTTCTCCTCCTGCCCTCAATCTTTCCCAGCATCAAGGTCTTTTCCAATGAGTCAGCTCTTCTCATCAGATGGCCAAAGTATTGGAGTTTCAGCTTCAACATCAGTCCTTCCAATGAACACCCAGGATTGATCTCCTTTAGGACTGACTGGTTGGATCTCCTTGCAGTCCAAGGGACTCACAAGAGTCTTCTCCAACACCACAGTTCAAAAGTATCAATTCTTCAGCACTCAGCTTTCTTTATACTCCAACTCTCACATCCATACATGACCACTGGAAAAACCATAGCCTTGACTAGACGGACCTTTGTAGGCAAAGTAATGTCTCTGCATTTTAATATGCTGTTTAGGTTGGTCATAACTTTCCTTCCAACAGTAAGTCTCGTTTAATTTCATGGCTGAAGTCACCATCTGCAGTGATTTTGGAGCCCAGAAAAATATAGTCAGCCACTGTTTCCACTGTTTCCCCATCTATATGCCATGAAGTGATGGGACCGGATGCCATGATCTTAGTTTTCTGAATCTTGAGCTTTAAGACAACCTTTTCACTCTTCTCTTTCACTTTCATCAAGAGGCTCTTCTTCTTCACTTTCTGCGATAAGGGTGGTATCATCTGCATATCTGAGCTTATTGATATTTCTCCCGGCAATCTTGATTCCAGCTTGTGCTTCATCCAGCCCAGTGTTTCTCATGATGTACTCTGCATATAAGTTAAATAAGCAGGGTGACAATATACAGCCTTGACATACTCCTTTTCCTATTTGGAACCAGTCTGTTGTTCCATGTCCAGTTCTAACTGTTGCTTCCTGACCTGCATACAGGTTTCTCAAGAGGCAGGTCAGGTAGTCTGGTATGCCCATCTCTTTCAGAATTTTCCACAGTTTATTGTGATCCACACAGTCAAAGGCTTTGGCATAGTCAATAAAGCAGAAATAGATGTTTTTCTGACACTCTCTTGCTTTTTCGATGATCCAGCGGATGTTGGCAATTTGATCTCTGGTTCATCTGCCTTTTCTAAAACCAGCTTGAACATCTGGAATTTCACGGTTCACGTATTGCTGAAGCCTGGCTTGGAGAATTTTGAGCATTACTTTACTAGCATGTGAGATGAGTGCAATTGTGCGGTAGTTTGAGCATTCTTTGGCATTGCCTTTCTTTGGGATTGGAATGAAAACTGACCTTTTCCAGTCCTGTGGCCACTGCTGAGTTTTCCAAATTTGCTGGCACATCGAGTGCAGCACTTTCACAATGTCATCTTTCAGGATTTGAAATAGCTCAACTGGAATTGCATCACCTCCACTAGCTTTGTTCGTAGTGATGCTTCCTAAAGCCCACTTGATTTCATATTCTAGGATGTCTGGTTCTAGGTGAGTGATCACACCATCGTGGTTGTCTGGGTCATGAAGAACTTTTTGGTACAATTCTTCTATGTATTCTTGCCACCTCTTCTTAATATCTTCTGCTTCTGTTAGGTCCCTATCATTCCTGTCCATTATTGAGCCCATCTTTGCATGAAATGTTCCCTTGGTATCTCTAATTTTCTTGGAGAGATCTCTAGTCTTTTCCATTCTATTGTTTTCCTCTATTTCTTTGCATTGATCGCTGAGGACGGCTTTCTTATCTCTCCTTGCTATTCTTTGGAACTCTGCATTCAAATGGGTATATCTTCCTTCTTTTCTTTTGCTTTTCGCTTCTCGTCTTTCCACGCTATTTGTAAGGCCTCAACAGACAGCCATATTGCTTTTTTGCATTTCTTTTTCTTGGGGATGGTCTGGATTCCTGTCTGCTGTACAATGTCACGAACCTCCATCCATAGTTCATCAGGCATTCTGTCTATCAGATCTAGTCCTTTAAATCTATTTCTCACTTCTACTGTATAGTCATAAGGGATTTGACTTAGGTCATACCTGAATGGTCTAGTGGTTTTCTCCACTTTTTTCAATTTCAGTCGGAATTTGGCAATAAGGAGTTCATGATCTGAGTCACAGTCAGCTCCCGGTCTTGTTTTTGCTGACTGTATAGAGCTTCTCCATGTTTGGCTGCAAAGAATATAATCAATCTGATTTTGGTGTCGACCATCTGATGATGTGCCTGTGTAGAGTCTTCTCTTGTGTTGTTGGAAGAGGGTGTTTGCTATGATCAGTGTGTTCTCTTGGCAGAACTCTGTTAGCCTTTGCCCTGCTTCATTCTGTACTCCAAGGCCAAATTTGCCTGTTTTCCAGGTGTTTCTTGACTTTCTACTTTTGCATTCCAGTCCCCTATAATGAAAAGGACATCTTTTGGGGGTATTAGTTCTAGAAGGTCTTATAGGTCTTCATAGAACTGTTAAATGCAGCTTCTTCAGCATTACTGCTCAGGCCATAGACTTGGATTACCGTGATATTGAATGGTTTGCCTTAGAAACGAACAGAGATCATTCTGTCGTTTTTGAGACTGCATCCAAGTACTGCATTTCGGACTGTTTTGTTGACTATGATGGCTACTCCATTTCTTCTAAGGGATTCCTGCCCACAGTAGTAGATCTAATGGTCATCTGAGTTAAATTCACCCATTCTAGTCCATCTTAGTTCACTGATTCCTAGAATGTCGATGTTCACTCTTGTCATCACTTGTTTGACCACTTCCAATTTGCCCTGATTCATGGACCTAACATTCCACATTCCTATGCAATATTGCTCTTTATAGCATTGAATCTTGCTTCTGTCACCAGTCCCATTCACAACTGGGTGTTGTTTTTGCTTTGGCTCCATCCCTTCATCCTTTCTGTAGTTATTTCTCCACTGATCTCCAGTAGCAGACATTCCATTTTCACTCAGCATTTTTTTTTAAACATCTTTATCACATTTTAAGTTTCCTTCTTCCAATCCAACAGGCATCTTAAGTGCTTGGATTCTTCCTACTGAACCTACTGCTTGTTTACACAGCTTCCTTTATATTTCAGAACCATCACCTCTCTCCCTCCTCTGGCTTTTCTCCTCATGACATCTACTCATGACACTGCACCACTCATAACCATCAGACAAATGGACATTTTCCTCCTAGCACTTACTGAACAGAACATAATTGCTGCCTCATTCATGTATGGAAAGATAATAACCAAATCAAAATTTATTGCAGTAAATGTTCTCAGTGACCCACAAAAGGCAATATAAAGTTAAATGCACTTGCAAACCCTCTAAGGATGGCACAAGCTTGAAACATCCTGTAAATTTGTATCCAAGTGATGTCTAGAGACATGGTGGTGGGAGAGAATGTCAACCTAAAAGGTCAAACATAAAGGCACAAATGATATTAAATATTTAGTAACAAAAGTTAGAAGGAAATGTATTTAATGAGAAATGTATTTAGTCACAAAAATGTATTCTGTTTCACTTTTATAACCTTAAATCTAGCTATTATTCTTGAAGGAAGCCTCCTAAGTGTCAGACAAAATAGTAAAGGCTTATACACACATTTTCCAGAAGGCCATATTCTGCCATTCACTTTGAGTTTTCAACATTAGTGCGAACCGTTTTCTCTTTGCTTGTAACATCTCTTCTCTGAGCAGGACACAGAAAAACAGGCTCAGTTTGGCGCATCTGCATCTTTACTTAATGGCAGACAGAACTCTTAAACTGTGTGGTCCTGCTCTTATTTTTCAGACTTTAATTACATGCATTGTAATTAACACTGCCAGTCCTGTCATCTTTTAGGAGGAAATCAAATTATATATGAATGAATCTTATTCACAAAGAATTATATCTTCTACAGTAGCCATATTACAAACGTTATTTTTTAGAGTTTAGCTGTCCGATTTATTTGGAGAAATCACCCTAGTTTTGTGGATTACCCCCAACAGGGAGTTGGATAAAAAATTTTTCAACTCATTAGAGTAAACCAGACACTTTGGGGGGCAAAAATAGCAAAATATAGCTAGCAGTTTTACTAGTTATCTTTTAAATATCCTCCTATATAGTTATAACACAAACCCTAGTCTGCCTGATTTATTAGAATATATAAGAATAAAGAGTTGAACTCAGGGAACTCTGTCTGAAAACTAACTTGGAAGAGGCCATTTTGAGTCAGAAGCAGAACCCAGTTAAGCACGTGGCAGAAATCCTGAAATTCCTGTGTGCTATGGGCTTGGATATATCTACCAACTTAAAATGCATCATTATTTAGGGAATTGCCTTGCAGTGCTTCATTATCTTGATATGACCATTCATATCAGAGCTATTTGAATAAACTCTTCCTCTTACTTTCTCATCTGCATCTTTGAATACTGGCATCTGTTGGGGGAGAAAAAAGCCTTAAGGAGAGCAATACCATAAATATAACGAGCAGACACTCTGTTTAAAAGCCACGGACTACACAGACACCTACAGAGAGCTGACCCTCTTGACAGTAATGCTCCAAGTTATTTATGCACAAAAAGGCATGTGTCACATACACACCCACCCACAGCCTGCTATAATTTAACAGAACAACCAACACACGCCGTCAGAAGACTTCACTCCGGTCATGTCTTTGAAAATACTTACATAAGAGGTACTCAGAACAAGATAAATGCTACCATTTTCAAGGCAAAAGACAAATGTGATTTGATTCTACCATTTCAGAGGATCAAGAGAAGAAAAAGGAGTCTTAAGGATTAAGACTCCTTCTCTTGCCTTTGTACTGCATGCAGGCTTTTTTTTTTTTTTTATGAGAAGCAGTTCATCACAGAAATCACACAATGGTGAAGAAGTAAATCTTCAGTGTCTGATCACCTGGTATATTCAGATTCAGAAATCACCATTCCTTCAACTGTGGAAGCATTCTTGTTTGAAAGCTAAACTGACATACAAAATGGAGCGATATTTGCCTCTGCTGTCTCTATAAGCTTTCTTCTTCTAAAGCTGGTTCACTGAAATTCCAGAAAATCTCATAAAACCTCTTGTAACAGGAAGGTCTACAAAGAGAATAAAAGCAAACCTATATTTGGCATCAGCTGAATGAATCAGAAACAAAGAGATCACTAGTCTGGTTTAATTCTTGTGAATATAAGGGGTCCTATATGAAGGCCTTTGTGGAAATAAACACACTGATATAAAAGAGGATGTGATCAATGGTTAAATGCTTATGAATGTTTGAAGAAGGCACCCTATGATATAAATATGGTACAGTAGAACACTGGATTTAAAGTATTTCACTTTGCATTCATACAGTTTACCTATTCAGGCAGGTGGCGAACTAAAGAGTTACTTCAGACTTATTCATACGTAGTTAATTAAAGATTATATCAGAAGTTACTCCAAACAATCATGTCATCAAAAAGGCCTAGTTTATAAAGCATCAGAATAGTTCACACTCATCTACATAGTTATTTAAATAGTTATAATGTACACACTCAGGAATATTTTTTGTCCAACACTTTTTAAAAAGTGAGTCAAGCTGTCAGAAGAGACCTCTGCATTTCTGGAAGTGTAACTAGAATGAATGGTGCTTGTCACTGAGGTACAAACAAGGCCATCTATTTGGACACCAGGGAGGCAGCAGGAGACAGTTGACTACACAAAAAAATTGACCCACAAGCTCCATGATTCCTCATTCCAAATCTGTGGTGAGGTCACCTTGAGAGAAGTTGAATAAATAGGCCCTACTGATGACTAAGTAAAAAGCACATTTGGAGTTTTAAATTGTGAACACTTAATTATGGCCATCTAGACTCCAAGCCAATAATGCCCAGGGCAGGTGCTTGCTATTTACTTTCTCCATGTAGACTTTACAACTACTTCTCATAGTTCAGTTTGCCAAAGACAATCATTTCAAGAAACAAGGAATTCAAAATTCTTTTGAGTCACTATGGTTTTTTAAAAAAAAGTCAGTAGGAAGAACAGAAGCTCTATGGCTCATGCAAAAGGGCAGCTCCTTAAAACTCCATCCTCCTTTCAGGAGCAGACCCGACTTACCTAACAAGTCAGTGTAAAGGGCCTCTTCCAGATCGCCCAGCATCGTCAGGATGACATCTTCATCCAGATGGGCTGTGCCTTCCCGCAGGCAGCTTTCTCCCTCCTCCTCAGCCCAGCTCCTGCTGAGGCTGCCGGGCCTGGAGGACACATTTTCATCTTCAGACCGGCTGTCTTCATCACTGTCACCTTCCAAGCCTCTTCCAGAAGTCCACTCCTCTAAGTTATCACCACCTGAGTGGCTGGCGGGAAGGAGGCTCCAGGCCCCAGGGAGGCTGGTGTGGTACAGGGACTGCGCGGAGCGGGACAAGCACCTGGAGAGCGAGCGCCTCTCTGCATAGCTGCATTCCCTCTGGCTGGCCTTGGCGGCATTTCCAAACCAGTTGGAAATGCGCACAGCAGGGCGCCTCTCCCCCTCAGTGGTGAGGGACAGGCTGGTCAGAGATTTCTGCTTCTGAAGACAAGCTCTCTTTGGCCTTACTTCTTTGCTCCGAAACACAGAGAGTTCAGCCGGCCGCTGCATGGCTCTCTTTATTGGCTTCTTTTTCAATTAGACTTCATATTGTCTTTCTGCACAGAGATGCCAACCGGCCCTTTGGGTTATAATTAACACATGCACTTCAAGAAAAGCCCAGGCCAGGTTCAGACATTCACGTTAGATTCTAGAGCTGTAGCACAATCAATGAGTTGCCCACAATCCAGCTTGCCACGTCATCACCCTCATCAGCAGTACTTACAAACATTTTGCTTGGACATATCGGAAGAAGAAGAGAGTTCACCAGACACTTCTCCAGCTGCAAAGTAGCACAGGAAGCCAACTACGTTTTCCAATCTTCATCCAATCACATGTCTCAGCAGGGAGATGGGTCCACATTTCACTCTATAGCTTCTGTATTCCCAAACGCGAGGAAGTGAAGCACAAGCACCCCAGATGTCTCTGGCTGTGCTTTTTTTTTTCTTCTGTCTCTCACCAGCCCTTCACTGATCTGGGTCTGCAGCCCTTAACTCTAAAGGAACTGACACGGTGTAGCACATAGAGCCTCCTCATCAGAGCCCCGTAAGAGCAGACTAAGCGCTGAAGCCAGCCCGGCACGAGCCTCTCGTGTTTTAGTATTCCACCTGCATTCGCAGATCTACGGCTCTTCCTTGCTGCTGCAGTGGATGCTGCTGGCTGCCATGGCAGCAAACATCCTGCTAAATTAAAACAGAGGCATGGAAGCGGCTGTCCAGCCTAGCATGCCACAGGTTTCAAAGCCAAGCCTGAATGAGATGCTACACGATTAACCCTCTTCACGTTTGAATCACTCTAGGCTACCCCGCCTCAGATACAGAGGCACGCGCATGCACACACACACATACACACACACACACACTCACTCTCACACATAACACACACTCCACGACACTGAGAATGACAGACTAATTCTCCATAGCTGCAGGCAGCTGAAGCAGGCAGATCTGTCTTCTGAATGTTGGGATTCGTGCTATAAAAGCACAAATCAAATTCAAGAGTGTAAAGGACCTAAAAAAACAGAGCATGACACTCTCCACCGGCAGGCAGATAATGGTTTAAAGGGAAAGACTTCACCTTCTCTTTTAAAGAGCAAATTCAAGGGCTTTTTATTTTGAAGATATTTAACATTATACAATCCTATTGTACAATAAAAATCAAGGTTTCTTCCTATAAAAATAGCAAAAAATAAAACCTTTAAAAGTTTTTTTTTTTTTTCCCTTTGGAGAAGGGATATTTTTACTCAAAACATATAATTGAGAGTTAATGGCTAAGTGTGTGGAAGACAGTGACGTGCCAAAAACATAAAATGTATATTATGTTTTCTGACATGGAGCATTTTTCCTAGTCTATTCTATAAACCTATCACTGTGTAGTCAGCTCTTTATTTTTAATCTTTTGATAAAAAGCAGAAAACCTAAAGGGTAAATTTCTTATATTTATCTTGCACTGGTTACAATAACCATCCTGAAATTCTGATTTTAGGAAGACTTTTAAAATACTTATCAAGTATAGTAGAGACCGTGTTCTACTGAGAGCTAATGAGAAGTGTATCAAGGAAAAGCTTATGAGATTTTTTCTGTCCATAAACATTCCTCTCCAAAAGGGGGAAGCATGGAGAAACAGATTAAAATATTTGTGTCATTCAAAGTGATATAATTCCCTAGCACATAATTTTCTGAGCTAATATAATCAAATTAATTCTGATTTTTCACCTCATATTGCTAACTTCAACTAGGTGTTGTTGTTGTTATTTGCTCATTCATGTCAGATTCTTTTGCGACCACATGGACTATAGCCTACCAGGCTCCTCTGTCCATTGGATTCACCAGGCAAGAATACTGAAGTGGATTGCCATTTACTTCCCCAGGGGATCTTGCTGACCCAGGGATCAAACCCAAGTCTCCTGCATTAGCAGGTGGATTCTTTACCACTGAGCCACCAAGGAAGGCCAAAGCTGGGGGTAGGGGGATGCCCAATCTTCTAACTACATAAATTATCATTACAATGTACACTGCGTACACCTTTACATATGATAACAACTTACTTTGCAAAATTAATTGTTTCTTATGCTCAAGCTCAAGAGGGACCACCAGTACACAGATACATAAAAGAGAATCAGATGGAAAGAACGGCAATTATCTGTGATAAAAAATTTTGCGATTAAATGAACCTGTGAATTGTAAGTACAGATTCTCAATTCTCCACTCGTCAAAAATAAATTCTGTTTATATAAAATGTGCTTAAGTCTCCCCTGGTGGCTCAATGGTAAAGAATCCACCTGCTAATGCTGGAGCCTCAGGTTTAGTCTCTGATCCTGGTAGATCCCACCTGCTGCTCATAGATCAACTAAGTACCACAATTATTGAACCTGTGCCCTAGGGCCTGGGAATGGCAACTACTGAAGCCTGCCTGCCCTAGAGTCTGTGCTCTGCAACAAGAGGAGCCACCCAACTAGAAGCTTGCACACTGAAACTAAAGGCTAGCCCTGCTGGCGGCAACCAGAGAAAAGCCTGTGCTGCAACAAAGACCTAGCACAGCCAAAAATAAATATCACACTTAAATAAAATGAGGGTACAAAGGCTAAATCATAGAAACTGAAAACTGTTCTTCTAAAACATCATTTTATAAAGTGTTTTTTTTAAAGATTAGAAAGCTACTCCACTTTGGAATTTTGTTTTGCTTATTTTTTTCTTCATTTGGAGTTACTGTGATCCAGTGAATCACCTAGATTACAAGATCAGAGTAAATTTGTTAAGGTTAGAAAACATTAATTTGTTTGATAGGTATTATGCTAAAGTACACATGTAGCATCTTCTAAGTCTTACAGATCCACCAAAAATGGAATTCTTATCCTTGAGGCATCAAGAGTTGAGCATATATAAGTAAAAGCAATAATGATGCCCTCTCTTTACACAAGGAAACTTGTGTACCAGTCAGCTTAGACCAGCGGTTCTCAAACCTAAATGTTCAGAACCTCTCTGAGGGTTTATTACAACTTAGCCGGCGGTGCCCCATCCCCAGCCCTATTCATTCAGACAGTCTGAAAGGAGCTTGAGATTTTGCATTTCTAACATATTCCCAGGTTATGTAGTAGATACTGCTGACTCTGGAACCCCACTTTAAGAACATATAGGCTGAGACTAGTGGTTTTCAACTGGGTCCTCCTGAGGGGCTATTTAGCAGTATCAGGAGACAGTTTTATTTGTCACAAATAGGGGTGTGGTATTTCTGACAGCTGGGAGGTAGAGGCCAATGATGCTGCTACACATGTTACAATGACAGGGAACCTCCTCCCACCCAACAAAGAATTATGCAGACTACATGTCAGTGGTTCCGAGGTTGAGAAATTCTGGCTTAGATTAAGTTATACTGTATTTATAAATGATTTAGAAATGTCAGTGGCTTACAGTAACAAAGATGCACTTTTGCTCACATTAATGTCCACTCTATGTTGGCTGCAGTTCTGATCCAAGTACCCTTCATACTAAGAACCATAATAAAAGAGCAACTTCTCACAGTCTGGGATATGTTGATACGAAAGAGGGAAAAAGAGATGAGAAATACCAGTTTCTGCTCAAGAATGGCTCATGTCATTTTTCCATTCATGATTATTGGTCAAACGAATCCACATGGTCCATTCTGATTCAGTGGGGCAAAACATATAATCTTCCTGTAGAAGTGAATTTAGGAAGGGGATTGGATTCAGTAATGAGGGGCTGGTTATTTTGAAGACATAATCGTAATAGACAGAAGCATCAGAAGGGCATTTGCGTTTGTCTCTTTGTTTAAAGACTTTGTCAGCTTGTAGTTATAGTAGCTCTTCCTCTGGGAACTATATCCATAAATCCTTAAGTTTGCCCTGAACAACAGCTGGGAACCTAATTATTGCTTCTCTAGAGGCAGTTATCTCTGCTTGCTTTGGGAGTACATTTAAACATGGGTGTATTCATACATATTTATATTAAACTGTTTAAATGTATGCTACACAAGGCAGAAGAGGAAGCCTCAGGGTATAAGAGACAAACACCCCCAATCAATGCTGAAAATGTGAATCACTCTAATTTAGCCAATACCTCACATAAAACATAGCTACTACAATGTTCTGAAAAGGAATGTTTTTGATCTCTTTAGTAAGCACAATTACAAAGCAACTATTTAAGTAGAAGATCTAAACTGATTTAAAATGACCTGAGCTTGATCATCTTAGTTTTTATAAATGTCCAAGAAAGAAGGAAGATAAATGATCATTTACAAAGGTCTTAAATATGAAGTATTTCCCATTATTCAATACAGAGTCTGAAAAGTCAGAAAAAGACACATGTAACCATTAGTTTATCTCTCTGTTTAATCTAAATTCTTACTTCCTGAATTCATCCAATTATTTAATTACAAATGACATATTGGCTTTGCTGATTCTGTTTCAGTTTGGCATCTACCATCATTTTTCAGTTGAATATAAATTCTAGATAAAGGTTAAAAAGTGGATTAAATAAATGTTATAAACATTGGTAGATAGCCTTATGCAAAACAAGGGACATATGTGGATGTATGTACTAAAAAATATCTAAAAACTTTCTAAATAATTCCAGTAAAATGAAAAGTAAAGCTCAGTTTACATCTGGCAGAATCTCCTGGCACTTGATGAAAGGGATGGTTTCTGAGGCCAAATTCTTTTTGTCAATGAAATAGAGAATAAACCCCAAGCCAAGCAGTAAAATCTAAACCGTTATTTCAGCCGGACTTGTAATATTGAGAGCACGGCATGACTCCTAAAGGATAGGCTGGAAGCAAGAAGCTCACTCACTCTGTCATAAATTACATGACACAGATCACCTGACTGCAATAATTAATAGAAACATTATCATTAGATAGGATGCGTATTACTAGTTTCCTCCCCAAGAACTGAGAAACAATAGGAAACTTAAGAGAAATACACAGAGACTTTGGAAGGATATAAGGTCTCTAAATTGTAAAAGTCTTGGGCTTTCTCTAGAAAATGCTATTTTATTGAGTATCATTCATTTCTGATACTTATATTTACACCTCAATTTAACTACATTTTTAACTTCTGGGACCATTTAATCATGAAGACACTGTTGTTATAAATTCACATGAGTTATATAACAAGCTGAGCTTCCTAGGCAACTTAGTGAATCCCTCTAACAATTCTGCTTTTCCAAATGAACCATTCAGGTTTGCTCCTTAACAGTATCAGAGAACTTTACAGGTCATGCATCTCACAGGTCATGCAGTAGAGGTGCTTTTAATGTTTGTTTACGCACAAAAGGGGATTTTCTTGGGTAACACAGCATAAAAGTGCAGGGAAGAATGGAGAGAGAGTTTCTGACATGGCTTGTTCAAGAGCTCAGACATTGAGCTAATTCTCTCCTACTTTAGGTTCTGTTGTCTCTACATTTGTTTCACGGGAGCGTGAAAGTAACTGACAGCACCTCCAAGCTTTCTTTTGATTAACTTCGGACCTAGTGGAAAAACACAGGTCTCTTTCCTAACAGTTAAGTAAAGTTCTGAGACTGATTCTCACTGGTTCCAATTCAACTGAATTGGGTCACATGTCCACCCTTGAAAGAGTCACTGTGGTCAACAGAACAGGTTGTTCTGAATGGATCTGCTTGGGTAAATTTCATCTGAATCACATGAACAAAGGTTGATGAGACTATGGTTGGTTCCCAAAAAGAAAATCAAGGCACTGTTTTTAGAAGATGTGGCAATGTGGTCAGATAAGATTGCACCAGGACATCAAGGTATGGCCATTGTGAAGCCAATGATATTTAAGATACAGAGCTTCTAACTTGATTGAAACCCTTTCTAAACAACGCAATTTTGTATTTTTTAAAATTATTTTCAGGCTTTTCCAAATTGTATAGCCTCTAAAAATTCACAAAATCTGATCTTATCCAGCCAAGACTAACTGCATCAGAGGAGTTCTACATTTTTTACATGTATGAGGTCCCCACAGCAACATTTAGCAGTAAGGGTTCAACAATAACACTAGCACTGAAACTGTGGGTTAAGAAAATCCCAAATGTACTCAATTTTATAACAAGAAATAGAAGAAAATAGTAAGGTAAGTAATTTTTTTTTCAAAATTTTTTCATTGAAGTTGCTTTTTCCTGGAATATTATTTACTGATTTCTTTATCTATTAGAATTCTACTATACACATGTGTGATCTTCTTTTAAGTCCTAAATAAATCTTTACAGCAAAGTTAGTTGTACCCATAAATCTAGTAATTCAATTATTCACGGTGTTAAAGTTTGTCTCTTATTCCTCTATAGGAGAACTCATGTCTTAGGCATGTTTGTTTTCCCAATCCTTGGCATGCTTGGCGTGTATAAAGTACCAGTGATGATTACTGAAAAGATGAATGGAAATAAAACCATATCTCACAATAATCCTGTGAGTTTATTAAGCATCATTATAGTCACCTCATAAAAAAGGGAACCAAAGAATAATTCAAACAGCTAAATAATAGCAATGCAAAAGCCAGAATTAATTTTTTCTACTTCCTAGAACATTTACCTGCTCATATCTCACACTGTCTTTGAAGACATATTCTATGGGCTAGTCTAAAGTATGGTTTAGCAATAAAATCAAGTGTTTGTGTACTTTGTGGTTTCTGTAGCAATAAGAGAAATCAGAAAGAGAAATAAAGTGGTGGAAGAGATTGAGAAAAGTTGTTTTTTATTATGATTGGAGAGATAGCAGCATCCTGTGGGCTATGGAGTGATTTGGTATAGAGGGAGATATTAAAGAGGTAGAGGAGAAACTAATTCAAGCAAAAGTGGAGTAAATAGGTATACATGCTGACCACAGGAAAAGACCCTGATGCTGGGAAACACTGAAGGCACGAGGAGACAGAGACGACAGAGGGTGAGATAGTTGGATGGCATTACCGACTCAATGGACATGAGTTTGAGCAAACTCTGGGAGATTGTGAAGGACAGGGAAGCCTGCCCGGCGTGCTGCAGTCCATGGGGTCACAAAGAGTCAAACACGACTTAGCAACTGAACAACAACAAATAAGTACAAATGCTGGGCATGGGTAGGCATGGTGGCAGGGGTTTGTGAAATTCTTTTTTCTCTGCTTAAGTGGTATTGGAGATTTGAGAAGCAGAGCAAAGGTATAAAATTGTCATCCAAAACCTTGAGATTGTTCTTAGATGACAAAAAAGAGTAAATGCACCAGAGAAATATACAATGATTGCCAGGAAGCATTAATTACTCAGTTGGTGCTCATGAATGTAAAGCAAATCACATCAACATGTCATGTGTTTTTCTCCAGGTTCACTCATTGCGGGTACAGACTAGGTGGAGATTTGAATGTCACTAGGTCTATGGTTTCATCATATGAGTACAATGAAGTATGAGAGGGGGTAAGGGAGTAAAGAGTACATGCAAAAGTAAAATCATATTCAGTCACTATAGGAATTCATCTGATTAAGGAAGAAAGCATATGTAGAGTTTGGTGAGGGTAAGTAAAAAGGAGTGGGATCAATGATTTAGACGTCTTAGAAGCAGTGGTGTTGTCAGAGAATGAAAGGGAAGGCACTGAAAAGAAAAGAGGTTGTCATGAGCAAGAGTGGGCTGCATGCAAGTGGGATTTTAGAGAAGGTGCAGATTCTGATGATGCCCAGATCTAGGGTATGAACAGGAGAGTAAGTGGCTCAAGGAGGGATAAGAAGACAAGATCATTAGAAGAAATGCCAGGGTTTGCCATCTCACTGGTCTCCTTCCCTATGACTGTCATCCTCTCATCACTGCTCTACCAGTATTCTCTCACCTAGATTTCTCCAGGTATGGTACTCCAAAGATAGCTTCCTGAATATAAGTAAATATCTTTCTTTCATGAAATCTCCAGTTCGCATTGACAGAAATTTTCAATATTCCACTACAGACTCACTTTAAACACATGATCATAAGAATGACACAATCAAATTAGCCTCATTTCAGCACTTATTTGCCATTTTCTTTTATTATTTATTATATTCCTATCTAAGTTATAGACTCAAATCTATGATTCGACATCAATAATTATTGTAAAAACTAATTTTATACCTTCTAATAAATCCATCAGGCTATTGTATAATGCTAAAGTCTAGTTTATATTTCACTTTCAAATATTTTATTAAAATCAGAACATTAAATGGAAATTAAAAAAAAATTCCAGTTTTATTGAGATAGAATTGGCATATAGTACTGTACAAGTTTAAGGTGTACAACATAATGATTTGACTCACATAAGTAGAAATATTAGCTGGAAGTATGAAAAAATGATCAAATGATCAAAAGGATAAAAAAACTGAAGAAAGAATCAAACATGTTATTGATTCAATCAGAGATACTAAGTGATATACTAATTTCAGAGAGACAAGTTTCTTTGTAAAATTCACATAAAAATCAGAAGTCAAAGTATAATAAATGGATTTTCTCCTACAGATTTGAGTTCTTGTATTTTGTAGGCATACTATTTGAAGGCATTCATGAATAAAGAAATGTGTAAAACATATATATCTCCATACCACACTATGTTTAAATAAAATATAGTCACACTACAGATACATATCATCAAATCACCATGGGGTGACCTGGAACTATGGGAAACCAACGCCTTCTCCAAGTGATTGAAAAAATCTACAAATTGTTCAAGCAATTCCCCCCATAACATCCCCATAGCTATGCCTTGGCATTACCATTTCGGCCCTTACCCTGCACTGACCCATTTTAATTCCCGTGTGAAAACTCTAAAGCCTAATGATATCATGGATGTTAATTCCAAAAGGAACTCTTGGGATGCTGTGCTGTCATTGTTGTCAATATCCATTGGTGGATACTGCAGTAACGGCTAATGCTTGCCAAAGTGTTTAAAGTCTGATGAAGTGAGGAAGTTTCTTAACTTCCAAATTTTTGATATGGTTAGGCTCATGAGGTTCAGAGCAGTTATTTGAGTCCTTGGAGTACTGTGGTAATTTAAAAAAAACTAAATAGTTTTTTTAGTTTTTTCCTTAGGAATAGACAAGGGCTGAGCCAGAGATTTATTGAACTAACAAACACACCTCTATGTCTATGGATTCTTATACTTGGAAACAGATAAAATGTTCTTAAACCCTCTTCCCCCTTGTTGTTGTTGTTGTTCAGTCACCCAGTCATGTCCGACTCTTTACGACCCCATGGACTGCAGCATGCCAAGCCGCCCTGTCCCTCACCATCTCCTGGAGTTTGCCCAAGTTCATGTTCATCACGTCAGTGATGCCGTCCAGCGATCTCATCTTCTAACTTCTGCCCTCTATCTTTCCCAGAATCAGGGACTTTCTATCATTAGGAGCATTGTATTGTGTTAAGAGCCTACTTAGTTCCTCGTGAATATGGACCTGTGTATAATAAAATTATACCAAAAGCCTTCGCTATGTGCCTAGGCTTGTCTAGATCCTAGGAAAAACAATGCACTAATGCTGAGAATCCGACAAATTGGGTCTGGAATTTGTATATGGAATTTTTTTTACATTATTTATATAAAATGAAAAAATTTCCATGATTAGATTTTTCACAGAATACACATTTAGAGCCACTCTGCAGAAATATACAAAATAATACAGAATTGAAGATGAAGTAGGGTTGGACTGACCATGAAAATTTAATATTCCCATCTGATCATTAATATTTTTTCAATCTGCAAATACATTCAAGGACTGCTTTATTAACAACAGAAGTTTCTCCAGATTGTCTCTGACAGTATTCAACTTGACTGAGGGCAACAATTACTTAAAATCTCATCCTCTGAGAGCACTATCCTTCTGTAAAGAGATCACTACAAAGAGATCATTCTAAGCAGAACAGTCAAATACCTAAACATCTCTGAAGCAGGAAATATACACAGTCCATATATGCCTAAGGGAAAACAGTATAGCACAAATATGATTTAATAAAAAAGACTTATGTAGAGAGATTACAAGAATTCTGAGTTTGACCTATGCATCAATCAGGTCACTTACCAGATATCTCCTCTAGGCACTGCTTAGCTGTCTTACTGTATGATAAATCCATCTTGGTAGGACTGGTACAGGAGTCAGCAGATGGTAAAGAGGTACCTTCATTTTCTGAATGAGCTCTGAAATAAACCAAGAAGACAGAAATACAAATTGCTGTCATCAGTGACTCATCAAAGTTCTCTAATACAAGAAGAAATCAATGTATTAAAAGTTTTCCATTAAGGTGAATGAACATTTCTTTACGTCTGAGAAATTTATTTTTCACATAAAACCGAGATACACTGGTTGTAGTGAGATATTAAATCAGAATTCTTAGACATCTCTAAGTTTGAAAGCTTGTAATTAACAATGTATTTTTTTATTTGACAAAAGGTTTGAAAAGATTCTTTTTGCTGTTTTAGAGAACGTCTGGCTAAATTGTGTTCTTCTGAGGATAACAGAAGCATTGAAAGTAACCCAAATATTCTTTCCCTGCAAATTCTATAAAATATATCCTAAAATACAAAGTATATGTAAAATAAATACTGACTTTGCTATGGGCTATAAATGTCACTATGATGTTTTCATTTCAGAAAAAAGTCAATCAAAAATAAATTCTCATTCTGAAAACACCCTTTTTATATTGTTTTACATTTTATCTATATATGTGCATGGATATGAATTTGTGTGTGATTAATATGTAAAGATTAGGTCTAATTAAATAAAAAGAACTCCACAGAGGGACTGCACATGTTTTGATAGTCCAATCTTCATGCATTGCTTCTTCCTTTTATGCACAGACAAACGTTTTAAGAGGTTCTATCTTTCCTTATGCAGTTTCAAAATCTACATATATTTGGTCAAGAATACCACATACTTAGAAAGTCCACACCATGAAGTATAAGAGAAAGAAGGAGACAAGACAATACAGCAGTGTACACTGGACTTTGTTCTTCATAGTTACCTTATTTGTTTGGGGCCCCATTCCTACAGGGTTTGGACCATGGAAAGTGATCACTAAATATTTCTTACTTTAAAAAAAAATCTAAAAAGAATATTTATATGTGAAAAAAATATTCAGTATATCTTTAATAAATTTTTACCTAATATCTTACTTTTATTTTAAATCCTGGTTTTGTTTAAGAGAAAATAAAGTGTAGTCACTGATGTTAGAAATATTTTTTTTATTTATCGGACATATCTAGAAAGTCTGAAAAATTCATTAGGATCTTAATAAGTCATGGAAAATTAAATGCTGTGTGTATGTATACAGGAATTGATATAATAAAAGAATGATAGAGAGAAGGCAATGGCAACCCACTCCAGTACTCTTGCCTGGAAAATCCCATGGACGGAGGAGCCTGGTAGGCTGCCGTCCATGGGGTTGCTAAGAGTCAGACACGACTGAGCAACTTCACTTTCACTTTTCACTCTCATGCATTGGAGGAGGAAATGGCAACCCACTCCAGTGTTCTTGCCTGGAGAATCCCAGGGACAGCGGAGCCTAGTGAGTTGACATCTAAGGGGTCGCACAGAGTCGGACACGACTGAAGCAATTTAGCAGCAGCAGCAGCAGCAGAGGCATGCAAGAGTTCATAGAAAGCTGTGCCTTGACCTCCAGTGATTTCTGGCAGACATTCCTAATTTTCAGGCAAAGTCCCAAATTACAAATACTTATTTCTCTCCTATTTTGACAGCACTTCATACTCTCACAATGTGACATTTGTGCAATTACTTGATAAATGTTCATCTCCAAAGTAGAGTCCATTTTCCATATTTGAGCTCACCATTATACCCCAATGCCTAGCCCCAAGTCTAGCACATATATGAATGAATAAATCTTATCAGTAGTGATTATAAAATAGTGTTCTTGGTGGGTAAAATATATGGAAGGAAGCTTGCTATAGTGATGCATGCTGTGGGTCTAGTTGGAAACTTGGCTCTCTAAGCAGTTATTAACGCATGTGACCTTGCTAAGTTACTTAGTTCCTCTGAACCTCAATTTGCTTATGTGCCAAAGTAAAGAAAAATATGCTCTTCACAAAATAACTGTGAGCTCAAGTGCTATAATTACTAAAGGTCTGGAAAAGCATTCTCTTGAGGCTTGTGGGATTCTGGCCAGTGTTAAAATGTGGGGAGTACACCTGGCTCTCTGTGCTATTTATTTTCTTCTGTGGCCCCCAGAGTCTCCTATTTCCCCTGTCTATTGTCCATGCCCACTCACTTCTAAAGTTCATTTTCATCTATTCCTCCACCTGGGCTCTTTACTTGTGAGCATTGCACCTCCTCGGCCTACTCTTTAGCCTGGTGTCTATGAATGAGGGGGGAAATATTCCTCTGACATTTTCTAAGGATTGTTATCACTTGCAGAAGTTTAAATTGATGGCATATAGTGAAACAGGAGACCCCGGGAGAGTGTACTGGCTGCCTGCCAAGGAGTCTCTGAGAGGAATGAGTGGTAAGGTGACCTGGCCTCTCACACGCTGTGTCACGGAGAGCAGTTCTCCAAGGAGTCTCTGAGACTCCGCATGCGCGGTTAGGTGATCTGGCTGGGAGCCAGGGTGGTCTACAGTCATACAGGTTCAGAGTTCACAGCCTGGCCTCTCAGACTCTGAGTCGTGGAGAGCAATTCTCCAAGATGCTTGTCTAATGCCCAACGCGAGCTGGGTCTTCCAAAACAAAACCTGAGCTATCTCAGGAATCAGAATACTTGTAGCCGTGTTAGCTATAAAGATGCAGAGCATTTCTCTCTAGGAAAATCTCTAAAGAGCAAAAGAATATTGAGAATGCATTTGGGGAGTAGAGCTTTTCTTTGCTGCAAATAAACACACCTTAAAAAGTACTTCTCAGTGTATGGCTATCTTCCTCAGTATATGAAACCTGGTACTTAATTCCATTGGCTAAGTCCTCACTCTTAGATAAAAAGTATTCAAACTTCAGTCTTAGAAACCTTTGTTTTATTTTATTTTTTAATGTGACAGTGAACATTTCTGGCTGATTTGCTCTTTAACTTCCCTTTTTTTTTTCTTTGTTGTTTTTAGTTTAGGTCACAAGAGATAATTTTATTTACACCACATTTTCACATTCTTTGGTGTATGTGTCACTATATTCCCTATCTGTCCAACTCTTTGCGACCCCATGGACTGTAGCCTACCAGGTTCCTCTGTCCATGGGATTTTCCAGGCAAGAATACTGGAGTGGGTTGCCATTTCCTTCTCTAGGAGATCTTCCTGACACAGGGATTGAACCCAGGTCCCCTGCATTGTAGGCAGACGCTTTACCGTCTGAGCCACCAGGGAAGCTCTCATTCCCTATCTAAGCTACCTACAATAGCAATGTAGAGCAACACATTGATTAAGGGAAGGAACATAGATAAGTTAAACTTCAAATAATTATAAAAAGGCCCCGAGAAATCATCTTTGGTTTGTAATCACATGTATGTGGTTCCAGACCTCCTGCTCTACATATGTTACAAGCGATCTATTTCTCCACGATTTGTACCTCACTTTTTTTTAAAGTGGAGTCAGATTTTAACTCTAGTCTCTAGAGGGACAATCAATGCTAACTGGTAAAGATTTAACTTTTATACAAATGATCAAAGAAGTTCAGTTTAAACTCTGAATACTCTGAGCATGTCCTCTATTTTTGTGCATGCTTCATTCCAGTAAAATAAAAGGCTCCAGGGATGATTCATAAAATAACTCACGAAGACTTAAGAATCAATAGTGCTCTCTAATCAAAAGGTACAGTCACAGTGGCATCAATCACTGTTTCCATGTAAATTGATATTGAACTCTCCTCATATTGACTGGGAAAAGGAAAAAAAAATGAGTATCATGATGTTCTTTCAAACTATTTAGAAGACATTATCCTGTGCAGACTATCTGACTGCATTTACAACATGGTCAACATGTTACAAGTGCTTATTGAAACTGTAAGATATGGCATGGCAAAAACACCATTTAATTTATTTAGAGTTCTAGTATTAATAAGTTAGTGGTAGCATCTGTTACTAAGAGTCTTAGTAGGTAAAAGTAGATTTCACCAATGATAAACATAAAGTTTATTTCCTGTTTAAGAGCACTCACTATGTGCCAAGTGCTATGCCTAGTGTTTTATCTAGGGCATATCAAACTCCACAACATTCCTGTCACTATTTTCTCAGTGTCTGGTTTCTTACACAATTCAGGTGTTGAAACCAATGTGACGATACTAGGAGGTAGAGCCTTTGGAAGATGATAGGATCATGAGGATGGAGCCCTTCTGTATGGGATTAGTGCCATTACAAAAGAGATCTTGAAGAGGTCCCTCACCCCTTCTACCATGTGAGGACAGAATGAGAAGATGGTCATCAAAAACCAGGAATCAGGCTCTCAACAGATACCGAATCTGCTGGCACTCTTATTTTAGACTTTTCAGCCTCCAGAACTATGAGAAATAAATGTTAGTTGTTTCAGCCGCCTAGTCTATGGTATCCTTGTTAGAGTAGCCAGAGCAGACTTAAGACACTGGTAATGTCGGTGCTGTGGATAAATTAAGGGTTTTAGAGGTGTAACAGTTTGCCCTGTATAACAAGCTAGTAGATACTTAAACTGTATTTAAACCTGGCATCTTATAAATATCGTTCTATGAACCACTACCCTACAATTTAACTCCATCCAAGTGTCTCTGGACACTGAGCATGTTAATGTATGTGATGTCTCCCCAGATAACAGATAGCTTAGCCACTAAGTTATTAACTAAGAGTCAATAATGTAACAGTACTCAATGGTCTAACCTTAATTTTACTCTTTACTACTTTAAATTTAAAAGGAAGCTATTAGGCATGCCATCTAAAGGAATTCAGCAATACATCTAAATACTATCAGTGTTCAGATTTTCAATTTCACAAATAGAAGTGTTGCACATTGGTTTATATAAAAAATATCTATCCATATGAACTCATCTTTATATGGATATACTAGTCACAAATGTGGACACAAGCAAAATTGGTTTGAATCAGCAACATTAACAAATGATCTTATAGTTCCTGCTTTATAAATTCAATGTAAAAGAAAGAAAAATCAAATATCTTTCTAAAAGCAGTTATTTTTCCTTATGGGGGTGGCAGTCAGGTGACAGCCAGGGCGAAGGCCAGCAATCTGCCAGAATGGATGGGACATTTATTAGATTTGTATGTTGTGGGAGGGTGCTGAGCAAATAAGAGAGTATACTGAGGATAGTGGGAGCCAGGCTTCTCAGGTGACAAAAGAAGGTGCAAGTATGGAAATAAGAAAGCAAGACAAAACTTTGCATGTTGATTTGGAATTGGAGGCATTGTGAATTCTGTAATAGATACCTCACTGATATTGAGATAAATGTGTTTGTGTGTATGTATACACCTATATATATTTCACCATTTAGGAAACCTAGGGGCAGTGATATCAGGCTATTAAATATTCTTTACAAAAGAACTCAAGGCACCATGGGTAAAAGCTCAAGTTAAGGCAGTGAGAGTACATGATGAGTCTAGATCAGCTTGAGCCAAAATCAAACAAAGTTATGAAAGAATAATGGAGTGAGCGGAAGTCAGTGTGAAGTGAATCCCAGTAGCCTGATTTGAGAAAATTTAAACATCACAATAAAGAGTCATTATTGATAGATTATAATCCATTGAAGACAAGAGGAGTCCATTAGTCCACACAATTTAAAGCGAGGGAGAGGGATAGAGTATAGGAGAAGGAAAAGGACGAGGGGAAAGAGGAGAAAAATAAGAAGGGACATCATTTTCTTAAAGTTGAATGGCAAGGCATACAGACAGATGGAATTAGAAATCACATGACATCAACTGGAGTAAATGATTAATTTAGGCAAGAAATCTCAATACATGCTAAAAACCTATGGGTGAAAGTGGATCAGGAATAGAATTTTTATAGTCTCCAAAATCTTCCCATAAAAATATCTGTGAAATAGAAATGGGGCAAAATAACTATAGGGTAGAAAACTAGCAAACAATATCTCAAACAAGTGATCAAATTCAACATCACTAATATGCGAAATATTAATATTATTGATACCTGAAAGGAAGGAAACAGAAAAAAAAAATCCAGCATCATTTCTGTGACATTCTAGACAAAAAGTATATGTATATTTGTAGGTCTAATCATGAGAAACTATCAAACAACCCTACACTAAGAAATAGTCTATAAAATGCTTGTCTTCAAGGACTTCCCTGGTAGTCCAGGGGTTGAGACTTTGTGCTCCAAATGAAAGGGGCTCCAGCTCAATCACTGGCAGGGGAAATAAGACCTTACATGCTGTGAAGTTAAAAAAAAAAAATATTTTCCAAGAAAAGATGAAATATAGTAAAAAGAAACAGTAGTGGTTTGGTTGGGCAATCTGGCACTGAACCTTGTAAGCTAAATACAGAAAAGGCAGTTTACCAAGTTTCTCTCTGAAGAAATGCCAACTCATAGCCATCTTCTACACAATGGACCCTCTTCTAGCATTGACTCTGTATCCCTGGCTCAGTATCCCTTAAAATACTGCTGTGTGAGGGAGGTTAAACTGCTACCCGATATCCTATGCAGATATATATATCAAATCTAGCAGAGACAAGTTTACAAGGCAAGCTTTCAATAAGCTTTAGTTTGTGCTGATGACCAATTATGCCCAGTTCACATAAAACCACAAGTGCAGTGTAATCTTTAATAATAGCTGCAGGGCTTACAAAAGTTTTATCTGCAAGATGGTTATATGCTTCATGTTTCAATCTTTGTAAACTCACAACCTCCTACTCAATATACTGGTTCAACAAACAAGTTAAACTTAAAACCATATGAGTAAGCATTTTCAAAACTAAGGTTTTGCATTGTTTGCCTTTCAGAACAGAGTATATTCAGGTGCCAATTCTCTGTGTCACTTTCTAGGAAAATCTGAGATCTCCAAAACCTTTTTACAACCTAAATCTTTCCTGAAGATCCCTAATGTTGTTGTTCAAGACACATTATATCAAACAAAAGGACACCTCTAAATTCAGACCTTCTTAATCTGATTTTATAAACCAAGTGTGTATAAAAGGTTTCTGCTTATATTTAATATTTAATCAATGGGTTTAAGAAGCACATTGGTTTTTCTCTCAGTTTAACAATGTTTTGCCTTATCTAAAGGTTGAGTTCATTTTTTTTATCCTTTGTGAAATTTTCTCCGCCTGATTCTCTCTCTTTGCCTTCAGATCTTTGCTCTATGTCCAATACACTCTTTTCTTGACATTTACTGCAAATGGTCAGAAAATAACAAAGAGCACATAGACCTCAAACTCATAAGTTATGAATCTGGTTAATAGCTATTTTGAAATTTATTGGGTGCTGTTAAAAATACTGAGGCTTAGAGAAAATATACAGGTCTTTCATTCCTCCTTGACTAACTTCACTGTTCATGTATCTTTACAAGCACAAAAAGTATAGCTGTGAATTAATGAAAGTAAAAGAAATAGAATTTAAAATGACATATGGAAAGAGGGGAGGCAATTCGGAAGGTTCAAAGGAGCTAAGGTAACAATTTTTGAACTCCAGGCAAGTTTGAAGATTGTAACATAAGGGTAGACACCAAGAAAGAAGAGGAACATGGAAAAATAAGCTTTTCCTCTTAAGTATGTTCTTACTCTTTATCTTTCTTTTCTTCCTATAAGCAGTACCTCTAATTCAAGTTTAACAAAGCTGACTCTGAAAGTCAGTAAATGTCTCCTTCATCCAGCCACTGAACCTGGTATATCCTCCCTGACCTTTCCCACTAACAATTTACTTACACAAGAAGACAAAGTAAATTTTCAGATTATGCTGCACATCCATGCTCTCAAGTGCTAGAGACTACACACTCACACAAAGTCTAAAGTGTTTGACATTCAAGAGTTTCTACTACAATCAGGCTGCGATCAATCTTCCTTTTCTAGGAAAACTGATCTTGCCAACAACCTACATATCTTGTGTTGACCCTATATATTTGGTTCCTTTAATCTTACATTTCCTTTCCTGTCCCTCTCATCTCTAAATGTCCAACTCTCACTTCTCTTTCAGAATCCAGCTTAAGTGCTACTTTTTGATTCCAACAACTAGCGTAATTTTCCATTTTTCGAAATCTCGGTTGCCAAATCTGGTTCACTACTGTTTTTGTTTTTTTTTTTTTCTTTTTACATTTCCTGCTTCATTCTGTGGTTATGTTTGAGTCAGTCTCTTTTCTACTACACTGTGGACTATAGAAAGAAAATAACATATGGCATGTGTGACATTTCACTCTGACCCTAATGCCTTATAAAGTAAAGCTATTTAACAAGGAGTCAAAAGGGGGGAGGGGAATACATGAATGAATGTCCTAAAGAGTAGATATGGTTTCATTTTGTAAATATTTTAAAGTTGCTTATATTTCAACTAAACCTTACCATTTATAGGAATAAAAGACTTTTGACTTTTTCTTATTCCACTGTACATTTTTGGCAGTGTTTCTATTCTTCTATAGTGGGTGAGTCTAAGCCATGATGATGGTGTTTCACTCAATTTTTATTTGGTTCCTATTGTGGGAGGCTTGTCCTGGGCAATTATGCTACCAAATAAAAATAGACAAGACTCTTGTTTTTCAATGAGTTTATGTTATAGTTGGAGGTGGCTGAATTCACACTTGTTATAAGTGAACAAAAAATCAGTGGATGGTGATAAACAGAATAAAACACAAGAGGACAATACAGCATACAAATCTGTCAAGAGGTATTGTGAGTGTTCCTTTGGATTAGATAGCTGAAGATAGACTGTGTTAATAAGCATCATGTAAGTAGAGCTCTGATGAAAAGGAGCCTGCTCTGATCCAGAAGAAAGTCCTGACATGCAGAGAGAACACCTATGACAAAGTCCCCAAAGCAGGACAAGTTAGTTTGCGGGAGTGTGGTTTAAGGGCTAAATAGAGGCTAGATAGGGGCCAGATTGTGTAGGAACTTGTAGGGCTTGGTAAGAAGCTTGGGTTTTACTGCATGTAATGGAAGCCGATAGACGGTCTTATGAACTTAAATGACATAAAATTTATTCTTCTAGAAGATTAGAGTCCCTGTTGTGTGAAGGATGTTACTGGAAAGAGCCAAAAGTAGATGAGAGAAGATTCACTGGAAACAAGGTGAAAATTGGTGGTACCATGTCTTGGGCCAAGGGAAGGAGGTGGAAATAGAAAGAAATGTACAACTAAGGGATGCTTTAGAGAGAGACAATAGGACTAGCTGAAAATAAGATGTGTTGGGAGGGAATGATTGAAAGAGAAGAATGAAGTATGGATTCATTCTAAATTTTCTTCTTAGTTTCCCAATGAAGTAATCATGGATTCTAACCTCTAGTCTCTAGCAGTTTTGGTTACTAGCATTTGCATGCTACTTGGCAATTTGCCTGTTATTTTTTCCATCATGCTTGGATTGTAAAAATGTCAAGTTTGTATGATGCCATAACGTTCTTCCTTCCACCTGACAAATTCTAACTCATCTTTTAAGTCTTATCTATTCTTCCACCTTTTCTTTAATGTATACATTGACTCCACCCTCACACAAGAGTCAGGAAAACTTCTACATTATTTGTTGTATACATTCCCATGAGAACAATGATTTTTTCAAAAGTTCTTGATTAAATTCTTATCATTATCACCAGTATATCGAACCCCCAGGGAGCAGAGACTTTTTTTTATTCTTTGTAACTCTTATAGTATTTTCAGAATGAGTAATGAGTACATAATAGAAAAAAAAAAAAAACTGGTGATTTTCTTTTACTTAAACTATGGAAACTGGTCACTGTATCACTTAAGAATCTTCAGTAGTCACCTTAACACTTAAAAAGACAGCCTAATCCATTCATACAGGTTTAAATATTAGAAACTTCTTATAGTGAATTAAAATCTTTTTCAAGTTTTCATCTTGATTTTAGTGCTATCCACACATTAAATGGATAAGGAGTGTCAAATTCAGAACTACTTTTATCACATTGTAGTGATAAATGAGCTATAGGAACTTAATATAGAATATCCTTGCACTGTATAGGAGTAGGTCTAATATAAAATTCATTAACTTCTAGAACTCAACATTATATTTATAGGACACTGAACATTCAATTTTCAGTAAAGAGTATTATGAAGCAAATATTAAAGTCCCCAAAGGAATAATTAATAACCAGCATGACCTAGAAGTGGGCTGAGAACAGGGAAATATATACATCACCCATCAATCTTCTCATTATAAAAGGTTATTTAATTTTCTTTAAATATCAAACATATGCATGTTTATACATATATATACACACATAAATATGTATTTTAAATTTATTCTACTTAAAAGCAGTAAAGTATTTCCCATTATAAATGAATTCTGATTGAGATATCTGCAAATCTGCTATTGACATTTTCCCAGCCAGAATTTCCCTAGTAACAATATCTCCTATTTCTGCACATACAGAAAGAACTGTGAAGCAAAGGAGAGCACGCTACAGATTCAGGTATATATGGGTTCAAAGGCAAACTCCTGCTAGCCCTATGACTTTAAGGGATTATCATTATTTTGCCTTGAAATTGCTGCTTCTTCATTCCTGTAAAATGCTGTTATATCCCTTTGTCATGGTTTTATGACACAGTTTAAATGAAAAAATATGAATATAAATTTTTTAATAGAGACTTGCATTAAGTAAGCCCTCAACAAACACCATTATAAAATAGTACATTATTACTATTATCTTATCAAATGATTAGCAACACTAGGAAAGTCTGTCAGGGATCTTCCAAGAAAAAATTTGTAAATGGTGTTGGAGTAGTCAGAGTTGAAAAGACATTGGGGTCACAAAAGCCGTATGATGTGACTCTACAACTTTCGTTGACTGTTAAGAAGCTAGAATACTGATTACTCTAAGATGATTTAGATTATCATTAATAAAATTATTCTGAATTTATAAAACACTTCAAGCAAACTTTGCCTCATATGTAGACTATGATGTGACATTTCTGATTCAATGGTTTTATTTGTTTTCAATTACTTTAAATTATTGGAAATAAAATGCAGAATTAATGACATTTATAAGCAATTTATTCTGAATCTGGCTCTGTGCTTAAGTCTTTACACAAGATTGTCCTAATTTAATCTTTAAAACAACCAAATGGGTAGATATTTGACCACACTTTACAGTTTCTACAGGTTAGAAACTGAAGTCTGGGGAAGGTCATTTACAATGTGGTAGGTACTGTTCTTAGCCCTGTATAAGTATCAACCCATTTAACCTTCAAATTGCCTTTGAGGAAGCTTCTATTATAACTACCTGCATTTTACAGATTATAAAAACTGAGGTCCAGAGTCTTTAAAAGTATTACACAAAGTCACATGTCTACTAAATGATGTCATCAAGGTTTCAACCCAGGGAACCTGGCTCTTGGGGCCACTGTCTCAATAATACAAGGTGCTATTTCTGAACCATGATAGAACACACAGACTTGACAGCCTGCAATCCTAGCTGCTTGGCTATATTACCTCACTTCGATAGTCTTCATTTTAAAGAGTGCAAACAGAAACTGAAAGAGGCTGGAGAATTTGGCAAAGTCACACAGCTGATTCACACTTTAACCTCTAAACTATGCTGCTTCCTCTTTCAAATAGCAAAGGCTATACTTTCAAATGGAAATCACTAAATCTGTACCCACTGGATATGTTATTGCAAACAACCCAAAACATCTGCTGCCACTTACAGAAAGAAGCTTGCTAAATTGGTGGGTATGTCCTTTCTGCTTAGATTTATACTTTCTTGTGAAATTCATCTGTGGTGATTTGAAGTGAGGGACGTTTTTACGGAATATATTTGAGAGCCACCAGTGTGCTGAGTGTGACATATTTCAAACTTCATAATTTCTTCTTATATCTTTGAGATGTGGATTATGATTCTAACATCTTAGATTTTGTTTTGTCAGATAGGGTCTCTGGAGTTAAAAGGATCTGCTGACTCCCGCTGTAATGGGGATGAGGCAGGCATGACCTAGAGCAGTCCCGCTCAGCCACTGGTCTGCATCGCAGTGTGCCCCTCCCCCAAGCGAGTGACTGTTAGAGAGCAACTTTCAGGGAGCAACCATTACTGATCCCGCTCACACATTGGTTGGCGCTGCAGTGGGCCCCTCCCCCTCCCTCGTATAAAAAGAGTGAATTCAGAGGCCTGAGGGAAGATGGTTTTTGAGACACTAGTCTGCCGTCTTCTTGGTCTGCTAGCTTTCTGATGAAAGTCATTATTCCTTGACCCAGCAACCCGACTCTGGATTTACTGCCCTGCCTTGCAGCGAGCAGAGTGAGCTTGGGCTCCATGACACCATACGATTTGAATACAACAGTTTTAAATGGATTATTGCTATTAGTCAGAAGAGCAGACTTAAATAAGGTAACCTAAGACCTGAAATTCGGTAACTAAACATTTGTTAGGATGAATATATAAAGCCCTGGGTTGCGGGGGAGGGAGGGCAGGAATCACTTAAAGCACTTAGGTTTTTCAGTGAGAGAAAACAAAGCATTATGATTATTTTCTTTACTTAAAAACTCATAGATTCAATAAATTTAATAAAATTTGAAACAATATAATCTTGATCATTTCCTATTTGTAGTAAATGCTACATCCTCTTTTTCCTGTAGATAAACTATACAACTGCCAAAAATCATAGGCATTATTCCTCTCCAGTACCCTCTTCACTGAAAAGACAGTGAATGAAAATGATGACACAGCACCACTGACATTTTTAACTGATTAAAACTTACCACAAACAATAGGCAAAATGTATTCTTTTTAGAACTGTATAGTAGGATATATATTTGAAAATATAGCATATGCTATATATTTTAATACATGAAAACTAAAATATAAATAAAAGTTAATAAAGTATAAATATAATAATTATGTAGATCGTTATTTGTGCCTAGAAACACAGGCCTAGCTGTGGAAAGTTAATATACATTATATGTTGGGAAAACAATGCCTTATAAACAACATAGAACAAACATGTACAAGGTGCCGGAATATATAATAAGCATCTTAAATGCATTATGCCTGTTATTCTTCCCAACTCAGCAAGTTAGATACTATTCTTCTTTGACACTTGAAAATAATGAGATTAAGGATGTTAAATTCATTGTCCAAAGGCATATAGCTGATAAGTGGCAGACCTGGGTATTAAGTCTACATATGCCTGATTCTAGGACCTGCACCCTTAACCATTAGGGTCTACTTTCTCCCATGGGTGAAATATCTCTAAACTCCATAAAAACAAGAATTATTTTAAATGACTAATAAAATTGTTTTGAATGACTAATAGTAATAGGCCCAAGAAAAAAGTCATGGCACCTGGGTTCTATTTTGCCTTGGACAAAGAGTAGGTTCACTTTCAAAGGCCTCCAGTTCTTGAGTAGAGAGGGGAATAAAAGGGGGAGAGGGGGAGGACAAGAGGACTAGCAGACTGAATACGGGAGCTTTTCTCTTAAAATTTTTAATTCTAGACCTCTAACTTGAGAATGAACCATTGAACCACAACGACTATGTAAAATAGGACTCTGCAACCTTCCTCATTACACTGAGTACGTAGACCTGTCATTGTTTAAAGCTGTGGAGAACAGAGGCCACCTTACCTATAGATGAATGGAGCCACAGTGGCGGTATTTGGGTGGCTGTGTTGCTGCTGCTGAGGGAGCTGGACAGCACCATTTCCCAAGCTCTGCCCACTGCCTTGAACCACTAAACCAACAGAGGAACCCGCCAGAGAAGCATGGCCGGTTTCCCTTCCTTCCAAGGGAGCAGGGCAACTGGATGTGCTTGCTTTCTCAGTGGTTGTGGGCTTAGGGAAGGACTGGGAAGGGATTCCCTTGGTAGTCCTGAACTTTTCAGACTCTTTGCTTGCTGAATTGCCAGGTGAAACAGTCTGCTTTGCTGTTGGCACCTTTGAGCCCGGCTTTGGAATTCCACTGGAAGCGGGGATTAAGCTTTCCTTCTTGGCTGCTGTCGTCTTGCTACCCTTTGGGATTAAGCTTGCAATTTTAGAGGTCTTTTTTGGAGCCGTCTCCATCGTCTGATCTTTCTCGTCCTTGACCAGCTTTTCAGTACAAACTTTACTTTTGTCCCTGTTCTTTTCCTCTTTTTCCTTTGGCTGTAGCAAAGACTTTTTATTGCTGAGATTTTTGCTTCCAGCTTTTGGAGGGGTTAATTTCGGTGACACTTTGGGGCTGCTGTTTGTTGAGCCACCGCTATTGAGACCACTGTTCAAAGCTTCCATTTCACCCGATTCAGAAAAGGCATCGTCCTCCTTCACGCCATCACTGGGTCCTGAACTGGCAGACTGCGGGGGGCGTAAAGCAGTCCGGGCATTGACCAGCTTGAATTTCTCAAGCATGGATTTCTGTCCTGAGGGAGCGGTTTTGACCCCTTCTGAGGCAGGGGGCTTCAGTCTGTCTGCAGACGGTGTGGGAGAGGTGGTGGGGCTTGCCTGCTTCACGGTGAGCATGGTGGAGGTGGCGCTGTGCTTGGCATTCATGGACTTGCTGCGCCACGGCTTGCTGGTGCTTGGAGAAGGGATGGCTGAGGCAGGGGGCTGCCCCGCAGTTCCGGGAGGCTGCATGTTACCATTTACCCCTGAAGATGGTTGAGGTCCTTTGGAGGAATCTGGACATGGTTAAGAACAAACATTTTTAAAAAGCTGATTAGTTTTTGATCATTTATATCAAGCTACTTTTTGAGGGCTATAAGAAGATAAGGCCCACTGTCATATAAGTATTTATAGCGCACTAGTGTTAACTTACTTTCCACTCAGCAATCTCATTATGATATGAATTTTTATATGACTATTACAACACTGATGAATGATTGATTAAAAGTCTTAAAAAACTAAACCCAAAAAAGATTTTATAATATCATATAGAAGAAAAAAGTGAGTTTGGAGTTAAAGAGATCTCAGCATAAATTTGAGACCTATATAGCATTTGAGAACCATATAATTCTGGTCATGTCATTTACCTGAAGTTTCATCTACCATAAATACCTCCCTCTTCCATCCTCTTTTTCTGAGAAATGGAGTAATAAACAATTAAATTAGCTATTTACATAAAAGAGGCAACAATGATGCTGTTAACATACTAGATATTGTCAAATTAATGCAAAGTTGTTTTGATGACATGTCCAAAGGAAATAGTTTACTAAAGAATCTTTTAATAATATTCCAGAATTGGAGTCCATTAAACCAATTAAATATTAATAAATATAAAACTGCAATGCTTTCACTTTCAAATGTTTTCTTCAAGGGTATCAAAATGCATGATAAAAAACATGTAATTAAGTCAATTGGCATAGAATACTTGTCTTACCTATTTTTCAGAAGAAAAATTTACATAAAAAGTAAATAAATAAAGAAGTTAGAGACATGAAAAGAGGTTAAATTGTTTATTGAATTTTTGCATGAGTTAGGTTTTCTTTTTTAATAAATGAGCCTAAAATAATATAGATTTGTGAAGTTGATATTAATAAAAACAACTGTATAGACAAATGTGAGCTTCACTGGTGGCTCAGCAGTAAAGAATCCACCTGCAATATAGGAGATGCAGCAGGAGCCATAGGTTTGATCCCTAGGTTGGGAAGATCCCCTGGAGAAGGAATTGGCAACCCACTCCAGTATCCTTGCCTGGAAAATCCCATGGACACAGGAGCCTGGTAGGGTATAGTCCTTGGGGTTGCAAGAGTCGGCTATGATTTAGTGACTAAAACAACAACAACAAATAGACAAGTATTTTAATATTGAGTTGGTACACCAACATTAACTTTTAATTCTCACTATGCTTCCTACAATTCCTCATTTTAACTAATAAAAATTGGTGTAATTCTGTATATATGCTTCACTAAAATGTAGTAGTTCACTGATAATACTCTTACATGGTATATTTAAATTTGAAAGCATAGGATAATACATTGATTTTTTTACAGTATTTAAAGTCTATAATTGTGTCCATTTCTAGAATATTTGTAACGCTCCATTTGGTTCATACACAAACAGTAAGATATTCTTATAGAAGTATCTGACTAATTCCAGACAAACAAATCCAAACAATATTCAAATGCCCAATGTCTCAAACGCCTTCAGTCTCTGTGAATGGATTTCAATCCTTTACTTGTATCTGTTTTAAGTATAGGTTATTCCAGATTTACTTCACTTACAGATTCCTTTCAGAAACTGTTAACATTTCATTGTAATCTGAATCATTCTCAGTAGCAGATAGAGTACACTGATTATCTACAGTTAGAAATGCCTATCACACATTTCCTCAGAACATATTATCGGTCTGGTCTCACTTTCACCTCATTTTCTCTGCAAAAAAACAATACCATCATTTCCACCCTCACCTCTGCTCTCCCGAGCATCAAGTCTGGGTTAGGTGATGACTGTGTGCTCACTCAATCGTATCCAACTCTTTGCGACCCCACGGACTATAGCCCGCCAGGCTCCTTTATCCATGGAATTTTCCAGGCAAGAATGGAGTGGGTCGCCATTCCTACACCAGGGGATCTTCCTGATCCAGGGATCAAACCTGCACCTCTTGAGTCTCCCACTTTGGCAGCTGTTCTCTTTTCCCCTGCGTCACCTGGAAAGCCCTCTTCCATGGTTTATTTCTCTTATTATAGCCATTATTATTATTTTTTTTAATAAATTTATTTATTTTAGTTGGGGGCTAATTACTTTACAATATTGTAATAGTTTTTGCCATACATTGACATGAATCAGCCATGGGTTTACATGTGTTCCCCTTCCTGGACTCCCCACCCACCTCCCTCCCCATCCCATCCCTCTGGGTCTTCCCATTGCCCCGGCCCTGAGCCCTTGTCTCATGCATCGAACATGGAATGGTGTTCTGTTTCACATATGATAATATACATGTTTCAATGCTATTCTCCCAGAACGTCCCACCCTCACCTTCTCCCTCAGAGTCCATAAAATTGTTCCATGCATCTGTGTCTCTTATTCTGTCTCGCATATAGGGTTATCATTGCCATCTTTCAAATTCCATATATATGCATTAGTATACTGTATTGTTGTTTTTCTTTCTGGCTTACTTCACTCTGTATAATGGGCTCCAGTTTCATCCATCCAGTTATTATAGCCATTATAACTTCATTGTAATTGTCTGTTTCTTCTACTACATCTATATATATGGTCCATGAAAGCAAAGACCATATATTATGGTCTATATTATGCATAGTTCTACACTATGTACACAGCACCTTCTATGTGTAGGACACTAAGTATCTGACATTCATTAATTCAATCTTTGCAACAACTGCATGAAATTTTCATTATTACCCTCATTTTGCATGTGAACAAACTGAAGCATAATGAGGTTAAATAACTTGGCTAATGTTACAAAATTTGTGACAAGTTTGAGAACTGAATTTAGCTTGGGGTTCTAAGTTAATTCTGTCAACGACTATGTCATAATATTTTTAAATGTATATAGTGCTAAATACAATTTTACAGTTTCTGAAAATGATAAGGAATAACATTGTTCCTGGAGTCTGGAAACAGAGGACAGTCAATGTCAAACTAATGCCTTTAATAGAATTTTATTTGAACTTTATTTCTTGATTACCTGCGTTCAACTGGAAACAAAACACCCCCCAAGCAAGATGAATTTTCTCAAGTTCTGTGACTTGTGTACGTGCCTATGCATTTCACACAGTGAACTTACTATTTCAGTGATTTTTGTCAACATCAACATCTACGGCTCTATTTTGTCTGTCTACAGAAATATTAATCAGTGCTATTTAGTTCCTACAATCTCTAGGACATGAATCTGGGCACAACATCTGTTAAAATTTACTGAGTAGCTATTTTGTGCAAAGCCCTTAGACTCCCCAAGACACAATCTGGTCAGAGGAAAGAAACTGGACTCAACAAAAGATGAATGGCATATACTAAATGTTAAATGAGTAGGAGGTGGGAAAGAAAATGGAAGAGATCAGAAGTGCACAAAGGGCTGTACAATATTAAATAAGATCAAGACAAATGAGCTAAGGGAGATACGCAGACATTCATGGCAGGAGGAATATAGGATTTTTCCAGGAAACTATGTGAAAATTTATCCTATTTATTTACTTTTAAATAATATGTACATATGCATATTGGGATTCAGAGTTAGAGAGAAACAAAGTACCCCCAAAATGAAAGCATAGTCTGCTGTATTATTGTTTATAGGAACATAATGGCCTCATATTGAATTTATCTTCACTTTCTTACATTGATCCCAAAAGTTATTTGCAATATTTCTTATTCTATAATGAAAATAATATTAATGATTATTACAAACATAATAATGCCTACTAGCTATTAACATTTTATTGAAGGTTCTTTATATTTTCTCACATTAGCATTCACAACTACCTGATGAGATGAGAAGGGTTCCTATCTATTTTTTTCGGTGTTTTTCTTTTACAATTTTATAATTACTTTGCCTATCTTTTTTTTGGGAAGGGCTTCTATTTATAATACTCACTTGTGGAAGCCAAGGGTTTGAGGGTCTAAGCAACTCATTCAGTGGTACACAACTAGTTAGGAATTGTTGTGTGGCTAGAATTGATCCCACATGTACGATTCTAGTTCTCAGGTAGTGCTCGTGGTAAAGAAGCCACCTGCCCAGGCAGGAGATATAAGAGAAACGGGTTCGATTCCTGCATTAGGAAGACCCCCCAGGAGAAGAGAATGGCAACCCACTCCAGTATTCTTGCCTGGAGAATCCGATGGACAGAGGAGCCTGGCAGGCTCCAGTCCATGGTGTCACACAGAGTCGGACACCACTGAAGCAACTTAGTACGTGTGATTCTAGAGCCCAAGCTCTGTCACTGCCGTACAATGTGTGGCATTCTAAGTGTGTAATGTAAGGGTCTCTGACTTCAGTGTGTGCTTCAGTCACCGGGGATCCTACTGAATGCCCATCACTTGTGCTTTAGCAGATCTGCAGGAGGCCCTGAGATCCTGGCATTTCTAACAAGCTGCCACGTCATGCCAATGCTGCTGGTCACAGACCATGTTTTGAGTAACAGAGTTTGAACAGATTGGGAAATCAGGGCAACTGCTGAAATTACCGGCTTTAAAGAACTATTTCTTATGATAGTGTCCAAATTAGCTAAATTCATTAAACCTTTCACACCTATGCAGCCTTAATATTCTTTACTCTGTGAACTTCTGGAACCTTGGCCAGTTCAACCTTCCCCTAGATGCTTGGCAATTAGTGGTGAGGGATCACTAAAAACAAAAGAAACCTATCAGGTTTTCCTAATGTCTTTTATTTCATCATTTTAGCCACATACTTAGTGTGTATCTTCTGTTTCTGCAACCAGGTTAAGAAGTCAGGGAATTCCTCTGCTGCCTGCCTGGGAGCTTTGGTGAAGATGAGAGGAGGGGGTCAAAAAGGACCAGTCAGGATGCTTTATAAGTGTGCTGATGTTAGCTAGACAGACTGCTATCACAGTTCAAGTAGAGGGGAAATTCAACATCATCACACTCAAAAATGAGACAGGAGACTCCAAATTATGACATCTATATCCAGCCCACAGTCTCAGTCATACAACAGCTGTACCATTGTCCTCGGATGAGTACACACAGAGACACTTTTCTGAGCTCAACTCTCAATCTGCCCCCATCTTGACACAGTAGCAATGAGATGCTTCAGGTTTCATGAAGAGCACAATTCATAGGTCACTGTGCATCCGGGGAAGATCAGAATAATGAGTGTCTCTGGGCTCCTCACAAGAAAGGCTGCAGAACAATAGCCACTGAAATGACAGCCTCTGCATCTCTGACAGAGTAGGGGCCACCACACATTCTGCTCTCTGTGCCATTTACATCTTCGGTAGTAAGTAGCCTGGTCTCACAGATACATTTCTGAGTGTTAACTCAGCTTCTATGAATGATTAGCTGAGTATGGGGGAAAGCACAGCTATGTACAGCACACGTCTAAAGGCATTCCTGCAACAAACTTGTAGCCTGTGTTTGCAGGGGCCCCTCTCTGCCTATACCTGTTCCTTGTCTCTGATCTCCAAAGAGAAAGTTGCTTGCACTCCTGTTATTTTCCTCCCCCTTCCACCACCACCGATTCCATTACAACCAATAACCAATTATTTACTAACGGCTTACTTTTCCCAGATACTTTGATACATGGTATCACTTTGAGAGCTCTAACTACATGCCTCATTTAAATTCATAATAACCTACAATATAATTATGATTTCTACTATTATATATGAGAAAACTGAAGCTCAGAGAAAGCAACTTGCTCCAAATCATTTATACAGTAAAATTTAGAAAAGAGACTCAAAATTGGAAGCCAGGCTTATGTGACTCCAAAATTTGGAAGATTTTGATATTCTCTTTTTTCCATATGTCCATGGCCCACCCAGAAATTCTGCCAGTACGGTTCTCCAGAAAGTCACGTTTGTCACAACAGTGAAGGCAATCGGATAACTCCCTGAAGTGTGGGTTCCTTCTTCCTCAAAGAACAGAGGAGAATATCATACAAGATACTATTCAGCTAACCATATGCTATCTCCTGGGACATCCTACTGACACCATCCTTCTGAGCTGATGTTAAAGTACATTTTAATTCTTGCTCAGAACACAGCTAAATTCACAGAGTTAATTTTTAGTTATTTCATACTGCAAAAAAATAACTTTGATGACCTGGGGAAAATGCCAATCTGTTCTAAAATTACTACACGGAGGTAAATGTGGCAGTCATAACAGGCATATGGGAAGTTTAGATAAAGATGATTCTCTGGGGAAATTTGGCAGGTTAGCTTCAGAGCTTAGAGCCATGCTGCCAGCAGTGCTACTAGCCGGAGAAAAGGACCAGGGAACACCCTCAGTTATTTCTCGCTTCTTCCTCACTGAGTAGTATGCTGTTCAGATGGAAACAAACCAGCTACAATTTACAAAGGAATGACAAAGTGCATGTGTACTCAGACGCTGCTCAGTCGTGTCCGACTCTTTGCGACCCCATGGGCTGTAGCCCCGCCAGGCTCCTCTGTCCACGGGATTTTTCAGGCAAGAATACCGGAGGGGGTTGCCATTTCCTCCTCCAGGAGATATTCCCAACCCAGGGATCAAACCCACATATCCTGCATTGGCAGGTGGGTTCTTTACCACTGAGTCACCTTGGAAGCCCAATGACAAAGTAACAGTACCACCAAAAATAACAACAGCACCTCTCTTTTTAAAGTATTCACTGTCTAGCAGACATTGTGGTCAGTGACATGTGTGGTCCCTACTAAATATTCAGTATCACAGATCATTATGGAAGGGAGGAAATGATTGATCAATGTAGTCATGGTAGTTTGGTAAATAATTAGATCCTCATTTTATAATAATATACCAAAATACTTTGAACATTTTGAAAGTTAAAAAAAGAAGCATTCAAATTTAAATATGGCTTGTTATCAACTGGCCCTGGTTTACCTCATCACACTGTCTCCCATAAATGATAGTTTTCAAAATGCCTAAATCATCAGTTTTATGATGACTCAACAGAAGCATGGAATGCTGTTACAGGGATTGTAGAGGCACTGTCCATTCTGCATGTGTCTATATTGTACCATATGTGAGGTGAGAGTGCTGCTTTGTGGACTACTGCAGATTTAGGGAAGCTTCAGTTCACCAGCCAGAGTCTTGAAACATACCTAATTTATGTATAAGCATGTATAATATGTGTACACCTCAATATGTGAGCATGTATACATAGAAAACAACATATTTAATTGTCTATTTAATTGTATCACTTGATCGATGTACTTAGTTACTTTACCTCATAAAAATCCCCAAGATTAACCTGAAGTTATCATGTCATTATAGGTTTATATAATCATTAAGGAAATAAAGCAAAAAGTCCTGGCAGAATACATAAAGAAATCACCAGTAAAGGGACATAATAAGTAAAATATATTTGCATTACATTGAAAAGAAAATAAGAGTTCATTTTTTGTCTTATAGTAATTTCATAGTAATTTTTAAAAATACTTAAGAACTAGATAACTGTGTTTTAAAAAAACATGAGTAATGCAACATTTACATTAAACCTATAGTTTTAAAAAAATCAATTTTGCTAAATTCTCTATATCAAGTCTACTAAATCTATATTGAATGTAAGTGAAAGAAAACACCTCCACACCAGAAGCTACTTCATTAGAATCTAGAAAAACAGAAAACAAATCTCTTTCGGAGATGTGCAGGCATCATGTAAGAATCACATGGGAGAAATAATAAAGAGACGGGAGCATGCCCTACGCTGCTGTGGCATGTTTCTTAGCAACACAGGAAAACATCTCTCTGCTAAGAAAATCTGTCAAGTAATATGTGTTCACAGATCATAATTCAGAAAGTGAATTCCAAATAGAGCCAGGAATATTTACATTCATGATAACACTTAACTGTTAAGCTTTTTTCATATTTATCATGTCAATTTTATAAAAAAAGAATTATTAAGATAAATTACTTAAGTCATAAAAAAATGTTATGTCCAAATGAACCACGGCATTTTTTCCCATAGGATCCCTGATTTCCACTGAAATAGGTATTTGATTTTTCTTTAAAGCATACATTTGTCTAGAGTAATTTTATAGGATCCACAAGCAAACTGCTAAATGCTAGTGTCAGAATATATTATTCATTGTCAGTTTCTGAATGGCAGGTCATCAAGGGAAGAAACTTGGACTCCTCAAAGAAATGCTTCTCTACAAACAATGCGGTCTTCATTTCACCATTTGTTCTATGAATTTTGTCCCTATTACATTCCATTTCAACAGAATGGTGGATGGCATTGCTTTCTACTTTAACAACATTTCTATTTAGCCTTCTCTGCAAGTGATAATTAACCTATGGCCATGTTCACTGATATTTTAATCCATTTGGTGAAAGGAGCACATTATTTTTTGGTTTGTATTATTATTAAGATGATATTAGATGTATCATTTGAAGTGCGGCTTGTGATTCTCTACTGATTTCCCTTTATTAGATAAGTCACAAAATTCCAAATAAGCTATTTTTACCATCCCAAACATGTGAGAAGCTACTGTGCTTTCAAAATTATGTTTTCAAATAAGAAGTGAAATTATTTTAATTGTGAATACGTCTTTACTATCTATTACAAATTCTAGAGATTCCCCAATTGATTCATATAACTCATCATTTAAGACTTAAGGAAAGTAGAAAGTACACTTTTCATTTAGAAGCATTCAGGGAGCACATTACAGATAGTATGATGATTTTTTCTAGCAAAATATTTATTAAACATAAATGTTATACTTTCTATTAACTAAAAAGAAATGGCAATTAGAATACTCAAGTCAGTACTTTCTAAATTCTGTCATTGTGATACTGTAATCTTTGAAAAATCCTGTTTAACTTTCACCTTATTTGGACATGCCCAGGATAT
Source organism: Giraffa tippelskirchi (assembly GCF_054371585.1). Lineage (NCBI taxonomy): Eukaryota > Metazoa > Chordata > Mammalia > Artiodactyla > Giraffidae > Giraffa > Giraffa tippelskirchi. Next base: position 110,101,506 of record NC_137278.1, on the reverse strand, counting down.
GTATGCAAACTAGTTGGTCACAGAGATCAACTTATTATCTGATAGAATAGTTTTAGATGTTATCCTACCACAAAACATCTCCATGTCAAAAAGGTTAAATACATTCTTATCCAAAATGATGTACCACAGGAAAAATCTAAAGGATAAATTATGAACTGTTTCATATGTAATGTTTATATTCGCTTTGTTTGCTCTACAGTTTAAGATAATATTTTGGCAATATGGCTTCCCAGGTAGCACTAGTGGTAAAGAACCTGCCTGCCAATGCAGGAGACCTAAGAGACATAGGTTCAATCCCCGGATTAGGAAGATTCCCTGGAGGAAGACATGGCAACCCACTCCAGTATTCTTGCCTGGAGAAGCCCATCTCTTGCCTGGAGAAGCCCATCTCTTGCCTGGAGAGGCTCCTGGTGGGCTACAGTCCATAGGGTTGTACAGAGTTGGGCACAACTGAAATGACAGCACGCACGCACATTTGGCAATATAAAATAGCATGATACAATAATTTAAAAATGATATCAGAAGTACTGACATGAAGTTGCATCTCCATGTTAATAGAAAATACTACATAAGGTATAAAACAAATTCTCCAGGCCAGAATACTGGAGTGGGTAGCCTTTCCCTTCTCCAGGGGACCTTCCCAACCTAGGGTTCAACCCAGGTCTCCCACATTGCAGGTGGATTCTTTACCAGCTGAGCCACAAGAGAAGCCCAAGAACACTGGAGTGGATAGCCTATCCCCTCTCCAGTGGATCTTTCCAATCCAGGAATCGAACCAGGGTCTCCTGCATTGCAGGTGGATTCTTTACCAACTGAGCTATGAGGAAAGCCCTGTATTACATAATGCAATTTAAGCTTTATTACTGGAGAAGGCAATGGCACCCCACTCCAGTACTCTTGCCTGGAAAATCCCATGGACGGAGGAGCCTGGTAGGCTACAGTCCATGGGGTCGCTAAGAGTCGGACACGACTGAGCGACTTCACTTTCACTTTTCCCTTTCATGCACTGGAGAAAGAAATGGCAACCCACTCCAGTATTCTTGCCTGGAGAATCCTAGGGACGGCGGAGCCTGGTGAGCTGCCGTCTATGGGGTCGCACAGAGTCGGACACGACTGAAGCGACTTAGCATAGCATAGCATAGCATACTGAGTTTCAGACCATTTAATGCCTACATTTAATGTATTATAAATATTTGTGAGTGTGAGATCATCCACTTTAAAGGTTTTGGAATTTTACTTTGTTGGAATTAAAAGTAATGGCTATAATTCACCAGGAAAACTTTTGCTCTTGAGACTGATCTAAGGAAATCTGCTTATGGTCAAAAACCACATAATGTATGTCATCTGTCTCCACCTTGTGGTTATTGTAAATACTGCTACTTTTTAGAGAGGCTGAATGGCTATGGAAAAAGAGGAGTATTTGGCTATCTTTGGATTTTTAATTTTAGATACCAGAAAGTTTAAAAGTATTTCACTTTTAAATGACAGAAAAACACATTATTATATCAAAGTGTTAGGTCATCTAAAGCATTTCTAGGTTTCTTTGCCAATGTTACTAGTCATTTATTACAAAAATATTATGTAACTATAGTATCATGTAGCTAAATTGGACACCTGAGCATTCCTCTCAGCATATATGGTCTAAGCCTGTTTACTTTCCCTTAGAATTTTACAGCACATAAAGGCCTTTGACACTTTTTAGAAAAGTCACAAAATGAGGGAGATATTTTTGTGATAAGAAATTGTTGTCCAGGAGAAGTATAAGTCTTCAGAAATACTTCTTAGGTTCTCAAATCAAAGATTTTACTGTTTTTTAAAGACAAAATTCTAACTTCCAAATATATACTATTTTCTTCTTTTTCCATTTAACTCAAGAACTGGGGATATTACACTGCTTTGTTTATAGGGGTTTAGAGTCTGCCCAATTGTGTTTTAATGGGTAAGAAATTTTCAGTCAAGTGTATAATTCCTAGATCATCCCTGTTAATTCTGAGTAAAAGAAGTCTCATCAAATCATCCATATGAAACAATTAGAAATGTTCTAATCAGAGCCAAAAAACTTTTGACCTGGTTGAATTAGTCAAACTAAACTTGCCAGCTGTTCTACCACTAAGCATATTTGTCACTATTGAATTTCCTGTTGCATGGAGAGTTAAATACTACAAAGAGAAGTTTTATTGATTAGAAAACACTACCTCAAAATCTCTCAACATGCCCTAGTCCCTCACAGGGTCACACTGCTCCCAATAACAGAGGTTCTTTATTTTCTTATGGTTTAGATGTAAATGACACATCCTCCCACTTGGATGCACGCTCCACCGGGATATGCATCAAGCCAGAGCCTCTTTAAATACACACTGCACACACTGCAGAGAACTGTGTATCGTATAGTTAGTATATAATCTGCCTTTAACACACTTCCACTGTGTCCTTTCTTCCTGATTAGCATGTGGTTGGATGTTTCTATCATATACCCTTTCAAGAAAGTAAAACAAACCTGAATAATTTGTCTCTTAAAGGAAAAATTAAGGTCATAATATTTATCTGTCCTGCTGTTTCCAAAGACTAAATATCCTTCATAATTATGTCTTAAATTCTGATGCTCCAAACTCAACTTCCCCAAACACTTAGGGCACTTAATTAATTTAGTTAACTAAAACTAAGGATTCAAAGACATTTTATACAGGTTTATGACTTCAGAATAAACATTCACAAAACATGAGAAGACAAAAGAACGTGTTATTTGTATGCATCCAGGAGGAAATCTTTGAGAAACAGATTTTAAACATGGGGATATTACTAACTGCTTTAATATAAATGACTACATTTCCTTAAAATATTCTCCAGATAAGAAAGGTCCTGAAGAAAGCTGGAATTCAAGAGGATGCACTTAGAAAACATAAGAAAGTCCACTGATAACATTTCCACTCCAAATGCTGTAACACTGCTTACACACTAGATTTAGCATGTAATTTACAAGGCTCATAGGTTACATTTGTGCCTTTATGATGTAAAGGGAGAACACTTACCTTTTTCATTTCCATTTGCATAATTTGGAGGCTTGTTTTTATCAATGCTGTTAAAGCTCTGACTTCTCCTATTTAAATTGGAGGCTCCCTGGACCTTGCTGCTGTTGCCTGCAGCTGACACCCTAGAGGGACCTGGAAGCCTGAAATAGTACAAGAAAAATTACATCATTATTGTACATTACAAAAAGATAGAGAACAGGAGGTTCTGAGTAGGGAAGGGTTAATGGGAAAATCATAATTTATGGAGTTCAGCAAAAATTGAAGTGACAAATAGCTAAATACAACATTTGAGAATCACCAGAGATGTCTTGTTTCATATGTTTCATATGATGTGATCTGCCTCCAAAGTATATTAATAATGCAGGACAATTAGAAATAAAGTAATTCTAACTAAAAAACTCATGCTTATCACATGCCTGATGAATACAACTTTGATTAAACGGGCTGTAACAATTCCATGAAAAGCAAAGGAAATAATAATATTTTATTATGTTCTCAGGATATTAAGCAGCTGCCTGCAATTACTGTTAAGTTTTTTCAATGTATGGGACATTTGTTTTTATCTTAGGTGGCTTTATCTTAAATGAACTTGTATGTTACTAACAAGAAGAATAAAGTTACATAATAAACTGCAAAGAGCAAACACTTACTGAATATCTGAGCTAGTTAATTACTCTAAAACATGGTGTGGAGACCAGGGTCATGAGTTTGCTCATATTGGACCCACCTGTCTCACATAAAAACTTTCACTCTCTTGCCAAAAGTGAAGACCTGGACTTTACCTGGTTACCCCACAAGTGTGGCCAATAATCACACAGGCCATGTGACAAAAAAGATGCAAGTATCATAAGAAAATATATATATATATATATATCTGTTAGTAGAATGGCAATTTAAAATGCACATATAGTGATAGTTGCTTCAGTTCTTTTTATATGAAGGACAAGACATGAGGAAATACATGTAGACTATCTTAAAATTAGGGAAAGCTTGACAAGAGTTAATGTACTTAAGTTGTTTTACTTGAACTATAATTAAACATCAGTTTGGATCATTTATTTCACTGTTTAAACAATTCCCATATTAAAATTTCAAGTATTCAGTTATTTCAAGGATGGTGCCTAAAATATGCAATTATAATATTTTATTTAGTGTATACTGCATATTTATAATAAACAATCCACGTAAATTAAAACTAGAAATTAAGAACTAGTATTGGTATTCTAGACACATTTAAAACATGATATATTGAGCACTGCCAGCATCTTTGCTAGTTTTTGCTGCCACCATGTGAATGTCACTGTGTACTGCTCGAATAAATTCTATTTTAAAAGTAAAATAACAAAAATAATATAGAACTTATAAAGGTAGCAATTTATTTATTTTTTTTTTACTGTTATCCTTTAGAAAAGGTTTAAAGTAGAAGAATGTTTATATCTGTTATACTGGTACCCAATATATTACAATTTCACAATCAGTTGCTACCATATTCAAAATTTAACTCACCTTATTACACTACCTGACATACTATTTCCATAGATTATTAGGAAACCAAACTCTTAAATGTATACTATAAATATTTTAAAATAGTAACAGGTATAGCAAAAAGTAATGTACATCAGGAAAACACATACACCAGCCTGAAAACAGAAATGTTGATATCTTGCAATAATTAATAGCTTCAAAATGTTGACTCTGTTTTGGAGTTTAAATACATATGGCTGTTAATAGTTCCTTCAGCTATTTTGCTAATTAGAGGTTGTGTCATATACAAGATTAGAATCTTTTCCAAATGACTCCAGCATTTAACTTTTGCTCAAATGGATCTACAGGGTTTGTAAGTCTAGCACAATAACCACAGACACCAGATATTTTGGAGACCAGTGATTGCACTATGTAGAAAGAACTCAATTAATTAATTTGGCTAAATGTCCCAATCATAATAAAAATGAGAACTAGTCCAGTTGACTTAGCCACAGACTTAGAAAGTTCAGTCTAAACTCACATTTATAAACAGATTTTGTTACAAAATTTGCCCTGCTTGCAGTGAAACTTGATGTGTTTCTAGAAAGCAATAAATTGCATTTTAATCTTGACTGTGACCCATGGAGCCAAGTGATCTTTAGTTCTCAGAAGAACAAATTAAAACAAATTTAAAAATCCATTTGTTCTTCTCATTACCCTAATTTGACAGTCAGCCAGAGCTCCAGATCATTCATCAAAGTAGTAAAAAGAGAAATGAGAATGAAGCCAAAAAAAGAGATGTTCTAGTAAATTGAAGAAGTACTTAAAATACATTTTACATTCACAAGTCTTAGAACTAGTTAATAAAAAATGCTTACTGAACATGGCAGGTCACTGTTCTCTTCTGATTTTTCATTAAATACCCTTTCAATTTGCCTATCCAGAATCAGTTTAATTACTATGGAAATGAGCGTAAGTTAGAAAACCAAGGCAAGGGAAAAATATCTCAAGTCAAGGCACCATCAGTAGTCCTTGTGGTCAAACACTGCATAATACGATTCATTATTAAGAATAGTGACTAGTTAACTGCCACTGAGACACCCCCCCAGTGAGTGAAATGGCACAAATAAGTACATCATAATCAGGGGGCAAACCACATTTGCTGTGGCCTCACTTAGCTGTACCATCACGTTTCCAGAAACTTAATGTAAAAAAAGATCAATTTTCACACATTTTATATACTATTGATTTTCCAAACAGTACATAATGCACTGTCATTTATTATACTACATTGACTTTAAAATACATATTTCATAAAGAAAAAATTTGAAGTGTTAAAGATAAAAGAATGACCCAGGTTGACCTAGTGCTAACTGCCCCACAAAAATCTGCCAATGTGTCTCAGTGCTGCTTCAAAATGTGCGATAATCAATGCAAGGCCATTTCAAAAAGTAATCATAATCTTGTTTTACTTCCAGAATTTGTGACCTGGAAAGAAGAGGGTCTTCAAAGTAATTTTTTTCCTTGATTTTCTCTAAGCCTAGAACCTAGACTTTAGCCCAGTTACAGCACTATGTATAACAAAACTAAATTATAGGAACTCAAAATCCATTTCATAATTTAACACAACAAGCTCATCCTCAAGAAGTCATGCAGAAAACTACTTGGGAAAATTCAGTACTCTAACCTTTTCATCCAGAAGTATGTCATTTTTTGAAAAAAATTTAGAATGATAGGACAAAATATTACTGGGCATTTACTTTATTATCACTAACAAGCAATAAATTAGAGATATTAACTGACCTAGTAGGCTTTTTTTGACTGGTTGCAATTCCACTGTGATTAGACTGAGTTGCATATCTGGCTGCCAGACTGTATGAGGAGAAACAGAGAAATTGAATTAAAGCGATTCCTGGAACATGGAAAGAAAGTACAAACTTACAAGAAAACAATGAGTTAATGAAATGCAATTGGAACATGTATAAACATGCATAAAGAATAAATTAATTAGAAAATTATGATAATGTAACATATACACCATGACCTTTGATTATGAACATACTATGAAATAATGCTGTGTACCCCCTTAATAAGTGTGTTGTCAATGACTGTAAAATAATGGCTGTGTTACAATATTAGTGCCTTCTTAAGCAGTATTATTCCATCTTATAAAGAATTCAACCTTTGTAAATGACAGTGAAAACTTAAGGAAAGCTAAAATTTGACTTATACCATAGCAAGATCTCTTTCTCAAAAAAAGATTCAAATGAAAAAAAGTATGAAATGAGAGTCATTATTTTATGAACTCTAATTAGAAAATTTTAACCTAAATACTATCTTGAATACCAAAAGTTAAAATATCTGGTTTCTGTCTAATAAGTTATTGCTGATCTGCTGTCCTGGATACATTTTAAGGAAGTGATTAATAAAAGATATCTTTCCAGAGAAGGAGCTATGCAAAAATTGATATTAAAATGAAGTCAAATTCTTAAAAAACAGACTGAACAACTGCTGAGGACAATTTCTGGGCATTCTTAAATTACAATTCTTAATGATTTTTTAAATCACAATCTTTGGTCAAAAATACACCAAAGAGCATCATGGAAATCGAGTTTTGAAGAGCAATGGATACTTTATAAGGAAAATCAACATTTGTGCTTCAGTTTGAAACTGATTTCTGAGTTACCTAATGGCTCTGAAACTATATTCTGAGGACATAGTAAGACCCAGTGGACCCAAACATTTTCACATGTGCTGTGATGGCCATGGGTTGAGGTGTGAGTAGAGAATCACTGTGCTGGTGAATTGTGATGCCTCTTCATGAAGCCAGTCGTACATGCACAGTTTTCAAGGCCTCCAAGGAGACAGGAACAACATGGGGGTGTTGGAATCAGGGTAGAAGGGTTGTGTGGAGCCCTGCTGTTCAGCCAATTGCTCTGCTGCCAAGCAGAGGGTATTTAATCAAAATGGTGATTAATGGTGTCCTTAAAATGGTGACATGTTTCCTAAGTAAACTCTTAACTCCACAGAAGCAGCCTGTGGTGGGAGCATGTAGGTCCTTACAACTGCCTGGCTAGAGAGGAATAAATACAGCATATCGAGATAGCTTTTCAGAGCACTTGTTTTCAAGAGCATACATGATATATTCTTATTTGCAGAGAGTGCATTCTGTATTCCTATGGCACTGGACACTAAGACAGCTGACCACAATGGCCAAACTACACCTCAGCTGCCATAACATCAGAGGACAGTTAAAAAAAAAACATCACAGTGGAATGGGACACTCATTCAAAACTTAAATGTAAAAGTACCTGCAGTGAAAAAAGCATCTTCTGTGAATGTGTCCACTGAGAAAAAGGAAACTACCTAAAGGTTTACCATGATGTCTTCTATCTCTTACCTTCCAAACTGAAGACAAATATGAGCAAGAGACACACCCATAAAAAAATGCACGTTCCCTAAGGGAGCTGAGGCCATCTCATTGATATTTTCCTCCATGATTTATAAAGTATCATAATTTCTACTATGGAAGTGGAAACCAACAGCAAAATCTAGAGAAGTTAATTGACTTGGCCAAAATCAACTTTATTTTATTGCCCATGTGTGTTCTCTAATTATCAGAGAATATAGGGTTTCTTAGGTGGCTTGAAAACAAAGAATCCACCTTCCAAAGAAGGAAACACAGGAGACGCAGGTTTGGTCCATGGATCAGGAAGTTCCCATGCAGGAGATGGGATCCTATTCCCAAATGGCAACCCATTGCCATATTTTTGCCTGGGAAATCCCATGGATAGAGGAGCTGGCAGGCTACAGTCCATTGAGCCACAAAGAGCCGGACATGACTGAGCACACACACATCAGAGAATACTCTACAAGTTGCCTCTATTTTTGTACTAAGCCACTGTACTTCCATTCTTTAAAACTTAGTTTCTGCTCCATTCTCTCCTTGTAATTGTGAAACTGTTATTTGAAGAACACAAGAGCTTGATTCAATTCTTAACATATTCTAATGTCTTTGTATTTGACCATATTGTTCCCTCTGCCTTTCTGACTCTCTTTCATAGACTGTTATACTAAATAAACTCAATTGATCTGCCCACCATCCTTCTTGATCATTTTCTCTTTCCTTCACCTCTTGCATTATCCATCTCTTAAAGACATGCTTTTTCATATGCTATCTTTCCTCAAGCACTTGTATGCATTCTTTCATTTGAGTCTTACATAAGATTTCAGGTAAAATCAACCAGAAAGTGAAAGTGTTAGTCACTCAGTCATGTCCGACTCTTTGCAACGCCATGGAATGTAGCCCGCTAGGCTCCTCAGTCCATGGAATTCTCCAGGAGACAATACTGGAGTGGGTAGCCATACTCTTGGGCTTTCCTGCTAGCTCAGTGGTAAAGACTCTGCCTGCAATGCAGCAGACCCAGGTTCTATCCCTGGGTCAGGAAGATCCCCTGGAGTGGGGCATGGCAACCCACTCTAGTACTCTTGCCTAGAGAATCCCATGGACAGAGGAGCCTGGCAGGCCATAGGGTCACACAAAGTCAGACATGACTGAAGCGACTAAGCAGCAGCAACCATACCCTTATTCTGGGGATCTTCACCACCCGGGGATTGAACCCTGGTTCCTGCTGAGGTTAATTAATAATTGAAGGCTGGAGTTAACATCTGCATCATATTGCCAGTGATCAACATCAAATGAATAAAAGACACCCATTTCCATGACCTTCAAACTCAACTACCACACCAAACTCACCATTTTCTTTTTTAACTCCCAAGTTCTAATCAGATCCTTTCTTTCATTTCATGATTTCTGTTCACAAGATTACCATTTTATTTAACCCTGTGGGCTTGAAACCTCAGTAGTCAACTCTTCCCTTTTCCCTTCCTTTTAATTATTGTAGATGTGCCATCAATATCCTGCCATGCTGATTCGACCTCTACAAATTTATTTGTATCTATGTTCTCCTTCAATTTTCATGTTTCCCATGCTAACTCAAGCCTCAACACTTCCCACAGTGACTCTAATTCCCTTCATTTTCCTCAGTTTTTTTTTTTTTAACCTGGCGACTCCCTGTGCAGCAGAAACATATTTTTTCCCACGATGCTTATAATATCATTTCCCTAGTTTCAGATTTACAAACTGGCTAGTAGCAAAGTAGGTGAGTGGATACAGTCAAAACAATTTATTAATGAAATAGACACAAGGGACATGTAGACACAGCTTTGAGGCAAGTAAGGGTAGATAAAAAGAGTTAGAGCATCAGTCAACTAAGGATTTGCAGAAATCTGGATGGAAGATTGTGTCTTCTTTTCCAGAAATGTTATCAAAGGAAACTCCTTCTAGTTAATAATTTGGATGGCAAAATGTATCATAAACAAAAGAACAAAAAAATATACATATTTAGAAACTCACTGTGGGTTCTACTAAAGAAGTATCTGCTCATCTATCTAATAAACTAGAATATCAAGGGAGTGCTTTTTAATTTCCTCTAACATGGAAGGGAAGAGGAGGAGTTTCCAGACAGCCAATTAAACAAAGGATGAAATTCATCTGGTATTCAAAACACAGAAGGATCCCAACTGCCAAAACTATCTAAAACAGCTTCAGCACAAATCTCCATGTGGAATTGCAATATCCACTTATTTATAAAGAAAGAATGTTTCTCAAACAGATCCTGAATTTTGATTACCTATTTTTATTAACCACCAGAGTCTCACTTGGAGAAGGCAATGGCACCCCACTCCAGTACTCTTGCTTGGAAAATCCCATGGACGGGGGAGCCTGGTAGGCTGCAGTCCATGGGGTCGCTAAGAGTCGGACACGACTGAGTGACTTCACTTTCACTTTTCACTTTCATGCATTGGAGGAGGAAATGGCAACCCACTCCAGTGTTCTCGCCTGGAGAATCCCATGGACGGTGGAGCCTGGTGGGCTGCTGTCTATGGGGTCGCAATGAGTCGGACACGACTGAAGCAACTTAGCAGCAGCAGTCTCATTTTTCAGTGTTGTCCATAGATGAACAGAACTGGCATCACATGGACTTTGTTAGAGGCTTTCCTTTGTGGCTCAGCTGGTAAAGAATCTGCCTGCAATGCAGGAGACTTGTGTTCGATCCCTGGGTTGGGAAGATCCCCTGGAGAAGGGAACAGCTACCCACTCCGGTATTCTGCCCTGGAGAATTCCATGGACTGTATAGTCCATGGGGTCACAGAGTCGGATAGACCTTTTTAGAAATACTGGTCTGTTCCCAAATCTACTGACTCAGAATCTGCATTCTAACAGGATTCCTATACATAATTAGGCTTCCCAGGTGGCACGATTGGTGAGGAACCTGCCTGAATGCAGGTTCATCAATGCAAAAGACACACCCTGTAGCCTACCTCAGTCCGTGGGAGATGGGTTCAATCCTTGGGTCAAGAAGATCCCCTGGAGGAGGGCATGGCCACCTACTCCAGTATTCTTGACTGGAGAATCCCATGGTCAGAAGAGCCTCGTGGGCTACAGCCCATAAGGTCTCAGAGAGTTGGACATGGCTGAAAGAAATCTCCCTTAGCTTTCTCAACAACAGCTCTCTCTTGAGCTACTCCTCCTCTTCCTTCCCAGACTCAGGTTCACTCACCACACTCATCTTCTAAATTTTGTACTATGACTATGAATATTTTCAAAATCATAATCCTAGGCATCAGCTAATCTATTCCTCCATTTTGTTATATCAAATCTCTATTTTATAACCCAATCTCAATTCTAAACTCAGTCTCTTTTCTAAAATATCTCATCATCTCCTAGATAATCTACCTGGATCTATCAGCTATTAATAGATTTCTCCCAGGTATTCCCCAAATGTTCAAACCTCAACTTATTATTCTTCTTTCAAATCATCCTCTTTCTCTTTGCTGTTGCTATTTAAATTTAGTGTCAAATATTTTTTTTCCATTGAACAAAGAACTTCATCTTGATCATGACCCACTCCATTCTTCCCTCTGTGTCATCCCTCTCAAGGATTCTAATAATGACTCAGGTGACTAGTCTCTTTGTTATCAGTCCTTTTTTTTTTTACAGCTAGTCAAATTCATTCTTCTCAGAGTCAACAGAACTAACTTTCCCAAGAAAGAGCAGATGTCAATATTTTTCTTTGAACTTGTTGTTGACTCCCCATTGTCTGCAGGACAAAGTCCAAACTCTGTGATCTGGTTTACAGAGTGCTTCTGTGTGTCTCCTCAGAATTTCCTACAGCTTCCTCTCCTCAGCACATCCTCCACTCCATGTTCTCCACTGTCACCATATCTCAGCCATGGCCTGTCACCATTACTTCTCTTTCCCACATTATGATATCTTACTTCTACTTTGAGATCCTACTCAAATGTCACCTCCTTGTTGAGGCATTTCCCAAATACTGTAGAGTTAGTTTTGTCCTCCATGAGTCCCCAGGTCTTTATTCATCTCTAAGTGTTTGGTTAATATGGAAATTTATCAGGGTAAATGTCTGTCTCCTGAATAGATGGCATTGTTCACCAGGACAAGGGTTACGGTATGTTCATTTCTGCATTCCCAGTTCTTATCATGGGTTTGAAGTGAAGTGAAGTGAGGTGACTCAGTCATGTCTGACTCTTTTTGACCCCATGGACTACAGCCTACCAGGCTCCTCCATCCATGAGATTCTCCAGGCAAGAATACTGGAGTGGGTGGCCCTTTCCTTCTTCAGGGGATCTTCCTGACCCAGGGATCAAACCAAGGTCTCCCACATTGCAGACAGACACTTTACCTTCTGAGCCACCAGGGAAGCCCATCATGGGTTGGCATGTGTTTAATAACTAAATAATTGACTTCTATTTACTGGCTAGTATTATTCAACAATGGGCTTCCCAGGTGGCTCTAGCGGTAGAGAACATGCCTGCCAAATGCAGGAGAATAAGAGATGTATGTTCGATCCCTGGGTCAGGAAGATCCCCTGGAGGAGGGCATGGCAACCCACTCCAGTATTCGACAATGGTAATTATATCACCATTTTATAACCAAGTGAAACTGTTTTAAGAATGGAATTATCAAAATTATACTAAAGGAGGGAAAGCAACACGTCTTCATTGTGTCCTTATTAAGTGATGTTAGCCTTTATCATTTATTATTCACAATAGTCCTGCAAAGTTAATGCTCTATTCCTCACTGAAAAATATGAAATTGATGCCTTTAAACATTAACTCACTTGTACAAGTTATGCATCTTATAAATGATAGTACTGAAATTTAAATGTTTGTCTGTTGAATTCTATAAACTATGCTGTGTTCTACTATGACATATCATTTACTTGCAAATTACAACTGGCAATATTTTAATGCTTATTTTTCTATGAATTCATTGCCCTTTGGATTTGTGAATACCTCCTTCAGGCTATCATCTTTTCCAGTGACAAATACATCTACTTTCAATAGATACTCTTCAGCATTCAGACAGAGAATATTAGATAATTTCATTCAACAAGTTACTTTATGTAGAAATATGAAATAGGCAGTAAAAGAAACTTTAAATTGTAAGATATTTTTAGTATCCAGGCAGCTCTCCTCAAAAATCCCCCAAGTAAACACTATATTTAAAATTTTTAAGCCACATTTGAGTAAGATCTAGAAAATAAGTCATACTATTTATAACTTGCCACTCTTATGTTCATTACACACATAACTAAGCAATCAATCACAGAACTTTTGAACTTTTTCTGCTGAGCACTATGTTAACCTCAAAATCTCTGGCCAGGATTCCAGCAACTCATATTAATTAAAAGGCTTAGAATGAGTGTAAAAACTTCCTTGATTCCCCTTTTTATGCTCTCATCAAAATATTAAGAAGATTTTGAGTGGTTTGGTGCAGGACTTTTGTAGAAGGTTCTATTTCTGTTGTAATTATTCTAACAGTGGACTTCCATGCAGCAGTAAAAATTACACAATCTTATTAGTTAGCTTTCATCTTCAAAAATCAAAATGGACCCAGATATAAAGGATATGTGCATCTTTTAAAAATCACCAAAGTATACCATCTGGACATCACACATCTATTACTCTTTATCTCCATTGGCTACTATTAAGCTTGTGAATATCTCATTTGTTGTTGTTCAGTCACTCAGTCATGTCTGACTCTGATCCCATGAACTGCAGCACGCCAGGCTTCCCTGTCCTTCACTATCTTCTGGAGTTTGGTCAAATTCATGTCCATTGAGTCAATGATGCCATCCAATCATCTTATCCTCTGTCATCCCGTTCTCCTCCCGCCCTCTATCTCTCCCAGCATCAGAGTCTTTTCCAGAGTCAGCTTTTCGCATCAGCTGGCCAAAGTATTGGAACTTCAGCTTCAGCATCAGTCTTTCCAATGAATATTCAGGGTTGATTTTCTTTAGGGTTGACTGATTTGGTCTCCTTGCTGTCCAAGGGACTCTCAGGAGTCTTCTCCAACACCACAATACAAGAGCATCAATTCTTTGGTGCTCAGCCCAACATTATGGCCCAGCTCTCACATCCATACATGACTACTGGAAAAACCATATCTTTGACTATACGGACATTTGTTGGCAAAGTAATGTCTCTGCTTTTTAATACGCTGTCTCGGTTTGTCTTTGCTTTTCTTCCAAGGAGCAAATATCTTTTAATTTCATGGCAGCAGTCACCATCCGCTGTGATTTTGGAGACAAAGAAAATAAAGTCTGTCACTCTTTCCATTTTTCCCCATCTATTTGCCATGAAATAATGGGAACAGATGTCATGATATTCCTTTTTTGAATGCTGAATTTTAAGCAGCTTTTTCACTCTCTTTTTTCACCTTCATCAAGAGGCTCTTTAGTTCCTCTTTCCTTGATGCCATTAGGGTGGTATCATCTGCATATCTGAGGTTATTGATATTTCTCCTGACAATCTTAATTCCAGCTTGTAATTCATCCAGCCTGGCATTTCTCATGATGTACTCTACATGTAAGTTGAATAAGTAGGGTGACAATATATAGCCGTGACATACACTTTTTCCAATATGGAACAAGTCTGTTGTTCCATGTCTGATTCTACCTATTGCTTCTTGACACACACACTGGTTTCTCAGGAGGTAGGTAAGGTGGTCTGGTATTCCCATCTCTTGAAGAACTTTCCACAGTTTGTTGTGATCCACATAGTCAAAGGCTTTAGCAGAGTCAATGAAGCAGAAGCAGAAGCTGATTTTTTCTGGAATTCTGTTGTATTTCTATGATCGAACAGATGTTGGCAATTTGATTTCTGGTTCCTCTGCCTTGTATAAATCTCATTTGAGACGGTTAATATTTTAATTGTCTTAATTGGTGCTTAATTAGTATGATGATTAAATATTCAGATAGGAACCTAGAGAGGCATAGAATCTTACTAACAAATTGAGACTTTGTCCTGAATATAGCATAGAATACCAAAAAGTTTAAATTGCAGAATAAATAATAAATTTCCACATTAGTGAAATCCTTTTATTCAATATGTAATGAAGAAATTGGGGGACAAAAGAGGTTGGGTTATTTAGTAAGCTTGGAACCATACCATATAGGAAATCACTGCTACTGCTAGGAACTGAAGGAAAAAAATCTAAGATGGCTCCTGGACCTTGGCTTAAGCTGTGTAGTACAGTTACATAAGAGCAGAGAAAAGAGATTTAACAACATTGACGCAGTGTAAAAAGAGAGGGGAAAAAATAAAAAAGACTCCACTTGTAACATGTCACTAGTCAAAGGGTGAATAAATAACAGGAAATACTAGAAAGATGGATATTCACAGGTAGGTAAATTCACTTTCACAGCAGAGAGAAAGATAACTTCATGATCTTATTATAATAGCTCTCTTATAAAGCACACAAGACTTTTGGATACTGAGTGAATCAATAAATAAAGAAGACATTGACTTCATACCCCTACGGTATTTAAAGTGGCAGAGGCACACAGATATTGAGAAATTTGATTTAGTTTTGTGTTCCACTTATTCTAATAAGCGTATATTGATATTATCCACCAATTAATGAACCATTAAAAACACTTTTATGGACCACTGACAAAGCATCAGCATTGTGCTGACCACAAAGTTTCAGTATGGAAAATTAGGTTTAGGTATGCAGGGATGACCACTTTACTCGAGAAGTATAACCCTCAAGACCATGTATTTTAATTCAAAATCCTTCCTAAAAACATAACTTGATATTTAATGGAAACTGAATTGACTTCAAGCTTGGAAGGAGAAACCCAATAATATTAGGCAAGTGTGCAAAAAGTGACACATTAAAATATTTATTCTCTGTGAATTATTAAAATGAAATGCCAGTAGTAAAGATCTATCATAATATGTTGGTTAATAGCACAGTCTCTAGAATGCTCTACCTGAATTCCAGCTCAGCTATTCTCTGTGCCTGTGTCCCCATGGATTAAATAAGGATAACAATGTTACCTACCTCATGGTTTTTAAAAAATTAAATTGTAAATCACTGAGAAAGGTGGCTGGTAGAAATAAGTGCTGGAACAGTTGAAAAGACAACTCAGTGGAATTCAGATGAATGTTTGGAAGTTCCTGGATTCACTAAGCCCCCATGTGAGGTTCTATAAATAGCCTGGTGAATTCAGTACAACATAACTTCCTAAGTTCTTATAATTACCCTGCCCTCCTGTGCTTGGTATTATTCTCAACACCACATTCTTTGGTCCCACCTATCACTTTCAATGTTACTACATTCTCACTCTAAGATCAACAAGCATGGACTCCTCAGGGCAGTGTGTGAGCTTTAACTCTGGCTCTCAGTCTCCTGGTTTATAATTACTTTGAGACCATGGTTTCTTGTAAGCAAATACAGTTGTCTTAATCCCCTTCAAACCTCCCTGGATACCACTCACTCTTGTTGTTTCCTAAACTCAACAATAGCCAGCCCTATAGGCCCTAATATTATAAAGAATCATCAGAAATTGTCCCAATAGGCCATCCAAGAACCACCATTCCCATCACAACATGCAGAGGGTAAGCCTTCCAGGATCTATAATTCTCAGCACTGTATATAATCCTCAAAGTATCTCAAATACATAAATTACATAAATGTTTTATTTTGTGATATGTCATTAGATGAAAATATAGTTTTGATATGTTTAATGCTACAGTACATTTGCTTTAATATTCAACCACAGTTTTGTGTTAGATTTGTACTCAAAATTTCACAACTAATTGGAAAGACAAAGATAACGTGCCTCAGAAACAAGAACAAAAATAATTTGCCTTTAAGAAGGTAGCTAATGGGCTCTCACAATTCTAAATACATTGCAAAACAAGAAAAAGGAACATTCTCTTGTTTGCTTACTTGACCAATAAACCTTTGCTGGCTCCAGAGTTTGTCCTGAGACCTCATTTTCTTTACAGAAATGGAAGAGCATGATACTCTCTTTCTGAGTAATCTCTTCCATTTCTATTGTTTCAACCAACAAACCATTGCTAAGTCAATGTTCCCAGGTCCGTAGATCTGGCCCTGACCTTTCTCCTGGGCTCCAGAGCCTCATATTAGACATCACTGTCTACAAGTCCCAGTGAAATATCAAATTCATAAAGGCTAAAGCTAAACTTCCTTCTCTGCATCTCTTTCTCATGTGTTTCTACCACAGCATTATTATTTTTTTTTCCTTATTAAAAGACACCACCACCAATGAGCCAGCAAAACTAGAAACATGATGATTTTTTTGGCCCTTATCTCCAAACAGCCCATATCCATTTTCCTCATCCTACCCTCACACCTACTAGCATTAAACTGTTCAAACTCTTGTCCCTCTTACTCCTCTCCTCAAAGAATATTTTTTCTCTACATTGTCATCAAGGTCAAGTTCTTAATTTATAAGTAGCATCATCTTTGTTCTGTTATAAAATTACCAAAGCAACTCCCTTTACCTTGAAGAAAGAACAGTCAGCTCCTAGAGACCCATAAATTGACCTCTGCCTCGTTCTCTATCCTAGCATCAAATCTGCTGACAATTTAAACCCAGAGCTGTAATCAATTACTTTGTATTCCTGTCATTAAGAAGTCGGGTCTCAGGCTCCTCAGGCTCCACTGTGCAGGGTGGCAGCATCTGCTGGATTGTAGTTTTGGGAGCCCTCATTCACATTTGGAGCCCAGAAATCACTGAGGGCTGTGTCATTTCTTGTTTGCTGATATAGCAGGAGATGGTTTCATTTCACCCAGCAACCATACCTACCAACTATATTTACTGCCGGCAGCCTTAAAAGCCTTGTCTCTCCTGACCTCACGCTTCACCCAGGCTCTACTGTGAAATTTGAGGAGGTGAAACATCAGAAAACTAGAAAAGTCAAGCACTGAGGTCCTGATACTGGCTGTTGGCCCCACTGCCCCTGATAAAGTTTGCGACATTGGTTGTCATCTAGACAGCAAACAAAACAGAAATACAAGCCCAGTTATCAGCAGACAGGATTACCACCTCACTCAGCCTTGACCATCAGAAGGGGGAAAAAAAAAAGAAAAAACAACTCTGGACAAATCTCATCATATATGAAGCTTACACAAACCACTGGACCAACCTTAGGAGGGCAGAAACCAAAAGGAAGAAAGAACTCAACCTTGAAGCCTGGGAAAAGGAGATCTCAAACAAAATAAGTTAAAATAAAGTAATGAAAAGGCAGAGAAATGGTGCACAAATGAAGAAACAAACTAGAAACACAGAAGTCCAAATAAATGAAGAGGAAATAGGCAAACTACATGAAAAAGAATTCAGAATAATGATAGTAAAGATTATCAAAAACCTTGAAAACAAAATGGAGAAAATGCAAGAATCAATGAACAAAACCTAGGAGAATTAAAGAATAAACATACCGAGACGAACAATACAATTACTGAAATTAAAAATACTCTAAAAGGAATCAATAGCAGAATATCTGAAGCAGAAGAATGAATCAGTGAGCTGGAAAACAAAATGATGGAAATAACTTCTGAAGAGCAGAATAAAGTAAAAAGAATGAAAAGAACCGAGGATAGTCCAGAGACCTCTGGTACCATATTAAACACACCAACATTTGAATTATAGGGGTCCCAGAAGAAGAGAAAAAGAAATGGTATGAGAAAATTTTTGAAGACATTATAATTGAAAATTTCCCCAACGTGCACAATAAAATAGTCAATCAAGTTCAAGAGTCACAGAGAGTCCCATACAGGATAAACCCATGCCAAGACACATACTAATCAAACTAACAAAGACTAACACAAAGAAAGAATATTAAAAGCAGCAAGGGAGAAGCAACAAGCAACATACAAGGGAAACCCCATACCTTAACAGCTGATCTTTCAGCAGAAACTCTGCAGGCCAGAAGGGAATGGCAGGATATATTTAAAGTACTGAAAGGGGAAAATCTACAACCAAGATTACTGTACCTGGCAAGGATGTCATTCAAAATTGATGGAGAAATAAAAAGCTTTTCAGACAAGCAAAAGTTAAGAGAATTCAGTACCACCAAACCAGCTGTACAACAAATGTTAAAGGGATTTAAATAGTCAAGAAATATAAGAGAAAACAAAAGATCTACAAAATCAACCACAAACAATTAAGAAAATGGCAAGAGGAATATATATGTATCAACAATTACTTTAAATGTAAATGGATTAAATGCTCCAACCAAAAGACACAGACTGGCTGAATGGATACAAAAACAAGACTCATATATATGCTGTCTACAAGAAACCCACGTCAGACCTCAAGACATATATAGACTAAAAGAGGATGGAAAAATATATTCCATGCAAATGGGAAGCAAAAGAAAGCTGAAGTAGCAATCCTCCTAACAGAAAAAATAGACCTTGACATAAAGAAGATTACAAGAGGTAAGGAAGGACACTACATAATGATCATGGGATCAATCCAAGAGGAAGACAAAACTATTGTAAATATCTATGCACCCAACATAGGAGCACCTCAATGCATAAGACAAACACTAACAGACATAAAAGGAGAAATTGACAGTAGCACAATAATAGTAAGAGACTTTAACACCTCACTCACACCAATGGACAGATCATCAAAACAGAAAATTAATAAGGAAACACAAGACTTAAATGATACATTAGATGTGATGGATCTCATTGATATCTTCAGGACATTCCATACAAATGCAGAGGAATACACCTTCTTCTCAAGTGCACATGGAATATTCTCCAGGATAGACCACATCTTGGGTCACAAATCAAACCTCAGTAAATTTAAGAAAACTGAAATCATATCAAGAATCTTTTCTGACCATAACACCTTGAGATTAGATATCAACTACTAGAAAAAAACTGTAAAAAACACAAACACATGGAGATTAAACAATACATTTCTAAATAACCAACAGGTTACTGAAGAAATCAAAAGGGAAATCAAAGAATTCTAGAAACAAATGACAATGAAAACATGACAACTCAAAATCTATGGGATGCAGCAAAAGCAGTTCTAAGAAGGAAGTTTATAGCAATACAATCTTACCTCAAGAAACAAAAACATCAAATAGACAACCTAACTTTACACCTAAAACAACTGGAAAAAGAACAAAAACCCCCAAAATTAGTATAAGGAAAGAAATCATAAAGATCCGAGCAGAAATAAATGAAAAGGAAATGAAAGAAACAAGAGTAAATATTAATAAATCTAAAAGCTGGTTCTTTGAGAAGATAAACAAAATTGACAAACCTTTAGCCAGACTCATCAAGAAAAAGATAGAGATGAATCAAAATCAACAAAATTAGAAATGAAAAAGGAGAGGTTACAACATACAGTGCAGAAATATAAAGGATTATAAGGGACTATTATTAACAACTAGATGGCAATAAAATGGATAACGTGAAAGAAATGGACAGATTCTTAGAAAAGTTCAATCTTCCAAGGCTGAACCAGGAAGAAATAGAAATTATGAACAACCCAACTGCAAGCACTGAAATTGAAGCTGTGATCAAAAAATTCCCCCAAAACAAAAGCCCAGGACCAGATGGCTTCACAGGAGAATTCTATCAAACATCTAGGGAAGAGCTAATGCCTATCCTTCTAAAACTCGTACAAGAAATTTCAGAGGAAGGAACACTTCCAAACTCATTCTATGAGGCCACCAAAATCCTGATACCAAAACCAGACAGTTTAGTTCAGTTGCTCAGTCATGTCCAACTCTTTGTGACCCCATGAACCGCAGCACGCCAGGCCTCCCTGTCCATCACCAACTTCTGGAGTCCACCCAAACCCATGTCCATCGAGTCGGTGATGCCATCCAACCATCTCATCCTCTGTCATCCCCTTCTCCTCCTGCCCTCAATCTTTCCCAGCACAAGGGTCTTTTCAAATGAGTCAGCTCTTTGCATTAGGTGGCCAAAGTATTGGAGTTTCAGCTTCAACATCAGTCCTTACAATGAACACCCAGGACTGATCTCCGTTAGGATGGACTGGTTGGAGGTCCTTGCAGTCCAAGGGTCTTTCAAGAATCTTGTCCAACACCACAGTTCAAAAGCATCAATTCTTCGGTGCTCAGCTTTCTTCACAGTCCAACTCTCACAACCATACATGACCACTGGAAAAACCATAGCCTTGACTCGACGGACCTTTGTTGACAAAGTAATGTTTCTGCTTTTTAATATGCTGTCTAGGTTGGTCATAACTTTCCTTCCAAGGAGTAATTGTCTTTTAATTTCATGGCCGCAATAACCATCTGCAGTGATTTTGGAGCCCTCCCCCAACAAAAAAAAGTCAGCTACTGTTTCCACTGTTTCCCCATCTATTTGCCATGAAGTGATGGGACCAGATGCCATGACTTTAGCTTTCTGAATGCTGAGCTTTAAGCCAACTTTTTCACTCTCCTCTTTCACTTTCATCAAGAGGCTCTTTAGTTCTTCTTCACTTTCTGCCATAAGGGTGGTGTCATCCGCATATCTGAGGTTATTGATATTTCTCCCGGCAGTCTTGATTCCAGCTTGTGATTCATCCAGCCCAGCACTTCTCATGATGTACTCTGCATATAAGTTAAATAAGCAGGGTGACAAGATACAGCCTTCATGTACTCCTTTTCTTATTTGGAACCAGTCTGTCGTTCCATGTCCAGTTATAATTGTTGCTTCCTGACCTGCATACAGGTTTCTCAAGAGGCAGGTCAGGTGGTCTACTATTCCCATCTCCTTCAGAATTTTTGACAGTTTATTGTGATCCACACAGTCAAAGGCTTTGGCATAGTTGATAAAGCAGAAATAGATATTTTTCTGAAACTCAGTGCTTTTTCAATGATCCATCAGATGTTGGCAATCTGATCTCTGGTTCCTTTGCCTTTTCTAAAACCAGTTTGAGCACATGGAAGTTCACTGTTCACATATTGCTGAAGCCTGGCTTGGAAAATTTTGAGCATTACTTTACTA
The DNA here is from genome assembly GCF_054371585.1 of Giraffa tippelskirchi. Taxonomy (NCBI): domain Eukaryota; kingdom Metazoa; phylum Chordata; class Mammalia; order Artiodactyla; family Giraffidae; genus Giraffa; species Giraffa tippelskirchi. Next base: position 110,079,627 of record NC_137278.1, on the reverse strand, counting down.
GCGTGTGAGATGAGTGTAATTGTGTGGTAGTTCAAGCATTCTTTGGCATTGCCTTTCTTTGCGATTGGGATGAAAACTGACCTTTTCTAGTCCTGTGGCCACTGCTGAGTTTTCCAAATTTGCTGACATATTGAGTGTAGCACTTTCACAGCATCATCTTTCAGGATTTGAAATAGCTCAACTGGAATTCCGTCACTTCCACTAGCTTTGTTTGTAGTGATGCTTCCTAAGGCCCACTTGACTTCACATTCCAGGATGTCTGGCTCTCGGTGAGTGTGAGTGATCACACCATCATGATTTCCTGGGTCGTGAAGATCTTTTTTGTACAGTTATTCTGTGTATTCTTGCCACCTCTTCTTAATATCTTCTGCTTCTCTCAGGTCCATACCATTTCTGTCCTTTATTGTGCCCATCTTTGCATGAAATATTCCCTTGGTATGTCTAATTTTCTTGAAGAGATCTCTAGTCTTTCCCATTCTATTGTTTTCTTCTCTTTCTTTGTATTGATCGCTGAAGAAGGCTTTCTTATCTCTCCTTGCTATTCTTTGGAACTGTACATTCAAATGGGTATATCTTTCCTTTTCTCCTTTGCTTTTCACTCTCTTCTTTTCAAAGCTATTTGTAAGGCCTCCTAAGAAAGCCATTTTGCTTTTTTGCATTTCTTTTTCTTGGGGATGGTCTTGATCCCTGTCTACTGTACAATGTCAAGAACCTCTGTCCCTAGTTCATCAGGCACTCTGTCTGTCAGATATAGTCCCTTAAGTCTATTTCTCACTTCCACGGTATAATTGTAGGAATTTGATTTAGGTCATACCTGAATCGTCTAGTGGTTTTCCCTACTTTCTTCAATTTAAGTCTGAATGTGGCAATAAGGAGTTCATGATCTGAGCCAATATCATGGATGAACATAGATGCAATAATCCTCAACAAAATTTTAGGGAACAGAATTCAGAAACACATTAAAAAGCTCATACACCATGATCATGTTGGGTCTATTTCAGGGATGCCAGGATTCTTCAATATACACAAATCAATCAATGTGATACAACGTATTAACAATCTGAAAGATGAAAATCATATGATAATCTCAATAGATGCAGAAAAAGCCTTTGACAAAATTCAGCATCTTTTTTTGATGAAAAATCTTCAAAAAATAGCCATAGAAGGAATTTACTTCAACATAGTAAAGGCCATATATGATAAGCCTACAGCAAACATTATTCTCAATGGTGAAAAACTGAAAGCATTTCCCCTAAGATCAGGAACAAGGTGTCCACTTTCACCACTATTATTCAACATAGTTCTGGAAGTCCTAGCTACAGCAATCAGAGAAGAAAAAAATAAAAAATAAAAGGAATCCTGATTGGAAAAGAAGCAAACCTCTCATTGTTTGCAGATGACATGATACTGCACGTAGAAAAACCTAAAGATAGTATCAGAAAATAACTAGAGCTAATCAGTGAATTTAGCAAAGTTGCAGGATACAAAATCAGTACACAGAAATCACTTGCATTTATATATACTAACAATGAAAAATCAGAAAGAGAAATTAAGGAACCAATCTCGTTTACCATTGCAACAAAAAGAATTAAATATCTAGGAATATACTTACCTAAAGAGACAAAAGAACTGTACCCAGAAAATTATAAGACACTGATGAAAGAAATTAAAGACAACATAAACAGATGGAGAGATATTCCATGTTCCTGGATAGGAAGAATCAATATTGTGAAAATGACTATATTACCAAATGCAATCTACAGATTCAGTGCAATCCCTATCAAATTACCGATGACATTTTCCACAGAACTAGAGCAAAAAATTTACCAATTCATATGGAAAAACAAAAGACCCTGAATAACCAAAGCAGTCTTGAGAAAGAAGAATGGAGCTGGAGGAATCAAGCTTCCTGACTTCAGATTATACTGCAAAGCTACAGTCATCAAGACAGTACGGTACTGGCACAAAAACAGAAATATAGACCAGTGGAACAAAATAGAAAGCCCTGAAAAAAACCCTATGGTAACCTTATTTTTGACAATGGAGGCAAGAATATACAATGTGGCAAAGAGAGTCTCTTCAATAAATGGTGCTGGGAAAACTGAACAGCTGCATGTAAAAGAATGAAATTAGAACACTTCCTAACACCATGTGGAAAGATAAACTCAAAATGGATTAAAGACCTAAATGGAAGACCAGAAACTATAAAACTCTTAGAGGAAAGCATAGGCAGGACACTTGATGACATAAATCAAAGCAAGATCCTCTATGACCCACCTCCAAGAGTAATGGAAATCAAAACAAAAGTAAACAAGTGAGACCTAATTAAACTTAAAAGCTTTTGAACAGCAAAGGAAACTATAAGTAAGGTGAAAAGACAACCCTCAGGATGGGAGAAAATAATAGCAAATGAAACAACTGACAAAGGATTAATTTCCAAAATATACAAGCAGCTCATACAACTCAATATCAGAAAAACAAACAACCTAATCAAAAAAATGGGAAAAAGACCTAAACAGACATTTCTCCAAAGACGACACAAATCAAAACTACAATGAGATATCACCTCACACTGGTCAGAATGGCCATCATCAAAAAGTCTACAAACAATAAATGCTGGAGAGGGTGTGAAGAAAAAGGAATGCTCTTGCACTGTTGGTGGGAATATAAATTGATACAGCCACTATGGAAGACAGTATGGTGATCCCTTAAGAAACTTAGAATAAAACCACCATATGACCCAGTAATCCCACTCCTAGGCATACACCCCAAGGAAACCAAAATCAAAAAAGACACATGTATCCCATTGTTCATTGCAGCACTATTTACAATAATTAGACCATGGAAGCAACTTAGATGTCCATTGACAGATGAGTAGATAAAGAAGTTGTGGTACATATACACAATGGAATATTTTCCACTAAAAAAGGAATGTCTTTGAGTCAGTTCTAATGAGATGGATGAACCTAGAGCCTATTATACACAGTGAATTAAGTCAGAAAGAGAAAGATAAATACCATATTCTAACACATATATATGGAATCTAGAAAAATGGTACTGATGAATTTATTTACAGGGCAGCAATGGAGAAACAGACATAGAGAACAGACTTATGGACATGGGGAGAGGGGAGGAGAAGGTGAGATGTATGGAAAGAGTAACATGGAAACTTACATTACCATATGTAAAATAGAGAGCCAACAGGAATTTGCTCTATGGGTCAGGAAACTCAAACAGGGGCTCTGTATCTACCTAGAGGGGTGGGAAGGGGAAGGAGATGGGAGGGAGGTTCAACAGGGAGGGGAATAGGTATACCTATGACTGATTCATGTTGTGGTTTGACAGAAAACAGCAAAATTCTGTAAAGCAATTATCCTTCAATAAAAAATAAATTTTAAAAAATAAAATAAAAAATTAATGATCCAAAAAAAAAGAAGTGGGGTCTTTGTCCCACACACTCTCCCTTTGAAGAGTGGGTGGTCTTGTCACTCCTTTAATCAGTGGGTCATCATGTTTGAAGTACAGTGTCCCTGAGATGCCCATGCTGGTGAGGATATATGTTGTCACTATTGCAATTAAGCTGCTGGACAAGTGAGTGAAAAAGTCACCTTAGAAGTGATTCTCCAAACAAAGACGTTTTGCCTCCTACCAGTCTGTGACAGTCCAGCCATTCCACCCTTTCTCACGAAAGTCCCAGACACAGTGGAGTAGAAAGAACCTTTTCCTGCTGTGCCCTGTCTGACTCCTAAGCTTACATTATCCATGAGTATAATAAAATCATTATCACTTTAGGCCAGAATATTTTATACAGCAAGAGATACCTAGAACACATTTCTACTTTCACTTCCTCCTCGGCCTAAAAGTGGCAGCTTCCTGAATGTGAAATGGCATCCTTCACCAGTGTCTTTGTTTGGATTCCTGTACTCTGTTGGAGTAGTCTGCACACCTCACCGAACCATCTGTTTAAACATTTAGGTTCTCTATTAGTTGGTGGGTGATTTGAAAGATTAAAGCATCACCAGATCTCAGTTGCACATCTAGCATAATTCTTGGTACATGGAGGGGTCTGAATCTTTATTTGCTGAAAGGTCACATATGAGCTTTCAAATCACCAATAAAAAAGAACATTGTGCTCTAAGGTAATATATGAAAGATCATTAGAACAATATTGTTTTTCATTAAGCCATATGGTATTCTTGGACTATGCCCAACTGCATGGTGACCAGCTCACCAAAACGTAAAAATAAGACACAAAAACAGTAATTTTTTAAATAGATGTACTTAATATAAATATAACTGAATAGACTATGTTAACCAGAGCAATTTTCATATCATGTAGGTTTTTACAACTCATCTATATTAAGAAACCTTATACAAAACTATCTTAGAATCAACCATTTTTCCTCCCTTTAGTCTACATAACTTTAGGCTTGGAGTCAAACAAATATTACAAGAGTAGAAATCCCTATACAACATCCCTCTCAGTCAGACCTTTAGTACTCTATTCCCAAAGAAAAGGAAACAATGCTTAATCATAACATCACATTGTTCTCTTAACAACACTATTCCCAAGGAACCAAAGAGGAATACAAAGAAACACATTTTATAACAAGAGGTAAGACATTCCTTGGGCATAAATTTTGGTGTAATTTTTTACTTCCAAATTTTACTTTTCTAAGATGGTATCATGTGAAGAAGATAGGAATTATTTCCTTTCAAATTTACTAAATAAGGCTCGAGAGAAATCAGGGATAGTTACCCAAGATGTATTATAATTAACATGTAAGAAAGTTTTAAATTAGGATTTTTATACAAAATAACAAATACTGAAGACAATAAGGGCACATTCCCTAAAATTTTTTAAGACTGAGATAGATTGAAATATATTTCCTTATATATCCTATAATTGCTAAGGGTAGAAATGAAACCAGATCTTCAGAATAAATATTATTTAAACCAAATTCTTCCTTTAGTAGATATAGTTTCCCTTCTATAGGATGCTTGTGCAATGTTATAAAATGATAACTGATAAGGTAATAGCTCTAAAAAAGAGGAAAGTGTTCAGAAACTTCTGCAAAATATCTTTTGTACCTTATTCAAAAATATTTAAGACATTTTGTAACAACTACTCACTTCAGAGCATTTTTTAAAATACATTATCCCTACACATAAATTTTGCTGAGACTTCACTAAAAACAGTTATTGCCTAATCCATAAATGAGTCAGAAACTTAGCCTTCATCTACATGTGTTTCTTTTTAGCAGCTGGGGGGCTGAAATATCATCCTGATTACACATGAGACAGGTTACTGTGATAACTTATCCCATTAGTGAAATACGGTATGTAAATATCTTACAACCTCTGTCTAATCTTAAATTTCAGCTGACAGCTAATAAGGCCACCTGCATGGTCTGCTTTTGTGGGATCTCAAATCAGTAACTAAAGAGACAGATGCCTGGATAAGATATTACTGCATCAAAGTCTCATGCTCTTTTAGGAATGCAGAACTTCAAGATAAAGGAGAACTCAGGAAACCAGGCTCATATTTCTCTCAATGTTACCATAAATTAGATTTTCCACACTACTTTTACTTACACGTAGCTCAAAACACTATGCTGCTGCATGGATCTTTTCCATTTACAACTTTTAGTGTGGAGTAAAATTATATCCCAATGCATTCAGTGCTCTATTCCAAAGGTCCATTTTAATGCAACTACCTCAAAAAAACAAAAACTGGACCCTCAATACTGCTAGATGAAATTATTTTTAAAAATTTAATTATCATTTTATATTGGAGTATATTGGATTTCATGTTGTGCTAGCTTTAGGGGTACAGCAAAGTGATTCAGCTGTATACTAATATGTATAAATGTATGTTAGTCATTCAGTCATGTCTGACTGTTTGTGACCCCATGGGCTGTAGCCTGTCAGGCTCCTCTTTTCATGGAATTCTCCAAGCCAGTATACTAGAGTGGGTAGGCATTCCCTCCTCCAGGGGATCTTCCTGACCCAGGGATTGAACCTGGGTCTCCCACATTGCAGCAGATTCTTTACTGTCTGAGTCATCAAGGTAGCCCATTTTATATATGTAAAGTAATCTGAAAAGTAATGTATATATATAGAAAAAAATCTGAAAACTACTTTTCACATTATTTTCTATATATATAGGTTATTACTATTTTAAGCAAAAAAAAAAAAAAAAAAAACAAAAAACATAGGCAAAGACTACCCTGAGGAGTGAAAAATCTGGGTTATTTAATACTTCTGAACACTTAAAAAGAATTGTAGTAAGCACAAAATATGTTAACAAATTATTTCTCAGTATACACATTCATGAAAATGACATGTAAAATAGTTATATAAATGTTAGAAGGTCTATGAAAAAGTAGATTTTAAGGAATCCTTGCAATTGAGCTCCTCTCAATTTACTGCAAAGCAAACATAATCATCAATACAGTAAGTCTCACATTGTTAAAGGGTGATTGGGGTCTCAAAACATTTTTGATGGTGGACTCTGATCTACAGTCTTCCTCGCAGTGTTGTGTTTATACATCTTTTGAGACTGAGAGGTCAACCAGAAAGATGTGGGTGCACGGGCGTGGCATGGTGTGGGCAATGAGGGTGGTCAGAAGCAGAAGCACAGGCATGGAATATGAAAAGGAAAACGTTGACAGCACGCTCTGCAGTGAAGAAAGACTCTTGACCAACGGCAAGACTATCTCAGCTGCAGAAACATGCAAGTCCCCCAAATTCAGTTCTTTGCTTATCCTGTCATGCTCTGATTATAATTTGGCTTTCTCTGGATACATTATGACAGGAAAATATTCAATGGTTGTACTGAAATGATTGTGATAGTTGTTGCATTTTTCCACTGTAAAACAGTAAGTTGAATCTCTGATACACAGATGTTAGTGCAAAACAGATTAATACATAATCATTTCATATGGTATAAAATTACAGATATAATTATCAACTTTACATTTGTTCAGTCGCTAAGTCATATATGACTCTTTGCAACTCTATGGACTGTAGCACAGCAGGATCTTATATCCAGGGGACTATCCACACAAGAATACTGGAATGGGTTGTCATTTCCTTCTTCAACTCCATATTACCAATGCTTTATTTGAGAAGAGGGTGTGCCAGAAATAGTAAAGATTGAATATAATCAAAAATTTCTAGTGTTTGGGAGACCAAGTTTATACACTATATAAACAGGATATCAAAATGTCCTGGAGTAAAATATTCAAGAAATAAATTACAAGTTAATTATTCTGAGTCATGGCTCTGTGATGATACATGAATATGTTTGGTAGTTATAACACCAAATTATGAAACATCGGTTTATATTGTTTTTATCTAGCCATTTATGTCACAAAGAGCCTTAAATTCTCTAAATTAGGAGTAAGTCTAATAATTTAAAAGATATATTCTCACAGTTCCCTTGGGAAGGTAGAGCATAATTGTGATGTTTTCATTTTCTCCCTGGATAAGTTCAGCTAGTTGATTTTCATTTATTTAAAGAAAATAATAAAGTTATTAGAATGAAGAATGCTTCTGTCAAAGAATGTGATGGCATAACATGTTGATAAAAAATAATTAAGGTTTAAGTTCATAACATCAAAGGATATCATTATAGATAAAAGGTGCCATCAATGACCAGGAGGCTTCAACAGATTTTTGGCAACTGAAAATAAATGAAGTATTTTTGATGGAGAACACACAGCAGGGGAAGCCTCATCCTACTATACACATGGAGGGAGGGTTCAGTCTGTAAGAGTGAGGGAGGCTGGACTAGGAAATTGCAGAAGAGATGAAGGAGGTATAAAAAGAGGGAGATTAATCAAATACTTATGTCAGTTACTATTGCTGCTCACTCTGTGACCAGATATAAACAAACCAATTAATTGACCATCCAAACAAACAAGAAACAAGTTTAACTATAACAACTAAATAATTCCAGAGAAAAGATGCTGGCAAAGAGGGGTCCCTCAATTTATAATATCCCTCTAGAGCAACATTAAATGAGCTATGGCCTGTTCTTTTACTGAAATGTATTACTCAGCTATTAAGAATAAAATAATGCCATTTGCAGCAACATGGCATATTAAAGTTTCCCATCTCTCCTGGAATAAAATCCACAGTTCTTATAATGGCAACAGGGTCATACTACCTGATCTTTCTCTGAAATATATCGTACTCTTCTTCTACGTCCTTCTTTCTGATACAGCCAAATTGGGTTATTTCCTCTTTTTGGAAAAAAAAAAAAAAGAAGAACAGATAGACTCCTAACTCAAGATCTTAGCTCTTGTTCTTCTGTCTGCCTGACACTCTCTTCTATAGGATAACTGCACAGCTAGTTCTATTTCCCCCTTTGCTCAGTATCATCTGAGTGAGGACTTTCCCAGAAGCCTGTTGAAATGCAGAAAAAAATCTTATTTCTGTTCTGATTTATGTTTCTCTACCAACAGCTGCCCAATTACTAGTACTTATTTATTTTTTTATTGTTTGTCTATAACTAAATATAAGCTCCAAAAGGGCAAGGATTCTTCAATTTATTTTATCCTCTGCTGTATCTCCAATGTTTAGAAGACTGCCAGGAACACCTTAGTGCTTAATAAACATTTGCTGAGTATATTAATGGGGGACTGGAGAGATGGGAGAGTGCATACATCAAGGGTCACAGATTTGATCCCTGGTCAAGGAACTAAGGGACCCCCTGGTGACTCAGATGGTAAAGAATCTGCCTGCAATGCTGGAGGCCTGAGTTCGATCTTTGGGTTGGGAAGATTCCCTGGAGAAGGGAAAGGCTACCCACTCCAGTGGGCTTCTCTGATAGCTCAGTTGGTAAAGAATCCGCCTGCAAGGCAGGAGACCCCGGTTCGATTTCTGGTTTGAGAAGATCCGCTAGAACAGGGATAGGCTACCCACTCCAGTGTTCTTGGATTTCCCTTGTGGCTAAGCTGGTAATTAATCTTCCTGCAATGTGGGAGACCTGGGTTTGATCCCTGGGTTGGGAAGAGCCCCTGGAGAAGGGAACAGCTACCCACTCCAGTATTCTGCCCTGGAGAATTCCATGGACTGTATAATCCATGAGGTTGCAAAGAGTAGGACAAGACTGGGTGACTTTCACTTTCAGGCAAGTATTCTTGCCTGGAGAGCATATCTTGGAGTACATTTTGCCTGTCAAAGGCAGAAGAAGAGAGTGACAGAGGATGAGATGGTTGGATGGCATCACAAATTTAATGGACATGAACTTGGGCAAACTCCAGGAGATGGTGAGGGACAGGGAGGCCTGGTATATTGAAGTTCATGGGATCGCAAAGAGTTGGACATGACTTGGTGACTGAACAACAACAACAATGTGGGACTAAGATTCCACAAGCCATACAGTGACTAAGCTCATGTGCCACAACTGGAAGTCTGTGTGCTGCAAGGAAAGATGCAACTGGGACCTGATGCAGCCAAATAAATAAATAATTAAAAAAATAATGATCAAATTAATGAATAAAAATAACTGGCAGTAGCATTTTATTTATCTATAGGGAGATAATTACTAAAGGAAATACATAAAATAATGAATGGGGTTACTTCCGTTTGGCTAGATCAGGCCTGGGAGGCTCTGAGCATGGGGTCATTATTTTTAAATCATGAGGATATACTTTGAACTACTTTTAGGTAATTCGTAAAAGAAATTAGAAGTGTAATGGACAGAACTGATCAGAGAAAGTGAGAAAGAAAGGAAGAGTGATGAGGTTGACTTCAGCTATTAATTTTGATCTATAATTTTATTATACATTGATGTGACCTTAAAGTGAGAGAAGAGAAGATGAAAATGGCTGGTTTGAGTGTTTATTACACACTAAGGGTTGTGTTAAGGAGGCACTTTGAAAACAAATTATGTCCTGTGGTCTTCTCAATACCCTTTTGAGAAAGTTAGCACCATTCCAATATTAGAGGTAGGAACACTGGTATTTGAGCAGGTTAAAATAACTTGCCTGTTGCCACATCACTGGGAATTGGGAGGCAGAAGTGAAACCCATGTTTGCCTGATCCTAAAACAACCAAATTATAGAGGTGATACCCCATCATAACAGCAGAACTATGAATAGCTGTCAAGCTTTAAAAACACTGAAAAAAGCATACAACATAAGCAGTGTGTATATATACACTCTTAGTATTATATCCTTTCTTGGTTTCCTCAATCAATCAATTAAAGAATAATTTCTTTCCCTGCAATTATTTCTTTCTAGGAATAAAAAAATTAAAAAATTAAAAAGGAGATTCATAAATGTCTTTGTTGTTTGTTTCATTTTCTTTAAGGTTTAATTGATTCACTGTTGTTTTTGAAGAGCACACTATAGTCCACAACACGGAGCTGAATTAAGCAACTAATTGAAGCCAGGTTCATGAGGGCTTCAATTACCAGACTTTCCTGTCATATTAAATTAAACTTCCTTCTATACTTCTCAAGATTTATAACCCCAGGCTGAAAAGCTGTAAACTGTCCCAGTTTCACAGTGAATCTCCCAGAAGGAAATGATGTTTCCTGGAAAAAGGGAAGGCAAATGTCTTTCATGGAAGAGGGGTCCAAAAGCAATGTGTGTGGCGGGGTCACGGGAACCTTGGCAAGGGGCTGCAAAGGGAGGAGGCAAGTCACTCAAAGAGCATGTGCCCAGAGATTTTGCAATTTGACTCTTGAGTCCTGTAGGAAGGAGCAAATTCATCTAAACAGCAAGTGGACACATTCTTGACTTTCTCCTACAAAATGAAAAGCAGAAGGACAGATGATCCTCTGTGGAGATCATAATCTCCCAAATTCCCAAAATAGCTCTCAGTTTAGTTCAGAAAGATTTGTTATCACTACCTCTAATACTCTATCACCTATGTAATTTCTTACCTACATTTTAACATGCATTTTGTTTCTTTCTCACATGTTTCATGAAAGAACAAAAAAGAATATAGTCACCGATCAGTGAGGATGAGGCGAATAATTTCATGCGTCTAGATAAGGTCTGATGGTTCCACTACATAGCATTCTGAAACTGACTATAGTTCAATATCATGACCACCTAAGAATCTGGAATACCTTTATCCTTAATATAGTATTTTTATAAATATACACAATTTTCATTTTAAATGACATACCATTGCAACTTTAAATGTTAGAGAGTCTTCCTACTTAAAATTAGAAGCAGCTATAATAGATTCATTCATTTTTACCTAAACTCACTCCAGAAATCTACTAAACACCTATTGTGTATAATGGAATGGGTGAATTTAACTCAGATGACCATTATATCTACTACTGTGGGCAAGAATCCCTTAGAAGAAATGGAGTAGCCATCATGGTCAACAAAAGAGTCCGAAAGGCAGTACTTGAACGCAATCTCAAAAACGATAGAATGATCTCTCTTCATTTCCAAGGCAAACCATTCAATATCACAGTAATCCAAGTCTATGCCCCGACCAGTAATGCCGAAGAAGCTGAAGTTGAACGGTTCTATGAAGACGTGCAAGACTTTCTAGAACTAACACCCAAAAAAGATGTCCTTTTCATTACAGGGGACTGGAATGCAAAAGTAGGAAGTCAAGAAACACCTGGCGTAACAGGCAAACTTGGCCTTGGAGTACAGAATGAAGCATGGCAAAGGCTAATAGAATTTTGCCAAGAGAACGCACTGGTAATAGCAAACACCCTCTTCCAACAACACAAGAGAAGACTCTACACGTGGACATCACCCGATGGTCAACACCGAAATCAGATTGATTATATTCTTTGCAGCCAAAGATGGAGAAGCTCTATACAGTCAGCAGAAACAAGACCGGGAGCAGACTGTGGCTCAGATCATGAACTGCTTATTGCCTAATTCAGACTCAAATTGAAGAAAGTAGGGAAATCTACTAGGCCATTCAGGTATGACCTAGATCAAATCCCTTATGAGTATAGAGTAGAAGTGACAAATAGATTTAAGGGACTAGATCTGATAGACAGAGTGCCTGATGAACTATGGACAGAGGTTCATGACATTGTACAGCAGACAGGGATCAAGACCATCCCCATGGGAAAGAAATGCAAAAAAGCAAAATGGCTGTCTGAGGAGGCCTTACAGATAGCTGGGAAGAGAAGAGAAGTGAAAAGCAAAGGAGAAAAGGAAAGATATTCCCATCTGAATGCAGAGTTCCGAAGAATAGCAAGGAGAGATAAGAAAGCCTTCCTCAGCAATCAGTGCAAAGAAATAGAGGAAAACAACAGATTGGGAAAAACTAGAGATCTCTTCAAGAAAATTAGAGATACCAAAGAAACATTTCATGCAAAGATAGGCTCCATAAAGGACAGAAATGGTATGGACCTAACAGAAGCAGAAGATATTAAGAAGAGGTGGCAAGAATACACAGAAGAACTGTACAAAAAAGATCTTCACGACCCAGATAATCACGATGGTGTGATCAATCACCTAGAGCCAGACATCCTGGAATGTGAAGTCAAGTGGGTCTTAGAAAGCATGTCTATGAACAAAGCTAGTGGAGGTGATGGAATTTCAGTTCAGCTATTTCAAATCCTCAAAGGTGATGCTATGAAAGTGCTGCACTCAATATGCCAGTAAATTTGGAAAACTCAGCAGTGGCCACAGGACTGGAAGAGGTCAGTCTTCGTTCCAATCCCAAAGAAAGGCAATGCCAAAGAATGCTCAAACTACTGCGCAATTGCACTCATCTCATATGCTAGTAAAGTAATGCTCAAAATTCTCCAAGACAGGCTTCAGCAATACGTGAACCATGAACTTCCAGATGTTCAAGCTGGTTTTAGAAAAGGCAGAGGAACCAGAGATCAAATTGCCAATATCCACTGGATTATCGAAAAAGCAAGAGAGTTCCACAAAAACATCTATTGCTGCTTTATTGACTATGCCAAAGCCTTTGACTGTGTGGATCACAATAAACTGTGGAAAATTCTGAAAGAGATGGGAATACCAGACCACCTGACCTGTCTCTTGAGAAACCTGTATGCAGGTCAGGAAGCAACAGTTAGAACTGGACATGGAACAACAGACTAGTTCCAAATAGGAAAAGGAGTACGTCAAGGCTGTATATTGTCACCCTGCTTATTTAACTTATATGCATAGTACATCATGAGAAACGCTGGGCTGGAAAAAACACAAGCTGGAATCAAGATTGCCGGGAGAAATATCAATAACCTCAGATATGCAGATGACATCACCCTTATTGCAGAAAGTGAAGAAGAACTAAAGAGCCTCTTGATGAAAGTGAAAGAGGAGAGTGAAAAAGTTGGCTTAAAGCTCAACTTTCAGAAAACTAAGATCATGGCATCTGGTCCCATCACTTCATGGGAAAAAGATGGGGAAACAGTGGAAACAGTGTCAAACTTTATTTTCTTGGGGTCCAAAATCACTGCAGATGGTGATTGCAGCCATGAAATTAAAAGACGCTTACTCCTTGGAAGGAAGGTTATGGCCAACCTAGATAGCATATTGAAAAGCAGAGACATTACTTTGGCAACAAAAGTCCGTCTACTCAAGGCTATGGTTTTTCCAGTGGTCATGTATGGATGTGAGAGTTGGACGGTGAAGAAAGCTGAGCGCTGAAGAATTGATGCTTTTGAACTGTGGTGCTGGAGAAGACTCTTGAGAGTCCCTTGGACTGCAAGTAGATCCAATCAATCCATCCTAAAAGAGATCAATCCTGGGTGTTCATTGGAAGGACTGATGTTGAAGCTGAAACTCCAATACTTTGGCCACCTTATGCGAAGAGTTGACTCATTGGAAAAGACCCTAATGCTGGGTAGGATTGGGGGCAGGAGGAGAAGAGGACGACAGAAGATGAGATGGTTGGATGGCATCACCAACTCGATGGACATGGGTTTGGGTAGACTCCGGGAGTTGGTGATGGACAGGGAGGCCTGGCGTGCTGCGATTCATGGGGTTGCAAAGAGTCGGACATGACTGAGCGACTGGACTGAACTGAACTGAACTGTGTATAAGGTTCTTGATTAATTCCTCAAAAAGTATTAAAACATAAAAACACTACTCTCCTCTTAGGGCTTACAATCTGGAGGGAAGGGAGTAGCAATAATGAACAATGACTGTAATAAATATGTTTTAGGTTAGAGAGTGATTAGGGCTATGGAAAGGAAGGGAAAGTACAGCAACCACTACGGATGGGCAGCCTGTAGTGTTAAAAGAGTAGTCAAGGTCACCATCAGTGAGAAGGTGACACAGGAGCAGTGAACTTGAAGGAGTGAGATATTTAGCCAAGTGACTATCAGAGGAAGAGCACTCTAGGCAAAGGAATCAGACACAGCATGTTTCCTAAGTGGGGAGCAAGCCGAGGCTATTTGATACCACCTCAAGGCTTTGGGCAGAAGAGTGACATTTCCCCGGTATGTGCAATGAGCTTTAGATTCTGACCCAGAACAACCTCATGATATTGGTGCCATTGCCCTTTTAGCAAATGAGAACCTGAAGCACAGAGAAGTTAGGTAAGGTGCCCACAGTCACACAATTAGAAAGAAGTGGAATTGGGATCCAGGTAGAGGCAGTCTGATTCTAGAGCTGAGCTCTCAACAAGAAGATCTGTCCTTGAACAGGACACACACAGACACCTGTGCTCACGTCTATGCACACAACCACACAACCATAGACACACACTCAAGAGGAGAGAGGAAGCTGAGAAGTCGGAAGAGCAGAGTTTGCCACCCCCACGCTATTTCTCTTGGTTCACATTTGATTTTCTCTCTTGTATATTTTACTTGTTAACCTTTAGATCAAAATGTCTATTTGAATGAGAAATGTTCAAATTGAAACATTTGGTGTTATGCTCAGAAGAGTAAAGCAAATTAGCAATTCTTAGTGTATAAAATCGGAGAAGGCAATGGCACCCCACTCCAGTACTCTTGCCTGGAAAATCCCATGGACAGAGGAGCCTAGTAGGCTGCAGTCCATGGGGTCGCTAAGAGTCGGACATGACTAAGTGACTTCACTTTCACTTTTCACTTCCATGCATTGGAGAAGGAAATGGCAACCCACTCCAGTGTTCTTCCCTGGACAATCTCAGGGACGGGGGAGCCTGGTGGGCTGCCGTCTATGGGGTCGCAGAGAGTCGGACATGACTGAAGCGACTTAGCAGCAGCAGCAGCAGGAGTAGTGTATGAAATAAACATTGTGGAAATCTAGGCAGTTATGCCAGTTTATTTAATAAAGAAAGAGAACAAAACAAATACATTCTCATGAAACAAGGTGCACTAAAATCCTTTCAGGTCTACCAAGAAAAACACAAGAATATTTTCTGGCTAAATATCTAGAATAATATAGGAACCAGTCATTTAAGCCATTCTCTTGGAAAGAGCTTTGAAATCAATAGAAAATCTTCATAAATCATGATTTATGACTCACATCTCAAGCAAAGGAAGAGAAATGTGTCACTGGGATTTTTTCCACATTTATCATCTTGGTTCTATAGTATGGACACTTAAACCTTTCCTATGTATACTGTCAATATAGGCTTTGAAAATACTTAAATATATTATTACATTTAAGTTCACATAAATTATAATCATATACTATTTCACTATATCAACCTTTAGCAATATTTAAGTAATATTTTAGCAAAATTTAAGCAATATTTCTGTCTCTGTACAACACTGTAAACTCTAATTCCATTGGCAAATTTTACTCATTAGTGAATGATTAATGAAGAAAAATTACAGTTTCACCAAAAAACAAAATTAATGTACTAAAAGGCCATGGAATAATAAGGGATATTTGTTTTTACTCAATAATGCAAATGTGCTTCTGTTCTTTAAGCTTGTCTTGGCATTTGATGATGTTGTGTGAAACTGTGCAGGAATCAAAGTGAAAAATATGATCTATAGTGTAAGTTCTTTGAATTTCCTTAAGAATGGAGGAGAAAAATAAAACATACACTTTATTAACTGTTGAGGGGAAGTTGATAGATCTAGGTTGCTTATCAAACCTACACAAATGGAAATAAGTATTAATATCTGAAATAGAGAATTCTCCAAAACATATAATAAATTCTGTTGAAATGAAGACGTTGAGCTCCTCTTTATCATGGCCTTAACTAAGCATTACATTTAGTACAGTAAGTACTCTGATTTATTAAATTACCAACCCAAAAAGTAATTAAATCCAATTTATCAAAAGAAAAAAATTAAGTCTGGGTTCCCAGGTGTTGCTTGTGGTAAAGAACTCCCCTGCTATCCAGAATTAAAGAGCACTAGTGAAAAGAAAGGGCTTCCCGATGCTTTTTGTAACCTTTCACTGAAAAAAATAAGGTAGCTCTCCTCGAGATGCTGTAAAATGACCATGCCTATTCTATACATAGTTCTATGTTTTTAAATATTATACAGCTTCGTAATATCCATGCATATCTAGCAAGAAGAGAAAAAATCTCCCCCAAAGGGTTATAACCACTGAGAAGTCTGGGGCAAGAAACTCCGATGACAGATACAGAACTAGAGTGAGGGAAAGAAGTGACAAATGATAGTTCATCTCATTTCCAGAGTCAACATTCTTTGCACAATACCATTTCACTTCCTGTATTTTTCTAGCTACTATTCTTGCTTATTGTCCATTCAAATGGCTTAAACCAAACTCTACAAAATATTATTTCTGGCAGGTCTCAAAATCTAGATCTGCTTCTATCAACCACCACCCCCCAAATTAATAAGTCATATGTTTTATTTTTCTCCTCTATTCTTAAGGAATCCAAAGGACTTATACCACAGATCTTTTTTTTTCACTTTGATTCCTGAACACATCACAAAATGCCAAGGCAAGTTTAAAGAGCAGAAGCACATTTGCATTATTGAGTAAAAACAAATATTCCCTTATCACTCCACGGCCTTTGTAGTATATCCCAAATTTTTTGTGAAACTATAAGTTTTCTTTATTAATAATTCACTAATGAGTAAAATTTGCCAAAAGAAGTAGAATCTACATGGTTGTACAGAGACAGAAATATTGCTTAATATGAAGCAAGAGGTGGTTGACAGATGAAAGAGAAGGAGATTTCTGAACTGTTGAATAGTTGACAATAAGTGGGAAGTGGTTTGTGAACGTATTTTGGAATTTTATATTAGTTTTTTCAGTCAATACTAATTGCCAAAAACAAACTCAAGGCAAACTGTATTATTAGGTTTTAGGTTTGGCTTCTAAGATGGAAAAAGTTAAATATTTACAAATATTTGATACATGTGTATATTTTAGAAGATGATAGAGTATTTTTGTATTGGACATTCTCTCTCCTTAAGAAAAACAATCATAGCTATGTATGCGATAGAGCTAATGAGCTGATAACACAAACACTGATCAGAAACAAATAAACAATTGGCATGAAACCTGTTAACTTTGTTCAGTGATCATTTTTTGACGTGCCAACTTAGCTAGGTTTATTGAGTCCCACTCAGCACCAATCTGGGTCTTTCTGTGAAAGCCTTTTGTGGATGTGGTCAAAATCCATAACATTTGACTTTAAGTAAAGGAGATTATCCTAGATTATCCTACTATCACTAGGATAGTAGGCCCAATTCACTCCTTGAAAGGTCTTAAAAGCAGGAGTGTGGTCTCCTTGAGAGATGAAATTCCATGTGTTTATAGCAGTTTTGGCTCACACTCACAGCGTCACCTGTCCTTTCTGCTGGGCTGCCGTTTGGCTTCAGATTTGCCTTGCCAGCCACACAATCATGTGAATCAATTCTTTACAATGAATCTGTTAACACTGTTTTTTACTGATTCTGCTTCTCTGGCTGAATCATGACTGATGTAATTCCAAACTGAAAAAAACAGTAATGAAAGAGTAAAGGATGTTGTAATGGTTTGTCAGCACTAGATCCTGGCTGTGTTTGCATGTACCCACAGACTCAAGTAAGACAAACATAACCTGTGTATATAAATACACCAATACACATATATTCATGTGTGCACACATACAATCTCACATCAAAACAGCATGTTCCCAAACACTCAAACTCCTATGTTTAACAGACCTAAACTTTTTGACAGATTTAACGATTTAATCAACCAGAAGCACAGACAAAAGAAAACTATACAACTGGAGACTAGGACTCCAAAAGTACATTCTAAATAATAGTTTTTAGAAGACAGTAACTATGAGACACCACTTACGAGAAAGACACTTCACATGTTTTGATACAAACCACAATCACCTTTAGAAAACAAACACAAATATTTCACCTAAAAAGTGACAAATGTTGGTCATCCAAGCAAAAGAGGTTTTAAATTCTATAACATTAGTCAAATAATCACATCATATTGATACAGCTACATAAATATGGTGACCAAACTCACAAACAAAAACTTACAAAAACAAGTTGCCAGCATCCCACCCTGGCTGTGTCTACAAGCTCCCACAGACGCCCATCGATATAAATCCACTGTAAACACGGCCCCCGCTTCCCTTCCTTACCTGGACTGCATATCTTGCGGGGTTTTGGCCTGGCTGGCTTCTGCTTGGGGGGAGGCGTGGGTGACCCGCTGCTGAAGCTCCACCAAGGACTGGTAATACTGTTGCTGATGATGCTGCTGCTGCTTGTAGCGAGACAGACTGAAAAACAGCCCTAGAATGGCTTTTAAGTTTCCATTTCTTATTTCTGTATCAAGTGGAAAATATAAAAACAGGATCATATAAAATCATTTTTTTAACAAAAGAAATTCTAGAAGCAGTTCTGTAAATTGCTTCTAATAGACTCTAAATAGACTAAATCCTTGAAGATAGAAATAAAACTTGGTTTTCTCAGTCACACATTTAAGTAAGTCTGATTTTCTAAAACATGCTGACATTTTTAAATAGCTTGGAAATTTCAGAGAGAGAACAAAGCTTACTCAAGTGATGCTCTTTGCTGACCCTGAACTATGGTTTTTCTCGAGTTAGCTTCTTCATGGAAATGGATAGGCACTCTGTCTTGTGTTCCTCATTTGATTTATCATTCTGTTTCTCTCACAAATGGGCTTTCCAGGTGGGTCAGTGGTAAAGAATCT
This sequence comes from Giraffa tippelskirchi, assembly GCF_054371585.1. Taxonomy (NCBI): domain Eukaryota; kingdom Metazoa; phylum Chordata; class Mammalia; order Artiodactyla; family Giraffidae; genus Giraffa; species Giraffa tippelskirchi. The sequence goes on along the minus strand of NC_137278.1, from coordinate 110,060,587 downwards.
GCCTGCCAATGCAAGAGATTCAGGAGACACAGGTTTGATCCCTGGGTCGGGAAGATCTCCTGGAGCAGGAAATGGCAATCCACTCCAGTATTCTTGCTTGGGACATCCCTTGGACAGAGGAGCCTGGCGGGCTACAGTTCACTGGGGTCTCAAAAAGAGTCTGACATGATTGAGCACACACACACACACACATATCTTCCCTCACAAATGCACACAGCTGTTACCAGCGGAGTGATGCCTCTGAGCTAGAGAAAGAAAGCCACTTAAATGCTCAGTGCCCCGCATTATAAATTCTGATGCTATATGGGTGTACCTCATAATAACTGTTAGCGGTATTCTAAATCACCCACCAACCAATTTATTAAAAAACTATGTATGTGTCCTTCAAAGAGCAGATGGCACCATAGTTATCCACTTTAATGTTCCAATTCTTTTATTTTTAATTCATATTACATATTAAGAAATATTTAAGATCACTTTTTATGCATGACTTTAGATGCATGCTTATTATTCATGCATAATAGTGTAAGTAGAATAAGCATAATAGAATAAGTAGAATTTCTAGTTCTAACACATGAGGCTCCTGTGTAAGTTTTTCTAACATTGAATAAAAAATTAAATGCACAAAGCAGGCCACAACATGAGCTAGCTTTTTCTTCTGGAGTTATAATTTTAAAATTAGAAAAAGACAGGCCAATAAAGCTGGATATAATGCTATGCAACCTATAATCATACTTTAAATGAAACTTGCCATTGGCAATAAAATATATCCTCTTGTGAGGTCAAGGTTTTAGGCCTCCTTTTCAGAATTTAGAAACATTAATAAACTACTTAAATTTCTTGCTCTCTGATGGTTTATAATGTCACACACACACACACTATGCAGTGGAATTATTCATATAAAATAAAGCTGAGTTATTATAACCCCCAAACTTCCTCACAGGGGCCATAAGTATAGGCTTGATCAATATAAAGCTACAGTGAGAAAGTATAAATTTTCTTCTGTGAACCTGAAAGTATTAATGTTCTCCTGTGAATCTTATTGAAAGATATTCTTTAAACTTCTTGTTTTATTACTACTCATGTTTAATAAATACAGAAAATCATTTTGAGTATTCATATATTTTTAGGAGATAAATAAAAAGCAACAGGTTTATGTTAATAATAATAAAGATGTCATGTTAAAAGGAAGAGACATAAAACCAACAAATAGTAACATTGCTCACCTACTTTTAATCTCTTAGAAAGTAAAGTATCATCCTGGAGGATTTTATCAAATTTTATTCTAAGTAACAGAACCATGAGTTAGGTTTGAACTTAAGTTTTGGCCATTAAATATATAATTTAATATTAAACTCATGACATAAATATATAAAGGATAGAATAAATTCAAAATAAAATTTAAATAATGCAGAAAAATTGAGAAAAGTAAATAATTCTAGTCCATGTTCATAATATTTCAGAAGTCACACAATTCCTATTTTTCCAATGGCAGTAAAACTTAGAACTATCTAATATTTATACTATCTGTCGGGGTGGGGAAGGCTTTGCAGAGTAAATTGACTGTAGTAGAAACATTAAGTAACATAAATTGCCAAAAGCGATTAATGTAATATAATAAAAATTCTATTTTAAAAAATGCTTGTTGCTAATATAGATCTCAAATGAATTTATATATCATAACTTTAGCAATTGTTTTTGTTACCACTACTACTTGAAAATTTTGAAAAGATTTCCTAAAAATATATGTTGAAGAAAAAGAATGCAGGAAAATAAAAGTGACAGATTTAGTTGTCTTTTTCTTGTTTTCTATATTTCAGTGTCAGCGATGATCTTGTAACTTTTAAAAATGTTAAGGCCTTTACAAAGAACAGTTATCAATACTAATTATTTAAGAACTCCTGAGGACTTCATTAAACTTACCAAATATTTAGACTTGGACTATTAACTTGATCAAATTATAGAATTGTTATTGATAAAACAATATTTAAACATTAATTAATTTAACTGTATTTGTGTCCATCTATTACCCAGCATTATCTATCCATCCATCTACTTAATATTCTAGAAGTACTACTTACTCATTATAACATAAAGATATTTTGTTAATATGCCCCCCTTCCATATACTCAGTAATGTAAAGAACAACTTTGACAAAATCTGGAACATAGCTACATAATGAAAGCATACATTAATAACACAGAACTTATGTTTCTATTATTTTGGAAACTACTAATTTTCTTTTCTACATTAAGGGCCTATGTACTCTCACTTGACATTTCTAGTGTTGTAAAAAGTCTTTTCAAACACAGACGCCATTTGTGACAATTGTGCTTTTTCTTACCTTCAGCAGATAGACCTTGAACATTTACTCCTCTGGCTGCTAGAAAACTAAGGCAGACATCAACATTTTCAATCTGCAACATGAAAAGCAGTGAAAAAGTAACTTAGAAGATTATTTTTAAATATATAAATGAGCTAGAATGAAGCCAGAGAGAAAGATAAAGAAAGAATGAATACTTTACATTCATTTCATACTAGAGATCTTTAACTGGACTTTAACTAGAATAATTTTGGCTAATTGCAGGATGAATATAAAGACTGTGCTGTCTGATTTGGTACTTACAAACAATTCATAGAGGCCTGATCAAGAATGGCATTCTTACAGATTAGCAACTTACCTACTTAACATGAAACCAGACTGGTTTTGTGCTTCACAAGTAAATCTCAACTAAAGCATCCAAACAGGAGACTCTTAGAATACTAGGATGTGGGTAACTGAGATTCGAATAGTAATAGTAAGTATGCCAAAAGACAAATAAGATGGGAAAGGGGTTGATATACAGGAAAGAAATGAAGTATATTTTCATTCTAAATCATAGAATTCTTTCTTTTAAAAACTGTATTTGCTATGTTGTTTTAAAAAAACAAAACAGGAAATTAACGTGTGATACGGTGTTATTAGCTAAAATACAGATTTGGTTCAAATTTACCAAAACTTTATGCTAGTGTTCATTCTTTGTTGTTATACATTATTCAAGATTCCACATTGTATTTAGTTGTAATAAGCCAGCTTCTGCTGCATGAAACAAATTCTGGTAAATTCTCTTTTCATTTGTATTTCATTACAAATAGTTTCTAATTTGCCTTGCTATGCCTTCTTAGATACACCTGTCATTTAAAAGTGGACATTTAATTTCCAAATACATGAGGTTTTTAAAGGATCTTTGGTATTAATTTCTCATCTTGACAGCAATTCTTTTAAATGCTTTCATCTCAGCAATCACCCTCTGCGTTTTTTCAGGCTTCTAACTTTACTGAGGCTTTCAATGGCTAAGCCAAAGATCTCTCTTGGTAAATGTTACATTGTACTTGAAAATATGTGGATTATTTTCAAATATCTTTTGATATTGATTTTTAACATAATTCCACAGTAATAAGAGAACATACTCTGTATGATTTCAATACCTTTAGACCATGAAATTTTTATACTTTTTTTATGTCCCTGGTGTGTTCCAGTGTCTCCTAGTTTACAGTCTATGGGAACTTGAATAGAATTTGCATCCTACTGTTGTGTGAAAATTGTATAAATCTTAATTATATTAAACTGGTTCATGGTGCTTTTCAGGGCTACTATATCCTTCTACTTTTCTGTATATTCATTCTATTAATTTTTGAGAGCTTGATATTGAAACTCCAAAAAAATCTTAATTTATCTACTTAAAAATAATTGTATTATATAATGGAACTATATGAAACTTTGTTCTGTATTTTCTAAGTCTCCTGTAAATATAGTATCTTATTTTCATAATTTAAAAATAAAAAGAGAAAAACTGTATTCGTATTCTCGTAGTTGAGTAATTCTCTGATTAAATACAGATATCATCTTTGTAATTTAAAAGAGTCATGCCACTGCTTTTAAATAGTCCATTTCAACATGATAACCAGTGAGTGATTAACCATATGAGATGAGAAGCAAAAAGAAAAAGATTAATTTATGTTAATTCATGAGTTGATTTCAGTATTAGTCATGGCAATATGTAACAAAGTTAAATAACAGATTTTTTAAAAGAGTGTAGAAAACTAGAAAGTTCCAGTTCTTTGTGAGTCATCTCCCTGGGTTTTTTGGTATTCCATAAATCTTGAAATTCTAAAGTAAATAAGATTTAAAGTTAATACTTGGCAAGGTACTGTTTTCTGTCTTATTAAATTCTCATCAAAAGCTGTGTATGAGAACATACGAAGTTCTGCCAATGTCTTCTCTAGCTGAGCTTCATAGGAAGGTCAAAATGTCTTTTAAAGAAAATAAAAAGAAAAAGTACATTACAGACTTTGTCTTTATAAAATGGACAACTATTTACATTTCTTTTTAAATGTAATATTGTGCAAAATTAAAGAAATAATACACAATGAGAGGTTTTTTTGCTTTAAAATGATTGAAGCCAAGGTATACACATTTGCTTTCAGAAAAAGGAAAAAGTTTTATATTAATTCATTTCAAAATAAGTTTTACTGAAAGAATTATAGAGTTGAAGATGCTAAATATTAAATGACCAAGTGGACCTTCTTGTCCTACCTGTTTACAATGAAATATGGAAAAACCCTATAGTTCTGGAACCTACTTTGAATTCTTTCCTTTCTTCACATTTCATTTAGTTATTAGAAAATGAGATAACATAAAGAAGGAAAGAATATCTTAGCCTTTGTGAGCTTTGTGAGTTTGTAATATAGCTGAAGAGACAAAAAAAGATTCGTATATCAGCATAACACAAGGCATAATATTCCAAAAGAGAATTATAAAGAACACTGTGTGGCAGTGAAGAGAATGCATTTACCAGCTTTCACTATGGAAGAAGTATCATTTGGACACACAGGATAGCTCTGCTTTTGATAAGGTTGGACAAGCTTCCGAAGGAGGAGGAAGCATGCCCATCAGAGTCACCCAGAGCAATACAATTGCTCGCAAGGACATATGAAACCAGACCATGCCAGCCTTTCCTCTCTGCAGTCATGCCTACAGAGTAAATCTGGCCTGGAACTGAAAAGGCTCCAATACCCACTGGGATCCTAAAACCACTGCAATATAAAGAGCTAAATAACTGTAAACCAGAGAGCAGCCACAATACTTCAAAGACTTGAGTTTTCTCTGCAAACACAATGCATCCTAGTTAGGCATGTCTGTAGGTACTGCTGTTATGAATCATACACAGAAAATATGTAGAAGAATATAAACCAAATTTAACTTTTATTCTCTCTGGATGTAAATTCTTTTGTGACTTGTGCTATTTTAAATTAAAGATTCTTCCCATTTTTCATGATAAACAAGTATTACCAATATCATTGTATAAATTAATTAAGTTTTATTTCAATCAAAAAAAAAATAAGATGGCTCAGTTTGAGCAAACTCCTATCATATGGCAAAATTCAAATGATTATATAGAGTTTAGCAAAAGATTTTATTATAACTCTTTTAAATATAAATGCTTAGAGAATTAAAATAAAATGCAATAATGTTTTTGCATTGGTTAAAACTGTTAAGATGTTTATTTTCATTCATTCACATAATGATTATTTATTCATTGAGACATGTCCAAGACCTTAAATACATGTATAATCTCATAGGAGAGAGGATTCCAATGTAACGCAATGAAGGTTATAGAGAAACACAGACTGCTAAACAGTCTATTCATGATCAGAGGTAAAGAGACAAGGGAAGTTATTAGTAACTAAGGTTATCTATCATGGCTACAAAGATCTCATCTTCTAAAGTTGCCATAAGTATAACAGTTTTTCCAGGGGTAAGTGTTGATCAGATAGTTAAACTGAAACTAGAACACTTTCTAACACCATACACAAAAATAAACTCAAAATGGATTAAAGATCTAAACGTAAGACCAGAAACTATATAACTTCTAGAGGAAAACATAGGCAAAACACTCTCCGACATAAATCACAGCAGGATCCTCTACGACCCACCTCCAAAAATATTGGAAATAAAAGCAAAAATAAACAAATGGGACCTAACTAAACTTAAAAGCTTTTGCACAACAAAGGAAACTATAAGCAAGGTGAAAAGACAGCCTTCAGAATGAGAGAAGATAATAGCAAACGAAGCAACAGACAAAGAATTAATCTCAAAAATATACAAGCAACTCCTGCAGCTCAATTCCAGAAAAATAAACGACCCAATCAAAAAATGGGCCAAAGAACTAACCAGACATTTCTCCAAAGAAGACATTCAGATGGCTAACAAACACATGAAAAGATGCTCAACACCACTCATTATCAGAGAAATACAAATCAAAACCACAGTGAGGTACCATCTCATGCTGGTCAGAATGGCTGCTATCAAAAAGTCTACAAGCAATAAATGCTGGAGAGTGTGTGGAGAAAAGGGAACCCTCTTACACTGTTGGTGGGAATGCAAACTAGTACAGCCACTATGGAGAACAGTGTGGAGATTCCTTAAAAAACTGGAAATAGAACTGCCATATGACCCAGCAATCCCACTGCTGGGCATGCACACTGAGGAAACCAGAATTGAAAGAGACACCCCAAAGTTCATTGCAGCACTGTTTATAATAGCCAGGACATGGAAGCAACCTAGATGTCCATCAACAGACGAATGGATAAGGAAGCTCTGGTACATATACACAATGGAATATTACTCAGCCATTAAAAAGAATACATTTGAATCATTTCTAATGAGGTGGATGAAACCATTATACAGAGTGAAGTAAGCCAGAAAGAAAAACACAAATATAGTATACTAACGCATATATATGGAATTTAGAAAGAGGGTAATGATAACCCTATATGTGACACAGAAAAAGAGACACAGATGCATAGAACAGTCTTTTGGACTCTGTGGGAGAAGGTGAGGGTGGGATGATCTGAGAGAACAGCATTGAAACATGTATATTATCATATGTGAAACAGAACGCCAGTCCAGGTTCACAAGTGCTCAGGGCTGGTGCACTGGGATGACCCAGAGGGATGGGATGGGGAGGGAGGTGGGAGGGGGGTTCAGGATGGGGAACACATGTAAACCCATGGCTGATTCATATCAATGTACTGCAAAAACCACTACAGTATTGTAAAGTAATTAGCCTCCAACTAAAATAAATAAATTAAAAAAAAGAGAGAATTAAATTGAGATGCTCAAGGTTACACAGAGAGCATATGTCAAAACCAGAGTCTATGTCATTAACTTGACACACACACACACACACACACACACACACACACACACACATACATTTCTGCTTCAAGGGAAGCCTGAGCCAGTCCCTGAAAGGTTAGGAAGGGTTAACCAAATAACAGGATGTGGGGGGAAGTGAACCCAAGGAAGGTGCAATATGTGAACTGTTGAGGGCTGAGAAACACCTAAGTTAAAGAGCTTGCAAGGAATTCAGAGTAGCTAGGAATATTAAGAGTTGAACCCTACTTGAAACTTTTTCCACAGCTTCTTTGTTATCAATGTGAAAATAGGTCTCTCTGGTGGCCTTCAAAAGGTTTTAAGAAACTGTGTCAGAGAAGAGTTCAGGAAGAAGGGACTCCAAGATCAAGAATCTTGAGATCTGGCAAATGTAATGGCAGAAGATGAATCCATAGAGATAAACAGGGGCTGAATGTGTAACATCTTCCATGTCTTGCTAAGGGCTGGGCTTGATCTTAAAGCTCAGGATGGTAATAGTGTATTTGAAGCAAAAGAAATAAATTGTCAGTATTGCACTGAAGATATCTATTTTTTTATGATCACACAGTATATACATAGGTTTATAGATAGAAATTAATAAAAGTTTCACAAATCAATTTCTAACCATACTATCTGCCATGTGCTTTGATTTTTAAAAGTCTATTTTAGCAGATTTAATTTTAATATGTCATTTGTAAAATATTAACTTCACAACAGGCTGCACTGTGAGGAACCTGATACTACATGTCAAGCACAGAAGCAGGGGACATGGTTTAAAAGCCACTTCTTTCTCCATCACTCAAAATCCCAGCACAGGAAGGGAATTCATACACATTAAGCACGTATATTATTTACTCCAAATGCAAAATCCTTATCATTTTCACCACAGATGCTGGAAAATTTGATATTTTGATCATTCAACAGAGGCTTATAAATGACATACTTTTTATATGTTTACACAACTGAGTACACAGCAGAACCAGAATTCAAACTCATCCCCATCAGTCTTCAATGAAATAACAATTATTGCCACACTATGCTTCCTACCACTGTAACCGAGGCATTCTGAGTAAGTCAGTTCCAGCTTTTGACTCAAGCTCTCTATATGATTAACAGACAGCTAGGTAGGACACAGGTCTGGCAGAAGATAGGTGCTCCAGAACAATGTGGTTGAATGTAGGGATGAAATTGTTCGGTGAGAGAGTATGGGCTTCCCTGGTGGCTCAGATTGTAAAGAATATGCCTGCAGTGCAGGAGACCTAGGTTTGATCCCTGGGTCGGGAAGATCCCCTGGAGAAGGAAATGGCAACCCATTCCAACTCCAGTATTCTTGCCTGGAGAATCCCAAGGACAGAGGAGCCTGGCGGACTACGATCCACAGGATTCTAAGTGTATAAGGTTTAAATGATTCAAAATTATTTCACAACTATCCAATGCATTTCATATATTCTGGTAGATGAACATATAGAATGACTTATGTGGCCACAAGCCAAGGAATGCTGGCAGTTACCAGAAGCTGGAACAAACAAGGAATAGATTCCCCCTACAGCCACTGGAGGGAGCACAGGACTGCTGAAAGCTTGATTTTGGCCTTGGGATACTGATGTTGTGTGGATCACAACAAACTGTGGGGAATTATTAGAGACGGGAATACCAGACCACCCAACCTGCCTCCTGCAGGTCAAGAAACAATAGTTAGAGCTGGACATGGAACAACAGACTGGTTCCAAATCGGGAAAGGAGTATGTCAAGGCTGTACACTGTCACCCTGCTTATTTAATTTATATGCAGAGTACATCACGCGAAATGCCAGGCTAGATGAAGTACAAGCTGGAATCAAAATTGCCAGGAGAAATATCAATAACCTCAGATATGCAGATGACACCACCCTTATGGCAGAAAGTGAAGAAGAACTAAAGAGCCTCTTGATGAAAGTGAAAGAGGAGAGTGAAAAAGTTGGCTTAAAACTCAACATTCAGAAAACTAAGATCATGGCATCTGCTTCCATCACTTAATGGCAAACAGATGGAAACAATGTAAACAGTGACAGACTTTATTTTTTGGGGTTCCAAAAATCACTGCAGATGGTGATTGCAGCCATGAAATTAAAAGACTCTTGCTCCTTGGAAGAAAAGCTATGACCAAACTAGACAGCATATGAAAAAGCGGAGACATTACTTTATCAACAAAGATCCATCTAGTCAAAGCTCTGGTTTCTCCAGTAGTCATGTGAGGATGTGAGAGTTGGACTATAAAGAAAGCTGAGCACCAAAGAATTGATGCTTTTGAACTGTGGTGTTGGAGAAGACTCTTGAGAGACCCTTGGACTGCAAGAAGATCCAACCAGTCCATCCTAAAGGAAATCAGTCCTGAATATTCATTGGAAGGACTGATGTTGAAGCTGAAACTCCAATACTCTGGCCACCTTATGCGAAGAACTAACTCATTGGAAAAGACCCTGATGCTGGGAAAGTTTGAAGGCAGCAGGGGAAGGGGACAACAGAGGATGAGATGGTTGGATGGCATCACCAACTCGATGGACATGAGTTTGAGTAAGCTCTGGGAGTTGGTCATGGACAGAGAAGCCTGGCGTGCTGCAGTCCATGGGATCACAAAGAGTTGGACGCAATTGAGCGATTGAACTGACTGACTGAGTACTGATTTCAGATTTCTGGCATCCAGACAAGTGAGAGATTAAAGTTCTACTGTTTGAAGCCACATTTGTGATAATCTGTTACAGCAAGCACAAGAAACTAACACAATTATCTACTTAGCAGAGCAGTAGGGCAAGGGTGAGTCTTTAGCATGTAAGGGTGAGTTGAGGTCTGTGAGCATGCAGATCTCTGGGCCTTGTCCTCTGAGGTTTGATTTGTTATTCTGTGGGGAGGGGAGATGAAAGATGCAGTTTAGCTAGGTACCTCCTGCCACTGTGCACTATATTCCATGCTTTGCTTTTCTATTTCAAGTTAGTTTGTGCTGTGGGGTAGGGAGAGGTAGGAAATAGTAATTCTATTTAGCTATTCAGTTTGTTTTTGCATTAAGTTGGTCTGGGGTTAGACACATGATTAAGCACTACAGAATAATAGTTTAAAGTTTTGCACTCAAATCTGAGTTTGAATCCTAGTTATGACATTTACACCCTTTAAGAAATAAACAACATAAATTGATAAAGTTTTTACTCTCTTGAAGCCTCAGCTAACCTATCTGTGAAATGAGAATGAAAGCAGATCCCACATAATATATTATGTGAGGAATACAGACGTTTATGAAGAGCTTAGCCGTATACTAGGCATATGTGTATCTATGTCTGTGTGTATACATGTGTATGTATATATTTTCATACTAGAAATGTCCCATATAAACACACATATTACAGAATGTGTGTATATGACCAATTAGACAGATATATAAGGGTACTCATATGGAAATTTTATTAGGACTTTATCAGATAAAAATTGTTTTTTGTTCAAAATTCTATATTGTGCTTTAACTGACTTGGTGTTAGAGAATAATGAACATCGTTTAATATTAGTTGCCTATTATAGATGATATTAAATCTTCATTATAGGCTATAATTGCCAATATTAAGTGTTATAAATATAAAATTATAAAATACTGCATCAGTACCTATTAACCTGAAAATATATTCTCTGGGTTTTTAGTAAGTTCTTGCTTCTCCGTTTGTTGCAGAGTACAAAACAAAACAAGGAATTTTTGTTTTTTATTATGAAGTTATAAAACTGTTCTAAACTTACATAATATCTATCTATATATATTATATATAAGGGTAAAGCTATATATAATCATATTTTCCAAATGTATAATTTCACCATAAAATCTATAAATCATTATCCCATATGCCTGTACGCTCTCCCAAACTAACCAAAGCTTTCATTCCTGCTGTAGATGGAAGAAACAAGTATTGTATTAAAGAAAAACACTCATTTATGTTGCAAGTTTGGATGGAGGGGAAAGAGGAGAAGGATCCAAACACTAAAGAAGAAGGAGGGAGAGGTGGAAGAGGTTAAAATCTAAAGACTTGAATTTCAGACCTTATTTTGTTAAATGCATTTATTAATAAGTTTAAAAGCAATTTGGCCTAGACTCAAATAGTTGTTGTTTTTTAGTCTTAAATAGACATGAGACAAAACACTGATTCTTCCACTTACTGAAAAGGGACACAGGCAGCCTCAATGAGGCAAATTCTTGTGTAGGTTTGCTATGATGGTGCAATGAAAATGCAAGCGAAGCATCTAGTACAGCACTGGATAAAGATAGTTGGCATTTAATCTACAAGTGAATCAATAAGTGATGCTGATATGGCCACACTCTCAGGTCCACCTCTAAAGTTTGATGCTTTTATGATGCAATTTCATAATGGGTTTCCCAGGTGGCATTAGTGGTAAAGAACCACCTATAGTGCAGGACATATAAAAGACACGGGTTTGATCCTTGGGTCAGGAAGATCCCCTGGAGGAAGACATGGGAATCCACTCCAGTATTCTTGCCTGGAGAATCCCTTGCACAGAGGAGCCTTGTGGGCTACAGTCCATAGGACCATAAAAAGTAGGACATGACTAAAGTGACTTAGGATGCACGCATGTGATGCAATTTCATAATATTTTTTATGTTTGAAACATGACTAATACAAATTAAAGGGCAATACAATTTTTTAAAGTGTAACCCGATATGTCATGAATTTTTGTCTGTGGCTATCCACACAGGTCAGTTTAATTTAACTCATATTAAATCATTTAATAAAGGAGATTGAGTACATCTGCTGATTTTCAAGTAATTTATCTTATCAAAGATATACTTCTCAAATGAACATACTGAGGTCAAATGAAAAAGTTTCCCCCATTTCATTTTGTTTTTCTGTCCAATGGAAGTACTTTTACTTATAGGTTTTTAAGGTAAGAATATCACAGGTCACACTTAAAATCATCTTATATCTTAGTATACTGTTTTCCAAGCTAGGATTTTAAAATTTTCTCTTCTTTCATATTTTTTTTTTTTACTACTGAGTATTAAAAGTGGTAATTTTCTATTAATTTTAAGAAGGGCATTGAAAAAAATGGAGCAGTAAGTTCTTTTTAAAAATTAGACCATTTAAGGTAATAAAAGCTAAAATCATGAAAGGATTGCTACAAAATATGTTTTCTAATATTAGGTATGGCTGTATTTCATGTTTACTGGGATAGTGGCTTATCAGTGGGAAACAACTTACAGTATTTTAAGTCAAACTATTAGGGATAAGAACATTCTAAATGTTTAAGAAAGTGGTTGATATTCAAATATACAGCAGAAATACGAAGTACATTTGCAACTGTTTTTTTCCATACAGATATAAAGCTTAATAAGTACCTGCAAAAACAGAAATAAGTTACATCCTATCTTCAAAAAGAAAGAAAAATTTGTGTGTGGAAATCTGGTATCCAATTCAAAATTAGGTACTTAACTTTAATTTCTATTTGTCCTACTAATGACACAAACCAATCAAAATATTGACACTTATAAGAAAAACGTTTACACTATTTACTCTATATTATAAAGTTAATGTAGAAAAGCATTCTTATATTTTCAGCATCTACTTAATTTCTGAATAGCAGACTAGATAACATTTGTAAAAGTATTGTTTTTCATTGTAAATTAGACTTAATACATCTTAGGAAATATCTTTTTTACCTTACTATGGACACTGTTTTATAGTTACAAAGATTGAAAACCCAAGTACGTTTCTAAAAAGAAACACTGAACAGAAAGCATGGTCTTTGCTGTTTTATTAAATTAGTATAGCAGGTCAGCATTCCAACGGATTTCAGAGTTCATCAGTCTGATTTCCTCACTACAGAAATTAGTGAAGACTTTGAATATTTATGGAGTTTTTTCCTGAATCATCTAATCAGAATTAGAACTCCAGTGATCACTGTCCTTTAAACATGACACACTTTCAACGTCCCCATTTTATTTCAATTTCTTCATCCAGACTTTACATTATTAGTATACTGAGGAACTTCTAGAGACAAACTCAGTTTTAAAAATCATCAGAGTGATTTATATTAATAACATAAATAATTATATCAATAATTTAATATAAATTTCCTAATACTTGCAGTTTATGCTTATTCTTCTGAAATGTGAACCTAAATAAAAATAATGAAACCGTTAAGTAAACTACAAAGTAGATTTTTAGTTAGTGCTTCTTTAGAGATCAGAGCTCTATTTGTAGGAAAACATTTGTCTTCATTAAGCTATCTTTTTCTAGACATTCCAGAAGATGAACAGTTTCAAAATGGCAGGGGATCATGTGAATGGACTAACTTAGCAATATTCCACTCCTCTGAGTCATAGCGCTAGAATCCTGCAGTGTGCCATTTATAAGATTTTATTAAATCTTTAGAGCATTCCAATATTTTATCTTTTCCCTATTTGGTTAGAAACCTCATCTTATCTTACCTAAATAGATCCTTTAAAAGGGCAGCAATAACAAGCAGTGGCTGGAAGAATTAAAACTTGAAAGGGCAACATACAGATGAAACAACAGAATAATTTTTCTATCAAGAATAGCTTCCCTGTCTGGATTCCTGTAAACTATAGAAATGGAACAAAGATGCCTGTGAAATACAGGAATTATTGTGGCAGCCACAACTGTGTAGGACATGGACTCAGAGAATTAAGGGAAGACTAAAACCTATTATTTCATCTAGAAACAGAGAAGGGTAAGAGGCACCAGTTTTCCAAAAATCCTCATATCAGCAAGTTTCAAACAATATGATACAATAGGAAAGAAGGTAGAAGGTTGTGGCTGAGAAAACAATTGAGCTACTAGAGTGAGGTGAAGGGATGAGCCAGCGAAGAGGAAGGACAAGCTGTGAACTGCGTTTGCCAGATTCTCAGTTCTGCCCCATAATCTAATTCTTGGTTTGCAACTATTGCACATAATCAAATTTCCTAATCCCTCCATGCATTTACGAAGATTGTTAAATACCACGGTCTATTTTATTAGTGTTCTACTCTAACCAACGGAACTAACTGGCCAAGTGCTCTAATGGGCTATTTTAAAATAAAGAAAATTTTGTTTTCCAAACAACTTTTCCCCTACGTGTCTTTCATTTTTGTCTAAGAACCTTGCACTTGTGCCTCTGCATTTCAAATACATGTTGGGCATTTTTTTTTCCCGCTATTTTTAATCTACTGGGCATTCTGGACATTCCTGGTATTTATAGTTGACTAATTTATTTCCTCATGTAATCTCACCAAAGTTGTGGCATGCAGCATATATTTTGAATCCTGATACCACCCACCTAGAAATCACTTAACAGGTGCCATCCATATTAGTAACTTCATCTTTGGATAATGTTAAATATAGCATTGAATAAGCTCCTACAAACTTAGCTGTTTTTTTTTTTTCCAGGATGAATTTAGTCTTAAGCTTATTAAACAAAGATAGCAATAGATAACAGTTGAAACAATAAATATGATTTGGAACCTCTCAATAATCATGCTAATAAACTGCTGTAAAGACAAGTTCATATTGTTTTTAAATATGTGCTCTTTAGTCAATGATATTTGAAAGAATTATTGTTGAATTGTATGTTATAAAATACTATAATCAATTTTTTCTTTATACTATAAGGTAACCATTACAGAATGACATGGAAAAGAGCACATTAATATTATCTAATAATCTGAAATCATTATCATATTTATTTGAATTTCTTTAATTTCTATGTAATCCACTAACAACTACCTCTTCATGCAATCATATTCCCTTATGACATGACATAAAGGAAAATGTATTCCCATTGTTTTCCAACATTAAATCTTCTACCCAGACTTCAAATTTCCTCCTCTGCCACTTCCTTGAGGATCTGGCATTTCCCTGGAATCTCCTTCCCCCTCCTTACTGCTTCCTCCTTCTCTACTTCCCCTTTCCAAGACCCCCTCACCCTGTCTTCCTCTCAAACCATGTTTTCCCTTCAACAGGAAAATCTTAGAAAAATATTAAAGACTCAGTGGCTATCTGCAGCTCTCAGCCACTCTTGAACACATGATCATTCTTACAGAAGATGTTTACTTGAAGGTCATTAATGCCTGTCTAATTACTAGAACTAATTTTTCACCGTTGGTATACCAACCTATTTTTTATGTAGCACTGGACAGCATCCATCACATTTCCTTCATTTTACTTTTCCCTGCCCCACTAGGCTAACCCAAGTATGCACTATAGCTTAAGCTACCATAGCTACCCTAAGGATTAACAAATCCACATCTGTTGAACGACACTCTCAGTGATGGGCTCACTTTCTCACCACTCTTTTCACCCTTTTCTGACTCCTACACCTCTCCTCATCACATACATGCTGGCATATCCCACTGAGAACCTCAGCTTTCTTCCTATCTGGCTTTACACAGATCTCCTAGAGATCTCGTCCTTGTCCACTTCAATCAGTGCCTGCACACTAGGTATACTCTAACCAGTACCTTACTTCTGACCTTTTGGAAACACATGCCTAATTGCCTCCAGTCACCCCCACTTGACGTTCCAATGGATACATCAAATTATATTAGTGAAAATCTGAATTTGTTATCTCCCCCCATTCACCTTTTAACCTGTTTTCTCCCTCCATAATAACCATCTTATTTAATGGTAACTATTTACTCATTCAAGCCAAAAAATCAGAGAGTATTGCATAGTCCCTACATTTTTCATCCCCCACACCCAACTGAAAGTCAACACTTATGGATTCTACAATTCTCAGAAAGCACCTGGGGTGATCTTTTTAAATATTTCCATCAGATCATAACATGGTCCAGGTTTAAACGTCTTCTGAAGGCTCCTCAGTCAACAGAGTAACACAGCGGACCTTCCTTTGGTTCCACATAATTAGGCTTCCATCTTCCCCTCTGAACATCTCTCACTGCTCAAACCACGTGGTCTTCTGTTTCTGGAACACAGCAAGCTCACTCCCTCCACATTCCTTTTCTTCTTCCCTATGTAACACTGTCGTCATTACTTATTTGAATATTTGTTTCTGATTCTCAAGTGAACCCATACCTGGTGCCTTATGTGCTCAGTTAATCTTATCCAAATATGAACATCTGGCTGTTATTCATCAATTTCCTGTAGATTCACACTACAAGAGAACGTCTGTTCTTAAAGGCTTAAAATAATCCAGAAAAGGTTTCCCTTGTAGCTCAGCTGGTAAAGAATCTGCCTGCAATGCGGGGGACCTGGATTTGATCCCTGGGTTGGGAAGATCTCCTGGAGGAGGGAAAGGCTATTTATTTCAGTATTCTGGCCTGGAGAATTCCATGGACTGTATAGTCCATAGGGTTGCAAAGAGTCAGACATGACTGAGCGACTAACTGTTGAATAAAAGGTTATCAAGTTTAAAATTAAAAAAAAAAAAACAAAAACACTGTGTAACTAGAAATAGTATCAGACCTAGTTTTACCTTACCTTTTGTTATCAAACATGAATGCCAACCCAAAGGCCATGAACAATCCTTTATACATACATATATATAAAGAATTGGACAAGTAGTTCTATGAGTAAGGACAGTGCTCACTGTTACTAATGCAGCACTGCTTGGCTGTTACACAAAAAAAGAAGCAGCCCACATCCTGTTTGGGATAGATATGTGAACTTTATAAACCTAGTCATGCTATCATAATTCTATTTCCTCTACTTTCTTATCTCAGTTAAAATCTGGAATTTTTATTCATTAATAACATGTTACCAATGCCAATTTTTAAGAACAGAGGCAAAAATGATTCAACCAAAAAAAGTTACATTTGTGTCACATGTATTCTTGTGAATCACCACAGGGAAGTCATGCCGATTTCAGGTTAAAAATTCAACCACAAAAAAAAAAAAAAATGAGGTTACAAGTCATTATTACTCAGAATTCAGTGTAATTCTAAACTTTTGGCTGGAAAAACACCTATTTTATAGCATATGCATTTCTCAGGTTTTGGTTTTTCTGGTTTTTTTTTTTCATCAGAAGCAGAAATATCAACATAGCATGTATACTAGATGTTATATGACATTTGAGGGCTAAAGGAGCAGGAAGTAATAAAATTAAGAGAACCTTATGAGATATTTTCATATTTGTAGAATCTTAGGCACAGATGTTTCAGATGAATATCCAAGGACTGCATCTCTGTCTATAGTTATGAGCTTTGGAGGTTTGTTTATTATTTATCATGAAGCAATAGCTTGGCTATTCACTGAACTGTTATCAGAATCAAGTTGGAAAGACAGCAGTGAAGGTAAGAATTTTAGTATCCAACATCTCTTGATGATTGAAATAAGGAAAGTAAAACCAATAGTGTTGGGTATGAGAAACTAACATGTGATATTCAGAGACTATAGTGCTTTTTAATGAGAAACCTTAAAAATCTTTTAACAGGAATTAATTAATGAACGTGCCCTTTAGAAAGTTTGTAGCAGTACTATGCTGCATTTCCATATCAGTTTGGGTTGCAAAGAATGTCCACAGTTCCATGTTATTATCATGTTGTAATTAGGGTTCATTTTACAGATGAGAAAGCAGAGGGTCAGAGAAGTTACATGTCTTTACCAACATCAAGGAGTTTTCACTGCAGCAGGGCCTGAAGGTATTATAATTGCTTCCAGGAAAACTTCAGGAAACAACCATAATTAATTTTTATAGAGTCGTCTTTGCGCCCCGAGTAATTAGATCAAAAACTTTCCCTAAAACTAAAGTGTTTTACAGAGAATCTTTCTTTATAGTGATTTTTTTCACAACAGCAGCAGAGAGTTCATGACACGGTAATAGGTCCTTAGAGTGCTTAAACACACACACACACACACCAGACATGCTAGTTAGTCACTCTTTAAAACTAAGTTATTTTTTATTATTTTGGATTTCAGTTTTCCGACATTATCTATACCAGGTCAGCAGGTCAAAAAGTTTATCATTTCTTTTCATTCTTCCTATTGCTGTCAATTGAGTACTCATTATTTTTATTTTAAATGTCTATTCTATGCTAAAAAGAGTTTTAGAAAAACCTCATCTTCTGAATTTTGACTGTCACTCCTAATTATATCTGCTGACATAACTTCAGCTAAGGCATTTTGGTTTCAGGTTGTCTTATAAAATTAAGTTGTGGTTATTTAATTAATACGGCAGTGGTCTTCTAATCTCAGCAGTTTATCAATCTATTGTTTTATTACAAAACTTTACCGTTTACCAACTGGTAAAGATAAGAGAGGGCTGTGGGAGATACAGACCTCTAGATCGGTGACTTTCTGGAAAAGGCTATGAATCATATCCCCTAGTTAGTCCCTGCTCAGTAAAACCAGCAGCCTGCCTTTATAGAGTCATTTCCAAAAGTGCTGAAGAGTCCATATGTTTATACTGGACTTAGTTATGAGCAAAGAAATACAATTTATACATTTTTTAAATGCACATGACAACTTTTGTTCTTCAAATCAGTTGTTCAGACAAAAAGGCTCAACTTAAAAGTGGAAATGGGATTTCCTGCCACCAGTGAAATTATTCAGACATCAGAACACAAAAAATGTCAAGGATCCGATAAAACACCTGGAGACTGTTTTTTCAAAAGTTATACATATTCAAACATACTGATGCTATCACTTTTTTTCTAAATTGCACCCAAAGAAATATATATACATGATAGAATACAATCAAATTTTTTCTTGAATAAGCAGGAACATATGCAAAATAAATTTCTAGTCCATTTATAAATGCAGTTAACTCTGGAAGTGAAGACAGGCATTATATTTAGAATAAACATGATTCTTACCATCTGAGACTGACTCCTAGGACATCCATTGATATCTTCAACTTTTTCATTTGCTAAAGCCAAGAAATAAAATAAAAGAGAGAAAAAAAGAACGACATGCTTAAGCCATGAAGTGAAACACACACACAAGAGACTAAGAAAAAAAAAAAGAAAAAATACAAGCAAAACGCTGCTGCTACATTCACTTTGTCTCCTAAGCTGTACAAGAGGACACACTTGTTAGCAGCCACCAAGTCCATATGCACAAATCAGGCAAATAAAAAAACAAAAAAAGTGACTGAGAAGGAAGTTGCTGCTAATTCCTCAGCTTGTGCCAAATGACTGCTGACATGAAACCTTTCACAATTGTCCCTGCTGGATCAGGATACAGTTTCAAGGAATCTCAGAGTGTATGAGTTGCTCCAGCTAACAAAAAGCACACATGGGAGACATATGGTTTAATGAAGCGTTCATTTCTGACAATTCAGTGTATGTAACAATACAGCTCTAGCCATCTACAAGTATGGCCAAACTGCCTTTTTCAAACATTCTCACATAAACATTTTAATTAAATCACAGGGAGAGCTACATTAATCTCATAGACACATGGACCAAGTTTCTAAGCATTTGACTTAAATTCTATTTTACCCAAAGTAGGTGGGGGCAGAGACTTTCAAGTTTTGTTTTTTTTTCCCCAGAGGGTAGGTCTTACCAATGATCTGGATGATTTCTGCTAGCAGTACTCCATCTGCAATGTCTTGCTGTAAATCCTTGATCAGCCGCTTGTGGCCCGATTTTGCTAGGTAGTGGTTAGCCCAGTCCGTGTAAATCTGTTGAACAGAGGGAGGGAAGAAGTGAGATGAGATGAGGGAAAAGAGAGGCAATAAAAATGCTTAAGACAAATGTTGGATTCAAAGGGATGTTATTCTGGATCACATTCCAGCTTAAGAAGTCATAGCTCAAAAGGAAATAGTTGTAAAATAATTTTTAAATTCACTCTTTTTCAAAACCAGGGACTAGTCACTTGTGACAGAGCAAAACTCCCTTCCTGGATGACTACTGAGGAAGCTCCTGTTTGCAAATCAGTTTCAGTTCTTACTCTCTTGTCTCTGGCTCCAACATACTGAAAATAATCCTGTCTGTCCTTGTAAAAGGAAGCCACCTGGATTGACTTATATAGGAATCTCACTATAAAAATGTGTATTTCTCTGAGCAGACTTTATTAAATCTGTCATGTGAGATACTGCATGTGATAATATTTTGGCATCATTTTATGAAATAATTGCAGATGCCTAAGCTATTTTATTTGAATTGTCAAATTCCATTTCAGCTTCTCATAATGTGTTTTTATAAGAGAATAGAAGAAATAAATGTAGCTATTATATAGAAATTATCATTAATATAGAATTGAGGTATAGAATATGAACTCTAAGCTTGGCTATCTATATAAAGCAGAGGTGTCTCTCCAAGAACAGATTATGATAGAGGAAAATATTGAAACTGTTCAAAAACTTCATAAAAATAAAATATTACTAATTTTTCAAATGTTATAGGCACTTACTGATGTTAATAGTTTCAAATGTTATAGGCACTTACTGATGATAATCTAATTATAAGGATAAAACTTCAATTTAATGAGAGGCTCACATGGACATATTAGTATACTTATTACAAGGCAGACCATAACATAATGTGATAGAAGAATGAAAACTTGAAATAAGAACAGAGGAGGACAAATAACTGAGAAATATAAAAATGCGTTATAGAAGAAGCACTGGAATTAGAACTGGAAACATAATAGAACCTGAAGATAGGAAGTGAAGGGAAGGGCTTTCCCCTAGAGGGTACCAAATACAGAGAGGCAGAGGAACAAAGGAATCAAGGGCACAGTTGAAAATCATGTAATTACGGCAGGATGCCTGAAATTAGGACAAATCAGATGGAAAGGTAAGCTGTGCCTTGTGGTCATGAGCACAGACCCAAGCAAAATGCAAAAAAAAAAAAAGAAAGAAAGAAAGAAATTTTTTTTCTAACAAAATTAATACCTGTTTTTATAAAAATAAAGTAAAACAGAAGTGTAAAACTGGACAAATAAAAGTTTACCATAACTTGCAACCCCACCCACTTTTGAATAAATTGATATAAATAGTTCTAGACCTTTTTATACACCTACACACTTCACCACATGACATCATATTACACACCACACACACATATTCATGACAGAATGCATAACCAAATCTAGCTCAATTTTACCTATCACTCTGCATTTTCATCATTTTCTGTAACAATATGTTAATAACACTTCTAAAACCATTTTACAAAAATGTATCACTATTTTTGATGTTATATTATACATAGTATCAATCCCCTCTAATGAAAGATACTTATTTTGTTTAAAAATGTTTCCATTGCTTCTAAGTTTGTAAGACATCTTATATATGTCTTGGCACATACCTATACTAGTATTTTTTATAGGACCAAAATCTAAAACTGGGGCTGCCAAGTGTTTTTTAATGGATCCTAGGTACAAACAATTCAAAATATAACACAAAAGAAAAAGGATGTTTCTTTATTTTAGAAACTATAAGGTGGCATCTTAGTGCATATGTACTGGTAGAATGTGTTCTGATATCAGTAATTTGAGGTATATCCTACTGCATAAGAAAAACATATATGATGGCAATACGACATCTTGTTTCTTCACATTCATTATCTTCTTTATACTGAAGATTATTAAAGTGCAAGAAAAATCACTTGCACGAGTGTCTCCTTAATTAGAAAACAATCACAATTTCTAGATTGACATTTTTATTTGTTGATCATCTTCCTCAATTAAGATTTTATTCTACTTGTGTTGTTGCAAAATTTTAATTTTATAAGATTTACACTGTTTATAATCTTTAAAAATTGAGCACTTTCCCTTCACCTACACGTCAATCAAATGATAGCATTAATCATTTGCTGTCTAGTAGAAACTTCAGTGTGGGCCAGACTTTATTTGTGCCTATCACCAAGGCAGCAAATTATTTATAAGGACCAGTTAACTGACTGTAAAGGATCCACAATGATGAAGAATATGAGTTCTGGGGTCAAGCACACATGGCTTGGAGGCCCAGCAGACTATTTGCTACCCACTGGGGCCTTGAATAAATTACTTATATTTTCTAAACCTGATTCCTCATCTGCAAAATAAGGATAATATAATACTTATAGTATTATGTCAGGACCAATAAGATTGAACTTGTAAAGGGCCTGTCACAGAGTTAATCCTAAAAAAAGACCTATTATTTTATGGCATCTAAATGTTATTTGCTATGGTGGCTTTCCAACAAATATTTGTTGACGTTATCATTGCTCAAAGGTTAAAAAATGTGGAAGTATTGGCAGTCGAAGACTGGAGAAACTGTATTCCTTGTTTTCTTACACTAGTCACATCTCTGACTCCTGCTATCTAATTCACTGAGGCCACAGATCTGTCCCCCATCCAAACTCTGAGGAATGTGTCCAATTTTGAGGCTGCAATGTTCTCATCCAGGCCTGCAGTGAATGCCTCCATCCTTACACCACCTCCAACAAAGCTCATACTGCACGGATGCTTTTATTTTTTTTTTTAAATGAAGGCATTAAATTACAGAAATTATGCTTATTTAATATTCATTTAAATATATACAAAATGAAATGTGTAAAAAGTAAAAACAATAATACTTTTATTCTCCAAATGCATGCTGACAGTGCCTTATCCTCTATCCAAAGCCCTCTGGGACTTAGGTGAGAAAACAGATGGGAAGTCAGCTGGTTGGCTTCAAGACTTTGTTGAGAAAGCCTCTGACTGAGCTCAAGAAACATTTTTTCACTTGGTCCAGGATTCTTCTAAAGGGATCCCAAGCCCAAGTACTTTGACTTGTCCAGCATCTCCAACATGTGAAATTTTGCTCAGACAATAACTCTGACTTAGCTACAATCAGAAAAATATATTCAGACTAAATAAATGAACTTAAAAATTAGTTCCTATGCATTTTACTTAGTCCTTTTAATAGACATGTGTAGAAGATACTTAATTCAAATAAATCAGTGTTTTCCAAAGGGTTATAATATAGATGATGAAATATAAAACAATTATCTAGAAACTTCTATACATTTTAAATATTAAATATAAGCTTATAGTTTCATATCTTTAATAAATAAAAACTTAAATTTAAAAAAGTGAAAATAGGAAGTGTGTCTTTAAGAAGACAGTCTTCAAGCAAAGGACACATGGTATATGCTGCTGCTGCTGCTGCTGCTGCTAAGTCGCTCCAGTCGTGTCTGACTCTGCTCGACCCCATAGACGGCAGCCCATCAGGCTCCGCCATCCCTGGGATTCTCCAGGCAAGAACACTGGAGTGGGTTGCCATTTCCTTCTCCAATGCATGAAAGTGAAAAGTGAAAGTGAAAGTGAAGTCGCTCAATCGTGTCCAACTCTTCGCGACCCCATGGACTGCAGCCTGCCAGACTCCTCCATCCATGGGATTCTCCAGGCAAGAGTGCTGGAGTGGGGTGCCATTGCCTTCTCCACATGGTATATAAATGTGTTTAAAAATCATCAATAAACTTACTGTAATAATCTGATGAGAGAAGATACAAACAACCTTGTCAACCATCATTGAAATCTGTTGTTCAAATAAATACAGAATTTATTTGAACAGAATGGTGACATCAGAGTGGTGAAATTATGACCAGATTTTGGATCTGAGCTCCAAAGTTGCCCTTGGTTAATTTCCACAAAAATAAATCACATCATTTAACCTTTCAGCCTCAGTTGAATGAGCAAAATGTGTGGCAACATATTTTGTAGGATTATATTACAAATTAGAGGGATTATTTTGGGGGTGAAGAAACTGATATAATTGAAAATAACATCAAATTACTCATAAATCAATATTTTGTATTTTCTATAGCAGGATCACTGAGTATTTAAGTCATCAAGGTTCTGACCAAAACTTTAAATAGCATTTACCTTTAAGCATCTTAAGCCAACTTTCCTCAACCATTTTAACTGCAATGTTATGAATGTAAATGTCATCTCATGTAGTAATTATATTTCAGTTAATTCAAAAGAATTAACGATATTACACTTACCAAAGTGCTACTTAGAAACTCTAGCACATTTGTATGTCTAATTATTCATTCACAATAATTTAAAATAATAGAATGAAATGCACCATGGCATATTTTATACTTCATATTTATCAGCATGTGTTTTAGGGCCTGTATGCAACAGCAGGTATTCTTTAAGGAACAATCTACAGGGCTGAAATTTCTGCTCTGCCATTTAATATCCATGTGGATACTGACTGAACATTTATTTCCTCTCAGTATCAGATTTTCTTCACCTATAAAATGGTAATAATAGTATTCTCTATGAATGGAATTACTGTAGGATTGAATAAATGTATACTCTTGGGATATGGCCTTTCACTTTACTAAATATGCGTTAAGTGTCAAATAGTGTTAGTAGTTCATGTTTCAATATAAAATATATTTATGTTAATTGTAATTAGTTTATTAACATAATTCATCAGTATCACTGTCAAATCCTTAAAAATTAGCTGTCTACCCAAATGGAGGTAACCTAACTAATGAAGGAAAATCGCTGCAAGTTATAATGATGTCTTAAGTATTGATCCTATAATTTTTCTTTTACAGTGCTCACTTCAGCAGCACACACAATAAAATATTTCTTTTACAATGTTTGATGCTTGTTTTTAAATTACAAAATAATAGGGTCAAAGAGAAGGCAATATTCGTGATTTCAAGCCATATTATAAAGCTATGATCATCAAAACAATATGATAGTGGCATAAAAACCAATACATAGACCAATGGAACAAATCTGAAAACGTAAAAATAACCCAAGCATATAAAGTCAAGTAACATTTGACAAAAGGGCTAAGAACACTCAATGGAGAAAAGGCAGTTAATTCAGTAAATGGTGCTGAGATAATTAGATATTCACACATGAAAGAATGAAACTGCACCCATGTCTTATGCCACTTTACAAAAATTAACACAAAATGGATTAAGACTTGAAACCATGAAACTCCTAGAAATAAACATAGGAATCAATTCTTTGACATGGGTGTTGGGAATGAATTTTTGAATATGACATGTAAAGCTCAAAAAAAGAAATTAAAAAAAGAACCAGTGGGACTGTACCAAACCAAAAAGCTTGACACAGCAAAAGAAACTATCAATAAAGTGAAAAAACTACCCATAAAATGGGAAAAATATTTGCAAACTATGTGATAAAGGAATTGATATCTAAAATACATTTTTAAAAATTATATAATGCAATAGGAAAAAATACAAATAATTGAATTAAAAATAGGCAAAGGATCTGAATAGACATTTCTCTAAAGAAAATATACAGAAGGCCAACAAGTAGGAGCAAAGAAGTTTAGTATCACCAATCATTAGGGAAATGCAAATTAAAACCACAATGTGATATTACCTCATGCCTGTTAGAATGGCTGTTATCAAAAAGATGAGATAATAAACACTGGTGTGAATATGGAAAAAAGACTTCCTCCTCCTCGCTTTTTTCTTTTTACTCTATCTATGTGAGAAGATGGATGTTAATGAACCTATTGTAGTAATAATTTCACAGTATATATAAACCAAAGGCTTCCCAGGTAGTGCTAGTGGTAAAGAACTCACTTGCTAATGTAGGAGACGTAAGAGACATGGGTTTGATCCTTGGGTTGGGAAGATACTCTGGAGGAGCAAGAGATGGCAACCCACCCAGTATTCTTGTGTGGAGAATCCCATGGACAGAGGAGCCTGGAAGGCTAGTCCCTAGAGTTGCACAGAATTGGACACGACTGTAGCTACTTAGCACACACACCGGCATATATAACCAAACTATCAGGCTGTATGCCTTAGACTTATAGAGTGATATATATCAATTATTTCTCAATAAAACTGCAATGGATAAATAAATATGGCAAAACACACAAAACAAACAAAAATAGAAGACAATACATAGACACCACATTGCTTTTGTTCTGTTACAGTAAAACAACATCACAAGTTCTACTTTGATTCTCCAAGGAGTCTTAAACTTTTGCTCCTGATGACTTCTTTTTAATTACTGACAACATAATGTACTGCTGTTGTGTATCACAGCAATCTATTCCTGAATTTTTTAACCATAATTTCAGAATTTGATGAGTGTATTTTAAGTAACCTGACAGTTAAATAAAATAATTATGACTTTTTATTATTGCATATGCTGCACTGCTGCTGCTGCTAAGTCGCTTCAGTCATGTCCGACTCTGTGCGACCCCATAGATGGCAGTCTACCAGGCTCCCCTGTCCCTGCGATTCCCCAGGCAAGAACACTGGAGTGGGTTGCCATTTCCTTCTCCAATGTATCAAAGTGAAAAGTGAAAGTGAAGTCGCTCAATTGTGTCCGATTCTTAGCGACCCCATGGACTGCAGCCTACCAGGCTCCTCCGTCCATGGGATTTTCCAGCACTGGAGTGGGGTGCCATTGCCTTCTCTAGCATATGCTGCACAGAGGTACACAAATATGTCAGTGAGAGACAATAATTTATTTATAATGAGTGCTAAATGATCGAAAGAATGTAGAGAAGTAGGTTGGGAAAGACAGACTCTTTAGTCAAGAATCTATTTTAATAGAAATACATTAACCTATAACCTAAAGTCCTGAATATTCATTGAAAGGACTGATGCTGAAGCTGAAACGCCAGTACTTTGGTCACCTGCTGTGAAGAATTGACTCCCTGGAAAAGACCCTGATGCTGGAAAAAATCAAGAGGAGAAGGGGACGACTGAGGATGAGATAGTTGGATGGCATCACCGACTCTATGGACATGAGTCTGAGCAAGTTCTGGGAGTTGGTGATGGGCAGGGAAGCCTGGCGTGCTGCAGTCCATGGGGTCACAAAGAGTCGGTCACAACTGAGTGACTAAACTGATAACCTAATTAGAAAATATTATAAGTGAAGTCTGATAATTTTTAAATATTAGTTGAGCCAGTTTTAACCCTGCACTTACTTATACCATTAGTTTCTCCCCAACATTCAACAAGCGGTGACATTGCCATAAGCACTACTCTCCAGTTTATTCAAATCACTGCCTTTCAGAAGTCAAATAGGCTCTTCTAAATACATAGTAGACAGAAATCATTTTGAAAGCCAAGAATTTCCATGGCAATAAGAGGCTTCTGCATTATATAAAGAGTAGTAAGCACTTAAAAGATAAGCCATGAATGGTGGATTAGGGAAGTATTTTTCCCAAAAAGAGAACTGGTACTGGCAAGACAACTGGAAGAAAGGAAAGGTGCTAAGATGCGACCTAACAGGCCACTTGCCTGGGTAGAATTTCACACTAACATCTGGACCCAAGAAGGACTCACAAAGCATAACATGTACCAAAAGTTTACGGGACAGCATCTGTTTGTGTGTTTTTGCTTTTCTCCAATTCCTGAAAACAATATGGAATTGTCTAAGGGAAAGGCACTTATCCTAGAGAGTATTTGAAATCAAGACAGGAAGAATGCTTAGAACTGATACGTGAAAGGACAAAAAGTAAGAAAGATGTGACCACAGTTTATGATAAGTACAATCTGACAGGCCTCATAAATTTCACCACTCACCAGGCAGCAGCAGTGATGGGCACCAATGGCCCAGAAGACGTGGCATCACAGTGCCATGGGAACAAGTATCTCTGTGCACCAACGCTCCGCAGACTACCCTTCAGAAAGAAAGGTGCACAAGGGAAGGAGAAGATCTGGAATTGACTGGCCCTTTTCTGATAACACTGGGCTTTAAACTGGAAGTAACTGAATACTTTGATTTGGGAAAAATCAATTTTCTCCTGCTGAATAGGAACAGAGAATTAAAAGCTGTAATTTTATATACCTCAGTATACGACTAAAAATCCATGAACAATTGGCAAACTTGGACAAAAGGACTAGAAAAATTACTAAGGATTTAAGATTTAAAACATGCTATTTTTAGTCAGCTTGAAATTTGATCCCACACTGGATCTTCAGTTGTTATCACGGAACTGATAAGACCAACAATCCATGGAGGTCAATGTCATGGCTCTTGCAGACCTTCTAGAAATCTCAATACTGAGGGCTATGAGTGAGTGTAAGTGCTCAGTCATGTCTGACTCCTTGCGACCCCAAGGACTATAGCCTACCATGCTTCTCTGTCCATGGGATTTTCCAGCCAAGAATACTGGAGTGGGTTGCCATTTCCCTCTCCAAGACATCTTCCTGACCCAGGGACTGAACCCACATTTCTTGCGTCTCCGACATTGGGAGGTGGATTCTTTACCACTGCAACATCTGGGAAGTCTCAAGAGGTACTATTATAAAATGAACACATTAAAAGCTTTTGATAATATCAGTATCATCACAATGTATGTAATAGATTCACCAAGTATATGGTTAACTCAGTTAGCAGGAAAATACTGTTTATGCAGTTTTTCAAAAAAATTCAAGTTTGGAGGTTGATTAAAAGTGAACATTAATTTTGCTTATAGAATTAGCAAAGACTTAAACATGATAATATTTAGTGCTGGCAAGAGTGTTTCTGGGCATTCTTATAAACTTCCAGATGAATGTAAATTGATCAACTTTTCTGAAAAGCCACCTCCCAGATTCAGAAGTAGTGCTTCTCAGTATTTTTGAGGGGGACCTTCATTGCCACTGTATTTCTTTGACAAGTTAATTGTGTATTGGCCCATTTTTTCTTAGGGTGGTCACTTTTTTAATCACTGATATGTAAGCCCTTGTATGACTGATTATTTAATTAGTTTCCCCTAGTAGATTGACTTATTTAGTTTTGTTGGCCTTATATCCAAAGTGCCTATTGTATTCCCTGGCATACAGTAGTCACTCAATAAAAACTTGTTAAATAAATGAGTGAGTTGAATAACAGTTA
The DNA here is from genome assembly GCF_054371585.1 of Giraffa tippelskirchi. Taxonomy (NCBI): domain Eukaryota; kingdom Metazoa; phylum Chordata; class Mammalia; order Artiodactyla; family Giraffidae; genus Giraffa; species Giraffa tippelskirchi. Next base: position 110,031,656 of record NC_137278.1, on the reverse strand, counting down.
CTTGGTAGGCTGCAGTCCATGGGGTCGCTAAGAGTCGGACACAACCGAGCGACTTCACTTTCATTTTTCACTTTCATGAATTGGAGAAGGAAATGGCAACCCACTCCAGTGTTCTTGCCTGGAGAATCCCAGAGATGGGGGAGCCTGGTGGGCTGCTGTCTATGGGGTCGCACAGAGTTGGACACGACTGAAGCGACTTAGCAGCAGCAGCAACAAAAAATTGTTGAAGCAGTTAAAAAATGAATATTAATGAATAAACAACCCAGCAAATCAGGTCTTTGAAAGCAGGTAAATTCTAAAGTAAGCATAAAATAAATTCTGATAATTTCCTTTTACTGTTTTTTCTTTCTCACATCCAATATCTTACCCATTCAATCTCTGTTACCTCTATTTTCTTCATGCCTTCTGACCTTTCAGCTCCATTGCTAATGTAATTGTTCTGGTTCAACTTCTCATCATCTCTCACACAAATTACTTTAAAAGCCCTAGGAATTGTTTCTAAGTTAGGCAGGCTAAGTACTAAACTATTCTATATACTATAGATAGCAACTACTTTAAAGTACAAAATTATTAAATTATTAGGTAGTTTACTTTCCTACCTAAAAATTAGAGGATAGCTCCCACTTTAGAAGAAAAGTTTCCTTCTGAAGCCAATTTACTCCAGTTTTTAAAAGCAACTTTGCTCAAAGAAAAATGGCAAAAAAGAAAAGATAAAAAAGAAAGCCACGATTATGAAGGTTCCAGAAGAATGATGGAAGATTGAGGAATGCCATCCAAAAGGATGAGCTTTGGCAAGCAGAGAGAAGGGAAAAGCATATCCTATATATATGATGCAGGGTAATGAAACATAGTAAGAGGCAGGGGGGTATTTCATGTTCTGAATTCTGAATCTATTTGTTCAGAATAATTCCATTTGTTCAGAGTGTGGGGAAGAGGCACATTGAAGAGCTAGAGAAAAGATAACAGGAATCAGGTAAGGGTCCTGTGCAAAGCAGACCATGTCAATACTTTACATGAAAGCTTATTCTTACATAGGAGACATAAAACTGACAGATACGACTGTATTTCTAAACTGTAGCTCCGGTACAGCTATGGAGGATAGTTTGGAACAGAGGAAAACAATAAAGGGAGATTACTTAAGAGGATTTCACATGCTAGCAAGGTAATGCTCAAAATCCTTCAAGCTAGGTTTCAACAGTACGTCCACTGAGAACTTCCAGATGTATGAACTGCATTCAGAAAAGGCAGAGGAACCAGAGATCAAATTGCCAACATCTGTTTGATCACAGAAAAAGCAAAGGAATTCCAGAAAAAAACATCTGCTTCATTGATGATGCTAAATCCTTTGATTGTGAGGATCACAACAAACTCTGTAAATTACACAGAGATGGGAATACACAGAAATGGGAATACCAGAACACCTTACCTACCTCCTGAGAAACATGTATGCAGGTTAAGAAGCAACAGAACTGAACATGGAACAATGGGAGATTGTTCCAAATTGCTCCCAATTGTTTCCAAATTGGGAAAGGAGTATGTCAAGACTGTATATTGTCACCAAGCCTATTTAATTTATATGCAGAGCGCGTTATGAGAAATGCTGGGCTGGATGAAGCACAAGCTGGAATCAAGATTGCTGGGAGAAATACCAACAACCTCAGATATGCAGATGATACCACTCTAATGGCAGAAAAGGAAGAGAAACTAAAGAGCCTCTTATTGAGGGTAAAAGAGGAGAGTGAAAAAGCTGGCTTAAAACTCAACATTCATAAAACTAAAACCATGGCTTCCAGTCCCATCACTTCATGGCAAACAGATGGCAAAACAACAGAAACAGCAAGAGACTTTATTTTCTTGGGCTTTAAAAGCACTGCGGACAGTGACTGTAGTCACAAAATTAAAAGACATTCACTCCTTGGAAGAAATGCTATGACAAACCTAGACAGCATATTAAAAAGCAGAGACATCACGTTGCTGACAAAGGTCCATATAGTCAAAGCTATGGTTTCACCAGTAGTCATGTACAGATGTAGAGTTGGACCATAAAGAAGGTTTTTCCAGTAGTCAGGTACAGATGTAGAGTTGGACCATTAAGAAGGTTGGACCATAAAGAGCACTGAAAAATTGATGCTTTCAAACTGTGGTGCTGGAGAAGACTCTTGAGAGTCCCTTGGACAGCAAAGAGATCAGACCAGTCAATCCTAAAAGAAATTAACCTTGAATATTCACTGGAAGGACTGATGCTGAAGCTGAAACTCCAATACTCTGGGCACCTGATACGAAGAACTGACTCATTGGAAAAGACCCTGATGCTGGGAAGATTGAGTGCAAGACAAGAAGGAGGTGACAGAGGATGAGATGGCTAGACGGCATCACCGACTCAACACACATGAGCTTGAGCAAACTCAGAGAGACAGTGGAGGACAAGGGAAGCCTGGTGTGCTACAGTCTAATGGGTCACAAAGAGCTGGACACGACTTAGCAACTGAAAAGTTAAGGTGTAAGACTCTCACTTTCTCACAGTGAAATAAATACTTCACCACCCTGGTATTTTCTAGAAACTCTCCCTTAAAAGAGCAAGAGCAAAAATCAAAAACTCTAACTCCATGACTATAATACATAAATATGGAAAGCAGATGAAAGAGTGATACATGACTTAGCAAAGAGAAGTAAAGAAACATCAAACCCACAGGATCTGCAGAGGGAGATACCAAAGCAACGCAGGGAAGTTTTCTCATAGAATCCAAGAACAACTCAGAAAGTGTGGGCAACAGACCAAATGGAAGCTGGGAGGAACCAGAGACAAGAGCTATAGAATTCCTTGTCTCCCACTCATACCATCAAAAGCCTGGAAATACAGACCAGGGAAATTCCAGACTGAGAGTTACCAGTCAGGCAGGAGGGTGGAGGCATAAGAATGAAAATGAGAAGTTAAATATTATGCATCTTGAAGTTGAGACTTCAGCAACTGTCTTCCTCTATTGGCGTTCTTTCTCCTTCAGAAATGCAGGAGTATATTTCCCCCAGCCTCATTCCAGCCTCATTCCAGAACTGGAAAGTCTTTCTCTGACAACAGTAGTTATTTCTAAGACCAAAGACATCAGAATTTAAGGTACCCAACCAGCTGGCCAGTGGGGGACCTATAATTAGTCCCAGAAGACAATAAGAAATGTGTGGATGTGTGAACACAGCTTTATAGTGTCTCACACTTGGTGCATACAGAGTTGAAGCCTACAATACATTTGATAAAACCCTCTAAAATAAAATGCAGACACCAGATGGGCAGATAAAAGAGTCAGAATAAAATACTGTAAAAGGCAGGAGTAGACTAAAACTTCAAGGAAGTTATAATATTGGTGTCTACCACTTAGTAGACACCCAAAAAAGTCTGGCTTTCAGTCTTTCAAGCCATCTGTATGCAATTCATATAGATGATATATACATGATGCTTTCAGTTTTATATTTTAAGAAAACATAAATATTTCTTAATTGTTCAAAATATCTGATTTTTGGCTGCAAAGAAGAAAATACCTTAATGATGATTAGTACACTTCTGGTACATGTCACATATATTACTAATAATTCATTCCATATGAAGGGATTACCAGTCTTAAATAAACATGATTAAAATTCATATACATGCAAAAATACCACTTTCCATTATTTCTGCACTTAGTGTTTCATGTTCTTTGAGAGTTATTTCCTATATAAGACTACAATACACCTAGACCGCCTACTGTATTTAATTTGAGCATAAGCCGGATGGACTAAATCATCATCAATATTCTCAAATCTCGTGCTTGCAACCCTATGGATCCCAGTGGCATGTTTTTGGTATGAAGCTGTCAAATGCACCCCTTGACTTTTCTTAGTCAAGGGGTGAATTTTACTGAATTTACTGAAACAAATTATATTGATATTTTCATTTACAATTGCATTTATCTGCTTAACTTAATACCAAAAATTATTAGCTTGGAATCTAATGACCTCTCCCTATAGGCATACCTCTGAGATTTTGTGGGTTCCATTCTAGAGTACCTCAGTAAAGCAAGTGTCTCAACAAAGCAGGTCAGAGGAATTTTGTTATCCAGTGCATATAAACGCTACATTTACACTATGCTGTAGTTTATTAAGTGCAATAGCCATTAAGTCGAAAAAATTTACATACCTTAAATGAAAAACACTTTATTGCTAAAAATTCTATCATCTGAGCCTTCAGCGAGTCATATACTTTTTCAGTAGCAACATCGAAAAAAATCACTGATCACAGATTATCATAACACATGTAGTAATAATGAAAAAGGCTGAAATATTGCAAGAAATACCAAAATGTGACACAAAGACATGAAGTGAAAAAATATTACTGGGAAAGCTTGATGCAGGGTTGTTTCACACCTACAATTTATAAAAAACCTATTACCGGTGAAATGCAATAAAGTGAAACAACAAAACGAGATATGCCTCATTGATATTGGGAATAAGAAAATCTTAGATGGGCAGGGACAGACATAATGTAATGCAAAAGGAAAACCTGGTGACACTCTAGCCACCCAGCTCCTTTGTCCAAATCATCATTTCCCACAGTCTTGTAAGGGTTCCCTGGCATCCGTTTGCAGTCATGTGTTACTGATCCATTTTAGCACCGCAAATGCACTGACTGCTTCGGCTTTTGAGTCGTATTTTCTCCTCCACTTAAGGTTTTAAGTGTGACCATCATCCTGGGCAATTTCCTCATGAGTGGGTAATCCATAAAGCACTGCCAGAAATTTAATATATAAATAAGAAGCATCTACCCGGGACAGAAGAACTATATAAAAAAGATATTCATGACCCAGATAACCGTGATGGTGTGATCACTCACCTAGAGCCAGACATCCTGGAATGAGAAGTCAAGTGGACCTTAGGAAGCATCACTACAAACAAAGATAGTGGAGATGATGGAATTCCAGTTGAGCTATTTCAAATACTAAAGGATGATGCTGTAAAAGTGCTGCACTCAATATGCCAGCAAATTTGGAAAACTCAGCAGTGGCCACAAGATGGGAAAATGTCATTTTTCATTCCAATCCCAAAGAAAGGCAATGCCAAAGAATGCTCAAGCTACCACACAATTGCACTCATCTCACACACTAGCAAAGTAATGCTCAAAATTCTCCAAGCCAGGCTTCAACAGTACGTGAACTGTGAAATTCCAGATGTTCAAGCTGGTTTTAGAAAAGGCAGAGGAACAAGACGTCAAATTGCCAACATCCGTTGGATCATCGAAAATGCAAGAGAGTTCCAGAAAAACATCTACTTCTGCTTAATTGACTATGCCAGAGCCTTAGACCGTGTGGATCACAACAAACTGTGGAAAATTTTTCAAGAGATGGAAATACCAGACCACCTGGCCTGCCTCCTGAGAAATTTGTATGCAGGTCAGGAAGCAACAGTTAGAACTGGAAATGGAACAACAGACTGGTTCCAAATTGGGAAAGGAGTATGTCAAGGCTGTATATTGTCACCCTGTTTATTCAACTTATATGCAGAGTACATCATGCGAAATGCCAGGCTGGATGAAACACAAGCTGGAATCAAGATTGCCAGGAGAAATATCAGTAACCTCAGATATGCAGATGACACCACCCTTATGGCAGAAAGTGAAGCAGAACTAAAGAGCCTCTTGATGAAAATGAAAGAGAAGAGTGAAAAAGTTGGCTTAAAACTCAATATTCAGAAAACTAAGATCATGGCATCCGGTCCCATCGCTTCATGGCAAATAGATGGGGAAACGATGGAAACAGTGAGACTTTATTTTTTTTGGCTCCAAAATCAATGCACATGGTGACTACAGCCATGAAATTAAAAGACGCTTGCTCCTTGGAAGAAAACCTATGACCAACCTAGACAGCATATTAAAAAGCAGAGACATTACTTTCCTGACAAAGGTCCGTCTAGTCAAAGCTATGGTTTTTTCCAGTAGTCATGTATGGATGTGAGAGTTGGACTATAAAGAAAGCTGAGCACCGAAGAATTGATGCTTTTGAACTGTGGTGTTGGAGAAGACTCTTGAGAGTCCCTTGGACTGCAAAGAGATCCACCCAGTCCATCCTAAAGGAAATCAGTCCTGAATATTCATTTGAAGGACTGATGCTAAAGCTAAAACTTCAATACTCTGCCACCTGATGTGAAGAACTGACTCACTGGAAAAGTTCTTGATGCTGAGAAAGATTTAAGGCGGGAGGAGAAGGGGACGACAGAGGATGAGATGGTTGGATGGCATCACCGACTCAATGGACATGAGTTTGAGTAAACTCCAGGAGTTGGTGATGGACAGGGAGGCCTGGAGTGCTGCAGTCCATGGGGTCACAAAGAGTCAGACACAACTGAGCGACTGAACTGAACTGAACTGACCCTGTTTTAAATTCACAGTGCTTTTTTTTAAATGATATTTCCTTCCATAGAGAATATGACATCTTGTAAGTTTTTTTTTTTTTCTTTAAAAAGGAGTTGGATCGTATAATCATACAGTGCAATTCTGGTACTTTTTTTTTTTTCTCACTTAACTTCAATCGTATTTCCACTGCTACCAGCAGTGTGACTAAAAAAAAGGGCTTTATAGTATTCTTTCTCCAAGACATAGTATCTATTGATAATATTGTTGAGAGTAAGGCACATGTTAAATGGTTTCACTAATCAATCCTCAAAGCTCCCTAAGAGGAAGATACTATTATTCCATTTCAGACATGAGGATCTTGAAACAGAGAGGTGAAGTACTTTCCCCAGGTCTCAAGAGCAAGGGTGCCAAATAACCCAGATATTCTGTCTCAGAATCTGTACTCTTAGCTCACACTAAAGGAAATATCTCACTTACGAGCTTTCTTAATTCTGGCCTCCTATAGTTATTTCCATTGCATGTGACATGCATCTCAAAATATGAGGAAAAATCTCCTTTATTTGACTGCTACAACATCTGGCATTTATAGAATGCTCTTTGGGGAATCCTAACAGCTTGCAAAATTCTAATAATCCAGGTGGTAACATGAGCTAAAATCTGCATATCAGAACCAGTTAAGAGAACTTTTTCTAGGGGAAAAAAAGCATAATACTTGAAATTCTCTTACCTTTTTATCTCAGTCTGATAATTGATGTAATTTAAATTCAAGGTAAATATTAGCAAGCAGCCTTCAAAGACCAAATAATATGGCAGAAAAATATGTGTAAGAAAATCATATTAATGAAACACAAAATTAAAAGAGCATAAATCTCTATTAGTCTTAGCTATTCACAGTTTCTAGGCTTCTGACCCAGATATTTCTCTTCATGTACCTATAATTATTAGTGAAGAATTGACTGATAGAAATATTAAACATAGCCCAGTAATTCTCGAAGTACTATGGTCCCTATGCCAACATTCTCAGAGTCATCTAGGAACTTGCTAGAAGAGAAAATTATCAGTTGTCACTGGAGAGCCACTAACTCAGAACTCTGAAGGTGGAGCCTATAATCTGAGTTTTAACAACCCCCTCAGGTGCTTTTGATGCATGCTAACATTTGAGAACCACTGGCACAGACAATGATGTTCACACATAAAAATTGTTTTATTTCTAGTACTTTAAACTGTGTTTCAATGTGAAGAGAATGTCATTTCTAAGTAAATTAAAAGTAACAAAAGACTTATGGCTTATATGGTATTTTCCTTTAGCTCCTAAACTACTTCTGCTACCAAAACAACAATAACAACCACAAAAACCTCACAATGAGCCCAGAAAATACTGACTGTAAATGCTCTCTGCAAACCATTCAATTCTATATTAAAATCTTTACATTTTTAGTAATAAAAGTAGGCATCTATTTCAAAGTTTTTTTCAAGGTTAAAAATAATTATTTAGAAGAAAGTGAACAAGAGGTGGTTTGTATTTACTTAGACTAAAAACATAAACTTGGAAGCTGAGAGAGACACTTCCTGCTGTGCTAAAAACCTGCAATGAAAAGTAATGGAAAGAAAAGTGCATCACCCCAGGGTCCCTAATACATCCATTCAGTCACTGCTAGTCTGTAGGAGTGAAATTCCTGGGGGAAAATAGAGACTTTTGAAAATACTTTTGTTTTGTGCCGTTTTCTTTTTTGTCATTTTCACATTAATTCTAAGCCAATACAACACTATTTGGAAGATTTGGGGGCATATGCTATTTTCATAAATATTTGACAATTTTGAAATTGTCAATTACAATAGCATATACATATATGTGTGTATGTACGTGACACATGGTGAGATCTCTCATGTAGTCGGCTGTTTGCTAAGGACACTGTGATGGATCCAGTTTATATTCCAACAGACAGAATTACTTATCAGCTTCCTGCAGGTGGTTTCTCTCCGGTGACATGCTATAGCTCCAAATCACCACAGGTAGGGGCTAGAGCCACATAACTCCAAGACCATCAGCCAGAGTACAGCCACCATACAGCTTTGTCACACTGCAGAGTAACCTGCTTACATACTGGGACAACCACACTAGTGGCTTTTGACCCATAAGAGAGCCTAAAGGTTTTAGAAGCTATCACATTAACAGTCACCACATACGTCTCCAAATTTCATTATGAAATCCTTTCATTTTCCATGTACCCAACAGCTAGGTTGCTAAGGATTCAATTTAAATCCCTTACAAATTATTACAATACATTAAGTAAAATGGAAAAAGAACACCAAATAGGCAGACTGCTCATTATATGAATTCATACTGTATTTATATATGAATGCCAGGTAGCAAATAGAAATCAAAGATTCTAATTTGGTCAATATTTCAAGTTCAAGCTCCAAACCAAATTTTACAATCTGTTTCCTTATGCACCCATTCCAGTAATTGGAATGCACCCATTCCAGTAACCTGTTCCCCACGAGGTATGTGAAACATGGTCTAGATCATTCAGTCCACATGGATGGACTCAGGAAGCAAAATTTCTCACTAAGCAGGGAAGCTGATCTCAGTTGATGTTGTTTTCTAACTTCCAACCCCTCTGAGAAAAAAAAAAATTTTTTTGAAGGGTTTCAGAAGTGGAGCCTGGAGTCAGAAATTCTGGGCTTCTTTCCCAGTCCCACCACTTACTACTGGATCTCGAGTTTCCTGCTCTTTAATGCGGGGATCATATCCTTATCTACCCTGCCTATCTCAAAGGATTATTGTGAGGATTAACTGTAATAGAAAACATTTGCAAAAGCAAAATATATTATCCAAAAAAAGGCATCATTATTATAAGCCATGAAACATGTTACCCATGAATTACATTTAAAAACATATTCCCCCAAAACAAACATACAACCATTTCAAAGAACTATTGTGCGTGTATATTGAGGTCAACTATGTTTTAGTTTTTAACTGCATTAATGAGACACAGAATCTAATTTATTTCCACAAAATACCCTTAACTCAAATTTTTTCTTTGCCCATATCTGATACATTTCCTAGTCTCTTCCAAAAAAGGTCACACATTAGCTGTGTATTCTGACAATGGATGATTGTTATGTGGAGCTGACCCAACCAAGGATGCCCTTCCAGCTGCTTCCTGATTAGAAGTGTCCCCACTCCTACCCCTTGTCAGGGAATCTATTATACTTTAGCTACTGTTCACCAAAATCAGTTTTCCAGCTTTCATGGATAAGATGTCTTCTAGCAAGCAGCTTCTCACACAGAAACCCCACTTCCAGCTCTCCTTTCCTTGGATTTAGGTAGGAAAATTTGCACTAGTTCTTACCAATGGGATGTGAACTGAAGTAATATTCATCTCTTCCAAGCCTGGCCTATAAAAACATCCTATTACCTGTTCTCTATCCTTTTTTTTCACCCTCAAGGCAGCTAGAAGTTCATATCTAGGTGGAACATGATGAGAATGGCAGAGCTACCATTAGTATTAGTTCTTGAGAGTCCAGAACAGAATATCCTGACTCCACGTCCAACAAGCAGAAAACATCTTGGATAGAAGGAGTGAGAAAGAAATACATACCATGCTAAGCTACTGGAATTAGCTGTTTGTTACAGACTGGTGTTAATTTAAATTAAATCTCTCTGCAGTGAAAGATTCATCACAGAACAGCTCCCATGTGTCCCAGAATCTGATGATGAGGCCAAGAGAGGGAAACAGGAAATATTGCTATTCTATTTTCCTTTCCAGAGACCACTGTCCTGTACCCAAAGTCCTTATGAAGGACTTTCTCCTCTTGATAATCTTTTCATTAATTCGTGTCATATATATCATCCGAAAACTTACCACTCCACCACTAGGAATACTTATCTCTTCCTTATGAAGTTCTGAGCTTGGACCCTCAGCAATTCCATTCAACTTGTTGCTACTGGTCCTGGGGTGGGAATGTGGGCATAGATTGGTCAAACTTCCATACCTGATATCCTTAGTAGTTGGTATAACAGCTTTTTGTGGACATGAGCTTTTTTTTTTTTTTTTTTAATAAATGGGCTTCCCAGGTGGTTCAGTGATAAAGAAGCCTCCTCCAATGCAAGAGACTCAGGTTCAATCCCTGCTTCAGGAAGATCCCCTGGAAAAACAAATGGTGACCCACACCAGTATTTTCGCTTGGGAAATACCATGGACAGAGGAGCCTGTTAGGCTATGGTTCACGGGGTCACAAAGCCGGACCTGACTTAATGACTCAACAACAACAACAACAACAATTTTAAATTGAACTATTAAATACATGTAAAATCCTTATTTTGCTTTACAGTTTACAAATGGCTCATCTCATTTATTCCTCATAATACTCTTTTGAGTTGAACAGAGTAGATGTTATGGAATTCCCAGGTGGTGCTAGTGGTAAAGAATCTTCCTACCAATGCAGAAGACTTCCTTGGGTCGGGAAGATACCCTGGAGAAAGGCTCGACAACCCACTCCAGTATTCTTGCCTGGAGAATCCTACAGACAGAGGAGTCTGGTGGGCTATGGTCCATAGGGTCGCAAAGAGTAGGACATGACTGAAGTGTCTTAGCAGCAGCATCTGCAGCTGGTATTATAGTCATGGTCCTACTTTACAGACCTATGGAAGGGGTAATACAGTTTTAGGAGTGCTGTTTGGAAAAATTACCCATCATTTATAACATTGTTTCTATGGCAATGGTGGTTCCAAATATCAATAAAATGTACTTTTAAAAATCTGGAAGATGATCAATTTCTAAAGTCATCACTGCTTCCTGTCTATTTTAGTATTGATATGTGTGTGCTTGGGACATTAAATTCAATGGTCTATAAACTATGTTTAAAAAGTAAGCACTGGTTTTTAAAATTCAGAATTCTTTACTATCATAATTAGGTGGTAGAATGCTGGAGTAGTAGGAAGTTTTTTTTTCTCTTTCAATATTTCTCAAATTGGCTTTAGGTTTGCCATACAGCCCTGTAACATTCTGTACTCTTTTTTTAATATGCATTTTATGCCAAGAAAATGTCACATATATTATGAAAAGGGAGAAGAATCAAATCAACAGAATTAGAAATGAAAATGGAGAAATCACAACAAAAAACACAGAAATACAAAGGATCATAAGAGACTACTATCAGCAACTATATGACAATAAAATGGGCAACTTGGAAGAAATGGACAAATTCTTAGAAAAGTATAACCTTCCAAAACTGAACCAGGAAGAAATAGAAAATCTTAACAGACCCATCACAAGCATGGAAATCAAAACTGTAATCAGAAATCTTCCAACAAACAAAAGCCCAGGACCAGATGGATTCACATGTGAATTCTACCAAAAATTTAGAGAAGAGCTAACATCTATCCTACTCAAACTCTTTCAGAAAATTGTAGAGGAAGGTAAACTGCCAAATTCATTCTATGAGACCACCATCACCCTAATTCCAAAACCAGGTAAAGATGTCAAAAAAAAGAGAAAACTACAGTTTAATATCACTGATGAACATAGATGCAAAAATCCTCAACAAAATTCTAGCAATCAGAATCCAACAACATATTAAAAAGATCATACATCATGACCAAGTGGCCTTTACCCCAGGGATGCAAGGGTTCTTCAACATTCGCAAATTAATCAATGTGATACACCACATTAACAAATTGAAAGATAAAAACCATATGATTATCTCAATAGATGCAGAGAAAGTGTTTGACAAATTTCAACATCCATTTATGATAAAAACCCTCCAGAAAGCAGGCATAGAAGGAACATACCTCAACATAATAAAAGCCATATATGATAAACCCACAGCAAACATTATCCTCAATGGTGAAAAATTGAAAGCATTTCCCCTAAGGTCAGGAACAAGACACTACTATTGCCCACCACTACTATTGGAAAATATACCCATCATTTATAACACCGTTTCTATGGTGTTAGTGCCTGTCACTACTATTCAACATAGTTTTAGAAGTTTTAGCCACAGCAATCAGGGAAGAATAAGGAATAAAAGGAATCCAGATTGGAAAAGAAGTAAAACTCTCACTGTTTATGGATAACATTATCCTCTACACAGAAAACCCTAAACACAACACCAGAAAATTACTAGAGCTAATCTATGAATATAGTAAAGTTGCAGGATATAAAATTAACACACAGAAATCCCTTGCATTCCTATACACTAACAATGAGAAAACAGAAAGAAAAATTAAGAAAACGTTTCCATTCACCATTGCAATGAAAAGGACAAAACACTTAGGAATAAATCTACCTAAGGAAACAAAAGACCTATATATAGACAACTATAAAACACTAATGAAAGAAATCAAAGATGACATAAATAGATGGAGAAATACACCATGTTCATGGATTGGAAGAATCAATATAGTGAAAATGAGTATACTACCCAAAGCAATCTATAGATTCAATGCAATCCCTATCAAGCTACCAATGGTATTTTTCAGGGAACTAGAACCAATAATTTCACAATTTGTATGGAAATAGAAAAAGCAATCTTGAGAAAAAAGAATGGAACTGGAGGAATCAACCTGCCTGGCTTCAGACTATACTACAAAGCTACAGTCATCAAGACAGTATGGTACTGAAACAAAGACAAAAATAAAGATCAGTGGAACAAAATAGAAAGCCCAGAGATAAATCCATGCACCTATGGACACCTTATCTTTGACAGAGGAGGCAAGAATATACAATGAAGAAAAGACAATCTCTTTAACAAGTGGTGCTGGGAAAACTGGTCAACCACTTGTAAAAGAATGAAACTTGAACACTTTTTAACACCATATACAAAATAAACTCAAAATGGATTAAAGATCTAAATGTAAGACAGAAACTATAAAACTCCTAGAGGAAAACATAGGCAAAACACTCTCTGACATAAATCACAGCAGGATCCTCTATGAGCCACCTCCCAAAGTAATGGAAATAAAAGCAAAAATAAACAAATGGGACCTAGTTAAACTTAAAAGCTTTTGCACAATGAAGAAACTATAAGCAAAGTGAAAAGACAGCCTTCAGAATGGGAGAAGATAATGGCAGATGAAGCAACAGACAAAGAATTAATCTCAAAAATATATAAGCAGCTCATGCAGCTCAATTCCAGAAAAATAAATGACCCAAACAAAAAATGGGCCAAAGAACTAAATAGATATTTCTCCAAAGAAGACATACAGATGGCTAACAAACACATGAGAGATGTTCAACATCACTCATTATCAGAGAAATGCAAATCAAAACCACAATGAGGTACCATTTCATGCTGGTCAGAATGGCTGCTATCAAAAAGTCTACAAACAATAAATGATGGAGAGGTTGTGGAGAAAAGGGAACTCTCTTACACTGTTGGTGGGAATGCAAACTAGTACAGCCACTATGGAGAACAGTGTGGAGATTCCTTAAAAAAACTGGAAATAGAACTGCCATGCTACCCAGCAATCCCACTGCTGGGCATACACACCGAGGAAACCAGAATTGAAAGAGACACGTGTACCCCAGTGTTCATCACAGCACTGTTTACAATAGCCAGGATGTGGAAGCAACCTAGATGTCCATCGGCAGACGAATGGATAAAAAAGCTGTGGTACATATACACAATGAAATATTACTCAGCTATTAAAAACGAATGCATTTGAATCAGTTCCAATGAGGTGGATGAAACTGGAGCCTATCATACAGAGTGAAGTAAGTCAGAGAGAAAAACACCAATATAGTATAATAAAACATATATATGGAATTTAGAAAGATGGTAACAATGACCCTATATGTGAGACAGCAAAAGAGACACAGATGTAAAGAACAGACTTTTTGACTCTGTGGGAAAAGGTGAGGGTGGGATGATTTGAGAGAATTGCATTGAAACGTGTATATTACCATATGTGAAACAGATCACTAGTCCAGGTCCGATGCATGAGACAGGGTGTTCAGGGCTGGTGCACTTGGATGACCCTGAGGGATGGGATGGGGAGAGAGGTGGGAGGAGGGTTCAGGTTGGGGGATACATGTACACCCGTGGCTGATTCATGTCAATGTATGGCAAAAACCACCACATTATTGTAAAGTAACTAGGCTCTAATTAAAATAAATTAAGTTTTAAAAAATTTCTCAAATTGGCTTCAGTTTTGCCATACACCCCCGTAACATTCTGTACACTTTTTTTAACATGCCCTGTGTGCCAAGAAAATGTCACATATATTATGACATAGAGTATTTAAAAATAAGTATTAAAATAAATACCCAAGAGGTAAATTATTATTACTAAATAAGATTCACTCACCCTAGGAAATATTAAGTAGCCATAAAAAATAGAAATTATGATGCTTGTATACCAAAATATGAAAGCATAACGTAAAAAAAGTAGAATATAAGGCAATCTTAAGATGTGCATGTAGAAAATACTGCTGCAAATACAAAGTATAATAGTAGTTGTAATGAGGGTGATCAGACTTACAGAGTTTTCTCTATATTTAACAAAACTCTATAATATATTTCTTATATATTTAAAACTGATTTCAAAGCATCACCTCACAGGTGGTATAAGAAGATTAGTAAGAGTTCTTTACAAGCACTGTTTGGTCTTCTGGAAAAAAGATGCAGTGAGACTTTGAATTCAGAACAGTTATATGAACACACATTATGACATCACTTCTATAGAGAGAACCACAGGTAACAAGAGGGGTTTAGGACCACATACAGATTGAGGGACATATACCAAAGCGACAAGAGTGAGGAAAAATATGGACAAAGGTATGAGCAAAAGTTGGCATGTGGTCTGAAAGGGCGTAGCACTTTGGGGTGGTCCATTTATGTCCAGAAGCTAAGACCAACATTGTGGAGGATGAAAATGGGAGGCAGGCACAGGGTAACTGGAAAAGTCAGAAGAAACACTGATGAGGAAATCTTCCTGGAAGTAGAGGAGTGTAGAAAGTCGAAGAACTAACATATCAAGCGGAGAAGGCAATGGCAACCCCACTCCAGTACTCTTGCCTGGAAAATCCCATGAACAGAGCAGCCTGGTAGGCTGCAGTCTGTGGGGTCGCTAAGAGTCGGACACCACTGAGTGACTTCACTTTCACTTTTTTACTTGCATGCATTGGAGAAGGAAATGGCAACCCACTCCAGTGTTCTTGCCTGGAAAATCCCAGGGACGGAGGAGCCTGGTGGGCTGCCGTCTATGGGGTCGCACAGAGTCGGACACGACTGAAGCAACTTAGCAGCAGCAGCAACATATCAAGTGCTCAGACAAGAGCCAGGATGTTCATAAAAACCCAGTGGCCAGAAAAGCAATTAGGAGACTGAATTTAAATCACTAGCCCACCAAAGGGAAGAAATCTTAAAAACAAAATCCTCTCTGGTTCACAGCTCAGAGATTTTAAAACATGTACTAAGTGGCTTCAGTCGCAGGACTATTTGCAACACTATGGACCATAGCCAGCCAGGCTCCTCTGTCCATGGGATTTCCCAGGCAAGAATATTGGTGTGGGTTGCCATACCCTTCTCCAGGGAATCTTCCTGACCGAGGGATTGAACCTGAGTCTCTTACATCTCCTGAACTGGGAAGCAAGTTCTTTACCTCTAGTGTCACCAGAGAAGCCCTTTTAAAACACAAGAGACAGGCAACCAACCATCCAAAGGTAGCTATTCTGGCATCTTCAGGGAAGGGAGGTAATTGGAACTGATGGCTGAATTACAGATTGTCCTCAGGGCTGACAGAGGTGGGAGCTTTCTCTAAGCAAATGATCAGAAGCTTTTGGACTTGAAGCTGACAGACACACAGATTCAGAGAGAGCTCTAATCTCACCACCCCAGTTTCCACTAAGTCACGAAGGTACTTGCTAGCACAACATTCACTCCCACAAGCTGGACACTTCACAAGTGTTATTTCCTGTACCTTCCAACGGATCCTATGAGATGGACAGTGTTATGCTCTTGGCCTTTGGCATTTGCAGATGTGGAATCTGTAGATGTATGGGGGCTGAATACGCTATGCCAATTTATACAAGGGCTTGGTGTCTGCGGAGGGTCCTGGAACCAATCCATCATGGACATCAAAGTGCTGTTGTTCAGTCACTAAGTCATGTCCAACTCTTTGTGACCTCCATGGACTGTAGCACACCAGGCTTCCTTGTCCTTCACTATCTCCTGGAGTCTACTCATATTCATGTCCATTCAGTCCGTGATGCCATCCAACCATCTTATCCTCTGCCGCCTGCTTTTCCTCTTGTCCTCTGAGGGACAACTGTATTAATTTTACAGAGGAGACAAGTGAGGATCAGACCAGTTTATCAGCCTGCACAAAGTTAATAGCAAGTCACAGAGCCAGATTTGAAACTGTTTCTCTCTATCCTATACCCATATGTTTTCACTGACACCGTACCATCTTCTCTGTTGGCATAAACAAACAAACAAAGAAAAAGGATAATACTAAAAATGTTCAAAATGTCTGTCTTGGTACTACCTTTATATGACCATAAAACAGTTTTCCTTAAGAAAATATCACTTTAACCCTATGTTTTCCAGAAAATTTTTCATCTTTTCATATTATAAGGCTAATGCTAACTCCATGGTAAAGAGACTTAGCTATGAGAAATACTTACTGTTAGACAATCTTTTCCCAAATCAGTTCCAAGCTGCAGCTATCAAGGGCACTGTTTTGTTTTTGTTGTTTCTCTAATATATTTGGATTAACTATGCTTACAATTTGTTGATTGTCCAAACTGCTTATTTCTCTGATGGGGTATATATGGCTAATTCTGGGGTGTAGGATTATAAGTATATTATTTCCACATAGCTATAATTTTTCAACAGTTCTATCAATAGTAAAAGTGAAATTTGATTTTAATCTGTGTCTCCATCAAATATTTGCAGTTGACACGAACTTAGCAGAACATTTATTAATCTCTAATATTTCAAATTAAAATCTGAATAAAAATTAACACTTATAGAATTCTATATCTCTAGATATAGAATATCTCTATATCTCTAGGATACATGACCTCAGTTATTAGATTCACAATGACAAAAAATAAGTCATTCATTAAAAAATAAATAATAACTTTTCTCAAACTAGGCTAAATTTAAAGTTTAGCCTTTGTCAAAAAAATCTGCTGAATATTTCATATAACTCTACTCATAAATTTCAGCTTCTTCACTGGCAGTTGAGTGTCCTTTTCATGTTCTTCTGATGGAATAATTAGAAGTGCTGTTTTCTGACCAAAATTCTCTACTCAGAAATGCCTACAGCATTTCCATTCTCTTTTTTGACAAGGACATAGGCAGGAAACCCAAAGAACCCCAAAAATGACCTTTGAAATTTTAATACTCTCCATATTTTCAAGGTAAAACAATTATCAATGTCACTTGATTCTTTGATAATCTGTCTCTATCAAGACAAGGATAATCTCTTGCAATTGTTTAATATAAGTTTTTTATGACAAATACTGTTGTTAATATTTGAATTTATACTAGCAAATCAAGTAGAAAAAAGTCAAATATTTGGCTATATGAGTGAGAAGGTGTTTAAGCATTGGTACACAAAACTAAGTTCAAATATTTGTGCTTGTCTTTCAGATAGTTCTAATTTTCACACTATATATTTCTCAAAACTTTTATTTTCCACAATACCAAATTAACTATGTTTCCAGAAAAATGCTAAGAAGGAGTTATTTGTCCTATGAAATTTCTAAATAAAAAGTCGTTTAAGACATTTCATTTTATAGTTTGGGGACGTTTTTGTTTTTTATATTTATCTTTTCCATTTTCTTTATGTAAAATGTTAGATTATTCTCAAAACAAATTCCAATTTTTTGGAAGAAAACTGTTTGAATTGGATAAAGTAACTGAAAATTTACATATAACATGAAAGTGAAGTGAAATTGCTCAGTCGTGTCCGACTCTTTGTGACCCCATGGATTGTAGCCTACCAGGCTCCTCCATCCATGGGATTTTCAAGGCAAGAGTACTGGAGTGGGTTGCCATCGACAGAGCAAAATATTTTCTATTCAAATATGAATTATGAATTATAGACTGCATAGTAACGGTAATGATAACAGCAAGATGTATGAATCTTTTACCATGCACTAGGCACTGTGCTATACGCTACATAGGTATACTTAATGTAACTATCAAGACAACACATTAAAGAAATTATTATTACTATCATTTTACAGGTGAGGAAACTAAGGTTTAGAGATGTTAAGCCATTTGCCAAAGTTCACACAGGTAGTAAGTGGCTGAGCAGAATCTCGGGCAAGCCAAAAAAAAAACCTCTGAAACTTTTAACATTATGTTATATTTTAATGTTATATTTTAAATGCATTTGATAAATAGTGCCTAAAATGGTAGTAAGTTCTAAACTTGCTATATTTATAGTATCATTTCCAGAACTGAAATACAAATTAGTGTTCAGTCCCCTCTAGAAAAACATTGCTCATTCTCTTCAAATTCTAACCACACGGCCCCAAGAATGACAAAGGTCACCAGACAATCAAGGCTCAATTAGGTTTTCATGAGGTTGAATAAACAGTGGCCTTTTGAGAGTCAGAATTCTGTTGATCTGCTCAAACAGAAAGCAAATAACATATAAATGCCATTGAGAACACTGCCACGCAGTTAAGCTGAACCCCAGTAGCTGAATGAACTCTGAGCTGCCACGTGAACAAGCTTGGACTATTCTGCTGGATGAGGAAAAACCACGTAGAGAGAAGTTCCAGTCATCCCAGTTTTATCAGCTAAGGAGATTGTGGGCCAGCTTGAGAAGAGTTATCCGACTCTCAAAAACAATCAGCTGTCTGGTAGCTGACCACAAACTTGAGTGACCCATGAAATACAGTTAAACTGCCTGGATGAACCCAAGCCAAACTGTTGACCCACAAAGTTATGAATTAAACAGTTGTTGTCTTAAGATATGGAGTTTGGGTGGACTTTGCAGCAAAAGCTACCAGATACATTTTCCACTAACTCAAAATAGGTTTGGATGTGTTAAAAGAATCAGTCGCTAACAACTCTGGACTAGTTAATATAAAAGGTCCCCATAATATAGACCATAAACACTCTCAGCCAAACAGTTTCTATTTGTGGATCACTGTCTAACAGCATGTAGATGTCATATATGCAAGATGATAGAGTTACTAAAAGAAAACATTCCTGACCATGAAAACTTGTCTAAAGGAAAGGTAACAAAGTGGTGCTAACATATCTCATTTAAGAAGAGCTCTAATAATTAAAGCAAGAGAAATCCCTAGGATTGAGAAAGAAGAGAAAAAAATACCACAATTGACCATTCCATATAGAAAGCCAGAATATTGTTCTTTAGGTATAAGTTCAAGTGCTAATGCTTAATTTTGATTACTTCAATCTGGACTTTATATAGTTTGTTGGCCCTTGTGCTAGGAAAAAAAAAAATGATGCTGAATATGTACAGGTGAATGAAAGTTTTTCAAAATGCCATCACATGCTTTCCACGTTTAAGAAGAGATACTACAGATTAAAGGTCACTGCCTTTGGATGCAAAAATCACAGTATGAGTCAGGATCTATTCATGAAAACAGTAATTTAATCACTCTAGAGAAACTGAAGCTTCTCTGGTAGCTCAGACTGTAAAGAATCTGCTTGCAATGCAGGAGACCTGGGTTCCATCCCTGGGTCAGGAAGATCCCCTGGAGGAGAAAATGACAACCCACTCCAGTATTCTTCCCTGAAAATCCCATGGACAGAGGGGCTTGGTGGGCTACAGTCCACGGGGTCACAAAGAGTCAGACACGACTGAGCATGCATGCATGCACTAGAGTAGCAGAACTGAAGAACTGAATTTATGGCCACTGAATAGCCATAAAGACAAATAAGGAATGCTTAATCCTGATTTTAAAAGAGCAGGAAGTTACTATCACCTCTATAGCAGAGGGGAAATAGGGTGTGGTATTGCTGATCCTAGAACCTGACTTTGCTAATAAAAGCTACAATTGGAGAGAGATGAGACCACAGTGCAAAAAATGCCAACCTACTACCCATAGGTGTTCAAAGATTAAAATATATTGAATATAACAGACAAAAAGATAATAGGTAGATTTTGCATTTTAGACTTTTTTAAAAACGCTGACTCAAATCTGTGGAAAACCTGCCTCCCTCCTATTTCAACAAATGCCTAATAGCCTTTCTCTGTTACTAATACAATCTTTACACTTTCTGTCCCTTTCCTGCTGTGATTAACCATTCCTTCCTCTTTGCTTTGGTACCTTTTAGTTGAAGGAAGTGGACTCCCACAAAATACAACCAGAAAGGAGCCTTAGTGTTTCCCTTCAAAACATTTTTCTGGATTTGTTCTTTCCTCTTCCTTGAACTAAATTTTGGACCAGTAGTACATAACTTCCAATGATTCCCAAATAATAAATAGTCCTTTAGGTATGCAATTAAATAAAGTGAAAGTGTTAGTTGCTTAGTTGTGTCCAGCTCTTTGCAAACCCATGTAGCTCACCAGGCTCTTTTGTCCATGGGATTCCCCAGGCAAGAATACTGGAGTGGGTAGCCATTCACTTCTCTAGAGGATCTTCCTGACCCAGGGATCAAATCCAGGTCTCCTACGTTGCATGCAGATTCTTTACCACTAAGCCACCAGGGAAGCCGTATCATTAAATAAAAAATTGGTGCAGTTTAAGTATCCCATAAGTCCTATCCAGCTTCAGGACATTGGATCCACTTCTTTTTTGCCTTTATATCAATTAATCATTCACCTAACCAGTCATTTATTCCCTTAACCATTTCATTCATGTCTTATGCTCAAATCATCATCTCAGAGAGGCCTTACTTAAATTTCTTAATAAAATACTCTCGCCAATGCAACTCTGTCATAGCCTAACTCCATATATATTTTTCTCCAAGTACTTAACATTACCTGATACCCTATAGATTTTCCTCCAAATTACCTCCACGCTCTCATTAGAATGTAAGTTTCATGTCATTTAGCATGGCCTTGTTCACTGATATATCTCCTGTGGCTTAGACCAGGTCTAGCCTATAGGAAGTCCTTGATAAATTTGATAGGGTAAAATGAATGAATGAAGAATGAATGTGGCCACAGAGTATACATAGCAAACTTCTTACCAATTTTACAACTTCTTTGTCTTTATAGCTCTACTGGAGAAGATAATGATGCAGTCAATTTAATTATTTCTCAAAGATAAAGTGATAATCTTCAAAGATCAGAGGAAATTTACCCTCCTGGTCTTGAGCAAATTTTATAGATATAAAATGGCAAAAAAAAAAAAAAAAACATAAAAAGAAGACACTCTTCAGCTAAATTACTTGATTCTGGCTGGAAGAACTTTTCTTTCATTTAACATGAAGAGACCCAGTGGGAAATCCCTGGCTTGCATGTCTGTTTTTGTCAAACATTCAACAGTAACTGATAATCTCTACATCTGTTATTTATTTGACAAATCTCCAGAGGGCCATACAAGTGGAAATTTCAGAAAAGCCCTAAACAAACTCCACGGCACTATGCAATGCCAGGAAGAATTTTTAGCCATTCTATAAATGTTAGGTTTAATTTAATCTGCACATAGATGACTACTTACCTATGCATTGTTCTGCATAAAGCATATAATGTGAAATTCTGTCATGTGCTACTATTGTATTTAAAAATAAAAGTTAATTACACATTGAAATTAAGCCTCTTGACTCAGGGAGGAGGCAAAAGTCAAGGAAAATTTGCAGCTGGTCGGGAAGTAAATCCAGGGTGGAGAAATTTTTGCAGAGCTCAGGAAGAGAGGAGGATTGTAAGGCATGAAGGAAAATGTTTAGATTTTATTATGGTGTTTTCGAGATTCTGACAGCTGGAATCAAAAAGATGCAAGATATCCTTTAAACATACATTGCATAACTAAACTAAATGATCTTCAGAAATTAATGAGCTGCATTTGGTTTGGATTTTTAAAAGCCATTTAAATGACTTACACTGTAAAATAATACGCATGCTGCAACACACACTAGGGATAAAGTGGAAAAACACCAGATCCTGAAACAAAGACTAAGCACCTACACATTTCTTAACTTGGTAACAGGTTTAAGTTTATTGTTTTGAATTTTAAGTATCTGTTTTCCGAATAAGAACAGATATCTGAAAATTTCTTTTTAAAACTATTCAACATCTGTTTCAGTCTACAACAGACTAGGCAAGACTCCATGGATTGTCACTCCATATTTGTGCAAGGACAAGACAACAAAAGCAAGATATACAGGCTTTCCCACAGGGCATGAGCTAGCCTTTTGAGGGAATTTAATCTGTGCCTATGATCATAATTTATTTTAATGGTATCCCCCAAACGAGAGGTTATCCTTCAAGTATGACTTTTAGATAAAAGCAAAATCATTTATTTTATAATTTCATGACACAGAAACGTTTGTAGCAAAACACTAGAGAGCACCTCTCCCTAAGATATCAAAGCAGCGGCTAAACTCAGAGGCCAGCTGAAGTACCGGCAGTAGAGATCATCTTGTACCTCCCCAAACATCTTACACCTTCCCACATGATTGATGAGTGAATCAAGGATTGAAGTTTCTAATAGTGAACCAAAGGCATGCTCTCTTCACATGCCAGTAAGACCAATAAGGATTCATCTGCAGAAGAGATCATTACATGATTCTCTCCTGAAGCAGCTTAAGAAGTTGGCGTAGCTACAAAATGTGAAAATTATGGGACACATGAACCAGCTACACATCTGTTGTAATTTTCATTCAATTAACAGCAGAACATCTTACAATCTTGACTTGGCTTCCTTAAAATGTCATGGCTTAGAGGTAAAGAGCGACCTCTGCACTGGAAATGATTAAGGCCCACAAAGGGTTAGGAGAAAAATTAACATTCAATAAATCTGTATTGAATTCTAGGCATAGTGCTAAAAAAAAAGCTGCCTGAGAAATACAAGATCCACATCAGACTTAAAAAGAGTATGTACAACAAACAGAAAGAAGAGGCACAGAACTAAGAAAATACTTTAAAGATCATCTATAAAAATGTCTGAAGCCCAGCATAAGATGAGAATTGTGCAAACATTTTAAGTAGTTATATTTAGACATAGAACTTAAGTGAGAGAAGATAAAAAACACGCAAATCCCAATTTGCTTTCCTGAATTGAGAGTCTAATCTGCCAAAAACCTACAACCTAAGTCAAATGATCATAACTAAAAAAGCCGAGCTAATATTGTAATATAAAACTTTGAATTAAGCCTAGGACATAGGTAAATACTAGGTAATTGTTAGCTATGATAATTCTCATAATCTTCCATCTTATTCAAATATGTTAATCTTCTAGTGGTTTACCAGATGGGGCATACAAGGTGCAGGGGCTGTTTAGGGTTTTTTACCCATAACCCAGTCACCATAGTGACTTGAGCTCCATTGGACACAGAGGGGCATGTGGACTTCCCTTCCGTCCCTTCCTTCAGTGTGGCTAAGTGGTTCGAAGTAAAAGTATATATGTACATGTGCTAAATAATTGGGCTTCCCTGGTGGTTTAGTCAGTAAAGAATCCGCTTCAATATGGGAGACCAGAGTTCAATCCCTATGTTGGGAAGATCCCCTGAAGAAGGAAATGGCAACCCACTCCAGTATTCTTGCCAGGAAAAACCCATGGACAGAAGAGCCTGGCAGGCTACATACAGTCCATGGGGTCCCAAAGAGTCAGACACAACTTAGTGACTAAACCACCACCATCACATGCTAAATAATCATGTATACCATGTATCAGGGCCAATCAAATTATTTTAAGATTTTTCTTATTCCACTAGGCACATTTTTTTCACATCATAATGGACTTTGAAGTTACATTAAACAAAAGAGTGATTCAAATATAACTGGTAATCTGGAAAAAGAAAACATGATTAAGGGTTACAGAAATAACTGAAGATAAAGGAAAATACTGTAAATAAAATTATCTAGGCACTTTAAATATACTAAAGTCTTCAAGTACAAACTATTTCCTCATGTTCTTGAAAAAAATACATCTTTTAAGAACTACATAGATAATAACAATGATAATCGTGATTGTCATCATCTTTTAAGAAAGAGATTGATCCAATTTTCAAAACTGGGGAAAATATGTCTTTGCAGATCACTTGATACTGATTCATGAAAAAATTCTAGTGTCAATTTCTGAGCAATTGATAACTGAGCATTTACATAGTAAAAGATGTTTTCAGCAATCAGACTATTTACTGGGAACAAATCAATTCAAATTAACACCATATCATTTGTAATAAGGTTACCAGGCATTCTTTGGTTTGTAGACCCATCACACTCATGGTCACATGGTGTTTTTCCTATGAATCTGTGTCCAGATTCCCCCCTTCTCATAAGGACGCCAGTGAGTGGAGTAAGGCCCACCCTAATCCAGTATGTGTTCATCTTTGCTTGATTATATCAGTAAAGATCTCATTTCCAAATACAGTCACATTCACAGGTACAGTAGGTTAAGACTTTTGCATATATTTTGGGAGGACACAATTCAAACCCCGAGAGTGCTTTATTCCAGGCAACGCATATTATGTTGCCTCAGTAAATGGTTACCATAAACTCAGTAGAGTGGTCAACATTCCCTTTTAACTAATGAAAAGAAAGCTCACTAAGGTTAATTTAGTTATGAGGAAGGACACAGCAAGCAAGAGGCAGAGTCTCAAGCATGGAACTGACTGATTACAAAGCCTGTGTTTCTGAAACAGGGGCGAGAACATCCTAGAGATACAAAATGTGTGACTAGTGGTATAAGAATTTTTCTGATAAACATGGCCCATCTTCCATGGAAATCAAATTTATCTGATGATGAGTGACTTAAAACATTAATTTTATTTTAAAATCAACATATTTTATAATGGAATGTTATCACATAGGTTGTTATAAATAATTTTAGTTTCAAAACAAGTCGGGAGAACAGATTTTTGGCAAACCCTTATAAGTAAACATTCACTACATCAGTCTGTAGATGCTTTATTTTTTGAGTTAAAAATAATTAAAGAAGTATTGCTAGTGTGATAGTTTGTTTGTTTTTTCTTTAATATATAAGATGGATCATCATTTGCCAGGATGTTTCAGAAAGTCTTGGATAGGATTTGATTCTTTGAATCGAAATGGATAATTAACTAAAACATCCTTTAATCTGTTCTTACTATTTTAACAGAAACAAAGATACAAGTTGAGTGAAAAATGTAAAACAATTCTGATATGATAAATCAAGAGTAATAAATTTTTTGGTAGCAAAGTTGTATGCTCTCACTACTCAGAAAATTGGTTAAGTTTTATGAAAATGCCAGATTCTAATTCCATTCCCTCAAGGAAATTCTAGAATGTCCAAAGGTTAGGATAAATTCCATTTCTAATATTAAATCTTAAGGCACTTGATCAGTTTTCTCATCAAGATGCTCTTTGGTTTCTCCCCAGAAACTAAACTAAGTAGCGATGTTATTAGTTATTCTATTAATTGCTACTTAGTTACTCTACAGCTAATGTTTGGTTGAAATGACACAATACTGCCCTAAAGTTATTCTCTCTTTCTCTCCCCTCAGCCTTTCATTCCGTCTGAATCTCTAAACACTGCTACAGGCTAACAGAAGAGTAAAAAGGTGGCCATTCAATTCAATACCAAATACAGGAGTTTGGGGAGTTTTCCTTTGGCTCTTCTGTTGTTCAGAGTGACTTTTTGGAACTGCAGTTTCTCAAATATGAAGTTTTAATGCTTCTTGTGACTGCTGCTGGTGTTGCTAACTCGCTTCAGTCGTGTCCGACTCTGTGCGACCCCATAGACGGCAGCCCACCAGGCTCCTCCGTCCCTGGGATTCTCCAGGCAAGAACACTGAAGTGGGTTGCCTTTTCCTTCTTGTGACTAAATGCTAGCAAATTGCTGAAATTCAGAGCAAACACACTTAGACAAAAACAAGAGAGAATTTTTAGATTTCTATACCTTATTAGAAGAAATGGAGCAGCCCTCATAATCAACAAAAGAGTTTGAAAAAAAAGTACCTGAATGCAGTCTCAAAAACAACAGAATGATCTTTGTTCATTTCCAAGGAAAACCATTCAATATCAGAGTAATCCGAGTTTATGTCCCAACCACTAATGCCAAAGAAGCTGAAGTTGAAAGCTTCTATGAAGACTTACAAGAGGACTGAAATGCAAAAGTAGGAAGTCAAGAGCTACCTGGAGTGACAGGCAAGTTTGGCCTTGGAATAAAAAATGAAGCAGGGAAAAGGCTAATAGAGTTTTGCCAAGAGAATGCACTGGTCATAGTAAACACCCCCTTCCAACAACACAACAGATGACTCTACACATGGACATCACAAGATGTCAACACCGAAATCAGACTGATTATATTCTTTGCAACCAAAGATGGAGAACTCTACACAGTCAGAAAACAGAAGACCAGGAACTTACTGTGGCTCAGATCATGAACTCCTATGTCAAAATTCAGACTTAAAATTGAAGAAGGTAGGGAAAACCACGAGGCCATTCAGGTGTGATCTAAATCAAATCCCTTATGATTATACAGTGGAAGTGACCAATAGATTCAAGAGATCAGATTTGATAGAGTGCCTGAATAACTACGAATGAAGGTTCATAACACTGTACAGGGGGCAATGATCAAAACCATCCCCAAGAAAAGCTAAAGCTAAGTCCCTCAGTCGTGTCTGACTCTTTGAGACCCCATGAACTGTAGCCAACAGGTCTCCTCTCTCCAGGGGATTCTCCAGGCCAGAATACTGGAGTGGGTTGCCATTTCCTTCTCTAGAGGATCTTCCCGACCCAGGGATCGAACCCAGGTCTCCTGCATTGTAGGCAGACGCTTCGCCGTCTAAGCCACCAGGGAAATCAAGAAAAAGAAATGCAAAAAGGCAAAATGATTGTCTGAGGAGGCCTTACAAATAGCTCAGAAAATAAGAGAAGTAAAAGGCAAAGGAGAAAAGGAAAGATATACCCATTTGAATGCAGATTTTCAAAGACTAGCAAGGAGAGATAAGAAAGCCATCCTCAGTCATCAATGCAAAGAAATAGAGGAAAACAATAGAATGGGAAAGACAGAGATCTCTTCAAGAAAAATAGAGACACCAAGGGAAATTTTCATGCAAAGATGGGCTCAATAAAGGACAGAAATGGCATGGACCTAACAGAGGCAGGAGAGATTAAGAAGAGGTGGCAAGAATACCCAGAAACACTGTACAAAAAAAGACATTAATGACCTGGACCTAGAGCCAGACATCCCGGAGTGTGAAGTCGAGTGGGTCTTAGGAAGCTTTACTATGAACAAAGCTAGTGGAGGTGATAGAATTCCAGCTGAGCTATTTCAAATCCTAAAAGATGATGCTATGAATGTTCTGCACTCAATATGCCAGCAAATTTGGAAAACTCAGAAGTGGCCAGAGGTCTGGAAAAGATCAATTTTCATTTTAATCCCAAAGAGAGGCAATGCCAAATAATATTCAAACTACCACACAATTGCACTCATTTCGCATGCTAGCAAGGTAATGCTCAAAATCTTTCAAACAAGGCTTCAACAGTACGAGAACCGAGAACTTTCAGATGTTCAAGCTGGATATAGAAAAGGCAAAGGAACCAGAGATCAAATTGCCAACATATGTGGATCATAGACAAAGTAAGGGAATTCCAAAAGAACATCTACTTCTGCTTCACTGACTACACCAAAGCCTTTGACTGCATGGATCACAACAAACTGTGGACAATTTCTAAAGAGATGAGAGTACAAGACCATCTTACCTGTCTCCCGAGAAACCTGCATGTAGGTCAAGAAGCAATAGGTAGAACCAGACATGGAACGACTGACTGGTTCCAAATTGGGAAAAGAGTACATCAAGGCTGTATATTGTCACCCTGCTTATTCAAATTTTAAGCAGAGAAAATCATGTGAATTGCCAGACTGGATGAAGTTCGAGTTGAAATCAAGATTGCCAGGAGAAATATCAATAACCTCAGATATGCAGATGATACCACCCTAATGGCAGAAAGTGAAGAGGAACTCAAGAGCCTCTTGATGAAGGTGAAAGAGGAGAGTGAAAAAGCTGGCTTAAAATTCAACATTCAAAAAATGAAGATCATGGCATCCAGTCCAATCACTTCATGGCAAATAGATGGGGGAAATGGAAAGAGTGACAGACTTTATTTTCTTGGGCTCCTATATCCCTGCAGATGGTGACTGCAGCCATGAAATTAAAAGACACCTGCTCCTTGGAAGAAGAGCTATGACAAACCTAGACACCTTATTAAAAAGCAGAGACATCACTTTGCCGACAAAGGTTCCTATAGTCAAAGATATGGTTTTTCCAGTAGTCATGTATGGATGTGAAAGCTGGACCATAAAGAAACCTGAGTGTCAAAGAATTGATGCTTTTATATTGTGGTGCTGGAGAAGACTCCTGAGAGTCCCTTGGATAGCAAGGAGATCAAACCAGTCAATCCTAAAGGAAATCAACCCTGAATATTCATTGGAAGGACTGATGCTGACACTGATGCTTCAATACTTTTGCCACATGATGTGAAGAACTGATTCATTGCAAAAGACCCTGATACTGGAAAAGACTGAAGGCAGGAGGAGATGACAGAGGATGAGATG
Source organism: Giraffa tippelskirchi (assembly GCF_054371585.1). Classification (NCBI taxonomy): domain Eukaryota; kingdom Metazoa; phylum Chordata; class Mammalia; order Artiodactyla; family Giraffidae; genus Giraffa; species Giraffa tippelskirchi. Next base: position 110,002,635 of record NC_137278.1, on the reverse strand, counting down.
TTTGAATGGCATCACTGATTCAATAGACATGTATTTGAGCAAACTCCAGGAGATAGTGAAGCATAGGGAAGCCCAGTGTGCTGCAATCCATGGGGTAACCAAGAGTCAGGCTGAGTGACTTAATAGAACAAGAACAACCTTATTAGCAATGTATCAAAGTTAAGAATACTGCAATCCTATTTATTATGAGTATAACCAAACACAGTTATATGTTTTTTAATCATCTTTTGTTATAAAACATATAACCATGTTTGGTTATACTCATGATAAATAGAATTGCAGTATTCTTAACTTTGATACATTGCTAATAAGGGCTTTTGTGGTAGTTCATCTGATGAATCTGCCTGCAATCCCAGAGACTCTGATTCCATCCCTGGGTTGGGAATGTCCCCTGGGTAAGGTATAGGCTACCACTCCAGCATCCTTGGGTTCCCTAGCAGCTCAGGTGGTAAAGAATGTGCCTGTACTGTGGGAGACCTGGGTTTGATTCCTGGGTTGGGAAGACCCCTTGGAAAGGGGCATGGCAAACCACTCCAGTATTCTTACCTGGAGAATCCCTATGGAAAGAGGATCCTGGCGGGCTATAGTCTATGGGGTAGCAAAGAGTCAGACACAACTGAGTGACTAAGCACATAACCAAATATAAGACATCTTCTTGAATTGAACCCACTAAGGGGTATAGTTTAAAAATGCCTTAATAATCAGTTAGTGTTATTCTGAAAAAAATTTTAAAATAAAAATAGTAGGAACACTGTACAGATGGCTCAAGAATGGAAATAGTGAAAATATTCAAATGATAGCTTAATTATTATGATTTATCTTAGTTTCTAAAGGTATCCCTACCACCAAGACAACTGTATACTATACGAATTTGTAGATATTCAATTTTGTGTTTAAAGTAAATTGTGATACCTTTTAAAAATGTACCTTGTAACTGTAATTCTGATGCCAATTTAATAATTTCAATAGAATCTGATAGTTATAAAGATTGAAGAGATCATTCCACAATATATAAACTTTCATGAAGATTATTTGTATAAGAAAACCATAAAATAAAGCCTCCATTTGCATTGAGTCATATTAGATAACGGGCGACAACTTCATGTCAGTGGCTGATTTTAAAAGGCAAAAGTATTTTGTTCCACTTATGTTCCATTGAAGAACTATTTCTATTTAAAAGAGAATGAACAAGTTGGTTTGCCTTTCCTTCTGTGACGAAAAGCACCAGCATGTAGGGCCACAATCTCTTCACAACATTTTTTCACTTTTAACAGACTTTGAGTTGGCATCTCTTGTGTTCCTTCTTCTTATCTTTGAATTAGCTTAGATCCAAGTGGAATGCAGTCTTTATCTGGCTGGAAATGGGCCTAAGTTGCAGCACTGTTTCAAGCAATATAAAGAAGAAAAATTCCTAAAAATTTCCTAAAAATTTCTCAACAATATATCAGATACTCATTTGTATTTCCAGTTTTAAAGTTTCTGTTATCTTTAAAGATCAGATAGTTGTAAAATCCTATACCTACAAATATAATTCCGATAATAACAGAAGCTACATTCTGTGTACCATCTACAGGCTAGGACCTATACTAGGGGCTTTATATCCAGAATCTAGTTTAATCCTCACAACAAAATGAAAAGGCAAATAACATTAATCCTATTTTGCAGATAAGGAAATTGAGGCTGAGAGAAATTAAGTAGCTTGAGCAACATCAAACATCAAATGGAAGGGTCACGATCTGAAATCAGTCTGCATATTTTGACATCTGTGGTCTATGTTCTTTTCCCTGAACTATGTATGGTTTGTTTTGATTCCCAAGTTCTTTAAATACAAACTATTCAATCTATTTTCACAGGAAAGGATACATTGCTGTTATCACACAGAAGGAACAATCTGATCTATAAATTACACAAAGAAGAAAAAATATCTGAGGGTGGTATGCCGAATGTTTCTCTGAAATATTGTAAATAGTAAAGCAGTGGGAAAATCCAACTAAAATACTCAAGGTATTTTAACTATAGCTAAGCCACTTACCCTGCTTATTGGACCTTTGCCAACAAAGGTGTGTCTAGCCAAAGCTTTGGTTTCTCCAGTAGTCCTGTATGGATGTGAGAGTTGGACTATAAAGAAAGCTGAGCACTGAAGAATTGATGCTTTTGAACTGTTGTGTTGGAGAAGACTCTTGAGAGTCCCTTGGATTGCAAGGAGATCCAACCAGTCCATCCTAGAGGAAATCAGTCCTGCATATTCATTGGAAGGACTGATGCTGAAGCTGAAACTCCAATACTTTGGCTACCTGATGTGAAGAGCTGACTCATCTGAAAAGACACTGATGCTGGGAATGATTGAAGGCAGGAGGAGAAGGGGACGACAGAAGATGAGATGGTTGGATGGCATCACCAACTCAATGGACATGAGTTTGAGTAAGCTCCGGGGGTTAGTGATAGACAGGGAAGCCTAGCATGCTGCAGTCCAAGGGTCGCAAAGAGTCGGACACAACTGAGTGACTGAACTGAATTGAAGCCACTTACGAAAGCAAAGTATGTATTTTTTGATGAATATCATTTTTCATAAAAGTAGTAAAAAAAAGTCTACACATTATTATAAAATAGAATTCATATGATCATCAAAAATTGTTTAGATGTCAGAAGCTAGAGATTAATGAGGATATATTCTTTTTAAGGGCTTCCCAGGTAGCGCTAGTGGTAAAGAACCTGTCTGTCTGCCAATGCAGGAGACGTAAGAGACATGAGTTCGATCCCTGGGTCGGGAAGATCCCCTGGAGAAGGTATGGCAACCCACTCCAGTATTCTTTCCTGGAGAATCCCCATCCAGAGGAGCCTGGTGAGTGACAGTCCATAGGGTCACAAAGAGCCAGACACAACTGAAGTGACTTAGCACTCACATTCTTTTAAAATTGTATTTTCTCCCATTTAAAAATACTGGTATCATTGTTTCTTTTTCTTCTAACAAATACATTTGTGGACACTTTGCTAAGTGATGACCACTTGGAAACAATTTTATAGTTCTAAAATAAATAAAAGGCATCCAAACTTTTCAGTGAAGTATAATATATTTAGCCTATATGAAGTGATAAACAATATGTCAGCTTTAATACTTTCTAGAAGCATATGTTCTTGGTTCTTGGTTTTATAGTATATTTACAGTATGGTGATTTTAATATTTATGTATATTTTCCAAAATGTTATTAGTAGTCTACATAGAAATAAGCAGTTCTGCATACATATTTGGAATAGCCTGCTGACAAATATATATGTCATTTGTGATTACTCCTTACAATCAAGATCTCATTATGTTTTAAAATAAGAATATAAGAAAACAAGGTAAAAACCACTGCTAACTATAATTCCATAGTTTCTGTGTGAGAGTGGTTTGTTTCCAGCTTTCCAGAATATTATGGAAGAAAATATATGGTAATCACCATGGATAGTACACAGGCCAGTAACTTTATTCAGCCACTCAGACAGTGAAAGAAAAGTTCATAAATATCCACACTTACTTACGAGTATGTGGCACACATACAGTGTTACTCAGATATGAAATCTTGCTGTCAGTTACTGCTTACTGAGCTTGCTCACTTGCCCAGCATCATGCCTGTGTCCAATATATTGAACATGTTAGCTCCCTTTTAGGTGTTTACAATTTGAGGTGCTGAAGTCTTAGCTATGTTAACTGAGAAATCAGGTATGATAACATCTGTTGAGTTGTGAGGACTCATATGTATATAACATGAATAAAATTAATGAATACTATATAAAAGTGTGTGGAGTAAGTCAGAAAGACAAATATTATATATTAACACATGCATATGGAATCTAAAAACATGGTACTCATGAAAGTATTTGCAGGGCAGCAATGGCAGAAAGTGAAGAAGAACTAAAGAGCCTCTTAATGAAAGTGAAAGAGGAGAGTGAAAAAGTTGGCTAAAGCTCATCATTCAGAAAACTAAGATCATGGCATTCGGTTCCATCACTTCATGGCAGACAGATGGGGAAAGAGTGGAAACGGTGGCTGACTTCATTTTTCTGGGCTCCAAAATCACTGCAGATGGTGTTTGCAGCCATGAAATTAAAAGACACTTACTCCATAGAAGGAAAGTTATTATCAATCTAGATAGCATGTTAAAAAGCAGAGACATTACTTTGCCAACAAAGGTCCGTCTAGTCAAAGCTATAGTTTTACCAGTGGTCATGTATGAACGTGAAAGTTGGACTATAAAGAAAGCTCAGCGCTGAAGAATTGATGCTTTTGAACTGTGGTGTTGGAGAAGACTCTTGAGAGTCCCTTGGACTGCAAGCAGATCCAACCAGTCCATCCTAAAAGAGATCAGTCCTGGGTGTTCATTGGAAGGACTGATGTTGAAGCTGAAACTCCAATACTTTGGCCACCTTATGTGAAGAGCTGACTCATTGGAAAAGACCCTGATGCTGGGAAAGATTGAGGGCAGGAGGAGAAGGGGACGACAGGATGAGATGGCTGGATGTCATCACCAACTCGATGGACATGGGTTTGTGTGGACTCAGGGAGTTGGTGATGGACAGAGAGGCCTGGCGTGCTGCGATTCATGGGGTTGCAAAGAGTCAGACATGACTGAGTGACTGAACTGCACTAAACTGAATGGAGACACGGACATAGAGAACAGACTTGTGGACACAATGAAGAAGAGGGTGGGACAGATTGAGAGAATAGCATGGCAATATGTATATTACCATATGTAAAAAAGATAGCTTTTGGCAATTTGCTGTGTGACACAGGGAGCTCACCCAGGCCTCTGTGACAACCTAGAGGGGTGGAATGTGGGGGGGAGGTGGGAGGGAGGTTCAAGAGGGAGGGGACATATGTATAGCTTGGCTGACTCATGTTGATATATGGCAGAAACCAGCACAATATTGTAAAGCAATTGTTCTCCAGTTAAAAAAAAAGTGTATGAGAGTGATAATTATTGACTTGAGTTACTATTCATCACAAAGGTAGAACCAGAAGAGGTCTGGAGCATGTGAGAAATGTCACAAAGGAGAGTTGGGATTGAGTAAAATCTCACAAGATAGAAGAGTTACCAACAGCTCTCCACTGGTGGTACTAGAAACCATGTCAACCAAAGCACAGCCTGCAAGGCTCTCCACAGCAAGAAAATTCTCAAAGACTCAGACTGGGAAAAATTACACATTACAAGAGGAATGAACGCTCATCACTTCTGAACCCAGGCTTTCATGAATTCTCTTCCTTCTGACTTGAAGGTGTTCCCTCCTCTTTTTTTGGGGGGCGGGGGGTGCTTTTCAGTTCATTTTTTAAGTCACATCTTCTCACCGAAGATTCTCATGTCTACTGAACTGCCTTCTCCACCCTTCTCCCCTCTCCTCTTCCATCAGTTATCTTGACTGTCACTCATCCTCCTAAGAATCTAAAATCTGAATTCAAATCTGCAGCTCTCTATCCAGCTTTTAGGATCTTTTGCCCAATCTGGTTTCCCATCCTCTTATATCCTGGAGCTCTAGAGTGGTGGAGGAAGCATGGGCACTAGGCTTTCCGGGCATGTCTACAGACAAGCTATCAAAGGGATGCTGGAAACAGGACGCCTAATTTGGAGGACTCCCCTTCTCTTCTCTCCCCTTAATGTCTTTCATCCTTCTGAGGGTCAACTGATTTTTTCTGTTCTACAGGTCCATGGCAAAAGCAGATCTGATGTTTTTGAACTAATGAAGCCAGTGTCTAAAGCCACTTATAGTCTTAGTCCACAATTTTGAGGAAGAAGATACAGAATTGACATTGCATGGATCAAAAACCCATCCTTTATCTAATCAAAAGTGACCACAAGGAACAAGGTACCAAGGCAAGTTGCCTACTCAGTAGATTGTGTGAAAACTACTCAGCAAAATGAAGGAAGCTCCAGGTTCCCATGACCCATATACTCCAGTATTCAACACCAATCCAAAATGTTCTAGTTAGCTCAGAACATTTACATACTTTTCATTACACAAAAGTTAATTACTGTGGCAATTTCTATTCTAATATTTTTATGGATCTGGTCAGTCACTGTTAATATAGCATTCATTAAACAAAATAGGTACTATTGTTATAGAAGGTAAACATATTACTTCTATACTGAGTTATATTGTTATTAATTCAAAAAGCTTCCAAGAATGAGAAATACATTAAATTTGGAGATAAAATCCAGTGGGGTGTAAATATTTAACTGAAAACTGAAAACATAAATGTAAACCAAAAACATAAACCTAATATATTTGAAAGTAAATGTGAAAAAGGGGTCTTCCCTGGTGACTGATTTTTCCCAGTGGTAAAGAGCCCACCCGCCAATGCAAGAGACTCAGCTTTGATCCCTGGGTCAGGAAGATTCCCTGGAGAACAAAATGACAACCCTTTCCAGTATTCTTGCCTGGAAAATCCCATAAGCTGAGGAGCCTGGCATGCTGCAGTCTACAGAGTCACAAAGAGTTGGACAGGACTTAGAGACTAAACAACAACAAGAGAGAATGTGCAGCATGGCAAAGAATTTCCATTTCGTACCTTAGACAGCTTCATAGCAAGAGGTTTGAGATGAGATAAAAAAAATAATGTGATATAAAATAAAAGTGAGTGTCATTAAAAAAACGTGAAAAAGGAAAAAGAACACACACAATTATGGCACCCAACTTCTATAACCTTGGACAAATCACTCAAGTTCTCTATGTCCTTGCCATCCTGTTATTCGACTTATGCAATGTGTAGGTCCCCCTACTTTAAAAACTAATGACATTTTTCCCTCCACACATATAGTATTTTAGGTAACGGTACAAAATCTAGAGAATTTCATTCAAACAAAATACTTCATGATGACATAAAGAAATGCATGTCAAAGAAAATCCTTTTTCCCCACTCGCAGACAATCATTAGTGAATGCAAGTAGATGTATTTTTCCCTGTAAAGTATTTTTTATAGCTTATAACATATTGATCTATTCTAAATCTGAATCCTGAGATTCCAGTTGATACTAAAAATCACCAAATTCCTGAAGACATAGATTACATTTTGTTACGCTGAAAGGTGAGTTTTTGATGAAATAATTGCAGATACATTCAAAGGCATAGAGACTAGGGAGATGACATACTAACTGCTACCAGTGAGCAGTAAGTATAAGTATAACTTATCATACCTTCATTTATGGGCTTCCCAGATGGCGCTGGTGGTAAAGAACATGTTTGCCAATGCATAAGACATAAGAGACGTGGTTCAATCCCTGTGTCGGGAAGATCCCCTGGAGGAGAGATGGCAACCCACTCCAGGATTCTCACCTGGAGAATTCCATGGACCAGAGGAACCTGGCAGGCTACAGTCCATAGTGTCGCAAACAAACATGACTGAAGCAACTTAGCATGCACGCACATTCATTTATGCATTGGCACCATTTAATCATACTTATTTCCACTTTCTTTCTTGGTAATTTTTTAAAAATAAAGTATCTATATAAATGAAAGCAACCATATGGCATGACCAGCACACCAGGAAAACAAAACACCAACACTTATGCAGATAAAGTATAGAAGAAAAATTCAAGTAGATAGAAGTATAATAAAATAGTCATGAAAACAACTTTTGGTCCTAAGCCAAAAATATGTTAGAATTCAGAGAACCTGGCAGTAGTTCTAAAGTAAATTTAACAAGTACTATTGTGCCTTTTTATTCCATATTGGTTTGGTTTTCATGACCACCTACCTTTTTGGATAATCTTTAGTGCATTTTTCATAGGCCCGGCATCATAGGGGCTGTCTACACATGTAAAAACAACACAGTGGTTCATTCAATCAAATGGTTGGTTACCAGTCAGGCAAACTACAGGTTTAGTGGGATTGACCACTCATAGAGTGAGCATGATCTGTCCAGAAACCAACTTCAGGTACAGAAGTATACTAATTAAAGACAATTAAGTAAGGGAGGTAATTCAGGGTAATTCCACCATCAATAAAATATCTTGTCAAAGTGTCAGGAGATAATTTTGAAAAACAACATCTAACAACTAAAATGAAATGCCAGAAATAAAAAAAAATAAGAATATATATATCACTTGTTTCAGAGGGAGAAATAAGAGTAAAGGTAATTATAATGAAATCATTTACTATAGGACCATCTCTTCTTCCACAAGCACCCTACATACATTCCTATGGTGGACAACTATTGCTAAGTTCAGAAGGCTCTTCTATGTGCCACTCAGACAGACACTACTGGATCAGTTTAGAGCTGCAGAGTCAACCACACCCAGAGTCCCCAAACAGAAAGGAAAGAAGAGAATCTTCCTCTTTAAGGAGGCAGAGTAGCTCAGCTGAGATTGAAAGAAAGGCAGCAACAGCTCAGTCTGAATATGAAGCAGAGAAGAGGGATAGAGCTGCAAGAAAAATGGATGGGTTGATTCAGAGAACCAGACAAGGAAAGATCTATGGCAAGAATAATCCAGACATGGGGAGCTGTACAGAGCGAACAATCTCCAGGTAAGCTTCATGTTCCACATTCAACTGGGGAAAGTGAAGTGAAAGTAAAAGTTGCTCAGTCATGTCTGACTCTTTGTGACCCTGTGGAATATACAGTGTATGATATTCTCCAGGCCAGAATACTGGAGTGGGTAGCCGTTCCCTTCTCTAGGGGATCTTCCCAACCCAGGGATTGAACCCAGGTCTCCCACGTTGCAGGTGGATTCTTTACCAGCTGAGCCACCAGGGAAGCCCAAGAATACTGGAGTGGGTAGCCTATCCCTTCTCCAGCAGATCTTCCCAGCCCAGGAATGGAACCAGGATCTCCTGCATTGGAGGCGGATTCTTTCCCAACTGAGCTATCGAGGAAGCCCTTTCAACTGGGGAGGACTTTATAACAACTGACATTAACCTATGCTAAACTGCATTCATGTTCAGAATCTGTGCCTTCTCTTGCCCTCAAGATGACTGCATTGTGAGAGCAGAGTTAAGGGAAGCATATTGAAAAAAGATCAAATAAATCAAAGAATAAAATGGCCAAGTCCTCCCTCCATAAAGAAACAAAGAGGCAGACGCCAGGCCCAACCTGCGCGGAAGCTTTGATGTGATCCTAACATAGAAGAAAGTTGAGGAGAACACAACTGCTCCTTCTGTTGAGAAGTCCATTTAACAAATTTGGAGGTGAAAGGAACAAAAGGGTCACGGTTTCAAGGAGGCAGCCAGAGAAGAGAAGGAAGTCAAAACATAACAACAACAGAAGAAAAAGCGATATAAGGAACAGAAATTAAGCTGACTATACAATGTATATTTGTAGCTAGTGAATGAACAACTTATTTTGAAAATGATACAAAACTTTAAAAATTTGAACACATAAAATATGCCTCATTTAATGATCCAGATATCATTAAAATTTTAAACTTTTTACCCTTCTCTGCTCTAACATTCACACCATATCTTCAGGTATGATAAGTCTGTCACTTCAAGAAGCCTTGGACAGACCATCCTGCACCCCCTAGCATCTAGTCCAGATAAAACTCTGTCCATTGTATTTTATGATTCCACCTTGCATTCTCCCTCTACACTGGCTTGTCAAGGTCAATAATGACTTCCACGTGTTAAATTGATGGGCCGTTTTTTCATACTATAGTTATAACTTAGTATAAGTTACACTAACTCCCAATCCACTATCTACTTGGCGATCAAAAAAGCACCATGTGCTGGTTAACTGTATGTGCCAAACTTACGTGGCCACAAGATGCCCAGATATCTGGTAAAACGTTATTTCATTATTTCTGGGGTGTCTGTGAGAGTGTTACTGAAGAGATTAGCATTTAAACTGAGGGACTGAATGAGCCAGGTGGGCCTCCCCAACATGGATGAGCATCCTTCAATCCACTGAGGTCCTGAACGGAACCAAAAGGCAGAGGAAGGTTGAATTTGGTCACTGCCTAACTGATCAAGCTGAGACATGGATCTTCCCGTCTTTGCACTCCTGGCTCTCAGGTCTTCAGACGTGGACTGGAATCTACCCCATCAGCTCTCTGAACTACACCAGATTTCCTGAGTCTCCAGCTTTCAGAGATCAGGTAGTCGTATTTTTCAGCCTCCATAACATTGTGAGCCAATACCTTATAATAAATAGTAAATATATATATATATATATATATAGATAGATAGATATAGATATAGATAGATAGATAGATATATGTAAAATACTCTATTTCTCTGGAGAACCCTGATACGTATCTCAAACCTAATATTTACAAAATTTAGCCACTGATCCCAACCTCACCCAAACTGGCTCCTCTTGCATTCTTCCCCATTTTACATCCCAGCAATTTTATCCTTCCAACTGGTCATTCTAAAACCTTGGTGTCATCCTTGACTATCTTCTTTCTTTCATATCCTGTGTATCATCTGTCAGCAAGTTCCAATAGCTTTATGCTTTCTAATATTTAACTATGTATATGACAAGAAGAAAACATATTAAGTTTGACTAGTTTGATGATAATTGAAATGAGATAAAATGCAAATAGATTATAAGGATATCACGCTTTCCAGAGAATATGGGTTATAACATGATTCCAAAAAAGTACCAAAAGCCAGAGATTCAGTGTTAATTCACGTGTATATGGCTTTAGTTAATTAGCTAATTTCTATAATCATCATATTCTATAAAATGGGAATATAGGAGACACCTAACCTGTAACAGCTACTATAAGAAACAAATAGAGTATAATTTTCAAAAGCAAAGGAAAGTCAAATAAAAATAGGTACTTAAAATAGAAATTATTGATAATATGTTCCTGTATTAGGTCAGCTGAACAGTTAACCACTTGGACACAGAGCTATGAAGAAAAAAAAGGGTTGTGAGAATGGACATTGAGCTCAGTGGGTATAGAATCCACAATAAAATATGAACATAGATTTTCTCTCTTGAGATATTTTTAGAATTACATAATTCCCAGACCATGTTTAATATCATAAATAACAAAAAACAGACTCATCATACATACAGACACCCCAACACACATGCCTATCAGTTACTGGAACATACAGTATGCCAATACAAGAGAAAAACAAGACAAAATAGGAGCTTAGAATTGGCTAGTGGAGACCACATGTACCATTCATGGTGAAAGAAAGCAGAAGAAAGAACCACAGAAGCCAGACCAGTACTAAGCCCAGGAGGACATACAGGCTTGCAATTCAAATTGCAGTTACAAAGTAACTAGAAACTGAAGTTCACAGAGGTATAACCAAGGTGTAGCTAGGGAAAGACCACATATTTTTGAGTAAAATAAATATGAGAAAGTAGATATAAGGCAAAATAGCAAGAAAGAGCAATAAAGATTGATGTCAGAGCTCCAGGATGACAGACAGAATGCCCATAAATACTCAAATACCCCATTAAGTTAAAGCATGATGGGATATGACAGTATGCACTAGTCATTTACTGAAACACCCTGTAATCATTTCAGAAGATTTATTTCCATTCAAGTTACAGTGAGCTGCTCTCTAGGAGAGACCCAGAATCAATGAAAATGGCCAGTAGGCGTAGGAAAAGGAAGTAAAAGGAAAGGACCCTAAATTCAAAGTCATGACTGAGTGAAAAATCAATTTTCTTTTCTAAGCCTTTCTAAGCCAGAACTGGTCAAATGCTTATAAGCCTAAAAATTACATAAAAGTGTAGAAAGTGAAAGTGTTAGCCATTCGGTTGTGTTCAATTCTTTGTAGACCCATGGGCTGTAGCCCACCAGGCTCCTCTGTCCATGGAATTCTCCAGGCAAGTATACTGGAGTGGGTAGCCACTCCCTTCTCCAGGAGATCTTCCCGAGGCAAGGAGAGAACCTAGGTCTCCTGCACTGCAGGCAGATTCGTTACTATGTGAGCACAGTCACTTGCTGCTGCTGCTGCTGCTAAGTTGCTTCAGTCGTGTCCGACTCTGTGTGACCCCATAGATGGCAGCCCACAAGGCTCCTCTGTCCCTGGGATTCTCCAGGCAAGAGTACTGGAGAGGACTGCCGTTTCCTTCTCCAGCACAGTCACTTGAGACTTACTTAAATATAGATTCCTTTCCAGGATATCTAGAGCAGAGTCTGAGAGTCTGCATTTTTAACAAGTTCACAGGCAACACAGGTGATGAGTCTAGCACTGCACTCTTCAATTAGTGAGGTACATCAGCAACTTAAGAGCCTGATCCAGGTCTTCTGCGGTGTTCCCGGGCCTCCTGTAGGCCACGATGCACAGCTTCGCACTTTCTGGCCCACACAATTTTCAAGCCCACAGTGAAAGAACAGGAGATTATATGCAAAGATTGGGTTTCTCAGTTCTCTTGAAATCCTAAGGCAGCTGGCATCACTGCACCTGTCAACCACCAGTTGACATTAGAGCAGATTGAAAGTTATCCCTCAGGAGAGGTATTTCCCCTCCAATCCTTAACAGCCTCATTCACTACCAAGTATCTCCCTGACAGAGGCAGAGACCATTTTTCTATTCATCATGCAAATTTTATGTTGAATTTGTTTGGGAGAGAGATTTTTCTATCCCATGTCTGTTAAAACTGAAGGTTTAAACCAGGTTGTATCACACTATATGCTTTATCTATATCAATCATTTGTATTATATGCCAAGCCCCTTCACGTGTTTAAGTCTGTAATACATGGTTTTATTCACCTATTTCCAGAACCTAAGACAGAGCCTGGCAAAGAATACTATGAAATGAACTGCTAATAGAAAACAGAGACTCAGAATCAAGAGCCTTCTTTTGAAATCCTTTAGCAGCACCCTGTTTTGTTACATGAATGTTTCCACTGGTTTCAGTGTGCAGGCAGATCCATGAGCTATAATTGTACCTACCTACAGTCAACCCACAGGTTCAGTCAACCTTTTAGATGAATTTTATGTTCTGACAAACTAGAGAATGGGGCTACACTTATCCTGAAAAAGATTGTGCTGACTGTAATCAAGTCATACAACTTGATTAAACATACAACTTGAAATTAAACATACAAATTTATTATAAAGTGCTTACTTCATTAATTGTTTGACATAAGCAGCACTTTCTCAGTTTTGTGACAGAGTTCCATTGTCCTAAAAATGGCAGGAAAAGAATCTCTTGTTTTGTTTCGTTTTTACTGGAAATTGAGATCAAAAGACAAACTAAATGGCTGCAAAAGTTCAGAATAAAATAAAATCTCAGTTTCAGTGGTTGTAAATCATAATGTATACTTTTATATGAACTCTTTTCAAAAGAGTGGGAAATATAACTCCTCTTATCAGATATGTGTATTTTGTTTAAAAGGGAATATTGGCATAAATGTTTCCAGACAGACTTTTTAAAAAATGTGTGTGTATGTATGTATATATGTTGGTATAGGGTGAAGTGGCATGGAAAGAAGGCAGATGTGAAAGATAAATCATTATTCCTACTTAAAATAGACATTTTAAATATTTAAGAAGACATAAAACTTGATATATTTTATACAAAGCTCAGGAGTGCAATTTTGCACTGAGAAGTGCACTGCTGAGAACATTAACAACATAAAGTCAAAGCCAAATAATAGAAAGGCAGGCTCTAATCAAAATACTTGCCTTGTATTTGGACGGCATAATCTAAGTTTTATATTCATCAGCATGCCCAAGACTCAAAAAAAGTTCCCTTTACCGTTTATCACTAAAGGTTTGACCAGCAAGGTTTGAACGTTATACCACCTACATCCTACTATTCCCTTCTTTCCTCCTTCCCACAAAACACACACACACACACATCCCTTATCAAAATATGTTTTTAAAATCAGGTCAGTTCCAGATGAACCAGCAAGTCTCTGTTGACCTTCTGTTCCTATTACACTGCTTGCTAGTATTTGACATCCTCAGCTCCCTTCATCCTACCCCACCATGAGAGGCCCAGCCATGCAAGGCGGCCATTGGAGGAATCCCGGAAAATAACAGTTTTCAAGGAACACTGCTGTCCTTTTCTTATTCCTCTTTCTACGATAAGACCCTGCCATCTCATATCTCTTTCAAATATGTCAAGAAAATCAGAATACATGATAAATATCGGTGAGGGCAGAAGTAGTCAGTCAACAGGATCAAGCCTTCCAAAGATGATTTGTTTGGCAAACACGGTGTTTTAAAAAGATTTTGGATTCCACGTATAAGCAATATCATAGATATCACTGTGTGTGGAATCTAAAGAACTGGTACAAATGAACTTATTTACAAAACAGAAATAGAGTCACAGATGTAGGAAACGAACTGATGGCAACCAAGGGGGGAAGCAGGGGAGAGAGGAGCTGGACTAGTGGGATGGACATACACCTCCTACTCTATGTAAAACACATGAGAACTCACTGTACAGAGCAGGGAACTCTACTCAGTCCTCTCTAATGGCCTCCACGGGGGAAAAACTATAAAGAGTGTATATATGTATATATAACTGATTCACTACACTGTACAGCAGAAACTAACACAACATTGTAGATTAATTATGTATGTGTGTATGCTCAGTCGCTCAGTCATGTCTGACTCCTTTGACCTCATAAACTGTAGTCCATCAGGCACCTCTGTCCATGGGATTTTCTAGGCAAGAATACTAGAGTGGCTTGCTATTTCCTACTCCAGGGGATCTTCCCAAACCAGGGATCGAACCTGCATTTTCTGTATCTCCTGCATCGACAGGCAGATTCTTTATCAAACTGAGCCACTTAGGAATACTCGAACAACAAAAAAAATAATTTTAAAAAGATTTTAGCTAGTTTTTAAAACTCAGACTATTTGAGATTTCTGGCTTCTTTTGAGAAGTGGGAAGATCTGGCAGCACTAGGTCCACATTCTGGCAAGTCAGTAGTGAGCTCTCCCTTGAATATGAAACCTGTACTTTTCAGTTAACCAATCCTCTTCACCATGACCTGTAGTTTTGTGTCATCAGCCCTTTCCACACATTTACTCTTCTTGTCTGGTCTCCAGAGACATTTCTTTAACTTTACAATTCCTGTACTAGACATTAGCTAGTCCTTTCTAATTATGCTAGCTACAGTTGGTAGAGTTGGATAAAAATAAAGCAATGCCAAGGATTTTTTTTTCTGATAATCAACCCTGTTTCACTGTCAGTAGGTTATTGTTTTCCAATCCCAAATTACTGAATTTTTTATATTAACATGAAATTGTTGGATGGCATCAATGATTCAATGGACATGAGATTAAACAAATTCCAGGAGATGGTGAAGAACAGGAAAGCCTGGTGTGCTGCCATCCATGGGTTCACAAAAAGTCAGACAAAACTAAGCAACTGAACAACAATAACAGCAATCACTTAGAGCAAGATTTAAAGATCTATAACATGTATTTTCTCTAACTTTTACATTGGCTTAGAAACTAGTCTGAATCTTATTTTAAAAATAGAAATCTTCCTAGGTTACATTAATACTTGTCATGCTGAGAGGGTGGTGACAACACCATGGTGTTAGTCAACTGGAAAAATATCTAGGAAAGTGCTGGGCAAAATTCCAGAGTCAACAAACTAAAGTAAAGCTGGCAGAGTTTCAGGAGGTCAGGAGGTGAGAGGGAAGCCAAAGTTCTAGGGCCCAGGATATCAAATTATGCATTTGAAAGGGGAAACAGGTAACTGCCAAAAATTAGACAAAAGCAACAGCACTGATGGGCAAAAACCAGTTGTCTATGACATCCTTAGTGTTTTCTGCAGAAAATAGGTAGCTGTTCATTTACTCTTCAGAATATATTAGTGTAACTAGATGGCAACTAGGAAGGCAATACTATAATCATGATTGGAGTTTTCATTTTAATATCAACAGCTATAAGGAAGTTTATTTGCACACACATGTGCACACACACATATACAATGGCATATTACTAAGCCATAAAAATGAATGAAATGGTGCCATTTGCAACAACATGGATGCACCTAGAGATTATCATAATAAGTAGGGTAAATCAGGCAGAGAAAGAGAACTACCATATGATATCACTTATATGTGCAATGTGAAAAAAAAATTACAAATGAACCTACTTAGAAATAGAGCCACAGACACAGAAAGCAAATTTATGTTTACCAAGGGAAAGGGGAGATGGGGGAAATTAGGAGTTTAGTGTCAACATATACACACTACTGTATATAAAACAGGAGATTCACTGATGGCTCAGTGGTAAAGAATTCACCTGTAATGCAGCAGACACAGGTTCAATCCCTGGGTCGGGAAGATCCCCTGGAGAAGGAAATGGCAACCCACTGCAGTATTCTTGCCTGGGAAATCCCATGGACAGAGAGGCTCAGTAGGCTACAGTCCACGGACTCGCAAAAGAGTCAGACATGATTTGGTGACTAAACACATACACATATATAAAATAGATAACAAGCATATACTGTATAGCACAGAGAATTATACTCAATATTTTGAAATAACCTATAAAGGAAAAAAATCTTAAAACTGAATCACTGGGCTGTCCACCAGAAACGTGTAAATCAACTATTCCTCAATAAAAATAAATATATAAATAAATAACAATTTAAACAATCTTAATTACTCTTCTGAATTTTATGCTTGAGGGAAAACTTCATATTGAGCAGCAGAGAAGTTTGACTTCACAGTAAACTCCTAAGAAAATGCTTTAATTTGGTAGAAGGTGACCTCTATAAACTTTGACATTATAAGATTTGTAGCATGATGTAAGTTGTAGTTGGTTATTTAGCTCCTTCCTGAGGTTCTTAAAGATAACAAATTTCTTTCCTTACTTTATGTTCCTTTGAATCCTATTTTATATTGATAGAGATCTTTTATATACCATGTAAGGGAAAATGCTACAGTTAGACATAAAGTTCTTATAACTATGTTAATATTTCTAAGCATTATTCTTCAGAAAACTAACATCCATTGGGATATCAATAGTTATTACTCAATGGCACTGAATGATTATCATGAAACTCATCACTAAGCTGCCTACCAAATAATTATAAAAGTTAGATATCTACCAAATAATCATCACCCCTCTTTTCTTTCCTTTATAATAGCTAACATATATTTATTGCTTTGTACCAATTGCTGCATTCCTATTTTCTCATTATTATTCTCATTTTGAAATAAAGACAATTAGGCTTATCAGGTTTAAATAATTTTCTGAAAATCATGTAGTTGGCCAATGATAAAGCTTAAATTAAATTCAGAGGGTCTGATTCCACATCTTGCCTCCTCTATGAACTTAGGGGAAACTTCGGTGATCACCTGATGAATAAAGAACAAATTTTCCCTTGAGCAAGAAGATACAAGCAGCATTCATCAACTCACCTTTGCATTAAATGCTTCTACTCAGTGATTATAGGCTATGACATGGACTTAACAAATTTAGTAGCTTTATTGTATATTAAATATGTCATGTTTTGATAATTTATTAAGCAATTTATGAGACCATTTTTTCCTTTTACTTTAATGTTAGTTTGAATTATTCCTCTCTACTACCATGAGTACCTTGTTAATACAGTAATCTAAAAAAATTATAATTATAAAAGTGTTCCTTGGTCAAAAGCATCTGAGAAATATTTGTGTAGGTCAATTCCTCTAAACACCATGAGAGTGACAGAGCGGATGAATAGACTCCCAGAGGCTTCTTCTAGACTAGTTCAGTTCAGTTGCTCAGTCATGTTCTACTCTTTACTACTTCATGGACTGCAGCACGCCAGGCTTCCCTGTCCATCACCAACTTCCAGAGTTTACTCAAACTCATGTCCATAGAGTCGGTGATGCCATCCAACCATCTCGTCCTCTGTTGTCCCCTTCTCCTCCCGCCTTCAATCTTTCCCAGCATCAGGGTCTTTTCCAATGAGTCAATTCCTCACATCAGGCGGCCAAAGTATTGGAGTTTCAGCTTCAACATCAGTCCTTCCAGTGAATATTCAGGACTGACATCCTTTAGGATGGACTGGTTGGATCTCCTTGCAGTCCAAGGGACTCTCAAGAGTCTTCTCCAATGCCACAGTTCAAAAGCATCAATTCTTCGGTGCTCAACTTTCTTTATAGTCCAACTCTCACATCCATACATGATTACTGGAAAAATCATAGCTTTGGACGGACGTTTGTCGGCAAAGTAATGTCTCTGCTTTTTAATATGCTGTCTAGGTTGATCATAGCTTTTCTTCCAAGGAGCAAGTGTCTTTTAATTTTATGGCTGCAGACTAATAGATGGAAAATTAGACCCCCAAGGCTATTGGTCACAGAGAGGAGAGAAACTGATGGAATCAATAACACAGTTCCTGTGAAAGAAGATAAATAGATAAGGAAACAGCAGCACTTAGAATGAACGGTTTGTCTCTGGAAGGTGGCATAGTGTTATAGAAGCATATTACACTGAAGGAGGCCAGTGACATTTCTAGGGCTACTGGCTTTTGGAGTTGTGCATAAGTCCTATGACTCCAACTGTTTCAGTGTAAACGGGTTTGTTAAATTGCTAGATGTTTGTGATTTGCATGATACAGTGTATCGTATATTAAGTCATTGAACTTAGGTAGTTCCTGTTTCAAAAAATGTTATGAGCCACAAATAATACAACTTGAAATTTGTTAAAGAATTCTGGAAATAAATATAGGAATATCACACTTTATTGTGCTTTTGTTTTATGATGCTTCACAGATACTGTATTTTTAACAATATGAAGATTTGTGATAACCCTGTGTTAAGGAAACCGCTGGATGCCATTTTCCACTAGCATTCATTTGCTCACTTTGTGTCTCTATGTCACATTTTCATAATTCTCACAAAATTTCAAACATCTTCACTATTATTGTATCTGTTACGGTGACCTGTGATTGGTGATCTCTGATGTTACTATTGTAAAAAGATTATGACTCACTGAAAGCTCAGATGATGGTTAGAATTTTTAGCAATAAAGTATTTTTTAATTGAGGTAGATAATTTTTTGTTATAACACTTCACTATAACATAGTGTAAACACAACTTTTATATGTACTGGGAAATCAAAAATTTTGTGACTTGCATGGTCACAGTATTTGCTCTATTGCGATGGTCTACAGCTGAACTTACTATATTCCAAGTATTCTTGAAATATTTCCCGCCTATATCTAGATTTGAGAGTACAAGAAATGATATTGCATTTCCCCCAAAAGACAATATATTTACGTATGTCTTCCAAGAACATAAACAAAGAGGTGAGAGACAAAAGTGCTATATGGAATATTTTGAGTTCAGCATACTACAAAAACAATGCTTACCACGTAAACATTTACTGAATTATCATCAAAATAATATTTGGTAGTACCTTTATCTTGAATCACAGCATAGATACAGAATAACCTACCTAAATCACTGGAGAAATATACTTGATTAAGTTATCTTGCTATTTCAGTTTGTTTCAGTTACCAATTTTTAAAGCAGAAATACCAAGAAAAAGTTCTAATATTTCATTAGGAACACTAAATTTACAAGGAGTCTTTGTTATAAAACGGGATAATCTTGCTTAAGAGAAGAAAGGGAGGAAAATATTTGGCTAACCACAGGCTGCTCTGGAGAACTATCTTGTGTCTAAATTATTAAATCATTTATCATATTAGAATATTGGGCATAATTCCCTCCTTTCGAACCATTTTCTGAAACATTATAGGCATTTCAACTGTTGATGTTCCTGACTTGAAGCTACTTTCAGAAGAACTTGAAACTTTTCCATAGAGTTGACAGATAGCTGTTTAAGACACTTTGGGATATATTCACATTGTAGAGTATCTACTTTGTGCATAAAGTCATCTTCATACTTTAAATTCTAATAATATAGCTGTTATATTGAGATTTAGGGATATTTTATAGAGCAGGCTATTTACCCTGAGTCTTTTTTTTTTTAAATAAACATCAAAGCATAACAGATGTTATCTAAATTAAAAAGGAGAGGTAAAAAATAGACATGTTTTTCTAATTCCAACCATGGATAACCACATAAGAATTAGATATGAGCTAGGGCTTAAAGTTATATTTATTATATTACTTTACTTTATAATTTCTTTAAAATTAAAGAAGGTTTGATGAAGGTTATTCATCAAAAAATTTTACCAACAGCTAAACTTTGATTGACTGCGGATTACAATTTGCATAGAACAAGAATTTATAAAATGAAGGTTTATGAGACTAACATAAGATAAAATTCAAAGGTTAAGTTCATTAGAACATTAGTTCTTAGTTTTTTCTCTTATTCTACCCAGTCACTAAGCTTGGTTTCAGTTTTGAATAACTAGCCAGGCTTAAGACATCTACAGGATATGAGTGGCAGCTACTGCATTCCATAAATTGGAGCTCAAATTTATAATGGCTATTCTTTGTGTATCTAGAGAATTTTCAAAATGCAGATGAATGGTATAACTATTGGACTCTTTTTGCATGCTTATGTGAGAACTAGAATGTTCTTCCACTCTAAAAACATGAATTGTATTTAGGAATGATAAGAAGAACCCAAAGTTATTGGTTCATGTACATCTCTAATAACAACTGGGTTTCAACAGTTCAACAGCCATTAGCCCTAAATTGTACCTAATGGTGATAAACATGAATGATAAAGTTCTTTAAGTTTGATATAAACATGATTTGTTGAGTTCAGTATAACAATAATTATTACCGTGTAAAAGGGTATTTACTGAGTTATTATTGAAATAATTCATGGTAGTTAAAATAGCTGCATTTACCATGGATTGTCCAGCACTTAAATTTTAACCCTAGATAAATCCACCTGTATTAGTCAGGGTTCTCTAGGGAAACAGAAGGTATACATATAATGAGATTTATTAAAAGGAAGCAGCGCACGTGACACAAAGACTAAGAATCTCGAGGTGTGCAGTCGGCAAGCTCAAAAGAGAAGGATGTGTAGTTGCAACCTGAATCCAAAGACCCGAGAAGTAGGGGAACCTAAAAGGTGAGTTCTAGCCCAACGGCAGGAAAATACTGATTTCCTGGCTCAAGCCTTTTTGTCCTATTCAGGTCTTCAATTGATTGGACAAAGCACATCCACATTAGGGAGGGTATCTTTAGTCAGTCTACCAAATCAAATGTCAACTTATCCATAAACATCCTTAGAGTCATGCCCACAGTAACATTTGTCCAAATGTCTGGGTACTCTCTGACTTAATCAAGCTGACAAAAAAATTAATGATCATATGACGCAAAAAGTGAGTGTTCTTTTTAAACTTCATCAAACTTTTAAGATAAAATGGAGATATTTTATTTCTACTAAAGTTTACTGTTTATTTTAAAAATAAGTTAAATCATATATATTAATCTAGAACACGAAAGAAGATAATTTATAAGTTAGAGAAAATAAATTCACAATTAAAGATCACAAAAGCAGTTTAAATATCTAAATAAACCTATTGAAAAGGAAAATCGCATTAACATATGGTAACTCCTTTAAATATTTATTGAGTTCCTGTTCAGTTCAGTTCAGTTGCTCAGTCATGTGCGACTCTTTGCGACCCCATGAACCGCAGCATGCCAGGCCTCCCTGTCCATCACTAACTTCCTGCTGCTGCTGCTGCTGCTGCTGCTAAGTCGCTTCAGTCGTGTCCAACTCTGTGCCACCCCATAGACGGCAGCCTGCCAGGCTCCCCCAGTCCCTGGGATTCTCCAGGCAAGAACACTGGAGTGGGTTGCCATTTCCTTCTCCAATGCAGGAAAGTGAAAAGTGAAAGTGAAGTCACTCAGTCGTGTCCGACTCCCAGCGACCCCATTGACTGCAGCCTACCAGGCTCCTCCGTCCATGGGATCCTCCAGGCAACAGTACTGGAGTGGGGTGCCATTGCCTTCTCTGTCTTTCCCAGCATCAGGGTCTTTTCAAATGAGTCAGCTCTTTGCATCAGGTGGCCAAAGGATTGGAGTTTCAGCTTCAACATCAGTCCTTCCAATGAACACCCATGACTGATCTCCTTTAGGATGGACTGGTTGGATCTCCTTGCTGTCCAAGGGACTCTCAAGAGTCTTCTCCAACACCACAGTGCCAAAGCATCAATTCTTCGGTGCTCAGCTTTCTTTATAGTCCAACTCTCACATCCATACATGACCACTGGAAAAACCATAGCCTTGACTAGACAGACCTTTGTGGACAAAGTAATGTCTCTGCTTTTTAATATGCTATCTAGGTTGGTCATAACTTTCCTTCCAAGGAGTAAGCGTTTTTTAATTTCATGGCTGCAGTCACAATCTGAAGTGATTCTGGAGCCCAGAAAAATAAAGTCAGCCACTGTTTCCACTGTTTCCCCATCTATCTGCCATGAAGTGATGGGACCAGATGCCATGATCTTAGTTTTCTGAATGTTGAGCTTTAAGCCAACTTTTTTACTCTCCTCTTTCACTTTCATCAAGAAGCTCTTTAGGTCTTCTTCACTTTCTGCCATAAGGATGGTGTCATCTGCATATCTGGGGTTATTGATATTTCTCCTGGCAAGCTTGATTCCAACTTGAGCTTCATCCAGCCCAGAGTTTCTCATGATGTACTCCGCATACAAGTTAAATAAGCAGGGTGACAATATACAGCCTTGATGTACTCCTTTCCATATTTGGAATCAGTCTGTTGTTCCATGTCCAGTTCCAACTGTTGCTTCCTGACCTGCATACAGGTTTCTCAAGAGACAGGTCAGGCAGTCTGGTATTCTCATCTCTTTCAGAATTTTCCACAGTTTATTGTGATCCACACAGTCAAAGGCTTTGGCATAGTCAATAAAGCAGAAATAGATGTTTTTCTGGAACTCTCTTGCTTTTTCCATGATCCATCAGATGTTGGCAATTTGATCTCTGGTTCATCTGCCTTTTCTAAAACCAGCTTGAACATCTGGAAGTTCACGGTTCACGTATTGCTGAAGCCTGGCTTGGAGAATTTTAAGCATTACTTTACTACCGTGTGAGATGAGAGTTCCTGTTAAGTTTCTCTAAATGCTAATTAATGGCTTCCCAAGTGGCTCACTGGTAAATGATTCGCCTACAATGCAAGGAACTCAGGAAACAGGAGATGTGGGTTTGGTCCCTGTATCAAGGAGATCACCTGGAAGAGGAAAATGGAACCCATTCTAGTATTTTTGCCAAGAAAATCCCATGGACCGAGGAGCCTGGTGGGTACAGTCCATGGGGTGGCAAAGAATTCTCCAGGACTGAGTACTGACCACAAATGCTAATGGTGCAAGTGTAAACAAGGTAGATCTAGTCCCTGTCATCAGGGACTTACAATCTAGTGGAGAAAACAGTGTCACATAATCACACAAGTAAATACACATTTTGATAAAACTTTACTACATCCCTAAACACAGTGTGTCACAGTCATTCCCTGAATACTGGTTCTGAAGTTACTATATAAGACACACTTTTCTCACTTTCAAATATTGAAGTTTCCTCTAAAGTAGAGGATGCCGAGTCTTAACTTTACAAATCAAATAGTCATGGAGAAATTGAAACCAAGAAGGGATTCAAGTCCATCTCATGATGGAATGATGGACTAATTTTTCTGTGGCATTTAAATTAATTTCTCTCATTACTCAGTCCCAATCTCTCTCTCTCACCAACTCAGATGAATAAAATTTTCTAAATTAAATGCAGCTGTTATAGGACACCACTTAGGAGGCACATCTGTTCCTTGAGAACAGGGTGTTCTTTAAGGCAACATCAAATTTGTGTTCTTGGCATCTAATATTGTGGGCTTCCCTGGTGGTTCAGTCACTAAAGCATCTGCCTGCAATGTGGGAGACCTGGGTTCGATCCGTGGGTCAGGAAGATCCCCTGGAGAAGGGAATAGCAACCCACTCCAGTATTCTTGTCTGGAGAATTTCACAGACTGAGGAGCCTGGAAGGCTATAGTCCATGGGGTCACAAAGAGTCAGACATTGTAGCTGGAACCTAATAATTGTTTATTTAATTGCAAGGAAATCTTGTCAAAACTCCATAAGCCTAGAAGAGAACTCTTCTCTCTCACAAAGCTTGGAATACACACTGTCCTACATGAAGACAACTGAAAAATCTTACACAAAGACATTTTAAATTGATTATGGTGACTGAAATTAAAGGGTAGAGTTATATATAAATCATGTCAAAAGGCAACATCAGAACAGAACCACAATTATATAGCTCATTTCAGCCTAGTAATTATTTATGGAGAGCTGGCTTTGTGGTAGGCAGTATTGTAGATATTTATTTAAGAAGAAAATATTATTTTAAAAGTATCTCCAATTCCAGAAAGATGAAGGAAGTGACATTAAATGTATCAAATTTAGCGACTTTTATTTAGCAAGCTACAACAGTTAAAAACAAGAATACCAGAAAAAATTGTAGGATGTCACTATATCTTTGAGAAAGAAGAATTCAGCAACGAGTTGTCAGGGGTGGAAGCAATAAAATGCTTAAACAATAACCAAGACAGATTTGAGATATTTTCAAATGAAAAGAAATTATACCCATTGAGAAAATATGAATAAAAAGCATGGTAACTATACTTGAGGGATTAATCTGTTGGACTAAGAGAAGGATAATATAAATCAATATAACATGTTAAGTCTAAGAGACACATACATTGTAGTGATGGTAGGGGAAGAAACAAAAGTTCAAAGGAGCTGAGGGGAGAAACTAAAGCACTAAACAGCAAGCTGTGTGAGCAGAAGCCATTTAGTGTTATTAGAGCAAAGAGAAGAGGCTGTAAATGAATGCAGGGAGCAGATCACGGCTGCCCTGTGTAGTACGCTGTGTGGATGGAAATTCACCCTGTAGCAAAGAGATCATTCACATGTATGTGGCATGGTGGAATTGACATTTCTCAGCCAACAGTTTAAACACTGTTGGGAGACAGAATAACTGGATTGGGACTGTCAACAAGGTGACTTTAGAAACTACATATGAGAGATTGCAATGGTGGGAACTAGGGTAGGGACAAAAGCGATAAATGGGGAAGGGAGGAGGCTGAAGAAATATTTAAGACATAAAATGAGCAGGATCTGGTGGCTGATTTGATACCAGGAATGAAGAACAGATATTTGGCTTAGACAAAGAGATAAATGATGCCACTTTTAACTGGGAGAAAGAACTGCCAAAAATAATGTATCATTTGCTTAAACAGAAATATTCTTAAATGGAAAAACTGAGAAGACCAATTTGACTTAACCTAATGCAGCTCCCATTGTCAAATATGGTGAGAAAGATCACGGAACTACATCTATGTCTCACTTTGGACTAAAATTAATCTTACGCAACAGGAGAGTTAAAGAATGACTCAGATTGCAATTATGTTCTTTGCTTCAGCACTGTTTTCTCAGGAATATGACCACTCCAATGTATTTAACAGCACATTAATGATTGTTAGCTACTCAACTGAGAAACGAAGGGAAGGAGATGAGCAGAGGCATGGAAATTTAGAATGAATGTCAGAATTCACTTCCAGCTTAAGACTGGAGCATATTCTTGACAATTTTTAGTCACAAGAATACGTCTCTGGGGAAGATACACTGGTAAGAAGCAGAGGAACCTTCATACATGAGCAACATCACTTGTATTTCTATGTAGACATTTATTACACAACAATTTAAAATGCTTTTATTGAGCACATGTTCTGTACAAGGTATTGTTGTGTATTGCTATCTTTTTTCTCCCCTAAAAATAAGAGGTACATATACAGTTAAAAAAAAACAAACAAACAATGGTGAAAGCTGTGACAAACTATGTAGGCTCTTTAGACTTTAGATTGATCATTTATACAAGTAGGTCACTGAATTCTAAGGGCTGTTCAAAATCTGTGACTCCGACATAAATTGAGGAACTGAATCACATTTCACTGTAATAAAACACTCACTCCTAGAAAAAGTTTAACATTTTAATTGTTTTCCCCCACTGTATATAATGATAATCTCATGTTTTCAGGAATAACAATGAGTTAATAACCAGTCCATCCTAAAGGAGATCAGTCCTGGGTGTTCATTGGAAGGACTGATGTTGAAGCTGAAACTACAATACTTTGGCCACCTGATGCAAAGAGCTGACTCATTGGAAAAGACCCTGATGCTGAGAAGGATTGGGGACAGAAGGAGAAGGGGACGACAGAGGATGAGATGGCTGGATGGCATCACCGACTCGATGGACATGAGTATGTGTGGACTCCGGGAGTTGGTGATGGACAGGGAGGCCTGGTATACTGCGATTCATGGGGTTGCAAAGAGTTGGACATGACTGAGCGACTGAACTGAACTGAATAAAATGGTTAGACATCTTGACTTTAAAGCAAATGACTCAGAATTTGACATGATATACTCTCCATGGTAGATTTATAGTCCATGGATATAGATCTTTTCCAATAATAAAGATTAAGTTTTAGAAATGCTTCATCCATCCATCATCATCATCCTCATTATTATACTTATGATAAAACACACTTGACATTTCTGAAAATGAAGTACATCTAAATAATAATTTGCCATTGTCAATATTTGTTTCATTTTTCTAAACTGATGGTGAACTGAGAATTGCAGAAATAAAGAATCAGAGCTACCGTCTGGAGCTGCTTCTAGGTACCAAGCTCAAGGGCCACAGTTATAAAATGAACCAACTAGCTTTAGAAGACAGCTCTGCCTTTTAGCTGAAAGAGCTATAAAGTTTTAAAGTTATGGTAGGTGCTGGGCCTCCCAGAGAGTTTACTTTGAGCTTTATTTCAAATTGCAAGAAGATCACATGGAAAAAAAAATTTCAGGTGGCCAAATGTAATTTCTATCTCTTGTAAAATGTATCATTTTTTTAAAAAATATGGCTTGAATTTATAATCAATCTTTTCTAGGAAAGACTTCCAGATGGACCTGTGATTTTTGATTTCCCTGTGGTATACTGAAAGTTAAGAGAAAGAAATATCAAGTAACTATAAGCAAAAACCTAATGCAACAGAGAGCATCCTTGAGGAAAAGAGAAAATATGTTTCTTCACTATGAAATACGCTCGTGGCTGCACATCCTCTCTCTTGGACTCTCTCTGTCTTAGTAAACATGCTAGAAGAAAATAGCTTTTTAACCAAGTATTCTATCAAATGATTTTGCTGAGCAGCAGGAAGAGCTGTAAAAGACTAACTGCCATTTTCCATGAATGCTGATGGATGATGAAATCTGATCCCAATATGCAACTCAAGGAAGATTCCAATCTAGCTACTAACCATTGGCAACACGGTAATGACTTGAGATTTCACCTGACTGCACAGCAGAGCCAAGTGTTAGAACAGGGCAGGGAGAGAGGGGGAGGGTGTCATCTTAAAGCCAGTTCCTAAGGTCAAAAGTAGCATGACAAAAAATCCTGTTACAAAATGTTATGCTGATAGAATAAGTTCACATTTATGTGTGCTCATGTTTGAGATCCACTAAGTTAGCCTGAAGGAAAGCACAGCTATCTAGGCATTCTGCCTCAAAACCACTCTAAAATAGCAGATTATTAATTAGCAGGGGAGGTAGAGGTGGCAACAACACCCTACACAACTCCAGAGTGTGTCATTTACATGCTGTCTACGTAGATAATATCTCACAAAGCTGGAGCGACACAGCGCTAAGGCTCTGAATGGAGAACTTACAAGAAATACTACTTGGACTCCCCTGATGGCCCAGTGATTAGGAACCCACCTCGCAATGTCGGGGATGCAGGTTCAATCCCTGGCTGGGGAATTAGAATCCCACGTGCCTCGGAGCAACTAAGCCCACTCGCCACAACTACAGAGCCTGTGCACCACAACTTAGACTCAATGCAGCCAAATTAACAAATAAAATGTTCTTTAAAAGTACTACTTGCCTGCAGGGTTTATCCTATTTCTAAATACGGAAACTCTATAAGGAAAAATTAATTGCTTGCTAAATGAATTGTCCATTTTCCTGATAATGAAGGGAATCCACATTTTACATGATGTGACTGCACTATGAGACAAGCCATTTGCCAAACAAAGAATTTGTCTCTCAGGCTTTCTTTTCCTAGAATGAAAAATACAATAAGAGGAGTAGAATCATGCCACTCACTGTCTTTATTACTTAGAAATGGAGGTTCAGGCATATTTCTATGAAGAGTCATTGGGAGGCTAGAAAGGCTTGGGGCTTCTAGTCACTCTTTCTTACCTAATGTAGAATCAAACAGGCAAATTCATAGAATAATAACTACTACCATTTATTAGGCACTTAGGATATACACATTTTTACAAATAATATCACATCACCAAGGTCGCTGTAAGGTAGATAGATTATGGCCATTTATGTATTAATGAGGAAAATGAGAGTAAAGAACTTAAGTCATTTATCCAAGGTCCTGATGGGTAATTAAGAGAGCCAGCATTTGAACCCACATCTGCGGGACTTCATTATTATCTACTTTGTACCACAAAAATGATGGAAAAGATGATTGACTTAATGAGAGAAAGTGCTTTCTAAAAAGCTATAGCCAACCAACAAGTGAAACGAATTGGCTTGTAAGGCAATGAACTCTGATGATTACACATAACAATTATGTATATCCATATGGAGTACTTTACATGGTAAAATGATTATCATATACATGAACTCATTTAGCTTGTATAGTCCTATGGGTCAAACATTTTAATTTCCATTTAATAGGAATTCTGTGAACACAAATCTTGTATTACAAAGAGATGTGATTTAGACAGATACTAAAATATTGCTGTCTTAAAATCCCATGGCTCTCTGAAGGTATGCAGGGGAAATTTTTGGGCCTGGGGACTTTTCAGGGTTACTTGCTTAATATAGACTGTGTTGCAACTCTCCCTTACTCACTCATAAATAGTTCCTCTGCATCCGCTATATTTGGTGGCACAGAGGGACCAACCTCCCTGTGCTGCCACATTCTATTGAGAGCTGCTTTCTCCCACAAGAGTTGTTAAAAACTAAGAAATGGTTGTCTGAGACAAAGTGTGTGCAGACATAGTCACAAATATGCTCAATGGGGAGCTGAATACAAATTCAGGTCTCTCTCCTATAAATGGGCTTCCCAGGTGGCTCACTGCATAAAGAATCGGCCTTCAATGCAAGAGACGCAGGAGACACGGGTCCAATCCCTGGGTGGGGAAGATCCCCCTGGAGGAGGGCATGGCAACCCACCCCAGTATTCTTGCCAGGAGAATCCCATGGACGGAGGGGCCTGGGCGGGGGGGGCGGCTACAGTCCATGGGGTCACACAGAGTCAGACACGACTGAGCGGCTGGGCACTGAGCACTCCTAAAAGCATCTTATTGGACTTCATGTGATTGATGTGAGCATTAATTTTTCTCACCCATTCTCAGAAAGCAATTGAGGTCAGAGTGTGATGGCCAAAAGCTGCTTATAGAGCAAAGAATATATATACTGTGAGAACTCTAACAACCATTATACAATTAAAATAAAACAAATGTAACCAGAATGTCGAAGCTCCATTTGCCAGAGACCTCTTCATTAGATTGCATTACAGTTTGTTTGTTTTTTTAATAGACAGACTTTTTTAGAACAGTTTTAGATTAACAGAAAATTGAGAAGACCATATCAAGAGTTCCCATATACCCAGCACCAAATTTCCTCTATTATTAACATCTTATATTACTGTGGTATATTTGTTACAATCAATGAATCAATGTTACTACCTTGTTATTAACTAAACTCCATATTTCATTCTTATTTCCTTAGTTTTTAATGAAGGTCTTTCATCCCTTTTCCAGGATCCCATTCAGTATCTAATACTTTTAGTTGGCATGTCTGCTTAGGCTCCTCTTGGCTCTGCCAGTTTCTCAGACCATGGCCACAAAACAGTAATAGAAACGTTAACCGACTTCATTTCCACATATATTATTCCAAATATATATATGTATATAATTTATTTCAGAATTCTGATGGAAGTAAGAACAATAATAGCACACAGAGCCACTGTCACGCTACCCTGTGCCTTGGAAAGAGACTAAGAACCTGAATTGCTAAGTGCTTCTAAAAAGATACAAGGACAAAGAGGAAATTAAAATGGGTCCCTCTAAGTATTGCCTATTGATAGAGGAACATGCAAATGGAGACAAAGAATATTATATGCAATCTACATAGAGCCTAAAAATATATAGTTGATAAAATATATCAGTCATGTGAACAGGGATATAATCATACTGTCAATTTAATCAAATTCCATAATCAAATACGAACTCTTTTTCTCATTATTGTTGTTGTTGTCTAGTCACTCGGTCACATCTGACTCTTTTGCAATCCCATGGACTGTACCCACCAGGCTCCTCTGTCCATGGTATTTTCCAGACAGCATTACTAGAGTAGGTTGTCATTTCCTCCTCCGGGGAGCTTCCCAGTCTAGGGATCGAACTCCAGTCTCCACGTCTTCTGCATCACAGGTGGATTCTTTTACCACTGAGCTACCAGGGAACCCTTTCTTATTATTGATTCAATTTACTCATTCATTTAATAAATATATATTGTGGCTGCTCTATATGCTGGGTGACGTTTTAGGAAGTGAGAACACAATAGTGACTATTTCCTATTCCCGTAGATTTCACATTCCAGTGGGAAGATTAATTGATAACTATAATGTATTGGGTACGTGCTATCATTTACCAAGGAGAACAATCAAACAGGATAATAAGAAGCAACAAGGGTGTTTTCTTGAGAAGTATAGTCAGAGAAGATCTTTTTGGCAAGGTGTAACTGGAGCAGCAAGTTGTGTAAAATATAGAAGAAGTGAGCTTTGGGTAACCTAAAGGCAACAACTACTACAAAGGTCCTGAAGCTCTCATGCATGGAGTGTTTAATAGTGTAAAACAGTAATTTAAATGTTAATAGTCTGTTGGCAGCTTGAAGAAAAAGAGGCTTTCCCAAAAATATTTCTGCAGAAGATATACGTTTAAAGTGTTTCTTCTGTTAAAAACCAACAAATGACAAAAAAACCCATCTCTTTCACCTCTATCAGTGGCAGCTAAAGTCTTGCCATGAAAAACTTTACTCTTGCCAAATAGCTAGTTATTTATAAAGTTAAAATAAATATGCATTCTTCTTATAACAAAATATAAATTTCTTGTTAATTAACTTTGGTTACTTTCCTCTATATTTTTATACATTCATCATACTGTGTGCTGTGCTTAACTGCTCAGTTGTGTCTGACTCTTTGCGACCCTGTGGACTGTAGCCCACCATGCTACTTTGCCCATGGGGATTCTCCAAGCAAGAATACTGGAGTGGGTTGCCATTCCCTCCTCCAGGGGATCTTCCCAACCCAGGGATTGAACCCAGGTCTTCCTCATTGCAGGCAGATTCTTTAGCATATGAGCCACTAGGGAAGCCCACATTCATTATGGAAACTGTTAATATCAAACTGAGTAACCAAATTTATAGAGTAGAGAGAATGAAATAATCATTCATTGAGAGAGATGTCCCTCAATGCTTAATTTATTCACTCATTATAATAACATCGTAAGGTAGGTATTGCTAAATCCATTTTAGAGACCAAAAATCTGAAGTATCACAGGCTTTTTTAACTTGTTCCAGAAGGGCTCCCAAGAGGTAATTATAGTATAGAAACCCATTCTGAGAGATCCCAAAGCTTAAAGATTACACACATGCAAGCAGCCTTACACACATGCCAGCAGTAACTAATACAATGAATATAGGTTTAGATGTTTTTAAAAGCTACTCAACCTATCTGAAAAGATTAAAAAGAATATTAATAACTAGTATTGACTAAGTTATAGAAAAACGGACAATCTTACAACATTATCAAAAGAACTAACTCACAGGGTGTTTAGAAAGAGAAATTTCATATAATCTGATTTAACATTCTATAATGTGATTTAAAAAAAAAAAAAGGTCTTAATGACCCGATAACCATGATGGTGAGATCACTCACCTAGAGCCAGCCATCCTGGAGTGTGAAGTCAAGTGGGCCTTAGAAAGCATTACTATAAACAAAGCCAGTGTGATGGAATTCCAGCTGAGGTATTTCAAATTCTAAAAGATGATGCTATTAGTGCTGCACTCAACGTGCCAGCAAACTCAAAAAACTCAGCAGTGATCACAGGACTAGAAAAGGTCAGTTTTCATTCCAATCCCAAAGAAAGGCAATACCAAGGAATGTTCAAACTATTGCACAATTGCACTCATTTCACATGCTAGCAAGGTAATGCTCAAAATCCTTCAAGCTAGGCTTCAACAGTATGTATCATGAGAACTTTTAGATGTACAAGCTGAATTCAGAAAAGGCAGAGGAATCAGAAATCAAATTGCCAACATCCATTGGATCGTAGAAAAAGCAAAGGAATTCCAGAAAAACACCTACTTCTGCTTGATTGTGATAAAACCTTTGACTGTGTGGATCACAACAAACTGCAGAAAATTCTTAATGAGATGGGAATACCAGACCACCTTATCTGCCTCCTGAGAAACCTGTATTCAGGTCAAGAAGCAACAGTTAGAACTGGAGATGGAACAAAAGACTGGTTCCAAATTGGGAAAGGAGGATGTCAAGATTGTACATTGTCCCTCTGCTTATTTAACTTATATGCAGAATATATTTTATGTTAAACACTAGAAATATATTGGTGGGCAAAAAAAAATCACAGTTTTGCCCCCATAAAGTTTGTGGCCTACTGGGAAATATATTTAATACATAATTATACTAATACATGCATTATTAAAAATTGAGATAATGGCTTTGAATGGAAGGAACATTATATTAAGAGAGCATGAAATTAATCTAAGTTTGGATGGTGGAGGCAGGTGCTCATGGAAGTAGCCCTGAAGAAGTTAAGTCTGAACTAAAATCTGAAAATCAGTAAGAGTTAACCAGGTTAAGGGCAAAGGAAGAAAGTTCCAAATAGAAACAATACTTTCAAAAATTCTGAGGAGGGACGGTCATGCCATGTTCAAAATAGCTGACATGGTCAGGACCACATATATTAACACAAATTTTCATTTACTCAACAAATGATCATATGCATAATATGTCAGTACCTTATGCAATTTGCTTCATAAAAAATGATCATTACCATATTTTTCAATACAATATTGTTTCTACTTGACATTTATTTTCTCAAATAGGGTACTTACTATATGACAAGAAATTTATAATTTCATGGAATCCTGTACAGCAGGGAAACTGATGCTTAGAATAGTTAAGTGATTTGCCCAAGGTCACAAGGCTAATAAGGGGCAAACCTAAGGACTGAATCAGCCCTGTTCAAAGCCCAGCTTCTTTCCACTTGACCTCATTTCCACGATATTAATTAAAACTTGCATTCTCAGCTAGTAGAGCAGAGCATTTTCAGTCTTTTTAAATCATCATTTTAAACAGCTTGGACATATCTGTAAGAGTAGGTTTTTGCATAGTGACGTTTACGGCTCTCACACAATTATTTAAATTAACCAGACTTCATCCATGAGTTAAGTTTTTTAGGAGTACCTATTTTTATTCCATAGGAACATATGCTGTGGCTCTATTTCTCCCCATATTACAATCAAGATATCTCACCATTCTGTTGATTCTTCTCAAGTTCTTCTGTAGCTCTCTGAGTTACAGCCAATCACAAAGTTTGAAGATTAGAAGAAAATGACAAACTTTGGTTTATTACAGAACCAGCAAATCTACAATGCAGAGTCTGTGCTTGAAATGAAGGACAGTATCTGGGGTGAGCAGGCTCCACTCTCTAGTCTTCCTCAATGCTTTACCTAAATGAATGCAAACTTGAGTGGCTTCAGCACCATACAATCTACTAGATCAGTGCAGCCCAAAAATGCAAGCTGGCTATGTTTTATACTCTGGAGGCTGAAGAGGTGGGGTCACAACAGCACTCTAGGGTTTATTCTATTATCGTGATTTTTTTTTTTTTTTTATTTTGCTATACAACAATTTGTTGTTGCTGTTTAGTCACCTAATTGTGTTTGACTCTTTGGGACCCCATGGACTGTAGCCCATCAGGCTTCTCTGTCCTTGATATTTCCCAGGCAAGAATACTAGATCGGGTTGCCATTTCCTCCTCCAGGAGATCGTCTCCACCCAGGGATCAAACTAGCGCCTCCTGCATTGGCAGGTGTATTCTTTATCACTGAACCATAATAGAAGCCCACACAACACTTGCTAAAACTTATTAGTGTTTTGTATGTGTTAGTCACTCAGTCATGTCTGACTCTGCGCAACCCCATGGACTGTAGCCCACCAGGCTCCTCTGTCCATGGAATTCTTCAGGCAAGAATACTGAAGTGAGTTGTCATTTCCTTCTGCAGAAATGTGTTTAAGCTTTTATTTATATCTTTGGGTCTACTCAATGGTTAAGTGTCACAGCTCTAGGAATGGCCTGTCTGCTATGCTTGGGAATGTTCACATTTTATTCTCATACTCTAGAATTTTCTACATCTCTGATTCTGTTTGAAAGGACGTCATGTGTTCCACTCCTTTCCTCACACCCATATATTCATTATTTTTTCAAAGGGCATTCGATATTCATCTTCCTGTTACCATCATGCCTAGCTAAATTTTAATTTCACTTACTTTAAATAGTAACCTTCAGGATTTTACATACTAACCTACATATTAATAACAATGCTTACATATTTTTCAATGTACTTAAGCTCTGTATATACTTTCATCTTAGAAATGCCAAATATTCTTTTAGAAAAAAAGATCAGATAAAATCAATATGTAAAAATAAATACAACAGTCAGGAGGAACAAAGAATAATTATGTATCTAGGACTTCATCCACTTTCAACTTGAATAATTGCATTTATCATGTCTAAACACTGACTTCATTTTAAACTGTTACTGTCACATTACTAAATTTAATCCTTGCCATGCTATATTTGTATCTTCTAAAGAACAAATGTATATGTTAATAATTTTATTTGGTTACACTGAAGAGGAGGTTAAATATGAATGAGATTTTATTGGGAATGTATGTTTGTTATTTTAGCTAAAGATCAAAGCTTGATTGGATATTACAAGGATTTTTTTTATTTTACAATTATTAAATGAATTTTCCAAATTATTTGCTGAGTTATTCAAGAAGAATATAGATAAAATATGTACCTTTTATGCACAAAGTTAGATTTTAAATCTTAATCACATTTCTTATAGCTAGACAACAGTAAATAGGTCTCCAGTCCTTTCTCAAAATTTTTCTGTGATTAAAATTAATCTTCGTTATTGGTCTTTATGTAGGATAAAGAAAATGTTTGGTTCTGCATCCTGTGGTTGCTGGATTTTCTGGCTTCTCTGAATCAAATCAAACTGCTTCTATAATCCCATGGACCAGGAAGCCTGTACCATTTGCATGAGCCTGCAGTCACTTAGACTAACTTGTTCCTGTTTTTAAAAAAATCCCTTCCCTACAAACATCCACTTATAAAATAATTAAATCATGAGCATGTAATGTACACTATGGAAAATAAAATCAATAATATTATATTAACTTGTGAGTGTGTGAAAGTCATTCTGGCATGTCCGACTCTTTTGGACCCCATGGACTATAGCCCACCAGGCTCCTCTGTCCACAGAATTCTCCAGGCAAGAATACTGAAGTGGATTGCCATGCCCCCCTCCTCTTCCTGACCCAGCGATTAAACTTGATTCTCCTGTACTACAGGCAGATCTTTACAGTCCCAGCCACCAGGGAAACCCTGTATTAACTTTGTATGGTGACAAATGGTTACTATTGCAGTGACCATTTCACAGTGTATACAAATGTCAATTCACTATGCTGTCCATATGAAATATAACGTATCAAATATACATTAATAAAAAATAGTAGAAAAATCAAATTAAAAAAACACAAGTCTATTCTGCTATCCAGTTCAGTTCAGTCCAGTTCAGTCACTCAGTCGTGTACAACTCTTTGCGACCCCATGAATCGCAGCACGCCAGACCTCCCTGTCCATCACCAACTCCCAGAGTTTACCCAAACTCATGTCTATCAAGTCGGTGATGCTATCCAGCCATCTCATCCTCTGTCGTCCCCTTCTCCTCCTGCCCACAATCCTTCCCAGCATCAGGGTCGTTTCCAATGAGTCAACTCTTCACATGAGGTGGCCAAAAATTGGAGTTTCAGCTTCAACATCAGTCCTTCCAATGAACACCCAGGGCTGATCTCCTTTAGGATGGACTCGTTGGATCTGCTTGCAGTCCAAGAGACTCTCAAGAGTCTTCTCCAACACAACAGTTCAAAAGCATCAATTCTTCGGCACACAGCTTTCTTCACCGTCCAACTCTCACATCCATACACGATCACTGGAAAAACCATAGCCTTGACTAGATGGACCTTTGTGGACAAAGTAATGTCTCTGCTTTTTAATATGCTGTCTAGGTTGGTCATAACTTTCCTTCCAAGGAATAACCGTCATTTAATTTCATGGCTGCAATCACCATTTGCAGTGATTTTGGAGCCAAAATAAAAAATTAGGTCTGTCACTGATTCCACTGTTTACCCACCTATTTCCCATGAAGTGATGAGACCAGATGCCATGATCTTAGTTTTCTGAATGTTGAGCTTTAAACCAACTTTTTCACTCTCCTCTTTCACTTTCATCAAGAGGCTTTTTATTTCTTATTCACTTTCTGCCATAAGGGTGGTATCATCTGCATATCTGAGGTTATTGATATTTCTCCTGGCAATCTTGATTCCAGCTTGTGTTTCTTCCAGCCCAGCGTTTCTCATGATCGACTCTGCATATAAGTTAAATAAGCAGGGTGACAATATACAGCCTTGACGGACTCCTTTTCCTATTTGGAACCAGTCTGTTGTTCCATGTCCAGTTCTAACTGTTGCTTTCTGACCTGCATACAGACTTCTCAAGAGGCAGATCAGGTGGTCTGGTATTCCCATCTCTTTCAGAATTTTCCACAGTTTATTGTGATCCACACAGTCAAAGACTTTGGCATAGTCAATAAAACAGAAATAGATGTTTTTCTGGAACTCTCTTGCTTTTTCGGTGATCCAGCGGATGTTGGCAATTTGATCTCTGGTTCCTCTGCCTTTTCTAAAACCAGCTTGAACATCTGGAAGTTCACGGTTCACGTATTGCTGAATTCTGGCTTGGAGAATTTTGAGCATTACTTCACTAGCGTGTGAGATGAGTGCAATTGTGTGGTAGTTTGAGCATTCTTTGGCATTGCCTTTCTTTGGGATTGGAATGCAAACTGACCTTTTCCAGTCCTGTGGCCACTGCTGAGTTTCCCAAATTTTCTGGCGTATTGAGTACAGCACTTTCACAGCATCATCTTTCAGGATTTGAAATAGCTCAACTGGAATTCCATCACCTCCACTAGCTTTGTTCATAGTGATGCTTCCTAAGGCCCTCTTGACTTCACATTCCAGGATGTCTGGCTCCAGGTGAGTGATCACACCATCATGATTATCTCGGTTGTGAAGAACTTTTTTGTACAATTCTTCTGTGTATTATTGCCACCTCTTCTTAATATCTTCCGCTTCTGTTAGGTCCATACCATTTCTGTCCTTTATATAAACCCTCAAAGCCATTCTAATTAAACTTTAACCCTTGGGACTTCCCTTGTGGTTCAGTGGTTAAGAATCTGCTTGCCAGTACAGGTGACACAGGTTTGACCCCTTGTCTGGGAAGAACCCTCATGCCTTGGGGCAGCTAAGCTTCTGCCCCACAACTACTGAAGCCTGCGTGTCTAGAGTCCATGCTCTGCAACAAAAGACGACACCTCAATGAGAAACCCACATATGCAACTACAGAGTAGCCCCTACTCGTCTCAACTAGAGAAAGCCTGTGTGTAGCAACAAAGACCCAGCACAGCCAAAAATGAACAAATAAAAATATATAAAAAAAAACCCTTAAGCCTTATACATTTATTGTCAATTCTCCAGTAGAATGTAGAAAGGCAATATTCTAATATCCCTGTAACTCCTATACCACTATTCACATTTTATCCAAGTTGACCAATCATTCAAGATCAATATAACTGCGTCAAAAATCATATTTTTCCTTTTACATTTAGATTTTCCTTTATTTAATGTTAAAGTCTGGTTTCAAACTATAAGCTTAAAACTTGATTAATTAGTCTTCTTAAAATGTCTTTGGTAAAAAAAAAAAAAAATACTGGAAAAATGCTATCACACATTGATTTGGTGGCAAGCTGACACACTCCTATAGTGTGAAGGTGATGGAAGCACCTCTAAGAGCAGTGGATTGTCTTTTGATGCATTTTGAAAAAGAAGTGTATACTGAGTATTACCTAGTAGGGGATCCCAAAGGTTAGAGAAAAAGGGGGAAATGGGAAAGTTTGTTTTACAGCAGCCACTAAGCAAACATATTAGGCTGACAAAAACATGCAAGAAGGTTAAGAGAACAATGGGTTGTTTCATATTGTAGAAATAGTTGAGCTTTTGTCCATTTGTTTGTTTGTTATTAAATTCATTGTCTTAAAACTTATAAATGTGCCTAAATATTATTCATAATTTCCTTAAATTATAACACATAGACTATTTAGCAAACTAATTTTTTTAAATTACTACTATCAAGAGAAGTGATTAAATACATGTTAAGGTATGAGACATTAACTAATGAGTATTTTTCCAATAGCTAAAAGATATTCATATTTCCAAAGAACCTCAAAATATCTCTTAGAAAAAGTATTTCTGACAACAGAAGATTGGAAAACAAATACAAGTTCTATAATGTTTGAAAAAGGATTTGAAATATTCAGTATCCTTATGGGCATTATGAAAGTAAAGGAAGCTTTCATCCTTTGCTGTCCAAGAGAAATGCCTCATATCAGTTTTCCCTCCCATCTCAAAGTAAAATAAAATAAAATAGGAAAACATATAGACTCATCTACATGAACTACAAAAGAGCTTTTAACTGTAGAATATATTTCAGTTCAGCCATCAATTTTTTCAAAAGGAGCTAATGTAAATAAGCATATCTTACATTTCCTCACCAACTATTCATATTTCATCTAAAGTCATCATCTATTGACAATATAAATGCCTTTCTCACAGATTTTATAATGATGCATGCAATGGCCCTAAATCATTAAAATAAATCACAGATCTGCCTGATGTCAACAAGCTAATCCTGGAGAAGAGTAAACACTCTGAACCTCTGAAGGGTTTCTTTCAGTTTAGCTTGCTCATTCCTTCCTTCATTTATTATTTGAATAGATATTTCCTGAGCACCAACTTTGTGTAAGACTGCTCAAGATACAGAGGGATATGGGATAAAAAAAAAAAATATGACAGGCAAGAGCTCTCCTCTCATGATACATAATTCTGAAACAAATAAAATAAAGAACAGAGAATTACAGACTGAGATACTTATCAGGAAAGAAATTTTAAAAAAATGGTAACATAATATCCAGTGGTTGGGAAGAGGAAAATTCAGACAGGGAAAAGGACCCTTAGGAGGTGAGCAGACTCCACTAGAACATAGTTCTAAGGGACGTCTACTTCTATTCAGATTAATCTTAAGGATATCTAAAACCTTTGCTGTCTCAACCATCTCAAAAATAATAACCAACCACATCAAAACTGTATAAATGCTTACTACAGAGAGTAGTTTTTGTATAGTAAGGCCCCCTACCCTGTTGGGGGTATGTTTTAGTTGCTCATTCTTGCCTGACTCTTTGAGACCCCATGGACTGCAGCTCACCAAGTTCCTCTATCCATGGGATTTTCCAGGCAAGAATACTGGTGTAGGTAGCCATTTCCTTCACCAAAGGATCTTCCTGACCCAGGGATCTAACCCAGGTCTCCTGCACTGCAGGCAGATTCTTTACCTACTGAGATACCAGGGAAGCCCCCATTCTATTGCACCAAGGTAATTCTTGCAGTGACATGTGATATTTTTAAAGGGAGTTAAAATAAAGATAACTTGCTATGAAAAGGACTCAAAGACACTTCATAATGAGGTATGTTTTAACAAATTTCACTATTATTCATAGATATATTGGCAAACCATTGGGCCCTACTTCTTAAAACATGATAGACTGATAAGGAAAAGGGAAGTATAACTTGGTAGAACCGAGCAAAAGACTGAAAATAGAAAAAGAAGATTAAACCAGGGGTCAGTAAGGAAGGTATAGCAGGATGGAAGTACAAATCAGAGATGCCCTAATCACAAGTGTTTAAATGAATCTTTGTGTCTACGTATTTTCTAAGATATATCAAAGATGTTCATCAGGCCTGTCCCCACTTTAATATCTGCCACAAGAGGCATTTTTACAGAGAAGGATGAATTGAAATATATATGTTAGAGAATTTGGGGATGTGTTACTATTAACTTCATTGCCTACATGATTGCTTTAAATGATTTTTGTTCTCTCTTCCTGTCTTCTGATTTAATAGTCTTATTATTTAAAACCAACAAATAAAAGAAGCAAAAAGACACATAAGACTGAATTGTGACAAAACTGTCTTTAGGTAGATTTTTAGTCTTAGCTCTCCATTTTCTGACTTTGAAAGTTCAATACTCATTGCAGCCTTAAAACATGACTCCAGTTATAGAAAAATTTTTCTTCCTATGTAATCAATTTAAACTTTTCCATAAAAAGGGATAATTTAAGACTAGGAATGTTGCTAATTGTTTGACTCCCACACACATTTATGCCAATGGGTAATGCAAAGAATCATGATAAAAAGAAAACTGAAGAGTTAAACATATAATGACGTGAATCAATACATTTTTAAAATATCTTGCTAAGATTATCAGTAGAGTAACCTATGCTATTACTTACTTTAAAAAATATATAAAATAATTATGAGGACTTCAAAAAGTTGTCTACCAAATAGTGACTATAAATAAGGAAATACAAAGTGATAAAAAATATCTGAGTGGTTTGCACAAGTTTAGCCAAGAGTCAGAGTATCTGCTCAACATGTCTCCTGATATGTACTAAAGAGAATTGAGCTTTTATGACTTGAAGTATATATGATTCATTTTAACAAGCCTCAGATAAATAAAAGTTAACTCTGTCAAATAAGTATGCATTCTGATCTACCTATCTTCAGCAGAATTGTTATTTGTTTACATTTTGTACTCTGTTTCTCTAGTATTTGGACAGTTGGCACTCCCAGGCTTTACATTTTAAATATAAACTGTTGTATTTGGTATGAGCAGCTGCAGATAATTTAACAAAGACTTTCAACATGTCAATTTCTTAAGAATATGCATACAGTTCATCCCATCACTGGCAAAAGTTTTCATTAACAAAGAAGAAAGGAGATTCAGAATGGTAACATGCAGTGTTTAAAATATGATAGAAATAAAGAAAGCTGATACCATAGTCCTGATTTGTTTTTTTTAGATGAGAGAAAAAAGAAGGCCAAGGTTTCACGACCTTCTAAAATGGAGTGTGACAGTATCCTCCTTCATCCTGTCCCCATTCAAATCCTAAAATAAATAGTTGTTTCATCCAAGAAACTTCTGCCTGATTAATATGGAAACATTGGATAAGCTATCATTTAAACAAATTAATGTTTTTTTAAAAATCACATATCACCACCAATGAAACAATACTTTCCCTTTGGGGTTTCATTTCTCCAACAAAAGGAGAATAATGATGCTGTTTTTTAATAATTTTTTGTTATGATTTGCTTGGTACACTCATTGGACCTTGCTATGAAGGATTACAGGAAAGATTATGAATTTAATACATGTTTTCACTTTTGGTTCCATCTCCAAATAGAACATCAAGCCAAAGGAAACAATCTAAAATTATCCAACAGATTCTACAGGCTGGCCATTGCAGATTCAGCATAAGTTTCAGTTGATCATTCAACTTTCTGTTCACCTACCTTCAAACTCCTTTGGCATGACAAACTGGAAACAAGTTCATCTTGTTGACAAGCAGAATTGACTCGAGGAAGGCAAGATACCACACTATCTTTGTCATTAAATTTTAGGTAATTATAATGTCACACCAAATTTTCAAAACGCCCTTCAGGGACAACTGATGAACTGCTCTTTTCTATGTATTTAACTTGCAAGCATTTAAAAGACGTTATTTTAATGATATACAAAATAAAATTAATAGATCGTTACTTTATTCAGTACTCCTACAAAGACCCTTAAACAGAAACATAACTCATTTTAAAGTGCATCTCACACCTGCAGAAACTGCTGAAAAGTTGTATTTACCTGTTATTTAAAATAACAATCAAAACAATATTATCCACTGGAAAAATTAGAAAATATGTCAAGAGATGAGACAGCAGAAAAGTATCTCTTTGTGTGTATGAAATTTGTTCTTGACCTTTATTGTATATTTTAAAAGCAATTTTAGACAAACACTACTTATATCAATTGATAAAAATGACTAAAATCCTACCTAATGTTTATTCACATTGATATTAGCCTGGAGAGGGAGTGATTATTTTTCTAATGGCTCAAAAAATGAACTTCATTTGTAGAATAACGGAGTTTAGACATAATATATAATAGAATCTAGACTTGTAAACATACTGCAAAAAAATTATTTAAGATCTCAGGACATTTTATTGTGTCCTCTAAGATTTCAGCAGCTTTTTCCATAATCTACTCCCTCCCTAATCCCGTCAATTTAAAGTCAAATTGGCTTCCATGACATCTGGCCAAAAGGTAACAGAAACTTTTAGACATCCTATTGCTTATATAGAAAGAAAGAAAGAAAGTGAAGTCACTCAGTCATGTCTGACTTTTTGCAACCCCATGGACTGTAGCCTACCAGGCTCCTCTGTCCTTGGAATTTTTCAGGCAAGAGTACTGGAGTGGGTTGCCATTTCCTTCTCCAGGGGATCTTCTCAACCCAGGGATCAAACTTGGGTCTCCCACATTGCAGGCAGGCACTTTACCATCTGAGCCACCAGGGGAGCCCTGGTTTTGCTTCTATCAGTTCAGTTCAGTTCAGTCACTCAGTCGTGTCCGACTCTTTGCGACTCCATGAATTGCAGCGCACCAGGCCTCTCTGTCCATCACCAACTCTCAGATTCTACCCAAACCCATGTCCATCGAGTCGGTGATGCCATCCAACCATCTCATTCTCTGTCGTCCCCTTCTCCTCCTGCCCCCAGTCCTACCCAGCATTAGGGTCTTTTCCAATGAGTCAACCCTTAGCATGAGGTGGCCAAAGTATTGGAGTTTCAGCTTCAACATCAGACCTTCCAATGAACAACCAGGATTGATCTCTTTTAGGATGGATTGATTGGATCTCCTTGCAGTCCAAGGGACTCTTTGCTTCTATAGCAGGTTGCAAATGTCCAGGAGGCCATATTTCATGTTATTTAATGTTATTTTGCGCTTCCCTGATGGCTCAGTTGGTAAAGAATCTGCCTGCAATACAGGAGACCCTGGTTTGATTCCTGGGTCAGGAAGATCCACTGGAGAAGGGATAGGCCACCCACTCCAGTATTCTTGGGCTTACCTTGTGGCTCAGCTGGTAAAGAATCCACCTGCAATGCAGGAGACCTGGGTTTTATCCATGGGTTTTATCCCT
This sequence comes from Giraffa tippelskirchi, assembly GCF_054371585.1. Classification (NCBI taxonomy): domain Eukaryota; kingdom Metazoa; phylum Chordata; class Mammalia; order Artiodactyla; family Giraffidae; genus Giraffa; species Giraffa tippelskirchi. The sequence continues at coordinate 109,959,218 of NC_137278.1, read as the reverse complement.
GGGATGGGAAGATCACCTGGAGAAGGGAAAGGATACCCACTCCAGTGTTCTGGCCTGGAGAATTCCATAACTGTATAGTTCATGAGGTTGCAAAGAGTTGGACACATTTCACATTTCATAGTATTTTGCATTATTTTATGAGGATATAATAAGAAACTGTTAGGGGAAACAACAGCTGAAAGTTACCACCATGGCCAGACACCACAGTAACCATTTACATGAGTTACTATATGACAGGAAGTCCTGGTAAGGAACAAGAAAGTAATTAGCTATAACCGACTGGAAGAGTTTGGTAAAGACCAAAGGAGATGCCACATATCCTACCATCTCCCAGAATCCTCCTCTCTGGCATCCATCTTGGCTGAGCAATGTGTGCACCTCCAGGAAGGACCCTGAGTGGGATGATTGTCAGAGACAACCCGGAAACTAATCCCATCACCATAAAACCCGAGGCTGAGAGCCACGTGGCAGAGCAGTCCTCCCAGCTTCTCTTACCTTCTTGCTCTCCACTGGGAGGCTGCTGCTGCTGCTAAGTTGCTTCAGTTTTGTCCAACTCTGTGTGACACCATAGAGGCAGCCCTCTTCCCAATTAAGTCTCTTGCTTTGTCAGCATATGTGTCTCTTCAGACAATTTATTTCCAAGTGTTAGACAAGACCCCCCTTTCAGGCTTTGCTAGGAGTTCTCCTTCCTGCAATAAAACTAAAACTGTACTTTCAACGTTGAAGCATTTCTTAACATGCTCTCAAGAGAGATATCCAAGCTGGTTTCATGAGAATTATTCCAGATTTCTTAGCATTTGATCAGAATGCAAATGCTATTAATTTAAACCATTAAATATTGTCCTGATAATGACTGATGCTCTATGATAAAAGAAAACTGCACAAAAAGTTGTAAAACTTCTTGCTGGTCTTGGTTAATTAAGAGTGTTTCATGCAGATGACTGTATATAATTATCAGTATAAAACAGGAGAAAAAAAAAGAAGAAAATGATGTCTTCGTTTTAAGCCAGGAAACATTTTAAACAATAATGAGCCTGTATATGATGTTGCAATCACTTGCTATCTCTACTACCCAGGAGATAACCATGACTATGATATCAAACTGAAGCACATGAATGGCCACAACAAATGTTTCTATGATCAATAAAAGAATTAATGGGATTTACCAACCCTCCGCTTTTAAATGGGGGTGTCCCTGGTAGCTCATGACTCTTCGTCATTTCTTCATAAACACATAGTAAATGAATATTTTATTATACAGTTAAATAATTCAGACTAAAATGAATTATTTTTACCCATTCTGTAAAAACAGTTTTGATCCTCGAGTCCTTTATTTTCCTTTTACAGTCCAATTAAAGCTACTTGACTAAGAATTACTAAAATGCTAAGCTAATTGCCACTTCAAATGGTATGAGACGCTGCTAGCATCTGTTTCCATTCAGTAAGAAACCTATATGGAATTCCATTTAAACTTGTAAACCTGATTTTAGGCATTTACATTTGCACTAATATTTTGATGGCACAAATTAACTTTATTCTATTTAAATGTCAAATACAGACTTGGGATTATTGCATTTTATCCAAATAAAATAATGCCAATTTATTTCAACCCAAAAGAAATAATGCTTCATTTAATACTTGCCATTTGTGCCTTCTACCCAGAAAATATTTAACAAAAGAGAAATATTTTCTAGCAATTATAAAAATAATTTTTTGTATACTCATGACTGCTGCTGTGTAATACTACTCTGGAAATGGCTATTTCTAATTCAAGTATAAAAAAGGATTTAACAATTATTTTTTAAACCTCAGCAACATTTTAATATTTTTGGATTTTAAATAATGTGTACAATAAAAGTTTAAATAATACAAAGTGTGTATATACATATATATGTGTATGTGTATGTTTACATGTATAACTCTTATATGTAATAAGTGTGTATATATATTTGTATAAATATGTGTGTTGTATGTATATATGAATATAATTATGTGTATCCTTTTATATATAAATTATATATGTGACATATAAATATATACATCAGTATAATGGCATATTATTATATATAACAGTAAAGTGAGACCACCTCTACCCTTGATCCCTAAACTTCTCAGTTTCCTTCCCTTCCCTGGAGACAATCACTGTTACTATTTTCTTATGTAGTATTTTGGCTTCCCTGGTGGTTCAGTGGTAAAGAACTCTCCTGCCAATGCATGAGATATGTGTTCGATCCCTGGGATGAGAAGATCCCCTGGAGAAGGAAATGGCAACCGATTCCAGTATTCTTCTCTGGGAAATCACATGGACAGAGGAGCCTGCTGGACTGCAGTCCATGAGATTGAAATAGAGTCAGACATAGTGACTAAACAACAACAATGTGTTATTCCAGAGCTGGTATGTGCATACATAAATACATACGTACATATACACGCAAATCTATTTTGTGTTTATTTGGAAGCATCCTACCCACCATGTTATGTACTCTACTTTTTCCAGTTACCATATCTTCACTCTAATTCATTATCAGAATATGTAGATCAACAACATTTTTAAGGAACATGGAAATATTTTAAATGTGCTTTACTTGTTAGCAGGAACTGATTCAACTCATGAGGAAATACAATTAAGCATAAAAATAATGAAAACAGTGTGAGCAAGAGGAAAAGAGAAATACAAGGATAATGAGGCATGTCACAGTTCAAATTCAAGGTTAAGTCATCATTTTAAATATTGTCTTGAATATCAGAAAGATACAGCAAAAAAGGTTATCAATTTAGTTCTTGCCATCACTCAAAAAATTGTTCCTTCAAAAGTCACATCCGATTTTCCTTAAGCCTGAAAAATTATTAGCTCTGTCACAGAACATTTGCCTTGAGGGCCAAAAGACATATCTCAAGGGACTATGTATTTCTCTTAGACAAAACTGAGAAATTTGAAGATTGGAGTTATATTTTAAATTGTTTCTGAGACACATTTGCAATAGTTTCCAGGGACTTATAATTTCTAAAGGTTGCAATTTCGGAATATAACTGCATTCCAAGGAAAGTGTAAAGTATGATAAAATATGCTAAAAGTTTCATGAACTGAAGATAAATCACAGCTCAACTGAAATTTTATTCTCTTCTCTTAAAGAAAGAAGAGGTATCTCAATGAGTTCTTTACAACTACTAGTTTTCATTCTCAACCCACTCCATTGTTCTTGCCTGGAGAATCCCAGGGACAGAGGAGCTTAGTGGCTGCCATCTATGGGGTCGCCCAGAGTCGGATACGACCAACGCGACTTAGCAGCAGCAGCAGCAGTTTTCATTTTTGGATGGGATGACTGAAACTCTTCTATTGTGAATGATACACTTTTACTCATTTGAAAATAGAGGAAGGAGCTACACTTTCTACAGTTGTAATGAAAATAAACTAGGAGAAATGCACACCAACTTGTAATGCCAGGCAATCAACACAAAAGGTTTATGATCTTAAGCTGAGGTAAAGAAGCTCACATCTCCCTCAGTAGGAACCCATAACAGAATCATCCAGGGTAATTAACTCCTCTGCTAAGCACTGAACATGAGGTTGTATACTTAATGAGATTTTGTAAGATTTTATTTGGATTGGTTTGGGTTTGGGTAGAGCAGCTATTGTTATGTGGATAAGCATGCTTATATAGCAGGATTTTCTTTTTAAATATTTTCCTGGGGTTCACCAGGAACAAAATTTTGATTTGTGAGCTTTTTGCTTTCCCTGAAGAAAAGTGGTCAGACTGAAATGAGAGTAGAGAGGCTCCCCTAGTTCTGGAAGCAGAATTCCCACAGTGTGAAAAACCACAATGAGATAGTGGTAATAAAATATGACTGTGAGTTCCCAATCTGTCTTCAACAGAGCTGCTTTCTCACCATTTCTCCTGGTAAATCAATTGTGTATGTAAACAGCTGAAGTCTTAGATATTAACTTTTAACATGGTGGCTGTATGCATTATACTTTCTGAGAACCTGAGGTATTGCTGAACCTTTGGAAATCTTAATTAACAACACAGTCCTTCCGAAACATTTCCTGGAACATATGCATTTTGAGTCAGATTCTTCATCCACATGGAACCCAATCCCTCCTAAAACCCCCGTCTCCCATTTGCATTTTCTTTTCATCTTTTCCACCTCCCATGAACAGCAAATTTTTCAAGCCATACTCCAGAGCTTAAAATACTGCAGTGTACTTTCCAGTGTGAATGACGGATAACTTTTTGAAATATTGTAAGCTATTGTATTTTATTTCAGAAGCCACTGCCAAAAGTAAAAATCACAGGCCAGATTCCTAACTCCCTTTGGAACTCTCCCATAGAAGTGACCCCTTGAAATTCTTAAACCCATGAAATAAATATGGACTGTATTTTGTCTCAAATGCAAAATGTCTTTTGGCAAAATGCACAGGTAACACTTGGTACCTAATGTGAATTTTTTCACTCACATCCTTACAAAGATACTTAAAAAAAAAAAAAGCAAACAAAACAACAACAAAACTCATCAACCTGTGTCACAGAAATGTAACCAACTCCATAGCATTGTCAATACAAGTTTGTGGGGTGGATCATTTTCCATCTAAATATTACATCTACATAATACAGATTTTTATTATCCCCAGTTTTAAGACATGGTTTTATATCTGACCATTTATTTTTTTTTGTAAGAACATTTAAATATGATTAATTCCTGTGAGGAAAAGATTATCCAAGGCAGACATTTTCCAAAATCTTATTTTTTTTTCTTGCCCTTAAAAAATCCAAGAGATGTCATATTTAACTAAAGATAATAGTTCAAAATTTAGACAGAAGAAACTTTTGCAAACCAAAATGATGATATTTTAAATTACTCATTACAAGCATTGCTGAATATTTAAAGATAACACAATTGGTTAAAAAAAATTTTTAGTTGCTTAATTAATGAAACTCTTGATATTTTTTTGAAATTTTTTGTTGCAGGCATCTTATTCCATGCAATCATCACATGAAGAATAAAACAGAAATCCCACAATTATCATATGATTTCAAAGAAAATTGAAACCAAAATCTTAGAGTATACAAGTTTTTATTTTTAAAGGCTCAATTTATTCTACGCACAGATATATAACTCTTAAAAAAATTTCATAAAGGTCATCTTATAATCTCCATTTTAGAGAGAAAGAACATGGAACACAGAGAGGTTAAAGGATATATTTGAGGTTACCCCCTTTATAAGTGGAAGGGCTAGTATTTGTATGTAAAATTGTCTTGTTCCAATTTTCATGCTTGAAATCCTCTCCAAATTTATCAGAAATATGTAGGTTCGAATTTCCCTTAATCAGAATCTCATTGTTCAGATTATCAAAATGAATGCATTTGTTTAAAAAAAAGTTTAAGATGTATCCTATGAAAAGTCAGAAAAAAAAGAGCTTTAAATATTTGATGATGCTAAATGAAGTCTAAACATTTAAAATTTCAGTTCAGTTCAGTTCAGTCGCTCAGCCGTGTCCGACTCTTTGCTGCTGCTGCTCCTGCTAAGTCGTTTCAGTCGTGTCCGACTCTTAGCGACCCCATGGACTGCAGCCTACCAGGCTCCTCCGTCCATGAGATTTTCCAAGCAAGAGTACTGGAGTGGGTTGCCATTGCCTTCTCCGGTCCGACTCTTTGCGACCCCATGAACCGCGGCACGCCAGGCCTCCCCGTCCATCACTAACTCCCAGAGTCCACCCAAACCCATGTCCATTGAGTCAGTGAGAATTTAATCATTGTTAATCTTTCACTGTCCAAAGAAAGTGCAAAAATGTTAAATCACTTTAAGATTTGTAAAAATCTTACTTTCAGAAGCAATCATTTCTTATTTTCAACTCAAACAATTCAAATTTTTAAATGCTTACTTTCACAATGTCTAGGGGAATTTTTTAAAAAAAGCCATTTCCTAATATTCAGATATTTAATGTTATTTTAGAAAAGAAAGTATAATAGTAAGACTTTCACTTTTATTATTTTATTTTTTATTATACCAATTCAACATTCTGTAATATTCTTTCCACTATAAAATTTTCAGAGAAAGTTTTTCAATTATTTCTAGAGTTATGAACTTTAAACACTGAGTTAAACCAATATAGTCTTAATTTAAAGAAGTCTAGATGTCCAATGAGAATCTTTATACTTTAAAATAAAGACAACAAATTTGGGGTCAACCTTCTGTGTGAGAACATAGCCCTTGAGGCCCAGAGGAACCAAGAGACAACTTTCAAAATTTATGAGCAATTTATCAGCATTTTCTCTCAGTTTCACCCTGCCATTATCACTTCATAAACTGGTATTTATTTTGGGGGGCTCCAAAATCACCATGGGCAGTGAATGCAGCCATGAAATTAAAAGATACTTGTTTCCTGGAAGGGAAGCTATGACAAATCTAGACTTCATATTAAAAAGCAAAGGCATCATTTTGCCGACAAAGGTCCATGTAGTCAAAGCTATGGTTTTTCCAGTAGTCATGTACAGATGTGAGAGTTGGACCAAAAAGAAGGCTGATCACCAAAGAATTGATGCTTTTGAATTGTGATATTAGAGAATACTCTTGAGAGTCCCTTGGACAGCAAGAAGACCAAATCAGTCAATCGTAAAGAAAATCAACCCTGAATATTCACTGGAAGGTCTGCCACTGAAGCTGAAGCTCCAATACTTTGGCCACCTGATGCTAAGAGCTGACTCATTGGAAAAAGACCCTGATGCTGGGAAAAACTGAAGGCAAAAGAAGAGGACAGCAGAGGATGAGATGGTTAAACAGTATCACCAACTCAGTGGACATGAGTTTGAGCAAACTGTGGGAGACAGTGAAGGACAGGGAAGCCTAGCATGATGCAGTCCATGGGGTCACAAAGAGCTGGACATGACTGAGCAACTGAACAACAACAACAAAACTGGTATTTATACTCAGACTTAAATAGCTAAGAAAATAATATCTAGTAAACAGAAGCCCAAGATCTACAAGCCCAATATTTTTCCTAAAATAGAAGACACAGAAGGGACTTAAAAGATTTTAATGCACATCCACTGGTAAAAAGAATTATAAAGCATTCCCTTGCAATCCATCTGCCAGGATAAAATGAATTTCAGAAAAACTACACTGATGTGAATACCATAATATTTCAAAATGTATAGAAAAAAGAAATTTTAATAATAAACTTACTGGAAATAAACTTTGTAACACTATTATGAAAATGTACTACATATGAGTATTGGTTAGCATCTGCTATAAAATACATTACCAAAAATGCAGTAAATTATTTTTTTAGCTCATGATACTGTGGGTTGACAATGTGGGCTGAGCGCAGATGAGCAGTTGTTCACTTGATCTTGGCTGGTCTCCCTCAAATAACTACATTGCACTGGTATCAGTGACTGGTATCATATGACATTTGAGTGAGTGTGGCAGTCAGTAGCTGTTGGTGGGGGACCTGAGTCATGTGCCGTTCGTTATCCGGTCGGCCAACCCAGGCTTATTCCCAAGAGCAGCAAGGGGGAAAACTACTAGGCTCAGAATTCTTACACTGTCTCTTCAACTATATTCTATTGCTAGAAGCAAATTTCAAAGTCAACTCAGATTCAAAATGGGGATAGAGTCCCACACCCCACTTTGATGAGAGAAGCTACAGTGTCATGTAGAGTTTTTATAATAGTGATAAATAACACAGTCATTAAATAAAGACTTTATGAGAAAGTAGAAACATATGTAGTGCCTTTTAACATGTGTGTTAAGTCATTTTAGCCATTTCTGATTCTTTGCCTGGGACCCACCAGGCTGCTCCGTCCATGGGATTCTCCAGGCAAGAATATTGGAGTAGATTGCCATTCTCTTCTCTGGGGGATCTTCCCAATCCAGCGATCAAACTTGGCTATCTTCCCTCTCCTGGATTGGTAAGTGGGTTCTTTACAACTAGCGCCACCTGGGAAGTCCTGTGCCCTTTAGGGATAGCATGAATTCTCTAAGAATAGATTCTATCAAACAACTTTCTTTCATTTTGTGGCGGCATTACTTAAGTTGCCAGGCAAGGGAATAACAAAGACATTGATATTTTAATTTGAGCAGATTTTTTAGATACCGACTTCATTAATTTTTTGCAAAAATATACTGACATTCAGGCTATACAACAGAATAGTTTGATAATTTCACATATATTTAGAAAAATACAATTAAAGAATGATGATTAACAGACCACTGTCTACCTGAATATTCTTAGGACCCATAGACAACGATGTGTTAACCAGCATTTCTAAGTAATAGACACTTAGATTTAAAAGATTTAGATGGTATTCCTTTATATGTAAAGATTAAGAAAAGATAGTAGGAATAGCTAGCATGATTGGTAAGAAAATTAGCATAGCTGGATTTAAAATCACATTATTATCCAAAGACACATATAATACACATATATACACAGAGACACATAACTGGATTAAAATCATCACACAACTTTATATCCCAACTTTTTCACTTACCTTTATGTAAAGCTAAATAAAGCTAAAAAAAAAGACAAGCAACTGTGGTTTATTCACAAATTAAAATGTTGAGGAGGACACTTGCATTGACAATGATCATAAAAACAGATCAGTGGGGTTTATTAAGATTTATTCAAATTCAAGTTCAGTTTGTGCTTATAATATTAGCACTGCCAAAAATTTGCTAAAGATGTTTTACTCTCAAACAAAAGGCACAAGCAACCTTCCATTGTAAGAGCTAAGGAAACCATAGGCTCTTTGTCAGTAATGTTAGGAGAATAAAACTCACAGAAACCATCTACCCTGGCCAGCCACCATAGTAACCATTTGCATGAGTTGTTTTAGGACAGGAGGTCCTGGTAAGGAACACAGAACTAATAAGCCTCCACCAACCAGAAGAGTTCAGGAAAGGTCAAAAGGAGACATCACATGTCCGACTACCTCCCAGAATCCTTTTCTCTGGCTTCCATCTTGGATGAACCAGGAAGGACTCTGAGTCAGAATGATTGGCTAAAGACAACCTGGAAACTAATCCCATCACCATAAAACCTGAGACTGGGAGCAGAGCTGTTCTCCTGGGTTCCCTTACCCTACTGCTCTCCACCCGAGTGCCCTTTCCTAATAAAATCTCTTGTTTTGTCAGCACGTGTGTCTCCTCAGACAATTCATTTCTGAGTGTTAGACAAGGGCCCAGATTTGGGCCCTGGAAGGGGCTCCCTTCCTACAATGGTAATACACCATGGGACTATCACTTGCTATTAATTTTAAATGTAAAGATATCATAACTAACTAGGCCATGTATAAAGAAGAATAGTCAAGATGTTAAAGAGTCTAGAATCCATATTATATGTGGAATAGGCCTCTGCTCAGAACGGAGAACAATAAGAAGGATTTCTACATTAAAATGAGAGGTTTCACCATGTTACTTCAGAATGAAGTTGAATTCAGAAATAGCGTGACACAAAACAAAATTGACACTAATTTTTAAAAATAGATAAGATTATCTCTCTTCTGCACAATGAGCAATTCTGCACATTTTAGTATATGTGTTTATGTATGTGTATTAAAAAGTAGCTATCAAATATATTATACATATTCAATTTTATATCAAATAATGTTTTCCATTAACAATTAATTATTAATGGTCTTTCATGATATATATAATAGATATTGAGGCTAGAATTAGAAAATGTTCTAAACATTCTAGGAAACAAATACAGTAACTTGTGAATTCCATGATCACAATATATATTCATTATATTTACGTAGAAAGGAGTGTGTTTTTCAGTGCGTATGTTTGTCCTTATTTATCTCTATTTCTTAGTTGACATTTGGCTCCTGGGTCCTCCATCCACTGAAACAATGATATTTATAACTTCAAGAAGACAGAATTCAGCATACAACAAGGAACTAACTGCTCAACTGTATTTCAAATATTTTTTAAGTAACAAAGTAGTTTTGAAAGTTAGGATTCACTGAATGAGAAAGTATTTTCAAAACGGCAAAATTTCCTTTTACCGAGCAAATTGAAAACCTGAGCACAGAGTTCATAAGAAACACAATTCAGAGGATGCAGGAGGTATTTTCAGAAAGACCTATTGTCACGTGAGAATTTTTAGAAGTTCAAATAGCAGGAAGGAAGCAAGGAGATTCACAAGGGGTGTGTCTAAAATAAGACACCAGAAGTCCATAAGTCCAAATAAGACATAGGAGTCCATGACTCCAGACCCTGGAGAACTTTCTCAGGATTGACGGTTGGATAAGAACAGTTCCCAGACAGGCGGTAGGTTAGAGGGAACGCTAAGAGAACTTGATCCCACTTCCTATGTGGTAGCTGGAAGGTAGCGCTAGCGGTAAAGAATCCGCCGGCCAATACAGGGGTGTAAGAGACTTGGCTTTGATCCCTGTGTCCGAAAGATCCCCTGGAAGAGGCCATAACAACTCACTCCAGCATTCTTGCCTGGAGAATCCCATGGAGAGAGGAGCCTGGAGGGTTATGGTTCATAGGGTTGCAAAGAGTTGGACATCGCTGAAGCACCTTAGCATACACGCACACAGGGCCAAAACGCAGGGTGCCCGCGCTCAGCTGCTAAACGCTGTTCAGCTCTTTGCGACCCCAGGACTCCTCTGTCCATGGGATTTCCCAGGCAAGAAAACTGGAGTGGGTTGCCATTTCCTCCTCCAGGGGATCTACCAGACCCAGGGATCAAATCTGTGTTTTCTGTGTCTCCTGCACTGGCGGGTGGATTCTTTACCACTAGCCACCTGAAAAGCCGTAAACACAGGTGTCGCTTGCCAAAATCAATACTGAAAATACAGGGAAAATGGCAATAGGAAACAGTTAGGCAGATAGTTTGAAACAGCATTCCTGATGTGCACTGAATCCAGAGTTTCTCCACCCAGTGAGGGTATGTGAACATGAGGAGAGGACCGTGTCCCCAGAGAGCTGGCATTTGGGCAAGGCAGATGCAGGAACCAGCAATGGTCACTAGCAGTCAGTAGGTAAAGCCCAAGTCTCAGCAGGGATTGGCACAGCAAGCCCAGAGCTGTGTGAGGTCACCACAGCACAGAACAGTAATGATCCAGACAGTTGCCAGCAAACCTGAGAGCCTTTCCCACTCCCCCTGCTACAACTTGAAGACACACAAACTTTCCTAAATATACTGTGTTTATCTATCAGATGATGCCATTTAATAAATGAGAAAAGAGGAGAGAAATCTCACAGAGAACGGAAAACAGCACTGATAAGAAGCTTGACCTTCCAATTAATAAATATTTACTCTAACGAGGCATTCCTAAACAAACCAAAAAAGGGGGGATCTAATTTACGTTTCTCCCATCATCATCAATGTCCTTTTCTATCACTATCAGCAAGAATCGAGGCTTGAAAGCAAGGAGAGATATGTTACAGAAAATGCAGAATTATATTTTCTTACACGTATTGGAGAAAGTAGTGTATCTTAAAGCCTTGTAAGTCCAACATATAAATTACAATGCACTTGGCTGAATTTACTACACTACAACGGATCTGTGATTACTTAGAGGAAGATCCAGATCATACATCATCCCAGACAAGGAAAACTGTGTTAACATCCATAAGCCTACCCTGCTGATAGGGCATGGACATTGTTGCTAAATAGAGTGATCTCATCAATTATGTTTTAACTGACAAGGAAATCAAAGAATGCCAAGATAATGTGAGGTGTTGGAGTTTGCTTGGAACATCTCCCATCTCCCCACTGTTCCTCCAGCACAAAGCTATGACTGGCTTCCTATGAAACAATGAGTCTTGGATTTGATGTTAAAGTCATATTCATTTTCCTCAAGCAAGATTCTTAGGACAACCTAAATAAAAGTTAACAACAACTGGAACACTAAGGTCAAAGATTTGTATATTCACTTTTTAAGACAATATGGCTTTAAGATAGGCCATTTCAATTTGCTAGGTCTCTATTTTATCAATGTGCAAAAAACAGATAACTTGTATTAGAAGACCCTCCACTATCCCTTCCACTATTCATATGATGTGTGTGTGTTAGTCGCTCAGTCATGTCCAACTCTGAGACCCCACAGATTATACCCCGCCAGGAACTTCTGCCCATGAAATTCTCCAGGCAAGAATACTAGAGTGGATTGCCATTCCATCTCCAGCAGATTTTCCTGACTCAGGGATCGAACCCAGGCCTCCTACACTGTAGGCAGATTCTTTACCATCTGAGCCACCAGGGAAGTCCTATTCATATGATATATATGATGATATAGAGACTTATGAAGCCACCACTGAATTGGGATACAGTCATTCAAGATGGACTAGAACACTATACTAAAGCCAGAATTAAGAAGATTTTGATCCTCAGTCACTAAAATAGCAGAAATATACCAAAACAGTAGAGCCAATATTTATACCCCAGCAACATGAATACTCTACAATAGCTCTTTTTGAAACAAAACCATCACAAGGCAAATTATAAAAACCATTATTATTTTTTTAACTCAAAAATATGTTCTAAATCTTACTGCATGCAAGATGTTATATTAGGAATCTCAGGGGATATAAACATGAATCAAATAGGACTCTCCTTAAAGTTAGAGTTTAAATGAGAAATTTCATTTCAATCAGATAAGGGAGAACTTTGAATGAATGCCAAGATTCCCAGATGTGCTGCGGAAGATTAATTGGTCAACAGCATCTAGGAAGGACTAGTATCACTTTTATAGTCACAAAAATCACAGAAAATACTGCTATTGTACAGTCATTCCTGAGAGAGTCAAAACTTATGATCTATAAACCTCAGCAAACTGGCAAACATAGCACAGTCTCTTATTTGGAACATATATCTAATCAAATGGCATCACGCTGAGAAGACTGATGGTTCAGTCTTTATTAAAGAAATTTATCTCTATTTACCTGGGTTCTGCCCTCTAAAATAAAGAACAGCAATAAAGTTTAAATCATCTAGTGTTCCAGAAACATATGGCAAAAGTAGCCTACACTTTGTTCAATAGATAAGATGATAGGTACCTTTTTATCCTTTATACCACTGCCAGGATAAACTCTTCCAAGTGTTTAGTAAATTATGTGCTGTATTAAAAATGGTGTGAGCTCATTATTTACTTTTCATACTGGAGGACAAAGTTCCTATATGTCTCCAACTTGACTATTTCTAGCAGAGAAAAGTTTTCATTTACTTGAACTAAAATACTTGGCATACAATGGAAGGAGGGTAAGGACTTCTCACTGACTTTTCCCATTAAGCATTCTTGGGCAAACCTGAGATATACTCCACAGAATGGATTTTATATTCATTCAGCAGCCCAGCTTTGCAGCTAGTAGCAACATTCATAGGCTTTACTCAGAGCAGTCCTGTTATTTTAACATGGCTGTTTCTATTTATAAAGTTACACAATCCAGTTGGTTCCTTCTTCCTCCCTGTCTGAGACACAGTTTACAGAAAGAAACCACAGTTATTACATAATTGCATTGCCAGGAAATTCAAGTGCTGTTTTCTGGTAGAGAGTATAAGACCCACACGTTGACTTATGTCTTACTCATCTGTTTGGGGGACTTTCTCCTGGCTCAAGAATGTCCTCTGAAGTTTTACTATATTTATTAGAACACCATTTTTGCTATTATGACTAATTCATATGGTGGTTTTACAGATGTCCTGTAAATGAAAGCCCACTATACAACAGGAAGTATCAATGGCCGAGTCCTTTGGAGAGTAGCAACACATTCACCAGAGGATCCAGGTGGTAAGACATGTGAACAAAAGTTTTACACAACCACACTTGAAAAGAAGAAAACAAAAGACAAGGCAGACACTGGGACTTGGTCTAACTCTTTCAACTCAATGGCAGCTGCTCCAACTGAATGTGTTCATACAAGTCACCATTGTGAGGGGGTGGATACAGACAGGAACTATCCTCTGGAAGGCAAAACAAACTATGAATGCAACAGAATGAACACAGGGATATGATGTCTGAGATTTTCCTGTAACCCCTCAAAAGATTAAATTTAATTAAAAATTTAATGACTGTTTGACCAAGGCTGCAGAAGAGAAAGGGATGAATCAGTGCATGTGATACCCTTACTGCATGCAGCCTCTTTTCTCAAATTGCACCCAGAATGAGTTGTAGATAGTTGGCGGCACCTGGCCCACTTTTGGCCTAAAAGGATTTCTTTCTTGCTGAAACCTCTGCAGTCTTATCTTTCAGTTGGATTTTATCTTCTTGCTTTTTAAATTCTCTCAGCTTGCCTCACACACACCAGACAAAAGAGCTAAATGAAATGTGTTTACTGCCTGAGGGAATTAATTTTCTGCCTGGGATAACTAGACAAAGTGTGATGAAATTCCTCCCCTGAATTTAAAATGCTGTGTTATCTTGAAGGCAATCTTCCTCATCCAATAAAAACAGAGAGTGAAAACGGGTGACCTTAAAAGACATTTTTCTGAAACCTAAGATTCTCTCTCTCACACATACACACACACACACACACACACACACACACACGCGCGCGCGCGCTTCTGATAATTCTGGGTGTAGACAGATGCTCTCTTCCTCTCTGTACTTCCCCAAGTTTTTGTCAATGGGCTATTGTTAAAAGTGTGGACTTTCTCCCAGACCACATCCTGTCTGTCTTATGGAGAAGGACGCTGCTGAAGTAAATTGAAAAGTCCTGTTTTTCTGAATGTGGAGAGAAAACAAATTAACCTCAAGATAGTTCAAATTCAACTCACAACTATGGAACTTATGTTGGAAATCACCTGATGAACGCAGGGAACTGTGTATGTTTTACTGACAACCCTAAGTCTTTCACACAAAACGAAACAACAGAACATTCACTATTGCCAACACTAGCGAAAATGGCAGAGATAAGAAGGAGCAGATGTAAATACCTGATCCTCAAAACAAAAGACTCATTCTTTGAACAACTGAAACCTCCACAGAAACTACTTCTAATCTGAATAAATGGCATTCAAGAAAGGGCATGGTCTGTCAAAGTTTACTAGAGAACTGAGTCTGACAATGAATCCTTAATTAAATAAGGTGATATTTTAAAATCAGTAAGTATAAAATACATTTTCAACTACTACCAAATTAGAATTAATAATGAGATATAAGTGAAATAAAAGTAAAGAGAAAAATAAGAACATCGGATTCAGAATTAGGATGACCCACCATCCCAGTGCACCCTGGACTGAGAGATTCCCCGAACAAAAACTTTCAGAGCTAAAATCAGGACAGTTCTGGGAAAACCAGTACAGCTGTTCACCTATGTGGACTGAATTTTTTTCATTTTAATGGTTCCTTATAGAAGGTAAGGAGAAGGGGAGAAAACAATAAGTAAAATTTGGAATAAAAATGGTATCAAGAAAATTGTTATTTAAATTATACAGTAAGATCTCCCTACGCCCCTACAAAATATTTCTTGCACACCAAAGAGCAGACAAAGATGTGAATCTCCTAAGGAAATATTAGCTCATGCTTTGGGCATTGATAAAAACATCACTTGCTTTAACCTTCACGTATCAGCAGCTCCAAAGCTCAGATCTAAATGTGTAGGTGATCTTTAGCAACTACACAAAACATCACAGAATAAATTTTATACACCAGTCTTTCCTCTAGCTTCATCTTATTCTATTGTTCTTTCTTATGATCCTATTTTATTTGCACATGTTTGAAGTTATGTTGCATTTTTTTTTAATTCTACTAAAGCATTTTTTTTCAAGAGAGACAGGATTTAAACTGGTGGTACTAAACTGAAGGCAATTTCTCCCCCACCAAGGGGACAGACAATGTCTGGAGACATTTTTTGATTGTCACAATTGAAGAGAATAAACTGCTTGAAATTAAAAAAAAAAAATACTTCAAATGTATAATAAATATTATGATTATTGGAAACCTGAATTATCAGTATAATTGTTTCTGATATTTCTAAGTAATACCAAAGAGGAATTTAATGTTGCTCTCAATAATAAATATAAATTGCTAAAGACTCATAGTTGTTGCTAGCATATTTCCCACAAAGCCCATCATGTTAAAGTGAGCTTTCAAACACACACACACTTCTTTTTACATAATAAGTATAAATAGTTGATGATGGACTAATTAATAGATACAGGAAAAGTCACCCAGGACCATAACATAGACACAGAAGTAGAACTTGGAGGGATTTACTTTGTGAAATAGCAACCTTGCTTTAGAATACAATAGATTTAGCTTGAATCAGAGAAAAAGAGCAGAGAGAACATATTGTTGGAGATGATAACCCTTGTGTTCAATGGAAGAAGGCAACACACAAGTGTGGATATCAAAAAGCCAGCCAAAGGAAGGAAAAAATAGCTATAAAAAGCAGATGGTTTGAAGAGAAAGGAAATGTAAAACAGAATCCAAAAAAGTATATGGGTCAAAATAATAACATAAATGATTCTGGCAAAAATATTGCTCTGTAGAAATGCAACAAATGGCCAAAAACAGAAAGGCACAGCAAGATTAACAATGTAAGCATTCAGGGGCAGTAAAGAAATAACTGTTACTTGCATATTTTTCAGAGTCTAAAAGCTGAGCAATTTAAATTGATCCATGCTAAAAAAAAAAATAAAAATAAATTGACTCATGCTAAAGCTAAACAGTAAACACTGACAAAGAGAAGTCGAAACCCCAGTAGATAGTCCCAGATGTACAACTAAATCTGAAGACCAATTAAGTCATTTAGAAATTTATGTTGCATTTGAACAGAGTTTGTTTTATGCACTGTTCTTTGTATTTGCTCACCAAGGTCTGAAAGGATTGCAATATGAGTTGCTTCTTCCAATACTAGCAGTGGATTTGTCAATGACCCATTCATCCATTGCCACTAGATCCACTTTGGAGCCAATGTGTAATGTGCCTACAGAGCTAGGTGGTGTCTTCAGGTCGAGAGAGCAGACATTCCCTCACACAACTATGCAGCCATGCCTTTGACATCTAGAGGCCACCAAACGCCTCCTTCCTGCTCCTGACTCCCTTCTTGACTCCAGCCCGACTCTACATTTCACTTCTAGAATTCAGATCTGACACTCTTTTGGCCCTCTGGCTCCCAGCTTGATGGAGAGCTTCCAAATCCAGCAAGAGGAAAATGCTACAAGCTGAGCAGTAAAGCAAGTAGAAACAAGGGCACAGGATCAAGAGAGAGTTGTCTTCAGGATGTAAGCTTGGATCAGCCGGTTCGAACAGGAGAAACTAAAGACGGGTAGCAAAATCATTAAGCGGGAAGCAGCCTGCGGAGTCATGATGCCGCTATTATTATTAATATATGGTGCATTTGTGTACGTGGGCCTGGTCTATTTTTTAAAAGCAGAATTAAATACAAGGTGTTTTCTTTCTGTACATTTAGTAATTTGAATATAATTATGGTCCTCCACTCATTCAATGTTTTCCACTTAAAGACATGTCCTTATATCGAGAACTTTTGGACAATCTGGAAACCACTTCTGGGCACCTTAGAATATTTCTAATATGGCAAATTTGGGCTGATTTTGAACATCTGACTAATTAGGCAGTCGTGGGCTAACTAAATTCTGGCTAATAGTTCACCAAACCATTTCCAGATGCATGGCTAGGGTATATTTCCTGGCCTCTCCTGCAATTAGGTAGCCTGTGATAGGGTTCTGGCCAACAGAACTAAGTGGAAGTGAGTTATGTGGAATTTCTAAGTCTCTTACACAATCCTCTATTTTCTTTCTTTCACTGATGGTTAGCTAAAGGTAGGATGGTACAACCACAAGCTAAAAAAAAAAAAAAAAATGATTTCCTGAGTTAGCATAAACTTATGTCAGCAAACTTTCTATAAAGGACCAGACAGTAAGCATTTAAGGCCATACTGTCTCTATTATAACTACTCTACTCTAGTCTCACTGCACAAAAGCAACCATTGACAACATAGAAACAAATGTGATAGCTGCATCCCAATAAAACTCTACTTACTAAAATTGAGTGCCAACCCAGATTTGACCTAGGTACCACAGTTTGTCAAACCCCAATATTATAGAACAACCAAAAGATTGAAAAATAACCTCCTACTATGTTAAGCCACCGAGCCCTTGAGTTTACTGGTTAGAGAATTCAGCATTACCTTAACTAACCAAATGACACTTTGATTGTTTACAAAATTTACTTTAACACGTCATGATGGGAAATTGTGAACCTGACACCCCACAGGTTTTCAATTCTACAAGAGTCCTGTAAGACATCAAAATACAGCAAAAAGAGATGGCCTGCTGCTTTTGTTTCTTTGTTTGGTTTTTCTCTTTGATGGAGACTGTATCATCTTATTTCATGGTGAAATAGGTAAATTTTTTGCTACCGTCTTCCCATCTCCAAGCAGACTTGTAACACTTTTTAACAAATCGTTCCATTTACTGGGAACAGTGGAGAAATCCTGCCATGCGTTCAATTAATGATCTCTCCCACAGATATTGAATTTCTCTATTGGCTCTAATGACCAGGAATCCAAAGTAAAGCATTTCTCAGACCAAAAATGGAGCAACAGTGAGAGGACGAAGAGTTCAAAGTGAAAATTGTCAAAACTTAATTCAGCCCTCCTGCAAGAATCCACAGTTTTCTATGTTTTCCCATTATGTGATTGAAGCAACAAAAAGAAGAAATAATAAGATTGATTTTGACCGTGGTTTATAAATTGTTATCAGAGAGAGACAGAGAGGGAGGTTGAAAAGTAAGGACTTAAGGGTCATATAGACCTAGGTTGTCATTCCTGCTCTATTTTCACACCTCTCTGAGCTCCGTTTCTACATATATTTAATTGTAATAATAATAAATTGGGTATAGCATCCAGCATGTGGTAGGTACTCAGAAAGTATTAATAATTACCATTAGTTTTAACTGCTACTTGCTGCCAAAGTCACAAATTACCATTTCCAAATAAACTGTAAATTTTTGTTTAAATTAAAATGTACTTATACTTCAAAACACAGAATTTTGTGTTTTGTTGATAATTAGTACATTAATTCAAAAAGCTCTAGTTTATTTCACTAGACTTGTCCTTCTACCATTACTCTTGAGAGGGTTATTTTAGACAAAAGTTTGCTCCATTACACACTCCTAAACTTCTGTATTTCCAAACTCTCTTTCTACTGGATATTTCCATATTTTATTTTATCCTCATCTTTCTAACATATAGACTGAATCGTGTCTCTTTGATATCCTCCCCCTATCCTCTACAGAATAAGTATAAACTACTTATTGGGCATTTAATGTCACTTTCCCATTTCCTCATCTCAACTACATCTCTCTTATCTATGTTTTAGGATTGCTGAATAATCTATAGTTTTCTAACCACAGCACAGTATTTCATACCTTGGTAGATGCTATTCTATCTAAAATGTTCTTTATTCTGTATTTATTTGACTAAACAAATTTAGTCTTCAAAACATGGTTGAAATGTTACTTTACTCACGCATGGAAATTAATCACTATTTCCTTTGTTCTACTAACAATACTTAATATTGCTAATCTTTAAAGTATTACATATTTTATAGCATTATAATAGTAATAGTAATAAATTGACCACCAACTATGTATGGCGGCACACAGTTTATAGGCAATATTTCATCTATTCTTCAGAGCAATTTTATGTGGTTAGTTTATATTATTGTCCCCACTTTACAGATTAAGAAGCTGAGAATTAAGTATTAATTGACTTGCCAGGGTCATTTTGTTAGTGAAACTGGCGTATTCTAAATTGAGAATTGGGGTCAGCAGATGTTAAATGGTACAAACAGGATGAAAATAAGAAGTAAATGTGAGCCAAGAAAAGATCTCTTTTTAAAAGCCATTAGTAACTTCTCAGAAAACAAAAGTCAGAAATCAAGAAAAGTAAAGCAAATGTAAAGCTTGGAATAGTGGCAATGAACACAAACGACTCTTTAAAGAAGTGTATCTGCAAATAGTAATCATTAAATATTAAATGTTAAAATTAACGAATATATTTAACATTTAAAAGATTAATAATAATAGTGGTTATTATTATTATATAGTAAAGACCTGAGCATTTTCAGAAGCTGATTCTAAAGCAGTGCTTCTTAACTGAGTTTGATTTCTCCTTCCCCACAGGTACTTTTCACAACATCTGGAGACATTTCTGGTTGTCACAACTGGAGGATGCTACTAGCATGCAGTAGATAAAGGCCTAAATTACACTAAATGTCCCATGATAGTAAGACTGCTCCCCCACATCACAGAATCATCAGGTCCAAAATGTGATGAGTTTGAAAAATACTGGTCCAAAAAAATCCATTGAAGAGACAGATTGAATAAAAAGAGAAATGTGATAACTGATAGGACAAAAATCACGAAGAATAAAAGGAATACATAACAAAAATATTACCCTTAGAAAAACTTTATCAAGATCTGTTGTGCTCAGTTCTCTTTTATTTTTTACAGATACAGAGATTGAAGTTGAGAGAGTTTAAATAACTTATTCTTTCAAAATCTATCAGAAGTTTAATTCAAATCTTTGAGCTCCTAATTTGATGTTCTTTTAACTATGCCATCTGGTATTTTAAATTCAAGATTGAGGGTAATTCCTGGAGACATGATAGCATAAATACCAATTATAGAGCAATTATTTTTTTTACAAACTAATGACATACCTATTGATTGTATGTTTCCATAAGCAATATATTAAGCACCTTCATTTTTATTACAGGCAAGAAAAAATGTCTATAACACTGGAAAAGAAGAAGCTAAGAAGACTGCATTTAGCCAACTGGCATCAAGTATTCACTCAATAGTGACACCTGTAGAAGAACAATTTAAAAGTTGGATGAGATTTTGAATTACATTTAATCACGTATAATTTACACCAGAAATTCTGGTAATTTCATAGTTTAAAACATTACGTATAATTCTTTAAAGACTTTGTAAAGCACAGACTGAAATAATAAATTATGGTATTACACTGTCACATTTCTGTAAATTGTTACTCAAGGGAAAGAAATGTACGCTACTGAAAATCTGAGTCCTCAGCCAGCAGAGAAAAAGTTAAAATTCAGAGATCATTACAATATTCTTTACACTACTGCTGTCACAAAGACAAAAACAATTAAAGCAACTATTAATGGCTTCACTATAAAACTTGGAGCATGAGCTATAACGAGAAAAATAAATCATCTTGTTTCTTAAAATACAAGTTAACTAAATGTGCAAGCACAGCAGAACTAGGCAGCGCAGGAGGAATCATCTAGAGACAGAGGGCTGACCTATGCAGCTGTGGGCCCGGCCGGCCCTGGAAGTGCTGCCGTGTGAGCGAGCCAACAGGAGTGTCCACAGTCCTCAGCAACCAGGCATCCTTGCCATGAAGGAACTGGCTGGAGGCCAGAGACCGCCCTCTGCTCTACTGACATCTGCTGCGATATATTTCTATCATGGGGCTTCTTTTATTTATCAATATTTTTGTTTTTCAAACAATTTGATGGAGACCATGTGTCAACTTAATTGTCTTTTGGTCATTCTAGGCACTTGGGCACACCAGCGTTTTATTTGCAACTCACTAGCAATGCTAATTAAATACTTAAACCTTACTAATACATATAGAAATTAAGTCAGCCAATAGCCTTTCTTCTCTTCCCCTGGAACCACAAGCAGTCCTCACTGTTGCAATGTTGTTTATTGGTAAGAACAGCATCTTCTGGAAGCACACAGTCTTAGTCTGAATCCATATTCTACCACACTGAGATACTGGTAAGCAATTTAATCTCAGTTCCAGTTTATTCATCTGTAAAATGAGGATAACAGTACTTTTATCATAAAGCTACTGCGAGGACTGAATGGGATACTCCATGAAGTGCTCGGTCCAATAAATGACATCTAGCAAGCCTCTGTAAGCATTAGTTAATAATATTAGTCCCTTTCCACTCTGATTTCTCTGAAATGCCATTGACAGTGTGATTTTGTCTCATTTTTACATAAGAAGAGACTCCTTCAGTGTCTACCAAATGCCTCCATCTGCCTACATCTATAATCTGATCCCCTAAACTGTTTCTTTTCATTAACAATCTGCTCAAATTATAATGGCTTTCCCACTTGGTATCCCTCTGTGAAGTCCTCTCCTCAAAAGAATGTTTTTTCCCCTCTACACGGGCATCCTATCTGCGCATTAAACTCCAACTACTTGATGATGAAGTGTTTTTTGAATGTTCCAGCCGAATAGGATTTCTATCAAATGTAAAATCTGACAAAATAACTGCCCTCATTAGCAATATTATCCACATACCATGTCACAATTTATGTTTTTTTAAAAAAAATATTCAATTTAATGCTTCTGAGTATCTTCTGTTTTCAAAGCATTAGTGTGGGGACTATATGAGCAAAATAGTAAGAAATGATCTCTGCCTTGATTCTTCTTACAACTAATAGGGTAAGAATATTAATCAAACCTCCATTCTATCATGTACAAGTACTTTCTTTATACCCCCCCAATTGAATGTAAACTTTTCTTCCTTTTACCCTGCACAACAATTTATTTATTCTTTTCTTTGACTTTGGAAGTAAGCCTTTAAAAAAAGGTGAAATTTGCAGGAAAAAGTATAAATAGAATATTGCAAGTAAATCATGAAGATGTAACGTAAAGGCAAAAAAAAAAAAAAAAAGCATTGTAGAGACAAATCTAGATTGAAACTCTGGATTTGACACTACTACTTAACTATTTGATCCTGTGCTGCTTTCCCACTCCATCTAGGCCCCAGTTTAATTCTCTGTTAATGTGGATACAATGCCTTCTTTGAAACATTGTGAGACTAAAATGAGAAATTTCCTATAAAGTACAAGATCAGTTCAGTTCTGTTCAGTCACGCAGTCGTGTCCGACTCTTTGCAACCCCATGGACTGCAGCACACCAGGCCTCCCTGTCCATCACCAACTCCCAGAATTTACTCAAACGCATGTCCATTGAGTCAGTGATGCCATCCAACCATCTCATCCTCTGTCGTCCCCTTCTCCCTGCCTTCAATCTTTCCCAACATCAAGGTCTTTTCATATCAGTCAGCTCTTCGCATCAGATAGCCAAAGTATTGGAGTTTCAGCTTCAGCATCAGTCCTTCCAATGAATATTCAGGACTGACTTCCTCTAGCATGGACTAGTTGGATCTCCCTGATGTCCAAGGGACTCTCAAGAGTGTTTTCCAACATCACAGTTCAAAAACATCAATTCTTCAGCACTTAGCTTTCTTTATAGTCCAACTCTCACATCCACAAATGACTACTGGAAAAATTATAGCTTTGAATAGATGGACCTTTGTTGGCAAAGCAATGACTGTGCTTTTTAATACGCTGTCTAGGTTGGTCATAACTTTTCTTCCAAGGAGCAAGTGTCTTTTAATTTCATGGCTGCAGTCACCAGCTGCAGTGATTTTGGAGCCCCCAAAAATAAAATCTCTCACTGTTTCCATTGCTTGCCCATCTATTTGCCATGAAGTGATGGGACCAGATGCCATGATCTTAATTTTCTGAATGTTGAGTTTTAAGCCAACTTTTTCCCCCTCTCCTCTTTTGCTCTCATCAAGAGCCTCTTTAGTTCTTCTTTGTGTTCTGCCATAGGTGGTGTCATCTGCATATCTGAGGTTATTGATATTTCTCCCAGCAATCTTGATTACAGCTTGAGATTCATCCAGCCCACCATTTCTCATGACGTAGTTCGCATATAAGTTAAATAGACAGGGTGACAATATACAGCCTTGACGTACTCCTTTCCTGATTTGGAACCAGTCCATTGTTCCACGTTCAGTTCTAACTCTTGCTTCCTGATCTCCATACAGGTTTCTCAAGAGGCAGGTCAGGTGGTCTGGTATTCCCATCTCTTTAAGAATTTTACACAGTTAGTGGTGATCCACACAGTCAGCTTTGGCATAGTCAATAAAGAAGTAGATGTTTTTCTGGAACTCTCTTGCATTTTTGATGATCCAACGGATGTTGGCATTTTGATCTCTGGTTCTTCTGCCTTTTCTAAATCCAGCTTGAGCATCAGGAAGTTCACAGTTCACATACTGTTGAAGCCTGGCTTGGAGAATTTTGAGCATTACTTTGTTAGCGTGTGAGATGAGTGCAATTGTGAGGTAGTTTGAGCATTCTTTGGCATTGCGTTTCTTTGGAATTGAAATGAAAAACTGGCCTTTCTCAGTCCTGTGGCCACTGCTCAGTTTTCCAGATTTGCTGGCATATTGAGTGCAGCACTTTCACAGCATCATCTTTTAGGATTTGAAATAGCTCAACTGGAATTCCATCATCTCTACTAGCTTTGTTTTGTAGTGATGCTTCCTAAGGCCCACTTGACTTCACATTCCAGGATGTCTGGCTCTAGCTGAGT
The DNA here is from genome assembly GCF_054371585.1 of Giraffa tippelskirchi. Taxonomy (NCBI): domain Eukaryota; kingdom Metazoa; phylum Chordata; class Mammalia; order Artiodactyla; family Giraffidae; genus Giraffa; species Giraffa tippelskirchi. The sequence continues at coordinate 109,934,864 of NC_137278.1, read as the reverse complement.
GATCACACCATTGTGATTATAAAGTACAAGGTAGGTGCTCAAAAAATTATTTTCTCTAATAATATTTTAAAAAAACTTTAGTTTGCATAGGTAATCTAAGAATGAAGGAGTGAACAAGCCATGTGTGAAAAAAATTAAAAATGAGAATAGAGGTAATATGTAGGTGACAGATCAAGCTGAAAGGAGGCTGGGAATTTAAAAGTGAAGGCCAGTTTTCAGTGGTAGGTCGGCTAAGGAACTTTCACAAACAGGGATGTCTAATGCTTAATCACAGGATATTTGCTGAACCATGACAATGTAAAACACTCTTTCTTAACCTTAATCTCCAGATTCTTAAGTATGATCTCCTAACCAAAGTGACTCTCTTTCTGATTTGGGTGAACACCTAGGAAGAAAAGAAAAGCAAATCCATATGAGGAAAGACACTAGAAAATTCAAGAAAAGATAGAAATCAGAACAAAAGGTAGTTAGAAAAAAGTATAAATCCTTGAAATATCATGGTGGAATATGAAACTGGGACATGAAATTTGTAATCAAAGCTATTTATTTTTTAAGACCACAATGAACTATCACCTCACACCTGTCAGAATGACAATCATCAAAATGAACACAAATAACAAACGCTGGCAAGGGTATGAAGAAAAGGGAAGCCTTTTACTCTGTTGGTAGGAATGTAAATTGTGGAAATCGGTATTGAAGTTTCTCAAAAAACTGAAAATGAAATTACCATATGTTCCAGCAATTCCACTCTTGGAAAACCCCCCAAGCCCAAATTTATAAAGATGCATGCACAGCAATGTTCATAGAGCATTTTTCACAACAGCCAAGATATGGATGCAACCTAAGCATCCATCAACAGATGAGTGGACAGGGAAAATGCAGTGTACACACACAGGTGGTGCTAGAGGGAAAGAACCTGTCTGTCAATGCAGGAGACATAAGAGATGCAGGTTAGGTCCCTGGGTAGGGAAGATCCCTTGGAGAAGGGAATGGAAACCCACCCCAGTATTCTTGCCTGGAGAATCCCATGGACCTAGGAGCCTAGTGGATTACAGTCCATGGGGTTGCAAAGAGTTGGACATGACTGAAAGTGACTTGGTCCTTTAGCACACTTAGTACAGTTAAAATATAGTAAGAAATACAAACTATTAGGTATAAGATAAGCTATAAGGATATATTGGACAACATGAGAAAAATAGTCAATATTTTATAATAATTATAAATGGAGTATAATCTTTAAAAGTTGTGAATAACTATATTGTACACCTGTAACATATAGAATTGTATAGCAACTATATTTCAATTAAAAAAAGAAAAAAAAAGAACAGGGAATCTAAGTCGACTGAAAAAGGTTGGGACAAGCAAGCATGAGAAAACGAGTAGCCAGATGCAGCTAAGGTAGAAGAAGTGACACCAATTGGAGGACTGAAATATAAGACAGGAGAAGTAACTAAAGTTTCTGTTGTTGTTTTTCAATCAGAATGGTAGATGTTTTGAATAGATGTGATAGAGAATCACTGGGGAAGGGACCAATTTGGAATTATTACAATAATTGACAGAAAATACTTAACAAGGATCAAGCTTGTGCATAAAGGAATCAATGAAGATCTGCATAAGGGGATAAATCCAAGCTGCAGTACAGAAGCAAAATCTCCAATTTCTAGCAAATTATGGAACGTGAAATAGCAGTGCTTATTATCAGAAGTTAGACTAGGAAATCAAGATTAGATGCCTGGAATGTTGGCATGTATACTAACCAAAAACAAGAATAGGAGAAGGGAATACTGGATTGAAGATCCATTTCTGACACTGTCATATACAGGTTTGTTCTCTCTCACCAAACTGTGAGGCTGTTTGGTACAAGGACTAGCCAAATACCCCACATAAATGTTTCTTAATGATAGTCATCTATTGTGGGTACTATCCATGGTCTCTTTTCCTTAGAAATAGAACCCGTAATTTTTAGTTGGGCACATGGTTGCTTAGAATAAACTTTACATTTTCCAGTCTCCACTAAAACTAGATAAGGCCTTGGAACTACAAAATAGGCCAAATGGATGTGGAAGAATCCTTAATGAAATAGAACATGTCTTTTTAATTGAGTGAAAGTCAGTTATCCACTCGAGACTGAGAGATGGATGCCAAAATGATGATGGTGAACAAAAAGGAGAAAGCTTGGATCCCTGACAATTTCAGGAAGTGCCCCTGCCAGTCAGGGAGTACTTACTTCCAGATAGCCTTTATATGAAAAAGAAAGAAACCCCTATTTTAATTCTGCTATTGTGGAGTCTTTTTTTAAACAATTTGTAGCCAAATCTAATTTTCTCTAATATAGCTACCTTGATCATGTTTTCTTCAAGTTCAATTTTTTCAAAGGTTTATATAAATCTTTATTCTTTTCTAACATTTAGAAATATTCTGGAATGCTGACTAGGTATTCTTTACATTTGATTGAAAAATTTTTAATCTGATAAGTGACATGGTAAAAACATTCTTATAAATACAGCATTACTTACAACAGAGTCTTATTGGAATATCAGATGTATGACTGATATGTTCACTAACCAAAGAGACCAACCAAAATTCTCTTGTGAACAGTACTTACGGTGGTCAAGTCTTAGGCCAAGGCCATTTATCAAAGTAGAAGTTGGACTTAACCTGCAGAGATAACAGCCACAGTCAGGAGAGAAAAGTGGTTTCTCTTCCATCGAGGTCAGACAAGCCATTGTGAGTACACGGAGTATTAGAAGAGAATGACATCCATTTGCTTTTAATTATTTTCATAAAGTTGAATAGCTTTTAGTCTTTGGTTGGTAGTTTACACTTCCCTACTTTTACCTTGAAATGCTTATTTTGGGCTGAGAACTCTAAGCCTGAAATTAATTAATTTCTTTTAAATGATTTTTCTTGGGTAGAAGATGCTGTCCTAAAACATAAAAGGAATACTTGTAGAACTAGAAGCACTTTAAAAGTCATTCATTCTAAGCCATATGTTTTACAGGCAGAATGGCCCAAAGAGACTCGAACATAACTAAATCTTTCTCAGTATAATTGTCTTTTCATTCATTGATTCATTCATTCATGTATTAATCCATTCAATGACTATTTAATTGTTATGCATAAAGGATTGAGGAGGGGAAATGTATCAGAGATTAAGGTCCTGGGCTCAATATGTTTTCAGTTTAGTGGGGATAGAAATAAATTATCCAGAAAATTAAAACTCAATATAAATCAAGATGTTGCAATCATTACTACAGATAAAGAACAACAGAAGATGAAGGGATAGGAAATGTTAACTAGCAGAGACTTTATGAAGAAAGTTGCATTTGGGCTGTACCTGAGAGGATTTTAACAAGTGAGGATAGAATGGACATTTCAGACAAAAGGGTGACTTTCTTTTTAACTTGTACAGTTGATTCCTGTGCAAAGACTTTTTCTTAAATTATTTTTAACATACATTTGGGTGGGAGAGTAAAATCAACTCATCCCAAAGGAGTCAGAGATGAGAATGGTAACTTTGTAAAGCTGGACATCCTAAGTTAAGCTGCATTAAAAAGTGATGCAAGGTACAAAGGAATTCTTGCGAAGTTCACCAACTAAAGGGTCATGCTACCCTTCAGCATCTGGAGAAAACGAGTGCAGTATGGTTTAAAACCCAAGAGCTACTGTTCACAAATGTCATAAATTAAACGACTGAAAAAGATGTCAGTAATAAGTAAAACTAGGGTTTCAACTTACAAGTGAAAACCCAGACAAATGTGCAGTATCAAGGAAAATCATATTTCATTTTCTTCTATATTGTAATGAATTAACAATTCTTTAGAGGCTAGGATTCACTATTCAGTCAGAAAGTGTATAAAATGCAAATGATTTAGAGAAAAGTGATGGTGTCTGTATGACTTTTCACAAATAAATCTTATTTTTACTTTATAATGTATGTGAAAAATAGCTTCCCTTTACCTCATACTTGTGATCAATTATGGTTTTCAGTAAGAGAGATATCTAGGATTTAACAAGGCACTTCATCAATAAGTAGTTCTGATAACACAGGCATATTCAGAGAATTCTGTTCATAACTTTTACAACAACTGTATATAGGCTTTTTGACTATACAAACTGCTTAACTTTCTTACACCCATATTCCTCTACTGCTCCCCAATTCACAACATGCTTTATGTTCTACCTAACAGGAAATTTGCATTTCAGCTTTAAAGTCTGCAGGTAACCTTTAGTCACTAACCTTGCTGTCTTCTCTCTCCTTAGCTTTTCCTTGGAGGAGTTTCTTCTCTTCAAATTCACAGTTGGATTGCAAGGTGAGCTGACAAGAAAGCATTGAGTTCTCTAATTCAGTAAGTTCCAGAGGTCTCGAAGAAGAACGCTGTGACCCAGTAGTGCCAAGACTTGGTATCAGAAGAGCAGGATGAACAGGCTTTGACCCAACAGCTGGCTGCCTTAGTTTTGAGGCAACCCCAAGTACAGGCATGGCTTCTATAAAAGCATCTTCTTGCTGCCAAAGAAAATGCTTCTAACCTCAGTCTGGTAGACTCCAACTTTAGTATTTCCAGAACAAATACTTTAAACAAAACTAGCAGTCATCATGATTCAAAAAAAAAACAAAAAAAAAACTAATAATATAACTTTCAGGAAGAGGCAAAACTCCCCTTCATCTTTAGTTAAGTTTCTTTCTTGCTGGCTTGAATTTTCATGTTTTCATTCTCTCATATATTCATTCTCTCTCCTCTGTTCAGTGCGTCACTGTTCATGTAATAGTAAATACTCCTTTGGGGAGGAAACTTTTCTTGTAGGTAACTGCTACAGACCTCTTTCTCTAGGATTAAAGAGCTCCTAGATTTACTTTTTCTTCTCACTAGAGCAGTCTGAGTCTGAGCATTGCGAGTGAGAAAGAACAAAAGAAAAACCCTTCAGTCCAACTGTCAAAGCAGCCAAGAAACCACAATAGTAGAAGGGCAGGCATTCTTCCTGACTTCAGAAATAATCAGCCTATATTCTCTTTTTAAAGAAAATTGTATTTCCCCCAGCTTAAACAAAAAACAAAGAAAAAAAGAATGGACACGATTAATGGCCAAAAAAAACAGCTGTTGGAAGAACTTTTAGCCCGGAAACAATCTCAGCAATGAAGCTGTTTGTCTGATTTCCAGCTATTTTTCACTACTGACAGCCATGAACCATGGTGTTCATTCTGTTTCAGCCCATGAAATCAGGTTAAATTCATGCAATAGCAGCTAAAACTGCTAAATCACTCAGCAGATCATGACTACCTAGGTTATGAAAACATAGTAAATACAAAGAGCAAGGCACCAGATATACAGTAATCATTTTAAAATTTAATAATGGTGATAATAAAAATATTTAGAGCGAATACATATGGAAAATGTACTACATAGCAGTTACTGGGCAAGCACTTCACACATGATCACACTTAACCAATGGGATAACTCAAGAATAGGCACATGTATTTTCTCCACTTCAGAGAAAGGCTAACTCAGATTCATTTAAGTAACTTAATGAAAATCATGTAGTTAAAAAGTGAAAGAGCCTGTACTATTTAAAGAGTAACTTTAAAAACTAAGAAACAATTTAAAATAAAACTATTATTCAAGCTCATTAAATCTAACTTAAAATTCTAAACTTCTAAAAAGTGTCCATTGATGTATTCAGTGGCTATGAACAATAATGCTTCTATCCATAAAATGATTTTATGATTATCAGATCAAGTTTCATTTCTGGTAAAAGCATATCAGGATCTATAATAAAAACAAGGAGTATGTTTTTAAGAAAGCATTTGATGTAGCCTACTGTCTTTAAAGTCGTTGCATTTAGATAATGGGTCCCCAGAGAAATTCCCCCACCATTTAGCAAAACCTTACTTATATGATGGTCTTGAGATTTCAATAGAAAATTTATACCTAATAACAGGAATTTATTTGATTTTATATCCCTTACATTGAAGAATTTTGTAAGACATTTACAGATTTCCTCTTTCTAAAATTTTTATTTATGTTATAATTTTCAACTATTTTAAGTTTTAGTAATATTCCAAGTAAAGCTCATAGAGAAGTGAATGAACATTTAGTATTCTTTCAAGAACTGGTGGCAAATATGAGAATCATAATCACTATTGTAGAAAATATCTCTCTATAGTGCAGGAATGATTTTATTTGTCTACTATTTCCAGGTCTAAAATTATTATGTACTTTTAATCCACTTTAAACTTGAATTTAATCCAAGAACTAAAGTACTTTTTTTTGTTCTTTTGATATAAGTATAGAAGACATTCAAATACAAGTTAGAAATCTTGCAAACTTAAAAAGTACCTCAATTGGGCTTTACACAATGGGATAATAAGAAACAAACATAACACTATTAGTGATAAAGAAATAGTTACTTTACTTTACATTTACAGTGGAAGTTAGTTACTTTACATTTATAGACCATTTAACACACTGTCTCTTCCAGAGACTATGAGATACTGCAAATCAGGAGATGTTCAAGTTCCTAAAACAGATTTAAATTCTGTGAGAAGATATATGCATCCTGTAATCCTCGCATTGCAAACAAAATGGCATACCTAAAATAATACTACTGGTGGGAAAATCAGGTTCTGGGAAGATCATTCAAAAGATAAGCAACTTTGGGAGCAGATCACTAATAAAAAATAATACTGGTACTCCGGAAGATAATTTGGACCACCCAGGCAAGCAGTCAAGCTCAGAGTTAAAAACAAAACAAACAAATAAAATATTGAATAGAACCACTGGAGATATTTTAATTAGAATTGGTAGAAAAAATTTAACTGAAAGGCAAACTTTTGAGTCCAAAGGTTTGCCACTGAAATGAGCGGTACAATTGGCAAATATTTAAAAGTCACACAAGACAGGAGGCCATGAATACAGGGACTTACTCTTTAAATTTTCTTAAAATTGAGCCAAAAGGGCACCTGTTGAGCGGGTAGTATTAAAGCTGAGGATTTCTTTTCCTACCCAAGGCTATAATTCTACCTTGTCTTATTCTGCCTCCCTTGATCTAGAACGTATGACATATAAAGCTACGTAACTTCTACATTATATCAACATAATTCTATTTACCAACTGTAAATAAGCTAATTGGTATTTCAGAAATGTGCTGGAGGAGAACACACTGTATTTCCTGATACAATCAAATTGAAAAACAATGTTCACATGCAAAAAGGTATCTTTCACTTTGAAATATCTTTTGCTTATTACACAATATCATTTCACTAGGACAGATATATAGAATTGAAAATAGTCACTGCTGATAGCCTAGGAAATTACATCAACCACTAAGTACAATAAAAACAAGCTAACTTATTATAACTTATTACCATTTCATCCTAAAAAGAACACCACCTTTGAACAGGAGACAAAGATGCTGAGAAGTAATTAACTTCAAGTCACAGAAAACGGGGTTTCTCAAACTGGATTCGACAAACTACCACCTGGAGTGCTCGCTAAAAATACAGATTCCAAATACAGGTTCTCAAATTTGTCCCAAATCTACTAAGTAAGAATCATGACGGAGAAGTTTTTTAATTGAATTTAATAAATTGATTCTCTTATACACTAAACTGTAAGGACCTTACATTTTATTTGATTTGTAGCTTGACAGTTCAGGGGATGGACTCTAAAAAGCTTGACTGCCTGTAGTCAAATTTTGCTTCTTCATGTACTAGCTGTATGAATCTGGCAGTTGCTAGGACTCAGTTTCATCTTCTGTAAAATGGGGAAAAATTCTGTAGTTCTTTCACAAGTTACTTGTGAGAATTAAAAAAATGAGATAAATTAAGTCATTTTTCTCATCAAATCTGAGGAAAAGCACCATGCATTAAAATAGCACATGATTACATTATTCTAAACAATCGATTCCTTTTAAAGAAAAATAAAAATTCATTTTATGTTTATCCACATACTTTATTTCCTGTGGTATGTATTCCTTTGTGTAGATGCAAATTTCCATCTGGTATCATTTTCCTTCTCCCTGAACCACCTCAATAACATTTATTTTATTACAGATTTGCTAGTGATTAACTGTCTCAGCTTGTTTGTCCGAAAAAGGATTTACTTCACATTCATTTTTAAAAGAACTTTTTTTTTTCTGAGTATAGAATTCTGAGTTAATGATTTTCCTTCTTTGATACTTTAAAGATGCCACTCTGTAGTTTTTCATTTGCATTGTTTCTAGGAGAACTCTGTTGTAATTCTGATCTTTGTTCCTCCCTGTGTATTGCGGCTAGTTTATCCAGCTTTTGTTATGATTTGCTCCTTTTACTCATTTTTAACAATTTGATTTTGTTATGTTTCTTCTATGTTCCTTAGTATTTAGAGTTCTGTCAAAGCTGGAAAGTTTAGAATAGTTTTTTCTAAAAATATTTGTTGCCTCCCTCTTTCCTTCTGGAGCTCCAGGTACACACATGTTGGACCATTTGCTTTTGTACCACAGATTACTAAAGCTCTAATTATTCTTTAGGTCTTTTTATTGTTGAGTTACTCAGTCATGCCCAACTCTTTGCAACCCTATGGACTGCAATACGCCAGGCTTCCCTGTCCTTCAACAACTCCTGGAGCTTGCTCACTCACGTCCATTGAGTCACTGATTCCATCCAACCATCTCATCCTCTGTCACCACCTTCTCCTGCCTTCAATCTTTCCCAGCATCAGGGTCTTATCCAATGAGTCTTCTCTTTGCATTGGGTGGCCAAGTATTGGAGCTTCAGTTTCAGCATCAGTTCTTCCAATGAATATTCAGGACTGATTTCCTTTTGGATTGACTGCTTTGATCTCCTTGCAGCTCAAGGGACTCTCAAGAGTCTTCTCCAACATTACAGTTCAAAGGCTTTAGTGCTTCTGTGCTCGTCCTTTTATATCCAGCTTTCACATCCGTACATGACTACTGGAAAAACCATAGCCTTGACTATACGGACCTTTTTAGGCAAAGTAATGTTTCTGCTTTTTAATACGCTGCCTAGATTGGTCATAGCTTTTCTTCCAAGGAGCAAACGTCTTTTAATTTCATGGCTGCAGTCACCATCTGCGGTGATTTTGGAGCCCAAGAAAATAAAAGTATGTCACTATTTCCATTGTTTCCCCATCTATTTACCATCAAGTGATGGGACCAGATGCCATGATCTTAGTTTTTTGAATGTTGAGTTTTAAGCCAGCTTTTTCACTCTCTTCTTTTAGCTTAATCAAGATGCCCTTTCGCTCCTCTTCACTTTCTTCCATAAGGTCTTTTAACTTTGTTTTTTTTTTTACAGTCAGCTAACCTCTATTGCTACATTGTTAAGTTCACCAACCCGTACTTCTATAATATTTAAATATTCTGTGTCTAACATTTCTTTTCTCACTATATTTATGTTCTCTTCTACCTTCTGTGTTTATGAGGAATATTTATAATAGTTGTTTAATATTCTTATACATGAATTTCATCCTTTCTGTCATTTTGGATAATGTTCTTAACGAATTTTTTTTTCCTTCCTGGATATGACTCATTTATACTGCTTTTTACATGTCTGATAATTTTTCCCTGGATGGGAGATGTTTTGAATTATCTATTATTGTCTGCTGGATTTCATGTAATGTTTGAGTTTGTAATGGCACAATTAAGTTACTTTTGAGACTTTATTACAAGCTATTTTATAAAAGGTACAGAGCAGCTTGTTGTCTAGAGTCAATTTAACACCACTTCTAAAGAAATACAAATATCTCATCTATTAAGTGGCCTCTCCACTCTAGCTAGGGAAAATACCAAGGGTTCCTAGACTTACATGAGTTCTGCAGATTGTTTATCATACTCCTTTATGGTGCTTCTTTTCTAGAACTTTGCTTTTTTCCTTCTCATACAAGTACAGTGTAGTCCTCTACCAAACACTGGAGAAAACACCTCTGTACGTTTCCAGTGTTCATTCTCATTTTTCTCTCTCATTCATTTTTCCCTTCCTTTCTGGTATTCTTAAAAAATTTAGACCTCTAGGTTTTCTGAACTTTTTTTTTCAGTCTCTACAACTCAGCATAACTGCTAGACTCTACTTGGGTTCTCTGGACCTTCTCTAGAATGTGGATATTGCCTCCAGGAAGTAAGGTGGCACAATAATAGAACTGGTTTTTAATTATCCTTCTCTTGGGTATTGCAGATTTATGCTGCCTTTTGTCCAAAGACTGAACAATGTTGGTTTTTATACCTTTATCCCATTTTCAGTTGTTTAAGACAGGAGATTAAGTCAGATCCCTATTAATCTGTAATGATCAAAAGCAGAAATAGAGTCAGATTTTTTTTTTCCTCCAATCTATCCTGAAAACTGTTGACTGTTACTAGGTTTTCACAATACACCTCAAAACCTTTTTTGGTTTGTGAACCTCTTTCATTTAGCTGAGTACTTCCCTTAAAGCACAGAGAAGAAATAATTTGTACTGACAACTTGCAAACTGTTTGACTGATTGAGTTAGACTGTCTGCCAGATCTAATGAGAAAATTTAAATAATAAAACAAATATAAGATACAATGACCATGAAGTTACAGCTAGTCTCCAAACTTGGCTTGAAACACTTAAAACACTGAGATCTGTTTTAGAATGTCTCTTTCCAAAATCCCCATTGGCACCATTTTTTCCCCCTGATATCTGGGAAATATCTGATGCAGAAAGAAGTATTAGCCATCTAGTATATTTGAAGGGGCAGAAAGCCAAAATATGCCTTTATTGTGGCATTAGACAGGGAAAAAGAAAGTAAACCAGCTGGCTCAACTATAAAGGCAGGTGATGAGTACAAAGGAGCCAATAATAAAACTTAATGAACATTTGGAAATGCACATGATACCCAGTAAAATGAGCAACAATTCAAGAGAGTTGAAACTAATTATATTTGCTCTATGGCGTATATTTAGCATCTTACAGGTTTCCTTACAATATACTACTGATATAGTCAATTGAGTAAATAAAATTCACCAAATTCAGCAGCCTCTTAACCACAAGGTATAATGAAAAGCAAATGTAGTAAGCTCTGAAAAGGCACTGCATGTTGATACTCTCCCTTTCAGAATATCATCTTCCAGAGTAAAAAATATACATATCCGGAGAAAGGACAGTTATTTTATTAAGACAAAAGTCTCTTTGATAGCTTTGCCAGATAAATTTCAGTGCTCCAATAAGACAGCAGATCTTACTCACAAAGGACATTAATAACTTTAAAAATAGTTATACTTTAAAAGACTATTTCTATTGACATATAAGTACATAGACACACTGTGTTATGAAGGTAAAGAAAGGGAACTAAAACCAAGCCCTGACAGTTTGGTCCCGGAAAATGCAGCCAAATAATTTCAGGCATGCATGAGGACTAAGTCACTTAAGTCATATCCGTCTCTGCGATCCTATGGACTGTAACCCACCAGGCTCCTCTGATCGTTGGATTCTCCAGGCAAGAATACTGGAGTGAGTTGCCTCTTCCAGGGGATCTTTCTGACCCAGAGACTGAACGCACATCTCCTGTACTGGCACGTGGGTTCTTTACCACTAGCGCCACCTGGGCAGCCCAATTTTAGACATGACAATATAGAAAATCTATTTTTATAAAAGCATACAGTGGCTCAGACAGAAAAGAATCTGCCCGCAATGTGGGACACCTGGGTTCCATCCCTGAGTCAGGAAGACCCCCAGAGAAGGATATAGCTAATAGAGAATTTCATGGATAGAGGAGCCTGGCAGGCTACAGTCCTTGGGGTAACAAAGGGTCAGACATGACTGAGTGCCTTACACACTTTTTTCACATAATTTTTTTTTTTAGTACTGTTGCTATTGCCACTTTTCATTATTTTCAACTATATTACATAAATATGAGCTGTTTAAAATAAGAGAAGACACAATAAAGAATAACTGTTTAAAAGGTATCAATAAAATTATTGTTTGCAAAGGTTGTACTCACTTCTTGTGAAGAATCTGTAGGAATATTACTTGAAATATTACACATTCTCACATCCTGAGTATCCTATGGCAGTATATATAACCACTATTCTTATATCTTTCAGAATATTGTTAACTATCCCCTGCTTTATTTCTGACACACTGAGGGTACACCAGAATTCTTTGAGGAATTCAGCAGAAATCTTTTCTAAAGTTGTCTTTCTAACTTTATTTTTATATTTTAACCCAAAAAGTGAGTTAAATTAATTCCTGCCTGTGAGCAGGAGGAGATATGTCCCTCAGTTTCAGCAAAGGGAATTTCAGACATAACCAATTTTCATCTCCATTATAGGAGACCACCCAGAAAACCCACCAAAATCAATAGCTTCGCAAAGGTGGTCTTTATCAGATCATGTAACATTTTACTAGGAACCCTGGGGATATTTCAAAACAGCTGTTGGCGGTGGGGGATGGGGGGAGGAGAGGAGAAATACTGAAAGATTTAGCAAGATTGCATATCATTCATCCTACTTGAAGACATGAAATTAAGAAATGAGGAGTTAGGAAGAGTGAGGATGATAACATGTGGTCTAAGGATTATTCTCCTTCTATTCCAAGTATTTTATTCAGGTGCTTGAACAGCAACATAAAATTCCATATACATTAGGGGCATCTGTTGATCCCACTGAACAAAAGTAATGATCCAGGGCTACCACTTGGAGTTGCAGTGCCTTTCACACCTGGATTGGTGCAGTGCACAATCTTCTCAGCTGTATGCAACGGCCCTATTCACAACAACCCAGAGATAAAATAAGACTAACAACTGGAAAACCATGGTTTTTGTATCAGGGATATCTAACCCACTGGATTCAAAAATACATAGAAAATATACCATAAAAGATGCAAGTTTCAAATATACTCTTTATAAACAAGTCTGAGGGAACATTTTAAAGTTTTCTTTTTTTTATCTACCTCTCACCAAAATGGTTTTCTTTATGTATATCCTTTTACTGACATAATATTCTCCCGATCTTGACATCTGTTTCCTTTTCCAATCAGTTTTCTGACCAACATTTTGATACCCAAATATATATTCCCTTCACTTCCACATTACCCACATTTCAAGGATTCCTTCCTTGAAATTTCAAAATGGAAGAATGATTTCTGACAGCAATAGAAACAGTTGCCTAACTCTTTCTTACATATTTTTGGTTATTGCTTTTATGAACAACACATATGTTGCCCTGAAAAATCTTCCTCTTCCCTGTTTTAATTCCTTGGACTTTGAAGATGGCTGAATAAAAGAGCATAATGTTGACAAAGTACAACAGATTTCTCTAAAGATGACTGTGATTAATTAATTTCAATTAATCTAACAGGAAATTCTTTATCATTATCAATGTAAGATGTATATCATGAGAATCTAATTCTCAATGCTGAAAATTTAGGCTAAGGCTGCGATGTCTTGTTTTCTTCATTTTATTCCATGTACCTATAGTTTCTTGCTAAATATTTTAACAAAAACATTTTATTATCCTCCCTACAATGCATCCACAAAACCTTTATAAGCTTTATGTGCTAAGCAAGGATGAGAAATGGAATAAAAAAAAAAGGAAAACTAAGTTTGGTATCTAAAATATGAGCTTATTTTTCATTTTTCAACAGCTATATTTTGAAGATTTACAATCCACAAATTTAGTAGAAATGAGATTTTCAAAATTTGCTGATAGCATGCTATTTAGTAGCTGGTGATACAGTAGAATTTCATCTAATAGAGCAAGGTTGACTCTTAGTAACCTCAGCTTAAAATCCTATTAGTCAACTCTTGTACTCAGGATAAGTAGCATATTTATACCATGTTTATGTTAATATTCAGTTTAGACAAAAATTAAAAAGAGGGTGAGGGGACAGGGAAACGCCCAAAATATTTATAAGATTCCCACTGGTCTCATAAAACGTTCACAGAAACATCTATTGCTGCCATGAGTCTTGTCTTTGCTAAGTTCTATAACAATACCAAGAAGGTTTGAAATCAATCAATTCCACTATCACTGACAGATATTGCTGCAGTCACTGAAAACGTCTTCAATGGACTTTAAGAATATAGAGAAAATTTGCACAGCCAAAATAAAATGGAATTAAGTACAATTAGACTTGCTGAAAACGGGATGGGCTGAAATCTATCAACAATTGGCACAATACATCCTACATGGGAACTTGGAATATAGAACCAGGCATATGAACAGTTTGCTAACTTTTAAAATAATCTCACTTTTCATTACTTAAACTCTGCTTATATTAAATGCACTCATTTTCATATTCTTTATCATAAGCAAAACAAAATTTCTCACATACATTTCTGGAATTAATAGAAAAACTTAATTCTCTTAGATGCAGGCAGATGAAAGAGGAAATGTTAAAGATGAAAGGTAATACGTTTTCTCATCTCCTCTAAACCCCATCTGATGGAGACCATCCAATGCTAACCTGGAATCTCACAAATGTACTGATTTTCTCCAGACTTTCCTAACAGAAGTGTTAACTTTTACATGAGGTCACTGAAAACAAAGGGTTCACATGCTCTTAGTCTTGGGGACAACACTGCCAACTTTCCACACTTTTCAACTTTCCACACTTTCTGACAAAAAACAGGCAAACAAAACAAGACAAAACACTTTGAACAAATGGAAAGTTTCATAATTCGAACTGGATGGGATAGAGTTTTTTCCCATAAAGCCAATTTCCTCATTTATTATGAAACATTAAAATTACTCATTACAAATATATCATTTTCATAGGATAGTTTTAAAACACATGCCCCAAAGCATATGCATTCTACAAGTTTTATTTCTGTAATTCTTTCAGCAACAACGGCATATTTGCATTTTCTATTGTACACATCCCAGACTCTCATGAAACAAAATACTTGGGATTTCTCTAAGAAAAGCATTATGATAAATCAGTTCCATTCAATTGTATGGCTTACTTGAACTTAGTTCCATTATTAAAGTCTCATGTTTTTGAAACTGTTTTTCGTTGTCTTCAGCAGAAGGAAATCCTTACATGTTCCCTTCCCCCAAAACAGAAAGCCTTGTTTCTACATATATTTATTTCACCACACCTCAGCTTCTAATTCATCTGCTTACTGTATCTTATCTAAAAAGTGTTCTCTCAACATCCCAAAGATGTAAAGTGATAAGAGCAGGTTTCATAGTTGTAAGCATCTTCCATCTTGCTAGAGACAAACCATACAAAAATATTGCCCTATTGCTGAAAGATGCTTAGAAACACATGTACCCAGTTGAATTCACCTTTAAGAATTAAAAGAAGATAAATGAAAGACCAGTGGTGATTTTTTTTACCCACCAGCTTGCATCTCTCAGCTGGGTTTTAAAAGCTATTTTACAAAATAAGCATATGGAGACCATAACTGCTATAGTGTACATAAAGAAGGAAAATAATGACAATAACATGCCACGAAAACTATATTGAAGGTGAAGTGACCATTTAATTGCACATTTGGCAATGCTAAGAGCTGAAAAGGAGAAAATATTCAGGAGAGGTTACATTTGTCTCTGCAGTAAAAAAGTACAGTGCGGTCTTAAGAGAATCACTGGAAGAGTTTTGCAAAGCCTTCTAATCAACAGGCATTGCCATGAAGGAAACTACCCTAAAGTAAAAAATAAATAAATAAATAAAAATTCAAACTTTTTTTTTGGTTTAAGGTAAACTCAGCATCTTCTCCTCTTGAGTCTTTCTGCAAAGCATCTGACTTAAAGCATTTCTGGCAAAAAATAAATAAATAAATAAAGGCATAAATTTATTAGTAAATCTGAAAGTGGGTACAGCCATTCCAGGCCCACAATTTCAAAACAGTGAGCTCAATTTAGATAAGCTTTAAATTTTGGTTACCCATTTTCTTTCTGTCCAATTTACATTTTATTGGTATATTTTCTTAGTATCTGAGGCTCTATAAGCATCCTCCCAAAAGCTTATCACCAGTGTGTACATAGTAAATTGTGATTGTTGTTGTTCAGTTCCTAAATCCTGCCTGACTCTTTTGCAACCCCGTGGACTATAACCCAGCAGGCTCCTTTGTCCATGGGATTTTCCAGGCAAGGAATAGTGGAGTGGGTTGCCATTTTCATCTCCAGGGGATCTTCCAGTGATCGAACCCATGCCTTCTGCATTCACAGGCGGATTCTCTACCACTGAGCCACCAGGGAGGCACAAATTGGGATTAAAAGTCAATAAAAAGCCACCCAGATGATGGGAAGAGTATAATAAATTGGAAAAGAAAATGAAAAACAATTGAAATCAATAGGAGCAACTGCAGTTTGACAGAAGCACGTGAAATGCCAGCTATGCAGACACACGGTCACAAAATTCAGTTCATCCATCAGCAAGAATTCATAGAGTTGTTAACAGATAGATGGCACTTTATTATTCTCTCTGAAATGTTAACTTTACGTATTCACTGGAAAAAAGCAAACACTCCCTCCATAGGTTACAGATCATAAAGATGTTTAGAAGTGAGCTGAAACATAAAGCCCTAAATCTACATTATTCATTTAAAATATTTGCTTACCGATATATAATTTATTTTTTCTCCAATTTTGGATAGGGAGGTAAGGAGTGGCAAGTAATGAAACAAACATAAAGCTAGATAGAACAAGATATTGTGTCTGTAAGTAATATTCAAAGCCAACTAGGCACAAGGGCTTCTCTGGTGGCTCAGCTGGTAAAGAATCTGCCTGCAGTGCGGGAGACCTTGGTTTGATCCCTGGGTTGGGAAGATCCCCTGGAGAAAGGAAGGGCTACCCACTCAGTATTCTGGCCTGGAGAATTCCATGGACTGTATAGTCCATGGAGTCACAAAGAGTCAGACAGGACTGAGTGGCTTTCACTTTTAGTTTCAGGTATAAGGAGTGTAGGGTCAACATTTGGGCATCATTTGAGAGGAAGGCAGATAAAAGCGCATGTCACAGGCTACCTGGCTCTTCACCTTCCATTTCTTCTAGTTGTTTGTGCTCACATTGGGTAAGGAACTTCGAGGTAATCCTGGATGATAAACTCATAGGAAGGGAAGCAAAGGAAAACAAATGTCATTATCTTAGACTCAATTTGAAAATATTGACCCAGTACCAGTTCTAAACAGAAAGTGAAACTAGTGGTTTTCCAGCCTATTCACCTTTCAGAAGTCTGACAAGTTCTGTCTTCCAGTAAAAATGCACCTTCTTCTCTGACTGAGCTAAAATCATTTCTTTACATATTAACCACATTGGAGGGTGGTCACTAAGTCTGAAAATATAGATGAATACTTTAAACGACTCATGGATATTATACTCAAAACATCATAAAACGATAGCTTTGGTTTCCAGACTTTCTGCTTCTAGTATTCTTAAGTCTTCATTCTTAACCCTTCCTAATGAATACTGTGTTCATTTCTCCCAAACATACCTTGTGATTATACACAGATCTCCACTAATTCATTCTTACTAACTGTCCCATCAAGCTTCTTCCTGCCTTTGAAATTTTCTCTTATACTTCTTCAATATCCCTGCTCTTATTCCCTGTCCTCTCAAATCATTCAATATATGAGGCTAGCTTGATACATAATATAATGTATTTCAATTCCCCACTTTCCCTGGTGTATGGATATATATTAAGAAGTTTCAAAATACCATAAAATATCAATAGAAAATGATCCTGTTTTCTTAGACATCAGATTATTATTCTATTGGAATATCTAAAACTGTTAGGTACCACACCCATTCTCGTTTTGAGAGCTAATACTTGGCAGTCTAAAAATTACAGTGTACAGTTCAGAAAGGATGTGGAGATGAAATGTAGGTGAAAATGATTTGATGAACTATGACATCTCAGGAAGTCATGACCACACTTTACATGAGAACTAAGATGTTCTAATATAAAGTGATAATTTTATGGGACTATGGTGTAATTTTAAAAGCTACAACTTACTGGAGATGATATACATGATAATTTAAAAACCCATTCATCAGGGAGTGTATCAGGATTTTTAAATGAATTATATTTAACCTATCTACTCATAGTAGAGATCCTCAGTCTACTGAAATATTTAAAATGAAAGGTTGATATTTACTATGTGCTCCTGAAAATACATATGCTGTAATTCTGGTAATGAGAAAATAGTAGGTTAATAACACAGCAGCATCTTCACAGAACTAGATGTTCAAATTTCACCACTTGAATTTTTAAAGTAATTGCATCCCTGTCTATTCTACTATCCTCTGGATCAAGGCTGATCCTCATTTGCTTCAATATAAGTTACTGTCATGCCATAAATAAAAAACTCACAGAGGAAGTCATGACTAAAACTACTGTCTACAAATTACTTGCTTTTTGTATTATTTATTTATTCAGTCTAAAATTTTACATTGAAATAACAAAGAACATCTGACTGGTAGTGAATGGAGCCAGGACTAAAATTCACGAAACACATACCCACTCCCTTCAATGATCAATGCTCACCACCTTGTCAATTACACTGCCATGCCCTTATGTTCATATCACTTCCCACCCGGACAGTCTTCAAGGATCCCTTCCATTAATAGCGCCAACATAAATTCTAGCAAAATCAGCACATCTTGCAGCACACCTTTGGGAACATGAACAAAAAATATATATCTCTTCCTCTCGCCAAGCTGAGGGTTCACATTCCAACCTAACTGATTATAGCACCAGCAAAGCAACATTCTAATCAACATTTTACAACCACAATCAAGCTTAAGACAGTCTTAACTTGTTTTCAACCTTGCACATCCAGTAGCTTACTGTGTTTTGCTGGTTTTTAATCACAGGTGAGCAGTTCCTGTCGTAATCAGGAGGAAAGTAGGCCTGTGCTATTGAGGGCTCAATTTTTCACTTTACAAACTGCTTCTCCACAGTTCTTTAGTCCTTTCCAATAGGATCCAGTGCTTTCCCTGTTTCTATAATTTCCTCTGCTAACCACACATCGGTTGTTTTTATTGGATCCATCCCACTCATTCCCTTTGAACTCAATCTTCCCTCCTTACTGATGTTTTCTTGGTATAACATTTCAAATAAAGATCTCCATTGCTTTGTGTTGCTTTATTTCTTTTTCAATTTGCATGGTGTAGAGTTTGGTGGAAGTAGAGTTCAGTGCCAGGCCATGGCAGAGAAGGCAGAATGTCTGATTTGGAGACCACATTTTCCCAAAGGTTTCTTGATAAACTTATCACAGGACAGAAAATGGTAGGAGACATTGTCATGTTCTCCTCAAATCAGTTTTTCCTCAACTGATTGCAATGAAAAGCCATGAGTCTTCTTGGGCATTGACATACTACTTTCTCTGGGAGATTGGACTTGGAAGTGTCCACCAATCTCTAGCATGATATTAGGTCAGTGGTCCCTTAATGGTCCCTTAATGCACATTAGATATGCAGATGATAACACCCTAACGGCAAAAAGTGAAGAAGAACTAAAGAGCCTCCTGATGAAGGTGAAGGAGGAGAGTGAGAAAGCTGGCTTAAAACTCATCATTCAAAAAGCTAAGATCATGGTATCTGGTCTCATCATTTCATGGCAAATAGATGGGGAAAAAATGGAAACAGTGGCAGATTTTATTTTTTGGGGCTCCAAAATCACTGTGGACAGTAACCGCAGTCATGAAATTAAAAGACACTTGCTCCTTGGAAGAAAAGCTATGACAAACCTAGACAGCATATTAAAAAGCAGAGACGTCACTTTGTTGACAAAAGGGCATATAGTCAAAGCTATGGCTTTTCCAGTAGCCATGTATGGATGTTAGAATTGGACCAGAAAGAAGGCTGAGTGCCGAATAACTGATACTTTCAAACTGTGGTGCTGGAGAAGACTCTTGTGAGGCCCTTGGACAGCAAGGAGATCAAACCAGTCAATCCTAAAGGAAATCAGTCCTGAATATTCACTGGAAGAAGCAATGCTGAAGCTTCAATACTTTGGTCACCTGATGCAAAGAGCCAACTCATTGGAAAAGATTCTGATGCTAGGAAAGATTGAGAGCAGGAGGAGAAGAGGGAGACAGGATGAGATGGTTGGATGGAATCACTGACTCAATGGCCATGAGTTTTAGCAAACTCTGGAAGATAGTGAAGGACAGGGAAGCTTGATGTGCTGCATGCAATTCATGGTGTCGCAAAGAGTTGGACACGCCTAAGCAACTGAACAACATACACCATCTGAAAAAAGTAAACTCAGAATGGCTTAAAAACAAACATAAGACATGAACATCATAAATAACTTCATATGGTGACAATACATAGGGTGTTCATTTCATAATGTATAAGAATATCAAAGCACTATGCTGTACATCTGGACTTCCCATGTGGCTCAGTGGTAAAAGAATTTGCCTGTCAATGCAGGAGACACAGGAGACGCCTTTCCGATCCCTGAGTCAGGAAGATGCCTTGGAGGAGAAAATGGAAACCCACTCCAGTGTTCATTCTTGCCTGGAAAATCCCATGGACAGAGGAGACTGGCAGGCTAATAGTCCAAAGTGTCTGCAAAGAGTCAGATACGACTGAGCACATACACACACACACATATGCATGCTATATACTTGAAACTAATTCAGTTTTACTTCAGTACAAATATTCAAAGCACCAAAAAGCAAACAAATTCTAAAAAATTACACATGCATTCATGTTCATAGCAGCACTACTCATAATAGGTAAAAGGTGGAAATAGGCCAAAGGCCCCTCAATAGATGAATGGATAAACAAATTGTGGTATATACATACAATGAAAGACCTAGCCTTTAAAAGAAAAGAAGTACTGATATGTGCTACAATGTGAAAGAACCTTGAAAACATTGCACTAAATGAAAGAAGCCAGATGCAAAGGTTATATATCATACAACTCCAATTTCTATGACATATTCAGAATAGGTGAATATATAGAGGTAGAAAGCAAACTGGTCATTTCCAGGGGATGAGCAGAGGGGTGGAAATGTGGAACAACTGCTTAATGAGTACAGTTTCCTTTTCAGGTGATGAAAGTTTTAGAAAACTAGATAGAGTTGGTGGTTGCACAACTATAAAAGTGTACTAAATGCCACAAAATTGTTCACTTCTAAATGGTTAATTTTGTGACCTCATTTTATTTTATAGCACTCTCAGTGAATGTCTGTCTTCCTTCTTTCCACCTATCTATGTCCTTCTCAGAAAGGCAATTCACATGTCATTTACTTATTAATACCTTCTTTGATAATTCCAACCCCAAGTTAACTTTTATTTCCCTGAGTGTTTATGTTGTATTTCATATTCAGTCATTCAGCCACCAACTATTCATTAAGAATGCACTATATGTAAGGCACTGTGTTAAGTTCTGAAAAGGCTTTCACTTGAGACAAATGGGAATAATTATATAATCAAACTAAAGAAGGTCTAGATCAAATCAGTAAATGTGCTTTGATAAAAAGAAACATTCCTTGAGAATATACAACTAAATAATGTGACTGAGACTTGGTGATGGAGGTTGTCAGAAGAGAGGATTAACAATATGTGTCTTATCATATACTCTCTTAATTATTAATGACTATAATTAGTTCCCCAAATATTAGAAAACAAGACCACATACTACATAAATTACCATGCTCTTACATGATGCCAAAAGAATGAAAGAATGAATGGATAGTGAGTACATAGGTATTCACGGACTATAGGAGTAGATGGTGAAGAACTTGATGGAAACAAGTTTGCACGACTACCTAAATAATAATTACTATATTAATTAACACATTTATTCTTTTACATTTTAAAAATTCATCTACTATGCATGTTTACTTGCCATTTGAGAGACATCTTTTCAATTGACAATATTAAGTTTTTCCCTTTAGGAAATCTAACTGCCTTGAATATTTATTATTCAGTAGTCATATCAGGGGAATGTGATATAAAGCTATTTGTTTTATTTTTATCATTCAGTGCATATTTTAACATGAGCAAGTAATTTTGAATTAAAATAAGAAAGCAATAAAACTGATTTAACATAAAACTTTTAAGTGACAATATTTTTTTAAAAAGGCTTAATTTGAATATTGGACTACTTTTATTCATAATGGCCTGGCAGAAATAATTAAGTAGTGAAAAGAATTTAAAAATTTGTAAGAAACATATTTGTTGACATTATATATGAAATGTCTTAGTTCTATTTATTTTAATTAACTGCCCCAAAGTATTTAATCCTGGGAAGAAAAATTTGTCTAGCCTTGTTGGTCTGCCACATTACTCTAAGTTTTAAAGTATTTTCTGATTTTAAAACAGTTATCAGTCTATAAACGGAATCACATAATATCACTTTAAAACAATTACTCACTAAGTAATAAACAATTATTGATCGATATGAAAACACATAATGGATCTTGTACCAAAAAATGTGTAAAATGACTAAGAAGTTCAGAAGACTGACTTAACAGAATTGGAATTAAACTGAAAAAGAAAAGATCCAGAGAAAACCTGGATCAATCCTGAGAAGAACAGTTTGTATAGTCAGGCATTTGAGAATCTGGTTTTAATAGATACTTGAGTTAGTATTTTTAATAACAGGAAAGGTGACAAGCCAATAAAAATATTTAGCAATTCAATTTTTGGTGCACTGGAGCAACCAGGAACCCAACCAAAGGCAGATCTGATACACAGACCAAGTATATATCTGTCAAACATTAAAGCCAAAATGATTTGTAATTCACCGTGGAGAAAGCCACACAACAGTGGTTTTGCTATGAATTGAAAATTAGCAGTTTAACCCAATTTAAAGGACAGAGACCAAATATAAAGAATAAACAACCCACATTAGCAAAGTATTTTTCTATTCTGAATTTTTTTCATAACTAAAAAAAAAAAAGAAATTTAGTAACTCATTCCTCAGTTCATTGGCTAAAATGTAATAGTATAGCAAGGAAGAAAGCTAGACAAGGTAACACTGTCATTAAAATATCATCAAATATAGGATGTTGTATAATAAATGTACCCTTTAAATTATCAAAAGGAATTTTCAAAGCTAAACAAGAAGAATGTAATTTTTAAAGTTCTTTTGGGCTTCATTAACATAGTTTAATTGAAATTCATTTCCATTATTCTAGTATCCATTTACAGAAAACAATTATTTGAACTCTCAGGAAAAATTCTGTTTTCCTTTTGAACACCTGAGAATAATACCAAATCCATTTCTTTTATTTCCATCTTTCCTCCTTACAAATCAGAGATAAGCTTGACCGAGCTAAAAATGTAAACCACAAAGTTAATATAATATGAAATTCATGACATACCTAACTTCTCAGTCGCTTAGGACTGGTTTTCCTAGAGTCACTCATTAGGCGAGGATTAATTGTATTCACTATAAAAAGTCAATGATGTATTTTTAGCTGATTTCTATCCAGTATTCCTTTGGTGGCTCAGATGGTAAAGAATCTGCCTGCCAAGCAGGGGGTGCAGGCTTGATCCCTGGGTCAGGAAGATCCCCTGGAGAAGGGAATGACAACCCAACCCAGTATTCTTGCCTGGGAAATCCCATGGATAGAGGAGCTTAAAGGTTACAATGGGGCTGCAAAAGAGTTGGACACAACTTAGTGACTAAACAACAACCACAATCCCCTGAATGTCTAGGTTAACTTGAGAAAGGAGAGAATGGGGTGGGGGTAGGGGTGGGAGGTGGGAGCAGTGCTATTCTTAAAATACATACCAAGCATCAAAATATACATCAAACTTTCTGAACAAGAATCATTTCTCATATACTTATATTCACACAAACAGTTTAAGGCCAAAGATGTCTTTTAAAAGATGGATTATTTTAAACCGTGGCTTACCCACTTTAGTATTTATATGTACAATTCTAGGATGTTCAACTTGGAGCCCCTGAGAACTAAATGACCATTGATTCATTTATCAAATACTGAGTCAGCAACAACTATGAGCAAAGATGCTATTAAACCTAGAGACCACCTGAAACTTTCATAACATTGTTAACTGGCTGTACTGCAATACAAAATAAAAAGTCAAATGAAGAACAAAGAGAAAAAAGAGACATTAGGCATGTCATCTCTCCTTCAGTAGTTTAACTGAAAAGGAAGTGAAGATAAGGATATTTTCATTAGAAATCATTAAAGAGTTAAGATGAACATCTCTAATGGGCTAAGAAAGTTACCCCCAAAGGGCTGAGGAATGAGGAAGGTCAGATGTGAGGGGTAGCTCTTTGCTATTCCATGCAAGAAACTGAAGTCTTTGGGAGCGAGTCACAATAACTAGTCCAGGTTGTCTTATCATTAAGTACAAAACTCAAGAAAGAAAAATTTAAGCTTTATATACTAAGTTTTTGAATTTAGATGGAGCACACTACTTTTTTTAGAGTTTCAGCAAAATCAAATATCACAAGGACCATTTTTATTCATCAAAGAATGAAATAAAGCAAATTAAAAAATATTAATGAACCAGTGCTGTAAATACACAGTTTCAAAATAGAAATTCCAAAATCATGGGAAAAACAAATATCTATCTCTTCCTCTGGATGTACGTTTGTGTTCAAGAGATACAAATAAATATCGAGGATATGAATTTTAAAAATAGGAGAAGAAATTACAATCATGCATTATAATTAATTTTTAAGATCCATTATGTCTCTAAAACCACTTTTAGTTAATGTTTAGTTTTTGTTCACAATGATAGTATCTTTAATGTATGTTATGTAATGATGTAAATTACATATACAGTATTACATATATATATATATATACATATATATAAACATGCTCAGTCATTTCTGTCATGTCCAACTCTTTGCGACCCTGTGGACCACTCTGTCCATGGAATTCTCCAGGCAAGAATACTGGAGTGGGTTGCCATTTCCTTCTCCAATATACACACATATATACATACATACAGTATACTATATATACAGTATACAGTGTACTATGTAATCATGTAAGTGAAGGAAAGGAACTAATAGTTACTGAGTAATATCTATGTGACAGCCACTCTGCCAGGTTAGCTCACTGAATCCTGAGCATCACACTCTGAGCTAGGTTATCATATCAGTTTTTCTGGTGCAGAACTAAGACTGTGTGATTCAATATTGTGCCCATGATCAATCTGCATGGGTTAGAATCTGAATTCCAAAATAGATAATTTTTTTCAGATTCTAATGCTCAGATAGGCAAAGCAAAGAAACATATCATCTTTGGTAAGAAAAGACTGTTGTCATGTTTTCTCCTAATTGCCTCTTAAACAAAATCACAGAATCCCCTGGGAATAATAAAAAACTTTTAGAAAAACAATGAGGAGTATCCTGGGTGAATAAAAAGGTTTAAGAATAAAGAAAAGTCTAATGAATACTAACTTCTACCTTCCCTAAAGGAAATATGAATTTATTAGAAATAAATGAGGATTTCTCTATCATGTGTTTTATCTCACAAATCTGTGTCCATTAACAAGCAGATCTCAAAAACATTCCTCTGAATTAGTTCTTCACAACTCATTCTGGTATAAAGTCAGATATGTAGGTAACTTATACAGATGCCAAAGTATGTTGCTACTGTACTTTAAAAGCAAAGCTACATAATCATGTCTAAATAAAATTTTAGATTTTTCATAGACAATAGTTTTGCCTACTGTACTTAAAAACAACAAAAAGAATGTTTATTTTGTTAGGAAAGTAAATATAAGAATACTAATGATAATATCAAACTGATGACTATTAGGGGTAAATGCACTAGGTATTTTATGAATATTTAGTAACCATCAAAATATCCACATTTCCTCAAGAAGAATATGAGACCCAAGAACATCAGACCATTGTACACATAATAGAACCCACTGACTTTATACCATGATAACAAACACTTTTCCTATAAAAACAGCCAGATCAAGTTCATATGATTTGTAAATGTGAATACTTCAGTTTATTAGCTATGGGAGTTGAGCTCCATGTTTCATTTCTGCTTTGGGAAGAGTTTCATTTCTAAAGACCACCCATAAATACAAGCCAGTCCCTTCCTTCTTACCATCTTCCCTTTTGGCCTTTACCAGTGCTTTGCTGGCCAAATAGAATCTTTGCAGTGGCTGCCAAGTTCAAGGCTTCAAAAGCCATCTCATGACACTCCTGTTGATGTTCCAGGAAAGTCCAACTCTACTATTATTAAACTATTATTCACCCATGGTTTGACATGTCTTCACTACTATATCTCTCAGAAAGCAAGGGCATGTGATGGTGAGAATGATGCCTTTTAACACATTATTCTACTTGTGCCATTGATTTTTTATATCACTGATTCTGAATACTCACTGAGATAACTGTTGAGATTCTGGATGAATTAAATAATATAATAGCATTATAACTAAGTACAGATAATATAAAATATCATAACTACACATATTCATTTCATATTTAAAATAGATATTATAGGGACTTCTCTGGCAGTCCAATTCACCTTCCAATGCAGAGGGTGTGAGTTCAATCCCTGGTCTGGGGGCTAAGATCCCACATGCCTGGTGGCCAAAAAACCAAAATATAAATCAGAAGCAATACTGAAATAAATTCAATAAAGGCTTTAATATATACATATATATTATATATACAAACACATGTACACACAAATAAAATCTGTGAAACTGCAGAGTAACCAGAAGTCTGTGTTCTAAAATCAGACCAACAAATGTCAGTCACCTCTACCACTTACTAGTATGTAACTCTGGAAGAGTTCACTAGCCTCCAAGGATTTCACCTTCCTATTTGCTTTTTTAATAAAAAAAAAAAAAACAATTATCTATGACAAGGCTAAAAGGAGAATATACATAATTAATTTAATATCATGTGCAATGTACATTAAGATCTCAAAATTAATTTTTAGGTGTTATCACCATTGTAAGCATCATCATCACTGGGGAAGGTATAAACCTTCTTAGTATTTATCGCCAGTGATAGCAACTAAACTTTGGCTCTATCACATTCCGACTTTTAACGAGACAATGATTCTTAATAAAGGACCATGTTGACTAAGGTCTTTAAAATCATGTTCAATGGTTTACCTACTTCACTAATTAAGCTAATCAAAGCATTTAATATAAATTAAAAGTCCAATAAAGCAAGCAGGGCTCAAAAGTTGTATTTGTAGTAGCCTGTTATAAGTTCAGTTCAGTTCAGTTCAGTTGCTCAGTCGTGTCTGACTCTTTGCGACCCCATGAACTGTAGCACACCAGGTCTCCCTGTCCATCACCAACTCCCGGAGTCCACCCAAACCCATGTCCATTGAGTCGGTGATGCCATCCAACCATCTCATCCTCTGTTGTCCCCTTCTTCTCCTGCCCTTAACTTTCCCAGTTATAAGAAAGAGCTCCAATGAATCATATTCCTTGATATCCCAACCCTTGTATTATCTCTTCTCACACTGACTCCTCCCACATGTGCTCTGACCAACGGAAAAAGAGCAAAACCAACAGAGGCCTTAATGGAAACTGCACACTGGGGTGTGCCCTATCTCTTGCTCCACAGACTCAAGCTAGGCCGCTAAAGATGTGTGGTCCAGCTGAGAACCAGTATCAACTGCCAAATACGTGAGCAAGGCCATGAGGGAGCAGCCAACTCACTGCAGATGCTTGAATACAACCAAAACACATGGAACAGAGAAAAGCCATTCCAGCTCAGCCACAGAATGATTTGTTGTCAAATGGTGGTCTGGAGGTGTTTTGTTATGTAGTAAAAGCTAACTGATAAGAGTATTTCTTCTCCAATGAAGTAATTCTAAGTTATTCATCTGGGCGAAAATGTGGTTCATTTCATTAATTCATTTTCATTTATTTATACCTATTTTTGGTACATACACATTGAAAAACAAAGTCAAATCATATGTGAATCTTGTTCCCCCTTGGATCATTTGTACAGGCATGGATGGACCTAGAGACTGCCTTGCCCTACCGAGTGTCACACAGAGAGAAAAACAAATATCACGCATTAACGTATAATGTGGAATCTAGAAAAATGGTGTAGATGATCTTATTTGCAAAGCACAGACAGAGAGCACGCATACAGACACCAGGGAGGAAAGAAGTGGTGGGAGGACTAAGGCTGGAGTTGACATGTTTACACTATTGACACCATGTACACCATAGATAACTAAGGAAAAGATACCGTATAGCACAGGGAACTCTACTTCACTCACTGTGGTGAGCTGAATGGGAAGGAATTCCGAAAGGAAGCAGAAATATATATGTGTATGGCTCATTCATTTCACTGTACAGTAGGAACACTGGAAAGCAGCTATACTCCAATAAAAATTAAACAAACAAACAAAAAAGAATCTCCTCATGGCAGCAACATGAAATCAGAGGAAAGGAAGTCCCCTTCAACAGTAATCATAGCAAGTATGATAATTTATTATCATTCAAATATCATTAAAAATAAAGATAAAATAAAATTAATACTTACATATTCAGGCACACTATCTCATTTAATCATCAGTTCAGTTCAGTTCAGTCGCTCAGTCATGTACGACTCTTTGCGACCCCATGAATTGCAGCACGCCAGGCCTCCCTGTCCATCACCAACTCCCTGAGTCCACCCAAACCCATGTCCATTGAGTTGGTGATGCCATCCAGCCATCTCATCCTCTGTCATCCCCTTCTCCTCCTGCCCCCAATCCTTCCCAGCATCAGGGTCTTTTCCAATGAGTCAACTCTTCGCATAAGGTGGCCAAAGTATTGGAGTTTCAGCTTCAACATCAGTCCTTCCAATGAACACCCAGGACTGATCTCCTTTAGGATGGACTGGTTGGATCTCCTTGCAGTCCAAGGGACTCTCAAGAGTCTTCTCCAACACCACAGTTCAAAAGCATCAATTCTTCAGTGCTCAGCTTTCTTCACAGTCCAACTCTCACACCCATATATGAAAAGTGAAAAAACCATAACCTTGACTAGACGGACCTTTGTTGGCAAAGTAATGTCTCTGCTTTTTAATACACTGTCTAGGTTGGTCATAACTTTCCTTCCAAGAAGTAAGCATCTTTTAATTTCATTGCTGCAATCACCATCTGCAGTGATCATCACACAACTGATAAAAGAGGTTTCACTTCTATTCTTATCCCTTAGGGGAGAAAAGTGAAGTTTAAGATGTTAAATAATTTGTCCATCACACAGTTATTAGATGGACTATTTTTCCATAATTTCTACAGTTTTACAACTATATATTTATAAAAGTTATGCATTTTTCTATGCTTATAATTTTAAAATAATATTAAAGCTAAATGCATTTATATATCACAAAAACAATGAGTTATAAAAGGGAACACAAAGAAGAACTAAAGAGCCTCTTGATGAAAACGAAAGAGGAGAGGCAAAATGTTCGCTTAAAACTCAGCATTCAGAAAACTAAGATCATGGCATCTGGTCCCATCACTTCATGGCAAATAAATGGGGAAACAATGGAAACACTGACAGACTTTATTTTTTTGGACTCCAAAATCACTTCAGATGGTAACTGCAGCCATGAAATTAAAAAACGCTTAGTCCTTGGAAGAAAAGTTATCACCAACCTAGGTAGCATATTAAAAAACAGAGACATTATTTTGCCAACAAAGGTCCATCCCGCCAAAGCTATGGTTTTTCCAGTAGTCATGTATGGATATGAGAGTTGGACTATAAAGAAAGCTGAGTGCAGAAGAGATGCTTTTGAACTGTAGTATTAGAGAAGACTCTTGAGAGTGGACTGCAAGGAGATCCAACCAGTCCATCCTAAAGGAAATCAGTCCTGAATATTCATTGGAAGGACTAATGCTGAAGCTGAAACTCCAATACTTTGGCCACCTGGTGCGAAGAGCTGACTCATTTGAAAAGACCCTGATGCTGGGAAAGATTGAAGGAAGGAGGAGAAGGGGACGACAGAGGATGAGATGGTTGGATGGTATCACCGCCTCAATAGACATGAGTTTGAGTAAACTTCGGGAATGGGTGATGGACAGGGAGGCCTGGCGTGCTGCCGTCCATGGTGTCGCAAAGAATCGGACACGACTGAGTGACTGAACTGAACTGAAACCAAATTTATTAAACATGCAGTGTGTGTTATCTACCCTGAACTTGGTTACTTCCTCATTTATCAAATGAAAGTATTTGAATCCATGATCTTTAAACTACTTTCTACTTTATACAAATTCTGTATAATCTTTAGACACAAAAAATTAAATCAGTACACATATTACTAATTTACTTACTCTAAGAACATAATGAAGTGCAGTCACAAGGCAATTTTTGAATTAGCTTAACATACACAAACACACATATATTGATAACCCACAAATAGTGCTTTTAAAAGAAGGCCACATGTAAATAGTAGATTTTAGAAAAAAAACAAGTGTGTCCCAAGACCTTGATTAATACTCTTATTAGCCCTGATACTGACATTTAATATCTAGGCAAGCTGTGCTCTATGTGCCTCAGTTTTCTAATTTGTAATCTGAGGAAAATAATGCATACTCTGTGAATATTTTATAAATGAAATAAAAACAAGAGAAACCGTTCATGTGTGCTAGGCATTGTACACACATAATCTCCATTCTGAGACACAATATGAAAAAGCACTCTTATTTTCATTTTATAGTAAAAAGAAGTTGAAAACTTGAACCAAGACCATACATCTTAGATGGAAACAAACCAGTACTCAAACCCAAGTATCTCGGGACTTGCTGCATGGTGCTCTGAAAAAGGCTGACGTTAAAGGATATATTTTTATTTAGATAGACAGTTGGCAAGATCAGTCATCTTGACCAATCACTAGGTTGTAGATTGATTACAACTTGAGGACCACAAGAAGTGAAGTGATCTTTAAAACCACCTCATGTAAATAACAATAAGAAAATGGAGTACCTGAGTTTACTTACTTGCCCAAGATTTTACCTGATAGTTTGTAAAGAAGACTTGACTATAAACAGATTCCTGACCTTAAGTTGAGTGGTCTTCTTTATTTTAGAATGGGCGCTACAACTTAACTGCTATAACTTCATAAACAGAAGGCATTAAGAAATCATTGTCACTTCTCTTTCAATCTTAGACAAAATACCACCTTCTCAATGAAAGGTTCCTGATTTCAGCATAGCATTACTCAGTTCTCTCTATTATACCTCTATCATTTTTTTCCTTCACAAGGTTAACTATCAGATATAATTATTTTACTTATTCACTCACTCATTTCATTTCATTATTGCCTGTGTTTTCTCCATGAAATTAAGTTCATAGAGGGCAACCTCACTGGGTGTATAGATGGAGTCAGTTTGGCATCAGCAAAGCCTAAGAAAGTGTTCAGCTTCTTAGGGTAACCAGGCACGGAGGACCACAGGTAGCCTCTCTGAAGACTCTTGCACTGGAAGTACGGAATGCTCCAGGTAAGAGTCTGCAGACTTGAAGGGCCACAGCAATACGTCCACAAAGAGACATGCCTCCTAGAAGTAACTGCTGGAAAGTGATGATTTGATGTCAAAATCCCATTCCTGTTAGGAAGGGGTTTTTTTTGTTTATTTTGTTTTAATATTTTTGGTTTAGTTAGTTAGTTTTGGCTACACTACATGACTTGTGGGATCTCAGTTCCCTGACTACGGACATGGGCCACAGCAGTGACAGGACCATATTCTAATCACCTGGCCACCAGAGATCTCCCAGGAAGGGAGTTCTTGGAAACAGACACTAAGACAGGATTAAATGTGCTAAGGTTTTCCTATAGGAAACAGCTTGAAAGGAAATAGAGAAGGAGACTTAAAAGGTTGTGAGTGCCTTCATTCAGACAGTACCAGTTTGATCGAAGTGGAGGAAAGAGGGAAAGGCAGTTGAAAGCGAAAGTGCCTCAAGATGCTGAGCAATCAAAGGACAGTTGAGCAAGGCTGTGGGGAGTCCTTGAACCAGAGCTGACCATCAAAGGAATCCCATGCCTTTCAGCAATCAACTTACCTTAAAATCTCTGTTGTGCTTAGCAACTGGTGGAGAGCAGCCCCAGGAATCCTGTGTCAGTGGGCTGATGGATTTCGGGGCACATCAGCAGGGGTCTTGGTTCAGTGATGCTCCCTGTAGACTGTGGTCGTGGCCACCATGACCCGCACCCAGTGCCTTAGCCCTACATGATATATGTGTACCACGGGAGGCGGGTATATGAGTGGACCTTAAAAAAGGGTGAAGATCAATTTTTTGCCAGCCTGACAAGAGACAGGTTAAAGTAACAATTGAATTGAATTATGAAACAAAGACTATTTTATTGTTTGGCACATGCATTTGTGAACTGAGCTTTTCATTTGCAGCATGTTGGAAGATAAAGAATTCTAAACAGAGAGGAAAGCAGATGGTCTAGAGATGAAAAGAACAACAAAAAGACAATTTGGAGGAGTTGAAATAAAGCAAGTCTGGAAGTAAGAATGGTACTAATGTTAGATGATTTTGATGAAAAAATATAAGATGCTTGGTGCTTAGGTAAATTTTGGAGGAATACATCTAGATGCTGGGTCCTACTACATGCCTATGGCTAGCCATGGGCTACTGATAACTTTTTGTGAGTCTTAGCTCCTCTTCTCAAAATAGGAATTATGATAGCACCTATGTCATAAGGGAGTTACTTGGACTAAATGAGACAGTATCTTGAAAGCATCCATAGTAAGTTTCTAAGAGCTAAGTCTGTTCAATCTCATCAGGGAGCCTGTTTCATATGCCAGGAAAATACCCTCCTTTATCATTAGCGCCCATCCTTATGACCATCTCATAGGATGAGCCAGAAGGAAGAAATGACAAAATGAAAGGAAACCCTTCTTACTGTCCTACAGATACTAAGAAAATGCCAAATTGAGGTCAAGGATCTTGGCTTTTTCTCTTCCTCATTTCTGCCTCCTTTGAAAGAAGATCCTAAATGAGTATATGGGGAGAAGAGGGTGGTGGAGAGAAACACCTTAAAAACATAAGGTACATGGAGGAAAGCAGCAAGATAAGGAGGACTTTGGTCTGCAGAAGGTACCTGAGTGGGGTGGTCAGACACAGAGTCTCTGGTTTTCACTCCTGAATGTTTTTACATCACTGGACAGTGAGTTGAGTGTCACTCAAGTAGTAGTGCAGAGAAGGCAATGGCAACCCATTCCAGTACTCTTGCCTGGAAAATCCCATGGATGGAGGAGCCTGGTAGGCTGCAGTCCATGGGGTCGCTAGGAGTCGGACACGACTGAATGACTTCCCTTTCACTTTTCACTTTCATGCATTGGAGAAGGAAATGGCAACCCACTCCAGTGTTCTTGCCTGGAGAACCCCAGGGACGGGGGAGCCTGGTGGGCTGCCATCTATGGGGTTGCACAGAGTTGGACACGACTAAAGCAACTTAGCAGCAGCAGCAGCAAGTAGTAGTGAAT
The DNA here is from genome assembly GCF_054371585.1 of Giraffa tippelskirchi. Classification (NCBI taxonomy): domain Eukaryota; kingdom Metazoa; phylum Chordata; class Mammalia; order Artiodactyla; family Giraffidae; genus Giraffa; species Giraffa tippelskirchi. Next base: position 109,901,538 of record NC_137278.1, on the reverse strand, counting down.
CCTCTGAGTAGTGAATCCCATAGGCTGGGATAAATATCCAGATCTCAAACCCTACAGAGGATAATGCAGAGCCTGAAAGGCCAGAAAGCCTCTAAAACAAGCAACATCTGGTCAACTGGAGGCAAAGGTGGGCCCTGCCCAAGGCATAAAGCCAGACTGCAAATTGCACTAGTAGCTGTCCCCGCCTACCAGGACCAGCACCAGGTGGGCAAGGGTAATCAACCCAGGGGTCAGAGAAAACAGAAGCTCCAGAACCCGAGAAGCTCAACCCTTTACCCACAAGATGATGAAAGTCACTTACTTCTCAATACCTGATGTGCACACCAGTCTAGGAAAGAAACCTGAAATGGGGCAGAAGCCTGAACCCAAGACTGAATATTTTCTCCTAGGGATGCTAAGCATCACCTAAAGAGCCAATTGTATATATCTATTTTACAATTGCCAATTGTCTCATTATTTTTTTTTCTTGTATGCCAGAAGATGTGAGCCTGTGTGAAGGACATCAGCTCAGCTCAGTTCAAGATATCATGTGTTCACTGTGCATCTCAGTTCTAGTGTGAGAAACTTTGCTATTATTTCTTTTATGGGTGTTTATATTAAAAATGACAGTAGGGGTACCAGAGATAGGCTTGTTACGTGTGATGTGAGCTAGTAGGGTAGTAAGGGAAGTTTCACAGAGGTAGAACCTGCAAAACAGATTTGCTGAACCTTGAAAGTATCAATACTTACCTGGAAGACACAGGACAGATGAGGGAAAGAAAGGTATTCTAGAAAGTGGGAACAGGAGGATAAAGGTAGGTGGTGGGTACCAGAAAATAGACTAAGGAAAATAAAGCAGTTCACTAAGAGTTAGAGGGTAGAGAGGCAGGAAAAACAGGGACTAATGACTAATAAGCCAAGTAATAATGTATGCATGAGGCAGTTGATGAAGAGATGGTAAGAAACTGGAAAAATTTATTATGGGAGGAAAATGATAATCAGATACACATTTTCATTCCAGGAAATCCCACTTTGGCGGAGAAATGGAAAATTTCCTGGAAGGATTTGATATCAGAATGAGGAAAATAGGTGAGCTGGCATACTCCAAACAAGAAATGATTAGAGCCCCAAAAGAGGCAGTGGCAAAGGAAATGGAGCAGATGGACTAGCACATAAGCGAAGCAGAAGAGTCACGACGTGGTTACTGAATTACTGTGGATAGGGTGTGCGTGCGCACGCAAACTCAGTCATGTCCGACTGTGACCCCAGGTCCAACTAGCCCTCCAGGCTTCTCTGTCCGCGGAATTTTCCAGGCAACAATACTAGAGCGGGTTGTCATTTCCTTGTCCCCGGGATCTTCCCTACCCAGTGATCAGAACCCTGCTTCCTGTGTCTCTTCCATTTGCAGGCAGGTTCTTTCCCAGCTGAGCCCCCAGGGAAGCCCATGGCTGGGGTAGGAGATCAGGACATGTTTACAGGGCTCCCAGTGCTCTGGCTGGGGAGGATGAAGCAGAAAGGGACGCCCTGCACCAGGTGAGGACATGCAGGGGAAGGACTGAGTTTGAGGAGCCAGGAAATAGAGAAGATGATGGGTTCAGTTAGGAGGCAACATGAACTTTTGTTGTTGCTGTTATTGTTTTAATCTACTATAAGAGTTTAATCTCAAGAAATCTCAGTTACTGTGTCTTAGAAATGGAAATCCTATTACTTACCCATCCTGAAAGCAGTAGTTAGGCCTGGAATCTCTACAAATTCTACATAACAGAAGGGAGAAGAAGGAAAAGGGGGGTGGGAAGGAGGAGAGGAAGAGGAAACACCTGAGAAAGTCTTTTTCTTAAAAGCTAAATGTGTTTAAGAACACGGCATGTGTAAAATTCATTAAGGCCAAGTATACTGAAAGATTCATAGACTTTTAGAGACGAAAGACATCTTAGAGATCATGTAACCCAAGTTAGCACTTTTTGAGATAGGCAACGGGGGTAGGGAGAGGTTAAGAAATTCAGCCAAGATCACGCACAGGGGCCCATCTCGGGACTGCTCTTCTTGCCAGGCTGCTGCCTCAAGGAATCACAGTCAGCACCGACTTAAACATAAATCCTACCGCAGACTGAGACTTGAACGCCTGTTGCATTTCTTTCTAACATTCAGAATTTCTAATTTTACTAGAAACCTCTCAACATCAATCTGAATAACTCTAATAACAGTAAGAAATTCACATATATGCATTTAATACACCTCCATAAAATCCACAGTAAAGACATCATTTGGGTCTATTGATATTCACTACAATCCCATGAGAATTAGCTATCCTTTATATTAATAAATGAAAACACCAAGGTACAGCAGTGTCAAATGTCTGACTCCAGATCAGAGAATTAATCATCTGTGGAGTTAGGACTGGAACACAAGTAATCTAGCTTCAGCATTTTGAACTCTATAATATACTGTCTCTCAACCATCTCTTTTTTTTGTTGTTCGCCAACTAATAGAGCTAATGACACATTAGTAATACCAAAACACTTTCAAACATGTTGCCATTTAAATATAGATCTAATCATTATCAAGATAAGTCCATGAATAATTTTAAAATATGTATATATGTACAACTATCAAACGGTAACTGTACACTCCATAATAACTTAATGACAATCTACAAAACAATCTGGGCTTCGTAAACCACGTTTACATAAAATGAACAGTTTCCCAAAAAAACTGCTAAATAACAAAGAAGATTATTTTTAAAAAACTGTTTAACTTAGTTCAAAGAATCACTACTTTATGGAAGTTCTTATCCATTGGACAATGAATACATCCTAAAGGAAACAATGCCAGTAAAATATGTTGGTCACATCAGCGTTTGTACCTAAGTTATCTTCTGTGTATCTAAGCAAGTGCTGCTGGCCTTAAAGGACAGATGGGGGCAAGTAAGCCACACAATAACTCTGTTTCTCCACAGTCGTCTCTGACGGTCTTCACCCTTCAACCTCAGGATGGCATTGTCCAATCGCATGAGAGGATAAAGGAAGTACTTATCAATCAACTTAAAGTAATAAATAGTTCTTAAGCTTCAAAGATCTTCTTTCTTGAGTACTGAGCTATAATGAGGAACAAAAGATAGGGAATAATAGAGCAGAGAAATGGCATCACAGAACTGAAAATAATACGTGCTGAGAGATGAAAGGCCAAGACATGTCTCAGAAGAACAATGTGATTCTAAGACTTCAATTCCATTGCTGATAGGATTAGGAAAGACAGACCCTGGGAAGTCAGAGATGGGAAAAGCTGGAGATGTGGGGACAGTAAAAAGGGAAGAGTTAAAGATGCAGGGATTTCTCCTATATAGTTCTTGCAACCGTAACCCCATGTCTCAATATCAGCTTTAACGTGACCTTTTCCAAGGATCCACCTTATACACTGCCTCCATCTGAACTGCTTCAAAATGTTCACAGAAATTACGCTTATTATTTGAACTACATGGCTGTTGATATGCTGCCCAAATGAACAAAAATATTTTATTTGGCCCATTTTACAAAAAAATAGAATGATGTTTCAAACCATTCTCTTTAAAGTATCCTAGTGTTACAAAGACAAAAAAAAGTCACTTCAGTTTTAACATATGAATAACATTAAAATGACATATGAAGAATATTAAAATACATGGATAATAGTCACCATTTGGAAATGATAGCAGGCGAACGGGTATATGATGAACAATCCAAAAATATAAAGCTTTAACTCAGGAAAAAATCCAAATAAAATAGCATCAGTGTTCTCATATTTCACCATAATCAGAATTATCTTATTCTCTATCATACTTCTCGAAAAAAATAAGTAGTACCACATAACATTAGCATAACAAAATAGCCATTTTCAATTATTTTTGTGAAATGACTTAAATAGGGAATTTTTTTTTTTTTTAAAGAGGCATTATTTGGCAAAAATCTCACTGCAATGATTTTTATTGGAAAGATTTTGTGGGCTCCCACAGCTTAGGTGAGAGAATTTGATCCCAAACCCCAAGCCAAAATTCTTATAAATCTACACTCATCGAAAAAGATCATTCGGCTCCTGCTAAGGCTTGACTTGTTTAAGGTTTAACGTGATAAACCTCTCCTCATCTCAATATACACAGGCTCTGTTACTGAGGGATTTGGAAGGATGGATGACTATGCATTTCTTGGGTTTCCAAAGTATATGCTGAGCAAATTGTCCCCCTGATAAAAGTCATCTTAAAGCTACTATAGGAGCCCACCATTATTCCTAATGGCATTTAGGGTAGGGTGCCCCCAAAATGCCACTTTGAGATATTGATGATTTTGAATTAAAGCTACTTAAGAAACGGCCAGTACAAGAATACGCTGGCCCTCCCCTGTCTCCCTGAAAGCAGGAGATGAGTCTCCCATGTCAAAGATATTCTTCCTGTACCAGGAGGAAGAGAAAGACTTCTTATCTATCTCCTCAGAGATAGAGAATTTATAGAGTTGAGAAGGCTGTATAAACAAACCTTGCTATTTCTACCCCAAATTACTTCTCTCTTGTCTTCTTCACAAACATATTGTTTCTTTGTCTAAAAGGTATACAAGCTGCCTCTTTTGGTCACTTCTCTGAGCCTCATATTTCTATGAGTTCCCCATACCTTCAAAATTAAAATGTTTGTTATTTTTTCTTGTTAATCGGTCTCATATCAATATATTATTAGAATAGCCAAAAGATCTACAAAGGAGGAGAAGTTTTCGTTTCTGACATTCCTTTCATCAGAAAGACTATGGAATAAACAGCCCACACACATTCCAGGTCTCCCACTCCAGGAATATTAGCCTGCTTACAAACATGGCAGGAATGGCCATGAGACTTTGCCCTTCTATGCATACACACAGACTTGTTTTGTCGTCTGGAATGTCTTTTTGCTTATTTCTCTGCAACCCTTCAAGGATCAGTTCCGTTTCCACCTTTCCCTTGAATCCATACTTAAAATATCAATGTGTCATCAGTACCGGGATGGATCTGCCAGAAGTTGCCCTGCCTTCTTTGTCCCTGCACCTTTCTTTGTTCCTTCACCTCTTCAGTTCCCTCCCCTCTCCTCCTACTTCTCTACCTCAGTGCCTCCTAGGGACATTTCTGTCTAACAAGCTAACCCTTTTCCAATTAGCATCCGTCTCTGTTTAGGGAATCTTCCCCATGTCCGCCACACCACATTGCACATTGTCTTAGGAAATAGTGACTACTTCTCGCTAAGGAAGTCAAAGTAATATATCTTCATGACCCTGTCCAGGACAGTCAGGAGCCAGGCATGGACAGATTCCAGGTCAATGTGAGGTTCTCTGGGGTTTTCAGTGTTGAGTAAATGATACCATAAATTAATATGGGGAGCACTGGAGGTCAGAGTGGAGGCATGAAGACCACATGGGCTTCACTTTGGTTCTTGCTCATCACCCTGTGCTGTGCCTATAGCTTCTCTTCATTTTCCAAGTCTGAACCTCCTGCATCTCACTGGATTCACTGAACTTACATTATCCTAATTAATATTCACTTCTCTTTCATGTGTTGGCTACTACAGCTTGGTTCTAAGATCCTTGATGGATACATCTCCCAAGGTCAACTATACCCAAACTGATCCTCCCAACTTATTGCTCCTCCAGCCAAACAAGAAATGGAAAATATAAGATACTAGTTCAACTAACTCCTGCCATAGGTGAAGTTCTACTGCTGACTCTCACTGTGCCTCTAACCTTGACATGCCTTTAGCAGGTAACTTCCTATTTTTGATGATGGGATATCAGTTACATCATCCTTCCTTAGGGTAACACTGTCCTTGTTTCATGTTCCCTGCATGGCTTAACTTCTGACAGCTGTATGTGACTCCTGCCATAGGTGAAGTTCTACTGCTGACTCTCACTGTGCCTCTAACCTTGACATGCCTTTAGCAGGTAACTTCCTATTTTTGATGATGGGATATCAGTTACATCATCCTTCCTTAGGGTAACACTGTCCTTGTTTCATGTTCCCTGCATGGCTTAACTTCTGACAGCTGTATGTGCTCCACGATCAACATTTTCAGATCCTGACTTCAATCAGAATGTAGTCTGAACTCCCGTTCATGATGTGTATCTTATGACAATGACAGTCAAATGTTAATAGAAAGGATAAAGAACTATTATCCCCTTCTGTCCAGATGAGGGAAATACCATAATAGATTCCTCTTTGAACAACTCATAGTTGCAGGCTCTTAACAAATCTCTCCCAGCCATAAAACCTCAATGAATTAATTCCAGGCTTAATTCCACCAGCATCCATCTCCTTTAGTTTCTCTTTTGCTTTTTGTCACCTTATCTCTAGATTCTTCCTCTCTTCATTGATTGTTCTACTGCACATTCTTCTATGTAACTTTGATTTCAGCTTCTCTCCATGAGATCACTGGACTCCCATTCAGTCCAGCATTCTCATCCATTTGGCAAGAAGCTCAATCCAGCAGGGACAGCTTCAGCTTATGGGAGAGGGACTGTTTTATCTCCACTCACAATCAAGAGAATAACTGTGTGGAAATGGGATTTTCATCCTTCTTATTAGCATGATAATAGCTACTGTTCACAGATTACTGTTACTGAGCTGCAGGTACCAGCCTAAGCACTTTACCTAATAATCTTATTTGATCCTCAGAATGCCTTGAAGCAATTGGAATTATTGTTCCTCATTTATTGAGGGGGAAAACTGAAGGTGAGAAGCATTATGTACTATACAAGTTTACACAGTTTGTGGATGACAGAGTAAGGATGGAAAGCTGAGTTGCTCTGATCCCAAAGTCTGTGGTTTGAATCACTACACTCTAACTCCAATCTGCCCGCAACACACACAGCCATGAAAAAACTCATCAAGTCTTTACTTGCTAACTGAGCCCCTATGATTTGCTTCTGTTTGCCTTTCCAAAATTCTCTCTCCTTTTGTCCCTCATCTCTCTCTCAGCCACATGGAATCTGAACTCCAGGCAAATCGAAATACATATATCTACAAATAAGCTCTATGTCTTAAGCCCCAGATGGCCATCCTTTTACTAAAGCAGTTTCCTATAATATAAAACATTCTTACCCTGATAATCTCCATTTTCAGTCCTATTCATTCCATATGATCCAGATCAAACACATCCTTCTCCATGAAGCCTGCCCCATCAGCCCCCCACTTAAAAAAATGTGCCCTTCATTTTAATTCCCATAATACTTAATTTACTCTCTACATAACCCCCACCACTTCAACCAGATCCTGAGCTCCTTGCAGGCTCACACTGTGATCTTCTCTGCTAATACATGCCCTGTGCGCCGCTCTCTTCCCTGTAAGCTCAACTGTTGGATTCACTGAAGTCTTCTTCTGCTTGATCCTCTTCCCAGCATACCTTGAAGGAATGCAGTGAGGTTGCCAGACACCGATGATCAGAGGCCACCAGACCTGCCCTTGCTTATCTTCCTTCACAATTTCAGGCCCCATGCGGTGCTTCTGGGTGGGTTCTCCCACCAGGCCTGGAAAGGCCATGTGCTTCCACTTTATAAGTACAAAGGAGAAGACTGGTTGCAACAATCCTAATAAGTAAAATGTGAAGTGGGAGCTGGAATCCGTAGCCCAAACTGGACTTCAATATAGCATCTTTTAAAATGACAACCTTAATACTACAAATTGAAAATAAATTATCACAATAGAGTCAATGGTATGGATGAATATAAAAAAATATGTTCCCAGGATAACTTGCAATGGGCTGCTTTACAACATAATGAGAAAAACAATTGCTAAGGAACTGATTCTTCCCATGCTCCTTCCACTTCCACTTCACCTCCAGAGAGTCTGTAAACACAGCCCAGGACATTGCATCAGCAAATGCTCCATTTTCACACTAAGACAGAAAAGAGAACTTCGCAAATAAAAAGTGGGGACAAATTAAAGTATGCTCTCAAATGTGGAAAGTGCAACTAAGATATAAAAGTTTAGAATGAGAGCAACATATCACCTGTTCCTTTTTCATCTGGATACTACTTTCAGCTCCACTAGGATTTTCTTATTATCCTATTTCAAGTGGGATAATTTCTTTGAGAAGGTACAGCTATGAAAGATAGAAGGAAATGCAGAGGATAAAAACTGTGTGAAACTGTGTAGAAGAGTTTGACTGAATTATTTCTATGTGCCTCTGTGCAAAGTAAACCCCCAACTTACAGGCTCTTTGCACAATATAGGGAATCTTTAAAATCTCTCTAGGACAAGTCACACAACTATAATTGGTCAAATTCATAACGCTAAGCATTAATTCATGAAGTTTTCATTTTAAATTTTATTTGAATCATGGCTTTTCCAGCTAGTGTGGGCAAAAGTATTATCTGGTGCAGTGCATTTTTTATTATATTTTGAAGGAAAGAGAAGAATTTATCAAAAAAGGAAAGAAAAAAGAGAAGAAAGGGAAAAAAAATTTCATGAGAAACTTCAGCACACTGTTCAGGGTAAAGTAGATTTAGAGAATCAGAGCTCTATGATAGGATATCACCTTCATCACCAAACTTCTCTAGCAGCAACTTGAGGACTCCTACAGATCTAAGGAAACTATTATTAGCGAAACTGCTTTAATTTCACAAAATTTGCAAATGAAGGATATGGCACATAAGACTGTTAGGGAAACCTCCTGGTATTTACATCTCTAGGTAAAAGTCTTCCACTGAGTGTGTGTGGAAAATGTGACTTGATTCTAACCAATAGATTATAGTGAAGGTGCTGAGATGATATTTCTAGGATTACACAGTGTTATGCACAAGTTTCCTTGCTAGCCAACTTGCCCCAGGATCTCTCTCTCCCTTTTTCTACTTTGAAAAAACAAAGTGTCATGAATCCTATAGCCAGGGAGTTGAATGTTGGTTATAATCATACAAGTGCAGGGAGCAGATGCTTTCCAACTTGAGTGTCTACTAGAAACACCACTGTGGTCAACACACTGATTTTAACAGAGCCTAAGCAATCCCTGACCCACAGAAACTGTGAGATAAATAAATGTGTGTTTTTTCAAGCCACTAGGTGTGTAGTAATTGTCATGCACTACAGAAAACGCATAAAGAACTAACATCTACAAAATATACAGAAACCAGAGCCAAAGACAAAACCTAACTGCTTATGTTTAGAATTCTCTACATTAGTTCTGCTTCCAAGGAAACCAAGATGGCCTTAAGAGCACCCTCAGCATCACTAAGATTTAGACAAGTTTCTTCCTGACTTTTGGCCCTTGCCTTCTCTTTTCTTAGATTTGCTTCTAAAAACTTGAATTTGTAAATTCTTTCTCTCTTTGAGATATAAATCATTTCCCAGCCTCTGGTTCCTTCTACTACTCAGAAAAGTCTTTCTCAAGGACCTGGGAAACATCTCTTTGAAATTTTATCATCAGTAAAGATTTAGCCTTAATTTTTCAGTCTCTGTGGAAGGTAGGTGGTAAACTGCCATATTGCAAACACATTGACTGACCTCCCCACAGATAGCCTACAAACTTTTCTACTAGCTCATTACAAGTACTTAAAAATTCTACTGTTTTTCAGTTCAGCAGAATTAAAACAATCTCTTTCCTCTACTGTATAATCTTGAATAATCTCACTGCAATAGTCTTGACCCCTATTGCAACAGACATGAATAGTAAAGTCTTCCTTGCCTCTTTAACTCCATCCAGTACTTGCTCAGTTCTAGAAGGTACCTCTCATACTTTATTCACATAGAACTTCATGAAGTTGTGCAACACGAGATGTACATATTAGTTCTTTCTAATGAGCAGTTTAAGACTGCTGTTAATTCTCTTTTTCAGCAGTCCTGGATGATCTGAGTATATACAAGCTTCACAGAACTCAATTTCAGAATGCAGGCACCTTAGAGATATTATGGATTCAGTTCTGGGCCATCACAATAAAGTGAATATCACAATATAATGGATCACACAAATATTTTGGTTTTCCAGTGATTATAGAAGGCATGCTTATACCATACTGCAGTCTTTAATTGTTCAATAGCACTATGTCTAAAATAACAATGTATACACTTCAATCAAAATATACTTACTGCTAAAAACTGCTATCATCTGAGCCTTCAGGTTGTTATAATCTTTTCGCTGTCATAGCTCCAAAAATCACTGATTATAGATCACCGTAACAAAGAAAATAATAATGAAAAAGCTTGAAATATTGTGAGAATTACCAAAATGTTATATGGAGACATGAATGAGGAAATGCTATTGAAAAAATTGTGTCAGTAGACTTGTTCAACACAAGATTACCATAAATTGCCAGTTTGTAAAAAAAAAAAAGGCAAAGTCTTCAAAGAGTGATAAACGAAGCACAGTAAAACGAGGCACTGCCTATATGTCCATCTTATTGGGATGGTCGGTTTTATGCCCACTGAGACATTATTTTAGTGTTGATTTCACTCAACTCATGCGTAGACACCAAAAATTTAATTCATACCCTCTGGGAGAGGTTTTTTCTATGTGGCAACAAAATTTCAATTCAAAACCACAAATCTCAGTGGCTTCATAATATTCATCCAAAACTGACACTTGCAGAGGAAATGAGTAATGTGACCAACTGCCACAAAAGTGTCATTATAAAGCAGTATGTAAGTACAGAATCCAATAATTTATTCTCACATATACAAAGTGGCACTAGGTAGTTCAAAAAGACTTCTATTAAGTTTACATTTTTAAAGCCTATTAATGTTTGTTTTTATTAATAAATTGAGAAAATTACAAATTTCAATGCACATTTTAACTTAGTTACGTGAGACTTAGTCATAAGTCATATGAGATAGTCAATCTCAGTAATCACTAAATTGATTATTTCTTTGTCCCAAAGACAACAATTGATGTTATCTAATTATATACACATTTATTAATGAGGATTGAGAACTCTGCTTGATGACAATGATTTTATACTTCACTACTATATATAATTTCCTTTATCCAGCAAACTACTTTTTATAATTTTAAAAGGAACTTTTTTCCCATTTTATTTTTAAATACATGTTCATTAAAATAATGCAGAAAATAAAACAGTATAACAAAAAAGAAAATGATCTATAATTTTATCAAAGAGGATCACTAACACTTTTGTATAGTATCTTCTAGTCTTTTTTAAATACATTTTAAAGGGGAAATGTTGTAAATATACTGATGAAACACTTATGTAGTCTACTTTATCTTAACAGTATATACTAAGCCTTTTTCCTATATGAATACTAATTCTTTCCAAATTTTCTTTTAAATGACTATAGGATAGTTCACTGAATAAATGTACAATGATTTACTTAATCTTTGCTTTCCAATAGGAAAGCAAGCATATGCTTAAGCATCAAATGAAATCTGAACTATTGGATTACATGGATAACGAAATCTTCACATTCATTTCTATTAATCACTGTTTGAATAGTGAAAAACTCTCAGCTCCAGTTTATACTTGTTCAGAGACTATATTTATCAGTGATGCAATCCCAGAACATGATATTGATGAGCTTAGAGACTGATGATTTTGAGTCACAGGGTCAGAGAAGTGCAGTACCTTCATAAGGAGGTTATTATCATCCTACTGAACAAATGACTAACAATGAATGAGCTCTCTATAACCAATAGTTGGAGTTTGTTTCCAAATATCTGATAACCTCTAGAAATGGAATTTAAAAAATATATGCCTATGTTTTTGTGTATTTTTCTGTAGAGGGACCAGAGCTTTCCTCAGTTTCTTAAGAGGTCTGTGACCTACCAAAAAGGGCTTCCCTGGTGGCTCAGACGTTAAAAAGAGTCTGCCTGCAATGGAGGAGACCTAGGTTTGATCCCTGGGTCAGGAAGATCCCCTGGAGGAGGGAATGGCTACCCACTCCAATATTCTTGCCTGGAGAATTCCAGGGACAGAGGAGACTGGCAGGCTACAGTCCACGGGGTCTCAAAGAGTCAGACATGACTCAGCGACTTTCACTTCACTTTACTTCTATGCTTTTGTGCATTTTTCTGCAGAAGGATCTTAGCTTTCATCAGATTCTCAAGAGGTCTATGACCCACCAAAAAGTACTTAGCTATTAAATTCAGGAAAAGTTCAATACATATCAAAAGTATTATTAACCTTTTATATGACACATATCTACCTGTTGTCTTTTTCTGTAATATTAGAACTGCTTGTTTCTGTTCACATGTTTATAAAATGTCACCAATCTAGAATTTACCCCATCAGCTCCCAATCTAGTTTTCCTTGGTTAGACATGTGTAACTAATGTGTGTTAGACGTGTGTTACACATGTAACACACTAGTAAAGTTTCTTGAATGCTCCAGTAGGTTAAACCTTTCCACATCCTGAGGACAAAGGTGTGCGTCCTGACCTTGGGTTGTATCGTCTGAGAGGACAGAATGTCCCTTTTTTAAATCACAGAAAGGTAGCAAATGGGCTAGTGGCAGTAATGTATACACACAAGTACAAATATCTGTTGATATGCCACTTCTAGCATTAGCTGTCAACTTACCTCTCTTATCAAACTTCAGAAAGTGAACAATGGTCTTATTTAAAATTGCATTATAAGGACCACCTAGTAATCATCAGTTCATGTCAAATGTAAATCCCTTTTTTTTTTTTCAAATGTAAATACTTTGGTATTAGTATTTAATTATGCTTGGTAACAGTCTTGTCCGACTCTTAGTGATCCCATGGACTATATCTCACCAGGCTCCTCTGTTCATGGGATTCCCTAGGCAAGGATACTGGAGTGGGTAGCCATTCCTTTCTCCAGGGGATTGTTCAAACCCAGGTTTTGAACCCAGGTCTCCCACATTGCAGGCAGACTCTTTACCATCTGATCCACCAAGGAAACCCCAACAAAAGTAGGGACATTTGTGTTCGACCTCATAATACACCAGTATGCAATGCTATTGTGGTAAGAAAAATGTCAACCAGTACAGATTCTGTAAGCTGGTTATTCATTTATTTTTAATCCCACGTTTTCCAAAAGTTCTAAGGTGTGCTATATAGTCATATGAACTAAAACAAGATACAAATTTTTAAATAAATGGATGAGGAAATATATCAGAGGAAAAATAAGAATAAGAAAGATAAAATAAAGTCAGGAGTGAAGTTGATAGACAAGTATACCTTGCAAGATGAAATTCACTGGTTAGAGCTTGGTCATGAATTTAAATTAACTTTGCAAGAGACAGCTCAAATTGACAAATAGACTCTTTTAGGTGAAATATCCATGTCTAAAGTCAAGAGCTCCTGGTATAGAATGAGACAAACTTTCTTATTTTATTCATAAGGAAAATAAGCCATTTGTTCAGAGTAGAAGCTCTGAGTTTCTAAGCTCAACTAATCCTGGTACTAAGAACAGACAGAAATTTCTCCCAAGGATCCTCATAGGATTACTCTGTGATATATAAATAAATAGAACTACATGCTTCATAATCTTTATTTTTTAACTTCCTCAACGTAGACTGTTAGTTTCACAGTATAGTAGAATTCAGAAAATTACATTTTAACAGAGATTGGAAAAATGTGGTTTGGGTATCTTAATCAGATACCAGTCTATTTTAATTGAAGGAAGGCTTTGGTCAATTTAAATGCATGGTTTTAAAGCGGTCATCTGGTTCCAGAAATCAACCTTCAAAAAGTGTGCTTTGTGGAATGAGGAATAATTGTCCCTTATATGTGCATGTGACCTCCAGGAGGCCACAGTTCACATATTTGTTTTCATTCAATTTTGTTACTTTCTTGGCTTCTCTAGTCCTTTAAGTTTGCAATTATCAGTCTAGAAGGGTAGATGATCTGCACCACCTTCAAGGAATCTCCCATAAATACTCCTTTTCTCATTATAGCTTTTGATAAAAATTGGGGGCAGTGACATCAAAATAATATTCTCCAAGAAATGCCTTGAATACACTATTGTACACTGCTGATTGGGCAGTGATTATTCAGAAAAGTAAGACTAGACCAGCATCAACTTATGAAAGCTAATAAAGTCCACGCTACGTCTTCACAGAACTGGATCAAAGGAGGGCAGTGACTGGATAACTGCAGACACTTCCTGCTATGTCTTTCCCAGTGCATGAGAATATAACCATTTGAGCATCTGAGTAGAAGACAACATGCTTATTCTTTCTAGTCTCTATAACTAGGCAGGCAACTATGCATGCTGTTCACCAGAGCATGAAAATCACAACTGGAAACTGCTATGTAATTATCAAAAAAATTGTTTCATTCACATTAATTCAGTAATATTAATGTAAAAATGCTGTATGAACGCAAGCATTTTTAACCCATGACTAATTTCTGATCATGTGCTTAACAGGCAAGTTAAGTACAATAAAAACAGAGTTTTGGGCAACATAATAAAAGGATAATAGTGATTAATTGCAGAATAATGATATCTAATGCCTACAGCTCCTAAGAAAGAAGAGCAGCTTGTGAACCTGCCAAATACCACTTACTTTTTGTTCATTAACATAACAGCAGGGGTTGGCTGACATAAATACAAAAATAGTGTATTAAGTAGACGAATATATCAAAGTTACACATTATGTACACTGGGAAAAGCACCAGATAAAGTTGTCAAAAAACACATTTGAGAGTTAATGTTTGATAACTAATCTATTAAACTGCACCTCCCCATACTCCCCAACAGCATTCTCTATTTGTCTTTCCCGCCTTGTACTTCATAGCTCTTATCACCAGCTAATATTATATAGTTTACTTATGTATCTCATTTATTGTCTGACTCTCCAACTAGGTTTTACACTCCATTGGGACAATCTATGTTTCCACTTCACAGAGCCAGAGATTATTTATTTCCAACATGTGTAAGGAAGTATTACTTACTAGCACTTTGTATTTGATAAATAGCTGTGAATTAATACACAGAATGACTTACAGTCAATTTTCTTTAAAATTATAGAACACCTTACAACAACCAAACTAATAGAGACATCAAATAGAATATTCCAATGGAAGATGCTATTGTTTATATTGCTTTTCTTTTGAAATCTTAGTGGGAACAGTTACAGCCTTTTTGCTGTTGTCTACAATAATTTCAATCCTTTTTTTTTTTTTAAACACTGAGGATGATCATTGGAGAAAACAACAAAAAATTGATGATTTGAGCAAAAGGAGTTCTGATAATGTGATACAGTAAATAATCAACACTTAGGGGGAAAACAATTTCTGATTATTTATTACTGAATTACATGGCAACCAGATATATATATTCCATAATGATGTCATATCTATGACAGCAGATGGCTTTGTAGCCAATAGGAGAACTCATCTGTTTCTGCCGTTTAGGATAATTAAATACTGGAATGAAAGAGTGTCAGAAACTAGCCTATTTTTTCACCATTACAAATTCTTCATGTAACATATATGCTATTGAAATGTCCAAGTTTACCTGTTGTTCATGAAGAGTCATAACGCAAACAACTATAGAAGGCTGGAACAGCTGGTAGGAAAGACCAGCGATCTGTTTAGTTCATTAAGCTAGGTCTGGGTGCTATCATGTAACATGTGTGTCCCACAAGCACATTTGGGCCGTCAGCAGTCATCCTAAACCTCAGTAAGGATTCAACACAGATTCCAACTGCTTGAACCATCAAGGATTTTCCTTTTAAAACAGTTTCTCATGTAACTGTGAGTTTGCCCATTGAAATAGAAACTCTCAAACCAAGAAGAACTGAAATTTAAAAGGATAGACCCCTTCCCCCTAAAAAACCTCAGTTTAGGTTTCAGTATAAAAATTGCTAGAATCTCCTTACTGATTTTGCTCAGTGAAGTCAATATCAGCGTTAACACAATTTATCATTAACCTGAGCAAGGATTTGATTCTGATATCCCCTTATAGAAAGACATATATTCATAAAAGGAGTGACAGGCACAGTCAAAATCAGAGATTCATGAATAAAAACAATTGGTTGGTGGTTAGTGGCTGATTTTTCCTAATTAAATGATTTCAAACTTAATTTCTTCTATTATTTTGAAATCATCTTTGTGTTTTTATCATCTGTTGCTCACAGTACAAAACATTCAAAGTTTTGAAAAGCCTTCACAGAATCAGTGTAACTTAAGAGATTAGACATACCCAAGTTGGAATACTAGTTTTGCCCCTTGTTATTAGCAATGTCACCTGGAGCAAATTACACAACCTCTCCAAGTCCCAGAATTCTCATCTGTAAATAGAGCTAATGATATCAAATTCAGGGTTGAGGCAAGGTCTAAAGAAGATTATCATGCAAAGCCCTTAGCACAGTGCCCGGTACAACATAAAAGAATGATACATATTATTAATAGGTACCAATGTTGAATATATAGTGTTAATTTTTCATACTTTATCATATCCTGGTATAACCTAAATCCAAATGCTTCATATATAACAGCAAGGAAGAGTAGACAGGCTCCAGAAGGGGTACAGGTGTGATTGCTAGGCTATCAGTAACTACTCAGATCTGAAGCTCTTGGCAACTGTTAAGGCAAGACACCTCTAAGTCAAATTCAACTTTCTCTGTCTATTTATCAAGAGTTCCTAAGTAGTTCAGGGAAGTTCATTACAGTTCAGCTGCTCAGTCACGTCCACCTCTGTGATCCCATGGACTGCAGCATGCCAGGCTTCCCTATCCATCACCAACTTCTGGAGATTGCTTAAAGTCATGTCCATCAAGTGGGTGATGCCATTCAACCATCCCATCCTCTGTCGTCCCCTTCTCCTCCTGCCTTCAATCTTTCCCAGTATCAGGGCCTTTTCCAATCCAAAGTTCCTACTAAATAACACTCTCCTGGTTACTCGGGAGGACAGTTTATTGACTGGCCCACTTCTTTGACATGCTCAGTCAATCCCAGTGACATCCAAGTCCAAGGCTACTTCAGCAGAGACCTCACTTCATTCAGAACTGCTCCATCTCTAAGACTGCAAACTGACAATTTACTCTCCTCTTACAGGGATTTTTTAGAAAGGCTTCCCTGGTGGCTCAGACGGTAAAGTGTCTGTCTACAATGTGGGAGACCCATGTTCGATCCCTGGGTGGGGAAGATCTCCTGGAGAAAGAAATGGCAACCACTCCAGTATTCTTGCCTGGAGAATCCCACGGACAGAGGAACCTGGTAGGCTACAGTCCATTTCTGATTTCTCATTTCTGATTTCTCCACTCCTATAAATGTTGTCCTCAATGCCAATATTCTTTCTTATAAACTAGAGAAAGCCCATTGCTCCTAGGCTCATAATATTTTGATAACAAAGAAAATCTAAAAGTTTAGCATAAGCAGGTTTCTTATGTCTTCTCTTTTCATATTCCTACTGGCATTTCTCAATAAAACATACCCAGATTCAAACTTAGCAACTTCTTTAAAAAGACAATTTCTCCTTCTTATTCATTTCTTTAATTTCATTTTTTCAAAAGAAATTAACCAGAATATCCTAGTTATTGGTCAAACATTCATTTCACTAGATGTACTGATGAGAGGTTACTATCTTGAAATAAGAACTGACAGTTTTTTAATTAATAATATTCACTACCAGGTTGTTTGGGAAAAATCAGTATAGGATACACTCAATGTCTTATAGTCATCATTTTAACTTGTAAAAATCACTTTCTTGTTGAAACATCTAAGTTTCTATAATGGCAGTATATTTGAAATTCTGGCATCAAAGACCCTAATTATAAAAATAAACCATTTCAGTTGAGATTATTACTAAATTATTCTAATGATTTACATTTCCCTTTACTAATTTATAAAAGTGCAGTAATTCGTGTTTATTAACCCATAATCAGAATTGTCTGTTCAAACACTCCTGTTACTTTTCTTTTATGAATATACTCTTTATTCTTGCAGTCAAGGAAATGTACAAAAAAAGTCTCAGATGTTGAAGTAGTTATCTGGCTAACCATACAAAACAGATCAACATTCCTCTTTTCAAATACAGCAACTACTGCACTATCAGGAAATGCTTCTGACAGATGGCATGACTGCTTTGAGATCTGTTTTCTTCTGTTAGTTATTAATGACAAACTGGGCATTTTACATATGTCTGAAGTTGTATTAGAAATAATATTTGAAAGCTTGGAAGCCATTTACTGCTAAGCCTTATATCAAATGTAATTTATATCAAAAACATATTTGAAAAGAATTATTTCATAAATAAGCAGCAACAATATGTAGAAGTTTAAAATACAGGTTCTGGAGTTGACTTGCCTGGATTTCAGTCTGGGCTTAGTTCATTACTATATGAGTGACCCTAGCAAATTATTTAACATCTCTATGCCTGTTTCCTCAACCATGAGATGGTAATGAAAATAATACCTACCTACCTCTAAGAGTTTTTTAAAGAAAATTAGATATATTAATTTATGTAAAAGACTTAAAACAATGCCTTGCTCACAAGAAATTTTCATTTAATGTCTGCTATTAGCATTTTCTTACAGAAAAGACATTGCCATTGAGCAAAATTAACTTGAGGAAGAAGAGAATCGCAGGTATTCATTAGGCACCCATCATGTGCCATATTTGTGCTGGCTTTTTTACCCAGATCATCACATGTGGTTCTCACAACAATCCTGTAGGAAACTATAGGTACCCACTATGAAGACGTCAAAACAGACTTCGTTCAAGAAACTTAGGTAGAAGACACAAAGTTACCATATGAGAAGCCAAGATTGGAACCTATGCATGTAACCCCCAACTTTCCATCATACTTCCTACTAGTCATTTCATCTCTTTTCATAAAATGATTAATTGCTTAATTTTAGTATCCTTAAATTTTTATCTGGAATACATCTTAGATAGAAGCTATACAAAGTTATCATTTTTAAGCATAAGAGGAGGCATACCTTATGCCCATCACAAAATTAACTAAAAATGGACCACAATCATAAATGTGAAACACAAAACTATAAAATTCCTAGAAGACAACACAGGAGAAAACCTAGATGACCTTGAGTATGGTGATGCATATTTTAAGATACAAAACCAAAGGCTTGACTCAGAAATCGATGATAAGCTGGACTTCATTAAAATTAAAGAAAGACTACTCTGTGAAGAAAACAAGCCACAGCCAGGGGCTGGGGGGAGGAAGTACTGCAAAAGACACACTTGATGAATGGCTGCTACCCAAAATACACAAAGAATTCTTAAAACTCAATAATAAAAAAAACTACGCAATTTTTAAAAGTGGATCAAAATACATAAAGTGGCAGATTGGATTAAAAAACAAGAACCTACGACATGCTGCCTGAAAGAGACTCAAGACACAACTTCAAAGTGAGGGGACAGTAAAAGATATTTCATGCAAATAGAAACAAGAAAGTGAGATTAGCTATATTCATATCAGACAAAATAGACTTTAAAACAAAAGTCATAAAGAAAACAAAAAGTGGGGGGAAGATCTTAAGAGGCATTTCACTAAAGAATATATGGGTGACAAGCATATGAGAAGATGTTCCACAAATATGTCATCAGGGCAATGCAAATTAAAACAAGATACTACCACATGCCTGTTAGAATGCCCAAAGTCTGAAACAGTAATACACCCAAATGTTAGGATATGGAGTAACAGAAACTCTCATGCCCTACTGGTGCAAATACAAAATTGTACAGCCACTATGAAAGACAATTTGGCAGTTTTATAAAATTAAACAGACCAGGTGGGAGGGAGCCTCGAGAGGGAGGGGCTATATCTATACTTATGGCTGATTCATGTTGCTGTATGGCAGAAACCAACATAGTATCGTAAAGCAATTGTCCTCCAAGTAAATATAATTTTTAAATAAACTAAACATATTATTACCATGCAATCACCAATCACTCTCCTTGGTATTTACCCAAAGTAGTTGAAAATTTATGTCCACCCATAAACTTGCACATGGAATTTTTGCAAAAGCTTAATTCACAATTGACAAAAGTTGGAAGCAACCAAGATGTACTTCAGCAAATAAATGGATAAATAAACTGTGGTACATTTAGACAATGGAGTATTATTCAGCATTTTAAGAAAATTAGCTATCCTGTGGTGACCTAAATGGGAAGAAAAATATAAAAAGTCTGGGATGGATATATATATACGTGTGTGTGTGTGTGTGTGTGTATGTATAACTTATTTACTTTGCTGGACAGAAGAAACTAATACAAGCTTGTAAAGCAACTATGCTTCTATTTAAAAAAAAAAGGAAAGAAGAGAAAA
Organism: Giraffa tippelskirchi; assembly: GCF_054371585.1. Taxonomy (NCBI): domain Eukaryota; kingdom Metazoa; phylum Chordata; class Mammalia; order Artiodactyla; family Giraffidae; genus Giraffa; species Giraffa tippelskirchi. Next base: position 109,881,371 of record NC_137278.1, on the reverse strand, counting down.
TGAGCTATCAAGCCATGAAAGACATGAAGGAAACTTAATCAAATATTACTAAGTGAAAGAAGCCCATCTGAGAATGGTATATACTGTATGATTTCAGCAATAGGACAATCTGGAAAAAGAAAAACTAGATAGACAATAGAAAGATCAGTGGTTTCATGGAATTAAAGGAAAGGCAGATGAACAGACAAAGCACAGAGGGATTTTAGGGCAATTAATATACATGATATGATAGTATAGCAATGAATATATGTCATTGTACCCTTTTTCAGACCCATTGGACATGCAACATCAAGAGTCAACCCTTCAGTAAATCAAGGACTCTGGATGATTATCATGTTCTATCTAATGTGGCTTTACCTTTGGTAAAAAGTGTACTATTCTGGTGAGTGATGCTAATCATGAGGGAGACTATGGGTCAGGGGTACAGAGCCAAATTCTGCGCCTGCCCCAACTTTACTAGAAACCTGAAACTTCTCTAAAAATATATATTTTTTAAAAAAAGCAGGAGACTGAAACTTAGAGCGCTAAGGCATTTGTTCTAAGGCCATGTGGCTATTCTGTTTTTTCTTAGGCTCTATCAATATGTTTTTTATACAAAAAACCATTCTCTTTGAATGTTAAAAACATTCTCTTGGCCATTATCCATTTTAGACAGTGAGTTGATGAATATGTATGAGGCCATGATAACTTGGGAATGAAAGGGCTGGCTCAGAAATGCTGAGCCAGGTTCTGAGACGGAGATAAAAGGAATAGCTTTCTATTTCTTTGTTGGTGGATTAGAATTGTGCCAAAAGGGGAGTTTAGTTTCACTTGGAAAGGAAATGGAGCAAGAGAAAATGGTGGTGTTGATGTGTAAAAGGAATTGACAGATTTTCCACACCTCCTTTAAAAGTAATTACCATCTCTTCTATTTCCTGTATCTTCACCATCTTCCTTTCTTCTAGCTCTTCTCCCTTGTGTGATAAATGTGATCTAAGTTTTTCTATCTAGAAGCAAAAAGTAGCCTGTCTGGATAAGGCTTCAGTTTCCACTCCTTTGCTCTCTGTTCTCCTTCAACAAATTTGACCACTCAACGTCTCCTTTTTCTCACATCGCTTAAATTTCTCAAACTATGGCCATTTCTCGTCAACCAGTCAGCTAAAACAGATCCAGCTTGGACACTCAAAACACACTGTACATCTCATTTGGTTTCATGTCCTTCCTTTAAAGTTCATCAGTGATTCTTTCCTCTCCCATTACATTTTTCTCTTATTTCTATGTTGCATTCTTCTCCTGGTTCTTCCTCTTATCTCCTTCTTTGGTCTTGGTATCCTCTTCCTATCTAGTCAGTTTCATCAGATTTCACTGTTGGCCTTCCTTCTATTTTCAGTCTGTGTGCCTATCTTGAATTTCCTTTTCTTCCACTGTAGTCAGTTCTTACTTTCTTCCACTGGTAATCAGTTCTTAGCAGCTCTCACATGAACTCTCGGCTCCATCTGTACTGTCCTTCCAATACTCTACGTTCTTTCAGAACTGCATGCCTTGGGTCATGTCACTCCTTTTATTTGCATGGCTCTTTTCTTCTTTGCTTCCTGACTTTGCTTAAAAACCATCTTAACTGAATGCCTGAAACACAGTCAGCTGCTGTTGCGTCTATATTTTTAAAAGTCTCCACAGCACCCATCACCTTTTTTTGTAACTGGACTTCTCCTGCAGCAGAATGTGATCTTCAAAGGCACCACTTTGAAATACATTATTTATCTTCATAGCCCGAGTAATTGTCATGATACCTATGTACTATAGACCCTTCCACAATTAGTTCTTAACAGTCTGATCAGTGAACAATCTGAGTCATGGGTTAAGCAGCTGACACTGACATCTAAAGGAGCACAGAGCTGAGGCTAAGGTGGCTGGAAAAGAGATTTGTGGCTGAGGGTCTCAGAAAGGTCAAAGAACCTTGGAGACTAAAGAATTCAGGTCTGGCAGCAAGACTGTTGTCCGAAGTCTTCCTTCAGCTCAGGGTGAAGGAAGGCTCTTCCAACAAGATGTGAATAAAGAAGACTGTTTAAAATATTAGAATTTCTGGGGATTTCCACTTTCCAAACACCAGTTTGTTTAATTTAATAGCCTTCATAATGTTTTATGTTCACAAAAACTTTTAAGCAGGTTTCCTAACCTAGGATAATTGAGAACATACCATTAAGAGATTTTACAAGAGGGCATGTGGAGGACTGGCTTGCAGATGCATATGTATGCAGATACTTCCTGGATGAGGTATATGTTACATGAACTGGGATAGCTTCCAAAACAATGACCCAGACTTGCTTTCACAAATGTCACTTATACATTGACATGAATACACAAATTTATGTACCTACTCATTCCATTTGTAAATGAGAGGTCCATTAGCTAATTCAGAGGTAGAGATCTTTTATAAGATGATAAAATAGTTAAAGCAGAATAAAATGCAATAATGCCATGTGGGAGAGCAAAATTTGCCACCCCAAAATGTGTCTCTTGCATGAGGATTATCTTGAGCTGAAAATAATCAAGGCCCAAGAGACTCAAGAAGACCCTGTGGCATTCCCCCTACCTACCTAAAGAATGCACATTAAGAACTTATTTCAGGAAAGGAACTAATACTATAAATAACTAGAGTATGAACTATGTGTGGTAGACCAGGAGGAATCTACCAAAGTCTTCTTGTTAAAATTCCCTTCTGTGTCCAGTTGCCTCTGCGTGGACCAGCCAACATTTGTTTACCAAACATTTGCTTTTCCATCTCCATATGAACTGCCTTCCTCTCCTTTGAAGTCCCAAGCCACAACCCCTAACATTCTCTTTTGGCTTTAGTTGAAATGGCATTTAAGGTGAGGGGTTTGGCCATTTTGCCTAATTACTCTTCCTGGGTCTCTCCCATGTATACATGCTATTAAACATTTGATGGATGTTCTCGTATGGATCTGTCTCATGTCAATTTAATTCCTAGGCCAACCAGAAGAACCTAGAAGAGTAGAAGAAAATTTCTTCCTTCCCAACAGCTAACAACACTATTTTATTAGATTTAAAAACAGTGTAAAACCAATTTAATAAAAGTCTTTTTTTTAAATCCCATGAAATGAAGAAAACTAATCTCATTTCAAATCAACTAAATAGCAACTTAAATGAAGTTAAATTCTCTTTTGCAACTTGATTAAAGGGATCTTAAAACACCTCAGTATTAAATTTGTCTTTAAATCCCTAAACAGATATGAATCTTCCTTTCAAAATAACCAATGACTAGTCCCAGTAACAAAATGCCCAGGGTCCTCTGGGTGGGTCTTAAAACATATACCAAAATAACAATGATGGCCTATCCAACATTTGCATTTGATGAGGGACAATTGGGGTGATTTTATTGATTTTGAGCAGGCTGTATTACTTAGGGCATGAATGCCAAGCAAACGTATAAACAATGAAGATGCCAGTATGTACAGGTTAATTAGGAACGACAGTGCCTGCATGCAGATGGTCACACATATAAAAAAGCGGCATCTACAATGTTGTTATACTCCAGGAAGCATTCATCCTCTTGTGGGACTATTTGAAGAGATTGTAACGGACAAGATAAGATGACTCAGAACTGGGAAGAAAACTGTTTACATAACTAAACAGCTCTAATGGGCAGTACCACCTTTTACAAACAGGCAAGTGAGGTCCCCGCCCTGGGCACCAGGATTCAGGCACTCCCACATCTGAAGTGCCTTCTTTGAAATTTTCTTCTGTTCTTAAAATAATTTTATTGAGGTATAATTGATATACAAAGAAACTATACATGCCTAATATACATAGCTTCATGAGCCTGGATATATGCATAAACCAGAAAGCCATCACCACAAAGTAACAGACATATCCATCACTTCTCAAAGTTTCCTTCCTCTTTTGTATGTGTGTGCAAGTGTGTGTGTGGTAAGAACACTTAATGTGAGATCTATCCTCTTGACAAATGTTAAGCGTGCAATACAGTATTATTAACTATAGGTTAATAATATGTTGTATAGCAAATTTCTAGAACTTACTCCTCTTGCATAACTAAACACTGAAATTTTCTTAAAAAGTCCCTCTCTAGTGCCTGGAGCCAGCCAGGGTCTACAGTGCTAGGAAGGTATGGACCCTCAAACTCAGACCAGAACCTCACGGGAACTATGCCTCTTTCCTCCATTTGAGGTCTTCTGAAATGCTTTACTGAAGGACCCACACCTATTTCAAGACTTAGTGACCTTGCCCTCATTCCAGGAGAGTAGCCTGGCTAGGAATCCCTCATACTGGTCAGCGCACTATTTCTTTCATAAGGTTGCACAAGATTAGGTCATAAAAGTTGTGCACACATAACTGATTTTGAATAATGTTTACTTATGTTGGATGGAGGGCAAATTCAGAATGTGGGCAACCAAAGGTCTAGGGTACTTTGAGCTCCATGGGCTCATCCATCAGTTCACCCATGTTCCAACTATGTGACACTGCTGGTCCATGGCACTCAAGGGTAGCAGGGGTGGCAGCGTGCATCCTTTATTCTGTGGGCTCCTTACCCACTGCATCCAGGACTGCCATCAATCCCCATTTGCAGGTCCCATGCTGAATGTTCTCTAGTGGTGGTCGTATCCATCTTCTCAAAGGCCTTTTTCCCTAATGCTCATAAGTCACTGTGATAAATATCCTCTCTTAGTGCCTACTGAGGTGCTTCCCCAGTCCAGTCCTAAGCTGTATGGACAAAGGAGACATATTCTTTGCATGAAGAGGCAACTTCTCTCTCTGTCGAAGTTTTCATCATCCCTGCCTTAGGGACGGCCTTGTGGATAAGGCAAGGACACAGTCTACATTAAAAATAATCACAATCTAGGAATACACTGACTATGGCCTAAAGAATTCATGAAAAGACATAACAAAGATGGATAAGTTCACACTCAAGATAGTAATTTAAATAGTAAATAGGAAACAAATTATGGTTCACATTTTCCGCCATATTCTGAGCAAGATGCCCATTCATGGTTATTAGCGTTTATAGGAATAACCACCGAGGGAGCCACCAGAAGTCAGTATTCAGGAAAAGAACAATGGATAATGCAGTATCGTGAATAATCTAATGAGCATTCAATAAATGGCATCATGGAAATGCAGAGGCAAGATGCATATTGTTTCAACATGAATAGTTTCTAAAGATGTGTGACACTAAAAGTAAAACAGTCATGCCCACAGTGAGCAATAGTCAATTTGCCAAAAACTGTGCATTTAAGAAAAAAGAATTTGAAGAAATGAGTGGAACTTTAAGGAGAAAGAGTTCTGTTGATTAAGAACTTTGTAGCAATTATCCCTGTTTATATGTGGAATCTTTTGAACATTTTCCATGATAAGAGAGTTCAAAGAACGTGGATTGAATGTCTGAAAGGTCAAGAGTTGATAGCTGCAGTACAGCGGATAGAAACAGATGATCTTTAGGGTGTTGCTGAATTATCACGATCTTCAATCACTCCTTCTTTGGTGAGAGACACTGGAATTCCCAAAGTGGTGTCAAAATAATTTTCTATGTAATTGCAGGTTTCTGCAAGGTATAGCATAGGATTTCTCAAAGTAAAGTATGAAGTTGATATAACTGAGTTTAAAATGTCAATATGTGCGTAAGCTGCCAATTTTGAAAAACATACCACTGAAACAGAATTTTAAAAATTTTCTAAGATTGTTGTTCTTCCACTGTTCTGTTAATCTGACTAAGCCTCATGACTTTGTGCAACGACTGTGAATGTTCCTACTAGAGTAAGGGGAAATCGTGCACTGAGGTTTCTAGAATCTGTGGTTTGTTCTATCTCCTTCACTCTTCTCTCTTTTGAATCATCCAGTTCCATCACTACCTTCATGTAATTCCACTATTATGCAGGTAAAACTGTAAGCATTCTGGACAAAACATCATCATCAATGTAAGATATTTTCAAATACTCCATTTCTTCATCTGAAAAATATATATATATCTCTTTTTGAAGTGAATTTGAATTCAAATGGAATTATTAACAGTGTCACTGTATAATGTTCTCTTAACATACAACAACCTAGCAGAGATCAGTACAGTCAAAGGAAAATCAGTTGACTAGTGAGAGCACTAGGCACTGAACTAACATAATTTCCTATCAGCTTTTATTTTTTAAATGGTAAATTGTTTTGCTTATTCATATTGTTTTTAGGATCTACCTTATGAGATGATCTATAGACATGCCTGGTATCTGCCTGCTAAATCTAGTACAGAGTCAGTGTATTCTTTTTTTTTTTAATTGAAGACAACAGAGAGTTTCTCCTTTTATTAATTTTATTCATTCACTGTTTTATTTTTGACTGTGCTGGGTCTTTGTTACTCCATGAGGGCTCTCTCTAACTGTGGCGCCCGGGGTTGTTATTCTGGTGGTTTTTCTTGCTGCAGAAAAGGCGCGTTGCACTCTACTCAGGCTCAGTAGTTGTGGTGCACGGGTCTAGTTGCCCTGAGGCATGTGGGGTCTTCTCGGATCAAACCCACGTACTCTGCGTTGGCAGGAGAACTCCCAACCGCTAGACCACCAGGGAAGTCCCCCGAGTCAGTGTGCGCTTTGTGGCCATGGCAACCAATCACAGCAGGGGTCCCTGCAAACACTGCCTTTCGGGTTCTGTGGTGGGATCAACCTTGATTTAGATGGTCAGTACCTCAGCAGTGCTCTCCTACAGTCCTAGGGTCAACTTCCAAGAGGTGGTGCTCCTCATATCATCTAAGGTCCTGGTTCACCCTGTTGCTTTCTTGCATCACCCAACATCCAAGCACAGGGAGGCATTCTTACTGATACTCCTACAGCAGCTGCAAAAAGATGTGGGCTACTGCCACATTTCCCCTAAAGTTTCCCTGATTCATGACCATGCCTATGATTTTGAACTCGTCTGGGACAAGGGCCCTACTGTGAAATGCATTCAGTGTTGGACACACAGAAATCCCTCTAATATACATGAAGCACTCTTTGTGGATTAGCACTTGGCTTTGAATGAGTCCTCCATCCCCACCCTACACTGGTAAACACCGGCCACTTGCTGGATACCTATACTTCCTGCTAATATATACTTCCTGCTGACCTGTACTTCAACGGGCGGTGGGGGAGGACTTCTTGCAGAGTTGTAACTAGACATTCTCGCTTCCTGGGGAAGCCTATAGAATCTGTTGCAGGATACCTCTTCTGGAACTGTCTAGTGTCTTCCATCTCTGCTAATGCTTAGCAACCTAACCTGAAACCTGGGGTAAGATTATGGCCTCAGTCAGAGAGACAGCCATAGGAGGCTGGGTTTTCTTTTACTCTTAAAATGGTCAGAGCTTAACATTACTTAGTTTCCTGGAAATTCACTTGCCTGGAAAAACATTATCACTCAGAACTAACTCCTAGTATACCCAGGTTCTTGAATCACACTTAAGCTTGGTAAAAAACTGTGCCCCACTAGTGACCCAACACCATGACCTTCTACCTTCCTTTCAGTCTCTCTAAGCCCCATGTTGTCCTGGGTTCATACTCATATCCCATAAGTCAACACTGGAAAAGTTATATGATAATATTTCCCTTGCTTTGACCAAGAATTTCGTCTAAAACAGAATTCATTTTCAACACAACTTCTTCATAATGATAGCTTTGAAGTCCAACTTACTGACAGCTAGAGGAATATTAAAAACAAGGCTACAGATAGCTTTGCAAACTATCCAGCTGCTGCTAGCACAACTGTCACTAAACAACAGCCAAGATCAACAGTAAAGGCTTAGAGATGCTAAGACAGGTTAATGTTTCACTTTGAAATTTGCACGTACGGCAAGAACCCCAGAATCCAAAGTAAACTTGCATGCTGCTCTGTGGTTCCCCAGAAACCCATCTGCCCACTCTGATTCCATTCAGGACAGTGGGAGCCAGGCCAAGATACTTTCTCAGCACAAAAATGATCTCCACCTGAAAGTGTAACTGAAGTCCTGACAAGAGGAAAATTATTTTGGAACAAGAATCAAAACAAAATTTCTTTTTTACATGGCTACTCAATGACTCAAAAGATGTTGCTTTCCTCATACACATGGGTATCTCTTGCCATATCCGGATTTAATGTTGTTTTAACAGAAATTCAAAACATTAAACATATTCTATCCCAGAAATCTTCTGATGTTCACAATGTTCAACAGGCTAGGATGTTCAAATCACCACTAGAAAGGTTCCAGCTCCCTTGGATTTATAACTGATCCTGGGAAAGAAGCACTTATCATTAATTATATACAAACAGAGAGGACACTTTCAATTCACTCTTTGGGCTTCTGCTGCAAACAGGAAACTGCTGCATACTAAGTATAACTTCAAGCAGAAGTCATGCGACAGTGTTTTAGAATCCAGAAAAATAGCAGTTCTGGGCAGATGGACTACTTTACAAGAAAAAAAGTCATTGATTCCTCTAGAATCAAACTGGAATATAATCCCAAAATGTTTTTAAAATGAGACAGTCTTCATCAGTAAACAACCTTACTTTAACTCCTGCATATTTGTTAGTAGAGTGGTGAATATCCACAACAGGGTAAATTAATATTTGTTCATTTGAACATAGTAGATAACCAAAACAATGGCATTTAATCCATTAAGAGCCCATTTCTCAACTTCAGCTATACTGGCCACCAGGAATGATTTTATTTAACCAGTTACCTAAGAGTCAGAGGACCACATTTACAGCTTCACACTCATTTCCATTAGCACAGTTTAATTTCCTATGAAATAAATGGCTTCCTGGAAGTTGAAGACCACTGGTCCTACATAAATCCCTAGGTCAGTCAAAAACTAAGATCTGAGATCACAGCTCTGCCATTTTAAGTTACACAAGTTTTGGCAAATTTTGTAACCCTTCTGGGCCTCCTTTTCTTTTTAATCCATTTTCATTTCTTTGTGTAGAGCTAGATAACATTTATAAAGCAACTACTACAATCCTAGCATATAGTTGGTTCTGATAAATACTTCTGCTGATCAAAAATGGGAATTAAAAATGAAAGTGCTTAGAATTATTAACTATGTGGAATATATAATAGTTACTATTAAATATATAGCTGAAAAGTAAATATATGATGTTTTCAAATTAGGGAGAGGAAGGGACATTTCAACATGTAATGATAGCACTACTGACACAGTATGGTAGACTATAATTTTGTCTCAACATTCTTGCTGCTCTCCTCCCCCACAAACTAGGCCCATTGTTGCAGGGAGCCATACTTCCCATCACATCATTCTCAAGCATGGCCACGTGACTTATGGCTCATGAAACGTGAGTGGGAGAGAGATGAGACATGGGCCTCTTGAAAGCAGAAGATGTAAGAGCCAGCATGTGGTCTCACAATCTCTTTCGTCTGGTCTGCTAACCTCTTGGCACGGCCTCAATAAGGGCTGCCCTTCAGCCTGAGTCCCACCAGGACAAAAACATGAAAGGGAGCCTCAGAAAACATTGAACATGAGCAAGGAATAAAGTTTTGACTTCACAGAGGTTTTTCTTACTGCAGTGTAAACTAGAAAAGGCTACCTAATAGATGTAAAGGATTTGTTAGATGGACTCTAGCCCACCAGGCTCCTCTGTCCATGAGATTCTCCAGACAAGAATACTGGAGAGGGTTGCCGTTCCCTTCTCCAGGGGATCTTCCAAATTAAGGGATCGAACCCATGTCTCCTGAATTACAGGCAGATTCTTTACCATCTGAGTCATCAGGAAGGTTCTTTACATCTTAAAGAAGTAGTAACTAAAATCTTCAGCTAAGAGTGAAGTTAAGAAGTTAAATGACAAAATAATCTTTTCAGGCATGAGGTAAATTTACTATATATATATATATATATATATATATATATATAATTTTTTAATGCAGTTAATACAGTTAAATAGAGTAGCTGAAATGTACCCATTAAAGACAGATGGATAGATTTGGTGGATACTGTGTATCTCAAAGACTTCCAAAGTAAATCTACATTTTGGTTATTAGGAGCTCTTGACTTTCAAATAAGAAAATAACGTGAATGTGAACGTGAAGTCGCTCAGTTGTGTCCGACTCTTAGCGACCCCACGGACTGCAGCCTACAGGGCTCCTAAGAACAACACAAAATAACAACATGATAATTCAGGATATCACTTTTAAACCATTACTGAAATACTCAATCTCAAAAGAAAGTCAACCAAGAATCTTTATATAACCTCCAGCTATAAAACAGAAAGTTATGGATATTTCCTTTTTATATGACACTCCAGACTCATAAACTGCACAGCTCCTGAAAGAGCCTGTCTTACCGATATCACAGGATGTAACAAGAGAATGGCAAAGATAATCGAGACATTTCCAAGAACGTCTTTATTCCCATGTCCAGAATAATAAACAGGACAACACACTGTGTGGAAAAATAAAAATACATGCTTCCTGGAGACAGGAGAGGGAATTGAAAGTTTAAAAATAAATCTGACAGTTAAGTAAGCATGGCATGCATAAACTACAAAAGCCATATAAGTCAACATTCTGAAAGATTATTCTATCCTATAATTTTCTAATTTTTGTAAGTCTACTTAATTTCCATAAAATCTTGTTTTTAATAACTTTGGTAATAAAAATAGAAGGCAAACATGCATTAAGAGTGTACTGAGTGGCAGTAGTTGTGCACATTATAGCACATAGTCCTCACACACCTCTACAAGATGATACTTTTATTACCTCTATCTTTTTAAAGAAAACAAAATGAGAATGCAGAAAGGCAAGTGTAATTTGTGCCTGCTAAGTAACAGTGCTAGGATTCCAAAGGTGATATCTCTATTCCCAAGTCCATTCTAAGTTAGCACTGTAGGCTTTTTCCTGTGTTTTCCTATAATGTATGAAGATCATGGCACCCCACTCCAGTCCTCTTTGCCTGGAAAATCTCATGGACAGAGGAGCCTAGTGGGCTACAGTCCATGGGGTCGCTAGGAGTCGGACACGACTGAGCGACTTCACTTTCACTTTTCCCTTTCATGCACTGGAGAAGGAAATGGCAACCCACTCCAGTATTCTTGCCTGGAGAATCCTAGGGACGGCGGAGCCTGGTGAGCTGTCGTCTATGGGGTCACACAGAGTCGGACACGACTGAAGCGACTTAGCAGCAGCAGCAGCAGCATGAAGATCATTAAAGTAGTTTTAATCTTTCAGTATGTCTTAAAAGGATTTCTAATTTGACTTATTATTTCAACCCATTAATGTTATTATCCAATAGTTTCTCAATAAGGAGATTACAACTCCCACCAAATAAAGGCAGAGGGCTTTGTACCCCTCACATGCCTAGCCATAGCTGGTACATGGTAGATACAGGCGAGCAAAGAGGTCAAAATATATGCAGCATATGTTAAATTAATATATATATTTATATATCACATATTAATATATTAAATTAGCATATGTGTTAATATGAGTATTTCATTTTATTTTAGAAGAGCCTTATTAGGAAACATTAACCGGAAATTATTAACTGTGATATAAGATATCTAATTCAATTTCTGAAATCATCTCTGGGAAAAGAAAAAGACTGAGTAAAACAAACTTCAGGATAAAACAGGCTTAGAAATACCAAGATGAGGTGAGGTATACATCTGTATGAAAAGGTTTATCTGTAGTCCTACCTTCATGGCTAACTGAAAGAAAAGGGAAAATTAAACCATTAGGTTTTTGTTTTCTTTTAATTCAGGAAAGAAACTTGTAACTTAGAATATTATATTTAAATATTTTGATAAAGGATTCTATATCCATGTCAACAATTTTCACCCAACACTACCTGATTATATCTTTGAATTTAGTGCAAAATCAGGGGCAAAGTCACAATATTACAAGGAACATGATTCTGGCAACACTTCTTTCCAAAGTGGAGGGAAAAAAACCTCATGAGCAATTTCACATAAACGATTCATTCATTGGAAGCACAGCCAAAAGGAACATTAACATTTTTCTAGGATTTTCATAAAGTAGCACTAATACTAGTTAATAACTTTGCCTTCCTCCTCTTAGTAGCAGCAAGGAACATGAAACCGTGATTAAAAAGCTTGTTTTCTGAAGCTATCTAAGTTTTAGTATGTAAGAATTATATGTTCAATTAACCTCACAATCTGGGCTGTAGAGACCATGGAAGAGAAAGACAAGGTAAAGTAGTTTTTTAAGAATGAAGGTCACCATAATAATCCAGTATAGGGAACTGGTAATAGCCATAGCTTCTACTGGAAAGTGAAAGTGTTAGTCAATCAGTGGTGTCTGACTCTTTGTGACCCCATGGACTGCAGTCCACCAGGCTCCTCTGTACATGGAATTGTCCAGGCAAGAATACAGGAGTGGGTAGCCATTCCCTTCTCCAGGGGATCTTCCCAATTCATGGATCAAACCCAGGTCTCCTGCACTGCAGGCTGACTCTTTACCATCTGAGCCACCAGGAAAGTCCAGCTTGTACTGGAGTATATGTAAGAGAACTTTCACATATATTGTTATTCCCTTTCCATGTGAGCATAAGTGGGGAATTAAGCCAACAGATAATTCAGTCAATCTGTTTGACTCTAGTCCCAGGCGACTGAAAGCTTTAGTATTGCTAATCCTATGACAAGACTCAAGTTGAGCAAGTGAAGGACATGACAGTAAATGTCCAAATAGAAGCTATAAATGGTTAAAGCTGAGAGAAGCAGGGTGACACGAAATGATGAGATGCCTACATCGTGCCTTTGTAAAAGCTCATTCAGAAATATTTATAATTTCAGTGATAAATCTAAAATTATTAATTATTTCAGAAACAAAGAAGTGTAGTAGCCTCATTTTTTCCTATATCAAGACTCAAAACAATGGTTAATTATGTGACACTGAAAGTGGAACATAATTTAATGGCAGTGAAAGTGGCTGTCTGACCAATGTGAAAAAACTTGAATCTCATATTAGTGAATAGCATGTAGAATGACAAAACATCTCTCATTTAATTCTTCTTTGGATATAATTTGATGCATTATTACTTCAAAAAGCACTCATTCTCTTCATCTGTAACAATTTCACTGTAGACAAAGAATTTTTTATACAATGTTTACAACTTTCACACCATTTCTTAAAAAGCCATGAGTTCAGTGCTGTAGAACAACAGTAATGGACCACCTCCTCTTCTCTTCCTTTTCTACTGATTTGTGGCAAAGGATAAAAAAGAATCCAACACTTCATTTTTAATGCTATCATCATTCTCAATATGACCTAACTGGTAAAAACTGCAAAATCAGCAGTGGATCCAGACCTAGGGATTGTCTTTAAAAAGAGAGAGAAGAGAAGCACACATGAACTGCCTCCAAGAAGCTGTCATTAGACCTAGGGATGAAGTTCACTTTTGGCTGCTACAAAGCTCAGCAATTGCTACTTCTCCACTCTGACTGGGTATATATTCTTAAAAGGAGAGATTTAGAGAATATTTTAGAAGGAATCTTCACTGTGAAAATCTTGGTCATAAACTTCAATTGAAAAAAAAAAAAAAGAACATTTTATTAGGTGCCTACAATGTGCAAGACAGGGAGCTCATGAGAATGATAAGTAGTTTTCTCCACTGTGAATGTTCTAGACACTCAATAAATATGAATAAAAGGCTTGATTTGACAGGTAAAGGTTGGTTGGAATTCTTTTACTATTTCTACATGGTTTCAATTTCCAACCTCATATAGCTCTTACTGAAGATAGTTTGAAAACCTTCCAAAATATAGATGAACTGAGACTATGAGACCTAAATTACTCATAAAATAAAATGAAATTTTATGGAGTGGTGGCTGCGTGGTGCTGGAGCAACTTTGAGAAGATGCCCCACACCCAACGGCAAAGGAGAAGCCTCAGCAAGACAGTAGAAGGGGGCGAAATAGCGTTTGGAATCAAACCCCATACCTGCCAGAAACACTGAGGGCTCAAACATACCTTGTGAGCACCAGGACCCAGAGACCCCACAGAGACTGAGCCAGAACTGTGTCTGAGTGTCTCTTGCGCAGGTTCAGGTCAGTGGACTGCTGCCGGGGCAGGGGCTCTGGGTACAGCAGACCTGGGTATGGCATAAGCCCTCTTGGAGGAGGTCGTCATTAACCCCACCATAGAGGTGCCAGAATTTACACAGGACTGGGGAAACAGACTCTTGGAGGGCACAAATAAAACCTTGTGTGCAACAGGACCCAGGATAAAGGAGCAGTGACCCCACAAGAGACTGACCCAGATTTGCCCGTGAGTGTCCAGGAGTCTCCAGCGGAGGCGTGGATCGGCAGGAGCCTGCTGCATGGCTGGGGGCACTGAGTACAGCAGTGCATGTGCGGGATCTTTTGAAGGAGGTCGCCATTATCTTCATTACCTCCACCATAGTTTGGTCCCAGGAAATAACAGGGAGAGAACACAGCCCCACCCATCAACAGAACATTGTATTAAAGATTTACTGAGCATGGCCCCGCCCATCAGAACAAGACCAATTTCCTCCTCAGTCAGTCTCTCCCATCAGGAAGCTTCCATTGGCCTCTTATTCTTCTCCATCAGAGGGCAGACAGACTGAAAACCACAATCACAAAGAACTAACCAATCTGATCACACGGACCAACGCCTTGTCTAATTCAATGAAAACTATGAGCCATGCCATGTGGGGCCACCCAAGATGCGGACGGGTCATGGTGGAGTGGTCTGACAAAACGTGATCCACTGGAGAAAGGAATGGCAAACTAGTTCAGTATTCTTGCCTCGAGAACCCCATGAAGAGTATGAAAAGGCAAAAAGATAGGACACTGAAAGATGAATTCCCCAGGTTGGTAGGTGCCCAATATGATACTGGAGATCAGTGGAGAAATAACTCCAGAAAGAATGAAGAGACAGAGCCCAAGCAAAAACAACACCCAGTTGTGGATGTAACTGCTGATGGAAGTAAAGTACAATGCTATAAAGAACAATATTGCATAGGAACCTGGAATGTTAGGTCCACGAATCAAGGCAAATTGGAAGTGGTCAAACAGGAGGTGGCAAGAGTGATCATCGACATTTTAGGAATCAGCAAGCTAAAATGGACTGGAATGGGTGAACTTAACTCAGATGACCATTATATCTACTACTGTGGGCAAGAATCCCTTAGAAGAAATGGAGTAGCCATCATAGTCAACAAAAGAGTCCAAAATGCAGTACTTGGATGCAATCTCAAAAACGACACAATGATCTCTCTTCATTTCCAAGGAAAGCCATTAAATATCACAGTAATCCAAGTCTATGCCTTGACCAGTAAAGCTGAAGAAGTTGAAGTGGAACGGTTCTATGAAGACCTACAAGACCTTCTAGAACTAACACACAAAAAAAGATGTCCTTTTCATTATAGGGGGCTGGAACGCAAAAGTAGGAAGTCAAGAAATACCTGGAGTAACAGGCGAACTTGGCCTTGGAGTACAGAATGAAGCAGGGCAAAGGCTAACAGTGTTTTGCCAAGAGAATGCACTGGTCATAGCAAACACCCTCTTCCAACAACACAAGAGAAGATTCTACACGTGGACATCACCAGACGGTCAATACCGAAATCAGACTGATTATATTCTTTGCAGTCAAAGATGGAGAAGCTCTATACAGTCAGCAGAAACAAGACCAGGAGCTGAATGAGGCTCAGATCATGAACTCTTTATTGCCAAATTCAGGCTTAAATTGAAGAAAGTAGGGAAAACCACTAGACCATTCAGATATGACCTAAATCAAATCCCTTATGATTATACAACGGAAGTGAAAAATAGATTCAAGGGATTAGATCTGATAGACAGAGTGCCTGATGAACTATGGATGGAGGTTTGTGATGTTATACAGGAGGCAGTGATCAAGACAATTGCCAAGGAAAAGAAATGCAAAAAGGCCAAATGCTTGTCTGAGGAGCCCTTAAAAATAGCTGTGAAAAGAAGAGAAGTGAAAGACACAGGAGAAAAGGAAAGATATACCCATTTGAATGCAGGGTTCCAAAGAATAGCAAGGAGAGATAAGTCTTCCTCAGTTATCAATGCAAAGAAATAGAGGAAAACAATAGAATGTGAAAGATTAGAGATCTCTTCAAGAAAATTAGAGATACCAAGGGAACATTTCATGCAAAGATGGACTCAATAACAGAAATAGTATGTACCTAACAGAAGCAAAAGAGATTAAGAAGAGGTGGCAAGAATACACAGAAGAACTATACAAAAGGGATCTTGATGTCCCAGAAAACCATGATGGTGTAATCACTCACATAGAGCCAGATATCCAGGAATGAGAAGTTAAGTGGGCCTTAGGAAGCATTACCACAAACAACGCTGGTGGAGATGGTAGATTTCCAGTTGAGCTATTCCAAATCCTAACAGATGATGCTGTGAAAGTGCTGCTCTCAATATACCAGCAAATTTGAAAAACTCAGCAGCGGCCACAGGACTGGAAAAGGTCAGTTTTCATTCCAATTCCAAAGAAAGGCAATGCCAAAGAATGCTCAAACTACCACACAATTGCACTCATGTCACATGCTAGCAAAGTAATGCTCAAAATTCTCTAAGCCAGGCTTCAACAGTATGTGAACTGTGAAATTCCAGATGTTCAAGCTGGATTTAGAAAAGGCAGAGGAACCAGAGATCAAATTGCCAACATCAGTTGGATTATCGAAAAAACGAGAGTTCCAGCAAAACATCTACTTCTGCTTTATTGACTACGCCAAAGCCTTTGACTGTGTGGATCTCAACAAACTCTGGAAAATTCTTTAAAAGGTAGGAATACCAAATACCTGACCTGCCTCCTGAGAATTTTGTGTACAGGTTAAGAAGCAACAGTTAGAACTGGACATGGAAAAACAGACTGGTTCCAAATCAGGAAAGGAGTACGTCAAGCTGTATATTGTCACCCTACTTATTTAACTTATATGCAGAGTACATCATGAGAAATGCTGGACTGGATAAAGCACAAGCTGGAATCAAGCTTGCCAGGAGTAATATCAATAACCTCAGATACGCAGATTACATCACCCTTATGGCATAAATTGAAGAAGAACTAAAAAGCCTCTTGATGAAAGTGAAAAAGAGTGAAAAAGTTGGCTTAAAACTCAACATTCAGAAAACTAAGATCATGGCATCTGGTCCCATCACTTCATGGCAAACAATGGAAATGGAGAGTTTATTTTGGGGGGCTCCAAAATCACTGCAGTTGGTAACTGCAGCCATGAAATTAAAAGATACTTGCTCCTTGGAAGAAAAGTTATAGCCAACCTAGACAGCATATTTAAAAGCAGAGACATTACTTTGTCAACAAAGGTCCATCTAGTCAAAGCTTTGGTTTTTTCCAGTAGTCATGTATGGATGTGAGAGTTGGATTATAAAGAAAGCTGAGCACCGAAGCACTGATGCTTTTGAACTGTGGTGTTGGAGAAGACTCTTGAGAGTCCCTTGGACAGCAAGGAGATCCAACCAGTCCATCCTAAAGGAAATCAGTCCTGAATATTCATTGGAAGGACTGATGCTGAATCTGAAACTCCGATACTTTGGCCACTTGATGTGAAGAACTGACTCCTCTGAAAAGACCTTGATGCTGGGAAAGATTGAAGGCAGGAGGAGAAGGGGACGACAGAGGATGAGATATTTGGATGGCATCACCAACTCAATGGACGGGTGAGCTTGAGTAATGTGCAGGGAAGCCTGGTGTGCTGCAGTCCATGGGGTCACAAAGAGTCAGACGTGACTGAGCGACTGAATTGAACTGCACGATGGAATGGTTCACATCTTAGAGATGTCTTAACACCTTCAGGTCACTGTGTTACCATTCACTTCACTAGAGAAGAAGTAAAGAAGACTATGTCATTGACTAGGTGAGTGAGAGCAGGGTGACAGTGAAGCCAGAATGCCCAAAGTTAACTCTTTTTAAAGACCTTAAATCCCATAGTCTTGCCAAAAGGAATTAACTTATATATTCAATTTTGTGAGATGAGGAGAAGGAGGCCGAGGTGTACTCTGTGTCAATCCCTGTTCAGACTCCCTTAACTTAATCCTTCCAAGACCTCTATGAGGTTGAAACTTTTGATATCTCATTTTACAGTTGAGAAAACAAAGACTCAGGGAGAGGAAATAACTAGTCTGGGCATATAAGTGATAGAGTCAGAATTCAAATTCAGGCCATCTGTATCTAAATCCTATACTGGGCCATTTGAATGGATTGCTTTGCATTCCATTAAACTGAGACATTTTGGTGTGTCTTTATCTGCTTTTACCTATAAATTGAGAAAAATGGACTTGGCTAGATTTTTTTTTTTTAATAGCAGTGCCAACCCTGAACTTGTGGGTACAGGCACATTCAGGCAGCACTTCTAACTTAGAGCAACACAAACATCCTGTGTATATAGCCCTTTAGAGAATGTCAAGCAAATAGTTTCCTCCACAGATTCCAGGTCAAAATGGAGTTTGCTTCATATTTTACACCAAAGACAGGATCTGTGCCAAGTTTAAATTAAGAACAAAAGTCAAAGTAATGGTGCATCAGTTGTGGGTTTGGCAATGGCAAGAAAGATAGCCTCAAAGAAAACTCATCCCTTTTATGGAAACCAAATATTGACCACAACTGGCACACATAAAACTGCACAGACAAACAAAACTGCTGGATAAACAAAGCAAAATTACATAGGAAGCTGACACCCATTCTTTACAGTGGAAAACCAAAGATAAAAATGAGTCACAAATTTTATATTCTTGGAAAGGATAAATGTTCACTCATCTGGTAACATGTTTTTAAAAAATTTCCCTGAAGATGTCTAATAGTACCAATATTTTCTTTAATAACAAACTAAGAATAACTACAATGTGTTAACATTACAGAACAACTGACTATAAACTCAGTTGAGAAAGAAAAAAAAAGAACATTGTGTAATGTAATAATACAAAGTGTATTCTCAGATTCCTATTACATTTTTAGATTACAAAATGAGTCTACATATACGTGTGTGTCTGGATACTGGATTTGAGGGAGAAATAAAGAGTCCTTTCAAGACTCATTTTTGAAGTAGAGAGGCATTAAAGAGTACACCATGTTAGTCATCCTTTTTTTCTCTTTTGTTACCCAGTATTCTTACATTTCCTTTCCCCTGACCCACACCAAACTAAACTTTCATACACTTAACAGATCCTAAAGAAATAAGAGGATCAATTTGTTCAAACAAAGATCTACTACATCTTCATGAAGCTCTAAAGAACACAACCCTTTAGCCCATCTCTCTGAAAATGAACAAGGAGAAAAAGAAAATTCTTACAATTAGCCATGAGATTGTAGGAACCATTGAGCATATTATAAAGGCAGTCATGTAGCCAAAGGCACCTCTGTTTTCAATTCTAAGTGAAATAGTGTAAGTGAAATCGTGTTAAAAAACTAAGTGAAATAGTATAAAAAAAACTGAGTGAAATAGTGTAAAAAACTAAGTGAAATAGTATAAAAAACTATAATCCTGCTAGTTCATGAAAACCTTCAAAGGAGACAGACTCTCATTTTTTGTGAGTTTTGTGTTCTGCCTTTTTTATTGTACTTCATTGCATTGCTTGATTTGGGAAAAAATCCACGTAGAACTATTTCTGACTTTTCCTTTGTAATGCTGCTGCTGCTGCTAAGTCGCTTCAGTCATGTCCGACTCTGTGCGACCCCACAGACGGCAGCCCACCAGGCTCCGCCCTCCCTGGGATTCTCCAGGCAAGAACACTGGACTGGGTCGCCATTTCCTTCTCCACTTTGTAATGCTAACAGTTACAATTTGTGATATAATCTTTTACCACTCAACACTGTGTCACTATTAAGTCCACTTCAGTATTGAAACAGAGGCCCGAGGTCTAAACAATATGCTTTAATAGACGCAGAAGCTAATCAAGGGTGAGATTCCCCCAGTGAAACCCTATCTTAGCTCTTACCCAGGGTTGTCTTTCTTTTTGCTCTCTCAAATTTTTCATTTATATTAAATAACCATGGTATCTTTGACTTTTAAAAGTATAACAGAAGTTATTCCATTTAATCTCTACCAAACCAAAGATTCCAGTTCATTATATCTGTTTGGCAGTGGCCGCCCATGACGTCTAGGAGAATCGAGTCTGCTTCTTGAAGCTTCTACTTGACAGAAAATAATTCTAGCATCTTTTCTATCGGCAAGTTGAATATCTGAGGAAAACTGGTCAGCTTCCAGCTTCATCTGGACCCCGTCTGAAATATTAAGCTCTCTGTTAAATCACGGCTCACAGAGAGCGGCGCGAGCCTCTGGATGTGGATTGTACATCACAGTGTGCTAAGCGTCTAGGAATATTTTTAAATCTACTTCTTTTTTGAAGTGTAACTGATCTACAATGTTGCATTAGTTTCTGATGTAGAGCAAAGTGATTGAGTTATACAATATGGATAGGTAGATAGATACATTCTTTTTTATATTCTCTTCCATTATGGTTTATTTTTATAAGATATCCAATATAGTTCTGTGCTATCCTTATTCTTTATCTATTTTCTATACAGTAGTGTTTATCTGCTAACCCCAAACCTGTAATTCATTACCTCCTCACCCCTTTTCCCGTTTGGTAACCATAAGTTTCTTTCCTACATCTGAGAGTCTTTTTCATAAATAAATTAATTGTGTCATATTTCAGATTGCGCATGTAAGTGATCAGGAGATAATGTCTTTCTTGGACTTCACTTGATGTAATCATCTCTAGGTCCACCCATGTTGCAGCATCTGGCATAATTTCATTCTTTTTAATGGCTTAGTAGTATTCTGTTGTGTTTATATATGCATCTTCTTTACTCTTTCATCTATCAACAGACACTTAGGTTGCTTCCACACTTTGGCTATTGTGATATAGCGCTTCTGTGAACACTGAGGTACATGTAACTTTTTGAATTAGAGTTTTATCCAGATATATGCCCAGGAGTCAGATTGCTGCATCACACAGCAACTCTAATTTTAGTTTTCTGAGGAACTTCCCTACTGTTTTCTATAGTGGCTGTAATTTACACTACCACCAACAGTGTAGGAATCAAAAAGATTCTTTTGATCTTTACTACATTTCTCGCATGCCCCAATTTTTTATTTTTAGCAGCTGCTTCATACTACTGGCTTATATTATGTTCATATAAAAATACCCAGCTTAACCTTTTTAAAAAGCATCATTTGCTATCAAGCTGTGGTTCCATTATCTTAAAATTATCCAAATTGATTTTTTAAATAAATATTTACAGTCAAACTTAACCCCATAATTTGATGATATCCATCAAGTGAAGCTATTAACTTTGTGCACTGATGTTCTCATCCATCATATTAATGTTCCCTCCTATATTTTTATCTTCAAAAATTACATATCTTTCATGACTTCATTCATTCAAGTTTTAATATTTATAAATGCTTTTAAACGTTAAACCCAGTCTCAGGAATGAATCCTTCATAGTCATATCCTCAGATATCCTTCAACATAGAATTATTAGAAATGAAAAGCCTTCCCTTTTCCATTTACAATAATATTTCCTTCTCTGTTAATCAGATGCCCATCACCACAGTCTAATTAGAATCACTCTCTTTATAATTGCAGTTCATATCAAGTTTTCCTTCATCATGCCTGTCATCATTAAAGAACAACATCTCTTTTCAATAGTTCTGGGTTGGGATAATCTTTCTCACTTTATGTCACTGAAAGTTTACTATCAACATTGTGTGATAGTTTAACATCACATATATCTTAAAAGGCCAACTTGAATCTTACCCACCATCTTGAAAGCTTATATATAAAAGCTTACATACAAACTTTTTTGGTCAGCTAGAACAACAGAAATCTTGAATTTGACAATGAGAAAGGCAAAACACGAATGGAAGCTGAACAGTGATTGTAGCAACCAAATTGCTCAGGAAACGTTATAGACACCACCATCATGACACTGAACAACCGATAATACAATTTTCCATCTAGAATCACAGACTATATTTTATTGTAAAATCACCAGTAGACAGTGATAGATAGCACTGACCCTTTCAACATACTGTTCTATGATATCAAAAGGGAACAAATTTATAATCCTTTTTTTTTTGACATGCTACTTTTTGATTACTTTCAAAATATGGTTTAACAATTTTAAATGCCTATTCTAACGTTCAGTTCAGTTCAGTCTCTCAGTCGTGTCCGACTCTTTGCGACCCCATGAACCGCAGCACGCCAGGCCTCCCTGTCCATCACCAACTCCCGGAGTCTACCCAAACCCATGTCCATCGAGTCGGTGATGCCATCCAGCCATCTAATCCTCTGTCATCTCCTTCTCCTCCTGCCCCCAATCCTTCCCAGCATTAGGGTCTATTCCAATGAGTCAACACTTCACATGAGGTGGCCAAAGTATTGGAGTTTCAGCTTCAACATCAGTCCTTCCAATTCTAATGTGGCAAACACTAAATCAGATTTATCCACTGGTCTTTATTTTTCATAGGTATAACTTCCCCAAATAGAATCAACAGACTTAAGAATCTACTGCCACATAAATTTAATTTATAATTCAATAAAATATTTTTAAAGAAGAAAAGGGAATTGATATCAAATATAATGGGGCACTACTTTCAAGGTATCAAATATTTCGGGAGACCATTATCATACTAGTCAAAATGTGACTCCGTTTGAAAAGTGTCCATTTAATTTTTAGATTTTTCTGACTTTTAATAACTATTCAGACTATATGATATTTAGCAAGACTAAGTGGTAGAAATAATAATCCTGGAAAAATGAGTCATTATTTTGTCTTTCCAAAGCACAAGAGTAGCTGAAACGCTGTACATTAGAAAAGGGTTCCCTGTTGGCTACTGTCTTGAATCTCAAGTCCAAAGGCAGAAAAATCTCTCTGCTTGGTGCACAGGCATTCTGTACTCAAAGTCATTAAGTGACCTTTTTAACAGTAGCTCACTGTCCAACGACATGATATTTTATAATTAATTCCGTTCTTCCAATCTGCCTTTTTTCCACTTCCTTCTTCAAATAGATATTCATTTCTAGGAAGACAGACTATTTCTTTAATTTCTATATATTTCTCACAGAGGCTATAACTGTATTGTCCATGTTAGTCACTTAGTTGTGTCCAACTCTTTGCAACCCCTGCAAAGTCTCCTCTGTCCATGAGATGCTCCAGGCAAGAATACTGGAGTGGGGTGCCATTTCCTTCTCCAGGGGATCTTCCTCACCCAGAAATCAAACCCAGGACTCCTACATTGCAGGCAGAATTTTTACCATCTGAGCTATCAGGGAAGTCATATGTCTCTTTATTATATTATATCCTAAAAGCCAAAAACAGTATTAGGTATATAATATAATAAACAGACATATTCACACATATATATATTTGTGCATGTGTGGGTATACACACAGATACATACATACAGGTAGAGATACCTGTAGATAGACTTAAAAAAGAACTCTTTAACATCCAGGAGACTAGACAGTTTATTTTTACAAGGACTGCAGCACTGTTTATGATGATATTTCTTTATGTTGACTTTTAATGGGGATTTCACACTAATGTTTCTGGGAAACAACCTATAGTTTTCATGTAAAAGCATTTTCATACGGTGTATGGCTGTTTGCTTGCTATAATGGTAGATTTCAGTAGCTGTAATAGAGAATAGGGCCCACACAGCCAAAAATATATACTATCTAGCCTGGTAAGAAAACATCTGTCAACATCTCATACAAGCAAAATACACAACACAGAGTAGCCCTCAACTAACACGAATAATGGTAGAAGATGGACTAGCCTGACAGATTTTCTTTTGACTGCTGTTATTATGGCAAACCACTCCAGTATTCTTGCCTGGAGAATCCCAGGGACAGCGGAGCCTGGTGGGCTGCTGTCTGTGGGGTCGCACAGAGTTGGACACGACTGAAGCGACTTAGCAGCAGCAGCAGCTGTTATTATCAGCTTGCCAATCGGGGAACAGGTTACCTCTCTTTAGGGCTTCCCTGGTGGCTCAGATGGTAAAGACTCTGCCTACAATGCAGGAAACCCGGGTTCGATCCCTGGGTTGGGAAGATCCCCTGGAGAAGAAAATGGCAATTTCTTGTCTGGAAAATCCCATGGACAGAGGAGCCTGGCAGGCTACAGTCCATGGGGTCACAAAGAGTTGGACCTGACTGCGTGACTAACACTTTCACTTTTCTTTACCACTCTTTACTAATGGTTCCTAGAATATGTTCCTATATTTTGACCTTAAGTATGACTGAGTGAGCACACACACAGAACATTTAGCTAATCTTGTATATATTTCTTGTATAGAGATGTATGTATGTACAGATTTCCAGTTTAAGTTTTCAGAATCAGGGTTTCTTAACCCCTGTTCCATTTTCCCATAAAATTTCTTGGTCTCCTATTCACTTGAGCAGTCACTGTTGTCCCACTTATCCTGGAGTTTTACTTTCCTTTGTCCCCCTCTGTCAAGAACTACCAGAAAAGCCTGTTGTAATTGACCAAGAACACACATATAACCACACCAAGACCTCACTAATGCTCAGTAAGCCTTTGATGCCTTCCTAAATGATTCCTTATTGCCTTCTCCTCCACACTTGACTCCAAACTTTACCATCAGAACTTCTCAGTCTTTTTTCCCCCTCTCTCAATGCCCTCAACTCATTCACTGAGTATTTACTGAGCAGTGGCTCTGCTTCTACATTTACAGAGAAGATGACAGTTGCTGGAGATGACATCTTGCAGTCTCCTTCCTCTCCACCAGAAGATGTGGCTCACTGCTGCTGCATGCATCCTTTTTCACTGAGTTCCACTTTCCAAGCCTCCTGGACTTATCCCCAGTCTTCAAACAATTTGTTCCATCAAACACTTTTGGCTACTTTATCACTGCTTTTGTTTCCCTCACTCTTCTAACTGAGTCAAACATTCCCAGCTTTCACAAGAACCAATGATTACCACCTGGCTAAGTAGTCTAAACGATTACTAATAAAAGGAAAAGAAATAGCCTCAGTTTCATGCAGAATGAATGATGTAATACTTACCACTAACAAAGTGTCGGTTTTAGACACTATCTCATTTGACAAAGTTTAATGATACTAAAATCAGCAAAAATTGCTGCAACACTAGTTTTTAACCAAAAGACAACACTTCAGCCCAGATTGTCAATGTTTTTAAAGAAAAAAGGGTGTTTCTCATTGCATTTAACACAACATTGTCCAAATCAAGACAGAAATACAGTTATTGCTCACCCCTTGAAATGCAAATCTTACATAGATAGATGGAGCTACTTAGCATCAAAGGATATTCTCATGATCTATTTTAGAAACATACTTTAAATTCCATATCTATAAAAAAAGCCCATTATGATTTTTATTTTACATAAAGAGATAAAATATTTAAATAAATGAAATAAAAAATACTTAAATAGTTTAACTAATAACAGCAGTTTCCTAAAATACCTTCTCCTGACATATTTTTATTAATATACCATGAAAAAGACTGAAAAAAAACCCACTACAATCAAAAACTAAGTATAGTAAAGAGCCTGTCTAGAATCGTAGGAAGTGCCACACTTTATAAGCTCCATGAAATTAAACAGAGGAAAAATAATGTATCCTATATATCCTTCTATGGATTCACAAAGACCTAGACGTGACTAAGCGACTGAGCACACACACATATACGCTTCCATTTATTAAACAGAGAAGTTCTTTCACAATATACGAGGCTTCTCACTCACTCCTGCAGTGTGTTGTCTCACCTCAAAATCAGAGTCTTATGTTTCTGATTCCTAGGGTAAATACCTAGGAGCGAATTGCTGTGTCAGATGAGAGTTATACGCTTAATTTTATAACGATGGTGTATCACTGAACATTGCCTCCAGCAAAAGTAATGTGCTGAGATAAATTATTTCAAATAGGATAGGCTACATACGTACTAACACTGCACCAGCTGAATTAAGGGTACAGCTGATATGCTGGTTAAAACTGTAACCCAGACATCAACTAGAAAAACGCATGAGCAAAACAGTGCAA
Organism: Giraffa tippelskirchi; assembly: GCF_054371585.1. Lineage (NCBI taxonomy): Eukaryota > Metazoa > Chordata > Mammalia > Artiodactyla > Giraffidae > Giraffa > Giraffa tippelskirchi. Next base: position 109,855,358 of record NC_137278.1, on the reverse strand, counting down.
AAAGCTCAAATTATGTCAGAAGAAAATTTTTATAGAGATAGCAGAGAAGATCACTAATAAAATATTTTTAGGTATACTGAATGCAGAAACCAGAAAAATAAGCAATAAGAATCTCAATATATATTGAATAATATGTGGTAATTATGAAAGAAAATTTGGTAAAGCTATACATGAAGATCAAAAGAGGTCACCGGTTTCTTAACAAATTCAAAGTAATTAATAACAGGCTTTTTACCCTTCTATCTAAGAGGAATCATATATTTAATATTTTTTGTACAAAGATAAACTGTCAAAGAAAGTATGAAGTTAGGAAAATCAGTTATCAATAAAAAAGAAAGACATTAATTTGTTATCACACCCATCTGCAAAACTGAATTCCTATTAAAATATTGAGCACTGCCTACAATGTTAATGAGCAACCAGTACCTTCATATTTAGCCATGTTTTTATTCATATATGAAGCAACAGAAAGATATCTTCAGTAACTCAAACTACCTATTTATGAAACAAACAATTTGAATGCATACTCTAGGTGTTTGAGTAATAAATCAAATTTAAGAGATACTGAATAAAGAAGTGGTGGAACAGAATACCAGCAGGGATAACAAAAATCAGTTAAATAAAAGTTGTCTAATTGTAGTAAATATAGTAAAGCAATACAAAAATTAAAAGTGCATATTTAAAGGGCGGAAATATATAATGTAAAAATTAATAGCTTGTAACAACAACATAATTCCTAAACCTCAGATTATTATACATGCTAAGTCACTTCACTGCAGCCCTATGGACTGTATGTAGCCCACAAGGCTCCTCTGTCCCCGAGATAGATGCTTCAGGCAAGAATACTGGGGTGGGTTGCCATACCCTCCTCCAGGGGATCTTTCCTACCCAGGGATTGAAACCCCATCTCCTATGGCTCCTGCACTGCAGGTGGACTCTTTACCACTGAGCCACCAGGGAAGACCTAGATTATTATAATACAATGGAAAATAATGGCTAAATTAATGTAGGCAAGTTAAAAAAAAGTGCTAATTGTATCACATTTTGTAAGGATTTTATGTTTTTCTGTCTCTCCTTTTTTATTCTCATTTTTACTATCTTTGCCAACTAAATTTTGGGGTGGTTATTTCTAATATCAAATAATTCTTTACAACCAGTGACAAATGACATTTCAAGAAATACTTTCTCCATAAATTAATTTTTTTTAATATTGGACTCTTCTACTCTGATAACATACAATCTACCTGGCAAACTTCTGTGCACTTCGGTTGGTCTGAAAGGCTGTGTGTCAGAAGGTTGCTTAGAAGTTCTCGGTCCCTCTCTCCCAAGGAGAAATCCTCAGTTATCATATCCCTGACATGTCATTATCCAGGTTCTGCTGAAGAAGTCACAGTAAATGACAGTTAACTTCCTTGCTAACTACCTTGCACACAGTTGCAACAGTACTAATGGAAAATGATGCTTCTCTTCAAGGAGCCATAATTTACCTCCCAGTATTATTCACCCATTGTTCATCTTCTGCCTTCTTGTAGTCTACTGACAAGCCTTCTCCTTTCCACAGAGAAGGAGTAATCATGACAGCCTATCCTCACTGCAAATCAGGAAAGGCCTCTGACGTTGCTACTCATCCTCTTAGAAAATGACCTTAGAAATGGATTTAGTACTCCATATGTGGTCTTAACCACAGAATGGCATTCATCAGTCCAGTACCATAGGTGAAACACTCTCTTCACTAGAAATATGCCTTAACTAACATATGATGAGTCCTAATTTCACTGTTATTCTTCTATTCAAACTGAATTATTTAGCATACTGTTTTGAAATTAATTTATAAAAGAATAACTCTCCCTTTATATATCATAAATATCCCCTCTATTTTTTTTTTTGCAAAATCATGTTTCCTCCAACCAATAATATGTTTTATTGACTTCTGTAATGGCCCTTATTTTGTTACATATCATCTTATCACTTTCTAGATGGTTATTTTCATAGTGTTTAAAGCATTCTGGTTCTGTGTACCAGCTTTCTACATATTAGAAACATCATATTAAAGAAGAAAATGTCCACACATTCAATGAACCATTTTAAGATTTAAATTGAATGCTATATTATTACTTTTCTTATGTCTACATGGGGATAATAATTACATAGTTTTAATATAACATGTAAAATCTGCCAAGCATAGGAAATGAAAAACAATTAATATGCAATAAGTGGTGATTATTGAAATGATCAGTTCCAATCCAAGAACTGGGAATCAAGTGGCATCTTTTCTCTTTACTGTAAGACTCAAAGAATAGATATTTTTATTAATTAATATGGTTACTATCAACTTAATTTAAAAATAAAGTGTGCAGTTTTCTTTCAAGGCATTGATGACATTCTTTTAATTCACACAAATGATAGTTAAACAGATTTTTCACTTCATATTAAAATTTGATTTAAGCAATTCAAATGCATAATGAAAAAGGTCACTGAGTGAATCATTATAAAACACTAGCGCATTTGTCTTTTAGATTTAAATGTTTAACGCTCCAGAACCACAGCCACTCTCTACTTAGAAGAGACAATTATCCACGTGGATTTGAATTTTCCATCATTTGACATGATTCCAATTTTAATATTACTATAATTTTTGGGATCTGTAAAGTTGAATAGAACAGTTGAGGTTAAAATATAATCTGTTTGCATCTCACAAACTTATTTTCATACCATTTTAAAATTTGCTGTGAAATGAATAATTATGTTTTGGGTAGATTTGCTTTAAATCAGTCAGATACAATTTTCACTACTCATCAGAAATACCCAACTTTAATCAGTTTTTACAATAAAAAATGTCTTATTTTGATCCAGTGTGACTTTCTGGGTCAGTGTTCAATGCATAATGATTTTGCTATTAAATGTACCATCATGCTAAATGCTAGACACACACAGAAGTAACAAAAATGTTTATAAAACCATATTCTCTAGAAAAAATGGCACTATTTAAGTAAATATATAGGATATACAAAGACAAAGGTACATACTCTAGAAGTATGTAATGACATTATTTTAAGAAAATACATTAAAAAATTAAAAAACAATAGCTAACTTTAGATACTATTTAAGATGTTCTGAGTGCTATTTTAGATCACTTCCTTTAGTTCTCGTAACAGTTGGTCCTTTCATCCAGATCTAACTGACAAGAAAACTGAAGTATAGAGACTAACCTCTTGCCTAAAATCACACAGACAGTTAGTGTTGGAACCAGGCTCTAAGCCAAACCCTGTCCCAGAGCCCACAGTCTTAACTGCTCTGCTACTCTGCTTCTCATTACACTTTTTTGCCTCAAGTAATTCACTGAGGTATGATTTACATCGAGAAAATGTATACATCTTAAGGATAGACCTCAGAAACTTTGGCACATGGTTACGTCTACGTAATCACCACCCAAATCAAAGTATGCTTACGTGTGCCTGAGTGCTTGTGTGGGTGTATGTGTGTGCACTTGTGCACTTTTTAGTCTGGCTGCCATTAATCATGGGCTTCCCTGGTGGCTCAGCTGGTAAACAATCTGCCTGCAATGCAAGACAGACCTGGGTTCGATCCCTGGGTTGGGAAGATCTCCTGGAGAAGGGAACGGTTACCCACTCCAGTATTCTGGCCTGGAGAATTCCATGGACTGTATAGTGCATGGGGTCGCAAAGAGTTGGGACACAAATGAGCAACTTTCACTTTCACTTCCACTTTTTCACTTTTCATTAATTATACTTTGCTATAAATTTATTTAGAAAAGCTTATAAACTTTGTGGGAAAAGGAGGTTTAATTAGGGAGTAAAAATAAAAACTAACATTTATTGAGTACTCACTAAATGGCCACCTCTATACCTGATATTTTATATCTAATGCCTGCTATAAGCCTTTGAACTGCCCCATGAGGAAAATATTGCAATTGTCTTCATTTTACAGATTAGAAATTGAAGTGCTAAAAAGGAGGAAGCAGTAAGACCTGGAATTTCCACTCTACTAACTGGTCAGTTAAAAAGATAAAGAGATAATAAGATAGATGGATGTTAGGAGATATTTTTAAATACCAAGAAGAAAATTCCATAATTCACATTTACATTTGATTTGCCTTCAGAATCCAAGTAGATGTGGACTAGACCGCGTATCTTAGGAGATTCACCATGGAACAACAGAAAGAAACTGAAGGTAAAGTAAACATCCAAGAACCTGAGGAGGAAGAATAAGTTGGATACAGGAAACATCCTTAAAGGATGCTAAAATTAAGATGGATGTGGTGGTACATCAAGGGAAGAAAAGAGAGGTTATGAAGCAAGGGATAAGCTAGTGAAATTTGCTGTCACCCGAAAAGGGAACTAGAAAAATACAGAAAAGCAAGTTTGAAAGTTTCTAGATTTCAAATTCAGTCACCAAATCAATGTGAAATACTGGAAACACTTGTATCTCTAGAAAAACAGTGACTGTTAAATTCTTACAAGACACAAGGTACATGAGATGTTGAAGAGCCCCATAAATGACATTGAGTCCTTCACAGAAATTACATATATGAAGTTATCTTTAAATCTGTGATAGTTGTTGATATTCTATAGTTACTATACCTATATCTGTAGATAACACTATCAACTTTGGCCTGTTTGTTTGAGTTTTATTTATCCTAGATGGAACGCTGGCCCATCTTCCCTTTTCACTTTTCTTCAGTGTTTCTTAATCTTTGGTTTACATCAGAATCTCCTGAAGAACTTTTAAAACAGCATCAATGTCCACATCCCCTGGAAGTGTGTGTGTGTGTGTGTGTGTGTGTGTGTGTGTGTGTGTGTGCGCACGGTGGGGGTGGTGGTGAGGGGGGTGGCATTTCAAAGAATGCATGCTTGCTTGCTTGCTCCTCCACCCCTGTGATGCTGGGAGGCAAGGCAGAATATTAGAATGCAAAGTTTGCAAATGACCTTTAGTGAATTCTACTATACTCTCCTCCTCTTTATGAAACACTATTCTATGCATTCTTTGAATGAGCTCAATCTCTCCTAAGGCTTCAAAAACCAGTTGTATGCTAATGACTCCTAAACCTTCTTCATTCTAGACCTCTCTCTGTTCCAAACTCACAAACCTTGCAACCAGTACACATTTCTACTTGTACATCCAAAGAAACATCAACATCAACACTTCTTATGTAGAGGTTTTGCTGTTGTTGTTTAGTTGCTAAGTCCTGTCTCACTCTTCTGTGACCCCATGGACTGGAGCCCTCTAGACTTCTCTGTTCATGGCTTTTCCAGGCAAGAATACTGGAGTGTGTTGCTATTTCCTTCCCCAGGGGATCCTCCCAAACCAGAGATCGAACCTGAGTCTCCTGCATTGGCAGGTGGATTCTTAACCACTGAGCCACCAGGGAAGCCTATGTAGTGGTACTTGAACTCATTTCTTGCACATGGCACTTCATTTTATGCAAGTCAGTGTTCAAGTCTGTTTGAATAGCAGATTCAAATGGCAGATCTTTCATGCACCATTACTTTAAAGTAAAATTCCATATAAATAAATCATTTGTCTTTCCAGGATAAAATATATTTTTCTATTATAATAATAAAATATTGTCTAACAGGGTAGAAAAATTAAAGGAATATTGGAAATTTTAAAGAAAAACGATAATCACCCTGAGTAGTAAGAAGGTCTTTAATCAAGCTAAGAAAAAGAATGGACCCCTGCCAGGGAGCATCTTCTGTTTACAGGAGGGTTTAACACATTTTCCCTTTACCTTTACATCATTCAAATTCAGCTAACCATTGTTGAACTCCTACTGTGAACAGTGATCTGCACTTTCTTTTATGTAAATTCATTTATTATTAATATTTTTGTACATTCTCATTGGTATTGAAATTCAAATCCTATATAAGAAAAAATAAAGTGTTTATATTCAAAGGTAAGTATCATTTTCTAGTGCTCCATTATTAATATTATAAACAATGTTCAGATACTAATTTTCAATGTGTCTTATAAGACATTAAAAGCCTAACAAAATCTGCATGATTTCCCATTTTTTCTTTAAAATATTTTTTTTTCTTGGGTCAAAATGTTTGCAATTATGTGAATAATATCATGTTCTTGATATCTGTGCAGAAAAGTCTATAATATCATTCAAGTGCACATACACAGTGTATTCACTGGCATTTGTATATCAATTTACATATTATTAGCTTTTTCAGAGAGAAAATTGATTCAACTTCATCTTGTCCTTAGTAAAACGAGTTACATCTGACTGTTTATGTAAAACATCAAGGCTACCAGGGAATAAAACACACACCAGATTTTCAAAGGCAAATGAAGGAAGTAACCTTATGATTGTCTTCAATGATAATTCTGTTGTTTTTGCTTCTAAATGTTTCCTTTTACTTACAGGAACTGGTCAAGGTTGACACATTAGGCGATCTTGGCTAGCAGAGTATATTTTTAATAGTAATTTGTTGGAGGCATGGCTTCGGGTTGTGCAGTGTCCCTGGAACTTACTGTTTAAAATCCCAGATAGGCTGACTCATCCCTTTCACTCTTAGAGGTTAAAAAAAAAAAGAAGGCACATCTTACAATTTACTGCATGCAGATCTTTGAGGCCAGGTTGTAGATCATCTGCTCAGACTGCAAAATTATATCCAAATACGCAAATCACGACTGAAGCGACTTAGCAGCAGCAGCAGCAACGCAAATCAAAAACCTCAAATTTAGTTGCTGTGACTGACTTCTATAAAAGTCATTTAGCCAAAGCTTTAAAACTCAGTTGTTGCTTATTTTTTAGTTTTGTTTTTTGTTTTGTTTGTTTGATGCTAGGTATTATCCTCATGTATAGATAAGATACCAGTCAAATTTTCCTTAAATATTATCACATGGCTAGCATACACAGTGAATCGGAGAAATTAAAGGACAAAGAGACATAGTCTGTGGTGCCAAGATAAAAAAGTACCATGATACTGCAATTTTGTAAGAATATATATTTGGCCATCTGGATGACCTGCTGCTGCTGCTGCTGTCGCTTCAGTCGTGTCCGACTCTGTGCGACCCCACAGACGGCAGCCCACCAGGCTCCCCCGTCCCTGGGATTCTCCAGGCAAGAACACTGGAGTGTGTTGCCATTTCCTTCTCCAATGTATGAAAGTGAAAAGTGAAAGTGAAGTCGCTCAGTCATGTCCGACTCTTAGCAACCCCATGGACAGCAGCTACCAGGCTCCTCCATCCATGGGATTTTCCAGGCAAGAATACTGGAGTGGGTTGCCATTGCTAGGATGAGTCTAGTTGCCAGTGAAGCCAAGCATATGATTAGAATATTGGAACTTTCAGTTCTATTCCCTGACCTCTGGAGAGAGGAGAAGACCTAGAGGTTGAATCAATCACCAACAGCCAATGATTTAACCAATCACATTTATATGATGAAGCCTCCAAAAACCCCAAAGTATGAGGTTCAGCAAGCTTCTGGACTGATGAACGCTGTTGAGATGGGGGATAGTGCCCACTTAGAAAAGGCATGGGAGCTCCAAGTGGGCATTGCCCATACCCTGCCCTAGTCTCTCTCTGATCTAGCTGTTCCAGAGTTCTATCCTTTTATAATAAAGCAGTAGTCTAGTAAGTAAAACATTTCTCCAAGTTCTATTAGCTGCTCCATTAAATTAATTAAACCCAAGAAGGATGTTATGGGAACCTCTGTAGCTCAGAAGGAAATATAATGGGCATAAAACTGGTATCTGAAGTAGGGGCGCAGTCTTGAAGGACTCCAATCTTACACCTGTGGAATCTGATGCTATCTCTGAGTAAACTGTGGCAGAACTGAGTTGAATTCATGGACACTCTGCTGATATCTGGGAATGGCATGTTGGAGTTGAGGGGAATCCTCTCCCACACACAATGGAAATCTAAGTATGCAATTAAGTTACTAAGCATCAGAACCAATTTAAGTATGCAAATGAAAAAGATCACAAATACAACTGGAATTCAGAGACAGGAAAAATGAGTGGTTCATGGAAGACAGGATAGGACACTAAAAAGTAGAGTCTATCAAGTTGACCAACTGCTAGATTTTTGTCCACCAAGTTCTCACTTTCATCCTTTATAGCATTAGTTAACAAAGATATCTCAATTGCTATCCAAGTCAAATGTCTCTTTTCTACCATGGATGCCATCCTTCCCATTAATCCATTCCCCCATGCATGCATGCTCAGTCACTCAGTCCTGCTAACTCTCTTCATACTATGGACTGTAGCCCGCCAGGCTCCTCTGTCCGTGGATTTTTCCAGGCAAGAATAATAGTATGGGTTGCCATTTCCTTCTCCAGGGTATTTTCCCAACCCAGGGATCAAACCTGTGTTTCCCACATCTCCAGCACTGGCAGATGGGGTTCTTCACTACTGCACCACCTGGGAAGCTCAATATATTCCCCCAGGTTCCTTTTTTGCTCAGAATCTTCCAATTCATCTTCATCTTCTGAGTCTTTCCCTTGAGTCTCTTTCATCTTAAAAAAAAAAGATCTTTTGACCCTATTTTTTCCTCATGGTATCTCTTAGCTTTGGGAAATATCTAGTCTGCAAAAATTATATTTACTTCCTTATCTCTCTTTATCTGTGAACTGAAAACACGTTCTTAACCCGACTTCCTCAATGAATCTAATCTAAACAAGTCAATAATGGCCTGCTAAGTGCCAAAGATTTAGTGGAGTCTCAGTAAAATTTGATTGCTCTCTCCTTGAAATTCTACTCACTATTCTCAAGCTTTCATGAAACCATGATTTGTAGGTTTCCCTTAGAACTTGGCTCCTCTTCAATCTCTTCTGGGGTCTTTGTTTCTAGCTACCATTTAAATGTGATTTCCCCCCCAAATTATAACCACATTCCTCTTTACCAGTTAGTTTCTATCTATCAAATGATCCCAGATGATGTTTTGGAACTTTGCTATACATTCCTGTGATGGTTACAACCATGGCCAACACGTGCAGGTGACTTATACAGGTGAAACCCAGACTGAAATATACAAGTCTCACATCCATTCGTCCATTCATTTGTGTCTACTCTCTCTCTCTCACACACACACACACATATGCATGCACGGACACACACATACATACACACTTTAAAACAACCGACACTGGGCATTTCCATCTAAAAGCTTTCCAGGTTACAGAGTTGAGAATGGGACGTCTCAAAACTGCAGGCACATTTTCTCTGTCTCTCCAATGCTCTTCTTCGTAGATTTCTCAGATGGGTGAATGGCGCTTCCTCTACTAAGCTACTCAAGGCAAAAACAAAGGAACTGTACCCTTTATCCCCTCTTCCAGTCTTTCACTAAGTCTGTTTAACCGGACTTCCATAGTGTCTATCTGTCCTCTCTTCTCTGTGCCAAATTTTTAGCTCAATCAATGTCAGTTTCTTAAAAGTTTTCAATGCTACATCTCCTCTTTTGACTTTTCAAACAATCTTCTTCTATAATGTCAGAGGGCTCTTTCTAATACAAATCCAATCATGTTATTTTCTTACTTAAAGTTCATCAATGGCTCCTTTCAACTATCAGGCTAATGCCCAAACAAAGGTCTTGAATATGACAAGAAGGCTGTTCATGAACTAGCTTCTCTGATGTCTACCCATTTTTTTCTACTAGTTCCTCACATGCCCCCTTTATATGTGCATCATGTACTCTACGCAGAAGGCAATGGCACCCCACTCCAGTACTCTTGCCTGGAAAATCCCATGGAAGGAGGAGCCTGGAAGGTTGCAGTCCCTGGAGTCGCAAAGAGTCGGACACGACTGATCGACTTCACTGTCCCTTTTCACTTTCATGAATTGGAGAAGGAAATGGCAACCCACTCCAATGTTCTTGCCTGGAGAATCCCAGGGATGGGGGAGCCTGGTGGGCTGCCGTCTATGGGGTCACACAGAGTCGGACATGATTGAAGCGACTTAGCAGCAGCAGGAGCACGTACTCTATGTTTCAGCTCTGCTTATAACTTTCAATTGTCCAAATCACTCTGGTTTTTTCAACCTGTGCACTTGCTATTCCTCTGTCTACAACTTAGTTACAACTGACATAGGATAATAGCTAAACAGAAAGGAAAGAAGTTGGGCTACTCAGATTTCAATATCACCTCCTCCATTCACTTGCTTCATGACTCTCTGCCAATTAAATGCCGGTTCTCTTGTTTTTCTTTTTTTGCAAAATAGGGTGAAAACAACTCTTATCTCATAGAGTTGTGGCAAGGATTAGGTGAGATAACCCAATGAAGCAATGAAAACAGGGTAGCAATAACCTCTCAGTAAGTGTTAGCAGTGATCACCAAACATATATGCAAGGAGTATCTACAGGAAGTACTAGGTTCTATCCAGTTTGAGAAACAGTTCACAAAAATAATCAAGCAGCTAAGATGCAATGTTGAGGCCCTATAGTTTGGTTCCACTTACGCATGGAGGCACCTTCAAAAAATGATGAGAAGAGCCTCCCTTCAAATCTCCCTTTGTCAGCTTATGTTCTCTTTCAGTCAAATTCTTCTCCAGTTCAGTAAATGTCTAACTCCCTTCCTAAACTCTTTCTCATTGGTTTTTCATTGCAACACCATGATTTTTTTTTGGGAATTGCTCATCAATTGATAAAAACCTACTTCACTACCCCTGCATATGGGCTGCAAAGTGGGCTATGGAATTTGGGAAGGAAAAGCAGTAGGGATCCAGAATGAAAGAGAATATTAACTTACAGGGACCCTAATCCTTTTCTGTGGCCTCCATGCAAACTTTACTATCTGAGGGACTTAATTTGTGGGCTCTCATTTTTTGCCTTGTTTTCAAACTCTCTCTCCTGTCTCACTCTCCGTATTCTATAACGTGATTCAAATCTGTCTCACACTATAGCTGCTCAATGGAGCAACCATTCTTCGAGTTTCTTCCTTCCGCCCTTTCTAGCTGAATTCTAACTACAATTGTACTACATTTGCAGACTCTTCTTCAAGCATTCCTCCTCTATTTCAGAATAATTTTATATCCAGAATGTTACGTGTAAACTTTTTTTAAGTTAAAAAAAATCTTTTTTTTTTTTTGTTTTTTTTAAAGATACTGGAAAGAATTTGAAAAAGAACAGATATGTGTATACATGTAACTGAATCACTTTGCTGTGCACCTGGAACTAACACAACATTGTAAGTCAATCGTAGACTAACATAATTTTTTTTTAATTAAAGATTTTAATAAGAACAGCAGTCCCCTGTGTCAACATGGAGTTCAGTTCCTCAAAAAGCAATTATTTTAACTCTTTCAGTTAATTTTCCTAGAATTTATCTCAGAGGTACAAACAATTTCTGTGCTCTTTCCTATTATTTCAAAATTCAAGAATCTCTTGAATTTCTACATGGAAGATGAAGATTTTTCTTTCTCCTATGAGCTTATTCCCTGAAGAGCTCTCTCCAATCACAATTTGGATAGAAGTCAATATTTAGTGTTTATATTACAGTAACTAAGTAACTTTGTTTACTATTGGGTCACGCATTGCAGCATAAAATCATTTACTTTATTATACATTTTTTTCTTGCTTTTCTTGGAATTAAATGCCTCTTTTAAAATATCTGCATTGTTTTCTAGGTTCCAGTCACTAAATTACACTAAATTATTCTATAAATCTCTATGGTGAAGCATGTAGGTTAATCCACCATTTTACCTTCTTCTTTGAAAGACCTTGCCATGGACCCTTTCCTTTTATTCCAATAGTCAGTACTGGTTGCCCTGTAGGTCTGGTATACAGACATCACCCTTGCCTTCAACTTAATTTTTCTGGGAATCACTTTTGCCTCTCTTCTGGGTTAGCTCTCCTCATTCCGGAATCTAACGCTACCTTCATTTTTTATTTAATCCATTTATCTGACAGACCATATGTGATGTAAATGGTAAAATTTTCAATGCCATGTATTTTCTCAAAAACCTTTCTTTTGTTTTTAATCCTCACAGTATTCAGAGATTAGCTAAATATCAAAATGTAGGTTGGCAACCATTCTCCTTTGAGTACTGGAGGAATTTTCTCTTTTTCTAGCTTCTAGCACCCCTTTCGAGAATGGTTGTCCTCTTTTTTTGGAAGTTACCATCCTTTCTGAAAGCTTTTAAACAATTTTCTCTTTATTCTGACTATTCAAAATCCCACCATAAATGTGCCTTTCTTTTTTTTTTAATTCATTATATCATATAATTCAATGGGCACTTCAGTTTGGAACCTCAGTAATTCAAGATTATTTTTGTATTATTTTATTCCTAATTTTTTCACTTGTAACTTCTCAATTCTGTCTTATTGGATCTCATTATCATAGGATTTTATTTTATCCACTGCATGTTCCCAGCATCTAGAATAATAGATGACACAAAGTACTGCTAATAAAAATTGACTGAATATACTAATAATTAGGATATTAGGCTTCTTGGTTTACATTCCTCACTTTGCTTTCCTACTATGATTCTCTCATGCCTTTTTTAGCTGTTACTAAGTGTCTTCCTGATTTTAACTGTTAAATCTTATTATTTTTTAATTTCTTGGAATCACACTTTTTCATTTCTAAAAATCTTATTTTTCATTAATTGTTCTTTTTAAAAATCTCATCCTATTCTTCCTTTTTGTATCTTCTATTTTTTCCTCTGAGCTTATTAATTATTGCTCTTTAACTTTTCTTTTGCTATGTGTATATAAATATTTTCATTTCTTTTGAGTTATTTTTCCTAAGGTTCTTGTCTCACCTTAAAGGAATTTCTCAACTGTCTTGTGATCCTTGGAAGTCTATATATTAACATGAAGCATATAAAGTAGATTAGAAGACCTTTGTGAATGTTTAGAGTTTATGGGTCCATGGGTTTTATCGTGGAGTGAGTAGATAGAGTTTGCTTTCAACATAGAAGCTTTCATATGTCACTATCTAGAAATCCTATTTCCCACTCCACTTTCTTGAGAAAGGAAGCTACCATTCTCTCATCAAGGGAGCTAAAAGCTTGGAGGCAGCATTCTGTTAATATAAAAGGAAGGATTTCATGCTCTTTCTATTTATATCTACATTGTCAAGTGTTTTTAGGCCTTCTATTGTGTCTGAAATTATTGTATCAGATACAATACTGTGTCTAATACTATTTCTGGTTCAATTTACCAGTGATTAAACTTTCTGCCTTATTTCTGGATTGAGGAGGAACTGTTACCTGGCTTTGGAGGGAATCTGGGAGACTAAGAGCTCATTCAGAATTTCAGCAATCATTCATTTCCCTTTTCAGTGATTCTTGTCACCTCTGATTCCTTAGCCATTCCAGGGTCTGAAGACAAAACTCCATTTCTCATTGGCTCTTCCTTCTAAAGGTAATAACATTGCAGCTCTACTGTATTCTACTGACCATTTTTCCTTTGCACTTCACTCTTGAACAAGCCATACATCTTACTCTTATCCTCCCCCATCACTTTTCCTGGAGTATTTTTTTTTTTCCCTTTGCTAACATTTTAGTGAGATTTGAGAGGTAAAAATAAACACATGAACTCAATCTTCCATATTTCAGTAGAAGAAGACTTCTCTTCCCTTTCCAATTATAAAATCAGGCTTCTGGCCTTTTTGAATTGGGGTATAATTGCTTGGCAATGTTGCATTCATTCCTGCTGTTACATCAGAGTGCATCAGCTATCTGTATACATACATTCCCTCCATTTTCGATCTCCCTCCCGCCTGCACCCATCTCACCCATCTAGGTCATCAGAGAGCACCTAGGTGGGCTCCCTGTGCTATATAGCAGGTTTCCCCTGGCTATGTACTTGCTGCAAACACTGTTTTAGCCAGGATCGATAAAGACACTTTACATTCTAAAATCAACATACTGATGATTTCCAAACCTATATGTATGAGCCAAGGCCTATTCTCCACATATACACATGTGCTCTGGACATCATTTACAAAATTGCACTCCCTGTTTTCTCCACCCTGAAGCTATTACTGCATTAAACCATACCACTACTCAACTTACAATTCAAGCTAGAGACTTGGGTATTTTCCTCCCTCCTCCCCATCCTTCTCCATCTAATAAAAAAAAAAAAAAAGTGTGATTAAATTAATATGTTTTATATAACTATGTCCCCTCTCCTCAGTGCAAATGCTTTAAACCATTTAATAACAACATTTATTGGGGTTATAGAAATGGTCCAGCTATATTCTTTCTGTCTCTAGTCTTGCACTTTCCATACCATTACAAGGGAGAATTTTACCAGACACAAATCTACCCATGCCATTGCCTACTGAAAAGTAATAAAACACTTTTGATCATATGCCCTAATAAATGACTCAAATAACCTTAGTAATTTTTTGGTTCATATGACCAAACTGCTGAAAAGGGATGCTTGCCCCCATAGAACTGGAATGAATCAAGTATTTGAATACCTCCCAAAGATTCACTAGATCTCTCCTTTGCTTCTCTTGGTGTGTTAGGTTTATGAACTCCACTGACTATGCCCACACGGCTGGAATCAGTCACCTGCAATCTGCAGTGCACGTTCTACTGGCTTTGCTACCAGAGAAGTAGGGATTCATACTCTCTTATTTCTGATTCTCATGAGGATTTTAATCCGAAAGGAAGATTCTCATGAGGCCAGCCTGGGTTTCCTGTCTACTCTGATAGCCAGTGGGAATGGAGATGATTGACAGAATGAATAGAGGAGTGGTTTCCCACAAAAGGAGGAATAAACAGAAGGATGCTGAGCAAGAGTGCTGCCCACTATGTAATATAAACGGTCTGGACTCTAATTCCGACACAACTGCCTAGCTGTATAACTAGGGAAAGTAACTTCTCAGTGTCTTTCCTGTCTGAAATATAAAATGAGAGTAATGACACTAATTACTGCATAGACTTGCTGATTTAATAAGGATAAAATTCTTACAACGGTCTTAGCTCCATAGTCTGTAATAAATAAACATTAGTCACGTATAAATAAATCAGACTTTTCTTACCATAACAAAGAAAACCCATTACAACCTGGCCCTTATTTAATATTTCAGCATAATTTCTTATCCTGTTCCTCATACTCACACTTGTAGACAAAATCTCTCTCCATGCCTCTTGGCCATTGCTGGCACTTGTCTCTCTCTCTGGAATGCCCTTCCCTCGTTTTGTCTGCCTTTGTGCCATGTAAGTTTCATTTCAATATTAAAATATTTATACTTCAACTTGGTAATGGTACTTCTAGATGACATAAAAAGTAGTCAAAGATTTATGCAATATTTTAATTGCGCCTCTTAAGAGCTGAAATAGGAAGTGGTTCCCTTTCTTCCCCCCTCTTTGCTTCCATTCCATGCTTACTGTAGCTTTATACAGACTAAAGATGCCCACAGATATAGATCCAACTCAGACTGAACTCTCAGACATTGAATAAATTATTAAACTTTCCCCTTGAACCATCACATTGATGATGGAAAGGCATCTCAAACTCAACCTACCCAAGGCCAAACTCAATATTCCCACTACAACTGCTTTCTCTGACAGTACTTGTTCTTGTAAATGGAGATAACCTTCCAGTGGTTCCTGTCACCCTGACTATTCACTTCTCTATCAACTTATGGACACTTCTCAACACAACCCTCCTTCCCCAGTTTCATTCTGTTCCATTCATTCATAAATGTCTACAGCCAGATGGATCATTTTAAATGCAACTTCAGTGTATTTCTCCTTAAATTAAAAGTGTTCAATAGCTTTCCTTTGTCTTTAACACAAAACCCAATATTCTCACCCTGGCACATGAGGTCTTGTATGATGTAGATGCAGGCCGCCTCTCCATCTTTATCTTAAGTCATTCTCCTGCTCACCAAGGAGGAGGTTTCTCTTACTTCTGTGTATGTGCTTAGTCGCTCAGTCATGTCCGACTCTTTGTGACCCCATGGACTGTAGGCTGAGGGACTGTAGGCTGCCAGGCTCCTTTGTCCATGGGGATTATTGTCCAGGCAAGAATACTGGAGTGGATTGACATGCCCTCCTCCAGGGGACCTTACCACCCCAGGGATAGAAGCGAGGTCTCCTGCACTGCAGGTAGATTTTTTACCATCTGAGCTACCAGAGAAGTCCAAGAATACTGGAGTGTGTAGCCTATCCCTTTTCCAGGGGAACTTCCTGACCCAGGAATCGAACCGGGGTCTCCTGAATTACAGGCAGATTCTTTACCCCCTTAACTACCAGGGAAGTTCCTCTGACTTCTATAGATGCCTCAGATTTTCTAAGCAACTTCCTGACCTGTGGTCTTTATTTATGCTCTTCTTTTTCCTCAAACACTCCTCCCCACTTCCTAAAGTGTATAAATCCATCCATCCTTCTAGTCAGTTTTAATGTCACTTAATCAGGGAAACTGGGCCTGACTAGGAATATTCTCTCCATTTTTATGGCACCCTAGTTTTCGTTTTCACACACAAGTCAGAATTTTAATTAATTAATTCTTCAGTTAATCCCTTACTTTTCTTTCTTTTCCATTTTCCTATAAATTCCCCAAAGGCAGAAGCTTTATCCTACTTATGACTAAAGCCCCATTTCTTTGCAGAATACCTCTAACATAATTGGGACAAAATAAATATTTTTTGAATAAGTGAAATAGCCAATATGAGGTGAGTATAGTAAATTCTTTCAATGTAATATAGGTGAAAAGACAGACACTAAAAATTGCTGACATGAGAAAATGCTACATACAAGTTACACACATACTATTTCAATTTTGTAAAAAATCCACAGAAGACAGATGTGGTAGGCAGAGAAATGACCCCGTCCCCAAAGATGTTCACACTCTAATCCTTGGAAACTTTGAATATGTTGTATTACATGGGAAGGGGTAATGGAAACTGTTAATCAACTGACCTTAAAATAAAGAGAATTGTGGATTATTTGGTCGGACCCAATGTAATCACAGGGGTCTCTTAAATATGGAAGATGATGCAGAAGAGCCAAAGCCAAGTAGGATGGAAGAGGAATGTGAACAGCTCCTAGAAACTGAGAAAGGCCAGGAAAATTCTCTCCAGAGGCCCCAGAAAGAACACAGCGTTGCATCCTCAACTTTATCCCAGTGAAACCCCATTGTGGAGTTTCTGACCTCTAGAACTTTAAGGTAAAATATTTTAGGGTTTTAATCCATCAGTTTGTGGTAATCTGTTAAAACAGAAATAGGAGACTAATACTATAAAAGGATATATGAGGATAGGAGAGTTGATGAACTTTTGTTTTCAAAGTTTGCACATGTTTTTCATAAAGCTCTCTGTAACTTCTCCTTTCTCCGCTTTTAGCCTAAGTTTATCAGTATTGTCCTTATGACTGCCATATTTCCACTCAATCCATAAAATTTAAAAAAAAAGTGGGGAAATTATCTGGTTCACACATGCAAGCATTTTTGGTCCCTAAAAGGACATTAAATGAAAATGTAAATGGCAGATATTCAAAGAAATATACAGAGAAATTACATAGTTTTTCTTGCTAAAATGATGAATGAATAAATTTTCATCAGTTACATTAATATCAGAAAAGGACTTTAGAAAATATGTATATAGCTTGATGACTTTTATCACTGAAAGACAGAAAGAGCTCCCAGGATAATATTATTTTCCCTTTACTATTTTATCCTCTTTCTATACCTTTACAGTAGTAATAAAGATAAGTACTGGATTTTAGAATCTGAGACGTATGCTGTAATTCCTGAATGGGAAAGAAAAGGGAAATCCTCAATGGAATTTTTTAATGTCAGCATCTTGAAATAAACCATCTCAATAAAATACACATGCATACCTGATATTATACCTATGAAACTTGGAGGACAGCAGAGTCTTTGCAGTTAATGAATTTACTAACAAGATTAGAAAATGTGCTATAGAAGTATGCATTCAACACTACCATTCTCAGTTCTATCCTATTTTGAAATGAGTGTAAATTGACTTTTGCAAGATCTGAAATTTAAATTAGGATAGATCATAAGGTTTCTTTGTATAGTTGACTTAAAAGATTATTTTTTACACAGAAGTATAAAATATTTATCTTCAATTACATGACTGTTATGTTCTCAAATAAGTTGTACATTTTTCCCCCACTAAGGTCTCTTCTAGTTATCTTGGTGAATAAACAGATTAAAAATCTGCTTTTGTTTTTGCACATGGCTAAAACACTGAAACTTTGTATATCTAATATTTAAACCATATGAAAACCTGTCACTGAACAGAGGAAATTATTTAGATGGAGCAAAACACCACCAAGCAAATGGCAAAAAGCTAGTGCAAAGCATCATAGAGCTGGTTTCATTTCCTCTAGCACCTTCTGGTGGCAAACTTGGTTATTGCTGATTTCTCCAGAATGAATAGGAAGAATTTACTGCAAACATTATTTAATGTTTAAGGTATTATGCAGTATCTTGATTATCCCTCAAAGCAGTCCAAATATATTTTTTCCCATAATTATGGTGATATGTCCATAAAATGACCATATCAGAAAAGACAATTTTAAGATTTCTTCCAGACCTATGAGCTAATTTATTTGCAGGTATGGTGAATTTTTTGAAGGTTTGCACTCAAAAATAAAATTGGATAAGGCAGAATCAAAAAACAGGACTGCAGATAAATATACAAGTACGCACATATGTGGTTTCAGCTTGGATTATATATGAAAGAAGAAATTTTAAGAGAAAAGTACCTTTATTTTTATTTTTTAGATTTAGAATCTGATATTATTTAGTGTCAGTAATATCTAACATTTATTGAGATCTTACATGAATGTCTCGGATAACATTAAAGTATGTTATAAATAATTTCATTTGGTTAAACAATAAGCTAATGATGTATGTGTGTTTATGTGTGCTTTTATCCACATTTAATGGATACAGAAAAGTAATAATTCATTGATATATTTAAAATAATCAATAGAAAAACACAACAAATACTCAAATGCACTCTCATATTCAAAGAATAAATATTGGATAAATGTACTCATTACCTAACATCATGTACATATCAAAGACCAAAATTGAGAAATTTAACATGAAAAAGTGTTAGTGGCTCCGTCATGTCCGACTCTTTGCGACCTCATGATGGTAGCTCACAAGGCTTCTCTGTCCACGGGATTTCCCAGGCAGGAATACTGGAGTGGGTTGCCATTTCCTCCTCCAGGGGATCTTCCGACCCAGGGACTGAACTTGTGTTTTCTTTGTCTCCTGCATTGCAGGCTGATTCTTTACCCGCTGAGCCATAGGGGAAGCCTTGTTATGAATGTGATATGTACATGTACATGATATAGTATGTGCATGATATGCACATGATGTGAATATCATGCACATATCAAAGACCAAAATTGGGAATTTAACATGTAAAAGGCTCATTACTACATTGAAAGCATTCACTTGTAAGTTGCAAAAGTTATAAATGAAACAATATCATGGGATACTGTTACAACAGACACATATGTACCAAATGTCAGAACTGCCAACACAAGTCCCTAAATATGTATGAAGACACAGAAAGCGCAGATTTGGCTAGTGATCAGGATCTCCCATTAATCCTCTATTTCCATGATCATTAAACATCCAAGGAATTAAAACTTGGCTTTGCATCTAGATTTGCTGCAAGGAGAAGATACATAGCCTGAAGATCCAAACCTTTCAAAGTATTTATCACAATTTAAGTTCTGAAATTTATTTACATTAAGCAGACAAAGATCATTCCTGTTTTGTTTATCACTGACCTCCCAAGATCCACCATAGTATTGGGCACAGGGTGAGCCGTGCTCAACATCTGCTCAATCGCTCCACATGCCCTCTGCAGTTTGCCTGTCTCCTAATGAACATCTCATCACAACTCTTCACACAACAACATTCTATGAAGCCAAAAATGTTCAATCCTTTCCAACAGCATTAAGTGTAACAGGCGGTGCAATTCTGCAAAAGTGAAGTGATAATGCATAAAGTCTTAACTCTATTGATAGGCACTTCTGTAAATGGCAAGGTTTGATGAAAGAAAAGGGACTGAGACGAGATATTTTCGTAGATCACATAGTCTCCCATGAGGGCAGAGACCACACCACTGCCACTTCTGCATCCTAGTAACCCGCTCAGTGTTTGGCACATAGCAGACAGACAACAAAATATTTGTTGAAGAATGAAGAACAATAATTAAGTGAAACAGCTTATATATTTCACAGAGTGAAAGTGAAAGTCACTCAGTCACGTCTGACTCTTTGCAACCCCATGGACTAGTCCATGGAATTCTCCAGGCCAGAATACTGGAGTGGGTAGTCTTTCCCTTCTTCAGGGGATCTTCCCAACCCAGGGATCAAACCCAGGTCTCCTGCCTCACAAGCAGATTCTTTACCAGCTGAGCCACAAGGGAAGTCCAAGAATACTGGAGCGGGTAGCCTATCCCTTCTCCGGGGGTTCTTCCCGACCCAGGAATCGAACGAGAGTCTCCTGCGTTGTAGGCAGATTCTTTACCAACTGAGCTATCAGAGAAGTGCAGAAGAGTTCATCACAAACCAGAAAAACACTAAGATTCTAAAAGGTAGAAAGATTATTTAGAATCACAAAAGCTTGTCACCCAAAAGCTAAAAGTCTACAGTGGTACCCCTATGTAGACTCAGAAACAGAAAGAAAGTCTGCACACACTCATTTGGACTTAGCCTCGTTGAGGCTTATGCCAAATACGCATGGCTAAGAAGGAGGAAAAAAGAAATCGTTTGAAAGCTGAACTTCATGAGTAAGGTCTTGGCTAGAAAATTGCTATCCTCATAAACATCGCGTGATTTCCAAGGAACATGACAAAACTTCTATCAATAATGCCATAAGATAAATATTTGGCCTAATTCAAGAATAGTTCAGATCATTCTTTTATTTAAACCATGTTCCCACATAAACAAAGCATAGAAACAGCCTGGACACTCTTCAAAAGACTCTAAAAGAACTCAGTGACCCATATAATAACATTATTTAGCAAAATTTCTCCCAGACTATAGCAGAATATTTTTCATTTTTTTCCATCAGTGCAATTTATGTGTAATTTTAATACTGCCCATTTAAAAAGAGTCTCATAGCCCTTCAGTAATCAAAACTTATTGTTAAGCAGCATTACTAGCATAATGCTTTGTAGAAACAAAGGTTTAAACATCAAAAAGCTGAAAGCTATCACATACCATATTAACAACATTTTTTTTATACTACCTGGCACTTTAACATATAAACACACAACATGTACTTTGCTGGAAAGGACACAAGTATAGTAATTACAGGAAGTCTTAAATCCTCTTTTTCATGAACAAAGGGTGCTTATAATTCCTATCAAATGAAGTGTCAGTCACAGCCCAGTACACAGTGTAAAAAATACTGCCAAACACAACTGAAATCATTTCCATGTCTTTCATTTTCTAAAGACATCCCACTTACAATAAAACAAGAGAATAAACAAAAAATGTGCATCATGTTGAAAGGCTTGCTTGTGGGCTCCATCATTGCTGTTTTCAATGCAAACATTTGTCCAGCAGAAAATTGAGTTGAGTTTCAGTTCTATTTAAACACAAGGAGCACATGGTTTACGGCAATTGTTGGCACAGAGTAAAACTCACAATTCTTCCAAGGGTGCTATCCTTAATTTCTTGCCCTCAGAAAACCTAAGCAGTGCAGTGATTTGCAGACCAGGTTAGGGTTGGCTCTCCTGAATCAGAAAAGCCTCTTTTCCTTTAATTAATACACTTTGAGATTTTATCCCCCACAAATCAGATAAGAGTCTTGAAGTGCTTTGTTCCTTGAGTAAAAGTGCATTGTAAATTGATACATTCCTATACAACAATTTTCTAAAACGGTTGTTTATGTGCTAGTGTGACTTTCAGCATTTCAGATCTTGAAAAAGGATGGTAATAGGATCACTGACTTTAAAAAGATAAATGACTAAAGCTACTCTCTTTATTCTCCATTAAATGCTTCATATTTTTATACCCATGCTTCTTACTTATAACTAGCACTAATTTAAGTATAAAATGTATACCAACACTACTGAATTATAGGATTTCACATATGAGAAATGGATATACATTCACATATGTGAGAGAATTAAAGTGAAAGTGAAAGTCGCTCAGTCATGTCCAACTCTTTGCCACCCCATGGACTGTCCATGGAGTTCTCCAGGTCAGAATACTGGAGTGGGTAGCCTTTCCCTTCTTCAGGGGATCTTCCCAGCCCAGGGATCGAACCCAGGTCTCCTGCCATTGCAAGTGGATTCTTTACCAGCTAAGCCACAAGGGAAGCCCAAGAACACTGGAGTGGGTAGCCTATACCTTCTTCAGGGGATCTTCCAGACCCAGGAATTGAACTGGGGTCTCCCACATTGCAGGTGGATTCTTTACCAACTGAGCTATCAGGGGCCCTTGAGGGAATTAAGACAAATATAAAGAGGTAAATTTAAACATTTAATTACTCAGAATTTGCAGCAGACTCAAATATCTTCATTATGCTAACACAGGGCCAAGCAGCTACTGTCAAAACAAACCAATTGTATGAATGGCACATACACAAATAACCATATTAAAAAGCGGGCAAAGAATTTGATAGATATTTCTCCAAAGAAGATATACAAACAGCCAACATGTAAATGAAAAGATGCTCAACATCACTAACCATCAAGAACATACAAATCAAAATCACAATGAGTGATCACCTCATACCGTTAGGATGGCCACTAGGGGAAAGAAAAACAGAAAATAATGTTGATGAGGATATGGAGAAACTGGAACTTGTGTGCACTGTTTATGATAATACAAAATGGTAAAATCAGGTTGAAAATCAGCAGGCAGTTTCTTCAAAAAATTAAAAATAGAACTACCATATGACCCAGTAATCCCACTTCTGTGTATTTATAAAAAAAAAAAACCTGAAACCAACTCTCAAAAAGATACTTACATTCCCATGTTTATTACAGTATTACTCACAATAGCCAAGAAGTACAAACAATCTAAATGTTCACTGATGGATGAATGGGTAAAGACAATTGTATACACATGTAATGGAATATTATGGGCTTCCGTGGTGGCTCAGTGGTAAAGAATCCACCTGCCAATGCAGGAGATGTGAATTTGATTCCTGGGTAGGGAAGATCCCCTGGAAAGGAAATGCAATCCACTCCAGTATTCTTGTCTGGGACATCCCATGGACGGAGGAGATTGATGGCTACAGTCTATGGAGTTGCAAAAGAGTTGGACAAGTCTTAGCAACTAAACAACAACAACAACAATGGCACATTATTCATCCTTCAAAAGGAAGGAAATCTCATATGCTATAATGTGTATGAACCTTTAGGACATTATTCTACAAAAAACAAGGCAGTCTCAGAAGGACAAATACTGTTTGATTCCCCTATATGAGGTATCTAAGACAGTCAAATTCAAAGAAGCAGAAAATGGGATGGTGATTGACAGACTGGTGGTGGTGGGGAGGAAAATGAGAAGTCGCTGTTCAGTGAGTATAGAGCTTTGATCATTCAAGATGAGAAACTTCTAGAGATCTGCTGTACAACAAAGTGCATATAGTTAATACTATACTGTACACCCCACTCCAGTACTCTTGTCTGGAAAATCCCACGGATGGAGGAGCCTGGTAGGCTGCAGTCCATGGGGTCGCTAAGAGTCAGAAATGACTGAGCGACTTCACTTTCACTTTTCACTTTCATGCATTGGAGAAAGAAATGGCAACCCACTCCAGTGTTCTTGCCTGGAGAATCCCAGGGACAGAGGAGCCTGGTGGGCTGCCGTCTATGGGGTCGCACAGAGTCGGACACGACTGAAGCAACTTAGCAGTAGCAGTAGTACACTTAAAAATTTGACAGTAGATTCCATGTTATGTGTTTTTATTACAATAAAAAAGCATAAAAAAGAGATGTTCAATAATTCCCTATACATACACATATGTACACACTCATGCACAGATGTATGTTTAATTTTCAGGAAGCTGCAAAACACAGTTGCTTTACTCTTATTATAATGCTCCCTTAGAATAAACATTACAAGCAGTTTCCTAAAAACCTTATTCCATAGGATTTCTGCTGTCAATATGAGGTGTCTAATTTCCTTCCTCATCCCATTTAATAGTATTCAAAATCTGGTGTGGTGGGAATTGTAGCTCCCTTTTGACAGATAAGAAAGTTGAGGCTTATACATGATAAGAGGGAATAAATAGCATAGTTTGAATTGAAATTAGATATGTGGAGCTCTAGTCCAGGATTCTAACAATTTTTGTCCAAGAGAAAAATTGAGAATTTATATTTATTCACTGGTAACTTGATTTGTTAATATATGACCCTAAATGATAAATGATTTTAGTTGCTTAGATAAGATGCTTATAAATTTCTATGTCATGACTCAACAATGTGCAGGGAAACTAAAGGTCATGATTTCTGCTATTCCTCTAAATGTGATTGCTCTTGAGGACATTAAAGATGTGTAAAGAAAGGAAAATTATATCATTTCCTTTTGATAAATGAAATTAGATTTCTTGAATTCCAAAACTTATTTTTAAAAAAAAGGTTGAATTTCAAAATTTATTTAAAAAAACAAGTATTACAATATTTAATTTAAACTCTTATTTAGGAAAAAACACTGATGTCCTCAAGACTTACATAGATTGGAAAGAAACTTGAAAAATGAGACAAAATTTCGTTCTAAGAACTTGACAAACTCTAAGAGATTCAAAGTTACAATTACAGGTCTTGTATATTGTAAATATAACATAAATATATTGTATTTGTGAAGTACAATGATTTTTCTTTTGGCTCTAAATCTTGCTAATAGCCTCAGCTCTACAGAGTTTTGAGAATTTTCACTCTAGTTCATATAGATATATCTAAGTATAATTTTATAAAGACCTCATGTTCTCAAGATGTAAATAAATGGCCCCCTACAACAATGATTGAAGGCCACCATAAGTCTTTTATCATTCAGCAAAGTGGCACACCACACAGAGAAAATACACAAAAAGTAAAAAATGGCCAAGTCAGCAAAGCTTTGCTACTCAGCCCCTAAGTGCCTACTTAATGAGGCAGCCTGAATAGAGTAACAAAAGACACTGAAAAAACACCAAAGACTTTCTTCAAAAATGATCAAAGGTTTAAAATGACTAAAACTAGTGTTTCCAGTAACGCACCCATGCTCAGTCGTGACAGACTCTTTGGGTTAGGATTTAGATCCCTTGGAGAAGGGAATGGCTCCCCACTCCAGTATTCTTGCCTGGAGAATTCCATGGACAGAGGAGCCTGGTAGGCCACATTCCATAGGGTCGCAAAGAGTCAGATATGACTGAGTAACTAACACTTTCACTTTCACAGTCTACTTAAAATGGCAAAGACTCCCAAATTGTAAGAGATACTTTTTAAAGGTGTATCTAATTTCTTTCCTGATAGCACATGAGATAGCACTTGAAAGCAAAATTTTTAATTACAGAATAAAAAACTGAATTCAATAAGTTGATTCATTTATTTATTATAAATAAAACCATAGATGTTATCAAATCTAATATATTTTAATTTTTCAGGGTTAAATGGGTAGCTGTTTAAGGTAGATGCCAATCACAGAAATCCCTAAAGAAATGAATGTTCTAAGGTGGCCCTGTGTTAGCTTCTCAGTCGTTTCCGACTCTTTGCAACCCTATGTACCATAACCTTCCAGGCTCCTCCGGCCATGTAATTCTCCAGGCAAGAAGACTAGAGTGAGAGAAATAAAATAAGAATGGAATCTCACAGATAGGTGCAGCTGCACCTTCAATTCTAAAAAGATTTGATAGGCTGTAGGACACAAAGCTGAATAAAGTCAAGAAGATCATAAACTAGATCGATTAATCAGAGATTGTGCACAGGGCTCATTAGTTCAGCATGTAGCTAGTAAACTGAAAATAATAATAAAATAATACCTTTAGTTGATGAATTTCATAGGATAAATTTGAGTATAAGGTAGAGTTGCATTAGATCTTCTCTATCCATTCATGCAGTATTATTTTGGATATCTCTTCATAGCTTCATTTCTCAAATTTCTAAGTTATACAGATTTGACATCTTTATGCCTTATATCCTCAATCTAGATTTTGAGAAGCAGAGTCTGTAGCAAACTTTTTTGGAATTTCTCCAAATGTCTGTCATAAGCCATACACATATAATAAATAATATTCCCCAAAGAAAACAGAAAATATGTATTTTTACTATCTCCATAAAATAGTATGATATTTTCTACCATGCAGAGTACATCATGAGAAACGCTGGGCTGGAAGAAACACAAGCTGGAATCAAGATTGCCAGGAGAAATATCAATAACCTCAGATACGCGGATGACACCACCCTTATGGCAGAAAGTGAAGAAGAACTAAAGAGCCTCTTGATGAAGGTGAAGGAGGAGAGTGAAAAAGTTGGCTTAAAGCTCAACGTTCAGAAAACTAAGATCATGGCATCTGGTCCCATCACTTCATGGGAAATAGATGGGGAAACAGTGGAAACAGTGTCAGACTTTATTTTTTTGGGCTCCAGAATCACTGCTGATGGTGACTGCAGCCATTAAATTAAATGACGCTTACTCCTTGGAAGGAAGGTTATGGCCAACCTAGGTAGCATATTTAAAAGCAGAGACATTACTTTGCCAACAAAAGTCCGTCTAGTCAAGGCTATGGTTTTTCCAGTGGTCATGTATGGATGTGAGAGTTGGATGGTGAAGAAAGCTGAGCGCCACAGAATTGATGCTTTTGAACTGTGGCGTTGGAGAAGACTCTTGAGAGTCCCTTGGACTGCAAGGAGATCCAATCAATCCATCCTAAAGGAGATCAATCCTGGGTGTTCATTGGAAGGACTGATGTTGAAGCTGAAACTCCAATACTTTGGCCACCTCATGTGAAGGGTTGACTCATTGGAAAAGACCCTAATGCTGGGTAGGATTGGGGGCGGGAGGAGAAGGGGACGACAGAGGTTGAGATGGTTGGATGGCATCACGGACTCGATGGACATGGGTTTGGGTAGACTCCAGGAGTTGGTGATGGACAGAGAGGCCTGGCATGCTGCAATTCATGGGGTCGCAAAGAGTCGGACACGATTGAGTGACTGAACTGAACTGAACCATGCAGAAAAAATATTTCCTCAATGTAATAATGTTATATTATAAAAATATATAATAATAGTATGCTTTGCTATACTAATAAGGTGCATTAAGTGAAGTTGCTCAGTCATGTCCGACTCTTTGCGACCCCATGAAGCCTACCAAGCTTCTCTGTCCATGGGATTTTCCATGGCAAGAGTACTGGAGTGGGTTGCCATTTCCTTCTCCAGGGGCTCTTCCTGACTCACGGATCGAACCCGGGTTTCCCGCATTGCGGGCAGACGCTTTACCCTCTGAGCCATCAGGGAAGCCCACAATAAGGTGCTTTAGTCATGTCCAACTCTTTGCAACCCCATGGACCATAGCCACTAGGCTCCTCTGTCCATGAGATTTTCCAGTCAAGAACACTGCAGTGGGTTGCCATTTCCTTCTCCAGGGGATTGTCCCAACCCAGGGACTGAAACTGTGTCTCTTGAGTCTCCTGCATTGGCAGGCAGATTCTTTACCACTAGTGCCATCTGAGAAGTCTTATAATAACAACAGTAACAAAAATAACAACTAAGGCTGACTGGGCACCTAATTTTGCTAGGAAATACTATTGGCCCTTTTTAGAAATGATGAAAACATATCTAGGGGCTTCTCTGGCAATCCAGTGGTTAGGACTTTGCCTTCCAATGCAGGAGTATGAGTTCCATCCCTGGTCAGGCAGCTAAGATTCTACATTCTTTGTGGCAAAAAAACAAAAGCAAATTTGTAACAAATTCAATAAAGACTTTAAAAAATGGCCCACATCAAAAAGTCATTAAATAAAGAAAATGAACAATGAATTAATAATGAAAATGAATAATATTAATAAACAATGACTTACTTAGCTGACAGTATCCACTGAACCGGTAAATGTTAGAGCTAGGATTCAGATCCAGACTTTCTGACCATAAATTCCATCCTGTTAACCAGCATGAAACAGTATATACATTGTTGTGTTTCCATGTCTGGCTTGCACATTTCCATTATTAATCTTAGATTGGAAAGAGATATAAAGCAAGGATGCAACACGGGTAATAAAGACATCAAAAAGTCACATAGTAAAGATCAGAAAGGAAGATTACTAAAGGTAACTTTAAAGCATGATAAAGAGTATAATATAGAATAAGCAGGAGTGATTCCACTCATGAGCTTCATGTACTCTATATGTTACCCAACACCATTTCTACTTTTTGGTTCATTGACTTTCACTTAAATGTGTAAATAAGGACAGATACATTACTAGAATCAAGCTTTGGAATACTAATTACTCACTCTGTAAATTTTAAACAGCATATAAACCTGAATATGCATCATAAATCAAATTTTAAAATTATAGGAATAGATAGGTACAGATACATAGCATAGATAATTTCTGAACACAACATACTTTTGTGAGTGAAGATATTTTTATAACTGGATAGAAAACCAAATGATTGAAGAAATCAGAAACTAATGCATACACACATCAACCTCCCTCTTTCAGATGACTAATTACTTGCTGCTTTCTTCTATCTAAATGAATATGTGGACACACAGAGCTGGCAATGCATAGGCATGCTGCTTAAGTCAACTGTAACCAATGGAAGGGCCATTTCTGGGCCTTTCTACTGCCTCAGCGGAAGAACACTCGGCCTGAACCAGCTTCCATGGTGATCTGACTCCAGAGAGTGGAAGGACAGTCAGTGTCCGATCCAAAGGCATCTGGGGCCACAGCTACAGTGGCCATGAGCATTGGAAGAAGCATCACAAAAACAGTCCAACAGGACTGAGTCACATGCTCACTTTGTTGAGAAAACCAGAAACGGCTCCAGAGCGTGATCTATGAAATTTAGCTGTATATAATTGTGTTAAGTGATTTCCATCACCTCGCTTGCCTGTTTTTTAATGAGTAATTTGCATGTATGAGTTTTATTTATTTCTATACAAACTCTGAAACAATGGTTGTGTGTGCATGTGTGTTTAGTCACTCAGTCGTGAACAACTCTTTGTGACCCCCATGGGGTGTAGCCCTCCAGGCTCCTCTGTCCATGGAATTTTTCAGGCAAGAATACTGGAGTGGGTTGCCATTTCCTACACCAGGGGATCTTTCCAACCCAAGGATCGAACCCGCATCTCTTGTGTCTCCTGCACTGGCAGGTGGATTCTTTACCACTGCACCACTACCTCACTATTATCAGAGAGAAGTTAATTGTTTGGCATTTTATACAAATGAAGCCTCATTTGAAAAGAAATGTCCATAGTTGGGCACTTATTATAACCATCAGTTATGAAGAATCCAACAGGCAAAACTAAGATTATAAGCACCTTTAGGTCACTGTAAACATATTTTGACGAGGGTACCAGATTAATACTTATCTTACTGGAGTCTCTATTCTAATTATTAACAGAAGTGGCCTTTCATCGGAAACGCTTTTTGGACCTCAACATGTGTTGGTCCTGAACTTACCAGAGACCAGCATCTTCCTTCTTCCTAATATAAAGATAGGGCTTTCAATGCATTTTACTTTAGAGGGAGCCTGGGTATGCTTAGAATGGTGCTTTCTAGAAACAATGAGTATTTTAACAAGTGGAACAAATCCACAAGGGAAAACATTATATGATAAACATACAATGGTATGTTCCGTCTACTTAAATCTTCCCTTAGTCCAGCATTCTTTTTTTCACTTGGCTTTCCTTTAGTCTCTGCTGCTTATTTTCACAAAAATCTCTCTCTCTGAAAAGGAGATTGTGGCTTAAAGGGTATACGAACGCTAGACATGATAAAATGCAATATTAGAAAACAATATAAGACATCTAAACCAGAGTTTGCTTTTACTATGCTCAAGTTACAGGTGGTTTAAATGACCTGGAGGTTGAAGAAGAGATGCATGTAGTCTTAATTCAAAAGAACTAAAAGCTTTTTAATGGAGTTATACGTTTTGAAAAAAATAAAGAGGGAGAGGGAGGGAGAGAAGGAGAGGAGGCAGAATGAGCTCGCTGTAAATAGCTCTACAAATAGTCCACCGGAGAAAGGATAAAACCAAATACAGGAGGCGATGAATAAGAAAACAAGAAGATCACACTTAAGGGGAAATAACCTTAGCTCTATTTGTTGGCACAGAGCCTGAGGAGTAGAAGACTAATCAGAAAGTTACTGAGCACTGATTTAGTGGTTGCTTAGTGGCCACTAGGGTAGCCGTTTTTATCTAAGACCAGAAATGAAGACATCTGTTCTGCAAACCTAAAGATTAAAGAGAGCTTAGTCCATGACCAGTGTTAAAGATGAGAGCCTAGAATTGATAAAAAGAGGACAGTAGCATCCTCAAGCAGACTGTCAAACATTGCTTGCCTGCATCTCACTGGATATAACCAAGTAACTACATCTGATGAACTACAAGCAATTATAGTTTCCACTCTGCAATTTCCTCCCACTGTGAGAAGAAGGGTTCCAGGACAACAGGACAGCTTCAGACCCCTGGGAGAGATAGAGAGAAGTAACAGACAGGCATCTAGGGCTTAAAAGGATAGCTGCCTTCTTTGGCTCTCGGGGGATGGTAATAAAAAAAATTATCACTAGATTCACAGCAGTGGGGATTCCAGCTAAAAGCTTCCAGTCTGTGGATACCTCCTCCCTCCGAGGTCCCTTGTCCCACTGACATCCTGGCTAATCTTCTTTAGGCAGCTTAAGAAACAAGACTGACAGGATAGCAGAAGTGTCTGCCCTTCAGCTACCCTTGACACCACACTCCATGCCACAGGCAGAGATAGGGTCCTAGATGGGATTCCTTCCAGTTTTAAGTTACAATTTCAAGATCTGTTCAAAGTTCTTGCCCCTTGCCCCAGATTTTAAAAGCAAAATGATGAGAAAAGAAAATTAGCCCAATACTCTTCTTACTTTCACTGATTTCCTTAGAGTCAAGGAAAGATAAATTTAACATCGTTACATTAATAGCGAAGACGGAATTTCTCATGACACTAGTTATGTACAGACAACAACAGTCAGGGCAGAGGCCATAGCAAAAATAAATAAACAAATAAAATATAAATTTAAAAAATAAGCAAAAAAAAAAAAGAAAAACCCCAACCGATGGACAATCTTCTACTTCAGTCCAGAGGCATGGGATGGGGTTAGGTCACACTAACAAGAGTGAAGAATACATGAGTCTCTGAGGCTCCCACTGGTAATTCTAATGCAAAGTCACAGAGGGTCTGCAGATGACAGTGGGATTCTAAGTGAGTTTGATGTTTCTCAGAATGCTTTGCATTTTGAGCTTTGTTGCATACCGAGACAGTTCAATTAGCAATTATTTCCACAATGCACAATGTCTAGTGACTTCATTTCTTTGAGAAGTGCAAAGTGACACAGTATTTGACAAGGATTTTTATTCAGTTTGTTGTTTTATAAGGTCATTGTGTTGAAATGGAATCAAGAAATATCATGGTACAAATGTTCTGATCAACAAAAATTGAATAACTTAAAAATTCTTAGAAACAACTTTTTAAACTATGTTTAAAGGTAGCTGCCAGAAAAAGAAAAGCTGACTCAAAGAAATTTTGCCAAGTATATTAGATTAGTTCATTTAATCCACTGCCAAGAGCTAGAACAAGGAAAACACTCAAATCATTTCTAGAAATACAAATAATGTGAAGTACTGTCTTTCTAATATGTTACAGAATTACACCAAAATTCGAGAGAGCCCGAACAAAGAACACACGTTCTTGTCTATGTGCATGTCAGAGACACTCTACCAGGACTTTGTTTTTGATAACTTTTCTATTAATTTGTTTATTAAACTATGGTTGTGTAATACTAATATATTTCTAAACACTTGTAAGTAATTTCTACTGGTACCTATGGGGGAAGGGAAGCAAGATAAATCATATTAACATCCATTTACCAGATGTAAAAATTGGTACAAAGAAGACAAGTGAGTTTCAACATCACAAAGAACATTGGCAGATTCAAACTTGAACTCAGTCTTCTACTTCTGCTTTTAAGCCTTAAGAGTCAGTAAGCTGTAGGGCATCCAAAATGTTATTTATTTGACAAGAGCGCCAAACAGGTAACAGCTGCCCAGAATCAAGTCCAGGAAAAAACAAGTTTTAGAATCACAAATTAAGTCTATGTTAGACATAAAATTTTTGCTTCATAATGAAGAGAGTCTGTGCAAAAGCATTTTGTTTCTGAAGTGATTTTAAGTGTTCTGGACAGAGCTGAATCTTTTTTGACTTGAAGTATGTTGTATTTGGGAGAAGGAAATGGCAACCCACTCCAGTATTCTTGCCTGGAGAATCCCAGGGATGGCGGAGCCTGGTGGGCTGCCGTCTATGGGGTCGCAGAGAGTTGGACACGACTGAAGCGACTTAGCAGCAGCAGCAGCAGCAGCAGTATCTTGTATTTGAAATACATTAGGATATTTATAAGAAAAAAGTAAACACTCTATCAAGAATAATCATCAGCTGATTTTTTGGGGGGGTGATTAGAATCCATTTAATAACTATTGGCTTTCAAAATGCAGCTTTCTAAGACATATACTACTATGAAAAGTAATTATTTTTAAAAAGTACTGTTGAGGTGTATGTATCTTTTCAAATTATTGTTTTATCCAGATATATACCCAGGAAAGGGACTGCTGGGTAATATGGTAGTTCTATTTTAGTTTTCAAAGGAATCTCCATACTTTTCTCCATAGTGGCTATACCAATTTATATTCCCAACAACAGTGTAGGAGGGTTAATTGTAGCACTATATACAATACAAGATATGGAAGCAGTGTTCACCAACAGAGAAATGGGTAAAGAAGATGTGGTACATCTATATGATGGAATATTACTTCAGTCGTTAAAAGAACAAAATAATGTCATTTGTAGCAACATGAATGAACCTAGTGATTTTCATACTGAGTGAAATAAGTGAGACGCAGAAAGACAAATAACATATGATATTGCTTGTATGTGGAATCAAAAAAAAAAAAGGATGCAATGAACTTCTTCACAAAAGTCATGGATGCAGAAAACAAACTTACAGTTACCAAAGGATAAGCAGGAGAAGGGATAAATTGGGAGATTGGGATTGACATAAACAAACTATATGAAAGCAGAGAACTAATAAGAACCCGCTGTGTAGCACAGGGAACTCTACTCAATATTCTGTAATGGCTATGTAGGAAAAGAATCTAAAGACAAAAGAATAGATATGTGTATATGTATAACTGATTAACTCTGTTGTATACTTGAAACTAACACATTATAAATCAACTGTACTCCAATAATTTTTTTAAAGTAACGTGAGCTGAGATTTGTCTCTGCTGATGCTCATATGAGGCCCACAGTAGAGAGCTCAAGATTCCAGATAGTTCTTCTGGGTTCATGTTGTATAACTGGGCCTACTGAATTTGGATCAGTCTTTAACATTAACAAGTTGAACAGAGACAGAGTAAAAGATCACTGGAAAATAGATATGGAAGGAAAACACACACCTTTTAATTAAGCACACATTTAATGACTGCTTACTCCATGTCGGGCACAATGCTAATTGCTGGAAATACAAAAATCAATACTGAGAAGGTTGCAATTTAACAGGAGGGTGTGAAACAAATGCAGTAGAAAGAGTGCTTCTATTCAAAAGTCTTTTGCCAGATTACGACAGTGGCAATATTCAATATCTCCGTTTTTAAATGATTAGGTAGGAATATAACTAACTCATCATTTTGTTGTAATTAAGAAGAAATTGCATATGAAGAATATTTTATACTTTAAAACACTATGTGTGACATAATCCCTTGCCATGCCTACCAAATACGGTACCTAAAACACTTCACTGAATTTATACTTATATTGCTCCCGTTCCACTCTATTGCATGGCTCTTTAAGGTACTGGCTGTTTACAAACACGATGCTTTGCAGAACAGACACGTAGTAGGCAACCAGTCATTATAAATTAAAATGTTTTGAAATGTACAAGAAAAGAACGTTGAAACTACTTGGTAGTAAAAGAAAAAGGTAGGATTCTAGCTAGTACCTTGAAAAGAGAATAGGAATTTAGTAGATAATTGAAAGCTGGCAAAACAATTACCGACCTGCAAACTATCAACATGCAAAAAAAAACAAACAAACCACCACACCTTTTTCCTCGGATGTTGTAATCCTGGGTCTGTTTTATCTTTTGATTTCCAGCATGAGAAGAGTGATCAGGTCCAGGGAAGACAATCCTAATAACTTACCATTTGGCAGGTAATAGAGGATGCACATTAAAAGGCGAGTGCCAAAGAGGTGTCAGTAATGGATGGAGGGCATTGATCAACAGGTCGACTGTGTCTCTAATTTGAGGAAAGTTTCCTTATGTGGAAATGAGAAAATGATCTCAAAGTCTTTGAACAACTCTTGGGAAATATAGTATGCACTTCTAGAAGTTCAATTTACTCATTAAAGTTTTAATATGATTTTTCACCATTCATAATGGAAATCTGTTAATGTTAATTGAGTTTTCCAAAATGATTAACCAGGCTTTCTGGAGCAGTTTGCACAGTGATAAGTCTACCTGAAATTTTATTAAGTTTTTATTAAATCGTATCTCTTAGCTATACAACAGGGTAATCTTCTTTGATATAAAGTATGAATCACAAAAGTTAAAGGTTGTTCAATAATAACTTTCCTGTCTTTATAAAGGAATTGTGAAGTCTCAATTGTAGATATCATACACTGTAAGAATATCCTCTATTCTAATAGCTTTGATGGGAAAACACAATCAAAATGGATAGACACATCAAAGGCATATTCCAATTGAGGAAAGAAGTAGACTGAAAATATGTAACTTAGAAAAATAAGGTGGGTATTATAAAATATCTGAAAACTCACATAAGACTAAAAAAATACCAAGTGTAATACAGAGATTAGAAATGTTCATTATTAATAACTGACAGCTCTACATCCTCAAACTGTGGCTAGGACATTAAGCTCCTTGATGGCATAAACTTGGACTGTTTGCAATCAGCATTTAAAACAGTACCTATGATTTCAGTGAATCATGCCTGAACTTAAGGGCAAAAAACGACCTAGGTGAAACCAACTAAGTACCCTATCTGGTTGGAGCTGCCAATAGCCATATTATCTCCTTTTTTCCCAAGAAACTATTTCCAAGAACAGAAGCACATAGAGGAAAGTAATGCTAAGAAATGGAGAGATAAGTCTGTAAGCCCCTTTCTGTTTTGTAAGTAAAGTTCATTTGTATCTTTTCTTTTAGATTCCACATGTAAGGGATGTCATTAGAGAATGTACTTACAGATGCGGGGGCAGGGGAAGGGTGAGGGAAGGGATAGTTAGGGAGTTTGGGATAGACATGTACACACTGCTGTATTTAAAATGGATAACCAACAGGGACTTGGTGTACAGTGCAGGGAACTCTGCTCAATGCTATGTGGCAGCCTGGATGGGAGGGGAGTTTGGGGGAGAAAGGATACATGTGTATGTACGGCCCTTCACTGTTCACCTGAAACTATCACAGCGTTGTTAACCAGCTATACTCCAATATGAAACAAAAAGTTAAAAAGTAAATTAATTTTAAAAAGAAAAGGAAAGATAACATTTTAAAATATAATTTTGGGGACTGGGTCTAAAGCCATTTTATAATTTTAAATTTCTGAATTTTGTGAGCCAATAAATTCCCTTTGAATTTCAAGCCAGTTTGAGGTATTTACATCATTTATTTCGCTATCATGAGAGAAAGACTCCTGGTTAATACATATGCAAACATGATAAATATACAGTCTCCTTTAAGCTAACATAGAAATATAGTTAGTGTAATATTAGGGCAACAGTAAGATTTCTCCATTATGCTTTTCACTGTCTCTGGAACTTTAAAAATGACTTACATTGTGCTATTAAGTTTCTAAAATTGTATCATAAAATCTTATAAATATAAAAAATATAAACTAGATTTAAAATTCAAATATCCTAGAAAGAGGTAGTGCTATTATAGAAACTCACAGATGAGTGGGAAATTACTAGGTATGCTAAGGGTCTTTGATCTGATAGTATAGGTCATAGAGAACAGACAGAAGAGAGGTTCATTGCAACGTGGGAAATAAAAAAATCCATTACACAATTTCTTTAGTTCATTTAGACTTTTTTGGAATACACTTCTAGCCAATCTAGTTTACTAATGTCCAGTTTGTTACAATGCAGTTCAGTTCACTTTACTTTAGCAAATATTGAGAGTTGACTTTTTATTATTGTTACCCTTAGCTATTAATGAGTATATAAAAATCTACTGACTCATTAACAGGAGCATTTTACCATGAAAAAAAGCTGGTAATTTTTGCTATTTAAATGGCAGTTTTTATGGAATTACATGAATTCTTTTAAAGGATTTAAGAGCAACAATTGTTGGATTATCATGGGACTTCCAGAGTCATGTGTACCCAATATTATTTTGGAAATCAAACAGGAATCAGAGCAGCTGGACCAAATAGCATCTCGGATATGGTAGCTTTCATTTGTGCTTCAAAGTGTGTGTAAACTTTGTTAACAATACCTTATAAACTCCAGATTGGCACTACTGCTAGTAATCCAATCTATGTGAATCACTTCTCAATTATTTTTAAGTGCTACACACATATAAGCATGAATATATACATACACACAAGCATGTCTCTAATCTTAAAGCTTTTAAATAGATTTAAATATTAATAAAACTAACAACTCCAATACTTTGGCCATCTAATGTGAAGAGCTGACTCACTGGAAAAGACTCTGATGCTGGGAAAGACTGAGGGCAGGAGGAGAAGGGGGCAACAGAGGATGAGATGGTTGGATGGCATCACCAACTCTATGGACATGAGTTTGAGCAAACTACAGGAGATAGCAAAGGACAGGGAAGCCTGGCTTGCTGCAGTTCATAGGGTTGCAAAGAATCCAACACGACTCAGTGACTAAACAAGAACCAAACTAACAGAGAAGAAAGTTCTTTATCCAATTTAAAAAGCAACAATGAACAAGAGACATGAAAACAGAATAGAAAAGATCTCAGTTGAACATTATTTTAATGTGTTCATTCAATACATGTTTAATTGATAGTCTATGACTTAGATTAATCTCAAAATGGCAGGGATCTCACCGAGATCATCCATTCCATTCTTTCAGCATTACAAGTGAGAGCAATGACACACAGAGAAGGCAGTGTGTGTAGGAGGTAATTCAAATGATTGTTGGCAAGATTAGTAGTATTAAAATAAAATCCTGTGGTCCAACTGTCTTTTTACTTTATAAGTGATTTATTCTGCAGAAAACATCAGTTTTCTTCTGTTCACAAATCATTTTTCTATTGTCAGGAGCTTATTTTATTTACAAAAGTACTGCTGTTTCAATGATTTTTAACCTTTTAGAATTGTCAAAAAAGGAATTCTACCCTCTCCTGACCAAGGTGTGCATATATGTCTAAAACCAGGCCAACTGGACTTATTCTCTCAGGAATTTGAACTCTCCTAGTTTGTGTGCAGAAAAGGAAAATGTTACAAATTTTTTGCAAAATTTTTATGATTTCTTATAAAGTTAAACACGCCTTGCCATATGACTCAGTGAGCTCACTCCTAGATGTTTACCAAAGAAAATGTAAATATACGTCTACAAAACAATCTGTATGCAAGTGTTCAAGACAGTTTTATTCAGAATATCTAAATATCAAGGATGAATTCTATAACAACTGATGAATGGATAAATAAATTGTGATAAATCCATAAAATGGAATACTCTTCCAAAATAGAAGTAAATAAATTACTGATATATGCAATACGTGGGTGAACTTCAAAAATATGTTAAGTAAAAGGACACTCAATCTTAAATACTCCATAATTCCCCTTATAGGCTTCCCTGGAGGCTCAGCGATAGAGAATCTGTCTGCAATGCAGGAGATGCAGGTTTGATCCCTGAGTTGGGAAGACGCCAGAGAAGAAAATGGCAACCTAGTTCAGTATTCTTGCCTGGGAAATCCCATGGACTGCAGTCCATGAGGTTGTGAAAGAGTTGGACATGACTCAGCAACTAAGCAACAATTTCACTTATATAACATTGTGGAATAATAATAAAAGAAATTTAGAGACAGAAAACAGTTCAAGTTTTGCAGGAGCTAGGAAAGGAGAAAGGGATCAAAGATGCATGAGAAAACTGTATGAATAGGGAATGCTCTAGATTATAAGGAATATTTATATTGTTGTGGTGGATATGTTCTGTGTGCTAAGTCACTCAGTCGTGTCCAACTCTTTGCGACCCCATGGACTGTAGCCCACCAGGCTCCTCTGTCAATGGGGATTCTCCAAGCAAGAATACTGGAGTGGGTTGCCATGTGGTGGATATAGGACTATTTATATGTATTGATCAAAAAAAAATTCTGTAACTGGACTCTAATCTCTAATGCTTTTTAACTTATAAATGCGTTCTCACCTTTCAAGTTCCAGTTCAACCATCCATCACTTCTTTTGGAAAGCCCTTAATCCCTAACTTACCATTTCCATCTCTTTCTTCTCAAGCTCTTGTCACATATTTTCTTTCTTACCTTATGGCATTGTATATGATTTTATTCCTTTCATTCTAGTCTGTAAGTACTCTGAGGGCAGGAATAACCTCTCATTACTCCTTTTATCCATGACATGTGATATAAGTATGCCATATGCAGGCACTTACTTAAATTTTATTTAATGCATGAGTGATTAAGGGGATGAGTCAAAGTGAAATACAAATCCATGAGTTCATACAATTCTGAAACTATGAAAATATGAAATTAGAAGGACATCTCTGACAGCTTAATGTGGGAAATGGAACTTGGAGCCAAAAAATAAAGAATCATCATCTTCCTTTTACAGATGAATAGACTGAGATTAATCAACTTGGTCATGTACACAACTCACAAGGAATCCAGATTTACATCTAGGAGAGTCTGACTCCAATGGCCCTGATTTTAGTTACTCTGCTTGGTCAGTGAGTTGAAGCCATCTCAGCCTGCTCATCCCTATTGGGAGATGCCCCAGGAAAAGCATGAGGGTAGCTGTAGGGAGAAGGAAGAAAAGATGGATGACAACACACGGATGATGCATCTAAAGGCACAGAGAGGGCTGGGGAGTGATGGTCTCAGGGAAGCCTGGAGAAACATGTGACTGGAAGATAAGAGGAGTGTGGGAGTTA
Source organism: Giraffa tippelskirchi (assembly GCF_054371585.1). NCBI lineage: Eukaryota > Metazoa > Chordata > Mammalia > Artiodactyla > Giraffidae > Giraffa > Giraffa tippelskirchi. Next base: position 109,816,116 of record NC_137278.1, on the reverse strand, counting down.
ATTACACAACCCAGACTCCTCCAGGCTAGGAGAAATTACAGAAGAAGGATACCAAGATGTGCTGACTGCTCTGGGAGAAAGAAACTGGGTCAGAAGGAGGAAAACGCAGCTCTGCACTAAGGGAAAGAGTCAGTTGCCAGAGGGAGGATCCCACAAGAACCTTTCAATTGTGTAACCAAAGATGAAGCTAATAAGCATAAATAATCAGTTAAATGAACTAGCAGTAGTTGGAAATAACTGTACAATGCACACGAGTTAGTAATAAAGCACAATCGCTTCCATTATGCTTGCATTCAAGCAACATCAGATTATCAACAGGTGAACACATGAGTGTAGGAAGCCTATCCACACATCACTCCATGTCATTACTCATCCAGCAAAGGTATTTGCATCTATCATGTCTCAGGCACACAAATAGTCACCAAGGATAACAGGAAGAAAGAGGAATGGTCCCTGCACTCAATGAGCTCAGAGTCTTGCCACAAGTCTCAAAGAAGAAAGAATAGGAGTGTCACATCATGCATATCCTAGAGAACCAGAAGATTCTCACTCAGAAACAACACAGAAAAGCCGCTGTAGGTATGTTTGGGAATTTTAAAAATATCTTCAGGGAAAGGTTCATGACTTACCAGAAATTCCTACTTGGGATGGAGCTAGTGCCACTTGTAAGGAAGCCAGAAAAAGTTTCTAAAACCAGGAAGCACCCAGCTAAGGGACTTTCTGTGTTGGCCACAGTTCTTACAGAAAATCCAGAAAGTATAGATGGTGCTCAAGTCCTCATGTACTCCAGTAACTACGGGGCTCTCCGATAGATGGCATCATGCCTTACTGCTCAAGAGTGAACATGGAAACATCTGAAAATTCTCCTAGTACTTCTCATCCTGTGAATGGTAAAAGAGGCCCATGAGCACCACCTCCTCTCTACCCTACACCTACAGTTCCAAACCCAGGGCATGGCTATGGGAGGCTGGCTGCCAAGAACAAAATGTGCTGCAGGATGAGGAGGTTGTCTCAGCGCATGTTACCCGGAGCACCCGCCTATGGAGAGCAGTGCCTGAGGTAGAGGCAGTTTCCAGGGGAAGATGGGAAAGATCAGTGGGTACAGACATTGTTGTTCTACCTCATTACTATTCCAACTTCTCCAAAGGCTAGCCTGATGTGTTAATCACTTATTTCTGTTAAGCAAATCACAAGCTTAGTGGCTCAAAATAACATGCTTCTTATTTCACAATCACCACTGTCAGCAGACCAGGCAGACTAGACTCTGCTTCAGGGTCTATCCCAAGGTTGCACTGAAGGTGTTGTCCAGGGCTGGGGTCTCACCTGAAGGCTCAACTGGGGAGAAATCTGTTTCCAAACTCACATGGTTGTCAGCAAAATTCAGTTCCTTCCAGGCTGTTGGACTGAGGACTTCATTTCTTACTGGCTGTTGACCAGATGCCCCCCTTTCAAATCCAAGAAGGCTCACCTTAATTCAATACCAGTAATAGTGTTACATGGGCAAAGGATGTCTTTTTGGGCTACAGGCCCAGATTATTTAAAGTGGGAGCAGATCTTTTTTGGGAAGTAGTAGCCATAGGTTTTCTTCCTTTTAATTTCTATACTGATGAAATGTGAGTTTTATATTCATTCAACAAATATGTATTTCTTTAAGAGTATTGTTTTAAGTTTAGGAAATACACTGGCATCAAAACAGACAAAGGTGTGTCTCTAAAAAAACCTACATTCCAGTAGGGGACAAGCTCCTAGATGATTTGGAGATCTGATCAAAGATTATATTTATTGTGTGTTTACTGGGTGCCCGACAATGGACTGTTTTACATGCATTTTACCATTAAATATCTCTTCTACTCAATATATATAATTTGATTTCCTTATATATTAGATAGGGCTTCCCAGATGACTCTGGTGGTAAAGAATCTGCCAGACAATGCAGGAGACGCAAGAGTTGCAAGTCTCTCTCTGGGTCAGGAACATCCCCTGGAGGAGGAAATGGTAATTCACTCTAGTTTTCTTGCCTGTGAAATTCTATGGACAGAGAAGCCTGGTGGGGCTACAGTCCATGGGGCCACAAAGAGCACACTCTAGCCTAGCTTAACTTTATATATTAGATACTATTCCACATCCAGTTTAGAGTAACCTATCTGTGGTAGCATAGTAAGCTGGGGGTATATATGTTTTGATCTCTGGTCACTTTTGATTCCAAACTCTATAATTCACTAACTCTCACTATATACCACAATTAGTTCAGAGAGCCATCGTTTGGGAAATACATGAACAGAACCATGAAAAAGATTAAAGTATTAGACGTTGACAAAGACCCGAATCAAACTTTAAACAGGTTACTCGGAGGCCTCTCCTTGACCAGGCCTTGTCCTTGGGCCCTGTCAAAGCTCAGCTGCAGCAACAATTCTACTAGGTCCATTTAGTGAAAGTCCCTCAACCCTTGATATCTGACCACTCTGCCTGACCTCAGCAAGAATCCTCCCGTTCCCTTGATGCCTCCTCTGAGTCTTTTCTCTCCACTGACTATAATACCCCTCCTTGTCCTTGCCGCATTCAAAGTTGGGTCTAACTCTCCCCCTTATTGTGAAATCTTGACATGTATCACAACAGTTCTGAATGAAGTCTTCCTCGCCATTTTAACAAGTGTCTGAACAACTTTTTCTTTAAAAAACATTAAGTATATAAGTATCTAGGAGGGCTAGGCAAACCAGAGATGGCTCAAAGAGAGGCCATTTATGTTAAAGGAAGTCTGGTAGTTGGTTTTTATTTGTAAACATGTGGTATGGACACTGAAATTGGTTGTTGTGCATGACAGATTATAGACTCAGAGAAAGAAGGGACTCTTTTTATAACTATCCCTGGGGTAGAAAATATTAGCCATGACAACATTTAATCACAGAATTCTATTGCAGGTACAAGGAGTCTGGAAGAGAAAACTGCTATATATAGGAATAGAGATCACAGACACTATAAAGCTTGATAATAAGGAAAGAGTGGGGAATTGCACTGCAGTAGCAAAACCTCAGGGACCTGCATGGTGTCCCCATGATTCTGCTGATAAGAGACACAGTATCCTAAGTATTTCTCATGTATCCTATTAGAACATCATGTGACCTGGAACTAAAGATTGTAAGCAGAGGTAGGTGCTCTTCCATTTGAAGGACATTAAAAAGGGTACCTAGAGAAATAAACTAAACTCTGCAATCCAGAAAGCCATAGAGCATAATGCCTTTTGGGGAGAAGAGTGCAAGTCTAGAGCAGGAGATAAAATGGATATTTTTTGTGAGCATAGCTACCAGGACAATAATACTATGAACCTGGTATTTTCAAGGCTAATCGGGTATGGAAGATGGTAACAGGTGTTGCCCAATAGCATAAGAATAAGTAAAATATTCTGTTCAGCCCCATGACTCCAGCAAAACAGTTCAGTTCAGTCGTTCAGTCGTATCCGACTCTTTGTGACCGCATGAATCACAGCACGCCAGGCCTCCCTGTCCATCACCAACTCCCGGAGTTTACCCAAACCCATGTGCATTGAGTCGGTGATGCCATCCAACCATCTCATCCTCTGTTGTCTCCTTCTCCTCCTGCCCTCAATCTTTCCCAGCTGCTGCTCCTGCTGCTGCTAAGTCACTTCAGTCGTGTCCGACTCTGCGCGACCCCATAGACAGCAGCCCACTAGGCTCTGCCTTCCCTGGGATTCTCCAAGCAAGAATACTGGAGTGGTTTGCCATTGCCTTCTCCAACGCACGAAAGTGAAAAGTGAAAGTGAAGTCGCTCAGTCGTGTCCGACTCTTCATGACACCATGGACTGCAGCCTACCAGGCTCCTCCGTCCATGGGATTTTCCAGGCAAGAGTACTGGAGTGGGGTACCATTGCCTTCTGTCTTTCCCAGCATCAGGGTCTTTTCAAATGAGTCAGCTATTCACATCAGGTGGCCAAAGTACTGGAGTTTCAGCTTCAACATCAGTCCTTCTAATGAATACCCAGGGCTGATCTCCTTTAGGATGGACTGGTTGGATCTCCTTGTAGTCCAAGGGACTCTCAAGAGTCTTCTCCAACACCACAGTTCAAAAGCATCAATTCTTTGGCCAAAGATGTACCGTCTGAGCTACAGGGAAGTTTGCATCCTTATCATAGTTATAATTCCTTGATTAGCATCTGTCTCTCTGAAGAGAACATAAGTTTTATATGGACATAAATATATTCTTGCCTTTTAAAGTATATATTTTTGCACACTAGTATCTCTCTTGTGCATAACAACACTTGAAAACAACCCAAAAATGAATGGCTGAATTAGCTAATGAAATACAATTACTATACCTTTACATTAATAGCTAAACATGCTTCTTTGTTTAGCTATTTGGGCTTCCCTGGTGGCTCAGAGGTTAAAGCATCTGCCTGCAATGCAGAGATCCAGGTTTGATCCCTGGGTCAGGCAGATCCCCTGGAGAAGCAAATGGCAACCTGCTCCAGTATTCTTGCCTGGAGAATCCCATGGAGGGAGGAGCTTGGTAGGCTACAGTCCACGGGGTCTCAAAGAGTAGGACACGACTGAGCAGCTTCACTTTCACTTTGTTTTAAGCATTGACTATAGCTCAGAACTATCACTAATAATGGTGATGGATGGTGATGGGAAGCATCTGTTGGACCCACCATGAGTAGCACACAGTGCCAGATCCAAAGAATAGAGTATACCACATTCAATAAAGTGCTTCAACAAATTCATCTGATCCTTACCACCAGTAAAGGTTGGTAATAATGCCATTTCCTCATTACAAATTTGACACACTACAGGCTACAGGGGAAATTATTTACTAAATATTGTGGAGCTATTAAATGGTGGAACAGTGCCTTTGACCCAAGTTCTTTGAGTCCTAGTCCATTTCTCAGAAATAGCAGTGAGTACTTATATGCTAAAACTATAAATGTAAAATATTTCATTACGGATATCATATAAATAAAATCTTTAAAATATAATCATTGTACCCCTATATAACAGACTCATTGCATAAACAGATAAATTTCATACTTTCAGCCCTCCTATTCTTGTCTTTCATTTACATATTCCAATGTAATGTTTATTTGAGACACAATATTAGGCAAAGAAAGTTCCCACCTAGGCTGTACTAGACTCCCTGGAGAGAGCTTAATACAAATACAGAGGAACAGTCAGCACTGAAGATGAACGTTTGGCATCGTTGCTAATGGTGATACCATGATGCACAAGGTACAGTCCCTATAGTAAATGAACTTAGAGTTTAATAAGTTAAATATATATGTGTGTGTTTATTAAAATTTGATGTAATAAAGTAATATGGGTAAGACCTTAAGTACTTTGAATTCTGACAGATCTGCGTTCAAATCCCAGATTCTCCAATCACAATGTGGGGAAAGTTACTTTCTAAGCCTCAATGATTTCTTCTATAAATGACAATGTAAAAACCAAACTCATAGGATTATATCTAATTTATATTAGCAATCATTCAAAAATGGAAACACTAGTAAGATACCGCTTAATATAGGTACTGCATTACATGAAAATTCAAAAAAGGAAAAGCTACATTTATCATAAAGGGTCATTATCATTAATGCCCAGCCATTCATATGAAGTTGTATTAATATTAACAAACTAAAATAAACAAAACACAGATGTCACAAGATTTTTAATTAAAAGTATGAAACAAGTGATTTTTAATTAAAAGTATGAGACAAATTACTTTTTCAAAGAATCACTTTCAGCTTCACAATAGTACCCAAAATATTCCATGTTACATGTTTTGTGGGGACTTCCGCTCAGGAAATCACACTGTACTGCTTTCTATAGGGGTGATGCCAGACCCCGCCATCTAAGTTGCCACTGTGATAAGGAAACTGTTAAAGATTCAGATAAACCAAACAGAAATAAAGGATGCCATTTACAAGGGAATGTCACACCATAATTGAATTCTAAAGCCATAATTCCTGACAATAATTGAGTTGTTAATAGCTCTAAAAGACCTTGCTCTAGAATGGTCAAGTCCCTCCTGACCAACTTGCCACCTGCTGCCCCATCTTATGATATTTAACCATTTGGTTTCCTCTGCTCCTGCTTTATTTTCACTTCAAAACTGTAACTGCATATTTTTAAGTGCTATTTTAAATGCTCTTAATTTTAAAACAAACACGATAAGAAAGATGTTCACTCATGTGATTCTTATCAGAATAATATTACTTGCTCCCTTTTAGTAGATGCACAACAGTAGCCAACTGTCTCCTCTATTAAACTGAGGTCCTCATTTAATCTCATTCATTTTTCATTTATCAAGGCTTGACTGATTCACTCCATGCACTAATGTTGCAGGTGTTAGGAAAACAAAGAGAAATGGATTGATTCTACTTCAGCTTCCTGAAATGCTATTTCTTCTTTTTAATATAATTGAGATTCAATAATAATTTTCCAATATTATTTCATTTAGGATCTTTTTTTAATAATCATATTATTAATATAAAAATAATGTTATTTAGTTTGGCTCAGATCTGGGAGATTAATGTGAGGAAGATAGTGGATATAACTGACAAAATGCATGAAAGAAAACAAATTTAGAACATAACATGTAGATACAGTTTAAAAGTTTGGTTTTAATTTAGCAATGTGAACTACTGAAACAAACTCAGAATATCGACACTGAATAAGTGTTCCTTTTTTAATGAGAAAGGGAGGAAAGGAGGGAAACTTATAAGTGAATATTACTCTAGGTATCACACATATATTTTATTACTTATTATTCACAAACATCCAGGATTGTAATTAAGATAACCTCCACTTTAACAAAGGAGAATAGTAATGTTCTAGAAGCAGATAACTTGCCTAATATCCTTCTGTTACAGGACAGAGTTGAGAACGGCATGCACAGCCATCTGGCCGCATAACCCAGGCTCTTTCCACTCCACCATACCGCCCCATATGCAGCAGAAATGAGATAAGCATGCCTTTGACAATAGAAACAAATTCAAAAATGTTAAGTTTCAGGAATTGAAAATGTATTTATATTGGAGTGATGCTTACAAAGTATAAACATCTTCCAAGTATTTATTGGATTTTAATTACCTTGTTAGAAATGGTAACTAAACATTATCCTTGACAAGAATGGATTTTCAAGAAAATGGATTTTCTTATCCTTTACAAGAATGGATGTCGTTTTCTAGACATTTGAGCAGTGCTTTTATTGTTCCCAGCCTCATATAATCAACACTAAGTTTATCTACCTCCTTTGGAGTCTCTCATTTGTCAAAGTGACCCAAGACCTCCCTGGGGCATCACACTGAGACAGTTTGCTTCTCAAGTGGTGTCTAAGAGCCATCTGCATCAGAATTACTTGTGAAGCTAAAAGCAATTCAGCCCCGCTGAATACTTGGGAAAGAGATCTGAAAATCTGCATTTTATCAAGTTCCATAAATTACTCTTATACAGGTAGCTCCTGAAGAACCTGATAAAGCTGAATGTTAACATACCCTGAAGTATGAGAACCACTTATCTGAGGTGGAAAAAATGGCTCAATGTCAGTGATTATTCAATTTCATTTCAGAATGGCAAATAGAAAAAAAAAAATACTTCTGGTCATATTTATTCTTGATATGATCATCACTCTTGGAGATGGAGACTGAAAATAATATTTATTTAAACACTTCCAAATCTAACATCTGACATGATAATAATTTGTCCTACTATGATTTCTGAAAATATTGAAATATTGCACTGCAACATAAAATTTGTAGTAAAAATATAAGTGCATTACTTAAACTGTTGACTCCCCACTTTAATTATTACCTTAAATAAAAACAGCTAAAAATGAAGCTCTCCTTTAACTATGGTCATTTGGAAATGTTACCTTTACAATAAACCCTTACATCAGTTTACATTCTTATACATTTTTTACTGCATCTAAGCACTAGGATAGTGTTTCTACAATCAGCTCTCGGAGAAAAACATCTAAGTATAGTACACTGCTACAGTTGCTAAGGTAACCACCATCTGCTAGTCTCTTAAAAGTTTGAGTTTACAGACATCTTAACCCACCTTCCTGAAACATCCAACATAAAAGCCACTGCCTAGAGAAATTTGGGTTCCCATATATCAGTTATACATCTCAGACTAAAGAGTCTATGGCATCAAAAGAGGTTGATATTTTTAGTTTACAATCTTCATTGCACTTCAAACATCGGCAGAAGACTAGCTGTGTTCTAAAATGGTTCTCGAATGAGCTCATCTTGATTCATTCAGTAATTTTAGCACTGCTTTGGCTTGAACACTGGTACATAATGTTGAGCTTTCTGAGATTTTTTTTTTCCCTGGGAGCTGATGTTCAAGACATGAGAGTAACATATTTTGCTTGGAAAAGCAGCCCAAGTTTCAGCAGGAAATGTTATCTTATTTTAGACTTGTTAATACTTGGAAATAGCCTGCTAGTGTGTTGAGATCTTCCATATTTCTACTGATAAGGTCTTTAATAATGTTCTCAACCCTGTTTCCTCCTTAATCCTTCTGCTGTGCTGTGCTAAGTCGCTTCAGTCATTTCTGACTCTTTGTAGTCCTATGGACTGTAGCACACCAGGCTCCTCTGTTTATGAGGATGCTCCAGGCAAGAATACTGAGTGGGTTGCCATGCCCTCCTCCAGGGGATCTTCACAATCCAGGGACCAAACTTTCATCTCTATGTCTCCTGCATTGGGAGATTCTTTACCACCAGTGCCACCTGGGAAGCCCACTGCTGTTTCGGTCTTAAATCCTGAACTTCCCCTCTTTTACACTTTGTATTATCTTGGTTTCATCCTAGGCCCTTCCAGAGAAAGTTACAGAACTATGGAACTTCAGTCCACTGATAATTGAGATTTTCTGATTTCATTTGACTTCTTATAATGTCTTAGAAGTCTTTTCATTCACCCCGTATTGCTTACAGAACACACTGTTTAGAGTAGTCAGCCAAACTCTTGCTTCTTTGCCCCCAGCTCTATATATCCCAATTTCACCAAAATTTTCTTTTCTTATACTGCTTCTCCTTTTTCATTAGCCATCAGTCCTTAATATTCTCTAGAATTTAATGTCCATTAACTTCCTTCTACTGAAAATTCATTCTCCAAAATCTTGCATTTGCAATAAATCATTTCTTGTAATAACTGTGCTTTATCTGAACACTGGTTTTTATAATACTTCACTCTTGTTCTCTGTCTCACTCTGTCTCCCTCAGTTACTGACTCTCCAGTAAAAATTCAACTGAATATTCATTATGAATCTATTATTATCCTGTCACTAGACTAGACCTTAGAGATGAAACAGTGAACGAGATAAGGTCCTTATCCTCAGGGAAGGAAACAATAAAGAGGTAATCACAGTATTAAGAAAGAAATAGCACAGGCTACAGCGAGCGCATACGGTAAGCAAATCTAACTTAATCCAGAGGTCAGGAATGGTCTTGAGGAAGAGGCTGAATGCTCCTTAATCAAACAGCATTTGCACCATCTCTTAACCTAACTGATATGTGTTTCATGTTTTATCAAAGTTTTATCAATCATAACAATACATCAATATTGTTTTCAACTTTGTGGACCAACAATAATTATGTGGGAGAAGTGAATGGAAAGAAAAATTTCAAGAAGAAAAAATTACTTAAAATTGAGCTTGCAAATATATTATTTAAATGGATATCAGTGGGTTTTCATTTGCTATGATACTTCTATTTCACTGGATATAATTAAAAATGTGATATAGCTGTTTTATGTAAAATCAATAGTTATGATATATTGAAAACTTTATCCTTATAAGATACAATGAAAAAGATGTGGACTAGCATACATTTTTTATAAAAATAATTTTGAGGAAATACTCAATCCAACAGGTTAAAAACACTAAATGACACATGGATGTTTTTTACAAGTTGTTATTATGCAATAGGATAATAGATGCTGTCCTGATCCACAAGTAGCTTATAATCAAGAAAGGCATTACCATCTCTTTAATAGCGAGAGTTCACCGAAACTACCTAATTCATATTACCATTCAGTGGTTGAGCCTAAAAATCCAGATTTTTTTCATGATCATCCTAGCATTATGCTAGAATGATTTCATATGCTGTTCTTCTTTTGGGCAAATAAATAGCTCTGGCAGATATAAGCTTGACTAATTCTCTTTCATTATCTCTAGGCATTTCCTGGGTTGATTTCCCATCTCTTGATTGTCCACAGAGTCAGACATTTTAGGTGTTTTTAAATCTTGGATTCTCAGAAATAAGTTTGGGATGGACCCAGAAGTGGAAGTTGATAAAGTTTACCCTTTAGGACTGGTTGATAAATATGGGCTCCACAGAGCTTTCTTCCATATGTGCACGCACACACACATCCTTTCTCATATATGAGCACATAATGTGTCCAAATAATGAAGAACATCCCTAATAAAAATCAAATAGCAGACCTAAGATAATAAAATGCACCAGGCCACTTCTTTCAGCTTTTGTAACTGATTATCTGTCATAGTAAAAAAAAAAAGGAAAGAAAGAAAACAAAAGGGAGAAAGAACATTGCATATCAATTGCTCATGTTCTTCCAGCCTGGAGGTACAAAATTAGAAGACTGGGTTGACTGGAGATAAGACTTAGAAAATGTTAGTAAGAAAAAACAAATTTTGTTCACATATGAAGTCATATTGTATATATTAAACTTACACAATGTTATATGTCAATTATATCTCAATAAAACTGGAAAACATAGAAAGGAATTTTTTAACCAGACTGAACACTTCAGTCTGGTTAAAAAATTCCTTTTTAGGGCAGGAGGAGAAGGGGACAACAGAGGATGAGATGGCTGGATGGCATCATCGACTCAATGGACATGAGTTTGGGTAAACTCCGGGAGCTGGTGATGGACAGGGAGGCCTGGCGTGCTGCGGTTCCTGGGGTCGCAAAGAGTCGGACACGACTGAGCGACTGAACTGAACTGAAGTGTTCATATGCAGGAAATTATGGATTCAGTACGAGATGTACACTGTCCAATGGCTCACAGGATAGTGAAAATGAAAAGGTTGTTATGGAAAAGAGACCCCACTAAGAGGCAGTATTGCATTTTAGACATGTACACACTATTAATTTTGTTTCTTTCTTTTTAATTCGCTTATAACTCTGCTTATGTATTACAATATAAACTCTAATAAGAAGAGCTCTGAGCTTTGAAAATTTCATCAGAGCCTTTACAAACAGCTATTTTAAAAGAGTGTTTGAAACTGAGAAATAGGCAGTAAGGCGTATTAAGGGCTTGTTGTGAAGTCAGATGGACCTGGTTAAAACACTGGCTTCTCTCCACATGTACTTATCTGGGATATGTTATCTCAGCCATCTAAGCACAGTGTCATCATCTACAAATGGGGACAATAATACAATGACATAATATATATAAAGTATTCAGCACTCATGGATGCTATGTGTGGACTCATTAATTCTGAGGCTTAAAATAGCCTTTGAAATTAAAGTCCAGTAATTCAAATATTCGTGCTTGTGTTAGGAGCATGTTAACAACTGACTTAGATTCCCTGTCACTGAATTCATGGAATGAACAAAGAAAGGAAGTTTATCATCTTGTAATGCAAGTGGAAACAGCAGACGGCACACTTGTCAGGAAACCTGTTTCACGGGAACTAAAGAAGTGCTCAGATACTTGACATTTTCATGGCATGTCACACACTGCATCTAGGAAGCACGGCAGAAAGATGCATGCATATTTACATACTGGGATTCTTCAATAGCCCATTCACAAAATAGCCATTTTAGCAAAATAGCCAATTAAAGCAAAGGAAGAATAGAGGCTCTAAATAAGTACAAAGTAATACTAATTAAGAATTCCAGCTTCGGAAATCTTGAAAAATAATAATCATGTTAGAGGATTAACATTAACTGATTTCAGGACTTACTTTAAAGCTAAAGTAATCATAATAGTCTGGAACTGACATAAAGACAAAAAAGATCAATGGAATAGAGTCCATAAATGACCCAAATGACTTTTGACAAAGGTATCAAAGGAATAAAGTGGGGAAAGGAAAGTTTCTTTTTTATTTTGCTAGAGTATATATGTGTACACACACACACACACACACACACACACACACACACACACACACACACCAAGTCTAGATTACAGAAAATGCAAACACACACACACACACACACACACACACACACACACACACACACACACACACACACACACACACACACACACACACCAAGTCTAGATTACAGAAAATGCAAAAACCATACTATGAAGTAAAAATCATACTACAAAGTTCACTGAAGGAAACATAGGCAATTATATTTGTGATAATTATCCCTGTGACCAATTAGGAAAAGATTTCTAAGTAGAACAAAAGAATAAAAACCATAAAAAATTAAAGTAAACTTGATTTCACTGGACTTAAAGCTTCTCCTCATTGAAAGACACCATTAAGAAAATGAGAAATCAAATCACAAAATGAGAAAATACTGGCAATACATAAATCGTATACTTGGATCCAGATTATCTAAACAATGCCTACAAATAAATACTAATATGATTATCAAAAAAGTCAGTTAAAAAAGGGAAAAAGACTTGACACTTCAGAAAACTGAACATTGGAATGACAACACATGAAAAATGTTCAGCATAACCATCAAGGAAATAGAAATGAAAACCACAAGAAGACATCACTTCATACTCATTAGAAGGGCTAAGTTTAAGTGTGATAGCATTTAATGTGGAAGAGAATGCAGAGCAATGGCACATGGAAATATCAAATTGCTCTACATCTGTGGAAAATCATGAGGCAGTTTCTTATAAAATTATAAATACAGCCATCTTATGATCCATTAATTCTGCTCCTATGGATTTACCCAAAATAAATAAACACATGTCTCCCAAAATATTTATACATGAATACTCATGGAAATCTTATTCATAATAAGCTAAAACTGTAAACAACCCAGTCATGCATCAATAGGAAAAAGAATATAAAACTGTAACATATTCATACAATGGAGCACTATGCCACAATAAAGAATAAACTTCTGATGCAGGGCAAAGGGATGAAGCTCAAAAATGTTATTCTTAGGAGAATCCAGACATAAAAACATACCTACTGTATAATGGGCTTCCCTTGTGGCTCAGCTGTTATAGAATCCACCTGCAATGCAAGTTTGAGCCCCGGGATGGGAAGATCCCCTGCAGAAGGGAAAGGCGACCCACTCCAGTATTCTGGTCTGGAGAATTCCATGGAATGTATAGTCCATGGGGTCACAGAGAGTTGGACATGGCTGAGCGACTTTCACTCACTCATTGTATAACACAATACTGCAGTGTTCAAGAACAAACAAAATCATTCTATGAAGCAAGAAATTAGAGGAGCCATTGCCTCTGGAAGAAAGGGGGATAAAGTGGAAAGATGACAATGCTGTGTATCCTGATTGAGGTTTTGGTTACATGAGTGCATACACTTATCCAAACTCTGCAAAATACACTTAAGATCTGTGACTGTGACTGTTTGAAATTAATGCCAGCAAAAAAGGATAAAATATCCAACTGAACAGAATACCTTGCATCAGAACCTACTGACAAAAAAAGTGATCATTTCTCTTATCTTTTCTCAACTGCAAATCCCATGCACATGAAGGTATTTCAACACAGGTGAGATTCTTTTTTGAGTTAAAATCTTAAAACAGACATTTCTGTAAGAAAATAAGCCTTTATCTTACTGAAAATACAAACTGGCTCCTGTCCTATTGCTTTGTGCTCTATTTCCTGGGACTCACAGTGTCAGGAGCGTGTGTAATTTCCTGGGTTCTGTCTCGCAGCAACAAAGATTTGAAATGGTGGATCAGTGTTACAGCTCAGTTTTATTCAGCAAAGTTTACAGTTCAGAGTTTTATTCAGCAAAGAACAGAACACCCTCGAGACATAAGGGCCTGTGACCCCAAAGGAGAGGCCTCAATCCATCCTGGCTCCCTCTTTGTGTAAGCTTTTATCTCCTCCCCCGAGCCTGCCCTATGCAATTTAGGGCCAGCCCAAAAGGGGGCGCTTTGGACTCCATTTTGGACCCCTTTTTCCTATTCTACCTACCTAACAAGAGGCATGCCAAAGATTTTCCGGGCCAGAATTCCCACTCACTAAAGGTCTAGAGGTTTGATAGAATTGACATCACCAACATAAATTACTGTTACCTACCTGTCTTTCAACAAAAAGACGTGCAAAGTGTGTTTTTATTATTTGAGCGCTATTTTAACTAGGCTTTCAATTTCATTGTTCTAAAGGGAGACGAAGTAAGTTGGGGAACCCCTGTTTTGGACTGAAATCTTTTCAAAATTAAAAGATAATTAGGATAAAGTACTTGCCTGATAAGTTACCAAGCCATCTTGGAAATAATAACAATAAAAAATACTATGTATATCTAGGTATGTAACAACAACTTCAAAAAAAAAATTTTTTTTAAGATAAATACCCACTGCCAGAAATCTGACAAAGAATGTGACAAAAATTCTTATAATCTTAGTCAACCTTGATAAAAAATTAAAAAGGAAAGCTATTTTAATAAATTCGTGCCTCCACTAGACGAAAAATGCCAGTCAGTACTCATCCTGCGTGTCCACATTCGACTCATCAGATTCTATTCTCTACCCTGACTCCTTCTCCTATCTGAAGGCAAAAGGTCAAGATGCTTTTACCTTTTCATTTGCATACATATGGAGATATTTCATCTTCTATTGTCAACCATTTTCCACTTATCTTAGAAGAAAAGTTTCCTGAAAATCAATAAGGGGCACCAAGAAGTAAAGGTGCTTCTTCTTTAGCTGAAGTTGGAGCTAATTGACAAATAAGACAAAAATCAATTAAGTCCAAATCTCATCTTCCTTATTGTTGAAGTAAACACTGGAGACAATGACTAAAGTGTAAGGGTTAAATAAGGCTTCTATATATTATTAAAAATCAAAACTAAGCAGTCTTATCAACCCAGTCATACAATAATTAAAAAAGAAAAAAAAAACAGGAGAATTCACAACAGGAAGGAAAGAGAAAGAGTGGGCTATAAACACCCAGTTTGTCAAATTCACGAATTAAGTAAATTATGTCTCCTTCTTCCCCTAGGGGAGTAGTGGGTAGGTGGTGGAAAGAAGTAGTGTTACCCCAATAAGTATTCTCTCCTTATGGAGGGAAATAGCACCATTGGGTGAGAGAGTAGTCCGTCTCTATTTTCCACTCCATCCCTGCTATACCCTTCCCTAATGACATAAAAATATCTGTCCTCAAGTTTTATCTGGGTCAAATGCAGATACTGTAGCTTTAGTACCTTTCATTTTCTCTCTGCCTCTATCAGTTAATCTCTGCTTTCCTTATACCTCCTGGCTTCCTTGCTCCTTCAGTGCAATAGTATGCAATCTCTATTGCTACAAACCTTTCCCTTCACCATGTACCCTCTTGCATCTACAAATTGTCTCCTTGCATTTTCAGTTCAGCTTCTGAAGAACAGATACATGATGTTTGCCCTCATGCTGCCCATTGCTTTCCCATCCGCTGTAATCTGGCCTTCCTCCCATCCACCCACTGACAGTTTGGTACCTCAAGTCAACAACTCTGAGTTATCAAAGCTACTGAGTGTATATCACTCCTGTTCCTACTGGACTTTTCACTGGCACTGTTGCCATTCTTTCCTTCTCAAAGATACCTCTTCGCTGTCTTGTCAGACAGTGTCTTTTCCAGCTTCCTTCACACCTTTCAGGCTGTGGCGTCTCTATTTTCCTAGAAGCTCCTCCTCTTCTTCCACTGGCTGTGTTCCTCCATGTCCCATCTCTAGCTTTCTCTTCTCACGCTGTTTCCCTTTGCTCAGTGGTCTCTTTCACCACCACGGAGTCAACTATTACTTAAAAATGGATAACCCTCAAATTTTTTTAAATGTCCTTTGAGTCTCTATTCTGATTCCCAGACTCAAATACTTATTTCCCATCTATAAACATGACAGGGTCTAAAGAAATGTACCATCCTGTTCACCAACCTCTATGTGCTCTATCTTAGTGAATGCCATCAAACTCTACCCATATATTTGTAAGTGCTTTTCAAGACTGAACCACTCGTTCATCTCATTATCTTCATTCAGGACCTATCAAGCCTCTTCCTAATGTTATCCTATGCTTCAGGGTGTTCCCAGAATCTCCATTAGGACCCTAACATCTCTTAGAAGGTTTGGATATTCGAAAGCACCACCTCAGTCATACCTACATTGTGCTCAGGACTTAAATCAAAAAGAGCTAAATATAAAGTCCTGAATTGGGGTTAAAAAGAAAGAAAAAGAGCTAGAGCAGTGGAACTACAAATTCAAATGAGTTACCATTGCATAGTAACTGCTCAGAGGTCTCTATATAGACACAATCATATTTAAGACGACTTTGGTCACAAGTAAAGGAATGCAAATGCAAACTTTTTTTTTTTTTTTTTTTAAGTTTTGGAGTTACTTAAAAGATAATGAGATACTTAAAGAATCTCAAAGGAAGCAGGACCTCAGGAGGCTCTAGAAACAGAAGCCAGAAAGCCTTCAGGAAATCTGGGCACACTCTCTTCAACTCTCCTCTCTTGCCTCTCTATCCTTCTGTTTACTTCTGATTTCTCTGTGACTAGATTTCTCTCCTTCTTAGGGTACCGGATGGCATAAGATGGCTGAAGTACTGCTCCTGCATTTTTACAGATCTCTTAATCGAACCACATAGAAGCTAAACAGAATCAAATTACTAAAATTTCCCGAGAAAGGGGGAAGTTACTAGAACAGACATATCCATTAAAGGGTTATTTAGAAAACACAGCTTATGGTAACAAATGAAACAAGTACCAGCTAGCATCATGCAGATGGTTGGGGAGCTTCCTTGAAGAAATAAAGAATCCCTATGCCCTTTTATTGTCTCCAAAGAGAAAACAGTTAAGGCGTGATATTCATACAGTGATGATCTTGAGTTGCTAATAAAAGAAAAAATGCTTGGTACACTCTATTTTCTGAATCAAATGCCTGCAATACCTAAGGTTCCCATAGAAATGATAATTTCCACTAAAACGTGTTAAAGCAAACATTACAAATTTAAGTGCTTAAATGTCAGTTATAAGAAAAGTCCATTTACCCTTTCCCTCCAGTACTTTGGCCACCTCATGCGAAGAGCTGACTCATTGGAAAAGACCCTAATGCTGGGAAGGATTGGGGGCAGGAGGAGAAGGGGACGACAGAGGATGAGATGGTTGGATGGCATCACTGACTCGATGGACATGGGTTTGGGTAGACTCCGGGAGTTGGTGATGGACAGGGAGGCCTGGCGTGCTGCAATTCATGGGGTCGCAAAGAGTTGGACACGACTGAGTGACTGAACTGAACTTGGCATGCTGAATGGTTGTGGTATTCTGCTTCCAATCTTTTCTCAAATAAGGTTAATTATACATTTTTAAAATACAACATAACTGTATAATGTCTGTGGCTTCCTCCGAATCTTCCATTTCCATCTGCCCACCACCTTCATCCTTCTCTAGTTATAGAGTTTATGCATACTTTATTTATAAATCCATATCAAATACTAAGTCCTTAAAGTAGTTACATTGTCAAAATCCTAACAGCAAATCAATGCTAATAAGGCATACTATCAGAGCCCACTAGTCCACATTTAGAAAATTATGCAATTTAGCAATCTTGAAGTTACAAGAAACAAAACATTCCAAATTTGAATCTGTGAGAAGCAATAACAAACCATCTCCTTGCTGTACGGAAACTAGCCAACGATCAGAAAGGAGAGGTTGGCAAAGTTAAGGTAATAAGAGGAGAAATGTTTTAAAAATAATTCTATATCATTGTTACTTTAGAACAGTGAAATTTATTTGCTACTTTAGCAGATTGTTCAGGCCTGGAAAACGGTTTGGTTCCAAAACACATTCATTTATGTATTAGTAATAGCAGCAGCAGCAGCACGTGCCAAGGTCTCCAGCATGCTTGCTAACTGCTGAGCAAAGCACTAACCACTCCCTGCATGCACCTCATTTGTCTAGTCAGCAGGCCTATGCAGACACTAGTATAGCCCCATTTTACAGATAAGACAGTGAAGTTTAGAGTAGGTAAGTAACTTGCCTGAGAGCTAGTAAGTAAAATCATGATTAGAAGGCAAATACCGTCTGTTCCTGTCTGGCTATATAAATTGTTAGGCCCAGGACAAAACAAAAATGTGAGGACCCTTGTTCAAAAATGATTAAGAATGTTAAGATGGCCACAGCAGAGCATTAAGCCAAGCATGGGCCCTTCTAAGCACAACAAGTGTCAGCCCCGCCTCTGCTCCATTAGATCACAAAATGTCTGAAATTCTCTTTCTTTTAACCCATCTAAACTATTTTCTTCAAAGAATAAGTATTTGTAATGGTCAATTAGCCAATTATAAACTAAGACTCAGAATTCATACTATGGGCTGTACCTAGATACACTCAATAGTATTTGTTGAATAAATAAACCTATTTCTTGGCCTCAAACTGAACCCCTCTCTTCAATAACTCATGCTGAAAATGCCTCTGGTTAAATGCAGAGATAGGTTAAGAAAAGATAAATGGATCATTAGGAATCCATCCGCACCACTGCTGGAACACTGCATGCTCCATTTGTGCCGGTTTGGGAGTTTTTATGACTGTAAAGAAGCTATTTTAAAATCTAATTATCATTTCTATCTAGAGTTGACATTTAAATTCTGGGGCTCTAAGCAAAGCTTAGAGAATACACTCCACTTTCCCACCCCCACCCCAATACACACCACCCTCATCCCACCCCTAAGCCCTTAACTTTCCCTAATAAACAGTTTACCAGCAGAAGCAAACAAATGTCCTTTCTTCTCAATCTGTGCCTACTGAAGGCCAACATACTTGATACTCAAACTCTGCTTTTCAAAACACATTAAAGGGTCAGATTTGCAAGACACACAAGAAGAGTTCTGCAAAAATAAAAGAAAGTCCACCCCCTTTCTAGTCCTGGGGGATTGTTAGGAAGGAAAAAATAAAAATTAAAAACTAATGTAATACATCCTTGGTGCCTCTGCTGGGAGAGTACTGGAATCTGAGAATCATCTTTCTGAAAGAGTCCATGGGAGAATGCCATCTTGTCAGCTCTTATTTGTGAGCCAGGGAGTCAAGACATATAGGTTAGGTAGAGGATAGCGTTAGTGCTAGCATTTGGAAGCTGCTGTGGCTCAGCTGGTAAAGAATCCGCCTACAATGCAGGAGACCTGGGTTCAATCCCTGGCTTGGGAAGATTCGCTGGAGAAGGGAAAGGCTACCCCCTCCAGTATTCTGGCCTAGAGAATTCAGTCTATACTGGACTATACTGTCTATGGGATCGCAAAGAGTCAGATACAACTGAGTGACTTTCACTTCCCCATGTCAAAGTTAATGACATGTTGAGAACCAATGCTTTAACCATTGAGCCCTCTTGGTGAGTGAGGGGCTATGAAAACTCCCAGGCCATGGAACAAATGGAGGATAAAAGAGAGGTTTGAACATCTACATGACTAGCCACTGAGGGAAGTGTCTAGAAACACCAGCCAGGACCAAAGTACAAACAGAAGACCATGCATCAATCAAGTATATCAAGGACAGAAACCTGGAGTGTTCAAATAGCAGTGAGTGTACACACACACAAGGAACAGCATGGGAGAGAGCCCCACATTCTTCCCATGACCCCAGGTCTCATGACACACAACCTTTCCAGAATACTCACCCTCAGACACCTAGATGCCACTGGAGAGAGGGAAGAAGACTGAAAGGGGAGTAGTTCAAAGAGCACATTTTTGTCTAAATGACAGGTTGACTTTAACCTATAAAGACCATTTAAATGTTCATATTGGACAAATTTAAATTGTAACGGTGTGATGGTCAGTTTTATGTGTCAACTTGACTAGGCTAGAGTTCCCAGTTATTCAATCAAACGCCAACCTGGGTATTGCTGTGAAGGTATTTTGTGGGTATGATTCACATGATTATAACCCATAATCAGTAAACTTTAAGTAAGGAGGACTATCCAAGATATTCCGGGTGGGCCTTTCAGTTGATCGGTCTTCAAAGCAGAACTGAAGGAAATTCTGCCTCAGAAAGCAGCTTCAGCTCCAGGGAAGAGTACTAGCAGGCTAGGATGCCTTAGGATGCCAACGGACTTGTCTAGCTTGTCCCCACAACTGTGTGAGCCAACAGCTTACAATAAGTCTCCATACATATTTCCTCCTACTTTTCTTTCTCTGGCTGAATTCGAATTGATAGAATCAAATAACCACAATCAAATAAAACCAAAATAATAATGAAATATGTAAATATTACATTTTTCTTCACATCTTGGCTTGTGGCATGAGTAATTTAATATATGTAGCTCAGACCAGCATACCTAGAGTGTTTCGTGCCTGCTCCCCTCTTGACCTAAAATGCACTTCTTGTCTCTGTCCTCATTGTGAAGTGTTAGTCACTCAGTCGTGTCTGAATCTTTGCGACCCCCATAGACTGTAGCCCGCCAGGCTCCTCTGTCCATGGACTTCTCCAGGCAAGAATACTGGAGTGGGTTGTCATTCCCCTCTTCAGAGGATCTTTCAGACTCAGAGACTGAACCCAGGTCTCCTGCATTGCAGGCCAATTCTTTACCATATGAGCCATTCTTTACCAGCTGTGCCACAAGGGAAGCCCAAGAATACTGGAGTGGGTAGCCTATCCCTTCTCCAGAGGATCTTCCTGACCCATGAATTGAACCGGGGTCTCTGCATTGCAGGCGGATTCTTTACCAGCTGAGCTATCAGGGAAGCCCATCCTCCTTCCAAAGTTTGATCTAAAAATCTACTTCCTTGAGGATTGCTTCCTTTGACCACCAGTCATATTCAGACCTGCTGTTAAACACGCTCATGACACCTGTTCTTCTCTTGTAGCACTTATTACAATTGAAACAAATGTCTCATTATTTAATATTCATTGGTCTTCCCCTCCGAAGTTGAAGCTCTATGAAGATAGAGTCAGCTTTGACTTGGCCAGAAATATATCCTCACTATCAAGCACACTGTCAAGGACTTACAGAGCATGCCAAACAAGTGTTAACTGAGTGAATGCATGGACATAAGTGGGTGTAAAATTTAAGAACACCCTACACTTCACATTTGAATATAGTATGAAAATATGTGCTTTTGGTAGTTGATCCTTAGCAATACCTTTCAAGGAACTCCAGTTTAGGATTCAGAATGTGGAATTTAGAGGTAAAAATAGCAGGAGTTATTAGCATTGCCTGTGTATACAGCCCACTGAATACCACAGTCAGTCAGTTTGGGCTGCTACAACAAAATCTTTCTAGGGTCTTCCTTTACAAGATTGCTAATTAAGATCCTTTAACCCTTCCATCAAGTGAGGATCCAAGAAATCTGAAACCCAGAAGAGGGTTCTTGCTTAACCACCAGGCACACTTTTCTCAGTCTTCAGCCTCTAGAACTATGAGAAATAAATTTCTATTGTTTATAAACTACTCAGCCTGTGGTATTTTGTGGTAGCAGCCCAAACTGACCAACAGTGGTATTCAGTGGGCTGTGTACACAGGCAACGCTAATAGCTCCTGCCTTTCTTACCTCTAAATTCCACATTTTGAATCCTAAACAAGGGCTCCCAGATAGCTCAGTTGGTAAAGAATCTGCCTGCAATGTGGGAGACCTGGGTTTGATCCCTGGGTTGGGAAGATCCTCTGGAGAAGGAAAAGGCTACCTATTCCAGTATTCTGGCCTGGAGAATTACATGGACTCTATAGTCCATGGGGTCGCAAAGAGTCAGACACAACTGAGCGACTTTCACTTTCGCTTCACAATCTCATTATGAGGACACCACCCTCATGACCTAATCACCTGCCAACCCTCCTCTCCCAATAATATCACCTTGGAGGTTAAGTTTCAACATGAATTTGGGGGAGATACATTCAGACCACAGCAATCACGAAGTTCTTTTTAGTTAATATCATACAAATCACATGAGCTAAAAATGGCTCAAAGCCAGAATTGTATGAAGAAGAGCTCATAAATTGGTTTGTCAATTTTACATTTATGCAGAAATAGAGATTTTATGGTTCTCCAAGACAGCTAATGACACCACATTTTATGACATTCTTAATAGTATTTGAATCCCTTGGAAATAATGATTCATCTCATGACTTGAGATATTAATTTGGAAATTTAAATTGGGTAATGAGAATTTAGGGAGTTGTAAATATTTTTAATAAAAACGTATGTTCACACTCTAAAGGCAAACCAAATTCTTGGTATTTTGGCACAACCTAAACATTAGACATTGATCACATTAGCAGAAAAGTAGAAATGAAATAGTATGTCCTTTAACTCTATGTATTCTGCAATTTAGGAAATGAAAGCTTTCATGTTGAAAATCCTCCCCATGAGAAAAAGATCCTCAACTATCTACTCACATTTCTTTTTAAGCAGAGAAATTGTAGAAAAGGCTAAAATCAAACATTCAATACAAAAACTCAGGAACAAGTATTTACTTGCAAACGAATTTGATGCCACTTGTGAATCAGAGTATTATTTGGATGCATGTTCAACAAATTAGTGCATCTTTCATATTCACTAAGATAATTTCACTGGCTCAAGGAAGATCTCATGCTTCAAAGCAGACACAGGAACTTTAAAATGTATGTTATGCTTTGGATATACTGCTAAGAGGGAAACTTTTTAACAGTTACATCTAGTATCTACTAGTGCTGCTCAATCAGTAAAGAATCCGCCTGCAATGCAGGAGACCTGGGTTCAATCCCAGGGTCAGGAAGATCCCCTGGAGAAGGAAAATGGCAATCCAACCAGTAGTCTTGCCTGGGAAACCTCATGGACAGAGGAGCATGGTAGGCTAAAGTCCATGGGGTTACAGGAGTATGACACAACTTAACAACTAAACTACTACTTTTCCCCACTGGCTCAGTGGTAAAGAATCCACCTGCAAGGCAGGAGCCACAGGAGAGGCAGGTTCGATCCCTGGGTCAGGAAGATCCCCTGGAGAAGGGCATGGCTACTCATTCCAGTATTCTTGCCTGAAGAATCCCATGGACAGAGGAGCCTGGAGGGCTATACAGTCCATGTGGTCACAAAGGGTCAGACATGACTGAAGCGACTTAGCATGCATGCACCTACACCTTCCAGTGAATCAAAAGAAATTACTATTATAGCTATTAAGCTCCATTTAATCACTCATACAGTACTCTGAGTATCTTCGTACTGAAAATGCAATTTGATTATTAAGGACTAAAGTTTAATTCAAATATGTATGAACAGTGAAAACAAAAATCATTGTCAATGGAGTTTTTAATCAAAATGAAGGACACATCTTTCAACAACAATAAAAAAATGATGAATAAAAAATAAATTGCTATTCCCATAAGTTAATATCCCTGATTTAATGAAAACTTTTGAATTTACATAGCAAACTATACTTGATTACTACCAAATATGAGCAAACACAATAACTACTAATTTCAATAAAAGTATTGATGTGCAAATATATGAGTTATTCAAAGTGGGGAATAAAAATAAAGAACAAAGGTCAAGCATCTTTTACTTGGAAGCCATTAGTTTTTTCGTTTTTATCCTCTTCTCTTATTACCCTTCAAAATAGTCAAAAAAAAATTAAATCCATTTTAACAATGACTAAAACTAGCAAGTAGTTCCTTTCCCACAAAATTCCTTGCATTCTCCATTCACATTCTCTGTGATTGGGAATTTATTTTTAGGACTTTGACATGGGACTGGTGAATTTAAAAGAAAATAAAACCCTTTGACTCTGAAAACTGATTTTTAAGTTATTACTTCTGAATAATAATACAAACTCCATTTTAGATCATATAATCTGTGCTTAATAAACACTTCAATATAGGACACCATGATTTTAAAATTTTTGGTTTAAGAAATTAAATATGAAATACCCAGAAATGGGTATTCTGCTTCTGAAAGAAACCTATTATTACCCATCATAATAAACAACATATAGAAAATGTTCAACAGAAGAATAAGAAATCAAACCAAACTTACAAGAATTTCTTTCAAGCAAATTTTATCTTCCTATCTTATATGGGTATCAAAGCAAAGTTTTAAATCAAATAAAAATACTTAATCCAGATAGAATAAACTTCAAAGAAGTACAATATACCTTTAAAGAATAGAATTTAATTCCTCCTTCAATTTAATACTTATAGCAGAATATTTAGACTTACTTAGCACAAGTCAGTTGCTCTAAAATCTTTGAATTCATTCTCAGGATGTACTAAATTAAAACTATCATTTTCTTGTAGAGTACTTTTTCCTAATAGATATTCAGGAATTCAGCTTCTATTTTAACACATATCCAAGTAAACAACTCTATCCCTTCCTTTAAGTAATCTAATTTTTTAGTCTTGACATTATAAAATTCATTCATTCACACATTCATTCTAGAGGTATTTGCTCTTTGCTAAACACAATGTGCTTGGTTTAACAGGAGTAGTTATTAAAATCACAAACCAAGGACCACTGTTCTACCAGTAATTTGAAAAGAAATTGTTTGTGGAAGATTTGAAAGATTCAAGAGAGGCCTCTGGATAACAAACAAAACATGCAATTGACTGGAACCACCTGGGGCTTGATTTGTCTACATGAATATACCTGAACAACTTGATTATGGAATTTTATAAAAACAGAGGAGATTAGGAATAAAATTGCACTTAAATTATGATTAATGGACAATAAAGTAATTATATTCATAACTACATAGGTTCCTCAAGTTTTCTTATTTGTCAAGTAAGGATAATTAATCCTAAGCACTAGGTAAATACTGAATAATTTAATTAAAATGAAATGTGTAAAGAGTTTGAGAGGTCATATGATGTGTTTCTTCTCTAATTCGCGCGTTGCATGCTAAGTCACTTCAGTAGTGTCTGATTCTTTGCAACCCTATGGACTGTAGCCCACCAGGCTCCTCTGTCCATGGGATCTCTAGGCAAGAATACTGGAGTGGGTTGCCATTTTCTTTGAGAAACTATCAAATCAACATTTCCTTGGTAACTCTAGGCAAATCATTTTCACTTTCAGTGGGATGGTTACAATCAGAGGCTGAAAGTCAGACAAACTACCAGGGAATCCCCATCTGTCCTCCAGGAACCACTGACTGAGTGATCCTAGGGAAGTTATTCCCACTCATAGCACAGTCACTTCCACTGTAAAACAGGAATGATCATGTATACCTTTTAATGTTTTAATCATTTAATGCTTAATGTTGTAATGATTTAATGTTTGTATGTCCCACTGTCTCATCCATACTGCTGCTGCTAAGTCACTTCAGTTGTGTCCGACTCTGTGCATCCCCATAGACGGCAGCCTACCAGGCTCTTCCGTCCCTGGGATTCTCCAGGCAAGAACACTGGAGTGGGTTGCCATTGCCTTCCCCAGTGCATGAAAGGGAAAAGTGAAAGTGAAGTCGCTCAGTCGTGTCCGACTCTTCGCGACCCCATGGACTGCAGCCCACCAGGCTCCTCCATCCATGGGAGTTTCCAGGCAAGAGTACCCATACACCCCCAGCTAATTAATATGCTGAAACCTAACCCCCACGTTAGTTAGGCCATGAAGGAGGAGTCTTCATAAATGGGATTAGTACCCTTATAAAAGAGACTTCAGAGAGGAACCCTGTCCCTCCTTCCATGCAGGATACAGCAAGAAGATGGCTGTGTAAGAACCAGGAAGCTTGTCTCCACCAAATACCAAAATCTGCCAGTGCCTTGAACCTGGACTCCCCAGCTTCCAGAACAGTGAGAAACAAATTTCTGTGCTTCAGCGACCTAGTCTATGACATTTTTGTTAGAGCCGCCTAAATAGACTAATACAACTTCTAGGCTTTTTATGAGGATGAATGAAATGTTATCAATAACATGGCAAATATAAAGCCTGGCCTGTCACAAACGTTTAATAGTCAGTATTTTTATAACTGAATTTCAAAATATAAAATATTTTAAAGCTATTTAAGCTCTATATTGTTTTCATCTTCCCAAGATACTGAGCTATTTGATCAATAATGGAGACTTCCTCACAACTTTCTGACAGAAAAGAATATTGTCATGATAAGAAAAACATGATGGAGAGAAACTGTTCATTTTTTTTTCATAGTAACTTTTAAAACATTTGTAATCTTTACAAAGGAACCATAATATGAAATAGTGCCACAAGGCCCATAATAATTTGGTCCTTAGAACTAAAAATGAAAAACAGAAAAGTCAATAGGATTTCTGTGATGCTGACTAAATACAAGAAAGTATGGATTATTAATTGTTTCTGATTTACACAGGAATATGAGAGTTAGGGCTTCCCTCATAGCTCAGTCAGTAAAGAATCTGCCTGCAATGCAGGAGACCCAGGTTTGATTCCTGGGTCAGCAAGATACCCTGGAGAAGGAAATGGCAATCCACTCCAGTATTCTTGCCTGGAAAATACCATGGACAGAGAAGCCAGGCAGGCTATAGTCCACGGGGTCCCAAGAGTCAGATACAACTTAGCAACTAAACCACCACCACCACGGTGAGAGCTGGGTTTCTTAAAGTACTAAGAATTACACTATGAATATCTCCTGGATTTAGCTTTAAGGGATCCAGTGACCTAAAGGAACTGTATACAAAATTGTATTTGCATAAGTGCCTATATGCTTTTCTCAGAAGAAAAGTCTAGGGCTTTCATGGATTCTTTATAGGTTCTCAAAAGGATCCATAAACCAAACACAAATGTAGCCCCGATCCAAAAGTGCCAACATACATCACAACTCTTACACACTGCAGAGCACTGCAAACTTGTCTACAGGAACTGTCACTCAATATTTATTTTTAGTGTACAAAAACAACAGGCTATCAGAGAAGACTCTACATAGATTAACAAGATTATAGCGTGCTTTTTCTTTTCTTGTTTTTAATTTAAATAAAAATAAATAAGTGGAGAGGCAGTAAAGATATCACATCTGAACTGATAAGAAATTCTGAAAAAAGATTTATAGAGTAATAAGTATTTTACTTTTGAAGTTCAATGGAATTTATGATTTAGGAATCATAATAGTACTTTGAGATTATCATCTATGACTTTAGCAGATAGGTATTAAAATAATATATTTTCACTAGATCATATCTGTCATTGATAATGATACTGTCAAGTTACCTATTGAATACTATTACAAGTACACATTAAAAGTCTCAAAAAGGAAAAGTATTTTAAAATATCCTCAAGCATTGTGAGGAAGCAATGGACATGGATCTACTGAATATCAAACCAACTCCTCTAGGGAAAAAAAAAGAATATGTTCAATAGAACTTAATTCTTCATTGAATATGACAATTATTTGGTACAGTATGGAAAATCTTCCTGATATATTTTAAGCAGGATGACCATGGGTACTTACAAGAATGTTCAGTTCTCATACTGCTGAAGTAATTTGGACCCATAATCTAAAATAACTACTAAACATGCTATTAACTATTCATATATGTACTTTAGCACTGGCACATACCAAAACCTGAATAAGTTCCGAGTTAATCAATTTTTTTGATAATGACATTATTTCTTATCAATGTTTACCTTCATCAAACTTTGTACTAAGCTAAAGGGTTAATACTAAAAAACGGAAATATGTATATAGATAGATAACAGATAGGAATAGCACTTCCAACACACAGACATGTAACTACACACATGTGTGTGTGTTGGGTGAGTGTATTCAGTTATTTAGTCATGCCCAAGCCTTTGGGACCCCACGGACTGTAGCCCTCCAGGCTCCTCTGTCCATGGGATTATCTCTGGCAAGAACACTACAGTGGGTTGCCATTCTCACATAAATAAATTGCCCATGATTACATAGCTAATAAGTGACTAAGCCACAAATGTGAACCTAGATAACACAGTCCAGAGCCCTGGCTCTTACCCATTGCCTACAGCTGCCTCTGGGAGCAACGGTAACAAACAGGTAAGACAGGTAGTGAGGACAGATGGATTGTTTGGGAAGTGGTAGAGAAATGAAGAGATGTCAGAATGGTGAAAAGCTCTTGAGCTTTTGTTGATTACTGTATACTTTCCATGTAATATTAATACATACATGCGATTAAGTGCAGTGGATATACACTCAGGCATGCATGGTGCAGGCTTGACTCCACAGGCTTGCAAGAAATACTGCCTCACACGTAGGACAATCTTTACTTGTAGTGGAGAAAGCTAACTTTGTAGGTTGCACCTTTCTGTTTATGTTTGTTTACATTTTTCTTTGGGTCTTTAATTTCCAAACTGATGAAGTTTCAGAGCTGACAAGTTGAAAACTCCATAAACCTGTCTTTGGCTTGAAAAGTTATGTTTTGACACAACTCACACAGTAGTCAGACTGATGTATATATGGCATTATATCAATTCATACGTGGGG
The DNA here is from genome assembly GCF_054371585.1 of Giraffa tippelskirchi. Lineage (NCBI taxonomy): Eukaryota > Metazoa > Chordata > Mammalia > Artiodactyla > Giraffidae > Giraffa > Giraffa tippelskirchi. Next base: position 109,787,636 of record NC_137278.1, on the reverse strand, counting down.
AAAACAGGTGTGTTTTATGCAATTAAAATTCCTCACTCAAAAATTATTTAAGGAAAAAAAGATCTTCCCAGTAGAACGTGAGGTGTTTAAAATGACACAGATTGCTGGTTAAAAAAAAAAAAAATTGAAGTGAATAAAAAAGATTTGTACTCAGTGTATTCTTAAACAATGCAATTTACAAAATTTAAGTGAAAATTAAATAAATGCACTGTTGCTGTAAATTGCAAATTACACAATAAACATGATAAGGCATAAGCATTTTTCTTTCATGAAATAAAAACCTGATTGTAAGGGATGCATTCTTAATACATTTAGCATTGACCACATATTTACCTTAAACTTTGCATCCTTTTGGAAAAAAGAAAAAGTGAATTTTTTCACCAAAATGCTCTTGGATAAAACAACTCTTATTTTATCACCAACTTGGATTTTGTTATTACATTGTCTGTATGACCTAGGAATCGAGTCTAAAGCATGGAACATTTGCAATGTATTTGTAACAAAATGTAAATATATAATCAAACCTATTAAAGTTTCATTTTTATAAATTTAAAGTACTTGTAAACTAAAGTTAGAAAAAGCATAATATATTGGAGAAATACATGCAAAAATCCATTCCATCATTCAATAAATATATATCGAGTATTCATTATGTGCTAAGCATGGTTATCTACTCTCAGGTAGCATACAGACTATTTCTGGGAGACATCCAGAATGAGATACCCTTTAAAAATCCTGAAAACTTTTTATGAAAAAATGGTTCATGTACTAGAATTAATAAATGTGTACATGATAAGCATAGGATAGGATACAAGATACAAGATATATATAGGATATATATAGGATAATATATATATAGGATACAAGATAAATATAAAAATTATTTGCATCTGATATGAACAAAATATCTGAAACACAGTTAAGAAAACAAATTTTAACAGTAGCATTGAAAGAATAAAATATTTAGGAATAAACTTAACATAAATCCAAGACCTGCAGACTAAAAACTATAATACATTGCTGAGAAAAACTTTAAAAGACACAAAAAAGGTGAGATGTGCCACATTCATAGATTGGAAGAATATGATTAAGACAGCAATTCTCCAAGCAGATCTATAAATTCAGCAAAATCTCAATTAAAATTCCAAATCTCATTATTATAGAAATTGATAAGCTAATCTTAAATTTTATATAGAAAGGCAAAAGATCAAGAAAAGTTGAACAATTTTGGAAAAGAAAAGTCAAATTTGAAGGATATATATAGAGGGAGGTGGGAGGGGGGTTCTGGAAGGGGAACACATGCACACCCATGGTGGATTCATGTCAATGTATGGCAAAACCAATACAATATTGTAAAGTTAAAAAACAGGTAAATAAACTAATTTAAAATAAAAAAATTAAAAAAAAGAAGGATATGTATTTATACTCTTTGATTTTAGAGGTTAATATAAAGCTACAGTAATAAAGACAATATGTTATTTCCATAGACATAGACATAAATACCAACGGAATGAAATAAAAACTCCAGAAACATACCTTCTAATTATGTCAACTGATTTTTCATAAATGTGCCAAGGCAACATGAAGAAGAAAGAAAAACTTTTCACTAAATGCCATTGGGATGATTGGATATTTATATGACAAAATAAATTTAACATCTAGTCTCACACCATTTACAAAAATAAACACAAAATGAAACAAATATTAAAATGTAGAAATTAAAACTACACACTATTTAGAAGAAACAGGAGAAGACAATAGGAAAAATAGGAAACTTCTGACTTTGGAGTTATGTAAAATTTCCTTGCGTTACTCCAAAGCCATGATCCATTAAAGAAACTTTTAAATTTAACTTCAGGAAAATCAGTAACCTTTCTCATCAAAAAACACCATTAAGTAAAAAGATAAACTCCAGACAATGAGAAAACATGCAACTCACTAATAAAGGTTTTCTCTCTACAATTATGAAATGCAAATTAAAACCACAATAAAATACCACTATTTACACTAGAATGATTAAAATCAAAAAGTGTGAAAAATCTGTTTGTTGAGGGTACGGATAATTAGAACTCGCAATAATCTCTGGCGGGAATGTAAACCTGTGTGCCCATATTGGATTATAGTCGGCCAGGGGTGGGAAAAGAATGGACAGCAAGGGGCCACAGAGGAATTTTTGGTGAAGACAGACACAGTCTAAAATTGGACTGAGGCCGTGGTTACACAATTACACATATTTCCTCAAATATATCAACTGAAAACTTACAATGGTGAACTTTATTATATATAAATTATACTTTAAAAAAATGAAGGACAATTTACATATTACTTTAATTTTTTATTAAAAATAAAAGCAATACCTTTAAACAGTTCATGTAGAAACCTTGTGGCATATACATGAAAAAAATATCTAATCCCTTTGAAGGCATAGAATTGTCTCATAGAAGTAAATCTTTCTGACTTTTCCCAAATTCCCAGCTTTAATAATTTAGTTTACAATTTCACAATATTTGACTTAAATGTTATGATAAAACAAATTCCATTAAAGTAGGAAAATGGGACTAACACCTACTTGCTAAAATTATTCTACTTAATAAACCATATATTTAAACCGATGGTGGTAGCTGAATAAGAACTTCATTAGATTTTGCTCCATCCACCATAAGTAATTTCTGATGTATTTTATATATATATATATGTGTGTGTGTGTATATATATATATAATGTACACATATATAATTACCATAAAGCAAAATGGCTATCTGGTATTCTTCACTTCAGGGCTATCTGAATGTTTTCCTTAATTCAGAAAACTACAATTGTTCCCAATATCCTTCCCACAGAGATACATCTGTGTGTTTGAAAATATGAAAATAAAGACATATACATACATGTATACAGTGCTTACATGTATACTGGCTTCCCCAGTGGCTCAGTTGGTAAAGAATGTGCCTGCAATGCACGAGACCCGGGTTTGAGCCCTGGGTAGGGAAGATCCCCTGGAGAAGGAAATGGCAACCCACTCCAGTATCTTGCCTGGAGATTGCCAAGGACAGAGGACCCAGGCAGGCTATAGTCTGTGGGATCGCAAAGAGTCGGACACGACTGAGTGATTAACTTTTTTTTTTTAATACAGTGATGTAATACATTTATATATAACATATATGTGTGTGTGTTTGTGTGTGAAAGTTGCTCAGTCGTGTCTGACTCTTTGTGACCCCATGGACTATATACTATATAGTCCATGGAATTCTCCAGGCCAGAATACTGGAGTGGGTAGCCTTTCCCTCCTCCAGGGTATCTTCCCAACCCAGGGATCGAACCCAGGTCTCCCACATTGCAGGAGGATTCTTTACCAGCTGAGCCACAAGGGAAACCCTTAGAAAGTTAAGTGCAGAGGAAAAGTCTGCCCTAATGATGGATCAAATTTTAGAGTTTTTTAAGTATTTTAAATCCCTGTGGCTGTTATATAATCCACTCCAATCATCATTCATATAAGCAGCAAGAACTACTTAAAAAAAAAGCATAGGGAAGATGCTGGTAGTAACAAACTAAGTCACCAACAAAATGGAGAAAACGTAAGAATGGACCACTCAGTGTACATTTGAAAAGACTAAGGGCTCACAGAGGAAAAGCAGTTGAAATTTTACTTCAATATTTTTAACGTCAATATAAATATGGTGGGGAATTCCCTTGAGCATAAATGACCAAAATTTTCTATGAATTGATTATGTTCGCCAAGAAGTAATTATGAATGCAGCTGGTCTGAAAAGTAGAAGAGTTGTACAATTAATTTAAATCAAAGGCACCCTGTCCTCTAAGGCATTTTGTGTTAAAATGTTATTAGCAGTGCAAAACATATTTGTATTTTGATGGTCTAAAAGGCTGAGAAGCTAGTTTTAATAACAATCTGAGTTATTGGGATGAATTTATTCCAGATTTAAGAAAGTTCTTAAAAATTAATGAGAAATGGAATTTTCAATTCTCAGTACCCATTCAATAGGATCAAATCATTAGAAAATATGAAAGTTTGAAAAATGTTCCTATATCTATCTGTATGTGTGTTCAGTCATGTCCGCCTCTTTGGACCTCTGTAGACTGCAGCCCAGCAGGCTCCTCAAATAGCAGCAGCAGCACCTTTAGTTTGATTCTTAATCTTTTTGCTGACCTAGTAATAGGTATTATAAAGACCATCTCTATGATCTTTATTAGCCTGTTATTAAACAATATTAAAAGTGTGAAATTTAAGTCATTAACACTAATGTTTTGGAGAAGCAAAGGGCAACCCACTCTAGTATTTTCGCCTGGGAAATCCCATGGATGAGGAGCCTGGCAGGCTACAGTCCAGGGACAAAGAGTTGGCCATGACTTAGTGACTAATCAGCAAACAATGTTTTCCCATGACTGGTATCGGGCTCCAAAAACATTTTCAGATTTATTGATCCTGTAAAACAAAGCATCCTTCTACAAATCAATTACAATTTATATAATTTTTAAATTGAAATAATAAACCACACAAAATAACTCATCAAAGAAATACAGAAATATGAAATGGTTCATTGTACATGGTAAAATGTTCTCTTCATCAGATTTTGCACTTAAGACAAATTCTCTTTTCAAATCCCGATTAGATTAATTCAGCATACCTAATAACAAGGCTTCCTTTCCAGCTGTATCTCCTTGAAACTCGGCATCAAGTGAAATATCTCCTGACAGCAGAGAAGTGGCAACTAGAACTGCTTCTCCTCAAGTTCTTTGTTGTTCTCACCAACTAAGAAGCACTCAAGGTTCATCTTAAATGTCAAGTTCAGGGAAGACTTTCTTATTTCACCCCCTCCTCCATAGCCTAGGGTAAGTTCCCCAAATATACTTCTCAATATACCTCATACTTCTCCTTTCAGGACATTAAAAACACAAACTCAAATCACTGTATGTGATTATTTGTTTAAGGAATATTTTTTGATTACTAGCTTGAAGACACATGTGATTAACTGCTTAATCAGCTGCATCTTTAGAAGCCAGCACAGAGCCTGGCACCTGGGAAATTTCTAAAAAAAGGAGGAAGAAACAGAAAGTTTGCCAAAAGCCAAAAGTGGAGAAGACAAGCTTATCAGACAAAGAGAAGACAGGATGGCGGGACATCAGGGCTGTACCACTGAAATGAAGCAACACATCTCAACATATCTGAAGAGAAAGATCTTTGTTTCAACGTATTCTGACTAAATGATTCATGAAAGGACCTAAACTAAAGTGAAAGAGGAACTCAAAATGATCTTGGTAAAGAAAATACAGTTATTGCAAGGAGAAACAAAAGTAAAGACTGTCATTTGAAAAGAGCTACCAAATTATTCCTTTCCAAAGGCACACGTAAAAAATCTTTAGTCATACAAAACATAGCAGAGAGCAAGTTTTAATGGCAAAATGAGTTTGTATTTGTCATATTACAGAAGACTGCTCAAACTGAGTCTATTACAACAAAGTCATTTTTAAAGAAGATTAATCAACATAATGGTCACAACGATGTATAGATACAGCACACATGAATTCTGCTTGTACTTTAAAATTCAAATTGAAAGTTTCTTTGTATTTCTGATTTACCATCCCTTGTTTGTATCTTGAATTCACTGTATGAATCAAAGATAATCCAAGCCCTGAGCTGCATAATTTGATGCAAACAACATGACGTGCTAATTTATGACTTTTAATTAAATAAGGTAAATTAAAACTTGAAATGAGTGCCAACAGGACAAGAAATAATATAGCACATAGTGTATTACTACCCAGAGGTTACATGTAATGTATTATCTCCATCTCTTGTTACTAATATCATTATAGAACTTGAAATACACAAATATCATCAGACTTTGAAAAATCTAAGGTCACTAACAACCTGTGTTTTATTCACTAAGTTATCCTCAGTGCCTAGTAAACTGCCTTCCATATAAGAGGTGCTCAATAAATGTTGATTGAAAGATGGAATGAATTTTTCATTCCCAGTCTAGGTACATCTATGTTGCAGTGGTCTCTCTGCAGAACCACTGGCTTAAATAAGGTCTAAACCAAATTATATTCTGAAATTTATTTAAGAAATTGAGAAAGGAACAACCCAGGAAATTCATCTATTGGGGATAACGTATGATTATAGCTTATCAACTGAGTCTGATTCTATCTAAACCACCTCCCTAGTCTACTTTGCTAGTTCTCAAATAGCTTACTTTATGATGTGCTGAAAGAATCAATTACATCAAAAACAATGTGTGGTGTAAACAGAGGATTTCCAATTGATTCTGAAAGAAAAAAAAAAAAAAACTTATCTTCTCAGTAGACACCTTAACCAATAATATCTGCCAGCAAAAAGTTCAGAAAAGTTCATAGAGTGCAGAGTTGAAAGAAATTTTAGCAAGCTCCATCAGCTCTACACTTCATACACAAGGCAAAACTGAGATAATTATTAGAGCAAACAGGTGCCAAAAATTTTATGACATATATTAGGGGACTTGCTGTTTGCAGATTTCTTCATAGTTTTTCCCCACAGTTGGATGAACAATAACATTCAGAGAAGAGCTCTTTCACTGACTGCCAAGCTCATAATAAAGAAGCAGAAATACCTGAATAATCAGTTTGGCCCTGATCCAACTATTACCATTTAATAACCAGTCAGTAATGTATTCTAAGACTCTGTAATTTGTGAGATATAAATACTGCTATTAAATTGATTGTCTGCAATGTTCACCACCTTTGATGTTTTTGACTTAAAACACCATACATGACAAAGTCTCCAACCAAGAGCCCAATTAATTAAGTAAAATTAAGGGGTGTCTAGCTGTACACGTGTGCACGTGTATGTGCTCCTGAAATGATAATAAAGATCAGGTCTCTAACTACAGCTAAATTATAGCATAATTCAGGATCAGACCTTGTTTGATGATAAATCTCAGCAGCTTCTCGGCTTTTATACTCCTCCAAAGAAATTCCTTTGAAACCAGGACTTACTTTCACCAGACAATGATGCAAGACTCAATTATACTTTGTATGTCTTTCCATATAGGTATGATTTTTCAAATAGGGCAAAATCCCTGTTTGGGCAATGACAGAGGGTCCAACAAGAGGGAAACATCAGAATCTGTTTTCTTCTCTTTGTTATTTCATTATTTTTGAACAGCTGCCAGGTTTTTCCCTGGTCTTGAGGGCCCAAAATGTAATGTTATTGCATTTCCCCACCTGTTTTAGGAGACGTTGAGATGTACACTGTAAATTAAGGTACAGAAAACACATTTTTCTTTTATATGGTACAGGAATGGTAGAACTGTGCTTTTAAATCAAGCAATTTCCTGACTGGCAGGCTTTATTCTTCTGTAGTAGTAAAACACAATACAGTAGTAATATCACTAGAAAGAGTAGTGCATCTATATTACTTCATTTCAAGCCTTAGAGAGGGTTGGCACAGTATAACAACAGTACTGGCTGTAAAATGTTAATAAATCACTTCATTTTAAATCAAAAAGAACAGGATCAGAAACAGCAGTAAACAAGCAGTGATTGATTCTGATCATGGGCCTTTCCAAGCATTTCTGGAAAGATGGAAGGAGGGTAAAATGGAGGCAAAAAAATCTCAAGTCCCAGACTTTCTCAAATTTCTGAGATTAAAGAAAAATTTCTACTCAGTTTCAGTAAAGAAAAGTGTGCTACAGTCTACAGCTGGCTGTGACACAGAACTGTTTTAGAAGACTAATGACTTGAGCTTACTATGGTTTAGCTGATACAGAAACAGAAGAAAGTATAATTTGATGTAGCAGTTAAGACATGTAAAGCCTTTCTAATGCACAAGGGAGCTGCTCTCCCTTTACCAAGAAATGTCACCCCCAAGTCATTTTTAATTATAGTGAAGTTAAATGCTTAGTTTTTAACTCTTCATTGTATAAATATGCAATAATCTATCCATTCTTTTCTTGATGGCATTATTTAGATCATTTCCAATTTTTGCTACTACAATTGTATTTCTTGCACACATAGACACATGTCTCTAAGAAATATATAGGTAGACCATCTGAAAATGCTGTTTTTGTAGGTCAAAAACAGGTAAGTACCAGCAATTTCAGACAGTTCAACTTAATAGGAGTGGAATCGCCAGGTCATGTCAGGATTACTAGGTTTTACCAAATTGCTCTCCAAAGCAGTTTTGCAATTTATATTTTCTTTATCAGGAGTATTTTAAAGAAAGTTTTGCTTTTCTGCAGTCTTTTCTGCAAAATGATGATTCATCTCCCACTAAGAAATTGCTTTTTCCAGGGTGTTGCAAGACAAGTCTCTTTCTCTCTGCTCTGAATCTCTGTGATTAGTTTTCCAAATTCATCATCTCTTTTGTACAGTTTGCTCAGCAATTATAATCTTATACTTCCCTCATTCATTTTAATACCATAAAACTTAGTCAAAGGAAATAAACAGAAGCATATCTAAATAAGGGGGAAGGTACATGAATCAGGCCTAATCAACCAGCCTTAATCTCTACAAATTGAACCCAAGAATTAGACGATGGTCAGGAAGATTCTGTGCAAGAACTTTTGCCATGTGGCCTTTCAGGTGGCTCAGTGGTAAAGCGTCTGCCTGCCAAAGCAGGAGACATGGGTTCCATCACTGGGTCAGGAAGATCCCCTGGAGAAGGGATTAGCAACCCACTCCAGTATTCTTGCCTGGGAAATCCCAGGCACAGATGAGCCTGGAAGGCTACAGTCCTTGACGTTGCAAAAGAATCAGACATGACATAATGACTAAACAACCACCACCACCTTTGCCGTGGGGCCTCTGCTCAGCTTTGTTCCGTAACAGTGCACCCCCTTTGAAAGTTCAGGTCAATTTTCCTCCTCGTCATGTCTCTTTTAGGCCTCTAGTCAGACTTTCACCTCTGCTGCCTGGATGCCCTGGGAGCAGCAGTGCACGTGTTACATCTCTGTGCAGGCAACTGTTGGTATGTGGGGCGTATGCAGGTAAGGAGGGGACTAACACTAAGATCCTAGAGTCTTGAGTTTTAAGGCCGATGACTGCTCCGTGCAGTCAGACGGCATGTCTTTTAGGAGGCTATTGCTCACCTCTAAAGTCTGCACCTATCAGTCCTCCTCTGTGCTTGTCAAAGTACCTGATTTCTCTGTCGCTGCATGTCGCCAGCTCTCAGTGGACTCTCTGTTCCCAAACAGACTTTCCTACTCCCTGTGGTTCCCATTCATCTTTTTATACCTGGCAGTAAGCACCCTCTTCCTTAGCAGATAAATAGGAAATACGTGTCACTTAATTCTTCTCCTTCAACACTGACTTCACACTAGGAGCCAGCACGTGTTCTAGCAGAGGAGTTCCAGCAGTGGACAAAGTAGACAAACCCTTGCCTTCAGACAATTTACATCCTGGTTGGGGGAGACAGCCAACAAATGTATAATGGGTAAGATCACAAAAAGTGCTACAGATAAAAAGTGCTGAATCAGTGAATGAACAAACCATTCAGTTTCTGCTTCAGCATTCCTCCATAGACTATATATTGCTCAAGAGCAGAGAGTGGGTCTATCCTGCTCATTTCTGAGCCATTTATACCTAGACAAGTGCCTGGCACCTAGATTAGATTGTTCCCTGGCTAAATTAAGTAATGAAGGAATCTCAAATGTCCTTTGTACACAAAAGATGAGGGTAAGTAAAAACTTGCTTATAGATCCTTGATCTGTCAGCAATCTAGACCCAAATGGAGATGGTTGAGCTACCCCAAACTTTATTTCAATGGGCATTTTCCCCACACCTACCTCAGTGGTTCTAAATCAGGATGCAATGTGCCTATCACCAATTATTTTTCAATCTTTAAAACTTTCGCTGAATATACATACAGTCACTCCAATGTCCTTTAAATAGGATGTGGAGTATATTGAAGGGAAAAAAAAGAAGGAAAGCATGGGTCCAAATAAATATTCATCCTTCCTAGAGAACATTTAAACACTGTCACCTGAGCACATTAGAGAGCAGGTTCAAGATAACAGTCCTACTCAAGTAGAGTAACAAGGCGAAGAATAAACCACTCAGATGATATCTATCATTTGCACCACTGCGACATAGTGGTGATAGCACTATGAATATTATGGATTTTATTGTTGTTTGGAGAGTTTTAATCTATTCAAGTATGATGGATTCACATATAAAAATGTCACATGTTCAAAAAATAGTGTGAAAATCCTCTTTTAAATTGCTCTAGTCTCCAATCAGTACTTTCAGAATATCCAGACGATACTTATCAAATGAGAGAACCATAGCTAAAGCAGTATGACCTGTAGATTCCTGTGGAAGACTGTGCACACCTACCTTCACACAAGAGACCGTGACTTCTCAGAGGAAGCAGACACCTACACTGGATGTGGCAGAAAGGCAAAGGGACAAAGCAAGAAAGAGCCGGAGGAGGAGTAAGCTGACAAGAAGTATACAACATGGAATCCTAGTCTTTAAAGAGAATGAAGATGTAGAAGAGCAAAGAGTTATCCTTTCTACGGGCTGTTAAGATCTATTTGGGCTTCCCTGGTGGCTCAGATGGTAAAAATTCCACCTGCAATGTGGGGGACCTGGGTTTGGTCCCAGGGTTGGGAAGATCCCCTGGAGGAGGGCATGGCAACCCACTCTAGTATTCTTGCCTGGAGAATCCGCACAGACAGAGGAGCCTGGTGGGCTACAGTCCATGGGGTCACAAAGAGTCACATACGACTGAGCGACTAAGCACAGCACAAGATACATTAAGAGAAATTCCATGATTTTATCCTTTGTTTTCTAACAAAGCAACAGAAACAATTCCCCATTACACTCAAGACAGCAGTATAAGGATGTTTGGCCATTCATAAAAATCATTCAAAGATCCTATTTTTTTTTTAATTAATGCGTTTAATTGGGATGAGACATTAATTTCTCTCCTAAGACTTAGTTATGCCACGTTTTTCAATTAATGATCAATTGCAAGAGAAATCCCTATAGACAAGAAACATTATGTCCTACGCTCTACTGCACACATGAGATGACAAATGGCAGCAGAGCACACACAAAGGTTACTTCATGATCCATCAAACAGTGTCTGTTGAGGACCTTTGACTCATTAATTAAAATGTCAATTAATTTAAAAAATTTCTATGACAGTAGTCAAATAAGGAAATACTATTTAAAAACATGACTCTGCCCTATCATAGCATGATTTTAAAAATAATGGAATTCTCTGAAATTACAGCTGCATGCATCAGCTACTTTGTAGAACACAGAACATGGTAATAGAGGCAATACATTTAAAGCACTGACTGAACTACTGCAGTAAGTATTTGGATGGTATGGATGAAAGGCAACACTGAGTATGACCTCTGGAACCAGACAGCCTGGATTAAATCTGACGGCCACATTGACTAGCTGTGTAAACACAAGCCAGTGTGGATGTTTCATCTCCTTTACTCTAAGATGGGAATAAGAATGTGCCTACCTCTCGTGAATATGAGGATTAAGTAAATTAATATTCATAAAATGCTTAGGGCAATCTCTAGAACAAAGCAGTTACGATGTATCTGTAAGGTAAAAATTTTTTGTCAATATTGGAAATTGCTTCAACTCTTACCTTTAAGAACAAAAACTGTAAAAAGGCTGCAATTTTCCTGATCATGATGCTATTTCCCCCCCTTAAATTCTAACAAATAGTTAACCTTACAATTCTAAGTGCCATAAGCAAATTTTCAATCTCAGTGATGGTTGAAATATTACAAATTCTATGGCCAATTTTTTGTCACAAGCATCAGTAATCAGCTTTAGTCAAACATTTATAGTGTTGATTTATTTTACATATTAAATCCATTATGCATCCCTAGATATTTATAAACTAGCTGAATATTTTTAAAGAAAAATTATTTATTTCTATAAAATCATTATTTATGATGTAATGAGTAGTAGAATTAGAGGATAAGAGGATGACTTTGGAATTTAATTAAGATTTGAGTATTATATCAGCTTTACAGTAATTCTGTAACTTTGGGAAGTTTATTCAATTCTCAGAGCTTTAATTTCCCCAGGAATAATTTCCACAGGGAATATTTTAGGGAAATTTCCAAAATAGAAAAAAAAAAAAAAAACATGACGGCTAATTCAAAGTTTCACACTATGAATGTCACATTTTTCATATTAAAACATATATATTTTTGTGCTTGAGGATGCAAAAATATTGACATCATGTATTAAAGATGACGATGTTGCAAGGAAAAGAGCATCTCTCTTTTCAACATGTTTAATAACTATCTTTAATTATTAACATTAGCTGTAGTCCCAAATCTAGATTACCTTGCAGTTGGTCCCTTGTAGTACTGTTTATGGTATGACAGTCTTTAGAACAAAGAAATTATTGCTCATACTGCTTCACAGAATGAAAAAAATTATCTCTGTAAATGCAACAAGCATGTGATGGCAGAAGCCCAATAAATGATCCGCTGGAGAAGGGATAGGTTAACCCACTCCAGTATTCTTGGGCTTCCCTTGTGGCTCAGCTGGTAAAGAATCCACCCACAATGCAGGAGACATGGGTTCGATCTCTGGGTTGGGAAGATCCTCTGGAGAAGAGAAAAGCTACCCACTCCAGTATTCTGGCCTAGAGAAACCCATGGACTGTATAGTCTATGGGGTCACAAAGAGTCAGACACGACTGAGTGACTTTCACTGTTCACTGTTCAAAAGTAAAGTGAATGCATTAAACCACCAAAATAGCAGTGCATGCAATCCAATGCTGACGAGGATGTTCTATAGATAAAGACCATGAAGCCTGAAAGTGTATCCTTAGATAATGAGAACAGCCACTATTTACTGAGGACTTGCTCTGTGTCAGGCATCATTTAAGCTTGAAAACAACACATCTCATTTCAATCTTCTCAAAACCTCAAAGGATTCTTATAAAACAACCTGAATTAATGAGAAGATTTTTCAAGGTGGCTGGAAACAAAATTAAAATACACATAAAGAAGTGAGAAATAGAACCAGGAAAAAATATTCTGTTTACATTAAAAACGAAACTGTTAAATAACTAGACATGAATGTAACAAAACAGATCAGGATTAAATGAAGAAAAGATCATGAGATCTTTGAATGATATAGAATAAGATTTGAACCATTAAAAATGCATTTTATAGTCTGACATGGGAAAATTTATCATAAAGATGTTAGATCTCCCAAGATAAATATATACGTTTGACGCAATTCCAAATAGCACTCCAATAATTATGTTTTTCAAACAGAGCAAAATGAGTATGCTTAATTTTACCTAAGTATATTCTTACCCAAAAGAAAGAAGTGGCAAATGGAAATAGTTATCTTGCAAACCCCTTCAATGAAACAATGGTGTATAAATATTTTCTGACTATGAACTTCACATTTATAAGAGCTCGCAGCACTTTAAAAATAGTAGCCAATGCTATCCAAAAGTCTACAAGCAATAAATGCTGGAGAGGGTGTGGAGAAAAGGGAACCCTCTTACACTGTTGGTGGGAATGCAAACTAGTACAGCCACTATGGAGAACAGTGTGGAGATTCCTTAAAAAACTGGGAATAGAACTGCCATATGACCCAGCAATCCCACTGCTGGGCATACACACCGAGGAAACCAGAATTGAAAGAGACACGTGTACCCCAATGTTCATCGCAGCACTGTTTACAATAGCCAGGACATGGAAGCAACCTAGATGTCCATCAGCAGACGAATGGATAAGGAAGCTGTGGTACATATACACAATGGAATATTACTCAGCCATTAAAAAGAATACATTTGAATCAGTTCTATTGAGATGGATGAAACTGGAGCCCATAATACAGAGTGAAGTAAGCCAGAAAGAAAAACACCAATACAGCATACTAATGCATATATATGGAATTTGAAAGACGGTAATGATAACCCTATATGCGAGACAGAATAAGAGACACAGATGCAGAGAACAGTCTTATGGACTCTGAGGGAGAAGGTGAGGGTGAGACGTTCTGGGAGAATAGCATTGAAACATGTATATTATCATATGTGAAACAGAACACCATTCCATGTTCGATGCATGAGACAAATGCTCAGGGCTGGGGCAATGGGATGACCCAGAGGGATGGGATGGGGAGGGAGGTGGGAGGGGGTCCAGGAAGGGGAACACATGTAAACCCATGGCTGATCCATGTCAATGTATGACAAAAACCACTACAATATTGTAAAGTAATTAGACCCCAACTAAAATAAATAAATTTATTAAAATAAATAAATATCTGAGGGAGAGAAAAATAAATAAATAAAATAAAATAAAATAAATAAATAAAAATAGTAGCCAAATTCTAACAATAATTTTCTATTTCCAATCTCTCTACTAACATAAAATGTTACTTGGGAATGTAAATTGGTTTAGCTTCTCCTTTAAAATTTTTAAGTCAGTTATTTAATATTTGGCAAGTGCTTTGAATCTTTTAGACTTTTTGCTGGCCAGTGTTAAGAATAACATCTAGTTTTCTCTGATAAACATCTTTATGAGCTCATAAGAATTGTCAATTTTTGAAGAAAAATGACTATTATAAAAAAATGTTGGGCTGGGCTGGGTCTTCATTGCTGCGCATGGGCTTTGTCTGGTTGCAAGGCGTGGGGGCTGCTCTCCAGCTGCAGGGCTCAGGCGTCACGCTGCAGTGGCTTCTCTTGTTGAGGAGCGCGGGTTCTGGAGTGAGGGCTCAGTAGCTGTGGTGCATGGACTTAGGTGCCCCCTGGCATGTGGGGTCTTCCCTGCCCAGGGATCACACCCGTGTCCCCTGCACTGGCATGTGGACTCAACCACTGCACCACCAGAGACGTCTGAGAGATGACTATTTTAATTATCATTTTAACTTCTTCATTGTGAAAAATATGTGATAAGGAACAGTGTAGAATAACTTCAGCAAAATAAATGTTCTTTTATATTAAGTATACATTGACTTTAACAATAACTATTAGAAACAGTTTTTAAAAGTCTAAGGACTGTAATGATGACTCCTCTTAAGCACCCTTCATTCTGCTTACGGAAAAAACATAATGAAATAGTTATAGATTCATAAAAGTATTCAAGTGATGATGTACACTTAAGATACCAAGTAGACATAACAATGGAACATAACTCATAGGGATATAATGAGCATACAATAAAATAATGATCATATAACATTTAATATGCTGCTGAGCATATTTTTAAAAATCAATAAAATTCACTTTACAGCTAAATTTATTCTAACAGAAATGTTTTTCCACTTCTCTTTGAATATGAACCTCTTAGTCAAAATTGGAAATATCTATAATATAATTTTGTTTAAATTAGCATCACTACATGAAAAATAAAAGGAAACCAGTTGAAATGACAGCTGGCATTTCTGAGTACTTACTAGGCACAACGCTAAACATTAGTAAAGATTTTAAATTATGGGACATGTATCTGTATATCTTCTAAGATATTTTCAATATACAGCTATCCAAAAACATCTGTACATACTTTATTCAAAAATCAACATATATGTGTGTGTATCTTTTAATATATATAGAGAGAGTATCTATAGATATTTATAGAATAAGAAAAAAGGAAATCCCAAACTTGATATATTGCTTTTAAAAGACTCATCATTTCTCATAGCATATGCTATGGACTTTAGATTTATTTTCTTTAAAATAGCCAGGAAAGATAACAGAGGTAATATTAAATATTTGACAGTGATATAAAAATGTATGGTAATATAAATCTATTAGCTTTTTTGTTGTTGTTATTGCTGCTTTTACAAAGAACATCAAAAGATTGCAACCTCTTTGGAAAAAGTACATCAACATCATAATTCTCATTTTAGCTAGATAATAGAGGAACAATAGTTAAGCTCACCACGTGTGTGTCTTAGTGGAATGAGTAGGACATAAAACTATTTTCTTGATTCCCTACCTAACCTCAACACTCCAAATCATGCAGACAAGCACCAGGCTGATGACAACACTGCTCTGGTTGACATTCCACCCACTACTCACCAATCATTAGAAATGGAAAAGGTACTAATGACTCCTGGATGCTTGCAATATGTCAGGCTACACAGGTTATTTAGCCAAACAATACATTTTATTTTTTTATTTTATTTTATTTTTTTTATAAATTTATTTATTTTAGTTGGGGTCTAATTACTTTACAATATTGTAATAGTTTTTGCCATACATTGACATGAATCAGCCATGGGTTTACATGCGTTCCCCTTCCTGGACCCCCCACCCACCTCCCTCCCCATCCCATCCCTCTGGGTCATCCCATTGCCCCGGCCCTGAGCCCTTGTCTCATGCATCGAACATGGAATGGTGTTCTGTTTCACATATGATAATATACATGTTTCAATGCTATTCTCCCAGAACGTCCCACCCTCACCTTCTCCCTCAGAGTCCATAAAATTGTTCTATGCATCTGTGTCTCTTATTCTGTCTCGCATATAGGGTTATTGTTACCATCTTTCAAATTCCATATATATGCATCACTATACTGTATCAAACAATACATTTTAGTGCTTTAGGAAAATGGACTAGGTTCCAGTGAAGAAATGACACCCCATTTCTTTGGTGTCAGAAATGGTTAATGCTAACAATTTAATAAGTTTCCACTAAAGAAAAGAGGAAAACTAATCAAGCTTTACTCATTGTGCCTTGACATAATCACATAAGAAGGTGACAGAGTAAGAATAAGAATCAACTCAATATCAAGAGTACTGCTATCACTTTCACGATGGGGGAAGCCGCTATTTCTAGCCTCAGCCTTAGCGTATTTTGGCTCCAGGATTTGCTCTCTGAATCCAGTCATTGCTCTCTCTTCTGTGACGTGCTGTTGGCCATGGTGTCTGAGACTCTACTGAAAATATCTAAGCTTTTCTCTTCAGAAAAACAAACATAACATCAGTCCTGCTTTCCAGGGATATTTTATAAATTAAAGCAACACTAACTTAATTGCTATGAAATGGCCCTTGTTTTTGTTTCTTTACCCCATGATGGATTAGTTCCCTGGAGTAGCTACTTGCCAAATGGTACCCTAGTGTCCTGAAAGAGTTAAGGCAGCTTGTATATTTGCATAATTTACAACCAGGGAGTAACTGGGGACTGGGAGAATCTGGTTCAGTAGGCCATTTAGAAATTCATTAAAATTTATTCACTCTTTATGGTTTTTCTGGCTATGACCAGTACCTAAAAACATCAAAAGTGTGTTTCTAAAAGTAAAGTAGAAAATAAGGTAAAACCAGTATTTTTACATCTGTAACTGTAAACTCTTAAATCACCCCATTGTTTGGGGTTTTTTCCCTTAAATACAGAAACTTATTCATATATTCACATTAGGCAGTTAATTGAACAGAATAGAGGTTGCTATGGAAACAGTGTGGTATGCCCTAGTACTTAGTGAGGAAATGAACACTACTAATTATCACCAAATGTATGATATTTCTGCTTTTGTACTCTATAGTTTTTAATGTACAATCTGTTTAATGAGCAGCAAGTTGTTCACCCAGTGTGCAGAGGGTGAATGAGGTCTAAAAATAGATGATTAAATCTTCAGGTGTGAATTTGCCAATTTTATTTAAATAAAGCAAGAAATAAAAGACTTGTCTTTCTCCCATATACTTTAATAAGAATGGGGGTCCTTATTGGAGCCTAAAATCTTGAATACAAGCAGTTAAGAGAATAGGAAGGTGCTGCCAAGAAAAAATAAATCTGATTCTTCCCTCACTTCATTAAAATATTTCACACACCCAACACACTCAAAAAGGTGTGTATTGAGTTCTTACCACGGGAGAATTCTTACCGGGTACCTGAGAGGGATGGAGGCCTGGTCTAAAGAAACATGGTTTTACTCTGTTACAAAGCCAACTCTATTAGGGTCCATTAACGAGCTATGGAAAGCACTAAGAACTTAGAAGCACAGCAGGTTAAATCCAGCCCAGGAGACGGAGGAAAACAGATCTCACCCAGCATCCCTGAAGGATGATGACACTTCTGGCCCGCTGAGTTGCTCATAGCTGCCAGAAGGAATAACTTGCTCACCTGCAGACATAACCTTGAATTCCACTAGGAAGATGGTATGGACACTGTATCGGGAGACTCTCTCACCAGGATGGAGAGCAATCTGCAATTGATTGCCTGCTCGTCACACTCCTAAGTCCTGGAATATTTGTCCCCCCACACGACCACTGGTGACCTCTTCCACTATTGGTGTTATTTATTTACTGTAGGTCCTTGTTGGTTATCTGTTTAAATACAGCAGTGTGTACAAACTGGAAAAGGAGCAAAACAATCACTGTTTGCAGATGACATGATACTATACACAGAAAATCCTAAAGATGCTACCAGAAAACTAGTAGAGCTTGCCAATGAATTCAGTAATGTTGCAGGATGCACAGTTAATACACAGAAATCGGTGGCATCTCTATACTCTAACAACAAAAGATCAGAAAGAGAAATAAAAGAAAGAATCCCATTTACCATCACATCAAAATAATACAATATTTAGGAAAAAACCTATTTAAGGAGGCAAAAGACCTGTACTCTGAAAATTGTAAGATGCTGATGAAAGAAATCAAAGACGACACAAACAGATGGAAAAAATATACCATGTTCTTGGATTGAGAGAATCAATATTGTTAAAATGACTAAACTACCCAAGACAAATCCCTACATTCCAGAGTATTTGAAAGAGAATCTGGCTGCAGCTTTTTCAACTTTGACACTGGTTAGTTGATTCCTGGAGTCTGCTGTCCAATTTCTGACTGATATGTTTCTCTCACCTTACTTCCATCATCTCTGGTGCTAAACCTATGGGACCCTCTCCAAGAACTACTTCTGTAACCACTATTACCATGAGCTGGCCCCAACAGAGATTGCTGGATTATGCAATTATGGATATTTTAAGACTACTATAACCTGGCAAGGAATCATCTGTTGTATAGGTAGCTCCTCCCATCTTCTCCCAAGCCTACTTGGTTCCTATTTTCAGCATGCTAGAAATTCCCAGAACACCTAAGAAGCAGGTAACAAGCAGAATGTCATTTTAAAGAGAGGAGCGTTTTCAATGTACAAAAGTTAATATGGTTTACATATATTTAAGCAATCAAGCATATCAAGATAGTAAAATAGGATATTACTTCATAAACAGCTTGGAAAGATTTGTTGGTACCACAGTGAAAAGAATATTTAATGTTTTGGATTTTATTCTAGGGGAAAATTAAAGCAAATGGTATTGCAATAGTCCAAAGCAAGAGATAAAAGGAACCAGAAAAGAATCAAATTTATCCACAGCTTTGCAAGTGAAATACCCAAGCTCCAATCACAATGCACATCAAATAATGGGCACTGGATAAACATTTGTGGATGATCCCATGCTGTCAGGTCAGCTTCAAAATGTCAATCTAAAGGCCACTTATCACAATTACACTGTAAAAGTCAAGTTATTTTGATTCATAGAGCAGACTCAGAATTTCTATTTCACTTCACTTAGCACATTAAATTTATAATTAAACATTGATCAAGCTGCAAATATTTATTGAATACTTACATCCAAGCCAGCTGGAATCCTATTACTATACTCTAAAAGAAAGACAGTATTTATGGGCTTGTAAATAAGTCAGCCCTCATTTTTTTTTTTTACAACTTTATTATTTCTATGCTAGGATAAAATTGTTATTAAGTAGTATAGATATTAATCAACAGCTTATAAAACTGTGCCTTTAGGCAATTTTGAGAACTTCTTTCAATATGATAAAATTATTTTCAACTATATGAGCAATTAAGGTTTACTTACTGTGTGTATTCAATTCAGTACCCTCAATGTACTTGAGAATGCTATTAAAAATTTTTAAATTCTGGAAAATGCAGAAAACATATAGAGTCTAGATTTGTCAAAAGCAACTTGCAAACAGAAAAAAACAGCAAATGTATAACATAATTATACTTTAATGATACAAATAATAATTGAAAAATTCTTTCTCTTGCTGATATTTTGTTTCTTCTCTCAGGTTACAAATTTAAGCATCTTGCTTGGCAAGAATAGTTTGATGTAATTTTTAACTTCTTACACATGAATTTATTGAGTTTCATTTCTTTCAATTTTATGCAGAACTTGCTTTCAATTATTCATTTTGGCTTGTTCAGTTTATGGATTATTCAGGCTTTTGTTTCTGAATCTGCCTCTTTTTAAATTCAAATCACTACATATCTGTTCCTACTAGCAATGGTATTGATAGACAATAAAAATCAATGCTTATTAAGAACTTATTATGTGCAAGCATTGCTCAGAACATTTTGCATACAGTAAACCACTAAATCATCACAATAATCCTCTAAAGTAGGCAATATTAATATTTCTAATTTACAGATGAGAGAAAAGAGGGTAGCTAATTTCCTTGAAGTTTCAAAGCTCATGAGTGGGGATGTCAGCATTTAAACCCAGGCAGTCTACTTTTAGAATTCACACTTTTAACAACTCCACTATTATTGATACTTCATTGCTCCAAAAGTATTTCTTACATGTATTTTTAAACTTTCTCCTAAAGAGTGACTACAAAACTACAGAAAATCAAAGACAAAGATTGGAAAAATCTCCAGTCTGTAATAAGCCACTAAAATAGATATCCCTGAGAATTAAGGATGTCTGCCATTAATACTAATGTAATATTTGAAGGACTGAAGGAGGTTAAATCTGATAGATAATGTTGATTTTAACTTTGCAGTAACATGTTAATTTCTCAAATGAACATCCCATACATTGAGAGGAGTCATAAACGTTGCGGTCGTTCTCGGTTCTTCTCTTTCTCTTCCAGCCCACACTCCATCCCTCAGCAGCCACTTCACAATTCTGCCCTTGCACTTGGCTCAGGCGCGCCTCTGCGTCCACTCTTGTCAGACTCCTGAGTGCAGAGTGAACCTCTGGAAACATCTGTCTGATTGCGTCTCTTTTATACGCAGGATCTTCCGGTGGCATTTACGGTGTCTCCGAACAAAAGCTGTTCCATGGGCGAACATGGAGTTGCCATTCCTCTGGGCCAATTGGCTGCTTCTCCAACTTTGTTTCTACAACTTTCCTCTTGTTCTCTGGTCTCTTTACTGGTTCTCAACATGACCATCATTCTCAGAGCTTTCATTGATATCTCTGCTTAATTTCTTACATCTCACATATTCACATGCTGATATCACCCTTTATTCAGTTTCTACTCAAAATGCCACTTCTTTAAGACAATCTTTTCTTGGCCAGCCCCTTTAAAGTAACCCTTTGTCATTTTCTATCTACTCACCCTGTCTTCCTACTGCTTCCTGCACTACCTGACATTACTGATATTCTGCCTTCATTATTATTATGTAAATTCCCTTTAGACATCGCTGTAGGCTTAATTCGTAGAGCAGTGTCTAACACACAGTGGATGATGAAAAACATTTGCTGAAAGAATAGGTGAATTTAGATACAATATTTCTTCTTACAATCATTTCACTAGTACAGCAGTAAATTGAATCAGTCCTTCATCATCTTATTTTAAGGAGAATGAATCATAAGTGCTTGCCCTGAGTTCCTAACAGATATATTAATCTATGATTTTCTCCTGTAAAATACTATTAATAATTTAAAGGTTGAAATATTTTTCTGTATAATACTGATAAGAATTATCTTCCTGATTCTCTGCAAGAGAAAACTCCAGGAAAATCCTGGCATTTGAGTATTCTTTAAGACAAGAACAAAAACACAAAGATACCTCCACCTCAGAGAACATGCTAAACCTTAACAATGGTGTGCAGAAGTAAGACAGACTCCCCTGAAGTGTCTCATCCTTTATTATGCTGCCTCTTAGAAAATATCCCCCCAAACTCCACTGACTGTGTCAGACAATTCACTGAAGGGCTGTCCTACACTTGGGATCAGAAATTCTGTTGTGAAGGTGATCTCTCATAAGTAGGATCTTTCACTTTTCAGATTCCCACCAACTCAACACCACAGGGATCCCCATGGACCGTAACAACTAAAAAATGTTTCCAAACATTTCCCCACCTTCAGCGAAGAACCTGTGACAGGCTATAAGCCTTTTAGGTTTACTTTTTTCTTCTGTAATATTCTCCTCCAAGTCTGACTTAATTCCTTATTTGCTTATAAGCCAGTGAATATATTATCCTCAGATTAACCTCCTGAAGCCCATCTCTAATCAAGATGCCCCCCACAACTCTCTGGTTGCCTAAGAGACAATGGGTAAAAAGGGCCTTTAATATCTTTAATTTTAACTAATATTTTATTTTTAGTCTTACAGTATTTTATATTCTTATAAAGGAATCAAACAATTTTATGTAACAAAAGAATACTCTATTTTAATTTGAAAAGAACATACTTAGAGTAATACAAATGTGTTCTGCCCTCAAAACCATCCTATACCAAGACATCTAAGCAGACACTTTGGTGAATCATTTCTTTCCCTGCCCTGATATTTGCCAAGGCACATTCCTGTCAACATAAATTGGTATCCATTACTTTCCATTGTGAGACTGTCCAACATAAAACTGTATTACAAATATCACTGACTGAAAATCACTATGTGTATATCACATTCTCTGGGTACATACACATATGCACTTTTGTACCTTCCTAGATGACAAAAGAAATGCTACGCCTGCATCTAACTCTCAGTACATTTCAGATACCAAATGCATTTTTTAAACTATATAAATTATAGATACGCATTATATATACACACACACACACATACATATTTCATTCAACTTTATGTTTCATAAATTCTCCACATCAAAATTCATTTAGTAAATGGAACAAAAGCACTGTGATTGATAGGACACAATGTGTTGAAGCCAAGAACTAAAACATGAGGACTTTACAGCCTTTCTAAATATTTTGGAACAGTACAGCCTATGCATCATGTTTTCTCGGAGCTTGCCTAATCATTTCTCCTCCAACTCCCAGTGAAAAATTCATGAGGGTGAGCATCATGCAGAGCACAATGGGCCTTAATCAATGTGGTGTGGTGGAGAAACACTGAAGACTGGAAATTCAATACTGTGAGTCTCCTGCTTCCTCTGCTCATTTTCCTCATTTATATAATTAAATAATAATAATGGCTTGGGCAAGTGCTATTATGCTAGAAAGATAAGGGAGCCAAAATATTCTTATTGAAAGAATAAGATGTTAAATTTGAACATGTCCAATAATCCCCACCAGCATCATTGAAGCTTATACACTGTATTCCCTCAAATATTATTTCTCAGGTTCTAAGACATGAGTGATGCATTAATGGGCAGGAAAATGTTAACTGTGTAATTGTCAGTTGGGCTTGGGGGTTATCTTCTTTTGATAAGACTTTCTGAGGTCAAAGGTGGCATGCAATGGAGCTTTGTGGTTCAAAGGGAGAGTTCAATGACGGTTGTATTAGCTTCTCATTACTTCCTTAGGGTTTGAACAAAGTGATGGATTTTTAAAAATCTTTATTTATTTGTGGGGGGTCTTCCTTGCTGCGAGGGCTCTTCTTTAGTTGCAGTAAGCAGGAGCTACTCTCTAGGCTGGTACAAGGCTTCTCACTGTGGTGGCTTGTCTTGTGGTTCCCAGGCTCTAGAGCACAGGCTCAATAGCTGTGGTACAGGGGCTTAGTTGCTCCACGGCATATGAAATCTTCCTGGACCAGGGATCGAAGCTGAGTCTCCTGCATCAGCAGGAGGACTCCTCACCACTGAGCCACCAGGAAAGCCTCAAAGTGATGATTTGCTTCAGAGCCTACAGTACTTCATTTCTCACATGTCCTAGGTTGTTGGGTGCTTTGCTGGGTACTGTGCCAATGTCTATAGTTCCACTAAGAAAATAAGACCCAAAAGCTGTAGGAAGGCTTCCAAACTACTATCCCCTCTGGTTTCACAGTGATTGACCCATAAAACACAGGGAAAATCATTTTATAAATGATAAACTTGTAAATGGCAAACGATCGTTTGCTTATCTCTTTCAGTACACCTCAGAGAGTTCCAGAATGGACTCAAACACATGAAAAATCAATCCTTCTTCAAGAATAACTTACTAAAAAATGAACACCTGAGCCACTTGTTTCACCCCCCATCAGTTTCTCCAACTTTTCCACCACTCATGCTGCCACACCAATGCCAGTTTCTAGCTTTTCTCATGATGCCATCTAAGTTTACCAACTCTTTTTGATTCAAGTATTTTATAACTTTTGATTTTTGTAACTTTTAAGTTTTTAACTGTTCATTCAATTCATTCATATAAATGCCAAAATATTTTCTTTCTGTACTCTTTCAGCGGCCATTTAGCCTCTTTTTCATAAAATGAATGTTCAAAATCAGATGTGTTATTTTGAAGATTGGGCACAAGCACAGGTAAATGGTGTGTGAATGTATCCCATTAGGGCACCTACATTTTTGTCTCAGCAACACCTGCCAACATCATTGTGAATAGCAAAAATGACATATTTACTAGGTGACTTCTATATGAAGTAGCATGTCATAAGAAGTTTCCATCATCTATTATCTTCACAAAACCCATTACAAAGATTAGAAAGATGAGGTTCAGGCAATAAGTTGCCCAGGATTTCATAGGTAGCAAAGTCGGGTACAGGAGGAGGGGGAGGCTGACTTTCAGGTATGAGACTGGCAACATCGCTATTTTTTCTAGAAATGACACTTACTTTTACGGTTTGGTCTAAAAGGTAGTCTCCAAATTAAAAGCATCCTTAATTTTACAATGAACACAATTTGCTTCTATTTGGGCAGTGTAAATAAACTCAGAATCATCTGTCTTTCACATCATTTTAATAAACCCTTTACCCAAAATGTGTATAAACATTTGAAAATTTCCAAATCTGAGGTGGGTTTGCGTGTATGTGCACAAGAGAGACAAAGACAGAGAAAAAAAGGAAAAACACAGACCTTCCAAATTTGCAATTTGTCTGTCTTAAAAAATGCTTCCACTCCACAGTCATTTTGAGAATGGAGTGCCTCCCTGTGTTTATTTTTTTTAGTACACATGAAGAAAAATGGTGACTTAAAAAAAGTAATTCACACATGACAACTCTACTTACTCATTTTTCTTTCTCACAAGTTCCCTGTGACAGCAAGAGCATTCATTCCTTCAATAGCCGGACACAATTAATACCATACATCATGTGTGAATCCAACTGACAGGACACACCATCTGCAGTGACCACGAAATGCCTGCTTAGAAGGCCAAGTACACCTGCCATCAAAGCTCAAGACAAGAAAATGTGCTAAGATTCACAGCTACATTTTTAATACATGCATTTTACTTACCTTACTAATAAAGAAAATTGTCAAAGTAAGAGGAAATCATGAAAGGCAATTGGTCGGATCAGAACAAAGGACCAGGAGAAAAGACTTAACCTAGCCCGATTTCTGGATCTGTCTGATGTGGTTTATGGTCTTAATCAGCAGAAGCTTATGAAATCTAAAAAATATTATTGATGGACACACATTCCTTTTAAATATTTCAGGAAGCTTTGTGGCTGTTGACAATGTTTATAAACTTAAGTAGGGATAAAGACACAGCTTTATATTCTGAGGAAGCATGGAGAAACGTGGTTGGCAGTTATCATTATGTTATGCCAACAGAATAAACCACTTTTTCAAAACATGGAGAAGGAAAATCCTTTCATGAAGGAAATGTGCTAAAAGGAAAATAGGATACACTAAATAGTAAATTGACTACAAAAGCATTTGATACACGACTAACCTGACTTATGAAAATTTATTTTCAATGATTATTACAAGATACTCATTTTCTGAGCAAATCTCCTGAGCCATCCTTTACGTCCTTAGATTTCAAAGCTACACTTTTTGGTTACACAACACAAAGGTTATCCTGACAATGAAACTAAAAGAAACATAAGCTCCTTGGATACCAGGAGCAAACTCTACCAGGCTACTGGCAATCAATTTAGACTTTGTATGCTTTCAATTCTTGATTTGTAGATGAGGGCAAAAAAATACTTATTGCCTTATCATTCTTCCTCTCATCCTTACTTCATTGAGGCATTATAAGATCAATGAATAAATCTTACAAATACTAAGATAAAAGTAATACTCAAGGATTACAATGATTTTTTTTTTTATTAAGGGGGAGTCTCTTCAAGCCCTTTTATTAATATTATGAGACATAAATAGGTTAAAACACATTATAACAATTATGAAGTGAATTCAATTCAACAGTTTATCACTGCCTAACACTTCAGTTTTATGAATGTTTTCCATTTATCTCCTTCATCTTAAATTAAAAATACTGAATAACTGTTGGTAAAATGAATTAAAAGAATCATTTTTTAATTATAATATTGAATGTAGATGCGGAGAAGGCAATGGCACCCCACTCCAGTACTCTTGCCTGGAAAATCCCATGGACGGAGGAGCCTGGTAGGCTACAGTCCATGGGGTCGCTAACAGTAGGACACGACTGGGAGACTTCACTTTCACTTTTCCCTTTCATGCACTGGAGAAGGAAATGGCAACCCACTCCATTATTCTTGCCTGGAGAATCCTAGGGACGGCGGAGCCTGGTGAGCTGCCGTCTATGGGGTCGCGCAGAGTCGGACACAACTGAAGCAACTTAGCAGAATGTAGATGAACACATAAAAGGTGTATTCCATTTTGTAGGCTTCCCTGGTGGCTCAGATAGTAAAGAACCTGCCTGCAATGTAGGAGACCCAGGTTCAATGTCTCAGTGGGGAAGACTCCCTGGAGAAGGGAACGGCTACCCACTCCAATACTTTTGCCTGGAGAATTTCATGGACAGAAGCAGGCTACAGTCCATGGGGTTGCAAAGAGTCAGACATGACTGAGAAACTAACATTTTCACTTTCCATTTTAAATACATGAAAAAAAAATGTTGAGCACTTCCATTTTAAATGTGCACAACTATCAAGAGGTTTAAAATCATTTCAAATAAAGACTATATTTGTTAATTATTGCTCAGTATAACAAATTATCCTGAAACCTAGTGGCTTAAAACAATAAACATTATTTTTTGGTTTATGCAGGTCTTGACCTTGGCGGCAGTTTAGCTGCGTGGCTCCAATTCAGCATCTTTCATGATGCTGCAGTCAATACTGTGGCCAGAGTTTGCAGTCATCTGAAAGCTTGACTGTGGCTGGAGGATTCACTTCCTAGAGGTTTACTGACATGGACTTGATGGGTCTCCTTTGTTCATCAGGTATGTGTCCACAAAGCTGAGCCAAGAATGCTGTGTCTTCAGGAGATGGTGGCTAGCTTTCGCCCAGGACAAAGGATCCAAAAGAGCAGGATGGAAGTTGCAGTAGGTTTTATGATCTAGTCTTGGATCTCAGTCTCTGACAGCAGCATCCCGTCACACAAGTCAGCCCTACTCCATGTGGGATGGAATCCCAGGGCAAGAATACAAGGGAGTAAGGATCACTGGGGAACATTTGGAAGTTGGCTACTACAACTACCTATCTTGTAAAATGGTCAAAAATAAAGAACTGTGTGATCTACTCTAGAAAAGTCAATAGTCATTCATCCAAAACATTTCCAGTAGATGTGATACTCAATGGTAAAAACTCTGAAATGTGTCCAAGATAAAGTCATAGAAGATGTCCTCAGGAAACTCACAAGAATGGGCAAGATAAATGATTATTCAGAATCATGCAAATACTAAAATGGATTCTAATACATTCTTCTTGAATTATTTTAAAAAATCACTAAACCAGTGAAGAGTTAAAATAATTAGTAATTTAAGTCCATTGGCAGTAGCTTAGGATCATAAAATGTAAAAAAATAAAAATAAAGAAGACATACTGAGCTTTACCACAGAACATCATCCTACCTTCACAGCTAATAAGAGGTCTCGGCAAAGGAGGTGTATGACAGCAGAAGGCCTACTTTAATATATGTTTGTGTTTATAGTAGAAATAACAGGCTTTGAAGTCAGGAGAACCTCGTTTCCCTGCCCAGTTCTGATATTTACTAGGTCGATTTAGGCAAGCAACAATACTTCTGACAGCAGTTTCCCAATCTCTAAAATTGCCCTACCTACCCCATTGGTTATTATGTGTGTCCCAGAGGCCTATACATGTGTCAGAAATAGCACCAGGTCTTACATATGTTAGGAAGGGGTATGATTTGGTTTTGAATATTATATTTGTATCACCAGGGCAGCTGAGCATTCATCAAGAATTGCCCAAGGATGATTAGATGCCTATTCTCACACAAATAAGATAGCTAACATGGAAATGAAGGACAGAAAAAAATCTGGTAAATAAAACTTGCACTTTGACATTATTTGTAAAGAAGCAAAAGGAAGTAGGAAATAGCCAGGCTTTCCTGAGTCTGTGATAAGAAGGAATTCTAAAATTAGGTAAGATTATCATATAGTAATGATATCATTTTCAAGGAAAAAATTGGGTTTTCATTGAGAGCCAATACTTCATTAAAATGGATAAAAATACTCCATGAAAATTCTAATAGCAAAATAAACTTTCATAAAGTATAGAGAGTTGTGACCTAAGAAATACAGGTTGAAAGTAAATGTTACATATTATAATATTTAAATAATGCATTTGTTTCTGTATCACAGATTACACATTTTTTAAAAGGTAATACTTCTGCTGGAATGCCCTATCCTCTTCTTTACCACACATCCTTTTGGGTGACCTAGTGCTACAGGGCTCAGCTATATAAGAAAGACTTTTGATGTTACTACCACCCCCCCACCCCCCCACCCCCCACTCAAGATGAGGTATTGCTCTCCTGAAGAGAACAGCAACCTCAGTCATAATGTTGATACAGATAGTGGTAACATCCACCTCAACTAACATTCTTTAAGCATTTACTATGCACCAGTCACTGCATTAAGTGCTTTACACATGGTTTTGTTTAACCTTATGAACAAGTGTATAAAAACAAGCAGTATTGTAACTATTACTTTGATCCGGATTCACTCCTAAAGGATATCAATCCACCCTGAATATTCATTGGAAGGATTGATGCTGGAGATGAAATTCCAGTTCTTGGTCACCTGACATGAAGAGCTGACTGAAGGCAAAAGAAGGGGACACAGAGAATGAAATGGTTAGACAGCATCACTGGCTCAATGAACATGAATCTGAGCAAACTCTGGGGGATAGTGGAGGACAGAGCCTGGTGTGCTGCAGTCCGTGGGGTCGCAAAGAGTCAGACTGGACTTGGTGACTAAACAACAACACAACTATCATTTTACATATGATGAAACTGAGGTACTCTTCACTGGTAAGATCCCTTCGCCAGAAATGCTGGAACCAGTCTTTGAACTCAGGCAGTCTGACCCTAGGATACAGCCTCTTAACTGCTGAGTGAATACTGCCTCATCTGAATTATTTTAAAATACTCATCATGTAGGACAGTGCCTGGTCCACGTAGGTGCTCAATGTCATTTTTCAAAATATAAATAAGTGATTTAAAATATAATAGTGATAAATATTTTAAATATTAATTAAAAGTTTCTTCTCATTACTACGGTCAGACTGAGGACAAAAGGTTACTGGAAAATACAGGACTCTTCCCAAATGGCTGAGTGGTAAAGGATCATCCTGTCAATGCAGGGGACACAAGAGGTGCCGGTCCGATCCCTGGGTTAGGAAGATCCCCTGGAGTAGGAAATGGTAACCCACTCCAGTATTCTTGCCTGAAAAATTATAAGGACAGAGGAGTCTGGCGGTCTCCAGTTCATGGGGTCACAAAGAATTGGAAAGGACTGCACAACTGAACACACGCACACACACAGTGCCACAGTAGAGGATGGCAGCTGCATTATAAAGGGTATATGGTTAAGAGGTATCCCTGTACAGACGGCCTTTCCCTACAGATCAGCAGCTCTCAGTCAGGGGGGATTTTGCCCTCGGGGAACACTGGCTGAAGACATTTTTGGTTGTCACAACGGAGAGGGTAGTGCTACTGCCATCTAGTGGTTAGAAGCCAGGGATGCTGCAAAACAACCTATCTAGTGGAAAACAAGCACCCACCACAAAGCCCTGCCTGGCTTAAAATGTCAGCAGTGCTATAGAGCTAGTCTTGAATGCATATTCCCTTCCAAACTTTAATATGTTGATTAATATTGAAGGACTCTCCACTAACCTCCAAATCCCATAATGCTTTATATCCTAAGTAGCAGTAACAAAAAATAATAAAAACAAACCTACAATTTCAAAGGACAAGAAAGAGAGGCCAATGCTTTGGAAAATAATGACTTCTGGGAAGATGAACACTGACCTCCAAGAATCCTAGGACATCAAAAGCAAAGGCTGGCACAGTGGTTAAGGCTGTGTGCTTTCACTGCAGGAGGCACGGTGATCCCTGGTCAGAGAACTCAGATTCTGCATGTCTCACAACACGACGAAAATAAAAGTTTTCTAATGATAAATGCTGGAGAGGGTGTGGAGGAAAAGGAGCCCTGCTCCACGGCTGGTGGAAATGTAAATCGGTAAAGCCACTGTGGAAAACAGTATGTCGGTTCCTTAAAAAACTGAAAACAGAGTAGTCCCACTCACGGGCATATATCCAGAGAAAAGTCTACTTTGAAAAAATACAAGCACATCAATGTTCATAGCAGCACAATTTACAACAGTCAGTACGTGAAAGCCACTTAAGCGCTCATCACAAATGAATGGATAAAGAAAACATGGTCGGGGCTGGGGGCTGCGGAGTGCCGGGCAGGCTACGTGTATGTGATGCTCCATGGGGATGCGCAGCTGGGGTGCATGACCAAAGGACAGCGCTGGGCTGAGCAAAAGGAAGCGCTCAGCAGCAAGATTAAAGAACAAAAATGTGTTGTGGATAAACCTTCTAACCTGAAGAAGATGAGGATATATTGGGTGAGCCGAGGAAAGAATTTCAAGGAATAAAAAACTCAGAGAAGAGAAAAATCAAGAAATAGCCAACTTGATTTTACATAGTAATGTGTGTGGTATTTGCGGTGCAATGTATCAGTTGATCTTCTTAAAGTGGCTTTCATGACTAAAGAATAGATCATACCAGCTAGTTTTAACAAAAAGGGGAGAAAACAGAAAAATCATTATGAAATACTCTCTGAAGAATCCTTCAAAAATGTTATTGCTACGACTGCTGCTGCTAACCCTGGTGAACAATTCAATGTACCAGATAGAGTCACAGGAAGAACAGGTCTGAAGGAACTACAAGCTGCCAACCCTTCCCGGATGTGGAATTTTGTTAAAATTAATGTTTCTCTAGAATTGCAGAGATTAAGAAGAACTTGAATATCCCACGTAGTTCAGCCCTTGGAGTTAGTACTGGATGATAGCACTGCCTACATGGCCTGATTTGCTTCCAGGGGAGTTGATTGGTTAGTGACCCAAGATGAAGCAAAACCATATCAGAGCCGTGTGAAGGTAGTTCTCACTGGAATTGGTACAGAGGAGCAGCTCGCAAGTTATTCTCATCATCGTGTCCACTTCGAGACACACAGGTTAGAACGACTGAATAAGGAAATGGAAATGGAACTGGGTCAAATTTCTTTTAGAAATCTTGGTCGTGATGATCAAGTTATTGGTGATCATGGAAAAGAAGCAAGATTTCCCTTCCTGAATGAAAATATTGTCTCCTTTGTAAATTTCCTACTAGTCTGGGAAAAGGCAAACTTGACTTTACCTTGTGGAATTGGTGAAAAATGAATTTTGTGCCTTGCAGCACTGGAACTTGGTCTAACAAATCTCTTGTCTTCTGCCAAAGCAGGCCAGGCAATTTGGATCCCGACTTGCAAAAATAGAAAAAAATAATGAAAAGCCATTTGATAAATGTGGAAGGCTCCAAGTCATCTCCTTAGAAAGCCTTTTTATTGAAAATTAGATTAAAACATAATATTTCACAGTGTAACAACATTTACTGAATGATGAATTAAAAAAAAAAAAATACCCTGCTGCCTTATTGCAAAAAAAGAAAAGACATGGTATATATACATACAATGGAATATTGGCCATAAAAAAGAATGAAATAATGTCACTTGCAGCAACATGGATGGATCTAGAGATAATCATATTAAGTGAAGTCAGTCAGAAAGAGAAATCACTTATATGTGCAATCTTAAAAAAAAATGATACAAACAAACTTACTTGCAAATCAAACAGACCCACCGACAGAGAAAACAAACTTCTGGTAACGAAAGAGTAAAAATGGGGAAGGGATAAACTAGAAAGTTGGGGTTAACATATACTCTGTACCAATACATAAAACAGACAAACAAGGACCTACTGTATAATACAGGGAACTATACTCAATATCTTGTTTTATATATATGTATGTGTGTTTGTGTAACTGAATCACTTTGCTGTACACTTGAAATTAACACATTTTAAATGAACTATACATCAGTTAAAAGTTATACTAAATAAGAAATTTAACATAAGAACAATTTAAGATGGAATATATAAATAACAGGAAAATAAAAGTAAAGGTTGGTGGGACGGAGAATTATTCACTAAATACACTTACTTGGTTCAGGCCAAGGGCTAGACACCTAGAAACATTCCAACAACCTAGACATTTCATCCAAGAAGGGCTTGTGTTCTAAAAAGACAAAGCAGCTTTGCTGGAGTCACAGGTTTAATACAGCAGCAAGGCCCAGACACATAAGTACCTGGTCTAAAGGCCCAAGCTCCCCTTTTCCGTGACCATAAACTTAACGTTAGATGGGGGTGCCCAACCAGAAGGCCAGGCAGGCCCCCTGGTACCAAACCAACAATCAGCTGCCAGGTCAGCTTGGCCTGTAGTGTTATAAATGGCTTCTTGGAGAAGAACCCTGAAATCTCTAATAGGCAAAAAGACAACTCCAGAGAGAAGTGACAAAAGCCCAGGGAGCTGTCATACAAAACACAGAAACAAATGCCAGCAGATGTGGGTTTGTGCTGTGAAAAGGCCATTTATTCTCCACATACTCCTTCCAGCCTCACCCACAACCACTGAGAACAAAGTCCTTTTCTAAGTCAGGGGCACCAGTGCTGGAAGAACATGGGCTGCCTTGAGTACCAAGAATTTCCCTCTGCTCCTCTCTACAAAGTGAATACCAAATAAGGGTGAAAGAAAACAGAAGGGGAGATGAGACTGCGCACTTCAAGGACCGAGGACACGTGAGCCCCTGGAGCACCATTTTCATGTAAAAAGGCTGTGTCCCAGTCCTTGAGGCTAAAGGTTGCTAACATCACCTCCCAGACCTCTCTTTACGACAGTGTTCCCAAATGATGCGTCAGTTATTCAATGTCCTTAGACAGAGAAAACACTGGTAAAGAGAAATGAATGTTGTTAGGTTCCTTGGTAAACAAAAAACAAATCAAAACAGTACAGGACTCATGCGTGCATAAAATCCACTCACTGCCCTATTCAGAATTCTGAAAAAAGTAGGCAAGTAGCTGGCCAATAAATAACCAAATAAAACCTATTCTGCTTCCAGGGCAATATGAATCCAGAACTCAATGAGCTTGCAACTGCTGCTAAAGGAGACTCCTTTCTAATTGAAGGGATGGCATTTTAAAAGTGAGAAGAAAGAACATAGGTCATCGAAAATCTTTGTGAAAACTTTAATTATATAAAATAATAAAGCAACATTAAAGAAAAATATTTCCTTGCTCCAAAATCTGTTGCGGTGGCTTCCAAATCCACAAGAAGCAGTGATAGGTTCAGATAAATGCATGGCTTCCCAGGCGGCACTAGTGGTGAAGAACCTGCCTGTCAATGCAGGAGACCTAACAGATAGGGGTTCAGTCTCTAGGTTGGGAAGATCTCCTGGAGGAGGGAATGGCGACCCACTCCATTATTCTTGCCTGGAGAATCCCATGGACAGAGGAACCTGTTGGGCTACAGTCCATGGGGTCGCAAAGAGTCGGACACCATTGAAGCAACTTCGCACGCATGCACACACACTACCACCACAGAGCATCTTTTCTCTTCTGCTGCTTCCCCGCTGCAGCATGGGGAAATTACAGGAATTACAGATTTATCCAACAGTGAAGCAGATACTTAAGTTTTACTCTATAAAAACTATAAAATTACGTATTTTCTTCAAGTCTAGATCATTTGAAGGTATCTTCCACATGAATGACTGAAGAGTGATTCTTCCACGAGCAAGGTCAAATAAAGGTTATATTTTCACCAAATTCACATATTGCAAGTAATATTGTAATAC
The DNA here is from genome assembly GCF_054371585.1 of Giraffa tippelskirchi. Taxonomy (NCBI): domain Eukaryota; kingdom Metazoa; phylum Chordata; class Mammalia; order Artiodactyla; family Giraffidae; genus Giraffa; species Giraffa tippelskirchi. Next base: position 109,753,437 of record NC_137278.1, on the reverse strand, counting down.
AAAATAATTTTGCCAGCAATTACACTCCTACAAGTGTGTTCACACTATTTACTGTGGGATTATGAACTCTTAAGGTCTAGTCTTTTCTGGCAAATAATCTATAATTTAGTTTTGCTAATAGTTTATTAAGAATTTAACTTAGAAATGTACAAGAAAATCATAACATTAATACCATCCAAAATGTCTGAGAGGATGTTTCTGGGGTCATTATCTCCTTAGCTCATTAACAGTACTTACAGAATTCAAAAAGGCAATGAGTAGAAGCAAACATGAATGAAAACCAGCTTCCTGTATCAACAATTTAATAATGAAGAGATGCTTATGTGCTTTTCTTCCAAGGGATAGAGTACTGTTAATCTGCTTCAGGTTTTTTTTTCTTAAAAAGGTACACTTGATAAGCTGTCCTCAATTATTTACTTCTTCTATTTTTATTATAGCAGTTTTGCTTCTCATTTTTAAGTATGCACTTTTGAAACACTTCAGGAAAAAAAAAAAATCAAGACTTTGTAAACCATAGAGAACATGATTCAATTTCTGGTGTGTGTGTGTGTGTGTGTATGTGTGTGTGTGTGTGTGTGTGTGTGTGTGTGTGTGTTACATAAACAGAAAGGATACACAAAAACCTGTTAATGGTGACTGCCTCTGGGAAGTAGAACTGGTGATTCACAGAAAATTTCCTAAAGAATTTTCATTTGGAGCTTTCCTGGTGGCTCAGTGGTAAAGAATCTGCCTGTCAATGCAGGAGACATGGGTTCAATTCCTGCACAACTACTGAGTCCGTGCCACGGAGCCAATGCTCCACAGCAAGAGAAGCCACTGCAGTGAGAAGCCCGCATGCCCAACTGGAAAACCAGCCCCTCTTGCACAACAAGGGAAAAGCCCTCACAGCAGCAAAGACCCAGCACAGCCAAAAATAAATACATAAAATGAGTTTTAAAGAAGAATTTTCCTTTTAACATATTTTATGCAATTTTCTATGCGCACATATTTCTTTTAAAATAAAATTGAGTTTCAACTGTTTCAAAGAGTGTAATATTTAATAGGAGAATAAATAGCTAGTATATATATTTAGCATTTCATCCTTTTGCCCAGTCTCATCAAACTCAACCAAAATTATAATTCTTTTTTCCCAGAAAGTAGAGGCATACAAATCTAGGCATTGCCACTAATTTCCTCCAACTCAAAGAAAAAGCTTTCTGAAAGGAGGAAAAGATAAACAAAAATGGAACATTAAAAGAAATGGAAAATTAGAAAACAAAATGGCCCTGTCAGGAGAGAGATTTCACTGGGAAGCATTGCCCTGCAGGGTGCCCTTTTATTTTTGCCCTCTGATGTGGGTTATTAGGTACAAGATTAAACTCTTCTCACACTGACATTTAAAATGAAAAACTATTATTACAGTAGTCAAAATTAGCCAACATGAATATTCCTATTAAGCAGAGCTAGGGAATATTTTTTAAACAAGACTTTTCAGGATTACCTGAAAACTGGGCATCCTCCATTTTCAAGGGTTCAGTTTTCATTTCCCGCTTAATCTAGTTTCTCGTCTATTTTCCTTCTAAAAGTGTACAGATCACACACATCTTGGGTCAGATATGCTTCGGCTCCTAAAATATCCCACTTTCCAAATAAGAAGGCAGAAAAGAGGAACGTTATTTCTGAGTCCACAGAGACCGCGTTCCCATTCTCAGGTCTTTGAGCAGAACTCGCCTCTTTTAGTACTGTCTGCAGGTAGGAAGCCCTACAGCTCCAAGCACAAATAAGACAGTCTTTGAAATTGTCTTCTGAATCTCAATAAATGAAGTCCGACTGATTCCAGAAAGACTTTTAGGATGAGATCTCAGCTACAAAAGCTACCGAGGCATCACCAGTTCCGTCCATGACCAGTACAGCTCTTTCAACGTCCTTGACGGTCTCCAGTCCACAGGTATTTCTCCCATGTCACACTGCATGCTACAGAAAACATAGCCAGAATTTTCAAAGAGAAGACTGAGAAGACATGACAAATGATTAGATAAGGAGAACGAAATGGAGAATTCCCAGTTCACTCTGGAATGTGACTGGGGAAATGCTACTACCAGCCTGGATAAATCAAGACAGAGACACAGAAAATAGCTTTACTAGAGACAAGAGGCTAAGACCTTGGCCGCACAGCATGCTGAACCTCAGCCAGGCCAAAAGATTCTCTTAACCTTATTAGTATCTTGTTATGGCCCAACTCCACATCTAAAACAAAGCAAATGTTTTGCATATAGTCTATAACAGTCTGCTTAAATTACATGGAAAGGATAATACTGTCTCAACTGACACTCATGATTAATTCTAATAAGAACTTGCTTTAGAAAGTTTTTGGCAGAACGTTTGAAGCTGACAGTTCACAAAGACAAGGATTTCACTGCTTATGACAACAAATATGGAAACAATAATAATACTGTACCATCTCTCCTCATTTCCCTGCATCTATTTTAGAAGAATGTTTGAATAACACTATAGCATGTCCATATCTTGACATTTTTATGAATTTTATGGAAGTAATATAAATACAGTGACACATCCATAAAACTTCTTCCTTTATTATCTAGTTGTTTGAAAGTCATTAGAAAGCTGGCATCAGAAAAGCAGGAAAAATAATTTCAAGTGGTTCTATTCCCTCTGAAAGTCTTTTAACAGTCCTCTTTCCTATTGGATCTTTTTCTTTGCATGGCAATATTTAAATTTTAATCCAAGTTTCTCAAGGAAAAAAAGCTAGGCAAACACTTTCACATCGCTCTAATCCAACTACCTGTGTCCAAATTACTATGAAATAGAACATTTGAGCCAATTCTCACAAGCACTTACTCAGAACCAATTATTTACTATACAACTCTCAAAATGCTGAGGTTAATTCCAGAAAAGGACAGGACAAAATTCTCGCTCTCAGGATGTTCACACTCCATTTAGGGAGAGAATATATGTGGATGAAAACAGTTAAAGAAGGACGGATTAGGTAATAGGATTTGTATGGGGTTGAAAGAGAAGAAAGGAGAACTGCCATGGAGGTGAACACTTGATAACCACACAACCTACAAGTTGATGACTTAAGTTTTATATGCAGCACCAACCCCACAATATTGGTTTTGGCTTCCTGGCTACCCTCCTGGCTATTCCTCCCCCATCTTTTAGATACCTTATGCACTCATGATGTATATTTTTTCAAAAGGAAATGCTCACACAAAAGCAAGTTTTTAAGAAGTCTGAGATAACTGGGATGGCTCTAGGCAAAACTATGCATCTGCCAAGTTTGTTTCCCTGCATTTTCCTTTTCCTATTTTTGTTTTTCCTTACCCAGTTATTCAGTCATTTTCCTAGTGTCAAAAGGAAAATACATCCCTTGTTGAAGGCTAAAACTCCTCACAGAGTTAAGAGGGTAGGTTGGTGGAGATGGAGGTGGTAGAAGATTTTTCCTAAATTGCATCATTTATGTAAGTATACACTATAACTTTGGCTAAACTGAGTCTTAGGTTTTAGTTAATTGTGTGCTGCCAGAATCATTACTAATAGATTCAAAACACATGTTTACACATGTGTGTGCCACTGTTTTTGAACTATGATAGACTGAGATAATTCAGACTTAAAAAAACTTTTTAAATGCCCTCAGTTCACTACACTTTATCAAATAAAATGCCACAAAATATTTGGAATCCCATTCATTAGCTGTAGTAAATATTTTTTTCTAGCATCCTTGCATTCATTTGTCTCCTGACTCCAATCATCTCTTGGCAGACTATAATCCCAGCAAAGTCAGTCTGTGGATTCTATGCCTGAGCACAGTCACAGGTTTAAGAATGGCATGTGACCTACAAGAATTCAGTTCTTGGAGTGAGCTCAGGACTTCTTCCAGCAGTGTGGGACACAAATGCTATCCCCTGCCCTAAATCTGTGAAGATGCACATTGCAGCCTGCGGGAAACAGGCATAAGGGTGATGCTTTGACCCGGAGTTGGAAAGGGCCAAACAAACTGCAGAGCGATGTGATGCAAGTCTTGATTGAATTAGACCTAAATTATCAAGTCAGATTCCTTCATCATTCAAGGCACTTTTAGTAGGTTTTCCCTTAACCTGCAACCAAATACATAATAACTCGTGAATTGAGTAAATATATATTAAGCACATGCTATGTGCTAAGTTCTAGGAGTGCAGCAAAGAAAGAGACATAAATTCTTCCCTGAAGTCACTTACATTCTAGCAGAAAAATTGAAAAAAATAAAAAAAACAACACCACAACTAAACTAATACAGTGTGGTAATGACTTAAGAAGGTAAACAGAACAATAGAAAGTTATGAAAAGGGGGACCTAAGCCAGCACTGTTTAAAAAAAAAAAAGACTTTAAAAAATTAACATAAAGACTAAACTACATCATTATCCTATATACAGTATAACTAGTTATATACTGTATCAACCAGTTAACAGCATGGCTACTCCCTATGTATTCAATATGAAATGCCTGCTGCTGAAATGCCAAATACTAATACTCTCACCCAACACTGAGCCCCTTGAAATCACCAACTCATTCCTGAAATAAATTGTCATTTACTGTGTGGCATGACAAAGACATTCCAGTGAATAAAATGCAAAGTATTAACTCCTAGGCCACTATCAGGTAATTTATTTTACCTGAGGGGTTTTTCAGAAGGAATCTCTGAAGATCCGAATTCAACAAATTCAGTGAGGCAGTTTCAAAAAACCACGGTGGTAAAACAGTAGTTGGATGTTAAAATATATTCCTCTACCAGTAAAACGTTTCCTGTGGAATCATATGCAATAAAAGATATGAAAGCAAGTTAAAGAGTATAAAGAACTGAAGGCAAATGCTGGTTATTGACACTCTTGAGAGCATACATTGTTACTATAATCAGAGATGCAGGAAGTATGAATATTCCATGCAGTTACCTCTGATATCTTTAATCTTAGAGGACAAAATGAACATGTTAAAGAAGGCCCAATACAAATCACCGTATGGAAATAAAGAACTTATATCTTAACTCTTCTTACTTGGATCTGTACAAATAAAAGCAGACAGCATGGTTTGGAGTTTTGTTTCCTTCACTTTTCATCATTGAGGAAGGAACATATTAAGAGCCCACTGATTAACTGAATCTTCTAATGTCACAGGAAAGTGGGCAAGAATACTAATGAAGTAGTGAAAGCGTTAGTCACTCGGTCGTGTCTGACTCACCGCAGCCCCTTGGATTGTAACCTGCAAGGCTCCTTTGGCTGTGGAATTCTCCAGGCAAGAATACTGGAGTGGGTGTGTGTGCTGCGTGTGCCAAGTCGCTTCAGTTGTGTCCGACTCTGTGCGACCCCATGAACTGCAGCCCACCAGGCTCCTCTGTCCACGGGATTCTCCAGGCAAGAACACTGGAGTGGGTTGCCATGCCCTCTCCAACCATTCCCTTGAGGATAAGTGCCATCAATTTTATTTCATAACTACCTTGTTTGCATGATTACTCCCATTTTACAGAAGAGGAAATTGAGACTCTCAAAGCTTAAATGACTTGACTGAACAAATGCTTGTAAGGTATTTTGTTAAACCTGATTCCAATTTATCTCATAATCATGTTCTTTAGAGTTGCTGTAGCTAACAGGCATTTCTATAGCATAGGAAACTGAACTGCTTTTGAAATAATCCATCATTAATGTAGCCCCTTCTCTCTTGTTCCCTAAGTATTGAGTCCTCAGTTCATCTTTAATAATTTAAGGTATAGCTTTATTCAAAAACCTGGCTCTTAACAAATACTGAATAAAGAAGGGCAACATAAGGTCATCTCACAAAGCAAACAACCATTCTACAGTATCCCATTTGCTTTGTTTTTTATCTTTTAAGTGCACCACCTAAAATAGTTAAGTCTTTAGAGTTTAAAGGAACAAGGTTTATTTCTATACATAGTGAAGTGTTAATACAAGAGTCCAGTTTTGTGAGCCATAGTGAATAAATCCTCTTAATAAGCTACCTAAACATCCCCAAGATGTTTGGAATTTTACCAACTATCAACAAAGTTTATACCTTATATACAAAGCTTAAACCCAACTAAATAAGGACAAAAGAAACAGAAGTGAACCAATGACTATATCAGCACAAACTATACAGCCTAGTAGACATTCAAAAGGAAGAAAATCTCATCAAAGAAAAAGCGACACAATCCAATCCTCATTTTGCATCTCAGCTACATTCTAGACAGCTATTTTTCCCAAAATGTGTCCCCACTGTCGAAAGCCACTTAAGAATAAATGTATGGTTCTTAGAGAATCTTTATCTGGGGCTACTCTGTACCAGGCATTGTTGTAGATTCTTTACCAACGACTCTGTTCACAGTTTTATTAAGGTATCAGTATGTATGGCTTAAGTGTTCATCTTTCTGAGAATGCTAATCCTCTTCTCATTCTTGATCCACTTTCTCTCTTACTCTTCTCTTGCACCCATCCTTTTGTACCAGATAAAACGTATCCACTATGCATGATGAGTGGTTTCTGACTCCATCTGGGCAATTGGTGCTGTTCTACACTCATCACGTTTGCCCTCAGTGAGTTCCTTGTCATGTCTGCAACTGCAGACATTATGAAAGTGAAAGTGAAGTCACTCAGTCGTGTCCAACTCTTTGCAACCCCATGGACTGTAGCCTACCAGGCTCCTCTGTCCATGGGATTTTCCAGGCAAGAGTACTGGAGTGGGCTGCCATTATACATAGTTGATAAACCAGCTTTTCTTTTTTTTTTAAATATTTACTTATTTATTTAGTTGCAGCATGTGAGATCTAGTTCCTAACCAGGGATCAAAACGCACCCCTTGCATTGGAAGCACAGAGTCTTCTTCATCACTAGACTACCAGGGAAGTCCTGATAAACCAGCTTTCCAATTCATAGAGAAAATATCAAACAGGGACTCTACCAACTTGTCTCCTCAAACGTAATCTCTAAACTCATCCAATACAGAATATTTTCTTATGCCCTTTGCTCCTATCTTTCTTATGAAGGACTTCCTCCATATACTAGACTTCTTGCTCCTATGCTTCAAGCAAATTCCTTCATATTGGCTTTTTCTTCTGAGATTATAAACACATTTAAAACTTCTATGTAAAATGAAGGAAGAGAAGGAGAAAATAAGGAGGAAGGAGGGCAGAAGAAAGAATATAACTCATTAGAGATCTGTCTTCAACTCAAGGTTCTATCCTGCTTCCCTTTCCCTTCATCATAATCATGCATCCAGCTTCTGCTCATCAGTAAGAAGTTTTTGAAAGCATCACAGTCTACATTTTCTGCCTTTATTTGCTCAATTTTTGTTAGTGCACAGTCCAATTGGCATTAATTAGCAAGTTATTATCCTTCAGCTTCTATTAATACCAATGTACTAAAATGCCTTTTGGGCTTCCCTTGTGGCTCAGCTGGTAAAGAATCTGCCTGCAATGCAGGAGACCTGGGTTCGATTCCTGGGTTGGAAGATCCCCTGGAGAAGGGAAAGGCTACCTACTCCAGTATTCTGGCCTGGAATTATTTTGCTAAAAATCACCAAAGAGTTCATTAATGTCAGTTAATGTCATTAATGTTCATTCTCAGCTCACCTGATCTCTCCTCAGCACTTGCGATTTCTAAATGCACACTCTGTCATGGTTTTCACATACCAATGAGCATAGATTGATATGCTTACAGGTGGGTGAACCTAAGGGCCACAATCCTATGAGTCAGTTCTAGAGTCTGTTGCCTTAATATCCAACACGTTCAGCATCAGAAGGTTCAGGATGCCCATAGCTTTGTTTCTACTGTTTCCTTAAGGACAATAAGGTAGCAGATAAATGCTCAATTGTTGCAAGGAATTGAGAGATATAATATTATTCAATTGTCTGAACTGAGGGCTAAGTGTTTCAAAATTCCTTAGAGTTCCCTCTTGCACTGGTCTTTGCTTTGCGTGATTAGAGTGAACAGTAGTCTGAGGCCTTGTTTGAAGGTCATTGTGACTGCACTCAAGGAATTGGGAAACTGTTTTCTGATAGATTGGAGGCTGCAGAGTGGAATCACTTTTAAGGGGATGGTGATATATGCAAAGATGTTACAGACTGCTGCTACAGGGGCAGTGGATTGGGGTACGCAACTTCAAATGAGAACCCTAATGTCAATCTTCCCCATCTCCCGCTCCACTCTATTAACATTTCTGACTGGTTTCTGTTCTTCTCTCTAACCCATTCCCTCCAAGATTGCTGTCCTTTAGATTCTGCTATTAGTTTTTAATCTTCACTACTAATGCCCTCCCCAGTCCATCTGAAACAGCAGCAAATTTCTGATGACTCAAATTTATCTCTGTCATGACCAAAATCCTTATTCCAAACTACCTGCTGGACAAAACTATCAGACAGTCTCACAAACACTTAAAATTTTAAATATCCAAAACAGAACTCATTATCTCCCCATGTCTTCCTAAATTTATCCCACCTCCTTCATCTCAGATCTCTATTAATGTGGTCATAAAACATTCTAGAGCTGAACTACTAATTATACCTCAAAATTCATTTTCTCTCCTTTCCTTTAACAACAGAACCTCCAAGTTTTAGCTGGATACATGGGCATCCAGAATAAAGACTATAATCCCCAGCCTTCGTTACTATCAGAAATGGCTATGTGACTAAGCAGTAGCCAGTAAAATGTGAGCAGACTTCCTGACCACACTTCTTCCTGTCTTCTAGACTGGTAAAGAGATCTCTCCAAACATATGAATGAGGGTATCAGCCTAAGGGAAGGCAGAGCAACAAGAAAAAACTATATACCTGAATTGGTAATACCACAGACCCCCATATCATCTCTAGACTGTTATACTTGGATGATTTCATTGAAAGAGAAATTAATTTTTGCTATTTTTTAATAACTGACAATTTTAAATTATACACATGTTAGGTATACAACTTGATGATTGGATATATGTATGTATTGTGAAATAATCACTACAGTCAAGCTAATTATCAGAGCCATCACCTCACAAGTACCTTTTTCTTCTTTTTTTTAAAGTAGTAACACTTAAGATCTATACTTTCAACAAATTTCAAGCATAAAATATAATATTGTTAACTATAGCTGCACTGCTGTCATAAATTCATCCTGCACAACTGAAACTATGTACTCCTTGACCAACATCCCCCATCCTACCTGCTCACTGTATTTGTTTGACTATTCTAGACTCTGGATATAGTTGAGATAATACAGTATTTGTTTTTCTGCATCTGGCTTATTTCATTTAACATTATGTCTCCTAGGTTCAAACCATGTTGTCACAAATGGCAGGATTTCTTTCTTTCTTAAGGTTTACTAATATCCCACTGTGAATAAATATATAAATATCACATTTTCTTGATCCATTCACCCATCAACTTCTGCTTTATTTAAACAAGTGTTGTTAAACTGGATTTGGTACAGAGGATAAACAGGATTCTAAATATTACACACCATATCTCAAGCTGTAAACTTAATAGGCATGTCTCATCAATATATCTCATCCCCTACCTGCACTCATTTAACAAATCTTATTTATTCTGATAAAAAAAAATCTCAAGTTCAAAACAGTATGGCACTGGCACAAAAACACATAGATCATTGGAGCAGAATAGAGAACACAGAAATAAACCCACACACTTGTGGCCAATTAGTCTATGACAAAGGAGGCAAGAATATACAATGGAGAAAAGACTATCTTCAATAAGTGGTGCTGAGAAAAATGCATAGCTACTTACACAACAGTGAGATTAGAACATTCTCTAACAGCATATACAAAAGTAAACTCAAAATGGATAAAAGACCTAAATGTAAGACCAGAAACCACAAAACTCCTAGAGTAAAAGAGAACATTCTTTGACTTAAATCGAAGCAACACTTTCTGGATCTATCTTCTAAAGCAAAGGAAATAATAGCAAAAAAAAACAAATGGGACCTAATTAAAGTGAAAAGCAATTGCAGAGCAAAGGAAACAACTGACAAAACCAAAAGACAACATACTGAATGGGAGAAAATATTTGCAAATGAACTGACCAATAAGGGCTTAATATCCACCATATATAAACAGTGGATAAAACTCAATATCAAGAAAACCCAAACAACACAATTTAAAAAATGAGCAGAAGGACTGAATAGACATTTTCCAATGAGCAAATGGGCTTCCCTGATAGCTCAGTTGGTAAAGAATCTACCTGTAATGCAAGAGACCTGGGTTCGATCCCTGGGTTGGAAGATCCACTGGAGAAGGGAAAGGCTACCCACTCCAGTATTCTGGCCTGGAATTCTTTTGCAAAATCACCAAAGAATTCATTAATGTCAGTTAAAGGTTACCCACTCCAGTACTGTTGGGCTTCCCTGGTGGCTCAGCTGGTAAAGAATTTGTCTGCAATGCGGGACACCTGGGTTTGATCCCTGGGTTGGGAGGATCCTCTGGAGAAGGGAAAGGCTACTCACTCCCAGTATTCTGGCCTGGAGAATTCCATGGACTGTATAGTCCATAGAGCGACAAAGAGTCAGACACGACTGAGCAACTTGCACTTCAATGAGCAAATGCAGATGACCAACAAGCACATGAGAAGATGCTCAAAATCATTAACCATCAGGGAAATGCAAATCAAAACCACAATGATCACCTTACACCTCGGAGAAATGGCTATCAGCAAAATGAACAGAAGTAAAAAGTGTTGCGTTGGTGAGGAAGTGGAAAAAAAGGAACCATGGTACACAGTTGGTGGGAATGTAAATTGGTATAGCCATTGTGGATAACAATGTGGAGGTTTCTCAAAAAAGTAAAAATAGAACTACCAAATCGGCTCAGTGATTCTACCTGGAGGTATGGATCCAAAAGAACCAAAACCACTAATTCAAAAAAAAATACATGTACCCCAAAGATCATAGCAGCATTATTTACAAATGCCAAGATATGGAAGCAACCTAATTGTCCATCAACAGATGAATGAATAAAGAGGACATGGAATATATATTAAATGGAATACTACTCTGCCATAAAAAGAATGAAATTTTTCCATTTGCAGCAACATGGATGGACTTGTACGGCATTATGAAATAAGTAAGACAAAAAAGACAAATACTACATGATATCACTTACAGGTGGAATCTAAAAATACAACTGGTGAATATAGGTGGATATAACAAAAAAGAAACAGACTTATAGATGTAGAGAGTAAACTAGTAGTAACCAGTCGGGAGAAAGAAGGGGGAGGAGACAATACAGGGATAGGAGAATAAGAGGCAAAATGAGCTATAAGGATATATTGTACAATGTGGGGAATATAGCCAATATTTTATAATAACTAAAATGGAGTATAAACTTTAACAATTGTGCATTACATTGCACACCTGTAACATATAGTTTTCTACATCAAATATACTTAAATTTTAAAAATCTAAAAGAAAAGTTTTTAAAAATCTCCAATTTCTCTTCTCCAAGTGCAGGGACACCGTTTGAGCTCTAGCTGCCAAAGCCTTTGGCTTAGAATTTTCTAAGTCTCATATTTGATGCTTCTTTCTATTCTTCAACAGCCTACAGCATAATCTTCCTATCAAATAAATCCTTTGCTATCAGTCTTCAGCATCAAATCTTCTGAAGGTTCCCAGTATCTACCAAATATAATCCCAATCTCTTAGTTTTGTATACAAAGACATTTGAAATCTTTCTCACTTCCTATCACCCTCACTATGCACCACCTGCTCCTGTCACACAGAAGTTCCCATTATTTCTGAAATGACCTCAGCCTTCTTAAGAAACTAGGCCTTTGTTCATGAAGTCTCTTTGATTAAAATATCCCCTTTCCTCTCCTTGGTCATGAAAACACGTACATGAAAAAACCCTAAGTCCCAGTATAAATGAGATATCATCAATAAAGACTCTTAGAAATCTTCCCTTAGAAATCATTGTTCTGTTATCTGTGTTCTATTTATCATATGAGTTTGCTCATACTTTTGTAACAACAGTTATAAATCATACTTTAATGTATCTATTTGCACATCTGACTCACTCTAAGATTTCTAAAGGATAGAAATCATTTTATTATATATCTTTGTATCTCTATCACCCTGGTATGTAAACAGTAGTAAATATTTTTTGAATAACCACACAAATGCTCCAAAAGTTTAAGCACATCTACAAAGATTGATTTAAGGAATGTAAGGAAGCATCCTACCTGTAGTAAGATATACAATGGTGACCGCTCTCCCTTATATTCAACCTAGTCTCCCCCCATTAAGTCTCTCTTTTTGATTACAAAAAGAAAAGTATTAGTTGACACAGTAGCTTAGGAATTGTAAAGTGCATGAGACTTGAAGTCACAGTGGCTGGTTTCAAATCCTAACTCTGCCACCTACCAGTTATACAAGCCTGGGCATGCTACTTACCCTCTGGGCTTCAGTTTTCTCATCTGAAATAAGGAATTATTCTCACCTAATTCAGTGTTTGTGAGGATATTATAACTTATATGCAGAGTACATCACGAGAAATGCTGGACTGGATGAAGCACAAGCTGGAATCAAGATTGCCTGGTGAAATATCAATAACCTCAGATATGCAGATGACACCACTCTTATAGCAGAAAGCAAAGAACTAAAGAGCCTCTTGATGAAAGTGAAAGAGGAGAAGGAAAATGTTGGCTTAAAACTCAACACTCAGAAAACTAAGATCATGGCATCTGGTCCCATCACTTCATGGCAAATAGATGGGGAAACAACAAACAGTGAGAGACTTTATTTTTGGCAGCCCCCAAAATCACTGCAGATGGTGATTGCAGCCATGAAATTAAATGATGCTTGCTCCTTGGAAGAAAAGCTATGACCAATCTAGGCAGCATATTAAAAAGTAGAGACATTACTTTGCCAACAAAAGTTTGTTTAATCAAAGCTATGGTTTTTCTGGTAGTCATGTATGGATGTGAGAATTGGACTATAAAGAAAGCTGAGCACCAAAGAATTGATGCTTTTGAACTGTGGTGTTGGAGAAGACTCTTGAGAGTCCCTTGGACTGCAAGGAGATCCAACCAGCCCATCCTAAAGGAAATCAGTCCTGAATATTCATTGGAAGGACTGAAGCTGAAACTCCAATATTTTGGCCACCTGATGCAAAGAACTGACTCACTTGAAAAGACCCTGATGCTGGGAAAGATTGTAGGCAGGAGGAGAAGGGGACGACTGAGTATGAGATGGATGGATGGCATCACCAACTCATGGACATGAGTTTAAGTAGGCTCCGGGAGTTGGTGATGGACAGGGAAGCCTGGCGTGCTGCAGTCCATGGGGTCGCAAAGAGTCAGACACGACTGAGTGACTGAATTGAACTGAGGATGTTATAAGTTTGATTATGTAATGAGTTGTAATAATATAAAAAGTGTAAATGAATTGGATATGTAATGTTTCCATACACAACACTTAAAACAGCAACTGCCACACGCTAAGCATTTTAGAAAGGTTAGCTCTTCTTATATTTCAAAATAAAGTGTTACAAGGAAGGCTAAGGAGAGAACTGGGAGATGTGAGTGAACAGTGGGGGTGACTCCTTGTTATCTTTTCTCATTATTATCAGGTAGGGATACATTTCTAAAACTGGCTAATTATTATATAAATAATTAAAGTTCAAAGGTTACAGGATGCCTGAAGGAAGACTGCCACTTTAAGGCCCAGAACATGAAAAGATACCTGTAGAGATATCTGCAAAAATACTGGAAGCCAGAGTCTACTTTCTGCTGGACTGACCCTAAACTGGACCTTTATTCCTGTCTAATGGGCATCCACCACCACTAGACCTCGGATGATTCCTACTGATACCTCAGTGACTGAATATGAAGCCTGGAGAAGACTTCATGGTGACAAGATGGGTTAGAGAGAATAGATCATCAGGAGCGTATAGGAACCCGTAAACTTCAGTAAAAAAGAGAGCTAAGAAATACTGGGCTGTGGTCAGTAACAAATCAGACACAGGCGCAGTATAGAAAATACAGAAAAAAGATGAAAGAACATGTGAATGCCAAAGGTATTACTAATGCTTTCCCAATTCTGCCTAGGTACTAAATATTTAAGCGCAAACATCAAAACTCTAGTTTTGCATTCCCTGGAGTAAGCTTACACTCAATGCTGCATTACTTTGACCACATGTATTACACATTTGCTTAAGCATCAATGTTTCTAAATATATTCTGACAGCAAGTACAGCTACAAAGGAGAAGAAAATTTGTGATGTTGTGTAGCTTTTCAAAGAGCTGACAGTCTTCTTTAATAATTAAAAAGCTGCTGTACCGGCCTAATGGCAAAATATTTCTGCAAATTGACTTTCCATTCATAGTGTGAGAGGACTGGACTAAAAGCTAAATAATCGTTAATGTGCCTTCCTGCTCTATATTTCTTGGGTTTGTGTTTAGATTCTTATGAACTAAAAACTAACCAGATTAAAAATTAACAGCCTCTCAAATGTAAACCACAGTATTTTATTAGAGAAGGAAACTTGATGTGAATCTTCTTTTAATAACACTATTATGTTGAAAGAAATAAGAAACCCTGAGGAAAATACTTGGAGTTTGTTAATTGTCAAAGTGGACTATGACACTTGATGATAAAAAACAAATGTTTGAAAATTCTTGAATAAATATCCATCACTAAAAAAGTTAAATATTTTAATAGCTCTTTAATAGCTAATCACTACTTCCTCTGTGTTAACTCTCTACATTATTCAAGCTTCTCATTTCATTGATTAACCTATTAAACTCTCTTCCATTCTTAGTCTCTAAGACGCTGTCATTTACATCGTCTATTCTCAGCACCCAGTGCAGCACCTGGAAGTGACTGCTTCAAGACTAGATTGTTGAACAACTCTTTAATTTGAAAGTATAAAGATATGCTAAACTATTCTGACTTACTCTAACTAAAATCTAGGAAACTGGCTGAATATGTGATCATCTGCATAAATTTTTTCTCAGACTTGTTTCAATTTTACTTGACAGCTAAGAAAACTGAACTGCTAATTATATACATTTAATTAGTACCACATTTAAATTTTAGTATTACATTTAAATACTAGTACTACTATACTACCTGGAAGAGGGCATGGCAACCCACTCCAGGATTCTTGCCTGGAGGATCCCATGGACAGAGGAGCCTGGTGGGTTACAGTCCATGGGGTCACAAAAAGTTGGACACGACTGAGTGACTAAGCACAGCACAGTATTATACCAGTAATATTACATTTAAATTTTTATTTTACTGGTATTAAAAAGGTAAAATATTTATGCTCTAATGTATTAATCAATAAAAATTAAAATAGACGATAAAAGTCTAAATTTTTTCAGATACTTTTATTGTAATAACCTATAACATAAAAGAATCTGAAAAAGAACATATATATATATATCTAAAACTGAATTACTTCACTGTATACCTGAAACATTGTAAATCAATTATACTTCAATAAAATGGGATATATATATATATATATATATACACACATACACACACACACATATATATATATATGCCATGTGTTTTGCGACCCCATGGACTGTAGCCCACCAGGCTCCACTGTCCATGGGATTTCCCAGGCAAGAATACTGGAGCAAGTTGCTATTTCTTCCTCCAGAGGATCTTCTTGACCCAGAGATCAAACCTGCATCTCCCGTGTCTCCTGTATTGCAGGTAAATTCTTAACCTGCTGAGCCATTGGGGAAGCCTCCAAAAAGGCTAAACGGTGATCAAATCTATGGTCTGTACAAATAAAACCTGTTAATTTGATATGCTCAAATAATCAAAAACTACCATTTTCTGAGTTCTTGCCATGTATCTTGCACTTGTAAAGGTTTTAGAATACACTGCAACCATCCCAGAATACTATTAACATTTCCCTTGAGTACAAGAGATTCAGAGAGATCAAGCCTTTTGTCCAGGGTCAAACATCCTGGAAAGTGGTAGACCTGGGATTGTCACTCAAATCTGCCTGCCCCTGACCTTTGAGTCACTAGTTATATGACTAAAAAATGACATGCTGCTCAGAGATGGCCAGAATGGACCAGACAGTTGAATAAAACCTATGCATCCAGTAAATCTCCAATGTTCTTAAGGTAAGTTTCTTCCTACTTGGGATAAACAATTTCACAATTCAGTGCACTACTTTTTTTTTTATCATTATTTATCTGCCAGACAAATCTATCTGTCATGAAGCTAATTAGAAGTATGTGAATGTGACAAGTGTTCAAGTTAAAAATATACATAGCAAAGTAACACTTCACATTTGTATAGGATGGTTTATATCTTCCATAAACTTTTTTGACATGACAAAAAAATGTGCTGAAAATAAATGTAAATTATAGAGGTATTTGTTCAATAAGCATTTACTTAATAGTCTACTAAAAGTCAGTAACTGAATAGAATATAAAAACTGGTCTGATATAGTCTAACCCACGTGGCAATCTCAGCCACGTGGCAAGGCTATCTCTGTAGCTACAATGAATTAACTGCTGTGATTTGAGGCACACAAATAAGGAGGTTATGCCAACATACCCTACCATTCATGCTTAGTACAATTGACCATTTCCTTGGAAAATTTTTGTTGTTGGTGTCCCAGAAGAATATAAGCTACCACAAGACCTTCAGAATTAAATAAACAACAAAAATATCCACAACATTTTGCATCCTCAGGCACACTTTGTAGCTTATAGCCCACCTAGAGAAATAAGGGTGAGAAAGAACCCATTGTGTACTTTTCATTGTTGTCAAAATCACCCATTTATGAGAAAAGGAATTAAACCATTCAACATACAGATACACATGCTAGACATGTTAGGTATGAAATAAGCCCAATGATTGTATTTATCATAACCAGTATTGCATTCCAATCAGTAGGATCTTACACCATAGATAAACTTCTGCAAGCATTACACTGATAATGAATTCTTTTTTTCTTCATAATTGGGTTTTCCTCACCTGGCATTTATTAAAGCAAAACTACATTTAAGGAAAATAATAGATGAATACAAATCATATGAAGTAAAAACATTGATCCGATTGCCTGGCTTCCATTTTGAACCCCAGGAAGGAGGCCCTGGGAACAGGTCCTCTAACCTTCAATCCATGGGTAAGTGTCTTGTCTCCTCCTTGTCTTTTATGATTCACCTGCCTACTATCCACTATGTATTTTATGCCCAGAGAAGCCTGATCTGGCACTTTAGTGCCCTAAAACCCAACAGCAAATTTATTCTGCTTGGGGAACATTCCTTGCAAGTAAATATTCTGGGCTCTTCTGCCAGATGTTCAACTAACATAGTCAATTGCTGCACAATATTTCTGTCCAGGCTTGCCACCGGCAGACCATTATTATACACAAGGATCTTTGACAAGCCAGTGGAAACTAGCTAAAATAATTAGGTACTTTTATTTAAACAGTGGAAGAAGGGCTAAGCTTTTTTTTTCTTAGCACAGATAGATGATTACAGAAGATGTTTGTAGAATCCTGAGTGACTGTTTTCTTCTCCATGACAGTATTTTCAGGACAGCAGACTAGCTACTTCCTCCTATCATCACTTCCCCTGTGGGCAGTAGGAATGATTACATGAAATGTAACTGTAAATGTGTGAGACAGTCCCCACAATTCCTCTGCTAAAAGACATAAAAAGTATTAGCAATCTTTTTTGCTGTTCCAACAGCAAAGGGCCTTAGTAAGATTTTCCTTTTAGGGTTTTGTTAGTCACTGGCATTAAGTAGATCTGCTGGCTAAAAATAAGAAGAGATAAGAATTATGTGAAATGTGTTGAAAAATTAGTAAGTGCATATTACATGACAGAAGCTGTGCCAGCATGCATGTAGTTTCATATACTCACGATCACAGAGAGGCGGCAGAACCAAGGAATAGTAGAGAAGAGGGGAAGCACTGAGAAAAGGGCATGAAGACACCTGACAATGTGACAAGCTATAAACATCACCTTTCACTTTCATCCTCCCAAAATACTCATCCTCCCCCCCAAAAACAATCACAAACAAATGTGACACTTTGGCTATTTAGGAGACAGCCAGGGAGAGGGAAAGGGGAAGACCCGAGGGGTGAAGGGGGAGAAGGGCAGGGGGCAGAAATTGAGGGGGAGAAATTGAGAGGGAGAGAGAAGTTAAACGTGCTAGAATAATAAATAATTAGCTTTATATTATTTAAAATATAAAGGATAAAAATACACACACGCACACACATACTCCATAGAGTTAATGAGTGTTAATAGTGTTGGTGTAACAGTTACATTCCTTTTCAACAGATTCATTATTTTTCCACTATGATCATTTCTAGGCACCCAAGGGTGATTGGTGTTTTTCTTTTCTCTGCCAGGCCCAGTCTTTTCTGCAAGCTGGCTTCTACCCTTGCTCCAGGCTACAAAAAGCAGGGTTGTTTGCCTGGCACAGCACCAAGCCCTTTAACTCAGAGACTCATGCCATTTAGAAGCTCAGTTTTTACCAACTCCATCTGCTGCCTAAGAAGAATTAGATCCCAGTTGTCTAGGCCACTGAGAAAGGGTATTTGTCGAATTCCTCTGGCATTTCCTCAGGCCACTGGCCTTTCCATTCAAATGTCAGCATTTTCTTTTCATTCAGTCGACTATGCTAAACAAAAATATAACTCTGTGTGAAATGGTTTGCTACAAGCAGGACGAATTCAGAATACCTAGTATATGGGCAACCTGGATAATCAACTGGCAGAGGAGATCATTCAGCCAAAATATTTGAAGGAATTTAGAAGAGTTTTACAACTTAGCATATGTGAACAAGTACAACATATGTAGCAGCACTAACCAATATACCAGACCAAAGTGTAGGAATTAACCTACAGGGCATAGTCTGATATCTTTATTAAGGAAGGTCAGAAGATAACTCACCCCCTGAGGCTTTACTTTACTGAAAACATTGGGTGGGCATGGTAAGACTCCTGTCAGAAAGGGAAAGGGCAAGCAGCTAAATTTAAGTTTCAGAATAACACCAAAGGAATCTTTATTAGAGCCTAACAATTGTTGCTTAGTCCCTCAGTCGTGTCCACTCTTTGCGACCCCATGGACTGTAACCCTCCAGGCTCCTCTGTCCATAGAATTCTCTTCACAACAATACTAGAGTGGGTTGCCATTCCTTTCTGCTGGGGATCTTCCTGACACAGGGATCAAACCCACGTCTCCTTACCACTGAGCCACCAAGGAAGCCCATAATAATGTTTGCATGAGCTCAAAGGATGACAAAAGACATGCAACATATATCTACAGTAGAACACTCTGGAACTGATTTGTCACCTCTCTGTGGCTGCTTGTAGAGCAAGAGCACCACACAACAAGCCCCAAGCAGCATTAGCGGAGGCTCTCTCTAAGCAACCCTTTAGTTGGGTGTGGACAGTACCCCAACAGCCCTCAGCCAGCGCCCAACGCCACACTGGCTTTCAGTAAGCTTCCTAATGACAGGCAGCAGCTGGCCTTCAATCTCCTGATCAGGAAACCTGAAAGCCCAATGAGCCAGGCAGGATCCAAAGCTGGTTTTGGAGCCAGACACTGTGCAAAGCATCTAGTCATCAAGAAGCCCAAATTTCTAATTTCTAACAACAATGTACCAACCTACCATTGAAACCTATTTCAGAAGCCTTGCTTCAACAGAAAAGTGTATTTTACAATTCATAAATCATCATGGAAATTCATATTCTTTACATTATACTAAAAATCGCATAGACATTCTGATCAATAATAAAGTAAATACGATATTGTACTTAGCCACACATGTACACATTTGGGTATATATATATATTTATATAGAAACACATATATAAACACATTTAACACATGTATAAATCCAAGCTTATATAAATAAATATGTGCATATTATTTTTATATTTAAATATGATTGCCTCCTGGTGCACTCATTTTTAGATGAGTATATATAGAATATTTGCTTTACGTTTAAGTGGTTTTGGGAAATAGGTGGGGAAACAGTGCACACAGTGTCAGATTTTATTTCTTTGGGCTCCAAAATCACTGCAGATGGTGATTGCAGCCATGAAATTAAAAGATGCTTACTCCTGGAAGGAAGGTTATGACCAACCTAGATAGCATATTGAAAACCAGAGACATTACTTTGCCAACAAAAGTCCGTCTAGTCAAGGCTATGGTTTTTCCAGTGGTCATGTATGGATGTGAGAGTTGGACAGTGAAGAAAGCTGAGCACCATAGAATTGATGCTTTTGAACTGTGGTGTTGGAGAAGACTCTTGAGAGTCCCTTGGACTGCAAGGAGATCCTAAAGGAGATCAGTCCTGGGTGTTCATTGGAAGGACTCATGTTGAAGCTGAAACTCCAATACTTTGGCCACCTCATGCGAAGCGTTGACTCACTGGAAAAGACCCTAATGCTGGAAAGGATTGGGGGCAGGAGGAGAAGGGGACGACAGAGGATGAGATGGTCGGATGGCATCACCGACTCGATGGACATGGGTTTGGGTAGACTCCGGGAGTTGGTGATGGACAGGGAGGCCTGGCGTGCTGCAGTTCATGGGGTCGCAAAGAGTCGGACACGACTGAGTGAGTGAACTGAACTGAACTAAGTGGTTTTGAAATCAAATCATACATCTAAACAAGACTGATCAAAGTATTATGTATAGTTTCCTGACCACTCAACTTATCTCTATTGGCCAATTCAAGAAATTAGCACAGGCTTCCTCAGCTTCTTCCATCTGTATAGAGTTGACATTAATGTCTGTATCTTTCCTAAATTTTCCAGAAATATCTCCAACTTCAAAATATCTTCAACTAAAAAATCTCTTTGTACAAAATCATTAAATAGGTAACATCACCAGCATGTCCCCCATGCTATAAAGTTTCTCACATCAAATAATCCTAAAAACCTACAAAAGAAATCTAGTGGATAAAATCTATCCAATTAGCCATAAAAGTAAATGAAACAGACAAATATCTTTCAATGTATTTGAAATGAATTGAAGTAATATAATTTTTAAATTAATTACAACTTTCTTTTTAATAAATAAGGTTTCGAAATGACAGATTAAGAAGATACTGGCTTTAGTGAGCAGTAAATTTAGAAAAATAACCAATATACATGAGAAGAATTGTATTTATCTCATATACTTTCTGCCCCCACCCCCTCAATTTTCCAGTTAAATGACTATGAGCAATATTCAGGGAAACCAATTCGATAAGTCGCCACTGCTTATCTGATATCATTTCCTCCTCTTCTTCTTTTCCTTGAGCCATTCTTACACAAGGAGCACTATACAATGGGACTTCCATGGCTTATCACCTTATTATGACAACTACCTAATAAGGTGGATATTATTATGACTCCCATATTTCAGATAAATAAACTGAAGCTAAAAGAGCTATGATCACATAAAGACAAAGAGTAATTTTGGCACTCATACCTAGATCTGTAGGACTCTACAACCTTCTCTGTTAATCATTATAAAATTCTATGTCTATTCACAAATTCCACAAAAGTGTCTATGTATATACTCTCGATGACCCATCTCCATGAATGAGTACATTGATGTGAATAATTAAAACTACAAGGTGGGGTCTTAACTTCATTCCTGCTGGTGAGGAATATACTATTGAGTCTTCTCATCTTAATTGTGGAGGGAGATTCTAAGCAAAAGATAGGCCAGGAGCTTAACCCATCACTGATGAGACATTCACAACCCCATCCCCTAGTTGTCCACGTTCTCCCATCACCTGACCTAAAGTACCCAATGCAGATACAGGTACACCACCTCTTCCCGGAATTGTTACTCTGTCTTTACTTAAAGTTCTAGTATATCACCCATCTGAATAATCTCTTCAGCTCCTCCTAGGTTTTAGTTTGCTGTGCCTAGTCCTAACTTGGGCTTCCCTGGTGGCTCAAACAGTAAAGAATCCACCTGCATTGCGGGAGACCTGGGTTTAATCCCTGGTTTGGGAAGATCCCCTGGAGGAAGGTATGACAACTCACTCCAGTATTCTTGCCTGGAGAATCCCCATGGATACAGAAGCCTGGCGGGCTACAGTCCATGGGGTCACAAAGAGTTGGACATGACTGAGCGACTAAGCACACATAGTCCTTACTTAAAACTGACTGCCTTCATCTCCTACTGATTAGTATTCATTAAGAACTATAGCACAAGTTGGGATGTGGACACCACTGTCTGAAACTGCCAAGAAGACAGTGAAAGATGCTCAATTTAAGTCCTCTAGTGGGTTGTTCCTATCCTATCCCTGGTCACATGTAACAGTAAACCTGTATTGGCTTCTAACATTAAGACAAGCTTTTCTATATTAAATTTAGGAATGATTGGTGTATATAAACGTATGTCTAAAAAACATGTGATGATTATAAGTTTTAAACATGTAATGGACAGTCTAATTTAAAAAAAAATCTCCTTGATGGAACTGTAACTGTTAGTACATATGTGTCTTTGATCACAGATCTGATGCTATGACCTTGGTTATAGAGATATATGGCCCCTCAGTCTCAGATTTCTCACACTCCAAGGGAACTATGTAATCACTAAGATTTTTCTTTTTTTGGTTTTGAAATTCTGTAATTATTACATGAAACACATACTTCAGTCTATGAAGACTTAACATTCCTGGTAAATTAAGTATTCATGCATCTTATTTGTATTACTATATAAATTCCATGCAAATCTTTCATTTTTAATGAATATAATGGCTTCACCACGCTTTTCTGAAGTCTGTTCAGTTTTATATCTTGTACCTAAAGTGGTCTGACATTACCACCATGGGATTTCACAATATCTATTTTGGGTCAATGCTGTCTGGAAAACAAATTTAACTAATGATGCCTTTGCTAACTAGCTAACATTTCACTTGTTTTAGCTTTAGTAAAATTTCTAACAAGAGCTTAGAAAACATACAGCTCTATTGATCTTATTATTTGGCAAGAAGGCAATAAATATAAAACAGATGAGTTGAACTACAATATAAATGGGTACAATTATGATTTTAAATAACTTGCTAAAATGATGGAAAATATTATGCAAGTATTTTTGTAAGTATTTTATTATTCTTTTTGACCTCAATATTTTTGCCCTGATACTAATTTGTTGGCTGACTGTATTATGATCTAAGATTCGAAATAGCATTTAGTTCCCTGTGAGATCATGGAAAGCAATTTTTCTTTGCAAAGTCTTCACTTTAGTGCACTAGTGAAAATTTATGATAAAATAATTTATTATGGATAATCATTTATGATAATTCAACATTTTCCTTATATATAACACAAAGCTGATTATCTCATTCATTATATGTTGCTTCTTAAGGTAAGGAGCTTGGGTTTTTCCATTTAAGCAAAAAATAAGAAATATAAATAGTTCAAATATTAATTTGGTAATGATCTAACTGATCTTTAAGATTCTTTCAAGCACTTTATTCACTAATTCATAGCAGGAAAAGAGGTAACTGTCCTCTTTATCATAGAACAATGATAGCCTCCCATTCCAATTTTGTGCACTAAAAAAATTACAAAATACCTCTCATGAATGTTCTTTTTCCTTCCTTTCATTGGTCGAACTCTGACTCTGGCTCCCCTAACATCCCATTATCCACTGCATCTTAACCAGGACAACATTTCAGCAATGATGTCCAACAGAGCTTTCTGCAGTGATAAAAATGTTGTAAATGTGTACTGTCCAATATGGTAGCCAGTAGCCACAAGTGATTATGCATTTAAAATACAGCTAGAGCATCTGAAGAACTGATTTAATTTTAATTAATTTAATTATTTTAAATTGACTAGTGAATGCAGTATCAATAAGCACAGATAGAGTATTCAAATTTTTTCTAAGCTCTCATTTCTATTTTGCAACAGTTGTGCTAGCCTTACTTTCTCTTGAAAATAATCCTAAATTTTTGTCAGGTGCTCTCTAGGACTTTTAAAATAACTAAATAACACTTCAGTTAATCAATATTCTATTAGAATTAAGTTCCTCTCTACAAAAAGCCTATTTTTAATTATGTTTGTAAACAAGAGTATGAAAAGTCCATTATCTCTGAGGAAAAAAATAAATAAATAAAGCAGCATGTGCTAAAGGACCCCTAGTCTTTCTAAATATTGGAAAGAATCTAGTCATATAAAACTAGCACATAGAGAGTCGATTACATTTTCTTACCTAGGAAAGTGCTCTCCTAAGCACCAACAATAAAGTCTTCCAGGAAAGAATATTAATACTTTTCGCCAATCGATATCATAAGACTTTACAGAAGAGAATTGATGTAAAAGGAACTGGCGGTCAATGTAAATGACAAAATAACATTACAGTAAGCTTCTGAGATGGACATGCATAATATTTCAGAGGTAAAGAAACCAACAAACCTAATGTGACATCATATATTTCATAAAGTAGTATGACTCATCGGAGGAATAATTATTTTTTTCATTTTTATGTTTTCTCTTCCCCAGCAAGAGAGTTGCTGGAAATTATCTTCAAGTCACTGAAATTAATTTTTGTCTAAGGTTCAAGGAAGTTTTACTAGAAGCCCACTACCCAAAAAAAGAGAGTATAATCAAGCACATTGTGTTTGACAGTAGAGAAAAAAAATGGTGGCTGATATCTAAGTGTAAATGCCTGTAATGGCGAGACCCTGGCAATAGATGTGCTGCAGTGTCCCTGCTGTCAGCTGATACCTCGGAAGTGAGTACATGTACAGACCTCAAAATGAGGGACGCTGAGCACTGCAGCTTGGAGACCAGATTGGAAGAGAGAATGGAAGTCATACCACGCAAGGCCCCACGGGCCGTGTGAAGGAGTTCAGATTGTACTCTGAGTGCACTGAAAAGTCACTAAAAGGCTTTACAATGGCAAGAATAAATCTGGAGGCACCATGCATTGAAAAAAAAAAAAAAAACAACACTGTTAATACCCATGAATATTCTTAGTGACATCTCTTAGGCTGAACCCACTCATGTAGTACTTGATAATGGCTATGAAAGACATTTTATAAGTGGCAAGTGCTATAGGAATATTAGGACATAGTTTTTAACATTGTTTTGTACTTGTCTCTCAGAGCAATGTGGCAATTACTGCATCAGTTCATAATTATATAAAAAGATTTTACATCACGAAGCAGACTAAGACAATAATTACAAAATTCACATTATTTTTAAAGTTTAACCCTAAACTCTTTCCCATTGTTAGAGATTACATATATATAAAAGGTGTTGTTTATCTTTTTATTTTTAAACATTACTATTTGCCAATACTAGCAACTGCTAAAAGCCAGAGGCCCTTCTTACCAAGAATGCATGAGGTGAAACTTCTACATTGTACAAAACATGGATGTTTCCTCAGGGAGTTTTTAAGAGTTTTGAAGGAGAACATCTAATTTTAATGAAAAATATAAAGTAGAAAATTAACTATCAGCAGCAAAATGCAAGCAGTAAAATTCACGTGATTTCTATCACCTTCGCAAGAAGAGGTAGCCTTGAATGGGAACACTTTGATTAGTACCCTATAGCTATTAGTGTTTCTGAAAATACAGACATTAGGAAAATGTGATGCTTGTACCCAGAGCACCACTGTAAAATATTATCAAAAAAAAAAAAAATTAAAAGAAAAACCCCAGAAAACAAGAAAAATATTATCACAGTAGAAAATCAAAAGGGCCATTTATATGGAACACTATGCTCATCTTCATTTTGCATCAGACAAGTCAAACATATGGCAAATTAGTTCCAAAGATAGGCATAAATCCATTTTATTTTTTAATAGTCCCTCAAAAATGATGTGGCCATGCCTGGAAATGGCCAGCAATATTACCTCTGGGACAGTCCCTGCTTCCCATTCATTTCCACCAGGGTGAGTATTCATTCAGAATGTGAATGTGGTCCAACAGAACATGCTGCCTCATGACAGGAGGGCAAGGCGGCTCTCATACCTACATGTACTCACATGTGTCACTGGCACAGCCAGGGGACCTGGGAGCCAAGTTTGTGGGTAATCTGGTGGCTGACGAGCCTGGCAAAACTGAGAAGCTGAGATGGAGCATGGCCCTACCTGTGTGGACTGATGATTTTTCTCCATGTAGCCCATCAAATTTAAACGTGACCTGTGTTCCTTACAATGTATTTTCCAACATCTAAATGAAGCTTCCTGATGTGATTTAATGAAATCTGTCACCTTTAATAAACTAGAGAACCTTGAATCTGGGTCCCCAAATGTGACAAGTCTAATGTGACCAAACCAGGTTGAATGCCAACAAAGAACTGCACTTTCCCAAATCTGAATTCTCATTTTCCACACATTTTCAAACTCATTTAGGGAGTAGCTTTTGAAAATTATTTGCTCAAAGAACGTATATCACATTCAGACTCATATGGCAGAAAAGTTGAATAGAAAACTAGAAAGGCTTCTGTATAATGTATATCCTTTAAGCAGATTTTAATAAACCATGAATAAATTAAATGGTTTAAAGAAAGAAGAGAAATTATTTGATACATAATTTTCATGCACACAGAAAACATGCTAAACATAGGTAGGTAAGAATTTTGAATAAAATCATAGGCCACTAAGCAAAAAAGACAGATGCAGCCTCCTGAGTTCTCTGACCTTGGGCAAGTCCTTCACAAGAAGGAACAGAAAGAATATCTGACCTTCAGCTCCACTGAGATGCAAGGGTAGATACAAATGTGAGGAAAAGTGCTTTGTAAACCACAGGCTGCTATTCAAATATTGGTTAGCAGCCTAACCCCGTTTGTTATTCAAAAGGAAATGGAGGGATATAAATGGATAAATTCATTAGTAATGAAGTTAACACCATAAAGTGTGTTATTGTTACCTCCCACAGGGCACTAGAAGGCACTCTATAAATATGCAAAAGCACATTGAAATTAGACAAAATACTGTGCCATTTAAATCTGTGTAAATCCACAAATTGATAATTTCCACCTTCAAATAAAATATTATGCTTATATATGTATATAATACAACTAAGGGCAGCACTACTAACCTGAATCAACTAATTCTATTTCTGAAACAACCACTTTTCAAAACCTAATTAGTTAATAGGAAGGTAGCGAGTAACATGCAAAGCCCTCTGAATACACTGTGGAAAATTCTTAGGCAAGAACTGCATCCACTGGGCACTAATGAACTACTTTACCATTATGCAAAAATATTCATAAGAAATAGCTTCTAAAAAGGCAATTTAATAATGCACATTTTAATGTACTTTAACCACTACACTGTCCAGTAAAATATGTGTTAAGGAGCATTTATAAAAGAGCATATTCTACCAAATAGGACAAACTGATCAAAGAACATGATTCCAAAAGTGATTAATAGGGATTTTTTTTCTTTTATTGCATTAATGCTTAGAACTGACAACTCAGATTCAAACTGGAGCACAAGGATTGTGCTCTTTTACAAAACATACAAATGATCAAATATACAAAACTTATTTTTAAGTCAAGGCAAAATCAATACATATGCAATGGCATCCTAAAACTGATTTTTAAGAATGTCGTTAAAACCTGTGAGTGTGTTTCCCATATATATCATGTAAAAAACACTGCTGAGGATCCAAGGAGAAATGAAAAAAACTATACAGCTCAGCTTAATAAAACTAGTAATGCTATGCTATGCTATGCTAAGTCGCTGCAGTCGTGTCCGACTCTGTGCGACCCCATAGACGGCAGTTCACCAGGCTCCTCCGTCCATGGGATTTTCCAGGCAAGAGTACTGGAGTGGGGTGCCATTGCCTTCTCCGAAAACTAGTAATAGCAGTCTCCTTTAACTCCTCCACAATCCACTAAGCTCTCTGGATCCCCAAGTTACACTGAAGAGAAGGCTCAAGCTTGGGAAAGTAAGGCAGAAAAACAGATTTTAAATACTGGGTTGACCAAAAAGTTTGTTCATTTAAGAAATATGTTGTTCAATAAAGTTCTTCATGAAAATGAAATACGTGTCCTTTATTTTATTTAAAACCAAGTGAAATTTTTGGCCAACCTGATACACTGAAAGCAAGCATCACATTTTGTTAACATATTCCCCCATGCTGTTTCATACATATTCTCAGATATATAAAAAAGTTGAAATAATTTTACAGTAAACATATACCTAACATTAGAGTCTATAATTAACAATTTTCTATGTTTCCTTTATCATACATCTTTGTAACACACAATTTTTACATTCTCAGCCTCACTTTGGAAGTGACAGAGATAAAGCATGAATTACTTGATGTATTGACAATTTTCCCTATATTCAATAAACTTTGCTTCTCTTTGAAACTGAAATAAAACGCATACTAATATTCAAAGTTTAGAAAGCGAATTTTATTTAAAATAAAAAAGCGAGTGGAGCCAAAGCAACGTGTTAGAGGGCAATTTAGTATCTGTCAAACCATGCCATGGCCAGAAAGTATTTTGGTTTATCAAATTCGTTATCCTAAGGGAAATAAAGGCTCTGAACTTACAGACTTTTCTTCTGACCCGCTCTAGGGTTGGGCTCTAGTCACACGTGGTTGCCCTTGATCCATATTTTAAAACTTGAAATATCCTGAGCACCAAATATGCTCTCTCTTCTGGAAACAGGCAGACTGAGCCCGGCCTGTCTTAACCACTGGACCACCAGGGAAAGTCCTAATAAGTGACTTCTAGTTGTGTGATTTTTTAGTGAATGGGGTAAAGGCAGGAGATGGAAAGAGGTACTAGCAGAAATGCCAGCACCTGTTTGAAACATTCCAGTCGCAAGGGCCATCGACAATGGGGTGACAGTGGGAGGAAGCAATAGCAGTGCTGTGAGTGGTCACCTGTCAACTGGGAGCATACACACAGGGCCAGCCACACCATACAGGTGCTGATTTATCATCTGTCTGAGCGTGGACTCGGGATGTCTGTGTGTGCATTGGGTGTGCACTTGGGTTGTGTGTGTGCATGTGTGTTCAGTCATGTCTGACTCTTTGCAACCTCATGGGCTGTAGCCTGCCAGGCTCCTCTGTCCATGGGATTTCTCAGGCAAGAATACCGGAGTGGGTTGTCATTCCCTCCTCCAGGGGACCTTCCCAACTCAGGGATCGAACCTCTATCACCTGTGTGTCCTGTACCGACAGGTAGATTCTTTACCACTGACACCACCTGGGAAGCCACACACTTGGGATAGCCAAGCATAAAATACATCTGAATAAAAAAGATACAAGTGTTCGTAAAAAAAAAAAAATTAAATTCCAAGCATTTGCATAACTCAGAGCTGAACACTAGCCCAGAACTCTCGCTATAGAATGGCTTAGTTTAAGTTTCCCCAGAACAGACCAGAAAGAAAGACTCAAATGCAAGTTTTGGATTTGGCTGATGATTCTGGGAAATACTAGGAGGGGAGTCAGGATGGGAGATGAAAACCAGAAGATAGAAAGTAAAGGGCATCTTATCACAACAGTAGTAACCAGAGCTCAATTCCCCTGAGGGCCTCTCAGACATGTTTTCCAGGGCAGGGCCTCTCCAATTCCCTCAGGATCCAGCGTATGCTGATTCTGCGGATTTAGTCTGATATCTGAGACTTTGCATTCCTTACATGCTTCCAGACTAGAAAGATGCGCTGTTGCTCCTCAGAACACTTTTAAGAACAAAGATGCTGATACTTAATTCTCATTCAAATTTTCAAAGTTTGCATCTAAAATTGGAAGAATTTCTCCTGACTATTGCTTTCATCACCTATCATTAAATGTGCTTCATCTCATGCAACTCTTACCCCAGGCACTGCACTGTCAGTCTTTCCCAGTCCCTTTACAAACACAGCCTTAACCAGAAACTAACAATGATCTGATTGACCACTGAAGACAAGTCACAAAATATTTAGCATTTGTTTAAAAAGTTAGGCATTTACTTATTGCCGTGGTACGTCACTGTGAACCTATAAACTGTACCCCGCCAGGCTCCTCTGGACTTGGGATTCTCCAGGCAAGAATACTGGAGTGGATCCTTCTCCAGGGGTTCTCCACAACCTGGGGATGGAATGCAGTGTCTTACATCTAACCTGCATTGGCAGGCAGTCTTTTACCACTAGGGCCACCTGGGAAGCCCCAAAGGTATTTATATACACTAGACACAAATATATGTATAAATCTAATGACACATGTATACAAACGTGAAAGAGAAGGATGTATTCATGTATTTCAAGTTTTCTACAATGCATATGCACACATTTTCCCCAGATATTTTAAAGAAAAAATTAGTCTCAGTCATTCTTTCATGAAATGATAAAAGTTTTTTTTTTTTTTTTTTTTTTTTTTTTTTTTTTTTATAAATTTATTTATTTTACTTGGGGGCTAATTACTTTACAATATTGTAATAGTTTTTGCCATACATTGACAAGAATCAGCCATGGGTTTACATGTGTTCCCCTTCCCGAACCCCCCACCCACCTCCCTCCCCCTCCCATCCCTCTGGATCATCCCACTGCCCCGGCCCCGAGCCCTTGTCACATGCATCGAACATGGAATGGTGCTCTGTTTCACATATGACAATACACATGTCTCAATGCCATTCTCCCAGAACGGCCCACCCTCACCTTCTCCCTCAGAGTCCATAAAATTGTTCCATGCATCTGTGTCTCTCATTCTGTCCCGCATATAGGGTTATCGTTACCATCTTTCAGATTCCATATATATGCATTAGTATACTGTATTGTTGTTTTTCTTTCTGGCTTACTTCACTCTGTATAATGGGCTCCAGTTTCATCCATCTCAGTAGAACCGGTTCAAATGTATTTTTTTTAATGGCTGAGTAATATTCCATTGTGTATATGTACCACAGCTTCCTTATCCATTCGTCTGCTGATGGACATCTAGGTTGCTTCCATGTCCTGGCTATTGTAAACAGTGCTGCGATGAACATTGGGGTACACGCGTCTCTTTCAATTCTGGTTTCCTCGGTGTATATGCCCAGCAGTGGGATTGCTGGGTCATATGGCAGTTCTATTCCCAGTTTTTTAAGGAATCTCCACACTGTTCTCCATAGTGGCTGTACTAGTTTGCATTCCCACCAACAGTGTAAGAGGGTTCCCTTTTCTCCACACCCTCTCCAGCATTTATTGCTTGTAGACTTTTGGATAGCAGCCATTCTGACTGGTGTGAAATGATACCTCATTGTGGTTTTGATTTGCATTTCTCTAATAATGAGTGATGTTGAGCATCTTTTCATGTGTTTGTTAGCCATCTGTATGTCTTCTTTGGAGAAATGTCTGTTTAGTTCTTTGGCCCATTTTTTGATTGGGTCATTTATTTTTCGGGAATTCAGCTGCAGAAGTTGCTTGTATATTTTTGAGATTAATTGTTTGTCTGTTGCTTCATTTGCTATTATTTTCTCCCATTCTGAAGGCTGTCTTTTCACCTTGTTTATAGTTTCCTTTGTTGTGCAAAAGCTTTTAATTTTAATTAGGTCCCATTTGTTTATTTTTGCTTTTATTTCCAATATTCTGGGAGGTGGGTCATGGAGGATCCTGCTGTGATTTATGTCGGAGAGTGTTTTGCCTATGTTTTCCTCTAGGAGTTTTATTGTTTCTGGTCTTACGTTTAGATCTTTAATCCATTTTGAGTTTATTTTTGTGTACGGTGTTAGGAAGTGTTCTAGTTTCATTCTTTTACAAGTGGTTGACCAGTTTTCCCAGCACCACTTGTTAAAGAGATTGTCTTTTCTCCATTGTATATTCTGGCCTCCTTTGTCGAAGATAAGGTGTCCATATGTGCGTGGGTTTATCTCTGGGCTTTCTATTTTGTTCCATTGATCTATATTTCTATCTTTGTGCCAGTACCATACTGTCTTGATGACTGTGGCTTTGTAGTAGAGTCTGAAGTCAGGCAGGTTGATTCCTCCAGTTCCATTCTTCTTCCTCAAGATTGCTTTGGCTATTCGAGGTTTCTTATATTTCCATACAAATTGTGAGATGATTTGTTCTAGTTCTGTGAAAAATACCATTGGTAGCTTGATAGGGATTGCATTGAATCTGTAGATTGCTTTGGGTAGAATACTCATTTTCACTATATTAATTCTTCCAATCCATGAACACGGTATATTTCTCCATCTGTTTGTGTCCTCTTTGATTTCTTTCATCAGTGTTTTATAGTTTTCTATATATAAGTCTTTTGTTTCTTTAGGTAGATATATTCCTAAGTATTTTATTCTTTTTGATGCAATGGTGAATGGTATTGTTTCCTTAATTTCTCTTTCTGTTTTCTCATTATTGGAGTATAGGAATGCAAGGGATTTCTGTGTGTTAATTTTATATCCTGCAACTTTACTATATTCATTGATCAACTCTAGTAATTTTCTAGTAGAGTCTTTAGGGTTTTCTATGTAGAGGATCATGTCATCTGCAAACAGTGAGAGTTTTACTTCTTCTTTTCCTATCTGTATTCCTTTTATTTCTTTTTCAGCTCTGATTGCTGTGGCCAAAACTTCCAAAACTATGTTGAATAGTAGTGGTGAAAGTGGGCATCCTTGCCTTGTTCCTGACTTTAGGGGAAATGCTTTCAATTTTTCACCATTGAGGATAATGTTTGCTGTGGGTTTGTCATATATAGCTTTTATTATGTTGAGATATGTTCCTTCTATTCCTGCTTTCTGGAGGGTTTTAATCATAAATGGATGCTGAATTTTGTCAAAGGCTTTTTCTGCATCTATTGAGATAACCATATGGTTTTTTTCTTTCAATTTGTTAATGTGGTGTATTACATTGATTGATTTGCGGATGTTAAAAAAACCTTGCATTCCTGGGATAAAGCCCACTTGGTCATGATGTATGATCTTTTTAATATGATGTTGGATTCTGTTTGCTAGAATTTTATTAAGGATTTTTGCATCTATGTTCATCAGTGATATTGGCCTGTAGTTTTCCTTTTTTGTGACATCTTTGTCTAGTTTTGGAATTAGGGTGATGGTGGCCTCATAGAATGAGTTTGGAAGTTTACCATCTTCTGCAATTTTCTGGAAGAGTTTGAGCAGGATAGGTGTTAGCTCTTCTCTAAATTTTTGGTAGAATTCCGCTGTGAAGCCGTCTGGTCCTGGGCTTTTGTTTGCTGGAAGATTTCTGATTACACTTTCGATTTCCGTGCTTGTGATGGGTCTGTTAAGATCTTCTATTTCTTCCTGGTTCAGTTTTGGAAAGTTATACTTTTCTAAGAATTTGTCCATTTCTTCCAAGTTGTCCATTTTATTGGCATATAGCTGTTGGTAGTAGTCTCTTATGATCCTTTGTATTTCTGTGGAATCTGTTGTGATCTCTCCATTTTCATTTCTAATTTTGTTGATCTGATTCTTCTCCCTTTGTTTCTTGATGAGTCTGGCTAATGGCTTATCAATTTTGTTTATCTTCTCGAAAAACCAGCTTTTAGTTTTGTTGATTTTTGCTATGGTCTCTTTTGTTTCTTTTGCATTTATTTCTGCCCTAATTTTTAAGATTTCTTTCCTTCTACTGACCCTGGGGTTTTTCATTTCTTCCTTCTCTAGTTGCTTTAGGTGTAGAGTTAGTTGATTTATTTGATTTTTTTCTTGTTTCTTGAGGTACGCCTGTATTGCTATGAACCTTCCCCTTAGTATTGCTTTTACAGTGTCCCATAGGTTTTGGGTTGTTGTGTTTTCATTTTCATTCGTTTCTATGCATAATTTTATTTCTTTTTTGATTTCTTCTGTGATTTGTTGGTTATTCAGAAGCGTGTTGTTTAGCCTCCATATGTTGGAACTTTTAATAGTTTTTTTCCTGTAATTGAGGTCTAATCTTACTGCATTGTGGTCAGAGAAGATGGCTGGGATGATTTCAATTTTTTTGAATTTACCAAGGCTAGATTTATGGCCCAGGATGTGATCTATCCTGGAGAAAGTTCCATGTGCACTTGAGAAAAAGGTAAAATTGATTGTTTTGGGGTGGAAACTCCTGTAAATATCAATTAAATCTAATTTGTCTATTGTATCATTTAAAGTTTGTGTTTCCTTGTTAATTTTCTGTTTAGTTGATCTATCCATATGCGTGAGTGGAGTATTAAAGTCTCCCACTATTATTGTGTTATTGTTAATTTCCCCTTTCATACTTGTTAGTATTTGCCTTATATATTGTGGTGCTCCTATGTTGGGTGCATATATATTTATGATTGTTACGTCTTCTTCTTGAATTGATCCTTTGATCTTTATGTAGTGTCCTTCTTTGTCCCTTTTCACATCCTTTATTTTAAAGTCTATTTTATCTGAAATGAGTATTGCGACTCCTGCTTTCTTTTGGTCTCCGTTTGCATGGAATATGTTTTTCCACCCTTTCACTTTCAGCCTGTGTGTGTCCCTAGTTTTGAGGTGGGTCTCTTGTAGACAGCATATATAGGGGTCTTGTTTTTGTATCCATTCAGCAACCCTTTGCCTTTTGGTTGGGGCATTCAACCCATTTACATTTAAGGTAATTATTGATAAGTATGATCCCGTTGCCATTTACTTTGTTGTTTTGAGTTCGTGTTGAAACATCCTTTCTGTGTTTCCTGTTTAGAGAAGATCCTTTAGCATTTGCTGGAGAGCTGGTTTGGTGGTGCTGAATTCCCTCAGCTCTTGCTTGTCTGTAAAGCTTTTGAATTCTCCTTCATATCTGAATGAGATCCTTGCTGGGTACAGTAATCTGGGTTGTAGATTATTCTCTTTCATTACTTTAAGTATGTCCTGCCATTCCCTTCTAGCCTGAAGGGTTTCTATTGAAAGATCAGCTGTTATCCTTATGGGGATCCCCTTGTGTGTTATTTGTTGTTTTTCCCTTGCTGCTTTTAATATTTGTTCTTTGTGTTTGATCTTTGTTAATTTGATTAATATGTGTCTTGGGGTGTTTCGCCTTGGGTTTATCCTGTTTGGAACTCTCTGGGTTTCTTGGACTTCTGTGACTATTTCTTTCCTCAATTTAGGGAAATTCTCAACTATTATCTCCTCGAGTATTTTTTCATGGCCTTTCCTTTTATCTTCTTCTTCTGGGACTCCTATGATTCGAATGTTGGGGCGTTTCATATTGTCCCAGAGGTCCCGGAGGTTTTCCTCATTTCTTTTGATTCTTTTTTCTTTTTTCCTCTCTGCTTCGTTTATTTCCATCATTCTATCTTCTACCTCACTTATCCTATCTTCTGCCTCCGTTATTCTACTGTTGGTTCCCTCCAGAGTGTCTTTTATCTCCTTTATTTCATTATTCATTCTATATTGATTCCTTTTTATTTC
The DNA here is from genome assembly GCF_054371585.1 of Giraffa tippelskirchi. Taxonomy (NCBI): domain Eukaryota; kingdom Metazoa; phylum Chordata; class Mammalia; order Artiodactyla; family Giraffidae; genus Giraffa; species Giraffa tippelskirchi. The sequence continues at coordinate 109,718,210 of NC_137278.1, read as the reverse complement.
TTCTAAGTCCTTGATAAACATTTCTTGCATCTTCTCAATCTTTGTCTCCAGGCTATTTATCTGTAACTCCATTTTGCTTTCAAGATTTTGGATCATTTTTATTATCCTTATTCTAAATTCTTTTTCGGATAGATTCCCTATCTCCTCCTCTTTTGTTTGGCTTTGTGGGCATTTCTCATTTTCCTTTACTTGCTGAGTATTTCTCTGCCTTTTCATCTTGTTTAGATTGCTGTGTTAGGCGTGGCCCTTCTGTATTCTGGTAGTATGAAGTTCCTCTTTGTTGTGGAGGTTCCTCACTGCGGTTGGGGTTGGACAGGTGGCTTGTCAAGGTTTCCTGGTTGGGGGAGCTTGTGTCGGTGTTCTGGTGGGTGGAGCTGGATTTCTGCTCTCTTGAGTGTAATGGAGTGACCAGTATTAATTTTTGAGATGTCTACGGATTTGGTGTGCCTCTGGGCAGCCTGTATATTGATGCTCAGGTCTATGTTCCTGCGTTGCTGGAGAATTTGCGTGGTATGTCTTGCTCTGGAACTTATTATCTCTTGGGTGGAGCTTGGTTTCAGTGAATTTATGGAGGCTATTGGATGGTCTCTTATTAATTAATGTTTCCCCTGGCTTTCAGTCTTATTCTTGCAGTAGCCTCAAGACTTCTCCTTCCATACAGCCTCAATAATAAAACTTTTAGGTTAATGGTGAAAAGATTCTCCACAGTGAGGGATACCCAGAAAGGTTCACTGAGTTACATGGAGAGATGAGGTGGGGGGGGTGGGTTGTAGTGACCAGGAGGGGAAGAGGGGAATTCAAATGTGGAGAGAGCAATCTAGCCAGTAAGCACTTCCCTCTGTGCTTTCCACAGTTTGGAACCCTCAGAGTGATTCACAGAGATACATAGAGAGGGGGGAGGAAGGTAACAGAGGTGAGCATGAGTAGAAAGGGAGGAATTAAGAGGGGAGAGAGAGATCTGGGCAGTATCCTGTTCCTGAAGTGTTCTCCGGTACCCAGAACACCCTCAGAGATTCACAGAATTGGGTTGAGAAGAGAAGGAGGAGGGTGGGAGATAGAGGTTCCCTGGGGGAGAAGAAAGAGCATCAATAGGGGGACAGAGTGATCAGGCCAGTGATCACACTCCTGAGTAAAAATGGGTCCTAAAGATTGGGTTCTTAAATGTACAAAGTTGATATCAAATATGTAAAACACAGATTAAAAATCTAGAGTAGAGGTTAGACTCTTATAAAACTTACAATCTAAAAAAAAAAAAAAAAAAAAAAAAAAGAAAAAAGGGAACAGTGTAAAAAGAAAAAAAAACAGTAAAACAGTAAAAAAAGAAACAGTAAAAAAATGTAGAACAGGAAAAAAACATTAAAAAAAAAAAAACACAAAAGGTATAAGATATATGTATGTAGTTTGCTTCAAAAATAGGGTTTTTTTTTTTTTTTTGCAAGTTAATAGTGGGTTATGAAAATGAAACTTAAAGGTGTAATAGAGGACTTGAAGAAAAAGGAAAGAAGAGAAAAAAAAATTTTTTTAATTAAAAAAAAAATTAAAAAAAAATTAAAAAAAATAATAATAGTAAAAAATATATATATCCCGGACTTTCTCTGGAGCTGTTGTGAGCAGTGTGGGATCTGCTCAGTTTTAGATAGATCCTTATTCCTGCTTATACTTTTCAAAATCTGTAGGTCCTTTTTAATGCAGTCGGTATTAGCTACAGGGATCTTAATCTGTTGGCCTGTCCCTTCCAAAGCACTTCCCTCTGTTTATTTGGCTTCTGTTTGGAGATCTCTTCAGTATCTAATTTCCGCCCTGCATCAAAGCGGTGGAGGTGATCTCTTTAGGTTCGCTTGTTCAATCGTGCTGTGGGGAGGAAGGAACACTGCAATTCTGGCGTGTGTGTGGTAAGCTCGCAGTGTCTCGGCCGCACTGGGTTCGCCCCCGCTCACGGCGTGTGTGCTTTCCCCGTCTACCCTGCTCAGGCTTCAGGTTACTCGGCCGGGGAGCGGGCCCTGAGCTGCGTGCACTTCCCAGGACTAAGCCGCTCAGGTTCAGGCTCCCGGTTACTCCACAAAGGCGCAGACTCGATTTTGCCCGCGGCTTGTGCCGTTCCCGGTCGGAGCTGCCCAGGCGGCCAGGAGTTTGGCGAGGGCGCTGTCCCCTGTTGGGGCGGTGCGGCTTATCACCTCCCTGGTCCCCGCCTCGGTTTACGGGCGCGCCCGGCTCCGGTGTGCTTTGTGTCGGTTCTGGGGAGCTGGTCTCTGGCTGCGACCCTCCCGGCTGCTGTCGACCCTCCGGGATCTCAGGCAGTCTTTGCTTAAAAAACTGGGAGCCTGTTTGCAGTTTGGTAGGGGGTGCCCTCTCTGGAGCCGAGTTTGCCCCTTTCCGGCTCTGGCGGGCCCCGCCTGCCCGCTGTGTCCGGCGGGGGATGGCGCAGTCCGCAGCCGGCTAGCTCTCCTCTGGTATCGCTCAGTCCTTTGTTCTGTGAGCGGGCCGGCAGTGCCTTAGAGTTGGGCTTTTCGCGGGATAGTTCTCTCTCTCGCTGTCCCACAGTTTAGGTTACTATCTCACGTTAGCTCCCTCAGATTGCCCTCGGGGCACTCGGGCCCGGTCTTTACCCTAGGCAATGCCGCCCGCTCCTCTCCGTTCAGCCCCCACTTGCTGGTGGCGGATGATGCGAGCGTCTGGGGTTCTTTGCTGGGAGTTGCTTTAGGCACGTAATCTGTCGATTTTATTTATTTTTCCTCCCAGTTACGTTGCCCTCCGAGATAAAAAATCCTCCCCCACACCCGCCGGTGAGAGGGTTTCCTGGTGCTTGGAAATTCCTCCTCTTTTACGACTCCCTCCCCGGGACGGGTCTCCGTCCCTAACTCTTTTGTCTCTCTTTTTATCTTTTATAATTTCTCCTACCTCTTTTGAAGATAATGCGCAGTTTTTGTGAAAGCCTGACGTCCTCAGCCAGCCTTCAGAAGTAGTTTTGTGAAGTTTGGTCAGCGTTCAGATGTTCTTTCGATAAATTTGTGGAGGAGAGAGTGGTCTCCCCGTCCTATTCCTCCGCCATCTTCTGCTCTCCTGATAAAAGTTTTATTAACTCCCATTACAATACCAAGACAGAGGAAGGTATTTATGAAAAGACAGAAATTAAAACTTACTAAGTCTTGTATTTAAGTGAGTACTATCACAGATATAACTTATAATGACTGATAACCATAAAACAGTTTACATATAATGCTGCCTTCAAAACAGGGCTTCCCTGGTCGCTCAGTGGTAAAGAATCTGCCTGCTAATGTAGGAAACACAGGTTCGATCCCTGATCCAGGAAGATCCCACATGCTGCAGAGCAACTAAGTCCCTGCCCCACAACTACTGAGCCTGTGCTCCAGGGACTGGGAGCCTCAGCAACTGAGCCCAGCTGCAGCAACTACTGTCACTGCGGGCCCGAGAGCGCGTTCTCCACAGGAAGAGAAGCCACCACAGAGAGAAGCCTGCACACTGCAACTAGAGAGCAGCCCCTGCCGCCAACACTGGAGAAAAGACCACACAGCAACAAAGACTCAGCGCAGCCAAAAATAAATAATGTTCAAAAATATATAACTCAGTTCAGTTCAGTTGTGTCTGACTCTTTGTTACTCCATGGACTGCAGCACGCCAGGCCTCCCTGTCCTTCACCAACTCCCAGAGCCTACTCAAATTCATGTTGATCCTGTTGGTGATGCCATCCAACCATCTCATCCTCTGTCATTCCCTTCTCCTCCCACCCTCAATCTTTCCCAGCATCAGGGTCTTTTAAAATAAGTCGGTTCTTCGCATCAGGTGGCCAAAGTGTTGGTGTTTCAGCTTCAACATCAGTCCTTCCAATGAACACCCAGGACTGATCTCCTTTAGGATGGACTGGTTGGATCTCCTTGCAGTCCAAGGGACTATCAAGAGTCTTCTCCAACACTACAGTTCAAAAGCAGCAATTCTTTGGTGCTCAGCTTTCTTTATAGTCCAACTCTCATATTCATACACGACTACTGGAAAAACCACAGCCTTGACTAGATGGACCTTTGTCAGGAAAGTAATGTCTCTGCTTTTTAATATGCTGCCTAGGTTGGTCATAGCTATTCTTCCAAGGAGCAAGTGTCTTTTAGTTTCATAGCTGCAGTCACCATCTGCACTGATTTTGGAGCCCAAGAAAATAAAGTCTGTCACTGTTTCCATTGTTTCCCCATCTACTTGCCATGAAGTGATGGGACCAGATGCCATGGTCTTAGTTTTCTGAATGGTGAGTTTTAAGCCATCTTTTTCCCTCTCCTCTTTCATTTTCATCAAGAGGCTCTTTAGTTCTTCCTTGCTTTCTGCCATAAAGGTGGTATCATCTGCATATCTGTGGTTATTGATATTTCTCCTGGCAATCTTGATTCCAGCTTGTGCTTCATCCAGCCCAGCATTTCTCATGATGCACTCCTCATGTAAGTTAAATAAGTAGGGTGACAATATACAGCCTTGATGGACACTTTCCCCAATTTGGAACCAGTCTATTGTTCCATGTGCAGTTCTAACTGTTGCTCCTTGACCTGCACACAGATTTCTCAGGAGGCAGGTCAGGTGGTGTGTTATTCCTACCCCTTTCAGAATTTTCCACACTTTGTTGTGATCCACACAGTCAAAGGCTTTGGCATAGTCAATAAAGCAGAAATAGATGTTTTTCTGGAACTCTCTTGCTTTTTCAATGATCCAGCAGATGTTGACAATTTGATCTCTGGTTCCTCTGCCTTTTCTAAAACCACCTTGAACATCTGGAAGTTCACAGTTCATGTACTGTTGAAGCCTGGCTTGGAGAATTTTGAGCATTATTTTGCTAGCATCTGAGATGAGTGCAATTGTGTGGTAGTTTGAGCATTCTTTGGCATTGCCTTTCTTTGGGATTGGAATGCAAACTGACCTTTTCCAGTCCTGTGGCCACTGCTGAGTTTTCCAAGTTTGCTGGCATATTGAGTGCAGCACTTTCACAGCATCTTCTTTCAGGATTTGAAATAGCTCAACTGGAATTCTGTCACCTCCACTAGCTTTGTTCATAGTGATGCTTCCTAAGGCCCACTTGACTTCGCATTCCAGGATGTCTGGCCCTAGCTGAGTGATCACATCCTCATGGTTATCTGGGTCATGAAGATCTTTTTTGTATAGTTCTTCTGTGTATTCTTGCCAGCACTTCTTAATTTATAACTCAAGTATCATATATTTCATACTGGTCTATTTATCTCTATGCAGATTATATAGTCATTATATCTTCCGACGTTTTAAATCCAGCAATCAGGAAAAAAAACATGGTTTAGTTTAGAAAATAAGCAATAGACCCAAGAAATATGGTATACAGTGTTTACTTTTACCTATTTCCAGTTCTTTCCCATTATCCCAAGTCTGTTTATAGGGCAAATATATGTTGCAGAAGCAAATAGGCCAGTGGCCATACAAGCTTTCAGAAGTTCACTTGACGAACGTGAATGACATGATAGAAGAAGCTTTAAAGGAAATTATATGCAATTCAAATCCAAGTTCAGATTGAAAAGAGACATTTCTAGAATCACTTCTAAGCAGAAAAAGAGCTCACTTTATCTAATTCATCTTTAGAGAAGTCCAGGTCAAATGGCTGAGAGACAGCTGTTTTTAGCATCCTTTCATAAAAGACAATGGGGCAGAAGAAGAAATTAGGGGCAGTCCTAACTGGCATTACAATGTGTCATAATGCCAGTACTAGTTTTTGGTGAACCTAATATTCATATTTGTGTCTACACATGTATTCCAAATTTATACAATAGCAGCGCAAAATGGTTGCTTGATGTACAGTTGTGCCTTGAACAATACAAAGGTGAGGGGCATTAATCCTCTTGCTGTCAAAAATCCACCTATAATTCTCCACTTGTCCTTTTTAGCTGATGTTCTGAGTCTCTGGATTCAACCAAGCATGGACCGTGTCCTGCAGTACATATTCATTGGGAAAAAAAAAGTCTGCATGTAAACAGACCCACACTGTTCATATCAAGTGTTAATAAAAGGTTAGCAATATTTCAAAAATTAAAATTTTGAGTAACCCATAACGGGATGACTGGTCAGTTTTGTTGAAACCATTGATCATGCATTCATATTAGCACTCATGCTTCAGAACTTGATGATTAACAAATGATGTGGTTTTGCTTCAGAAACCTCATCCTCCTGCACAGTCCTTTTAACATATATCATACACACTAACATAAAAGAGGTCAGGCAGATTTAGAAAAATAAAGCACCATGAAATGAGCCTAACCTTGAAGACTATCAAAGAATAAAGAGCTGAATCTATCCTAAGTCTCTCTTCTATGGTGATTTATCTTCATATTTTATCTTAAGAAGACAGATCTTTAATCAGTTCCTAACATAAACAATTTCAAGTAGTCTTCAACACTTGTGAGAATAATCCCAATACACTTCTGTACTCATACATGATGCTGTTTTACCGTCACTGCAAGAAAATGCAACAAATGTAGTCTAAATTTAAAATTTCAGCAAACTAATTAAATAGTAAAGATTATGCTAGTTTTAAGCTGATAAAGCAGTTTTACTCTATAAAGCAGTGGCAACCATAAGCAGGCAAGATTTTTCAGTAAAAGTATTAGAGCAGCCTAACACAGTCAAAGTGTGGCCGAGAGAAGCTACCCCGGGCCGGAGGCCGGTGGCGGCGGCCGAGAGGGGCTGCCCTGGGCAGCGGCTGAGAGAAGCTACCCAGGACCCAAGGCCTGGGGCGGTGGCTGAGAGGAGTTACCCCACATCCAAGGAGCGACGGCTGCATGAGCACAGGAGGGCCGAGAGGAGTTACTCCACATTCAAGGTGAGGAGGAGCCACTGTGAGTAGATACCCCTTGTCCAAGGTAAGGAGCAGCGGCTGCACTTTGCTGGAGCAGCCGTGAAGATATACCCCACGTCCAAAGTAAGAGAAACCCAAGTAAGACGGTAGGTGTTGCGACAGGGCATCAGAGGGCAGACACACAGAAACTATAATCACAGAAAACTAGCCAATCTGAAACACAGACCACAGCCTTGTCTATCTCAGAAACTAAGCCATGCCGTGTGGGGCCTCCCAAGACGGACAGCTCATGGTGGAGAGATCTGACAGAATGTGGTCCACTGGGGAAGGGCATGGCAAACCACTTCAGTATTCTTGCCTTGAGAACCCCATGAACAGTATGAAAAGGCAAAAAGATGGGACACTGAAAGATGAACTCCCCAGGTCGATAGGTGCCCAATATGCTACTGGAGATTAGTGGAGAAATAACTCCAGAAATAATGATGGGATGGAGCCAAAGCAAAAACAATACCCAGCTGTGGATGTGACTGGTGGTAGAAGCAAAGTCCGATGCTGTAAAGAGCAATATTGCATGGGAACATGGAATGTTAGGTCCATGAATCAAGGTAAATTGTAAGTGGTCAAACAGGAGATGACAAGAGTGAACGTCGACATTCTAGGAATCAGAGAACTAAAATGGACTGCAATGGGTGAATTTAACTCAGATGACCATTATATCTACTACTGTGGGCAGGAATCCTGTAGAAGAAATGGAGTAGCCATCACAGTCAACAAAAGAGTCTGAAATGCAGTACTTGGATGCCATCTCAAAAATGACAGAATGATCTCTGTTCGTTTCCAAGGCAAACCATTCAATATCACGGTAGTCCAAGTCTATGCCCCGACTAGTAATACTGAAGAAGGTGAACTTGAATGGTTCTATGAAGACCTACAAGACCTTTTAGAACTAACACCCAAAAAAGATGTCCTTTTCATGATAGGGGACTGGAATGAGAAAGTAGGAAGTCAGGAAACACCTGGCGTAACAGGCAAATTTGGCCTTGGAGTACAGAATGAAGCAGGGCAAAGGCTAATAGAGTTTTGCCAAGAGAACACACTGGTCATAGCAAACACCCTCCTCCAACAACACAAGAGAAGATTCTACAAAGGACATCACCAGATGGTCAACACCAAAATCAGATTGATTATATTCTTTCTATCCAAACATGGAGAAGCTCTATACAGTCAGCAAACACAAGACAGGGAGCAGACTGTGGCTCAGATCATGAACTCCTTATTGCCAAATTCAGACTTAAATTGAAGAAAGTAGGGAAATCCACTAGACCATTCAGGTATGACCTAAATCAAATCTCTTATGATTATACAGTGGAAGTGACAAATAGATTTAAGGGACTAGATCTGATAGACAGAGTGCCTGATGAACTGTGGGTGGAGGTTCATGACACTGTACAGGAGACAGGGATCAAGACCATCCCCATAGAAAAGAAATGCAAAAAAGCAAAACGGCTGTCTGCGAAGGCCTTACAAATAGCTGTGAAAAGAACAGAAGCAAAAAGCAAAGGAGAAAACGAAAGATATTCCCATCTGAATGCAGAGTTCCAAAGAATAGCAAGGAGAGATAAGAAAGCCTTCCTCAGTGATCAATGCAAAGAAATACAGGAAAACGACAGATTGGGAAAGACTAGAGATCACTTCAAGAAAATTAGAGATACCAAAGGAACATTTTATGCAAAGATGGGCTTGATAAAGGACAGGAATGGTATGGACCTAATAGAAGCAGAAGATATTAAGAAGAGGTGGCAAGAATACACAGAAAAACCATACAAAAAAGATCTTCATGACCCAGATAATCACGATGGTGTGATCACTCACCTAGAGCCAGACATCCTGGAATGTGAGGTCAACTGGGCCATAGAAAGCATCCCTACAAACAAAGCTAGTGGAGGTGACGGAATTCCAGCTGAGCTATTTCAAATCCTGAAAGAAGATACTGTGAAAGTGCTGCACTCAATATGCCAGCAAACTTGGAAAACTCAGCAGTGGCCACAGGACTGGAAAAGGTCAGTTTTCATTCCAATCCCAAAGAAAGGCAATGCCAAAGAATGCTCAAACTACCACACAATTGCACTCATCTCACATGCTAGTAAAGTAATGCTCAAAATTTTCCAAGCCAGGCTTCAACAATATGTGAACCATGAACTTCCAGATGTTCAAGGTGGCTTTAGAAAAGGCAGAGGAACCAGAGATCAAATTGCCAATATCCACTGGATCATCGAAAAAGCAAAAGAGTTCCAGAAAAACATCTATTTCTGCTTTATTGACTATGCCAAAGCCTTTGACAGTGTGGATCACAATAAACTGTGGAAAATTCTGAAAGAGATGGGAATACCAGACCATCTGACCTGTCTCTTGAGAAACCAGTATGCAGCTCAGGAAGCAACAGTTAGAACTGGATATGGAACAACAGACTGGTTCCAAATAGGAAAAGGAGTACATCAAGGCTGTATATTGCCACCCTGCTTATTTAACTTATATGCAGAGTGCATCATGAGAAATGCTGGGCTGGAAGAAACACAAGCTAGAATCAAGACTGCCGGGAGAAATATCAATAACCTCAGATATGCAGATGACACCACCCTTATGACAGAAAGCAAAGAAGAACTAAAGAGCCTCTTGATGAAAGTGAAAGAGGAGAGTGAAAAAGTTGGCTTAAAGCTCAACATTCAGAAAACTAAGATCATGGCATCTGGTCCCATCACTTTATGGGAAATAGATGGGGAAACAGTGCAAACAGTGTCAGACTTTATTTTTGGGGGCTCCAAAATCACTGCTGCTGGTGATTGCAGCCATGAAATTAAAAGACGCTTACTCCTTGGAAGGAAGGTTATGACCAACCTAGATAGCATATTGAAAACCAGAGACATTACTTTGCCAACAAAGGTCCGTCTAGTCAAGGCTATGGCTTTTCCAGTGGTCATGTATGGATGTGAGAATTGGACAGTGAAGAAAGCTGAGCACCAAAGAATTGATGCTTTTGAATCGTGGTGTTGGAGAAGACTCTTGAGAGCCCCTTGGACTACAAGGAGATCCAACCAGTCCATCCTAAAGGAGATCAGTCCTGGGTGTTCATTGGAAGGACTCATGTTGAATCTGAAACTCCAATAATTTGGCCACCTCTTGCGAAGAGTTGACTCACTGGAAAAGACCCTGATGCTGGGAAAAATTGGGGGCAGGAGGAGAAGGGGACAACAGAGGATAAGATGGCTGGATGGTATCATCGACTCCATGGACATGGGTTTGGGTAGACTCCGGGAGTTAGTGATGGACAGGAAGGCCTGACGTGCTGCAATTCATGGGGTTGCAAAGAGTCGGACAAGACTGAGCGACTGAACTGAACTGAACTGAACACAGTCATATCCAGATACACACCTGGGTCACACTTCTGCATGATGGCAACAGAAACAAACAAAAAAAAAGCACACAACTAGTCCATGGGCAAAGACAATGATGAAGCACTCACTGTCCTTTATAGATGATGCTTCCTCTCACCCGCTATTTAAACTTGATTTTAATTCCACAGCATTACAGGGGCTGCCCTTAAAATAACAGGCTTGTTCCAGCCGACTCATTAGAAAAGACCCTGATGCTGGAAGAGATTGAAAGCAGGAGGAGAAGGGGACAACAAAGATGGTTGGATGGCCTCACTGACTCAATGGACATGAGTTTGAGCAGGCTCCGGGAGATGGTGATGGATAAGGAAGCCTGGCGTGCTGCAGTCCATGTGGTCACAAAGAGCTGGACATGACTGAGTGACTGAACAACAACAATCAGCATATTCTTCTCTATGAATAAATACAATCATTTCTCTCATTTTCCATGATTTTCCACATCCCAAACTCATTCACTACTGAAATAATTTTCATCTCTTAGAAAGACAGACATGATGTGTTGGGATATATCTTGAGTTTTTTGCACTGCAGTGTGAAAAATAATGCCTAACGTGTAAAAGATATGATTTTAGAAGTGACAAACTGAAATGGCATCCATCTTGGATATGTCCATAAAAGTAAGTACCTCCACATAAATGCAATAATACTGCTCATTCCTTTCAGCTTTAGAGAATAGAGAAACAAAAGAATTCCAACAGGTCACTCTATATTTATTGTATGTCACTGCCACAATTTCAAAATGTGTATCCTGCTACCTTTTTGAGCAGTACCTAGTAAATTGTTGACTATGACAAACGGTTTGTTTTAATACACAAAATATTTGTAGAGCAAAAATGCAGTGTCCCAGGGCTGTCTGGTCAGCAAACTGCTGCAGTTAGACTGAATGTAAAATCATCCAAGCTGTGCTTTTGAGTTCAAGGTCACAAATAATTATATAGAAGTAACATTTGTACCTATAGGGCTTACATTGTTCTGGGAGCTTCTGCAGAAATAATTCCACAAAGCAATACAATTAGTGAAAAGTAATATACCAACTTCACAGGCATCAGTGAGCAAACAAGGGTCAAAAGGTAAAGTTTCCAAAAATAAACACCTCATTATGGGCATCCAGAAGTTTTGCAATGCCATCATAATTCTGCCATCTGGGACATTCCAGAAGTTGAATGCCAAGAGGATTATGTGCCGATATTAACTGAAAGTTCTACTGATAATAACCATAGGAATCAAAAAAGACAATGGAATTCCACCTAGTCCTACACTAATCCAAGTTGATTTGAAATTCTTAATGTATTCTCAGTTCCTATATGATCCACATTTCTGGTTTATCCAAAATGAAGAGCACTTCAGTATAGGATTTGTGAACATGATAACTTTCTAACTTTCAAGTATGTTTTCCTCTGTTCAGAGTTAGTGAGATGATGAGGTATTATTTAAAAGAAGCTCAAGAATTCACACACACACACACACACACACACACACACACACACACACACACACACACACACACACTTCTGAACTATTAATTTTGACTAATAGTGCGTGTATGTATGTGTGTATATATATATATATATAAATACTTGAGAACTGAGCATTATGTTTATAGGACCAGCTATCTTAAAGAGGAAAAAACTGTTTTTATCTTTGTATGAAGGTACATTCTTAATAAATGAGAAAGGACCAAGCATGTGCCAGGTATATAGTAAAGTGAAAATGAAAGTCACTCAGTCATGTCCAACTCTTTGTGAGCCCATACACTATACAGTCCATCGAATTCTCTAGGCCAGAATACTAGAGTGGGTAGCCTATCCCTTCTCCAGCGGAGCTTCCCAACCCAAAATGGAACCGGGGTCTCTTGCATTACAGACAGATTCTTTACCAAATGAACTATCAGGGAAGTCCCAGGTATATAGTAAGTACTCCATAAATGATCTCTGACATTTACCTACTCACTGCAATAAAACAAACATACTCACAAACTCTCGTGTTTCAATACTCGAAAAGTTTCTACTTGGAAGCAGAGAATAAGTACAAATCCACACATTTTAAGTTAAGAACAAAAGTTAGTGAGCTATCTAAGGTAGGAACAAAAGCTAGTGAGCTATCTATACACTAAACAAGAAATTGGTTGTTCGGAGTTCAGAATAAGAACCTAGACTCAAGCCAGCTCAATGCATCTTGCTTTGAATGTCTACCAAGTGTCAAACTGTGAAAAGCTTGCATTTTTCAGTAATACCAAAAAAAAGTTTCACCACTGGATTTTCAAGTTGTGAGTTAGAATTAATGAATTTTATTCCACTTCTGTGGTACACTGTTCCTGTTTAATGAATTCATCTCAAAGGACTACACACACTTAGAGTAATTACATGAATGATCTTACAATCTCTGCTGGCAATTGTGTGGTATCAGAGCTGTGTCCAGAGCTTAATCAATGAAGATTTATGATGCAACATTTCATTTTTCTCCTTAATACAAACTCACAAAACTGTCGTTAGAATAGGTATTCCTGCTGACACTTAACAGATTTCAATCTTATGCACTGACCAATCAACACCTGATTTCCTGACTTATTCACTGCCAATTCGGCAGCCAGGATATCTCTAGCACCCTGTTCTGCACATTGATACTGCTTAATGAAAAGGTTCATTCCTACACATCTCCCTGCCAACTAGAAGGTAAGGCAATAAGGATTCTCTTACAACACAACACCAAGCTGTTCTTTTATGCTTTTTCCCACAAAATCATGCATCCCCATAATTTGTCCAAATTCTATTACTATTCTCTACATGCTAAGCAGTTCTCTGTGAATTGGCCTGGGCAACTAAGTATCACTACAGATCGTTGTTTAAAGTTCCACTCAAATTTTCAAGTGACTTTTAAAATACATCCCATTGCAATTCATTCCATTCTTTAGTTTGCACTCCCTTTTTCTGTGTTTGCAAAAATATCTTTTATTCAGGAAATGAAAGAATAACACATGTAGCAGTACTTTGCCGGCCAGAGAAGCAGGGCTGCTATCAAAAATCAGAACTCTGTAGCCTTAATTGCTTACCTAACCCACTTTCCATGTGTAGAGTCTTCTCTTGTGTTGTTGGAAGAGGGTGTTTGTTATGACCAGTGTGTTCTCTTGGCAAAATTCTATTAGCCTTTGACCTGCTCCATTTTGTACTCCAAGGCCAAATTTGCCTGTTACTCCAGGTATCTCTTGACTTCCTACTTTTACATTCTAGTCCCCTATAATGAAGAGGACATTTTTTTGGGGTGTTAGTTCTAAAAGGTCTTGTAGGTCTTCATAGAACTGTTCAATCTCAGCTTCTTCAGCATTACTGGTTGCGGCACAGGCTTGGATTACCATCAATATCCAATTATTTGGATATTGAATGGTTTGCCTTGGAAACAAACAGAGATCATTCTGTCATTTTTGAGATTGCAACCAAGTACTGCATTTTGGACTCTTTTGTCGACTATGATGGCTACTCCATTTCTTCTAAGGGATTCTTGCCCACAGGAGTAGGTATAATGTGGAGGTAATGAAGATAATGGCGACCTCCTTCAGAAGGTCCAGAGCATGCACTGCTGCACTCAGTGCCCCAGCCTTGCAGCAGGCACTGCCGACCCATGCCTCAGCCAGAGACTCCTGGACACTCACGGGCAAGTCTGGGTCAGTCTCTTGTGGGTTCACTGCTCCTTTCTCCTGGGTCCTGGCATGTACAAGCTTTTGTTTATGCCCTCCAAGAGTCTGTTTCCCCAGCCCTGTGTAATTCTGGTGGTTCCCTGGTGGGGTTAATGGTGACCTCCTCCAACAGGGCTTATGCCATGCCCAGGTCTGCTGCACCCAGAGCCCCTGCGGCAGGCCACTGATGACCTGTACATCCACAGAGGACACTCAGACACAGTTCTGCCTCAGTCTCCATGGGTTGGGTATGCATTCTGTGCCCTTCCCAGGTATGAGCAGCTCAGGCGAACTGCTTAGTGAACACACTGTCCCGGGTTGACTGTGCATCTTAATCACCTCCCCAGTCCCAGCCGCTCAGTTTCCCGGGTGCCCCACAAGAGCTCCATCTCAGGTGTGCCATGTCTCCTCTGGGGAGCTGGTCTCAGGCTGCAACCCTTCTGGCAGATGTCAACCATCCAGGATCTCAGGAAGACGTGGTTAGCAGCCGGACGCCTGCTCAGAGTTTGGTGGAAGGTGCCATCTCTGGGGCTAGGATTGTAGCCCTTTGCCTTCCAGCTCTGGCTGTCACAAGCCTGGCTTTCTGCCTCTGGGAGCGGACTGTGGCTCAGATGATGAACTCCTTATTGCCAAATTCAGACTTAAATTGAAGAAAGTAAGGAAAACCACTAGACCATTCAGGTACGACCTAAATCAAATCCCTTACAATTATACAGAGGAAGTGACAAATAGACTCAAGGGATCAGATCTGATAGAGTGCCTGAAGAACTATGGACAGAGGTTCCTGACATTGTAGAGGAGGCAGTGATCAAGACCATCCCCAAGAAAAAGAAATGCAAAAAGGCAAAATGGTTGTCTGACGAGGCCTTACAAATAGACGAGAAAAGAAGAGAAGCAAAGGCAAGAGAGAAAAGGAAAAGTATACCCATTTGAATGCAGAGTTCCAAAGAACAGCAAAGAGAGATAAGAAAGCCTTCCTCAGCAATCAATGGAAAGAAGTAGAGGAAAACAATAGAATGGGAAAGACTGGAGATCTCTTCAAGAAAATTAGAGATACCAAGGGAACCTTTCATGCAAAGATGAGCACAATAAAGGACACAAACGGTATGGACCTAACAGAAGCAGAAAGCAAGAAAACACAAAAGAACTATACAAAAAAGAACTTCATGACCCAGATAACCATGACAATGTGATAAAACAGCTAGAGTCAGACAACCTGAAATGCAAAGTCAAGTGGGCCTTAGGAAGCATCACTATGAACAAAGCTAGTGGAGGTGATGCAATTCCAGTTGAGCTATTTCAAATCCTGAAAGAAGATACTGTGAAAGTGCTGCACTCAATATGCCAGCAAACTTGGAAAACTCAGCAGTGGCCACAGGACTGGAAAAGGTCAGTTTGCATTCCAATCCCAAAGAAAGGCAATGCCAAAGAATGCTCAAACTACTGCACAATTGCACCCATCTCAGATGCTAGTAAAGTAATGCTCAAAATTCTGCAAGCCAGGCTTCAACAGTACATGAACTGTGAACTTCCAGATGTTCAAGGTGGTTTTAGAAAAGGCAGAGGAACAAGAGATCAAATTGCCAACATCTGCTGGATTATCCAAAAAGAAAGCAAGTTCTAGAAAAACCTCTACTTTTGCTTTACTGACTATGCCAAAGAATTTGACTCTGTGGATCAAAACAAACTATGGAAAATTCTGAAAGGGATGGGAATAACACACCACCTGACCTGCCTCCTGAGAAATCTGTGTGCAGGTCAAGAAGCAAAAGTTAGAACTGCACATGGAACAATAGATTGGTTCCAAATTGGGAAAGGAGTCCACCAAGGTTGCATATTGTCACCCTGCTTATTTAACTTATATGCAGAGTACATCATGTGACATGCCAGGCTGGATGAAGCACAAGCTGGAATCAAGATTGCTGGGAGAAATATCAATAACCACAGATACGCAGATGACACCACCCTTATGGCAGAAAGGGAAGAGGAACTAAAGAGGCTCTTGATGAAAGTGAAAAAAGGAGAGGGAAAAAGATGGCTTAAAACTCACCATTCAGAAAACTAAGATCATGGCATCTGGTCCCATCACTTCATGGCAAATAGGTGGGGAAACAATGGAAACAGGGACAGACTTTATTTTCTTGGGCTCCAAAATCAGTACACATGGTGACTGCAGCCATGAAATTAAAAGACACTTGCTCCTTGGAAGAATAGCCATGATCAACCTCAACAGCATATTTAAAAGCAGATACATTACTTTACCAACAAAGGTCCATCTAGTCAAAGCTATGGTTTTTCCAGTAGACATGTATGGATGTGAGAGTTGGACTGTAAAGAAAGCTGAGCACTTAAGAATTGATGCTTTTGAATTGTGGTGTTGGAGAAGACTCTTGAGAGTCCCTTGGACTGCAAGGAGATCCAACCAGCCCAATCTAAAAGAAATCAGTCCTGAATATTCATTGGAAGGACTGATGCTGAAGCTGAACCTCCAGTACTTTGGTCACCTCATGCAAAGAACTGACTCATTGAAAAAGACCCTGATGCTGGGAAAGATTGAAGGCAGGAGGAGAAGGGGATGATAGAGGATGAGATGGTTGGATGGCATCACCAACAAGATTGACACGAGTTTGAGCAAGCTCTAGGAGTTGGTGACGGTCAGGGAAGCCTGGCATGTTGCAGTCCATGTGGCTGCAAAGAGTCGGACACGACTGAGCGACTGAACTGAATTGAACTCATTTTCCTCCAGTCAGATGAAAAATAATGCAAAACCTAAAAGTTGAGACTTACGTTTTATTCGGGCAGACAAAACTGAAGACTTAAGCCTGGGACACACCCTCTCTGTTAGCTCTGAGTGACTGCTCCAAAGAGCTACGGGAGAAGTCAGGATATGAAAGAGTTTTTGCAACAAAGAACAGGTAGTCATAACATTGGCAAACTACCATTAATTAAAGAAAACCAAATGCTGAAGTTAAGGAATTTAGTGCTTTTCTATATATGGCAAGATGCAAGAGTCTTGGCTCACCGGACTCATTCCTTTGATAGGCAGCTCAGCTATCTGGGGCCAGTATCCTGTGCTTTTGCATCCTGAGTCTCCTCAGGGTGCACACCATCAGGGGTTGCTGTAGTGGCAGGTGGTTTGGCAGCTGCAACATCCTTTGTCTATTGACATGGCAGGCGGTAGTTGTCATTCACATTCCTCACTGGTCCAATACAGTAGGCAAAATTTTATCATCAGTGTGATGGACATTTTTAGAAATGTGGATAGAGGAAACAGATTAAATGGTTCCTTTGTAGTTAAGAAATTGAAGAGCATGCTTTAGACAGACACTTACTTTGCCAACTTTTTCAGATTAACACTCTTACTGCTAAACAGCAAGGAAAAAAATGCCGACCATTTAAAACACCAACAGCATTCTTGGTAACACACTCTTTGTGCAGAAATTTATATCCACAATGAATTGAAAACAGATTCCAGCCACTTTGGACTTTACAATAGTTAGTGTTTTCCAAGACTTACTTATACTGAAAGCAGACTCCATGAAGGACCCAAACTGGGCATAAATAACCCATCCATTTCTGCCCAAATTGATGCAAAAGGATCCCTGTAGCCCCCACTCTAGTGGTAATCGTCACAAAATCAGAACAAATTAATAAGCTATTGACTCTTCTTGGCTTCTTCTAAATTTCTTAACTCTACAACTGTGAAAGAGCTAGTTGTATTCTGGGAGTACAAAGCGAGTAGTAAATAATTTCCGAGACAGATGTAAAAACTAACCTTAATTGTGTCCCTGAGATGCAGCTCTAACTAAAAATCTTTCTATTATCTCACTATTCCTTGCTTTTGTGCTTAGCCCCTGGGTCCCCACATGCCTCTCCTATACTAATGGATTCAATGAAAGGCACCACAAAAGAGAATGTATTTCATTATGAGTAGGCTTTCTCTCCTGGGGACCATCCCTGACCCTTCTGATAAGTGCTCTCTAGATAGGTCTCACAACAGTTTAGCAGGTAAGAGTTCCTCAAAAGGTAGAAAAATGAGGTTGAAATGCAACCCTCAGTATTCAATTCCCAGCTTCCCTCTCAGAAGCTCTCTAAGCCCATTAAAAAAAAAATATTAGCACAGTCTTTTCTTGATATTTTTCATTAGTTGCTTGGACATCACACATGAAGAGGTAAACCATAGCTCACAGTTGGCTCATGACTCTCTTTCTAGGCTAGGTGGAAAACTAAGATGTTGATGTGCCCCAAGGACATGAAATCAGAGAATTTCAAATGCCAACTTAGCCTCTGAGCAGCAATAGCAACAAAGCAGTTGTTCTCTTTTAGGAGAACTCTGTCTTGCTCCATTACTCCAGAGATGCCCCACGACTCACACTTCATCTGGATCTCAGAAAACTGTTCGCGTGCAGTCAGACCAGCATGTTACCATTAACAGAATCAAGTCAAGGGTGAGCAAACATAGCAGAATCCTTTACAAACCCATCGGATGGATGAATTCAGAAGACTTTAGAAACTAAACCACTAACTGATAATGAAATCCAGGCCCAGAGCAACACTTGGCTACATGGCAGGATTAATTTTCATGAAATAGCACGTTATTTCTCAGAGCATATTCATTTTCAATTTACAATCTTCTGTGTAAGCAAAAAAAAAAAAAAAAAAAGTGACCAAGCAAAAGGCAATGTATCTGTATTACCTTTTTCTGATCTTCTAGCTTGTGACTCACTGGATTCTTCCCATGTCTGCTCATCTCTGAAGATAAATCCATCACATTAGGTTCTCGCCCTTCACAATAGAATATCTTCAAAAAAGCAGCAAGCTAATCCAAGATGCAATCACTAGGAAAACACTTCCCATCACGCACCATCTCTGAATTTCATCAGCTCCAAGGAATGATTAAAAAATCCATTGATTTAATGGAAAAAAGTGAATTTTGTAATTGACTCCTGGAACTTTCCAAATCAACATATCGTTTTTAAATGCAGACTTCTCAAAAGCAAAATATTCATCCAGGAATTTTAACTGCAACTGCTATCTTTTTCTTTCTTCACAGTTTTCCATTTTAATAAATAATTACAGTTCCTGTAAGCCTATAATAAAAAAAAAAAGCACACAGTTAATTCCAGCTCACCATTTATAGTACAATTAATGAAAAATTTGTATCTAAAATGTCCAATTTAGAAAAAAACTGTAAGCATGGATTATATTTCACATAATAGAAATGGAAATAAACGGCATTATTCTTTAACCTTAGGGCCTTTAAAATACCAATTATAATACCCGAACTAAAATAGAATATTAAAACCAGGGATTGATAGTATACTGAAGCAAAAAATATCAGTCAAGAATACACACACATTCACCAAATGTGTATATGCTCTATGGTCCCACTCATTAATTTCAACATTCATAGAGCTACAATTTAGAAAAGAGCCTGATGGTATAACTAGACATTATACAAGACTGACACTTTTCATAAACAACTTTATTTAAACTTTCAAATGAATCTATAAAATGGATATTATTATTCAATTTTACAATGAGGAGATTGAGAGGGTAAGTAAATTTTCTAAGTCTAGTTAAATAAGTGTAACAGGACTAGAATCTCAGTTCAGATACCTTTGAATCCAAAACGTATTCTTTGTCCCAGACACAGTTGTCTCAATTCATATTATGCATTTTATTGTCCACAAGGATACCATAAATGAGTTTATTAAGTGCCTTGTTAGATAATGAACACACAAGGCACTCTCCTTATAATCCAGCAGTTTCCAAACCCAGCCAGAAAAGTGAATCAACTGGTAATAATCTTAATCACATAGATTCTTGGGGTCCACCCCACCCTGCCAATTCAGAAGCTACAGGGTAGTGCTTATAAACACTCTGGCTTTTATTGTTTTTCCATCTTTTCTAAACCCTGCTGATGCAAGAAAACCACTGAAGAGTTGAAACCTCCCTCTAATGCAGGGCACTTTCCAAACTTTTTTCTGCATTTTGGAATTATTTGGGAAGCTTCAGAAACAACTCATTCTTGTGTCTCATCCCCAGAGACTGTGATTTAACTAGTCTGAGATATGGCCTGAGTCTTGGAACCACTGCTCTAATATATAAATTCCATTTACATAATTGACCAACCACTGCATGAATACATCAAACAGGAGGAAACTTAGTGTCGCAGGAGGCAGTTCTTTCCAGATTGGGGTATTTCTAGGCTTTAGATTGTTCTTCCTAACTTGGAAATGAAGTCTGCATTCCTGAATGTGTCTGTACATTGTAATTATTCATATCCTTGTAGTCATCAATGTACACAAAATCTTTTAAATTTCCCTTTTCATCTGACAGTTCTTCAAGTATCACTTTAGCAGGGTTAACTATGCCTCGTGCCTTCAACCATTCCTCACCACCCTGGTTATTTACTTAAAAGGCTTTACTTTTGACATGACCCATAAACTGTTCTATCCAGAAATGAGCACAAGAGTCGAACATGATATGTTCCCTTCAAGAACTCACCTCTAGGTACCACTAAACATGCCAAGCCAAGCATAAAATATATGATAAAGTAGACAGATAATGTTTGAAAAATAAGCTCCTGGACTGTTTCCTGACTAGTCATTCTTTGGCCAGCCCTTGCTCCTTCTACAACTCCTCTGCTCTGCAGCATAGGTATTTTTACTATATACAACGTACAAAGTTTCTGTACTATGTGAACATTACCAGCAAAGGAAACCGCACAGGCAAAGACTTGGACATGGGAGAAAACATAGCCTATCTGAGGAATTCAAAGAAATTCAATGAGAAGCCACTGACATTTTTAAAGAAAGAATGTAACAAAAAAGAATTTTTTTTTTTAATTTTAAAAGTCCATCTAACTAAAGTATGGAAAATGGATGGAAAAGAACAAAACTTGTGGCACAGAAACTTTATAGGGATCATTAGAACAAAGACACAATAGCATTCTGAACAAGTGTAAGAGCTGACAGATGGGAAAAGATGACAAAACTGAATGCTACGGTACATAGGTGGAGCTGACAGAACTGGTAACTGATTGGACATGAGAATGGATGTGTGAACATCCATGAACATCATCCATGTGTGAACATCATCATGAGAATAGATGATGATATCACTAAGACAGCAAATCCCATAAGAGAAGCACTTTAGATACAGGGAAGATCACAGAATTTGTAAAGCAAACCAAAGATGCTTATTGAAATCCAAAAAATTACAAGCCAATCTCATTGGTGGACATAGAAGCAAAAGTCCTAAAGGAACACTAGCAAGCTGAATCCAGTGAAGTATAAAGTGAATCATACATCAATTTCAAGTAGGTATCACCCTGGGAATAAAAGACTGGTTTAAGATTTAAAAATCCATCAGTATAATTCACCATATCAACACAACAAAGAATAAAAATGATGTGCTCATCTCTATTGGTACAGAAATATAATTTGACATATTTAACATTGATTCATGATCAAAAAAAGCAAAAATATCTTGGCAAATGAGGACCAAAAAGGGATTTTCATAATCATCCTTTATCTGATAAAGTGTATTCATAAAATATCTATAGCAAACACATACTTTATGGATGAAAAGCTAAAGATTTTCCATTTGCTCAGGAATAGCACATAATACCTGCTAATGTTATGTCTACTAAATATTGTACCTAAAGTCCTAGTCATGCATTGAGAAAAGAAAATATGACAGAGGGAGGGAGACAGAGACAGAGGGAAGGAGAGGGAGGAAGGAGACAGAGGCAGGCGAGCAGTATAAAGCATCAAAAAGAAGAAAATATTCTTATTATCTGCAAATGTCATGATGATGCATTCAGAAAACACTAAAAAATCAAGAGATAAATTACTAGAATTAATGTGTTTAGCAATTTTCCTGGGTAAAGATATATAACATTGCTTTATATTCTTTATAAAAGCAACAAATACTCAGAAAATGAAACTCTAAAAATATACTATTTAATGGTGTCACAAAAATAACAAATATCTTGGAATGCATCTTATAAAAGATGATAAAAACTTTATGAGAGGGCAATAAAACACCATCAAAAATAAATGTCTAAATGAAAGAGGCCTATGCCATATTAATAAATTAAGTTTCAGTACTGTAGAAATGCCAGCTCATGCCTAGATTCAGTGCATTACTAATCAAAATCCCATTTTCTTCTTATAACTTTAAAAGATGTTTGTAAAATATACATGGAAATGTAAAAGATCGTGAAAATCCAAGACACTCATGAAGAACAAGTTGTAACTATTTGCTTTACCAGATGTGAAGACCTATTATCAACCAACAGTAAATAAAAAACTATTTCACTGGTACAAGGGTAGACAAGTTCACCAATGGAATGCAAAAATCCAAAGAAGGACTCATAACACATATGCAGTTCACAAAGGTGGAGCTGCAAAGCCCTGGGGAAAAAGCCTTCAATAAAAAGTCCTGGGTCAATTGGATATTCATAAGGAAAAAAATAAAACTTGACCTCAACTTCACACCAGTAATCAATTTCAGGTGGATTGCACACAAAACAATAAGGCTGGTGGGAAAATACCTTCGTGATCTGAGGGAAGGGAAAGATTTCTTAAACAAGACAACAGTCGCTAAACATAAAGAAAAAATATAAATAAGATTATATTAAAATCAAGAATTTTATTCATTAGATTGTTGTTGCTCTTGTTCAGTCACCCAGTCATGTCTGACTCTTTGAAACCCAATGGACTACAACACGCCAGCCCTCCCTGTCCCTCACCATCTCCCAGAGTATGCCCAAGTTCATGTTCATTGCATTGGTGATCCTATCTAGCCATCTCATCCTCTGACACCCTCTTCTTCTGCCCTCAATCTTTCCCTGCATCAGGGACTTTTCCAATGAGTCGTCTGTGCACATCAGATGACCAAAATCATCAGATTGTACCAAGAAGAAAATATAAACGCAACCCATAGAGTAGGAAAATATACTTGTTAAACATAAAACTACATGTAAAACATCTAAAAATTGAGCAAAGACAGGTAACAATAAAAAATATTTTAATAGCACTTCAAAAATAATAATAGAGATGAAAAACAGATTAGTCGTTACTATGGGTTACAGATGGAGAGAGAAGGTCAGGTTGCCAAAGCATGATCCAAAGAAGTCTTGCAGTAAGGAAACAATGTTGAATCTTGAATGTAGAGGTGGTTGTATGAAACTATACATGTGAAAAACTGCATGAAATAACACATATACACACATAAATGCATATAAGTCTGGTGAAACATGAATCAATTCTGGTATCTCTGATGCCAATTTCAGGCTTTGACATTGTGCTACAGTTATGCAAGATGTTATCACTGGAGGAAAAGAGGTGGCAACTGGTTCCACCACTTCCTGCAAAGCTGAAATTATTTTTAAAAATTTTTTAGAAAAAAGAGGATATACAAATGGCCAATAACCAATCTGTAAAGTTCTTCTGATGTCTAATATGCTTCACATGAGACTTTGACTACATCATAATTTGACTACGTCATAATTGACTATGTCATATGTGACTATACCAAAGCCTCTGACTGTGTGGATAACAATAAACTGGAAAATTCTTCAAGAGATGGGAATACCAGACCACCTGACCTGCCTCCTGAGAAATATGTATACAGGTCAAGAAGCAACATTTAGAACTGGACATGGAACAACAGACTGGTTCCAAATTGGGAAAGGAGTCCATCACGGCTGTATATTGTCACCCTGCTTATTTAACTTATATGCAGAGTACATCATGTGAAATGCCAGGCTGGATGAAGCACAAGCTGGAATCAAGATTGCCAGGAGAAATATCAATAACCGCAGATACACAGATGACACCACCCTCGGTAGAAACTGAAAAGGAACTAAAGAGCCTCTTGATGAAAGTAAAAGAGAGTGAAAAAGTTGGCTTAAAACTCAGCATTCAGAAAACTAATTTCATGGCATCCAGTCCCATCACATCATGGCAAATAGGTGGGGAAACAATGGAAACAGTGAGAGATTTTATTTTGGGGGGCTCCAAAATCAGTGCAGATAGTGACTGCAGCCATGAAATTAAAAGAAACCTGCTCCATGGAAGAAAAGCTATGACCAACCTAGGCAGCATATAAAAAAGCAGAGACATTACTTTGCTGACAAAGGCCCATCTAGTCAAAGCTGTGGTTTTTCAGTAGTCATGTACAGATATGAGAGTTGGACCATAAAGAAGTCTGAGTGCTGAAGAATTGATGTTTTTGAACTGTGGTTCTGGAGAAGACTCTTGAGAGTCCCTTGGACTGCCAAGAGATCAAACCAGTCAATCCTAAAGGAAATCAGCCTTGAATATTCATTGGAAGGACTGATGATGAAGCTGAAGCTCCAATACTTTGGCCACCTGATGGAAAGAGCTGATTCATTGGAAATAAGACCCTGATACTGGGAAAGACTGAAGACAAAAGTAGAAGAAGGCAGCAGAGAATGAGATATTAGATAGCATCACTGACTCAAAGGACATGAATCTGAGCAAACTTTGTGAGTCAGGAAAGCCTGGCATGCTGCAGTCTATGTGGTCACAAAGAGTCAGACACGACTTAGCAACTGAACAAATTGATATGAGTATAAAACAGAATTTCCAAAGTATCATTAATGCTCTAAATTATTTAAATTTACCAATGTTATCTAATTTACCTTTCATTACAGTGTTAAAAGACATTTAAAACACACAGCACTGAGCGCTTAATATGTACTCAACACCATGCAGGACAAAGGAGTCAAATTTCAAATCTTGTCCTTGTCTTTACAGAGTCTACAGTCCAGTGCAGAGTCAGATTTAACTAAACCAGGGAGCACCAGAAAACTCTTCAGTTTTGTCTAACATCAAAACTTTAGAATACCTATGAGAAGTTCACACCAATGATAAAAGGGAATTTCACGTGGATGGCATTAAATGATTATTAAATATATTCCCTGGTGATTCAGACAATAAAGAATCTGCCTGCAATATAGGAGACCCAGATTCGATCCCTGGGTTGGGAATATTCCCTGGAGAAGGACATGGAAACCCACTACAGTTTTCTTGTCTGGAGAATTCCAAGGACAGAGGAGCCTGGCGGACTAGAGTCTATGGGGTCACAAAGGGTTGGACACTACTAAGTGACTAACACTCAGTTCATTTTAAATGCATAAAAAATCTAATACAACTTATGCTTGTTTTCATGGAATAGAAACCATTTATAATAAAACTAAACTAACTGGCTCAAAAAGAACAGGTTATGTATATCGAAAAAATTCTCATAGGTTATTTTCTCACATGGAGGTAATGGCAAGTATGTCATACTAATTCTCTGCTTCTTTTACTCAATATAATTCAGTGGTCGGGTTTGGGAGTAAAATTCATTTACTTTATGCATAAGTATAAATAATTTCATTTTTATATAGCTTAAGAGGTTTCCATCTTGCTCAAACTTATGTAGAAGTCCCTCACATAAATGCAGGATGAAAAAGATGAAGAATATGAGATTTTTGAAAGGATTTTTGGGTGATTGGGATATGTGCTACTTTCTGACCTAGCTTTCTCTCAGGGACTTTAAGGGCATCATCAGAGAGCTTCCCTGCATTTGTAGGTCCCCTGCAAGTAACAAAACCCAGAAGCTCAGTACCTAAGTGTGGTAAGGGGGCCTGTGGCAGCAGGAGTGGGCAAGGCATCTGAGGAGTAAACTGTAGCCTTCTCTGACTGTAGATCAAAGATGTATCTGTCTGAGAACAAGAATAGGAATTTGTGGTAGGAATGTTTGCCTGAATTCATATAAAATAGGAAAGGGATCCTGCTCAAAAAAGCAATTTGCCAGGATAGGTAAGGGACTCCTGCAGGAAGCGGCTATAGGGACTGCCGACAAGAGAAGCCCAGGAGTGATCTGAAATGCTCATCTCAAGTAGAGGTCATTTTCCAGATCAAGGGAGGTGAGATCAGAGGGACCCAACAGTGAAGTCGTCAAACATCTCACATAAATAACCAAGAGTTAGTTTTCATATCCCCCAGTCCTACAGAGAATTAGGCCATTAGGTCACTAAGCCAACACTGGCCATTACGCCAGTAGCAACCAATAAGAAATTTTCTACCTCTATACCTCTTCTCTCTTCCTCACCTCCCTTACAAAGATCCTAGTGAATGGGTGTGGAGGTGAAAAAAGAAGGTTCTTTTCAAATGGCTGAAGTGTGGTAAGGAGGGGCACTGGTACACAGTCTTGGTTTGGTGGAAAAGGAAGAGCTTTTGAATAATGATATGTTTATAAATGCATTGAAATAAATATTCTAAATTTTAAATTGAAACTTGTTTGTGACGTAAAGTGATCACAAAGATTATTTAAAGGTGAACAAACTCATAAAATAAGACAAATTTCTATCCAGGAACAGAGAAATAATTCTACTCAGAAGTGTGAAGAAAAAGGAGAGACGTTTGGAATAGAGATTTGGATTTAAGAGTGATCAGTCTAAAGAGATAAGTCATAGAAGTTACATAAATTGAGAAAAGCACCAAAGGCATACCTCCAGGGAAGATCAAAATTGTCTTAGGTTCTATTGCCAAAATTATCTCAAAAAGTGCAAACATAATCATGACACTCAGTTAAAATTCTTCAACAGTTCCCTAACCCCTAAAGCCAAAAGGAAAATCCAAATCAAAATTCCTTAGTATGTCATTCAACATTCTACCCTATTCATGATCCCTTCTCAACTTTCCAGCTTCATATGTTACCACTTCTGAGCTTACATTTTTATAGTTACACCAAAAAATATAGAGTTCCTGAGTACAATGCCTCATTCTACAGCTTGAGCATTAACATACCCATAAGTGCCACACATCTATTTGACAAACTCCTACTTATCATTAAAATGTCTCCTCAAATCCATTTCCTCTCCAAAGTCTCTACTTTCTTTATGTCCCCAACCCTGCTCCAAACACATTGACTCCTTCTTTCCCAAGATTCTACTGGCATTTATAGACTTCCCCCATACTATGACACTTATCTAGTTACTCAGCACCCACTGGACTGTCAGCCCCTATATACTTTCTCAGATTCCCCCAAGGTCTGACAGAATGTCTTCAGGCTGGTAGCCATTCTTAAAGGGGTTCATATGATTGTGAAGCAAGCATGTGAAATGCATGCATGCTTACATACATACATGTTCCAACCAATACAGTTGATCTTGACCAAAGGAGGTTTTAGGATGACTGACCATCACACAGTTGAAAATCCACTTTACAGTCAGCCCTCTGCATCCATGGATTCAACCATCCACAGATCTTGTAAAAGTGTAGTACTTATTTGTTGAAAAACATTGCATATAAGTGGACCTGTGCAGTTCAAACCTTTGTTGTTCAAGGGTCAACTGTAATTTCCTACAAACCTAAAAAGGTTATATCAAAACTGTATTTTATCAAAAACATATAGTTGAGCCCTTTCTGAATTTATTTCAGCCATTCTCTTTGTATTTTAGCCATTCTCTTTTTAATTAAGACATCACACACATACAAAGTACAAAAATTTTAAAGGTATAGCCTATGATTCACTTAATCACTTCTGCTGCTGCTGCTAAGTTGCTTCAGTCGTGTCCGACTCTGTGCGACCCCCTTGACAGCAGCCCACCAGGCTCCGCCATCCCTGGGATTCTCCAGGCAAGAATACTGGAGTGGGTTGCCATTTCCTTCTCCAGTGCATGAAAGGGAAGAGTGGAATTGAAGTCGCTCAGTCATGTCCAACTCTTCATGACCCCATGGACTATATGTAGCCTACCAGGCCCCTCCGTCCATGGGATTTTCCAGGCAAGAGTACTGGAGTGGGGTGCCATTGCCTTCTCCACTACCCATATCAAAATACAAAATATTTCCAAAACTCCCTGAGACTTACTAATTTCCCCTCTCCCATAGCAGTGAGAGTGCATGTGTAAGTGCTCAGATGTGTCCTACTCTGCGACTCCATGGACTGTAGCCCGCTAGGCTCCTCTGCCCATGGGATTTTCCAGGTAAGAATACTGGAGTGAGTTGCCAGTTCTTCCTCCAGGGATCTGATCTCCTGACCCAGGGATCAAACCCGAGTCTCCTGTGTCTCTTGAACTGGCAGGTGGATTCTTTACCACTAAGCCACGTGGAAAGCCCAAAGTGAAGCTGTTTTCACTCGGATGGTAACCACTACTCTGCTTTATCACTACAGATTTGTCTTCCCTATTCTTAAAACTTCATATTAAGTGGAATCACATAGTGTGTCTCCTCTATTTGTTTTCTGCAGAATTCATCTGTATCATTTTTTTGCAGTAGTAGTTCATTACTTTCTTTTGCTCTATGGAGGGGTGACTGTGCTTATGCATTCCAATTCATGTACTTGCCCAAAAGAAAGCCTAAATTCATCCGAGATTTTTAACCATCCAGAACTCAATATCCTAATACAGGCTTTCCAGATGCCTTGTGTTTACAAATGAAGAAAATAAAAAGGCTCACTTTATTTCACATATTTTCCCCAGGCTCTATGACCTCTATTCAAGACAAAGAGAATGCAAAAAGAATCAACAGTCCCTGTGTCCATACTGCTGACTGAGTAATAAAACCAGATCCAGAAATCATTAAAAAATGACTGGAAGTTTCTTTTGGAATTTAAACCATTAATCTGAGGTGAAATGGCCATTGTTTATGCTTTGAATTCTGATAATGAATTGTTAAATACAGTTGACCTTTGAACAAAGTGGGGGTTAAGGGAGCCAACCCCTCTGCACAGCAGAAAATCTGAGGATAGCTTCACAGGCTGCCCTCCACAGCCATGGCGCTGCATCCAGATTCAACCAACCTTGGATACTGTACTAACATTACTGCATATTTAGTAAAATAAGTCCATAGTAAGTGAACACTCACAGTTCAAACCCATGTTGCTCAAGGGTCAACTGTCATCTCTACGTAGCTCAATCAGTATTTCTGAAGCACAAAGGATCCAAGCCCAACTGGAAAGGGTTAAGAAGTTGCTTCAGTAGAAAATGGCTTTGAAGCCAGAAGTTCCACTCGTCCTCCTGTCAATGGGTCCCAGAACCATGACTCCAGTGTTCCATGTAATAAAGGACTCGACCATTGTACAAGTATTAGAAAACTACCGGAATAGCATGACTGCTGTAAAAAAAAATGTCTACAATTATTTTTGATAAATATGAATACCCATTCATGATTTAAATATAAAAAGAAAATTTTAAATAACAGATATAGGAATAGAAAGAGGTCAAAAGCTACAGTAGAGAATACCACATTAATGGTGAACATATAGAATATGATACCAGCAGAAGGGGCTGACAGAGGATGAAATGGTTGGATGGCATCAATGACTCAATGGACATGAGCTTGAGCAAACTGGGAAATAGTGAAGGACAGGGAAGCCTGGCATGCTGCACTTTATGGATTCTCAAAGAGTCAGACATGACTTAGTGACTGAACAACATATACAACTTAAAACAATGTAAATCATTACTAAGCATCATTTATAAATATATGTAAAGTTTAAAATCATGCATGAAATAATAAGGCTCTAAAGGCAGGAATAAGATAAAAATGTTTGTCACCCATTCAATAAACCTTTATACCATAGGCACTTATCACCATGTTGAGACAAAAAATTAAAACATAGTAATAATAAAAAAGGCAGAAAAAATATCAGCATATAATATTACCAATTATATGGAGAGTTTGAGAAAATTTATCTTGAAATTATTTAGAAGAAATAAAGCTATTATTTACAATACACCATCCAAATATATACCTTTGCATCAGGAAAAACAATAAAAACAGTGAAAGAAAATATAATATTAAAACCAATTTCATTAGTAAGAGACACATAGAATATAATATCCTAGAGATAAAACTAGAAAAAAAAAGTTTTTTTGTCTTTTTTTTATAGAATGGTCTCATTTTAAATTGAAACACATGAAGATGTTCTATATAAATGGAGAGATAACATGCTCATGAGCAGGAGGGGTGAATAGCATAGAGATGACAGTTTTATTCTGTAAGTTCAATTCAGTTCCAATCCAAATTTCAATGTATAATTTTTATGTATTAATAACTTAAAAGGATTATTCAATTCATATATAAGAACAAAGGGATGGGCTTCCCTGGTGGCTCAGTGGTAAAGACCATGCCTGCCAATGCCAAGAAACACAGCTTCAATCCCTGATCCAGGAAGACCCCACAGGCCACAAAGCAACTATGCCCCTGTATCTTAACTACTGATCCTGTGCTCTGGAGCCCAGAAGCTGCAACTACAAGACCGCACGTCCTAGACCCCAGGTTCCACAACAAGAGAAACCATGGCAATGAGAAGCCCTTGCACCACAACCAGAGAGGAGCTCCTACTCTCCACAACTAGAGAAAAGCCCTTGCTGCAAGGAAGCCCCGGGATGGTCAAAGAAAATAAAAGGAGTGAAGTATAAGGCTAGCCAAGACAATTTTGAAAAATGCATGCTTTCATAAACATCAAGATTTATCTAAAACGAAATATTTAAGTCACAGAGGTATTGGACAAAGGAAAAGATAAATATCAGAATAAAATATATAGCTCAGAAATAGAAATGCCACATAAAGATTATTTAATATGCAATCCAATGTGGAAAAAATGATAATTTTAAAAGCTGATTGGACAACTGGCTTTCCACCTAGAGAAAATAAGACTAATATAAAAAGATTTTTTATACAATACAGGAAAACTGCTAACTAATAAAAGAGACTGAAAAAAATTGACCACAGTCTGTACAACAAAAAGCATGTAACATACAAAAGCCAGAGGCTGGGAAAATCTGTTTACAGTATACTTATACATATGTGTGTATATACATACTAAAAACAGAAATCTGGCTAAAAAAGAATCTACAAAGAAGACAAAAGACCCAGTAGAAAAATAAAAAAAATCATATGAGCAGGCAAGGCCCACGAGAGGAAGCATGGATAGCAGATAAACACATGAAAAGCAGTAACTGGGGAAATACAGAGTGTTAAAAACAGACAATGTCCCACACAGAGGATTGCTAACATTTTTTAATATTACCAATAGTAGCTGTTGCAAAAGATGACACTGAAATTTCATGAAATTTCAGTGGGTCCTGCAATGCTTTGTTGGTACAGGCAAGCACTATTGAGTAATCTTGCAAAACTTAGTATATTAAATGTCAGCAGATCCTCACACCCACAAGTTGAATTTCTAGGGATAAATGCATGCAATAAAAGATATGTATGAGAACATTCAATATAGCATCCTTGGCATTGAGTTCTAAAAAATTAGATATATTCTAAATATCCAAGTATCAGAAATATAGATAAATCAATTGTGGCATGTATTTGTATTACCTGGTTTATAGCATTTTAAAATGAATAAACTAAAGTGCCCATATCTCATAAAGTGCCCATAGACAAATCTTGATAATATAATCATGCATCAAGTAAAAAAGATGCACAAGAATAGGCTGTAACATCATTTATAATAAGTTTTAAAATATGTAAATAAACACCACATACCATTAAGAAATATACAGAAATATGGTAAAATCTTAAAAACACATAAGAAATTAAAAATCTGAAATCAAGATAGCAGTTTTTTTCCTAG
This sequence comes from Giraffa tippelskirchi, assembly GCF_054371585.1. Classification (NCBI taxonomy): domain Eukaryota; kingdom Metazoa; phylum Chordata; class Mammalia; order Artiodactyla; family Giraffidae; genus Giraffa; species Giraffa tippelskirchi. The sequence continues at coordinate 109,686,664 of NC_137278.1, read as the reverse complement.
GGTAAGGATACAGAAAAGAGACTGAGGAGGACCACAAAGAAAGCTTTAATAATGATGCAGTACCCCATGGCTTCAAAAAATTTAGAAAGCCACATGTTAAAATGTGGCAAGGCTAGATGTTGAGTACACATAAGTATTAATTCTGTATATTCTCCATGCTTATTCACTGTGCTTTTCTTAACACTTAAACCAGTTCACAATAAAAATAAGAAATGTTAAAAAAAAAAAAAGAATTTACAGAATGTAAAATTATTTGTAATAGATAAATCAACCAACCAACCAACTATGGGACTATAGCAAGTGGGATTCTGCAGGGCTAGAATCTCTCTATAAGTGGCATTTTACAATGTACCAGAAGGAGTAGGCTCTTTTTGGTTGTCCCATGAACTGGAGACACTGCTGGCATTTACTGAGAGGGAGGGGGAACATGATAAATATCTTGCAAAGCAATTTGTACAATTCAGCACAAAGAAAAATTGTCCCTACATCTCCACAATCACTATATCAAGCAGCCCTGGAACATGTCTGACTTGACCACGATATAAATTCAAGATCCTCACCTTGAGAAGATGGCCTCTTCCTTGGGATTCTTCCTTTGACATATATATATATATATATATATATATAATTTTTTTTCCTAGAGCCTCCCATGTGTCAGAGATTTTTCTAGGTCCAGGAAGAAAGTAGATGCTTAAGGCTCTGTCTTGTCCCTTCCTCGTAAGCTGAGTTCCCAGCTCATCCTCTCAGGCAAAGACCTGGGCTCATCAAGTCAACCCCAGGACACTTTCATGTTCGACTGGACTAGGCCGCACACAATGAAACAGAGCATCAGTACTATTGGTTGCCCCATAAATGCCCTTTCACACACAAATGTATACTTTTTTTAGGTGTCACAGAGAACCTGGCAACCAGAAAGTCAACAAAAAGGTAATACAAATTTTGTGGACTTTCAGAAAATTGCAACCCAAGTTTCAGGTGACACCACCCTTATGGCAGCAAGTGAAGAAGAACTAAAGGGCCTCTTGAAGAAAGTGAAAGAGGAGAGGGAAAAAGTTGGCTTAAAGCTCAACATTCAGAAACCTAAGATCATGGCATCTGGTCCTATCACTTCATGGCAAATAAATGGGGAAACAGTGTCAGACTATTTTTTTGGGCTCCAAAGTCACTGTAGATGGTGACTGCAGCCATGAAATTAAAAGACACTTACTCCTCGGAAGGAAGGTTATGACCAACCTAAACAGCATATTGAAAAGCAGAGACATTTCTTTGTCAACAAATGTCCGTCTAGTCAAGGCTATGGTTTTCCCAGTAGTCATGTATGGATGTGAGAGTTGGACTATAAAGAAAGCTGAGCACCGAAGAATTGATGCTTTTGAACTGTGGTGTTGGAGAAGACTCTTGAGAGTCCCTTGGACTGCAAGGAGATCCAACCAGTCCATCCTAAAGGAGATCAGTCCTGGGTGTTCATTGGAAGGACTGATGTTGAAGCTGAAACTCCAATACTTTGGCCCCCTCATGCGAAGAGCTGACTCATTGGAAAAGACCCTGATGCTGGGAAAGATTGAAGGCAGGAGAAGAACGGGATGACAGAGGATGAGATGGTTGGATGGTATCATCAACTCAACAGACATGGGTTTGGGTGGACTCCGGGAGTTGGTGATGGACAGGGAGGCCTGGCGTGCTGCAGTTCATGGGGTTTCAAAGAGTCAGACACGACTGAGCGACTGAACTGAACTTTCAAAGACAAAACAAATCTTTCTCCTGTATACCACATATTTAGGAAAATTACTTTTAAAAAATACTGCCTTGCATCAGGCTTCACAAACTACATTCTTGTACGATCCCATCTTTCCCAATGGTGATACACAGGAGAAATAAAAACAGCAGGGGAAAACATTATGTTCCTTGCAACATGGCTGCTCTGCTTCATTTCTGTAGAAAATGGTATGTTATTTGCTTTATCAGATAAATTGGCTCTGCAGCCCACATTTAAAGAACATACATGGGTTTCCAGCAGGAAGTTTGGACTTGATTAGTTCAAGATAAAAGGATGCAAAGAGGGCTGAATATGATTCTGAGCCAATAACCATATCTGTAATGGAGATGGAACAGTATCAAAGATTCATATTCTTAGGTACTAATGATAACGTCAAAAAAAAAAAGCTTGCATCTCTTAGCTAAATTTGTTCATTGTCTAAAAACTGAATGTAGTAATTCAATGCCAAGTGACAGGAAATTACAATTTCCTGGCTGACATCAATTCAATCTTCAATAATAGTTTTGAAATGGAGTTTCTAAGCTCTGAAGAGAGAAGAAAAACACATACATGCATGATATTTCCAATAATTCAGGTCACAAACCAGATGATATAGCACATATTATGTGAAATAAAATTATGATGTGTGCTTATAAACATGCAAGGCCTTATTATGTCATTTTAATCAAACTTTTCATTTGATCAACTTCTCACATTTAATCTGTATATGAACTTTGTTATTTAGAAAATACAGACTCCCATAAGGGAGATTTGAAACACATGGCTGTTTCTTGTTGCAAAAACAAATAGACAGTCATTTTATCGAGGTAATCATAAAAGTTATACTGAAGGCTGATGAGCTAAGAAAAGGTCAAAAATCTCATTTTCTTGCTATCAAAAGATTGTTATCTACATAGTTTCTCCTAAGCAGAAGAGGGCTTTTTTCATCTTTTCTACTCATGCTCATTCCCCCATAATACACACAGATACACACTCATACAGACAGACAGACACACACACATATAATTAGTTCAAACTTTTCAGAATGTACAGACTGCTGATTGCCAACATCTGTTCTCTGTCTATCCTCAAGGTTTTATTTACCTGAATACAGGGCCTCAAAATGAAAGACTACATCAACCAGTTTACCTGGTCACAAGCTCCTGCCATTTTACAATGCTATGGCCAGTGGAATAAGGGCAGAAAGCCCTTTCAAATAACTTCAAAAGGCAATTGCTTCTATGGCAATTTTATCTCTTCCCCCAATTCCCATGAGTTGGAATGCAATGCTGTGCTGGTCAGAAAACTTCAACCATGTGACAAGGACACCATCCTATGGGCAATGTCAGGGCATTAAGATGGAAAGAACCTGGGAACCTTGGGTACTACTGGCTCATGAAGGAAGAGGAAATATATGGAGAAAACCTAAATCCAACCCATAGCATTATGGAAAACTCAGTCAAGCCCAGCTTTACCCATCAATGAGAAAATAAATGTTTGCTGTTCTTTTTTTAAAAATACGTATTTATTGAGCTAGCTGGCTGTGTGGGGTCTTAGTTGTGACATGTGAACTCTTAGTTGTAGCATGTGGGATCTAGTTCCCCGACCGGAGTTGGAACCCAGGCACCCTGCATTGGGAGCATGGAGTATTACACATTGGGGAAGTTCCATATCTGCTGTTCTGAGCTATTGTGTTTGGGCAGAAGAGAATAGGGAGAGGTTAGGCAACATTACTGAACTAATATGTAATACTGAAAAGAAAGAAGATGGGATGCTATTTTAAAGAAAACAATTTGGACTTCATGAACTTGGAAGTAGAAGTTTTAAAAAATTTTATGTGGTTTCAACTCAATCTCTTGATCTTCAAAAGCAGAAGGGTTAAGTACACTATCTTTAAGGATCCCCACAACTTTGATTTTCTAAGACTTTGTACTCTGTCTCCTAATTCCCACCACTTTCTTAACCAAGGCCCTTTACTAGTTTGATCAGTGGACTGCAACCTACAGATACTCTGAGTAGAGTAACATTCTCCTTGTTAAGAGATGTTCTCAGCCCTCCTTGATTTCAGATCATCCTAAGTCATGATTTGTTGCCATTTTATAGCCCAATGAGTCTACAGTTTACTTTCTCTTAATATCCAACCTTTGGACATCAGTATGACACAAATAAAGGAGCAAATTATATGATTAAATATCATAAAATTCTATGTGAATTAGAGAATCAGAATTCTGGCAGCATACAAAACTGTAGAAACTTTCTACTAGAGAGACTAGTAATATATTTTGAAGAGAGATCAAAGAAACACCAATCTTCAGTGGAGGTCATTCTTTTTTGTAATAAGATTTGTTAAAGGACGGGGATACCAGAAGCCCTTAGGGGAAAGGCTATACTATTTTTGTGTCCAGTAAAAAAAAGCTTCTTTGGGCATAATTTTTTTCTTTCTTCGGCAGTTTATTTTTATGTATCACTGTCCACAGGTGTGTAAGAAGCCAGGCTGTGTGCTCACCACAGTGTTTTTCTCCTCCTGTGCGTAGGCAAAACCACAATTCTCAGGCACACGACTGGGAATATATTGCTTAGTTCTCACCAACAGCGAAAGTGAGTTGTTACTTCTGGAACTGCTAAATCGCTTCAGTCGTGTCCGACTCTGTGCGACCCCATAGACGGCAGCCCACCAGGCTCCCCCGTCCCTGGGATTCTCCAGGCAAGTACACTGGAGTGGGTTGCCATTTCCTTCTCCAATGCATGAAAGTGAAAAGTGAAAGTGAAGTCGCTCAGTCGTGTCCGACTCTTCTCAACCCCATGGACCGCAGCCTACCCGGCTCCTCTGTCCACGGGGTTTTCCAAACAACAGTACTGGAGTGGGATGCCACTGCCTTCTCCACTTCTGGAACTAGACAGTTAAATACAATGAGTGTGAGTTCCCAACAGTCTTTCCCATCTGTGTGGCTAAGAGGGAAACAGTTGGAATTCCTGAGTTACTGTTTAGGGAGATTCACCCAGGAGAGCGGCCAGCTCACATCAGGAAGTGATACAACTGAGAAATAATCCTGCTCCATATCAATCCACTGACACCTGAAATTTCTTATTACCACAGCTTCCCTCACCCGTACAAGATCAGTGGGTGCTATCCCCACACAGCTTTACACGGTTCTTCTTCTCTACTGGAATATTGCTATCATGCACTGAAAACTGTTTTCCTTTGTTTATCAGTGAAATTTGGATAAACCTATGAAGTAGAAATAAAGAAAAATGCCCCTAATTTTTTTTTATGTTTCTATTTCTTCTGACATACACAACCCGCCACTACACAAGAGCACTCTTGGAGTGCTCAAGAAGAGTACTCAGGAAGAAGGAAGGCATGCTTTATATAGTGGTTCAGTTTCCAAATGGACTAAAGTTTTATAGAATCTTAATTTCATTATGGAAAAGTTTTTAATACTTACTAATGATTTAACATGCTCATTCATGTTAGGCATTAAGAAATAAAAATGAAATGCAAAGACACACTCGTTTATGTTTAAACATTCACAATGACTATAAATATCTGAGAAATAGGAAATATAGTCAAATGAGATATAGCCACCCTTCTATCCTACCCTTCTAACACAATGTTACTTAAGGACAGTTAAGACTATCTTATTTTTATTCTTCAGGAGTAAGTTATCTTAGCACAGAGTTTAAGAAATGATTAAGGAAATAAGAAAGGAAGCAGAAAAGAAGAAAGGGAGGAAGGAAGAAAGAGTATAGTAGCCAACCAAAGAAATTTACTACTCAATTATTTTGTAAAGGATTTTTCTATATTTGACTCTCTGAAATTCTGGGTCTGTACATACTATAAAGATATGTATCAAAAAAAGAACTGTTTAATAATGGGAAATATAATATTTTAAAATATTTCAATCACCAGTGGCCCATCACACTAATAATTTATATTAAGTTAGTATTATATTGGACTTAATTTTTCTTTAATGTTAGTTTGAAAGGAGTTTCAGAGCAAATCGATAGTACAAATAGTTCTTCAACAAGCATGAGCTGCTTCAAAGCACTTCAGCTCTATGTAATTTGTTTACAAGTGATGAATTGGTTAGTTACAAATGGCTCTTATTATTCATAAAAGCAATTCAGGTATTCCTTCATTCAATTAATATGCATCAAGTACTTACTAAATGCCAAGCATGAACTCTACTTTGCTTTACAATAGCACAATAAAATGATATTTTCTCAAATATATTCTAGAAAACAGACTTTAGAAAATGGCAAACTAATCCTGATTCCAATTATCTACTTCAGTAAAATTTTGGTAAAACTGTTATATTTAAATTTTTGTACCATGACTTCAAACGAAAAAGGACCATGGGAAGGTGTTCATTAAGAATGACGGGTCTTCAGCTTTGTCTTGAGGAAAGAAAAGGATATACATCAGGGCTTGTGACAGCCTACCTGACCAGAAATTTAGCACCAGAGAATGTATGTTAGGCATCAGAGTTACATGTGGCTTTGGAGAGGTTTTGGAATTTTTTTCTTGCTGGTGTTTAATTGTTATCATGTATTCTCAATTCCCAACATGTCTGGACACTTGCTATTATCTTAAAACTTGTCACTTCACACATTTATAATAATGACCTAATCCCTAAATATGATTATTCCAAATACTTCATGTAAGTGGAATCACATGGCATTTGCCTTTTTGTGACTGGTTTATTTCACTTAGTATAATGTCCTCAAGGTTCATTCATGTTTTAGCATATTGCAGATTTTCCTTTCTTTTAAAGGCTGAATAATATTCTATTGTATCTATACATCACATTTTGTATTTCCATTTATGTGTCAGTGGACACTTGGATTGGTTTCAGGTTTTACCAATTGTGAATAATGCTGCTTTTTTAAATGTTGCATAGTATTCCACTTAATAACTATACAATAGCTGATTCAACCATTCCTTTGTGTGTGGGTATTTGGGTGCTTCCAGTATTCTGTAATTCTCATTGAAATTGCAATGCATAAACTTGTATAGGTATTTCCAGAGTACTGTATTTACAGGGGAGATTCCTAAAAGTGCAGCTGCTGGTCAAAAGAGAGTAGCACATGTAATACAGCCAAGTATTGTCCAATTTCCATTCAGAAAGGTTGTAGTAGGTACATTCCTACTAGCAATGTTTGAGAGTGCCTATTTCCTTATGGCTTCATCAGTGGGATGTATTACCACAGTATTTAATTTTCACTAACTTGATAGTTGAGAAATGGCATCTCAGTACTATTTTTATTAGCATTTACCTAATTATGGGTGAATTTGAACTTTTTTTCCTCATGCTCGAGTCCCATTTTTGTATCTTTACTTGTAAGTTTGAATTGATAGTTCATAACCTTTCCTATTTATTTTTTTGATGTTTTAGTCTTTTGTTTCTCAGCCTCTCAGAAGTCTTTGTACATTAAGGATGTGTTAAGAGTTTTCTTTGTGGCATATGTTGCAAATATTTACTACCAGTTTGTAAGTTGTCTTTGATTTGCTAATAGTGTTTTATCCAATGAGCTGTGTGTGTGGTATCCAAATTATCATTTCTTTTCTTTGATTGACTTTGGATTTTGAATCATAAGTAGATATGTCTTTCCTTATACCAAGGTAAAGAGGAAATCACTTGTTTTCTTTCAGTGTGTGTATGACAGCAATTTTTTTAAATATTTATTTATTTGTCTGTGCTGGGTCTTAGTTGTGGCATGTGGGATCTTAGTTGCAGCATACAGAACTCTTAGTTCCCTGACCAGGGATCAAACCCAGGCCTCCTGCATGGAATCTTAGCCACTGAATCACCAGGGAAGTCTCAACATTTTTTTTTTTCACACAAACGTATTTCTACAAATTAAGTTAGTTAAGTGATATTAACTAAAAAACAACTGAAGAGGAAATTCTTAATTTCTTTAAATAGAAAAAATATTTTTGTGAAAAAGGAAAATCAAAAGTATCTATTTTAATTACTGCTTTATTTTTAATAGCCTCATTCTATATTTTCTATTTTGTTTGGAAGTCATCATTAAATGGTTCAAGACTTGCAGAAACACCTGAGATGAAAGCACAGAAGAAATTTCAAGGAAGTTCCTCAGATCCTTTGCACACTACACAACCTAGGCTCCATACGCAAAAGGAAACTAAACAGCATTCATAGATTTTTTCCTAATCCAAATGAGCATCTTTCAGTGTTCTGGATATACAAATGCTACTCGCTTTCATAGCTGACATGTGAGAAACAAATACTTTGTTTTCTATAATTAAGTTCTTGTCTACAAGGAACTCACAACTGAGTAAACAAGTTAAAATATAGACAAATATAAAGTAATAATTGGTAGCTATCAGAACAAAAGGATTATAACCCGCCAGGCTCCTCTGTCCATGGGATTTCCCAGGCAAGAATACTGGAGTAGGTTGCCATTTCCTTCTCCAGGGAGTCTTCCTGACCTGGGTATCAAATACAGGTCTCCTGCATTGCAGGCAGATTCTTTACAGCTGCACCACTGGGGGAGCCCCAAGAATAAAACGATGTAGAGTAAACTGCAAGAAGCTAAAGACAGTGATCAGAACTAGGTTTGTATCCCCACCCTCCTGTGACAATAGACTTCATGACCTCATCAGTGAAAAGGAGAAAATAACAACACACTTCATATCCAAAGGATTAAACAGTATAACGTATATGAATGCATCTACCCTGGGATATTAACAGAAATACGCAAAAAGCTCGAACTATATTATTCAAATGAATCAGATACAGACAAGACTTGCTATTCAGGTCACAGAAAAAAGGCTTAAAATATATGCCATAAATAGCATATCTGCAAAAATGCACAGTATTTGTACCAAATACATTATGGAATGTTTTCCTGCTCTGACTATAATTACAGCAAATTGAGTATGTTTAAACTTTCTCTATAAATTATCTTCCCTATTTAAGTGCTTTTCATTGGAGCGTGCCAGAACATTTATTTACACACCAGAACAAAATTACCTAAATAAATCCTTTAGTACATTTAAATAAATCCTTTTGTACATTTAAAGGTACAAAAAAAATACATTTCTCAGTAAGCAATTTAGCTTGTTCTTTGCTACCTGGAAATATTTCCATCCACTATAATATCAGACGACACCCAGTCACTTTCAAAAACGCAGTCCTTTGGCTCCTGCCAAGTATAGTAGGTGATAAATGATATTCCTCAGGCCCAATAAGTATCAGAAGCAGTAGCTTGGGCTCACCTACTGACTAAACCACAAGGCACTGGTGGATTAGCGTACACAATACCTCTGGAAGAGATCACTGGCTTTGCATGAATATGCATCATCTCCTTCTTTTAATAGCAAAAATGCCAAATTAAAAATTTTGAATTAAATAGGTAAACAACAGCCTAGCTAGAGATTTTCCAGCTTCTCTTGCAGCTAATGTGATCATGACCAATACCCGGCTAATGGAACCTACAGAGAATTGAAGTGTGCTATTGTTCTTAGAAGAAATGGATATATGCTCAGCTGATGTTTCCTCTTCCAATGACCTGAAGTATACATATGATAGCGACAGTCTTATTGAACCATCACATGAAAACTGCCTATTGAGAAGAAAGTAACAATAAGGTTGAATGAGCCTCAGTCCCTGTGTGAAGTTACACACTAGAGCTGGTCTACCTGTAGAGCACCATGTAAGAATAAAACACACATATGAGCATATACATACATCCATATCCCCCCCACATGTGCACACACACGCATGCACATGGTCCAAAAACTTCTCTTATTCAAGCTACATTATGAGGGGTAGAGAGAATTGCTTGTAATAGCAACTTTAACTGATCGTCACCTTTACTCCACAGGGCAACTGTTCTATTCAGTAGTTGGGTCTACTCTACTCCTACCAGGTCTCACTTCTAGCAAGTTTAACCTTACTCCTCCTTCCCAGTTGTGCTTAGACTATAAATCTGTCGGCATGACTTCGCTTAGAATCCTGATTTGGTCTTACACTGTCTCACTGGATCACCCCTGGACCACGCTGGCTGGCTGTGTCCTGGAAGCACTCAGCAATGTGCCAGGCTGAACATGCCTGTGAAGCTCAGACATCCTTCATCAAAGGAACCAGTTTATCTCACTTTCTAGGTTCTTATGATTCCATATACTTGTCCTAGTTCTCTTCCCATGGAAGCTTTTTCCTGAGGACCCATTTCAAATTACACCAACAGAATAGAATGACTACATTAAGAGAAGACTTCTGGCAGTCTTAGGTTTAATACTTACAGTTCCATCATTTGATTTTGAAATCTTTCCAGCAACTTAGGATGCCATGGCATTTTGTATTTATTTTTACTTACTCATTCAGTTGTAGCATGCAAATTGTTACTTGTAGCATGTGAGACCTAGTTCCTGGACCAGAGATCAAGTCCAGGCCCCTTGCACTGGGAGAGTGGAGTCTGAGATGCTGGACCATCAGGGAAGTACCTGGTACATAAATATGTTGATACTGTTGTTTTTCAGTCACCAAGTTGTGTCTGACTCTGAGACCACCTCAGTCTTCCCTGTCCTTCACTGATCTCCCAGAGTTTGCTCAAATTCATGTCTACTGAGTCAGTGATGCCATCTAACTATCTCATCCCTAACCTGGGTTTAAAAAGCTCTATATTTTAAAATAAAGATGTATTATGAATTATACTCTCAAGTTAGTTACTGACTTAGTCTTGTAGATGGAACTACTAAATGATATCACCACATAAACATAATTTATGATTCATGATTTTTTTCATTAATGGCTATTTTAAAAACCCTTGTTGACTACAACTAAGGAGTACCTGGCACAACTAAGGAGTGATTTTTAGTTTTTAGTTTTAGTATCTTTATATCCTATCATATTTTACATTGACTTTGGCTGTAATTTGGTGTTTTTTTTTTTAATATCAGAAGATACCTAAACATTTAGTAAAAATATTAATATTTCCTCCAAATATCTTTTCATAGTAGGTGTTGTGTCTATTTGTATTTTAATTCTTCAACTCAAACTCTAAGAAACTAGGAAAAGTTTTATGTACTTTGAATTGTTTTGTAATGAATTAATTTCTGTTGAAAATCTCCACTAATTCTTGGACCCATGTAAAAATAATAATTTTTTGAAACATATTGCCAAACCAAAGCAAGATAGTCTTTAAGTCAACACTTAAGGTCAACAGATCTAGGACACTTTCAAAATGAAGTTGATAGGTTGCTTCAAGTAATGTTTGACTGAATCACTCCTTAGCAATAAAGTGAAGTGAAGTCGCTCAGTTGTGTCTGACTCTGCGATCCCATGGACTGTAGCAATAAAGGAATCCTACTCCTTAGCAATAAAGTGAAGTGAAGTCGCTCAGTTGTGTCTGACTCTGCGATCCCATGGACTGTAGCAATAAAGGAATCCTGTTATTTCAGAGAGATTAATTTTTAATTAAAGTCAAGTTCGAAAACATCTTTTCTGCATACTTATTTATGTATTTGGCTGCCATTTAGCCATGGCATTTAGTGATCTCTCATTTTAACTTAGTCACCATTGTTTTGAAACCGCACATTCCAGGACAGGGGGGATAGAAGGAGGCAGAGGGTAGAGAAAGGGGGGGCTTAAAGCAAGAGAGAGAGAGGGAAGAGAAAGAAGGGAGGACCAAAAATAAAAGGAGAAGAGAAAAGACAGCAAGGAGGGGAGAAAGGGTGATGAAACAGAGGAGAGGACAGAGAAGGGGTGAGATGAGAGCTCTCAGTTCCAGGCTCTCTGTAGCTTTGAGGTCTAGAGAACAAACCTAACAAGAAGTGGGAGACGTCTTAAGAGGATTGGTTAACAGTTAAATAAACATGCACTTCTGCCATCATAGCCAGAAGAGGGAATTAATTCAAACATCTCACAAATCCCTACGTTCTCAAAGAAACTCAAAGCAATTTTAAAAGAGCAAGGGGTATACCTTCCACATCTTAGAAAAAAAATCTTCCAGTACCTGGTCTGAGCAAATTAAAAAGAAGTGACTCCAAGCGAATTCCTCAGTAAGTGACAGTGTCCGGTTTGCTATAAAAACAATGTTTTATTGATCCATGTATCATAAAATAATAGTGTTCCCTTGCCAAGATGGAGGAATAAAGGGGTTTATGCCTTTATCATTCTGGCTTGCAAACTAACCTGTAATATAGAAAGAAATACTTTTTTTGGTTAAAGGAAAATCCAGTGTCCAATAAAATGGACAACCTGAAGGAAATGGAAAATTCATATAAAAGTACAACCTTCCAAGACTGAACCTGACTGACAGACCAATCACAAGTGCAGAAATCGAAATTGTGATAAAAAATCTTCCAACAAACAAAAGCTCAGAGCTAGAGAGCTTCACAAGCAAATTCTATCAAACATTTAGAGAAGAGCTATCCCTTTTCAAACTTTTCCCAAAAACAGCAGGGGGAGGAACACTGCCAAACACATTCCATGAGACCACCATCACCCAGATATCCAAACCAGACAAAGATATCACACACAAAAAAAGAAAATTATAGGCCAATATCACTGATGAACATAGATGCAAAAATCCTCAACAGAGTACTAGCAAGGAGAAACCAACAACACATTAAAAGGATCACACACCATGAAAAAATTTTCAAGAATGACTAGTCATGCAAAGGCAGGCTAGTCCAAGAAATCTGTGCTGTATTAAGAAAAGTCTTTTACAGACCGGCAGCCACTTGCTTCATGAATCAAACTGAACTTTCCATAATCCATGAGATTATTTTCCGTAACAGCGTCAAAACTTTCCTGTAGTGTTCTGAAAATTAATGTGGATAAGGGCCAAGTGTACCAAGAATGCTTCTCACATGCTTTTAGGGTATAATGCCATTCACACAAAGTTGAAGTCATGTGAACTTCTGCTAAAAACCTGAGCTAAAAGATACCTTTAAAGTAAATAAAAGAACTATAATTAAATCTCTTTAAAGGAATTATCTTTCCAGAAGACTTACCTAGCCACCTGTACAGCCCTTTGACTCATGCTACCTAGATCTGTCCTGGAATTTCTATTTTTATGATCTTTTTTTTTTATTGCTTGGGGTATGGAAAAAGAACGTGTACATATGAAACTGACACACACTTGGGCTTTGGGCAGATAACGCAGAGGGGCTAGAACAAGTAGAAGCAGACGACAATCCAACTCTCATTCCTCACTCTCTGAAATAAACCCATCTGAGCTTCTGCTCTGTTTTCCTCCCTTTCTTCTTTCAGAGGCACAGAGAGTAACAATACAAAGGGAGAGAGGAAAGAATGAGGTAGCTTCCCTACTTTTATATTTTTTTCCACATCTCAGCCTACAGAAAATATTTAAGCTATGTCTAAAGGCTTCTTGAGAGTCCTTTGAACAGCAAGGAGATCAAACCAGTCAATCCTAAAGGAAGTCAACCTGGAATATTCATTGGAAGGACTGATGCTGAAGCTGAAGCTTCAATACTTTGACCATCTAATGTGAAGACTCAACTCATTGGAAAAGACCCTGATACTGGGAAAGATTGAAGGCAGGAGGAAAAGGGGACAACAGATGGTTGGATGGCATCACCAACTCAATGGACATGAGTTTGAGCAAACTCCAGGAGATAATGAAGGACAGGGAAGTCTGGTGTGCTGCAGTCCACGGGGTCACAAAGAGTCAGACACAACTTAGTGACTGAACACAAGGGCTCTCAGGTGGCTCAGTGGTTAAAAGAAAAAAAAAAAATCTGCCTGCCAGTGCAGGAGATGCAGGTTCAATTCCTGGGTCAGGAAGATCCCCTGGAGAAGGACATGGCAACCCACTCCAATATTCTTGCCTGGGAAATCCCATGGACAGAGGAGCCTGGCAGACTACATTCCATAGGGTCCCAGAGTCGGATATAACTTAGCGACTAAACAACAACAAATACAGCAATTAACTGTGTTTTGGAACTGAAGCCCCCTAAATGAGTTCACATGTGGTTTTACTTACTCACCAAACCTGACCATCCAAAAACACGTCAACAAATTTCAAACAGTGGCCCTAAACAGGAGCCTCCCAGGCATCTGAGAGAACCTGAGTCTACTGAACTCAGTCTCTATTTTAGGGCGGTACAATTTTGCTTAAATAAAAAAAAAAAAATGAATATGTGTTAAGTGTATTTCTGTGAATCTGTCTTTATAGAGAAGTAGAAATAATTTTCTCTGAGCAATGGGACTAGAGATCTTTTTTTTATTTTAACTTACAGAAATTATCAAAAGATACAAAAATAAAGTGAACAGCACAATGAACCACTACGTGCCCAAAACTTACCAGGGCCAATACAGTTTCATCTAGACCCTCACCTCTTTCCCTATCCAAAATTATTTTGAAGCAAATATCATCATGTATCATTTAATCACAAATTCTTTTCATTAATTTTTATTGTATATATTTTCTAAATATTTTAACATGACTATTTCTTTTATACTTGCAAAAGACAATAAGTTTTCTCAAATAAAAATATGGAATCCAAGGAAGGACCAAAGGACCATTAAGTGCTAAATAGAAACTATAAGCCAGTATTAACAAAGAATAGGTATATAAGAAACACAAAGGATCATAATATGTATTGATTTGGCATTGAAGACTTCTTATTACCATTTCTTATTTCAATTATCTTTGACTTCTTAATGTTTTCACAATTTTGGAGGATGCACAGGCCAGTAAGCTGTTGGTAAACAAAACGTGAAATTAAGATGAATGCTCACAGCAAACATACAGATTTCTTCTTCAATGCCTCGACGTACACTTTCCTTCTGCCATCTCTGCTTTGTGTTATAATGCATGTTTAACATCTATTTGCACATTCTCTGTATAATTCAAAAATATTCAAATGCTGAATGAGTCAAAACCTAGAGTATTTATAATTTTAAAACCTAATGAGAATCAAGTACAAATCATTGTGTACCTTCAAAATATATGTCTCATTCTAAAGTGATATTTGGAAACTAAAACATATTAAAGATATTATGTCATGGCTCTTTAAAAATCATGTTAAATTTGAGATCTGAAGTTGGAAGTAAATGAACTTTTATTTAAAACTATTACCTGACTCCAGCACTGGCTACCTTGTTGGAAAATGAAAGGTGATTTGTATTAAGTAGGCTCTCAGAGAGACGCTTCATTACAAATATATCATCAAAGAGATGTGCCTTCACTCTCCTCAATCCTGTTCTTCCAGCCTGGGTCAAGGTGTGTCAGGGTTCAAGCCTAGAATATAGTAAACTGCGTTCTTAGAAGTGACAGGGAAGGACCAAATGGGATACTAAGAATAAAAATGAACATACTCTCTCCAAGATGTTGTTAGCTGACAGCAAAAATCTAACCTCTAGGTTGAGGTAGTTAATGTAATGCAAGCCACATACCCAATTCACTCTGCCTTTCTAACTGTGACACCTCCCACAGAGACTGATTTCTATCTATGCAGTTCCCCTAAACAGCGCAGCAGTTTCACAGAGGAATGAATGTCTGGAAATAACCAAAGAGGATTTCTAGCTGAATCCAAACTTCAATTAAACACTCACAGAAATCCTTCTAGGTACCATTTTAAAATTATATCCTCTGGATGAACCTAGAGCCTATAATATAGAGTGAAATAAGGCAGAAAGAGAAAAACAAATATTGTATGTTAACACATATGTATGGAACCTAGAAAGATGGTACTGATGAACCTATTTGCAGGGCAGCAATGGAAAGACGCAGACATGGAGAATAGACTTGTAGACACGGTGGGGAAAGGAGAGGGTGGGACGAATTGAGAGAGTAGCATTAAAACATATACATTACCATATGTAAAATACAAAGCCAGTGGGAATTTGCTGTATGATGCAGGGAGATCAAACTCGGTGCTCTGTGACAACCTAGAGGGGTGGCCTGGGGTGGGAGATGGGAGGGAGGTTCAAGAGAGAGGGGACATATGTATACTTATGAATGATTCATGTTGATGTATGGCAGATACATTGTAAAGCAATTATCCTCTGATTAAAAACAAATAAATTAAAAAATAAAATTATATCCTTTGCCTTCTTTTTTTAGGGCTACTAAAACAATCTAAAAGTGACAACCCTAGTCCTCCTAATAAAAACCAAAAGGAATCATTGATGAAATATATAAATAGCCCTCTCCGGAAAGACCTGTCTGGTCATTTGTTTTCCTGACTATGGAAATGTAGTAGCTTGTGTCACAACCAAGCTCCCTGCTGAAGCAGACCATGAAACAAGTGTCTTACTTGCAATTCTGCTTCTGGTTGCTGCTGGCCTCACAAGCCCAGCTCCTGATCATTCCGAGGTGGATTCAATCGATCAGTCTCCAGGCACATACAACAGTCAGGGGTCAACGGCCATCATTACAATCAGCCAGAGACAGTATGAAACGTACATGTCCATAACATGGCAGTTGGGCAAGGGGCATTCAGCTAGTGACCCTCAACCACCTTTGATATTACAACCCAAACTCACATCACTCACATATAACAATTAAGAAAGCCAGTCCTGACCATTGTTATGCAAAACCACAGAGGAGCCAGAACAGTAGGTTGTGGAAACACCTGGCTTCTTTTGAGCCAAACAAATTCTTAGATGGCAGCATGGAGAAAAGAGAATGTATTATTTATTGAACACACATACTACAAGAGAGCAAGAGGGCAAGATGATGTCTTAAATGAAATAACGAATCAATAAAAATTCATTCCTTTCTACTTCAAATAAGAATCTCAGAGGATTGTTCCCTGATTCTGTAATAAAAAAGGTATATTGCTCTCTGCTAGTACGGCAATAATAATTCATCTCTTATACTTCTTCCTCTTTCAGGGGAAGGCAAGGGATTCTTAACATTTTAAAGTGAGCTGATTCATGCGGCTTCAGGTGGTCATGTAAACAGTATATTCATATTTCAGTTCATACAGCTCTATATTTTAATATTAATGTACATTAGTCAGATCATATTACTTCTTTGTAGATTTCATCATTCTTCAAATATAATACCCAATGTAACAAAGCCTAGTTTTAAAAAGCATTATCATCAATAAAATTTCCAACTTACCCTTACTAACAGACATAGAAGATTCAGAGTATATATGATTGTCTGCACACATTATTTTTTTTTTTTAATTGCTATCTTTGATTCAAAGAATTCACAACCAACAATTTTATTTTGGCTAGAGATGCAGACTTCCAAAGGCAAGCTTTACTATGAAAACAATGCTTTGAGGGCAGGGTTCAGTTAGCCTTTCCCCAGTGCATATGGGCCCATTGACAGGAACTTTACTCTTTGCTTAGGAATATCAAACATTTTAAGCTCAGATGTTCTCAGGTACATCTACAGTTCATCCACCCTACAAACCAACACCCAAAAGAATGATGCCATCTGCCTGCACTCATATGTGGTGTCTTTCTCCTCCTAGGGAAATAACTACATTTCTCTAACACAACATCCTTAAGAAGCTCACACATTTATACTGTATTCCAGCATTATGCTTTTAATTTGCTCCAGTTAAATTTTTTAAATCCCACATATACAAAACCTTATACGTATGAGCCACTGTGCTAAGAGCCTTACAAATGCTAACTCATCTTCATAGAAACCCTATAAGATAGATGATACTATTATCCCCATTTTACAGATGAGGAAATTGAGACACAGAGCCTATATTTTCCCCAGGTCACATGGCTATAAAGTGGCTCAGTGGAGATTAGAATCCAGGAATCCTGCTCCATAAAAAATAATTCTAAGGCTTTCTACTAATCATGCATAATATTGATGGGATGAAATCCCTTTACTTACTTTTTTTCAGAAATCTTAAGAGGGATAAAATGATTCTAAAATTAACTTGAAGGTTAAATATATACAGATGATTCAAAAGAATTTTTAAGAAAAAAATGTAATGCTTTTCCCTACCAGCTGGTTAAAAGACATAAGCATTTAGTACACAAACAGTCAATTCAAATCAGCAATGAGAAGAAATATCTAATAAGTAGTGGACAGGAGCAACTGGCTAGTATTCAACCCGAGAAAGCATTTTAAGATATCTGTAAGTATTTCATACAGTATAAACTGGTATATTAAAACGCACTAACTACAAGTAAACCATGATATTCTGATGCTTTGCATTCCAGATTCTGCCAAACCAAAGGAAGAGAACAATCATACATCTGAGAAAGTTTTGTACCAAAAACACAGGTAACAATTAGATAGCATCTGCTCTATACACTAAAAACAGCTTTTAAACATAACTGTGCTTCCCTGGTGTTCCATTGGTTAGGAATCCGCCTTGCAATGAAGGGGACATGAGTAAGATCCCTGGTCTCTGAAGATCCCACATGCCACGAAGCAGGTAAGCCTGTGTGCCACAACCACTAAGTCCGCGCTCTAGAGCCCAGGAACCACAATTACTGAGCCCACTTGCTGCAAGCACTGAAGCTCGTGTGCCTAGCATCCATGCTCTGCAGCAAGACAAGCCACTGCAATGACAAACCTGTGTCCCACAACAAAGAATAGCCCTGCTCTCTGCAGCTAGAGAAAGCCTGAGTGTAGCAACAAAGACCCACAACTGCCGAAAAGACCAAAAAAAAAAGATAAATCTTAAAAAGGTAACCACTGATTTCATAAATTATGTGATGAGGTTTCTAGCCCTCACCCATACATGGGTCTCTTTTTCTTCTAGGCATATGAAGTTTGGTGGGCTAAGAGAGGGGCTTAATGACTGCTTCTAGCCAGTAAGCCAGAAAAATTAAATCACAGTGTGGTAACTGATAATGTGGCCTGTCCCAAATGGTGCTGGTAACAGTCAGGCTCCATCAGCTTTGATCACTGAGTGCCTATGTAGAATAGTGCACACCATCACCATAAGTTATGCAGCATGAGAAGAAATGTATTTGCATTTATTCTTGCAACATAGACTATTTCATACTGTTTAGCACAAATGCTAAGAATAAAATATACTAAGGGGGTTGCATAAAGAATCATAGATCATTTCTAAAGCCATGGTGGAATTCAAAAGAACATTACATAATAATGTAAAAATCAAATCATGAATTATCATATTTGATAGACTTTCCAAAAATGAAAAGGAAGAATACAAAAGTTTACTCTGACAAAGAGAATTAATAATGAAACTAGATAACTAATTTTCAACACACGGATAGCAGGTATTTTTTAGAGGAAGAGACTAAGACAAATAGAACAAATATAATAACCCAACATATTGAAACATTAAAGCTAAATAATGACCTGATGATCAGCTAAGAACACTCAACACATATAGTTTAAAATGAATAAAAGACAGAATAATAGGACTGAATTGGATTTAAGAAAACATTCTAATAAGGACACATGCAAGGGAAAAAAAAAAAAGAAACCAGGCCACAGTTATCTGCTCTGAAATAACACAGTATGAAAGATAAATAAATAAAAAGGATACCAAGTATGACCCTGGAGCTCAAAATTTTAAAGTCAATCTATATACATAATGCAATTCTATCTAAAAATGAATATATAAATAGGATATGTAGAAAGGCAGAATTTAGTTTTTTTCCAAAATAAATTTGTCAAAAATCTTTAAAGATCCTACAGTAGAATCCCAGGTACTTTGTAATGAACCACAACAAAAAAGAGATTATTTAAGGAAAAAAAATGATTGCAAAATGTAAGAGAGCATGAAAGATTCTGAGTGTTTGAGTATTAAATCAGACATGTTTTGCATGTAAGAGCTTGTATATGTAAGACTGTCAGTTCTCTCAACATTTATGCTCAACTAATAAAAATGTAAGAAATTATCATACATTTCATTTTCTTCATGTAGTTTTTTTGATGCTACAGTAACATACTTTTGCAGCTGGCAAGGAACTTCAAGCTCACTGTGAGCAGTAAGAAACACTTGTGAAACAACTCTGATTGGTTTGGATTTATTCATAGAGACCTGATTATATTTTATTTCAGAAAGCTCTATGTGTTGCATTAATGAGAAAATAATTACTGTGCAAAAACTCTTAACAACAAATATTTCATTTATTGGTATTTCATAGTACAAAACTGACATAGCTGTGCAGTAATATGTTTAAATGCCAAATGAAAATTAGTCATTTTTAAATGACCAAAATCAGGAAGACTTCAAGTAAGAGTTGAAAAGATATGTCTAAATACAGTTTTTATGTTTACGGATATTAGTGGTATTGATATAAAACTTAAAATGTAAAACGTAAGAACAAAAGAGTTTATAACATCATATATGTATATATGTGTGTATATATATATATATATATCTCACTTAGTCAGGCACAAATGTATTCATCATGTTCATATCCTGGAGATAGTATGGGCGCTGAAAAGGATGCACAGGCATCATCCAATTTATGGCCATCACAGTGGCTGGCATTACAAATCGTACAGTTTTCTAGGTTAGACACTATGCATCAGTCCCCAAAGTCCCCTTGTCCTAACCCACTGAAAAAAGTGCAAGTGTTAGTTACTCAGTTATGTCTGACTCTTTGTGACCCCATAGACTGTAGCCCACCAGGCTCCTCTGTCCATGGAGTTCTCCAGGCAAGAATACAGCAGTGGGCAGCCATTCCCTTCTCCAAGGGATCTAAATCCTAACCCACTGAAGTCCCTTAAACACAAAGCCCCACTGATTCAACCTGTGAAACACCTCTGCTGCTTCTATCTGACATTCAGCCTCCCTCATTTCGATCAACCAACACTTTTCCAGTTGTTTACCTTACCTTCTGAAATCCACTATTCACAGAGGAAAAAGTCACTCCTTGCAAGTATGGATTCAAGAATGGCAATTCCTTCTTTAAACGGCATTCACTGGCTCCCTATTTCTCCAAGATGAAGTCGCAACTCTAGAGTATAACTTACAAAGGCCCTTAAGAATCTGGCACTGGGAGTCTCTCCACCCACATCCCTGGGCATTCTGCACCCCCCCCCCACCAGCTAGCCCTGCTCCAAACACAATGACATGCTGAACGTGGGGTACACTCATCCAAACTGTCCTTCCTTGCCTTTCCTTTTCTGGAAACTCTCTCTGCTACCCCTTTCTATCTTATTACTGTTACAGATCAAACTTAAATATGACCTCCTCCAGGTGCTTGACACAGCCCTCTCAATCTTGGTTAGATCCTATCCTTACCTAAGCTTCCATGGCTCCTGGCGTGTATTTCTGTCACCATACTCAGTATAGACTGAACTTTTGTGTCCCCTACACCTCGAATTCACACTTTGAAGCCCTGATCACCAATGTGGATGGAGGTGAGACATTTGGCAGATAATTAGGTTTACATGAGGTCATGAATGTCAAGCCCCCATGGCAGGATTAATGCCCTTATACAAAATTATAAGACTCAAGGGACTTCCTTGGTGGAGCAGTGGCAAAGACTCTGTGCTCCCAACGCAGGAGTCCCAGGTTCAGTCCCTGATCAGAGAGCTAGATCCCACATGCCAAAACTAAGACCTGACATCGTCAAATAAGTCAATGAAATAGCATCCAGTTTCATCACTTCATGGCAAATAGATGGGGAGCCAGTGGAAACAGTGACAGACTTTATTTTGGGGGGCTCCAAAATCACTGTAGATGGTGACTGCAGCCATGAAATTAAAAGACACTTGTTTCTTGGAAAAAAAGTTATGACCAACATAGACAGCATATTAAAAAGCAGAGACATTACTTTGCCAACAAAGGTCCATCTAGTCAAGGCTATGGTTTTTCCAGTGGTCATGTATGGATGTGAGAGTTGGACTATAAAGAAAGCTGAGCACCGAAGAATTGATGCTTTTGAACTGTGGTGTTGGAAAAGACTCTTGAGAGTCCCTTGGACTACAAGGAGATTCAACCAGTCCATCCTAAAGGAGATCAGCCCTGGGTGTTCACTGGAAGGACTGATGCTGAAGCTGAAACTCCAATACTTCGGCCACCTCATGCAAAGAACTGACTCATCTGAAAAGACCCTGATGCTGGGAATGATTGAAGGCGGGAGGAGAAGGGGACGACAGAGGATGAGATGGTTGGATGGCATCACCGACTCAATGGACATGAGTTTGGGTCTGGTGTGCTGCAGTCCATGGGGTCTCAAAGAGTCGGACACAACTGAACTTATTTGAAAACAAATATTTAAAACAATTATTTTTTAAGAAACTGAAAATTAGAAAAGAAATTAACAGACTAAAGATTTCTCTCCCCTCCCCTCTCTAAGCACCAAGGAAAGGCCATGTGACAACATAATCAAGAAGAGGGTTTTCATCAAGAACCTGACCATGCTGGCAACCTGCTTACAGACTTGCAGGCACCAGAACAGGATTATTTGTTATTTAAGCCACTCAGTCTATGATAAGTTACCGCACTCTGAACAGAGACAATATAATATTCAGCTGCATACACGTCCACTGGCACAGAGACTTACCTATCTGGATTCAACACCATATTCTCAGCACTGACATGGTCTCTGACGTGGCAGTGTATAGTTAATAATGAGACTTACTGACAATAGCAAGCTGATGTGACACAAATGTGACACATTAATTATATTTCCTAATAGAACCTCAATTAAATAATAATATAAAAACTTGCTCTTTGGTGCTTTCTTTCCTTGTGAGATCAGTTGTTAAAGAATCTGCCTCCAATGCAGGAGACCCCGGTTCAATTCCTGCATGGGGAAGATCCACTGGAGAAGGGATAGGCTACCCACTCCAGTATTCTTGGGCTTCTCCTGGTGGCTCAGCTGGTAGAGAATCCACCTGCAATGTGGGAGACCTGGGTTTGATCCCTGGGTTGGGAAGATCCCCTGGTGAAGGGAAAGGCTACCACTCCAGTATTCTGGCCTGAAGAATTCCATGGACTGTATAGGCCATGGGGTCACAAAGAGTCAGACACGACTGAGAGACTTTAACTTTTACATACTAAAAACCCTTTAAAGTTTAGAGATTACAGTGTTATCCAAAGAGGGTAAGGTTGTTAAGCATCTTAAGAAAAATAACAGAAAGGCTTTATAGAGAAGCAATAACAATTTGCATAATTTCGATGAAAAATAACATTCAAGATAAATGTTTTCTTAAACAAGGCACTGTAGCTTTCAATTTCCATTACATTTATTTCACCTTTGCCCATTCAGTAATAGGCAAGGCAGACCATAAACTTGATTTCAGCTCCAAAAATGAGAAAGAATTAGTCTACATCAATCATAGTGATTCTGTTCCCTCTGTCAAAAATTATTTTAGGCATGGAACTGTGATCCAATTCTGGCCAATAAGCTAAGAAGTTTCAGGGAATGACTGCCAAATAGAAACAAGGAACATACAGTTCCCGTGGCCAATGTGACCGTCCAGCAACCACAGGAGAAGTGAGCGCAGTGGCATGTCGCTCAGGGGGAGGAAAGAGCTCAGTAACCAGGAAAAGACAGAGCTGTATCCTAACTGAGCCAGACCTGAACCCCTTTGCCTCTCAATTTCCTCTTGAAGGAGCCAGTAAAATTTCTTAGTAACGCAGTATGCAGCTGTTTTTGTTAACTGCAGCCTTTCTGATAGTCACTCTCCCTCGTCCACAGTGTATTCACCTGATAAATAAGTGCTTGAAGTAGACAAACTCTTCAGTTGAAATTTTCTCAATGTGGTCCAATAACTACTTGCATCGAAATCACCTGGGAGCACAGTTTAAAAACACAAGTTTAGCAGGCCTCCATCAGACCGACCGAACCAGATTCTTCAGAGCTGTGTACGGATCCCCCCCGTAGAGTAACACTCCAGGTAGACGACAAACTGTGAGACTTCACTTGATTCACACTCAGATGTGCAAGTGCTTTTAACAGATCTAGGAGCTTTTGGCTTATATAGCAAAAGCATTCCTCTTAAAATGATTATTAAGTATGTATGAATATACATGCAAAAATAATTGACATTTTAAAGAAATTATAGACTGAACAACTCTGATGAAGCAACAGTCAAGCTCCCAAAAGGGCCTTGTAAAATCACTATTACAAGGCTATCAACATAAAGTGAAATTGGCACCTTGGCTAACAGCTATGACAAGAGATCACTTTATCCCTGTCACTAGTTTAACTTGTCACTGTCAGGACCAACACTAGCCTAGGGCTACTCTGGCAAACTTAAAGCAAAATAGAAAGACTGACTACATCTAACTCGTATGATTATTTTCTATTTTGTGCTTTTCACAACTCCATAAATAAACACAACACAATGCTAATAGGAAAGATGTAAGTGTTTAATAGGTACTAAAATTTTGCTAAGTGTGTCTGAAGTACAAGGTAATATAGAAAAGTAAATTGGCGGTGGTAGAATAGTGGAATTTCTTATTTCAACATGACTTGTTATTGCTATCATCATTTCAATATATATATATACATTTGAGAAATAAAATGCGAGACCTAAAAAGTATTCAACTAAAGCCTAAACTAAGATTTACATTATCAACTAAAATAAACTATTTTTTTAAAATGTCACACCCCGTGCAATTTTTTATTACATGGAATATATTCACAAGATACATTTCTATAATCCTAAAATTTCCAGGCTCCTGAATAAAAACAAGATTCCTTGGTCCTTCTGTTAAACATTTGTCAATATTTCTTGAGAAACTTGCAGAGCACAGAACAAACAGGATTCCCTTCAAACATAATTTATTGGCACTCAAAGTAAAAACATACAAACCAAGACTATCACTTGAATAACCCAGAGATGTGTTTAATGAACACCTTTTAAACAGATAATTTGGTCTCAAAAACTGTCCACTTCAATTGGTGTAGCAGATATTCAAAGCTTGTGATGTACTGATTCCAGTGTCTTATAAAAGCTGTAGCAATTCTGTCCAATTACAATAGGTTGTTCATACCACTGCTGGGAGACTGTTTCTTGAGTAGGTTCACATTTCTGCACACCTAGGACTTTCTACGGAGAAGGCGATGGCACGCCACTCCAGTACTCTTGCCTGGAAAATCCCATGGACAGAGGAGCCTGGTAGGCTGCAGTCCATGGGGTCGCTAAGAGTCAGACATGACTGAGCGACTTAACTTTCACTTTTCCCTTTCATGCACTGGAGAAGGAAATGGCAACCCACTCCAGTATTCTTGCCTGGAGAATACTAGGGACCGCGGAGCCTGGTGGGCTGCCGTCTATGGGGTCGCACAGAGTCGAACACGACTGAAGCGACTTAGCAGCAGCAGCAGGACTTTCTAGGTAAAAATTACCAGCAACCTGAGTTAAAAGATGATTGAATGGAAGTTAGAGATAGAGAATTTTTCCAGAGAGATTTAAGGGCTTATCTGCCTCAGAGATATTTGCTTACATGTTAAGGGTAATAAAAATCTCTGCAGCTTTAGCTCCCGTCCCCAGACAGAACTTATCTTCCCATGGGGAAAGAGGGGAAAACATGCGTGCTGCCTTATAGAAGCTCTGAGTTGCATAGCTTAGGGGCTCCTCTTCCTCAGCGCAGTCTTTGTATGTACAGATATGTCTACTCCACACTGCATGGCCCCACAAGGAACTGGAACACAGGGGAGTTACTGCTTCTAAGATGCTGTGTGAGTAAACGGTCTAATCTCCGATACAGAGGTCTCCTCCTTTGTAGTGTTTATATAGGCACCCTACAATGGCAGGTGAACTTTTGGCTTACAAGAAGCTACCTCTCTTTTTTAAAAAATTTTAATTGAAGTAAAGTTGATGTCCAATATTATATGTTACAATTTATACAAAATAGTGACTCACAATTTTTAAAGGTATGCTCCATTTACGGTTATTATAAAATGTTGGCAATGTGGCTTCCCTGGTGGCTTAGCTGGTAAAGAACCTGCCTGCCAATGTAAGAGACTCAAAACACACAGGTTTGATCCCTGGGTGAGGAAGATCCCCTGGAGAAGGGAATGGCAACCGATCCAGTATTCTTGCCTAGAAAATCCAATGGACAGACGAGGCTGGTGGACGACAGTTCATGGGGTCACAAAGAGACAGACATGACTGAGGACGCACGCACAGTACAGGCAGTATTGGCTATATTCCCCGTGTTGTACAATAAATCCTTGTAATTTACTCTATACATTTAACAGTCTGTACCTCTTAATCCCCTACCCCTGTGCTGCTTCTCCCCTGCTTCTGTTTCTCCACCGGTAACTACTAGCTTGTTCTCTGTCTTTTTTGTTACATTCACTAGCTTGTATTTTTTCAGGTTGTATTTTGTTGTTGTTTTTCTTTAGGTTCTACATGTAAGTAGTATCATAGAGATTTGTCTTTCTCTGTCTGAATTATTCACTTATCATAATATCATCCATGTTATTGCAAATGACAGGATTTCCTTCTTTTTTATGGCTGAGTAGCGTGCTATTGAGGGCTTCCCTGGTGGCTCAGATGGTAAAGCGTCTGCCTGCAATGCAGGAGACCCTGGTTCGATCCCTGGGTCATGAAGATCCCCTGGAGAAGGAAATGGCAACCAGTACTCTTGCCTGGAAAATCCCATGGACAGAGGAGCCTGGTGGGCTAAAGTCCATGGGCTCGCAAAGAGTTGGACATGACGGAGTGACTTCATTTTCACTTTCAGCATGCTATTGTGTTAATGTATATGTGTGTGTGTGTGTGTGTGTCTGTGTCTGTGTGTGTATGCTTATGTTGCTTCCATCTCTTGGCTACAATAAACAATGCTCTTATTAACACTGGGGTGCATATATCTTTTCAAATCACTGTTTTCATTATCTTCAGATATATACCCAGGAATGGAATTGCTGGGTAATAAGGTAGTTCTTTTTTTAGCTTTTTGAGAAACTTCCTTACTGTTTTTCAAGGTGGCTGTACCAATTTACATTCCCATCGATAGTGTACTAGGGTTCCCTTTTCTCCATATCCTTGTTACCTTTTGTTATTTGTGTTCTTTTTGATGATGGCCATTCTGATTCCAAGGGGAGGAAGGGTGGGTTCTAAGAGCAGAGAGGAGAATCACAGGCAGAAATGTCTGTTTAGTTCTTTGGCTCATTTTTTGATTGGGTCTTTTATTTTTCTGGAATTTAGCCGCAGGAGTTGCTTGTATATTTTTGAGATTAATTGTTTGCCCGTTGCTTCTTTGCTTGTATATTTTTGAGATTAGTTCTTTGTCCGTTGCTTCATTTGCTATTATTTTCTCCCATTCTGAAGGCTGTCTTTTCACCTTGCTTATAGTTTCCTTTGTTGTGCAAAAGCTTTTAATTTTAATTAGGTCCCATTTGTTTATTTTTGCTTTTACTTCCAATATTCTGGGAGGTGGGTCATAGAGGATCCTGCTGTGATATATGTCGGAGAGTGTTTTGCCTATGTTTTCCTCTAGGAGTTTTATACTTTCTGGTTTTACGTTTATATCTTCAATCCATTTTGAGTTTATTTTTGTTTATGGTGTTAAACAGACATTTCTCCAAAGAAGACATACAGATGGCTAACAAACATATGAAAAGATGCTCAACATCACTCATTATCAGAGAAATGCAAATCAAAACCACAATGAGGTACCATTTCACGCCCATCAGAATGGCTGCTATACAAAAGTCTATAAGCAATAAATGCTGGAGAGGGTGTAGAGAAAAGGGAACCCTCTTACACTGTTGGTGGGAATGCAAACTAGTACACCAGCTATGGAGAACAGTGTGGAGATTCCTTAAAAAACTGGGAATAGAACTGCCATATGACCCAGCAATCCCACTGCTGGGCATATACACTGAGGAAACCAGAATTGAAAGAGACACGTGTACCCCAATGTTCATTGCAGCACTGTTTATAATAGCCAGGACATGGAAGCAACCTAGATGTCCATCAGCAGACGAATGGATAAGGAAGCTGTGGTACATATACACAATGGAATATTACTCAGCCATCAAAAAGAATACATTTGAATCAGTTCTATTGAGATGGATGAAACTGGAGCCCATTATACAGAGTGAAGTAAGCCAGAAAGAAAAACACCAATACAGTATACTAATGCATATATATGGAATTTGAAAGATGGTAACGATAACCCTATATGTGAGACAGAATAAGAGACACAGATGCAGAGAACAGTTTTATGGACTCTGAGGGAGAAGGTGAGGGTGGGACGTTCTGAGAGAATAGCATCAAAACATGTATATTATCATATGTGAAATAGAACACCATTCCAGGTTCAATACATGAGACGAATGCTCAGGGCTGGGGCAATGGGATGACCCAGAGGGATGGGATGGGGAGGGAGGTGGGAGGGGGGTTCAGGATGGGGAACACATGTAAACCCATGGCTGATTCATGTCAATGTATGGCAAAAACCACTACAATATTGTAAAGTAATTAGCCCCCAACTAAAAAAAATAAATTAAAAAAAGGAAAAAAAAAAGAATCACAGGCAGAGAGAAAGTTTCTTCAGTAACAGACTCCACAATTTTCCACCAATGTTTTTATTCAGACTCAGGATTTTTCACGTGCACTACTGCTGTAGCCTACCTTTTCCTCCAGAGGCTTCCTCCACATTATTTCTACAATATCATCCTTAAACACATCTCACATCAATCTATATCCCCTCTGTTTAAAAACTGTTAACAGAAGGCAGTGAAGTAACAGATTAAGAGCAAAAGCTTTGGAATCTGAGACTGTGTGGCTCCAAATGCAGCTATGCAGGTCACCTACTAGGTGACTCTGGTTAAGTTACTTAACCTCTTAGTTTCCTTATCTACCAATTAGGAATAAGACATAAGATGCAAATAACTTAAGCAACCCACTGCCATGGTTAGCCCTCAATAAATGGTGGTTGTTATCATCACTCTTAGCACAGCTCCTCATTACCTTGAGAATAAAGTATAAGCCACATAAAAATTTCTGTTGGAGAGCATTATAATCTGGCTCCAAATGTTCTCACTTCTGCAACTCAAACTCCAGACCTGCTTCACTTCTCCTCATCCTC
Organism: Giraffa tippelskirchi; assembly: GCF_054371585.1. Taxonomy (NCBI): domain Eukaryota; kingdom Metazoa; phylum Chordata; class Mammalia; order Artiodactyla; family Giraffidae; genus Giraffa; species Giraffa tippelskirchi. The sequence continues at coordinate 109,657,997 of NC_137278.1, read as the reverse complement.
AAGGCATGTTCTTCTTCACAACTCCAGAGCTTTACTTGTGCTCCTTCTTGTCCCTAAAGGCATTTATCCTCCTTTGCCATGGAAGTGACTGCTCATCCCTGACCCAGGTCATCCTCTGTCTGCCTTTGGTTGGCAATCACTGTGTCCTCTGGGCTCCAACTCCACATCTCTATCTAAGCTCTCCAAGCACTGACTGCAATCATTATTATTTATTTAGACATTTGTTTCCCACACTAGAGGAGCTGTAAGTGTGGTGACAGCCTGAATCAAGATGGAGTGGCCCATTTGCTAGGTTAAATTATATAAAATATGGAGTCATGGTGGCTGGAGGCCAAGGGGAGAGAGGGTCAGAATCTTGCTTGAAAAAGGAGGCAAAGCAATGCAGTTTTCAGAAAAAGTACCCATAGGACCAGGATCACTGTGGAGCTCCAAATGCAAAAATGAATCAGAAAAACTATAAAATAATCCCTATCAAAAATACCAGTGGCATTTTTCAAAGAACTAGAACAAAATTATTTTTTAATATGTAAGGAAACACAAAGACGCTAGATAGCCAAAACAATCTTTAAAAACAACAGAGCCTGAAATAGCATATTCCCTGACTTTAGACTATACTACAAAGCTACACTAATCAAAACACTATGCTGCTGGCACAGAAACAGATGTATAGATAAATGGAACCAAACAGAGCCCAGAAATAAACCCACATATGAATTACTCTGTTAAAAAAGATGCAAGAAGGCATAACAGAGAAAAGAGTCTTTTTAATAAGTGGTGCTGCGAAAACTAGAGAGCCATATGGTAAAAAATGAAATTAGAACATTTTTAGCACCATATAAAAAAATAAACCCAAAATGGATTAAGCAGCTAAATGTAAGACCAGAAACAATAAAACTTATAGAAGAAAGCATAAATGGAACATTCTTTGACATTAATCAGACCAACATCTTTTGGATCTCTTTAAAAATATGAACCACAGAAAAATTTCTATTGGAGAAAGCAAAAAAAAAGGCGGGGGGTACCTAATTAAACCAAAATGCTTTTGCAGGGCAAAGGAAATGATCAACAAAACTAAAAGACAACCTACTGAATAGGAGAAAACATTTGAAAATTATATAATCAATAAGGGATAATAACCAAAACATTCAAACAGCTCATACATACAACTCAACATCAAAAAACAAACAACCTGACTGAAAAATGCGCAAAAGATCAGAACAGACATTTTTCCAAAGAAGTCATACAGATGACCAACAGGCACATGAAAAGATGCTCAACTCTGTTAATCATTAGAGAACTGCAAAATCAGAACCACAGTGAGGTATCACATCACCTGCCAGAATGGCTATCGTCAAAAAGAACACAAATAATAAATGTTGGTGAGGGTGTAGAGAAAAGGGAACCCTTGTACACTGTGGGTGGGAAAGTATATGGGGGTAGCCACTGTGGAAAACAGTATGGAGGTTTCTCAAAAAATTAAAAATAGAACTATCACATGACTCAGAAATTCCACTCCTGGGTATATATCCAAAGAAATGAATTTAACAGATATACACACCGCAATGTTTATGGTAGCATTATTTACAATAACTAAGATATGGAAGCAACCTAAATGTCCATCAACATGTAAATGGATAAAGATGTGATACACACACACACACGCACACATATACACACAATGTAATACTACCCATCCATAGTAAAGAATAAAATAACTCAGTTTGCAGCAAAATGGATGGACATGGAGGGTATTAAATCTAGCCAAGTAAGAAAAAGACAAATATTGTATGATATCACTTATCATATGGAATCCAAGAAGGAAAACAAACGTGAATATAATAAAAAAAATATAGATATATATCTCACAGATATAGAGAACCAGCTAGTGGTTACTAGTGGGGAGAGGGAAGGGGGTAGGGGATTAAGAGATAAAAGCTACCATGTAAAAAATAAACAAGCTACAAGGATATACTGTACACAGGAAATATAATCAATATTTTATAATAACTATAAATAGAGTATAACCTTCAAAAATAGTGAATCATTATGCTGTATACCTGAAACATGTAATACTATAAATTAACTCTAATGAAATAAAAAATAATGCAAATTGAAAGATAAAATTAAATTTTAAAAAAGATATCAAAACTTATAGTGCTATGTTCAATAAATACATGTTACACTCTGAAACATATTTATTATTAACACTAATCTCTCTCCTCCTTCTCTACTTCCTCCTCATCCTTTTTGTTCTCCTCCACCTCCTTCTGTGTCTGCTTCCCCTTCATCTCACTCATATGTACATACGTTGATGTTGAAAATATCAAATATACTTTTGAGCCTAACTACCCACTATTAAAAGCATTTTGTGATATTTTACAGCCATGACCAGAATCCAAGAAATTATACAACACATGAATTTAAAATTACTTAGAGTAACATTTGCATCCTTTCCAAAATGTTCAGATATATCAAACCCTCCTTGAACAGAATATCAAGCATCGAGACTCTGATATTGGCTAAACCCACCTTTCATGTATTAACATTAACAAGTGCTAAAACTGTGATGTTAAAAACAAAATTAAAAGTATACTTGATAAAGTTTTTGTCTATGTAAAAAAATGTGGTAACTGCCAAATCTAGAAGTGAGAATCTGTTATGTATGCATTTTGTAATATTTGCCCTAAATTATGGAGTTGTGAACACTCAACATATATAACAAAATATCACACAGCATGAATAGTGAACTAATACCAAGGTCTTCCTTTTATCATTCTTACCAGATAACCTCTAAAGGATCTTATGCCTCATTATAAAGATGAAAACATAACAACTTTCTAATACTAGTATAGGACATATCATTGGTATAGCCAGAGAAAAAAGGTAAATTTTGTATCTTTGGGTACATTTATATTCTTGGTCAATGAAATTACTAAGATAAAATAGATTTTAGTCATCTTAGATTGTTTGCAAAATCTTTTTATTTTTGACATCAGAATCAGACATGTGATTATATTAAACAATGAAATTACTCTAAGGGTTCATATATTCTCAAATAAGACTACTTATATAAAACATTAGCCATTATACTTAATAACTGTGTGTGTGTGTTCAGTCAATAGGTCGTGTCTGACTCTTTGCAGTCCCATGGTCTGTAACTTGCCAGGTTCCTCTGTCCATGGGATTCTCCAGGCAAGAATACCAGAGTAGGTTGCCATTTCCTTCTCCAGGGGATCTTTCTGACCCAGGAATTCAAACCCTCATCTCCAGTGTTGGCAGGCAGATTCTTTACCGCTAGCACCACCATACAAACAAAAAGTTGCTTTCATGATTATAATATTAAAGAGTATACTCTTTACCTTTACTAAAAAGTTACTGAATAGTAGATACATAAAATACAAAACTACCAAATTCCACTAGCAGAAATACTGATAGAAAGCAACTAAGCATATGAAAACACACCAGAGTGCCCCCCAAACCTGTTCTACATTTATCTTAACTCATTCTTCCTGCTTTGTCACTAATTCATTTACACTGTTTTCTTTAAACTTCCTTCCCAGACAACTGTATTTTATTTAATGAACACATGTATGTCAAAATAATTTACTCATATCTCATTCTTCATCTTTTTTCTGTGTTGAGAATAATGTGTGTATTTTTTCCCCCAGAAATGGAAATAAGATAATAAAAAGCGAATACCTACATGAAGAAAATAGATTTTCTGCTTTTAGCTGAATTAAATTACAAAGCTTGATGTTAATTATTCCTAAGTAAAACACAACAGAATGTTATAATTTTATTCCAAACATACAATTCTTTGAACTATTTTAAACATACAGATTAAAAACAGATTTTAACCTTTAATATCATTTAAATACCTAGAAATAATTTCTATTATTAACAAATAAACAATACAACAAAATAAATAGTCTTTACTATTTTTGTTGCATTACTGTAAACAGAAAATAAGCTACCAGTTATTAGAGCTTTAAAAAGCATAGCATTAAATCACCAAATTAAGTGAATAAATGTATTCTTAATATTGAAATTAATGGCTGTGCTTTATGCAGTTTATTATCTCTTTTGAAATGCCATCCAATTAGGACTTTCTCCTCTCCTCTGACCTCTAACAATTTTGCCATCAGAGGTGGAAAATAATGCTCTAATTCACGAATAACAAAAATGCATCAAGTTATCTTTGCCAATTTGTCTAGCACATAGGTTGTCATTCACTAGGTGCCTAATAAATGCTCACCGACTTGAACCAATGAAATTTTTACTAAAGGATAATTTATACTCCCTTCTTTTGGTCACAGCTCCAGAAGGAGAAGGAAGGCCCAGATCTTCCACACTGCACCCACAGCCAGTAAAGGGTTAAGGTCATTCTACACACCAGCAGCACACATCACTCTTGAAAATCAAGACCAAAGATGCACTCCTCTTACAAATACACAGGTACCAAGTCTTGATCCTGACTTCACTCTTTTTTTTTTTTTTATTGATCTATAGTTCACATAACATTAAATTCATCCTGTTAAAAGATATGGTTCAGAGGTGTTTAGAAAAATCATGGAGTTGTACAACAATCAACATGACATAATTTCAGAAAATCTTTTCATCTCAAAAAGAAACCATATAGTCACAAACAGCCATTCCCCATTTCCTCATCCCTCCAGTCTCTGGCAACCACTAATCTACTTTCCATTTCTGGGAATTTGTCTAGTCTGAATATTTCATATAAATAATCATACAATATGTGGCCATTTGTCACTGACTTCTTTCACTAAGCACGTTTTCAAGGTTTATCTGTATTGTAGTATATATCACTATTTCATTTCTTTTCATTGCCACACTACCTTCTATTGCATAAATTATTACATTTTATTTACCCACTAATCAACTGATCAATATTAGGGTTGTTCTGATTTTTTGGCTACTATAAATAATTCTGCTACAAACTTATGTATACAAGTCTTCATGGGACATAGGTTTTCATTTCTCTTGGGTGGGGAATTCTTTAGGAAAAGAATTGCTTAACTAAGTTCTTAACATGTTGAGGAACTGCTAACCTGTTTGCTAAAGTGACTGCAACATTTTACAGTTACAACAACTTTGAAGATTCTACTGTCTCCATATCCAAACAATACCTGTTATTGCCTTTCTGATATTAGCCATTCTAGTGGGTATGAAATGGTATCTCAATGTTGTTTTAACTTGCATTTATCTGATGACTAATAATGTTTTCAGGCACTTACTGAACATTTATGATACCTTCTTGAGAGAAATATACTCATATATTTTACCTGTTTTTAGTTGAATTGTCTTAACCATTGAATTGGAAGAGTTGTTTACATAGTATGGATAGTAGTTTCTTATCAGACAAATGAATTTCAAGTATTTTCTCCTATTCTATGGATTACTGATTCACTTTCTTGATGGTATCCCTTTAAGAGCAACAGTTTTTAATATTAATAAAGTCAAATCTATTTTTCTTTTCAATGATTATACTTTTGATGTCATACCATTTCCTAATCCAAGATCATAAAAGTTTACTCCTACATTTTCTTTAAAAAAATTTAAAGTTGTAGCTCTTACATTTATGTCTGTAATCCATTTTGAGTTAACTTTTTATATGGTATGACGTTTACCAAATTCATTCTTTCACATGTGGTTATCTGGGTCAGGAAGATCCCTCAGAGAAGGGAATGGCTACCCAATCCAGTATTCTTGCCTCTATCCAATTGCATGGACAGAGGAGCCTGGAGGGCTACAGTCCATAAGGATGCAAAGAAGCAGACATAACTGAGCGACTAACACTTTCACATCCAATTAGTCCAGGACTATTTGTTGAAAAGACTCTTCTTTCCCTATTGAATTATCTTGGCAAGCTTGTTGAATGCTCTGTAGCTTCTTAAAGGCAAATATGTATCTTTTAGACAGTAACAAAATTTTCTAATTGCTCTCCCATTAGATTTAAGGTTGCAGTTCATTTTTATAAGATTTTCTTGTGGTTCTAGCCTCAAATTCTGTTTAAACTGGTAGCAATACAATTTTTTTTTTCATTTCAAAGACAGTACTTGTTTTAATATCTAAACTCTATTTTCTAGGTGTATTGTGTTAAGCATAGTATAGTATCACAGTGAGTCTTCAGGACAACATTGTGAAGAAAGTTCCAGAACACATATTTATTTAGTTTTAAGCTATGGTTGTTCACTCTTTTATAGAAGAACTGTGAGCAGGAGCAGGACTAATTATGCAAAGCCAAACTGCCCTTAAATTTCCTGAAACAGCCAGTGTAGAGGAGAGCTCTTGACTTCGAGCTGCCTGATAGACCCCTGCTTTGCTAACAATATCCAGTTTCATTTTAGGAAACAACTTTTCCTTCTCTACAGGGTATCTTGCTGGAGCAGTAAATCAAGGTGCTACACGCTCCCACTACAGACCCTTCCAAGGAGTGCCTAAAGGTCTCATCATGGGTCTTTTTCTTTTTCCATCCATATTAGGTTAAGCTGCCAGAACAACCTGAAATACAAGCTCTGAGAAATTCAAGAAAGGTAATGCAAAGACAGAGCAAGCATGAGCTCACAAATCCCAGGGAGCTGCCAGAGAAAGGTGAGTAAAGTGTCTCTACTCCCAAAAGCCATATTACTATACCCAATCCTGGTCTATCTGAAGCTTGGTTTGTATTATTCAATAATGGACACTAGGCCATAAACTTCAAAGAAATTCATTTATTGGTTTAAGCCAATCATAATTCACTGATTGAAAGAAAGAACCTTAACTTATACAGTCAATTCCAAAGATATCACTAGAGATTGTAATCTTGTTTTCTAATATGATTTCTCCATGAATAAAAACTGATAAGCTTTCTCAGAGAGTCTGTTTAATAGCTGGGTCAACACAAATTACACAATTGCTTGATTTAACAAGCTTGTTTGAGCAGGTGGTTTCTGGAATCCTTAATGTCATAGCTTGTCTCCTTGTCTGGGAAACACCATCCCACTAACTTGCACACAGCTTTTTGCATGTATATATTCCTTAGATGGTGCTGACTTAAGTTAGCCAAGCTGCTTTCCACGTACTTTTCAAGGCAATATTAATTAATGAAAGTGAAAGTCGCTCCGTCATGTCTGACTCTTTGTGACCCCATGGACTATACAGTCCATGGAATTCCCCAGGCCAGAATACCGGAGTGGGTAGCCCTTCCCTTCTCCAGGAAGGGAATCTTCCTGAGATTCCCTGAAGATCCAAGGGATCCTCCCAACCCAGGGATCGAACCCAGGTTTCCCTCATTGCAGGCGGATTCTTTCCCAGCTGAGCCACAAGGGAAACCCAAGAATACTGGAGTGGGTAGCCTATCACTTCTCCAGTGGATCTTCCCAGCCCAGGAATTGAACCGGGGTCTCCTGCATCGCAGGTAGATTCTTTACCAACTGAGCTATCAGAGAATGGCAGATACCAAAAACAGGAAAAGAATTTTGGCACATATTTTTAATTTAAAGATAAGAAAAGTGGTTAGTTTTAAGATTTTTTTTTTCCTGCCAAAATATTATGGATAAAGGTTCAGTATGTGGCAACTTGGTAAAGTTGCATTCTGTTTTGAAGAGGTTTTAGTTAAACTAAAGAAACTTTTTCTACTGGAGAGTGTTGTCTGTGTACGTCAATGCAGGTTTGTACTGATAGACCAATGGACAGTTACCATAATGTGACAGTCTGCCTTATAAGTAACTTATTTCTGTTTTGTTTCTGTTTTGTTACAAATTAAGTTTTGTTGGGCTTCCCTAGTGGCTCAGCTGGTATATGATACTATTTCACATTACCGGGCTGCCCTATGCTTGTATTGTTTGTTACTTGGTCATGGTTTTTTTTTTGGGGGGGGGGTGTTTGTTTTTATTGTTTTGTCTCTTGCTTCTTTTGAGGAATGGTCAGGAGATAGGACCATATATTTATAATCCTTTTTTATACTATGTGTAAGGCAAATTGAGTCCCAGATGGCTCAGAAGGTAAAGGTTTCACCTGCAATGCAGAAGACCTGGCTTTGATCCCTGGGTTAGGAAGATCCCCTGGAGGAGGAAATGGCAACCCACTCCAGCATTCTTGCCTGGAGGATCCCATGGACAGAGGAGCCAGGTGGACTAGAGTCCATGGAGGTGCAAAGAGTCGGACACAACTGAGCCACTGAGCACAGCACATGTGGGAGCTACCACATTTACTACTGATGAACTAAATTTCCATGATCTCCAGCTAGACAACGACCTTTCAAATACAACACCAAAGGTACTAGTGACAATAGGAAAAAAAAATCAGTTGGACTTTATCAAAAGTAAAGAAGTAGGAAGCCTTCAGAGGATTCCATCTTCTAGCCATTAAAATACCCCCTGCATGTGTCATCTGTCTAGTTAAGGCCTCCGACACCATGGGGCAGAGAAAAACATGCCCACATTTGCATTATGTCCTTTCCAAATTTCTGATCTATGTATTCCATGAGCATACAAATGATGACTGTTTTCTACCACTAAGCGTTGAGGGTTTTGTTTTTTTTTTAAATAGTAACAGGAACAGATTTTGATTCCTATAAGTAAAGTACTACTGTAACAAACCTAAAACACGTAACAACAGATACACAGAACAACAGATATGGTCCCATTTCATCCCAACCCTTATTAGGACTTTCCCAGTGGCTCAGACAGTAAAGAATCTGCTTGCAATGCAGAAGATGCAGGTTCAATCCCTGGGTCAGGAAGATCCCCTGGAGTAGGAAATAGCAACCCACTCCAGTATTCTTGCCTGGAGAATTCCACAGACAGAGAAGCCTGCAGGGCTACAGTCCATGGGGTCACAAAGCGTCGGACACAACTGAGCAACTAACACTTTCATTTATAGTCTATTGGGACGTATAGAGAAGTAAATAAGCAACGTCAATGAAGAACTGAAAAGCGCCATGAAAAGATGGAATGACTGCACAGGGATGTTAGTAAGGACACCTCTCCTCGTCTGTGGTTCTCAGGGAAGATTTCCTCCATGTAGAGCCATCTAAATTGAGGACAAGAAAGTAGGAAGGCAGCATTTGAAACCAAAGGAAGATCATGTGTGAAGGCTGGGGGGCCATGTAGCCATGCAAGATTTGAGAACATGCATTAAGCTTCTGTGTGACTGGAGCTCAGAAAGTGAGGAAGTTAAGAAGTGAGTCTGAAGCTGAACAAAGAGGAGGAGGTCAAGCCTTGGAACAGTTTTACAACATTCTAAGTAGTTTTGTTTTTACCGTAAGGGCAAGACCACTGTTGCTTTAAGCACAGAGATAGCGTGACAGTACATCATGTTGACCAACGTGGGAAGGGAGCATTGAAAAGTAATTGCAGAGAGAATGCAGCAAGCCCCCAAGATCATCCAGGGAGACAGCAGGCAGAATTAAGCAGTGGCTCTGGAGATGGGGAATCTGGACCAGATTCTAGAATTAGTTCAACAGAAAGAAAGAGAGGGACTTCCCTGGTGGTCCAGTGGATAAGACTCTTCCCTCCCAATACAGGGAGCTCGACTTCGATCCCTGATTGGAGAACTAGATCCCACAGGTTGCAACTAAGACCTGGTACAGCCAAATAAATTAAAATATTTTTTAAAAATCCTTCTTTAATTTTTTCAGTAGCTAAAATTAAAAACAAACAAACAAGAAGAGAAAAATACGAGTCAAGGATGAAGCCCAGGGTGTTGACTTATACAAGAGATTCAATGGTAGAACCAAAGTCTGTGAAAGGGAATTGAAAAGAACAGCTGGTAGGGGAATATGGTAAATCATAATGAAGTGTTTGGCTCCTTTTAAATATAAAATGAAAAAAATTATACACATGAGAAATTGACAGATTTCTCATATATAGGAATATTCCTTCTGAAGTGTTTTTAAAAATAGATGCTTAAGGAAAAAAATTTAATAAGCACCAAATATTTGTATATTAAATATTAAAACATTTAGGAAATGATTTTTACTATGTCGGAAAGGGATCAAGCCTCCCTCCCCAAAATCAATAGTTGCTATTTTCAGTTTTAATATTCAGAATATAAATATTCCCATCAGAAGGAAGAAACTATCCTTTAAGAAACTGCCTCTTGAAAAAGAAAAGATACCCAGATTCAGCAACCTTATCTTTCAGAAAATGGGAAATCAATGAGAATCTTCATGCCAGTGTGTTTGGAATTATTTAACAAGACATCACGTGGTCATTGAGCCAAATTATCTCATATCACAGCCCAGCATCCCTACACTGAGAAGCAGATTAGCTATACTCATCGATGAAAAATAAACACTTCCTTCCCAACCACAATTTGCCTCCAAACTCAGCTGGGTAAAACAACACAATATTCATTGTGATTGACAGAGTACTTTCAGATCTAATGATAATTTTCACCAGTTTTTGAACATGTTGTGTTTTCAGCATGAATTCCAACACAATTGAATGATTCTCACATCAATATGAATTGAGGGATCTGGTGATAACGAACATCTGTACTGTTGTGCATGCAGATGATACACTGGTAGGATCAGAGTTTGTTTATTTTGTAACAGAATAATGTGAATAAGGCCAAGTTCAAGAGCTTAGTCCTTTTGGGGGGAATTCAAAATTGCTTTGGAGAAGGCAATGGCACCCTACTCCAGTACTCTTGCCTGGAAAATCCCATGGATGGAGGAGCCTGCTAGGCTACAGTCCATGGGGTCGCGAAGAGTCGGACACAACTGAGTGACTTCACTTTCACTTTTCCCTTTCATGCACTGGAGAAGGAAATGGCAACCCACTCCAGTATTCTTGCCTGGAGAATCCCAGGGACGGCAGAGCCTGGTGGGCTGCCGTCTATGGGGTCGCACAGAGTCGGACACGACTGAAGTGACTTAGCAGCAGCAGCAAAATTGCTTTCTTTCATTACCCTTAACATGGGCTAATGTGTTCATAAACGCACACAACTGATTCCAAGGGTATCCTTGTATTTAGGCTATATTATGAAAAACCCATTGACACTTCCAGAAAATCAAATTAATGTTTATGCCTGGGTGACTGTGTATCAGGAGCTCCCAGACTGGCCCACGTACTGTTCAGTCGGTACTACACAAAAATCATGTTCTAACACCTTGGCATTTTTCACAGTCTTACTATTAAAGCATTTACCTTAATATGTTTCCTGCCATACTTCACTATTTCCTACTCCTAATTCTGTACACTTGTCATGTTCTTATTACGCATCTTACTCATTTTTGCATTTGGAGCTCTACCCTGACACTGGTACCTGATAATGAGTACTACCTCTGCAGCTGCACCCCTCTGCTTCTGGTAGGATTCAGATCCTCTCACCCCTTGTCCTCCAGCCACCATGACTCCATATTTGGCATAATCCAGCCTAGCAGATAGGCCTCTCTTTGTTTAGGACCCCACGGCATTTCCCCTTAAAGCTCCTCAAGCAAAGCCAGCCAAGATCCCCTTCTAAACTTTGGGGATAACTTGTCAATGGCCTTTGTAATACTGTCACTTGAATGTCATCCAGGCATCTTAAATGGAAAACCACATTTGAACCCTATCTCCCATCTTCCCACCCGTCTATCAGCTCCTCCCTGCTTACACCAGAAATGTTGGAGACATTCTTGGACTCTTCTTTCCCTCACCACACACCAGAGCCCATCTTGTTAACTCTACATCCAAAACCCAGTAAAAGCACTCTTATCTATTCTCCAGTTACCTGGTTGTTAGAGTAACTGATAGTTTTCACTTCTTCTATAAAAAGACTTGTGACCATGGAACACTGAATGCTTGCAGCCAACACAAGGTTTACTTCGAGCATCACCCTACACTTTTACTCCCTCCAGTTAAATGACATCTGTGTCAGAAGTCAGTTGTATTTTTCTCCAAACTTGCTGATACCAGTATGCACTTATTACTGAAATATTTCAATTAAATACTACATAAACTGGTTGATTTTGAATTTTGAAAAGTTTGGCTTCATAAAAACAAGGCAGAATGTTTGGGCAAATCTCCAAGAAAATTTGCTATATGAATTGTTTTAAAATCCCATAATGGGCAAAATTGGGGGAAAAAAAGAAACTAGAAAGTTTTGTGATCTCATTCTCATCCCTACTTCATAAAGCCATTTACAGATGTCTTTAAAATTCTTGCTTCATATAAGGGAACCAAACCTGGAAATCATGGAAGATGTAACTATAGGTACGGTTCACACAAAAGGAAACCAAACAAAATCAGGTCAGAATTCCAGTTCACAAATTCACCCTTAACAAATGGTCCCAAGCTGTATCAAAAGACTGGCAATGAGTGTTTATATTCTTTAAGTTAAAATAAAATATAGGATCTGAGTACATATTATTTAATATTTCCCTTTAATCAACTTTTCAATTAACTAACCAACTAGTGTATTCTATTGGGTAATACAATAACAACAGTAGGTAATATTTACTTATATGAACTCTATACCAAACACGACTATTCCCATTTTTCAGATAATGAAACTGAAGGCTAGATCTGTATATCCTGACTCTTTCCATCATTTTGACTACTCTCCTATTCTTTCAATATCCTCTTAGCCAGTCTCTACACTTCCACCTTCAATCCTTCACCAAATTTTATTAATCAATGAACAGTAGAAAATATTTTTTTTAACTCAGCTGTAATTATGCCATCACCTACTTAAAACTTTTCAGTGTCATTCCACTTCGGAATAGATTCAAAATCCTTACAAAGCACTTCACAACCTGGCACTAACATATTTCTCCATCTTTACCTAACATATCCATCCTTGCTCATTGCATACCAGTTACCTCGGCATTCTTTTACTTCTCAGAATATGCCAAGGTCTTTCCCATTTCTAAGAATGTTTCCATGCTGTGTACTCTGTTAAGAGTGTTCTTTTTCAAATTTCTCTTCATCCTTCAGACCTAAACTTGAGCTCAACCAGTCTTTGAATTCCAATTTAATTACCTTTTTTTTCTAACTCGTAGCATCCAACTATTTTCATTCATAAGACATAACAATTGAAAAATATGTATTTATTTGAAATTATTTTACTCCTGTCTTTCACAAGGGTAAAGGCCATATCTATTTCATTCACCTCCACAGTCCCTCCCATAATACCTTTAATTTAGAAGATAAGCTCACAAATAACGACTCAGTGAATCAATCCATCAATGTTTATATCTGAAGTAGAGAAGAGGCAATGCCAAAGAACTTTCAAATGGCCATAAAACACCTACCACCAAAGAGTTTCCCAAAAATGGGTGAGTCATTCTCCAGTGATGCTGTGAACTATCTCCAGGGATGGATACTTCTCCATCACTTCCATCAGATTCTGTTCCCATTCTAACCTTCAAGCTTCCCTTGTAGCTCAGTCGGTAAAGAATCTGCCTGCAAGGCAGGAAACCCGGGTTTGATTCCTGGGTTGGGAAGATACCCTGGAGAAGGAAATGGCAACCCACTCCAGTATTCTTGCCTGGAGAATGCCATGGACAGAGGAGTTTGGTAAGCTACAGTCTATGGAGTCACAAGAGTCAGACACGACTTGGCAACTAAACCACCACCTATTCTAACCATCATTATATTTGAGATGTCTAATTCATGAATTCACAATTCTATCACTCCTTCTCACAGATTTAGTAAATTGGGCTTCTTTGGTGGCTCAGACAGTAAAGAATCTGCCTGCAATGCAGTAGACCAGGGTTCAATCCCTGGGTCGGGAAGATCCCCTGGAGAAGGGGATGGCAACCCACTCTAGCATTCTTGCCTAAAGAATTCCATGAACAGAGGAGCCTAGTGGGCTCCATGGGGTTGCAAAGAGTAGGGCATAGCTGAGCTAAACAATATCTATGTAATGTTAGCATTTGTGCTCAAGTTCTTAAATTAGGCATATATTAAAAATATTAAACATATAGGTCATTTGATTGTATATTAGAAAACAGTGTTCCAGAAATCAAAGTAAGTCCTAAGGCACTCTTCAGCCCATCTACAAACACTAACATCTCCCTTACTCCATGAACTGCACTTGAGAAAATATCAAGTCTTCATACAAGCTCTGGTATTATTTTAGACACAATCCCAGCAAGCATAGCTTGCAGTCAGAATTAGCAAATAAAGATAAGCTTTCTAAAAGTAGGCACATTGCCAGTGGTGAGAAACAACAGTAGACATGAGAATTCACAACAGGACAGCTGTCTGGATCCATTTAGTACATGGTCAAGCAGGCCTACATATTTTCATATTTCCTGAGGACAGTATTGTATCACTGAGCAGTGTAATAAAAAATGCCTAATGATGATCTTGTATTATGAAGAAAACTGATACTATTTTCACTGCATACTGCATCAAAAGACAAGGAAGAGAGTACCAGATCACAGGGGGAAATCACCTGAAAAAAAAGTGTATTTATCTAGAATACATCATTTCCTGACAAGATGCCATGAAATAAGTTATTACCATATCTTAGAGCTTTGCATCCCATGCTTATTAAAATAAAAATAGGCTCTATAAAGTTTCAAACTTTCCTAATATTTCTCTAAAGTAGGGGCATAACATAAATTACCAAATTAAAAGATTTAATCATTCTACTTCAGTGATTTTGTAACTGTGAGGTGCTCATCTTTTGAGAACAAAGCATAGCTTACTAAGGAGCATAAGAAGAGTGCAGCATACAGTATTCACAGGAATTTTTCAAAGTACTAAATCACTTTGTCTTCAAAACAGATGAACTAGGTAGAAATAGTCTATCATTTCCAAAATAATAATACAAAATGATTATACATGTACCTATATATTTAGATTTGATTCCCACTGTACATTATCTTTGGATTCTCTCAAAGCATATTCTTCACAAATTGCTAAAATAGGAACCCACAGTAAATACAGTAAATGGAACCCTGATTGATCAAGACTCAGGTAGACTAATTCAAATATTGATTACTAGAAATTTAATTAGCAATCAAAATAAAGTAGAGATTATCAAGCCTCAAAGACAAAAATTATAATATAAGTTATGTTTATTATGTGCCAGATACTGTTCTAAGTAAGCATATTATCAGAAGGATCTCATCTAATCCTTAGTACAAGGCTAGCAGCTAGGTACTATTATAACCCCGAGTTAAAGCTGGCAAACCTAAGGCACAAAGCGGTTTCTACATTGCGTTAAAATCTCACAGCTAGGGCTTCCCCGATGGTTCAGTGGTAAAGAATCTTCCTGCCAATACCGGAGACATGGGTTCGGTCCCTGAACTAGGAAGGTCCCACATGCCGCAGAGCAACTGAGCCCGTGCGCCACCACTATCGGGCCAGTGCTCTGAAGTCTGGGGAATCCCCAAGAGCTGCGGCCACGCGCGCAACCACTGGGGTCGGAGCGCACTGTCTAGAGCGTCTGCTTCACGGCAAGAGAAGCCACCGCAGCGAAGAGCCTGCGCGCGGCAACCAGACGGCAGCCCCGCTGGCCACAGCCGGAGAGATGCTCACGCGGAAGCGAAGACCCGGCACAGCCAAAGAGCAGGTTCTCTGAAAGTCACGCAGCTAGGAAATGATGAAGTTAGGATCCGACTCCTGAAAGTCCATTTTCAGCACATACTTTTAACCATAAGAAAACACTACCAATGAAGTCTTCCATTATGCCCATAAAAGAAATGGCTTTACTTCGTGTTTAGATACTTATCAAGTTAAAGAGGAAGTTAAGTGGAAGAGACATAAAAGTGATGTAAAACAAAATTTTGGAGAATGCTTTTTTCTCAAGTATTTGTTTTACATGTGAAGAAAAGCACAAAGAGCCAATGATTTAATACAAAATAGGATGCATTCAACAATCTTCAAAGTACTCTAATTCAACAACCTCAAAATACTTTACTGTTTTAAATAAAAGGTTATAGGAAGAATGGCAGTATGTTCTTCTTCAAACTGTCTCAAGTCCCAGAAGCCTGTAGTCTATAAACAGTGTACCACTGTATAAATTAACAAGATAACACAGTCATAACCAATGTTTTAGAATCAGTGGAGTCAAAAGCATACACTAGTGATATAAATGAGGAAGAGAATTCATTCTTTCAAAATGTCAGATAAATTTATATGAAAGCACCATTGAATATAACAGGCATATTCTGCCTAGCAACTAAAATACTGTATTTCCAGCTGAATAATTACAGCCCTCTAATAAACAGGCAGTAATATTTGATACACCTTGTTAGTGCTAGAACTCTCACTAGAAATTTGAAAAAGACTCTGCAATAGCACATCTTTTGCTAAATAGATCCTTCAAAAGTATTCTGGGAGTGCTGTTGGCTACTTCAATTTTCTTTCCACATTTGATTCTATTTAAATATCCAATAACTTAAAATTCTCCAATGCAGATAAGAATTATTAAACTTGTCGATGATTTACAGTCTTTTATCATCTTCACTCCACTTTCTGGCCAATTCCCTTAGCGATTTCCAGTGAAAAGATACGAAAGGGGAATAAAAGGATCAAAATTTGAAGGTTCCCAAGTGTGATAATGAACCTGTTATTCTCTGCAAAAGAATGCCTTTCCTCTGTGCTTGCACATTTCAGTCTTTTGCTCTGATCTGCCTAATAAAGACCCCTCCTATTCAAGACTCCTCCTAATCCAGCACCTTCCTGGAATTGCATTTAAATAGGCTGCTCTTCTCTGAAATTGACTGTTTTGATTTGTGAGTTCCCCAAGTTTTGACAGTAAACCAGGTTCTGGGCCAGACAAAGCACAGTACAGAATTTCGTTAAGTATAATGCCTTTGGAAGCTGAGCTCACAAGACCTAAAGAATGACGTGGGCATTTGAATCGTTCATTCACACATACCCATCCTTGGTGACAAGAGAGTCCTGAGAACCTTTGGTGACAAGCTCTCATGACTTAATGAAGAAGGAAGGCTTGGAGACTGACAGCTATACAAGCAGGCTAGTCTCCACAGAGTGAATCCATCTAGAAACCTGGTGCCCACTGGCTTTTTCTGATCTCCACAGATGCTATAGAGATGGAGAACAGGGAGCAGTGTTCAAAGTCATCTTCTCCCCAGTAGCAAGTGCAATTCTATTATTTTAATCGAAGGAACAAACTCTCATGAGCAAAGTAGCCTAGGGATGGCTGAGTAATAAATATAAGTAAATAGGGCAACAACCCACTCATTAAACTCATTCTTTTATCATGTCATCCACCCACCTACTAACCACATGGCAGAGTGGAAACATTTACAGCTTTGAAGCTGTATATACTTGAGCTCAAACATGATACTACTGATTACTAGTTAAATGACCTTGTAAAAGTTACTTATTTGTAAGCTTCAGTTTCTCTGTCTATAAAAGTAATAACAGATCTGTTCAGGATTTTTCTCAGGATGAGAATGACTCTTTCATTGAACACAGGCATACCTTATTTTACCGTGCTTCATTTTACTGCATTTCACAGATAACTGTGTTTTTTAACAAGTTGGTTTGTGGCAGTCCTGAATCAAGCGAGTCTATTGGTGCTATTTCCAATAGAATTTGCTCACTTTGTGTCTCTGTATACCATTTTGGTAATTCTCACAATATCTCAAGCTTTTTCATTATTATTATATTGCTATGGTTCTCCATGATCAGAGATCTTTGATGTCACTATTGCAATTGTTTTGGGGTACCACAGATTGTACCCACTGAAGATAGTGGACTTGATCAGTAGACATGCATCCCGACTGCCCAGTCAACCTCCTTTCATCCACCTCTCTGTCATCCTGGGCCTCCTCACAGCAATACTGACATCAGGCCAGTTAATATTCTGCACTGGCCTTTCAGTGTTCGAGTGAAAAGAAGAGCTGCAAGTCTCTCACATTAAAAGAAACGCTAGAAACGATTAAGCTTAGTGAGGAAGGAACGTCAAAAGCTGAGATAGGCGGACAGCTATGCCTCTTGTGCCAAATAGTTAGCCAAGTTGTAGATGCAAAGGGAAAGTTCTTGAAAGAAGTTTAAAGTGCTGCTCCAGTGAACACATGAATGATAAGTGTAACAGCCTTATTGCTGATAGGCATAAAGTCGTAAGGGTCTGGAGAGAGGATCAAACCAGCCAGAGCATTGCCCTAAGCCAAAGCCTGCCCAGAGCAAGGTCCTACTCGATTCAGTTTTAAGAAGGCAGAGATAATTGAGGAAGCTGCAGAAGTTTTTGTAGCTAGCAGAGTTTGAGATGAGATTAACTTCACATTGTACTTTTTAAAACTGGATTAAATTTTAAAATTACTGATGAGATTTAAGAAAAGAAGCCATCTCTGTAACATAAGTAATCTTCCCTGGTGGCTCAGACCGTAAAGTGTCTACCTACAGTGCGGGAGACCTGGGTTCAATCCCTGGGTTGGGAAGATCTCCTGGAGAAGGAAATGGCAACCCACTCCAGTATTCTTGCCTGGAGAATCCCACGGATAGAGGAACCTGGTAGGCTACAGTCCATGGGGTCGCAAAGAGTCGGACACGACTGAGCGACTTCACTTTCACTTTCACTATTCTGTAACATAAAAGTACAAAGTGAAGCAGCAAGTGCTGATGTACAGCAAGTGATTCAGAAGATCTAGGTAAGTTCATTAGTGAAGGTGGTCACACTAAGAAGCAGATTTTCAATGTAGACAAAACAGCTTTCCATTGGAAGAAGATGCCATCTAGAATTTTCAAAGCTAGAGATAAGAAGTCAATGGCTGGGTTCAAAGCATCAAAGGACAGGCTGACTCTTCTGTTAGGGGCTAATGCAGCTGGGACCTTGAAGTTGAAGGCAAAGCTCACTTACCATTCCCAATATCCTAGGGCCTTTAGGATTATGCTCAAGCTACTCTGCCTGTGCTCTATACACGGAACAACGCCTGCATGACAAAACATCTGCTGACAGCGTGGTTACTGAATATTTTAAGCTCAATGTTGAGTCGCACTGCTCAGAAAAAAAGAGTCCTTTCAGAATATTATCACTCATGAACAATGCACCTGGTTACCCAAGAGCTATAATGGAGATGTACAATGAGATTGATGTTGTTTTCATACTGCTAACACAACATCCATTATGCAGCCCGTGGCCATTACAACTTTCCAGTCTTATTATTTAAGAAATATGTTTTTTGGACTTCCCTGGCAGTCCTGTGGTTAAGACTCTGCACTTCCACTGTGGCACGGGTGCATTCAAGCCCTGGGCAACCCTGTAAAACCATATGGCATGACCAAATATTCCACAGAAAAGGAAAAAAAAAAACAACACACATTTAATTTAATTCATGGGAAGAGGTCAAAATATCAACATTAACAAAAGTTTAAAAGAAGTTGATTTGAACCCTCATGGATGACTCTGAGGGGCTCAAGACTTCAGTGGAGGAAATAACTACAATATGGTGAAAATAAAAAAAAAATTAGAACTAGAGGTAGAAACTTAAGACTGAATTGCTGCAATCTCATGATAAAACCTAAATGGATAAGGAGCTGCTTCTTGTGGATAAGCAAAGAAAGTGTTCTCTAGAGATGAAATTTATCCTAAGGTGAAAGGATGACAAAGGATTTAGAATATTACATAAATCTAGCTGTTTTAACAACGGCAGGGTTTGAAAGAATTGACTCCAATTTTGAAAGAAGTTCTACTCTAGGTAAAATGTTATCAAACAGCATTGATGCTACAGATAAATCATTCTTGAACAGAAGAGTCTATTGACGCAGCAAACTTCACTGTTGTTTTATTTAAAAAATTGCTAAAGCCACCCCAGCCTTCACCCGGGGTGAAGGTAAACCACCACCCTGATGGGTCAGCAGCCATCAAACTTAGGCAAAACCTGCACCAGCAAAAAGATTACAACTTACTGAAGGCTCAGAGATGGTCAGCATTTTTTAATAACAAAGTATTTCTAAACTAAGTATGCACATTTTTAGACAATGCTAATGCACATTTGATAGACTAAAATATAAACATAAACTTAACATAAACTAAATATAAACATAAACTTATATACCCTTTACTGCATTGACCTGGAAACCAAACCCTCAGTGTCTTGAGGTGTGTGTGTAAACACTTATTAACTGCCTTCCACATCACAGTAACTCTGCTAAGGATGGGGATATAGCAGTGAATAAGAGAGACGTGGTTCCTGACGCCAGAATATTTGTAAAATGCCAGGATGTCTTTTGTAAGTACATGGCAGGTACTCAATAAATGGTAACTGATACTGTCACTGTTGTTAATATTCATTAGTATTATTCTCAACTCAGCAAAATGCTGACAATACTGAGATGAGACCGAGATATCTTCCTCTAGTAGGAACATCTATTCCATTCCTCTCTGCAATGTGTCTTGAAATAAAGGAAGTTTAAATGAAGGTATATTTATGAGAGAAGAAAGGGAGAAAAGCACTGAGCAGATCCACTGGAACAGACAAGCACAGATAAAAGCCCACTGTGAAAAGCAGCCTGGCCTGCTAAGGGTGCAGAAGTGTCCCCTTCTGGTTCTGTATTTGAGCCTGGGAAAATATTTCTCAAGGACTGATCAGTGAAACTCTCTCTAGCATTGCTTAAAAACCCTGCTCTTCTGTGGCCAGATACTCGTCCTGCTTCTGTGACCAGAGGATAGGGCTCCTTCATTTTTTAGGAATTTATGTCTTTAGTTCAGACAACCAGGTGATCTTTCTCAGGAAAGAAAACATGTAACCTATTCTGGGTGAGGAATGTTTCTCTTCATCCTATTTTCTCTTGTCCAGAACAAGTACAAGTTTTCTTTTGGGGATCCAAAAGGTAGAGTGGTTGGGTAAAAGAAGGTCATGGACTGGCCCAAAACCATTTACTAAAATTATAGAACTGAGTAAAAATGCACAATAATCATCCATATGAACATTGCAAAGGCTATTACATTGTCTCACTATACCAGATATTACTGCTCCATTCAGATTCACAGATATGAACCATACATCAATGGAAGGGAAAAGGCATCAGCTATAATAAAGGAAACAAATTTAAATTTCACAACACTGTGAAAGGTATTTTAATATATGTCAAAATTTCACTGAGTATTCAAAGTTCTTGCAACATTCAATAAACTGATACTAAATAAACACTGTGTCAGTAACTGTCAAACTCTAGTAGAAGAAAGTCCGTTTAATTTGAAATTTAGAGATGATTGGTGACAAAGACAAAGCAATTTCATTAGAGAGATATCAGTAGAAGTCAGAATGAAACTGGTTTAAAATTGGCAAATGAGGATGCTAAAGAAAAAAATGTCATCTCTTCTTTTAGAGATTTAGGAGAAGAATGAAAGATTTAGAGACACAGACAGACTAAGCTCTTAAGCTTCAAGACACTTCTCTGTGTTTGCCTGAAAGTGCTAGAATATGCATGCATGCATGCATTCATGTGTGTGTGTACATGTACACACACATATGGGGGCCTGCACATATGCTCATTCTAAAGCTAAGCCAGTTTGTTTCCACCTCTAGTGAAGAAGCCCATATTAAAGGAGAGGTTGAAAATTAAATAAAAAAGAGGAACTAATTGAAGGAATCAATTCTTGGAGAGGAAAGGAGGTAACTAGACCAAGAGGAAGTAGCCTTGGATAGGAAAAGTCTTATAGACAATCTTAACGTCTTAAAGATAATTTTAATCTCTGGGGGGGGGGGAAATACAAATCTTGATGTAGAACTTGTAAAGTATGATGGAGTAAATAAAACTAAAATACTATTTCCAAGGATAAGTAGAATTTCATAAATAGAAAGACAAACACATGAAAAGTGCATGTACATATCTTCCCAGATACAACACAAAATGCACACTTAGAGTATTTCCCCCACACTCATGAAAGAGCTTTTTAATTAGATTGCCCTAAATATACGTTCCCTTTGATATGAGAATTTTTCATCTTATATTAACACTTTCACTGTCACCAGTAAAAAGCCACCTAACTTACAGTGGAATCTTTGGTGTGTTATGAAAACCAATTTTCACTTAAGAATCATAACAGTGTATCATTTAAATGTTTTAATGAAAGATAAAAAAGAATCTTCCCACTGCACAGATTTACAAGATGTATTTGTGTGTAGACAAAACAGAAAAATCAAAATGTAGCTCTTGTTTTATCATATAAAATTATGCTCTCACCTCCAAACAATAGGAAACACATGGGGAAAATAGGAACTTTCCAATCAAGAAATCTAGGAAACACTACCTAAGCCAAGTGATCAAAGTGACACCAGGAATAAGTGATGCTGACACTCTGTACTCCTGATAGGAGGCGAGAAGGAGGGAACATGGTTTCTGTGACATTCTTTCTCAAGCCTCAAAACTCAAGACTAATATTTACTCAAAATTAAGTTGAGGAATTCTTTTCTTTTTTTCACATGTTAAAAATTTCTATTTTTTCTAGAATTTTTTCAATTGGGATATAATTGTCCACAGTGTTGTGTTAGTTTCTGCTGTACATTGAAGTGAATCAATCATATGTATACATATATATCTACCCTCCCTCTTAGACCTCTCACTAACCAGTACCTCTTAAAAAGTGTCAAGGTCATATGAAAGAAGGCTAAGTAAAATACTGTCACAAGTCAGAGGACACTAAGACGTCATGATGATTCAGTACAATGTGATAACTTGGACTGAATCACTAAACAGAAAAAGGGACATTAGCAGAAAAACTTAACTCCAAACAAATTCTGGATCTTTCTAAATATTAATGTGCTAATACAGGTTTCCAAGTTTTGACAAATACCATGGCTAACGTTAAGGGGAAATGAGTAAGAGGAGGAAAGAAACTCTCTACTATCTTCACAATTTTTCTACATTAAAAAATAACTTCCCAAATACAAAGTTTACTTAAAAATAAATTTATTTTCAAAAAAGAGATTAAATTAAAATCTTGGTATCTATTTCTCTGTGTGTGTTAGTCGCTCAGTCATGTCTGATTCTTTGTGACCCCATGGACTATAGCCCACCAGGCTCCTCTGTTTATGGGGTTCTCCAGGCAAGAATACTGGAGTGGGTTGCCATTCCCTTCTCCAGGTGATCCTCCTGACCCAGCAATCAAACCTGGATTGCCCCCATGGCAGGCAGATTCTTTTACCATATGAGCCACCAGGAAAGCCCGGTATCTATTTCTGAATTACTTCAAATTGTAATTAAACTGCTGCAACAGAAGCAATCGTGTCCCCAGTTAAAGCATGAAAACAGAATAAAAGGTTAATTCTGAAGTGTTAATTTTGAATTAAAATTAGAAACATGAAATCTACTGCCTACATTGTAAAAACTATTCTGTTTATAGTTGCTTTCCTTCTGTTCTTAAACCATTTTGGCAATTTTATTGGACTTAGTTTTAGATGTCTTTCTGAAAATACCTTTTTTATTAATTGGCTATATTCTTATGGATGTGCATTTTACACAAACTTGAGCCAAATTGCTATGCTAGTTGTGTGCTTCAAAATGTGAAGGCACCTATTGCTACGACCATAACATGATAAGAACATATGTAAACTATACAGCAAACATAGGACTGTCACTTCGTTCATCAAATTATTTTGTTGTTATTATTTAGACACTAAGTTTTGTTCAATTCTTTTGTGATACCATGGACTGTAGCCCACCAGGCAGAATTTATTTAATACTTCCCCGTGATCCTTAAATATGCATTTCCTTTTTTAAATAGCCTTATTGAGATATAAGTCATACACTCTAAAATTCACCCACTTAAAGCGTACTTGAAAGTGGGTTTAATTATATTACTAGGGTTACACAGCCATCAACATGATCTAACTTTAGAATGTTTTCATCATCTAAAACAGAAACTCCAAACACAGTAACAGCCCCGCCTCATTCCACACGCTCCCCTTAGCCCAGATAGCCATTAATCTACTTTCTAGCTCTATAAATCTGCCTGTTCTGGATATTTCATATCAATGAAATCATGCAACAGGTGGTCCTTTGTGACTGGTTCCAATTAGCACAATGCTCTCAGGATTCATTCATCTTGTAATATGTAACAGGACAGCCTTCCTTTTTTATAGCCAAATAATATTCCACTGAGTGAGTATACTATGTTCTGTTGATCCATTTATCAGCTGATAGATTTAGTGGTTATTTTGAATTAGGGGCTATTATGAATAGAACTACCATGAATATTCATTCACATACAAGTTTTTGTGTGGACATATATTTTCATTGCTCTCATATGCATACCCAGAAGTGGAACTACTGTATCAAATGGTAACTTTATGTTCAACATTTTGAAGAACAGTCAACTGTTTCCCAGAGTGGCTGCACTATTTTACATTCCCTTCAGCAATACATGAGGTTTCCAATTTTTCCACATTCTCACCAACACTTGTCATTATCTGTCTTAAAACATGTATTTCAATACTTATAATTTCTCTTGTTCATTTTACTCCCTATTAAAATTGTTTGTTGTCTTCTGATCTCCTTTCCAAGGAAACACCTATGTTGCCAAACAACTCTATGAAACAACTTTTAAATGATACAAAATATACTAAAGCCATAATCCATCTTAATTCTATTATTTTCAAAGTGTTTTACTTCATTCCCCTCTGACTTCATCATTATCCTTCTTTCTTTCATTAATAATGACTTTCATGTGACTTTTCAAAAGAAAAATTCCCACTAAAGTAATTCTTAGCAAAGTAATCGTGGCATGCCTTTATATGGGTGTTAGGAGCAAAATTATTAATTTAGCCATGTTCATAGACTTCTCTTTTTCTCTAATCAAAGATAATTATGTGATTCAGTTTCTTATTGCTGCCCAGAACCCATTAATGAATCATAAAATAGAAACTGGAAGTTTTAAAGAGAGGACAGACGAGAACAGAGGGGTGGGGAAGCGTGGAGAGCAGCAGGATGGAACGGAATAAAATAGAAATGTTAGAGTCCAGTACGTTATTTTCTGATACTTTTCACTCATTTTATATGTTCAAGAAAGTTTGAAAGCCACAAATTTGATTATCTCTTACCACTTAAGCAGGAATAACTCTTTCCTAAATTAACTGAAAAAGATAGAAAGGGGAATATTATTTATAAAAGACAGATGGTGAAAAAGGAATTTGAAAAATTAATCTGAAAAGAGAAGAGCTGTGAGTTAGAAAAGCGAATTTAAAAAACTACTGATAGTGAGCCACATATTTAGGTTATTTTTATGTCTGCTAAAGGTCAGAGCAAATAAAGAATATATTTTTAATAATTTTGGACTGTAAACTTTGCCTCTTTCATCTCATTCTGCTCTGATGTTAAGAAATGAATTTCTAGGTTATTAAGAACTACATAATATATTCATACTTACAAATATATGCTAATTTATATAAATAGGTATTTATTATGATGGGAAAAGACTTAACAACTCTCTATGGAAAGGGAATTCGTCTTTTTAACAGATGACAGTACTTTACAGTTAAAAGCATAAACTCTGGAGTCAAGCAGATTTCAGCTAATTCAACTTTTACTTCCAGTTATACATTTTCCCAGGTAGACTGGGAAAATGTCTCAACCTATATAAGACTCAGTTTTCTTCAGAAAATCCATAAGTTGCTTTGAAAATCAAATAATAAAAGACATATTACAACAGTACAATATCCTAGAACCCAGCACATAGTATCAGTACATGGAAGCTATTTTATTTAAAATTATTTTATAAGTCTTAAAAGTATTTTAAAGCAGATAATCCAAATATATAGTCCATTTTAATCAAGAGAAAGTGAGTTGATACATTAGAGTATGTTGCTCCTGTAAGCAATCAGACAAGGACCAGGATCATTCAATGATTCAATCTTGATTACCAGTTTAAGTGGGTTTCCCTGGTGGCTCAGATGATAAAGAATCCGCCTGCAATGCAGCAGGCCTGAATTTGACCCCCGGATTGGGAAGATCCCCTGGAGAAGGGAAAGGCTACCCACTCCAGAATTCTGGCCTGGAGAATTCTAGGGATTTATAGTCCAGGGGTCACAAAGAGTGGAACACGCCTGAGCAACTTTCACTCACCAGTTCACGTAACTTCTATATTCATCATATTTTTTAATTGACATATGACAAGCAAAAAACCCAGATTGTTCTACGTGTTCCAATTTCCAATAATGAAAGGTGATTATAACTGAAATCAGCTCTATAACAGTCCACTGACAGCAAAGAAAATCTGTGTGCATCAACCAGGTAAAATTATAAGACATCAAGACATATACAGGAATAGGATACTGAAAACTCAGTTATAACTTAGGCTCTTTACATAACCTTGATTAAACTACAGTCGCTCAGTTGTGTCAGACTCTTTGCGACCCCATGGACTACACAGTCCATGGAATCCTCCAGGCCAGAATACTGGAGTGAGCAGCTCTTCCCTTCTCCAGGGCATCTTCCCAACCCAGGGATCGAATCCAGGTCTCCCACATTGCAGGCAGATTCTTTACCAGCTGAGCCACAAGGAAAGCCCAAGAATACTGGAGTGGGTAGCCTATCCCTTCTCCAGCAGATCTTCCTGACCCAGGAATAGAATCGAGGTCTCTTGAATTGCAGGCAGATTCTTTACCAGCTCAGCTACCAGGGAAGCCCCTTGATTAAACTGCATCACAACTCTAAAAGGTAAGCAGGTTGGCATAAATGCCATTTGTTAAATGTGAAGCAATTAGGTAAAAATGGAGATGGAAAGAGCTGATCAAGAAAGTCTAGGAAATCAACTGCAAATTAAAATATTGCAGTAACTCCTTTAAACTTATGCTCCTGTTATAACGCAGCTGAAGTCCCTTCCAACTAGTTAGTTCACCTAGAAAATGTCACTATCCAAGAACCTCTAACACTTGCTCACACAAGGGAATTACACACACGTAGAGAGGTTCCACTGTGACCTGGAATCCTCCCAAGCCTGCTGCAAAGAGGAGGCTTGAGACATCTCTAGATTATCTAGCAAACTGCATATTCCACTAGTATCTGGTTCTAATGATAAATAATTCATAGATCGGATGACCAACAGTAAATCTGCTATAAAACTTGTACCTAGTCCGATGTCTTGACACATAGTAGGTCCTCAACAAGTAAGGCAAGACATCTGGAACAGTGAGATCTATTGTCCTAAATAACAACACCTATTTAATTCTCTAAGAGAACTTTTTTTCCACATTCTAAAATAAAAATTGCTTCTTCAATTATTAGAAAAAACTATAAATATTCATTGTTTGTGGACAAAGGTTTGTATTAAATATTGGAAAACATCCATTTAAAAGAGGTATTAGATAAAAGGGCCATGCACTCAGACAGGGGGAAAGGAAGAGAAGGGATAAAGGGAAAAACAAAATTAAATTCATTGGATTCCACTAAAGAATGTTAAGGCACCACTGTATTTCTCCAAAAATTAATGAATAAAGAGAAAAAATAAAATTTATGCTACTATTCCTATTTAAATTGTATTTCACAGTAAATATAAGGCAGTTTGATAGAGGGAAATCTTACCTAATAAGTGCAAACAGAATGAAATGATTAGACTGCCACCATTTTACAATATTTAATAAATAACTGATTTGTGCAATCAGTAGCCTTTAATGAATAGTAAAACCAATAAGTGCAAAGTTTATGGGGAAGTTCAGACTGTTACCTCTCAGCATCTGGACCCAATTTAAACATCCCTAAAACAGAAACAAGCAGACACTGTGTACAGCTGACATGATGATGCATGAAGACACACAGCACCCGTATGGCTCATTCTTGCAAAAACACATGTCAATCTAAGTGTTTCTATCAACTTCCAGGCCACAGGGAACACGCAGACTAGGGGAATGAGCTAAAGACCTGGACAAAGGAGCAGCCAGAAAAATCTAAACTCCAAACGTGGGACTTTCTACAGGACAACTAACGATTGCTTCTATGAAATAACTGAATGGGAGATAGAAAAGATAGGAGGAGATGAAGACTGGGATGGGGGAAATTAAGAAGGGAGGAAGGAAAGGTGGAGGAATGGGGAGGGAAGGAGGAAGGAAGGGGAGAGAGAGGGGAAGATGGAAGACGTTGGTTCTTAGATCCCCAAAACCCAAGAGACTTCAAAGAGATTTAAAGAACACAACCACAAACAAGGTATGGATCCTGTCTCGAAACTGATTTGAAGAAACAATGGTTTAAAACACACACATATTTTTTAGACAAGTAAATGTGAGTTTGATATGAACTGAAAATAACCTTAAGTAAGTATTGCTCATTTTATTTGAAGTGATAATTAAATTGTATTTAGTGGTCTACTAATGATGGAGTGACAGCTTCAAGTGCTATACAGCTCTAAGCTAGCCACAACAGACGAAGACAGGAACCTCCAAGGGAGGAACCACATTTATTTTATTCTCCGCTGCGCCTTTAGTGCCTAACATGGTGCCCACACAGCTCACTCAGGGTTTATTGAGTGACTCTATCGAGGATAGTCTAGGAGCACATCTCAGAATCTTGCCTGGGAACTTTAACAAGTAAAATACAGCAAATAACAGAATGCTTTTGAGAACATGCAAACTGCTTAAAGTGGCTGGAATTTTATGCACACTTAGAAGAAAAATTAAAGATGTAGCTGAAGTAGCAAGGAGGAAGCAAATCATAACTATATTCCATATGTGACACTATGAACTTTGTGTTTTACCCCCTTGGTAGAGGGTAGTCACTGAAAAGGTCTGACTATACATAATTAGAATGAGGGTTTAAGAAGTTCACTCTAGAAGAGTTTTTCTATACCTGCACTGTTGACATTTTGGCTGGGAAATTCTTTGCTGTCTTGCTCAATGCAGAATATTTAGCAGAATCTTTAGTACCTTCCATATAGATGCCAGTACAAACCTACATGTGACAACCAATTAACATCTCCAGACACTAACAAATTTCACCGGGAAGCGGAGAGTAAAATTACCTCTAGTGAAGAATCACTGCACTGTAAGTTTTGTGAATCAGAAGGTGAAACTCAAGACAGGGAGATATATCAGAAGGCTACTCTACAAAGAGAATAAGAGCATGAACTAAAGCATCAGTGTGGGGAATGGAGGGAAAAAAATAGATTTGAGTGCGACTGGAGAGGTAAACACAGCATCCAATTACAGGTAGTGAATGAGGCTTAACAATGGGCAAAGATAATGCCCAGCTACCTTGACTGAGCAACTGCATAGTGGGGCTAGTCACTCAAACAAGGACTAAAGATGAGTACCTAATCACTCTCGGGGGGTAACATGGGGAACAACAACAGCAAAAACAATTCCTGAAACTGATTTTCTAAGAGAGGTAAGCAAGTCAACAAACACAGGAATAACCCAACTTCTGAGCGTGATGACTGCTCTACAAGGGGTGATGCTTGTGAAAATGTTTAAGGAATCAGAAGCTGGACATGGAAAGATTTATTAGTATCATACAGTTGGTTCCATCACACAGGCTTAGAATTGGGAGACCTGATCTTCGATGACAATTCTGCTATTACTTGGCTGTGTTACTTAGAAAGTTGGTCAGCCAGTTTAAGTCTCATTACCCCCAACTATGCCATGAGGATAATGAGTATTGAATAGGCTGTTATGAGTTTTAAACAAGAAAGAATTTGTGTGTGCATATCTGTGTGCCCATACATGTGTGTGAGTGTGTGTGTAATCTCAGTACAATGTCTGGAACAAATAAGCACTCAATAATAACCATTATCATACAATCATTCAGTTGTGTTGGGAGAGAGAGGGGGCTGGTGTTTAACAGCTTTTCTCAGCACTTCAGCTTTTCATGCCTTATGCCTTCAGCCAACAAGTTTTCATCACGTGCACACTCTGTGGTGGATACCATTCTAAGAGCCAGGGACCAAGCAGTGAGCAAGACAGACAAGGCTCCCGGCTTCAGCACCAAAGCTATTCCTGGCAGCTTCATCTTTCTCAGCAGCTGGGTCTTTCCACCTCATAGCATGTCTGGGCGCCTCCTTGACTGAAAATCAGCGAAATTCCCACCATGACTTTGAACCAGCCCATTTCAAGGGCAGTATGTAGCAGCTAAAAAGCTTCAGCAGGGTCAGAGGGTATTTAGAAGATTAGGCAGCTGTGTATTCCTTGCCAATCTATGATGATATTAAGCTGAAAGTTGCTTGAGAGAATAATTGGCTTGGTTCTATAGAAAACAATTGTGGTCAACAATGGCAGCCAAGCTGGAACCTTGCTTAAACTGCATCCTGGGTCCAGTTGTGCTCTAAACAATGACGCTCAGATCTCCAAAGCGGGAGCAATAGGAGAATGGCTGAGAATAGAGAGCTAATTAAAGCTGCAGACATCCTTGACTCGATGGGTTCCAGGAGCTAGAGGGGTTGCTAACTGCCATCCTACACTGGCTTCTGAGAGAGTGCTAGGTAAGGATCTAAGTCAGTGGTTCTCAACCTTGGTCGTACTGTAGAGTCACTTGGACAAATCCTAAAAGTAGGCAGGGCTGGGCCTTACCCTCATTTAATTGGATTGGGTGGGGCCTGGGTGTTAGTGTTTTAAAAGTTCTCCAGGTGATTCTAGAGTTTGTCACATCTTTTGAGATCTGCCTGTAATGCGGGAGACCTGGGTTCAGCCCTTGGGTTGGGAAGATCCCCTGGAGAAGGGAAAGGCCACCCACTCCAGTATTCTGGCCTGGAGAATTCCATAGACTACATTCCATGGGGTCGCAAAGAGTCGGACACAACTGAGTGACTTTCACTTTCACTTTGAGAACCATCAATCAGAGCAAATAATACTCAGTATGTGATTTCAACAGAAATGTTTGCAACAAGGGGAAGGTAGAAGAAATTAAAAGAAAAGCTGTAAGTTATATTTTATCCACTCCTCTCTGGGTCATCCTCAAATTATCATTACTTCTTTTAATCCCAAGTCTCCAAAGAAGAATAGTGGTTATTATTGAACTAACAATCAAGTTAACAATAATTCATATTAAACTAGTAACTATTTTTAAGAAGCTGCATTTTTTGATATATAGTTTAAATAAACACAAAGAAAAATATTAATCCATTTTTTTAATTGCTAAAAATAACTTAAGCCCTCAAAATTTATTTTCTTGATCTCTACCATCTTCCTTTCACACTTTGTTAAACCGAATGCCAGTTTCTACTTTAAAATAAAATAGGAGCTCTGTTTCATGCCTTGGAGAAGGAAATGGCAACCCACTCCAGTATTCTTGCCTGGAGAATCCCAGGGATGGGGGAGCCTGGTGGACGGCCATCTCTGGGGTCGCACAGAGTCGGACACGACTGAAGCGACTTAGCAGCAGCAGCTGTTTTGGAGGACAATTGTACCCAAAAGCAGCCAATTAAGAAGATACTGTAATCTTATAAATGATTGAGAAATTTGGATTGATAGAATTCCTTGAAATTGGAAATTTTAAAAATCATTTATATTTTAAATGAAACAAAAAATACAATTTCAGAGGCACTATTTTTCTGACAAAATTGCATGAAAACATTACAAGACACTGTTCACTTCATTTCTAATTCACTCAAAAGAAGAGATAATTTTCCAGTGATTCACATCATTTGCATTATATTTCAGCAAGCAATTACCCATTGTGATATTTGATGTCAGGTCTAGGATAAGATGGCTTCATTAAGTGCAGGAGATGTTTGAATGGAGACTACTTTTTGAGGTAAATATCAATAGACAGTTTCATGTTATAGCAATTAATTGCCCTACTCAACTTTATAAATAGATAATAAGGACTCTCTATGATAAAATATCATAGAGCAGAATAAACTGACCAGTCACTAAACCCATAGGTGACCAAATTAGTCAAATATTCAAATGATGACATAAAATGTGATTTTTACACACCAAATAGCCATCAGCCCTAACAACAACTGATATCAAGGTCCAATATTATTCTGAAATCAATTATTTATCTTAAAATAAAATAGAATATATGAGATACAAAGGCTTTTGTCTAAGCTAGAAACAATATTCTATCCCAAGTGCTGCCAAATAGTATTAAATAATTATAATGTATTAATATAACGCTTTCCATAGTGTTTTAATGCCTATATAATATAAAGATATTATTATCCCACTTTATAGATGAGGAAATTGAGGCTCAAAAGTGCTAAGTGACACACCCAAGGATGTTTGGTTAGAAAAGGTAGACATGAAATATAGAGTCAAATCTTGGCTTCAAATATAAAGATTTTGGTGTTCTAAATTGTACTTCCATGACTTCTAAAGAGTATTTATAAGTGTTTTAGCAAAAAGGCCAGAGAAGTACCTTTCTTTATTACTTCTATGGGATGGGAACATCATTCTTTCTAACTTATGGGGCCAGAAAAATAACTTTATTTTTAATTTTTTTCCAGGAGGAAAAAGTGGGCACGTATGTCATAAAAATGACTGAATTTGCTAAAAAACACTATTTTTAATTCCCATCGCTCTTCAGTCACATCTGTCCATTCAAATCAATACCACAAGGAGCTAACTCTACCACAGCACTCAAAGGATCTTCTTCATCATCAAACCTGTATTTCAGCTCCTTTCTAAAGTCTGCTTAGACAGACGCTTACAATTATTCAAGTAACTCCCCAAACCCCAGAATACTCACCAAAGTAATGACCTTTACACATCATTCATGGAACAGTTTACATCAGTGGATGATAATTCCTACACATCATTCAGACTAGGAATTATCATCTACTGATGCAAAGTACTCCAGGCCTGGCATGAAATAGGTACATCTTCATTAAGCTAAATTGCTATTCTCCTCATGAAGTGTTTTTGTGTTTGAGATGTCAATTCACATTTGTGTGAACATTTGACTAATCTAACCTCCCTTTATGCTAGAAGCTCATGAGGGTAGCAATGTACCTTTTTCTCTTTATATTTATACACCCAGAACAGAGCATGCTGCCTGGCATACAGTTGGCCCTTATCCTATCATGAGGTTTTTCATACAGTCCTTAGAATAATGGAAGCCTTTCAAGCCTACAGCAAGCACCTCAAGTGTTTACTGTCGTTGTTGGTTTTGAATCAACGAATCATTGACAACCTTGTCACAACCTGATGTAGCAGATAAGGAAGCTTTTACACTCTATATTTTTACCAGATTTTTTAACTTAGAGAAATAACATAAGTTGACCAAAAATACTTGGCAAGAATCTATTTTGCAAAGCCGTATCATAAAGATTAAATGAATCCAAATAAGATCTGATTAAAAGAAGGAAGATATATCTATCTTGGCACTTCCTAAAATATGAATCAAATCAGAAACTTGAGACCAGAAGGAGCAGACAAGCCCGCTCCCCTGAGTGTATCTCAGTCCTGACTAGCATCCAACTCCTTTATTCAGCATGGCAGACTGCATTTTTCAAAGATGGTGGCAACAATATTTTCCTTCCCACATGCTCATCTCCAAAGGGACTCACCCATTCCTCAAGTCCTAAGATCACCCCTGAAGGGTCAAATCAAATCCTCCTTCCCTTGACTCTGGGATTTCCTTAGTGGTATTTGTTGACCAATAGAATATGGCAAAACTGAAGTCATGAGACCAAGAAAGCCAGAGAAGGAATCCTACAGCTTTAATTTGGGCTTTCTGGAACCACCTAGCTGGAGGCAGACAACTCACAGAACGACGGGAGGTCATTAATAAACTACCAGTAATGTGTTAGTATGGAGAAGGAAATGGCAACCCACTCCAGTGTTCTTGCCTGGAGAATCTCAGGGACGGGCGAGCCTGGTGGGCTGCCGTCTATGGGGTCACACAGAGTTGGACACGACTGAAGCGACTTAGCAGCAGTAGCAATGTGTTAGTAAGTTTGAGAATGGTTTATTACACAGCAATAGGTAATTTGAAAATTCAGGAAAAACACATAATCCCTAATGTATATGTGGGTACTGAGCTAGCTTGTACTGTGTGTCACAAAATTGTTTGAGGTGAGGGTGGAGTTCAGAATTAGCTTAAGTATTAACTGAAAGTATCTGACAGCCCCAGGGAATCGCATCCTCATATTCTGTCCTCCAGCAACTTAACACATAGGTTGGTTACTTTCATGTGATGATTCTATAAACTATCTGCACATTAGGCCTAGAATGCTCAGCCCATCCCACCTCTTTCATTTAGCTGATCACTACTCAATCTCAGACTTATTAGTTCTCCTTTCTAACACTCATAACACCCTGTACTTCTCTGTTGCAATATTGTTCAGAATTCTAATTAATGAATTGTTTGTGTGATTATTAGCTTACTATGTATCTCAAACAATGCACTCTGAGAAATAAGCCCATGTGCTTGTTCATTACTACATTCCTAAGACATTCTAACATGACACATAATCAAAAAAAATGTTTGTGTCCAATTAATGTATAGATGAGATGTTACACTAAGTGGCCTTGAGTGGGAAAAGGAGGTCTTCCCTCAAATCTGAGGCTTCCTAATTTTGTTCTTGTCAAAGATAACAACTGTAGTATCAAAGGAGCTCTAAAAGTTCTAGCAAGATGATGGGGCTGGCTCTGGTAGGTAAGACTTCATGCAGTAAAGTATGGCTGAATGACGATGAATCAGGAACACAGCCAATATCATCAACTCCCAAGCGACCCCCTTACAAGCTGCCTGAAGACCTCAAATATACAACTCAGCAGCGTAAAGGGGAAAGTGCAGCCTTTGAAATCAGATGAATTGGGCAGATATAGTCACAGACTAGTTCCTCAAATTACTAGTTGTGTCATATTGGGCAATTTTCTTCTCTGAGTCTCATTTTCATGATACATAAAAATAGAAATAATGTATTTTCATGAAATCATAACGAAAATGAAATAAAATAATGGGTGGACAATGATTGCATTCTTGACATGCAATAACTCTCGGTTACTGAATGAAGTCCGTTCCCCTTCTTTTGGAACATGTTACCACCATTCTGTACTGTTTCCTCATGGAGAGCACATATCAATCCTCCACGAAAATAAAAGTTAAAACATGCATAAGTGTAAGAATATAGAGCACTGCTGACTGACTGTGGATCTACAGAACTGTAAGTCACTTATTAAAATGAAAGAAAAAAAAAAATGAAAGAAAATGTCTGTAAAGCCCCATTTAAGATGTAGAACCTGGCTAGCTAGAGGCTCCCTTCTACAATATTTTCAAAACACATCACCTTTTGCCTATGCATCTTTAGACTAAACCCAGGATTATGCTTCATGTTTGAAACTGCAAGTCAGAGAAGCAATTTATATTCTAGAGGAGAAAGAAATAATACTTTATACTTCACACTGACTACATATCTGATGAAAAAGAATAACAGCCTGTCAACACCGCAGAACCTGGAATTGACACGTACACTAGGAAGCTAAGTCATCTTCATCTTCCTTCTCTTACTACCAGTTGGCATAATCATATGAGAAAAACGCAAATGAGGCAGATACAGGAAGTATTGGGAGAAGAAAGTGTATCCCTTTGACTGGAGCATTACTCCTTCTGGATGATAAAGCTCTCCAAGCTTATCAAAATGTTGCTCTACTACGCTCACTGCTCTTGTCACTCAGTATTCCGTATTTTTGACTGTTTACAATGCGTAGTCAACCTAGCATTTTAAAAAAGAATAGATCTGAAAAGTGTTACAGTAAGAACATTTAAAACCAAGTAAGAACAGAAGGCAATGGCAATCCACTCCAGTACTCTTGCCTGGAAAATCCCATGGACTGAGGAGCCTGGTAGGCTGCAGTCCATGGGGTCGAGAAGAGTCAGACATGACCGAGTGACTTCACTTTCACTTTTCACTTTCATGCATTGGAGAAGGAAATGGCAACCCACTCCAGTGTTCTTGCCTGGAGAATCCCAGGGACGGCGGAGCCTGGTGGGCTGCCGTCTATGGGGTCGCACAGAGTCGGACATAACTGAAGTGACCTAGCAGCAGCAGCAGCAAGAACAGTTAACATACAAATATCTCAAGAGAGATCAGAAACAGAAGAGAGATCCTAGAAAAATGACATAAAATCGTCCTGAAATTGAAGAGCGAATTCAGCACTCAACTAAATTTTGAGATGGATTTTATAGTTCTCTTTGTGCGAGCAAGCTCATTTGAGAGGCAGATTTTGCTGGCACTAAATGCTGGGAAGAATGTATTCTGTGGATCCCTACAAGCAAAGGAGAAATTAGAAATAGGACAGAAACTACCATTTGAATATGGAATAGATCTTAATATGCAAGCATGCATGCTCAATTGCTTCAGTCATGCCTGGCTCTTTGTGACCCTATGGGCTATAGCCCTCCAGGCTCCTCTGTCCATAGGATTGTCCAGGCAAGAATACTGGAGTGGGTTGCCATTTCCTCCTCCAGGGGATTCCTCCTCCTGCATTTCCTGCAGCTCCAGGGGAACTTCCCGACCCGTGGATCAAACCTGCCTCTTTTACATCTCCTGCACTGCCGGGGCGCTCATTACCACTCGTGCACCTGGAGCCCCATCTTCTTAATACAGAATGGCCAAACTATCATCTTAGAGCCATTTCTTATATAACAATCTTTGATGATCACTTAGAACATAATAGCAAATAATTTCATGAAGCTTAAATACTATGTTATTTTCTGAAGGTACCTCCTGATGAAAATTTTGGGGAAAGCAATGATATATTCTCATTAGGTACTTTAGACCCATGTTTCCAAGATATTAGGAATTTCTAATGGGTAAAATCAGGGGGCAGTTGCCATGTGTTATTTTTGTCGGATAAACTTTATGTCTGTCATTGCAATAACCTCAAAAAGAAAGACTATTTTAAATGGCAAAATGATATAAGTTAAAGGATTAGTCCTTTAGTAAATTTTATAAAATGTATAAGATCACCTCATACATTTTTTTTTAAAGATTACCTCATACCTTTAATGTCCTCTTTTTTCACTATTTGCCACCAC
The DNA here is from genome assembly GCF_054371585.1 of Giraffa tippelskirchi. NCBI lineage: Eukaryota > Metazoa > Chordata > Mammalia > Artiodactyla > Giraffidae > Giraffa > Giraffa tippelskirchi. The sequence goes on along the minus strand of NC_137278.1, from coordinate 109,621,173 downwards.
CAGTGAAACCTTTGCCACAGAATAGTATCAGAACATAGACATTTGGGAATTACCCCTCAGACAACCTTCCTAAAATAAAGAGTCAGTCTCACAGGACCCAGGACTCAGAAGGGCCTCTCACTTGGGGGTTTAAGGCTCTGTGGTCATTACCTTGACCTTCTCAAAAATACAAAATGCCTACTGTTATTAGTTTGCTCTGGTCATCCCCAAGGGTTTCCCAGGTGGCTCAGTGATAAAGAAACTGTCTGCCAAGGCAAGAGGTGCAGGAGACGCAGGTTCTATCCCTGGATCGGGAAGATCCCCTAGAGAAGGAAATAGCAACCGACTCCAGTGTTTTTGCCTAGGAAACCCTGTAGACAGAGGAGTCTGGTGGGCTCCAGTCCATGGGATCACAAAGAGTTGGATACGACTTAGTGACTCAGCACACACGAGCACATCCCCAAATTATGTAGCCAGTCCTGCCTAAGATATTGTGAGCATCTTATACGTTTTAAAGTAACTTGCCCAGCAGTCAATTCACAATTTCATTTCAAGTGAGTGCCCAAAGGACAAACATAATACTGTCCATTGAAAAGAGAATGAAAGCCTTCAGAAACATGAGAGGAAAGTGACAAGCAGACATTGCACAGTAAAAACTGTGGCATCTAATGCCACCCAGATCAAAGGTTATTTCAGCTCTCAACAGGTTGCAGAGATGCCTTGGGAGAAAAAGTTAACATTTTTCTGAAGGAATAAAAGTCTGAATTGCTCAAGTCATAAGACAAGTACTAAGCTGAGACTGCACAGATCCATATCGGGAAATGTTGCATTGGGCCAGGGAAATGTAAATATCTTTTGTTCTCACTCTCTAGCACACAACACTACCCCTTGAACGGCCTGCCAGAATGAGCCCCAAAAGAGATACTCAAATTGTCTTCCCAGCTCTGCCTCTGAGAATTATTATTTAATTGTATCCATGTGTATTTGGACAATTTATGCCCCAAACCAGCCCCAACAGTTGACACAGTTAAAGCACAAATGTTTTTTCCTGACAAAAATTAGCCTAAGTATGATACGACTTTGGAGCAAAATCGATAGGTAATTAAGCCCAGTTGTCTCTGACACTTAAGAGGTGTACAACCCCAAGTAAGGGGTCTTCCCTTATGTCCCTAAACCTCACTTTGCTCTATCTAGTGGTGGTGACTAAGTGGACATTCTAATTTAATGGCTAAGAGCAGGCCCTCTAGAGTAATCCTGGCCCTGCCACTTACCGATTATATAATTTTTGTCAAGTCATTTTATGTCTTTGTCTCAGGAGTACCTACTCATTAGTTTTGGACCCAAAAAGATCTATTAATTGGGTATCCCACTATAACTCTTACTGACTCCCACTGTACTGGGAGTGCGTCCCAACATCACCTTTGTTCCAAGGCTACAGGGAGACCCATCAGGCTGACTCAGATCTTGCACTGTCGGCCCTACTACAGATGTCAACTAACATGCCCGTATCGTCCCCCAGTTTCTCATTCTCCAGCATCCAAACAGAACACACATACATTGAGACCACTGACCCTGGACAAGTCAGTCAGCCCCACATGCATCCACTCTGACGAAACAGGATGTCCCTGACTGGGCCTGGGCTGACGGTTGGGTGTGTGTAGCATGTGATGGACTTCAGTTCATATATTTATAGATAGAGATTACTGTTCTCTTGGATTTAGGTCATGTTGTATTGAAATTACCCATGCCTACCTGCCACTGGAGTGTAAATTCCTTCAGGACAGGACAGTGGCTCTTTCATCGGCTTTGTTACACCAGCACTCATCATACAGCACACCTACCTCACGTGGACTGCAGTTTAAATTTCTAAGTGACTAGTAAAATGCTCAATCCAAAGACTCTCAATAGCTAACAGTGTTCTTAAATTATACCTACCTTTTCTTCTCCACAAAGTAAGTTTCAAGCCATTAATTTTTGTGTTGAAGTATCTCACTTGATACTTAACTCTGTGAACATTGTTAGTATGTTATATGGGATCCCAAGGTGGCTCAGTGGTAAAGAATCCAACAGCAATAAAATGAACATCACGAGAAAGTGAGCCACATAAATTTTTCAGTTTCCCAGTGCAGAGAAAAGTCAATGTTTACATTTTACTGTGGTTCTTCCCTAGTAACTCAGACAATAAAGCAACCACCTGCAATGCAGGAGACCTAGGTTTGATCCCTAAGTTGGAAAGATCCCCTGGAGAAGTAAATGGCAACCAACACCAGTATTCTTGCCTGGAAAATTCCATGGACACAGGAGCCTCGTGGCCTACAGTCCATGGGGTCACAAAGAGTCAGAGACGACTGAGCAACTAACACACACACACTATACTGGAGTCTATTAAGCAATAGCATTATATCTAAATAAACAATGGGCAAAACTGAATTTAAATATACTTTATTGTTAAAAACTAACCGTCATCTGAGCCTTCGGCAAGCTGTCATATTCTTGCTGCTGGAGGATCTTGCCTCAATGTTGATGGCTGCTGACTGAGCAAGGTGGTGGTTGCTAAAGGTTGGGGTGGCTATGGCAATTTCTTAAATTATTGTCTTAAAATAAGACAACAATCAAGTTTGTCATACTGATGGACTCTTCTTTCACTTGAACACTTAGAGGCCAATGCAGGGCTATTACCTGGTCTAATTTCAATGTTGTTGTGTCTTAGGGAGTAAGGTAGCCTGAGGAGAGGTAGAGGGGTGGGGAAGGGCCCATCATAGAGCAGCGAGAACGCGCAACGCCAACCAGTTCAGTATGCTGTCTCAAACAAATGCGGTCCGCGGCACCCAGGACATCACAATAATTGCACTGAGATCACTGAGCACAGATCCCCAAAACAAATATAAACACAATTTAAAACCTTGAAATATTTTGAGAATTACCAAAATATGACAGAGACACAAAGTGAGCAAATGCCGTTGCAAAAAAGGGACCAGTAGACTTACTCGATCCAAGGTTGCACAAACCTTCCATTTTGCAAAAACGTAGCATCTGCGTATCTGTGAAGCACAATAAAGCAAAAGCACAATAAAACAACCCATTTTCTTGATAAATAACTGCTGGATGAACAAGTGAATAAGTGACTGAGGACCTTGCAATCTGTTCTATCATCTCCTATCCCATTCATTGCAGATGTGGCTAAGAATTTATAACAAGCCAGCAATTCTAAATTCAGAAAGACGAAAGCGCACAGACAGACCTGTAGGAAAGGCACGCTTAACTCCAGACTTTATGCACATTCCCACCCTTGCAGGCAAGTGCCATTTGTTTTTGCAATAACTCCTTAGAGTAACCAAGCCAAGAGAATTCCTCCAGGGCTTATGCAAAATTAAAAGATTCAGCTTCTAAGGTGCAGTTATAAAGGGAACTTCTAGTTTGTAACATGGAGTTAAAAATCTCTGGCACCCCATCATCTTCACTTAAAAGCTCAACTGAACAAATCTTCTATTTGATATATTTCAACTCTAGTAAATTACCGTGAGTTTATGAAGTTCTAATAAATGGCAAATAGGTGGGGAAACTGTGGAAACAGTGGCTGACTTTATTGTGGGGGGCTCCAAAATCACTGCAGATGGTGGATTACAGCCATGAAATTAAAAGATGCTTACTCCTTGGAAGGAAAGTTATGACCAATCTAGACACCATATTAAAAAGCAGAGATATCACTTTGTCAACAAAGGTCTGTCTACTCAAGGCTATGGTTTTTCCAGTGGTCATGTATGGATGTAAGAGTTGGACTATAAAGAAAGCTGAGTGCCGCAGAATTGATGCTTTTGAACTGTGGTGTTGGAGAAGACTCTTGAGAGTCCCTTGGACTGCAAGGAGATCCAACCAGTCCATCCTAAAGGAGATCAGTCCTGGGTGTTCATTGGAAGGACTGATGTTGAAGCTGAAACTCCAATACTTTGCCACCTGATGCTAAGAGTTGACTCACTGGAAGAGACCCTGATGCTGGGAAGGATTGAGGGCAGGAGGAGAAGGGGACGACAGAGGATGAGATGGTTGGATGGCATCACCGACTCGATGGACATGGGTTTGGGTGGACTCTGGGACTTGGTGATGGACAGGGAGGCCTGGCGTGCTGCGGTTCATGGGGTCGCAAAGAGTCGGACACAACTGAGTGACTGAACTGAACTGAAGTGAATAAATGAAGACATCACATACACATGGATAACAATCATAAAGGAACTATGTAAAAATGTTAATGGTTTCTAATTCTCTCGGTTTTCAATTGCTTTTCCCCCAGCTTTCAAAAGTACCAATTCCCTCAAAATGAAGCTTTGGTTATATAGTGCTTCTCAAACTTCAGTCACTTCAGAATCACCCGGAGGACTGGCTGAACACACATGATGGGGACTTTCCTGGCTGCCCAGTGGTTAAGAATTTGCCTTCCAAAGCTGGGGGTGTGAGTTTGATCCCTGGTCCGGAAGCTAAGATCCCATATGCATCACAGCCAAAAAACCAGAACATAAACAGCAGAAGCAATATTGTAACAGATTCAGTAAAGACTCTAAAAATGGTCCACATCAAAAAAAAAAGTTGAAAAAAAAAAAATACATGGCTGGGTTCCAGCATGTGTCTCTCATTCTGTAGATCTGGGGAGGCATCCGCATTTCTACAAGTTTTAAAGGATGCTAATGCTACTGGCCCAGGAATTACCCTTCTCAAAACACTGGCATAAAGCAGAGGCAGTACTGAGGCTGCACAGCATAACAGTTAAGAGCACCAACTTAGGACCAGACATGTAGGTGAGCATTAGAATTTCCCAATTGTATTAAATTTGGCAGATTAGCGGTAGTCTATCTTCCTTCGAATGACTTTTCCATGTTTGGAGGTATGCCCATGTCCCCATTGTTGATGTTAAACTGCAGCCAGATCCCAGACATATGACCTGTGCTTCACTCATCAGATGCACCCACTGAGCCATCAATTCACAGGCGAGCAACTAGTGGAAACAAGTTCTCCAAGCAGCTTCCATATTGCTGGCACTGGGAATGGTAGGTGTTGGTAGGCATCCAGTTTCCTGAGGCCTCAGGGGAGGCAAGGTCAAGTTCCTGATGCTCAAGAGGCATCAATACAACAAGTTCAAGTTTCTAGCATTAATAGCTGGGTGCATCAGCTTCCTCAAAAGGCCAGCTAAGCAGCTTGACTTGAGTCAGTGTCCCAGAAAATTAAGCCCTGAGTCCAAGTTCTAACTGCTCAAATGTTCTCTGGGTCACCCAGTACCCTGTAGTTAACTCCTTCCTGCCAAATGCATTTTGAGGTTTATCTACGAACTCAATAACATCCACATTCTATTACTGTGAACCTATAAATATCAACATAGCCTCAATTTTCTTCATTGTAAAATGAAAATACTACGAAATGGAGAGTGAGTCCAAAAAAATTTACATAGTGTGGATTAAATATATATTCTGAAAGACAGTTTTAACTTCAAACACTATGTTTTGTCACAAAACTAATTTCAAGACACTTAATAATCTTACAAAATATAGTAATGGGTAACTTTTCACAAACAAAAAATTCCTTTAACTGATGTCAGCTAGCCAGGAAAAAAGAACTAATGTTGAAGTATTCTTTTTCTCTCATTTTTCCTCCTCTTAGGATTTTGCATATTTGCAAATGAAATATTCAATATATCAAAATGAAAAACAGTGATTACTAAACTGCCTGGGAGAAACAGAAGACAGTATGTGAGGTGATATTTCCAACACACAGACTTTCCCTAAGCTATGCCGGTAAGAGAAACAGAGAGAAACCAAAATGTGCTTTTCTGCTTCTACTTTTTCCATAGCCCCAAGAAGATGTCATGGCAAAGCTGTCACATCTAATCTTATCTTACATTCCTAGATGCTGTTTACTAACCTCTTATTTTTTTTTTTTATTCAGCTGACAAGCTGACAAGCACAAATGCAATTTCTAGTTTTGACTGCATTTCCTTTTTCCTTCCAGTCTCTTCCAACAGTATAGATGCTGTTGTCAGATAACCTCCCCACCTGAAGCCGTGTGACTGATATCCGGCGCAAAGTAGCAGGCTGGACCGTACATTCATCAACCATCTTCAGTCCCCTCCCACCTTGTCATTCAAAGGCTAAGTTCCTCGAGGCCATGGCACTTTCAATCAAGGCCCAGGACACACAGTTAAATTGTCACAGGCCTATATTTTAAGAACACTGAAGCTGGGAGAGATTTTGTACATTTTGCCACAATCACACACCAAGTACTGGCAAGTATTACAAACAGGATCTGACCTCAGATTTCCCTGACTCCAACAGTTCCAAATATTAACCATTTTATAATAGTTTTTTTTGCAAAGCATGTGAAATAGGAATTATATTTATTCTGTATACCCCTTGAAAGCTTGACATTAAAACTGTTTTAGAATACAGTAAATATTTACTTAAATACTAGTCACGTCAGTTCACTCAGTCATTGCCAACTCTTTGCGACCCCATGAACTGCAGCACGCCAGGCTTCCCTGTCCATCACCAACTCCCAGAAATTACTCAAACTCATGCGACAGAGTTGGTGATGTCATCCAACCATCTCATCCTCTGTTGTCTCCTTCTCCTCCTGCCTTCAATCTTTCCCAGCATCAGGGTCTTTTCCAATGAGTCAGTTCTTCGCATCAGGTGGCCAGAGTATTGGAGTCTCAGCTTTAACATCAGTCCTTCCAATGAATATTCATGACTCATTTCCTTTAGGATGGACTGGTTGGATCTCCTTGCAGACCAAGGGACTCTCAAGAGTCTTCTCCAACACCACAGTTCAAAAGCAGCAATTCTTCGGCACTTAGCTTTCTTTATAGTCCAACTCGCACATCGTACATGACTACTGGAAAAACCATAGGTTTGGCTAGATGGACCTTTGTTAGCAAAGTACTGTCTGTGCTTTTTAATAAGCTGCCTAGGTTGGTCAAAACTTTTCTTCCAAGGAGCAAGCGTCTTTTCATTTCATGGCTGCAGTCACCATCTGCAGTGATTTTGGAGCCCCCCAAAATTAAGTCTCTCACTGTTTCCATTGTTTCCCCATCTATTTGCCATGAAGTGATGGGATCAGATGCCATGATCTTAGGTTTCTGAATGTTGAGCTTTAAGCTAACTTTTTCCCTCTCCTCTTTCACTTTCATCAAGAGGCTTTTTAGTTCTTCTTTGCTTTCTGCCATAAGGGTGGTGCCATCTGCATATCTGAGGTTACTGGTATTTCTCCCAGCAATCTTGATTCCACCTTGTGCTTTATCCAGCTCAGCATTTTGTATGATGTACTCTGCATATAAGTTAAATAAGCAGGGTGACAATATATAGCCTTGGCGTACTCCTTTCTCAATTTGGAACCAGTCTGTTGTTCCATGTCCAACTCTAACTGTTGCTTCTTGACCTGCATACAGATTTCTCAGGAGGCAGGTCATGTGGTCTGGTATTCCCCTCTCTTGAAGAATTTTCCACAGTTTGTTGTGATCCACACAGTCAAAGGCTTTGGTGTAGTCAATAAAGCAGAAGTAGATGTAGTCACGAGGGCATCTATTAGAATCCCTGCTTTGATAAGTGGCTAATATTTTAATACTGATTCTTTAAAAATCCAACTCTGAGGCAAATATTATGGACTGAGGCTTGAACAGAAGGGGCAACTCCAAGGCAGCTAAGCTGAGGAGGAAGGGGAAAAAGCAGAGAAGGAGGGAAAGAAAATACAAGGTGGGGTTATTATGAAGTTGACAAGAAAAATAGCCAGTGGCTCAGGTACATAGAGAGGAGGTCCTCAGAGAGGCCACATGGAACCACCGCAGCTTGGGACAATCAGGAGAGAATTTTATCTACACACTGCTTCCTGTCATATCTTCCTCACTGGTCAGAGTCCGCCCCCTGTTATGTAATCCTCTAATACTTTCTGTTTTCTTTATCCTGCCCTCTACCTCACTAAAGGGACAGAAGCCAGACCCTATGCATCTTGGGACCACACTTCCCCTAAGACAGGAAGCTGTGAGAGGACCTCTGGAGGGAGTCTTGTCAGTCTGGCCCTGGGGGTTGGCCTTGGGTGTGAACCACTATGGTTGGACCTTGCTCCAGAAAAGGAGTTGTTAGGAGATGCAATGGTGGCAATGGTGGTGCGGCCATCCATCAGGCAAGTTACCAAGGACTGGGGAGACACAGCTGGATCTAGAACCGTGGCTTAGACAGAGTTGCTTTTGCTCCTTCCAAATTTAATGGTCTGTGATTCAAAATATTAACAGTGGGGTTAATGATCTGTTGAAGAGTGAACAGTAAGTTAGCAGAAGTTTGAAACTTGAAACTCCCAAGAGCTCCTCTGCTATGCTTTCCACCACAGCATAGCTTCCTTAAAGCTCTGTTAGAATCCTCTTGGATCCTCAGAGTCCTTCAGACCACAGGGAGCAAACAAATACCTAGAAGGTCCAGACAGGTACCACGGACTAGTAAACCATGCCAGTTATTTGCATGTTGAACCACAACAAAACATCCTTTTTTTTTTTTTAAGCATTTTGTCTTTTGTCTTAAGTTTCCAAATTTTAATAGAGAAAAGAATTCAGAAATATTTATTTACCATAAGAAAAATAATACAAGTGTGATGATACATGAAAACTGACCACGGTAGGCTAGGACAAGCTCACACCATGCTGTCTGAGCATCTTCCCTAGTCTGTGTTCAACGACTTCACCAGGTAACCTGAAATTGGCCATGGTGGAAAATCAAATGCTACAAGTCTAGGTTTTTTCACAGTCTGCAGAGCCAAGAAAACACTGATCAGCATAACCCTGCATATGACCTCACTTTTAGATGACAGAAAGCTATGGGGCCTGTAGACTAGGGAACACATACACTCCTTTAAAGATGACAGTAAGATCGACTGAGTCTTAGAAAAATATCACCACATAAGAAGCTAGGCTCAGCATGGTTGACCTTCCAAATATTCCCAGAAGTGAAAAATGCAAGTATTTAAATTAAAACCTCTAATTTTTAAATGTCAGCTTACTTTTCCCTGCCCCCACCCAAACATCTCCCTAAAACAAACTGGGACTCTTTGTCTCAAGTTTGCAAATTCCAGTTTAAACCATGGATGATCTCAAAGGGCCGCATGCTACACATCTTCAACTAAATAAACATCAATATAAAAGATCTGATTTGCATTTTTCTTTTCTCAAAAAAGTAGCAAAAGATAGTGCATGGATTTATTCCATATCAACTATCCCTTTATTTAGCACAGCAGCAGCATCATTTGGCATTTATCTGGCTTCCAGAAATGCACTGACCTAACTAGGGGCACTGTGGAACTAAAATCTTAACACTTTCTCTTCTAAATTCCTGTGTTGGGCAAACTTTATCCATATTACTTTACAGAGTTCCAGATGACTTGCAGGCTGCCCATTTTAACATCACCCTTTACTTGAGCAGGTTCCCAGTAGGATAATTGGCGATACATGAAGTAATTTTTTTAATCCTGTTTTGTTATCCAAAAATGACAACAGGATGCAAAACAGGGAAAAACTCTTGTTTCCAGATCCTAATTTTGTTCTATTGGAAATGCCATTGGTTACAAGGACGTAGTGACATGTGAGAATCTCTTATAAGATCCACAGGTACGTCTACAGGGCAGATACAGAAGGGCGGGTCCCTGCCTTGTGGCTGGAGCTGCAACGTGCCTAGTTTGCCACTGTGTGCAACTTAGTTTGGCATATTCTATGGTGAAATTTCTTTTTTGCTTTAATTTGACAAGAATGAAAGACTGCCCTTTTTAAAAGTAAAAAGGACATGGAAGCAACCTAAATACCCATCAACAGATAAAGAAGATATGGTACAAATATACAATGGAATATTAATCAGCTATCAAAAAGAATCAAATAATGCCATTTGCAGCAATATGGATGGACCTAGAGATTATCATACTAAGTGAAATAAAACAGAGAAAGACACACACACACACATATATATATATATCACTTATATGTGGAATCTAAAAAAAATGACACAAGTGAACTTATGTACAAAACAGAAACAGACTAAAAGACATAGAAAACAAATTTATGGTTACCAAAGGGGAAAGGTGGAGGGAAGGGATAAATTAAGAGTTTCAGATTAACACATACACAATCCTATATATAAAACAGGTCATCAACAAGGGCACAGTACAGGGAACTCTACTCAATATTGTGTAATGATTCTGTAATTTTCCATCTGGGAAAAGAATCTGAAAAAGAACAGATATATGTATATGCATAACTGAATCACTTTGCTGTACAGCTAAAACTAACACACATTGTAAATCAACTATACTTCAATATAACTGAAGGACTTAAGGACTACCGTATATAACTTAAGGACTACCATATGATGTTTTGAAAAGATTACTCAGTTCAGTTCAGTCGCTCAGTCGTGTCCGACTCTTTATGACCCCATGAATCGCAGCACACCAGGCCTCCCTGTCCATCACCAACTCCCGCAGTTTACCCAAACTCATGTCCATCGAGCCAGTGATGCCATCCAGCCATCTCATCCTCTGTTGTCCCCTTCTCCTCCTGCCCTCAATCCTTCCCAGCATCAGGGTCTTTTCAAATGAGTCAACTCTTCATATCAGGTGGCCAAAGTATTGGAGTTTCAGCTTCAACATCAGTCCTTCCAATGAACACCCAGGACTGATCTCCTTTAGGATGGACTGGTTGGATCTCCTCGCAGTCCAAGGGACTCTCAAGAGTCTTCTCCAACACCACAGTTCAAAAGCATCAATTCTGCGGCACTCAGCTTTCTTTATAGTCCAACTCTCACATCCATACATGACCACTGGAAAAACCATAGCCTTGACTAGACGGACCTTTGATGACAAAGTAATGTCTCTGTTTTTTAATATGCTATCTAGGTTGGTCATAACTTTCCTTCCAAGGAGTAAGCATCTTTTAATTTCATGACTGTAATCCACCATCTGCAGTGATTTTGGAGCCCCCAAAAATAGAGTCTGCCACTGTTTCCCCATATGTTTGCCATGAAGTGATGGGACCAGATGCCATGATCTTAGTTTTCTGAATTTTGAGCTTTAAGCCAACTTTTTCACTCTCCTCTCTCATTTTCATCAAGAGGCTTTTTAGTTCTTCTTCACTTTCTGCCATAAGGGTGGTGTCATCTGCATATCTAAGATTATTGATATTTCTCCCGGCAATCTTGATTCCAGCTTGTGCTTCTTCCAGCCCAGCCTTTCTCATGATGTACTCTGCATATAAGTTAAATAAGCAGGGTGATAAAATACAGCCAGAAAGCTAATTAACATATCCATCTTCTCATATAACTTTTGTGTATGGGTGGGTGGTAAGTACCTGAAATCTACAATCTAGCAAATTTCCAATATTTAATATAGTATTATTAACTATAGCCAACATGTTGTATATTATATCTCTAAATTTATTCATCCTACATAACTGAAATTTTGTATCCTTTGGTCATTATCTCCCCATTTCCTCCACCTCCCCACCTCTGGCAACCACCATTCTACTCTCTGGTTCTATGTATTCAACTTACTTAGATTCCATATCTGAGAACATGTAGTATCTTTACTTATGTGTCTAGCTTATTTTACTTAGTATAATGACCTCCAGGTTCATCCATGTTGTCACAAATAGCAGGATTTCCTTTTTAAAGCTAAATAATATTCCAATATATTATAATGATGGTGGTGGTTTAGTTGCTAAGTCGTGTCTGACTCTTGCGACCCCATGGATGGCAGCCTGCTAGGCTCCTCTGTCCATGGGATTTTCCAGGCAAGAATATTGGAGTGGGTTGCCATTTCCTTCTCCAGCGGATCTTCCCGACCCAGGAATAGAACCCGGGTCTCCTGCAATGCAGGCAGATTCTTTACTGACTGAGCTATGAGGGAAGCCCTATTATAATGATAATATATCTTATATACATTTATGTGTATATATAATACATATATACACATATATAGTGATATATATGTATATTGTCACAATTTCTCTATTCAATGACAGATACAGGTTTTCACATATTGAGTATTGGGAATAATGCCTCAATATAAATAGGAGTGGTCTTCCCGGGGGCATTAGTGCTAAACAACCCTCTTGCCAATGCAGGAGATGTAAGAGATGCAAGTTCCATCCCTGGGTCGGGAAGATCCCCTGGAGAAGGGCATGGCAACCCACTGCAGTATTCTTGCCTGGAGATCCCCACAGACACAGGAGACTGGAGGGCTCTAGTCCATAGGGTCACACATGGCCGGACACAACTGAAGCGATGAAGCACATACGCACACAGGCAACTATGGCAGTGCAGGGATCCCTTCAAGATACAGATTTCATATCCTCTGGGTATACATTCAGAAGAGTTACAAAAAAGTGACTCTATCCCTAGAATTGACATTTATGGGCAGGCTATTCCTTTAATTTCTGATTCTATTCTTTCTCTGAATTCTCTCTGCTTCCACAAAAGCCTCCTAGTGGGAGGTCTTGCTGTCAGGTCTTCCATATGTATACGTAGTTCAGTGGAATTTCTCAAGAAGCACAGCTGATGGCATCTGGAAGTCTCCCACTGTAGGGAGCTGCATGGTGTTGAGCAGAACACACAGGAAATGTGGATGCAACTGCTTGAACAATTGGATGTAGGGGAAGCATTTCTCCAAATTCTATGCCAACCTTATAAAACTTGGTTTAGTATAAATCTTAATTTTCTTCAATACATACTGTCTGGCAGTCCACAATGACTTTGGAGCTAATTTTCTGAATTTATATTTACCATTCGCTTGCTACCTAGACAGTAGAATTTGGTAACATCTCTCAACTTTATAATGTCAAGCTATGTGATTGTGTATGTATGTATGTGTACAGACACACACACACACACACACACAGAGTTCTGAAAAGTCTGGAAACATAGGAAAAGCTTACTTGAAAATAGTTTGTTAGTTACGTTTTAAATATGATATCCTCAGTGCATTTTACATCAACTCCTAGAAAAAATTTGGGGTAAAGTGTCTCTAAGATTAAAGCAATGGGTGCAACTGTTAATATACTACAGAGTGACGAAAAATGTGTAAAGAGAAATGTAATATTACCTTTTCTAATGAACAGTTATTCAGACCTTGAGTACAATCGATATGTTTTCTCTCATTCAGTGAAAGAAAAAAAGGATAAAGTGATCATACATTTTTTTTGTCTCAATTAGAAGGAAAATGATGCTATCCAAAATTAAATATTTTCAGTTCTTTTTCTACAGCGGGACACACAAAGACAATATGCTTAAAGCACTGCAAAATGGACACAAATTCAATTGGCTTGAGTAAACAACATCCAAAATCTAGCATCACTACTATTTTTTCCTTAAACTTGTGAGTAACCAGACACAGACAGGAAGAAATAGGAGACAATAAATAAAGCAAATGAGCTATTCTCAAATGCAAATATTTTGGCTCAAGTTGAAAGATTATATTGTTTATAGACATACGATACACTAAAACAGCAAAACCAATATTCTCTTAAAATATACCACATGCTGGGTAGAAAATATGTAATCTATTCAAGCATTGAGCAGAAAAATATTTTCCCATAGCACACAACCACGTGTATGAGGAAGATTAATAAATATTACTTTGAGAAGGCTGCTGGGGAGAAAATTTCCTACTGGGAAATTTTATTATCCAGAGTAAGATACATTGATTACCAACTTTCATTAATCTTATTTATTAAGACTACTTTATATTCTACTCAGATTCTGTTTACCAAGGAAAATGGAAGGAAAGAAATTCTCATTGCACAGACTTAGACATTACAGACTGCATGAACAGTTTTTGCATTTTGTGGTTTAGATCACCATTTAAACATTATGCACATTACCAGGTGACATCAGGCTCTCTGACCAGGGTGGGAAGAAGAGTTTGTCTACTGCTCCATCAGAGGACAGTTATTTCTGTGTACCAGGAAATCTGAACTTATTTACCTTTGTTATGATTAACAGAAACGTACTTTGTTATGAAGCTCTTAAAATTTATAGACTTTATTGGCACACGTTTTCTTTCTTGAAATACTAGCGGTAAAAACAACACTGCTTTACCATCCATCGCTGGGTATCATCAGTCAAATATGTAAATAGAGAGTAGGATGACTGATGTATCCATGTCATATTAGGCAATTCAACAAGTCTTCATCTCCCAGAAAATGCTGAGTTTCTGGTCGAAGAGAGACTTGCAGCTGGAAGCAATATGTAAACAAATCAAAGAAATAACCCAAATCAAATAATCTCATAGTATACCTTAAACTTATACAATGTTGTATGTCAATTATTTTGTAATAAAGCTGGAAAGAAAGAAAATGAAAGAACCCCAAAGTTAATGATGTACCACTATAAAAATTAGTGGGTATAAATGACTCTAGAAACTTCTGGATATAAGAAGCTGGATCAATTAATGCTGAAGAGGGTTGTCACAGGTTATACATAAGAACATTCTTGTTGGGGTCTCAGAAGTGTCAAGGGCTAGAGAAGAAACATATGCTCACAGTGCAGAAGGAAAAGTGAACCAAGGTTTTGCTGAGAACCTTCAGGACAGAGTTTCAGAAGAAAGTACTAGATCCCTGATGGATTCTTTTATCAGAAGGAAGAAAACGAGTGTTTGAGGGGCAGGGAGAAGGCAAGTGTGATACTGCCAGAGCTTTTGACAGTAGCCTTCCCTTCTGCCTGGCCCAGAGAGAAAAGCACCACTTTCCTTTCCTGTAGGAACTGTCTGGATTCAGACTTCTCTGGTTGTACTCTGTTACAACAATATTTTCTATAAAAATGAGAGTCCAAACTACTAAACTCCTAATAAATCAATACCCACACAGACTGTCCATCTGTCTAAGTATTGCCTTATTTCATATGTAGCTACCCACTTCCCTTTCCAAGACATTATTTACTTCACACACACACACATACACACCATACAAAGAGAAGAAGAGTCAGCAAAAGAGATACTGTGATGGTATCATATTTATTAACCAACCCCATCCCCTTAATGCCTACCTTGAAGCTAAGTTCCTGTCCACAACCCACATTCCACAAACTAATAATCCACATGAGCTACAGGAAAGGCCCTGCCACATCTGCTCCTGGGCTTCTTTGAAACCTGCAAATTCCAATGTAGCAGCACCGCCATTGTTATGTACTTCAAATCCATTCAACCCCAGAAGATCTTAGTATTTGTATACTCCCCTGTGTATGTGTGTGTCTGTGTAGTATAAGGGCTCACAGATGCTTTTTTTTTTTTGTAATACAAGTGCCTGACTTAAGCTTTGATTGCCCAGGCTTTCATTTCAAGGAGGCATCCACTCCAAAACTGGCTATCTTACAGAAACACATTGCCAGCCACTAGACTAGATAAAGAGACAGGCCATCTCCACATAGCAGGCTCCTTTGTTTTAGACATCTTGGCTGATTTCAACAACTGATTTGGATTATTTGCTTTTTTCCTCTTACCACTCTTTACATTTCTGCTCTATGCTTTAAATTCACCAACAAAGAATGCACCCTAGAAATCCTAGGGCCCCACCCTCCACCCCAATAAAAGCAGAACCACAGCCCCTGCAGCTTGCTCCCTCCCCAAACTGTGCATTGTAGTTTCCCAGTCTTTTAAGCAATAAATCTATTTTTATCATATTTTTTTGTTACACCCATCAGGAGGGCATCTCACAATCATAGTAGGAACCTCAAGGGCTGGTCCAACTACAATGCTGGTTACTGATAGGATGAGACCAGCACAAAACAGTGTGTCCCTGGGTTCAATGGGATTTTCAGAGTCAACCCCCTGAATAGAATTATAGGTGCAAATTGCTATAAGCTCAATGTTTGTGTCCCCCCCCCCCCAATTCATATGTTGAAACCGTATTCCCAGTGTGATACTAGAAGGTAGCGGCTTTGGGAGGTGATTAGAGGCTAAAGGAAGAGTCCTCTGCACAGGACTAGTGTCCTTACAAAAAAGACAAGACAGGCTTCTCTGGTGGCTCAGTGGTGAAGAATCTTTCTGCCAGTGCAGGAGACACAGGTTTGATCCCTGATTCAAGAAGATCCCACATACCACAGAGTAACTAAGCCTCAGCCTGCACACCACAGCTACTGAACCTGTGCTCTAGAGCTTAGGAGCCCCAACAAAGGAGCCCGCATGCCCACAGCTACTGAAGCCCATGCCCTAGAGCTTGATAGCCCCAACCAAGGAGCCCGCATGCCCACAGCTACTGAGCCTGTGTGCTAGAGCTTGGGAGCCCCAACCAAGGAGCCGGCATGCCCACAACTACTGAGCCGGTGCTCTAGAGCTTGGGAGCCCAAACCAAGGAGCCCGCATGCCCACAACTACTGAGCCGGTGCTCTAGAGCTTGGGAGCCCAAACCAAGGAGCCCGCATGCCCACAGCTAGTGAAGCCCGTGCGCTAGAGCTTGGGAGCCCCCACCAAGGAGCCCGCATGCCCACAGCTACTGAAGCCCGTGTGCTAGAGCTTGGGAGCCCCCACCAAGGAGCCCACATGCCCACGGCTACTGAAGCCCACGCCCTAGAGCTTGAGAGCCCCAACCAAGGAGCCCACATGCCCACAACTACTGAAGCCCATGCCCTAGAGCCTGCGCTCAACAAAAGAAGCCACCACAATGAGAAGCCCATGTGTCAACTACAGACTAGCCCCACTCTCTGCAGCTGAGACCGCCCACAGCAACAGGGAGTCTGCATAGCCAAAATAAATAAAGTTATAACTTTTTAAAAAAGAGACCCCAGAGAGCTCTCTCGCCTTTTGCCATGCAGGGACACAGGGAGGTGATGGCCCTCTGATTCATGAAGCAGCCACGGGATCTGCTGGAACCTTGATCTTAGACCTTCCCAGACTCCAGAACCAAGTGAAATAAAGTTCTATGGTTTATAAACCACCATCTGTAGTATTCTATTATAGTAGCCCAAACAGGCTAAGGTAAAAATACTCCTTCAAGTCCATTTCTTGTCATCACAACCGAGACGTCAGCTTCGGTCCCTCAGAGAAGACTGGGAGACCCAAGCCACAGGATGAGAACTCCATCCAAACGTTGTAATGGAGCCGGGCTTCAGGAGCACCAGCTTTGCCAGGCTGCGCTGAGAACCCATTTCTTGGATTTTCTCTTTTTTATTCCATATAATTTCCCCCTCTCTTCTCTATGACAATTATCTTTACTAACTACATTTTAATCCTTTCCAAATGGCTTTGTATTGGGAGTTGACTTTCACCTTTTGATCCACCAATGAGTTTTCCACTATCCTCTTATCTCCTTTGCTGCCTGTACATAAACCTGGACCTTTCCTCACCCCACCCACTCATGTTATCAGTCCTTTGAGATCTGCTTTTCATCTCTCCTAGTCTGTGAGATGATCGGATTCTATTCTCCCTGAAGCCTTTGTTCTCCTTTTGTTATTTTCTAGAGGGAATGTCACCGCTAATCTTATTTTCAGCTCTTCACATAACTCCTATTTTCTTTCATGATTAATTTATGTTAATGCTGGGATATATTACAGTTGTCTCCAGCCAAGTCACTAGGGAATTTGTATAATATAATGGTAATCAATTAATAATTACAAATTGCTAAAAAATGTTTTCCAGTCTCTGCATTTCAAGTGCATTTTTAAATGGAGATTTATTTAGAAAAAGGAAATAAGGTTTCACCACCTGATACCTCTTATAAACAAATATGGAACACAGACTTATCATCCTAAAATACATCAAGGTGGAAATATAATTTTGATCTCTTTAAACAAGGAAAATATCTCATGGAAAACAAAATAACACAGATTTAGGGTACAGATCACTGAACTAGAGAATTCCATTATTTTTTTTCCCATGGAAATGTGAGATAGAAAAATCCTATAGTATAAGCTACACTAGAAATAAAGCTTTCTGTATAAACTGAAGTTATTCTCACCACTCTCTTTGAATAGGTAAACTTGCCAGAAATGTGTCATTGAAGAATAAGACTGTGGAGCCCTCAGACAAGTTATGTTAATTAATGTGTCATTTCCAAGTTCTGTAAATACTTCATTAAAAACCTAAAGGATTAAACAATGACTTGTCATATTTTGATAATGAATACAGTATTATAGAATCTCATAATTTAATTCATACTGTACACAGATTCCTAATTAGGCATTTGCTATAATGTGTATTTGAACCAACACATTAGGCTTTCCAGCAATTTTAACTACACTTCTGATTTTCACTCCATCAACTTTATTTCAATAAGGGGGCTCTTCACATAAAGGAAATAAACACTGACAAACATTTTTAATCTATTTGAGGGATGGGATGCAGATGTCATGACCCCTTGGAGAATTAAATAAAAGGCACAGACTCGTACCTATGGCTGATTCTTGTTGGTATTATGACAGAAAACCACAAAATTCTGTAAATCATATATCATTCAATTAAAAAATACAGTGGCAAAAAAATAAAAAAACAGGCACAGATTCTCCTCCCAGAGAAGTACATAAGAACATGTGTATTTACATATCATATATCTGCACAAACACAAAATTTTAACAATATTCTCAGGGGTTTCCTGGGCTTACCTCATCATTCATAGCCAGAATAAGATCACAAGGACACAGTACAACTTTAATAACACTAGGAATACCTTGCTAAATTTTCTAAACACTATATATGAAAGACTCCTTCTAAGATGATAAATGGCAACATACAGATGTGAGAAATGCCCCCAAATTGGGTGTGCTTCTCTTTTTAGAAGACAGGGAATAATGCTTTTTTATTTATTAAAAAAATCCCTAACTTCACTATCCTATACAGTCACTACTGGGTACTAAGCAATGGAATTGTGACTACAAGTCTAAATTAATCAGATTTCTAAAATTCAGTACCTACATACACATGTGTGTCTGTGTATATATGCACACACACGCGCACACACATATATGATGCTCACTAAATTTTCAGTTGATCGTAGGATGAAATAAAATTCAATTCTACTGTTGTTCAGTTGTGTCCAACCCTTTGGGACCCCATGGACTGCAGCATGCCTGCTTCCCTGTCCTTCACTATGTCCTGGAGTTTGTACAAACTCATGTCCATTGAGTCAGTGATGCCATTCAACCATTTCATCATCTGTCATCCCCTTCTCCTTCCCTCAATCTCTCTCAGCATCAAGATCTTTTCCAATCAGTCAGCTCTTTGCATCAAGTGGCCAAAGTATTGCAGCTTCAGCTTCAACATCAGTCCTTCCAATGAATATTCAGGACTGATTTCTTTTAGGATTGACTGGTTTGATGTCCTTGCAATCCAAGGGCCTCTCCAGAGTCTTCTCCAGCACCACAATTTGAAATCATCAATTCTTCAGTGCTCAGCCTTCTTTTTTTTATTTTTTTGAAGGATAATTCCTTTATGCAATTTTATTGTTTTCTGTCAAACCTCAACATGAATCAGCCATAGTATACATATATCCTCTCCCTTCTGAATCTCCCTCTCATCTCACTCCCCATCCCACCCCTCTAGGTTGATACAGAGCCCCTGTCTGAGTTTCCTGAGACATATAGCAATTCCCATTCACTATCTATTTTACATATGACAATGTAAGTTTTCATGTTACTTTTTCCATACATCTCACCCTCTCTTCCCCTCTCCCCATGTCCATAAGTTTTTCTCTATGTCTGCTTCTCCATTGCTGCCCTGTAAATATTCTTCAGTACCACTTTTCTACATTCCATATGTGTGCGTTAGAATATGATATTTATCTTTCTCTTTCTGACTCACTTCACTCTGTATAATAGGTTCTAGGTTCATCCACCTCATCAGAACTGACTCATATGTGTTCCTTTTTATGGCTGAGTAATATTCCATTGTGTATATGTACCAACACTTCTTTATC
The DNA here is from genome assembly GCF_054371585.1 of Giraffa tippelskirchi. Classification (NCBI taxonomy): domain Eukaryota; kingdom Metazoa; phylum Chordata; class Mammalia; order Artiodactyla; family Giraffidae; genus Giraffa; species Giraffa tippelskirchi. Next base: position 109,601,288 of record NC_137278.1, on the reverse strand, counting down.
CATTCATCTTTCAACAGGCATCTAGGTTGCTTCCATGTCCTAGCTATTGTAAATAGTGCTGCCGTGAACAATGGGATGCATGTATCTTTTTCAATTTTGGTTTCCTTGGAGTATATTCCTAGGAGTGGGATTGCTGGGTCATATGGTGGTCTTATTCCTAGTCTTTTAAGGAATCTCCATATCATCTTCCATACTGGCTATATCAATTTACTTTCCCACAAACAGTGCAAGAGAGTTCCCTTTTCTCCACATCCAGCATTTATTGTTTGTAGACTTTTTGATGATGGCCATTCTGACTAGTGTGAGGTGATATCTCATTGTGGTTTTATTTGCATTTATCTAACAATGAGCAATGTTGAGCATCTTTTCACATGTTTGTTAGCCATCTGTATGCCGTCTTTGAAGAAATGCCTGTTTAGGTCCTTTTCCCACTTTTTGATTGGGTTGTTTGTTTTCCTGGTATTCAGTTGTATGAGCTGCTTGTATATTTTGGAAGTTAATCCTTTGTCAGTTGTTTCATTTGCTATGATTTTCTCCCATTCTGAGTGTTGTCTTTTCACTTTGCTTATAGTTTCCTTTGTTGTGCAAAAGCTTGTAAGTTTAATCAGATCCCACTTGTTTACTTTTGTTTTTATTTCCGTTCCTTTAGGAAGTGGGTCACAGGGGATCTTGCTTTGATTTATGTCACTGAGTGTTCTGCCTATGCTTTCATCTAAGAGTTTTATAGTTTCTGGTCTCACATTTAGATCTTTAATCCATTTTGAGTTTATCTTTCTGTATGGTGTTAGGAAGTGTTCTAATTTCATTCTTTTACATGTAGCTGTCCAGTTTTCCCAGTACCATTTATTGAAGAGGCTGTCTTTGCCCCATTGTATAGTCTTCCCTTCTTTGTCAAAAATAAGGTACCCATAGGTGCATGGGTCTACTTCTGGGCTTTCTATTTTGTTCCATTGGACTATATTTCTGTTTTGTGCCAGTACCATAGTGTCTTGATGACTGTAGTTTTGTAGTATAATCTGAAGTCAGGAAGATTGATTCCTCCAGCTCTTTGGCTATTTGGGGTCTTTTGTGTTTCCATATGATTTGTGAAATGTTTTGTTCTAGTTCTGTGAAAAACGCCATAGGTAATTTGATAGGGATTGCATTGAATCTGTAGATTACTTTTGGTAGTATAGTCATTTTCACAATATTGATTCTTCCTACCCAGGAACACGGAATATCTCTCCATCTGTTTATGTCTTCTTTGATTTCTTTCATCAGTGTCTTATAATTTTCTGTGTACAGTTCTTTTATCTCTTTAGGTAAGTTTATTACTAGATATTTAATTCTTTTTGTTGCAGTGGTGAATGGGATTGATTCCTTAATTTCTCTGATTTTTCATTGTTAGTATATATAAATGCAAGTGATTTCTTTGTATTGATTTTGTATCCTGCAACTTTGCTAAATTTACTGGTTAGCTCTAGTACTTTTCTGATACTATCTTTAGGGTTTTCTATGTACAGGATCATGTCATCTGCAAACAGTGAGAGCTCTACTTCTTCTTGTTCAATCTGGATTCCTTTTTTTTTTCTTCTTCTCAGATTGCTGCAGCTAGGACTTCTAGAACTATGTTGAATAAAAGTGGTGAAAGTGGACACTCTTGTCTTGTTCCTGATCATAGGGGCAACGCTTTCAGTTTCTCACAATTGAGAATAATGTTTGCTGTAGGCTTATCATATATAGCCTTTACTATGTTGTGGTAGGTTCCTTCTATGCCCATTTTTTTTACAGAGTTTTCATCATAAATGGGTGAATTTTGTCAAAGGATTTTTCCGCACCTACTGAGATGATCATATGATTTTTATCTTTCAATTTGTTAATATGATGTATTGAAGAATCCTTGCATTCCTGGAATAAACCCAGAACTTGATCATGGTATATGAGCTTTTTGATGTATTGTTGAATTCTGTTTGCTAAAATTTTGTTGAGGATTTTTGCCTCTATGTTCATCAGCGATATTGGCCTGGATTTTTCTTTTTTTGTGTTGCCTTTGTCTGGTTTTGGTATCAGGGTGATGGTGGCCTCACAGAATGAGGTTGAAAGTGTTCCTTCCTCTGCAAGTTTTGGAAAGAGTTTAGAAGGAAGGCATTAGCTCTTCTCTAAATATTTGATAAAATTCTCCTGTGAAGACATCTGGTCCTGGGCTTTTGTTTTTTGGGAGATTCTTGATCACAACTATAATTTCAGTTATTGTAACTGGTTTGTTCATCATTTCTATTTCTTCCTGGTTCAGTCTTGGAAGATTGAACTTTTCTAAGAATCTGTCCATTTCTTCCAGGTTGTCCATTTTATTGCCATACAGTTGTTCATAATAGTCTCTTATATTCCTTTGTATTTCTGCATTGCCTGTTGTGACCTCTTCTTTTTCATTTCTAATTTTGTTAATTTGATTCTTCTTTTTTTCTTGATGAGTCTGGCTAAAGGATTGTCAATTTGGCTTATCTTCTCAAAGAACCAGCTTTTAGTTTTATTAATCTTTACTACTGTTTCTTTCTTTTTCATGTATTTCTGCTCAGATCTTTATGATTTCTTTCCTTCTACTAATTTTCAGGGTTTTTTGGTTCTTCCTTTTCCAGTTGTTTCAGGTGTAAAGTTAGGCTGTCTGTCCGATGTTTTTCTTGTTTCTTGAGATAGGATTGTATTGCTATAAACTTCCCTCTTAGAACTGCATTTGCTGCATCCCATAGGTTTTGAGTTGTTGTGTTTTCATTGTCATTTGTTTATAGAATTTTTTTGATTTCCCTTTTGATTTCTTCAGTAATCTGTTGGTTATTTAGAAATGTGTTGTTTAATCTCCATGTGTTTGTGTTTCTTACAGTTTTGTTCTGGTAATTGATATCTAGTCTCATAGCGTTGTGGTCAGAAAAGATGCTTGATACGATTTCAATTTTCTTAAGTTTACTGAGGTTTGATTTGTGACCCAAGATGTGGTCTATCCTGGAGAAAGTTCCATGTGCACTTGAGAAGAAGGTGTATTCTTCTGCATTTGGATGGAATGTCCTGAAGATATCAATGAGATCCATCTCATCTAATGTATCATGTAAGACTTGTTTCCTTATTAATTTTCTGTTTTGATGATCTGTCCATTGGTGTGAGTGGGGTGTTAAAGTCTCCTACTATTATTGTGTCACTGTCAATTTCTCCTTTTATGTCTCGTAGTGATTGTCTTATGCATTGAGGTGCTCCTATGTTGGCTGCATAGATATTTACGGTTGTTAAGTCTTCCTCTTGGATTGATCCCTTGATCATTATCTCTTGTAATATTCTTTATATTAAGGCCTATTTTGTCTGATATGAGGATTGCTACTCCAGCTTTCCTTTGCTTCACATTTGCATGGAATATATTTTTCCATCCTCTCATTTTCAGTCTATATGTGTCTTGAGGTCTGAAGTGGGTTTCTTGTAGACAGCATATATATGGGTCTTGTTTTTGTGTCCATTCAGCCAGTCTGTGTCTTTTGGCTGGACCATTTAATCCTTTTTCATTTAAAGTAATTATTGAGAATATATGTTCCTATTGCCATTTTCTTAATGGTGGGGTTGATTTTGTAGATCGTTTTTCTTCTCTTGTATTTCTTGGCTATATAAGCCTGTTTAACATTTGTTGTAAAGCTGGTTTGGTGGTACTGAATTCTCTTAACTTTTGCTTGTCTGAAAAGCTTTTGATTTCTCCAACAATTTTGAATGAGATCCTTGCCAGATACAGTTATTTTGGTTGTAGATTTCTTCCTTTCAGCATTTTAAATATGTCCTGCCATTACCTTCTGGCCTGCAGAATTTCTGCTGAAAGATCAGCTGTTAAGCATATGGGGTTTCCTTTGTATGTTACTTGGTGCTTCTCCCTTGCTGCTTTTAATACTCCTTCTTTGTGTTTAGTCTTTGTTAGTTTGATTAGTATGTGTCTTGGCATGTTTCTCCTTGGGTTTATCCTGTATGGAACTCTTTGTGCCTCTTGGAATTGATTGACTATTTTCCTTTCCATGTTGGGGAAATTTTCAACTATAATCTCTTCAAATATTTTCTCATACCCTTTCTTTTTCTCTTCTTCTTCTGGGACCCCTATTATTCAAATGCTGGTGCATTTAATATTGTCCCAGAGGTCTCTGAGACTATCCTCAGTTCTTTTCACTCTTCTTACTTTATTCTGCTCTTCAGAAGTTATTTCCATCATTTTATCTTCCAGCTCACTGATTCGTTCTTCTGCTTCAGATATGCTGCTTTTGATTCCTTCTAAAGTATTTTTAATTTCAGTAATTGTGTTGTTTGTCTCTGCAAGTTTATTCTTTAATTCATCTAGGTCTTTGTTAATTGATTCTTGCATATTCTCAATTTTGCTTTCAAGGCTTTTGATCATCTTTACTATCATTATTCTGAATTCTTTTTCAGGTAGTTTGCCTATTTCCTCTTCATTTATTTGGACTTCTGTTTTTCTAGTTTGTTCCTTCACTTGTGTAGTATTTATCTACCTTTTCATTAATTTTTTTTTAATTTATTGTGTTTGAGGTCTCCTTTTCCAGGCTTCAAGGTTGAATTCTTTCTTCCTTTTGGTTTCTGCCCTCTAAGTTTGGCTCAGTGGTTTGTGTAAACTTCTTATAAGGTGAGATTTGTGCTGAGACTTTGTTTGTTTGTTTTTCCTCTGATGGCCAAGGCTGAGTGAGGTTGTAATCCTGTCTGCTGATGACTGGTTTGCATTTTTGCTTTGTTTGTTGTTTAGATGAGGATCCTGCACAGGGTGCTATTGGTGGTTGGGTGATGCCAGGTCTTGTGTTACTGTGGTTTCCTTTGTGTGAGTTCTCACTATTTGACACCCCCTAGGGTTAGTTATCTGGTAGTCTAGGGTCTTGGAGTCAGTGCTCCCACTCAAAAGCTGAGGACTTGATCTCAAGTTTTGAGTAGGTCTATATATTCTTTTCTGCTAGTCAGGCACTCCTGTTGGCTCTCAGCTGGTGTTCTGCATGTACTTCTGTGTCTGAACGTGTAATCCTGATGTATCCGTGGAGAGAGATGTATTCCACGTCAACCTACTTCTCTGCCACCTTGTTCCTCCCACTCAGCCTCCTTGATGGTTCAGCTCTCACATCCGTACATGACTACTGGAAACACCGTAGCTCTGACTATATGCACGTTTGTCAGCAAAGTGATTTGTGTCTGCTTTTTCATATGCTGTCTAGTTTTGTCATAGCTATTCTTCCAAGGAGCAAGCATCTTTTCATTTCATCGCTACTGTCACCAACTGCAGTGATTTTGGATCCCAAGAAAATATATCTTTCACTGTTTCCATTGTTTCCTCATCTGTTTGCATGAGGTGATGGTACTGGACACCATGATCTTAGTTTTTTCAATGTTGAGTTTTAAGCCAGATTTTTCACTCTCCTCTTTCCTCTTCATCAAGAGGCTTTTTAGTTCTTCTTCACTTTTTGCCATTAGGGTGGTGTCACCTGCATTCTATGATGACAATTCATTTCCTCTGTTTCTCTTTACTACTGAGATACAGTAACTAGAAAACTTAAAATTGCATATTCAGCTTGTGTTATATTTCTGCTGGACAGGGCTGGTATAGAAAATATAAATCAATATTTCATTATATACCCAATCCTGCAAGAGTATTAGATTGTTACAATCTTTCACCTAGAGGCAATAATTACACACCTGACTTATGTAGAGCATTTCTGATTCATTCATGTGAAAAACTACTACCATTCATGCCCTTCTCTTTGCTCCTCATTACTACCAATAATCGTTCTGCTACTCTTATCTCTGTCCCCTTCTCTTCTTTCATCACTGTCTGCTCCTGGCCATGTTTCCCATAGGTCCTGGCCAATACCGTCCAGCACTAGAAGACTGGACCATCCCTACCATCAGGGCCATGTGGACTTTTAACATAGCTGGATTTAGAATTCTTTCATTTCTTTCTTATTTTTTCACAGCATGACACCATTTATACTATGGCACGTTAGCCTCAGAAAAGGTAATAATTCTGAGGGTTTTCCATGTTCCTTGCCCTGAAGAAGTTTATCATTATATATGATATAAGACATTCAATATAAAACAAAAAGAAAATTAAATAGAAGAATGTAATCAAGTGCTGAAATGTGTGAGATGAAACATAACCACAGCTCATAAAGATTTTTTAAAAGTAGAAATTATTGCCTAACAAGTTTTCTATCTTAAACATTACTGACTAGGACCACAGAGTCTACAAGATTATATTTCTACATTGTTCTAAAGCAAGTGACTAAAATTGAAAACATGGGAAAATGTTTAGAGGAAAACAAAAGATATTTGATTGAGTTCAACATTTTGATGATTAATAGAAACCATGATTTGAATATTATCTCGGATGTCACATACTCACATATTAAACTCAAGATTTTTTAATCACTTGCAAGCAAATGGAATGTCTACATTTGAAGAATACGGGTTTCTGAAAACTAAAAGAATACAATTCTGAGGAAACTTCAAAGCAGGAAACCAGAAATTTTTAATTTGAAATTTAGAAGCCTACAAGCCAGAGCTCCTAATACTAAGGATGAAATATTATTTTCTCACTGTTTTGTCTGGTATCTTAAAATCAGTCAACTTACACCATTTTGTCAGTGATGTGTATCAATCACCAACTATGAGTTTTGTTTTTTTTTTAGGTAACAATTTTTTCAACCACCTTATTTACAGTTCAAATAATAGCTATATAATTTGAAGGAGACATGTCTGCTTGTTACAGCAGATTTTTAATCTTGGTCAAACAAATGCATACTATGTAACAGGGCAAAGTTCACAATCTCTCCATCTTCAACCTCCATCCTTTCCAAAAAATCCATATGTCATATTACATTCCAAATACAATTCACCTTTCAGCTTAACCTTGGCCTTTGCCTATAATTATTAAAAGGCTTGGATGATGGCAGTAATTCAGTTTGTTCTTGTTTGTGTGGCAGGAAAATCAATACTGTGGCAGCATTTCACACATCACCTGCTATCTTCACTATTTTCACGCTGAAATATCCACAAGAGTCTGAACAGGGTATGTATCTATGTACTCAGAAGTCAAACAGTAGTTGTCAAGAGATAGATATGCATGCAAAACACTTGGAATGAAAGAAACAACAAAACACTCTAAATGCTGCAAGACAAAGGAATAAAAACATAAGAGAGGGAAATAAAAGTACAGGGTAACTTATTTCCAGTTTTTGACATCTATAAGTGTTAGATTTGACAGCAATCACATCAATATTCTGTATGTATCAGAAAATTGTTGAATAAGAAAATATTGCTTGTTACTATACACATGGAGTCTATATTTACTGCATTCTATATTTGTACTTCTGTATACTAATTCCTGTACTTTTTTTCTACATTAGAAACTACCTGAAATTATGTTTACTGTAGTTGTTGTTCAGTCACTCAGTCGAGTCGAACCCTTGGTGACCCCATGGATTGTAGCATGCCAGGCCTCCTTGTCTCCCAGAGTTTGCTCAAACACATGTCCACTGAGTGGATGATGCCATCCAACCATCTCATCCTCTGTCACCTCCCTCTCCTCCTGCCCTCCATGTTTTGCAGCATCAGGGTCTTTCCCAGTGTTTACTGTGCTGTATGCCAATTAACTCTAGGATGAATATACTGTGATGAATTTTCAATAGCCATGCTCCATAAACATGGTTTTACATATATATGATACCTAAATAACACAGGTATTCAATAACTGTTTTTAGAATGCATCAATAAATGAATACCTAAGTAGAGAATCCTGGATTTTTTTTAATTAGCATGTATTTGAAAACTACTAATTAATTGAGCTCTACGGACACAGTGTATCTCCTCACTGGTTCCTTTCTCCCAGATAATGAGGTAGAAATGAGGTAGAGTAATTTCACAACTACTGGAAAAAGTCAGTTTTCATTCCAATCCCAAAGAAAAGAAATGCCAAAGAATGCTCAAAGTACTGCACAACTACACTCATTTAACACGCAAGCAGAGTAATGCTCAAAATTCTCCAAGACAGGCTTCAACAGTTCATGAACCGTCAACTTCCAGATATTCAAGCTGGATTTAGAATATGCAGAGGAACAAGAGATCAAATTGCCAACAGCCATCAGATCATCGAAGAGCAAGAGAGTTTCAGAAAAACGTCTACTTCTGCTTTATTGACTATGCCAAAGCCTTTGACTGTGTGGATCACAACAAACTGTGGAAAATTCTTAAAGAGATGGGAATACCAGACCACCTGACCTGCCTCTTGAGAAATCTGTATGCAGATCAAGAAGCAACGGTTAGAAATGGACATGGAACAACAGACTGGTTCCAAATTGGGAAAGGAGTACGTCAAGGCTGTATATTGTCACCCTGCTTATTTAACTTATATGCAGAATACATCATGTAAAATGCTGGGCTGGATGAAGCACAAGCTGGAATCAAGATTGCTGGGAGAAATACCAATAACCTCAGATATGCAGATGACACCATTCTTATGGCATAAAGCAAAGAAGAATTAAAGAGCCTGTTGATGAAAGTGAAAGAGGAGAGGGGAAAAGTTGGCTTAAAGCTCAACATTCAGAAAACTAAGATCATGGCATCTGGCCCCATCACTTCATGGCAAATAGATGAGGAAACAACGGAAACAGTGAGAGACAATTTTGGGGGGCTCCAAAATCACTGCAGATGGTGACTGCAGCCATGATATTAAAAAACTCTTGCTCCTTGGAAGAAAAGCTATGACCAACCAAGACAGCATAATAAAAAGCAGAAACCATACTTTGCCAACAAAGGTCTGTCTAGTCAAGGCTATGGTTTTTCCAGTACTCAAGTATGGATGTTGGACTGTAAAAAAAGCTGAGCACCAAAGAACTGATGCTTTTGAACTGTGGTGTTGGAGAAGACTCTTGAGAGTCCCTTGGACTGCAAGGAGATCCAACCAGTCCATCCTAAAGGAAATCAGTCCTGAATATTCATTGGAAAGACTGATGCTGAAGCTGAAACTCCAATACTTTGGCCACTTGATGTGAAGAACTGATTCGTTGGAAAAGACCCTGATGCTGGGAAGATTGAAGGCAGGAGGAGAAGGGGATGACAGAGCATGAGATGGTTGGATGGCATCACTGACTCAATGGACATGAGTTTGAGTAATTTCTGGGAATTGGTGATGGACAGGAAAGCCTGGTGTGCTGCAGTCCATGGGGTCACAAAGAGTCTGACACGACTGAGCAACTGAACTGAATTTCACAATACACACTCTTCAAGTCTTTATTGAATTTGTTACAATATTGCTTCTGTGTTATGTTTTGTTTTTTTTGTCTATGAGTCATGTGGGATCTTAACTCCCCAACCAGGGGTGGAAACCACCACCGCTCCCCCCGCCCCCGGATTGGAAGCCAACGTCTTAACACTGGACTACCAGAGAAGTTCCACAATACACCCCTTAATTGAAGATCATGGGTGTGAAGCGTGGTGGAGGCTGGGAGGGTGGAAAACTCAGCAAGTCGGTTTTATAACATCTGTTTCCTATAGCAATGAGCTTGCCAGAAAATAAGCTTTGAGTCTGTTGTTTTATATTTTAATGATTTGGAAGGAAAACAAATTTAGCATATGACACTTTCTAGATATACTGCTTCCCTGGTGTTGCAGTGGTAAAGAATCTACCTGCCAATGTAGGAAGTGCAAGAGGTGTGGATACGATCCCTGGGTCAGAAGGATCTCCTGGAGAAAGAAATGGCAACCCACTCCAGTATTCTTGCTTGGAAATCCCACAGACAGAGGAGCCTGATAGGCTATAGTCCATAGGGCTGCAAGAGAGTCAGACACGACTTAGAGACTAAACAACAAGATATACTGCAACCTGCACCCCCCCGACCCAGGAAGTCACAAAAATGCAAAGAATATAGTCAAATATCAATAGGAAACAGAGATCCTCCCTCAACTGAGCTGTGGTCAAGCAGAATCTAAGACAAACACACACATGCAAGCACACACTTATATACACTCATGATAGGAAGAGTCAAATTAGAAATAAATATGTGTGTGGTCATGGAATAAACTTTCTCCTAATGGTAGGTGTGGCTCACTGAGGTATTCTCCACAATTTCACTTAATCCACTGTGATATTACTAACTTAAGGATATGTCTACAAATATCCAATTGCTAAGAGAGAAGCAATATTTCTGAAGCATATACATATCCATAAATCAACCAAGCTGAATTTCTTTTTCAAACATAGCTAAGGAAATACACAACAATCCTTTGCAAGCTTCTTTTTTTTTCTTTGGATATCCAAAACAAAATCAGGCAGTTATTTCCCAAAGCTCTCGGATTTTCTGCCGCTAGAACAAAAGTGGACATTATGTAACACAGTGGCCTCAAATAATTTCTGTGGTGCTTATTCATTCAAAGAAAATGTGTTCTTGTGACCCTTGCTTTAGAAAATTAAAATGAATAATTGGAGGAATTAGTATATAATTGAAGGCCATAGCATGTGTATTGGCAGGTTAACAACAGCTAATTTTACCTTTCATGTACACCTCACAAACTCTAATGAACATTACCATAAAATGAATTAAGAAACAATGACACCGGGCTTCCTGATATGCTCACCAACAGCATTAAGCACTTTCCAGTACAGAAGACAAAATGCACAAGGGAATAATTTGATTATAATGAATCAATGGCTGAATTTCTGATTGTGTCCCGGCTATAGTGAAAATTTTATACAACCTCAATTTCTTCACTTTTAATTTAGTTATCAGCAGGTAAAACAGTTCACATGGTGATGGCTCTAGCCCTTAATTGAACATTAATGAAGAATATGAATCTCTGAGAGTCTGCTTATCTATTTTTTTGTTTTGTTGTAGAACACATAAGACCACTGGCAACCATGTATCATGCTTCCCTTTTTCCTTTCATGTATGTCCTCTTCCCATTTTTCCTGCTTCAGTTATTTCATGTTAAATATTATTTTCTTTTTCTAAAGAAAGAAAATACTGATTTCTAGCTCACCAAGACCAATGTTTATAGTTGAAGAGATGAAGAGATTAATATTCATAATCGAGTGTAAAGAAAGCAGAAGGAATCAGGACCATTCTCAGCTACAAAGAGGCAGCATGTTAGGAGGAGGTGTGGCCTGGAGAATGGGCTTGGTACCCAATTCCATCTGGGGCTGGCCTAAGTAAATTTCCTTCATGTGGCTCAAAGGCCTTCACCAAATGCCACAGCAAGAAGTAGAGCTGTGGCCTGAAGGACTTGTCAGGATCTTGCCAGGAATATAACTATAAAGAATATTTACTGGTAATAACAATAGCAACATTCTATTAAGATCACACACAGTATACTAGGTACATCATATTCATTAAATCAGTAAATCCTAGCTACAACCGTATCAAGTAGATATTATTTTCATCCTCGCTTATAGATTAGCAAACAGCCTCAGAGCAATTAAGCAAAGTGATTAAAACCACACAATTGCAAGTGGCATGAACAAAAAAAAGACCTCTATTTCTTTAGATGCTTGAAAGACCATTAAAAACTAAAATCATGCCAATAAAACAGTAGCTGAGAAAATTTAGGAAAAGAGCTTCAGGAAGAAGAGTCCTATATGGGACCAAGTTATTCGTTGTATATCATTCCAACAATCCCAGGATAAGAATCAGCCATTGAGGTAGATCTGGTCCTGATTCAAGCAAGAGCACTCTTCCCATTCAATACAATGAATAAAATGCATTCTCTGGCATCATACACACCCACGCTTAAGGATTTGGTAGAAAGGGTCAGAAAGTCAATTTCAGATTTCTCAAGAAGGAAAACAAACTAGATGTAGCATGATATTTCAGCAGGAATGACAAAGAAAGAGACTTTTCTTGAATGAATGACAATAGGAGCTGTGTCTCTACAGAGCAACACAGGCTATACGGCCACTCCCGGGAAAGTAGGCATTGGGCAGCAGCAACAACAGCTACTACTCATGTTAACATTTATAGGGTGCTGACCACGTGCCTGGCATTGCTCCAAGAGATTTAAATGAATTAACTCAGTTAATCTTCTTAACAACTCTATAGCAGACATCGATATGGGCCCCACTTCTTAAATGAGAACACTGAGACACAAAGTGGTTGAAAAAGGGTTTAAAACTCAGGTCACCTAGATTCTAAGTGTGTGCTCCAAATTCCTAAGACAATGCCTAAAGAGCAACCTGTCAATCAGATATAATATTTTTAGATATCAGGTACTATAGGTATTGGCATAGAACAGAGGATTGATCTTTAATCCAGCACCCACTGTAAACTATATGACAAAACCAAATCAACCTCTTTCTTTCTAGTGACTAAATCAATTTCTATGTATTATTGAGGGTTTCCGATGATGATGCTCATTTGAATTATTACCTGCATCAAGCAGTACAGTGCCTGAAAGTACTCATTTCAAGCAGACAAAAAAAAAAGTAGAAATATTACTACTGCTTTTGCTTTGCATTTTAAGAGACCTTTCCCTCCAATTAACTCTAAAATCACTTCTTACATACATCACCATCTATCCTTTAAAATTGTTGAGCCCAGGGCTTCTCTGATGACTTGGTGGTGAAGAACCTGCCTGTCAATGCAGAAGACTGGGTTTTGATATCTGACCTGGAATGCCCACATGCCGTGGAGCAATAAAGCCTGTGGTCCACAACTACTGAGACCGTGCTCTAGAGCCAGGGAGGCATAACTACTGGCTGCTCCGCAACCAGAGAAACCACTGCAATAAGAAGCCCATACGCAGCTAGAGTAGCCCCTCCTTGCCCTAACTAGAGAAAGGTTCATGTAGCAATGAAGACCAAGAAGAGCCAAAAAGAAAAAAAAATTAAGGGCAAAGACAAAAAAGTAAATATAAAGGAATATACACTTAACTACAGAACTAGCAAAGATAACAAAGCAGTTTTATACATATTGAAATTAAATCCAAATTAATTTTAAAGAAAAGTGCATGGGTAGTGTGATATTTGAATGCTTTGAGCTGTGCTTTTAACCTCACCTTTGATTTTTAGAAAACTAAAATGAGAGTCAATCTATGTGTAGATAACACCACAGAAAGTAGAAGAAAACCAATGAATCCCTATGACAGAGTTTAGAACTCTTATTACTCAAAGCCACCATCTGAAAAGCATAATGAAGCATTCACATTTCTCCCAGAAGGCTTTAATCGCTCCAAATTCATTAAGTTTAACATTTTTCTAACTCAGATCACAGCTATGAATCTTGCCACTGATCCCAGCTCACTATTTTCACAGTAGTTCATTGCTAGTCAGGTTGGCACCTGCTTTCTGATCACCTGCACCCATTTCCAAGTTGAAATCAATGAAACCTATTAGCATGCTCTCTACTTGGCACTTTAATTTTGGATAGTGATGTATTATTAATGTAATCATCCCAGCACAACCCTAGTTCAGCACAGAAGTAAAATTGAAGGGTTCGCAATAGAGAACGTTAATAAGAATGCTTATTAAATTGCATTGAAATCTAAATAATTGAATGCATATTTGATACAAATTTTAAATTGAAATGGATCACACCAAAGAGAAGGCTCTGAGTGGAGAACAGAGATCCTTTATACCTTTAAAAGACAAAACATGATTCTAACCATGTATCACTGCATTCATAACATATAACCAAGATAACTCATTTCTGCATCTGGAGATGACTGTTCCCTTTTTTACATCTTTACTAGGCTTGCCACTGTCTATGAATAAAACAGTCCTCCTTCTCCAAGTCAGATAGAGAGAAGGCAGTATCACCAGGTGCCAGGTACTGATTTGGTAAATGTAAAGACCCTCAAGAGAAAAATTAGTGAAGATGTTGATAAATTAAGTGCATGGTCAAAGAAAAGGGGAATTTCAATGTAAATGTAAATTTAAATGTAAATTTCAATGTAAATGTTAATTTCTTGTAAAAGAATTAACAAGTAAAAGATGACAATTGGTTAATTTGTTATCTAATTTTTCTCACTAAGAATCTTATACGATTTGAAGACTAATATTTACTTTCCTTAGCACTTGCCTTAATAAATATTTATATGGGAATATGATTATCATAATCAAAATAAATTTATTGATTTCCAACGTGCACAGGTTGTTTAAGCAAATTTACTTTCTATACTCTAGGCACCTATAATCTAAAGTAGTCGACCAAAATAGACACCATAGAATAGCAGCAAGAGAAGAGTATGCAAACAATAGTTGTCACATACACAGCAGCTGACAATTTAGTCTGAGCATATCATACAGTAAAGCCAGGGAAAGAACTTCAAATTCTGCTATAAAGGAAAAATGCTATGAGGTCATATGGGTTCACCCAAATCCTCAGAGAGAATGCACAGGCATTTTGCTGGGTCATAGAATTTGAGAAACCCACCTATCTTCTATTTATGGGGTTCTCAAGGCAAGAACACTGAAGTGGTTTGCCATTCCTTTTTCCAGTGGACCACGTTTTGTCAGAACTCTTCACCATGACCTGTCTGTCTTGGGTGGCCCTACACGGCATGGCTCATAGTTTCATTGTGTTAGACAAGGCTGTGGTCCATGTGATCAGTTTGGTTAGTTTTCTGTGATTGTGGTTTTCATACCATCTGCTCTCTGATGGAAAAGAATAAGAGGCTTATGGAAGCTTCCTGATGGGAGAGACTGACTGAGGGGGAAACTGGGTCTTGTTCTGATGGGCGGGGCCATGCTCAGGAAATCTTGAATCCAATTTTCTGTTGATGGGTGAGGCTGTGTTCCCTCCCTCTTATTTCCTGGGGCCAAACAATGGTGCAGGTAATGAAGATAATGGTGACCTCCTTCAAAAGGTCCCAGGAACTGCTGCACTGCTACACTCAATGCCCCCAACACTGCAGCAGGCCACCGCCGACCCATGCCTCCACTGGAGACTCCTGGACACTCATGAGCAAGTCTGGGTCAGTCTCTTGTGGGGTCACTGCTCCTTTCTCCTGGGTCCTGGGGCACAAGGTTCTGTTTGTGCCCTCCAAGAGTCTGTTTCCCCAGTCCTGTGTAAGTTCTGGTGGCTCTATGGTAGGGTTAATGGTGACCTTCTCCAAGAGGGCTTATGCCATACCCAGGTCTGCTGCACCCAGAGCCCCTGCCCTGTGGCAGGCTACTGCTGACCCATACCTCCTCAGGAGACACTCAAACACAGTCCTGGTTCATTCTCTGTGGGGCCTCTGGGTCCTGGTGGGCACAAGGTTTGTTTGAGTTCTCTGAACGTCTCTGGTGGCAAAGGGGTTTAATTCTAAATGTGATTTCGCCCCTCCTACCTTCTTGCTGGGGCTTCTCCTTTGCCCTTGGATGTGGGGTATCTTTTTTTGGTGGGATTCAACATTCTCCTTACGATTATACAGTAGAAGTAACAAATAAATTCAAGGGATTAGATCTGACGGACAGAGTGCTTGAAGAACGATGGACAATCCTCCTGACGTTATACAAGAGTCAGGGATCAAGACCATCCACAAGAAAAACAAATGCAAAAAAGCAAAATGGTTGTCTGAGGAGGCTTTACAAATAACTGAGAAAAAAAGAGAAGCTACAGGCAAAGGAGAAAAAGAAAGACATATCCATTTGAATGCAGAGTTCCAAAGAACAGTAAGGAGAGATTAAGAAAGCCTTCCTCAGTGACAAGTGCAAAGAAATAGAGAAAACTAATAGAATGGGAAAGACTAGAGATCTCTTCAAGAAAATCAGAGATACCAAGGGAACATTTCATGCAAAGATGGGCACAATAAAGGACAGAAATGGTATGGACTTAACAGAAGCAGAAGATATTAAGAAGAGGTGGCAAGAATACACAGAAGAACTGTACAAAAAAATATCTTCATGACACAGATAATCACAATGGTGTGACCACTCACCTAGAGTCGGACATCCTGGAATGAGAAGTCAACTGGGCCTTAGGAGGCATCACTAAGAACAAAGCTAGTGGAGGTGATGGAATTCCAGTTGAGCTATTTCAAATCCTGAAAGATGACTCTGTGAAAATGTTGCACTCGATATGCCAGCAAATATGGAAAACTCAGCAGTGGCTACAGGACTGGAAAAGGTCAGTTTTCATTCCATTCCCAAAGAAAGACAATGCCAAAGAATACCCAAACTATTGCACAATTGCACTCATCTCACATGCTATCAAAATGATGCTCAAAATTCTCCAAGCCAGGCTTCAACAGTACATGAAATGTGAACTTCCAGATGTTCAAGTTGGATTTAGAGAAGGCAAAGGAACCAGAGATCAAATTGCCAACATCCATTGGATCATCAGAAAAGCAAGAGAGTTCCAGAAAAACATCTATTTCTGTTTTATTGACTATGCCAAAGCCTTTGACTGTGTGGATCACAATAAACTGTGGAAAATTCTGAAAGAGATGGGAATACCAGACCATCTGACCTGCCTCCTGAGAAACCTGTATGCAGGTCAGGAAGCAACAGTTAGAACTGGACATGGAACAACAGACTGGTTCCGAATTGGGAAAGGAGTACGTCAAGGCTGTATATTGTCACCCTGCTTATTTAACTTATATGCAGACTAATGATGGGCTGGATGAAGCACAAGGTGGAATCAAGATTGCTGGGAGAAATATCAACACCTTCACATATGCAGATGACACCACCCTTATGGCAGAGAGCAAAGAAGAACTGAAGAGCCTCTTGATGAAAGTAAAAGAGGAGAGGGAAGAAGTTGGCTTAAAAGTCAACATTCAGAAAACTAAGATCATGGCATCCGGTCCCATCACTTCATGGCAAATAAATGGGGAAACAATGGAAACAGTGACAGACTTCATTTTTTGAGGCTCCAAAATCACTGCAGATGGTGACTGCAGCCATGAAATTAAAAGACACTTGCTCCTTGGAAGAAAAGCTATGACCAACCTAGACAGCATATTCAAAAGCAGAGACAGTAATTTACCAACTAAGGTCCATCTAGTCAAGGCTATGGTTTTTCCAGTACTCATGTATGGACGTTGGACCATAAAGAAAGCTGAGCACCAAAGAATTGATGCTTTTGAACTGTGGTGTTTGAGAAGACTCTTGAGAGTCCCTTGGACTGCAAGGAGATCCAACCAGTCCATCCTAAAGGAAATCAGTCCTGAATATTCATTGGAAAGACTGATGCTGAAGCTGAAACTCCAATACTTTGGCCACCTTATGTGAAGAACTGACTCATTGGAAAAGACTCTGATGTTGGGAAAGATTGAAGGTGGGAGCAGAAGGGGACGACAGAGGATGAGATTGTTGGATGGCATCGCTGACGTGATGGACAAGAGTTTGAATAAACTCTGGGAGTTGGTGATGGACAGGGAAGCCTGGCGTGCTGCAGTCCATAGGGTCACAAGGAGTCAGACATGAATGAGTGACTGAACTGAACTGAACCTGTCTTCTGATGGGGTTGGCAGTTTGTACCTAGTGATTCATGATCTGATACAGTAATTCACTCCACATATATAAGGCACTTGCTTTATACTAGAATGGTTACTTCTTTACTCTAAGTTACAGCAATGTCTGCTGATAAGCCTTATGTATTGTATTTTTTTTTCAAGAGTTTGCCTATATTTCCTCTTATATATAAACCATCAGTCACCAGAGAATGTATTTGAGAGGTACCAAATGGGGAAAATACTTGAAAGTTACAGTAATTCGGGTAAAAACTTACAAAAGTTTAAACCAGGTTAGATGCAATGAAGACAAAAAAGGAAATCCTGAAATACGATTTTGAGATCAAATTGACTAGGACTTGTAATTGATTGCATTTGTACATGAGCAAGAACTTGAAATCAAGTATGAAATCAGGTCTATAGTTTAGGTGAATTAATAGTGAGTACCTCCAGCTGAGATAAAGAAAACAGAAAAAGTAATTGGCTAAGGAGGTGATATATTCATTCAATTCAGAACTTTATATGATGCTCAGGAGAATATCCAGTAGGATATTCACGTTAGAAATTCCAGTGAGGTTGGTCTGAACTGGAGACAGATTGGGCAACCATCAGCATCTTTTAAAAGTGCTCTCAGAAATATAATGCAATTCACCTATGAAGTTTAAAATTTTCTAGTAGCTCCATTTTTTAAAAACAAAGGAATAAACAAAGGAAGTTATATTTTATATTTTATTTTACAAATGTATTCAAAATATTTTTTCAGCATGTGGCACTAGCTCTATTCCAAGCTAAGCAGTCATATGCTGTCAGTGGCTACTGCACTGTACACTGAGTGTATTGAAGACTTGAGAATGAGTGTATCACATAGAATGTATAAGCAAAATAAGAAGAAAGGACTAAGAATAGACCCCTGGATTGCATCAGTGGAGATGATGGGAAAATAACCTACATCTGAGATGAGGAAGAACTTAAAAAAATGCACAGAAACAAGGAAAAATAAGGACCAAATAAACAATGTTTTCATGGAAAAGAGATTAATAGTTAGGAACAAGAAGTCTAGTTAGGCAAACCTTAAAATTAGTGATAATTTTAGCATTAGTATCAGCCTGTCAGAGGTGCCTGGCAACAGAAACTGGGACAGATATAGATTTAGGGGGACTTAAAATTTAACCAGTTTTAGAATCTCCTTTAAAAGGACAAAATTATCAATACAAAATTGTGAAGGCCCCTATGAAGGTTTAGGAAAGAGTGCATGCAAATAAGAGGCCCTGAAGTTTAAGCCTCAGTAGCTTCACAGAAAATTTGCCTTTAATGGGTACACAATTTCAAGGGAAGGTAAGAATATGGAAACACTTTGACATGTTTGAAAAAACTCGAAGAGAAGAAACTGCATAAGATTAAGATGAAGGTTCAGATAGAGTACCAAGCTATATGAAATTTAGCATGAGTTAACAGGTCAGAAGGTAGGGATGCCATAGAGGTAAAATGGAGCTAGAGCTGTAGCTTAGTGTCATGGAAAGGCAATCCTTGCTAAAACACCTGCAGACTGAACTCCCTCTTGCATATTCAAAACATAAAAACATTTTAAGAAGTGCTAGCTCCTCTTTCTAAACAATTCAAATTATGCAAAACTACCCACTCCAGTACTCTTGCCTGGAAAATTCCATGGACAGAGGAGCATGGTAGGCTACAGTCCATGGGGTTGCAAAGAGTCGGACATGACTGAACAACTTCACTCACTTTATCTTCCAGTTTCACTAAATTTCTTTATTGTCTGATGCTTTAATGTCTCATTTAAAGACTCATTAAAGAAACCATGGGCTTCCCTGGTGGTCCACTGGTTAAGAATCTGCCTGCCAATGCAGGGGACACGGGTTCAATTCCTGGTCCAGGAAAACCCCACATGCAACGGGACAGCTATGGCCCTGTGCTCCACAACTTCTGAGCCAGTGCTCTAGCGCCTGCCAGCTGCAGCTATTCAAGTCCTGTGCTCTGTAACAAGAGAAGTCCACACATCACAACGAGAGAGTAGCCCCTGCTCCCTGGAACTAGAGAGAGCCCCTGTGCAGCAATGAAGGCCTAGCACAGCCAAAAATAAATAAATAAATAAAAAGTAAAAAAAAGAAACCAGAAATCTAAAATTCTGTTGGCCCTTATCTCACACTCCTCCTAATCACTCACAGCCCATGTAACTTTTCTACCATTGTTTTGCTTTTAGTCAATTTTCACAGTGCACAAAAATCAGATGAAAATCTTCACTGCCTCTAAAAGAGCAAACATCGTCTTACATTATGTAACTCCACAGTGAATTTATTCCTAGGATAAAGCTACATAGCATTACTGTCAAGAAGGTAGAAATCCAGCCAAATAAAGCCAAAATTTCTGAGTAAAGCTTTTGGTGGCTCACATGACAAGATGAAAGAAAGCCTAAAAATGAAGATTCTTTGCAATTTCAAAATTAAAGTTTTCATTTAGAGTCATCCTGAGTGGTGAGCAGTGGCTGCGCGATGCTGGAGGGATGGCCCGCTGAGAGGAGATACCCCATGTCCAAGGTCAGAGAAACCCCAGTAAAAGGGTAGATGCTGAGAGAGGGCATCAGAGGGCAGACAGACTGAAACCACAATCACAGAAAACTAATCTAATCACATGGAACACAGCCTTGTCTAACTCAATGAAACTATAAGCCATGCCATGTAGGGCCACCCAAGACAGATGGGTCATGGTGGAGAGTTCTGACAAAATGTGGTCCACTGGAGAGGGAATGGCAAACCACTTCAGGAGTCTTGCCTTGAGAACCCCATGAACAGTATGAAAAGGCAAAAAGATAGGACACTGAAAGATGAACTCCCCAGGTCAGTAGGTACCCAATATATTACTGAGGATCAGTGGAGAAATAACTCCAGAAAGAATGATGGGATGGAGCCAAAGCAAAAACAACACCCAGTTGTGGATGTGACTGGTGATGGAAGCAAAGTCCAAAGCTGTAAAGAGCAATATTGCATAGGAACCTGGAATGTTAGGTCCATGAACCAAGGTAAATTTGAAGTGCTCAAACAGGAGATGGCAAGAGTGAACATCAACATTTTAGGAATCAACGAACTAAGATGGACTGGAATGGGTGAATTTAGCTCAGATGACCATTACATCTACTACTGTGGGCAAGAATCCATTAGAAGAAATGGAGTAGCCACCATACTCAACAAAAGAGTCCAAAATGCAGTACTTGCATGCAATCTCAAAAACAACAGAATGATCTCTGTTCATTTCCAAGGCAAACCATTCAATATCACGGCAATCCAAGTTTATGCCCCGACCAGTAACACTGAAAGAAGCTAAAGTTGAACAGTTCTATGAAGACTTACAAGACCATTTAGAATTAACACCCAAAAAAGATGTCCTTTTCATTATAGGGGAACGGAATCCAAAAGTAGGAAGTTAAGAAACACCTGGAATAACAGGAAAAATTGGTCTTGGAGTACAGAATGAAGCAGGACAAAGGCTAATAGAGTTTTGCCAGGAGAACACTCTGGTCATAGCAAACACCCTCTTCCAACAACACAAGAGAAGACTCTACACATGGACATCACAAGATGGTCAACACTGAAATCAGATTGATTATGTTCTTTGCAGCCAAAGATGGAGAAGCTTTATACATTCAGCAAAAACAAATCCGGGATCAGACTGTGGCTCATATCATGAGTTCCTTATTGCCAAATTCAGACTTAAATTGAAGAAAGTAGGGAAAACCACTAGACCACTCAGGTATGACCTAAATCAAATCCCTTATGATTATACAGTGGAATTGAGAAAAAGATTCAAGGGACTAGATCTGACAGAGAACCTGATGAACTATGGACGGAGGTTCATAACATTGTACAGGAGACAGGGATCAAGACCATCCCCATGGAAAAGAAAGGCAAAAAGCAAAACAGCTGTCTGAGGAGGCCTTACAAAGAGCTGTGAAAAGAAGAGGAGCCAAAAGCAAAGGAGAAAAGGAAAGATATAACCACTTGAATGGCAGAGTTCCAAAGCATAGCAAGGAGAGATAAGAAAGCCTTCCTCAGCAATCAATGCAAAGAAATAGAGGACAACAACAGAATGGGAAAGACTAGAGATCTCTTCAAGAAAATTAGAGATACCAAGGGAAGATTTCATGCAAAGATGGGCTCAATAAAGGACAGAAATTGTAGGCACCTAACAGAAGCAGAAGATATTAAGAAGAGGTGGCAAGAATACACAGAAGAACTATACAAAAAAGATCTTCATGACCCAGATAATCACAATGGTGTGACCACTAACCTAGAGCCAGACATCTGGAATGAGACGTCAACTGGGCCTTAGGAAGCATCACTAAGTACAAAACTAGTGGAGGTGATGGAATTCCAGTTGAGCTATTTCAAATTCTAAAAGATGATGCTGTGAAAGTCCTGCACTCAGTATGCCAGCAAATTTGAAAAACTCAGCAGTGGCCACAAAACTGGAAAAGGTCAGTTTTCACTCTAATCCCAAAGAAAGGCAATGCCAAAGAAACCTCAAACTACCACACCATTGCACTCATCTCATATGCTCGCAAAGTAATGTTCGAAATTCTCCATGCCAGGCTTCAACAGTATGTGAACAATGAACTTCCAGATGTTCAAGTGGGATTTAGAAAAGGCAAAGGAACAAGAGATCAAATTGCTAACATCTGCTGGATCATCGAAAAAGCAAGAGAGTTCCAGAAAAATATCTATTTCTGCTTTATTGACTATGCCAAAGCCTTTGACTGTGTGGATCACAATAAACTGTTGAAAATTTTTCAAGAGATGGGATTACCAGATCACCTGACCTGCCTTTGAGAAATCTGTATGCATGTCAGGAAGCAACAGTTAGAACTGGAAATGGAAGAACAGACTGGTTCCAAATAGGAAAAGGAGTACGTCAAGTCTGTATATTGTCACCCTGCTTATTTAACTTACATGCATAGTACATCACAAGAAACAGTGGGCTGGATGAAGCACAAGCTGGAATCAAGATTGCCAGGAGAAATATCAATAACCTCAGATATGTAGATGACACCACCCTTACGGCAGAAAGTGAAGAAGAACTAAAGAGCCTCTTGATGAAAGTGAGAGAGGAGAGGGAAAAAGTTGGCTTAAAACTCAACATTCAGAAAACTAAGATCACAGCATCCAGTCTCATCACTTCATGGCAAATAAATGAGAAAAGAGTAGAAATAGTGGCTGCCTTTATTTGGGGGGCTCCAAAATCACTGCAGATTGTGACTGCAGCCATGAAATTAAAAGACGCTTACTCCTTGGAAGGCAAGTTATGACCAACCTAGACAGCATATTAAAAAGCAGAGACAGTATTTTGCCAACAAAGGTCCGTCTAGGCCAGGCTATGGTTTTTCCAGTGGTTATGTATGGACGTGAGAGTTGGACTATAAAGAAAACTGAGCGCTGAAGAATTGATGCCTTTGAACTGTGGTGTTGGAGAAGACTCTTGAAAGTCCCAGGGACAGCAAGGAAATCCAACCAGTCAATCCTAAAGGAAATCAGTTCTGAATATTCATTGGAAAGACTGACACTGAAGCTGAACTCCAATACTTTGGCCACCTGATGCAAAGATCTGACTCACTGGAAAAGACCCTGATGCTGGGAAAGGCTGAGGGCAGGAGGAGAAGGGGATGACAGAGGATGAGATGGCTGGATGGTATCACTGAGCAAATGAACTGAATTGAACTCTGCCATATGGAAAAACCTGGCTGCTTAGAGCAAAATTCCACTACCAAGATTCATTCCTGAGTTCAAACTTTCCATAACGTCTTTGAAATTGTTATGACACACCTCTTCCTCCAGCCTATTATTTCATTCGCCGAAATAGGTGTAGCTTGTTAAAGCTATATTTTCTAACAAACCATTCCTATATCAAAACAGAAAAAGCAATTATCAGATTGCCCGTCAATGAACTAAAAGAATAATCAACACACAGAATACACTCTGAAAACCTCCCTTCGTTCAATCAGAATGACCATGGATTGTTAAGAAACTGCAGACGTTATTCAAAGAACTCAAAAGTTAAAAATATTGGGTTGGCAAGAAGAAGATATAACAATTATAAGTATATATGTATCCAACATAGGAGGACTGCACTATGTAAGGCAAATGCTAACAAGTATGAAAGGGGAAATTAACAATAACACAATAACAGTGGGAGACTTTAATATCCCACTCACACCTATGAATAGATCAACTAAACAAAATCAACAAGGAAACACAAACTTTAAATGACACAATGGACCAGCTAGACCTAATTGATATCTATAGGACATTTCACCCCAAAACAATCAATTTCACCTTTTTCTCAAGTGCACACAGAACCTTCTCCAGGATAGATCACATCTGGGCCATAAATCTAGCCTTGGTAAATTCAAAAAAACTGAAATCATTCCAAGTATCTTTTCTGACCACAATGCAGTAAGATTAGATCTCAGTTACATGAAAAAAACTATTAAAAATTCCTACAGATGGAGGCTAAACAACACGCTTCTGAATAACCAACAAATCATAGAAGAAATCAAAAAAAGAAATCAAAATATGCATAGAAACGAATGAAAATGAAAACACAACATCCCAAAACCTATGGGACACTGTAAAAGCAATGCTAAGGGGAAGGTTCATAGCAATCCAGGCTTACCTCAAGAAACAAGAGAAAAGTCAAATAAATAACCTAACTCTACACCTAAAGCAACTAGAGAAGGAAAAAATGAAGAACCCCAGGGTTAGTAGAAGGAAAGAAATCTTAAAAATTAGGGCAGAAATAAATGCAAAAGAAACAAAAGAGACCACAGCAAAAATCAACAAAGCCAAAAGCTGGTTTTTTGAGAAGATAAATAAAACTGACAAACTGTTAGCCAGACTCATCAAGAAACAAAGGGAGAAGAATCAGATCAACAAAATTAGAAATGAAAATGGAGAGATCACAACAGACAACACAGAAATACAAAGGATCATAAGAGACTACTATCAGCAACTATATGACAATAAAATGGACAACTTGAAAAAAATACACAAATTCTTAGGAAAGTATAACTTTCCAAAACTGAACCAGGAAGAAATAGAAGATCTTAACAGACTCATCACAAGCACGGAAATCGAAACTATAATCAGAAATCTTCCAGCAAACAAAAGCTCAGGACCAGATGGCTTCACAGCTGAATTCTACCAAAAATTTAGAGAAGAGCTAACACCTATCTTACTCAAACTCTTCCAGAAAATTGCAGAAGATGGTAAACTTCCAAACTCATTCTATGAGGCCACCATCATCCTAATACCAAAACCTGACAAAGATGCCACAAAAAAAGAAAACTACAGGCCAATATCACTGATGAACATAAATGCAAAAATCCTTAACAAAATTCTAGCAAACAGAATCCAACAACATATTAGAAAGATCATACATCCTGACCAAGTGGGCTTTATCCCAGGAATGCAAGGATTCTTTAATATCCAGAAATCAATCAATGTAATACACCACATTAACAAATTGAAAGATAAAAACCATATGATTATCTCAATAGATGCAGAGAAAGTCTTTGACAAAATTCAACATCCATTTATGATAAAAACCCTCCAGAAAGCAGGAATAGAAGGAACATACCTCAACATAATAAAAGCTATATATGACAAACCCACAGCGAACATTATCCTCAATGGTAAAAAATTGAAAGCATTTCCCCTAAAGTCAGGAACAAGACAAGGGTGCCCATTCTCACCACTACTATTCAACATAGTTTTGGAAGTTTTGGCCACAGCAATCAGAGCAGAAAAAGAAATAAAAGGAATCCAGATTGGAAAAGAAGTATAACTCTCACTGTTTGCAGATGACATGATCCTCTACATAGAAAACCCTAAAGACCACCAGAAAATTACTAGAGCTAATCAATGAATACAGTAAAGTTGCAGGATATAAAATTAACACACAGAAATCCCTTGCATTCCTATACACAAACAATGAGAAAACAGAAAGAGAAATTAAGGAAATAATACCATTCACCACTGCAGCAAAAAGAATAAAATACTTAGGAATGCTGCTGCTGCTAAGTCGCTTCAGTCGTGTCCGACTCTGTGCGACCCCATAGACGGCAGCCCACCAGGCTCCGCCGTCCCTGGGATTCTCCAGGCAAGAATACTGGAGTGGGTTGCCATTTCCTTCTCCAGTGCATGAAAGGGAAAAGTGAAAGTGAAGTCGCTCTGTCGTGTCCGACTCTTAGCGCCCCATGGACTGTAGCCTACCAGGCTCCTCCGTCCATGGGATTTTCCAGGCAAAAGTACTGGAGTGGGATGCCATTGCCTTCTCCGATACTTAGGAATAAATCTACCTAAAAAAAAACCAAAAAACAAAAGACCTATATATAGAAAACTATAAAGCACTGATGAAAGAAATCAGAGGACACAAATAGATGGAGAAATATACCGTGCTCATGGATCAGAAGAATCAATATATTGAAAATGAGTATACTACCCAAAGCAATCTATAGATTCAATGCAATCCCTATCAAGCTACCAACGGTATTTTTCGTAGAACTAGAACAAATAATTTCACAATTTGTAAGGAAATACAAAAACCTCGAATAGCCAAAGCAATCTTGAGAAAGAAGAAGGGAACTGGAGGAATCAACCCTTTCTGACTTCAGGCTCTACTACAAAGCCACAGTCATCAAGACAGAATGGTACTGGCACAAAGATAGAAATATAGATCAATGGAACAAAATAGAAAGCCCAGAGATAAATCCACGCACCTATGGACACTTTATCTTTGACAAAGGGGGCAAGAATATACAATGGAGAAAAGATAATCTCTTTAACAAGTGGTTCTAGGAAAACTGGTCAACCACTTGTAAAAGAATGAAACTAGAACACTTTCTAACACCATACACAAAAATAAAATCAAAATGGATTAAAGATCTAAATATAAGACCAGAAACTATACAACCTCCTAGAGGAAAACATAGGCAAAACACTCTCCGACATAAATCACAGCAGGATCCTCTATGACCCACCTCCCAGAATATTGGAAATAAAAGCAAAAATAAACAAATGGGACCTAATTAAAATTAACAGCTTTTGCAAAACAAAGGAAACTATAAGCAAGGTGGAAAGACAGCCTTCAGAATGGGAGAAAATAATAGCAAATGAAGCAACGGACAAATTAATCTCAAAAATATACAAGCAACTCCTGCAGCTGAATTCCAGAAAAATAAACGACCCAATCAAAAAATGGGCCAAAGAACTAAACAGACATTTCTCCAAAGAAGACATACAGATGGCTAACAAACACATGAAAAGATGCTCAACATCACTCATTATTAGGGAAATGCAAATCAAAACCACAATGAGGTACCATTTCATGCCAGTCAGAATGGCTGCTATCCAAAAGTCTACAAGAAATAAATGCTGGAGAGGGTGTGGAGAAAAGGGAAGCCTCTTACACTGTTGGTGGGAATGCAAACTAGTACAGCCACTATGGAGAACAGTGTGAAGATTCCTTAAAAAACTGGGAATAGAACTGCCATATGACCCAGCAATCCCACTGCTGGGCATACACACCGAGGAAACCAGAATTGAAAGAGACAAGTGTACCCCAATGTTCATCGCAGCACTGTTTATAATAGCCAGGACATGGAAGCAACCTAGATGCCCATCATCAGACGAATGGATACGGAAGCTGTGGTACATATACACAATGGAATATTACTCAGCCATTAAAAAGAAACCATTTGAGTCAGTTTTAATGAGGTGGATGAAACTGGAGCCCATTATACAGAGTGAAGTAAGCCAGAAAGAAAAACACCAATATAGTATACTAACACATATATATGGAATTTAGAAAGATAGTAACGATAACCCTATATGTGAGACAGAAAAAGAGACACAGATGTATAGAACAGTCTTTTGGACTCTGTGGGAGAAGGCGAAGGTGGGATATTCTGAGAGAATAGCATTGAAACATGTATATTATCATATGTGAAACAGATCGCCAGTCTAGGTTCGATGCATGAGACAAGTGCTCAGGGCTGGTGCACTGGGATGATCCAGAGGGATGGGGTGGGGAGGGAGGTGGGAGGGGGGTTCAGGATGGGGAACACATGTACACCCATGGCTGATTGATATCAATGTATGACAAAAACCACTACAATATTGTAAAGTAACTAGCCTCCAACTAAAATAAATAAATTAATAATAAAAAAAAAATATTGCGTTGGCCAAAATGTTCACTAACATCTTACAGAACAACTCATATAAACTTTCTTGTTGTTGAAGCTGAAGCTCCAATACTTGGGCCACCTGATGTGAAGAGCTGACTCTTTGGAAAGGACCCTGATGCAGGGAAGAACTGAAGGCAGGAGAAGAGGGGAGCGAGAGAAGATAAGATGGTTGTATGGTATCACTGACTCAATGGACATAAGTTTGAGCAAACTCTCAGAGATGGGGAAATACAGGGAGGTCTGGTGTGCATTTTCCAGTTTCCTCACTCACTCCTTTTTAAAACATCCAGGAATTTGGTCTTTAGAATGTTTCAGCTCGTTAATGAAGAGTTTCAAAAATCCCAAAAGAAAAATTAATGGGATAGGATCCTTAACTATCTCATATATTTTTAATTTGACATTCAGTGAACAGTAATATTATTAGAGCACCAGCAGTTATGACATGAAATACCTGTGTAAGCTTAACCGAGAAAAACATATCAAAGTCAGTGCACTGGGCAAATTATAGTATTCAGTCAACAGAGAAGGCCCCACATCAAAGCAAAATTAATTCCACTATCATGGACTTTTCAAAGTGAAATTAGAAATAAGACCTAGATAACAGTTGAAACAAAGGCAAGAGAATTGCTACAAGTAAACAACGTGAATGACACTTATTCTTATCCAAAGGCAAAACACCTCTAAGACCACTTAGAATTACAGTAATAAAAAGGGGGAAAAAAGAACATTTCTCTAATCAACTGTGCACAAACACCAACAGAAAGTCCTCTTTCTATGTCTCTTTCATATTTGTTTATGGTCAATCTGTGTTTCAGGTGTTATAAGGATCAAATATTTATAAGCCTTGCCCTTTTTTAAATCCTCCAAATGGAAGTAACTCCTCCAAGGATGCTATTCCAGAGGAGGCCAGAAGGTGTGTTGTGGGGCCCTCCTCCTATCTCACCACTCAGCTGCTCTATGGTGTGGACCAGGGAGTTGTATGATTCCTATTAGTGAAGGAGGCTAACCAATTTGAGTTCTTTAGTTGTTTGTTCATTCATTATTTTTTTTAAAAAAAAGGATATGGTGGAAAAGTATGGAAGCTCTGAAGGCCTCCCTGGTAAAAGACTTGTTTGCTGCTGCTGCTGCTGCTAAGTCACTTCAGTCATGTCCGACTCTTTGCGACCCTATAGACGGCAGCCCACCAGGCTCCTCCATCCCTGGGATTCTCCAGGCAAGAACACTGGAGTGGGTCGCCATTTCCTTCTCCAAAAGACCTATTTAGTACTATACAACAAAATAAGTTCTCGCAGGAAATAGGGCCCTGATGACAACAGCATTTTTCAAGACAGTATCATGAACCCTGCTCTAAGGAATTATGGGTTAACATTTAGTATGATCTCCAACCTACATAGCATCTAGACCTAGACCTTACTTCCAAAATGGTTATTTTGTTACATGAAGTTAATGGATAGAAGTCATGCTGCATGGTAGAATTCATTTTTCAAAAAACATTCAAATTTATTGTGACAAAATAATCTGTTGAAATACTAAACTGCCTTCCCTTGTAATTTCTTATTTTGGAGATTTGGACTGGTCCACTGAAAGTAATACTGAGAAGAACTGGGAGGGAGGAGAGGGGGGCAGGATATCCTGAGACTAGGAGAGGGACCGAGGTCTAAGGGCTGGCACCTTGTTCTGCTTTAGGGAGGCAGTCGGGCCAAGAAGGGAAACGGCCATGTGGGACACAGAGGGAGAAGAGGTCCTAGCTTCCAGGGCTCCTGGATTCTCAACATCACTTTCGAATCCTGAACCACAGTTCTAGTATGGAGTTAATGGAGTGAGGACCCTAAGGGAACATCTGGTATGGAAATGATGCTGTCCCCATAGTCACCACCACGACACTGGTGACACGTTATGCCTTCCTGGGTTGCACAACCCTGGGACCTCTGCACAGCCACGGAGGAAGGAAAGCATATGTAATTTTAAACGAGCTTGGACTGCCCATCATGCCAGCAGGTTCTGCAACACGGAATTCTGTTAGTTACAGAATATGAAGGAGTACAGCATCTTCAGCATACTTAAGTTTATGGAGGGTGATTCAGACTAGCTACCTACTTTGATATTCTACTGAGAGTCGGTCAAAATCAAATGCTTGATATGCTAAGCCTTCTCACCATCCTAGCTCCACAAAAGATTAGCGCATTCAATGATTTTGCAGGTCGAATGAAGGAACATTTTTCATTTTGCATCATTACTCAAAGAAATGACACTGCTAAGGCTTACATACAGCACAAACATGGCAAATGTCTTAACATTGAGATTTGAGGGATTTTAAACAGAATATATTACCTGTGGTTTATATATGTGAAGATCACAGGTAAGTTCTTCCTAAAGCCCACGAGTGAACTAAAATTGCCAGTTACAACAAATGAAAAGAATCTTTTAGCCAATGAGACACTTACCACAAGCCTCAAAAAGAGTCGTCTTGTATCAATAGTTGATACATGTAAACAGAAAAATTTTGCCAGTAGACAGAATACAGGAAACATTTGCTTCATCATATGTCTTAAACAGTAACAATTACCATTTGCACCATCCAGGAAAGCTTAAGAACATGCAATATAAAATGTGCATGAGAAAAAAAAAAGTTACCCTCAGAGACTCTGTCATTCAATATCACTCAGAATGGAATTCCAAAACTATCATAGCACAAACTGCCAAGCATCAATAATTCTTAATTCATATAAAAGCAAAGCTCAGAAACTGTCATAATCCAGAGAAAAACATCTCTGGATCTGAAATACACAGTTAGCTATTAAGAGTTCATATTGTATGCATCTTACTCCCAGCTTTGCCACTTACCAGCTACGTGAGCTTTGCAAGTGTTAAGAACCTTTCAGGCTTCCCTGGTGACTCAGACAGTAAAGAATCTGCCCACAATGAGGGAGACCTGGGTTCAATCCCTGGGTTGGGAAGATCGCCTGGAGAAGGGAATGGCAACCCACTCCAGCATTCTTGTCTGGAGAATTCCATGGACAGAGGAGCCTGGCAGGCTACAGTCCACGCAGTTGAAAAAGATTCAGACATGACTAAGTGACTAACACACATATAAGAACCATTCAGTACCTCAGTTTCTTCATCTATAGAATAAGGATAATGATAGGATCTAAATTTTAAGATTATTTTGAGATTGACATGAGAAAATGTAGGTAAAGCACTGTGCTGAGGTTTAGTACCTGGCACACTGCCCCAAAAACATTTTACAGAGTGTTGTTATTGCTATTATCACTCATAAATAGCAGTAAAAACAAACCTCGAGGTGACCCTGTCTTCTGAGTGACAGTAATTCATTCAACAAATATTTTTAAGGCACTTACTATATCTATATATTATTATATCTATATAAGGGCTTTCCATGTGGCTCAGTGGTAAAGAACCCACCTGCCAATGCAGGAGATGCGGGTCCAATTCCTGGGTCAGAAAGATCCACCAGAGGAGGGCATGGCAACCCTCTCCAGTATTCTTGCCTGGATAATCCCATGGACAGAGCAGCCTGGCTGGCTACAGTCTATGGGGTCACAGAGTTGGACATAATCTAGCGACTGAGCATACATGCACACACTACATCTGTATACATATATACGGAATACATGTGTATAGAGATAGAGATTATTATATGCATTAATAGAAGCTCAAACACAAAGGTAAGCTCCCTCCTTCTGGATCCCCCAGTCCAGTGATGAGATGGAGACAGACAGACAATAGATACACAGACAGAGTGACAGTGTTCTGCTGAAACAGCTGAAGTGACAGCAAGTGCTGCTTTAGTTTGCGAACTGGAAAAGAGTCTCTGAACAGTAAATATTTGAGCTGATTTCTAAACAACAGAAAAGCACCTCCATCGAGAAGATCTGGGTCACAAGCTTCCGGGAAGAGAATATTAGGTTCTGCCCTAAGGCAGAAAGGAGCCTCGGGGCGCTGGGAAGAGTTGCTCTCCCACAATGATCCTAACAGGAGAGTAGCTATCAGTAGAGACTGTTTTGTTAACAGGCAGCCTGAGCCTTCAGGGAGCGGTCTCTGCTTCTCGCTGCTACATGGACAGCCAGGAGTCTAGATCAAGAATCTCCATAAATTAGCACAAGCATTCTTCATCTCAGTCGAGTGCACAAAATGGGCCACAGTATTTATTCCATCTCACAAACTTTGCAACAACCTCACCTTGTCAAGAGCTGTTTCTTCACACCATGAGGACAAGCCTACCATTTTTAAGTTTGGAAAATGCATGAACCAGTGATAACGGGAAAGCTTTGTCAAAATTCCAGGCTCTTGTGCAACTCATCTGAAAGAATGTGGGTGAGGAACACAAACACAAAGGAAAAGACACACACTGAGGCTGAAGATGAAAGAGAACAAAGCAGCAGTTTATTTAGGGCAGCAGCAAAAGTTATCCTCTCGAAGAAGAGCATGGGCATCCTCCCAAATGAGAAGTGGCCTGCAGGATTGCTGATCCCCCTTTTTACCTTACGTTTAGCCCTTTGAATGGGTGGGGGTCTTTTTGATTAGGAATGGAAGTCACTGAAGGGAGGGTTGAGGGGTGGCCTGGACTGCCCCCGGTTGCATCAGCTTCTGATGCTGTGCATCTGTCTCCTGAAGCTACCCTACATGCACTCTTAAGAGCTGTTTTCCTTGAATGTTCCCTTACTAATTGAATGCTATATGCAGGAGGAAGGGCAGAAGGAAGGTTACAGAGTCATCAGCAACCTGTACATTTTCACTGAGCCTGCTCCAAGGTTTTCATGGTCAGAGTTTCTTGCTCAGATGCTACAACATTTCTGTTTCAGAAGCCAACTCTCTACCTGTCATGGCCTCATTAAGTGCAACACAGGGAGGTGGCTTTGCATTCCGCCTAGTGCCTATACACGTGAGGAGGCTGTCCTTGGGCTGGCCTTGTCCCTCTTACCTCAATGGGTGTTTCCAAGCCAACAATGGGGTAGAGGTGAGTATGTTTTCCTCCAAGATGACTGTAAGAGATGGCTGTCAAGACTTCTGGGGTCAACAGCAGGAGTCAACTCTGTTAAATTGTTTGTAGGCTCGTTTCTATCTAGACATTGTTTTAAAAAAGCAAACCAAGACTAACAAAAATACATATATTCTATTCTACCTGCCCTCTGCCCATTTTTAACCTTGGAGATTAGTTCTTACTCAAGACTACGGAGCTGAACACCAAAAGGTCCCCCTCATTAAGGAGTCACGATGAGCCACTGATAAACGTGAAAGACATTCTTTCTAGAGTGATTGCCTACAGCTAGAACCGTTTAAATGCACCACCTCAGAAGTCATCAGGCATTGTGTTTTTACTCCTGTATCTCACCAGAGCCTCAAAGCAAGAAATATTCTCTTCAACCAGTTATGATGTGGAATCAACTGGGGAACCTTACACACAAATTATGTAACACAGAGGAGAAGTCATAATAGGGCACTGTATTGCTTTTACAAAGAGAAAATGGGCATTATATATGCTAAGAGAAAACCTTCCTTAATATCAGTGTTTTCTTTTTTCTTTTTCCCCACCTATAGTTGTTTACTGAAAGGATTTTGAAGGAAGGTTAAGCAGATTCATTTTGCCTAAGATAGGAACGGAGAGAATGGCAGAAATAGCACCCCATTGTTTAAGACTTTTAACCACCTTAGGGGTTTGTTTTGTTCTGGTTATTTTACTGTTTGTCTTCCTATTCTTTCTACCCTGGCTTCCCCAATGTAAGAGGATGACAGTCCCACTGACCAAATTCTATTTTTTTTTTTTTTTAAATGGGAAGGTTCAACCTGCTGTATGGAGTCCAGTTTTCAATATCTCATCCCTTTTCTGACTTATCTCTTACTATCAGCAATCTCAGTATTATAATAGTTCAGAAGTTTCATAAACAGCATAGGGTATGTAAATTAAGTTATGACATAAGTTAAGAGCTGCTGCAGCATTGAAAATATCCTACTAAACAGTGAGCCAAATAGAGCTAAAGTGAGTATTAGGGAGCCTTAGTTTTTGCAAACAAGTCTAGGAGAGAAAACCTAAAAAGAGGAAATGATTAATTATCAGATGTCTTCTGTTAAACTGGCATTTTGTTTCAAATTACTCCAACTGCAAACAAAGACAACATGTTACAGGGTGATTATAAAGAACCAGGTGAAACGATGATTTCATAATGGCTGCTGCATGTTTGTACACAAAGCCAGTTCAATTAAATCTTGAAATAACTAGATGCCATTGTGGAGATAAGAGCATCATAAAACATGAAGAGCTT
Organism: Giraffa tippelskirchi; assembly: GCF_054371585.1. NCBI lineage: Eukaryota > Metazoa > Chordata > Mammalia > Artiodactyla > Giraffidae > Giraffa > Giraffa tippelskirchi. The sequence continues at coordinate 109,567,343 of NC_137278.1, read as the reverse complement.
TACAAACATGAAGTATCATTTCCTCCCCTTTTTTTAAACAAAATAGAAAAACTGAAAATAGAGAATCTGAAATTGACAGAGTACTAAAATGTAGATTTTGACTGGATTCTTCCAACTATAAAGGTGAACTTAAAAAAATTACCTCGTGGTCAAACATATGTTTGAGACAAAAGTGATCTATTGGGTCTCAGCCTTAGAACAAACACTCATGCAGAAGATTTTTAGGCACATCCTCACTAATAGCAGTTACAACTGGAGCAACCTAGAGTCACTGCTCTTGTCATCCCTCACGGATGCCCAAATTCCCAGGAATCTAGGAGTTAAGAAAGATACTCCTTCCCCAAAATAAGCATAAAAAAAAAGCAATGTCCTTGTCTGCGTTGAGGAAATAGATGATTTTAGACAGGAAACAATAAACATACACACACCCATAAACATAACACATCCACACACAGGTGAAACTAAAACCCCAAACTATCAAAAATAAATCAGATGTGACTCTCCTAAGAAGACTGTATTTCATGGGAAATACATTTATCATATGAATTATGGTATCAGATATACTATTGTGATGGTTAATTTCAAGTGTCAATTTGACTGGACCACAGAGTATCCAGGTATTTGATCAAACATTATTCTGGGTGTTTCTTGAATGAGATTAACATTTAAGTGGGAAGACTTTAATATTCACTATTTTTTCTCAGTTTCTTCACCTTCAAAATGGGGAAAACAATAATACCTGTAGGACAAGGCTGGGAATGATAAGTAAAAGAATTAATGTTTGTTAAAATTTACAAGAGTACCTGACATATAGTTGTGCTGTACTGCGTTTGCTCATACCATTAACAATACCACTGGCTGTACTATGTCAACCAACATCCCACAGCTATTACTAACAAAACTGAATTTTGAACTCCACTCTCAAAAATGTCCAGCTCTACACTGCTGCTCATCGTAAACAAGGGGGACAATGTTGTACGAAGACTCCATCAGATGACGTATTTGCAGAAACTTCCTCCACATGACTTGAGAATGATGAGTTATGATTAATCATGGGGATGGTATAAACACAAGGAGCTAATTTCTAAGGTGAACAGGCCTACATTACTTAGGACCTGACTGACCAAAACCAGTTTCCTGAATTGCACTTGAAAGCAAATTGGCAGCTAGAGCCTCGTGAGTCAAGAGCCTTACTATAATGTGCTCCCTGCGGCTCACTCACTTAGCACTTTATACCACCAGAGTTTGTTCTATTTGCTTAGTTTAGAAGTCAATAAAAATGTACAGAGCTGCTAAGCACACATAAAATATGAAAATACAACAGTCAGGAAAAAAATAAATCAAAGAAAAACAGCATCGCCCACAGCATCGACTCCTCGGGTTCCAGCCAACATCCAGAAAGGTCCCACGGACAAAAATACGTCCTTGACATCTTACCAGAGGGTAAAAGTTTCATGCTGATCAAAAAATCCCTTTAAGACAACCTTAGAGTCTGTTGAAACAGCTCCTAGATGTGGTCATTAACTACAGCTGAATAAAGAACTACTTGGAAACCACAGATAGAAAAGTTACAATACTTCATCTTCTAGCCCTTTTTCAGGAGTTCTTGGCACAGATAATATGAAAGAGTATGACTTACAGGGAAATGTATTCAATCAAACAAGCCTTTAAACCTAATATCATGAATTCTTACACAAGATCACCCAGCAGGCATATTGCAGTTTTCTGATCTAGATTTATAGTTCTCCAAAAGTGAAAAGGAGAAAAAACGCCTGCACCCAACTCCTGTGCTTCTGGCTCCCAGAGCAGAGGTGCCACAATAGGGGCTAGTATGAACACTAGCATATGTCCCCAAGTGGCAGCAATATTAACATAACCTCATGACCCACATCTGTTTCCACACACATTACTAACCATCAAAATTTCACATATATTTTTCATAATATTCAAGATAAGCACTTGGTAAGACTCAAAGGTAATCCAGCCAATCACTACAAATAATTTCAGAGTCTTAACTTATTGCAAAGGTCAGGTATAAGGGTAGAATTTAGCTCCATTACGGCTCAGTCTAATGCTTCTACCTCTCAGTGGTTAGCAAGGAAATGTCCTACTTAAGCTGTTACTGTCCTAGTTGCTTTACATGTTCTTATGATTTGGAATGTGCAAGTTATTAAATTGCCTTGAGCCTAACAGAGTTGTAATGCATCTGATAATCCCTCAGGTTCAAAAGCAATAAGGAGGACACTCAGCCTCACTTGTTTCTTACCTTGGGGAATCTAGAACCGTCTTCAACAAATGAATTAAAATATAGATAATAAAGAAAGACTAAAAATAGGGCTTCCCTGGTGCCTCAGTGGTTAAGAATCTATCTGCTGATGCAGGGGATGCAGGTTCGATCCCTGGTCCAGGAAGATCCTACATGCCATGGGGCAACTAAGCCCATGCACCACAACTACTGAGCCCACACTCTGCAGCCTGTGGGCCGCAACTACTGAAGCCCATGTGCCCTAGAGCCTGTGCTCTGCAACAAGAGAGGCCACTGCAATAAGAAGCCCTCGTACCACAACTAGAGAAAAGCCTGCACAGCAGTGAAGACCCAGCACAACCACAAATAAACAAAAATTAAAAAAAAAAAATGACTACAAATAATGCCAAGAACTTCAGTTCAGTTCATTCGCTCAGTCGTGTCCGACTCTTTGCGACCCCATGAATCATGAACCACAGCACACCAGACCTCCCTGTCCATCACCAACTCCTGGAGTTTACTCAAACTCATCTCCATTGAGTCGGTGATGCCATACAACCACCTCATTCTCTGTCGTCCCCTTCTCCTCCTGCCCTCAATCTTTCCCAGCATCAGGGTCTTTCCAAATTAGTCAGCTCTTCACATCGGGTAGCCAAAGTATTGGAGTTTCAGCTTCAGCATCAGTTCTTCCATTGAACACCCAGGACTGATTTCCTTTAGGATGGACTGGTTGGATCTCCTTGCAGTTCAAGGACTCTCAAGAGTCTTTTCCAACAACACAGTTCAAAAGCATCAATTCTTTGGCATTCAGCTTTCTTTATAGTCCAACTCTCACACCCATACATGACTATTGGAAAAAGCATAGCCTTGACTAGACAGACTTTTGTTGGCAAAGTAATGTCTCTGCTTTTTAATATGCTGTCTAGGTTGGTCATAACTTTTCTTCCAAGGAGTAAGCGTCTTTTTATTTCATGGCTGAAGTCACCATCTGCAGTGATTTTGGAGCCCCCCAAAATAAAGTCTCTCACTGTTTCCACCGTTTCTCCATCTATTTGTCATGAAGTGATGGGACTGGATGCCATTATCTTTGTTTTCTGAATGTTGAGTTTTAAGCCAACCTTTTCACTCTCCTCTTTCACTTTCACCAAGAGGCTCTTTAGTTCTTCTTCACTTTCTGCCACAAGGGTGGTGTCATCTGCATATCTGAGGTTATTGATATTTCTTCCAGCAATCTTGATTCCAGCTTGTGCTTCCTCCAGCCCAGCGTTTCTCATGATGTACTCTGCATGTAAGTTAAATAAGCAGGGTGACAATATACAGCCTTGATGTACTCCTTTTCCTATTTGGAACCAGTCTGTTGTTCCATGTCCAGTTCTAACTCTTGCTTCCTGAGCTGCATACAGGTTTCTCAAGAGGCAGGTCAGGTGAAATATTCCAGGTTAAGTGCCAAGAAACTAAAACCCAAATGGATGTCAAACCGACTTGGTCAACTGACTTAGTGTAAGAATTAAGTAACCTCTACTTGGTAAAATAGAGATAATATCTGACCTCTGGAGTATGAGTCTCTTGAGAAATAACTGCTAAAATTTATCATACAACTAGCAAGTAAGACGTACCATATGCGTGCGTGCTAAGTCACCTTAGTCATGTCCAACTCTAAGGCATGGATTGTCATGCCCTCCTCTAGGAGATCTCCCCAACCCAAGGATCTAATCCACGTCTCTTAAATTTCCTGCCTTGGCAAGTGGGTTCTTTACCACTGGTGCCACCTGGGAAGCCCAAGACATACCCATATGTACATTTTTCGTATGTATCATACTAAAAAAAGCTTTAGATTAATTAGAAACTCAAATATGAAGCTGTTTAATGCCTAAACTGGGATCTGTTTAAATCTACAGTTAAACCGAAGGAGAGTTTAATGAGAAATCAACAGATTTCATAATGAAATATCTCTGAAGTTCTTATAATTTCCAAGACATAAAACAACTTCAGCAATTTCATGATGCCTGTTGGAGGCAGATCCGTTGTTTTCACCATCCTTCCTACTGTTCTTCCAGCTGCTGAAATGAATTTACCCACAGGCAGGACATGACCATATGAGGAAATCTTTGAAAATAAGTGTAAGGAAAATAATAACAACATTAATAAAACTAGACTAAATGCACTGAAAATGATACTATTTCAAGCTGCTTATGGATATTTGACAATTAGTAATGAAGTCTGTGGCAAGAGAAACATAATGAGTCCCTCATACATTTTCTAGGCACATAGGAAGATGTTTTCCAGTCCTCTAGCAATCCAGGTGGGGCTACGTGACCAAGTTCTGGCTAAAAGAACAGTGGTAGAAGGGAATTCTATCACTGCTAGAATGAGACCCCTAAATTTGTCAACTTGATCCTACATCCTCTCCCCACTCACTGACCAGCTGCACTTGGGGGAGGGGATGCTGGCCACTGAAACTACAAATAGAATTCCAAGGATGTTCTAGGCAGCAGCCCTCAACCTGTTTGGCACCAGAGACCAGTTTCATGGAAGACAATTTTTTCATGGATGGGGTCAGGGGGGCGGCCCAGATGATTCAAGCACATTTCCTATATACTTTATTTCTATTATTATCACATCACTTTCACCTCAGATCATCAAGCATTAGACCCCAGAGGTTGGGGACCCCTGATTTAGGGCACAGACAGAACCACAAGAAAGAAGGGTTCTGCATCCTTGTGTCACCACTGGAATGAGAACCACCCAGGAGTGCCTTTTAACTTGCAATTACCACTAATTCCCTCTACTAACAGAGCTGCTCATGTTTCAAATGACTTTAAGGTTCTCAAACTCTATCAAAATGTAGGGTGTGATGTCATATATCTAAAAATCAAAGCTAATATTCATTGAGGCCTACATACAGACTAGGCACTTCCTAAGTGTTACCTGTCCATTATGGCACAGTTCTCACGAGAATGGATCAGCCTAATTATCCCCAGGAGGAAGCTCAAGCTAGGGAACACTCAATAAACACACAAGGTTGCACAGCAAGAGGAGGCAGAGCTTGGCTGAAACCAGTAGACTCTCTCCAGAGCTCTCAGGACAAATCTTCATGGTGTCACGACTCTGCACCTCCCAGGCACTGTGCCAAGTAACCGGAACTCACAGAGCAAGTAGGACTCATGACTTTGAGAAGTTTTTACAGTCAAGTGGGGAAATGATTGAAAGCAAACACTGAGAGTTTCCACTACCCTAAAAAACACTCCAATAATAAGCCACTTTAATAAAAATAAATAAAAGCACAAACGAAATAAAAAGAACGTCCAGGTAAATTTGGAATGGCAGCTTCCTGGGAACACTGTCACTATTTTCCATTTGAACAAACATCTACAACTCACAGGCATCACCCCAAGGCCTTCCTCACCCTGAATCCCTGGAGGAAGCAGCTAAGGGACAGAATGACCTGACATTCATTTCTTGTACCCTGGCTCTTAGAAGGACTTCTCTATTAAGCCTTCTAAGCAGCCCAGGGTTTAGTTACAAATTAAGTCACTGCTTGATTAATTGTTGCCTGCCCATTAGGTGGACTGCTGCTGATTTCAAGGAAGCCAATGCCACGTTCTTTGGCCTTAGGCGTTGTTTTCCTGAATGCTTCAAAAGTCTCTTTGGTCTCCCTTACCGGCTGCTGATTACACCCTCCTATATTCTGCCTGGTATCCTGCTACTCGGTCTGTTTTCTGGTCAATCAAGCTACAGCCAACCACAGTGAGCGGTCTCTGATGACTGCGAAGTGACTGCCCAAGGTCTTGATGCTAATATTCTAAATTCTTAATTTTAAATGCACTAAAAAAGTCACTCATTTCATAACATTTTCTGAATCTCTGACTACCTCCCATAGTTTGTGCTAGGAAGGTGCAGGAATATAAAGGTAAGTAAAAACAAATCAAATGCATTACCAGCCATCAGAGAACATATGGCTTAGCAGTGATAGACATGAATGAAACTCAAGTAGATGTAACCTACAGTTATGACACGGGCTATGAAGCAATGCCTAACACGTTGAAGGTATACAATAAGACTTCCCTGGCACTGCAGTAGTTAAGACTTTGCCTTCCAATGGAGGGGTGCAGGTTCCATTCCTGGTTGGGGACCTAAGATCCCACATGCCTCGCAACCAAAAAACCAAAACATAAAACAAAAGCAATATTGTAACAAATTCAATAAAGACTTTAAAAATACTCCACAAGAGCAACAAAAAAAATCTTAAAGAAAAAAAAAAATGTAGAAGATACAATATAATAGGATAACGAGCCTAGGAGAGGGTGTTATTGTGGTTCTTCAGTCGCTCAGTCAAGTCTGACTCGTTGCAACCCCATGAACTGCAGCGCGCCAGGCTTCCCTGTCCTTCATTACCTCTCAGAGCTTACTCAAACTCATGTCCATTGAGTCGGTGATGCCATCCAACCACCTCATCCTCTGTCACCCCCTTCTCCTCTTGCCCTCAATCTTTCCCAGCATCAGGGTCTTTTCAAATGAGTCAGCTCTTTGCATCAGGTGGCCAAAGTACTGGAGCTTCAGCATCAGTCCTTCCAGTGAATACACAGGGTTGATTTCCTTTAGGGTTGACTGATTTGGTCTCCTTGCTGTCCAAGGGACTCTCAAGAGACTTCTCCAGCACAATAGTTTGAAAGCATTAATTCTTTGGCACTCTGCTTTCTTTACGGTCCAAACCCTCAGATACATACATGACTACTGGAAAAACGATAGCTTTGACTAGATGGACCTTTGTCAGCAAAGTGATGTCTCTGCTTTTTAATACGCTAAGTTTGTCACAGCTTTTCTTCCAAGGAGTAAGCATCTTTTAATTTCATGGCTGCAGTCACCGTCCACAGTGATTCTGGAGCCAACAACATGGAGTGGCTGAAGGGCATGTACCTGCTAGTCAGGGCCTGACAAAACATGCTCCATTGGAGAAGGGAATGGCAAACCACTTCAGTATTCTTGTCTGGAGAACCCCATGAATATAACGAAAATGCAAAAGGAGAGGGCAGAGACAACAATGGGTAAGCGAAAATTAGTCAGAGATTGTCAGGAAACACACTTTATATTGAGGCCCCAGATTATACACGGGCTAAGTGGTAAGAGGGCATGGCAAACAAAAGGGGATTAAAGAATGCAAACAGTGAGAGGAAGGCTGTGCTTGGTCACTCAGTCGTGTCCTATTTTTTGTGACCCCATGGACCGCAGCCCACCGGGCTCCTCTGTTTACGGAATTTTTCACCCAAGAGTACTGGAGTGGGTTGCCATTTCCTGCTCCAGGGGATGTTCCCAACCCAGGGATCGAACCTGCATCTCCTGCCTTGGCAGGCAGATTCTTTTACCACTAGCATCACCTGCGATGCCCAAGGAGAAGGCTAGGATAAGATAAAGTTGAAAGGTAGGCAAAGGCCAGATCACACACACAGACTCATAGGTTCTGCTAAGGATGAGAAGCCATAGTAGGTTTAAGGAATACTACAACTGCTTCTAGAAATACTACCACTAGATCACATAGCTCTCAGAAAACGGCAAAAATCTATGATAAAAAAAAAAAAGAAGAGGGTTACTTGGGTGAGCTTCCCAGAGTTATAACTGACTTGTTATTTACACACACCCTGTGGGCACATTTCCCTACAACAGGAGCCATCTAATTAGAAAAGGTGGTGGGAAATTTATCCCTGACTTTAGCTGAAGTGATCAATGACACCACCTAGGCCCTGGAAGGCATTCAGGTCAGCCTCAGTTCACTGGTCAAGGCTATTATAGATGATAAAAATCTACTAGACCTACTCATTTTGGGCCAAGGCAGAGTATATACAGTCACCAACATATCCTGCTGTGGCTGAATTAATGCCTTAGGTCAAGTGGAAAGCTCAATACATAAGCTTAAGGACAAAAAGCACCAGGTTTCCTAAAATTGGCCCTGATGCTTTATGGGATTTGTTCAGTTAGCTAGTTTGGGACCCTGGAGGTTGAGTTTGGCCTCATCATGCGGCTTGGAATCCTGTTGATAGGAGTCTTAATTAAATACTATATAAGATAAACAGATTTGTTACAGCTTCTGTTGGTCAGATTAATTAGCATGGCCAATGGAGAGGCACACCCATGGGAAAATTCTTCAGAAGTCAAGACGAAATAGAAACAAAAGAAGGATACTATTAGAGATAATTTTCTATGAGGTCCTCACATTTACACGTATCTTACAAGCAGAAGCACAAACAGCCTTTGTTCTAGACTATGTTTTCAAGGATGTCTTTGTAGAAAATAGTTTTGGAAGACAGGAACAGTATCTCTCTCTGAAGCAAAGACTAGGTTTATTTTTACTGTCCAGTATAATAAAGACAATGTCTCTGTACAAGGCAAAGGTCAGGCAGGTTTGCTAAAGGCCAATGTAAAAAATTCAGTTCCCCAGTTCTGGTTTTTTGCATCCTCTCTCTCTAATGTAACCCTCTCAGCATACAGGCATTATCAAGTTGTCTTTGAACTGTCCTTGGAAACAGGGCTAAGAAAAGTAGTGCAAATGCTAATACTTCAGCTATTGCTATTGCTGTGAGCAACAAAATCCTTTGTATCTGAATCAGAAGTCTTGTGTCTGCCAGCAAACATGAATTGTAGCAGACTAATATATTATCTTGCAAACAGAGTAAAATCTCAGACTCTCCACATTTCTCAACACTCATAATCTCAGAAGCAGATGTTTTTCAGATGACTTCTGCCAAGTAAAGTATGGTATCTTAAACCAGTTAGTTTTTTAGATCAATCAAGCTGTATCTCAATGGTATTAGTACAGGCATGATATAAGGGGAATTCATGCCCCTGGCATTTACTTTAAATATTCTTGTCCTCCAGACACTAATTTTTTAATGTGTTAATTTATTCAAAGACAACTGTTTTTATTGGTGAGCACTAGCCCCGTTATATATCAATTAGTACGTGAGATTTCCTTAGCCACAGGGTTCAGCATGTGGTCCAAGTTTTTTCAAGTTAAGTAAATTCTAAAACTCCTATTCTAGGGTTTAGAAAGAGTATACTCGGTACTTTTGCATGGTTTGATATAGGGTATAAGGCCTAGAATTATGGCAGTTGCTTTTCCTATGAGAGAAAGTATTCTAAAGAAAAGACAATTCATAAAGAATGACACGACCAAGATAACCACAAATAAATGGTGCGGGAGCCGAGCTCAAACCATAACTGAAGAACACACTGCTGGACCTTTGCTTACATAAATCAGAAAAATGCCCTACATCAAGCCACCTTCCAATGCATTTTCCAAAACTTGCAACTCTCAGGTGACTGATCCAGTCCACCTGGCTTTAAAACACAACTCCATAACCACTACACCATACTGGCTCCCACTTTTCCCACTGTCAGACACTCAAACAGAATCAAGAAAACTGTAAGGTTTTTTAAAAGACAATGAGCAGCAAATAATTATCTCGAAGTTTTTACATGGTATGAAAGAAATAGGGTCTCCCCTTGTCCAGGGCTTCTGGCATGAAAGGGATTCAAAGATGAGACACTAATAAACAACTACTAAGAGCAAAGGAGAAAACTGAAACACTGAAAGCCATCTAAAGCATCTGACAAAGGAAGGCATGAGCAGTCTCCTACCTGTTTTAAAGTGAAAGTGTTAGCTGCTCAGTCATGTCCGACTCTTTGCGACCCCATGGACTGTAGCCCGCTAGGCTCCTCTGTCCATGGAATTCTCCAGGCAAGAATACTCGAGTCGGTTGCCATTCCCTTCTCCAGGGGATCTCCCAAACCCAGGAATCAAATTCGGGTCTCCTGCATTGCAGAAAGATTCTTTACCATCTGAGCCACCAGAAGCCCCAATATGGTTCTCAGACATCCAGAATTAGATATCAGGATTCTATAGCCAGATTTTCAGATTTGGTTTCAACTGATAAGAGGACACAATGTTCAAAGAATTTCAAGTAGTAGAATGTTTATGCAGGATACAGTAGTAGGAAATTAATCAGGAGCAGCAGTACATAGGGATCAGATAATAAAAGGCATCATGACATTATGTGTGGGCTAATCAGTTTCATCTTTATCCTGAAAGTCAGATGGTTTAATTTGGAAGACACAGACAATAGATGTGGTCACTGAATACTCTGAGACTATAATTACAATGTGTGAGTGTGTGTGTGTGTGCACGCGCGTGCGCACAAACACGCAAATACACACTGGAAAAGCATCTACAACTGTTTTTAAGTTCTAAAAGTAGTCCATAAATGAAGAATGGTTATGAAACCTGTTGGGATGACCTGCAGGGAAATTTTCGTCAGGTTATGCATTGGAGAGATGAATCTGGATCAAGGACTGAATATAGATTGGGCAGACAGTACATGATACTGAAGAAGCGAAACGAGGTCAGAGACTATAGGAAGTGCCCAGGCTACAAAAATATAGACAGCACTTAAATCAGGCAGCTCAGAGCTTCTGTTGAGAACAACCAACAAGCAACAATATTCTTGCTATAATCTGTATACCATAATGAGTCTACAAGCATGTATACATTTTAAATCTCCAAGGATACATTTACCAAGAAGAGCATTACATACAAGTGGATTTCTGGTAAATCTCTGGATTAATTTCATCCATCTAAATCTGAGAATGGTTTTAATTTACAACTTGATAATGTCTTTCAATTTGCAGGTGATACTAAGTATTTCTGACTAGCAAAATGTCAGTCACAGAAATAAACTATAAGAAAATTGCACAAAGCTTTGTGAGAAGTAACGTGACCAAATATTCCTAGCCAAAATAATCCAAGTTATATTTGTATGGTGTGCTCACTTACTTTAGTCGTGCCCAACTCTCTGCAACTTCATGGACCATGGTCCACCAGGCTCCTCTGTCCATGGGATTCTCCAGGCAAGAACACTGGCTGCTGCTGCTGCTAAGTCGCTTCAGTCGTGTCCGACTCTGTGCGACCCCATAGATGGCAGCCACCAGGCTCCCCTGTCCCTAGGATTCTCCAGGCAAGAACACTGGAGTGGGTTGCCATTTCCCTCTCCAATGCATGAAAGTGAAAAGTGAAAGTGAAGTTGTTCAGTCGTGTCCGACTCTTCACGACCCCATGGACTATAACCTACCAGGCTCCCCCGTCCCTGGGATTTTCCAGGCAAGAACACTGGAGTGGGTTGCCATTTCCTTCTCCAGTGATAAAATATGAAGTGAAGTGAGCAAAGTGAAGTTGCCCAGTCGTGTCCGACTCTTGGAGACACAAGGGACTGTAACCTACCAGGCTCCACCGTCCATGGGATTTTCCAGGCAAGAATACTGGAGTGGGTTGCCATTTCCTTCTCCATATTTGTATGATGGTACTTACAATGTAATCAGAGAATGATTATGCAGAACGGAAAAATACAAGTGAAAAGATGATCAACCTTACTAACAGTAATGAAAATATAAAATATTTTATACCTAAAGTAGCAAAAATAATAAGGAGTGTTGACAAGGAAGCTGACCAATTCTTGAAAAACTTGGTAAACAGTTTTGGAGAATGAATTGTTAATACCTAGTAAAGAAATATATGCCCACAGTAAGGCAGAATAATGGCTCTCTAAAGACATCTAGGAAATGTTGAGGGCTTCCCTCATAGCTCAGTCGGTAAAGATTCCGCCTGCAAAGCAGGAGATCCTGGTTCAATCCCTGGGTAGGGTGATCCTCTGGAGAAGGAAATGGCAACCCACTCCAGTATTCTTGCCTGGAGAATCCCATGGACAGAGGAGCCTGTCGCGCTGTTCATGGGGTCGCAAGAGTCGGACACAACCTAGTGACTAAACCACCAACAAAGATGTCTAACTTTTAATCCTGGAAACCTATGACTATGTTCACATTATATGACAAAGGGATTCTGCAGAATTGAGATGGGGTGAGGGATTATCCAAGTGGATCCAATGTAATAATAAGGGTTCTTATAAGAACAAGCAGGTAGGAAGGTCAAATAAAGCAAATATAGCAATGTGTTGAATTTTGATAAAGCTGAGTGGTGACTATGAAGCTATTCATCGTTCTCCCTCCTCTACTTATTGATGGCTTCAAGAGTTTCAGGTACAATATTCAACTGTAATCTCCCCACTCTGGACTACCACTCCCTAAACCAGTCAAATATTGCTGGATAGGTACAGGAAAACAGAATATTGCTTTTCTGATATTTTTTAGGTCAGAAAACTAAAGAGAAGTATCAGAAAATAGTTATAAACCCTCTATACCCAAACGTTAAAACTCACAAGAAAATATCTCAAGGCAATACAAGTTTAGAAGGCTTTGTGAAAGGTATATAAGTTAGGTCTTGTCAAATACTGAGGTTTCAGAACCCCTGAAAACCCTTAAAAATTACTGAGAACCATAGCAATCTTTTGTTTATATGGGTTGGCTCTATCAACATTTACCTGTTAAGAAATACAGACCAATGAAACAAGACAGAGAGCCCAGAGATAAACCCACACACCTATGGGTAACCTTATCTTTGACAAAACAGACTAGAATATACAGTGGGGCAAAGACAGCCTCTTCAATAAGTGATGCTGGGAAAACTGGACAACTACATGTAAAAGAATGAAATTAGAACACTTCCTAACACCATACAGAAAGATAAATTCAAAATGGATTAAAGATCTAAATGTAAGACGAGAAACTATAAAACTCTAGAAGGAAAACACAGGCAGGACACTCGATGACATAAATCAAAGCAAGATCCTCTATGACCCACCTCCCAGAGTAAGAGAAATAAAAACAAAAATAAACAAGTGGGATCTGATTAAACTTAAAAGCTTTTGTACATCAAAGGAAACTATAAACAAGGTGAAAAGACAACCCTCAGAATGGGAGAAAATCAAAACAAATGAAACAACTGACAAAGGATTAATTTCCAAAATATACAAGCAGCTCATACAACTCAATACCAGGCAAACAAACAACCCAATCAAAAAGTAGGAGAAAGACCTAAACAGACATTTCTCCAAAGAAGACGCACAGATGGCTAACAAACACATGAAAAGATGCTCAACATGGCTCATTATTAGAGAAATGCAAATAAAACCACAATGAGATATCACCTCACACTGGTCAGAATGGCCATCATCAAAAACTCTACAAACAATAAATGCTGGAGAGGGTGTGGAGAAAAGGGAACACTCTTGCACTGTTGGTGGGAACGTAAATTGATACAGCCACTATGGAAGATGGTATGGAGATTCCTTAAAAAACTAGGAATAAGACCACCATATGACCCAGCAATCCCACTCCTAGGCATATACCCTGAGAAAACCGAAACTGAAAAAGACACATGTATCCCATTGTTTACTGCAGCACTATTTACAATAGCTAGAATATGGAAGCAACCTAGATGTCCACTGACAGACGAATGGATAAAGAATTTGTGGTATATATACACAATGGAATATTACTCAGCCATAAAATGGAATTCATTTGAGTCAGTTCTAATGGGGTGGATGAACCCAGAACCTATTATACAGAGTGAAGTGAGTCAGAAAGTGAAAGATAAATACCGTATACTAATGCCTATATACAGAATCTAGAAAGATGGTATTGGTGAATTTATTTTCAGGGCAGCAATGGAGAAACAGACACAGAGAACAGACTTATGGACACAGCATGGGGAGGAAGGAGAGGGTGGGATGTAGGGAGAGAGTAACACGGAAACTTACATTACCATGTGAGAGAGAGCGCCAACGGGAATGTGTTGTATGCCTCAGGGAACTCAAAAAGGGGCTCTGTGATAACCTAGAGGGGTGGGGTAGGGAAGGAGACGGGAGAGAGATTCAGGAGGGATGGGACAGGGGTGTACCTATGACTAATTCATGTTGATATTTGGCAGAAAACAACAAAAATCTGTAAAGCAATTATCCTTCAATTAAAAGTAAATTCAGACAGTCAGTTCAGTCGCTCAGTCATGTCCGACTCTTTGCGACCCCATAAACAGCAGCACACGAGGCCTCCCTGTCCATCACCAACTCCCGGAGTCCACCCAAACTCATGTCCATCGAGACGGTGATGCCATCTAGCCATCTCATCCTCTGTCGTCCCCTTCTCCTCCTGTCCTCAATCTTTCCCAGCATCAGGGTCTTTTCCAGTGAGTCAACTCTTCGCATGAGGTGGCCAAAGTATTGGAGTTTCAGCTTCAGCATCAGTCCTTCCAGTGAATTCCCAGGACTGATCTCCTTTAGGATGGACTGGTTGGATCTCCTTGCAATCCAAGGAACTCTCAAGAGTCTTATCCAACACCACAGTTCAAAGCATCAATTATTCGGTGCTCAGCTTTCTTCACAGTCCAACTCTCATATCCATACATGACTACTGGAAATACCATAGCCTTGACTAGATGGACCTTTGTTGGCAAAGTAATGTCTCTGCTTTTTAATATGCTATCTAGATAGGTCATAACTTTCCTTCCAAGGAGAAAGCATCTTTTAATTTCATGGCTGCAATCACCATCAGCAGTGATTTTGGAGCCCCCCAAAATTAAGTCTGACACTGTTTCCACTGTTTCCCCATCCATTTCCCATGAAGTGATGGGACCAGATGTCATGCTCTTAGTTTTCTGAATGTTGAACGTTAACCCAACTTTTTCACTCTCCTCTCTCATTTGCATCAAGAGGCTTTTTAGTACCTCTTCACTTTCTGCCATAAGGGTGGTGTCATCTGCATATGTGACGTTACTGATATTTCTCCCAGCAATCTTGATTCCATCTTCTGTTTCTTACAACCCAGCGTTTCTCATGATGTACTCTGCATATAAGTTAAATAAGCAGGGTGACAATACACAGCCTTGACATACTCCTTTTCCTATTTGGAACCAGTCTGTTGTTCCATGTCCAGTTCTAACTCTTGCTTCCTCACTTGCATACAGGTTTCTCAAGAGGCAGGTCAGATGGTCTGGTATTCCCATCTCTTTCAGAATTTTCCACAGTTTATTGTGATCCACACAGTCAAAGGCTTTAGCATAGTCAATACAGCAGAAATAGATGTTTTTTTGGAACTCTCTTGCTTTTTCGATGATCCAGCAGATATTGGCAATTTGATCTCTTGTTTCTCTGCCTTTTCTAAAACCAGCTTGAACATCTGGAAGTTCATGGTTCACATATTGCTGAGGCCTGGCTGGAGAATTTTGAGCATAGCTTTACTAGCACGTGAGATGAGTGCAATTGTGTGGTAGTTTGAGCATTCTTTGGCATTGCCTTTCATTGCGATTGGGATGAAAACTGACCTTTTCCAGTCCTGTGGCCACTGCTGAGTTTTCCAGATTTGCTGGCATGTTGAGTGCAGCACTTTCAGAGCATCATCTTTCAGGATTTGAAATAGCTCAACTGGAATTCCATCACCTCCACTAGCTTTGTTCATAGTGATGCTTCCTAAGGCCCACTTGACTTCACATTCCAGGATGTCTGGCTCTAGGCGAGTGATTACACCATCGTGATTATCTGGGTCATGAAGATCTTTTTTGTACAGTTCTTCTGTGTATTCTTGCCACCTCTTCTTAATATCTTCTGCTTCTGTTAGGTCCGTACCATTTCTGTCCTTCATTGAGCCAATCTTTGCATGAAACATTCCTTTGGTACTCTGATTTTCTTGAAGAGATCTCTAGTCTTTCCCGTTCTGTTGTTGTCCTCTATTTCTTTGCATTGATCACTGAGGAAGGCTTTCTTATCTCTCCTTGCTATTCTCTGGAACTCTGCTTTCAGATGGGAGTATCTTTCCTTTTCTACTTTGCTTTTTGCTTCTCTTCTTTTCACAGCTATTTGTAAGGCCTCGTCAGTCAGCCATTTTTCTTTTTTGCATTTCTTTTCCATGGGGATGGTCTTGATCCCTGTCTCCTGTACAATGTCACGAACCTCTGTCCATAGTTCATCAGGCACTCTGTGTATCAGATCTAGTCCCTTAAATCTATTTCACACTTCCACTGTATAATCATAAGGGATTTGATTTAAGTCATACCTGAATGGTATAGTGGTTTTCCCTATTTTCTTCAATT
The DNA here is from genome assembly GCF_054371585.1 of Giraffa tippelskirchi. Taxonomy (NCBI): domain Eukaryota; kingdom Metazoa; phylum Chordata; class Mammalia; order Artiodactyla; family Giraffidae; genus Giraffa; species Giraffa tippelskirchi. Next base: position 109,551,075 of record NC_137278.1, on the reverse strand, counting down.
TAAGTCTGAATTTGACAATAAAGAGTTCATGATCTGAGCCACAGTCAGCTCCCAGTCTTGTTTTTGCTGACTTATACAGCTTCTCCATCTTTGGCTGCAAAGAATATAATCAATCTGATTTTGGTGTTGACCATCTGGTGATGTGCATGTGCAAAGTCTTCTCTTGTGTTGCTGGAAGAGGGTGTTTGCTATGACCAGTGCGTTCTCTTGGCAAAACTCTATTAGCCTTCTCCCTGCTTCATTCTGTACTCCAAGCCCAAATTTGCCTGTTACTCCAGGTGTTTCCGGAGAAGGCAATGGCACCCCACTCCAGTACTCTTGCCTGGAAAATCCCATGGATGGAGGAGCATGGTAGGCTATACAGTCCATGGGGTCGCTAAGAGTCGGACACGACTGAGCGACTTCCCTTTCACTTTTTCCTTTCATGCACTGGAGAAGGAAATGGCAACCCACTCCAGTATTCTTGCCTGGAGAATCCCAGGGACAGTGGAGCCTGGTGGGCTGCTGTCTATGGGGTCGCACAGAGTCGGACACGACTGAAGCGACTTAGCAGCAGCAGCAGCAGCCAGGTGTTTCTTGACTTCCTACTTTTGCATTTAAGTTCCCTATAATGAAAAGGATATCTTTTGGGGGTGTTAGTTCTAAAAGGTCTTGTAGGTCTTCATAGAATCATTCAACTTCAGCTTCTTCAGTGTTACTGGTCAGGGCATAGGCTTGGATTACCGTGATATTGAATGGAAATGAGATCATTCTGTCATTTTTGAGATTGCATCCAAATACTGCATTTCTAACTCTTTTGTTGACCACAATGGCTACTCCATTTCTTCTATGGGATTCCTGCCCACAGTAGTAGATACAATGGTCATCTGAGTTAATTCACCCATTCCAGTCCATTTTAGTTCGCTGATTCCTAGAATGTCGACGTTCACTCTTGCCATCTTCTGTTTGACCACTTTCGATTTGCCTTGATTCATGGACCTAACATTCCAGCTTCCTATGCAATATTGTTCTTTACAGCATCAGACCTTGCTTCTATCACCAGTCACATCCACAACTGGGTGTTGTTTTTGCTTTGGCTCCATCCCTTCATTCTTTCTTGAGTTATTTCTCCACTGATCTCCACTAGCCTATTTGGCACCTACCGACCTGGGCAGTTCCTCTTTCAGTATCTTATCATTTTGCCTTTTCATACCACAGCCTTGTCTAACTCAATGAAACTAAGCCATGCCGTGTGGGGCCACCCAAGATGGACAGGTCATGGTGGAGAGGTCTGACAGAATGTGGTCCACTGGAGAAGGGAATGGCAAACCTCCTCAGTATTCTTGCCTTGAGAACCCCAAGAACAGTATGAAAAGTAAATTAATTAAATTTAAAAAAAATCTACCTGTTAAGAATTAAAATTCAGCTCAGTTCAGTTGCTCAGTCGTGTCCAACCCTTTGCGACCCCATGAATCGCAGCACGCCAGGCCTCCCTGTCCATCACCAATTCCTGGAGTTTACTCAAACTCATGTCCATTGAGTCGGTGATGCCATTCAACCACCTCATCCTCCGTTGTCCCCTTCTCCTCCTACCTTCAATCTTTCCCAGCAGCAGGGTCTTTTCAAATGAGTCAGCTCTTTACATCAGGTGGCCAAAGTATTGGAGTTTCAGCTTCAGCACCAGTCCTTCCAATGAACATTCAGGACTGATTTCCTTTAGGATGGACTGGTTGGATCTCCCTGCTGTCCAAGGGACTCTCAGGAGACTTCTCCAGCACCACAGTTCAAAGCATCAATTCTTCAGTGCTCAGCTTTCTTTTAGAATTAAAATTGAGAAATGTTTAAATAATGGGTTGACCAAGAAGTTCATTCCAGTTTAACTTCTTAGCCAACCCACTATTTCCTAATGGATTTTAAATAACAACATTGTACCTAATGCCTGTTATAATATACATATGTATCTTTTGTGAAAAATAACTATTTTAACAAAAATAATTAGTGAGAAGAGTGGCATTAATCTACTTTCTTGTTAAGCTCTTTACTATCTGGTTTAATAAAAACAATATGGATTCTATTGAGTATACTGTTTTGGTTTAACTATGTAAAGACAACCTGACCAACATAGATTTGTAGTTGAAAAAGAGCCGGGGCACCTTGTGGGCTCCTGAAAATTGGGGGAACCTCCACGGGTCCCCAGGACAAACTTCTAGAACCACTAGTAAAGCGAGTATTCCTTATTTCCAAAAGCTAATAAAGAATATGACCAAAGTACAATGATGTTAGATTAAAAATCTGATATTTTAAACTATCTGGGAACATTAAAACTAATAAAATTACAGAAAACCAAAACTATAATTTCTACCCATCCCATATACTCATTTAGAAGCTTAAAAGATAAGTTTTTCGGACACAAACAAGGAAATTATTCTCATTATTAGGTGATCAACTTGAACAAATAGTAGAATGTAAAACAGTTTCAAAGGAATTAAATAATTTTGATTGAAAGGACTTTGAAATACTCATAGGTAATAAATTCATAATGGCCAGGAGAATAGAGTAAAAATTTCCATTCCCGTAAGTACTCCACACCCAAAAGAAGTGAAGATGTGATGAATAAGAAATATTTCTTCATGTTACCTACTATTAGTGTTTACTTATGAAAGAGAAAAATAAACCAAGAAAAGTCAGAATGCCAAATTATTTGTGATGCTATTCTAGAACCTGATGATAAATGATTTAGCCATATCTTAAGCAATAATAATTTACCACAGTAGATATATTTTAATTTAAATGAATAGTTGGATATCTAAATAAGGTTATTTGAATTCAGGAATCAGTCAATGAGAGTTATGAAAAATAGCAACAATAGCAGCAATCACCACCACCACCCCTTTGGTACTTTGGGGAGTACCACAAACAAAAAACTGCCATCATGGAGAATCATAAATATAAAACAGCTACAAGTTCATAGTTCATTTCCATCCTCTTAGCATACACCTCAGGGTATCCAGGCAACATAATCGGGGCAAGATCCTAATAACTCCTCTTATGTAAGAGCCTGAGGCTCACTGCTAAAATAACTAAACTGGAGCTCATTTGGTAAAACTCCAGAAAGGTTGGGGTGGGGACAGCAAATTTTTAAATATAGGTTGTCCCTTATTCTGGAGATATTTAACTCTATGTCAACACATTCACAGCTCCAGTGTATGTGATTCTTGCTTTAAATGTCTGTAACACTACCAGAGAATAAATGCATTTACATTTCTGCAAATTAGCGATTAAAAGTCAGCCATAGGTGTGTTTTTTAATAAGATTTCTTTAGCCTTCTAAAAATCAAGTGAAGAAATTAACTAGATGAAGTGTTAACAGGAGCTATATCCAAAATAAAAGAAAAAGCTCAAGAAAAGAATTATTTTTAGCATCACAAATTAAACAAATTAATAAATTAGCAAGGCTGCTAGATATACACAGTAAATTTTCCCATCACAATGTGTATCCAGCATAGCTGAAGTCCAGTGCATCTTATGGGAATCCACCACAATTAGCATAATCTCCCAAGTTTCAAATTCATGTGTTGCTATCAACACTGTGAATTTAAATTCTGGAACAATGCCCAGAATTTTTTGTTAACTGAAAACCAAATGAATCCCTGAAAGAAAGAGGTCTCCTCCCTCCATGGTTCATGCACATTTTGCTTCTCAATAGTTTTGGCAACACATTCTTGGAGACTGCATTTTTCTGGCCAAGCTCTGTGACATCAATTCTCAAAAGTGATGCATGTTATTAGCACAATGGGTGGGCAATTTTCAAAAGTACTTTAAACAAATCACAGTTAAGTATGATTCATTTTAATTTTCAACAAATATTTGACACCTAGCATCGTGAAGATAGAAAAGGCCTTAAAACCAAATGGTCTATCATAGGAATGCAAGACCACACCACTCAGGAAGCTGTCTTTTCCAAATGACTGAGGTCAGATTGATACAGAACTCAAAATAATCCAGATTTTAGGAAAGTAATGTGGTGATGTTCCATACGTTATACAACTCTTTCTGGGGAGTTAAGAGTATCATGCTATCATCAAACACATTAAAAGAAAAAGTGAAAACAAATATAATAGAAAAAATGAAAATATTTGAGCAAAAATTAAATGAGGGAGACAAGATTAAATAGAAAAAGAAGGAAAGTTAGAAAGAGTTAAACACTCACTGTGTAAACAACCAGATGGGCCTTTTTTTAAGATTTCATGATCCAACACATTCAATGAGCAAACAGAAAGATCAAGGTCACAAACTGGCTAGTGCGGGAGACTAAAGAGGACTAGGGGAACTTTTGGGTTTGTTTTCATTACAATTTCAGTACACAGAATGGCACTCAAAAGATGTCCACATCCTCATCTGTGGAACCTGTGAATCTGCTACGTGGCAAAGGTGATTTTGGAGATGTGATTAAGGTTGCAAACTTTAAAGCAGGGGCATTAGCCTGTATCATCCAGGTTAACCAAATCATACAAGATCTTAAAGGCAGACCAGTTTCTCTCACTGGTGTCAGAGAAATCTAAAGCATAAGAGGGACATCATCTTGCTGCTGGGGATGGAGAGGAAGAGACACATGGAAAGCAGAAAGCACATGAAGGAATGCAGTAAGGACTCTGGCAGCAAGGACCGGCCCCTGGTCGACAGCCTGCCAGGAAAGGGTGGCCTCTGTCCCAGGCCTGCAAGAAACTGAACTCAGCTATGAGCCAGAATGAGTTTGGAAGTGGATCCATCCCCAGAGAAAGAGACAGAGCCCACCTAACAACTTCATACCAGCCTTGGGAGATAATAAGCAAAGAACCCAGCTGGGCCACACTGCACCCTGGATTTCTGACCCACAGAAGCGTGAGATAATAAAAGGATAGTGCTTTTTGTGTATGTGTGTTTATGTGTTTTTTACTGAAGTATAGTCAATTTACAATATTGCACCAAGCTCTGCTACACAGCAAAGCAATACAGTTATACACATATATACATTCTTTTTTTATATTCTTTTCCATTATGGTTTATCACAGGATATTGAATACAGTTCCTGAGCTATACATTAAGACCTTGCTGTTTATAATAATATTTTGGATCTACCAACCCCAGCTCCCAGTCTATACCTCTCCCTACCCCCTCACTTCTCCTTGGCAACAAGTCTGTTCTCTGTGTCTGTGAGTCTGTTCTCTTTTGTAGATATGTTCATCTCTGTTACATTTTAGATTCCATGAGTAAGTGATATCATGCTATTTGTCTTTCTTACTTCACTTAGTATGATAATCTCTAGCTGCATATGGAAAGATATTGTTTTAAGCCACTAAATCCATTGTAATTTGTTATGGCAGCAATAGAAAACTAAAACAGCCATCACTTTAAAATGTGACGTTGGCCAAATCCAGTTGGTGGTTGGCTAGAGGGAGAAAAGCATTACAACTATGGGCTAGTGACGTTAATCAGAAAAAGGCAACCGGGAAGACTAAATCTGGCTGCGGTGAAATTTAAAGATACCAAAATACTTTTTATTTAGTATCTACTACAGGCTGAAAGAAAGTACACTGAAATCTATATAAACAATCATTTGTATTACTCATGGTCAAAGTTCTACTTTTTTATTATTTACGGTAGCACCATCAATAGGAATTTGAATATCAAGAATCTTTGACACAAACTGGCTTTTAAAACTGAATACATGGGGATAAGATAATCTGTGACTGAAAAGCATTAAGTACATGTTACAGATAAAGGAACTAGTCTAAGGGCAAAGACTCATTCAAACTGACTTAATTTTAGCAAACATTCAAAAACCAATTTATCAAGCGATTATATATGAAAGGCTTATTTATGGAAGATGGAATGTTATTTAAATAAGACACTGAAAATAATTCGGACTTTTATAAATAAGTTATCTTGTCTCAACAGGTATGAATTGCTTGAAGTTTTGTTTTCATTTAATGTACCTTCTTTTAATTGAACTAGAGTGGACATACAATATTGGTTTCAGGTGTACAAAAGTAATTCAATATTTACATACATTGCATGCATGCCTAGTCGTGTGTGATTTTTTGTGACCCTGTGGACTGTAGCCCGCCAGGCCCCTCTGTCCATGGAATTTTCCAGGCAAGAATACTGGAGGGGGTTACCATTTCCTACTCAGAGGATTTTCCCGACTCAGGGATTGAACCCACGTCTCCCACATCTCATGCATCGCAGGCAGATTCTTTACCCGTTGAGCCCTTATAAACATAAAGAAACCATGAGGATGTAATGTACTGCAGAGGCAATATGGTCAATAATACTACAATAACTTTGTATAGTGACAGGTGATTACTAGGCCTATTGTAGTGATTGTAATGTATATAAATGTTCTTTACTTTGAATGTGTGTCTTCATTTTCACTTAATAAATACCCAGTAGTGGAATTTCTGGATAGGATAATTCTATTTTTAATATTTTGAGGCACCTCCATACTGTTTGCCATAGTGGCTGTACTAATTTGCATTTCCAGCAACAGTGCAGGAGGGTTCTCTTTTCTCCATATCCTCACCACCACTTATTTGTCGTTTTAATAATAGCCATTTTAACAGATGTGGTAATATCTCAAGGTTTTGATTTGCATTTCCCTGATGATTAGTGATGATAAGCATCTTTTCATGTACCTGTTGGCCATTTGTATGTCTTCCTTGGAAAAATGTCTACTCAGGTCCTTTGTACATTTTTTAATTAGAGGGATTTCTTGATATTAAGTTGTGTGAGTTATTTATATATTTTGAATATTAACCTCTTATAAGACATATCATTTGCAAATAGCTTTTCCTATTCAGTAGGTTGTCTTTCCATCTTCCTAATGGTTCTGCTGTGCAAAAAGCTTTTTAGTTTGATATAGTTGTACTTGTTTTGCTTTTGTTGTCCTTGCCTGAGGATACAGACCAAAAATAATAATAATAATAGTAAGACCAATGTCAAAGAGCATACTGCTTATATTTTCTTCTACGATTCTTCTGGTTTCAGGTCTTACATTTAAGTCTTTAATCCATTTTGAGTTTATTTTTGTCCGTGATGTTAGAAGGTGATTTGTTTTGCAACACCATTTATTGAAGAGAGTGTCATTTCTCCACTGTATAATCTTGGCTCCTTGGCTCATAAATTAATTGATCATATGAGCATGAGTTTATTTCTGGGTTATTCTGTTCCACAGAAAACAGTGGTGCCCACCAGCATACTCAGCACCAGATAAAGTTCCACCAGATCCCCACCACTCTAGCACATGACCTAAAACCTGTCAGTGAATAGCCTTGTATAATTCAGATATTTGTCATGCTGCTCCCTTGCACTGGAATTCAACACCAATGAGCTTGTACACAGGCCCTTCAAGAAAGGAGTTGTTTCCCATAGCCCTCCAACGCTCTCAGATGTAAGCCCTGCTGGTTTTGAAGCCTGGTTCTATGAGGATCTCCTCTTCCCAGTGCAGGTCCCCAAGGCTGGAGAGCCCAGCGAGGGGCTCAGATGCCTCCCTCCTCTGGGGGAACCTTGCTCCCACTGGACCTGTGGGAGCAACACTGGACCCAAGGGCTCTGACTGGACTAGGTCTGAGCCCCTCCTACTCATCTCATCTCAGTTTTTAAGTCCGTAGTTGTCTGTTACACTGGTCTTCAGGCTCTTCTCAGAGACAGTCATTCAATATGCAGTTGTATTTTGGGTATAGCTCTGGGAAAGATGAGCTCTGGATCTTCCTACTCTGCCATCTTGATCCAGATACCTTCATTTAATGAATCTTACAAGACACACAGAGGACCATGTGGATACTTATTCATTATCTTACAGCCATGGATCATCTTACCATAATGTAAACCTTACCATCTTACCATAATGTAAACCATACCAGCCAGCCTATTATAAATATTTATATTTATATATTAATTATTAATATAAAAAAAAATCTCTCCTACGATTCCAGATCTTAGAACCCAAAACCAATGTCAGAGAGAAAAATACATATGCGTTTGGCTAATTGCTCTTCTAACTAAGGATCTGCAAGCATAAATTAAGCAAGATGAATATTTTATAATTGGAGACTACACTCAAGTTCAAGGTTCAAATGCCCAACTATTTATAGAAATGAGCATAAATATTGTATTTAGCCATTTGGGGTACAACATAGCATAAAAATTTCCAAAGTTCACAGAAGTCAAAGAATCCACTAACCAATTTTGTGATATATTATTTAACATGACCTGAGTGCTATATGAGCAGCATTCTATTGTTTTCTCATCAAATCTAGTATTATAAAATTCAAAAAGGAGTCTTCAGCAACATTTTGACAAATATCATCAAAGTGATTTTGGGCCTCTTTATAATTCTGAAGACTCTTCTAAGGTATGTTTTAAGTTCTTTTAGTTAAAGATTCCCTTATAGCAAACTTACACTTTCCAACAAGCTGTAGTCTTTTTTTTTTTTTTTTGGCTGCACCATGTGACTTGTGGAATCTCAGTTCCCCAACCTAGGGACTGAATCCAAGCCAAGGCAGTGAAAGCAGAGTCCTAACCATTGGATCATCAGGGAATTCCCCAAGCTGTAGTATTTTTCAAACAAATTCAAAGTAGAAATGTTCTTCTTAAACCTGGCAATGCAAAATACAAACGCCCTTCTTGAGGTTGCCAAGTCGTATATGCCTGTAAATTTCTAACTAGTTACATTTGCTTTTTATCTAACCCATGAACTTAAATTTATTGAACTAGAAAATTAGAAGGTAAAAATAGACAGCAAACAAAATAAAATTTAAGACTAACCATAAATGCTGGGTGCATGTATTAAAATGTGTTAGTATAGATTCAGAATATGAAGGAAATGTCCTGGCTAAACTATTAAGAAAAACACTCAAACAACAACATATTTACATTCAAAGGATATTTAGTAACTACAGCTATGGATTCAGTAAGAAAAGAGTGTAATTGATAAACTTCAGGAAGCACCTCATTATAATAGCTAAATTTAGGCTTAGCCCTGTATTATCTCACTTTAATGTTTCATATTCACAATATATTTCTTCTGAATTGATGCAATAAACTAACAAAACGGGTCTCCCACCACATTCCATGCTTAAGTCATTTACCAACTGCATTTGTGGTTTTCTTGAGTGAAGTTCCAACCTAAAAGGTTTAAAACATCTTCCTAAGAGTCACATTCTTTTCCCTTAAAGACTGGCTAAATGCAATGAACTTAAAATGGGTTTTATTCCCCTACAAACAAGCATTGATCCAGAGTATGAATCTGGCCACACTGGAAAGAGCACCACAGAAAACCAAGAATATGAATAAAAGATGATGACCAAGTGCCCCCAAGCCCAGGAGGCAAAGCATATACCTCAGGACACAGACATTCTCTGCTGGAAGATTTTTAAAAGTACAAAATAAAATTTTTGCAGACTTTTTCCGGGATTGAATCAGTTTGAAGCAATCTATAAGGTTAGATATTTTCTTGGCCCTCAAGGTAGTTTACAGCGGGAGCAAACATGCACTTTTGCTTAAAAGCAGGCCGTAGCCTATCCAGGTAACTGAAAACCTACAGTTGTTCCACTGGGAGAGGTCTGCATCACATTAATCATATTCTTCCCAGGTAGTCAGCCCAAAGAGGAGTTGCTTAGGTACAGCAACATACTTATTTATCCTGGCATTGAGCCCACTATCAAGTGATAACCTGATATTGATCTTTCATTTTTCGCTACCTTATTAAAGCAACAGACACCTTACATTGTTAGTGGGTTGTTTTTCTTACATGAGAATGTCTTACAGAGAGATACATGGAAGAGCAGCAAAAAGGAACCAGCTTTTTAGCACCTAGAGGTCAATGACAGAATGAAAACTAACATTACATAAGTGAAAAGTAAAAAGCTGGGAAAGCAATGGGAAGATGATTTCAAACGGAACAGAAGCTAGCCATTAAATTCCACCACGTGTAGCTCACCGATTTGAAATCTCCTGCAGGTTAGAAACAGGGGCTGGGGCCGTGATAATGCTCTCTTGGTGAAGCTACTCGGAGTAGAGAAGAGTCGGATAAATCCGAGATTCCCATGACGCTGGCAGCATTCACATCTCATCATCGTGAGGAATGTCCCACTGACGGTTTGGAGCACATTCATCACATCGGCACAGTGCGCCCTTGCTGTAAACCATGTCTGTAATTTACAGGCATCGGCAGACGTGTTGTGCCCCTTCAGCTCTGCTGGGCGCAACAAGAACGTCCAGACTCATTTCGGTAAAAGAAATTTGTGTTGGCTGCTCGATTCTACCTTTCTGTGAGCTGAATTCTCATTATCTCACACACCTAGCAAGGGTTTGCCTGTAAGGTTTTAAGTACCTCTCAAGACCTCCCACTTTCCTGCAAGGAGCGCCTAAAAAGCTCATTAGAAAGTGATTTTGTAATTTCCTGTGTGTAAAAGGTAGCAGTTTGGAGTTTTATTTCTGTCAAAGAACTTGGAAAGTCACATCTATTTTATAGATTACTATCCCTGACCTACTTCCACTGGGTACAGGCTCTCCCTCCTGAAACCAAAAGAAAAAAACAAAATTCAACAGCTCCCTAATGCACATAGTGTTAAGCTCTAGCTCCTTGAATTGACATTTTTGACCCTCCACAATCTACTCCAGGATTTCATCACCTCAGCACTACTCACATTTGAGGCCATAAGATTATTTATGTGGGACAGTTTGTTGATTTTTTAGTTTTGGGGAGAGTCCCTGTCCCTACCAACTAGATGCCAGCAATTTCTCCCCAGATGTGATAACCAAAATCATCTCCAGACATGGGCAAGTATCAGGTCCTACTGAAAATCACTGTCTAACACAAGCCACGTTTCCAGCAGTTTTTATAACCAAGAGGCCCCCACAGAAAGCTTCTAAAACAAAATCTCAGTTCTAGTTCAGAAAATTGTTAGACTTTCTCATTTTCATATTTTTCCAGAATATTCCATCTGTAACTTCTTCAAGATCCACCTTTATTTTCAATTGCCAATTTTTTTTTCTGGCTGTGTCAATTCAAATGCCAATTTTTGAAAGGTTTCTTTATCATTAGATGGTAACTGCAGCCATGAAATTAAAAGGCGCTTGTTCCTTGGAAGAAAAGCTATGACAAACCTAGACAGCATATTAAAAATCAGAGACATCCCTTTACCAGCGAAGATTCATCTAGCCAAAGCTATGGTTTTTCCAGTAGTTATGTATGGATGTGAGAGTTGGATCATAAAGAAGGCTGAGCACCGAAGAATTGATGCTTTTGAATTGTGGTGCTGGAGAAGACTCTTGAGAGTCCCAATGACTACAAGGAGATAAACCAGTCAACCCTAAAGGAAATCAATACTGAATGTTCATTGGAAGGACTGATATTGAAGCTTCTATGATTTGGCCACCTGATGCAAAGAACTGACTCATTAGAAAACACCCTGATGCTGGGAAAAATTGAAGGCAGGAGCAGAAGAGGACAAGATAGTTGGATGGCATCAACAACTCAATGAACATAAGTTTGAGCAAGCTCTAGGAGATGGTGAAGGACGAGGAAGCCTTGCGTGCTGCGGTCCATGGGGTTGCAAAGAGTTGGACACAATTGAACAACTGAACAACAACAACAAATAAGGATAATAATATCTGGCCTGTGTACCTGGTTATTGTGCAAAGCTAACATGATGCAGTACATGGAGTACTTTGACAACTGTAAAACATATGTAAAATACTATCAATAAACCATGAAATGCCTTCTGCTCTCTCTCCTTTCACAGTTGTTATTTAGCTCTTACAATGGGATTTACATCTTCACATTCCCGTCAAGTCTTCACTATACAAAGGCAAAGAAGATTCCCAGATTGAGTGTTTTCAACAGTGCTCAGGACAATGTAGCATTTAATAAATATGTTTAAGCTGTTTCATAAGTTCAACTCTTTAATCATGGCTATTTCAAGAAAAGGTAATTTAACTTTAGATTCCATATCTTCCTACAGTGAGCAATTCTTCACATCAAAAACAGTTCCACATAGTACACAAGACTGTTTCTACTACTCCATCGTGCCCCCTTGGCCCACTGTTCAAAAAAACAACCTGGTATTTAGTTAGGAAACTTGGGACACATTCTGAGAATTTAGAAAATAGCATTAATATATCCTTGAAAGAAAAGGGAAAATAATCAGGACTGGGGTTAGGCAGTGAATGCTGATTCAATCTCCCCTTGTCTCCCCTACTCAGCACACGGCAAATTTCCACTCTTCTTTGTAAATATTTGCCTCCTTTGGCAAAGCTATTACATCTATAGCTACCCCCAAAGTCATCGATAAGAATGACTCCAAAGCTGAACTATTTGTAGAATCTGCATCACTGTCACACAAATATCTTCATTATTTGAAGAGGGTTTCAATTTTTGGTTATAGCCAAGTCATTCAGACAAAAGTTCATGAATGAGGTTGGTGATCATTTTGGGCAACAGTGTGCTTAGAGAAGGGCTCCCCTCATAGCTCAGTTGGTAAAGAATCTCCCTACAATGCAGGAGACCCCAGTTCGATTCCTGGGTCAGTAAGCTCCCCTGGAGAAGAGACAGGCTACCCACTCCAGTATTCTTGGGCTTCCCTTGTGGCTCAGCTGGTGAAGAATCCGCCTGCAATGTGGGAGACCTGGATTTGATCCCTGGGTTGGGAAAATCCCCTGGAGAAGAGAAAAGCTACTCACTCCAATATTCTGGCCTAGAGAATTACATGGACTGTACAGTCCATGAAGCCGCAAAGAGTCAGCCACGACTGAGAGACTTTCACTTTAAGGGCTTAGAGAAAAAAATAACTCTATAAAGTTAACTTGCATGATTCAACCTCTTTAATTCCAAAACAGAAGTGACAAAAATACTTAGGGACACAGAAACGTTTATTGTTTGACCTTCCAGGGGATACCTTTTATATTTTATTTTTAATAGTTCATTATAAAAACAGACATATTACATAAAGCTAGAGCTCATAGAGGAAAAAGCAACAGGTTATATGCATCATCTTTGAAAGAGAAATAAGCTGCCATGGAATCAATCCAATTGTATTCTGCATCATATGTATAAGTTTGATCCTGAATAAGCTATATTTTACTTTAAATGTTTATAAATATGATTATTAATGCTTTTGAAGGATTTTTTAGTAAATACTATCACAGAACACAGAATCTTTTTTTTTCTAAATTGTACTATTAAAACCTAAACTCCCATGAGTTAATTCACTCAAAATAGACAATAACCAATGCACATTATTGTAAATAGGCAGATTTATTTTTGAATCTAAAATGAATTCTAAAATGAAACACACACTCTAAATATGATGCCTATATTTCCCACTGGCATTTAACAATGAATCCTCATTGGTGACCCATTTAAAAAACAGACCATAGTTCACTGCAAATTGTACTTCAGTATCATATTGGCAAAGGAAAGAGAGCCATCTGAGTTACTGATCAAAACTGTACATAAATATACAGAGATGCTCTTGTGGTTTATAAGTTCTATCTAGGATAAGAGCCTTTTATAAAAAATTAAATATGTTTCCTAATTGATCCACTAGAAGTTTCATTTTGACAGGGAGGGGTAGAGTCAGAAATAGTATCTGGTTGATTTTGTTCAGCACTTTACAACTGTGGACCATGATTCAGATGTGGTTAGAAAGCAATCTATTGAGATTTAGAGTTGGATTTTAGAGGCTATTTGATTTTTAAAGCAGCAAACTTGACAGCTAATTGATAACTTGGAATTCTAGATGAATTGTAAAGTTAGGCCAATTTCCCTGGAGTTAAAGTGAGAGGCCCTTACAAACTCCAGTCCTCATAATGGATCTGCATAAATACATTTTAAAACTATCAGGATATGAGAACCAAGTCATTTAAGTCTGTGTAGATCTAATGAGGGAAGGTACTTATACAGCCTATGAAATCAGTTTTTAAAATATTCAACTAATGGCCTATGGATTCCAAGAAGGTACTATTTACTGCTTCAATGGTATCATATTTACTAAAGCCAGAAGAATGTTTTTCAGTTCAGTTCAGTTCAGTCGCTCAGTCGTGTCCGACTCTCTGCGACCCCATGAATTGCAGCACGCCAGGCCTCTCTGTCCATCACCAACTCCTGGAGTCTAACCAAACCCATGTTCATCGAGTCGGTGATGCCATCCAACCATCTCATCCTCTGTCGTCCCCTTCTCCTCCTGCCCCCAATCCTACCCAGCATCAGAGTCTTTTCCAATGAGTCAACCCTTCGCATGAGGTGGCCAAAGTATTGGAGTTTCAGCTTCAACATCAGACCTTCCAATGAACACCCAGGATTGATCTCTTTTAGGATGGATTGATTGGATCTCCTTGCAGTCCAAGGAACTCTCAAGAGTCTTCTCCAACACCACAGTTCAAAAGCATCAATTCTGCGGCGCTCAGCTTTCTTCACCATCCAACTCTCACATCCATACATGACCACTGGAAACACCATAGCCTTGACTAGACGGACTTTTGTTGGCAAAGTAATGTCTCTGCTTTTAAATATGCTGTCTAGGTTCGTCATAACCTTCCTTCCAAGGAGTAAGCATCTTTTAATTTCATGGTTGCAGTCACCATCAACAGTGATCCTGGAGCGCAAAAAAATAAAGTCTGACACTGTTTCCACTGTTTCCCCATCTATTTCCCATGAAGTGATGGGACCAGATGCCATGATCTTAGTTTTCTGAACATTGAGCTTTAAGCCAACTTTTTCACTCTCCTCCTTCACCTTCATCAAGAGGCTCCTTAGTTCTTCTTCACTCTCTGCCATAAGGGTGGTGTCATCCGCATATCTGAGGTTATTGATATTTCTCCCGGCAATCTTGATTCCAGCTTGTGTTTCTTCCAGCCCAGCGTTTCTCATGATGTACTCTGCATATAAGTTAAATAAGCAGGGTGACAATATACAGCCTTGACGTACTCCTTTTCCTATTTGGAACCAGTCTGTTTTTCCATGTCCAGTTCTAACTGTTGCTTCCTGACCTGCATACAGGTTTCTCAAGAGACAGGTCAGATGGTCTGGTATAATATCTCAAATCAAAAATTAAGAAGATCTGATAGTCTAAAAGCACTTACCAAAGAAAAGAACAAGTTACAGTGCTCTTTTAATATAAAATTGTTTGAGAAAATAAAAAAAACCTCAAACTCCCTTTGCATCCAAAGATATACAATCTTAAAGTCTAAATTGGCCACATATTAGTATTATCAAGGGTCTCATCAACCCATTAGAGACTACCTGTATTCAATATGCCAAGGAAACCTGGTGAAAATAAGGAATATTCTGCCTGTAATTCAGCCTATCTCCTCTAAAAGTAAAGATCATTGCCTTTTCCAGGAGGCAACTCTAAGGAAAAAGGTTTCTGTTGAAGAAAGGAATCCAAGGTCAAGGGAAATAAATGCAATACAAAAGGCTCGAATTGGTCTAAATAAAATAAGCAGTTGCATTTCCACAGAACTTTTTGAATACCCAATATTGTCATAGTTCGTGGAATAAAGGACTGTCACTTTAAAAAGCTACCACTAATATGGCTGTTACCATGTATCAGGTTCTTCTCTACCTTGTAATTTACTTCTATTTAACTCTCTCAACAACAGGTAGATGTGATTACAACCTCCAAGGTCACATGGCTTATAAACAGAAGAAATAGGACTGGCCTATGCTCTTAGCCACTCCTGATACCACCTCTGCTAAAACAAGCAACTACACAACCATACGGAAAGAACAGGGTCTAATCCTTCCTAAACTAGAAAAGACCAGCAGTCAAAAGCAAGAGGTTTACACTCAAACAACAGATGCAGAAGGGAACTCGTGGGGACCTAGGAAGCAGTCAGTTCTCCAGGGACTTAATCTAAGGTAATAGTTATCCCTACTCTTCTGTGGAATGGGTGGAAAGTATAATTGCCTATTCAAGTATTTAGTGAATACCTACTAAGTGCCCAGTACCACTAGGGGTTGTAAGGAATGAAAACAAAGTCAAAGGCATGTTATGTGCACCATGGGTCATTAACAAGGTTTATTCCAAATATCAATAACCTCAGATGCAGATGACACCACCCTTATGGCGGAAAGTGAAGAAGAACTAAAGAGCCTCTTGATGAAAGTGAAAGAGGAGAGTGAAAAAGTTGGCTTAAAGCTCAACGTTCAGAAAACTAAGATCATGGCATCTGGTCCCATCACTTCATGGGAAATAGATGGCGAAACAGTGGAAACAGTGTCAGACTTTATTTTTTTGGGCTCCAAAATCACTGCTGATGGTGATTGCAGCCATAAAATTAAAAGACGCTTACTCCTTGGAAGGAAGGTTATGACGAACCTAGACAGCATATTGAAAAGCAGAGACATTACTTTGCCAACAAAAGTCCATCTAGTCAAGGCTATGGTGTTTCCAGTGGTCATGTATGGATGTGAGAGTTGGATGGTGAAGAAAGCTGAGCGCCGCAGAATTGATGCTTTTGAACTGTGGTGTTGGAGAAGACTCTTGAGAGTTCCTTGGACTGCAAGGAGATCCAATCAATCCATCCTAAAAGAGATCAATCCTGGGTGTTCATTGGAAGGACTGATGTTGAAGCTGAAACTCCAATACTTTGGCCACCTCATGCGAAGGGTTGACTCATTGGAAAAGACTCTGATGCTGGGTAGGATTGGGGGCAGGAGGAGAAGGGGACGACAGAGGATGAGATGGTTGGATGGCATCACCGACTCGATGGACATGGGTTTGGGTAGACTCCGAGAGTTGGTGATGGACAGAGAGGCCTGGCGTGCTGCAATTCGTGGGGTTGCATAGAGTCGGACACGACTGAGTGACTGAACTGAACTGAACTAAATGCAAGAAGAAACAAGGCCAGAAACAATTAAGGAATAAGCTCATAGCTAATGAAGTGCAAATAATTGCAGCATAAACAGTAAGTACCCTTTAAAAAAAATCTAGTTTAAACTTTGGGAGAGCACTTCAAAACTGTCAATGTTTCCCTTCACCTATCTGCAGTTAACAAGCTCTCACACAGCTGCACTAAGACACCAAAAAATCTACTTGAACAAATATTTGTCCATCAAAGGGAATTACAACTGCAAAAATAAACAGGAAAAGAACATTCTACGTTTATTTTAAATATGTATTAATGCAAGATTTGGGCAAATTTAATAGTGGTTATTTTCATGGCTTTCTTGGCTCTTTCTCATCTCCTCCACCCCTAGAGTGCAGGTGGGCAGTGCAAAGGATAGTAAGTGTAGTTTTAATGAGCTCCTTGCTTCTATAAGGAGTCTGTCTACAAGGAGCTGGAGGAGGTGTTGAAAATAGAGCTCCTATTTTTTTTCTTCCATTATGCAGACGACTTAGATTTTTGCTATAGAAGAACCAGAGAAAAATTATCTTCTGCCTGAAAGTGTTTTACTTCCCTCATTGAATACACAAGCCAGAAAACTCCCACTCAATCTCTATTTCTATCTTATTTAATAGCACTCCATCTCTTGTCCTCCTGGGCCCAGAAAAAAAGCAGACCCATGGATTCCTCCCATCCAAACTCAATGTTAAATTTAGAGTTCCTAAGCAGAGCAAACTACAGTGCATGGCTGTGCCCCCAAGAGCAAAGACCGGGATACAGGAAGCCAGGGAGTTGCACAAATGTAATGACTGCTGTCAGTCCTCAGAGGGCAGAGTTCATTACAAACCTTCTCAGTATCTTAACATCAAAAATTCAGAATTTAAAGAAGATGCAGCCACCAACGGCAGATGTACTGAGTGAAGTAGCAGACCTATTGCAAACCTTAGGCCATGAATACCATAAAAAGTGAACACCTACAAAATTTTATGATGTTTTCACTCTTTTTAGACCTACTCTCAGCTCTTAGTGATTCCTTCAGAATGTGTGCCGTGTAGAAACTTTTACATTCACTCTTGATTTATTTACCAAAACAACTGTAGAATATTTTGCCATTGAATGTGCTTATCAAAAGCTAGTTATGCGAGGGAAAAATAAGACTCAATCCATTTCTATAGTTCCTATTCAGAGGACATGTATAGGCGAGCACTCCTTGAACATGATGGATCGGAATCCTTTCTCAGTCAAAAACCTTGACCTCTGAGGAGACACTCAAACTTCATCATGAAGAATTGGGGTTTGCTAAATGCAAGCTCCTTCTCAAGGACAACCGAGATTACTTTCCTAAAAACTCTCCAGTATGAGGAGTTTTAAAATAAATTATTTTCTATTGTACAATACGTGTGGTGTTGTTTATATTTTTCTCTGGTATTGAAGAATCAAGGATATTCTCAATGAGAAGAAGGTTAATGAGGAAGGCTAACACGCATACCTTTTTATTCTGTGAGTGCCTGGCATTGTTTTAGGCAAGTTCGATACAGTAAGTCAGGTTAACTTCACCAGTTATACAACTTTATGAGTAGTACGGAGGTGCTAATATTAACTTTACTGTATAATTGAAGAAACTGAGGCATAGAAACTCGCAGTAAGGAAATGACGGAGCCAGGATTCCATCTCAGGTAATGTAGGTCCAGCGTCTGTGCCCTTCATCCCACCCCCATCTCAGCTGCACCCTAAATGCTACCTCTGTACCACTTAATTTTAGTCAGTTGAAGAATCACATGAGAACATACTATAGAACTGAATTTTTAAATGTCTTTTTAACTGCAATTGTTCAGTATTTATTTCTCAACTTTCCTAAAAATACATCATCTATAAGGTTACCTCAAACTGTGGTGCTGGAGAAAACTCTTGAGAGTCCCATGGACTGCAAGGAGATCAAACTAGTCAATCCTAAAGGAAATCAACCCATGAATAATCACTATTGTATGGATTAAGTGTTCATGATAATAACTGGCTCAAAACGTTACACGCAAAAATTGTGAACACAATTTCCTAATCTTAAGGACCAAATACAACACACAGTATTTAAAGCTATACTGTCTCAAGAAAGTTTAATAAATGAAAAATAGGACAAAAAAAAATGCTGTATTTTGAATGAAACACCAACAGCAACAAAGACTTCAGGAAACTAACTGGGAACCTCTCTTCAGACCTGGAACCACACACTCAATGAAGATGATTTGAGGATGAAAAGGAACTGAGGTGGCTGCGCACACCCTGATCCAACGTATCCAAACTTGAATTTTTTTTAACCCATATTTGATGGAAACTGACATCTCTATAGACTGAGTTCAGTCCATATGTGCATCAATTCCTAACTCCTGCTCTAAATATTAGTCTCATCTCATAGCTCCCCACTAAGGACCTCATATTTATTCCTTTTCCCCTGAGACTCTTTCATTTCAAAAGAATCTGTGGCAACTTCAGCCCAAATTAAAGGACAATTTAAGTAGCTTATACAAGAGTAATGCTGATAATTAGGGTGTTTCTCATAGAGCTTTTGGAAGATTAAAGATAATTTACACACTCCATTGTGCGTGCTCCATGCTAAGTCACTTCAGTCGTGTCCAACTCTGTGCGACCCTATGGACTGTAGCCTGCCAGGCTCCTTTGTCCATGGGATTCTCTAGGCTAGCATACTCGAGTGGGTTGCCATACCCTCCTCCAGGGAATCTTCCCAACCCAGGGAACAGACCCGCGTCTCTTACATCTCCTGCATTGGCAGGCAGGTTCTTTACCACTAGTGCCACCTGGAAAGACCACACTCCATTAGAGAGTGGTTAAATGCAGGACCTGGGACCAGAACAACATTTATGTGAATCTCATTTCAGCCACAATCACATATCACATACTAGTCAGACAATCTTGAGCTGGTTATGTAACTTCTATGTATCTTAGTTTCTTTATTTGTAAAAAGGAGAAGAGAGTGATAGCAGCACCTTTCTCACAGAACCACTAGTTGGATTAAATGCAAGTACTTGGTACACTCAACACCTGGGCATCCCAGGTAGCTTCTCAGACAGTAAAGAATCTGCCTGCAATGCAGGAGACCCAAGTTCAATCCCTGGGTCAGGAAGATCCCCTGGAGAAGGGAATGGCTAGCCACTCCAGTAATCTGGACAAAGCGGTTGCAGAGTCGGACGTAACTGAGCGACTAACACTTTCAAATCCAACACCTGGTGATTTCCACAAAGATGGACATCCACAAAACCATTTGAACACAACTGATTCCTAAAAGTTTCTAGACTGACCACAGATAAAACACTATCTTGATATCTTCTTTCAAGAAAAGTTCTTTAACAAGAAATTGGATTAAGACATCTTCAACTGGTTTATTATAAAACAAAGTGCTTCAGTGGAATAGTGTATTAACAACTGATAATCCCTTGTGATAAGAGTTCATTTTAATTTATGATATCTAGGCTAATCAGGGTTTTGAAGCAATCTAACAGATGTGTCTCATGTTGACACTAAGCTCTACTTCTCCATTGGCAATTTTCACTGCTTCTTGTTTATTACTTCATCATGGCAACATGTTTTCAAAGTTCTATACTACATCATAAACCATTTTGATTACGTTATGCTTCCATGTGGAAGTGCCTTGAGTATTATCTCCTGTGATGGAACATGGGCAGCTTCTCTAAAATTTCACTGCTGTAGCCATACAACCAGGCCTAAATCACTGCAGCTGTTTTCCTCCTCAAAACCAGCATGGACTATCAGAGGGAAAGAATGGGTGTGTCTGGGTTTGAATGATGGCTGACAACTTGTTTATTGAGCAATCACTATACACCAGCCCTAGCAGCAAACACTTCACACGCACTAATTCTTATAAAAGTTCTCTAAGGTAGATGTAATTATCACCCACATAATACAAAGGGAGAAAATGCAATAGAGAATTACATAACCTGACAAAGGCCACACAGCTACAGAGTGGCAAGGCTTCCATTCCAATACATTCCATTCCAATACATTCCATTCCAATACAGAAAGACAGCAGGCACTGGAGCAGCGGGTGCTTGGCCCTGGAGCGGCTGTGAGGAGATACCCCACCTCCAAGGACAGAGAAGCCCCAGCAAGATGTAGGAGGGGTGAATTCGCATTTAGAATCAAACCCCATCACACCTGCCAGAGATGCTCAGAAGGCTCAAACAAACCTCGTGTGCACCAGGACCCAGAGACGCCACAGAGACTGAGACAGAACTGTGTCTGAGTGTCTCCTGTGGAGGTATGGGTCAACAGTGGCTTGCCCCAGGAGTGGGGGCTCTGGGTACAGCAGACATGGGTACGGCATAAGCCTTCTTGGAGGAGATCGCCATTAATCCACCATAGAGCTGCCACTACCTACACATGACTGCGGAAACAGACTCTGGGAGGGCACAAACAGAACCTTGTGCACCAGGACCCAGGAGAAAGGAGCAGTGACCCCACAAGACACTGACCCAGAGTTGCTCGTGAGTGTCCAGGAGGCTCTAGTGGAGGCATGGGTTGGCAGTGCCCTGCTTCAGAACTGGGGGCACTGAGTGTAGCAGTGCATGCATGGGATCTTTTGAAGGAGGTCATCATTATCTTCATTAGCGTCACCATAGCTTGGCCTCAGGTAAAATAACTGGGAGGGAACACAGCCCCGTCCATCAACAGAAAATTGGATTCAAGATTTCCTGAGCATGGCCCTGTCCATCAGAACAAGACCCAGTTTCCCCCTCAGTCAGTCTCTCCCATCAGGAAGCTTCCATAAGCCTCTTATCCTTCTCCAACAGAGGGCAGACAGACTGAAAACCACAATCACAGAAAACTAACCAATCTGATCACATGGACGACAGTCTTTTCTAACTTAAGGAAACTGTGAGCCATGTCCTGTAGGGCCACACAAGTTGGACAGGTCATGGTGGAGAGTTCTGACAAAATGTGGTCCACTGGAGGAGGGAATGGCAAACCACTTCAGTATTCTTGCCTTAGAACTCCATGAACAGTATGAAAAGGCAAAAACATAGGACACTGAAAGATGAACTCTCCAGGTCAGTAGCTGCCCAATATGCTACTGGAGATCAGTGGAGAAATAACACCAGAAAGGGAGAAGGCAATGGCACCCCACTCCAGTCCTCTTGCCCGGAAAATCCCATGGATGGAGGAGCCCGGTAGGCTGCAGACCATGGGGTCACTAGAGTTGGAAACCACTGAGCGACCTGAATTTCGCTTTTCACTTTCATGCACTGGAGAAGGAAATGGCAACCCACTCCAGTAATCTTGCCTGGAGAATCCCAGGGATGAGGGAGCCTGGTGGGCTGCCGTCTATGGGGTCGCACAGAGTCGGACACAACTGAAGCAACCTAGCAGCAGTAGCAGCAGCAACGCCAGAAAGAATGAAAAGACGTAGCCAAAGCAAAAATACCACCCAGTTGTGGATGTGACTAGTGATGGAAGTAAAGTCTAATACTGTAAAGAGCAATATTGCATAGGTACCTGGAATGTTAGGTCCATGAATCAAGGCAAATTGGAAGTGGTCAAAAAGGAGATGGCAAGAGTGAACGTCAACATTTTAGGAATCAGTGAATTAAAATGGACTGGAATGGGTGAATTTAACTCAGATGACCATATATCTACTACTGTGGGCAAGAATTCCTTAGAAGAAATGGAGTAGCCATCATAGTTAACAAAAGAGACCAAAATGCAGTACCTGGATGCAATCTCAAAAATGACAGAATGATCTCTGTTCGTTTCCAAGGCAAACCATTCAATATCATGGTAATCCATGTCTATGCCCCAACCAGTAATGCTGAAGAAGCTGAAGCTAAACAGTTCTATGAAGACCTACAAGACCTTCTAGAACTAACACCCAAAAAAGATGTCTTTTTCATTATAGGGGACTGGAATGCAAAAGTAGGAAGTCAAGAAACACCTGGAGTAACAGGCAAATTTGGCCTTGGAGTACAGAATAAAGCAGGGCAAAGGCTAACAGAGCATTGCCAAGAGAACACACTGGTCATAGAAAACACCCTCTTCCAACAACACAAGAGAAGACTCTACACATGGACATCATCAGATGGTCAAAACCAAAATCAGATTGATTATATTCTTTGCAGCCAAAGATGGAGAAGCTCTATACAGTCAGCAAAAACAAGACTGGGAGCCGACTGTGGCTCAGATCATGAACTCCTTATCGCCAAATTCAGACTTGAAGAAAGTAGGGGAAACCACTAGACTATTCAAGCATGACCTAAATCAAATCTCTTACTATTATACAGTGGAAGTGAGAAATAGATTCATGGGATTAGATCTGATAAACAGTGTCTGAAGAACTATGGACGGAGGTTTGTGACACTGTACAGGAGACAGGGATCAAGACCATCCCCAAGAAAAAGAAATGCAACAATGGAAAATGGTTGCCTGAGGAGGTCTTACAAATAGCTGTGAAAAGATGGGAAGCGAAAAGCAAAGGAGAAAAGGAAAGATATCCCCATTTGAATGCAGAGTGCCAAAGAATAGCAAGGAGAGATAAGAAAGCCTTCCTCAGTGATCAATGCAAAGAAATAGAGGAAAACAATAAAATGGGAAGACTAGAGATCTCTTCAAGAAAATTAGAGATACCAACGCAACATTTCATGCAAAGATGGGCACAATAAAGGACAGAAATTGTATGGACCTAACAGAAGCAGAAAAGATTAAGAAGAGGTGGCAGGAATATACAGAAGAACTATACAAAAATATCTTCACGACCCAGATAATCATGATGGTGTGATCACTCACCTAGAGCCAGACATCTTGGAATGCGAAGTCAAGTGGGTCTTAGGATGCATCACTACGAACAAAACTAGTGGAGGTGATGGAATGCCAGTTGAGCTATTTCAAATCCTAAAAGATGATGCTGTGAAAGTGCTGCACTCAATATGCCAGCAAATTTGGAAAACTAACAATGGTCACAGGACTGGAAAAGGTCAATTTTCATTCCAATCCCAAAGAAAGGCAATGCCAAAGAATGTTCAAATTACCACTCCAGTGCACTCATCTCACACGCTATCAAAGTAATGCTCAAAAAATTCTCCAAGACAGGCTTTAACAGTACATGAACCATGAACTTCCCGATGTTCAAGCTGGATTTAGGAAAGGTGAGGAACCAGAGATCAAATTGCCAACATCCGGTGGATCACTGAAAAAGCAAGAGAGTTCCAGAAAAACATCTATTTCTGCTTTATTGACTATGCCAAAGCCTTTGACTGTGTGGATCACAACAAACAATGGAAAATTCTTCAAGAGATGGGAATATCAGACCACCTGACCTGCCCCTTGGGAAATCTGTATGCAGGTCAGGAAGCAACAGTTAGAACTGGACATGGAACAACAGACTGGTTCCAAATTGGGAACGGAGTACGTCAAGGCTGTATATTGTCACCCTGCTTATTTAACTTATATGCAGAGTACATCATGAGAAATGCTCCACTGGATGAAGCACAAGCTGGAATAAAGATTGTCAGGAGAAATATCATAACCTCTGATATGCAGATGACACCACCCTTATGGCAGAAAGTGAAGAAGAACTAAAGAACCTCTTGATGAAAATGAAAGAGGAGAGGGAAAAGGTTGGCTTAAAGCTCAACATTCAGAAAATTAAGATCATGGCATCTGGTCCCATCACTTCATGGAAAATAGATGGGGAAACAGTGACAGACTTTACTTTGGGGGGCTCCAAAATCACTGCAGATGGTGACTGCAGCCATGAAATTAAAAGACGCTTGCTGCTTGGTAGAAAAGTTATGACCAACCTAGACAGCATATAAAGAGCAGCGACATTACTTTACCAACAAACGTCTGTCTAGTCAAGGCTATGGTCTTTCCAGTGGTCGTATGTGGATGTGAGAGTTGGACTATAAAGAAAGCTGAACACCGAAGAATTGATGCTTTTGAACTGTGGTATTGGAGAAGACTCTTGAGAGTCCTTGTACTGCAAGGAGATCCAACCAGTCCATCCTAAAGGAATCAGTCCTGAATATTCATTGGAAAGACTTATGCTGGAGCTGAAACTCCAATACTTTGGCCACCTGATGAGAAGAACTGACTCACTGGAAAAGACCCTGATGCTGGGAAAGATCGAAGGCGGGAGGAGAAGGGGACATCAGAGGATGAGATGGTTGGATGGTATCACCGACTCAATGGAAATGAATTTGAGTAAACTCCGGGAGTTGGTGATGGACTTGGAGGCCTGGCATGCTGTAGTCCATGGGTCGCAAATAGTTAGACGTGACTGAGCAACTGAACTCAACTGAACAGGAAACTTTTTCCAGATCTTATGGTGTCCTAGTATATATGCTACTTCCTACCTACACTCTGTAAAT
Organism: Giraffa tippelskirchi; assembly: GCF_054371585.1. Classification (NCBI taxonomy): domain Eukaryota; kingdom Metazoa; phylum Chordata; class Mammalia; order Artiodactyla; family Giraffidae; genus Giraffa; species Giraffa tippelskirchi. Next base: position 109,525,839 of record NC_137278.1, on the reverse strand, counting down.
CTGGTGGAAATCAATATCTAAGCTCTATATCTGAAATTTCATATCTTGTTCAAGTATATCAATGCATAATTAAAAGTCTGTTACAAAGTCTAAATAATATAAATAAACTGGGTTGTTTATATAAATTAACGGTCATTAATATAAATAAAAATAATATATATATAAATTAATGGCCATTTATATAAATATAAATAATGGCTAATACAGAGTTGCCATTAAATAATCTTTTTAATCTCTATAAAATCTTAAAACCTTTATAATATCTTAATATAAATTAATGGTCATTTATAGATATAAATAATGGCTAATACAGAGTTGCCATTAAATAATCTTTATAATCTCTCTCTTCTTCTATTCTTGAAGGATGGAGTGAGCAAAGCTCACCCTACAGAATATTTCCTAAGTACTTTGCAGAAACCATCAAATAAAAATGCCATGTTATGCCAGAGAAGGTGTGGAGAAAAGGGAATCCTCCTATACTATTGGTGAGAATGTTAACTGGTTCAGCCACTAAGGAGAACAGTATGGAGGTTCCTTAAAAAACTAAGAGTAGAACTAGTTACCATATGATCCAGCCATCCCACTCCTGGGCGTATATCTGGAATATAGCCAATATTTGATAATAACTGCTGCTGCTGCTAAGTCGCTTCAGTCGTGTCCGACTATGTGCGACCCCATAGACGGCAGCCCACCAGGCTCTGCCGTCCCTGGGATTCTCCAGGCAAGAACACTGGAGTGGGTTGCCATTTCCTTCTCCAATGAATGAAAGTAAAAAGTGAAAGTGAAGTCACTCAAGCGTGTCTGACTCTTAGCGACCCCATGGACTGCAGCCCACCAGGCTCCTCCGTCCATGGGATTTTCCAGGCAAGAGGACTGGAGTGGGGTGCCATTGCCTTCTGCAGACTGCAAATAGACTAATTTGAACAATACACGCACCTCTCAATATTGACAGCAGCACTATTTACAATAGCCAAGACAAAGAAACAACCTAAAAATCCATCAACAGATGAATGGATAAAGATGATGTGGTATATACAGTGGAATACTGATCAGCCATAAAAAAGAATGAAATATTGCCATTTACAGCAACATGGATGGACTTGGGAGGCAATATGCTAAGTGAAATAGTCAGAGAAAGACAAATACTACGTGATATCACTTATATGTGGAATCTAAAACGTACAACAAACTAGTGAATATAACAAAAAAGAAACACATTCAAAACTGCAGAGAACAAGCCAGCGATTACTAGTGGAGAGGCAGGGAGGGGCCATATTGGGGTGGGGGAGTGAAGATACAAATCGCTGGGTATAAGAGAGGCCCCAAAGATGCACTACACAAGATGAAGAATATAGCCAATATTTTGTAGTAATTGTAAATGGACTACAACCCTTAAAATTATATAAAAATTTAAAGAATTAGTCAATGGAAAAATGTGTTTTTTCCCCCCAAAATGGTTCTGGAACAACTGGACATTCACAAGCAAAAATAAAAAAAGAAGGACTCTAGATATTAATTTACACCCATCACAGAAATGCATTGAAAATAGACCACAGACGTAAATGTAAAACACAAAACTATGAATCTCCTAGAGGATAACCTAAGGGAAGATCTAGATGATTCAGGGTTTGGCAAGTGACTTTTTGGATACAATACAATAGGCACGATCCATGAAACAAAGAACTGATGAGCTAGAGTTCATTTAAAAAAAGTTTTTTAAATTTTTCAGCAAAAGACATTGTCAAGAAAATGCAAAGAGAAGCCAGAGACAGGCATAAAACATTTCCCAAAAACATATCTAGTAAAAGACTATTAAATTTCAACAATAATGAAACAACCTAAAATTTAAAAGCTGACCAAAGATCTTAAAGGACACCACACTAAAGAAGATATAAAAACAGAAAATAAACATATGAAAAAATGCTCCACATTATATGTCATCCAGGAAATGCAAAATAAAACAATCATGAGTAATCATTACACACCTATCAGAGTGGTCAAAATCCAAACACTGACAATCCTGAACGCGGGTGAAGTTGTGGAGTAACAGAAACTCTCACTTACTGGTGGAGATGTAAAATGGTACAGCTTCTTTGGAAGACAGTTCCATGTTTGTCTGTTTGTTTAACAAAATTAAACATGCCCCAACCATATGATCCAACAATCGGGCTCTTTAGCATTTACCCAACTGAGTTGAAAATTTATGTCCACACAAAGAATGGCACACAAATGTTTACATCCTTATTCATAATTGCCAAAAACTGAAAGCATCTAAGACGTCCTTCAGTAAGTGAATGGATCAACTCTGGCACATCCAGACAATGCTTTTTCGACAGCGCTAAAAAGAAATAAACTTAAGGCATGAAAAGACATGGAGGAAACAAAAATCATAATACTAAGTGAAAGAATCCAGTCTGAATAAGCTATATTTTGTGTGATTTTTAACTATAAGACTTACTGGAAAAGGCAAAACGATAAAGACATTAAAAAAGATCAGCAAGGGACTAGAGGAACAGAGGGAAGGATGACTAAGCGAAGCACAAAAGATTTTCAGGGCAGAGAAAGTGCTCTTTATGATATCATCCCAATGAATGCATGTCATTATAAATCTGTCCAGACCCACACAAGGTGCACCACCAAGAGTGAATCCTAATGTAAACTACAGACTTTAAGAGATAATGATGTGTCAATGTAGGTTCATCAAATGTAATAAATTTACCAGTCTGGCAGGCAATACTGGCAATGGGAGAGACTATGGGTGTGTGGGCTCAGGAGATACACAGGAAAACTGTGTCCCTTCACCTCAATTTTGCTTTGAACCTAAAACTCCTATATTTTTAAAAGAGGTACATACAGATTTTTTTTTTTGAATGCACACTCCTTAAGAGCACACATATATTTTTCTACTGTATGTTCTACTGTGCCTAGTGCATTGTAAACACTCAGTAAATACTGGTGATGGAAGGCAGCGAGTCTTGATAAGAATGAGAAATGCAAATATCAAAACAAAAAAGGTAACTGTGGGCTTTCCTCGTGGCTCAGTGGTAAAGAATCCACCTGCCAATGCAGGAGACACAGGGTCCATCCTTCATCCAGAAAGATCCCACATGCAGTGGAACAACTAAGCCCATGGCCCACAACTGCTGGGCCTGAGTGCCACAACCTTTGAAGCCCACATGCCTCGAACCAGTGCTTCACAAGAGAAGCCACCTCGATAAGAAGCCTGTGCACCCCGTCTGGAGAGGAGCCCGCATGCAGCAAAAAAGACCCAGCACAAAAATTATTTTTTTAAAAAGGTAGCTGTTACATTAACATACATTCATGTACGCATGTGTATGTGGACACACATACATGTATATACATGCATGTATGTGCATACACACACATTGTCTATATTCATATATATGCGTTTCAACTAACAAAACAAAATAGATTAATAAAGGTCCCTTTGCCTCTGGTGATTCTGGGAAAAAACTGAAGATGTTAGAAGGGGGTTTTGGTGGATTGGATTTCTGCTCACCCCATATTCATTCTGGGGCAACCTCCATGATGCCCCTCCCTGCAATTCAGCTGATGAAATGTAGGCAGAAGTGATATATGCCACCTCTGGCTTTGAGAATCAGTGCACAGGACATTAACTCTCTCTCTGCCACAAGAGCAGCAATATTCTATTGCCTTACAGGCATGGAATTGACCGGAGAAAATGTGAAGCAGTGTTGCAGCTGAATCACAATAGAATGTTTTATGAGTGAGAAATAAACTTTTATTTTTGTAAAGTGCTAAGATTTGGGGGTTGTTGTGCAGCATACCCTAGTATATGCTGACACAGGTGTGCCATCAGAGCTTAAAGTTTGGAGGTTAATAAATATACATCTTTTCCATAATCCTGTCACCTTTTTCCCAAATTAGATACATGCTCTACAGCCAGAATACTGTAGCAAAGAAGTATGGCTCTCTGACTCATTCTCTGCCCTTAGGATTTTTTTTTTTTTCAATCTACCCTTCCTAAGTTTTATTAATGTTTTTTACTGGGAAGAGGGACAGTCAAAGAAAAAACAAATCACTCAAACTTGCACACCTAAAATAATGAGTCTCCAAACATTTAGGTCTCGTATTTTAAAAGGATAATCACAACTTAAAATTACAGGATTCATGAAGTTACTCTAAGTACTTAAAACAAGCAATCACTTAACTTTTATCCCATGCACACTAGAAGCAGGCCTTAACATAGAATCAGAAGACCTGAGTATGAAATTGGGTCCTGCTCTGTAGCAGCGACATTTTGAGACACAAAAAAATCCTACTCACATCCTTTATTTGGAAATGACCCAAACTTACCACCCTGTGATAGTACAGTCATGTTTGTCAAAGTGAATGATTTATCTTTAGACCAAGTGAATTCAGACAGCCCCCAGTCTACAAGGTCAGGTCCAAATGAACTTTATATCCAGGTCTTCAATGTCTATGAGATTACATTGTAACATCTCTTATGTTAGACTGAGAGTACATTTAAAAGAAAATTGCAATAAAATTTTTGATTAAACATGTGCTGTAAGTGAATTAGTCTCTGAGACTGGGTCTACTGAGCTATAGAATCGATTAAAACATTCTTGCTCGGCTGTTGGGAAATTCAAACAACGTGAATAAATGCAACTCTGTGGGAATAATCAATCTGAAAAGAAATTTCAGAGGAACAATTCAAATCCTTCCTAAAGTAAACATTCTGCTCAACTCTCAGGTAAAGGAAATTACTGGTAATCAAATATTCATTGTAACAACTCTATCTGGCATATTTATTTGAACTATGTCAAATTTTATGAGAGTATTTAAAATAAAATGTATTAAAACTCCTTAAATATTTAACAGAAATACAATATTTTAAGTATTTTATACCACAGTGAATTTTAGCTGAAATTCTTAGTCTTGTTGCCTTTACTATTTTGTTACAACTACTTGGTCCTTGCTAAGAAACTCAACATCCTTTGAAAGCACTATTTCTTTGGAAAAGTATAATGAGCTTTAAGTTTCCTGTAATTGCTTAAAGCAAAAATCTAGAACTGATAGGAACCCACATTTAGGAAAAGAGGAAGGAGTACATTGAGCTTAAGCATACCTTTTAGGTGCCTACGGAATTTTTATTTTCTTTTCCTGTACACAGTCTAGAGAACAAAGTTTACTGAATGACCATCATTATGGTTTCTTTAACCTCACAAACATTATGCTTAATAAGTACCATCCCTGTGCAAGTGGAATTTTCCTTGAAGGAAAACATTGACATTTCTCCCCAAAATGAAGAAATTTAGAGAATATTTTCAGAAAAATCTATTTTAATACACTAGCTAAATTCTAAGTATTTTATGGCTCTGCTTCCAAAAGCAAAACAGGAATACTAACTGCTCACTAAACATGAACCTCACTTTACATGGGGCTTCCCTGATGGCTCAGACAAGAAAGAATCTGCCTGCAATGCAGGTGACCCAGGTTCCATGTTTGGGCTGTGAAGATCCCCTGGAGAAAGGAATGGTAACCCACTCCAACATTCTTGCCTGGAGAATTTCAAAGACAGAGGAGCCTAGCAGGCTACAGTCTATGGGGTTGCAAAAAGTCTGAGCGACTAACACTTTCACTTTACATACAATCTGGTTTCCAAAAACTCTTTTTTTCAGGACCCAAAATGCTGTACCAATTGTCTACCCTGTTTTGAATTGCTTTGCAAGAGATAGTTGCAACACAGAACATTATTTTACTGTCTTAGATCACGTTTTTGTGGATCCAAATCTGTAGAGTTATGGGTGGCTCCACAGAGGCCATTTTTAATGAAATACTTTAATCTTACAAATATCTTCAAGTTATCTCTTTCTTCTGCGTACCTGAAAATTGCTCGGGAATGTGAAAATTGCTTGGATGTCTCCTCCTCAAAGGACATTTAATGTAGCAGCATCAGCATGGTGAAGTTTAATGACTAAAGTGGTGGCAATTCTAGCCTAGCTTGATATATTTCAATCTCAGCTGCATAGGGACAAATAGACAGAATGCATTCGCAGCCATTCTTCGTGCCATTTGCTAGGTCTTAAAAGTTATTTACCACATAGTTTCCTCAGTTTCCTTTACACATTAAAATGCTTAGGTCATTCGAACTTTCCCAGGAGTCAACTTAAGATAATTTAAACCGATACGGTACTGATTAAATGGAACAAATATACGGGATCATTCAGAAGAAACGAAAATCTTGGGCTCATATTCCAAAAGTATTAATATATCATGAAGACAAAATTCTGCATTAAATAATATAAATGGCTTCCTATTTCCTTTAGACACCCCAGAAAGTCATTCTACTTGCAAATATAGCAGTAAGTTATAAAGCTCATTAGAATATTTTTAAATCAATATAAAATTATTTGTGTCATTTCCAAGGCATTTGAAGTTCTAAGCACTGGTTAGCATAATAGGGTCAATGAATCATTGATGATCTATTGATATCCACCAGGTGGTGTTTAAAATAAATACATTAAACTATTCATGTTTTCAGTATATTAATGAGTGCAGTGCATATCTGAGGTTATTGATATTTCTCCTGGCAATCTTGAGTCCACCTTGTGCTTCTTCCAGCCCAGCGTTTCTCATGATGTACTCTGTATATAAGTTAAATAAGCAGGGTGACAATATACTGCCTTGACATACTCCTTTTCCTATTTGGGATCAGTCTGTTGTTCCATGTCCAGTTCTAACTCTTGCTTCCTGACCTGCATACAGGTTTCTCAAGAGGCAGGTCAGGTGGTCTGGTATTCCCATCTCTTTCAGGATTTTCCACAGTTTATTGTGATCCACACAGTCAAAGGCTTTGGCATAGTCAATAAAGCAGAAATAGATGTTTTTCTGGAACTCTCTTGCTTTGTCGATGATCCAGCGGATGTTGGCAATTTGATCTCTGGTTCCTCTGCCTTTTCTAAAACCAGCTTGAACATCTGGAAGTTCACGGTTCACGTATTACTGAAGCCTGGCGTGGAGAATTCTGAGCATTACTTTACTAGCGTGTGAGATGAGTGCAATTGTGTGGTAGTTTGAGCATTCTTTGGCATTGCCTTTCTTTGGGATTGGAATGAAAACTGACCTTTTCCAGTCCTGTGGCCACTGCTGAGTTTTCCAGATTTGCTGGCATATCTAGTGCAGCACTGTCACAGCATCGTCTTTCAGGATTTGAAATAGCTCAACTGGAATTCCATCACCTTCACTAGCTTTGTTCGTAGCGATGCTTTCTAAGGCCCACTTGACTTCACATTCCAGGATGTCTGGCTCTAGGTGAGTGATCACACCATCGTGATTATCTGGGTCATGAAGATCTTTTTTGTACAGTTCTTCTGTGTATTCTTGCCACCTCTTCTTAATATCTTCTGCTTCTGTTAGGTTCATACCATTTCTGTCCTTTATCGAGCCCATCTCTGCATGAAATGTTCCGTTGGTATCTCTAATTTTCTTAAAGAGATCTCTAGTCTTTCTCATTCTATTGTTTTCCTCCATTTCTTTGCATTGATCGCTGAGGAAGGCTTTCTTATCTCTCCTTGCTATTCTTTGGAACTCTGCATTCAAGTGGGTATATCTTTCCTTTTCTCCTTTGCTTTTCACTTCCCATCTTTTCACAGCTATTTGTAAGGCCTCCTCAGACAGCCATTTTGCTTTTTCGCAAAAAAAAAAAAAAAAATGCAAGAGACACAGACTCAATCCCTAGGTTGGGAAGATCACTGGACAATGAATTGAGAGATGAAATGGCAACCCACTCCAGTATTCTTGCCTAGAGAATTCCATGGACAGAGGAACCTGGCAGGCTACAGTCCATGGGGTAGCAATGAGTCGGCTATGACTGAGCAACTTTCACTTTCACAGGCATCAGTCAGTCCTGATATTAACACCAGGGAGCTTGTTGACAACAACAAGAAAATAAATCTACACTATGGTGCCACTTTGCCCGTAGGGTGGCAAAGAGTTGGACATGACTGATCACACACACATACACACACATGCTCGTGAATAAAATATGATAGAATACAACACGTAGCACATCTCTTATATATTGTAGGCAGTTGATAAACGTTGACTCCTTTTTCAACATTAGAATCACTCTTTTAGATATTGTTAAAGAAAGCTACCTGAGATGAAGCCAACTGAAAATTATAATTGGGATTCTATGCAGACTAGGTAAGTAACACTCCTATCCTGTTTATAGAGAGATACCCATGTGTTCCTGTTTCTATGGATCACATACTACATTAACTAATTTTAATACTTAAGACTTGCACATAGATTAAATTCATACAAATTTGGGATACTTTTAACACATAATACGGCTTAGTTGTCAAGATATTCAGTGGCATTTTAAATGGTAGATATTAGAATTAAATGCCTTACAATATTTCATAAGTCAATATATTCAGAAGGAGAGATTCTTATTAATATTAGTATGGATAAATCTGTAATTGAGCTCTGATATTGAGGTGTATAATTATGAGGGTAAAATATAGGTTGGAAGGAAATGAAGAACTTTAACCATGAGAACACACAGAAGAGAGTTATTTTATCTTTTCATTTTCTATACTTTTAGTAAATTCACCTGAAAGAAACAGGAAAACCAATCTTTTGAGCAGCTGCAAATAATTAAATAATTTACTTTAATAATGAATGATACATATCAAGAGACAAATTATTCACTTCATGTCTATAGTATCTGACAATGTTTGATCTTTGACTATTACAATATAACAATTTTAACTTGATTTTATGTTAAAGCTGCAAGATATCTGCACTTTTTAATAATGAATTGAGAGAGCATGCTTCATGTTTAGACTGAAAAATGTTAATTACTCATTATCAAAAGTGATACTTCAAAGAAAGCAAAGGCAAGAGTCTCAGCTCTTCAGACCTTGAAAGTATTGAGGGTTGTGAGGTCGAAAAAAAAATGATTCACATATAGGAATTCCATAGATCTCAGAGCACCCTACAGTTTTTACAGAAGGCTCAAATCTCTCCAAGCTACAGACTACACTCATGCTTGGGTCTTTTTGTCTCTAAACTTCTTAGGCTTCCCTTGTGGCTCAGATGGTAAAGAACCTGCCTGCAAGGAGGGAGACCTGGGTTCGATCCATAGGTTGGGAAGATCCCTTGAAGAACAGAATGGCAAGCCACTCCAGTATTCTTGCCTGGAGAATCCTATGGACAGAGGAGCCTGGCGGGCTACAGTCCACGGGGTCACAAAGAGTCAGACACTACTGAGTGACTAACACACACACACAAACTTCTTAGAGGTTCTATTTTTGAGAATGTAAAAGGAAGAAAAAAATTGAGAAGAGAAAGGCATGAATTCGCATCTGAACAATTAACATTTTTCAAGTTGAAGTTTCATTACAGTACTCAGGTTATTTGTTCCACCTTCAATTTTTCCTTCTTCATATTTCTGTATTTAAGAGTCTTTTAAATCATAAACAATCAAGAGGATAAAAAAATTAACAATAATAACCATCTCCAATAAAGCACCTATATGCTAATAAGCACAATGTTAGATGACTTGTGTATATTTTCTCTTAAAACAACCCAGCACAGGCACGTATAGCTACTCCATTTTATGGGCAATGGAAGTGCAGGGTTTACAAGGTCAAAGAGCCTGTCCACAGTCATTCAACTGGTAACCAGGAGAGCTAGAAATCAAACCAAAGGTGACAAAAAGTTCTCAGCCAAAGACCAAGGTGTCAGCCATGCTGTGATATCGGTATAATGAAATGATTAAGGGGATGGTATTTTTTTCTTCCTGGCAACATCTCTGTCCTGATGCTAATTCTTCTCCCACAGAAGCATTCTCTACAGCATACTGTAACACCACACCTCTGCAAGGTGACTGCTACAGGCATCAATCAGGGGCTTCCCTGGTGGCCCAGACTATAAAGAATCTGCCTGTAATTTGGGAGACCCAGGTTCGATCCCTGGGTCGGGAAGATGCCCTGGAGTTGGAAATGGCAACCCGCTCCAGTATTCTTGCCTGGAGAATTCCATGGACAGAGAAGCCTGGAAGGCTACAGTCCATGGGGTAGCAAAGAGTCTCTATGACTGAGCAACTTTCACTTTCACAGGTATCAGTCAATCCTGGTATTAATACCAGGGAGCTTGTTGACGACAACAACAAAACAAATCTACACTATGGTGTCACTTTGTGGAAGAAATTCAAGTTCAATTCAGTCACTCAGTCGTGTCTGACTCTTTGCGACCCCATCAAGAAGTGAAGTTAAATCATATGAGACCCTGCTTTTGAAAAAGGAGCTCAATGATCATTAATATTCTTCAATAACTGGACAAACAATCAAAAGGCTAAAGACCTTTTTATCACACAGGATTCTTGGAAATACATTTTTACCAGAATAATCTAGTGAGGTGTTAATATCAACATTTTTTCTCTATAAAAGTAAACATGTATGTATTAGAGTTAAAACATAAGAGTGCTAAGAGCGTAAGTGACTGCATGCAGTGTATTTTCCTTCTACAGAGGTTCTCATCATTTTTCTCACAGAAACCAGTGTTAACACAAAGACCCAGGCATCACAAGAAGTCACGATGCTCCCTGGACAGCACCACCGTTCACAGGTGCCCACTAATCCCAGGGGCCAACACGGAGTTCACAAGCAACGTCCCAACTCTCAGACGGGTTCCTTTCCCTTAATATTTCCTAGAAGGAAAATCCTTCCCACAACATCTTTCACACTCCATTTTATTTTCATTTTTCAGTTGCCTAAACAGAAGTCAGTAGGGATGCTGAACTCAAAACCATAGCAATCCCGCCACTTAACACCTGGACATCAAAATCACAAACCATAAAATTGAAAAACTGATGAGCTGGACTTCAAGCTAAAACTTTTCCACATCAAAAGACACCAATAAGAAATTTCTAAGATGAAGCAGATATGCCTGCGAGAAATTACAGGTAATTACAGCAGAAATTACCTGTAAATCATATATCTGATACAGGACTTGTCTGTGAAATACATAAAGAACTCTTATGACTCAACAATAAGTAGACAAATCAATTTAAAAATTGGCAAAACAATTCAATAAACATCTTACCAAAGAAGAAGAATGGCTAGTAAGCATATGATCAACATCACTATTCTTTAAAGGCTGTGGGCATAATCAGTCATGTCTGACTCCTTGTGACCCCATGGACTGCCAGGCTCCTCTGTCCAAGGGATTCTTCAGGCAAGAATATTGGAGTGGGGTTCCATTTCCTACTCCAGGGGATCTTCCTGACCGAGGGATCGAACCTGCATCTCTTACATCTCCTGCATTGGCAGGTGGATTCTTTACCATTGTGCCACCTGGGAAGCCCATTATTCATTAGCAGATGCAAACTAAATCTAAAATGAGATACCTGAAATCAAAGACAAGACCAAATTGGTGAGGACACAGAGAAACTGGATCACTTATACACTTCTGGAGAGAACTGGCTTAGACAGTTTGAAAAAGATATTGGCAGTTTCTTTAAAATTAAACATAAAACACACAATACAACCCAGCAATTCCATTCCTGGGAATCTAAATTAAAGGGACGAAAACATGTTCACACAAAGACTTGTACACAAATGCTAACAGTATTATTATTCATACTAGCCAAAAGAATGGAAACAATTCAAATGTCCATACATAAATCAGCATAACATATCCGTATAATTGACCACCATTTAGCAATAAAATAGGAATGAACTACTGATACAGCATGCTACTGCTGCTAAGTCACTTCAGTCGTGTCGACTCTGTGCGACCCCATAGACAGCAGCCCACCAGGCTCCCGTGTCCCTGGGATTCTCCAGGCAAGAACACTGGAGTGGGTTACCATTTCCTTCTCCAATGCATGAAAGTGAAAAGTGAAAGTGAAGTTGCTCAGTCGTGTCTGACTCTGTGCAACCCCATGGACTGCAGCCTACCAGGCTCCTCCATCCACGGGATTGTCTAGGCAAGAGTACTGGAGTGGGGTGCCATCGCCTTCTCTGGATACAACATGGATAAACCTCAAATATTTATGCCAAGTGAAATAAGTCAGACACAAAAAAAACTGCATATTCTATGGTAACATTTATATGAAATATCCAGGAAGTGTAAATCTATGGGAAAAAATATTAGTGAACCTGGATTGTGACTGCAAAAATGCTAATAGGAACTTGGGGTTTGATAGAAATTCTGCAAAACTGAACTGTGCTATATTGTGACACAACTCCATAAACTGATTAATAATTACTGAATTATACACTGCTGCTGCTGCTGCTAAGTCGCTTCAGTCGTGTCCGACTCTGTGCGATCCCATAGACGGCAGCCCATCAGGCTCCCCCGTCCCTGGGATTCTCCAGGCAAGAACACTGGAGTGGGTTGCCATTTCCTTCTCCAATGCATGAAAGTGAAAAGTGAAAGTAAGTCGCTCAGTCGTGTCCGACTCTTAGCGACCCCATGGACTGCAGCCCATCAGGCTCCTCCATCCATGGGATTTCCCAGGCAAGAGTACTGGAGTGGGGTGCCATTGCCTTCTCTGTTATACACTGCAATGAGTGAATTTTAGGATATGTATAGTATACTGTAAAAAGTTTTTAAAATAATAATGCCTTACATGAATATATTTCTTTTTTTAATTATCCCATTGGAAAATAAAGTTTAAATATAGAGAAACACAAAAGTTAATATGAGACATATCTTGTGTCAGTTACCCAGAAATAAAGCCTATTGACGTGCTTTAAAGTAGAACTGCTGTCATCCAAATATTTCAGAAGTAAAAGCAGGCAAAAACAAAGAGAAGTAACTAAATCCAGATATAGTTAGTCAACTAATCAAAATTAAGATAATTTTTAATTCTAATTTGGAATCTTTCCACTTTTCCAAGATTTAGTATTTAAAATTTAAAGATTCAGCATCTAAAATTGACAAGCCAACTAGAATTCATTTCTTCCTATAATTTACAGGTGATTCCAAGAATTAAAGGCTATTAGAAAGTTTATTCTTTTTTACAAGGTGTCTGGTATCAGTTAGAATGCTGGATTCTTCCTTATAGAGATATTCCAGTTGCAGCTTTGAGGATACTATGTACTCTCTTTGTTCCCGTTTCTTTTCTTCTATGAAAAATTAAGACAAAAATGCCTTTTCTCCTTCATGAGGTTGTGACAGGCATCAAGTCAAATTATATTCATACCCGGTAAATCTGTAACAAAGATTTGAAAGTTGTAATAAATAAGATGTAAGATTCCCCTTCCCTGGTTATAGAAAAAAGCTGCTCAAAATTACTGAGAATGTTGTTCAAGCTCAACTACAGGAGTCGGGTGATGGTTAAGGTTTGTGACACCAGTTAAAAAGAGGCATGCTTTGGAAACTCACAGCCCAGAGGTGAAAACAAGTCATTTCAATGCCACATAGTCCACCCAATATATTTATAGATTACATTAGAATATTTGCTTTTTCTGGTAACAGTGTCCATATGCATAAATGGTTTCAGTCCTGCCAAACAAAAGTGCTACATCCCTATTTGATATCACTTAGATTGCATGAGAAGGCAATGGCACCCCACTCTAGTACTCTTGCCTGTAAAATCCCATGGACAGAGGAGCCTGGTAGGCTACAGTCCACGTGGTCGCTACGAATCGGACACGACTGAGTGACTTCACTTTCACTTTTCACTTTCATGCATTGGAGAAGCAAATGGCAACCCACTCCAGTGTTCTTCCCTGGAGAATCCCAGGGACGGGGGAGCCTGGTGGGCTGCCGTCTATGGGGTCGCACAGAGTCGGACACGACTGAGGCGACTTAGCAGCAGCAGCAGCAGATTGCATGAAAGTAAATATGGAATGCTACACGACAGTCTGGATTGGGCAGCAGATGTATCAAGTTGCCTACAATAAGGATCTTAATTGGAAGTCCAAAGAGACAACATGCAGTCAGCTGATGACAACTACCCGGGGTACCAATGAGATAAATATACAAAATGGAAGACCTAATGCTCTGAAAACAGTTTAATTATTGGTACTGAAAACTGGGAGTTCCGATGCAAGGGAAGGGGGGCAATTCCAGTCCTCAATGGAATTTCTAACGAAAAGTTTGCTCTAAGCTTAGATGAGCAAACCAAATACATTTCCACAGCTGCTCCCATTAAATAAGGATAACTTAAGTAAACAAAAACTTCTGTACATGAATCTTAATAAAAACAACCATGTCTTGTGGATGCATGCTTAGGATGGAATCAACTGCATGGTTATTCCTCCCAGAAGTTAAATGCATGCCACAATAGTATTCTTTAATATAACCCTCAAATCTGCCTTCAGGACGTTAGAGGAATGCCTGTAATCTGTAAAAATATTCCTCCCAGACACTATTGCTTGAACACTGATGTGCATTTCTGAAATGATGAGTTGCATTTCCAGTTATCAGCCAGATATTAAGAACATCTGCTGTATGAGCTCAATGGAGGAGAAACATTTGTTGGCCACTGCAAAAAGAATTTGATATCCATCCCAGAGCTTCCTCTGCTGTCTAATACTCTGCTTTCTCCTCATAAGCGTAAATGAATAGAAAGTTCTTGGCTTTCTCTCTTTACAGGGAGTAGCCTCAAAGAAGATTATCACCATGAAGAATAATATCATGTATTACATTTCTCTTTTGCTATTAATCTGAAGACTGAAAAATTTTTAAGAAACACAGAAGTTTCAACATCCATTTCTGAAAGTGAGCCATTCTTGAGGTAGAAGAGAATATCATCAAGACCTCCAGATTTACTCTGCAATCAAAGAATACCACAGGCTGGATGACTCAACAGAGGCCCCAGAGAGGCAATGGGAACCACTGTCTAGTGCTGTGGCTTTCCATTTCTGGAGAACATGTAACCTTTCTGATGGCTGTCTGGCTGTACAGAGTACCCACTTAGCTTTCCTATGAATCTATACATCAGGGACCAGAGAAGGCAATGGCACCCCACTCCAGTACTCTTGCCTGGAAAATCCCATGGACGGAGGAGCCTGGTAGGCTACAGTCCACGGGGTCGCTAAGAGTCGAACAACTGAGCGACTTCACTTTCACTTTTCCCTTTAATGCACTGGAGAAGGAAACAGCAACCCACTCCAGTATTCTTGCCTGGAGAATCCCAGGGACGGCGGAGCCTGGTGGGCTGCAGTCTATGGGGTCGCACAGAGTCGGACACGACTGAAGCGACTTAGCAGCATACATCAGGGACATTTTCAAGCAATTCAACAAATGCTGTACCAGGCACACAGAGTCTTCTGGGCACTATGATGTTAAATACAAAACCAACACCAGTGAGACCTGATCTTCTTTTTTTTTTTTTTAATTTAATAGCAACAACATCTATGAAACTCAAAACAGACACATTTAATGAGATATTTGAGTCTGGAAAATCATCAGTCTGGGACCTGGAAGTCAAAGAATTCATGTTTAGTTCTGCACAGTTATCTGACCTGTGGTTAGAAGAAAGCATGCCATCTCTCTCTTTTTTTTTTTTTATTTTTGGGGGAACTGCTGAGATGGTTAGCTAAGCTAGCTCTATCTGTAGGTACAGAATAATGAAGATAAAAAAGATTAGGAGATGGGCTGTAGAATGAAGAAAAGAAACCACGTGCATGACAATTCAGTGATTCTTGCTGTAACTGTGAAGGAATCTATGGGGCCTTCTTGAGACACACCTCTACCCCATATTCTCTGCTTTAACTCCTCTCTTAAGTACCCAGATAATAGTATCTGATGCACATTTCCTCAGTTGTTTTACAGATGTGAAAACCCCTAACAAATAGAAGATGTTAACTACCTGATGACCAGGAACACATAGCTCCCAGACCTACCAGAACTTAACGACTGAAAAGGTTAACCTCTGTGACACTGCCCTGTTATCTCACCATCAACCAATCAGAGCACCGTGCAGGTGCTGATCACAGACCCTGCAACCACCATCCCTCCCCTAGGCTTTAAAATGCTTTCCTGAAACACATGGGGAGTTTGGGCTAGTTTTCAACACTAACTATCCAAGACTACTTGTATGGGGCTTTACAATCAATGCTGCACTTTCCTACGCCACAATCCAGTGTCAATAGATTGGCTTTACAAAGCACGCGGGTGAGGGGACCTGAGTTTGGTTCAGTAACACTGGGAGCTTCTGTCACTGGAAAGTTGTAGGACACCAACTACCACTGTCATATCTGGGGAGAGTAAACACGCCTTAAAGTCTCCATCACACCTCAGATCGGCCATGACTTCATGGCTCAAAATGGGTCTCCAATAAGTACGGCAAATAATCATAATAAAACTAGCCTTATCTGCAACAGCTAGAACCATCTCAATCCCATATCCCACTGAAAAGGGGGGCCAGGTTACTCATTTAAGTATCTCTTAGCTGATCTGTGGTTCTTAATGTTGTTAAGACCACTGCTCAGTGACCTTATTTTCCAGATTCCTCATACTGAAGATGTGTTTAGATTAACTGTTCCGACTGTAATCTGCTAATACAAATGTAGTCACTAATTTTCCTAATTAGATTTTTCCTAATTTAGTACATGGCTTCACATTGTAACACAGACAGAAAGTAATGAGGCATTGTCTCAAAAGTATACAGGATATACACATTTTCAAGGTCCAGAATAATAGCTATGTATCACATTTTTCTAACCACATCCATATTGAGATATAAAAATTCCCCGGGGATATCAGGCAGAGCTCAATATTGGCTGTTAGGAACACTTCCTGTGTCTCAAATATGGCAATAAATAGTGTGTGTAAAAAATGAAGCAAATGATTTGCTTTGTTTCAAGAGCAGGTCACTTGCTTTTTATTAATTCAAAAGTAAATCAAATTTGTTGGGTAAAACATAGAATTCAGTCCTCTAATCATAATTCTCTTGCATCTGTCATGAAAGAAATTTGTACTCTTGAGAAAGATTGACTTTATCTACATGAGAGTTTTGTAAATTCTGAAAACCTTTAGTCTAACTCCCAAGGGCCATGAATTATTTTTGTACCATTAGATTATTGTAACTCAGTAATGACATTTTAAATAAGATCATATGGTTTGATGCTGAATTATTTTCCAGTGTTGTCCTAGGGAACATAATTCTTGGAGATGATTATAAAAAAGAATCCTGTGGTTGAGTAAGTTGGAAAACATTGTGACCTCTTGCTGGTTGCTCTCAAATTGCAACATCATATTCAAGGCTCTGAGAAGTCTTGCAAAGAAGAACTTTTTCAACTATTTAACCTAGCATTCTGTACATTTTTTACCCCCAGAAACTTTTTCTCACATGATTATAGACTCAAGCACCAGTGTCCCTAAAACAAACACTCTGCTACCTGTGATGCTGCTTTAACCCATGAGATTCTCTAAATTATTTAAGTAATTGAATAAATAATGATAAGAGATTATTCAGAGGTTTGTCTGCTGCTACCTGGCTTATTTGTCTGCATCCTATAACTTGACTTCAGTAAACATGTTCTAAATGAATGAATAAACATCCTCCACATTTCAAGCATGAGATGGTATTACGGGTTGACTGGTTTTCTCCAGAGAAGTTATGCTTCAATCTTAACCTCCAGTACCTCAGAACGTGACCTTATCAGGAAATCGAGTTAAAAAGAGGTCACTAGTGTACACCATAACTCAGTATCATGTTGTGCTTATGAAAAAGAGAAGCTTGGACAAAGAGAAAGACATGCAGAGAGAGGAGACAATGTGAAAGAGCACACAGAAAAGATGGACACAAGACTGGAATGACGCATCTCACAGCCAAGCAACACCAAGCCTCGTGGCAAACAGCAGAAGTTAAATGAAGCAAGGAAGGCCTTTCCCTACAGCACTTTCTGTCAGACTTCTAGCCTCCAGAATTGTGAGACAATAAATTCATGTTGTTTTAAACATCCAGTTTTGGGCACTGGGTTATGCCAGAGTCCCAGAAGAGTAATACAGATGGCATATCTAAATATATTGTTTAGTCACTAAGTCATGTGTGACTCTTTTGTGACCCTATAGACTGTAGCCGAACAGGCTCCACTGTCCAGGGAATTCTCCAGGCAAGAATACTGGAGTGGGTTGCCATTGCCTTCTCCAGAGGACCTTCCCAACTCAGGGATCGAACCTGTGTCTCCTGCTGGGAAGCCCAGATACTTTATATCTGTTCTTATATATTGACTTGGTATAATGAAGTAGGTCAGTAATAAACTATTTTCTTGAATAGCATCTTTCATAATACATTAACTTAAATAATGTATTTACAAGTTAAATTTCATTTTTCATTCAGCAAATCCATACCTATTGGAGAAAATCTAAAAGCCAAGAAAAATGAAGGGGGAAAAAGAAAATATTAATCAAACAAAAATAAATCAATGTCATATGAGCGTCACTCTGAAACAGAACAACACTTCAGAGAGGATCTCATTTCACAATATTCTCACTGATACTCTACATCTGGAAAATTTATGTCCAAGAATTATGTCTTTCCATACAGATGACCAACAAGCCTGTGAAAAGATGCTCAATATCACTAATTATTAGAGAAATGAGAAATGCAAATCAAAACTACAATGACACACCACCTGACACTGATCAGAATGGCCATCATTAAAAAGTCTACAAACAACAAATGCTGAGAGGGTGTGGAGAAAAGGGAACCCTCCACACTGTTGGTGGGAAGGGAAGCTGGTGCAGCCTTTAGGAAAAACAGTATGGAGGTTTCTCAAAAAACTAAAAATAAGAGTCGCCACATGATTCAGAAATCCCACTCCTAGACATATATCTGGACAAAACTATAATTTGAAAAGATACACACATACCCGCATGTTTACAGCAACACTATTCACAACAGCCAAGACCTGGAAACAACCTAAATGTCCATCTACTGATAAATGTATAAAGAAGATGTGGTACATACATATTCATACATACAATGGAAAACTACACAGCCATAAAAAATGAAATAATGCCATTTGAGCAACACAGCTGGATCACACTAAGTGAAGTAAGTCAAAAAAAGAAAGACAAATACCATATGATATCACTTATATGTGGAATCTAAAATATGACACAAATGAACTTATCTATGTAACAGACTCACAGAGAACAGACTGGTGGTTGCTAAGGGAGTGGAAAAGGAACGGAGTGAGAGTCTAGGGTTAGCAAACATAAACTAGTGTATATAGAATGGATAAACAACAAGGTCCTACATTAGAGCACAAGGAACTATATTCAATATCCTGTGATATGAAAGTGAAAGTGAAAGTGAAGTCGCTCAGTCGTGTCCAACTCTTTGCGACCCCATGGACTGTAGCCTACCAGGCTCCTCCGTCCATGGGATTCTCCAGGCAAGAATACTGGAGTGGGTTGCCATTTCCTTCTCCAGGGGATCTTCCCGACCCAGGGATCGAACCCAGGTCTCCTGCATTGGAGGCAGATGCTTTAACCTCTGAGCCACCAGGGAAGTCCATCCTGTGATATACCATAATGGAAAAAAGCATAAAAAAAAAAAAAATTTGTATATATGCACAACTGAACCACTT
The DNA here is from genome assembly GCF_054371585.1 of Giraffa tippelskirchi. Lineage (NCBI taxonomy): Eukaryota > Metazoa > Chordata > Mammalia > Artiodactyla > Giraffidae > Giraffa > Giraffa tippelskirchi. The sequence continues at coordinate 109,506,286 of NC_137278.1, read as the reverse complement.
TGCAATACAGCAGAAACTAATACAATTTTGTAAATCAAGTATATTTCAATAAAAAAAGAACTATGTCTTCCTAGATATTGCAGTAGACATTTCAGAAAATACAGCTATGCAGAATGCTGGTAGAATTGTCTTTTTTTCAGTTCCTAGGTCACAATCAGCCTGTTTGAACAAAACAGGTATTATTGTAAGAGTAGCACAATTATGTATTTGAAAGTAAAACTGTCCTTATGTATCTAAAGAGATATTCTTTAATGTTGACTAAGTTCTTTTCACTTTCCTAATGCATACCATGAAATTATTCACTGGAGGAACATAGGAAGAGCTGTTCAGACCCACTAAAGGTACCTTACAGCTGACAGATCCATGGATCCACATATTCAGTAGAAAAATTGGGTCTACAATTCAGAAGTAAAGAGGTCCATTAAAAAAGTGCTACTGAGTTTGGTTTCCTTTCCACGCACTCAGGTCTGGTCAACTCAGGTCAACAAGGGCAGCAAGTTTTACTAGTCTTATTTCAGAAGTGGCGACCTCCAATCCTAGGGAAGATATCAGTGACTACGGTCCTGCTGGTTGTGGCTATTTAAGGACCATAAACATCATGGCCAGAAAGTAGACAGAGGCCACACATCCAGTAAAGCACATTTCTATCAGGTTGAGGAACACAGAAGGCAATTTTCTCTTACACTGTCAAGAATAAATTATATGGAAGTTACTGTCAGAAGTTAAACGATGAATTTTTTTTCTTCAAGTAGTTTAGTAAAACCAATTTTCAATACCTATACCCTAACGTTTTCAAATTACCATTGTTAATACATTATTATTATATGTATTATTGTGTGAAAGTACTATATACACATATAAACATATACAGGTACACATCTTATTGTCACGAATATTATATCGCATAAAAAACTAACAACAAACTATGTAATCCTTGTTGAATGTTCAAACTTCACTGGGTGGTAGTAGTAAAAACATTTTTAAATAAATAAATACCCAAAGAATATGTTTTTTAAAAAGCAGAGATCTAAGGAATAATTATTTGAGTGTTTCAAACTGATAAATCTAGCATTTATTAGTAAGAAAGAACAGTAAAGAACTATATGTCAAATGACTGATTGTCTTAATATTTGCTCTATATGTTTGTACTAAACCACTAGAGTGTGTCTTAATTTGTTCCACAGTGTCTGTCCCAAGGAGAATATATATATATACACAGAGATACACACACACACACACACACACACACACACATATGGGCTTCCCAGGTGGCACAGTAGTAAAGAATATGTCTGCCAAGGCAGGAGACACAAGAGACGTGGGTTCAATCCCTGGGTCAGGAAAATCCCCTGGAGGAGGAAATGGCAACTGACTCCAGTATTCTTGTCTGGAAAATTCCATGGACAGAGGAGATTGGCAGGCTAAAGTCCATAGGGTCGCAAAGAGTTGGACACAACTGACCAGCTGAGCACATGCACGTACACGTGCACATGCACATAAAAGAACATATACATTTAAGTTTCACATTTGGACTCATGTCTATATATCAAAGGGTTCTCTAAGTAGTCGTGATAAGTGTAAACCCATAGAGGTTGTCAATGTTTGAACCATTTTAAGATAGGAACTTCTTACTTTGTAAGTATTTGCAAGTCATCAGCTGCATATAGCTATTTCCTAATACACTATGGCTGGGCACAATCTATATTCAAAACTGTTACAAAGTGAAGACTCAAACTGCAATACTCCAGATTCAACATCTCATTATTTATTAATCAGGGCTGCATATCTAGTATCTCGTCACAGCAATCCACTGAAAATGCACTAAGGCTAATGAAACAACAGCTTAAAAGTGGTGGGTATTTAAAACCTAGCTCTGGAAACCAAATCAGCTCAGTCACCTGCATGATAATGACCTTCTAACCTTGGGCTCAAAACCTTGATTTTGTAACAGTTTTCTTTGTTTGAAAGCCAAGAAATCTCAATCCACTTCTCTAATATCACTGCATTTGAAAATAATACAAGAAATAGGAAGTGCCAAAACACTTGGAATTTCATGCTGCTATTTGCTCCTCGGGATATTACCACTTCAGACAAAATCAGGAATGTCTGAGTACAGAGAAATCTTAGTAATCTTTGATGTTCCCTATCAGACAGGGAGACGCTCCAGACTGTCTCCTCAGCAAACATCAAGCTACATGCCCTGGAACAATGCCAGAGAGAAACAGGCATTAATGAGTTATTTTCTATTGTTACTCATTCTATGGCAGTGCCTTATAATTATGCAAACTACTGAAGGGACAATTTGAAATCTAATCAGGATTAGGAAAAAATCCTTACATTACTGCATTTTTTCATAAGCCGCATTTGTTTTAATATCTACTTAGCTAAGCTCATTCAGAATATGCCCCTCCTATAATAAATCAATTTGCATTTATTTTGTCTTTCATGTATCTTTATGCAGTGCAAAAAAAAAGAGTTAAAAACTGACCTCCCCCAGAAAGATTAAGTCAGACCTAATGATTTTACACAAAATTGAGAAGAAATGGAATCAAGGACTTTAAGGCAGCACTTTTCCTATCTGCTTTAAGCATTTGAATCCTTGTAAGATATTGAATTAAGCTGTTCCCCAAATCCCAATGCAGAACACTAGATTGTTTAAAATGAAATCACCGGAACAATCACTTCTAGACCAAACTTCACACACTGAATAATCAAATTCAGAGTACACAGGCGTTTGAATTGATTTTGTAGTATGTGTCTGGCAAAACTTCAAAATGACTACACTGTAAGAAGTTGAGCTCCCACCCCCAAATTGTTTTTTGCATCCAAAATTTAAAATAGTTAGCTGGAAGGCAATACATTCCCTATTACAAATATTGATAGAAATACTTTGAAAAAGTAATGCCTGCTCATAAAAAAAATTTCAGACAGCACAGAAGGTAAAAAATCAAAGGCCTCCTTTCCTCCAGACCCCATTTCTACTTCTCAGGAGTGAACCACTTAATAATTTTTTGCATATTCTTTGATACATTTTCTGTACAAAGAAAAGCATCCTGCAACTTTTTTTTCCACTTACTATGCCTTAGATATCTTCCCAAGGATACCTAGGATAGAGATTCTTTGTAATCTCTATCGATTTCACTGCACAGATTTGCCATAATTTAATCAGTTTCAAATTTATGAGCAGTTCAGTTGTCAGTAGTTTTAAATTTTACAAAACAATGCTATCATGATCCCCCTAGTCCATATATCCTAAGAACATATACTTAGGCTGCCAAAACACAAGAATGATAGTACAGTTATGCACAAAGACTGTCAAACTGCCTTCCATAAAGCCTGCCCTTATTAATGCTCCACTAGGAAGCACTGATTGTGAAAACTCCCATTTCTCCACACCCTCACTCAAAAAAAAAAAGGATGGATAACTAAGTTCTGTTGACCCAACTTTATGGAAGAACCTTAAAACATGTTGTTTCATTTATTCCTCTCAACACAATCTTGCAAGCTTTGTATTATCCTCATTTTAACAGATGAGAAAACTCAGATTTAGAAAAGTTGGGCTGAGGCAAAATCAAGATTCAAACCTAGGCCACCTAGTTCCTAGAGACAAGCTTTTTCCAATCTACTAAGTTCCCATGTGATTCAACAGACTGTGGGCTCATAATTAAAATTCAAGAACTTGCCCCACCAGCTGTCTTGAGAAGGTTCACCCACCAAAGCAAGCAGTAGATGACTGAGAAGCAACAGTAACCTCAGAATAGCTATTTAGGTGTCCAGAGTCAATATTCTGATTTTATTTGCCTCAAACATGGGAGTAGAGGGACTTCTCTGGTGATCCAGGAGTTAAAAATCCCCCTTGCAGTGCAGGGGTCTGGGGTTTGAGCCCTGGACAGGGAACTAAGACCCCCACATGCCACAGAGCAACTAGGCTCATGTGCTCCAACCAGAGAAGACCACGTGACGCACTTGCTAAGCCTATGTACCCTAGAGATGTGCTGTGCACCGAGAAGGCCGTGCTGCAACTAGTGAAGCCACCGCATGCCTCAACCAGAGAAAAAGCCTACGGGCGGCAGCGAAGAGCCTGTGCCCCACAGCAGACCCAGCGAAGCCAAAGCAATAAACCGGGAGACGCCATGGGAGAGAAGGAAGACAGAAGATGAAAATATTTCTTGTCCTATCAAAAACACTAACCACAACACTTAGGAGAAAATGCCTTCACCATCCTGTGCTATGAGAAATTTCCAATTAGCACTATCTCCCAATCTCTGGGTTTCCCAGGTGGCTCAGTAGTCAAAAAAAAAAAAAAAAAAACCCACCTGCCAATGCAGGAGACACAGGTTTGATCCCTGGGTCAGGAAGATCCCCTGAAGAGGAAATGGCAACCCACTCCAGTATTCTTGCCTGGGAAATCCCAGGGACAGAGGAACCTGGTGGGCTACAGTCCATGGGGTTGCAAAGAGTCAAACATGACTGCACAACTAAGCACACACGATCTATGATAATAAAATCTGTAGGCTCATAATTACCTCAGCATCCTATGGGTGTTTTGTTTTGTTCTCCAAGGACAACAAGGTTCTACATCTCCTGAATACCAGGAATCGATAGTATTTCTTTTAAATCAAATTGGTCTCATTACATTGAAAAGTATCATGATTTATAATCTGTTTATTTGACAAACTGTTTTCAGTTTCCTAAGACTTTTCTCAGCAAATTTGGAAAAAGAATTTCTGGAATGAAGGACATATCTGATTAGTTTTCTTAAAGTGGATTTTAAGTTACATATTCCAACAAGTGAGAAAGAGACATGGTCAGGATAGTATCAGAGAAACAATGAAACCATAAAAACTCGGTCTTGATTATTTATCTATTTACAGTTAAATTTTTTTCCAGAACGATCTGAAAATAAGCATATGCATACTGAGAAAGTAAGCTTTTTAAGAGTTAAGTTTTTAAAAATTCTACTTAAAGCACTTAAAGAGAATCACCAGAAATTGTTTTTAGAAAAAGTCAGGAGTTAAAAAGAACATGGTAGACCAAGGAGTCAGACCTAGTTCTAAGTGCTGTTTCAAGAAAACTACCTACCCTTCAAGTCATGAGCTGGCAATGTAGCTAGTACATATCCAGCCTTCAATAAATGTTTTCCCCCAACTATAATACTTCTATTTCATAAATATTTGCTAAACACCTACTACATGCCCGTTCTGTACTGCCCAATATGATAGCCACTGGCCACAAGTAGCCACTGAACGCTTGCAATGTGACGAGTATGAACTGAGATGTGCTGTAAGTATAAATACACACCAAATTTCAAAAACACCAGAAAAATATAGAATATCTTACAAACACTTCATAGAGATATGTGGAAATGATCATTGCCTGGGATATACGAGTTAAATAAGATCTATTAAAGTTAATTTCACCTTACTTTTTATGAGTGTATCAAAAATATTAAGTTACACATGTGGCATGCATTCTATTTCTATTGGACAACATGGTTCTAGATTCATGTTTCCCAAATTTCAGTGTACATCAAACTCACCTGGGATCTTGATAAAATGCAGTTTCATGATTCATCTGGTCTGGGGTGAGGACTAACATGCTGCATTCTAACAAACTCCCAGGTAATCTGATCCCAATGGAACTGGTCTGCAGACTTCACTTTGGGAATCAAGGCTCTGTATATGTGCTACCCAAGTGTGCCATATAGAGCAGTGCTGTTATACAAGTATCTATCAGTCTAAAGGAGGCAGGGACAGAAATGGAAAACTGAGAATGAGCTTTGAGAAACTATTACTGTTGTTGCAAAAATCCAACTACATGGTCACTGGACTCATATTGAACTGGATACAGGACAGCTGGAATGTGGGCAGACTCGTGTGCTACATACCAGCTGTGTGCTCATCACCACAAGCGACCTATTATGACAGAAGAAATTTTCAAGATGCTTTGTTATTATAGTACTTTCAGAAACACTGCTCTAGAGCTTAGACCATCCAGGCCAAGGAGGGTTCACAGAATATCAGGAAGGAAATGCAAAAAGTTCAGTTCAGTCACTCAGTCGTGTCCGACTCTTTGCGACCCCATGAATCGCAGCACACCAGGCCTCCTTGTCAATCACCAACTCCCGGAGTCTACCCAAACCCATGTCCATCGAGTCGGTGATGTCATCCAACCATCTCATCCTCTGTCATCCCCTTCTCCTTCTGCCCCAAATACTTCCCAGCATTAGGGTCCTTTCCAATGAGTCAACACTTTGCATGAGGTGGCCAAGGTATTGGAGTTTCAGCTTCAACATCAGTCCTTCCAATGAACACCCAGGACTCATCTCCTTTAGGATGGACTGGTTGGATCTCCTTGCACTCCAAGGGACTCTCAAGAGTCTTCTCCAACACCACAGTTCAAAAGCATCAATTCTTCGGTGCTCAGCTTTCTTCACTGTCCAACTCTCACATCCATACATGACTACTGGAAAAACCATAGCCTTGACTAGACGGACTTTTGTTGGCAAAGTAATGTCTCTGCTTTTAAATATGCTATCTAGGTTGGTCATAACCTTCCTTCCAAGGAATAAGCACCTTTTAATTTCATGGCTGCAATCACCATCTGCAGTGATTTTGGAGCCCAAAAAAATAAAATCTGACACTGTTTCCACTGTTTCCCCATCTATTTCCCATGAAGTGATGGGACCAGCTGCCATGATGTTAGTTTTCTGAATGTTGAGCTTTAAGCCATCTTTTTCACTCTCTTTCACTTTCATCAAGAGGCTCTTTAGTTCTTCTTCACTTTCTGTCATAAGGGTGGTGTCATCTGCCTATCTGAGGTTATTGATATTTCTCCCGGTAATCTTGATTCCATCTTGTGTTTCTTCCAGCCCAGCATTTCTCATGATGTACCCTGCATATAAGTTAAATAAGCAGGGTGACAATACACAGCCTTGACATACTCCTTTTCCTATTTGGAACCAGTCTGTTGTTCCATGTCCAGTTCTAACTGTTGCTTCCTGACCTGCATACAGGTTTCTCAAGAGACAGGTCAGACGGTCTGGTATTCCCATCTCTTTCAGAATTTTCCACAGTTTATTGTGATCCACACAGTCAAAGGCTTTGGCATAGTCAATAAAGCAGAAATAGATGTTTTTCTGGAACTCTCTTGCTTTTTCGCTGATCCAGCAGATGTTGGTAATTTGATCTCTGGTTCCTCTGCCTTTTCTAAAACCAGCTTGAACATCTGGAAGTTCATGGTTCACGTATTGCTGAAGCCTGGCTTGGAGAATTTTGAGCATTACTTTACTAGCGTGTGAGATGAGTGCAATTGTGTGATAGTCTGAGCATTCTTTGGCATTGCCTTTCTTTGGGATTGGGATGAAAACTGACCTATTCCAGTCCTGTGGCCACTGCTGAGTTTTCCAGATTTGCTGGCATATCTAGTGCAGCACTGTCACAGCATCATCTTTCAGCATTTGAAATAGCTCAACTGGAATTCCATCACCTCTACTAGCTTTGTTCGTAGTGATGCTTTCTCAGGCCCACTTGACTTCACATTCCAGGATGTCTGGCTCTAGGTGAGTGATCACACCATTGTGATTATCTGGGTCGTGAAGATCTTTTTTGCACAGTTCTTCTGTGTATTCTTGCCACCTCTTCTTAATATCTTCTGCTTCTGTTAGGTTCATATCATTTCTGTCCTTTATCGAGCCCATCTTTGCATGAAATGTTCCCTTGGTATCTCTAATTTTTTTGAAGAGATCTCTAGTCTTTCCCATTCTCTTGTTTTCCTCTATTTCTTTGCATTGATCACTGAGGAAGGCTTTCTTATTTATCTCTCCTTGCTATTCTTTGGAACTCTGCATTCAGATGGGAATATCTTTCTTTTTCTCCTTTGCTTTTTGCTTCTCTTCTTTTCACAGCTATTTGTAAGGCCTCCTCAGACAGCCATTTTGCTTTTTTGCATTTCTTTTCCATGGGAACGGTCTTGATCCCTGTCTCCTGTACAATGTCACGAACCTCTGTCCATAGTTCATCAGGCACTCTGTCTATCAGATCTAGTCCCTTAAATCTATTTGTCACTTCCACTGTATAATTATAAGGGGTTTGATTTAGGTCATACCTGAATGGTCTAGTGGTTTTTCCTACTTTCTTCAATTTAAGTTTGATTTTGGCAACAAGGAGTTCATGATCTGAGCCACAGTCTGCTCCTGGTCTTGTTTTTGCTGACTGTATAGAGCTTCTCCATCTTTGGCTGCAAAGAATATAATCAATCTGATTTGGGTGTTGACCATCTAGTGATGTCCATGTGTAGAGTCTTCTCTCGTATTGTTGGAAGAGGGTGTTTGCTATGACCAGTGCGTTCTCTTGGCAAAACTCAAAATTCCTGGTTAAACAAATTTTTTAAACTTTAGTTTAAAAAAGAGAGAAAAGAACTACAAAACAGACTCAAAGAATTCAAAAACAAACATATGGTTGTATGTCCACTCAGTCGTTAAGTCATTTCTGACTCTTTTGTGACCCTATGGACACACCAGGATCCTCTGTCCATGGAATTTTCCAGGAAAGAATACTGGAGTGGGTTGACATTTCCTCCTCCTGGGGATCTTCCCAACCCAAGGATCAAACCCACATCTCCTACACTGGCAGGCAGATTCTTTACCATCTGAGTCAGCGGGGAAGTCCCCAAACCTATGGTTACCAAAGGGGAAAGGGGCAGGGGGAGGGAGGCTAAATAAGGAGTTTGTATTAACATACACACACTACTATACATAAACCAGATTATCAACAAGGACCTTATAGCTTAGAGACATCTACTCAGTATTCTGTAATAACCTATAGGGGAAAAAAATCTGAAAAAGAATGGATATATGTATATATTCAGTTCATTCATTCAGTTGTGTCCGACTCTTTGCGACCCCATGGGCTGCAGCACACCAGGCCTCCCTGTCCATCACCAACTCCCAGAGCTTGCTCAAACTCATGTCCATTGCGTCGGTGATGCCATCCAACCATCTCATCCTCTGTCATCCCCTTCTCCTCCTGCCTTCAATCTTTCCTAGCATCAGGGTCTTTTCCAAGGAGTCAGTTCTTCTCATCAGGTGTCCAAAGTATTGGAGTTTCAGCTTCAGCATCAGTCCTTCCAGTGAATATTCAGGACTGATCTCCTTGCAGTCAAAGGGACTCTCAAGAGTCTTCTCCAGCATCACAGTTCAAAAGCATCAATTCTTTGGTGCTCAGCTTTCTTTATAGTCCAACTCTCACATCCATATATGACTACTGGAAAAACCATAGCTTTGACTAGACGGACCTTTGTCAGCAAAGTAATGTCTCTGCTTTTTAATATGCCATCTAGGTTGGTCATAGCTTTTCTTCCAAGGAGCAAGTGTCTTTTAATTTCATGGCTGCAGTCACCATCTACAGTGATTTCGGAGCCCAGGAAAATAAATTCTCTGTTTCCATTGTTTCCCCATCTATTTGCCATGAAGTGATGAGACTGGATGCTGTGATGTTAGTTTTTTGAACATTGAGTTTTAAGCCAGCTTTTTCACTCTCCTCTTTCACATTCCTCAAAAGTCTCTTTAGTTCCTCTTCACTTTCTGCCATAAGGGTGGTGTCATCTACATATCTGAAGTTATTGATATTTCTCCCGGAAATCTTGAGTCCAACTTGTGCTTCATTGAGTTCGGCATTTTGCATGACATACTCTGCATATAAGGTAAATAAGCATGGTGACAATATTGGGTTATATATGTATAACTGAATTATTTTGCTGTATACCTGAAACCAGGCTTCTCTGGTGGCTCAAATGGTAAAGAATCTGCCTGCAATGAGGAAGACCTGGGTTTGATCCCTGGGTGAGGAATATCCCCTGAAGAAGGGAATGGCAACCCACTCCAGTATTCTTGCCTGGAGAATTCCATGGACAGAGGAGCCTGGTGGGCTATAGTCCATGTGGTCGGAAAGAGTCGGACAGGACTGTGCAACTAACACACACAGACACACACACCTAAAATTAATACAACACTGTAAATCAACTATAAAATTTTTTTTTTAATTTTAAAAACATTAGTTTAAACAAAGCTGCGTTGGCCTCTTTGTTGCAGGATTTCTCATAACCTTTAACGTTCTTGTGTTCTTTTGTATCTCCAAGGGAACACAGCATATAATGTTACCCAACTATTTTTGTTATCAAAACCTTTCACTCTATACTATCACCATCATTACCACATATTAAGAAACAATGCTGTGTGGAATACCAGTGTATGAAGTCATTCTCCTAAATGATTTAACTGAGGTATCTTGCTTTTGCAGCCATTTGAAAAAAGTACTGATTAAGTTCTAACTAAAATTAACCTGTGGTATCTTCATTACTACCATCCTGAACAGTTTAAGCCATTTTAATTTGCAAAAAGTTACTTATGTTTTCTTGGTCTATTAACAGCAGAATGGTTGTTTGGGCAGTTAAACACATTACTACAAAACATAATTTAAATTAAAAAAACACAGTGACACAATACCACAGTATTCTAGGGTCTTACAGCATTCCCATTAACAATTTTGCTAAAAGGCTGATTTGGAATTTAATTTATATAACAGATTTGTGATTGTAGAGTCTCTCCCTCTCACCACTAATGAAATCCATAGTGAAATATCATTGCTCCACTTGGTATTCAAAGCTACTAATTAGCCTGAGTTCTCTTTTTACAAAAATCACACTTTTTTAATTTGTAAGCAATTAGAGACTTAAGTATAACCTGCTCCTAAGTCAGAGGAGATAATCTGTATGTACAATCTCTTGATAAACTTCACCTTCACACCTAAAGGAAATTTAGGACAAATGGAATGAGGCTGAAGTCTACAAAAACATTGATTATGAAAAAATGATCCTCAACAAGTTTTCTTTAACCACCACTGTCAGCGGGAATAGTGACGAAAAGCACAACTCTGTAAAATAATCATGTTCATTTTTCGAAGAAAATACTTTTTCAAAGAAAGCCTTTTTGTTTGTTCCTTAGGGAATAACTGCTAATAGTTGCATCAAGTTCACTCTAGTTACATGATGTCTAGAGGAATACTGGCTATTATTTCATGACATGTTATTTCACTAAGCATTCAACAAATATGTTTCAATAAAGATGCAGGGCTCTTAAAGGAAAAACATGTTAATTACCAACCTAGTATGCATTTGTAGAAAGATCAGGGAAAATTTGGAAACAAAAGCAAAACATAATCTTCACAGTTTACATTTAACATCCATTTATACCCTAGTAAATATACTTCAAGACACTTATTTTTTCAACAAACAAGGAATCATACTCCATGCTAATCTTCACTAGTGTCATTGGTATAACATTCAGCTTCATTATGAATGGCTACATACACAGTCATTTTAGGACTAAATGCAATTTAAGAAATGCCTCTGCTACTGAAGATCTAAATTATTCCTCCTCTGTTATTATTCTCCCCTTTGTCTGAAAAGAGGTAATCTTTGGTCAACTCTCTGTGCACTCCCTAAGTTTCTTTAGGAAATATTCCTGAAAGGACATGTATGTTGTAACACCCTTGTGCACTTCCAAACTATCCTTCAGAAAGACTAACTTCTCACAGCACAACAAGTGGAACAGAAGACTCATCTTCAGAATTTTAACTAAAAGTCAGAAGCTATGACTCAAGAACTCCACTTATTCTAACCTATCTCACCATCAACAAATGGCACACATCAAGAGATTTTTAAAATCTAACCTCTCCTTCAGGAAACCAACCATATAACAATACTATAAAAAAATGACTTGTCCTAGGTACACAAGAGGCCAAAAATCTCAGAGCTGAATGCAGAAGAAATAACACAGTGTGAAAGAAGAGCATCGAAGAATGAGTTTTATCAGGTAAAATCTAAGTTTTGTAATTCTGTGCCAATGAGAGTATTAAGATAATAAATGAGTGAAAAATTACTCATTTATCTCACTCAAAGGAAGTCAAGCTCTATGTACATTTCAAGGAGCAAAGCAGAGGTGTTTGGGAGAAGGCAATACATTCCATGTTTTCTGAGATAAAGGGGTCCAAGGAACTAGACATGGGTAAAGCTCTTAATAAGAACACAAGAAGATAAACCCAAGAAAAACATTATAAATTAGAACATAGGAAAATAAAAAAAATAGTCATATCCTATCATTTAATTCTATCACAGTAAACAAAAGGTTCCAGCCACAAGAAAGTTCAGTAAAAAGAAGATCATCAAAAATTTAAGGCATGAATTGATCCAACAGGTATTGACTGATTCATGTTGATGGACATGACAGTTCTTTGGTGCGTGACATACAGGGTCCCATCTATTTGCAAGTCTTGCTTATTGGTCTCCAAGCATCTAACGTCAGTCAACTTATAGAAGCGTGAACATTAGCTGCCCATCCGCCCCCTCTACACCCACACACACAACCATCCCACATACCCAACAATCCCAGCTAAAGCTACTGGTGAGCCATTACAATCTGATTTATCAGATCTCTCTACCAGACCAGACTAGGTCATATCCTTATTGAAAATACAACCATTAGCTGATTTGGAGGCCACCAAGGTCTAAAGGTAGAGTCTAAGAGAAAGACAATGAGTTTAGGAACTGGGATTCAAAGAGACTTTGGAGGTATTAGTTTGCTTGAATGCTCAATGAGTCAGAAAAAAAGGCGGGGGATGGTGTGGTGGTGAAAGTGAAGTCGCTCAATCATATCCAACTCTTTGCAACCCCATGGACTGTAGCCCACCAGGCTCCTCCATCCATAGGACTCTCTAGGCAAGAATCCTGGAGTGGGTTGCCATTTCCTTTTCCAAGGGATCTTCCCAAATAGGGATCAAACCCAGGTCTCCCACACTGCAAGCAGACTCTTTACCATCTGAGCCACCAGGGAATAGGTAAGTTTTTTGTTTTCGTTTTTAAGCCTGACCACCTTTTCTGCACGAGCCATACCTCTTGCATAAGAGAGAATATACCCACCCCTATGCCACACTGTCTATGGCTCCCAGAGGCTCATTCTGCCACACATCCAATTTTGTGAGGACTCTTGTATAATGCAACATCTGTAAGAGGTACAATAGTGGCCAATTCCAAAAACTGGGGAAAAAATGCGGAGGAAAATGAAGATCAGGGAAAAAAATATCAGGAAAATAACCTGCTAATGTCTTCATTCACATAAATATTCACAATACCATAGATTAATTAATACTCAGCTTTCATTTAAACAGTGTACAAAACTTCCATGATGTCCCAAATTCTTCAAGTATTTTTCAAGACCTGTAACATATGTTTATTTTCCTTTCACTATAATTGGGCTGTTTTTCAAAAAAAAAAAATTGAATCACGTCTCCATCTTCGTGAAAATTCCCAGTCCTGTGGTTATAATCAAGGGTGAAATTGCTAATGACATCAAAATCAATGAGAGCACTGAAATTAGAAGGTGGGGCCCACTTGACTGCCACATCCACCTTAACGTTTTCTTTTTAGGATAAAAAGAGGCTTCAAGCACTCTGGCTTCTTGGTTGATTTATTTAGAAATACATGACAGCACTCCCTATTCCACATTCAGTGTTCAAATTTTCCTTCACCTCCACTCCCTTACACACAGACACACACAACCCTCAAAAGCTCAAATAGCTTCTGACCTCATGATCCAGAAATTAGATATAAATTGGTAGGTCTGATCTAAAACATTCCAATTTCATTTAGCTCAAAACAACTGAATAAACTTAAAGAGCCTTTTCTGAACTTTCTTTTCTAAAAAAAGAAATCAAAACATAGGTTACATGGCCTTTAACAGAGATTAAATTTTGAATTTATATAGTATATGTTTTAACTGACAATTAGTGAAACAGAAAAAAATTATCAGAAAAATGTAAAAAGTTTAAAACTAATACTTTAGACATCTGCTAACAGGGACAGGAACAGTTACAAAGATGACTGGTTGAGGAAAGTTTAAAGGCTTAGAAACTAAGTTTCATATTGCATACCATTCTTCTAGATCCCTGGTGGCTCAGACGTTAAGGAGTCTGCCTGTAATGCAGGAGACCCCAGTTCAATGCCTGGGTCAGGAAGAACCTCTAGAGAAGGAAATGGCAACCCATTCCAGTATTCTTGCCTGGAAAATCCAATGGATGGAAGAGCCTGGCAGGCTACAGTCCATGGGGGTCGAAAAGAGTCGGACACGACTGAGTGACATCACTTCACTTCTTCTAGCTAATAAAAGGATATTTTCTTTGGCTATTCTGCTACACACTCCTCTTTGCCTTTCATCATCAACCTAGATGCTACACTGAAAATCCCCATTTCAACAGCAATCTTTTTCTCCCTATGATAAAATGAATTAATTAATGAATTCAATAACTATTTATTGAGCACCATCCTCTATGCCAGGCACCATTCTGGGAATTAGGGAAAGTATAGACAAAAAAAGGCAAATAATCTCTGTCCACACATAACTTTCATTATTTGACTAAATCTTGACTGAAAACTCACTGTGTGTTCAGACGTTGAACTAAACAGCAAATACATTAACAGTGATGAAAACACAATCTCACCCTCAAGAAGTCACAATTTACTTGCTTTTTCCTGCTAACTTTATTTTTGTATTCCCCCCCCTTTTTTTTTTTTACTTTTATAGAAAGTGCATCCTAGGATACTTAGGCCCAAGTTAGCCTAAAAAATGTCTTAATAGATAATAAATTACCAAGTATCAAGCATTTCCATTTATTTGGTTTTTTTAAAAAGTGTTCCCTAATCTCATTATGATAAACTTCAAAGTTGTCTACAATAGAAGCAAGAGGTAATGTTGACAAATTCGACTCATTTAGAGCTGTTCATTTCTGGAGACTCACCTGAATGTTTACACCATTTTTGTCAGTACCTCCAATTTATTTCCCACACCCATCTCCTCATCCAGGATCTACAGGCCAGACCACTCTCTCATTTCTGCATTTCAATTAGGTGATACCTTGAGTTGAACTGCCTTCTCTACACTAAGGCCCAAAGTATATTTTCTTTAATTCCTACTTAGAAAGCAAGTTAAAAGATAAGCCTCAATTAGATTATAGATTCAAAATGATTCAAAGAAGAATTTAATTACATTTTTCAAGTGTAGAAAAAAGGGAGGGTGTACTTAGCATGACGGGATGAAAGAAGAGTTCTAAGCAGAGTTTCACATAATAATGTTAGAAACATTTTGCCATATAAGTGATAATTAAGTCATTTCTGCTGTACTAGCACAGAATTTGAACATGCAAAAGGATCATGTGTACAAAGCACAAAAAATGAAAACAATTACAAAATCTGAATGCATTGTATGAGAAACAGTAAAGAAGATGAAAGGCTGCTAGTATTAGCTGGCTATTATTTTGATGTTAATATCCTAACACTTAACAATATCTGAAGAAAGAAGGGAAGATTTTTCTCTGAAATTTTGACTAAAAGAAAGTATAATAATAAAGCAGCCCATTATTCATATACCAGCGCATTGGAGAAAATTAACAATTAGTTGCAGTTTTAGAGTCAACTGGGATTTCATAATATATAATCAGTTATATTAAGAAAAAATATATAGAGATACACATATACACATATATGTGTGTTTTAATCATAAAGACCTATCTTTAGCTCATGGAACTGTGCGAGTTTGATAAGCTAGATCTAAACCCATATGAAAAATTCTGACTGCAAATAGACTATCCAAGAAACCCAAACAATATGCAATCATGACACAATGATCTTAGTTTGCAGATGTGAACATGTCTTTTATTAAAAGGGTTATTCCTCAAGACGGATGCAATAACACCAATTACTCTCCATTCCCGAATCTCCACGTGCACAATGAGGGGATCAGGACTTGAAACGGTGCCATGATAAAAAAGGGAGATGACGGAGGAGAAGAAACAGGCTTCAGATTAATGAGCTGGCATACACACTGCGGCCTTAATGGGCAGCACTGACAGGGTTCAATTATAGTGGAGCATGCAGCCTCATTACTGCCAGTGGCTGTCACATAGGGCACTGGTGCAGAGGAGAATCCAACTGACTAGTCAGACAAAGGGAGAGAAAAATACATGAAAACAAAAGACATTTACACAGCATCTTCAGGAGCATAGATCCTACCCTCACCCCCAACACACACATAAACACACACACACACACACACACACACAGAGGCAAACACCCACAGGGAAGTTTCCTCCAACCTGGCTTGCTCATTGCTTATTACATAGAAGGCTTTTAGACGGAAATTTAATTAAGAGCTAGTGTCAAGGTGGTTTTTACAAATGAGACCTTAAATACTATTCCTCCAAAAAAATAAAATAAATTTCCATTAAAATTGTTACTCTTCATACTGGGCACCAGTACCTTCTTGTCTATCGCTCCATACTGTCTCAGTAATGATGACCACTCTTTACGACATAATCTTCAATGTCAAAATTATAAATGTAAAAGGAAGCAGTTTAATTCCATGTATAGTTATGTGTAAATTTTCTAGGATATTTAAAATTCTCTCCATGTCCTGGTGTTTAAATGGAGGGGGAAATGTGCTAAATGGAAATTTGATAAGGCCTGACTAATAAAAGTTTCAACAACATGTGGGATCAAGTCTTGCCACCGAAAATCCATTTCTGAAATGCACTCCATGAATCCACTTATGAAAGACAAAAGGCTGCCTCTCTTCCCCTTGAAAAATCTTCTGCCTCTAAACAAACAAGTATACATTTAACTAACTGATTTGAAAACAGTGACTTGACATGAATATAAAAAAAATGATCAAAGCACTAATAGAAAACATGGTACAAATACCATGCATTTATTCAGATTCAGTCTGTAAATTTTAACACACAATATACACATCTATGCTTGATGTGCAGTACAATGATAGTTACCTGAACAGTAAACTGTAAGCTGACATTTTTTTTCTCCAAGAAAAACATCTCCAGGTGAATTTTAACAACCTCTGTTTAAATAATTATTGGGTTACTTTTCAATTATCTATGACCATTCAGAAACAAAATCAATCTTAGTGGAAACAATTCAGAAAATGCTTTAGAGTCTTTTAAAAAGAAAGAAGCAATAGAAAACTCTCAGGATTACTCTGAGGATAGTTTTCAGTTCCGCTTTCTGAATACATCATAAACACCTACAGGTGAAATGGACTTAAGCCTAGGAATACATCCCCCCAAATCAGAAGGGATATACATAAATGCAGAGTCAAATGAGGCTAAAATAACAAAAAACACGCAAAGGGAAAATATTTCAAATGAATGGACATTCCTATACCAACAAACCATCCCTTAGAAAAGACCAATATGCATTTGCATTTTAAAAAAGGCTAAAAGTAGTCATTTTTCTGCAAGGGATTCATACTAACAACTTTTCTAATACAGGTGGATGCCAGGAACAAGGCATAGTTATAATTCTGAATAGAAAACACAGCAGAAGCAACAAAAAGATGAACATTTTACTCATCTTTATATTTCAGCATACCATTTACACTATCATTTTACAGATAATTGGAGCCCAAACAACATTAACTTATTTGGATAAAGCATCCTTTACCAGGCATGATTACACTCTGGTGGGAATTTCCAAATGAAGTATTAACTTAGACCAAATGCTTCCTAACCATTCTAGTTACTCACAGTCCAGGAGCTCCTACAGTCATATTCCACTTGTGGCATCAACACCATGAGGACCAGGGAGGATGAGCCACCAGCCACCTGATCATAAATGGTGTGTCATCCTCCTATATCTGGCTGGAGTCTACCCACACCATCTCCTCACTCCACCATATTTACCTCTCACCCAGATTCACTGCTCCAGTCAAGTGAATGACCTCAATAGTTAGCTTCTCCCTAGCTACAGTGTCAAGAAAGAAGTTCTACCGTGGGTACCCAACAAAATATTAATACTAATGAACAACAACAAAACGGGCCACGTAACACTCACTGTGTACCAAGAAGAGCCAGGTCATTGTTTTGAAGGGCTCCACACAGCCCTGAGTAGCCCCACAAACGTGAACAAAGACAAGTCACTCAGTCCTCTAAATTTATAGGTGGAGAAATTAAGGCAATCTTTACTGAGTTTTAATAGGCTATAAATACAGAAAGAGTGAAACGTATCTGAAGCATCTCAATGTGCAGAGTTTGGCTATTGGAAACCATTGGTTTTCCTCTCCCTACCCTTTACCGTAATGAATGCATGACTTCATTATGTCTTAAGACCCATAGCACTTTGTGGCTCATGTCTCATCTCACATCTTCCAAGCTAAACCACAGAAGTGCAGGACAAAGACCGCCACAGCTTAAGTGCTGTACAACCACTAAAAGTATATTTTATATATACCTCTGATCTCAACTACGTAATTGGCACAGACCAAAATATACTGCAAATATACTGCAACTCATCTCCCTCATTTCCTGCCTACAGTGCTAGTAGCTCAAAGAAAGATCTTGTCTTGGTCTTTACTACAATCTTTAAAAGCCCTATACAACTTTTATTCAGAAAATTTGTTGTTACTAAAATATGCTTTGTTCTCTTCTGAAAATTCCAAATGCTATCACAGTAAGATCCTTTTCTTCTCATAAGAGGTGTAAAGTTACATACCAAGCCATAATATGGTTACCAAGGAAAGGAAGAAGAAATGAAATTAGGAGGGAGTGTATATAAAGAGATACAACCTAAAAATAGTACTGCAGTATAGTATAATTGTTGTTTAGTCGCTAAGTTGTGTCCCACTCTTTTGCGACCCCATGGACTGTAGCCCACCAGACTCCTCTATTCATGGGATTTCTCAGGCAAGGATACTGGAATGGGTTATCATTTTCTTTTCCAGAGGATATTCCTGAACCAGGGGATCAAATCCATGTCTCCTGAATTGGCAGGTGAATTCTATACCACTGAGCCACCAGGGAAGTATAGTATAATATGAACTGATTTAAATTTTTACTCTTTTAACTTTTTATATTACTACATGTGAATTTCTAAAAGTAAAATAATGAAAACATTAAATTGTTTTAATTAAAATTAAATTTAAAATTAAGTATTTACATTTCTCCATTATGAGATGGGTGACTTCTTGTTATTTCCAGTAGACAATGTACATCTTAATGCTTCTCTTATCTCAACTTTGCAAAACCTCATGCCTTTTTTTTTTTTTACTAAACTTTGGGCCTGCTCATAAAGACCCAGCTCACCGGCATCTGGAGAAAATCCATGCATTGCATAGTTACTCATATGACCTGGAAAATAAGACACAGCTAAGCCAGACTCAGCAAACATCCCACCAATAAAATGTCTTTTCTCCTGAGGGCAAGATTTGATTGGTTTTCCACTTCCACAAGGCTGAGCCACCTTCAGACAACAACATTCATTTCCCCAGACTTGACTCGGTGGGCGTGTTCCACTCTCACCAGATATCCAAGTTTCTGATCTGTTCCAATGTTTAAGAGCTGCAAAATTCCAGTCTTCCAATGGGTGTTCTATCCTCAACTGTAAACAAATTCATCCCATGCACACTCCATAAAACCAAATGCCAAGCAACAACTGTGGCAAACACTCAAGATACCAACCATCTTTTCCCTGACTCCTACCCTCCCCATCACTAAAAAGCAAACCCAGACTCATATATTTCCCTTTGATCCTGATTCTCTTGATTTACTTGAGCTTCCTAGGCTCCAGCTCCTTCAACTCTGTGTATTCTAAATTACATTTCAATTTCTGGCCCATTCCATTTTAGGGACTCTGTTGATCAAGTCTTCCTCCAACTTGAATATGCACACTATTTAGCTCATGCTGCTAAAACGAATACGATAGGCTGGAAGGCTTATAAACAACAGAAATTTATTTCTCACAGTGCTGAAGGCTGGGAAGTCCAGCATCCAGAAAGCTGCAGGTTCAGCATCTGGTGAGGACCTGCTTCCTAGAAGGCAGTCTTCCAGGTGTGTCCTTATCTGGCAGAATGGTCCGGGAGCTCTCTGGGGTACCTTTTATAAGGACGTTAATCCTAATCATAAAGTCTCTCTCCTCATGATCCAATCACCTCTCAGAGACTGCACCTCCAAATACCATCACATTGAGGGTTAGGTTTCAACACATGAATTTTGAGAACACACCAGTCAGTATATAGCTCATACCACCCACCTCAGAGGCTTGTGAAAAATGTAGATCTGGATCGGCTGGTCCAGGGCAGTAACTCAGATTCTACATTTCTAACAAGCTCCCAGGTCACGCCTAGGCTGCAGGTCTTGCTAATTTGAATAACACATTTCTCTTCATCCCCCTTACTTTCCTGGACCTTAACATTCTTAATTGCTAGTTATCACTTGTTCTTCCAGTACGCATATTCCTCTTGCTAAATATGAGGTACCCTGTCCCTTCTCACAAAATCATCAAGAATATCCTGATACAAACAGAAGGCCATGATTATGCAATACCTAGGCAGCTATTCATGGCAAAAGTCAGCTCAGATATTTTAGGTCATGAAATCCTATTTTAAAAAAGCATCCAATAATCATCATCTATATTCAGACTGTTGGAAAATATTAAATTGCCCAAGGTTTTCCTGTAAGTTTCTAAACTGTAGAGCACTTGGACATCACCCTATAGTAAACAGGTCAGTATTACATTAAGTCTGCTGCTGCATAGGTTATATCATAATAAGATAATCCCATGTATGAGCAAATCACATGCCTCCCTCACAATCCTCTAAGGGCTCTTTCGCATGAACATAAAAAATCAGCTCCTTTCAAAGGATTTAAGGGATGGGAGTGTCAAACAATGTTTAACACCACAGTTAGCAGCTTAGACTGCCCTAAACCCTCTAACTACACATAAATAAAGCTAGATTTCATTATGGGCTTGACAGCATTGTGTAGCCCTACATTTTTTATTTTATTTCAATCCCAGGGAAAAGCATAGAGAAAGAAAAGAGGTGCTTGTGGACTAAGAGAATGCATCATAAAATAACATTCTAAGAAGTAAAGAAACAAAGAAAAGGGAGTGCCAGTGAGTCAAGAAATGCCCTCAACATATTTAGCACTTTCTCAAAAATATATGAAAATCTGATCTAACAGAGTGCTCTCACTATATTTTAACTGAAACCTCTCATTTGGACCATAGTTTCAGCACTGGAAGTCTGACCCAAAAAAAGCACATTTTCCAATGGTGATTTTTAAACCAATGTGTTCGCTTTGCCCACAACTCCTCTCCATGAAATTATGAATCCCTAGTCACACTCTTTCATGTCTCAGGACATTAAAGACTCCCTCGGTTAAACACAGCTTATCATGGTTTGTCTCTTACCAGAGTACCTCTAATCTACTCAGAGAGAATCCAGCAGACTCTCTGACTCCTGGACTTTGTTTTCTGAAACAACCAAGTCCACGGACCTCAGTTTGCTTCCAGAAGAATCCGATCGAATCACACTTCTGCAGAAAAACAGATACAAATGTTATGAACTTCAAGAATATGAGTTCATATTTACCACTCCATTTGCTACCAGTTATTTTATGGTAAATAAAAATTTACCATATTTACCACTTACCACTGATAAGTGAAAAAAATTACAACAGACTTCAGAAATAATTGTGTCCAGGGCTCCAAAATTCTGGTTACTTCATAGATAGTTAACTTTTTATCCTTTCTCTAACATATTATAGAATCTGCTATCTCCCTGGGCCATGCCTACAAGTCTTCAAGTTCTTTCTCAGCACAAATTTCCCATTCTGTTTTATAGGATTTTCTTTAGTTTTGAGAAGAATGGGTGACATTTACTGTCCTTCTTCCAACTCCTCTTCATGAACTTGCAGCTTGTATTTAAATCACCATTTACTTATCTACATACGAAATAATTTCCAATTCCTGTTCACTTTTACTCATAGGTCCTATTTCCCAAACCATTAGTCATGTTCCAGATGTTTCCAACAAAGAATGCTGGAGAAGAATTACTCGTGATTACTGTATGCAGTTTAAACATTCCCTATTTCCACTTAGTAGAAGTAAAACTGAGTTTAATCAGAGGATACGAGATGTGTGTCTCAGGAATGGTTCCAATCACATTAAATCAAGGGGAACTATGACTTCCAAATATCAATAAATGTTCACAATTTTGATGGCAAGTTAAAAAAAAATTAAAATTACAAATCGCAACAGGTAGAGTATACACTGCCATGAAGAGAAGAGAATAGATGCAAATGACCTGATTTTAATTGGTTCCTATGAGTTATAATTTTAACTCTCTAAAGGGTGATTATCCCAAAAGGAAATTCCCACACTTCTAATCTAGAATTTGTAAGCATTTTTAATCACTGTTCTGGAAACTCTCATACTTAATATAAATAAATCATTCATGATTCCCTCTAAATACAATAAACACTGGAATTTTCTTTTTAAAAATGATAGCATTGCATTTATTTTTCTAGTAAGAGGGAAGGGGGGAAACTGTACTGAAAGAAGTTATAAAATTGGATGTAACCCAACAAAATGACAGATTAGGTAGGGCAAATCTTACACTCCCTTCATGATTCTGTTCTTGTTTTTATAAATCAACATCAAGGATGTAAGTGCCAGTCACACACATTTCATCTGGGACCCCTCCTACTTATAACACTGCCACAATAGCAGAGGTTCATGATCACCTTTTACATCACTGACAGCTTTGGAGACAATGCAAGGAAAGCGTCCAGCTCTTTCTTTAGATCTGGATTGCTTCTTTGATGTTAACAGCCATGTGTACCTAATTTTATTTTATTTTTCCTATAAAAGAGGTCAATATGAATCAAACACTATGGCTGATGACAAATTCAGTCAGAATGTACCATTTATACATGATCATTTTTCTGGACATCATGATGTTTTAATCTCAAACCAGTCCTGCATTTTCTGAAGCTGGCTACCATCCCCCATTGCTACCCTTTTCCTTCTATACGGAAATACTATCTGTTATAAGTTACCCACTGAATCTCCCAACTTGGAAGCTGTGCATTTTCTCTAGATATATGGCAAGAATGATAAAACAGCAATAACTGGCAGTCAGAACCCTGAGGCCCCAAGCCTGTGTCTGCTCAAGCAGCAATAATAATCAATCCATTCTCTCCCATTACATCATCGCTATTCTCCTCTATGCTACAGGTCAATGGAAGAACCCATCTTGATCTTGGCAGTAGGACTAAATGGGGCATCTTATTTGGAAAAGGAAGCATGGGTGCTTACTCCCACCCTAAAACGGCTCCCTCTTTAATGCAAAGAAGTAAGACTTTTACAAGCACAATTTTGTTAACTAGGATAAATTGCTTCAGAATAAATCCGATTCTTAAAAAAAAAAAAACCACTAGAAATAGCAAGAAGACACACAATTAGAGACAATTTCTGCTTTGATCAATTTTAGAAATTATGGAGTCTAGTTTCCTCATGTGACAGATGTGAAACAGAGTCCCAACGAATAAACATGACTTGACAGTCACAAAGGGAGCTGAAAGCCAGAGGTGGAATTCAATCTCTTTACCAGTTAGACATTTTACCACAAGGATAACAACTGGTTATGTTAAACCATCATTAACAACCCACTTCTAACCTTCCTGTCTGAGGCTTCTCTCTTTCGAATCTGGGCCATTGATCAACCCAGAACTTCTTTGAAGGAGATGGAGGTTCAGCCTGAAGATCCCACAAAAGCACACAGGTGACCCACTTGTAGGTAGAAAGACCCTCTGTGAAAGTAGAGCCTGAGCCAGAATTTTCACGTGTTTTTGGTCTTTTCCCCATAGCCTGGAAAAGATCCAAGAACTGTATGGCCTCTAGTTGAAACCTGAACCCAGAATCAATCTTTCAGAAAAACTTAAATGGGGCAGGGTGTACCAAGAATCCATCCAGAACAACAGAAAATGAATCCACAAGAACCACAGCCACTCCCACACTGGAGGTACCTTTTTCCACTTCTCCTGCCTTCAGAAACTTCCTCTACAGCTGACCCCAGATGTTTAGAGATGTCCAGAGCAAAGGGCCCTTGCCATTTGCACTCCAAGCCTGTGGGTCCCTCGTATTGTGTATTGACTCCATGCTAATCACCAAGCTTCTGTGAACTGAGAAAGGCAAATTATAATTTGAAAATGGTTGCTGTTGTGTTTGTTTCCTGTTGAATAGCCCCAGCATACAGCACAATGCCTCGCATATTGTAGGCACTTAATAAAGGCTTTTTGAAGAATTATTTAATGTCATGTTCTACTGAGAGGCACCGCTTTGACTGCCTCTGTACTTGCTCTGTTGACATGTTTTGAAAGATCATCTCAGATTAATTTTGGAAATTATGAAAGAAGACAGTGATTCCACTAAAATATGATACTTTATAATATCCAGAAAGAAAGCAAGACCTATGAAAGCTAATTAGCCCCATGAGAGCATCTTATTTTTTTGTTTGTTCTTATTAGAATATAGTTTATTTACAATACCATGTTAGTCTCAGGTGTACAGCACAGAAACTCAGTTATACACACACAGAGAATAGGTCCTTGTTGGTTATTTATTTTATATTATAGTAGTAGGTATATGTGTAAATCCCAACCTCCTAATTTATCCCTTCCCATGAAAATATGTTAAATGACAAATTTATTTTGAATCAAACTCAGATACCTATAAGTCCTAAGTATGTGAACACCGAATACACTCAAGCATAAAAGGAGAGAGGAAAAACGCCCACGGTTTTGCCTAAACAACTGTCACAGCCTGTAGTTATTTCCCTGTTACTTGACATTCCCTAGAATGAAGTACAGAGAAGAAGGTCCTCCTATTGCATTTTTGGTATTAAAGAGCACGCATTCCCACTTTCTCAGCTTCTCAAGAATGTCATCCAGTAATAAAAGAGTATTAGACTCAGAGGATAGCACGCCAATAGTCTCATTTTACAGATAATAAATAAATCCTCACAGAGCTCTTCTATGCAAGCTTTCAAAAGTTTTCCTACAGTCTCTCTAATCCTCCCCCAATCTTCCTCTTTAGAATGTCCTCATCTCTGCCACATAGAACATTTTTCTCCAGTTGTCTTTTCTCTTCTCCAGTTATTTAAATCTTCAGAATAAATTAACTGTTTCCCATAACCAGATCTACACCACCACTTCTCTCCAAAGCCTCCCAGATAACTCACTCAATTTTGAAACTTCACTTCCAGCCTCCATCAGCTTGAATCAATGCCCAATCAACTGTCCTGCTGTTCAATGTCCTTATCTGCTGACAGACTATAAATACGGGAAAGTCCCATCAATACCAATAACAACAAAATTAGTTTAATTAGAAGAAATGATTATACTCAATAGGGGAAGACTCCAAGAAGCTACAAGATGGCAAAAAAATGAGACAGCCTCTATTTTAAAATTCTTGAAATGGATTTTGGCTGTCACAGAAAAAGTAGCTGGCTGGGAGACATGACTTAATAAGTGCAAGGCAGACTCCTCTGTCTAAAAGTGTCTCACCCATCTGCTGAAAATGCTTCATTTCATTGTATCAACAGCACAATCTCCATGAGATTTATTTAAGTTATTAATAGAAAGCTTTACTGTTAACAAAATACAAATGCTAAGAGGAGCAATGTAGTGCCTCCTATGAATTATACTTGACCCTTGATCTACCTAAGGGTTAGGGGTACAGATCACTGAAAATCCATATGTAATTTTACTCCTAGGTTCTGTATTTGTGGATTCAACTGACCACATGTAGTACTGTAATATGTAGTTTTTAAAACTTTGCATATAAGTGGACCCACAGAGTTCGAACCTATGCTGGTCAAGGGTCAATTGTATCTCTGCTGCTGCTGCTGCTGCTAAGTCGCTTCAGTCGTGTCAGACTCTGTGCGACCCCATAGACGGCAGCCCACCAGGCTCCGCCGTCCTTGGGATTCTCCAGGCAGGAATACTGGAGTGGGTTGCCATTTCCTCCTCCAGTGCATGAAAGGGAAAAGTGATAGTGAAGCCGCTCAGTCGGGTCCGACTCTGTGCGACCCCATGGGCTGCAGCCTACCAGGCTCCTCCATCCATGGGGTTTCCCAGGCAAGAGGACTGGAGTGGGGTGCCATTGCCTGCTCCGATTGTATTTCTAATTTCACATAAATCAGGTGGATCATCTGGTCCTCTAATAATTAGCTGAGATCCAATACCGAAGGAACTCCTTTTAAAGTGAGGACTGACAGTCAACTGTCCCGCGTTACAGCGCATAAAGGTATCCGTTTGAAGTTTGGGCGAGGAAACATGTGCAGAGGAAGGAAAGTAGGAAGCGCGGCAAGTGCCGCTCCCAGAGCGGGCAAACCCTGTGCCTCCTGCAAAAGGCGAATCTCCTTAACAAAGGAGAACAAGGACACTACTCCTACACTCTGCAGATTGCTGTGGCCCTTGAGACTCTTATAGTCATTGGACGCTTTTGAAACAGCGCAACAGCACTTGAATTATCCCCTCAACCTAAGCAGATGGGTATCTTCAGAGAGAAAAGGAGGGAGCTGAGAGAATGAAGGACACTGAGAAAGCAGGAAAGGAGAAAAGTCAGTCATCAGTTAACAGGAAGTGCTCCTAGCACTTAACAAACCTGCAGCAGGGCTTCTCGACCAGCGGCGATCCCATCCCCCAGAGACATTAGGCCCATCTGGAGACAGTTTTAGTTGTCACAACTGGGAAGGAAAGAATGCCCTGGCCCCTAGAGGATGGGGTCAGGGATGATGCTAAACATCTTACAATACATAGGACAGCCCCCACAGTAAAGAGCCATCCAGCCCACGGATCGACCCAGAGATTATCACAGTAAGTGAGAGAAGTGAGACAGAGAAACACAAATATCATGTGATATCACTCATATGTAGAATCTTAACAAATGGTACGAATGAAATTATTTATAAAACAGAAGCAGACATAGAAAAAAAACTTACATTCCCCAAAGAGGAAATGGGAGGGGGAGGGATAAATTAGGAGTTTAGGATTAACAAATACATACTACTATACATAAAACAGATAAACCATATATATATATATAACCAAATAAACAATTTATATATATACATATATATACATAAACTGAATAACTTTGCTATACACCAGAAACTAACTCTACATAGTAAATCAACTATACTTCAATTACAAATTTTTTTAATTAAAAAAAAGGATTATCCATCCTAGCCTAGAACACCACTGGTGCTGAGGTTGAGAAACCCTGGTCTAAACTTCTGCAAAACATGAAAAACGATTGCAGGGACAATTAAACAAGGGTCTTTTTACCAGGTACAAAAGGTTCACCAGGAAAGATTTCACTTTGCTTGTGCTAAGCTGCATAGCCAGAAGCAGTCCACTGTTTTCTACAAAACTTGAACACAAATGTTGATAGTAATGTGAAAGGGTCTAGCTGCTATCCAACTGACCAAAGAATACGAGCGTGAGTCTGAGCTGGCACCCAAATATGCAAAGTGATTCGGTGAGATGAAGAGTTTGGGGTTGGAGAGATACCAAAATCTTAAGCACTGCATCTGTATTTAGAGATGAAACAAAAGTAGACATTATACCCTTGGGATTTTCAGTTCATCCTACAAAACATATGGAAGTTTAAATGAATCCAGATAATGATCATGATGAAAACAGCAACTAGCATCAGTTCAAAACTTCCTGCATGCCAAATACATGCTGGATTCTTTACAGACACAATATTATATGGTTATTATAAACTTTATTTTATATTTCAGAAAACTTAGGCTCTGAGAGATAAGGTAATAATTAGAAAAATGTAGGAATCAAACCTAGGTATTCCTGATCCCAGAGTCTAGCTTTAACCACTGTACCATACAACTTCCTAATGAATGAGAGTACTGATCCAAAAGAAAGAGGCAAAAAACAACGTTCCTTCATCCATCCCTCAAATATTTGAGTGCCTCCTACGAGCTAAGAATACTGCAATGAAGAGGACAGACAGACACCTTGATCTCAGGCAACTAACAAACCAGCAGGGATAGAAAAATCTCCAGAATGAAACTTAACTCTGGGGGTTAGCTGGAATCTTTGATGATAAAGTCTGTAAGGACAAAACAGAAGCAGGAGCTTTCTATTTGTTCAAGAAATTCTGACTCCCTTTAACTAGGCCCAGGGCAAAGCCCAGCCTAATCATGTACGGAGGCCTCTCCTCCCTTAAAACTCAAAATTTAACTTTGCTTCCCATACAAATAGAAAGAGCTCTTTCTCCCCATCAAAGACCATTTGATGACAAATTCCAAACAAAAACTATATCAGTCAGTTCAGCCGCTCAGTGGTGTCCGACTCTTTGCGACCCCATGAGTCTCAGCACGCCAGGCCTCCCTGTCCATCACTAACTCCTGGAGTTTACCCAAACCCACGTCCATTGAGTCGGTGATGCCATCCAACCATCTCATCCTCTGTCGTCCCCTTCTCCTCCTGCCCCCAATCCTTCCCAGCATTAGGGTCTTTTCCAGTGAGTCAACTCTTCGCATGAGGTGGCCAAAGTATTGGAGTTTCAGCTTCAACATCAGTCCTTCCAATGAACACCCAGGACTGATCTCCTTTAGGATGGACTGGTTGGATCTCCTTGCAGTCCAAGGGACTCTCAAGAGTCTTCTCCAATATAATTTGTTATATAATTTGTCCAACAAATATATATATATATATATACATATATATATTTATATATATGTGTGTGTGTGTTTGTGTGAGATATATATATATATATATATATATATATATATATATATGTAAGTGAAAGTCGGAATCTCCAGGCAAGAATACTGGAGTGGGTTGCCGCTCCCTTCTCCAGGGGATCTTCACAACTCAGGGATTGAACCTGGGGCTCCTGCATGGCAGGCAGATTCTTTACTGTCTGAGCCACCAAGGAAGCCCACAGATGTATGGACTTGCCCCTTTCTATCCATCCAGCTCTAGAAAAAAATAGGCTTATGGCTTCCTTAAGTATATGAAGTCCTCAGATCCCAGACTGCCAGTCACAAAGAAAATGACAAGAGGCATCAAAACACTATAAAATAAGAAAAGAAGCTGCAGACGCAGTTGTCTGATGAAACAGCCACTGCCTGCTCATGAAACCGTCTCATACACTATGAAGAACACGGGAGAGCAAGAAAATCCCCTGGATTAAGACACAAAAGGCTGTTATTTCAAGTCACAGCTTTATCATTTACTGGTTGTGACCCTGGGCAAGTAAATTAACCCTCCCTGAATGCCCATTTCCTCTCCTATTAAATGAGAATAATAGCTTCCCTGTCTACCTTACAACAATGCAATAAATAAAATAATACATATGGAAGGGCACTGTAACTGTCAATGGTACCTATTACGCAGGTATCCAATCTTATCCATCCCTAACTGTTGGGGGTGAAACACTGGTTAGAAGTGCTTAGTTGCAAACACATCACAACACCCCCATCCAAGCGCCACCATCACCAAGCGCCTCCAGCGGAAGCGCGGTCACAGCGACGGCAGAACCTGACTGAGGCGGTCTTTCCACAAGATGGCGCTAGAGCTTCCTCGCTTTCAGTTTTCACCCTCAGTATTTTGCTTACAGATACACCTTTGCTGGTGGTTTAGACAGGAAAGAATCCTCCTGCCAATGCAGTAGACAAGGGTTTGATCTCTGGGTCAGGAAGACCCCCTGGAGGAGGGCATGACAACCCACTCCAGTATTCTTGCCTGGAGAATTCCTACGGGCAGAGGAGCTGGCGGGCTACAGTCCATGGGGTTGCAAAGAGTCGAACACGACTGAGTGACTAAGCTTGACAACAACAGAATCAAAAAGTTGATTTATTTGTAGCCATGAACTTCTCAGGTTTCATACTTGAGCACATTTCTCATAGGTAGATTGCACAACATCTCCCTTCTCTCACCCCAGTATGTAGGAAGGATTCTATAACCTGAAACAGGGTAAGGATCACATTTCTCTTCTCCCCATCTGTGCTACCACAAGGCAAGTTTAGCTAAGGAGAACAAAAGACTAACCAAAGTGTGGATGGAAAAGTTAGCTGACATTTATTAACACAGCACTGAAATATTCTGAATGAATGCCACACATACAATGTGATGAAGATAACACTCATGTAGCTAAGGGCAAAGACTTTGAGTACTAGTATATCTGATTTGAAAACTATCCAAACGTCATCGTCCTTCACAGTGACATTTGCCCTCTTCCAGTGTAAGTTCAAGATGTCTATGACAGTGTCTGAAGGAAACTTTTTCAATTACGCAGCAATGATTAATAGTGCGGGCTCTGGATCAAACCATCCAGATTCCTATGTGTGTTAGACCATGTGATCTTGAACAAGCACCTGGGAGACTGGAGAAGCCACTTAACTGTCTCACTCTCAGCTGGCTTCTGTGTAAAATGAAGACAGTAATAGTACCTACTTCCTATGGCCATTGTGGGGATGAAATGAGATAATCCAAGTCAACTATGTGACTGTATGCCTGACATTATACTACACATTCAGGAAATGTCAGCAGCTACTTATCACGATTGAATGAGAGAGATACAAGGTTTTACTAACTTCCAAATAGGCAAATGATTTAAAACTCCTAATCCCCCCACCTTCACAGGTCCACTTTAATTGCTAAGCAAAGATATAAACAGTGAGTACCTGAGGGTAAATTTTCAAAAAGCATGACATATAAACATACCTGCAGCAACATCTTAGGTGTAAGAGTGAACCAGTCCACACAGAAACCAAACTACAGCAAGGGGGCACTCAAGGTAAAGCTGGGAGCACAGGCCTGGGTTCCTAGTGGCCTTCACATTAATGCAGAAAAGGCCTGAAAGGAGAGGACAGAGGGCCAAGGAAAAGCCGGGGCTGCTGACAAAAAAGCAGGCCATGCAGGAGCAACCAGGTCAGAAATAGACAACATGACCACAGGGGAAATTCCTCTGGGATTCAAGGTGGAATACTGAAGAGAACTGACGAGAAAACCAGGAAGGTCATGAAAGATCAAACAGACTTGCTAAAGGTTTAAAGAAATCTTAATGACCTTACTTAACGAAAGTGTATTAAAAATGCTAGAGATGAAAATGGAAGCCCTAGGCTGACCCAAGCCCCCACTATCCTGCCCTCCCCCACCAGATGTGCCTTCTTACCCTCCAGTGGCGCAAGCCAGTCAGTTCTGCTACAGCTCAAGAGTGTGTTCCAATGTGATCGACTGTCTCAGAAAACAGTTTAAGCATAAGCAGACCTTGCACTGGCTTAGGTGCGATGCCATCTTTGGGGAAGACCAGATGAACAAAGAGAACACAGCAGGCTGAACCAAGCCGGGTAGGTATACAAAGAACCAGGCAGGCCCCACACTTGAGCATCTACCAGCTCCTTTTGCTGTATTATGAGCCTCGCCACCCACGCCTGCTGTTACAATTTTCACTCCTACCTCAGATAACCCTCCGGGCACCACTTTGCAATAATTCACAGGCTACAGTCCTCTTGACACCAGCTTCTACAGGTAAAGCTCAGATTCTTTTCAAGGAAATGTGCCACATTTGTTGTGGTATTTCTGTATTTCCTAACACTTAACTTCTGTAAAACCGTGCTTTCATGTTTATTAGGCTTCTATTTTTTTCCTCAAAAGTCACGTAGGAAGTTTTGAATCAGTTCAGTTGAGTTCAGTCACTCAGCCGTGTCCGGCTCTTTGCGACCCCATAGACTGCAGCATGCCAGGCCTCCCTGTCCATCTCCAACTCCCAGAGTTTACTCAAACTCATGTCCATTGAGTCAGTGATGCCATCCAACCATCTCACCCTCTGTCATCCCCTTCTCCTCCTGCCTTCACTCTTTCCCAACATCAGGGTCTTTTCAACCGAGTCAGTTCTTCACATCAGGTGGCTAAAGTACTGGAGTTTCAGCTTCAGCATCAGTCCTTCCAATGAATATTCAGGACTGATTTCCTTTAGGATAGACAGGTTGGATCTCCTTGCAGTCCAAGGGACTCTCAAGAGTCTTCTCCAACACCACAGTTCAAAAGCATCAATTCTTTGGCCCTTTCTTTATACTCCAACTCTTACATCCATACATGACTGCTGGAAAAACCATAACTTTGACTAGATGGACCGTTGTTGGCAAAATAATGTCTCTGGTTTTTAATGTGCTGTCTAGGTTGGTCACAAATTTTCTTCCAAGCAGCAAGCGTCTTTTAATTTCACAGCTGCAGTCACCATCTGCAGTGATTTTGGAGCCCCAAAAAATAAAGTCTGTCACTGTTTCCCCATCTATTTGCCATGAAAGGTGGGACCAGATGCCATGATCTTAGTTTTCTGAATGTTGAGCTTTAAGCCAACATTTTCTCGCTCCTCTTTCACTTTCATCAAGAGGCTCTTTAGTTCTTCTTCACTTTCTGCCATAAGGGTGATGTCATCTGCATATCTGAGGTTATTGATACTTCTCCCGGCAATCTTGATTCCAGCTTGTGTTTCATCCAGCTCAGGGTTTCTCATGATGTACTCTGCATATAAGTTAAATAAGCAGAGTGACAATATACAACCTTAATGTACTCCTTTCCCTATCTGGAACAAGTCTGTTGTTCCATGTCCAGTTCTAACTGTTGCTTCTTGACCTGCATACAGATTTCTCAAGAGGCAGGTCAGGTGGTCTGGTATTCCCATCTCTTTCAGAATTTTCCATAGTTGTTGTGATCCACACAAAGGCTTTGGTATAGTCAATAAAGCAGAAGTAGATGTTTTTCTGGAACTCTCTTGCTTTTTGGATGATCCAATAGATGTTGGCAATTTGATCTTTGGTTCCTCTGACTTTTCTAAAACCACCTTGAACATCTGGAAGTTCACGGTTCACATACTGTTGAAGCCTGGCTTGGAGAATTTTGAGCATTATTTTACTAGCATGTGAGATGAATGCAATTGTGTGGTAGTTTGAGCATTCTTTGGCATTGCCTTTCTTTGGGATTGGAATGAAAACTGACTTTTTCCAGTCCTGTGCCACTGCTGAGTTTTCCCATTTTGCTGGAATACAGACTGCAAGACTTTCACAGCATCATCTTTTAGGATCTGAAATAGCTCAACTGGAATTCCATCACCTCCACTAGCTTTGTTCTTAGTGATGCTTCCTAAGGCCCACTTGACTTCACACTCCAGAATGTCTGGCTCTAGGGAAACAAACTCTTGGAGGGCACAAACAGAACCTTGTGCACCAGGACCCAGGAGAAAGGAGCAGTGACCCCACAAGAGACTGACCCAGACCTGCTCGTGAGTGTCCAGGAGTCTCCAGCAGAGGTGTGCATCAGCAGTGACCTGCTGCAAAGCTGGGGGCATTGAGTGAAGCAGTGCATTTGTGGAACCTTCAGAAGGAGGTTGCCATTATCTTCATTACCTTCACCATAGTTTGGCCCTGGGTAAATAACAGGGAGGGAACACAGCCCCACCCATCAACAGAAAATTCGATTAAAGATTTACTGAACATGGCTCCACCCATCAGAACATAACCCAGATTCCCTCTCAGTCAGTCTCTCCCATCAGGAAGCTTCTATAAGCTTCTTACACTTCTCCATCAGAGGGCAGACAGACTGAAAACCACAATCACAGGAAACTAACCAGTCTGATTACATGGACCACAGCCTTGTCTAACTCAATGAAACTATGAGCCATGCCATGTGGGGCCACCCAAGACGGACGGGTCATGGTGGAGAGTTCTGACAAAACGTGGTCCACTGGAGAAGGGCATGGCAAACCACTTCAGAATTCTTGCCTTGAGAACCCCAGGAACAGTATGAAAAGGCAAAAAGATAGGACACTGAAAGATGAACTTCCCAGGTCAGTAAGCGCCCAATATGCTACTGGAGATCAGTGGAGAAATAACTCCAGAAAGAATGAAAAGACAGAGCCAAAGCAAAAACAACACCCAGCTGTGGATGTGACTGGTGATGGAAGCAAGGTACGATGCTATAAAGAGCAATATAGCATAGGAACCTGGAATGTTAGGTCCATGAATCAAGATAAATTGGAAGTGGTCAAACAGGAGATGGCAAGAGTGAACATCAACATTTTAGGAATCAGCGAACTAAGATGGACTGGAAAGGGTGAACTTAACTCAGATGATCATTATGTCTACTACTGTGGGTGGGAATCCCTTAGAAGAAATGGAGTAGCCATCATAGTCAACAAAAGAGTCCAAAAGGCAGTACTTGGATGCAATCTCAAAAATGACAGAATGATCTCTGTTCGTTTCCAAGGCAAACCATTCAATATCACAGTAATCCAAGTCTATGCCTTGACCAGTAATGCTGAAGAAGCTGAAGTTGAACAGTTCTATGAAGCACTACAAAACCTTCTAGAACTAACACCCAAAAACGATGTCCTTTTCATTACAGGGGACTGGAAAGCAAAAGTAGGAAGTCAAGAAACACGTGGGATAACAGGCAAATTTGGTCTTGGAGTACAGAATGAAGCAGGGAAAAGGGTAATAGAGCTTTGCCAAGAGAACGCACTGGTCATAGCAAACACCCTCCTCCATCAACACAAGAGAAGACTCTACACATGGACATCACCAGATGGTCAATACCAAATCAGACTGATTATATTCTTTCTATCCAAAGATGGAGAAATTCTATACAGTCAGCAAAAACAAGACTGGGAGCTGACTATGGCTCTGACCTTATTGCCAAATTCAGACTTAAATTGAAGAAAGTAGGGAAAACCACTGTACCATTCAGGTATGACCTAAATCAAATCCCTTACAATTATGCAGTTTTTGAATGCTTTGCTCCAATCCCCTTTTCCTCATAAGCCAAGTGGTTTTTCATTGTGCAATTCTGCAACACTGATTTTTAGGAATGCATATGTCACGTTATAGCAGACCCGACTGTATCCTGCAGTGACCACATGATTTTGATATTTTACATAACCGTGTAAAATTGTTCCCATTGGCTGGAGTGCCACCCTGCATCTGAGGTTTACGCTCACTCTTTCTAATTAAATCCTACCTTCCCTTAAAATTAAGCCTTCCTTCAAACTTTCCATGGCTGGCCAGCCTACCTACTTGCATGCTGCTCTTTCTCTGAGCTCTCGTGGCACTTTGCATGGACACTTCTATGATTACACTTGGCATGAAGTGCAGAAATGACACCTTTCCAGATATCTCCACCACTGACTTCAATTTCAGAAGCACCTATCCACTGTATATACTTGGGCATCTTCAACATGGCACAGCATAGGCACCTAAGAACTATTAGCTGAGGTAAATGGAACAAAACAAAGCCACTTTTGAGTTTTACAACCCATTTGGTATCTCATAACTCAACAATATCTACACAGAATCTCAGGAAAGACAGAAAAACTAGAGGAAACAAGGAGCATTCAAAACAAGCTGAGTGTGTTCAAAGCTGCCAGATCAATAAAAAGGGTGTGAAATTAAGGAGACTCAATAGGCAAAGTCCACACCAAGGGAGACACTGAAGAATATTATATTTATATGTTGAGGAAAAGTATCTGAAAACATTGGGGAAATGTGTTTATAAGTAAATTGTAAGCTTCATATGTTAAGAAAGAATGAGACTGCTCTGCACGTACTAGTGACCTTTTACCAAAAATGTAATAGCATCTGCTAGATAGTGTTTTACCCTAAGCGTCATTTTATCATTTAAGTAAAATTTTCCATATATGTTATGGGAAGGGCATTTCTGGAAAGGTTTATTAACTTTGAGATGAGCTATGTAACCCAATTAAAGGGCACATGTCATGGTCTTCCCTGAATAGAGACTAAAATGAGATATAATTAAAAAGTTCCTTTTAGACAACATTTATAATGAGACAGACTAATGATAAAGCTTTATCACAGATTATGAATCCATATATATATAGCAAAGCACTGAGAGAAGAGCCTACCCTAGTGACTTTAAAGGATTTTTGTGAAGAGGAGAACTAGAGTCAAACTTCACCAGATGAAGATTACCCCTTATATTGCTTTTAAAGCTGCACATATGTAGGCTATGCAACAATTGTCCTTGAACTTGAGATTCACTCACTGCTCTAAAGCAAATAGGAATAAGACAATGTGGAAGCTGCATTAAATGCACTTCAAGCCTTTCATCTTATTACTAAATTAAAGAAAAAATTTCCTCTAATTGGTAAGAAATGAAACAGGAAAAAGCAGGACAGAAAGCATTTCAAAGCAATGTTATAAACAAAGGGAGACCCTCCGTTCACAAAACAAAGTCCAAACAAAAAAGAGAGCACGCTGAAGAAATAACAAGCAAATAAATAACATGACAGAGTAAAAAAAAAAAAAAAAAAAAACAGACTCTGATAAACAAGCTTTATTTATGAAACCTATTTAAGATGAAGCACTTTCAAAAAGGCTGCCAGAGGCTACCACTGGACTAGTAAACTTAAGGGTGATTTAAATTAACTTATATGATAACTAACCATGATAAAAGAATGAGATGTGTCCAAGGGGACCAAAATTCTCCCTTGGATATGGATCAGGGAGGGCAGAGTAGATGAAAAATGCCACAATACAGTGAATACAGAAACTGCTAACATATTTCTTTAAATTTATACATGCCACACAAAGCAATCTTCAATGGCTATGCAGCTCTTAATCAAAACCCCTAATCAATTCCTGCTTCTGTTATTCTCTGATGCCATATAATTCAGTGTTGTTCATTTTTAATGACTTCCAATAGCACTTTAGTACTTTTCCCATGCCAGGTACTGTTTTAAGTGCTCTATGTATACAAACTTGGGGCCTTTCCAGGTAGCACAATGGTAAAGAATTCACCTGCCAATGCAGGAGACTCCAGAGACATGGTTCGATCCCTGGGTTGGGAAGACCCCCCGGAATAGGATATGGCAACCAGCTCCAGTATTCTTACCTGGAAAAATCCCATGGACAGAAGAGCCTGGTGGGCTATAGTTCATGGGATTGCAAAGAGTGGACATGACTGATCACACTCACGCATGCATGCATGTATGTATATAAATTTATTTAATTCTTACAGAAAGTGATTATTATTGTTCCCATTTTACACGAGATACAAGATTAAGTCACTTAACAAAGTTAAGTAGAGCCAGATTTGAACCCAAACAATCCAGATCTAAAGAGTTTGGGATTAACATACGCATTGCTGTTTAGTCGCAGAGTCATGTCTGACTCTTTGTGAGCCCATGAACTGCAGCATGTCATTCTTTCCTGTCCTTCACTATCTCCCTGATTTCACCCAAACTCATGTCCATTAAGTCGTTGATGCCATCCAGCCATCTCATCCTCTGCTGTCCCCTTCCCCTTCTGCCCTCAATCTTTCCCAGCATCAGGGTCTTTTCCAATCAGTCAGCTCTTCACATCAGGTGGCCAACATATACACAGTCCTATATATAAAATGGGTAAACAAGGGCCTACTGTACAGCATACGGAACTATATTCAATATCTTGTAATAACCCATAATGGAAAAAAATCTGAATAAGTATATATATATATATATATATATATATATATATATATATATATATATATATCATAACTGAATAATTTTGCTGTACACTTGAAACTAACATGTCATGGATAATTAACTATACTTCAGTTAAAAAATCTTAAAACCTATACCACCCCTAACTATAAAAAACAATAAATATATTCTGTTTAAATGTATTCCCCCTCAAAAAAAATTGCATTCAAACTATTTGTAAAGTGATATGTAAGACCAAGCGATTTGGGTGGTTTTTTTTAACATGAATTCCTATAGTTGCGTGTGGTTAAAGGGGAGAATGGGTAGCCAACGTGGCGCTTGCAGTTACTCAGCCATAACCTGGGGACTGGAGCCAAGAGACTCACCCCAATTTGCTGGAAGTTGACAGAGCGTCATTCACCCAGCTGGGAAGAGAAAATATATACAGCTACTAGGACGAGCTCCAAAATGGAAAACAGTATGTTTTAAATCATCATTTCTCTAGCGACAACACTTTTTCCTCTGTTTGAAATTGCTGACAAAAGTTCCCTCCTTTGCCTCTGAGAAATTTAAATAACAATTTGTCAATAGCCAAAGAGTTAGCCAGGCCACACACAACCTCACCTTAACCACCTGCCTCCTCCAGCACTCTTTCTGGCAAAAGCACTTGGAAAACATGGATGGCAAGACTGTTCCCAGTTGGCCCAAGGATCCAGAGAGGGAGGGGATAAAGCACGGGGCCCTGAATAAATGTGCCTTATGGATTTCATCACAGATTCCAAGAAGAGTTCTTTGGATGCTTCATGGTGTTAAAGATGTAATGCCAGAAAGAGAAAGGACAGATTGCTTGAGTAGTAAGGTATAGAGTCGTAAGGACAGACTCAGAAACCCAGGGGTGAGAGCCAAACACCCGTATCCAAAAGCACAGAAGGATTTTTTATATCCCAGATGATAAATCAATAACATCAACAGCTGAAGTTCTCACTGCCTCCCAGAAATGATTCCTGATTCACCAAGGTTACTGTGCATGCATGCTCAGTTGCTTCAGCAGTGTCTGACTCTTTGCCACCCTACGAACTGTAGCCCACCAGGCTTCTCTGTCCATGGGATTCTCCAGGCAAGAATACTGGAGTGGGTCACCATGCCCTCCTCCAGGGGATCTTCGAACTTGCGTATGCCTTCATCTCCTGCATTGCAGGCAGATTATTTACCCACTGAGCCACCTGGGAAGCCCAAGGTTACTGTAGATGCCCTCAAAGAACCACGCATTCACTCTTACCCTGGTACCTTTCACAGTACTGTGATCGGCAGGTGCCTGTTGACTTGGTCCCCACGTGAGGTCCATTAGCACAGACACTGTGTCTTATCACATGTATACTCCATGTCTGTGCTACACCCAGCACATAACAGACATCCAATAATTTTTTTGAATGAATGAATGATACAGGCCAAACCAGCTATCAGATTCTAAACCCTAACTCATCTTGAGATCCAGAGATAGCATATCAGAATTCAGGATCACCTAAAGGCAATTTGAAACTAGAACAAATATTTTATTAAACGGGAAAAGAAAAAAGTGGGTGTTTTCCCCATGGTGGTGCTTGTAGAAGGACATAAAAGGATGCTTAGTGATAGGGAAAAATGGAACACACTGCCAGGAAGAAAAAGTGAAAGTGACAATGACAATTCTGACGTGTCGGTCCACATTAATGGGTTAAGGTCCAAAGAGAACACAAACAACTGATAATCAAGTGAGATTTTGCCTCACTTTATTTCTCCTTTATATTCTGCTGTACCTATTTGCCTACAATTTATTTCATGGCCTGTTTACTTTAAAGTTAGTACCTATTTGGAAATCATTAAAATCTAGATTTAACCGAGTTTGGGTGTGTCCTAGAGAATTAAGGGGAGAGGAAAAAGCAGAAAGCCCAGGCAATATTTTTATAGATGAACATTTCAAATGCCTTTCCTCGAAAAACCACTTATTGTATTTTATCATTTTTAATCTGTTTTTAGTTTCTAAGAGTGAAGCCAAATGGTTCTCAGAGTTCTTTAACTGACCAATTGCAAAGTAATTTCAATCATACATATTGAAGTTTTTATAGGCACAAAATGTAGAACCTTCAAAGGACAGGGAAAGAAATGAAGACAAAACACAGACAAAAAAGCATTTACTCC
The DNA here is from genome assembly GCF_054371585.1 of Giraffa tippelskirchi. Classification (NCBI taxonomy): domain Eukaryota; kingdom Metazoa; phylum Chordata; class Mammalia; order Artiodactyla; family Giraffidae; genus Giraffa; species Giraffa tippelskirchi. The sequence goes on along the minus strand of NC_137278.1, from coordinate 109,466,701 downwards.
ACAGCACAGAACATCGGTTAACATAACATACACAAAGACTTGTGTTTTGTTGTCATATACGAGTCTGAAATAACTGGTCAAGCCACATGAACCTACATTCATTTTAATCCTGTGAATCAAGAACCATCATTCATAATGTATCCGTGCTAAGAGAGCAGTCCATATGCATCACTGCCCACCATCACCAGTAACAGACACACACACACGGAAACAAACAATAAAAAGTAAGATGTTCCTCTAAGTCACTGGAACATTAAACACAAGCAGAAGCAAGAGCATTTCAGAGGAATGCATTCATTCCTGCAGATATGCATTAATTCAATTAGCCAATGTTTCTTCAAGTGCTGGCATGCATGTATTATTGGTTTCTGGGGATTTAAAATAAACACTTACAATGTGCATGGTTCATAATCTACTGTAGGGGGGAAATCTATGGAAAATAAATTGAATACAGCTATAACAAAGATATATACGTACGTATACACATATGTATTCCTGTGGTGAGTGAAGCAGTACAGAAGTTTGTTCAGGAAAGAACACCCTGATGGAAGAAGTGACATGTCAACTAAGTCATAAAAGGGATAGGAACCAGCAAGTATGTTTGTCTGCTTCTGCTTACATGGGATGGGAATTGCGTGGCAGGAGTAAGGGAAGGAAGGAAGAAGTGAATAAAGATATGAAGGCAAGAGAAAGCAAGTTAAAAACAAACGATGGACTATGACCAAAACTGAACTTGTGAGGTACAAGTGCTTAGAAATGGAAAGGATGATGGTGAAGGGCCTTTCAGGCCATGTTAATAAACTTGAACATTTTCCCATAGGCAATAGAGGGCTCATAAGAGTGAGCAAAGTGAGGTGGCCATGGCTGTGATTCTCACATGCCTGGTACAAATAATGCAACTCTTGCACAAGTTTTTACAGCATTAGGTCAACATGCAATAAGGATTATCAGATGCAGAAAGACAGTGTTTCAAATGTGAGTGTTCTGGGCAGTGAGCAGATTCCTGATTATGTCCAAGGGGTTCAAGGGAATGGATAGAGCCCTGATCAAGATAAGGGTTTCTAAAAGATTATGAAGCAACCTCCATTGCTAGGAATTGGGCACTCTGACACACTGCTAGTGGAACAGTATTGGGTTGGCCAAAGAGCCCATAACATCTTACAGAAAAACTCTTTGATCAACCCTATATGTTGCTAAGATGATGGTGTTATACAATTTAGAATTATGCAGCAAATCTCTTAAAAACATTCATACCCTTTGACTTAGTAATTATGTATCTGGAAAGATAGCCTAAAGAACAGTCTAAAATTAGGGAAATGTTTATCCACAGCGATGTTAATCACAGCAATTTTATGGGAGCAAATATTTGGCAAAAAACCATCCAACAACAGAGAAATGCCTGAATAAACAATAGTGTATTTATTCAATTAACTCATTATAAAGTCATTGTAAGTATAATTTTAATAGCACAAAACAAGTTTCCTTTGTAATAAGTGAAAAAAAAGCAAGATACAAAATTGTATTTGATGTGATCACCACTAAAAATTGTATATTAAAAAGTGAGAATTGAGGACTTCGCTGGTGGCCCAGTGGTTAAGAATCCACCTTGCAATGCAGGGGATACAGGTTCAGTCCCTGGTCTGGCAAAAGAAATCCCACATGCCACGGAGCAACTCAAGTCCACACTGTAACTGTTGAGCCCCCATGCTCTGGAGCCCACAGGCCGCAACTAGAAAGCACTGTAGCAAAAGACCCTTCACAACACAATGAAGATCCTAAGTGCTGCAGTTAAGACTCCACACAGCCAAATTAAAAAAAAAAAAAAAAAGTGAGCATCGGTATACATAAAAATGCTAGGAGTACTTAATTTTAAGTTACAGTAAAATGGGTAGTTTTTCCCTTAATTTTGTACTTCCCAGACTTTCTATAATGTGTATTTTATTATTGGCAAATCAAATAATAATTTAAAAAAAGCACTATTTTGGTTTCTTTATACCACCCCAAGATGGAGAAATACCTTTACATCCTCTTCTGAAAACTCTGGACAAAACACAAAATGCAGAGCTACTTGAAAACTCTGTGAAATAAGCAAGAGCAGGTGATTCAGGGAGGGAAGTAAAAACCTAAAGAACCAGTACAATGGTGGTTTCTAGATTTTACCCCTCTTCTTTACATTCCTGATTTGACTCAAGGCTGAACCTGAATCCCAGAACTACATGGGAGGCACAAATGGCAACAACGACAACAACAAACCCCAGGAGAAAGTCCTCTCTCTACAGAGGACTTAGGAAAGGTCCTCCTGCAAACAGGAGAGTATGGAGGGAATCCTTCCTTTTTTTCCTTTCCCTGTCCTGCCCAGAAACCAGTTGCAGTCCCAGCCATGCAGTTCTGCCACAGCTATGACTCAAGCATTAAGATCTAGAGGGAAAACCCATCACTTGACTCAAAGGAACTGTGCAAATGAACCCAAGTGGTCTGAAGAATGTGACGGGATCAGCATTTCTGTTTCTGTCTCGGTCTTCCCCCAAGCCTCCCACTCCACTCAACCCCTATTGGTCTATTCCCTAGGGCAGCCCAAATGGGCAGAACTATGCAACAGCACAGGGAACTAAACTGAAACACTAGCTTTTATTTTTCCCCAACAGAAATAGAAAAACAGACCCCTGTGAGTCAGAGAGTACTGGGGGAAATCCAAAGAGGAAAGATCTAGAGAAAGGGGTCCTCTAATGCTGTGTATAAACCAACACAAGTCCCAGTGCCTTCCAACTGTGCACTTTGGGACACAGACACAAAGAAGCCCCACAGGAGCTTTGAGAATGAAGCTGTGATCCAAACCACCACCCGCGTCTGAAATGAAACCCAGAGAGAGGAATGCATGATGTGGACCCAAAGCAGCAAAGGGTTGGAAAACAGGACTGACCTTGGGAAAACCACCTACTGAAATGGTACAAACCTAAGTGGGCTGACTGCCTGCCGAAACAGAGAAACAAAAGAAATCATCGTTCTCAAGGGGCCTTTAGCAAGACTCAAAGTCTCAGAAAACAATATTCAAAAAGTCCAGGGTATAATCCAAACTCATTCAACATACAAAACACTAGGAAATTCTGACCAATTCACAAGGAAAACAACAAACAATAGGGACTAGTCTAAGATGATCTTAAAATTAATGAAGATTTTTTAAAAAGCAATTATAACTGTGGTAAACATGAACACACTCTTCAATTGAAAGGGAAAGGTCTCCACAGAAATCAAGAAATCATAAAAAAGAAAGAGTAAGTATTAAATTTTTTCCCATTCTTTTTTATTTTGACACAAGTACAAAAAGTTAAAAATTTGTAAAGCACTCACACTAAAATTTTGAAATCGAAAAATTTAGTGGATTGTCTCACTAGCAAAACAGAGATGAAAAGGCAAAGTGTCAGTGGACCTGAAGATAAATCAACAGAAATTAACCAGTCTGAAGAAAAGATTGGTTTTTTTTTTAAGGAACAGAATTTCAAGGACATGTGGGACAAAACTCAAAAGGTTACACATGTGTGTTACTGGGATTCCAGGAAGGAGAGGAGAATGATCAGGGTGCAAAAAAAATATATGAAGGAATAATGGTGGACAGAACCCTAAATCTGGTGGAACACTAATTTACAGATTCATTAAGCCAAATGAACCTCAAAAAAGATAAAACTCAAAATCATATCCAGACACATTGTAATCAAATGGCTGAAAGCACTCAGAGGAAAAAAAGACCATTAAACACAGGTGAGGATCCAAATGACTGTGGATTTCTCATGAGAAACCATGGAGGGCAGAAGACAGTGGAACAACACTGTTAAAGTACTAAAAGAAAAGAATTAATCAGCCCACGTCTACAGATTCAGTGAAAATACACTTTAGGAATGAAATCAAAATTAAGACATTCTCAGACAAAAGAAAGCAAATAGAATTTGTCACCAGCAGACTAACAATAAAAGAAATGCTTAAGGGAAGCCCTTCATGTCAAAGGGAAATACCAGCAACGAAGAGGGACCAACAGGGTAAATAGATTATTTTTCTTCTCAAAGCTTTTAAAAATATGTATGATACATAAAGCAAAAATTCTAGCACTGTGTAGGTAGGAAGGATAAAGACATATAAAGTAGACTGCAAAAGTCAGTTGCTGCTGCTGCTAAGTCACTTCAGTCGAGTCCGACTCTGTGCGACCCCATAGACGGCAGCCCACCAGGCTCCGCCGTCCCTGGGATTCTCCAGGCAAGAACACTGGAGTGGGTTGCCATTTCCTTCTCCAGTGCATGAAAGGGAAAAGTGAAAATGGAAAAGTCAGTTATGTACACTGTAATTTTTTAAAACCCTATGAATCAAATAGAGTCAAAAAAGCAATTAATAAATACTAAAATTTCAAATAATACAAAAAAAAGGCAGGAAGAGATACCAGAGAAGGGAAAAAACAGAAGATAAAAACAGAAAATAATACAATGGTAGATCTAAATCCAACTATATCAGTAATTACATTAAGTGAAAATGGTTTAAACACACACACTAAAGGATTAAGTGTGAAGAAATGCAACAATAATACCAAAGACCCAAACTATATTTTGTCTACAAAAACTCACATTAAATACAAGGATATACATGAGTAAAAAGTCAAAAGAAATAAAAACATATCATGCAAATTTAAATCAAAAGAAAGCTTGAGTAGCTATATTAATATTAGGCAAAGAAGGTATCAGAACCAAAAAAAATAAGGATAAAAAGGAACATTTCATGATGACCAAAGCATCAATTCAACAAGGAGACATTAAAAAAAAACTATTTTATTCATCTAACAACAGAATACCAAAATACATAAAGCAAAAGCTGATGGAACAGAAAAGAGGAATAAATATATCCACAAATATACTGGGAGACTTTAATACTTCTCAGAAATTTATTAAAAAAGTAGACGGAAAATTGATTAAAAAAAAAAGTAGAAGTAAACAATACTACCAACCAATTTGACTTGACATTTTTAATATACTCCAACAACAGCCAAATCCCTATTCTTTCAAATGAAGATGGAACATTCATCCTGGGCCATGAAATAAACAAATTTAAAGGAAATTAAATGCTACAAAGTATGTTTTCTGACCACAGAAGAATTAAACTAAAAACAATAACAGAAAGATAACTGGAAAATGCCCAAATATTTGGAAATTAAACACATTTCTAAATAATCCTCAGGTCAAAAAGGAAGTCTCCAGGGAAATTAGAATACACTTTTAATAAATAAGAATAAAATGAAATTACAATACATCAAAATCTGTTGGATGCTGCCAAAGAAGTCCATTGAGGATAAATGGTATCATTAAAAGCTTATATAATAAAGTTCAAAATCATTAATATAAGCTTTCACCTTGGGCTTCCCTGGCGGCTCAGACAGTAAGGAATCTGCCTGCAATGCAGGAGGCCTGGATTCAAAACCTGACACATTACATCAAAAACAAGCAGAAGGAAGTGAAATAACAAAGGCAAGAGAAAAAACTTAATGAAACTGACAACAACAACAAAAAACAACAGCAGAAAAAAATATCCATGAAACAAAAAGCCAACTCTCTGAAAAGACCAATACAATTGATTTTTATCAGATTTGATCTTTCTCATCAGATAGAGATGTAAATTTCTATGCGGATTTACAAAGAATGCAAGAAAGACACGATTACCAATAAGAGGAATGGAAGAGACAGTATCACTGCAAACCCCACAAACATTAAGAGGATAATAAGGGACACTATGAACAGCATTTTGACAAGTTAAATAAAACAGATAATTCCTTGAAAGACACAAAATATCAAACTGAAACTGATGACCTGAATAGGCCTACAACTAATACCATAAAGTAATTATCTTCCAATTAAAATAAATAATTTTTTAAAATTAAATTTACAATTAAAATCCTTCCAACAAAGACAACTCCAGGCTCAGATGGTTTCACTTAGAAATTCTACCAAATATTCAAGGAAGAAATCCTATCAGTTTCACAGTAGCTCTTTCAGAAAATGGAAGAAGAAAGAACACTTCCAAACTCATTTTGAGTCTAGCATTACACTGAGACTAAACCCATACAGACATACAAGAAAAGTATAAATATTTTCATGAATATAGATTCAAAAATCCTCAAGAAAATATTATCAGCATATCATATGTATGTACGTATACACAAACATAGCTTCCCAGGTGGCACAGTGGTAAAGAATCCACCTGCCAATGCAGGAGATGCAAGAGATGCAGGTTCAATCTCTGGGTCAGGAAGATGCCCTGGAAGAGAAAACGACAACCCACTTCAGTGTTCATGCCTGGGAAATTCCATGGACAGAAGAACCTGGCGGGCTATAGTCCATGGAGTCACAGAGCCGGACACAACTGAGTGACTGAGCACACACGTACACGTAGCATATGCAAACATATATTATTTCACAATTGATTGAGGTTCATTTCAATAATACAAGTCTACTTTAACATTCTAAAAATAAATGTAATTCACCCTAGTAACAGACTAGTGAAAAAAATCTGATTATATCAGTAGACACAGAAAAAAGCACATAACAAAATTTAACACCCATGCATAATTTTTTTAAAGTTATGTCAACAGCAGAAAGAGAATTTTAACCTAGTAAAGGATATCTAAAAAATAGCCCTAGAGCTAACATCAAACTTGATAACAGACTGGATGCTTTCCTCTAAAATTGGGGGGAAATATAAAGCTATCTGCTCTCACCATTTCTTTTTAACATCTCTAAGTTCTAACAGGTACAATAAGATGAAAAAGCAAAAGGCAACAGATTGAAAAGCAGCAGTAAAACTGTTCCTATCTGTAGACAAGAGGATTGCCTGAATTAAAAAAAAATCAAGAAATACTCAAAGTGAAGTCGCTCAGTCATGTCCGATTTTGTTACCCCATGGGACTGTAGTCTGCCAGGCTCCTCCATCCATGGGATTTTCCAGGCAAGAGTACTGGAGTGGGTTACCATTTCCTTCTCCAGGGGATCTTCCTAACCCAAGGATCAAATCCAGGTCTCCCACATTGCAGGCAGAAGCTTTACCATCTGAGCCTCCAGGGAAGCCCATACTCATAAGCAGTCCCTAAACCTAGTAAATAAAATTTACTATGACCATAGGAAACAAGTAGAAATGCAAAAATTAGTATTTCTATAAGTAACAATAAGCAATTAGGATATAAAAAAATGTTTTAAACTATCATTTATAATAGCACTCTCTAAAATATTTAGATGACTAATACTTTAACAATATCCAGTATCTGTATGTTGAAAATTTACAAAACATTGATGTAAGAGAAATAAAAAATAAAGGGAGAGATATATGATGTTCATAGATTGAAAGATTCAATATTAAGATGTCAATTACCCCAAATTGATATACAGAAATTGCATTATAGAATCAATACAACTTCTTTAAAAATGCCTAGGAGAAATTTCTGTAGCAATCAAACAAGCTGATTTTAAAATTCATATGGGAAGGCAAAGGAACCAGAAAGCCAAAGCAATTTTGAAACAAAAAAAAAGTTGGGGGATTTCCAGGACCTGATTCTGAGGCTTTTTTTAATAAAGTTAAGGTAATCAACAGAGTATGGTGTTACCAAAGAATTGACATATATTTCAATGGGACAGAATGGACAGACCAGAAATAAAAGCACACAAATACAATCAATTTGAACAAGGATGTCAAGGTGATTAAATGAAGAAGAATTTTTTCAATAACTGGAACTGGAATAATTGAACATGTATGTTGTCATCATTGTTGTTTAGTCACTAAGTTGTATCCGACTCTTTGCAACTCCATGGACTACAGCCTGCCAGGCTCCTCTGTCCATAGAATTTTCCAGGCAAGAATACTGGAGTGGATTGCCATTTCCTCTCCAGGGGATCTTCCTGACCTAGGGATCAAACCCGCATCTCCTGCATCTCAGGTGGATTCTTTACCACTGAGCCACCATGGAAGCCCATAGCTGAACATATATAATGCCCCCTCCCCTTCAAAAAAATAAAAAAAGAACTCTTGCTATATATTCTACATCTTATACAAAAATTAACTGATAATGGATTATAGATCTAAATGTAATGCCTAAAACCATAAAATTTTTATGGGAAAACATGAAAGAAATTTTTTTCCTAACCATGGGTGAAGAAAATAGTTCTTAAGTACAGCATTAAAAGTATGACCCCCAAAAGAAATATGGATAAACTGGACTTAAAATTTAAAATATTTTGCTTTGCAAAGGCCTTTGTCAAAAGGATTAAAAAAGGGACTTCCCTAGTGGCCCAGTGGTTAAGAATCTGTGTTTCCACTGCAGGGTCCACGGGTTTGATCCCTCAGCTGGGAACTAAGATCCCACATGCTGTGCAGTCAAAAAAGCTGAATAAATATTTTTTTAAAAAAGAGAATTAAAAGACAAGCCACAGAGTGAATTGAAAAAAAATGTTTTCAAGTCACAAAACTGACAGAGGACTTTTTATCTAGGGTATACAAGGAACACTTAAGAATAAGAACACTTTTTTTTCAACGTGTAAAACGTTTGAACACAGAATTCACTGTGGAAGATAAATAGATAAGCACATGAAAAGATGCTCAACATTAGTCATTAGAAAAATGTAAAGCAGAACTACAATGAGATAATTACACACCTATTAGAACAGCTGAATTTTTTTTAAAAAGATATCAAGTGCTGACAAAGAAGGAGAGTAACAAAGACATTCATATGCTGCTAGTGGGAAGAGTTCAAAATGTTAGTCACTTTAAAACAAACAGTTTGACAGTATAAAGTTAATTACACACTTCCCATACAATTCAACAATCCCACTCCTAGATGTTTATCCAAGAAAGATACTTAAATTCACAAAATTCACATAAAAACTTGTATGTGAATGTTTAGAGCAGCCTTATTCATAACTGCCAAAAACCGGAACCAGCCCAGATGTCTCAAATGGTATATGGGTAAGCAAACTATGGTAAATCCACACAATGAATATTACTCTACAAAAAGGAAAAAAAGTGATACACACAAACAGCTTAGAGAAATCTTAAATGCAGTATGCGTGCAGGCATGTTAAGTTGCTTTAGTCAAATTCAACTCTTTGTGACACTTTGCACCTTGCCCTCCAGGCTCCTCTCCAGGCAAGAATACTGGAGTGGGTTACCATGCCCTCCTCCAGGGGATCTTCCCAACCCAGGGATCGAACCCAAGTCTCTTACATCTCCTGCATTTGCAGGTGGGTTCTTTACCATTAGTGCCACCTGGGAAGCCCCCAAATGCACTATACTGAATGAAAAAAGCCCAACTTAAAAGGCTACATATTATATCACATTCTGAAACAGGTCAAATTATAGGGAAAGAGAACAAATCAGTGGTTGTCAAGGGTCATGGTGGGTGGGGGAGTTGTTGACTACAAAGAGGCAGCTTGAGGGAATTTTTAAAAGAAAAGGAATAGGGACTTCCCTGGTGGTCCAGTGGCTAAGACTCCTTGCTCCCAATGCAGGGGGCCGGGTTTGATTCCCGGTCAGGGAATTAGATTTCGCACGCTGCAACTAAGACTCGGTACAGCTAAATAAATAAGTGAAAAGAAATAAAAGCCAAGAAATGATCTGAACTTTGACTGTGCTGATGGTTACACTATCCCATGCAACTTGCCATAGTTCACAGAATTACTCATCAAAAAGTAAAACTGTTGAAAACTTTTCAACACACAAAAGTTATTTTTGAAATGTACCTATATTCACTAAGTCTCTTGTTGCCTTTCATTCAGCTCCCAAATCTTATAAGAAAACGCAGAACCTGTGGAACAAGACAACCACACATACACATACACATCAAGCAATCATGGCATTCCCTGGTTCTCCAATTATAAATATTTCCGTTTCAACTTCTTAGAAAACAGCACATTAAAATATATGTGATAGTATGACTAGAATCAAGAATTCTATAAATAAAAACCTGTTTTAAACTTAGTCCAACTCTGCACACAGTAATGCTTATTTGTTTACCACTGGAAAAGCAAAGTCAAGATAAATAAAACATTGCAGTAAGAAGGTGAGTTTTCATCTAATAGAAACAAGAATTTCAAGCTACTGCCTGTTGTTCAGAATTGAATAGGGATGATAGAGGAAAAGTCACTGCCATCAGAATTTCCATCCAAACGCGCCTTACCAGGGCCACTCTGCTTTAAGTATTACACAAGATAACAAAACCTACAGCATTTCAACATCACTCTTTATCAGAGAAATGCAAATCAAAACCACAATGAGGTACCATTTCATGCCAGTCAGAATGGCTGCTATCCAAATGTCTACAAGCAATAAATGCTGGAGACGGTGTGGAGAAAAGGGAACCCTCTTACACTGTTGGTGGGAATGCAAACTAGTACAGCCACTATGGAGAACAGTGTGGAGATTCCTTAAAAAACTGGAAATAGAACTGCCATATGACCCAGCAATCCCCCTGCTGGGCATACACACCGAGGAAACCAGAATTGAAAGAGACACGTGTACCCCAATGTTCACTGCAGCACTGTTTATAATAGCCAGGACGTGGAAGCAACCTAGATGTCCATCGGCAGATGAATGGATAAGAAAGCTGTGGTATATATACACAATGGAATATTACTCAGCCATTAAAAAGAATACATTCGAATCAGTTCTATTGAGATGGATGAAACTGGAGCCCATTGTACAGAGTGAAGTAAGCCAGAAAGAAAAACACCAATACAGTATACTAATGCATATATATATGGAATTTGAAAGATGGTAACGATAACCCTATATGCAAGACAGAAAAAGAGACACAGATGCATAGAACAGTCTTATGGACTCTGTGGGAGAAGGTGAGGGTGGGACGATCTGAGAGAATAGCATTGAAACATGTATATTATCATATGTGAAACAGATCGCCAGTCCAGGTTCGATGCATGAGACAAGTGCTCAGGGCTGGTGCACTGGGATGACCTTGAGGGGTGAGATGGGGAGGGAGGTGGGAGCGGGGTTCAGGATGGGGAGCACATGTAAACCCATGGCTGATTCATATCAATGTATGGCAAAAACCACTACAATATTGTAAAGTAATTAGCGTCCAACTAAAATAAATAAATTAATAAAACAAACAAACAAACAAAACCTACAGCATTTTATCTGCTTTCTGCACACATCCATCAGCCTTTGAAATAAAAAGGACACACACAAAAACTTCAAAACACAGACTATCGCCATCAACTGCCAGCATTAGACAAAGATATTACAAATTTGAAACCTTTTTTTTAAATCCTTTATTATGAGAAGGATCTTTCAATTAATCAAATAATTACTCTCATTTCAAAAGACTGTTAATCAGCCTGGCAATGACATGAAGTTGTAACTATGACCTTGACAACCCCAGCCAGCCACACTGGCTGCCGATCTCCACATCAGGGGTGAACAGAACCTTTATACACTTGGATTTTTGCAGGTATTGGGGCTGCAGAACCAGAAGCCTATTTTTTTTAAAAGATCAACAGAACTATAACAACCCAGACGAAATGAAACTGCCCACTCCTGGGCAGCAAAGTTTATAATAAAATGTAAGAAGAGGTGAAAAGTATAAAACTTAAGATATTGCTCTGTAGAATGAGATGAAAAATAAAAACAAAGGCAAGCAAATTAACAGAAGCAGACAGGACCCAATTCCTGGAGGAAGGGTAGGAATTAGCACATTAACATTTCCTTCCAGATTCTAATCTGCAGGATTCTCTTCTGCTCAGGTGCCCCAGGTGGATGCTGCAGGACCCCCAGGGTTCAGCTGCAGATTGAGGCTAGAGGAGAACAGGGTCTCTCATTTTTCTCTTCCATATTTGCCTCCAGTGGTCAAGATAATAGTTCAGTGTCAAATGTATAAGTGAAGAAAGAAATCTCAAATAAGATATGAATACAAGATCATTATTATAAATGTCATATACTCTACTGATAAGTGTATTACATATAATGGAGTTGCATGAAAATGAATGCTGACCCTGATCTAATTAACTTTGTTGGCTTACTTTAACCTAACTTTTTAACTATATTATAATTGGAAGTGTCAGCAAGTAAGAATGGAGAGCAGCAGCACCCAGTCCACACCAAGTCCTCATCATCAGCTGCCTCACTGAATCCTCACTACAACATGGCAGGGTAAGCATTATCATCTCTCCCCTATAGATGAGGAAAGTGGTCCAGAAAGGTAACGCTGTCGGCCCCAAATTAAAGAGTTAGGTAATACAGGATAAGGCCTAAAATCAAACCCCAAATATGATTGCTAAAGCACGATTTCTTACCCTAATCTGCCTCCATTAGAGTTGGGATGCAGGTTCCTCTCTTCCCTATCACCTTCTAAGTATACCAGTGGAAGAATACCATTCCAAGAAGTGGCTTACTTTTCCTTAGTGATCTTTATAGTAACACCAAATGGAATTCCAGAGGTCTGAACTTGGTTATATTTTTCTAGTAACAGGTACAGTGTCTAAAATGTAATTCTAAAAGGTGATGGACTACACAGGGCTTCCTAGGTGGCACAGTGGTAAAGAACTTGCCTGCCAACGCAGGAGACGCAAGAGACTCAGGTTCAATCCCTGGGTTGAGAAGATCCCTGGAATACGAAATGGCAACCCACTCCAGTATTCCTGCCTGGAAAAATTCCATAGAGGAATCTGGAAGACTATGGGGTTGCAGAGTCGAACACGACTGAGCATGCACGCAATGATGAACTACACAGTGGAAGAAGAAAGATACAAATACCCACCAATGAAACTGAAAGAAGTGTTAACATTTATTCATGTCTTCTTTGATTTCTTTCATCAATATTAAACAGTTTTCAGTGTATGAGCCTTGCACTTCCTTGGTTAAGTTTATGCTCTAATATTTTATTCTTTTTGATGTTATTTTAAATGTGATTATTTTCTTAATTTCCTTTTTGGGGAGTTCACTGTTAGTATATAGAAAAGTAGTTAATATAATGTTATGCCAATTATATCTCAATTAAAAAAAGAAAACAGAAACTGATTTTAATATGTTGATTTTGTATCTTGCAACTTCACTCAATTTGTTAATTAGTTCTAATAGTTTTTTGTGGAATCTTTACAGTTTTGAACACACAAGACCATGTTATCTTTAAACAGATAATTTTACTTCTTCTTTCCCAATATGGATACCTTTTATTTCTCCCATGTTCATGAATTGGAATATTTAATATTCTTAAAATGTCCATACTACTCAAATTGCTCTACAGATTCAACACAAGTCTCTATCAAAATCCCAATGGCATGTTCCTACAGAAATGGGGAAAATACTAAAATTCATATGGAACCTTTTACAAAGAACTCCAAATAGCCAAAACAATCCTGAGAAAGAAGAACAAAGTTGAAGCCATCACATTAAATTACAAATTACAATGACTCTTGAACAACATGGGTTTGAACTGTACAGGTCCATGAATATGAGGATTTTTTTTCAATAATAATTACTATAGTGCTACAAAACATTCAGTCAGTTGAATCTGTGGACGTGGAACCATATGTAGTCAGAGGGTCAACTATAAATCATACCCATAATTTGGACTCGCAGAGGTTCAGCAGCCTTAACCCCGCACTGTTCAGTAGTCAGGTTTATATTACAAAGCCACAGTAATTAAAACAGTATGGTACTAGCATAAAAACAGACATGTAGACTAACGGACTAGAACAGAAAGCCCAGAAATAAACCCAGGCATGTATGTCAACTGCTCTTAATAAAGGTGCCAAAAACACACAATGAGAAAAGGACAGTCTCTTCAACAAATGGTGCTGGGAAAACTGGATGTCCACAAAAAGAATGAAAAGTGGATCCTTGTATCATACACAGAAAATCAAAAGTGGATTAAATATTTAAACACAAAATCTGAAACTGTAAAATTATTTGAGAAAAACATAGGGGAAAATCTCTGACATTGGTCAAATGCTTTCTTGGATATTACACCAAAAACACAAGCAATAGAAGTAAAAACAGACACATGGGAGCACATCAAATTTAAAAGTTTCTGCGCAGCAAAGGAAACAGTGATGAGACAATCTGTGGAATGGGAGAGAATAATTGCAAATCACATATCTGTTAAGGGGTTAATATCCAAAATATATAAAGAATCCCTACAACTCAATAGCAAAAAAAAAAAAAAAAAATCTAGTTTAAAATGGGAAAAGGACTTGAACAAATATTTCTCTACAGATAACATACAAGTGACAAACAAGTATATGAAAAGATGTTCAGCATCACAGATCATGAGGAAAATTCAAGTTAAAACCGCAATGAGATATCATCTCCTTTCTATTAGAATTTTGTGACTCTTTAGTCAATAAGTCATGTTTGCTCTTTGCTATTATGAAAAAAAAGATATCAAGTGTTGGCAAGAATGCAGAGATATAGGATGCCATTGTGTGCTACAGGTAGAAATGAAAAATGGTGCAACCATATGGAAAGGGAGTTTCCTCAACAAGTTAAACACAGAACTACCATATGACCCAGCAATCCCACTGCTTGGTATTTATCCAAAGGAATTAAAATCAGGATCTCAAAGAGATATCTGCCCTCCCTTGTTAAAGTTTAACATCCATCACAATAACCAAGACACAGAAGCAACCCGAGTGCCCATGACAGATGAAAGGATAAAGAAAACGTGATACACACATACACACACAACAGGAATATTGCTCAGCCTTAAAGATGAAGGAAATCCTGCCATACACAACAACACGGATGAACCTGGAAGATATGCTAAGTGAAATAAGGCAGACCCAGGACAAATACTCCATGATTCCACTTAGATGAGTTATCCGAAACAGTTAAAATCACAGAAGCAGAAAGTAGAGTGGTGGTTGCCGGGGATAGGGGTGGGGAAATGGGGAGTTTCTCTTCAGTGGGTACGAAATTTCAGTTACAAAAGATAAATAAGTTCTGGAGACCTGCTGTATAACATTATGCCTCTGGTTAACACCACTTAAAATTTGCTAAGTGGTGCACTGTTGGTGGGAAAGTAAATTGATACAGCCACCATGGAAGACAATATGGAGATTCCTCAAAAAACTAGGAATAAAACCACCATATGACCCAGCAATCCCACTCCTAGGTATATACCCTGAGGAAACCAAAATTGAAAGAGACACATGTATCCCATTGTTTACTGCAGCACTGTTTACAATAGCTATGGAAGCAACCTAGATGTCCATCGACAGATGAATGGATAAAGAAGTTGTGGTACATATACACAATGGAATATTACTCAGCCATAAAAAGGAATGCATTTGAGTCAGTCCTAATGAGGTGGATGAACCTAGAACCTATTATACAGAGTGAAGTTAAGTCAGAAAGAGAAAGCTAAATATCATATTCTAACACATATAAACAGAATCCAGAAAAATGGTACTGAAGAATTTATTCACAGGGCAGCAATGGAGAAACAGACATAGAGAATAGACTTATGAACATGGGGAGAGGGGAGGAGAGGGTGAGATATATGGAAAGAGTAACATGGAAACTTACATTACCATATGTAAAATAGAGAGGCAATGGGAATTTTCTGTATGGCTCAGGAAACTCAAACAGGGTCTCTGTATCAACCTAGAGGGGTGGGATGGGGAGGGAGATGGAGGGAGGTTCAGAAGGGAGGGGATATATGTATACCTATGGCTGATTTATGTTGAGGTTTGACAGAAAACAATAAAATTCTGTAAAGCAATTATCCTTCAATAAAAAAATTAATTAATTTAAAAAACTGCTAAGAGGATAGGTCTCATGTTAAGTATTCCTTACCACAAGAGTAAAAACAAAAAAGAAACAAAAAGTTATGCCTTCTTGAGCATCATGCACACAGTACAGAAAAAAACAGAGCATAAACATGGTATCAGAGAGAATTGGGCTGAAAATCCAGCTCAGCCACTTTCTAGGCATTTAAATCTTTCTTAGGCTCAGCCCTCTTATCAGTAATGTGGGAATTCTCAGGATGGTGCTCAGGATTAAAGTATATATGCAAATACCTATCAGAGTACCTAGCACATGGTGAGTGAGCAGTATTAGCATCCTTCTTTTATTGACAGTGTACAATTATCCTGGACTTCTTCATGGGGTTTCTCTTTACAAAACCACTAGTGCAAGGAACTCTGAATACGAGTCTAATGCAATAAGCATACTGGAAACAGTCTGAGCAAAGTGAACTGAGTCAAGATAACAAGTGACAGCTAACTGCTGCCTCTCTAAGCACGCTTTCAGACAGAGCCCTCAGAAGCTAGCTGGTGGGCCCCGAGTCTTTCCTCTCCAGCCTGCTACTTCAACTCTAGCTCATAAATAGTGCAAAGGAGTTCCCCATGTGCCAGCTGCTCGGCCTCCCACATGAGAAGGCGGCAGGCTCCATCCAGCTCAGACTCCGCTGTGCAGCCCTATCTCTGAGCTCCACTACATTTCAGCAGCATCAGGCCCTATTACAGGCTGCCCTTCAAATGAGAAGAGTGGTGGCAGGGAGAAACCCTTTTTTTTTTTTTTTTTTTTAAACTGCTAAATATGTGCTGTGCCTCTTCCTCTGCAGCTCACAAAATACATTTATACTGATTCCACACTCATGCAGTGTACAAAAGAGGGAGCACATGCTAGATGGCTCCCCTCCTCCCCTCTCACGCTCCTTCGCTCCCTCCTGCCTGCTGACACTCAGGAAACTAAGGACCATGCTCAGCGCCAACCTTCCAGGGTATGATGCCTGCCTATCATTGGACAGGATGTTCTGAAGGTGTAACGATGGCTGTGTGCTCACTAATTTAATGTTGGATTCCTCTTTTCAAAGGGGAGAGGGAAACGAAGAAAACTCAAATCCTTGGGAGGAATATAGAGATGTGACAGCCCTATTATCCTCTTAATGAGTTTTTATCTCGCTTCCAAGGGGATTACCATAGTTACTGCCCTCCCAGACAGCTGAAAGAAAGATGTTAAAATTCAAAAATAATTATGAAAATACTAACAATTTTATAATAATAATAAACATGGAGTTTTCCTCCCTAGCTAGTGAGTTCTACATATATGTGATTTAATAAAATGTTAAGTGATTACATACTAAATGTGTTTGGGGGAACTACCTTCTATTATGAGTAATACAATTGAAAATACTACTACTCATGACATTCATATAAGATATACTGGATACACAGATTTTGCTTTTAGGGAACATACTTACCTAAAGTTACTATAATTGTGAGAATTCAAGTTAGTTCTTATAATTAAAAAACACTACCTTTCATAATCATAATAAAATCAAATTGCTTCACAACAAATTCATCAACAATTTTACCAAGATGCTATCTATATCTAACTCTAAATGTCATGCTATAAAACTTCAAAATATAATTATGTGCATGTATTTAAAACCAGTGTTGGAAGAAAGCATTACCTTAAGATCCTTTATTCACGATAATCATAAAGAAATTGTGTCAAATATAAGTATTGAATACTAAGTGATTCAATAGCTAAAATATTACAACTAGTGACTTTAATCAATATGGATAAAATTACATATGTCTACATGTACAGCTCAGTATGAAATGTCTCATTAGAAAAAAATGTTTAGCTTCACAGTGATGAAAAAACAGGTTTTATCTTTAAAAAGAAAAACTACATGCTACTCTATTATGCCTATCTATATTGACAAGTTCAAGCCTACACTCATAAAATGTGCCCTTAAATATGATACTATTTTCCTCCAACATGGAGTCTGAGAGCAGTCCCTTTCAATCCACAAAGACAATAATATGATCATATCAAATCTATAATGTCAACAGGTTTATGATCACAAACACTTGATGAGCTGAACATTGTACCCACCCTTCAATAACGTTTGCAGTGCGACAGGGCCTGACGGTTACCATAGTGATCATGTGGCAGCTTCTGATTTATTACCTTGTTCCCTGGGACTGTGATGGCTCCTTGGCTATACCTTCAGCAGCTATTTCAGATTTGAGAGCTACACTATGATAAATGTCCACTATCTGAAAGATACACTCAGCAGAAGGTAACCTTGGAGAGCAGTGCTTTAAATGCAAATTGCCAGCTTTGCCTTGCTCTTAGAATATGAAAGAGTGATTCCAAAGCCATGAAAAGGGGAGACCTCTGGCCCCTGACACGTGAATTCCTCTCCTTAGGGACTGTCATTTTCAGGGATACCACCCGGTGAATAGTTAAGCAGTCTGAAACAGAAAATGAGGCAATAAATTCTGCAGAGGCTAGCCCAAGTAGCACATTGATTACAAAAGCAGGCATGCGTCTAAGCAATTAGTGAGGCATTCAGTTATGTGGCGCCAAATGTTGGATGTATTTAGAAAGTTATCACTACCGGTCAATAAATTATGTCATTTGATCTCAACTAACTGACACAGCTAACGCTTTCACACGGAGCCCTGAAAAGAGCATTTCAGGGAATAAATCTCCCAGCCGGGTGTCCATTTGCCAATGCTTCCTACTTATACATGCCAAAGGATGATGAGTTCTTATTAAAAAAAACAAAACAAAACAAAAAAACACAGGTTTTATCTGATTTTTGCTTTAGGAAAACATACCATACACAATACCAGTGATTTGTCATAGGAGTTTGTCATGCAATGAGGTGGTACACAGATGTCAGCTGTTGCCACTACATGTGTGAATTAACATCCTAGGAAGATTATGATATATATCGTTTCATTCCCTTACGTTGTTTCTGTCTATTCTTTCATTTGACTGCATGGCAATAAAATACTGAGAGAATACAGCCTTTTAAGCTTATTTAGCTCATAAGCACCATACACTAATTTGTGTATTAGCAAGTCCCACACGGAAACCAAGTTATTGATTCTACCATCTCAATCCCTTGCTTTGACAGAGAGGATATTGCTTTTAGGATAAATAAGACAATCTCCACAATCATTTATGTTCCTTTCTTAGAGCTCTGTTTGCAGAAATCCTTCCTAAAGATGAAAACACACACAGTATTTTCACAGCATAATAGATCAGCACAAACGGAAACTAGTTTATGTTTTCTGTTGCATGACTGATAAGAAAGCCTAACCATGGCCAGGGACGTGTTCTTCCTGACTCATAAAACCCAGAGGTGAGAATGTATTTTCCATTTCCTGCTTTGTTGATTCATCAAATCTGTGTAATTCCTGTCTATGCAGTACATTCATGGGTTCCCCATAAATCATAACTGACCTAACCAAAGACTTACTTAATATTAAGTCTTATTTTGTTTTATTGGTAGAAAGAAAGATCAAGTAAGTCAGTAGACCTCTCCGTTTCAAATAACTGTTATATATATATTATATATATATGTTATATAATATATATATATATTTGAAGAAGAGTTTTAAGAACTGCTTTCAAATTTCAAATCCTATATCCTAGTTTAAGGGTTTGGGGCAGAGGGGATAGGCAGAAATTGATTGCTTTGGATTAGCTATTTGATTTTGTACCGGGTAAAAAAAAAAAAAACAACTCAGTAGATTACAGAAAACTCTCCACCCATCCACTCTGCCCCCTCTCAGTTCTTTTATGGCAAATGGTTACATGTAAGTAAGCATGTGTGAATTGTGTGAATGCCAAGTCACTTTAGTCTTGTCCGACTCTTTGCAACCCTATTGACTGTAGCCTGCCAGGCTCCTCTGTCTGTGGGATTCTCCAGGCAAGAATACCATGAAACTGACCTGTCTGTTCCCAAAGCTAGGAATTCACAGGTACCTCGCATATAAGACCAGTTTGGGACTAATATCTTCTTCCTGTAAACCAGATATATATAAGAGAGAGAATATACCATATTCTCCCATATTATATACCATATAATAAGGTATTAAGAAATCATAAGGTATCAGCATCTAGAATGAAATATTCCTTTACTTTAAAAGATTATATCCATTTATTGGTATTAAGAAGTCCAAAACTTGGAAAGTTTTATATAAATATAAAAATCATAGCAGTTCTACTGTGAACAGCAATAAATTAAACAATTACATAATTTGCAAAACTGGCTTCACCTCCACTGTGCTAACAGTGAACTAGCATTTTCTGTGGGTTTCCTCTCTGCCCATGTCCTGGAAACAATAGCAATCACCCCAACATCCCATAAATTCCTCGTCCAGACCCATTTTTCAGGTCCCAGTCCTCATCAGTACTACAGCAGCTCCACCTTTACAACCACAGTCAGAACCCATGCTCTAAGGAACAGAACAAGGAAGACACAATTGGTTTTTACTTTATCTTGTCCTCTTTCCCCTCTACCTCTCTAAGTCCTTGATACAGTGAGCACATGTGATTATAAGCAAAATGGAATACAAAACTACCAATCCCTTCTTGTTATCTAATTCTGAACCAGTCAGATCAATGCCCATCCAGACCCAGTGCTAGAAAAGAAAGGAAAAAAAAAAAAAGTGCTGACAGAGGTTCCCAGTCTTCAACGCTTGCTTCAAATCCAAGCACTTCACTTCTCTTACCTACATAGCCCACTAGGAGTTAACCACTGTCAGCCAGGCAAGAGTCATTCTGACCCAGAGGTCAGCAATCTTATTAAACCCCTATGCCACCATTGGGACAAAGTAATGTCCATGCTGCTCAGTGCAAGGCAAAGGGGAAAATGATTGAAGAGAGAAAGAGTTAGACAAGTCAGACGGAAAATTTTAAAAAAAAAAGAGCTGGAACTAGAGGGGAGCAAGTGGTAGAGAGAAAACCTCCAAAACTGTTCTCAGTTAGTCTGTTCCTATATTTCTTCTTAGAATTCGCCAGTCAACAAAGCATTTGGTGTAATTAAATAACCACTGCAATTAGGAAACTCCTCTAAGAGCACAAGCTTACATTTTTGTAATTGATGTCATTCTACTGTGAATACACAGCCCACACCCAGAAGGACTGGTGTAGTCATCCTTTGGCATTTTGTAGACAAGTGCTAAAATTCTGCAAGTATGAAACATATTGACATTTATTTTTATAATGGCAATGCTCCAAAAGAGAATGAACCGTCTTTCATATTAATGAACAAGAATTGGGCTGGAGCAAGTGCAGATGACAGAGTTTCTCATTTCTAATCTCATTTATGTATGCAAAATACATATTAAACAATCTTTCTAGCCTTAAGTCTCAGCTATGCAATTACAGGTTTATGTCCCTTCTGTTTGTGTTTGTTCATATTTGAGGAAGAACCCATCATCACCGAGTTTGTTGTAAAGATCATAATAGCAGGCACAGAGACCTAGTGACCATTTTCAAACAAAGTATAAATTGAAAAAAAGTGGTTTGCTTCATTGATTAAGATAAAACTTTCATTTCACAATGCACAAAACTTCACTTCTTTCAAGAGAAAGCCTCTATGATTACAGCCCAGAATACAACCTGCTCCATGTTCCTGTTGTCCAAAATCTTCTTTTAAAATAGCATATAGCAAGAAAGACACAGCGAATCTAAAGATAACGGGAGGCTTCCCTGTTGGTTCAGAGGTGAGGAATCTGCCTGCCGATGTAGGAGACACGGGTTCGATCCCTGGTCCAGAGCCCAGGAGCCGGAACCTGTGTGCCCTAGAGCGCATGCTCTGCAGCAAAGAGATGCGACCGCGATGAGAAACCCATGTACCGCAACTAGAGAAAAAAGCCTGTTCCACAACGAAGACCCAGCACAGCCAAAACTAGGTAAATTAATAAAATTATTTTAAAAAGAAAGAAATAATGATACCAGGATAGTAAGGAGAGAGAGCCATGGCATGTGAAAAGCAGTTCTAGGCTTGCGCTGATTTAACCTGGAGAAGCAGATTGAACCCAAGAAGAGCCACCTATGTGAGGGGGGTTAGACGGGTTCCTGAGGGCACCAACATAGAACTAATAATAGTGGGCAAGAGCTGAGGCAAACAAATGACAACTTAAAATAAAGGAAACTTCCTATTTTAAAAAATTAGCAAAAACAGATCACCAGTCTAAGTTCGATGCATGAGACAGGGCACTCACAGCTGGTGCACTGGGACGACCCTGAGGGATGGAGTGGGGAGGGAGGTGGGAGGGGGGTTCAGGACCGGGGGACACATGTACACCTGTGGCTGATTCATGTCAATGTATGGCAAAAACCACTACAATATAGTAATTAGCCTCCAATTAAAATAAATAAATAATTTTTTTTTAAATTGGAATTATTTAAAGATGGAAAGGGGCTTTCCAGGCAGCACTAGTGGTAAAGAAATCTGCCTGCCAATATAGGAGATGTAAAGAGATGCAGGTTCGATCCCTGGGTTGGGAAGATCCCCTGGAGAAGGGCACAGCAACCCACTCCAGTATCCTTGCCTGGAAAATTCTATGGACAGACAAGCCTGGCGGGCTACAGTCCATAGGGTCGCAAAGAGTTGGACACAACTGAAGCAATTTAGCACGCAAAGATGGAAAGAGCTTTGTACTGTGGTGCGTATAAGTATAGAAAGCTAAGAGGTTATAGAGAAAATTCAAGCTTAAGAAAAATGATTCCATAACATTTCAGGTCCTTTTAAATAGGATACCTGATCACCAGAAATGTTATTAACCAAGAATAGAAAAATGAAATACTCTACTCTGAAACAATCAAAGGACTAATTAGCCACTAATTTGCTGCCAGTGCCAACTGGCCAACTACAAAATTTAAGTTAATGTTTATTTTGCTTTTTCTAAAGTAAAGTTTCACTCAAAACAGGGTAAAGCAAAAAAAAAAAAAAAAAAACTGTTAAGCAAATAAATCAAGAAAATGCTCTAAACCTTCAATATGGCACCAAACATGGTTCAAATATTTCACTTCCATTTCCTTCACTGAATCCCAAGGCCATTTTCCACTGGCAGAGAAGATAGAACAGAAACAGGCTGAATAAACATAACAGAAGAATTGGTTCTAATCTCTCCAATCAACAACAAGCCACTTTTGGGCCCCTTCAGCTGACATCACAAATTACTTTAATATCCTGCAGTTCCCATATAAACAGCGTTTTAAGTGGTGGTCTGAGTGGGGAAGTGCTTGAGAAACTAGTAGTTCCTCATTGGTGTTTCACGGTCATATGCTTTCTGTGACAATTTCTTAATCTTCTACTTACTAACTTGTATGGTACGTGTTAGCTCTTCTGTGGTAGAGAAGCTGGACTATATATAGCTTTAAGTTCCAAGCCAAACACAAGAGTGTATAAGCTCAAGCAACTTGGAAATTAAAGTTGAATCAAACTGCAAACAACATAATGTATATATGGAGTCTAGAAAGATGATGTTGATGAATCTATTTGCAGGGCAGCAATGGAGATGCAGACACAGAGAACAGACTTGTAGACATGGAGGTGGGTAGGGAGGAGAGGGTGTGCAATGGGGAGAGTAGCATGGAAACACATACACTACCATATGTAAAATAGATAGCCTGTGGGAGTTTGCTCAGGGAGCTCAAATTGGTGCTCTGTGACAACCTAGAGGGGTGGGATGGGGTGGGAGGTGGGAGAGAAGTTCAAGAGTGAGGGGACATATGTGTACCTATAGCTGATCCATGTTGACATATGGCAGAAATCAACACAATCCTGCAAAATTATCCTTCAATTAAAAATAAAATGTAAAAAAAAATATACCCTATCTGAAGTTTTTTTCTCCCGAGAAAAGCTGAGAGTGTTAGACTTTCACTTTTCAATATTTATTGAGCATCTAGCGTGTGTTACACATTGTTCTAGGAACTGGGCATACAGAAATAAACTGACAAAAGCCACTGCTCCCATGAGCTTATATTCTAGTGATACATTCAAACAGTTCTAAAGTACCTGAACCACAAAAAACTCAAACCATTATAAACCTTCATTTATACAGAAAGGCTATACAGTGTATACGTGCACATACACTTCATGCATAAATTATGCATAAAATATGTGCTCAGAAATTGAAAAACAGCAAAATTCTAGGTAAATGAGTTAATAGATGATACACAAAATGGATTAGAGAGATACATAACCAAATACCCAAAACCTAAAGAGCATTATTCCAAAGACAAAACGCATGAACCCATAGGCATAGATTATATGATCAGGGACAACTTCCTGTGAATGCTTTTCTGTTTATTATGAGCCTTCAATCATCAGGTACACACTGGATGCCTAACAGTTACTAGCTCTACTACCCTTCATTCATTATGCTTCCTATGTCCAAGTTACTAAAGGAGTATCTAAAGATAAAAGACATGGTCCCATGTTGAAGGGACTTAGAATGTACTAGCCAAGATCAGACACAAATACAGAAGTCATAATACAGTAATAAAAAGGAATACTATAATATAGGAAGTTTGATATAGCAGTGGATAGTACAAAACTGTTGGAAAAGTGAGAGGTAGATTCTGGAGAGCGTGAATGCTGCTGCTGCTGCTGTTGCTGCTAAGTCGCTTCAGTCGTGTCCAACTCTGTGCAACCCCATAGACGGCAGCCCACCAGGCTCACCCATCCCTGGGATTCTCCAGGCAAGAATACTGGAGTGGGTTGCCATTTCCTTCTCCAATGCACGAAAGTGAAAAGTGAAAGTGAAGTCGCTCAGTCATGTCCGACTCTTCGAGACCCCATGGACTGCAGCCCACCAGGCTCCTCTGTCCATGGGATTTTCCAGGCAAGAGTACTAGGCGAAGGCTAAGTTGAGCAGTGTTCAAGGTAGCATCTCCGATGTCTGAATCAGAGCCCAGGGCAGAGAGAAAAAAGAACTGAGGCCAGGACCCAGCCACTATCTTCAACAGGCAGGGCCAGGCAATGCCAGCAGAGCTCATGCAGACTTCCCCAAGAAAGGCAGATGGGTCGAAGTGTCTGGCACCAAAGAACAAGTCCAGATATAGAAGACCCAGGCCTTTATCAGGGAGGATGAAAACAGGCACTGCCTGGAAGTGCTGGAAGACCTGGGCAGAGGCTCTGACATGCTGAGATAATGCAGACACAGCTACTAACACTAGGTTCAAAGCTTGTTCACAAGAGAACCCAGTGAATGGAACCCAGACTTTGTAAAGAGCAGGACAAGAATCATGGCTAATTTTATGCTTAGCCAATCAAGATAATTGCCTGGCTTTCTGAAATTCCCTCTGACTAGGAGATTCCCCTTAGAGACAGGGATGAGACTAAGCCTGCAAGCAAGACCTCAGGAGTCTCAGCTACAGAATTTAGAATACTGGAGTAGGAGGAAGCCAGATGTGTCATTTCAGCTGTCCTCAAAGATCTCTTCTAATACCCTGAAGGATAAAACTATTGTATAATTCATTTGGGACATCAGCAAAAACAAGAAGATAGACTTTTCCTCCAACAACTATGTGATTCAAATTCATACAAAATTAAGAGAAAAACTCCTCAGCATTTTCCTCTAAAATATGCAGCCTTAGAGAGTTACTAAAAGATGTGTGGCCTGGCCTTCTAAGAAAAATATGTGTTTATTTCATGCAGAAATTAAATAAAGAAAAAACAACCTTGAGCAAGTAACTTAACATCACTAAACCTTCTGTAAATTGAGCATGATAACAGGGTCACTGTGAGCATTAAATGACATAGTATGGAAAGAGCTCACGTAGGTACATATTATCATAGCTTTTAATACTACATCTCATTAAATGTCTGTGCCATCAATTGTATACTATTACAAGAATAAAATTAACAATATAAAATATACAATAAAAGGGAAGAAAAGAAAAAAACCAACAAGGAACCATAATGCATCATTGATTTTAAGATACATCCTGGTTTCAGAGATTTCTTTCTATAATTTTATATATTTATTTATGGCTGTGCTGGATCTGCATTGCCCCGTGGGTCTTTCTCTAGTTGCAGAGCACAGGTTCAATAGCTGTGGTGCATGGGCTTAGTTATCCTGTGGCATGTGGGAATCTTCCCAAATCAGGGATCGAACCTGTGTCTCCTGCACTGGCAGGCTGATTCTTTACCACTGAGCCACCAGGGAAGCCCTCAAAGATTTTTTTAATGTGGAAAAATGTGTGTTTTAGCATTAGAGAAAAAAATGATACTAACTAAAAGTAATTAAATTAACAGCCATCCTTTAAATACAGGACCATACCTGAAGGGAAATTATCCATGTTTATGGTGAAGATTAACTCAGTCATTAACTTAATCAAAGGATAGAATTTCATCATGATGCAATGTCAATTTCAGCAGCACATCAAGTGTTATATGGGCCTCGAAAGGGATCTTGGAGAGGAGCCTTTTTGCCAGACCCTATTCTATGCCTTCCAGATTCCCATTCCCTAAGAGACAGTTACTCCCATTGTTACAATCTGCATGTGCTTTCCCTCCCAGTTAAGAAAGTACAGCTATGCTCCACAAGCTTTTAAGGCACCAAATTATCTTACTGGCTTCTAAATCCTAGCTCTGTGGCTGTATGATGAGTCAATTAATGAACGGCTCTTCAAGATACCTAAAACACCCAGCAGAACCAGCTTGAGACGACCATGAAGACTGGTCTGGAAATGGTAGAATGTAAAAGCAGGGCATAAAGGCAGTGAACACCTTAATTCAGACTTCTCGATCCCAGTAACTAGGGCAGAACTGAATCCCCCGAAAACACTATGCTGAAGCCTGAACCCCCAGTGTCATGGTATTGAAATGGGGCCCTCAATAAGTGATTAGGGTTCAAGGAGGTCGTGAGGGTGAGGCCTTCATGATGGGTTTAGTGGTTTTACAAGAAGAGGACAGCTCTCTCTCTCTGCAAGCGAGGACACTGAGAGAAAGCTGTCTACAAAGCTAGGAAGTCGGCCCTCAGCAGGAACAGAATCTTCAGGTACCTCCAAAGACACGGAGAAAAAGGAAATCCTTGCAGAATAAAACCCTAGACAAATAGTCAAATGTGAGTGGTGGGTCGGGGCTTTCTCCCTTATGAGAGCATAAAGGTAAACAGATGTGGTCCCACAACTGAACTGCATTTAAAACATGAGTCAGGTCATTGGATGAGGGTGTATAAAAATTAAGATACTGTTAACAACTTGAAAATACTTCAGCATTACTCTCAGGCCATCATGTAAAGTGAACACAAATGGCCACAGTTGCTCTAATAAGCAAAATCCAAACGTATGAAACCTGCTAGAGTGTATATTTGGAGATGGGGTTTTACAGAGGTGAAGTCCTGAGTTATTGTTATGGCAAACAGGAATTTCCAAGATGTTTCTTATTGTCAACATGGGTAATAAAAGAACTACAAGTTCTCATTTCCTGTGTGCTCACAATGTGCCAGGTACCGCACACTGTGTTAAACACTTAAAATATAGCATCTCATTTAATTCTAACAATCTGTTGCTCCTCATTTCTAATATGTTCGTTACCAAGTGTCAAGGATCCCAGCATCACATTTTCGGTTACCCATTCCTCCTTTCCACTCCCTCTGCCACTACATTATCTTAGGTCCTCATGGCCTCTAACATAAACCACTGAATGTATTTTCTTACTAAATTCCTACTCTCAAGTCTCAGCCCTCTCCCAGTCAATCCCCACTCCCCTGTAGCATTTACCCTTAGAAGACGCAAGGTCATCACTCTTTCCAGTGCCACATGTTCTAAACCCTTAGCATAGCACAGAAAGCTCCATGTGATACCATCCCTATCTGCCTTTGGACACTTGACTATCGCCCCCTGCCAACCACGCTCTCTAGACTGCAGCCATGTAGCACTCCGAGTATATTTTCAGAGCCCTACACATGCTGTGCTGATTTATCCCTCCATACCTCTTGCAAACTGTTATAAATCCTCTGAGACTCAACTCAAACATCATCTCCTCCTCTGAAGACTTCTCTTGACATAAACCCTCCCCCTTGCAGCAACTGACACTCATCTTTAGGCTCCCACAGTGCATGGGCCCTCTGGAAGGCTGTTCAGAGTGTGGGGTGCTCAACAGGAGCACCTGGATGCCCACTCAAAGGGCACACTTTGAACTCAGTGAATTTCAAGGGATGGTCCTTCTATAACTCAATTCTATCAGTGACAAACAATGCTGATCAGACTGAAAAAGCTAAACCACACTCACTAACCAACCAAAGACTTAATGATATAAAAGAGAGTCTTCAGCCCAGCTGCTGATGAGAACAAAAAAATTAAGATAAAAATGGAGCATGTGAAATGACAGTGTCAACACATTTCTTGTCTTTATGATATCTGACTTTCACTGGGTTCCTATTCATGCCCATAGCATGCCTTATTTTTATAGCTTCATTGAAGCAACACAGATGATGTCTTTCTTTGTCTATCCTGCCTTGGGAGATAATTTTCCAAAAGCCCCATCCTTATATTCTTTTTCCTTCTCATTTTAATCATCATAAAGACATACTTTCAGCATATCATGTCAGGAAATGAGTAACTATGTTAACTGCACCTAAGAAAATATGCAAAGTACTAACATTTCTGAAGCCAAGAAGGATTTTTAACACATTGTCTTCATCTGATTTTCCCTCCTAAAAATAAAAATTGAATGACTACATACCAGGAAGTGTATCTTTAGTGGGTAAATATATGTGTCTTATATATGTTCCACTTTACTCCAGTTCTTTCTAATTTCTTCCAAGAAATTATATACTCATATGAAACCAGTTATTACGTTTATTGAAAATAAACAAAGTCAGCATTTTAGCAGTCATACACACAAGTGTCTATTTCTTTCCCCTGGGCTGTGTACAACACCCCAATATTTCCACACATCTTGGGGTATTATCTGCTTGTTGCCATTAAGCTCTAATTTCTATCAACAAAAGAGAAAATACTTGAAATTTTTAAGTATACGTTTGGGTGCTCCATTATCAAGTTATCCTAGCATACAATTACTTTGGCTAACAATATAGACAGTGCTGGATAAATCCATTTTTTTTTAACCAGAATGCAAATATCAATTACATAAAAATTTCATACAATGCTACTGTAGGGGGAAAAATTTAAAGAAAGAAAGGAAGAGAGAAGCATATTAAATTCTAACAAATGGGATACAGGAAAGCTTCATCAGACAGATTAACAATTGTCTCAAAACCATGGCATGGCATTGTTATTTGGATAATGTTAACCATGAGTAGACAACACAGTACACAAAGGCTGTTCTGAATTTAAAAAGCTACTGACTCTGCTAAATCACATACAATACACTGACCACTAGCTCTCCACAACTGTGGTCAAATAATCCAGCAAGCCAGCTGGGTTGGGGATGGATCTGAGAACATCTGGTGAGTCAATAGCAGTCAATGACTTTATTCCTACATAACAAGTTACTCAAATATGCTTCCTTCCAACTCTGGGATTGGGAGAAAATCATATAACACTGGATAATATCTTGAACAAGCATGCATGAAAGCAATTATCTTAAAAATTCTATTCCTTAGTATCTTTAAGAGTCAGTGCCTTAGAGAGCCAACAAGAATGAGGATCTTTCCAGCTTATCTCTTAAAAAAAGGGGCTGCCATCAAGAGGGGTTTAATATCCCTTTCATAACTATTTCTGCTTCCCTAACTTCCTTAAGATTACCAATAACAAAACACAGAAATACATTTTTAGGGAAAATTCTAGAGCCAGTTTTCTTAGACCTGAGTTTTTTCATCATTAGAGAAAGAGAGGTATAACTAACTTATTCTAAGATTTTCTCCAATGTATACAAAGAGCTTAGAATTTATTATTAAGCACTAGACTTTCACATTTTCATGAAATGATAAGAATAAAAATACAGATTTTTGTGGCTGCATTACAGGTTTCCTACAAGACTGACCTCCAGACATCCCATACAAAAGATGATCACTACTTATTCTTGGAACTCTTCAAAGGAGATTCCCTAATCTTCCATAGCAATAAGCTCACATACTTAGAGAAACAGCAACTAAATAGAATGCTGTACAAAGTGCCCAAAGTCAATGCCAAGATGGAGCCCCAGATGGCACAAATCATAAGAAATGCCATGTTAACATCTGGGGAGGGAAACAGAGAAAATGTGTCTGCACACAAAGAAGAATCAAAGTACAGTACTGAACCTGTCCTGTAGCTGAATCACTACAGAGACGGTTAGGAACAGAAGGCGAAATTCCGACTTTGGTTTCCTCGTCATCATTACTGCTCTAAAAGCACCATTTCCCAAACAGTGTTCTATGAGATACTCACAGATGCTCTGCTAGAAAGGGGGCTCCCATGGCCCCCACGGCTGAGTGAAACAGTTAATTAAATAGGTTTCTCTGCCACTGGACTTTTCAGAGCCTTGGAATGTGAATATAGATTCTGCATCTCCCAGAGAGGAATAAAGAATGCATCATTACCCAGCCTTTTCCTTCCCTGATCCCCCCTAAGGAAAACCTATTAACCCTTCCTGAACGGGAAGAACACTCTCCTACCTACTAGAATAGAAAGTAAGATCTTGATGTCTGCCTTCCCTCAAATTTCCACCAACCCAGCTATTTCCCCATATGAAAAAATTCAAATTCTACTACAGGTTATTTATCATCAAGGCAACACTGGACATAAATAGTTGGTGCATTTGTAACACTTAAATGAAAGAAAGGAACCCTCTCTTCGATTGTACTACCCACACCTTTTCCAGAGCATGTCAAATTTACTGCGTAAAGAATGAGAATGAATTTAATAACATTATTTCAAGCTTTGGGGTCAGGGCAGATGACATAAATACACTACTACAGTACTATAATATTCTGCTCCAAGACTTGGATTCAATCATGTACTTATTTCTCTCCTCACCAACCCTCCCCTGCCCTACACACACATACACACAACACACACACAAAACACACACACTGTTTTACGATAAAATAGCTCAGAACAGAAAAGCAGCACAATGGCAGTGTGTTACTCCAACCACTGCTCTTTATACAACCTGCAACTTACGGGAAGGTCAGACATACACAAAAAGTGATGACTTTGAAACGTGTGTCGTGAAACAGTCATTTATCAACACGCCTGACAAGAAGAAGGTGCGAGTCCATTTCAGCTGGCCAGAATGACTGCTGTCCATCACATTTGGAGGCAGTAAGCCAAGACAGAATGAGTATTAGCAAGTTGTTATGGTAACTAAATTGTGGCTGGTTCCATAAAACATTAGCTTTCCATCACAGGGATCGTGTTTAAAATTCACCATGAGGCAGGGTCTCCGCTCCATATGAGACAGCGTTGGCACCTTTACCTACAAGAAGCCATGCCAAGAACAAACCTCACATGAGCAGAGTAGCAGCCACCATCCAGAAGAGCTCAGCTGCCCTGCACCGACGGCTTTTACCCACTCACTCTCAGCCCCGTGACACCCCAACCTGAGGGACAACATTCTCCACCTGCCTTCATCAATACATAAAGACCACCCAGAAAGGGCATCAAAGCAAATCAACAAAACAAAGGTCACCGTAACCACAGCCGAAAACAAAAATCTCAGAACAGAGGTCTGGGATCACCAGCACAGGCAGAAGAGCATTTCGGCGGGAGACTTTGGAGTCAGAGATTCAGTCTGAATACTGACCCAGCTACTGACTACCAACATGACCCAGAGAAAGCA
Source organism: Giraffa tippelskirchi (assembly GCF_054371585.1). NCBI lineage: Eukaryota > Metazoa > Chordata > Mammalia > Artiodactyla > Giraffidae > Giraffa > Giraffa tippelskirchi. The sequence goes on along the minus strand of NC_137278.1, from coordinate 109,435,173 downwards.
CCCTCTTTTCACCTAAGCCTCTGTGTACTAACAACGCAATGACTGTCGAACTGCGTAATGGCCACAAACAGCATGGATTCTTATCCTTTGTCTGTGGCCAACTAGCTGCGTGACTTTAGACAAGTTATTTAACTTCTCCAAGCCTCAGTGCTTTCAACTGTAAAATAAGGATAACTTTACCTACCCTTACAGCTTCCCAGATGGTATGCCATTGGTATGCCAATGCAGGAGATGTAAGATATGTGGGTTCAATCCCTGGGCCTGGAAGATCCCCTGGAGGAGGACATGGCAACCTACTCCAGTATTCTTGCCTGGAGAATCCCACGGACAGAGAGCCTGGTGGGCTACAGTCCTAGGGCCCGCAAAGAACTGGACACGATTGAGTGACTGAGCACCGCTTACAGTGGCCATGAACATTGAATAAGACCCAACTGGAACCCAGTAGGAACTGAATACATGTTACGGTTAAGGTTCTTGCCATCATTCTGGTGGTGCGAGCTGACTACCTATGGTAGGCAGTACAATGGTCCCCTAAAGATGGCCATATCCTAATCCCTGGAACTGAAATGGAGCCAAACCCTATGGTCCTTGCCCCCACCACCAAGTCCTCCTCCTGCCTTTTGTCTGCGGTAAAACTTTAGCCAAAGAGTAAGTTCAATCAGAGAAGTGAGAAAATGTACAAACAAAGGAAAGCCGTCAAACAGGACAAAATGATAGTCATTCAGTCGTTAAGCAAAGTTGAGGACCTTTAGTTTCTTCTTAAGAGCGATGGATAATATTCTAAGCCATATGCTGTGAACTACCTTATATAATAGATCCTTAAACCCCTAACAGGGAGAAGTTAACTACATGACGACTAGACTGTGGCCATAACAAAAGCCACTGCAATTCCAAGAACTGGCCTCAGGGAAATGGGAACAAACTGACTCAGGAACTGAAGATTAATTGTACTTAAAATAATCAAGGTGATGCTGGTCAGACCACTATAAGACCAATTTCAAGATGACTGTCAGAGCTAACTGTACCATGCTGCCCCTGCCCCTCATATGTAAAAGCTCTTTCCCACTCACTGTTGGGGCAAAAGGTGCGGGGGGGGGTCAGCCTTTGAACCCGATTCCCACCCTCATCAGCCCCCTTCTCTGCCTGGTTGCCCACATCCAAAATAAAGCAAACTTTCCTTTCCACTAATGTGGTCTCATTATTGGCTTTAGAGTGGTAAGCAGGCAGACCCCACTTTCAGTTACAGAATCTGTGGATACATACTCAACATGGCAATAGGAACTTTGTAGCTGTGATTATACAAAAGAGCCTTGAGATGGGGAGGTTAGCCTGGATTATCCAGGTAGATCTGATGTAATCACAAGGGTCTTTACAAGGAAGAGGGAAGCAGAGGAGACAGAGACGGAGATGTGAGTATTGTGCAAAATGCACCACACATAATAGGCTCTGAATAAATGATGGTTGTTGAATTCTATCTGACAGATGCCAGTGACTAGAGGGACTCAATGTTTCTCAGAAACCTCAGTCATCTAGTTCCCCACTGCAGCTTATGTCTGTTACCTGTAGCAACCTGTATGCCTCCTGCCACATATCAAAGTTATAGATAGACATCATGCTCTAGCCATCCATTCTCAGATAATTGCACCTGAAATAGTCCAGATAACTAAATGAACAGAAAGGGAGGTACCATCGACCAAGAAGCAGCCAAATTTTGAAGATGAGCAAACCTAGACAGGAATATCATTAGCCCAAGGCAATCTTGTAATTCAAAAGAGAAAAAACCCACAGTGCTTTGAAAAGAAATAACAAAAACCATGTCTACTTGCCTCAGGTTGGGTCTAAGACTACTGAGCCTATAACTCTGATGGCATCCATAACAAGGAACCTCCAAATGATCACTGAGAAGGGCTGACACACAAAAATTCAAGAGCCTGCTGCCCCAGTCAATAATGAGGGAAAACATAAAATCAGGAGGTTTCTCCTCTCCTGTTTCACTTAATGGCCAGTGTGGACAGAGGGTTGCAATCACTTTTGGCAGCATGTCTGCCAGCATGTTTGGCAGCATGGGGAGGGGGGCGTGTTGACTTCATTCTACCTCCTCTGCAAGGGGTTTGGATTCCTGATGCTGGGTGTTGGAGACAGACACAGTGATTAGGGCGATCTTAGGAATAACACTACCAAATCATGTGTGGGAAGATCGGTGGGACATCTGCAATGAAGAGACTGGAAAGGGAAAAGAATACAGCAGAGCAATGTGGGGACAGAGAACGAATGACAGAATGAACTGATTATTCCATCTGTGAAATTCATGGGCAAATCAGCGCTGTTACTTTTGTACTTTTGTATGCGCCTTCATGTGCTCAGTCATATCTGAGTCTTTGTGACCCCATGGACTGTAGCCCACCAGGCTCCTCTGTCCATAGAATCTTCTAGGCAAGACTACTGGAGTGGGTTGCTATTTCCTACTCCAGGGGATCTTCCCGACCCCGGGATCAAACCTGCGTCTCTGGTATCTTCTGTATTAGTAGGCAGGTTCTTTACCACTGCACCACCTGGGAAGCCCTATGTGCCTTTATATACAGCCCTAAAAAGAGCCTTATATTTTTCACTGTACATGACCTAGGGTGGGTCTTAGCACTAGGACGTTCTTCCTGATGATCATGGAGAGTCAGGAAACAACCTGATCACTTTTCCAGACACACAGAATTTCTGTTTTTAAGGGTTTTATCTGTATTTCCACCCTTACATTTATATTCTGCAGGTTCAGGTCTCTCAAACAAGAAAACAGTAAAAAGGTTAGAAGAAATGAAATTATCCCAAGCTCCTAGTCCAGAAGGAAAGACAAAATATGAGTTTTCTTTTTAAGGCATGAAGCCCCCAAGAACATCCTGGGTGAGACTGTATCCTCCTCCTGGTAGGATGTGTTTGCCTATGATCTTCCGGATAGAGATGTGGCATGGGATTCCAGTCCAGGACAAGTGATGGGTGGAATACACTCATGGAATGTCAGAGTTTTCAAACTGTGCTCCAGGGATCTCCTAGGATCTTTGGCTGGGGTGTGTTGTGGAACCAAGGGTGGGGAACTGGAACTCAGCCCCAGTTCATCTGCAAACTGAACTTTCCTTTTATATTTTGGGCCTCTTGAAGGAAAAAAAAGAAAGAGGTTTAATAACATCTAATTTAATCCAACCATCTAATTTCACTAACAAACATGGAGAACTGAAGAGAGGGTAACAAGTCAGCCCAGGACAGTCGGGTCGATGCCTGATGACCTGCTGTAATTTTGAATAGCAGCTCCATAATGTGACAATAAATTATGTAGTCACCCAAGCGCAATTAAGTTACAGATCTGCCTAAGGTCCGACATTCCTGTGTGGTTCAGCCAGTATCCATTGGCTCAGCAGGTAAAGAATCCCTCTACAATGCAGGAGACACAGGAGACTCAGGTTTGATCCCTGGGTCAGGAAGATCCCCTGGAGAAGTAAATGGCAACTCACTCCACTATTCTTGCCTGGAAAGTCCCGTGGACGGAGGAGCCTGGTGGGCTACAGTTCAAAGGGTCACAAAGAGTCGGACGTGACTGACTGACCATAGCCTAGCCTCAGCCAGTACCAGCTCATGGCTCTTATGATTATTCCTGCTACTCAGACTTAGCCTCTTATCAGAAAGAATGGTTTTTATTTGTTTTTTGCTTGCGTTTCACTGACAGGAGAAAGAATTCCATTATAACCTAATAGCACCCATATAAAAAATATAAATGATCACTGGAAAGTTTTCCTTATTTTATTCTACACTGCTTCTTTGCCTTAGATACTAATCAAACATCATAGCCTCTGTTTGTATTATCCTTCTGAAAAGTTATGTTAGACTTATGGATTTTTTTTCAGTAGCTCAGACTTAAATTGAGGTATAAAAACCATCCGGAAATGACACAGAGATGTGCACTAGAAGGAATTCCCACTATAGACAGGGTCCTTATTTCCAGATTTTCTATTTCACTCATTTTTTAATAATGCAAATAACATAAAAACTAGGAAGCTGAATGAAAAATCTACATTCATTTTTCATATGAAATGTGAGATTTCAAGTGATTCTCTACTTGTTTCCATAGACCAGCGCCATGAACCTTAGAGCATGTATTTACTATCTTCCATCTTCAAGCTGATCAACATTACTGTAAGTGTCCCATGGTAACTACTTATAGCTGCCACCCCTGGCCTGCCATGTGGTCACTGTCATTGCTTTTCAGAATGTGACCGCATCTGTTTAGAGTCTTCCTTATGTTGTCCCTCCCTGAAAAAAAAGGTATTGCCTCTTCCCTCAACCTTTAGGACCAAGTCCCATTTGGGCCATTAACATCGAAACAGGCATTTTTGCTAGCTGGGGGAAAGAGACTGCTGACACTCACTCAAGATGAGATGATGCCCTGCCCTACAAGTGCTGACCCAGCGACAAACCTCAGCACAGCCACGCTGCCTCCACACCCAGAGGGAAACACAAACGCAGAGACGAAAGATCAGGGGTTATGGCAAGCCCCTCACCAGTATATGCACTCCCAGTATCGTGTGCTCTGTTTCCAAGCAATGTGCTAAGTTGTCTACATGAGAAAGTCTAATCAACCTCTACTTCTACCACCTGACTGATGCTCATATGAAACCTTATTGGTGACAGAAGAAACACTAACCAGTAGAAGCAGGGAACAAGCACTGGAACAGCAATGAGAACAGCTAAAGCACAGCTTCCAACAGTCCCAGGTCAGGAACAACGTTGCTCTCTCAACTCTAGCAGCCTTAAAAGATATTTATTGTATGTGAGATATGGCTTCCTACTGTCATTGAGACTGCACTGTAAGTAGAAAGATGGATAGATTATTTCACCTTGGCAACTGTATTACTTCTCAGTGTCCTAGTTTAAATGCAAAAATCTGGATGCAAACAAACCTGCACGCATGTCTCCACTGCAGGACTCACCTGCTTGTGCAAACCTCTAGCCTCCCTGGGCCCCAGTGAGGTGAAATTTACCCTACTAACCTTCCAAAATTATGTAAGTTGGGGGCTTCTAGCAATATCGAAAGACATATACAACTATCTGGCTTTAAAAGACCACAGAAAGGCTGCACAGTCTTTTCTGAGGACCTGGAAACCATCACCATGACTAACTGATGATGTCGCCACAAAGACAGCGTGTGCTCTGGGCCTTCTGAGCCTCAGGACCCCTGAAGACTTGGGGAGAAAAGGTTAGTGCACAAAGGGAAACATGGAGATTAGGGGACTCAGTAGCAGGCACAAGGGAGGAAGGAAGGCCAGAAGAATTTTCTTTTCTAAATACAATCAAACACGCCCAAATTCCTCCCAAAGTAATAAGCAACCATTTCAAAATCTGAAACATATACAACTTTCACCTTTTCTGCATGGTTTGCTCAAAGAACTATTTGTTAAGGGGGTAACTATTCAGGGCTGTACACTTACAGAATTAGTCCTCCCCAGTCATTTGTTTGGCAGGAAAACCTGATCTGCTTTTATGTAATTAGGTGATTAAAAGTGGTATTTGATTGAACCCTAGCTATACAAAGTGATCTTGAGCTGATTGAAGGACACATTCAAATGCTTCTATTGACAGTGTTTGTGTTGAAGATAATACATCTTTACTCAAGGATGGGATAAACATTTCTGTTTGAGCAATTTCAACACCAATGATAATATACTTACTCATTCCAGAGGCGGGTTTTATTAGTCCCTTTTGAGAATGGAAAAAAAAAAAACCCATGATGATACTTTAAATCATACACTCCTGAGAAAAAAAAGTGAGTAAATTGTCCACAAGGATCATTTACGGTGAGAATGGAAACAAAAATTACCATACCTGATTCATTGTGGTGTAGGAAGAGACTACATCATGGAACTATAATTCATCATTGCTATCGACTTTGCAGAAGCCTATGTCAAAAGATGAGACACACTGACCCCAAACATAAGCAGAAGTGTTTTGCAAAAGGATGTATTTGTTACTTCCATCCATGCCTCCCTAATAAGCAGATCATGCTTTTTTCCCTTCAATTTTTATTACTAATTTTAAAATATGCATGCTTCCACCAATGTTGCAGATATAATTAAAGCCCTATTATGGTTGAGAATGCCCCAGAAGTAATGAGAAATAGCATCCCTGCCCATTGCCTTAGCAACTACATGCCTTTCCTGATTAATTACAGATGCCAATTCAAAACTCTACCCTAGCTGAGCTGGGTTCTAATTCTACTCTATCACTAATCACTGTTCTGAATTTGAATAAACCACTGCACTTTATTTCAAGCCTCAGCTACCTGTACCCTGGAGCAAATGTATGTACCACGTGCCTTCCAAATTTAAAACCATCATACGCTGAAGTACTTCAGAATAAAGCAAAAGGACTTCCTGGAAATTTCCTATAAACCAATTTGTAGAGAGGAAATGACTTATTGTATCCCATGTTCTTTAAATGATACCATTTTAAGCTAGTTTTTAACCAAAGTAGAAAATAGAATTTGAGCACTCTGTCGCCAGGCCTCAGGGACTCTTCTATTACCTCTTGGAGATGGTCTGATCTGGCCATAGGTGATTTTAATTTACCCCCCAACATCACAGTTAGCTATCATGAAGACTCAGCCTTTGGTCAAATCAATCAGGCCTTGTACAGAATAAAACGACTCTGAAGAGGCAGTGAATGAATCTGGTTTAGAAGTCACATAAAATGAGCAAAAAAAACAAATAAATAAAAGACAGTAGGCTGTAAGAGCATGTAACTGCATCTCCTTCTACATAAAGTCAATCAATTAGCAGTAAATTGTTAAAACTTTACCATTTGGTTTGATCATTTTGCAGCTTCCAAAGCCTCCCCCTGCAGCAGTCAGCTATGAACTGTGTTTCCGCTAGAAACAGACTCTGCAGTCCAGGGCTTTCATCCCCCTCTATTTTCTCCTCTCTCACTCCAGCTAAGCTTTAATACCTGCGTAAAAGCAGACTCTACACTACCTGGCGACACACACAAGAAATAAAAATCCATATAACTAGGATTCTAACCATAACCCCATTTGTCCACATGGTATTCCCATGATGCCCAAAGACACAGGCATGTTTGGAGGCTGAAATGTAAATGGGATTATTTATTTGCTGAGCATGAGAGGAGGAAAAATAAAATGCAGTGCTACAGTCTTCACAATTAGAACTCAGTCAATTTATTGTCCACTGTCAGGGTGCTGAATTTCGATGTATTCTTTCAACATAACACACACACATAAAAAGACTGAATATGAAGCATACAACAGAATCTATTACACAGAAAGCAGGGAAGACATACAATGAAGTCTTTTTCTGTCTACAAGGTCATCCTTCTAATTCATGGAATTCATTTAATCCTGAGGTCCAATTCAGTGTGTCCTCCTCTACAAATAAATCCATACAGGTTCCTAACAAGAGCCCTAATAGTGGGTTCAGAATGCAAATGAGAAAAGCAGCCACAATATAGACACTGGGAAATTGTTTGGGGGGAGTGATAAGCACAACAAAAGAAGCCATTTTTCTGTTTTAAGTATCTTTTTAGAGGACAATAAACTGCTTACCCAAAAAATTAAACCCTAACTAAGCAAAAAATGAAACTAATAACATGTGCTAGAGGTTAATTTTCAAGGGCTTGGATCTGTAATTTACCAACCACTTCCTTCATTAGTGGCACCAACTCGTCATTAAAGACTTCTCTAGACTGTGCCTTCCATTGGAACTCGTGATTCATGTGACTGGCAGAGTAACAGTTATTCATCATTCAATCTATAGTAACTGCTCAGCAAGAAGGACCAAGGTCTGACTTCATCTTTGTATTACATGTGACAGATTTTATGAGAAGTTACAAATATTTAAAAGTTCTGCTGTTTAACCTGGTGAACTAGGGACATCTCAATTTTCACTGGAAAGTCAGTGAAATAAAACTACTCCCAGAAAAACAAATATCATATATTAATACACATATATAGATCCTAGAAAAATGGTACTGATGAACCTGTTTGCAGGACAGGAATAGAGACACAGACATAGAGAATAAACGTGTGTACAAGTGAGAGAAGAAGGTGAGACAAACAGAGAGTAGGACTGACATACATACACTCCCACGTGTAAAAGAGACAGCTGGGGGAAGGCGCTGTAGTGCAGACAGCTCAGCCCAGTGCTCCGTGATGACTTAGAGAGGTGGGATGGGAGAAGAGGGAGGATCAGGAGGGAAGAAATATACACATACATGTAGCTGATTCACTTGGATGTACAGCAGATACACAATGATCTTCCAGTTAAAAAAATAAGTCACACCCCACATCAAAAAAATTATCATGGTTATTACCTTAAAATTTTGCTACAGTAAAAGGGAGGCAAAAACATTTTTCAAAACAACAAAAAAAAATGTATTTATCAATTAATAAAACAGTAGATATGCTAGGAAGTCTCAGTCCATCTTTCCATCTTATAAAAATATTTGATTTTTTCACTAACAAAAAGACCAATGATATATGTAATATGTCTTGGTATACAGGAGTTCAATTGTTGGAATGCTTTTGTTTGTGAAATGCTTTGTGCTAATACTACATACACCAGTACATTCACCAGTTGAAGCATTAATCTGTGTCTCATTCTGTTCTGAGAAAGATTTATCACATGTATGTGGTTACTATCAGCTGAACTGTAATATCTAAGGATATGTGAGAGATTTTCAAGTGACCATTCAAACACACGTTTCTGTGGTTATCCACATTTCACTGATAATTACTCGGCCAGGCCAGCAGAAGCCATGCCAAACCCTTACATCATTTTGGTGCCCTAGCTTCCGCTCACATTTCTCTGGACCAACTGAGTCATGGCAGGGGCAGCTCTTTCAATCTCCAACATTCCCTGTGTTCTGTTGACCGCATCACGTGAAGACGCCACCTTTCCTGATACCGCAACACAATAATGCTGACTGTGGGGTGGGATTTCAAAAGCCTCACCCAAATGTGGCTAATCCCAGTCAAGGCCCACACACGCTATTTGTCACAGACCAACTCATTTTTTGCTTCCTACCACATCTCATTTTCTAAGGACCCTTCTTCAGGCAAGTAAACAGGACCATCTCAGATTTCAAGACATATGTAACATTCAGCCTATGGCTTTTGACTTTTATTATAAACTTGAAATGTCCTTCCCAGATGGCGCAGTGGTAAAGAACCTGCCTGCCAATGCAAGAGGCTTAAGAGAGGCGGGTTCAATCCCTGGGTCAGAAAGATGATCCCCTGGAGAAGGAAATGGCAACCCACTCCAGTATTCTTGCCTGGAGAATCCCATGGACAGAGGAGCCTGGCGGGTTACAGCCCATAGGGTCGCAAAGAGTGGGACACGACTAAAGCAACTTAGCACATAAAACAATACATGCTGCAACTGACTTTTAAGGACTCTTTCAGTTGTCACACCAAGTTCTTGCTGGACATCTAGTCTTTCTTCTTAATAAAAGCAAAAGGCATAGTAAATGTACACTTAATTATTGTATACTTAGTATAATAGTTGGGTTCTTTAGCAACAATAACTCACCTAATTCTCACATCGATTCTGCAACAGGGGTATTATCATGCCCACCAAACAGATAAAGAAACTGAGATGCAGAGGAGCTACATAATTTGTCCACACTCACACAACCTATAAGAAGTGTTAGAAAATTGTGAAGCTTCACCTCTTAATTGACACATGGTATTGCTTCTGCACTGAACAATTTTTTTATTAAGATATTATAATCCTGGTATCTGCTCTCAAAGGGAATTAGACATAAGGCTCCCCTGTTTAACATTCTTCCATAACTGATACTTGCAGAATAAAGTACTAACTCCTTGATCTAGAATGTACACACTTTCTCAGCTGCCTGCCCTTCCAGCTTCATCACGATGCACCCATCCCCAACACATATTTTGCTGGTGGGGACTGACTGTACTTTAACTTTTCATGTTCCCTTATGTCTTTGTACATTTGCAGAGTCACATCCCAAAACATCCTCCTCCATTGTATCCATCTGGCAGGTTCCCACTCATCTTTCATGACTCACTTCGAGCATCTCCTCTCTGGGAATTCATCCCTGAGGCCCCGCCAGCAGACGGAACGGTCACCCCCACTCCTGCTTTCCCAGGCCCCCTCATCACACGTCTAGTATGGCTATGGAAGTTTCACATTAAAACTGTTTGTTAGTCTCTCACTAGAAGTGAGATCCTTAAGAACAACTATTTTCTCTGTCATCCCTTTAGCAGTACACTTGCTTCAAAAAATAAGCAGAGACGGCATTAGTGGCATTATTGGAGTGCAACATCACCTACATATAAGCTCGGGAATTCCAGGACTTTGTGGATGGCAAGATTGAACAACCAGGAAGATGTTATTTACAGAAAGTCATGTCTCTGTCTTAAGAGGAATTAAAAAAAAAAAAAAATACTCAATATGGAACTCTCATTGTACAGCAACGAGACCTGTTAGCACAGGTCCAAAGTGTGAAGGGCATGACACTTGTAGGACCCTATGAACAGCTCAGTGTGGCTGGAACGGGAGGTGAAGATGGCCAGGGGCACAAGGAGGCAGAGCTAGGTCCTGGAGACCCATATACGATGATACAGATTAAATTTTGCATGAATGGTTTCCTAATCTTCAAGGTTCAAATGACACTTCCTCCATCAAGCACACTGTATTTTCCCATCTGGAAGAAGCTTTGCTCCCTCCTTTATCCACTCTTCTGCACAGACACATGTTAATTGTCCACAGAACTAGCCACCTACCTCTTCCTTTGTACAAGGCTTACCTTACCTGCTGAGCATAAACTCATTAAGGGCAAAGTCTATATCTTTTTTCAGGCCACTTACACCCAGAACACAGCCCAGAGCCTAATACATTGTGGTGTAAAGAACAACACATTCTCTAGGTTCTGAAACTACTTTATAGTAAATTCAGTAGAGACTATAAGCATGAAAACCAATTCATGATTATATATCACTGCTAAATTTCAAGACAGATTTCAAATAAAATTTCTCTCCAGAATTCCCAATAATCTAGATCTTCATTTGGGCACAAAACTTTGCACAACTAGCTATCTTGTTCTTGATGACACAGACATGAAGTCTCAACAAAGTCTCTTGTCTAGGGTACGTTGTAAGTTTGTACTCGATTCACAATCACTTTCATCAGAAGCTTAGGAGAGATTTCAGATGCATCCTACTGAAAATATTGGGGAAGAAAAGGGTTGTGTTATGGGTAAGGGGGATGTGCTTGTGGGGACAAAGAGGAGATACAGTCTTCAGTGAGAAAAACAGTTTAAAGTCACATATTTGATGGAGAACAGTGTGGAGATTCCTTAAAAAACTGGGAATAGAACTGCCATATGACCCAGCAATCCCACTGCTGGGCATACACACCAAGGAAACCAGAATTGAAAGAGACGCGTGTACCCCAATGTTCATCGCAGCACTGTTTACAATAGCCAGGACATGGAAGCAACCTAGATGTCCATCAGCAGATGAATGGATAAGGAAGCTGTGGTACATATACACAATGGACTATTACTCAGCCATTAAAAAAAATACATTTGAATCAGTTCTATTGAGATGGATGAAACTGGAGCCCATTATACAGAGTGAAGTAAGCCAGAAAGAAAAACACCAATACAGTATACTAATGCATATATACGGAATTTGAAAGATGGTAACGATAACCCTATATGCGAGACAGAATAAGAGACACAGATGCATCGAACAGTCTTATGGACTCTGAGGGAGAAGGTGAGGGTGGGACGTTCTGGGACAATAGCATTGAAACATGTATATTATCATATGTAAAACAGGACACCATTCCATGTTCGATGCATGAGACAGACGCTCAGGGCTGGGGCAATGGGATGACCCAGAGGGATGGGATGGGGAGGGAGGTGGGAGGGGGGTTCAGGTTGGGGAACACATGTAAACCTATGGCTGATTCATGTCAATCTATGGCAAAAACCACTACAATATTGTAAAGTAATTAGCCCCCAACTAAAATAAATAAATTTATTAAAAAATAAATAAATAAACAAAGTCACATATTTGGTCATAAACTACAGCTTAAAATCTACCAATTTTCTAGAAGAAAAAAGAAAAACAGTAACACAACCACACATCCACACCACCCAGGACCAGGCAAAGCAACACTCACTCTCCCAGCACATTAGCAAAGCAATCAACAGGGAAATTGATGTTCCTGAAGTTTCACTTACAGATCAGGGACAGTGTAGGGTGCATGCTAGATGTTAGCATTTTCATTTGAATCAGAGCTAGTATCATCATGCTGAAACATTTCACTGAAGGTATAACCTTCAAATGTGTATCAGACAGTTACAGTCATTCCAGAATCATGGCATCTACTACAAGGACACAGCCTCACAACAAAATAAAACAAATACTGCCTTTTGAGTGTGAACTGCTGCCTTGTATTCTAAAGTAAGCTTTATACTTGCAGACTACTTTCTGGGAAAATTTCAAAATACATAGACTTTGCCCTGGATTCTGCTATGAGAAGGAGCAGAAGAAGGACATTTCTTCCTCACTTAATGTAGTTAATGGTTGAGAATGGGGTCTGTGGATGAGCCCAAGGTATGCAGCCTCTCTGTGCTGAGACATTCATCCCAGATGCCACCTCCCTTGGAGCCACCCCAACACTAGAGATTTGTAATGCAGGGGAAGGATTTCTCAGAGCCAAAAGGAGAAGCAACCCCACTGTCACGTTCACAAAATCATCCTGTGGTATTTCTTCCCCTCCAACCTCACTACAAGGGAGGAGGGACAGGAGGCAGCTGCCCAATAATAAATATCATCATCAAGGACCATGAACATTTACACAGTACTTCAGAGTTTGAGTCCCTCCGTATATATTACTTTAATCTAAATCAAGGTGAACCGAGGTCCACAGGGGCGAGTTGGCCAGAGCCATCATCAACCAGTGTAAGCTCCATAGAGGCAACGGACATGCATACAAAGAAATCACCAGAGGCTCAAGTATTCAGATGATAACAGCTAAAAGGCTTTCCTCCTAAGAACTCTTCATCCCATGATTAATTCAAACACCGTAAAGTCATCCGGTTAAAACATCAAGATTTTCAATTTCTTTTACAGGCTCACAATTCCTAAGTGCAATTCATAGTCTAAAAAGCTCTGCAAATCCAAAGGTTTCTCATAACTAGACCTGAAGTAAAATAAGGTTATAGTCATTATCTCACTGCATCAATGTTAGTCGCTCAGCTGTGTCCGACTCTTTGTGACCCCACGGACTGTAGCCCGCCAGGCTCCTCTATCCATGGAATTCTCCAGGCAAGAATACTGGAGTAGGTAGCCATACCCTTTTCCAGGGGATCTCCCCAACCCCGAGTCTCCTGCATTGCAGGCAGATTCTTTACCATCTGAGCCATGAGGGAAGCCTGTATTAGTTTTGTACCACTGCTGTAATAAGTTACCACAAATGTAGTAGCTTAAAAAATGTGTTGTCTTACAGTTCTGGAGTTCAGAGGTGTGACAGTGGTTTCACTGAGCCAAAACCAGAGTGTCAGCAGGACAGCGTTCCTGTCTGGAGGCTCTAGGTGACAATCTGTTTCCTTGTGTTTGCTGACTTCTAGAGGCCACTTGCATTTCTTCAGCCCAGCCCCCTTCCTCCATTTTCGAAGGCAGCCAGGTAGCATCTTCTGTTTCCATCACACCTCCTCCTCCTACCACAGCTGGACAAGGTCCCCTGCTTTCAAGGACCCTTGTGATTGCACTGGGCCCACACAGACCATCCAGCATCATGGCCTTATCTCACAGTCCTTAAACCTTAATCACAAATTTCAAGTCCTCTTTGGCCATGAAAGGTGATATATTCATGGATTCTGGGGATTAGAATGTGGACACTTTAGCAAGGGGGCATTATTCTGTCCACTACTCTCACTTATTCTGAATATTCAAGGATTTTCTTACAGAAATAGTCATATGTTGCGTCAAGAGAAGCTGTCACAGGTCACATTGGGTTTGTTGCATGATATATACACATATGTATACACACACACACACACTCCTGTCTTTCTAAAATATGAGAAAGTGCAAATTCTGAAATATTTCTTGTCCCTAGGCTTTCAGATAAGTGACTGTGACCCGTACTATGATGAATCTGTCCAGTGGGATCTCTCTCTACTCATCAAGAACTCCTCTGTCCACTCCTTCCAAAGAAGGAATTGCTCTTGTAGTAGGTCAGATACAAAAACAATGACTAGAGTTTAATTATGAGTGAGCAGGTCACCATGCTTTAAAGACAACAAAACCAAGATCTAGTCCCTCTCTCTACTTCCTAGTTTTATATGGTTTTTAAGTTGAAATTAGGACCCCTCTTGGGACATGATCATTTCTTTCTCTTCTTGACTTCCTTCCCAAACTATGGCTAGACCAGAGCAGATCAAGACTAAATATATATATATGTGGACTCAAGCCAAGAGTGTGTGCTCCAAACCACTTCTTTCCAAAGAGCCCTGCATCAAGGGTAATTGGCCCCAGCTCAAGCAATTAATAAAGTGGTATTATGATTACCATTTGGCTGCTATTGCCTGCATTTATCTTCCCTGGGGGCCCTGCACAGGGACAAAGGTAATTGACAGAACAGATTCAGGTATGTCTGGGATTCTAACATACTATCTAATCCCTACCTCAATTCTTAAAACATGCAATTAGCAAGCACAAATATCAGAAAATTTACTTAAACATTCATAAGATGCATTTCCATTCAGGCATATTTTATATATTTATATGTGTATATATATATATACACACATATATATTTCCCAAGTATGATACAGACATTTGCCCTATAGGGAATACAATGAACAAACATGACTAGCTAGTCAGTTAAAAAATAGGTAACAGCAGAATTTCTAATGCAACTTCCTGTGACATTATTGAGAGTTTATCTGCTGTAGGCAGAAAAGCCTTTGTGGTTATTGAGGCCATACATAGGAGACCTTCAAAAGAGTATTAGCATTCATTAACAGTGTAGAACTCAGGATAACTCTCAATTATGGTAACATAATTTAACTGGATTTTGTGTTGAGTGCAGCCTAACCCTAACTTGTAAAGTCTACCATAAATAAGCAGCTAAATACTCTGAAAAAAATTTTAAATTAATTAAGCACATCCCAACTTCCTCTAGGGCAAGGACCTTGCCTTATTCATTTCTGTATCCCTGTTATCCTCATCACAGTACAGAAAGTAATTAATATATACCTAAAACTTTCTCTTAAAAATCATGCTTACTTTATAGGGTAAATTAAAGCCACATCAAGTGTGCAAAGAACATAAAACAAGCGCATAAGATGAGTCACATTATCCAACAAAAACAAAAACCTGCTTAGCAGAAGACATTTATGAAAACACTCCCAGACTCTACACACATCTGCCATATAGCCTTTCCACTGGCGATGAATAGTAGTTTAATTTCTACATTTTCAAAAAGAACAGAAAAACCAGACATGTTGCTTATCCTCAGTTCTAAAGGTAGTTCTTGTCACACACTGTGCTCAAACATAAAAATATCAAGAAGAGTTAGTGACTTCATTATTTTTCTCCTGAGGCTTGTGATGCAACTCATTTGTGATGTCTTGAAAACTAATTTCTGAACATCTACTTACTGGTTTTCCTAAGCCATCCTAGGTGATGCTTGTTCAAATAGCAAATGCACATACCAAGGACCAAAAAAAAAAAAAAATCAATTTCAATTCCCAGAGAGCATGATATTGGTACAGGTCAGTGAACACCATCACTGTTTTATACTGAAATAAACTTGGATCTGAAAACATTCTCAGAGGCAAAAGAATCCTATTAGTAACCCTACCTGACAAATTAAAAAGCAAATCTACTAAAACCTTAAGCTGCAAAGCGTAAGACTAATGGCTCATTTATGAAAGTAATATTCACGCTCGAAAACCTTACTTCTTAGTGCTCTCCAAGTGCTAATATCTACTTGTGTGTGTGTTAGTCGCTCAGTTGTGTCCGACTCTTTGTGACCCCACGGACTGTAGCCTGCCTGTCTCCTCTGTCCATGGAATTTTCCAGGCAAGAATACTGGAGTAGGTAGCCATTCCTTCTCCAGGGGATCTTCCCGACCCAAGGGTTGAACCCAGGTCTCCAATTCAGTCACCCTTCAAATTTTTATGGGATGATAATTTATGTACATAGCATTAAACAGACTCATGAAGTAAAAAGTGAGGTTATGGTCTTTTTTTGGTTTTCTAAATCATGTCTTTTTGTATGTACCAAAATGACATAGCTATAGAACTTTTATACCTATAATAATATATAATTTTTAGATTCCCTTAAACTTATGAGAAAAAAGTTTGATATGTACAAACCAGAACCATGCTTAAGGAGGGAAGTGAAGTGAAGTTGCTTAGTCGTGTCTGACTCTTCGCGACCCTATAGACTATGGCCCAACAGGCTCCTCCATCCATGGAATTTTCCAGGCAAGAGTACTGGTGTGGGTTGCCATTTTCTTCTCCAGGGGATCTTCCTGACCCAGGGATCGAACCTGGGTATCCCGCATTGCAGACAGACACTTTACCATCTGAGTCTAACAATATTCACAAAAGACCAGAAGTGCAGGCAAATTCATGAAGAATGGCTACGTTAGATAATACTACCAGGGCCTCATTGGGGCATATTTTATTTGAGCCACTTTAATCTTGCCTAGTTCAGAAGATAACAAAAGAAAACTTCTATGGCAATGAAAGCCAAAATTTTAAATGTCTTTCTGTGTGTCTGAGGGTCGGGGGAACTCTCTGGGGGATAACTGAAAGTAAACTGGGGTTCAGTCCTCAGGTTGGAAAGATCCCGTGGAGAAGGAAATGCAACCCACTCCAGTATTCTTGCCAGGAAAATCCCATGGACAGAGGAGCCTGGCAGGCCATAGTCCATGGGGTCACAAAGAACAGACACAATGGAGCACACACGCTGAAGGTAAACTACAATACTAGCTCAAAGTTCACCTGAGCATCAGCTAAAGCACATCCCAGTCCTCAACCTCCAGCCCCACTTTCTTAAACAGATACATTGCCAAATCGAAGTGCTGAGATTAGGTTCCAGGTGAGCAATTAATGAAAGAAGAGACAGCATGCCTTCTGCCCTCATTTAATTATGGATAACATCCACAGAAGATTCATTCCAAGGAGTTAAAAGTTTAAAAGGAAGCTAGGATGCCAGAAATTCACTGTGCTAAATGCAGATTTAAACAGCAGTCTCACAGCTAGAATTCTACTAACATTTCTACCTATAGAACACTCATAACTATTTATATACTAACAATCTTGAGGCAGTTTAAGGTTTTTATAGTGTTGCTGCATAACAAATTACTCCAAAATTTAGCAGTTTCAAACATTTAATAACTCATACAGTCCTTATGGGTTATGAACTCAGAAGTGGCCTAGCTAGTTGGTTCTGTCTTCCAGTCTCTCAAAAGGATACAATCAGTATGTTACCAAGGACGGCAGACAGCAGTCATCTGAAGACTTTTACCGGGGCTAAAAACACCCTTGTCCAAGGTTGATCCTCCATGTGGTTGGTAAAGCAGTGCTGGCCATCAGCAGAAAGCCTCCCTGCCTTGCCACAGGAATCTCTATGGACGGCTTGAGTGTCCCCACAACATGGCAGCCAGCTTCTCCCAGACCGAGTCATCCAAGAGAGCTAGGCGTAAGGGGCCATGTCTTTTATGACTTAGCCACACAAGTCATACACCATCACATCCACCATATGCCACTGGTCACAGAGAAACACCTTGTAAATGTGGGAAAGTAACAAGAGAATGAATAACAAAAGGCAAGAATCACTGGGGACCATCTTGGAAGCTGGCTTTTACTATCTTCAAATAAGCTTCCAAATGAAAGACAATGCTCAGTACAGTTTTAGAACTGTTTATTAGAGCCAATTTCTTGCATGGCTTGTAGGATGTTAGGTCCCTCGACCAGGGACTGAACATGGGCCCTTGGCAATGAAAGCACTGAGACATATCCCCTGAACCACCGGGGAACTTCATCTTAAATATGGTAATATGGGGTCAATCCTACTGGATAACATCTTTGAGTCCATGCTCAGTAATGTATGACTCTTTGCAACCCCATGGACTATAGTCTGCCATACTCCTCTGTCCATGGAATTTTCCAGGCTAGAATACTGGAGTGGGTTGCCATCTCCTCCTCCTGGGGATCTTCCCAACCCAGGGATGGAATTGCATCTCCTGCGTCTTCTGCATTGGCAGGTGGATTTCTTACCACCATGCCATGTGGGAAGCCCTAACTTCTTTGAGGGACACATTTAACAAATGTCTGTTGAACCAAACTAATCCCGACACATTTCTCATGTATCATTTTGTGTGTATTATTCTGTTCACCTGCCATTAAATTCTCAGTGTTATAATAACCTTATCACTTTAGTATCAATATTCCTGACAATAGTGTCAATATTACTTAAAAGCAGATATTCTGGATTCTCATAACCAGAGGGAATCAGAATTTCCATGGTCAGAGAATCACAGAACTGGGAAGAATCTTAAGAGGTTGTTACCTAATTTGTTGCAGTTGAATGATGGGTCCTTAGAAACCCATTGTACTGTCTTTTCTACTTTGGTTTTTAACTTTTTTTTCATTATGGAAAGTTTTGAAAAAAAGAGGTATACTAACCCAATACATTCACTTTGCAGATGAGAACAACCTCTCAATATGTAAAGAAATTGACCTATTCAATGCAGCTCTTTATACTGGAGCTCACAAAGGAAAAAAAGAAGGATGAAACAAATCTTTAAACAACAGTTTCTCATCAATGAGATTTCAAGTGACTTCATGCAAAAAAATTATTCAGCAAGCTTCTTTAGCAAAAGTTTGTAGCTTTATGATTACATTAGGGTAATAAGAGGCAGGTGTGGCTTGTGAGTAAACACTGTAAAACTGAAGCATAACATAGGTTTTATGTTTGTCAGGTTTCTAAGCTGATGTAATATAGTACTACTGGAGCTAATCCTGATTTCGAGTTCCAATTTGTGAATTTTTAAAAAAGTCCATGGATAATGTTGATACTGAATATAAAATAAGCTTTTCTTGAAATAAGGAGAATTAATCCCTTCCAAATAAATGTATTCTTATCACCCAGGCACCTGGTCATTATTTTCAGCTTGAAATTGTCAGGAAAAGCTAAGGTGGGAGGTGGGGGTGGGGTGGGGGGAGCAAGAAAAGGGCACAAGTCTTATGTGGACAAATATTATAAAGCACATTCAGACTTAGAATTAAAAATCTAAACAGAAAAAAGAACGACTTCTGATAATGCTGTTGTTGTCAAAATGGAACAATAATAATGAATGAATGTGTGCTACATATCAGAAGCAGTCTTCAATATTATCATCAACACCCTCTTCCAGCTAGTCTTTACAAAAATCCTTCAACAATTGTTTTACAGAGAAGGAAACTAAGACTCAGATTAGGGAAAGTACCAAAAGTAACCTACATAGTAAGTGCCAGAGCTGGGATTCAAATCCCAATGCAGTCTACTCAAGAAGCTACATCTTTAAGCGCTGTGCAATACTGCCTTAAAATGCATCAATATAATCAGGCAGCCATGGTGTCTGATTCCATCTTAATAAGGTGGCCTAAGATGGAGTTCAATAACATAAATGTTTCTTTTGATAGGGGAAAAAAAACTAATGGAATGGTTTTGTGGTCATGCTTATAACTGTAATACAAGCATGTAAAAAGAACCATTTCTTCCTCAACGCTATGCCTTCAAACCTACCAAAAGCCACCAAGTAAGACTGGAGATTTCGATGGTGCTTCCCAGTAGAAAAAAAATCTGAAAGCTGGATAGGAGTTCTGCATAAAAATATCTACAAAGAAAGATTTTAAAATATAGAAACTTTTTTTCAAACCTTCTTGACTATATCTGAACTGTTGTCTATCACTTATCAGAAACGCTGCCTTCCCAGTCTTCTCTCTAGAAAACTCTGGCCCTGTATTGCTGGCAGTGTCTCCAGACCTTAATATCTCCAGGTCCCCGTTAACCAAAGAAGCACAGCCAGCAATGGTCCCAACTGCCACAGCTCTTATGAAAATGTTGCACAGATTAACAAAAAGAGGAGCACTGTACAAACATTGTATAATGAACAAGCAGCTTTTAAATTCTTACAGGGACCAAGCTAATTTTAAAAATTATAATGTTTGGAAAAATACAATAGTAAACAGATATAAAGACCTGGAGCTTAAAAAAGAAAAAAAAAAAAAAAAAAGACCATTGAGTTACATAGCCAACTTGAGTGATGCATTGAATTCAGAATCTATGTTACTGCAGTACTTGTCCTGAGACTTCATCTGGGCCAGAGAAGAAGGATGACCTGTGGAAACTCCACCACCAGAGGCTCATATCACATATTACTGTTGACAGTCAGACTTAGGAGGAAAAAATGAAGTCTGAGCAGAAAGCTCAGGGGATTTTTCATACCCTGAGGTCCACTTAATCTAACAGAAAATTACTTTTTTGTTACAAAATGGAGGAGGGAAAAGGAGATCTTAAATGGTTAAAAAAAAAAAAAAAAAGAAATGTATTCTTCACTTGCGTTCACATAACTAAAAAGGGTGATACCTGCTAGGATTATTCAGCATATTCAATTATATGATTACTCACTGAGCACTGACTACCTATACCCACAGAACAGAGAGATGTATTTGCCTTTTCCTGAATGGAAGGAAACATTCAGCATCATTACACATATCTCAATGGTATAAGGAAATACTTCCTTTCCTGAGACAGAAGTCTTGTCTGTTGTCTCTGAGCATGTGTGTGTGTATTTTAGCATCCACCACTTCTACACATGTATACTTGTATGTATATGATTACATCATATTCACATATATTTGAGAATTCAAAAAACAGGAAAAAGATCACTATGTCCATTTTTCTTCTGGAAGAAAAACAAAGCTAAGTGACATCTGTGAACAAGGAGGCCACTCCAAGAAGCACTCTGTGATACAGTGAGAAGGGAAAATATAACCTTGGCCTCTTGGCTCCTATTTACAAACACACCTCCCTGACTCTCAACATTTTAAAGTTGACAATGCCTCTCATGTTTGATCGGATGCTATTCTCACCCTAATTATCCTAGCTATGCACAAACTCAGATGCACTCCTTTATAAACACTTTTAAATTAAAAAATATAACTCATTTTCTGAGAATTTTAGAACATTCAAGTGAATGAGGAGCTAAGGGGAACTGCAAAGGGGGGGAACTATTATTCTGACTCAAGTCAAAAGTTAACGCCAGTCCAAACCAAGGAGGCTGCACACTCTTCCTATCAAGTCCCTGAATGATGACAAAGTGTGGATATGGGTCCACACTTCAGCTTCCACCCAGGAAAACCATTTCCTGTTGCCATGGGTTACAAGGATGAGTCACTTGCAGCCCTCCAGACAACTTGAGAGATGTCTTATACCAATGTCAGAATTAACAAAATGTATTCCTGGTAATTAGTAGTGCTCAGCAATACAGGCTATTAAAATATCAGATCAAAATATCTATTAATCTCTCGAGGTGAAAATGAGGACTTGAGGTAAGTAAACTTGAGGGATATTTTTCCTATTATAAAACAGATAACATTCCCTACCTTTCATTAAGTGATCCATATCAACATGCAATCACAAGGAGGAGAAAACAGTTTTAGGATCAATGTACTATAAATAAGAGAGTAATTTATGTCTTGTCACTAACATACCTTTTAACCTCACATCATACAGGCTTAGTCAGAACAGGCTTTATATTAAATCCTTTACATACACACACACATACAAGCAATCACATCAAAACATTAAATGTCCAGGAGGGCATGCCATCTCTTAAACTAAGAACAAGAAAAAAAATGAACATTTTATTGTACATAAAATTAATTGCATATTCAAGTTCCAAGCAGCATGCTAGGAGAATCTTGTAAATGTGTCAGGAGCAACCCACCCAACCCAAAGAATGCCAAAAATCAGACGTCAGGTGCAAACAATCACATAGGACCATTACTACTATCAGCATTCATTAGAAGAAGAAAACGTTGTAGGGAAAAAAACGTGCTTTTCAGATATCACTGGCAAGGAGATTTAAGTCTTTTGTAAATATTCATCTAAACTGCATAAATATGACCCCAGGTCCAAAAAGTATTAGGTACAGATTTAAGCAGAGGAAAATCCATTTAAAACAGCTGCAGCTTCTTAATTGGCTAAAAACAAAGACATTGTGAGGTGGCATGGCAATATTTATCTTTTCTTGGTTTCGGTATAGTTTCCATTATACCAGTAGTTTCTCTTCTTCCTGATTCATTCTCTGCTCCAAGATCCTTTATTCTATATTAAAAGTTGAATTTAAAAACAAATGTGCAGACAAAGGAAAAGGAGGCAAGGGGGGCTCTCTAAAAACTGAAACCTTTTTCTGTATAAACTATGAACACCACTGAAACAGTGGAGGAAAATCATTGCTTAACACTATTTTCACCCCTGAAATATTTTGACCTCAGGAAAACTTGAGAGCATAACAAGTAGATCTTTTGAGAAACAAAGGAAATCCATATAAATCCTATTTCTGGTAAAAATTGGAGTCATCCTCTTTTTCTCCCTTTGTTTTCACATGATACAGACATCTTAAATTTCAAAGAAAACTAAAACCACGGTGAAAATCACTTCAACATAAACAAGGCTGAATGGGTTCTATACTACATAGGGGCTCTGTTTTCAAGTAAGTTTAACTTATACCTACCTAGTATGGTTATAAACATGCTAAGAACCAAAAGCAAAAATCTCTTTTTATTGTATTTTCATGTCTTCAGTACTGAAGTCTGACTCTAGTTATGTATTTTACACTAGAGTTGCTACGCCTTTTCTATTCTTTGGCAGGTCTCAATGTCCTGGCCCCCTACTTGGTTTTCTTACCCAGCCTGGAGTTTTGGAAGCAAGCCTCTGAACCTTAGTTATACTCTGTCTACTCACTGTAGGGACTAAGAGGTGCAAAACTGAATGAGGTTTAAAGAAGAGATAATTAAGGTAATAGAAGTTGCATGTTCCTAATCAACTGGGAGAAGAAAAACACACCTGTCTCTCCGTTCTCCTAAAATTAAATATCAAAGTGGGGAAAGAGTCTATCAGTTTAAGAGGGAAGTTCCTCTAGAATAACACTAGGTGGTTTTTTTTTTCTTTTAAAGATAGATTTCTTTACACCCATGTCTTATGTGGATTTAAAACATAAGCAGCCCTTAAAATACACGTCCTACTGCGAGCACGGAAGCGAGCTGCAGAACTCTGATTCTGACATACAGACGCCCCGCTCAGAACGCATTTCTGCAGAATCAAGGGAGATCAATAGACTCAGGAAACAAATACGTTGATGGATGAAGACGAGTCGGAAAACGACCTGGTTGAGGTGGCCACGCTGCAGGTTTCACCGCTCTTCTCATGTTGGCAAAACCAAAGGTTACAAACCATCCCCCTTTCTTTTAAGAGGGAAAGGAGAAAGGGAATCGAGAGGAGGGGGAAAAAAGAGATAAGAGAAGATAATGGAGCTAGCGATGAGAAAAGGAAGAAAGAAATGGGAAGCGGGGAAGAGAAAGAGATAAACCCGGAGAGGGGCGGGGGAGGAGGAAGGAGAGCTATGATGCATGGACTCTCGCCAGCCTCCCAGCCGAGCGCTCCATCGCCCCCCAAGCCTGCGTCCCTCGCTCGCCCGTCTGGAGACGCAGGGCTCCTGGGTACCGCCGCCCTGGTGCTGACAGCCCTCCCCGCGACCCCTGCCCGGCGCACCCAGCGCCCAAATGCCCAAAGTAGCCCGCCGGAGACCAGCCACCAGAGCCCGCCACTCCCTGGACCGCGCTGGCCGCCCACCCCCGCCCCGACTTCTCCCCGCGCCCGTGACTAGTCTCAGGGAAAAAGCCAGCGAGAGCGCAGAGATGGGAAAATCAAAAAGAGGAGGGGAGAGGGCAAGCAAGAAAAAATTATATACATATTACATATATACAATTATATATGTATATTTAAATAAGGTGCTCGTGGGTCCTGGGGGAGCTGCAGGGGAGGACACCCGTGGAAGGCACCTGGGAAGGAGCACGCTGTTGCAAATACCCCGGGCTGCGTGGGGCTGGGCGATTGTCCACAAAAGGAAGTTTGGAGGGAGCGCAGCCGTCTGCCAGGCAAGAGGACGAGATCCGAGCGTTACCTGACTGAGGTCAAGCCAGCGGGCCGCGGAGATCCTCAGGTTTGCGATCAGGTTACTATGGAAATCGCTTTAAGGAGGAGGGTGGGGGGAAAGCCAGCAGCCAGGCACATCCTCTTCTCCCGCGAAGGGAGCCGCCGGGGCCGCCGGGCGCGGGCGCGGGACCGGGCGCGGCGCGTCTGCCGGCCCGGCTCGCTCTTTCTTCGCTCCTCGGCCGGGCCGCGCCTCCCCGCCCCGCGCCGCGCCGCCGCCGCCGCCGCCGCCGCCGCCGCCGCCGCCGCCGCCGCCGCCGCCGCCGCCGCCGAGCAGCCCGCGGGCTGAGCGAGCCCTCCGCGGCGCGCTGCCGGGAGCGGGAGCGGGAGCGGGAGCGGGAGCGCGAGCGAGCCGCCGCCTACCGGCCTGGGCGCCGGGCGGCGCTGTCTCCCGGCCGCGCAGCCGGAATTTAAAGGGACAGGCGCGGCTCGAGGTTGGGGCCGCGGCCCGCGAGAGCCGCACGCCCGGCGCCCACCGCCCCCGCCCCGGCCTGGCGGCCCGAGCCAGCCCTGCGAGAAAGTTTTCTGCGGGGACGTCGGGAGGAGCTCCTGAAACCGGCCTCGGCCTCCTCTCCCAAAGGCAGAACACAGGCTGCAAGCAGAGTAAGAGGGATTTGTTTTTTCCCCTCCCTGGAAGACTAGCGGGGAAATTATTTGTATGCTCAACAAGTCATGCACCTATTTTCAGCCGCGCTCGTTTCCGTCCTTGTGCAGCGACTTTTTTCAATGAAAGCACCGGGAGACAAATGGAGGGGGTCACTCTCGTTTTACGTCAGACTCTAAGCGGAGACGCATGGGTTTGGAAGGAAGGTGGTGGCGGGAAGATATAGCTGTCAAATATCTTGAAAAAAATATTTATTTTTCTCCTCCTCTCAGCTAGCGAAGCACCTCCTTTTCCCTTCCCTCCCAGCCGTGGAGAATACGCATGAAGGTAGAATCCAACCTCTGGTCCAGCATTATCCGACAAATTACATTCCTGCCGGCACCGTTTCTCTACAGCGATGGATGTGTCTATCAGAAAGAAACATCTAGTCTGGCTGGCCCTCTTCAATGCCTAGCGGAAAACCAGTTTTCAGTGGGCAGTTCTCTCACTGCTATTGTAAATAAGGCCCAGATTTGTGCTATTCCCAACATACATCCCAGGCAGAATGTGTTTAGAAATTACATGATTTAATGCCACCATGGATGTACGAGTACCAGAGAAATTATGATCCAATTTATTTTAGTATTCTAACCACTACCTTTCACTGCTTTACATATAGTAAACAGCCATTGTGGTACAGTTCAACCCAGATTTTCCCCAGTGGGGATAAAAAGCAAGGAGACTCTCCCTGTGGTCTTGTCCAAATCAATCAAGCGGATTTCACAGAGTTACTCTTGCAAAGAGTAGCAGATACTCCATAAACAGGGATGGCATTCTATTGGATTGGTAGAATGTATTGCCAGAAGGAATGAATCTAGTCAGTCTAGATTATCAACACTTTGTGGGCAGGAGACATGTATACTTCTCTTAGACTTTATACATTCTCAGCAGCCCAGCACAAAGCAAGGATGCTACATTCTAACTCTAGAGTCTTAAATTTCTTCCCTGTCTCTCCCTATGGACTTACCTCCAGTACTGACAGCTGTTCCATGCACCCATCATGCTTTTACCCTGCTTCCAGAGTGAGCCTGCAAAAAACAATAGTCTTATCTAAATCCTCCCATAGTTCCCCATTTCCTTCAGGGAAATAACCAAATTTTTTACTGTGGCATAGTACAGGGTTTCTCAAACCATATCATGCATCAAAATGATAACCAGAAGCGCTTATTAAACAAAGATTTCTAGGCCCCATATTCTTGTTCAATTTTTCCTCTTTAATGGGTCTAGGGTGGGGCAGAAATATTTGCCCCACTTTCCCCATATCCCCCATCACTGCATCTGATAACTTGCTCAACCAGAAAACTCAAGTCCTTCGGGATGCCTCCCTAAACACTCATGGGCCCCACACCTGAGTTTACACCACTCCTTGTGCTGCCACACCTTAGGAATAACAACTGTATGTTTGTCTGCTTCCTCACGAGACTGGCTGTGCTAAGGGCAGGGACTATAGCTTACTTACTCCCACATCCCCAAGTACTTAGCACATTGGCCAAGATGTTGCAGCTCAGTAAATGCGGAGGCGGATGGGGAGAGAGAAGGAGAGGAAGATGGACACCATTTTTCATTGTGATGATGGTAATGACAAACGACCGAGTGACATAAAGGAAGTAGTAATTCCCTGGTGGCTCAGATGGTAAAGAACCTGCCTGCAATGCAAGAGACCTGGGTTTGATCCCTAGGTCAGGAAGATCCCCTGGAGAAGGGAATGGCAACCCACTCCAGTATTCTTTCCTGGAGAATTCCGTGGACAGAGGGGCCTGGTGACCTACTGTCCGTGGGGTCTCAAAGAGTTGGACACAACTGAGTGACTAATGCACACAGTAATATTAGAAAGGGCAGAGGGGGAAAAAATAATATTTCTGAACTTCTAGTATGTATCAGATGCTGGGTTAAATGCTTTGCATGTCTGCTATCATAAACAATGTTTGTATCTCCCCAGAATTCATATGTTGAAACCTAATTTCCAGTGTGATGGTATCTGAAGGTGGGGACTTTGGGGAGGGCATTAGGTCATGAGGATAGTGTCTCAGAAGTGGAATTTAGTGTCTGTGAGATTCCAGAGGGTTCCCTCACCCCTTTCTCCACAGGAGGACACAGTGAGAAGATGGTCATCTGTGAACTAGGAAGCTTGTCCCCACCCAACACCAAATCTGGCTTCTTGATCTTGGACTCACCAGCCTCGAGAACTGTGAGAAATGAACATTTGTCGTTTAAGCAGCCTAGTCTTGGGTATTCTTGTTAGAGCAGCCAGCCACTTACCTCTCCTGTCCCTCAAAGCAACCCTGCAAGATAAACATTACCCGAAAGCTCAGGCAAGGAAAAGTGAAGACGCTTGCTTAACATCACACAGCTGTTTGGTGGCTCTTGTGGAGTGAAGGGAGGGAGCTTCTGCTTTACTGCCAGCACCACAAAGACAGTTTACCACTGGTATGAATGTGTTTAATTTATATCTAAATATTCATGAGTTTTTGTTACTTTGATGAATGCCGCCTGATCCCTCACTCCCCTTCCTGTCAGAAGGGCCTCTGCCTCAAGGGCTGAGGCCTCAAAGGCTTGACTGATCCTTCTGTGACTCAACGGTCCACTGAGGCGAGGGGCTTCTCTGACTGCTGAATGTCATTTCTGTGAGGCCATACTCAACCTATGTATGGTATCCTTCATGTTATATAAATTTGTAACCAACTAACCAAACCAGACAGGTAAACATTCATCATGGTGACAGGGCCAGAGTTCTTCACTTGCTGTTCTTTCCACTATACTACATTTTATAATCCTATAAAGGAGGTAGCATCAACTAGCAAGAAAATATGTGAATATTAAAAGTGTGGTAGATAAAATTATTTGTGCTCCCTCTTTTATATTTAACAAAAGTGAGTTTTTTTTAAAAAAGTAGATTTTATAGACATTTGCGATAAGGCTTCAATGAAAAGTTCAGCTAATGTGTTATAAATAAACCAACTCTCAGAGCTCATAAAATCAGTGTAAAATTGGGAACCATACAATGACAGAATAAATTATTACCTCTCTATAGGAATGTTCATTTTCCATGAATGTTGTGTCCTTTACGTAGGATTATGCTAAAATCATGACATTCTTAACAGCTAGAAGCTATCTTTAGGGCAGTAGTTCACATTTTAGCTGCATAGTCGAGTCACTTCTTAAGTATTCAAATAGCTCGATGCCCATGCCTCACCTGGAGCAATTGTATCAGAACCTCCAGGATTGGTATCCAGGCATTAAGGGTGCTAAAGCCCACCAGGTGATTCTAATGGAAAAGCAGGATTGAGGACCATGTCTGAGATGATCTGCGGCAGTCTCCAATTGTGGCCATTCCTTAGAATCACCTGGGAAATGTTAAAGGCCACCAAGCCCAAACCCACCTATAGAGATTCTGATTTGGTTTAGGTGGGGCCCAGTCCTTTCTGCAGCTAAAAGCAACCCCAGGGGATTCTGATGTTGTGCTCTGTTTGAGGATTATGGTCTTATACCAACAGTTCTCAGAACAGAGTCCTCAGAACAGCACCAGAGGCATCGCCTGGGAACCTGTTGGACAGGGAGCCTCTCTCTCCCACCCCAGACCTGTTGAGTCAGAAATGCTCCTGGTGGGATCCAGAATGTGGTCTTTCCACAAGTCCTTCTGGTTACTCTGATGTGCACTAAAGTGTAGGAACCACTGCCTTACAACTTGGGCTTCCCAGCTGGCTCAGTGGTAACTAATCCGCCTGCCAATGAAGGAGATGTGAGTTGGATCCCTGAGTTGGGAAGATCCCCTGGAGAAGAAAATGGCAACCCACTCCAGTATTCTTGCCTGGAGAATTCCAGGGATAGTGGAGCCTGATAGGCTACAGTCCGCAGGGGTCACAAAGAGTTGAAGACAATTGAGCATGCATGCATGCACCAACATGCCTTACAACATGGTATTAAATGGCATCCTTCTCCTTTGGAATTAAGAACTCAGCATTACCTTCAGTAAGCATCTGTTGAATCCCTACCATGGTGGTTCTAACAAGTTTCCAGGTCATACTGATGTTGCAGGATCAGGGATCACAGTTTGAGAACCACTGTCCTATTATGTCCCCAGCCCCGTAACTAAGCATTAATAATCCTGAGATTTGTTTTCAAAAGGAACCTGTCCCAAAATAAAACCAATGTGTTTGGCTCCATCAAGCTTATTGTGATTATTCTTGTACCATATTCCCTAAGCTGCTGCTGCTGCTAAGTCGCTTCAGTCGTGTCCGACTCTGTGCGACCCCATAGACGGCAGCCCACCAGGCTCCCCCGTCCCTGGGATTCTCCAGGCAAGAACAATGGAGTGGGTTGCCATTTCCTTCTCCAGTGCATGAAAGTGAAAAGGGAAAGTGAAGTCACTCAGTTGTGTCCGACTCTTTCGCTCAGTTGTGTCCGACTCTTTCGCTCAGTTGTGTCCGACTCTTAGCGACTCCCTGGACTGCAGCCCACCAGGCCCCTCCGTCCTTGGGATTTTCCAGGCAAGAGTGCTGGAGCAGGGTGCCATTGCCTTCTCTGTATTCCCTAAGAATCAATAAAAAAAAGTAAGGAAGATCGTGTAATACATATTTTTTAACCTACTTTGAATTACCAGGTCAGAAAAAACCTTTGGCATTCAGCACTAAAAGCTATGGGCACCCTAGTAATGAATGTGATTGGAAAAAGTTCCTGTATTGGATTGCAGAAAAACCCCAGGAAAAAAAATAAAAAGAAAGAAAAGACAGTCCCTCTCTCCACAAACCAAAGCACCAGGTCCAGGACATAAGAAAACTGCTGGTGAAAATTTTGCCCTCTCTGGCTACACATATGAGCCGATTTGCCTTCCCGAAGAGGCTACTCTTCTTTCTATAATTGCTTGAAGAAGAAAGAAAAACCTGTTCATTCTCAAAAAGCAAAAAATAAAAAATTCTTAGTGCCTTGGTGTAAATGTAGCTGTATAAACTTGGTCCATCCTAACCCACAGACGTTAAAAGAACCCCCATTCCCACAGCCTGGGCTGCTTTCCAGGGAAAAGCACAGAAGTGCAGATCACTGAAAGCAAGCACTGTGTCACTAATCTTTGCCTCTAGTCAGGCAGCCAAAGAAAACCCCCAACCAGAGCGCTCAAAAGAAGACACTCCGGACCATGAAATCTCCTGTCATCCTTTTAGCAGCTTGAATTGATTTCAAGCTACTAACCTGGGTCCTTGAGGGAGGATCTTTCGGGGATAAGCTTTTTATTTTTTTTTTTTTAATAGTATGAGACCCTGCCTCTACTTGGCAATTGCTTTTGAAAATTTCCGAAATAGACTGCTAAACTGCATTTTCTTTCTGAGACTACTTTAGGATCAATGGCATTTCTCTGCTTTAACAGATGAGAGCTCCAGGGAGAAGATCCTAAAAGAGCTCCAAGATGCCTGCCGAAACATCGGGTGCTGAGTTGCTGACAAGAGAAAAGCCTTTCTAAGAGTGAGCTACCAGCCTGTGTTTGCCTGTGCTATTTCAAATAGCCACATTGTTAATTACTACATCCGCCACTGAACCACTTACTCTCCAAAGGTCTTCAAGTTTGAATGAAGTCTCCCCTATCAAGGCTGGACGAAATAATAGTCTCCACCACACAGCAAAATGTCACCTAGATTTCTTGTTTTTAAGGCATAGATACTTAAATGAGCAATGCAGCTCTGAGAAATGTAATGAGTTACTTAGATGAACAGCAGGAAGTGGCCTTTAGAAATATCATTTGGGAGGGAGGGAAATGTAAGGGAACAAAAAGTAGATAAAGATGATGAAAAGAAAGGGCATATAAGAATAGTTGGGAAGGGAATTGCTGTGAATGGCAAGACAGGCTTCATTGGAAGAGTGTCAGTTTCAGAGAAACAGCTGGGGTGTTTCATTAGGGAGTAGATCTCTTTGGAAAAAATAATAAAAAGCTAAATTTTCAAATACTACCTGAATTTGAAAGTAGCTGTGAGGTTACAAAAGAGAATATCCCTGTTCTTAGGAGATTTCAGCTGAAGTGACGCTGAAACAGATATAAAAATAATAATAATAAGTGCTTATATAAGAATAAAAGTGTTTCTTATTCTTATATAAGAATGTGAATTGTTTCTTATCTTTATATAAGAATAAGAATATGATCATTTAGGAGATGAGATTAACAAATACATACTGCTATATATAAAATAGATAACCAGCAAGGACCTACTGTATAGCCCAGGGAATTATACTCAATATTTTATAATACCCTACAAGGGAAGACTCTGGAAAGGAATATATATATATATATATACACACATATATCTGAATCACCATGCCATACATCTGAAGTTAGCACAATATTTTAAATCAACTACAACAATACTTCAATTTAAAAAAATTTTAAGACTATGTTTTATATACAGAGAAAGAATACAAATGTGATGAACATTAATGAAAGGTGTATATAGGTGACTCTAAGTAATTTGTAATAGACGTATAACTTCTCTGCAGATTCGCAACTTTTTCAAAACAGTGTAATTAAAAAAGAGATTAATAAAATTTCTGCAATGTAAGTGACTCAAAGGAACAATACAAAAAGAGTTTAAAATGAGGATGCTGAAAATAGCAACCCACTCCAGTATTCTTGCCTGGAGAATCCCAGGGACAGGGGAGCCTGGTGGGCTATAGTCTATGGGGTCGCACAGAGTCAGACACGACTGAAGAGACTTAGCAGCAGCAGCTGAAAATAGATTCTTAGTCTCTTCTAAACACCATTAACAAGAGATTGGCAACTTGTTCCCCTCTTGTAGGACTATTATGTCATTAGAGATGAGGCAAACATATTTTAGCACATCATATCTTGCAAGTAATCTGAACACTAGTCTGTACCATGGTGACCTTTGCATATTCTGCAAATTGATTTCCAAGCCATTCCTGTTCCCTCTTGTTTATAGCCTTGGTTACCTAGAAGACAATGAGCAAGACTGGCCAGCTGTGAGGCCTGCATTTCCCTGCTCATCAGCACTCAGAATCACATTTCTCTCTCTCCCAGAGGCCTCATGACAACCCTTATGGTTGGTCAGGAGAGCCACAGCCCCGAGAACCGTCTGTAAGGTCAGATTTAAGAGCTTCAAGCATTCGAGTGAGCCCCTCAGAGGTACCCACTACAACACCAGGACCAGTAAATTTATATTTTTCTGTATTCCAAACTAAAAGTAGAATTCTAAACCTTGCTTCCTAGGTGGCTCTAGTGGTAAAGAACCTGCCTGCCAATGCAGGAGATATAAGAGACCTGGGTTTGATCCCTGGGTCAGGAAGATCCCCTGGAGAAGGAAATGGCAACCCACTCCAGTTTTCTTGCCTGGAAAATCCCATGGACAAAGGAGCCTGGTGGGTTATAGTCCATAGGGTCTCAAAGAGTCGGACACAACTGAAGCAACTTAGCAGACAATGTAACGTGAACATAACCCTTGAAACCATGATATGTCCAGATTATTCATATATTTTTCTATCATTAAATCATCTTTACTTGTTGTTTTCATGGACTTTTAACCCATAAAAATGTCCTTCCATATGCTAAGTCTTCATGGATGCTGACCCCAGTGACCCATGCTAAGGTTTCCTTGAAAATTCTTACAAAAAAGCAATCCCAAACCCTGAATCACACCCATATCATTAAATAAGAAGTCAGCACCTATCTTAAGCTTTATGACTTAGAATTCCCCAGCAGACACGTATTCCTACAAATAACCAACTAAAATGGGATCAAAATAAGCCAGGTATATTCAGTTTCTTCAAAGCAACTGCCCTGTTTCTGCTAGAACAATCCTAATTTTCTGAGTGATGAGGAGGGGATAAGATTTTGATTTCCAGGATTTGGTCCACCATGACTTGCATAGATTCCTTAATTTGGGGGGGAAACAAGCAAAAATGGAAGACTAGTTAGTGTGAAAATGAAATGGAACACAGAGTGATTTTTTCCTACATACCAGAGGATATAGAGACAAGATAAAGTTAGGAAAACGTAATCACTTCTGGCCACACATTGACAACACAAATAAAAATTCAAGATCTATTTGCTAGGAGAACACAGGAGAGCGTTCTTGTCTTTCAGAAATAAAGAATCAGGGAAGGAAATTTCTATTTGAGTAGCTCAATATATAGGGAGAAGAATTAAACATTCAGTTGTCCCCAGAAGTAAGTACAAAACCACACTTCCACAGAATACTCAATAAAGTAAAAATAAGTCATAAT
Source organism: Giraffa tippelskirchi (assembly GCF_054371585.1). Lineage (NCBI taxonomy): Eukaryota > Metazoa > Chordata > Mammalia > Artiodactyla > Giraffidae > Giraffa > Giraffa tippelskirchi. The sequence continues at coordinate 109,402,003 of NC_137278.1, read as the reverse complement.
TAGAAAACTAGGATCACCTCTTAGTTATTCAGCCCTGTAGAGAGTCTACACTGAATATGTGAAAAGTTCAGAAACATAGGAGAGAGTTTTGTTCCTCAAAGCAATAGACTTTGTAAAATTTGGTTCCCCTAAGGGGAATCCTGTGTTTTCTATACATTCAAAGTTCCAAGTCCTAACTGGAAGTTATATGGAACAGGGGAGCAAGAGTACAGTCCTGTAACTCCAGTTACAGTAACTGGAGGTGGGTAGGTGTTAGTGGAAGTTTACTCATTTATGTTGCATCCAGCCAGGTGCTAAGAGTATACCATTTTCTCCTACCAAGGGATTGACAAGGGCCAGTTTGGGGAGGAATTTCATTAATTTCCATTAATGGATTATTGGTTTCTTCTAATATTTTTAGCAAGCTGCCTTTAGAGACTAAAACACCAGTGTAGACCACCATATTGATTTGCTTATTCCATTCACAGAATGCCCATCTAACCATAGCTGTTGGGAATTCAAACATAGAAAAGTTAACTTATTTATTACAAATAATGTGGATAATGGATGATGAATAGCAGATATAACCCTGAGGCAAAATAACTATTTAAAAATTGCTTGAAGACAGCTTTTTCCCCCATAACTTCATGCAATCCAAAGCTACTTCTCACTTGATGCAATCCCCAAATACTCAAGCTACATATTACATTTATGTGATATATATAGATATATACATAATAAATAGATAGAAATGTGTTTGAACCTACACTGTAAATCTGACTTACTGAATGGAAAACTTTTAAAACTCAGTGTTCCTAATACATTACATGTAAGGGTTCAGTCTACATGTTTGATGAAAATGAGCTAGCATATTTCCAATTTATGTTTCATTAATATCTGCTATTTAAATGCTCCCTTCAGTTCAGTTTAGTCACTCAGTCGTGTCCAGCTCTTTGAGACCCCATGGACTGCAGCATGCCAGGGCTCCCTGTCCATCACCAACTCCCGGAGTTTACCCAAACTCATGTCCGTTGAGTCAGGGATGCCATCCAACCATCTCATCCTCTGTTGTCCCCTTCTCCTTCCACCTTCAATCGTTCCCAGCATCAGGGGCTTTTCCAATGAGTCAGCTCTTCACATCATATGGCCAAAGTATTGGAGTTTCAGCTTCAGCATCAGTCCTTCCAATGAGCACCCAGGGCTGATCTCCTTTATGATGGACTGGTTGGATCTTCTTGCAGTCCAAGGGACTCTCAAGAGTCTTCTCCAACGCCACAGTTCAAAAACATCAATTCTTCCACACTCAGCTTTCTTTACAGTCCAACTCTCACATCCATACATGACTACTGGAAAAACCATAGCCTTGACTAGACGGACCTTTCCTTATTGGCACCTAAATAGTATATCAAAAGCATGGGCTTTGATTTCCTACTCTCAAAAAATTCTTAAGCAAAATTCTCAAACCTTTCATATTTCTTAAAAGGAATGTCTTATTTAGCTTAACAAGAACTCCAACCCTGTTTATGACAAACCAAGATACTTCATTTTGAAACCACATTTTATTCACTGTATAACTCTTCTGTGTAAAGACTTGATTCTAGTCACAGTCGGCAATTTGAGAAGCTGAAAGAATGGATAGGACCTGAATCACATGATGTGGAATGTGGAGGCGTATCTCACGTCCTGTAATAACTGTCATAGGAAAGCAGATATGAAATGCTAATGTCTGTCTCCTTGATGTTTTGCAGACTAGTGAGGTTTTCCTGGTAATTTATAAACTTGTTGAAGTGTTATGAAGTGTTATGAAGCCTTTTTTATTTCCAGCTTAATCAGCAGTCTTACCTAAAAGGGCAACACTTACTACTTCTGTCAACAACTGTGTTTGTTCTGTATTAATACCAGTTATCATTAATCCACCTGAGAATCAAAATTTATTTACATCTCCCACCCTTAGCTATACACAGTATCCAGTTAGAATGACAGATGCTAGGGCTGGTGAAGCTAAATGATAATTTCCTTTACATAAAAATTGCACTAATTTCTTTAAAAACACCCAGATAAGAACCACTTCTTTCTTGCTAATACTGCCAAATAGGGTATGAGTGGAGAAATATCATCTGAATGCTAGTCATAAGAACACATGCCCAAAGACTATCTCATTAATTTAAACAGTGAAGCAAAACCGAACAAAAAGTTCATAGAGAATCATGCACAGATGATGAGAAAGTATCTGGTCCTTCCAATTTATTTCCTGATCTCTGAGAGATCTCTAAGAAATGATGAGATTTTCATGAGGAAGTGTTAAAGTGATTGAAGACACAGATTTGTTCCATGGAAGGCAAACGCAAACCATAGCAGAGCTTGTATTTTGAAACACACATATCCATAAAATTTACTCAGGAGCATCTGACTTCCTTTGGGAGTTTTAAGAGATGACTCAATCAATATAATCATTTGAAAGTGGAGATCCAAAATCTGTACTCAAGATTTATGACCATGTTATTACTTTTTTCCCTAAATTTTCACCATCATGTCTACAGATTATATATCCTGCTGTCTGTGGGAGGTTTTCAGCTCTGTTTCAAAGTTCTCAAGAGAGTCTAGAGCTTGTTATTTCTATAGATTGCCTAACTTTTAAATCCTTCAAAACTTTTTAATTGGAACTCTCTGCAAGGATTACTCTACCTATACAAGTTGATAATATCTGTATCAAACAAATCAATTAAAAACTATGTTTGGAAGTAATTGTCAGGATTATAACCTGTTATTTTGTGACTGTGAGTTTTCCAGAACACATGTATTATAATCAAAGCTGCTAAGCTGCTAAGTCACTTCAGTCGTGTCCGACTCTGCGCGACCCCACAGACGGCAGCCCACCAGGCTCCCCCATCCCTGGGATTCTCCAGGCAAGAACACTGGAGTGGGTTGCAATTTCCTTCTCCAATGCATGAAAGTGAAAAGTGAAAGTGAAGTCACTCAGCCGTGTCCGACCCTTAGCGAACCCATGGACTGCAGCCTACCAGGCTCCTCTGTCCATAGGATTTTTCAGGCAAGAGTACTGGAGTGGGTTGCCATTTCCTTCTCCATATAATCAAAGCAATAAAACAATAATACATATTTTCCCTAACCTGATTTATAAAGTCTCATTCAGATCTATATTATCTTCAAAATAGCAAAGATATTTACTTCCTACTTTAGCATTGATATTTAATAATTCAAATACAGCATTTTATTCAGAATGTTCCGATTTCCTCACTTCAGTGTATTTTATAATTTAGCCTAAAACATTTGTTTGTTGCCAAATTGTAAATTTAAATGTACCTCATGAGTTCTCACACGATAAAATGGTAAGTAGCAATCCCTTAAGAATGATTAATCAGCAAATTTAGTGTGGACCTACCAGGTATAGGACAGAGTAACCTCACTATAGGAGATATACAAAAGTTGTAAGGAATCATTCCTGTACTAAAGAAGCTTTCTATCTACCTGGGATTACAGCTTATGAGAATGAAGCATTTAAACAGTAACATAAGAGAATATACATTTCAAATGAGTAATTTGTCATTAAGAACAATCCATGATAATTTTCCAGCCCTTTTTAATTTGAATATCTGAGGAAATGGGGTTAAACTGAGCTAGTGACTTTTAATGAGGCCTTACAGAGCCTTGAATACTTAATATGTGATCCAAAGGACCAGTGGTAAATGCATCACTGGAAGTTGGTTACAGACACAGAATCTCAGCCCTCAACTCAGATCTGGTAATCAGAAGCTTCATTTTCATTCCATTCCTTTTCAAAATCAACCATATGCCCTTTAAATTTGAGACTATTATGGAGGATGTATCCTTGAACTGAAAGAACAAAAAAGTAAGATGATAGTCATAAGCAGAATCAGACAGTGAAGGGCCCCAAAAGTTCAACTTAATTCATTTTTCTGTTTGTAGTGATCAAGTATGGAAAGCATTAGAAAACAGCCATAAGGAGAACCAGGCTTCCCAGGTAGGGCTAGTGGTCAAGAATTCGCCTGCAAGTACAGAAGACGAAAGAGACATGGGTTTGATTCCTGGATCAGGGAGATCCCCTAGAGGAGGGCATGGCAACCCACTCCAGTATTCTTGTCTGGAGAATCCCATGGACAGAGGAGCCTGGCAGGCTACAGTCCATAGGATCCCAGAGTCGGACACGACTGAAATGACTTAGCACACATCACATAAGGAGAACCATGACATCAATTAGGAAAACATAGCCTGAAGAAGACATACCATGTATTCTGGCAACTGTCCACGCAAATTCTTTTCTTCCATGAGGAAAAAGGGCTAAAGGTAACACTGTACGTGCACCCAAAGGAGAGAGAAGTGAATCCAGTCGGTTAGAGCCTGTGGTTCATTGAGCTGTGTCTTGCTAGTGGCCCTCAATTCTGTCCCTTGAAAGCATGAACTGGGGGACTTTTGTGGTGGTCCAGTAGTCAGTAATCTGCCTTGCAGTGCAGGTTTGATTCCTGATTGGGGAACTAAGATCCCACATCCCACACGTCACAGGGCCAGCTCGCACACCACAACTACTGAGCCTATGAGCCACAACAACTGGAGAGCCTGGGTACCACAAGGAAGAGCCCTCGTGATGCACTGAGAATCCTGCAGGCTGCAACTAAGATTCCATGAAGCCAAATAATTAAAATTTAAAAAAAAGCATGAATTGGCCTTGCTCTCCTTTCACTAGAGAACTATCTTGTAATTCTTGTTCTTGTGGAATAAACATACCAGAGCAGAGTTTGCATATCCCACCCACAGGAGGGTTGGGAAGGTAGGGAATGGCAATGAATCTAGAAACCTGTCCTCTGTTTTTTGTAAAAATGGGCAGGTGAGGCAGCCTCCTGGTCCTTACAAGGAAGCTTGTTGGTTAAGTAGCTTCTTGTTGGTGACCTAGATATCTGTTAACCAAGTAGATTCTTTTTTGGGCAAATAGATTCCAAAGATGCAAGATTTTTGACTGAGGACCAAAGTCCCAAGATCTAGATTCTTTAAGGAAAGTAAAAGGCCCTCCTCAACCCTAAGCACCAGAATTGGGGGTTTATAGAGAGGTTAACAATATACTTTTCAAACTAGGATAACTTTTATCCCAGGTAAAAGTTAGGTAAAAAGAAGGTAAAAAGAGAAAATTCCTTAAAACCACACCACGACAACAGATATAAACTAAGACTCTCCTGAACAAACCTGTGTTACCCTATAAATTACAGTGTGATTGCACATGAAACTGGTATAAAGTGCCCTAAAAACTCAGAATGATTTCACTCAGGAGTGAAATCTCTTTCACTCCTCAAAATACTATCTTGAGCCCCTAATTTCTTTATTAGTAGGCAGGCATGTACCTTCTTTAGAACCGTCCCTCCATCAACCAAAACCTCCAGTGTTCACACAGCCCAACCCACATATTCAATCAGGAAGAACACTGTAATCTGTGCATTGCTTCTTTCTGCTGTGTGTTTGGCCCCGTTGAAGCTGAGTTCTGCAAAATTCCAGAGTCATTGCCAATCCACCACGGAAATAATGACTTAAAAATCCTGATCCAGGTTCAGGCCACTGTCATTCTGCAAGGAAGCAGGAACCCACTTCTTCAGTATAAACGAGGGCAAGCCTGCCTCTCACTTGAGCTGGCAACACTTACAGGTCTTCGCTGTCAAAGTTTTGGTTGACAAAATGGTTATGGACTGGTTCAGTGTCAGGTAACCAGAGACCATGTTAGCTTCCTTCTCCAGGGTGTTGGACAGCTTGTCGTCTTATATTCTCCAAACACAACGTGTTATTCTTCTGAGAAGGTAATTCTCTGTGAATGAAAGATAGTTTACCTTGCTATTGAGGAACTTTTATATGTTGGAGGAAGATAAAGGTGGATGATACCTCTTATGATTCTAAAACCAAATTTTGGCACCTCTATTTGGAGAGATTCTCTTTAAATTATAAGCTAAATAAGTCCTAGGGATGCAATGTACAACATGACAACTGTAGCTGATGTGTGATATACTGCAAAATTGTTAAAGAGAGTTAATCTGAGAGTTCTTATCACAAGGAGAAAAAATTATTTTCTTTTATCCTCTTTCTCTTTCTTTTCCTTTTGTTATACCTATACAAGAAGATAAAGGTTAACTGAACCTGTTGTGGTAATCACTCACAATACATGTAAATCAAACCATCATACTGTATGCCTTAAACTTAAACAGTGATGCATGTCAATTATTTCTCAGTAAACCTGGAAAAGAATTTTTAAAAGAACTAGAAAAGCTCTTTTAAAAAAGCTTTAAAAATTCCAGAGAGAGAAGGTGTGAGCATTACTATTTTTATTTTCTCCTTTATTTAATAAAACTACACATTTTGCAAAAAGAAATAGTGCAAAATACATTTTTAAAAAGGTAAACTCTGACAGGATATTCTGCTATGCACAGATTAATAAAATTGAAATGTGTCTATTTGCCAAGTGGGTGTCATTGTGATTTAACAAAGACCTGGGGGAAAAGGTATTAACATTGTAGTTGGGGATGGAAATGTTTGAATACCAAGTAGAGCCATTTCCCAAGAAAAACTTTACTGGATTATGCTAAGTGAAATAAGTCAGACAGAGAAAGACAAACAATTTATGATATCACATGTGGAATTTAAAAAATACAGCTACTGAATATAACAATAAAGAAGCAGATTCACAGAATATAGAACAAACTAGCGGTTACCAGTTAGGAGAGGGAAGCAGGGAGGGACAGTATGGGGGTATGGGAAAAAGAGGTACAAACTATCGTGTGTAAAATAAGCTAAAAGGATATATTATACAATATAGAGAATATAGCAAATATTTTATGATAACTGTAAATGGAGTACAGCCTTTAAAAATTATGAATCCCTGTCTGTACACCTGTAACATATATCGACTATGTTTCAATAAAAAATTTTAAAAGGAATAATTGACCAAAAAACCCACTTTATTGAATCTAGAGACTGATTGGACTTTTTATGAGACCAAAAAATAAAATATGGAAAGAAAAAATAAAGTCAAGTGTGACACAAAATTTGAAGGCTGAGTGATGAAGATGAGAAGAAGAAAATAATACTGATAGAATGAAGTAGAAGTCAAGCAAATGTAGCTGCTTTAAGATAAAAATGACTCATTCACATTGAGAAATATTGGTTTTGTGCTTTTTAAGAGTATTTAAGAGTATTGAATGTTTTTAAGAACATTCAAGTATAAATGATTAATGGACAATTAGAAATTTTAAAAAATAGAGCATGGCCAAAAATTAGAAGTCAGTGTACAAAGTTGAGTCTTTTACTTCTCAGAGGATTATAACCTCATGGATCAGCTCATTAAGGGTAAATAAAGAGTGGGGTGAAAAAGATGTGTCATCAAAGAAATCAAAGAAAATACAGGCACCTCAAAGATACTGCAGATTCATAATAAAGCAAATATCACAATAGAGCAAATATCACAGTAAAGCAAATATCACAATAAAGCAAGTCACGTGAATATTTCTGTTTCCCAGTGCATATAAAAGTTATGTTTACACTATAGTCTCTTATTTGTGCAAGAACATTATTTTTAAAAAGTAATGCATATACCTCAATTAAAGAACACTCTTTTGCGAAAAAAAAAAAAACTAACCATCACCTTAGCCTTCAACAAGCTGTAATCTTTTTGCAGAAGTAACATCAAAGATCACAGATGACCATAACAAATATAATAATACTTTAAAAGCTTGAAGTAGCACAAGAATTACCAAACTGAGACCCAGAGACACAAAGTGAGCGATAAAAATTACTCGCTGCCCAGTTGCCACAAACCTTCAAGTTGTCAGAAACAAAATATCTGGGAAGCACAATAAAGCAAATCACAGTGAAATAAGGTATGCCTGTATGGTCAAAAAGACAGTCATGTATTGTTGACTTGGAAATGGAAATGAATATCAGAGTAACACTGAAATTTGTAAAGAGTAATAACATGAAAAACCTAAAGAGAAATTCAATGAGATGGAAGTCAACAGTATTAAATATCACGGAGAGATCAGAGGACACAAAGAGCCTAAAAATAAATCCTTAGATTTTATACAAAGGAAAAGATAGAAATGTTTACGTGCCAACTATGTACCAGGTGCTTTTACTTACATGAGATGTTTAAGAAGAAAAGGTTTATTGTGTCCCTGGATGTTGAGACCAGATAGAGAATGTTGGCAGGGACAGAACAGAACTGGTGTCTCCAGGGATGAGGAGCGTCAGCTAGAAGCTCTTGCCATCTCCACTTGCTTGCAAGCAGGGAGGGAGAAACCTATAGGGAGAGAAACTGGAAGGGGTTATGATAGAAGCTAAGTGACTGCAATGGTAAATGTTGAAAAAAGTGCCGTTTTATCATTATTAGCAATAATTAGTCATTTTATATTCTCTATCAAAGAGATCATTTTGCTTAATTATACAGAGAGTGAGTCTGTTTCTGTATCAGCTCTCCTTGTCTCCCTGCCCTTTGCTTTTATGGGTTTTCATTCTTAAAAACGAAGTCTTTTTCATTCTACTATACCCTTGAAATTTTGAGTAATCAGCCTAATTGTTGACCTGATCTTACATTTATAAATTATATTAAAAAATCCACCAGGGAATTGAAAACCTCCCGTAAAAATCAACTAGATATTGCTCACATAGCTTATTATTTTAAAAAAGTTAAGTTTTATCTCATAGCAATGATATCCCTGCTTCTCTCAAATCATTTTGGCTCATTAGACATTGATGTATTCTAAAAATTATATAAATGTATCCGTGAAGTTGAATAACTACCAAAAAGCAATTTCCTCATTTTTTGCATTACTGAACTCTTCCTTCCAAATACTAAGTATCATAAGGCAATATTCTAAACTGGCAGTTTATTCCCTGTGTTCAGAGTATTATTGTCTATCTAAACCAAAAGACATGTTCCTTCTAGTCTTCATCATTCCTCTAAGCACCAGCAACCCAGTTCTCTAGAATTGAAAACCAGTCTTAGACGCAGCAGCTGTTCCCTTGACATCTCTCAGTTAACCTCCCATGCCTAAATGTCCCTTGGGTAAGATAAAATTTCAGTGTGATAACATATCATTTTCTCTTACAATTAAATCCTAGACAGGCAGATACAATAGCAACTTCATCTCCTGCAGAACAGCTCGCCACTTTCGGGTGATGGTTACTGAGTTACTTCCCCAGAAATAAAAAGCAAATACTGTCCAATGAATCACGCATGAGCATTTCCCTATTACATATGAAAGGAGGTAAGTGGGCTGAGCAGAAGAAAAGAAACTGCTATTGATTTCACTGCCACATCAAAGAGAAAGCAGAGCAAAATTCAGTCATCAACAACCACAAACCAATCTGGCCTTGGTTGAGCAATAAAACTAAAAATAACTGAAAATAATAAAATTATTTGAGCAGTGTCAATACATATGCATTAAATTTAAATTCATGCTGACTTCTCTGACTTATAAAAGACGAAAATGCAAGTGAACAATTCTGAAAGTATTTCAGAATACCCTATAGCTATTTCTTATAAGCTTATTGAAACAATCTCACGAGCTATTGATGAACGTGAAACTGCTTAGAAAATTATAAAGTGCTATGTAAATGTTAATCTTAGCATTCAAAAATCCAAGATAGTATTTGGTTGTTACTACCAGCCATAATTTATTGGTTGTAAAATCCACTCTAATAAATATTAAAATGTTTGAAGGTGTTTACATTGATATCCATAATGTTTATCTATAAAATTAACTTCAGAAATCTTCTGTTTAATGATTAAGAATAAGCAGATGTCAGTTGTGGTATATTACTATTTAGAAACTGGTAAATCTAGAAATATTCTAGGAATACAAATTTCAAAGAAAATTTTTTCTTCTCATCATTACAAAATTATTCATCAAATGTTATGCAATGTCTGAAAAGAAAAAACCCTTTGTTACAATCTCCCTATTATGTCTTTTCTGAAGTATTAATGTCAAATAATTATAAGGTTCCTTTGTATTCTTCTTCAGCAACACAAATCATAGGCAAAGGCTTCAAAATACTTTAAAGAAGTGCTTCTCAGATTTAATGTGCATACAGATCACCTAGAGATCTTATTAAAATGCAGATTCTGACTCAGTAGGTCTGAACTGAGGCCTGAGGGCCTGAGATTCTGCATTTCTAATAAGTTCCCAACTGATGTCAGTGCTGCTGGTTAAGGGCCATACTTTAAGCCCAAAAAATATTATCAAGTTTGGGTGTTGTATTTGTTAGGGTTCTGCAGAGAAATAGAACCATGTTATTCTATATACAGATGAGAGAGAGAGGAAGAGAGATTGATTTATTATAAGGAACTGGTTCACTCAATTATAGGGCTTAGAAGTCCCAAGATCTTCAATTAGCAGCTGGAGACCTAGGAGAACCAATGGTTTAGATCCAGCCAGTCCAAAAGCCTGCATGCTGAGACCCAAGAAGAGGCAATGTTTCAGTTCAGGTCCAAAATCAGGAAAAGACTGATGTACCAGCTCAAGCAGTAAGGCGGGAGCAGTTCCCTCTTACCAGCAGGAGGGTCAGCCTTTTCATTCTATTCAAGATTTCGACTGCTGGAGGAGGGCCAAGCATGGTAGGGAAGCAAAGCTGCTATACTCCAAATCCAAAAGTTAGACATTGAAAAACACTCTCAGACACACCCAGAACGACATCTGACCAAATATTTGAGTTCCCCATAGGCCCGTCAAGCTGACACATAAAATGAACCATCTCAAGTGCTATTGCTACTCTAATACACATGTTATTTTTCTTTATTTCAATCAAATCTTAATAATCTAATTAAAATAATTCCAAAGAACTTATTTGAAACCCCTAATTTATTATGAGCTTGATCCATAATAAGTGAAGGAGACAAGTAGTGTTGATTGATTGTATGAACTACCTTTAGAGGTAATAAAAATAATCCATCTTAATTAAAGAAGGCAATATTTATCTCAAAAATACAATTTTAAAAGTAAAGATTGGCCTATATTGCCTGTCTTTCTCAAAATTGTTATGCAGAGAGCTCAGCCCAGTGCTCTGTGACAACCTAGAGGGGTAGGATTTGGTGGGAGATGGGAGGGAGGTTCAAGGGGGAGAGAACATATGTATACCTATGGCTGCTTCATTCTGATATATGGCAGAAACCAGCACAATACTGTAAAGCAATTATCCTTCAATAAAATATTTTAAAAACTGTGTAATGGATAACTCTGGTCAATGTTATGTGGCAACCTGGACAGGAGAGGAGTTTGGGGGAGAATGTGTACATGTGCCTGTACAGCCACAAGCCCCTTTGCTGTTCGCCTGAAACTATCACAGCATTGTTAATCTGCTATGTATGTATGTACGTACTTAGTCACTCAGTCATGTCTGACTCTTTGAGACCCCGTGAACCGTAACCCACCAGGCTCCTCTGTCCATGGGATTCTCCAGGCAAGAATACTGGAGTGGGCTGCCATGCCCTCTTCCAAGGGATCTTCCCAACCCAGGGATTGAACTCAGGTCTCCCGCATTGCAGGTGGATTCTTCACTGTCTGAGCCACCAGGGAAGCTATACTCCAATATGAAAAATACAAAATTAAGTAATCCTAAACATAAGTTTTATAGGAAAAAGGAAGGGTTATCATAAACTGTATGCAAAAATTAAACCACCTCCTTTACTGTAAAACTTTTTAGAGTCTTTAAAATGCTAATTATTGGCATCTCTGCATGCCAATAAGCAGTGTATTATATATACTCCTATATAGGCCAAGACGGAAATGTGTCATATTTCATGGAATCTAAAATGGCATTCTAATGTTAAGACATATCAATTTAGGTACCACTAAAGAGGAAATAATGACACCAATTTAGTATGACACAGTGTTTTGTGAGTCACCTGATTTTGTAAATGCTTATGGACCAAGATCTTGTAGATATACCTAAATTTAATCACCCACCTACATATATAAAAAGGAAAATATAAGTAAAGATCATCTATTACAGCATTAACAAAATTTCTTCACATTCAGTCTGACTCTTCTGAATCACTTTTCAACTGATTTTCACTACCATTTTTCCATATAATATTTCCCTCTGTGACATCTAGAAGCACTGATGATGCAATAGTTTTTAAGTATGTTTCAATATTGTCTCTAGAATATTCTTCCAAGCCACTTATACCTATTTTGGAAGTTTTGATGTTGGCACATTTTGGATTAGATGTCAAAGAAAGTTTCAGAAACCAGTCAAGGATTCAAATGGTTTGCAAATTGACTTAAATGTCCAGAGGTTTTCATTTTCCAGTTTGGTACCAGGAGTAAAAGTTCACCCACGTGTAGGCAAGAATAACTATACCACAACTGCTACTTGGCCAACACCATTTGTAAGATATATCTTGAATTAAGAGATGTTAAAATTGAAAACATACACACATTTCATCTTAAAATCAATGGCAATATCATTATTCCTAAACATGTTCAACCACAGAAGAAACCTTCACTTTTTAAAGAACTGTCTCAAGGTACTAGCATTTCCTGAATCTTATTTTTTAAAAGTACTGCCTTAAATGTATTCCTTCTCTACATTATGTTACCCTTTGGCATAAATTGATTTAAACAATTTACTTTTTTCTTATACAACCCTTCTGAACAAAGATTATGCCTATTGCTTCTCCTCTCTGCCCTCCCCACAGTGTCTAGGAAACCTTTCATTACACTTCAGTGAAAGTAAAAGCGTTAGTCGCTCATCCATGTCCGACTCTTTGGGACTCCATGGACTATAGCCTTCCAGGCTTCTCTGTCCATGGAATTCTCCAAGCAAGCATATTGGAATGGGTAGCCACTTCCTTCTCCAGGGGATCTTCCTGACCTGGGGATCAAACCAGGTCTCCTGCATTGCAAGCAGATTCTTTACAGTATGAGCCACAAAGTGGTCAACAAAAGTTCTAAGATGAAGGTCCAGGACTGTGAGCATCATGGAAGTTTTCCCAGCCTGCTTCCAAAACAATTTTAATTATGTTCTGTCTTGTGACTAAAACTTTCTTTCTAAAATGTCTATCAAAGAATTTCCTGCCTTTTAATCTCATATTAACAGAGGCATATCTCAGAGATGTTGAAGGTTCAGTTCCAAACCACTGAAATGAAGCAAATATCACAATAAAGTGAGCTACACAAATTTTGGTTTTCAAGTGCATATAAAAGTCATGTGTACACTATACTGTAGTCTATTGTGTAATAGCATTATATCTAAAAAAAGTATATACTTCAAAAATTCTTTATTGCTAGGAAATGTCAAAATAGTTACAATAGTGACATCAAAAGTCACTGATCAGAGATCACCATAACAAATATAATAATTGTGAGAAAGATTAAAATGTTGCAAAGATTACTAAAATGAGACACAGAGACAGGAAGTAAGCAAATGCTGTTTGGAAATATGGCACCAATAGACTTGCTCAATCAAGCCCTCAATTTTTAAAAAATACAGTCCCTGCAAAGTATAGTAAGATGATGTAAACCTGTATCCACTTTTCCTGATCTCTTCAGTGATCATTATCACCCTGTTCTAATGGGCTGGAGTTTGCAGACACTTTGTCACTGAATAAGGATGAAAAAAATCTGAGTTCTGACCATAGCGCTGCCATTTGCTGGCGGAGCACAATGCTCCTCCGGTCTTCAGTTTTCTCACAAGTCCGAAAAAGATAACACTTGTCCAGCTAGCTTCACAGGGCTGTTTAATAATAATTAGAAAAAATACATAGCAAAACCACCTTAAAGGCTACATAGTGCTGTCTCTGCTTTTATTACACATTACACATATTATTTATTTATTACACATTTTATTACACATTTTTATTACACATTAAAATTCTGTGCAATATTCGATTTGGCTTCAGTTTTGTTATTCATCTGACATAAAGTATACGCTCCCCAGAGAAACTTTATGAATACTTTCAGAGTATCCTTGCCACTGAAAAACATCATTAAACAGTAATAGCCATGAAATTTCCAAGAACTATTCTATTTGAGATAATAATCATAAACATACAAAATGGAGTCTCCTGTGGCTCAGTGCATCCATTCATTGTGAACTTCCTGACGGTATTAATTAAAAATCAAAGGTTTGCTTTTGTTTCCACTAAATAAATATAAGGATAATAATAATGAAAGCCTCTCCATTACTATTAAAGAACCCAAAGTATAAAATTCTTTGACCAACATTATCTCATTGGAATCATATAATGCTCGGGCAGGTCTTAGTGCCATCATGTTTTACAGATGAGAAAACTAAAAAGCTCCAAGAGGTTTACTGCCTGGGGTAAACTGTCTAACAAATTCATGGCAGAGCTAAGGTTTGAATCTCACAATGTGAGGCTTTCTCATACATTAGGATTTCTCAGTCTTAGGATGGATAATTCTTTGTTTGGGGATGGGGGCTGTCCTCTGTATTGCAGAATGTTTTGCAGCATCCCTGGCTCCTCCCACTAGAAACAAGTAGCGCCCCGCCCACAGTTATGACAGCAAAGATGTTGCCGTGTGTCTTTTACGGGCAAAATCACCACCGCGTGAAAACCTGTCACATCCCATGCCAACTTAATACATTTTCAAATAATACTCACAAGCTTAATAATATTACCGTAGGTAGATAACAATGATAACGTGGAATCAGAGGGTATTTGCTTTCCTGTGTTTGCCATAACAAATGATCACAAACTTGATGGCTTGAAATAAGAGAGTTTTCTGCAGTTCTGGAGGCCAGTAGTCAGAAATAAAGGTTTTGGTGGAGCCACATTCCCTCTGAAAGCTTTAGAGAAGAATCCTTCTCGGCCTCTCCCAGCTCCTGGTGACTCCAGGTGTTCCTTGGCTTGCGGCTGTGCTGTGCTGTGCTTAGTGGCTCAGTTGTATCCGATTCTTTGTGACCCCATGAACCCCATGCGACCCTGCCATGGCTCCTCTGTCCATGGGCATTTTCCAGGCAAGAATACTGGAGTGGGTTGCCATGCCTTCCTCCAGGGGATCTTCCCAACCCAAGTCTCCTGCATTGCAGGCAGATTCTTTACCCAGGGAAGCCCAAGAATACTGGAATGGGTAGCCTATCCCTTTTCCAGGGGAACTTCCCAACCCAGGAATCGAACCGGGGTCTCCTACATTGCAGTTGGATTCTTAACCAGCTGAGCTACTAGGGAAGCCCTGGCATATGGCTGCTGCTGCTGCTCAGTGGATTCAGTAGTGTCCTGCTCTGTATGACCCTATGGATTGCAGCCTGCCAGGCTCCAGGCAAGCATACTGAAGTGGGTTGCCATGCCCTCCTCCAGGGGATCTTGATGACCTAGGGATTGAGTCTCCTTCATTGCAGGCAGATTCTTCACCACTGTGCCACCAGGGAAGCCCTAGCTCATGGCCATCTCATTCCAGTCTCTGCCTTCATCTTCCCATGGTCTTCTCTGCGTCCTATCCTCTTCTGTTTTCTATAGGACTCCTGTCTTTGGATTTAGAGTCCACAAGGTAATCCAGAATGATCTCACGATCTTTAACTTAATTACATTTGCAAAGTCCTCTTTTGCAAATGAGGTCTCATTCAAAGGTTCTGGGGGGTGTATCTTTCAGGGGCTTCCCATTCTACTCACTTCACAGATTATATTTTTCTCTAAGAATTTAAAACACTTTCTTAATAATCTATCATCTCGTTAATTTTGCAAATGCTCTAGAAAATGGAGAGACAGAGAGAGGTAAGAATTAGGGGCAAGTTTGCTAAAGTCGGTGAGTTACAGATTTATTAAAATAATCTTCTAATCCACTTTCAGGGCCTTCCCTACTGGATCTATCCCAGGATGGTGAGAGAAACAGTTGAATTGCATCCTGCTTTATGAATCATACAATTTTCAGTTTAGTTCCAATGGGAAATAGAAAAGCAAAAGAGAACACAGCTGGACTTTCAGATCCTTTTCTTGGTTTTTAAAAGATTAGCTGTAAATTTCTTAAATGAACAAGATTTCTGGAACCTGATGAAAGAAAACAAACATGGAGCCCCATTTAATAAAACTTTTCAATGTGTAAGCATCCTTTAAATCCATCCCTGTATATTTCATGTTAATTTTTTTAAAA
This sequence comes from Giraffa tippelskirchi, assembly GCF_054371585.1. Classification (NCBI taxonomy): domain Eukaryota; kingdom Metazoa; phylum Chordata; class Mammalia; order Artiodactyla; family Giraffidae; genus Giraffa; species Giraffa tippelskirchi. Next base: position 109,385,909 of record NC_137278.1, on the reverse strand, counting down.
GTCTGTGGTTATAGAATCAGGAAGAGAAATACAGAGCATTAGCTTTCATAATGTATGATATTAATCACACTCTCATATACTGAGACTGATTCTGAAAAAAAAAAAACAACTATGAGATCATGCTGATTTAGCAGAGCTTGGTCACAGGGCGGTCTGCTGATCTCCCTAAAACATTGCATTTCTTTCTTTGATACCTCTGCATTTCCATTTTAAGTGATGTTGTCATTTTAACCAGAGTATCCAGTAAGTTATGAATCACCAGCAGACACCAAATGACTGAGTTATGGAATTACAACCATGACTTATATACAAAGTCTTTTAAAATATAATATATCATGCAAGTCCCTTCTTGGTTTCTCTTGCAATAGTCACACTCTTTCTTCTAAAGATTAGCAGAAAGATGTCCAGTCACTTACTCATTTTTTCTGACCTCCATTTATAACTGTAATTCACCAAAATTGTACCCCTATTATATTCTTTGTTGCATGCCCTACATTTTATTTGAACATTTTTGATTTATTCACAAGATTTAATTAAAAATAAAACACAGAAAATGGGGATATAGGATGCAAAGTAAATTTTCTAGCAAGCCCAGTTCTCTGCCCTAGTCCTCTTAGGCAATCAGTTTTGGTATTTTGCCAGAAATACTTCACATATACTCAATTCTCCTTTTAAAGAGAGCCTTTCCTACTAAAGCACAAATGATTCTTTCTTAATGATAGGGTTCTAACATTTTTGTTTTAGACCATAGTCTCTGACAGGATTAACTCTAACCTGCCCCAAACCTTCTGAGCGGATTAAGTCAAGTCTTTAGATTCTGTAGGCTGCATCTTACAATGTGGAAAAAGAAGAGTGTATATTAAAATATCTTGGTAATGAATAATCCTCAGCAAGTGCTACCCTTAATAGTATGTGTACCATAATCAGCACCCTCAAACTTTATCCTATGAGGGGCCCTTAATGTTATTGTCTTAAAATCAAATTTCAAATGACAAATCTATTGCTTCAAAAACAAAATATCCCCAGGTTTCTCCATTACATATTCCCAGAGATCACTAAACCCTTATATTTACTTTGATTCTTCTTTTAAGTGTTGAAGTTGTTAATGGGCTTATCTTTTAAGGAAAAAATCTAGAGGTACAGATAAGCCAGATTTCGATTTATGCTATAGCATAAAAACATACACACACACTACAACTACAGAAGCTGACATAGGCTTGAAAAAATTAGGCAAGATTTAAAGCAGGTGGAAGTTTAGCTTTAACTCAATATCCTGAACAGCATAAGAACTACAGCTACAGCTTTTCTGTGCTTTCTGCTACAGATTTATTATAAAAAGGAGCATGAGAGGGCCTAGTGAATGTTTTATAATATTGTCAAGTTGTCTGAAGCCTAAGAATTCTGTAAACCCATGAGTGTCGAGCAGAGATGGGCCAGCAGGGTGGGTATGGTTAAAAGATGGGGCATGTTTCTGACTCCAGTCATCCACCCTCCACCACACACATAACACAGACATTTTTAGTCAGAACTTTCAAGAAGTAGATATCAAGACAGAATGACATAGTTAAGAAATTTATTAGAGATCCACCTATAAGAGAAAATGGGGAAGGCAGTAAAACCTTGATGCAGGTCTGCCTGAGTGGAGAAAGAGGGGATGGAAGGAAGGGAGGAAGGCTGCAGTTACTCTACAGTAACTTCTAAGAGAAGTTTAGCAGAGCCATGAGAGGTAGGGGTGGGGGAGAATAGGAAGGACCTCAAGCCAAAGTCACCTGTCAGAGGAGTCCCACATCTCCTGGGGGTTCCTGCTAAATCGCTTTATTGGTATACAATTCTGTGCAACCCTATAGACTGCAGCCCACTAGGCTCCTCTGTCCAGGGGATTCTCCAGGCAAGAATACTGGAGTGGGTTGCTGTGCCCTTCTCCAGGGGATCTTCCCTACCCAGAGATGGAACGGGTGTCTCTTATGTCTCCTGCATTGGCAGGCAGGTTCTTTACCACTAGCGCCATCTGGGAAGGCCTACCTTAGTATCCTAGGAGAGCTCAATCATTGGCTGAGAGCAGGCTGTGGGAGGCGTGGCCTGAGCACAAACTTGGGGATGACCATCAGAGCTCCACCTCTGGGGCCCTCTGTCGATTATGCTCCCTGTAATAACATTCTAGTAAAGTAATGCTTAAAATTCTCCAAGCCAGGCTTGAGCAATACGTGAACTGTGAATTCCAGATGTTCAAGCTGGTTTTAGAAAAGGCAGAGGAACCAGAGATCAAATTGCCAAAATCCGATGGATCATAAAAAAGCAAGAGAGTTCCAGAAAAACATCTATTTCTTCTTTATTGACTATGCCAAAGCCTTTGACTGTGTGGATCACAATAAACTGTGGAAAATTCTGAAAGAGATGGGAATACCAGACCACCTGACCTGCCTCTTGAGAAACCTGTATGCAGGTCAGAAAGCAACAGTTAGAACTGGACATGGAACAACGGACTGGTTCCAAATAGGAAAAGGAGTACATCAAGGCTGTATATTGTCACCCTGCTTATTTAACTTATATGCAGAGTACATCATTTAACTTATATGCAGAGTACATCATGAGAAACGGTGGGCTGGAGGAAGCACAAGCTGGAATCAAGATTGCCGGGAGAAATATCAATAACCTCAGATATGCAGATGACACCACCCTTATGGCAGAAAGTGAAGAAGAACTAAAGAGCCTCTTGATGAAAGTGAAAGAGGAGTGAAAAAGTTGGCTTAAAGCTCAACATTCAGAAAACTAAGATCATGGCATTCGGTCCCATCAGTTCATAGCAAATAGATGGGGAAACAGTGGAAACATTGGCTGACTTTATTTTTCTGGGCTCCAAAATCACAGAAGATGGTGATTGCAACCATGAAATTAAAAGATGCTTACTTCTTGGAAGTAAAGTTATGACCAACGTAGATAGCATATAGAAAAGCAGAGACATTACTTTGTCAACAAAGGTCCGTCTAGTCAAGGCTATGGTTTTTCCAGTGGTCATGTATGGATGTGAGGGTTGGACTATAAAGAAAGCTTAGCACTGAAAAATTGATGCTTTTGAACTGTGGTGTTGGAGAAGACTCTTGAGAGTCCATTGGACTGCAAGGAGATCCAACCAGTCCATCCTAAAGGAGATCAGTCCTGAATATTCATTGGAAGGACTGATGCTGAAGCTGAAACTCCAATACTTTGGCCACCTGATGCAAAGAACTGACTCATTTGAAAAGACCCTGATGCTGGGAGAGATTGAAGGCAGGAAGAGAAGGGGAAGACAGAGGATGAGATGGTTGGATGGCATCACTGACTCAATGGACATGGGTTTGGGTGGACTCCGGGAGTTGGTGATGGACAGGGAGGCCTGGCGTGCTGCGCTTCATGGGGTCGCAAACAGTCGGAGATGACTGAGCGACTGAACTGAACTGAACTGTAATTGATGATCTGAGGATCTTATTCTCCTGGTGGACACGCACCATCTCAGAGGAGACCTATCACTGCAAATACATTTTAGGCTGATCTTTAGTGCCTGGAGAATTTCAGGGACAGAGGAGCCTGGTGGGCTACAGTCCATGGGGTTGCTATTGAGTGACTCAGATGCTATTGAGTGACTACACTTCACACTTTTAGAGCCATGCACTTCTTAAATTGAAAGTTTTGTTTTGAGAGTCTCAGCATGATGACCTTCGACAGAAATGTTTCTATTCCAAACTTGCCCTTGGTCAACAAAGCAACTGACATAAACTAATACACACCAAGAAGGGAATGATCACTATGCTTCCTGCTTAACCCTTCTTTAACTCACCAAGTTGATCTAACTCTCCAAGTTGAATGGATCTTTAATTGGTGGATTTATTTTTATTTAGGTAAATTTTACATACATACATTATGTAAAATACACAGGTCTTAAGAGCAAAATCTGAAGAGATTTGATATTATGTACACTCATATAACCACCACTCTAGTGAAGATTTAGACCACAACAGAAAGTTTCCACATGTTACTTTCCATTCAATTCTAACCTTCCCATAAACAACCACTGTTCTATCACTAGAGATTAGTTTCGGCTGTTTTTCAAATTCATATAAAGAGTCATACAGTATATACTTTTTTGGTGTCTGGCATCTTCCACCTTGTGTAGTATTTTTGAAGTTTATCCATGTTGTTGCAGTTGCATTCAGCTGTTCATTATTTTTTTTTTTTAATAAATTTATTTATTTTAGTTGGAGGCTAATTACTTTACAATATTGTAGTGGTTTTTGCCATACATTGACATGAATCAGCCATGGGTTTACATGTGTTGCCAATCCCGAATTCCCCTCCCACCTCCCTCCCCATCCCATCCCTCTGGGTCATCCCATTGCCCCAGCCCTGAGCATTTGTCTCATGCATCAAATATGGAATGGTGTTCTGTTTCACATATGATAATATACATGTTTCAATGCTATTCTCTCAGAATGTCCCACCCTCACCTTCTCGCACAGAGTCCGTAAGAATGTTCTATGCATCTGTGCCTCTTATTCTGTCTCACATATAGGGTTATCGTTACCATCTTTCAAATTCCATATATATGCATTAGTATACTGTATTGGTGTTTTTCTTTCTGGCTTACTTCACTCTGTATAATGGGCTCCAGTTTCATCCATCTCAATAGAACTGATTCAAATGTATTCTTTTTAATGGCTGAGTAATATTCCATTGTGTCTATATGTACCACAGCTTCCTTATCCATTCGTCTGCTGATGGACATCTAGGTTGCTTCCATGTCCTGGCTATTGTAAACAGTGCTGCGATGAACATTGGGGTACACGCGTCTCTTTCAATTCTGGTTTCCTCGGTGTGTATGCCCAGCAGTGGGATTCCTGGGTCATATGGCAGTTCTATTCCCAGCTTTTTAAGAAATCTCCACACTGTTCTCCATAGTGGCTGTACTAGTTTGCATTCCTACCAACAGTGTAAGAGGGTTCCCTTTTCTCCACACCCTCTCCAGCATTTATTGCTTGTAGACTTTTGGATAGCAGCCATTCTGACTGGTGTGAAATGGTACCTCATTGTGGTTTTGATTTGCATTTCTCTAATAATGAGTGATGTTGAGCATCTTTTCATGTGTTTACTAGCCATCTGTATGTCTTCTTTGGAGAAATGTCTGTTTAGTTCTTTGGCCCATTTTTCGATTGGGTCGTTTATTTTTCTGGAAATCAGCTGCAGGAGTTGCTTTATATTTTTGAGATTAATTGTTTGTCTGTTGCTTCATTTGCTATTATTTTCTCCCATTCTGAAGGCTGTCTTTTCACCTTGCTTATAGTTTCCTTTGTTGTGCAAAAGCTTTTAATTTTAATTAGGTCTCATTTGTTTATTTTTGCTTTTATTTCCAATATTCTGGGAGGTGGGTCATGGAGGATCCTGCTGTGATTTATGTCGGAGAGTGTTTTGCCTATGTTTTCCTCTAGGAGTTTTATAGTTTCTGGTCTTACATTGAGATCTTTAATCCATTTTGAGTTTATTTTTGTGTATGGTGTTAGAAAGTGTTCTAGTTTCATTCTTTTACAAGTGGTTGACCAGTTTTCCCAGCACCACTTGTTAAAGAGATTGTCTTTTCTCCATTGTATATTCTTGCCTCCTTTGTCCAAGATAAGGTGTCCATAGGTGCATGGATTTATCTCTGGGCTTTCTATTTTGTTCCATGGATCTATATTTCTATCTTTGTGCCAGTACCATACTGTCTTGATGACTGTGGCTTTGTAGTAGAGCCTGAAGTCAGGCAGGTTGATTCCTCCAGTTCCATTCTTCTTTCTCAAGATTGCTTTGGCTATTCGAGGTTTCTTATATTTCCATACAAATTGTGAAATGATTTGTTCTAGTTCTGTGAAAAGTACCGTTGGTAGCTTGATAGGGATTGCATTGAATCTATAGATTGCTTGGGGTAGTATACTCATTTTCACTATATTAATTCTTCCAATCCATGAACACGGTATATTTCTCCATCTGTTTGTGTCCTCTTTGATTTCTTTCATCAGTGTTTTATAGTTTTCTATATATAAGTCTTTTGTTTCTTTAGGTAGATATATTCCTAAGTATTTTATTCTTTTTGTTGCAATCGTGAATGGTATTGTTTCCTTAATTTCTCTTTCTGTTTTCTCATTATTGGTGTATAGGAATGCAAGGGATTTCTATGTGTTAATTTTATATCCTGCAACTTTGCTATATTCATTGATTAGCTCTAGTAATTTTCTGGTAGAATCTTTAGGGTTTTCTGTGTAGAGGATCATGTCATCTGTAAACAGTGAGAGTTTTACTTCTTCTTTTCCTATCTGTATTCCTTTTATTTCTTTTTCAGCTCTGATTGCTGTGGCCAAAACTTCCCAAACTATGTTGAGTAGTAGTGGTGAAAGTGGGCACCCTTGTCTTATTCCTGACTTTAGGGGAAATGCTTTCAATTTTTCACCATTGAGGATAATGTTTGCTGTGGGTTTGTCATATATAGCTTTTATTATGTTGAGGTAGTTCCTTCTATTCCTGCTTTCTGGAGGGTTTTTATCATAAATGGATGTTGAATTTTGTCAAAGGCTTTTTCTGCATCTATTGAGATAATCATATGGTTTTTATCTTTCAATTTGTTAATGTGGTGTATCACATTGATTGATTTGCGGATGTTAAAGAAACCTTGCATTCCTGGGATAAAGCCCACTTGGTCATGATGTATAATCTTTTTAATATGATGTTGGATTCTGTTTGCTAGAATTTTATGAAGGATTTTTGCACCCATGTTCATCAGTGATATTGGCCTAGAGTTTTCTATTTTTGTGGCATCTTTGTCTGGTTTTGGAATTAGGGTGATGGTGGCCTCATAGAATGAGTTTGGAAGTTTACCATCTTCTGCAATTTTCTGGAAGAGTTTGAGTAAGATAGGTGTTAGTTCTGTAAATTTTTGGTAGAATTCAGCTGTGAAGCCGTCTGGTCCTGGGCTTTTGTTTGTTGGAAGATTTCAGATTACAGTTTCAATTTTCTTGCTTGTGATGGGTCTGTTAAGATCTTCTATTGCTTCCTGGTTCAGTTTTGGAAAGTTATACTTTTCTAAGAATTTGTCCATTTCTTTCAAGTTGTCCATTTTATTGGCATATAGCTGTTGGTAGTAGTCTCTTATGATCCTTTGTATTTCTGTGGAGTCTGTTGTGATCTCTCCATTTTCATTTCTAATTTTGTTGATCTGATTCTTCTCCCTTTGTTTCTTGATGAGTCTGGCTAATGGTTTGTCAATTTTGTTTATCTTCTCGAAAAACCAGCTTTTAGTTTTGTTTATTTTTGCTATGGTCTCTTTTGTTTCTTTTGCATTTATTTCTGCCCTAATTTTTAAGATTTCTTTCCTTCTACTGATCCTGGGGTTCTTCATTTCTTCCTTCTCTAGTTGCTTTAGGTGTAGAGTTAGGTTATTTATTTGATTTTTTTCTTGTTTCTTGAGGTACGCCTGTATTGCTATGAACCTTCCCCTTAGCATTGCTTTTACAGTGTCCCATAGGTTTTGGGTTGTTGTGTTTTCATTTTCATTCGTTTCTATGCATATTTTGATTTTTATTTTGATTTCTTCTGTGATTTGTTGGTTATTCAGAAGCGTGTTGTTTAACCTCCATATGTTGGAATTTTTAATAGTTTTTTTCCTGTAATTGAGGTCTAATCTTACTGCATTGTGGTCAGAGAAGATGGCTGGGATGATTTCAATTTTTTTGAATTTACCAAGGCTAGATTTATAGCCCAGGATGTGATCTATCCTGGAGAAAGTTCCGTGTGCACTTGAGAAAAAGGTGAAATTGATTGTTTTGGGATGGAAAGTCTTGTAAATATCAATTAAATCTAACTCGTCTATTGTATCATTTAAAGTTTGTGTTTCCTTGTTAATTTTCTGTTTAGTTGATCTATCCATATGTGTGAGTGGAGTATTAAAGTCTCCCACTATTATTGTGTTATTGTTAATTTCCCCTTTCATACTTGTTAATATTTGCCTTATATATTGTGGTGCTCCTGTGTTGGTTGGGTGCATATATATTTGTAATTGTTATATCTTCTTCTTGGGTTGATCCTTTGATCATTATGTAGTGTCCTTCTTTGTCTCTTTTCACAGCCTTTATTTTAAAGTCTATTTTATCTGAAATGAGTATTGTGACTCCTGCTTTCTTTTGGTCTCCGTTTACATGAAATATGTTTTTCCATCCCTTCACTTTCAGTCTGTATGTGTCCCTTGTTTTGAGGTGGGTCTCTTGTAGACAGCATATATAGGGGTCTTGTTTTTGTATCCATTCAGCCAGCCTTTGTCTTTTGGTTGGGGCATTCAACCCATTTACATTTAAGGTAATTATTGATAAGTATGGTCCTGTTGCCATTTACTTTGTTGTTTTGAGTTCGTGTTTAAACATCCTTTCTGTGTTTCCTGCTTAGAGAAGATCATTTAGCATTTGTTGGAGAGCTGGTTTGGTGGTGCTGAATTCCCTCAGCTTTTGCTTGTCTGTAAAGCTTTTGAATTCTCCTTCATATCTGAATGAGATCCTTGCTGGGTACAGTAATCTGGGTTGTAGATTATTCTCTTTCATTACTTTAAGTATGTCCTGCCATTCCCTTCTAGCCTAAAGAGTTTCTATTGAAAGATCAGCTGTTATCCTTATGGGGATCCCCTTGTGTGTTATTTGTTGTTTTTCCCTTGCTGCTTTTAATATTTATTCTTTGTGTTTGATCTTTGTTAATTTGATTAATATGTGTCTTGGGGTGTTTCACCTTGGGTTTATCCTGTTTGGGACTCTCTGGGTTTCTTGGACTTCTGTGACTGTTTCCTTCCACATTTTAGGGCAATTTTCAACTATTATCTCCTCGAGTATTTTTTCATGACCTTTCCTTTTATCTTCTTCTTCTGGGACTCCTGTGATTCGAATGTTGTGGCGTTTCATATTGTCCCAGAGGTCCCTGAGGTTTTCCTCATTTCTTTTGGTTCTTTTTTTCTTTTTTCCTCTCTGCTTCGTTTATTTCCACCATTCTATCTTCTACCTCACTTATCCTATCTTCTGCCTCCGTTATTCTACTGTTGGTTCCCTCCAGAGTGTCTTTTATCTCCTTTATTTCATTATTCATTCTATATTGACTCCTTTTTATTTCTTCTAGGTCCTGGATAAACATTTCTTGCATCTTCTCAATCCTCGTCTCCAGGCTTTTTATCTGTAACTCCATTTTGTTTTCAAGATTTTAGATCATTTTTATTATCATTATTCTAAATTCTTTTTCAGATAGATTCCCTATCTCCTCCTCTTTGGTTTGGTTTGGTGAGCATTTCTCATTTTCCTTTACTTGCTGAGTATTTCTCTGCCTTTTCATCTTGTTTAGATTGCTGTGTTAGGCGTGGCCTTTCTGTATTCTGGTAGTTTGAAGTTCCTCTTTATTGTGGAGGTTCCTCACTGTGGGTGGGGTTGGACGGGTGGCTTGTCAAGGTTTCCTGGTTGGGGGAGCTTGTGTCGGTGTTCTGGTGGGTGGAGCTGGATTTCTTCTCTCTAGAGTGCAATGGAGTATCCCGTATTGAGTTTTGAGATGTCTATGGATTTGGTGTGCCTCTGGGCAGCCTGTATATTGATGCTCAGGGCTATGTTCCTGCGTTGCTGGAGAATTTGTGTGGTATGTCTTGCTCTGGAACTTGTTAGCTCTTGGGTGGAGCTTGGTTTCAGTGCATATGTGGAGGCTTTTGGATGATCTCTTATTAATTAATGTTTCCTCTCGCTTTCAGTCTTATTCTTGCAGTAGCCTCAAGACTTCTCCATCCATACAGCATCGATAATAAAACTTTTACGTTAATGGTGAAAAGATTCTCCACAGTGAGGGATATCCAGAGAGGTTCACTGAGTTACATGGAGAGGTGAAAGGGTGGGGGGGGTTTGAGGTGACCAGCAGGAGAAGAGGGGGACTCAAACGTGGAGAGAGCAGTCTAGCCAGTAAGCACTTCCCTCTGTGCTCTCCACAGTCTGGAACCCTCAGAGAGGTTCACGGAGATACATAGAGATGGGGGAGGAAGGTAATAGAGGTGAGCATGAGTAGAAAGGGAGAAATCAAGAGGGGAGAGAGAGATCTGGGCAGTATTCTGTTCTCAAAGTGTTCTCCGGTGCCCAGAATACCCTCAGAGATTCACAGAATTGGGTTGAGAAGAGAAGGAGGAGGGTGGGAGATAGAGGTTCCCTGGGGGAGAAGAAAGAGCGTCAATAGGGGGAGAGAGTAATCAAGCCAGTAATCACACTCCTGAGTAAAAATGGGTACTAAAGATTGGGTTCTTAAATGTACAAAATTGATATCAAATATGTAAAACAAAGATTAAAAATCTAGAGTAGAAGTTAGACTCTTATAAAAAATACAATATAAAAAAAAAGAAAAAAGAAAACAAAATCACAAAAAGTAAAAGATATATGTATGCAGTTTGCTTTAAAAATAGGGGGGTTTTTTTGCAAGGTAATAGTGGGTTATAAAAATGAAAATTAAAGGTGTAATAGAGGACTTAAAGAAAGAAGAAAAAAAAATTTTTTAATTAAAAAAATGATAATAGTAAAAATATATTCAGGACTTTCTCTGGAGCTGTTGCAAGCAGTGTGGGGTCTGTTCAGTTTCAGATAGATCCTTGTTCCTGCTTATAGTTTTCAAGATCTATAGGCCCCTCTCAATGTAGTCAGTGTTAACTACAGGGATTTTAATCTGTTGGCCTGTCACTTCCAAAGCGCTTCCCTCTGTTTATTTGGCTTCTGTTTGCAGGTCTCTTCAGTGTCTAATTTCCGCCCTGCCACAAAGGGGCGGAGGTGGTCTCTTTAGGTTCACTTGTTCATTCGTGCTGTGGGGAGGGAGGAACACTGCAAACCAATATCACTGGCGTGTGTGTGGAGAGCTCACAGTGTCTCGGCCGCACTGGGTTTGCCCCCGCTCACGGCGTGTGTGCTTTCCCAGTCTGCCCTGCTCAGGCTCCAGGTTACTCTGCTGGGGAATGGGCCCTGAGATGCGTGCACTTCCCAGGTCTAAGCCACTCAGGTTCAGGTTTCCGGGTACTCCACAAAGGCGCAGACTCGGTTGGGCCCGCGGTTTGTGCCAATCCCCGGTCGGAGCAGCTCAGGCAGCCAGGTGTTTGGCGAGAGCACTCTCCCCTGTTGGGGCAGTGTGGCTTATCACCTCCCTGGTCCCCGCCTCGGTTACGGGCACGCCCGGCTCCGGTGTGCTTTGTGTCAGCTCTAGGGAGCTGGTCTCTGGCTGCGACCCTCTCGGCGTCTGTCGACCCTCCGGGATCTCAGGCTGTCTTTGCTTAGAAACTGGAAGCCTGTTTGCAGTTTGGTAGAGCGTGCCCTCTCTGGGGCCGAGTTTGCCCCTTTCCAGCTCTGGCTGGCCCCGCCTGCCCGCTGTGTCCGGGGGGGATGGGGCAGTCCGCAGCCGGCTAGCTCTCCTCTGGTATTGCTCAGTCCTTTGTTCTGTGAGCGGGCCGGCAGTGCCTTAGATTTGGGCTTTTCGCGGGATAGTTCTCTCTGGCTGTCCCACAGTTTAGGTTGCTATCTCACGTTAGCTCCCTCAGATTGCCCTCAGGGCATTCGGGCCCGGCCCTTACCCTAAGCAGTGCCGCCAACTCCTCTCCGTTCAGCCCCCACTTGCTGGTGGCAGATGCGAGCATCTGGGGTTCTTTGCTAGGAGTTGCCTTTAGGCACGTAATCTGTGGGTTTTATTTATTTTTTCTCCCAGTTATGTTGCCCTCCGAGATTCGAAATCTTCCCCCAAACCCGCCAGTGAGAGGGTTTCCTGATGTTTGGAAACTTCTCCTCTTTTACGACTCCCTCCCTGGGATGGGTCTCTGTCCCTAACTCTTTTGTCTCTCTTTTTATCTTTTATATTTTGTCCTACCTCCTTTTGAAGATAATGGGCTGTTTTTCTGGATGCCTGATATCCTCTGCCAGCGTTCAGAAGTTGTTTTGTAAAGTTTGCTCAGTGTTCAGATGTTCTTTTGATAAATTTGTGGGGGAGAGAGTGGTCTCCCCATCCTATTCCTCTGCCATCTTAGCCCCGCCTCCCAGCTGTTCATTCTTTTGTTTTTATTGCTGAGTAGTATCCCGGTGCATGGATGTGTCACAGTTTATCCATCCACTTGTTTATAGACATTTGTGTTGTTTACAATTTGAGTCTGATATGAATAAAACAGCTCTGAATATTCATGGAGAAATTTTTGTGTGGATATATGTCTTCATCTTTGGAGTCTATATGAGTTAAAAGTTCGATGTATATTTACTTTATAAGAAAAGAATTTTCCATTGTTTGTATCATTTTATTATCTGTAACTGGTGGGATTTTGAGAAATACTGGGTGATATTTTAGGCTTTCTCTCAAATCACACCACTCAACTAATTTCATTTAAGTAAAAGATTAATACTGAAAGAAATAATTGTATACACCTTTATTCTAGCCAAAGCATACTGATGCTCTAACACTCTGTTTTACTGATGAAACAGAGTTCAGAAACTCCCCAGCAGTCCAGTGGTTAAGAGTCTGGCCTCCCCAGGTGGCACTAGTGGCAAAGAACCTGCCTTCCAATGCAAGAGATTAAGAGGAGTGGGTTCAATCCCTGGGTCAGGAAGATCCTCTGGAGGAGGGCATGAAAACCCACTCCAGTATCCTTGCCTGGAGAAGGAACCTGGGGGGCTACAGCCCAGAGGGTCACAAAGAGTCGGACATGACTGAAGCCACTTAGCACACACAGACGCTTAGATTGCAGGGGGCACAAGTTCCATCTCTGGTTGGGGAACTAAGATCCTGCAATGCTGCATGGAGTGGCCAAAAAAGAAAAGAAAAAATGAGTAGAGAAAAACAAGAGTTCAGGAAGTATTAAAGCTTGCCCAAAGTCAAATAGCTAATAAGTGTGCAATCAGGATTCAAACTCAGCTCTGCTCCTTTTACAGCAAAACTGATGGCTCTTTCCTCTAAACAAACTTTGAACACATAGCAGCAAAGAAACCCTACCTTTAGCCAGAGGCCAGAGGCTCAAGGAGAAGAGATGTGGAATGAGTAGCAACCTTTTCTCTACTTGCTACAGAAAGGAGGGTGAGAAGCCACCAACTCTTCCTTATCAACCCTGCTCAGGTCTATTCTTCAGTTCCCACCCCTGTCTTAGAAACACAGAGGCTTTTTAAAGAATCTTCTGTCCACCTTGTTTGTTTTTCTCTCTGCCCCAATCTAACCCTGAGATTATTATTGTTATTGCCAATTAAAGGATAAGGAAACAGAGTCTCTGTTTATATAATTTATCTATACAAATTACAGATTAGTGTGTCTTTCTTATTCATTAGTTTTTGGCTTCTTGAAAACAGAGATTATTATTGCCTTCCCTTAACATCTTCATTGCTAAGCATCCTGGAGACTCAAGGCCAGGCAGACAATGGACAGTGTAACAGTGAATGAATGCATCACAAACAAGTTTTTCTGGCTTCATGTTACGAAGTCTATTCTTTAGGCAGTTTATACTGAAGCCTATCTACTTCAAATTTTTAAAACCAAGAGGCTAGATGAGATAACCTCTAGGAAGGCTAGGAAGGCTAGGGTTCCTTGTGTTTGCACTTAATACAAACCTTCCAAGCAAGAAATCAGCATTTTTCTCTGACAGCACCTTAAAATTATCAAAGAGAGTGATCTGAGCCTTTGAATGCAGAAATGGAACCTACTGTGATCAATGAATAAAATCTCCCACTGGATGAAGTCTGTCAGAAACTAAGAGCCCTCTAAAGGTGACATTGAACATATGCCCCTCCTCAAACAGCACAAATAACAGATTTCTACTCCAGATGGGGTGACACGTTCTGGAAAAGTCAGTTTCATGACAAACATAAGCATTTTATTTGCATATATGACAAGAGAATTCTGGAAAAAATAGTATCAAGAAATATAAATTAGAGAACAAGAAAAAAACTATGTACCAAACACAAATCAATGCTCAAAAAACAAGAAAGACTAATCATCTCTCGGAATCCCAAGTGGCTCAGCGGTAAAGAATCCGCCTGCCAATGCAGGAGACATAAGGGACACAGGTTCAATCCCTGGGTCAGGAAGATCCTCTGGAGAAGGAAATGGCAATGCACTCCAATATCCTTGCCTGGAAAATTCCATGAAGAGAAGATCCTCGTGGGCTGCAGTCAATGGGGTCAAAAAGAGTCAGATACAACTGAGTTTGCATGCACAAATCATCTCTTGGTCATGCATAAAACTCCAGACTGTCCCTAATGGTGTCACATCCTTCTCTTTGGTCCTTTGTCAGCTTCACTGCTGTGGTGTTCCCAAACACTGAAATATTAGCCACCTGCTTTGCAACAGATTAGGCATTAGATTGAAGACATTAGTTTCACCAAGTTGTCCCTGTTATCAGCCAAGAGTCCTTCTTTAAGGCAGAAACTCTCAAAGAAACAAAACCTTCCATTGACTCAGCCAAGTAGAAGTCATATCAATCCTATCCTTCCAATGCATAATTACATTTTCAGTCCAGACACTAAGGCAACTGATAAAAGCCCCTTTCTTTTTCTCTGCAATATCAAGAAATAACTAATTATTCAATCTCTTTATCTAACTGCACATAGACCAACAAAGTTTAATCTATGGGTATAAATCACCAAGTGGGCCTTAGGAAGCATCACTATGAACAAAACTAGCGAGGGGAAGGAATTCCAGTTGAGCTATTTCAAATCCTAAAAGATGATGCTGTGAAAGTGCTGCAGTCAATATGCCAGAAAATTTGGAAAACTCAACAGTGGCCACAGGACTCGAAAAGGTCAGTTTTCATTTCAATCCCAAAGAAAGGCAATGTCAAAGAATGCTCAAACTACCGCGCAATTGCACTCATCTCACATGCTAGCAAAGAAATGCTCAAAATTCTCCAAGCCAGGCTTCAACAGTACGTGAACCGTGAACTTCCAGATGTTCAAGCTGGATTTAGAAAAGGCAGAGGAACCAGAGATCGAATTGCCAACATACGCTGGATCATCGAAAAAGCAAGAGAATTGCAGAAAAATATCTACTTCTGCTTTATTGACTATGCCAAAGCCTTTGACTGTGGATCACAACAAACTGTGGAAAATTCTTAAAGAGATAGAAATACCAGACCATCTGACCTGCCTCCTGAGAAATCTGTATGCAGGTCAAGAAGCAACAGTTAGAACTGGACATGGAACAACAGACTGGTTCCAAATTGGGAAAGGAGTACGTCAAGGCTGTATATTGTCACCCTGCTTATTTAACTTATATACAGAGTACATCATGAGAAACGGTGGGCTGGAGGAAGCACAAGCTGGAATCAGGATTGCCGGGAGAAATATCAATAACCTCAGATATGCAGATGACACCACCCTTATGGCAGAAAGTGAAGAAGAACTAAAGAGCCTCTTGATAAAAGTGAAAGAGGAAAGTGAAAAAGTTGGCTTAAAGCTCAACATTCAAAAACTAAGATTATGGCATCTGGTCCCATCACTGCATGGCAAATAGATGGGGAAACAGTGGAAACAGTGAGAGACTTTATTTTTGGGGGCTTCAAAATCACTGCTGATGATGATTGCAGCCATGAAATTAAAAGACGCTTGCTCCTTGGAAGAAAAGTTATGACCAAACTAGATGGCATATTAAAAAGCAGAGACATTACTTTGCCAACAAAGGTCCGTCTAGTCAAAGCTATGGTTTTTCCAGTGGCCATGTATGGATATGAGAGTTGGACTATAAAGAAAGCTGAGCACCGAAGAATTGATGCTTTTGAACTGTGGTGTTGGAAAAGACTCTTGAGAGTCCCTTGTGCTGCAAGGAGATCCAACCAGTCCATCCTAAAGGAGATCAGTCCTGAATATTCATTGGAAGGACTGATGTTGAAGCTGAAACTCCAATCATTTGGCCACCTGATGCAAAGAACTGACTCATTTGAAAAGACCCTAATGCTGGGAAAGATTTAGGGCAGGAGGAGAAGGGGATGACAGAGGTTGAGATGGTTGGATGGCATCACTGACTCAATGGACATGAGCTTGAAAAAACTCTGGGAGTTGGTTTTGGACAGGAAGGCCTAGCATGCTGCATTCCATGGGGTGTCAAAGAGTTGGACACAACTGAGCAACTGAACTGACCTGAACTGATAGATCACCATGAACATTAAGCTTCTCTGATATACTTTACATAATTTAATGGAAACTGCAGCTTTCAATCCACTGGGAATATAATATCACCATCTTCAAAGTGTTTTCATAGACACAACACTCAATCCCCCTTTGGGCTGAATGTTTTTACACCCAAGTTGATAATGCAAAGACTTCAAAGGTCCTCCCTGTAAGCAATTAATACTTTTAGAACAACCTGATTTATCTCTGTTTTGGGGAAGTTTTCAGTATGTACAAATTATAGTTTCATTTTTGATTCAGAATCCTGTTGTTTCTGAAAACAGAATACTCTTGCTCCTGTGCAGAGTGAAATTGACCCTATTTTTATATCTGTGACAGCTCCTATCTGGGTACTTCAGTGTGTTTCACTGTATGTAATGAAGGAAATACTATGATTTTCTAACAAGCAGTACCTGAACTGAAAAGAATGAGCCAAAGATAAACTGTATCATTTTAAATGGACCCTCTACCCCCAGTTCCCTTCATAATTCTGTCAATGGCTCTTAACAGTTATTGGGGTAAAAACCCTGTGCCTCTACCCTGTGGTACTTTATTATCGTGTAAGTCTTTTCCTCTCCAGGGACTCCCTCACTTCCATCTCCCCTCTCTGCCATCTACCATACGCCCCTCTCTCCAACCTCTCCAACAGCCCTCACTTCCTTTCACCTCTGGAACTTCAAACACACTCCACCCTCTACCCCTAGAGGTACCCCACCTTGAAACTGGTGAGGGAAACTATCCTTTCCTTCAGATTTCAGCTCTGCAATCATATCTTTCAGGAAAGCTCTCACTCAGCTCGATCACCAAGTCTCACTTTTTTTCATGTGTTTCTCCCTCATTATAATTATCAAAGTAGTCATTTGCATAGAAGAACCCTAAATGTCCATTGACAAAGGAATGGATAAAGAAGATGTGGTATATGGAACACTACTCAGCCATAAAAAAGGATGAAATAATGCCATTTGCAGCAACATGGACAGACCTAGAGATTATCATACTAAGTGAAGTAAGTCAGACAAAGACAAATATCATATCACCCATATGTGGAATCTAATTTATTTAAAATGATACAAATGAACTTATTTACAAAACAGAAACAGACTCAAAAATAGCAAAACCAAAGATAAATCAGGAATTTGGGATTAACATACACACTACTATATATAACAGAAAACCAGCAAGAACCTACTATATAGCATAGGGGAACTCTACTCAATATTCTGTGATAACTTATATGAGAAAAGAATCTGAAAAAGAATGAATATGTACATAACAGAATCACTTTGCTGTACACCTGAAATTAATACAACATGGTAAATCAACTATACTCCAATAAATTAAAACAAATTTTAAAACTAATCATTTGAATTTATTTGTTTGATTCTTAGATAAATATCATCATCCCCATTCCATGAGATAAAACTGTAACTTTTTTGTAGTCATTAGTAAATTTCTGGTATGGTGTTCAATATTTAGTTAAGAAACTGAATTTTTAACATAATCTACATAAATAGCATAAAACAAAATTTAGTCAGAAAACCATAAACAAGGATAATTATATTAAAATGCTTCTTTTTAGTAAAGACATTGGAGAAAAACACTAGGAGAAGTCACAAATCTAATTAGTAATGGTTTTAAAGAAGTAAAATTGTGTGGTTTTGTTGGGGAAGAAGGACTTGTATAAAAATTGATTTGATGTTTCTGTATCAGAATCCCTGGTGTTTTATTTGGTCATTTGTATAAGAATGACTCATTCTTCCTTTAAGCAGAAAAAGCTCTATCTCACATTCAAAAATGTCTGCAATACAATCACTGTTCCAACACTTGGACTTGAGAGAAAAACATGTATAAACCTGTGTGTGAAAGATATTTCCTGGGCTTCCCTGGTGGCTCAGTGGTGAAGAATCCACCTGCCAGTGCAGGAGATATGGGTTCAATCCCTGATCTGGGAAGATCCCACATGCTGCAGAGCAACATATCCATGCACCACAACAATTGAGCCTGTGCTCTAGAGCCCGGGAGTCACAACTCCTGACCCCACATGCTGCGACTACTGAAGCCTGAATGCCCTGGAGCTGTGCTCCACCATAAGGGAAGCCACAGCAATGAGACGCCAGATTACAGCCACTGGGGAGTAGTCCCCACTCACCACAACCAGAGAAGAGCTCAGACATCAACAAAGGCCCAGCACAGCCAAAAATAATGTAAATAAATAAATACAATTATATCTTAAAAAAGAAAGCCATTTTCCTCTGGTATACCTTCTTACTCAGGACCAACAAACATCCTATTTGTAGAGCCTAAACTTCAAAGATTTAAGTAACTAAGCTGAGTTCTTTAACTCAAGTAGGTATAATAATCTAGTGAGACTAATAACAAGAAAAACCCAAAAATCATGATGAAAATTGAGGTTCCAACCTTTACTTGGCTTTTCACTGAAATCTTATCTTTACATACTTTTATTTATGTGTGAAATTGCTGAGTGTCTAAGATGTGAGTATTTTAAAATGAGCAAAGTTATAGTAACTGACTCAGAAGTAACCACTGAAGATGCTGCATTGAAGTGAAAGGGATTACTAAAAAGACATGTGGAATACAGTTGAAGTCCTGGGGTCACCACCTGTGGAAGGAAGCAAGAATTCCTTCTCTCCCACCCACCATATCTGGCACATATGTTCCTTTTTTGTTTGTTGATTGAGTGACTGAATGAATAAATGAACAGAGGATTTTGATAGCATCATAGCATGTATTCAAAATACAGAGTATATCCAAATAATATTATCTACTTGGGGCATCAGAACCTCACCTCAGGGAATTTGATAAAACCTGGAGAGTGCTTTAACTTTATAAAAAGTTAAGAGAGAATAAGTAAGCCTAAAAACAAATGAAAATTTTAGAATAAATTTGACCAGATTTTATAGTTAGTAATGGTAAATAGCACCTAGGGATTTCTGCCAGAACATCCTTATTGGCAAGTCTCTATTCTATTCTGCATTTTGGTCTGAACATTTCTTCTTGCACTTTTTAAGTTCTGCTGTTCCTCTTATGTGATTTATTAGTTAGAGTGGCTAATCATTGCAATGAACAACTCACGGATTGTAGTGGTTGAAACCAATAAGAGTGTCTTTCTTTTCCAAGTTGCCATCAAGGTGGAGTCAGTGAGATGGAGCAGGGTGGTCCACTCACCAATCATAGAAGGACCAGGCTCCTTCCAGCTGAAGGCTCTGCATAGCGACCAAACTGCAGAGCCTCTTCTACAGTCTCTAAATGCAGACCAACTAATATGCAACATTTGAAGAGGAGCTGCATATTCTCATGGGAGGCGTATGAACCAAGCCAGAAAATGGCACACATTCCTTTCATCTACATGCCATTGGTGGGAACTTGGTCACATACAAGAGGGCTGGGAAATTTAGAATGGCAAAATATCAAGGGAGAGAATTTGAAACAGCTAGCTAGCTACTTTCTCCCTCTATGTCCCCCATTTCTGGCCCCATGTCACCCTGCTGGGATATCACTTCGTTGTATTAGGATATCATTTTCAATCTCCATGTACGGACTTAATGAAAGTTGACTGGACTTAAAATTGATGTATCCATTTTTTATATCTAAGTATATTTCCTCCAACCAGCATGCTCTGTAAAGGTTTGCAATGAATTATTTATTAACCCAGAAAGGCTTTTCTCTGTCTAACTCTGATAGCCTTCTGCTGTGAGTCTGCCTAATGCATATTCTTGGCTTGCAGTGAGGAAAGGGTGCTGGAAACACTCTCTTAGGAAAGAGGAAACTAAATATGGCCTTTATCTTCTATTGAGTAGAATAGCCCATTAAAAAGCCAACACCCCCCTCACAGTGGCAAGAACCACACAGCATTCCTTCCCAATCCTTTTCATTTCCCTATTTTATAAAAAAGCTACTAATATATATGTTTGTTATTTTTATCTGAGACATCTGGGAACCTTTACTCTTCAAGCACGCATCTTCCTTCTCAGATATACTATTTCCCTAGGCTCCAAATGTACTGATAAAGAATAGCCTCAAATGAATCTGTCTCCTGGATGAATGGTCCTCACAGCTTGAAAAGCTTCACACACATTGTTGTATATTCAGTTCAGTAGTATGGTTAACCCAAACCCTTGCAAAATTTTTTCCCACTCAGAGAAATGAGAAAAGAGCTGCATTTTAATTTTATTCCAGTGATAAGAAAATTAAAGTTATTTTACATTAAAAACCTTGATATGGTCTGAAAATCTTAACAATTTTTTTGTCATCTGAGATGACTTTAATGGATTTTCTCTAGTATGCAATTAATATAAATCCATTTTGTTTTATTGAGGTCAAACTATATTCCCTTGTCTTGCTCCCCAGGAGAAGGAAATAAGGTAAAAATTAGCTCACTGTGGTTATATTCATTTTATTTGCTGAATAAAAGAGAGAACTAGCAGAAGCACAAGCTGATACCTCACAAAGATCAAGCACTTCATGCTAAGCCAGAGTTCCTGCAATGTAAGGGGAAAATCAGAAAGTAAGAAAGACAATCTATAAATAAATGAATCAAAGCACCATTGAAGGTAGTGGTTATTGACTTTTGAAAGCTTTTTTTAAAAATCATGTGTTTTCCATATAAATTCATTAGGTATTAAGCCACCCAAAAAATTAACTTTGAGTGCCTCATTTCTCTGTATCCTCTTCAACTACAAGTAGAGCTAACTATGAATATATATTTCCTTCCTATAGGTGTCATTTTCTTAAGAGCTTTAAGCCTACTTTATCATTTCAGTTACAAATTAATTAAGTACTATACACAAATACATAAGGCACGATTATGCTTTACATGGTATAAATATATACATATATGACACAAACACATATACATATGTAAACACACACATAAATAAATGCTACACATATATGCTGGATATTGAAGGTTGTTTTTAGTCACTAAGTTGTGTCTGATTCTTTTGAGACCCCATGAACTGTAGCCCACCAGGCTCCTCGTCCATGGGATTTCCCAGGCAAGGATACTGGAGTGGGTTGCCACTTCCTTCTCCAGGGGATCTTCCTGACTCAGGGCCCAAACCCATGTCTCCTGCTTGGCAGACAAATCCTTTACCCTGAGCCACCTGGGAAGACCCAGGTATCAAAGGTTAGCTTCTCAAGGTCCATTTTATCTTCTAATTAGACAGGCTGGAAAGCCTAAAAATAAATATCTAGGCTTCCTTGAATGTAAAATTCTTAATGTGAATCTAAAATTCTTGTTGCAAATACAATTCTTTTTTAAAACATATTTATTTATGTATGACGGTGTCAGGTCTCGGTTGTAGCACATGGAAGCTTTCCTTGGGCACACGGGCTCCTTCTCTAGCTGTGGCACATAGGCTTGGGCTCCAGTGGCACGTGTGCTTAACTGCCCTGCAGCATGTAGGATCTTAGTTCCCCGACCAGGGATCGAACCCGAGTCCCCTGCATTGGAAGGCAGGTTCTTAACCACTGTGCCACCAGGGAAGTCTCACAAATAAGATTCTTCAGTGCACCTGCATGAAATATGTGAGACAAAGAAAGGTGCAAGAATCAGTCTGTTCCTTGTGGGTTCTTTGTGCTGGCAAGCAATGCATGGAAATGGGAGTTGCTTTCTGCAGCAATGATTCAGGGTCTGTTCAAGAGCTGTCTGGGTGTTAAGAAATGATTGGGTCAGCTTCTTCTGGCTTTGAGATCTCTGGATCTTAGCTATAGGTCCATTCCTTGAATTCCTGGGTGATGAGAGGAAGTGGTCCACAGCAGCAGCTTCACTACAGACCTGCTTTATTAAAGATGACTGCTTCTTGGGATCAAAATCATGGGCTGTGTTCTTGAAATTATAGCACCATTTATAGTGTTATAGGTGGTAACTCCAAGTAAATTATGAACTCTTCCAGAAGTCATTCCTGGAGGCCCATCTTAGAACCCTTCTCCCTCCCTTCTCATAATTTACGAGCATAAAATTTCGTGTATTAAATTCCAAGCATGGAATGTTTTCCGTTCCTTGTGCTGAACCCTGACTGATGTAACTGGATGACATTTCATGTCATTTTTCAGTATATTCAACTATTCTCTAATTCATTGGGCTAAATCAGTTGCACCTGGTACAACTTTCTACAAATCTGCTTACATTCTCCCTCCAGATAATCTGTCCCCTTCAAAGCCCTACATCCAGTCTTCTGTCATTTTTCAAGGAATTCTAGGGACATTTTTGTCAAAGAATTTCCTCTTCCACATCTTTCTTATTTCAGTTTCCCACTCATAGCCCCTCTCAGTCCCAACCCTAATACCACTTTTATACTCATGGTATTTAATGATATAGATTTTCTGAAATTTTGGTTAGATTATAGTTTTTTCTTTTGTATCTTGGGTAAATACAAATTTTACGACAAACCCCTCTGCTTTAGGTTTATGGAAAAAGAATATCCATAACAACAACAAAGTAGCAATAACAAAGTCATTCAAAGTCTCCATTCCCTTGGTGGGAGACATTAACTGATTGAAAAGGTGAATCAATGATTCAGAATTATATACAGGAATAACTACTTTTTTAAAATTCTGCATTTCTTGCTCTTTTTCTCTTCTCTCCTTGGAATGTCATTGGGGATTTTTCTACGAATTTTCTCCTTCCCTTCTACTCCTGGCAAGACTCACTGGGACAGAGCCTGTCAACAGTGTGAGCTAAGATTTCTGACAGACACTGCTGCCTCCTGGCATCCAGCTCATGACCACAGAGCAGAGTTTCAAGGCTAATACACTACCTCTACAGCAGAGTGACAACAGCATCTCCAAGGAACAGTAATGAAGTAGAAATATGTTATGGCTACTGGAAACCTTTGTAATAGTCATCCATTTTTTTTTATAGTGAGGCAATGTATCCCTTTCTTTGGGGAACTGCCTCTTACTCCCTCCCTGCTTCCTGGTAACTATCACCGTCAATATTCCACCATATGCTACCTATAAAGTGGTCTTAGATTCAAGCTCGGCCAATCCTCCTCTCTCTTCCAGGTGTTTGAAAACTGAGAGTGTACACATAGTGGTGGTGAGCCATCCCGGACCTTGCTGATGAGAGCAGCACCCTGGGGATAGGGAGGAACTAGATTGAAGATGCCTGGGTCCCCAGCTCCCTGCATCTTCCACACATGTCCTGGAATAATCACCCTTAGACTATTACATGAAAATAAACATCAACGTTAATCCAGTTTAAGCCAATATAGAGAGGCCACCTGCTACAGCCAGGGGAATCAATAACCCAACTATAACCAGAGGACTTCAGAATAGAAAATGCAGATGTTATAATTAAATGTATGCTTTAGGATAGGAGTCAGGGACTTCCCTGATGGTCCAGTGGTTAAGAACCCACCTTCAGGGGTAGTGGGTTCGATCCCTGGTTGGGGAACCAAGATCCTACATGTCACAGGGCAACAAAGCCTGTGCTGCTACTAGAGAAAGCCCGTGGGCCACAAGGGAGACCCTGTGCAGCCAAAAGTAAATAAATAAAATAAAAGTTTAAAAAGGGAAAAAAAGGAGTCAGTGAATGATGGCCTGCAAGCCAATGTCATCCCATTTTATGTTTCTGTATGACCCATGAGCAAGATGTTTTTTATATTTTTAAATGACTGAAAAAAATCAAAATATTTTGTGATACATGGAAACTGTATAAAATTTAACACCCATATAAACGTCATATAGGAACATAGCCATGTCCATTCATTTATGTATTGTCTGTAGCTGCTTTCACATTATACCAGTCTGGTTGAATAGTTACAACAGAGATCACATTTATTGTCTAGCCCTTTATAGAATGAGTTGCCAGTGCCTACTTTAGATGATCACCTCAATGGTTGCAGCAAGTTTCCTGAAGAATGAAGAGAATAGAATCAAACAAGAGCCAATGAGAAGGTTATCTAGTGGTCTAGGTAAAAGATAAAACAGGCTCAACCAAGTTAGTTATCCCCAGTAGGAATAAACATAAGAGTGTATTTGAACAAACTCCTGGAGATAGTGAAGGACAGGGGAGCCTGGCATGCTGCAGTCCATGGATCACAAAGAGTCAGACATGACTTAGCAACTGAACAACAACAACAACAAGTGAAATTAACACAATAGAGAAGATTCATCCCAATAGAAGTATTGAGATCATAATGGAATATGTCATTTCTTAAAATTTTCATGTATATGACAAACTATTAAAATGAAACCTTTGTCCCATTCAAAGTTGATAACTGTCAAACCTCCACTAGGGATCTACCAGAGAAGCCCAAATCCATTACCATTACCCTCTCTGAGCTTTACCAATATTTGTTTCCTTCATCATATTTAAGTCCTAACTTGACCCCCAGCAGAAATTTCTCCTGTCTGGACTCAAGTGACAAGACTTCTAGAACATGTCTTCTTACCTCCTCTCACACAATCAACAAAATAGACACCATGCCATCTTCAGACAGCTTTCTTGGTACTCTAATTAAACAGAACACCATTCCAGGTTCGATGCATGAGACAAGCGCTCAGGGCTGGTGCAATGGGATGACCCAGAGGGATGGGATGGGGAGGGAGGTGGGAGGGGGATTCTGGATGGGGAACACATGTAAACGCATGGCTGATTCATGTCAATGTATGGCAAAAACCACTACAATATTGTAAAGTAATTAGCCTCCAACTAAAATTAATAAATTAATTTTAAAAATTCAGATTTTAAAGAACTATTGTTCTCAGTTTCAAAATTTATACTCATTGCTATAAACACTTGTTGTTTGTAAAAAATTAGAACTGCATAAATATTAACTTATACCACCATGCATGTATATTCTATAAATAATAGCTAAGTCATTACATAGATATTTTTAATAAGTCAACTGAGATTGATCTGTTAAAGTCTCATTTTAAGGCCTAATCAATGAGTAGACCAAAATGAAACTCATGTAATTTTCCCCTGCCATTGTAGCTCTGATGTTTTATTTACAACAGATGTGATTTTAAATAAGAAAAAGCTGTATTTCAAATCCACCTGAGATGATGTATACTCTGCTGCGGTTCATTCATCATTCGTTCATTCATTCACTCATCCATCTAACAAATGTTTACCACATGCCTATTATAATCTAGTAGGGATGTCAGACCCTGAGATACTAAAGATTGGACTTTTTTCCTTAGAGAGCATATGATTTAGTGAGCGATGCAATCAACAGCCTGGCACACACCCTGTGATGAATGCTGGACTGTAAATAGTGCAATGGATACATAGAAAAGGACCCAGAGTAGGTAGGAGGAGATAGGGGAAGGCTTTCAAATGGAAGTGATGTCCAAGCAAAGGCCTAGAGTGTGAGTAAGATTTATTCAAGATAAAAGGGAAGAGCAGGGAAAAGGAATAGTATGTGGACAGACTGGGAAGAGGGAGTGTGCATAAACAAATGGCCCCTTCATATCAGAGGCGCAGTCAGAGTCTACTCTTAAGGGTTAACTTTCTCATCCTCATTATGGTCTGAACAGGCACTGCTTTTGGAGATGTGCTCAGGACCACAGGTGTTCCCCCTGCCTCCCACACCCAGCCCCTCCAAATACATCACTGTTTCAGTAAGTGAAAGAAGTTCCTTGTGGCTGAAAATCAAAGACAAGGGTGTGATGAGTAAAGCAATGACAAAGATGGCATGCAGAGGGCCCAATATTCGTTGGGATTTCATTTCCTGGCCCTTTCCCTGTTTTGCCACCAATCCATTTGATTGGTGAATCCTTGAAGCATTCATTCCTGCCCATTGCCTAGTCAACTGTCCCCAACTGGCCCTGAAACTAAAGAACACCATGCCAGGGCTACGCAGGTTGATATGTAACCAAGTGTGCATCTAGTGAGCTGTCATTTCTGACTTTTCCCTTAGAGGGAGTACAGGTAGAATGCTTTCTTTATGAGCTCATAGCTGGGCTCTGACTTCTAGGCTCTTCCAAAACAAGATGGAAAAAACATGAAAGAATTCAAATTGTTGCCTTTTTCAATCAGGAGGCAGCATGAATAGGAAAGTAATAGTCTACCTAATTACATTTCCTAATCTATACCCAACTTGAAGAAAACAAAATATGCATCATTGTTACAAACATTATTGTGTTTGACCTGTTTTTCCTCTATTATAACATTTGAATATTCTACTTCCCTTCCTCGGGTCTATGGTACAATGATCTGTATTGTCCCTGAGTGATATTTTCCAAAGCAGGTGGAGGAAAAAACATAAATTAAGAATTTCCTTACCAAAAATTTTAGAATAACAGAATGTTTACTGAAAATTGGTTCACATTTGCTAGCATCCTGGCAGGTTTAACTCAGAAAGCATCCATAGTTCAGGAAATCATACTGGTGAGTTTTTGGTGAACTTTCTCGGCAGCCACCAATTGAATTCCATTTTCACTTGATGGTTAAGTAAGCTCAGGCTTCAATGAGTTGATGTGGAAAGAAACATAGCTTCCTTCTCTTAATAGCTTGAGACAACCTAAATGTAAGCAATCAAAACAAGTATTCATAGAACTTTCAAAAGGCATCTTCACTTGACAGTGACTGGGCAACACACACTGGAGAGCAGATACGCCATAATTTTTCAAAAAAAGGAAGTAACTAGTCTGTTTTCAATTATACCCCCATTGAGCCAACAGCTGAAGCCAGTGCAGGGGAGGTATTGGGTTGGCCAAAAAGTTCATTAAGGTTTTTCCGTAAGGTGGGAACAAACTTTTTGGCCAACTCAATATATAGATGTTTTTAAGTCAGTAAATAGATTTGGAGATATTTTATAACCTTGGTCACACTGTAAAAATGAGAGATTTGTCCTCACATCTTGATATTAATATATGAATAAATGACCTCTTCCATTTCTCTCCTGCTCACAATACCAAACACTAGGTTTGGGTCAATGTGTATCTCCCTAAAAATAAGAAAGTTCAGTTCAGTCGCTCAGTGGTGTCCGACTCTTTGCGACCCCATGAACTGCAGCATGCCAGGCCTCTCTGTCCATCACCAACTCCCGGAGACTACCCAAACCCATGTCCATCGAGTCAGTGATGCCATCCAACCATCTCATCCTCTGTTGTCCCCCTCTCCTCCTGCCCCCAATCCTACCCAGCATTAGGGTCTTTTCCAATGAGTCAACTCTTTGCATGAGGTGGCCAAAGTATTGAAATTTCATCTTCAACATCAGTCCTTCCAATGGACACCCAGGATTGATCTCTTTTAGGATGGATTGACTGGATCTCCTTGCAGTCCAAGGGACTCTCAAAAGTCTTCTCCAACACCACAGTTCAAAAGCATCAATTCTGCAGTGCTCAGCTTTCTTCACCATCCAACTCTCACATCCATACATGACCACTGGAAAAACCATAGCCTTGACTAGACAGACACTATAAAAATATAGCAAAATAATTTATGTATATTTTACATAGTAATGCTGTCTTCTTATTTTAAGTATTTTGTATTATGACTTTAAATATCTGGCCATGCTATAGATGTTAATAAAGTTGCATTGATCAGGCTTTTCATTGATATAGGGAATTGTGCTTCCATAATTAAACTGGTCTGGGTGATAGGTATCAACTTTGATCTGACAAGAAAAAATGTTACAGAAGTTATAGGTATAATGTGCAAACTATACGTGCATGAGTGCAAACACACACACACACCACACTTTTTATGCTAGAATTGCTATATTTTAAAATAAAATAAAATTATGCTCTGATAAAATAGCCTCTAACATCAGGAAAAATCAGGACTATAAGGCATTTCTATAAACTATTTTGAATAAATGTGTTTTCATTAATTTCAGGTAGAGTTGGCAGAACAGGGCAGTTCTTTTTGGTCCACTTTATGTAATAATAATTTTGTGTTATTTGTAAACAGTGCCTCTAAGATGAATAAAAATTTGTAATAAGATAAGCATTTGATTGAGGTCTTATTAGAATGTTCATTTCCTTAGTGGATATCTTTTCTGTAGACCGTAAAAAGGCCTTCTTTTTGTCGGGAGATTTATTGTTTACAGACACTTTCACCTACAAGTTATCATTTAATCCTTAGGACAATGCTGTGAAACATTTAATTTTCTCTCCTTTATACAGATGCAAAAAAAACAGAGATTCAGTAGCATTAAGAAGCTAGTCCCAGGCCACACACACATAAAAAGTGACAAAGTCAATATACAAGCCCATTTCTTCTTACTCTATAGCTTTTTCACTAATGAAACAAAGTATTAGCCCAGCTGGTAATCAAATCATCACTAATTCTTCTTTAGTGGAATGAGGTAATGAGGTTTCACTTTATCATTTACAATTCAGAGATGCAACTTTCAGGCCTGCACAAAAATGACATCTACTATGATGGTAACAGATTACACTCATGGTAATACATTACACTCATGGTTTAGGATCTACAAGGCAATTTTTATCTTTTTTTTTTTTTTGGTGAACTGTTTTATATTATGATTTGAAATATCTAATGGGTTTATAAGACATTTCATGCCCTCAAAACATTTTAGGAAAACTCAGCTCACTGAGCTTTTCTAATGACTTCTTCCACCTCTGCCTCCACCTTCTGTGATCATGGAAGCTGTGACTCAAAACAAGACATCCTGGTCATTGGCACAACTTTCCAAACATTCACGTTTCCTACTCAACTATTTCTGCTATGACCCTCTGGCCTTGTCAGGCCCTGAAGTCCATCATACTGGGAAAAATACCAGCCCTGACGTACCTAACCACCTGTGCTTTCCAGATTTCCTCTACGTAGCTGAGCACCATTTGAGAGAGTCACTCAGCAGAACAACTTGCATCACCCTAAGTTCAAGGTTATTGGTTATCTTCCTCAGATGGACTCTCAACACCACCTGTAATTCACTGTGGATGGAAACTTTCTACAATCATGCTAAGTTGCTTCAGTTGTGTCCAACTCTTTGCAACCCCGTGGACTGTAGCCCACCAGGCCACTCTGTCCATGGGATTCTCCAGGCAAGAACACTGCAAAGGGTTGCCATGCCCTCCTCCAGGGGATCTTCCTGACTCAGGGATAGAACCCATGTCTCTTATTTCTCTTGCACTGGCAGGTGGGTTCCTTACCACTAGTGCCAACTGGGAAGCCCCTTCTCCCCTCTTTAATAAAACAATAGCCCTGATTTTCCCTGACCTTTGTCCTTAGATGATAACTCCTCTTTTATTCCTTTGAGAGAAAGTAAAATCTAGTGAAAGGAAACCCTTCTACCTCCCTTCATCAAATGTACAAGGTAGATTTATCTGCACTCACTCTATTCTTTCCATCAACAAATGTTTATAAAATGCCTACCATACTCCACATACTGTTCTGAAAACCAGAGCTAAATCTGGAAACAGGAAAAAGTCCTTCTGTCCCACGTAGCTACTGTAGCCCACCAGGTTCCTCTGTCCATGGGATTCTCCAGGGAAGAATACTGGAGTGGGTAGCCATTCTCTTCTCCAGGGAATCTTCCTGACCCAAGGATTGAACCCAGGTCTTCTGCACCGCAGGCAGATTATTTACCATCTGAGACCCCAGGTAAGCAGCTGGAATTACCTATCAGAGAATAAATAAATAATTTAAGGGAGGGAAAAGTGCAGTTGTGAAGACTGACAGGATACTGGCTTAGGCCACAACTGGGGATGGCCATCAAAGGAGGCAAGATTAAGATACAGTGTTCTGACCCTCTCACATCTTCTTCCCCTTCCCGTCCCAGGAAAGGCTGGGACACGGCACCCAGGCTGTCTCTTGGTCGCAATGGGTACAGAGAGTCCAGACCACTTCCAGGGTGAGTGCTCCCAATTGTGACATCACATCCATCCCCTTGGCAATGGAGCTTGTCACTGGGAAGGAAGAATCAGCCAGAGAAGAGCCAGCAAGATGCGTGACTGGGAGTGTCTCCTGAGCAACAGAGTGGAGGTGTCAGAGGGCTGGAGCCTTGTGAACAAGGAGCCTGCTCCCCAGCACTGGGAAGAGACCAAGCCCTGAGCGTTTGGAGTGGGATCACTGACTCCAAGACCCTAGACTACCAGAGAACTAACCCTCGGGAGTATCAAACAGTGAGAACTCATGCAAAGGAAACCACTTGAATATAAGACCCGGCATCACCCAACCAGCAGTAGCACCCTGTGCAGGACACCTCATGTAAACAACAAACAAACAAAAAATACAAACCCAGTCGTTAGCAGACAGGATTACCACCTCACTCAGCCTTGCCCATCAGAGGAAAAACAACAAAAAAAAAAAAACTCACACAAATCTCCCCCTATAGGAAGCTTACATAAACCACAGGACCAACCATAGGAGAGCAGAAACCAAAAGGGAAGAAATAATTCAACCTTTAAGCCTGTGAAAAGGAGACCTCAAACACAATAAGTTAAAAAAAAATAATAATGAAAAGGCATAGAAATGCTACACAAATAAAGGAACAACTAGAAACACAGAAGTCTAAATAAATGAAGAAGAAATAGGTAAACTACCTGAAAAAGAATTCAGAATAATGATAGTAAAGATGATCAAAAACTTTGAAAACAGAATGGAGAAAAAGCAAGAATCAATTAACAAAGACATAGATGAATTAAAGAATAAACACACAGAGATAAACAACACAATTACTGAAATTAAAAATACTCTAAAAGGAATCAAGAGCAGAATATCTGAAGGAGAAGAACGAATCACTGAGCTGAAAGATAAAATGGTGGAAATAACTTCTGAAGAGCAGAATAAAGTAAAAAGAATGAAAAGAACTGAGGATAGTCCAGAGACCTCTGAGGCGATATCAAACACACCAACATTTGAATTATAGGGGTCCCAGAAGAAGAGAAAAAGAAAGGGTATGAGAAAATTTTTGAAGAGATTATAGTTGAAAATTTCCCCAACATGGAAAAGGAAATAGTCAATCAATTCCAAGAGGCACAAGGAGTCCATACAGGGTAAACCCCAGGAGAAACATGCCAAGACACATACTAATCAAACTAACAGAGACTAAACACAAAGAAAGAATATTAAAAGCAGCAAGGGAAAAGCAACAAGTAACATAAAAGGGAAACTCCATATGTTTATGGGGTTTCTTATCTTTCAGCAGAAACTCTGCAGGCCAGAAGAGAATGGCAGGATATATTTCAAGTATTTAAAGGGAGAAATCTACAACCAAGATTACTGTACCCAGTAAGGATCTCATTCAAAATTGATGGAGAAATCAAAAGCTTTTCAGACAAGCAAAAGTTTACAGAATTCAGTACCACCAAACCAGCTTTACAAGAAATGTTAAAGGGACTTATAAAGTCAAGAAATACAAGAGAAGAAAAAGATCTGCAATATCAACCCCAAACAACTAAGAAAATGGCAATAGGAACATATATATCAATAATTACTTTAAATGTACACCCATGGCGGATTCATGTCAATGTATGGCAAAACTAATACAACATTGTAAAGTAAAAAATAGATAACTAAATAAATTTTTAAAAATGTAAATGGATTAAATGCTCCAACGAAAAGACACAGACTGGCTGAATGGATACAAAAACAAGACCCATATATATGCTATCTACAAGAAACTCACTTCAAACCTCAAGACACATATAGACTGAAAGTGAGAGGATGGAAAAATATATTCCATGAAAATGCGAAGCAAAAGAAAGCTGGGTAGCAATCCTCATATCAGACAAAATAGACTTTAAAATAAAGAAGATTACAAGAGATAAGAAAGGACACTACCTAATGATCAAGGGATCAATCCAAGAGGAAGACATAACAATGGTAAATATCTATGCACCCAACATAGGAGCACCTCAATGCATAAGACAATAACAGACATAAAAGGAGAAACTGACAGTAACACAGTAATAGTAGGGGAGTTTAACACCCCACTCACACCAATGGACAGATCATCAAAACAGAAAATTAATAAGGAAATGCAAGTCTTAAATGATACATTAGATGATATGGATCTCATTGATATCATCAGGACATTTCATCCAAATGCAGAAGAATACACCCTTCCACTCAAGTGCACATGGAACGTTCTCCAGGATAGACCACATCTTGGGTCACAAATCAAACCTCAGTAAATTTAAGAAAATTGAAATCATACCAAACATCTTCTCTGACCACAATGTTATGAGACTAGATATCAATTACAAGAAAAAAAAACTAAAAAACACAAACACATGGAGCTTAAACAATACATTTCTAAATAACCAAAAGGTTAATAAAGAAATCAAAAGGGAAATCAAAAAATTTCTAGAAACAAATGAAAATGAAAACAAGACAACTCAAAACTTATGGGATGCAGCAAAAGCAGTTCTAAGAGAGAAGTTTATAGCAATACAATCCTACCTCAAGAAACAAGAAAAACATCAAATAGACAACATAATTTTACACCTAAAACAACTGGAAAAAGATGAACAAAAAAATCCCAAAATTAGTAGAAGGAAAGAAATCAAAGATCAGAGCAGAAATAAATGAAAAAGAAATGAAAGAAAAAATAATTATAAAGATTAATAAAACTAAAAGCTGGTTCTTTGAGAAGATAAAAAAAAAAATTGACAAGCCTTTAGCCAGACTCATCAAGAAAAAAAAGAAGAATCTAATCAACAAAATTAGAAATGAAAAAGGAAAGGTTACAACAGACAATGTAGAAATA
The DNA here is from genome assembly GCF_054371585.1 of Giraffa tippelskirchi. Classification (NCBI taxonomy): domain Eukaryota; kingdom Metazoa; phylum Chordata; class Mammalia; order Artiodactyla; family Giraffidae; genus Giraffa; species Giraffa tippelskirchi. Next base: position 109,353,085 of record NC_137278.1, on the reverse strand, counting down.
CAAAGGATTATAAGAGACTCTTCTGAACAACTATATGGCAATAAAATGGACAACCTGGAATAAATGGACAGATTCTTAGAAAAGTTCAATCTTCCAAGACTGAACCATAAAGAAATAGAAATTATGAACAACCCAATTTCAAGCACAGATATTGAAGCTATGATCAAAAATCTCCCAAAAAACAAAAGCCCAGGACCAGATGGCTTCACAAGAGAATTGTATCAGACATTTAGAGAACAGCTAATGCTTATACTTCTAAAACTCTTTCAAAAAATTGCAGAGGAAGGAACATTTCCAAACTCATTCTACAAGGCCACCAACACCCTGATACCAAAACCAGACAAAGAGAACACACAAAAAAAGAAAGTTACAGGCCAATATCACTGATGAACATAGATGCAAAAATCCTCAACAAATTTTTAGCAAACAGAATTCAGCAACACATCAAAAAGCTCATACACCATGATCAAGTTAGGTTTATTCCAGGGATGCCAGGATTATTCAATATATGCAAAACAATCAATGTGATACACCATATTAACAAACTGAAAGATAAAAACCATATGACCATCTCAATAGATGCAGCAAAAGCCTTTGACAAATTCAGCACCCATTTATGATTAAAATTTTTCACAAAATGGGCATAGAAGGAACCTACCTCAACATAGTAAAGGCCATATATGATAAGCCTGCATCAAACATTATTCTCAATGCTGAAAAACTGAAAGCATTCCCCCTAAGACCAGGAATAGACAAGGGGTATCCACTTTCACCACTATTATTCAACATAGTTCTGGAAGTCCTAGCTACAGCAATCAGAGAAGAAAAAGAAATAAAAGGAATCCAGATCAGAAAAGAAGAAGTAAAGCTCTTACTGTTTGCAGATGACATGATACTGTACATCGAAATCCCTAAAGATAGTATCAGAAAATTACTAGAGCTAATCAGTGAATTTAGCAAAGTCGCGGGATACAAAATCAATACACAGAATTCACTTGCATTTCTATACACTAACAATGAAAAATCAGAAAGAAAAATTAAGGAATCAATCCTATTCACCATTACAACAAAAAGAATAAAATATCTAGGAATAAACTTACCCAAGGAGACAAAAAAACTGTACACAGAAAACTATGACACTGACAAAAGAAACCAAAGATGACATAAACAGATGGAAAGATATTCCATGTTCCTGGGTAGGAAGAATCAATATTGTGAAAACGACTATACTACCAAACACAATCTACAGATTCAGTGCAATCCCTATCAAATAACCAATGGCATTTTTCACAGAACTAGAACAAAAAATTTCACAAATCATATGGAAACACAGAAGACCCTGAATAGCCAAAGCAATCTTGAGAAGAATCAAGCTGGAGGAATCAACCTGCCTGACTTCAGGTTATACTACAAAGCTACAGTCATCAAGACAGTACTGTACTGTCACAAAAACAGAAATATGGACCAATGGAACAAGATAGAAAGCCCAGAAATAAACCCATGCTCCTATGTGTACCTTATTTTTAACAAAGGAGGCAACATTATACAATGGGGCAAAGACAGCCTCTTCAACAAATGGTGCTGGGAAAACTGGACAGCTAAATGTAAAAGAATGAAATTAGAACACTTCCTAACATCATACACAAAGATAAACTCAAAATGGATTAAAGACCTAAATGTAAGACCAGAAACTATAAAACTCTTAGAGGAAAACATAGGCAGAACACTTAGTGACATAAATCAAAGCAAGTTCCTCTATGACCCACCTCCTAGAGTAACAGAAATAAAAACAAAAGTAAACAAATGGGACCTGATTAACTTAAAAGCTTTTGCACAGCAAAGGAAAATATAAACAAGGTGAAAAGACAACCCTCAGAATGCAAGAAAATCATAGGAAATAAAACAACTGACAAAGGATTAATTTCCAAAATATACAAGCAGCTCATACAACTCAACACCAGAAAAACAACCAACCCAACCAAAAAGTGGGAGAAAGACCTAAACAGACATTTCTTCAAAGAAGACATACAGATGGCTAACAAACATGTGAAAAGATGCTTGGCATCACTCATTATTAGAGAAATGCAAATCAAAACTACAATGAGATTTCACCTCACACCAATCAGAATGGCCATCATCAAAAAGTCTACAAACAATAAATGCTGGAGAGGGTGTGGAGAAAAGGGAACACTCTTGCACTGCTGGTGGGAATATAAATTGATACAGCCACTATGGAAGACAGTATGGGGATTCTTAAAAAACTAGGAATAAAATCACCGTATGACCCAGCAATCCCACTCCTAGGCATAGGCCCTGAGGAAACCAAAATTGAAAAAGACACATGTATCCCATTGTTGATGACAGCACTATTTACAATAGCTAGAACATGGAAGCAATCTAGATGTCCATTGACAGATGAATGGATAAAGAAATTGTGGTACATATAAACAATAGAATATTACTCAGTCATAAAATGGAACAAATTTGAGTGAGTTCTAATGAGGTGGATGAACCTAGAACCTATTACACAGAGTGAAATAAGCCAGAAAAACAAAGATAAATATCGTATTCTGATGCATTTACACAGAATCTAGAAAAATGGTGCTGAAGAATTTATTTACAGTGCAGCAATAGAGAAACAGACATAGAGAATAGACTTATGGCCGTGGGGAGAGGGGAGGATGGGGTGAGATGTATGGAAAGAGTAACATGGAAACATACATTACCATATGTAAACTGGAGAGCCAATGGGAATTTGCTGTATGTCTCAGGAAACTCAATCAGGGGCTCTGTATCAACCTAGAGGGGTGGGATGGGGAGGGAGATGGAGGGAGGTTCAGAAGGGAGGGGATATATGTATACTATGGCTGATTCATATTGTTTAACAGAAAACAACAAAATTCTGTAAAGCAACTGTCCTTCAATTAAACAATAAATTAAAAAAAAAAGATACAATGTTCTGTGAGGAAGGGGCATTTTAGGTATGACTCAGATGTCTCGAGTGAATCAATCATGGAAAGATAAAGAGAGAAAGCCAGAATCAAGTTCCTGAAGAGACGGGTTTATTACATGTTCAAGTAACAATGACAAAAAAAAGCTCATGTGGCCTGAGCACAGTGAGCAAGGGAGAGAATGTTGTGAGACTGGTTCTTGACTCATCCCTTAAACAACGGATACTGACCTGGATGCAGTATTTCTATCTGGGCTATCGAACCCAGCCCTCTGCTTTTCCAAGGATGCTCAGAGCTGATTTACTAGACTACCTCTTCTGTATTCTCTCAATCTGCTTTTTTCTATTAGCATTTAAACATGTTCACAACACACCCCCACTTTCTCCACCAGATCCAGAGCCTATTTGAACTTTGCAGAAGAGTCGCCTAGACTTTCTCAGTGGTCTAGTGGCCATGCTCCCAATGTAGGGGGCCTGAGTTCAATCCCTGATCAGGGAACTAGATCCCACCTACCACAACTAGGAGTTTGCCTGCCACAAGTAAAAATCCCACTTGCTGCCATGAAAACCAAAGATCCTGCGTGATGTAACTAAGACCTGGAGCAGCCAAATAAATAGATAAAAATAAATATTTAAAAAAGTTGTCAGTACTTATCCCTTTTCTTTTCTTCCCCTCCCACTCACTCCTCAGTACTCTCTAGTATATTTCCATCTCCATCTTTAGAATAAAATGGTTTTCCTAAAGCCAAAAGAGATCTCCACTTCACTTGATCTCCCAACAACACTTAACTCTTTTGATCTTGACCTTCTCCTTGAATTTTTCCATCCCTTTCCTCAAAGACTCTAAAGATGCTTGATTTTCCTTCACCACCTGGCAAGCAGCTCAGTCTCTATCATCTTTACTGACACATCCTCCACCTTTCCATTATCAATGGTCAAGGTTAACCCTAACCCTTCCTTGAGTGTGCACACACAAAATCATCTGGACATGTTGCTGAGCTCCACTCCCAGAGTTTTAGATTCCAGTAGCTCTGTTTGCTTTTCCAATAGATTCCCAGGTGATTTGGATACTGCTGGTCTGGGGGTTATGCTTTGGGAGCCACTGTATTAAATATGGGGCTTCCCTGTATTAAACATAGTTCCTCCAGGCTTAATTGTAGCTATCTATCCTTTTTACTTTCTACTCTTTCTACTGATGATTTCATACACACCCATAGCTTCAGTTATCAGCTACATATCAATGACACATAAATTTATATACATCCTGTCTTAGATCCAGAATCAAATATCTAATTGGAGTCAAGAACTTCCACTTGCATGAATCAAAATTGCTTCCAACCTCCATATATGCCCCTAAACAAACATATAATAAACCAGCTACTTTTCCAAGGTTTTTGTCCAAGAAAATCATGCCTTTTCCATCCTATTACGGAAGTCAGAATCTCAAGCCATCCTCAACAGCTTCCTCTCATATGCCACCCCCATATCTAAAATTGTACTAACTCCTGTGTATTGTATCTCCTAAATGTCTCTCCCTGAATTGTTCATGGCCCTGTAGGTACCTCATTACCATCCTTGTCCAAACTGCCATTCTCTTTCCCGGGCCACTGGCTATAACATATCTTAACTTCTTAGATCCATTCTTCAATCTATCCAGAGTGACCATTTCAACAAGCTTGCGTCATTCCTCTGCCTAAATTTCAACGATTTCCCATTGTTTCATGGAATAAAAAATTCTTGGGGCCTGCATTGTCTAGTGTCTACCTATGTGTCTCCATCTCACTTTACACCTTGCTTCTTGCTCTCTATCCAGCAAATATCCTGGCTCTCACATTTCTTAAAGCATTATGCTCCTTCAGACCACAGGCTCTTTGCACATACTTTCCCTTCCAACAGGAGTTTTATTGAATTCCTCTTCTCTAGAATTTCTAGTCATCCCTTAGATTCCCTTATCACCCTTTCCAGTCAAGGTCAGTGTCTTCTATTATTTGCTTTTGTAGTACCAGGTACATTTACTTCAAAGCAATTTCACTGTTTGTAAAAGCACATTTATTTATGTGACTATTTTCATTAGAATTTGTCTCCTTCTAGTTTTAAACTTCATGAAATCAGGAACAAAGTCTGTATTTTCTCACTATGACATCTCCAGAGCCTAACCAAAGTGACAGAAAGAAGGTCCCCGATAAATAGATGATGAATGAATAATTAGACTGACTGTTTACTTTTTAAATAAGGAGTTTACCTCCGTTTTCCTAGAGGGCTTTGTTCTGAGCCTTGGGGCTCCTTCTTCAGCATCAGAATTTCATTCATTGCTATCAGCACCTTGGTTACTGTTATGCAAAACTCCTAAGAGTGGATACCTGAAGGCAGTATTTTGCTTAGACTCTCCTAGGAAACATGAGTGTGTGCACACAGGCTGTGGATATTTAATGTTAACTGACCTCCTACTGTGTTGCTCAGAAAACGACCTGCGATTTGCTGCCCCTCTAATTTTCTTACTAATATTGTATCATGACTTCCGGATCCTCAGTGGGTTTAGAGCAGCTGTTAGGGAATATAAGAAGTAAAATTTGATTGTGCATGGAAAATTGGCCTGCATATGAGACAAAGAGCTTTAGTTTCTTTACTGCATTTACTGTACTACAATTATCTGAAAACTCAGCCTCACTAGATTGCAAGAAACTGCAGCAGCTTTAATGAATGCTTTTGCCACGGTTCCTATGGACTATTGTAAACGTTTGTATGTCTCTCCAAACGTTGCCTTCTGAGAGTTCTGGGTACTTCAAAGGATCTCCACTGTGGCACCACTTTCTTGTAGCTCATTAAATCTCGTATAAAAATGACCCCTCTGCTCTTATTTTCCAGGTTAACATCGGGGGACCCATGCTGGTTTCAGACCCCACCCCTTGTTTGGAGAATCTGTGCTTTTCTACGGTTTACCCTTATCGTTTCTAGTGATCAACTCAAATGTCTTTTGCAACCACATTGTTTAGGTAATACATGGTGTAAGCTTATTGCATGTGCTATATTCAGAATACCATTTTAAGATTTGCCACGTCAAACTATCAGCTGCACATAAAAATTCAGTGTGGTTTTGGCCCCATGTTTTGAAAAAGAAAATTCCAATATTGCTTTAAGACATCGCTCTGGTCTTTTTGTTTTAGGTTCTTGCTGACTTGTTTAGGAAGAATATATGAGGACAAATGCATTATTTAAATTTCCAGGTTGTCTATAGCAACCCGTTTTCAGGCTAATTAGGACCAATAGGTTGTGAAATGCCTAAAGCAAATCCATTAACACTTAACTGCTTCTCTTCTGAATCTATACTACACTGACTGACAGAAGATCCAGGCATCACATATTTGATGAGGGCTAATGACTTGATAATGCATTCATTGTGTCAGATGTCAGGCGAGCAGTAGGGTGGTGAGAACTACAAAGAAGGAGAAACAGCGTTTGCTCCTGTCTTCCTCCCGTATGTCCGCATGGTAGTATCGCTAGCAGAGCAACCTTCAGTTCATGCAGGTGGTGCCCGCAGAGGGACCTGCAGGATCAAGGGCACCTTTGCAATGACTTCTGTTCAGACTCTAGTTATAAGGTATCTTGTTGATCCACATAGCATGTGAGTGGGGGTGTGTGTGTCAACATAAGCTTTCTGTGTATCACCTACATCCTCATCTTTGTGTGGCTAGGTAGTGATGAGCCCCAAGGGAAAAGGGGAAGTGACTGCATTTATTCTCAGTGTTCCTAATGGTCAGGGAAAGTGCTCTCATGCTGTGGGATATAGCAAGGTTGACGGCATTTAATGAATGAATAAGCCAATCTTTTAGAGCATGGGTCCCCAAAACTCCGGGATCTAATGCCTGATGATCTGAGGTGGAGCTGACGTAATAATAATAGAAATAAAGTGCACAATAAATGTAATGTGCTTGAATCATCCCCAAACCATCCCTCCTCCCCTGTATGTGAAAAAATTGTCTTCCACAAAACAGGTCCCTAATGTGAAAAAGGTTGGGGACAGCTAGAATAGAGGAGTCAGTGCTTCTTCTCACATGAATCAGTGACAGAATCAATTGTTGTAAGAACCAAGATAGATTACGTGAGAGGAGGAAGCAAGGGAGTAGAACTTCCCAGCTGCTCAAAGAGCTAAAAGTAAAGGCCTCTGCATCTGTGTGTGTGCGTGCGTGTGAGAGTCTCTCTGTCTCTTTCTCTCTCTCACACACACACATATACACACTCCTCCTTTTCCTGTGAATTATTAGAATTTAGTTATGCCATTCAATTTTATCCTCTTTAAATGAAAAATTACAAATCAATAACAATGGTGAGGTATAACTACAAAGTAACATGACTGACTTTTTAACAAATAGAGCAGAATTTTTACATTATGTAAACAGGTTTTGTCCTTGTAAGGAAAAGAAGCTATATGTTTATTTCAAGGATTCTATTGGCCATTTTTTTTTTAAACTCTTATTTTAGAATGGTCTTTGGAACCCATGACATTCTTTTGAATATTGTCCATAGTGACAAAGCTTCTCTCTTCAGAGTGTATCTAATTGCTGAAAGTAAAAAGCATTCAGAGCCAAGTTCAATGATTACAAGTAGATGCCCACACTGGGTGATATAATCTAGGCTTAAAAGTGAGGTGCAGTTCTGGAGTAAACTATCCTGATTTCCCTGTGCTGGCTCTTCTGCTCATTTCCTGCCCACCCCCCAGTTCACCTATTGTAATGAGTCTACTGGTGTTTGTTATTATCAAGGAATATGACATAACTTAGCTTGAGTTCAGCAGTATTTTTCAGCCTTATGTCAATTTCAATCCTACTTCCAACTTAAAGATCTTGAATCCAGAACTTGATTCTCCTTGTGGCTCTTTTAACTGGGTATTAGCCATGATTTCCCCACTGTTTAAACTATTGATTTTCCAAGTATACTCTGAGTTAAAATTTTCTTTTTCCTTTGGATGCTGTGTGTTTGCTGACAAAGAACTCCCTACTCTACCTGGCTCACCTGAAAACCCAAATTTTGATGTGAACCATGTGGTCCACACTGAGAATTCCACTGTTATGAACAAAATTTCAAAGTAAGTGTTTCAGAGCTATTTTAACTACCAGGGATACTATTAGAATGTGTATAGAATGAGCTTAAGACCTTTCAAGATAATTACTTTTAAAATAATACTTGATTGTGTACATGCATATGTGAGTGCTCTATTTTTTGTCAACCTTTTATTATGGAAGATTTTAAATGTTTTTGCTCCGCTTCAACAACCACCAACTTTCTCATCTTGTGTCATCAACCTCCTTCCAAAATTTTTCCAGAATATTTTAAAGCAAAGTCCAGATATCATATCATTTCTCCTACAAATATGTCAATATTTACATCAAACAATACAAGATTTAAAAAAAAAAATCACTGTTCTATTATTAAGTTCAACAAATTACTGAAATCTTAATACTATCTACATTTTAATTTATGTTTAATTTTCCCAATTATCGCAAAACTGTCCTTTTAGACCTGGTATTTGAATCAGGATCCAAACAATGTCTACATATCATATGTAATAGGTCTCTGAAGACTCTTTTAATAGGTATATTTGCTATAAATAATAATGTACATATAATTTTATATATTACTATTATCAACTTACTTTCCATAGCTAAATTATAAAGAGATATTTTACTTGTGTGTATATATATATATATATGTGTGTGTATATATATATATGTGTTGTTTTCATTAAGCATCAAATTTCTGTATAAAGTAGTGAATTTTCCTCAGCAGAGACCAAACAAAGGACTCAAGTTCACTGGCTATTTAAATGGGGTGGGCATACGAGGCAGTGGCCTTGAATTTTATCACTTCAAACTGTCTCTTCTTGGCCTTTGATTTTGATTTCATAAAAACGATAATTCATCATTTCTATAATAAATTCAGTGTTTATGGATATTGTTTACATCACTCTATCTCAGATTTTCCAGTACGAGCTCTCAAAAGGAGAATTTATTTCAATGATAAATGACTCTTCATTGCATTATTTTTCTACTCCTTTATTGCCACATAAATCTGTTAACTCAATATACAACATATTGTAGAAAATGAATGTTTCACAGGGTGGTAAACATTTTCCAAGGTACTATCCAAATGATAACAATGTCCTTTAGTTTATGAAATAAAAGCACAATAAAATCTTAACTCTTTGCCATTAGCTTTATAAAAAAGAGCCAGATCTAGCGTATCTTCTTATATCTCCAAATTCCAGAGCCTTACTCCCGTGTCTTTATGTTAAATCCTTCTTTTTTCTTTTAGTGTGGTTTCTTTTTAGAAGTGTATGCAAATATAAAAATAGGTTCAGAAAGAATTGTACTGTATATATAGTTAGGAAAATCTTAATTATAAACCATTAAAAAATAATACTCATTTAAAACTCAGTGCTCATTTAACCACATAGTTCAGTGCATTAGTAGTATTACTTTGTGTCGTGATCTGCAAATCCATTATTGAATCATTTTCAAACTAGTATACAAAATACACAAATGCAGCCCAGAAATAACAGGTTAACATAGTCTTGCTTCAGCTGGAACTAATTCTATGTTCAAGTTATTCTCCTTAGGGAAAAATAAATTGAAGAATTTAATTGAGTATTTGGAATACCAAAAGAGAAAATTGATGTATTTAGGAGCAGACTGACGCAAATCACATTCCACTGCATTAGCATTTATTTGTGCAGCAAACAGTCTCCAATTGAGTTCCTGTGCCTTAGCTTCTTAAGGTAAATATCTTCCTTTGCTTTAGAAGAGGTTTCAATCTGGCTTTGGAAAGCATTCCAATCTGGGAACTAGTAATAAAAGACCCAATTCTACACCTTGCATTCCCATGAGTATAGCTCACTGACACCAATATTAAAGTTTTATTTATGAAAATCCCCTACTCTTTTTTAAAACTGAATAAATATAGCATTGTTATCCCTACTGTCATAACTATACAAACTGTGTGTGCATGTGTGTGTGTGTGCATGCACAGGTACATGCATGTTCACACATGCCCACGCAGGAGCCCATGAACACAAAGAATAAAAGCTACAACTTGGGGTGCAATATCTTCTGTGCTGTGCTTAGTCACTCAGTCATGTCCAAATCTTTGCGACCCCATGGACTGTAGCCCGTCAGGCCCTTCTGTCCATGGGGATTCTCCAGGCAGGAATACCGGAGTGGGTTGCCATGGCCTCCTCCAGGGGATCTTCCCAACCAAGGGATCTAACCCAGGTCTCCTGCATTGCAGGCGGATTCTTTAACATTTGAGCCACCAGGGAAACAATATCTTATAGGGTTAGGTAATTCTCCCATCAATACACTATACTTAATATTCTATAGATTTCTTCTCTTCAAATTTTAAACCAGTAAATCATTCCACTAACAATCTGTAACAGTTTCCCGGCCCCAAATCCATCCTTTGGTGGTAATGAAAGCAACTCGAGAGGAATACATATCGATAAATATTTAATATCTGGAATTAAAACTCCTGCCCAAGATCTGAATGACAGAAAACTATAAGGAATAACAATTTTGATGAGCTCTTCAATTACAATAAAAATTTGCTTTCTAAAAATGTCTGGGAAGAATTCAATTTATTTATTTTCTCAATAAGTGCTCCTGAAAATTCTGTCCAAAAAACTGTGGCAGTTAATTTGGGTTTTATTGCACAAGAGAGATTGATTTTTGCAGGAATCTCAGGGTAATTCCCTTTGTAAATCCCTCCTTGCCCCAAATCCTCTAACTTGTGAACAGTGATTTTCACAAGATTGCCTTGCAAGCCTGTCTTTGTAGCAAAAGTTTTTTAAAAGAAGGCTATACTGATAGCCTCTACAGTGTCTGCAGATAGATAATGAATTCTGCAGATTATCTAGAACAGCTGGGCGACTGTGGCTTCTCCACCTGAGACCTCAGCAGGTTACCAGGCCGTGACAGCAGGGACAAACATCAATGGAGACTCAAGCTGAAGAACAGGAGAAATGAATAGCCTGTTTTCCTAAACAGGTGCCTTAATGCTTCCCAAAGGTAAACACAATTTATTCTTACAATTATTGATATATTGTTTTTAAAAATCTAGTCTAATTCACCCACTTTCTACAATCTTTCAACTAATATTGACAAAAGAAAGCAAGCTATGCTGTGTTCAATGGCACACAGTGTTCTCATTCATTGAGTTATTCATTGGGCTTTGATATGAAATATAATATTGAAATTTAACAACTTTTTAGTATACTAAAAGTTACAGAGGTCAAAAGACATTTACGGAAGGTTATCCATATTGCTTTCAGAACGCAATCAAGATAAAAGTGACTGAGAAATTTGAGATACTAATGTTTAGATTGGGGGGTTGGTTGTTTTTGTTTTAGAAAATTAGTCATATTCTGCAGAAAGATGATAAAATATTAGTCCCCATACTCCACAAAATAAATTTCTCTCTTTAGCCACAGGCAGGAATGGCAATGCAAATTGATTCTAGTTATTTTCTACTGTGGTTTAGACAGAACATGACAATTCCCCTCCTAGTCTAAGATCTGTTTGTTTTCCGTTTGTTTAATTTCTTGAGATACCTACAGAAGTGCAGTAAACATAGAAGGTGCTTAGAAATAACTTGTATTCATAATAATATTGCTTAATCAAGAGAACAATTTCTACAGAATGGCCTAAAGTCTTCACCACTCATCCAGTTTTTAACCATATGTCCCTTCTTGGGGAAGAGCAAAGAAATAAAAATAAATTGCTATTACCCTTTACCATGTTTTCCACTTCTAATGTTAATCCTCTGGATGAGTAGCAGTTTGCAAGGTTAACATGGATTATTTGTTATTTCTATCAGATATTAAAATATTTTCTTAAGGTTATCCTGGGAATAACAATGTTAGGTGTATAGTTACAAATTTTCTAACCCTATTAAGTTTAAATTTTATTAGAATATCATTCAGTAGAATGTTGACAACCCACAACCACCCATAAAAGAAATTTTCATTGCAGGATCATGAAGCCACGCTAACGCAGGACAAAATGTGAAAAACAGCTTTTGCTTATATTTTTCAATGACGCAAAATTCACAAAGGATAACTAGAATATCTAAAGAAAACCCCCTTTACTCAAAGAAATTTTCTTTCAGTAAGTATCACTTCTTTCTTTCTGATGACAGATGGCTAGGATTTCAGGCCTTCCTGGTGGGCTGGCACTGGCCTTATCCATCATTTTAAAAGAGACAATATTGTTTTGCCTATCAAGACTCACACCAGACTATTCATTGTTCCTAAACAGTCATACCTTGTTAACACACTTCACTTTATTGAACTTCACAGATACTCTGTTTTTTAACATTTTTATTGTATTTATTTGTCTATTTATTTACTTTTTGGTTTTGGCCACGCTCAGTCTGCATTGCTGTGAGCCAGCTTTCCCTAGCTGCGGTGAGTCGGGGCTTCTCTTACTGCGGAGCAGTCTCTAAGAGCAGGTGGCTCAGGGATTGTGGCACACTGGCTTAGCTGCCGCAACAGCATGTGGAATCTTTCTGGACCGGGGATCAAACCCATGTTCCCTGCATTTCAAGGTGGATTCTTAACCACTGGACCACCAAGGAAGTCCAATGTTGTGTTTTTTACAAATTGAAAAAGGTTTGTGGCAACCCTGCATTGAGCAAGTCTACCGGTGCCATTTTTCAATGTAATTTGCTCACTCTGTGTCTCTGTTTGGAGAAGGAAATGCAACCCACTCTAATATTCTTGCCTGAAAAATCCCATGGGCAGAGGAGCCTGGTAGGTAACAGTCCAAAGTGTCTCAAATAGTTGAACATGACTGAGCAACTAAGTACATATGTGTCTGTTACATTTTGCTAATAATTAGAATATGTCAAACTTTTTCGTTATTGTTATGTTATGGCGATCTGTGATAGTGATTTTTATATTACTATTATAGTTGTTTTGGAGGCATCACAAATCACAACAATATAAGAGGGCAAACTTAACCAGTAAATGTCACATGTGTTCTGACTGCGCCACCAACCTGTCATTCCCCTCTCTCTTGCTTTCTTTGGGCTTCCCTATTCCTTGAGGCTCAACAATATGGAAATTAGGCCAGTTAATGACCTACAGTGACCTCTAAGGGTTCAAGTGAGAAGAATTGCTCATATCTCGATCTACATCAAAAAGTAGAAATGATTAAGCTTAGTGAGGAAGGCATGTCAAAAGTCAAGACAGGCTGAAAGCTAGGCCTCTTAAGCCAGATAGACAAATTGTGAATGCAAAGTAAACGTTCCTGAAGGAAACTACTACTCCAATGAGCACACAAATGATAAGAAAGATAACCAGCCATTTGCTGATATAGAGAAAGTTGTAGTGGTCTGGGTAAAAGATCAAACCAGCCATAATATTCACTTAGCCAAAGCCTAGTCCAGAGCAAGGCGCTAACTCTGTTCAATTCTCTGAAGGCTGAGAGAGGTGAGGATGCTGCAGAAGAAAAGCTTGAAGCTAGTTTCCTATGGATGAGAAAGAAAGTGATTTCTTCAGATCGAGTCTATGCCTGGTGAAAATGCTGTAAAGATTGTTGAAAGGACAACAAAAATTTAGAATATTACATGAACAGTTGATAAACTGGCAGCAGGCTTTCACTCTAGTTTGTTTTAATGCAAGAACCATTTACTGTGCAGCTATTATTTGCAGAACACTGGACTAGACACTTATGGAGCTCATGAACTGAGCTCCACTGGGAGGAGTGCAAAGGATTTGTAGGAGATCATATGTACCATTGGGGCATTGGTGAAGCTTCTTGTAAGAGGCATCAGAGAGAGGCCGGATATAGGATATGAGTGGAGGGAGCTCACAACTATGATCTGGATTCCATGGTTATTGCAGAGTAAGTCCTGTCATCTCCTGCCAAATGTACTCCTGATCTGGGCAGATGTGGAACTAGATGGACAAAGAGACATGAAGCATCTTCTCCCCCTCCTGGAGCTGAACCTACCAAGGATTGACTCTAGTTTGGAAAGAAGTTCTACTGTGGGTAAAATGCTGTTGGATAGCATTACATGTTACAGAGAAATCATTTGTGAAAGGAAAAGTCAGTTGATGTAGCAAACTTTATTGTTCTCTTATTTTAAGAAATTTCCAAAGCCCTCCAGCAACTTTCAGCAACCACCAACCTGATCAGTCAGTGGCCATCAACCCTGAGACAAGACCCTCCACCAGGAAAACGATTATGACTGTCTGAAGGCTCAGACAATGGTTAATCATTTTTAGCAATAAAGTATTTTAAATTAAGGTACGTACATTTTTTTTTCAAGATATAAACGTGTTGCACAAATAGACTATAGGAGAGTATAAGTGTAACTTTTATGTAAAAAAATTTGTGTGACTCACTTCATTGTGATATATTCTTTATTGTGGTAGTCTGGAACGCAACCCATAACATCTCTGAGGTGTGCCTATATATAATATAGAAGTACATTCAGAAATATATAGCTATGGACGGTTCCTATGCACATACTATAAAAGCAGTATTCTTAGAGATGTTATTTTAGGAAGTGCGCAGAGCCAGTGTCTCTTGCTCTTCTACCAAAATCTGTAAGGAGCTCATAAGTACTTAAATACATTAATACACCTCAACATGACAATGTGTAAAACATCTGAGGCAGACCCGGGTATTGCCTGCAGACCACATTATCATACAGTTTACGTTACCCCCTAAATATCTGAATAAACTTCTTAGTTCTCTGAGTCTACATGAACGCAATATACTTTAGTTAGCTTTCATGTTGTGATCTTACATGTATAGGGATGGCTTCGCTTTTAAATTCTGCATCAACAAAACACAAAAGAAAGCTATTGAGGACAAAGGAGTAGGATGTTATATATGATGTCATATAAAGCATAACTCCCCACAAGTACTCCCTGTGATAATTGTATGTGTAGGTAATACTGAAATTTTGAAATATTATTAGAAGTCAGAACCTTGCTGAGTCTGATGAAAATAAAGTTCTTTTAATAGGTTAAGTTATTCTCAGCTAGTGTCTTTTCAACTAAGGCAGCTTGCTCTATTAGTTTTAAATGTAAAGACTCTGAACTCTCACGGACAATAATGCCTAACAGACCATCCTTGACACTCCTTGCGCCATCGTCTCACTAGACAATGAAGGCATATGAAGGCATGGGACAAGACTACAGGAAACAGAAAGACCTAAAACGGGTGCTGATGGTCACTCTGCTTCCAGGCTAGGGGAAAATTATTCACTGCCAGACCAGTGAAACCAGACTGAAAGATCACATCAGTGGCCAAGCCCTGCTATACAACCAGAAAAGAGCAAGCCTGCCTCCTTATGAGTAGACAGACACATTTCCATCCTCTGTATTTCCTCTGGTTCATAAACACAAAGATTATACCAAGCAGAAAACTAAGCAGTTACCTATCCACCATATGGATAGATGGAGAAAAATCACAGTGTCACTGTCCTTGTTCTCACTGCTTACACCATGGCAGTGAGAATGAGTTAGCCTACCCCATAACCAGCTGGAAGCTGTAAAGACTAAAATACAGTGTTGAATGTTGTGGACAGAGGTCAGGCACGGACACAGTTCAAAAGATAGCATGAAATCAAGAACCCAGGGATAATAATAAAGCAGCTGAGAACTAAAACCAGTTTAACTTAATGCCAGGTGAACACAATAAATTTGGTTACTAAACTGAGTCTATATATAAGCGAGAGTACTTTAAAGAACATGTAGGCTTTTAAAAAGTAATTTTAAATGTGTATTTTGGGTTTTAAACCCCAGATGATATAAACAAACAGGGGAGTGAGGATAATTGCTTAGGCCCCTAAAACTTAGACACATCCTTGGCTCTGCTTTTTCACTCATGCACCGTATTTACTCCCTAAGCAAATCTCACAGGCCTGTCATACCTGCAAATACACCCAGACCCTGATTCATTCTCACCCTCTCCACCAAGGCACTTTCAACGCACACCTGGATCACTGCAATTGACCCACTAACCCAACTTACTATGTCCTTATTTTCTCCCCTTTTTCAGTTTCTTATCAGCATGGCAGTCAGTGTGATCCTTTTGGAAATATTAATGTAAGTTGGGTATTGCTTGCTTGCTAAGTCACTTCTGTTATGTTCTACTCTTTGCAACCCCATGGTCTATAGCCTGCTGGGCTCTTCTTTCCATGGGATTCTCCAGGCAGGAATACTGGAGGGGGTTGCCATGCCCTCCTCCAGGGGATCTTCCCGACCCAGGGATCAAACCCACGTCTCTGACATCTCCTGCATTGGTAGGTGAGTTCTTTACCACTAGCACCACCTGGGAAGCCCTTATCATTTGCTTTTCCCATATCTTCACATTGTTGCCCATCTCAATCAAAGTAGAATTCAAAGTGCTATAGTTACCATGGGACCCTGTAAGTGTTGGCCCTTGCGACGTCATCTCCTCCTCGTCCCTACGCTTGTTCCACGCCTTGGACATTCCAAGGAAACTCCAGCCTCAATGTCTTTGCCCAGGATGTCCCTCTTGCCTAGACGCTTCTTCCCCTTGACATCCATGCAGGCACTGGGCATGTTTGTGAGGATCTTCACATAATCCATATGAATGACAGTCTTGAAAGTGAAGCAGTGCATTTGAGTGGTCTTACTCACTCTCTCATCTCCTTCAGCTCTTCACTCAGAAGTCTCCTCAGGAGCACATCCTTTGATCTTCCTACTTAAAAATGCAACACTTCTCCAGAAATGCCCATCTCCCTTCTCTGCTTTCTTTTTCTCCATAGTATTTACCACCATTTGACAGACTACACTATTTCATTTAATGTAAAATATCATTAATTACAAAGGTTCACATTTTAAAATGATTCTACCCTCAAAACATGGCCAATTAAATATGATATATCACCAGTTGTAAGAGGCATCCTGATTTCCAAGATTTTAAATTGTGAAAAAAATGTTGTTTAACTCAATGAAAAATGGTCATTTACTTATTTATTTGTTTATTACCTATCTGTCTCCCTTAAACTCTAAGAAGGGAGAGGTTTTTATCCTTATTTTTCACAACTTGAATAGTGACTAAGGAATTATGATAGATATTTACGAAATATTTTTAATTGAACGAATGAAAGCAACTAAAAGTAGCTTAAGTTCCTCATTTTACATAAGGTTAAAGGCTGCACTACTAAAAGAGAAAAGCATTCATCTTGCGTAGAGGGATGCGTCTCTCATAATATTCCTGCATATAAAGCCCTGGTAAGCTGACTTCACAATCCAAACTTACAAAACACATGAGAAAACAAGACTCTGTGAACAAGGGACCACAGAAACAGCAGCAGCACAACACACAGAATTAGACTGTCAAGGTGGCCCAGTGGATAAGAACCTGCCTGCCAGTGCAGGGGACATGGATTTGATCTCCGGTCTAGAGAGGTCTCACATATGATGGAGAGACTAAGCCCATGTCCCACAGGTACTGAGGCCCACGCTCTAGAGCCCATGCGTCACAACTAGAGAAGTCACTGCAGCGAGAACCCCGCACACCAAGCTACAGGGTTGTTCTTGCTCACCACAGCTAGAGAAAGCCTGTGGACAGCAACAAAGACTCAGCACAGCCAAAAAAGAAAAAAAGAGGTTTACAAAGAGTGTTAAATAAAAAAGAATCAGACTGTCAAGAACTTCAGGTATTAGAAGGATTGGATGCAAACTATAAAATCATTACATTCAAAATATCTGAGAAGTAAAAGCTGGAATGGAAAACACAAGAATGGAACAAAATATCATTTTCTTTTCTAACATTATGACAGACAAGATACCCTGAATGATCCACTGATTAGAAGAATTAAAATCCTGGATACAGTATTATTTTTAGCATATCACTGAACTGGTACAAAAGCAAAGAATCTGTAGGTCCTCAAAACTCATTGGAATTTGAAGTCCTAAGAGGAAAGGAACACCAAAACTGGCCAATGCCCTGAGAGTCCCTGCTGCTCCTCTGGGGATCTTGCCTCAATTTCCGCATGGGATTCTCAGGAAACTGAAGATTGAGTCCTGGGTCCTGGGTTCAAGTGAATTAGGAACTAATAAGGGATCTGAGGTAAACTGAACTCACAGGCTGTTTCCTCAGTGGGGATATGAATTAGAAATAACTACATCACACAGAAGGGGAAAGCCAGGAAATTTCCCTAATTCAGATTGCATTTGGTAGAGAAGGAAAAAATTCTCTCCTAAAACTTTTTAGCCATAAACCAGCAAACATGGAGGTTTTTGTTGCAAATTTATACCACTTACATAGTTTTTTTAAATCCCTAAATAGAAAAACTAAAGTGATTCTGGATTAATTTTGCCAAGTGTCTGGCAAGTGGAAAATGAAAATCCAAATAAAAAGAAATGAAAAATCCAACCGAAATTAAAAAGCAAATGAAAATCCTCTTTGAGGAATTCAACTTGAGCCTCAAAAATTCCTACAGATAAAGTTCCAGAAAAAAAGCAGTCTACACAGAAATGTCATGAAATACATTCAAAGAGAAAAAGGTATCATGAGCGAAAACAAGTAGAAATAACAGATGTAGAAATAAACCTGCAAACACATGAGATATTGATAGTGTCAGAATATTTTTAAAATTCTATAATTAATTTATTCAAAGAACTTAAAGAGAAGCTTGAATATACGAGCAAAGAATGACCAAAAAGAACCTAACAGTACTTCTAGAATTATAATGTTTAATGGTGGAAATATACATATTTGATGATAATTAAGCAATAGATTGACAAAATGTAGCCAAAAGAGATAAAGAGATAGAAAATATGAAAGGGAAGTTAAAAGGTATGAAACTTACAAAGAGATGGTCTAATGTACATCTATTCAGAGTTGCGGAAGGTGATAATAGGAAGAACGGAGAAGAGATCTTTTTAGAGGGATAATTTCTTTGAATTTTCCAGAATTACGGAAGGACACTAAACTCCAGATCAAAGAAACCCAACCTACCCCAAGCAAGATTAAAAAAAAAAAAATCCATACCTGTAGAGACGGCAACTGTGAAACTGGAGAACATCAAGGAGATTTTAAAATCATTCAGAGGCTAATGAGCGATGACTAATATAGAAATGGCAATTATGCTGCATGTTCACCTGCTGAAAGTACAGTAGAAGCCAAAACACAGTAGAATGATATCTTCAATGTACTGGAAAAAAATATAGCATTCTATACCAACAGAAGGTACCTTTGAAAAATATAAATGAAATAAAATAAAATATAAATGAAATTAGATAAAATAAAATATAAATTAAATAATATATATTTAATATAAAATCTAAAATATAATATATAACATACATATTATATTAATATATACATTACTTCACTTTCACTTTTCACTTTCATACATTGGTGAAAGAAATGGCAACCCACTGCAGTGTTCTTGCCTGGAGAATCCCAGGGAAGGGGGAGCCTAGTAGGCTGCCGTCTATGGGGCCACACAGAGTCGGACACAACTGAAGCGACTTAGCAGCAGCAGCATATTATATATTATATATTATGATTTTATAATTATAATTATTTACACTTATATTTTTAAATATGATTATAATATATTATTTATACATATATTATATTTATAAATATAATTGTAATATATAATTATTTATAATTATACAATATAATATATAATTATATATAATATAACTATATATAATATTTATCATTTCAAATTATATAATAAAATATCTTATTCTACATATAATATATTGTATATATAAAATATGTATTAATATTATATGTGTATTATATATGTATGTGTATATGTAATATTAATATGTAATATATTACATGTTATATATTATATAAATGGTATATTATATATATCATATATCATATATAATATGCAATACATATTATATATATGATATATATTATCTATATCAAATAATAATATAATATATATATTATATGTATTATATATATATTATATGTATTATATTATATATTATATATATCATAATTATTATATGTATTATATTATATACATGATAATATATATAATATATCATGTATATAATATATAATATATCATGTATATAATCTATAATCTATAATATTTACAATATATAATATTATAATATAATATATATTATCCTATATCATATATTACATATTATATAATATAAATTGTATAATATATAGTATATCATATATAATATATATAATACATAATATAATATACATATAGCATATATAATATTTAATATATAATACATATTAATATTAATATATATAATATATATGTATATATCATGCATATGTATATGTATATAGTATGTATATGTATGTATATGTGTATATATGTGTATATATGTTAATATATGTAATATATAATTACATATATACATATATGTAATTACATACATACTTACATGCGATATACATATATACATGTATATGTAACATACATATATAATATATATTCTATATATTATAATATATATAATCCATATATCATATATAATTATATAATTATGTTTAATTATATAATTATATTATATTATGTATGTAACATAATATACATTATATATTATATATATTGTATGTTTATATATTATAAGGTATTATATTATATATAATATATTAATATAAGATATTATATTGTTATATAATTATATAATATATGAATTTTACAAAAATATTATATGTATAAATATATAATTATGTAACATAATGTATAGAAAATATAGTATATATAAAAATTTATATATGTAAATATAACATATATATAATATCATATATTATATGTTATATACATTATATGTTTAGATAGTATAATATATTAATATATATAATACATTATATTATATATATTATTGTATTATTATATAATATATAAATGTTATAAAATATTATATGTATAAATATATAGTTGTGTAATATAATATATATAAAATATTATATATAGAAATATAATATATATTCATAATATCTATATACAAATTTTATATAATCATTTATATAATTATTATACATTATATAAATTGTATGTGATTTATGTATTAATATATATTAAATAATTGTATTATATAGTTTATCATGTATTAGATATTACTAGTATATTTTAATAATTATTATATATTAATAATAATACATGTTGTATTTTTATATTATATATTTTAATTATATTAATCATGTTATATAATTTATATACTATTATTTATTATATAATTTATGTATAATATTTATATATATAATGATTTATATACAAATAAATTTTTATATATAAATATATAATGTATATTTAAAATATAATATATATTTATATATTATATACATATTTAATATAATAAAATATATTTTATATAATAATATAAAATGTTTATGTTAATAATAAATATAAATAAAATAAAATATAAATGAAATTAGACAAAAGAAAGTTTATTACCTAAAAGTCTTCACTAATGGGAATTCTAAATTTTATATATATCTACTTATCAGAAAGATGAAAAATCATATTGTTTCAGGCAAAACTACCAAGAGAATCGTATATGTAATTTCATAATTCCAAGGAGCTACATTAAGACCATTAAAAACAAACAGGTGAAATAATTTTAAAAACAGTGTATTTACAGAGATTACTATAAATGATCGTTTTAACATGAAATCAATATTTAAAAACTGATGAGATCACTCACATCAATTTTTTCACCATGTCTTTGAGATCTAGTGGGTGTTTAGTACCAACACATCGAGGTTTCAATGGTAACATTTAAAGTAAAATGTAGTCCTTATCAAAACAATAAATTGTGTTTAATAGACAACTATTTTGTTTTTCTAATTTAAATTTAAGTTAATTAAAACTAACAAAAAAAATTTAACACTTTAGTCTCACTAACCACATTTCAAGGGCATTAGCCACACTATACTAGTGGCTATCATGCTGGACAATACAGGTTTGGGGGTTGTGCGATTTACAGTGGAAATATAGGGAGCTATGCTAATAAATGAGAGAAAAAAATAATTATACATCGCTTTGTGAAACAGTGACAATCATTATCATCGTCATTGATATTATCATTATCACAGAGAATTTTGAAGCAGCCATGAACTAGAATAATAGGGAGAAATAGCCTATAATAAGTTGGTTGAGATGTGATTAGAGTGAAAGCATTCTAAAATCCTTATATTTCTGAGAGAAAGTGAAATCTTTCAGGCTTTGTTAGATTAAATATGCAATTTAAAATATATAGGATAGGGGGATATCAGAAAATATGGTAGGGTAGGGACCTCCAGGAGACATCCCTCTCAAGAAACACTAAAAGTTTGGTGAAACAAAACGACATATTGGAATCAACTTTTTAGAACTCAGAAAAAACAGATGAAGATTTTTAGCAACCAAAAGCTTAGTCACCAGAGAAAGCCACTGAAACAGGGTAAGAGGTCTTCATGGTATTTTAACCTAGTTCCACCTCTTCTCTGGCATGGAGATGTTTTTGAAGATGACAGCCTGCATTTCCAGCGTGGGTATCTAGTATCAGAGGCAGCAGAAAGCACCTTGTTCCCATGGGATTTTGTTTCTCTGTTGTGACATAACCAGGTTTCCCCAAAAGACTTCTGCCAGGGTCTCCCCCTTGTTTTGCATAACCCACTTCTGTCACAGAATGCAGTGCCTATGAGGTCCTCAAAAACAATGAAAACCAATGAACATGTTTCTGCTGCTGCCTGGGGAACGAAAATAAAAGCTGGAGCAAAAAGAGACCTGCAGAGAGCCTGGGAGGAAAAACTGGAGAGTGTGATTTTATTTTTGGAGGGGGGTAGAGAATAGGAGTTTTATAATCAGTTTTCAACAAGATTAACTGGACTGTTCAATGGGAAAAGAATAGTCTCTTTGACAAATGGTGCTGGGACAAGTAGATTTCCACATGTAAAGGAATGAAGTTGGGCCTTTATCTTACACTATGCATGAAAATTAACTCATAATGATTCAAAGATCTAAATCTAAGGCCTACTACTATAAAACTTTTAGAAGCAAACGGGAGAATCTTCATGATTTTAGCAATTGTTTGGCAATGGATTCATAAATATGACATCAAAAGTACAAGCAACAAAAGATAAAATAGATAAATTTGATTTCAACAAAATTTAAGACTTCCCAGCATCAAAAGATACTATCAAGAAAATGAAAGGACAATTCACAGACCAGGAGGGCTGTGCCAAACTGGGAGAAACTATTTGCTAATCATATACCTGAGAAGGGTCTAGTATCCAGAATATAAAAAGAACTCACAACTCAGCAACAAAAAGACAAACCATCCAATTTTAAAATGGACAAATGACTTATAGTAGACATAACACACATTTCTCAAAAAAAAAAACCAAGTAGCCAATAAACGCATGAAAAGATGCTAATGGCTTTAGTCATTGAAGAAATGCAGATGAAAACCACACTGACACACCACTTGGGGTATGTGATATGAGACATTACATCTACTGGGATGGCCATTTAAAAAAAAAAGGAAAATTACAAGTGTTTGGAAGGATGTGGAGAAATTGGAACCCTTGTGCATTGCTGGTGGAAATGTAAAATGCTACAGTACTTTGGAGAAAAATTTGGTGTTTCCTCAAAAAGTTAAACATGGAATTACTATATAACCCAGTAATTTCCTTCCTAGGTACTGGGTTGGCCAAAAAGTTTGTATGAGTTTTTCCATACCATTTTATGGGAAAAACCTGAATGAATTTTCTGGCCAACCCAATGTACATATGCAAAGGGATTGAAACAGGTTTTCAAACAAAAACTTGTACAAGAATGTTAACAGCAGCTCTATGTACAATAACCAAAAGGTAGAGACAACTCAAATGTCCATCAACAGATAAATGGATAAATAAAATAAAAATAGTCACTCAATAGACTATTATTCAGCCGTATAAAGAATTACTGCATATGCTACTGGTACATACTACAAGATAGATGGACCTTGAAAACATGCTAAGTGAAAGAAGTCAGGACACATATTATACAATTACATTTGTATGAAATGTCCAGAACAGGCTAATCCATATAGACAGAAGGTTGATTATTTTTTGCCAGGAGTTGGGAGAGTGGTGAATTCAGTGTGTGTGTTAGTTGTTCAGTTTTGTCCAACTCTTTGCAACCCTGTGGGCTGTAGCCTGCCAGGCTCCTTTGTCCACGGGATTCTCCAGGCAAGGATACTGGAGAGGGTTGCCATTCTCTTCAGGGGATCTTCCCGACCCAGGGATCAAACCCAGGTCTCCTGCGTTGCACACAGATTCTTTACCGTCTGATCCACCAGGGAAGCCCAATTTACCAGGGAAATTGAGACTGACAGCTTAATAGGTAGAAAGTTTCTGTTTGTGTAGATAAAGATTTACAGAACTAGACAGTTTCATGTGCACATTTTGTGTGATGTGGTGATGGCTGCACATTAGAAATATATTAATAGTTAATACCACTGAACTGTACACTTTAAAATTATTACAATGACAAATTTAATGTTATCTTCTTTTACCACAACAAAATGTTGTATGTGTGTGTATCTGTTAATAATTAGCTAGAGGACATGTAATTTCAAAACATAGGGAGTATACACAAAAGAATAAAGAGTGAAATAAAAACATCCAAAAGAAACTTACTGAAGAATACATTTAGTATGATTAGTAAGTTATACACTCATATGTATGTATGTGCGTGCATACTCGGTCACTTCAGTCTTGTCTGACTCTTTGTGACACTACGAACTGTAGTCTGCCAGGCTCCTCTGTCCAAGGGATTCTGCAGGCAAGAATACTGGAGTGGGTTGCCATTCCCTCCTCCAGGGGACCGTCCTGACCCAGAGATCAAACCTGCGGCTCCTGTGGCTCCTGCCTTGCACGCAGATTCTTAACCACTGAGCAACCGGGGAAGCCTGTAAGTATGTATATCTCAAGTTAATGTTAAAAATAAAACAAAAGAACAGGAAGCCAGGCAAAAGACCCAGCACACAGAGCTCTTCACAGATCTTTGTTTTAATCTGTATGAATTACACAGTAGATTAAGCAGAGCTGATATTTACAAAATAAAAAATTAGCAGAGTGGAAGACAGATCTGATGAAATCCCAAAATACAGCACCAACACATATGAAAGTCATGGAGAAGAAAAGACTGAAAAGATGTTTCACTGGAATTTCAGAAGGAGAAAATAAAGAGAATTGGAAAGAGGAAATCCCCATCATCGATGAGGATTATTGTTTTTCATCCTCACATTCAGAAAATGCCACAAACATTTTCTATTTCTATTGAGGTTTAATATAGGTGAGTCTTAAAGGATCACAATAACTGTGGAAAATTCTGAAAGAGATGGGAATACCAGACCATCTGACCTGTCTCTTGAGAAACCTGTATGCAGGTAAGGAAGCAACAGTTAGAACTGGACATGGAACAACAGACTGGTTCCAAATAGGAAAAAGAGTACGTCAAGGCTGTATATTGTCACCCTGCTTATTTAACTTATATGCAGAGTACATCATGAGAAATGCTAGGCTGGAAGAAACACAAGCTGGAATCAAGATTGCTGGGAGAAATATCAATAACCTCAGATATGCAGATGACACCACCCTTGTGGCAGAAAGTGAAGAAGAACTAAAGAGCCTCTTGATGAAAATGAAAGAGGAGAGTGAAAAAGTTGGCTTAAAGCTCAACGTTCAGAAAACTAAGATCATGGCATCTGGTCTCATCACTTCAAGGGAAATAGATGGGGAAACAGTGGAAACAGTGTCAGACTTTATTTGGGGGGGTTCCAAAATCACTGCAGATGTTGACTGCAGCCATGAAATTAAAAGACGCTTACTCCTTGGAAGGAAGGTTATGGCCAACCTAGATAGCATATTTAAAAGCAAAGACATTACTTTGCCAACAAAAGTCCATCTAGTCAAGGCTATGGTTTTTCCAGTGGTCATGTATGGATGTGAGAGTTGGATGGTGAAGAAAGCTGAGTGCCGCCGAATTGATGCTTTTGAACTGTGGTGTTGGAGAAGACTCTTAAGAGTCCCTTGGACTGCAAGGAGATCCAATCAATCCATCCTAAAGGAGATCAATCCTGGGTGTTCATTGGAAGGACTGATGTTGAGGCTGAAACTCCAATACTTTGGCCACCTCATGCGAAGAGTTGACTCACTGGAAAAGACCCTAATGCTGGGTAGGATTAGGGGCAGGAGGAGAAGGGGACGACAGAGGATGAGATGGTTGGATGGCATCACTGACTTGATGGACATGGGTTTGGGTAGGCTCCAGGAGTTGATGATGGACAGGGAGGCCTGGTGTGCTGCGATTCATGGGGTCGCAAAGAGTCGGACATGACTGAGCGACTGAACTGAACTGAACTGAAAGGAAATCAGTCCTGAATATGCATTGGAAGGACTGATGCTGAAGCTGAAGCTCCAGTACTTTGGTCAAGAACTTCGCAAAGAACTGACTCATTTGAAAAGACCATGATGCTGGGAAAGATTGAAGGCAGAAGGAGAAGGGGACGACAGAGGATGAGATGGTTGGATGGCATCCCTGACTTGGATGGACATGAGTTTGAGCAAGCTCCAGGAGTTGGTGATGGACAGGAAAACCTTTTCATGTTGTACTCCATGGGGTCGCAAAGAGTTGGACACAACTGAGCAACTGAACTGAATTGATAGATGAGTCAGTATAACAATATCCAGCATTTCTAATTTCTATCACAAATGTTTTTCTCAAGGTAGCCTGGTAAATATTCTTAACATATGGACATACATACTTCATGCAACACTTGTGATATGACTTTCCACTACAGAAATGATGTCCATGTACTTTCTTGTAGTTAATGAATAATAATTTAAATCTACACTGGATTCTGTTAAGCAAGCATGATATTATTTGCAGAGAAAATGATGTTGAACACAATCATCTTTTTCATGGTTCCAAATTCTACCTTATGTGGGAAAATTTCATCACCACTGCATCAATTTTGGAAATCTTCCCAGAAGTTAAAGTTGCATTGTTTGTTTTTGAGAAAGAAAGAAATATATGTTAGACATGGAATATCTTTGTTAAGCCAAAAATGAGATAGAAATGGAATAGGAGTATTTGAATGGAAACCATTTAAGGAAATGTAGGATATGTGGACATTATAAATATACTCAAGCTGAAGAATTACTGGTATCTACTGATTTTATGCACTACATTAAAACACAGGCCTGTTCCATTTACTCTTTCCATTTAATATATTTAAAGTGCAGCCCAGGGAATTTGCTTAAGTAATCAATCCATCTAACTAGCCTTTGCTGTTGTTCAGTCACCCAGTGTGTCCGACTCTTTGTGACCGCATGGATTGCAGCATGCCAGGCCTCCCTGTCCTTCACCATTTCCCGGAGTCTGGCCAAGTTCATACTCATTGCGCCGGTGATGAGGTCCAGCCACCTCATCCTCTGATGCCCTCCTCTCCTTCTGCCCTCGATCTGTCCCAGCATCAGGGACTTTTCCAGTGAATCATCTGTGCATATCAGATGACCAAAATACTGGAGTTTCAGCTTCAGCATCAGTCCGGTTTGAACTCCTTGCTGTTGAAGAGACTTTCAGGAGTCTTCTCTGCACCACATTTCGAAGGCATCAATTCCTTGGCACTCTGCCTTCTTTACGGTCCAGCTCTCACAACAGTACGTGACAGTTGTGAGACCGTAGTCTTGACTATATGAACCTTAGTCTTGACTGGGGAGACTACAGCCTTGACTATATGGACCTTAGTCAGCAGAGTAATGTCTCTTCTTTTCAAAACACTGTATAGGTTTGTCATCACTTTCCTGCCAAGAAGCAATTGTCTTCTGATTTCTGGCCACAGTCACTGTCTGCAGTGATTTTGGAGCCCAAGAAGAGGAAATTTGTCACTACTTCCACATTTTCACCTTCTATTTGCCATGAAGTAATGGGGCCAGATGCCATGATCTTAGTTTTTTTATTTTAATATTTATTCTTAAGCTGGCTCTTTCACTCTCCTCCTTCACCCTCATCAAGAGGCTCTTTAGTTCCTCTTTGCCTTCTGCAATTAGAGTGGTATCATCCACATATCTGAGGTGGTTGATGTTTCTCCCGCCTATCTTGATTCTGGTTTATAACTCATCCAGCCCGGCATTTCTCATGATCTGCTCAGAGTATAGGTTAAATAAACAGGGTGACAGCAGACAGCCCTGCCGTACTCCTTTCTCGATCTTGAACCAATCAGTTGCTCCATACAGGCTTCTAACTGTTTGCTTCTTGACTTGCATATAGATTTCTCAGGCAATGGGTAAGATGGTCGGGTATTCCCATCTCTCTAAGAGCTTTCCACAGTTTGTCATGATCCACACAGTCAAAGTCTTTAGCGTTGTCAATGAAACAGAGATAGATATTTTTCTGAAATTCCCCGGCTTTCTCTATAATACAGTGAATGTTGGCAATTTGATCTCTAGCTCCTCAGTCTTTTCTAAACCCAGCTTGGACATCTGGAAATTCTTGGTTCGCATAATGCTAGAGCCTAGTATGCAAGATTTTAAGCATGGCCTTGCTAGCATGGGAGATGAGTGCAGTTGTCTGATGGTTAGCACATTCTTTAGTACTACCTTTCTTGGGAATTGGGATGAGGATTGACTTTTTCTAGTTCTGTGGCTTCTGCTGGGTCTTCCAGATTTGCTGACATAATGAATGCAACACCTTGATGGCATCCTCCTTTAGGGATTTGAATAGTTCTGCTGGAATTTCATCACATCCACTAGCTTTATTAACAGCAGTGCTTCTTTAGGCCCACTTGACTTCTCACTTCAGAATGTCTGGCTCTGGGTGACTAACCACACCATTGTAGTAATCCGGTTCATTAAGATCTTTTTTAAACAGTTCCTAGCACAGAGTCAGACATGACTGAAGCGACTTAGCAGCAGCAGCAGCAGCAAATAGCTTTAGATTTATTTAAAAATAAAAATAAAAGCATAAAACCAAGTTGTATCTCTGTCCTACCGTCTCTGTATTTCCCCAGATTTGCTGTCATGCAGAACAAACTCATGCTTTGGCAATACTTTGGGGTATTGGTTTATACTAAAATTCTTTCTTTATGACTTGAGTAAAACAACAATTAAAAGAAGACTTTTAATAAATAAGCAAACATGTGGAAGCCTTTCCCAAATTGTACCTTGTTGATTATAACACTTATGAAGCGCCATTATACCAGGAAAACAACACCCTACTAACCACTTATACCAGGAAAACAATACCCTACTAACCACTTTGAAGCATTCTGCTGTACTTCTAAGACCTTCAACTTTCCCTTTCTGTTATTGGGTGTGTCATGAATGATTCTCTTCACATTAGATCATCATGCTTTGGGATTAAGGATAAGAACCTTGAGCTAAAACATGTTGGTCTCTGAAATTCACAAACATAAGTTGATGCATAAATTCAGGATAAGTAATGTACATGAAAATAATTTATAGTGATACCCAAATTCCCTGTTGCCTGCTTATATAACCTCAACAGATTATCTTGTCAAATTTCATAGAATCAGTCCAGCTATAGCCAGTCAGGCTGAGGACTGAAATTGTCAAAGAATGCATTAGAAATTCAAGCCTTAATATTAACAATAGGAAAAACCTTGGCTTATTAAAAATCTTTGGCCCATTCTAGTAGATCCATGTGGTGCAAAGAGGTAGCCACTAGCCACATGGGTTTGTCAAGCCCCTGAGATGTGCTTTGTGAGAAGTAAGATATACTATAAGTGTAAACCACACTGGATTTTAAGAATTAACATGAAAAAAATATGCAGTATGTCACTAAAAGTTTTGTATTGATTACATTTTGAAATGATAATAGTTTGGACACATTAGGTTAAATGAAATATATTATCACAATTAATTTCATTTGTTTCCCTTCCATGTGGTTACTAGAAAATTTCAAATGATATATTAGTTCACAGTTATGGCTTTCATTATGCTTCTATTGGACAGTGCTGCATGTAGTTGATTTTCAAAGATAAAATTCTTGGTCATATATGGCTATTCTTTTTGACTAAAGAGTCCATGAAAAGGTTCACTCATTTAGATAAAAACCCAAAACTATTGTTTAAAAATTTTAAGTTATCAGGCTAAAGAAATTAGCAGATGGAGCAATATATGTATAATTGTAGCAATGTAATTTCCAATTACTATGATATCTTCAAACTTTAGAAACCAGTTTTCTTTTGTATACAACTTATTTTTCATTTTCTACTTTCATTATATACATTATACAAAGGAGATAATATGTATTTTATTTTAAGAATTCTTACTAAGTTCTGGTAACACTATTAAACAAAAGTTATTTTACTTATAGTTATCAGGGATATTTTAAAATTCCGTAATAAAACCTATGACTCCAATTAGGCTTATAAAGGAAAATATTAAAGGTACTGTAGGATGGGGTAGAATAAAGTCGACTTGGTTGTTTCTAAGTCATAATGAATAATCTAACTGCTTTACACCTGATTATTTGAAGTGAATTATGGGCTTCCCTGGGAGCTCAGATGGTAAAGAATCTTCCTGCAATGCAGGAGACTCAGGTTCAATTACTGGGTCAGGAAGATCCACTGGAGAAGGAAATGGCAACCCGCTGCAGTATTCTTGCCTGGAAAAGTCCATGGACAGAGGAGCCTGGAGGGCTACAGCCAATGAGATTGCAAAGAGGTGGACAGGACTGAAGTGACTTAGCACAGCACACACATGCTGCTATAGACATTATAATTTTTCTTCATCACTAATTCAGTAACATGTCATTTTTATATTTTTCTTTATTTTATAATTCATTCTTATATTTAACTCAATCTTTCAAGTTTCCTAAATGAGAGTACATTTCATTTATAATTTAGAAAAAAACATTTAAAGTAATAAAGGTATAGTATAAGAACTCAGAAGAGAGGGTGGAGTTTGTCAGTAACTGTTACTTTTCCCGGTTGTTTTGGGTGCAGCCTTGGTTTTCCTTCAGGAACTCTGCTTCTTACTCTTAATCTAATGGTCTGGGTGGAGTCTACTGCCATCTTTAATGCTTATTACATCTCTTTCCCTTAGCCACAAGGATGGCCACTAATCAGAGCCAGTTCAAAGTTAGTCCTAAGACTCTTACTCAGGAAACCAATAGAGAGATGCTGATTTTTGCTGAGGACATAGAATATAAATCTGGAGCTATTATAAGTCATCTTGCATTACAAGGGGACAGCCCTTCTGAAAATGGAGTTAACAGAGAAGAAAGAAATAAGCAATTAAAAAAAGACAACATTTGAGCCTTTGTATACTGTCATGTCTAAAAAGAGTCCACCTTTGGGCAGTCTACATATGTGTCAAAAATCTGCTCTGAACTCCTTCAGACAGAAGTTGGGTGTCTGTCATAGGGCTGTTACTTAGCGAAAACACACTCACTCATCTGTCCCATTGTGAGGAGGGGCATCCTGCTGAACTGGCACCCATCCCAGCAACCACTTTGATTAGTTGCTGTCCACATCATTCTGATTGCTAAATATTTTAAACATTACCTTACCAAAAAAACTTTAATAATAATGTAAAATTTGGAAATCTGAATAAGGGTAACATTTCAGTTGATAAGAAGAGAATGAGGTAGGGCAAAAAGCCCCAAATCTATTCACAAAGATATAATTCAATAAACACATGCATTTACTATCAAGTTATAAAAAGATATCAACCTGTCTTTTCCACCTGAACATGTCATCTTCCCCCTTGGAGCATTTTCCTTTATTATTAAATAGGTATTAAAAATAACTCCCCTGCATGTTCTTATAACACCATAAGCATCAAATCAGATACTACCTATAAAAACACTTTCTGTATAAACTATTCTGTGTGAGGATATAGTCATCACAAAGATAAGTGAATGCTTAATAAATGTAAACTATTATTACTCCCTTTGATTCTTACATCTGATTTTTTGGTTATCTCATTTCCAGTGTGTTGAAAGTAGAGTATCAGCTCAGTTTCCTTGTTACAAAAAGGTCACCATTATAGATAATAGTATCATTATAAATAATAATACTTATTATACTTAAAATCATTTCTAGTATATTTTTCCTCATGTATTTTATTTTTTAATTTATTTCACTGAAGTATAGTTGATTTACAATGTGTTAATTTCTACTGTATACAAGCTGATTCAGTTATACAGATATAAACATTCTTTTTTCCATATTCTTTTTCACTATGGTTTATCACAGGATACTGAATATAGTTCCCTGCGCTATACAGTAAGATCTTGCTGTTTATCCACTCTGTATGTAACAGCTTATGCTCATGCATTTTCTTACTCTCCTCTCACCACTCTCTACAACCCAATTATAAAAGTATGAAATTACTTTTATCACCATCCCTCTTTTAAAAACATCCAAATTCTCTAAGCAAAATATGTTTTAATATTATTTGTTATCTTGAACAAGAACATTTCCTTTTTATGCTTTAATTTTTACAGTTACGTGGTTATTCTTTTAGTGAAATGCATATAATTAATAAAGAAGAAATCAACAGAAACACAATAATAGTGGGAGACTTTAACACCCCAGCCCATCCATGAATAGATCATCCAGACAGAAAATGAATAGGAGAATTGGCCTTAAATGACATATGAGACCAGATAGATGCACATATCAGTTCAGTTGCTCAGTCATGTCTGACTCTTTGCAACCCCATGAACTGCAGCATGCCAGGCTTTCCTGTCCATCACCATATACGTGCATATACATATGCATATCCATATATAAAACATATGACGCATTCCACCCAAAAGCAGCAGAACATGTTCTTTTCAAGCACACATGAAATGCTCTCCAGGACAGAGTGTATCTAGGTCACGAAAGAAATCTTAATAAAGGTAAGACTGAAGTCATATCAAGCATCTTTTCTGACCACAATGTCATGAAACTAGAAATCAACTACAAGGAAAAGAAAAAAAACTTCAAAAAACGTAACACATGGAGGCTAAACAACATGTTACAAAACAACCAATGGGTCACAGAAGAATCAAACTGGAAATCAAAAAATATGTGGATTCAAATGAAAATAGAAGCACAATAATCCAAAATCTATGGAACGCAGCAAAAGCAGTTTTAAAGGGAAGTTCACAGCAATACAAGCCTACCTCAGAAAATAAGAGAAATCTCACATAAACAATGCAATCTTACACCTGAAGGAAACTAGAAAAAAAAGAGCATAAAACTGATTTTTTTTATAAAAAAGCTAAAAAAAAGGAGAAAACACAAAACCCAAGGTTAACAGAAACTATTAAAATATAAAGTTCGAGCAGAAATAGATAAAATAGAGATTAAAACACAATAGAAAAGATCAATGAAACGGAGAGCTAGTTCTTAGAAAAGATAAACAAAATTGATAAACCTTTAATCAGACCCATCAAGAGAAAAAAAGAGAGTCCAAATAGAAATTTAAAAAAGAGATATCACATCAACACTATAGAAATGCAAAGGATCACATGACATTACTACAAACAAGTTTATGCCAATCAAATGGGTATCCTAGAAGAAATAATTTTTTCAAAAATGTACAGTCTCCTCAGACTGAATTAGAAGAAGTAGAAAATATAAACAGACTAATTCCCAGTAATGAAACTGAATCAGTAATCAAAATACTCCCCAAAAACAAAATTTTGGGACTGGACAGCATCACAGATGAACTCTGTCAAACATTTAAGGAAGAGCTACACCTATGCTTCTCAAACTATGAGGCCAGCATTACCCTGATAGAAAAAACAGATGAAAACAAAAAAAGAAGAAAATTACAGGCCAATATCACTGATGAACATTGATATAAAAATTCTCAACAAAATATTAGCAAATTGAATTTTATAATACATTAAACGGATCATAAACCATAATCAAGTGAGATTTATCCCAGAGATGCAAGGACAGTTCAACATCTGCAATTTAATAAATGTGACATACCACGCTAACATAATGGAGAATAAAAATCATACGATTACCTTAATAGATGTAGAAAAAGTATTTGACAAAATTCAACATTCATTTATGATAAAAACTCTTAACAAAGTGGGTATAGACAAAACATACCTCAACATAAAGCCATGTATGAAAAACCCACAGCCAAGGGCATACTTACTGGTGAAAATCTGAATGTATTTCCTGTGAGATCATGAAAATAACAAAAATGACTACTCTTACCAATGTTATTCAACATAATACTGAAAGTCTTAGCCACAGCAATTAGACTAGAAAAAGAGATAAAAGGGATCCAAATTGGAAAAGAAGTAAAGCTGCCACTATTTGCAGATGGCATAATGCTGTAAAAAGTGAGAGTATACGAAACTAAAAAGATTTTGTACAGAGAAAAAAAACTGTCAATAAAGTGATAAGGCAGACTACTGAGTGAGTGAAAATATTTTCAAACAATATATTTGATAAAGGGGTAATATCAAAAATGGGGCTTCCCTAGTGACTCAGATGGTCAAGAATCTGCCTGCAGTGCAAGAGACCCAGGTTTGAGCCCTGAGTCAGGAGGATCCTCCGGAGAAAGGAATGACAACCCACTACAGTATTTTTGTCTGGAGAACTCCATGGACAGAGGAGTCTGGTTAGCTACAGTCCATGAGGTCACGAAGAGTTGGACACAACTGAGCGATTAACACTCACACTTTTAATATCTAAAATATACGGAGAAATCATACAGCTCAACATCAGAAAAATAAGTAACCTGATTAAAAAATGAGAAGAGAAACAAAAATGAGAAGAGGACCTGAGTAGACACTTTTACAAATAAGACATACAGATGACTAACAGACACCTGAAAAGATGCTCAATATCACTAATCATTAGGAAAATGCAAATTAAAACCACAATGAGATATTGCCTCATACCTATCAGAATGACTATTATAAAAAGAAAAAAAGCCAAATAACAAGTGTTGACAAGAATGTGAAGAAAAGAGAACCCTCTGCACTATTGTTAGGAATGCAAATTGGTACAGCCATGGAAAATAGTAGAGGTTCTTCAAAAAATAGAACTACCGTATGATTCAGTATGGATCACAAGCTGTTTGAGTCACAAGCTGGAATCAAGATTTCCAGAAGAAATATCAGCTCCCTCAGATATGCAGATGTTACTACTCTAATGGTAGAAAGCAAAGAGGAACTAAAAAGCCTCTTGATGAGGGTGAAAGAAGAGAGTGAAAAAGCTGGCTTAAAACTCAACATTAAAACATCTGAGATCATGGCATCAGGTCCCATCACTTCATGGCAAATAGAAGGGGAAAAATAGAAGCAGTTACAGATTTTCTTTTCTTGGGCTCCAAAATTACTGTGGATGGTCACTGCAGCCATGAAATTAAAAGGCACTTGCTCCTTGGAAGGAAAGCAATGGCAAACCTAGACAGCGTATTAAAAAACAGAGACATCACTTTGCCGACAAAGGTACATATAGTCAAAGCTATGGTTTTTCCAATAGTCATGTATGGATGTGAGACTTGGACCATACAGAAGGCTGAGCACTGAAGAACTGATGCTGGAGAGGACTCTTGAAAGTCCCTTGAACAACAGAGAGATCAAACCAGTCAATCCTAAAGGAAATCAGTCCTGAATATTCATTGGAAGGATTGATGCTAAAGCTGAAACTTCAATACTTTGGCCATCTGATGCAAAGAGCTTATTCATTGGAAAAGACCCTGATGCTGGGAAATATTGAAGGCAAAAGGAGAAGAGGACAGCAGAGGATGAGATGGTTAGATAGCATCATTGACTCAATGGACATGAATTTGAGCAAACTCTGGGAGATAGTGGAGGACAGGGAAGACCGGTATGCTGCAGTCCATGGGTTTGCAAAGAATTGGACACGATTTAGTGACTGAACAACAACATGATCCAGTAATTCCACTTCTGGACTTTTCCACAGAAAACTAAAGACACTAATTTAAGAAGTTATATGCACCCCATGTTCATTTCAGCATTATTAACAATAGCCAAGATATGGAACCAACCTAAGTATCCATAAATAGTTGACTAAAGAAGATATGGTATGTACACACACATGTACACACACACACACACCACTATGGAATATTATTCAGCCATAAAAAGAATGAAATTTTGATTTTTGTGACAACACAAATAGGCCTAGAAGATGTTATGCTAAGTGAAATGTCAAAGATAGATAAATATGATATGGTCTCATTTTTATGTAGAATCTAAAAAAGCAATCAAATACAGCAAAACAGAAACAGGTTCATAGATACAGAGAACAAACTGGGTGGTTGCCAGAGAATGGAAAAGGTGTGTGAAGTTAAGAGGTACAAACTTTCAGTTATAAAACAAATAAGTCACAGAAATACAATGTACATTATAAGGGATATAATCAGTAATACTGCAATAACTTTGTATAGTGACAGATGGCAAGTAGATTTACTGTGGTGATCACTCTGAAATGTATAGAAATATCATCATTGTTGTATACGTGAATCTACTGTAATTTTGTAAGTATATTATACTTAATAAAAAAAGTCAGTCATAGACAATGGCACCCACCATCACCAGTGTCCGCATGGTAACAGGAGCTCCCAAGAATGGCTACAGCCAGTGTCTGTGACCCTACAGTGAGTCACAGCCACCTCCCACCTCACTGGGAGACTCTCCACGACCAGAAGGAATTCCTGGACCTTGGAACTTCTGCTGTTTCAAAAGAAGGGAGAGTTACTAGAGAGACAGCAAGTTAACTCGTAGTCTTGAAATATAATATATAGCTGCTGAAGCACCAGTCATCGTCTCTGTGTTTCAGGAAGGAGCAGAATTAAGGCAAAAGATTTGGTCTTGACCAAGTTCCCCTTTTAAAGATTCTTCCTGGATGTCTCACCCAACAACTTTTGTTTATTTCTCATTAGAAAGATCTTGGTCACATGGTCACCATAGCTATAAGAGAAGCTGAAAATATGGTATTTGGTACCCCGAATAAAAATCGGGGTTATACTACTGAAAAACGTTAGTCATACTTTGAGCTCCCTATAAATACTGTACTTAGATGTAGTCTACAAATGAGAACTGTTCTACCATTTGCAGTGTAGACTTGGGCAACTCCTTTAGCTTATTTGTATCTCAGTTTCCTAATCTGAAAGTTTCGTAAGATGGTCCCGTTCCTCTCTAAAAGGAACATAATTTATGACACTGTTGATGAGCATATTAACGAGGGGTGGTTGACATTACTAAATATTCATAGTATTCAATTTCAACTGAGCCCTCTTTATACTCAGTAGTGTATGCACAACTTAGCACATTATTTAGAGTAATTATCTCAAAGCCTCATCAGTCTCCTCAAATCCTCAGGCTATTCTACCATCCACATTGGGCAGATGTGGACCCAGACTAATGAAACCTTCAAGTAGACACAGACCAGCTCCTAGCCAGCAGCATCGTGAGGATACCTCCCAGAATAGTTGTTGGTACTATCTATTTGATACTGAAGAGCCACTGCATGCCTGCTGGTGAGGAAAATCACCATTTGGAATGCAATGCTTTTTCTATATTTTGATTCATCTGTCATGTTTTTTACATGCATCTGTTTGAAGACCAAGTATTGGAAATATACAAAAATGTCACCCCAAAAAAGGTTGATAGTGTACTCATTATGTTAATTAAATTCTACTCCCTTATTTTTGTTCTAAGAAATTGCTAAATGATCTAAGTGTTAAAATTAAATGGTTGGTCCTGAGAGTAGGGCCATTTCACAGTAACAGTGGAATACAGAGAATATGTTAAAATCAGAATAAGCTAAGAAAGCATTATACACTCTGACCAAGGTGGGAAAATTAGCTGAAATATCTGCCAAGAGCAAGTGGAAAGTTCTAAGATACCAGATGTCTCTGTGGGTTCCAAATTTGGAATTCTTTGTCACCTTTTAAATCTTCCTTCAGAAGTATCAAGGCTTACGATGCATGTGGTTTGGCATATGGGCTGTTATTTTGCATTTCTAGACTCTGAGTCTGCCTTTCAATCAGCATCCAAGCTATTTTGCTAAGTTCTATGATATCTTAGGATATATGGCTCTCAAGAACATGAAGGAAAGAAATAATCACATGTTCTTTCCCTCCTTCATTCTATTATGAAGATCTGCAGAAAAGATTTAGGGCCCAAGGAAACATAACCACTATCCTTCATGTCTTTCTGGAAGTCCTTGTGAATATTTTTTTTGTGTGGAGGAAAAAGCTTTCATTTTTTTAATATTAAATTATCACAGAGGGCAGTCTGCGATCATCCTCTCTAGTCATCTCTCTTTAGCTCCAACCCCTCCCTGAACTTCCCCACTGAGAACCAGCTAAACCACTTGTACCTGATTTCAGGTGATCAAGACAATGGGACAACATAATATGAAAACGTTATTCACTTAGAAATGAGACTTAAACTGAAAATGAATAAGTGATGGGAGATGAAAGAACAATTAAAATCTAGAAGAGTAAGACCTCTAATACAAAAGATAAAAGAAGCACCCATTTAAAAACCAAAACATTAATTTTCATTTACATCTCATTTTTCTTGATCTAGGATGGCAGGAATACTTGGAACTGTTAGCTAGATATAATATATTATGTTGGTGGAAAATTACTGATTTGTAAACATCACATAGTACCCTTGAACATGCCTAACTTACATTTGTCTGCATTTTCAATTGTTTAGAAATCAATTTTCTAAACAAAAAAAAGTCTAAATGGATACTTTAGACTTTTCAATACTTTCAACTTATCAATATCATATGAATAATATGAAATGCCTAAAAAATATCCTTTTCTTCTGTGAAAAAAACTGCTACACAAAATTGAGGTTAGGACTGTTTTTTATATCAACATGCTAAAATGTGATTTTTAAAATAGTGACAAAGCTCTTTGGAAAATGACCTCTATAATGAAAAATCAATCCTGGCAGGATCATTATACATATAGTTAAACATTCATGGGCAAGGTGGAGCAGCCTACAGAGTGTTTAACAGTAGAAACAAGAGAGCATAAATATCCTACATCATAAACTATATCCTGGCAGAGGCTAATGGGTCCTGAATTTAGAGAAGATAACCAAAAGTTACCAGATAAACAAACTTTTCCTCCTCTTTATTTTGCATCTGGATAGAAGCAGCCATAGGGGAGAAAAATGTTTTTTAAAAAGATAAAAGCATAATTTGAAGGTAGAATCTCTTAAGTTTAACAAAAATGAGCTGAGAAAGCATATAAATGGGAAGCTGTGAATTGTATGTGGCAAGCTATGGAATGGTGAGTTAAAACTGCCTTTCTCTCCAAATCCATAATGAGGAGGTTTTCTGATTGGAAGACTTAAAACCCAGGTGAACATTCAGAATACTCCCACTGCTGAGTCATAAGAGATGGAGAGCGATGTCATGGAAGCCACAGCTTGGGAAACTAGCAAAACTTACTCAACAGCCTTTCCCCCTTCTTCTCTGCCAAAGGAATTGATCATCATGTTGGAAGAGGACAGTGTGTCTACAAGCTCAGCCCCAGGAGATGTCTCTGGCTTGTTTAAATACCTCGCTAGCACTCATAGCCTCCTTTGCTAGTTAATCATTAGGCTAATATGCTGTGCATCTTTTGGGCAGAAATGGGGGACCATGTGATCCAATTCTCCCAATAAGTTACAAAGGAAAGCCTAATAAAAAGCTTGGGAGAGACTTGTCTTCCTGACACACAAAAAAGCCACTTTCCTCCAGCCCATTCTCTAAAGCAAACATGAAGTCATGAGATCATGCTTCCTCAGTAGCCATCTTGCAGCTTAAGGACCAAAACATCCACAAGCTGAGGATGGCAGAGAAGACAGATGGAAAACTAGTTTCTTGACATGAACTTTGGGTTTCTTTACCAAATCTAGAGCCACCTACTCCCAGAATTCTCACTCTGTAGGAAAATTAAAGGCCTTCATTTTTGAGTCTCAGTTATTTGAGAATGGTGTAGCTTGCAGCTGAGTGACGCTAACTGATAGAAACATAACGACTGTAAAAGTAAGAGGATTCTACAATTCTATGGCTAGAAAGTCACCACAAACTTTGCAAGGGCCACCATGGAGGAGAGAATGTAGACCAAGATATAAAGTTCCGCTAATAAACAAAGGACAGGGAATCATGTTCAGGGGTCCATCTTTTTGATTTCCACCTCTGATAATGAAGTTTTCCACAATCAATTGTGAGGGGACACATGCTGTTCATTAACAGAAGCAATACCAAAGATGGAAAAACTGCTGGTAAAATAGTCAGCAAATTCTTCAATCAGTTCTTTATCATGCCTGTGACATTTTATTTCATTTGGCATTTCTATCAATAAGTTTATGAGAAACAGACATTTGTTTCTAAGAGACATCGGGGAATTCTGTAATGCCTAAAGATTTCCTAAATGATGGTTCATATGTATTGAGCCTCACATATGTTTCATGGTTTCATTTAAATATGTGTGTGTAGACACACAGAAACATGCTGAGATACACAAAGACAGATTGTATTTAAAGATTTAATTCTCCTTAGATTCTAAGTTTTTCAAAGGCAGTGAGTGTCCACAGTTTAACGCACTTACTGGAGAACTGGTACTAATTGACAAAAAGGAAATTTCCAAAATCAGATAAATATTCACTTCATGCTATGACAAACCTAGACAGCTATTAAAAAACAAAGAGCTCTTGGGCTCGGGTCTAGGTTGTGTTAACATGGCGAAACGCACCAAGAAGGTCAGAATCGTGGGCAAATACGGGACTCGTTATGGTGCCTCCCTCAGGAAAATGGTGAAGAAAATTGAAATCAGTCAGCACGCCAAGTATACCTGCTCCTTCTGTGGCAAAACCAAGATGAAGAGAAGAGCTGTGGGCATTTGGCACTGTGGTTCCTGCATGAAAACAGTAGCTGGTGGTGCCTGGACCTACAACACCACTTCTGCTGTCACAGTAAAGTCTGCCATCAGAAGACTGAAGGAATTGAAGGACCAGTAGAAGCACCACCATTTGATAATGTTGCTAGCCTATAATAAATGGGTTAATTTATGTAACAAAAATAAAAAATAAAAAACAAAGATATCACTTTGCTGACGAAGGTCTGTATAGTCAAAGCTATGTTTTTTCCAGAAGTCATGTATGGATGTGAGAGTTGGACTATAAAGAAGACTGAGCACAAAAGAATTGATGCTTTTCAACTGTGGTGTTGGAGAAGACTCTTGAGAGTCCCTTGGACTGCAAGGAGATCAAACCAGTCCATTCTAAAGGAAATCAGTCCTGAATACTCACTACAAGGGCTGATGCTGAAGCTGAAGGTCCAACACCTTGGCCACCTGATGCGAAGAGCTGACTCATTGGAAAAGACCCTGATGATAGGAAAGATTGAAAGTAAACGGAGAAGAGAGCAGCAGTAGATGAGAATGTTTGATAGCATTACCAACTCAGTGGACATGAACTTGAGCAAACTCCAAGAGACACTGAGAGACAGGAAGGCCTGGCGTGCTGTAGTCCATGGGGTCTCAATAACTGAACAATTCGCTTTATACTGCAGACACATTGTATTATCTAGGTCTTTATATAACTTCTTATACTTATATTCAGTATAATGTTTTGTGTTTCCTTTAATATCTGAGGAAGTAAAAAAATAGGTGATGCTAATAAAATGTAAATATAAATAAAATTAAAATGCAGTTCTCTGCATAACTTGAACCTGTTTTATCATCAGGCCTTCATTCTCACTTTGACTGTTATCGATATGGGATAGTATAAATTTTCTTAGCTCTTCCTTTCCTAGAAAAGACTCCACCAATGCTGAACTTTGGTCTTTATCCTTTTGCCTTATTATGAGTATGAAAAGTAGGTTGGAGCATCTTTTTTTAGAACAAAAAAATTTTCACACTTGCATAACTCATGCAGTTGAAGTGGCCTGAAATCAACAGTCCCCAGAAAAGTAACTTTGAAAAGACACTGAGGCTGAAAAGCACTAACTGCAAAGAAGTACTTTGAAAAGAATAGTGAGGAAAATCTCCTGTAAAACTGTACAGAAGAGGTAAAAATACCTCCAATGAGAAGACATTCACTTTGGAAACGTTATGGTTTTGAAAATTTTATACACCTAAGTTTTTTAATTCCTAAAGTTTTCCTGAGATTACAGATGTTTAAAGCTCCTATATCGGTTTTGCAATTCCTGATAGGAAAATTTGATTTCCAGAATAGCTTTCTCCCTGAATAAAATATTAGGACAATTAGTTGGCAGAAGAAATAAGCAAGGATTGAGCATGTCTAAGTCCCCCAAAAAGGGTAAAGGAAAGGTTAGAGACAGGAGCAAAAAGAAGAGGAAAGGAAGAGGCAAGTGCAATGGGTTTGGAGGAACAGGAGAGACAACAGGTAGGCAGCAGGAGGGGTGGGCAGGAGAAGAGGGATGATTTAGGGAGACTGAGTCAAACACATGAGAAAGGGTTTTCTCTCCAAGGGAGAGAATAAAGTCCTGAGAAGCTAAAATTTAGTCCTCTCTCCATCTCTCTCTGTTTCTGACTCACATTCTTATTCTCTCTCTCCCTCTGTTTCACTGCATCTCTGTCTCCATTTCTCTGTATCTCTGTCTCTGTGTTTGTCTGTGTCTGTCTGTCTGTCTCTCACACAAACACAAACACAAACACACACAAGAGAAACCAATGGAAGGACCCTGTTCTGCAGTTCCTATAGAATCTGGTCTAGAGCAAGGGAAGCCTGTAGTGTCTGTGTGCGGGCAGTTAAGGGGAGTCTTTGTGTCAATGAGTGTTCCCAAGAAAGCATGGCTGCTAACAGGCTCCCAGGTTCCCCTGGGACAAGGCCTTGGGCATGTCACTGTCTGATTTTGGCAGTTATCTCTCTTACATGCCCACACAACCCTCTGAAGACTTGTGGGAATTCCATTTTCCTTTTTTCTTATTTGGGAAATATTGCCATGTCTGTGTTCACTTCCTGTGTTCTTATTCCTGGGCTGAGTCTTGCTGCCCCCTCCTTTTACACAGGCTGAGGAGGTATGTCCTTGCCTCTGCCTCCTTTCCTCTGCTGGTGGTTGTTTATAACACAAAGCCTCCTTTCCTCTTTTATCCTCTTCATCAAACAACTTCATTACCTACATTTGCCTATGGTCATATGATGTTAATGAAAACCTGAGCTCTCACTCACCAGGGTCTAGTACAAGTTGGGTGTGTTCAGCTAGGAATACAAACCAGGGTGATTTTCAATCATCTGATCAAATCTCAAGTGAGTCTTTGTCCTTGGAGCTTTGAAGACAGTCACTAGCTCTAGACTGAGGTTCATCAATGAGGACCCTTGGCTAAAAAAATTCTGTCCCTGGCTAAAAAAGATCTGTTGGAAGAATATGAGGGTAGAATTGATATATTCCCAGAACTGACAGAAGAACAGAGGAATAAAGCTCTGTCCTGGACAGGAAAGAGAGTTTAGGGGACTAAGAAAGATAAATCTCGGCAGTGGCCTCATATTAGGGACATCCAGATTATCATGAGTGAGCGCTGAAGACCACTCTTATATTTGATTCAATTAGTTACAATTCAAGGGGCCAGTAAAGACCTTCTGATGCGCTAAACAGAGGTCATGTGCCTTCTTGTGGGCAAAGAGAATGAGGAGAGAGCCTCTAGCTTCTTTGAACTCCAGAATAAAAGGTATGAATCTGGATTTTCCTGCCTTGAAAAAACATACACACAAGAGAGATGATTCCCAAAAATAAAATTATGATGCTGTGGAAAGCTATGAAGGAATGCTGAGCCTCCCAAAGTTATAAAGATACATTAAACAGGGCCCCCTTTCTGCTTTTACATAAAGGTATTTCCTAAGGTTCCACAATGTTGGTACCTGGTAGGTGCTTAACATCTATTGACTGAGTGGGATACCCCCATCTCCCAGAGGTCCTGATGAAGGGTGGTCCTGGGCCAGATTATCCGAGAGATGGTTAATGTTCAGAATAAATCCTCTTCTGGAGCCTCAGTCTAGGGCTATGCCCAAACAATCCCTAAGGCAGAAAGGTCTAAAGTAAGATGTGGATTAAAGGAAAACCTGGAAAAGATGAGGATCAAGGCAAAAATATCTATCCATTTCTCTCTCTTTCTCTTTAGCTGTATATCAAATTTTACTTTTATTACCTGCCTTTGGTAGAACAGAGTCTTAGTGTTTTTTACTGTAGATTATTGCAATATCACAAATATTAAAAAAAGATCATAGTACAATTAACCCTGAAGAGTCGATAAAACATTTACTGTTGGGATTCAATTTGTTTGGCCATTACAGTGTATTTTCTTTAGGGCCTTTCCAAAAATAATCTTATTTTATTTTTGTTGGATGGAACAAAGAGTTATCACTGGGAAAATGAAGATACGTTATAGCAAGCTC
Source organism: Giraffa tippelskirchi (assembly GCF_054371585.1). NCBI lineage: Eukaryota > Metazoa > Chordata > Mammalia > Artiodactyla > Giraffidae > Giraffa > Giraffa tippelskirchi. The sequence goes on along the minus strand of NC_137278.1, from coordinate 109,308,741 downwards.
TTGTAGACCTGGCATTTAAGAATGATTATGAACCCTTCATCATTTCTATGGTATCCTACTATTATTTGCTGAACAATTACTCAAATATATTCTGGAATATAAGCTTTTATGTAAGAACAGTTTTAAATAAAGAAAACTTTCCCAGTTTTGTGACTAGTTGTGCCACTAAATAGAAGATATCTATTTTTTCATGGAAACTGATTATAATCATTAGTAAGTACTATTTTCATGTTCCTTTTCCTATCACTATTTCTACAAAAGTTGAAGCAAATGGTTGAAAGAAATTTTGTCAATCAGAATCCCTACTGGGCATCTCTTATTCCTAAACAATGCTAGAATAATCATTAATAATGGGCAGAGAAAGCAAAAGTAGAAATGCGATTATCATTACTGTGTTTTATTTTTTATAACAATAAATGTTTAATTCTAACAATTTGGAGAATTATTTCAACATTATGTATGATCAACTTTGATCTATGCATGCTGTAAATAAACTGATAAAAATTAAGAATATAAATTGGCAACCTGATTTCATTTTTTTTACTCTAGAGAATATAATGTCACCTTATGGATATTTGTACCTTCTGTCTCCTTCAGAATTAAAGTCAGCTGGTCACTCAGCTCTTATAGTCCTTGTTGCGATTCAGTTCAATAAGATGTACTGAAATTTTGAAGTTGAGTGCTATATTAAACAGAACAAGACATACAAAAGAAAATAAAATTCCCTGCCCACCAAGAGCTTATGGTCTGATGTAACTACAATGATACAAGCCAAAAGAATAAGTGTCCAAGTGAGATGTAAAATTGTGTCTTCAACTATATAAAGGACAATCCTATGGAGAAGGAGAAAATATGTTTTCAAAATTTCCCAGTCTATCACAACACATATAAATCCACTCATTGGCCAGATATCTGTAAAGGCCATTGGGTCATGGCTTCTGGGAAACCTCTGGTTTCAGATCTCTGTAAAATTGAGGGAAATAATGTTTCCAATCTCTCTGTTTTAGAGGCTTATTCTGTGGATGGATAGTCTGATATTTTAAAGGATCAACTTTTAGGAAGACAGTATAAAAATGAAATTTGATTAGTCAATCTAACCCTTTAGGGTATTTAAAAATGTTCTGAGTGCTTCCACACAGTTCTTTGTATAAAAATCATCATAGGGTTTAAAATGTCACCTTATATTCTTTATAAACTCTATAAAGAAAAAGCCCTTAAATCAGAAAGGGTTTGTCTCATGTACAGAATCAAAATGGGTAGAATTGGTAATGCAAATGAAGACAGACCCATGCTCTGAGTGACCTCTGGTTCCTTTCCAATCTTCCCAAAGAATCACTACAGGTCTGAGAAATAAGGTTATTACACCTTACTCTGTAAATTTTTATTGAAAGGGTTGGTATCAAGTAAGCTCAAGGAGATGATGAAGGACAGGGAAGCCTGGCATGCTGCAGCCCATGGGGTCACAAAGAGTCAGACATGACTGAGAAGCTGATCAACACACAGGTAAAGGGCAAAGGTCAAGAGATAGTTGAAAGGTTGAAAGTTGGCATGTAAAGCTTGATGGACCATATTAGGAAGAAAATGATGAAAAAATAAAAATAAAGTTAAGAGGAGAGTAGGGTAACATAACAGGCATGATAGTCATTTTCAAGTATTTAAAAGGCATTCATGACCCTAGAAGTCAGTACTTGGACAAAAAGTATGTGCAGAGCTAAAGTGAGCAATTTTGGTTGATTAGGAGGAATACTTTCTAACTAGGATGACTTTACAAAATTGGAGTGGTATATCTTAGAACATAATAGTTTTCCATCACTGGTAATGCTTGGATGGAGAAGGAGGAGGGAGAGAGGTGGGCGAGGGGGAGGAGCAAACAGTAGAAGCATTTGTTGAGTTCCTCATCATGTGATAGGCTCCATGTTAAGGGCTATACATGTGTCATCTCAGGAAATCTTCTGTATACACAAGCATAACTCTATGTTGTATACTATAATTTCCATTCTATAAAAAACAACCCACAACCTTGGTCATGGAGGATATAAAAAAACTTCCCCAAGGTCACACAGGTTGTATGCAGCTAAGCAGAGATTTAAACTTGACTCTGACTCCTAAGTCTATAATATTATACTTTCTTTCACTGGAAATGTTGTGTAAAAAATTTAAGCAGGTTTTCCCTGGGACAGGGAAATCAATGATCTATTGGTTTTGTTGTTCTTTAACTTTCAAACTTGGAGATTATACAACTCAACAAATGTGAGGCATAGATATATTAAATGATGGTGAATGCTATTGATTCCAGTGACTGCTAGAACTGTGTTTAAAACCTGCTTCCTGAATCTCTGCCAGCTCAATGCTCTGTTCACAATTAACATTCTGCCTTTCAAGTATGGATCCACGTATAGGGAGATGGAAAGGGTGAATCAACAACAAGGAAAAATTATCATGGACTGAAGGTGAAAACAAGCAGAACTGGAAAGAGCAATTGGCCTCCCAAATGACAAGACAACCTATTTTTAAAAAAGCATGTAGAAAACGATCTTGTTTTTCCTAAGTATGTGAGAAAGCGCCTTACGATTTGAGAAGATCTGAAATGCTGAAAGACACATATGCTAGACCCAACACACATTCAATTTATCTTTGACCAGTAAGAAAATTTGAATAAGAGTAATATGATAATTCTTCCCTGGACTTGTTAAACTCTGCTAGGTGATCTGTCTCATACTCAGCATTTCTTATTTCTTTCCACATTTATTTTGAGTTTAAAGTACTTTTGCACCGTTTTACATCAAATCTTCATAATAATCCATTCAGTAAATAAAAAATGTTATTAGCCTGTGTATTTCATCAGTAAGGAAACTGAAGCCCACAAAGGTGGTTGAGATGAGTCGAAGTCCCATAGCTTGTGCATGACCCAGCTGAGACGAGGTACATGTGCCAACTCACAGAGCAATGCTCTTTCTCTGACACCACATCAGCTTTCTAGACTACAGGACAGGGTAACACAGAGGTCTTCAAAAGCAAGTACAATAGGTATATGGATGTCTTATAGTACATTTCCTTTATAACCTACTTTGTTTTTCAAAAGAGAATCTAATTTAGAGCATTACAAGTATCACAATTACTCAATCCATCTAGGTAGTATTTTTTATGTGGACCGTGTTTAAAGTCTTTATTGAACTTGGTACAATATTGCTTCTGTTATGTTCTGTTTTATTGGCCATGGAGCTTGTGGGATCTTAACTTCACAACCAGGGATCGAACCCACACCCCTTGCATTGGAAGGCAAATTCTTAACCACTGGAGTACCAGGGAAGTCCTGCATCCAGGTAGCATTTTTATGCCTCAAATTTATATCTGTTTAAGGTATAAATGGCATCATCAACTCAGTAGACACGAGTATGAGCAAACTCCAGGATATAGTGAAGGACAGGGAAGCCTGGAGTGCTTCAGTCCATGGGGTTGCAAAGAGTCAGACATGACAGTGACTGAACAGCAAAGGTAACTTAGAAATAAAGACAACAGCACATAGGTGCAAACTTCTATATGTAGATTAACCTATATGATAATTTGTAAAAAGAAAAGATTGCTAGATAAAATCACCGAGTAGGCTACATTTACAAGGAAATGAGAAGAGACACATTTGTAATTTTAACAGGATTCAATGGCATATCCTAGTTGAACATGATTTTCAATTTGATGTTTTATTGTGTTTATAAATATCTATTTATAGGTCAATAATTAAGAATTGAAGACAGTGATTTTCTCAAGGACAGTGAGGTAGACATTGTATACACCAGTAGACCAAATACATTTTGTAGACCTTAGGGTCAAAAGAAACAGATTCCACCTTGAATGAGCACCAGGAAAGCTAATATTGAGGGTTTGAAAGGCTATCATCATCTCTCATTAGGTCAGGGAAGCCAGACTCCCTAAGAAGGCAGAATGATAAGGAAAGGAAAAACTTGCTTGTATCAGTTGGAGATGGCAGGTTAAAACTCTTTCTTTTCAACCTATTTTATTGTTTGCACATAGTAGCAACTCCAGAGGGACAGTCTCCCCACCCACTTTGAATTGCTAAAGCAAGCATGCTGAAAAGAAGGAAACATATTTGGATTATTTCTCTTATCAACAGAAAATAAACTTCTTGCTTATGAAAACTAGAGACCACAAAGATTACCATTCATAGCAACATTGTAGGAAAAAATGTTTCTATGCCCCCCAAAAGTCTATAAAACAATTTAGGAATAAAAAATCATGTCAAAATCTTAAATGTAAGTAACAGATTGCTTAAAGTTATAAGCTAATTCTAATATATGTTGGAGATTCACTTTCTTGAGGGTGATGGAATATAATGAACAACCTTGGGACATTCTAACCAATGGTGTGAAGGCTGAGTTTCCCAGGTAACCACACAATAGATGCTCTAGAAAACTGGATTAAACCAAGAGGGAAGAAGTAATTTAAAATGAAATAGTGCCAAGGAAATATACTACTCAACATGGTCTTCATTGTATATATAGCCCACTCCTTTTTCAAATAAAATACTTCAAGAAGAAAATTTATAAAACCTAATAACAAAAGAACATATGTAGATTCTGGAACATCTACTGAGCTAAGAGGCAAGAAATTAAAAGTGTATACATACTCCCTATCTTAAAGATAACTAAAAAAAGCTCCCTGGGGTTAAGTATTTCTTACATCTCCTGCATTGGCAAGCAGATTCTTTACCACTAGCACCACCTGGGAAGCCCGAGAGAGAAGTAAATTTCCCAAGGTTATGCAACTGACAAATGGTAGAAATCATTTGACCTAGTTCTCAGGTCAATTCACACCAAGATGCCTACCCCTAGACCTGGGGCTGAAACATGCATGTCAGGGGCCAAGTGGCCACCTGTGTGAATGGAAATTTCCTAATTTGTTTCACTCAGGCCCAACAACTCTGCTGACACTGCTGTGGATCGGTATGTGGATCCAGTAGATTAGGAGAAGGGTCTGGGCTCTAGAAACAGACGTGGTGCTTAAGCCATGGGGTTTGGTACCAGAGATTATTAAAAAGTGAGAAGACCAAAGAGCTAACAGAGTCCTGGGAAATATGCATAGTTAAGAGCTTCAAAGGGAGAAAATAACGGGGACAAACTTAGCTTCCAGCAAGAAGACCAAGAAGGAAAGCCCTGGGTGTTAGAAGGACACTCTGGAAAAAACTAGTTTTATAAAAGTCCAATGAGGAGATATTTCAGGAAAGGAGTGGCAACTCTGCAAAATATGACAGAAAGTTCAAGTATTATTGGACAATTTTCATAGGATAAGATATTTATAGGACAAAAACCGACCTCAGAAACTCATTTCTAAACCTAAAACCAAAAACTTACAGACCCTCTAGATTATTTGACTGTACCCAAAGTAGACAAGACCCTTGGGAATGTTTTTTTTCAACTTAATGTTTATGAAGGAACTACCATAGCCCTGAGCCTGGCCACAGATCCTGTGGGTAGGAAATGAGACCACACAGATCTCTTCAGCTCTCTGTACATCATCTAATGTAAGAGTTCCAACCCTCTTCAAACTCCCTTTGCTCAATCACTGTTTACAATGCCCCTAAGATGTGTCCCACCTGAGCTCCCAAAGCCACCCTTTTGTCTCCCAAGCTCATCAGTCTCTTCCTCCCTTGCTGCTCATTGCTCTGGTGATATCTGATAATAATAATAGAAATAACAATTCCCATCTATGGAGTATTTACTTTATGTGCCTTATTTTTAATCCTCAGAGCAGGCTCAGAGAGGTTAGGGAAGTTGCCCAAGGCTCTGCATAAGGAATGAGAGCCAGGATTCCCATCAGTCTGTCTGGCACCCCAGCCTGCCTCCCTACCATTGTACCAGACATAGAACCCCCGTGAAGACAAACCACAGCCACCTTTGCTGCCAGGGGCGGGATTGGCATAGCTCCTGTGAACACTGTGAACACAGCTTCCCTGCTTTAATGTCAGAAGACACTATCTTCTCTTTTTTTATGATTAATTTTATTGGAGTATATGCCTTACAATGTTATGATAGTTTCTGCTGTACAGCAGAGTGAATCAGCTATGTGTATACATATATCCCCTCTTTTTTGGATTTCCTTCCCATTTAGGTCACCACTACCCTCTCTTCTATATCTAGGTGTAGGCTAGGAATCTTCACCTGTAAAGGTTATTATGTTTGCTTCATTCACAAATAATGACCCTAGGTGGCACTTTCATATCCCATCAAGACAATAATGCAAGCACAGTTCCTCATCAAAGACTCCCCCATCATTTTATGAAGTGAGACCTAGGGAGCCAGCCCCAGTGGACCCATGAACTTGTTCAGGCATGTGTGAGTCTAAAAGAGAACACAACTTAGACTCAAACTAAAATCACTGTCACATATAAAATCTAGTTGGATGCTCAAAATCTAGTTGGATGGTTTTTAAATACTGAGCTGCAAAGAAATTTGAGCTTTAAGAAAGGGAGACAAGTTTATAAAATATGACGTACAGGACAAACAGGGCTGGAGACTACCATAAACATAGAACACAGGTCCTCAGCTTGGGACAGACTGGGAAAAATTGAAAAGGTTCTGTTTCTTAGCAAGAGAGATCTTAAAATGCTTAAATGCTCAAAAGATATTTGCCTTAAGGGAGGAAGAATTAGTTCAAAGGGCCAATTCAGGGTGTTCTAGAAATTAGACGGAAAGCTAAGCAAAGTTTTATCAATACAAAGCTTCAGCTAATGTAGTTTATAAATTAAATTGTGAAAATGCCTCTGTTTTCTCTGAGAAAAATCATTAGGTAATCAACCTAGTCTCATTTTCACTGCAGCTACCCAAAATTTCAGTGCCAAGTTTGAGGCTTAATTATAGCAACAATAATTAACAATATGGATCTTTACAGGCAATGTCTTTATTCCTTTCTTCCCTTCTAGAAAGTGTACATTTATCTTATTCCTATTCAGGACAGAGGAGCCTGGCAGGTTACATTCCATGGGGTCACAAAGGGTTGGACACGACTGAGCAACTAACACTTCCACTTTCCTTTAAACTTTGGGAGACAAATTTTCACTGCAGACAAATAATGGTGGAGGATTGACAGATGATGATAGATAAGTAGATACATAGATATCTGATTGATAGATGGTGATAGATAAGTAGATACAATGATGACCGAGAGATCAAAGACAAATTGGTACTGAACAGGAAGAAACTTGCCAGGCTTTGTGACTCATTGTGGGAATGTGGGAGATAAAAAAAATTAAAAAGAACCAAAACCAATTCCCAAGTTTTCTAGCTCTGGTGACTGGAGACAGGGTGGTGTCAATCCAGACTGAACATATATCCTGAGAAGCTGGGGAGGATAATGAGTTCAGTTTGTACATGTTGAGTTTGAAAGGTCTGGAAATATCCAGTAGGTAGGGCTTCCCTTATAACTCAGTTGGTAAGGAATCCTCCAATGCAGGAGACCCTGGTTCAATTCCTGGGTCGGGAAGATCTGCTGGAGAAAGGACAGGCTACCCACTCCAGTATTCTTGGGCTTCCCTTGTGTCTCAGCTGATAAAGAACCCGCCTGCAATGCGGTAGACCTGGGTTCAATCCCTGGCTTGGGAAGATCCCCTGGAGAAGGGAAATACTCTAGTATTCTGGCCTGGAGAATTCCATGGACTGTCCATGGGGTCCCAAAGAGTGGGGCATGACTGAGCGACTTTCACCTTCAGTTAAATATACAACTCTAAAGCTTGGAGAAATGTTCTGAACAAATGTATGGATTTTTTTTAAGCTGCAGTATAAAGAATGAAGTTTAATATGAGAATGAAAGCAATCACCCAGGGAGAACTCCCCTCTTCCTGGACTTAACCATAATCAGAGTAGAAACCATCCAAGAGCAGAATTCTTATACATTCGCATTGAAGGGGAAAACAACACAGGAAATTGGCAAAAACCTCTGAGTGGAACCAAGAAAGCACAGTGCTTGAAAAATTAAAGAATCAAAGTGTCAGATGAAGCAGAAAGCTAAGACTGAAAAAAAAAGAGCTGAAAATGCTAAGACATTTGGGGGCAGTTAGAAATTACTCATGGCCTTATGAGGAGCTGACTCAGTAACATGATGTGAGCAGAAGCCACTCTTTTGAGAAGTACAGATGGGAAGCAAAGAAGATGCAAAAGACACCCCCAGAAATCAAAGAATTTGAAGGGGACATTAAAAGCAGAGGCGGGCTTGTCTTTGCCTTCTGGCTGGAAGTCCACATGGAGACCTGTGACAAGGGATTAGTAAGGGCTGAGGAAGGTAACTGGAAGTGCAGCACCACACACTCCATCACTGCGTGGAGTAAGTAGCTGAGGCTACACAGAGGTGCTGAGAGAGCCAGTAAACCAGGAGGGGGCTTGGGATAGGGTTGAGAAGGCCACAAAATGCAAGTCCCACAGGAATGGAATCTGTGGTGGGTGCCACTGGTTTACATGAACACAGGAAACCTTTCTCAGAGAGCCAGGCACGATCAGCAGTACTCCAGCCAACACCAATGCCGAGCTTAGTCACTCTGCATTTAAGCTAGAAGTGGCCCAGGGAAGCTCAGACCGGGAGCCCCTGCCTCCAAGTCCGCGGTCTGGTAGCATCACCAAAGAACTTCTCTTAGGAAAGGTGAGACGCTGTGCCAATAAGGAGTATAACTTTGACTTGAATGACCATTTATCCAAATAATGACTCTAGAACAACACAAAAAAATAATTTTTAAAGTTTCAAACAACTTCACACTTAGAAAGGATACATTTAAGATTTGGAGGGTTTTGTTTTATGGTTTTATTTTTTCCACTATGAGGGCAATGGAGGTTAGAGTGTGAGATGAAATCAATTATAAAAAAGCTTTTTAAAAAACATTCTATCTTTGGCACATGTTAAATATAGTGAATAAATTTTTACCCTTCTGTGCTTGCAAACAAAATGTCCTTACAAATACAGCCAGTATAATGGTAGAATCTATGTTGGAGAGGATGACAGTAAAAGAATGCCCACGTTTAAAATTAACATTAGGGACTAACGAATCGAAAAGGAGGTGATGGGGATAAGGCGGGCGGAGAATGTCACTCCAGGTGGCAGAATTTCCAGAGGGGAAGAATCCTTTTTCATGAAGGTGGAAGAATGATGGAAGTAGATATGCAATTTTGTAGAGAAAGCGGAAAACTGACACCATCCCTCAACTCTGTGGTTCCCTGCATTTGAGGAGATGCCATGAAAAAGATACAATCATGAGAAAGCTACATTTTATTCTGGTAAAGAAGTAGCAAGAGCATTCTGTAAAGAGAGTGAGGATGTAGGAGAGCTGGTTTCTGATGGAATGAACTTTAAATAGGCAGCAATGGAGTTTTGGTCCTCTCTCACAATGAGAAGCATAGATTGATACCAGGCAAGAAACACACTGCAGAAATGAACAAGTCTAGGGCATTAAGGGATGAGCCAATTCTGGTTTTTCAAGAGAATTCTGGCATAAATGTCTTGAGTACAAACATTAGTTGAGGTCCCAAATAGAGGTGGAGGCCTTGTGAAGCCAGCAATAGTTCGCCTAATTTGAAATCACCAAAGTCAAACCAGGCCAATCCCTCTCAGGCAGAGAGGTCTGCTCTGTTGCTTTTGAGGCTGATTCTAGTAAAGGTCCTGGTTAGGCACAGACACAAATGTCTGGGTAGATACTTGAGGTCAGAAGCAGTCTCTGCAATCCTGAGCACCAAGCCCAATCTACCTTCAACTCTCACCATCTGATGGCAACAATCTCCAACAACTTCCATCACTGACCAAAGTGCAGACATTTTCTGCATCTCCAACGCCTTCACCACCTAAAGTTTCATATTCTCTTTCTCCACCAGACTGGTTTTATAAAATATTATCTATTATTGAGAATCAAATGTTGACCAGAGTGAGAAGTCAAGTATTTAAGAAGTGGGAAAGGCTTCAAAGCAGTAATTCTGGAAAAATTTCATAGATCAGTCAGAATTTCTAGAGAGAGAGCCAGACTTTGTGGAGAGAGAAGAACAAACCAAGAAGAACAAACTGGCAGAAATGTGGAGTGGTTTGTGTTTTTTAACCTCAAGAGTCAGAGTAGCCAAGAGCACAGAAAAAGTCTTACCAAGTAGAAGCAAAAGGTATTCCTCAAACTCTGTTGTACATATCCCACTCCTGGTTGCTTCCACCTGGTCAAAATGACGTTACATGAAGAAAATGCAAATAAGACTAAGATGGCAATCAGAGGTAGGATTCCTCTTGACCTTGTCAGTTTGAATGTGGGAGAAGCATTGGGGCAGTGTTCAAGTTGGCTGCACATTGGAATTACCTGGGAGCTTTAAAAACACTGACTTTTTAAAGTTTCCCAGGTTATGCTAATGAGTATCCAAAACAGAAAACCACTGGACTTTGGAGTTTCCTGAGGTTTGTACCAGAGACAAAGAATGTTGTCCTGAAGGGGAAGAATATCACTTATATATAAAGGAGTTGATTTAAGTTTATGCTTATGTTTCTTATGTTAACTTAAGCTTGTGTTTCTGAGTCCCATGGAAACTTTGTTTCTCTTACTGGTCCTGGTTAAATAATAAATCAAGCAGTAGCCTATTACAAGGATTCAAGTGATGTATACAACAGCATCACCTCTAGGAAGGGAGCTGGAGAACCCTGGAACGGGAAACAGTGGATGCTCACTCTCTTGGCATCCAGGCATGGGAATGCCATCAGGGAAAGCTTGGGCACTCTCCCTGCCCATCTCATCTCTCCAGAGGACCAGGCTCATGCCAGCTGGAGAATATGACAGGGCGTCCACATCATGTAGTGAGTAACCATTGACTGACTCATGTCTTCTGATTTGAAGACATAGTATTCATTCATGATAAAATGACCAGCGTTCCACTGGAAAGGTGATGCAGAACTGATATGAGTAGACATAATGAAGTTCTAGGGGCAGACAGGCAGTCAGAAATGACATGGTGCAGTTTAGAAAAGGAAGCAGTGAAGGGCAAAGATACAAAGCTTTGTCCCAGATAAATAAGTGTAGGATGTTCTTTTGGTTCTCAAAACTTTTGAAAATAATTCTCTGATGCTGGTAAGTCATTTAAGAGCTTTAAGAATACAGCTAACCCAGGAAGGAATACCTGGTCTCAGAGGAGGTAACTACCTGCCTAACATAACCAAAGACTTAATTGCCTAATTTAATGCCTAAATTTAGGTCCCTCCACAGTGACAGTGTTTGACCAGATTCTAGTGTTCTTTCATTTGATGACTTGGTTTCTTATTTGTTTGTTTATAGTTTGTTATTTATTCTTATCCTGGCAATGAAATTTGCTGCTTTATGTCAGACGTGTCCTTCTAGGCATAGAAGAAGCAACTAAGCTCTGAAGACTTAGCTGTGACACCACATCTAAATCATACAAGACTCAATTTTCAAATATTCCAGATGAAACCAACCATTAAGCAAATATTGCACAAAGAGGATTTAGGAAATTTACACATGGCTTTTAAACTGTGGCAGTATAAGCTATTTATAGGAACTTCTGCCTTAGCCAAGATGAGAATTAAATCCCTAAAAAAGCTGATATATGTACAAGTGACCAGCCCAATGCCAGTGCCTGGTAGGTTGTTGACCCTCAGCTGTGTTAGTGAAAGCTGAATCTGAATCTTACTCTTAGAAGGAAGCAGTTGACATGATTCTAACCGTCAGAATGGAAAGTGAGAACATTTGGGAGAAGATGACTATGCACTTTAAAATTAGAAATGCCAAAAGAGGCGGATGGAAGGTTTTGTCTGATGTGGTTTGGCTGTTTCAAGCACAGCTTAAAAGGCAGATGCCAGAAATCACTGCAGGAGATTGAATACAATCCAGCAGACTCATGACAGACAACCTACTCTGACGCTACCTTTATTATCTTTGTTTATCTCACTTCCTGTCTATTTTCCCGTTCCACTTTTGTGCGACTCTCAGCTCTAGACACTTCTGTCACTGTCCTAAATTGCATCTTACCTCTTCCACCTGACAGGGACTGACACCTTTGTAGTTCTGGTATGTGATAACGTACCTTACTTGGCTCAGCCTTGGGAAGCCCCATTATCTAAGAACTGGTCTCACAACTGATACTAATGTGGATCAACTTCACAAGACCAGACCTAACAACTTGAATCAGATACTTTCCTTAGGCTTTAGACAGCCAATGTCTTAAAGTTCTGGGAAAATACAACCATGTTGCATGATGTCTCCATAATAAATAACAATGGGGATCAACAGGACAATATGGATGGTAGACTCCTTAAAATAAAATTGCATTAGCACATTTAAATATTATTTTCCCTTTTTCTCTTCCTGACTTTTAAATGTTAGAATGCTCTGGGTTTGGTTCTTAGCCATTTCTCTTCTTTAACTGCACTCATTCCAAGTGATTTCACTGAATGTTATGGCTTTAAACATATTAATGCACTGTGTGTGTGTGTGTGTGCATATGTGCTCAGTTGTATCTGACTCTTTGCGATCCCATGAGCTATAGCCTGAAAGACTCCTCTGTCCATGAAATTTTCCAGGCAAGAATACTGGTATAGGATGCCATTTCCTATTTCAGGGGATCTTCTCAACCCAGGGATCAAACCCACATCGCTTGTGCCTCCTGCACTGACAGGTGGATTCTTTATCACTGGTGCCATCTGGGAATCCCTCAATTCATTCACTACTGACTTTCAAATTTATATCTACTCCTCTGGACTTCTTATCTCATATACAGCACATCTTGACATCTTCACTTGGAGGTTTGTACACATTTCAGACTTGACCCAAAGCCTACTCTTTCTGTTTGCCCATCTCAGGAATATACCACATCCACCAGATTGGAAGAAAGGAAAAAAAGAAGGCAAGAGGAAAGGGAGAAAGGAAGGGAGAGAGAAAGGAACTAAAGCAATGAGGTTGGGAAAACAACCAGCTAATAGGAGTATAATGTGTTGATAGTACTGGGAAGTACAGAAGCAGAACTAAAAAGTTTTAAAGAGTTTTTATGGACCAAACACTTCCAAAAACCACCTTTGGGAACTGTTTATGCTTTCTTTATTGATCCAGATTTTCAACTAAATTTTAAGCGTGAGAGACAGGGATCACAAGAGAACCAACACTTTTAAAAGATGAACGATCAGGTCAGCAAAGTCCATTTAAAATGTCTCATGACTTAACGTGCAGTCAAGCTCATCAATGCTCTGCTGAAGTAAAGAAATTCTACTGAAAACAATGCTAGATATTTTTGAAACATGTCTGTTGAGATATAGAGACTAAGTAAAGTTCAGAACAATGGGAAATATTAAGTAAAGTAGGTTTAGGGTGCAGCCATTTGCAGCATGTCTAAATCCTTAAGGGGTGGTGTTTACTTATTTTAAGGCAGGTTTTAAAACCAAATCTGATGGATAAAATGTGCTAAGAAAGAGGAAAGGCAAAGAAGAATCTCCAACACCCTTTTCTTATCTCTCTCTTCACGTGCATATAATCATCACTGAGTACATATCCCTGCCTATGAATTTAACCCCATAACATTTCGCTATAATTAGCTCTTCTACCCTCGGTATATCAAAACAAAAATGGAATGACTTAATTCCCTTAATTGCCCTCACACACCATCAATCACATCCATAAATATTTATTGGGTACCTTCTGGTACTATGTTCTACAAAATACTCTAACTTTATCCTTTCCTGGAAGTTGGTACTCTGTATTTTTATTTTATTATTATCATCATCATTATTATTATCATTAATTTTCACTAAAAGTCTGCTACAGAGCAAGTTGTATCAGAACATACATTTTTAAAGGTAAGAACAAACTATTTAAGAATATAACTAAGGTTTGAACATGGTGTTTTGGTCGCTTCTGGAGACATTTTTCTTCCTTCTTTTTGCTCTGTCATGCAGCAGGAGTGCAAGCTGACTCCAGCAATTTCACCAGATACCATGGACTAATGGCTGTGGGACCGCTGCCAGTTGCCCTGTAGACATGTGCTTCCCATCGGCTTATCTTTACTCATTATTCTGTTCTTAATACCATTGTGCAAAGAATCTGAAGATTACGAAATAACAAGGTTTTCCAATATGTTGCTGTGTTTAAACGTGATAAATTAACAAGGGGATAGTGCAATGAAAACGTTTGCATTTAATTTCCATTCAAGGCACACAACAAATACAACACTAAAGAAAGAAAATAATTTGGTTTATTCTCAAGAGTTTGGGTGAGCCCAAAACTAAATAAAGCTGAACCCACAACACGGTAGGATTTATTAAATCTGCACAACCAAACAGTGACACCCTAAACAGTGAATCAAACTGCCTTTTCCCTTGCTTTCAAATGGTCAGAGCCTAGATGCATGATTTCCATAAACCTAGCAAAATATCACAATGAAAAAACATTTTGTAAACTAGTGTCCCACAGATGCACAATTTTCTAAGGAAAATTGCCATTTAAAAAAACACGTCAATGAGAGTTACACAAGAAAAGGAGAAATTTTGAACTTATACCAGTATTTTCATTCAATCATCTTGGTAAACTCATGCATTTTACAGGATTTTATTAGCCACTTATAAAAATATTACAATAAAACAAAACCATCTTCCTACTTATCTTATGGTAGAAATGAGTTTTCAGAGTTGCTTCTGAAGTTACAAAGCACACTTAACTTTTAAAAGGGTTTTTTAAAAAAAGGAATAGAATAGTTTTTCAATTATTTACTAATAATTCAATTGGAAAGCCAGCATTTCTGTAGAGATTCATCACAGGATAGTTCGTGCAGGATTTGTTGGATGGCTATCACTGTTTTGATAGAACTAGGCACATGTCCAAGACCAGAGATTTAAGTCTTAAATATAAAACAGTCCTTTGTTTTGCTTTTCTCATTCTTTGCAAAGCTCATTTTGTGACTTTAGAAATATTTACTCAAGAGATACTCTCCTCAGGAACCATAACCAAGAAGTTGCCAACCTGATATTATTTCAGGAGATGCCAAAAAATATCCTTGCAAAGAAAGTCTCCTTAGTTGCCCTAGTGCCTAAAATCTCAACAGTTGTGATTCCCTGGGTTATACTAACGGTTGGTATCTTCCTGTTGTAAACTTTTTAGGTGGGGGAGGGAGGAAGGACATACGACTGATCAAACAAGATCACTGCACCATAATATCATTCAGCCTACATTTCTCCATATTACTCCCAAAGATATGCTGATGTTTTCAAATGGTTTCATGAATCCTAGCCTTATCTTTGCTATAGTATGTTCCCAAACTTCTCGAGGGGCTTCCCAGATGGCGCTAGTGTTAAAGAACACACCTGCCAGTGCAGGAGACATAAGAGTTGTGGTCTTGATTCCTGGGTCAGGAAGGAACCCTGGAGGAGGGCATGGCAACCCACCCCAGTATTCTTGCCTGGAGAATCACATGGACAGAAGAGCATGGGGGTCTACAGCCCATAGGGTTGCACAGAGTCAGACACGACTGAAGCAACTTAGCATGTCCCCCACAAACTTACTGAGAAGAGAGTCTTTGAGAAGTCCTTAAATGAAACAGAGAGCTTCCCTGGTGGCTCAGATGGTAAAGCGTCTGCCTACAATGTGGGAGACCCGGGTTCAATCCCTGGATCGGGCAGATCTCCTGGAGAAGGAAATGGCAACCCACTCCAGTATTCTTGCCTGGAAAATCCCATGGATGGAGGAACCTGGTAGGCTACAGTCCATGGGGTTGCAAAGAGTCGGACACGACTGAGTGACTTCACTTTCACTAAATGAAACAGAAGGTTTATTGGCATCTAGGGGTTTTGAGCCAAGAGAAGGAAGCAAGGCTACCTACTGTGTTCCCCTCTACACTGGATAACCTGGGAACTCACAGAGAGGGAATTCAGATGGGCTTTTGTTTGTTTGTTTGTTTGTTGTCCAAGGTTTATTGAAAATATTACAGCACAGCAGAAAGACTCCAATGGCTCCACGCGGTGTTTTGAAGTTCATCCCAACTGCAGGCTGAGTGACCTGCAGGTTGGACAGACTGCCAAAGTCCAAGAGCTTCAGCATTTCCTTAGTGTCAGGATCTACTTCAATGATTTCCTGATCCAGGGCTGAGACCTCAGGCACGCAATTGTCTCTCCTCTCTCTCTCCTCCTGCAGCTTGATGGAGATGCCTCTCACCGGGCCTCTCTGAATCCGCTTCATCAGATGTGTGACCTAGCCTGCGATTTTATTGCGGAGCTTCTTGCTGGGAATAATGGCGATTTCCTCACACACTCCCTTGTTGGTGTGGAAGTCATTGCCCAGGCGCGTGTAGTACTTCTCAATGATGACCTGGGCCATCTTCTTTATGGTTTTGGTGCAACGCGGCCCATGTTGGCCGGTCCTTGGTAAAAGAGCTCAGATGGGCTTTTAGTGACCACTCCATTTGCTTCTAAGTGCTCATGAATTACATTCTGGAGAATCCTCTTTAGAATTTAACCAGACATCTCTTTCTTCAAAAAGAAATTAGGGCATTTACCCATTACACACACTTTCTCTATTTCTCTCACTCTCGCATTTTCAGTGGTTGCTTGGAATTTCAGAGTTCTAAAATGAACTAAAAACTTTCTTCAGCATCCTTAGATATAAGTGCTAAGGTCTAAATATCTGAGTTTATCTGAGGAGACCGTTGGGGTTCCCTGGTAGTACAGCTGGTAAATAATCTGCCTGCAATGCAGGAGACCCCAGTTCAA
The DNA here is from genome assembly GCF_054371585.1 of Giraffa tippelskirchi. NCBI lineage: Eukaryota > Metazoa > Chordata > Mammalia > Artiodactyla > Giraffidae > Giraffa > Giraffa tippelskirchi. The sequence goes on along the minus strand of NC_137278.1, from coordinate 109,292,022 downwards.
TTCCTAGATTGGGAAGATCTCCTGGAGAAGGGATAGGCTACCCACTCCAGGATCCTTGGGTTTCCCTGGTGGCTCAGTCAGTAAAGAATCTGCCTGCAATGCCGGATCCCTGAGTTGGGAAGATCCCCCAGAGGAGGGCATGACAACCCTCTCCAGTGTTATTGCCTGGAGAATCCCCATGGACAGAGGAGCCTGGCTGGCTGCAGTACATGGAGTCGCAAAGAATTGGACACGACAGAGCAACTAAGAACAGCACAGCACAAGGAGGTTACATCTTAACCTGTAATAAACTATATTCTTTATGTTGCTTTATAAATGCTTTTCTGTTGTAATGCCTCTATGTTAGAAAAAATAGAAGCAAAACAGAAGGTAATTCACTCTGGCTTCTTTTTTTCAACTGTTATCATTGATTAATATAACAAGCTTCCCCCAAATTAAGTGGGGAACTGAAGTCTTTGCTTTATCTTAATAAATTTTATAGGACAGATAGACTAGTTCAACTATGTGCACATATAAATTTGATTTTTAAATGCTAATCAATAGGGAAATCAAACAAAAGAATTAGTGACCTAATTTTATACCATTCTAAAAGCACAGATCCTATTATTTGAAGAGAAATACTTTATTTCTTTATAATTTTTTTCAGGTTGGGAATAATTTTATTAATTTTATTTTTGCAATGTTCACTCAGTTCTGGGAACAAAAAATAATGAGATTTCTAAAGTGATCTTGATTACTATAGATTCCCAGGGGTCATTATTTGGAAGTTCTAATGAAATTATTTTATGTAAAAGAGCACTGCTGTAACCAATTCTAAATATGTGAAAGCAATTTTGGAATTAGGTAATGAATAGTAGTTGGGAGACTTTTGAGGTACATGCTAGAAATATGGATGGTAAGGCCAGTGAAGTCTCAGGTGGAAGCGAGGAATATGTTATCAAAAATGAGGAAGTCAAGAGGTAGGGCTACCCTGCAGAGCCCTGAGGGGGACATTGCCAATCTTGCAGGACTGGAAGGCAGGACCTTGAACCAAAGAGAGTTATTCTCAAGGCTTAAGATCTAATGGAATTTGTTTTGCTAGGTTTTGGATGACTTGGGACCTGTCATCCCTTCCTTCTCTTATTTCTCCCTTTTGAAGTGAGAATGTCTATCCTATGCTTGTCTCACAGCTATATTTTAGAAGCACATAACTTGTTTAGTTTCACAGGTTCACAACTAAAGAAGAATTTTGCCTTTGGATGAATCATACCTAAAGACTCACTCATATCTGATTTAAATGATATTTAGATAAAATTTTGGACTTTAGAGTTGATGTTGAAATAAATTAGGACTTTAAGGGCTGTTGATATGGAATGTGTGCATTTTATATGTGAGAAGAACATGAATTGGAGAGAGTGCAGAGGTAAAGTGCAATGGACAATTGTGTTCCTCCCCAAATTCATATCTTGAAGCCCCAAGCCCCTGTGTGATGGTATCTGGAGATGGGCCTTTTGAAGGTAACTAGATTTAGATGAGGTCATGAGGGTGGTGTCCTCATGATAGGATTAGTGCCCTTATAAGTAGAGACACCAGACAAGTCTTTCTCTCTCTCTTCCTCTCTTCACCTCTGCTCACCAAGAAAAGGCTATGTGAGGACACATCGAGAAAGCAGCTATCTGTAACCCAAGGAGACAGCTCCTAACCAGACACTAACCCTGCTGGCACCTTGATCTTGGACCTGCAGTCTCCAGAACTGTGAGAAATACATTCTTGTTGTTTAAGCCACCCAATCTATAGCATTTTGTTTCGACAGTCCAAGCAGACTAATACAAACACCAAAGTGTTGTTTCTTGCAGCTTCTACTCTTTCCTTAAGAGAAATGAAAACTTAAAATGATAGGGTTAAACAATAAACTCAATGGGTGATAAAAAGAGATTTGTTTATCCAAGTCAAACAGCATGTTTCTCTTACAACACAATACTTAGCAGTTACCAAACCATTTCTTTTTGTTATCAGCAGAAAAGGCAAGGAAAAAAAAACACTAGTACTGGTGGTGATCGCTCTTTTCCTTCACCAAAGGGGACATTTCATGTATCCTTGACTCTCCAGCATGTTCACTGTTTTCTGTGGCATGAAAATCTGATAAAACTCAGAAGGAATAGAAAAACTCCACTTCAACGTTTTCCTGCTGAGCCTGAGAGTGCTTTGCAGACCCTAGAAAGATGAAAATATCAGCTGCAGCATCAGAAAGACAACACTTTGTTTTATCCCTAGGAGCTTAGGAGCCCTACAGAACGTTCCGATTAAGAAATTTGGGGTGGGTTTTCCTTCATGCCTAAAAGGATTATCTCTGAAAGATAAGTTTGTTTACTCCATCAACTTTTTATAAATATTATCCCTTCATTAGAATCAGGTTCTCTTTAATCCCCTTACTTTGGAAAGCTTGAGGAATTTGATTTATTGACAACTTAACAAATCTGCCTGCCTGCAATAAAGGAGACCTGGGTTCAGTCCCTGGGTTGAGAAGATTCCCTGGAGAAGAGAATGGCTACCAACTCCAGTATTCTTGCCTGGAGAATTCCATGGACAGAGGAGCCTGGTGAGCTACAATTCATGGGGTCACAAATAAGTCGGACATGACTGGATGGCTAACACACACACATACCAAAAAATAGGTCAGAATGGAATATTGTTCATTATTATCTTTATATAATATTAAAGATACTTCTATATAGCTGGAGTTTCAGAGAAAGGACTGTCTTGCACACCTACTCCTTGGATTGGGAAGCAATAAAACAGGGAGACAATAACACAATCTTAGACATTTACTTCCCAGTTATACCCAGTGGGACCCACAAGGAGACAAATCTGCTGTCTTGAGCACACATGAACCAGTCGGGGCTACATCAAGAGAAGGGAAGGGCATGGAGGGGAAAGGTAACGGAAGGGTGTAGGACTAGATTGTTCCCATGGTTATCATTGTTAACTATGCATACTTCTTGATGTCCTGCCTCTCCTCAGTCTGAAGTGGCTAGGCTCAGTCAGCATCAGATGTTGCTGTAAAGCACATATCTGTATATTTAACTTTTCCTGTTTATTTCCATTAATCAGTTCATTTACTATTCTTCTTCCTCATTTTCCCCAAATGATTAAGGGGAAACTTACAATAAAAAGAATACAAACAGTAAGGACCTACTAAAATAAGAAAGAAGATGACCTAATAAAATAAAAGGAAAAACGAAAAATATCTGAAGGATATCTAGGAAATATTTAGTCTACAATTAGCTGCTCTGAGTTTCTGTAGTCACAAGGAAAAGAGAATGGTAACAGCTTTCGTAGCATTCAGATAATATTGAAGATGCCAACAGAGGCTACTGCTAGTGCTCATCATTCCTGATCTCCACTCCTTCCTAAGCATGTGGAAAATTGTACTTCTTAATCCCTTTACAGTTGGCAGGGGCATGAGACTGGTTTTGACTAATGAATTATGAGCAGAAATAACCCATGTCTCTTCCAGAGTGAGGCAATGCAAGGCCCTGCACCTCCTCCGTGCAGCATACGCATTGACTGAGAGGAGCCACCAGATCCAGGCAGCCTGGATCAGAGGAAAACAGCTACTCTCTGAAGGAGCTACTCTCTCCTCTGGAGAGTCAAAGCTACTCTCTGATTTTATATGAGTGAGATATAAATTTTCTGTGTTAAGCCACTGAAATTTTGGACCTGTCTATGACCACAGCATGAGCCTAGCCTGTTCTATTAATAAATAAAATACCAAGTATGATGCCTGACATAGAAGCCACTCTTACTTACTCTCTTAACCAGTAATATAAGATGTTTGTGCTTTTTAAGAGCAATATAGACTTTCTTCTGGAGCTAAATTCTTTTTTAAAAACATATTTCTGTGGCTGCACCATGTCTTAGTTGTAGCATGTGGGATCTAGTTCCCTGACCAGGGATTGAACCCAGGGCCCCCTGCATTGGAAGCATGGAGTCTTAGCCACTGGACCACCAGAGATGTCCTTGGAGCTAAATTCTTGAGAAAAATTTATTTCATATATCTTTAAGGAAAGGACAATAAATAATCCAGTAAAAATAAAGTCTTCAAAAGTAGATAATACAAAGGGTAGAGATACTTTCATTTATCTTACCATTTATTAATAATAAAAAAAACTTAGGCACATGATTGCATTGTAATTCCTCTGGAAGGTCCAAGGTAATGTGGTCCAGGTAGTTTATAGTGATCCAGGAAGTTGCTGGATCTGAGATGGAGCTGAGACAGAGGTCACAAGTCTAGACTGAGGACATATTTTGCTTGGCCTGCTGTGTTTGAACATTTTTTGAACTAGTTGCCAAGACTGAAACATGAAGAATGTCCACATAAAAAAATCTTGATTTCTGATTTCTCTTTTCTGTAAAAGTTCATTTTGGCAACACTGGATCTCCATTCCCGACTGGAGAAAATTCAGCTAGAGTGAAGTAGCTGCTGTCCCTGTAAGCTATAATCTTGTTCTCCAAGTCCCCAAGGTTCTTCCAGGGCCAATGCACACCACTCATTCCCATTTCCTGGCTGGCCCTCCTGGGCATGTTAAAAGCTCTAGAACAGTGGACAGCCGTAGAGCCTCAGGGCATTTGTTTTGAGCATTTAGGAAACTAGGCTCCAGGTCATATTCCTTACTTTAAACCAATCAGCTCTGGCAGGAAATAGAAGGCTCGCTGAAGGTGGAATGATTTGAGTAGGGTTTAATCATATGCGGACAGGATGTGGGAGAACCATGGGCTTCAGGACAGTACTCGGGGCCTAAGGGGGACAGAAGGAGGAAGTGGCCCCAGAGAGAGCTGTGTTGTGACCTGTGAGGTCACACCTGGTAGGACCAGTGACCTTCAAAAAGGCGGCTCAGCCAAAAGGCAGAGGAGGAACCAGGGAAAAGAACACTTGCCTCTCTGCCTCTGGACCTCTTGTTGCTGCTTGTCTTGTCATTAGCTGAACCCAAGTGAAAGCCAAAGGGCAAAGCAACTCATTGATTTTGTTCATAGAGTTACCTCCTGGAGCACAGAGCAGAGAGGGAAGGGGTAATAACGGGATAAGGAACAGTGAATAGATGATAATCAGCATTGCTTTCAGGTAGAAATTGGGGGAAGGACTAGTTCTTGGGGGAAGGAATAGTTCTACTGCACTTAAATAGTAAATTAATAGATAGAAAGATGTAGATAGATGGATTATTCATCTACATAACCAGATGACTAGCTATATTAATTTTCTAGGGCTGCTATAACAAAGTACCATAGACTGGGTGGCTTCAGCAATAGAGATTTATTGTCTCCTGGTTCTGGAGGTTAGAAATCCAATACCCACATGTCAGTAGTGTTGTTTTCATCTGAACACTGTGAAGGAGAGTCTGTCCCATGCCTCTCTCCTAGCTTCTGCTGGTTTGCTGTGTCAACATCCCTTGTCCCTTGGCCTGTATCATTCTGATTTCTGCCTCTGTCCTCGGAGGGTATTCTCCTTATGTATGTATCAGTCTCTGTGTCAACATTTCCCCTTTTTCAAGGACATGAGTCCTACTGGATTAAGGCCCACCTTAACAGTCTCTTTTTGCTCATCTGCAAAAACCCTATTTCTATATAAGGTCCCATTTATAGGTACTGCAGGCTAGGATCTCAACATCTTTTAAGGGTACATAATACAATTATAACACTAACTTAGTTCTTAGACCAGTGGTTCTCAGCTGAGAGGATGTCATCAATTGTGGGATGTAACACTTAACAGATAAAAGTTTTTCATAAAATTTACTCTTACTTTCCAACTGAGCTATCAGGGAAGCCCTACTCTTACTTTAATTTGTGTTTTCTTATATTTCCCCCAACAATAAAACGTATGCCCAATAATAACATTGTAATTTACTGTCTTTGCGTTTTCCAAGTTACCATAGTATTTATTTGTATGCTCAAAAGTATTGTTTCTATTTTTAAACACTAATGTAATTACTGTTTTGGTTTGTTTGTACATTAAAGTTTAATAATAACTCCCAATAAAGTAAGTGCAATGTTTATTCCCTTTAAAAGGCATAAATTATATCTCCAATAGTAGACTTTCCCTAAACATATAAATATCCTTTTAGAAAAAGTAGGACCTGGGTTGCCTGATAAAGACAACTTCAGTTCTAATATTTGAAAGGTTATAGATTACTGCCTGAGATCGTCTCAGCTCCATCTGATTGATGTTATAATATTAAAGATAAAAAAATGGGACTTCCAAGTAGATTCTAAGCAAACTCACTGTTTAGAATGATGCAGTCCTATCACAGCATTGTTAATTGGCTATACTTCAATATAAAATAAAAAGTTAAAGAAAAAGAACAATGCAATCATCTTTAAAATCACATATTTAAGGAAACTGATACTCAAACGATCTTGTAAAATGACCCAATCTAAGTACCAGAGGTGATTTTACAAACTATATCCAGATTCCTTTTGAAGTGTTGCCACCAGATTTCTACCTTTATCAGAAAATTCCCCAAACCACATAAGCAACTGCGCAAGGCCTTACTAAAAAAAAAAAAAAAAAAATGCTAGGAATTTTCAGCTCAGTCTGGAGTAGTAAAAGACCTCACTTGAAATATTTCAGTCATTTTAATTGGATATGCTATTTTAAGAAATAACTATATCTGAGTACCTATATTCATATTTCATTGCTCTGCTCCAAAGCAAAGTCAAAGTCTAGCTGTTTCCCCCTAAAGTATACTCTTTTGTCAGTCTCCATTCTCAGTCCACTTAGAGGGGTCTTCAGGGCCAGCTCTTAGTCTGCATTTCATTCATTCACCCCTCTTAAGTTTTGGAGCACCCACTATGGACCAGACTCTCTTTTCCTTGAAAATTCCAAGGGCATTACTATTAGCATTGCCCTCTTGGCCAGTAACTAGGATTGGCCTTCTGGAACATTAAAAGCCCCTCTAAAATTTTTCTTGCCTCCTGTTTTCCTTTTTTAAAGGAGCTAGAAGTATTTTTGGATCTATGCGAATACTGAGCACCAGGGGAATTTTGCTGTAATTGTTTTTTAATTGCTTGTGAGAAATTCCACAAGATTCATGCATAAATAGCTTTGGGTGTTTTCTAAAAGCTTACTTCCAACATTATGGCAGTTCATTCATCCTCTTATGGATGGCTTTGGTACTCTCCGGTCTCAACTAAGAAGCTAAATTAGTTTTAGAAGAGATCTACGGTAATGTCCACCATAGTAAAACACTGGATATAAGGCAACTGAAGGGATGTGAGCATACAGGTGGTTCCTACATCAGGAAGAAGGGATTAAAGTGCAAATGCTGAGGCAGAAGATAAATAGGCAGGGACTTCCCTGGTGGTCCAACAGTTGATAATCTACCTTCCAATGCAGGGGACGTGGATTTGACCTCTGGTCTAGGAAATAAGATCCCACATGCCGTGGAGCAACTAAGCTCCAGCACTGCAACTACAAAGCCCATGTGCTCTAGAGCCTGTGCTCCATACCAAGAGAAGCCCATACACCACCACAAGAAACCCTTGCACCACAACTAGAGAAAGCCACAGGCTGCAATGAAAAGGCTCCAGTACAGCCAAAAATAAATTAATTAATTTAAAAAAAATTTTAAAGGCTTTGTCGTTGTTATGAAAGTGAAAGTGAAGTTTCTCAGTCATGTCCAACTCTTTGCGACCCCATGGACTGTAGCCTGTCAGATTCCTCCATCCATGGGATTTAACAGGCAAGAGTACTGGAGTGGGTTGCCATTTCCTTCTCCAGGGGATCTTCCTGACCCAGGGATCAAACCGAGGTCTCCCACATTGCAGGAAGACTCTTTACTATTTGTGCCAACAGGAAATCCCTTGTCATTGTTATATTTTTAAAAAAAAGAAAGAAAGAAAGAAATAGGCAGAAATTCAATTGCTGAAACGAGGATCAAGGTATGACGTTGAGCCCAGAAATAAGGCAGAAATTTACAAAATTCTAGTAGGGCTGGCATTAAGAAAATGTCGAATTGAATCACCTACTGGTAAAACAGAGGCTTTTAAATCACTCCTGTCTTAACTCAGGATGGGCCTCAGAGCTCAGGCAGAGCTAATCCTGCAGAAGTGGTCAAGGAAGGGACCCAGTACAGGTGGCAAAGCAGGTCTTGACTGCCCTCAACTCTCATTTTGCTCAGCACCAAAGCCAAAAGGAGGACTTCTTTTCAGGCTCAAGAAAATATATAACAATATTTATTTGTGTATTTGACTAAAGTATTGAGGGCCTACTCTTGTGCTCAGGATTCTGCTGCAGATAAAGTGAGAAACAAGTCGGAAAGTACTTGCACCATTGAAAGAGTGAGAGGGAGGAGGTGAGGCCAGAGAGGAAAAACGGGACAGATCATGCAGGTTGTAGGGGTCAGGTCAAGAAGCTTGCATTTTCTTCTCAAAGCAGAGGTTTTTAAACGGGTCAGTGACTGACTCGGAGTTGATTTGTTTCAGTAACTATTACTTGGCCATCAAGCAGAAAATAGATTGCAGAAGGGCAAAAATAACACGGAGATAACAAGTGATTTTACTTACCACACACCAGACACTTGGAGGTTACTACAATGAATCCCAGTGAGAGGTGTTGGTACCTCAGACCAGGTTGAATATAATGGAATAGTTATGTTTTATATATATAATATTTAGAGGTACAACAAACAAGATTTGCTGGAGGGTAGATCAAGGAAAGGAGAATAAAAGATGAATCCAAGTTTTGGCTGAAGTAGTTGCATGCATGGCTATTGATGCCACAGTCCAAGCTACAGAAGAGTTGAGAATGAGTAGGTGTGGGAGAAAATAATGATGGGCTCTCCTTAAAACATACTGATATAGAGAAGACTCTTGAGAGTCCCTGGACAGCAAGGAGATCAAACCAGTCAATCCTAAAGGAAATCAACCCTGAATATTCATTGGAAGGACTGATGCTGAAGCTGAAGCTTCAATAATTTGTCCACCTGATGCGAAGAACTTACTCATCAGAAAAGATCCTGATGCTGGAAAAGACTGGAGGAGAAGGGGATGACAGAGGACAAGATGGTTGGATGGCATCACCGACTCAATGGATATGAGTTTGAGCAAGCTCTGGGAGATGGTGAAGGACAGGGAAGCCTGGTGTGCTGCAGTTCACGTGGTCACAAAGAGTTGGACATGACTTAGGAACTGACCAATAGAGATGTCAGGCATTTAAGTGGAGCTCACATACAGGCCAAGAGTAGGAGAGCTCAGAGCTAAAGAGAACTCAAAATCAAGTCCCAGTTTTCTTCTTAGTTCTAGTTTGACCTTGAAATGTCATCTAAATTTCTCCTTTCAGTTTATTTATCAGCAAAATAGATTTTTTTAAAAGATATAAAATATAACTTGCTACATATTTATCAAAGCTTTAAAATACTTTTTAAGTACTTCTCTTCCTAGGACATCTGAAAATGTGACATGGAAAATCCTTGTTTTTACAAAAATTAACAAGTATATAGTGTAATAAAGATGAAAATATAAGTCTCCAATCTTTACAGAGTTTAAGTTTAAAAAATTAAGAAAATTACTTCTGAAACTACTTAATGCTAAGTCTTATTTCTTATAAAATTAACTGGAAGTTACTGCATATAATTTTTTGCTTGAATTGAAAGCATATTTTCACTTTAAGACAAAAATAGTTACTGCCAAAATTAAACAATTATGGATATATAGCAGAAAATAACTCATTTGAAAACAATTTGGCATATGCCTATGTTCCAAATTTATATGAGCTCTGAATACTTCATACCTCCTTAACACAAATACATAGTTCATATTTAATTATTCTTTCTTCACAAAGGTGCCTCTACATTTAAGCACAGTCTGATAACACATATACATCCTGTTCAGTTCAGTTTAGTCACTCAGTCCTGTCCGACTCTTTACAACCCCATGGATTGCAGCACTCTAGGCTTCCCATTCCGTCACCAACTCCTGGAGCCTACTCAAACTCGTCCATGGCATCGGTGATGCCATCCAACCATCTCATTCTCTGTTGTCCCCTTCTCCAACCTTCAATCTTTCTCAGCATCAGGGTCTTTTCCAATGAGCCAGTTCTTCACATCAGGTGGCCAAAGTATTGGAGTTTCAGCTTCAGCATCAGTCCTTCCAATGAACATTCAGGACAGATTTCCTTTAGGATTGACTGGTCAATACATCCTATGTGTAGTAACAAATATTCATATGAATCATACCAAGAGGCTATAAAAGAAATGACATCATTCTTTTTTTTTTTTTTTGCTTTTCTTTTCTCACAAGATCTTCCTTTAATTGACCACATAAAGATAAGAGCAGCCTGGTTGAGGCATATTACTCAATTTGCCAAGACTGACTTAACTGCTCTAGCTAAGAGGCAGCTGCCGGCCTCTCCCTTTCTCTCTCTCTCCTGCCTGTTCATTGACCCATAGTGGAAAAATGTAGGCTCCTATCCAGCGCCCTAGACAACTGAGACCAGCCTTCACATCCCAGAGGTGGAAAATGGTACCGTTTCTATTGATCAATACTGAATGAAATATAGTACTCCAGAAAGCTAAAAGGTCCTTTTCTGCTGGTAAGGAAATTCTTCTGCAGTGTTTGAAAAAGTCTGCAAGAGCATGAAAAATTCTAAGTGCCTGCAGGGAATCACATGTCAAAGAGCATGCAAGATTCAAGTTACTACACACTTGACTTGGGGGATTCTTATTCACCTTCATGTATCATGAGGTGATGTCTCTTCATCTATACATTATGATCTTGCATTCACCATTCTCTCTCTTCCTGTGACTAAGAAGACATTTTTTTTTTCTAGGTAAAGAAAACAGAAAATCTTTTGAATAATATGTCCACACTTACTTCTCTCTTGCTGTAAAATGTATGATGTGTTTGTTTACATATGAATTTGGAAAAAAATTTTCTGATGGGCAAGTATTGCTATACTTAAACAACATTCAGAGATATTCCTACTGCAAACGTTTTTCTAAATTATTTAAGGAGTCTTTGATAACAAGAAATATGCTAAATTTAAAAATCCTGTTTTAATATTACTAACTTTTTTCTTTTCTAAATACTGAATTATAACTGAAAGCTGCTGAAAATCACTCAGTTGTGTCCGACCTCATGGACTATATATAGTCCATGGAATTCTCCAGGCCAGAGTACTGGAGTGAATAACCATTCTCTTCTCCAGGGGATCTTCCCGATCCAGGGATCGAACCCAGGTCTCCTGCCTTACATGCAGATTCTTTACCAGCTGAGCCACAAGGAAAGCTCAAGAATACTGGAGAGGGTAGCCTGTCACTTCATGGGGATCTCCCTGACCCAGGAATTGAACCAGGGTCTCCTGCATTGCAGGCAGATTCTTTACCAACTGAGCTATCAGGGAAGCCAGAATTATAACTGTACTAATATTATATGTTCCAACAGTACATGAACCATTACTTGCCAGATGTTCAAGCTGGATTTAGAAAAGGCAGAGGAACCAGAGATCAAATTGCCAACATCTGTTGGATCGTTGAAAAAGCAAGAGAGTTCCAGAAAAACATCTATTTCTGCTTTATTGACTATGCCAAAGCCTTTGACCATGTGGATCACAACTGTGGAAAATTCTTAAAGAGATGGGAATACCAGACCATCTGACCTGCCTGTTGGGAAGTCTGTATGCATGTTGGGAAGCAACAGTTAGAACTGGAACAACAGACTGGTTCCAAATAGGAAAAGGAGTACGTCAAGGCTGTATATTGTCACCATGCTTATTTAACTTATATGCAGAATACATCATGAGAAACGCTGGGCTGGATAAAACACAAGCTGGAATCAAGACTGCCAGGAGAAATATCAATAACCTCCGACATGCAGATAACACCACCCTTATGGCAGAAAGCAAAGAAGAACTGAAGAGTCTCTTGATGAAAGAGGAGAGTGAAAAATTTGGCTTAAAGGTCAGCATTCAGAAAACTAAGATCATGTCATCTGGTCCCATCACTTCATGGCAAATAGATGGGGAAACAGTAGATACAGTGACAGATTTTATTTTGGGGGCTCCAAAATCACAGCAGATGGTGACTGCAGCCATGAAATTAAAAGACGCTTGCTCCTTGGAAGAAAAGTTATGACCAACGTAGACAGCATATTAAAAATCAGAGACATTACTTTGCCAACAAAGGTCAGTCTAGTAAAAGCTATGGTTTTTTCAGTAATCCTGTAAGGATGTGAGAGTTGGACTATAAAGAAAGCCGAGTACTGAAGAATTGATGCTTTTGAACTGTGGTGTTGGATAAGACTCTTGAGAGTCCCTTGGACTGCAAGGAGATCCAACCAGTCCATCCTAAAGGAAATCAGTCCTAAATATTCATTGGAAAGACTGATGTTGAAGCTGAAACTCCAATACTTTGGCCAGCTGATGCGAAGAACTGATTCACTGGAAAAGACCCTGATGCTGGCAAAGATTGAAGGCGGGAGGAGAAGGGGACGACAGAGGATGAGATGGTTGGATGGCATCACAGACTCAATGGACATGAGTCTGAGTCAACTCTGGGAGTTGGTGATGGACAGGGAGGCCTGGTGTGCTACAGTCCATGTGGTCTCAAAAAGTCAGACATGACTGAGCAACTAAAATGAACTAAACTGAACTGAGTATTATATGCAATCACGTATGATGAGGTTAGAAAACACCCCCTGTTGTAATTGTGAGCATGGGTCACCTGGCTGTTTATAAGATTCACCATTTCATTGGACCTTAGAGTGGCCTAAGACCCTGAACTGCAAACACAACTTGTCTGTTTATGAAGTTTTTATCAAGTTGCGCCATGATCTTTGTAGTCCCAAGGACCAAAATGATGGGGAAAATGCAACTGGGATTATGTAGGGCATCTCTTTCCATCCCACCTTCTTCTTTAATCACCTAGTCCATATCTCACTTCCCCCCTCACACTATCATCTCACCTTGAATAATCTCATTCATTCCTAAAGATTTACCTACTACCTACCTAAGGATTCCCAAATGTGTATCTTCAGTTCTTTTTCCTGACAGCCTGCTGTTCATCTCAACCTGGATCTCCACAGACAACATACAGCTTCACCAAAGTGGAACTTGTCCTTCCCTTTCCAAGCACTTATGCTCCTGTATTCTCTATGGCAGTACATGTTAGTCTTTTTTTTTTTTCTTTTTTAGAAAATTAATTTATTATTTTAACTGGAGGCTAATTACTTTACAATATTGTGGTGGTTTTTGCCATACATTGACATGAATCAGTCATGGGTGTACATGTGTCCACCATCCCGAACCCCCTTCCCACCTCCCTCCCCATCCCATCCCTCTGGGTCGTCTCAGTGCACCGGCTTTGAGTGTCCTGTTTCATGCACCAAACTTGGACTGGTCATTTCTTTCACATACAGTAATATACATGTTTCAATGCTATTCTCTCAAATCATCCCACCCTCACCTTCTCCCACAGAGTCCAAAAGTCTGTTCTTACATCTGTGTCTATTTTGCTGTCTCACATATAGGGTCATTGTTACCATCTTTCTAAATTCCATATATATGCCTTAATATACTGTATTGGTGTTTTTCTTTCTGACTTACTTCACTCTGTATAATAGGCTCCAGTTTCATCCACCTCATTAGAACTGACTCAAATGCATTCTTCTTAATGGCTGAGTAATATTCCATTATGCCAAAGCCTTTGACTGTGTGGATCACAATCAATTGTGGAAAATTCTGAAAGAGATGGGAATACCAGACCATCTGACCTGTCTCTTGAGAAACCTGTATGCAGGTCAGGAAGCAACAGTTAGAACTGGACATGGAACAACAGACTGGTTCCAAATAGGAAAAGGAGTACGTCAAGGCTGTATATTGTCACCCTACTTATTTAACTTATATGCAGAGTACATCATGAGAAACGCTGGGCTGGAAGAAACACAAGCTGGAATCAAGATTGCCAGGAGAAATATCAATAACCTCAGATATGTGGATGACACCACCCTTATGGCAGAAAGTGAAGAAGAATTAAAGAGCCTCTTGATGAAGGTGAAGGAGGAGAGTGAAAAAGTTGGCTTAAAGCTCAACATTCAGAAAACTAAGATCATGGCATCTGGTCCCATCACTTCTTGGGAAATAGATGGAGAAACAGTGGAAACAGTATCAGACTTTATTTTTTTGGTGTCCTAAATCACTGCTGATGGTGATTGCAACCATGAAATTAAAAGACGCTTACTCATTAGAAGGAAGGTTATGGCCAACCTAGATAGCATATTTAAAAGCAGAGACATTACTTTGCCAACAAAAGTCCGTCTAGTTAAGGCTATGGGTTTTCCAGTGGTCATGTATGGATGTGAGAGTTCGAGGGTGAAGAAAGCTGAGCGCCGAAGAATTGATGCTTTCGAACTGTGGTGTTGGAGAAGACTCTTGAGAGTCCGTTGGACTGCAAGGAGATCCAATCAATCCATCCTAAAGGAGATCAATCCTCGTTGTTCATTGGAAGGACTGATCTTGAAGCTGAAACTCCAATACTTTGGCCACCTCATGCGAAGAGTTGACTCATCGGAAAAGACCCTAATGCTGGGTAGGGTTGGGGGCAGGAGGAGAAGGGGACGACAGGGGATGAGATGGCTGGATGGCATCACCGACTCGATGGACATGGGTTTGGGTAGATTCCGGGAGATGGTGATGGACAGAGAGGCCTGGCGTGCTGCAATTCATGGGGTCGCAAAGAGTTGGACACGACTGAGAGACTGAACTGAACTGAACAGTACTGATATGTACCAGAGTTTTCTTATCCATTCATCTGCCGATGGACATCTAGGTTGCTTCTATGTCCTGGCTACGGTAAACAGTGCTGCAATGAACATCGGGGTACACATTTCTCTTTCAATTCTGGTTTCCTGGGTGTGTATGCCCAGCAGTGGAATTGCTGGGCTGTTTGGCAGTTCTACTTCATCAAAGTTTTATAGTTTTCTATATATAGGTATTTTGTTTCTTTAGGTAGATTTATTCCTAAGTATTTTATTCTTTTTTTCACAATGGTGAATGGGATTGTTTCCTTAATTTCTCTTTCTGTCTTCTCATTGTTAGTGTATAGGAATGCAAGGGATTTCTGTGTATTAATTTTATATCCTGCAACTTTACTATATTCATTGATTAGCTCTAGTAATTTTCTGGTGGCGTCTTTAGGGTTTTCTATATAGAGGATCATGTCATCTGCAAACAGTGAAAGTTTTACTTTTGCTTTTCCAATCTGGAATCCGCTCCCCCCCCCCCCCTTTTTTTCTTCTCTGATTGCTGTAGCTAAAACTTCCAAAGCTATGTTGAATAGTAGTGGTGAGAGTGGGCACCCTTGTCTTGTTCCTGACTTTAGGGGAAATGCTTTCAGTTTTTCACCTTTGAGGATAATGTTTGCTGTGGGTTAATCATGTATGGTTTTTATTGTGTTGAGGTATGTTCCTTCTAGGCCTAATTTCTGGAGAGTTTTTATTATAAATGGATGTTGAATTTTGTCAAAGGCTTTCTCTGCATATATTGAGTTAGTCATATGGTTTTCATCTTTCAATTTATTAATGTGCTATATCACATTGATTGATTTGCGAATATTGAAGAATCCTTGCATCCCTGGGATAAAGACCACTTGGTCATGATGTATGATCTTTTAATATGTTGTTGGATTCTGTTTGCTAGAATTTTGTTGAGGATTTTCAAATCTATGTTCATCAGTGTTATTGGCCTGTAATTTTCTTTTTTGTGGCATTTTTGTCTGGTTTTAGTATTAGGGTGATGGTGGCCTCATAGTATGAGTTTGGAAGTTTACCTTCCTCTGCAATTTTCTGGGAGAGTTTGAGTAGGATAGGCATTAGCTCTTCTCTAAAGTTTTGGTATAGTTCACCTGTGAAGCCTGGACTTTTGTTTGTTGGAAGATTTTTTACAGTTTTGATTTCCGTGCTTGTGATGGGTCTGTTAAGATTTTCTATTTCTTCCTGGTTCAGTTTTGAAAGGTTGTACTTTCTTAAGAATTAATCTGTTACTTACAAGTTGTCCATTTTATTGGCATATAGTTGCTGATAGTAGTCTCTTATTGTCCTTTGTATTTCTGTGTTGTCTGTTGTGATTTCTCCATTTTCACTTCTAATTTTGTTGATTTGATTCTTCTACCTATTTTTCTTGATGAGTCTGGCTAATGGTTTATCTCTTTTAATTATCTTCTCAAAGAATCAACTTTTAGTTTTGTTGATTTTTGCTATAATCTCCTTTGTTTCTTTTTCATTTATTTTTGATCTGATTTTTATTATTTCTTTGCTTCTACTTTGGAGCTCTTCATTTCTACTTTTTCTAGTTGTTTTAGGTGTAAATTTAGGTTATTTACTTGATTTTTCTCTTGCTTCTTGAGGTGAGCTTGTACTGCTATGAACTTTCCTCTTAGCACTACTTTTACTGAATCCCACAGGTTTTGGGTTGTTGTGTTTTCATTTTTTCCATGCATATTTTGATTTCCTTTTTTACTTTTTCTGTGATTTATTGGTTATTCAGAAGCATGTCATTTAGCTTTCATATGTTTGTATTTTTAATAGTTTTTTCCCTGTGGTTGACATCTAATCTTACCACATTGTGATCAGAAAAGATGCTTGAAATTATTTCAATTTTTTTGAATTTACTAAGGCTAGATTTATGGCCCAGAATGTGATCTATCCTGGAGAATGTTCCATGTGCACTTGAGAAAAAGGTGAAATTCATTGTTTTGGGGTGAAATGTTCTATAGATATCAATTAGGTCTAACTGGTCCATTGCATCATTTAAAGCTTGTGTGTTTCCTTGCTAATTTTCTGTTTGGTTGATCTATCCATAGGTGTGAGTGGGGTATTCAAGTTTCCCACTATTATGGCTGCTGCTGCTGCTGCTAAGTCGCTTCAGTCGTGCCCGACTCTGCGCTACCCCATAGACGGCAGCCCACCAGGCTCCCCCATCCCTGGGATTCTCCAGGCAAGAATACTGGAGTGGGCTGCCATTTCCTTCTTCATTGTATGAAAGTGAAAAATGAAAGTGAAGACTCTCAGTCATGTCCGACTCTTAGCGATCCCATAGACTACAGCCTACCAGGCTCCTCCGTCCATGGGATTTTCCAGGCAAGAGTACTGGAGTGGGTTGCCATTGCCTTCTCCGCACTATTACTGTGTTACTGCTAATTTCACCTTTCATACTTGTTAGCATTTGCCTTACATATTGCGGTGCTCCTGTGTTGGGCGCATATATATATTTATAATTGTTATATCTTCTTGAGTTGATCCTTTGATCATTATGTAGTGTCCTTCTTTGTCTCTTTTCACAGTCCATATTTCAAAGTCCATTTTATCTGATATGAGTATCGCTACTCCTGCTTTCTTTTGATCTTCATTCACATGAAATATCTTTTTCCAGCCCTTCATTTTCAGTCTGTATGTGTCTGTTCGTTTGAGGTGGGTTTCTTGTAGACAGCATATATAGGAGTCTTGTTTTTGTATCCATTAATCCAGTGTTTGTCTTTTGGTTGGGTTGCATTCAACCCATTTACATTAAAGGTAATTATTGGTAAGTATGATCCCATTGCCATTTACTCCGTTGTTTGGGGTTTGAGTTTACAAACCTTTTCTGTTTCCTGTCTAGAGAAGATCCTTTAGCATTTGTTGAAGAGCGGGTTTGGTAGTGCTACATTTTGGCTTGTCTGTAAAGCTTTTGATTTCTCCTTCATATCTGAATGAGATTTTTTCTGGGTATAGTAATCTGGGTTGTAAGCTTTTCTCTTTCATCACCTTAAGTATGTCCTGCCATTCCCTTCTGGCCTGAAGAGTTTCTATTGAAAGCTCAGCTGTTATCCTTATGGGGCTATCCTTGCATGTTATTTGTTGCTTTTCCTTTGCTGCTTTTAATATTTGCTCTTTGTGTTTGATCTTCATTAGTTTGATCAATATGTGTCTTGGGGTGTTTCACCTTGGGTTTATCCTGTTTGGAACCCTCTGATTTCTTGGACTTGAGTGGCTATTTCCTTCCCCATTTTAGGGAAGTTTTAGCTATTATCTCCTCAAGTATTTTCTCATGCCCTTTCTTTTTGTCTTTTTCTTCTGGGATACCTATGATTCGAATGTTGGGGTGTTTAACATTGTCCCAGAGGTCTCTGAGATTGTTCTCATTTCTTTTAATTCTTTTTTCCTCTCTGCTTCGTTTATTTCCACCATTCTATCTTCCACTTCACTTATCCTCTCTTCTGCATCAGTTATTCTACTGTTGGTTCCCTTCAGAGCACTTTTGATCTCAGTTATTGCATTATTCATTATTGATTGACTCTTTTTTTTATTTCTTTTAGGTTCTTGTTAAACATTTCTTGCATCTTCTCAATCCTTGTCTCCAGTCTATTTATCTGTAACTCCATTTTGTTTTCAAGATTTTGAATCATCTTTACTATCGTTATTCTGAATTCTTTTTCAGGTAGACTCCCTATCTCCTCCTCTTTTGTTTGGTTTGGTGGACATCTATCATGTTCCTTTACCTGCTGAATATTTCTTTGCCTTTTCATTTTGTTTAGGTTGCGGTGTTTGGGGTGCCCTTTCTGTATGCTGGAAGTTCACAGTTCCTCTTTATTGTGAAGACTGCTCCTTGTGGGTGGGGTTGGACTAGTGGCTTGTCAAGGTTTCCTGGTTGGGGGAGCTTGCATCTGTGTTCTGGTGGGTGAAGCTGAACTCTCCTCTCTGGAGTGCAATGAAGTGTCCAGTAGTGTGTTTTGGGGTGTCTATGTTTTTGGCGTGGCTTTGGGCAGCATGTCTTTTAATGCTCAGGGCTGTGTTCCTGCTTTGCTGGAGAATTAGCATGGTATATTTTGCACTAGAACTTGTTGGCTCTTCGTTTCAGTGGAGCTTGGGTGGAGCTTTGTTTCAATGTAGATGTGGAGACTTTTGGGTGAGCTCTTTTCAATTAACGTTCCCTGAAATCAAGAGTTCTCTGATGTTCTCAAGTTTTGGAGTTAAGCCTCCTGCCTCTGGCTTCCAGTCCTTCTCTTACAGTAGCCTCAAGACTTCTCCATCCATACAGCACAGATGATGAAACATCTAGGTTAATGGTGAAACAATTCTCCACAGTGAGGGGCACCCAGAGAGATTCACAGAGTTACATAGAGAAGAGAAGAGGGAGGAGGGAGATAGAGGTGACCAGGAGGAGAAGAGGGGAAGTCAAAAGGGGCGAGAGCAATCTAGTCAGTAATCAGTTCCCTAAGTGTTCTCCATAGTCTGGAATGCCCAGAGAGATTCACAGAGCCAAGTAGAGAAGAGAAGGGGAAGGAAGGAGATAGAAGTGACCTGCAGGAGAAAAGGGAGCATCAAAGGGGGAGAGAGCAATCAAGTCAGTAATCATATCCGTAAGTGAAAATGGATACTGAATATTAGATTCTTAAAGGTACAAAATTAACAAATACCAAACAGCAAAGATTAAAAATCTAGAATAAAGGTTAGACTCTCAAAAATACAAAATAAAATCAATCACAAAAAATAAATATATACATGAAATTTGCTTTAAAAATAGGGTATTTTTTTACAAGGTAATAGATTATAAAAATAAAAATTAAAGGAGTAATAAAGAAGTTAAATTTTTTTTAAAAAATTAAAAAGTGATAATTGTAAAAATATATCTAGGAATTTCTCTGGAGCTGTTTTGGGTAGTGTGGGGTCAGTTCAGTTTCAGATAGTTCCTTGTCCCAGCTTATACTTGTTCTCAAGGTCTATAGGCCCCCTCCAATGCATAGTCAATGTTAACCACAGGGTTTTAATCTGTTGCACCTGTCACTTCCAGAGTGGTTACCTCTTCTTTGTTTATTTGGCTTCCTCTGTTTGCAAGCCTCTTCAGTGTCTAATTTCACTCTGACACAAGGGGGCAAAAGTGGTCACTTATTTAGGCTCACTTGTTCAGCTGTGCTGTGGGGAGGGAGGGACACTGCAAACAAATATCGCTGGTGTGTGTGGGGAGTGCTCGCAGTGTATGGACCACACTGGGTTTGCCCCAGCTCAAAGTGGTGTGTGCTTCCCAGGTCTACACTGCTCAGGCTCCAGGGTGCTCTTCAAGGGCACCATCTGATCAGACTGGGCGTTTCGTGCACTTCCCAGGTCTAAGCCATTCAGGTTCTCGGGTACTCCGCAAGGGCACAGACCAGGTTGGGTGTGCGTTTTGTGCCCTTCCCAGGTCTGAGAAGCTCAGGTGATCAGGTTCTTGGCAGACACACTGTCCAAGGTGGGTGTTGGATCTTAATCACCATCCGCATCTGGCCGTTCGGTTTCCCAGGTGCACCGTGAGAGTACCGTCTCAGGCGTGCCGTGTGTCTCCTCTGAGGAGCTGATTTCAGGCTGTGACCCTCCTGGCAAATTTCAATCATCCAGGATCCTAGGAAGATGTGGTTAGCAACTGCAAGCCCACTCATAGTTTGGTGGAAGATGCCGCCTCTGGGGCCGAGACTACAGCAGCCCCTTGCCTTCTGGCTCTGGCCCCACTGTCTCTGGGGTGGGGGGTGGGGTGGGGCTGTATGCAGCTGGCTAGCTCTCCTTTGGTATTTGCCCAATCCTTTGTTCTGTGAATGGTCCAGGCTGTGATTTAGGTTAGAGCCTTTCACGGGAAAGTTCTCCCTTTTTCCTCTGTCTGGTGATCCCACAGTTTGGGTTGCTATCTCAAGTCAGCTCCCTCAGATTGTCCTCAGAGCATTCAGGTGCGGTCCTTACCCTCAGCACCGATGATGCCACCCACGCCTCCCTGTCCAGCCCCTGCTTGCTGGTGGCTGATGTGAGTGTCTGGGTTACTTCTCCACTGGCAGTTTTGGTTAGGCGCATATTCTGTGGGGTGTTTTTTTTCCCTCCCGTTTATGTTGCCCTCTTAGATTCCAAAACTCCTCACAGACCTGCCTGTGAGAGGGTTTCCTGCTGTTTGGAAACTTCTCCTTCACGACTCCCTCCCCAGGATGGGTCTCCATCCCTAACTCTTTCATCTCTCTTTTTGTCTTTTATACTTTGTCCTGCCTCCTTTCCAAGAGAATGGGCTGCTTTTCTGGGTGCCTGATGTCCTCCACCAGTGTTCAGAAGTTGTTCTGTGAAAGTTGCTTGGCATTCAGATGATCTTTTGATGAATTTGTGGGGGAGAAAGTGGTCTCCCTGCCCTACTCTTCCGCCATCTTGGGACCGCCCTCCTACATGTCAATCTTGATAGAAACTGGGGTGGCATCTGGCACTCCTCCAAATCCTTCCTCCCACCCACAGCCATTCTCTGACTGAAACCTGCTGGCTTGACTCTTAACATCTCTCATATCTGTCCACATACAAAGCTACAATAATAAGATCTGTACCTATGGTTTAGTGTATTAGTCACTCAGTCATGTCCGATTCTTGGTGACCCCCATGGACTGTAGCCCACCAGGCTTCTCTGTCCATGAAATTCTCCAGGCAAGAATACTGGAGTGGGTAGCCATTCCCTTCTCCAAAGGATCTTCCTGACCCACGTATTGAACCTGTATCTCCTGCATTGGCAGGCAGATTCTTTACCATTTGAACCACCAAAGAAGTCCCACCTGTGGGTAGAGTTAGGCATAAAAAAAACAGGATGGCCAAGTCAGTCTGGGTTCAAAGGAGGTTAGTCACATCCTCATGGAGAGAGGGATCTTTCAACTGGGACATAAAGGGAGGTAGATCTGGAGGCCATTCTAGCAGTGGTGGTAACATAGTCAAGGGCTGGACAAGATGCACTTGCAAGTATTTCAGCTTAGCTAGAACGTAAAGCTGAGTTAACGTTATGGTGAGAATTTGGCAAGAGAGGAAATTAACTCAATAGGCAGGGCCTCAGGAGCATGGGTTTGTTCACGTAGGCAGTTGGGAACCATTGCAGGGGACTTAAACAGAGGAAGGACAAAAATCAGACTCTCTTGTTAGAAAGCTGTGCAGTTGGAGGGTGGATGAGCAAGGGGACAAGCTAGAAGAGGAGGCTGTTGCTATGATACAGGTACAGGGGAGGCCAGTCTGCACCAGGAGGGTAGAGTAGGGATGACAACAGCAGAGGCAGGGGTGAGGAGGCAGGACCTGAACACCCACTCCGGCTCTAACTAGAGCAGACTTGCCATCCCTGGTATATAAAATAAGCTTTTCATTTGAAGAGACATTTCTGCAGTTTGAAAACCTCTGATCTGCAGGGTAACACATGGCTCACAGAGCCCTCAGTCTTGTGACTTCTGACAGGTTCCTCCCATTCTTCTCTTTCCACTCTGCCTGGCCCTCTACCTCCAGCTACAGGAACTGCTGGTGGCCTCCCCCGCGTACTGTGCATGCTCTTTCTTGTCTTCTGTCTTTGATGTGTGTATGCCCTTCCCCCATTTTCTTTGCCCTATCTGTGTGGCCATCACCTCTCCTAAGAAGACTTCTCTGATCCCCTCAAATCCTTAACTTCCATCCTGCCCCAGCTCATCCCACCACCTACATTCTTCAGGATCAGAATCTCCCTGATCCTCTCACTGCAGAGTGATCCTCTGAGCATTAATTGCACTTCCTTTCTAACCCAGTTCCTCAGTGCTTAACACAAATGGTCCTTTCTTTTTAATGTACTTTTCATTTGAATGGTTTTTACTTCTTAGCTCCTCAAATAAATCCCAAACTCCTTAGAGCAAAATCAACGCCTTTCTGGGTTTTGTTTGTTTATTACAGGGGAAGGAAGATGTATCTTTTTTCACTCCTGACTGTACACTGTACTTAGCAATTAGGTTTTAAATGCTTATTGATTTAATTATCTTCTCTCTCCATCCCTCTTTTCTCCTTCTCCCTCCTTTCATTCTCTCTCTCTCTCTCACAAACACATTTTAAACTCTCTTAATTATATCAAATACTTGATGTCTTTGTAATCCATGTCACAAGAGCAGATGACAAGTAAGATGATGTCACAATGAATTTTTTTCCTATTCTTCCACTGAGAGATGTCCAAGATGCTGCACAAGGTTTACAATAGACATTTGCTACATTGCTATGGACTGAACTGTGTCCATAGGTTCACATCTTCATCATATGAACTCCAAGGTTCATATCTTGAAGCCCTAAGCTCTAATGTGACTTATTTGGAGGTGGGGCTTTCAAGAGGTAAATAAGGTTAAATGCAGCCATAAGGATGAGGTCCTAAGCTGACAGGACTGAGACATAAGAAGAAAAAGATCTTTTTCTCTCTCTTTCTCTCTCTCTCCACACACAGACACACATACACACACTTACACACAAACACACACACCAAGGAAAGGCCATGTGAGGACACAGGGAGAAGGTGGACCTCCATAAGCCAGGGAGAGGGCTCTCGCCAGAACCTAACCATACCAGCACCCTGATCTCAGTCTTTCAGCCTCCAGAACTGTGACAGAATAAATTTCTGCTGTTTACAACCCAACCTATGGTATTTTGTTATGGCAGCCCAAGTTAACTAAAACATACACCAAAGTTAGTGCCACAGGAAAACTTCCGAGTAAAGGATTTCAGACTGTGCACCAGCTTTTGTCATGTGGGATCCACTTGGAATATAATCCTGGATGCTAAACGCCATCATGTTTTCTCAACCTGAAAATTCATATCTTATAAATTCAACACAGATAACAACAGATAATACGGTCTTAAGAAAAAGAATACTTTAATATATGAACTCTCAAATAGAAAATGAAAATGCTTGAGAAAAAAAAAAGAAAGAAAGTACTTGGTAAGACACTTAATTCAGATACCTTCTTTCTGTGAAGGTCAGACTGTAATTCAGTCTTCCCAAATGACAGTGGTCAGTTCCCAGTGGATAATGGGGCACTTTCAGATATGGGGAAAGAGGTTGCAATTCTCATGTAATGGCATCATAGGTATCTAAGGCCACACACGAAACAAGTGATGTTGGAAAGTGGAAGCTCCATCTCAGCACAAATTAAAACCACTCTCTTGGGCACAGGCACAGGGGAGAAAAGAAAAGACATCTCAAAAGTTTTTTTCATGTGGACCAACTAAAATTTTTGTGTGCTTGCAGAATTTCTAGCACAAAGGTCCTGCCACAGAGAGCAGAAATGCCTTCTAAATTACTCTTGACAGATAATGTAGCATCCTTCTCTTGAATATAAACTCTTTGTCTTCTAAGTCAGCCAATTCCATTGTTGAACATTAAATCTTAGGGCCTGAGGTTTAACCAAAACATGTTTTAAAAAAACAACCTTCCTTTGATGATTCTGTGGTTGTTACATCCCCACAAATGTCCTTGAAATATTTTGAGTACAGTAAGAGTCATGCCTAGTTAAACATAACCTATTCCTTCTGGTCTGAATCCTTTGTATACTCATTTATATTTTCTGAAATGTTTTATTTTATATACTCCTCTATAAAATTATATAATAACAAATATTATATAATTAACAAATATTAACAATGCTGTGATAGTTTCAGGTGGACAGGAAAGTGACTCAGCTATACATATGTGTGTGTATACTCATTTATAATGGCAAACTTCTCAGTTTTATTACATCGGGAAACAATTAAGCCTATGTGTAATTATTTTAATAAATAAGACTATGAATGTGGTTAACAGCTTTTAAAATCTTCAGCAGAGCTTGCCCTTTTCTTTTTTTTTAGTAAATTTGCAAAGAAAGAAATAAGAAATATGCAGTGGAGTAGTGGTGTGGCAAGGGAGCAGAGAGATTCTCACCTTCCCTTCTTTACTGTTTTTCCCTTGATCATTAATTACTCAGACCAACTATAGAACAACTCAACACAGAGAGTGGGAGGAGGGCAAGAATCACAGATCTTCTGAAAACTGAACACATGAATTTATCGTCCACTGGATTCTCAGAGAGGTCCAAGAATTCAAAAAGGTTAAGAACCCTTGAGGGAAAAAGCCTTCAATAAATCTGAGACTCTAGAATCAAAAGGGTTAAATGTATTAACAGTCACCAAGTTGGTTTAGAGATAGAAATAAAGAGACTTCATTGGGCTTTCAACCTCTGTAGACAATGGAAGGTGTTTGTTCCGTTAACTTTTCCAAGAAACGACTTCCTGCCAAGCAGTGGGCTGCAACACTTGCTCACAATAGTCTGCACTTCCCACACAAGCCGCTGAGAAAACCCTGATTTCCGCGGACTGTTTCTGAGTGGTGCCATTATATTGCAGTCGAGAAAAGGAGTGGGAGGGAGGAGGGAAACACTGCATTCAATTCTCATGCAATCTATTTTTAACATGCCTGAGAAGGTTTCCAGCCATTAATGTAATGAGGCTAGATTTAAAACAAAAAGAGCAGTCGGGTAGCAAAGGCCCACTGTGGAGGGAGTTGTCCTGACTCCTTAAGGATGCTAGCAGCTACTTTAGTATCACGTAGATGCTCGTAGTACTCATCAGCTTACCCTTAATTAGAGGGTATCATGATAAAAAAGCAAACGTGTAATATGAATGACTTAGCTTTTCCTCGATTTTGTTTCAGTGTCTTACAACTCTCTGCAATCCATCTACTGAGTTTTATGTTTCACAGACTTTCTAACAGAAATTTCTGCAATCTTCCATCCTGGTATTGCTCTAGGTTCTTATATATATATAACAAATTTGATGACCACGGCTGGGATTCAGGACAGGTATTGATTGCTAAAACACTCAGAGAACAGTTTAGCCAGTATATCATCATTCAAGGTCAATATGTACCAAGTTTTATGACACTGTGGTGACTACACAGTAATGCTCTGCTGTTAAACCTCAAAACAGCAATGCAATCAACAGTCACCACTTGTACAAAGCAGAGACCTTAGGGGAATGACTTTTTAATCTTTTTTTTTTTTCAAGTTCTTTCTCTCTTCCTTCTCTAGAAGACCAGCTTGTCAGCCTGACTACTAGAGAACTAAGCAGGTATTAATTAAGAAAATTATCACAGTAGTCATAAGAGTAGCCAGAATTTGTTAAATACTTGATAGTGATAATATACAATGCTGAACACTTTACAAATGGCATCTCATTTAATCCTTGCTTCTCCCATTTACAGATGATAAAAGTGAGGTTCAGGAAAGTCAGTTACTTGATAAGGCAATACCACTAGTAAATGGTGGTGCTGAAATTTAAATCAAATTGCATCTTTCTCCAAAGCCTCATGTTCTTAACCCCTACGCAATACAACTTCAACCATGAGAAACTTATATCAGGCAAGATAAGTCACTTACTTCTTAGGAAAACCTACCTGGCATTAAGACTCAGAAATCACAGCTCAGTCTCTGCAGTCTCCCAGTGGAGGTGAGGATAGGGGAACAGAGGAGGTAGATGAATGGAGAAAGCATGTCATCCAACACCTCTCACCTCTCATAGCTGGCATCTTATCTTTGATTGGTCATTTCAGTCATGTAACCAACATTCAACCTAGGAGAAGAAGCTTCATGCAATTACTCCAGCTCCTCTTTGGAGCTTAGTAATCTGCCAAATACAAAACCATCCTACTGGTCTTGTTCCTGTTATGGTTATATGTGTGACTGGTACCCTACAGAATAAAAAAGGACATTTCTTAACCAGGGAGCTATTTATTATGTTACTTAATGCTCCAAATGTCTTTTATTTTTCTATTCTCTTTACTATAAACAAAAAAGTACATAACTTGAACTTGTCTTAAAGTTCAGGAATAGTTGTTGTTGTTCAGTTGTTCAGTCATGTCCGACTCTTTGCAACCCCATGGATTGCAGCATGCCAGGCTTCCCTGTCTTTCACCATTCTCCTGGAGCTTGCTCAAGCTCATGTCCATTGAGTCAGTGATGCCATATAACCATCTTATCCTCTGTTGTCCCCTTCTCCTCCTGCCCTCAATCTTTCCCAGCATCATGATCTTTTCCAATGATTCAGCTCTTCGCATCAGGTGGCCAAAGTATTGGAGCTTCAGCTTCAGCATCAGTCCTTCCAATGAATATCCTAAAGGTTGATTTACTTTAAGATTGACTGGTTTGACCTCCTTGCAATCCAAGGGACTCTCCAGAGTCCTCTCCAACACCACAGTTCAAAAGCATCAATCCTTTGGTGCTCAGCCTTCTTCATGGTCCACCTCTCAAATCTGTACATAACTACTGGAGAAACCACAGCTTTGGCTATACAGACATGGTGTCTCTGCTTTTAAATACATTATCTAGGTTTGTCATAGCTTTTCTTCCAAGGAGCAAATGTCTTTTAATTTCATGGCTGCAGTCACCATCTACAATGGTTTTGGAGACCAAGAAAATAAAGTCTGTCACTGTTTCCATTGTTTCCCCCATCTACTTGCCATGAAGATATGGGACCGGATGCCATGATCTTAGTTTTTTGAATGTTGAGTTTGTTTTGTTTTTTTTTTAATAAATTTATTTATTTTAGTTGGGGGCTAATTACTTTACAATAGTGTAGTAGTTTTTGCCATACATTGACATGAATCAGCCATGGGTTGAGTTTTAAGCCAGCTTTTTCACTCTCCTTTTTCACCTTCATCAAGAGGCTCTTGAGTTCCATTTTGCTTTCTGCCATAAGGAATAATTAGAAATAGGAAAACTTGGCAACACTCCGGCAGCTGAAAAAAAAAAGAAGATTCCTAGAGAGATTTATGAACAGATTTCTGGGATGTGATTCTTTTACTCAGTTCTCTCAGCTCTCAGCTTCTCAGCTTTCTCTCCTTGACCCACTTGCCTTCTGTTTTGAGCCTCATTCTACCCACAGATCCTTTTGCCACAATATAAGCTAGAGAAAAATTATGCTTATTGATAAATAGACAACTTCAATAATATTAAAATAATAAGGAAAAGAACCCTGAAATTTCTGTGTGTAGTCAAAACAATTTTTAAAGTTGTTTGTTTTCATTAAATACATCATATAATTTATTGTGAATAATTTAGAAAACAGAAAATATAGAGAAAACCATCGCTCATATTCACAGAAAGTGGAGACACCCTATTCATATTTTCTGGACTTCTTTTTCATATTTATGGATATATATATTTATTGGTGAATTCACTCATCTAACAAAAATCGAGTAACTAGTATGTGCCAGGCAATGTTTAGGTGTTGAGGATATAGTAGTAAACAGGCAAAAATTTCTTCCTAAAGGAGTTTATATTCTAATTGAGGAAGACAGATGAGAACCCTCCCAAATGAGGGTTATGGTATATTAGAAGATGGCAAGTGCTGCAGAGAAAAATACAGTGAGGAAGAGGGATCAGGCATTCAGTTCAGTTCAGTCACTCAGGCGTGTCCAACTCTTTGCGACCCCATGGACTGCAGCACGCCAGGCCTCCCTGTCCATCACCAACTCCCAGAGCATACTCAAAGTCATGTCCATCACATCGGTGATGCCATCCAACCATCTCATCCTCTGTCATCCCCTTCTCCTCCTGCCTTCAATCTTTCCCAGCATCGGGGTCTTTTCAAATGAGTCAGTTCTTCGCACGAGGTGGCCAAAGTACTGGACTTACAGCTTCAGCATTAGTCCTTCCAATGAATATTTAGGACTGATTTCCTTTAGGATTGACTAGTTGGATCTCCTTGTGGTCCAAGGGACTCTCAAGAGTCTTCTCCAACACCACAGTTCAAAAGCATCAATTCTTCAGCACTCAGCTTTCTTTATAGTCCAACTCTCACATCCATACATGACTACTGGAAAAACCATAGCTTTGACTAGACAGACCTTTGTTGGCAAAGTAATGTCTCTGCTTTTTAATATGCTGTCTAGGTTTGTCAAAGCTTTTCTTCCAAGGAGAAAGTGTCTATTAATTTCATGGCTGCAGTCACCATCTGCAGTGATTTTGGAGCCCCCAAAAATAAAATCTCTCACTGTTGGACTGGAATGAGGACTATCATTTTCAATTAGAGTGAGTCAGTCACTAAGAATGCGACATTCTTAGCCAAACTTTGAAAAGGATAAGAGACAAATCCATACACATATCTCATAGAACAACCTCAAACTAACATGGAAAACGCAACAAAGCATTTATCTCGTTGGTGACTTGGAGTAGCTTAGTCTCAGGTGGCAGTCACTGGTTCTCTTCTGCATGTCTCTTATCCTTTTCCTGAGACCAGGAGACAATCAGAGACTTTTTCTTTCCATGACAATGGCAGGAGCACAAAAAGGCAAGAGCCACAACTCAAGCAATTTTGAAGAATTTGCTTGTACCACGCCAAGCATTTTTGGCACTATACCATTTGCCAAAACAATCCATATGGCCAAGTTAAGGTCAAAGCGGAGAGAGATACCCTTTCATATGAAAAAGTAGAGGTGAGAGAGTAAAATGAATATTTTAAACAATAGTCTAATCTATCATAGACCACTCTATTGTTTATAAATAGTCATATTCCTTTCACATGCAAAATATACTCACTCCCACCTCAAGTCACCCATGCCCAAATTTCATCTATTAGATAACAACAGACTCAAAGTCCAGAATCAAGTCTAGATGTAATTCCTCTTTTTCAGAGACTCATGGTATAAATAAACAGACCATCTCCCTTATCTCATCCAAATTACAGTAATGGAATGAAGACAGGATGACCGTAATAAACAATCCTATTTAAAAAAGGGAAGAATGAGAGACACCTGGCAATCCATGGCCTGCTGCAATTCTGAAGACCACTATAAATGTGTTGCTATATTCTTCTCAGGGAAGAAAATGTTCCTTGATTTGGTCCAAGTTCTGATCCCTTAAAGTTTCTGCCTAATCTGTGATTCTCCAGAACTATTGACAAAGCCCTCCATAAGTGAGGTGGAGATCCTTCGTTTTACATTCTTTTCCTCAGCCTTCCAACAAGGAGTTGGGAAAATATACCATCCTAGAATTCTGAGATTTCTCAGCCTGCTTCCTGCCACAGAACGTTAAGATGTCATTTTTATAATTCATATAGTCTTAATCTCTTTTAGTCTGGCTGAGGTTAGTCCAACATAATATGCTCAAAGACTTTGGGGTTATTTCCATGTCTTTGGTTCTAATCAAAGCCATTTCCCAAAAACCACATTCACCATTCTTTTCGAAACACATGCCTCTTTCTAGACTCAGTTATAAGTACTTCAGGCACATGAGCTTCTGTAAAGCACACTTAACATAATGCAACAATAGCTATTTCTCAACCATAAGTTTGCAGGTCGTTTGGGGCAGCTCTTTCCGGCATGCAGATTCGCATTATGGGGAAGCTGGGGTGGCTCCTGACATGTGTCTTTTATTCTCCTTCTGGGACCAGAAGGCCATCCAGAGGTCATGTTTTGCTCGTGTCAGTGGAAGATAAGCATGGCCTCCAAAGGCACTCTGAAAGTGAATGGAGGGATGGCAACACGGACACCTAACCTCCCTGGCGCAGCGTGGCACATCCTTTCAGTCCCTGTTCCACTTTACCAAACCAGTGACGAGACACCACATGGCTGCAAAAGGACTGAGAAATGCAGTGCCTGGCTGAGAAGCGGCTTCCCAGCTATGGAAGGGAAGCTCCAATCTTCGGAACTCAACTGGCCTTTTCTGCCACAACAGGGAAACGTTTCATTATACAGCTTTATGTAAAAGAAAATACATCAAGAAAAATATACAGCATAAAGTCACTTCTATGATCTATAGAGAGATCTCAACGTAGTAGGAAATGTTGAAGATCTAGATGAATAGAGAAAAAAATCTGGAAATGTGGTTACTGATGCATACGAAGATTACAAGTAGTTTTATTTTTTCACTTACATGCAAACATGAACAATTTGTACTTTAAGAGATAAAGTATAATTTTTATAATGAGAAAATAAGGAGATACTATAAAGTTCAAATAAATTTCTTTTTACAGTGATATTTACTGTTTTCACTAAGGGTGTGTAGTAAGACATCAACATTCTTTTTTCACTTTTCCTTTATTCGGGAAATAAAAGTACCCATTTTTAATTTTTGTCATTTCTTTAAGAAAAATGATTATGCTTTGATTTTTTTGGCCTGCCACTGAACTTGGTTATTCTTTTGAGAACACACATTCCTCTGGGTATGTTGTTAGTCAAGGGCATTATCTTTCAGCACACAGAAAGAACAGGGATAAAAGTCTTTTTCCCCTGTCATTTTAGAAGGAACTGTTTCAGGTGGCCTTGGTGTCAAGTTCTATGTCAGCAGATACGTTCCCAAGAGACAGAAGAGCTCAAGGGACATAGAAATTAATGTTCCAATTTAACAAATTGCTGAAAGTCAAGTGCAACGTTGTATGAGAGTACTGAAACCCAGAGAACCACAAACACAAAGAGATTTGCACCTACTCATAGGCTCTTCTCCAGGAACTTCACCAAATACAAGAAAGATTTGGGATAGGTAAAGAGTTAGGAGAAAACCCTCCTTGTAGAGAAGATCCGAGAAAGGGAAATATCTTCCATTAGAGCAAGGGATTCTGCTCCACTTTTTCTTTAGGCAGCAAAAGTCTTAAGCCACTGAGGAGAAATACAGGAAACTCTGTCTCTCTTGGGCAAAATGTCAAGGCCTATTGAACCTGGAGAAAGCAAATATTCTTCTGTCCCTCCAGGGAGGGCAGGAAGTCCTCTGGGCTCAGTGGTTAGTTGTCTCCTACAAACAGAAGAAGGGAAGAATCATTTGAAAGTCCTACCCCCAGGGCTCAGGGACACAGTACTTACCGATGACTGAAGCTGAGCTAGGACGACAAACAATACCCTGATAATTAGCTTGAACAGCCAAGCCAGCAAGCACTGAGTGAAAAGCAACAGCAGTCCATCGCTGGGAGAGGCACAAGAGATGGGAAAGAGACCCTGAGACACAGGCACAAAGAGAAGACCTAAAGCTGAAGATGGAGCAGATATTGAAAAAAAATGCTCCAAAAAACTAATTACCGCCCTAAGGACAAGGAATTTAACGCCTGTGGTGTGCCAAGGGTCACAATAGCAATAAAACCATACCCAGGTCAACCCCTGATTAGATTAATTTGATATTTCCTGTCTCTCTCCAAAACCAAGCCAAAAAAGGTGGACATTTCCAAACTCAAATAATATTAATTTGTCTTTACTGTTTTACATCAAATACCCAACATTCAAATAAAACATACAACACACAAAGAAGCAAGGAAAAGTAACACTTTGCCAAAAGAGAAAGCAATCAACAGAACCAGACTCAAATATAATCTAGATACGCAGGTGTCAGAGAATTTAAAATACGTTAAAGGCTCTAGTGGAAAAAAATGGACAATAAGCATAAACAATTCAGGAATTTCAGTAGAAAGATGAAAAAATATAGCACCAAAATCAAATGTAAATGCTAGAAATGAAAAAAAAAAAAGGTAACAGAGATGAAGTATGCCTTTCATGAGCTAATGAGCATATTTGAGGCAGCTGAGAAAAAAATCAGTGAAATTAAAGAGTAGAAAGCTCTTAGAGAGATGGGAATACCAGACCATCTTACCTGTCTCCTGAGAAACCTGTATGTAGGTCAAGAAGCAACAGTTAGAACACTGTATGAAACAACTGATTGGTTCAAGATCAAAAAAGGAGTACGACATGGCTGTCTGCAGTCACCCTGTTTGTTTAATCTATATGCTGAGCACATCATGAGAAATGCCGGGCTGGATGAGTTCACAAGCTAGAATCAAGATGGGGGGAGAAACATCAACAACCTCAGATATGCGGGTGATACCACTCTAATGGCAGAAACTGAAGAGGAAATAGAGAGCCTCTTGAAGAGGATGAAGGAGGAGAGTGAAAGAGCCAGCTTAAGACTAAATATTAAAAAAAAGCTAAGATCATGGCATCCGGCCCCATTACTGCATGGCAAATAGAAGCGGAAAAGGTGGAAGTAGTGACAGATTTCCTCTTCTTGGGCTCCAAAATCACTGCAGACGTGACTGCAGCCATGAAATCGGAAGACTGTTACTTCTTGGCAGGAAATTGATGACAAACCTAGACAGTGTGTTGAAAAACAGAGGCAACTCTGCTGACAAAGGTCTGTACTGTCAAGGTTGTGGTCTTCCCAGTGGTCGGTCATGAATGGTTGTGAGAGCTGGACCTTGAAGAAGGCAGAATGCCAAAGAATTGATGCCCTCGAACTGTGGTGCTGGAGAAGACTCCTGAAAGTCCCTTGGACAGAAAGGAGATCAAACCAGTCAATCTTAAGGGAGATGAACTTTGCATATTCACTGGAAGGACTGATGCTGAAGCTGAAGCTCCAGTATTTTGGTCATCTGATGTGAACAGCCGACTCATTGGAAAAGTCCCTGATGCTGGGAAAGATCAAGGGCAAAAGGAGAAGAGGGCATCAGAGGATGAGGTGACTGGATGGCATCACCAATGCAATGGACATGAACTTGGGCAAACTCCAGGAGATGATGAGGGACAGGGAGGCCTGGTGTGCTGCAATCTATGTGGTCATGGAGAGTCAGACACAACTGGGCGACTGAACAACAATAGAAATTACCAGAAAAAAAAAAAAAACCACGAAGAGAAAAAATGTTTAAGAAAAAAGGAAAGAACAGAACAGAAAATCTGAGTTGTGCAACATTAAACAGTCTAAAATTTATCTAATTGGAGTCCTAGGAAACGAGAGAGAGAAAGAGGCAGAACAAATAAACTGTGGACTCTGGGTGATTATGATACGTCAATGCCAGTTCAGCAGTTATAACACATGTACCTTCTGGTGGGGGATATTCATAATGAGGGAGCCTATATATGTAGGTTGGGGTGGGGAGGGGTAGGTAACATATGGGAAATCTCTGTACCTTCCCCTCAATTTAGCTGTGAAACTTAAACTGCTCTAAAAAAAAAAAGTCTCAACAAAGTTAAAAAATTTTTAACTTTACAGAGAAATAAACAAATTTACAGTTACACTTAAAAACTTCAGTTCTCTCTCAGTGATTAACAGAATTAGTAAGCATAAATGAACAGCTTTGTAGTAACTACTAGTAGTTTAGTAGTAAACATGAAGTTGTTAACATCATACTAAGTAGTGAAAGACTGAATACTTTTTCCCTAAGACTGGGAAAAAGACAAGTATGTCCACTTATACTACTCCTATTCAACATAATACTGGAGGTCCCACGCAATGCAATAATACAAGATAAAAGACATAAAAGAGAAAAGAGAAAAAAAGCATACAGACTAGAAAAGAAGAAATAAAACTGTCTCTATTTGAAGAAAACATAATTGTCTATGTAGAATATTTCAAGGGACTTATCTACACATACACACACACACACATACTCACTCTACTAGAACTAGTAAGTGAGCTTAGCAAGAACAAAGGATACAAATTCAGATTCAATATACATAATATATTGGATTTCTATATAGTACCAATGAACAATTGGAAATTACAATAAATAAATAAATTGGGAAAATAAACAATGTCTTTTCCCAACTGATAGCTCTACTAATTAAAGTAAGAAGCTAGAATAATACTTAATATTTTAAATATATAGACAAAAAAAAATCTTCATGTTAAAGTTTGGGAAAGATTACTTTCTCCCCTCATGGTGAATTAAACTAGATTATTTTTGTTATTTTAGCTTGTTAAGCAAACTTTCTGAAAAAAATTTGTTTCAAACTCAATTTCTTATATCAGCTAATGAAATATAAAGTGTTATTTTCATCTTTACTGTCTCATGTTCAACAGTATCTGTATTGATAATGTTCTTATCTTCATTTTCTACATTTCAAATAGTATAGTAACAAAATGCTTGATGAATGGACATTTTCAAACTCACATTTAAGGTGACTTACCTCTTAAAAGAATCCACTATTGTGTTGCCTATTACATCATAGACCACTGTGTACCAGTTATAAAAATTTCCATGCCATGACCATGGCAGACATCATTAAACATAGCATCTTGGTCCTTTATCCCTTGATTAGGCTTAGAATCCTTCTCAATACAGCCACCACCTGACAGTCATTAACAATCAAACAAAATTGGCGCACAATTTGAAACCTATTTAATGCTTAACACCTAGAGCTACAACATCAAGTCCAGATTCCTTTGGAAATTACGGTTCCATAATTGATCACATCCTGATCTGCTTATCTGTCCAGTAACATTTTCTTTGGTCTTCTCTCTGTCTTTTCCAAATTTGTCTTTCTTCAAGGTGCAGCTCAGTCTCAATATCAACCATAAAGCTCTCCCTCAAATACTTAAGTTTACAATGAGTATTCACTTTGGTGAGTTCCTATCCTACACATAAGCAATAGCACATTTTAATACTTAATCTGTCCTACGTTGGAGTCATGAGCTGTAACTTTGATTCCCCAAAGTGACAAGTGTTCTGTCCCATGATTATTGTATAGTTCACTCATCATAGAAATGAAGGCAATACAGGAGCTCAACTACAATAAGTAATTGGTTCTGTTAAAATGAGAATGCCTAATAAAAGGACCCTGCTGATTCTGTGTAAAGAACTGCTGCTGTTTTTCACTAAACAATATACTCTAGAACAATTTGTTCATAAAGTTCTGAATTGTTCATATCATTCTAATTCTGTTCATATAGCTCTAAATATTTTTTCCAAGCTTTCCTAGAATTTCCACAGCTTCCAGATTTCTTCACAGATATCATTTTAATGGGTGCTCTGCTTCATTATATGCATATTGAGAGAAGAAAAAAAAAAAGATGGAAATGAAGTGAACCAAATTGTTGATAGTCATTAACTTTGAGTGGCAAACTTACTGTGACACTTATTTTCATCTTTATTTTTTGTGTTTTACAAGTTTTCAGCAGTTATAATACACTACTTCATACTTGGAAAAATAAACTATGTAATTAAAAAAATACTCTCACTCCTTACTCTATGAGGCTGAGCTTCTTATAGGTAACAGGATCCCATCCTGGATCTCTGTAAGATTATTGAAGTTTCTGCGGAGTTTCTATTAGTCCTTGTGGTAAGAATAAAGCGAAAGATGCTGGTTGTTTCACTGAAAGAAACAGAACGTCTAGCACTTTAACAACATGTGCAGACACACACAGAAACATAGACACACACAACAGCTTATTCCTTAAAAATCAGTTTCTCTGTGGGACAATCACAAATCAAATATTTTCTAACTTCCCCTCTAACAAATTATATATGCTGCCTCTTTTTATTTTAAAACTTTTGCCTCTTTTCTTTCCTTTTATAAATTTCTAATCACTTTTTCTCAGCTTACTCTTTGATGGCAAAGAAATATTACAATTAATATGCTAGGTTTATTTTGCCAAAATACAGTACTATAATATGTTTATAGTCTCAGAAATTACAAAAGCAGATATATTTCCAATCTTTAAATAACACCAGGCAGAACTTGGGAAGAGACAAAGATAAAAAGGAGATGGGTACAGTGGTAGGTAGACCTCTTATATCAGTCAGCAAGTTTCAGCTAATGAACCTAAAGAAAAGGGAATAAAATTAATTTTATCTTGGAAATATATAAAAGGAATATTCATAGAGCTTACTCTTTTATTTCTGTGAAGCTCAGAAGTGATTATTCAAATGGTAGCACATAAATCCTAATTTTAAAAGCAGTATCTATGATACCTTAAAATACTATCATAATTTTAGTTCATTCCTATTTTGTTCTAATTTTACTAATCAAGGGCTTCCTATGTGATGCTAGTGGTAAATAACCTACCTGCCAATGCAGAAGACATAAGAGATGCAGGTTCAATCCCTGGGTCAAGAAGTCCCCCTGTACAAGGGTACGGACACCCACCCCAGTATCCTTGCCAGGAGAATCCCATTGGACAGAGGAGCCTGGTGGGCTAAGTCCATGGGGTCACAAAGATTCGGACACTACTGAAGCAACTTAGCGTGAATGCATGATCTGTCTTTTAAACAATAACAGAAATCAAACAAACAAAAAAGAGCTGAATTTTATTTCACTACATTGACTTCAACCTTTTATTTACATATATATGACAACCCTAAGAACTGAGGCCAAATAAAAAGACATTAGGGCTTCCCTGGTGGTCCAGTGGCTAAGAATCCAAGCTCCTAACACAGGGGCCTAGGTTCGATCCCTGGTCAGGAAATTAGATCCCACATGCTGCAACTAAGACTCAGCACAGTCAAATAAATAAAATTTTAAAAATATCTTAAGGCGAGGGTGGATGATTTGAGAGAATAGCATTGAAATATGTATATTACCATATGTAAAATAGATCACCAGTTCAGGTTCGATGCATGAGACAGGGTGCTCAAGGCTGGTGCACTGGGATGACCCTGAGGGATGGGATGGGGAGGGAGGCGGGAGGGGGGTTCAGGATGGGGAACACATGTACACCCATGGCTGATTCATGTCAATGTATGGCAAAAACCACTACAATATTGTAAAGTAATTAGCCTCCAATTAAAATAAATAAATATTTTAGAGAAAAAAAAGAAGACACTGATATAAATTCTGTCTCATTGCCTGGTTGTCTGTTTAACAATTGAGTTCATTTAGTTTGTAATTTCTCTGTTCAGAGCAGAACTTGCAACTTTTTAAATGACCATAGTAATCCCCTAGAGCCATTGTTTCCAATGATTATTTTATTCACATACTATCACTGAGGGAGTTTTCTTCTCTAGTACACTGAACTTTTGACAGTCCATATGGTCTTAATGAATTCCCCAGGTGCTGTTCACCATCCAACCTGTATTTTTGGCAGCCTGCAGAGGTACTTAAGCCTGCCTCTGTCTTTCTTCCTAATGCTGCTTAGGATGTTTCTTAGAGGAGAAAGTTTGAAGTGGTTACTGGAAACAGTTGACTTTTACATGCTTATATTTATCAACGCACAAGTACTGTCAAGGAGAATTCACTTCTGAGAGAGGGAAACAAAGCTGTTCACTTAATAACTACAGAGAACCACTATTGGAATATGTGTTTGGTGTTATTCTGCATACTGTTAGATTGAGTTTACTGCCTTTAGTTCACTATAAAAAGCACTGCACAATATTTTCTTCCCCTAACTGATAAATCTGAGAAAGTTCAGAGTGAGCACAAAACTGGCCCAATTGTCAACCTTGCTTATTATAGTATTACAGATTAATTTTAGAATATCTGCATATATTATTGGCTAGCTGGATTGAAATAATGGCTAATCAGTTCATGACAAAGGTGGATGGATAATATTAAGACCACTTAGAAAGGAAAAAAATGTTTTAAAATCTTCAAACTATATTTAAAACTTAATGTGTAAATCTATCTGTTTTATGTCGATTTTTGAAACCTGTACTTTGCAAATGTTGCCCACAAAACCCTAGGAGGTAGGCATTATGAATACATTTATAGAGCAAAGACTAGAATTCTGTATTCTCTAACTCTCAAACCAGGCACTTAAGTACTTATGCTATTTTTGCTCAATCTGAAAAATGTGTTGGTTGTTTTAGCACACATTTTTGACATTTTTAAACGGCTGAACAGAAAATGAACCCCCTGTCCATGCTTTGGGTCCCACATTGTACAAGTAAGTCTCTGCAGGAGGTAGCTCTATCTTCCATTGCCAGCACCTAGAGGGCCAAACACTTGTGCTCCCAGACCCCTGGCAGCTCAGATTCAGACCCATGTGCTAAATTCAACATTATGGCCTCCCAACCTAGGATTTTGAATCTGGCACAAAGATTGAAGGAAAGAGGGAGAGTTTAAAATTAATTTCTAGCTTTGGCAGCATCCAGGGATGATATTTCAGTTTCCAGTGTTGATATTCCCAACAAAATCAAGCGTCTCACAGTCTAATCTAAGACTCTAATCTGAGTCAGCAGTGGCACTGTTATCAGAAGATAATTCCATGGTGTGATTTGCAAGTGCCTGTGGCTACACTGTCTTAAGCCTAGTTCTGTGCCTTAGTCTCCAAAATTTTCATCAGTTCTATGATGTCTAGCCAGTCAGTATCTTTTCAACCTCAATTAACTGTAATTGATCTCTGTATCTTATGTACTTATAGGTTGCCAGAGCTAAAGGATAATTATCTGTTTACCCCTGTACCATGTTATTGCTCTACTCCCTCAGTTTTACCTAAAGTTATTATAGTATTATCCATTCTGTCTCAAAATCCATCCTTCAGTTTTCCCTTCAATTGTAAAGGCTTTTTGATTTTTACCTTGACAGGTGGCCACCCAACCAAAATCTACATTTCCCAAATTTCCTTGCAGCTACATTGGTTCATGTGACTAAGTTCTGACTGGTGGGATGTGAGTGAAAATGAGTGGAATGACTTCTGCATCATGAGAGTAAAGGAAAGAAGCATTCTCTCCACTTCTCCTTTATTCCTCGCAACTTACTGGAAGGCAGACATGACGGTGAAAGCTGAAGCAGCTATTTCAGACCCTAAGGTGAAAATCACAGTTTGAAAAGGCAGAGCAACAATGTAGAAGGAGTGTGGGTCATGGATGAAGTGTAGCCTTCACCCCTGGTCTGCTTACCCTTGAATTGTTACTGATAAAATAAATGAAATTCTATCTTTTTATAGGTCGTTGTTATTTTGGACTTTGTTGAAGAGCCAAACGAATGTGACCATTAGCATTTTCTTTTTAAAAAAATCTCCATAGCCCCTTTTGGCCATGTCATACAGCATGTGGATCCGTGACCAGGGATTGGACCTGTGTCCCCTGCAGTAGAAGCACAGAATCTTACCCGCTGGACTGCCAGGGAAGTCCCTTGGCATTTTCAGCAATATTCTATAACTTCTTGCCGGTTACCCTCTACCTTGGTTCTGCTGAAGCTTTGTCATGAGCAGAGGAACACTGCTTCATGTGCCTCCCACTTGAACTTGAAATTAATTTACTTTGTTAACATTTTAGCAGTAACAGAAGTGAGAAGACATGACAGAGACCACTTCTGCCAGAGCGGCACAAACAGAAACCCCAGTGTAGCATGAAGACATGTAGCAAATTCTAATGAGCATGGAAAGGTCAGGCATTAGTTTTACATGCTTCTTGAAAAGTGGTATGAGGCCTGTTAACAGTTCTTAAATAATGTTGCAGTATTGGTTTTCATTCTGAGGTTCATGGCACACTACCTAAATAGAAAAAATAAAAGAAAACAGCTGTGTTGTGGTTTATGATACTCATGTTTGCTATTGACAAAATTGCAGTTGAGGTTTTCTTTTAATTAATCACACTAAAGAAAGGTTCCAAAAGTAGGTCTCTCTTTCTCCAATTCAACATAATCTCTATGCCATAAATTAAAATTTAAAGTCAAAAGCAAAGCAGTTATGAAGATCATCCTTTCTTTTCTAAGCTTACAGTTTGACCATTCCCACATGCATAAGATAAGAGAGTAGGGAAACAAGTAGCTTTGCTAAACATTTTGGTATGTGGAGAAACCATTTCAGCACTGATGCTATGGGACTGCAAAAAAGTTCAAACACAAATGAAACCTGCCTACTGTAATAAATTACTGGGCACGTTAGAGCCTTCATTTGACCCAGAATGCTTCATAATGGGTATTTAACTGTGTCTAAACCTCTACTTTCTTTGAGTTAAAAAAAAACTGCATCTTTTCCCATCTGTGGTTCATGTTCTATAGCTAGGGGGAATAAAAAGAAACCATATTTCTGTGTTGTTGGTGTTGCAAAAATGTAAAAATTTACTGCTCCTAGGAAGTCAGATCAAGTCATTAGTAATTATAAGTGGCTCAGAAGTTTTCTTTATCCACCTGAAATACAAGAACATTTTTAAGTACTGCTGAAATGATCATTTAAAAAGACACACCCACATGACATATCATAAAATCATCTTCTTCAATCATTATCAACTTCCTTCCACACATATTAGAAATCCAAGGGATTCAATAACTTCCTCCCTCTGTTCTGGTATTTATCTGGACAAGTATCTCTTAATAGTACGAAGATGACCAGCTAAGAGCTCAGCTGCCAAAGATGACTGCTTTAAAGTCCTTGTAATATCAGTCTAAGACAGCCCACGAGATGAACAAGGAGATTAATCACAGACCTTTGAAAACGGGTAAGCAAACCACAGCCAAGCGGATAATGTTTCCCAAAGAACATGTAATCTTTGGATGCTGGGGTTTATTTTACCACATGTATTCCATAATGGATATAAAGTTGACTACCACGAAATACCCACTGAGCTTTAAGCCAAGAGGGAAAATGAAATCCTGTCTATACAAAGTCAAGATGGCAGCTGATTCAGTGTACCTCACCAAATATTTAATAGTACTTCCCATATGCCAGGCATTAGGGTAGGTGATAAGGATGTAGCAGTGAATTAGACATAGCTCTGACAAATCTTGCTTTTTTTTTTTCCATTTCTTTTTCTTGGGGATGGTCTTGATCCCTGTCTCCTCTACAATGTCACGAACCTCCATCCATAGTTCATCAGGCACTCTATCAGATTTAGTCCCTTAAATTTATTTGTCACTTCCACTGTATAATCCTAAGGGATTTGTTTTAGGTCATACCTGAATGGTCTAGTGGTTTTCCCCACTTTCTTCAATTTAAGTCTGAATTTGGCAATAAGGAGTTCACGATCTGAGCCACAGTCAGCTCCTAGTCTTGTTTTTGCTGACTGTATAGAGCTTCTCCATCTTTGGCTGCAAAGAATATAATCAATCTGACTTCAGTGTTGGCCATCTGGTGATGTCCATGTGTAGAGTCTTCTCTTTTGTTGTTGGAAGAGGGTGTTTGCTATGACCAGTGCGTTCTCTTGGCAAAGCTCTGTTAGCCTTTGCCCTGCTTCATTCTGTACTCCAAGGCCAAATTTGCCATTTACTCAAGGTTTCACTTAACTTCCTACTTTTGCCTTCCAGTCCCCTATAATGAAAAGGACATCTTTTTTAGGTGTTAGTTCTAAAGGTCATGTAGGTCTTCATAGACCCATTCAGCTTTAGCTTCTTCAGCGTTACTGGTCAGGGCATAGACTTGGATTACCATGGTATTGAATGGTTTGCCTTGGAAATGAACAGAGATCATTCTGTCGTTTTTGAGAATTAATCCAAGTACTGCCTTTCAGACTCTTTTGTTGACCATGATGGCTACTCCATTTCTTCTAAAGGATTCCTGTCCACAGCAGTAGATAAAATGGTCATCTGAGTTAAATTCACCCATTCCAGTCCATCTTAGTTCACTGATTCCTAGAGTGTTGATGTTCACTCTTGCCATCTTCTGTTTGACCACTTCCAATTTGCCTTGATTCATGGAACTAACATTCCAGGTTCCTATGCAATATTGCTCTTTACAGCATCGGACCTTGCTTCTATCACCAGTCCCATCCACAACTAGGTGTTGTTTTTGCTTTGGCTCCATCCCTTCATTCTCTCTAGAGTTATTTCTCCACTGATCTCCCGTAGCATATTGGGCACCGACCGACCTGGAGAGTTCACCTTTCAGTGTCACATCTTTTTGCCTTTTCATACTGTTTATGGGGTTCTCAAGGCAAGAATACTGAAGTGGTTTGCCATTCCCTTTTCCAGTGGACCACATTCTGTCAGACCTCTCCACCATGACCCGTCCATCTGGGTGGCTCCACATGGCATGGCTTAGTTTCATTGAGTTAAACAAGGCTGTGGTCCATGTGATCAGATTGGCTAGTTCTCTGAGATTGTAGTTTCAGTCTGTCCGCCCTCTGATGCCCTCTCTCAGCACCTACAGTCTTACTTAAATGCGAAAAAGCAAAATGGCTGTATGAGGAGACCTTACAAATAGCTGTGAAAAGAAGAGAAGCAAAAAGGAAAGGAGAAAAGGAAAGATATTCCCATCTGAATGCAGAGTTCCAAAGAATAGCAAGGAGAGATAAGAAAGCCTTCCACAGTGATCAATGCGAAGAAATAGAGGAAAACAATAGAATGGGAAAGACTAGAGATGTCATCAAGAAAATTAGAGATATTAGGGAAAATTTCATGCAAAAATGGGCTCAATAAAGGACAGAAATGGTATGGACCTAACAGAAGCAGAAGATATTAAGGAGAGGTGGCAAGAATACACAGAAGAACTGTGCAAAAAAGATCTTCATGACCCAGATAATCACGACAGTGTGTTATCATTAACCTAGAGGCAGACATCCTAGAAAGTGAAGTCAAGTGGGCCTTAGGAATCATCACCACTATGAACAAAGCTAATGGAGGTGATGGAATTACAGTTGAGCTATTTCAAATCCTAAAAGATGATGCTGTTAAAGTGCTGCACTCAATATGTCAGCAAATTTGGAAAACTCAGTAGTGGCCAGAGGACTGGAAAAGGTCCGTTTTCATTCCAATCCCAAAGAAAGGTGATGCCAAAGAATGCTCAAACTACTGCACAACTGCACTCATCTCACACTCTAATAAAGTAATGCTCAAAATTCTCCAAGCCAGGCTTCAGCAATACGTGAACTGTGAACCTCTAGATGTTCAAGGTGGTTTCAGAAACAGCAGAGGAACCAGAGATCAAATTGCCAACATCCGCTGGATCATCGAAAAAGCAAGAGAGTTCCAGATAAACATCTATTTCTGCTTTATTGACTATGCCAAAGCCTTAGACTGTGTGGATCACAATAAACTGTGGAAAATTCTGAAAGGGATGGGAATACCAGACCACCTGACCTGCCTCTTGAGAAACCTGTATGCAGGTCAGGAAGTAACAGTTAGAACTGGACATGGAACAACAGACTGGTTCCAAATAGAAAAAGGAGTATGTCAAGGCTATATATTGTCACCCTGTCTATTTAACTTATATGCAGAGTACATCATGAGAAATGCTGGGCTGGAAGAAGCACAAGCTGGAATCAAGATTGCTGGGAGAAATATCAATAAACTCAGATATGCAGATGACACCACCCTTATGGCAGAAAGTGAAGAAGAACTAAAGAGCCTCTTGATGAAAGTGAAAGAAGAGAGTGAAAAGGTTGGCTTAAAGCTCAATGTTCAGAAAACTAAGATCATGGCATCTGGTCCCATTACTTCATGGCAAATAGGTAGGGAAATAGTGGAAACAGTGGCAGACTTTACTTTTGGGGGCTCCAAAATCACTGCAGATGGTGATTGCAGCCATGAAATTAAAAGATGCTTACTCCTTGGAAGGAAAGTTATGACCAACTTGCTGTTGCTGCTGCTGCTGCTAAGTTGCTTCAGTCGTGTCCAACTCTGTGCGACCCCATAGATGGCAGCCCACCAGGCTCCGCCGTCCCCGGGATTCTCCAGGCAGGAACACTGAAGTGGATTGCCATTGCCTTCTCCGATGACCAACCTAGACAGCATATTAAAGCAGAGACATTACTTTGCCAACAAAGGTCCATCTAATCAAGGCTATGGTTTTTCCAGTAGTCATATATGGATGTGAGAGGTGGACTATAAAAAAAGCTGAGCGCTGAAGAATTGATACTTCTTAACTGTGGTGTTGGAGAAGACTCTGGAGAGTACCTTGGACTGCAAGGAGATCCAACTAGTCCATTCTAAAGGAGATCAGTCCTTAATGTTCATTGGAAGGACTGATGTTGAAGCTGAAACTCCAATACTTTGGCTACCTGATGCAAAGAGCTGACTCATTTGAAAAAACCTTGATGCTGGGAAAGATTGCAGGCAGGAGAAGGGGAAGACAGAGGATGAGATGGTTAGATGGCATCACTGACTCAATGGATATGGGTTTGGGTAAACTCCAGGAGTTGGT
Organism: Giraffa tippelskirchi; assembly: GCF_054371585.1. Taxonomy (NCBI): domain Eukaryota; kingdom Metazoa; phylum Chordata; class Mammalia; order Artiodactyla; family Giraffidae; genus Giraffa; species Giraffa tippelskirchi. The sequence continues at coordinate 109,247,521 of NC_137278.1, read as the reverse complement.
TATGGGCAGGGAGGCCTGGCATGCTGCAGTTCATGGGGTCGCAAAGAATTGGACATGACTGAGCAACTGAACTGAACTGAACTGAACTGACAAACTTAGACAGCATATTAAAAACCAGAGACATCACTTTACCAACAAAGGTCCAAATAGTCAAAGCTATGGCTTTTCCAGTAGTCATGTACAGATGTGAGAACTGGACCTTAAAGAAGGCTGAGCGCCAAAGAACTGATGCTTTCAAACTGTGGTGTTGGAGAAGACTCTTGAGAATCCCTTGGACTGCAAGATCAAATCAGTCAATCCTAAAGGAAATCAACCCCAAGCATTCATTGGAAGGACTGATGCTGAAGCTGAAGCTCCAATACTTTGGCCACCTGATGCGAAGAGCTGACTCGTTTGAAAAGACCCTGATGCTGGCAAAGATTGAGGGCAGGAGGAGAAGGGGATGACAGAGGATGAGATGGTTAGATGGCATCACTGACTAAATGGACATGAGTTTGAGAAAACTTCAGAAGATGGTGAAGAACAGGCAAGCCTGGCATGCTGCAGTCCATGGCTTCACAGAGAGTGGGACACAACATAATGACTGAACAAAAACAACCATCCAAACTCTATATTCTTACAGGCTTGTGGTGACTACAGACTCTGAAATAGATTACTTCAATGTGTAAAAAGTCTAGCTATTAGCACACAGACATGTAGTAAAAGTGTCTGGGTTCAAAATCTAACTCTACTGTGTACTAATATTTGTTTGTACTTATATGTTACTTTAATTCTTGATGCCTCAACTTCCTGATCTGTAAAATGAAAATAATAATTGTATGTGCCTTAAAGGGCTATGGTGAAGAGTAAATGAGAAATATATTTAAATCACTTAGAACAAACCCTAGTTAGAGTAAATATTCAATAATTATGAGCCATGGTCTTTAAAGTGAAATGACATCTCCAGGGAGACAAGAGGAGAAGGGTCTAGGATACAGCCACAAGGAGCTTCAGCATTTGAAGATTAGGAAGAGAAGGTGAAATCTTCAAAGGAAAATAAGTAGCCAAAGGTGCTAAGAAAGTCAGAGGGTGTCACAGCAATCAGGGGAAAAACAGGTTTATCAGGAAGAAGTTGGTAAAAACATACCAAAAACTAAAAAGAGTTTAAGGAAGGTGGGAATTGAATATTGTCTTTTGAAGTCTTTAGGTCCTTGGCATTCTCAACAAGAAACAATCAATGAAATGGTGTGAGAATGGAAGTAAATGGTGCTCAAATGAAGAACCTAGGGGAGATGAGGAGGTCTGGCTGTGACAGGCAGAAGCCTGCTGGGGAATAGCTGAACGGTCTTAGAGGACCCCAGGAAGACTTTTTTAGAGACTAACATAGAAGAGACTAGAGTATGTTCAAATGCCTGTGATCCATGTGTGTGTGCTAAGTTGCTTCCATCACGTCCAACTCTGTGCTACACTATGGACTGCTGCCCACCAGGCTCCACTGTCCATGGGATTCTTCAGGCAAGAATACTGGAGTGGGTTGCCATGCCCTCCAACAGGGCATGTTCTCGACCCAGGGATCAAACCTGCAACTCTTAAGTCTAACTTGCATTGGCAGGTGGGTTCTTTATCACTAATGCCTCCTGGGGAGCCCATGAAACCCATGGATGGGTGGTAAATGTTGCAATCCTGATCACAGCCTTCTCAACTTACAAGGAACAGAAAACTACTCTTACTTCTCAGGAACTCTTGCTGATAATCTAAGTGAAGCGATATACCCATAGAAAAATGCCTACAGACCTCTACTAAACCACTTATCATGCTGAAATTATTGGTATACTTGCTATTTCACTCATTAAAATAGAATGCATTTCAGTGTAGGGATGGCTTATCTACTCCCATGCCTGGCATGTTCAATTCACTGGTCAAACAAGAAAGTCTAGCCCATGAATGAAATTAGTTCCATTTACTTGTTAAACACACATATCCAGTTCTCCTCATTTTCAAAAAAATAGTCTGGCCAGAGAGAAAAACTATGAACTTTTTTTTAAGGCCTAGATAAAGAGATTTCTAATCTAGACTTGAACTTAACTTTTTAACATGTGTTAGAACAGATAAAGCTACACAGATGGTAAGATTTCCTCTCTAACTTTCCTGTAAGTACTGTATTTTATACATTTCTGTACCTTCCACTGAGTCCAGCAAGGCACTAAACATAAAGGAAGAGGTTCAATAAATATTTATTGACTGATCTTTCTTTTACCTTCATGAAATTTTATATATATGAAGCGGAAACACTACCACTGAATATTGCGATAAAACAGTAATTTCTTTTCAGTACTGGTCGAACAGCTTGTGTCTCCCAACCATTTTACAAAAGAATGTTCACACAAAACAGCAGGTAAATGAATCATGGTAAGACCATTCATTTGCCACATAAAATAGATGTATTGGTCTCTGTGCAATATGCAATCATTTTTAGCTCTCGGGTGATTAAATTGCAAGCTTAAGTTCTAATTGTTTACATTTGTTGTGTTGAAAATGGATAATAAAGTTAATCTTCTCTCAGGAACCCCCCTGATGGGCAGAGAAGTTGTCTAGCAGTATAAAAACAAGATCTTTTTCAGTAAGAAACATTTACACAGTGACCAATCTATTGTTCTCTAGGATGAACCAGTACAAGGACATTTTCTTTCTGTGCAAAATATAGTCATTTTATAATATTTTGTTGCTTCTGCTCCTTCTGCCTCAGGCACAGATGCAGTAAGAGAACTGAAAAGTCAGAAAAACCGTTAGAATTCAAGTGTTCTGATATTCAATCTTTCTTGACTAAAGCAACTCAGCAAAGGATGTTATTTCCAGTCCCAGTACATCAGAAAAGTGTCACTAAATGCACATTTCCGTGGCAAAGTTCACTGATTCATCTATATCTGTGTTTTCAGAAGTAAAATAATATTTTCTGGAAGAAAAAAATTAATAGGGACATTTAAGCTGCAAATTCAGGACAATACTTGGTGAAAAACATGGGCCCTGTCATTAGGTGAACGGTATTTTTAGGTCTGGGGCAGAAGAAAACCCTTCTCTCAGTCATTCTGGCATACTCATGCTCCCAAAGAAAGTGCAGAATTGCATTTTTACTTCAAGCCATAAAATAAGCTGCTGTACTAGACTAGGGCATTTAAAGTCTATGTGACTTCTGGGAAAGATTATATAAACACATGAGTCTAGCTCTCCTTCCAAAATCCCACTGAAGTCACCCATGGAATATTCAAATGGAAATATTGCCTGAGTACCAAACGCTAGAAGAGATCTCCATCACTTCATTCCAGAAATTAAAAAAAAAAAAAAGGATGGAAAGCTTCCATGTCAGTCAAAATATTGGGTAAGGTAGGGACTTCCCTGTTGGTCCAGTGGTCAAGAATCTGCTTTCCAATGCAAGGGATGCATGTTCAATCCCTGGTTGGGAAACTAAGGTCCCACATGCCATGGGATAACTAAGCCCAAGGACCACACCTACAGAGAAGGCCAAACACAGCAATGAGGATCCCGTGCACCACAACTAAGACTCCAGGCAGTCAAGTAAGTAGATAGATATAAATAAATACTTTAAAAATATATTGGGTAATAAGAGGATACTTCAGTCATCCTTATAAACTAGAGAAAACAGCCAGAGACAAGAGCAAAACAACATGACCAGGAGTAGATGTCTTCTGTCTGTTGTTTTAGACCCACAGCCAACACTGAAAGGCTCCATGCTTTGCTTCTAACACAGGCAGAACCAAAGCAGGCATGGAAGTAGACATATGGAATACGGGAAACAACTAATTTGTAATATAGCACAGAGACGTAGCCCTGTGCCATGATGTCCCCCAGCACAATTTCCCTCTTAGACATTCTCATATTGATCAGTTCAGTTCAGTTCAGTCGCTCAGTCATGTCAGACTCTTTGCAAACCCATGGACTACAGCACGACAGGCCTCCCTGTCCATCACCAACCCCTGGAGTTTACTAAACTCATGTCCACTGAGTAGGTGACACCATACAACCATCTCATCCTCTGTTGTCCCCTCCTCCTCCTGCCTTCAATCTTTCCCAGCATCAGGGTCTTTTCAAATGAGTCAGTTCTTCACATCAGCTGGCCAAAATATTGGAGATTCAGCTTTAGCATCAGTCCTTCCAATGAATATTCAGGACTGATTTCCTTTAGGATGGACTGGTTCAATCGCCTTGCAGTCCAAGGGATTCTCAAGAGTCTTCTCCAACACTACAGCTGAAAAGCATCAATTCTTCAGCACTCAGCTTTCTTTATAGTCCAACTCTCACATCCATACATAACTACTGGAAAAACCATAGCTTTGACTAGATGGCCCTTTGCTGGCAAAGTAATGTCTCTGCTTTTTAATATGCTGTCTAGGTTGGTCATACTTTTCTTCCAAGGCGTAAGCATCTTTTAATTTCATGGCTGCAGTCACCATCTGCAGTGATTTTGGAGCCCCAAAAAGTAAAGTCTGACACTGTTTCCACTGTTTCCTTATCTATTTGCCATAAAGTGATTGGACCAGATACCGTGATCTTAGTTTTCTGAATATTGAGCTTTAAGCCAACATTTTCACTCTCCTTTTTCACTTTCATCAAGAGGCTCTTTAGTTCTTCTTCACTTTCTGCCATAAGGGTGGTGTCATCTGCATATCTGAGTTTATTGATATTTCTCCTGGCAATCTTGATTCCAGCTTGTGCTTCTTCCAGCCCAGTGTTTCTCATGATGTACTCTGCATATAAGTTAAATAGACAGGGTGACAATATACAGCCTTGATGTACTCCTTTTCCTATTTGGAACCAGTCTGTTGTTCCATGTCCAGTTCTCACTGTTGCTTCCTGATCCGCATACAGGTTTCTCAAGAGGCAGGTCAGGTGGTCTGGTATGCCCATCTCTGTCAGAATTTTCCACAGTTTATTGTGATCCACACAATCTAAGGCTTTGGCATAGTCAATAAAGCAGAAATAGATGTTTATCTGGAACTCTCTTGCTTTTTCGATGATCCAGCGGATGTTGGCAATTTGATCTCTGGTTCCTCTGCCTTTTCTAAAACCAACTTGAACATCTGGAAGTTCACAGTTCACATAGTAATGAAGCCTAGCTTGGAGAATTTTGAGCATTACTTTATTAGAGTGTGAGATGAGTGCAGTTGTGCGGTAGTTTGAGCATTCTTTGGCATCACCTTTCTTTGGAATTGGAATGAAAACTGACCTTTTCCAGTCCTGTGGCCACTACTGAGTTTTCCAAATTTGCTGACATATTGACTGCAGCACCTTCACAGCATCATCTTTTAGGATTTGAAATAGCTCAACTGGAATTCCATCACCTTCACTAGCTATGTTCGTAGTGATGCTTCCTAAGGCCCACCTGACTTTGCATTCCAGGATGTCTGGCTCTAGGTGAGTGATCACACCATCGTGATTATCTGGGTCATGAAGATCTTTTTTGTACAGTTCTTCTGTGTATTCTTGCCACCTCTTCTTAATATCTTCTGCTTCTGTTAGGTCCATACCATTTCTGTCCTTTATCGAGCCCATCTTTGCATGAAATGTTCCCTTGGTATCTCTAATTTTCTTGAAGAGATCTCCAGTCTTTCCTATTCTATTGTTTTCCTCTATTTCTTTGGACTGATCACTGCGGAAGGCTTTCTTATCTCTCCTTGCTATTCTTTGGAACTCTGCATTGAAATGGGTATATCTTTCCTTTTCTCCTTTGCTTTTCACTTCTCTTTTTTCACAGCTGTTTGTAAGGCCTCCTCAGACAGCCATTTTTGCTTTTTTTGCATTTCTTTTTCTTGGGGATGGTCTTGATCCCTGTTTCCTGTACAATGTCACGAACCTCCATCCACAGTTCATCAGACAGTCTGTCTATCAGATCTAATCCCTTGAATCTATTTCTCACTTCCACTGTATAATCAGAAGGGATTTGATTTAGGTCATCCCTGAATAGTCTGTGGCGTTTTTGTTGATTTGGTGGTTTGTTTCTTCCCTAATTCCTTCTGTGTAGATTTGAAGGAACTCTGAAACATTTGGGGAGAACAGGAAGCATACCAATTTCCAGTAGTACCCACTCAACTCCTACAAAGATTGGCAAGCACAAGCAACCTTCTGGGAGTAAAAGAACACTGAAAATATCATGAGATCTGAAAATGTTAAGAGTATATAAGTGAAGGGAAGCACTTAGAAAAATGGCACAGCTGTTGACCCACCAGGTGTTTTTTGAGCATGCCATGAGCCAGGTGAAGAAAGGAAACAAAACAGTAAAGACATCTTCCTTCTTTTGAGGAAGTAGTTGGCTACCTTGTATGTTGACTTACTGACTTACTACTGGAATCAAATAAGCCTTTGCATGCCTAGGAGCTCAGTCATGTCCAAATCTTTGTGACCCCATGGACTGTAGCCCACCAGGCTCCTCTGTCCATGAGATTCTCCAGGCAAGAATACTGGAGGGGGTTGCCATGCCCTCTCCAGGGGATCTTCCCAACCCAGGGATTGAACCCATCTCTCCTGTGTCTCCTGCATTGCAGGCAGATGCTTTACCTGGTGAGTCCATCAAATAAGCCTTTAGAAAATGTGTAACCCATGTATAGTAAGATTCAAGGGACCACTGGATTGATAGTGTAGTGAGAGGGACAAATCTAAGACTAAAAACTCACTGAAAATGAAAGCAGAGTCACTAAGTTAAAGCCACAAGGGAGGCAGTTAAGAACAGAAAATCAAGTCACTGTTAGATAAAAATGAGAAATTCACTCAGCACTCCCATGAAAGCCCTAAAAATTTTAAATTATGAGACAAAATAAGTGAGAGAGAGAGAGAGAGATCCCAGTGTTTAAACCGTTGGTTCAATGGAATTCCAGAATTCCAGAAAGAAAGAGACAAAATAAAGTAATAATAGAAGAAAACTTTGCTCATATAAGAAAGACCTACTTCTTTGTGAAATTGACAAACTATTTCTAATATTCATATATGAAAAATCTAAGCCCCTAAAAAAAACCCCAAACTGTTGAAAAAGAACCAAATTGAGGATTAACCCTATCTGATTACAAGACTTCCTATAAAGCAAGAGTATTTAAGATAATATTGCATTGGAGTAGAGATAGAGAAAGTATTCTGGGACAGACTGAGGAGTGCAGAATGGACTCACTCCTATATGTTCAAAAGACTTCTGACAAAGGCAAAAAATCACTTCAGTAGGGGGAAGGAAAGTCTCTTCAAAAAATGTGAATAAATATTCATATTTTCAATATATTCATATTCATATAAAGAATCTTGATCTTTGTGTGCCATACCATATAAAAATTTAATTCACAATAGAATATGGGACCAAATTTAAAAGTTAAAATTATAAGGCTTCTAAAAGGAAACACATGAGAATATTTTCACAAGAAAGTTGAAATAAGCATATAATTTTTTTTTTTACAAAGCAATAACCAGAATAGAAAAAATTGAAAAATTAGAACTTATCAAAATGTATAACCATTGTTCATCAAAAGACCTCATTAAGTAAATGAATAGGCAAGCCATAGACTGGGAGATATTCTCAGAATATGAGGTAGTTAGATAGCATCACCGACTCAATGGACATGAATTTGAGCAAACTCCAGAAGACAGTGGAGGACAGAAGAGGCCGGTGTGCTTCAGTCCATGGGGTCACAAAGAGTCAGACACAACTTAGCAACTGAACAACAATAACTAATATATAACAAAGTTTGTGTATACAGAATATATAAGAAATTCCTACAATTCAAAATAAAAACACATATGATACAATAAAATTGAGCAAAAGACTCAGACAAATCACAATGAGATACACAAATGGCAATAAGAAAGAGAATTTCGTGCAATACCATCAAACATTAGGGAAATGCAAAATAAAATTAAACAGGTACATACCACATATCAAAATGGATAAAATAATACTATCAATACCAAATAGAGGGTGTGAGACAACTAGAATCCTCATACATTTCTGACAGGGGTGTAAAATGGAACAACTATTTCAGAAAATAGTTTGGCAGTTTTTTACAGGGTTAAAAAATTCACCTACTCTACTGCCCACATATTTTTCCCAGAGAGATAAAAACGTATGTCCATAGACAACTTGCATAGGAATGTTCATAGAAGTTTAGTTCATAATAGCCCAAACTGATAACAACCCAAATGTTTAGCAACAGATTTTTGCATTTCACTCTATGTAAATTTTGCATCATAAAAATAAAAAGTTATAAAAGAAAGAACTGAGTCTGAAAATTCACAATGTGCTTCATGTTCTAAGAAAGCCTGATCAACAAAATCACACTTGGTATAATTGAGTCAGATGGCTCAAAATGGAGTAAAATCAAGTTGCATACAGATTTCTTTCAAGGACACTCAATCACAGAACACTATGTAAGAATATCTTTACCATTACAGATTAAAGGGTAATGGTGCCAGAATTCAGTATGTGGCAAAGTTGTCATCAATGTGTGAAGTCAATTAAAATACAACCTCAGGTATGGGAGGACTGAAAATACACCAACCTCTCAAATATTCTTCCAGAAAAAATTTAACCCAGAAACCAAAAGTCTAGGTTTATAATACCAACTTAAATTAACAACAATCAGGAAGGAATTTGGATAGGAATCCAAATCATTGTAGGAAATAAAACAAGCAGTAAAAAAAAATTGAATTTTTTTTAAAAAGGTGAGAAACAGTACATATGCAGGCAGAGAAAATATGATTTTAAAAAGGACTTACAATCCCTTATTGAAGAGATTCTTAAAAGGACTGAGTAGTTGACATATACAGAAAAAGGTGAGAGGCAATTTTACTGCAGAGGAGAAAGAAAATCATACTGATTTTACCATATATTTACCCTGTCCATGTAGTACCATTTACTACAGGTTCTTCCACTGTAGAGTGGATCCTTCATGTCCCTCATGAGGTTGACCCTCAAAAACTGTGACTTTGGCAGAGCGGGCAGGAGGGCTCCGGATCCCTGCCCTCTCCCCAGACCCGAGCGCTCTGCCGAGCAGCGGTGGCGGCCGCGGGGTTCCGCCTTCAAGTCCCCGCCAGCCCGGAGCCCGCGAGGGCATAAGGTCGGTCCCTACCCGGCGAGAGGATGGTCATCCATGAGTTCATCTCCTCCTCCTCGGGCTTCGTGGCAATAAAGAAGAAACAGCAGGATGTGGTTAGATTTCTAGAAGCCACAAGATAGAGGTTGAGGAGGTGGACATCACCATGTCAGAAGAGCAGAGGCAGTGGATGTATAAGAACATCCCCCTGGAGAAGAAACCCACTTAGGGCAACCCTCTGGCACCTCGGATATTTAATGATGACCAATACTGTGGAGATTATGACAGTTTTTTTTTAATCCAAGGAGAGCAATACAGTCTTTCATTCTTAGGCCTGAAATCACAGTTGGCGTCAAAGGCAGAACCTTAGCGAAGACAAGTGGAAGAGGATGTAGATGTATTTCGGAGATCCTGCTGGTACTCAGCACACAGCTGCTAACCTAATGCATCACTGTGACGGAAGCCACATACATTTTCAGTAACTTTGCTTGTCATGGAAAAGGTGTTTGGGGAAGACTTGGGTCTAATGGGATTACACGATTGCTTTAAACCAAATCAGGACTGGGGTGGGTTTTTTCTTATTTTCAGAATTACCTGCAGTTGCCTCACTTTACTCAGAGGATCTGTCACCTGTTCCAGGCGTGCTTCCTGAATGACTGAGTGATAAGCGGGTGGCACCATCAGGGAGAAAATATTGGATCGGCCCTGGTTTGCAGTCGATGCCAGGATTGCTCAAACCTGCTTCTCTTCAAACTACCTAGGTGATAATCCTTGAAATTAGTCTGCCAGGCTATTAGAATATTTTGATCAGAAAGAAAAATAGCAATGTTGGTTGACAAAGGGCTTAAGGTCTTTGCTGCAGAATCAAATATCACTATTCCAGTGCTTTGTCATAACTGTAGAAAAAATTAGATGTTCTAGCCTCCTTTTGGTGATGAAAATTCTTACCCCCATAAATCCTCCAAGCCCTTCCTGATGTGTCCAGAAATCACAGTTGATTACAGCATGTGATCAGAACCAAGTTATAGGGATGAAAAGAATTGCTATTTTGAAAAATATATGCTTCTTTATCTCTTGCAAGGGGCAAGTCTCACCTAATGCATAAGATTGCTTAAAAGATATATTTTAAAAGGTGCACTAATTAGATAGTAAATGTATAGGGACATTATCTGACTTGTATCTGAAAGCATTTCAGCTCTAGCAACTTAGTATTCACAAGTGCACATAGATTTTAAAATGCAGTCCCCCTAACTAGTAGTATTTTGTGAAAGGATTATATTTCTTGAGAAAGGAAGATCTTAGTTAGATGTATTTTGTGAACTCTTGATGAGGCATATTAAAAGATAACTAATATTGCTGTACATTTTAGTATTTTTTCCTGTGTCACTGGTCCTCTAACTCTGCCAACTCATATTTCTGGCCACTGCACAGTCCCAGATTTTCAGAGTAATGTAGGCACATGTTCTCATTCCATTATAAGTACCAGTGATTTTTCAGAACAGAGTACATACAGGAAAGAGGCTGTCAGAGATTCACTCTGGATTGTACACGGCATGTGAAATCTCTCTTTGAAGTGGTTGCAAATAAATACAGAACCTGTCTACTTCATTAAGGCAGAGGCTCCTTTTCTGCAACCTTGTCCCTTCTCACACTTTTTGGAGTTTTTGGTTGCCAACCTGGGAATAGTCTTGCATAGGATAAACTCTCAGAAGGCTGCCTATGATATTCTGCTCTTCTAAGCATCCTGATGGTGGACCTGCCTTTTAGATTCTGAGAAGGAAGTTTGTAAGAAAGGAAAAGAGCAAAAGAATTAAGTTCCTGTCACCTGTGTTCTCTCTCCCTCCAACTTGCTAAATGTGGACTCTTTTAAAGAACTTGCTGAAGCTGACACCCCAGCTTGAGGTTTGCAGTCCAGGACTACAATCAGAAGAAAAGCATTCCACTGATTCCTACTTGACTAGAACAGGCACATAATCCAGTTTTCTCTGCAAGGAAAGCTGCTGTGAAATCGTGAGTATGAGTGCTTAGTTGGCATTAAATACAATCCAGGTCACATTCCACTTAATAAATCCCAGGGACCGTTCAGGAAATTGTTTTTGAACTGGGTATTGTGTTAAAGTCTGATAAGAATATTTCTTTCTAAGATACAGCAATTTAAAAAATTAATGTTACAGTGATCTAACTTACATTTTGTCTGCTCTTGCCAGTGAGTACCAAAAAGCAACTTGGTAGGATTGAGTCTTTGGGAGTTAAATTCTGGGGTCATAGGATCAATACAATACTTGCCAGACCAAGAAAGCTACTCAGACTTGTTTGTCTCAAAAGCTTTGAATTACTCTGATTGTAGCATATTCTCCTAAGCAGACTAGATGAATAGGAGAGCTAAATTACTATCACAGTTACACACTATCTACACTCACCTGCACTTTTTTTTTGGGGGGGGGATTAGCAAAGAAATTGGAGAGACCAGCTTGAGTTGGTACTGTGCTTGGTACAAGTGAGCTAGAAGCCCATTCTGTGGTATTTCCCATGGTATACAGGCTCTGTGGAGTCCTGAGGGTATTGCTCTCTGGGCTTAACTGAACCACATCTTACCTGAACCTGTTCAGATAATATCTTGCCCTTACTGTGGTGTTTTATCAGCTAAATTCCAAACATGTAATGATTTTCTTCATCCCCTCTTTAACTAGCTGCCTTTGGATCTGGATAATCACCTAGGAAAGAAGTGGATGAGAGTTGTAGACATAGATATTATATCAGGAGCATTTCAAGACAGAATTTTTCTTTCCTATGGCAGGCTTGTTGGGGCAAAGGAAATATGCTGCTAAAACTCAGATTATGCCTTTTTAAAATTAGACAAAATACAGAGTGATGTATATATATATAATTTGAATTTTTGGAAACTTTAGCTGTGTTGTCAACTTTGGAAAAAGTATCCCAGTTGTATTGTGCTGGGTTGGCATTGTACAAAAATTAACAGCCATATTGGTCTAGAAACGTCACTGTATTAAATATGTAAGGTCTTATCTACTTGGGTTTGATTACAGAAACTAATAGTCTCTAAATAAAAAAAAAATACTTGTGACTTTGACTCTTCATTCTCAGTTTCAATATCTTTTTCCTGCCTTCACTTCCCTAAACACTCAACTTATATCTCATTCTCAGAGGACCTTGCCTTCTCTTAGTTGTAGACTGTGGCACAAAGGAAGAATGGGATTCTGGGATTCAAGGAAATCAAAATTTCAGTCCAAGCCCTGATCATTTCCTAGCTTACCCTAACATATATGTATTTTTTCTGAGTCCACTTTTCTCTTGTATAAAATTAAGATAATGTTCCCCTCAAAGAGGTATTTGTGAAAATTGAATGATACCCCAGTATCATGCCTCAAATACGGTGATTAATGAAAAAATGTGTTAACTGAAAATATTTTGAAAGATTAACTTTGGTACATTTGCCTTTCAACTAGAGTTTTGACGTGTATCAATAAGTGTATTAAGGGATTTCATATAAATTAAATCGTTTCATTTAATTACTCAAAAATGAATGCATTTCTAAAGGTAGAACTTCAATTTGGGGATAAGTCCTAAAACTTGGGCCAGTTTATGACATTTCTGTGTCCTCTTGATAATTAAGAAGGTGTCAAGAATCTAGTCCAGTACTCTTGCCTGGAAAATCCCATGGACGGAAGAGCCTGGTAGGCTGCAGTCCATGGGGTCGCGAAGAGTCGGACACAACTGAGTGACTTCACTCTCACTTTTCACTTTCCTGCATTGGAGAAGGAAATGGCAACCCACTCCAGTGTTCTTGCCTGGAGAATCCCAGGGACAGGGGAGCCTGGTGGGCTGCCATCTATGGGGTCACACAGAGTCGGACACGACTGAAGTGACTTAGCAGCAAGAATCTAGAAATGAGAATTTAGGATTCATCTCATTAGAAATTTTCACTTTTGTAAAATCATGTGTCATGGAATTGAAGTCTTGAGAGCTGTCCAAAGAGAATAATTATTATATATGAAAGCAAACCCAAAGAATAAGTATCTGTGGATAGAATTTACCTACACCTAAGGGAAATAAAAGATATGGAGACTTTCTTCCTTTCTGCTCTATTGAAACTTCCTTGCCAGTGTTTAGCAGAATGATACAGCTTAAGAACAGCATATTGAGTGGGTGTTTTCAAGTGTTTTGTTTACACAGCTCAAGAGAGGAGATTGCAGAAAAAGAAAAGAAAAAAAAAAACTCTATTGCAGTCAGAAATAAAGTGGATCGGTCAAAGATCTTGAAAGAATTTACAATATCCCCACACTAACTGGACTTCAAGAAGCTCCTTCACTTGAATTGACACCCTTATGTTAACATTTAAATTTAGACAACATTTAGAAAAACATTCAACCTTCCATTGTCCCAATTTACAAAAGATAACTAATAAGGCTCAATGAGTCTGCCTGGGTCAAAGTGTTGAAAATCTTCCTTTGATCACAGTAACATCTCTCTTTATTTATATGCTTTTTAAATACATTTGAGTTCTCACCACTTCCAGCATTTGTGATCCATTGAGAATCTCTCAGTCTCACTGTTCTTAGTCTGCTCTTCAGTAAAAAAATGAATTGTAATACTTGTACTACTCACCTCACTGAATTATTTGGGAAGATGATTAAAGATAATATAAGCAAAGGCACTTGATACCAACACACTGTAGCAAATTATAAAAGTGTCCACAGTTTTTTTTTCCTTCCTTGTAGCCATTTACTCTTTGCTATGTGTATTTGCATCTTTTCCCATCATGAAGCACATTTTCCCTCCTCTAGAAGCTGGACTGACCTTTTGGCTTGTACTGACCAATAGAATGTGTCAGAAATCACACTGTAACAGTTCTGACCCACCGAGCCTCAACAGACCTTGCAATTGTCTGATCTCAGGGACTGGGGATAGGGAGGACGTGGTTAAGGTCCCTGTGAGCCAGGTCAGTTATGAGTAGCTAAGCCTAGATCCTCAGCACTCCCTGCTCAATTCAGACTCACGAGCCAGCTGTATATGGACTACAGAGCTGATGACAGGACAACTCTAGAAGTTTTTGATTATGCTTTCTTTTTATGATGGTGGTTGGCATCTTTAAGGAGTTAAATATGTGTTTGTAGAGGCTGAGACACGGAACGGTCCATGGGACAGAATCTGGCCTAATTCGTTAAATTATGGACCTTAGAATTCTTGTTAACCTCCCATGTAATTCTCCACAGTCACATCCTCCTGCCCTTAACAGTTCATTAGAAACTCAATTATATTATTCAGGAATGAGTTCTTTCCTCCAAAGCACCTGAAGTCCTCATGCAGTGAGAGCAGGGGTTCCAGATAAAGGCTTGCATTTTTATGAAGTGTCAGAAAACTCTTGTAACTATAGAAAAACACATAAAATATCCCTCCTACAAGGGGAGAATAAACAAGCTTTTACTCCCTGTGATTTCTATCACTAGTATTTTTTCTAATAAACAGGTGAATTGTTAGGAGAGAGAAATAAGAGGAGTACTGCTTATGAGTTAAAAACAGATTAAGAGTGGCATAGTGGTACCCAGGGAAGAAGATAGAGAGAAGGAAATGGGCTGATGCTCTGGGTCTGAGAGAGAGCAGACAGCTGAGCCCAGTAATGGGACCCATTTAAGGCATCAGAGGGGACATGGGAAGGACTGCCATGACCAAGATGCTGCTGCAGTTATGCCAGCTCAAGCCAGCCCAGAGGACCCCACATGGCACCCTAGTTTAGAAGAGGCAACTTACCCATTCAGGCCTCTGCTCTGCCCTCACATTAACTCTCCATTCATCCTCCTCTAGGGTACCCCATCGTGATCTTCAGCCCTGGAGAATATGCTGCTCCCTGGCACCACTCCTGGACAGTGAGCAGGAAGAGAGGAAGGCGTACAACAGAGCTGCTGCTCCACTTATCAGAAGGTGAGCAAGTCCAGGGCTTGGGGCCAGACTCAGGACATCGATGAACTCCAAATCAAGGGCAGAGGAGAATGAAAACCATGACTATCCTCTTATAAACGGACACTGGGAAGTACTACTCCCTCCCTGACCCTCCATAAAGTCCTCCAGGTCATTCCAGGCAGCATTGAATCCTATGTCAACCACAACTTACACTCAGTATGGTCTCCCCATTTCATATTCAATCCTTCTTCCAGATGAAAGGCTTTAAAATACATGTAGCAGCTATCATCCCCTCTCTGTCTTCTTTCCTCTGGGCTAAGTTTCCCATGATCTTTCAATTAGAAAATAAGTATGCCTGAATGGAGCCATTTGAACAAAACTCCCAGTAGCCTCACTGAAGCAGGGAACCCATCTGTAACTAACAGTAAACATTAAATAGGGAAATCCCTTTGATACTGTCTGCAAGACAGCCATCAACACAGTGGGCCCTGGTAAACAAAGTCATCAGCATTAAACTGATAAAAATTAGACAAATTAAAAAGCTACTCCCGAGTGAACGAAAGATTGTTTTTTCTTACAAGTGAACTGTCTGGGATTGTTCAAAATGTAAGCCCTTTGAAGGCAGAGCCAGCATTTCCTATTACTTCCCTGAGACCATCCTGCCCAGATGTGTACACATGGTTTTCACTTAGTGCATCCTTAGGGAGATGTTTGTGAATTGAATGTATGCTCTGTCTCCCTTCCATCATCTTTAAAGTCAGAGGACAGAGGTGTCTACAAAAGGCTGCAATGGGGTACATATTTGTGCTGAGAAAATGACATGCTGAATGGTGGGACTCCAAGATGGAATAAACTCACTTTTATGCAGAACAACCGAATTCACAGACTTCCACACAGCCCTAATGAAACTCTACTTTGCATTTGATTAATACTGGAATTATAAACGTGAAAATGTACATGAACTTTAATTGCAGAGAGTCTTAGAATCCCATTTTCCAAAGGAATCTATATAATCAATAGGATAACAATTTTTCCAGTTCTAATTAAAAAATGTTGGCATACATCACTGCATAAGCTTAAGGCATAAAGTATGATGGCTTAATTTACATACATGATGTACGACAGTAGATTCAGCTAAAATTCATCTTATATGGATCTGGTGAAAAGGAAAAAATGCCTTCTTTTGAGGAGAATTCTTAGGACTTACTACTCTCTTAACAACTTTCTCCAACTCTTTGTGACCCCATGGACTATACAGTCCATGGAATTCTCCAGGCCAGAATACTGGAGTGGGTAGCCTTTCCCTTCTACAGGGGATCTTCCCAACTCAGGGATCGAACCCAGGTCTCCCACCTTGCAGGCAGAGTCTTTACCAGCTGAGCCACAAGGGAAGCCCAAGAAACTGGAGGGGGTAGCCTATCTCTTCTCCAGGGGATCTTCCCAGCCCAGAAATTGAACTGGGGGGTCTCCTGCATTACAGGCAGATTCTTTACCAACTGAGCTATCAGGGAAACCCATGTCATACAGCAGTGTTAGCTATAGTCACTGTGCTGTATGCTACATCCCTGGTTACTTATTTATCTTATAGCTGGAAGTTTTCACCCTTTGACCACCTACTCTAATTCCCCTCTCCCTCCCTTCCACCTCTAGTAACCACTCTTTTTTTTCTCTTTTTCTGAGTTTCGTTGTTTTTGGTTCCACATATAAGTAAGGTCATATACTATTTGCCTTTCTCTGAATGACTTATTTCACTTAGCATAATACTTTCAAGATTCATCCATGTAGTCACATATAGTAGCATTATCTAGCTTTTTTATGGCTGAATAATAATCCTGTGAGTGTGTGTGTGTGTGTGTGTGTGTGTATACCACAACTTCTTTATCCATATATAGTATCCATACCCAGTCACATATACTGAATATATTTTAAGATGACATTTGCTGCTGTTGGGAGAACAAGGGGCAGGAATGTAATCAGTTAAAAGTTATAGCAATTGCCTGAGTGAAAGGTAATATTGACCTGTGCCATGATGATGACAGAGATGATGAAGCACAGTAGACAGAGTTAAGGTACATGTTAGTGGATTTGGCTGGTTATTATTAGACATTGTGGGTAGAGACGAGGCATGTTTGAAAAAGGCCGCTTGAGTTTCTGACTTGTATATCAAAGAATTTCAAAGGAATATCAAAGGAACATGAAAGGGAGAGTGTCATATTCTTCATGGTTAATCCCCCCAATTCCTTCTTTCAAAATGATTGATAAATCCAAGCCAGTAGCCCTAAATAAGGCATGTTCCTCTCCTCTACCTCTCACTCCCCACTGTCCCAGGGTAGTCGGGGGGGTGGAGTGTCTTAGAAAAATGTGAGATGGGGGAAGTTTGGGGTTTTCCTAATGACTGAGAAATGTTACTGATATTTTTCATCCAGTGTTCCAGAATGGTAAACATCCTGAGATGCATAAGACAAGATGACAAAACAAAGATGTGAATTGTCTGTCTTGCCTGAAGCACCAATACACCCTGTTGAGAAACCGTGGCCGAGGCCTCTTATGACAATCTCATTCCACACACTAATAACCTGAGACTCTGTTTTACATAAGGAGAAATGTGCTAGAGACCTTCCATGAAAGGTTCCTCCTTTCTCACAAGAGAGAGACAAAGGAAGAAAGGGCCCCCTTTTCCCTCTGAACAGTGTTTTCCCTCTGAACACTGTTTAGATGTGATATCTGGAACTTCTGCAGACATCTTAGGAACAAGAGGCAGACCTGTCTGAGGGTAGGGCTAATGAGGATGAAAGAACAAAAGAGTGAAAACAAATAGGTCCTTGGCAACTTCACTGAGCTGCTGAATCAAATAATCTCAGTTCCCCAACCCCAATCATGATGCTAGATAGCAGTCTCCTTACAGTTTCAGTCAGTTTGAGCTGGATTTTTTTGTTGTTGTTACTTGAGTAAGAAACACCCTAAATAATAGAAGAAGGAAACAGGTTTAGGAGTTAAAAAAAAATTGAGTCCCATTTTATGATAGAGTGGGATGAAACCAGGTCGTTAAATATGTGGGTTTGGAGGGCATAAGCAAAACTGGACCT
Organism: Giraffa tippelskirchi; assembly: GCF_054371585.1. NCBI lineage: Eukaryota > Metazoa > Chordata > Mammalia > Artiodactyla > Giraffidae > Giraffa > Giraffa tippelskirchi. The sequence goes on along the minus strand of NC_137278.1, from coordinate 109,229,454 downwards.
ATCCTTAGTATCAACAGTGGCAGGATGTGTGTAATGAGTATATCAATATACATATTGTGACCCAGACCTTCACAGTTTACACCATTAAAGATGGCATACCTAAAGTCACTGAGCATTTCAATGAATTGTTCTGGGCTCTTCCTACAGTATAGGCAAGATAATCACTCATCTCAAAGTCTTGAGGCCATAGATTTATTTATGTGTTCTGATTGTTGCATGGGTACTTGGTTGCTTCTCCCATACTAAATCATAATCTGATGAAATTATTTAATCCATATCCACCATACCACCAAATAAAATGCAAGGCGCTCAGCAGGTACTAAACAAGTGTTCACTGAACTAAAATTGCTCAAAACATCTGATTCATTTTATAGTTGTTATACATGAAGGATAATTTTGTGAAATGTATCATGTGTCTTAACCTAAAGATTGCAAACTGGAAACCCACAGGTATGTAACTGTGTGGCTTAATATTTCAAAAAGTTTGAATTATACAGTCACCAATATTTAAATAGTGGGAGATTTCATCTTAAAATCTGGATGGTTGCTTCAGCTGATGATCTGTTAGCAGTGGTCCCATCTTTTTGACCATCAAAGTACTAGAGCTGAGTAAAGGGCACTGCCCTCCCTCCCGCATCTTCAGTAGGCAACCTCACTCATACTTGAGTGAGTTCCCCATACTTAATCTCTGTACAATCAATGGGTCGAACAAAGTGATCTTGTTCTAACGTGGTGTGCATCTGAAAGCCTGTTTTTATCAACAGAGGAATGGATAAAGAAGGTGTGGTGCATACTTAAAATGGAATATTACTTAGCCATTAAAAATAATTAAATAATACCTTCTGCAGCAACATGGATGGACCTAGAGATTATCATGCTGAGTGAAATAAGTCAGACAGAGAAGCAGAACTATCCCATCAGTTCAGTCGCTCAGTCGTGTCCGACTCTTTGCGACCCCATGAATCGCAGCACGCCAGGCCTCTCTGTCCATCACCAACCCCCGAAGTCTACCCAAACCCATGTCCATCGAGTCAGTGATGCCATCCAACCATCTCAATCTCTGTCATCCCCTTCTCCTCCTGCCCTCAATCCTTCCCAGCGTTAGGGTCTTTTCCAATGAGTCAACTCTTCGCATGAGGTGGCCAAAGTATTGGAGTTTCAGCTTCAACATCAGTCCTTCCAATGAACACCCAGGACTGATCTCCTTTAGGATGGATTGATTGGATCTTCTTGCAGTCCAAGGGACTCTCAAGAGTCTTCTCCAACACCACAGTTCAAAAGCATCAATTCTGCGGCGCTCAGCTTTCTTCACCATCCAACTCTCACATCCATACATGACCACTGGAAAAACCATAGCCTTGACTAGATGGACCTTTGTTGGCAAAGTAATGTCTCTGCTTTTAAATGTGCTATCTAGGTTGGCCATAACCTTCCTTCCAAGAAGTAAGTGTCTTTTAATTTCATGGCTGCAATCACCATCAGCAGTGATTTTGGAGCTCAAAAAAATAAAGTCTGACACTGTTTCCACTGTTTCCCCATCTATTTCCCATGAAGTGATGGGACCAGATGCCATGATCTTAGTTTTCTGAATGTTGAGCTTTAAGCCAACTTTTTCACTCTCCTCTTTCACTTTCATCAAGAGGCTTTTTAGTTCTTCTTCACTTTCTGCCATAAGGGTGGTGTCATCTGCATATCTGAGGTTATTGATATTTCTCCTGGCAATCTTGATTCCAGCTTGTGCTTCTTCCAGCCCAGTGTTTCTCATGATGTACTCTGCATATAAGTTAAATAAGCAGGGTGACAATATACAGCCTTGACGGACTCCTTTTCCTATTTGGAACCAGTCTGTTGTTCCATGTCCAGTTCGAACTGTTGCTTCCTGACCTGCATACAGGTTTCTCAAGAGACAGGTCAGATGGTCTGGTATTTCCATCTCTTTCAGAATTTTCCACAGTTTATTGTGATCCACACTGTCAAAGGCTTTGGCATAGTCAATAAAGCAGAAATAGACGTTTTTCTGGAACTCTCTTGCTTTTTCGATGATCCAGCGGATATTGGCAATTTGATCTCTGGTTCCTCTGCCTTTTCTAAAACCAGCTTGAACATCTGGAAGTTCACGGTCACGTATTGCTGAAGCCTGGCTTGGAGAATTTTGAGCATTACTTTACTAGCATGTGAGATGAGTGCAATTGTGCGGTAGTTTGAGCATTCTTTGGCATTGCCTTTCTTTGGGATTGGGATGAAAACTGACCTTTTCCAGTCCTGTGGCCACTGCTGAGTTTTCCAAATTTACTGACATATCGAGTGTAGCACTTTCACAGCATCATCTTTCAGGATTTGAAATAGCTCAACTGGAATTACATCACCTCCACTAGCTTTGTTCGTAGTGATGCTTTCTGAAGCCCACTTGACTTCACATTCCAGGATGTCTGGCTCTAGGTGAGCGATCACACCATCGTGATTATCTGGGTCATGAAGATCTTTTTTGTACAGTTCTTCTGTGTATTCTTGCCACCTCTTCTTAATATCTTCTGTTTCTGCTAGGGCCATACTATTTCTGTCCTTTATCGAGCCCATCTTTGCATGAAATCTTCCCTTGGTATCTCTAATTTTCTTGAAGAGATCTCTAGTCTTTCCCAGTCTGTTGTTTTTCTCTATTTCTTTGCATTGATCACTGAGGAAGGCTTTCTTATCTCTCCTTGTTATTCTTTGGAACTCTGCATTCAGATGGGAATATCTTTCCCTTTCTCCTTTGCTTTTCTCTTCTCTTCCCAGCCATCTGTAAGGCCTCCTCAGACAGCCATTTTGCTTTATTGCATTTTTTGCACTTCTTTTCCATGGGGATGGTCTTGATCCCTGTGTCCTGTACAATGTCATGAACCTCTGTCCATAGTTCATCAGGCACTCTGTCTATCAGATCTAGTCCCTTAAATCTATTTGTCACTTCTACTGTATACTCATAAGGGATTTGATCTAGGTCATACCTGAATGGACTAGTGGTTTTCCCTACTTTCTTCAATTTAAGTCTGAATTTGGCAATAAGGAGTTCATGATCTGAGCCACAGTCTGCTCCCAGTCTTGTTTTTGCTGACTTTATAGAGCTTCTCCATCTTTGGCTGCAAAGAATATAATCAATCTGATTTCGGTGTTGACCATCTGGTGATGTCCACGTGTAGAGTCTTCTCTTGTGTTGTTGGAAGAGGGTGTTTGCTATTACCAGTGCATTCTCTTGGCAAAACTCTATTAGCCTTTGCCCTGATTCATTCTGTACTCCAAGGCCAAATTTGCCTGTTATGCTAGGTGTCTCCTGACTTCCTACTTTTGCATTCCAGTCCCCTATAATGAAAAAGACATCTTTTTACAGAATCTAAAAAGAAATGATAAAAATGAACTTATTTATGCAACAGAAACAGATTCACAGACTCAGAGGATGAACTTATGGTTGCCAGTGGAGGAAGAATGGAGGGAAGAGATAGGGAGTTTGGGATGGACATGTACACGCTCCTATATTTAAAATGGATAACCAATAAGGACTTATTGTATGGTACAGGGAATTCTGCTCAATGTTGTGTGGTAGCCTAGATGGGAGGGAAGTTTAAGGGAGAGTGAATACAGGTACATGTATGGCTGAGTCCCTTTGCTGTCCACCTGAAACTATCACAACATTGTTAATCGACTGTGTGCTAATATGCTCAGTCGCTTCAGTTGTGTCTGACTCTTTGTGACCCCATGGACTATAGCCCACCAGGCTCCTCTGTTCATGGGATTCTCCAGGCAAGAATACTGGAGTGAGTTGCCTTACCCTTTTTCAGGGGATCTTCCTGACCCAGGGATCGAACCTGCATCTCCTATGTCTCCTGCATTGCAGGTAGATTCTTTACCCACTGAGCCACTTGGGAAGCCTGTTAATTAGCTGCATTCCAATATAAAATTGAAAGTTTTTAAAAATAAATAAAAGCCTGTTGTTATAATAACACAGTAAATTAGTGAAATTTCGGATTGCTTTTTCCCTTCTGTCCATCACTCCTGAGTATTCAGCCATAATACTGTCTGTCCCTAGTTTTAACCTACGTGTAATACCTGGTGAAAATAGAACAGTGAGAGTTGTTCTATTCAGCTGCCACATGGTTTGGTTAAAGATAAAACCCACATTTTCTCCTGTTTACCACAAGAGAGTACCTTCCATTAGTAAGGTGAAAATCTAATAAACCAGGTAAAAACCAAGCAATGCTGAAATGACTCAACCAGCAAGGACATAAACAGACTCACCTCTTCATCTTACTATAGAAAGAGAAATAGCTTTAAAATAGTTTTTACCTGTGTGTTGATCCATTCAAAATTTACTTATAAGTCAAGATAAATGCAATAATATTTATTATTAGATTAATAATAGCTCAACTGGATACTATGAACTTTATACATGACTCCTTATTTTCTTTTTTGATGAAGGAGTATTATTACCTATTTTCAGTCCCCTCGAGATACTCTAAGGATGCATTTTCCAGCTTTCATACCATCCTGCTGTTCTATTCACTCTGTTGCACTAACGGTCCACCCTCATTGAATCCATTTGAAAGACACACAGTGAGGTGAGGTGAGGTGAGACATCAGGATTTCAGCTTATTTTCCCTTCTCATCTAAGGTTTACTAAAACAAAATGAAGCCATGGTCAATAGCTGTATTAAGCAACAATTGTACACTTTGTACAGGGGTACCTAGGGCCATCCTCTTAACTCTAGTAACCGAGTATCTAAAAGCGTCTTTTGCAAAGCACTATATTTAAAGGCTTTGTATTGACACCTAGTAGATGATACTGATGTAGAAAAGGAAGAGTTGGTGTTTCTAACTGCAGAGAAAATAGGAAGCCAACCCCTGTGAACAATGAGTTAGACAAATACCCTTTATGTCATTTATATAAAGCAAGGCAAAAAAAAGTAGGGAAGGAGAAATGTAAATCAGCTGCTTAGATGGTCATGGAAACACCGTGACTGTTAAGGCTAGCTTACAATAAGGATGAAAAATGAGATCACGACTCCATTTATCTTCAAAAATTTCTTTTGCTCTCTTGAACATACAATATCCTGATGCATTTACTTCACAAATATAATGCACTGTTTTTTATCCTCACTCAACAATGTGCTTAAACAGAGTGTGCAGTTAGGGATAGACAGACAGCAATAAGTAGCGATAGAGAGAATGATCTTTTATTCATTTAAAACGTTAAAGAAAAGATGTCTAAGTTTTATGATTATGTTGACTTGAAAATTCTTTTCAGCTATGAAGGAAGGTATTTAAAATGAGAATGCATTCTAAAGTTTTCAAGTGTAATTATACCAAAGAACAATTACATAAAACAAATCTCAACTTCCATATATAAGGAGAGATACCTTTTACTAAGATACTTGGAAAAGAGGCTTTAGCTTCTGCATTGTCTAAGCACTGAAGCTAGGATGCGATGTGATTCATGGGCATAACATTATCCGGAATGAGGCTTCATTATTCTGTATTCTCCTTACACCCTCCCTCGAAGAGACAACAGAATATCCAATAAGGTTGAATCAATAGAAAAGACAAATTAGCGCTGGCGAAATGCTTACTTGCCTTTGTCTCAGACATGGAGTTAAAGTTTCAAGACGCTTACTTTATCTACATTTTGATAAATTCCTTTCACAGCCATATTTTCTACAATTTTGACCTGGTTCTGCATTGTTTTTAAGCTTCAAGAATAGAGTTTGAATCCCATTATTCCAAATTGATTAATCTTTTCTACACTTATTTGAAGAATGTAAGTATCTACTCTGAGTATGAAGTATATATTATTGATGTAATCTAGAATATAGTGATGGGGTCCATTATTATAACTTTATTCTGGAGCAAATTACTATATGGCATGTATAGACATATGTGTTCAAACCAAAAATTTGTCCTATGAATTCTTTGGTTTAGAAATTTCTAGTGATTTAATAATATATTCTTAAGAAGCAGGTTCAAAAACCAGGGTTATATAATTAAAAGAAGATAAAGAACAAAACCATCACTGTTTAGGTCTTTGCTTGGATTAATAAAATATATTTCAAATATTTAAGAGCTTTCAACCTTATTTTAAAAGTAAAATGTGGTGAAATACTTAAACGTTTTCAGAGAATTACATACGTTGGCTGCTTGATACTTTTATCTCTCCACACATTCATTCATTCAATGTTTATTGAATCATTACTACATACTAGGACCCAACAGAAGTTTTAAAAATACCAATTGAATGACATTTTCCATAATCATAAAATATATAGAGACACATTGCTCTTATGTTCCTGTGTCTGTTCATAAAAAATATAAAACATGTATTGATCTACTTAGCCAGCCAAGGAAGTAAGCAGGGTAATAGTGTATGGCTTAGCACTTTTGCTACCTAGAGAGAAAGCTTTGGAGCTGCCACCTCCCTAGGGGAGATGCTGTCACATTTGCCTTTCTGGGAGGGATTAAGAAAGCCAAAGCAGCTGAGACCCATTTTCAAATATAAAACTGGCATGAAAGGCTTTATGTGAATGACTAAAATGCTAAGTTCAAATAAGCTGGAAGAGCCTAAGAAGGGGAGGCATTAGTCTTGGTGTTAAACCAAAGAAAATTGATTAGATCATGAAATTGGCAGGTTTAACTTCTGATCCGGTAAGCCTAGGAAAATGAAAAACAAAGATCTGTACCTTTATTCATCAGTGTTCTTGCATATTATAGCCAGAAGATGATAGGAACTGAAGGCTATATAAGAAATGCCCTAGGCCCAACTAAAATAATCAATATTATGATTTGGGTTAAACAGCTTTCACTTTCCAAAATTTTAGACAATTTTTGGTATATCCTATTTTTGAAATTTAAAAGATGAGATTTTTGCTAAGACAAGGTAGCATTTGTCACTTTCTATCCCTTTGTCATCTCCTACTGGGAGTAGCCCTTCATTGGTTAAGTGACACTTTCAGGAAAAAGTGTCTATATCTTCATACAGAAAAAGAGTTTAATGTCAACTTACAACAGGTTTTTACGTTATATTCTTAGATATCAAAGTATTTTGGCCCTTTGTTTAAATTTGGATTACAGTCAAATGACATTGCAAAAGCCCTAGGAATTTAGTGTGTATGTGTTAGTCCCTCAATCGTGTCCAACTCTTTGCAATCCCATGGACTGTAGTCCACCAGGCTCCTCTGTCCATGGGATTCTCCAGGCAAGAATACTGGGGTGGGTTGTCATTTCCTTCTCCAGGGGATCTTCCCAAAACGGTGATCAAACCCAGGTCTCCCACATTGCAGGCAGATTCTTTACCGGTCTGAGCCACCAGGGAAGCAGGAGTTTAGAGTGGGGTCAAATTACAGTGAAAATAATTAGACAACCTTGTTATACTTCCTGTCTTTCTATAGTCAAGTGATGATAGTAATGATTATTAAATTTCTAGACATACGGAAACACCACCTATGAAACAGCACTTTGATGTTTCTGAGGTATAAATTTCCTAAAACAAATACAGAAACCCAGCAATTATTGTAAGCACTTTCCACCATCACATTGCAGAAGTGTGTAGAATTAGTGAAAATAAAGAGAAACAGTATACTACTTAATAGTGGACAGCCAGAAATGTTTGTTCATGAATGCTTTGCTGATTTTTGTCAAATACAGCCTTTCACCGAACCTAGCTCCAGATTTTACATGGTATGAATGCTATAGAATACAGGTATCATTTTAATGTCACAACTTCAGGTTCTAAATAAAAAGTCATTTCTAAATTACACACATTTCGTTTACTTAGAGAAATTACATTCCAATATTTTTTGAAGGCAGTAATACGTAATTCTCATATTTCCTAAAGTTTTCTTCTGCTAAGAAACCAAAGAAACATTCCTATTCATGAAGGAAATGAAATTATTGGTGCTGGAGGATCTAGAAAACCTACTCTCTCATCTTTTCCCCTATGGGTTCTGATGAACTTGAAGAACAAATAAAGGAGACTAGATGGGGACCAAAAAAAAAATGCTGAATGGATTTAACACTCTCTAGCACTGGCTACATTATAGTACTAGTAAAGTTCCCTAATACTTGTCCTACTCTTTCCCCAAATTTTGACCTTAGGGTCTATCTTGGGAAAGGCTGAAGCTACAGAGTTATCTTAGCCAAACACCCGTGTGGAGCAAAATGGACTATAATACGCTCTGTGACACACCAGAGACCAGGGTGCATGGTGACTTCACCCACCAGTTACTACAAGCCAGTGAATAGCTTTCTAATCCCATCTCACCAACCAATATGTCAATTAGAAAGAAATCAGCCGTAGAGAGAGACATTTCCCCTTCAGTACTGCCCTCCTTTCAGGGTTTAGGGCACAAGCCACTCAAGAAAATCAAAGAAAAGATGACTAAGTATTCCCCCCAAAGCTAATTTTATTAGCGTATTTTAATTAGAAAATTTATTATAGCTATCATATTACTCATGTTTTTATGTTTTCTTGGCTGCACTGCATAGCATGTGGAATCTTATTTCCCCCACCAGGGATCAAACTCACGCCCTCTGCACTGGAAGCAGAGAATGCCAACCACTGGACCACCAGGGAAGTCCATACTCATATTGTTTAAATAAAAGAAACTCTATTATTTTGCCACAGTACTTTCCAAAATTAATAGATCACACAAGATCATCTGGCCATTTTCTCTCTTCCCCAGTGAAAGTCACTAACAATTATTGGCCATCTGTTCTTTTGACTTGATAGAAAGTCATCACAGGATGTGCAAATTGTATCAAGTATATCACTTCACACGTGCATTTGAGTATCTGTCTGGTGAGAACCCTTGTTTGTATAACGGCAGCTGAGATGATTCTGAGGGATACTGGCCCATGTGGTAACACTGGAGGAAGCTTTCTTTCAGGGGTCTTTCATGCATGGATTCACCCACCACATGCCAGGTAGTGTTCAAAGCACTGGGGCAACAGGCTGGGCCCTGTTCTTATAGACATTTTTTTTTTTTAATTATTCTTTGTTCCTCGTGGATTTTTTTGCATCAATTTTAATTTTTATGTATTTTTTGGCCATGTCTCTTAGCATGTGGGATCTTAGTTCCTCGAGCAGGGAATGAGTCCGTACCCCATGCTGTGGAAGCCAAGAGTCTTAGCCACTCTACATGTCACCAGGGACGTCCCCTCCATAGACTCTCATTCTGTAAGGTGGTAACAGTCAATAAGCAAAAGAGATGCACAAGCAAGAGAAGTTTATGTAGTGGTAAGTATGGAAAACACTAAGTCCACTTGATGTAATAGCTGCAGTCAGCTGGAAACAGGAGAAAGGGGAGGAATTTGAAGTAAGTGGTCAAGAAAGGCTCCCTAAGGAGAAATCATTTGGACTGAGAACTACAGTGAAAGGAGCCAGCCAGATCCAAAAGGGAGCACATTACAAGTCATAAGATGCGAAGGTCTAGAAATGAGAAGCTGCAGTTCCAAAGATGCAGCCTATTTTATTCCAAGAAAATTGCTCTATAAGGTGTTACCATACAGTCAAACAGCTTACTGCTTTGTAAATAACACATGGTAAACCAGTGGGAAATGGCAGACGACTAAGGATGAATCCTGTGGTGATGATCCATGATGAGGGATGAATGAGTGAACATATACCCACTCTCTACTAAATGCCAAGCACTAATAATGGTTGTTTCATACTCTGTTCCCTTTGAAGAAATATATTCATTTTTCATTCAGTGAATTTGTTTCGGGTCCCTCTGTGTGCCAGGCGCTCTACATGGCATCTGATTCAATTGTGAACCTGAAAATATTCCCAACAGGGCACTTGTGCTCAATTGAGGGAAGTTGACAATTAAAGAAACAATTGTAAGAAAAAAGAAAGAAAGAAAGAAAGAAACAACTGTGATATAGCTTGATCAGTGCTAGCAAATGAGTAAAATAAGTACTTCAAGTGGACAGGGTATTTCTCTTAGGCTCCCTGGTGAAGAGGGTCAAGAAAATCTTTCGGATGAAGTGACACTTAAACAAGGTTTTACAGATGTGCTGGAAATAGCCAGGCTGCATGCCTAGAGAAAAGAGGTTAGGAAATTATAAGTTCTTCTCCAGGTCTGGAGCCATAGAAGGTAAGAAAAACTGCTAAGAGATAAGACTGCAGGATCAGCAGTAGCAGATCAAGCAGAGCCCTATATGCTGAGCAAAGGCTTTATGTGGAAGCAACAGGGAGCCACTAAAGAGCTTTAAGCAGGGGATTGACAGACTTGTGAGTTTTTCAAAAATATCTCTAGCTTCAGTGTGGAGATTCCAAGGTGGGGAGGAAGAGAAGCAGGTTGAACACAAAGTGAACATCACCCATTCAAGTACTTTGCTATGAAAACTTGAAAACCTCCATAGAGCTGGATTTCTGCCCAATCTCACAGTGCATTGCTTTAAATGAGCTTAAACCTGACTTATAAATTTCACTCACATTTTTAATACTCACGTGGTGAATTTAATCACATGAGGTTGCATTGTATCACTTACTTCAAGTATTTTTGAAATATGCATTTTTCGCTGAGTCAGCACAGCCATATCGCTTAGCTCAGGAAAACATGTCAATCCTTATGCCCCTCAAAACTGCCATTAACACACATGGTATCAGATTTTTCTAAGTGATAAAAAATTAAATCATAACTCTTTGCAATGTATTCTAATCAGCTACTCCATTAACTTTTTTCAAATGGTGATCAATTTGGCTCCAAATGAACAGCTTCATATTCAGCTGGCTCCATGAAATCTATGAATGCAATTACGATTACAAGTTATAATTATATTACTTTCAAAAGTCACTTACAGCAATTGAACAAACTAAGGAGAAGAGATTCTTGTGTGACAGTGCAATTAAACAATATGAACTGTAAGACTCTACTTCATATTCAAAATTTTAGCTTTGATGTATTTTCTGAAAAATGATATTTTGGAACAAATGCAGACATTGTTCAGGTTGAGATTTTATGACTTTAAATTATGGGCCACCAAGCAAAATCATCAAATAATACATTATACTTCATTATATGCCAAATCAAATACATCTCGAAAAAAGAGAAATCTCTTTCAATAGGGAGGCAGGTGGAAATGTCTGCAGCAGAAAGACTGCTTGGGAAAAGCTAATTATAATTTTACGACACCTACTATGTGCTGATGCTGAAGGTGAAGGTCCAATACTTTAGCCACCTGATGCAAAGAACTGACTCATTGGAAAAGACCCTGATGCTGGGAAAGATTGAAGGCAGGAGGAGAAGGGGACGACAGAGGTTGAGATGTTTGGATGGCATCACTGACTCAATGGACATGAGTTTGAGCAAGCTCCAGGAGCTGGTGATGGACAGGGAAGCCTGGCATGCTGCAGTCCTCGGGGTCACAGAGTCAGACACAACTGAGCAACTAAACTTAACTATGTGCCAGCCACTGCACTCTTAACTGTATATATTTTGACCTGTATCATCTATTTCACCTGAATACCTGATAGAAGAACCCATCTTCCTCAGATCAGAATTCATCCATTTCAGGTAGTTATAAAAGAGACTACAACACTATTTCAATTATCCATTGCTACATAATACAGCATTCTCAAACTTTAGGAGCTTAAAAGAGCAACCACCATTAATTATCTTTCGTGATTCTCTGCACTGAGCAGGCAGTTCCACCTCTGTGGTGATGCGTAAGGTACAGGGCTAGTTGAAAGGTCTACAATGGCCGTGCTTACAGGGCAGGGAGCTGGTGTTGGCTGCCAGCTGGGAGGTCAGATAGGAATGTTGGCTTGAGGCCTTGATTCTTCTATGTGGAGGCCTCCCTATTTGGTTGCTTGGACTTTCCCACAGTACAGAAATTGTGTTTCAAGAGGGGGAATTCAAAGAGTGAGCATTCCAAGAATATAAACACACAAAGCAACACTTTAGGGATAGGTAGTATATTGCTCCCTATAAAGATACCCTTGCTCTAATCCTGCAAACCTGTGAATATGTTATCTTACATTGAAACAGAGATGGTGCATATGTGATTAAGTTAGGGTGAGGTGGGAGAATTGGCCTGGCTTATCCTAATGGTCCTAATGTAATCACGAGTCTATAAGAAGGAAGCAAGAGTAAGGGAAAATTGATAATGTTATATTGATGTCTTTGAAGGGGCAGGAAGGGGCCATAAGCCAAGGAATACAGGGACCTTTAGATCTGGACAAGGCAAAGAGATAGATACTCCCCTAGAGCCTCTAGAAGGAATGCGGTCCTGCTGAGATCTTGACTTTTGGCCCAGTGAGACTTCTGATCTATGAAATTATGTCTGTTTTGTTTCAAGCCAGTAAATTTGTGTAATTTGTTTAAAAGTCAGGAAACAAATACATTTGTCAAGTTTCTGTTGTTATTACACTAGTTAATATCCAGTGGCTAAAGCCCAAAGTCACTGGACCAAATTCATGGAGGCATGATTCATTGTAACAGTCCACTACCAAAGTCACAATCCAATACAAATACCATTTTCTTCTGAATGTTTTCTGATTTAGTTTTCCATTGATACTGTGACAAATTGCCACAAACTTAGTGACTTAGCAACAGCACAAATTCATTATCTCAGTTGCTGTAGGGCACAAGCCTGCCATGTGGTTCACCAAGCTAAAATCAAGATGAGGGCAAGGCTGCACTCCTTACCCAGAGGTCTGGGGAAGAATCAGGTTCCAAGCTCATTCATGTTGTTGGCTGAATTCACTTCCTTGGGGTTATAAGACTAAGGTCCCCATTTCCCTACAGGCTGTCAATGAGGCATGGTCCTAGCTCTATAAGCTTCTTTTCAGCCCTCACATGTGACCCCTGACATCTTAAATGACCAGCAGTGCATAGACTCCTTCTCACACTTGTAATTCTCTGGCTTTTCCTTCTGCTACATCTTCCTCCAGCTGGAGAAAGTTCTCTGCTTTTAATGGATCTTGTAATTAGACTGGCCCCACTACAATCATCTCCCCATCTTAATATCTATAACCTGAGTTACCTCTGAAAAGCTCTTTTTTTGCCATGAAACAGCATATTCACAGGTTCCAGAGATTAGGGCACGGACATGTTCAAGGTCATTATTCTGCCTACCACAGTTATCAGCAACCAGAATCTTCATGCCAAAGAGAGGTTAGAAGTGCAGCATTGATCTACTTTGTGCTCTGTCCAGAAAAAAAAGCCCTCAAAGGCACAATTAGCACAGATAAACTCATCATCATTCTGCTGTTCACTGGCTCTAACAGCATCTCCAGGAGACAATTTATGTGAGACGTTAACTCCTCCAAAATTAGTCACAGTTGGGTATTTCATAACTAGCTCTGCTCTATCATTAAGGGGAAAGGCTTCTCAAAAGAGCAACAATGCTGTTTTCTGCAACAACCACATAGACTGTCCCTCCAATGAAGAGGGACGACAACTCAAAAATCAATTGGTTCAAGCTGATCTCATAACATCCTATGGCAGACTGTGTACCTACAGTGATGGTTGCATCTTCACACTGCTCTTTATTCTCCAAGGATTTGGACCTTCTGTTCAGTATTCTGAATCTACTAGTGGCTTCTTTATTTTTTTTTTCTTTACTTAAAACAACAGAAAATTATTCTCTTACAGTTCTAGAGGCCAAAAGTTTTGAAATCAAGGTGTCAGAAGGACCCTGCTAAGAGGTCCTAAGAGGTAGAGTCGTTCTGTACCCCTCACTGTACAATCCTTGGCTCCCCCAGGTTTGTAGCGGCTCCACTCTGGTCTCTGCCTCCCTTGTCACATAGCCTTCTTTCCTGTGCATCTCTCTGTCTCTGAGCCTTCACATGGCGTCTTCCTCTTCGTATATGGACTCCAGTCATATTAGATTAAGGGCCCACCCTGGTGACTTTATTTTAATTTGGCTACAACTGTAAGAATCTATTTCCAAATAAGGTCATATTCACAGATACCTGGGCTTAAACTTCAGCATATCTTTTTGGAAGACACAGTTCAACCTATGACAAGTCTTATTCATTTTTCAAAGCTCTATCTAATACCCTTGGGAAACATACCTGCCACTGGGTGGCTTTTTTATTGATAAAAGTAATGTAATTAGAGCATCTGGGATGAGTGAGATTATCCTATGTTATACACATGAGAAATGTCTCTTACTTATAGATACATAGACTATATCTTACTTATACATATATACAAAGAGGGATAAGTAGGTAGAAGCAATAACTATACTTTTAAAAAATCCAAATGCCTTACTGATTCATTTCAAAATACTCTTAAAAATCATATTGGAGATTTAAGGACAGTCTTGAAAAACAAAGCCATAAGAATTAAGCTAAGGAATGTTGAAATAGCCCAAGTTAGTGGTGAGTGTTTTATCCTAACATTTTTATTAATTGTTATTCAATTAGAAGAGAAATATATGACTGAGCTGGAAGGAAAGAACACTTAACACTCACTTCGTATCCATGATTGCAAATTTAAATTCTGTTCCTCCAGGGAAAATTTCAGGATGCTTCCCCTGCCACCACCAATGACAGAGATGGCTTGGGACACTTTAGAACCACCTAGAAGAAGTAAGTTCAGAAGTTTTTAGTCTAACTTCATACAGTGAGGTTGAAGAGAGCCTCCTTCTGGTCAACTAAATAGAAGAGAATTTTGTTTTGCACGGAAAGTTCTTTACGTATTTTAAAGTTGAAATTGCAACCAGCTTCTCTTATTGAAAAAGTTTCTGCAGTATTAATAGAAGAAAAGCAGTGAAAATGATCACACTGTGCTACCTCAGCAGAAATGTGCCCAAACATAAATTTACTTCAAAGTGAAGAAAATTCTGCACTGTTTCAATTACCAGATAATCATTTCACACAACAGTCAAATTCCAAAGAAAACACAGCCTACACATATGTTCTCAAATTATGGGTAGATTTGGGACAAATCTTATAAGCTAGATGACTTGAAAGTGAATTTTTTAAATGACACTTTCTGTATTCAAATATTCATTAATTTGATGTAGCCTAGATGTAGAGTTCTAATGGGTTTTTTAAAAATACGAAATGCCTCACAAATCTGCATGTCATCTTTGCACAAGGGCCATGCTACTCTTCAATGTAATATATATTCCAATTTTAGTATATGTACTGCTGAAGCGAGCACTAGATTTCTAATATTTATTATAATAAATGTACTATAGGAGCATAAATCCTGGTTTATATATTTTAATTTGTAAATATATCAGTTTGATGAATGGAGTCATTTTTCTTTCCAGTCACATTAAATTACTTCCATAGCCAAATCCCTGGGGTAAGTTATGAGCTCATTCAGGAAATAGCCTGCCAAGAGAAGATTTGGCACACAGTAGGCAGTCAATAAATACTAGAAATAACATGAATTCTATTAAGGCATCCATAGTATAGATTTTCAACCACATGTAAACTCTCCAGTTGAAATGTTAAGAGCAGTCATTAGCCTCTTATCCAACACACCTGAGAGTTGCTTCCCTTTCCATTAATTGAAATGGTTTCTGGAGACACACATTAATTAGTAATAATCTAGCTTCCTGTGCAAGTAAGCAGTGCTTCCACCAATGCACTCTGAGACCATAGAATAATGATTTTAGAGTCACTGCATTCCTTGTTCCCTCAGTTTATGTTGATATTGAATTACATGTCATAATAGAAATAATCACTTATCAAGAATAATCAGGGAGGGTGAGGTTCAGATGAGTCCTTTCCCATCATCTTGGAAGGCTTCCTAAATTCTCATTCATAGCTATTGAATGCCATGGGGGAGGAGGGGTGTTTCCTGTACTAGGCATTGAGTATACAGATGGGAAAAGATGTGATTCCTGTCCTCAAGAAGCTTCTAATCTAGTAAACAGAAGTTTAAGCTCATAAGTACAACAAAACATTACACTAATTGCTGAGAGAAAGAATGAAAATATCAATAAGGGGCCTTCCTGGTGGGCCAGTAGCTAAGACTCTGCGTTCCCAATGCAGGGGGCTGGCTTCCGTCCCTGGGAGGGGAACTAGACCCTACAGGCTGCAATGAAGATCAAAGATCCTGTGTGCAGCAACTAAGACCCAACCAAGTAAATAAATAATATAAATATTACACACAGACACACACAGATGAGGAAGCTGTCAGTTCAGAGTTAGATCTAGGTGAGGAAAGCTGGAAAAAGCATTCCCATCATACCTGAGCACATCAGTTCCCTATTGTAAAAGGCATCTAAATGCTCCATCTTCCTGTGAGAGCTGTAGGAAATATACAGCATACTAACGCATATATATGGAATTTGAAAGATGGTAACAATAACCCTATATGCGAGACAGAAAAAGAGACACAGATGCATAGAACAGTCTTTTGGACTCTGTGGAAGAAGGTGAGGGTGGGACGATCTGAGGGAATAGCAATGAAACATGTATATTATCATATGTGAAACAGAACGCCAGTCCAGGTTCGATGCATGAGACAAGTGCTCAGGGCTGGTGCACTGGGATGACCCAGAGGGATGGGGTGTGGAGGGAGGTGGGAAGGGGGTTCAGGATGGGGAACGCATGTACACCCATGGCTGATTCATGTCAATGTATGGCAAAAACCACTACAATATTGTAAAGTAATTAGCCTCCAACTAAAGTAAATAAATTAATTTTTAAAAAAATAAAAGAAAATAGAAAAAAAAAAGAAAATTAAATGCAGGAAAAGAAGGCCTGGGAAAACTTGACAAGAACTCATGATCAAAGCGTGGTCTGCAATAAGCCATTCCTTAACCAACAGGCATAAACTTTCAGAAGCCGGCAGCAAATAGAAGAGTCTAAGTTCCTACTGGGTGTTGCATGTGGGCATCACATGCTGCTGCTGCTAAGTCACGACTCTGTGCGACCCTATAGACGGCAGCCCACCAGGTTCCCCCGTCCCTGGGATTCTCCAGGCAAGAACACTGGAGTGGGTTGCCATTTCCTTCTCTAATGCATGAAAGTGAATCGCTCAGTCACATCACTATAAACATGTGATATACTGCCTTACACTGTAGATAGTTTTTCACTTTGGTTTTCATTCACCAGCCCTAGAAATAATCAAGGGCTTGGGCCCCTGACTTACCAGGTTCAAAACCTCCTATTTTCCCCAGCTAGTTCTCTAAAAAGAGTTGTATGTCCTACAGAAAAAAAGGACTTTTGAAGGTATGTTTAAAAGTCCCAATTACCTGAGTTCCAGGGGCCAGTGAGCTCCCTGTCTCACTCTCGCCTCCCTGAAGGCCTTCCCCAGCCAGTTCTGACCGCTAGCATGTCACCCCTAGCATGGAGTATGTCTCACACTTCTTTCTTGGTACCCTCCGTAGCTCCTGCCAAAGTGCCCTGCAGGTAGCTCATCTGATGATTGATAATAATGATGATGATAACAAGCACAGAAACTCTCCCAAGATGCCCAGAATGGTAAAATCTCAAAATGTTTCCATGTGTTAGAAGTTCTGCAAAAAGTGCAATTGGTTGACAGGTTGTCCTATTAAATACATTCTGCGCATTTTCTATTCCCATCCTCTCTTCCCTGCAGTATTGTAGATGAGAGCGGTTAGGCTGACATATGCCTTCTTCATTTACACTGCCCATGAAGAAACATGCTCCTGTTGGTGCCAAATAAGCCTTTTTATCCGCTTAACATAAGTCAGCATATGGAGCAGACCTACCTGAGGCCTGCCTGGGTGAAGTCCAAGTCATTGTGAGACCTTATGTCCAATTTATCTAGGCTTCTGATTTACCAAGGAATATCCCAAGGAGCCACCACAGATGCCAGGCCTGTGTTAGTAAAATGAGACACAAGCGCCCGAACCTGTGTCCAGTAAGCAGAGGGAAATCTTTGATCTCCCTGGGCAAGTCACACTTCTGTTGCTTCTAGTCCTTTTTGGACCTGTAAAGCTCCTACTTGTCACAATAGCACTTATTTGGAAAATTAAGGGACAAAGGGCTTGTTTGCTTTAATAAAAGCAAAGAACAAGCTCAATTGTTCATGGGAAATTTCATTTGACTCCTGGGTCAGTGGTTTAATTTTGCGTATGTTCTCATACATGTAACTGCTGTGTTTTGTGAGACAATCATCTTGTAAACCAAATGTGTTGGCAAAGGAAAATAAGTCTGTGGCACCCAAGACACGAGGGGAGCTGGCAGACACGGAGAGCACCTGATGTGCTCTCCTCCCCAACCTCATGGCCACCCAGCAGAAAAGGAGCACCCTCCCTCCAACACTCTCCTTGTGAGTGGTGAGCCCTTCCACTGACCTTTACCTTCTGGGTAAATTTTCATATCGAGAAGCAGCAGCTGGAAGTAACACCAGCACTCATCTCAGTGCTGTTGCGCTGAAGAAGAATGTTTATGACTCAGTAATCAGTCTCTCATCGTTCCTGCACGTGTTCACGCTCAGTTGCTTCAGTTGTGTCAGACGTCAGAGGCAAATTGAGTAAACACAAATTAAATGGAGAAATTCTCTGGTGTGTGCATGTGTATATATGCGTGTGTGTGCACACACATGAGCACATGCATGAGTTCACATGCCTTGTTTCCAAGAAGCCAAGACCCACATCAGTTCATCTCAGTTCAGTCATTCAGTCGTGTCCGACTCTTTGCGACCCCATGGACTGCAGCATGCCAGGCCTCCCTGTCCATCACCAACTCCCAGAGTTGACTCAAACTCATGAGTCAGTGATACCATCCAGCCATCTCATCCTCTGTCGTCCCCTTCTCCTCCCACTTTCAATCAATCTTTCCCAGAATCAGGGTCTTTTCAAATGAGCCAATTCTTCACATCAGGTGGCCAAAGTATTGGAGTTTCAGACCCACATAGCAAAATATATTTATGGCAACTTTAGAGCCTTGTACATTTGCCTCAACCTTACCAGGGCTGGAAAATCCAAAAGTGCAGACAATCTCCATCTGAAGTTACTGCTATTAAATGTAAGTTGGTGTTACCATGAAATTGACTCAACACAGCCTCTTTGTGTTCTGTAAGCAATCCTGACACTGGGGTTCCTATTGATAAGACTGGAGCTATGCCTGGAGTTACCACTTGTGATTAGCACCTACCAGATGACAGTGTACTAAGCATATTATCTCTAACCCTTTTCCCATACTGCTGAAATCTTACAGGACATAAATACTTATCCTTGTTTTACAGATCAGGAAATTGAACATCAGAGAACTTAAAAAGTGGGAAAATATCACACATGAACATAAATTAGTCCGAATCCATGGTGAAGCTTTTCCTACACACACATAGCCACTGATTTATACACCTAGGACTACAGCACAGACTGCCAACTGCCAATACAACAATATTGCTATATTGCTTGGATTAAATGAATGAACAAATGAAAGAGTGACAACCTCTTTGACAGCAGCCAACCATCCCTGATTTGGTCCTCTCAGTTCACTTGTGTATATTCATGAGACTCTGAGAGAATCACTTCCCTGCATGGGGGACAACACCACCATCACTCTTTAGGGCTACTACTACTCAACCTTATTTCCAAGAAATATTGCTTTTCTGGGTGGTTAATACTCAAGTATTAACTAGTATTATAGTGAAAAGTGCTATACCTCTGGCTTCACAGCTAGAAGCAGACACAGTCAGTCACTTACCCAGTCTGCTGGCTAGGACAAGAAGACATCCCTCCTCCACCTGAGATATCAAGATGCTAGGGATAAAGTTTATGAAACATCAGCCACTTTTATGAAAAATCTACTGCTCATCACACAGTCATTCGTTCATTCAACAAATATTTACTGAGGGACCGGTCCATGCCAGGCACTGTATAATGGGCTAGACTTGGCAAGTACAAGATAGAACCCACCTTCGAAACACTCACAGTATTAGGGAGAAAGTCAAAGTGTTAGTTAGTCACTCAGCTGTGTCCAACTCTTTGCAACCCCATGGACTGTAGCCCACCAGGTGTCTCTGTTCATGAGATTTTCCAGACAAGAATACTGGAATGGATTGCCATTTCCTTCTCCAGGGTATATTCCCAACCCAGGAATTGAACCTGCATCTCTTGCATTGCAGGTAGATTCATTACCGTCTGAGCCACCAGGGAAGCCCAATATTAGGGAGAGAGACTTTCAAAAAAATGATTCCTATGCAAAGTGATAAAAGCTAGTACTGGAACAAGCAAGAGATTACTGGACACAGAGCAAGGACTACCTCTGGTCGTGGAGTGCTTCAAATAATTTCCAGAAGAAAAACATCATCCAGACAGAGTCCTAAAGAACAAATTATGGTGAGCCTGGCCATTGAAAGGAGGTGGTTAGGAGGTTTACGGGCAGAAAGGACAGAATGTACATGGACCTAGAAGTGAAAGAAAGCCTACGTGTCCCCAAATCTGCAAGCTCTTCTGTGTTATGTGAGGGGGAATGGGGGAGAAAATAATGACATTGGAAAACTAAAAACAACTTGTTTTGACCTTCAAGTGGTGAAGGTCCTGGTGAGAAATGTTAGGACTCCATCGTGGAGGGAACAGTTTCCCTAAACAGATAGTTTAGGATCTACTCTTAGTCATCCAAGCAGAGTCTCAGGGAGCCAGAACATTGCTCACCTGACCCATTTGGGAGCAAAACATGACACTTGTAAGGTTTGTCCCCATGAGCTCCTCATTCAGCCCTAAAGAGTGATGGTGGTGTTGTCCCCCATGCAGGGAAGTGATTCTCTCAGAGTCTCATGAATATACACAAGTGAACTGAAAGGACCAAATCAGGAGATGGTTGGCTGCTGTCAAAGAGGTTTTCACTCTTTCATTTGTCCATTCATTTAATCCAAGCAATACAGCAATATTGTTGTATTGGCAGTTGGCAGTCTGTGCTTGTTGAGTCAAGTGTGACCTACCATCCCTTCTTGTAAATGAAGTTTTATTGGGACATAGCTATGTCTGTTCATTTATGTATTCTCTGCGACTGCTTTCAAACTATTAGAGCAGAGGTAAATTGTAGTAACAGAACCAAGGGTATATACCCGTGAGACAATCACATATATTTAAAGACACAGAACTAAGTGGAGCACTGAGGGGGAAAGGTATATGTAGAAAGTAGCTCAGTTCAGTTCAGTTCAGTTGTTCAGTTGTGTCTGACTCTTTGCCACCCCATGGACTACAGCACACCAGGTTTCCCTGTCCATCACCAACTCCTGGAGCTTGCTCAAACTCATGTCCATCGAGTCAGTGATGCCATACAACCATTTCATCCTCTGTCATCCCCTTCTCATCCTGCCTTCAATCTGTCCCAGCATCAGGGTCTTTTCCAATGAGTCAGTTCTTCACATCAAGTGGCCAAAGTATTGGAGTGTCAGCTTCAGCACCAGTCCTTCAAATCCTATTGAGGTTTGCGGGTATAAATCTAAGGTTAGGGCAGTAAGCATTGCTGCATTTTTCCAGATATATACAGTTGTATTGATACAGAGGTGAAATAAGAAGAAAGTTGAATTTACTGAGGGTTGGAATTTTGCCAGGCAAAAACAGAAGACGTGGGGCAAGGGAGCTGAATCAATGTACATGAAAACCACTTAACAAAAGACCAAGAAATCTTAACTAGGTAAAGATGGATGTTTGCCAGTGGGACAACAGGAAGGTCAATGGACTGGAGTTCCTAAATGTGCCCAAGAATTACTGGAGTGGAATCATTTTCTGCTTATTCACTTACCCCAGAGTAGGTGAACTGGAGAGATAAGGAGAGGTGGTCAAAGAATAGACAGGACAGTGATGTGAGAAATTTAGTAAACTAATGACTAAAATCCTTAGTGCATGGGGGGAAGTAATGGAGAAGAAAGTAGATCGCTGTAAAAGGTGGGGGGCAGGGCAAAGTGGTGTGCCTAATCCCATGTGCTTCAAAGAACCAGAGGGAGCAGAGAGAAAGTGGAATTAAGTGTATAAAAGCAGTCTGAGGGCAAAGGTGGGCACTGCCCCTAAATAATTTCAGCCAGGGATAAGCAACTAAGAGAGAAATACTTACACAGTAGAGGCTAAATGTAAATAATGTAAAGAGTATTAGTATTAGGGTAATACTAGATGTTGTAAGACATAGATAAAACCCCAAAATTCAGGGGCTTAACTTAATAGAAGTTTATTTCTTGCTCAATAAACTCAATAGAAGTTTATCTCTTGGAAGAGGAAGGACTCTTTTCAGTGTAGATATTCAAACACTCAAGCAAGTTGAGGGAGGCTTTCTCATTTGCAATATGCGGTTTCTAAAGCTGTCGGGGGTGTTGACATGAAGAGAGTAAGAGAGAGGGAGAAAAGCGTTGCATTATGGGCCAAGCCTGGAAGTGGCCAACGTCACTTTCTCCTAGTTAGTAATCTGCGTGGGAATGCAGTCTGTATTTTGTGCTGAGATACAAAGGGAAATAAATTCGATTCCTTGCAGTGGAAATCTAAGCAACAGTTTAAGCAGTATACTTTGGTGGAACTTTATCAGAAAAAAAGAAACCACAGTATAATTTTTAAAAATCATGGACTCAGAAGAATTTGATTTAAAAACCTAGCTTTGTCAAACACGTGACCTTAAACAGGTCATAGAAACCTATTAATCCTTATTCATAAAATTGGGATAAACAACAGTTCCCCTGCTTTAAAGGGTACGAGAAAATGCCAAACTGAAATATGTACTAAAAACATAGAAAATGTCTTATGAACTCTGAAGTACTGCATTTTTGTTGTTCAGTCACTCACTCATGTCTGACTCTTTGTGACCCCATGGACTACAGCACACGAGGCTTCCCTGTCCTTCACCATCTCCCGGAGCTTGCTCAAATTCATGTCTATTGACTTGATGATACCATTCAACCATCTCATCCTCTGTTGTCCCCTTCTCCTCCTGCCTTCAATCTTTCCCAGCATCAGGGTCTTTTCTAATGAGTCAGATTTTCACATCAGATGGCCAAAGTATTGGAACTCCAGTTTCAACATCAGTCCTTCCAATGATATTCACAGTTGATTTCCTTTAAGATTGACCAGTTTGATCTCCTTGCAGTCCAAGGGACTCTCAAGAGTCTTCTCCAACACCACAATTTGAAAGCATCAGTTCTTCAGCACATAGACTTCTTTATGGTCCAACTCTCACATCTGTAGATGACTACAGGAAAAACTATAGCTTTGACTAGAAGGACTTTTGTCTGCAAAGTGATGTCTCTGCTTTTTAACATGCTGTCTAGGTTGGTCATAGCTTTTCTTTCAAGGAACAAGTGTCTTTTAATTTCATGGCTGCAGTTACCATCCACAGTGATTTTGGAGCCCCTGAAAATAAATTTGCCACTGTTCCCACTTTTTCCCCATCTATTTGCCATGATGTGATGGGATCAAATGCCATGATCTTGGTTTTCTGAATGTTGAGTTTTAAGCCAACTTTTTCACTCTCCCCTTTCTCCCTCATCAAGAGGCTCTTTAGTTCCTCTTCCCTTTCTGCCATTAGAGTGGTGTCATCTGCATATCTAAGGTTGTTGATATTTCTCTTCTGCCTATCTCATAATATTGAGACCCAAGTTGTGGTTTATATCCTGCTTTTGCCCTCTGATACATCTACAAAACACAGATCTATTCCTGTTAACACCTGTGCCTTTATACACAGTGACCCAGGTGGCCTGCTCCATTTCTGTTCACTTTTGAAGGACCTCTGCATACAGTTGTACAGAGCATGTACTGCATAACCCTACAGGCCATTGTTCATATAGTTGCCCAAGTTATTATTATAATGTTCTAGAAGATGGCAGCAAAGCATTTTGCTCTATAAAGATAATATTCTGTCAGGGAGAAGCTACGTGTCTTAAGAAAGAAGCCCCTTTTCCTAACCCACACTAAGGTGGCAAAGAGGCTTGTGGTGATTCTTCATTTGGGATCTGTTCCTGCCCAAATGTGAAGGAGAGTTGCACATGTTGTCCAGTAAGATTAAGCACAAATCTAAAGAAGAGACTGTACCTGAAAGAACCAGAGCTGTAGAGCCTTGTCTCTTTGCAAGTCATAGATAAAAAATATTTACTGTTACTTAAGATGGGCTCAATAAAGGACAGAAATGGTATGGACCTAACAGAAGCAGAAGATATTAAGAAGAGGTGGCAAGAATACACAGAAGAACTGTACAAAAAAGATCTTCATGACCCAGATAATCACAATGGTGTGATCACCAACCTAGAGCCAGACATCCTGGAATGTGAAGTCAAGTGGGCCTTAGAAAGCATCGCTATGAACAAAGCTAGTGGAGGTGATGAAATTCTAGTTGAGCTATTTCAAATCCTGAAAGATGATACTGTGAAAGTGCTGCATTCGATATGTCAGCAAATTTGGAAAACTCAGCAGTGGCCACAGGACTGGAAAAGGTCAGTTTTCATCCCAATCCCAAAGAAAGGCAATGCCAAAGAATGCTCAAACTACCGCACAACTGCACTCATCTCACATGCTAGTAAAGTAATGCTCAAAATTCTCCAAGCCAGGCTTCAGCAATACGTGAACCGTGAACTTCCAGATGTTCAAGCTGGTTTTAGAAAAGGCAGAGGAACCAGAGATCAAATTGCTAATATCCGCTGGATCATCGAGAAAACAAGAGAGTTCCAGAAAAACGTCTATTTCTGCTTTATTGACTATGCCAAAGTCTTTGACTGTGTGGATCACAATAAACTGTGGACAATTCTGAAAGAGATGGGAATACCAGACCATCTGACCTGTCTCTTGAGAAACCTGTATGCAGGTCAGGAAGCAACAGTTAGAACTGGACATGGAACAACAGACTGGTTCCAAATAGGAAAAGGAGTACGTCAAGGCTGTATATTGTCACCCTGCTTATTTAACTTATATGCAGAGTACATCATGAGAAACGCTGGGCTGGAAGAAACACAAGCTGGAATCAAGATTGTCGGGAGAAATATCAATAACCTCAGATATGCAGATGACACCACCCTTATGGCAGAAAGTGAAGAACTAAAGAGCCTCTTGATGAAAGTGAAAGAGGAGAGTGAAAAAGTTGGCTTAAAGCTCAGCGTTCAGAAAACTAAGATCATGGCATCAGGTCCCATCACTTCATGGGAAATAGATGGGGAAAAAGTAGAAGCAGTGTCAGACTTTATTTTGGGGGGCTTCAAAATCACTGCTGATGGTGATTGCAGCCATGAAATTAAAAGATGCTTACTCCTTGGAAGGAAGGCTATGGCCAACCTAGATAGCATATTTAAAAGCAGAGACATTACTTTGCCAACAAAAGTCCATCTAGTCAAGGCTATGGTTTTTCCAGGGGTCATGTATGGATGTGAGAGTTGGACGGTGAAGAAAGCTGAGTGCCCTTCCTATAATGGCCTTCAATAAGCACCTGCTGTTTTAACTCAGCTGTGTCACAGTAGGCACCATCAGATTTGGAGAGCTGAGGCTGAATCTGAAGTCAATAGAAAGGCTAGTGTGGGAAATAAAAGTAAAAGTCATCAGAAAAGGCACAATGGGCTGTCAAGGACAACTAAGCTGATGGTGGCCACTTTCATTTGCTTATCCTTTTATTCAATAAAATATTGTTGAGTTCCCATGTCTAAGACATCATACTTATTCTGTGAGATACAAGTTTGACACAGTATCTGCCTGTAAGAATTTATCATCTTATAGTATCTGACTCTTTCTTCCAAGAAAAGTTGGAGGAAAAGGGCCAGCCAGGTTGGATCATGTCAACCTAGGTTTTGGGAGGTGAAAGCCAGGTACAGTAGCAATTCAAGGACAGAAACATGTGCTAAAATATGTGCAAGGAAAAAAATAAAGTAACAATATGAGAAATTAAATTTGTCATCAGGTACAAGAAGCAAGCACAAATGCCAATACATGAAATGAAGACAAAGGTAAGGTAAATGCACTAATGCAGCAAGAATTAAGAAACAAGATATGTATTAGTCATATACTAGTATGTCTAGACTAGACAAAATTGAAAAGGATGTTGGCCATTGTCAGAAACAGTGCACCCCAAATTCTCCCTTCATGGGTTCATTTCCAGTTACAATAGGTGGATTCACCAGGGGTAAATGCAGAGCAGGCAAGTAGGGTAAATCTACAAGCAATCAAATTAAAAGTACTAAGTCCCATTAGGAAGGAGCAAAATAATATGAAACTACACAGAAGACAACAAAAAAGGTAGCAGCACAGATGCTGATGTCCGAGTACCTAGGTTCAGATCTCAAGTATGATAGTTATTTGCTATGTGACCTTGGATGAGATAAGGATATTCCTCTGTTTTCTTATCTGTAAAATAGGAACAATATTATGCCTGCCTTACAGGAGATGTTTCAAGGATGAAATTAGTTAATATATGGGAAAGCTTGAGGAGAGTGCCTAGCACAGGATAAGCTGTGTGTTAGTGTTAGGTGTTGTGACTTAAATGCAGGAGGAATCATCTCGGGCTGTGAAGGAAAACTTACTTTGTACAAGAAGTGGCATTTGATTTTGCTTCTGAATTACAGAGACAACTTGAATATACAGGATGGGAATGTGGGTACAAGTTCAAAGTGGCATGAATGCTCAAACTGTGTTTAGAAGCATAGATATAGATACAGGCTATGTGCCAGAGAATAATAGGAGATAGGCCTGGAAAGGTGATTTGCAGCCAGCTAAGTTGAATGTCAGGCCAAGGGGCCTACCTCACTCAGAAAGCAATGGAGAGTCATCACGGGCTTCTGAACAGGGAAGCAGTTTGCTCAGAGCAGTAAGATGCATCTGGTAGCCGTTGACAGCATGGACTATGGAGTGAAGACACTGGGAGCACTGTGTCAGGGAAGGGGCCAAACTTCCCAGGTGAGGTATTAAGAATCAGAGAAAAACAGATGGGTACAAAGGACAGCACTAAAGCCGTGCAAAGCAGAGAGTTGTAAGAAAAGTGCCCTTGAAAAGAGATTAACACAGAAAGTACATACTGCATGTTCTAAAGTGAAAATGGAGAATTGGAATCCCTATTCATCATATTTTTCTCTACCTGGATTGTTCATTTCTATGAAAATTCCTTAAAAAAGAATTCAGATTCCTCCAAAATACTGTCTTAACCTGAGTCTCCAACCTTCTCTCTCTCCTGCCCCAACAGCATACCTTGGGCTACTGTCAAATTGTATTAATTGTTACTCCTGCTCAGTGAACATATTGTAAATCATAAGGCAATGTGAAAACCTAAGGTCTTACTTACTCTTTTCTTCACTTTTGGCATTGGCTCACCCAGGTTTCTCTCCCTGGAAGAATCTTCTCCTCTCCAAGAACCAAATTCCCATGTACCCTTCGAGGCCCATCTGAAACTCTGCTTTCACATGAAGCTTTCCTCAGCCTTCCAGCAGAAAATGATTACTCTTTATCTATACTTTCAAAGCACTTGATATATTACCCTCACAACACTATAGTTTAATGCAAACAAATTATATTATTAATAATTGCTATAATTTAATAACGATAACATGTTTGTGGACATGGCATTACTAACAACTTTTTTCAATGCAATATTGCTAGAGAGCTTACAAAGCCATTTTTTTAAATCTATGCATAGGATAGCGGTGTTGGAGAAGCCTCTTGAGAGTCCCTTGGACTGCAAAGAGATCCAACCAGTCCATCCTAAAGGAAATCAGTCCTGAATGTTCATTGGAAGGACTGATGTTGAAACTGAAACTCCAATACTTTGGCCACCTGATGCAAAGAACTGACTCATTTGAAAAGACCCTGATGCTGGGAAAGATTGAAGGCAGGAGGAGAAGGGGACGACAGAGAATGAGATGTTTGGATGGCATCACCGACTCAACGGACATAAATTTGAGTAAACTCCAGGAGTTGGTGATGGACAGGGAGGCCTGGTGTGCTGCAGTCCGTGGGGTCACAAAGAGTCGGATACGACTGAGCGACTGAACTGAACTGAACTGAACTGAGGATAATCTAATCCTTTTAACCATTTGTTAATACAACATGGCTTAGCAACTGAACAGCAACAATACAAAAGACAAGAAAATTATTATGAGTCTCATTCTTTACTGCTGATAAAAATAAATGAATGACCCCAATCACACAGCTAAACCCAGATCCCGGGAATTTCCCACCATGTGATCTCCCACCCACTAAGCTCCTCTTATCCTTGCTACTTGAACTGCTGACCCCTAAACCTCTCAGGTAGCGCCCGTGATGTGTTGGGCTGGTCCAGCAAACAGGGTCTCCACTGTGTGCCATTCCAATGGCAGAGGCTTCGTCATTTTCACTTTTCAGTTTCCAGGTCACATTACACCACCTGCCCACCGGAGGTTATGCCCACTGTCACAGTGCTCTGTCTCCAGCCCATTCATTGAAATGCCCCAAGCGGCCAGGACCAACGGACCAGAGATGCAGTCAAAATGAAGACTATTTGCCTCCCTGGATGCAGGAAACATGGAAGAATCACACTGCCAGTCTCAGAAAAGCAAAGACTGTGCCAGATTACATGATACCTGACTACCACCGGCTTAGCACAGTCTTCTCAGCACAGATGCTCAGCAAGATGTTGGATATTCTGCCCAGATTCCACCCAGCACAGGAAGGAGAAAAGAAGAAAGAGGAAAGTGAAGGAGTTTTCAGAATTTTGCATGAACTTCTAATATTCTGTGACTTCACTCAAGCATCTTGCTTTTTTTGTCACTGAGATATAATAGTTTGTCATTTTCATTTTCTAGCTGAGTTAGACCAAAATGGACAGTCTAAGGGAGAAAAAAATGATTGATTAGTACAAGGACCTAATTTATGAAGTATAACATTTCTCCTTGCCAAATGCTTTTCCTTGTCAAAATTTTGCTGGAATCAATTGGTTATTTTTGGAATTATTAAATATAGTACTGAATCAGGGAAATTATGCTATAAATAATATCACAAATACTATGCAGAGACAGAAAATAATAGATGATTAAATGTCTCCATGCGTTCTTCCTAGGATAGTATTTTCTAATGAATTATGTAATTTAGATATTTAGGAAACTATTTTCCCTCCAGAGGAATGCTCCTTTACTGGCTTTCAAAAAATCAGAATAGAGTCTCACACAAATAGTACAAATACTTGTTTTTCAAAGAGTGTTTTCATTTAAATAACAAATGCACAGAGGGAATAATGCTCAATGATCTAATTTCACATTTTGAGGACTTTTCTCCCTTTGATATTTTAAAATCTTTACAGAAAATCCAGTTCTTCATCACATCTTTATTTTAATCTTCACTGCTTTTTCTGATTATAAGAATAATGCATACTACCACAAAAATTCAAATTTTTCAGAAAAGCATCGCATAGAAAGCCAAGAATCCTGTAGTTACTCAGAATTGCTACTCTTCTAAAAATCCGTAACTATAGCTTCAGATTTTCCCAATCTATTAACCCTCTTCTGAAGTCTCAAAATCAGCCCAGTTGCTTCTTTCACATTACAGCTCTTCCTTCCTGTCCACATGCTGTTAAACATCCCCCATAGTTTAAAAAAATGCTCTTTGACCCTTCCATTTCTTAGGCCTACAATTTTTCTCTCTTTTTCTTCTCATTTAAATATCTCAAAGTAAGTTATATTGGTTCCTCAGATTAGTTTGATTTCATTTCTTTCCTTTTTATTTAACTGAAGCCATGAGGTTCTAATGTCCAAATACAGCAAACATGTTTGGTATCTCAGAAATCCTCTCTTCAACTTTAATGCTGCTCATGGTTGGCCAAAGCAGTTTGTTCAGATTTTTCTGTAAGATGCTAAGAAAACCCAAAAAAACTTTTTGGCCAACTGAATACATATCCCACTGGTTTACATTTCTCTGTCTTCATTCTCTTCCTGCTTCTCTGACAATATTTTCTTAATCTCTTTTATCATTCCCTTCTCCTCTGCTTGTCCTTCCTATGTTGGTGCTTTGTCTCTGGTTCATTTTCATTCTCATTTCTATGTGAGTTGTCTCATCTGAATTGTATAATTGATAAGTGACAACTCCCAAATCTTTTTCATCTCCAGCTTTTAACCTCAGGCTTTCTGGGTAGCTCAGCTGGTAAAGAATCCACCTGCAATGCAAGAAACTCAGGTTCGATTCCTGAGTCAGAAAGTTCCCCTGGAGAAGGGACAGGCTACCCACTCCAGTATTCTTGGACTTTCCTGGTGGGTCAGATGGCAAAGAATCTGCCTGCAATGTGGGAGACCTGGGTTCAATCCCTGGGTTGGGAAGATACCCTGCAGGAGGGCATGGCAACCCACTCCAGCATTCTAGCCTGGAGAATCCCTAAGAACAGAGAAGCCTGGTGGGGTACAATCTATGGGGTGGCAAAGAGTTGGACATGACTGAGTGACTAAGCTGTCTGTCCATACTCATACACGTACCTGTGCTTCCCAAGGCACCTTGAAATCAGCATTGCCCAGAGTGTCTTCTTCTTTGTCTCCTCTTTTTCTAAGCCCAGAGATCTCCTTCTACTTTATTCCATGTCAGATATTGACAGCATCACCCACCTGATCACCCAAGCAAGAAACTAGGCAGTCAGTTTTTACTTTTTATTCTTCTTTATTCTTTATATAGACTTAACCATCCAAGCATATCATGAATCTGTACACTTTTTTCTAACCTAGACCATACTCTTCCCTTTATACCTTCTTTAATTAATTAATTAATTTTAATTGGAGGCTAATTACTTTACAATACTGTAGTGGTTTTTGCAATACACTTGCATGAATCGGCCATGGGTGTACATGTGTTCCCCATCCTGAGCCCCCTCACCCATCCCCCCCATCCTATCCCCCAGGGTCATCCCAATGCACCAGCCCTGAGCACCCTGTCTCATGCATGGAACCTGGATTGGCGATCTATTTCACATATGGTAATGTACATGTTTCAATGCTATTCTCTCAAATCATCCCACCCTCGCCTTCTCCCACAGAGTCCAAAAGTCTGTTCTTTACATCTGTGTCTCTTTTGCTGTCTCACATACAGGGTCATCATTATCATCTTTCTAAATTCCATATATATGCATTAATATACTGCATTGGTGTTTTTCTTTCTGACTTACTTCACTCTATATAATATGGTCCAGTTTCATCCACCTCATTAGAACTGATTCAAATGCATTCTTTTTAATAGCTGAGTAATATTCCATTCTGTATATGTACCAGAGCTTCCTTATCCATTTGTCTGCTGATGGACATCTAGGTTGCTTCCATGTCCTGGCTATTGCAAACAGTGCTGCGATGAACATTGGCGTACATGTGTCTCTTTCAATTCTGGTTTCCTCAGTGTGTATGCCCAGCAGTAGAGTTGCTGGGTCATATGGCAGTTCTGTTTCCAGTTTTTTAAGGAATCTTCACACTGTTCTCCATAGTGGCTGTACTAGTTTGCATTCCCACCAACAGTGTAAGAGGGTTCCCTTTTCTCTGCACCCTCTCCAGCATTTATTGTTTGTAGACTTTTGGATAGCAGCCATTCTGACTGGCGTGAGATGGTACCTCATTGTGGTTTTGCTTTGCATTTCTCTGATAATGAGTGATGTTGAGCATCTTTTCATGTGTTTGTTGGCCATCTGTATATCTTCTTTGGAGAAATGTCTGTTTAGCTCTTTGGCCCATCTTTTGATTGGGTCATTTATATGTCTAAAATTCAGCTGCATGTGCTGCTTGTGTATTTTTGAGATTAATTCTTTGTCAGTTGCTTTGTTTGCTATTATTTTCTCCCATTCTGAAGGCTGTCTTTTCACCTTGCTTATAATTTCCTTTGTTGTGCAAAAGCTTTTAAGTTTAATTGGGTCCCATTTGTTTATTTTTGCTTTTATTTCCATTACTCTGGGAGGTGGGTCATAGATGATCCTACTGTGATTTCTGTCAGAGAGTGATTTACCTATGTTTTCCTCTAGGAGTTTTATAGTTTCTGGCTTACATTTAGATCTTTAATGCATTTTGAGTAGATTTTTGTGTCTGGTGTTAGAAAGTGTTCTAGTTTCATTCTTTTACAAGTGGTTGACCAGTTTTCCCAGCACCACTTGTTAAAGAGATTGTCTTTTCTCTATTGTATATTCTTGCCTCCTTTGTCAAAGATAAGGTGTTCATAAGTGCGTGGATTTATCTCTGGGCTTTCTATTTTGTTCCATTGATCTATATTTCTGTCCTTTTGCCAGTACCATACTGTCTTGATGACTGTGGCTTTGTAGTATAGTCTGAAGTCAGGCAGTTTGATTCCTCCAGTTCCATTCTTCTTGTTCAAGATTGCTTTGGCTATTTGAGGTTTTTAGTATTTCCATACAAATTATGAAATCATTTCTTCTAGTTCTGTGAAAAATATCGTTGGTAGCTTGATAGGGTTTACATTGAATCTATAGACTGCTTTGGGTATTATACTCATTTTCACTATATTAATTCTTCCAATCCATGAACATGGTATATTTCTCCATCTATTTGTGTCATCTTTGATTTCTTTCATCAATGTTTTATAGTTTTCTATATATAGGTCTTTTGTTTCTTTAGGTAGATTTATTCCTAAGTATTTTATTCTTTGTGTTGCAATGGTGAATGGGATTGTTTCCTTAATTTCTCTTTCTGTTTTCTCATTGTTAGTGTATAGGAATGCAGGGGTTTCTGTGTGTTAATTTTATATGCTGCAACTTTACTGTATTCATTGATTAGCTCTAGTAAATTTCTGGTGGAGTCTTTAGGTTTTCTATGTAGAGGATCATGTCATCTGCAAACAGTGAGAGAAAAAGAAAGTTTCTTCTTTTCCAATCTGGATTCCTTTCTTTTTCTGCTCTGACTGCTGTGGCTAAAACTTCCAAAACTATGTTGAATAGTAGTGGTGAGAGTGGGCACCCTTGTCTTGTTCCTGACTTTAGGGGAAATGCTTTCAATTTTTCACCATTTAGGATAATTTTGCTATGGTTTTATCATATATGGCTTTTATTATGTTGAGGCATGTTCCTTCTATGCCTACTTTCTAGAGGGTTTTTATCATAAATGGATGCTGAATTTTGTCAAAGGCTTTCTCTGCATCTATTGAGATAATCATATGATTTTTATCTTTCAATTTGTTAATGTGGTGTATCACATTGATTGATTTGCGAATTCTGAAGAATGCTTACATCCCTGGGATAAAGGCCACTTGGTCAGGATGTATAATCTTTTTAATATGTTGCTGCATTCTGTTTGCTAGAATTTTGTTAAGGATTTTTGCCTCTATGTTCACCAGTGATATCAGCCTGTAGCTTTCTTTTTTTGTGGCATCTTTGTCTGGTTTTGGTATTAGGGTGATGGTGGCCTCATAGAATGAGTTTAGCAGTTTACCTTCCTCTGTAATTTTCTGGAAGAGTTTGAGTAGAATAAGTGTTAGCTCTTCTCTAAATTTTTGGTAGAATTCACCTGTGAGGCCATCTGGTCCTGGGCTTTCGTTTGTTGGAAGATTTTTTATTACAGTTTCAATTTCCATGCTTCTGATGTGTCTGTTAAGATTTTCTATTTCTTCCTGGTTCAGTTTTGGAAGGTTGTACTTTTCTAAGAATTCATCCATTACTTCCAAGTTGTCCATTTTATTGGCATATATTTGCTGATAGTAGTCTCTTATGATCCTTTGTATTTATATTTTGTCTGTTGTGATTTCTCCATCTTCATTTCTAATTTTGTTGATTTGATTCTTCTCCCTTTTTTTCTTGGTCAGTCTGGCTAATGGTTCGTCTATTTTATCTTCTTAAAAAACCAGCTTTTAGTTTTGTTGATTTTTGCTAATAGTCTCCTTTGTTTCTTTTTCATTTATTTCTGCCCTAATTTTTTTTTTTGGTTTCTTTTTTTTTTTAATTGGTTTATTTTCTATTTTTTAACTTTACAATATTGTATTTGTTTTGCCATACATTGACATGAATCCACCATGGGTGTACATGTTTTCCCCTTCCAGAACTCCCCTTCCACCTCCCTCCCCATCCCATCCATCCTCCCCATCCCATCCCTCCGAGTCATCCCGGTGCACCAGCCCCGAGCACCCTGTATCATGCATTGAATCTGGACTGGCAATTTGTTTCACATATGATAATTTACATGCTTCCATGCCATTCTCCCATATCATCCCACCCTGGCCCTCTCCCATAGAGTCCATAATATTGTTCTATTTAT
Organism: Giraffa tippelskirchi; assembly: GCF_054371585.1. Taxonomy (NCBI): domain Eukaryota; kingdom Metazoa; phylum Chordata; class Mammalia; order Artiodactyla; family Giraffidae; genus Giraffa; species Giraffa tippelskirchi. The sequence continues at coordinate 109,195,405 of NC_137278.1, read as the reverse complement.
CTGTGTCTCTTTTGATGTCTCACATACAGGGTTATTCCTGCCCTAATTTTTATGATTTCTTTCCTTCTACTAACCCTGGGGTTCATTACTTCTTTTTCTAGTGGCTTTAGGTGTAAAGTTAGGTTATTTATTTGATTTTTCTCTTGTTTCTTGAGGTAAGCTTGTATTGCTATGAACCTTCCCCTTAGCACTGCTTTTACTGAATCCCATAGGTTTTGGTTGTCATGTTTTCATTTTAATTCATTTCTATGCATATTTTGATGTCTTTTTTGATTTCTTCTGGGATTTGTTGGTTATTCAGAAGCGTGTTGCTTAGCTTCCATATGTTTGTATTTTTAATAGTTTTTTTTCCTGTAGTTGACATCTAATCTTACTGCATTGTGATCAGAAAAGATACTTGAAGTGATTTCAATTTTTTTGAATTTACCAAGGCTAGATTTATGGCTCAGGATGTGATCTATCCTGAAGAATGTTCCATGTGCACTTGAGAAAAAGGTGAAATTCATTGTTTTGGGGTGAATGTCCTATAGATATCAATTAGGTCTAACTGGTCCATTGCATCATTTAAAGTTTGTGTTTCCTTGCTAATTTCTGTTTATTTGATCTATCTATAGGTGTGAGTGGGTTATTAAAGTCTCCCACTATTATTGTGTTACTGTTAATTTCCCCTTTCATACTTGTCAGCATTTGCCTTACATATTGCAGTGCTCCTATGTTGGGTGCATATATATTTATAATTGTTATATCTTCTTCTTGGATTGATCCTTTGATCATTATGTAGTGTCCATCTTTGTCTCTTTTCACAGCCTCTGTTTTAAAGTCTATTTTTTCTGATGTGAGTGTTGCTACTCCTGCTTTCTTTTGGTCTCTATTTGCATGAAATATCTTTTTCCAGCCCTTCACTTTCAGTCTGTATGTGTCCCTTGTTTTGAGGTGGGTCTCTTGTAGACAGCATATATAGGGGTCTTGTTTTTGTATCCATTCAGCCAGTCTTTGTCTTTTGGTTGGGGCATTCAACCTATTTACATTTAAGGTAATTATTGATAAGTGTGATGCCATTACCATTTACTTTGTTGTTTGGGGTTTGAGTTTATAAACTTTTTCTGTTTCCTATTTAGAGAAGATCCTTTAGCATTTGTTGAAGAGCTGGTTTGGTGGTGCTGAATTCTCTCAGCTTTTGCTTGTCTGTAAAGCTTTTGATCTCTCCTTTATATTTGAATGAGATCCTTGCTGGGTATAGTAACCTGGGTTGTATATTTTTCTCTTTCTTCACTTTAAGTATGTCCTGCCATTCTCTTCTAGCCTGAAGAGTTTCTATTGAAAGATCGGCTGTTATCCTTATGGGAATCCCCTTGTGTGTTATTTGTTGCTTTTCCCTTGCTGCTTTTAATATTTGCTCTTTGTGTTTGATCTTCATTAATTTGATTAATATGTGTCTTGGGGTGTTAGGCCTTTGGTTTATCCTGTTTGGGACTCTCTGGATTTCTTGGACTTGGGTGGCTATTCCCTTCCCCATTTTAAGGAACTTTTAAACTATTGTCTCCTCAAGTATTTTCTCATGCCCTTTCTTTTTGTATTCTTCTTCTGGGACTCCTATGATTCGAATGTTGGGACATTTGACATTGTCCCAGAGGTCTCTGAGGTTGACCTCATTTCAATTCTTTTTCCTTTTTACTCTCTGCTACATTCATTTCCACCATTTTATCTTCCACCTCACTTATCCTCTCTTCTGCCTCAGTTATTCTACTGTTGGTTCCCTCCAGAGTGCTTTTGATCTCAGTTATTGCATTATTCATTATTGATTGACTCTTCTTTATTTCTTCTAGGTCCTTGTTAAACATTTCTTGCATCTTCTCAATCCTTGTCTCCAGTCTATTTATCTGTAACTCCATTTTGTTTTCAAGATTTTGGATCATCTTTACTATCATTATTTTCAATTCTTTTTCAGGTAGACTCCCTATCTCCTCTTTTGTTTGGTTTGGTGGGCATTTATCATGGTCCTTTATCTGCAAATATTTCTTTGCCTTTTCATTTTGTTTAGATTGCTGTGTTTGGGGTTACCTTTCTGTATGCTGGAAGTTTGTGGTTCCTCTTTGTTGTGAAGGTTGCTCCCTATGGGTAGGGTTGGACTAGTGGTTTGTCAAGGTTTCCTAGTTAGGGAAGCTTGCCTTGGTGTTCTGGTGGGTAGAGCTGAATCTCTTCTCTCTGGAGTGCAATGAAGTGTCCAGTAGTGAGTTTTGAGGTGTCTATGGATTTGGTGTGACTTTTGGCAACCTGTATTTTAATGCTCAGGGTTATGTTCCTGCTTTGCTGGGGAATTAGTGTCATATGTCTTGCTCTGGAACTTATTGGCTCTTGGGTGGAGCTTGGTTTCAGTGTAGGTATGGAGGCTTTTGGATGAGCTCTTGTCTATTAATGTTCCCTGGAGTCAGGAGTTTTCTGGTGTTCTCAAGTTTTGGATTTAAGCCTCCTGCCTCTGGCTTTCAGTCTTATTCTTAGAGTAGCCTCAAGACTTCTCCATCCATACAGCACAGATGGTAAAACATCTAGGTTAATGGAGAAAAGATTCTCCACAGTGAGGGACACCCAGAGAGGTTCACAGAGTTACATGGAGAAGAGAAGAGGAAGAAGGGAGATAGAGGTAACCAGGAGGAGAAGAGGGGAATCATTAGGGGAGAGAGCAATCTAGCCAGTAATCAATTCCCTATGTGCTTTCCACAGTCTGGAACCCTCAGAGAGGTTCATGGAGTTACATACAGAAGAGAAGAGGGAGGAGGCAGATAGAGGCAACCAGGAGAAGAGGAGTGTCAAAAGGGGAGAGGCCAATCTAGCCAGTAATCTGTTCCCTAAGTGTTCTCCACAGCCCAGAACACCCAGAGAGATTCACAGAGTTAAGTAGAGAAGAGAACGGGGAGGGAGGAGTTAGAGGTGACCCGGGGGAGAAAAAGTACAGTCTAAAGGGGAGAGAGCAATCAAGCCAGTAATCACACCCCTAAGTAAAATTGGGTACTGAAGATTCAATTCTTAAAGGTAAAAAATTGATAACAAATACCAACAAGCAAAGATTAAAAATCTAGTGTAGAGGTTAGACTCTCAAAAATATGATATTAAAAATACAAAACAAAATCAATCACAAAAATTATATAAAATATATATACTAAATTTGCTTTAAAAATAGGGTCTTTTTTGCAAGGTAATAGTAGGTTATAAAAAAGAAAATTAAATGAGTAATAAAGAACTTAAAAAAAATTAAAAATGATAATATTAAAATATATCTAGGGATTTCTCTGGAGCTGTTGAGGGCAGTGTGGGGTCAGTTGAATTTCAGATAGTTCCTTGTTCCAGCTTATACTTGTTATCAAGATGTATAGGCCCTTTCCAATGCTTAGTCAATGCTAACTACATGGTTTTAATCTGTTGCACCTGTCACTTCCAGAGCAGTTCCCTCTTCTTTGTTTATTTTGGCTTCCTCTGTTTGCAAGTGTCTTCAGTGTCTAATTTCCACTCTGACACAAGGTTGTGAAGGTGGTCACTTATTTAGGCTCACTTGTTCAGTAGTGCTGTGGGGAGGGAGGGACACTGCAAACAAATATCACTGGCATGTGTGGGGAGTGCTGGCAGTGTCTGGGCCACCCTGGGTTTGCCCCCACTCACGCTGTGTGTGCTTTCTCGGTCTACACTGCTCAGTCTCCAGGTTGCTCTGCAGGGGAACTGTCCAAAGTGGGCCCTAGGTTGCATGCACTTCCCAGGTCTAAGCTGCTCAGGTTCAGGCTCTCGGGTATTCCACAAAGGCACAGACTCGGTTGGGTATGCGTTTTGTGTCCTTCCCAGGTCTGAGCAGCTCAGGCGACCAGGTGCTTGTCGAGTGCACTCTCCCGAGGTGGGCGGTGCGTCTTATCACCTCCCCGGTCCCAGCCGCTCGGTTACCTGGGTGCGCAGCTGGAGCACTGTCTCAGGTATGCCGTGTATCTCCTCTGGGGGGATGATCTCTGGCTGAGACCCTCCTGGCAGATGTCAACCGTCCAAGATCCAAGGAAGACTTGGGTAGCAGCTGGGAGCCCGCTTGCAGTTTGGTGAAGGATGCCGTCTCTGGGGCCGAGATTGCCCCTTTCTGTCTCTGGCTGTCGCCCACCTGCCTCCCTGCCTCTGACGGGGGATGGGCCGGTCCACTGCTGGCTAGCTTTCCTCTAGTATTCGCTCAGTCCTTTGTTCTGTGAATGGGTCGGCAGTGCCTTAGGTTAGAGCTTTAGGCGGAAAAGTTCTCTCTCTCTCTTTCTTTTCTTTTTTTCCCCCTCTCTCTCTGGCTATCCCACAGTTTGGGTTGCTATCTCACATTAGCTCCCTCAGATTGTCCTCAGGGCATTTAGGCTCAGTCCTTACCCAAACATGCAGCCACGCCTCCCTGTTCAGCCCCTGCTTGCTGGTGGCGGACGTGAGCGTCTGGGCTACTTCTCTGCTGGGAGTTGCGGTTAGGCACGTATTCTGTGGGGTTTTTTTTTCCCCTCCCTGTTATGTTGCCCTCTGAGATTCCGAAACTGCCCACAGACCCGCCAGTGAGAGGGTTTCCTGGTGTTTGGAAACCTCCTTTGCAACTCCCTCCCTGGGATGGGTCGCTGTCCCTAACTCTTTTTTCTCTCTTTTTGTCTTTTATATTTTTTCCTACCTCCTTTCAAAGAGAATGGGCTGCCTTTTTGGGTATAGTGTCCTCTGCCAATGTTCAGAAGTTGTTCTGTGGAAGTTGTTCAGCATTCAGATGATCTTTTGATGAATTAGTGGGGGAGAAAGTGGTCTCCCCGTCCTACTCCTCCACCATCTTAGGGCCGCCCCCACACTTTATACCTTTTTATGAGACTAATTTTCTGGAGTCTAGTCTCAGTCCCTCATATACATTCCCATACTGATTTCAACATAAATTTTGGAAAGTGAAAATCTGATCCTATTATTTCCTGTGCTAAAATGATCAATGATTCCCCAGAGCTTTCAAATAAAAATCCACGCTCTTTAGTTTGGCATTATTGTTGTTGTGTATTTGCTAAGTTGTGTCTGACTCTTTGGCAACCCCATGGACTGTAGTCCACCAGGCTCCTCTGTCCATGGGTTTTCCCAGGCAAGAATACTTGAGTAGGTTGACATTTCCTTCTCCAAGGGATCTTCCTGTCCCAGGGATCAAACCTGTGTCTTCTGAATTGGCAGATGGGCTCTTTACCACTGAGCCACCTTGGAAGCCCTTAGATTGGCATTAAGGTCTTTTATAACATAGCTTCTACAATTTTTCTTTTATTGTCTCACAATTTATGACCTAACAACACTAAATTTCTTACAATTCCTTGTACACATCATACTCTTTTCTTCATGTATGCTATTCTCTCTTGTCTTTCTCTGTGTATCTCATTCACCTGTCTAACTTTTACTCATTAACTTCTTCTTTAAGAATAAAGTAAAAGTTAGCTTTTACTGTTTCTGAGGTTCAAAGGACATCTGTAATAGATTTCCAATTTCAGTAATAGTCGGTTAGACTACTGCAGAACCACCTCCTGCTACAGCAGGCAAGAACCAAAAAAGCTAGACAAAATGTATGTGCTTAAGTTTCAGCTGCACTGTGTCTTTGCTGCTACTTGGGCCTTTCTCTAGTTGTGGTGAGTGGGGGCTACACTCTAGTTGTGGGGCACAGGCTCTATAGCAGTGGCTCAGTAGTTGTGGTGTATGGGCTTAGTTTCTCCACAGCATGCGGGATCTTCCCAGATCAGGGATCAAACCCATGTCATCTGCATTGGCAGATGGATTTTTTACTACTGAGCCACGAGGAAGCCCTAGAAAAAATATTCTTAAAGATTTGATTAAAGACATATGAGAGGTTCCAAAATTGTAAGTATTGAGGTAACAGATATCCAAGAGAGAAGGAAAATATGGAGAGGTGAGCCCAGTTTTTCCTATCAAAGCATTTTGTGGTGGGCATATACATTATACAACCCTTTCAAAAAATGTTTGGGAGTGTCTACTAAAGTTAACTTCTCATGCCCTATAACAAGCAATTTTACTCTTAGATTTTTACTACACAGAAATGTATATCAGAAGCCATGTGGAAGAATTTACATAGCAGTGTTATTGATAATAGACCCAAACTACTTCCATCAAATAGCAGAATGAATGAATAATCTGTATTATATTTACACAGTGGAATACCATACAACAATAAAAATGAACTACTCCTATACACAGGAACATGAATGAATTTTCTAAACAAACTTAGTATGAAAAGTGCCAGACATAAAAGAGTAGATAAGACTTCATTTATATAAAGTACAAAGACACAAAACAAATGCATAATGTTAAAAGTCCAGATAATAGTTTTCTCTGCAGAGAAAGGAGAGTAAAACAGTTGGATCCTGGTAATTTTCTAATTCTTGATCTAATGTTGCTTACCTAAAAGCATTCACTTCATGATTTGTCAAGTTGTACATCTACAATTTGTGCAAAGTTTGGTATAGAAGTTATACTTCAATAAAAATATTCTTAAAAAAAAGAAAATAGGACATCTGTATCTAAATAGAAAATAGTATTATGTACAATTGAAAAAGAAATAAATATAAACCTATATTTTAGAGAAACAAACGGTTTTGGAACTGGGTTTCTCAGCATCTGTGCTTTAACAGCTATTACCACTAAATTACTGGAGAACTACCAACCACAGGGAAGTGTCTGACACACACATATTATTTTCCATCACAAAGAACTCATGCAGAAACTTTATTTAGACATGATCAGAAAGTTTTTCTTTCCATAAAATATACTTTCAAAAGCCAAAATCAAAAATAGTTCTACGTCATTTTTTCCACTGACATCACCTAGGAGTTACTATCCAATTTTATTTGTTTTAGAGCCTGGTGAATGCTTTGGATGCAGGCTTCTGGAAGGCCTTTACTGGACTTTACAACAGGTAATTATTTTCACTGTATATGAGTACCTAAAGACCTTTCAGGATTTTTGCCTTTGTGTTCTGATGCAAAGTGGGACTGCATAAGACAGTCTGTGCCTATCAAATTGCAAGAAAGTATTTCAACATCTTCCAGGTGTTTTCCTCATCTTGGGGGGGTGGAGTGGGGTAAGGAAAAAAGTTACATTGAAAGATCTTTATCTTTAAAAACGAAGGACCAGATTAACTGTGAACATTAGATCAGTGCATCCAGTTAGTAAAAATGGTGTCCAAATAAGCACCTTCAGCTTGTGGTCCAACAAAAATAGAGGAAGTGACATGCAGGGAGATGCAGGAATCATCATCCACCTTCTGGCTACCTGTTGCAGAAGTTACAGCATTCAGCAGCCAGTCATTGCTATATCTGACCACCATGCTTGCTCACACCCAGGCACAGTACCAGTTACTTGGGCAGACGTAGACAGGTGGTCTCAGCCAATGGCAATAAGCAGAGGGCCCATATGTGCTTTCTCTCCTAGAAAGGAGCAGTCTCTCCACTCTGTCACCTCCTCAATTAATATTTAGCATATTTATTGACATATCCAAAGATATATTCTCCCTTGTCTCACAGAATTCCGAGCCTAGGTGGGAACTCAGATATTTAAAAGTCTCTTCCTCTGCAGTTCTGATAAATAGGCCTTTGCTTTCTTCCCCTAAATACAAGTTTCTACTTCAGTAAATTTATAGGAAGTTTCTACTTCCTATAAATATGTGGTTTCTCTGGCTTACTTTTGTTAGGGTCCCTCGGGGAATCAGAATCTGCCCCTTCCTCCCTTATCATGTGTTACTGAACTATTTCTCTGAAGTCAGCTACTTTCCTATTAGTCTGACTTTATGCCTATCTACAGAGGATGAGATGGCTGGATGCCATCATCGACTCAATGCATATGGGTTTGGGTGGACTCTGGGAGTTAGTGATGGGCAGGGAGGCCTGGCATGCTGCGGTTCATGGGGTTGCAGAGTTGGACACGACTGAGCGACTGAACTAAACTGTGCCTATCTATCTGCCTGGCCACCTAGAACTCCAGATGAGTTGTGCACGTCTCACTGCTTGTTCACCTACCAGTTGGGATTTTCTTATCAGCTTGGGCTGGGCTCCCACTCCCATCTTAATAGCAGATGCTTTCTGACACTGAGGCTGTGATCAGGAAGACAGGACAGCTCCCAGACTCAGCTATTGTGTCTAACGCTCCTGTACTAGACCAACACTACAATGGCTTTTAATCATCCCTGACACCTGGTTTCCACACCTTTGTTTCCATTTCCAGCATCAATCGCGTGAACCTGGAAGAGGTGCCTTCCTCAGCCAAGCCTCAGATGAGACCGCGTGCCTGTCAACAACCTTGATTGCAGCCTTGTGAGAGATTCTAAAATAGGAGACCGAGCTAAGCCATGCCTAGATCCCTGAGTCACAGAAACTGTGGGACAATCAACGTGTGTCATGGTAAGCCACTAAGTTTGTGATAATTTGTTACACAATCATAGATCATGAATATAGGTTCCATTATCTATCCAACCCCCAAAGATTACTGAAGCGGAGTGGGTTAGTCCAGACCCATCCCAAGTTGTCACATTTTTAATAATAAATTTCTCTCTTGATGTGCTTTTGAATGTGAGGAAATATCAGTATATTTACAGAGATCAATGTCTAATGCTACTAAATTCTGCCTTTTTTGAGTGTTTGAAGCAAGTTGGTAAACAGTTGGTGAACTCTGAAATATTTCTCTTATTCCAATTGACAGAGATGTTCATTTTTATATTCTATAGCAGAGTGTGCTTCTCAAAGATGACTGCAACAATATCCTCCATCCTCCCTGCTCTCATGAAATATAACTCCTTCATCAAAGATGGAATCCAATTCCCTCCTCTTGGGTCTAGGCCTGCTTTGTGATGTTTGCAATCATAGACACAACTAGGACGTAGTTCTAAAAGACAAAAGAATTGAGACTTTAGTTGGAGCTTAAAGGAAAGGTGCTGAAATCTAGTAACTGAAAAATGCCATCACTCAAGGGGAGGCAAAGTATAAAGAAATAAAGGCCAAATGCACAATTATTGAACATGCCTCAGGAAGGTGAACGGGACTTCCCAGGTGACACAGTGGTAAAGAATCAGCCTGCCAATGCAGGAGACATGGGTTTGATCTCTGGGTCGAAAAGATCCCCTGGAAAAGGGAACGGCAACCCACTCCAGTATTCTTGCCTGGAAAATCCCATGGACAGAGGAGAGTAGCAGGCTATGGGCAGTGGGGTCTCAAAGGGTCAGACACAACTGAACGTGCACACGCGCAGAAAGGTGAATGATAAAGCAGAAGTTCTTCAGCCAATTGATGAGTCACAAAGGCTCAAGATGAGCTAACTTCACTTCATGCTGCATTAGAATGGAAGATCTAAAGTGTGAGTATTACAAGCAGAGTTAGCCAAATATCATGGTGGCAGAAAAGGGAAAAGAAACTCTGAATTTGACTAGTGTAAATGATTTCATTAGTCTGAGGTCAACAGAAAAATTAAAAATTTCAGGGTTTTGCAAAAAATGTGTATATTTAATGCTGGGCAACTGCTAAACTATACAGTTTTTATTGAAGAAATTTAAAATAATTAGAGCACTAACAGACTACAATTTTATATCCTTTTGGCTTAAGGTGAAAGGAAGAAAAATAGAATTATAGCAGAACTCAATGGGTATTGTTTACTTCCCATAATTTTTGTCACTTTTGTGGGTTTTTTTTCTTGGTTTGTTTTAAAAAATTTTTATGTGGACCATTTTTAAAGTCTTTATTGATTTTGTTATAATATTGCTTCTGTTTCATTTTTCGGTGTTTTTGGCTGCTAGGCATGTTAGATCTTAGCTTCCCAACAGGGATTGAACCTCCACCACCTGCTGCTTTGGAAGGCAATGTCCCAACCACTGGACTGGCAAGGAAGTCACATCAGTTTAGTTTCTCATTGGTCAATATAATCAATTTGCTCTTCCAAAAAATAATAATATTTATTATTATTAGAAATATTATATTTAATTATAATTATAATATTATAAATATCATAATATTATAAATCTTGCCTGATTTGTAGGGCTAGATCAGAAAAGGCCACACAGCTTCTGCTTAGTTCTCTTGACACTTTACCTGTCAGTGCACTTCCTTTGCAGTTTATCTCAGAACTCTGTTACCAGGCTGTGCGAAGCCAAAGTGAGATGGAGAGGCCATGGGTAGGGGCTCCAGATGACAGAAACTGCTGAGCCCAGCCTTTAAATCAGGTACTGGTCTCACAAGTAGAGAAGTTTTCTGAGAGTTGCCCTGTCAGAACACCACCCAACATCACCCCAACCATTTGAGGCTTTCTGGCTAAATCCCTGAACATTGTGGAGCAGAGACAAACAGTGATGGTCAGTTCTATATGCCAAATTTGGCTAGGCTACAGTGCCTGCTTATTTAGTCAAACATTAATATAGGCGCTATTATGAAAGTAAAATATGATTAACATCTGCAGATGACTTTATGTAAAAAAAAAATTATCCTAAACAATTTGGGTTAGCCAAATCCAATCGGTCAAAAGGCTTTAAGAACTGAGGTTTCCCTGAGGAAGAAGAAATCCCACCTGTGGACCAGCATCAGTTCCTGCCCAAGAGTCTCCAGGCTGCCCTTCCTGACCACCTGCCTTGCAGATTCCAGCTGGTTTAGCCAGTCTCCACAATCATGTAAGCCAATTCCTTGCAATAAGTTTCTTAATATACATGTATCCTACTGGTTCTGTTTCTCTGATGGAAATCTATTACAGAAATCATCTGGCTGTGCCCTGTCTGAATTCCATATCCATAGAATCCACAGCATAACAAAATGGTTGCCTTTTTATACTATTAATACTAAGATTGATTTTTTTTGTTATATGCAGCAATGGGTAACCAAAACTTTTTCTGTTATTTAGCCAGCTTCTAAAGAATTCTCTCAATCAGGGAGAAACATTGGTTGTGAGCAAGTACTTTGCATCTCTCTCATACTTCGGTCAAAATTAAAGGAAAAGTAGAATATTGTTCCTGAATCCAAACACATTTTCATTCATTATATGGTTGAGCTCAAAATCTAAGACATCTTTCTTCATCTTCAGTCAAGACTACACTAAAAATAAACAAGACAAAAAGCTTCCTAACCTATTCTTAGAGAAGGCAACTACATCAGTAACCTGGATTTTCTCTCGATAATATCAACGCCTCAGAGTCACATAAATAATAATAACAACATCAATAGTAATAAACAGTATCTCTCTAGCTATATGTAGCCCTACCTTCTTTAAGAGAGCCTCCATTCTCTAAAGTTCTCCTTCCCATCCCCAAATTTTTCTGAGAATAAACACATTCTCTCTGCTTCCCTCGGGTGCCCACCATTTCTTCTGCACACTTCTTCAGCACCCTTTGGAGTATCTAATGCTGAATCTCCCACTGAGTGCAGCCCATGAGGCTGGTGCTCCAGCACACCACCAGCATCTGCTGTCCATGGTGCTAATTTTTGCACCAAGGCACAGTACCCTAATGACACAAAGCACTGTCTCATGTTACCAAAGACTCCATTGACCTCAGACATCACAGCCCTAGACTCAGACACTGGATTTTGCCAGGTACTGTTATGAAAGATCTTGAGTATTCCCAGGGTGCTAGAAGCAGTGTTTAGCTGAAGACACCAGTGTTATTAACACGTCAATACCCTAAATATACCAAAGTTCCATATACCCTGCACCCACCTTATCCACCTCTCCATTGGTTGAACCATGCTCTTCGTTAATGGACACCCATGCAACGGTGCTTACTGCTCTTAACGTCAGACTAAGTATTTAGTAAAAATGAATTTTCCTGTTTTAATTTCAGCCCTCAGTCTCCTAGAGATTCATTCATGGGCATCATACTGGAAAGCAAATCTCAGTAGCAAACAGTATGTTGTACTCAAAATTGGTCCTCGCTTCGAATTACCAAGCTTGTTGTTAATTCTCTCTTCTCTTGGACTAATCTCACTATCAAGTTTTATTAGACCTTCTTCCAGACATGCCCTGAGTGAATCTGACCTGATGGGGCTAATTCTAAGATGAGAAGCACTTAACCTTTCGCTGGGCGTGCCTACACCACAGTTCTGAAAAAATTTAGTTTAGTTGAAGGAAAGTTGTATGTTCTTATTCCATTCTGAAAAGTGAAGAATCCAGAGCACCAATTTTAATGAAAATATTTTGGGATGTTGGCTTATTCAGATTTATTGATTCTAGTCTTACAAGGAGTGTAGGAGTCAAAAGATGGACTCTAGAGCCAGACTGAGTTCATCTCAGGCCTGCCAATTATTAATACCAGCTTTGAGACCTTGGAAAAGTTAATCATGATCTTTACCTCAGTGTTCCCAGAAATAAAATGAGCGTGTTGATAATGGACACATCATAGAGTTTTAGTGGAGATTGGTTCACATAAATAAGCAGCACTGGCATAGAACAATGATTGGCATATAGTAAGCAGAACTATACGTGATTTGCTAATAGTATTTAACAATTGTTTAGCTGCTGTAACTTTACCAATGATTGCTCTTGCAAAGTTTCTCATTTAGTGATATTAGATGAGTAAGAATTGATGTGGCCTGGTCATGTGCCAAGGATTTTATTTATTTAACACTTCTGTGTATTCTGAATTGGAGAAGGGGGTACATGGAGGAAATTGTGCAAATGTTTGTACTTATTTGTAATAACGCATTCAATTTTAGCACATGTTGCAATGGGAAGAGAGAGTTGCTTGGGAGATAGTCTATAAACAAATGTGTTTTCTCAGCATATAGACAACTTTTCTATGTAAATACAGCCACACAATCTAACCAGCAGCTGGTATAGTTATATGATGTTAGTATATTATATACATATAATATATACCAATATACAAGCTCCTCTGTGTCAGGTACTACTATTTAATTATTCCACTGACATAAATATAAAACATATTCCTATTTTGAACAAGAGGAATACCTCCAATAAAGACAGACTCTCTAGTCACTGATAATTTGTTTATTAACTTTATTCATTAGCTAAAAATATTAAGTACCTCAAACAAATTAATCAAAAAATTTAAAAATGAAGTGCAAGTGAAAACAGATTCACACACACACACACACACAAATCTGTACACAAATATTCATAGATGCTTCATTATTCTCTATAGCCCAAACCTGGAAACAACTGAAATGTCCCTCAATGATTGAAAAGGTAAACAAACTATGGTACATAACATTATTAAACACTAACTGGCAGTAGAAAGTAGTGAATTTTTATATTATTGGAGTATTGTTGATTTTTAACATTTCAGGTATACAGCAAAGTGATTTAGTTATACACACACACACACACACATATATACATACATACATACATACATACATACATACATACATATACACACACAAGGTGGGCATGACAACCCACTCCAATATTTTTGCCTGGAGAATCCTCATGGACAGAGGAGCCTGGAGGACTGCAGTCAATGGGGTCGCCAAGAGTCGGACACGACTGAGCAACTGAGCACCCACACACACACACAAACATGTATATATACACACATCTATATGGGCTTCCCAGGTGGCACTGGTGGTAAAGAACCTGTCTTCCAATGCAGAAGATGTAAGAGATGTGGGAGGACAGCAACCCACTCCAGTATTCTTGCCTGGAGAATCCCCAGAGACAGAGGAGCCTGTCCATAGGGTCGCAAGGAGTTGGACATGACTGAAGTGACTTAGCATGAATGAGCATGCATGCATGCATACACACACACACACACACACACACACATACATATATATATATATATTCTTTTTCAGACTCTTTTCCATTATAGGTTATTACAAGACATTGAATATAATTCCTTGTGCTATATAGATACAGTAGGTTCTTGTTTTTCTATTTTGTATATAGCAGTGTGTATACGTTAATTCTAAATTCCTCATTTATCCATCCCCAATATTTCCCCTTTGGTAACTATAAGTTTGTTTACTATGCCTGTGAGTCTATCTCTGTTTTGTAAATAAGTTCATTTGTATCATTGTTTTGATTCCACATGTAAGTGATATCATATATTTGTCTTTCTCTGTCTGACTTACTTCACTTAGTATCTCTAGGTCTATCCATGTTGCTGCAATTGGTGTTATTTCATTCTTTTTTATGGCTGAGTAATATTCCATTGTGCATTTGTGTGTGTGTGTGTGTGTGTATAAAACACATCTTCTTTATCCATTTATCTGTAGATGGACACTTAGGTGGCTCTCAAGTTTTGGCTATTGTAAATAGTTCCACTATGAACGCTAGGGTACTGTGTCTTTTCAGATTAGAATTTTCAGCTTTTCTGGACAGGAGTAGAATTGCTGAGTCATATGGTAACTCTATTTTCAGTTTTTTAAGGAATCTCTGTAATATTCTCCATAGAAGCTGTACCAATTTACATTCCCACCAATAGTGTAAGAGGGTTCAAAGAGGAATGAATTATTGATACATGCAACAACTTGGATGATTCTCAAGGGAATTGTGTTAAGTGAAAAAAATCAATCTCAAAACATTATATACTATATAATTTCATTTATGTATGCATTCTTGAAATGACAAAATTATGGAGGTGGAGAACTAATGAGTAGTAACCAGAGGTTGAAGGAAGGAATAAGTGCATCTAGCTATAAACAGGCAGCCAAGGAATCCTTGAGACAGAACACACTGATGTTTTCATATGAATCTACACATATGACAACAAAGGTCCATCTAGTTAAAGCTATGGTTTTTCCAGTAGTCATGTGTGGATGTGAGAGTTGGACCATAAAGAAAGCTGAGTGCTGAAAAATTGATGCTTTTGAACTGTGGTGTTGGAGAAGATTCTTGCAAGCCCCTTGGACAGCAAGGAGATCCAACCAGTCCATCCTAAAGGAAATCAAATCTGAATACTCATTGGAAGGACTGATGCTGAAGCTGAAGCTCCAATACTTTGGCCACCTGATGCGAAGAACCAACTCATTGGAAAAGACCTTGATGCTGGGAAAGATTGAAGGCAGGAGGAGAAGGGGACAACAGAGGATGAGATAGTTGGATAGCCTCATCAACTCCAAGTATATGAATTTGAGCAAGCTCTGGGAGATGGTGAAGGACAGGGAAGCCTGGCGTGTTGCAGTCCATAGGACTGCAAAGAGTCAGACACAACTGAGCAACTGAACAACAACAACACATATGACAAAATTGCACAGAACTAAATGGTATACAAAAATACAAATGAGTGCATGAAAAACTGGTAGCAAAATATAAATAAGATTGATTCATTTTATCAATGGCAGCCTCCCAGTTGTGATGCTGCACTATAGCTATGTAAGTTATTACCATTAGGAGAAACAAGGCCAAAGGTATACAATACTGCACTGTATTGTTTCTTACCACTAGATGTGGATTGGCAATTATTTCAGAATAAAAACCTTGCAAAAAGAAAAGAAAGTACGTCTAAGAATTTTCATAAGATGTTGCATAAAATGTCAAAAATGCAAAATCTACATCTCTTAGTAGTATGATTTCATTACTCATATACTTACAATAGTTGCTATTTTAAAGCAGCAATCTCATGATTCTGATTTAATATTTACTGAGCTCCAGGCCTAATCGTAGACATTTAAACTGAGAAAATATCATATGACCTTTAAGGGTACTCTTGTGATAGGTACTATGGTTCCTATTTACAAATGAAGACATAGATTCAGTGATGTCAAGGAACTTGCCCAAAGCCCCACACTCAGTAGAGAGCAGGTTGGGCATTTGCCTCCAAACAGTGCTTTTTCCAGTACTAAATCACAGCAGTCTCTGTTGTAGGTAAATGTCCTTGATATTACAGAACAGCAGCTATTTAGAATGAATTTAGGGGACTTCCCTGGTGTCCCAGTGGCTAAGAATCTGCCTGCCAATGCAGGAGACACGGGTTCAATCCCTGCTCTGGGAAGATTCTATGTACTGCTGGGAAAATAACCCTATGTGCCACAACTACTGAGCCTGAGCTCTAGAGACTGCATGCTGCAAGTACTGAGCCCACACGCCCTAGAACCTGTGCTCCACAACAAGAGAAGCCACCACAATGAGAATCCCACAGCCTGCACAAAGACTCACCACAGTCAAACGTAAAATAAATAAATAAAACTATTTAAGTAAATAGAAATAGAACGAATTTAGGAACTTAAATAGTGGATTTTGTGTTTGGCTTTCTGTCACAACAAGGGGGGAATTAATTTCATGTCACTACCACCTCGAATTTTGTTTTACTTTCCTTTGCCCTTTGACCACAAGAAAAACCTGATCAGAACACTAAGATTATGGCATCTGGTCCCATCACTTCATAGCAAGTAGGTGGGGAAACAGTGGAAGCAGTGAGACACTTCATTTTTTTGAACTCCAAAATAACTGCAGATGGTGATTGCAGCCATGAAATTAAAAGACACTTGCTCCTTGGAAGATAAGTTATGATCAACCTAGAGAAGGCAATGGCACCCCACTCCAGTACTCTTGCCTGGAAAATCCCATGGATGGAGGAGCCTGGTAGGCTACAGTCCATGGGATTGCTAAGAGTCGGACATGACTGAGCGACTTCACTTTCACTTTTCCCATTCATGCACTGGAGAAGGAAATGGTAACCCACTCCAGTGTTCTTGCCTGGAGAATCCCAGGGATGGCGGAGCCTGGTGGGCTGCCATCTATGGGGTCGCACAGAGTCGGACACGACTGAAGTGACTTAGGAGCAGACAGCATATTAAAAAGCAAAAACATTACTTTGCCAAAAAAGGTCCATCTAGTCAAAGCTATGGTTTTTCCAGTAGTCATGTATGGATGTAAGAGTTTGACTATAAAGAAAGCTGAGCACCGAAGAATTGATGCTTTTGAACTGTGGTGTTGGAGAAGACTCTTGAGAGTCCCTTGGACTGCAAGGAGATCCAACCAGTCCATCCTAAAGGAGATCAGTCCTGGGTGTTCATTGGAAAGACTGATGTTGAAGCTTAAACTCCAATATTTTGGCCACCTGATGCAAAGAGCTGACTCATTTGAAAAGACCCTGATGCTGGGAAAGATTGAAGGCAGGAGGAGAAGGGGACAACAAAGGATGAGATGGTTAGATGACATCACCGGCTCAATGGACATGAGTTTGGGTAAACTCCAGGAGTTGGTGATGGACAGGGAGGCCTGGCGTGCTGCAGTTCTTGGGGTCACAAAGAGTTGGACACAACTGAGCGACTAACTGACTGACTGAAAATATGCTGACTTCCAGTGGTTCCAAGTGTCTTCTGAACTTGCCAGAAGAATTAAACACAGGACATTTAAAGTCTTTAACTCAGCCACAGGTACGGGTGAATTGCCCAGTCAATGCTGGAAACTAAAGATGTTTAGGAATCCTAATTTTTAGCGTTGTGAATAATGAAGAAGGTCACACTAACTACCCACCTCCTTCTTCCAGACCTTCACCTCCAGCTGGCCCTCAGGTGGCCTCACAGTTAAGGCATTCCCCCCACCCAGGGATGTTAGTGAGCCCCCCAGACTAGGATGTGCTTGTAGTGGATTCCTGCCTAGGGCCCCATTCAGGAAAAGCAAGTGGGGATGTGTAGGTATGAGGACATCTCTCAACCAAGAAGACTGTGCCTGACAGAGCAGCCTCGCCTTCTGAGTAAGGGTCTTTCTACAGGATTGCCACTGCCCTCATGCCCATTATCACCAATCTGGCTTGAATTCCTGTCCATCAAAGCCAGGCCTGATCTTCATTGGTCCCTCTTCCTTCTGGTCCCTGGCAAAGACTTCTCTTTTACTGGTTGTTTACCCCTAAGACTCAGAGAAATTGGAAACTTAACCATCACTGAATGAATTGGTCCACGGTAGGAATCTTGAGACACTTGCTCCTTGGAAGGAAAGCTATGACAAATCTAGACAGTGTATTAAGAAGCAAAGGCATCACTTTACTGACAAAGGTTCATATAGTCAAAGCTATGGTTTTTCCAGTAGTCACATATGTATGTGAGAATTGGACTATAAGCAAGGCTGAGCACTGAAGAATTGATATCTTCAAATTGTGGAGCTAGAGAAGACTCTTGAGAGTCCCTTGGATTGCAAAGAGATCAAACCAGTTAATTCTAAAGGAAATCTACCCTGAATACTCATTGGAAGGACTGATACTGAAGTTGAAGCTCTAATACTTTGGCCAACTGCTGCAAAGAGCTAATTCACTGGAAAAGACCCTGATGCTGGGAAAGATTGAAGGCAAAAGGAGAATAGGGCGGCAGAGGATGAGATGGTTAGATAGCATCACTGACTCAATGGACATGAATCTGAGCAAACTCCAAGAGATAATGAAGGACAAGGAAGCCTGGTGAGCTATAGTTCATGGGGTCACAAAGAGTCAGACACGACTTAGCAACTGAACAACAAAAACAACAGGCACCTTGGGGTAGAAAGGCTAAGAAAAATAATCAAAGTGTGCTAATAACATTCTAAAAGTTCAGGTTTCTGTCTTCTCTTGGAAAGCTATACATAGCAATCAAAGGCAGATTCTGAGTGGAATGCATAAAATGCATTCTATGCAGTGAAATACAATAGACATAGGGGTTTCCCTTCCGAAATGCAAGGCACTCCGTAGAACACTACAATACCAGCAGGGCCTGCCTCACTCACGGAAGTTGCTATCTGGCCCCAGGAGGCATTCTAATCTGCAACCTTTGATGTAGGGAGGCAAATTTTTCTTACTCTTTTAAATGACACCTTCAACAATGTGTCTTAGAGAATCTTTCCTGGGGCATCAGGCTCACTGTCCAACAGTTCGCAGAATGCACTTATCCTTTGTGAAGATTCAGACTATACCCTAGACATTAGGAGTACATAAATGGAAGGTAGTAAAATAGAAAAAGGATGTAATATAGAAATTTGGTTAAAGGAGTTAAGGGTTTAAGAAAAAAAATAAGGTACATTTGTTTACTGATCACTGATTATGGCAAGGCGGCATACTAAGTGTTTTAACATGCATTTTTTTTCTTTTTTCAGTATTTTCCAAATTTTCCTAGTGTTGCTTTAGCTTCTCAGAGTCTTAATCTTGGAGATTCTGATTCACCAGGTCCGTGCTGAAGCTGGAAACGTATCTTTAACAAGGACTTCTAGGGATTCTTATCATTAGGGAATTTGGTAAATATTGCATGATCTTATTTAATCTTGAAAATGAAAGTCATTCAGTTGTGTCCAACTCTTTGCAACCCCCTGGACTGTAGCTCATCAGACTCCTCTGTCCATGGAATTCTCCAGGCAAGAATACGGAGTGGGTAGCCATTCCCTTCTCCAGGGGATCTTCCCAACCCAGGAGTCAAACCTGGGTCTCCTGCCTTGTAGGTAGATTTTGTACCATCTGAGCCACCAGGGAAGCCATAACCCTATAAGGAAGGTACTATTTCCATAGGAAAACCACAGTTCAATTAGCTAATTTTCACAAAGACATGCTGCTCATGAATTTAAGAGTTCACATAGATCAGGAGTCCACAGACTATGGCCTGTGGGAAAATCCAGCCCACTGCCTATTTTTCTTATTTTTATTGTGGTAAATAAATAACATAAAGCTTACCATTTTTAAAAAAGATGGATTGAGGAGTCATGAAGCCACAGGAGGTAGTAGGAAATGATCAGAATAGTTTTTTTTATTAGTATTACTTATTTATTATTTTTTGGCTACATCCAGGCTTAGTTGCGGGATGCAAGACTTTTCCTTGTGGCTCTTTGTTGGGGCTCTCCATTGCGGCACGCAGGCTTTTCTCTAGTTGTGGTATGTGGGCTTTCTAGTTGAAGCATACAGGATTAGTCGCCCTGTGGCATATGGGATCTTAGTTTCCTGACCAATGATGGTACCTGCGTCCTCTGCATTGGCAGGTGGATTCTTATCCACGGGAAAGTGTCAGTCCCTCAGCTGTGTCCAACTCTTTAAGACCCCATGGACTGTAGCCAGCCAGGCATCTCTGTTCATGGGATTTCCCAGGCAAGAATACTAGAGTAGATTGCCATTTCCTTATTCAGGGGATCTTCCCGACCCAGAGATCGAACCCAGGTCTTCGACATTGCAAGAGGATTCTTTACCGTCTAAGCCACCCAGAGAACCACTGGACCACCAGGGAAGTCCCCATTTTAACCACTTTAAGTGTACAGTTCAGTGGCATTAGGTATATTCACACTGTTGTGTCACTATCACACTACGCATCTCCAGAATTTTTTCATTTTCCCAAACTGAAACTTCATACCCATTAAACAATAAGGCCTCATTCTCCCATCCTCCCTCTCCCTGTAACCAACATTTTATTTCCTATCCCTATGAATCTGATCACTTCAGGTATTTCATATAAGTGAAATCATACACCATTTGCGCTTCTGTGACTGGACTATTTCACTTGGCATGATGTCCTCAAGGTTCATTTATGTTGTAGCATATGTCAGAATTTGCTCCCTTTGTAAGGCTAAACAACATTCCTCTGTATGTATATGTTACATTTTTTGAGGAGCGGAATGTTTAATTTCATTTAATTTTAATTAGTTAACATTTATTTATTTTTAATTGGGGGATGATTGCTTTACAATATTGTGTTTGTTTCTGCCATATATCAACATGAAGCAGCCATAGGTATACATATGTCCCCTCCCACCCCTCCCACCTCCCACCCCATACCACTGCTCTAGGTTATCACAGAGCACTGGCTTTGAGCTCCCTGCATCATAGAGTAAATTTCCGTTGTATATGCCACAGTTTAAAAATCTATTCATCTGTCAGTGGACACTTAGATTTCTTCCAGCTTTTTTGGCTATTGTGAATAATGCTCCTAGCTGCTATGAACATGGGTGTACAAATATCTGTTTAAGTCCTTGCTTTCAATTCTTTGGGGTACATACCAAGAAGTGAAATTGCTGGATCATATAGTAATTTTATTTTTAATATTTTGAGAAACTGCCATATTCTTTTCCACAGTGGCTGCAACATTTTATGTTCCCAACAGCAACACACAAGGGTTACAATTTCTCCATATCCCTATGGACACATGTTATGTTCTGGATCTTTTATAATGACCAATCTAATGGGTGTGAAGTGATATCTTACTGTGATTTTCATTTGCATTTCTCTAATTATTAGTGATGTTGAGCATCTTCCATGTGTGTATAGGTTATTAGTAACTCTTATTTGGAGAAATGCCTACTTAAGTTATTTGTCTGTTTCTTAATCGGGCTGTTTGCTTTCTGTTGCTGAGTTGTAATGGTTTTTCATATATTCTGAATATTAATACCTTAATCAGATATATGACTTGCAGGTACATTTTTCCCACTCTTTGGGTTGCATTTTCACTCTGTTGATGTGCAAAAACCTTTAATTTTGATGAAGTCCAATTTATTTATTTTGTCTTTTGTTGCCTGTGCTTTTTGGTATAATTTTTACAAAACTATTGCCAAATCCAATGTTATGAAGCTTTTCTTCTATGCCTTCTTCTAAGTGTTTTAAAGTTTTGAGTCTTATGGGTCTTTGATTCATTTTTTTGTTAATGTTTATGGTAAAAGAGTATAAGGTCAAACTTCATTCTTTTGCAGGTACATATCCACTTTTCCCAATACCATTTGTTGAAAACACTGTCCTTTCTCCATTGAATGGTCTTGGCACCCTTGTCAAACATTATTTGACCATTTAAGCAAGAGTTTATTTCTGTCTCTATTCTTTCCCATTGGCTCAGATGGTAATCTGCCTGCAATGCAGGAGACTTGGGTTCAATTCCTGGGTCGGGAAGATCCCCTGGAGATGGGAATGGCAACCCACTCCAGTATTCTTGCCTGGAAAATTCCATGAACAGAGGAGCCTAGTGGGCTGTAGTCCATGGAGTCTCAGAGTTGGACATGACTGAGCGACTAACACTTCCATTGCACTTCACTGTGCTAGTACCACACTATTTTTACCTTAGTTATGCAGTAAGTTTTGAGACCAGGAAGTGTGAGACTTCCAACTTTGTTTTTCTTTTTCAAGATTATTTTGACTATTCGAGGTCCTTTGAGACTACATACAAATTTTAAGATAAACTGACATTCTTATAATTCAATGTGTGATCAAGTCTTTGTTGACTCAGAAAAATCAGCTCTTCGTGTGTGTGTTGGTGACTCAGTCATGTTCAACTCTTTGTGACCCTATGGACTGTGCCCATCAGGCTCCTCTGTCCGTGGGATTTCCCAGGATAAAACACTGGAGTGAGTAGCCATTTCCTTCTCCAGGGGATCTTCCTGACCCAGGGATAGAACCCAAGTCTCTTGCACTGTAGGCAGATTCTTTACCATCTGAGTCACCAGGGAAGCCTTTTTCCCAAAATTCTCTCTAATACTGATGTTCTCTTTCAAAGGAATTTGTTCATATAAAATTTCAGTTTATGTATATCACATTCTTTCAGTGTCTGCTATATACCAGTGAAAGGTTTTTCCTTTAAATTTATGATTCCCTTTGCAATCCAGTAGCATTATGCAATATTCAAATTTTTTCTAAGTTATTACTTCCCGGTGAAAAAGAAATCCATTAACTGAAGTTTTAAAGAAGTTTGCCATTACCATTATATGCACTAGCAGCAATGTTGTTGATATATATGTTATCATGCTAAACCAGAATATAATTTCCATAAATAGTTCTTGTTTATGTACTAACTGACTCCAGGAAATATCTAGACCTTTCCAGATGCAGTATCAAAGCAACACAGGGGAATAATCATTATCATCACTCCCAGCCTTCTCTGTCTCAATAATGGCACTTCAGTCCACCAGTTACTTAAACCAGAAACCTGGGAATCATCCTTGACATCTCTTTTTTCTTCATCCCTACATTCAATTTATCAATGAGTTCTGTCCACTCTGTCTTTATAATACATCCCAGGTCTTTCCCCTTCTCTCCATTTACACTGTCAACTCTAAATGGAAGTCCACTACCATTGTTGTCAGCTGGACAATGTATTAAGTGTGTTAATTGGTCTGCCTGTTTCCTCTTGTCTCCCTTCAATCCATTCTCCACACAGCAGCCTGAAGGCTCAGTCTCCCTCCTCATCTAAAACTCAGTGGCTGCCCATGTCTCTTACAATAAAATCCAATCCCCTGAGCATGACTGAGGTTTGAGAGGCCCGGAACTGAACTAAGCTTCTCAGACCTAAGACAGTCTATGACCATGCTCCACTTGTTTCTTAAGCTACAAGCACATCAACTTCCTCTAGGTGCCTCAAACATGCCACATCCTCTCCCACAAGGGCCTCTAGAGGTGTTGGGTCCTTGTCTTGGCCCAGCCTTCCCCCTTTCTTCTCTTGAAATTGGCCATCTCCTATTCAGTCTTCAAATCTCTGCTCAAATGTCACTTCCCCAGAGAGACTTTTCTAACCAGCAAAGCCAGGATTGGTTTGCCATCAGCCCCCTGGTTCTCCCTCAAAGCATCCTGTTGTTGTTGGTTGTTTCTGTTTAGGCACTGAGTTGTGTCTGACTCTTTTGTGACCCCATGGAGTATGGCTTGAAAGTGAAAGTCGCTCAGTCGTGTCCAACTGTTTGTGACTCCATGGACTGTAACCTGCCAGGCTCCTCTGTCCATGGAATTCTCCAGGCAAGAATACTGGAGTAGGTAGCTGTTCCCTTCTCCAGGGGATCTTCCCAACACAGGGATTGAACACAGATCTCCCACATTGCAAGCGAATTCTTTACCGTCTGAGCCACCAGGGAAGACTGTAGCTTGTCAGGCTCCTCTGTTCATGGAGTTATTTTCCTCCAAAAATCTTCTGCAGTCTGATACATTTTTGTTTATTTCTTTCTCCCCCATTATATAAATTCTAATAAGGCAGACTGTTTCTGATTTCATCACTTTATAACCATGCCTAACACACTGTTGTTTAATCGTTCAGTCATGTCTGGCTCTTTGCAACCTCATGGACTGTAGCCCACCAGGTTCCTCTGTCCATGGGATTTCCCAGGCAAGAATATTGGTGTGGGTTGCCATTTTCTTCTCCAGGGGATCTTCCTAACCCAAGGATTGAATCTGCATCTCCTGCATTGGCAGGCAGATTCTTTACCACTGAGCCATCTTGGAAACCCCTAACACATTTTAGGCCCTCATAAAAAAATTGTTAAATGAATCAAAGGACAAAAGAAGACATAAAGGCTTGAAACTAGACAGTATTTATTAAAGATAAGAGTTAAATAATTGTCTGAGCCAGAAATAGAACCATAATACCCTCCATTTTCATCTAGCACTGGAGATATTGAATCATACTTTTCCTAAAGGATATAAAGCATTGTTTTTTCTCATAATACATGGAATGAAACTGCAAAAACTAGACTTTCAGAATCCAAAATGCTAATTCCAAAGCTGCTGCATTCCATGACTAATGTGAACCATATACTATCAGTACTATAGATTCAGCTATTTGAATATGGCTGATAATTCTTAATCAGTAATTATTCACAGCTATTTTCAAACTGCAAAAGAATATTTGCCACTTTACTGTATGTTTCACTGATACATAACATCAATATCATGCCTTATTTTACTGCTAAATTCAAAATAATGAAAGTTCAAATGAGGAGTTAATATAAGCAGCGTTCATCATAACATCATAAATATCTCTTCTAATGACTCTGGGTACTGTGGATCATTTGTACCTACTAGTCTTCTAGTTCTCTCTTTGTGTTTAAATTTGAGAAATCCTGAAAAAATGACTTTTATAAGTTCTGCCAGAAATGTCAAAGATTGCATGGCAAATTGGCTTGAAGGTTTCCTATTTTATATCACTTATTAATCACAGACTGTACAAGTCGGAAAAACTAAAAGCTGTAATGCTTGCATGAAGTCATAAACATGTCTAATAAGCGTTTGAATTCAATAGACTTCTTTGATTTCCAACTTTATAGAATTTCTTCAAAACTCTTCTCAGAATTGATTACTTTTCCATATTCAGTCTATGAGGAATGTCCCCACTTAGTTCTGACAACTCTTATAGTCTCCAGATGTGTATCTATCCCTTATATAATCATTGTTTCACAGGGGTGCATATATAATCTCTTATTATACGTGAACTCCTATTCTCCCTTATTCTTATACATCATGTCCATCTTCTTCGTTGAATAATAGCCCTCTTGGGATGGAAGTCACATCTACACTTATTTCCTTTGGAACTTTCCACCCAGCCTTGCAAAAACACTCTTCCCATTGTAGTTACTTGATAAACATTGGCTCATTGCCTCAAGCAAGCAATTGACAACCCAGTCATAAAAAATTCACAGTGGTGCATAAATTTATCAATTTAATATTTTTATGTTCCTCTGAGAGGTGATTAACAAAGTATTTTCTAATCTTGGCTGAGATCAACTCTGGAAACCAGACAAGAAAGGGAACAAAGTGTCACTTACACTCATGGCTGGCTAATTTTGTGACAGCAGGCTTTTCAGGGTGTAAAAGTTAAACGTATATAAACAAAAGCATAAAAGAATGTGCTTGTTGGTGTGGATTTTTTGAATTTGCTTCTTTCTTTACTGTCCAGATTTGTAATATATGATATCAATTTGGAAGACATACTAACAATCATACTTCCTAAGAAAAGGAAAACATTTCCTCAAATAATACAAAAATGCAAAATATTAATAGCATGTTGCTCATTGTCAGAGGGAGGGTGGGCTTTGAATCTGGATACTCCTGGATTTAGATCTTGGTTCTGCCACTTCCTCATTATGTGACCTTGCATGAGTCACTTATCCTATCAGAGTTTTGGTTAATTCAACTGTAAAAAACATTTAAAGAAAAAAATCTACCACACAGCATTGTTATAAGGATTAAACAAGTTAGAACCTGTAAAATGTCAAGTACTATTAGTGTGAACCAACCCCTAGCTAATATTTTTATTAAATTTTCTTCCACAACAGCTTCTGTTTTGTTACAGATATTGGTTGCTAGAGGAGGAGCTGGCGAGGGGAAGAAATTATGTAATCTTTTCATGATCAGATAATAGCTGTGCTGCTGCTGCTGCTGCTAAGTCGCGTCAGTTGTGTCCGACTCTGTGCGACCCCATAGACGGCAGCCCACCAGGCTCCTCCATCCATGGGATTCTCCAGGCAAAAGTACTGGACTGGGTTGCCATTGCCTTCACCGATAATAGCTGTAACAGGGAGCAATACTCCTCACACAAATTTCTCCCCCGCCACTGCTCCACCTCCTCACTACAAGCAAGGTTCATCAGCAACAGCAGTCAAAATATCAATCTGCAGCATGCCCTGCACAACATTTATTTGCATAGTTTTCCTCTCTGTTCTTATAATACTTTCATTGTAAAACAGAAGATAGGATTATGGCAAGCTCTAGGGACTGCCCGCCAAAATCTTCGATCATTAAGGTTCATCAGTCTCAAGTCAGGTTAAATGCCCCCCAAACATCTCTTCCCAGGCCTCATACAAGTCACCAGAAATCTTTATCATACAGCTTGTGTGTGCCCAGCACACCACCAGTTCTTCTACTCGGTGTCCACAAATCTATTTGCTGAATGAATAAACCTCTCTATGAAGCCTGCACTATTCTCCCCCAGATCCTAGTCAATAAATCTTTTTTTTTCCTGTGGGCCCAGCTTTCTGTTTGGGTTAAACCAACCTCATGATTCCTTGCTGTGTGGTTATGTGTTTCCTTGTCTTTTCGTTTCTAAAGATCAGAGAGCTCCATGAAGGTGAAGGGCTTTTTCCGAGGAGGGCTCGCGCCAGTCTCTCACAGTAGTGCAGAGTGAGGACTAACAGTATTGGAGTTTTTAATACGTGAGAAAGGCCATCAGAAGTGGGACTTGTGACCCCACTTTGAAAACACGGTCAGTCATAAGGTTAGTGCCACATTAAGTCTGCTTTTTAATTCCCTAAAATAAGACAGCTCCACCAAAACTCTCTAGTCCGGGAGTGAAAGAATGATTCGCTTTGGCGTAAAATGTGCTGTGTTGCTCAATCATGTCTGACTCTTTGCGACACCATGAACTGTAGCCCGCCAGGCTCCTCTGTCCATGGGATTCTCTAGGCAAGAATACTGGAGGGGGTTGCCATGCCCTCCTCCAGGGGGTCTTCCCGACCCAGGGATAGCACCCAGGTCTCCTGCATTGTGCGAGGATTCTTTACCTTGTGAGGCATCAGGGAAGCCCTTGGTGTAAAATAATAAAGGATAATGGTGATTAGGACAAACCGGTTAGAATTTTTGACCACTGTCAAATACTGTTGCCAAAGCTTCCAAGTTTTCAAAAGAAGTGTATTTTATATAATAAAGTGTATTTTACATATATTTTATATAATATCCCCAAATTTTTAAATGTTGGAAACCAATTCATTTAAAAAGAATCAAAAACATTGTTGAAGCCAAACTAAAACCATTTTGGGTCAAAGGAGGCCTGTAAACTGTCGGTTTTTTTAAACTCCCCTGTCTGGATTGATAGAAATCCTTCCTAATTATTGAAGGATAACTTTAAGCAATGCCCCATGC
Source organism: Giraffa tippelskirchi (assembly GCF_054371585.1). Classification (NCBI taxonomy): domain Eukaryota; kingdom Metazoa; phylum Chordata; class Mammalia; order Artiodactyla; family Giraffidae; genus Giraffa; species Giraffa tippelskirchi. Next base: position 109,167,915 of record NC_137278.1, on the reverse strand, counting down.
TAGGAATTTTGCAATAATTATATTTGTGAATATGCCTTCCTACGATCAGAGTACCACTAATCTGGAAAACATTAAGACACCCATTTCTCAGATGAAGAAAGTGAGACTTGCAGAATTTAAGTTACACACATTAGATGACAACATGAAACATGTCACATTTCCACAGGCACACGCTGATTTTTGTTTGGCCACAACATAAAAATGGCTTTGCGTCATGAGCCATTCCAAGCATGCTATTAGTTCACATCTTGCTCTCCCACTGATTTCTGAAATACCTGATCAAAGCAAAGTCAAGGTTGGAAACTGCTGCTCTATATTCTGAAATTGCTTAAGTTTGCTATATACCCTATGGAAATTCCACCTTAAGTTTACAACTATTAGTCTTCCAAAAGACAGCCCACCACAAATACTGAATAGAAAAAAATCTTAACTCTTTATCCAAATATGAGATTGGAGCCGGGAAGAATATACACAAACAAGAGGAAAGTGAGAAAGACGGTGCAGACATCGGGAAAAGATTAAAACTAACATGCTGCATTCAGCAAACGTTTTTGAATACAGACCACATTCAAAGCTCTGTGCAAGAAGTTATTTTAATACCCTGAGGCTAGGATGATTTCAGATTTGAAAGGCATTTTAAACTTAGACTCAATAGGAATTGGTGACTACTATGAAGTGGAGGGTATGGGAGAGGGAGTAATCAAAGATGACGCCACAGAAAGCAAGAAGAGGCCAGTGGAGCCATTAACCAGGATGAAGGCACACAGGGGAGAGAGCACAGCTTGGTGTCAAGAGCACGGGGGTGTGCACTGACAACAGAAGAGGGGTCCAGAGGGTGCGCGAAGCTGTCAGATGAGCCACCAGTAAGACAAGAGGCAGGCGTGGTGACGCTGAGCTGGATAGACGGCACTGAGAGTCTGGAAGAAGATAGTAGTTCAGGCATCTCTGCTTTCTGGGCGATAATTATGAACCACAAAAAGAAGAGTCAGAAAATTACCAAATTTTCTGGAGGGACATGGCATGATGGCGGGAAATGGCACATTTGGAGTTGAGTTCCTACATCCCGAATGGTACTTTGCCGTCACAGTTCCATAGTGTCCTTCTAAAACACTTTCCTAAGGACTTCCCTGGTGGTCCAGTGGCTAAGACTCCACACTCCCAAAGCAAGGGGCCTGGGTTTAATCTCTGATCAGGGAACTAGATCCTACATGCTGCAACTAAGAGTTTGCATGCCACAACTAAAGATCCTGTGTGCCCTGAGACCCAGCACAGCGAAATAAATAATACAAATAATAAAATATTTTAAAAATAAAAAAAAACACTTTCCTAGATGCTTCATACTGAATGAATTCTCACTGTAGTTCAATTTTATGGATCATTGTTTGTAGCTTAAAATGTAATCAAGGACAATGGGTTTTCAAACTGTGCTGTTCAAAGCCCTAATGATTTTATGGAGGGGCTAGGATTCAAAGACCACTGAAGGAACAGAGTTCTGTGCCCTTAACCCAACCAGTGAGATTCCCTCTTGATCTGTTTTACAGGATGGGCTTCTCAGGTACAGGTCCCAGCTAAAAAGAATTCCAGTGTTAAGACATTTTTTAAAAAAAGAAAAAAAGCTTTAAAATTCACTGAAGTATCTTGGTCAATTATAAACTGAAAAGTAATTTGTCATGCCTCATAATATAATGCAGTTTATAAATTTTCCATAAATTACAGTAGATTTAAAGGCATCCAATTAATAATGTCACTATAACTAACATTTCTAGTTGCATTCTTGAGTGAGAGAGACAAGAATAAAGATGTAACTAGTATGTTATGAATTTCACAAAATCTGGCTACATTCACGGGAGTGTGTTGTTTACCTGAAAGTTACCCTTCATAACTGTTGACAGAAATAAAGGTTGAGAATTAGTGATCTCAATGATATTCAAAGTCCTTAATCCTTATAGAATGTCCAATCCTCTTACTTCCAATCCAGAACCAGGGAAGAACAGATGTCACCTTTCAGAAAACAGCAACAAGTCTGGAGACCCAGTGGTATCCCTCTTGTCATGCCCTGAAATAGTCATCGGCTGTTGACTCATTTTTGTGATTTGGTTTCCCATCTCAGCATATATTCAATTTTTTTTTCCCTCTACTACTACTTTTGCTATGCTGTGTGCTTAGTTGCTCAGTCGTGTCCAACTCTTTGTGACCCTGTGGACTGTAGCCCGCCAGGCTCCTCTGTCCATGGGGATTCTCCAGGCAACAATACTGGAGTGGGTTGCCATGTTCTCCTCCAAGGGATCTTCCCAGCCCAGGGGTGGAATCCAGGTCTTCCCCATTGCAGATGGATTCTTTACTGTCTGAGTCACCAGGGAAGCCCTTTTGTTATATCACCTTAAAAATTCCCCAAAAGACAGGATCCAATTTGGTTGCTAGGTCACTATCCAAAATGAAATTCCCCTGTGGTATGTTACAAAACATTTGAGGGAACTCTCTGATATGAAAGACAGGGCACGATAGACAGATAGAGGAAAGCAAACCGGAGAGGCAATACAGGGCGAAGAAAACCTCAAAAATATATGAGTACATTCACAGAGATGAAGAAAAGAAATTATACATACCCATGAAACAATGGGGTGATATAAAAGGATATTTAGAAATCAAAAAAGAGTTCTTGAAAAAAAATGAAAGGTGGTAGTAGAGTTACAGTGAATAAGCCAACAGTGAAAATAAAATAGACTACTAAACAATCTCATTGGTTCCAAAAGAAAGCAGAAAAATATGAAAAGCAAATTATGATTAAATAGGACAAAAAGGAAACCAAGAGTATAGTGGTCAACTTAAATTCAATCAGTTAGATAATTACATTGAATGAAAATGGTCTAAACACTCCAATTAAAAGGCATAGATTATCAATCTGTATAGGGGAAAGACACAACTATATGCTAATATACAAAAGGCACATTATTACAAGAGATCCAATTTCATTGTAATAGGTGTGTTCCATATGAGAATGTAGAAAGTAAAATTCGAAATTAACTTCAAAAAGTGTCAGCAGAACTGAAAAACATATTTCCAGATGAATGCCTAACAGCAGATGAAAATAGACCCACATTAATGGTGCATTCTCGAAAAGTATCAGGACACTGGGAAGAGCAGATATACAAAATCAGAGAAAACAAGTTTTGCACACAAACCATCAAAAATAATGATGATATTTTGTTTTTTCATCAACAACAGTAGAAACTATGAGACAACAGAGCAACATCTTTAAATTGTAAGGGAAAATGATTTGCCATCTGAATTTGTATCCAGCAAACTACCAATCCAAACTGTTAATTAAGTGTGGAGGTGGAATAAATACATTTTAGAGTATGCAAGTCTCAAAAAATTGACCACTTATCCTTTCTTTCTCAGGAAACTACTGAAGGATATGATCCACTAATATGAGAGAGGAAATGAAGAAAAAGACTCATAACTAAAGAAACAGAGGCTTCAACACAAAAAAAGAGATGAAGGAAATCCCAAGATGCAATCCTAGAAGGACAGCAGATTTTAAAAGACACTATCTAAATTCTAGTGGGTTAGAAGTCCCTGGGAAAGAAAGTTATCTCCAAAAGGTGAAATTGATAGAATATCTATCATGTTAATAAGAGATTTAAACAACAGGATGAGAATTTGTGATAAGTACATAAAAAGAATTAGCATTAGCAAAAGAAAGGTACTTGTTAATTCTAGGAAAAATAAAATGTGCAAGCAAAGAAAAATAATTACCGTATACTGCATTACTCAAGTGTAGCGAACATTTGTATAGTTACAGTTGTTTAAATGCTGCATATGGATCGCTTGAGATTTTTGAACACTATAAAGCTTTACTGAGAGAATGGAAGAGTGAGTGGATGGGAAGTGTATGTGTGTGGTTTGGGTGGACAGGGTGTCCATATGTAGAATAACTACAACAAAATATCCAACAACATGGGAAAGTGTTTGCCTCATGGTAAAGAGGAATGTGAAACGTGGGGAAGCAGAATTGGAGGGGTGGATTTTTTTCGTAACAAGCCTATTCACTCTGTAAACAATGTGAGTGTAGTACTTTGACACAATACATTAATTTTTAAAACACTAAGAAGCCTAAGAGATATTTTTAAACAGAGCTAGAAGAAATTGAGAGAGCAGCAGATGAACATAGGAATGGATATCATATGACCTCTCTCTGAACCTCTCCTTAACTCCTTTTATTAAGTAGAGGTAACATAAAAATATGACCAGCAGCAGTAAAGCCACATCCCCTCATAACTAGTTATATTACTGGTGAGACTGACATTCTTTCCCCTAAAGAGCTCAGCAGCTTCACTGAGAATATTAAGCATGGAACATCTTAACACCATGAAATTAAAAACAAAGGAAGTGTATGGAATGAAAAGTAAGATTGAGAGATTACAAAGAGCAAATGAAATCAAATCTTCACTAGAAAGTAATTAAGACCAAGCCCCTGAATAATTCTGCAACTTCCCCAGAATGCTAATAGTAGGAATTGGGAGTGTTAGTAGTTTCTTCATGTATCACTTCATTTATCACTATTTATCACTTCTGCCTTTTGTTTTCCTGAAAACACTTACATACCCTTTGACCATCTGAAATTATCAAAAACCAATCTACACTTCATTTTACTAAGATTACCTGAGTCTTCTTTGGAGAATTAACTAGGCTAACTGAGGCTTGATGCTCTCCTATTTGTGCTTTGCCCTGCCCTTTGGAAGGCCAAATAACTGCTTAAAATCATCTGGTCTAGCTCAGTTCTGGATGCCTGGAACTTTTCTTTCTGATTTGGCCTCTACTAGTAGACATACAGGCATGGACTTGTGAAGAATTAGGAATACCTGGTTAGCTCTTTGAGCTCAAAAGGTGTCTACTATTGAACAGAATGGCTAAAAATCATTAGCCAGAGCCAAGAACACCTCACTCTCATTATGAGCTAGTCTGTTGATTTTCTACTCCCTATTCTGAGACTCAAAAAAAAAAAAAAATTAGGCCTGGAAGGAGGGAACAATTATAATTAATTTTATTCTGACTTTAAACTCAAAGAGTTTAATCAGAGAGGACCTGACATTAATTTCCTTTTATTGTGCACTCTCTCTGTGCTAGCCATTATATTAGACCTTTTACAGACTGAGCCTGGCAGGCTACAGTCCATGGGATTGCAATCAGTCGGACATGACTGAATGACTACGCACACATGCATAGTCCTCTATATACCTCTTCAAGATATGTATTCTATCTGCAGTTTACAGGTGAGCACACCAGGGCTTTGAGCATCAAGTCTTCTCTAGATCACCTGAAGAGCTTCAGCAGCATCAGGACCAGTTGGAGTCTCAGCTTCCCATCATTATTACCCACCACTGCCTTCTAGGGAGGGGTGTTCTTGTAACAGAAAATTATACCTAACCCATAGTTGCTGCGAGGATTAAATAAATAAAATAATACAACTAACTCACATGAAATTAAGAGATGCTTGCTCCTTGCTATGACAAACCTAGACAGCATATTAAAAAGCAGAGACATCACTTTGCCAACAAAGATCCATCTAGCCAAAGCTATGGTTTTTCTAGTAGTCACGTATGGATGTGAGAGTTGGGCTATAAAGAAGGCTGAGCGCCGAAGAATGATGCTTTTGAACTGTAGCACTGAGAAGACTCTTGAGAGTCCCTTGGATAGCAAGATCAAACCAGTCAGTCTCAAAGGAAATCAACCCTGAGTATTCATTGGAAGGACTGATGCTAAAGCTGAAGCTCCAATACTTTGGCCACCTGATATGAAGAGAAAACTCATCGGAAAAGACCCTGATGCTGGGAAAGATTGAGGGGAGGAGGAGACGGAAAAAACAGAGGATGAGATGGCTGGATGGCATCACCAACTCAATGGACATGAGTTTGAGCAAACTCCAGGAGATGGTGAAGGACAGGAAAGCCTAGCGTGCTGCCGTCCAGGGGGTCACAAAGAGTCAGATATGAATTAGAGATGAACAACAACAAAGCACTGAGACCAGTGCCCTAAGCATAGTGAGCCCTTTATACATACTAGCTCTTAATGTGATTCTGTCATTAGGTATTTAAAACTCTAGTAACCCTCCTTTCTTCTTCTTTTTATTTTCTCTTCTTTCCTGGCCAAAAGGAATTAAGAGACACAATATGCCTGTAAGTAGAAAGTGGTGGTTCCATGACTTAGGATATTTATATAAATGCTCTTCCTCCTCCAGAAGATCTTCTCTACCGATCAGGGCACAGTTCCTGCAGGACACAGCCTGTTCTCTAAGGCACAATCTGGCTATTTAACAAGAGTTGGCACCCAGTATGAAACATATTTTCCTTTGGTCAGACCAGGACTGAAGGACCTATACTGCTCCCTGTGACTTCCAAGACCAGCATCATAAATAAAGTGATGCTTATTGAAATGATTTACTCTTGCTGATTCCCTTCTCTCACATGCAGACTGAGTGGTGATGAGCCCCAAATGGGGTTTGCATGGATTTCTAACACTTTGATTAGCAGGCTATGGCACTGTTTTATGTGGATGTAAGCACAGCAGGCATCTTACTTTGAGCAGATAGTAGGCTAGAGCTAACAACTGCTTTAATGCAATTATTCCCATCAAGAGCCTCTCATTATATTGCTTTACACCCTCCACCAATCACTGTTTCACGCACTTATCACACAATTTTCCCTATGCGCTCCCTTACATATCCCCATATATTCTAAACCTTCTTGTAAACTCCTTCCGTTCATCCTTTCCCAACAAATACCACCCAGTTACAGGTGAGTTTTCTCCCTCCTTTTTCTCCTCACACGGCTGGGTCTTTAGTTAAATCTCGACTGCTTTTCGGAGTCGATTCTTATCTCCCGTCTCCAGGCTGTTGGTGGCTGCACAGATGCTGGGAAGCTGCTCATCTCCCCTTCTCATCTTTAGGCCTCTCTCAGAGTTTCTTCCAACAATATGTGAGAAGGGAGTTCTCTGGTCCCTTCCTCAAGTGTCTGCCCACAGGAAAGATGAAAGAAGGCCCCAAATCTAGGACACATTCTGTTACTTATCACTCGGCACAATTCTTTGCCTCAGTCCTGACAGCACGTGAGTATAGACATACTTCTTCTGCTGTGGCCTAGTAGCACGACAGCAGTGCCCCTCATGAGCCCTGCATGAGCATGCATTCATCCATGTAAGAATCCATCCAGTAAAACACCTTACTTGCCTGCCACGTGTTAATCACCTTGGTAAACGCCAGAGGTACAAAGGTAAATCAGAAAGAAACTGGACTAGAGGAGGAAGGAAGCCAATTAAAACAATATGGCAGTTCAGGCAAGAAATGATAAGGTCCAGAGTGAACCCAAACGGTGCCAGTGAAACTAGGAAGCAGAGTCAGAGACATGAGATATAAGAAGGGTGTCTCAGAAGGATGTTTTTACAGTAAGTCCCCTATACACAAATGAGTTCCGTTCCAAGAGCACTTTCATAAGTCCAGTTTGTAAATCCAACAAAGTTAGGCTCTGTACCCAACTAACACAATCGACTATATAGTACTGTAGTGTAATAGGTTTATGATACTTTTCACACAAATAATACATAAAATACAAACAAATGCACAGAAGACATTTTTAACCTTACAGTACAGTACCTTGAAAAGTAGAGTAGTATGTTGTATGTTGTACCTTGAAAAGTACGTTGGTACAACAACTGGCATAGAGGGGCATGATTGTATCTTTGAAAATTCACAACTTGAAAGTTTACATATAGGGGACTTACTGTATTGTATGTGAGGAACAAGGGGAAAAGCAATGAAAGCCTAGGATGACTCCAAGATTTCTTGATGAGACTGAGCCAACAATATTGTCACTCCTGGGTCAGAGGGCCAGGAGAAACTGGTTTGGAGGGAAGTAATGAGTCCAGTTTTGGAAACCGAGATACCTGTGATCTCAAGGTCTGTGATCTCAAGGTACTGATAGCTGTGAAGTATTTAGACTAGAACTAGAAATATAAGTCTGTGAGGTTGAATACTCACCTCAAACTAGAATCTCACGCTTGATGTCCTCAAAAGGAGTCAGACACTTTTTAAAAAGAATATTTAATGAGAATTGCTTGCAAGAACACAATTATCTTCACTTCAAGATACTCTACAACATTTCTTTAGGAACATGAACCATATTGTTTTGGCTTCATATTGTCACAGAATTCCTGTAACTAAATTGAATCTTGTTCTGATGACATTGTCTAAACGGAAGGTGTTTAAAAGATACAGACCCTGGGAACTCATGAACACATCTTCTGTAGTGACTTTAAGGATCTGACCCTTATGTTTTGGAGGCTTCCTCACCCCATTATGACAGAAATTCTTGTTCCTTCCAGTAGCAGCAATGGTTGCATTTCTTAACAGTTGGTTTGTGTTGCTTGCATTTTGCAACCATGATGAGATTTCACTCTCATCTGTTTTATCAAAAGCTTTGAACCAAATTTGAGACTTAGAACATATTTAGCCTCACCCCTCCTGGGTGATGTTTTCTCCCTTTGCCTCATAATTATTTTGTGCTACTCAATTGGATTCTGTTTTTATATCCTTACTAGCAGTTTTAAAAATCATTCCTGAGACAAGATGTATTATTTAGAAAGTAATGACTCATTCATTCATGATCCTTTAGAGTTCACGAATCCTCAGCCTATAGATGAAAGTCACAGAAGAGGATGAGATGTCTCGCGAGCACAGGCACAAAAAAGAAGAAGACGGATCATTCACATTTCAGAGTGGAAACGGGCGGAACTGGTACAGGAGACTGCAAAGAATTCAGGAGATGATCCTGAGAGAACTGTGGCATGGAAGCCAAGGAAGGAAAACAGACTGTGGTCAAATGCTGCAGACAGACCAACGAAAATCAAGTCTACAAATGGCCCATTGGATTTGGTGATCAGGTGATGATGAACAGAAATAGAAATTTTATTGACCTGGAGATTTTGTTTCTTTGCCTAATTCCCAGAGAATGCATCAAGGCAGAAAATAAAGATAATTCTTGTGAGGCATCTGACTCAGAAGAGAGAAGGAGATATTAAGAGACAGTTAGAGGTTAATTTGGAGAAGGCAATGGCACCCCACTCCAATACTCTTGCCTGGAAAATCCCGTGGATGGAGAAGCCTGGTAGGCTGCAGTCCATGGAGTCGCTATGAGTCAGACACGACTGAGCGACTTAGCAGTAGCAGCAGCAGAGGTTAATTTGTGATCAAGGATGAAGTTGTATTTCATTAATGTATTGAAGAGATTTGGGCATGTTAAAACTACAAGGAAGAACGAGTTGAAAGAGTAGAACAAAAGCACAGGAAAGAGCAATAAGAAGCCGTGGATCAAGTTTTGGGTGACTGAAGGTTACCGGCAAAGACTGAGTTAAAGATTTCAGAGGTGGTGCTGACTGGGTCCAGCTAGTAGCCATGTGGGTAGTAGGAGCATGAGAAGGTTGAGGTATTTTGAAACTGAAGTATTGAATTCATCATCCATGTAGATGGTAAAGTGACCCAGGATCATGGCTTGATTTGGATTACTGTGATCCAGATGCCAAAGTGAAAGTGAACGTGAAGTCGCTCAGTCATGTCTGACTCTTTGCGACCCCATGGACTGTAGCCTACCAGCTCTCCATCCGTGGGATTTTCCAGGCAAGAATACTGGAGTGGGTTGCCATTTCCTTCTCCAGGAGATCTTCCCGACCCAGAGATTGAACCCGGGTCTCCCGCATTGTAGGCCGATGCTTTACCATCTAAGCCACGAGATGCCAAAACCCTCAACAAATGAGGAGGAGAGACCTCAATGGATAACGGCCAGAACAGGGTTAGATGGTGATATGATCAGAAGGCAGAGTCCAAAACGGAAGGAGATTTTGATTAAAGATGGAAGAGAGGTGGTTTGCCAGAAGTAATGGCAATTTGGGGGTAGTCCAGTGCTGCCTCAGAGCCTATGAGATATGCCTGTGATAGGATGCAACATTTTACAATTATCTATGTGAGATGTCTGTAGTGAGGAGGGACCCAGCTGGAGGAAAGCTAAACTTCAGTTAGGGCAAGGAGGTGAGAGGTTAGCTGCCACTCTGATGTGTATTTGGAGGAAGGTTAGAGATGAGGGTTAGAAGGGAAAAGTTCATTTCCATCCATTTCCTGTTTCTTTGAAAAAGTAGAGATGACCACAGCACACACAAGCCTCCAAATGAATACCTACAGTTTAGGAATGTCAAGCCAGGAAAGCAGATCTGAAATATTGATGAAATGGAAACTTTCTCCCAACACTCAAATGGTAGCCACTGCCACAGCATTTACTGTGATGTGACCCATGCTAGGAGACTTCTATTTATTTGGAAGAGGAAAGAGACAGAGGGGGACCACATCATCAGTGAGTGTCTAATTTGTCAGAGTGGGGGTGGGGGAAGCAATGATTTTAAGGCATTAGTAAATGAACAGACCTAATTAGAGACACAGGGAATCCAATTCTTTCCCTTTAGAACTCATGGGAGTGAACTGGGTAGCTCTACTCTCACTCGGGGAAAAGAAAACCTGGGCTTGTTCATGTCTTTTCAACAAATCAAAGAAATCAAGTATACATGATTGTCTTGCTCATAAGTTTTATTTTAGAAAACAGTTTGTTTCATGTTGTGTGTTAAAGAAAATACCTGGCAGTAGCTATAGTCACTTTGATGTACTAATAATTCCCAGAGAGCGCTTTTAAGTGAAATATAGAAGTCCATAGATGGTTCACATGGGCTTCAAACCTAGGCATTTGGGCAAGGGGTGAGAGAATGCAAGTAATCAGATTTTTATGTGAAGATCATTCTGTATTGTATGCTATCACACTTACATCTTAAAGAGTTTTAACTCAGAGCTTTGAATATGGCACAGGTTAGGTAGCTGCCAGATTTATACAATAAATCCTAGTATCTCTAAATTAAAAAGTCAGTAGCTATTTGCCAACTAAATTTCCAATCTGCTACATCAAGTTTTTGCATAAAAACTATACCCTACAGAATTCTACATTTTTATAGCTCTCTTCCTCATAATAGTGTATATTCAGTGCAGTATCAAGCTTACCCTTTTTGCTTTAATTTTTTACATTTATGTTATTTTCTAAATGAATAACTTTCTATAAAGCTTAAAAAAGGACTGTTGCAATGGTTATTTCCACTAGATCAAATGTACATTATAAAACAATTATGATATTAAAAAATATCGCTGTCTTCTTTTCACCAAAACACCCACTTCAAATTTAGAATCTGAAACAGTCAAATTGCTCTAATATTGCTACCTTATACATTTTATTTGCAGTCATTATATTTTCCCCATCATCATCTAATTTTTGAAACCATAAGCATCTATTGAATACATGGTTCAAAGTAAAAGCAATAATTTAAAACAAACTTGCTTAAAACAAATATTCCTGAAAAATTAAAAGTTCATTGATATTTTCTGCTACCAAAGGGCAGCACTACAAAACGGAAACCTGAATCATATATGAACACAGTTTACAAAAGAAATGAGACATAAAATTCTTTATTGTATTAAATAAACTTTTTCTGATCTCTCACCTGCCCAATTACTCTCTCTCACACTACTACCATCCCACCCACCACTTTAGCTCAGTTTCCTTTTAGATTGGCAGTAAAATTTGACACTGTATACTTGTATAGTTTATTGCATTGGTATCATACTAAAAATAATACATCAAAAGACCATCCACACTCCAAGAATACTTTTGAAATTCTTCCTCTTTTTCCTAATACTTTTATGGGGATTTTTATAATTAAATATTTAATCTATACTATTTAATTTAGAATGAATGCAAGCTAGAGTTCCAAATATCTTTCTTCTTTCCCTCCTTTCTCTCTTTCCAAATGTAAGCCAATTACTCCAACACCATGCATTAAAAAATATACTCTTTTTCCCCATTGATTTTAATGGCACTTTTACCTTATATTAAATCTTGGCATTAATAATAGTTTCAACTTTTACAGTGCTTACAACAGGCCAGTCATTGTTTTAAATACTTTACATATAATATCTTTACAATAACTCTATGCAGTATGAACTACTTTACCCCCTTTTATAGATGAGAAATTTGAAAGACAGAGGATTTAAGAATTTGCCCAAGGTCACATGCTATACTGCTCTCATCTGTTATATACACCTAATCCTGAACTCTGCTCTAGCCCATTATCAACCCCTCAGGGGTTTTCAATTTCTTTTTTTTTGATTGATGAATGTTAAGCTTTAATTCTTGCTATTTTTATCATTATTTTTTTATTGGAGGACAATTGCTTCACAATATTGTTGTGGTCTCTGCCATGCATCAATGTGAATCAATCATAATCATATACATATCCTTTCTTGAGCCTCCCTTCCCACTCCCATTCCACCCCTCTACATCATCACAGAGTGTTGGGCTGGGCTCCCTGTGTTATACAGCAGCTTCCACTAGTCATCTATTTTACACATGATAGTGTATATATGTCCATGGCACTTTCTCAATTTGTCCTACCCTCTCCTTCCTCCACTGTGTCCACCAGTCCATTCTCTATGTCTGCACCTCCATTTGTTCTCTGGTTCATCAGTACTTTTTTCCTAGATTCCATATATATGTGTTAATATATGATACTTGTTTTTCTTTTTCTGACTTACTTTACTCTGTATAACAGGCTCTAGGTTCATCCGCCTCACAACTGACTCAAATCCTTTCCTTTTATGGCTGAGTAATATTCCACTGCAGGCTGGTGTGCTGCAGTCCATGGGGTTGCAAAGAGTTGGACACAATTGAGTGGCTGAACAACAACAATATTCCACTGGGTATTATCATACTTTTAATTACTGTAACTTTACATATATTTTGGTGTCTCCTGAGGAACCTGCCCCTCATTGTTCTTTTAATGCTTTCTTGCTATTTTCAATCTTTAATGTAAATTTCACCATTAACTTAACAAGTTAAAAAAATGTATTTTGAGTAGAATTGTGTGAAATTTACAATTTTGAGGAAACTAATGTCTTTATAACACTGAGTCATCCCATCTGGGAACATGCCAAGATTCTTCATTTATCCGGATCTTCTTTTACAATGTGTTCTTCAATATAGTGTGTGGCTTTCTTCAAAAAAGTTTCATGCATTTCTTGCTAAATTTATACAAGGGCGTTATATTTTTCCTTGCTTTTTCCATTAATTTCCCATCACTCACAGGTTAAAAGATCAATCAGAAAGTTCTTAATTTTTTATGTTTCCCATAGCATACTGGACTCTCATATTCACTTGTAAAAGATTTTAAGTTGATTTAATTGAATTTTGAGGCATTTAATTTTATCTTCTGAAGTAAAAAATAATTATGCTTGCTTAGTGCTTCTTTATCTTCCCATTTTATTGCTATGATTAAAACCTTTAGAACAATATTAAATAGCTATTAAGACAGAAAGTATTAATTGTCCCTCAGTATCTACTCTCTTCTTATCCACAGGAAACCCTAGTTTTTAGAACAGCACAAGCCTCCTCAGAATAAAAGCTACAGTTTCCAGCATCCCTTACACGAAAGTGAAGCCATGTGACCACCGACTGGCCAGTATCAGCAGAAGTATTCTTGTGGCAACTTCCACGAGTATTCTTTAGAAACAGCAAATGCTACACTGGTCTCCTTTCTTCTTTACCCATTGTTGTCCTTTTCTCCATCCTTCTGCCTTAAATACAGACATGATACCTGGAACTTGAGTTGTCATCTTAAAATATGAGAATGAAGATCACACCTGATGGGATTTTTTGTTTCCATACTTGGTATCATCAGGTACCAGGAGTGATAGAATGAATATGGGTACCTGAAGAGGACACTTTACCAACCTTAACTGTCTTTCTCCAGTTTTCTTAAACAGAAGGAGAGAAATAAAACCTAGGAGAGAACAAGATGGCAGAGGAGTAGGCGGACGTGGAGTACTCTCCACACGTACGTCAGGAGTATACCTTTGGACACAGAAGTGCATCCAGAACACCAGCTGAGAGCAGACAGGAGTACCCGAGCAGTGGAAAAGAATATATAGAACCACACAAAACCCGCTAGGACAAAGGAACTAGGGGGGAAAACAGAAGTGTTACCAGGACTAGACCTTCGCTCAGCTGGTGGGGGAACTGAAGCAGGGGTCTGACCCCCACATCAGGGCAATTGTCTATGAGTCAGAGGAGAAACATTTAAGACTGAAAGTGAAACAATTGATCTGTGGCAGCCTAAATGGAATGAGAATCAGACAGTCCTTGCTGCAGCCATACATACCCTGGACAGGGATGCAGGTCCCCTAGAAGGTGCAGCGCTGGGAGCTGGAGTTTAGGGACTGTGGAGCAATCCCAAGGCGAGGGCTGCTATTGACTGTGGAGAGACGGATCAAGGGGATGTGAGGGAGGAGACTGTGGTGGGGAATACCTGTGGAGGAAAACCAGGCAGCCATGGAAGCAAGGCAATACTGCTGAGTCACGCATAGAGGGTGGAGCCATCACCACAGCCTCTCTTACCCCACACGCCAGCATCAGCAGCTGAACAATAGAGAGGCTGGCCCATCAAACGCCTGATGCACTGAAAGACAGAATAGAACTCCACCTAGGCTGCCCCTTTAAGTGCCTGAAGAGCCAAACTACAGAGTAGGACCACACCCAGCGTGCTCTTTTAAGTGCCTGACAGGCCGATCTACAGAGTAGGACCCCAGCCACGGGGGCTCCTCTATGTGCCTGAGTCGCCAAACAATAGAGAGGGACACCCGGCAAGGGAGCCCTCCAAGTGCCTGAATGGGCGGAGCTACGGAGAAAGACTGGCCAAAGAGCCCTTCTGATTGCCAGCTACAAGAGGCTCCAGAAAGGACTCTAATAGGGCCATAACTCTTGCGACAGAGGCAGTCCACGTCCCTGCACCCTTGGTGCCGCCAGAGTCACCACACCTGAAGCGGCTGCACCACCCTCACGTTCAACCCTCAGTAGAGCAGAGCTGCCACAGGCAAAAAAAAGTCTTGCGTTTATGCACACAGGGTCACTTCAGTCGTGTCCAACTCTTTGCAACCTTGTGGACTGTGACCTGCCAGGGGCTTCTCTGTCAGGGGGCTTCTTCAGGCAAGAATACTGGAGCGTATTGGCCAGTACTGGTTGCCATACCCTTCTAGAGCACTTTATTTCTTACTGCCCTAGCCGCCAACCCCCCTGAGTACCTGGTGCTGCCAGAACCCCTGCAACCCAAGCAGCTGCACCACCTCCACACCTGGCCATCACAGGGGCAAACCCAAGCCCTCCAGGGCAGCCTCAGGAGCAAACCTCAGTGGACCCACATGCAGAGGAGGAAATAAAACCACAATTGAAACCCAGGGACAGGGTGGCTACGGAAGAAGACCCAAAACCTTCCCACCAGCTGTACAAGCTGCAGATTAAATCCACACGATCAACTAGGCAGACTCTGTGTCTATGGCATATGTAAAAGGACACTGAGAGCTCCCACAAAAGAAAACGCACTAGTTCTGATAGCTGTGGACATTAGAGGCAAGAACACACAGAGTATGACCAGATTAGAATCTGAGCTTCCCTCACAGCAGGTCCAGAGACCAGCACAGTGTTGGAGGGCATCCTAGGGAGGTGAGGTGGACTGTGACTCCCAGCGAGGGAAAGGACTCTGACAGCAGTGACTCAAGAAAAACATTTGTTATTCTTATGTTTTGACTTGTTCTGTAGATTCTTTTGGATTTTTTTCTTTTTTCTTTTTGTTTTTTACTTTTTTCTTTTTGTTTTTTTTCCCCCTTCCCCTGCACCCCGCATTGTAGTTGTTGATTTTATTGGCACTATGAAATCTAATTAAGCTTTTGAGTTGTTTTTTTTTTTTCAGTTACTTTTTATTGTTGTTATAAACTTCTGCCTCTGCATTGTGCTTTTGCAGTTCTGTGGAGTTTTCCTTTTTTTTTTTTTCCTTGCTTCTTGCTTTTTTTTTTCTTTCTTTTTCCTTTTTTCCTTTCCTTTTCTTTCTAATTTTAATTTTTAATTTTTTAAACCTATTTTTATTTTTTCTTTTTTTTTCTTTCTTTTTTTTTTGAAGGTATTATTTTCTTCCTTTAATAAATAAGGAAACAAAGTTTGGAGTGATTTAGTAACTTTCTCTACACCTCACAGCCAGTAATAGGACAGAGTTGGGAGTTTAATATCATTGTACTGATTTCAAACCCACACTGCTTGTTAGTTTTCTTCCTGAAACATCACCAATTTTACCTGAACATGGCTTAGGCTTGGCATTTGCATGACAGCAGTGTGGCAAAGAAATATATTATAAAAAGAGTAGAATGGACATCAAAGTGATCACACAGTAAGATTACATGCTGGTAAAACTCATGATTTAAAACCTACATTGTTTTGGAGAAAGTCTCATTCAAATGAGGTTGAAGAACAGTACATAGGAGCCTGGATCTAAAATGGTTTTCATTGTTGTTGTTCAGTCACCAAGTCATGTCCGACACTTCACGACCCTGTAGACCCCATACATTTATTCCTTTGTTTGCTTTTCCTACTGTTCCTTTCCCCTTTCAGTTAATCTTTAATGTATATAAAGCTTCTTGATTTACCTCTATTTAACTTTGCTTATCTATTCTTTCTTTTCTTTCCTCTCAACATATTTGTTAGTTTTGTTTTCATTGTTCTATTCCCCACTTGGCACCTTGCTCAGTTTTGTTTTCCAGTTTGTGCTTTAGTTAGTTTTGTTCTTAACTGGTAGATATAATTTTTGGTTTCGTTTGTTCTCTGGGTCAATCAATTGTACTTTATTTTTGTTGGACTGTTGTGATTTTGTTTATGGGTGTATAGGTATATGTGCATATTCCATTATTTTAATTATTATTTGCCTGATTTTGCAACTGTCATTTGTCTGGGGTTCATCTTTGGTTTCTCATTTTGGGGGATTTGTTTTAATCTCACTTAATGCCATAACAAACCACTTATGGAATCTCGTTCCTGATCAGAAATCAAGCCCTAAGCCTTGGAGCACTCACTCCAAGACCCTAGACTAAGAGAACTAACCCTAGGGAGTGTCAGATAGTGAGAACTCACACAAAGGAAACCACTTGAATACAAGACCCGGCATCACCCAACCACCAGTGCAACCACCACCCAACGTCCCTGTGCAGGACGCCTCATCCAAACAAAAACCAAAACAAAAATACAAAACTAATCATCAGCAGACAGGATTACCACCTCACTCAGCCTTGCCCGTAAGAAGAAAAACAAAACAAAACAAAAAACTCAGCACAAATCTCACCCTATACCAAGCTTACACAAACCACTGGTCAAATCTTAGGAGGGCAGATACCAAAAGGAAGAAAGAATTCAACCTTGAAGCCTGGGAAAAGGAGACCTCAAACACAATAAGTTAAAAAATATATTGAAAAGTCAGAGAAATACTACACAAATGAAGGAACAAACTGAAAAGACAGAAGTCCAAATAAATGAAGAGGAAATAGGCAAACTACATGAAAAAGAATTCAGAATAATGATAGTAAAGATAATCAAAAATCTTGAAAACAGAATGGAGAAAATACAAAAATCAATTAATAAAGACCTAGAAGAATTAAAGAATAAACATACAGAGACAAACAATTACTGAAATTAAAAATACTCTAGAAGGAATCAATGGCAGAGTATCTGAAGCAGAAGAATGAATCAGTGAGCTGGAAGATAAAATGGTAGAAATAACTTCTGAAGAACATAATAAAGTAAAAAGAATGAAAAGAACTGAGGATAGTCTCAGAGACCTCTGGGGCAATATCAAATACACCAACATTCGAATTATAGGGGTCCCAGAAGAAGAAGAGAAAAAGAAACCTGATGAGAAGATTTTTGAAGAGATTACAGTTGAAAATTTCCCCAACATGGAAAAGGAAATAGTCAATCAAGTCCAAGAGGCACAAAGAATCCCATACCGGATAAACTCAAGGAGAAACACACCAAGACACATACTAATCAAACTAACAAAGACTAAATACAAAGAAAGAATATTAAAAGCAGCAAGGGAAAAGCAACAAGTAACATACAGGGAAACCCCGTGTGCTTAAACAGCTGATCTTTCAGCAGAAACTCTGCAGGACAGAAGGGAATGGCAGGATATATTTCAAGTACTGAAAGGGAGAAATCTACAACCAAGATTACTGTACCTGGCAAGGATCTCATTAAAAATTGGTGGAGAAATAAAAAGCTTTTCACACAACCAAAAGTTAAAAGAATTCAGTGCCACCAAACCTGCTTTACAACAAACGTTAAAGGGACTTATGTAGTCAAGAAATACAAGAGAAGAAAAAGATCTACAAAATCAAACCCCAAACAATTAAAAAAATGGCAATAGGAACATGGTGGTGGTAGTTTAGACACTAAGTTGTGTCCAACATTTGCAACCCCATGGACTGTAGCCTGCCAGGCTCCTCTGTCCATGGGATTCTCCAGGCAAAAATAACTGGAGTGGGTTGCCATTTCCTTCTCCAGAGAATCTTCCTGACCCAGGAATTGAACCTCAGTCTTCTGCATTGCAGGCAGATTCTGTACCAACTTAGATATGAGGGGAGCCCTCTATAGGAACATATATATCAATAATTACTTTAAATGTAAACAGATTAAATGCTCCAACCAAAAGACACAGACTGGCTGAAAGGATACAAAAACAAGACCCATAAATATGCTGTCTACAAGAAATTCACTTCTCATCTAAAGACACATATAGAGTGAAACTGAGATGACGGAAAAATATATTCCATACAAATAGGAAGCAAAAGAAAGCAGGAGTAGCAATCCTCATATCAGACAAAATAGACCTTAAAATAAAGATTACAAGAGATAAGGAAGGACACTACCTAATGATCAAGGGATCAATCCAAGAGGAAGACATAACAATTGTAAATATCTATGCATCCAACATAGGAGCACCTCAATGCATAAAACAAATACTAACAGACATAAAAGGAGAAATTGACAGTAACACAATAATAGTAGGAGACTTTAACACCCCATTCACACCAATGGACAGATCATCAAAACAGAAAATTAATGATGAAATGCAAGTCTTAAATAATACATTAGATGAGATGGATCTCATTGATATCTTCAGGACCTTCCATCCAAATGCAGAAGAATACACCTTCTTCTCAAGTGCACGTTCTCCAAGGTAGACCACATCTTGGGTCACAAATCAAACCTCAGTAAATTAAGAAAATTGAAATCGTATCAAGCATCTTTTCTGACTGCAACGCTATGAGACTAGACATCAATTACAAGGAAAAAACTATAAAAAGCACAAACACATGGAGATTAAACAATATGTTTCTAAATAACCAAAAGGTTACTGAAGAAATCAAAAGGGAAATCAAAAAATTTCTAGAAAGAAATGACAATGAAAACACGACAATTCAAAACTTATGGGATGCAGCAAAAGCAGTTCTAAGAGGGAAGTTTATAGCAAAGCAATCCTACGTCAAGAAACAAGAAAAACATCAAATAGACAACCTAACATTACGCCTAAAACAACTGGAAAAAGAAGAACCAGAAAAACCCAAAATTAGTAGAAGGAAAAAAAATCATAAAGATTCAAACAGAAATAAATGAAAAAGAAATGAAAGAAACAATAGTAAAGATTAATAAAACTAAAAGCTGGTTCTTTGAGAAGATAAACCAAATTGACAAACCTTCAGCCAGACTCAACAAGAAAAAAAGAGAGAAAAATCAAATCAACAAAATTAGAAATGAAAAAGGAGAGGTTACAACAGACAATGCAAATACAAAGGATTATAAGAGACTATTATGAAGAGCTATATGGCAATAAAATGGATAATCTGGAAAAAATGGACAGATTCTTAGAAAAGTTCAATCTTCCAAGACTGAACCAGATAGGAATAGAAATTATGAACAACCCAATTACAAGTACTGAAATTGAAGCTGTGATCAAAAATCTCCCCCCCCAAAAAAGTCCAGGACCAGATGGCTTCACAGGAGAATTCTATCAAACATTTAGGGAAGAGTTAATGCCTATCATCCTAAAACACTTTCAAAAAGTGCAGAGGAAGGAACACTTCCAATCTCATTCTACAATGCCACCATTACCCTGATACCAAACCAGACAAAGACAACACAAAAAAAGAAAACTACATGCCAATATCACTGATGAACATAGATGCAAATATCCTCAACAAAATTTTAGCAAACAAAATTTAGCAACACATCAGAAAGCTCATACACCATGATTAAGTTGGGTTTATTCCAGGGATGCAAGAATTCTTCAATATATGCAAATCAATCAATGTGATACACCATATTAACAAACTGAAAGATAAAAACCACATGATAATCTCAATAGATGCAGAAAAAGCCTTTGACAAAATTCAGCACCCATTTATGACTAAAACTCTTCAAAAAACGGGCTTAGAAGGAATCTACCTCAACATAACCAAGGCCATATATGATAAGCCTGCAGCAAACATTATTCTCAATGCTGAAAAACTGAAAGCATTCCCCCTAAGATCAGGAACAAGACAAGGGTGTCCACTTTCACCACTATTATTCAACATTGTTTTGGAAGTCCTAGCTACAGCAATCAGAGAAGGAAAGGAAATAAAAGGAATCCAGATCAGAAAAGAAGTAAAGCTCTCACTGTTTGCAGATGACATGATACTGTACTAAGAAAACCCTAAAGATAGTATCAGAAAATTACTAGAGCTAATCACTGAATTTAGCAAAGTTGCAGGATACACAAACAATGCACAGAAATCACTTGCATTTCTATATACTAACATGAAAAATCAGAAAGAGAAATTAAGGAATCAATCCCATTCACCATTACAACAAAACGAATAAAATATCTAGGAATAAACTTACCCATGGAAACAAAAGAACTGTACACAGAAAATTATAAGACACTGATGAAAGAAATCAAAGAAGACATAAACAGATGGAGAGATATTCCATGTTCCTGGGTAGGAAGAATCAGTATTGTGAAAATGACTACCAAATGCAATCTACCTATTCGGTGCAATCCCTATCAAATAACCAATGGCATTTTTCACAGAACTAGAGCAAAAAATTTCACAATTCATATGGAAGCACAAAAGACCCTGAATAACCAAAGCAGTCTTGAGAAAGAAGAATGGAGCTGGAGGAATCAACCTTCCTGGCTTCAGATTATACTACAAAACTACAGTCATCAAGACAGTATTGTACTGGCACAAAAATAGAAATATAGACCAATGGAACAAGATAGAAAGCCCAGATATAAACCTATGCACCTATGGGTACCTTATTTTTGACTGAGGAGGCAAGAATATACAATGGGGCAAAGACAGCCTCTTCAACAAATGGTGCTGGAGGAACTGGACAGCTACATGTAAAAGAATGAAATTAGAACACTTCCTAACACCATACACAAAGATAAACTCAAAATGGATTAAAGATCTAAATGTAAGACCAGAAACTATAAAACTCTTAGAGGAAAACATAGGCAGAACACTTGATGACATAAATCAAAGCAAGATCTTCTATGACACACATCCTAGAGTAACAGAAATAGAAACAAAAGTAAACAAGCGGGACCTGATCAAACTTAAAAGCACAGCAAAGGAGACTGTAAGCAAGGTGAAAAGACAACCCTCAGAATGGGAGAAAATAATACCAAATGAAACAACTGACAAAGGATTAATTTCCAAAATATACAAGCATATCACACAACTCAATGCCAGAAAAGTCAACAACCCAATCAAAAAGTGGGAGAAAGACCTAAACAGACATTTCTCCAAAGAAGACCTATAGATGGCTAACAAACACATGAAAAGATGCTCAACATCGCTCATTTTTAGGGAAATGCAAATCAAAACTACAATGAGATATCACCTCACACAGGTCACAATGGCCATTATCAAAAGTCTACAAACAATAAATGCTGGAGAGGGTGTGGAGAAACGGGAACCCTCTTGCACTGTCGGTGGGAATGTGAATTGATGCAGCCACTGTGGAAAACAGTATGGAGATTTCTTAAAAAACTAGAAATAAGACCACCATATGACCCAGCAATCCCACTCCTAGGCATATACCCTGAGAAAACCAAAATTGAAAAAGACACATGTATCCCATTGTTCATTGCAGCACTATTTACAATAACTAGAACATGGAAGCAGCCTAGATGTCCACTGACAGATGAATGGATAAAGAAGTTGTGGTACATATAAACGATAGAATATTAGTCAGTCATAAAAAGGAGCACATTTGAGTCAGTTCTAATGAGGTGGATGAACCTAGAACCTATTATATATGAAGTAAACCAAAAAAGAAAGATAAATATTGTATTCTAATGCATTTATATGGAATCTAGAAAAATGGTATTGAAGAATTTATTTACAGGGCAGCAATGGAGAAACAGACATAGAGAATAGACTTATGGTCCTGGGGAGAGGGGAGGAGGGGGTGAGATGTATGGAGAGAGTAACATGGAAACTTACATTACCATATGTAAAACAGATAGCCAACAGGAATTTGCTGTATGTCTCAGGAAACTCAAACAGGGGCTCTGTATCAACCTAGAGGTTTGGGATGGGAAGGGAGATGGGAGGGAGGTTCAGAAAGGAGGGACATATGTATACCTATGGCTGGTTCATGTTGAGGTTTGACAGAAAGCAACAAAATTCTGTAAAGCAATTATCCTTCAATTAAAAAATTAATTAATAAAAAAAGAAAGAGGCACAAACTACTTAGTTTAAAATAAACTACAAGAATATATCATAAAATAGGGGGAATACAGCAAATGAGGAGTAAAACCTTTAAAAATTGTGAATCACTATTTTGTACACCTATAATTTATGTAGTATTATGTATCAGTGAAAAATAAATTACTTATTAAAAAAGAAAAAAAAAACTAATCTTAACAGACACAGTTGTTATAGTGATGATCACCCTTTTCCCTGAACATAATGAAAAATACTACTGAGTATGATATTTGCCATTGGCTTCTTATACATACTATTTCTCAATTTAAGAAAGTTTCCTTTTAACTCTAATTTACAAAAAATTTGAAATCAGAAATGTCTAATACTTTTGTCAAATGACTCTTTATTTAGATCAACACTGCCCAACAGAAGTTTCCACAATGATGGAAATGTTCATTATCTGTGTTAATTCCATAGCCACATGCCATATGTGACTACTGAGCACTTGAAATATGTCCAGTGGGAATAAGGAACAGAAGTTTTAATAATTTAACTTCAATTATTCAAACGTCTATTGGAATAGCTATGCATGACTAGGGTCTACCACGTTGGAGAGAGCACATTCAGATGGTCATATAGGTATTCTCTTGTAATCTATTAAAATAAGATATTGAAATACTAGATATACTGATATTAAACCACCTTTTATTTCTGGAACAAGATCTACTTGGTAATGCTAGATTTGACTTGCTAATATATTATTAATGTAGTAAGATGGAGAAAATTGCATTCACCAGGAATCTTAGAGAAAGTACTATATTTGTTGAGATGAAATGCTTCACAAGCCTCATAGGATAGGATATAAGTCCTGAGGGAATGTGAAAATAACAAGGATAATGGAGTTTTCCCTCCATAATGAAGGAGTATGGAATTTTATGTCCAAAACAGGAAAAAATGACAAGGGTAGAGTGGAGCCTGTGAGGCTGAGTACTGCATGAGGAATGAAGGAGAGAAAAATAAGACATTACTGACACCATGAAAAAAGAATGAGAAAGAGAGATTTCAGATCAAGAGTTTTCTGAAAGATTCTAATTATCATGTGATATAATTCTTTCTCTGGCCCCAACAAATTTTTGGTAAAGTCCACAAAGATCATTAAACTTGCAGTGTGTGTGTCTTATTTATTAAATGGGTTCACAGATATTATATTCCTTTGTTCTTCCAGACATGTGGTACAGCTAATTTTTTAACCTCTTAAAATTAGCTGTGACTTGCACTGACCAATAAATGTGAGAGGAGTTGGCATGGATCATTTCCAGACAGAAAGCTCTTGGTTCTGTGGTTTTCCACACTCCCTTTTTCCCTTCTATGTTCTTGTTTCAGATAATGGTATCTCTGACAGCCTATGTTCCTGAATAAGGACTCTATATAACAGAACCCACAGTCAACCTGTGATAGACATAGTGAGGGTAGGAAACAAGTTTTTGTCAACTTGGACCACTAAAATCTTTAGATCATTACTGTAACATAATCCAGTCTAACTGATATGGAAACTGATAGCTTCTAGAGGAGCATTTAAAAAACAAAAAATATCAAAATATTTGGCACTGGATCAAGGACTGGGAGGTGAACAGTGAACAAAATATTGTTTGAACACGAATAGATGAAAATCTATTTTATACAGTAAGAAATCATTTGGTACAAGGTAGAGAAAACAAAGACATACAGGAAAATGGAAATTATGTCCAGAAAAGAATTGTGGTTGCCCCTATTGGTACATGGAACTGACTGAAATCAGATAGGAAAGTAGTCACAAATGTTTTTGAGTGATTTGTACTGCAAAATTCTATCAACCTGGACTAAAAGCAATTATAGCTTCAATGATTAAAAATGATCCTAGGCTTAAGACAACCATGGTCCCAATCTTCTATTGAACACAAAGTGGACCATTAAACCCACCTTCCCCAATAAAGAACATAGTCCCTGATGCCTACTTCAGATATGACCAAAGAGAATAGTGGAAAAGGAAGAATCTCTGAGAAATAGAATCTAGGAGCAATGAATAATAGATGTTCAAGGAGCCAAGTCAGGACTTGGTCAAAGGTTAATACTCACTTCCAGCAAAGGGGCTCTTTTTCATGTTACCTAATCTGTGTGCATATTGAATGTGTGAGGGGCAAATAAAATTTTAGTTCATAAGTCTTCAGACCAAAAGAAGCCATACCCAGGCTTGATAGAGACTATTAATCATCATCTCCTTGCTGATAAACAGACCATCACACATCATCCAGCAATCCTGGACTTTATGTCTGGTTTTGTTAGACTATAGAAATTTTGGATAGTGTCCTTTGTAGAGGGGACAACTGTACTGTGAATGTCAAAAGGAATTTGAACCCAATAATTGGTCACCAGGAAGGAATTCTCTGGTAATTATTAGGACTGTTGGTAAATATTCCAGTCCTTTCCACTTCCAAGATGAAGGTAGGATTCTTCTTGACCTTTAAAAGCTAGAGGCAACTTTTAACTTGCCTTGGCCAAAGATATCTAAGCAGAATTATATCTATCATCTCTGGAACAATGCATGAAGAGCCAAGAATATGATTACCCACTAAATAATTTTCCAAATGATTGACATTCTGAAAGCCTGTATCCCTGTGTGAGGAAATCCCCAACTGACCCTGAGTTGAGTAAGTGAGAATAAGCTTTCAGTGTTTTAAACCACTAAGGATTTGGGGTCTTCTGTTACCACAGCAAAACCTTGAGGACCCTGACAGGTAAAATGTGACTGGGGAAAACCCAGCAAAAGGGTGAGCTCTGCACCGAAAGGTGCAGGGCCAAAGTCATCTTGTGAGGACAAGGAGATAAATGTTTTCTGGGACACATTAGGATACATACAGCTATAGTCATGCATATTCATTATTTTCATTTTGTGCTATAATTTTTCATATCTCAGAGTCATCCTAGTCTTAAAAAATTGGTAGACAAATATCATGAGTTCTTTTTCCCTAAGCTTTTGAAGAAGAAAAGGAACAAAATGATGATCTGTGCCTTAATTAACTTTTTAAGTTCACCTTTTAGTCAAAAATAATTTTGATCAGAAGTATTTCACTTGCAAGTGAAAGATTCTTCAATTAAACCAGAAAGAAAAGAAAAAAAAGAGAAGGGAGAGAGAGAGAAGGAAAGAAATTTATTGCTTCATATATAGGAAGGTCAGAAGTAGCACCAGGGACTCAATGCTAGAAACTTTCTCTTTTCTTTCTCTTTTATTCCCATGTCTGCATCTAAGTTCTATGACTGCATGTGTGCCCGTCTATCCCAGGCTCCATATCTCAATCGAAGAGATTCTGACTGGGTTTCTGTCTGTCCTGGGTCACCTTGACCCTGCCCCTCATCCTTTTTTCTCCCTCTCTTTCTTACCTTTTGCTGAAGATGGGCTTATTATACATGAGAGGGAATTGCCTCAACCCCAGGTAGTTATAGGCTCACATCATCACCATTAGCAATGAAGAAGAAGAGAACTTTCTCCACAGATGTAAATACAAAACTAGCAGGAAAATCTCTGATTAACTCTCTCTGGGTCATGTGCCCACCTTGGATACTTTTATACAAAGATATACACAAATATGGGCTTCAAATATGGGCTTCTGTGGTGGCTCAGTGGTAAAGAACTTGCCTGCAATGCAGGAGATACAGGAGACAAGGGTTCAATCCCTGAGTCAGAAACATCCCCTGGAGGAGGGCAGGGCAACCCCCTCCAGTATTGTTGCCTGGAGAATCCCATGGACAGAGGAGCCTGGTGGGCTACAGTCCATGGGGTCACATAGAGTGGGACAGAACTGAAGCAATTAAGTACGCACACATGCTTATACTCAAATATGGGTCAGCATGATTGGTTTACTTCTGTGGCCAGCAATCAGGGTACCATAACATGTCACCATCAGAATATCATACAAGGTAACAGAGGAGCAATCACCCTAAAGGAAGGAGTGGTACTGATTGATAAAAGAAAAAGAAGAGAGAGAAAGATAACAAGGAGACACAGAATTCTTAGGCAAATTAACACAGTAGATACACAACACCCCCCCCAAAAAAAAAAATGTGCTCAGCTTTTTGGGGACTATTTTGGCCACCTGATGTGAAGAACTGACTCATTGGAAAAGACCCTGATGCTGGGAAAGATTGAAGGCAGGAGGAGAAGGGGACGAGAGAGGATGAGATGATTGGATGGCATCACCAACTGATGGACAAGGGTGTGAGCAAGCTCCGGGAGTTGGTGATGGACAGGGAAACCTGGTGTTCTGCAGTCTATGGGGCTGCAAAGAGTTGGACATGACTGAGTGACTGAACTGAACTGAACTAATGGGGAATAAATCTTTGGCAACATTTTCCAACTCTGTTCATGGTCGTCGGTCTATATGGATTTTCTGAACTCCGCTTGAGTCAATTTTGTTAATTTATATTTTTATTAGAAAGTCACTTATTTCATCTAGATTCAGCAATGTATTGCCAAAAATTGAAAAAGATTTTCCTTCTAATGTTCATCAAAATGAAAGCCAATGGCATAATGCCAAGG
This sequence comes from Giraffa tippelskirchi, assembly GCF_054371585.1. NCBI lineage: Eukaryota > Metazoa > Chordata > Mammalia > Artiodactyla > Giraffidae > Giraffa > Giraffa tippelskirchi. The sequence goes on along the minus strand of NC_137278.1, from coordinate 109,140,634 downwards.
GCAATTGCCTACAAGCAATTCTCTGGAGAACTAAATCAACAGTATTTTAGTGTACATCTCTTTCTTGGTTTGGTTAATCCAGGAAGAAAATTGAGTGTGTCTACAGAACAGATGGACTACATATCCTTCAGGCAGTTCTCCATATATATTAATTTTCACAGCTGAGCTTTTGATAGGTACTGGGCAGCAGAGATTTCTAGGTTAAAACTTCTGACAAGAACTTGGAGTACAGATTATTTTACAATGCTCAATTTCATATGTTTCAATGGTCAGTCAAAATGGAGAGAGTTAACATGCTCTTATTATAATTGAGACATCTAACTAGGACACATGTCTGAAGAGAGGAGTCCTCAGTACCTTACACAGGTAGGTCCGTGGAATAAGTTCCCACGGACTGGACAAGCTTTTCTCAGATCAACTGAACCACTGAACAAAACACGAGAAAGAACAACAGACAGCATTCTGTGAGAACTTGGAAACCGCCAGTGTGATATCATCAGAAGATATGGAGGGCTTCCCTGGTGGCTCAGTGGTAAAGAATCCACCTGCCGACACAGGTTCAATCCCTGATCTGGGGAGATCCCACATGCCACAGGCAGCTAAGCCCATGTGCCACAACTACGGAGCCTGGGATGTACAACTACTGAGCCCACACACCACGACTACTGAAGTCTAAGCATCCTAGAGCCCATGCTCTGCAACAGGAGAAGCTACTGGAATGATAAGCCTGTGCATTGCAACTAGAGAGTAGCCCCCGCTCACCACAAATAAAGAAAAGCCCTTGCAACAACAAAGACCCAGCACATCCAAAAATATATAAATAAAATTATTTTTTAAAAAAAGACGGTATGGATACAGCAAGTGGAAAAGAAAATTGTCGTATGGGTTTCATCACAAAAGTGGTAGTAGAGATGGACATTATAGGATGGGAGGGACTTCAAAAAGCAGAAGGTACACAGGAGGGGCAAGAGAGAACTTAAGGAACGAGCATGTCTCATGAAAAAAGTGTCTTTACAGTTTAGGGACTGGCTGGACGGGTAAAACAAAGGTTGGATGAGAAGATAAACCAGCCACTGTGATGTAAGAAGGTCCGAGCTAAACACTGAATGATGGTGGGAAGTGGCCCTGAGAGACAAAAGGCCTCCTACCCGAGTTGAGCTCCTAGCTGAATTCAGTCACATGAACTACCCCAAGCATGTTCAAAGGAAGCAGACTAAAAGTGCATGTGTGCCCAGCCTGAATGCAAACCAACACTAAGAAATAATAAGCTGTTGTGGTTCTAAGCTACTGCGTTAGGACGTGGCTTGTCCTTTTAGGTATATAGTCAGGTACGGAACGGCTTGCCCAGTCTGGTGCTACCCTTATACTGAGTAGTATAGTATACAACCCTTATACCAATATATATTAGCATTCTGAATGTAAATCATCCTGCACAAAGGACCATGAATTTCTTCTTCTTTGAGAAGGAAGAGTACAGAAGTCCACTGAGTATTGAAGAAAAGAGTAAATTTAATACCAGGGATGTTACTTATACTGTGTCTATTAACATTCATCTTGTGTGTACTTTTTTCCTTTTCCCCATAAGATAAAATGTTTCCTTTTATTAGGATTTTGACAGTGCTTTAAATTACTGTCTAGATGTTCAAAATCCAAGACCCTACATTTTTCCCAAGAATATGTCCATCTCAGAGGTTCTGAAAGCCCACCCCACTGGCTATGTAATCCTCTTGCCTCCATTCTTCAGTGTAGTCAATTTGGAGGATTTAATGTGGTGAAATATTTGTGAAATATTTGTGAAAATTTAGACAGAAATTTGAAATATCATGGAAAGTTCATCAGAATAACTTATTCCTTGATTCCACTTTCCCTGACAATGGGAGAAAAAACACCCTGATTCTTTTCTTAAGCCACTTTCCTCTAAGTAGTCCTTCTTTCGCTTTCACATCTAGATAATTCAACCTTTGACAGCAACTTGCTCTGTCTAATATTGTCTCAAAAGGCAGAATCAATTGTTCTTTCCACTGGTTCTCCCAGCCTTTTAATTGCACTTCTGTGACAGGGAACTGCATTTTATCAAGCTACTTCTGTATGTGTCTCTCTCACTGTGAGGACAGGTCCAGTTATCACTTTTATTTTCCCAGTTCCAGGATCAGCACACTGCAAATAGCAGGCACTTGATAATTCTCAGAAGAACTGAGATGAAATGTGAAAACTAAAAATGTTCCCCCATTTAACAGAATGTAAATAAACTTAAAGGAGAAGGCAATGGCAACCCACTCCAGTACTCTTGCCTGGAAAATCCCATGGACAGAAGAGCCTGGTAGGCTGCAGTTCATGGGGTCGCGAAGAATTGGACATGACTGAGCAACTTCACTTTCACTTTTCACTTTCATGCATTGGAGAAGGAACTAGCACCCCACTCCAGCGTTCTTGCCTGGAGAATCCCAGGGACGGCGGAGCCTGGTGGGCTGCCGTCTATGGGGTCGCACAGAGTCGGACACGACTGAAGTGACTTAGCAGCAGCAGCAGATAAACTTAAATGGAAGAAAATAATCTCATGATTAATTTTGGCGGGACATTTCAGTCATGTTCAACTCTTTGCAACCCTGTGGACTGTAGCCCTCTACGCTCCTCTGTCCACGGAATTCTCCAGGCAAGAATACTGGAATGGGTTGCCATTTCCTTCTTCCCTAGGGGATCTTCCCAACCCAGGGATCAAATCCGGGTATCCTGAATTGCAGGTAGATTGTTTACTGTCTGAGCCACCAAGGAAGCCCCTTTTAGAAAGACATGATTTGTGAAATGATGGAGAATAAAAGAAAAAATCAGAACCAGAGCAGCTCATATAAACATGTAAAAATCATCATTAATTCTAAAAGATAATAATGCAGTAATAGCACAACTGCTTTTCTAGCTTTCTAGTGTTCTCTAGTTCTTCTAAAACTTTATATTTGGTTTATAATTTGACTCTAGAAACAATTATTACATTCCAAGTCAAGATATTATCTAAGATATGGAAATCTTTCACCATTAATCTCAAAGCCAGGTCTTAGATAGCAGGAGAGTGGAAAGAAGGGAAAACAAAAATTTTACCAGTTAGTGTTCTATTTTTTTTTACTTAACTTTATGGCCACAGAGGAAATAGAGGTAATTCAGAGGCTGGAGAGAACTATTATAAAATTCCAATTAATACCATCAGATAATTTGGGAGCTATTACACTCACTGAAACAAGAACAGATGTCAATAAAAAGAGCAATCAGAGAAATTTCTGGAACAGAGCAGCTCTGCCAGTAATTTCAAAACCTTCCTGTCTGTAGTACCCAAATTAGAAACTGTTTCCAGAAATACACTCCACCGGTGGTGCAGAATAGCCATGTTAAACTAAGATGAGATCTGACATTGATTTATTTGCTATCTATCTTTTTAATCAAGTTTATTGAAGCATAATTTACACATGATAAACTACATTTATTTTAAGTACTCCATTAAAAGTTTTGACAATTTATAACTACCACAATTTGTAAGCAGCACCAAATTCCAGATATAGAACAGTTTCTCACCCAAAATTGTTGTGGTTCTTTACAGTCAACCCCATCTCACTCCCAGTCCTAGGGAAACACTTATTTGCTTTCTGTCCCAGTAGGTTACTTTTTTTCTGTTTTGGCTGCAACACGGGGCATATAGGATGTTAGTTCCCTGACCAGGGATGGAACCCCTGCCCCTGCATTGGAAGTGTGTGGTCTTAACCACTGAACCACCAGGGAATACATTTTACATTTTCTAGAATACCAAGTAAACAGAATCACACAGAATGTCCTCTTCTTTGGCTTCTTTCCTGCATATAGTATTTCTGAGATTGTTCCATGTTGTGTTCCTTTCTCTTTATCACTGAGCAACATTTTGCTTACAGCTAAACTGCAGTTTCAGAGAAGGCAATGGCACCCCACTCCAGTACTCTTGCCTGGAAAATCCCATGGACGGAGGAGCCTGGTAGGCTACAGTCCATGGGGTCGCACAGAGTCGGACACGACTGAAGCGACTTAGCAGCAGCAGCAGCAAACTGCAGTTTGTGTATTTATTCACTTCCTGATGGACCTTGGAGTTGTTTCCAGTTTGCTGCTATTATGGAAAAAACGTTGCTTTGAGCTCATGATTAAGGCTTTGTGTTGACATATGTTTTCATTTATCTCAGGTAATGTTCACACATGGAATTGCTGGGTAATACAACTGCATGTTTAACTTAAACTACAACACTGTTTTCCAAAGTATGTGTACCATTTTATACTCCTTCCAGCAAGGTATGAGTTACAGATGCTCCACGTCTTTGCCCACACTTGATATTATTAAACTTTTTCATTTTTTTAAGCATTCCAGGGGGTCACTAGTGGTATATCACTGTTTCAGTCTGCATTATTCTGCTAACTAATAATGCCGAGCATCTTTTTATGTGTTTATTGGTCCTTTGTATTTCTTTTTTTGCCAAGTATCTGTTCAAATATTTTGCTAATTTATTATTGGATTGATTATTTTCCAATTTTTGCGTTGTGAGAATTCTTTATGTATTCTGGATGCCAAAAATCTCACAAAAAGAATGAAAGCACATTTTCATATATATGTAAAGAGAATAATTTCTTTTAGTCTGTGGCACACCTCTCATTTCCTTTTCCTCTCATTTTAAAGAACAAAAGGTTTTAATTTTGATGAAGTCTAATTTAACCTTTTTAATGATTTTAAATTTGTTTTATCTAAAAACCTATAGTCTGCTCCAAAGTTACATAGATTGTCCCTTAGACTTTGCTCTAAAGTCTTACAGTTTTGGCTTTTGCATTTAGGTCTGTGATCCATTTCAAGATAATCTTTGTGTAGAGTGTGAAGTACAGGCCAAGAGTCATTTTATTCCAGGTGGATATCCAATTATCTCAACATACTTTGTTAAAAATATTATTTTTTGATTCATTGAATTACCTTGAAATCTTATCAAAAATCAATTAATGTGTACATTTTTTTTTCTGGACTCACTATTGTATTCCACTGATCTGTATGTCTACACTTATGCTAAAATTCATTACCTTAACTCCTGTAACTTTATGACACTTTGAAATTAGATAGCATAATTTTTCTAATTTGAGTCTTATTTTTCAAATTGTGCTAAATATTCTTGATCTTCTATATTTCCATATAAATTTGCCAATATCTATGAAAGAAAGGCTATAGAAATTTTGACTGGGACTATATTAAATCAGTGGCTTCCCAGGTGGCTCAGTGGTAAAGAATCCACCTGCCAATACAGGAAACACAGGAGATAGGGGTTCAATCCCTGGGTCAGGAAGATCCTCCAGAGTAGGATATGGCAGGCAACCCACTCCAGTAAACTTTTCTGGAAAATCCCATAGACAGAGGAGCCTGGCGGGCTACAGTCAATGGGGTTGTAGTTGGACACGACTGAGCATGAGGGATATTATGCTAAATCAATATAACAAGTCAAGGAATTATGAAATTTTAATAGAATTGATGCCTCCAATCCATGAACCTAATATGTACATTCTTATTTGTTTAGATCTGTTTTAATTTTCCTCAGCAATATATGGTAATGTTTTATATGCAGCTATTCAATATATTTTGTTAAATTTACTTTTAGGTATTTTATTTGTATGCTATAATATAGTATGTGTTTTAATTTGATTTCCCAGTTGTTTATTGTTAGTACTAAAATCTTCAATAAAGTTTTGCATATTGAACTTATGTTATCTGGCTAAATTCACTTACTAGTTCTAGCAGTTTTTTCACAGATACATTGGGGCTTTTTTACATATACTATCATATCTTATACAAATAAAAAGATTTACATCTTTCCTTCCAAACTATACACCTGTTATTTGTTTTTCTTGCATGTTACAACAGCTATGATCTCCAGGAAAATGTTGAATAAAAGCAGTGAAAGCATGTACTCCTGCCTGTTCCTAATCTTATAGGAAAGGTATTCAGTATTTCACTACTAAATATGATATTAGTTGCAGGTTCTTCAGATTCCCTTTATCAGACTGGAGAAGTGTTCTATTTCTAGTTTCCCAGGGATTTTTTTAGATCATTAATTGAAAGTGAAAGTGAAAGTCGCTCAGTCTTCTCCGACTCTTTGCAACCCAATGGTCTATACAGTCCATGGAATTCTCCAAGCCAGAATACTGGAGTGGGTAGCCCTTCCCTTCTCCAGGGGATCTTCCCAACCCAGGTATCAAACCCAGGTCTCTCACATTGCAGGCAGATTCTTTACCAGCTGAGCCACAAGGGAAGCCAAAGTGTTGAATTTTTCAAAGTACTTTTACTGTACCTATGGAGATAATAATATTTTCCCGTTATTATTCTTTTAATTATATTTCAATTACATTAATTGATTGTTGAATGCTAAACCTATCTTACATGTCTTACATAAATCTAATTTGGTCATTAGACTTACATTACATTTGGTCATATAAATTTGAGTTATCCTATTTATATATTGCTAGATTTGATTTGCTAATACTTTGTTAAGAACTTTTCTGTCTGTGTGCCTCAGGAATAATGGTCTTATCTTTTAATATCTTTATTCTTTCTTAAATTTTTGGTAGAATTCACTAGTAAGTCCATCCGAGACTAGTGTTCTTTGTGAGAAGAATTCTAAGTGTAAATTCAAATTATTCAAAAGATAAAATGCTATTCATAATTATGTTTCTTTTTGCATCCATTTTGATTATTTGTGACTTTCACTTATGTCCATTTTCACTTACCTCAATTTGAATTATGCATTTCTGTCCTCTTTGTTTATTTTATCTGCTGCAAATGTGTAACAATTTCTATAGGATATATACTTGGACATGAAATTTAGGGCTTTGCTTGTCCTTTCCACTGTATTTTTATTTTCTTTTACATTAATTTCTGCTTTTATTTTTATATTTTGCTTTCTTTGGATTTCTTTTGGTTTATTCCATTTTTCCTGACTGTATGTTTTGCTTATTGATTTTCAACCTATATTCTTTTTCTTTTTTAAAAAAAAGCTTTTATTACTATAAATTTCCCTCTAAATACTTTTCTTACCCATCCCTCAAATTTTATTCTTAGTATGTTTACTTTTATTGAGTTCTAGATATATTTTAATCTTCATTATTATCCTTTTTTGACTTAGAGTTATTTAGAAATATATTTTTAAACATTCAAAATTGTGGAGTTTTGCATTTTTTTATATCTCTGTTATTTTGATTGTATGTGAGATTGCATTACTGATAGAAAACATGAGCTATATGACACATAATCTTTGAAATTTGTTAAGGCTTGTTTTATCGCCTAGCACATGGTCAGGTTTGTTTGTTTTAATGTTTCTTATATTCTTCAGTATAATATGCATTCTTTAATCAGTGGTTTTAGAAACATGGTTCTATACATATGTATTAACTCAAAGTTATTAAATATGTGATTCATCTTCCATATTTTCATTAAATATATGGTCTACATGACCATCAGTAATTGACATTCGTATGTTGAAATATTCCATTTGAATATTGCATTTGTCCAGTTTTCATATAGTTTTATCAATTCTGTTCTATATATTTTGAAGCTTTATAAATTTTATATTGTACTTTACATATTTTATTGACTTCTGTAAAGTTTAGAATTATGAGAACTTCCTGCTAAAATAATCCTCTTATTATTATGTTATGAGTCCCTTATCCTTAACAATATGTTTTGTTTTAAATAACATAACTACAGAAACCTGAACTTTCTTTTGGTTCGTATTTTCCTGGTGTAAATCTTTTAAACATTCTTTTAGTTCTTTTCCTTTTCTTTAATTTTAACTTTCAACCTTTCTTAGTCTCTATGTTTCAGATGTTTATTATAAACATGTGGATGGATTTTGCATGTTTTAGATCTAACAATCTCTTTTAGCTGATGAATTCAGATGATTTACATATACTGTTAACTGGACTTGTTCCTATCATCTTGCTTTTTCTATTGTACTTTTTTATGGTTTTTTTTATTCTTTCTTTGAGCAAATTGTTGATTTGCTCTCATTTAAAAATAAAAAAAATAAAATATATAACAAATTTTCCATTTTAACCATTTTTAAGTGTACAATTCAGTGTCATTAGTTACACTCACAATGTTGTGCAACCACTGTGTGTGCTGTGCTTAGTCCCTCAGTCGTGTCCGACTCTTTGCAACCCCGCAAACTGTAGCCCGCCAGGCTCCTCTGTCCATGGGGATTCTCCAGGCAAGCATCCTGGAGAGGGTTGCCATGCCCTCCTCCAGGGGATCTTCCCAACCCAAGGATCAAACCCAGGTCTCCCACATTGCAGGCAGATTCTTTGCCATCCGAGCCACCAGGGAAACCCAAGAATACTGGAGTGGGTTGCCTATCCCTTCTCCAGGGGAACTTCCCAACCCAGGAATCAAACTGGGGTCTCCTGCATTGCAAGCAAATTCTTTATCAGCTGAGCTACCAGAGAAGTCCCTGTACAACCAATACCACTATCTATTTCCAAAACTTTTTCATCAGCCCAAACAAATTATGTAACAATTAAGCAATAAGTCACTCATTCCTCTCATTCCCCAGCCCCTGGTAACATTAATCTACTTCTGTCTCTATGAATTCGCCTGTTCTTGATATTTCACACAAATGCACTCATATAATTCTTGTCCTTTTGTGTCTGGCTTACTTCACATAGTGTAAAAATGCCAAGATTCATTCAAGTTGTAGCACATAGTGGATCTTCATTCCTTTTATGGTTGAATAATATTCCATTGTATGTATGTACCATAATCTGCTTATCCATTCACTGTTGAAGAACATTTAGGTTGTTTCTACCTTTTGTATATTCTAAATAAATATGCAATAAAAATTCTTGTGCAAATATCTGCTCAAGTCTTGGCTTTCAACTATTTTTGGTATACATCTAGATGTGGAATTGTTACTTGCTTTCTTATTTGATTTTTTTCCTTATGCTGGTTGAAGATTATGGATTCTCTGTCTACTCTTTACTGATTATCTTTAAAATAATATTTTGCATTCATAATAACTAACAAAGTCTATAGTTAATATTTTAACCCCCTCCAAATAATTCAATGAGTTTAGAAACTTTACTGATGACCTCCCTCTTGGCTTACATAGATTTGTTATCCAGAATTCATTTGTCTTCTTTTTAAACCTCATAAATTATTTATTTTCATTATTACAGTTACTATTACTGGTATGCTGATATGATACAAGTTAAATAAAGAATACAAGTAGGGTATATGACTTAAAAAAACAGAAGAAAAAATAAAATCTTGATTTTAAAAAATTTATAAATGTATCTAGATTTTTTAGCCACTAATAAAAAATAAAAATTAACAAAAAAAAATCAACAGGTGCAGAGAAAACAAAACATCAGGGTAGCAAATTTTTGCTCAAGTTAAAAATCTGTGATGTTCGGCTGATATTGCCACTATGTCTAACACTAGTTTGATAATATCTACAAGCAGAATATATCATTTACCTTGACATTACTAATGGGTTCTGAACTATGTCATCTCAAGTACCTAGATTGTTACCTATGGCCTAGCAGCCCAGTAAGGTTCAATCATTAATTTGGTCAGCATACAACCCTTCAGTATCTGGAATAGGACAGCACAGTTCCAGGCACTAGTAATATAGCACTGAATCCACAGATGAAAATGAATGTCTCCACATGTTAGTAAACATTTTTCCAAAGAAGATATACAAATGGCCAAAAACACATGAAAAGATGCTCAATATAACTAAACATTAGAGAAATGAAAATCAAAATCACAGTGAGATACCACCTCACACACATTAGGATGGCTAATATAAAATTAAAAACAAAAACAGGAATAACAAATGTTGTCTAGGAGTTGGAAAAATGGAACCCTATGCATTGTTGAGAATGTAAAATGGTGCAATCACTGTGAAAAACAGGATGGACTTTCCTCAAAAAGTTCAAAATAGAACTATCATATAATAAAGCAATTCCACTTTTGCATCCATATTCAAATGAATTGAAATCAGCGTCTCTGTGGGTTATTTAGGACATCAGGGATATATGTATACTAATAGTCATAGAAACATTATTCACAATAGCTAAAATTAAGTCATTCAGACCACAGATAACTGAATAAGCAAAATGTGATATATGCATGTATTGGAATATTATTTAGCCTTAAAAACAGAAAATTCTGACATATGCCTCAATATGGATGAACCTTAAGGACATTATGCTCCATAAAATATGTCAATCACAAAAAGACAAATGCTGTATGATTCTACTTATATGAGATACTTACAGTAGTCAAAATCATAGAGACAGAAAGTAGAACAGTGGTTGCTAAGAGACAAAAGAAGAGGGGAAAGGGAAGCTATTGTTTAATGGGTATAGAATTCCAGTTTTGCAAGATTTAGAGTTCTGGATACAGGTGGTGGCGATGGTTGCATAAAAATATGAATGTTCTTAATAACCACTGAATGGGTTTACTTAAAGTGGTTAAGATAATAAATTTTATGTTGTGTGTATTTTGCCACATCAAAGTTTTTTTTAATTATTTCAAGAAGTTGACACATAATGAGAAAGGAAGAAAATGAAAAAGAAACAAAATATATGACATGTCAATATGTGGAATGTTCTAGAGAAAAATAAAACAGGGAAGAAAGATAGGAAATGCTGGAGGTGGCATGTAGGTGGTTGTCGTGGTCAGGGAAGATTTCATCAAGGAAGTGATTTCTGAGCAAAGACCCTATGTCACAGAGGGCTGACTGTCCACAGGTATTTGCGTTCCCCTTATTAGAGTAGAATTGTTGTATGAGGTGACCTCTGAGCCAGGACGACATTTCCCAGGCCCTCTCACAACTGGACACAGCCGTGTAACTAATTCTCATCAATGGAATTTGAGGAGATGAGCTTTCTCTTACCTCTAAGCTGAGATTTTATGAATTTGACAGTGGCTCCTCCACTGTCTCTTTCCCTTTCTGCCAACTGATACACAAGATTCTAAAGCTTTAGAACAGGGCTGTCCAAGAGAAATACAATATGAGACATATATGTTATTTTAAATTTTCTAGTAGCTACACTAATATACATATTATTCCTCTTCCTGGTAGCTCAGACGGTAAAGAATCCGCCTGCAATGCGGGAGACCTGAGTTCGATCCCTGGGTCGGGAAGGTCCCCTGGAAAAGAGAATGGCAACCCACTCCAGTATTCTTGCCTGGAGAATCCCATGGATGGAGGATCCTGGTAGGCTACTGTCCACGGGGTCACAAAGAGTCAGACAAACTGAGTGACTTCACTTTCACTTTCTTACACAACATATATATTTTAGCTTTGTGTAGTGGCAGTATCATAGCCAAGCAAGTTTATCCAAGATGTGATTATTGCTATTATAAATGGGTAAAATTCATTTCAAAAATGCATTTTTGAGCCTATGCGTGCATGCGTGCGTGCTCAGTCACATCCGACTCTTTGCAATCCTATGGACTGTAGCCTGCCAGGCTCCTCTGTTCGTGCATGGGATTCTCCAGGCAAGAATACTGGAGTGGGTTGCCGTGCCCTCCTCCAGGCAATCTCCCTAACCTAGGGATTGAACCCATGGCTCCTGGGTCCTCTGCACTGCAGTTAGATTCTTTACCCAGCAAGCCACCTGGGAAGCCTGTTTTTGAGCCCAATAGGGCTCATATAGGAGGTTACACAGATATTTGGTGGCCAGAGGGCAGTCTGTGGCAGAAACAACTAGCTACCCCAGGAGTCCTTAGTCCATGTTCACAGCGTTAGATTCTTGCTGGGACATGCTACAGAGCCAGTGATTATCATCACAGCTCCCCTTGAATCCAGTGCAGCCCTGTCACTAACTGTTCTCTCAAGAGAAGCTGAGTACCAGTGATGTTTGCTATGTTCACTGTCTGATGTTCCTTCCACTATGGAGAAACAGGCCTCAGGGGCCTGGCCAAAGAGACTGTAGAGTCACACAGGGAAGGAGCCTGGGTCCCAGAGTTGCCACTTACAGGAAAGTCATCTGCCATCCAAGCACCATTTTCAGCTGTTTCACAAAGGGGAGGTAGACTTCTGCTTTGGTAACAACACTGTAAATTGAAGGTTTCTTTGCTGTAGTTGCAAACAGCACCCTAATTAATATGCTCCTGATAGAAGTGAAGGAGAGAGGTAAGCAGCTCTCTGGGCAAAGAGCATTCCAGGCAGAGGGATCAGTCAATGCACAGCCCTTGGGCAACAGAAGAAGTGTGTCCAGGGATCAGCCAGGAGCAAAGTGTGGCCAAAGCAAAGAAACAAGGGGAAGAGCTGACGGTGATAAGATCAGAGCCATAAAGAGAGACCAGATCCTCAGGACCTTGTCAGCCATTGCAAGGACTTTGGCTTTTACCCTGAATGCGTTGGGGAGCCACTGATGTGTTCAGAGGCAGAGGAAGACATGCCCTGACATTTCAGCCTGGATTGCTGTAGCGGGTGCTTAGGAACAAAGTCCAGAGGGAGAGCAAATAGAGAGATCTATTAGAAAAAAAAAATGATTGAGGGGGAAGGTGAAGTTGGTTTGGAATCAGGAGATGGCAGTGGAGGTGGGAAGCAGTGTTTGGATTCTGAGTATGTGTTTAAGGTAATGCCAAAGGCTCCTTGTCTGAAATTGAGGCATAAATGATATTTATGCTTCTGGCTGGCTCATGCTAGACAACTATATATGCATTGAGAACAGAAATTGGCTCTTGGCAGCTCATAAAGTATTTGGTGTCCTCTGTAGTGAAAAGGGCTCTTCTAATGCATAACCGCATTATTGTTTCACTACAGGTATTAATAATTGATGTGTAAAAAGTAAACAAAACCAACCGGAAGTCTTAGGAATGCTTTCTGAGCTACTCAGCCCATTAAAAACTTTTCATTGAGATTTAATGCTATTAAAATATATTCCCCCTCAGTGCCATCATTAATATAAACTATGAAACTGTCATCAACCTTAGAGACAAGATTGCTTGGGGTTCTTTCAAACAGCCATTTGTGATTGTTATGAAACAAACAAACATGGCAGGCTACTTGAAATAGGAAAACTATCAAGACATCAGTTTTATAGCCATGAAATTTAGTGAAGTTTTACTCACAGACTGTATGGAGGGTTATTACCCTCTCTTACTTCAAATGATGAGAGCAAAATTAATTTTTGCTACTATTGTACAAATTCTAACTCATCTCTTTTCCTTTTAAAACCTATATAATTTCTATCATTGTACATGTGGTATTCCTCACTAGCAATATGATCTGCTTTCCTCTCTCTATAATATGTTCTCAGTTATGCCTCAGCTGAGTTTGTCATTTTTTACTCCTTTAGAATTGTCACTGGAAAAAAGGTAATTCTTTTACATAGCTGTATTGTTCTTCAACTAGCAACTTCACCTGGTTTAGGTTGACACTAAGGCAGAAATTTCTTGAAATTTGTAATTTAAAACAAAATCACAAGATTACAAAAGATTTAGGGAAAGAGCAAACACAAATTGCCTGAGGATACTGTGGCGTTGTGTCAGTGTGATTGCAAACATCGATAAAACGTTTAACCATGAGACAAGAAATCGGTAAAATGGAGAAAAAATTTCATAGTAAATTTCACAAGCTTAAGAAAATAATAGAAATGGCCACATGGGAACACAATTAAACAGTAAGAAATCTAGTAAACTGGGTATTGGAAACAGGTAGGAGTCTCCCTTGAGTCAAAAGGATAGGCAGAATTATTATTAAGAGACCAGTTTACTAAACAAGTGTAAGGCCTCCATGATTGTTGTGCAGTCACTAAGTCATGTCTGACTCTTTGTGACCCCATGGACTACAGCACACCAAGCTTCCCAGTCCTTCACTACTTCTCAGAGTTTGCTCAAACTCATATCCATCAGGGGAGAAATAAATGCAACGAAACATTAGACATTATTTCCAAAAAAAAAAAAAGAAAACCACATGATGACTAAGAAAACATTCTCATTTTACTTAAACTACATAAAGTATAAGATAAAATAAAGAAAACTCTGCTTTCTTACAAAGAAGGACCTATAACTTTAAAAAAATGACATTAAACAAAAGAAACAATGATTTGGCACTCCTTTGCTCAAAACACAATCACTTTTGATGGGACTTTTATAACAGACAACATGTAGAGAGGAGAGAAAGAGAACTTAATTAAGGTAATTATGGCATCATTAAATTGTAGACCAAAAGAATATGTCCTAATTTGCTGGGCCTTATGGGTCCTTGTGCTAGATGGTATCATTCTCTATAATGGGTGCAGCCAAATAAAAGAACACAACAAAAGTCTGTTCTACAATCACAGAAATAGCTGTTTATTTGATAGGCATGCTCTTTCTAGAAATTTTACCCACTACAGATTTTATTCATATATTTTAAATCTTTGACAAGAATAATAATCCAGAGATCCCGAATAATTCTATGAAGTTGGTCATGCAAGCCTCTGTTTTCTCACACTCCTTTCTGAATCCTTCTCCCTTTATCAGGAGGCTCTTCCTCTTCCTACCCCGTTAGGAATGTAGCTGCTGCTGCTAAGTCGCTTCAGTCATGTCCGACTCTGTGCGACCCCATAGACAGCAGCCCACCAGGCTCCCCTGTCCCTGGGATTCTCCAGGTAAGAACACTGGAGTGGGTTGCCATTTCCTTCTCCAATGGGTGAAACTGAAATCGTTCAGTCATGTCTGACTCTTCGCGACCCCATGGACTGCAGCCTACCAGGCTCCTCCATCCATGGGATTTTCCAAGCAGGAGTACTAGAGTGGGTTGTAGAGTCACCTCCATTCAAGCTTTCTTCCTTGGAGGAAGGGACAACTCCTGTCCCCACTCTTAGCTGATTCTACTTATATCTGCCCCTCTCAACTATGCCTGTCCTGAGTTCTCTCTCCTTGTAGGTTTTACTGTCCACAGACACTCTGATAAATTTCTCTGAGTGTAGTGAGGCCATGAATACACACGCAAGAATTGACCCTCTTAATCTGCAACTAGAGGAGGAGAGAGGAGCATTTGGGAAATCACTCAACCAAAAAGACCAAAATCTGATCCAGTCACAATGTCTCAGTCACTGGAGGTAGGGAGGAACTATATATAACAAAGTGCCTACTTCCCAGATGTGGGCCCCAACCCAGGCCCCAAGACAATGCTTAGGAATAACGATAAGAAGTGAAAGGTAGCCACCAAGAGAGATTGTTCTCTGATTCCCTATCTTGGCACAGAAATGAACTGAACTGATAAGACTTTGCTTGAGGGAGTTGGTGAGAGGAGGGTGCAAGAAGGGGGCCAAACCCATCTCCCATCCTCTGTAGCAGCAGCACCAGCAAAGATCCAGATCTGGTTTTACTTGATGGTGGCAGCAGCAGTAGCTGGAGCCTTTGACAGAGGACACAATGGCATCACAGAGCATCCTTGACGTCATGGGGACCAACAGCTTCATTAGCCAGAGTAGCCAGGCTACATGGAGATATCTGGCATCACGCAACCTCAGTGGGGGCAGAAAGAAATCAACATATGGCAGTGGAGGCCCTGGGTGTCAGGGAGGTGGAAAGGACTTGTTTGAGAGTATGTGTGACGAGGCACCCCGAATTCAATGGGGAGGCAGAAGTGAGTCTCTGAACAAGGCTAGAAGGTTCAGTGTTTTATAGAAAGTATTACAGAGAAACAACATTTTGTACTTTAAGGTTAACACGATTTTTACCCCCAGGTATGATCTGAGGATAAATGTCTTAACATGCTACATGAGTGATGTTAGTTAAGTGATTACTCTTTCCAGGAACAGTTTGCATTTCAAGAGGGATTTCTTGTAGACAAAACCTTAATATTTGTATACCCACACTTCCCCCAATTGTTAACTGGAGTCATGGGCTAATGTACCTCCATTTAGGCTCAATACTCTACTTGTCAAGTTTGTTCTAAAGCTGAAGGCCCCTGCATAGGATGAGGTGGTTAGGTTAGGGAAAGCTGATATTTTAAGTATTTCAAGTTTCCAGTTCCTGAGCCCCTCATCCCAAACTCTTCTTTCCACTTCATAATGAAAACATTTTCATTTGGTCCTACAGAGTATTATTAATGAAAAAGTACTATCACAGGACTGGAAAAGGTCAGTTTTCATTCCAATCCCAAAGAAGGCAATGCCAAAGAATGCTCAAACTACTGCACAATTACACTCATCTCACATGCTAGTAAAGTAATGCTCAAAATTCTCCAAGCCAGCTTTCAGCAATATGTGAACCGTGAACTTCCAGATGTTCCAGCTGGTTTTAGAAAAGACAGAGGAACCAGAGATCAAATTGCCAACATCCGCTGGATCACTGAAAAAGCAAGAGAATTCCAGAAAAACACCTATTTCTGCTTTATTGACTATGCCAAAGCCTTTGACTGTGTGGATCACAATAAACTGTGGAAAGTTCTGAAAGAGATGGGAATACCAGACCATCTGACCTGTCTCTTGAGAAACCTGTATGCAGGTCAGGAAGCAACAGTTAGAAATGGACATGGAACAACAGACTGGTTCCAAATAGGAAAAGGAGTACGTCAAGGCTGTATATTGTCACCCTGCTTATTTAACTCATCGGAGAAGGCAATGGCACCCCACTCCAGTACTCTTGTCTGGAAAATCCCATGGACGGAGGAGACTGGGAGGCTACAGTCCATGGGGTCGCTAAGAGTCGGACACGACTGAGCGACTTCACTTTCACTTATTTAACTCATATGCAGAGTATATCATGAGAAACGCTGGGCTGGAAGAAACACAAGCTGGAATCAAGATTGCCAGGAGAAATATCAATAACCTCAGATATGCAGATGACACCACCCTTATGGTAGAAAGTGAAGAAGAACTAAAGAGCCTCTTGATGAAAGTGAAAGAGGAGAGTGAAAAAGTTGGCTTAAAGCTCAACATTCAGAAAACTAAGATCATGGCATCTGGTCCCATCACTTCATGGGAAATAGATGGGGAAACAGTGGAAACAGTGTCAGACTTTATTTTTTTGGGCTCCAAAATCACTGCTGATGGTGATTGCAGCCATGAAATTAAAAGACGCTTACTCCTTGGAAGGAAGGTTATGACCAACCTAGGCAGCATATTTAAAAGCAGAGACATTACTTTGCCAACAAAGGTCCGTCTAGTCAAGGCTATGGTTTTTCCAGTAGTCATGTATGGATGTGGTAGTTGGACTGTGAAGAAAGCTGAGCACCAAAGAATTGATGCTTTTGAACTGTGGTGTTGGAGAAGACTCTTGAGAGTCCCTTGGACTACAAGGAGATCCAACCAGTCCATCCTAAAGGAGATCAGTCCTGGGTATTCATTGGAAGGACTGATGTTGAAGCTGAAACTCCAATACTTTGGCCACCTCATGCGAAGAGTTGACTCATTGGAAAAGACCCTAATGCTGGGAAGGATTGGGGGTGGGAGGAGAAGGGGACGACAGAGGATGAGATGGTTGGATGGCATCACCGACTCGATGGACATGGGTTTGGGTAAACTCCGGGAGTTGGTGATGGACAGGGAGGCCTGGCGTGCTGCGATTCATGGGGTCGCAAAGAGTCGGACACGACTGAGGGACTGACGTGAACTGAACTGAACTATTAAAATTATGCTATTAGGGAGCATTATATATTTATTATATTCTATATTTATTAAATTATGTAATTTTATAAATATAATTTATAAAGTATATTATAAATATAAATTATAAAATATGTATTTGTAGAAATATACTTATATAAAATAATGCTATTTTAACTTATATACAAAGTTACATTCAGCCAATTTAATTCTAAACTTAGAAAAATGATGACAAACATCAGTCCTTGGCCTGATATTTTTTAACATTCTCATTATTAATGTATGTATGTACATAATGTAATATGACGAGTAGAGAAATGTGTCCAGATCACCAAATATGGAAACTAAAAAGTGACTTTAGCAAACATTCTTACATATCCACACTAAGTGATTAGTTGTCAGTAGCAACGGTTTTAGGAGAATATCCTAAGCATCCAATAAATAACTAGAACGACAGAAATGGATGACTCTCAAAGATCCTCCAAATCAGACTGACAATTTTAAACAGAAAATTAAGGCTAGGTAGGCAATATCTTTTGTTCCATGGCCAAGCTTAATCTGGAACCTATGCCCCTCCACAACTCAAAGTGAATTCTTTCCCTTCTAGCTAAGGCTCTGGAGATTAACCGGACACCTACCCCCATTTTATCCAGAATCTGGTTTCCAGGCTAGTGGTCAATTCCCACTTTAACCCCCAAACACTGTGGTCCCCCCAAACAACCACACCCAAACCTGCAGCATAAAAGTAGCATTACATAAAGGGGTGTCCTACTATACACTCTCCAATACCACAGTATTCCCAGAAACACCCAACTCAGCTCAAAATCCATCCTATGTGTTGTGGTCTGAAATGTTTGTTATAGCACAACCCATGCACAATCCTTGCCTAAAACATACACACACGCACACAAAATATGTTAAATTTTAATTGCTTGAGGACGCAAGTCATACAATCCTTAAGGAAACTGACTTTGCTCAATAGTGCCAAAGATGACAAGGACCCTGTAAAGACAAAGAGTGAATTTCCTCTGTTCCTTGTGGGACATGTAAGCACAGTTTAGGTGCCTCTCTTTGAATAGCTGGACATATGGATGTCATGAGATAGGAGCCATAATTGCCCTTTGGTATTAATATGATCTTTTTTTAAAAATTGTTACTAAGGCCATGAGCAGGAACCAATCATGAACTCACTCTCCTTCTGACATTGCTTATGGTCAGCCAAGAATAAGTTTTCTGCCTTCTCTGAACCACAAGCAGTTAGAGAAGCAAATGCAACACATTCCCAGACCCAGGAATATCTGAAGACAAAGCCCATTTTAAATGGTAGCCCTCAGTTTAAGAAAAACCATTAAACCAATCCACTCAGACACCTCAGAATTGCCAGGATGTGAAGTCAAGGTCCCTCTGTTATCCTTGTGGTGAAAAATCAGTTTTTAATTCCCTTCTGTGACTGAACTTTTGCAAATGGATGTTACAACAAGATGACTGTGCTTGCAGTAGTGGAAGGAAAGGAAAATATCAGAAGAAGCAGATATATTAACTGGACAATTCATACTAAACGACATGTATTGTATCTCACCACAGTATATTTTCCCTGCAAAGTGTGATCGATTGAGATTGGGAACCCCAAAAGGGCAAAAGACTATCTGCAAGTTTGAGAAACCACACAGTATGTCTTATATATGGAAGAATGTCAGTCATCTGCTGTGTTATCTTCCGATCACAGCCTCTGCTGCTCATTCTTCTGTTAATTTCTACCCGCCCATCAGATTTCTCATTTACAACCTCAACTCCTTCTGAAAACCAGTGATGACATAGCCATACTGTTCAGAGACAATACTCCAACACACTTATTTATACTGATGTTTTCAAGTCCCAGAATTTATAAATAATCTGTCAGTCACTCAGTTGAAGCTAACAGTGGCTGGGAACTCAGCTAGGGCATCAAGAATATGCGGTTTCTTTCTGCCTTCACTGATGGAGCCTGAGGATCCATTTCTGAAATCACTGAGTCAGAAGCATCCAAAGGAGTCAATGAATAACCACACAATTAGCATATACAAAGAACACAACACTAGGAATTGAAAAAACATGTAATACCCAGGTCCAATTCCAGATCAAGTAAACTAGAAATCTCCTGAGTGTGTGGTTCAGATATAGGTTTCTTTTTAATTTATTTATTTTGATTGGAGAATAATTACAATATTGTAATGGTTTTTGCCATACATCAACATGAATCGGCCACAGTTATACAGTGTCCCCCCATCCTGAGCCCCCCCCCACCTCCCCCACACACACCCTACCCCTCTACGTTGTCCCAGAGCATCAGTTTTTGTTGTCCTGCTTCACGCATCAAACTTGCACTGGACATCTATTTTATAATTGCTAATATATATGTTTCAATGCTATTCTCTCAAAGCATACCACCTTCTCCTTCTCACAATGAATCCAAAAGTGTCACAAGAGACCCACTGCAAACCTAGGGACACATACAGACTGAAAGGGAGGGGTTGGAAAAGGGTATAGGTTCTTTTTAAAAAAATCTCTCCAGGTGATTTTAAAGCACAGACAGGATTGAGAATGGGCTTAGCACAATCCAGAACCCTGAGGACTGTGGCCACAAACTTGCACAGAGCACAGTCTCCACTCTGTCAGCTGGGAAATGCGTTGTGGAGCCCTAAGCCACCATGTAAGTCCAGCCAGCTTGAATCGCCATGTTGTGAGGAAGATCAAGCCACATGGAGAAGTCACGTATTCTTGATGCCGTGGCTGAGTTCCCAGACACTGTCAGCTTCAGCTGAGTAACTGAGTGACTGGCAGATTACTTATAAATTCTGGGATGTGAAAACATCAATATAAATAAATGTGTTGGAATACTGTCTCTGAATTTGTCCATCAAACATTCATTTTCTAGTTTTCCTCTAAATCTAAGATCACTCTTGTTTAAGCAGTTAATGAAATTATAAGTGTTTGAAGCCACATACTGAGTTTTTCATGTTTTGAATAGAGATTACATTTTAATTAAAATAAGTGGATAAAATACTCTGAAAATGCTACGAGAAGGTCTAGAACATAAAGCTGCCTAATTTCAGAGACAACACAGTATTATTTTGAAATATCAGAGAAATGAATAAACTATAACCATTGGAATGGTGAGCTAGAAGGCTGAATAGGGGTCCCCCCAAAAAAGGCACACATGCATGCTTAGTCGTGTCCAACTCTTTGCGACCCCATGGACTGTAGCCCGCCAGGCTCCTCTGTCCACAGGATTTCTCAGGCAAGAATACTGGAGTGGGTTGCCATTTCCTACTCTAGGGGATCTTCCCAACCCAAGGACTGAACCCATGTCTCTTGCATCTCCTGCACTGCAGGCATTTTTTACCACTACACCACCTGGTGCATGTCCTAATCCCTGGAATCCGTGAATGTAGCCTCATTTGGAAAGGTCTTTGCAGACATAAGTACGGCTGTTGAGATGAAGTCATTCCGGATGACACAGATAGGACCTAAATCCAATGACAAGTATCCTTATAAGGGGCACATAGGAGAGATTTAAGACTGACAAGGAGGAGGCACTGTGACCACTGAGGCAGAGATCTGAGCAAGAAAGCCATACGTTAGTCAGGATTGCTTACAGCCACCAGAAACTGGAAGAGGTGAGGAAGAGATTCTCCACCATAGCATGAGAGGGAGTGTGGCCCTGTCAACAACTAGATTTCAGAATTCTGGCCTCTAGCATTGTGAGAAAATAAATCTCTGGTTTACCAACCAGTGTGCAGTAATTAGTTACAATAGCTACAGGAAATTAATATAGTTGTAAAACATTTATTCATCTAACTTTCTGCTTCCACTACAACTGCAAAATTTAATAAACTGCAATTTTATTCTTTGTATTTGTCCTTATGCTTCTACCCACAAGACAGACTTCAGTTTAAAATACCATTTGTATTATAAAAGTGTCAAATTTTTATTACTTTATTTTTTTTATTGTGGATTTTTTTTTTTACTTTACAATATTGTAATAGTTTTTACAAAATTAAGTAAAAGTAAAGTAAAGTAAAGTAAAAATACTTTCTTATTTTCCTTTATGTTTAATGTTTTCCATGCATTTTTTTGTCTTTTTAATGTATGATCGAAGTGATTTTCACACTGTATTTACCAGCAATCATTTTTTTAAGATTTTTTTTTTTTTAATGTGGACCATTTTTAAAGTCTTTACTGAATTTGTTACTGTAACACTTCTGTTTTGGTTCTTCCACGACAATGCACATGGGATCTTAGCTCCCCAACCAGGGATCCAACTCACACCCTCCACACTGGAAGGTGAAGTCTTAGCCACTGGACCACCAGGGACGTCCCCCTAGTGTACAAAGTTGAGCACTGATTGAGCATTCTGAATTCTGCTGAAAGCTTGTTTAAAAAAAAAAAAAAAATATATATATATATATATATATATATATACACACACACATATACATACATGTATATACATACGTACACACATATACGCAGCTTCCCGGTATCTCAGTGGTAAAGAATTCACCTGCAATGCAGGCGACTTGCAGGAGAGATGGGTTCTATCCCTGAGTTGGAAAGATTCCCTGGAGTAAGAAATGGCACCCGGCTCCAGTATTCTTGCCTGGAAAAAAAATCCATGGACAGAGGAGCCGGGAGGGCTACAGTCCATGGGGTTGCAAAGAGTCGGACACCACTGAGCAACTGAACAGCAATATATGTATATACACACACACACTTGTACAGAAAGGATAATAATGAGAATGACATCTTTGCTAGAAAGTGTATTGTTTGTAGGAAAATGTCTGTAGACATGCTTTAAAGCCTGGCAAATTCCAACAGTGGGATGTTCTACAGAATAACAGTAACTCTCAACATTGTCAAGGTCATCAAAAATGAGGAAAGTATGAGAAACTGTCAAAGGCAGGAGGCACCTATGGAGACATGAAGACTAAATGTAACCCTGTATCCTGGAACAGAAAAAAAGGACATTGGATACAAATTATGGAAAACTGAATGATTATTTTAGTGAAGAATAACATAGCAATACTGGTTCATTAACTTAACAAACGTGCTATATAAGTTTTAAGATGTTAACGAATAGATGAAACCTGGTGCCCCTGTATGGGAATTCCCTGTACTATCTTGTCAATGTTTCTGTAAATTTAAAGCTGCTGTTAACAGTCACGCCTATTAATACATACACACAAACACACACACACGCTCTATCAACATTCATATTTTAAGTAAGAAACTAAGGTCGAAGGAAGTGAAACATTTCATACAAATCAGCAATGTTGAGGAAATTTCCTCGATTGTCTCCCAGAATGCTAGTCCATACTGCAAAGAGTTATTTAATAAGGCTAAATTATTGGCGATGTTCTGAAAAGGGAACAACACCAATAAACTTTTCTGGACTTGGAAAGGAGAAAGAAAACACAGCTGGTTGTGCTGGCAGTCGAGTTTCCAGGGCTAACCGGCGTGCCATCTGCTCGCCGCCGCAGAGCGCGTAACCATGGTTCACGTGTCGCCCCGGCGTTCGCGTTAGAAGTCGGCCCCGACAAGCCCGGACAATTTCGCGGCCGCGCAGGTTGCGGGGGGAGGGGGTGGCAGCGGCAGCAGCATCCACTGTGTGTGTACCGATTTCCCAAACTCCATCTGCTCTCTCGGCCCCGGGCGGTGCCCGCGGTCTCCCCGCGCGGCCAGCCGAGGGGCGCGCGCGTACTTTGCGCAGAACAAAAGAGTCCGCGCCCGCGGCCCCCGCCCCGCCTCCCGCGGCCGCCCGGGCCCGCGGCCCCCCGGAGGCGCCGGCTCCCAGGCCCGAGGTTTCCAGGTGCCCGGAAGGGGCGGGGGCGGGGCGGCCACCATTGAGCGGGCGAGGTCGAAACGCGCGCCCAGGAGCGCCAAGACGCGGGGGGGCGGCGCGCCCGGGCCGAGCCGCCGCGCTATTGGCCGGGGCCGCCCCGCCGGCCGCCGCTGATTGGCGGATGCTCAAATTCGGTCTCAAGGCGCCAGAGGAGGTGTTTTAGCGGGGACCGCGGTCCGGAGCCGGAGTCGCGCTCGGCGGGCCGGAACGCTGGCGCTCCGCGGTCGCCACGGGGTCCCCGCCAGCGAAGGGTGCTGGGGGCGGGGAGCCGCTCGCCTAGCTTTCCCCGCCCGATGTCGCCGTCCGGCTGCTGATCGAGTCCCCCAGCCGATCCCGCTCCACCGTGGGGCTGCTGAGATCCCGGGAGAGGCAGGAAGCCTCCTTCGCAAAGTGGAAGTGAGTAGCGCCTGCAGGGAGGCGGGAATTGGGGGGAAAGGGGACCCTCCGCCTCCAGCCACCCGTCTGCTACCCCTCCCCTACCCGGCTGGCGAGGAATCGAGGCATTGCTGCCTCTGGACCAGGCGTGCGTGTGGTGTCTGGGCTCCAGCTCGCCCTCCGGCCGGGCAGTAAAGAGACGACCTGCCCTACCTCACGAGCTAGGGGTTTCCTTGGAAGAGTTTGACTTTGGGGTCTGCTCGGAGGCCTGGGAAGGGACTGCTCTAGGCAGAGTGGGTTTGGTCTAGCGATCAGGTTTCCTTCCCCCCATTCAAACCCCGGTCAAAGCCGAATTCCTCCCAGTTCTTTGCGCCAAAATTAACTGACCCAGGAGACCCTATGACAGATTTGCCCTACACCCTCTTGACTTGAAACTTAATTTTGTCCTGTTACTTTTCATTAAAAATTACTATTTTTATCGGTTTTTTTCTTCCCAGTTTCAGTATTACTAAGCACAACTTTTAAGTGTTTGTGTTCGTTCGTGTGCGGTTTAGAGACTTGGGGTAGCCGCGACCCTGGAAATTCCCAGAATGAGCTTAGGGAGAGGAAGTTCATGTTCATGAGCAAGTAATAGATATGTCTGTTGACGGAAAGAATATCCAACTGTAAAGTCACTTTCTAATGTAACTGTACATTACAGATGGAGGTAAACTGTCTAACACTAAAAGACCTGATCAGCAGGCAGCCCAGACTAGATTTTGCAACTGAAGATGGGGAAAATGCACAAAAGGTAAGTGAACTTAAATACCTTAAGCTCTATCATATTTAGGATGGTAATGTCTAATTCAATTAAGGATTCCAGCATCCCACTTGTATTTGTCTTATAAACATAATAATCTTGGTGAACATTTTAGAACTATGCTTTTTTTTTAATGGAGGAGACATCCAATCATTATCCTTAAGTTTCTCAGTCATTGTGCAGTGGAAAGAGGCTAGGTTACATGTAATGCTGGAACAAATTTATATGAATCAAAGATATGCTAGACACTACAGTCAAAAGCTTGTAATACTTATAGTTATCAAGAGTAGAATTAATGCATTAATGCAAATGAACTTACAAAACAGGCTCACAGACTTCCAAGAGGAGCTCATGGTTGGGGCTGTAGGGAGAAGGAAGTGTTTAGGGAGTTTGGGATGGACATGTACACAGTGCTGTATTTAAAAACAGATAACCAACAAGGACCTACTGTATAGTACAGGGAACTCTGCTCAGTGTTATGTGGCAGCCTGGCTGGGAGGGGAGTTTGGGGAGAATGGATACAAGTGTATGCATGGCTGAGTCCCTTTGTTGTTCACCTAAGCTATCACAACATTGTTTGTTAATCAGCTGTACCCCAACACAAAATTTTAAAAAAAAAAGTAGAATTAGCTAATGCTGGTCAGAAATGTTAAGTCTCAGTTCCCAGGAAAACTCTATGTGCTAGATTATTGAAGTATAGAGAGATGTTCTTCATACTGATGAACCAGCTCCTAGAGGCTGTTCCATCTTGCCAAGAGCATGACCAGTGCCTCCCGATAAAGTGACTGAGTTCTCCAAGACTGAATATTTTGCAGTGCTCCTGCTGGTTTTGCACTGAGCCCTCCCATGGTTTTGCATGCCTTGTAATGTGTAAAACAGTGGGGCTGTGTTCAAGAAACATTATGAAGTAACCAACCATAGCAGTGCCTAAACAGGACTCACATCATCACAATGCCCTTGCCAGCTGGTGCCCTACTGAAAAGGTGGAAGAGCTTCTTAGTAATGAACATCTCAGCATTTTTAGGCAGAGGCAAGTAGATATGACATAGCCGGGTTTAGAAACTAAATATCAATTTGAGCCCAGCCACTTCCTTAGGCATTGAACTTCTCTCAGTCCCTGAGCTTAATTTTGGGCTTAGCATCCATCATGAAATTGCCTGACTGCAAAGTGTCTGTTATCTGGGCCTTTGAAGAATACTTGACAACCATTAATTTTGGATAGGTGTGAAATTATATGCTTTTTCATGTATGATTTCCACCCCTCACCCCAGCATTTGATTTATTTTTGTTGGGAAAAGAAGTATACCAAAACATTAGTGTTTATAAAGAGGACTTTTAAAAAATTCCATTTGCCATATGAGATTGACAATGCCCAGACTTTAAAGTATATATTCAGAGTTTGGGGTTTGCAAGTTTCAGAGCAAAACTTCTTAATTTGGATGGGACACCCTTGAAAGAATGTGTATATCTTTAAGTAAGTAAGTGTTAGTCACTCAGTCGTGTCTGACTCTTTGCGACCCGATGGACTGTAGCCCACCTGGCTCCTCTGTGGGATTCTCCAGGCAAGAATACTGGAATGGGTTGCCATTCCCTTCTCCAGGGGATCTTCCTGACCCAGGGATCAAACCTGGGTCACCTGTACTGCAGGCAGATTCTTTACCATCTGAGCCACCAGGGAAGCCACGTGTATACCTTTATATAGAGACAAAGCCAAGCGGGGGAGAAAAGGCAAAGTTGGTATCCACTTCTTTCCTTCTAAGTAGATGACTTTTATCAAGTGCTTTCAACGAGGGTGCTTCTCCTACTCTAGCCCAGTAAGTACTGTGCCTGGCTGAGCTTTCATATTTTAGTGGATATAGAGAAAACTCCAGATGATTCCATAGAGATTTAGGAAAGTGACTAAAATGTTTGAAATAGAATGCAGGGCTTATTTCACCTGTCAAAGAGATGGCAAAGGAAGAGATGAGTGCTCCAGGAGATGCTCGAAGGGGCTTTCATCTCTTTTTTCACATTGCTGTAAAGTAAAGGAAAGAGGATTTCTAGGGATGCTGAGAATGTGGGATTTGGAGTCAGATCTGGGTTTGAGTTCCTGTTCTACCATATGTTAGCTCTGTAAGCTTGAATAAATTTATTTATCCAGTTTTTCAACAAATATTTTATGTTCCAGTTGCTGGGAATACAGTGTTTTAATAAATCTCCTAGCTTCCCTAAGCCTATTTTTTATTTTATGAATTGGAATTAGTAAGTAGACTCTCTTCTCTGGGTGTCTATAAAGCATCCAACAACCCATATTTTTCAACCTTACTCAATTGAATTGACAGCCCAAAGATAAATATGATGCAGGCCTGGCCCTCAGTTACCTGAGAGATGTTTCAAGGACTCAGATGTAAAACTCACCAACTAGCCTATGATTTGTTAAGTGCTATAGGAGTGGGAACCAGTTGCCCCAGCAGAATAGAAGAGTAAGAAAGAAATTCATGGGGAGTCTAGAGAAAGTTGGAAAGCTTCACAGGGGAGATAATACTTGGGCTGAGGACTTTGGCCTACAAGGGAACAAGAGGAATAAGATGGACTTTGTAGGCAGAAGAATCATATGAGTCTATGTGGTGTGGACATTCAAGAAATGTTCAAAATTTCCAGAGTGGCCAGAAGCTAGTGGTACTTCCTGACACCGTCTGGTGGGTGCCTGGAACAGTGTCCTATGGGTCAGTCAGCATGTAGAGGACTTATCTTTCTTGACTGTCTGATCTTCATTGCTCAAGGTCTATAGTACTGTATTAGGCATGCATACTTCTTACCACTTATGGAGAAACTTTTCTTTAAAACGTAAAGTTTACTGTGCCCAAGTTGTGAGATTATAAACAAGACTCTCCTTTTCAGTTGTCTGTATTGCATTTAGGAATGACAAAAGTAGAAAGAGGATGGTTTGGGATGAAGGAGTGGACAGTAAAGATTGAGCTTTGGGAGGGCTATGTGAAGGAGATAACACCTGAGCTAGGTCTTGAA
This sequence comes from Giraffa tippelskirchi, assembly GCF_054371585.1. Taxonomy (NCBI): domain Eukaryota; kingdom Metazoa; phylum Chordata; class Mammalia; order Artiodactyla; family Giraffidae; genus Giraffa; species Giraffa tippelskirchi. The sequence continues at coordinate 109,112,981 of NC_137278.1, read as the reverse complement.
GGAATAAATGCTAAGACTTAGGCAAGTGGAAAGGAAGGATACTAGTAAAGAAGTGGAAGCTAACATGGTAAATTTGGGGGCCTCACCTAGACTCAGTGGGCATGCATTTTTGAAGGTCATTCATCTTTTGCATGCTAAGTTGCTTCAACTGTGTCCAACTCTTTGCAACCCTATGAACTATAGCCCATTGGGCTTCTCTTGCCATGGGATTTTCCAGGCAAGAATACTGCTGTGGGTTACCATGCCCTCCTCTAGGGGATCTTCCCAACCCAGGGATCAAGCTCATGTCTTTGGGCGTGGTTAAAAAAAGAAAGCGAGTTCAACTGGAAGCATTTATTTATACCCGTGTGATTACAGGTAAATAAATAAATATGTGCAAGAGGCAGTTGGTTGCCTGATTTGGGAATTCATGGAAGGTTCTAGCCAGATACAACCTTGGGAATTATCAAATATGTGTTGGTTTTAAAGCCATGAGTGGGTGAGCTGCCCTGGAGAGCAAACAGGGGAGTGTGGAGGGCTGAGGTTTCTAAGAGCAGAAAACGAGGAGCCTTTGAGAAGGAAGAGTCACAGATAGAAAGAGAAGCAAGAGAGAAAAGTGCTAGCTCAGAAAAACGGAGAGTTTTATAAAGCAAATAGTCAACAGTCTTAACCATAGCAGTGAGGTCAAGTGTGGTATTTTGCCACTGACTTGTCGACTAAGATGGGACCTAAATGAGAGCAGATGGGTGGTTTGAGGAACCCCCAGGAGATGGGCAGGGGAAGTCCTGGATGTGGATTACTCATTCTGAAAAGTGTGTTCTGAGGGGGAGGAGAGCGTGTCAGTGACTAGGAGACACCTCCGGATGTGCCTGTCCTATTTGCAATGAGTCTTAAAGAGTAGGGTGTGTTTCAGCGGGCAAAGCTTAGCCTGTGGCATTAGAAACAACGTGATGGTGTGAGCAGCGACTCAGGTATGATAAGATGTGGGACAGCTTTGAAGAAAAGCGAGTGGACTGTTTGAGCAAAATGTGGGGCATGTATGAAGTGGGGCTGGAAAAGAGGTTGGCAAAATATCACCAAGGGCCTTGAACAGGCTGCTGCTGATGTCCTCTTTAAGGTAACATGATCAAGGCTGCATCTGAGAGAGAAGCAAGATTAGAACCCAGATCTCCTAATGACCAGGTCCTTTCTATGGCAGCTCAGTCATAATGCTGGTATAGTACATAATAATGATGATGAACGTTTGTATAGCACTTGGCAGATTACAAAGCACTTGCACCCTCAGTATCTGGTCTGATCCTCACAGCAACTGCATGGCAGGTAAGCCAATGCATCACCTGCTTTGCACACGAGAACTGAAGAATCTGTTTTCTGGGTGCTCTCTTTAGGACCACTCTCCCTGAAGAGGTCATTTCCAGGGTATTGCAGCTTTTTCCTGGCAAGCAGATCTGACGTGGATATTAGCGGTCAGGTGGTGTATCAGGGAGTGCCCTGGGGACAGTGCCCATTTAAGGGACAAGAAGGCAGCAGAACGAGACAGCGGGTGAAGTGAAGCAGTAGGACATCTCAGCGGAAGTCGGGTTCACCCTGAGGGAAGCTCCGGGATGACCCCCCCGGAGTGGTTCTGAGTCTGGGCAAAAGGACCCGGCTTCTCCATGTCAGTGTGGCCTCTCCCAGCCACTGAGGGTAGTACTGGTCTCTCAGGAAGGGGCGTGTCCTGGACGAGTCAGTCCTCTTCAGCCAAAGCATGAAGATGCTTACTGTTCGCATTAGTCCAGCAGCTGGGGTGATGAAGCATTCATTCCTCAAGAGAGTTGGATACATCCCAGTGTCCACCACACGGCTGGGCAGCCTTCCTGGAAAGCCTTGGAGATAGATACTTTGGTCTGAACCCTTATTTTATAGATCTGGAAACTTGAGTCCAGACAAAATGAACACTTTGTCTAGTATCAGCAAAATACAGAGTAGAGTCCAAAACCAGGTTTCTCAATCTAATCCCTTCCTTCACCTTCCACGGTGTCAGGATTTTGGGGTAGACAGACGGATGGAGCACAGTGTGATTAGGTTGCAGCAGACTTTCTGCCCACCTGAGACCTCAAAACAACTTTCTGTTTTATTTTCTGTTGATGTAGAGGTGTGGTAACGATCGTAACCTACCACGTGACCTGACTCCCCTCCTACTTACCCAGGGATTGAACTTGGGTCTCCAGCATTGCAGGCAGATTCTTTACCATCTGAGCCACCAGGGAAGCCCCAAGTATTACTTGAACTGTAGTGAAAATACATCAAAGTGCTAGAGGAAATGATTGATCTGAATTGTTCCTCAGTAGGGAAAAGTAGGAGGAGCTCAGTGTTCCTTGGAAGATAGCTACCATGGAGGCAGTGGAGAAGGAGGAAGAATCTCTGCACCTCTGCAAGCCTGGGCCACACCCTCCACCATGGGGAGACCTTTTGAAATAACTCGATAATCAAAGCCCGTTGTTACTTTTGCACCTATGAGGAGCGAGGCATTGTGCAAAAATAGTGAAGAATGAGACATGTGGAACTAGCTCCCTGACCTCCAGAGGTGCCCGGTCTCGTTAACGAGACAAGACACACGCCCAGGAAGTTAAATAGCAATACGGTGTGCCCTGTTCTATTAGCTCTGAGCTCAAGGATGGATGGTAATAAAGGACAAAAAAGTCGGGGGAGAGAATAGCTAAGTTTTATTGAGTGCTCACTGTATGCCAGGAACTATTCTCATACCTCTGGAGATCAGTATTTTTATGAACTTCATTTTCAGTTGAGAGAATTAAAATACAGTGAGGAGAAGGAAATTGCCTGCACTCACCCTGCTGATGAGCTGCAGAGGCAGGTAAGCTGGCCCTACCAGCCTGCATGCAGAACTGCTCCCCATGCCGCCTCTCCATAGATGCTTGTGGGGATCAGTGGCCTGCTGGGTACCCCGGAGCTGCGAAAAACATAACTCCATCCCAATTCATACTCCAGACAAGCTGATTTCTAGACAGAAACTTAGAATTTCGGAAACTTAGATGCAGAAATTCAGAAAATGCTATCAGCTATTTCTTACCCTACCCATGACTTTTATACTGAATGAGTTTGTATGTGACCTCAGGGAAGGTACCCTCTGTGTGCCTCAGCTTCTTCATCTCTCAGCTTGAAAAATAATAGTACCTAGGTTAGAGGATTGGATGAGGAGTTAGTGATGTAAAGCACATGAAACAGGACTTCTCTGGTGGTCCAGTGGTTAAGAATCCACCTGCCAATGCCAGGGACATGGGTTCGATCCCTGATCCTGGAACATTCCACATGCCACAGGGCAACTGAACCTGAGCACTACAGCTGCCAAGGCCACCTGCTCTAGAGCCTGTGTTCCACAACAAGAGGCCACTGCGCTGAGAAGCCCACTCACTGCAACTGGAGAACACCCATGTGTAGGAACAAAGATACAGCGCAGCCAAAAAAAAAGTGCACGAAACAGGTCTTGTCTGTAGCACATAATATGCACTCAGTACTTTCCCTTGAGAGTTCCCCTGTAGAAGACTCATCAGAATTGCGCACTAGTAGGAACTTGTTAAGAGATCTGAGGAGATTTAGGCTGGATGCTAACTGCTGCAGTGGTATGAGAAACTGTCACCCCCATCTCCCCTCCCTTCCCGTTACCCTAGGACAGAACTCACTCACCATGGCTAGCTGGCAGCTTCCACTGATCCAAGGAACAAGAGATGGCCTGCTACCACAAATGCCAGTTTCTCCCAAACAATTCTTTTACCCTTTTCACATGTTGCTCATTTATAGGAAAACACTTTTTTAAAACCACTTCTCAGCCAAAATCCAAGCATGCAAAAAGCAATAGAGTGATATTGTATGCAGGAATACCAAATATGCAACTCATCCACCTTGCTAATTATGTCAGGCACAATTGCCTCTAGGTGAATTCAACTATGGGAAGAGCAGAATCTTTTCTGGTTTTGAATGGCAAATCTTATTCTGCAGGAAAGAAATTCATTTCAGAAACTAACTTCATAGTGTCAAATGTGAGTTCTGAGTACTCAGTCCTTTCTCTTAATGGATTAATGGACCCATCATTAATCTTTTCTTATAATTAGCTAAGACATTTTTCTTAAAGTATGGTCTAGGGAAAGGTGCTAGTCCACAAACTTCTATCAAGCTGCAAAAAATCAATAGCAGAACTTGAGAGGTTAGCATTTAGAAACCTCTATAATAGTTGGATCTTGCCTCTATAACATCTAAGCCTGTGATCAGTGGTCTCTTCTTGTTGGACAAGCTTTAGGTTGGGTTGAGTGGCAAACTCAAGGGGAGAGTCACACGTGATGGGAGTTGCATGTGAGTCCTATGAAGGAAGACCATGTATCAGTTTGTGGGAGTTTGGAAGTGAAAGGTGCTGGTCATTCAGCAGGGGTAGTTTGAGAAGCACCACTCTAGGGGGGGGACCATACATCACTGGGTGGTTTGAAATGTGGCCTTCTCTGGATGCGCTTCATTAACTGCTGTGTTAGCACTGGTGAACATTGAACAAAAACATAATCGCTCTTCACTAGTTAGTGCAAACTTGTGAATAGTGTTTAAAAAATATGTCACTTAGAAGCAATATGGATTCAACCCACATTGGCTCTTATTATCATCCCCGACTATTATAAACATCCACCAGTGATAGATATACTCATGCCTTCTTTCACAGAGATGCCATAAAAAATATTTAAAAGGAGTAGCCAATTATAATCAGTTTCTCATTGGAACCACCTTTTGATTCCTATGGATCCTTCTGTTTATTTTCTTTCATCCTATCCTGATAATTTTCAGCCCTGAACATATGGTCTGTTTGCAGTTTATTGTCTTAGTGAATGATGGGAACAAGGTACACTCTTAGCTGATACCTGCCCTTTCTCATTTTTGCTAAAAGGTCTTTTTTTTAAAAATAGGAAAATATATTTGTTGATCGCTCAAGGATGGCCCCAAAGACACCAATAAAAAATGAGCCAATTGACTTATCGAAGCAAAAAATCTTCACTCCAGAAAGAAATCCCATCACTCCAGTTAAGCTTGTTGACAGACAGCAGGCAGAACCGTGGACGCCCACTGCTAACCTGAAGATCCTCATTAGCGCTGCCAGCCCAGACATAAGAGACCGAGAGAAGGAAAAAGGACTGTTCAGGCCCATTGAGAACAAGGATGATGCGTTTACAGACTCTCTGCAGGTATACAGGCTGTGCTCCTAAGGGCTTTCATAGAATTTAAAATTTTTAACCTAATTATTAAAAAGTCACAGAATTCTCAACTTTTTGGTTGCTATTGAGTTGAAAGCACTATTCAACTTAATCCTTTTATTTATTTACAGCTGAAATGGGACTCTCATTCTCTGTCTCATTTTTCATAATGAGAATGTTTTGTTTTCTTTTCTTCTGTTTTGTTTTTTTCTCTCTTTACCAGTATGTGTTTTTTAATGATAATTTTTTTAAGCAATGATATTTAATAATTTTGATTTAATGAAGAAATTTGGATTTTTTAATGCTGCCATGAATTATAATTTTCACTCTGATTTAATAATCTAAATATTTGTGATTTGGGAAATTTTATTATTCTCCCATGTATGTTTAGTTCACTGGTTTAGTGCTTTAACATTAAGTCGTCTTTAAATTACCTGTCCTGTAGGAACCAGAGCTCCTGAACAAGCAGCATATATATACATTTTTTTTAAAAGTCTTTCTTGGGACTTAAATTGAGCCTTTTTCAAATGTGGGTTGATAAGACAAGGGCACTAGTTTAATGTGCTTACAATAAGAAAGCGTAAGGAAGAGTAAGATTTAGCTGTCCTTGTTCAGGTCTATCAACTTTTGGTAAATTGTGAAAAATAAGAGCTTGGTGACACAATGCAGGCAAGTCCATTTCAGATCTTGATGTTAATAGGAATTACACAGGATCTTAGGAAAAGATAGATTCTGATACATCAGGTCTGAGGTGAGGCCTGAGATTTTTATAGCTCTTAACAGGCTCCTGGTGATGCTGATCTACAGAGCACACTAGTAGCAAGGGTGTAGCAACATATAAATTATTGCATTGTTCATTTTTTAATTTAACCAGTAGACTCAGCCTCAGGGCTTCCATGGTGGCTCAGATGGTAAAGAATCTACCTGCAATACAGGAGACCTGGGTTTGACCCCTGGGTCAGGAAGATCCTCTGAAGACAGGAATGGCAGCCCACTCCAATATTCTTACCTGGAGAATTCCACGGACAGAGGAGCCTGGTAGGCTACAGTCCATGGGGTTGCAGAGTCAGACACGACTGAGCAACTAACACACACACAGAGACTCAGCCTCAAATCACAAAGGAGGAAAAGTTCAGTTCAGAAAAAGCAGTAGGAAAAAGGTTAAGAAAATTAGGTTAGGAAGAGTGTTTTAACTAGAATCTGGGATGGTAAGGATTAGGATGTTCCCCTCAACTCGCCGGTCCCACCCCCTGCAATTTCTCCTTCAGGATGTTAACCGTGACATCTCCCGCCTCCCCTCTGTCTGCCCTCTGTAGCTTGATGTTGTGGATGACAGTGCTGTGGATGAGTTTGAAAAGCAAAGGCCAAGCAGAAAACAGAAAAGTTTAGGACTCCTGTGCCAGAAGTTTCTAGCTCGCTATCCAAGTTACCCTCTGTCAACTGAGAAAACTACCATCTCCCTAGATGAAGTTGCTGTCAGTCTCGGTACGTATCATGGGATCACCTGGAGGCCTGTCTGCAGTTACCGTGGGAAGCTGATTCCTCGGGCAAGCCAAAGGCGTCAGATCACCTCCTCTATAAGCAAAGAGCAGGCGCTCCAAAAGAGTGAGGACAGAGCAGCAGGTAGAGCTTTTCTCCTGTCGTTATCATTATGCATAGAATTCCAGGGAGCCTTCTAGGCCTGAGGGTCAAACAAATATTTGGTTTCTTTAACCTCAAAAAATGTGTTTGCAAAAGACTCACGTTACAAATTAATAGCTAATACCTTAATTCTATCTTATTTCAGACAGACTCAAAAGATTTTTAGAAATATCCTGCTGTTTATTTTTTTTTAATGCTTCTAAGAGTTCAGAACTGCTATTATTTCTGTTAAAAAGCCAAATTTGAAAGCAAGAGAGTTATGTTTGAAGCCCTGTACTGTGACCTTCACAGTAAGTCTGCCCAACTAGAAAAAGCACATATGGATATAATTCAAACAGCTAAGCCTTATAACAAAGAGGAATACATCCATTCACATGGTGTGACTGTGTGTCACTGTCTGGGCTATAAATTTGCAGGCAGCTGATCCGAGTAGAGACTCCTAGTGGACATGGATTGCAGTTAGTTTCACAATGAACATACTGTTGACAATGAACAAGTAGAAATCACAATGATTTGAAGATGCCAGAGTGTTGCCTTAACAAATTAGTACAGTTTACATATATGAAAAAAGAAAGTCAAAGAAATCAGCCCAGTAAGCTTTATGACCCTGGAGAAGGGCATGGCAACCCACTGCAGTATTCTTGCCTGGAGAATCCCATGGACAGAAGAGCCTGGTGGGTCCTTCGGGTTGCAGAGAGTCAGACATGACTGAGGCAACCTAACACGCATACACACATGCATGCAAGGCTTTATGATAGATTATATTTTTAGTTGGTTTATTAGTTCTGTATCTTCCCATAGCCCAAAGAATGTGACTCAGTTGATCCTTGTCAATCTGAATTATTCAAACGGATGGTTAAAAAGATTTGCTGGAAATTGAAGTAATAAGGAGCCAATGGTTGTGATGGGAAGACTGTGGGCTGGACTTTGGGTAAGACAGAACTGGATTTGAAGCCCAGCTTTCTAATGTATAGGCTGTGAGAGATTTAAAAAGTTAATTTATCTTTTCTCAGTCATAGCATAGAAACCATAGCACCTACCTTACAGAAGCTTAGAAAAGTTAGGGATAATGTCAATAACGTGCCCAGCTCAGGGCCTGGCTTAGTAACTTATTGCTCCATGGAACAATTTCTACTCAGCTGTTATGAGAGGTACCCCCTGCCCACTTCCACAATCCTCAAGCTGTCCTGTCAACCGGTACAGCTAGGAAGAGGAAGCAGAGGGCTTTGACAGGGGGGAGCTATTTTAGAACCCAGGAATAGGATACAGTATTCTGGCTTTGGTAGCAATGAAACAAGATAAGAGCCAGCTGGACAGAAGCTTGGTGTAAACATAGTCCTAGAAACTAGTCTTAAGAGGTTGAGGCTAAAAGAACAGATCATACAATCTCTTTCTCATTAGGGTTCCTCTATACACCCACCCCTTATCAAGAGATCTTGCTGATATCAAAGCAGAAGAAAAAAGATTAGACGTTGGAAGGCTGCCTTACAGGCCCCAGGGAGGACAGGAGAGCGGACTCTGGCTCTCATATGTAGGTCTCCTGTTATAACCGGCTGGAGCAGAATGCCAAAGGCTTTTGCAACAACGTCCTACTGTGTCATGATTTCCCAGGCCTGCCAAATGAACTTCCCATCTCTCTTCATGTGATATAAGATGGGGTCCCTTCCTAGAAGCTATATCCAGGGTAACCATCTCCTTGATTGAGTCTAAACTCCTGGCTCTATCCCAGGTCACAAGCTGTAAGACCCGCTTTTAACTAAGGATCTGCAGAGCATTCAGATTGCATTGTTTCCCAGTTTCTAGTCTCATGTAGATTTGATACTGATATTACAGGTAAGAAGTTAAAGAACTGGGAATGACTTTAGTAAATAGAAAATTACACAGCCTAGGAAAATTTACTGGGCTGAGATGCTCTTGATGAGCTCTGTGGGGCATTAGGGAAGCGTGGTAACAATGAGTAAATGCTTGTGGGCGTAACTAACGCCATGACTAGGATGAATAAGATTGCCTCGAAGACCAAAGAAAAAGAAGGCTCAGCGCCAGGGAGAATCTTCCTGACAGAGCAACCTGCAGGACTTGAGGTCTGTGAAATGGAACTTTTAGATGCCCCCAGCCAGTGGACAGTTAAACTCAGTCCAGATTGCAAAAGTGAGTGATCAGTCAGGCAGCACACCTATTGTCAAGCAGTATCTTATTGTCTAAGTGGTCTGAATCGTCCTTTTATTTCTTATTTTTTCCTTTATTTCTTGGGATGTCTAGCCACTAGATGGAGACTTAACAGCTCCTATCTAATACAAAATAACAAAACAGTCGGGCACATGGCTGGCCCTGGGATGTCTCAGTTGCATTCACATGACATTTCTAATGGGAAGGTTTCTGGCGAGTTACACTCTAAACGAGATGTGTTAATATATGGAAACAGACTGGACCTGGGGACCAGGCAGATCTGGACAAGGGGCTGCTGACTGCTTCTGCCAGCACCTTCCAGCAGGCATCTGGCAGCAGAGCCGGAGCTTTTGGAGGGTGAAGAGCCTTTCAGGGTCATGAGTCGAAATGTTCTGATTGACTGTGAAATGCCTCTTCAAGCGGGGATAGCGCTTCCTCTCAGCTCCAGCTTTCTTGTAATCTGGTCTATTTCTTGTGTTAAGTCTTTGGAAAGCCAAGAACTGCATACACTGAGTCTGCTCTGATTATACAACAGCTGTTGGCAAGCGAAGGGGAAGAAGGCATTTATGTTGCTGGGCCCTTTTGCTTGGAGATGCCTGGCAGCATTTGTTACGGATACTTAGGCGAGAGCAAAAAGGGCCAGTGAGTCCCAAAAGCCTACGTGTCTATTGCATAACAGGATGAGACACAGATGGGAGGTTTAAAAAATCTGTTTCTACTGTCACCTTGAATGCCAGCAGGAATTTTAGGTATCTCCATCGCCACACAGGAAGTACTTACAAAATAATATACAAAGAGCAGATAAATTAACACCTATCAGAATCCCTTTAAATTTATTGTCGCACTGAATCTTCATCATTTTATATGATAAATACCCAGGCACAGAAACAGTAAGTAACTTCCCAGGCTCACCCAACTAGTAAGGGATAATGCAGGGATTCCAGTCCAGGCAGTCTGACCCTGAAGACCCCACACTTAACCCATGAAAATATTTTTAGTAAATTCAATAGACTGCTCATAATCCTGGCTATTTAGGGAGTGTTGTGTAAGTGGATAGGGAATCCGTGAACTGGATGGTCAGCCTGTGCTGGAGTTTCTGTGCTTTATTGATGGGCTGTGTGGCAGGACACGGTGTGTGAGAGCACAGGGAGAAGTGTCCACAGCTATGATGAGCACACGGAGACCTCTATGTCCCAGCCCCAGCCCTAGCTTCCTCCTGCAGCCTGAGAAGGGTGCCCAAGCTCTTGACTCCTAAGTTTCCAGCACAAAATAGGAAACAGAACATTTACCATCTTTTTCCCTACTGGCCATTACAAGAATTAACAGGGTAATTTTTTCACATCATTCAAACTCTAGGAAGGAGAGTATGGTCCAATAATGAGGTTACAGTTATTGGACACAGTTTTATAGTCTGTATAATTAGGACTAACTAAAGTCAAAATCAACCGTCCAACCTTCATCCAGCATTCATCACTATGATGCATATTGCTCAATCCCACCAGTTTTAACATGTTGAAATGTTCATGTGGTTTACCTAACAGGTTCAAAGAAAAGTTGCTCTACTATTTATGTAATACAGATGGAACTATCATCCATCTCAAGGTGGATGTTTACCCTAGATCTTATCAAGAGTTGGATCCCAAGAAGAAAAAAGAAAAATAATTTCTGTTGCTTGCATTCTCATAGGATGAATTTGTTGAGCAATTATATTTGTTGGGCAAAGCATCACACAAAATAGTTCACAGACAAGGCCCAAGCCTTCAAGGAATTTATACTCATAAATGTTCTTCAGGGCTTCTCTGGTGGTCCAGTGGTTAAGATTCTGCACTTCCACTGCAGGGGGCCCAGGTTTGATCCCAGATCGGGGAAGTTCAGCATGCCATGCAGTGCTGCCAAAAAAAAAAAAAAATTAGAAAAATGTTCTTCAGCATGACAATGGTTGGCTTCTATTTTTCAAACAGGCGTTGAAAGGAGACGCATCTATGACATTGTAAACGTGCTGGAGTCGCTGCATCTGGTCAGCCGGGTGGCCAAGAATCAGTACGTCTGGCATGGTAGGCACAGCCTGCCGAAAACCCTGAGGAACCTCCAGAGATTAGGAGAAGAGCAGAAATATGAGGAGCAGATGGCACACCTCCAGCAGAAAGAGCTCGACCTGATAGATTATAAATTTGGAGAACGCAGAAGAGATGGCTGTCCCGATTCCCAAGATCCACAGTTACTGAATTTCTCTGAACCAGACTATCCCTCCTGTGAGTCCCCTGGGCCCACACCGGTCATGGCAGGGAGAGGGCAATGGTCTCTTCTGAAGATGGGAAGGGCCAGATGGGCCACCCTGGAGGGATGTGGCCTCTCAGTCTCTCTCATGAAGACGGGCAGACAGATGGCTTCCCAACTGGGCTGCCCACTTGGCCTCACAGAAAACTTGTCTAGTGGCAGTTTCACTTGGTATCTGGTGTGTTTGGATCATAGGTGGTGAATGGTGTTCCAGTTTCAGACTGACAGTCCCATGCTGCTTTCTGTTTGTGAGCCTTTAAGGAAAATTTACTTGGAAAGAATTTCTCTCTTCAAGATTCTATTTGTTCAAAATTATATATTGGAGTGGATGAGTTAGAAAGGAACCCGATTTGCAGAAAATGCTGATTAGGAAGACAGACAACCTTTCATTTGATACTGAATTTTTTTTTACTTACATTGTATTACATTGTTCTTCCCCCTTGTAGCTCCTATGTATGCTGTCCCTCTTTGATCTTTATTCTCATCCTAATCCTCCTTGCTAAGAAGATAAAGTACAAATATTCCTTATGTTTCACTTGCAAATATAAGAAATAGATAAGGAAGGATGGGCCTGGCTGTCATTCCATTTACATCCTCATGCCTTTAATTTCACCCCATGAACCAGTCTTTATCCGAGTAACCAGAGGAGACAGCCATCTGTCGGGGATGATTTGCCTGTCATCTATGGCAACACACATCTAAGCAGTGTCTCTTGCTTACTTATTGTTTATTTCTTTACTTATTGTTTATTTCTTTACTTATTTCCAAAATGCAGCGGAAGAGGTGGGCGCCTCCTCTGCAGATGGTGTATTCTAGCTCTTGTGGGCTCAGAGAAATACAAGTGGAGTCCTTGCCTTTGAGGGAAAAGTTGATGTTCTGAAAACAGTTCCTGATCCCCACTCTATCCTTTCACCCTTCTACTTTAATCTTTTCCAAAATTGATTCATAGATTCTATTCAGTGGAGTATGAGTATAAAGCATTTCAGATTTTATACCAACTATAGAATAATTTTAGGACCCCCCAAAAAAAATCTTACTTCTTTGTGAACCATCTTTTTGTGATGTGTGACCAAGTAGTAATCAAAAGTGATCTTTCCATCTGTTGATAGATTTAGGTAGGTCTGGCAAACTACAAATACGATCTTTCTTGTGGTAGATTATATGTTTTGATGCTTTTGTTTCATTCTCTTGGTAGCATCTGCAAACAGTCGGAAAGACAAGTCTCTGAGAATTATGAGCCAGAAGTTTGTCATGCTGTTCCTGGTCTCCAAAACCAAGATTGTTACCCTTGATGTGGCTGCCAAAATACTGATAGAAGAAAGCCAAGATACGCCAGACCATAGTAAATTTAAAAGTAAGCATCTTCACTTAAATCCAGTTATCAGCACAGAAAGGGTGGGGTTTCACATGTTGATGTTTGCAGCCTTGGAGATTTTTTAACAAATTATTTTGTTGAGATGTGCACTCCTTGCCTTCTTTAAGCTTCTTGGTGCTGTGAGAGGTAAGCTGATCACATACTAGAATTCCTGTGAAAGTTCTGCCTGATGCCTTTTCCTCCACAGAGTGGATGCTGGAGGCAGAATGGCATCCCACAGATGCAGGTCAGGGAGGGTGTGAGAGGCTTTGAGTTTCTCTTTAGTATCGCTGCATCCAAGATGGAATGTCTGAGTTTTCTTTCCCTTTTTTCCTCACCCCCCGCATACTCTTCTGATGGGTGGACATGAAAGTTGTCTACAGGTAAGAACCAGAAGAACAGCACGCGAGGGGGGCGGGGGGGGACGTGGACGCTGGACACGAGAGTGTTTCGAGTTTCACACCCAGAACATTTTCCTTTTCCGTCAAGCCTGGGTCCTGAGCCAAAGGCCCTGGCTGCTGGTAGCTCATTCAAGCCCTGGAAACCCTGAATTCAGCATTCTCTAGCTTTTGTTTGTTTCCAGCTGGAAGTACAGCCACCCTGTAGGAGAAATGACTAGATAAAATCCAATTCTATCAGGATTGGGAAGAATTTTGCATCTGGGGTGAAAGCTTGATGTTTCAGGCCGATAATCAGAGCCCTTTGCTTGTCCTAGCCCTGAGTTCAAGCGGATTTTCTCCCTGCAAGTTGACTTCTTGGATAGAGCTTCCTTTGCGGGCATCGTCCTGCCCATCTAACGTGTTACCGCCCGCCCCTCTGTATTTCTCCTCCAATGCATGTATCTTCAGATGTCTCTCCCTGAACCTCCCAGACTCAGGGAATGCCCGCCCAGCCTCCCCCACTGGTCCACCAGGCTTAGAGGTGAGGTGCCGACTGACTTCAGCACAGTGGTACCTCGTGACCTCGAGCCCTGGACAGTCTATGGGCCTGGCAGTGCAGCCTCGCTGGAAGCTCCAAGGAACCCCTGTCACTGTCATAGCCCAGCTGCCTGGGAGAGCGGGTGCCACCGTCTCCTGCAGGGAGAAACTCAGGCAAGCTTCTGACAAGCCATGGATCAGAATGACATTTCCTAAAGCCTTTAATTACAGCCCGTTTGCCTCCCTTGGTGTTTTTGCAATCACAGTGATCCCAGCTTGTCACCAGGTGTCTCTGGTACGAAGTGTGAAGCTGTGAAAGCAGAAGGACACGCTGACCTTCGCTGAGTGGTGTGATCAAACACTTAAATCCTGAGTGATTTCACGTGGGAGCCACTGGCCTCTCATGCTACCCTGCTGCTCTCTGCTGGAGGCTTCTTTGGTGGCTGAGAAAGTGACCCATCACATAAACTAAAAGGTAATGATATCCCAGACCAAGGTATGGTGTGACCACAACTGTTTTTTATGTCTTCAAGCAAAGGTACGACGCCTCTATGACATAGCCAATGTGCTGACCAGCTTGGCGCTGATAAAGAAAGTGCATGTCACAGAAGATCGAGGCCGGAAACCTGCCTTCAAGTGGATCGGCCCTGTGGATTTCAGTTCCACTGGTAAGGCGTGGTTTTGCTCGGGACCATCTTATGTATAATCCCCAGTTGCTTTTTCAAAGCGTACACCTACCACACGGGGAGACTGATCTTCACCTTCATCTCCCATCACCCTCGTCACATTCAGAATTAGACTCGTGCTATCAGTCTGGGAACAGGGAGCCTTAGTCTACACATGGTTATGCTGGCGGCTCACACGCAGAGAGCTTAGAACCTGGCAGTTTCTGAAACTATTAAATTACAGCTCGTTGGCTTTTTTAAATTTCATTCCAAAGTTCCTGGAAGTTTGGGCCTGAGGATTAAAAATAATGCTTCATTTTAACAAGTTTTTTTTTTAATTTTAAAAATGACCCTTCTTATGAACGAACTCTGGTTGTTTCTGCATTAGCAGAATAAAACATTGGTTTTCTTTGAAATTCCAGATAATGTATATCAGTTACTGTCACAAAACTCATAAGTGGTAAGAGGACACCTAAACATAGTATGGATGTAATGAACACCTTTTCTGTAATTTATTTAAAAGGTCACAAATGTCATAATTTTACTAAATTAGAGCAAAAGAGGGTATTATCTTCTACTTATTTTATAGGTAGTATTTGTGCAACTGGGGACTGGATCTTTCTGCACCAGCTACTTATGTATAGCTATACTGCCTGGAAAAAAGCCATTACAGTTATTTTTAAATTGCCCTTCCAATTTTAGTCTTAGTAGTATAAATTCCTGCACTTAACCCAGGCTTATAAAAGATATAGCTCTCTACCTCACTTTGTAACACATTATTTATTCACTTAGAAACTAGATGAAGCCACTTACAACCAAGTATAATTAATTCAGCAAGTACTTACTGCATGTGAACTATGCAGGCAAAGTTCATTTTATTGCACTGAGCAGGTAATGCATTTTTTACAAATTGAACATTTGTAGCAACTGTATGTTATCAGGTGATGCTTAGTATTTTTTAGCAATAATGTGTTTTTTAACTTAAGTGTGTACATTATTTAGATATGATGCTATTGCACAATATAATATACCTAGCTTTTATATGCACTGGAAAACAAAAAAATTCATGTGACTCGTTTTATTGCAGTGGCCTAGAACCAAACCCACAATATCTCTGAGGATTGCCTTTAGTAACGCCAAGGAAAACTGAGAGACATTTATGATACAGTCCCTGCCAGTATGAAATGTACAGCTTTGCCACTTTCTACTCCTGTTTTTTGGCTTACCCTTGGGTTTTCACCAGTGAAGCTCTCTTCCCCATTTCAACATAAAATATTCTACTCAGCCTTCAATCTGGCTCAAATGTTAGCTCTTGCGTGGTTTTCCCCAATCACCCAGAGCAAGAAGTGTCTCATCCGAATGACTGAAATTTAATATCTTGCCATTATACCTGGGGATAATATCATGGTATTGTCCCTGCTGTACACATTTGAGGCAAACACAGTTTTTATTCGCCTTTGATTAAACCGTAGCATCCAGACCAGTGCCTTATCTACTTCAGTTGGTTAATGAGCTTCTACTGAAGGTGTATAATTAATATACCTCTGAAAATCAGAGAATTCTTAAGCACTGCATATGATAGTACTGGCTCTGTAGGAATTCAGAGATGATATGGGTTAAGTTCTGATGGACTGTTAGGTTTTGGAGGGATGGAGAGCTTTTTTTTTTCCAGTTGAAGGAATAGATACCTAAGAACATATCTAGCTTGTGTCAGAGAACTCAGGCATCCTGACTTAAGTGGAGGACCTACGATAGGAATAATGAGAAGTAAAATGCGATCATTTGGGACCACATTTTGGAAGGCCTCAAAAGTTAAGCCAAGAAATCTGTGCTAGTGGGCAGAAGTGACAAGCGGTCTTTAGATAAAGAGATTGAAAGGGAGGAGAGATTCAAAGTTGGTGGTGTCACTGAGGAAAATAAGATAGCCAGAGAAATGAGCTGGTGTTGAGAAGGCAAGGAGTTTGTGGATTTATATAACCAGTGGGCCAGCACCTGGGAGCGCTCTGGTCTGTCATGGGAGAGAAGAGTTGGCACCAGGTCAGGAACCTCAAACTGAACTTGCTTCCTCTATCCTTTAGAAACCTGGTCCTCCTTCTGTATTCCCTATTTCTGTTACTGACAGCACCATTGTCACGAACCCAACAATTGAATTTGGAACATCAAGTTGCCTTTGATTTCTTAATTCACTCCCCTTCGCTCCTCAGTTAGCAATTCACCTCTTTACTCTTTTCCTTTCCCACAATCAGGACCTTTCCTTCCTTTTAACAGCTTTATTGAGGTATCATGACATTCAATAAACAGCACAGTGGTTAAAGTTACAATTTGATAAGTTGTGCGTTGTATGCATCAGTGAAATAATCACTGCAACCAAGGCAGTTAACCCATCACCCTCCAAAGCCTCTTTCTGTTCCTTTGAATACCTCCCTCCCTTTCCCCACTCCCAGCAACCAGAGATCTGCTTTCCTTCACTTGAGACGTGTTTGTATCTTCTAAAATTTTTAATAAGTGAATCATACACAGTCAGTGCTTATTATTGGCAGATTCCGTATTTGCGAATTTACCAGCTCACTAAAATTTATTTGAAACTCCAGAATCAATACCCACAGCATTTTCTGACTCATTCACAGATTGCAGTAGCAAAAGATTTTATTTGCCATTGCATGTGTTCCCAGCTGAGGCCAGAACAAGGCAACCCTCTGCCTTCTTGTTTCCCACACTTGTTTCTTTTGACTCATACTGTAAACAAGCATCCTTTTCATGGTCATTTTAGTGCCGTGTTTTCATGTTTTTGTGGTTTGTGTTGGTGATCTTGCCGTTTAAAATTGTTCCCAAGTGTCATACTGAAATGCTGTCTAGTGTTTCTAAGTGCACGAAGGCTGTGATATGTCTTACAGAGAAAATACACATTAGAGGAACTTAGTTCCGGCATGAGTTCCAGTGATTTTGACTGAGTGCAGTGCTACTGGATCAACAAGTTGTACTAAATGTGTCTTAAACAGACCCATGAAACAGGGTTATGTACTGATCAGTTTATAAAAATGTTTTGACTGGAGACTTGCAGAAAACTAACCCTATATTTCCTTTGAGAGTGATGGTTCAGTATTGACTAATTCAGTGTTCACAGTGACTTTATAGAACTTTACCACAAATAATGACAATTGGCTGTAGTGTGAATACTCTTTTTATCAGACTTCTTTCATTCAGCATAATTATTTTGAGATTAATTGTGTGGTAGTGTATATCGACGGTGTATTCCTTTCTATTGCTGAGGAGTATTCATTGTATGGATATACTGTTCTTTATTCATGCACTTAATAGTGGACTTTTGAATTATTTTCAATTTAGAGCTATTACAAACAGAGCTGACTCTTTGGAAAAGACCCTGATGCTGAGAAAGATGGAGGGTAGGAGGAGAAGAGGGTGACAGAGGATGAGATGGTTGGATGGCATCAGTGACTCAGTGGACATGAATTTGAGCAATTCCAGGAGATAATCAAGGACAGGGAAGCCTGGCGTGCTGCAGTTCGTGGGTGGCAAAGAGGCAGACATGACTGAGTGACTGAACAACAACAAACAAAGCTGCAGTGGGTATTCATGTACATGTCTTTATATGGAAATATGCTTTCATTTCTCTTGATTAATATCTAGGAGTGGAATAGGTGCATCACACGATAGGTGGATGTTTTAGTTTTTGAGAAACTTCCAAACTGTTTTCCGAAGTCGCTGTAACATTTTACATTCCCACCAGTGGTATATGAGAGTTCTAGGTCAGCCTTAGTTTTAGCTGTTCCAATAGGTGTGTAGTGGCATCATTGTTGTTTTACTTCGTGTTTCCCCCCTGTGGTGTTCAATCCAACCATCTGGTATCATTTGTCTCCTGTTTAATGGGCTTTCTTTAACATTTCTTAGAGTGCAGGTCAGCCAGTGGTGAAATCTTCCAGTTGTATGTCTGAGAACATCTTTATTTCACCTATGTTTTTGAAAAATATTTTCCTTGGGTAAGGATTCTAGGTTGGAGGTATTTTTCCTTTTGGTACTTTAAAGAACTGGTTCCACTGTCTTCCAGCTTGCATTGTTTCTGACAAGAAATCTACCATCATCCTGTTCTTCCACATGTAATGTGCCTTCTTTTTTCTTGGTTTCTTTTAATATTTTCTTTATGACTGGTTTTAAACAATTTGATATGTGTGCATTGTTACAGTTTTCTCAGTGTCTCTTTAATTTGTTGAGCTTCTTGGATCTATGGATTTCAAATTTTCATCAGGTTTGGTAAATTTTTTGTCATTATTTATTCTTTCCCCTTCTGTCCTTTGGCAACTCTAGTTATACTCATGTTTGGCTGTTTGAAGTGGTCCTACAATTCATTGATGTTTTGTTCATTTCTTTGTCTCTTTTCTGTCACTTTGGATAGTGTTTATTGCTTTCTTTAAGTTCACAATTTTTTTTCTGCATGCATGAATTTTTTTCTAAACCGCCATGCATTTCACCCACTGTGTTTTTCCATCTTCAACATTGTAGTTTTAATTGCTAGAAGTGTGACTTGGGCCTTTGTAAGTTTTTTAAGATATTTTATTTTGTGGCTGTGCTGGGTCTTCATTGCAGTCTACAGGCTTCTCATTGCAATGGCTTCTTGTTGCAGAACATGGGCTCTAGGGTACGCAGGCTCAGTAGTTGTGGCACATGGGCTTGGTTGCACTGTGGCATGTGGGATCTTCCCAGACCAGGGCTCTAACCAGTGTCCCTTGCATTGCAAGGTGGAATTTTAACCACTGGACCACCAGGGAATCCTGGGCCTTTATAGGTTTGATGTCTCTTCTTAACAAGTTCAATTTCTTGAATTTATGGAATACAATTATAATATCTATTTTAATGTGCTTGTCTACTAATTCTATCATCTATGTCACTTTGAGGTCCATTTCAACTAATTTTTCTGCTCATTGTGGCTTATGTTTCCCTGCTTCTTTGTGTATAATGTAATTTTTAACTGTATGCCATGCATGTGTGCTAAGTTGCTTCAGTCGTGTCCAACTCTTTGCAACTCTATGGACTGCACCAGCTAGGCTCCTCTGTCCATTGGATTCTCTAGGCAAGAATACATGCCCTCCTCCAAGGGATCTTCCCAACCCCAGGATAGAACACGCATCTTTTACGTCTCCTGCATTGGCAGGTTGGTACTTTACCCTAGAGCCACCTGGGAAGCCCAATTGTATGCCGTTATATGTACACTAAAAATTATAAATTGTTATGTGCTAAATAATTCTCTCTTCCTAAAAATGTTCTTGAGCTTTGTTCTCTGCTACGGCAAAGTTACTTGGAAACAGTTATCCTTTCAGCTCTTGCTTTTAGGCTTTGTTAGGCAGAACCTACCCTATCAACAATTAGTCTTGAGTATACTGTCCCCACTACTGAGGCAGCACCCTCTTTAGCATTCTAACCAAAGTGCATGAAGTATGAGATTTTTTTCCCACTGTGTTCTCTGCTACGGCAAAGTTACTTGGAAACAGTTATCCTTTCAGCTCTTGCTTTTAGGCTTTGTTAGGCAGAACCTACCCTATCAACAATTAGTCTTGAGTATACTGTCCCCACTACTGAGGCAGCACCCTCTTTAGCATTCTAACCAAAGAGCATGAAGTATGAGATTTTTTTCCCACTGTGACTATTGGCAGTCAGCACTATCCTCAGCCCTGTTGAGTGCAGACACTGTTCTGTCTACTCCTTTTGAGGGCTCTCTCCTTGGCCTTGGGTAGTTTCCACTCATGCATGAGTACCCACTGAATACAGTCAGCCCTTTGACTGCAGGTTCCACATCTGTAGAGTCAACCAACAATGGATCAAAAGTATTTTTTTAAAAATACAGAAAGTTCCAGAAATCAAAACTCAAAATTCACTGTACACTGGCAACTAGTGAGATAGCATTTACATTGTATTAAGTACTATAGTAATCTAGAGATGATTTAGTGTATAGTGCCTACAAAAGTTTACTCCAGTATCTACACAGGATTTAATCTATGCCATTTTATATAGGAGTCTTGAGCATCTTAGGTAAGATACTCAACTATCCATGTGGGGACTTGAAACCAATCTCCTGTGACTACTGAAGGACAACTCTACTCAAGGGGGACCCTCTGCAGACCTCCAGCATTCTTTCTGTATGGCTGTGCTCTTCAGTATCCTGCCTCACAAACGCTAGCTGCCTTGACTTTCCAGGTCTCCCAGCTCCATCCCCAATTTAAGGAAACTTCCAAGGCTCTGCCTAGAGCTCTTTCTCTACCCCCTAACCTGGAAGTGTTATCCAGGCAGTAAGCTGGGCTAATCAGAGCTTACAACTCTTTTCAATTCCTGTCTCTAGTGGATCACTGTTCTCCATGTCCTAGTGTCCAGTATCTTGAGAACCATTGTTTTATATACTTAGTTCAGTATTTTATTTCTTTCAGGAAGGAGGGTAAATAATATACTGTCTTGACCCACTTTCTTCTTTCTTTCTATAACTTCTCTTCTCTTTCTATAACTTCTGATTTTCTAAAGAGAGAATTTGTTAGGTTTTTATTATAAGAAAAAGAAAACCGTAGGTGGTTTTCTTTTTCAATATTTGTGTACGTAAGTCTAGCTAGGCCTTTCAGTTTATTAAATCAGTCTTATAATTAAAATGTGCATCCTTTGAACTTAAAAAATTGCACAGATGAGCAGGGTAGGAATGACTATCTGAACAATGGTAGGTGCTTCTTTATAGAATACAGACCTGATTCTATATAGAGATTTCTGTCCTGCTTTCACACAGGCTTATTTAAGCATAAAATTGGCCTCCAGGCACAGTCTTCTATTACCCTCACTGTTCTGCAGCATTTCAACCATGAGGTATCTGCTGACCTTCTGCCTTTGGTCACTTAGTAACTGAGCTTCCTGCTGCATAAGAAAGAAATAATAAGACATAATAATAGGAAATAGAGATTCTTATACTCATTGCCCTGGGATTGTGGCATAAGAGGCTGATCTCAATTAATGTTAAAATCTCTAAATATTCATGTTGGGCTGAGTACAATTGGGTTTTCCTTTGATATCTCTACCCAAAGAAAAGCATCTGAAATGTCAGGTCCATTCTAATTTTGGTTATAGAACATCCTGCTCTACTTTTGTTGCAGTTTAGATAATTTTAGAATATATATGGATTCAGTCTTTAAAGTCACTGACTAACTTTTTAAAAAGATTAGTACACTGAAAGAAATTGGGTTTTGAGACAAGGCTCATGAAATTCCTTTGTCTTCGTTTTTAATTTATAGGTATAGCTCCATTACAATGAGAGCTTCTCAAAGCCATATCCTAAAAAGGCTGAAATTATCCTGAATTATAGCTGTGTAACCACACTACCAGTTCTCTCTTTTATTTAGATGAAGATCTCGTGGATGTTTCTACACCTGTCCTATCAGAATTTAAAAAAGAAATAAACGGCCACGTTCAATTCTGTGCGAAACGGAAGCTTGCTCGACATGGCTCTTTCAACTCAGAGCAGGCTTCTGAGAGGGTACAGAGGAAAGTAAATTCAGAACCCAGCAGCCCTTACAGACAAAAGCAAGGTATCTGCCTTTACTTAATCCACGGACTCGATCAGTCACCATGTAATTGTAGCCTTACCTATGCACTGACGTTTTAAAGTGAGCTGACTGTAGGCTCTGCGTGAGATGGTGACTTCACAGGGTATAAACATGGCCCTAGGCCTGAAATTGATTCTCTCTGGCCTTGAAGATTGAAGTTTATTTGGTTTGCCGTGGTTGACCTGTTTGATGCATCGCAGCAATTCATCAGATTTATAAAGCAATACTTGCTTTGTTTTGTTTTCTTAATAATTTTTAGTGAGACCTACATTCACCACTTACAGCTAGCTTCTGGACATGTCTCTCTCTGAATCAAAACCAGGATGGATTTGAGATAGTCTTATAATCCTTGAGCTGTGAATAATGAATCATGCTGTATATAACTGGTGTGTATAAGTCCCTTGCTGTATTTGTTATAACTTTGTTTTCCTTTTTAGGATCAGGAGGCTACTCCTTGGAAATTGGAAGTCTGGCAGCTGTCTACAGACAGAAAATAGAAGACAATTCAGAGTAAGTAGTTTCTATCCTAATTTTAACTGTGAGTGAATTGAAATGCCACCCGTCAAAGGGTAAAGTTTAGCTGTCCTGCTCAAAAATCAGCCATTTGTTTATTAAGGATTTATGAAAAATTTATCCTCGGTACAGTTCTTCTGTGTATTCTTGCCACCTCTTCTTAATATCCTCTGCTTCCATACTGTTTCTGCCCTTTATTGAGCCCATCTTTGCATGAAATGTTCCCTTGATATCTCTAATTTTCTTGAAGAGATCTCTAGTCTTTCCCATTCTATTATTTTCCTCTGTTTTTTTGCACTGATCAGTGAGGAAGACTTTCTTATCTCTCCTTGCTATTCTTTGGAACTCTGCATTCAAATGGCTATATCTTTCCTTTTCTTTGCCTTTCACTTCTCTTCTCCTTTTTTTTTTTTTATATTCTTTTTTTTTTTTTTATAAATTTATTTATTTTAGTTGGGGGCTAATTACTTTACAATATTGTAATAGTTTTTGCCATACATTGACATGAATCAGCCATGGGTTTACATGTGTTCCCCTTCCTGGACCCCCCACCCACCTCCCTCCCCATCCCATCCCTCTGGGTCATCCCATTGCCCCGGCCCTGAGCCCTTGTCTCATGCATCGAACATGGAATGGTGTTCTGTTTCACATATGATAATATACATGTTTCAATGCTATTCTCCCAGAACGTCCCACCCTCACCTTCTCCCTCAGAGTCCATAAAATTGTTCCATGCATCTGTGTCTCTTATTCTGTCTCGCATATAGGGTTATCGTTACCATCTTTCAAATTCCATATATATGCATTAGTATACTGTATTGTTGTTTTTCTTTCTGGCTTACTTCACTCTGTATAATGGGCTCCAGTTTCATCCATCTCAGTAGAACCGATTCAAATGTATTTTTTTAATGGCTGAGTGATATTCCATTGTGTATATGTACCACAGCTTCCTTATCCATTCGTCTGCTGATGGACATCTAGGTTGCTTCCATGTCCTGGCTATTGTAAACAGTGCTGCGATGAACATTGGGGTACACGCGTCTCTTTCAATTCTGGTTTCCTCGGTGTATATGCCCAGCAGTGGGATTGCTGGGTCATATGGCAGTTCTATTCCCAGTTTTTTAAGGAATCTCCACACTGTTCTCCATAGTGGCTGTACTAGTTTGCATTCCCACCAACAGTGTAAGAGGGTTCCCTTTTCTCCACACCCTCTCCAGCATTTATTGCTTGTAGACTTTTGGATAGCAGCCATTCTGACTGGTGTGAAATGATACCTCATTGTGGTTTTGATTTGCATTTCTCTAATAATGAGTGATGTTGAGCATCTTTTCATGTGTTTCTTAGCCATCTGTATGTCTTCTTTGGAGAAATGTCTGTTTAGTTCTTTGGCCCATTTTTTGATTGGGTCGTTTATTTTTCTGGAATTCAGCTGCAGAAGTTGCTTGTATATTTTTGAGATTAATTGTTTGTTGCTTCATTTGCTATTATTTTCTCCCATTCTGAAGGCTGTCTTTTCACCTTGTTTATAGTTTCCTTTGTTGTGCAAAAGCTTTTAATTTTAATTAGGTCCCATTTGTTTATTTTTGCTTTTATTTCCAATATTCTGGGAGGTGGGACATGGAGGATCCTGCTGTGATTTATGTCGGAGAGTGTTTTGCCTATGTTTTCCTCTAGGAGTTTTATAGTTTCTGGTCTTACGTTTAGATCTTTAATCCATTTTGAGTTTATTTTTGTGTACGGTGTTAGGAAGTGTTCTAGTTTCATTCTTTTACAAGTGGTTGACCAGTTTTCCCAGCACCACTTGTTAAAGAGATTGTCTTTTCTCCATTGTATATTCTTGCCTCCTTTGTCGAAGATAAGGTGTCCATATGTGCGTGGGTTTATCTCTGGGCTTTCTATTTTGTTCCATTGATCTATATTTCTATCTTTGTGCCAGTACCATACTGTCTTGATGACTGTGGCTTTGTAGTAGAGCCTGAAGTCAGGCAGGTTGATTCCTCCAGTTCCATTCTTCTTCCTCAAGATTGCTTTGGCTATTCGAGGTTTCTTATATTTCCATACAAATTGTGAGATGATTTGTACTAGTTCTGTGAAAAATACCATTGGTAGCTTGATAGGGATTGCATTGAATCTATAGATTGCTTTGGGTAGTATACTCATTTTCACTATATTAATTCTTCCAATCCATGAACACGGTATATTTCTCCATCTGTTTGTGTCCTCTTTGATTTCTTTCATCAGTGTTTTATAGTTTTCTATATATAAGTCTTTTGTTTCTTTAGGTAGATATATTCCTAAGTATTTTATTCTTTTTGTTGCAATGGTGAATGGTATTGTTTGCTTAATTTCTCTTTCTGTTTTCTCATTATTGGAGTATAGGAATGCAAGGGATTTCTGTGTGTTAATTTTATATCCTGCAACTTTACTATATTCATTGATCAACTCTAGTAATTTTCTAGTAGAGTCTTTAGGGTTTTCTATGTAGAGGATCATGTCATCTGCAAACAGTGAGAGTTTTACTTCTTCTTTTCCTATCTGTATTCCTTTTATTTCTTTTTCAGCTCTGATTGCTGTGGCCAAAACTTCCAAAACTATGTTGAATAGTAGTGGTGAAAGTGGGCATCCTTGCCTTGTTCCTGACTTCAGGGGAAATGCTTTCAATTTTTCACCATTGAGGATAATGTTTGCTGTGGGTTTGTCATATATAGCTTTTATTATGTTGAGATATGTTCCTTCTATTCCTGCTTTCTGGAGGGTTTTTATCATAAATGGATGCTGAATTTTGTCAAAGGCTTTTTCTGCATCTATTGAGATAACCATATGGTTTTTTTCTTTCAATTTGTTAATGTGGTGTAGTACATTGATTGATTTGCGGATGTTAAAAAAACCTTGCATTCCTGGGATAAAGCCCACTTGGTCATGATGTATGATCTTTTTAATATGATGTTGGATTCTGTTTGCTAGAATTTTATTAAGGATTTTTGCATCTATGTTCATCAGTGATATTGGCCTGTAGTTTTCCTTTTTTGTGACATCTTTGTCTGGTTTTGGAATTAGGGTGATGGTGGCCTCATAGAATGAGTTTGGAAGTTTACCATCTTCTGCAATTTTCTGGAAGAGTTTGAGTAGGATAGGTGTTAGCTCTTCTCTAAATTTTTGGTAGAATTCCGCTGTGAAGCCGTCTGGTCCTGGGCTTTTGTTTGCTGGAAGATTTCTGATTACAGTTTCGATTTCCGTGCTTGTGATGGGTCTGTTAAGATCTTCTTTTGGAAAGTTATACTTTTCTAAGAATTTGTCCATTTCTTCCAAGTTGTCCATTTTATTGGCATATAGCTGTTGGTAGTAGTCTCTTATGATCCTTTGTATTTCTATGGAGTCTGTTGTGATCTCTCCATTTTCATTTCTAATTTTGTTGATCTCATTCTTCTCCCTTTGTTTCTTGACGAGTCTGGCTAATGGCTTGTCAATTTTGTTAATCTTCTCGAAAAACCAGCTTTTAGTTTTGTTGATTTTTGCTATGGTCTCTTTTGTTTCTTTTGCATTTATTTCTGCCCTAATTTTTAAGATTTCTTTCCTTCTACTGACCCTGGGGTTTTTCATTTCTTCCTTCTCTAGTTGCTTTAGGTGTAGAGTTAGTTGATTTATTTGATTTTTTTCTTGTTTCTTGAGGTACGCCTGTATTGCTATGAACCTTCCCCTTAGTATTGCTTTTACAGTGTCCCATAGGTTTTGGGTTGTTGTGTTTTCATTTTCATTCGTTTCTATGCATAATTTGATTTCTTTTTTGATTTCTTCTGTGATTTGTTGGTTATTCAGAAGCGTGTTGTTTAGCCTCCATATGTTGGAATTTTTAATAGTTTTTTTCCTGTAATTGAGGTCTAATCTTACTGCATTGTGATCAGAGAAGATGGCTGGGATGATTTCAATTGTTTTGAATTTACCAAGGCTAGATTTATGGCCCAGGATGTGATCTATCCTGGAGAAAGTTCCATGTGCACTTGAGAAAAAGGTAAAATTGATTGTTTGGGGGTGGAAAGTCCTGTAAATATCAATTAAATCTAATTTGTCTATTGTATCATTTAAAGTTTGTGTTTCCTTGTTAATTTTCTGTTTAGTTGATCTATCCATATGCATGAGTGGAGTATTAAAGTCTCCCACTATTATTGTGTTATTGTTAATTTCCCCTTTCATACTTGTTAGTATTTGCCTTATATATTGTGGTGCTCCTATGTTGGGTGCATATATATTTATGATTGTTACGTCTTCTTCTTGGATTGATCCTTTGATCTTTATGTAGTGTCCTTCTTTGTCCCTTTTCACATCCTTTATTTTAAAGTCTATTTTATCTGAAATGAGTATTGCGACTCCTGCTTTCTTTTGGTCTCCGTTTGCATGAAATATGTTTTTCCATCCCTTCACTGTCAGCCTGTGTGTGTCCCTAGTTTTGAGGTGGGTCTCTTGTAGACAGCATATATAGGGGTCTTGTTTTTGTATCCATTCAGCAAGCCTTTGTCTTTTGGTTGGGGCATTCAACCCATTTACATTTAAGGTAATTATTGATAAGTATGATCCCGTTGCCATTTACTTTGTTGTTTTGAGTTCGTGTTGAAACATCCTTTCTGTGTTTCCTGTTTAGAGAAGATCCTTTAGCATTTGCTGGAGAGCTGGTTTGGTGGTGCTGAATTCCCTCAGCTCTTGCTTGTCTGTAAAGCTTTTGAATTCTCCTTCATATCTGAATGAGATCCTTGCTGGGTACAGTAATCTGGGTTGTAGATTATTCTCTTTCATTACTTTAAGTATGTCCTCCATTCCCTTCAAGCCTGAAGGGTTTCTATTGAAAGATCAGCTGTTATCCTTATGGGGATCCCCTTGTGTGTTATTTGTTGTTTTTCCCTTGCTGCTTTTAATATTTGTTCTTTGTGTTTGATCTTTGTTAATTTGATTAATATGTGTCTTGGGGTGTTTCGCCTTGGGTTTATCCTGTTTGGAACTCTCTGGGTTTCTTGGACTTCTGTGACTATTTCTTTCCTCATTTTAGGGAAATTTTCAACTATTATCTCCTCGAGTATTTTTTCATGGCCTTTCCTTTTATCTTCTTCTTCTGGGACTCCTATGATTCGAATGTTGGGGCGTTTCATATTGTCCCAGAGGTCCCGGAGGTTTTCCTCATTTCTTTTGATTCTTTTTTCTTTTTTCCTCTCTGCTTCGTTTATTTCCATCATTCTATCTTCTACCTCACTTATCCTATCTTCTGCCTCCGTTATTCTACTGTTGGTTCCCTCCAGAGTGTCTTTTATCTCCTTTATTTCATTATTCATTCTATATTGACTCCTTTTTATTTCTTCTAAGTCCTTGATAAACATTTCTTGCATCTTCTCAATCTTTGTCTCCAGGCTATTTATCTGTAACTCCATTTTGCTTTCAAGATTTTGGATCATTTTTATTATCATTATTCTAAATTCTTTTTCAGATAGATTCCCTATCTCCTCCTCTTTTGTTTGGCTTTGTGGGCATTTCTCATTTTCCTTTACTTGCTGAGTATTTCTCTGCCTTTTCATCTTGTTTAGATTGCTGTGTTAGGCGTGGCCCTTCTGTATTCTGGTAGTATGAAGTTCCTCTTTATTGTGGAGGTTCCTCACTGCGGTTAGGGTTGGACAGGTGGCTTGTCAAGGCTTCCTGGTTGGGGGAGCTTGTGTCGGTGTTCTGATGGGTGGAGCTGGATTTCTGCTCTCTAGAGTGCAATGGGGTGACCAGTATTAATTTTTGAGATGTCTATGGATTTGGTGTGCCTCTGGGCAGCCTGTATATTGATGCTCAGGTCTAAGTTCCTGCGTTGCTGGAGAATTTCCGTGGTATGTCTTGCTCTGGAACTTATGGGCTCTTGGGTGGAGCTTGGTTTCAGTGTATTTATGGAGGCTATTGGATGGTCTCTTATTAATTAATGTTTCCCCTGGCTTTCAGTCTTATTCTTGCAGTAGCCTCAAGACTTCTCCTTCCATACAGCCTCAATAATAAAACTTTTAGGTTAATGGTGAAAAGATTCTCCACAGTGAGGGATACCCAGAAAGGTTCACTGAGTTACATGGAGAGATGAGGTGGGGGGGGGGGGTTGAGGTGACCAGGAGGGGAAGAGGGGAATTCAAATGTGGAGAGAGCAATCTAGCCAGTAAGCACTTCCCTCTGTGCTTTCCACAGTTTGGAACCCTCAGAGTGATTCACAGAGATACATAGAGAGGGGGGAGGAAGGTAACAGAGGTGAGCATGAGTAGAAAGGGAGGAATCAAGAGGGGAGAGAGAGATCTGGGCAGTATCCTGTTCCTGAAGTGTTCTCCGGTACCCAGAACACCCTCAGAGATTCCCAGAATTGGGTTGAGAAGAGAAGGAGGAGGGTGGGAGATAGAGGTTCCCTGGGGGAGAAGAAAGAGCATCAATAGGGGGAGAGAGTGATCAGGGCAGTGATCACACTCCTGAGTAAAAATGGGTCCTAAAGATTGGGTTCTTAAATGTACAAAATTGATATCAAATATGTAAAACAAAGATTAAAAATCTAGAGTAGAGGTTAGACTCTTATAAAACTTACAATCTAAAAAAAAAAAAAAGAAAAAAGGAAACAGTGTAAAAAGAAAAAAAAACAGTAAAACAGTAAAAAAAGAAACAGTAAAAAAAAGTAAAACAGGAAAAAAAAACATTAAAAAAAGAAAACACAAAAGGTATAAGATATATGTATGTAGTTTGCTTCAAAAATAGGGTTTTTTTTTTTGCAAGTTAATAGTGGGCTATGAAAATGAAAGTTAAAGGTGTAATAGAGGACTTGAAGAAAAAGGAAAGAAGAGAAAAAAATTTTTTTTAATTAAAAAAAATAAATAAATAATAGTAAAAAATAATATATCTCGGACTTTCTCTGGAGCTGTTGTGAGCAGTGTGGGATCTGCTCAGTTTCAGATAGATCCTTATTCCTGCTTATACTTTTCAAGATCTATAGGTCCTTTTCAGTGCAGTCGGTATTAACTACAGGGATTTTAATCTGTTGGCCTGTCCCTTCCAAAGCGCTTCCCTCTGTTTATTTGGCTTCTGTTTGGAGATCTCTTCAGTATCTAATTTCCGCCCTGCAACAAAGCGGTGGAGGTGATCTCTTTAGGTTCCCTTGTTCAATCGTGCTGTGGGGAGGAAGGAACACTGCGAATCTGGCGTGTGTGTGGTAAGCTCGCAGTGTCTCGGCCACACTGGGTTCGCCTCCGCTCACGGCGTGTGTGCTTTCCCCGTCTACCCTGCTCAGGCTTCAGGTTACTCGGCCGGGGAGCGGGCCCTGAGCTGCGTGCACTTCCCAGGTCTAAGCCGCTCAGGTTCAGGCTCCCGGTTACTCCACAAAGGCGCAGACTCGGTTTCGCCCGAGGCTTGTGCCGTTCCCGGTCGGAGCTGCCCAGGCGGCCAGGAGTTTGGCGAGCGCGCTCTCCCCTGTTGGGGCGGTGCGGCTTATCACCTGCCTGGTCCCCGCCTCGGTTTACGGGCGCGCCCGGCTCCGGTGTGCTTTGTGTCGGTTCTGGGGAGCTGGTCTCTGGCTGCGACCCTCCCGGCGGCTGTAGACCCTCCGGGATCTCAGGCAGTCTTTGCTTAGAAACTGGGAGCCTGTTTGCAGTTTGGTAGGGGGTGCCCTCTCTGGAGCCGAGTTTGCCCCTTTCCGGCTCTGGCGGGCCCCGCCTGCCCGCTGTGTCCGGCGGGGGATGGGGCGGTCCGCAGCCGGCTAGCTCTCCTCTGGTATCGCTCAGTCCTTTGTTCTGTGAGCGGGCCGGCAGTGCCTTAGAGTTGGGCTTTTCGCGGGATAGTTCTCTCTGGCTGTCCCACAGTTTAGGTTACTATCTCACGTTAGCTCCCTCAGATTGCCCTCGGGGCACTCGGGCCCGGTCCTTACCCTAGGCAGTGCCGCCCGCTCCTCTCCGTTCAGCCCCCACTTGCTGGTGGCGGATGATGCGAGCGTCTGGGGTTCTTTGCTGGGAGTTGCTTTAGGCACGTAATCTGTGGATTTTATTTATTTTTTCCTCCCAGTTACGTTGCCCTCCCAGATAAGAAATCCTCCCCCACACCCGCCGGTGAGAGGGTTTCCTGGTGCTTGGAAATTCCTCCTCTTTTACGACTCCCTCCCCGGGACGGGTCTCCGTCCCTAACTCTTTTGTCTCTCTTTTTATCTTTTATAATTTCTCCTACCTCTTTTGAAGATAACGCGCTGTTTTTGTGGAAGCCTGACGTCCTCAGCCAGCCTTCAGAAGTAGTTTTGTGAAGTTTGGTCAGCGTTCAGATGTTCTTTCGATAAATTTGTGGAGGAGAGAGTGGTCTCCCCGTCCTATTCCTCTGCCATCTTAGCCCTTCCCACTTCTCTTCTTTTCTCAGCTCTTTGTAAGGCCTCCTTAGACAACCATTTTGCCTTTTTGCATTTTTCTTGAAATAAATAAATAAATCAGTGGGAAAAAAAAATTTATCCCCTAGGCTATGAAAGCTTACAAGGAAAAATAAATAAAAAGACAAATACACTGAGAAAAGACAAGTCACTACTAATGTGACAGAGAAATGACATATCATAGTGCCATAAATCACTTTGTCATTATCCTAACTGATGTCATTTATGAACTACCGGATACTATTCTTAAAGCTTTATGTGTATTATCTCATCTGATTATAACAACAACCTTTTGAGGTTGGTGCTATTATCCTAATTTTACAGGGAGGCAACTGAAATCCTGAGAGGTTAAGTAACTCGCCCAAAGTTAATAAGTGAAAGAACTGAGATTTAAACCTACACTATCTGAATCAGATTTGGGGTTTGATTTTGAAGGAAATCACGTATTATCAGAGGAAACAGAGAAAATGCTGAAGAGAGAACAGAAGAGGTTTATAATGACAGACAAGGGAAGAAAAAGACTGTTGAGCCCGAGTCAGGGAGTGGATGGGAAGTAAGCCGTGGTGATTTGTCCAAATAAGATAGAGGAAGAGCTTGGGGTATTGGAGGTGAATAGGTCAAGTTGGCAGAATGCTTTGAAAGCCAAGTCGTAGAGTTTAGACTTACCAGATGGACAGTAAAGGGTTATTGTAGATTCACTAGAGACCATTCAGGCTGCTTTGAGCAGGTAGGGTTGGAATTAGAGAAGGGCTTCAGATTAGGAGATCACAGAAGAGAGCATTCCCACCTTTCTGCTCTGCTGTGGTGCTGGTCCAAGCCGTGTCAGCTGGCGATGGAAAGAAATGGAAATCAGTATAAGTCAGTGAGTCAGCAAGGCTTAATTTGAATGTGTGCTGTGCTGTGCTTAGTCACTCAGTCATATCTGACTCTTTGCGACCCCATGGACTAGCCCGCCAGACTCCTCTGTCCATGGGGATTCTCCAGGCAAGAATACTGGAGTGGGTTGCCCTGCCCTCCTCCAGGGGATCTTCCCAACCCCGGGATCGAACCCGTGTCTCCTGAATTGCAGATTCTTTACCGTCTGAGCCACCAGGGAAGCCCAAGAATACTTGAGTGGGTAGGCTATCCCTTCTCCAGGGGAGCTTGCCGACCCAGGAATCGAATGGGGTCTTCTGCATTGCAGGCAGATTCTTTAGCAGCTGAGCTCACCAGGAAGCTCAGTTTGAATGTGTGCTGCTTGGGAATCCTGTAGTAATACAGAGTGGAATCGGACGAGAACTCAGAGAATAATTTTGTAAATACATTTACTTCTTCGCTTGCTGCTTACTGCGTACATCTCACAGTGAACGTGAGATAAACAAGATATGTCCTTTAAATCAGCGTCTGGCCTCATCTCTGTCATCTGCCCAACATCTCTCAGGGATTCCATGTGTGGCTCCCACTGGGTGAACTTCCGCAGTTGGATGAGCCTCTGGGCTTCAGTGTTCCTCCCTCGTGGTGGGGGAGGGGGCTGAGAGTAGCTCGTGTTAGAGAATGATGTAAAGTTACTACCATACTCTGCTGGTCATTATAGCATCTGTGTGCCTGGGAAGAGGTACTTGCTGGGTAGCTGATGACTGCTGGATGTGGGAGAGGCGGAGAGGAGCCTCTGATAGCCTCAAACTGAGAGCCCTATCCCATTGCAAAGCATCCATCCAGGTTTTAATATGTGGTCATCTGCTTCTGGGGTTGGCTCATGATCTCAGGGAGCCCACTTTAACAGCAGGAGTGGGGGTCTTCCCTGGTGGTCTAGTGGTTGAGAGTCTGCCTGGCATTGCAGAGGACGAAGGTTCAATCCCTTGTCAGGGAAGTAAGATCCCACTAAGATCTTACATGCCAGGGAGCAGCTAAACCTGCAAAGCACAGCCTGGAGAGCCTGCAACTAACATCCAATGCAGCCACATTAATAAAAAAAATTTTTAAAGTAGAAGGAGCGAGCAGTGTTCCCTCAGTCCTGCTTTGGCTCATCTCTCTTTAGGAAAGCAGAGTTGGAGGTCGGTAGAATGTGATAACCGCATGGCCCCACTCTGTTCCTTTTATTACAGGGCAGAAGCTTTTGCCAGTCAGAGCGCGATGCCTCCATCGAGCAGCCTGGATCCCGCAGCCCCTCTCCCCAGCCTGTCTGTTGACTCAGAATACGGTGTTAACCCCTTGTCCCGGCAAGTCCTCTCTGTGGCCCAAACAGACTTGGAGGCCTTGTCCGCCCAGAACGGTATGAACAGCCAAGGAGGCGTCTCCCTGGCCTCTGTGGCCACGGACATGGAGCACCTGCCACCAGCCCTGCCGGCTGCCCAGCCCCTGCTGTTCGTGCCTCCCGCCTCTGTGTTCATGCTGTGCGGGGGCCTGCAGGAGGGCCCGTCTCTGGGCTCGGGCTCGGGACCAGAGAGCAGCAGTGGAGGCTCCGAGGTCACAGCAGCGGAGCAGCCACCCATGCCCTCAGGTCAGAAGCGCCTGAGCAAGGAGAGGAAGGCCCAGGAGGAAGAGGAGCCAGCCACCAAGAGGCAGAGCAGGGGCCACGAGGACGGTCCCCTCTCACTTGTCGTGCCCAAGGTGAGTGGTCGGCAGACGTGCCGGCTGGCGGCCCGTGGACCCAGGTTCTTCCTAACTGAGATGCACAGATAGTCACAAGCTCCTGAGTCTGGAATAGCAGGTGGTGCCTGTATCATTTTTATAATTAAGCCCAGGACTGCCTCTTCCAAGTAACCTGGCCATAAAGTTCAGTTCAGTTCAGTTGCTCAGTTGTGTCCGACTTTGTGACCCCATGGACTGCAGCACCCCAGGCTTCCCTGACCATCACAGGCTCACGAAGCTTGTTCAAACTCATGTCCATCAGGTTGGTGATGCCATCCAACCATCTCATCCTCTGTCATCCTCTTCTCCTCCCACCTTCAATCTTTCCCAGCATCAGGGTCTTTTCAAATGAATCAGTTCTTCGCATCAGGTGGCCAAAGTATTGGAGTTTCAGCTTCAGCGTCAGTCCCTCCAATGAATATTCAGGACTGATCTCCTTTAGGATGGACTGGTTGGATCTCCTTGCAGACCAAGGGACTCTGAAGAGTCTTCTCCAACACCACAGTTCAAAAGCATCAGTTCTTCGGCGCTCAGCTTTCTTTGTAGTCCAATTCTCACATCCATACATGACTACTGGAAAAACCATAGCTTTGACTGGATGGACCTTTGTCGGCAAAGTAATGTCTCTGCTTTTTAATATGCTGTCTAGGTTGGTCATAGGTTTTCATCCAGAGAGCAAGCATCTTTTAATTTCATGGCTGCAGTCACCACCTGCAGTGATTTTGGAGCCCAAAAAAATAGTCTTCCACATTGCAGGCAGATTCTTTACCAGCTGAGCCACAAGGGAAATCCAAGAATACTGGAGTGGGTAGCCTATCCCTTCTCCAGTGGATCTTCGCAACCCAGAAATCTAACCAGGGTCTCCTGCATTGCAGGT
This sequence comes from Giraffa tippelskirchi, assembly GCF_054371585.1. Taxonomy (NCBI): domain Eukaryota; kingdom Metazoa; phylum Chordata; class Mammalia; order Artiodactyla; family Giraffidae; genus Giraffa; species Giraffa tippelskirchi. Next base: position 109,078,773 of record NC_137278.1, on the reverse strand, counting down.
GGATTCTTTACCAACTGAGCTATCAGGGAAGCCCTGGCCATAGAGTAGTCCTGTAATAAAAGTAATTTTTAGAAAAATCACACTTGGCATAAAATGCTAAAAAGTATAAAGAAAAAAAAAAGAGGCATTCACTGTTAACATGTTTTGTATATCCTTTCCCAGTCTGTTTTGCCTTGTTTTTTAACACGTCAATGAAATAACCATCTGTTCCAGGGCACCCCTGAGGTCCAGAGTCAGGAATGGGGCACCACTGGCTCTGTGTCAGCGCACATGTCACTGCTCATAGAGCCAATTTTTCTAGAATAAGAGAACAAAACTCTGAGCTGTCTGCATCCCCTGCTTAGTAGCCTTTTGGAGGCTAACACGATATGACCAGTAAAACTTTCAGAGAGCAGAAACACTGTCGTCGCAGCCATTTGTAGAGGGTCAGCGAAGCACACTTCATGGACATCAGTCCATTAATTAAGACCCTTCCTCCTCTATGCGTTCCTCTTGCCAGAATGAATTTTTCTAGTTTTGTATATAGCCTGTGGCTGCAGAACAGAAGGAAAAGACTGACTGGTATGCCTATACCTGTGTGTCTCAAATAAACAGGACGGCTTTGGGTCAACCCTGCGATTCTTATCCAGCCCCTAAAAGCCTGCAGCGTCAACACCCTTTGTGTATTCCAACTCAGTAATTTATTTCACCTTTTAAACAACATGCTCACTTACCCATTATTAAAATCTCCATCATTTCTATGCTAAAGAAATCTTAAGCCTACAGAAGCCCCTGTCATGACATTGATCTTCAGACCATTCCTCTATATATGACAGAAATGACAGACACACAAATCAGGGTGGCACACAGGCGTCTGACCTTTTCATTTTACGGGTTAGCTATTTGAAGAAAACGGTTAGGATAATTCACTGCTGGGAATTTGATTTGCTTTTCTGTTCCTGGTTGGGTTGTGCTTAGAAACCTTCAGATTCCACAGACATCGCCTCTCCCAAGACCTCAGAAAACAGGGGATCTGCACCCCATGAAGACACTCACATGAATGGGCAACTTTCTGCTGCAAAAGCAGTTTCGGGAAAGGCTACCACAAACGGCTTCGTCTCTTCTGAGTGGGGAAATGCTTCTAGAAATACAGAGATAGAAAAGCCTTCAAAGGAAAATGAAAGCACCAAAGAGCCCTCTCTGCTGCAGTATCTTTATGTGCAGTCACCAGCAGGTAAGAGGTGTCATGTCTTCGAGTCCTTTGGGGTAGTCAGATTATACATTGCATGTTTGCATTTTTCTTTACATCATGTGACCACACTGATGTCTTGAGGAGCTGTCCCTGCATCATTTCATTCCAGCCCCTGGCTTACTCCATCAACAAAATGAAGATGGAGCCTGCTTTCACTTTCACTAACCTCACAGATAATGAGAAAATAATTAGGGCAGGTAATTTATTTTTAATGCATTCAACTTTCCTTGCTAAAAAAAAGCACAAATATTCAAATGACATTTCTGTTTTAATAATTCATCTGAGTCTGGCATTGGTTCAGTTTCACAATATGAACCTCTTGGCCACCATGTGCAGCTCACATGCTGATCACTTAAATATCCTGAAGTGCTGACATGTCCTTGTGGTTGAGTGCCAGGACTGGAGTGAGGGGGCTGGACATTAAAACCACTTCTGATCTGCGTGAACTTAAGTATCTAGCCCTCCCGAATTGGTAAAACAGCAATAATAAGAACACCTGCTTCTTGGGGTTGCTATGAAAACAAGATTAAATTTAATAAGCTAATACATCTGGAGCACTTAGAATAATAGTGCCTGACACTTAAAAGACTCAGTAAATGCTCTCTTTTGAAATAAAGCTGAAATATAACAGTTACCTAATTTTTTAAAATATGCACTGTGTACATGAAGCTGCTCTTGATACAAAAAGACTTAAAGTTAATTTCTTCAGTTTCTTGTTCCTGTCACAGGTTAGGTGGGTATCTGTTACTGTTCATTTATCTAGAACACATTCATTATTCCTTTAGCCAATATTTTGTGAGAGCTTCACCTAAGCATGATAGTGTTACTGATGTCTTAACAAAAAACAGACCCAGCTTCTTCAGAATGAAATGTCAGTCCAGCAAAGGGATCAGTAGCTTTTTCTGGGCCATGGGTCCTTGGACACTATGGTGAAGCCTGTGGACTCCTCCTTAGGTTGTTTACAAATGCAGAAAGTTAAATACATAGGATTACAAAGGAGGCAAATTACACTGAAATCCAGCTAGGAGAATTATTTTAAATTATAGTAATAAGAAGATCTGCCAAGCCTCTCATAACTTGTGGGGAGCTTTAGACTCTTAAGAAATCTACCATCAAGGTAAGATTATATGAATACACCTGTGCTTTTACTAGTGACAGTGTCAAAGTACTGTTCATTCAGTTGTGATTTGTTGCCTATGATCTTAATTGAGGGAAATATAAATTTCAGTTAGAAGTTGATCAAAAGAAAGATATTATTTTTCCCATCCAAATTTGAGTTCAGTGGCTGCTGCTGCTGCTGCTAAGTTACATCAGTCGTGTCCGACTCTGTGCGACCCCATAGACGGCAGCCCACCAGGCTCCGCCGTCCCTGGGATTCTCCAGGCAAGAACACTGGAGTGGGTTGCCGTTTCCTTCTCCAGTGCATGAAAGTGAAGTCGCTCAGTCGTGTCCAACTCTTAGCGACCCCATGGACTGCAGCCTACCAGGCTCCTCCGGTCATGGGATTTTCTAGGCAAGAGTACTGGAGTGGGGTGCCAGTGCCTTCTCCAGGGTTCAGTGGAGTTCATGTTAATAAACTCTCTTGGGAGAGAGTTCACACGAGTAAATGTGGAAACGGGGAGGCGGCCATTGCTGCAAGGAAGTGAGGGGGTGCTGGAAGAGCACAAGGGGGTGGCTTGGTCTGGAGGTGGATAATTTACTGTGGGCTTCCATTTTAAAAGGCCCTGAACGTGGGCACTTGGATGGTATCTTCACTTTGCACTGACTTCCACCTTGTTCTGCTTCTGTTGCAGGATTAAATGGTTTCAATGTGCTCTTATCCGGCAGTCAGAACCCCCATGCTGTGGGACTGCCTGTGGGTCCGCTGCCCCCACTCAGCGTTCCGTGCGTGGTCTTGTCCTCGCCGACTCTAGGTGCTTTACCTGTTCTGTACTCTCCCACGATGCCCGGGCCAGTGTCCTCTGCTCCTAGCCCTCTCCCGAATGCGGGACCTGTGAATTTTGGCTTGCCTGGCCTCGGATCAACAGCTCATCTTCTCATCGGCCCTGCCGCCCTGGTTAATCCAAAGTCGTCCACACTCCCCTCCACAGACCCTCAGCTTCAGGGTCCGTGCTCACTTAACCTGAGTCCAGTGATGTCAAGGTCACATGGCAGCATCCAGCCTGGATCCCCCGCTTATGGAGGTCACCCAGCCTCCGTGGTAAAATTACAACAGGTGAGTCCTAAGGGTCCATGTCAGCCTGGCACATGACAGCACATCAACCCGTGATGGGGTTTGCCTGCATTGCATCAGGCTTCCCAGGTGGCACTAGTGGTTAAGAACCCACCTGCCAATGCAGGAGATGTAAGAGACACGGGTTCAATCCCTGGGTGGGAATGGCAACCTACTCCCGTATTCTTGCCTGGGAAATTCCATGGACGGAGGAGCCTGCCAGGCTACAGTTCATGTAGTCGCAAAGAGGCAGACAAGACTGAAGCCATTTAGCACAAAAACAATCAGACTGTAGTCAAACAACTTTAGGATAGGGATCCAACATCAGATTCTAGCTAGCTTCCACTGTAGACCCAGAGGCATCTGCTCGTTTCATTAAATATTGAGACTGAAGGGAGAGATCCTGTGCTTTGAAGGCAAAAATAGTTTTAGGTGTCAATCTGTTTCTTAGAATCAGAAGGGACTTCATAGTTCAGGGGAATTTTTGATGCATGCTGACTATTCAGGTGATTTCTCCAAGCTCTCATTTCATTAGGTCAGTAAAGGAAACCATCCTGAATTTTAGTTGTGCAGCTATAGAAATAGTCAAGGGAAATGAAAGTCTTAATACTAGCTCAAAGATTGTTAGCATCTGTCATTTCTTAATTGCATTGTTTCGGAGGCAATGGATATATTAATACATATCCATTGTTTCCATGATATGTGTGTGTGTGTGTATATATACACACATACTCACAAAATATACATAGCTGTACATATGTAAATGTCTATAATCAGTATAAATTAATCAGTACTTTATTCACTCCCCCCAGCTTTATCCATAGTTCAGTCAATAAGCATTTGTTGAACTCCTGTTATGCATTAGGCATTGTTAAGAATAATTACTTTCTCTCCCAGAGAAAGGGTTATGCTATGGCCACAACTATTTTTAGACAAGTAACCCGAAGCTCAAAAGTTTGCTAGACGTTGAAGTCAACATGTTTTTAAACAAGGTGATTATAACATACCATATGCATTTTGATGATCGGTTATGTGTTAGGCACTGACCTAGGCAGTAAAGATACTGGTAAACAGGATAGTGTTTCCTGCCCTTTTCGGGCTTGTTAAAGGGGTAAATGTTTAACACGAGAAGATAATTATTAACAAGTAAACAAAAAGCAAAGACACATACACGTACTACTCGCTAGGGATGCTCTAAAGCGCTTTAAAGATATTCTCTCATTGCAGTCTCACAGTCCTGTTAACTCCGTACTTTGGTCCTCCCCCGCGTCTTTGGGTGAGGACACTGAGGGACAGACTGGTTAAGTTATTTGCCCAAAGTCACACAGCTGGTTATGGCAGAGCCCTGACCCTGGCTCCAGCTGCTTGTGACCACTTCGCTAGGCCACCTTTCTGCACACAAAATAAATCAGCTAATTTCTAACTGGGATGAGTGTTGTAAAGGAGACACATTGGATGAATGTGACAGAAAAGCAAAGAGGATGGAACGCCTGCATGGGGATCACAGCCCCACAGGTCAGGAGGGGGCCTCCAGTTCAGAGACTTGTGACAACGTGAGGTCACTTCTGTTTTTATGTACTTTTCTTTTTCCTATTTCAGTCTCCAGTTCCAGTGACCCCCAAGAGCATCCGGTGCACACACCAAGAAACATTTTTCAAGACGCCTGGTAGCCTCGGGGACCCTGTCCTCAGGAGAAAAGAAAGGAATCAGTCACGAAGCTCCAGCTCAGCACAGAGGAGACTTGAAATCCCCAGCGGAGGGGCTGACTAACCTGATGCTTTGCCCAGCAGAGGTGAGGATCCAGGCGCCCGAATTTCCCTTTGTCACAGGTCATGTCCTAATGCTGAACCGAAACCAGCATGCAAACCGTCTGGTCTTCAGCATGCATCCTTCCTCTCTCCTGCATCCCCTAGTTGTAATGTTAACTATCCATCATCATGAAGCATCTATATTCCTGCAAGTAATTGTTCCTAACTGTGCATTTCATACCAGTTAGTGTCCGACTCTGTACGTGGTATCACAGTGGAAGCATCAGCTGACTTCTGTCATTTTCATTCAGGAATCATCTTATTGCTGGAAGGAAATCGAATAGCCTCCTGGAATCTTGTGGTTTTTCTAAAGGGGAGGGGCGTGTCTAGCACTTAACTGGGGTGAATGTTCTTGACGTGTATTACCATTCACCCCGAGTAGATCTGTGGTGAGAAAAACTTCCTTTCTGCAGTTTAAAAAAAGCTACTGCTTCCTTCGGCTTCATCGGGAAGCCAGCTTCAGTTGTGAATCCTATGGTATTATTTATTTTGTCCGTGAAGTGGGATTTAGTGCAAAAAAGTTTACAACGACAGCAAAACACATATTTTTCAGGGTATGACGACTTGAATGTTTGTACTTTTTTCCTATAATTTGCCCTGCACTTACTTTACAACCTAGTAATAATGTGGATAAATATATATACACGACGGAATGTCAAGACCAAAATAACTGTGAATGACACACCTTGCTATAATGAACTGTGCTAACCCAACCTGGGCGTGAGAATTAAGATGAACTCTAGCAGCCAGATGATGGCTGCTGCTCAATAACTGTGTGAACAGTGAGGTTTTACTGATCATTTGTTTAAAAAAAAAAAAAACCCTACCATGTTCAGTTTCCTTCACTACATGCCCTTGTGGTTTTTTATTTAAATGTTAACTGTAGAGTATCAGGTATGGGATGTCGTCTAGCGATTGCTGTTTATTGAATAAATCAGGATGGTAGAAAGAAATTCTACAGAAAATTGAGACCTAATTGGGATATTTTAGTAGAATTCTGAAGAATGACAATTTGAAGATTGATATAGGACAATAAGTGATGCTTTTTTTTTTTACGTTTTTTTTCTTCATGTTAGGAAGAGTAAGAGGGAAAACAGACACATTATGTTTAGAATCGCAAAGTATTCAAACCAGAGTGATTTTTTCATAGAAGTTTGCAAAATCAGAGCAGAGAGTGCAGGGGATCGTTGTTTCAGCATACATGCAATTCTAGAGACTCACAGCATCCCTTTGCAAACTGTGTTACTTGAGAGTTTCATTAAGTAGCCAGATAGATCTTTGCGTGCCTAGATGTACTGATACTTACCTCATGGTCTCTTCAGAATAGGTGGCTTCCTCCTCCCCCCACAACCCCCCTCCCTCTCCCCCTTCATTTTTCCCTCCTTTCTTTCCTTCCTTCCTTTCTTTATTCCTTTGTCCTTCTTTAAACTTTTAAAATTTGGAATCTTGGTGCAGGATTTTGTTTTTATTTTTGGACCCAAAATGTTATATGAAAGAATAAAAATATTAATTTAAGAGACTCTGGGAGTCTGATAAAGTAGCTTTATATTAACTACAGGATGGTATTAGCCTTATCGCCCCCATGAGATTGTTGAAAACTTGAGGTAGGTAGCCAGATTAAATAAATTTGCTATATAAAATTTTTATCAACACTAAACTTTTAAAGTTTACAAGATGGGTTTTTTCCCCCCTTTTCACAGTCTTCTCTAGAGTGAAACAGATAAAAAGTCCAGTTCTCATCTTCTGCTAGTCTCATTGTATGGTAATGATTACCCTGAAGTAATAGGATGGATTTCCTATCGAAACAAAAATATGCCTTGTTCAAGTGGGTTATAAGACACACGGCATATAAATCCACACAGGATACATACATTTTAAATAGATCTTGCTTCAGACCGTCCGCAAAATATTTTCACTGGAGAGGGCTACATTTAGATGAAAATACAGACTGATTTTCCCCTCACTGTTCTTGGATGCCTGCCACTTTAACTTCTCAATCCTTTTTTAATTCTGTCCGTGATATGACCATATAAACCTCAGAAGATTTACGGTTCTTGAGGAGTGTTAACAGACAAACCCATAAATGAGATGATGATTCTGTGACCATACTTAGCAATAGAAAAACCAAGAGCAGGTTCCTTTTGAATTCAGTACCCACTTCTTCATGCAGCTTCGTGATGTGTAGAAATAATAATGCAGTGATCATTTCTCTCGGAATATGAATCTGTTTGTTATAGAGCAGCTGATGGTAGTGGAGCAGCTGAGCTAGACTTGGATATTAGGGGTTATGAAGAAGCCACAGTGGCAATCTTGAGCCTATCATTGTATAATTTCGTAAAAGGAAAAAAAAAAAATGATTGTCCGCAATCCTGCTAAGGAAATGCAGCTTTGAGTCAGCACTGACGGAGGGGTGTGTGTGTGCCCTACACTGTCCAGGGTTTGTGAAACCCTTTCATTCTGGTACAAGAGTTGGGGGTATAACTTTTATACTTGAATCTACCTACCAAGTTTACATTTCTCAATTCCTTTTTGTAAGGTGCTATTTCTGTATTTAAATAAGTTTTTTTCCCAGTGTAAAGCTGCTTTCTGCTTTATTGCACTGCTAGTTTTGTGTAGCTATTTTATTGCTGCTTACTGCTTTTTTTGTATTATGTAGCTCTGCTCTTTCTTCTAATGGCTATATTATCTATATAATTTTTTCTTTTAGTTTTTTCTTTTAGCAAAGTATTAAGCTTTATAAAATATCAATAAAAATTAATTCATTTTAACGAGAGGTGTTGGTTGTATTTGTTGGTGAGCTTTCTGTAGATACTGATTTCATGGTAAAACCATTCACTGTTACAAAGTAGCCAACCAGACCTTCATAAACCCCAGTCAGATCTTTTTACTGAGCCCTTCCAGCGGTTCCCAAATGCCAAAACTTACAGTAGCAGAATCATGTGGGAGCTTGGGCAGATTGAGAGACTATGCTGTTGAGGTTTTCATTTCTACCAGAGATAGAATCACTGTGGGTTTGAAGTTTCCAGATGATGTGAGGCTTAACCAATATAAGAATCACCAGTGAGATCACCTCCCTGGCTTCTCATGATCTCTGTTAGGTTAAATGGTATTTAGTCTAGCAAATGCTCACCCATTGTTCAAAGCCAGATTCCATGGTTAACCCTCACTTTTAAATGAACCTCCAAGAGACTTACTCTGACCTTCCTTAGCTCATATTATCTCCAGAGCCAACTGGAGATTCCATTGCTGTCAGTCTCCTCTGCTAGATTGTCAGGTGCTGAGGAAAACAGCTTGGAAACTCCAACCTCAAACCCAGCCCTTGGGGCACTGTAGAAGCCCCTAAAACAGTGAACAAAGGGACCACAGGACCTGCCACAACAGGGCTTGTCCCTTCCAAGCCTTCAGGTAGATTCAGCTTGTGCCTGAGACCTCTTCCTTCCAGCAAATCACTTGTCCCAGTCTTTAGCCCTCATCTTACAGGGGTATCTAAAATAACCCAGGACAGATCTGCTTCTACACACAATCAGGATTAGGATTTTGCATGAGTGCTCAGTCACTTCAGTCATGTCCAAAACTTTGGGAACCCATGGACCGTAGCCCACCAGGCTCTTCAGTCCTTATAACTCTTCAGGCAAGAGTACAGTGGGTTGCCGTTTCCTACTCCAGGGGATCTTCCCAACCCATGGATCAAGCCTGTGTCTCCTGGACTGGCAGGCAGATTCTTTACCACTGAGCCACCTGGGAAGCCCATTGGGATTTTACTAGCATCTATTTAGTGGCATGTTATTATAACAGTGTATTGCAGGCATCCACCAACATCTTTTTGCATGTACCCATCCTTGTTGTCTTAACAGTGTAAAGGGTATATTGAACAAGCAGAACTCATGGGATAATCGTGGAAGCAACTTGATTTTGTCTGCCAGTGTCCCTTTAAGCCTGGTCAATGGGGGTAACACACATACACTTGTATGAAGGTAAAGTCAGGGGCTGAGGCCTCCCTGTTACTGTTAATAGTAGAAGCTCTATAATTTTAAGACATTCTCAGTTCATGATGCAGAATGAGCATTTAAAATTTCTGCTGCCTGGGCTCTCTAGCCTGGTCACCAATGACAATCCTTTGTCTCTTCTCTGCTGGGTGTCTCTCCTTTTCCAGCGAGCTGGCCTAGATTTCTACGCCCAGGAAGATCAAAGCAGGGGCGGTGTGAGAGGTGAAGGTGGCGGTTAAGCAGAGGTAATCAGGCCTCTCATATGGTGGGCCTGGTACGTGTGGGAGCTGTTTCACGTGAACAACTGCTCAGAAGCCTCTGCCTGGGAACACTTCCGGAAGAAACTATCTTCCTCCAGCTGCTATTCTCTTTCAGTCATTGGTTTTCCAACATCTACTCCACATAGCCTACTGGGCAGGATTTAGAACAGTCTATCTGCCCATCTGCCACTAGCCCACATCCAGTGCCTGATTCTCGGAGAGAATGCCCAACCCAACTCACGTGGCCTCTCCCTCCCCACTGTAGCTTCAAGCCCACACAGATCCCCCAGACCAGAATCATGTGCCAGCACCCATCTCAACTGCAGGTGAGAATTGAACTTAGTGGCTCCCAGGAGGCAGAGGTGAGAAGCCACAGCATAAGTCTCCACAAAACCCATTTCTATTTCCACTTACTCAGCCCTCTCAAGGCTCTTTCAAGATCTTGTGGGTAAAAAGGTCTCATATTGTGTAACTGGTTTGCAAAACCTCCTTTATCAGTTTTACAGATGCAACTATAACTTGCTGCTGCTGCCAAGCTCACCATTTAGCATCCTGTTAAAACAGTTATAATTTTCCATTGTCCAAGATTTGCATTTTCCTAGGTGAATGTTAGGGAACTTAATATCTCATCTTTAAGAAATTAATTTTTGATCGCTGTTAATTTTTTAGTATTACGATCAGTTTGATGAGTTTGATGTTCTTTCTGTCCTGAAAATGATACTGAAATAAAGAAATCATACCTGAAGCTACAATAGTTTTCTTTCAATTCTCTCATATGTAAATCCTTTTTTGTAAATAGCACAATGGTAGCATTCAGTTGGGAGAAGGCAATGGCACCCCACTCCAGTACTCTTGCCTGGAAAATCCCATGGACAGAGGAGCCCGGTAGGCTACAGTCCATGGGGTCGCTAAGAGTCGGACATGACTGAGAGACTTCACTTTCACTTTTCCCTTTCATGCACTGGAGAAGGAAATGGCAACCCACTCCAATATTCTTGCCTGGAGAATCCTAGGGACGGCAGAGCCTGGTGGGCTGCCGTCTATGGGGTCGCACAGAGTCGGACACGACTGAAGTGACTTAGCAACAGCAGCAGCAGCATTCAGTTTGATTGGCTCTTTTATATAAGCAGTCAGTCATTCCCCAACTCTGCCCTGAAGAACTCAACTGCTGATAGATATTAAGAATCAAAAGTGGGTAATTTTGGTAAAACAATATTAAATATCTAATTTTTTTAACTACAGGATTTATTAGAGGCTAAAATTTGCAAGAAGAAACACATATGCAAATTCTTTAAACCTGGTTTGATAGCAGGATCATTTCTTTTTCCTTAGAGCATTTTACAAGTATTAAGTTCAGCAGAAGTTACTTTGAGAAATAATGAATTAATCTACCAAATAACCCTCTAAAACTTCGTCTTCACTGAATAGGAAAAGGACATTAGTTTCTAAAATCAGAGACTATAGGTGCTTTATATCTGTATTCACAATGCCTGCCACAAAATATGCACCTAATAAACATGGGAGAAGAATACTGGGTGATGAATTAGCACAAAAACAGTTGACCCTTGAATAATATGGGCATTAAGCACGCTGACCCTCCATGCAGCTGAAAACCTACATATAACTTAGAGTCTGCCCCTGACAGACTCCATGTATGAGGTTCTTTCACATCCTTGTGCTGCATCCACCAATTCAACCGACCCCATATCATGTAGTAATACTATCTGAAATAGTACCATCGCAGTAGTACTATTGAAAAAAAATGTGATAAGTTCAAACCATGTTTAACAGTCAATGATACATAATTTTTGAAAAACCTTAATTGCATGGTTCTATATACATAATCGTTATTTCATAAATCACTGTGGTCTACAGCTTTTCAGTTGAGAAGAATGGCATCTGTGATGCCAAAAGCAAGATTGTTACAATGTAGTCAGGTTTCTGGTATCTACAATGCCATCAGTGCTTAGAAAACTGACTACATTGTGACAATCTTGCTTTTAACTATCAGTGGCATTCTGTGCAACATTTTTTTGACTTTTAGCATCCCTTTCCAGTCCCCTTACAGCCTGGGGTCCCAACTTGACTCCCAAGCTATGCTAGCTATTGTTCATTGACCTTCAACGTTCAAAGAACTCCTGAGTTCTTTACCACAGGGTGTGGGAACTACATTTTCCAGATTCCCAAGCTATCAGGTTCTAGATGTGATTCTGTCAATTAAATACACTCATGCAGGATTGGACTTCCATGGTAGTTCAGCTGGTAAAGAATCCACCTGCAATGCAGGAGACCTAGGTTCAATCCCTGGGTTGGGAAGATCCCTTGGAGGAGGGCATGGCAACCCACTCCAGTATTCTTGCCTGGAGAATCACATGGACAGAGGAGCCTGGCGGGCTACCGTCCATGGGGTCATGAAGAGTCGGACAGGACTGAGCGACTAAGCATAAGTAGGATTAGGTAGAGAGAAAAGACGCTGAGGTTGTTCTTCCTCTTACACTAGAGCAACTCACGAACAGACTGCAGCAGACTGTTTTGTGCTACCCATCATTTACTCCACTGTTAAGTCAAAGACTGTGCCAGCAATAATATTGGCATTGGTTTCATACTGTCCCAACCATCATGAAACAGCATCCCCTCAACCTCTGGGTGGCAGCTATGGTGACATGATCTAAGCACTTCACAACAACCCCAGTCTTCATTTCCCTTTCTTCTAGCAATTTTGTAAGCACCCAATTCCCTCTTTAACAACCTTCCTATTAGAAATACCGAGAGTATTTTCTAATTTCCACATAAAACACAGCAGTCTTACCTCTACCACTCCTCCCATCGCTCTCCACCCATCTTTTGTCAATCACGCCTCTCTAATGGCTCATACCCTTCACATCCTTCTCTGCATCTAGGCCTTTGCACCAGACACAGTCTCTTCTTAAAACAGCCTCCTCCCAACCTCTTTTCTCTTTCTCCTTCAGGCTGTCTCACATGAGTCTTGCAACCTGAGTTTTTCCCACCTAGTGCCAGCAGTATGCCCAATGAATATGTGAATAAATCCTTATGTATCTATCCTTCGGTCAACCAAACTGAAGGATACATAATAGGGTACTCTAATTTTTCAAGGTTACTATATCTTAATATGCAAGGTTAACAAGAAAATGGTGAGTACAGTAAACAGCAGCTTCTCACCAGAATCAATATTTGATAGCTCCACCCATCCCACCAAAATCATGCTCATCATTTATCACTCCATAAACATTGTTGTTATTGCAGCCTTTGGAGGGAGGAGGTGGCATTTTTCTTTTTTCTCCCTTCCCTTATCTCTCTTTAATAATGGTAGAGAATTATAGATATGTCAAGTTCAAGAGTACCCTGAAAGTTTTCATATTCACTCTATTTTACAGGGAGGAAATAGAAGGGGCCTAAGGGACTCAGCCTGGGTTACACAGCTACTTAACCACAAAGCTGAACCAGAATACAAGACTCCCAATAACCCAGTCCAGCACCCTTGTTCTATGCCATACCACTTAACAAGTGAAGGCAAAATCTTCTAACAAAATGTTAAAGGAGTCCACACAAATCTATCCAGTTTTCAGGATGTAGGAACTTTATAGACCCACGAGACTTGGGTGAGAAGAAAGTTATGACTTTATTCCCCAAGCAGCCCTCTCTTTACACAACAAACTGAAACTGTGCAAAGCAATCTTAACATCTGACCTGCATTTTGAGAAATGTATTTGACATAGCCAGGTAGAGAAACAGGTGGAAAGAGGGCATTTGAGGCAGCAGTAATGGCTGGTACAAAGGCATGGAGACATAATTACAATTGTTCTGTGACCTTTAAAAATTTCTATCAAAATATTTAAAACTTCTTACTGTTGACTATAAATAGTTAAGGAAATGAAAAAGTAAAACCAATACTGATTTAGTATGTTATTTAAAATTGAGAAACATTGAGAACTAAAGTATTTTATTTCTTTACAATAAAAACTTATCAAGAATGGTTTGAACAGTGCTTAACTTCTTATCCCATAAATTACAGTGAATACTCTTCATTTTTCTGTGTCTTGATGAATTATTATACTCCTTTCTAAGTTTGGGTCAGCTTCCAAATTTTATCCTCTGCACTTTCAACTTCATGAAATATCTCTGTGAGGTCATTTAATAAGACGTTTTTGCAGGCGTCACTCTCTCTGAAGGCATCTTTATCTTTTCATCACAATCACTTCCCTCACTTACACTGATAAATTCACCCTCATCACGTTCCTTTAACTGCATATCTATAGTCTCTCCAATGGTGGCAGGGTCAGTATCCCCACAAGCAATTATTTCTTCCTAACCATACTTACGTCCAGTTCAAATTTCATCTCCACCATTTTCGTGTTCCTTTTAATTTACTTCACTTTTATCTTTGTTGGCCAATTCTTTCTTTCCAGTATTGACTTTATTAAAATATAATGTGTTTACCTCATTGGGAAACATAGAGGAAACATGACTACATGCTTTTCTGTCTGCTTGAGCAGACTTTGTGCATGAACACTTGAAAGAAGTGGTGTGATTAGTCATTGGTCATGGTAGGATCTGTTATTTATGTAGTGATTTGTAGACTGAAATTGATAACAGTGAAATTGATACTTTTATGCAATTACTCACACCTAATATATTACATCAGAGTAATTGATATTTGAACCATGTTATCAGGGTACTGGTATTATATAACTAAACCATGATAACTGCCATGTCTGCATACCAGAACTGTGCAAAGCAAGGACTGCTTGTATTTATATTCTGTGATTTAAATTAATTTCTGTTTTATGGCTTAAAGACTTAAACAAATGACATGATGCCATAAAACTCCTAGAAGGTATCACAGGCAAAACATTCTCTGACATAAATTATACCAGTATTTTTCTTAGGCCAGTCACCCATGGCAATAAAAAACAAAAACAAATGGGGCTGAATCAAACTTACAAGCTTTTGCACAGCAAAGGAAATCATAAACGAAAGGACAACCTACCAAATGGGAGAAAATAGTTGCAAATGATGCAAATGACAAAGGCTTAATTTCCAAAATATACAAAAAGCTCATACAACTCAACAACAAGAAAACCAAACAACCCAACCAAAAAATGGGTAGAATATCTAAATAGACATTTCTCCAAAGAAGACATACAGATGGCCAACAGCACATGAAAATATGCTCAACACCACTCATTAGAGAAACGAAAATCTACAATGAAATACCAAAAATACCCCTCAAAACTACAATGAAATACCACCTCACACCAGTCAGAATGGTCACTATTAAAATTCTACAAATAACAAGTGCTGGAGAGGATGTGGAGAAAAAGGAACTGTCCTACACCAGTGGGAGGAATGTAAGTTGGTGCAGCCACTATGGAAAACAGTATGGAAGTTCCTCAAAAAACTAAAAGTAGAATTACCATATGATCCAGCAATCACATTCCTAGGCATATATCTGGACAAAACTGTAATTCAGAAAGATACATGAACTCTATGTTCTTAGCAGCACCTTTCACAATAGCTAAAACATGGAAACAGCCTAAATATCCATCAACAGATGGATGGGTGAAGAAGATGCGGTACATGTATACAATGGAGTACCACTCAGCTGTAAAAAAAAAAAAAAAGAAAGAAAGAAATAATGCCATTTGCAGGAACATGGATGCATCTAGAGATTATCACACTAAGTCACAAAGAGAAGGACAAATACCATATGAAATCACTTATATGTGGAATCTAAGTTCACTTCAGTTCAGTTGCTCAGTCATATCCGACTCTGCGACCCCATGGACTGCAGCACGCCAGGCCTCCCTGTCTATCACCAACTCCCGGAGTTTACTCAAACTCATGTCCATCGAGTCAGTGATGCCATCCAGCCATCTCATCCTCTGTCGTCCCCTTCTCCTCCTGCCCCCAATCTTTCCCAGCATCAGGTCTTTTCCAACGAGTCAACTCTTCGCATCAGGTGGCCAAAGTATTGGAGTTTCAGCTTCAACATCAGTCCTTCCAATGAACACCCAGGGCTGATCTCCTTTAGGATGGACTGGTTGGATCTCCTTGCAGTCCAAGAGACTCTCAGGAGTCTTCTCCAACAACACAGTTCAAAAGCATCAATTCTTCAGCGCTCAGCTTTCTTCACAGTCCAACTCTCACATCCATACATGACTACTGGAAAAACCATAGCCTTGAATAGACAGACCTTTGTTGGCAAAGTAATGTCTCTGCTTTTTAATATGCTATCTACACTGGTCATAACTTTCCTTCCAAGGAGTAAGCGTCTTTTAATTTCATGGCTGCAATCACCATCAGCAGTGATTTTGGAGCCCAAAACTATAAAGTCTGACACTGTTTCCCCATCTATTTCCCATGAAGTGATGGGACCAGATGCCATGATCTTAGTTTTCTGAACGTTGAGCTTTAAGCCAACATTTTCACTCTCCTCTTTCACTTTCATCAAGAGGCTCTTTAGTTCTTCTTTGCTTTCTGCCATAAGGGTGGTGTCATCTGTATATCTGAGGTGATTGATATTTCTCCTGGCAATCTTGATTCCAGCTTGTGCTTCTTCCAGCCCAGCCTTTCTCATGATGTACTCTGCATATGAGTTAAATAAACAGGGTGACAATATACAGCCTTGACATACTTCTTTTCTTATTTGGAACAAGTCTGTTGTTCCATGTCCAGTTCTAACTGTTGCTTCCTGACCTGCATACAGGTTTCTCAAGAGGCAGGTCAGGTGGTCTGATATTCCTATCTCTTTCAGAATTTTCCACAGTTTATTGTGATCTACACAGTCAAAGGCTTTGGCATAGTCAATAAAGCAGAAATAGATGTTTTTCTGGAACTCTCTTGCTTTTTTGATGATCCAGCGGATATTGGCAATTTGATCTCTGGTTCCTCTGCCTTTTCTAAAACCAGCTTGAAATCTGGAAGTTCATGGTTCACGTATTGCTGAAGCCTGGCTTGGAGAATTTTGAGCATTACTTTACTAGCGTGTGAGGTGAGTGCAATTGTGCAGTAGTTTGAGCATTCTTTGGCATTGCCTTTCTTTGGGATTGGAATGAAAACTGACCTTTTCCAGTCCTGTGGCCACTGCTGAGTTTTCCAAATTTGCTGGCATATTGCGTGTAGCACTTTCACAACATCATCTTTCAGAATTTGAAATAGTTCAACTGGAATTCTATCACTTCCACTAGCTTTGTTCGTAGTGATGCTTTCTAAGGCCCACTTGACTTCACATTCCAGGATATCTGGCTCTAGGTGAGTGATCACACCATTGTGATTATCTGGGTCGTGAAGATCTTTTTTGTATAGTTCTTCAGTGTATTCTTGCCACCTCCTCTTAATATCTTCTGCTTCTGTTGGGGGGAATCTAAACTATGACACAAATGAAACTATCTACAAAACTGACTCATAGAGAGAACAGACTTGTGGTTGTTGAGGTGGGGAGTCCTAGACCGATGGCCTGGGAGTTTGGGGTTAGCAGATGCAAACTGTTACACATAAAATGGATAAACAAGGTCCTACTGTACAGCACAGGGAGCTATATTCAATTTCTTGTGATAAACCACCATGGTAAATAATATATAAAAGAACACATGATGTATATACATATATATAAACTGAATCACTTTCTGCTGTACAGCAGAGATTAACATGACATTGTACATCAACCATACTTTAACAAAAAATTAATTTCTATTTTAATATTTCATTCTACCTAGGGCAGAAATTAATCTTAGTCAATTCAGAATAATATCAGTCAATTCAGAACACTCTTCCCGACCCCAGCATACATTTCCTGCCACACTGTAGAAGCAGTATTTGTAGTGACATGTATTTTAAAAACATAATTCCATCAGGCTTAAACAATAAAAGCCTGGTTTGCTTACATCACTAAAAGCACAGAGGTAGGAACATGACTCAAGCTCATTTTCCATTCAGCTCCTTAGGTTCTGCCTTACTCCTTACTCCATATGTTAGTTTAATTCACAGGCGGCAGCAATTACATTTCCACTCAAGACAAGTTCAAAGAAAGAGAAAAAACAGCTTGTTGGAAATTCTTCCAAAGGAATAAGAAAGGACTTTCTCAGAGTTTCTTCGTAAAAATCTCTCCTCAGTTCATATTGGTTCCAGTTACATTACAAGTCCATTTCTAGACTAATTACTGGTGAGGGATATAGGATTACCTTTATTCCATTTAGACCTGTCTTGGAACTGAAACCTACAGGGGCTCTATAGGGGAGGAGTTGACACTTAAACAAAATTGGGTTCTACTGGAATGGGAAAAGCAGGAAATAGATGCTGGCTGGCAAGAGCAATTTTACTACAGCCCCACCTCGTCTCCCTGCAGTCACATGGCACCAGGGCGTCAGGAAGGACATATGGGTTCTCAGTCCTTACTTGTTCAAACTGACATCAGCTCAAGTGTAGATTTCCCTTCCAGTCTTGGGTCACTGTTACCGTTTTGACATCCACTGTGACTTCCTTGGGTCTAGGTCCAACCCACTGGCCTTCCCTGCTGAGTGTTTCTCATCTAACCACATCTCTAAGTCTGCTGATTCTCAGTCCCACGTTCACATCACTCACAGCCCCTAGGAAAACCACTAGTCTCCTAGGATGATGATCTTTCATCTGCCTTGAGTACCACTTAGAGGCTCAGGAGAGTCTTGTGAAGCTGTCTCTGATTCTCTCTGCCAAGATGGTTTCAGCTAAGGCTGGGTCACAGGGTCATTTTTTGTTGAGTCTGAGCCTCTGGAGCCACCATTGGTAAAGCTTCAACTTAGTATGCAAAAGTAATTAGCTTTTCAATCATTTAGAAGGCATAGATCTTAGAGAAACTCTTGTCTTATACACAAAGATACATATAAAAGTGTTTTCCTCATTCCACTATTTGTAACAGTAAAAAGCTATAAATGAACCAAAGTTCCAACAACATGGATAAAGAGTGATCTATTTGTATCCCATGCTACTATTGAATACTTTAAATAACCAGATCCATATGCATCAACATGGATACATCTAAAACATAAGGTTGAGTGGAAAAAGTTGTAGAAAAATATATAAAATATATATAAAAACATATTTTAAAGCAGTTTGTAATAAGTATATGAAAGAATAGACACAAAGAAATGCTATTATATATTAGCATCATAATAGAGCTTTCTAAAAAGCTAGGGTTTATAAAGGAAGTGAGATAGGATTAGTGGAGTGGCTTGAGCTGCATCTATAATGTTTTGTTTCTTTTTTAACAAAGGGATCTGAGGTCAATATGGCAAATGTTAACAGCTGGTAACTCTAAGATATAAGTAGTCATGTCTTTCTTACATTAATCTCTGTACTTTTCTGTATGCTGGAAATATTTTATAATTTTAAAATCAAAATAGGCATTTTAATTTAATAATATTAGAAAACAGTTACCATCTGTTGACTATAAATCAATGGTTCCTTGAATTGGGCTTTTTATGGGTGTGAGGGTTGTACTATGGGTCAGAATATCCGCCGTTTCTTCCTAGAGGAAGTTTGTACTTCCTCACGACGTTGAACTCAGCAGAGGCCATGAACTTACTTTTTCAAAAGACATGTAGACAGAAGTGGCACGTGTCCCCAGAAGCCAGAGTTTTAAGAGCAGGCACGTGGTTTTCTATGCCTGTTTTTCCCTCTGCCAAAAATCCAGCTGTCCCAGAGAGGTGCTGCTTTGTCATGGTCTTAAGCAAGGAGCAGAAGCATATCCAACCTGCAGTGAACATACAGCACGAGCAGAAATGAAACTTGTTCTCATCACTGGCATGTGGACTCATCACCTCAGCGTACTTCAGGCTGTCTTAACTGGCACAATTTAAAAGCACTGTACATGAGGCACCAACATAGCACGGGCTTCCAAAATCACTGCTAGCATCTCCTAGCATCACCTTTTTTTTTTCAACTCAGAAGACATTACAAAAAAAAAAGAAGAGTTATTTAAATTTAACATTTGGAAAATTTAACTCTGCTCCCCTCAGAGGGGAAGCTTCATAGTCTGGCTTTTGGAATAAACCAGTGATTTCAACCTGATATACACAAAGACTTTGCAAGGGACAGGTATATATTCAAATAATTTAAAGAGAATATACTCCCCTTTTATCTTCGAATTCCATTTGTATTTGCTTCTAAAACTGATAATCTTGGTAATTTATAAAACTGATAAACTTGATAGCCTGAGTAATCTCTGGTGCTGGTGTAACTGTGGTGTTAGGTCATGTTGTCTTGGGCTGTATTATTCTGTTTCTGTCTCCCCTTTCTCTCATTAAAAAAAGAAGAGAACAATATTGTAAAGTAATTAGCCTCCAATTAAAATAAATTAGTTAATTTTTAAAAAAAGAAGAAGAGTTTGGAGCATTCCCTAGTGTCTAGTGGTTAGGACTCAGCGCTTTCACCGCTGTGGCCCAGGTTCAAGCACTGGTTGGGGAACTAAGCTCCCATGAGCTGCAACAGTTTGCCCCCTAAAAAGAACTTAATGTCTGCATAACTGAGGATTATAGAGGTACACTGTTTGGGATACAAATATCTATGGGACATCCATCACAGGGACAATTTTAAATACTGACATCTGCGCTGAGAAAGTAAATGATGCTAATGACTGGATTTCTAACCCTTTTGCAGGTCAGGTAGCTTTCAACTGTTTTGCTCTTAATAGTTCTAAAGCAAAACTAAGACAGGTGCCCACTGATCATTAAAAATATGTATCTTGAAAGAGTACTAGGTTATATCTAGCAAGTGACTTAGAAACCATTCAAATAATTGAGTTACACTGCATAATAAAAGTTCTTCCAGTCCTATTACTTCCTGTGAATGAAAGTTTGTTGAGGCTTAAAGCTAGAAAAAATGACAAATATAGAGAATATGAATATATGGATACTGACCTCTCATTCTAGCAATGAATGTTTGTCCTAGATAATTGAATTAATTTTTTAAAATCCCTGTATATCTATGATGTATATTTCCAAATAAAACACTGCTTTTTAATTTTTCATAATTATTAATCAACACTTAAATTTTTTAACCAACTGTAAAGGTAGAAAATGTAGATAACTAAAGCCTCTAGTCACACATTTTGTTATATATAATGTTATATACATTTCTCTGTAACAAAAGTAAGTATGTAAATTGGAATTTAAATATAACATTATATACTTATACATAAGATACATATGCATAAAACATCACAATAAGTCTTTGGGGGAAGTAAAATTCAAATATAAGTTTGAGGAGGAAAAGGCATTGTGTGAAAATTATTTATATAAAATGTCTTGTCCCTGTAACATTACAGTGGATGACGATGTATATCAAATCCCTTTGCCACTTACAGTCCCTTGTATATATTTAAAGGCGGATATAGCGGTTTTATTTTAAAGTGTCAATATCCACAACCACAGGAAATTATATTTATTCCTTACAACCATTTGAACTTATAATGGAAATTTCTACACACAAACTTAAAAATGTACTTGAAATTTTTCAAAATTAATCTAAGCTGAGCGAAACTGTCTGCAGACGCTGTCGTATTCCCAACAAATGGGCCCTCTCATACCCATTCCTCCCCCTTCAGCTCCTGCTAGGCTCCCAGCATTGTCCACACGGTGGCAGTAGTGTCTGTGCAGAAGGATGGATTTCCAAATCTAGAGGACTTAAATCATTC
This sequence comes from Giraffa tippelskirchi, assembly GCF_054371585.1. NCBI lineage: Eukaryota > Metazoa > Chordata > Mammalia > Artiodactyla > Giraffidae > Giraffa > Giraffa tippelskirchi. The sequence goes on along the minus strand of NC_137278.1, from coordinate 109,057,587 downwards.
CCATATTTCATTTGCAATTAACATGTTAAACAGTTTACATGTTGCATTAGAACAGTAAAATGTCCACTGTGACTTACCACTGCTGAATTTTAAAATATTTCGTTAAATTTTCCACTCATGAAGCAAATAAGCTATGGTTATAAATACCAGAGCTATGTAAATCTCTTTTCACCCACCTAGGAATGACCTGGGCATTAAATTCGTTTTTAACGCTCCTCTCTGCTTTTCTCTTCTTCACTGTTTACACAGTCTCTGGCCACCCCCCAGCTTCAGTTACTAAGCAACTGAAAGAGCTTCCTTGTTTTTGAACACTAACCATTAACTGCCCTCATTTTCTCTAATGAGAACATGGCTGCAGCCCAAATTACCTCCTTTTCCTGAAAAACAGAGCAGGAGGCTTATGACTTATGCTAATAGTAAAGCAAATCACATCTCAATCAATAAATGCAGGAAAAAGAAACACAGAATGTTTGAACAACTCTGAACATAATAGCCAGACACCGTTAGCATGGGTTTACTTTGCCTTACTTTAAAAAATCATGACATTGTTACCTGTTACAGGCTACCTAGCACAGGCTAGGTACTGTGCTAAATGCTTCACATTTACTATTTCTTTTAATTTTAAAAATATTACTTCTTTTCATACTCAACCCTATTTTTCTAAGGTTTTTACAACACTAGACAGAGTAACTGTATAAGGTACAGTTGAGTGCAATTTTCTTGGTTTCTTGTGTTTGAGAAAGGACTATTGCCAAAAGGGGAGAGGGAACAGGAAACTTTGACAGGTAACCATTCACCAATCATTCTTAGGCAATCTACTTTTTTTTTTTTTTGCTTTAATTTTCCAGCTTGGAAAACAGACTCATAGAAGTTAAATGATTTGCCTAAGTCATAGAGCCAGCAAATAACAGATTTAGATTATGACTTGAACACCATTATGGTACAGACAGCCTCTTGCTCATATTAGCTTCAGAATGTGGCAGGAATTACTATCTTAGCTCATTAATTCATAAAAAGGTGGGGGTTTTTCCAACATGTAAAAAAGTATGATGAGAATTTCTATAGTAAAACTCTAGTAGGCTCTCCTCTATACATGAACAAATGTTCTCAGTCCCTGGGTGAGCAAAGTTACACTGACCCAAGTTTAATCTTGGCTTTCTCACTTGTATAACCTGAGAAAGTAAGAAAGTCACCTCCTCACTTTGAGCCTCAGTTTTTCCTCTATTTAAAAAAAATTTAGAAAAAGAGCATCTATTGTATAGAGATGATTTGAAAATTAATGTTGTATGTTCATCAGGATGTGTTCAACTGTTGCAACCCACACACTCCCAAATGTATCACAGTTCAAACAGTGCACTGCATTTCTAGGCAGGCACGCCTCTTTGGCCTCAGACCTCTCCTTCAAGGTAGCAGGTTGCCAGCCGTAGTGCTACCTTCAATAAGTGACTTTCAACAACATCTGGGACATCAGTGCCATCGAGGCAAGCTAGATGTGGGAGAAAGCATCAGAGAAGCAAGTTTAGGAAGCTTTTTAAAGTCACCAGAGATGGAACACCTCACTTCTACTCACATTCCATTAGTTGGCACTCAGGCACCCAGACACAACCATCAAGAAGCTGGGGATGTAAGCTGACTGAGGGCCCGAGAAGACAGGGACCTGGAATGCAGGGAGCATCTCAGCCTCTGCTGAGGGATCATATTTCTGTGACCATTTCTCACCACACAGACTAAGAGTTTAGTAAGCGCTACTTTCTTTTCTCCCTCTCTTCTTTCTTGCTTTTTGTCTTTCTCTTTCTATTATCCATTCATCTATATAGAAAATATTTCTCGTATAAGACATAACCATTCTTTACAGTGTGATAATTCTTCAATTCACATTCAAACACTTTTATAGGAAACAACTTTTTGTCAAGCAGGCATTTAAGTCTTCTCAATAAATATGAGCTATTTTCATTATGATTATGATTTCCTCTTCTCTAAGTTTTCATTGGTTATGAAATACTTGATCTACTAAGTCACAGAATAAAGAAATATTCAAAACAATCCTGAATTCTCCGTGTTTCACTTTGTAAGTATTCTAGAATAGCATACATTTTCAGAGTTGGAAGGGCCTCTGAAGGTCAATTTGACAAATATCCTCAGTTCAGAGGTGAGAAAAAGTGTAAACTGAGGTGATACGCCCCAAATCCCACAGCTTGTCCCTGCCTGGACCGAGGCTTTGGATATCTAGTCAAGTTCTTATCAGTTGTAAGAACAACAAATGGTTGTAATTATTGAAGAGGTGCATGAAAGCACTTTGAGAACCCACAGAAGCTTAACAGAAATGTAGGAACAATTCTGATATCCTCAGAAGGCTGAGGTTAAAATGCCAGTTTTATGTAGAATCCACATCATTTTAGGCTGAAGTCATTTATCAAATTAGCTGAATAATTTCAAGGCAAGAAAAAATTAGGAGATTGACTTTTGATGGAGGTCACCATGAGAGTTGGGGAAGGTTCGGACTGGGGAGTGAGGAGGGGTTTTGAAAGACAAACCTAAGTGGAGCAGAAGATAGTTGCATGAGGCAAGGATGGGTAGGAGGCGCTTCCACAGCCAAGAACCAACATAAAGCCTTTGAACATCTCAGACAGAGGGGCTATCAACCTTATTTATTAAATGCATAAGAGTTTACGTAGCAAAGAAACACTCCGAAGGCAGATAGCACAACATTTTAAAGATTAGCATGTTACCCCTCAGAGAGCAAAATGTCTTGCCAGAAGAAAAAGCACAGCTGGGACTTGAACCTGGTCTTTGGACTTTGAATCCATTAAACTTGCAACTAAACATAGGGCATAAGAAAGGGAGCGTGGTGTTACTAAGGACTGACTTCATTCACCTCACCAACTCACTGTTACAGGCCATTGGTAGACATTGTAAACATGGCCTCAATTCTCTACTCACCCTCATTTATATGTTGCTCACTGAAATGCAACTTTACACTTCCTCCTATGGATTGGTAGAGTCCATTTTCCCATATCTTAAATCCTACTGGTCTAGCGACTTGCTCTAGCTAATAAAATGAAGCAGAAATGATGACATGCCAGTTTGAAGCCAGACTATAAAAGACTTCATGTGGTCCAGCTTTCCCAACTTTGAACTTCTGCCTCCAAATTAAGGAACATTTTGGTCTAGACAGCTGGAAAATGAGAGAGACCAGTGTAGAGATTATTTCTGCCAACAGAGACCTTCCTAAACTAGCCAGATCTCAACCAACCCACCAGCTAACAGGCAACACATGAAGAATGCAGACAATATCAGTCAAACCGGGCTCAGGTCAGCAGACCTGCCAAGTAGACTCATATATTAACATAACAATGGCTGTCTTAAGCCGTTACATTTTTGTGATGATTTGTTACTCAGCAAATGCTAGCTGATACAAGGGAAATCTTGCTTCATAACTTTCTTGAGGATCAGTAAACCCAGGAATTCATAAAGATTCACCCAAACATTGTAGGAATGTATTGAAAATTTATGCCAACTACCTCTAGTTTCCACAGTTTCCTTAGGTAACTGACAAAATGCATATTACTCCTTCTTCTGCCAAAGTATAAAATATCATTAAGTGAAAAAACAAAAATTTCTCCTCTCCGTCACAACTATACTTCAATAAATACGTGTCCAACAAATATCTTAAAAAATTAATCCTAAGAGCCTCAAATAATTAGGTGGTCAAGGAGTCTCAATGTTTTAATTCAACCTTGTCTGCTTTATGTATAGATCATGGCATAAAGATGCTAATAGGGCCATGTACTCACCATCCTCATTTCCTCGGATAACATCAAAAGTGAATGAAAAGAAGAATACTTTTTTAGTCCAGAAACAGAAAAGTTGCTAGGGCTTTGAGAGGTAAGATCAGGTCAAAAATGACATTAACAAATGTGGTTTAAAAATATATATTTATATGAAATGTGTCAACATTTGGAAGATATGCAGACCTCAATAAACCCATATTTTCCAAAAAAAAAAACTGATGGCTGAAAAAGATGTCTCATTCCTCTCAGTCTGTAAGTCCACCCTCCTTCCTGAACAATTGGTCTTGTGTAACAGGCTTGCCTGTAGAGCATTAGTTCTAGACACCAACTCATCTTCAGATTTTGCTGAGTTTGGAGTCTGGAGGGTCAAGTTTCAAGAAAACCAGGCAAAGTCATTTATAAGTTACATGAGAGTGAAAATTCCATATGGTTTCTGACTTGTAAAAAGTAGAATAATATTTTTTTTCAACTCTAATCTTCTCCACCCAAACTTGTTTTCTCAAAGTATAACCTTGTCTTGTGGTCACTCTCTAAAAGAAAGTATTTTAAAAGGTCTCTTTTGGAAATGAAAAAGTTATTCAAGTTCACTTTTAGTCTGTGTCAGCAAGTATTTCCACGTGCTGTTTGCCAGCAGGCTATCGTACTGTACGATTTGCTCAAGGCAGACTGCCCTTCTTTAGACCTACAGTAGATGAAAAAAGGAGAGTGACTTGATAGTTACATTTTAAATCTAGCTAATATTGAAAACATTTAAATAGAGTGTAAGGAATTCAGTGCTCTTATTATTCTCCCACTTAATTTAGGAAAAGGTGTTGTCCCATGGTTGGGAGCATTGGTTTGACACTCCAGTTCCAGCTCTGCCATTCATTGCTATTTGACTTCAGTTTCCTCCTCTGTGAAATGGGAATGATATTAATGTCACAGAGTGGCTTTTAGGGAAGGATGCCATGTACATGGAGAAGGCAATGGCACCCCACTCCAGTACTCTTGCCTGGAAAATCCCATGGACAGAGGAGCCTGGTAGGCTACAGTCCATGGGGTCGCTAAGAGTCAGACATGACTGAACAACTTCATTTTCAGTTTTCCCTTTCATGCATTGGAGAAGGAAATGGCAACCCACTCCAGTATTCTTGCCTGGAGAATCCCAGGGATGGCGGAGCCTGGTGAGCTGCCGTCTATGGGGTCGCACAGAGTCGGACACGACTGAAGCGACTTAGCAGCAGCAGCAGCAGCCAGGTACATAATAATAAGTGGCCAACATTCATTGTACTGAGCACTGAACTTAAAGTGCAACACCTTATTTAAATCTCAGATGAAGAATTGAGGCTTGGGAGTTTCATGCTTAGGCTACAGTTTGCAAATAGCAGAGCTGATATTTGTGCTCCACTGTGTCTGATTCAAAACCTCCATGCTCTTCCTCTTCTCTTTGTGACAGCTTTTTACAGATGAAAAGAAGGCTCTAGGGAGTGGTTAGGACACAAGAAAATAGGAATGTGGATTGCTGATTCCTCTTGTGGAGGGGAGTCACTTGCCAACCTTGCTTTGGGTGGTGAGTGAGAAAGAAACTCCTATTATGTTGAAGCCATTGTATTGGATTGGACGAAAAGTTTGTTCCGGTTTTTCCATTTGTTGTTGTTCAGTCCCTAAGTCATGTCAGATTCTTTGAGATCCCATGGACCGCAGCATGCCAGGCTTCCGTGTCCTTCACTATCTCCCAGAGTTTGCTCAAACTCATGTCCATTGAGTCGGTGATGCTATCTCACCATCTCAACCTCTGTTGTTCCGTTATCCTTTTGGCTTCAATCTTTCCCAGCATCAGGGTCTTTTCCAGTGAGTCAGCTCTTCGCATCAGGTGGCCAAATTATTGGAGCTTCAGCTTCAGCATCAGTCCTTCCAATGAATATTCAGCGTTGATTTCCTTTAGGATGGACTGGTTGGATCTCCTTGCCGTCCAAGGGACTCTTGAGAGTCTTCTCCAGCATCACAATTCGAAAGCATCAATTCTTGGGTGTTTAGCCTTTTTTAGGTACATATCCGTACATGACTGCTGCTTCCTCCCGTACTGGACTAGCATCATTAGCACCGAGTGCTAATCACAAATAGTCAATTCGAGGCTCATGAGGCCCACTCACCAGTAGGAGGAAACTCAGATAAAGAAAGAATGTCTTCACAGGCCAGCCTGGGCACTCCATAGATTAAAAAGAACTCTCAGATCGATTTACAACTGACAAGTAGCAACCATCATGGAAAATGACCCCATTCAATTTTCTACATCAGAGGCAATGACACCGTGTGGCCTTGAGTCACGTGAAGAAAGACACATAGTTACCATCTCCCCTCATTTATCCTGATGAGATGAGAATCTTGGCATCCACCCAACCACCAGAGAGAGAGCCTCAAAGGGGCAGGTGTCCCCTCGCTGAGGCAGCTGCTACCTTGAGGAGCATGTCCGTGTGTCTAGGAGACCATCCTATGTCTAAATTTCACTTTCTGCCAGAATCTTGGGGCAGAGAAGTTGTTCAGCAATCTGCGTGGCAGGCCAGGAGGGTGAGATCATTTATTTACCCCCTTTGCATTGCCTTCCCCCCACCCCTCAAATCCCAGTAGTGCTACAACTCTTCGGGTGTTCAGTTGTATGTCATTCTCCAAAGGTAAAACTCTCCTCCAAGTCTCCCCCTTGCCATTTAATGTTGCTTAAGATTTTTAATTTTGTCTTAATATTTCTTATAATGGACTAGATACCACAAATAAAAGTGCTGGTTATTCCTAAGGCAATCTTGCTCATAGTGTATATTTTCAAGTTTCTAGTAAAATCCCTTTGGTGTCTCTTGGGTCCAGTCACCATGATCATAACCAGACTGCCAAGTTCATGAAAGTCTTCCATAGCACAATAAATTGCACTCTAGTGTGTCCACTTTTATTTGGCTGAATTGGTGCTACTTGGCTACAGCTGTATGACCCTTACAGTATTTCCTGGAATAACGTTTACTCTATTGCAAAATATTACAAACCACATTGCTTCACAGTAATATTCAGCTAGTATTTTAAGTCCAATATGCCTGGCACACCCAAACTTTTTCCTGCTCTTCTCCTGTTCTTCTGTATCTGAGGAAAATGGGAAAGTAGGAGTTATTCAGAGAAGTGGATATAATTCTCTGGAAATGCTATTTTTTTCTGAACCACAATTCAACCAAAGTTACTGGAATCTCTACCAAGGTTTGTAGGTATTTAAGCAGATATATATATATATATATATATATATATATTTCTCTCTCTCTCTCTCTTTTTAAGTGATTTCTCAGTGCTATAGCTCAGAAGTTGACAAACTATATAAGCCTGAGAAAATCCAGCCTGCAGACTGTTTTTGTCAATAAAGTTTTATGGGAACATAGCCATGATCACTTGTTATGTATTGTCTGTGGGACTCTCACACTATAGCAGAAGAGTAGATGGCCCACAAAGACTGGTGTTCATTCAGTTCAGTTCAGTCTCTCAAGCATGTCCAACTCTTTGTGACCCCATGAGCTGTAGCACACCAGGCTTCCCTGTCCATCACCAACTCCCGGAGCTTACTCAAACTCACATCCATTGAGTTGGTGATGCCATCCAACCATCTCATCCTCTGCTGTCCCCTTCTCCTGCCTTCAATCTTTCCCAGTATCAGGGTCTTTACAAATGAGTCAATTATTTGCATCAGGTGGCCAAAGGATTGGAATTTCAGCTTCAGCATTCATCCAATGAATATTCAGGACTGATTTCCTTTAGGATGGACAGGTTGAATCTCCTTGCTGTCCAAGGGAATCTCAAAAGTCTTATCCAACACCACAGTTCAAAAGCACCAAATCTTCAGCACTCAGTTTTCTTTATAGTGCAATTCTCACATCCATACATGACTACTGGAAAAACCATAGCCTTGACTAGATGGACATTTGTCAGCAGGTAATGTCTCTGCTTTTTAATATGCTGTCTAGGTTGGTCATAGCTTTTCTACCAAGGAGCAAGCGTCTTTTAATTTCATGGCTGCAATCACCATCAAGTGATCTTGGAGCCCAAGAAAATAAAGTCTCTCACTGTTTCCCCAACTATTTGCCATGAAGTGATGGGACCAGATGCCATGATCTTAGTTTTCTGAATGTTGAGTTTTAAGCCAACTTTTTCACTCTCCTCTTTCACTTTATTCAAGAGGCTCTTTAGTTCTTCTTCACTTTCTGCCATAAGGGTGGTGTCATCTGTGTATCTGAGGTTATTGATATTTCTCCCAGAAATCTTGATTCCAGCTTGTGCTTCATCTAGCCTGGCTTTTCAGATGATATACTCTGCATATAAGTTAAATAAGAAGGGTGACAATATACATCCTTGACATGCTCCTTTCCCAATTTGGAACCAGTCTGTTGTTCCATGTTTGGTTCTAACAATTGCTTCCTGACCTGCATACCGATTTATCTGGAGGCAGGTCAGGTGGTCTGGTATTCCCGTCTCTTGAAGAATTTTCCAGGTTTTTGTGATCCACAGTCAAAGGCTTTGATGCAATCAATAAAGCAGAAGTAGATGTTTTTCTGGAATTCTATTGCTTTTTCTATGATCCGACGGATGTTGGCAATTTGGTCTCTGGTTCCTCTGTCTTTTCTAAATTCAGCATGAACATCTGGAGGAAGTTCACGGTTCACGTACTGTTGAAGCCTGGCTTGGAGAATTTTGAGCATTACTTTGATAGCGTGTGAGATGAGTGCAATTGTGCAGTAGTTTGGGCATTCTTTGGTATTGCCCTTCTTTGGGATTGGAATGAAAAGTGACCTTTTCCAGTCTTGTGGCCACTGCTGAGTTTTCCAAATTTGCTGGCATATTGGGTGCAGCACTTTCACAGCATCATCCTTTAGGATTTGAAATAGCTCAACTGGAATTCCATCACCTCCACTAGCTTTTTTCATAGTGATGCTTCCTAAGGACCACTTGACTTCACATTCCAAGATGTTTGGCTCTAGGTGAGTGATCACACCATCTTGGTTATCTGGGTCGTGAAGATCTTTTTTGTATAGTTCTGTGTATTCTTGCCACCTCTTCTTAATATCTTCTGCTTCTGTTAGGTCCATACCATTTCTGTCCTTTATCGAGTCCATCTTTGCATGAAATGTTCCCTTGCTATCTCTAATTTTCTTGAAGAGATCTCTAGTCTTTCCCATTCTATTGTTTCCCTCTATTTCTTTGCACTGATCACTGAGGAAGGCCTTCTTATCTCTCCTTGCTATTCTTTGGAACTCTGCATTCAAATGGGTGCATCTTTCCTTTTCTCCTTTGCCTTTTGGTGTTCATTATTTGATCCTTTATAGAAAAAGTCTGTTGACTCCTATAGATGAAAGACTTAATCAGCTTGTATCTGTGAGGTTGAGACTAAGATGGAAGCGATGAATTCCACATGATTGACAGGCAGTTTATACTCAGGATTTCCCCTCTGTACAGGCTTGAATACTGTCCCCTCTCCCACAAAATTCATGTCTATCTGGAACCTGTGGGCATGACCTTACTAGGAAACAGGGCCTTTGCAGATGTAATCAAGTTAAGATGAGGTCATACTGAACTTGGATGGGACCTACGTTCAACGGCTGTGGTCCCTATAAGGAGACAGAGGTCTGGAGACCCCATAAAAGAAGGCTATGTGCCCACAAAGGCAAAGATTGAAGTGATGCTAGTATAGCCAAGGAATGCTAAGGATTGCCTGAGCCACTAGAAGCAGGAAGAGGCAAGAAAAAATTCTCTCCTAGAGCCTTCCAGAGGAAGGATGGCCCTGCTGATACCTTGATTTCACCTTTTTGGCCTCCAGAAGTGTGAGAGAATAAATTTCTGTTGTTTTTAAGCCACCTTGTTGACAGTTACTTGTTACAGCAGCCCTGGGAAACTAATAAAGTTCAGCTGTAAACTAAATGATTCAGGTTTTAACTCTAAAGCCCTTTGACTACTTTTCTGTTTACCATGAAAGGATGACCAAGCAGCTAATGAAATCGCAGGGCACTGATGCACCAAAAATTTTAGATACATGTAAAGATGACTTAAAATGTTTTTTCAACTATGTAAGCTAGGACTGGGTTGGAGTATAGATAAGAAAGTTAGGGGAAAAGAATTATAAAATTAAGGGGGTGAAATCAGATAACTAAAAAAGTATATGTTCTCGTTTTTTACCTTAGCAAATAGAAAAAGATTTTTTCTTCTGCCAGTTCTCAGACCCACATATTGAACATTTCCTTCCCCTCTAGTATGAGCACTCTTGTTTCAACAGCCACATTGCTTACTCCCTCATTTCCTTCAGGTCTCTTCTCAAGTGACACTTTATCAAAGACGCCTTCTCTTGCCACCTTATATAAAACACAAACACACACATACACACACATGCACAAGCACACACATACACATTTCCGCTCAGTCTCTTTGTAGCCTCTTCATCCTGACGATTCCTCCTAACACGTATATTCATTTACCGTCATCTCCCTCCACTAGACTAGAAGCTCTGCAGGTTCAGGGACTTTGTCCTGTTTTGTTCACTTATGTATCTCCTATGTTTGTGTTTATGAAGCAGGGACACAGGGACATAGGGATAGTGGCCTGGGGTCAAATTTTGGAACTAGCATCTTCTAGCAGTGTGATCTTGGGTAAGTGATTCATCTCTCTGAGCCCAACTAGCCTCACCCATAAAGAAGAAATCAGAAGGATGGTAGCAATATATGCCAAACAGATTGTAGCTTCTGATAGGTTATTATAGTCAATGTGAAAATGCAAAACTTCAAAAAAGAGTAATTCCAATGTTCATTCTTCTATTTCTGGAGTGTCTCGGGGCACTGATGTCTTCACAATTGAGATACATACAAAACTGACCTTTAAAAATAACTTTTCATACTCAAGAATATGCAATATAACAAAAATGTCTTCAGAGTCATAAGAATTCTTAAGATTCATAAGAATTGATGTATAAGAAATTCTCTTTCTTTGAGAAAGATAACAAAAACATAAGACTATCCTGTTAGTTTAAACTAAAAGGGGAAGTGTTAAAACCAGGTAAGACTATGATATCCAAGGTTAGGCAGTGTCAACAAGATTCAGAAGGGTCTGAGAACCAGGACTATCAGGAACCAAAGCATCTTCTCTTTTCTTTTCCTCTCTGCCTCCCCATCCTTTCTCTTCCTTCCTCTGCCTCCTGTCTCTTCTTCTCCCTCATGCCAACTTATCTAGAGTAACAGACTCACTTTTCCCTGCAGACAATGGCTGCTATAGTCTAGCTCCGTGTGGCCAACAACCAGCTAGAGCCAAGTTTCAAAGTGTGATCTACATCAGAATCTCATGGAGGTGTATGCTGAATATGAACGCTTCTGGGACCCACCATAAGTGGAGCACTGGACTCTTCCTTTCTCACAAGCTCTTCATGATCCTTATGCACCTAAAATTTGGGGGCCATAGAACTAGAATCTGTGTTCTAACTCTAAATCACAGGAGAGAAAGATTGAGAGGCCTAACTAAGCATACTCACTGGTCTCTTGTCATCTATGGCGAGAAGGGGGCAGAGTCACAGAATGTGAGTGGTCACTGGGGCCCATATCTGCAGTAGGACACCATTCTCACAAACGGGGATAATGTTCACTAAAGTTACATCTGCCCCTAAACAACCAGAAAGCTGGAGAATGGACTCAGGTATGCTGCTATGAGAAAGGTTCACACTTTCAAAAACTTACATGCCACCAGGAATGGCCAAGAACCACAGGAAGAGGGTTTCTACCTTGCTTCCACCTTTCAGATTCTCTCTTGGGGCATGAATTAGCAGAATCAAATTCACCTTCAGAACCCTAGCAGCTAGGGAGTCTAGAAAATGCAGCTTTACCTTTTCAAGCTCTCCAAATGGAAGAAATGGAGGTTCTGTGAGATAAAGTGTAGATAAAATGTAACATAAATCCAGAGCTTTGGGTGCCTTTGGAGTTTGGTGGGTAAAAGAAGCCAGGCCCCATAGCCCTGGAAGTACAAGCCTCAGTCTTTTTTTCTGTAAAATAATCAGTCATGAGAATTAAATAAAATTATGCATGTAAAATGCCCATCTGGTAAATAACATAGAGATATTCAAGATGTAGCAGCCCTTATTATAATTTTAAACATTTTTATTAATTTATCTCTGTAACAGAACATCAACTAGCATATGCTTAGGCAATTATACATTAAAACTCTATGGCCTTCCCAGGTGGCTCAATGACAAAGAATCCACCTGCCAATGCAGGAGATGCAGGTTCAATCCCTGGGTCGGGAAGATTCCCTAGAGAAGGAAATGGCAACCCACTCCAGTATTCTTCCTAGGAAAGTCCATGGAGAGAGGAGCCTGGTGAGCTACTCTATGGGGTCGCAGAGTCAGATATGACTTAGCAATTAAACAGCAGCAGCAGCATAGTTCACAGTAGTTAAACATATATAATGAATACTATAGTTAACACTCTTCTGATTTTAAGCCTTAAAATCACTTAGAACATAGCCTGATGGTTAAAAATGCAGTAGGTATCTTGTAACCAGGAGGCTGTACATGTGAGAACAAATGATAATGTCTCATAAGAGTGGAACAGAAAGACTGGCAGAGCCTGGGAGTACACAGTCATTGAATAAATTATATTAGCCCTGGACCACTTCCCTCTGCAGTAAACCTTGTTATATCAGAACAATAAACCTTTATTTGTTTATATCACTGTAGTTCTATTTCTTTTCTTACAGATAAATACATTCCTGTCAATTAATAAAGACTAGATCCTTCTGTTACCCTTGCAATGAAGAAGACAGAAGAGATGCTGGTTCAATCCCTGGGTAGGGAAGATCGCCCGGAGGAGAGCATGGCAACCCTCTCCGGTATTTTTGTCTGGAAAATCCCATGGACAGAGGAGCCTGGTGGGTAACAGTCCATAGGGTCACAAAGAGTCAGACATGACTGAAGTAACTTAGCACACATGCACGCAAACCCTTTTGGGTGAGACAAGGAGAATTTGCTCCTTGCTCTAGAGAACAGATGACTCAGCTGACAAGATACAGTATGGCTGAGACTAAGTAGAGACTAAGGTCATTAAACCTCATGGGACTTGAGTGGACAGAGGATCATTTAAGAATTATAAGTGCCTATTGTGCAAGCCAAAGTTGCTTGCAGTATTGTATTATTATAATAAAACCTATTCACTTTAATATTTTGTAAATGAAATTTTGTGTAAACTAGCAAAGGGCTAAATTTCTCACTTGGATCAAAAAGGGGCATAACACATAAAATACATGGGAAAGTAGGAGACCCAAGGCCAAATTGGAAACATAAGGCCATGTGGAGTTCATGGGAACTGGGCTGGGTTCTATCCTTGCACAAACTGTGATATTTAGTACTGGGGTTTAAACCAGTTTTACTTGGGTGTTAGGGTTGGAAGGCTTATAGCTGACATTTAGATTGCATGTCTTTAATCCAATGACTTTAAAGCAAATTGGCCAAGTGTAAGAATAGTGTACTTTTATCACTAAGATGTCAGAATGCTTTTAAACCATGTTTTATTTTTCCTCTCCTAAATAGAAGGAGACCTAAACATAAATCTAAATAGGGGAAAAACTAAAGATAAAATGGTAAACTGATTCTTATCATGCGGCAAAAGTACAAAAATACCAGTCCCTGAGGACTTCCAATGTATGTTTGTGCCCTGTAATTTTTAACATACATGAAAGAAATGAAATAAATTTTATAAATGTTCTACCTTAAGATATATTAGTGGAAGGTTATTATGTTAGTCTTAGAATACACTCAAATTTATTTATGATAAGCTAAGTCGGAGAAGGCAATGGCACCCCACTCCAGTACTCTTGCCTGGAAAATCCCATGGATGGAGGATTTTCCATCCCTGGGGTCGCTAAGAGTCAGACACGACTGAGCGACTTCACTTTCCCTTTTCACTTTCATGCATTGGAGAAGGAAATGGCAATCCACTCCAATATTCTTGCCTGGAGAATCCCAGTGATGGGGGAGCCTGGTGGGCTGCCATCTATGGGGTCGCACAGAGTCGGACACGACTGAAGCAACGTAGCAGCAGCAGCAGCAGGTGGTGGATCTAGTCTTCAACTACATTCTGTGGCCCTGATGTTACACCATAGTATTAATATAATGCTGCCTCCATTAGAATATCCTCTGAAAAAAAGTTGAGTTTCAGACAAGTTTATAAATTATGCAAAAGAGTTGGCTGTGTTTGCAGCTGTGTGAAAAATTACCCTTCTATAGGGCTCCAAAGGGCATTGTCCCAATGGGAAAATCACAGTCAATTAGACCTAGAAACTGTTTTTAGTTGTTAATAGTATGCCATTCTTATCTTTTTGAACTGTGGTGATGGAGAAGACTCTTGAGAGTCCCTTGGACTGCAAAGAGATCAAACCAGGCAATCCTAAAGGAAATCCACCCTGAATATTCATTGGAAGGACAGATGCTGAAGCTGAAGCTCCAATACTTTGGCCACCTGATCCGAAGAGCTGACTCACTGGAAAAGACCCTGATGCTGGGAAAGACTGAGGGAAGGAGGAGAGGTGGGTAACAGAGGATGAGATGGTTGGATGGCATCACCGACTCAGAGGACATGAGTTTGAGCAAACTTTGGGAGGTAGTGAAGGACAAGGAAGCCTGACATGTTGCAGTTCACAGGGTCGAAAAGAGTCGGACACAACTTAATGACTGAATAACATCTTTAGTACTCTTTCTGTGACTTATTCATCCTCATGGATTTCCTTCCTTTGTTTTAATTATGGTTAGCTGTAGGTTCCTTAACTAGTTCACTCTATCAAAACAAGAAAGGATTTACTAACTGGTATGCATGTTGGTTAACCTGCTGACTAATGACACTTTGCTGAAACATATTCAAACTAAACATTACCTCATCTAGACATTTGCATTCTGTTTTTCACATTAAATTGTAGAGTGAAAGATTGTTGCTAGTAAACAAAGTTGGTATGTGCAAGCACATAGGGAAATCAGGAGAGAGAATGAGCAAAGGGACATTTAAAATAGAGCAGATCTCTTTTGTTAAACCCAAAGGCAAACTTAATTAACTCCTTTTAAGATTTGGGGATGAAAATAAGAGGAATTGGTAACTTCCTTGTTCTTCTCCTCCTCATGATGCTTATGTGTGTATGTGTTCAGTCACTAAGTCATGTCCAACTCTTTGCAACCCCACGGACTCTAGCCTGCCAGGCTCCTCTCTCCATATGGATTTCCCAGGCAAGAGTACTGGAATAGACTGCCATTTCCTTCTCCATGGGATCTTCCCCACCCAGGTATCAAACCCATGTGTCCTGCACTGATAGGTGGATTCTTTACCGCTCAGCAATCAGGGGAAGTACTCCTCATGATGCCTATTCCAAAACTCAGGGTACCAGAATATTGGTCATCATCATCACCTTTGTCTTCGTCGTCATCACCCAACAGGCTGTGTCCCTGCATCTGCAATAGCATCTGAGATCTGAGGCTCCTCTCACTGTCCTGACCCGGGTCCGTCTCTGCACTGTAGAGAAAGCTGTGCTTTCTGTCCATCGATCATGTGCCAGGCCTGTGCCCAGAGTCTCACAGGTTCATCTTCCCCACTCTTCTATGAGACAGAGGTCAGTATTTCCCAAAGCAAATTGGATTGTATCAGAAGTATTAAAAGTGCTTATTTAAAATGCAGATTCCTGGGCCCTGTGCCAGTTTTACTGCATCACAACCTTCTAGGGATCTTATGCACACTAAATTTGGAGTGTAGCTAGATACAATTTTTAGCCCAGTTCTACAGCTCAGAAGTTTAGAAAGAAGTAGCCTGCTCACAGTCACCTGGCTACTAAAGTGGCAGGGGTCTGTCTCCACAGTCCTCATCCTCAAACTCTAAGCAGTCTTGCATCAACTGTGTCACTGAAGGTTCTGGTGTAGATGGGGCTGTTCTCTCCAACAGCTATCCCAGCACACCCACGGTGAAGTTATGCAGCATTTGAGGATGTGACCACTTCTATCAAACTGCCTGGGTTCAAATCCTGGCCCTATCCATCATCAGTCATGTGATCCTTTACTAAATCTTGCTGTATCTCAGTTCTTCTATCAATAAAATGGAGATTAAAGCACCTACTTCATAGGGTTCTTTTAAGACTTAAATTACTACACAGAAAATTCTTAGAACAATGCCTGATATATTGTAAGTACCCAGGATATTATGTGTAAGCATTTCCTGCTTAAGCTTGACCATCAAACGCAACTGAGCATGCACTCACACAAACTTAACCTAGCTAAACTCTGGCCGGGCAACACCTCTAAGTCAAAGCATATTTAATACTTTGTGGTTAACTCAAGCTTTTTACTTTATATCTCATCTTTTTAAAAAAAAAAAATTTATAGATGTGATCCAGGTGATTACTAGAAGCTGTTGGTCTTGTGTTAATTCTACCCTTGTGTTTCTGACTAAGGAGATTATTTGATATTTATAAACTTGGAAAAACAGCCAGCTCAAGGTTATTTCAGAACATTGTTTATATTAAGATTTATGGATAAATGTTCAAAAGTAATTAATGCTCCTCAAAGTTTGACCCTTATGCTAGTATGTTGTAGAATTTTTGGAAGAGCTTGGAAACATCAAAATACACAAGCTATTCCATTTATCACTTGCTATCAGTTCCCTAAAAGCATGTCAAAAAAGGAAAGAAATAAGACCTCTCATAGACTATATGGATGATGGATAGATATTCTTCTGCTTGGTGTCTTCACTAATTATTCTTCCATTAGAGTTTTAGACTGAATAAACTGATGTAAATAATATTAAAGAAATTACAAAACTGGTTAAAATTTCAGCATGAGAATATTCACTTTACATTAAAGGTAAAGTGTGCTAATTCTTTTAGGCAGATTCTTTTTTAAAAAAAGAGTTTTCAGTTTAACTTTCAACTAAAAATTATCTTTGCTAGTTCCTAAAGCCACATGATTTTTCCAAACTAGTAACAGTTTCCCTTGGGTGTGGGCTAAATTCTTCTCTCAGAGATCCACTCATTCATGATACTTTTACAATTTTCCCATAATTATTTAGAGTAAAATACTTTGAAGATTACTTTAACTAAACAACAGTTGGTGAACTTTCCAATCTTGTGACCAAAATATCATTTTGTCTTCCTCACTCATCAACTCACTTTTGTGAAACTTTGCTATTTAAAAGAAACTGGTGGTGAAAGTAGGCCTTCAAGGTGAGTGAGTCTAATTCAATGAATAAACATCAGTTTCATCAAGAGCTACTCTTTTTTGTTGGAGTTAGGAGAACCACAGCTGGCACTAACTGAACGACAACCAAGAGTTGCCCAAGGAGAGTTTCCACAGAGGAGAGCTGGCCTCCAAGGACAAGCTCTGCTCTTCCTTGCAGATCCTTGTTACTCTTTAAGTCATCACCTGACACCGCTTCACCAAGTGCCTCATATGATCAGCATCAGTCAGTCGGACAACTCATGTTGGTTTCAGAAAAGACACTTCATTTGATCTGGCCAATGAGAGGTGAGTAAATATTTGCACTGGGGGATGGCAGGGAGGGTTTCTGGTAAAGGTTTATCTACTCCTTAAAAAACAGCATTGGATGAGATGTTTCCCATTCCTCTGGATATTGTCAAGCCATGAAATTCTGAAGTTTAAGCTAAGAAAATCAGGCAGAGCGCAGAGATTACAGAAATGGAGAGGAAGAGCTAAAATGCATTGATAATGCACCTGGAGCCCACTTTGCACCTGGACTTCTCATTATATAACACATTTACTAATATTTCAGCCAGTTTTAATAAGAGTTTACGATTACTTGAAGATGAAATCATCCTAAGAAGAAACTCCTTGTGCGTGTGTGCTAAATCGCTTCAGTCGTGTACGACTTTTTGCAACCCTATGGACTGTGCCTGACAGGCTCCTCTGTCCACGGGATTCCCTACACAAGAACACTGGAGTGGGTTGCTATGCCCTCCTCCAGGGGATCTTCCCAGCCCAGGGATTGAACCCGATATCTCTCATGTCTCCTGCATTGGCAGGCAGGTTCTTTACCACTAGTGTCACCTGGAAAGCCCTTTAAAAAAAAACTCCTTGATCCAATGAAATGCTCCAGCTTTGGTTTGCTTATACTCATCCTCTATCCCTGTGCTGGGACAGGGAAATGTGAAGTATTATTGATGAGCTGCTGAAGGTTCAGTATGGTTTTTACCTGAGAGACATAAACTTTGGGGGGAACTAGTCCTCAGGAGGCTCCTACACTTATCTGAGTTTTACCTCCTGGAGCCCTGCTACTATTGCTGGGGACTTCAATACCCCATTATCACAAATGGACAGATCTAGCAGGCAGAAGATAAGTAAGGACATGGTCGAATGCAAAAACATTAATCAACCGGATAGAATAGACATCTACAGATGACTTCATCCAAACAACAGTGAAATACACATTCTTCTCACGTTCACATGTAGAACACTCTCCAAGATAAACCACATTCTGAGCCATTAAACACACATGAACAACTTTAAAACAGTAAAAATTATATGATTTATAATAAAAATTATAAAATAATAAAAATTATACGAATATATATAAACTGATTATATTCTCAGTCCACAATGGAATTAAACTAAAAATCGCTAACAAAAAGATAGCTGGAAAATCCCCGAATACTTGGAACTCAAACAATACACTTCTAAATAACATATAGGGTAAAGAAGTCTCAAGAGAAATTTTAAAATATTGGGTTGGCCAAAAGGTTCCTTCAGGAAAATCCCAAATGAAACTTGCCAATCCAATGTTTTGAACTTAATGAAAATGAAGACATCAAATACTAGTGAGGGTGTGGCACAGTAAGAACTCTCATTTATTGCTAGTGAAAATGTAAAGTGGTGTAGTTTCTTTGGAAGGCAGTTTGGCAGTTTTTTTACAACAATAAATATACTCTTACCACATGATCCAGCAATCATGCTCCTTGGTAGTTACCCAAAGGAGTTGCAAACTTATGTTCATACAAAAACCTGCACACGGATGTTTAAAGCAGTTTTATTTCTAATTGCCAAAACTTAGAAACAACAAAGATTTCCTTCAGTAGATGAATGAGTAAACAAACTGTGGTACATCATAACAACAGAATGTTATTCAGCTCTAAAGTAAATGAGCTATCAAGCCATTAAAGGACACAGAGAAAACTTAAATACATACTACTAAGTGAAAGAAACCAATCTGAGAAGGCTACATGTTGTATGATTCCAAATATATTACATTCTGAAAAGGCAAAACTATAGAGACAGTAAAAATATCAGTGGTTGCCAAGAGTTGGACGAGGGGGGTGATATGAATAGGTGGAGCAAATAGAATTTTCAGGGCAGTGAAAACACTCTGTCTGATGGTGGATCCATGTGATTATAAATGGTCCCTGACTTACCACAGCTCAACCTAATAATTTTTCAACTTTATGATGATGTAAAGCAATACACATTCAGTAGAAACTGTACCAAATTTTGAATTTTGATCTTGTCCTTGTAGCAACACATTACCTGATGCTGGGCAGCAGCAGCGACCACAGCTCCCATTTAGCCACAAGATTGAGAAGGCAAACAGCTGATACACTTACGACATTTCTGTACGTACACGATCATTCAGTTTCTCCCTTTCAGTACAAGATTCAATTAGTTACATGAACTATTCACACTTTATTCTAAAACAGGCTTGGTGTTATATGACTTTGCCCAACAGCAGGCTAATGTCAGTGTTCTGAGCATGTTGAAGGTGGACTAGAACATGACGTTCAGTAGGTGTATTAAAAGTATTTCTGACTTAGAATATTTCCAGCTTACAATGGGTTTATCTGGACATAACCCCGTTGAAAGTCAAGGAAGATTGGAATATATTTGTCCAAACCTATAGAATATACAAGAATGAATCATAAAGTAAACTATGGGCTTTGGGTGATAATAACTTGTCAATGCAGCTAATTAATTATAATAAATATTCCAATCTAATGAGGGATGTTTACAACGGTGAAACTGTTCATGTGTGGGGACAGAAAGTATATGATAAATCTTTGTACCTTCCACTCAATTTTTCTATGAATCTAAAACTGCTCTAAAAAATGAAGTCTGCTTTTTTAAACTAACGATGATGATATAGGTTCTTAATCCCTTATCCATAATTACAAAATCAAAAAAATCTCTAAAAACCAAAAGTTAAAAAAAAAATTTTCTGGGGCACAACCTGACCTGAATTAACATGAGACTGTTTATGAATACACTTTTTATGAATATTCATGAATTTCACTACAGAAATACTAATGTGCTTAATTTGGGGAACTGGAGAAATCATGCAAGATACAGTATATCTCTCTTATTTCTATTTTAAAATCTAAAAAATTTTGAATTCCAAAATACATCTGATGCCAAGCATTTCAAGCAAGGAATTACTGTCCTATAACATAATTGGTATTTACTAGGAGCTATTCTAAGCACTTTATATTTGTTAAATCGTTTCATCTGATTAGTGTAATTATGATGTTACCAAAACTAGGGCATCTTCAAAAGGACATACAGTCCAAAAGTACTTGAAAAAAGAAAATGGCATGTGTACCCCAGTCTTTTGGAGAAATTTGGTCACCCTCTCCATGTTAACTCGGCAGAACTCAATCTCAGGGATCTACCTTTAGAAAAGATGTACTTCATCTGCAAGAAATCCCTTCTTGCAGATGGAGATGTCGACTAAAAAATTAGTCACAACCTGAAAGTAGAGAGTGTTTTATTCAGTGGGAATGTTTAGGACTCCGAGCCCCAGGAAGCAGTCTCTCAGGGGTACTGAGATGCTTGGAGTCTTAAACATTCCCACAGAATAAAACACTCTCTACTTACAGTCAACAGAGACAAGTTTCAGCATCACAGACTCATTGAACATGATTCTGAGCAAACTCCAGGAGATAGTGAGGACAGGGAAGCCTGTCATGCTGCAGTCCATGGAGTCACAAAGAGTCAGACACAACTTAGTGACTGAACAATAACACATTAATTCACTGAAGCTTAAAGAAGAAAGAAAAGAGCTCTTTCAACATAGATCCTATTTTTTTTTTTTTGACAACATCAATTTGTGAAAAGTAAATGTGAATGGAAAAAATGAAGCGAACAAGAATGAAAATCTAAATTATATTTCCATTTACAGTAAAATCATTAGACAAATTGTACTCCACAGTCCTGACCAGTTCCTTCTTCTACAGCAAATATATGAAAATTACTTATGGAAATGAAATGTTTTATCTAATGAGAGGATTTCATTTTTGAAAAGTAAATATTTATTGGTTTCTAAGGAATAAATATTTATTGGTTTCTAAGGATGAATGACTAGGGAAACTATCTTGAATTTATATTGTAATTCCTTTCTTTAGTTATCCACTTCCTGATGTACAGAACTAAATCAAATCAATGGGAAATTTATTTCAAGCTCAGCTTGAACAGTAAAATATCACCAGTAACCTAATACTCCATATTACTTACTATGCCTCCATTATGTAGAAAAGAAAGGCTAAATAGGCCTCAATTAGATGAGATATCATCATATCACATTGATTACAAGCTTGACTTGTACAACACGCATGTCCTCTGATTTCAAGAGCTAAGCAAATGAGCTAAATTAAAAAGCAACAAAAAGATTCGTCACTTCTCTTGCTGACACAATATAAAAAAGCAAAGGCCATTTATCATAGTTGAGTGAAGAGGTGGTATTGTCTTATTCACCTGATTCTTTAAACTTTTTAAAAAGTTCAAGGTGGAATGCATCATTGTCATCTAGACTTTAATAATGATTTATATAAGTAAAACATCTTTTGTCTAGGAATATCAGACTAATTTAAAGGTCGGACACGACTGAGCGGCTGAACTGAACTGAACTTATCCACAGGAGTTATAATTGAGAGATGCAGAATTTTCACTTAACATGTCTAGATGCAATCCCAAAGGAAATGACTGACCCTTTGTCCATTTATTCACTAATTTAGCTCATTTGGTATAAACTTTATCTCCAGGTTCAGTAAAGAATAAGACAAAGTATCTGAATAAGATATGATTCCTGCTTGCCTTCAAAGAACAAAGAGCTTTTAGTCTAATGAAGAAGATAAGGATATTATGCTGTTGACTTCAGTTCTGGAAAATCATGAAGAGTCTTTGGAAAGCAATATTTGACCTGTGATCTTAGTTGGAGTCCCCAGAAGCAGACACTGAGGTGAGGATTTGTGTGCAAGGAAGTACTCTCTGAAGAAAATGTTAAGGAAGAGAGAGAAGTACGACAAAGAAGAAAATAAATCAAGAAGGCTTTAATTTCCGCGAATTCCCAGGAAAGCAGTTTCAGCCTGATTGCACGTGATGTTTCTGGAGTATAAGTTACAGCCTCAGGGCTGTTGTAGCTTAAGGCTAGGGGCTGAATTCTCATCTCTGGATGTGATCGTTTATCAGCTAAGCATCCCCTTAGGGAATCATAAACTCCCAGGCCCTTCCAGTTCTGTGTCTGTGGGCAAAGGTGCTGCAGTGGCCTGAGGACAGTCCTTTGAAGAAGACTGGCAGTGAGGAGGTTGAAAGCAAAAGCACATTAAAGCTGGGGAGGGTGCACAGAAAAGTAAAAGGAGTCTGAGGGCACCCATGCAAGCAATGGCAATGTCCAATGTTAAGATATGCGGGAAACGGTTGAAGAAAACATTTCCTATGTAATTACTAGCAGCCTTGCACTAGTTAGTCACTCAGTCATGTCCAACTCTTTGCAACCCCATGGACTGTAGCCCACCAGGCTCCTCCGTTCATGGAATTCTCCAGGCAAGAATACTGGAGTAGATTACCATTCCCTTCTCCAGAGGATCTTCCCTACCCAGGGACTGAACCCAGGTCTCCTGCATGGCAGGCAGATTCTTCACCATCTGAGTCACCTGAAAGCCCTTATGTAATTACCACCCCCGCCCCCCCCAGAACACATAGGGGATACAGATGCTTTTTCCAGAAAGGTATCTAATGCAGTGATTCAGGTGTTTACTCCGTCATTAGAACTAGAGGACAGCCAGTCTACTAGGCATTCAAGAATGGTTCCCTGTGGGAAAGACCTAGAGGGAAAGGAGCAGAGCCACTATCTTAGCCATGGTCAGGAAGTTGATAAATCAAAACTGCTATTGCAGCTGGGGCCGGAGGAACACATCTCAGCTGTGATCTAGGGAAGTGCTGCTGCATCCCAGGGTTCTGGAGCCCCATTGCACTTGCTGGAGCCTCCCCAGCAAAATACACGAATAAATGAACCAATCAAGCAATCAGTGAAAGTGGTTTTGCTGATTTTTTTAAATCACAAAAATGTTATATTTTATAGGATTTCTATTCAAAATCAAATAGTGAAAAAATAATGAACAATAAAATATATAATTCTAGTTGAGCTATTTCCAATCCTAAAAGATGATGCTACTAAAGTGCTGCACTCATTATGCCAGCAAAATTTGAAAACTCAGCAGTGGCCGTTAATCCCAGAGAAAGGCAATGCCACAGAATGTTCAAACTACCACACAATTGCACCCTTTGCACATGCCAGCAAAGTTATGCTCAAAATCCTTCAAGCTAGACTTCAACAGTACGTGAACTGAGAACTTCCAGATATACGAGCTGGGTTTAGAAGAGGTAGAGGAACTAGAGATCAAATTGCCAGCATCTGCTGGATCATAGAAAAAGTAAGGAGATTCCGGAAAAACATCTACTTCTGCTTCACTGACTACACTAAAGACTTTGGCTGTGTGGATCACAACAAACTGTGGAAATTTCTTAAAATGATGGAAATCCCAAAGTACCTCACCTGTCTTCTGAGAAGCCTGTATGCAGGTCAAGAAGCAACAGTTAGAACCAGACATGGAAAAACAGACTGGTTCCAAATTGGGAAAGGAGTATGTCAAGGCTGTATACTGCTACTTTGCTTATTTAAGTTCTATGCAGAATACATCATGAAAAATGCCAGGCTGGATAAAGCACAAGCTAGAATCAGATTTGCCAGGAGAAACATCAACAACCTCAGATATGCAGATGATACCACTCTAATGGCAGAAAATGAATAGGAACTAAAGAGCCTCTTGATGAAAGTGAAATAGGAGAGTGAAGAAGCTGGCTTAAAACTCAATATTCAAAAAACTAAGATCATGGCATCCTGTCCCATCCCTTCATGGCAAGTAAATGGGGAAAAGGTGGAAACAGTGACAGATTTTATTTTCTTGGGTTCTAAAATCACTGCAGATGGTGGCCGCAGCCATGAAATTAAAAGACGCTTGCTCCTTGGAAGAAAATCTATGACAAACCTAGACAGAGTATTAAAAAGCAGAGACATTACTTTGCCGACAAAGCTCCATATAGTCAAAGTTACAGTTTTTCCAGTAGTCATGTACGGATGTAGAGTTGGACCATAAAGAAGGCTGAGCACCAAAGAATTGATGCTTTCGAATTGGAGTGCTGGAGAAGAATCTTGAGAGTCCCTTGGACTGCAAAGAGATCAAACCAGTCAATCCTAAAGGAAAGCAACCCTGAATATCATTGAAAGGACTGATGCTGAAGCTCCAGTACTTTGACCACCTGATACAAAAAACCTCACTGGAGAAGATTCTGATGCTGGGAAATATTGAGGGCATGAGGAGAAGGGGACAACAGAGATGGTTGGATGGCTTCACTGACTCAATGGACATGAGTCTGAGCAAACTCTGGGAGACAGTGAAGGACAGGGAAGCTTGGCATGCTACAGTCCATGGGGTCATCAAGAGTCGGACACAACTTAGTGATTGAACAACAACAAAAATACAGAAACATACTTTGTTCTATGTGTAAAGTAAATAAGTATCTTTGATAACAGTCTTCTATCTTTTTAAAATCTCCTTTACCTATTTCTCTCACCTCTCATCCTCCAACTCTGGCAACGACCAATCTCTTTTCTGCATCTATGAGTTTGGGTTTTGTTTTTTTTTTAAGAATACACATATATGAAAGCTCATATGGCATTTGTTTTTCTTTGTCTGATTTTTTCCTTAGCATAATGCCCTCAAGCTTCATCCATGTTGTTGCAAATGACAAGATTTCATTCATTTTTTTGGACTGAATAATATTTCAGTGTGTGTGTGTATATATACACACACACACAAAATATGTATATATACTCACACACACACATATGTACCACATCTTCTTGATCTATTCATCCATCAGTGGATATTTAGGTTGCTTCCATATCTTGGCTATTATAAATAATGCTCCAGTGAATATGGGGATGCAGGTATCTTTTCAAGTTAGTGTTTTCATTTCCTTGGGATAAATACTCAGAAGTAAAATTAATGAATCACATAGTGGTTCTTTTTTTAGTTTTTTGAGGAACTTCCACATGGTCTTCTGTAATAGCTGTATCAATTTACATTCTCATGCACTGGAGTTTCCCTTTTCTCTATGTCTTTGCTAACACTTACTATTTCTTGTCTTTTTGTTAGTAGCTATTCCAACATATATGAGGTGATATCCTATCGTGGTTTTGATTTGCATTTCCCTGCTAACTAATGATATTTAGCATCCAAAGAATAACAAGGAGAGATAAGAAAGCCTTCCTCAGTGATCAGTGCAAAGAAATAGAGGAAAACAACAGATTGGGAAAGACTAGAGATCTCTTCAAGAAAATTAGAGATACCAAAGGAACATTTCATGCAAAGATAGGCTCGATAAAAGACAGAAATGGCATGGACCTAACAGAAGCAGAAGATATTAAGAAGAGGTGGCAAGAATACACAGAAGAACTGTACAAAAAAGATCTTCACGACCCAGATAATCATGATGGTGTGATCACTCACCTAGAGCCAGACATCCTGGAATGTGAAGTCAAGTGGGCCTTAGAAAGCATCACTACGAACAAAGCTAGTGGAGGTGATGGAATTCCAGTTGAGCTATTTCAAATCCTCAAAGGTGATGCTGTGAAAGTGCTGCACTCGATATGCCAGCAAATTTGGAAAACTCAGCAGTGGCCACAGGACTAGACCAGTTTTTGTTCCAATCCCAAAGAAAGGCAATGCCAAAGAATGCTCAAACTACCGCACAATTGCTCTCATCTCACATGCTAGTAAAGTAACGCTCAAAATTCTCCAAGCCAGGCTTCAGCAATACGTGAACCGTGAACTTCCAGATGTTCAAGCTGATTTTAGAAAAGGCAGAGGAACCAGAGATCAAATTGCCAACATCTGCTGGATCATCGAAAAAGCAAGAGAGTTCCAGAAAAACATCTATTTCTGCTTTATTGACTATGCCAAAGCCTTTGACTGTGTGGATCACAATAAACTATGGAAAATTCTGAAAGAGATGGGAATACCAGACCATCTGACCTGTCTCTTGAGAAACCTGTATGCAGGTCAGGAAGCAACAGTTAGAACTGGACATGGAACAATAGACTGGTTCCAAATAGGAAAAGGAGTCCATCAAGGCTGTATATTGTCACCCTGCTTATTTAACTTAGATGCAGAGTACATTATGAGAAACGCTGGGCTGGAAGAAACACAAGCTGGAATCAAGATTGTCGGGAGAAATATCAATAACCTCAGATATGCGGATGACACTACCCTTATGGCAGAAAGTGAAGAAGAACTAAAGAGCCTCTTGATGAAGGTGAAGGAGGAGAGTGAAAAAGTTGGCTTAAAGCTCAACGTTCAGAAAACTAAGATCATGGCATCTGGTCCCATCACTCCATGGGAAATAGATGGGGAAACAGTGGAAACAGTGTCAGACTTTATTTTTTTGGGCTCCAGAATCACTGCTGATGGTGACTGCAGCCATGAAATTAAAAGACGCTTACTCCTTGGAAGGAAGGTTATGGCCAACCTAGATAGCATATGTAAAAGCAGAGACATTACTTTGCCAACAAAAGTCCGTCTAGTCAAGGCTATGGTTTTTCCAGTGGTCATGTATGGATGTGAGAGTTGGACAGTGAAGAAAGCTGAGCGCCGAAGAATTGATGCTTTTGAACTGTGGTGTTGGAGAAGACTCTTGAGAGTCCCTTGGACTGCAAGGAGATCCAATCAATCCATCCTAAAGGAGATCAATCCTGGGTGTTCATTGGAAGGTCTGATGTTGAAGCTGAAACTCCAATACTTTGGCCACCTCATGCGAAGGGTTGACTCATTGGAAAAGACCCTAATGCTGGGTAGGATTGGGGGCGGGAGGAGAAGGGGACGACAGAGGATGAGATGGTTGGATGGCATCACCGACTCGATGGACATGGGTTTGGGTAGACTCCGGGAGTTGGTGATGGACAGAGAGGCCTGGCGTGCTGCAATTCATGGGGTCGCAAAGAGTCGGACACGACTGAGTGACTAACTAACTAACTAACATGTACCTGTTGGCTATCTGTATGTCTTCTTTGGAAAAATGTCTATTCAGATCTTCTGTCCATTTTTAAATTAGATTGTGCTTTTGCTTTTGAGTAGTGTGAGTTCTTTGTATATTAACCCCATATCAGATATATGATTTGCAATTATTTTCTTCCATTCAGTAGGTTTCCTTTCATTGTTTTGATTGCTTGCTTTGCTATGCAGAAGCTTTTCAGTTTGATATAGCCCCACTTTTTTATTTTTGCTTTTGTTGCTTTGGGTGTCAGATATGAAAAGATCATCACCAAAGAGCTTACTGCCTATTCTTCCTTCTAGGATTTTTATGGTTTCAGCTTCTTTTGTTTCTAAGTGCTCTAAGAATATAGTTCTGAATGTATCATGGAATCCTCCTTGTAGAATGTACATGTCTTTCATGGTCTTCCTCATAGTAGTTGGATTGTGTGTTGATTGCATGCATATTCAGTCATGCCCAACTCCTTACGACCCCATGGACAGTAGTCCACCAGGCTCCTCTGTCCATGAAATTTTCCTAGCAAGAATACTGGAGTAGGTTGCCATTTCCTCCTCCAGGGGATCTTCTCGACCTAGGGATCGAGCCTGCATCTGCTGCATTGTAAGGCAGGTTCTTTACTACCAGTTTTTCTCAGCTTATGTTTCTCAAACTTAGTCCATAGGGATGTTCCTAGAAGCTTATGTTAAAAGTGTAATGGTAACTATTTCAATACTTACCTATAGCAAGCAATCAATAAAATGTGCATTTCTTTACATTTAAAACTGTATGGTTGGCTGATGCATGTTGATGTATGGCAGAAACCAACACGATATTGTAATTATCCTTCAATTAAAAATAAATTCACAAATTTTTATGTTTACAGCTTATAAAAGAAAAAAACTTTTTAGAAAGCTGTACAGTTTAAGAGCTTCCAAATATATATGTAGTATCATGTGTAGCAATCAGTGGCAATCAGATGAGTAAATTTATCATTCAGCTGAGCACTGCTCACCACAAGAAAAGTTTTGAGTGCCAGGGGTGGTCTTCAGTTCCACCACTAGAATATGCTTCCAGGGTCTCTCCAGTTCAATGCTAGCTTCAAATTAGCTGCCTCTAAAACATCCATATGAAGGATTATATTCATGAGAAGGTAGTGGAAGTGAAAACATTGTTAGAATTCTAGGAATATTATTTTATAACTATATCTTCTTCCAGATTGGGTTTAAATGACATACCATGTCATGTTGTTTAGATCATATTTTTTTCCCACTTACATGCAGGTTTTCTTCAATAGATACCTACTACAGTCCTACACAGTCCTCAGATATGGAACCTTGGAACCTTGGTAGATCATTTTTTTAAATGCTTTTAAAATTTTTATTTTCATGAATAAATTGTATATTATTTTAAATTTCTTTCTATTAAACAAACAGATGCCAAATTGACTCCAGTTAGGTAGGTCTAAATAGTATATTTTAATTAAATTTCACTATAAGAAATTCATCTGTGAACTTGTTTTGTTTTTATTGAAATTATACACACACACAATAGAAACTTAAAAACCAAAAAATACCCAGAAAAAAATGCACCAAAATCCCATTATCTATAAATAACCACAAGCAACATTTCAGTGAATATCTTTCTAATGAGAAGGAGATAATTTTATATTAATGGAGTCACGCTTAGAGCAGTTTTTACCTTTTTTCACTCAACACTATGTCACAAACTTCTCTCCATGTCAATAAATAGTAAATCAAGTTTAATGACTTAAGAATAGTATTGTATTTATGTGCAGTAATTTATGTAATCAGACCCCTATTGATAGATGTCTAGGATGTTTCCAATTTTTATATATTAAAAACAGATTTATAAGAAACATTCACGTGCCTACATCTTTCTATTCTTATATGTCCTCAGGGCAAAAGCCTACAAGTGGGAATACTTAGTCAGAGTCTGATTTTTATGAGTTGCTAAACTGCATTCCAGAAGGCACCATGGATTTATCGCATCCTTCCTTCCATTCAACACATAAGCCTAAGTGTGACTTTTTTTAAAAAAGCAACTTTAGTCCTTGAGGAATCGAGAGACATTTTCTTTATTTTCTCTAAGGCACTGCTCATTAAAATATGAGTGTCTCTAAAAACTAAAATTAATAATTACCATGAAATTTGTTCTCAGTAAGTAAGTTTTAATTTTATGACAGCTGTAAGATGATATATTCAGGTTTGAAAAAAAATAAAATGAGTTGCTTTCCCCACCAGCATTTAAAACTCTCGTTGTGTATTATAGAAAAGATTTGAAATATATTCACTCTGAGACTATCCATTTTTCTGTTATTAAAGCAGCTGAGAAATGAATGTAAAATATAGTCATTAATTTTAGAAAAACATGCAAATCACCAGTCATTATTATTCAGGACAAAAACTATTTTATTAAAGTAAAGAATAGGGAAGGAATTACCATTTTTAGTGACAAAACTTATAGTGATCCTGTCATCCCATTCATGTTTGGGAAAGGAGTTTTGCTGTGCTTAAATAAAGACTCTGAAATTTAATAATTCATACATGTAAGAAAGACTAGTTCCAGCACCTGAAATGAGGAAGATCTTACTTGAGGGAAGAAGAAATAAGAAAACTTTATTTGCCCTCTAGATGTGAAAGATAAATCTGTCTTCCATTTATATGACTGACTGAGGTAAATTCAATGATTGCTCATCACCTCTGGACATCTACTATTCAATGTCTACCAGCTCTGGTATCTGGTGTGTCTGGGGATCCACATTGTCTATGGAAACAGCACAGTCAAGGCTGGTGAGGCCTGCAACATCTCTACTATTTTTAAAGGCCAAGAGTGAACATGTGTACTAATAAGTATGTACGGTTCATAGGAAGACTGCTGCTTTGGGAGAATAATTTTGTAAAGAGGCATGAGAGCCCTTAATCTATTTTCCTTTACATGAAAAATTCATAAGTACTTCCCATCTCTCTTTGCCCTGTTTATACATGGTTTATGCAACATTTTCACTCTATTTTCCCATTTGAATTAAATCTCTATTATCATTCATTTATGTATCATTTCATCCTATATTATTGAAAACCTACTATAGGTTAGAAATGGTTACAAGCATTGAAAAAATAGCAGTCAATATAACAAATTCTCTTTCCTAAAGAAGCTTAAATTCTAGTTGGAGAGACGAACAATAATCAAATGAGTAAATAAATATGTGGTGATCCTTGTTTCTCATGGAAAGATAGAGTGGGTAAGGGGATAGAAAATAACATGCAGGGGTGACAGGGAACAGTACGTCAGATACCATGGTCAAGGTGAGCCTCTCTGAAGAAGTGACCTTGAGCAGAGGCCAAGGAAATGAGGAGTGAGCCATGCCTGTGTATGAAGAGTAACATTCCAGGCAAAGGAGACAGGAGGTGAGATGAGACACTGTAGAAGAGTTTTCAAAGAATTACTGACTGCACTCTAGAGGGGCCATTGACTGATATAAGGATTATTGAAAAAGAAGAAAAGATCACTGGATGAGCAGGAGTGAAAGAAGAAATCGAGGGTTTGCTGTTAGGAGTGTTGAATTTGAGACATCCAAGTGAAGATGTCAAGTAGGCCATTTGATATGCACTGTATGAAGTCTGGAAGAGATATCTAAAGACACATATCATAAAATGAATCATACTATCTCAGGATTAGAGGGATCCTTTAAATATTACCTTCCCTAGTGGCTCAGACGGTAAAGCATCTGCTTGCCATGCAGGAGAACTGGGTTCGATTCTTGGATCAGGAAGATCTCCTGGAGAAGGGAATGGCAACCCACTCCAGTATTCTTGCCTGGAGAATCCCATGGACAGAGGAGCCTGGTGGGCTATAGTCCATGGGGTTGCAAAGAGTCAGACATGACTAAGTAACTAACATTTAAGTATTATCTATCCCATACACCTATCAGATGCTTGAATCTCTCTATAATATTTCTATCCATTGATTGTACAGTCTAACTCAAGGCTTTCCAGAAATGGGTAATTCGTTCTCCCCATGACCATGAGGCAGCCCACTCCATGCCAAGACCATTCTGACCAGCAGAAAATTCTTCTTGACAGTAATAAAAAATCAGTCTCTCTGTAAATTCTACCCACCAGTCCTAGCCCCATCCCTTTGATTCCTACAAAAAGTGTCTATGCGAAGTAGTATCCAGAAAAACATAGAGAAAGGACTTTCAACTCCTTGTGAGAAAGAACTATTCAACTTTTACAGCTAGTTCTAAATTTAGATATGGCATTTCATAAGGGGATAAAGTTATAGCATGTGATAATTTAGGGAGAAGTTGGGATATAGATTCCAAGAATTCCTGCACAACTGATTTCTGAGATCCTTTCTGAGGTTAATGTTCTAACTCTGATAAATTATCTGTTTACAGCATGTCAAGTCAATATATCATAACCTATATTTCATGTTGGTTTGGGAGTATGGATCGCTGTCTATGAAAGTATTGCATAACTGCTCAACAAACCTCAACTCCATCTGTTGAACCCTATTTTTATCATTGACATATTTCGAAGTCAGAAATATTATCAGCAGTCTGGTCCCCTCTTAGAGACATAATCTTTTTAGGAGCTGTGTTCCAGCAATAGACAACTGCAGGGAGGGATAAATTCTCCAGCTGGGCTCCTATTTCAAAGTGGTCATTTTCACAGAAAGTAGGGAGAAGGATTCAGCCTCCTTTGGGGGCACCTTAGGGCCCTTCAAGGGTTAACCTAAATCAAAAATAAACACACTTCAAATTGGACAAAAGTAAAAACATATAGCAAGTTAGACCTTGTACATTTGCCCTGACCTACTTTAGTTTTATCTCTAAGTTTAAACCTCAGGAGGTTTATGGTTCCTGTTCCATAAATTTAACAATCAGTGGGAATAAAGTGTGAGAATTTCTGTATTTATCCAGAGTTTTGAAAGGTCGCCAAACTCAGAAATTGGAATTCTATTTCAAAAGTAATGAAGTAATAGACTTCAAATAAATGCTCCAAGCTGCTCATTTTCACAGTACTGTGAAATGCCTCCATTCATTTATTTATTCAGCAAACATTTCTAGAGTTTACTGTGAGTCGTTACAGGGCCAGGTACTGAGAAATTCATTCTCTACCTCTTTGAAGGAAAAACAGGCTACAGAATAGAAAGAGAGTGTTTTTAAAAAAAAAATGGAAAGAAACTGTTGGCCCGATAATTACTGGCTATCAGCTTGGAACCATAAAAAGATGATTTCAGTAACTAACCTATGCAAGACAACCGTGGGAACAGAATACATTATTATGAAATTATTTTTCTGTTACTCCTCTAACAAATGAAGGGTGAGTAAACTCTTCCCAGTGGTTTATGTTCTGAAATATGCCGAGAGTTCTTTTTTCTAATGTCAACTTTTTACGCAACACTCACAAGGCACCTGTTGAACTCATTATCTAAAAATGTAAATAAGTATTTACACACACTTGCATCACTACATTTTATTCTGGACTCATAAAACACTCAGTTGGAGAAGTACTTAGAGAGGTGATAAAATCATTTCACTTTCATTTTATATCTGCATATAATTTCTTCCTCTTTAAGTATAATTTTCACTGCTAATATGGGGATGGGAGAGAAGGCTTATGGGAATCCTAAGGAAATATTGCTCTCACAGATTTGAAAGCACAGCAACTGTTGAAACAGAATTCCTCACCCACTGTACCACCTGAAATCTACAAGGCCTGGAGGGACTTCACGCTGAGTCACAACCCCTTTGGCTAATCAGAATTTCATGTGGCCCCAATAAACCACACCGCTGCTCTGTGTGGAGGTAACTTGAGGTTTTTAAACTAACTCTTTCTGATAGAAAGAGCTAGGATTTGTTTATCATCTTTATTTTTATCCACAGAGAAAATAGACACAATGAAAGACAATACAAAGAATTTAAAGGAGGGTTTTGTTTATCCCAGTACTTCAAAAGAGGAACCTGAAAAAAAACGATTTCAAAGGCATCCTTGCCAGAAAGTTCACCTCTGTCCAGAAGGCAGAGGGAACAGGGCCTCTGTGTTGATCCTTCCCAAAATATACTCTCCCATCGACAGAATCCCCATGAGGCCAGAGACTGAATTATTCTTCACTGGCCCCCAACACACCCAACCCACAAAGGGAAGAGGAAGGAATATTAATAATAGCTTTCTGGATTTGGATTTTCATCTTTATTTTTTAGAGCACCAGAACACTTTCTTCAAAAGAAATCACACCAGGGAGTCCAAAATAAAAACAAACAAAATGACAAAAGTAAAGGTGTTTTCTTCAAATGGTTCTATGAAGACCTACAAGACCTTTTAGAACTAACATCCAAAAAAGATGTCCTTTTCATAGTAGGGGACTGGAATGCAAAAGTAGCACGTCAAGAAACACGTTAAGAAGAGGTGGCAGGAATACACAGAAGAACTGTACAAAAAAAGATCTTCATGACCCAGATAATCACGATGGTGTGATCACTCACCTACAGCCAGACATCCTGGAATGTGAAGTCAAGTGGACCTTAGGAAGCATCACTACGAATAAAGCTAGTGGAGGTGATGGAATTCCAGCTGAGCTATTTCAAATCCTAAAGGATGATGCTGTGAAAGTGCTGTACTCAATATGCCAGCAAATTTGGAAAACTCAGCAGTGGCCACAGGACTGGAAAAGGTCAGTTTTCATTCCAATCCCAAAGAAAGGCAATGCCAAAGAATGCTCAAACTACCGCACAATCGCACTCTTCTCACACACTAGCAAATTAATGCTCAAAATTCTCCAAGCCAGGCTTCAGCAATATGTGAACCGTGAACTTCCAGATGTTCAAGCTGGTTTTAGAAAAGGCAGAGGAACCAGAGATCAAATTGCCAACATCTGCTGGATCATCGAAAAAGCAAGAGAGTTCCAGAAAAGCATCTACTTCTGCTTTATTGACTATGCCAAAGCCTTTGATTGTGTGGATCACAATAAACTGTGGAAAGTTCTGAAAGAGATGGGAATACCAGACCACCTGACCTGCCTCTTGAGAAACCTGTATGCAGGTCAGGAAGCAACAGTTAGAACTGGACATGGAACAACAGACTGGTTCCAAATAGGAAAAGGAGTATGTCAAGGCTGTATATTGTCACCCTGTCTATTTAACTTATATGCAGAGTACATTATGAGAAACCCTGGACTGGAGGAAGCACAAGCTGGGATCAAGATTGCTGGGAGAAATATCAATAACCTCAGATATGCCGATGACACCACCCTTATGGCAGAAAGTGAAGAAGAACTAAAGAGCCTCTTGATGAAAGTGAAAGAGGAGAGTGAAAAAGTTGGCTTAAAGCTCAACATTCAGAAAACTAAGATCATGGCATCCGGTCCCATCACTTCATGGCAAATAGATGGGGAAACAGTGGAAACAGTGGCTGACTTTATGTTTTGGGGCTCCAAGATCAATGCAGATGGTGATTGCAGCCAAGAAATTAAAAGATGCTTACTCCTTGGAAGGAAAGTCATGACCAACCTAGACAGCATATTCAAAAGCAGAGATATTACTTTGTCAACAAAGGTCCGTCTAGTCAAGGGTGTGATTTTTCCAGTAGTCATGTGTGGATGTGAGAGTTGGACTATAAAGAAAGCTGAGCGCTGAAGAACTGATGCTTTTGAACTGTGGTGTTGGAGAAGACTCTTGAGAGTCCCTTGGACTGCAAGGAGATCCAACCAGTCCATACTAAAGGAGATCAGCCCTGGGTGTTCATTGGAAGGACTGATGCTGAAGCTGAAACTCCAATACTTTGGCCACCTCATGTGAAGAGCTGACTCATTGGAAAAGACCTTGATGCTGGGAAAGATTGAGAGCAGGAGGAGAAGGGGACAACAGAGGATGAGATGGTTGGATGGCATCACCGACTCAATGGACATGAGTTTGGGTGGACTCCGGGAGTTGGTGATGGACAGGTAGGCCTGGCGTGACGTGGTCATGCGGTCGCAAAGCGTCGGACATGACTGAGCAACTGAACTAAACTGAAAGGTGTTTTCACTTTACTTTGGCAGTGGTTGGGGGGAGTGTTGCTAAGAGGGAGAGCCTAAGGAGCTGATTTCACGTTTGTTCCTATTCTAACCATTAATCATCTCTTAATGAATTGTCATCATTTTTTTCATTTAGATCATACAGACAGGCAAGCTTTTCTGCATTTTGCTACATGTGACATCAAATCTAACCACTACCTCGTTAGTTCTGATCCTGATTTTAGCCCAGAGCCTGACAGATGCATCCCGATTCAGTGAGTGAAAACTGAAGAAATTATAGTTCTATTTTTAAAAATAAAAATTATATGAATACACTGGGCTTAAAGTGACAAAATGGTGGGAGAGAGAGCTCTTTCCCACTTGAACCCAACATCATGAGGTGATTCTAGAGCCATTAAGTTCATGACTTCTGGAATCATAGTTCAGTTCAGTCGCTCAGTTGTATCCAACTCTTTGCAACTCCATGAACCGCAGCAAGCCAGGACTCCCTGTCTGTCACCAACTCCCGGAGTCCACCCAAACTCATGTCCATTGAGTCGGTAATGCCATCCAACCATCTCATCCTCTGTCGTCCCCTTTTCCTCCTGCCCCCAATCCTACCCAGCATTAGGGTCTTTTCCAATGAGTCAGCTCTTCACATGAGGTGGCCAAAGTATTGGAGTTTCAGCTTCAACATCAGTCCTTCCAATGAATACCTAGGACTGATCTCCTTTACGATGGACTGGTTGGATCTTCTTGCAGTCCAAGGGACTCTCAAGAGTCTTCTCCAACACCACAGTTCAAAAGCATCAATTCTTCAGTGCTAAGCTTTCTTTATAGTCCAACTCTCACATCCACACATGACTACTGGAAAAACCATAGCCTTGACTAGATGGACCTTTGTTGACAAAGTAATGTCTCTGCTTCTTAATATGCTGTCTAGGTTGGTCATAACTTTCCTCCAAGGAGTAAGCATCTTTTAATTTCATGGCTGCAATCACCATCTGCAGTGATTTTGGAGCTCCAAAAAATAAAGTCTGACACTGTTTCCACTGTTTCCCCATCTATTTCCCATGAAGTGATGGGACCGGATGCCATGATCTTAGTTTTCTGAATGTTGAGCTTTAAGCCAACTTTTTCACTCTCCTCTTTCACTTTCATCAAGAGGCTCTTTAGTTCTTCTTCATGTTCTGCCATAAGGGTGGTGTCATAACAGCTTGGTTAAAATCCAGTCTCTATATTTGTTACTTGTATAAACCAGTTAACCCTTTCAAAGTCTCTGTCATGACCACCTATAAAATGTTGATAATTATAGTGCCCACCTCACAAAGCTGTTATGAGTATTAAGTGAACAAAGTTCTTAGCACATAGTAAGTGCTCAGTGAATAGTAGTTACTACTATTTGTGAGCAGAAATGCTGTACTCTACCCTATTGGGATGGTACCAGCTCAAGCTCAAGCACAGCAAACTGGTGTGAGGCTGGCTTGAGTGAATAACAGTCAACTTTGGCACGCAGAGTCCAGTTACCAACACTCTGGCAGCCATGCAGCCTACCACCCACCATCAGACCAGACCCTCCTGTTCTCACAGCAGTAGGATGCAGTACCTGTTGGTGGTGGCTTGGTGGTGGACTCTAGTGGTAGAGAAGAACCCCTTCACAGAATTTGGAGGGTGCTAGAGGCTCTTTCCTCAGGCAAGGCAAGGTCCCTAAGACAGTCAAGAGTTCAAAGAACAAGATAACTGATGTGGCTACTATGGAGTGAACTAGGGAATACAGAAGCAGGTGAAGAAGGGAAGAAGAGGACCAGATCATCAGAGGTCTTACAGACTATTCTACAACTTTTTCATCTGAATGAGAGGGAAAGCCATTGCAAGAATCTGAGAATTGAAAAATCATCAGTTTGGTGTAAATAAATGTCTTAGAAAAGACTCTGAACCAAGTGGTCCATCAGTTCTAAGAGACTAAGTATCCATATAAGGCCAAATGAACTGGATGTGCTTTGATCTCAGTAGTCAAGCAAATGACACACAGGTTGTATATTATGACCTCCAAGTGGATTTTGCAAGGATCTAATAGCATCCAAATTGATTGTAGAAATCATTTGAATTATCTGGAAAACTGTCAAATGTCCTTTAGATGCTGTGTTTCTACAGCATTGAACTGTACAGGTCAAGTATAACAACCACAAAGTCTGAACCTGAAATCTGAAGTAACTGGAAGTTGGTGTTTGTGCCATCCACAGGTCACTGAAAGTGCTAATCCAAATCTGATGAAACCAGAGGTAAAAAGGAGCCTAGAAATATCAGGAAACACTCAGTGACAACCACTCCCAAGCCAGAGATTGTGTATACATATCTCAAATTTACAACAGACTCAACCCTCTAAAAGAAGGGTTCCTTCCCCACAGCCAACATCTGCTGAATGGGTTTTATTTTATTTTTAATGTAATGTGTCAGCATTTCCTACTCTCTGGATCTAAAGCCAATGCTATCAATCATCTTTGAGGCTGGCTCTGTCATAAACACCCCCAATGAACTGAGGTAATATTTTCCAAGAACCTGCAGTTACATGCCCCTTTACTCTTTACTCTCTGTTGTAGAAATCTGTTCCAATATCTGGTCACCCCACCCAAGAGACGAGCTACAGAGTAAATGCCCAGACAAGGATTAACATATGTGACACATTCATGGCACCTCGTATGTTGCAACATCAAGTGAAACTTCTATAAAATTTCTTATTTTAGGGAGCAGGTTCCCACTGCTACCTATCTTATACATTGTTTGTTGGTTTAGTATTTCATTATAAGTTCTATAAATACAGTTAAATATTAATATCTATGTCCTAATTTTGTAGTGAGAGAAAATCAATTAAAATCTTTTCACTTGACAAAAATTTGTTACTTGAGATCAGGGCTTCACTTTTATTATGGCATTAGGTGATTTCTCATTATACTTTCTCAGTCTTCTGTGTCTTCTAAACTTACCATGATCTATGTATTAAATTATTTCCTTTTGTAATTAGAAAATATAAATACAGTTTATTAAAAAAAAAAAAAAGTAAAGCCATTCAAAAAAAAAAGAAGTTCTTACTTTAATTAGAATGTTGTGTTATTTCCTGATCGTGGTCCCTAACCAGTAACAATGTGATTCGTGAACCTATATTTTAAAAAACTGAACCTTCAATATTATCCTATTATCTTCACAGATGAGGAAATTGAAGTCTAAAGAGGGTAAGTGGCTTTTCCTCCTAAGTCTCAAAGCAAGTGAGTTGCAAAGCCACAACTATAGCTCATGATCCATGACCCTTAACTCAGTGTTTCTTCCACTTCATGCTGCTTTCACTTAAGCTAAGTTAGTTAAGCTTCTATGGTAGCAAGCAACAGAAACTATCTTGG
Source organism: Giraffa tippelskirchi (assembly GCF_054371585.1). NCBI lineage: Eukaryota > Metazoa > Chordata > Mammalia > Artiodactyla > Giraffidae > Giraffa > Giraffa tippelskirchi. The sequence goes on along the minus strand of NC_137278.1, from coordinate 109,019,020 downwards.
CAAACATAAACACAAAGGGAAGGATTAATTAAAAGGATACGGGGGAGCCACAAACTGGAAGAAAGAGATGATAAAACAGTCTTGAAGTGAATGAAACCAAGTGACTCCAGAAGGTCTTTGCAGTTGAAACTGCTGTCAACTGTGCCCAGATTGTACCATTGGCACCAACAATCTCTTCCAACCTGGCATAATTCTACTCAAGACTTAAACCTGCATGAAACTCTGATACTATCATAGGCCTACATCTACTAGGTAGTTCCTGAATGATAAGGAAAAAGGATTCAATAGAAGGAGCCTCCAGAAATCACCTCAGAGTCCATAATGGCATAGCAAATATCTGCTTTTAGCACCAGTCCAAAACACAATGGAGTGAATTAATTTCCCTAAATACAATCAGTGTGTAAGTGGGAAGAGGTATTGGTGCTGAGTGGTCAATAACTGATAAATGTCACTGCAAGATGAAATAATACGTGAGATTTTGTACAACTTGAAAAGGAAACTTAATTTTAGAAAGCAGAGATCACCTATAAAATTAGGTAGTTGAGCACAGTATTTTTCTAAGTTGATAAAATTCTTTATCAATTCAAGAAGTGACATGAATAGTTATGATTTATTGGATGATACTGTTGATTTAGAAACATTCTGAGAACAAACTCAATTTCCATAGATTGTGGGCATGAAAGGGAAAAAGTACTGATAAATTTATAGCATCCATTAACTATTTCAATTACTGAAGAGAATGAAGTCATCCTTAACACCACAAGACAGTAACTGTTTCAATGATTAATTTATGAAATTAATAATAGATGGCAATCTAGAAGTGAGTATACATGGGGCTATAATTGTGGAGTTATTCCATAAGACAAGTGGATTTGCTCTCAGTAGCCAAGATATTTGTTTAATTGGTAAAAATAACATTAATAAAATATCACTATAAGGGAATTCAGTAAATATTTATTGGGTCCCTACTTTATATTATAGACACTAATACAATTTTAAATAAATTCTAATCCTTGCCCTCAAAAATATTGTACACTTTTGGTGAAGGCACACACACACCACACACAAAGACAGAAATGAATTTTACCACTTTCAAGGGTAACTGAGAGTTCACTTTCCAGCTGCAGCCACCACTGACCGCTTGGGCAGTGATGGTCACAGCCTCCACTGTAGCGTTTCCAAGGGTCCTGGGATTTTTGAGATGCTGGTTAGCCCTCTTGGACCAGTTGATTGGGTACTGGCAAAATTTTGTGCAGATGGATATCTTCTGTCAGATAATCACTAGGTGGTGTGCTGATTGCTGACTATTGGAGGGGACAGCTTCTTCCTCATCTCTGATTTTCCTTTACTGCAGCACAACTACCATAACTCTGCTGGCTCTCCAGCCCAATTTTGTAGGAAAGGTAATTATAGGCATTTCTGTATCTGATAAATTGGGGAAGAACATACTGGGCATGCCATACCATCTCCCTTTTTCCTCTCGAGAGCAAACCTGCTTACCAAGATGAGTAGTGGGAGCTTCCAATAACCTCATGGGATACCCCTCATCTCCCAGAGCAAGAGCCTGCCCTTCCTCTAGCACTGCCAGTGAGGAGAGAAGGTACGTCTACCTCACCTAGGTTTCTATAACCCATATTCTACATCTTCAACCTAGGACTGATCAATAATAAGGGTGATACTGTGGTTCTTGTTTGTCACTTCTTGGTTTTATTTCTGACTCCGTTCAGAACTCAGGCACATCCTACCATCCCAGATCCCACCTGTCTGCTTCTCTCCAGGTTATAGTCCCTCCATCTCCATCTTATGCTATGACCAAACTTGACAGCATATTAAAAATCAGAGACATTGCTTTGCCGACAAAGGGCCATATAATCAAAGCTATGGTTTTTCCAGTAGTCATATATGGATGTGAGAGTTGGACTATAAAGAAAGCTGAGCACCAAAGAATTGATGCTTTTGAACTGTGGTGTTGGAGAAGACTCTTGAGAGTCCCTTGGACTGCAAGGAGATCCAACCAGTCCATCCTAAAGGAGATCAGTCCTGCGTGTTCACTGAAAGGACTGATGTTGAAGCTGAAACTCCAATATTTTGGCCACCTGATGTGAAGAGCTGACTCACTGGAAAAGACCCTGATGCTGGGAAGGATTGGGGGCAGGAGGAGAAGGGAACGACAGAGGATGAGATGGCTGGATGGCATCACTGACTCAATGGACATGGGTTTGGGTGGACTCAGGGAGTTGGTGATGGACAGGGAGGCCTGGCGTGCTGCGATTCATGGGGTCGCAAAGAGTCGGACATGACTGAGTGACTGAACGAGTCTCCATCCTGTCCCCCATATTAGGGGACCCAGCACTAAAGAGGAAGATAGCTCAAGTGACATACAATCCACACTGGCATGAGACTGGGCCTTCTCACACAGCTGCCTGGTGCTGGTGCCAAGTAGTGCTCACTCTAGAGGATGGTCAGATGTGGGCAAGCTCTCTCTGGAGACAGATTCCAGGCTTGCCTGGGAACCCTCCAGACCTGTCATATCATCCTGGATCCCATCAGTCTCTACTCCCACTAGGCTCTGGTCCCTGCATCTCATCCCATATTCCAACAAGGGAATCCTAGCTATAAGTTGCTTCTTCTCTAAGTCGTTGCATCTTTATCTGTTATGTCTATACGGGTCCTTCCTATTTCTGTGATGCCCAGGCTTTGGAACTTAAAGGTCAACCATCACTTCTTTTTTGTCTCTGTGTCTCCTCTACCACCCCTTCCCTGAGCCCATGAACAAAAGATACTTAGCTGGCTGAATAGGGTAAAGGCCAAGGGGTAAGAATAAAGATGGGAAACAAAAAGCTTATTCAAAAGCATTATTCCAGGGGCTTCGCTGGTGGCTCCCTTGCCAATGCAGGAGACTCGGGTTCGACCCCCTGACCTGGGAAGATCCCACACGCCACAGAGCAATGAAGCCTGTGCACCACAGCTACTGAGCCCATGCTCCAGAGCTGGGGAGTCAGGACTACTAAGCCCTTGTGCTGCAACTACGAAGCCCTAGAGTCCGTGCCCTGCACCCAGAGAAGGCCCTGCCTGAGAAACCTGTGCACCTCCACTAGACAGCAGCCCACACAGCAACGAAGACTCAGCACAGTCAAAAATAAATACAATTACTAAAACATGTGCATGTTATTCCACCCCACAGGTGACTAAGCAATTACAACTTGATGTCAACAACAGGAGGAGTTGGCACAGAGGACTAAGGGATACAAACCAGGCCAGAAATACAGTCAGCTTTGGAGAAGACATTAAGAAAAGCTCTGAGGTAAAGAGTACTCCATATCAAGACTTGAAATTGTCAGAATAGAATCTGAGATCTCTCAAGGTGTGTGTATTTGTGTGTGTGTTTGTGCTATAGTGATTTTTAACTTTAGGTTGTTTACTTTTGGTTTTGGAAAATTCCAACACAAATGCAGAAAAGGAGCACCATGAATCTCCTGTACCAAGTGCATCACTAAGCTCATGGCCAATCTTATTTCATTTAAACCACCCGTCTCCCCCTGCCCAAATTATGTTGAAGCAAATTCTAGACATTAAAGGCTTCCCTGGTGGCTCAGTTGGTAAAGAATCCACTTGTAAAGCAGGAGACTCGGGTCAATCCTTGGGTCGGGAAGATCCCTTGGAGAAAGGAAAGGCAACCCACTCCAGTATTCTTGCCTGGGAAATCCTGTGGACAGAGGAGCCTGGTGGGCTAGAGTTCATGGAGTCGTAAGAGTCGGACATAACTTAGCAACTAAACCACCACTACCACTATACATTAAAAGGTGAGGACTTATAATGTTCAATCTTAATGCATGTTAAAATCACTGATATTTCTTTAATATTATTAAATAATCAGTCAGCATTCAGATTTCTCCAATTATATCCATTTAAAAAGACACAGTTTGTGTGTTCAAATCAGATTCCAAACAAGGAGGTTCATAATGGTTTTGTATGATATTCACGGTAAGTCTCTTCTCATCTGTAGCTTCCCTCTCTTTGTTTTTTGGCAATTTGTTTGTCGAAGAAACCAGATTGTTTGTCCCATAGAGTTTTCCACATTCTGGATTTTGGTGAATAAATTCCTGTGGTGTCTTTTTATACATCCCTTTATCCCCTTTATTCACTATAAACTGTTAGTTAGACCTAAAGCTTGATCTAATAAAACTGATTTTTTTGACCAAAAATACATCATGGGTGATATTATAAACTTCCAATAGGAGTCACATAATTTTCTATTGCCCCTCTGTGATGTTAACCATTGAAGGTGATTACCTAGAGTTGTTATTCCATTAGGGGTTTTTGTTAGTATTTTAATGGTTTATAAAATTCATATTCCTCTGTGATGTGAGGGAGGGTATTTTGTACTGTCATACAATTTCTAACACTATGGGACTAGAGTCAATAGAGTAAAGAAGAGAGGTCCCCAACAGCTTCACCACCTACTCTGAAATAAAGCTTTACGAGCGTCCTTTGAAAAATGACACTGGTAAATCTCATTTGACAGCAAGATTATGATACTCAAAGACTGATGCTTAAATTGAAGCTAAACTTAAATGCAGTTTCCAGAGCAATTCTATCATGAAACAGAGAATTCTGATTTTACTTCCTCTCCACTTAACCTTTCAACCCTACTCCCTTAGATCCACTAAATAAAAATTAAAAAACAATTTATTCTTTTTGTGTCAATTCCCATTTTCTTCCTTTATGGACAGATTTCCCTCCCTCCAGTTGAAATTCTCCATCATAGATTAAAAAGTCAGTTGGATTTATTTACAGACAGTCCTGTCAAGGATAAAAAAAATCATTACAAATTAAAAGCCTAGGCGGTACTAAGAGACAAAGGCAGCGGGTATTTCCATACCCAGGACATCTGCAAGCAGTTAAGGTGTTGTAATAATTCTCTTCCTTTGTGCATCGATCACTAAGCCACCTGGTAAGTTTTCAGTCCTACTCACTTCACAATGCAGACTGAGAATTTACACTAAGTAAAGAATTGCTCCCAGGACTAACTCTTTTAAAATAAGGCATGGCTAGATTCATTTCTTATCTAAAAAACAGTAATTAAAAGCAATGTTTATTTCACATTTGTTTCATAGACCTCAATCAATCCTACAAAAAGAATTCTTATTTTCCTATATACTTAATTGAAGGCAAAAATTCAAATAAAATAATCACACATTTTTAATCACCCAAGGAACATTATGGTGAGTGATGGGGGAGGTGGTTTGGCAATCATGAAAACAACAGATTTGCCTGTCATAAATATGAACACCATATGAGGTGCCTAAACTCACAGCTTGGTATTACGTTACAAACCACCATTGAACTTACAATGTGTCACGTTTCAAAGAAGCGCAGATATATTTTCGAGTGCAATCTTTAACACTTTGAATTCCCTTTGATGTTAGTTCTATTAAGTTTTGTGCCTGTTCTGAATAGGCTTAATTAAAAATACAAATCATTACAGCTCTTCATTTCAGAAATGGTCATAAAAAATAGTACTATGCATGATCACTAACTAGTGGTTTATATCCTGCCTTACTCATGATGGGTATAAGAAAGCTCCTAAAGATACATATAATAAAGTGAGGGGGGAAAAAAAAGAAAGAAACGAACAGAAAGCAAGGAAGACATAGAACAGAGCTGGGAATGAGGCTAGTTCATGAAAGGTGTGTCTGTATGCTTCTAAAAGGGCACTCCTCATGCATAAAGAGACTTTTCTAAGATTCAAGGATATCACTGAATAAAGCCAAACGGAACTGACTTCATGCGAACATTACTACTCAGGTCTTCATTGTGTGGTAAATTTCTCCCTGTCATCAGTTCTATGACTTTAAAATTTGTAGGTTAAAAAACCAATAAGTCTTTAGATGAAGCACACAAACGAAAGCCATAATTTTATCCAGTTCAGATCAATTCCTCCAAATTTCTCTAAAAATATATTACTCTTATCCTGCAGCAGTATAACTATACAAAGATCATATAACTAACAAAACTCATAGTATGCCCTTTGAGCCTTTTGTAAAAACTTAGCAGACACAAGTGTTAGTTGCTCAGTCATCTCCAACTCTTTGTTATTCCATGGACTGTAGCCCGCCACGCTCCTCTGTTCGTGGAAGTTCAATCAAATAGACTCCTCAGACCAGAAGGGGGAGCTCTCATGCCCCAGGAAGACAGCAGAGCCCAATGGGAAGAAGACAGACTCCTCTTCTTTCCCGACAGGACTCAGCCAATAAGAATTCATGGACATTTTGCTTACTATAGTCCTCCCAACTTCCTTGTCCCTTCCATATAAGTGGCCTCTTTCCCTTGCAGCTGGTTCTCCATAGTTACAGACCCTGAGTTGTAATTTTCTGCTGACTCTGAATGTACCTATCTTTGTTGGAGAAATATCTGACTATCTGTTTTAGTTCAACACTTTCTAAACCTTCTGAAGAGTTTCTAAAAATCAGAGTCTAGACTATTTAAACCATTTTCTCCTGATTTCAGCATGGAAAATTTTTTACACTGCAGTCTAACTTCAGCCAGTCTTGTAAAGAGTACTCTCTAAACCCTCCTACATGATTGGTGGGGATGTAAACTAGTGCAGCCACAATGGAAGATATAGAGGTTCCTTATTAAAAATAGAGTTACCGTATGATCCAGCAATCCCAATCCTGTGCACATATTCAGAGAAAACTCTAATTCAAAAAGATACACCTCCCAATGTTCTTAGCAGCACTATATACAATAGCCAAGTCATGAAAGCAACCTAAATGTCCATCAAAAGATAAATGGATAAAGGAGATACAGTATGCATAATGGAATACTACTCAGTCATAAAAAATAATTAAATAAAGCCATTTACAGCAACATGAATGTACCTACAAATGATCATACTAAATGAAGTAAGTCAGAAAGAGAAAGACAAATACCAAATGATATCACTTATTATGTGGAATCTAAAATATGATACTAATGAACTTATTTAAAAAACAGAAACAGATTCATAGATATAGGAAAGAAACTTATAGTTACCAAAGTTAACTTTGGGGGGATAAATTAGGAGTTTGGTATTAGCAGATGCAAACTACTATATATAAGAAACAAGATCTTACTACATAGCCCAGGGAACTATACCCTATCTTGTAATAAACTGTAATGGAAAAGAATGTGAAATATATATATATATATCTGAATCATTTTGCTGTTTACCAGAAACTGACACAGCATAGTAAATCAAATACACTTCAGTTTAAAAAAAAAAAAAAAAAGGATGCTTCTTAAAGCCTCACATGCTTTTGGCAGCTGAAAAAGCAGTCATCCATTCATTTTTAATTTTTTCATAAATTCATCAATTTAACAGATATTTATTGAGCACTTTCTATGTTCCAGGGCTTTCCAGTTGGCTCAGATGATAAAGAATCTGCCTGCAATGCAAGAGACCAAGGTTTGCTCCCTGGGTCAGGAAGATCACCTGAAGAGAACGGCAACCCACTCCAGTATCCTTGAGTGGAGAATTCCATGGACAGAGGAGCTTGGTGGGTTACAGTCCATGGGGTTGCAAAGAGTCAGACATGACTGAGTGACTAACACTTTCACTTTCTATGTTCCAGAAGTGGCACTAGGCAAAGCAAAGAAGGATTGAACAGGATTTTTTCTGTCTTTAAGGAGCATGGCAAACATGAGACCTTATCCCAGCCCCCTTTCTTTGGATTCCCCTCTCCTATGAAGTTTCTCAGCTCCCAGGCTTCCTGAAGTTTGGTGTTGCCATTTGATATAGTTTAACAACATATACAAAAATGTTTACTCAAATTCTAGGAAAGCTTTCTTGATGAGATGAAAGACTTAGCTGAGCAGAGACTTTGGCTCTGCAAAAGGATCAGCTGCTAAAGCAATGCCAACAGCTGGTTTCTTTTATCTTGACATTCTGTATGTAAGAAAACAACTTTTTAAGCCACCCTGAGTCAAATTTTCTGCCTCTTGCAGCCTAAAGCATTCCTAACTAAATCAATAAACTTACAGTCTGTGTCTGAATATTAGACACAGATAACCATAAACTATAAGACAAAAAGAAAAAAAGAAGCTATTAGAGATAACAGAGTCGGAACAGATGAATGGGGGAAATGGGGAAGAAGAGAAAAAAGGGAAAATTTTTGCTTTTGCATGTATTTGTCCCAGCAAACCTGCTTTAGAAATAGTTTGAGGCAATGCTTCAGTCAAACTTCAGATAACGGAACAGTCAACCTGCTGGACAGGGGTTGGGACATTAGGAAGAGAGAGAAATGAGGAAGAACTAATAATTTTGGCCAGAATTGGGGTAGCTGCACTGTGAATTGTAACTTGGGGGAGAAGAGAATTTTTAGGAAGTTTTGATAGATGTTGAATAGGGAGACTGCATCTTTCTTTTTAGACACTCCCACGATGATTTGTGTTATTTCTTAGGGCTTTTGGAAATGGATGTATCTCCTATTAAATGAAACACTACACAAAGTAGAAACTTTAGGCAACTTAATAAGGGCCAGGATATTCAAGTTTCACACGCATTATCATATTTAATCATTACAACTACTCTATGAAAGAGTTTTTTTTAATATGAGGAACTGGGGCTCAAAGGACTGAAGTTTTTGCCTCAAGTCTTATCTTTGAAAAGTTGCATAGTGAAGATTGAATAGTGTTTGCCCGTTTCCAAAATCCTTTCTCTTTCTACTGTACTATGTGGTTGTGGCGTGGGGGGGAGGAAGGGGAAGAGTGGAGAAAAATAGGAAGAAGGTAGATACAAACAAGGCTGAGAGAAAAAATTCCTTAGACAGGAATTTCCCTGAAATTCCATAATAGATAACCAGAAGCCAAAAGGAAGGTTTGTTGCTCAATATAGGGAAGGAAAAAAAAAACAAAAAAACACAGTTTTTTGTTAGGTGAAAGGAAGCTTCATCACTAACTATCTGGGTGACCTTAGAGGATGTACTTTACATCTCTGGCTCATTTGCAGAAACATGGATGGACCCAGAGATTGTCATACGAAGTGAAGTAAGTCAGACAGAGAAAAACAAATACCATTTGATACCACTTATATGTGGAATCTAAAAAATGATACCTATGAACTTATTTATAAAGCAGAAATAGACTCACAGATACAGTAAACAAATGTTTGGTTACCAAAGAGGGAAGGGGGAGAATGAATTGGAGATTTAGGATTAACAGATACACACTGTCACACATAAAACAGATAAACAACAAGAACCTACTGTATAGCACAGGGAACTGTATTGAATATCTTGGGATAGCCTATAATTGAATTTGAAAAGTATATATGTGTGTGTGTGTGTGTGTATTTCTATGTATAATGAATCATTTTGCCTGAAATATTGTAAATCAACTGTATTTTAAAAACAAAACAAAAATCTCTGGCTCTCAGTTTTCTCATCTGTAAGACAAGTTTCTCATCTGTAAGTCTACTTACAGAACTGCACTCAATATGTCAGCAAATTTGGAAACCTCCACAGTGGCCACAGGACTGGAAAATCTCAGCTTTCATTCCAATCCCAAAGAAGGGCAATGCCAAAGGATGTTCAACTACCAGACAATTGTGCTCATTTTGCATGCTAGTAAGGTTATGCTTAAAATCCTTCAAACTAGATTACATGAATCAAGAACTTCCAGATGTACAAGCTGGGTTTAGAAAAGACAGAGGAACAAGAGATCAAATTGCCAAAATTCCCTGGATCATAGGGAAAGCAAGGGAATTCCAGAAAAACATCTACTTCCACTTCACTGACTACACTAAAGCCTTTGACTGTGAGGATCACAACAAACTGTGGAAAATTCTTAAAGATATGGGCATACCAAACCACCTTACCTGTCTCCTGAGAAACCTGTATGCAGGTCAAGAAGCAACAATTAGAACCTTATACTGCTGCTAAGTCACCTCAGTCGTGTCTGACTCTGTGCGACCCTATAGATGGCAGCCCACCAGGCTCCACCGTCCCTGGGATTCTCCAGGCAAGAACACTGTAGTGGGTTACCATTTCCTTCTCCAATGCGTGAAAGGGAAAAGTGAAAGTGAAGTCGCTCAGTCGTGTCTGACTCTTAGCCACCCCATGGACTGCAGCCTACCAGGCTCCTCTGTTCATGGGATTTTCCAGGCAAGAGTACTGGAGTGGGGTGCCATTGCCTTCTCCGAGAACCTTATACAATTGGGAACAATTAGGAAAGGAGTACACCAAGGCTGTATATTGTCACCCTGCTTATTCTACTTTTATGTAATGTAGAACATGCAAAATGCCAGGCTGGATGAAGCACAAGCTGAAATCACGATTGCTGGGAGGAATATCAATAACCTCAGATGTGCAGATGATACCACCCTTACGGCAGAAAGTGATGAGGAACTCAAGAACCTCTTGATGAAGGTGAAAGAGGAGAGTGAAAAAGCTGGCTTAAAACTCAACATTCAAAAAACTAAGATTATAGCCTCTGGTCCCATCACTTCATGGCAAATAGAAGGGGAAAAAGTGGAAGCAGTGACAGATTTGCTTTAGTCGGGCTCCAAAATCACTGTGAATGGTGACTATAGCCATGAAATTAAAAGATACTTGCTTCTTGAAAGAAAAGCTATGACCAACCTAGATAGCATATTAGAAAGCAGAGACATTACTTTGCCAACAAAGGTCAGTCTAGTCAAAGCTATGGTTTTTCCAGTTGTCATGTATGGATGTGAGAGTTGGACCATAAAGAAGGCTGAGCATCGAAGAATGATGCTTTTGAATTGTGGTGCTAAAGAAGACTCTCGAGAGTCCCCTGGACAGCAAGGAGATCAAACCAGTCAATCCTAAAGGAAATCAACCCTGAATATTCATAGGAATGACTGATGCTGAAGCTGAAGCTCCAACACTTTGGCCACCTGATGCAAAGAACTGACTCATTGGAAAAGACCCTAAAGGTGGGAAAGATTGAAGGCAAAACAAGAAGGAGGCAGCAGGGGATGAGATGGTTGGATGGCATCACCAGCTCAACGGACATGAGTTTGAGCAAACTCAGGGAGATAGCGGAGGACAAAGGAACCTGGTGTGCTGCAGTTCATGGGGTCACAAAGAATTGGACACAACTTAGTGACTGAACAACAATAACAACGTAAGGAACGCATATGAAGTGCTTTGTTTAGTGCCTGTGGTGGTGTAAGTTTTAAAACTGTTAACTATTGCTTTCAGCACAATTTTTCCATTTCTCCTTCCTGGTTCCAATCACTATTCAACTGCAAGTGAGAATGTATCATTGTATTCGTCTTCTGTTCTTAAAGAAAATTAGTTTCTACAAAGTCAAGAAAGGAAACCGAGGTGCCTACAAGCAATGGAAAAAGTAATATCAGAAGAACAGTCCGCAATATGAGTGATTCTGGACCAACACCAAGACCAGCAGGACTTCACTTCAAGGCTGCTAAACCCTATTCACACCACTCTTATATGGAGCAAGCCTTCTGGAATGTCAAACCACCAGTCTTCTGTGGCTGCAATGGGAGTTTTCATAGAGGGAGACTAAAAGCAAAACCAGAAAGTCACAAAGGAAGGGGACTCCCACTCTTTAAGAAAGATGAAATCAGATCGTTTATTCCTTGATGTTAAAAATAGACTGAGTGAACTCAATGTTTTGAAAAGCATATGGACATGCCATAATTTTTTTGCCTGCTGTTACACCTGAAACATTTCCCTAAAAATTTCTAAGCTGGATTTCCTAAAATGTCTACAGTTTCTCCCCCCTCCAAAAATGACTATTCTTGTAGCAGTTATAAAGAAACCCTTTGTTGGAATCCTAGGAATTGATTCTTAAAACTTTAATATAGTTGCAGTTAATGGTTTACAAACTGTTGAATAGCTAGAACTAGACCAAAAATGTCTACTAAGCAAGCAAAGAGACCCAGGAGGGTGAACAGTTGAAGTCAGGTGCGTATCTCCATCTGTACCAGGCTGGGAAAAGAGCCCTAATAAGATAACTCAAGCCTGAGAGAAAATGCTTTGTGAGTGAACTATGAGACCCAAAGCAATTTTGCAGTAGGAAATCCCTGAGAATAAGAACAGGCTATTGACTGAGTGCTTCTGGGTTCTAAATAAGACTAGGGAACAGATCACCCAATGATGGAAGAAGACACAGCTGGCCTTAAACCACCTTTAATCTGTTCCACCTCTAGACCAATGTCTGGTCTTTCAATTTTCTTTTCTCCCTTGGTTTCAGTCTCTGAGTTTGGGACATAGTGTGAACACAGCATTTTATTAATGTACAAATACTTTAGATTTCAGACACATAATTTCAGAGCTGGGAAGGATTTAGGGAGGCTTGATCTGGTCCAGACCGGATCAACCATCTCCTTTGGATGCTACCAACACAGCAAGGCAAAAACCAGGAGTGCTATCCTCAGGCTATGGAACAGTTGTAGAACTGGGAAAACTGGATGAAAGGGAAAGTAAAAGGCAGGGAAGGGAGAGAAAGAACAATAGAATAGAAACGCAGCAGGGAGTGGCAGCTATAATTGCCCTGATCTTGTCATAGCAACTATGACTCAAAGTCTGGTCTTCTCCCAGACTAGACTTTACCTAAGCCACTCCATATGTGACTGGACAGGAGAGATATGAAAGAAAAACATTGGTATTATGGACTCTATGGGAGAGGGTGAGGGCGGGATGATATGGGAGAATGGCATGGAAGCATGTAAATTATCATATGTGAAATGAATCGCAAGTCCAGAGTCAATGCATGATACAGGGTGCTTGGGGCTGGTGCACCGGGATGACCCGGAGGGATGGGATGGGGAGGGAGGTGGAAAGGGGGTTCTGGAAGGGGAAAACATGTACACCCATGGTGGATTCATGTCAATGTATGGCAAAACAAATACAATATTGTAAGGTTAAAAAATAGAAAATAGAAAAACAGTGGTTGGAGGGAACCTCAGTCTTCCCTTTTGGGAGCCCTACACTCCCAACCAGTGCTTTGGTAATAGCATGCATACTCAGTCACTCAGTTGTGTCCAACTCTTTTGCACCTCTGTGGACTGTAGCCCACCAGGCTCCTCTGTCCATGCGATTCTCCAGGCAAAAATACTGGAGTGTGCTGCCATTTCCTCCTCCAGGGGAGCTTCCTGACCCGGGGATCTAAACCTGCATCTCCTGGAGCTCCTGCATGGGCAGGCAGAGTCTTTACCACTGAGCTACCTGGACAGGCAATCAAATCCACCCAGACTCGCAGCTTAGGTGAGTGGCACATGAGTTCTTCCCATACTCCACCATTATCTCCTAAATGACCCATGAGAATTATCATTTACTTAGTATTTTACAGTTTGAAAAGCAGTAAAGTTCCGTGGTTAAGGCTTTGAAAACAGCCTGAGATCAAGTCTTATCTCTTACTGGTTGTATGACACAGGGGTGAAAGTTAGTTCATTCATTCAGCCAATATTTATTGTGCCATAATTTGCCAGCTAAAGATAAAGCAACAAACACAACAGAAGCCCCTCCTTATCTCATGGAACTCATGAGCTAGTGGGGGAGAGAGAGAATGAACAAGTAAGTAACTACAAGAATTTTAGACTATGATAGTGCTAAAAGGGAAAGTGTAAGCAGAGAAGGGAGATAAAAAGTCTTGAGGGTACAAGGCTGTCATTTTAGATAAGGTGAATGAAGAGAAGGTGGTTTTTGAGAAAAGAACGTGAAGGAGCCCATGGTGATAATTGGCAGAAAAAAATTCAGGCAGAGGAAGGAGCCAGCAGGATGGCTCCTAAAGAGGGAGGGTGAGAGGGTGCAAGGAAGCAGTGTAACTGATGGGAATAAGCAAGATAAAGAGAGGCAAGCCAGGACCTTGCATACAGGGTGGGTTTGGGCTTTCGCTCTGGGTAAGATGGGAAGGCACCAGAAGATTCTGAGCAGAGGAAGAACAAGATCTAACTCAAGTTTTAACAGGATCACTTTGCCTGTTGTGTTCTAGAATAGACTGAGCAGAAAGAAGGGGGAAAGAAAGGGAGGTCAGTCAATCTATTGCTGTATTCCAGACAAGAGAGATGATGGCTTATATCAATCAGTATCTCCACATGTCTTCTTTCTCACCTATAAGCTAGTGTAGCAATGTGCACTGTAGTCCATGAGATGCTGCATTAACTTATATAGCAAACTGATATAGTGACAGATATAGCAAACCCTCAAATATTTGCTCTTACATGGTCTTCTTTGAATTTCTCAATTAGCCCCTTTTTATGGATATAGAAACTGAAGCCATGGAAATTGAAATGACTCCACTCAATATCTGGAAAGAGTTATAGGCAGAACTTGGACCTGAGTCTAAAACAACATGTTGCTGCTTTAAGGAAAGAAACTCTCTCAATTTCATTCTAGCCAGTGTTTCCTCTGACTCTGTTCTTTGCATCATCAGGTCGGGTCCTGAGCTAACCCTGGACCATAGAACAAGTAGGTCTGATGGATGGAAAGAGATGGGGGATTGTTCAGAGCATAGGGCACTCCTAGTTACAGCAGGCCCACCCTGAGAATTTAGGGAGGATAAACAGGAGATACCTTACGGAGAATGTAAAAAAAAAAAATAGAAGATGAAACATGGGCATGCAGGAAAAGCAAAAGAAGAAAAAGAAAAGCCCTACAGAGAGAGATTGAATCCTGAGAAAAATTTTACATTCTTCAGAATCCTATTCAGGCTGGCCATGCACTCTCTTTTTAGACCTTGTAATTTTCTTGAATGACTTTGTTTTGACCTGCTTCAAGTTTTCCACATCTGTCTTTAGCATCAATAAATTGCAGAGAGCTAGGGTGGGGCAGAGAGGGATAGAATGAGAGTTTGGGATTGACATGCACACACCGCTATATTTAAAACAGATAACCAACAAGGACTTACAGTATAGTACAGGGGATGCTGCTCAATATTCCATAATAACCTAAATGGGGAAAGAATTTGAAAAAGAACAGATACATGTGGATATATAACTGAATCACTTTCCCATACACCTGAAACTAACACAGCATAGTTAATCAACTATGCTCCAAAATAAAATTAAAAAATGTTTAAAGGAAAAAGTATCTATACATAAAAAATACAGACAAGAAAATCCCTGATGGTCCAACAGTTAAGACTGTCTTCCAACGCAAAGGGTGAGGGTTCAATCTCTGGTCAGGGAGCTATATGCCAGGTAGCACCAAAAAAAAAAAACATAAAACAGAAGAAATATTGTAACCAATTCAATAAAAACATTTAAAAATAGTCTCCAATGAAAAACAAATCTTAAAAAACAATGCAGACAGCCAAATGTACTAAGAACCCATTACAGGGGCTGAAGAAATACAGAGGAAAGTATACCTAAATTAAGGCCAATTGAAGAGCAAGACCATTGTAATCAGGAGCCAATTAAAAATGCAGAGTGGTTTCTCCTTGGGATGAGTTATTCATGTTACTTTTATTTCAGAAACAGGAGACCTTCTTTTCCTTTCAAACCTCTCTTTCTTCAAAGGAAAGATGTCTCCTGTTCTTTTGCTTTAATTGATCCAAAAAAAAAAAAATAGCCTGACAAAAATATTCTTAATATAAATGAGCCATCTTGTTTTGTGAAATATCACAGTTTTATGATTTCTGTCAGCACCTATAGTATAGTGTCTTCACCCAGAAATGTGCACCCTCTGCTTCATTACAAAAGCTTAATATGTGCTTATGTTCATTAACAAAGGTAATCCTGGCTTAATTAGCATCCAAATTTATAGGTCCTCTTTTGTAGAGATAAGTCCTCGAAAATTAATAAAAATGTCTAATTTATGCAAATCACCTTAATCAGATTTGTCATTAATTTTATGTGCATGAAGTTCCTATTTAGAAAATGAAGAGAGCTTGGTTAAAGCCAGAACACACGCAAATCCAAGCTGGAGAAAAGAAATTTTTTTTCCTAATAAAAATGCGGACAATAGAGGGGCTGCACACAGGGATGAGAGCTTTTATTAATTTGATAACATAAGAGGTTAACAAGGCCATCTTCAAGTTATTTCTTCTCTGGTTAAATTGAATCTGAAAGGCAGAGTCAGATGCCTGGGGGTTGTAAAAACACTGAAGGACGAGACAAATAGCAAAGCCGGCTTTAGTAGCAGCAACTTCACTTTTGTTGGACTGAGAAAATTAAAATAGGAACCGTTCCCCCATGCCAAAAAAAAAAAAAAAAAGCCCTGACAGCTAAAGAAGTAAAAGACTCATACTAAATGACATTTAATCATGTTGCCTTCATCTTTAATAGACTGTTAGATAGTTTCTTCTAAACCTTTGCCAAAAAAGCGGCAGTCATGTTTAAAAAAAAATTTTTTTTTTCTTTGGTAAATGTAATTAGAGCCCTTAAGTAGGAAGCCCCAAGAACCCAGTCCCATTTCCATTTTGGTAACAGAGGCAATGGCTCCCGAAAGATCTTGCCTCTGAGCAGTCACATCTGCTCCTCTAATTGACTATGCAGGAGAGAACTGCCGTAATTTGTTTTCTTTGGATTAGATAAAAAATTTGTAAAACATCCATAACCACATGGTGGCAGGGACAGTAACTATATAAATCCATACCAGTTACTCCAGTGAGAACTTATCATTTCAAATAACAGGCTGCCTTTTGAAAGGTTGCTGCTAAACCACAAAAGATGCTGGGATTCCTGGGCTCTGGAGGAAAAGAATTCAATCCAGGGCCAGAGACAAGGCCTGATCGCTCAGAGCTTTTGTGTAATAAAGTTTTATTAAAGTATAAAAGAGATAGAGAAAGCTTCTGACACAGACATCAGAACGGGATGGATTGGCCCCCCACAGTTATTAATACCTGGGGTTTCTCAGGAGTAGTTAGGATGGGAGCTTGTGTGGGGACCCCCAGGCACCTTCAGCCCTAGTTGTCTTGAGAGTCCACCCGCTGAAACCTACGCCTCTGGGGGCAGTCTCTCTTCCAGTGTGGTCCTTTGCAGACCGGACATGGAGCCAGGGGCGGCTTAGATGCCTGAGGGCAATCCCACTTGAGGTGACCCTCCTTTCCACAATAATAGTAAGCCCATCCCTTTTCACCCGGGTCCCTTTGGGCATTTTTCTCAGACTGTTTAAGAATGGTTCTTACAGCCATTACGAGGGCTTCTGCCTGTTCCTTTGTCTTTTTCTGCCTTTCTTTCTTTCCCTCACATTCCCTACCATAATAGACTGTTTGAGCCAGTTTCTAAAGACTGATTTGGTCCATGTGCCCATTTTAATAGCTTACGGCGGATATCTGGAGCCAACTGAGTGAGAAATCTATCTTTTAAGATCACTCTTCCCTCTTCACTTTCGGGATCAATCTCGGCAAATCTGCGAAGGGCTTCTCTCAGTCTATCTAGGAATTTACCAGGAGCTTCCTTCTCCTCTTGTTCTATGTTCACCAATTTGGCATAGTTTAAAGTCTTAGCACGCACTTGTCTGAGTCCTTCAAGAATACACCTGACAAAATGACTCTGATCCCATCTTCCTTTGGCCATGTTATAGTCCCAATCTGGTTCTGTAATTGGGACTGCCTGATTCCCAGTGGGGAGGGCGGCTATCTCACCCTCCCCTTTCCCTACTGATTCATTACCAAGCCATTCATCTCCATAAGCAACCGATTTCCCCAAAACTCGAGTTTTTGAGTCAGGAGTCAGCGTTTGCCCCAAGATATACATCACATCCTTCCAAGTAAGGTCATAAAGCAGAGTAACGCCTTTAAAAGTGCTAATATATTTTTCTGGGTCCTCTAAATAGTCTCCCAGATCCTCCTTGATTCTTTGTATTTCTTGATAAGAAAAGGGCTTATTAACTCTCATAGACGGATTATTTCCCCCGGTGGGTGCTTCATGAAGAGGCAACAGCTTGTGTGGCTCTCAGCCTCTCTGGCTGCTCTGCGCATATGATCCCACGGACAGGTTGGAGAAACCTGCTTTTCTTTATCTCTTTGCCTCCTGTCCTCCATCTCATCCCGTACTCCACCCTTAGTTTTTGCTGTCTGAGCTTCTCTTACTTCGATGGTCTGAGTTTCTACTGAAACCAGAGTAGTCTGAGGTCGTACTGAGACAGGGGTTGTTGGGACCTCTACTTGGGCCATTTGAATCGCAGTTTGGGGTTTTACTGAGACCAAGGCAACCCTTCCTGGGCCGGGGGGTTGGGGGGGAGGGAGGGGGTGTCCCTGACTTTCAGTTTGCTCAGTTGGGAGCTTGGGAGCCCCGGGTACAGGGGCAAAGTAGGAGGACAGGAGGGAGCTGAAGGTTTTACACCCAAATCTATACCTTTAGGACATAAGTCTGGCATATTTCGCAGAGAGAAAAAGGGCAACACATATTCTACTTCTACCCATTTCCCTTGTTTTCTACAGAACCGGTCTAATTGTAAAACAGTATTATACTTAAGAGACCCTCCAACCGGCCACCGTTTGCAATCCTCCAATGGATACCGTGGCCATGTGGTATCATATAGGAAGATCAGGCGTGTCTTCTTTAAGCTCTGGGGATCAAATCTATCCCAGTTTTTCAGGATACAGTTCAAAGGAGTGAGGCTGGAATTGTTAGCTCCCATTTGTAAGAGAGAAAAAAAGCGACCAGTGCCATCTTTCTACCAGAGGCATCCCTCCCTGCTCTAGATGGGGGTGTAGACAGACTTTACACCTACACTGAAGCTTTCCTTCCCTGGTCGGACTCAGTCTGTCTCTTACCGACACAGGCGCCGTACTCATCCCTCCCGGTTCTGCCACTGAGACAGGGTGGAGATGCACCAGGGGCAGACCTGATCGCATCCCTGGCTGATGTCCAGTTCCTCACCATTGAAACCTTGCTTGCCTCTGATGCCACCCGGGGTGCAATCAGAGTAACCTTCCGGAATGCCTCCCAAGCTAAGACTGCTGGGGGCAACATTCGTCACTTGAGTGTCAGTGCATGACCCTGAGTATATTCCTGACCACAGTAAGACTGGTACAAACATAAAACTGAGATGTTCCTTCCAAGCGTCACCACACCATTATAAGCAATAGCAGAAGAGATGGTGAAGGGCTGGCCAGGGAGGAAAAAGTGATTTTTGTCCTCGAGTTATTAGGGCCAGAGTCCTTCCAGTTCATTCCCACAGATTCCACAGAAAGACTATCTAAGGAGTTGGGACAAAAGCCACTGGAAAGTCTCCTCTGGTCTACTAAGAGTTAGCATTACCAAGGGAAGAGACTCACTGTACTTCCAATCTGAGTAACCTTTAACCTCAGAGATGCTCTTGGAGCTAGAGCTCCATCTGGCTTCTCAACTTTCAACTCCTAGCGAGGCTAGGCACTTCCTGACTACCAATCCAAGTTTGGGCCTAAGTAACAGTACACAGTAACAGCATAGATCACAAGTCCCTTGAAAGTCTATGATCCGACAGGTTAGCAGTTCTAATTCCCAAGAAGATGTGAAATGGTCAAAGAGACTGAAAAGTTTGATCGAGAAAGGAGAGTTTGGTCCACACACTTTGCCCATTTCTGGTCGGTCCCCGAAGGAGACATTGGTTGCCTCTTGGCACTGGCAGGTTGGTATAAACCCCGACAGGTTTCTGTCATGCCGTATGAGGTCACTACAGAACCGCAGAGCTGGGCTCCTCACCTGCTGAGTGCAGGGCGGGTCATTCATTCACACAAGCACACCGTAGAGTTAGTAAAGTACAGCAGAAAACATGTTTGTTAGGAGAACAAAGAACTAGAGCTCCAAGCATCCTTACCTTGTCCTGAAGAATCCTGGATGAGCCCCCAAGATGAAAGATTGCTGCTAAACCACAAAAAATGCCGGGATTCTTGGCCTCCGGAGGAGAAGAATTCAATCCGGGGCCAGAGACAAGGCCTGATTGCTCAGAGCTTTTGTGTAACAAAGTTTTATTAAAGTATAAAAGAGATAGAGAAAGCTTCTGACATAGACATCAGAAGGGGGCAGAAAGAGTGCCCCCTTGCTAGTATTAGCAATTTAGTTAGTTATTACAATGAATCAAAGAATGTCCTGAGGTAAAAATCTTACTAGACCCACTCCCATAATTTACATTTTTAAGATAACAGGATTAGCCCCGAAGGTTTTCAGGAAGGAGAAACTGTCCTCAAGCAGGACACATTGTTGTTATATAATCCTTAGTACAGAGTTTAAATTGAGTTGTTTGTTGTGTAATCATCAGTTGGAGGCTTAAAGATAAAAACGTTTTATGTGACTAAGACTAAGGAATGTAGAGGGAAAAAAAAGTTTGTCCTTTCCTCTTCCTTGAGAATTCCAGACCTCTCTCTCCTTGGGGACCCCCAGACTTCTTATCAACCTGCCTAGGAATTGACTCTCTCACTTTTTCCATGACACTTACAGTATACTAATATCTGTAAATCTGAAACATATTCGTTTATGGTGTTTGTCTAAGCAGGTCTGGGAAATCATGTCTGTGCTATAGGGGAGCCTCAACTGGAGTAAGTTAGAAAAAATAAACAAGAGGAGGAAAATACCTTTAATTTGTAGAAACAGAGTGATGCAAATCAACCATTCTATGTCTTGTTTTCAAAGACTATCAAATAAGAATTATCAAGAACAAAAATGCTCTAATTTTCTCTTCCACTTGATCAATGAGTTTGTATTAACTCGACAGCCTGTCCTACATTTGAAAAATAATTAAATTTAATTAAATAACATTTATGATTGAGTCTCTGTTACTATCATGTTTTATATTTCTAAAACAAGCAAATATAATTAAGCAGAGTTTGAGTAATTTAAGGCACACCCTAAATCTTATCTCACTGAATTGTAATGGAGGATATCATGAAAATTATTTCAACCAAATCCAAGTTCCCCAGGACTGTTTCACTGGTCGGCTTCCAGAAGTATCATTCACATCACTGGCTGTGGGAATGCCTCCCCCGCCCCTCAAGTTGGGCAGTGCACAGCCTGTACAGACCTATGCTTGGTGGCTTGGGTTTTCCCTAGTCTGCTACTGTCAGATTGCAGACTTCAGGAACCAAACCAGTTCCTAAGTTTTGACTACTCATTTGCAAAGCAAAACTTTCATTCAGAGACTACACACTATCATAATGTCAAATTAGTCATTTATTCCATTTTGCCAGTCCTTATATTACTGATCCCATTTCCCACCTATGAATAGAAATAATAAATAAGGGCAGTGGATTTACCCACTAGTATTTATTGATAAACTACTATACACTAAGCACTCTTATTTTAATTAATCCTCAAAATAAATTCGTATGATAACATCAACACCATCTCCATGAGATGATTCACTTAAATTAGAATATGAATTTAAATCCAGATCTATTTAACTCCAAACACACACAGTATTTCCCCTTCATAATTTTTGCTGTTGTTGCTGTTCAGTTGCTAAGTTGTGTCCAACTATTTGTGACCCCGTGTACTGTAGCCTGCCAGGCTCCTCTGTTCTCTGCTGTCTCCTCAAATATGCTCAAATTCATGTCCATTGGGCTGGTGATGCTATCCAACCATCTCATCCTCTGCTGTCTCCTTCCCTTTCTTCAATATTTCCCAGCATCAGGGGCTTTTCCAATAAGCAAGATCTTCACATTAGGTGGCCAAAGTACTGGAGCTTCAGCTTCAGCATCAGTCATTCCAATGAGTATACAGGACTGATTTCCTTTAGGATAGACTGGTTAGACCTCCTTGCAGTCCAAGGGACTCTCAAGAGTCTTCTCCAACACCACAATTTGAAAGCATCAATTCTTCAGTGCTCAGCCTTCTTTATAGTCCAACTCTCACATCCGCATATGAGTACTGGAAAAACCATAACTTTAACTATATGCACCTCTGTCAGCAAAGTAATGTCTCTGCTTTTTCATATGCTCTCTGGGTTTGTCATAGCTTTTCTTCCAAGGAGCAAATGTCTTTTAATTTCATGGCTGTAGTCACCATCTGCAGTGATTTTGGGGCCCAAGAAAATAAAGTCTGTTACTCTTTCCACATTTTCCCTATCTGTTTTCCATGAAGTGATGGGACCAGATGCCATGATCTTCGTTTTCTGAATGTTGAGTTTTAAGCCAATTTTTTCACTCTTGTCTTTCACCTTCATTAAGAGGCTCTTTTGTTCCTTTTCACTTTCTGCCATTAGAGTGGTACCATCTGCATATCTGAAGCTGTTGATATTTTGGGGGGCAATCCTGATTCCAGCTTGTGATTCATCCAGCCCAGCATTTCACATGATGTACTCTACATATAAGTTAAATAAGCAGAGTGACAATATAAAGCCTTAACATACTCCTTTCCCAATTTGGAACAAATGTGTAGTTCCATGTCTGGTTCTAACCGTTGCTTCTTGATCTGCATACAGGTTTCTCAGGAGACAGGTAAAGTATTCTGGTACTCCCATCTGCTTAAGAATTTTCCACAGTTTGTTGTGATCCACACACTCAAAGACTTCAGTGTAGTCAATGAAGAAGAAGTAGATGTTTTTCTGAAACTCCCTTGTTTTCTCCATGATCCAAAAAATGTTAGCAATTTGATTTCTGGTTCCTCTGCCTCTTCAAAACCCAGCTTGTACATCTGGAAGTTCTCAGTTCACATACTGCTGAAGCCTAGCATGAATGATTTTGAGCACAATTTCATTAGAATGTGAAAGAAGCACAATTATACGGTAGTTTGAACATTCTTTGGCATTGCCTTTCTTTGGGATTGGAATGAAAACTGGCCTTTTCCAGTCCTGTGGCCACTGCTGAGTTTCCCAAATTTGCTGACATATGGAGAGCAGCACTTGAACAGCATCATCTTTTAGGACTTTAAATAACTCTGCTAGAATTCCATCACCTACCCTAGCTTTGTTCATAGTAATGATTCCTAAGGCCCATTTGACTTTACACTCCAAGATGTCCAGCTCTAGGTGAATGACCACACCATTGTGTTATCTGGGTCTTTAAGGCCTTTCTTGTATAGTTCTTCTGTGTATTCTTGCCACCTCTTCTTAATATCTTCTGCTTCTGTTAGGTCTGTACAATTTCTGTCCTTATTGAGCCCATCCTTCCATGAAATGTTCCCTTGGTATCTCCAATTTTCTTGAAGAGATCTCTAGTCTTTCTCATTCTATTGTTTTCCTCTATTTCTTTGTATTGTTCATTTATGAAGGCATTCTTACCTCTCCTTGCTATTCTCTGGAATTCTGTATTTGGCTGGGTATTACCTTCCCTTTTCTCCCTTGCCTTTTTCTTCTCTTTTTCCTCAGTTATTTGTAAAGTCTTCTCAGACAACCACTTTGCCTTCTTGCATTCCTTTTCTTTCAGGATGGTTTTGGTCTCTGCTTCCTGTACAATGTTATGAATCTCCATCCATAACTCTTCAGTCACTCTGTCTACCAGTCTTAATCCCTTGAATCTATTTGTCACCTCCACTGTATAATCATAGCAGATGTGTGGTAGGTCATACCTGAATGGTCTAGTGGCTTTCCCTACTTTCTTCTATTTAAGCCTGAATTTTGGAATAAGGAGTTCATGATCTGAGCCACAATTGGCTCCAGGTCTTGTTTTTGCTGACTGTATAGAGCTTCTCCATCTTTGGCTCAAAGAACATAATCAGTCCAATTTCAGTATTGACCTTCTGGTGATGTCCATGCATAGAGCCATCTCTTGAGTTGTTGGAAAAGGGTGTTTGCTATGATCAGCGTGTTCTCTTGACAAAACTCTCTTAGCCTTTGCTCTGCTTCATTTTGCAGTCCAGGGCCAAATTTGTCTGTCACTCCAGGTATCTCTTGACTTCCTACTTTTGCATTCCAGTCCCCTATGATGAAAATGACATCTTTTTTGGGTGTTAGTTCTAGAAGGTCTTGCAGGTCGTCATAGAACCATTCAGCTTCAGCTTCTTTAGCATTATCGATCCGGGCATAGACTTGGTTTACTGTGATATTGAATGGTTTGCCTTGGAAATGAACTGAGATCATTCTGTCATTTTTGAGACTGCACCCAAGTACTGCATTTCAGACTCTTTTGTTGACTATGAGGGCTGCTCCGTTTCCTCTAAGGAATTCTTGCCCATAGTAGTAGATATATTGGTTGCCTGAATCAAATTCATCCATTCCCATCCATTTTAGTTCACTGATTCCTAAGATGTAGACGTTCACTCTTGCCATCTCCTGCTTGACCACTTCCAACTTACCTTGATTTACAGGCCTGACTATTCCAGTTTCCTATGCAATATTGTTCTTTACAGCATTGGACTTTACTTTCACCACCAGACACATCTACAATTGAGCGTGGCTTCTGCTTTGTCCCAGCCTCTTCATTAGTTCTGGAGCTATTAGTAGTTGACCTCCACTCTTCCCCAGTGGCATTTTGGACACCTTCTGTCCTGGGGGGCTTATCTTCTGGTGTCATATCTTTTTGCTTTTTCATGCTGTTCATGGGGTTCTCACAGCAAGCATACTGGAGTGGGTTGCCATTTCCTCCTCCAAAAGATCACATTTTGTCAGAACTCTTCACCAAGACCCATCCATCTTGGAAGGCCCTGCATAGTATGGCTCATAGCTTCACTGAATTATTCAAGCCCCTTTACCACAACAAGGCTATTATAAAAGCAGGCTTTGATAAATGGTTATGGAAAACTACCCAAAATGTGACAATCAGTTGTCATAAAGATGATGCTACAACATAAAAGGGAGTTTTAAAGTACTGTAGACTTCTTAGAGGGAAAGGTGATGCGGTTAACATGAAGTGTATGGAAAGTCTTCCCAGTGGAGAGATTGCAAAGAGGAGTGAACTGAATGCAAATGATCTAACGCAGAGGATGAGAGGGGTGACAGAGCTGTACCAAGCTAATGCAGACATGATGTGAGGAGTCAGGGGTATGAAAAATACAGATGGAAGGCACAAGCTATTAAAGGAAACTATGATCAAGGGGAAGTGGACCAAGACTAAGAAAACCAGTATCAGATGCTCACAGGCAGGAAAATAAAAGTTTAATAAGTACATCAAGAACATCACCTGATAAAAGAAAATAAAAGCAAACAAGATTTCAGGGACATAGGGGGTTCATCTGAGAGGAAGACCAACTGGTTGAATCAGGACCTACAACCAGAAGTGAACCCAAAAGGAAGGCTCTGGTTCTTTAAGAACAGTTTGGACCATAACTAAAGATGCAGGCAAGAGGATAGTCTTTCCTTAAGGATTATGTTGTGTGCGTTTTAAAGGATAAACTAAGGCATATTAAATATTTTTAGAGTTTATTAAACAAAAAGTGACTAGAATCTCAATGCCAAACTGCAATTGGTTAGGAGAGCTCCACAGACAGGATCAAGGGGAAGCCTTCAACAGAGATAACGTGGAAGCAAAGATAGGAAATGATTTGACTGACTACAGCTAGAGCTGAGTTGGCTGTTTGTGAGTGGCTATCCTTTGTGTTTTGATTTCATAACCTTGGGGCATTTACAGGCTTAGATTTCTGTTGCCTTTGAGGGCCATGAGAGCCACCTCAGTCCAATAGACTCCTTGTTGACTTAGTTTTAACAGCATTCATCAAATTCTATTTCCTTTTCTCCTGGCTTTCAGCTCCCCTACTTTCCCTACTGTCTCTGGCAGTTACATGTGACCTATATGATGGAATTTGGCCAATGGAACAAGAGCAATGGGACAGGTACCACTTTGTGGATGAAATTGTTAACACGACTGTCCATCTTCTCTCCAGTCTGCATCCCTCCCTGTTAACTGAATGAAGACAGGATTTCTAGAGGAAGGTAGAGCCCCAAGATGGAAGCAGCCCAGGTCCCCAGATGAGCACATGAAAGTCAATCAGCCAGAAATACACACTGCAGTGTGGTGAGAGCAAGAAAGAAACTCAGGCTGTGAGCCACCGAGGTTATAGAGGTTCTCTCTGGTAACTGTTAGAGATCTGTTACTCTTACAAGGGTAAGTTCAACTCTTACCCTAACTAACGCAGGCTAACAAATTACTTAGGGTTAGGGCCTAGAGGAAGACTGTGTAGTCTGATGAATGAGTGATAAAAGTGACTCTGAAACCATTCAATGCTTTAGAAGCTGTCCTAACTCATCTAGTCTCAACTCACTCAACTATCCTATTTCCCCTCTGCACCAGGCCATTTATTTAGGTCCTGGGGTCAACATGATGAGATAGAAAAGTCCTTACCTTCATGAGGCTTATACTGAAGAAGTTCAGGTAGGCAGGCTGGAGCTAGACATTAGTAAGTGTCTAAAAAGTAAATATTTTCAGATAATGGAAAGTGCTACATAGGAAATAAAACTGGGTTGATTGGAAGGAGCTGACAGGAGGGCTAGCTGCTTCAGCTATGGTGACAAGAAAGCCTCTCTGGGAAGCAATTTCTGAGCTGAGAACTAAATGATGAAAACCAGCCAATCACATAAAGATTACGGGAAAGGAGGAACAGCAAGAACAAGAGCCCTGAAGTGAGAACAAGCTTCATATGTTCTGTGGACAGGAAGTCAGTATCGCTGCAGCACAGGGAAGGAGATGCAGAAGGTGAGGTGAACATGGCAAATCATGTGGGACCTTGTCGGCCATGTTCCAGAGTTGCTGAGGTTTTCTTTTTAAACTTATTCTAAATACAGTAGGAAGCAATGAGAGGTTTTTTAGTGTTTTTAATTTATACTCAGCTTCCTAGGTGGCTCAGTGGTAAAGAATCTACCAGCAATGCAGGAGACATGGGTTCAAACCCTGGGTAGGAAAGATCTTCTGGAGAAAGAAATTGGCAAACCACTCTAGTATTCTTGCCTGGGAAATCCCATGGACAGAAGAGTCTGGTGGGCTACAGTCCACATGGTCGCAAAAGAGTTGGACATGACTTAGCGACTAAATGACAACAACAAATTTTATACTCAGTGTAACAGCACTTAGTTCAGCGGTGTATGATTATATGTATTAAATGTGTTACACTTTAAGCAAAGTTGAGTCATACTTTGAGTTGGATGAATGAATAGAGACAAGGAAATCTCTCTGATCTTAAGAAAACTACATGGGAACTCCCCACACACACCTCTCTATCCTGAGGACAGCACGTTGACTTCATGGCAGACTCTGAAGACATTTGTCAAAATTGCCAATGCCTGTATTATTTCTTGTGTTGTTAAAAAAAATTACCAGTCATGCACTGGAAAATATGTACTGGGGGCGGGGTGATTTATTCCCTGTCTTTCTTAAGGCCATCTTACAATTTACTTCCTATCGTTATTCTTTCCTTTGGAATGTGGTTTTAAAAAAATTTAGAAGCCTTGACATTTGTGTGGATGGATGTGAAATACCACAGTATGTTTAAAATTGCAAATAAAGAAACAAGATATTTGAGTCAAAAGGACAAACATGTTGGTGGCACTCTCCCGTCTAGGCAGTCTGAAGACCTTGAATGCCAAGGTTCTAAGCTTCCCACAGGTGGCTCTTAGGGTCCATCGTCTGTAAGATTTTGTTCTGCATGAGGGACTCATGATGTAGGAATCTTTATGCTTGCTTATGGTTCTGGATTACTAGTGCCCGCGCTGAAATTAGCTCTCATTTTGTTCAGTTATCATCTGAGCGTGAGGATATTTGTTCAAGGTTCTATGTTGTTTTTCTTTTGTTAAACTTACAGACATAATGCTTGCATTAAAATTTGAATCAACAACTATTTCTTCTCTGGCCTAATCAAAAACTATGGTAAATAATCAAGTTTGCCTTCATTATCTAGTATTTGTTTATAGTCTATAAAATTTCCATCATGATGAGGTGATGGGAAAGGTTTCTCTCTTTAATTTGCATGTAATGTGAATGTGTGTGTGTATGTGTACTCTAAGATAATTTGGCATCTGAGTATCTTGAAAAAGTATCAGTGATACTGGCTGCCTGTTTCCCAGAGGCACCAAGCCATGGTAAGACACTGCTTGCAAGAACAGAGAGTTTTCTTGGATGCCAGTGACTGCCCTTTGTGTCTTTACATCAAGAAGCAAATTCAGCAGCACGTAACATGCCTTGCTATGCTGCTTGGAAATCTGACGTGCTGCCACCAGCACTGGACAAAGCCACCAGAGGTGGGTCTCAGACCGTCCAGAGCACAGAGGATGATAACAAATCTGAAATATCAGGATTTCCCATTTATGCATGTGTACATTTATACAATGTGGTTTGTACATTTATAATTGATTTTTGTGCTTAGTCGTTCAGCCGTGTCCAACTCTTTGTGACCTAAGGACTGTAGCCAGCCAGGCTCCTCTGTCCACAGATTTTCCAGGCAAGGATACTGGAGTGGGTAGCCATTTTCTTCTCCAGGGGATCTTCCCAGCCCATGGATCAAACCTGGTTCTCCTGCATTGCAGGCAGATTCTTTACCACCTGAGCTACCAGGGAAACCCATCTGATTTTACTAGGCAGCCTTTTTGTCTTTAGCTTAACACACAAGAGATATCAAAATTCTCGCCAGAATGTCTTCCTTGTAAATTTTCATAGGACCAACTAAGTTCTGAGAGAGATGTGAATCAACCCTTATCAAGAAAGGTAACCCTTACCTGCTCTACACTAATTTTCCATACGGTGGGATGGATCTATTAATGCATTTTGAAGAAGCAGCTCTCCTAGGAGCTGATTTCAAAATGTATATTTTGAGAGAAAGGATTATAAAACCACAAGATTCTTCAAGCATGCCCCAATAAATATCTTGTGATGCATTTTTTCTTTTGTTCTTTCCTAATAAGATTTAAACTCAGAAACTTCTTTCAAATTTTTTCAGTATTTGCCATTTTTCCTATTTCTTTCTCTTCTGAATTAAATCAACACACACACATACACACACAAAAATTTCCAATAGCTTAACCCAATTTCTGCAGCAAATTACCCTGCAAATCAGGGAAAAGTGCAAAATCATTTTAAAAGAGGCCATTAGCTTCCAAGATATTTATCCTCAATACAAGTTGTATTTCCTGCAAAAATATATATGCTTTAGAAATGTGAGTAATTTGATTACTGCTAATTTGATTCCTATTGCTTTAGAAATGTGAGTAATTTAGTATAAAAGACTTTACAGAATGAGTCTGAAAGTCTTGATTATTAATTACACCTATCACAAAGTGAATTCTCTCTAATGATTTATTAACCACTGTGGTTACCCCAAAAGGAGTTCCTGCTGAAACTGCGTAAACTTACTTGGGAAAATACTATTCTGGATAAACTAGATAAACTATCCCTAGCTTATACACATGCCCAAGTAAATTACATCAAGAAAACAGCAAGCAATGTAACTCACTCTTCCAACATGTGGTTTGATTTTCGTATTTTAATTGAAGGGAGATGATAGATAAGAACACTGGGTTTTCTTGTTTTCATTTACCTTTTTAATTGTTGGAAAATTGCTTTACATTGTTGTGTTGGTTTCTGCCATACGATAACACGAATCTACACTGGGTTTTCATATAAATATATCTAGTAATTTATTCTATTGAGGATATGTAATTTCTTGTGTAACTTTCTAAACATTCTTTTCATTATCTATGAATACGAATTTTCTAGGATGAAAAATTGCCTTTTACACAAACTTTTTCATTTTCTCTAATTTTCAAATTAAAGAAAATGAATTCTGATCCCATTGGTTACTAATTTTAAAGAATTGGTTTAAAACATATTAAAGATGGTATCTGAACTTTTATAGGGAAAATTAAAGATATTTTGCATGATTGTTTTCTTCTTTTATTAAAAATAAGGTGAGCATAAGAAACTAACATGTTGTAAAGCGATTATACTCCAAATGAAAATAAATAAATAAAAAGCAAAAATAAAGAAATCATGAGGAAAAGGTGAGCATAAAGTATTATACCATCTTTGTTAATAAAGTACATTGTATATGCTATACATGTGCTACAGAATTTCATACTGAAAATCTTTCTGGTGACAGAGGGCAAAAGAGTGCTACAGACCTACTTCCTGTAGGTCAAATACCATCAGGATTTAATATAAAATATTTATAAATTTTGCTTGTCTACAAACTCATTTAATGATTAAAAATGCATTTCACAGAGAAGAAAGTTCAGATTATTTAAAGGACCGATCCCAGGTCTCCCACATTGCAGGCAGGTAGATACGTTACTGTCTGAGCTACCAGGAAAGCCAAATAAGAAGGTTGTGGGGTGACAGATTTTAAGCATACCAAGGCTAGAGTTCACTGTGAAGATAAAATAAGGAAATTTGGTTTGGCCAGCTATAAAATCTCTAAAATGTCGATTATTTCCCGCCCAACAAAATTTACAGACTCCTTAGGAGAAATACAAACATGATGAAAAATGATCAGCCTTCTTCACTGGAAAGGTGCTATATTAACACTGTGTTTAGTTACTCAGTCGTGTCCGACTCTTTGCGACCCCATGAACGGTAGCCCACCTGGCTCCTCCGTCCATGGAAATTTCTAGGCAAGAATATTGGAGTGGGTTGCCATTTATACTTCCTTCCCAGTTTATTATATCTTCCTTAAAGTGGAACGTGCCAGTTAATGTCTGGTGGCCCTGGCTTACTGTGTGGAAATTCACTTCAGCTCCCCAGAAGTGAGATTCCACCCAGCAGTAAGATGAGACCCGCCTGCCTCATCAGCCTTCCAAATGTATTGTCACTTACCAAAAGACACCTTGAAGGTGAGTCCATTTTGAAAATTTAATATTAAACAAATTATGAATAAGTGATGATTGTATTGGCCCTCTTGGGCTGAAATAAATCTTGTCCACAGCTTGTTTTGTGTGGTCTGAAAGCTATGAATGGTTTTCACACTTTTAAAGTGTTGAAAGGAAAGAAGGAAGAAGGGATGAAGGAAAAAAGGAAAGAGGCAAGGAAAGAAAAAAGTTGCTACAGAAGTGGTATGTGGTCTGCCTAAAATATACGCTACCTCGCTCTTTATAGAAAATGTTTGCAATTTGTGATCTAGATACCACAATTACAGGCAAAATTCTTTCTTGTCCCTCAGTTTAATAAAGGTGCTAAATATATATTTCCATCAATGGCCTTTTAATTTCTAATACTTTACATGCAATAAACTGCATATATTTAAAATATGTGATGTATGAGTTTTCAAAGGAAACTATCATCCCAATCAAGATACTAAATATTTCTACCACCTCCAAAAGTTTCTTCTTGCTTCTCTGAAACTTATCCCTCCCTCTACTCCTTCCCCAGGCACTCCTTTCCCCACTCCTTTCTGTTATCATAGGTTAGTTTGCACTTTGTGAAAGAAAGTGTTAATCACTCAGTTGTGTATGACTCTTTGTAACTACTTGGACCATAGCCTGCTGGGTTCCTCTGTTCTTAGAATTCTACAGACAAGAATACTGGAGTAGGTTGCCATTCCCTTCTCCAGAGGATCTTCCTAACACCGGGATCAAACCTGGGTCTCCTGATTGCAGGTGGATTCTTTACCGTGTGAGACACCAGGGAAGCCCATTGCATGTTGTAGAGTTTTATATAAATAAGATCACAGTATATATTTTTTCCAACTGGCTCTTTCAGGTAATATGATTTTGAGATTCACCTCTCTGTGGTGTTTGTAGTTTGCTCCATTTTAATGCTGAGTAGGATTCCACTGTATGGATATACGCAGTTTGTTTACTGTTTATTTTTTGATGGGCATTTTTCTTGGGTAAATATACAGAACCAAAATTTCTCAGTAATATGGTAACTATATGCTTAACTTTACAAGAAACCATCCAACTGTTTTCCAAAGAATTTGCACCACTTCTTATTCCCCATGGCAACCCTTGCCCCACATCCTTAACACCTGCTATTGTCATATTTTTTTAAAAGCAATTCTAGATTTGTAACGCTATCTCATCGACATGCTAGTTCACATTTTCCTAACGACTAACAGTAAAGACTATCTCCTTGAACACACTCTAGTCAGGCTTCTCTGAGCACTCTCATCTTTGCCCTAAAAAGACAGCATACTCCTCGCACAAACAATCTTGCCCACCCTACACTAAGACCCCTGAGTGAACACTAGCCTAGTTTCCACCATCTCATCCCTAGGATGACCACGTTCCCCCTTAACATGGAGATAGGCAGACAGGCCTCTGAATCACCTCTTAGAGAAGTGTCTGTAGAAACTTTGCAACAACAAATCCTTCCTCTATGCTTTGGGATATAAAATCTACCACCTAAAACTGTTGTCTCTAGGACCCAAAAGCCATTTCTTTGACAGGCAAACATTTAAGGGGACAACTCATATCTCGCTCCCAGTCCCCATGGGCCCAGCTTCACTGGGTCCTCACTCTCATCACCACCACCGCCCCCTGTGGTAAAGACACGACAAGTCTGTCTCTCCTCTGGGTAAGGGCTGACTAACCAAGTCAGATGGCCTGGTCCTGTCAACTAACCCCTCTTTCTGCTCTTCATCAGTTCCTCCCTCCATGACCTGTTCAAGCCCATACTGCTCCCCGTCCCTGTCCCTCACACACCATTTTCTTTTTAATTTATTTATTTTAATTGGAGGCTAATTACTTTACAATATTGTAGTGGTTTTTGCCATACATTGACATGAATCAGCCATGGGTGTACATGTGTTGCCCATCCTGAACCCCCCTCCCACTTCCCTCCCCCACACTCCCTTTAAAACGCCCAACACCTCTGCACAAGTCAGTGCTGACTTCAGTTCACACTGAACTCTTTCCTACTGCAATAGTATTGCCTGGTAAAATCTGTCCCCACTGCTTTAACTAGTGCCTGGCTTTATCTTTGATGCTAATAACATTATCATTTTTCTCCTCTCTTTTTTTGTTAAGGTTGAATATCTTTTGATGTGCTTATTGGTCATTCACACATGTCTTTTGTGAAGTGCTTGTTCAGATCTCGGTCATTTATTATTGCCTTATTATTGAGTTTTACGATTCTTCATTTATTCTGAATATGGGTCCTTTTAATGTATATGCATGCATGCTTGTGTGCTTAGTCCTGTCCAACTCTTTGTGAACCTATGGAATGCAGCCCACCAGGCTTTTTAGTCCAGAGGATTTCCCAGGCAAGAATACTGGAGTCGGTTGTCATTTTATGTGTGTGTGTATATATATTTGTGTGTGTGATATAAGCCATTCTGTGTCATGACTTTCATTTTCTTCATGGTATCTTTCAAAGAGTGGAAGTTTTCATTCTGATGAAATTTAATTATATATTTTTCTTTTATGATTTTATATTAGGATTCTCCAGAGAAATACAGCCAATGTGATATACGTGTGTGTGTAGCAATGTAGATACATACATACAGATATATAGAACAAACAGGATGTGTTCTGATAATTATATATATATATATAGTTGGCTTATATATATAATTCTATATATATAGTTGGTTCTATGTATATCTATATATCAACATCTGTATATGTATATCTCTATCACTATAATCTGTACATACCTAATTTATAGGTACAGATATATTTATTTTATGGAATTAACTCCCACAATTGCAGAGACTTGACAAGTCCAAACTCTATAGGTTAGAAGTACAACAGAAGTTTTCTTTAAAAAGCCTAATGGTTATACCTAGCTAGGTCAAAGTGAATGAATTGGATAGCAAACATATGTGTTTATAATCAGTCTAACTCTATGAAGCTTGTTTTCCTGGAATCTGTACTCACTGTAGTAAATTAACCTTTGCTCCCTTGTCACTGGGTGACACCCACATTTGGCTGCAGAGTGACGGCAAAGTGGGGGCGCAGGGAGAAACAAAAGGCAGAGGGGCCTCGGTGCTGTACTATTGAACGCAGATGCTGTGGAGGCCTCGGAGAGAGGCAACAGGAAGTCAGCGAGGGAATGAGGAGGAAGCGGCTTTCCCTCTGGTAGCACCCAGAGCCCATTCCATCACATAAACACCTCGAGCACATTAAGTCCTGGCGTCCCATGAAAGCACTGGTTCCATTACTTCAAATAATAGGAGGATAAGAAAAGTAAGTGGCTTCTGGGAAGAAGTCCAAATAGCACATTTCAGAAGAGGGCTATTTTCTCAAATCATAACGTTGATATTCCAGAAAAGGAAATTTAATCAAAATATATCCTTTTAAAAACCCTTTAAAAGGTTTGAGCTGTGCAAATGTGGTAACATGGAAGGTTTTCTTCATTGAATGGTGTGTAAATGTTCAACGGGGCAGAGTCATTCTGGGGAAAACACAGTTAAATTTAGTAAGAGAATTTTCTTCCAATATATTATTTACTGTCAGCACTGACAGGCAAGCTATCATTGAACTAGGACTTTTTGTCTCAAGGTTTTAGACCCAGTTGTACTATAGATTTACAGCTACTGTTGCTGTTAAGTCACTTCAGTCGTGTCCGACTCTGTGCGACCCAATAGACGGCAGCTCACCAGGCTCCGCCGTCCCTAGGATTCTCCAGGCAAGAATACTGGAGTGGGTTGCCATTTCCTTCTCCAGTGCATGAAAGGGAAAAGTGAAAGTGAAGTCATTCAGTCATGTCCGACTCTTAGTGACCCCATGGACTGTAGCCTACCAGGCTCCTCCGTCCATGGGATTTTCCAGGCAAAAGTACTGGCGTTGGGTGCTAATGCCTTCTCTACTGAAGGAGGACAAAACACTTGGACCCCTCCCCAACCCACTTTCTTAGTTAATACCTCCACAAAGCACTTTCACGTTTATTATCTTATTAAATTGAAAACACACAATAAAATATCTTGGAAGAGAGCTTTTTAACAAATTATAAAAAAAGAAAATCTTGGAAGGTTAGGTATTAACATATCCACTCTATGGATGAGAATTAATCTTGGATGAGTTAAGTGGTTTCTCAAAGTCACACAGCTAATGGCAACCCCAGGAGTAGAACTTTAGTGTAATTTCCAAGTGGTGTTTTCCATTACATTATCTTTTTTTGTAAGTAGCTCACTCATCCATTCATCAAAACTTATTGAACACCTACTATATTCCAGGAATTATGCCAAGGGCTAGAAATACAAGGATGAATTAGACATAATCTTTGCCCCCCAGGGAGCTCACCATCTTATCAGAAAGAAGTTGCGTGATTAAATATAAATTGTGTCACTGGTTCTTACCCACATACAATTTTAAGAACAAAGTGCCTTGCAAAAGACATCTCCTCAAATCATTAAGTATTCCTAAGGCCCCCACAAATCTCATGAATAAATCTTATCAGCTCCTAAAGATTTTAGAAATAGTGACCAATAGTCTATAAGGATATAAAGATAGTGCTTGACATGTGTAATATTTGACCTCCACAGTTACCTTTTTAAAATATGAATTAGTTGCTAACTGATTTGAGCTTCCCACGTGGCTCTAGTAAAGAACTCACCTGCAAGTGCAGGAGACATAAGAGACACGGGTTTGATCCCTGGGCTGGGAAGATCCCTTGGAGGAGAGCACGGCAACCCACTCCATTCTTGCCTGGAGAATCCCCATGGACAGAGGAGCCTGGGGCGCTACAGTCCATAGGTCCTCCACAAAGAGTTGGACACGACTGACATGACTTAGCACACACGCTAATTTTACCTTAAAGTATCGATTTTGAGCCTTCCAGAAAATGTAGAAGATTCAGACCCTGCACTTCTAAGTGGCAGTGATAGGCTGGAACTGAGTAGTAGTTGTCCCTTATTGACTCGGTGATTGTCCTCCCGTTTACCAAAGCCCCACCTCTCTTGTTTCACTGACCTAACCTACTTTAGCCTCTACCTGCCTGGATATCAGCCAGATTTTTGTCTCCTCCAGCCCTGACCTTCTCCACTGGTTACTACTATATTAAATCCTAAAAATTCATAGTGATTCCACAGAGTCTCACAGAGAATTCTCCTGCAGGAGACCCTGGGGAAGATGCTGTGGTCAAAAGCAGAGAACAGGTTCATTCTTGTGTCAGTCTCTCTAGGAGGGATACAAAACTCTACTGTTCTTGCAGAAAACTATCTTTCCATTTTCCACTTCCATCCTCTCAGATTCATGTATGGGTTCATGGAGAACTGAGGGGAAGTGTATCAGTCGGACTCCAGTAGGAAAACAGCAGCCATATTAGTGATTTTAACAGAATTTATAATAGGGAATTGGTTAAACAGGTATTGGAGAACCAAAAGGCAAAAAAAGACACCAAGGGAGCAGAGCAGTAACTGCAGAAAGCTGCCTTCAGCCGTACCCTGGGCAACAGGAAAGGTTTGGGATTTTCATAGCCTAGGAGCTTGGAGGAGACCCTCAGACCTTTGAGAAGGGGTGTCGCCCTACTGTTTCTGGCACCTCTGAGAGAGACTGGTACTCAGGTGTTGTACTTGGGTGAGATGTTGTTAGTCAGACCACAGAACCGAGGGCAAGCTGGAACAACCCCTTTTCTCTCCTTTTACATCCCATCCCCTCTAGAGCTTTCTATTGGCAGAGCAGAATTCCAGCCCCAGAATTCAATACAGAACATGGGTCTGGAGGTGAAGATTGAGAGGAAGAACCAGCATACAGACAGACATCAGGTCAAGATGACCTGCTTTGTAAGAACTAAGAATATTAGATAGCATAATTTGTTATTCTTGGCTTTCCTTCCTTAAGTTGAGTTTTCTCCCAGAATGGTCCTCTGTCCCTTATATAAACACATATCTGGAAGATCTGCCCATCCCATAGGATCATCAGACAGTCTGACTCCCAAGAATGAACAGCAAAATCTCATGTTGGAGAGCTTGCTACACAAATAGTTTTAATTATGTGCAATTAATATTAATCAAAGGTATATACAGCTGGCTTAAAACTCAACATTCAAAAAACTAAGATCATGGCATCCAGTCCCATCACTTCATGACAAATATATGGGGAAAAAATGGAAAACAGTGACAGACTTTATTTTCTTGGGCTCCAAAATCACTGCAGATGGTGACTGCAGCCATGAAATTAAAAGACGCTTACTCCTTGGAAGGAAAGTTATGACCAACCTAGACAGCATATTAAAAAGCAGAGACATTACTTTGCCAACAAAGGTCCATCTAGTCAAAGCTATGGTTTTTCCAGTAGTCACGTACGGATGTGAGAGTTGGACCATAAAGAAAGCTGAGTGCTGAAGAATTGATGCTTTTGAACTGTGGTGTTGGAGAAGACTCTTGAGAGCCCCTTGGGCTGCAAAGAGATCAAAACAGTCAATCATAAAGGAGATCAGTCCTGAATATTCATTGGTAGGACTTATACTGAAGCTGAAACTCCAATACTTTGGCCACCTGATGAGAAGAGCTGACTCATCAGAAAAGACTCTGATGCTGGGAAAGATTAAGGGCAGGAGGAGAAGGGGATGAAAGAGGACAAGATGGTTGGATGGAATCACCAATCAACGGACATGAGTTTGAGCAAGATCCAGGAAATGGACAGGGAAGCCTGGTGTGCTGCAGTCCATGGAGTTGCAAAGAGTCGGACATGACTGAGCAACTGAACAATAAATATATATTATGCAGCAGTGAAAAAAATCAAAGGAGAGGTGACATTTGACCTTGAAGGACAATTAGGAAATTACCAGAGGAAGAGTCTTGTGAATAAATGAAGCAAACTCATCTCCTTCTGCTCCATGGGCGCCTCTATCTTCCAAAAAGTATCATTGCTGTAGCCATCAAGCTGGGCTGCACTGCTCTGCCTGTGTATATGCCTAGAATGCTCTCCAAGCCTCTTTCTTGACTGCTTCCTCATCCTCTTTTAAAACCCCACTTACCTGTTACCATCTTAAGGAATCTGCCTGAGCCCACAGGTAAAATGGATCATGCTTCTTTGGAGCTGTTTCTATGGCTTCCATTGTTATATTTATCATGTATATCATAAGCATTTGCTTTAATTCTATCTTCCCTGACAGAGAACGGATTTTTTGAAGAAAGACTATTATATTAAAAGACATTTTTAGTATCTCCTATGTTTGATAATTGTATTGTTTATTAGTGGCAACAGTTTGGATACAGCATAAAAGTCTAGTTATCTATGGCACATCCTAAGGACAGAATACTATATAGCTTTAAAATATTCAATATATTGAATTAGACTGATACAAAATGAAAAAATAGTGTTCAGAATAGTGGGTATGGCATGTTCCTATCTTATTTATATATATATGTGTGTATTTTTTTTCACTGTATACATGCTCTATCTCTGGGCAGACACAAAAGAAAACTTCATAGTGGCTGCCCCTGGAGATGGAAACAGGAGGGGACTAGTGACTAAGAATAAGAAGAAAACTTGCTTCATGATACATCTTTTGGTAGCATTTGACTTTTTAAAAATATAGATTTAGTTATTTTTTAATAGAAGAAAAATAGTGAGAAAAAATTCACCAATCTGATGGATTAAAAACTATATTTTTTGTTTGACTTCATACTTCCCTAATAAAAAGTGAGGTTGAATTTTTTCCCTATATTTCATGATCATTTATATTCTCTATTCTAAGAAATGCCTATCTATATCCTTTGCCCATTTAAAAAAAATGAATTAACTTCCTTAATTTTACTGACTACTTGATAAAGGATACATTAATCCCTGTTTATCACATATGTTGCAAATATTTTTCCTAGTCTATTATTTTTCTTTTTATATTATACAGCCTATAATAACTTTTGCATTCGGAACTTGTTATACCAGTTCAGTTCAGTCGCTCAGTCGTGTCCGACTCTTTGCGACCCCATGAATTGCAGCACGCCAGGCCTCTCTGTCCATCACCAACTCCCGGAGTCTACCCAAACCCATGTCCATCGAGTCAGTGATGCCATCCAACCATCTCATCCTCTGTCGTCCCCTTCTCCTCCTGCCCCCAATCCTTCCCAGCATTAGGGTCTTTTCCAATGAGTCAACTCTTCGCATGAGGTGGCCAAAGTATTGGAGTTTTAGCTTCAACATCAGTCCTTCCAATGAACACCCAGGATTGATCTCCTTTAGGATGGATTGATTGGATCTCCTTGCAGTCCAAGGGACTCTCAAGAGTCTTCTCCAACACCACAGTTCAAAAGCATCAATTCTTCTGTGCTCAGCTTTCTTTATAGTCCAACTCTTATATCCATACATGACTACTGGAAAAACATAGCCTTGACTAGACAGACCTTTGTTGGCAAAGTAATGTCTCTGCTTTTTAATATGCTGTCTAGGTTGGTCATAACTTCCTTCCAAGGAGTAAGCGTCTTTTAATTTCATGGCTGCAATCACCATTTGCAGTGATTTATTTTTTAAAATCTTTGTAGCATTTGTTTCCTTTCTCTCCAAATAGGCTTAGTCCTCATTCAATTTGTGCTTGTTAACTGAAAGGAATAAACAATTTTATCTAAAGTCGACACTAAGGATCATCACTAAAAATAATCTTAAGATTTACCCTTAAGTTACTGCACATGAGACAGGAAAATATTTTATATAACTCCAATAAGAGAAAGTTTGTGGTTTGTCAAGAAACCAAACATTTTCTAGGAGGGATTTATTACCTGAAATCTTATATGAGACACTGAACCACATAGCATGTCAGGTCTTTAATCAGGGGGTCTACAGATAATACAGAAAAATTCCTTATATGGCCATTTCTTATATCAACCAACATTGCAAGCAGACAGCATAATATTAGAGCTCTGCAGAAAGCAAGCATTTTATAGACTAGAGTGAGACGGTCCAAATTGAGCTCCCTGGTGATCTCACTTGATAAAAAGAAAGAATCCAGAGAATATAGTTGGGTTTTTCTAAATTCACTCTGACAATCTTTCTCTTTTACTTGGAATGTGAATTACAAGTTATTAAAGTTATTGATTTTTGGAGTTCAGATTTCTCATCATACTGTTTTCCATTTGTCCTATTTGTTGTTTCTTTATTCCTCACTTCTCTTGAATTAATCAAGTATTTTCATTATTCCATTTTTCTCCCATGTTAATTTTTCAGTTATATATTCTTTGATCTTTCCTTTAGTGATTAGACCATTAATAGATAAAACTTTTAATTGTTTTTAAACATGTGTTATTGACAAAAGAAAATATTTAAATGCAAAAAACACAGAAAAATTCAGAGAAAGGAAATTAGAAAAGATATTAAGACATACATACTAACCAGGAAATACCTAGTGTAGCTGTATCATATAAATATGATTTTAAGACAAAATATTACATAATGACAAATAAACAATTCACCTAAAAATATAACATTCCTGAACATGTTAGTTAGCAACATAGCAAAAATGTATGTTTAAAATAGTGACAAAATTATAAAAAGAAATTTTACAAATCTATAATCATAGTAGATGACATTAGCATCCTTCTCTCAGCAATTTATAAAGTATATTGGTAGTAAGAATATCAAGAATTTAAACAAAATAATGATGAAACTTGGTCTAATGGAAATACACATATGAATCTTGAGCACAATTTTCCAAACCCATGAAATATTTATAAAATCTGACCTTTATACTAAGTCAAAAAGCAAATCGCAATACTACCCCAAAAATCAGCGTGATACTCAGATGGCCTATTCACAAGTCATTAAAAATAGAACATACTAACAAAAATATAAATTCCCAAAATACCCGCATTTGGAAATTATAAAATATAATGGTAAAACATCTGTGGATCAAGAAGTATAAGTCAAATAGAAATTATAAAACATTTTAAAACAGTATAACATGAAAATATTATATATTAAAACAT
Organism: Giraffa tippelskirchi; assembly: GCF_054371585.1. Classification (NCBI taxonomy): domain Eukaryota; kingdom Metazoa; phylum Chordata; class Mammalia; order Artiodactyla; family Giraffidae; genus Giraffa; species Giraffa tippelskirchi. The sequence continues at coordinate 108,978,468 of NC_137278.1, read as the reverse complement.
ATGTGATGCAAACTGCTTAGTTATCTGCATAGTTAAATACATGGGCTAGAAAAGACAAATGACTGAAAATTAATGCTGTCAACACAGGAAATGGAAAAAAGGCACAAAAGAGAATTTTTGGCCAAAAGAAAGGCCAAGAGAAGTACAAGAAAGGAAATAAAAATAAGAATATAATTAAAATAGGAAACAAAGAATACCAGCAAATCACACACACAAAACCAAAAGCCAGTAATTTTTGAAAAGCTAAGAAAACAGAAATAACAAAATCCTGGCAACTTTGATCAGGGGACAAAAAAAAAAAAGAGGCACAAGTATATTAGGAATTTAAAAAAGGATTCAGTAGGCTTTTTTTCCCCCCTAACCATATGTACGAGTTTTAATACTTTTGGTCATAAATGATCAAAAACCCAACATAAACCGACTCTAATAAATACTGAGTTTATTGGTTCATATCATGGTAAAGTCCAAAGAGAGTCATGGCTCTAAGTAAAGACTCCTCAAGAGTAAAAGTTACATTGCTCAGTCACTCAGTCATGTCCAACTCTTTGCAGCCCCACAGACTGTGGCCTGCCAGGCTTCTCCAACCATGGGATCCTCCAGGCAAGAATACTGGAGCAGGTTGCCATTCCGTTCTCCAGGGATCTTACCAACCCAGGGATAGAGCCCATGTCTCCGGCATCTCCTGCATTGGCAGGCAGATCCTTTACCACTGAGCCACCTGGGAAGTTATATCACCATGACCCAAATTCAACCCTATCTCTCTGAGTCTCTCAACTCCACTCTCCTCCATGTTAGTTTCATTATCGTCAAACAGACTCTCCCCTTACACGGCAGCACAGCTAGAGCCAGTACCCTGACAACAACGTTCTGGAGTGAAACGGGAAGGATCCCCTTTCCAGGGTCTCAGTAGATGTATTATTATATTTTATTGGCTCTGATTGGCCCAGGAGCCTATCCCTAATCCAGTAAACTATAGCCCAGGTAACAAGCTGCTCTAGTAGGCTAAGCTGGAATCAGATCTCTCTGCTGAAGTAGGCATGAGTGCTGCTAAGTCACTTCAGTCGTGTCCGACTCTGTGCGACCCCAAAGATGGCAGCCCACCAGGCTCCACCGTCCCTGGGATTCTCCAGGCAAGAAGGCATGAGTAGTAGCACATTAATCAAACTCAAAGCCCAGTTAGAGAGGCATGGTGAATGGCTGTGCTGGGCAAAAAAAATAAAATAACATGCGATGAACTACATCACAACTTTATGTTGTATTTTAAATGGGACTCTCACCCTACACGCTCATCAAGATGAGTTGATCGTCAAATATTCCTCCATGTAACAAAAATTCAATCTGTTGCATTTAATGATTCAGTATTATTCAATGTACCTGAATACTACAGGCCATTTGCCAAAATTGACTATTCAGGTTTGGGCAGATTGGGCTTCCCAGGTGGTTTAGTGGTAAAGAATCTGCCTACCCATTCAAAAGACCTGGGATGGATCCCTCGGTTGGGAAGATCCCCTGAAGGAGGAAATGGCAACCCACTCCAGTATTCTTGCCTGGAGAATCCCATGAACAAAGGAGCCTGGCGGGCTACAGTCCATGGGGTCGCAGAGTTGGACACAACTGAGCGACTGAGCGTGGCATGGAACTAATTTGTTCTTTTTGACAGATATTAGCCAACAGATTCAACCACTTCTTAACATCCATTCCTAAATCACTTGGCTCCTTTCAGGCAGGTTTTTAATAAACCAAGTATGTTAAAAGTACTCCAGTGCTCTATATAAAGTTTGTTCTTTGCTTATTTAAGACATTTATTGAGTGCTCTGGCCTGGAGGGATAGGGTGGGGAGGGAGGCAGGAGGGGGTTCAGGACCTGTGGCTGATTTATGTTGATGTATGGCAAAACCCATCACAATATTGTAAAGTCATTATCCTCCAGTTAAAATAAATAATAAAAAAAAGAATGATTTATTGAGTGCTGACTCTGCATTTCATTTATTGCCAGGGAAAGAAGAGAAAACAAAGACTTTTATCCCTGCCCTCATGGAGTTGACAGTAGTAAGCCTAAGAGTAAAATACGTTTTCGACTGCTACACTGAAGTATAATTGTGCAAGAGCATGTGTTAATTTTATACCCTTTTTAAAGGATTTTGCACAGCAGATTTCACAGGCCATTAACCTGGCCAAGCAAGGAGAACATTTTGCTCTTGTAGAAACATTCTCTGGGCACTGGGGAATGTGTCACTAGCATTTAGACAGGGCTTAAGGTGAAAGGACACAGGCAACTGAAACGATTTGTCTAGCCTGTCATCTAGACGGTGTTCTCCGCCCAAATACAACCTGGCAGTCTTTTAAGGGTGGGTGGTTTGGAGGAAGGGAGCAGAATTTAACAAAAGAAGGAAGGACAAAGAGAAAGGTGAAAAGGGGTAGGTGGGAGTGGGGCGGTTTGGGAAACAATCTTGATACAAGTTGAACTGTGCCTTCCAGGGCACAAATATCAGTCCATTGCTTACGGTCAGCACTTATTTATTGTTTTGCGAAAGACGTCTTCTCTGAATGATTCAGTGACTTTGTTTCAAATGATCTTCAAAACTTTGAATGAAACCACTATTGACTAAAGACCTGGAAAACTATTTTAATGCCATCCTGACTTCATAATGGCAAAGAATAACTGATTTTATATAAAATTCCATGTTATATTCATGTCCTACCTCTTAGCTACATGCATACTTCACTAACAAGAAAATGATTTTTGATTGCAAAACAAAGGAAAGAAAGTCAAAATGCAGATTCAAATGGGTGGAAACTATGCATTTTCAAACAATGAGAATGATTATGTGTTCAACATCATAAACCAGTCTTCAAAAACTGTAGGCAGTGATTGATGTAAAGTATTTCTACCAGTAAACAAAAGATCTCTTTTGAATAAAGACAATAGTGTATGTAATTTATATTTATTGCTGAATAAAAATATATTTCAGGAGCCATTTTTAAAAAAGAAATCAAAGAGCATCATACCAATGTTAGGAGTAAAGTTTGAACAGCTTACCAAATCAAAAAAATTAGAAAGTTCTATTTAAAATTTTTCGAGAGCCAGGAGAAAGAACTAGGAAAACTGATTAAGTTTGTGGTACCCAGTTATATATGCTACTGCTAACTTTAATTTGCTAAGAAAAGAAAATGATTTTGTATGTATTCAAGTCTTCCAGGTCAAAATCTTTCCACCACCACTGCTCACAGGATGGAATTCAGTCCAGTTAGATAGCTTTCTATAGGCAAGATTCTGTTGCCTCTGGAAATCAAGCAGATCCAGTCACTCTTTTGTAGAAAATCTGTCAATGTTTCCCTTGTAAACACCAAGATCCTACTTAATTTGGCCTTGCTTCTCTACCTCATCTCCTATCAACCTGTCCTTGACCGCTGCCCTCCGGCTGTGCTGGTTCTGAGTTGCTTCCAAACCAGACTCAGGTTTTTATCACCCCCAGGGCTTTGCATTTGTCCTAGGCTTGGATTGGAATCCTCTTCTCTCAAGTTTCTACATGGTTCCCTCCAACCTTCAAGTCTGTTCAAGTGAGGTTGTTCCTAATGCCCTATTTAAACTATAAACCTTCTCCTGTATTCACAGCTTCCTCCCCTGCTTTTTTCTCTCCATAACACTTCTCATATGAGCAACACAAAAGGCAGAAATTTGTGTGTTTTGTTTCCTGCTATTCTATGCCTGGCACAGAGTAAGTGCTCAATGAGTATTTGTTGAATGAATGAATATTGGTGTCTGAAAACGGGCTACCAGCATGATTAGAGGTCTAGTTAACCATCAGGTGAGTAAAATTAGCCTAATCAAAAATCCCATCTCCAAGCTGCACTGTTCTGATTGTTAGAATCTGGGTTCTCTTGAAAGCAGAGCCTGAGGCAAAGCCAAGCATGCAGATATTTTATTTGCCAAGTGATACCTGGCATCAGGAATGAGGGGCAAAAAAAGAGTGAAATAAATAAGAGTTCATGAAATGGCAACAGAGGAAAGTCAATACACGGGATTAATTGATAAAGGGGGTTGATAGCCTCAAAGCCAGCAGTGCTAGCAGACGGGCAAGGGGAGGAGGTGTCCAAGACTGAGGCTCATAAGCTTTAGAGGGTCGGTTCTGGATAAGAGAGTGAGTGGGGTTGCTGTAGGACAGGGTCACAAAGCCAGGCAAAGCAGTGGACACTGACGATTTCTAACTTCATAATCTCTGATTTCAGGGTTGGAGCAATTGCCTGGAAAGACCTAATTGTCCACCTGGCCTCATGGCATATCATCTATTTACGCAGGCCTGTGGTGGTGGTTTAGTCGCTAAGTCGTGTCCAACTCTTGCGACCCCATGGACTGTGGCCTGCCAGGCTCCTCTGTTCATGGGATTCTCCAGGCAAGAATACTGGAATGGGTTGCCATTTCCTTCTCCAGGGGATCTTCCGTTCAACCCAGGGATTGAACCCCAGTCTCCTTCATTGCAGACAGATTCTTTACCAACTGAGCCACAAGGGAAGCCCTACACAGGCTTGCACTTGGTTTAAAGTTCTGTTCTGCTGTCTTAAAATTCTTAATATTTTCTTTTTGCACTTGTGTTCTATCGAAAAGTCTGATGGAACAGTGGAGTGTGAGCAGAGGAGAAGCCTGCAAGCAGTTATGGTCCAGCAGCAGCCCCTGCACAAAAGGGCTCAGATGCATGGGCATGGCTGGCAGCAAGCACACAGAAGAGTGTTGGGGGCCACCGGGCCTGAGGAGGGGATTGGGTGGGCCCCTGGCCCATACTGACATTGCAATAGCCCCGGGAGAAAGAGGAGGCTTTGGATGTGAGACAGGCTGGGACCCAGGACCCTCTGCAGCACTGCTTGTACCTGGACACATGTCTCCTCCAGTAACAAAATACAAAGAAACTATAAGGGACTAAAAATAACTGCATGCATGCAAGTTGAGGCAAATCATGGACAGCAAGACATGAAAAGACCAAAAAGCCCAAGAGTCGGGAGCCAAAGCAGGGTACTGCTCATGCACCCCACCTCTCCCCCAATACAACACCATGAAAGGGGTGGGCAACCACCCAAGCCACTCACCTCGTATGTGGAGCCAGCTGCCCGCCCCTAGTCAGGGAGCAAGCGACAAAAGGCACTTGTTTCTCGCTCTTGCTCCCCCCTGCTACAGCAGGAGCCCCGATAAAACTCTGCTTGAATTTCCTGCCTAGCATCTTCTCAATTTCTATGGATTAAGGAGGCCAAGAGCCCCGGTCAGTAACGGATGGAGGCAGCGCCAGGTCCTGCAGTGGGAGCCAGCCTGTCTGTCCCAGAGCCCATCCCTGCCCCACCTGCACAAGTACCAACTCTCCCTCGGGCGGAGGCACTGAGACCATACTTGCCCACACTCAGGTGCTAAACTTTGTGGGTTAATTATTACAAAATTAAAAAGTGTACACATGGACAGGGAACTAGAGCCCAGCAGGGAATTATTAGAATTCAAAGAGTTTAGAAACTCTGGTTTGAAAACTCTGCAATACTGCAAAGCAAATATCTTACGGGCTTAGAAATGGACATAAAACTCAAAAATTGTCACATTCAATGAGAAAAATCACTATTTTTCTATGAAGCTTTTGCTGAACCAAATATTAACAAGGAAAAGAAAAACAATTTTTAAATTATTTTTCATTTTGTAATCAAAGATATACCACAGAATTAATAAATGAATATTTTCAGTGATACACAGATCATAAAGTCCCTTTTGGTTTATTGGATGACCTCTACAAGGTATAAGAAATTCCAGAGGAAAAATTAAAATGCCATTTAAATTTACATTTAAAACTAAATTCAGACTTAACATAAAACTGATTTGTATGAAGTTTGTTTATTTTTTTTGATAGATTATTCTAAAGATTTTTTTTTTGAAAAATTAGTACATCAGCTGCAGATGTACTAAAATTTATATCAAGGTAATTTATCAGAAACTCATCCCACTGTTGTCACTTTTTATAAAATACTTTTAACAGCTCCAGTAATAGTTGTATCAGCAGAAAGATCCTTCACAGTATTACAAATAAAATTATCTGCCACAAATGACTGACATCACTTTAAAATACATTAGAAGTATGAATTTGCAGGACACTGGCCAGGACAATTGTATGAGCAATCAAGATATCACATTAATAAACTACAATTTTAACCAATGTAAAAAACAGAAACCAAATAGCAAGATACAAATATCTTTATAATTTATATATACAAAGTTTTAAAAAACTTATATAATTTATATATATAACATATATATAAGATATGAATATCAATAATGACTGTTTGGTGGCTCAATGCTAAAGAATCCACCTGCACTGCAGGAGATGTGGGTTTGATCCCTGGATCAGGAAGGTCCCCTGGAGAAGGAAACAGCAACCCACTCCAGTATTCTTGCCTGGAGAATCCATGGACACAGTAGCCTGGTGGGCTACAATCCATGGGGTCGCAAAGAGCTGGACATGACTTAGCGACTAACACTTTCACTTTCATTTCAATAATTGCATGTAAATGGTACTAAATATTCCAATTAAAAGACAAAGACTGTCACACCGCAGAAAAAACAAGATCCTACTGTATGATTGCTGTGGGAAACCTACTTTAAGTATAAAGACACAGATGGGTTAAAGATAAAAGGGTGAAGGAAAATAAAACATGAAAATACTAAGATAAAACAGAACTGATTATATTAACATCAGACAAGGCAGACTTCAAAACAAGAAGTATTAGAAAGAAAAATAGGATCACTGCATCATAAAAAAAAGGGAATCAAGTCCCTCAGAAAACCTAATAATATGCACTGATGACAAAGCTTCAAAGGGCATAGAACAAAAACTAAAAGAACTAAAAGCAGAAATTAAAAAACACACTATTACAGCTAGAAATTTCAAAGACTACATTTTTAAAAATTTAATAACTAAACAGTTAATTTGAAATATGGACACCTACAAAAAATTCTTCACAACCTTTTATGTTTATAAAGATATCATTAAAATATAAAAACATGATGACGACAAACACCAAATTCAGGATACCATTCACATCTGAGGTGAAAGAGAATTACTGGAAAGACATACAAAAGGGGCTGCTACTTTACTTGCAATTTTCTATTTATTTAAACAATCTGAAGTAAATGTGGTAAAAATAAACTTTGAAAAATCTGAAAAAAAATAACGTACTGTTTTAATATGTAAAATTTGACACCGAAAAATATTTTTTGCAATTTATAAGTTTATGTTGTTACTCATGCATCATTATTACCCTTATAATGCTTTATAATAATAAAATCTTTTTAAAGAAAACTTTATATTTTAGTACCTTTAATGGCACTGCCCCTCCTTTTTGAACAAAGAGACCCACATTTTCATTCAGCACTGGACTCTACAAATAATGCAGCTGGTCCCGCTAATAGTCATTTGAAACTTCACCATTTGAATCTGGACATTAATTTGAAACAAAAGGAGATCCTTTCACTATGAAGAAAATTAAGTGTAGCATGTAAATAGAATCTCACATCTAGCAGTGGTCCTTGCTGCCCATCCTTCTGGTAGAAGATGATCAACTGATGAGAAAGATGAAGGAAAGAAAAAGTCTTTCTTTGAACATACATCTTACAAAATCAAACCCAATACCTTGAAAAAGAAATAGAACTAGTGGTTGAATTCAAGAATGCACATGGAAAAATACAGTCCCTACCTATAAATACCTTGTTAATTGGCAACACCAGTTAAATACATAAAACAAAACAAAATCAGATGAAAAGTCTTACTTGAGAGCTAAAATAAATATAAACCAAGAGGCAGAATACATACTATAGACAACGAGGACTCTGATGAGAAAGGAGACAATGTTTTAAATCAAAGAGGAGTTCCTAAGATCTAAGATTCAAGGAATTTTTCTTATGGATCAAGATGGAAAGGAGCTGGTAGCTGGCAGAGAAGGAAGTAATACAGACTGTTATTTTCCTCAAATATTAAAATGCTAGATGATTGGCCATAATCATTACTCTTTCATTATGTCAACATACAGAAAGCATGGTTGATAGGCCAAGTGGGACTTAGTGTTCTTGGTCTGCCACTAATTGTCTGCATGACACACGGAAAATGTAGCCTCTTTTTTCCTAATCTGAAAACTGGAGGAATTGTAGATAAGATAGTCTTCCCACTCACAGGATTATATAGAGATAACGTACGTGAAAATGCTTTGGAAAAATAAAAAGTAGTCGTCAGAGCCTTAAATTATACATTCCAGCACTTAGAAGAGCTGCTTTATGTTAAAATAGAGAAAGACAGAATGGTTTTCCTGTGATTTAACAAAGACTACAATTTCAGTGGAGTGATCATCAGTAGTATTATCTCCTGAAGCATTCTTTAAAAAGTATCTGTCAAACGCTAAATAGCAAAAATACCAGTAATTACTGAGTTGTCTTCCTCAAATCTCTCCTAAACTGAACAGTCATGATAAACAGCTAACATAGAAGTAGCTGACCAATGGAAAACTGCAGTGGTGAACACTCTGGACTAGAATCCAAAATAAATACCAAATTGTTTAAAAATAGCTTCATGATTTCGAAAACACTAAAACACAAACACACAAAATTCTTCAAGTTATTTGGGTAAATTGTGATAAACATGACAAAAATATCCTGAATTTTAAAATCAGACATGAATTTTCCCAAGCTATCTCTTCAATCTTTATAGCAAAGTGTCTTTCTAGAGAATCTGAAGAACCTAAGCAGAACTGTGCAAGCTTTGTTTCTGGGACACAGTTATGTAGCCTAGTATATATTTCTATATTTTGAAAGATTCCATTCAAGCATTTGTAAAATAGGATAATAATCTCTCCTCTGCCCATTGCATGGTGCTTTAAAAAAACTGAGTGTGAAAATGTCTTGAAAACAATGAGGTGTTTACAGGGAGACATATTTCTTCCAGTTTTCATTATGATCTAAGATTCTGGAATTTTGTCTGGAAAAAGTCCAAGGTAGTGAGCAGGGGAAAATCTAAAAAATCTTTCATTTAAGGCTATAATGAATAATAAAAGGACAGAATCCTCATTAGTGAACTTTGTTAGAAATAATGCTAAAAAGAACTAAAATTAATGACTATTAACCTGTTAGCAACCAGCCCCTGGTTACCAGAAATCTCTGTCTAGTCAAAAATTAACAAGTGTTATGTTGCAGGGGAAGAGAGGGATAAATTAGGAGTCTGGGATTAACAGATAAACACTACTATATATAAAATAGATAAACAACAAGGACCTACTCTATAACACAGGAAACTATATTCAAAATCTTGTGATAACCTTTAATGGAAAACAATCTGAAGACTATATACACGTAACTGAATCACTTGCTGTACACTTGAAACTAACACAACATTATAAATTAACTATACTTCAATTTTTAAAATCCTATGTATTTTAAAAATAAAGCCACTATAAAAAAGAAGTGTCATATTGCATACATGAAACTTATGAAAATATATCTGAAAATATTTATTTAAACAAAGTGTTGTTGCCCTCAAAATAACCACACTTTTTTTTTCAAAATAGACAACTCCCCTTTTTCATTGTTCAAAATACTTTCAGATCTGCTTCAAATTCTATTTGTAAACCAAAATAGTATTATCCAGAATTGCCCCCCCCCAAAGAGTTTTGGTTCCTGCCAAAAATTAAATCTGTCATTAAAGACTGACATTTTGCTTTCATTGGGGATTATTCAAAAGCAGGGGCCACAGGGCTTCAATCATAGGTTATCACAAAAGTCAATGTTCCAACTGCTTTAGCAATGGCAACTTCAATGTTAATATGTGTATAATTTTACCTATAGTTGTACAGGTAACTTCCTTGGAGAGATCCAACAAATTTCTGTTTTGCTATATTGTTAATCAGTCCTGTTACATTATAGTGATACTGCCCACATTCATGTCTGTACCCTCAGGTGTGCAGATCTGTATTTGTGAGCTTGTGTCTATCAGTGGCAGCTGGCATTCTTTAATACACTTGAGACTGCTAGATGACCTGAAACAGCTCATAAAAATTTGACCCTCAAGCCAATGTTTTATTAGAGTGAAAAACTGGCTTTACCTACTGATAATTCTTCTTTATCTCATTGCCCTGTTTTTTTCAATTTTTTTAACACCAAAAAGATTTTGTATTGGGGTATAGCCAACTAACACTGCGGTTATAGTTTCAGGTGAACAGCAGAGGGACTCAGCCATACATATACATGTATCCATTCTCCCCCAAAGCCCCCTCCCATCCAGGCTGGCACATAATACTGAGAGAGTTTCATATGCTATACAATAAGTTTTTGTTGGTTATCCATTTTAAATATAGCAGTGTGCATGACCTTCCCAAAGTCCATAATCATCCCTTCCCCTGGCAACCCTAAGTTCCTTTTCTAAGTCTGTGAGTCTCTTTCTGTTTCATAAGTTCATTTGTATCATTTCCTTTTACATTCCACATACAAGGGATGTCATATGTTATTTATCCTTCTTTGTCTGACTTACTTCACTTAGAATGACAATCTCTAGGTCCCTCCACGTTGCTGCAAATTCATTGCTCAGTCTTCATGTTCATCATGCCACTGATTATTTATCTCAGATTATCTTGATCCTCTGTTGCTCCTTCTCCCTATTAAGACTCTAAGCTCCACTTGAGCAGGATTTTCTGGGTCCTATTCTGCTCCAGAGCCCAAGGCCTGGAACATAAAAAAACCTTAAACTGTTCAGGAGAGAGAGAGGGCTCCTAGGTCTGGGCTGAGATTTTATTCACTTCTCTGTGAAAGAAGTCGGCTGGTGGTTCAGTTTACACAATCAAAAACAGGTGAGGGAGCCAAGGATCACGTGGTTGCCCTTTCCTACCCAACCCCTCCATCCACACCCATCATCTCTGCCAGTTCCTACTGGACTCACATCTACATCCTTTGATACACCTTCTCAGTCTTAAAGTACTATGCAAATACAGCTTTAAGCCAGATTCCAGCCATTGTCACCCTTTCTGCATAGCAATTACGGAGCTGCCAAGGAAACACAAAGTTTTGAGTGTTTTATTTTGGGGCAGGTGCTATGGTATCAGCCTGAGTCTTCCTTTGGCTCTCTGGCTCCTGCAGCGCGCATGTGTGTGTGTGTGTGTGTCCTAAGTGTGTGTGTCCTAAGTCTGAAATGTAGACATTAGACACTACCTTCAAGTTAGCTTATACTTACAGTAACCTTTGGGGATGGGGAACCATGTTAAAAATGGCTTGCTAAATGTAAATGTTTAAAAGTAAATGTGATCTTGTTTGGACATTTCTCTATTTTTAAAGATATTGGGAGTCCCAAGAAATGGAACTGGCTTGGGCACTCTCTACCTCGAAAAGGTCCTGAGCAAGATGAAAACTTCTAGCTTCTAGTTACTTGACCTTCAATATATTTTGAAACTTTGGCCACCTAGTTTAATCATTTGTAAAATGGAATCATAATCTCTGTTCAAAGGACCAAGAATGGTAAGGCCTCGGAAAGCTGTGAGGAGAGTCCCTGGGAGGAGCTTCGGGTGCGGAGACCAGAACACGTGGGGGAGGCTGCCTGCCTGCCCCGGCAGCTCCGGGCCTGGGCCGAGCCACCCGCCTGCGTAGCAAGAAGATGTGCGTGTCCAGCTCTGTTCTCATCGCCACCAGCTATCCAGTTCCGAGATGTTAAAAATTATAACTGCTATCACCACTGTCTTTTCACCTTTGGTAGCCATCTTTACAACAGAAGGTGCTGAAATAAACCGGCCTTTTTGACTGTCACTTATTTTATGGAATTAAGAGTTCACCATTAACCCCAGGGAAATGAACAGAGGGTGGAGCTAAAAGGAAAAGGCAGCGTGTTCGCTGAGAAATTGGCATTTTTTGAAAGCTGATGGCTAGTGAATTAAAAAAAAATATTCTTCATGTTCTAGCCACTGGATCACAGGTGACTGCCTCATCTCTGTCCTCCTCAGAACTAGTCAACTGTAGCCAGTCTATTATCATAAGCAATTGAAAGCATCTGACACAAAGGAAAGGAAAGTGGGGGTTGGGGGGAGGAGGTCAGAGAAAGTCAGTTTGGTCTGCACGTGCTTAGCAAATAATTAAAGGGGAAAAAAAGGAATGTCTGTTTTGAGTTTGACAAGGACTAGAATAAAGCTCATCGTCAGACACGACTGAAGTGACTTAGCAGCAGCAGCAGCAGCAGAGTAAAGCAAGAGGCAGAAGTATTTATTAAAATGTCCACTCTCTTCAAAACCTCATTTCACCAGTTTTCCTCAAATAGGTATGAACTTGGTTTTTTTCCCAGGTTCTCATCCCTTTGCTCGCTCTTAACAATCTGTCCTTCAACATAGAGTTTAAATTTTCTTGAGCAGATACTAAATTATATATATACACACACATTTTAAAAGGCCTGATTTCTAGTTTCTCAAAAAATTGAAACGTGGCAACAATGGACATCCGATATTCTGTTCTCTACCCCTCCTTTCTCCCCTCTCTTCTCCTGTCCTCCCCTCTTCTCTCCCCTTTTCTGAGGTGGGGAAAGTCTCTACCTCACTTTCTCTCCCCTCTCCTTGCTTTCTCTCACAATCTCTCTCCTGTTCTCTCTTTAAAAACCTGAGTCCATCTTATTTATTTAGATTTCCTGCCTGGCCCCGTTGACTTGTGAATTTTTTACCCCAGACCATGAGGCGGGTAGTGTCTTTGTTTGGATTTCCTTTATTTACACTACATTTTAAAAGGTTTTCCTGCTTCTGAGTTTTTGTCTTAATGTCAATATAATATGACCACCTTAATAGTAAAAGACTAGGAAGACAGATTTATTTAAACATATTTCAGTGATATAAATAGAGAATGCCTTTGCTTTGTGTAAATAGAACAAAGGGATTAGAATTGTGAATGGAAAATATATATAATAAGAAAAAAATTAGCAAATTTCACCAAACTCAGAAACCCATTCAAATGAATCTGTAGATAAGAGAACCTGATTTTATTAAGCTTCTAACTTGGAGGGGCTCATTTTTTACTGATAGAGCATAACAAACTAGTTTTTTTTTTAAGGGTGTGCTTATGTAATTACAATTCTAAACCAGTTACATGGTGGGGTTATCAGTACCACAAATGAAGTCCCTGGTTGTAGATCAGGAGCTCCTAAACTTGGAATCACCTTGGATGCTTTAAAAGAAAAAAAACTCTAACTCCACTCCCAACAGTTTAGGATTTAATTGGCGTGCAGTGTGGCATGGACATTGGGATTTTAAAGTTTCCCAGGTGCTTCTAAAATGTGAGAAAATTTTAGAAGCACCGCTGTAGCTGTTGCTTTGGCTATAATTAAATCTTAGTGCTACCGCTTCATAAAGCCAGTATTATTTGTTGAAAATAAAGAAAATCATTTGCATATTCCCAAAGCTGAAGGGAGAGGCAACTCCTCCAAAAAGGTGCAATATGTCACTAAGCTCAGGATTTGAGAGAATAGCAGGCCACAGGGCAAATCTTTTTACCCCAAAGGAACTATCTGATCCATCAAGAGAATTTCCACAGCCCTATCGAAACTCTGACAAGCTAATTCCTGAACTGAGCCTTGCTATCCCCATTTGTAAAATGGAAACAGTAGTTCCTCCTTTTGAAGGTTGTTCTAAAGATAAATGAGATCATGTATGTGAAGTAACATTTGGTTCTCAATAAATAGTAACTATTTTTAAATATTCAATATTAGTGATTTTAGTTGTTCCCCAAAGCCATCGCCAATAATTCTAGCTAATATTAATCTCTCCTCCCTTACATCACAAAGCACAGCAATTTCAAATGATTTTGTATTGCTCTACAATTGTTCAGTGAATGTGGTCTTACTGGATAGAAAAGAATTATTTGCAAGAAAGGGAAATTAAACTGATCATTTAACAGCAATGATAAAACCTGTGTGCTTCTCACACAATTGAATACAACATATTTAAGTTGAGAGACTTGACCCTAAAGTTGTTAGAAGAAACTGGCCATGAATTGTAAGGTGGTGTCCAGACAACCAACGAGTCAGGAGATGGGCAGAGAGAACTGTGGATCAGCGTTTTCCTTTTCAAAGGCAGACTAACCCATATTGTGTGTATTACTTTTTTGCTGCAGCTGTAACAAATTACCAGAAACTTGGTGTCTTATACAACACAAATTCATCTTCCAGTTCTGTATATTATGAAAGGTAACAGAATATGCCTCCCCCAAATGTGCTACTTTGGCATATTGATTATTTTGAGCTGTAGGCATTTGCAAAACAGCAAAGGCAGGGAGAGGCTTTTTTCTGATCTCCCCTTATCTGCCTAAAGACAGAACCTCCAAAAGGAACTCGATTGTTATAAATTCCCCTCTGCAGGAGTTTCCTTAGCCGGTGAGGAGACTAGTGGCTGACATCATACCCATACAGACTTTGTCACAAAATGTCCTGTTGCCCATCTGTACTCCCAAGGGCCTATTTATCTTTTTTTTTTTTTTTTTCCTGTTTTAAGATCTTCACCTTTTATTTTTTTAGTTAGTTTATTTATCATATGTGAAACGAATCGCCGGTCCAGGTTCGATGCATGGTACAGGGTGCTCGGGGCTGGTGCACCAGGATGACCGGGAGGGATGAGATGGGGAGGGAGGTGGGAGGGGGGTTCTGGAAGGGGAAAACATGTACACCCATGGTGGAGTCATGTCAATGTATGGCAAAACAAATACAATATTGTAAAGCTATTTATCTTTCATAAGAGTTCTTTGCTCTCCCCTAAGAGGTATACATCCAACCTCCCCTTTCCCTATTAAGATGGTATTTAATCCTGAATCGTAAAGCTGCCTCTTTTAATTACTCATTTTCCTGGCTATATTCTGAGATACGCGCATGCTAAGTCACTTCATTACCTGCCACCTTACCTGCTGCCTGAGAAATCTGTATGCAGGTCAAGAAGCAACAGTTAGAACTGGACATGGAACAAGACTGGTTCCAAATCGGGAAAGGAGTACGTCAAGGTTGTATATGGTTACCCTGCTTATTTAACTTATATGCAGAGTATATCATGCAAAATGCTGGGCTGGATGAAGTACAAACTGAAATCAAGATTGCCCGGAGAAATATCAATAACCTCAGATACACAGATGACACCACCCTATGGCAAAAAGTGAAGAACTAAAGAGCCTCTTGATGAAAGTGAAAGAGGAGAGTGAAAAACTTGGCTTAAAGCTCAACAGTCAGAAAATTAAGATCATGGCATCCGCTCCCATCACTTCACTGCAAATAGATGGGGAAACAATGGAAACAGTGAGAGACTTTATTTTGGGGGGCTCCAAAATCACTGCAGATGGTGACTGCAGCCATGAAATTAAAAGACACTTGCTCCTTGGAAGAAAAGCTATGACCAACCTAGACAGCATATTAAGAAGCAGAGACATACTTTGCCAACAAAGATCCGTCTAGTTAAGGCGATGGTTTTTCCAGTAGTTGCGTATGGATGTGAGAGCTGGACTAGAAAAGAAAAGCTGAGTGCAGAAGAATTGATGCTTTTGAACTGTGGTGTTGGAGAAGACTCTTGAGAGTCCCTTGGACTGCAAGGAGATCAAACCAGTCAATCATAAAGGAAACAAGTCCTGAATATTCATTGGAAGGACTGATGCTGAAGCAGAAAGTCCAATACTTTGGCCACCTGATGCGAAGAGCTGACTCATTGGGAAAGACCCTGATGCTGGGAAAGATTGAAGGCGGGAGGAGAAGGGGATGACAGAGGATGAGATGGTTGGATGGCATCACTGACTGGATGGACCTGAGTTTGGGCAAGCTCTGGGAGTTGGTGATGGACAGGGAGGCCTGGCGTGCTGCAGTCCATGGAGTGGCAAAGAGTTGGATGCGACCGACTGACTGAACTGACTGAAGTCGCTTCAGTCATGTCCGACTCTGTCCTACGCTATGGACTGTAGCCTGCCAGGCTCCTCTGTCCATGGGATTTTTCAGGCAGGAACACTGGAGTGCCCTTCACCAGGAGATCTTCCCGACCCGGGGATTGAACCCACATCTCCTGTGTACTGGCAGACAGGCTCTTTACCACTAGTGCCAACTGGGAAGCCCATCTCCTGAGGTATACATGTTAATAAACTTCTGCTTGTTTTTCTCCTGTTAATGTCTTTTAATACAGGAGGTCTCAGCCAAGAACGCTCAGAAAGTTAGAGGAAAGATTATTTTTTCTTCTCTACAGTTAGAAATAGGACATGGATCTCACCTGTTTAAGAGCAAGGTGCTGGCAGGGCAGATTACTTTCTGGAACTCAAGAGGGGGCATCCTTTGCCTTGTCTTTTCCAGTTTCTCGAGTCCGCTTTCCTTCACTCTTGGCTCCCTTTCTGCTTTTTCAGAGCTGACAAGGTGAAGCAGGGTCCTTTGCCATGCTGCCAGTTCTCTGGTTCTCGTTTCCAGAGCCGCAGCTCCCTCTTTGTCTCCTCTCTCTTACGTTTTGAAGGACGCTTGTGATTAAAATGGGCCCACCTGGATATAATTCACAGCCCACCCCCTATTTGAAGGCTAGCTGATTAGTGATTTATTCCTTCTGCCCCTCTGCCATGTAACGTAACATTCACAGAGCAGTGCACTGTGGGAAGAGACGTCCAACTAGATTGCCAGGTAGGCTGCAATCAGTAGTCATTTTACCGCTCCATTCAGTCAAAAGTGACTGTTCTCCCAATTCTCAGGATTAGGAGGTAGACCTCTTTGGGGAGCATTGTTCTGCCTATCCCATTGTGAACTCATCCTGAAGAGTTAATTAGGACCAAGAGTTTATAAAGAAGTAGGTCCTGATACAAGATGGGTTCCATAACAGTAATCGACCAGGTCGTTTCACTGACAAGACAATCAGGCCCCTTCTCCTCTATACCTGATCCATTGCTACATACCCTCAGGATCCTTCTCCACACAGCATAATAGGTAATCACCAGTACAGTCAATCACACTTGGCAAGCAAACTGAAATCTGTTTTCCATACTAAAACTGAACAAATGTAGTGGAAAGAGACTTTCTCTCGGGGCCTTTTTTGGTATAACTTGCTGATCCGATGTTTTTAAATTGGCAGACAGAAGGAGTCCCAGCAGGCCTAAATAAAGAGATCATAATATGACAGTAAAATAAATGGAATAATTTATTCAATCCTTGACGGAAGTCTCTTTCGATGATACTTTGTAGAGCACCCAAATAGTAACTAAAAAAGTCTGCATTTATTACCAGCCCTGCCCACACAATGCAAAGCCTTCTCCTGAGATTTTTTTGATAGGGAATTTTTTTTTTCCCTAAGAGGATATTTTGCTTAAATATTTGACTGTATGCTTTTATGTAGGTATTTGAAAGCTTTTATTATTTCTAAAATAGAACATTATGATCTTTTACAAGCAATCCATAATTGTGGTGGTGAATTTTGGAAAAACAAAGAAGAAACAAAAAAGAAAAATCACACAGAATTTGTCAGAAGTACAGTTTGGTTCTCATTCTGCCAGATATGTTTACATTCATTTATTCATTCAACACATTTTTATTGAGCCTTTGTGCCACGCACTATTCTAGGCTTTGTTGTTCTTCAGTTTCTAGTTCAGTTTAGTTCAGTTCAGTTCAGTCATGTCCGACTCTTTGCTACCCCATGAACCGCAGTACGCCAGGCCTCCCTGTCCATCACCAACTCCTGGAGTCCACCCAAACTCATGTCCATTGAGTCAGTGATGCCATCCAGCCATCTCATCCTCTGTCATCCCCTTCTCCTCCTGCCCTCAATCTTTCCCAGCATCAGGGTCTTTTCCAATGAGTCAGCTCTTTGCGTCAGGTGGCCAAAGTATTGGAGTTTCAGCTTCAGCATCAGTCCTTCCACTGAATATTCAGGACTGATTTCCCTTAGGATGGACTGGTTGGATCTCCTTGCAGTCCAAGGGACTCTCAAGAGACTTCTCCAGCACCACAACTGAAAGCATCAGTTCTTCGGTGTTCAGCCTTCTTTACGATCCAACTCTCACATCCATACATGACTACTAGAAAAACCATAGCTTTGTCTATATGGACCTTTAAGTGTATGTTATGGAAAAAAAAAACAACAGACAAAAATCTATTCCCTCAATGAGCTCAGTTATGTACAGGAAAAAAAAATAACACCAAAAATGATACTATATTTTTCAAATTGTTTGTAACTCGCTTTTTTGATATGCTAGTTTTTTTCTTTAAACTATTCCTCTAATTTTGTCAGGCTTTTGTAGTTTTCCCAACAGTCTTGATCACCCTGAGAGACAGGATGATCATGGATTGCTACATAATTGGCAGTTCAGTCCTTCAGTCTTGACTCCTCTTTCTAAGATGTGATGCTATGTGATCAGGAAGAAACCTCCCACAAAGAGAATTCTGTGAAATCTTACACCACAAAAGATGACCTAGGGAATTGAAGAGAACTCCATTCTATCTGCTTCCAGTTATCTATTGCTGCATTATGTGTCTTCCTAAAGCTTAGCAGCTTAAGAGGACAGCAATCATTGTATTATTATTAACTCTCACAATTCTCAAGATTTACTCAACTCAAGGGGCAAATTCCCTCTTGGAGCTTGTTTTTCATGCAGCCTGACAATTTTGGATACTGGAGTCACCTTCTATGTTTCTTCATTTACATGGCCCATTGCTTATGGCTGTTGGCTAGGATGTCAGCCAAAGCTGTGGTCTGGAGCACCCACACATAGCCTCTCTGTGTGGCCTGCCTTCTTTGAACAAGGTGGTTGGAACAGTAATGGAAGCTGTAGCATAGCCTTTTATGAGTTAGCCTCACAAATCACATAGGGTCACTTCCCCCATAGTTACAGGCCCCTCACATTCAAGAAGAAACAGAGATGCCATTTTTTAACAGGAGGAGTATCAACATCACATTGTAAGGGGTGGGTTGTGGTGAGCATCTTTGGAGAATGCAATCTGCCACAGGTCTCAAGCGTCTTACACCATTCACCCATATGATTAAAATCAGGGAGAGCAAACTTCCAGGATCACTGTAAGTTTAAGAAGAAAAGCTCTTATCACTATCAAGACTCTCTAAAAAATGCAACACAAAGATTCATTTTAGTAAAAAAAAATTCCAATAATTGAATAACCAACTAGTCTACCATTCCCTATATTTATCTTATGGATCCACACTTAAGAGTATTGCTACTTATGTGCTAAATTGCTTCAGTCATGACTGAATCTTTGCGACCCTATGGACTGTAGCCTGCCAGGCTCCATAGGATTTTCCTGGAAAGAAAAAAAGTGGATTGCCATTTCCTTCTCCATTAGAGTATTAATTGATGATAAAATAACATGATCAGATTTTTTTTGTCTTTAATTTGCAAAACTTACCTTAAGAAAGTGGCACATAGAGAAATAATCTTTTCTATGTATGAAGCATGGGAAGAACCATGAGCTAAATTCGTCATCCATGGCTAATTAAAATTATAAAGTAAGTTAATTTAAGAAAGCTGTTAAACGGGTTCCAGACATCTTTGGGATCTCCATGTACATCACTGTGAAAGATAAACACGTTAAATCAATCAGATTACTCTTACCTAAAAAGCCAGGTAAGAATTTAGAGAAATAATTAATACTTGGTAAAACAACCATTTACAATAGCCCAAGACATGAAATGTCTACTAACAGAGGAAAAGATAAAGATGATGTGGTGCATGCTAAGTCACTTCAGTCGTGTCCGACTCTTTGTGACCCTATGGACCACAGCCCACCAGGCTCCTTTGTCCATGGGATTCTCCTGGCAAGAATACTGGAGAGGGTTGCCGTGCCCTCCTCCAGGGGATCTTTCCAACCCAGGGATTGAAAACCTGCATCTCTTAAGTCTCCTGAATTGGCAGGCAGGCTCTTTACCACTAGTGCCACCTGGGAAGCCCGTATATATATATATATATATGGAATATATATAAAATGGAATTTTACTTAGCCATTCAGTTCAGTTCAGTTGCTCAGTCATGTCTGACTCTTTGCGACCCCATGGACTGCAGCACAAAAGAATAAAATATTGCCATTTGCAGCCACATGGATGGACCTAGAAATTAGCATACTAAGTGAAGTAAGGCAGAAAGAGAAAGAAAATATGATACCACTTACATGTGGAATCTAAAAAAAAGACACAAAACAGAAATAGACCCAGAGACAGAGAAAACAAACTTACTATTACCAAAGAGGAAGGGGGAGAGGGATAAATTAGGAGGTTGGGGTTAACAGATACACATTAGTAGATACAAAACAGATTATCAACAAGGGCCTGATATATAGCACAGGGAACTCTACTCAGTATTTTGTAATAATCTATACGAGAAAAGAATCTGAAAAAGAATATATATGTGTATAACTGAATCACTGTGCTACACACCTGAAACTAACATGACATTGTAAATCAACTATACTTCAATATATACAGAACGGAAAAAATAAAGAAAAATACTTGCTAAAATGAATCAACATTTTACCCTTTTATTTCAATTCTTAATGAACACCTATGATATATCTGGTTCAAATACTATGCATTCATGTCATCTAGCTGTTTAGGAAATAAAGTAATATTAAAATAATTGATACTCTATCAGTTTAACAGTACAAATAAAATCCTATTATAGTAAATACCATAATGAAGAAATATACTCTAGAGCAGGTATTTATACTATAATACTATAGTAGACTATCAACTACATCACTGCACTATTGATCTAATCTCAACACACTTTTCCTGTTGTTTAGCCAAAAGAGTTACTTTACTGGTTCATAATCGTTTCCTGTGGAGGGAAGAATCAAGCTGGATGGCAGCTGAATGCCACTCATTTCTTTTGTCCGGATGTCAAGAAGCACTGACTTCTTGCCATGTTGTATGAATTCTCAAATCCTCACTCTAAAAGTCAGCATAAAGAAGGAAACATGCTTTCTTTCTGAGTTCAGTCCTTTTTCCCTATTAACTCACCACAGTGAATTTTTTTTTTATGATTTTATTTATTTATTTATGGCTGTACTGGATCTTTGCTCACAAGTTTCAGCTCCCAGGTTCTAGAACACAGGCTCAATAGTTGCAGAGCACCGACTTAGTTGCTCCATGGCATGTAGCATGTTTCCAGATCAGGGATTACATCTGTGTTCCCTGCATCGGCAGGCAGGTTCTTTACCACTGAGCCACCAGGGAAGCCCCATAATGAATATTAATTGTTTCTTTCAAATGTGTTTCTAATCATGAGTTCGTTAAAACTGAAGTTCTTGTTTTAAATTTTTTTTATTCTCTAGAGCTCATTAGAACGCAGGTTAACTCCTGTGATCCCTAAGAACATTCTGCATTAATTAGTTGACAAAATCAACCTAAGAAATCTGAGATTTTGTGCATGGTGTGCTCAACTTTATGAACTTAATGGGCCGTTTAATTTAACAAGGGGGAGAAACAGATGAGAACAAACTATCGCAAACTAGCAGTTTCGTCCTCTACTGTTTTTGGTTCAGAGGTTTGGGTTTAGTTTGGGTCTGGTCTCGCTGGTGAAAGGACACACGTATCAGGAGCTTGTTCCCTAACACTGCCCTGACAAAAAGATACCCAGGCCAAAACCCTATGTTCCTGGAATCACAGCCTTTTCTCCCCATCACTAAAGACAGTTTAGGAAACTCACACCACCCAGGTTTGTTTCCAGGAAACTCCATTTTCTTTGTTGAATCATACACTTACACAGGGAGAGGAAATGATGAAAAAGTTTTCTTCCTGTTCTCAGAATAGACTGATTGCTTCTATGGGTCCATGTGTGGGGATTGGAATCCCCTGTGGGCTTTCTAGGGTCTTTAGTGAATAGTTATGTCTTTGTCTTTTATTATTTGGAATTTCAAATGATATAGAAGAAGAGCTCATGAAGCTTGAATTTTTGCCTTTATGTCTGATATTGTAACTACCATAGTGACCAGCTGTTTTCCTTCAGATACTACAAATGTATAAACTACATGATAATCATATATTAACTACTTTTTTTTTTAAGTCCTATACATCTGCTTAGGCCTTCTTAGGTCACAGAAGCATAATGGTTTAACGAGACAAAAGTCATCGTTTCTTCTGATGATATAAAATAGGGGAGAAGAAAGAATATTAGTTAGATTGATTCATTCCCAGTTTTCCAAATCTGTCGTAAGTATCAAGGTTTCACTTCATAGGCATTCAATACTTATATCTGGGAAATCAATTTCTAAAACCCGAGTAAATCAGCCTTTTCATGATGGGCCTTACTCTGGTTTGACTTCATATTTTTCCCATATTTTGTTCCTTCACTCTGCCAACACTCATGAAGTACCTAATATATTCCAAGCCTCGTGCATTAGGCTGGGAGCTCAAGACAAGTGAAACAAACAAAACAAAATTCCTGGTCCTGAGAGAGTTTAAAATTTAGCAGGGAAACAGACAATAACCAGTCACAAAACAATGTGTTTATACAGGATGCACTTAAAGAACGGTTTTATGCAACAAACATTCCAGACACAGTGGAAGGTGGTAGGAATAGAGTAGATAACAACAACAGAGACACAAACTCTGTCTTTATGAACTTTAGTCATGGAGGTAGGCCTGAATCAGATGTAATACAGATACAAGTCGAATATTAAATAATTTAGAACACTTTCAACTCTAAGTAGCCAAAAACCCAACTCACATTGGCGTAAGCAAAACAAGGGTGTTTACTGATTCATGTAATATAAAAACTAAAAGCTAGTTGAGGTGGGGATTGGTATAGGGGCTCAAACAATAACACTGGGACCTGGTACCTCCCCTTATTTCAGCCCTGCTTTTACCTGTGTTTAGTTTCATCCTCATACTGAAATCCACTAGTAAAAGAAGAGCGTTTCTCTTCCTCCAACAAATACCCTGAGCGTGAAGCTCACTGGCCACCGTCCCTGGGCGGCTCTTGGTCCCGGCGTGCGGGCGCCCTCGGGGGCGGGGCCCGCAAACCACGTGAGGCCTTAGATGCGGGGCTGGCCCGGTTCCCGGAGACGCCTGCGCAGTGAGAGGGGCAGGCGGGTCAGGGCCCCGAGGGAAGTGGGGCTGCGTTAACCCCGGGGCCAAAGCCCACTAGCCACGCTCCACGGCAGTGTCCAGTCCAGTCCAGTCTCCATGTGCTGTCCTACTCCTGGGGACAATCACAGCAGCCAAAATTCCACCAAGAGCAATTTCCATCCTTACTGGCCCCTCTCAAAGCTTGCCCAGTGTGATTCGATTCACAGTCCTGACGCACACCCTGACGACCCCTTTTCCCTTTCCTCTCCCTGTCTCTCATATCCAACCTTACCCCACTGCCTCTCTGCAGCCCTGCTACCCAGCTCCTACCCCAAGTCCTCTCAACCCTAACTCATGCCCCTGCAGCCCATCCCTCAGTTTTCCAGCCTCAGCTCCCTTTGTCTGGATCCACTTTCCCATCGCCTCTAGTACTTTCCACCCCCAGCGTAGATCTTCCAGGCTTACCTGTTTCTCAAGTTTTCTCTCCACTGATCACCCTAATCTGCATAATAAAGGTCAGGATACCATTACAAAGTGGGGGATGGGTGGGAGGGATGAACCCATTAGTTATGAAAGATTGGACTATTTTCATCTGAAGAAGCGAAGACTATGAACACTTTTAATGTCCTTTCTTCTGTCTCTGTCATCCAAATAGTCACATTCCACAGTACACAATTTCAAACTGTGACAAGAATCTGAAAAGCAGGTAGAAGACACAGTGGCGGACTTATGGATTAAGATCTAAAGAATGAACAAGAATGAACTAAGTGAACGAGTTCAGCAGGTGAGACAGTGTTCTGAAAAGGAGACACATCATTGGACAGGATAAGCCTGGGGAAGGTAGAACTGCAAAGCAGCAAGAGTGTTCAGAATGAGGGAGCAGGACATGGGATGAGGCCAAGGGCTCCATCCAGGTGATCCCCAAACAGTGGACAGCACAGGAACAACACCAGTGACCCAACAGGAGAGTCTGGCCCAAAAGGTCTGCAGAGCCTCAGGTAGACAAAGGAGAGTACTTTTAATAGTGTTGCTAAGCCCCAGGCTTGGAAGAAAGAAATCCTTTTTTGAATACTCTGTGCCTGGGTTGCTACGCTATAGCGATCTGGGTTATGTAAGTGCTCTGAGAAGAAAGAAATGAAAAGTGCCTTCAGCTCAGTGTCTCTTGGCTGAACTTGTTAGTCATCTTTCTGTGATACGCTAAGTCAGAAAGGGAATCACTGCCAAGATCATTTTGCTGTTATGATTAGTTCAAGTTTCTAATCTTTCTCTGCACTGCTTTTGGAGAGAAATTTAATGCTAATAGGGGATAAAAAGTTAACTTGTTTACTTGCTGAAGAGTACAGGGGGCAAAAAACCTGGTTTATTTGCCCAAGTGTTTACAGATATGGATGGGTTTAAATCTATCATCTTGCAATTTGTTTTCTAGTTGACTTATCTATTCTTTGTTCCTTTTTAAAAAAATATTTTTCTACTTTCTTTGGGTTGAGTGTTTTTATGGTTCTATTTTATTTCCTTTGGTAGACTGTTAAGGTTATTTCCTTTTGGTGCTTTAGGGTTTACAGTATATGTCTATTACAGTCAACTTTCAAGAAATAATGCACCACTTCAAACAGAGTATAAAAACCTTACAATAGGACACTTCCTTTTCCCACCTCTGTGTATGCTGTTGTCGTACATGTTACTTCTACTTACATTATAAGCCCTGTAATACATCATATCCATTGCACTATTTTCTTGTTAAGCAACTGATGATCTTTTAGACAGATTTTCAAAATAAGGAAAAAATGGTCTTTTCTACTTACCTATATACTGTTTCTAGAGCTCTTCATTCCTTTAAGTAGCTCCAGATTTCCTTCTAGTATCATTTTCCTTCTGCTTGAAGAAGTTTTTTTAACATTTTTTTCGGTTCAAGTCTGCTGTGATGAATTCTTTCAGCTTTTATATCCCTGAAAGTAACTTTATTTAACCTTCCTTTCTGAAAGATTTTTTGTTTGTTTGTTTTTGAATTCCAGCTTGGCAGATGTTTTTTTTCTTTCAGTGCTTTAAAGATGTTGATCCACTGTCTTATGGCTTGCATTGCTTTCCACAAGAGATCTGTGATCATTCTTCCTTTTGTTTCCCCTCTGCATAGATTGTGATGTTTCTCCTCTGACTGCTTTTAAGATGTTTTTCATTATCATTAATTTTAAATAATTTGATTATGATATGCCTTGGTATAGTTTTCATGTTTCTTAGAGTTTGTTGAATTTCTTGGATTTATGGATTCATAGTTTTCATGAAATTTGGAAAATTTCTGGTCAGTATTTTAAAATCTTCTTCCTGCCCTTTTCTTTCAGGGACTCTCAGTAATGTATTTGATCACTCAAGGTTGTCCTGAAGCTCACCAACGATCTACTAATTTTTTTCCTCTCACTCTTGCTTTGGTCAGTATTCAACTGAAGATTTCAGGAGGAGCATCTGCAGTTCCCTAGACTTTTCTTCCTGTGTAGTTTTCTCTTATCTGCTGTTCTACTAGGAAAGTCCTAGGCATCTTGGTCTCCCTGGACTCTCAACTCCAACTCCATTACTCAATGAGATAAGCAGGCCCTTCCTGGGGTCCCTCCTCTTCCTTTCACCTAGACATTCTCTCTCCGTGCTAAGCTGGAACAGTTGTAGGGATCATTTTATTGGTTTTCCACTTCTCAGGATGACTGTCCTGAGCTGCCTAATGTCCAATGTCTGAAAACCATTCTTTCATACATTTTGCCCAGTTTTTCCTTTTTTTTTTTTTTTTCAGGGAAGAGGATAGATAAATCTGGTCCCTGTTCCATGTTGTAAGCTGAAAGCAGAAGTTTTAAACTGTGTGAAACTGGTGATTCTCAAACTTTTGTATGCAGGCGTTAACTGGTAGGCTTATTAAAACACAGGGCACAGTGGTAAAGAATCTGTATGCCAGTGCAGGAGACATAAGAGAAATGGGTTTGCTCCTTGGTGGGGAAGATCCCCTGGAGAAAGGAATGGCAACCCACTCCAGTATTCTTGCCTGGAGAATTCCTATGACAGAGGAGCCTGGCGGGCTACAGTCCATTAGGGTCACAAAGAGTCAGACATGACTGAGCAACTGAGCACATTAAAACACAGATTGTTAGACCCTCCCCTAGAGCTTCTAGGTCAGTAGGTATGGGACCTGAGAATTCTCATCTCTAACAAATTCTCCAATAATCCTGAAACCTCTGGTTCAGGGATCACACTTTGAGAACAGCTGTATTATATTATTCAACTAAATCTCAGATGATGTTCATCTACAAATCAGCAATATGGTGTAAATCACATTGATAATCAAGACAAAACCTGTCAGTCACAGAAATGCAATCAAGGTCCTTATATAATGTCTTCCAGTGAATTCAATGGAAGACATGTACAAGAATTACAAACCTGTTTGTGCCCTTTTGTCTGGTAAATCCAGTAATAAACTCCATAGAAACCGTGTAGGTGAATCTTTCCCAAGTGATATTTCTTAGACTATTAGTACTCAGGTGGTACAGTGGTAAAGAATCTGCCTGCCAATTCAGGAGTCAAAAGACAGGGGTTTGATCCCTGGGTTAGGAAGATTCCCTGGAGAAGAAAATGGCAACCCACTCTGGTATTCTTGCCTGGGAAATCTCATGGACTACAGTCTACGGTGTTGCAAGGAGTCAGACACGACTGAGCACACACACATTTGTCATTCATCATTTGAGTTGTTAACAGGTGCTGTGTAAAAGATTTTTATAGTCAAATAAGGTTGGGGACCTATAACATGTTCATGTATTTTATGAATCTTCCAAGGGGAAGATAAGAATAAGAAGTGTTTTCCAAACTGATTTGACCACAGAACCATTTATTTTGCAAAACATCTATTAGTAACTTGAGAAACTTTATTGCTCCTTGGAAGCTAGTTTGGGAAATACTGGAGCAGACCCTTGGCTTTTGTAAGTTTATTATTAATGCTAGCTATTTGTCAGAAGATATTTCATTGCTGTAATAATTTGCGGTCCTGCTGGAGTAAGTTTCCATTCCCAGGAAGTGAGTCACTCAGCTAATGAATGAACCCAACCCACTGCCCATAATCCATACCCTAATTTGCTTTGCTGCTCATCACTCAGTAGCTTTTGTAGTAATAAAAATTTGTTTGCTTTGTGAAAATGACCCTGAAAAAAAAGTCAACTATTGGTTTTGGTGGAAAAGAAAAAAAAAGGAGTTGGTAGTGTTGGAAGTGATATTAAAAAGGGCATCTTAGCAATGAAATAGTTTGGGGATAAATTTTAAAGGCCATCTCCTAAATTTGTCGGGGGCTTAGCTCTGTATGCAAATAAGCTCATCCTGTAACCTACTCGGAAACCAACAAGAATGATTCATGAATCGCTTTAATGAGAGACAAAACCTAGCAAGATAAAATGTTACACAAGCAATTGCTGACTGAAATATAACTCAAGAGAAAGCCAAAAAGCCTGGGCAGATGTTTCTGTGAAGCCACAGGAGGTGAAGACACTCATACCTAATGAAGTTGGCTTCTAGAATTTAAAGAGGAATTTTTTTTGTATATTATAATGTCAGTAAGGGAGATATGCGGAGAAGGCAATGGCACCCCACTCCAGTACTCTTGCCTGGGAAACCCCATGGATGGAGGAGCCTGGTAGGCTGCAGCCCATGGGGTCGCGAAGAGTCAGACACGACTGAGCAACTTCACTTTCACTTTTCACTTTCATGCACTGGAGAAGGAAATGGCAACCCACTCCAATATTCTTGCCTGGAGAATCCCAGAGACGAAGGAGCCTGGTGGTCTGCCGTCTATGGGATCGCACAGAGTCGGACACGACTGAAGCGACTTAGCAGCAGCAGCAGCAGCAGCAAGGGAGATATGACCTTAGCTGACTGTATCTCAAGGAAATGGAATATGTTTCATCCTATGCTAAAGACCTTACAGAAGCCTGAGAAATAAATTTCAAGCCTCAGGACATAAAGTTGTAGAGGGGAAAAAAAATGCTTCTAATCACAGTGATTCTTTTATAAGAACTTAAATTCATGCTCCTCTTACCCCTTTCATACTCTACTTAGGGCTTTTCTCCACTAACTTAGGGCTTCCCTCATAGCTCAGTTGGTAAATCATCTGCCTGCAATGCAGGAGACCTGGGTTCGATTCCTGTGTCGGGAAGATCCCCTGGAGAAGGAAATGGCAACCCACTCCAGTATTCTTGACTGGAGAATCCCATGCACAGAGGAGCCTGACAGGCTACAGTCCACGGGATCGCAGGAGTCGGACACGACTTAGCAACTAAACTACCACCACCACCATTAACTTAACCAGTGTTACCAGTATTTATTAAGGACCAGGCAGTATGATAGTTATAGGAGTTTGAAGTGTAAAGAAACCAGTGCCCTGCCCATAGGGACCTCAAGGGTGGAGGACATTTGAATTACTGCAGCCTGACTGATCCACCACAGTTGTGTTCCTACAGGGTCCCTCATTAAAATGTCAACTCCATAAGGGCAGATATTTGATCTGTCACTGTATTTGTGGAATATACGTTAATTGATTAAATGAATATCCCTTATAATAAAGCTTGAAAACAACTTAGGTATTTAAATATAGAGAATTGAGTCAAGCAAAGAGTTAACACAATGAAATACTAGGCAGTAATAAAAATAAGAAAGAATGTCAGAGGGGGAAAAACAAATAGGATAGAGTTATACAAAGAAGTTATCTAAAGTATCCTGAACTTTGCCTTGTCTAGGTTTATGCTTCAACTCTTCCCCACCCATATGTGTAGATGTCCTACCTCTTTAAGGCTCAGCTGTAGCACCACATCCCACCTCAGGTGGCCAGACTCCTGCATCCCTCCACCCTCAGAATTAACCTCCTAGAAGGCGCTGGTGATCCTTACCCATACACCTAGTGTTTTATCTTCAGTGTTAACAAGTAGATTTCGGACTGCTAGCAGCAGTGTGTCTTTGGTTGAGAACCTTCTCCAAACCTGGAGAACGCTGCTGTGTCCGCTTGCTTGGTGGGCCAGAATGCTGGAGAAGTAACTGCTCCCCATCTGGGCCCCTGTATTCCTGTATTGTAATGTGTCTCACATTGTGCTCTTTACTGTGAGGTTTTGTGACTGTCTTGGCTCTTGTAACCTGCAAAACTGTTTGAGAACAGAAACCTTTAAACACTGTATCTCCCAAAGGCTAACAAAGTATCTTGCATACAGAAAGTGTTTTTAAAAAACTAGATTAACTACATTAATCAAATTGAGTATTTTTAGAAGACAAGCACTGTAGATATCTAACACCTAAATAGTTCACAGCATTCTCTGTGGCATTTAATCAATGAAATTATTTAAGCAAGTTTTTATGAATCACAGTTATTGATTTTAAAATCTTATAATTATTGTCTCAAGTTCAAAGTTGGGCTTTGAGTTTTATATTGAATATATTTTAACATTTCCAGGTTGAAAAAACTCAGCATCCATTGAGGGAAATAGAGAGGATAAGATCTGAATTGAGTCTGTATTTTCTTTTTTTTTTGGCCATACCATATGGCTTGTGGGATCTTAATTCCCTAACCAGGGATCTAACCCTGAGCTCCCTGCAGTGGAAGCTCGGAGTCCTAACTACTGGACCACCAGGAGATTCTCTGTATTGCTTAACACAGCATTCAGAAACCCGCATGGTCCAACCTCTACTGCCTTTCTCAATTTTATCTTCCATACTCTTGCCACCATTCCTATGTATACAGCTGTGGGATCTTCATGCAAAAGACTTGTAGTTCATATTTATCTTTGCTTATTAACAACACTGTGTTGTTGTTAATGCACAGATAACAAAAATGCAGTGTTCTACCACAATGCAGTGTTCTTATAAAGTGATATGTTTTTATGAAGATATCACTTCATAAGAAAAATTATCATCTGAAAAATGGCAAGGAAAGATATGATACATGGCAATGAAAAATGGAAATGACAGTGTGATATGAGGACAAAAAAAAACTCCACATGATAATCCTTCTTGAGATCCCCCTTTTGCTTCCCTATCATGATTATATCGTCTTTGAGTCTTTATTAACAAATGTTCAAGATCTAGGAATTTGATAACATGACCTAAATTTGAATAATGATTTACATGCCTTTCAAAGTTATTTCCCAGGTCTAATTCAGTGGCCAGTATCCTGAAGACGCATATCTATAGGACACAAAAAGGATACCACCTCTATGTCACATAGAATCAAAAGAACATAAACAATAAGCATCATGCTTTTAAGAAAAAACACAAGAAATACTCATTCTTGGTAGAAATATCAGCCAATACAGAGAAATGAAAAGGCAGTAAAAACACAGCAATATTTCTGATCAAAGCAAAATACTACCAAAATTTTAGTGCATACCGCTTCAGACTTTGTATGGCATTTTTAACATAGCTATTTAAAGGGCTTATGGTATGTGTATGCTTTTTTCTCCTCTTTTTGCACTCAGTCATGTAACACACCAAGCTAGGCACTACACACAGGCTCAGTCGACACTCACTCAAGTTCTAACACAGCCTTCCATCCTCCAGAGACTAGTAGCAGTAGTAGTGCTAGTCACTCAGTCGTGTCTGACTATTTGTGAACCCGTGGACTGTAGCCCGCCAGGCTCCTCTGTCCATGGGATTCTCCAGGCAAGCATACTGGAATGGGCAGCCATTCCCTTCTCCAGAGGATCCCTACCCAAGGATCAAACCTGAGTTTCCCACATTGCAGGCAGATTCTTTACCACTGTACCACCTGAGAAGCCCAAAGGCTAGAAAGCCAAACACTCCCAAGACTCCCTTGCAGCCTGGCTTCCACAAATAACTGAGTTGCCACCAAGCCCAGATGGCAGATACATTCCCTGAGCCAGATTTGGAAGGCAAGTGAGTGACATGAGGTGATGATCCTGATCAGGGATGGTGGATCCACTGGCAGCTGAGACAGAAGGCTTACTCTCAGTCTCTAGGATAATAGCCATTGAGAGGCGAGCATGGGCAGACACGGCCTCTCTTTCACCCTGTGCTGTACTGGGCTCAGCTATCATTCTGGGCTCTATAGCCACACTTGCAACCCTGCTCCTCTCAGAAATTCTGTTGTCTGCAACTAAGAACCCTAATGAATACCTGTGAACTCCTTTTCATGTCAAAAAAATACAAGTCAAGAAATACTATATAATCGCCACTAGTAGAATCAGAGAATTCTAGATCTCAGTGGGAACCGAGCAATCAATTAGGCTTAGGAAAATATGCTCAAAGAAGTTAAATAACTCACTCGTTTCCCCCAGATGGAGAGCGGTGGAGGCAAGACCACATGTAAATCTCCTTATCCCCACTCCATATAAGGAATTTACTCCATGCTTGCGTCCCAGTGAGAAGATGGACAAAAATGGCAGTGCTCCAAGGTAAACTTCAGTGTTTTGTGTTGCATAACACACTCATCCATCATCTGGGAGGCTTTAGCCCAAGAAAGAGCCACAGTGTGATGTCTTTTTAATGTGTTGCCTCTTCTTTCTATCCACCTCCATTTCAACCCCACCCCCATCCCCCAGCACAGGCCCATGCCCAGACCTGCTCCCTGGGTGAAGACCTGCTGACTTAGTCATGGTGCCATGACCAAACACAGTAGCCTTCACTCCAGTTGGCCATGGGGTGGAGCATCTCCTCAGGCTACAGAGCTGTCTGTTTGGTTTGTATGAATGAAGACTTGCTCCCAGGGAGCTAGCGGTCTGTAACACTGTCAAAGAGGGATACTTCTTTTCGCTCTTCTCTTATGACAGCAAAGAATCATCATCGAAAGGCTCCATTTGGTAATGGAAAGAGCTTCGGATCCAGACTGGATTTGAATCCCAGCTCTGCCACTTACTAGCTATGTGACTGTGGGAAAACTTATTCAATTTCCACACGTCTCTCACTTTACTTAATTATAAAGTGGAAAGAAAGATAATGGCTTTTACAAGGCTGTTGTTTGGACCAGAAGAAATATTTCTGTAATGTTTGACATGTAAGGGACATTCTCAGATGGCTCAGTGGTGAAGAATCCACCTGCCAATGCAGGAGACTCGAGTCTGATCCCTGGGTTGGGAAGATCCCCTGGAGGAGGAAATGGCAAACCATTCCAGTATCTTTGCCTGAAAAATCCCAGGGACAGAGGTGCTTGGCGGGGTCACAAAGAGTCGGACACGAATGAGTGACTGAGCACACACAATAAATAGTTATTTTTACTGGGTTGCAATATATGCTGTTAACCTGAAGACCAGCCAATGGAGTTTACATTGGCCCTTCCCCATTTATGATTTTATAGCTGAATTTGAACAGAAGAGTAAGATCACTCCAGGGTAGCGCACTGCCATTTTACAAAGGATTTAGATGGTTCCTTGAATCCATATAAACATACATATCTGAGCTCATACCCAGCCATTAACAGGTCAGTGGAGTTTGTTTCTGCTTCAGCCCTACAAGTCTTCCACTAAGTGAACATAGTGACAAATCAAAGCTTAGGTCTTTGAATATATGACATTATTTAAGAATTAAGAATGGAAATTAGGTATTCCCACAATCTTTGGAATGGTGTGAGTCAATAATATTTAAAGTAAAAGCTAAGTCAGCTTTCCTTATAGACACATAAATATAGAATATATAAGAGTTGGGGTGTGTTTAGGTATTAACCTTTTTTCTATAGCTCAACATTTTTCTTACGAGGTGAGAGCTGCAGGAACATGACAATTTTTATTTTGTTTTGCAAGAAAAGGTTCATTTTACAAATGACATTTAATCCCATATGTGAGGATTACACAAAAGTCCTGCCAGGCATATGCTGAAAGTGCCAGTCTATTATAGCATTGTGCATTGTTTCCAAAATCCTTTTAACTTTCCTTACATCATTTCCCAGAGAAACATTACATATATACATATATATGATGTTTTAACTGGAAATTTTTATCAGGCTTTCTGTGAAGCTTTGTTCAATGATAAAAATACATATGGAAATCTTGTTTAATGATATTTGAAATGAAATATATACCCAAATGCTGATTCTTAAATCCCAAACTAGACTAAATTTCTACTTAGTCTTTTTCTGAACAAAAGGGAAAAAATCAAAATACTTTGATAAGCACTACTGCAGATTCTAAAATTTTTTCTTGAAATTTACTGGAAAAATATACAGTTACTTTTATACAATCTGTAGCAAGAGAAAAATTTATATGAAAGTTAGAATATATATATGTATATACACACTATTTTCCTGAAATTGTCTAGTGTTTCTTATCAAGCATGAGATAATTCCTTTGGGGAGAAAGAAATAAGTTTCCTAGTGGTTGTGGCTTTGAGAATTCATTCCCATTTCTCACCAAAACAGTCTCTTAAGACAGAAGTTAACATTTGTGTGAAACTTTAGAACTGTGACCTTTCTTAGAAAATTCCATTCTGTGAGTGTACACACAGTCACATATTCATTCAACATTGTCTCATAACCAAGAGGTCAAGTAGGGTAAGCACTGAAAGATGGTAACTGGTTTGGCAATCAGGGACTCTCTGTGACCACAGTGAGAGGCTCAGGGTCTCTCGAGAGGGTGTCGTCAAAGTTGCAACAAGGCTGAAGTCATTTCAAGCTTGACAGACTGTAGAATCTCCTTCCAAGCTCACTCATGTTTTTGTTGGCAAAAGGCTTCAGCTCCTTGGAGTCTGCTGGTTGCAGGCCTCTGTTCTGCACCAGGTAGGCCCTCCACAGGCTGCTTGAGCATCCCCCTGACACGGCTGCTGGCTTCCCCAGAGCAACGATCCATCCGACAGAGACGGAGATGCAGAGGGAGAGGATGGGAGTGGCAGGACATAGGAGAAAACCACCACGCCTTTTAGGATGTAGGCTGAGAATCATAGACTTTATGCTATTTTCTGGAAGTGAGTCACTAAAACCACCACACACTCAAGGAGAGGGGCATTAAATGCCACCTAATGAAAAAAATCAAAGAATTTGTGGACATAGTTTTAAACCACCATAATCAGTAGAGAGTCCTAACTGCAAGTTACAGAAATCCCATCTCAAAATGAAATCAATATCAGTGGGAATTCATTTTATTTGTTCTCCAAGTGAAAAGACCCTGCAGGTAGACAAACTTTGTGAGTCATTTGTTCAGAGCTCTGGCTCTATTGGTCTGGTTCTCCTTGTGTTGAATCATCCTCAGGCTGGTTTCCTACCAGCAAAATATGACTAGAAACTCTAGGCCCCATTATGTGCATAGAGCTTTCCAGGCTGAG
Organism: Giraffa tippelskirchi; assembly: GCF_054371585.1. Taxonomy (NCBI): domain Eukaryota; kingdom Metazoa; phylum Chordata; class Mammalia; order Artiodactyla; family Giraffidae; genus Giraffa; species Giraffa tippelskirchi. The sequence continues at coordinate 108,944,173 of NC_137278.1, read as the reverse complement.
GAGCACGGCTCCCTCTCAACATCCCAACAGAGTTCAGAGCCTCCCTCTGACTGGGTGGGCTGAGGTCGCGGGACTCGCGTGCAGACCGGGGCTTGGAGGCTTGGACTGGCTGCAGTGCTCCGCCCCAGTCAGGGCTGTGGAGGCAGCTCGCCCGCACCCGGCCCTCCAGACAGAAACCCGGGCCTCTGGGAAAGGAGGATGGATGAGAGTGAGACAGCCACCAAAACCTACTACAGGACTCAGGGAAGTTTCTGTCAGCTTTTAAAAATGTGGGGTAGAGAGCATTTTTGTAATTATTGGTAGAAAGGGAAGGAAGCAGTAGAAATAGAGAAACTGAAGAGTAAAGTAATATAAGAATGCCAAAAAATGAAAAGCACAGGCAGAATGGATTTTCTTGGTAAGGTGGGAGAAGCACCTGTTCCTCTGAGATTAGGGACAGCAAGTGTAAACATGGGGGAAAATATGGTCATTCGAGGCAAAGTGGAGGAAGGCTCAGGCAGTGCCAGCTGGTGACTGGGAATCAAAACGAGGGAGAAAGTGATGTCACCACCTGAAATAGGAGAACGGTATAATGGGGCATATAAGGGGTTAAGATAGTTGAAATGGACAGACTCAAAGGCTGAAATTAATGGTATTTTTCATACTAGAAGAGCTAGAAAAACTCTGCTGCAGTAAGAAAGTCTAAACAGAGGAGCCTGGTGAACTACAGTCCATGGAGTCACAGAGTCAGACCCAACTGAGCGCACACACACACAGACACACACACACACACACACGCAGCGCTAGAAAAGCAAGAATGCTCTTGTAGAAAAGAAAACCTAAATAATGCTGTAACAGAAGGTAATAGCACCGAAGGGAAATACTGTAGTATTCATTAAGGAAAAGGTTAAGAAATAACCAAATTAAAGAAAGTGGGAGTTTGAAGCAAGTTAAAAAAAAAAAGCAAATATGGTAAATATAAAAAATGGTATTTTAATCTAGCTTTCAGATTTTAAGCATATAAAACTTACTTTATTTAGTCTCTGCCGGACTGTGCCTCACAGAGTATTGGGGTAATTTTTGAGTATGGGTAATTTTTAATTCTTACCATGGCTTCTAAATCTTGGCAACAAAATGAGGTGGGAACATCTGCTTCTTTTTTATTATTAAGCATGTAGATAAGCAAAATGAGAGAACATATATTTTTTACTTTATTTAACAAATACTAAAAGATTCCTTTCCACCTAGCTGGCTTCTGGGGAGGAATCCTTGCCTTAAAATAAAATAAGGAAGCCTTATGTTTACATTCACACACTCATCTGGCTCAGAGTTTTAAGAAAAGGTAGCATGAAATAAAAAGAGTGAAAATATTTGAAAAATCTGACCTTGAAGCACAAGGTCATGAAGAAAGACAACTTTGGTTTCAACTTTCCTTAGGACAGCGACCTTGATAAAGGACTTTGATTCAAAATTGGTTAATGGGTTCCAGAGACTGAAGGAGCTGTTATACGAGTATAATGTGCTTTCTTGGGGAGAAGAAACACCCTGCTGGATACATTTAACCTTCAGTTTTGCCTCTTATAATAAGGCGGCAGGAGTCGAGCAGACTAGGACCATATGGAAATTAAGAAAGGCCTATTCTTCTCCGTGAGGGCACATTTCTCCCACTAGCTCTTTTCCAGGCTGACAATTTACTTTCTACTGGCAGTCTCTTAGTCATTTTGGAAAAGACTTCATACTTTCTTACTACCAAACCCTCCGTGGGCAACGTAAGATGAGTGATCAGCAAGGCCTGGTTTCTACTTCTTTCTCAAGGCAGAAGAGGACATCAAGACATCCTTGCTTCACATAACTGTCATCATTTACTGAGAGTTCACCAGGTGCCACATGCTATACTTGGCATTTTACATACATCATCTGAGGTAACTCTGCCAACAATGCTACAAGGTGTGTCCTATCGTCATTTGACAGGTAAAGAAACAGATACAGAGAAGACAAGTATTCGGTCAAGCTCACAGGGTTAGTAGGTGTCAGAGCTGAATGTTGAAACCACATCTGTTTCTGAAGCTCACACTCTTTCCTTTGTGCCACTCTGTCTAAATAAATGGAAAGAATTTCCCAACATTTATATTGGAAAGAGTCAACAGTTTAAGGAAATGTTTAAGAGAAATAAAATATCTTTTAAAGGTGGATAGATTACAAATATAGATTAAAAATCGAATGTTGCACTTTATCCCCAAACTCACTGTAAAATACACTCAGACAAATACATAGACAGGTAGCAGAAATACTTTAAGGTCAGAAGCAAAGTTAAAGTCACTCAGTCATGTCCAACTCTTTGCGACCCCATGGATGATACAGTCCATGGAGTTCTCCAGGCCAGAATACTGGAGTGGGTAGCCTTTCCCTTCTCCAGGGGAGCTTCCCAACATCGAGCCCAGGTCTCCTGCATTGCGGGTGGATTCTTTACCAGCTGAGCTATCAGAGAAGCCCCCAACTTCAAATGCTAGGAGGTAACTGACAAGTTTAGGGATGACATGAGCATATCAGAAAGCAAACAGCTCAGGCCTGGAGGTAACAAAAAGAACCCAAGGTAACTGAGAAAGGACAACAATTTACTGAAAACCAGTGCGGCATCAAAATTCACTGATGGCTTCATTCAGTTAGCAACATGACATAAACCAATGCAAGAAAAAATAAATACAGTAAGCAGCAGAGCTAAAGGGAATACAGAATCTGAGAAACAGATTTTTCACGTTGGCCCCAGGAGTCAAGTCACTGTTACATTAGATGATGTCATGAAAATACGGGCTGACCGTATTTAGCAACACTCACAGCAGGCAGGAATACTTCCAGACTCCCAAGACAATATCAGGAGATGTCAATCACCACTATGTGTTTTTGCACAGTACTGGGTGGACAGAGAATAACGCTGCTGTTTTAATGGGTTTATCCTGGATTGGTCCCAGCATATAAAATAAAACAATAATAATACTATAAGCCACTTCTGCACTTTGTCATGCAGATATATAGCAGGGTGGTGTTCTCAACCAGTGCCCTCTACCCCCTCCCTGGGAGGGCATTTACTACCTTCTGGAGACTTTTTGATTATTACAGTGTGTAAGGAGAGGTGTTATTGGCATGTTGGTAGAGACATTCTACAATGTGCAGCAAGGCCCCCACAGCTAAGAATCGTGTAACCCCAAATGTCTGCAGTGGGGAGTTGGAGAAGCTTTGCACTAGAGGAGGCTATTGCATTTGTGACCTGAGGGGAAGCCGTGGTCACTGCCTCTCGGAGTTCTCCACGTTCCCAAACACCAACCCTCAGGGATCACTGCTGCTGGCACAGAGGGCACTAGTAGGCCTAGAACTGTGAACAAGACACAGATGCCATCGTTTATTTTTCTTTCCACCTGAAACAATAAAGCAGACTGTAGGTCAGGTATCAGGTCGCCTCGGTTGTCACTGCTGTCCCTGGGGTTTTCTGACACCATCACACCGGGTCCTTTGGCACCCAGGGTTTCTGGCTGGGTTTGCACGCCCCCCCAACCCCTGCAGCAGTGTGTGCAACCGTGCCCCAATGGTGGGAAAAGCAAAACACTTGGGTAATGAGGCGTTTTCTGTAACGTCATTTATTTAGTCTAGATGAGAAATTTTGCTCTTTAAGAACAGGAAGGCTGCGCGAATTCCCAGAAGCTGGAAATCAGGCCAGAGAATACTTACCCATTGGGGAAGTTGATCACTTTGAGTTTACTTATAAGGATAAGGGGAGGGAGGGGGTGGTGGAAACCCCCGATCTGGCCGATTTTCTACTGCTGGAAACTCCTCGACCTTGGAGTGCTCCCTCCTGAAGGAGAACCTGCGCCCGCGGTAGGAAGGGCACGTCGCAGAGCTGTCTCCCGACCCGACCGTCCCGCCGTCCGGCCTCGCGTCAGGGTGAGGCGGTCTCCTTTCCCGACTCCTGAGCGCCTCTGGAAACCGCGGGCTTCAGCGGCTAGGGCGAGGAGGAAACCAGCGGGAGCGGGCCGCGTACGGTGGGGGACGCCGGGCGCGCGGGAAGCTGCAGGAAGAGGCGGGATTCCGCCTTTGTCTCTGTGGCCTCACCCCGGAGCCCCGCTGCGAGCAGACCTCCCGCCAGACGCCCCCAGTCCCAGCAGCCGGCCCGGGAGGCCGCCCGGCTCGGGGGCGGGGCGCCCATAGGCCACGCCCACGGGATTTTAAAAGGTACCGGCGCTCCCAGCCCGCTTGGCAGACTCCCGCCGCCGCTTCTGTGACCTGTTCTCCGTAGCTCAGCGTGGTCTTCCTTCCAATTCGAGTGAGTAAGGCGATGGGGGCGTTCCGCCGATCCCGGGGGTGGGGGTTCCCCTCAGACCCCCGGGATCCTCAGGCCGCCCTGCTGGCGCCCCCTCCCATCTCCTCTGATGTTCCCATCGCGATCCCCATTTGGTACCCCGCCATCCCTCCTCACTCCTGCGCCCCGATCCCCGCCATCCCTCTCCACACACCTGCCCTGGTCCCCGGGGCCGCCCGAGCCCTGCTCTCGGATCCCGGGTCCCCTGGGCAGAGAAATAATGGTGCGTGATCTCCATACCGGTTTTTCCGGGAGAGAGAGTTTTCGCGTGGCTGCTAATCCGCCTTTTAGTAGCCTTGGGCCCACTCCTCCAGTGGCACATTCTCTCTCCGAGGAGGGGAGGGCGGAATCAGAGTCCTGGGGTCTCCTGTGCCCCGAGTGTGCTATGCGCTGAGGGCGACCTTCCCAGGGGCTGGTTCAGAGCCCTGGGGGTGAGCAGGAGGCTCCCATAGCCGGTCGAACCCAGAATGCTTCCTCTGTTGCGGTACAGAGCTCCTGGTATCCCCGTTGTTCGGTGGCCTCTGCCCACCGAGCACCGAACCTTCAATGTTGAAGGAACAGGAGTGAAACGTCGTATCGATCAGTCCCAGCTTTTTCCGGAACTTTCTACGATTCAGGTACAAGCCGGGAGAGCAAGAATGCTTGGTTGTAAATTCTGCAACAGGTTCTGAAAATCACAACCGCGGTTCCAAAACTCCACGTAGCAGCCCCCAGGGGGGAGGGGGGAGGGGGCTTTTCTGAGTCAGGAGACACCCACGTCTGCCCCACCCCCACCTCCCAGCCTGCACATTTGTAGGACGGTATCTGTTTAAATGGTTACTCAAAATGTTTAAGCTGCTTTACTCGCGGTCCAGAGACCAGACTTGTTTTTCATTTTCATTTTATAAATACTTTTATTTTGGGTAATTTTTTAACTCGGGCAGTAAAAAGGGCCTCTATAATTCTTAACTTTTCTAATTAACCTGTTTTAAAGCTCTACTTATAAAAATGCCAAGAATTCAAATAGGACAGCCACAGAGTTGGCTATAATTTGACTCAGATTTTCAGGAAAGAGCTGGGCAATAGATTCTAAAAGGGTAAATTTCACATACTTGTGTGTATGTGTATGTGTGCGAAGGAAGGATTTTCAGGAAAGAGCTGGGCAATAGATTCTAAAAAGGTAAATTTCACATACTCTGTGTGTGTGTGTGAGAGAGAGAGAGAGAGGTTTATTGTTACTTGTAGCAAGGAAGGAGAATACTTTCCCAAAGCGGTGTCTCCCCAGCAGCAAAAGTGTCTCCCCAACAGCAAGACTGGGGAAGTTTTAAGGGCACATGCATATTCATGAGGGGGCTTGAGCAAAGGAGAATTCAGCATAGAATAGGGACAGAGGTCAACAGAGTCCAAGCCTTAGTCTATTGAAGTTGGGGGTGGAGGGTCAACATCATTATTCCATCTTCACGTGGGTGGGAGGGCCTTAGTTCCTAGTCTCAGGACTTAATGAAACTCAGGTTCTTGATGCCTCATCTCAGAAAGAATTCACTGAGAAAGTATTAGGTAAGAAGTAGAATATTTAGAGAGAAACACACTCCATAGACTGTCTCAGAAGGTGACAGACTGACATACTTTAAAACTGTATGTATTCAAGACATACTTTAAAAAACTGCATACCAAACTAGAACAAATTTTATTAAGTCTTCTGTGGTCTCCCCCCACTATCTTATTGGTCATTGCCCTCTAAAATTGATTGCCTCTGATACTTTACCAGTATTTCTCAAGGTTCTTTCTACTCTGAATTCTAGTTTCCTTTTCTCTTTCAGAGTGAAGTTAGGTAGAGACAGGGTCTGCATCTCACAAGTCTTTGAAATTCACAGAACTTTGCGTGGGTATCTTAAACACTGTTGGACCAGAACCAGTACTGGTTAACTGAATGAATGAATGAATGAAAGTTTGAGTAAGATTGCAGTTATAGAGAACAAAGATTTAATTGGACTCAAGCCATGTAAGTATTAGCAGATTGGAGCTACAGTTTCTCTCTTGAATTTTTTAATGGATTCCTCTAAATGTATTCACAAATACTGACTGATACTGGTATGTGCCAAATACTGGGCGGAAAGCCATACTCTTCAGAGGTCTGTCGTGATGGAACTGCCAACTCACTTGGATTTTGAGGAAACTTTATTTTACAGTAAAACATCAAGAATGATGGCATAGAGTAAAGGTTGGCAGTAATAAATGAAGAGCTGGAGAAACCTCAATGCCACTGAGTGTGGAGATCTGGGCCTCTAATTTTTCTTCTCTGTCAAAAATCAGGTAAATCAGATGAGAGGGGTGAGCACGCCCACTGCAGGAGAGGAGGCATAGGGTGGTGAGGAGGACAGGACTGACCAGTTGGGCCCAAATGCACATCCCAGCTTCAGCACCCACTGCTTTGATGACCTTAGGCAAGTTAGTTTACTCTGGGGTCTGTTACTTCATCTTATGAAATAGGTGTAATAGCACTTACCTAGCAGGGGTTCTCGGAAGGCATGCTGTTCCTTGTACCATTCTGTACTTTGTTGAACACAGGGGTAAATGGCTATCAGTGAAAGCCTCTAGGAGACTGCTGACTTGGACAGTATTGCCTGGGCATGGTTGGAGGCCAGCTTTCTTTCCTTTTGCAGGTTTCCTCAACTGTGTCATTTCCTGGGCTGGTACTGCCTGGCATCCCTTGTGTTCTCTTGGATGGGGTTCCCTGCACCTGGGGTCTCGATTACTCAGGATTGTAATACCTAACTTTTTTGTGTCATGGAACTGTTTGGCAGTCTAGTGAAGCCTCTAGACCCCTTCTCAAACTTTTTAAGTACATAAAATAAAGTACATGGTACCAAGTTCACCGAGCCCCAGAATTTCAGGGAATCTGTAGACCTCAGGTTAAGAACCTTGACTTAGGGGGAGTTTTCTTAAAATGGATTGTGGAGGAACCAGGCACAAGTTCTGATTGTTGAACATTTTAATGATAAGTCTTAGAGGAAGAACCACAAGATGTGTATTGTAAACCATTTGCAAAGGACATCAGGTTCCTCTGTTGCTCATCTCATTGTGCCAACACTACTACTGATTGTCCCTGACTAACAAGAAGACGACACATACCATTGAATACGTTTTGGCCGGATGTCTTCCCAGTAAGGTTTCATCGTGGCTACTTTTCCAGAAGAGAACAACAGAATCAAATCCTCACCCCTCCCATAGCAGGACAGAAAATACCCAATTTAAAAAGAACTTGTAGAGAGTGTAGCACTGACATATATACACTACCACGCATCAAACAGATAGCTAGTGGGAAGCTGCTGTATAGCACAGGGAGCTCAGCTGGGTGCTCTGTGATGACTTAGAGAGGTGGGAGGGGGAGGAGATAAATCTATCTATATATATACATCTATGACTAATTCACTTTGTTCTACAGCAGAAAGTAATAAAACATTGTAAACCAATTATACTCCAATAAAAATTTTTTTTAAATAAAAAATAAATCTTAAAAAATTAAAAAAAAAAAAACTTGTGCTAATAGGCCCATGTCAATCACTGCTGTTTTGTGTTGCTAGCAGTGGTTTAGTTTTAATGAAACATCAGTCAAATAAACTCAATACAGTCTATTTGAATTTCATTGGTATTTTTAAGTTGAATTGGTAATTTTTGGTTTCGTAGTTATGAGCCACTTAATAATCTATACCTCAGCTTTCCCACTCATACAATGAGGATAATGATAATGGTAATCCTCAGATGTCATGAGGATTAAGTAAGTTAATATAAGTACACTACTTAACATAATTATACTAAGCTTTACATTTGATTGATTTTTCTTACTCAGTTCAGTTCAGTTCAGTCGCTCAGTCATGTCTGACTCTTTGCGACCCCATGAATTGCAGCACACCAGGCCTCCCTGTCCATCACCAACTCCCGGAGTTTACCCAAAGCCATGTCCATCGAGTCAGTGATGCCATCCAACCATCTCATCCTCTGTCGTCCTCTTCTGCCCCCAATCCTTCCCAGCATTAGGGTCTTTTCCAATGAGTCAACTCTTCGCATGAGGTGGCCAAAGTATTGGAGTTTCAGCTTCAACATCAGTCCTTCCAATGAATATCCAGGACTGATCTCCTTTAGGATGGATTGATTGGATCTCCTTGCAGTCCAAGGGACTCTCAAGAGTCTTCTCCAACACCACAGTTCAAAAGCATCAATTCTTTGGCGCTCAGCTTTCTTCACTGTCCAACTTGCACATCCATACATGACCACTGGAAAAACCATAGCCTTGACTAGACGGACTTTTGTTGGCAAAGTAATGTCTCTGCTTTTAAATATGCTATCTAGGTTGGCCATAACCTTCCTTCCAAGGAGTAAGCGTCTTTTAATTTCATGGCTGCAATCACTATCAGCAGTGATTTTGGAGCCCAAAATATAAAGTCTGACACTGTTTCCCCATCTGTTTCCCATGAAGTGATGGGACCAGATGCCATGATCTTAAGTTTTCTGAACGTTGAGGTTTAAGCCAACTTTTTCACTCTCTTTCACTTTCATCAAGAGGCTCTTTAGTTCTTCACTTTCTGCCATAAGGGTGGTGTCATCTGCATATCTGAGGTTATTGATATTTCTCCTGGCAATCTTGATTCCAGCTTGTGTTTCTTCCAGCCCAGCATTTCTCATGATGTACTCTGCATATAAGTTAAATAAGCAGGGTGACAATATACAGCCTTGACGTACTCCTTTTCCTATTTGGAGCCAGTCTGTTGTTCCATGTCCAGTTCTAACTGTTGCTTCCTGACCTGCATACAGGTTTCTCAAGAAACAGGTCAGATCTTACTCAGTCGCGTCCAACTCTTTGTGACTCCATGGACTGTAGCCCACTCGGCTCCTCTGTCCATGGGATTTCCCAGGCAAGAATACTGGAGGGGGTAGCCATTCCCTTCTCCAGGGGATCTTCCCCACCCAGGGACTGAACCCGTGTTTCCTGCATCTTCTGCACTGGCAGGCGGGTTCTTTACCACCCGGGAAGCCCCAACCTTTATATAACTATTTCTAATTATTGTTACTTATCACATGGCAGACATTATTCTAAGTGCTTTACAAATATCGTCCGATCTCAAAACTGCCTTAGATATAAATAAGCAGTATCTCCATTTTGAAAATGAAAAAATGAGCAGATCAGATAACCAACCTAAGATCTTTTGGCAAATAAACAGTAGTCTTGGCAGATGAATCTCAGTCTGACTGTATGTGAAAACCACACAAACATTAAATTGAGTAATTAAATATCTTGTCATTTGCACAGATTCTGGATTGCTATGGCTGGCAGACGGAGGTCAGAGTGACCGAGTTGATAGCGTAGTTGTATTCTAATGGGTGATTTGGCAGCTAGTCTCCAAATCTGTGTCAAGGATTTTGCTGTCCTCCGAGTTAAAGACATGAGTCGCAATAGAATATAGAATTAGTAATGAATGGTGAGGGTGAGGTGAGCATAGGAGTGCTTGTTAGATAGAAGGAAGCTTTCCCTCAGTAGGAGGATGGACTTGGGTGAGCACAGAGGAGTGGTAGAATACTTTTTGGTTGAGAGTTGCAGTTTGGATATGAGATTAGCAGAGAGGACACTTACTGCTAGTTGGATGGATGAAGACATTGGGCAGAATGGAAGGCATTCCTGGGTGTAAGTTACAGTTCATGCTCCAGTGATCTGAATGTTCTCCACCCTTAAATCAGATACTAGAGTTTGGGGGACAGCTTGTGGTTCTGGAGTCACACATGAGTGGTTGAACCTAGATTTGCATCTTTGGAGGTCACTGATCTGAGCAAGTCACTTAACCCCAGAACATTCGGTAACCATATTTCCGGCCCACTGGTGTTCCTAAAGGAAAAGGAGGCCCACGTTTATGGAGCACAGGCTCTCTGCCAGGAACTTCACGAATGTTATTAATATCTCATTAAATCCTTAACAGTCCTATGAGAGACTGCTCATCCATTTCCAAGTTGTAGCTGAAGACATAGAGGCTCAGGGGGTCAGGAACTTGGTAAAGATAGCAGAGCTGATCACCGACTTTCAAGCTTACATGTGTCTGATTCTGAGTTCCACAGTCTCGCTTACTCCAGGAATGACTTAGAGGCGGCATGTGCACTGCAGTTTCTATGGCAGACATTAAATAATAATCTTTAATGCAGAACCTTGACTGATCTCCAGAATCTTTTTTCAACATAGTTGCATGAACCCATATCAGTGAACAAGATGAAACTGTCCTGGCATCCCTCTATCAATAGACTTCCCAAACCCTTTCTACATGCTTCTGGGCTTTGGGTTATATTATTTTGCTGTTACCTGTTTACATACCTCTACCACCAAAGTAGAACTCCCTGAGAAACTGGCACTCTTCCTTTACCCTTTATCCTCAGCTCCCGACCCAGGATATGGCTTATAAGATGCTGAGTTAATAGATTTGTAGGAGAGCTTCATAAACAGTACAGCATTACAGTGTTTATTAGCTGCTCCTATGCTGGAAGAATTACTTGAGATTCAGAAATGAAGTCAGGATGAGGGAGGGAAGTCAGTTTTCCTGATGTTAGAGGGATTAGGGGTATAATGAAGGAATGGATGGACTCTGAGATGGGTAGGAGAAGATGAGTATTGATAACAAAGACTGAACATGGCTAAAATACCGATGGTAAACACTACCAGTAATTAGATGCTGACTAGAAGGACATTTTCTCATTTGATTCTCTTACCAACTCTATATGAAAGGCACTGCTATCCTCATTTTGCATATGAGGGAAGTGGGACTGTTGACTCCAAAATCCATTTTCTTAGTTTACCCTGAGGCTGAGCTCTCCTGAAGGCCAGCTTGAGGATCTGGCTTTGGTAGAAGGAGCCAAATGGAACACAGAGCCCATCACTCATGCAGTCTCACTCAGATAAGGGAAGTAGACTAATAAGAAGGTAGTTTGGGTCAAAGAAGAAAATTTTAGAATGGGCATTCATACATGAATGTTCATGAAGCTTAATTTCCAATTATTTACAGCTCTCAAACTCTGGCCTCTTTAAAAACCACTGTAATTGGGGACAGTTACATATTCTTTAACAAGTGACCGCATCTGGATGTGGCTCAAAATGAAACTGGTTTATAGTAGATTCTCCTTTTGGGAAGTTAGATTATAGTATAATAACAAAGAGTCTAGTATAATAACAAAGACCTGCATGTAGTCGTAAAATGGCAGATTTTCTGGAAGCATTTAGAATCTAGGTTTATGAACAATTCACTCGGCATCAGAGCAATTAACTTAAATTGCAAGTGGTGACATGGAGACTTGAAATTCATGGGTTTGCGTCATTCAGATCCTAAAATAAGGCAGTCAGCGCAGCATAGGTGGGGAGAATGATCCCTGTGGTCACTGGCTATCTAGAGAATGAGCTAACTTTACCACAAGGTGACTCAGATTTAGACGACAGTAAGTTTCTTCTTGGGCTAAGTCTTATGGATTCTGAGTGTGGTGCACTTAGATTAGCAAGAAGCAGCAAAGAGAAACTGCACATAGGTGTTTGGATGAAAATCAAGTTTCTTCATCCAGCACAGTGGATAAATCCTAGTGCTGGAACTCTTTCCGGTAATGAGAACCAAAGAGGACGATGAAAAACCTGAATTAGCCCAAGTGTGGCCTCTTTTGCAAGGTGTGTGTTACATGGGGTTTTCTTACCATTCTGTAAATTAATGCACAGGATCAGGGAAAGGCATGCAGACTGCTCCGTGCAAATCCAGTCTGCTGTGATTAATGTCAGCTGTTGTGGAGTAGTGCAGCCAGGGGCTTGTAGGAAAAATGAAGCTTTGGGTTTGTGTGTGTGTTTTAATATATGCATAGCAGTGCCAAGAGTGACAGAAATGGAAGATGGTCCCATTTCCCTCTGCTAAATTTAGCAAATGTGCAGAGGGGTACACCCAAAAGGTACAAATTCGAACTTCATTTCATAGTCCCCACAAGTGCCAACTGTCATTATATTTGTGGTGCATTGTAATGTCCCAGAAGAAGGTTTATGAGTGACTGATCAGGTAACTTTTCTTTACTGGCTGTTGCTCTGAGCTGTGTCCTATGGGTGCTAGTCAGGGGGTTTCCTCTAGGAAGACTACTGGCAGGGTGGACAGTATGAGATGCTCCCCCATCCTCAAGCTACCAGTTACTGGATATCTGCCAAGAAATTTATGTATTTGTGTTTTATCAATATCTCTGTAAGGTGGAGAGGGTTACCTTCCCCCCTCTTTTGCAGGTAAGAAAACCAAAGATTGTACAACCATTATAGTGAAATTAACCCAGGTCTGTCTAAATCAATGTTTTCCTTCATCTCTCCCTTCTTTCTTTTCCCTCCTTCTTTCCTTCCTTTACAAAGTATTTCAGACGTCAAAACAGAGAATAACATAAGAAACACCCAGCTACCCACCATCCATCTTAACCGATAAACATAGATCCAACTGAAATTCTCTGAGGATGCCCTATTAGCCTGGCCTGCAGGGAGCGTTATTCAGAAACCCTGAGCAAAGCCTTTAAGCTGAGTGCAACTTTTAAAAAGTTAATGATTTGGAAATTGTGCTGAGAATCCAAGAATGGGATGGAGAAAAGTAGGGCAGTGCTACCGCTGTCTTCATAAGATCGAATTGGGAAGTGTACAAACAAATTGAAAACAGAAGGATTCTTTTAAAACAACAGAAATTAAGTATTTTAACATATGCCAAATACTCTGGTAGATGATGTAGGGGGAAGACAGAACTGTGGTCCCCACCCCCAAAGGAAGAAGTTCTTAAAGTGGTAAGCTGAATAGCTATTGGATAGGTATTTCCCCAAAAGATGACTAGTTACATTTGACTGGCATGGTGTGTACAGTAGGAATCAGACTTGACTTTCAAGAAGTGAATGTAAGTAACCCTGAATTGCATAAGAAAAGGGAGGATATTCTTCCTTTTTTTAAAAGTCCCGAGTTGCTCTACAGTAGAAAGAAACATAGAGTGATGAGTTAGTTTTGATGTATTTTTAAATGCTATTCAAAGAAAACCCAGGACAGTGTTAGTCTTAATGGAAGTCTGGCTCCTTACATGTGATTGCTTCAAAGTAAATATGATACAGTTTGGCGGTACCATGACACTTTGGGATGTGATAAGTGCCTTGATGATAATGTATTTTAAAAGCCAGCTAGGCTGTTGCTGTTTGGGATCCGATTTTAAGTCGCTACAACATCGTTACCTACAAGTCTGGCTTTGGTGCTTGGTTTCCTCAGAGTCATGGGGTCACTTCCAGCAGATGTCTGTTGTATCTGTGAGCATTCCAGAACACAGGTAACTTTGGAGCCACGGGGCAAAATCATTACATTAACTTGGCTCCAAGCTCAAGCCAGAGCAGGCTGTTGGAGCCAAGTTTTGTGTCAAGTTCTGCAGCCAGGCTCAGGTTTCGCTGTGGATTTAAACAATGGAGCACCTGTCTCCAGGGACAGGAATGAGATTTATGCAACTACTAAAGGACAGCGTGCAGATATATCCCATTGGTGCTGGATATCGATCCTATACGATGCCTTCACAGGATCCTGGTAACATGTGTGGACCCCAGGAACTACTCTGTTCCTGTCTGAACAAGGGAAATAGGCTTTTTGCAAGTTGAGGCCAACAGTATAGTGATAACTGGTCTCATCACTCAGGCCTTGGTGTGTCTCTTTGTGTGTTGCTGCTGTTGTTTATTTCTGGGACCAGGGGCTCTATCTCCCAAAGGGAATTTATTGGCTCATATAACTGAAGAGCACGGGAAACAATGAGGTGAAACTGAAAAGTATCTAGTTTCTCTGTTTTCCTCTATGCTGGCTTCATTCTTGAGTTTTCTTGCAGACAGCTGCTAGCAACTCCCCTCCTGCATTCGCCCCGTTCTAAACCAAAGACCAGGTTTAACTTCCATTGACCTGGCCTGGGTCCTGTGCCTGGCCCTAAACCAGTCACCACGGGGGATGCAGTGATCTGACTGGCGTGACGAGTCGCATGTCCAACCCTGGAGTGGAGGGTAGAGTCAAAGCCCTCTAACCCAGTGCTTCTCAGACCCATCTGTGGTAAAGGACCATTCTCTTTACTTTCCAAATAGAGACTGACTGTCTGACTGTCCTCTGTCTGGGAAGGTGAGTCCACTGATCGTGATCTTGACCGCTGTGGCATAAACTTGTGGGAAGGTTTCTAAGCGCTCACCTGAATGTCGTCTTGAATTGGTAGCAGGCACAGTGGACTGTCACCAGGAAACTGCATCTTAGTAAGTCTCTTAAACCACATGTGACAAGAAAGAGATGGTTGCTTCCCTGGAGGGAATCTGGGGAAAGTATTCCCAGAAGAGGGGCCAAAGAAGGCTGGGTACCAGCGGGGTGCCCAACACGGAGATTAATTCTGTCACTCTTTCTTGTGGGAAGACCTCATCTCAGTGTTCAGGAAGTCTGGCGTTCTGGATGGTCTAAATGGTGTAGGACGGTAAGTGGGATGGGGATTTTCTCCACCCTCCTTTTTATCTTAAGACTGAAGATGTTCCAAAAAAAAAAAAAAAAAGACTGAAGATGCTTCAGCTTTTTGCTTAGAGGCCGTCCCTGCCCCTTCTTTTTCTAGCCAGATTTGAGTTAGTCAGGACAGCCCAGCTTTCTTAGCGAGCTTTGAATACTTCCTACAGAGGCCAGCAGCTCATCCAAGGAGACTCAACAGACAAGGGCTGCAAACGCCGCTGACTGAAGGGAAGCCTGGAAATGATGGTGGAAACCAAAGGGATTCTTGTACTGTGTTTTTAGATACTGTGTTGTAGGTACTGCAGAGCGGACATAACATGCTGTCTTTACAGGACAACTCTTAACTGGCAAAGGCACTTGAGCAGGTTGGCCATTCAGAACTAGGCATTTGAAACTGGGTCCAGGGAGACCAATTCATTGATAAAGAGATGAGAACACTCTGCCCTACATCATAGCAAGACAGCCGAGGATTTCAGCTTCCAGCTGCTCTACCACCTCACAGGTCACACTGCATGCGTGCTCAGTCGCTCAGTCGTGTCCGACTCTGTGGCCCCATGGACTGTAGCTTCCCAGGCTCCTCTGTCCATGAGATTGCCTAGACAAGAATACTGAAGTGGGTTACTATTTCCTCCTCCAGGAAGTCTTCCTGACCCAGGGATCAAACCCACGTCTCCGGAGTTTCTTGCTATGGCAGGTGGATTCTTTACCACTGAGTCACCTGGGAAGCCCCATCAGGCCACACTACTTAAGAGGTTATTCTGATACACTCAATGAACAATTCACTTTACCAGGAAGGGGACTAGGTAACATATTGTGTATGGACGGACAGGCCCATCAGAGAGGGAAGCCAGCTGTTGGCTGGACTGGAGGACACTGGGATTAGTGATGCACAGAAGCTTATATGGTAGCCATCTGGATGGAGGTCTGTTGTGGTTACAGACAGGCTTCACCCATGCACTTGTGCTAGTCAGATAAACAACTATATACGCTGTAACCTCCCGTAACTTTACAGAAGATACACAACTTAATGTTGCCAGGCCATCCAGCACTTCCTTCCTCCCTAGAAAGCATGTCATAGCTTGTGTATGTTAAATGGTTAAGAGTTTGGCGGTTTACAATGAAGTAAACATGTAACGAAAAGCTCTACCCTTAAGCGGAGCTTTCAAACAGTTAGTTACAGCTGGCTGTGGCTGGTGGGCGGTGTTTGCCTTTCCACTCCCTACACTGCTTTCTTAAATCCTGTGGATGCGGGTGGCAGTTTGTTTTGTGCCTGGCGACCTGCACTGTTGTATTGTCCTTTGTTCTGTAGAGAAAAAAAGACCTGTGCGTGACAACCCTATTTCCTAGTGAAGGAGCTGTAATTTGGGAGGCGAGATGAGGTTATGTGGGAGGACCCGCTCATCTTTGAAAGATGCGGTTGGGGCAGGTTATAGAGAAGTGAATGCGGTCCCCGGGTTTAGACAGCCCTCCGGGGAACCTGTGCGGCATCTCGTCGGGCAGGGCCATCCTAACGACCCTCTCTTCTGCAGGATGCCTGTCTGGGGAGGTGGCAACAAGTGCGGGGCCTGTGGGAGGACCGTGTACCACGCCGAGGAGGTGCAGTGTGACGGCCGGAGCTTCCACCGCTGCTGCTTCCTGTGCAGTGAGTCTCCCTGAGCTCCGACTCGCGTGTGGGAGCTCCCATCCACCTACTTCAGGAAGAGGCTGCTTCTGTTAACAAAGCTGACACCAGCAGTCCCAGTGGTTTCTGCCTGTCTGTCCTCCTGGACAGTGCGTGCGTCCAGCCTCCTAGCAAGGGCAGCGGGCCAGACACAGCCTCGTGTCCCCACAGCACCTCCCCTCCATCCGGCCCCCTTGCACGGTATCTGTTGTCACGTCTGTCTCCCCTGCTTCACGCAGAGCGCACGGGTCTCCGTGGTTTCGCGCCCAGCACAGCCTCTGGCACATCCCTGGGGCTCGGCTCCAATCCCTGGATGAACGGCTCACTTCCCGTCCGCTATGGCTTTCTCGTCCTGGCCGGGATCCTCTTTGAAACCATTGGCTGGTTTCTCACCTTATCGTTCGTTGAAATTCACATGTCTAGAAGCTCAAACCCTAACTTCTCTGATAGTGAATATTTACAGTTCTCTCTTGTTATTGATGTCCTAAATTTGAGGGAAAGGAACTAAGGAAATGAAAATACCATAGAAGATGTGGGGAATTCCTGTTGTTTCCGGATGGAGAATGAGCACAGTGTCTGATGGAGACAGGACGCAGACCATGAAGCAGCACATGGCTGTGTGCTCCACGGAGGAGCAGTCCCTGATAAGGAGAGAAAGGGGATAGGAGAGAAGCCCCCCGAGCTGCCGCGCTGCAGACTCCTTCCGAGGACAACCAAGTCTTCAGTCTTAAAACAGGAGAGTAGCTGCTTCAGAAAGCTCGACATTAATTAGCTTCTGATTGAAATGACAACATTTTCTTTAATGAAGGATTAAAGAAACCCACCCATCCGTGCACCTATCTGCCATCTCTAGAGTACCGTGCAGTGAAAACTACTGTTAGGAGTTCTGTATGTTTAAAAAAAAACTAGTTACACTAAGGAATAATCAGAAAGAGCTTCCCTCACAAATTTTAGTCATCCTTTTCCTTCTAGGCACCAACACTGAAGGCATCTGGACCTTTTTATACAGCAACTGCTTTGCAGGCGATCAGAAACAGACAGCAGAGTTGCAGTTACAAAGAATACAAACACAACATAGGAATGTTTGCTCTGTACGCCTCCATAATAGCTAGCATTTCTCAGATTTGGTTTAACCATTTCTTCTCTTAGAAGTTAATTTTCTTTTAAAGGAATCTAATTTTTCCACAGCTTTGTACCAAGAGTATAAGAACAAAGAGGAAATGCAAATACTTGAAAAATTGTTCTTAGTTTCCTCTAGGTTAAGCCATGATGTCTACACCATAATCAAGCCAGTGTTTATTAAATGTCAAGGTCATTACTGGTCATTTTTATTACTCTTTCCTAATATTTCCCTCTGCTGACTAAAGCCTTTTAAGGAAATAATTTAGAGTAGTTTGTAGACCTAGAATTTTACTGCATAGAATACAGATGAGGCCTTAGGGGGAGGGGGTGGTTCTGTAGTAAAAATTTCGTATGTTTAAACTTGTTCTGGTTCATAGATATGTGTTAAACAGTTTTTTTTCTATGCAGTCTGTGAAGGGTGTTTGTTTTTCAGCAGAATACAATTTTAGGTTAACTCTGTCTTTAGGCAGACATATGTATGTCAGTACTTGAGTCTCAGCAGCAAGGTTCAAAGATAATGATGTCATTCTGTTCTACCAGAGAAGACTTCAGTCTAAGATAACAGAGACTTCATCATCTAACTCTGCTCTGAAGCAGCCAGCTGGTCACCTTTCCCTGCCCTTCTTTCTGTCTTTCGTCTTTTCATTTCTCTTTCTTTAAAAGAAAAGGGGGGGGCAGAAAATCCCCTCTTGTATTGCACTAGTATGGGGTTTTCCTGCTGCCCAATTGTGCTACCAGTGAGCTTTCTCACAATTCTTTTTTTCTCCAGCTTAATTGAAGTTTTAGCAAGTGAAATAATGTCTGGATAAAACTTGATGACATTTGGCAGTTTTATGAAGTGGGAGAGTGGAAATGTCTTGTGGTAAGAAATCCATCAAGAAAGAATGTGTTCCCCTTTGGGACTGAAGGGAGACTTGAAACCACTTGATGATTTTCAGACGTACTTATCACTGCTGGAGAAGCCTGTGGTGAGATGAGAAGACTGTTTTTTCCCTTCCAGACTAGTGATGAAAACTAGAATTCTGGACTTAAAACTGTTTTCATCCCAGGAGGTGCTTTAGGGGAAGAGGAGCTGCCTCTGCAGCCCCCACCCTCTGCCAAGGCACTCCTGCCCTTTTGTTCTTTAACAATACTTGGATGAAGAGGATGAAAAGACTGAGTGTTGAAGGCTAGAAGCAACAGCTTTGTTGCTTTTGTGCACCTTATCACAGTCACCTCTGAAACCTCTCTCCCTCCTGTCTGGGAGGCAGATCCTACCACAAAGTTTGAGGCTTTCAGGATGTTAAAATTCTAATGTATTTCTAATGCAAACCATCATATAGGTGGAGGAAGGCAGATCATTCTCAGAGATAACTGAGCAGTCCAGATGCCATCTGTGGCTTTTGGGAACCAGAGAATGAAGTAGGAATGTGAGCCTGTGCCTTTCCCTTTTCTAAGTTTTGTGTCAGCGCTATCATTGTTCTAAGGAAAAAGGCATCTTTGGCACATTTTTAAAGTCTAACTTTTTGCCCCTCAGTGGTTTGCAGGAAGAATTTAGATAGTACAACAGTGGCAATTCATGATGAAGAGATCTACTGCAAATCCTGCTACGGAAAGAAGTACGGGCCAAAAGGCTACGGGTACGGCCAGGGCGCAGGCACGCTCAACATGGACCGGGGCGAGAGGCTGGGCATCAAGCCAGAGAGGTGAGTCAGGACTCTGACGGGCAGGAGGGAGGCGTGGCGATTCATGTGGCTTGATGAACAGGGAATCTGGGAGTTTCAGGGTTTTAGCTTTAAATAATCAAAGACAATGACTCAGATTTACTGCTGTTCTTTAAGCTTGAAATAATGTACAGTTTTGGACCTGGCAAAGTTCTTATTGATTATTCTAGTGATTTCCAGTCCTGGTTTATAGCATTCTGAGGTGTATCAAGGAGTCATAATATTCTCAAAAGCAAGTGCCACTTTCACAGCACTTCAAAGACCAGACATCATGAAGTCAAATGTAGTGTCAGAATCAGGAGATGCATTTCTCCTCTGCAATTAGACAGTCAGCGACAATTCCTCAGTCACTCCCTCCATGCCAGAATGCTTCCTCACCAAGAAATGACTTTCTTTAGCTTACTTAAAACTGGAAATTATTTCCTGTATTTGATTCTATGAGATGAGTTGCTATTAAAGGTGTCAGTACCCAAGTAAGCCAAGTGCTAATAAATCCGCTAAATTCTAGAGATTCATGTTGAGACTAATTTCTTCACATGAAACTTCTTAATTTCTATTGTTGACCCAATAATTCCCTTATGTGAACTTCATATTTTTTACATCCATTTTTATACTGAAGAAGCCAAAAGTGGTATAATAGTCCTGTAAGATGGCCTTTCCCTTGGACAAGGCCATTAACTGTGCCCTTACTCTAGACTGGACGCCATGCAATAATATATGGTAACTCATATACTTCTCACAGTCCTATAAAGTAGGGTTTCCCATCTCACTCAGGAACAAAGTAAGACAGAATTAAGTGATTTGCCTAAAGTCACACTGCTAGTTAACTGCAGAGCCCAGAACAGTGTAACTCCAAAGCTTATATATAATCTTAAGCACAAGGCATTATGGTATGCCTGAAATATGTCTGCTGAACATTTCTGTTCATTCTGTATAATCTTCATAGTAACTCTGAGTTTAGATACTTTGTCCTTGTTTTATAGACAGGACACTAAGGCTCAGTTCACATAGATAAGTAGCAGAGCCAGGATTTGAACATTTGTCCTCTTGGCCCCAAACTTTTGTTCCTTTCTGCATCGAAGCCCACCTCTCTCGTTTCTTCTACCCTCTGAGCCATGGTGCCTTGCTGGGCGTCAGTCATACGAGGATTGACTCATTCACTGCTGCATGCCGTCACTTGCAGGAAGGCCAGCTTACCTCTGACTTCGTTAAAGTTCACTGTTCTTGTTCTGCTCTTCTTTTCTAACTTGTTAAAATCCATTCTTGTTTCCCAAGATTTTATTTCAAACACAGATCTCTCCAGCTTCCCCCTAAACAAAGCTCATTCATGACCCCAAAAGTGAGTCCGTGACTGTGGCCATAGTGTAAAGTCACGAGACCAGTGGCCCCTCCTCTATATCTGCACTCCTCCGCATTCTCCAGTAACTGGCCAGTGTTCCAAGCTGGCCTGTGTTGATCTGTGCCCTCACCTCGTCCCTGTGTTAGCCTGGCCCTGTGCCACGCATCCAGCAGGACCAGGTGTAGGATTTCCTTTTCTGGAAGCCTCTCTCAGTGACTGCACTCTGGGAGCACCTATGGTCTGCATTGCCCTCACGGCACATGGTCAGCGTAACAGGTGTGGAGACCACACAGCTCCGGTAGAATTTCTTGAAGAGGCAGCACTGAGGGGGCAGGAACATCTTCATCAGGGCAGACCTGCATTTTTTTAGTTCAGGCTCACCAATTTACTAATACTCTAGCCCTTCAGCAGGTCATTCAACACATGAGCCCATGTTTCCTCATCTAACATTCAAGGTAACAATTAACCATACCTTCTGAGGTTGTTAGTTCCCTAGTGACTCAGGCGGTAAAAAAAAAAAAACTGCCTGCAATGTGGGAGACCCAGGTTTGATCCCTGACTTGGGAAGATCCCCTGGAGAAGGGCATGGCAACCCAGTCCAGTATTCTTGCCTGGAGAATTCCATGGACAGAGGTGGGTCACGGTCCATGGGGTTGCAAAGAGTCAGACATGACTAAGCGACTTTCCCTTCCGAGGTTGTTGGAAGGAAGGTGGAAGATAATCCATATGAAGTTCTTCTCAATATGACTAGCAGATCTGGAAATTTTTCTTGGAGAACACGTAACTACAAGTGTTGGAGATTGTGAATAGCTTTTAAAGATCACAAAATAGGTGGGAGTGTCCTTTGGTATCTGCAGGGGATTGGTTCTAGCACCCTTATGGATACCAAAACCCGAGAATGCTCATATCTTATACAAAATGGTGTAGTATTTGCATGTCACCTACGCACATCCTCCCAGGCACTTTTAAGTCACCTCTAAAGCAATGGCACCCCACTCCAGTACTCTTGTCTGGAAAATCCCATGGACGGAGGAGCCTGGTAGGCTACAGTCCATGGGGTCGCTAAGAGTCGGACACGACTGAGCGACTTCACTTTCACTTTTCCCTTTCATGCACTGGAGAAGGAAATGGCAACCCACTCCAGTATTCTTGCCTGGAGAATCCCAGGGATGGCGGAGCCTGGTGGGCTGCCATCTATGGGGTCGCACAGAGTCGGACATGACTGAAGCGACTTAGCAGCAGCAGCAGCAGCAGATGACTCATAAGACCTATTACAATGTAAGTGCTATGTAGATAGTTGCTGGTATGTGGTAAATTCAGGTTTTGCTTTTTGGAACTTCCTTGAATTTTTTTTCTTGAATATTTTCAGTCTGAGGCTGGATCAATCTGTGGATACACAACTTGTGGATAAAGAGGGCTGACTATATATATACAGTGGGCCTATTTACGGACAGTTCAATCCTGTGAATTAGTACTGTGAATTGGTATTTGTTGCTTAGAATAAAATTTCCAGTGGCCACATCAAACATGATTCAAGAAATGCTGTGCATGGAACAATTTAGATAAGATGGAAATGTAGGAAACTTGGAGATGAAGATATTAACAATACATGTGAAGTTTGAATAAATTGTCTTATGAAAACTCAGTATTTCTCAGTAAACATTTCATTTAATATATATATATATGTAAGTTACTTAATAAAATATAACTAGGACAAGATTGTTTTCCTAGGTGGAAAAACTGACACTTAGCTCCCCTTTGCAGAATGCTAACTATTGTCTTATCTGCTCAACCCATTTGTAAGGTTTTAGAGTAGCCTTTAAATCTGTTCAGAGCCCAGAATGGTGTTCTATGTGCAGTTGCATCTATATAATGAATGGAGAAAAATTACAGAACAAGGAAAATAAGGTTTTATCTAGTGACCTGTAAATAGTGACAAAAACAGCACTCTATACTGAGAAAAAGTATAAGATATACAGATCACATAGTAATAGGCAAACTTTGAAATATTTTCCCATGAAGAAAGTAATTTATTTATACTTTCCCTCAATATATTGGGGAATTAAATAATCTGTAAAACATACTTAATTTTCATAATTCTGCCTATATGCAGAAACTTAACTGCTTAAACTACCACTGATTTTTTTCTGTTTTTTGTGAAGAAGCTCGCTGTTAATTCCAGTGTTAAAATAATAATAATATGAATGTGGGGTGCACATACATGCTATGGTAGGTAGCTTAACTGTTTGGTGCTGAGGATTCCATGAATTGTGATGAGTTTAGACTCAGAGGACAGATACTTAAGTCCGGAGCCTTGTCTGACTTTTGGTAACAATAATGAGCTCATAAATAGATCAAGATAGTAACTGGCTAGCCCCTGAGACTTCTTTCTTCTTTGCCCTGTCATGGCCTGTGTAGGCCTCCAGCCAAGGACAGTAGAGCAGCTACATCCCAGGGTTCTGTTGTGTCTGCCCTGTGGCTTCTGAGAGCCTTTTGAGAAATCTTACCTAGTTCCTTTTTTCCCCTTTCCACAAGCGTTCAACCTCACAGGCCGACAACAAATCCAAACACTTCTAAATTTGCTCAGAAATATGGAGGTGCTGAGAAGTGTTCCAGATGTGGGGATTCCGTATACGCTGCCGAGAAGATCATTGGAGCTGGAAAGGTGAGGTGCTGTCTAGGGTTAGTAAGACTGCTCTCTGCTCTCTCCCCTAGGTCCCTCCAAGGCCCACTCAGGCGCTCTGCCTTATACATAAATGTCTTGAATTAAAATTTTCTTAATCAAATTTCTATCTGAATCATTACTTTTTTGAAGTGATCCCCTTGTTTGACAGATCACGTCTATGTTTAGCAGAAACTTGTTTTGATAGGGGGCACTTATGAAGGTGTTAACCAATAAGGCCAGACTTTTAATAAACCTGGACTCCACAGGTTTTTCAGTGTGGTGAAAGGGAAAAATAAAAACAAACAAGGGAAGCAGTGACTTAGTCAGGGCACCTGATGCTAATGAAGTTTGGAAGAGTTGCTCGGGCACTTCACCTCTTTAAGCTGCAGTGTTCTCAACCTCAGAGGAGGTAGTCTCTAACAGGAGCTCACTGCACTTGCGGCGAGCTTTCGGACGGCTCTTAGGGAAGTGGCCCTCCTGGGCACAGCTCCCGCTCCGTGTCTTCTGCAGGTGGCCGAGCATGTGGAGGGTCTGGCTTCAGCCTTCTGGTTGGGGCTCACCCACAGCAGTCAGGAGCCCATGTGGGGTTGATCTTCCAGCACCTAAACTTATTCATTCTTCTCTTCCAGCCCTGGCACAAAAACTGTTTCCGATGTGCTAAGTGTGGGAAGAGTCTTGAGTCAACAACTCTGACTGAGAAAGAAGGTGAAATCTATTGTAAAGGTATAATTTAACTTCAGTTATTGCTGTCCATATGAATATCCCATACTGGCTATTAGTGAAGGAAATGTCACCAGCAGGGGGGAAAAAATACTCTGAAAATGGGGAAAAGGTGGGGGACAGTGCCACTGGCTATTTGAAAAGATCTAGAGATGCTTACAGATAACAGAAAACCACAGAACATTCTTGAGGACACAGTAAGTTAAGTTCCCGACCATTTAAAACACTCCTACATAAACAACAGTCTTCTTTTAACTTAAATGTTTTAAGCAAAATATATGAATATATGAAAGTAACAGACAAATATATAACTAGTCTGGTCCCAACTTGCAACTCAGTTGGGACCATGAGCTGAACCCTAGGGAACTAGAACACTCAGACTTAAATTTGCAGCTTTAAGATAGTTACTGTAAGGCAGAGCCAGCAGGTTTTTATAATTTACAGAGGTTTGTTGATACATGGGTCTTACGCAGTGCTGCTGCTGCTGCTAAGTCGCTTCAGTTGTGTCCGACTCTGTGCAAACCCATAGACGGCAACCCACCAGGCTGCCCCGTCCCTGGGATTCTCCAGGCAAGAACACTGGAATGGGTTGCCATTTCCTTTTCCAATGCATGAAAGGGAAAAGGGAAAGTGAAGTCGCTCAGTCGTGTCTGACTCTTTGCAACCCCATGGACTGTAGCCTACTAGGCTCCTCCGTCCATGGGATTTTCCAGGCAAGAGTACTGGAGTGGGGTGCCATTGCCTTCTCCATAAGCAGTGCTAGCAAAGCTTAATGGACTTGCACTAATTCTTCCCTTTTCTTTTTGTAGGATGTTACGCGAAGAACTTTGGGCCCAAGGGATTTGGCTACGGCCAAGGTGCAGGAGCCCTTGTTCATGCTCAGTAAAGGTGCAAACCCAGAACCGAGAAAGATCACACACTGAGAATCTCTACATAATCTAGGCACAGATAATCTAACACTAAACTACTGTGAAATTCTACAGTACTCAAGTACTGTATGTTGCTCTGTACTTCAATAGGCTGGCTGACTAGTAGGAAGAGAGCACTGTATCTTTTCGCTTTATTCATCACTATTTCAAGAACGATCTCTTTTACATTTTAAATAAAACTTCAGCTCGATTTGGGTATTCAGTGTCTTTCCGTTAACCTTTTGGAGGAGTGCTGTGCTGCTGGCTAGGGTAAAATTAACCAGTGGGTCTCCACCTGCATTTCCATTGATTAAAGAGCACCTACCTCCCCTATTATGTGGCTGACTCACCAGGTTAATCTTTGCATTACAGCTGTTGGAAAAGATGGCTCTCTAAGCAGCAAGTATGCCCTAAGAGTGAGGGTTGCTAGGCAACAGGCCCACTATGCCAGCTCTGCAGAGCTGGCATTTAGCAGTGCAGAACTCCTGCCTGCCCGCCCCCCTCAAACTCATTGGGCGCACTTCTGTTGTTGGATGCAGTCTCCTAAAACATGGCTCCTAGACAACCAGCACCAGAGTCAGCTCAGAGTATTAGAAGGCAGATTCCTAGGCCCCACAGAAGCAGAATCTCCAGGAGTGAGGCCATAGAAGCCCTTCTAAACAAGCTTCTCAGAAATGCACACTGACCCAGGGTGAGCACATTGTTAAACAAAACACTTAAAAATTCTTTTGATTTATCTAGATCATTTACAAATAGCTACCTATAGACAACTACAGAATCTGAGGCTTAGTGTGACTTTTTTTAAGACTCCCCACTCTCATCTGATAGATGGTGAATTACTAATCCAGGAAATGGGTGATTATCTTGCAAATTTCAGTTCTGCAAAATCAGCAAAGAATGTACATTGTCCTGGCACATTCAGCTGGCTCAGGTAGAAAAGGAATATTAGGCTATATGAGGTATATTTTCATTTCTCCGGAAACTTTTAGTTCATTATCAAAGACTCAATCAACCCTTTATTTTTCAGGAGCAGGGTGTGAAATTGTTCTGTAATGTGTAATTATAAAATTGAACCAACCTAGTCTGTGAATATATCTTAATCTTACATAACCTCAAGAAAAGAAAAAAAGTCAGAAACTTAGTGGAAAAGGCTAGTTGAGGGTGTGCCAGGTGAAAACAACTCATGATTATTTACATCACCGCCTTGAACGCTTTGCATGTTCCATAACTTAGGTTTCACTGTGAGAAAAGGGACAGCAGGCTGGGGAAGTTAATCAACAATAAGGGACAGATTTCCCCGGTGGTCCAGTGGTTAAGAACCTGCCTGCCAGTGTAGGGAACATGGGTTTGATCCCTGGTCTGGGAAAATCCCACATGCCTCAAGACAACTAGGCCCATGTGCTACAACTACTGAGCCTGTACTCTAAAGCCTGCTTGTCTAGAGCCTGTGCTCTGGAACAAGAGAAGCCACTGCAATGAGAAGCCTGTGCACTGCAACTAGTCCCTGCTTGCCACAATTAGAGAAAGCCTGCACAGCAATGAAGACCCACCACAGCCAGAAAGAAAGAAGTAAAAATTAAAACAATAAAGGATATAGGTTTATGAAGACTCATGTAATAAATTTAATTCATTCTGTAGCAGTTTCAAATGTGTACAAATTCTTCTGACAGCTCCATCAAAAGATGGGAGTTTAATTACCCTTCCTTGGAGTAAGGGTCAACCTTAGTGACTCATTTTTAACAGTATATATAATGGACCAGGCTAGGCTAGAAAAGACAAACACAGCTACCTGCCTCTTTCTCTTGAGATGCTTACTCTTGGCGGGGAGGCCACGTGTAGGTATTACAGCCATAACCTCAGCTAAGATCTCCCTCGTCAGACAGTATCAACCAACAGCTTGCAGACTGCTCCAGTGCCCAGTTTTTTGAACCATCCTTCTGGATACCAACCGGTGCAAAGTGAGTTATTCCTGTTGAGTCCTGACTAAATTGCAGATCTGTGAACAAAAATGCCTTTTTAAGCCACTAAACTTTTTGGTGCTATAGATAATCAGAATTGAACGATAATCAGAATTTAACTTACCACAGAGCCAACATTCCTCATTCTACTATATTTCCCAAACTACTGCAGATGCTAACAGATATCCAAGAGAAAAATACACAAAGTTGTCGGGTACCTGATAATTTGAAATTTCTGCCTGATAAAGTTTAGACACCACCCCCCTATTCAGAATTAAATTTATTCTTAAATTGGGAGCCATGGCAAAACAGCTACTCAAAAACTATAAATGCTCCAGTGGTTCCAGGAGTAGAAACAGAAATCTGGCTTTGGGCAGGCTCTGTTCTGAGAGGCATCACTTTGATCATTTGGAAGTAGATCAGTAGGGTAGCCCCAAATTAATCCAAATGTGATATATTAAAGTGTTGCATGGTAAATATCGATATTTTTGTTTTAAAAGTGACCCACCTGGGATATTTTCAGGCCCCTGTGATGGTCTGGTACATTTACTGACAACTCGAGTTCTGAAGGGCTTTCCTGGTGGTTCAGATGGTAAAGAATCAGCCTGCAATGCATGAGATGAGACCCGAGTTCGATCCCTAAAAACTATTCATGATCAATTAAGTTTAGGGAGCGTTATAGCCATCTCTGTCTATACCTATGTTCCTTTAGATTCACAGGGCACATCAGCATATTGAAGTCTTGAGATCCTGTGGTGAGAAGTCTGTTTTAACTTGAAGAAAGCCTTGCACGGAATTAACTGTTCATGGAACCACTAACATCTCAAGGAACACTGGGAAATGATGGCCTGGACCACTGGTTCTCAAACTTTCTGACTGCAGGACCTCTACATTCTTCAGTTA
Organism: Giraffa tippelskirchi; assembly: GCF_054371585.1. Classification (NCBI taxonomy): domain Eukaryota; kingdom Metazoa; phylum Chordata; class Mammalia; order Artiodactyla; family Giraffidae; genus Giraffa; species Giraffa tippelskirchi. The sequence continues at coordinate 108,916,361 of NC_137278.1, read as the reverse complement.
CTGAGCACCCCCACCCCTCGCCCCCCGGCAAAGAGCTTTTGTTTATGACAGTTAAATCTATCATTACTTTCCATATTAGGAAATTTTTTAAAAATTTAAAATATATATTAGCTCAGACTTATGGTCAAGTTGAGATTGACAGGAACCAGATTCACCTCACTTGAAACAATCAAAAATAAAGACAAATTACATGAAAAAAAATACGATTTTGAGAACTGACAATAGGCAACAAAGGACAGTTTAGGGGAAAATGAGGTCAGCCTTGAGATTAGCAAGCTTATTACTCTTTTCGAGAACTGGGCTATAGTGCAAGGAGGGGGAATAATGAGGGAGCTGGAAGGCACCCCAAGTTGAGGAGACAGAGCTGAGGGTCCAGAGGGACCAAGGCAGCTAGAATTGGAAGGGCTGGAGGGAGCTGCACAGAGAAAGAACGGGCCACCTAACCCCCAACGTGAAAGTCTTCAGCTGTGTTCAGGATTGAACGTGCATGTGAGGTAACTACTTAAGAGTATGGAAAAAACCATCTGAAAGATTTAGACAGAACAGTGTCTGGTGCTCATATAGAGCTGGGAATAGTGCCTACTCTCACCAGTGACATTGGGAAGTGTGACTCATGGAACTTTGGATGGAATACACAGGTCTTGCTTCAGTAATGGGGAACAGTAAACCCTAAACTGAACACTGTTCTGGTCCTGCCTTAAAAAACCCTGCTTATCAGCAAAACCTGAAAGGATCAAAGTTTCCAAATAATTGCATCCCAGAGCAATGCTCTGGAATTTCTATAGGAATAAAAAATACCCAGTACTCAGTTTCTAGGGTCTGGCATCCAATCAAAAATTACAGGCATTTGCAGCAACATGGATGGATCTAGAGATTGTCATACTGAGTGGAGTAAGTCAGACAGAGAAGGAAAAATACAGTATGACATCCCTTATATGCAGAATCTAAAAAAAAAATGATTCAAACTTACAAAACAGAAACAAGACTCATGGATTTAGAGAAAGAACTTACAGTTGCCGGGGGTGGGGGGAAAGGATAGGGAGCTCGGGATCAACATGTATACACTGCTATATTTAAAATGGATAACTAGCAAGGAGGTCGTACTGTATAGTATAGCAGAGAGAACTCTGCTCAATGTTATGTGACAGCCTGGATGAGGGGTAAGTTTGGGGGAGAATGGATACTTGTATATGTATGGATGAGTCCCTTTGCTGTCTACCTGAAACCATCACAACATTGTTAATTGGTTATACTCCAACATAAAAGTTCCAAAATAATAATAATAAAAAAGTTAAATTTACCAAGCATGCAAAGAAGCAGGGAAACAGTCCATAATGATGAAAAATAAAATCTATCAGAACCAACTAAGACCTGATATACATTGTGATAATTAGCAGGTAACAATATTAAAACAGCTAATTTTAACATTATTCTATTTTGAAAGTGTTAAGTAGCAATACAGAAGATGTAAAACTGGTTCAAATAAAGCATCGTAGGTGAAAATGGTAATGCGGCAGACAAAAAATACACTGAATAGTACTGATGACAGACTAGATAGTGCAGAAGAGAACTTAAGTGAACTTTAATTTTAATTTTAATAAATGAATTATCACTGAGCTGTAGGACAATCTCAAATGGCCTAATATATGTGTGTAACTGGAGTCTGCGGAAAGAGGGGGAAGAAAAATATTTGTAATGATGACTGAAAATTTTCCAAATTTGATGAAAACTGTAAAACTACAGATCCAAGAAACAGCATTAGTAGCAATGAGGCTTCCTAACGCTTTGGATGGGAACAGTCCCTCTTTCTTCCTTAGTACTAGAAACACTGCTGTGTATTAAAAAGCATTTACCAAGGAGAGGGTGAGATGATACGAGAGGACAGCAATGAAACATGTGTATTACCATATGTAAAATAGATGACCAGTGCAAATTCGATGCATGAAGCAGGGTGCCCAAAGCTGTGCTCTGGGACAACCCAGAGGGATGGGGTGGGGAGGGAGGTGGAGGGGAGTTCAGGATGGGGGGACACGTATACACCCATGGCTGATTCATGTCAACGTATGGCAAAACCACAACAATATTGTAAAGTAATTAGCCTCCAATTAAAATAAATAAATATTTTTAAAAAGTATTTACCAATACCAGTCTATTATATGACAGAGATATTCTGGTAAAATTTATCTAAGCAAAACATTCATACTTCAATTCAAAGCCAAAAACTTTTCTAAGAGACATATGTGATTTCCTTGAGTTGGCGACTTAGCCGACCTAGATCAAGGGACATCTTGAATTTTCCACTTGGAATTACAGATTTTTCTATTTTAAAAGCCACATAAAGATATTTAAAACTCTTATACCAAAAATTTGATAAAATTTAAGGTTTACTTTCTGACTTGAAGCTAAGATTTCTTGCCCGGGTATGTACTTGTTTCCAATTATCTCCATAAACTCTTAGAACTAGGCATCCACATCACAGGTGCAAGCTATCTGGGAAGGACTAGGGATCCACTCAAGAAGGTAATAAAGAGAAAAGGACCTAACCAGAATGAAAGGGGAGGGCTGACTGTATAATTTCCTTTTGTATTTTTACTTGTTTAAAATATTGTTACTTGAGTTCTAATAGCTCTGGAGGCATTACTTTCAATATAGTAAAATAATTATGAAATGAGTATTAGGTCAATCTATTTGTTTAATACCACTGGGTTCTCAATTAAACCATAAACAATCACGTGAACGACTAGAATTTAACAAATAAACAAAATTAAACAAATAAAATGACTAGAATTAAACAAATAAAACAAAAATCCTCCATGTTTTGCTTTGTAAATTCCCAAATAAAGCCTTCCTTGTCACGCAGAGTTTCTCAAGTAACTGAGAGCAATGTTTCACAGGTTTCCAATATTTTACGAGAGTCTTCAGACGCACTTACGTTTAAATCTTGGGGATTCATACAGTTCCTGAGAATCCTAATTAACTCTATGGAATCCAAAATTCTTAAAGAAAAATATACTCTCTTATTTTAAAATAATTAATTACAAACACACACATATACACAGAATGAAACTTTTGTTTGTCTTTTAACAATACTATCACCTTCTGCTTTTGCCAATTTCTAGTTTTGCCACTTGATCCCTAGTTGACCCAGATATAAACATATAGTACACCTTTTTCATATCACAGGTACCAATATCAGCAGTTCATCAATCTCTTGAAGTGAACTGAGCAAAGTAACAAACAAACACACATTTAAGAGTCAATATTTATTCTGATTAATATTTTACAAAATTTTGACAGATATAATTTATGTAAGGAGAGCTAGTTTATTAAACACTTTACAGGTTTTTCTTTCCACAGAATAACACGTTAAGTAGCAAAATAATACTTGGCACAGTTATAAATAAGGAAAATATAAAATAAAAATATCCATAGCTTAAGTATAATAATGATGCTGTTTTATGCCTATTAATATTTCAAACAAATTCCTGGGAACAACAAAAATAAGGAAAAAGTTCCAAAGAAGTAATTCATGTTTAGAGCTGAGAAGTTAAGTTTTTATTTGCTAAAAGTATCCAATTAAGCTGATATGAACTGTTCCTCAAAGGGTCACCCTTATACACAACTTTAGAATGGGGTTAAACTGGTTCCACACTAAGACCTATAAAATCATTAGAAGTTACATTGCTGCATAGTTGGCTCCTGACCGTCTGACCATTTCTGAGTTATAGATTTCACTGGTGCTATGAGATGGTTTAGTGCTAAAGCATTAACATTGTTAATATTTTCCATGTATACATCTAGAGTTTTGTTTTTTTTCCTATTTAACCGAAAGACATTTCTTTCGCACTTAAAAGAATATTGTACCATAAAGAAAGAACATGGTAACAACACTCTCATTCAAACTCGGAGAAAACCACCATTGTATTTGACTGTTAATAAAAAATGTATTCGATAAAAATTGCAACTGAGTCTTCATGTGAAGTGGCTCAAAATACAAAAAATTAAAACAAATTCTAGCCTTTTATAAATAACTTTGAATTTAAAAATTATCTAAAATTTCCCCCAATTAGTAGTCAAAACTAGCAGAGACATTTGTAAAGTTAACCAATTTTGTACATTCTATGACAAAATGGCACAATGCTATTGCCACCCCACACCCATCTCTTCCCTTTTCAAAAATAAAGTACGTATGCCAATTTTCTAATATTAAAACACTCACATACACTAAGTAATCTTTTTGATGTATGACTTACGGTCAAAGAAACTACTATATAAAAATGGTACTTGGAAATACTGAATATCAACTATATACATTTTCGCTGCTCTTCTTACTAAGGCAAGGGGCGGGTTTACCACTAGATTGCTTTAATACCTGTAATCTGCATTTTACAGAGAATACTAATTTTACCAAGCATCAGACATGCAGTGAACTTGCAGGATATAATGCCTATTAACAGCAATATTGAACATTACTAGAAGCTCATTAGTTATCTCCCTTTTCTTTTTGGTTGGATAAAATGAAATGAGCAGCTTTAAATACACTAACACATAGAGACACAAAGAGAAAACTACTTGATAAATTATTTATATACAGATACACAATCTTTACACTGGTCTAGGACCTGTCATTAGTCTGGCCACCCTTTTCCCACTCTCCCCTGGCCTATTCCCTCTCACACATTTCCCACAGGTTGCTCGAACCACAGTTTGCTACAGCACTTAAAGAGGACTACACCAAGTCTCACTCTGTAAACAATATTTGTGGAAGCAGTGACTAACAGTTCACCATGAGAGTATGGAAATGCTGCAACAAAAATTGATCAGTGCATCATGTTTAACAATTAGAAAATCTTTCTGAAATTGTTTCAGACAGCATTAACAAATTTTAAAACATTCAACGCTGGGAAAACTGAAACAATCTTAGAGATAAAATTCTTTCCAATAGGTCATTTTTTAAAAACCAGAATATACCATTAGCTTTTCTTTTATTCACGTCTATTATGTACAGAAATCATGCTCCATCTTTAGCTAGACTCCCATTATTTTGTCTATAATTTATTTTTGCAGTACATCCGTTTATCTCTATTACTGAGAATTTTGTATTAACTTGAAAATAGCTCAACTCTTAAAAATTGGACTATTTGCACATCAAATTAAATTCTAATTTATGCTTTACTGGATATTGTGTGCTAGTATACATTCTATGAGGTGCATCATGCACTTAGTAGGGCTTTCAAGTTGAACAAAATAACATGACTTACTATACTCATGCAAGTGCTTTATTATCAGACCATAAAACCTTAAGAGCAAGGTTACTACAAATTATTTCACTGAACTAGAAATATATCAGCACTTCAACAGCTGATAGCAATAAAATATTGTTAGCACATTTTTTTGGTGAACATTATTTTCCTGTGCCTTTGAAGACACATTACAGTAGTTCCCTAATAAAACCACATGATTTTCATCACAGTATTTACATGTACATTCTAACACGTACATAATACTAGTCTGAATCAATTTAAGACAACTCTCTTGGAATTAAATGCAATACTAATAGTAGATTGCATTATAAAATTTAGCTGTATACCATAAATTTAGTTTTAGCTAGACTCGAACATTTCTGATCAGTAAACCATGTCTGTCAACAGAATAAGTTCACTCTTTCCTTATGAAAAATGTTATGAGAACAAAACCAAAAAGTTGTGTATGTTGTAAATTCCCACATTAAGAACCATTAAAATTCTTTTTAAGATCTTTATTCTTCCCAGAAGTGGCAGTGTGTTCTGTCCATGTTTACCTTTGTTAATAAAAGTGTTGAAAAAAAGACTGTAAAGTTCACTGTTAGCCCTACATATAGCATGCTATTTGTTCAAAGGATGTGGATTCGAGTGAGAGAGAGACACGGACAGACACAATTTTCAGGCACCACTCAGCAATATGCTTCAAAGGATAAAGATGTTGCTACACGAGCTGGTACCCAGATCCTGATATTTGGTCATATTCTATTGTATACTGCCTGGTCCAGTCCACGATAACAGGACGAAAGAGGCCACAGCATCGAAATTCAAAGAAGTCTATAATATTCCTTACACATCCATGGCTAAACAACCCCCCCGCAAAAAAAAAAAAAAAAACAGAAACAAACAAAAAACAGAAAAAGAAAAAAATAGTCTATTAGTATAGTAACTTAATATGAGTTTAACATAATTTTAATGTTAAATATATTTTTTCCAAACTTAAAATACTCAGATATTTTGTCAGAAAGAATCTGCTTATAACTCTATAAGATATGTATGCATTCATGTTTCTTCAGAGCTCTGACAACACTGATTTTTCTCTTGTGCTTATACCATGGGTTACACTATTATATTTTAAAGTTATTCAAACATCCATCTCTCATTCCTATGTAAAATGCAATTTTTGATAAAACGTTTCCTTGACTGGTAGCTCTTTGGCAAAGAGACAAACTATATCCAAAATTGCAAAAGTAAAAGACAAAATAAATATAAATAGCATAAATGTGACAGTGTACCTAAGAGTAACAATTTAAAAAAAGAAATGTCAAAGGAAGTTCCTGGAATTTTAGAATTCAAAAATTTTAGTAACTTCAAGAATACCTTTGGAAAAGCAATCAGTTTTACACCTTACGTAATTATTGTGCCAGCGGGAAAATTTTCAAAACTGTTCAACTGACTCTATTATTTTTTATTTTAAACATCTGCATGCTTTCCAGAAGCATGCAACAATTAATATAGCACCACAAAAGCTTGAAGGTAGTAGACAATTTGAGTAAAATTCAAAGTTTTAAATATTTCATATTATTAGGAAACTACTGTTTAACTCCAAACTGAATGCAAATTTCAAAATATATACATATATAAATAAAAGAACAGTACAATCTCTTCAATAAATGGTGTTGGGAAAACTGAACAGTCACAGGCAAAAGAACTAAACTGAACCACTAACTTATACTATATACAGAAATTAACTCAAAATGGATTAGACCTGAATTTATGAAATGAAATTAGAAAATAGAGATGGTAAGCTCCTTGACATTAGTCTTGGTGATGAGTTTTTGAATCTGACACCAACAGTAAAGGTAACAAAAGCAAAAATAAATGAGACGACATTAAGCTAAAAAGGTTCTACCCAGCAAAGGAAACCATCAACAAAATGAAAAGGCAACCTACTGAATGGGAGAAAATATCTGCAAATCATATATCTGATAAAGGGTTAATATCCAAATTGTATAAAGAACTCACACAACTCAATAGAATAAAAGCAAATAATCCAACTAAAAACAGACAGACGATCTGAACAGACTGACGGCCAAGAGACACGAGAAGATGTTCAACATTACACTAATCTGTTAGGGAAATGTAAACCAAAATCATGTGAAACAGACACTGCCACACACTTGTTAGATTGGCTATTATCAAAAAGATAGGAAAAGCAAGTGCTGGTGAGGATACAGAGGGCCCTGTGCGCTGTGGGTGGGAACATAAATCGGTGCAGCTACTATGGAAGACAGTATGGAGGTTCCTCAAGAAATTAAAAATAGGACCACCATATGATTCAGCAATTCCACTTCTGGGTATTTATCCAAAGAAAATGAAAACACTAGCTTGAAAAGATATATGCACCCACATGTCCCCTGCAGCATTATTTACAACAGTCAAGATATGGTAACAATCTAAGTACCCATCGATGGATGAAGGGATTTAAAAAAATGTGGTACACACACACAATGAAACAAAATTCAGCCTTACATTGTAAAGAAAAAGGAAATCCAGCCATTGGCAATAACATGGATGGACCGTGAGGGCACTATACGAGAAATAAGTCAGACAAATACGACATTATCTCACTTACTTTGAATATAAACAAACCTGAGCTAAGAGATACAGAGAACAGACTGGTGGAGGCCAGAGACTGGGAGTGGGGGTAGGCAAATGGGTGAAGGAGGTTCAAAACATACAAACTTCCAGTTCTAAAATCAGTGAGTCCTGGGAATTCAATGTACAGCATGGTGACTACAGTTCATACTGTACTGCACATTTGAAAACTGCTAAGAGAACAGACCTTAAAATTTCTCATGACAAGAAAAAATGTTCCAACTATTTATTGTGACAGATGTTAACTAGATTTTAACGATGATCACTTTGCAATGTATACAAACATCAAGCCATTATGCTGTACACTTGAAACTAACATAATGCTGTATGTCAATTATACTTAAAAAGAAAAAAGAAAATTAGGTGTGTGGAAATTTTTGTGTCATTCAAACAGCAAATAAAATAAGTAATCTGGGACTTCCCTGATGGTCCAGTGGCTAAGAATACACGCTCCCAATGCAGGGGACCTGGGTTCAATCCCTAGTCAGGGAACTAGATCCCACATGCTGCAACTAAAGATCCTGAGTACTGCAACTAAGACCCAGTACAGGCAAATAAACAAATAAATATTTAAAAAAATAATAATAATAAGTAACATGAAGCAAAAAGTAGCTGCCCGAGAGTCTAAGAAATTTCCCTAAATAATGAATTTCAAGCAATTGTATTTTTAAAAATCTTATTTCAATTTTCTTGATACATTCATTTTTGAATGAAAATTTATAAACCGATAGAAACGTTAAAAAACAAATACTAAACATTAGTAGGTCAATAAAGTTTGAATTGTATAATTTAAGGAAAAAGTGAAATCTTGGTATTTATGTTTTACAAGCTATTTTCTACATGGCTAAGTAAAAGAAATATTTTCTATTTCATATCTTATTGCCACTTTAAAAGAAAATACTTCTCTTTGATGTACTCATTAGATATTTGCTTAGTTTAGTTAGTAAGGAACTTCTTGAAGGAACTTCAAGAGAAAATATTAAATCCACAGAAATGTACATACTTGAATGGACTTTCAATTGATGTTGTAGTGACTTTAAAGTGCTTGTATCTCCTGGCATTCATTCTTTCATTTGTAGTAATACCTAAACATGATATCTAAGAGGCAAAAGAAAGCAAACCATTACATCTCTGAATATTTAATATAAAATAAATTTAAAATTAATTATCAAGAGGATTAGGATGGAGAAAAAAATGATGAAGTCTGTTTTTGGTTTTCCATCAGGAGACATCAAGCCAGTGTACATGAGATCATCTGTCTCTATGAAAAGTAGGTAATTAAATAGGGAAATAATTTTTAAACAGGTTACCTGGCATTGTGTATGTGGAGAGATGGACATTATGTACATATTACTACTCCATCGGCCCCTTTAAGCAGGAGATTTTTAAAAAATCCTAATTAAAAGGAAAGGGCTTCCCAGGTGGATCAGTGGTAAAGAATCTGCCTGCCAATGCAGGAGACGCAAGAGATGCAGGTTCGATCCCTGGTCAGGAAGATCCCCTGGAGAAGGAAATGGCTACCCACTCCAGTACTCTTGCCTGGAGAACTCCACGGATAAAGTAACCTGGTGGGCTACAGTCCATGGGGTTGCAAAGAGTTGGATACGACTGAGCACACACAGTGCACACAGAAAATTCAGGTGTATCAGTTTTCTTAATTAAATTTTAAAAATTAAGTTAAAAAAAACTCTTGAATAAATACTGATATTTGCAGGTAATAAATATTATTATTAAAACACATACAAAATTAATGGCACCATCAATCTAAGCTCACAGTTAAATCCACTTGGATGTATGTAAATCAGCAAAGACAGAAACAATAAGTTTTGTTAAGAGTAGTACTGAAGGTCAAAAGTTCCTAATGTAAGAAGAGGGAGGAGAGGAGGAAAGACAGAGGGAAGAAAGGAACAGCAAATTGAAAATTTTAACTCTCAAAAAAATTTTAAGTATTGAAAAGTAAGAGTGGTTATAAAGAGGATACACTATTATCTTCTAAGCAAGGAGTGAATTTTTAAGAGTTCTCAGCAAGCTAAAGAGTAATGCATTTGAACATACCTGATACATTTGACACATGAGTAATACAGCCACCCACATGAAATGAAAAACACTGTTCAGAAACATCCAAAACATCCAAGGTGAACAGGTGGCAATTTGAGTAATATATGTCCAAAATCCATCCTTGGTGTAACTGGTCTCACAGTGCAGTCCCCAGTCTAAAATCAGAGCAGAAGTACTCAGACTTACTCAATAATCATCCAAGCCCCTTGTGGATGATTTTGTGGTAGGTACCACTTAGAAAACATGACCTAAGAATTTAACTGATGACTTTCAATGCAAATATGTTAGTACTCATAAATAATCCCCTTATCCATTAGTGAAAAAACATAAAAAACAGAAAGCAGCAGCCAATCTTAAAAACAAACAAACCTGTACTGTAACAACAGCTTTTATTTGATTGGTACTACATACATATAATACTTTAAAAATATTTCTTTTATACAAAGATAAGATGATATATACATGTGAGACTTCTTTGGAGGGAAGGCATATAATACAAGATCACCTTGGGGAGGAGAGCTTTTTCCAAAACAAAATTTAATTTACTCAGAGAGCCGCTGCCATAAAGAATTGATGTTATTGCTGGACTATGCTCTTTCTTAGGGGTGTTGGACTGCCAGAAATTAGGTAAAGATCTCTGACCAAAACTTTCTCTCTGTTCATCTCTATTTGAGGAACTAGCCTCCTTTTTCATTACAGTATTAATAATAATAGAGATTATTCTTAATATCTGTGGGAGTAGGAAGACTAGGAAATCATCCAAGACTTATTCTCAAGTCAGTATCTAATACGTCTTCATGCTAAGTACCAACAAGCCCTGAAGGACAGTAGCTAATATTTTCATTCAAATTCTTTCCAAATTATGTTCTCAGTGCAATAAAAGCCTATTATTTCTTCTAAAGTACTAAACCATATGATCAGTGAATGACAACTTATTTTTAACCTTTTAAATATTCTCCAATAGACAATAATTATATCTTCCTCTTCAAAATATTTCAAGTTCTGTGAAAACTGAACTTCAACTATATTTTCCCAGCTGTTTGATAAGAAAGAGCAACTAGCATAATCACAAAATTTACAAACTACTAAAGCAAAGCAAGCATGCAACGTGAAAAATGTTGGTGTATTTTACCCAGAAGCTTTTCAAAGCCTATTAAAAGACAATTAACTGATAATTATGTTGCTTATACGCTACTGAATATATTTGATAGTTCTATATCTATTTTTTCATTGTAGTGAAGTGTCTCAGTTAAAAGACATTTGTCATTACTGTATTTTTTGTTAATATGGTAAAGCATGAGTTTGCAAACATTTGCTTTAAGAAGATAAAAAATACTAATTGTACTCACAAGAAATACAACCATAAATCATCCAGCAGATCATAAAAAGCAAGAAGAATAGGTAGCCCATAAAGTATCTATGGTTGCCTGCACCTAGAGAACAAAACAGAAGCAATTTTTTCCAGCTAACAAAAAACAACCAGACAAATACCTAGGGATGAGACTGTGGTTGGGAAATGCCCTGAAAAGTGAGATGCACACTGGACAATCATCACATACGCTACTTATTTACAAAATGATCGTCAAGAAAAGAGTTGTTTTAATCAAAGTCTAAAATAAAAGAATGCTTACAATTACACAAAGATGTAGTGACTGCAATGAAATGCACTCTGAAGTCAAAAAAGTCTTAATGAACCAAATAAATCACAATTTTGAGCTTTAATTCCACTATGTGCTTTGAGGTTTAAACAACTCTATTTTATCTGTACTTTTATAAACTTTATAATCCAACTTTTTAAAGGTTTCTCCCAGAGAGTCATACAATCTTTGTAATATTTCCCTGCTGTTCCCTCATAAAATCTCCATGGTCATCTCTCAGGCCACTTATCCCACTTCCTTAGACTGTGATTCTGAGCACTGAGGTATGCAGAGTTCTTAGCTGTCATTTTTCTTTGCCTCTGTACATAACAATCTTGTAGCAATTTTTAATTGTCTTACTTTCTCTAGTTTAACTAAAAGACAACACAAGCTGCCTCTTTATTGATTTCACTGCTGTCCAATGGAGAAAACAGGAAAGAGGAGGCACCAGAGAGAACTGATAAAGAAATTATATCAGTCTTTCCTAGACACTGATTTTATGATGTCTTTTTCCCTCTCTTACAACTGAGCTGATGTACCACCACCAAGAAAATAATTAGGGGAATAAGGGGTGTTGCATGGTGTAAGAATGAAGCTTCCACATCTACTTTAATATTGTACTTCATTAGTTACCTAGAGCAATATAAATGAACAATACATTTAGAAATTACTAATAAAACTTACCTACACAGTTACCCACCCATGGGCAATGATGGTCAAATTTCGCTATACAGCGGTTGCACACACCACAATGTTTGGACCTTACTGGCTTCCGTATCTGTTAATAGGCATGTGAAAAGATTACAAAAGGCACTGTACCTAAGACAGAAAAGCTGAACATTTTCTCAAAATACAATTATGAAAAAAACTATTTTTTGAAAAGGATTATACCAAGGTTTCCAAAGGAATAGATCCAATCAAAAATCATTCTTGTTTAATAAAATTTCAACTGCAACAACAAAGATGAAAAAGAAGGCTACTCTAACATATAAACTCCTTGCTGTGTGGACAGTCAAATAAACAAACAAACAAATAAAAACTCCTAAGGTGGGGCAGAACCATCAATTTACAAAAATAAGAATCAAATACCAATCTGCTATTGCAGTGAATGGTACTATATTTAATTCATAACCCTTAAATTCCTCAAATATCACTCTTCCAGCTTCTTAATGAAAATCTATCACAGTGAATGATACTGGTTGCTGCTTAATAAAATGAAACTGTTTCTTAGTAATAGGAAGGTCGTTAGAAGTGAATAAAAGCAGCTTCTAAAATTCAAATCATTAATAAAATGTCTTCCCAGAGCTAACAAATCTAGCAACAACAAAAAAACCCAGTAAGTGCACTCATCTTTCAGAGCCTCTTCAGATCTCAGATTAAGGTACAGCACTTTTCCCTGCTGAACTGCAAGACCATATCTAAGAAAATACAACATGCTTGTGAAGTTTAGGCAGTCCCTATTTGTTCTAAAAAACAAAAAATACATTATACAGCACTTGACAGGCAATAGAGAGTTCATTTTCATGATGCCTTCTGTTTTAAATGTTGTGAAATGCTTTTCTCTCCATTACTCTCAAGCGGTCAAGTGAATACAAGAACTCATTAGTGATCTTCAAAGAGTTGTTAATCCCAATGCTGGATACATGACAAGAGCTGGAGTTATAACACTTTTCAGAAGCAAATTTTATAATACCCTTCATTGGTGTTTTAATAAAAGCCCTGTCATTTCCCCAACACTTTACATAAGGTTATACATGATTCTGAGGGTACTAAGAAAAAGGCATAGGTGCATTATGTGGCTCTTACATGTACTAAAATAATCTGTGGACCCAAGAAAAGGCTAAGTTACTCTTCAGCACAGATATGAGACTAAATCCATCAGCACAAAGAAGTAGGATATATCAAACAACTTCTACCCTAACTTGCAACTCTCAGCTAAGTCTCCTCTTTGGGCAACAGTTACGAAGGAATTCTGCACAAAAACGGACACAAGGCTCTTGAACACAACAGCTGCCCTAGTTCACTTACAGAGCAATTCATTTTCAGGAAATTCTGATTTACGTATGTCTTCTTACCTATTTGTCAAAGTGAAGGATACCCATATAATTACAAATACCTCTGTCAATTCGAATCATTTTATATTACGACATGCTCTTGATTTTACAATACCAAATTATCTATCCAGAACTACAGCTTACCGTAACATAATACATAATGAAAACATTTATGCTATAATGACAAAAATAGTCTCGTTCTTGCCATCAGATATATACTTAATAATGAAACTGTATTGAGCAACTCTATATAAAAGAATCTGTTTGCCACATGGCAAAAACATCAGCAATGTATACTTGACTTTGTGGAACAGAATAATACGTTCATAGACTGCTGCTGCTGCTAAGTCGCTTCAGTCGTGTCCAACTCTGTGCAACCCCATAGACAGCAGCCCACCAGGCTCCCCCATCCCTGAGATTCTCCAGGCAAGAACACTGGAGTGGGTTGCCATTTCCTTCTCCAATGCATGAAAGGGAAAAGTGAAAGTGAAGTCACTCAGTCTTGTCCGACTCTTAGCGACCCCATGGACTGCAGCCCACCAGGCTCCTCCGTCCATGGGATTCTCCAGGCAAGAGTACTGGAGTGGGGTGCCATTGCCTGCTCCGGTTCATAGAATAGTAGAATATAAAAATGTTCTAAACATTAAGAACACAATTCTGCAAATTACCCATTGTAAAGCACAGAAACAAAAATCTTTTTAAAGCATGCTTTAAAATACAAAAGAATCAGTACTCTAACGTTGCTACCAAAAATAAAGCAGTATATTTAGTGAATCCAAAATCATAACTGTTTGCCAAAGAATGTTAAGCGAAACAACTTAAAAGAATCTCTAGAATTAGAGCTTAGTTTCAAAAACTCTTTCCAGAATCCTCAACTAGGTCAATTACTTCATTATTATTGTAAAGATGTTAGTTCAGTTGTAGTGTATAACTTAAAGGTATAAAAGGACACTTAGTTTCAAGCATGATTTGGGGATATTTCCATTTCCATACAGAGAAACATGGTTTATACAGGAACACTATATGCCACAGAAACACTGTGGCAGTCCAAACATTTTCCACAGGAACTAATTACAAAAATCAAGCAGAAAATCTCGAAAATACAAAACAGTATTATTATCTATGACCTGGCTGAATATGATAACTTTTAATATCAATGATAAAAGAGTGCTCTAATTTGCATAAACACTCTAACACAGATGGGTAACTGCTCTAATGTTGTCTTAAAGGTTACCTAACTTCCCATCATGGCCTTTAAACATAAGAAACAATTTTCTTAAAATGTAATTAGGGTAACAGCATATTAGGGAATCATAGTAAACTTTTGATTTTAAATACTTAATTAGTTAAGTTTTTTGTTGAATTACATTCTGAGAAAAAAAGAATGAATACAGATGAATGGCAACACTGAATCAGAAATGCAGTTAAGGTATACTATCAGGGGAAAGAGAACACTGGTAAGAAGATATCTTTTCACCATCTTTCTCCTGTCCCATGATCTAAACGCCTTTTGGCTGGGGGGATCATGAAATGTGCTCAGTGAAAGAAACTGTACTGGTTTCCCAAACTCTCTATGCTATGCCACTGCTAAGGGAAAAGGAGAGAGGGAAGAGTAAAGAAAAAAATACTACCAAACAGGTACTGCAGAATATACTGAGGTCCAGACTTCCTGTCTCTGCAAGTTCAACTATTGTCTGTGAATTAAAAAATAAATAAACTTCATTCAAAACAGAACAATATTCATCAGCTATGGTTCCATCAATATGAGTATCAGTACACACTACTAAATATAGATAACCAACAAGGACCTACTGCATAGCACAGGGAACTCTACTCAATATTTTGTAATAAACTATAAGGGAAAAGAACCTGAGAAAGAATATACTATTTCTCAGATTACGTATATGAACCTCAGTGATTCAGTTATACACAGCTGAATCGTTGTGCTGCACACCTGAGATGAACGCAACGCTGAAAGTCAACTGTACTCAGTGAGAATATTTACATGAGTATCAACACACACATTTATTTCTAATTAACCAAGGTTTTCAGCTGAAAATAATAAATTTCTTCACTTCTGTCATTTTACTATAATCTGAATACAGAAATTTTATTTCTTGGATATATGAAAAATCAACACTAAACTTAAGTTACGGGAATAAAACTAAATTACCTAAGGACTAGTCTGCATGGGTTTTGATGATTAAGAGATAAATGTAAACCTGAATCCAAAAAAGAATCGAATCTTCAGAGCTAGATTATAACTTAAGAAAAGCTGGCAAATCAATTAGGAGTAAATGTCTGAAGAATACTGGAACATAAGGGTAGTGTTCTTTACGCAGCATAGAAAGGGGTAGACTGTAAGAAACTACTAGTGTTTTAATCAAATGAGGATAGAATAACTCATCGGGATTTGCTCTGTTTTCAGGGACTGGGTTAAACAGCTCTTAAAATAATTTAACTGCCTCTGGTCTAGTTCTCTACTTAACATGACCTCTTTGGATTATAAATTTGGCTTCCTAAGTACCTGGGCTATAGATGAGGGGTGCCCTGGATCATATATACAAATATGTTAGCTAGTAAAACAATTTATCTATACTATCAACCAGTTTTCTGGCCTTCTAGTTTACACGGTCTTTTAACAAACATTTATTTAATGAATGCAATTTATTTGCTGAAGGTTTACAGAGATGTTTAAAATACTGTATTAGTCCCTCAAAACAATCATAATCCTTAGAAAGGAAAGAAACATGAAATTTTAAAATGTCATGCAAGTGTAAGGATAGGCATCTCAAGAGCACCAACGATATACATAATCTCAGTTTGGTTTGAAATTCCCAGTTTCTTTGTATTCTCATATCTGCTAAAAATACTGATAATATGGCAATAAAACACATGTAACTAGTTAGACAGTATCATGCTACCTTTTTCTTTTGTTCTTCTGTGGCTTTAATAATCCCTGGATCTGATTTCCAAGATTTTCCAAAATTGTAGAAAAGTGCAATACTATTGGCAAGGAATGGAAGATGGATAAATAGAAAATTGAGATGTGCCTAAAGTTAAGGAATCTGAAGAAGAAATGAAAACTAGTTATTACTATAGGTAAACTTTTAATTTGTAAGATTTTATCACACATACAAAAAAACCTAGAAAAAAGTACAAGATGGTTTATTACATCAAAATGAATTCCATCTATACATGCTAGTCTATTATATCACAACAAACACATTTTCCATTGTGCTCATAAGTAAATGTAAGAAACAAAAATGTCAGTTGCTTACAAATTTTAAATCATGTAGGGTAAGCTTACCTGACACATTTTTAAAGTCATTATTATTAAATACATTATTTTTAAATGATCATTACCTCTTTTGACAAAAATGAGGGACTTCTCATGTCCAAAGAAATTAGCATATTACTTTATCTATATTCATTAAAATCTACCAAACATTTACATATCATACCCATATATTTAAAAGATTGTTTTTATATTCTCTTCATTGCCATTTTTGCCCACATTCAAGTTGACTTTAATTTTAGAAAAAGTATTTATAAACTTGCTTAAAACAGAAATACTTTCTTTGGTTACATTTTCCTTACTAATAAAAACATAATAAATGTACCAGGCACTTATAAATGTTAAGTGAAGAATCAAAGACTATTTTCAATAACACTGGGAAAAATAAAGCAATGTTGCTAGAGCAACACATTTTTGAGGCACAAAACACACCATTTCCAAGATTTAACACAGGTACAAAAGCTGTCCACAAAATTTCCCATGAGAATGGTGCCGTCCCTGTAGCAGGGAAGAAAGGAAAAGCCTCTAGCAGTCTGGGATGGATGCTGACAGACAGGGACCTCTGTTCACACACTGACTGCACTAGCCATTCACTCCCACCAGTTCTCCCACACATCTGCTGGCCACATCCCCACCAACTGATTGCCTCAGCCCAAATCTTTGCCTTGTTACTTCTTCACAAATGTGTTATTGGTCTAAAAGGCATAAAGATTGCTACTCTGGTCATTTGTTAGGTCTTCATTATTTATGACGGCCCCTAAGTACACTCCAGTGTTCTTGCCTGGAGAATCCCAGGGACGGGGGAGCCTGGTGGGCTGCCGTCTATGGCCTCTCCAAAGTACTCGGCAGAATATTCTGAGTCATTAAATATTATGGGAACAAATGATCACATTCACCTCTGATTTAAGAAGCTTAAGACCTGATTGAAAAATAATTTATTTTTAGATACAGAATTCCTAATAACCTATTTCAAAACTTTTGCCAACACAATAAACAGTAGACTATATTATTTACAACAGTGAATTTTAGAGTTGTATGATAATTACAGAAGAAGTATGAACAAAATTTTCAAATAAAAGTGCAAGCAAATCACTCACAAATCTCACAACCAGAAATAACCACAGCTAAAATTACATGTGCTCACTTCCGGCTCTTATCATTTGCACATTCTAAAATTAGAATCTCTCTGTAAATACAATTTATGATTTTTTCATTTGTTATAAGTATGAGCCTACATCACTAAGTCTTAGAAAAGCATTTTAATGGATATTTTATTGTATACCACATGTCAGATAACTGATAAATCTGTCCTCCAATTCAGGTTATTTCATTTTTTTGCTATTATAAATGGTACAGTGATAAACTTCTTTGTAAATAAACTTTTGATCTGATCTCTTATTATTTCCTTGTACAAATTATGGTCAGTGTATAATATAGGGCATTTGAAGATACACTGTATCAGGTCAAAGAACTGGGTTCTACACCAGACTCTCAATAATTACCTGGCTATGTAACTTTGAGCAAGGCATACAACTTCTATGAACCTCAATTTTTCTATCAGTTAGAAAACAGCATTATGATTTATGTTTTTTTTTTAATCTCAAAGAATTGTTCTGAGAACCAAGTAAAATAATATATCTGAAGAACTATAAATCAAATAGTAGAATTTTATTTATTGTAACAAATGGTTTATATCAATATAAGACTCATTATCACCACAAAAACACTGACGCTGAGTAACATATGAGAAGCTAAAATAACTTATATACAGTTGACCCTCATGTCTATTAGCTAAAATTTATTTGTAACCCCAAAGCCAGTATTTAGAATGCTTCTGCAGTCATTTGTGAATATGCACAAAGTAACAATAAACATGAGTTGCCTTACACACACATTTCCAGTTGAGCTAAACAAGCCAGTACTTTGCCTTCTTGTTTAGCATTTGTGTGCTTTTTGTTGGTGAGTGCTGTTTAAAATGGTCTCCAAGTATAGTGCTTAAGTGCCATCTGAAGTTCCTAAGCAAAAGTTGATATAAGGACTATATAAAACTCTCTGGCATAAAGTTTTCACTATTTGTAATTTACTAATTATCCTGCTTTTCTCTACTTAAATGCAAACAGATTAACAGTATAGCAACAGTCTAAATTATTTTGAGATGTGAATTGGATTTTTTTTCTTGAACATAAAATTTACGGTTCAATTTAGGAAGACAAGTTAGAAAATACGTCTTGAATACTAGTCATTTCAGAGGTCAGTGCTTTTTATAAATTTAAAATAGATGAGGTACTGAAAATGAGCAGATATGTTTTACTTATTAAATAATCCAATAAGACAATTCTAATGCTTAATAAATCTATGAAGAACAATTTTTATCTCAAAGTATAATACAAGCCCAGAATGAGCTAGTGAAAACTGCCAAGTGAAAAAATTTCAATAGACACTATGCTAAGAAAGTATTTTAACAAGTAATCCTATAATGCTGTGAAAATTAAGAATTAGAAGCACAGTTATAATTCTGTGGCTCAGTTTCACAAAGAAATAAGCATATTTTGTTTTTCTCTAATACACAGGACAACTTAACAAAAAGAATGCAATATTATAATATGCACAACTGTGAAGTGAAACCAGGTATCAGTAACAATTAATACTGTTCAGAACAGGTAAAAGTCACTGAATATGCATACCATTTAAAATATCATATGCTTTTTATATTGATAGTAATGTTTTGAATGATTTAAGACATCAAACATGTACCTTTATTATAATAAAACAGACTGTTACTGATTTTTTCTATTAAAACATCAAAAGCTGACACTGTCCTCATTTCTTAGATGTACACACATGCACATACAAACTTACAATGTCAAATTATACTATTTTTTAAAAGTACATTAAAAAAAAAAAAAGTACATCGAAATAATTTGCTGAACTTAACAAACATCTGAAGATACAGTACTAACAGCTTTTCATAAGCAAAAGAGAAAATTAATGGCCACCTATCAGAGCAGAACAGTAATAAGTGTGACAGTAAGAAAATATTCAGAGAAAATGACTTGACACTAAAACATGAAAATCACAATTCAGCAGAAAGGTGCAGAATGTGTTACAGAATCAGACAAACATGTGTTTCTACTCCACTTTATTAGAGACTAGCTGTGTGATCTTGGGAAAAAATAACAGATTAACCTATTTAAACCTAAGTTTTCTCATCTATAAAATGGAGACAACAATATAAACATAATAGGATGTGTAGTAAATGGAACACAAAGTATTTAGGAAAACGTCCTTTAAAAACTCAATTAATGGTCACTATTATCGATATTATTATTACTACTGATGTTCTTAAAAGCAGCTTTGAAAAGCAATTTATTAAATATGAAACATTTAAAAATACATTAGTTCATACTTATTTTTCTAATAAAACTGTTTTATTCTAGTATATAGGGAGTAGGTCAGCTATGTTAAATTATTAAACATTTGTTTAAATAACAAACAAAAATTGTTTTAGATAAGACCTTTATAACCAAAGGATATCATTCCAAAACCAGAAGAACCACGTCACATACATCCAAAATTTGGTTGCCAAATATATCCCAAGGGGCAATGCACTATGCATTGAGTGATCAAAGAAGGATCTGTAAGACACAAGGTTTATCAAATGTGAGCTCTGTATTTCACTGTAAAAATGACTATTTATTTATTTAAATGAAAATTACATCTATTCTGCATAGTAAACTTTTAACAAAACCCAGAAATTCAGGATGCTTAAATACGAAGGTTGTTTTCCACAGTAATCAATAAGACATGAATGCACAGCTGAATGACTCAAGTCTGAAGCTACTTTTAATTCATCAAGAATTAGAATTATAGTCTATATACTCTCCAACTTTAGAACTTCATTGTATTCCTATTCTTTTAAATAAAAAACCCACTTTAGCATATATAGTAACTCTATCATCCAGCTTACTACTCACCAAAGGCATGTTATAATTTTAACAAATGAGTGCAAAGCAATCCCCAAGTTTTTCTCTATGCTGCATCATTATTTCTCCTTACCTACACATTCCTACTAAGCTTTCAGCACATCTTTTCAAAGAGAATGAACCAGCTGGTTTGGAGGAATTAAAGGTCATTATTTACAGCATTTAGAATTCAGGAAAAAATAAACAATGATAAATTTTATTAAACACTAAGCAGGATCAACCATCCATGTATGCTAAGAAGGCAGAATTGGGGAAAGTAAACATAAAATAAGATTAAGTTTCTTCCTGAGAGTTATCACACTGGTGCATTACCATTCACTCTCATCTCTGTGAATTATTTTCAGAACTCTCTTTTGAAATTCTGGTGAAAACAAAGTACTGAAGGAATGGAAATTAGGTGGGAAATTCTGGATCAAAAATAACTTCCTAGTTTACTGGATGGGCAACTTTAGGGCAATAGGATCTAAGGATAAGAAGAAAACAGAATGAACACAATGTTTAGAGAAGAAAGGAGAAAACTTTAAAAAAACAACTGAGCCCACCTCATATGCTTAGACTCTTCATATGCTTAGACGTTCCCTTGTGCTAAAATTAAACCTCTTTCTTGCCTACTGCCTATGACCAAAGAAAATTTAATTTCCATAGAAAGGTAAGCTCAAGCATTATAATTATCCAGAAATAAGCAATATATTACATTCAGAGTTCAACAAACTCGCGTTCATGTCTATTGAAATGTTTTAAAACTGCATTTTAGCCTTAAAAATGTTAGACTTACTCACTGAAAGTACCTTTACAGTCATTTTTCATAACAATGTTAAAAATGTTAAAGATTTCAGATTTGCCAAAAATTCTTTAACATTACATTAAGATCAAACTTGTTACATAAAGGCAGTGTTCTAAATATACAAAATATTAATTTTACATAGCCAGGTGCAAATTATGATTTTTACCTGTCTGGTTAAAAATATAGTTAAAAACAATACACTTACTTTGAAAGAAACTGTACTGTAGCCCAAACACCACCATACATTAGCCCTTTAATGAGCCAAGAATCAATATTTAGGTCTGCTATAAACCCAACCAGCCAAATAACTAGGAAGGGAGTTCCCAGCATTACTTTCTGCCGAAATTCCTGGACAGAAAAAAAAAAAAAACACAAAGTTTTTCATGTTTCAAGTAACCTCAATGTGAATCACTGTTACCTTTGTGAAAACACACAACAGGGGTGAAATTATCAAATATACCTACTATGTGCAGAAAGTATTCAAGGTGCTAGTCTGTTTTCTAGAAAGAGGTATTAAATAAACAATTTAAAAGTACTTGGTTAAAGTTGTGGAAAATGAGAACAGAAGTCATAAGAGTGGGTTTAGATACAGTAGACAGCAGGTACTACCTGCTAACACATGGATGGGCTAAAAAATAGTTCATGAAAATACTACCTGATTTTAACAAATGCACTGACATCTAAGGAAACAAGGGCAACCAGAATGACTGAAGGTCTAACAGCTGTATCAGACAAGGAAAACAGTATGTTTAGCCTGGAGAAGATATTTTGAATGATACATATACATAGTATATTAAAATACCAAAGTAAGAGAATAAAATCAATTTTATTTAGAGTCCCAGAGATCACAGAATGGAGATGATGTGCCTCTGAACATGTAAAAAAGTACAGTGCTTTAAAACTTCAGCTGTTGGGAATAAAACTGCCATATGACCCAGCAATCCCACGGCTGGGCATACACACCGAGGAAACCAGAATTGAAAGAGACACGTGTACCCCAATGTTCATCACAGCGCTGTTTATAATAGCCAGGACATGGAAGCAACCTAGATGTCCATCAGCAGACGAATGGATAAGGAAGCTCTGGTACATATACACAATGGAATATTACTCAGCCATTAAAAAAATACATTTGAATCAGTTCTATTGAGATGGATGAAACTGGAGCCCATTATACAGAGTGAAGTAAGCCAGAAAGAAAAACACCAATACAGTATACTAATGCATATATATGGAATTTGATAGATGGTAACAATAACCCTATATGCAAGACAGAATAAGAGACACAGATGCATAGAACAGTCTTATGGACTCTGAGGGAGAAGGTGAGGGTGGGACGTTCTGAGAGAATAGCATCGAAACATGTATATTATCATATGTGAAACAGAACACCATTCCAGGTTCGATGCATGAGACAAATGCTCAGGGCTGGGGCAATGGGATGACCCAGAGGGATGGGATGGGGAGGGAGGTGGGAGGGGGGTTCAGGATGGGGAACACATGTAAACCCAGGGCTGATTCATGTCAATGTATGACAAAAACCACTACAATATTGTAAAGTAATTAGCTCCCAACTAAAATAAATTAGAAAAAAAAAAAAAAACTTCAGCTGTAGTACCATTTCATTTTTGTACTGGTCTAATTGTTAGAAATACTCCTAAGTATAAAACCTGCCTGCTTCCTTCTAACATCTATTAGAATTGTATCTTTGGAGCAACACACAGTCTATTGCCTCTCCTATATAACAGCCCTTCACAGACTTATAGGCAGCTATTAAGTCTCTCGAGTTACCTTAGGGGATGAAATTATATAAGATATTCCAGTTGTGACCTAACAAAGCTCAGAGTGTAAACATTACTCTCCTCATTGAATATTTACCTTTTTGAAGGCCAAGATTACATCAGACCTTTTTTAGCACCCCTTTCATACCATTGGCTTCCAATGAAATAAACACTTTTTTTCATATAAATGACTGTTTTCCCCAATTCAATCACTGTAATTCATATCCTGAACTAATTGTGTAATTTTAACTTAGACTAATAATTAAACATATCAACTTCAGAGGTTAATTTTATGCTGTTGTGAAATGTCATCCTTCCAATTTCTTTTTTATCTCTATTATGTGTGAATTTTGTATCAAGACATTAGAGAACGTATAATTGGGAAGAGTATATGAGTAAGGATGGATATTGGTGGGAGAGAAGGTGAACGTGTGGCATGAAAAAATATTTTCTAAAATTATCTTTTTTTTTTTTTTTAATAGTTTTTGCCATACATTGACATGAATCAGCCCTAAAATTATCTTTAATCTGGCTTGTTTTTAGTCAAGATATTTGTTTCCCCCCAGCAATGGCCACATTTTTTTCCTTATTAAAAATTAAGAGACAATTTACATACAGTGAAATTCACCCTTTTTTGTGTATACTTCTCTGAGTTTTGATGAATCTACACAGTTGTATAACAAGCATGAATATCAAGACATACACAGCCCCATCGAGCCCTGAACCCCTCTGTGCCACCAGGCTCCAGCTCTCGCAACTACTAGTCTGATATCTGTCCTTCGACTTTTTCCTTTGCATGCATGTCACATAAAAGGGATCATACCGAATGCTGTCTTTTAAATCTGGTTTCTTTCACTTAGGTAATGCATTTGACATTCTTCCATTTGTTTCATGTATTAGAAGTAAGTTCCTTCTGAATGCTGAGTAGTATTCCACTACAGAATTTAACACAGTCTGGTTATCGACTCCCCAGTTGAGAGACTATGCTTTTCCCAGTTTCTGATTGTAAATAAAGCCTTCATAAACATTTACATATCATTTTTTGTGTGAACATCGGCTCATTTCACCTGGTTAAAAATCTATGTGTGTGATTCCTGGACGTTTTTCAAGCTGTCATTTAATATACATATTACAATATTGTAAAGATGTAATGGTGATATGCTGCTTTTATAGATATAGAAAAATTTATTTTATATTTCATTACAGAACTTTTTAAATATATCGTAAATTTGAAGGGATTTTGTAGTGAATCTACCACCCAGATTCAATTCAGATTTTTAATTACACCTTTTGTTTTTAAATATTTGCAATTTTTAACCTATTTTAAAAACTGATGTACAGTTAACTTACAATGTTGCATTAGCTTTAGGTGTACAGCAAAGTAATTACAATCATACATATAAAGGAATATTTATATATATTCTTTTTCAGATTCTTTACCTAATATTATAGATTATTACAAGACACTGAATATATTTCCCTGTGCTATACAGTAGGTACTTGTTTATCTATTTTATACATAGTAGTGTGTAGATGTTAATCCCAAACTCCTAACTAATTTATCCCCCCCTCACCCCCTATTATCCTTTCTGGTCACCATACGTTTCTTTTCTATGTCTGAGTATATTTCTACTTGGTAAAGACACTCATTTATATCATTTTTTTAAGATTTCACACATAAGTGATATCGCATATTTGTCTTTCTCTGACTTAATATGGTTTCTAGGTTCATCCATGTTGCAGCAAACAGCATTAGTTCACTTTTTTATGGCTGAGTAATATGACCTGCCTCTTGAGAAACTGTATGCAGGTCAGGAAGCAACAGTTAGAACTGGACATGGAACAACAGACTGGTTCCAAATAGGAAAAGGAGTACATCAAGGCTGTATATTGTCACCCTGCTTATTTAACTTAGATGCAGAGTACATCATGAGAAACGCTGGGCTGGAGGAAGCACAAGCTGGAATCAAGATTGCCAGGAGAAATATCAATAACCTCAGATATGCAGATGACACCACCCTTATGGCAGAAAGTGAAGAAGAACTAAAGAGACTCTTGATGAAAGTGAGAGAGGAGAATGAAAAAGTTGGCTTAAAGCTCAACGTTCAGAAAACTAAGATCATGGCATCTGGTCCCATTACTTCATGGCAAATAGATGGGAAAACAGTGGAAACAGTATCAGACTACTTTTTTGGGCTCCAAAATCATGCAGGTGGTGACTGCAGCCATGAAATTAAAAGACGCTTACTCCTTGGAAGGAAAGTTATGACCAACCTAGATAGCATATTAAAAAGCAGAGACATTACTTTGCCAACAAAGGTTCGTCTAGTCAAGCCTATGGTTTTTCCAGTAGTCAGGAATGGATGTGAGAGTTGGACGGTGAAGAAAGCTGAGTGCTGAAGAATCGATGCTTTTGAACTGTGGTGTTGGAGAAGACTCTTGAGAGTCCCTTGGACTGCAAGGAGATCCAACCAGTCCATCCTGAAGGAAATCAGTCCTGAATACTCATTGGAAGGACTGATGCTGAAGCTGAAACTCCAATATTTTGGCCACCTCATGCGAAGAGCTGACTCACTGGGAAAGACCCTGATGCTGGGAAGGATTGAGGGCAGGAGGAGAAGGGGACAACAGAGGATGAGATGGTTGGATGGCATCACCGACTTGATGGACATGAGTTTGGGTAAACTCCAGGAGTTGGTGATGGACAGGGAGGCCTGGCGTGCTGCGATTCATGGGGTCGCAAAGAGTCGGACACAAGTGAGCGACTGAACTGACTGAATATTCCATTGTGTATACATACTGTCCTTAGCTTTAGGTTGCTTCCATGTCTTGGTTATTAGAAATAGTGCTGCTATGAAAATTGGGGTGTATGGATCTTTTTGAAATAGAGTTTTATCTGGATACATGCCCAGGAGTGGGATTGCTGGATCATATGGTAACTATTTTCAGTTTTTAAAGGAACCTCCATACTTTTCTCCATAGTCACTGAACCAATTTACATTCCCACCAGAAGCACAGGAGAGTTCCCTTTTCTCCATACCCTCTCCAGCATATATTATTTGTAGACATTTTAATGATGCCCATTCTGATTGGCAGGCTTCCCAGGTGGGACTAGTGGTAGCAAAGAATCCACCTGCCAATGCAGGAGAAGTAAGAGAGATGGGTTCAATCCCTGGGTTAGGAAGATCCCCTGGAGGAGAAAATGGCAACCTGTTGCATATTCTTGCCTGGAAAATTCCATGGACAGAAGAACCTGGTGGGCTACAGGTTCCGTGGGGTCACAAAGAATTGGACATGACTGAGCACACAGGGGAAAGAGGAACATTGGTGGGAGTGGGATTAGGTTGCCAATCTGTGAACATGTAAACATATACTGAGTGGTATGAAGCGGCAACTCATTGTAGTTTTGACTTGCGTTTCTCTAATAACTAGCAATATTGAGCATCTTTTCATGGCCATCTGTATGTCTTCTTTGGAGGAATGTCTATTTAGGTCTTTCACCCATTTTCTTGATTGGGTTATTTTTTTGATATTAAGCTATATAAGCTTTTTATTTAGAAATGCTACCTTGTTGGTAGCACTGTTGACAAATATTTTCTCCCATCCTGCAGGCTGTCTTTTTGTTTTGTTTATGCTTTCCTTTGCAAAAGCTTTTAAGTTTAATTAGGTCCAATTTGTTTCTTTTTGTCTTTATTTCCATTACTCTTTAGAGATGGATCTGAAAAATATTACCATGATTTATGTCAAAGAGTGTTCTGCTTATGTTTTCCTCTAGGAGTTTCATAGTATCCAGTTTTACGTTTAGGTCTTTAATCTATTTTGAGCTTATTTTTATACATGGTGTTAGAGAAAGTTCTAATTTCATTCTTTCACATGAAGCTGTCCAGTTTTCCCAGCACCTACTTCTCAAAGAGACTGTCTTTCTTCCATTGTATATTTCTGCCTCCTGTGTTGTAGACAATCAACCCTAACTGTGTGGGTTTCTTCCTGGGCTTTCTATCGTATTCCACTGATCCATATACGTCTGCTTCTGTGCCAGTACTATACTGTTTTGATTACCAAGCTTTATAGTATAGTCTGAAGTCAGGGAGCATGATTCTCCCAGTTCCCCTTTTCCTTTCTCAAGATTGTTTTGGCTATTCCAGATCTTTTGTGTTTTGAAACAAATTGTAAAATTTTTTGTTCTAGGTCAAGAAAAATGCCATTGGTAATTTGATGGTGATTGTGCTGAATCTGCAGGTTACCTTGGGTAGTATGGTCATTTTAACAATATTGATGATTCTTTCAATTCAAGAACACCATATACCTTTCCATCTGTGTCATCTTCAATTTCTCTCATTAGTAGCTTATAGTTTTTTTTAAGAGTACAGGTGTTTTATCTCCTTAGGTAAGTTTATTCCTAGGTATTTTATTCTTTTTGATGCAATGGTAAATGAGATTGTTTCCTTAATTTCCCATTTTGATATTTCATTGATAGTGTATAGAAATGCAACAGATTTCTGTATATTAGATTTTCATCCAGTAACCTTATCAAATTCATTGATAAGCATTAGCAGTTTTCCACTAGCATCGTTAAGATTTTCTACATATAGCATAATGTCACCTACAAACAGTGACAGTTTTACCTCTTTTCCAATTTGGATTCTTTTAATTTCTTTTTCTTCTCTATATTGCTGTGTCCAGGAATAAAATGTTGAATAAAAGTGGCAAGAGTGGGCATCTTTGTATTATTCCCAATCTTAAAAGGAATACTTTCAGCTTTTCATCACTAAGTATGATGTGAACTGTGGGTCAGGCAGTTTTAATTAAAATGCAGGCAGATCCCAAGTACTCGCTACCCAGAGTTCCCATCTTGCAAAACAGTATTATAATATCACAACAAGGATACTGACACTGACAGAATTAAGATATAGAATATTTCCCTCACTACAAGGAATATTTCCATCCTTTTATACCAAGTTCCCTTATCCCTTACCCCTCATCCCCATATAAGCCTCTGCCAATCACTAATCTATTCTACATTTCCATAATTCTGTCACTTCAACAATTTTATATAAATGGAATTATACAGTACGTAATCTTATAGGATTGGCTTTTCATTCATCATGATTTTCTGGGTATTCATTGGGTTACTGCATATACCATTAGTCCATTCCTTTTTACTGCTGAGGAGTATTTCACAGAATGAATGTGTTAGTCTGTTTAATCATCCACCCACTGAAGGACTTTGGGTCTGTTTCTGTTTGAAGGTCCATTATGAATGTATGAATATTATGAATATATGAGCATGAATGCTATAAACATTCACATACAAATTTTTGTGTGAACGTCAGTTTTCATTTTTCTGGGATAAACTCTTAAGAGTATAATTTCTGGGTTGTATGGTACTGCATGTTAAGTTTTTTAAAAGAAAATGCCAAACTGTTCTCCAGGGTACTGTACTGCTTTACATATCTACCAGCAATGTATGAGTCCCTCAGCATCCTCATCAGCATCTGGTGGTGTTGTAACTTTTTATTGCAGTTATTCTGATAGGTATATAACAGTAAATCACTGCAGTTTTAATTTGAATTTCCCAAATGACTAAAATGATGTTGAAGATTTTTTCATGTGCCTGTCATTTTATACCTTTTTTGATAAAAATGTCTCCTCTTTAAACTATTTTCTAATTGGATTATTTGATTTAACACTTTTGAGTTCTGAAAGCTCTTAATATATCTTGGAAACTAGGCCCTTTGTTGGATATGTGGCTTGCAAATTCTTTATTCCAGCCTGTAGTCTTCTTTTTCATTTTAATAACAGGGTCTTTCACAGAACATAAGTTTTAATTCAAAACTAAATGATCAATTTTTACCTTAATGGATCATGCTTTTTATGTCAAATCTGTGTTCAGTTCAGTTCAGTTCAGTCATTCAGTCGTGTCTAACTCTTTGTGACTCCATGAACCGCAGCACGCCAGGCCTCCCTGTCCATCACCAACTCCCTGAGTCCACCCAAACCCTGTCCATTGAGTCGGTGATGCCATCCCACCATCTCATCCTCCATTGTCCTCTTCTCCTCCTGCCCCCAATCTTTCCCAGCGTCAGGGTCTTTTCCAATGAGTCAGCTCTTCACATGATGTGGCCAAAGTATTGGAGTTTCAGCTTCAACATCAGTCCTTCCAATGAACACCCAGGACTGATCTCCTTTAGGATGGACTGGCTGGATCTCCTTGCAGTCCAAGGGACTCCCAAGAGTCTTCTCCAACACCACAGTTCAAAAGCATCAATTCTTTGGCACTCAGCTTTCTTTACAGTCCAACTCTCACATCCATACATGACCACTGGAAAAACCATAGCTTTGACTAGATGGACTTTGTTGGCAAAGTAGTGTCTCTGCTTCTTAATATGCTATCTAGGTTGGTCATAACTTTCCTTCCAAGGAGTAAGTGTCTTTTAACTTCATGGCTGCAATCACCATCTGCAGTGATTTTGGAGCCCAGAAAAATAAAGTCAGCCACTGTTTCCACTGTTTCCCCATCTATTAGCCATGAAGTGACGGGACCAGATGCCATGATCTTAGTTTTCTGAATGTTGAGCTTTAAGCCAACTTTTTGACTCTCCTCTTTCACTGTCATCAAGGGGCTCTTTAGTTCTTCACTTTCTGCCATAAGGGTGGTGTCACCATAAGGGTGGTGTCATCTGCATATCTGAGGTTATTGATATTTCTCCCAGCAATCTTGATTCCAGCTTGTGCTTCTTCCAGCCCAGCGTCTCTCATGATGTACTCTGCATATAAGTTAAATTAGCAGGGTGACAATATACAGCCTTCACGTACTCCTTTTCCTATTTGGAACCAGTCTGTTGTTCCACGTCCAGTTGCTTCCTGACCTGCATACAGTTTCTCAAGAGACAGGTCAGGTGGTCTGCTATTCCCATCTCTTTCAGAATTTTCCACAATTTATTGTGATCCACACAGTCAAAGGCTTTGGCATAGTCAATAAAGCAGAGGTAGATGTTTTCCTGGAACTCTCTTGCTTTTTCGATGATCCAGCGGATGTTGGCAATTTGATCTCTGGTTCCTCTGCCTTTTCTAAAACCAGCTTGAACATCTGCAAGTTCACGGTTCATGTATTGCTGAAGCCTGGCTTGGAGAATTTTCAGCATTACTTTACTAGCGTGTGAGATGAGTGCAATTGTGCGGCAGTTTGAGCATTCTTTGGCATTGCCTTTCTAGATTTTTATAGTTTTACATTTTACATTTAAGTCTTAAACAGTTTTGAGTTAATTTATTAATACAGTATGAGGTCTGAGTAGAGGTTTATTTTTTTGCCTATGCATGTCCAGATGCTCTAATATCAATTGTTGAAAAGGCTATGTTTCCTCCACCAAATTGATTTTACGCATCTGTCAAACATCTGTGGGCACATCTTTGTGGTTCTAATTCTAGGCTCTCTATTCCGTCTAGTCAAGGCTATGGTTTTTCCAGTGGTCATGTATGGATGTGAGAGTTGGACGGTGAAGAAAGGTGAGCGCAGAAGAATTGATGCTTTTGAACTGTGGTGTTGGAGAAGACTCTTGGGAGTCCCTTGGACTGCAAGGAGATCCAACCAATACATCCTAAAGGAGATCAATCCTGAGTATTCACTGGAAGGACTGATGTTGAAGCTGAAACTCTAATACTTTGGCCACCTCATGCGAAGAGTTGACTCATTGGAAAAGACCCTAATGCTGGGTAGGATTGGGGGCAGGAGGAGAAGGGGACGACAGAGGATGAGATGGTTGGATGGCATCACTGGCTCGATGGACATGGGTTTGGGTAGAATCCGGGAGTTGGTGATGGACAGAGAGACCTGGTGTGCTGCAATTCATGGGGTCGCAAAGAGTCAGACACAATTGAGCTACTGAACTGAACTGAACTGATTCTGTTTCACTGATCACTTTATTCCTCCAGCAACACTACAGAGTCTTGACTACTGAAGCTATTTGGCAGGTGTTAAAACTTCAGACAGTGATTCTTCTTTTTCAAAATTGTTTTAGGTATTCTAAGTCTACTGCCTTTCCAAATAAGTTTTGGAATGACCTTGGTTATATAAATAAAAACACTTTGCTGGGATTTGAAAACAACTGATATATTTACTACATTGAATCTTCCAATTCATGAACACAGTTAAGTCTCCCCACTTACTTAGATCATCCTTGATTTCTTTCATTGGCATTTAAGATTTTTCGGCATACAAGTACTTTACAACTATTTACAGAGAACCTCTCTAGGAAAATAACCTGAAGACTAGTAGAAAAGATTTTGCATAACTAAAGAAATAAAGATGGAACCACAATGAGATGGAAGGAAGGGTAGAACACAGTATAATCAGGGCTCACATCTCCAGGACCAGTGGACTTACAAATGGAAGGAGTATCACAATCCTAGAGATCTTCCCCAAGGAAGAAGTGGTTTAAGCCCTATGTGGGGCTCCCCAGCCAAGGGGTCCCCCTACACTAGGAAGAAAATCTTCCACATATCTGGCTTTGAAAACCAGCAGGACCCATTTCAGGAGAGCTGGAGGTCCACAGGAAACAGAGATTCTGCTTTTAAAGGACACTGGCAAAATTTCAGATGCTCCAAAGTACCAGCACAAAGAGGCAATAGTTAGAAGCCTGGAACAGATCTACTAGCTGAGCTTGAAGAGTCCTCTGGAGTGGCAGAAAGCAAATAAAAGACCCCTACATATACAAACATTGGTGGTAGCTATTTTGGGGAACAACTTCTACCCTAACAACAGTAGGTTTCTCTGGTGGTTCAACTGGTAAAGAATCCACCTGCAATGCGGGAGACCTGGGTTCAATCCCTAGGTTGGGAAGATCCCCTGGAGAAGGGAATGGCTACCCACTATGGTATTCTGGCCTGGAGAATTCCATGAACTGTATAGTCCATGGGAGCGCAAAAAGTCGGACACGACTGAGCAACTTTCACTTTCACTAACACTAGGGTTGGAAAGCGACATTTTAGAATCCTTCCTCTAGCCTATTGGTCCCCAGAACCTGGCCCCACCCTCCATCTGGGCAGCACACCCTAAGCACCGCCTCTACCACCACCTGGGGCCACCCAAACAGCCAACCAATCAGCATGATATACTACATTAACAAATTGAAGCATAAAAATTATATGATTATCTCAGTATATACATAAAAAGTTTTTAACAAAATTCAACATTCATTCATGATAAAAATCTCAACAAAAGTGAGTATAGAGGAAACATATCTCAACATAAAAAAGGCCATATATGACAAACCCACAAGTAACATCATACTCAATAGTAAAAAGTTAAAAGGATTTCCTCTAAGATCAGGAACAAGACAAGGATGCACACTTTTCCACTTTTATTGAACACAGTCCTAGCCACAGCAGTGAGACAAAAAAAAGAAAAAAAGAATCCAAATTGGAAAGGAAGAAGTAAAACTGTCACTGTTTGCAGATGACATGACACTATATATAAGACATCACCAAAAATCTATTAGAATAAGTGAATTGAGTAATTGCAAGATATAAAATTAATAAACTAAACTCTGTTGGTTTACATACTAATAACAAACCATCAGAAACAGAAATTAAGAAAATAATTCCATTTACAAGTGCATCAAAAAGAATACAATACCTACTAATAAATCTAACCAAAGAGGCAGAAGATTTGTACTCTGAAAACTATTAAGACATTGATAAAAGAAACTGAAGATGACACAACAAATGGAAAAACATACCATTCTCACAGACTGGAAGAACTAATATTGTAAATGACCGTATTACCCAAGGCAATTTATAGATTCAGTGTGAAGTGAAGTGAAGTGAAGTCGCTCAGTCGTGTCCGACTCTTTGCGACCCCACGGACTGACTATAGCCTACCAGGCTCCTCCGTCCATGGGATTTTCCAGGCAAGAATACTGGAGTGGGTTGCCATTTCCTTCTCCAGGAGATCTTCCCGACCCAGGGATTGAACCCAGGTCTCCCGCATTGTAGGCAGACACTTTACCGTCTGAGCCACCAGGGAAGTCAGATTCAGTGTAGTCCCTATCAAAATACCAATGGCACTTTTCACAACTAAAACAAGCAATTCTACAATTTGTGTGGAAACACAAATGACCTGAACAGCCAAAGCAATCTTGAGAAAGAAGAACAAAGCCAAAATATCACATTCCTTGATTTCACACTATACTGCAAAGGTACAATAATCAAAACAGTACAGCACTGGCACAAAAACAGACAGGTCACTAATCGGTGAAATGAAAATCAAAACCCAAATAGGATGTCACCTCAGACCTGTAAGAACGGATATCATTAAAAAAGACAAGAAAAAAACAAATGTTGGTGAGGATATGGAGAAAAGGAAATCCTTGCACACTATTGGTATAATTGTAAATTGATACAGGCACTATGGAGGGTCCTCAAAAAATTAAAAACAGAACTGCTGCATGTCCCAGCAATAGAATTTCTGGGTGTTTACCGAAAGAAAACAAAAAGACTAAATAGAAAACATATTTACACCTCAGTGTTCACTGCAGTATTATTTACTGTAGCCATGATATAAAAGCAACTTAAGTGCCCATCAATGTATGAATGGATACAGAAGATGTGATCTATATATATAATGGAATATTACTCGGCCATTAAAGAGAATGAAGTCTTGCTATTTGTGACAACATGGATGGATTGAGAGGTATTACGCTAGGTGGAATAAATCAGAGAAACACAAATATGACTACCATGTGGTCTCACTTACATGGGGAATCTAAAAAAACAAAACAAAAACAGACTCAGAGATACCAGAGGGGAAAGGGCTGGGGCTGAAAGAGATTAAGAGG
The DNA here is from genome assembly GCF_054371585.1 of Giraffa tippelskirchi. Lineage (NCBI taxonomy): Eukaryota > Metazoa > Chordata > Mammalia > Artiodactyla > Giraffidae > Giraffa > Giraffa tippelskirchi. The sequence continues at coordinate 108,882,033 of NC_137278.1, read as the reverse complement.
TACAAACCTCCAGTTATAAAATAAATAAGCCATGGGGTGTAATACACAGCATAAAGAATATGGTCAATAATATTATAACAAATTTATATAGGAACAAATGGTTACTAGATTTAATGTGGTGATCATTTCATAATGTATACAAATGTCAAGTCACTATGCAGTACATCTGAAACTGACATAATACTGGACATCAACTATATTTCAATTTTAAAAAGTTATGTTTACACTATATTATAGTCTATTAACAGCCTTATGTCTAAAAAAAGCATTTCTTTTAATTTAAAAATATTGCTAAAAAATTGCTAAAAAGTGCTAACCATCACCTGAGCCTTCATCAAGTCATAATCTTTTTTGCTGGTGGAGGGTTTGAAATATTGCAAGAAATTACCAAAATGTGACATGGAGATATGAAATAAGCAAATGCTGTTGAAAATGGCACCAACAAGACTTACTTGATGCAGCTTACCACAAAACTTCACTTGTTAAAAAAAAGAGAGAGAGAAGAAATACCTGTGAAATGCAATAAAATGAGATATGCCTGGAGTTTTCCTTTTTGTACTGTCTCTGCCTGCTTTTGGAATCATATGTCATTTCTATTCTGCTACTTGCCCATATAAGCAACTTTCCAAGATTCTTGCAGGTGAAGTGAGTTTCTTACAGACAGCATATAGCTGAGTCATGCTTTATAATCCACACTGCCAATATCTGTCTTTTAATTGGTATATTTAGACCATTTACAGTTATTCTGGGCTTTCCGGGTGGCACTTACTAGAACCTGTCTGCCAGTACAGGAGACAAGAGATAGAGGTTCGATCCCTGGGTCAGGAAGATGCCCTGGAGGAGGACATGGCAACCCACTCCAATATTCTTGCCTGGAGAATCCCATGGAGAGAGGAGAGCTACAGTCCAGAGGGTCACAGAGAGTCGGACATGACTGAAGTGACTTAGCACACAAACACAGTTACTCTAACTACTGATATGTTAGGATATAAATCTATAATTTAATTTTTTGTTTTCTATTTGTTCTGTTTTTGTTTCTGTTTTCTTTTTCCTATCTTCTTGTGAAGTGTGGAAACCTTACCTCCGTTATTATCCCTCTGTCCTCACCTGTTTACAATATAAGTTGTCTCAAATCTGTTCTCTACATGCATTTAGATCCACAGCAAACAATATTGTGATGTTTGTTTCAATTGTCAAACATAGTTTGGAAGATACAGAATAAGAAGGAAAGTCTACTGTATTTACCTTCTCTTAGCACTTTTAGGGCAGGATTGCTGGCTACAAATTCTCTCACTTTTCCTTCATCTAAAAATGTGTTGACATCTCCTTCACTCCTGAAACATATTTTCACTGAACATAGGATTCTGAATTGATAGTTCTTTCCATCCAGCATTTGGAAAATGCAGCAGCTCCTTCTGCCTCTACAGTGTCTGAACAGAAAGCCACTGTTACTGAATGGTTTTACCCCTACTGGTAAGGGGTGTTTAAGATTTTTATATCTTGGTCTTTAGTTTCCAGAAGTTTCACTATGATATATTTGGTTTGGATTTCATTGAGTTTACTCTGTTCAGGGTTTGTTCTACTTCTTAATCTACAAGTCTGTCTTTTGCCAAATTTGGGCATTTTTGGCCATTATATCTTTGAGCACATTTTCAGCCCCACCCTCTTTTCCTCTGGAACTCCAATCATATCAATGTTAGATATTCCATTATAATCACGGGCCCCTAAGGTTCTTTTTTCTTTGTTTTCCTCAGCTTATTTCCTTTTGTCATCTTCAAGGCCATTGATTCTTTCCTCTGTCTCTTCTCTTCTGCTGCTGAACCCATCCACTAACTTTAAAAAAAATGTTTGGTTATTTTAATTTTCAGTTTTACAATTTACATTTGGTTCTTCTTTATAGTCTATTTCTATATTTCTATTTCTTCACTAAGCCTCTATTTTTCACTTGTTTCAAGTGTGTTCATGAATAATTCACTGAAGGCTTTTTATGATGACTGTTTTAAAATCTTTCGTCAGATAATTCTAACATCTTTAACATTACATTGGCATCTACTGATTCTCTTTTCATTCAGTCAGATCTTCTTGATTCTTGTTTTGATGAACAACTTCTGTTTGAAACCTAGACATCTGGGGTATTACGAGACGTTGGATCTTACTTAAACCTTTTGTGTGTATTCCTCTGATGCAGGCAGAGGGACGGAAGTAAGACACCTTCTCATTACTGGCAGGTGACGTAAAAGTCCAGGATCCCAAGTGGGCCTTCACTGACACCGGAGGAGGGGTTTCCTCATTACTGATGGGCAGAAGTGGGGCTTCCAAGTCTCCAGGATCCTTCTACTGGTACACTCCCTGGCTGGGAGTGCCTCACTCCTGTTTCCTATGTTATCGTCACTAATACAGCAGGGGATGGGACCTTGCTAACAGCCAGTGGGGACGAAAATTCCAACTCTCTACTCGACCTTCCCTGACACCACCCCAGGAGAGAAGCTGGGGCACATCACTAAAGCGTGGTAAGGTTGGAAAGCTAGGTCATCGCTGGTATGAGTCAGGCTGGGGCCAGTTTTTTCTGTTGTTTCTGGCTGTAGCAGAAATTTATTTTCTAAAAATTTCTACCTTGCCAAATACTCTGTCTCTTTTGCAGTCTTTGGCTTAAGGGCAAGCTTTGGGGGGAGCTGTTTTTATCTGTACCCATTCATGATTCTGGGTTGTTGGTTTTATCAGTTCCTCTTCTGGAAAATATGAAGCAAAAAAACAAAAAGGAGGGAACTCACCATCATGTCATTCTTTGGATCCTTAGCTCCCTAACTCTCTGCCTTCTTCTCTCCATCTTCAGTCTTCCTATATTTGTTTTGTACATAATGTCCACGTTTTTTAGTTGTACTTGGCAAGAAGGAATAGGGAAAAATACATCTATGCCATCTTCCCAGATTTATTTTCACGTAATTAATAAAAAAACATTAGAGAATAATTCTTGTGAGATTTTCACGGCTAACAAAAGGGATCCTGGGTTTTTAAATGTTGAGAAACACTACTTTAGAGATTTCCTTATAACTCATCAAGATTCCTTTCATATCTGTCTACTATCAGTGTCCAAAAATAATTTTTTTCTTTTTGGGCTAACTTATTTTTAGTAAAAAGCTATTTAGTCTTGGGAGTTTTCTTGTTTAGTTTTAATACAGAACATACTTCACAGACTAGCAAATCAGGTCATGTTCATAATTTAAATTTTTCTAATGTGAGATGGAAAGAGAATAGTCTATACAAATGCAAATACTTAATTTCACAAGGCCCCAGTTAATGAAATCATGTATTTTTATCTAGTGATCTTTTTAGATTACATAATATTTTTAAAGCTACTAATGCAAAAAGCTAAAACAAAAAAACCAGGAAAATACAACTTCTGAACTGATCACAATAATATACACAAATGTTAATCAAACTGTATGGAACTTTTTAATACAGCTCTCTTCTTAAAAGAAACTGTATTCAAACACATAACCCTGATATATAGTTCATTATTGCTATAATAAATACTTTTATAAACATCTAAAACTTCACTAAGCAAATGAAAGCATACAGATAATAAGACGCTCCAGAGTAACAGAAGACATCTTTATTAGTGGCCTAGTTTTGATGAGAAATGAGCCACTGTTTATCCTGCTGAGCAAAACTGCTCTAAGTTCTGGAGGTCAGAGCGACATTGAAGGATTCAGGTGGCCAAAGAGTTTGTTGTGGTTTTTCCATAACACTATAGAAAAACTGGAAGAAACTTTTGGGCCCACTCAATAAATAATTAACTATTTTTAATACCGAAATAGTAAAATGAAAATATGTCATGACATGCAAAAACTGCTCCTCAGCCTCAAAATATGGGGCTGAAAATGGCCAAGTTTATAAACTACAAATCTAATTCTTCTGATGTCTAAGTAATGGACCAATGGACTTCTCAGCTCATTAGGACATTCAGTTCAGTTCAGTCGCTCAGTCATGTCCAACTCTTTGCGACTCCACAAACCGCAGCACGCCAGGCCTCCCTGTCCATCACTGACTTCCGGAGTTTACCCAAACCCATGTCCATTGCGTCGGTGATGCCATCCAACCATCTCATCCTCTGTCGTCCCCTTGTCCTCCTGCCCTCAATCCTTCCCTGCATCAGGGTCTTTTCAAACAAGTCATTAGGACATTAAGGAAGTCTAAATCCTACATATCAATGAGGCATGCTTTCAAGTCTGTTTCCCTCTACCCCAAACTTACTATGTTCTGGTAACAGATAGATCAGTGTTAACTTTATACAAAAGTATTACCATTAGAACCACCTGAATAAGACATATAAGATACCTAAGGCTTAATGCTATTCAAATTGTGATTACTGACAAGTTAGCAAATATCTCATCAATTATTTAGATATACAAAAAAACTATCAGTCAGTTAATTTTTCCTTTTAAGGAAATAAATTTTTAAGGAATACAGATCCTTCTTTTGGGGAAAATGTTCTTAGTTTTGAACTCATACAATTAGGTAACTAAGGCAAAAATCATACAGTTTAAAACTGAAGGTTTTACGGAAGATTTAAAATGAGCTTTCTATAGAGAACTGAACAAGTTTCTCTCTCTCTAATGAAAGTTACAACATATCACAAAAGAATGGAAAGCTTAAATTAACTATAGAGTTGTAAGTAGTTTCAAAATATATAAGGACTAAGATTTTTCACAATTTATTACTACACTGAAAAATACACTTAAAAGGAAAAGTTTTATTATCTCTCTATAAAAACTTAACAAAGGCCAGTTGAATTAAAGTTTATGTTAGTAGTGAACAGGCATCTAAACAATTTCACATATACCCATCCTTCTTAAACTTTGGTATCTACCTTTATTTAGCTGGGTGAAGTAATATTTTAAAAACTACACTGGCCAATGCCAAGACTAAAGACTGTAAATACACATGTTAAGAAAATATGCTTATGAATTTTACTTAAAAAGACTATCTGTTGAAAATCTTCAGTCATGGATTTACCTTATCAGCTTTCAGCTTTCTAAGGAAAGATGGATTGTCATATCCCTTTGCTTGCCGTGCCTCTTGCAAATGGTTGATCATCCACACATTTTTTCTCTGCTTTGCCAAATCAAGTGCTGATTCGCCCTGATAATATAAGCAGAAGAAATTCACATTTAAAAAAAAGAAAAAAGAAAAAGCAGAATATTTTAGTGACTAGCTTTTAAAGCACTTCCAAAAAGATAAACGGACAGCACTATTAGTTCATTAACATTGTTTTTACATTTGGAAAAGTCAATTACTAAAGACTCTAAATGATACATTACTTATGCTTTTCCACTCAAGGTAGTCAGAAAATATACTTATACATCTTATTCTACAGACTCTATTTCTGGCTTGCATTTTAACTTATTTTAAAGAGTAATCAAAAAGTAGGTATTTTAGCACCTGCTGGATCAGAGGCTATCACTAAGTTTATGCAGTTATTCCAAATTCTTTACGGGTTTCATTAGTAATAGTTATTCCTACAAACCATCCTGCTATAATACCAAACTGTCAGAAATCTCTCTATTTAATTCCAGTGATAAAAGAAGTCTAAAGAAGAGAAGAGAGAAGAAAAAGAAAAAACTTCCACTTCTACTACTGTTTATATTGGTATTCTTGATCATGTTAAATTCATTCACCCATCCAGAAACTTCCCAAGAGAACCAGGGCAGTAACAAAAGTGTTAAACTCATGTTAGAGACTTGCAGCTCCCTTTAACTGCAAGAAAAAGAATGCCAGGAAGTATAAATGAACACAACTAAAACGTTTTAAAGGAAGTAAGAAACAAGAAATGAGTGTCTCCAATTCTAGATTTATGCTTCCTTTATGCCTTTATTAATTTAAAATCTTATTTCTCCTTTTGGTAGTTAGATACCTACATTTTTATTCTATTTCATATTCTCCACTTTTATTTACTTCCTTAAAAAGAAAAAATAATTTTGTTTGCCAAAATTTCAAGAATTAAGGATGAATATTCAAAATTACTTTAAAAATGGAAAAAATACTGAAATTTTATTTTTAAAAACTGGATGAAAATAAAGAAACAGGAGGCCTGGGTGCCTTACTTATGAGGGATAATTATTAATCAAATAGGGAATATAGTTTATTCAATTTAAAACAAACACTGAAAAATAAAGAATCAAACAACAAAATAAACACACCATTACCACCAAGAGCAACAACAATAACAACACAACAATAAAAACAAAAAGCCTAACCAATCCTTTAATAAAAAGATCAATAATATTTAATAAGAAATGGGCTAACTTAGGTGAATCTTCCACAAATAGGGATATTTGCTTTAAAATGTCTCCTTACCTATTCCAAAATTCTATCACCTAGGTTGTCAGAACCAGCTAATTAATCCAAACTGAAAGATTACCTGAATAAAAGCAATCCCTTGGGTAACCACTCCCAGAGAATATCCTGCAGTTGCCTCGGTCCCGCTGAGCATCCCTTCCACTAGAGGGCCATGTGACACCTAAGGATTGCCTAGATAAAAAGATGGAGGGAGCTTTAAGAAATCTTTCAACTACTCCTCTAGTCATCTGACTACTTTTGTACAGTTCTTTTATTCAGCTGGTAAAATAAACAAGCAATTAATTTAAAAAATTCTACTAAAACCAAGGTTCCAAGTCAAGTCTATATTTTAACACTCCATGTGTTAGCCAAAATAGCAAATGATAATAACAAGAGCAGTAACAAGAATCATGGAGTATTATAGAGTATGTAACTAACTAGTAATAAAAGATATTCTTCAGGGGTTTTGGTGAGATAAACATCATGGAAGGTGGAAGATCACTTTTTGCCTAAGTGAGGTTGAATTTCATTATTAAAACTAAGGAAAATTCTTCCTTGGAGACCATCAAGGTCGAGTACCTAAGGGATAATGAAAACTATTTTCTGAAAATAGTTTCTTAGCTCTCTTCAAGAAACCACACAAAAGTATTTCAATATATTAATTAACAAAGCTCTGGAATTTAACATTTTGCACAAGCTAAAAATTATGTACTTTGACAATTTTAGAAAGAAAAAATTATAAATGTATAGGCAGCACTCAAGATTAATTGCCCTCCTCAAACTCAACTCATCTGAATATCACCAAAAACATGTGTAAGGAGGTGAAATATATTTTTTAAATCCATAAATGAGACGCTACCATGAAAAGGGATTACTGCATAGGTCATTTTTCTTACCGGAGAAGGCAACGGCACCCCACTCCAGTACTCTTGCCTGGAAAATCCCATGGACGGAGGGGCCTGGTGGGCTGCAGTCCAGGGGGTCGCTAAGAGTCTGACATGACTGAGCGACTTCACTTTCACTTTTCACTTTCATGCATTGGAGAAGAAAATGGCAACCCACTCCAGTGTTCTTGCCTGGAGAATCCCCAGGGACGGGGGAGCCTGGTGGGCTGCCGTCTATGGGGTCGCACAGAGTCGGACACGACTGAAGCGACTTAGCAGCAGCAGCAGCAGCATTTTTCTTAAAGTCTAAGTATCCCAAATCACTCTCTCCCACTATTGTTACTATCTCAGAAGATTTAAATTTATTCTCTGTAACCATTAATTAGGGACATGGTTTTTAAACTCTTTTAAGGCATGTCTGATGAAAGTCATTGACCTCCTCACCAGAAAAATGCTGATTCTTTATTCATTAACAATTTTATGGCTCATGGAACTACTCCTTAACCAAAATCCACTGGTGGGCCCCAGATTAAGAACCTCTAATTGAGGGTATATGGCCATTCCTAATCCTTCTAAGGATAAAATTAGTCATTTTAAAGTTACCTACCATTTAATAATGTCTCTAAAATAAGTTATTATTTTGATAAAAGAATCATTTGTTTATAATATTGTAAGAACTGAAACACTCAAATAACTAATTTACAAGGATATAAAGACATATTCCTAAGAAACTTATGCTTAATTTTATTTAGGAAATAGCTATTTTAGAAGAAATAGAGTCAATCAATAGTTAAATACTATAACATAAAGTATAATTTTTTATGTTCTTTGAAGAATGTAACTTTTATTAGCTATTAAAGCCATATCCAGATTTACAGGCTCCATCTTGGTACAATTCATCTTTATCAACCAGACTTTCTTAAGACTTAAAATGAAAAAAGGAAAAATACACATCTATAAATCAACTTAATCTGTCAAATTCCAGGATAAACAATCTAGGTTGGTTTTTTTTAATTAACGAATTTTTCACATACTCATATAGCTAAAAGGTACCACTTCAAATTATATATGACTAAAACAGAACCAAGTCCTATTGCCTTCACCCCCCAAAAAGCTTGTTTCCTTCCATTTTCACAACTTCAACATATATCACAAGACACTCAGTTAATTCAAACCAAAACTGAATCATTGATGTTTTTTCTTTCACCTTCATTTTTAATCTACCTTTTCTTTTCTACTCTAAATTATCATTTCCAAAACCATTCATTTTTCTCCACCACTTCAATCTTAGGCAAAAGTAACATTATCACTTGCCTGATATATTACAAGAACCAAACTAATCTTAATACATTCCCTTTCATTTTCTTAATTCTTCAATATATTCTCCAAATAAAGTAATTTTTAAAAAATATTTTAAACACAAAGATTACATAACAATTCTATAAAAATCTTTCCAACTACTTCTCATGACTGCAAATACAGTTAAAGTACTTTATCATGGCCTGGTACCTATCTCTCTCAGTGACTCTTGCTTGGTCAAAGCTGTCATTTCTTCACCTCTAACATGACAAGCTTATTCCTGGCCTTAGGCCTCACACTTGTAGGTTCCTCTGCATGAAAAGTATTTTCTCATATATCTAACTGATCCCTGTCTCAGAGGCATTCACAAATCACTCTCACCTGACACAGCCCCCTTAGCCCTCATCATGACCACGTTTGCCTCTGTGTATGTGTTTGTTAATTTACTTATTGTCTATTTCCTCAACACAGTGCAATTTTCTGAGAGAATAGGGACTTTGTCTATCTTAAGCACTGACTGCCCAGCATTAAACAAACATTTGTTGGATGAATGAACGCTCTCCACTAGAAGGTGACTAGACTTCAGTATATTAGGAATACCAGATTCCAGTAGAAAAGGTATTTGATACTTATTTCACCCTTTTAATCACATTAAAATTACAGTTTTAAACAAAAATCTACTTTTTCACCAGTGTGGTTAAAAAGATTGTTTTTACTCTGAAAATATAAATGCTCCCTGAGCAACTGAAGCAACTCCTTAGACTTTATTTCCTTAAAAAACAGTGTCAAATAAGTCAGAAGAAAGACAAATACCTTATGATACCACTTATATGCGGAATCTAAAAACAAAACAACAACAACACACAAGCTCATAGATACAGAGAACAGACTGCTGAGTGCCAGAGGTAGACAGTGGGGGGAGTTGGGGAGATTAGCGAAGGAAGTCAAAGGTATAAACTGCCAGTTCTAAAAAAAAGAAGTCACGAGGATATAATGCATGATAACTATAGTTAATAATTGTTGTTATTTAGCTGCTAAATCAGGTCCAACTCTTTTGCAGCTGCATGGACTGCAGCTTGCCAGGCTCCTCTGTCTGTGGGATTTTCCAGGCAAGAATACTGGAGGGGGTTGCCATTTCCTCCTCCAGAGGGATCTTCCCAACCCAGGGATGGGAAGTCGCATCTCCTGAACTGGCAGGCAGGTTCTTTACAGCTGAGTCACCAGCGAAGCCCGCAGTTAACAATCCTGTAGTGCATGTTCAGAAGTCGCTAACAGTAATTATCTTGAGGGTTTGCATCATGTGCATGCTAAGTCACTTTAGCCGTGTCCGACTCTTTGCAACCCCATGGACTGTAGCCCACCAGGCTCCTCTGTCCATGGGATTCTCTAGGCAAGAATACTGGAGTGGGTTGCCATGCTCCCCTCCAAGGTATCTTCCTGACCCAGGGGTCAAACCCACGTCTCTTAGGTCCCCTGCACTAACAGGCAGGTTCTTTACCACTATGTCCATCAGGGAAGCCCAAATCTTGAGGGGTTTGCATCACAGGAAAAAAAGAAATTTGTGATAGACATTTATTGGACATGTTAGTCATTTTGCAAGGTGTACAAATGTCAAATCATTATGTTGTACACCTGGGAGTTGTATGAAAGTGAAAGCGTTAGTCATTCAGTCATGTCTGACTCTTCGGGACTCCATGGATTGTAGCACACCAGTCTCCTGCACTGGCAGTCAGATTCTTAATCACTAAGCTGCCTGGGAAGCCAAAAGCTTATCAAAAGTTTATACAATGGTTAACTTGGGAGTACAAGATGAAAAGACATTAAACTTACAAGCCACATCTCAAATACTTAAAGCTCATGACTGAAGAGAAGTTATTTAAACTTTTATATGCTAAGAAAAGATAATTTTAAATGCTCTGAAAATACATACTACTAGTTTCAAATTATAACACTGTGCTGTCACTTTGTCATAATTCTTTGGTACTACTGTAATTTCAACATATCTATATGATTCTTGGGAAAGTCTATGGAGATACACTATTTGCCATAGTGAAACTGGTTCTATTAAAATATAACACTAAATACTGGAAATGTATTCGTGAAGCATGATTCACTTTAGGAATGGCTATCCATTAGCTAAGAGAAGAAAAATAACACTCTAAAGCAATTCAGATCATAAAATACAAGGTCATCTCGTTAATTTTTTCTCATAGGGATACTGGTTAGGTTTAGTCAAACTCCTCTTTTCTTTTTCTTTAGGCCTTGGGATCAGCCTAATTTACCAGTTATGATGTTACGAACTTTTCAGAATTTCCTACTTTAAAATGTTTGGAAAAGCAAAAATTTCTTTCTATGATTTCAGAAGTGGAAGAAAAGTATGCCAGCATAGTCATGAAAACCAGCCTAGGGGTGAAGCTCAAGACAAGAATCTTCATTCAGTCAACAAAACTTAAAGAGTGCTCATCACATGTCAGACACGAGGGTAAGTTGACTGTCCTCTTTCCATAAATTTACCAGCAGGTAACTAGACCATTCTGATCACTTTAGGTAGAGACAAAAAGACTTGAAATTGAAAAAAGGCAAAAGAAAATACAAGTTTTTCTCAATTTCTCAGCATTTCCAATAAGATATTTGATATTAACTTTTAACTAAGTACTTTTAGTTAGAGACTCATTTCTAAAAACTGGTTGTAATCATAAATAAATTAGTCTAAGCTATTTTATTTTAGTAGTTTAATTTTCTCAGAGTAATCAGAGAAAGAATTGTTCACTGCTACATAAAAAGATGCCCTGATCCAGCAGGAGATAACCAACTTTTTGATTGTCATTTTAGATTATTATGCAACTCAAATTCCTTTCATATTTAAATAGCATATATTCCTTAGAAATTTAAGAGGCATGACTAAGAAAACACTATGGCTTATAGTCAAAATTAAACAACATTTGTTATTGAGTACAAAGTTATTTAAGAAGGCACATTATTAAGAGATGTTTAAAATGTTAACGTCATTTCACAGAAAAAGTCTCTTGCTAAAAGACAAGCTTTAAAACTGAGAATGGTTAACCAAAATTTAAGATTACCAATAGAATTTTCTTGCAGGTATTCATAAAAATGTCTATAAATTTCTAAATGCTCAGAGTGTAAATGTTAAAATTTTGTATACTTTTTGGGTACATTTTTCTTGGATTACTCCAGCATTTAGGGAAGAGAAATTCTCCTATAAATATCATAAAGGTGATTATCAAATTTAAAGGTCTTGACCTTTATAAAAATATGATAATTAATGACCAAGTCAAAAAATTACTGAAAGTTATTACACATACTTGTGATAAAAACCTGTGATTCTCTGCAATGATATTATTTATTTATTTATTTATTTAGGTTGCGTGGTGCCACATGTGGGATCTTAGTGCAATAATATTCTTAAAGAAACCAGAAAACTATCTATTCAGCTATAAAGAGATAAAAGTCAGTAAGAATTCACTAATGAAAAGGTCACCAAAATCTGAAAAATACTTCAATACTAAAAGACGAAAATAAATAAATCAGTTTTTCAAAACAAATTCTTGCATGGAAGCAAAGGGTTGAGAGTAAGGAAGTTTCTTCCATCTCTGACAGTCTATTAAAAAACCTAAGTTTTATTAAAGAATTCCAATCTTGGTAATCACATTTCACAAAGCACAGTCAATAAAGGCTATTTTTACCTTGATATTCTGGGCATCAACATTAGCTCCAGCTTCCAGAAGAAGACTAATGACTGTGGTATTCCCTGCTAGTACTGCCCAATGCAGAGCAGTGTTTTTGTGATACTTGTCACCAAGGTTAACTGAAACATTGAATGTTAAAAGCAATCTAGTTGGATCCACACTGAAAAGGAAAAAAAAACACAACAACAACAACAACCCTAATTTCAATTATAGAAATCATTACAGATACTAAACTGATTGTGGTTGTATTCCATCTTGGAACACTTCTATTCTAACCTATTTTTGACAACTTTATAATGAGTAATGAGACAACATTTTTAATATGAAGTATTAAGTATGTTCTACATCACAGAACGTAAACTAGTTCCAAGAGAGAGCACACTTGGTCCTGATGTTTATATTCTACATCATGGAGTTAATGTCATTAATATTTAAATACTTAAACAATTAAAATTTTAAATTTAAATCTAGATTGTTGCAAAAATGATTTAAGGCAACTTATTAATGTTAAAATTGCTAATATGTAAGTCATAAAAAATGAGTTATACTTTTAATAAGAAGGTAGCATTTTCCATTCTTGGAAACTGCTTAAGACTACCTTAAGGATACTACAATTACCAACGTAAAGACTCAAAATACCCAAAAAGATAATCTGTGTTATATACTATGTATTTATTGTAAGAATTTTAAATAAGTATAACATTAATTGCTTTTTCTCATCACTTGTTTTACATTTTATCATGCTGAAAATGATCTGAATAAGTATTTTATAATGGTTACATACCTATGTGTTCTATAAGCTGCCCACATTAAAGGCGTCATCCCATTCTGATCCATCATATCTACATCCTGATAGAGTAAAAGTCAGACAGTAAAAATTTCTAAGTCCCTACCAAATATACTTAGAAAAACATAATTTACACATCACAAAAGAAGCCAACATGATAACACCACTCAATCAAGGTTGATTTATGCAACTTTCTCTTTCTTAACTTTAAAATAAAACTATTCAATATTTATTATTATTAAAATTTAAATATGGATATAAATATCTACATAAATATACTTATTTATAAATGCAAATATATATTTAATATTTAATTAACTTCTATTTATAGTTTTCTCTTTTAAGATGCTTCACTCAGCCTTTTACTGTTTTCATTTAAAGATCTTGACCTACTCTTGATCTTTCACCCACAACGGATAGATTAAATAAATGACTTATGTCTCTGAAAAACTTATTTATACTAATTCATGATTTGAGGGAATAATAAAACTCTGTTTATTTCTAGCCATTTTAAAACAAAGAATAAATTCAATAAATTTTAAAAGAGTCAAATGTTCTGAATCTATTAAAATTTATTGAATTTGCTCTTTGTTTTAAAATGCTTTTTATCACTATGTCACTATGCATAAATATTTTTACAATTAACTAACTCTACAAAGTCTGTGGTGAAAAAGCAAAGTAATAAAGCAATCCTCTGTCTTACTCCCTACCATTTTCTTTTTTTTTTAACTCATTCTTGTGCTTTTTACTCCCACATACTTAAAATAAAAAACCTGAAATGGTACTTTTTGATTTTTCAGTTTTAGGCATTATCCCCGAATCCGTATTTTACATAACCTCAATATGTAAAATGGCATATTCTCTCTTTCTTCTCACTGCCCCATCACAGACATGCACCTTTCCTATTCCTTCCTCTGAAGAGATAATAATTCAGGTTCTATAAATATTTGATACTTACATTATTATAAATATATATGAATACTATTCCCAACAAAGTATGTAGAAACCTTGATTACTTTTCCTCTCCTACCCAGCTTTTTGCTTTCCTTGGTACTCTTATTTTTTTCTCCCTTTTGCTTAGTTCTTTTTCTTTTTCGCAAATTAGAATTAAAACTACTACCTATTCAACCCAAATTCTTCTCAAGTTATCTAAATCTTCTTTCAAGACATGCTAATGTATCAGGGATTGTATTCGTTTCACTTCCCTAAAATTCTTTCTCTTGACCCACTCCAGCAATCAATTTGGATTGACTCTGCTATGTACCTGAGGCATCTGTCTCATTAACTAGATCAGGACTTCTTTAAAGATCAAAATTGTTTTAAAGTCATCTTTCTATCTACTTTTCTGGGCAAGGAGAATAATAAAAAAACATCTGTTAAATGAAAAGACAAGTTTACCTATCTACTCTTCTAGGCTTGGGAAAGGCACGGGCTTTAGAACAAGACAGACAAGATTTTGAATTCCTAGCTCCATCACTTAATAACTGTAAAATTGGCAAAATTACTTTAATTTTCTGAACCTCAGCTTTCCCATCTACAAATGTGAATACCAATAATGGCTTCATAAGATCCCTGTGATGATTAAATGGAATGATGTGTGTAGGGCAACCTAATTCTATAGACTGGAACATTAACAGACATTCAATAAAAATTGTTTCCTCTTCGTCCCAGCCCCATCTCCCACTCCTGGACTACATCAAACCCACAGATGTTATCCAGCTTATGTTATCTAATCTACCACCCAGCGGAGAGAGTGCAGTTATAGTGAGCACACTGTAAAACACTTCATAACTCTATGTACCATTCTCTGTAAGCCACTCGTACTGATGGAAGTATGTCTCAAATGTCCAAATACATTGAGGCAAAGAGAAAAAAAGCTGAGAACCACTATCTTGACAAGTGATAACATATATCCTTGGACATCACTAGTTTTAGTCTATCTCATGAAAACTATAATTAAATGTTGTGCCTTATCACTACAAATCCATTTCTAAATTTATTCTGTGTGTTGTTGGGAATATCTCATGTAACCTCACTCAATATTTACATTATACTTGCTTTTTTTTCCAATAAAAATTAAAAAAAAAAACTTCTCTGAAGAAATGACAAACTTCCTTGTTTCTTACATGAGAGTTGAGTACTGTCACTTATTTTACTTCCTTCACTGCCCTGGTTTCAAGAAAGCTCAAATAAATTTGATGTCCAATTAAAACAAACATGTAAATTCTCATGTTTAAGTTTCTTCTTCCTTCTTAGTCGTAAGTCTCTGCATCATCGTTTTTAAACAGTGACAGTATTAAAAATATTAATAAATAAAAAATGTGAAACTATGCCACACCTCTAGAGTACTAAAAGAAAAATGAAGATCAACCTTTTCTCTCTTTGGGTCAGGATTTAAAACTTGGTACTTCTTTTCCAAGTTCAGCCTGGACGATTGAGTATTCTCTATTAGGAAGAATAAACAAGCCCAGATCAAAAGGTTATGGGAATTCCATGAGCAACAGGGCTCCATTACTTAGCATTTTCCCCTGAAAATCATTCAAAAGAATTGGTAGTGAGCACTGAATATATTTAACAGTATAACTAACATGAAACAATTGTGATGAATAGAATGACAAACTGAATGGAAATGTTATATGTTCTAAGAATGTAAATTTGGCATAATTAATAAAAAATGGGGGAGTGGGGGTGGGAAAAGGCTGAAAAGAAAGTATAATGAGTGTCTACCCTGCAATAGCTATGAGTCAAAGAATATTATTTAGAGCTGAAAAATCAAGTGACAGAAATGTAAGTTATATTTATCAGAACAAAGTTAACACTAAGAAACACAGTATCACTGACTAATAACAAAATAAGATGGAGAAGAATAAGAAGGAATTACAAATACACCAATTTTATTACTGCTTATAACTGGGAACTAATCAGAACTAATCAAAATTGAGCAAACATCTGATTAAAGTGAGAGAGAAAAGGAGAGCAAACTGTGTGACTGAGAAAAGAATTACCAAGCAAAAGAAAAGAGCAGGCACAAAGACCCTATGACAAAACTTATCAAAGCTGTTCAAGGAACTGCAAGACATGTGTGGTAAAAGCAGTGAGTGAGGGAGAGATGACAATGACGAGATCACAGGTTTCCAGGGCTAGACCACACGTAGTTCAACAGGCCAGAGAAGGACTTTGGAACCCATTTAAAGCACCATGTAACGCACATTAGAGGGGTTTTCTTTCTATAATATTTTAGCATATACATTAACAAACTCTGGAAAAATGTATAGTAAACCATTAGAGGAAGAGATCTCAATGGGGGTGAGGAGATAAAGGAAGAGGTGAGATTTAATTTTCTAAGCCATACTTTTCTATTATGTTTGAATACTTTACAGTAAGTATGTTACTTCTGTAAGCAGGAAAAAAAAACTACTCATGAAAAAGAAAACTAATTATCTGTCAGACATTCATTAACATCATCATGTATTTATTGCACAAAAGGTACTCTTTCATAGCCTACATACTATGGCAGAGTTAAAATGATTACTGAAACATCCAAACTCAAAAATCAATAAATTAACAAAAAGAGTCAAAACTTTACTCCACTATTCCTACCCAGTTAAAAACGAAGAAAAAAGGTGAATATGTATTGTAAACTTGTATCTGTAATAGAGAAGGCCACTAAAGACAATGTCATGCGCAACAGCGCCATCTACTGCTTTTATCCCCAGTCTAGAAGGAACTGGAGGAGAACAAAGATGATCCCTTCTGGTAGCTGCTCCTCAAAGACAGCCTCCAATAAACTTCCTTTTTGGGTGTGCAAACCTTTGTGTTCCTACAATGAACATAGGTTGGCCCTGTTACTTGGTTTAATTGACAGAATGGAGCAGAAATGTCATGCTGGTTCAAAACCTTTAAAAAGTCAGACAGCTTCTGCTTTTGCTCTTTGGGGAGCTCTGAGCCACCATGTTTCCCTGCTAGAGAGAGAACATAGAGGGGTATTGTGGAGAAGGAGAAATTCTGGAACTGCATGGAGAAAAAGAGAGAGGCCTAGTTGTCTGGTATCCCAAGTGAGCCCAGCCTTTTGGCCATTCCTATCAAGATACAAGGTATGCAAGTGAGCCATTCTCCAGCCCAGCGGAGCCCCTATATATGTCCCCCCTGCCATTATCACAAGAAGAACCACCCAGCCAAGCCAAGTTAACCCAGAGAACTGTGAAATATAATGGTGGGTGGTGTTCTAAAACCATCAGATTTAGGGAGTAGTCTTTAACACAGCAATAGATGATAAAACTCCCCCTTCCAACAATTCACCAGCCTCTGCCTCCTTTTCTTAGCAATAGTGTACAACACACAATCATCACTGATTGGCACTGTCAACAGCAAATACCTTAAACAACTCATAAAGTAAACACTATTCAAATCCTACATCTAATGTTCTGCATTAAAATAACAAATATATTTTAACAACACTGAATTCAAATCATTTATCTTACTTTTATAAGATCCTTAGCTATAAAACTAATGTTTAAGTACAACTAGAAAAAACTCATGAAAGAAAAATTAAGTAATATAACTTTTAACAAAATACATTTGCTTTTAGAAAATCAATGGTACACATAAAGTGATAATATTTAATATGACTATAGTCACTACATAATCAGGAATAATTAGGAAGAACCACTTAAATCATGAGAATTCTTCTGACATGTAAGAAGCAGTATTTTATACATTGGAAACAGAGAAAATGAGTGAGGAATGTATCCCCTTTGAGAGGGACTTAATATAGAAAATAACCAGTAATATGTTCAAAACAGTTTAAATTAATTCAGATAATATATTCAAACAGTGTAATTAAGGGGAAAAAACGGACAATCTAACTTTTCTCCTGGAACTCATGTCTGTCACTACTGGAAATAAAAAACCCAACTTAATGGATCATTATCTGGATCATAACTGGTTTTCGTATTTTTATATTAACTACAATAAACAGCTCATTTATTTCCTCTCTTCATTCATCAGAAAGTACTATTTTAATATCACTAGACTGTTATACTTGTTAACACCAATAACATTAGGTATTCAAACCATGAAGAAAGTTTGATTAAAATCTACCCCATTGTGATTTTTTTTACCTGTCCTTTTGCTATGAGATAAGCAACAATTGAGGTATGTCCAAACTGAGCAGCCAAATGAATACAGCTACATCCTTCTCCATCAATTAATGAAGGATCTGCACCATATTTCATTAGTTGCACAACCATAGATAGATGGCCTTGTCTAAAACATAAAAGAGTAAACACTTAAATATACAAAGTTATTTCAAACAAGAAACTCTGGAAAGATCTTTAAAAAAAAATATGGTAATGGTAGAAAAGATTAGAAAAACCTTATTTTATGCTATTTTAAAATAGATATATGTCAAGACACATTTAGGATTTTATGTTCTTCAGTCTAACTGGTATAAAAGTCTTTGAAAATTTATACTCATAACTTCTTTAAATATGTATTAAATAGTTACTATATTCTATTAATTCTATTCCATATGACCTTAACTGTCCCATGAACTAGACACTTCTTTCACTGTAAACATATATAGGCTGCAAAAGTATTCCAAAGTTTAACCCCATCTTATAATTAACTGGATTAATATCAGCATGGTTAATTCCTAAAGGACACTTTGGACAATAAACTTTGCTTTCAATGCAAGTAACCCTGGACAGCAATAAATAAGTTCATTACTGATATTAACTATCAGCATAACAAGTTCTCCCATTCATTTCAGCATATCATTCTTTTAAAAAGTTGCTTAGTTATACACTGCTAAAAGAGGAAAGAATTCCAGAAGTAAATTTAAACCTTGTGGCCCAGTGCAATGGGGTTGAATTTAGGTCTCCTCCAAGTTGATCCACAATAGCACCTTTCGAAATATAGTATCTGTAAGACAAAATTTTAAATAATTAAGACAATTTCCATGTTCAATTTTGAGAAATTATACTAAAAATAAAGAAATAAATGTTCTTTATTTTAGATCTCATGCTAGTTTATGCCTCTGACAATAAACAGTCTTTTGTGAGTTTTTAAAATATATTAGGAGAATTTTATATGAAACATATCTGTCTTGTCTGTTCCAGAAGTAAAAGGAAAGCAATGTTTTTAATCACAAACAAGAACAGCAAACCCAAACAACAATCATATAAAAAAGAAAGCAGTCCGAGAGCCACAAGATTTGGATCCTATAGTAGCATCAGGTAGAATTTGGGGAAGCAGACCATTTGTAGAGTAGGCCAGACACTTAACCTGCCATGGGTAGAAGCTCAGTTTTACCTTCTTCACAAGATTACTGTAGATTAAATCAAACAATGTATGTGAAGGAGTTTTCTAAACTATAAAGTGTAACACAGAGGTTCTTTAGGATGCCTTATTTGTGATGCTTTTAAAGGAAAGAGCAACCTCATTACTTACTAAATTAAATGTCATAACATTTTGATATTCTGTGAAATGAACAGGACCTAGCTGTTTATATAATGCTTGCTTTCAAACTGATTAATGCAATGATGGATACAAATGATTTCAAGGCATTTGATGGCAAGTATTTGACATACGTATATTACTGACGTTCTTCAAACTGTTCTAAGCAATTACTGCTCTAGGCAACTAATGCATTCACTCTTAATGTTCATAGTTCTACACATTTAATACATTCATATTTATGAGCTTGATTCAGAAATTTTCTTCTATGTATACTTAAGTTGGTGCTTTTAAAGCATTATGCAATGATGGGCCCAATTCCACTCTATAATATAGAATAGTTTGAAGTAACTTAAAAGTATTTCCAGACTAACATATTTTCAGTCCAAAATATCAGTCTGAACACAAACATTCAAATACTCCTAAACTATTTCTTGAGATACTCAGCAGGCATCAATGTAATAATTAAAAATGGTTTTTTTGAGCCCAAAGAAAAGTACAGCACTGCCAAAGAACAGCTTTGACAGGAAATATTTTCTTAAAAATTCCAACTAGAAAGGTTTTTTAAAAGCAATTTTATTGCCTTCTCTATAGTTAATATAGCTGTATCCCTGAGAGGTATTTTTACTCACATTTCAAATTCATGCTAGGACTATGGCAAAGAGTCATTTCCAAAGTTCTAGAGTACAACTTTTTTTTCACAAGGATAGGGGAACTTTTTTACTGCACGCTAAAGAATAACTTCTATCATCTTTTTCATTGTAAACTTCTGGAAGAAGAACACCATATTTTTATAATATGTTATTCTTTGTAGCTTGAAGATCTTAGTTCAAAACTCCAAAATTCTGAAATCTTATAATTCTCACTTTTAAACCTAAGCCTCCTTGCAATACTATAAGAAGGTTATTATTAAGAAATGTACTTGCAGGTACTAATGATCCTTAGGTTTGAGAAGAGAATATCAGTGAACAAGAGATAGCAACAGATATCTGAAAGAGGAAAAGCAAAGAGCTAAAACCCAAATGTCTTCAGAAACAGCAATGAGAAGCAAACCAGAATATGTTTTAAAACCCTAGAAAGGTTAAGGGATTAAAGGTAAGAGTTACAACAAAAGGAAGAGGTAAGAAACTGGACTGTAAACAGAAACAGTGGTTCAAAGTCAATATAGGCTGCTGAAAAATTTTTGTTTTCCAACTTATATTCTCACTGAAAGTATTTATTTAGCATCACCACAGGCATTTTGAGCTTCCCTGGTAGCTCACACAGTAAAGAATCTGTCTGCAATGCAGAAGATCCAGATTTGATCCCTGGGTCAGGAAGATTCCCTGGAGGAGGAAATGGCAACCCATTCCAGTATTCTTGTCTGGAGAATTCCATGGACAGAGGAGCATGGCAGGCTACAGTCCACGGAACTGCAAAGAGTTGGACACGACTGAGCAACTAACACACACAAACACACAGGCATTTTAGTGACATGGAAGCAATCAAGCAGCCAACAAGACTATACTAGTTTTCTTTGTGCGATGTACTCTTAAAATGTGACTATTCAAATTTTTAATAATTTTACAGTGATAATTGAAACTCTATTAAAATTAGACTGATTCTAGTGTCCTTAAACTTCTCATGCTCCTGTTGATTTTAACATTTAACCATTCAGTATTTGCCAAAAGGTGTATTCAGTGCATCTTTACCAGAGAAGTTTAGGGACTCAAGGAATTACATCACAAAAACAGAGGAGACACTGAAAGTGTAGCAGTGAAAGTTTACATGCTGAAGGGACATTTGGGAGGTTCCTGTTATGAACTCTATAAGTTCCACAACTTCTAATCAGCTTTGCTATGTCTCTCCTAAGTATGAATGGTCAAACATGATCAGATAATTGAAGAAAACTTCAAATATGGAAGGAGACCAAAATAAACAGAAGCTCCAAATAAATAATATATAGAGAAGAAAATCTTAAAGAAGAGACTGTTGCTGGGAAAGACTGAAGGCAGGAGGAAAAGGGGATGACAGAAGACGAGATGGTTGGATGCCATCACTGACTCGATAGACATGAATTTGAGCAAGCTCCAGGAGATGGTGAAGGACAGGGAAGCCTGGCGTGCTGCAGTCCAAGGGGTCGCAAAGAGTTGGACACAACTGAGCAACTGAACAACAAATAATTAATATCCTCCAAAAAATAAAAGATAATACTCATGATGTAAGAACAAAACATTTTTTTAAAGTGGGGTGAGAGGTAGAGATCAACAAAGAATGCTTCAAATTGAAAACGCAATAGATAAAATTAGAAATTCAAAAGAAGGATTAGAAGATAAAAAATCTCCCCAAAGTACAACAGCTATAAAAGGACCATATCAATGTACAGTGATGTAAACTTTCACAAAGTGGAGGATAAAGAGTATAAACTTACATGTTGCCAGAGAAGAAGAGTAAGCTACACACACAGTGTGTTCTCAGAATTTATAAGCTCCATATTTTTTAACAAAGCCCCATACTCATTAGTAACACCTTGACTTGAAATCAAACTGAAATCAGAGACTACAAGCATTATTATCTGTTGTAAATGAAGAATCTTGAGGTAACAGGAGACTGCTAAAGACAAGAACCTGCACTAAACCTTTCTAGTTCATTATATCAGGATAAAATTTAAGGAACAGTTCAAAGACTTCCACTTGAAAACATTAGAAATATGAGAAATCCAGGTTAGGTGAAGGTCTCCTCCTTTCCAAATTATACTTACTTTAATCTTACCATCATGAAACTGACCCAACTACTTTGCGTGCAGTAAGTTTCTTTAACACGTCCTGATGGAACATAAGACACTTCTCCATTGGTCTCTGGTGCTCCCCAGTGTCTTGCTGAGTATATGAGAAGACTGCAAGGTCCTAACCACTCTTCACCTAAGACGTTTCTCAGAGCTATGCGTGCATCAAGCAATCTTGAGGATGAGGTAATGTCTCCCTCTTGCTTCCTACATACTCTAAAAGCAATGACAAGAGGAGGGAGCGGAGCAGACAAGAGACCGCGCGGCACAGCAGAGCAGCGGCGGGATCCGCGGGCCACCACACTACCAGCCAGCAGCCCCATAACTCCAATACTGGTGCGCAGGTCCTGGCTGCTGAGCGGTCACCCCCGCAGACGCCGCCCGGACTCCCAGACGTAACCAGGCGGGGCCCGCGGCCACACTGGGGCACGCCTAGCCAGGCTTGGAGGCACCGAGGGGGTGAGCACAGCTGGAGGAGCCATGGACTGCAGCCTGGTGCGGACACTCGTGCATAGATGCTGTGGTGGGGAGGAGGGCTGGGTAGGCAGCTGGACCCTCTACGTGGGCCATCCGGAGCCCCCCTGCCAGGCGCGGAGGCCTACATCCTGCAGAAGTTTCGGGACAACAGGATCGTTTCCAAGTGCACATTGTGGAACTGCACACCCAAGTACTTATTTGAACAATTCAGAAGAATAGCCAACTTTTATTTCCTTATATTTCTCGTACAGCTGGTTACCGATACGCTCAGGAGTCTGGTGAGGAGCGGTCTCTCCTTGTTCTTCCTCATCACTGTCACAGCCATCTCAGGTGAGCTTTACAGAGAAGAGTAAGGTTCGACAGAATCAGAGTCACTGGGCTTGTTCAGGCAGTTCATGGGAAATTTGACTCACTTCTAGAAGCTCACTTTTGTAACTGCTTTAGATTGACTCTCAAGTTAAGAGATTGTTGTTCTTTTTCTTTGTTCAGTCACTAAGTTGTATCTGAGTCTTTGCCATGCCACTGACTTCAGCGCACCAGGCTTCCCTGTCCTTCACTATCTCTCAGAGTTTAAATAAGAGAGATTGTACAATTTGGTGCCAGTTTGCTGCCCTGAGAGTTTGAGGAGGAACCTACTGTTCTCACACTGAATCACATGGAGACGGCACCTAAGTCGCCTCACCTGCTGTGTCCCCAGCTGCCCTAACTGCTAGGACCTGCTCCAGCAGGAGGTCTGTGACGTGACCCCAGAGCACAGTCCACTGACTCCTGACTCGTTCAGTGTGGACCCTGATGTTGTTTGCAATCCTGATGAACGAAGAAGCCAGTGGCTAATGGGAGGCGCAGTTCATCTTTTATTTCCACAATGTGTTCACTGATGTTTAGTACTTAGCCATCAGCTCTATTCAGATCCAGAAAATTCCCATCATCTTGAAAGAAACCCGTGAGCATCTCTCTCTACCCTCCTCCCCATCCCCAGCCCCTGGCAGTCACCAGTCCACTTTCAGTTGCTTTTATTTGCTTATTATGGATTTTTTTACTTTTTTATTTTTTTTAATTTTAGTTGGGGGCTAATTACTTTACAATACTGTAGTAGTTTTTACCATACATTGACATGGATCAGCCATGGGTTTACATGTGTTCCCCTTCCTGGACCCCCCTCCCACCTCCCTCCCCATCCCATCCCTCTGGGTCATCCCACTGCCCCAGTCCTGAACATTTGTCTCATGCATCAAACATGGAATGGAGTTCTGTTTCACATATGATAATATACATGTTTCAATGCTATTGTCCCAGAACGTCCCACCCTCACCTTCTCCCTCAGAGTCCATAAGACTGTTCTATGCATCTGTGTCTCTTATTCTGTCTCGCATATAGGGTTATCGTTACCATCTTTCAAATTCCATATATATGCATTAGTATACTGTATTGGTGTTTTTCTTTCTGGCTTACTTCACTCTGTATAATGGGCTCCAGTTTCATCCATCTCAATAGAACCGATTCAAATGTATTTTTTTTTAATGGCTGAGTAATATTCCATTGTGGATATGTACCACAGCTTCCTTATCCATTCGTCTGCTGATGGACATCTAGGTTGCTTCCATGTCCTGGCTATTGTAAACAGTGCTGCGATGAACATTGGGGTACACGTGTCTCTTTCAATTCTGGTTTCCTCAGTGTGTATGCCCAGCAGTGGGATTGCTGGGTCATGTGGCAGTTCTATTCCCAGTTTTTTAAGGAATCTCCACACTGTTCTCCATAATGGCTGTACTAGTTTGCATTCCCACTAACAGTGTAAGAGGGTTCCCTTTTCTCCACATCCTCTCCAGCATTTATTGCTTGTAGACTTTTGGACAGCAGCCATTCTGACTGGTGTGAAATGGTACCTCATTGTGGTTTTGATTCGCATTTCTCTAATAATGAGTGATGTTGAGTATCTTTTCATGTATTTGTTAACCATCTGTATGTCTTCTTTGGAGAAATGTCTGTTTAGTTCTTTGGCCCATTTTTTGATTGGGTCGTTTATTTTTCTGGAATACAGCTGCAAGAGTTGCTTGTATATTTTTGAGATTAATTGTTTGTCTGTTGCTTCATTTGCTATTATTTTCTCCCATTCTGAAGGCTGTCTTTTCACCTTGCTTATAGTTTCCCTTGTTGTGCAAAAGCTTTTAATTTTAATTAGGTCCCATTTGCTTATTTTTGCTTTTATTCCGATATTCTGGGAGGTGGGTCATGGAGGATCCTGCTGTGATTTATGTCAGAGAGTGTTTTGCCTATGTTTTCCTCTAGGAGTTTTATAGTTTCTGGTCTTACATTTAGATCTTTAATCCATTTTGAGTTTATTTTTGTGTATGGTGTTAGGAAGTGTTCTAGTTTCATTCTTTTACAAGTGGTTGACCAATTTTCCCATCACCACTTATTAAAGAGATTGTCTTTTCTCCATTGTATATTCTTGCCTCCTTTGTCGAAGATAAGGTGTCCATAGGTGCGTGGGTTTATCTCTGGGCTTTCTATTTTGTTCCATGGATCTATATTTCTATATTTGTGCCAGTACCATACTGTCTTGATGACTGTGGCTTTGTAGTAGAGCCTGAAGTCAGGCAGGTTGATTCCTCCAGTTCCATTCTTCTTTCTCAAGATTGCTTTGGCTATTCAAGGTTTCTTATATTCCCATACAAACTGTGAAATGATTTGTTCTAGTTCTGTGAAAAATACCACTGGTAGCTTGATAGGGATTGCATTGAATCTATAGATTGCTTTGGGTAGTATACTCATTTTCACTATATTAATTCTTCCAATCCATGAACACGGTATATTTCTCCATCTGTTTGTGTCCTCTTTGATTTCTTTCATCAGTGTTTTTTAGTTTTCTATATATAAGTCTTTTGTTTCTTTAGGTAGATATATTCCTAAGTATTTTATTCTTTTTGTTGCAATGGTGAATGGTATTGTTTCCTTAATTTCTCTTTCTGTTTTCTCATTATTGGAGTATAGGAATGCAAGGGATTTCTGTGTGTTAATTTTATATCCTGCAACTTTACTATATTCATTGATTAGCTCTAGTAATTTTCTGGTAGAATCTTTAGGGTTTTCCATGCAGAGGATCATGTCATCTGCAAACAGTGAGAGTTTTACTTCTTCTTTTCCTATCTGTATTCCTTTTATTTCTTTTTCAGCTCTGATTGCTGTGGCCAAAACTTCCAAAACTATGTTGAATAGTAGTGGTGAAAGTGGGCATCCTTGCCTTGTTCCTGACTTTAGGGGAAATGCTTTCAATTTTTCACCATTGAGGATAATGTTTGCTGTGGGTTTGTCATATATAGCTTTTATTATGTTGAGGTATGTTCCTTCTATTCCTGCTTTCTGGAGGGTTTTTATCATAAATGGATGCTGAATTTTGTCAAAGGCTTTTTCTGCATCTATTGAGATAATCATATGGTTTTTATCTTTCAATTTGTTAATGTGGTGTATTACATTGATTGATTTGCAGATGTTAAAGAAACCTTGCATTCCTGGGATAAAGCCCACTTGGTCATGATGTATGATCTTTTTAATATGATGTTGGATTCTGTTTGCTAGAATTTTATGAAGGATTTTTGCATCTATGTTCATCAGTGATATTGGCCTGTAGTTTTCTTTTTTTGTGGCATCTTTGTCTGGTTTTGAAATTAGGGTGATGGTGGCCTCATAGAATGAGTTTGGAAGTATACCATCTTCTGCAATTTTCTGGAAGAGTTTGAGTAGGACAGGTGTTAGCTCTTCTCTAAAGTTTTGGTAGAATTCTGCTGTGAAGCCGTCTGGTCCTGGGCTTTTGTTTGCTGGAAGATTTCTGATTACAGTTTCGATTTCCGTGCTTCTGATGGGTCTGTTAAGATTTTCTATTTCTTCCTGGTTCAGTTTTGGAAAGTTACACTTTTCTAAGAATTTGTCCATTTCTTCCAAGTTGTCCATTTTATTGGCATATAGCTGTTGGTAGTAGTCTCTTATGATCCTTTGTATTTCTGTGGAGTCTGTTGTGATCTCTCCATTTTCATTTCTAATTTTGTTGATCTGATTCTTCTCCCTTTGTTTCTTGATGAGTCTGGCTAATGGCTTGTCAATTTTGTTTAACTTCTCAAAAAACCAGCTTTTAGTTTTGTTGATTTTTGCTATGGTCTCTTTTGTTTCTTTTGCATTTATTTCTGCCCTAATTTTTTAGACTTCTTTCCTTCTACTAACCCTGGGGTTCTTCATTTCTTCCTTCTCTAGTTGCTTTAGGTGTAGAGTTAGTTTATTTGATTTTTTTTCTTGTTTCTTGAGGTACGCGTGTATTGGTATGAACCTTCCCCTTAGCATTGCTTTTACAGTGTCCCATAGGTTTTGGGTTGTTGTGTTTTCATTTTCATTCGTTTCTATGCATAATTTTATTTCTTTTTTGATTTCTTCTGTGATTTGTTGGTTATTCAGAAGCGTGTTGTTTAGCCTCCATATGTTGGAATTTTTAATAGTTTTTTTCCTGTAATTGAGATCTAATCTTACTGCATTGTGGTCAGAGAAGATGGCTGGGATGATTTCAATTTTTTGGAATTTACCAAGGCTAGATTTATGGCCCAGGATGTGATCTATCCTGGAGAAAGTTCCGTGTGCACTTGAGAAAAAGGTGAAATTGATTGTTTTGGGGTGGAAAGTCCTGTAAATATCAATTAAATCTAATTTTTCTATTGTATCATTTAAAGTTTGTGTTTCCTTGTTAATTTTCTGTTTAGTTGATCTATCCATATGCGTGAGTGGAGTATTAAAGTCTCCCACTATTATTGTGTTATTGTTAATTTCCCCTTTCATACTTGTTAGTATTTGCCTTATATATTGTGGTGCTCCTATGTTGGGTGCATAAATATTTATAATTGTTACATCTTCTTCTTGGATTGATCCTTTGATCATTATGTAGTGTCCTTCTCTGTCCCTTTTCACAGCCTTTATTTTAAAGTCTATTTTATCTGAAATGAGTGTTGCGACTCCTGCTTTCTTTTGGTCTACGTTTGCATGAAATATGTTTTTCCATCCCTTCACTTTCAGTCTGTATGTGTCTCTAGTTTTGAGGTGGGTCTCTTGTAGACAGCATATATAGGGGTCTTGTTTTTGTATCCATTCAGCCAGCCTTTATCTTTTGGTTGGGGCATTCAACCCATTTACATTTAAGGTAATTATTGATAAGTATGATCCCGTTGCCATTTACTTTGTTGTTTTGAGTTCGTGTTTAAACATCCTTTCTGTGTTTTTCCTGTTTAGAGAAGATCCTTTAGCATTTGTTGGAGAGCTGGTTTGGTGGTGCTGAATTCCCTCAACTCTTGCTTGTCTGTAAAGCTTTTGAATTCTCCTTCATATCTGAATGAGATCCTTGCTGGGTACAGAAATCTGGGTTGTAGGTTATTCTCTTTCATTAGTTTAAGTATGTCCTGCTATTCCCTTCTAGCCTGAAGAGTTTCTATTGAAAGATCAGCTGTTATCCTTATGGGGATCCCCTTGTGTGTTATTTGTTGTTTTTCCCTTGCTGCTTTTAATATTTGTTCTTTGTGTTTGATCTTTGTTAATTTGATTAATATGTGTCTTGGGGTGTTTTGCCTTGGGTTTATCCTATTTGGGACTCTCTGGGTTTCTTGGACTTCTGTGACTATTTCCTTCCTCATTTTAGGGAAATTTTCAACTATTATCTCCTCGAGTTATTTTTTCATGGCCTTTCCTTTTATCTTCTTCTTCTGGGACTCCTATGATTCGAATGTTGGGGCATTTCATATTGTCCCAGAGGTCCCTGAGGTTTTCCTCATTTCTTTTGATTTTTTTTCCTTTTTTCCTCTCTGTTTATTTCCATCATCCTATCTTCTACCTCACTTATCCTATCTTCTGCCTCCGTTATTCTACTGTTGGTTCCCTCCAGAGTATCTTTTATCTCTTTTATTTCATTATTCATTATATATTGACTCCTTTTTATCTCTTCTAGGCCCTTGATAAACATTTCTTGCATCTTCTCAATAAATAGCCTTGTCTCCAGGCTATTTATCTGTAACTCCATTTTGCTTTCAAGATTTTGGATCATTTTTATTATCATTATTCTAAATTCTTTTTCAGATAGATTCCCGATCTCCTCCTCTTTTGTTTGGTTTGGTGGGCATTTCTCATTTTCCTTTACTTGCTGAGTATTTCTCTGCCTTTTCATCGTGTTTAGATTGCTGTGTTAGGCGTGGCCTTTCTGTATTCTGGTAGTTTGAGGTTCCTCTTTCTTGTGGAGGTTCTTCACTGTGGGTGGGGTTGGACGGGTGGCTTGTCAAGGCTTCCTGGTTGGGGGGAGCTTGTGTCGGTGTTCTAGTGGGTGGAGCTGGATTTCTTCTCTCTAGAGTGCAATGGAGTGTCCAGTGTTGAGTTTTGAGATGTCTATGGATTTGGTGTGCCTCTGGGCAGCCTGTATATTGATGCTCAGGGCTATGTTCCTGCGTTGCTGGAGAATTTGCATGGTATGTCTTGCTCTGGAACTTATTGGCTCTTGGGTGGAGCTTGGTTTCAGTGTATATGTGGAGGCTATTGGATGATCTCTTATTAATTAATATTTCCCCTGGCTTTCAGTCTTATTCTTGCAGTAGCCTCAAGACTTCTCCATCCATACAGCATCAATAATAAAACTTTTAGGTTAATGGTGAAAAGATTCTCCACAGTGAGGGATACCCAGAAAGGTTCACTGAGTTACATGGAGAGGTGAAGTGGGGGAGGGGGGGTATTGAGGTAACCAGGAGGGGAAGAGGGGGACTCAAACGTGGAGAGAGCAGTCTAGCCAGTAAGAACTTCCCTCTGTGCTCTTCACAGTCTGGAACCCTCAGAGCGGTTCACAGAGATACATAGAGAGGGGGGAGGAAGGTAATAGAGGTGAGCATGAGTAGAAAGGGAGGAATCAGGAGAGGAGAGAGAGATCTGGGCAGTATTCTGTTCCCAAAGTGTTCTCCGGTGCCCAGAACACCCTCAGAGATTCACAGAATTGGGTTGAGAAGAGAAGGAGGAGGGTGGGAGATAGAGGTTCCCTGGGGGAGAAGAAAGAGCGTCAATAGGGGGAGAGAGTAATCAAGCCAGTAATCACACTCCTGAGTAAAAATGGGTCCTAAAGATTAGGTTCTTAAATGTACAAAATTGATATCAAATATGTAAAACAAAGATTAAAAATCTAGAGTAGAGGTTAGACTCTTATAAAACATACAATATAAAAAAACAAAAAAAGGAAACAGTGTAAAAAGAAAAAAAACAGTAAAACAGTAAAAAAAGAAAACCAGGAAAAAAACAGTAAAAAAAAGAAACCACAAAAGGTATAAGATATATGTACGCAGTTTGCTTTAAAAATAGGATTTTTTTTTTTGCAAGGTAATAGTGGGTTATGAAAATGAAAGTTAAGGTGTAATAGAGGACTTAAAGAAAAAAGAAAGAAAAAGAAAAAAAAATTAAAAAAAAAAAAGATAATAGTAAAAATATATATCCCAGACTTTCTCTGGAGCTGAGCAGTGTGGGGTCTGTTCAGTTTCAGATAGATCCTTGTTCCTGCTTATACTTTTCAAGATCTATAGGCCCCTTTCAATGCAGTCGGTGTTAACTACAGGGATTTTAATCTGTTGGCCTGTCACTTCCAACGCGCTTCCCTCTGTTTATTTGGCTTCTGTTTGGAGGTCTCTTCAGTATCTAATTTCCGCCCTGCCACAAAGGGGCGGGGGTGGTCTCTTTAAGTTCGCTTGTTCAGTCGTGCTGTGGGGAGGGAGGAACACTGCAAAACCAGTATCACTGGCGTGTGTGTGGTGAGCTGGCAGTGTCTCGGCTGCACTGGGTTCACCCCCGCTCATGGCGTGTGTGCTTTCCCCGTCTACCCTGCTCAGGCTTCAGGTTACTCGGCCGGGGAGTGGGCCCT
Source organism: Giraffa tippelskirchi (assembly GCF_054371585.1). NCBI lineage: Eukaryota > Metazoa > Chordata > Mammalia > Artiodactyla > Giraffidae > Giraffa > Giraffa tippelskirchi. The sequence goes on along the minus strand of NC_137278.1, from coordinate 108,851,405 downwards.
GAGATGCGTGCACTTCCCAGGTCTAAGCCGCTCAGGTTCAGGCTCCCGGTTACTCCACAAAGGCGCAGACTCGGTTGCGCCCGCGGTTTGTGCCGTTCCCGGTCGGAGCAGCTCAGGCAGCCAGGAGTTTGGCGAGCGCACTCTCCCCTGTTGGGGCGGTGCGGCTTATCACCTCCCTGGTCCCCGCCTCGGTTTACGGGTGCGCCCGGCTCCAGTGTGCTTTGTGTCGGTTCTGGGGAGCTGGTGTCTGGCTGCAACCCTCCCGGCGGCTGTCGACCCTCCGGGATCTCAGGCAGTCTTTGCTTAGAAACTGGGAGCCTGTTTGCAGTTTGGTAGGGGGTGCCCCCTCTGGGGCCGAGTTTGCCCCTTTCTGGCTCTGGCGGGCCCCGCCTGCCCGCTGTGTCCGGCGGGGGATGGGGCGGTCCACAGCCGGCTAGCTCTCATCTGGTATCGCTCAGTCCTTCGTTCTGTGAGCGGGCCGGCAGTGCCTTAGATTTGGGCTTTTCGCGGGATAGTTCTCTCTCTGGCTGTCCCACAGTTTAGGTTACTATCTCACGTTAGCTCCCTCAGATTGCCCTCAGGGCTTTCAGGCCCAGTCCTTACCCTAAGCAGTGCCACCCGCTCCTCTCCATTCAGCCCCCACTTGCTGGTGGCGGCTGCGAGCGTCTGGGGTTCTTTGCTGGGAGTTGCCTTTAGGCACGTAATCTGTGGGTTTTATTTATTTTTTCTCCCAGTTATGTTGCCCTCCGAGATTCGAAATCTTCCCCCAAACCCGCCGGTGAGAGGGTTTCCTGGTGCTTGGAAATTTCTCCTCTTTTACGACTCCCTCCCCAGGACGGGTCTCCGTCCCTAACTCTTTTGTCTCTCTTTTTATCTTTTATAATTTCTCCTACCTCCTTTTGAAGATAATGCGCTGTCTTTGTGGATGCCTGACGTCCTCTGCCAGCGTTCAGAAGTAGTTTTGTGAAGTTTGCTCCTCTGGATTTTTATTAAAAGCATCATACAGTAATGACCTTTTGTGTTTGGTTTATTTAACTGAGCATGTTCTCAAAGTTTATCTACACTGTAGCTTGTGTCAGTGCTTTACTCATAGATGAATAATATTCCATCATGTGGACAAGCCACACGTTTTGTTTACCCACCAATTCATTGATGAACATTTGCAGTGCTTCTACTTTTTGGCTATTATGGAGAACACTATTATGAACATTTGCTTAAAATCTTTCTGTGTACATAGCTTCTCAGTTCTCCTGCAACTATCTATATGTATATATAAAGTAAAATAATTGCTCTAACGTTGTATTTTCCAAACTGACTGCCCCATGACTGATGATGTACATTCTCATCAGCCATGTTTGAGATTCCAGTTTTTCTACATTCCTGCTGAGGCTTGTTGTCCATCTTCTTTATTATACTCATCCTAGTGGGTGTGAAGTGGTACCCACCATGGTTTTAGTTTTACATATCCTTGGTAATTAATGATGCTGAGCAACTTTTCATGAGTTTACTGACCTTTTGTAAATTTTCTTTTGAGAAATAACTTCAAAATCATTGGCCCATTTTTAAATGGGGTTGTCTCTTATCCATGAGTTGTGAAAATTCTGTGTGTTCCAGACACAAGTCCCTTATCTGCTGCAAACATTTGAACAAAATGATATTTGCATTTGAAATTATTTCCAGAAGGGAGCATCTAAATTCTTGGTGGTCACATTGTTGCTGACAAAGCCATGGTTTCTGTGTTAGTCTCTAAATTAAAAATAAAAACACTAGGGGAAAAAAAGAGGAATGAGAGAGAAGATGGTGGACATGGGAGTACATTCTCCACAGGTGCAGCAGGAATACATCTTCAGATGCACAAGATCTCACAGAATAACAGTTGAGAGTGGACAGGAGTCCGTGACCACTGGAAAGGCATATACAGATCCACACAAAATTCAGTAAGATGAAGGAAGGAAGGGAAAAAGAGGAGAGTGGAGAGTGAGCAGGACTGGACCTCCATCCAAGGGTTGGGGAACTGAAGCAGGGGTCAGATCCCCACATCAGACCAACTGTTTCAGACAGAAGGGAGGCATTTGAGGCTGACGGGAGAGTGCAGCAGCTGATCTGTGACAGTGAATGGAGTAAGAACCACAGACAATCCTTGCCACAGCCCTACACATCCCAGACAAGGATGCAAGTCTCCTGAAATGGGTGGCAGCTGAGAGCTGGAGTGTGGGGACTGGAGAGCAATCCTAGGGTGAGGTCTGCTGTTGACTACACTGAGACAGCTGGAGGGGGCATAAGGGAGATCACAGTGGGGAATAACTTTGGAGAAAAGCTGGACAGCTGTGGAGGCAAGGCAATACTGCTAAGTCATACGCAGGGTGTGGGGCTATCACTGTAGTCTCTCTTTTCCTACATGCCTGTGCTGGAGGCTGACCAAGAGAGAAAGACCCCAGAGATGGTGGATCTCTGAGTGCCTGATCTGTGAAGCAAACAACAGGATCCCATCCAGAGGGGCACTTTGAGCACCTGCTGTGCTGAGCAACAGAGAAGGACAAGCCAGTGAAACTCTTTGAACAACAGCTGCCAGAAGCTACAAAAAAGACTAATAGGGCCTTCCTGGTGACTCAGATGATAAAGAATCTGCCTACAGTGCAGGAGACCCAGGTTCAGTCTCTGGGCTGGGATGATCCCCTAGAGAAGGGAATGGCAACCCACTCCAGTATTCTTGCCTAGAGATTTCCATGGACAGAGGAGCCTGGCGGGCTCCAGTCCAAGGAGTCACAAAGAGTCAGACACGACCGAGTCACTAACACCACCACCACTACCAGCAAGTGCCACAGCTACTGTGCCTGAGGACACCAGCGTCCCTGCCGACTTGGCATGCCAGGGTTCCTACAATCCAAGCAGCTGCACTACCTCCACAACCAGTCCTTTCTGAGGCAGACCTAAGTCCCAAAGGGCAGCCTCAGGAGCAAGTGCCTGTGGATGACCCACATGCAGAGGTGGGCTAAAGGCACAATTGAACTCCAGAGGCAGTGTAGCTAAGGCTGCTGCTGCTGCTGCTAAGTCGCTTCAGTCGTGTCCGATTCTGTGCGACCCCATAGACGGCAGCCCACCAGGCTCCCCCGTCCCTGGGATTCTCTAGGCAAGAACACTGGAGTGGGTTGCCATTTCCTTCTCCAATGCATGAAAGTGAAAAGTGAAAGTGAAGTTGCTCAGTCGTGTCCGACTCTTAGCGACCCCATGGACTGTAGCCTACCAGGCTCCTCCGTCCACGGGATTTTCCAGGCAAGAGTACTGTAGCTAAGGAAGAGTTAACAAAAACATTTCTACCAGATGTACAGGCTGCAGATTAAATCCACACAATCAACAAGGCAGATTCTTGTGTCTATGGAATATATAAAAGGATAATGAGAGCTCCCACAAAAGAAAACAACCTAGCTCTGGCAGCTGTGGTACTGGAGGCAAGAACACGCAAGAGTAGGGTCAAATTAGAGTCTGAGCTGTCCCCACAGCAGGTACAGCGACCAGCCTAGTTTTGGAAAGCAACCTAAGGAGGTGGATGTGGACTGTGACTTACAGCAAGGGAAAGGACACTGACAGCTGAGATGTGAGAAAAAAACACTATTATTCTTATATTTTGATGCATTCTGTAGTTGGTTCTGGATTTTTTTTCTGCGTTGCTATGATTGCTGATTTATTATTTAATTTATTTAAGCTTTTGAGAACTTTTTTATTTTAATCATACTTTAATTTCCTTTATGCACTTCTACCTCTACTGTGGCTCGGATCATGAACTTATTGCCAAATTCAGACTTAAATTGAAGAAAGTAGGGAAAACCACTAGATCATTCAGGTAGGATCTAAATCAAATCCCTTACGATTACACAGTGGAAGTGAGAAATAGATTTAAGGGACTAGATCTGATAGACAGAGTGCCTGATGAACTATGGACGGAGGTTCGTGACATTGTACGGGAGGCAGGAATCAAGACCATCCCCAAGAAAAAGAAATGCAAAAAGGCAAAATGGTTGCCTGAGGAGGGCTTACAAATAGCTGTGAAAAGAAGAGAAGCGAGAGGCAAAGGAGAAAAGGAAAGATATACCCATTTGAATGGAGAGTTCCAAAGAATAGCAAGGAGACATAAGAAAGCCTTCCTCAGCGATCAATGCAAAGAAATAGAGGAAAACAACAGAATGGGAAAGACTAGAGATCTCTTCAAAAAATTAGAGATACCAAGGGAACATTTCATGCAAAGATGGGCTCAATAAAGGACAGAATTGGTATGGACCTAACAGAAGCAGAAGATATTAAGAAAAAGTGGCAAGAATACACAGAAGAACTATACTTCATGACCCAGATAATCACAATGGTGTGATCACTCACCTAGAGCCAGACATCTTGGAATGTGAAGGCAAGTGGGCCTTAGGAAGCATCACTATGAACAAAAATAGTGGAGGTGATGGAATTCCAGTTGAACTATTTCAAATCCTGAAAGATGATGCTGTGAAAGTGCTGCACTCAATATGCCAGAAAATTTGGAAAACTCAGCAGTGGCCACAGGACTGGAAAAGGTCAGTTTTCATTCCCCTCTCAAAGAAGGGCAATGCCAAAGAATGCTCAAACTACCGCACAATTGCACTCATCTCACACACTAGCAAAGTAATGCTCAAAATTCTCCAAGCCAGGCTTCAACAGTACGTGAACCATGAACTTCCAGATGTTCAAGCTGGTTTTAGAAAAGGCAGAGGAACCACAGATCCAATTGCCAATATCTGCTGGGCCATCGAAAAAGCAAGAGAGTTCCAGAAAAACATCTATTTCTGCTTTATTGATTATGCCAAAGCCTCTGACTGTGTGGATCACAACAAAAATGTGGAAAATTCTTCAAGAGATGGGAATATCAGATCACCTGACCTGCCTCCTGAGAAATCTCTATGCAGGTCAAGAAGCAACAGTTAAAACTGGACACGGAACAACAGACTGGTTCCAAATCAGGAAAGGAGTACGTCAAGGCTGTATACTGTCACCCTTCTTATTTAACTTACATGCAGAGTTCATCATAAGAAATGCTGGGCTGGATGAAGCACAAGCTGGAATCAAGATTGCCAGGAAAAATATCAATAACCTCAGATATGCAGATGACACCACCCTTATGGCAGAAAGTGAAGAAGAACTAAAGAGCCTCTTGATGAAAGTGAAAGAGTTGGCTTAAAGCTCAAAATTTAGAAAACTAAGATCATGGCTTCTGGTCCCATCACTTCATGGCAAATAGATGGGGAAACAATGGAAACAGTGACAGACGTTATTTTTTTGGGCTCCAAAATCACTGCAAATGGTGACTGCAGCCATGAAATTAATAGATGCTTGTTCCTTGGAAGAAAAGCTATGACCAACCTAGACAGCATGTTAAAAAGTACAGACATTACTTTGCCAACAAAGGTCTGTCTAGTCAAAGCTATAGTTTTTCCAGTGGTCATGTATGGATGTGAGTTGGACTATAAATATGGCTGAGCGCCGAAGAACTGATGCTTTTTATCTGGGGTGCTGGAGAAGACTCTTGAGGGTCCCTTGGACAGCAAGGAGATTCAACCAGTCCATTCCAAAGGAAGTCAGTCCTGAACATTCACTGGAAGGACTGATGCTGAAAACTCAATACTTTGGCCACCTGATGGGAAGAACTAACTTTTTTGAAAAGACCCTGATGCTGGGAAAGACTGAAGGCAGGAGGAGAAGGGGATGACAGAGGATGAGGTAGTTGGATGGCATCACTGACTCAATGGACATGAGTTTGAGTAAACTCTGGGAGTTGGTGATGGACAGGGAAGCCTGGCGTACCGCAGTTCATGGGGTCGCAAAGAGTCAGACATAACTAAGCAGCTGAACTGAACTAAACCTACTCTTTGGCCTTTTCTGGTTCTATGGGTTTTTTTCTTTGCCTCCTTTATTTCACCATGTTTGTTAGTTTGCTTTGTTTTCATTGCTTTATTCCCCAGTTTGCACTCTGCCTTGGTGTTGTTTTCTGGTTTGTGTTTTAGTTTTGTTTGTAACTGGTCAATATCATTTTTGATTTCCTTTGCTCACTGGGTTACTCTCTTCTACTTCCTTTTCCCTGGGCTGTTTTAATTTTATGTGTGTGTATGTGTATGTTCTTTTGTCTTTGCTTTTATTTGTCTGATTTTGTATTTATCATTTGTCTGGGGTTTTTCTTTTGTTTCTTGTTTTGTCTTTTGTTTTAATCCCCTTTCATGCCATAACATACAACTTGTGGAATCTTGGTTCCCCAACCAGAGATCAGGCCTGAGCTTCTGGAGTGGGACCTCTGAGTCCAAGACCCTAGACTGTAGAGAGCTCCTAGCCCCAAGAGTGTTAATTTTTGAGAACTCTCACAAAGGTCTCCACCTGTATCCAAAGTCTGGCAGCACCCAGCACAGGACACCTCACCCAAACAACAAACAAGACAAAACCACAAACTCAACCATCAGCAGATAGGCTTCCCACAGACACCTGAAAACATACCACCTCACACAGCCCTGCTCATCAGAGGGAAAAAAGCTCACCTCCTCTGACCAGAACTCAGAGACAAGTCCTCCCAACCCGTAGCCTACACAAACAACTGGACCAACCTAACCCACCATGGGCAGAAACCAAAAAGAAGGAATATGACCCTAAAGCCTGAGAAAAGGAGACCTCAAACACAGTAAGTTAGAAAAAAAATAAAAAGACAGAGAAATATTGCACAAGTGAAGCAACAAGTTAAAAACTTACAATACCAAACAAACGAAGAGGAAATAGGCAAACTACCTGAAAAAGAATTCAGAGTAATGATAGTCAAGATGGTCCAAAACCTCAAAAATAGAATGGAGAAAATCCAAGAATCAATTAACACATTTAACAAAGACCTAGAGGAAATAAAGAATAAACAGAAAGAAACACCACAATCAACACAATTAAAAACACTCTAAAAGGAATCAATAGCAGAGTAACAGGCAGAAGAACAGATAAATGAGCCAGAAAGCAGAATATTGGAAATAACTACTGAAGAGCAAAATAAAGAAAAAAGAATGAAAATAATTGAGGATAGTCTCAGAAACCTCTGTGATAATATTAAACACACCAACATTCAAATTATAGGGGTCCCAGAAGAAGAAGGGAAAAAGAAAGGATCTGAGAAAACTGAAGAGATTACAGTTAAAAACTTCCTTAGCATGAAAAAGAAAACAGTCGATCAAATCCAAGAAGCAGAGTCCTCCCAAAACAGGATAAACCCAAGGAGAAACACGCCAAGACACACACTAATCAATCTAACAAAGATTAAACACAAAGAAAGAAATCTAAAAGCAGCAAGGGAAAAGTAACACACAAAGGAAATATGATTTCACTTTCATATGATTAACAGCTGATCTTTCAGCAGAAACCCTGCAGGTCAAGGGAATGGCAGGATATATTCCAAGTACTGAAAGGGAAAAATCTACAACCAAGATTACTCTACCTGGCAAGGACCTCATTCAAAACTGACGGAGAAGTCAAAGGCTTTACACAAAAGCAAGAGCTGAGGATTTAGCACCACCAAACCAGCTTTACAGCAAATGTTAAAGGAACTTCTGTAGGCAGGAAACACAAGAGAAGAAAAAGACCTACAAAAACAAAACGAAAACAAGAAAATGTCAAAAGGGACATATGTATCAATAATTACTTTGAATGTAAATGGATTAAATGTTCCAACCAAAAGACACAGACTGGCTGAATGGATACAAAAACAAGATCCATATATATGCTGCTTTTAAGAGACCCAGTTCAGACCTAGAGATACATACAAGCTGAAAGTAAGAGGAGGGAAAAAGATATTCCATGCAAATGGAAATCAAAAGAAAGCCAGAGCAGCAATCCTCATATCTGACAAAATAGACAAATAAAGAATATAACAAGAGACAATGAAGGACACTACATAACAATCAAGGGATCAATCCAAGAAGACATAACAACTGTAAATATTTATGCACACCACACAGGAACACTTCAATACGTAAGGCAAACACTAACAGACATAAAAAGGGAAATTGACAGTAACACAGTAATAGTAGGAGACTTTAACACCCACTTACACCAATGGACAGATCTTCAAAACAGCAAATTAATAAGGAAACATGGGTCTTAAATGACACATTAGACCAGATAGACCTTAGTGATATCTTCAGGACATTCCATCCAAATGTAGAATACCACTTTCTTCTCAAGCACACATGGAACATTCTCTAGGACAAACCACATCTTGGGTCACAAGTCAAGCCGAAGTAAATTTAAGACAACTGAAATTGTACCAAGCATCTTCTCTGATCACAACGCTATGTGACTAGATATCAATTACAAGAAAAAAAACTTTAAAAAACACAAATACATGGAGGTTAAACAATGTTTCTAAACAACCAACAGATTACTGAGAAATAAAAAAGAAAATCCAAAAATTCCTAGAAACAAATAACGAAAACACAACTCAAAACCTACGGGATGCAGCAAAAGCAGTTCTAAGAGGTAAGTTTATAGCAATACAATCCCACCTCAGGAAACAAAAATACCGGATAGACAACTTCACTTTACAGCTAAAACTACTAGAAAAGGAAGAACAAAAACCCTTCAAGTTAGCAGAAGGAAAGAAATCACAAAGATCAGAGCAGAAATAAATGAAAAAGAAGTGAAGGAAACAATAGTAAAAACCAAAAAACCTGAAAGCTGGTTCTCTGAGAAGATAAACAAAATTGACAAACCATTAGCCACACTCATCAAGAAAAAAAAAGGAGAAGAATCAGGTTCAGGATGGGGAACACATGTAAACCCATGGCTGATTCATGTCAATGTATGGCAAAAACCACTACAATATTGTAAAGTAATTAGCCCCCAACTAAAATAAATAAATTTATTAATAAAAAAAAAAGGAGAAGAATCAAATCAACAAAATTAGCAATGAAAAAGGAGAGGTTACAACAGACAATGCAGAAATACAAAAGATCGTAAGAGCAACTATATGCCAATAAAATGGACAACCTAGAGGAAATGCACAGATTCTTAGAAAAGTTCAATCTTCCAAGACTGAACCAGGAAGAAATTGAAACTATGAACAAGCTAATCACAAGGAAATCAAAATCAAAACTGTGGTAAAAAATCTCCAGAAAAAAAAAAAAAAAGCCTAGGGCCGGATGGCTTCAAAGGCAAATTCTATCAAACATTTAGAGAAGACCTAATGCCTATGCTTCTCAAGCTCTTCCAAAAAACTGCAGAGGCAGGAACACTTCCAAATTTATTCTACAAGGCCACCATCACCCTGATACCAAAACAGATAAAGATATGACAAACAAAGAAAATTACAGGCCAATATCACTGATGAACACAAATGCAAAAATCCTCAGTGAAATTCTAACAAACAGAATCCATCAACACATTAAAAAGATCATACACCATGACCAAGCTGGGTTTATCCAAGGGATGCAAGGATTCAATATACACAAATCAATCAATGTGATACACCATATCAATAAACTGAAAGACAAAAACCATATGATAATCTCGATAGATGCAGAAAAAGCTTTTGACAAAATTCAGCACCCATTCATGATAAAAACTTTCTCTAAAAAAAAAGGCCATAGAAGGAACCTACCTCAACATAATTAAGGCCATAAATGATAAACCCACAGCAAACATTTTCAATGGTAAAAAACTGAAAGCATTTCATCTAAGATAAGGAACAAAAAGGGTGCCCACTCTCACCACTATTATTCAACATAGTTTTGGAAGTCCTAGCCATCATCAGAAAAGAAAAGAAATAAAAGGAATCCAGATTGGAAAAGAAGAAGTAAAACTCTCACTGTTTGCAGATGACATGATACTATACACAGAAAACCCTAAAGATACTATCAGAAAACTAATAGAGCTAATCAGCTCTAGTAAAGTCACATGATACAAAATCAACACACAGAAATCACTAGCATTCCTAAACATTAACAACTAAAAATCAGAAAGAGAAATCAAGGAATCAATCCCATTTACCAATGCAACAACAACAACAAAAAACCCTAAGAAGAAACCTACCTGATGAAAGAAATCAAAGACAACATGAACAGATGGAGAGATATTCTATGTTCCTGGGTTGAAAGAATCAATATTGTGAAAATGATTATAATACCAAAAGCAATCTACAGATTCAATGAAATCCCTATCAAATTATGAAAGGCATTTTTCATAGAACTAAGACAAAAAATTTCACAGTTCGCATGGAAACACAAAAGACCCCAAATAGCCAAAGCAATCTTGTAAAAGAAGAACAGAGCTGGAGGAATCAACTGTTCTGACTGCAGACTACACTACAAAGCTACAGTCATCAAAATACTATGGTGCTGGCACAAAAATAGAAATACAGACCAATGGAACAAAATAGAAAGCCCAGAGATAATCTATGCAACTACAGGCACCTTATCTTTGACAAAGAATGCAAGAATATACAATGGAGAAAACTATCTTCAGTGAGTGGTGATGGGAAAACTGGACAGCTACGTGTAAAAGAATGAAATCAGAACACTTCCTAACAGCATACACAAAGATAAACTCAAAATGGATTAAAGGTCTAAATGTAAGACCAGAGACTATAAAACTCTTAGAGGAAAACATAGGCAGAACACTGTATGACATAAATCACAGCAAGATCCTTCCTCTATGACCCACCTCCTAGAGTAATGGAAATGAAAACAAATAAACAAGTATCTAATTAAACTTAAAAGCTTTTGCATAGCAAAAGAAAGTATGAACAAGGTGAAAAAACAACCCTCAGAAGGGGAGGAAATAATAGCAAATGAAAAAACTGACAAAGGATTCATTTCCAAAATATACAAGCAGCTCATGCAACTCAATACCAGAAAAACAAATATTCCAATCAAAAAGTGGGCAGAAGACCTAAACAGACATTTCTCCAAAGAGGAAATACAAATGGTTAATAAACACATGAAAAGATGCACAACACTAGTCATTATTAGAGAAATGAAAACCAAAACTATAATGAAGTATCACCTATCAGTCAGAATGGCCATCATCAAAAAATCTGCAAACAATAAATGCTGGAGGGAGTGTGGAGAAAAGGGAACCCTCTTGCACTGATGGTGAAAATGTACATTGATATAGCCACTATGGAAGACAGTATGGTGTTTCTTTAAAAAAACTAGGAATGAAACCACCACATGACCCAGCAATCCCACTACTGGGCATATACCCTGAGAAAACCATAACTGAAAGAGACACATGTACCCCAGTGTTCATGGCAGCACTATTTACAATAACTAGGACATGGAGAAGGTAATGGCACCCCACTCCAGTACTCTTGCCTGGAAAATCCCATGGACAGAGGGGCCTGGTGGGCTGCAGTCCAGGGTGTGTCGCTAAGAGTCGGACACGACTCAGCGACTTCACTTTCACTTTTCACTTTCATGCACTGGAGAAGGAAATGGCAACCCACTCCAGTGTTCCTGCCTGGAGAATCCCAGGGACAGGGGAGCCTGGCGGGCTGCCATCTACGGGGTCGCACAGAGTCAGACATGACTGAAGTGACTTAGCAGCAGCAGGACATGGAAGCAGCCTAGACGTCCACTGACAGATGAATGGATAAAGAAGCTGTGGTACATATACACAACGGAATATTACTCAGCCATAATAGGAACACATTTGAGCCAGTGTTAATGAGGTGGATGAACTGAGAGTCTATTATACATAGTGAAGTCAGTCAGAGAGAGAAAAACAAATATCATGTATTAATGCATATATATCAGATCTAGAAATATTGTACTGATGAACCTATCTGCAGGGTGGCAATGGATACACATAGAGAACAGACCTGTGGACAGAGGAGGGGAGGAAGAGGGTGGACGAACAGAGGAGCATGGAAATATGTACACCACCATATGTCAAACAGATAGCCAGTGGGGATCTGCTGTAGAACTCAGGGAGCTCACCCAGGGCTCTGTGACAATCCAGAGGGGTGGGATGGAGGTTCAAGAGGGAGGGGACATATGTATACCTATGGCTGATTCATGTTGATACATGGCAGAAACCAACACAATATTGTAAGTATCTTTCAATTAAAAACAAATAAATTTAAATAAATACAATTTATATCTAAAAAAATTAAGTTATTACAATATTTTTCTAATATCCTGACTCAAGCTTTCTAACTAATAGATGACTTATGTTTGTCTTTTTTTTTCATATTTAGTTGCATTTCATTTGTTTTGTTACAGACCCTGTAGTCATGCCTAGACTTTCCAAACTGAAAACATTACATCTATATAAGATCTACAAAGTCAATTTACAATCAATGATCAAACTGGAATATCTGAAAGAGATGCAATTTTGAATTAGAGTCAATGTTTCATATTTCTATTTTCTGAGTAAAGAAAAAATAAATATACTTTTTTGTTATAAAGCAAAATAAATCTTAAATACTGCTTTACAAAAAAAAAAAAGCAGTGAATATCCACTGTGTGTGCTACATCCATCTGGACCATATCAAGCTGCTCCCATAGAACCTAGGGAGCAAGAGGAAGCTATGTAAATAAGATGCTCATGCTATTTGCTGCACTATGAATAATAAAGGCCTTTGTCTCTACCAGAATCATGTATCTTCTGCTAGCATCCATGAAACAGTAATATGCTTTAGCTTTAAAGTAGGGTGTAATTCCAGACTCATAAGTAAAAATCTTGAGGCTATGAATACTACTTGCTATTGAAAACGGTATTTACTTACAATTATGTTTGTTTTAGGAAAGTAACTTGCTAGACTATGTATTGTAAGAAATCAAGTTTATCCCCCTGAAGATATAATATACACACTATAATTATCAAGCCACTCTATAATTACTGACTTTATTCTGTAACCTCACTTGTCCATTAAATGGCGAACAATCCATAAAGCAGGCAACATCAAGATTTTCTATCTGCAATTCTCATTTGAGAATTTATTTATTTTCACACAGGACAAATGTGACTTTTTGATCAACAGAATGAGATCAAACATATCTCAACTGCAACACTTGAAACAAAAACATAATCAAGTAATGCTTTAAAATCCTGAGAAAACTAAGTTTAATCTAGAAGTCTATGATCAGCCAACCAACCAATAAGATTTAAGGGCATAAGAGATAGTAACTTCAAAACATCTTCCTCCCAAGCACTCTCTTTCTCTCAGAAAGTTATCAGAAAGTTTAGTTACCTACTAAGACCAGAGAGTAAACCAACAGATAGAAGCATCTGAGATGCAGGAAACTGAGACCAACAATGGAGCAAAGGGATTTCGCAGAATGCATGCAAATGTTATGTCTCAAGACGACGGTTGTATGCAGCTCTCAAGAGAAAACAAGTCTTTGCTAGAACTGAAAGACGGAGAAATTCAGAAATGATTTCATCCTCCCCACTCCACCGAAAAAGGAACCAGTAAATTATCTGATACTATTTGTACACACAGATGGTTTTTACAGTTCTATTTAAGAATATGGGAACAATCAGTTATGATATACAGAAAGTTAAACAAATGAGGGGAAAAAGCAACTATTACTTCAGACAAAAATAAAAACTCTACAAGAAAAAAAATGGATCACTGAACACTTCTGGGCTTATCAGTGAGAATTTACATATGCACAACAGTTTAAACTTTACACAATAATTTAAGTAAAACTGTAACAGCAGATAGAGGAAGAAGTATTAGCAGTGAGGTGTTCCAGGACATCTGGCTAACCTCAAACTTAAAGTCAAAATAAAATAACTGATAAGCCAAGAAACAGCACAAAAGTTGGCAATATTTACTAAAATTCATCCTCCTAAGTTTCCTCCTCATAAGATTTCTACAGATGTATATGAACATAAGCAAAATGCCATGTGAAGAAGGTATTAATTACAACACTGTATGAAATAGTAAAAACACTAAAATCACTCTAAATGTTCACCAATAGGTAGACCATTAAATAAAGTCCATACAATTGAACATTATGCACCTTTTTAAAAAGAATGATGTAGCTCTAGTTGTACTGATATGAAAAATCTTCAAGAAACAAAAATTAAATGAAAAAAGCCAAAAAGCATTTGCTATCATTTCTGTAAAGAAGATAATTTTCTACATAAAAGTAACAACATAAAAATATAAAATACAATAATGAAAGAAACATCTGAAGTATTGAAAATAGTTACCTCTGGGGTATAGAACCCAAAGGGTAGGGAGGGGCTGCTGTTTTCACTGTAAGACTTTAAGTACTATTTAACTTTTTTAACTGCTTATGTACTATTGTGATTAAAATAACAGTAATTAAAAAAAATATAGAGCCTACAGAAGGCTAGATAATTTGAACCAACTCAATTAAAGAAAACTTAAAAAAGTTCAACAAAATATAAGAAATATTTCCTAAAAATAAAACCTAAGATTAAGAGCATTCACCTTAATCAGGAGGTTAAGATTCAGGAGAAGGTTAAAACTGGGAAAAGTCAGAAAACTGTTTGGGCACTATATGCCCAGAGACAATTTGCTGATGCAGAAGAGCTGGCCCAGAGGCCACCTAAGCAGACAAAGCAAAAGAAGGGCTGAGACCCCAAAAGCTTAACTGTAGCAGTAATTAAGAACCAGAATTAAACCTTGCTCTAGCATAGTCTGCAGCCACCTGAGTGATCCAGAAAATCTAAAGCCTTAAAGTTGGGCTTAATAAAAACAAATGATATCTTCTCACCTTAGGCCTCAAATTATTCAACAACTAAGTTTTCAAACATAATATCTAGTATACATTCAAAGATAAAACAGGCACACAAAAGAATAATACAACAGACACAGACCCACATAGGCTCCCAATGCTGTCTTCTCGGACAGATTATATAATAACTATATATTTTAGTATGTAAGACAAGATGGAAAATTTCAGCAACAAAAGAATCAAATAATACAAGTTAAAAGAAAATTAAAATTCTAGAACTAAAAAACAAAATTAGGAATTCACTGAGTAGATTTAATAGCAGACAACACATAGAGCACAGAAGAACTGGAAGGTAAGTCAGAAGAAGTTTCCAGAATGAAGCAGAGAAAAAAAGGATGGTGCACATAGAAGAGAGGTTAAGACACAGGGTATACAATGAAAAGGTCAAACATACATTTCATTGGTGTTCCAGGAAGAGACAAAAAGAGAACGGGGCAGAAGCAATATATGAAGAAATGCATGTGTGCTAAGTCACATTAGTCATGTCCAACTCCTTGCGACCCTATGGACTGTAGCCCACCAGGCTCCTCTGTCCATGGAATTTTCCAGGCAAGAATACTGGAGTGGGTTGCCATTTCCTCCTCCAGGGGATCTTCCCGACCCAGGGATCAAACCCATGTCTTTTGTGTCTCTTGTACTTGCAAGTGGGTTCTTCACCACTAGTGCCACCTGGGAAGCCCTATTTGAAGAATGGCTGAGATTTTGCAGAACTGATGAAAACCTCAATCCACAGAATCAAGAATTTCTTGCAATCTCAGCGTAAATAAAAGAAAATGACACTTAGAAATGTCATCATGAAATTGCAGCAAACCAGAAAGAAAAAAAACTTAAAAGCAGTCAGGAAAAAAGAAAGGAAAAAAAAAGCAAAGCCTTTAAAAGTGTAAAACTTAGACTGACTTATCAGTAGTAACAGAAGCCAGAAAACAATGGAATGATACTCTCAATGAGTAAACAACAAAAATGGCCAACCTAAATTTCTATGCCATCTGAAAATATCCTTCACAAATGAAGAAGAAATAAAAACATTTTCTGACAAACAATAACAGAATTTAGACATCAAGAGACTCTATGCAGGCAGAGGAAAAGTTAGAGCTGTAAGAAGAGGGAAAAGAGCAAATAAGATGGAAACATGCTCTCCAGAAGAAAGTGATTCACGGAGTTCAACGCTTTAATTTTTACTTGCTTAATCTTTTTTTTAGTACTCTAAGGGCAAATTCTGTGTGTGTGTGTGTGTGTGTGTGTAATAGTTTTATTAAAGTATAAAGGAGACAGAGAAAGCTTCTGACATAGGCATCAGAAGGGGGCAGAAAGAGTACCCCCTTGCTAATGTTAGCAGTGGAGTTACATACTCTAAGATAACAGGATTAGCCAGAAGGTTTAATCCAGAGACTGTCCTTCAGGCAGGATACATTATTGTTATAATTCTTGTAAAGACAGATCTACTCCCATAATTTACATTTTAAGATAACAGAATTAGCCAGAAAGTTTAATCCAGAGATTGTCCTCAGGTGGGATACATTATTGTTATATAATCCTAAGGAATGTAGAGAGAAAAGAAAAAGCTTGTCCTTTCTTCCTCCTTCAGAATTCCAGACCCCTCTCTCCTTGGAGGGCAAATTCTTTTACTTGATATTAACATCCTATTTATCTCTAGACTCTGCATGTTGTACTTCAAAGGCACATCTGCAAGTAGTTCATTTCAGATTCATGTCTCTATCTAAAGATCTTAGGCCCAAACTGCCAGAGACTATTAAGCCAGATTTACTAAGACTTCGTTATCATTCTGACTCTTGCCTATCTGCTGCTAAGCTGCTACTAACTTGCCTATCTAACTTACTATTACTGAATAAGCAGAAAAATAAGTAATAAAAATAATTCATACTGAGTATATAAGGTATTCTTCATTTATACTGATATGAAGTTAGGTTATTACATACTATCTTTGTCATTCCTCTTTCCTTTTCTCCATAGAATTCATATTTAGAATGTGAGCTACAGGTTAGACTGCCTGAGTTAAAAGTCCAGATGCCAACCTTTAATAGCCATATGTCACTGGTAGTATCAGTCAGTTCAGTCGCGTCTGACTCTTTGCGACCCCATGAATCGCAGCACGCCAGGCCTCCCTGTCCATCACCAACTCCCAGAGTCCGCCCAAACCCATGTCCATCGAGTCGGTGATGCCATCCAGCCATCTCATCCTCTGTTGTCCCCTTCTCCTCCTGCCCCCAATCCTTCCCAGCATCAGGGTCTTTTCCAATGAGTCAACTCTTCGCATGAGGTGGCCAAAGTATATTTAACCTCTTTATGCATCAGTTTCCAAATCATTAGGACAGTAGCAAAAACTTGTTATTTTTCACATAGGTTATTTTAAGAATTAAGATCTAAGGAAATATACATGGAAAAGCACTCAGCAAAGTATCCATCACATAATAAACATTCAATATACATCAAAACCAGTTTTTTTCTCAGAAAAAAAGTACATAGAAACTACATTTTAAAGCTATGAATTTTAGAAATTATGTATTTTATAATTATTCTCAATAATTTTGTAGTAACAACTAATTACTTAAAAATAAAGAAATACTTACTTGACTAAATCTATTCTGTTATTGATGGCAGCCCAATGAAGGAGTGTAACATTTTCTTTGTCTGGTTGCCTTACATCATAACCTGCTTCCACCAACTCTCGGCAGCGTTCATATATTCCATATCTTAAAAAGAAGGAAAACGTGACTGTTACCACTATTTGACAAGAAATTTAAAGCTGAAAATCACATTTCTAGAAGAAACTGATGCTCCATTTTGATACCTGGAAACTAAAAAGGCTTTCTCAATATAAAGTGTTACTTTAGAAATATCAATATTCCAACACCTTTCACTAACCCATTTTATAATTTTAAATTTCTCTTCTCTAAGAATGCAGTATCTCATAAAGTAGAACAGAACAGGATACTATAAATAAAAATATCTATCAGTTGTTTGTTTTTATTAATATCACCACTTATTCCACAAAAACTGAAGGCAGCTTATTACAAATACATACAACTATGTTAAAATATTGTCATAAAGAAGCAATAACAAAGAGTTTATCATTGATTTAGAACAACATCAAAAAAAGGATGTCTAACAACTTTAAGATGCTTTATTTAGAAATTTGGCTTTGGTATTCCTAAAGGCAAATAAAAAAGAAAGTGTGGAAGTGGGAAGTAGGGTGGATGGGGAAGGGTCTTATGAGTTTAAGTCAATGAGACATAAGAGAAAGTTTACTGGAAGAGCTCAAGAAAAGAAGTTAATTTAATAAAGAAGAAAGATGCATGCACAGAGCTTAACCTTTTCCTCCCTTTCAGTTTCGGTCATTGTGTGGCTGCATATGTATTTCTCAAAATGCTATAACATGGAAATTTTTATGCATTAAGCAAAAGTGCAAAGAATAATACAACAAATCACCAAGAATCCGTCATGGAGTCTCAAAAACCACCAACTTTACCCAAAACAAAATACTGGATCCTTGGAAACATGAGACACAAAAACAAATTTAAATGAGCTTTGACCATATTAATCAGAATGGTCTCCAAAATGGGGAAGATATACCACAGGGTGAGGCTGGGGGAAAGGTGACATAATAATGGAAGATTTGCAGCAAATATTAAAACTACATTCATATCATAGTTAATAGAGAAAGAAATTAATCTTCACTTTTAACAGTCTTCATTGCTTTAATGCTCACCTACACTGGCTCTGTACTGCGTATGTACACATACACACTACACTGGCTCTGTACTGCGTATGTACACACACACACTCGTGCACAAGGTCAATCAACCTAAGCAAAGAGCAGGAGTTCCACAATTCACAAGAGATGACAGTAGCATCTTCAGTTCTCTGTTCTTTTTCAGAAAACTGTTTACACGTGCCCAGTTAAGTGAACTATGACTGAGCAACTGAACACACACACACACACACAGAGGAATGTTCATGAGAATGATTCATAGTAATTTCAAGAGAAGTTTCCTTGGATAGATAAGGAAAAAAGGATGCTGAGCAACCTGCAGCAATTGCAGCAAAATGTTAGCATCTGCTTAATCTGACAGTTATATTCTTCTCTATATTTATCTGGAGGATTGAAACATTTCAAAATTTAAATAAATGTTTTAAAAGGTAGAAACCATAGACCACACACATAGTTAGAGGGTATCTGAGGAATAAAAAAAGGTGGTTTTTTCTCTTAAGATGAAAGATGCTGGAGTATATTTGCTGATGGAAATCATGCATTAGAGTGTGAGATTAATGACAAAGAAGAGAAAGAAAGTATTAATAGAAGCAAGGTTTGAAAAGGAAAAATTACTGTAGAGCAGTATAATTTGCTTGGTAAATAGAGCTGGCAGGGTGTGCTTTGATTTCTGACTATGTGTACATAGTGTAAAGCAGGGTGACACTGGACTAAGAGCTTCAGAAAGTTTGCTTCTCCACAAAAGTAATGAAGAAACTGGGAGTATCAACGTTTTCGGGATTTTCCAAAAAGTTCTTCTCACTGGTAAAGAATCCACCTGCAATGCAGGGGATGCAGGTTTAATCCCTGCGTCGGGAAGATTCCCTGGTGAAGGAGCTAACAACCCACTTCAGTACTTTTGCCTGAGAAATCCTGTGGACAGAGGAGCCTGGTGGGCTACAGGCTATGGGGTCACAAAAGAGTCGGAAATGACTCAGCAACTAAACAACATCAGATTTTTCAGAATCTAGGGGAAAAAAAAAAAGTTAAAAAGACTTTCAGCTACGAAGGTCTCTTTGGTCAAGAAAAACAGGAAGACTTCCAGGAAGAACAGAGGACTTCGTGGTATTTTAAAATACCACACTCCCAGACTTCCCTGGTGGTCCAATGGTAAGAAACGGCCTGCCAATGCAGGGGGCATGGGTTCAATCCCTGGTCTGGGAAGATTCCACATGCTGCAGGGCAACGACGCCCATGGTCCACAACTTCTGAAGCCTACAGGATCTAGTGCCCACGCTCCACAGCAAGAGGAGCCACTGTGAGGAGAAGCCGGAGCGCCACAGCTGTAGAGGACCCCCCCACAGTCACACCTAGAGAGGACCCTTACGGTCACACCTAGAGAGGACCCCCCACAGTCACACCTAGAGAGGACCCTTACGGTCACACCTAGAGAGGACCCCCCATGGTCACACCTCGAGAGGACCCCCCTGCCACAGCTAGAGAGGACATCCCACTGCCACAGCTAGAGAGGACCCCCCCACAGTCACACCTAGATAAAGCCCTCACCTAGCAACAAAGATCCGGCAAGGTTAGAAATAATAAATAAACAAAAATCTTTAAAAAATACCATAGTCCCATCCTCTGCTCCCCAGCAGCCTTGAAAAATATGTTATATTCCTGGTACTGGTATCAGAGTGAGCAGAACAGGAAAGGAGTTCTTTCAAAGCCTCATTCCCAATGAGGAGACATTATTTCACCTACATGGCAGTTCCCTGGAAGAGTCTAATTGAAAGGCTTATCAACTGGACCTCACCCAGTTTATGACTTAAAAACAGACGTCAAAGAAGAAGACAACTCCAACAAAAAACTTACTGTGTAGCCTTAACTATGTCCCATGTGCTATAATCATCAATATGAGTTTTCCGTCCCAGGGGTTCACCATATCCATGGTTATAATGGCTCTGAGGTTTGATTTCCTGTTAAAGAAAAAAAAGTTATACAGAAGAAATGAGAAAAGTACAGAAAATATTTCAGTATTTTACTATCGCTTCTGTGCTGTTTGAAGAATGTTCGTTATTTAAAATCGTAACTTTAACCTTAGGCTGAAGTCCGTACTCTTTGGAGAAAAAGCATATTCAAACAGATATACCTCTTATACAAACTCTCAAAATAAACAGCTGTAAGACTTTAAATTAGTGACAAATTAGTCACTGAAATTTATCTTCAGCTCCATAGAACTCTTCTTCATCAAATCAACTCATTCTCTCTGACCAATTTTTCTATTATTCCAGCATAACCTCTAGTTCTACATCAAAACTTTCAACACCTGCCAAATAAAAACTAAGGTCCTAAAAAGGAACCCAGGATATTATTTTATTAGTCTCAGATATCACCTTTTCTTATACTCCTCCATGCCGAGAGCTTGTTAAGCATCTATTAGGTGAATAAAGAAAAATGGGGGCCCTCTGTGTGTGCTCACTCCCTCAGTCGTGTCTGACTCTTGGTGACCCCATAAGACTGTAGCCCACTAGGCTCCTCTTTCCATGGGATTTTTCCCGGCAAGAATACTGGAGCGGGTTGCCATTTCCAACTCCAGGGGATCCTTCTGTTCCAGGGATTGAACCCTTGTCTCCTGCACCTCCTGTTTTGGCAGGCAGATTCTTTACCACTGCACCACCTATAAATTTGCTTAAGTAATCCTAAAAATGTCAACATCCTTAAAGAAACTAATTTTTAAATAAAAATTTAAACAGCTTTACAGAATATTATCAATATATCCATTTAAAGCTTATATACTATGTGCACTTTCTATTTAAAATACAAAATTTGCTTTGCATAGTCAATTTCTTCAGTATATAGCACTAAGATCCAATTACTACTTCTATATGAAAACAGAAAAATTGAGCATGTTTGGCTCTACTATCATCCATTCAAATCTCTATGATTCTGATATTTTTCTCTTATAGGTGCACACACATGCAAATGAAAAGATGAGGTATAACAAGAAATTTAGAAAGAATTAAATCCTTAGAATAATTCATTTTTTCTTGGCCACTGAAATTTAGTAATACAAATTTAACGGTATTTCACTGGAGGAAAAAAGGCTATTATCTTCAGCTCACTCTAGCCATTCAACTTGTGAAAAATTCCAAAACTGATCTGTCTGGGCCATACATTTAGAAGACTATCAACAATATTGCTGAATATTTTCAACAACAAAAAATTTAAACGTTTCACAAAAATAAATTCTGCTTAATATAACCTTTCAACAAAGAAAGCTTAGTTCCTTAAGAAAATGCTACTGCCAATATTAAAATATCACCGTAACAATCACAAATATACATTTGCAGAAGAAAGAAGACAGACATCAGTCTTAAGCCAAGATTCACAACATACATACTGCATACAGTTTATTAAGTGATTTGTTTTTTTGAGAGATTGTTCTTGGACTCCATTAAAGTACAATTGGTTAAATGTGAACACAAGCAGGTACACTATGCTGGGTGTATGCAACACTCTGAATAATTGATGGAGCTAACCAATACATGACTTACCCAATTTAATTTTTTTTTAACTTTTCTATTCAATTTCTCCACTGAATTCCAGTTCTCAACTTCTCAATGCTCTATATTCAGTGGCACAAGATAAGAGAAGACGTTTCTCAGATCAGTTAACACTGATCTTCCTTTTTTCTAAATATTTTTATATTCTTCTCCCCTACCATAGGGAAAATAACTTTTTAAACTTTTGAATCTGACTTTTCTATAGGACTATAAGACATCTGAAGAAAAATAAAACCTGGCTATAGTTTACAAACAGAAGGGGCAATATATTCAACAAAACATGTATTGAAAGCCTGCAATAAGCAAAACCCTCTACAATGTACTGGGACCCACAACACAGGACAGGGTAAGGCCAGTGCAAAGTTTAAGAGGGTGTCAAAAAACTCCATAATCAAAATCTTAAAAATCAAAATGAACTATCTTTTAAAAATCAAACCCCTCCCAGAAAAAGACTACGCAAACATCGAAATTTTAAATACAGATGTCTCCAGTAGTGTTGCTCACTGCTGTTCCTTTGTACCAGGCTCCACTGTGGCTTTTTCATGCTGTCCACGGGGTTCTGCTGTTAAAGTGCTGTGTTCAAACTGGCCACCAAATTTGGAAAAATCAGCTGTGGCCACAGGCCTGGAAAAGATCAGTTTTCATTCCAATCCCAAGGAAGGCAATGCCAAAGAACTTTCACACTGCCATACAATTGCACTCAGTGCACAAGCTAGCAAGGTTATGCTCAAAATCCTTCAAGCTAAGTAAGCTTCAGCAGTATGTGAGCCAAGAGCATTAAGATGTATCACAAGCTAGATGAATCACAAGCTGGAATCAAGACTTGCCAGGAGAAATATCAACAATCTCAAATATGCAGATGATACCACTCTAATGTCAGAAAGCAAAGAGGAACTAAAGAGCCCTTGATGACGGTGAAAGAAGAGTGTGAAAAAGCTGGCTTGAAACTCAACATGCAAAAATCTAAGATCAAGCCATCTAGTCCCATCATTTCATGGCAAATAGATGGGGGAAAAGTGGTAGCATTTTATTTTCTTGGGCTCCAAAATCACTGCACACGGTGACTGCAGCCATGAAATTAACAGACGCTTGCTCCTTGGAAGAAAAGCTCTGATAAACCTAGAGAGCATATTAAAAAGCAAAGACATCACTTTGCCAACAGAGATTGGTATAGTCAAAGCTATGGTTTTTCCAGTAGTCACATAGGGATATGAGACTTGGACCATTAAGAAGGCTGAGTGCTGAACTGATGCTTTCAAACTGTGGTGCTGGAAAAGACTCTTGAGAGTCACTTGAACTGCAAGGAGATAGAACCAGTCAATCCTAAAGGAAATCAACCCTGAATATTCATTGGAAGGACTGATGCTGAAGCTGAAGCTCCAATACTTTGGCCACTTGATATGAAGAGCCAACTCACTGGAAAAGCCCCTGAAGCTGGGAAAGATTGAAGGCAAAAGGAAAAGGGGGTGGCAGTGGATAAGATGGGTTAGATAGCATCACCAACTGAATGGACATGAGTTTGAGCAAACTCCAGGAGATAGTGGAGGACAGAAGAGCCTGGCATGCTGTACAGTTCATTGTTTAGTCACTAAGTTGTATCGCTTACGGTCGCTTAAGGTCACAAAGAGTGGGACACAACTCAGCGACTGAGCAACAACAAACCACTGTGGCTTGGACCAGTATTGCAAACCAAGATGCAAATACCCACGCTCTCTAGGCCTTTACAAAGCAAAGTGGAAGGACAAAGTAGGTAAGAAGCAAAGGCAAAGATTAGAAGCAAAAGCTAAGTTAAAACCTAAATAAAGACAGCATAAGGACCAAAAAGTAATATATAACTTTAAAACCTATGCCAACATGAAAATCTGCTAGGGCAAACTGCTGTTCTTTTTCTTACTAAGGACAAACATGTTCTTTTACAGGCAAATAACAAATATTCATTAAATAAAATAAATATCTTCTTAAGGCTTACTACTATAATACTTTCATGTGATTTTAATTTCATTTTTATAAAAACCCCAGAGACGTGTTATATATGATTAAACTGTATTCTCAGTTTATCTTCTATCCATTTTATCCCACTGCCAGAGACAAATGTGATATCCCAATATACTAGAAATCACTTTTTTCCAGTAACATTTAAAAGTTCAACCTATAACCAGTATTTGTTTTATCATAATTATGATTTTTATTTAATTTCCTACTTTTTAGTAGAAGAAATAAGATTTTTTGAAAGATGGTTTTACATATATCCCTAGAGTAATTCTTAAGAGGTCGAGTTATTCCCCCTAAAAAGGTAGAAGAAATGGTGTTTAAGCAACTCTCCAACCTGTTTTACTTAAAAAAATAATAATAATATAGAATTTAAATTATTTTTCTCATTTTAAATCACATTGGAAACTGATTCATTTCTGGAACTAGTACCTTGCCAATCTGACATAACAACATTCTCTATCAAGATAAACACCACTGTCATTAGGTCTAGGAGCAATAGCTGTGATTTTTAAACTTTAAAAATATAAAATAAAAAATGATGTGTTAATGTAAATAAATATCACTTATAAATGTATAGATAATGTTAGTGTTTAATTATAAATTTGCTATTATATATCAGATAAATTTTCAACATACAAATATTTAATGACATTTTAAAATCTTATAATTTTTCCTTGATCTGAATGAAAATCAAGAAGCAATTTAATTGGTTTCTCTGCCAAGGAAAGTAATACTAATTTCAAAATATGTAGGTCATCGCAACTTTTAAGAATACAGTTATTCTGTTAGAAGCAGCACAGTATAACAGAAAAAGTCCTTCACTAGGAGACTACTGAATTGAAAGTCTTCCACTCTCTTATCTAGGCTACAACCCAGCAAGGCAATTAACTATGGCAGGATTCGGGTCCCTTATTTGCAGAAAGAGGAAGATGAATAAGATGAGCTGCCTCAAGGACCACACCAGGGCACCAAAGAGCATGATGGTTTCAGCTCCACTCAGCTCACTCTCTTCCTAAACAAAGCACTTTATTACTTAGTCTCTTTTTAGATACATGGGAACTTACATAGTATGTCTTTAATTAAAAAAAAAAAAAAGATTCAGCTGCTTTTAAAAAAACTTGAAAAACTACTAGATCAGAAATCCTCCAAGATCCCTTCTAAGGCTAACACACAATGAAATTATTTTATATATTGGAATAAGGCAATTACAGACACTAAAAAGAGTCTTAAAGGTACCTAAATTGACAGAAAAGGTTTTTATACTCCTAGGATTGCTGAACAGAACTGCAAGAGAGCATCTCCAAAACTTGCTGCTGAAATAGCTGACAGGGATGAGAACTGTGACAAGCTCAGCTGCCATACACTGCTGCTAAGAGAAATCAGTAAGATAAAACACAAACTTATACGCAGGTACAGGCAAATGCTGGCTTGCACATCAAGATGATAAGACTCCATGTGAGCATGCTCAGTTCTGTCTAACTCTGCAACCCCATGGATTATAACCCACCAGGCTCCTCTGCCCATGGGATTATCCAGGCAAGAATACAGGAATGGGTTGCCATTTCCTCCTCCAGGGGATCTTCCCGACCCAGGGATCAAACCAGAGTCTCCTGCAGTGGCAGGTGAATTCTTTACCACTGAGTCACTTGGGAAGCCCCAATAGGTTCCATCAGTTCAGTTCAGTCACTGAGTCGTGTCCAACTCTGTGCAACGCCATGAACCGCAGCACGCCACGCCTCCCTGTCCATCATCAACTCCCAGAGTCCACCCAAACCCATGCCCATCGAGTCGGAGATGCCATCCAACCGTCTGATCCCCTGTCGTCCCCTTCTCCTCCTGCCTTCTATCTTTCCCAATATCAGAGTCTTTTCCAAGGAGTCAGTTCTTTGCATCAGGTGGCCAAAGTATTGGAGTTTCAGCTTCAACATCAGTTCTTCCAATGAACATTCAGGACTGATTTCCTTTAGGATGGAATGGTTGGATCTCCTTGCAGTCCAAGGGACTCTCAAGAGTCTTCTCCAACACCACAGTTCAAAAGCATCAATTCTTCAGCACTCAATTTTCTTTATAGTCCAACTCTCATATCCATACATGACTACTTGAAAAACCATAGCTTTGACTAGATGGACCTTTGTTGGCAAAGTGATGTCTCTGTTTTTTAATATGCTGACTAGGTTGGTCATAGCTTTTCTTCCAAGGAGCAAGCGTCTTTTAATTTCATGGCTGCAGTCACCATCTGCAGTGATTTTGGAGCCCAAAAGAATAAAGTCTGTCACTGTTTCTCCATCTATTTGCCATGAAGTGATGGGACCAGATGCCATGATCTTAGTTTTCTGAATGCTGAGTTTTAAGCCAACTTTTTCACTCTCCTCTTTACCTTCATCAAGAGGCTCTTTAGTTCTTCTTTGCTTTCTGCCATAAGGCTGGTATCATCTGCATATCTGAGGTTATTGATATTTCTCCTGGCAATCTTGATTCCAGCTTGTGCTTCATCCAGCCTGGCATTTGGCAGGATGAACGTGAAAGAGGAGAGTGAAAAAGTTGGCTTAAAGCTCAACGTTCAGAAAACTAAGATCATGGCATCTGTTCCCATCACTTCATGGGAAATAGATGGGGAAACAGTGGAAACAGTGGCAGACTTTATTTTTTTGGGCTCCAAAATCACTGCTGATGGTGATTGCAGCCATGAAATTAAAAGACACTTACTCCTTGGAAGGAAGGTTATAGCCAACCTAGACAGCATATTTAAAAGCAGAGACATTACTTTGCCAACAAAAGTCCGTCTAGTCAAGGCTATGGTTTTTCCAGTGGTCATGTATGGATGTGAGAGTTGGACGGTGAAGAAAGCTGAGCACAGAAGAATTGATGCTTTTGAAATGTGGTGTTGGAGAAGACTCTTGAGAGTCCCTTGGACTGCAAGGAGATCCAATCAATCCATCCTAAAGGAGATCAATCCTGGGTGTTCATTGGAAGGACTGATGTTGAAGCTGAAACTCCAATACTTTGGCCACCTCATGCCAAGAGTTGACTCACTGGAAAAGACCCTAATGCTGGGTAGGATTGGGGGCAGGAGGAGAAGGGGACGGCAGAGGATGAGATGGTTGGATGGCATCACTGACTCGATGGACATGGGTTTGGGTAGACTCCGGGAGTTGGTGATGGACAGAGAGGCCTGGTGTGCTGCAATTCATGGGGTCGCAAAGAGTCGGACACGACTGAGCGACTGAACTGAACTCTGCATATAAGTTAAATAAGCACAGTGACAATATACAGCCTTGACGTACTCCTTCCCCAATCTGGAACCAGTCTGTTGTTCCATGTTCAGTTTTTTACGGTCAACAAAAGAGCCCAAAATGCAGAACTTGGATGCATTCTCAAAAACAACAGAATGATCTCCATTCGTTTCCAACGCAAACCATTCGATATCACAGCAATCCAAGTCTATTCCCGTACCAGTAATGCTGAAGAAGCTGAAGCTGAATGGTTCTATGAAGTCCTACAAGATCTTCTAGAAGTAACACCCCCAAAAAATGTCCTTTTCATTATAGGGGACTGGAATGAAAAAGTAGGAAGTCAAGAGACACCTGGAGTAACAGGCAAATTTGGCCTTGGAGTACAAAACGAAGCAGGTCAAAAGCTAACAGAGTTTTGCCAAGAGAACGTTCTGGTCATAGCAAACACCCTCTTTCAACAACACAAGAAAAGACTATCATGGACATCATCAGATGATCAATACCGAAATCAGATTGATTATATTCTTTGCAGCCAAAGATGGAGAAGCTCTATACAGTCACCAAAAACAAGACTGGGAGCTGACTATGGCTCAGATCCTGAACTCCTTATTGCCAAATTCAGACTTAAATTGAAGAAAGTAGGGAAAACCACCAGACCATTCAGGTACGACCTAAATCAAAACCCTTACAATTATACAATGGAAATGACAAATAGATTCAAGGGATTAGATCTGATAGAGTGCCTGAAGAACTATGGATGGAGGTTCGTGACATTGTACAACAGACTCCATAATATGTTTCATTTATTCACATGCCTGGATGGATAGCTAACAAACTAGTTACCAAGTGTCTGTGTGCAATCTAGTTAACTTTTAAAAAATACTAGAGCTATTAAACTCATTTAAAACAAAGAGGGAGGCAGCAGTGACCAAAGAATCCTCTGTGGCACAGTACTTTGCTGCTGCTGCTGCTGCTAAGTCGCTTCAGTTGTGTCGGACTCTGTGCGACCCCATAGACGGTAGCCCACCAGGCTCCCCCATCCCTGGGATTTTCCAGGCAAGAGTACTGGAGTGGGGTGCCAGTGCCTTCTCCACACAGTACTTTACCACCCACCAAATACAAATGTTTTTATAAATGCTCTATAAGAAAAGGTGCTCCAAGAACTGGTTCTATGGTAGAGTATATCTGAAAGAACAGACATGCAAAGAGTAAGTTCAGGAATGCTCAGAAAGAACAGTAAGGGCAGGGACTTGTCCTATCATTAATTACAATGTATTAGAAAGAAAGCTAATGAAAAAATAGGAGTGCTTCAGTAATAGAGAAGTGGAATAAAGCTTGAAGAATGAGAATTGGGATCAAGAGGGAAAGGCATGTTATTCAGTAAATGACTGTGCATGCATGCTCAGTCATGTCCAACTCTTTGCGATCCCATGGATTGCAGCCCATTAGGCTCCTCTGTCCATGGAATTTGCTGGGCAAGAATACTGGAATGGGTTGCTATTTTCTTCTTGAGGGGATCTTCCCAACCCAAGGACCGAATCCATGTCTTTTGCATCTCCTGCAACAGCAGGCAGATTCTTTACTACTGCACCACCTGGGATCCCCTAGAATACCTGAGTAAATGGTATAAGCGGACAACCAGCCATTTAGGATTTTTTAAAAACAAATTCAACAAGCTCCAACACAGAAGGGTGATGTGTGTCACAGAAAAACGCCAACAAACACAACCAAGGATATAGTTTCTTTAATGGCAGATGATGCTAAAACTTGTCTGACAAGGCCTTGCCACACACAGCGGAACTCAGAGCAGCACGCTCCCAGTGGAAGCTTCCCAGGTCAGCAACATATTCCATGAGAACATGCAGGGAGATGGCTATACCACTCTCCTAGTGAGGGAAGCATGTACCCTCCTGTTCTCAGGGCATCTCTGTGCCATTCTGGACTCTCCTATTCTGGAGACACGACCATATGTTTGCTGCTTACCAGGTCTAAGCAATAACTTGCTCAAAAGAGCTCTAGGACTTTCCTGAATGATTAATGCAACACCAGGTAAGCTGCAGATCAATTTCCCAGGCTTCCTAGATAAGTGACTATCAGGTCTCAGGACCAGGCCTCAGTCTGCCTAAGGACTCTTCCTATAAGATCCCCATCTCATTCCTTACATTAGATAACTTCCAATCAGATTAAAGATTTAAATCTAAGAATATCAGCAATAAAAGTTATAATGTTTAAAAAAAAAAAGCTCTGAGAAAAGCATGAGTAACAACACATTTGAAAAATGGGCAAAGACTATGAAGATAATTCAAAGAGGGCAAAACACAATGGCAAATATAGCTATGAAAAGACACCATAATTCTCAATAAATATAAATGTATTTCCAAACTAAGAGGGAGAAAGAGAGAGTGAGAACTGGAGCACAAAATCGATTCAATGAAATCCTAGGGCACATACATGTTACCTACAAGACACGTGTTACCTGTCTGCTTTTGGTGCATTAACTCATACACATGGGTGCATCAGAAAACCAGCAGGGCTTAACCGTATGCTTATGTCAGGGCTTGCATGCTGATGAGTTGCACTGTGCAAATGTCTGCTGTCAGCTGTCAGCTATCACTGTTAACAGGTTGAACTCTGAATCAAGAAGCTAATTGTATTTAATTATATAATTTTGAGTTGCTCCAATTTAATTCTATAAAATGTATAGAACAATACAAAGGGTTACTGACAAGAAGAAGCAAGGGAAGAACATCTCTATGTATAACTGACTTATTTTAAAGTCCTAACCAAAACTGATGAGCCAAATGTGAGATCATCTTAAAACCTAGGTAGTGATGAACAAAATTCTAGGAATATCATAAGGATTTTTTTTTAAAGAATAAATAACGAAAGGACTGCACAAGCATAAAACATACAACCAGGTGAACAATGAAGGATAAAGAAAAGTAATAGCCACCATAAAATTATAAAATAACTTTCTTTTTAAATATATCTAATTAACAGTGCCACTCAAGACAGAATTTCTCACTAATCTATTTGATGCACCCTCTTTAAGGGAATACTGGACAGAAATGATTTGGTAGCACAATGGAAAGATTTCACATCAATTTTTTTCAGTTAGAGGCCTCTTACATAGTATGTGGTCCACTGTGGTCCCTGATCCCCAGTTAAGAGTACATGACTTTTACTTTTAAAAAACAGACCAACTTGAGGCATAAGTTCTCTTTATGCTGCAGAACCACCACTGTCTCAAATTCACTTTGCTTGCTTCCAACAAATTTTACACTAAGAAAATATTTATCACCTTCTATAAAAAGCTGATTTTTCACTTCAATTCCTTCTAGCATTAATCTATATGTATACGCATGTATATAACAATATACATAAATCTGGCATACTTTTTTTCCTTCCACAGACATTTGATAAACAAATGCCTATATGCGTATTTTTCTCTCTCTCTTAAAAAAACAATTTTATTTTTAGGATTTTTATTTAGGATAGTTTAAGATTTACAAAACCAATGAAGAGTCCCCATATTTATTCCACACACCCAGTTTCCACTATTATTAACATCTAACATTACTATGGTACAACTGTTCTAATTCAATCAACATTACTGTTAACTGCGGTCTATACTTTATTCAAGATTGCCTTGACTTTTAGGTAATGTCCTTTTTCTGTTCCAGGATTCCATCTAGAGTGTCACATTAAAGTTGTCATGGCTCCCTAGACTGTTCTTGGGTATGACAATTTCTCAAACTTTACTTCTTCTTGATGACCTTGACAAGTATGTGTTTTGTTTTATTTCGTTTTGTTTTAGGGCTTTCCTCATAGCTCAGCTGGTAAAGAATCTGCCTACAATGCAGGAGACCCTGGTTCAATTCCTGGGTCAGGAAGATCTGCTGGAGAAGGGATATGCTACCCACTCCAGTATTCTTGGGCTTCCCTTGTTGGCTCAGCTGGTAAAGAATCGCCTGCAATGTGGGAGACCTGGGTTCGATCCCTGGGTTGGGAAGACCTGCTGGAGAAGGGAAAAAGGGTACCCACTCCAGTACTCTGGCCTTGAGAATTCCATAGACTATATAGTCCATGGTATCGCAAAGAGTCGGACACAACTGAGTTTCTTTCACTTTCATGTGTTTTTAAAATGTGTTAGCTTTTAATGTAACCAATGTTGTAAATTTCCTTCAATAAAGTGCTATGTAATCTTTATTTGCCCAAATATTTATATCTTTATGTAGTCTGTAATCATAGTATTCATACATTTTATACTCTTCCCTTTACATTTCCTCTTAGAATGACCACTATTAAAAAGACAAGATATAACAAATGTCAGAGAGGATGTGAAAAATGGAACCCTTGTACACTGTTGGTGGGACTGTAAACTGGAACAGTAACTTATGGAAAATAGTACGGAGATTTCTCAAAAAATTAAGAATAGAATTACCATATGACTATACTATACTTACACTGACCAGGTTAATTTTACAGGAATCTGCTGCTGCTGCTGCTACTGCTGCTGCTAAGTCGCTTCAGTCGTGTCCAACTCTGTGCAACCCCATAGACAGCAGCCCACCAGGCTCCCCCGTCCCTGGGATTCTCCAGGCAAGAACACTGGAGTGGGTTGCCATTTCCTTCTCCAATGCATGAAAGCGAAAAGTAAAAGTGAAGTCGCTCAGTTGTGCCCGACTCCTAGCGACCGCTTGGACTGCAGCCTACTAGGCTCCTCCGTCCATGGGATTTTCCAGGCAAGAATACTGGAGGAATCTGATGGGTACTAAATTGTATCTTTTTTCATCTGCATTTCCCTGAAGCAAACTGAAAAAAATTTATCTAGAATGTCGATCCTGCTGAAAAGTCACCAAGTCAACCACTGGATGTAGCAATATAGATTTCCTGTTATTTTGACAAGGTAGGGGCACATACCAGACTACAACTGATTAAGGAAAAGATGAGGAAAGAAATGAGAACAGCAAGTACAGGCAAACCTTTTGAGTTTTGCTACAAGGAAGAGCAAAGAAGTAGGGCAGTAGGCAGAAAAGAAGTGGAATCAAAGGAAAACACAGTTTGGGTTTTCAGATTTTTTTAGGATGGGAGAAATGACTGCTAGTAGAAATGATCTGGTAGAATCAAAAACTGATTAGGTAGAAATATGAATAGAGAACTGCTGGAGACATGCCTTAAGTGGGCATGAGAGGATAGACATTATCATAAGCAAACATATGCAGGACTTCTATACCAAAAAACACAGAACACTGATGAAAGAAATCAAAGAACATCTAAATAAATAGGCAGACATACCATATTTACGGACTGGAAGACTAAAAACGGTTAAGATGTCAATTTCCCCCACACGGATAGATAAATTTAAGGAAAGTCCTATCAAAATCCCAGCAAGATGTTCTGTATGTATAGATAACACTATTCTATTAATAAAACTTGTAGGCAGGGCTTCCCAGGTGCTTCAGTGATAAAGTGGAGACTCAGGAGATGCAGGTTCTGAGTTGGGAAGATACCCTGGAGGAGGGAATGGCAACCCACTCTGGTATTCTTGCCAGGAAAATCCCATAGATAGAGGAGCCTGGCGGGCTACAGTCTATGGGGTCGCAGTAAGTCGGACAAAACTGAGCACATACACAAAATTTATATGAAAAGGTAGCTAAAATAATTTCAAAAATAAAAAACAGGAATTGTACAAAGAAGCAGTCTATTCAATTTAAGACCTAGTACATAGCTCCAACAATTAAGACTGTGTAGTACTACTTATTTAACTTATATGCAGAGTACATCATGAGAAACGCTGGGCTGGAAGAAACACAAGCTGGAATCAAGATTGCCGGGAGAAATATCAATAACCTCAGATATGCGGATGACACCACCCTTATGGCAGAAAGTGAAGAAGAACTAAAGAGCCTCTTGATGAAGGTGAAGGAGGAAAGTGAAAAAGTTGGCTTAAAGCTCAACGTTCAAAAAACTAAGATCATGGCATCTGGTCCCATCACTCCATGGGAAATAGATGGGGAAACAGTGGAAACAGTGTCAGACTTTACTTTTTTGGGCTCCAGAATCACTGCTGATGGTGACTGCAGCCATGAAATTAAAAGACGCTTACTCCTTGGAAGGAAGGTTATGGCCAACCTAGATAGCATGTTTAAAAGCAGAGACATTAATTTGCCAACAAAAGTCCGTCTAGTCAAGACTATGGTTTTTCCAGTGGTCATGTATGGATGTGAAAGTTGGACGGTGAAGAAAGCTGAGCGCCGCAGAATTGATGGTTTTGAACTGTGGTGTTGGAGAAGACTCTTGAGAGTTTCTTGGACTGCAAGGAGATCCAATCAATCCATCCTAAAAGAGATCAATCCTGGGTGTTCATTGGAAGGTCTGATGTTGAAGCTGAAGCTCCAATACTTTGGCCACCTCATGCGAAGGGTTGACTCATTGGAAAAGACCCTAATGCTGGGTAGGATTGGGGGCGGGAGGAGAAGGGGACGACAGAGGATGAGATGGTTGGATGGCATCACCGACTCGATGAACATGGGTTTGGGTAGACTCCGGGAGTTGGTGATGGACAGAGAGGCCTGGCGTGCTGCAATTCATGGGGTCGCAGAGAGTCGGACATGACTGAGCGACTGAACTGAACTGAACAGTACTGGGTGAGAGACTGATACATAGATCAATGATATAGAATCCAGAACCCAGAAATGAAAACATACAAATATGCTCTCCTGATTTCTGACAATAATATAAAAACAATTCAATGGAGGGATGATAAGCTTTTCAATAAATGGTGCTACAGCAGCTGGACATTTGGGGGGGGGTGTTCAACCTAATTTTCACATTTCATACAAAAAATAACTCAAAGTTGATCCTGAACTTAAACATAAATGTTACAACTAAAACCATAAACTGTTTAAACAAGAAAAAAAAACTCTTGGATCTACTGCTAGGCAAAGAGATCTTAAACTTGACATCAAAAGTACAATCCATAAAAAGAAAAATTTATAAACTGAAATTAATCAAAATTTAAATATATATATATATATGCTCTGAGAAAGACCCAGTTATGAGAATGAATAGACAAGCTACCCTGGAGGTTCAGATGGTAAAGGATGTGCCTGCAATGCAGGAGACCCGGCTTCGATCCCTGGGTCAGGAAGATCCCCTGAAGAAGAGACTGGCACCCCACTCCAGTGTTCTTGTCTGGAGAATCCCTGGTGGGCTACAGTCCATGGGGTCGCAAAGAGTCGGACACGACTGAGTGACTTCTACTTTCAAGTTTAATCAAAGTTTCACAAACAGGCTACAGGCTGAGAGAAAATATTTGCAAACCATAACAAAAGACTAGTGCCTAGTATATTAAAAACAAAAAAACAAACTTCTCAAAACTCAACAGTAAAACAATTTTTTTGAAAACTGGAAAAAGACACCGATACGGGCTGAACTGTGTCCCCCCAAATCCACCTGCTGAAGCCCTAACTGGTCAAGTTAAAATGACGTCATCAAAGTGGGCCCTAATCCAGTGACTGGCGTCCTTAGTCAGTTGCTCAGTCGTATTCAGCTCTTTGCTACACCATGGACTATAGGCTCCTCTGTCCATGATCCCATGGACACGCCAGGCTCCTCTGCCCATGGGATTCTCAAAGGAGGATACTGAAATGGGTCGTCATTTCCTACTCCAGGGGGAAAATCTGGACACGCCGACACCAGAGATACGCATACACACAGAAGCAGACAGGCTGAGGACACAGCAAGAGGGCTGCCATCTGCTAAGCGGAGTGACACCTCAGAAGAAACCACACCTGCCAACCTTGTTCTTGGATTCCTTGCTTCCACAACTAAATAAATGAGAAAATAAATTCCCATAATTTAAGACATCTCATATGTGATATTTTGTCATGGCGGCTCTAGCAAACTAACACAGACACAAAGAAACATTTAACCCAGGAAGATATAGATGGCAAATAAGCACATGAAAACAAAGTCAGCATCATTAGCTGTTAGGGAAATGTAAATCAATAACAGAATGACTTACCATCACATAGCTATTAAAATGGGCTAAAATTAAAAAGTGACAACATCAAATGCTGGAAAGGAGGCAGAGAGATCCGATTACTCATACACCACTGAGTTGGCTGGAATGTAAAACACAGCCATTCCAGAAAAACAGACTACAACTATCACATGGCCCAGTAACAGTACTCTTAGGCATTTATCCTAGAGGAATGAAAAACTTATGTTTACACAGGACCTTAACACAAACAGTTAAAGCAGCTTTACTTATAATAACCCCAAACTGGAAACAATGCGGATGTATATCCACATAGTACCCAGTAATAAGAAGGAATGAACTACTGATATATGCTAAAACCTGGATGAATCTCCAAACTGTTATGCTAAATCAAAAAAGCCAGTCTCACAAGGATACACACATGATTTCATTTAAAAAACATTCTTAAAATTACAAAATTATAGTAATGGGAGAATAGATTGGTATGGGTATACAAAGGCAACATGAAAGATCTTTGTGGTGATAAAAATATCCTGTAACTTCACTGATTCAATATCAATCTCTTGGATGCGGTATTATAATTTTGCAAGGTGTTACCATTGGCTCAGAGGTTAAAGCATCTGCCTCCAACGCGGGAGACCCAGGTTCGATCCCTGGGTTGGGAAGATCCCCTGGAGAAGGAAATGGCAACCCACTCCAGTATTCTTGTCTGGAGAATCCCATGGACGGAGGAGCCTGGCAGGCTACAGTCCATGGGGTCGCAAAGAGTCGGACATGACTGAGCAACTTCACTTTCACTTTCACCATTTGAAAAACCTGGATAAAAGGGTACACTGGATCTCTCTGCATTTTTTCTTGCAATGACATGTGAATATATAATTATGTCCATATAAAGATTTTTTAATTCAAAGAAAATCATTAACTTAAAACATTTAAAATGTGTAATTTATAAATACAATATGCCTCAACAAAAATAGCTATGTGGTAAAAAAAAAAATAGCTTTAAAAGATATAAATTAAAACAAAAACAAAAACTATACAGAGCAGTGTTGTCCCATAGAACTTTCTGCAATTACTGATATATTCTATATTTCTGTGCTATCTATAACAGTAGTCACTAGCCACACGTGGCTAATAAAACACTGAAAATGTGACTAATATAACTGAAAAGCTCAAATTTTTATTTTACTCATTTCAATCAGTTTAAATAGCCACAAGCCATTGGTGCCTACCAGACTGGATAAGGGAGATCTAGACATTATAAAGAACGGGAAAGATCATTATATGCTAAGATGAAACTATGGCAAAAGTGTATTCAGAAAAAGCGTAAATTTTATAACACTGTATGATACCAATAGGGTTTTCCAGGTAGTGCAGTGGTAAAGAATCCATCTGCCGATGCAGGAGATGTAACAGTCATGGGTACAGAGTCAGGAAGATCCCCTGGAGAAAGAAATGGCAACCCACTTCAGTATTCTTGCCTGGGAAATCCTATATCAAAGGAGCCAGATGGGCTACAGTCCATGGGGTTGCAGAGTTGGACTCCACTTAGCAACTAAACAACAACATTCAATTATCCTCAGGAAAAAGGAGACAAGTAAGGAAAAAACAAGTATTATATCAAGTGTTAAATCGAAAGCAAAACTTCCTTAGAAAATAATGTCTACATTTTATTCATGATTATAAAAATTAGAGAATTATGAATGAAGATTAATGCATATTTATAATTACAGTGCTTCCCCGATATGGGGCTTCTCTGATAGCTCAGACGGTAAAGCGTCTGCCTACAATGTGGGAGAGCTGGGTTCAATCCCTGGGTTCGGAAGATCCCCTGGAAAAGGAAATGGCAACCCACTCCAGTATTCATGCCTGGAAAAATCCCATGGACCAAGGAGCCTGGTGGGCTACGGTCCATGGGGTCGTAAAGAGTTGGACACGACCGAGCAACTTCAGTTTACTTTCACTCACAAAATTACAGTGAAGGAGATAAAATCTCCAAGGTAGAAACAGATTCAACAACGGTGAACAATTCTCTCTCTCATAATCTTGAACAGCAGAAAGAAAGGGAAGACTGTAAAACAAATAACAGCTAACTCTGTGCCAACTGCTATTCTAAACTTTACTTAGAGGTAGGATTCCTCAGAATCAAAGATGCTGTTGACTGTAAGATGCACACTGTTGTTCGTTGTTCAGTCGTTAAATCATGTCTGACTCTGTCACCCAATGGACTGCAACATACCAGGCTGCCCTGTGCTTCACCATCTCCCAGACTTTGCTCAAACTCATGTCCACTGAGTTGATGATGCCATCCAACCATCTCAATTCTCTGTTACCCCCTTCTCCTCCTGCCCTCAATCTTTCCTAGTATCAGGGTCTTTTCCAATGGGTTGGCTATTCGATCAGGGGGCCAAAGTATTGGAGCTTCAGTTTCAGCATCAGTCCTTCCAATGAATATTCAGAGTTGATTTCCTTTAGGATTGACTGGTTTGATCTCC
This sequence comes from Giraffa tippelskirchi, assembly GCF_054371585.1. Taxonomy (NCBI): domain Eukaryota; kingdom Metazoa; phylum Chordata; class Mammalia; order Artiodactyla; family Giraffidae; genus Giraffa; species Giraffa tippelskirchi. Next base: position 108,813,655 of record NC_137278.1, on the reverse strand, counting down.
TTGCTGTCCAAGGGACTCTCAAGAGTCTTCTCCAACACCACAGTTCAAAAGCATCAATTCTTCGGTGCTCAGCTTTCTCTATAGTCCAACTCTCATATCTGTACATGACTACTGGAAAAACCACAGCTTTGACTACACAGACCTTTGTCGGCAAAGTAATGTCTCTGCTTTTTAATACACTGTCTAGTTTTGTCATAGTTTTTCTCCCAAGAAGCAAGCGTCTTAACATCATAGATGTGGTCACCATTCGCAGTGATTTTGGAGACCAAGAAAATAATATCTACCACTGTTTCCATTGTTTCCCCATTTATTTGCCATGAAGTGACGGCACCAGATGCCATGATCTTAAGTCTCTGAATGCTGAATTTTAAGCCAGCTTTTTCACTCTCCTCTTTCACCTTCATCAAGAAGCTCTTTAATCCCTCTTTGTTTTTTTCCCATTAGGGTAGCATTATCTGTATATCTGAGGTTGATATTTCTCCCAACAATCCTGATTCCAAGTTGTGATGCACACACAAGATGCACATGGTACTGTAGTATTTCATACTGAAAAAAAATCCATGTGTAATTGGATCCCATGTGTTCAAGGATCAACTGTACATGACATTATGATAAAGAGATAACTATGGAAACAGCAAAAAGATCAGAGGTTGCCAGAGTTAGCAGAGAAGGAGGGATGAGCAGGTAGAACACAGAGCATTTTTAGGGTAATGGAACTCTTCTGTATGATACTGTAATAGTAGATACATGTCATTATTCATTTGTCAAAACTCATATTAAAACCCAAAGGAGAATCCGAAGTAAAGTACAGATTTTGGATGATAATAATGTGTCAATGCAGGTTCACTGACTGTAACAAACATGCCAGCTCCAGTGCAAGTTGTTGACACCTGGTATATGGGAATTCTCTGTACTTTCTGCTCAATGTTGCTGCAAATCTCAAACTATTCTAAAAATTAATCTATTAAAAATATTTTTTATAATATCGAGGACATTTGCCATCACAGCCAGCTATTCAATCAAGTCTGTATCATCACTATCACACGCTGCTACACAATACTAAAGGGGCAACTGGATTTAAGCAGCTTGAACCTGAATTCAAATTCAGTTCTGCTACTTACCACCAAGTTACCCTCTCTATGTCTCAATCCTCTTCTTTGTAAAAGATGTATTTAAAAAGGTGTGGGAATTAAATGAATGAACATATATGCAAAACTGCTTAGGACAGTGGCTAGCTCATACTTATAATTTGATAACTGCTAGCAATTACATTTGTGATTATCAGAAGACTGAGGAAATAACATGAAAAGCACACAATACAATGTCTTATACCTTAAATCTCAAATTAGCATCCTTCTTCCTTCTTGTGCAAAAAAAGAAAAACAAGTAATAAAACTTTTCCCACATATCAAGTGTGTATCAGAGAGGGGAGGATAAAGTATGGGACTGTTTATAGTATCACCTCTGAAAGTTTTTCAGAACATACATACCACAAACCCAAATACTAAATTAGAAACTTTGAAATGTGTATATGGAAGCATGTGTATTCTAACAAAGTCCTCCATAAGGTTCTAATACACATTCTTATTTTACCCAAACCATCTCCCAAGCTGATGGGAGATGAAGTTATTGCATACCAGCAGTGAATGGGATTTAATGCACTGGAATATATATTTTAACATAAATTTCTTGGAGTTCTTACATATTATCTAGATTGGGGCTGGCAAATAGAGCCTATAATTCAAATCTGGCCCAGCACCTAATTTTATATATAAAGTTTTATTGAAACTCAGCACACTCATTCATTCCCATATTGCCTACAACTGCTTCCATACAGGCACCACTGAGCTGAGTCACTGCTACAGAGACTACGTGTAGTCTCCACAAACTTGAAAATACTTTCTATCTGGCCTTTACAGAGAAAGTTTCCCAACGTAGTCTGGATTATTCATGCAGAATGCTATTCAGTAACTCAACTAGAACATTTACTGTTAACAAGGAGTGCAACGTAATTAGAGTCCCAAAGTACGTAAAAAACTAGAAGACTGGAACAAAGCAAATAAACAGTTCTTCACATTAAGAGTACAGAGCACAGAAACAGTTTCCCTGGAGCATTCCTTCTTTAAGGAAACTGTTCCTCCTCCAATTCCAAGCAAGAAATCTTGGCCAAGTTTAGGCTCTCTCCCATGGTCACAGGAGTGGGCACATAAACTAAATCAGGACAACCTGATTCCATTTTCCAGTGTAGAATGAGGAAAGACATGCAGTTCCTCTCTAATGGTTAGTTGAGATTTTAGATCTAATGCTGGGATCCATGTCCCTACTGTAGAGAATACACAAGCTACTCTGCATAAGAAGAAAATGAAGCTGAAAGGCAGAGGTGAGCCGAGAGAGATTGTCTTGGTGACATTCTCGGCTCAGGTTCCAGTTATCCTTGAGCCCAGCTGCACCCCTGGCATCCCAAGTGTGGGCTATGTGAACGAGTAAATTCCCTTTTTTCCCAAGTAGATTTTTAAAAGGCTGGTGACATTTGCAGTCCAAGGATTCTAACTAACACGACAAGCAACTTCTTTAGTCACAGAACGGTTTGTTCATTCAATCATTCATTCCTCCATTCATTTATTTTAACGAGAATGAGAATAGTTCTGGTCACCAATTTTGTTCATCCTTCATTAAATCTTTCATAAATTAATAGATGTTCATAATTAGAAAGTTATTCTAAGAACTGAACTAGGGTACAGTAACTTCTCAATCATTAGTTATTATTTCTCAGTTGATTCTTCTTAGTATAAAACAACTGAGGAAAAAAACATAAGTTATCTGACATATATACAAAAAAACTCTTCAGCTTTACTTAGCCCTACTGCTTCCATCTCCTCAACAATAATTGTCAATAATCAGAAAGATGAGCCTAACACACTATAATCTTCTGATTTATCAAAGAAAGATTCTATCATATTTAATATGTATTAACCCTAGAAAGTCAAAGTAATTCATTTGGCAAATCTTCAACAGCTGAGACAAAAACAAAAAATATTTTGTTAACCCTCTATAATTCATAAAATTAAGTTTTTCGTAATATCTCACAGAAAGCTCAAGTTTCACTCTACTTTCAAATTAGCTGCCTACAGCTCTATTTTAAGGAGAATTTAACAGAAGATATCATCCTACAAATGTATAATTATTGCACTGGGTGAGAATTTTACCTGCATATTTTGTAAATACAATGCTGCCATGAATCAATTTTTTAAATTCCACAGTTTAAACTATTTGATATTTTATTCTTAAATTACCTATCTGTAATAGAATCTAATCATAAAACAATATTAGAAATAGATGATGCTTTGAAAGAGAATTTCACATAACCTTGATATTGAAATAACATCTTTTAGGATTACGTGCCTGTTGGGAGTTCTGTTAAAAGCATACTACATCAAGACACCTTCACTGACTAACCGACCCTAAGACACCCTTAAAGATACTCTCTAGAGGAAAGGAGGTCCACAAAGCATTTAAAAATTTTAACAAAATACACACACACCAGTGCACATGCACACATGCACCTTCATCTATCCAGAGGGACCTAAAGGCCACCAATTCATCTTTTGTTATTTTATAATGACTTATTCTGTGGCCTATCAAAGCATGAAGACCATACTTAGCTTTTCAATAAACACTCCTAGATCAAAGCACACATCTTTTAGAAAACTGTTGTTGTTTGGCCACTAAGTCATGTCCTGCTCTTTGTGACCCCATGGACTGTAGCCCACCATGCCCTAGGGTCCATGGGATTTCCCAGCAAGAATACTGGAGTGGGCTGCCATTTCCTTTTACAGGGGATCTTCCCAACCCAGGGATTGAAGCCCATGTCTCCTGCTTGGCAGGCGGATTCTTTACCATTGAGCCACCTGGGAAGCCCTTGGTGTTGGTTTAGTTGCTAGGTCATGTCCAACTCTTTGCAAGCCCATGGACTGTAGCCTGCCAGGCACCTCTGTCCATGGGATTCTCCAGGCAAGAATACTGGAGTGGGTAGCCATTTCCTTCTCCAGGGGATCTTCCCAACCCAGGGATCAAACTCAGGACCCCTGTATTGCAGGCAGATTCTTTACCAACTGAGCTACGAGAGAATGGATTTCCCCTTAAGAAAATTAAATAGTGCAAAAAAACATTTTTAATAAAAAGCTGTCTGCCCATCCTCTCTCTTCAAACCCCAGACAACCAATTTTCATTATCTTAGCTACTTAGTCAGTTGTCTCAATATATAATGTATGTATACTACTCTTGCCTGAGATATTACTAACTTATCACAACATTAACAGCTAACATGCATTGTGTTACTAAGTGCCAGACACAGAACTTTATATATGTTTTCTCATTTAATCTTCACAACAGCTTCATGATGTAGGGGCTATTATATCCCCATTTTAGTTTGGGAAACTGGAACACAGTACTCTGGAACTTGCCCAGAGTCACATGGGTAGTAAGTGGAAAACTAGGATTTGAGATGAAGCACTTGCAACCTATACACTCCTATATTTACCTACTGAACAGTCCACTCTCAATAAAAAAATTTGGGATAAGTCTCACAAATTAAATAAAAACAGTGATCAAAACAGTAAGAAGGCACTTCTCACAATCAAATGTAATTTTTTTGTTCTACAGATCAGTAAGTTTCAATTTTGGCTTTGCCACAGTCCATGAGGTCACCAATTAGTTGCATTTTCATTTTATATATATTGACTCAGTGGTTACTATGCTTAAGGTATAGTATTTTTAAATCTAAATTACAAGTATATGGCCTATAGCTGGATTTTTGCTGAATAAAGAAAGGGATCAGATCCTAAAGACTGACAGAAGACCTGTCTGGAGAGAAAGAGTGTGCCAGTAACCTATTAAAAAAGAAAAGCAATTTTCAGTACTTCAGTTTAATACTCTAAACAAAGAAAAAATGAGACATGAATATACACAAATGTAATGTGAAGCAAAAATAGTTAGCATTAAAAAAACTGACACACCAGAGAAAAGGCAGTAACAGAAGTTTTGAAATTGAGAAAAAAAAAAAAGGAAGCAATCAAGAGATGAAAGTTCTACATAATCTAGGCAATCCAGTTCAAAGCTCTAAGTCAGCTCTTGCTGAAACAGAGAGCCCTTATAATAATACTCTGACTGAAGGGAGTATCATGGCCTCATTTTATGAAAGAGCAGAGATGGCTTACTGAGGATGTACTAGCAAGTGAAATGGGAGGCTGGTGACAGACAGCAAGTCAGCTGGATCTAGAGACCAACATATGGTATCTATCTCTCCGCTTAAATTTTACCTCTAATCATTCTAGATAACGGGAATCCAAACTTACTAACTGGCTACACTTCTCCTTTCAGCACTTAGTTGGTTTCGGCTATCTTCCCAACTAGGTCATTAACTTCTGGACAGCAGAAGCTATTTATTCCATTTTCACCCATAAAACCTAGCACAGTGCTATGCATCTAGCAGAGAGGTGATCAAGCCTATCAATCTTGAAAAATCACAACATACATCAGAACATTAAAGTTTGACGAAACCTGAAGACAGCCTCTAGTCTAGCCTCTTTATCTTAAAAGCAAAGAAACAAAGTATAGTTTAAATGTCCACTAGCCTAAAGCAGAAGAGCTGGGATTAACACCCTAATCCCCTGATAATCAGTTTATCCAAATAGCCTCTACTTTTTCCATTAAAATAAAAGTCTATCTCATCAGAAAACAAAAGTCAACAGCATCAGTACTCGCTATACATCAGGGCCCTTTAGATTTGGTTGGCAGTCTATGTGCCTAGATCGTGATGACTGCTTTACAAACGTTATTCTACTTAATACTCACAAGGACTCTAAGAGGTAGGTACTATTAACCTAATTTCACAAAAGCGTAAAATGTAATTTGACCAGATGATAGTAAGAGGCAGAATCTAGATTTTCCATTTGTCACTAGTCTTGGCTCTTAACCAGTATCCTATACTGTTTCACATTGACTTTATCACGAATATCCTGAAGTCTCAAGATAAACAAATAATTAAATGACCTACTAAGTGAGTGGATTATTTAATTAACTAAAAAGTAAGGTTCTCTCACAGCAAATACTTCTAAAAAGGAGGGTTCATTGTTCATCTAGTTACATAATCCCTTAAGAAAGGTTTTAACAGTGAGCAGCCTGCATACTAACAGATTTAAGGAATAGATAATGTCTTTATCTCACAAATGATCTGTTCTACAAATAGTGAGAAACAATTTTTGTGACACAGTGCTAAATTTGAACATAAAAAGTAAAATAAACTTGTTCCTGCAAGATCCTATTCCATTAAATTAAAATCCAAACAAGTTTCTAAACCATTTATCAAAATCAAAATAAATGTATAACACCACTCTCCTTCTGGTTGGAGAAAGGAGAAACATTAGCTGAGCACCTACAATGTGCCAGTTCTTAAAGCTCAACGAAGTTTCACCTGATCCCTTAAAGCCAAGTGAACTAGGCAGCATTTCCATTTTCTGATAAACAAATTGAGGCTTTAAGAGGTTAAGAACCTGCCTCAGGTCACTTGGCCAATTACTACAAATCCAGAACTGGAACCCGAGTTTGTCTAGCCTAAAGTCTATGTTCTCTCCAAAAGCAAGTTAAGAGTACTATTATTTTATTTGCTCACCAAAGCAAACAAAGGTTTGCTCAGTTTCTTTCCAAGGAAGAATGAAGACACTGCTTATTTTAACAACAAAAAAGGATACATTATCTCACTTAATCCTTATTATAGCTTATTGAAATTATTACTTCACCCCATTACTAAAAATCATGAAGCTAAAACTCAGAGAAGTAGCTTGCCCAAGAACACACACAGAATTTTCCCAGGTCTGTTGTTTAGTCCCTAAGTCATGTTCGACTCTTTATAACCCCATGAACAGCAGCATGCCAAACTTCCCTGTCCTTCACTATCTCCCAGAGTTTGCTCAGACTCATGTCCACGGAGTGGGTGATACCATTCAACCACCTCATCCTCTGTCGCCCCGTTCTTTTGCCTTCAATCTTTCCCAGCATCAGGGTCTTTTCCATTGTGTCGGCTCTTCGCATAACAGCTGTGAACGCAAAACTAACCAAAGGAAAAATGCCGAAAGACCATAGCTCTGGTATTAACAGTTATGAGCTTAAGACTCAAAATATCTAAACTAAGTGAACCCTATGTTTGTCAAGTAAAAAGGAATGGTAGCTACCATGTATTTCAACGTTCACTTTCACTGATGAGGAAGTTGATTTTCTAGTTAAGAGCCTATTAAATGGTAACCTGAAGCCTGGTCTCTGAATTTCAAGCCTATAGGCCATTCCATTACACCAAGCAACCTCTGGATTTGTTGCCTGTTGAAATTATTCCTAAAATACCAAACAATGAACTGCCTCACAAAGCAAAAGTTTATGAAGAGAGAAGACTTATGTTAAAATACACAGAATCAATATCTATGTATTTAAAAATACTTTCACAGGAATCAATCAGTTCAGTCGCTCAGTTGTGTCCGACTCTTTGCGATCCCATGAATCGCAGCACGCCAGGCCTCCCTGTCCATCACCAACTTCCGGAGTTTACCCAAACTCATGTCCATCGAGTCAGTGATGCCACCCAGCCATCTCACCCTCTGTTGTCCCCTTCTCCTCCTGCCCCCCAATCCTTCTCGGCATCAGGGTCTTTGCCAATGAGCCAACTCTTCGCATGAGGTGGCCAAAGTATTGGAGTTTCAGCTTCAAAATCAGTCTTTCCAATGAACACCCAGGGCTGATCTCCTTTAGGATGGACTGGTTGGATCTCCTTACAGTCCAAGGGACTCTCAAGAGTCTTCTCCAACACCACAGTTCAAAAGCATCAATTCTTCGGTGCTCAGCTTTATAGTCCAACTCTCACATCCGTACATGACCACTGGAAAAACCACAGCCTTGACTAGGCGAACCTTTGTTGGCAAAGTAATGTCTCTGCTTTTTAACATGCTACCTAGGTTGGTCATAACTTTCCTTCCAAGGAGTAAATGTCTTTTAATTTCATGGCTGCAATCACCATCTGCAGTGATTTTGGAGCCCAAAAAAATAAAGTCTGACACTGTTTCCCCATCTATTTCCCATGAAGTGATGGTACCAGATGCCATGATCTCAGGTTTCTGAATGTTGAGCTTTAAGCCAACTCTGTCACTCTCCTCTTTCACTTTCATCAAGAGGCTTTTTAGTTCCTCTTCACTTTCTGCCATAAGGATGGTGTCATCACCAATCTGATCACATGGACCACAGCCTTGTCTAATTCACAGGAATAGGTGATTAGAAATATTCCTTAGCAACATTTTCAGTGCATCTTCTGAAAACTTCATCTATTTCTTGATATAGTTTTAGGGCCTGAAGCATGAACTAAGAGATGTCTCCTATGCCAATTCTGAGAATTTTTTTTTTTACCATTTGGTCAAAAAAGAACGTTTAGTTTTATTGTACAGCTCTGTCTGTTAGAAATGCAGAGTAGCCTTTTCACTGAGAGTACGCCTAAGGAACTGTCCCACTGTGTTTGATAACTCAAAGTGACAAATGAGAAGGTGACAAGTATTAGTATATAACATGGGTAAGTGCTTGTATTTATATTTTACTAAGTAATACAAGCATGCTATGGGCTTCCCTCCTGGCTCAGTGGTAAAGAATCCACCTGCCAATGCAGGAGAGGTGGGTCCGATCTCTGGGTGGGGAAGATCCCCTTGAGAAGGGAATGGCAACCCACTCCAGTATTCTTGCCTGGAGAATCCCATGGTCAGAGGAGCCTGGCGGTCCACAGTACAAGGGGTTGCAAAACAGTTATTAACCCCTAAACAACAAACAATAAACATGGTATAATCTCAACTGCAGAAATAAACAGAATCATTCTAATGCATGATAACCTGGTAGAGACTTCCATGTTTGTTCACCCTACTACAACACAGAGACTGTCTTCATCCCTTAAGCTCATAAAAACTATACGAGTTTTTCAGGAAGCTTTGCTGCTGCCCTCTGCACATCACTGTGTACCATTTAAAACCGGAATGCATCAAGAATCGCTTCCAGGCCTGAATGAGCACTATCTCAGCTATAAACTAAGAAGTGAACACGTACAGAATACTCCTGATCCTGGAGCGGAGCAGTGTTTACTTACAGGGAAGATACTCATGTGATGGGAAAACGTGTTGCACTGTCCTCTTCTGGCTCCTGCCCCCCGAAAAAACAAGATACTTTGACAAGCTACCGTGAGAGTGGGTCTATTCCCAAAAGTTTTGACCTCTCTTTTTAAAAGCTTAAGGATAAACGCTATTTTAAAATACGGACATCGGACACAAGGTGCCCGGAGGTGCTGCCTATGGCATAACAGGAAGGGCATCACTTTGGCCAAAAAACTGTGTTGGTACCCTACACACCTCCAGAGAGCCAAACGGGGAGAACAGATACGGTCGTTCACTCTTGTGAAGGGAAAGTGAAGAAATCAAGACCAGACGCGCTTCCTTCTCCCCCCACCCCCGCGGGGAGGCTTGAGCAGGACTAGGAGCCCACGGTGCGGTTCCAAGCAGTACCAGGCCCCCGTGTCCACCGTACCGGCGAGCAGCCGACCGTCCTCCAGGCACAGCCAGGGACGGCGTCCCAGAGCCCGCCCCGGCCGGGCCCGCCCCGCTCTCTCCTCCCCCGTTATCCGCTCCCAGCCCGCTCGGGCCTGGATCTGCCGGCCCGCCCTCCCCAACTTCGGCACGTTCCACTCCCCCGCACACGCAGGCAGCCGCCCTCCCGCGAGTCCGGGGGCGGAGGGCCGGGGGCACCGCGGGGCGAGGCCTGCGCTCGGAGCCGCTCCTCACCTCTGGATGGAGAAGGGGCACGCAGCCCGCTTCGCTCTCGTACTCATCCGGGCCGTCCGCCATCTTGGTGTTAAATCCCTCCTCCCGCTGCATGCCGGGAGAAAGCGTTTCACCCTCGCGGGGCGCGGGCGAGGCGGAGGGCGAGCGCGAGGGCGAGCGCGAGCCCCGCCAGAGGCGACGCGGTCGCCGCCTCCTCCTCCCCTCCCCCCGCGCCGCCCCCTTCGCCCCCTCCCCCTCGGGGCGCGCGGGTCCCTGCGCGCGTGCGCGCGTGGCGGGAGCGCGCTCTGCTGCACTGCGCCGGGGCCGGCGGGCCTGAGGCTGCGGGCGTGGGCGTCGCCGCGCGGGGGCGAGCCCTGGCCTCGGGCCGCTGTGCGCCTCCGGCTGCCTCGGGGATTCGGCCACCCCGCGAGCCAGTGACCCGGTCCTTCGCGTGGGAAGCCTTGCGGCGGCGCAGCCACAGGGGCAGGGCTCCGGGGCCGCGCAGCTGGGACTCGGGATCCCTGGCAGTGGGGACAGCCCACGCCAGCAAATCCCACTGTCCCGATCCGAGACCCCCGGGACCCGTCCTCAGCGACCTGGGGTGGAGCCATCACCCCGCTCCAGGTGCTAGCTTTGGGACGCTCAGGCATGAATCCAGATGTGCATCGCTCCTGGAAGAAGAAAGACGCACCCCTTCCTCCGCCCTCAAAAAGATCGTCCCGCAGTGTATGCCTCCGGGGGGACACCCTGGAAAACACGGATAAAGCTTGGGATTTCTTCATGAAGAAGCCTTTTTAAAATGACCCAAACTGCCCTCACTGGTCTTGAATTAAGAATAACCAGTTTAAAATGAACGCCCTCAAAACCCGCACGCCCCCATCTGCTACATTTTAATGTAATCCAGGAATTCAGAACTGAAGTTATTTAAACTGAATTCGCCGAAATGCGAACCAGAGAAAATGATTAAAGACATTTTAAAACGGATATTAGGGCTCCATGGCGGGTAGCGGGGATTGGGTTTTAGAAATGTGCTGATGGCACTGTTATAGAAAGTATTTATTTATTTATTAGCTATTAAAAATCGAAAATCTAAACTGCTCAGAGAACGATTTAGCAAGAAGCATTATTTCGTAGGGACCCTGATACTAACCTGTCTCGTGTTAAAGCCAAATCAGGAAGAAGCCTGCAATCCGACAGTATCAGATTTATTTGTAATCAGGAGGGAGGACACTCCAGAGGAAGCTTGGATACCGCTCAGAAAGGTAGGAGAAAGCATCTTCTGTAAGGTTTAGGTTCCCGCCAGAGGAGGTCTGTAGGGTCTGGGTGAGCGGGGATCGGTTCTGGATTGGACGCTGTTTCTGAGGCGGGATTTGGAAAAGAGGGGTAACCGGGGATTGGATGCTGTCAGTGGGAGAGGGCGGTTCAGTAATTGGGTAGCCTAGTAATAAAGGAAAAAAGCAAAGTGTGCTGGGTATCATTGGCAAGAGAGAAGTACTGCTCAGAGCAGGGTGAATATGGCATTTTACAGACGCTGCATGGCTGGGGGAAAAAAATAGCATTTCTGTTAACTTTGTGGCTGGTTTTATCAGCGTCTGTTCTCCCAGCACAGTTGCTTTTTCTCATTTTGGTCTGAGCTGATTTTCATTCTTTTGGTCCTGGCCCAAACCAAGAATTTTGGTTTTGACTCCTACACCCATTATGCAGAATTAAACAGAATTAGGGTTCTGCTTTTGGTGCTCCAAACTGCTTTCAGACACATTTTAACATGGACAGAAATAATTTTCGCTACAACAATTCAGTTTTCATCTTGTCCCATGGTATAGATAAGATCGAATTAGAGAACTAAAGGAAGTATGTGGAATTTGACATGTGTTTAACTTGGGAATGAGGTGTGGTTACTGACCAGAGTCCTTGGACCCTTTAATCAATAGAAATTGATAAAAGGCCAGGCTTCAGGCAAAGCTTTATTGGGACCCACAGCAGGAGGAAGTGAATTCAAGTAACAAGTGCCCTTGCTTGCTTTCCTGGGAAGTCAGGCTGGTTCCTTAAATGGATTGAGTGTTGGGCTGATGGGTGGGATGGGCTGGGGGTTGGGGGATTTAGGTGGCCTGCTCACCCCCTTGGTGGTACTGTGTGTAGGGATTATACGAAATACTCTGCTCCCCACATCACCAAAACGGCAGTTGGTTTATGGCCTGTTTGTCTTATTTTTGACAATTGCCCTAGCTGCACATGTAGTTAATTTTAGTCCCTTATAGTTTCTCTGTATTCTGCTGCTCCAGGAGACTTGTCCAGGTACAAATGCATTAGTCTGATAGAGAGTCCCAGGTCCCAGTTTACCTCAGTGCTAATGGTGTTCTGATTCACTATGCTGGACCCCTGCCAGGTTTCCTGCTCAGGAGGATATTAAAAGAGTAAACTTATAAGAGGGCTTCCCTGGTGGCTCATTCGGTAAAGAATCTGCCTGCAACACAGGAGATGTGAGTTCAATCCCTGGATCTAGAAGATCCCCTGGAGGAGGAAATGACAACCCACTCCAGTATTCTTGCCTGGGGAATTCCATGGACAGAGGAGCCTGGTGAGCTACAGTCCATGGGGTCCCAAAAAGTCAGACACAACTGAACAACTAACACAAACACACACATATGAGGACTTTCATAAGGACAGTCTGGATGTGTGGTAACTTAGAGGCCTAGACTGTGACCGGGCTGCTTTTATAATGCTCCCTGGCAGTGCTGCCCCTGACCTTTTCCCCAAGCTCCTGGTCCATCACTGCAGGGATATATCCTGACTAGTTTATGTCCCCTAAGGTATCAGATCAGGCTTCCAGGGTGGCTCAGCTGTAAAGAATCCGCCTGTAATGCAGGAGCCGCAGGAGATGCGGGTTCGATCCCTGGATAGCAAAGATCCTTTGGAGGAGGGCATGGTAACCCACTCCAGTATTCTTGCCTGGAGAATCCAGGACAAGAGGACAGAGGAGCTCAGCAGGCTCCAGTCCATAGGGTCACCAAAGAGTCAGACACAACTGAAGCAACTTAGCACACATGCATGCACGCTTGCAAGGTATTAGGTCAGCAACCAGGGGCTCCTCTCTCATTGACTTATTTATACCTAAGAATCTAACTGAGAGTTGGAGATTGAACTAAAGTTGGTTCACTGATTTATATTATTTAGGAAACATTCTTCTATCCAGATTTCCCAGGCTAGTCAGACCACCTGGGTTGGAATCCTGTTTCTGTCATCCTTACTTTCTTTCCTACATATCTGAGTCCAGTTTCATTTCTACTCTTAGTTTCTGTTTGAGGACAGAGTGTTTCTTCTGTTTACTTTGCCTTTCCTTAAGGAAATGGTGGTGGAGACAAAAGCCCTGTTGAGGCGAGATACAGCCTGCGTGAGAAAACCCGGGTTACGTTCACTTTGCTGAAAGTTTATTCTAGCTCATATCTCCTATCTCTTTCCCATAAGGAAATGCCCTGAGACTTCAGATTGTCTCCCCATCTTAGTGAAAGCCCTGGAACTTTCACTTTCATTGTAAACCTCAGCTCCATGTTTCACTTTCTCTACCTCACCACTTTCTTGGAGCTATTTCTAGTAATGTACAGTGACAAGATGAAACACGCAACCAAACTAGGTTGGTTTCTCTTCCAATTAGTGTGAATCTCAGATATTTGCTATCTTTATCAGTATAGCTTGAGTTAGGTAGGTGAATAAAAGGGCACAGTTAAGAAGTAAATGCATTCATTCTTCTCTGCTTTGTTTTAGAATATTATGCTCCTTTGTGTCCCTGTCTATTTTTTATTTCTCTCTCTTTTTTTAACTTTAGGATATGCCACTTTCATTTTTTGATTGCTCAATTAGTGAATTTTCTAGACCTTTTTTTTTTTAACAGGTATTAAGGGAGAAAATCTGTAGTGCAGTTTTGTTTTGTTTTTTTTTAAATTAACGTCTTTTTTTATTTTGATTTATCTTACATGATATAAAGAGAACAGTTGGATTTGTAGTGCAGTTTTAACTGACCATCTGGACATTTCAAAAATCCCCCACAGCTGAAAGTTTTCCTCCATTCTCACTCAGTTTTTGATCTGCTAATATAATCAGGTACTCGAGAGCAGGGGTCCCCAATCTCTAATCTAATGCCTGATGATCTGAGGTGGAGCTGATGTAATAACAACAGAAGTAAAGTGCACAAAAAATGTAATGTGCTTGAATCATCCCCCCTACCCCAGTTGGAGGAAAAATTGTCTACCATGAATCTGGACCCTGATGCCAAAAAGATTGGGAGCCACTGTTCTAGAGACTGGTCTCAAATTTCTGAAACTGAGAGTTCCCTGACACCTCCACCCCTCATTGGTAAGTTTGGGTTCTTTCTATGATTGGTTACCTCATTCATTGCAAGACTTTTTTCCTAATTTCATCCCCTGAGATTGATCTCAAATTCAACTTTTGGGATACTTGCCGTTAGATTAGTCCATTATGAGAAGACAGTGGGAACTACAGATTTCCAAACATACATACACACAATTTTGCATAAATATTAGAGAGTTCAGGACTTTCTCAGCATAGTTCATGGATCCTAGGTTGGAAAAAAAAAAAAAACCCTGATTGTGATAAATGATGATTCTAGTTCTTGACTAATAACTTAAACCTTTAAAGGACTTTGAGAAGTCATCTAGTTTATCCTAAGTTAAAATAAAATTAAAATAATTCTCAGTAAGTATATGGGCTTCCTTGGCAGCTCAGCAGTAGAGAACCTGCCTGCCAATGCAGGAGACACAAGTTCCATTCCTGGGCTGGGAAGATCCCCTACAGTAGGAAATGTTAACCAGCTGTTGACTTTTTTTGTGATTATACATACAGATCAAGTAACACCCTAGTGGATGCTCGTTTGCTTTGAGACTCACTCTGGTCTATTAGTCATTATTACGGAGCTCTGTGGGTGAATATATTCTGGTTGTCATTCTGGCCTTGCAGCCCATTATCACAATTATGTCCACTTTCTTTCCATCAGTTAAGTGCTACCATCTGGCTTCCACTGTTTTGGATTCCTATTAATCCAGATAATGTTAAGGAACACAGTCCCATAGCAGCATCTCTTCACTGTCACCTATAATGGATAACTACTACTGAGCTTCTTGGAGATGTCAATGGTACCCTCACCACTAACTTTCTTACTGCCTTGGAGATGGATGCATCCACTGGGCTCTTACAAAGAACACAGTCAGATGGTGAGTTCTCAGGTTTAATATTATAATTTTTTTTCTTACACTCTAACCTCTCTGAGCCTTTGGACACCTCCCTCAAGGCTGTCAAGGCACTTCTAGAGTCTATCCTTCATTTTCTATAGATCTTCACCCTATCCAAGGTCTAAGGAGCCATCCTAGCAATATATTAGAGTTAGCTCATGTATCCTGCCATGTCATGAAATTCCAGATGGTTTTCAATGTCAGTGAATTCTCTGCTGTCCTTCTTTGCCTTCCCTGGTCTGGCACTTTCAGGATTCACTCCTCCATTCCTTCAGGTAAATAAATATTAACCAGGTCTTACAGGTCTTTTTTTCTGTGTCTGTTGCTTCATACAAGTTTATTGGAGGGTCTCCAGAAAAGGGAGGCTATTCTTAAGCAAAGCAGAGGAAGCTACTTTTACCAACACAGATTTCACAAGACATTTTGACAATTTCTCAGGCTTGTTCGCCTAAATGCTACTGTTGGAAGTCTCAGAATTCTACTTTTTCCCCTTCTAGGGCCCTGCCTTTAGCATAGAAGACTTATCAAGACAGTATATTCAGTCTTCTGTGTAGCTCTGTGACCTTCCAACTCAGCCCTGGATCTGATTATCAGCACAGTTTGCTTTGTGGATACAAAAAATAAGTATCCCTTTAAGTACTGCCTTGGAGGCTTTCTGATTTTCATAGCCTGCCTGGAGTTAAGTGTTGGTAACATGAGTCTATCCTTCCTTTAAGTCTTCATGCCCTGTCATGCATGCGTGCTCATATAGCCCGCTAGGCTCCTCTGTCCATGGACTTTCCCAGGCAAGAATACTGGAGCTGGTTGCCATTTCCTTCTCCAGGGGATCTTTCCAACCCAGGGATCAAACCCATGACTCTTGAGTCTCTTGCACTGGCAGGCAGATTCTTTACCACTGTGCCACCTGGGAAGAAAGTCTTCATGAGTCCTTAACAAAAATAAGTCAATCTACAGGTCTTATAACTGCTATTGTCTTCAAACTGTTCAAGGGCCACCCTTAGTTCATAAACAAATGCTTGACTTTCTACATGTAATTCATCACAGTCCTCTACCAGTGAAAGTCTTAGTGATGCTGATTCAGGCCAAGGGTTATCACCACCCACACTTTTCACCAAAAGTGCGGGTGTCTGACTGGTGAAGGAGTCAGGTCCAGAATCCTTTAATGGGTGCCTGCTTTCTAGGTCTACTCTTGAGATCAGATGTCTTTCTTGGGTTCCCTCAAAAGGGTAGAGTCTGAGACAAAGATTTAGATGCAGTTAGTTTACTTTGGGAGTAATCCTAGGGGACAGGAGTGTAAGTGTGGATTAAATCGTAAATAGAAGAAAAGAAAGCCAATCCACGCATATGTGTTTGTTTGGTTGGTAGGTTGGTTAGTTTTTTGTGTATTCACTGTCTTTTTAAATTTTTTTTTTTTCAATTGGAGTATAGTTGCTTTACAATGGGGCTTCCCTGGTAGTACAGTTGGTAAAGAATTCACCTGCCAGTGCAGGAGACAAAATAGATACTGTTTGATCAGAGCCTCTTGATGAAAGTGAAAGAGGAGAGTGAAAAAGTTGGCTTAAAGCTCAACATTCAGAAAACTAAGATCATGGCATCTGGTCCCATCACTTCATGGCAAATAGATGGAGAAACAGTGGAAACAGTGGCAGACTTTATATTTCTGGGCTCCAAAATCACTGCAGATGGTGATTGCAGCCATGAAATTAAAAGACACTTACTCTTTTGAAGGAAAGTTATGATCAACCTAGACAGCATATTAAGAAGCAGAGACATTACTTTGTCAACAAAGGTCCGTCTAGTCAAGGCTATGGTTTTTTCAGTGGTCATGTATGGATGTGAGAGTTGGACTATAAAGAAAGCTGAGTGCAGAAGAATTGATGCTTTTGAACTGTGGTGTTGGAGAAGACTCTTGAGAGTCCCTTGGACTGCAAGGAGATCCAACCAGTCCATCTTAAAAGAGATCAATCCTGGGTGTTCATTGGAAGGACTGATGTTGAAGCTGAAACTCCAATACTTTGGCCACTTCATGCGAAGAGTTGACTCATTGGAAAAGACCCTAATTCTGGGTAGGATTGGGGGCAGGAGGAGAAGGGGATGACAGAGGATGAGATGGTTGGATGGTATCACCGACTCAATGGACATGGGTTTGGGTAAACTCCAGGAGTTGGTGATGGACAGGGAGGCCTGGCGTGCTGCAGTTCCTGGGGTCACAAAGAGTCAGACACGACTGAGCGACTGAACTGAAACTGATCCCTGGATTAGGAAGATCCCTGGGAGAAGGAAATGGCAACCCACTCCAGTATTCTTGCCTGGAAAATTCCATGAGTTGTATTAGTTTCTGCTGTACAACAATGTGAATCAACTGTAAGTATACATATATCCCCTTCCTCTTGAGCCTCCCTCCCACCCGCCCATTCCATCCCTCTAGGTCATCACAGAGCACCGAACTGAGCTCCTTGTCCTATACAGCAGCTCCCCACTTGATATCTGTTTTACACATGGCACTGTATGTATGTCAATGCCACTCTCTCAGTTCATCCCACCCTCTCCTTCCCCCCACCCCACCCCCAGCCTCTGTGTCCTTCTGTTCTCTACAAGCATAGGTTTTGAGCTGGTCATCACTCTGGGTACCTCGAGCTTTGTCCTGATGAGAGCCTTTGGAGAACTGTGTAAATTGTCCCTTGGAATTGTCAGAACTGTCTGACATGGAGGAGTTGGTGAGTGATTCTCTGGCTCTACCCTTCAGTGTCAACTCCTTCCACTTCCCACTCTGTGCCTGTGCTAAAATAGCTGGTTGGGCTTCCGTAGGCATCCCAGGTGGTAGTGGCAGAGAATTCCTACTGCAGTAGCAAGAGATGCCCCAAGCATTTGACACAGACCATGGCAGAGCATAGGTGGCTCCAGCAGAAATGGCTGAAGCAACATGGTAAGCCAGGAAAATATGAAGAATGAATAAATATGTCTGTGATGGTCACACTATACCAGAACTATTTCTCTGTGTCCTGTCACAAATCCTCAATGTTAAGTACTTTAAAAATGGGAACATGGGATAAATTGGCATTATGTGTCTCCTGAGATGATGCACTGAGAAGAAGCCAATGTCACTTCTGTGATATTCCTACCAAAATCATATCCTGAATCTAATCATTAAGCAGAAACTTCTGACAAACCCAAAGTCAGGGACATTCTACAAAATATATGGCCTGTACTCCTTAAAAATGTCACTGTCATGAAAGACAAAGGAAGAGGGAGGAATTATTCTGAATTAAATAAAAATTGAATGATATATATGACCCAGAATCTTATGTTGCTATAGCAGACAACATATGTTTCTATTGGAACAACTGGCAAAATTTGAATATGATCTGTATAGTACACAGTAATTTTGTGTCAATGCTACCTTCCTGATTTTAATCATTGCCCTATGATTATATAAAAGAATGTTCTTGTTTTTAGGAAATTTATGCTGAAGTATTTGAGTATAATGGAACGTTATGACAAAGTCTCAAAGAGAAAATAATAAAATGTTAATGTTTGAGGAATCTAGGTAAAGGATATGTAGCAATTCTTTATTCAGTTATTGCAACAAAGATCTGAAATTGTGTCAAAACAAAGAATTTTAATTTTAAACAAATGAATAGATACTTATTTATTCACATATATGTATATATGTGTATAAATGTGCATGTGTAATTAACTAATTAATTATCAAGCACCCAGAGCAATGCTTGCTGTCATATAGTAGGTTTTCAGTAAATGTTGTATCAATAGAAATCAGCAAAGGAGTGCTCTGAAACAAACCAAGGGCAGGTTTCTATGTCATCCAGCATTTCCTTTCCCCATCGTGATAATTCCAGACACCATGCTTAGGATTCAAGCTGTTTCACCATAAGCTACCACATAATTTCTAAATGCAAACTGTACTTTAAAAGTGTACCTTGACCTAACATTTAAGGAGGAAAGTCTGTACAATCTTTTTTAGAGGACAGAAGCAAAAAGAATACTTCCTGACTCATTCTAGTGCTAATTCTCTAGCATTTCTCTAATATCAGGATAAGACAAAGATGTTATTAACACAAGAACAGAAGGAAGGATTCAGAGCAATTTCTCTCATGAACACCAATGCCAAAATTCTCAACAAAATGCTAGCAAATTGAATCCAACAATGTATAAAAAGAAGTATGCCGTACAAACAAATGGGAATTATCCCACCACTCAGGTAATTCAATGGAAATCAATTAACATAATCCATCACATCAAAAGGCAAAAGAGAAATAAGATCATATCAATAAATGAGGAAGAGGCACTTGACAAAATCCAGTACCCATTCATCATAAAAACTCTCAGTAAATTAGCAATAAAGGGAGAACTTCCTCAACTTGATTTTAAAAACTAAAAAAAAGTATGATATAGCTAACATCATACTTAGTGGTGAGAAACTAGAAGCTTTCACACTAAAATCAGAGATAAGGGAAGGATATTCCCTCTTATTACTCCTTTGCAACACTATATTGGAGATACTGGCTAATTCCGTAAAACAAGAAAATGAACTAAAATATGTACAGCTTGGGAAGGAAGAAATTAAACTGTCTTTGCTTGCAGATGGCATGATTGTCAGAGATCTGACAAAAAGAGACCTCCTGGAGCTAATAACTGATTATAACAAGGTTGCAGGACACAAGATTAATACACATAAATCAGTTGCCTTCCTATATACCTGCAGTGAAATAAGTAGAATTTGAAATTAAAAACACAATGCAGTTTACAAACATGAAATAACTAGGCATAAACATAACAAATATGTGCAAGTCCTGTATTAGGAAAATGGCAAACCTCTGAAGAACAAAATTAAAGAACTAAATAAATGGAGAAAGATTTCATGTTCATAGGTAAGAAGACTCAATATTGTTTTTCCCAAATTGATATATAAATCCAATGCAATCCCAATCAAAATTCCAGCAAGTTATTTGTGTTGTTGTTCAGTTGCTAAGTTGCATCCAACTCTTTGCCACCCCATGGACTGCAGCACTGCAGGCTTCCTTGTACTTCACTATCTCCCAGAGTTTGCTCAAACTCATGTCCGTTGAGTCAGTGATGCCATCCAACCATCTTATCCTCTGTCACCCCCTTTTCCTCCTGCCTTCAATCTTTCACAGCATCAGGGTCTTTTCCAATGAGTCGACTCTTTGCATCAGGTGACAAAAGTATTGGAGCTTCAGCTTCAGCATCAGTTATTTTGTGGATATTAACAAAATGATTCTGAAGTATATACGGAGAGACAAAAGATAAAATAGTCAACACAGTATTGAAAGAAAAGTACAAAGGTCAAGAATGACACTACCCAATTTAAGACTAACTATAAAGCTATATAATCAAGACAATGTTATTGGTCAAAGACTAGACAAGTAGATCAGTGGAACAAAATAGAAAGCCCAGAAACAGAGCCAGAAGTATATAGTCGATTTATCTGATGAATGAGCAAAGGCATTATCATAGAGCAAAAATAGAGTTTTCAACAAATGGTACTGGAACAACTGGACATCCACATGCACAAAACTAATATTGATTCTAGACACAGACCTTACACTCTTCACAAAATTTAACTGAAAATGGGTGACAGATCTAAATGGAAACGATAAAAACTTCTAGAAGATAGCACAGAGGAAACTTAGATGACCTTTCTTATGGTGATGACTGTTTAAATACAACACCAAAAGGGTGATACATTAAAGAAATAATGGATAAACCAAACTTACTAAAATTAAAAAAACATCTGCTCTGTGAAAAGTAATGTCATAAACATGAGAAGACCAGCCACAGACTAGGAAAAAATATTTGCAAAAGACACATCTGTTAAAAGACTATTACCCAAATTAAACCAAGAACTCTTAAAATTCAACAAGAAAACAAATAACATGATTTAAAAATAGGCCACATATCTGAACAGACACATTACACGAGAATGTATACAGATGAGAAATACGCTTATGAAAAACTGCTCCACACCATATGTCATCAGGGAAATGCAAATTAAAGCAACAATGAGATTTCACTATATACTTATTAGAATGGTCAAAATTGTGAACACTAACATCACCTAATAGGGGTGATGTGGAGGAGTAGGCACTCTCATAACTTGCTGGTGGGAATACAAAATGGTACAGTCACTTTGGAAAATAGTTTGGCAGTTTTTTCCATAATGAATCATGCCCTTACCATAAGATCCAGCAATCATGCTTGCTGGTAGTTATCCAAAGGAGTTGAAAATTTATGTCTACACATAAAAGCCTTCATATGGATGTTTACAGAAACTATTCATAATTGCCAAAACTTAGAAGCAACCAAGATGTCCTTCAGGAGGAAACGGACAATTTGCATACATACAGACAATGGAATACTATTCAGTGCTGAAAAGAAATGAGCTAACAAGCCATTAAAAGACATTAACGAAACTTACATGCATATTACTAAGTGAAAGAAGCCAATTTTAAAAGGCTACATATTGTAAGATTCTAACTATATGACGTTCTAGAAAAGGCAAAACTATGGAGACAACAAAAAGATCAGTGGTTGTCCAGGGGTGGGGGATGGGAAAAAATAGGCAAAGCACAGAGAATTTTTATGGCATTGAAAATACTCTCTGATACTATCACAGTGGGTACATGTCATTAACATTTGTCCAAACCCACAGACTGTACAATACCAAGAATGAACTGCAATGTAAACTGTGGACATTTGGTGGTGATGTATGTCAATGTAGGTTCATCAATTGTAACAAATATACCACCCTAAAGAGGGATGGTGGTAATGAGGGAGGCTATACATGTATGAGCACAGGAGATTTATGGGAAATCTCTGTACCTTCTCCTTCATTTTGCTGTGAACCTAAAATTGCTCTAAAAACGTAAAAGTATTTAAATATGAAAAAAATGTACATTGAATTAACAGCCAATTAGGATTAGGCAGCCATTAATGCAAATATAAGGGCTTCCCTGGTGGCACGAGAGGTAAAGAACCCACCAGCCAATGCAGGAGACTTAAGAGGCATGGGTTCGATCCCTGGATCAGGAAGATCCCTGCAGAAGGGCATGGCAACCCACTCCACTATTCTTGCCTGGAGAATCTCATGGACAGAGGAGCCTGGCAGGCTACAGTCCATAGCATCCCAAAGAGTCGGACATGTACGCACATAATGCAAATATAAAGATTACTCTCTTCAGTTCAGTTCAGTCGCTCAGTCACGCCCTACTCTTTGCCACCCCATGGACTGCAGTATTCCAGGCCTCCCTGTCCATCACGAACTCCCAGAGCTTATTCAAACTCATGTCCATTGAGTTGGAGATGCCATCCAACCACCTCATCCTCTGTCATCCCCTTCTCCTCCCGCCTTCAATTTTTCCCAGTATCAGGAGTCAACATCAAGGAGTCAGTTCTTTGCATCAGGTGGCCAAAATATTGGAGTTTCAGCTTCAACATCAGTCTTTCCAATGAATATTCAAGACTGATTTCCTTTAGGATAGACTGGTTGGATCTCCTTGCAGTCCAAGGGACTCTCAAGAGTCTTCTCCAACACCACAGTTCAAAAGCATCAATTCTTCAATGCTCAGCTTCTCTATAGTCCAATTCTCACATCCACACATGACTACTGGAAAAACCATAGCTTTGACTAGACAGACCTTTGTTGACAAAGTAATGTCTCTGCTTTTTAATATGCTGTCTAGGTTGGTCATAACTTTCCTTCCAAGGAGTAAGTGTCTTTTAATTTCATGGCTGCAGTCACCATCTGCAGTGATTTTGGAGCCCCGAAAATAAAGTCTCTCACTGTTTTCATTGTGTCCCCATCTATTTGCTATGAAGTGATGGGACCAGATGCCATGATCTTAGTTTTCTGAATGTTGAACTTTAAGCCAACTTTTTCACTCTCCTCCTTCACTTTCATCAAGAGGCTCTTCAGTTCTTCCCTTTCTGCCATAAGGGTGGTGTCATCTGCATATCTGAGTTTATTGATATTTCTCCTGGCAATCTTGATTCCAGCTTGTGCTTCATTCAGCCCAGCATTTCACTTGATGTATTCAGCATAAGTTAAATAAGCAGGGTGACAATATACAGCCTTGACGTACTCCTTTCCTGATTTGGAACCAGTCTGTTGTTCCATGTCCAGGTCTAACTGTTGCTTCTTGACTTGCATACAGATTTCTCAGGAGGTAGGTCAGGTGGTCTGGTAATCCTATCTCTTGAAGAATTTTCCACAGTTTGTTGTGATCCACACAGTCAAAGGCTTTGGCACAATCAATAAAGCAGAGGTAGATGTTTTTCTGGAACTCTCTTCCTTTTTCGATGATCCAACAGATGTTGGCAATTTGATCTCTGGTTCCTCTGCCTTTTCTAAATCCAGCTTGAAAACATGCATTCTTGGGCAAGTGCAAATGAAATAAACTGGGAAATATGCCTTTGTGAAAATGTAAAAAGTTAAATATATTCTGGAATTTACTGTAATGGTTCTATGTAGTAGAGAACAAAAATCCTCCAAGAAAAGAAGGAATTAGTTTAAGTAAAGGGGATAGAGATGAATTCTCTGGAAATGACCTTAATAATAAATTTTTATTGAATGAAATAAAAGAATAGGGATGATGTCTTATCCATCTTTATATTCTCAGTACTTAGGAAGTCATCACCTGGCCTCTGTTAGGTGCTTTCTAGTAAAACTCAACACTGCTGTTGCCATCTCTTCTACCTTATACTCAGGGAGAGCCTGCCTGAGAAGGAACCTAAGCAGAGAACAGCAGGCAAGAGTTGGAGGATAAGGCATAGCCCTGTAGTTGTTGTTTAGCTGCTTATTCGTGTCTGACTCTTTGCAACCCCATGGACTGTAGCCCACCAGGTTCCTCTGTCCATGGGGTTTCCCAAGCAAGAATATTGGAGTGAGTTGCCATTTCCTTCTCTAATAGCCTTCTAGAGTAAGCCCGGAACTCACTAATGCTTGAAAACGGTTAATCCTTCAACTTTCTTTTACATAAACCCAGGAATTCTCTTCTAGCCTGAACTAGTTTGAGTCAGGCTCCTGCACTTGCAACAAAGCTCACCACCACCAAACTGAAATGAAAGCAGCTGGTTTGTCCTGCTCGGGGGTTCCCTATGTTGGAGATACCCCTGCCCTGAATTGAAACAGAAGTAAATATGTCCTCTGCTTAGTCTTTGTGTGGCACCCAGTCCTGGAGCTCACAGCAGTGCCGGTGACTTTCTCCTTCGCACTTGTCTGCTGCATCCTGTTTCTTTCCCAGCTGCACTTGAGATCGGGGCCAATCCCTCCTTTTTATTTCACACATGGCATAATCGCGCTGTTTCCTACCTCCATCTTACATAACCTCCAAAAAACTGTTCTGTGCTTTCGGCACTGAGCCAGCCCATCCTCTATGACTCATTTCTGTGAGCCTAGTGGTTACAGTAAACCATATCACTGTGCAGCTTTTTAAAGGGGATATGAATGTCTGAGGCTATCATTTTGGAGTATGGTGAATGCAAGTAAACTGATGCAGTGTGAAGATCCAGATGGACTGGGGAGCTTTTCCTCAAACCAAAATCATCATTTTATTATACATGACCCTGGCACCCATATAATTCTAATTTTAATAATAAGCTTTAACATTTTCAGGCTTTTTAGATATGAAACTCAAAAACATGTACACTCTTTCTTGGAAATCATCTGCAATATAAAAACTCAGTCACAAAAAGAATAAAAGTCAGAGAAAAAGACAAACAAATTGTTAACAAATACATGAGAAGTGCTAGATCTCACTCATGATTAAAGCAATGCACAGTAAAATAACAACATTTTACCATGTTTCACTACCAGATTGACAAAAATTTAAAACAGATGCTCACAGACACATGCTGTTTGTAAGAGCTCAGGCTGGCATAGCCTTTTTGGATGGCATTTTCATGGTATCTATCTAAATATCAAGTACATCTACTCTTTGACCCAGCAATTCCATTTCTAGAAATTTGTCTTATAGATACATAAGCATGCAAGAATATATATTACAGAGTTACAGAGTTACTTGTAGCAGTGGTTTTAGTAGTGAAATTGTATTTTAATTGTATTTCAATAGATAAATACTATTAGTTAAATGCATTACAGTACATCCATACTATGAAATATCTGTATGACATGGACAGATTGTTAGGAAAAAGCTAAGTATGAGAGTGTGTGTGTGTACAGGCATCAGCTCATTTGTGGGAAACAACTGTACATGCTTAAACACCTGGAATGACACATATCAAACTGTAACTTCTGGGAAATGGGATTTGAGAACAAAGAATAGGATGATTTCTTTTTATTTCTTGACTTTTTCTATTTGTACAACAAACATATACTACTTTTATAATAAAATATATATATTTAAATTCAGTCATGATTTTCCATTACTGCACAATTCATAAAACAATAGAAAATACAATTAAACTGTGCTATAAAATTAAACAGTAATTAAACCATGCCTCTTTGCCACTGTCAGAGCAGGTGGTATTTTAGGATGATAATCAATTGAAGTATAAGAGGAAAGTAAATAAAAGTGCATGAAACTTAAATTTAAAGATTAGGCATCTTTTAATGTATATAGATAATATGTGTTCAGTTGCTAAGTCATATCTTACTCTTTTGCCACCCCATGGACTGTAGCCCACCAAACTCCTGTGTCCATGGGATTTCCCAGGCAGTAATACTGGAGTGGGTTGCCATTTCCTTCTCCAGGGCATCTTCCTGACCCAGGGATCAAACTGACGTCTCCCGCATTTGCAGGTGGATTCTCTCCCACCAAGCCACCAGGGAAACCCAAAGACTTAATAGTACTAATATAAATGAACTGCTGAATTCAATTTTATGAGAGCAACTTTACTGCATGGAATTATACTTTCAACAGCCACCAGTGAAGTCACTGATGTCATTTATCTTCAAGTTCACATGTCTTCCTATTGGCCTGCCATTGCTATCTCTGATAGGGCAGTAGAAATTATTTTGTAAGATCAGTTCAGTTCAATTCAGTTCAGTCGCTCAGTCGTGTCCAACTCTGCGACCCCGTGGACCTCAGCACATCAGTCCTCCCTTCCATCACCAGCTTCCGGAGATTCCCATGTCCATTGAGTCAGTGATGCCATCCAACCATCTCATCCTCTGTCGACCCCTTCTCCTCCCGCCGACAATCTTTCCCAGCATCAGGGTCTTTTCAAATGAGTCAGTTCTTCCCATCAGGTGGCCAAAAGATTGGAGTTTCAGCTTCAACATCAGTCCTTCCAATGAGCACTCAGGACTGATCTCCTTTAGGAAGGACTGGTTGGATCTCCTTGCAGTCCAAGGGAACCTCAAGAGTCTTCTCCGACACCACAGTTCAAAACAATCAATTCTTCAGTGCTCAGCCTTCTTTATAGTCCAACTCTCACATCCATACATGACTACTGGAAAAAACATAGCCTTGACTAGCTGGAATTTGTTGGCAAAGTAATGTCTCTGCTTTTTAATATGCTGTCTAGGTTGATCATAACTTTCCTTCCAAGGAGTAAGTGTCTTTTAATTTCATGGCTGCAGTCACCATCTGCAGTGATTTTGGAGCCCCCCAAAATAATGTCAGCCACTCTTTCCACTGTTTCCCCATATATTTTCCATGAAGTGATAGGACGGGATGCCATGATCTTAGTTTTCTGAATGTTGAGCTTTAAGCCAACTTTTTCACTCTCCTCTTACACTTTCGTCAAGAGGCTCTTTAGTTCTTCTTCCCTTTCTGCCATAAGGGTGGTGTCATCTGCATATCTGAGGTTATTGATATTTCTCCTGACAATCTTGATTCCAGCTTGTGTTTCCTCCAGCCCAGCATTTCTCATGATGTACTCTGCATATAAGTTAAATAAGCAGGGTGACAATATACAGCCTTGACGTACTCCTTTTCCTATTTGGAACCAGTCTGTTGTTCCATGTCCAGTTCTAACTGTTGCTTCCTGACTTGCATACAGGTTTCTCAGGAGGCAGGTCAGGTGGTCTGGTATTCCCATCTCTTTAAGAATTTCCCACAGTTTATTGTGATCCACACAGTCAAAGGCTTTGGCATAGTCAATAAAGCACAAATAGATATTTTTCTGGAACTCTCTTGCTTTTTCAATGATCCAGCAGATGTTGGCAATTTGATCTCTGGTTCCTCTGCCTTTTCTAAAACCAGCTTGAACACAAGATCAGCATTGCAGAATTCTCCTAACTTCCTATCCTTGCCCTAGAGAAAGCCAGGTTCTCTGGAATTATGGCCAAGGGCTCTTTTATGGTGTGTCTGTAGAGGAAGGCACTGTGTTATAGTTGGGGACAATTGTTCTTCCCCTGCTTTGTACAGAGATAGGAGAAGTGTTTGAGTTACTAGAATTTGCCTCTGACTAGAAGACTGAATTAAGTTTCCCCATGACACCCCATTATTGACTATGCCAAAGCCTTTGACTGTGTGGATCACAATAAACTGTGGAAAATTCTGAAAGAGATGGGAATACCAGACCACCTGACCTGCCTCTTGAGAAACCTCTATGCAGGTCAGGGAAGCAACAGTTAGAACTGGACATGGAACAACAAACTGGTTCCAAATAGGAAAAGGAGTACGTCAAGGCTGTATATTGTCACCCTGCTTATTTAACTTATATGCAGAGTACATCATGAAAAACGCTGGGCTGGAGGAAGCACAAGCTGGAATCAAGATTGCCGGGAGAAATATCAATAACCTCAGATATGCAGATGACACCACCCTTATGGCAGAAAGTGAAGATGAACTAAAGAGCCTCTTGATGAAAGTGAAAGAGGAAAGTCAAAAAGCTGGCTTAAAGCTCAACATTCAGAAAACTAAGATCATGGCATCCGGTCCCATCACTTCATGGAAAATATATGGGGAAACAGTGGAAAGAGTGGCTGACATTATTTTGGGGGGCTCCAAAATCACTGAAGATGGTGATTACAGCCATGAAATTAAAAGATGCTTACTCCTTAGAAGGAAAGTTATGACCAACCTAGACAGCATGTTAAAAAGCAGAGACATTACTTTGCCAACAAAGGTCCATCTAGTCAAGGCTATGGTGTTTCCAGTGGTCATGTATGGATGTGAGAGTTGGACTATAAAGAAAGCTGAGCACCAAAGAATTGATGCTTTTGAACTGTGGTGTTGGAGAAGACTGTTGAGAGTCCCTTGGGCTGCAAGCAGATCCAACCAGTCCATCCTAAAGGAGATCAGTCCTGGGTGTTCATTGGAAGTTTGATATTGAAGCTGAGACTCCAATCCTTTGGCCACATGCTGCGAAGGGCTGACTCATTGGAAAAGACCCTGATGCTGGGAAAGATTGAGGGCAGGAGGAGAAGGCGACGACAGAGGATGAGATGGTTGGATGGCATCACCGACTCAATGGACATGAGTCTGGGTGAACTCTGGGAGTTTGTGGTGGACAGGGAGGCCTGGTGTGCTGTGGTTCATGGGGTTGCAAAGAGCCGGACACAACTGAGCGACTGAACTGAACTGATGACACCCCTGGGAGGGAACTTGGTAAACAGCACAGGAAAGAAAAGGTAAGAAACACTAACGTACTGAGACAAGGTTGCTAGGCCAACCAGATCATGGCCTTGCTAAGTGGAGCTGGGTTTAACAATTATGTATTAAAGTGTTTCCATGTCTGTCTTCCTACCAACCTAAAAGCACCCGGTACAACTGGAACAATAATTGACACATAGTAAGAACTTATTACGTGTAGATTTGAATAAATAGATAAATCAGTGAATAAATACCCAAGACAGAAGAAAGACTCATGAGCGAGTGGCACACGCTCCCTAAAGGAGAGGGGAGAAAGATCAGGTGACATGAATGAGAGGATGGCAGAAAAGCTAGGAAGACTTAGAATGGGAGCCTTGCACTCTCTCAACAGAGTGGTATACTTGGGAAGTCTTATCATCCTTGCATAACCCAGGAGAAGGGCTTCCCAGATAGTGAGTGGTAAAGAATCTGCTTGCCAATGCATGAGACGCATGCAGGAGATCCCTGGGTCAGGAAGATCCCCTAGAGTAGGAAATGGCAACCCACTCCAATAGTCTTGCCTGGAAAATTCCATGGACAGAGGAGCCTGGTGGGCTACAGTCCATTGGGTTACAAAGAGTTGGACACGACTGAGCACACACACATCACCTGAGTTCAATGATAACCCAAAGAACTATGCAACTGAATTCAGCTTAAAGCTAAGATAGAATGCTCAGATTCTGCCCCACTAAGAAGTCTCAGTGTTGCCAGTGAAGGAGAGGTCCACCCTTGGTAAAACTCCCTTAGAGTTTGTGTAAAGTAACTCATGCAGTTTGTCTGCTCAGATTCTGTTATTCCATACCAGTTATGAGTTCTATACCATCTCCTTTCCCAGACACTGAGCCCCACCTCGCCTGCAGAGGAAAATCACAACTAGGATAACTTCAGGACATCCAGGCACTGTCTGCCACACCCAGGAGCGGTGCTACTGCTATGCTGTCATTACAAAGATGAACCCTCTTATCACCACCATGCCATCCCCACCATAATCACCATCACTAGCTAAGAGTGAAATCACCTCAATGTGTCTGGGGTGCTAGCTAATCGGGGTGGTATCTCTTCCTTTCTTCCTCTGGGTGGGGTAACCAGGAGAAAGGTGGGCAGAGAAAGGCCAAATATTCCCCACAGTTATATCTCTATAGCTATGTCTATATTATTAGAAATATACTAGGGAAACGTTGAGATTTGTCAGAAGACCTTCAGGAACCAGATAGGTTCTGGAGCTTCAAAAATTCAAAGTGGGACTCAGTACCATCAGGATTTTCTTTCTTGTTCACTCCATCTCTCATGTTTACTTACTTTTACTTGGCTTCGTTCTCTCCTGTAACAGATGGGCTTTTTCCCACTGGCAGAAAAACTTATCTGCCAGCAGTTTGGGGCTTATATCATCCCAGTTATCTTTCCCAGAAGAGGAGATATTTTTCAGCTTCATTTTGAATATCTCCAGGGAAAATTCCGAGTGGCTTGAATCACTTACCTATCCCTGGACCAACCATCATGGTCAGGAAGACATTATACTCTGAGTGGTCCTGCCTGTGTTGCACGTCCGCCGTTAGGCCAAGGAGTGGGGTCCTGTGATTGGCAGCTTCACAAAACCATATGGGATGCATAGTTGGGGGGTGATGACCTGTAGCTGAAGAAGGGGAAGACGTTATTGAAAGAAGGGAAAAGAGATGCTTTGGATGTCCACAAAGCGAAGTGAGTGAAAGTCGCTCAGTTGTGTCTGACTCTTTGCGACTATACAGTCCATGGAATTCTCCAGGCCAGAATACTGGAGTGGGTAGCCTTTCTCTTCTCCAGGGAATCTTCCTAACCCAGGGATCGAACCCAGGTCTCCTGCATCGCAGGCAGATTCTTGACCAACTGAGCCACAAGGGAAGCCAAGAATACTGGACTCGGTAGCCTATCCCTTCTCCGGGGGAACTTCCTGACCCAGGAATCGAACCAAGGTCTCCTGCATTGCAGGAAGATTCTTGACCAACTGAGCTATGATGTCCACAAAAGTAGCCAGTTATCTAGTTGGGAAACTAGCAAATTTGGTGACTATACAGATGACAGTTACATGTCTCAGTGAATCATTATAGGGTCTAATATTTGTTCTCATTGTTTCCAAAAGATTAATTGTTTTGCTATTCTCTCCTGTTCAGTTATTCAAATGTATAAACATTATTGTCATATTTAAAAAAAAAGAAGAATCTGTTGATATCTTAATTAGAACTGATGACACTTGGACATTTTTACATTAGACTTCCCATCCAATTGTATAGCATAGTTTTCCACTTGTTCAATCTTCTAAAAAAAATTTGTAGGTCTTTTATGTAATGTAGGTGTGAGATTATTAGCGAAACAGCTGACACCAGAACAGTCTTTGGTTAAGAAACTACCTTAATAAAGTGAAGGTCGGGCTGCCACATACTGCTGCTTTGCCATGCACTGCACAACTCCGGGGAACCCCCTTTACATGGACGACAAAGTAAGTGAGGCCCCTGGAGTGATGCAACAAAGCTGTTCTGGGATGAATGTGAGATTGGACAGGAGTCAAAGCATTGAGAAGAGTGGTTAAGCTTCCCTGCATGAGAACATGAGAAAATTTTGATTCAGCTCTTGTGAGAAAACAGAAAATAGAAAAGGATGAGAAAGGCGTCAGGACAAAGAGAGAAGCTCATGTGATGGTGGAAGGATGAGTGGTACATGGGGGAAGAAGCCAGTGAGAAAATCTTGGCAGCAGGATACACAAGGAACATTTCAGAGCAGGAATGGTCTAAATTCTCAATTTTTTGAAGTGGGATATGCAGGCTCCTCTCTTCAGTAAAATTTCTGTTACTAGATACAACCTTTGTGTACAAGATAATTTTGGAATGGGAGAAGGGAACAGAAAGCACAGACAATGGCCCAGCTTGAGTCATTGTCACAGCAGAGGTAAAGAAATAGATACTAACATGCAGAGAATAGAAGAATTTAATGCATGGAACCCACATCTCCTGCGCTGGTAGGTGGATTTTTTTAACCACTGAACCACCAGGGAAGCCCATTCTGTAAATTACTGTGTGGCTATTTCTTGTCCTTAGAAATGGGACCCCATTTTCCATAGTATTTTCTTGGCAGTTTTTGCAAGTTACTATAATTTGTATCTATCTATCTATGAAGTCCTTTCTGAAACTCAGGGTTCTAGGGTGAGGGCGCTCCTGCTAACACCCAAGTTGCATTTATAATGACTCCATACCACTCTTCTTAGCATTCTGTAAATTGCTGTTGTTGTTTAGTCGCTAAGTTGTGTTTGACTCTTTTGTGACTTCATGGACTGTAGCCTGCCAGGCTCTTCCATCCATGGAATTTTCCAGGCAAGGTTCCAGGCAAACTGGAATGGGCTGCCATTTCCTTCTCCAGAGGATCTTCCTGACCCAGGATTGAACCCACATCTCCTGCACTGGTAGGTGGATTTTTTTAACCACTGAACCACCAGGGAAGCTCATTCTGTAAATTACTGTGTGGCTATTTCTTGTCCTTAGAAATGGGACCCTATTTTCCATAGTATTTTCTTGGCAGTTTTTGCAAGTTACTATAATTTTTATCTATCTATCTATGAAGTACACATTTTATATATACATATATAAAGTAAGGAAAAATTTAAATATATAATAAGCCTTCCTGCTGGTCTGGCTTTTATCTGATATCATTTCCAATTAGACCAAAGAATTTATTTTACTATTTCTTGTAGTTTAGATCAGTTGTCAGCAAATTCTCTCATCTTCTATCTAAAAATGTCTTTACTTTGTATTTCCTTTTAAAAAATCATTTGGGTGACTTTTTCTCTTTAAGCACTTTTTGTAGTTTGACTATAATATTCATATATGTGTTTTCTTTATATTTATGTTGCTTATAGTTTACTGAGCTTCTTGGTTCTGTGAGCTGATGTCTTTAAAAATTTTTGGAAGATTTATTAGAAATTCTTCTACTCTCTCATCTCTCCCTCTCGGGTTCCAATTACATGTTTTAGATAATTGGTATTGTTCCAAAGGACTTAGTTGTAATCTGTTCTTATCTTAATCTCTCTTTTCTGTTTGTGTTTTAATTTGAGTGATGTCTATTGACCTAAACGTCTTCAAGTTCAGTGACTATTTTCTCCACTGTGTCCAGATTGCCCTTAAGCCTGTGAAATAAATCCTTTGTAATTTACATCAGACTTTTCACTTCCAGCATTTCATTTGATTTTTTGTTTGTTTTCATATCTTTTCAAAAATTCTCTTTCATTTACACATACTGTTGACATTTTCCATTATATACATAATTATGTGTGTGTGTGTTAGGCATTCAGTTGTGTCTGATTCTTTGCAACCCTACAGGCTACAGCCTGCCAGGTTCCTCTGTCCATGGGATTTCCCAGGCAAGAATACTGGAGTGGGTTGCCATTTCCTTCTCCAGGGGATCTTCCCAACCCAGGGATTGAACCTGGGTCTCCCACATTTTAGATTCTTTATCATCTGAGCCACCAATTACACACACACACTAAGTGTGTGTGTGTATAATCTTATACGTATGCATGTATCTAATATGTGTACCAGAGTCCTCTCTGGTTGGCTTATTTTGAGATGACAACACACTTGCTAACAGTGAGATTAACACTTAAGCCCAAAGACATCCAATCATGTTGCCACATGCATAGAAAAAGTACTTCAACTCAAATATGAAGGAAGCATCTTATTTTCAAGTAAGAAAAAACAAAGTCTGTTTTCTTTTATTGGCAGATATCACCTTGAGATTATAGAGAGACATTTTGGCATAGTGTTTGAGTGGAAGAGTTTGAATTCAGGGAAGCTGGGGTTGAATTCCTAGCTCTGCTGCTTAAAAATAAGCTCTTCAGTCTTGAGCAAGTTAGAAATTCCTCTAAGTCCCAATGTGTCATCGGTGAAATGTAGATAATTATAAAAATACATTCTGCATAGAGTTTCCTTGAGGTCTATGTGTGAGCATACATGGATAGTAATCAATACATGAGCTGGCACAGAGAGACCCTTAGTTAACACAAGTAATTTTCTTTCCCTTACACACGCCTCATCCCCATCCCCTCCCCTCCAGGCTGAAATGCAAGACAGAGAACCAGCTTAGTCTTGGTCATTGATGTATCTGTAGCATCCATTCCATCACAGGCACTCAATAAATATTTGTTGAAAGAACAAATTCCTAAAGCTCTTCTCTGAGTAAGGTAATCCAAAACGTTGAGCTCACCAGGGATCAGGCTTGCCTTAAATGATATTTTCATAAGCCATCCAGAAAAGGGAGTGTTTTGTCAGATCTATTAGGCTTCAGAAGACTCTAAAAATGGTGGTGAAATGTTTTACTCATACACAGGCACTTCAGAGAAAATTTGCTATCATGGGAGCAAAGCCATGGTAAAGTAACACTGTGGACACATAGAAGTGGTGCTTTTCGAACATTTACTTCATACCATGAATGAGAACTGAGAGTCACTAAGTTTCTGCTTAAAGATATGAGATCAGTGTCTGGCTTCAACCAGAAATGGAAATGAAAAGGTTGTCAGGAAAATCAACAAAGTATCCATTCATTTATCCTTGTTATCCAAGTTTTATCCTTGTCTGAAAAGCAAGTCTAATTCTACAGTGACGAATGCCAAAGAATCAGGGAGACACTATTTCTTGAAACTAACCCACCAAGGAAGAATAATTAGAAGTATGTCTCTTTGTTTCGCAAGAGTTTCTAAGAAGCGTTTGAAGAAATGTCGAGTATGTACTCGCTGGCAAAGGAAGAGTTAGTCATTTTATAAAATGCTTAAAAATCACTTTATTTTTAGAATGTTCCCTTTTGTCATTGACATCTTAATGTACTGTAATTTGCAATGTTTGCTTGTCCAGTGAGCAGAGCACAAGCACTTCACAGCGGTGAGAATAATTGCTACTTAAATGTGCTATAAATCAATACATAATGCAAGGATGCACAATAACAGCTCAGCCCACTTACTGTACTTTAATGGTGGTAAAACACAGTTTAAAAAATAACAAGAGGTGCTGAATGGAATACTCATTTTAGTTTGAAATATATTCTCTAGTTCTTTTATTCATTATCTATTTGTCAATTTGTTAACTCACACCAGTGAAATTCATGATTCTAAAGATGTGTGTATACAAACCTCATACTTTTTAGAGAATCTCAGGGAAGATGTAATTTGCTGTGAAGAAATATAAATCAAAATTTATGATCAAAAGGAAGAATGAACCATATTGTTTCTAAATTTAAACATCTCTGTATGTCTTTAAAAACAGCAATTTTATATACAGTCGAAATCTTTCTAATCTAATGGTCATGTACAAAAATTCTACAAGCAAAAGAGTTTCCTTAATATCTAAGAAATGATCAGAACAAGAGAGTTCCAAAAATTGGAGGAGAAGGGCAGATAGAATGTTAGGTGAGGTGATTTCTCTTGATTTATAAGTATAAAGCTTAGTCCTTTATAGAAAGGGCTTAGAAAATGTTTGAAATAAATAAATCTTCTCTCAGGATGGACTCTTCTTTCATTTCCTTACATTCTCCTGGAGTCTGGCCCATTAGACTATGACAAGCTAAAAAGACAAATATTCTTTCATAAATAATGTAGAAGGCATTAATCTAGATAACACAGTCTGATTATCGTGCAGATAACCCCTAAAGGCACCCAGCATGCAGTCTTATCTGACCTCTATCTAGCACCTTTAGTCCAGCTGCTCAGTGATGTCACTTAGGTTGCAGGCTCTTTTCATCTTTCTGTTGGCATGTTTGGTATATCAAAATATGTTCTTCATGGTAACAAAATAGCTGCCTCAGCTCCAAACATCACAGTCTCAAACAACAAAGTCAAAAAGCAAGCAAGGTAGAAGAACTAAGAGCTTCTCCCATGTATCTCTCTTTCTGTGAGGAAGGAAAATCTTTTCTAGAAGTGCCGCACCTAACTTCTTTTTCCTCTTTTTTTCCTCAATGGCCACAACTGAGTCACATGACTTCCTTAAACCGATCACAACAAAAAGGAATGTATATTCCCACTGAGTTAGAACACTCACGAATTGTCCCCTGGGACTAAGGAGGGACTCACCTTCCCTGAGTATACTGCCACCACATCTCTGACCTAAAACTGGATTTTTGTTAGGAGGAAATAAAGGCCAGATGGTTGTTTAGTCAGTATCCAGTGGTGCCCACCATGCCACAAAGACATGTATATACAACTAAATGCCATTTTATCCATTTACACTTAGAAATATTATTTCCAAGAGAACTGGGGCCTTGAGTTCTCTGGCCAACATGTTCTTTCCTTACAGAAAAAAAAATTTAAGTTATTATAAATTAAAATGAGAAAGTTACTAGTTGAGTATAGAATCAGTGGAATAGTTATTTCTCTCTGCTCAGGCTGACTCCTCTGCCTGAAACGCCTTTTCCCTTTTTAAACTCCCACATATTTTTAACAATTCACCTTAAACATCGTCCCTTTTAGAAAGCTTTCTTTGTTACCCCCACCTTCTCCACCTGTACTTCCCACCCCCAAGCTGAACTGCATGCCTCTCTTCTGTATTAACACGACATACTGTGCATAGCTGTATCATTACACCCACTCTATTGTATTGTACTTATCAATTTGTGTGTCCTCTTCTGCAAATGTGAGTTCCTTATAAGCAAAAACTGGGATAGCTTGTTTACAGAGATTTAGTAGTTAGCACTGGAGAAGGCAATGGCACCCCATCCCAGTACTCTTGCCTGGAAAATCCCATGGATGGAGGAGCCTGGTAGGCTACAGTCCATGGGGTCGCTAAGAGTTGGACATGACTGAGCGACTTCACTTTCACTTTTCCCTTTCATGCACTGGAGAAGGAAATGGCAACCCACTCCAGTGTTCTTGCCTGGAGAATCCCAGGGACGGTGGAGCTTGGTGGGCTGCCGTCTATGGGGTCGCACAGAATTGGACACGACTGAAGTGACTTAGCACAGAGGTCAGAATGTGGATATCAAGAGAGACGCTTGTGGTAGGCAGAATAATTGCCATGCATCAAAATGTCCAAACCCTAATCCCTGAAACCTGTTGTGATGGTTAATTTTATGTGTCAAATTGTAGAGTGTTTTTGAATGCGATTGATGTTTACACGCATGAACACAGATTGCCTTCCATAATGTGGGTGGGTCTCATCCAATCAGCTGAAGGCCTGAATAGAACAAAAAGACTACCCTCCCTGAGCAAGAGAAAATTCTCCGACAGACTGCCTTTAGACTTTATGTGCACCATCCTCTCTCCTGGGTCTTGAGCCTGTCAGCCCATACTGCAGATTTTGGACACGCCAACATCCATAAGGAAGGCAGCTCCTTCAGTTCAGTTCAGTCGCTCAGTCTCAGGGCTTCCCTGGCAGCACTAGTGGTAAAGAACCCACCTGCCAATGCAGGAGACTTAAGAGACATGGGTCGATCCCTGGATCAGGAAGATCCCTGCAGAAGGGTGTGGCAACCAACTCCAGTATTCTTCCCTGGAGACTCTCATGGACAGAGGAGCCTGGCAGGCTACAGTCCATAGCATCACAAAGAGTTGAGCATACATGCACACAATGCAAATATAAAGATTATGTTCTTCAGTTCAGTTCAGTTGCTCGGTCATGTCCGACTCTTTGCAACCCCATGGACTGCAGCACTCCAGGCCTCCCTATCCATCACCAACTCGGGGAGTTTACTCAAACTCAGGTCCATTGAGTTGGTGATGCCATCCAATCATCTCATCCTGTCACCCCCTTCTCCTCCCGCCTTCAATCTTTCCCAGCATCAGGGTTCTTTTGAAATGAGTCAGTTCTTTGCATCAGGTGGCCAGAGTATTGGAGTTTCAGCTTCAGCATCACTCCTTCCAATGAACACCCAGGACTGATCTCCTTTAGGATGGACTGGTTGGATCTTCTTGTAGTCCAAGGGACTCTCAAGAGTCTTCTCCAACAGCACAGTTCAAAAGCATCAATTCTTTGGTGCTCAGCTTTCTTTATAGTCCAACTCTCACATCCGTACATGACTACTGGAAAAACCATAGCCTTGACTAGGCGGACCTTTGTTGGCAAAGTAATGTCTCTGCTTTTTAACATGCTATCTAGGTTGGTCATAACTTTCCTTCAAGGAGTAAGTGTCTTTTAATTTCATGGCTGCAATCACCATCTTCAGTGATTTTGGAGCCCCCCAAAATAAAGTCTGACACTGTTTCCCCATCTATTTCCCACGAAGTGATGGGACCAGATGCCCTGATCTTAGTTTCCTAAATGTTTAAGCCAACTTTTTCACTCTCCTCTTTCACTTTCATCAAGAGACTCTTTAGTTCTTCTTTGCTTTCTGCCATAAGGGTGGTGTCATCTGCATATCTGAGGTTATTGATACTTCTCCTGGCAATCTTGCTTCCAGTTTGTGCTTCATCCAGCCCAGCATTTCTCATGATGTACTCTGCATACAAGTTAAATAAGCAGGGTGACAATATACAGCCAAACCAGTCTGTTGTTCCATGTCCAGTTCTAACTTTTGCTTCTTGACCGGCATACAGATTTCTCAGGAGGCAGGTCAGGTGGTCAGGTATTCCCATCTCTTTCAGAATTTTCCGTAGGTTGTGGTGATCCACACAGTCAAATGCTTTGGCATAGTCAATAAAGCAGAAATAGTTGTTTTTCTGGAACTCTCTTGCTTTTTCGATGATCCAACAGATGTTGGCAATTTGACCTCTGGTTCCTCTCCCTTTTCTAAAACCAGCTTGAATATCTGGAAGTTCATGGTTCACATATTGTTGAAGACTGGCTTGGAGAATTTTAAGCATTAATTTAGTAGCATGTGAAATGAGTGCAATTGAACATTCTTTCGGAGAAGGCAATGGCACCCCACTCCAGTACTCTTGCCTGGAGAATCCCATGGACGGAGGAGCCTGGTAGGCTGCAGTCCATGGGGTCGCTAAGAGTCGGACACGACTGAGCGGCTTCACTTTCACTTTTCACTTTCCTGCATTGGAGAAGGAAATGGCACCCCACTCCAGTGTTCTTGCCTGGAGAATCCCAGGGACGGGGGAGCCTGGTGGGCTGCCGTCTATGGGGTCGCACAGAGTCGGATATGACTGAAATGACTTAGCAGCAGCAGCAGAACATTCTTTGGCATTGCCTTTTTTGGGGGTTGGAATGAAAACTGACCTTTTCCAGTCCTGTGGCCACTGCTGAGTTTTCCAAATCTGCTGGCATATTGAGTGCAGCTCTTTCACAGCATCATCTTTTAGGATTTGAAATAGTTCAACTGGAATTCCATCACCTCCACTAGCTTTGTTCGTAGTGATGCTTCCTAAGGCCCACTTGACTTCGCATTCCAGGATGTCTGGCTCTAGGTGTATGATCACACTATCGTGATTATCTGGGTCGTGAAGATCTTTTTTGTACAGTTCTTCTGTGTATTCTTGCCACCTCTTCTTAATATCTTCTGCTTCTGTTAGGTCCATACCATTTCTGTCCTTTATTGAGCCCATCTGTGCATGAAATGTTCCCGTGGTATCTCTAATTTTCTTGAAGTGATGTCTAGTCTTTCCCATTCTGTTGTTTTCCTCTATTTCTTTGCACTGATCACTGAAGAAGTCTTTCTTATCTCTCCTTGCTATTCTTTGGGACTCCACATTCAAATGGGTATATCTTTGCTTTTCTCCTTTGCTTTTTGCTTCTCTTCTTTTCACAGCTATCTGTAAGGCCTCCTCAGACAGCCATTTTGCCTTTTTGTATTTCTTTTTCTTGGGGATGATCTTGATACCTGTCTCCTGTACAATGTCATGAACCTCCGTCCATAGTTCATCAGATCTATCAGATCTAATCCCTTAAGTCTATTTCTCTCTTCCACTGTATAATCTTAAGGGATTTGATTCAGGTCATACCTGAACAGTCTAGTGGTTTTCCCTACTTTCTACAATTTACGTCTGAATTTGGCAAGAAGGAATTCATGATCTGAGCCACAGTCCGCTCCCAGTCTTGTTTTTTCTGACTGTATAGAGCTTCTCCATCTTAGGCTGCAAAGAATATAATAAATCTGATTTCGATGTTGACTATCTGGTGATGTCCATGTTTTGGACACATGGCCTCCAGCTAGCAATTACATCACTTGTACCTTTGCTTCTGTCATTATATCTTCTCTGACTGTGACACTTCTTCCTCTCTCTTTTAAAGACCCTTGTGATTACATTGTGCCTACTGGATAATCCCAGATAATCTTATAATCTTCCCTTCTCAAGATCCTTCATTTAATGTGCAAACTCCCTTTTGCCATGTATAATAATATATTCACAGGTGTATTAGTAAGAGCCAACAGAAGATATATATCTACATATCTCGGCAACTCCTTATCATAAGGTACATAAATAGCTCTATCTACCTATCTTTCTATCTATGCATCTAGATATGTAGGTATACATCCTCTGTTGGCTTTAATACACCTGTGAATATATTATTATACATGGCAAAAGGGAGTTTGCACATGTGATTAAATGAAGGATCTTAACATGGGAAGATTATAAGATTATCTGGGATTATCCAGTAGGCACAATGTAATCACAAGGGTCTTTAAAAGAGAGAGGAAGAAGTGTCACAGTCAGAGAAGATATAATGACAGAAGCAAAGGTACAAGTGATGTAATTGCTAGCTGGAGGCCACAAACCAAGAATAGTATCTCGAAGCTGGGGAAAAAAAAACCCAGTCTTCCCTTAGAGCTTTAGAAGGAATTCAGCTCTGTCAACACCTTGATTTTAGCCCAGTGGGCTCCATCTTGGATTTCTGACCTCCATAACTGTGATATAGTAAATTTGTGTTGTTTTAACTTAGTAAATTTGTGGTAATTTGTTGTAGCAAAACTAATAAAGTGGTAAAGAAATTTAGGGAGGAGGGTGACAAAATGATTTCACATATTTAATGTATCCTAGGCATTTTTACACATTGAATCTTGATCCAAATAACTAAACTAAGATCAAGATATTATTATATTTATTTACAGATAAGCAAACCAAAGTAAACAAAGATTGAATAATTTTATAAAAGTACACGCCATTAGGGCTTCCCAGGTGGTGCTAGTGGTAAAGAACCTGAGTGCCAATGTGGAAGATGTAAGAGACCCAGGTCTTATCGATCCCTGGAGGACAGATCCCTTGGAGGACAGCATGGAAACCCACTCCAGTATTCTTGCCTGGAGAATCCCATGGACAGAGGAGCCTGGCAGGCTACAGTCCCTAGGGTTGCACAGAGTTGGAGATGACTGAAGTGACCCAGATAATCACGATGGTGTGATCACTCACCTAGAGCCAGACATCTGAAATGTGAAGGCAAGTGGGCCTTAGGAAGCATCACTACAAACAAAGCTAGTGGAGGTGATGGAATTCCAGTTGAGCTATTTCAAATCCTGAAAGATGATGCTGTGAAAGTGCTGCACTCAATATGCCAGCAAATTTGGAAAACTCAGCAGTGGCCACAGGACTGGAAAAGGTCAGTTTTCATTCCAATCTCAAAGAAAGGCAATGCCAAAGAATGCTCAAACTACCGCACAATTGCACTCATCTCACACGCTAGTAAAGTAATGCTCAAAATTCTCCAAGCCAGGCTTCGGCAATACATGAACCGTGAACTTCCAGATGTTCAAGCTGGTTTTAGAAAAGGCAGAGGAACCAGAGATCAAATTGCCAACATCTGCTGGATCATCAAAAAAGCAAGAGAGTTCCAGAAAAACATCTATTTGTGCTTTATTGACTATGCCAAAGCCTTTGACTGTGTGGATCACAATAAACTGTTGGAAATTCTTAAAGAGATGGGAATACCAGACCACCTGACCTGTCTCTTGAGAAACCTGTATGCAGGTCAGGAAGCAACAGTTAGAACTGGACATGGAACAACAGACTGGTTCCAAATAGGAAAAAGAGTACATCAAGGCTGTATATTGTCACCCTGCTTATTTAACTTATATGCAGAGTACATCATGAGAAATGCTGGGCTGGAGGAAGCACAAGCTGGAATCAAGATTGCCAGGAGAAATATCAATAACCTCAGATATGCAGATGACACCACCCTTATGGCAGAAAGTGAAGAAAAACTAAAGAGCCTCTTGATGAAAGTGAAAGAGGAGAGTGAAAACGTTGGCTTAAAGCTCAACGTTCAGAAAACTAAGATCATGGCATCTGGTCCCATCACTTCATGGGAAATAGATGAGGAAACAGTGGAAACAGTGTCAGACTTTATTTTTGGGGCTCCGAAATCACTGCAGATGGTGATTACAACCATGAAATTAAAAGACGCTTACTCCTTGGAAGGAAGGTTATGACCAACCTAAACAGCATCTAAAAAGCAGAGACATTTTTTGCCAACAAAGGTCGGTCTAGTGAAGGCTATGATTTTTCCAGTGGTCATGTATGGGTGTGAGAGTTGGACGGTGAAGAAGGCTGAGCACCAAAGAATTGATGCGTTTGAACTGTGGCGTTGGAGAAAACTCTCGAGAGTCCCTTGGACTGCAAGGAGATCCAACCAGTCCATCCTAAAGGAGATCAGTCCTGGGTGTTCATTGGAAGGACTGATGTTGAAGCTGAAGAACTTCAATACTTTGGCCACCTCATGCGAAGAGTTGACTCATTGGCAAAGACCCTGATGCTGGGAAGGATTAGGGGCAGGAGGAGAAGGGGACAACAGAGGATGAGATGGCTGGATGGCATCACCGACTCGATGGACATGACTTTGGGTAAGCTCCGGGAGTTGGTGATGGACAGGGAGGCCTGGCGTGCTGCAATTCATGGGGTCGCAAAGAGTTGGACACGACTGAGCAAGTGAACTGAACTGAAGTGACTTAGCACGCACACACACTATGCCAATAACTGATACAAATGTCCTGGAACTAAAGGCATCTTCCTCTAAATCCTCATTGCTTCCACGATATCCTGAGACACGCAAGTGTACAATGGGGTACTAAAGATGGCTACAGAGCCTTTCAGCCTCCCTCAGTCTGATTCAGAACCCCTAAAGCAACTTAAATAACAGTAAAATTGAAGTGATGACAGTGTACTTATTTGCAAATGGAGTTTCAAGACAGGTCTTGAAACCTTGTCCCAGTGGAGGGATTGCCCTCTGTAAGTATCTCCCAGAGGAAATGTTGGAGCTGCTCACAGTTGAGTGCTGTGTGTAGGCTGTGACTCTCCACAGAATGAGACAACCTAAGTCCTGGGG
This sequence comes from Giraffa tippelskirchi, assembly GCF_054371585.1. Classification (NCBI taxonomy): domain Eukaryota; kingdom Metazoa; phylum Chordata; class Mammalia; order Artiodactyla; family Giraffidae; genus Giraffa; species Giraffa tippelskirchi. Next base: position 108,770,792 of record NC_137278.1, on the reverse strand, counting down.
ACCTGGCTTGCCTTTATTGTGATAGTTTTGTCTGTTTATTAATTCCCACCTTTTGAAAATATAAATGTAATCAGTTAGACCCTAAACAGGACTCCCCGGGCAATAAGCCTGTCTTTTATGATTTTGCATATCCATAAGTGCACTCATTTCCTATAGATATTGTAAGTTTATGATTAACTGAAATCCTATTTCCAAGTTTTTGAGCTTCACTTCAGCGCTGACCCAGTGTATTTCCTACACATTAATAACATAGTGAACATTTATATCAGTGCACATTTATTTAAAAAATCTTTTTAATGAGCAAAGACTTCTAAAGTCCTTGCATTATAAAATACCAGTTGGAATAATTCACACATGTGAAAAAATATTCTTAAAATGTAAATAAATTCAACCCCAGGCTGATTTTGAGTTATCATGTCTTGGAATATGATAATTTGAAAAGATTTCTAATATGAATAGAACATTTCTAATATGAAAAATTTAGAGTTTGTCTGTATCAACCAGTGTGCATGGCCTCATCACTATTACCTATGACTTACAGAGCATTTTTTTTTCCCCAGAGCACTTTTTAAAAATTTGAGAATTAAATATTTGCCAACCACACAAAAAGTTTACTTGGTGTACATACATAAAATACAGGTAGCTTTACCAGCCTTTTTTGTAAATATGTTAATTAATTTACTCCAAAATCTTAAGTAGAATGATAAGGAAGCTTGTAATTAAGAAAAGTTCCCTTCTCACTGTTTGCTCACTTCTAATCTCAAACACAATTTACAGTAGTAAATTCGGGGGAAGAAATTAATACAATCGAGATTTCTTTAAAATGCTTGTCTGGAATAAACATTATGTCAAAAACATACATGGTATAAAACTTCAAAAACATAAAAATAAAACTGAAATCTTTTTGACAAGCTTTTCATTTTCTCTTTGTCAAACCAGTCTCAACCCTGACTCCTCCCTTTCTGTAATTCTGCACTTTCTTTTATGAAACCATTCACTGAGTTACTCTGTCACCCATACCAGCCCCTGAGAGCTAAAGGATTTGGCTTGATTTATCTTCGTATTTGTTTCCAAAGCTTCTGGTAGTTGACAAAGATGTTTCACAGCTGTGCCTTAAGAGATAATGCAGTGGTCAACTGACATGAACTGGTTCTGAGTTGACCGCAGGAACACCTGTACAGGTGAGCCCTGGAGGTGCTACCTTTACTTCATCACTATGTTAAGATCTCTGCCAAAGGCGAGGATTTGTATCCCCTGCTAGGCGCAGTTCCTGCCACGTGCGGAGAAGCATGAAGACTGCACCCGCCCAGTGGACTTCCGCTGCCCCTGAAACTCTCGGCCCCTTTTCTAGACCGCTGATAACTTGTCTGCATCCCGCTATCTCTTGGAAGTCCCTGTTCCTCTCATCTTGGGGAAGAAGTGTTTTCCTAGTATGAACTCTCCCTTCTTCATTCCCTGATGAAGGAATAAAGTTTCTTCTCTGCCATTCTGAAACTGTTTTGTTTTTTTTCTTGATATTTGCAACTCCCGGCAAAGGACCCACTGAGAATTCACCAACCCGTTGGCGACCGGTAACACCGTTAATTCCAAATCCTTAGTAGTAGTTCCGCCTGTGTCTCCATCTCTAGTGCAGCTATCTTAGTTCTGGCCACCTTTAACTCTTTGCTTGGTTTGCTGCTGCAGCCTTCTAAAGGATTTCTCAGTTTCTTTGCTCCTAACCTCCACTACCAACCTCCTAACCACAAACATCCTCTAAAACTTTGGCAGATCTATTATTCTTTGTAAAATGAAAAGCTAGTTGTACCACTCTGCCACTTAAATCCTTCAACAGCTTTTCGTTGTCTTCAGAATAGAGTGCAAACCTCTGAGGTTGGGACATGAGCCTTAGGTGACTTGGACCCCATTTATATCTTCGTCTCTATACGTCATCACTTAATAAGAATTTGAAGGGGGCTTCCCAGGTGGTTCAGTGGTAAAGAACCCACCTGCCAATGCAGGAGATGCAGGTGATGCGGGATGGATTCCTGGGTTAGGAAGATCCCCTGGAGAAGGAAATTTTGGCAGTCTGCTCCAGTAGTCTTTGCTGGGAAATCCCATGGACACAGGAGCCTGGCAGGCTACAGTCCACGGGGTCGCAAAGACTCTGACACAACTTATCGACTGAACACACACACACACACACACACACACACACACACACACGAACTTGAAGGGCAAGGAATATAGCTTTCCCTCCACGCCCTTAATCTCTATGTTTTCATTGCCAAGTAGAGAGTAGATGCTCAATTCATATTTATTAAGGAGTTTCTGGCCTGGTTCTGTGGTTTAAAACATATGATGTCAATCTATGGAAGTGTCTATGAAGTAGACATGTTTCCCGAATTCCCCATCAGTTCTTTCAGACCCATCTTTATTATTATTTCCTAAGCTTTCACTAACATTTATTTCCTCACACTACGACACAATGCTTTCTTGACTCACGTAACTCAGTAACATTAGACCATAGCCAGGGGTTACTTCCCAGAGTATTGCCTTAAAAAACCCCCCTCCCCATCATCAACTGAAAACCAGCTTTCCTTATGTTTCATGAGTAGAGTGTATTTAAAAATTAGTATATTTTGTTTTTAATGAACTTTGCTGTTTAATTTTGCTATTCTGATATAAAGAAATAGCATTTTAAATATATTTGCAAAACCCCAGGAAGTTGTTTTAACATTTAGCTTCTGCATAAAGAAACACATGAGTACTATTAAGTCAGAGAGGTTTTTAAGTTTTAAGTCAAGCTTCCCTAGTAATTTTGATTTTAGATCTGAGCTACTTAGTTAACTATTCAGATGTTCTCTGAACCTCTCATCACTAACCATTCTCCTTTTCTTGCCTGTTTAAGTAGTCCAGTAAAAATACCAATTATGAATCAGATAGTACTCAATTCTATCACAAAACAAATATCATTGCTTAACATTGGGATTCACTGAATGAAAGGTGGCTGCTGCTGCTGCCAAGTCACTTCAGTCGTGTCCGACTCTGTGAGACCCCATAGACGGCAGCCCACCAGGCTTCGCCGTCCCTGGGATTCTCCAGGCAAGAACACTGGAGTGGGTTGCCATTTCCTTCTCCAATGCAGGAAAGTGAAAAGTGAAAGTGAAGTCACTCAGTCGTGTCCGACTCTTAGCGACCCCATGGACTGCAGCCTACCAGGCTCCTCCGTCCATGGGATTCTCCAGGCAAGAGTACTGGAGTAGGGTGCCATTGCCTTCTCTGACAAGGGCCCTGACATGGGAATAAACATGCCTATTCTTGTAAAAAGAAGGACTGGTATGACATTTTATGTAATGAATCTGTGCCTGGGCAAGACATAATGATGGCTTTTGAGTTAGAGTTTTAACACTGAAGATATTAAGTGGTTGAATTTGGTATATATTCTGGAGTTCCAACCAACAAGACTTATGTGGGAGGAATGAGGAGGAACGAGTTAGGTCAGGTTGTAGTTATGCCGTTTCTTGAAATGGAGAATATCAAGGAGAGTTCTCTTTGCAATTTATTTATTTTATATGGAATTTGAGAACTGTATAATACATTCAAGAAGAACTATCAAGGAGGAAGTTGAATACATGAATATAAAACTCAAGAGCCAGGAGTAGAGTTTTCATCAAACATTTCTCTGTTGCCAGCTACTTTGTTCATCAACTTAAAAGTTCATGAGAACTGTGGCCACCTGCATCAGTATGATGTAACTGTAAGGCCTAAAAACCGAGACCACCTGTGTCAACATGACGGATATTTGTTCCAGGAAACTTTGCTCAGAGAAAATAAAACCATAAGTCAATAAACAACTCCACTGTTTGCTTCAGGAAGTCACTGCAAATCAGTTTATCTGAGACAACAGTCTCCCTCATCAAACCATCGTTTATTTATGAAAACTCATCTCACCGCACTATACCCACCAATCCTGAAGTTTTGTTTCACAAAATTGCCCAATCTCAATCTGCTCCCCACTTTGAAACGCAGCCATAATACCCTTGAGCCCAGGCCTCCATGTGTGCTTGTGCCCAGTCGTGTCTGTTTCCAACTCCAAGTATGCCAGGAAGCTCTGTCCACGGGATTTCCCAGGCCAAAAATACTGGAGTGGGTTGCCATTTTCTCCTCCAAAGGATTTTCCTGACCCCCAGATCCATCCCGCTTCTCTGTGTTTCCTGTCTGGTAGGCAGGTTCTTTACCACTGAGCCACCTGGGCAGCCCTCCAGACCTTCCTTCCAGATAATCTTTCTCTGATGCTTCTCTCTTGATTCTGCTGAGGCACTGTTCTCCCAACTGCAGCGACTTCAAATGAACTGAGTTCTGCTTTGTTAACAGTTTGATTGTATCTTGGAGTTCAAGATTCTTTTCTATTTTTACTCTCATGGTTTTAGAGTAAGTGTTAGTCCTGTAAATAAGTGTTTACCCACCTGCTCTGAGACCTACCATTAGCAAAATGAGATTTTTGAAGTCAGGATGACCCTTACACTTATTCAAATCAATTTATTTTACAAACAAAACTGAAGCCAGAGCAATTGGAACTTGTCTAGTGTAACAGGGTGTAGCTTCTAGATCATGAGACTGATGACTCTGAGTCTGGCAGTCTTTTTGGGAGAACACACAAGCTCATGTTGAGCAAGGTGAAATATATAATAAATATAACAATATAGTTTACTGTCTATAAACTTTCTAAGAGGGGAGAGAGCAGTTTGAATGTTTTGTTTTTGTTTGTAATTGCAATACTTCTGCAACACTTGCCCAGCTGGCTTGGATACCAAATGCATGGACTCATGAAAATATTAGTAAATCTTAATTTACATTTACCAAAAATTCAGATTTTTAAAGTTCATTAATTAGCAAAAATATATAAAAACATCAGCCTCCAAATCATACAGTTACTGATGCAGCTGAAGTTTCCTTCAAATCTAAATACAGAAGAAAGGAGTAAGACAAAAAATAAACAAACAAAAAACCCAACTTGTTGAATTAATTGTATATCTTTCTCAAAGAGCAGAATTTGACCTGCAAAACATTCAAGAAATTAGAATACTGAAGCTAAGGGGTATCTTTGAAGAAGATGAAATATACAAAACTGTTATGGGTACATCTTCCCAATTTTGAATGAAATCTGATAAACACTGGAAAAATCTCAAACATTTTCCATCATAATATTGTACCATTGCAGTGGATACCAGTGACATTTTCTTCTCCTCATTCCTTTATTTCAGAAATTGCTTCTGCCCACTTCATCCATATTATGTCAGTAGGAGCTGCCTCATAATGACTCCATGCTTTTATGGCTTCAAGGCTCCATGTCTACTCAATAATTGATTAGACCGGGGGTGGGCATCTGGCCTGTGTTGGGCAATGGGCCAATGAACTGGAGACCCAAAAGAGTTAAGTCCAGCTCTCATTGCCTGGATTGTAAATGTATAAAACTCAGGAGCTGCTGTTAGCTGTGTTTTGCCGTTTGCCCCAAGGAGCAAGGGAAGCCACATTTCTGCTTGAATGTTCTCTAGTGTCTCTGAGCCCAAGTATTAAGGATGGGTGAAGCTGTTCAAGTCAATATGCACTTATCCACCTTAATTACCAAATTAATACCAGCCATTTAAAAAGAATAAAAAAGGAAACAAAAAGGAAACCCTGCCAAATATCTGCCCTAGTCTTCACACCCTGGAACCAAGGCAGTTCATTATCATTTGTACGTTTTCCCTGTGCCAGGCACTGTTCTAAGCACTTTATATGCAATGTTCTATTTCAACCTTATTACAAGGCTGTGAGAAAAGTACTTTTACTATCCTCATTTTATAGGTAAGCAAAGGGAGGCTTCCCTGGTGGCTCAGTGGTAAAGAATCCACCTGCTAATGCAGGAGTCATGTGTTCGATACCCGGGTCAGGAAGATCTCCTTGAGAAGGAAATGACAGCCCACTCCAGTATTCTTGCCTGGAAAATCCCATGGACAGAGGAGTCTGGCGGGCTACAGTCCATGGGATCACAAAGGAGCTGGACACAACTAAAACAATAACAACAAAGAGAGGCACAGAATATTGAGTGATAGAACCAGTGCTCAGTCTAGGCAGTCTGGCTCTAGAACCTGGAATCATAAACGTAAGGTTATGCTGCCTTCAATGAGAGAAACATAGCCAACTTTGTATCGTAAACAGCCTTCACTGGGGAGATAGAAAGTAAATAGTAAAATACGTGGAGTGTCAGGTGATGTTGATAAGTACTATGAAGAAATGAAAAGCAAAGGATAAGACAGAGCAGGTCAGAAAGTAGGGCTTGGGGGTGGTGGTAATTTACATAATTACAAGGATGTTTTCAATGAGAAAGAAAGGTTTCAGTGAGGAATGAAAGTCAAGGAAGGTTTCAATGAGAAATGGTATCTGAACAAAGGCCTGAAAGAAGGTAGAGAGCAAGCCTGGCAGATGCCTGAAAACAGAGCTTCCAGACAGAGAGGTCAGGAGTGCAAACACCTCTAAGTGAGAGTGTGCTTAGTATAACCAATGGCAAGCAAGGAGGCAGGAGAGATCAGGAAGAGGAAGTGAGAGGGGAGGTTCGGATTCTACTGGGAGATCAGGGTAGATTACATGTGGCCTGAAAGCCTAAGGGCCCTGACTTTAACTCTGAGAGAGATGGACAGGTCTTGCAGGATTTTGAGCAAAGGGATCACATGATCTGTGTTGAGAATAGATGTAGGGGGAAAGAACAAAAGTGAAGAGATTAGCTGGCTAGAGGCAAGAGACAGTGGAAGCTTGAAACAGTGATGGCAGTGGCAGTGTTGAGATGTGATGGGAGTCTTGACACACTTTGAGGTTTGAGCCAACAAGATTTGCTGATGGATTAATGTAAGACAAAGGTGTGAGAGTGGAGATGAAGATGACTCTAGTTTTGACTTGAGCAGTGAGAAATGCTGGACTGGATGAAGCACAAGCTGGAATTAAGATTGCTGGGAAAAATATCAATAACCTCAGATATACAGATGACACCACCCTTATGTCAGAAAGCAAAGAACTAAAGAGTCTCTTGATGAAAGTGAAAAGGGAGAGTGAAAAAGTTGGCTTAAAACTCAACATTCAGAAAACTAAGATCATGGCATCCGGTCCCATCACTTCATGGAAAATAGATGGGGAAACAATAGAAACAGTGGCTGATTTTATTTTGGGGGGCTCCAAAATCATTGCATATAGTGACTGTAGCCATGAAATTACAAGACGCTTACTCCTTGGAAAAAGGGTTATGACCAACCTAGACAGCATATTAAAACGCAGAGACATTACTTTGCCAACAAAGGTCCGTCTAGTCAGGGCTATGGTTTTTCCAGTAGTCATGTATGGATGTGAGAGTTGGACTATAAAGAAAGCTGAGCACCGAAGAATGGATGCTTTTGAACCGTGGTGCTGGAGAAGACTCTTGAGAGTCCCTTGGACTGCAAGGAGATCCAACCAGTCCATCCTAAAGGAGATCAGTCCTGAATGTTCATTGGCAGGACTGATGCTGAAGCTAAAGCTCCAATACTTTGGCCACCTGATTTCTTTAGGGAAAAGACCCCAACACTGCAAAAGATTGAAGGTGAGAGGAGAAGGTGACAACAGAGGACAAGATGGTTGGATGGCATCACTGACTCAATGGACATGAGTTTGAGTAAGCTCCAGGAGTTGGTGATGGACAAGGAAGCCTGGCGTGCTGCAGTCCACGGGGTCACAAAGAGTCAGGCACGACTGAGTGACCGAACTGAACTGAACTGAACATGCATATTCCTGAGGGGGCTTGAGCAGAGGCGAATTCAGCATTAATTTGGGGCAAAGGTCAACAGAGCTTTAGCTGATTGAAGTCAGGAGGGTCAGAAAAGTTCATCAGGTTCCTGTTAGGTTCCTGTAGACCTGGTGGTTGAATTCCTGAGAAGGGTTAAATCCTGAAGATCAGCTAAAGAAAGTGCTTCAGGCTAATCTTTACTATTGAAACCAAACTGGGAGCTTACAACTGATTTTTTATCTTTGCTATTGTTGCTTGTCATCCGATAGTTTTTTTCTTTTATTCCCTGAAGATGATTATTATTGAGATCTGTTTAAGGGCAATCATTGTGGCAGGCTTAGATCACAAAAGGTTTAGGCCAAAAATGGTTTCTCTTATGTCAAGAAATCTGTGTCTGATTCTTTTTCTTCAGGGGCTCCTACCTTATCGGCTTACACTGAGTGAATATAGATAGTGAAGAAATCTGAATACTAAGCTCTGGGATATTTCATCTAAAAAAAAATGTTCCTCAATCGTGTCTGACTTTATGACTCCATGGATCGTAGACTGCCAGGCGGCTCTGTCCATGGAATTCTCCAGGCAAGAATACTGGAGCAGGTAGCTATTCCCTTCTCCAGGGGTTCTTCCCAGTCAAACCCGGGTCTCCCGCACTGTGAACAGATTCTTTACCATTTGAACCACCAGGAAAGCCCTGTTTTGTCTGAAAAAGGGCATTAAAACTAAGAGAATTTTTTTACAAAATTGTAAGAGATTATGGGGGAAAGACTACATTATTTTTCAAAAGTATAAAGCTTTTAGGGTTGATACCTGCAAAGCTGTGGCAGTTCTCCCTGCCAGGAGGAGGCACTTTTATAGACACGGAGACAGGGACCCTTGTGGCTGTACAGACATCTGCACTGTTTCATTCTAGCTTCATCCTCCAGGATTTAAAAAAAGAAGAAGAAAGAAAATTCAATAAAATACTGAAACCGTAGTCGGGAACTTCTGTGGCTGGAAGAGTCTGGGTTGCATAAGTAAGGCCATGAGATAGAGCCTTTGTCTTTCCCATGAGTAAATATCACTCGAACTTAACACTATCGATGCAGCAAATTACAGCAAGATGAGATGAAAAGCATTCAATCTGATTGATCTTTTCCGGAATGGTTTCAATATAGGATTGATGAGTGCAAGATATATGTATATTGGTTTGGGGTGGAGTGCAGAAGATAGATTTAAATAGATAATTTGAAAGTGAGAAAAGTGAAACGAGAAAATATAGCACTTCCATCTTTCAAAAGCTTATCTAGGTGTTAAGAATCATTTTCAAAAAAAGGTAAAATCAAGACTCTCATATAGATACAAAGTGATGAGATGTCAAAGATTATTACATATTTTTCATGAGGAAATCATAAAAAAGTTACAACCAATTTGAAGTTACAACCAATTTATACGAAGTAAAAGAATATGAAGTGAATTTAACAAAAGACTACAAAATTTGCTTTATCCATAGGGATGTCAAAGCTATGGTTTTTCCAGTAGTTGTGTATGGATATGAGAATTGGATTGTAAAGAAAGCTGAGCACCGAAGAGTTGATGCTTTTAAACTGTGGTGTTGAAGAAGACTTTTGAGAGTCCCTTGGACTGCAAGGAGATCAAACCAGTCAGTCCTAAAGGAAATCAGCCCTGAATATTCATTGGAAGGACTGATGTTGAAGCTGAAACTCCAATATTTTGGCCACCTGATGCGAAGAACTGACTCCTTGGAAAAGACCCTGATGCTGGGAAAGATTGAAGGCAGGAGAAGGGGATGACAGAGGACAAGATGGTTGGATGGCATCACCGACTCAATGGACATGAGTTTGTGTAAACTCCAGGAGTTGGTGATGGACAGGGAAGCCTGGCGTACTGAAGTCCATGGGGTCACAAAGAGTCAGATACGACTGAGAGACTGAACTGAACTGATAGGGATGGGAGGGTTGGGGAGGTTGGGTAGTTGGGAAGAATATGGTTTTCGGCCCACCAGAGAGAAGTTATTAGTATAACTATAGACAAGGCTTAGTCACACGGACCTTGATTATTTCCTTTGAATATGTTCCTGTAAGTGGAATTACTGAAATCAAAGATACGAACTTTTCAAGAACTCTGTAAAGCCAAGCAGCTCCCAAGAACATTGTTTCCATTTATATTAATACTTCCATCAGAATATATAAAATGCCTATTTCCCTGCACCCTAGAAAGTATCAAGTATTAGCAAGTCAATGATATTTATGGAAGACACTAACTAAAGTCAGCACAAAGCATCAGAATAGTAAGCTCCCAAAACAAAGCTGTTTTGACTAATTTGCTTCCATTATGAGAGAAGACAACAGTGAAGCTTCTCAGTGTAAATACAAATGGGCTATCCCAGCACAGTGTACTTCTACTGCTAAGTCGCTTCAGTCATGTCCGACTCTGTGCGACCCCATAGACGGCAGCCCACCAGGCTCCGCCGTCCCTGGGATTCTCCAGGCAAGAATACTGGAGTGGGTTGCCATTTCCTTCTCCAGTGCATGAAAGGGAAAAGTGAAAGTGAAGTCGCTCAGTCGTATCCGACTCTTAGCGACCCCATGGATCTGCAGCCTACCAGGCTCCTCCATCCATGGGATTTTCCAGGCAAGAGTACTGGAGTGCGGTGCCATTGCCTTCTCCGCCAGCACAGTGTGGCATGATGCAATTTAGCTTCAGACCAAAAATTTTTATCTTATCTTTATAAAAGTCTTAGTTTTTAGAAAACTTAGATACAGAAGAAAATAAAATATCAGTGTAAACCATATTTAAAAGACAATATGTTGCATCAGAGACTTGAACAAAAAATTTTTAGTATGTACAACCTCCAGAAGGAAACATAGATGTTCAGGAAACAAATTGTGCAAATTAATTCCATGCACAATCACAGAGTAATCATTTCATGTTATTAGACTTTAATGTAGGGGGGTGGTGTTGTTCAGTCACTAAATTGCGTCCGACTCTTTGTGACCACATAAACTACAGCATGCCAAGCTTTCCTGTCCTTTGCTGTCTCCAAGAGTTTGCTCTAACTCATGTCCATTGAGTTGGTGATGCTATCCAACTATCTCATCCTCTGTTGCCCCCTTCTCCTTTTGCCGTCAATCTTTCCCGGCATCAAGGTCTTTCTCAGTGAGTCAGCTCTTCGCATCAGGTGCCCAAAGTACTGGAGCTTCAGCTTCAGCATCAGTCCTTCCAGTGAATATTCAGGGCTGATTTCCTTTAGGATTGACTGGTTTGATCTCCTTGCTGTCCAAGATGGGGAAGAGATAGATTCTTACTTTCCTGTGGTGGTTTCGTTGTAGTTTGGTTATGTTTTATTGCTTGTGCCAGGTTCTTTATATATATTATCTCCAATGGTCACTAACTTTGGCAAGGAAGATTTTGGTTTTTTGTTTTGATTTTATGGATAAGGAATCAGATTGAGCAGTAAAAGGTAAGTTCAGTATTTGAGCCCAGATTTGTCTGATGACAGAGCTGGAATCATTCCACCAGGCTAGAGCGACTCCCAGAGAGATACAGTAAGGTTTCAAATTGTATCTGAAATTGTGTTTCAAATGGGGATCCATTGAAAAAGTACATATGAAGCACCTGCTATGTGCTGAGACTTGTCGGACTGAGGATAGAGAATTAACAAAACAGAGTTTATTTTGCAATGACGCACTTTAACCAAATATATATTGAAATGATAGATATTAAGTATAATGAAGAAAGATAAACGAAAATAAAGGAATCAAAGTGACAGGGGGTACTGTTTTAGGTAGGTAGTCAGAGAAGACCTCGCAGAAGAAGTAGTATTGGAGCAGGGACACAGATAAAAGTGAATGAGCTGTGCCCCAGGTCTAGGGGAATAAGAACAGCAGACACAAAAGCTGTAAGTAGGGGCAAGCTCAGTGAGTTCGAGGAAGAGCGAACAAGTGTGCACAAGTGTGAACAAGCGGTGCACAAGTGTGTGTGGCCTCAGAAGAGTCAGCGAAGGTCGCTCCAGCTCAGGTCATCCTGGGCTTGAGGGCCTTGTTAAGGACTTTGTGAAGTTTTATAAGGATCTTGTTAAGGTTGATATGAAGTGTGACTAGAAGTGTATCAGGCTCCCAGGTGGCGCGGTGGTGAAGAACCTGCCTGCCAATGCAGGAGACGTAAGAGGCACGGGGGAGGGGGCACGGCAACCCACTCCAGTATTCCTGCCTGCAGAATCCCAAGGACAGGGGAGCCTGGCGGGCTACAGTTCACAGGGTGGCAAAGAGTCAGTCACGACTGAGCGTATACACACACAGAGAAATGTTCCAGTCACAGGAAACAGACTCTCATTATTTAATTCGAAAGAGACTGGGGGACTTCCTTGGTGGTACAGTGAGTAGGAATCCCTCTGCCAATGCAGGGGACATGGGTTCCGTCCCTGGGCTGGGAAGATTTCACGTGCCACTGAGCACCTAAGCCCGCCTGTGTTGCTGCAACAGCTGAGCCCTCATGCCTAGAGCCTGCGCCCTGCGACAGTAGAAGCCACTGCGGTGGGGAGCCCGTGCAGAACAAGTGAGAGCAGCCCTCGCTTGCCACAACTAGAGAAAGCCCATGCCCAGCAACGACAGCCGAGTGCATCCAAAAATAAACAAATTTTTAAACATATACTCTAGGGGGCAAATAGAAGACACATTGTTAAACGTTATAGCAGTAGCTTAGGTAAGGGATATATACACAGTCTTAGACTGGAGTGGTGAACACAAGAAAGTAAGAAACCGTGAAATTATATATTTTGTAAGTAGAGCTTATAGGATTTGCTCATGGATATAAGGTATAATAAAAGTAAGGAATCTAGGATGCCTTCAGGATTTTGACCTAAACACCTGGATCTATAGCAGTGATGTAGACCAAGAACATTGGGAAACACTCCCGTTTAACTCAAGCAATAAAGAAAATCTCATAATTGTTATAGCAGTACGTGGCTCACAGCTAATATTCAGTGGGTAGTAGCTATTTTTTTTAAACTAAAATAACATATTTGCCTAACTCCTTGAGGTTGAGGTCACTGAGGATGAAATTGGATATTTATGAATGGTAGTCTCCAGGTAGAGACAGCAAGACATCCAAAATCTTGTATCCTATACCAGCTACTTACCAAAGTCGCAGTAACCACCACTAGGTTGCAAGTAAAAGTGTTTGTCGATCAATTGCATCTGACTCTTTGCAACCCCATGGACTACAGCCTGCCAGGCTCCTCTGTCCATGGAATTCTCTAGGCAGCAACACTGGAACAGCTTGCCATTCCCTTCTCCGGGGATCTCCCTGACGCAGGGATTGAGCCCCAAATCATTCCATATTCATTTCTGGAGCTGTGAATCTAAGCGCCAGTGGAACTTGATGCTTCACCTGAATCGAGACCGTTCCTTTTGCCAGGATCAGAGGAAGGCCTAGAGAGCTTGGGAGCTGTCTCTTGGACTAGCAGGAGAGGATGGACTCACACACACCCAGTGTTTGGCCCTAACACATGGAGTTCCATGAGCGATAATTCACAGAGACTCTAGTGTGGAATCTAAGAAGAGAAGAATCCAAAAGGAGAAATACAAAAAGAAAAGGGGGAAAACACACAAGTACAAAAACATTTTCCCCCACAGGATCTTAATAAGAGCCAACGTTAAGTGTTAAACACCGCTGAGAGATTTTCATACACCACCTCTTAATCTTCACAGCAGTCTCTGAGGACAGGGTTATGTCTGGTGAACCATCTTGATCCTAGAAGAGATCAACTTTCTGGTGTCTGAATGCACCTGTCCCCAATGGAATGTTTATTCTGCCTAGGACAGCGCCCCGTTGAGTTGTGGATGCATGCGTGCACTCAGTCACGTCTCATTCTTTGCGACCCCATGGACTGTAGCCCACCAGGCTCCTCTGTCCATGGGATTTCCTAGGCAAGAATACTGGGGTGGATTGCCATTTCCTACCATTTCCTGCCAGAGGATCTTCCTGACCCAGGGATCGAAACTGTGTCTCCTGTGTCTCCTGCTTTGGCAGGCGGATTCCTTACCAACTATGCCACTTGGGAAGCCCACAAGGTAGGGGTTATTATCCTCATTTAATAGATAAGGAATTGAGGTGTAAAGGCTCATGGTATTACATATCCTATTCAATTACACTCTTACCAGAGACCTATATCAATATTGGGGATGGATTGTATTGAAGGGCAACATAAAGGCAGGATATGGCAGTGGTTTTTGTGGGGGAGGCATTAGGTTAACCTAGTTTTAAGTGTGCCAACATCACTAAGAAATAATTTACAGACCCCTATTATATTGGCTAAGGTAACACTAGCTGCCATAACAAACCTCAAAATGTACAATAGCTCAAACACAATGGACATTTATTTCTCACATATGGAAGTCCAGAATAAGTGTTCCTGATGACAGATGGCTCTCCTCTAATTGCTAGCCCATCCTGTGGCTCCTTCATCTTCAACTCAAGGCTGCCGTGTTCACCTCCATCAAACCAGAAGAAGAGAAAAGAATGTGAGAAGGTCTTATGGACCAGTCCTGGAGGTATACCTCACCTCAACTCAGATACCAGCTAGAACTCAGTCACCCAGCTACATCTAAGTGCAAAAGAGACTGAGAAATGTTGTCTAGCTAAATCCCCAGCCAGTCTGCCTGTCACAATTGGTCTTATCGAAGACATGATTTCTCTCAATTTATTCTCAGAAGGAAACCAGAAGTTTAGTTTGAGGATGACTGTGCTTTATTTCTCATGTAAAAGTTACATCTAGGTCAAATAGACTACGTGACTTTCCCTTCACATTCAATTTGCTTACAGAGAACAGCTATGTTTATTTCTTCAAGCTTTTAAAATAAATTGTTCTTCTTTGATGATGTTGTCCATGTCTTTTCCCATTGCTTTCTTTTTTTAGTACTTTAATAGTGCATTACATCTTACAGAAAGTTGTAAAGCTTTCATGTCGTAAAGACGCCTTTAAACTTTAATTGATAAAACATTTAGAATTTTGTTGCAAGTGTTAATCACTCAGTCATGCCTGACTCTTTGCGACCCCATGGCTGTAGCCCGCCAGGCTCCTCTGTTCATGGAGTTCTCTAGTCAAGAATACTGGAGTGGGTAGCCGTTCCCTTCTCCAGAGGATCTTCCCAACTCAAGGATCAAACCCCGGTCTCTTGCATCGCAGGCGGATTCTTTACCGTCTGAGCCACCAGGGAAGCCCATAAATCTTGTTAAGTTTATCTAACTTATTGATCCCTAAAATTTTGTGCCCTAATGTGGGCAAATATACAATAATGCCATTTTCAGTATGACAAGTTACATATTAATGAAGAATATTCAGTTCAGTCGCTCAGCTGTGTCCGACTGTTTGCAACCCCATGGACTGCAGAACGCCAGGCTTCCCTATTCATCACCAACTTCCAGAGCTTGCTTAAACTCATGTCCATCAAGTCAGTGATGCCATCCAACCATCTCATCCTCTGTCATCCCCTTCTCCTGCCTTCAATCTTTCCCAGCATCAGGGTCTTCTCTGAGTCAGTTCTTCGCATCAGGTGGCCAAAGTATTGGAGTTTCAGCTTCATCATCAGTCCTTCCAATGAGTATTCAGGGTTGATTATCTTTAGGATTGACTGGTTTGATCTCCTTGCAGTCCAAAGGACTCTCAAGAGTCTTTTCCAACACTACAGTTCAAAATGAAGAATATTAGGTGCTAAGTCCTAATGATGATATCCTTATAAAATCTCATTAGATTTTGCTTCAGTTTTCAACAATGTCCCTTTATCTTCTCTAAGTTCCAAACATTTCCCTGTTGTAACACATGTTGTAACTTTGATTTTCACAAAGGATTCTGCCTCACATTCCAATGCCTGAGTTATTCCCAGCACCGCCAAGCAATTCTCAAACATCAGCCTGGTGTCCTATAATTCAGCTCAGTTCTGACACTGTATACCTGGAGATGGCATCATTCACAGGTTAAGAGCTCAGTCCTACAAGACTGCCCCTCCCCACACTAATATGTTTCTCTACAGTGTTTTCATGTGATGTGAGCACAACTGAAAAGATACTAATTTACTCTTTTATTTTTTATTTTAGCTACCAATGTTTCTGAAAACATCAAACTACATGAAAATATTTTCTCTTAGCACTGCCAAAGCATCCATTCATCCAACAACAATGAAAATTCATAATCTCATAGGTAGCAAGTCATAAACAAACCGTTACAGTGCTTTGATCGAAAACAAAATAGACTGCCACTTATTTCTCCAGCAAAAGTGAGTTTTTTCAGGATCAACAAACAATTGAAATTTGGGCATCTGCAGTCATGGTGAACCATATGCAAATCCCCTATAGCACAGAGAGGAGGACTCCTTTGTAAACAGGAAAAGGAAGTTGGGTGGACTACAGGAAACAGTGCATTGGAGGAATTTACACTTTGAAGTGTAGTGGCTTTTCCTTAACTGAGTTGTGACCATTTCTCATTGGCTGATCTCTTGCCAGGCAAGAAGAGGAAGTCTTTCTTCTCCTGTCGGGCTCTGCTGTCATTATAGGGGATGGGAGCTCCCTCTTCTGCTCTCTGAAATCTACTGTAATTGAGATTTCTGTTTGTTAATTTTTACATTGCCAAGAGCTAAAGTATACTCATGAATAAAGTGTGAAAGTAGGATTAGAGACACTGATCAACTCATCTTAAAAAAGTCAAAGACAGCTGGATAAAGGAATTGACAATTGAGGTTTTAGGTTGTAGAGATGGGGAAAGATTTCCAGCCAAAGAAAGCAACATAAGAAAAGGCAAAGGTTTATGCTTTAGGGCAACAGGCATTAGGAAAAACAAAATCTTCAGCGTTTCAACCAATCACCACTGAGTGGTATGTTGCTGGGTAAAATCAAAATTCAATTAGAAAAGCATTAGGCTTATTTTTCCTAACCTAAAAATCTCCTAAAAGATCTTGAATCCAAATGGGCAATCTCTCATTCCACTAGGTCTTCATATTTCCATATTTATTGCATACCTACATAATTAATTGGGTATGGGTTCTCTGGTGATGCAAGATATTTGACCAGCAGCTGAAGGACTGACTACATCTAGAGCATTTCTTCTCTCTTCTTTTCAGCATGATTTCTTTGGTGTCACATAAAATATGAACCAGAATCAAAGGTTTCCCCACACTCAATACATTAATAATGTTTTACTCATATGATTTCCATAATTAAGACCTGATTTTTGACTGAAAGATCTTTCCTCATTATACAAATGTGGTTACTGCCTTGTATGAACTCTTTGATATTTAATTTAAACCAATAAATAATGAATATAAAAAGGGGCTTTTTTGGCAGTCCAGTGGTTAAGACTCCATGTTCCTAATGCAGGGGGCATGGGTTCTAAGCCTGGTAGGGGAACTAAGACTCTGCATGCCACATGGTGTGGCCAAAAAAATTTAAAAAAAAGAGTGAATATAAAATGAGACATGTTTGAGGATTAGGTTTGCAGGGGGATACATATTGTGACTCAGTATGTTTCTTAGTTTCTTCAATGTTTTGTCTGTGGCGATCTGGTCCTGGAAGTATTCACTCTTACACAGGAGTCTGCAGAATCAGGACGATACTAAAATGAAGCCTAATACTGAAACTTGGAGAAACTTGGGTGTCTCTTCTCTCAGCTGCTGCAGTCCCTCCAGGGCATAGAGCTTGATGACAAGAGCACAGATTCGGTGTCGGCCTCCATTTGCAAGGGCTTCCCTGGTGGCTCAGCTGGTAAAGAATCCGCCTGCAATGCAGGAGACCTGGGTTTGATCCCTGGGTTGGGAAGATCCCCTGGAGTAGGGAAAGGCTACCCAGTCCAGTACTCTGGCCTAGAGAATTCCGTGGACTGTATAGTCCATGGGTCTCAAAGAGTCAGATGTGACTGGCAACTTTCACTTTCACTTTCACTTGCAACCTGCCAGGCCTGATGCCCTCGAGCAGAACACAACCTATACATTTATCCACTGGGTACTTGCAAGCATGTGGGAAAGAAGGCCTTTTAGCGTCTTCTGCCTCCACTTACTATAGTCAATCAAATCATTACCGAACATGCTCAAGATGAAGGACTTGGCAAAACTCAACCTCTCCCCCACAAAAAAAAGGTGGACATTGTTGATGCAAATACAGATATAAACTATCATCTGGAGACATTCTAAAATCAGTGCTTTCAGTCTGCAGTTATTATTGTTTCTGTAACACTCTGGTCTTCCATGCTAATCCTGCTTTCCAATTCTAGGTGTAAGATTTTAAAAACTAAACAAACAAATTTTAAAAACAAACAAATGAGAAGGACACCTGGGAGTTGACTGAAGATAATGAAGACCTCAAAAATATGTTTGGCACATTAAATGGTTGAGTAAAAGATGAAAATGGATGTTGGATAGTTAATATCATCTTTTCGGACTATGTTGTACTGACCCAAGACACAAAACTCAAACGTCTACCTGCCTGCAATGAGTCACCATCTACAAGCCAGTTTATTTGTGACACTCTGATGCTGGGAAGAATTGAAGGCAAAAGGAGAAGGGGCAGCAGAGGATGAGATGGTTAGATTGGATCAACATCTCAATGGACATGAAATTGAGCAAGTGGGAGATAGTGGAGGACTCAGGAGACTGGCATCCTACAGTCCATGAGGTCACAAAGAGTCAGACGTGACTTACCAACCCAACAACAACAAGAGCAACAACAATCATGACCTTTTAAACAACGAGGCAAATACATGAAGTAACTTGGTGTGGTGAAAAAAAAAACCCTGGGCTAGGAATCAATTAATTTAGTTCTAGTTTCAGTTTGGCTACCAATGGATAAATATTTAGTCTTTCATGGGCCTCAATCTCTTTGAGCTTAAAGTGGATGATTAATGCAAGGCTTTTCAGCCATAAAATGATACTCACAGTCAGATAAAACTTTATTATTGAAGGATTGGCCCTCTGTCTTTATTGCTTATACAAAAGTTTGTCTCAGAAAGTACAGTGACAGTAGAAGATATGAATATTGTAGCTTTGAATATTTCCATAATTACAGAAATGAGAGATTTATTTGCTATCTCAGGATTAGCCATTTTCTCCACAAGTGTCTGTTCTCCACAAGAAAACAGTTGTCAAATATAAAAGGGACAAGTTACATGTCTCTTCTTAAGAATGACAAAAAAAAACCCACTGCAATCTCTCAAAAGGAAATGCAACCAATCTACTTCCTTGTAAATAGAAATAAGGAACAAAGAGTAATGAGATATTCTTACCTTTACCAGAGATACAATGAAATATGAAACAACTCAGAAAAGTTACGTCTCCGAGTCAGGGAAGTTTTATGGTAAGCTCATTAGAATTTTCCACCTCATGCTCCTTAGGAGATTGGCAATAAGTATTTCCTAATGGATTTCTTTCTCCATTTGCATATTTATGGCTATTTCTGTTCATAATGAATACATATATGCATTTTTTTCTTATTAAAAATGTTCCCTGTACTTTAGCAGGCTTCTCTAACCAGACTTCAGGCAGAACTTGGATGCAGAAATGGATCAGCTCCAATGTCCTCACTGCCCCTTTTTACATAGAAAAGAGACTCCCTGATCCTTGCTTTTTCTCCCCTCAATCAAAAACTGATTTCATAGAAACACAGAATTAGGATGGTGTTTGCCAGGGCTGCAGGGAGTAGGAAATGAGGTGACAGTTCAAAACAAATTTTGTTATGAAAAGAATGTACTGCATGATGACTATAGTCATTTAATATGGTTCTGTATACTTGAAAGTTACTGAGAGTAGATTTTAATCATTTCACCACAAACACACACACACACATGCGCGCACACACACTTAATTATTTTAACTACATGAGGTGACAGATGTGTTACTTATCTTCATCTTGGTAACTGCTCCACAATATATATGTACATCAAAACATTACATTGTAAACTTTACATATACACTATTGTATTTGTCATTTATTTCTTAGCAAAGTTGAAAAGCTGTAAAGAAAAGAATACAATTGTAGTTATTTGTCATTTTCGAACTAGAGTTAATAGGCTACATTCCCTGAGAGTATCTGTGTCTTCTTACCTGTTGCTTTAATATTCATTGCAGAAATAAAAGCTGTGTCTCTTTGATGATGACATCTTCCAATGTCTCGAATTTCAGGCATCAGAAAAATCAGGATTCTGAGACTTTGAAAATTTTTGTTCTGACCTTTGTTGGGGTGTGAGGAGTGCAGTTGTCCCAACATGATGTCACACTGCAGGTAAAGCCCAGCACCGGCTTAGCCCCTCCTGAGCTTAACATTTGTGTGCAAAAGCTGAGCTGCCCGACATCTGGCAGAATTTACCTGATTTTCCTCTTTCACATTTGGTGAGGACACTTTGACAGCGAGTACGTCTTTAGGATTTTAGAATCTGGGAACTAAAATTCATCAAAACCAGTGGGCATAGGTAGGATCGGAGGTTCCAGGGGAGGGGACATATGTAAACACAGAGCTGATTCCCTTTGTTGTACAGCAGAAATGAACACAGCATTGTAAAGCAGTTATTCTCAAAAAAAGAAAAACAAGACTAGTGGTCAACTTTTTTCTTCTGTTCCATACTATTTATTCATAGATACAAATCACCTTATCAACAACATTTCTCAAGGAAGTGGAAATGAGCATCCTCTCAGCACACAGATGGCAGGGGGCAATGGGCAAGTTGGAGCTAATGTAGGCTTGTGGACAACCTTATACAACTGGGGGATCTTCTTTAAGCAAAAGAATACACAATTATGAATAAAATGTTAGCAAATACCTACTTATAATGAGAAAGGATACCACAATATATTATAAATTTTTAAAAGCTGAAAAATACTACAAATATTATACAAAAAATATAATATTCTTACTAGTTTTAATCATCTGCTTGATGTACCTGTTGTTCTATCCTACCTTTTTTGACTGCACACTATTTAATCATCTCTTCATATAATATTTCATACTTTTTCAATTGGAGAGAATTGAAAAGTAATTTGATCTTTCTCCATAGTTGAGCAGTTTATTTTTATTATAGTTTTAAAAGTTTCTTTCCATTTTATAATTCTTTATTAGTGATATTTATACATTAATTTGTAAATTATATGTATAAATTTTTAGGACTGCTGTCAAATTTGAGAAAACCTCAATCAAGTTTCTTTCATGTATGAGCTATAATCTTCTCAAGGCATTTGCATTTTGTTGAACAATGGCTAATTTTAAATACTCTTAAGCTGATGACACCATTAACCAGTTTGTGATCAATATTCTCATTGTAGTTGTGCAAGTGAGTTTTGTATTTTTTTTCATAGATATCAACATCTCATTTTGTGTCTGTCTGGGTCCAATCAGGAGAGAAGTCACACAGTAATTCGACAGGAAAGTTTAGTAAAAGACATAAAGAGAATAAATAAATATATGCTATTTCTAAATGCCTTGGATCCATTCCACACCACATTTGGGCCCCTGTTCTTTGACTAGCCAGGGGTTGAAAATTCCTCAGAATTCAGAAACAGGTAAGTATTACAAATGAGAGCAGCAGTTCTATCAAAAAAGGAGGGCTTATGAAGGAAAAAACATTGCCTGTTGAAAGGAACACTATTGCCACGCAGAAATAGCCACTCAGCCTAATTATATCTTTTGATTTTTCAAGAAAAGATAAAAATCTGGTTTTTACGTGAAATCTCCCAAATATCCAAGATTGGCAATTAGTTAAAAAAAAAAATTAAGACTCTATGGGTCAAACATTTGCTTTCTGGAGTAAATCTGATATCTGACAGGCCACTCAACGAAAAGTGGTCATTCTCTGCTCTTCCAGCTCCACCTCGCAGTCACATCATCTTGTTTCATTATCATAATGGCATTTATTACCACCTGACTTTTATTATCACACATATGCACACACACTCCGTGCAAAGAAAGTTCCCTAATGAAGAACCCTGTGTAAACTTTTCACTGCTATATGCTAGCACCAAGAACGGTGCTGGCATATTAATACAGTACACTCAATGTTGAATGAATTGACTGAATGAATAAATGATTTGGGATTTAATGCTTTTGAACTTGTCATCTTTGTTTCTTTTTAACATGTGTGTAAGAGCATTCTCTCTGGTCCTACAAACATTGTCAGCACTTTCCCCCAAGTGAACCTCCTTTCTGTTCTGGTCCCCAGCAAACAGGGGAGAGAAGCAAACATACTTATCTTCATCTCTACCCGAAAAAGCCTAAGAGTTTATTGTTGTTGGCTGTGTGAGGTCTTCACTGCTGCATGGTCTTTTCTGGGCTTCTCCTGTTGCAGAGCCCAGACTCGGGTGTGTGGACTCCAGGAGCTACGCGTGTGGGCTCAGTAGTTGTGGTTCCTGGGCTCTAGAGTGCAGGCTCAATAGCTGTGACATGCGGGCTTAGTTGCTCCGTGGCATGTGGACCTTCCTGGACCAGGGATCGAACCAGTGTCCCCTGCATTGGCGGGAGGATTCTTTACAACTGAGCTACCAGGGAATCCTTGCCATAGGTTTTTAATATAAAACATTATACATCAAGGTTTTACATTTCAATTAAATAAAATTTCATTTTAAAATTTAATTATATTTTCATCAAGATTGTTATTGTACTGATCAGAACTTAAGATTCTTTAGCCAAGAATACAAAGGGTGTGTGCTAAGTTGCTTCAGTCATGTGCAACTCTTTGTGACCCCGTTGACTGTAGCCCACCAGGATTGTCTGTCCTTGTGATTTCCCAGGCAAGAATACTGGAGTGAGTTGCCATTTCCTTCTCCAGGGGATCTTCCTGACCCAGGGATTGAAGCTGTGTCTCTCAAGTCTCCTGCATTGGCAGGCGGGTTCTTTACCACTAGTGCCATCTGAGAAGTCCCAATATAAAGGACTGACAGAAACTACAATAAGCATAAAAATCCAAAATTGCTATAGCTCCATGAAAGTGGTTTTTTGTCTTGTTTGACTTGGCAAGTTAATGTTTGGGCTTCTCATTGTGGGGGATGAGTTTTAAGAAGCCGAGGTTTAGTGGATCATCTTGACATGTCTCCTAATGTGTTCTTTTATATACACATCAGTTATAGAGTCTTTTTAGAATGGAGCCAGGTAGCATGAAAAGTTCATTTGTCTTCTTTTGTCTTCATTTGTCTTCAACAGAAAGACAAAAAAACTCTTTGTCATGTTAATTTACTTTTGTTATGTTGAATTGGTCTCTTTGAACCTGAAGCCTAACCCACAATATGCTTTGTGTGAACAGAACAGAGGGATGACAGCTCTCATAGGAAGGGACAGTTCAAGGGTTGAGCAATTGTGGCCACTTCTCCAGCACTGAGCAGAAGAGAGAACATTATTCTGGACACACCAGCTCTGCCTAATATGGATCAACAATCAGACATTAGAAATATGTGGGAATCCCCTGGTGGTCCAGCTGTGCAGACTTCCCCTTGCAATGCAGGGTGTCCAGGTTCCATCCCTGGTCAGGAAGCTAAACCCCATGTGCCTCCTGGCTAAAAAACCAGAACATAAACAACAGAAGCAATATTGTAACAAATTCAATAAAGACTTTAAAAAAAAAAAATGTGCAACTCACTCCCTTTGTTCTGATTCCCTGCTTAGTGAATGATCCTCTCTGGCTTCCCACATCGATTTGCTGCCCTAAAGCATACCTGGTTCTCAGCACAAGCTGTCCATCAGAATTACCTTGGGAGCTTTTAAAAAATAATGATACTGGAGCCTCTCCTGAGGCCCACTGAACCAGAATCTCTGAGGGTGGGGCTCAGCTTAGGTTTTTCTAAAAAGCACCCTTGGTGATTCCAAAATGCAGCCAAGGTAGAAAACCACTGGCATGCAGGACACAATGTGCTGATCAGATTTCCCTGTTCCAAATCTTCTAATGGAATAAAATCCTAAATCCTCACCATGGACTAGAATGCTGTGTGTGATCTGAAGCCTCTCTACTTCTCTAGACCATCACCTACCACATTCTCCCTGCTCCCTGTATCCAGCCATACTGAATGGATTAGTTATCTATTGCATGCATGCATGTGCACATATTTAGTTGCTCAGTTGAGTCTGACTCTTTGCAACCCCACGGACTATAGCCTGCCAGGCTCCTCTGTTCATGGAATTCTCCAGGCAAGAATACTGAAGTGGGTAGCCATTCCTTTTTCCAGGGGATCTTCCCAACCCAGGGATTGAACCTGGGTTTCCTGCATTGCTGGCAGATTCTTTACAGTCTGAGCGACCAGGGAAGCCCCAAAACTTAAACGCTAAAAACAGCAAATTTTCTTTTTTTGTGGCTGTTCTGCACAGCCTGCAGAATCCTTGGTTCCCCAGCCAAGGATTGAACCTGGGACCCAGCATTGAAAGCACCAAGTCCTAACCACTGGACCACCAGGGGATTCCCAACAAACATTTATTATCTGACAGTTTCTGTAGGCCAGGAACCCAAATACAGCTTAGGCTGTGCCTCTGGTTCAAGGTCTTTCACACGGCTGCAGTCAAGATGTTGGCCATGACGGGATCTTCGTCTGAAGGCTCAACTCATACGCTTCCCTGGTGGCTCAGCAGTAAAGAATTCGTCTGCAATACAGGCGATGCCAGTTCGATCCCTGGGTCAGGAAGATTCCCCTGGAGAAGGAAATGAAGGCTCAACTCAGGGACAGTTTGCTCCAGGCTCACTCGTGTGGACCTCTGTCCTTTACAGGCTGTGGGACTGAAAGTCTCAGCTCCTCCTTGCTGGCTATAGGTCAGGGGCTGGCCTCAGTTCCTTGTCACAAGGACCACTCCATAGGACAGTTTGTGGTAGCTTTCTTCATTGGTGTGAGGGTGCTGGGGATCCGCAAGACCACCCCCCACATTCAGGGATAAGCTCAAAACACTCACGAGACTCACCATCTACAGGCATACCTTGGAGACGCTGTGGACTTGGTTCACCACAGTTAAGTGAATATCACAATCAAGCGAGTCACACTAATCTTTTGGTTTCCCAGTGCATATAAAAGTTATGTTTACACTACACTGTAATCTGGGGTTCCCTGGTGGCTCAGAGGGTAAAGAATCCACCTGCAACGTGGGAGATCCCAGTTCGATTCTTGTGTTGGGATGATCCCCTGGAGAAGGGAAAGGCTACCCACTCCAGTATTCTGGCCTGGAGAATTCCATGGACTGTACAGTCAGAAACAATCGAGTGACTTTCAGTTTCACTCTCAACAGTAACCTCACTATCGCCTTTAGAGCTCTTGTGTGAAAAGGTGCATTGTCATTAAGCGATAATATTTTGAAAGGAATCTTTTTTTCTGAGCAGTAGGTCTCAAGAGTGGACTAAAATATCCAGTAAATCATGTTGTAAATGGATGTGCCACCATCCAGCCTTGCTGTTGGATTTACAGAGCACAAGCACAGTGGTGTTAGCACCATTGTTTGGGGCCCTAGGATGTGGGGAATGGTAAATGAGCACTGGCTTCAATTTGAAGCCACCGGCTGCATTAGCCTCAGTCTGTCCTTTGATGCTGTGGTGTTAGCCATTGACTTCTATCTATGAAAGTCCTAGATGGCATATCTTCTGACATAAGACTGTATGGCAAAACCAATACAATATTGTAAAGTAAAAAATAGATAACTAAATAAATTTAAATTAAAAAAAAAGACTGTTTTGTCCACATTTAAAATATGTTGTTTAGTGTAACCACCTTCATAAATGATCTTAGTTAGATTTTCTGGATAACTTGCTGCAGCTTCTACATTAGCACTTGCTTCACCTTGTACTTCTGTGTTACGGAGATGGCGTCTTTACTTAAACCTCAAGAATCAACCTCTACTAGCTTGAGGCTTTTCTTATGTAGCTTCCTCATCCCTCTCAGCCTTCACAGAACTGAAGAGAGTTAGGACCTTACTCTGAATTAGGCTTTGGCTTAAAGGAGTGTTGTGGCTATTTTGACTTTTTTTATCCAGACCACTAAAGCTTTCTTCATATCGGCGATACGACTGTTCCGTTTTCTCATCATTTGTATGTTCACTGGAGCAGCAATTTTAACTTCTTTCAAGAACTTTTCCTTTGCATTCACAACTTGCCTAACTGGCACAAGAAGCCTAGCTTTCAGCCTGTCTTGGCTTTGACTGTGCCTTCCTGAGTCTAATCTTTTGATTCAAAGTGAAGAGATGTGTATACCACTTTCTTACACTTGAACGTTTAGAGGCTTTTGTGGGGTTATGATTGGCCTAATTTCATACTGTTGTGTCTCATGGAATAGGGAGGCCTGCAAAGAGGGAGAGAGACAGAGGAACAGCGGCTGGTGGAAGAGACTGAATATACACAGCATTTATTGGTTAAATTTGCCATCTTACATGGGCATGGTTTTTGGCATTCCCCAAAACAATTACAATAGTAACATCAAAGACCACTGATCACAGATCACCATAACAAATATAATAATAATGAAAAGTTTTGAAATGTCGCAAGATTACCAAAATGTGACACAGGGACACGAGGCGAGCAAGTGCTATTGGGAGAAAGGCACCATTGGACTTGCTCGAGACGGGTTGGCTACAAACCTTCAATTTGTTTTTAAAAAATGCATTATGTGCAAAGGGCAGTAAAGTGAAGCACAATAAAACAAAGTGTAATGAAATGAGGTATGCCTGTGGTTGTACTGACACCAAGATTTTGAGGGTACACAGCCAGGTCATAAAGAAAAAAGGCACAGAGTCTGGGGAATCCATATGTAGGCTCCGTTATGCTCTCACCCCTCACAGGGGATCCCACAGCTCCCCATCTCCTCTCAGCAAAGAAAATGCAGCAGTGTATGTGTGCAATATTTTTGCCTGGAGAAGCCCACTAAAGATTCGGCACCCAAAGATTTTACGGGGGCCTGGTCACACAAGCACCTCTGCTTAGCGCCTACTAAAATTCCAGTCTCCCAGGAGGAAAGCAGGTGTTCAGCATAAGCATATTATTTACAAAAACAGTCTAGGTGTAGGGAGCACCCCTTATCAGTTAAGGAAAGTTTTACATCCTTGTATGGAACAGGTTACCAGTCAAGTGCCCAGATGCCAGCCAAGGGCAGTCTCACAAGCTGCCCTTTCTAGGGGTAGTCGTCCTAGGCCTCCCATATTCATCCTTTTCTGCATAGCGAGACAACAAGAAAAACGGTGCCCAAGACAAAAGATTCCTTGCAATCTAATATTGGCGGTGACATTCCATCACCTCTGTGACATTCTGCTTGTTAGAATCTAGTTACACGTTCAGCCCAGGGAATTTCATACCGCTGTGAATACCGGTAGCTGGAGATCATTGAGAACCATCTCAGAGGCTGCCTAACACACTGACTTACTTTTTATTCCTCAGTCGCTCCCAAGATTATCTCTGTCTCAGAGTCTTTAAATGTAATGCTTCCTATTTCTGGCATTTTCTCCCCCCACTTCATTTAGGTTTCTGTTTAAATGTCCCATCCTGAGGGACACCTTCCCTTTATCCAGTTTAAAACAGCATACACTTCTTCCTAACAAGTTTCATCCTTTTAGGCTATGTTTTTCTTTGTAACAGTTACCATTATCTGCAATTATGTATTTATTTGTTGACATAGTTGTGCAAATTGCATGACAGTAACAATCTTGTCTTTTTTTTTTTTTTAAGAAATTTTATTTATTTTTATCTGTGCTGGGTCTTGGTTGCTGCTTGAGAATGTTCTGTAGTTCCAGCGAGCAGGGGCTCCTCTCTAGCTGTGGTCACAGGCTTCTCATCGCTGTAGCTTCTCTTGTTGCAGAGCACAGGCTTTAGGGTGCTTGGGCGTCAGCAGGTGTGGTTCCCAGGTTTAGTTGCTCCACAGCATGTGGGATCCTCACAGACCAGGGATTGAACCTGGGTCCCCTGCATTGGCAGGTGGATTCTTAACCACTAGACCACCACAAGAGGGAAGCCCTCTTGTCTGTTTTATTCACTGTTTACACAAAGATAGAGCAATACCTGACACACAGTGAATGCTTAAAATGCATTAAATGAATACATGAGCAGAATCTCAGTTCTATTTCTTAGTGGAAATAAATATGGTTTATACATTAGTCTCTTATGAGTTTGTTTAGTTTGAGTCTATATCCAGGAGCATAATCAACTTCTGCTGCTGCTGCTGCTAAGTCGCTTCAGTTGTGTCCGACTCTGTGTGACCCCATAGACGACAGCCCATCAGGCTCCCCTGTCCCTGGGATTCTCTGGGCAAGAACACTGGAGTGGGTTGCCATTTCCTTCTTCAATGCATGAAAGTGAAAAGTGAAAGTGAAGTCGCTCAGTCGTGTCCGACTCTTAGCGACCCCATGGACTGCAGCCTATCAGGCTCCTCCATCCATGGGATTTTCCAGGCAAGAGTACTGGAGTGGGGTGCCATGAACTTCAGCTAAGTGCAATTTTGAGTTCCTAGAGTTGAGAACCAATCCTAGATTAAACTGTCTCACTGAGATAATGCCACCTAGAGATCTGTCCAATCCTAGATTAAACTGTCTCACTGAGATAATGCCACCTAGAGATCTGTCCAATCCCTGAGGTGGTTGTTGTTGTTCAGTGGCTCAGTCATGTTTAACTTTTTGTGACCCCATGAACGCCAGCCTTCCCTTTCCTTTACCATCTCCCGGAGTTTGCTCAAAATCATGTCCATTGAGTCAGTGATGCCATCCAACCCTCTCATCCTCTGTCATCCCCTTCTCCTCCTGCCTTTAATCTTTCCCAGCATCAGGGTCTTTCCCAATGAATCAGCTCTTCACATCAAGTGGCCAAAATATTGGAGCTTCAGCTTCAGCATCAGTACCCTGAGAACCCTGAGATGGTACCTCTGTTTTATTAGTAAGCTCATGAGGTACCTCCTCCACAAATATTTACTAAGAGTTCGCTTGTATTAAGCACTGTATCAGAAAATAATCCAGTTCTGAACAAGACAGTCTCTGCCTTCAAGAAGCGTACAGTCTAGTAAAGAGTGTTAGATTAATCAAGATGTAATTCAGAATATAGACCATTTCAAAAGATATACCAATAAAGGCAATATTAAATACAGCTCTTAAATGTGGAGCAAAATCACTAAAACTTCATTATAACATAGCACACTGCTGATGAGAAAGTGCAACTGTTAGTTAGTCGTGTCTGACTCTTTGTGACCCCATTAACTGTAGCCCACCAGGCTCCTCTGTCCATGGAATTCTCCAGGCAAGAATCCTGGAGCAGGTTGCCATTCCCTTCTCCAGGGGGATCTTCCTGACACAGGGATCGAACCCAGGTCTCTGCATTACAGGCAGATTCTTTACCACCTGAGCCACCAGGGAAGTCCATAACTGCTACTAATAGCCCTGTTGGTGGTGTACTCTCCACTAGTCACCATACTGTGAGGATAGGTGTAGAATGTAAATCAACCACAGTTCTTGGTAGTCAGGAACTGAAGCTAACTCTGGATGTATTACACTACAAAAGAGTTTAATCAAGGGTTATTAGTGCTCATAGAATTGCCTGAAAACTTGAAGAATCGGGTTTTTGGATAAATTTCTAGGAGTCATACCACAGAATTGGGCTGATGAGAAACTGCTGTCACTGTTACAAAGCACTAGATGGTTCGGTTTGCACTGATGCCACTTCCACACTGGAGCCAGTTTTCATGCAGCCGGTGCTCCCACACAAAGTCACTGCCGTATCAAAACCCTGACTTGGTGGCCACTACTGCAACCACGGCCACTGCTGTGCTGCCTCTAGAGAGATCTCCCGGCCCCTTTCCGCCCATCCCGTTAGCTCCGGCACCAAAACTGAGCTACAGCTGAGTTATGAAGCCCAAGATTGGGTGCTTATGCTCTTGCAGCAAGCAGACCCAGGATACCAAGTTCTGAGCACTTCCATCGCTTATAAGGCCCATCTTTGTCCCGCCCCAAACTCATAAGCAGGAACATCTATGACAGAAAGAGTTTAGATGCTGAGAAGACTTAAGGAAAGACAGAATTTCATTCAATCCTCACAACAGCTTCAGACATAGGTATTGTTTTCCAAAAATCAGAATTGAGGAAATACCTTACCCAAGATAGCACAGTTAATGTTGTGCAATGTTGGGAATAAAAGTCAGGTATGTTTCTGGCTCCAGGGTCATGTTCTTAACCAAACCTCTATGCTCACACTTTCCTGGAGGAGTAGTCATTTCCTGGAAGTGTTCCTTTCAAAAAAAAAAAAAAAAACACAGACCCAGACTGGTCTGCTTTATATAAAGAGAATATTCCATTCAATATAATCATCTTTTAAGCTTCATACTTACTAGCAGTAAAATTCCCTAAACATGTTATCTCTTTTATGTAACAGTGATGTTACTGATGAACCACAGTGCATATTTCTTTGCAATTAATCTCTAGTAGTGATGACAGATTTATACTGGATTATAAACAGAATTATCCAGACTTCACTCTGGTAAAAGGCATTTGTAAAACAAATAGATAGTGTTACTACAACTGCCATGATTACAAAGTAGCCATTTGTGACCCTGAAACAGCCCCCAAGATAATTGACCTATGTTGTGTTTGAACTTACAGCTTAACATTATCCTTTAAACAACTCAGTTTCCCAGCTAAAAGCAATCTAATGTAATCCTTTGCATACAAGACTCTGGGCTGCATTTGGGATTCTCTGATGAACAAGCTGCAGAACATAAGAAAAACCACACGAATGAACTTTTAACAACTCAAGACTTAACTACATTCCCCTCCTCCTGCCTCAGACCCTTCCTCGGTCTCCAGTTGCACTTGGAACAAAATCCAAACTCCTTACTGTGGCTCTAAGGACCTAGGTGATCCGGCGCCTCCCCACTTCTCCAAACTCAACAAATGCTCTCATCTTTACTTGGGGCCAGGCTCAGTGGTAACATTTGTTCCACCTGAGTACAATCTCCAAAAGTGTCTCCTTTCCAACAAGATTTTAAAGGGAAAATGTTGATATGCCAGTGGGATCACTTCTGTGTCATTCTGGCACCCCTGCACTACACTTGGAACGATACCTTAACTGGGACGGGCCATCTTATGAAGCGGGTTATCACAGTCTTAGAGCAGATGTGTCAAGAAATTAGCTATCATATGCAGTTGAGTTACATAGCCTAGGATGTTTAATCCCTACAGCTGGGCTACTTTAAAATTTTAAAAATGAGGCATTAAGAAAAAAAAAAATCCAAAACTTAGAAATAAGGCAAAGGAAAGGCAGCATGTCTTTTCATTGTTAACCTTTAACAGGCCACCCAAGGATTATTTAAGCCTCTGAGGGAATACACTTTTGATTCACCATCTAGTATTGATTAAAATCCCAGATTCTGGGAAGTTGCATCTAAACCTATAGATTTTTTTTTTTCCCTCTAGGAGAGATGTAAATGATTTCCATTTAGAGGAAAGATGATCTCATATTTCTGGTTTTATTGTCTTGTAGGCTATTAACCAGTTTTATATCTATTCTAACAAATCTTATTCCAAAATTCTTTTTTCTAATGTTTTTAAACACTCATTTACTCAAATGCTCTTTAAATCAGCATTACCATCTTAGTGATTCTTTTGTTAATGATTTGAATAAAGCTTTGACACATGTCTATTCTATGTATGGAAAATGAATTTTTAAATTTTTGAAAATTATATTTTGCCCAAGAAAGCTAAAGAGATGGAAGGATTTTTTTTTCTGACAAAAATATTGGATCTGGTTTGGGGGAGCACAGCTTGGACTCCTTATCATTTCTTATCAGATTCAGAATCACAGGGCTAGACTTTGCTTGCAGTCCAGTGGTTAACACTGTCTTTTTATGCAGGGGGCGCAGGTTCCATCCCTGGTCAGGGAACTACAATAACACTTGCAACAAGCACAGCAAAACAAAAATGTGTATATATATGCTGTGCTGTGCTTAGTTGCTCAGTCATGTCCGACTCTTTGTGACCCCATGGACTGTAGCCGCCAGGCACCTCTATCGATGGGGATTCTCAAGGCAAGAATACTGGAGGGCGTTGCCATGCCCTCCTCCAGGGGATCTCCCAGATCCAGGGATTGAACCCGGGCCTCCCAACACTGCAGGTGGATTCTTTACCACCTGAGCCACCAGCAAAGCCTATATATATATACATATATATATGTACACACACACACACACATACATATACATATAGGAATTACGGGTCTTCAGGTCCAAGCACTCTAGACCCTCACGACCTACGCTGGCTATGAAGTCCCACTCAGCTAGAAGAATGGTGCCCAGTCTCATTTGTGCAACTGGAGGCGAGTGGAGGTGCAGGGACAAGAGATTGTGGAAGCAGCAACAGCCTACGACTCCCAGAGGTAGGGGAGAGAAGGCGAGACCAAAAGGAAAAAGGAATCAGGAAAAAATGGAGAAGGAGAAGAAGACCAGGTAGGGAAACTCAGTTTCTAGGGCCAACAAAGGCCCAGGGGAAGGATGAATGACTGGAATCCAAGCTCTTTGGAGGGAACTGAGAAACCCCTGAAATGGAGCATAATAAGGACTCAATAGGAGAAAATAGCTTTTTCACTTAGGTGGATCAACACAGATAAGAAGAGTGAAAGAAATGGATTTCAAGTATGATGATCAGGACTCAGAAGAGCAGTCATAGTGAAAGGAATATCAGAAACCCATTAGCAGCTGAACATGAATTCAGATGTTTTGCAAATCCAGATATAATTTTGTCCACAGCAGGCCCATTAATTAGTAATCTCTTTTTGAGCACTTTTTTCCCTCCCCACTACAGCGGTTCAAAAGAGCTCAAACGCTTCAGGGAAAAATTATGTTTTCCAAACAAAGCCAAACTTGAATCAGAGTGAATTATACCAGCGATCTGGTCACAAAATCAACACTAAGACAAGGGCAGATGATGGACTCTGCATTGACTTGCCGGGGGGAGTGGAGGGAAGCGGGCAGAAGGCATGAGTGTGAAGTTAGCACTGCACCGTGTCTGCTGAGTACATCCTACTGAAGGGGTATATTTCACCCATGACGAGGATGCTGAAAAGCACTTCTACACTGTGATGAAATATTGTTGAAAGAAGCCATGTCAACATAAGGGGAAAAAAGAGTCCAAGGGAGACAGCTTCTTTACTTATGCTCACCACGCACACACACCCCTCCCCCTCCAACTCCGGTGTCTGCAATTCCTGCTCCCTCTGATGAGGGACCTCCACTAAGTCTCTGTTTCTTGTTGTTTAGTCGCTTAGTCGTGTCTGGCTCTTTTGCGACCCCGTGGACTATAGCCTGCCAGACTCCTCTGTCCATGGGATTGTTCCAGCAAGAACACTGGAGTGGGTTGCCATTTCCTTCTCCAGGGGATCTTCTCAACCCAGGGATCGAACCCGTGTCTCCTACCTTGGCAAGCATGTTCTTTACCACTGAGCCACCAGGGAAGCTCAGTCTCTGCTTACTGATGGGTACAAAAGGAAAGTGTTTGTGAAAGAAATGATACCACAAAAGAAATGTTCACTGGCTTAGACAAATCAAGAAAAAGACTGAGGTGTCAAACCCACCAAAAAATCCAACAGTGCTTCAAAGGCATTGTTTAATTACATTTACGTTAGTAAAAGAATGAAACACAAACCTGGGAAGAAGGAACCTTTGTCTACAGAGGAATGCCCTTGGTATCACTGAATTCAATACCCAGATAATAAAGTTTCAGTCCAGTAAACATTTTTCTATATGGGAAGCCATTCTAATTCTATTTGAGGAATATAGATCATTGATGAAATTCAGAGACCATTATCTCTTGTGCTGATTTAAAAGATTCAGATTCTGGTAAGGCATCCTGTACAGTCCTTCATAATCCTCAGGGGTGATGGAGGGAGTTGGGGAAGCAAATCTTCAAAACAGGTAAATCTGCTTTTATTCTTTTGCTAAGTACAAACTGGCACTTGCCAAGAGCATTTGCCAGGGCTTCCCAGGTGGCACTAGTGGTAAAGAACCCGCCTGCCAGTGCAGGAGACAGAAGAGATAAGGATTCGATCCCTGGGTTGGGAAGACCCCTTGCAGGACGGCATGGCAACCCACTCCAGGATTCTTGCCTGGAGGATCTCACGGACAGAGGAGCGTGGCGGGCTACAGTCCATACAGGTGCAAAGAGTCGGACATGACTAAATCTACTTAGCACACACACAAGAGCGTTTGCCAGTGACTGACCACCACCACCACCAAGGGCGTTTGCCATCTCCCTCTGCGGAGACTGAACCCTGTGCTGCTGCAGCTGTTGACCATCAACACCTGCTGAGCGAGATCAGGGTGGAGTGAGGCACTCTGAGCTCCAGGGAACCTGGTAGGACAGGTCTTTAGATAGATATTTTCAGGAACTGATTTCATGATCGCAATCTTTGCCTCTCTTCATATTTAGAAAAGCACTCTATCTCTTCATGATGACATCAGATCCTTGTGACTAGCAGAAAACCTTTTGTAAAAGGAGTGCTTGATTGCATTGAACTCCCCCTTCACCAAAATCTTATATATTCACCTTCCCCCACTGCCTCTTTGGCGCAGTCTCCCAGAGCTATCTGAGGTGCTGTCTCCTGGGCTGCAGCCATCATTTTGTCTCAAATAAAACTTAACTTGCAACTCTCAAGTTGTGCATCATTTTTAGTCAACACTGTTGCTTGAAGGGAATCATGTGTTCAGCTCCAAATGCTGAATTCACTAATACAATACTTTTCTTCTCACCAGCAATAAGACAAACTGTTTAAATCATTATTTACTTCTTTTCCAGCCAAGGGTCCTTGTCCTGACTGGCTAAATAAACCATGGAATATCTCCTTGGAAAGAATATGTGGCAGAAGTGCTAGTGTTTAAATGCCCTCAGATGCTGGGCTCTGAGAGCTCACAGCTGATTGCAAAGTCACTGTTTGCAATTTACTTCTGGCAACTGTTGCCATTTGGCACAATGCTAATGGGCCCCCTTGGGAGTTAGAGCTGATGCTTTCTGGATAACTCACTTTTCAAATCACCCAACTAAGTAAAGTAATTTTTCTTTGCCAGCATGAATTATGCCACCAGTGAAAGTTATGAATTCATATTGTTAAACCAGTGCAGATT
Organism: Giraffa tippelskirchi; assembly: GCF_054371585.1. Taxonomy (NCBI): domain Eukaryota; kingdom Metazoa; phylum Chordata; class Mammalia; order Artiodactyla; family Giraffidae; genus Giraffa; species Giraffa tippelskirchi. Next base: position 108,735,959 of record NC_137278.1, on the reverse strand, counting down.
ACTCTGATTTGTACATCATTTGGATTAGTACCAAATACACAAGGGCAGGCTGTTGTCAAGAGCCAGATACCTACACCTTTGGCTACAAGGACAACAGGTAGTCATCAAAGTGGAAAGCTAAGTCAGTGCCACTCACCCCAAAGGCCCATTAGTGTTTTTTAAAAAAAGGATTTTGAAATATGCTTATTTCTTGCCTCCCTAGCCTTCGTGGGCTCATCCAGGCCAGCTCTTTGTTTTCTTCTTGTGCCTGGACACTCCCATTCACTGGTATAATCTTTGTTTCCTTTTTTATTCTCACCTGATACAGGAGAGGCTTTCTATTTCCCTTACTTGGCCTCCACAAGCTGTGTACATATTACATCCTTCCCTCTTTCCAAATCACTTTTACACACCACACACACACACACACACACACACACACACACACACAATTACAATGACTGGGATGGCAAAGGGGCTACCTAGGGGGAAGGCAACCATATTATGGCAAAGGGAGAACCCATCAGGAAGTGTTTCTTAAATCGGTATTGCAGTGAGCAGAGTTCCTCTTCTAGGGGACTGTCCTCTGCTCAAACAGCAAGCAGAGGGGCTCGGGGTTTCTAAGGAGACTTCTTATTACAGCTCGGCTGCGGGGAGAAGGTGTGGCTCAGAGGTAGTGTCAGGAAGTGAGGCGTGAGTAGAGCGTGTATCTCATCCTTCCTTAACGTGCTGTCTGAAGGTGTCCCACGCTTGAAGCCCAGCGGAACTCAGAGCTCTCAGCGCTCCTCAGGTGAACCTTAGGGGTGAGGCTTCAGGAATTTGCAGACGCGACAGAAGAGTCCTCTAGAGAGAAACACTCCCGAGGAAAGGGAGTAGACGACAAAGCTGTGGGAGGGCAAGGGTACGTTTTGAGTGCGATGTGGTGCCTTTGCTAGCAGATCTCCCCGGCCCCGCGGACTCACACTCCACACAGGGGGTGGGGTGACTGGCACAGAGAAACTCAGTGAAAACGGCTAGTTTACAAAAACCCGGCGAGACAACGGCACTGTGTTGGGAGGCTCTTAAAAGAAGAAAGAGAAAATTGCACACGTTGGCACAGCCGGGGCTTCCCTGACTGGAATGCCCAGTGACAGAAGTGACCACAGCGTCTTGCAGATCAGTTCTGTCTAGGGAAGAAGGTTGACATGCTCAGTGGAGAAGGGTTGGGGTAAGAGGGTGGAAACAAAATGACCTTTACTATAGTTGACTGACCAGCCTTGTTTTGAGGAACAGGTGGGAAAGACACTTGGAGAACTTCATCAATACTTGGGCCAGGGAGGACCCTCTATAGATCTCAGAACACTGAGATCCTGTATTAGCAGGCGAGAGTGATAGCCAGTGAAACCAGGGCGACAGTCAATTCTTGTCCTGACTGAGGTTTTATTTGTTGAGTAACCGAGCCAACAGACACTTAACTGTTCCTATCGTAAAAGACAGAGGAGACCCATGTTACCCAGTTCAGCTCCTGAAAGGCTATGATACCAGGAGTAGCAAAACAGGAATGTGCTGCAGCTTTGGGAGGTTGAACATGGCACAGAGAACATAATCAGGACTACTGATGATTTTATCACTCCATTGAAGAAAGTAGACTAGTTATTAGTTTACAAACAATTTTTGTTGAAAATTTCTTTTAACATTTAATTTCTATAACTCTTTATGTGTTTATTCCTTTGAGACTTGGTTCATCCTTGGCATTCAGTGTGGGCATCTTTCAAAGAGCTCATATCTGGATAAATTTTCCGTGCCTGTCTACCCATCGCACTTTGAGTATACTTAATTTAAAATTTTATTTTAGATTGAAATAATTGATGCATATTCAAATGTCCCTAAGTGAGGCTCTAAGTTCCTCAAGGACAGGGATCATGTCAGATATTTGTATTATTTGAACTGACTTCTTCATGTGTGTGTGTTTGCGTGTGTGTGTGCCCCGTCGCTCAGTCATGTCCAATTCTTTGTGACCCTACAGACTGTAGCCTGCCAGGCTCCTCCGTCTATGGGATTCTCCCAGCTAGGATACTGGAGTGGGTTGCCATTTCCTTCTCCAGGGTATCTTCCTAACCCAAGGATCAAACCTACATCTCCTGCCTCTCCTGCATTGGCAGGCAGATTCTTTACCACCAGCATTACTTGGCTTTCATCATTGAAAGAGTAAGCTATTGTCATTGCCTTCCCCTTAACAAAAGAAAATCTCAGGTCGAACTTTTTATGAATATTCTACCATGGCTAAGACTGGCAGTTGTCACTCAACATGTGTCTTTCTTTTCTTTGAAAGTAAGAAAAATCTTAGGTTGGCATAGATTAACCCCATAAAAACTACATTTCCCAGATTCCCTTGCAGCTAGGTGTGGGATCATGTGATAAAGTTTTGGCCATTGGAATGTGAGCTAAGCATTGTATGTGATTCCCAATTTGTGCCAGGAACGGGAAGGAGAGAATCTTCTTTCCTCCATATCCTGTGTTTTGCTGCTTGGATCAGAAATATGGTGATGATTATGAACCATCTGTTCTTAAAGCTCACTACCCAGATATGGTAGAAAAACCAACTAAAATAAAGCTGGGACCTAACAGTGCAGTCATCATAATATCCCTGAACTGCTCATGCCTGAATTATTATGTGAGAGAAAAATAAATTTCTGTATTATTCAAATCATTGAGCATATGAGGATACCATTTTGTTTGTTGTGTGGTATACATAAAAATATTTATTCCTCCTTTTACTGATCAGATCTTGCAGCTCTTGGCACAGAATAATAGGAACAAGTTTAATATCAAGCAATAAATAACCACATTGTCAGTAGCAGGTATGTGAAATTGGCAGAATCTCTTGTATAAACTGTAAATTTCTAATGTTTTAAATCTTTTCCTTTGTTTGTAGTTGGGAAGTGAGGGAAGAACCTTCCCTTTCAACATTCTACAGCCCACACGTCTACCACTTGGATGGATATCTAGCTCCAAGAGAGCTAAAGTCAGATTCTCTATTTCCTGTCCTGATGCGCTGAGGTCACTCAAGTGTGGCTCCTCCCTACCCCCAAGACACACGCACTCTGAAATTAACATTGAAAGCTGAATCGGATAAACTGTGATGAGAAACAAACTTTAGGTTCTTTCACACTCACCTCCTTCTCTCCTCTCTGTTTATCCTTTTCCCCCAGGTCCTTCAACCTCTGTCTCCCACGTTACAGTTGCTGCCCACCACCTACCACCGCCACTGTCTTAGCCAGCGAGCTGCTCACAACATCCAGGAGAGACTTTGGTACCCCTGATGAGTGTGGAGATGCCTGCTTACCCAAGATGCTTTCCATGCATGGGGTGGTACTGCCTACTGGTCCTGAGCAGCCTGGCCACAGTGCTAGCCAAGTGCACTGAATCAGGGCTGGCTGTCGGGCCCTGAAACACTAGGATGGCTCTATTCTGAGATAATAAGACATTGAAAATAAGGGACAAGTTTGATAGAAAGTCCTTCAGAGAGAACAGAAAGTCAAATGACTAGTTCTAAGGGAAGTGGTGACATAGGAAATAGACAACAGAGCTCAAGGATTTAAAAAAAAAGAACAAAAACAATTTAAGTTGTGGTTGAAATCAGAGTTCACAAGTCTCAGACCCTACAAGTCATTTGCTGGAATATGGTCACATCTATATTTTTTGGTTTTGAACCTAAGGTAAAGAGAATTCACTTACTCATGGAATACTGCCATCATTAGTCTGGGCAAGGGTTCCCTCTCATGTGGTTTTGCTTTATTTTTCTTCTTCATCCTTGAGTGCACCTTCTTTTCTCTCTCCATTGTAGGACCCATTAGAATATATAAGCAATATATATCCTAGGATATGTCTGTGACTTCGGGAAATAATACAGAACTCAGAATTCAGACTGGGAGTTGGGCTCAGGCAAGGCTGGTCACAACTGGGTTGGAATTAGGGTTCACATGTCTCAGACCATTTCAGGTTGTTTGATGCAATGTGATAAAATGTAATCTATACTGGGTTTGGGATTTTGGATTTAAGGTGGAGAAAGTTGAGATACTCGTGGGAAGTTCCCATCATCAATTTCTCAGCAAGGGCCCTCTCTTAGTTAGTTTTGTTTAATTTCCTTCCTTCATCCTTGATTCCCACACTTATTGCCTTCTCCATCATAAGGACCCACCCTACTGTCCAAGCAGAATACATCCTTCTGCTATTCAGTATGTGGCCTTTCTGAATTATTGATAGTTTTACTGCACTGTTTGAAAGCTTTTTAGTTTGATGTAGTCCCATTTGTTTATTTTGCTTTTGTCTCCCTTGCCTGAGACATATCAAAAAAATTACAAAGATAGATGTCAAAGAGTTTACTGCATATGTTTTCTTCTATAAGTTTTGTGGTTTCAGGTCTTACATTTAAGTCTTTAAATCATTCTGAACTTATTTTTGTGCATGGTCTAAGAAAGTAGTCCAGTTTGATTCTTTTGCATGTAGCTGTCCAGTTTTCCCAACATGATTTATTGAGGAGGTTGTATTTTCGCCATTGTATATTATTGCTTCTTCTGTTGTAGATTAATTGCCCATATAAGAGCGGATTCATTTCTGGGCTCCCTGTGCTGCTCTACTGACATATGTGTCTGTTTTTGTGCTGGATCCTTCCTGGTTTGATTACTGTAGCTTTGAGGTAAGTTTGAAATCAGGGAATGTGATACTCCATTTTGTTTTTCTTTCTCAAGATTGTTTTGGTTATTCGGGGTCATTTGTGTTTGAAAAATGTCATTGATATTTAATAGGGATTGCACTGAATCTATAGATCGCCTTGAGTAGTCATTTTAAAAATATTAATTTTTCCAATCCATGAGCACAGTACGTCTTTCCTTCTGTTTGTGCCCTTTCAACTTCTTTCATCAATATCTTGTAGTTTTCTGAGTACAGGTCTTTATCTCCTTAGTTAGATTTATTTCTAAATATTTTATTCTTTTTGGTGCAGTTGTAAATGAGATTGTTTTCTTAATTTCTCTTTCGGTAGTTAATTGTTAATATATAGAAACATAACAGATTTCTGTTTATTGCTTTTGTATTCTGCAACTTTACTGAATTCATTGATGAGTTCTAGTAGGTTTTGGCGGTTGGTTTCTTTAAGATTTTCTATGTATAGTATCACGTCATCTGCAAACAGTGACAGTTTTACTGCTTCCTTTCCAATGTGAATTCCTTTTATTTCTTTTATTTGTCTGATTGTAGTGGAAGTCCTAGCCAATAGCCCTTTGGTTCTCCCAAATTAAGCCCCACTGACCTTCAAATCCAAATGTTCTGGGAGCTCATCTTCCTGGTGCAGGACCTTCAGAATGAGGAGCCCAGTATGGGACTAAGATCCATCACTCTTTGGGAAGAAACTCTGTAGTTGTAATCAATAGTTGCTCTGTAAAGAGCTGTAATTTTTGTTTGCCCATGGGAGGAGGGGAGCTCATTGTCTTCCTACTCCAGCATCTTGGCCATTCCTCTAGTTGTTTCAAATATCATTTCCAATCTGTGATCTGTATATGAACTTCACCTATTATATTTTTTTATAAAGAGAAGTTCTTAAATTTAATGTCTTTTTCATCTATTTATTTTTTATCTTAGAGTTTGTGTTTTTGAGTGTTGCTTTAAGAAGTTCTTCCATACTCCAAAGCAAGACAAATAATCTACATATTTCTTTTTCCTTTTCCATTAGCTTTTTCGATTTTCCATTTAAGGCTTTAATTCAACTGGGTTTTCCCCTTGTACATGGCATAACCATGCATTCTTAATGAGGGTAATGGCACTCCCAAGAAAGTGAAATTGACTCTTAGAGGGTAAAAAAAACCCCAAAACTTAGGTATTATAATTGTTTATAGCCCTTCACAGGTGGTGCTAGTAGTAAAGAACTCGCCTGCCAGTGCAGGAGACAAACAAAACAGGGGTTTGATCCCTGGGTCGGGAAGATCCCTGAAGGAGGATCTTCCTGGAGTGGCAACCCATTCCAGTATCTTTGCCTGGAGAATCCCATGGACAGAAGATCCTGGCAGGCTATAGTCCATAGGGTCACAAAGAGTCGTGTATGACTGAAGTGACTTAACACACATGCACACGCATAGCCCTTCAAGGACCACAAACAGATATACTCTATATCCATGATATTAAAATATTATTGGTAATGGAGGAAAATCAGGGGGAAAATATACCTAAAAAGTTTTCTTCAGAGGACGGTAATGAAAACACTGGTTGAGAAACACTGGTATAGGCTAAGAATCCAGCATTACTTTTTTCCCTAAAATGACACTTCCCTAATCTATTAAAACTTTATCAATTCTTTCTCTGAGGTCACCCCTTTAACTGCCCTTTTTCAAAATTGCTTTAATTATTCACAATATATTTATTCATCTTATTCATGTTAGAATAAGTATGTTGAATTCATTTTTTAAAGTCATACTGAACTTTTAATTGGGGTTGAATCTGCTGACTAATTTTAGAGAACTGACATCCTTACATTGTTGCTGTCCTTTCCATGAGCGTGATATAGCACTCCAGTTATTTAGGCATTCGTACTCTTAAAACATTTCTCCATGAAGATCTTGTACATTGTTTATTTGGTTAAATTCAGTTTATAATGTTGATCACTATTATGAATGACATCACAGACTCTGTTCTATTTTTAGCTGACAACTGCTGATGCTGAAGAATACTATTGATTTTTGTGAGTGGATCTTGTTGCATCTGGCATTCTTGCTGAATTCTCTTATTACTTCTAAACCTTTCTGTTGATTCAGTTGGGATTCTTTTTTTTTTTTCAGTTGGGATTCTTATCTGAAGAAAAGAAAAAAACAAGCAGAAGGAAAGGTGGAAGGGAGGAAGGAAGAAAGGAAGAAACGGATAAAAAAGAAATTGTGTACTTTCTCTGAAGTAGATAGGGAAAAGTCAACAATCCAGTGAGCTCCCAATAGCAAGAGGAACAGCGAAGAGAATGCTTGTGGATCACACTATAATAATTGGCTGGTCTAGTTTAAGGGCACAGGCAAATCTGCTTTGCATTTCAACAGTCAGCTTATTCAATTCTGCCTAATAAATATCTACAATTATTGTTGGCTTCCTAATTCATATGCTCAGTCCTTTTAGTCATATAATTATGACTTTCACAAATGTATTATGTTACAGAAGAGTAGAACCACTTGTACTGCTTTATCTCAGCAAGCAGCACAGTAATCAATATTCTGTGGCTTTCTTTGAATAGTCATACTTAATAACCTCTTAACAGTCTCACTAATACTCGCAGTGAGAAGAACATTTCAGCGCATGAATTAGAAGAGGAAAGAGTCTCTTGAGTAGTTTCCTGAATGATGACCTATCGAAAGTGGCTAAGTCAAAAGTGATCACTTTTACTTGATGATCCAAGTTTATTGCTTAATAAGAGCTTCAAGAGATCAGTTGCATCAAAACGTACACCCTACTCCCTGAATTGAACAATATGAACAAAATAAAATTATATTCCATTGTAGAAAAGTTGGACAACGTTTCCATGCAAACACATGGCTGTAGAAGCTGGAAATTTCCTAAAATATTCACAAGAAATCTAAATGTCTTTAGAAACGAGTTCTTGAAAATGATCAAATCAATTGGAATGAAAATTTCTGTGCCACCTAAAAAGCCCAAGAAATCACTTGAGTAATTTCTATCAGAAGAAAAGTATGGCATTTGGCAATATATAAGTATATGTACTTTAAATACCACCAAATAGATTTCAATTTTTGTAAGCTAAATGGATTTCAGGGGTAAGGCATACAGAAGAAACACTAAGATTAATTGTATTAAAGGGAACAGACTTCTCTGTATCTGTTACATGGGACAGTTGGAAGGACAAATTTGTAACAACGGGAGTATCCTAGCTGCCCTTTGTAAAGTAGACAAGACTCAAAGTAAAATATAATGACTTAGCAAGGAGGGAGAAAATCATAACAAAAACATCTTTATGAAGGCTATCCTGTGTAATTCTATTAAAATTACAGGAAGAACATGAGATTTAAAGGAAACATAATGAAACAGCAGAGTAGTGATTTAATGTAGGTCATTGTTAGAGACAGCAGAGCTGTCAATGACATTGTTAATTCATTATACTTTGTACACATCTCTGTGAAAACACAAGTTCTCCCTATGTCCTAACTATGAACAATTAGCAGTCAGGAATTCTCCCTCCTTCTCCTTTTTGTTTTAAATCTCCTGTACCCAGCATGGTGCATAGGTATATAGCAGGTTTTCAGTCTTGGAAATGCTCTTTTTTAAAGTCACGTGATTAGATGACTTTGCACTATTTCTAGATGTTTTCATTATCACAGGATTTGTCTAATAGGCATATAACTTATTCTGCTTGAGCTACAATGTCATGAATTAGTTCAATCTAGACCAATTTCACCCCTAAGTTGGACTTTTAACTCTGCCAGATGCTATTTGACAGTAGGTTCCCCCGTACTGAAGATCTTGCCAAGCATGCATTATGTTGTTGTATAATTACAGCTCTCTAGTACTCCGTATGGTATTATTAGCTCAAGCTGTAGCTCATTTGGTCTACATAATTACGGCAGACTCAGCAGTGAACACTGACCTACAAAGGGGGGATTTCTGGGGCTATTTTTTATGTACTTCAATTGACAATATCTGTAGTTATCACTAGGACTCCAAATTTTGAGAAAGTCTGATATTCACACTGCATTTGCAAGTACCTTTGGACTATCTAATATGATGCTGATATTTTAGAGCTGTTGTTTCCACTAACGATGATTGAGTGTTAATATTATTTGAACAAAAATTTGATTTTTTTGTTGTTCTTTCCTCTGGTGGGTGTTTTCTGGGGGAAAACAATTAAGGGCAAAATGGTACAAAAGTGTGCAAGTCTTGGGGACTTCTCTGGCAGTGCAGTGGTTAAGACTCTGAGCTTTCACTGCAGGGAGCTTGGTTTGACTCCTCATCAGAAAACTAAGATCCCACATGCTGCTCAGTGCAACAAAACAAAACAATTTAATTTAAAAAGTAAAATAAAAATTAAAAAATTTAATGTGCAAATCTTAAAAGAATCATTCTGTTGGAGATTGTTAAGGTTTTATAATTCCTAGGGCATATTTCTGCTTAATCACCCAATCGTGTCTGACTCTTTTCGACCCTTTGGACTACAGACCACAAGGTTCCTCTGTCCATGGGATTTTTTAGGTAAGAATACTGGAGTGGGTTACCATTTCCTTCTCCAGGGAATCTCTCTGACCCAGGGATTGAACCTGCATCTCCTGTGTCTCCTGCATTGTGGGCAGATTCTTTACCCTCTGAGCCGTCCAGGGACCCCAGGGCATAATCAGTTCAGTTCAGTTCAGTCGCTCAGTCATGTCTGACTCTTGGCAACCCCATGATTTGCAGCATGCCAGGCCTCCCTGTCCATCACCAACTCCCGGAGTTTACCCAAACCCATGTCCATCAAGTCAGTGATGCCATCCAGCCATCTCATCCTCTGTCGACCCCTTCTCCTCCTGCCCTCAATCTTTCCCAGCATCAGGGTCTTTTCCAATTAGTCAGCTCTTCACATCAGGTGGCCAAAGTACTAGAGTTTCAGCTTCAACATCAGTCCTTCCAATGAACATCCAGGACTGATCTCCTTTAGGATGGACTGGTTGGATCTCCTTGCAGTCCAAGGGACTCTCAAGAGTCTTCTCCAACACCACAGTTCAAAAGCATCAATTCTTCAGCGCTCAGCTTTCTTTATAGTCCAATTCTCACATCCGTACATGACCACTGGAAAAACCATAGCCTTGACTAGATGGACCTTTGTTGGCAAAGTAATGTCTCTGCTTTTTAATATGCTGTCTAGGTTGGTCATAACTTTCCTTCCAAGGAGTAAGCGTCTTTTAATTTCATGGCTGCAGTCACCATTTGCAGTGATTTTGGAGCCCAGGAAAATAAAGTCAGCCAGTATTTCCACTGTTTCCCCATCTATTTGCCATGAAGTGATGGGCCAGATGCCATGATCTTAGTTTTCTGAATGTTGAGCTTTAAGCCAACTGTTTTACTCTACTTTCACTTTCATCAAGAGGCTCTTTAGTTCTTCTCACTTCCGGCATAAGGGTGGTGTCATCTGTATATCTGAGGTTATTGATATTTCTGCCAGCAATCTTGATTCCAGCTTGTGCTTCATCCAGCCCAGCATTTCGCCTGATGTACTCTGCATATAAGTTAAATAAGCAGGGTGACAATATACAGCCTTGATGTACTCCTTTCCCGATTTGGGACCAGTCTGTTGCTCCATGTCCAGTTCTGAATGTTGCTTCTTGATCTGCATACAGACTTCTCAAGAGGCAGGTCAGGTGGTCTGATATTCCCGTTTCTTTAAGAATTTTCCAGTTTGTTGTGATCCACACAGTCAAAGACTTTGGAGTAGTCAATAAAGCAGAAGTAGATGCATTTCTGGAACTCTCTTGCTTTTTCAATGATCCAGTGGATGTTGGTGATTTGATCTCTGGTTCCTCTGCCTTTTCTAAATCCAGCTGGAACATCTGGAAGCTCATGATTCATATACTGTTGTAGCCTGGCTTGGAGAAAACATTTTTAGTTAGAAAGAAGGCATTGCTATTTAACCCTAAGCCTCCGTAAGCATTTCTGTGGACAAGCTATTATGCATTATGCTTGTCTCTGCCATTAAACGAAAAGCATTTCAAAGGCAGAGCACATATCTGACTTATCTCCCAGAGTGAGTACCTTCTGTTAATAGCATTTGTTCAGTAGATGCTTCTTGAATTGAAATAAATTCTGTCACTATTATGGTGCATCCAAACACCAAAGATGAATCCTATCTTTTATATACCCTTTCAGACTCATTAATGTTTATCCAATAAATATTTTGCATACAGGATAGTTGATATTAAGTTTTTTAAAACAATAGCTTGCACAAGTGGGTTTCAAAATACTTGAGGGAAAAGTACATGTTGAAAACATTCATCTTTTCAAGAACTTTATTGACTACTTAAAATATCAGTATGGCATTTTTCTTGAATAGCAACTGATTTAGAAATATACTCGTCGGCACTTTCATTAGTCATTTAACTGTGATCTTGAAGGTAAATTGCCCACTCCAGTACTCTTGCCTGGAAAATCCCATAGACGGAGGAGCCTGGTAGGCTGCAGTCCATGGGGTCGCTCAAGACTGAGCGACTTCACTTTCACTTTTCACTTTCATGCATTGGAGAAGGAAATAGCAACCCAAGCCAGTGTTCTTGCCTGGAGAATCCCAGGGATGGGGGAGCCTGGTGGGCTGCCGTCTATGGGGTCGCACAGAGTCGGACATGACTGAAGCGACTTAGCAGCAGCAGCAAAAGGTAAATTAACAATCTAAGTTGAAGAAGAATGCTTTAATTTTTTATTAACTTATACCAGGTTGAGAGGGGGAAATAACCAGATGAAAGGCAAGGAAGAGTGTTATAAGTCAAATGAGCCACTGAAGACAGATGATCAGCTGGCAGGAATACGGTCTACTTAAGGATGAAGAGGCTGGAGTCAGGGTATCGTAGAGGAGGGTCTGGTAGGAGTCAGCCAGAAGGAAGAGCATGAGCAAAGGCACAGAGATGTAGATGTAAGGGTCAGCGTATGCTTCTCTTTGTTCTAGAAAGCCAAGTACTGTTTGGAGGACTGGTTTGTTTTTCACTTGGAGGATAATTGCTATACAGTGTTGTGTTGGTTTCTGCCATACATCAGTGTGAATCAGTCGTACATCCTGCCTACATGCTATGTTGCTTCAGTCGAGTCCGACTCTTTGCGACCCTATGGACGGTAGCCCACCAGTCTCCTCTGTCCATGAGATTCTCCAGGCGAGAATACTGGAGTGGATTGCCATGCCCTCTTCCAGAGGGTCTTCTCGACCCTGGGATTGAACCTGAGTCTCTTATGTCTCCTGCATTGGCAGGCGGGTTTTTTTTTTTTTTTACAAGTAGTGCCATCTGGGAAGCCAAGCATAGTATATCCCCTACCTCTTGAGTCTCCCTCCCACCACCACCCCCAACCCACACTTGTAGGTCATCACAGAGCCCCTGGCTGACCTCCCTGTGTTATATAGCAACCTCCCACATGGTAATGTATATGATTCAGTGCTGCTGTACCAGTTCTGATCAGTGGTTTCTGGTTTGTTTGCTGTGCTCCTGTGCTTCTTGGCACCTTGCCTAATTCCTCAAGTCACTTTAGAACTAAGGTCCTGCTTGGCTCTTGCCAGCCCCACTCCCACCCCCAAAATCTGAACTCCTCCCACTGTACCCCAAAACATGTTCACCAGCTAACTGACTTTCCCAAGTCATCTTAATATCAACCGTACTGGCTTGCTGTGAAAATGAAACCAATAATGCCCGCCAACTGGCCAGCACGATGCTTGATGAATGTTACTTCCATTCCGCTCTGAGCAATGTCCTCTAGTTGCGACACCTGCGCTGTTTTGTTTACTGCCACCTTCACCCTCCACATGCACCCAGACATGTGACATGCTTTCGTGAAATACCAGCCATTTTCTCTTGGCCTTCTCTCCACTCCCCACGGTCTCTACCCTCTCGGGAAGCTGACTGTTCTCTTGTCCCGCACGGCCTGCTCCATCTTTCCAGGGGGAGGGTCTCATTTCCCCGTGCTGGCCCCTCCCAGGCTGCAGCCTCCTGGGGACTTGTCCTGAAATTGGGTACTAGGTACGGTGAGTCCAGAAAAAAGAAAGCTCGGCGAAACGGCTATTTTCTAATGTTCGAAGACCTGACTCATAAACAAGGGATTAGGCCAGTTTCTAAACATTTTATGCTCCTTCATGGTCCAGTGAAGCTTATGAATGCTTTCTCAGAACAGTATTTCTAAATGCACAAATCATCACATATAGGATCACAAAGAAGCCAACATATTGAAATACAACCAACAAAACAAGCTTGTGATGCAGCAAAGTATATGATTTTTTATTAGCATATATGCCCTCCTGCCATGTATTCCTTGTTCTTTCACCTCCATCTGAGGGGCACAGCAAGGAAGACTAGAAAAGAATATAAAAATGTAAAATTTTCAAACAATAAAATGACAGAACAAGACGTTTGGGGAATTCATCCCTGTCAGTTTGACTCAGTACCAACTTGTTCTGATGCTGTTGCCTGCTTCTTTTAATCATTAATATTATTATATGTTTAATCTCTGAGGACTTTTTCTTCATGGTCAGACACTGGCAATGTACTCTGGGGAAGAAATAAGAACCACCCACTCTCAGGGAAACTTTGGAGACTGTCAAACTTGATTCTTGCTAAGCTGTGTTTCTCTGTCCTATGGCAGACAACAGAGTGATGATTCACAAACTGAGATTTATGACTTGCTATGTTCAAAAAAACAAGCAAAAAATATTCATTTCTGTCATTTCTCTCAGGAACTCATCTGAGTCACTCCCATGTCTCTCTTGGTATTTAAAAGACTTTAGTTTTCTATGTCTGTCAGTCTGTTTCTGTTTTGTAAATAGATTCATTTGTATTATTTTTTAGATTACACATATAAGTGAAATCATATGATATTTGTTTTTCTCTGTCTGGCTTCTTTCACTTAGTATGATAATCTCTAGGTCCATCCAGGTTGCTTCAAATGGCATTATTCCATTCGTTTCTTATGGCTAAGTTATGGGGAAAGGAGGGTGTGGGAGGGATAAATTGGGAGTATGGGATTAACAGATACACACTACTGTATATAAAATAGATAAGCAACAAGGGTTTACTGTATAGCACAGGGATCTATGCCTACAAAGGTCCATCTAGTCAAAGTTATGGTTTTTCCAGTGGTCATGTATGGATGTGAGAGTTGGACTGTAAAGAAAGCTGAGCACCAAAGAATTGATGTTTGCAAACTGTGGTGTTGGAGAAGACTCTTGAGAGTCCCTTGGACAGCAAGGAGACCCAACCAGTCCATCTTAAAGGAAATCAAGGAATCAATATTCAGGAAACCCTGAATATTCATCGGAAGAACTGATGCTGAAGCTGAAGTTCCAGTACTTCGGCCACCTAATGTGAAGAGCCGACTCATTAGAAAAGACTCTGATTTGGAAAAGATTGAAGGCAAAAGGAGAAGAGGCCGGCAGAAGATGAGATGGTTAGATAGCATCACTGACTCAGTGGACATGAATTTGAGCAAACTCCGGGAAACAGTGAAGGATGGGGAAGCCTGGTATGCTTTGTCCATATGCTTTTTCCATGTGCTTTTTGTCCATGGGGTCAAAAGAATCAGATATGACTTAGCGACTAAACAGCAACAATAGGGATTTATATCCAACATTTTGTTATAACCTATAATGGAAAGCAATCTGAAAATATATAATAAATATTTATATATCTGGGCTTCCCAGATGGTATTAGTGGTAAAGAACCCACCTTCAGTGCAGGAGACTGGGTTCGATCCCTGGGTCGGGAAGATCCCCTGGAGAAGGACATGGCAACCCACTCCAGTATTCTTGCTGAGAAAATCCCATAGAAGAGGAGGCTGGTAGGCTACAGTCCACAGGGTCGCAAAGAGCTGGACATGACTGAAGCAACTTAGCACAGCGCATCAATATAAATGAATCACTTTGCTGTAGATGTGAAACTAACATAATAATGTAAGTCAACTATACTTCAATTTTTTTAAAGACTATATTTTTTAGTAATCATACAGCAATCTTCATACGTGGATATAGACCGATAAACATAATGAGTTGGATTTGGCCGAGATAATTGTACCAAACACTTACTGAGCCTTCTACTTGCAAGGCAGTATGTTAAACATTTTATTCTCTCATTTTGTTTAACAAAAACTCTGTGAGATATTAATATCTCTGGTCCTCATTTTATATGAATGAGCAAAATAAACAAAGGGATTGAACAATTTACCAAAGAGTGTTGAAAATGGAAGTCAATCCATGTCTGTTAGATTCCAGAGCTCAAGTTCTTAACCCTCTGTTTTCAATTACTAGGGAACTTTGTCAGTAAAAAGCCAGGCAGGCCACTGGCAAATACTGCTGAAATACTTGGTCTATAGCTTTGCACTGAAGCCTTCTATCCATCTATAAAAATGTGCCCCAAGCTACTTTTTTTTTTGAAACTCTCTGTGTCTTGAATCCCTTTCAGAAAATGCTGTTATTATTCCCTTAGCACCCTCCATGTGCTGTTAGTGCAAGTAAAGTTATTTTTAGCAAGAAAAAAAGTCTTTCCTGGGGGTTGGTTTCATAAATGCAGCCACATCTGCTGCATTTGCGAGTCTGGCTGAAGTCACTGGGGTGATGAGCTGAATTGGGACTCTGTCTTGGTGACACCTAAGACACCCCCTACAGTACACATCCACATGACCTCCTGAGAGGAGGAAGACCACTGGGCCGAGTCACTGCGGGGGGGAGAAGGGGGAATTGGGATCCTAGTAACCTGAGTCAGATTGCTCACGGGTTTTGAAAAGTGGCATTCACCATGGACAATATTCTCCTTAAGGACCCTCCTTCTAGAAAAATCCTTTTAGTGCCTCCAGCTGTTTCTTGATCTTCTGCCCAGGACTTCATGATTCAAAAATAACTATTTATGGAACTGCCAGAAGTTACTCAGATAATTTTTATTAGTCCAAGTCAAACACTTGCTCCCTTTTGTTTAAGCTGCCTGGGGCTGCTTTGCCAAAGAATATTTTCATCAGTAAACACTGGGCTTTGCCTAATAACCTAATAGGAGTCAGAAGTCCAGAAAATGTATAGGACACTTGCACTAATTAGTACAGTAAGAAACGTTTCATGGGAATTTATTCTTTAAGAGAAATATAGACTATAAACACTGGAATCTGCTAGAAGAAAAAGGGGAAATCTTAGGTTGGTTGAATTGGAGGATTTTTGTGTTTTTATATTTCACTGCATCATTTTGACTTCAGTTTGCCAAGCCTTAGAGGTCTTTAGATAAACACAATGGAGAAAAAAGCCTTTTCTGTGAGCCAGGGAAGCATTTTGGTATTTGTTCTGATTTACTTTTAATTTCTTACTTTTAAAACCTGAAAGATATTTTTTAAAACAAGAAGTACTAATGGCTAATAGTCAAAAAGTGTTCTAATTTTTGCAAAATTTGTGAAAGGTAAACTTTGATTTTCCATCTGTGATTTAAAAACAACAGAGAGAGAGAGCGCATCAACAGTTGCAGTGGTGTGGTTTCCTACTCCCTGGATGAGTGTAAATCTTTCTGGCAAATTATTCAGCAAACTGTATAAAATTCTTAAAAAAGGTTATTTCGTCATGTATTCTTTTTTCTTGATTTATTTATTTTTAATTGAAGGATAATTACAATATCGTGTTGGTTCCTGCCATATATCAACATGGATCTCATATACTCTTAATCCAGTAAATATAGCTTCTAAAAATCCAACCTAAGAAAACAGTTGCAGATGGAATTGAAGATTTACATACAAATGCACTGCTTACAGCTGCGTCAAGAGAGTAGGTTTCCCCACAGCTCATGCTCCTGGAGTGTCTAACTGGTCTGCCATGAGCTGCAGTGGTGACACCCACCTTGTGTCATAATTTGAAGAACATTTTAGACATGGAGTTAAAAAAAGACTTAGGATCAAGGCTTTGCTCTGACCCCTTTGTCAACTAGCTGACTCTAGAAATTACTTTTTTAGTCTGTTATTTAACATTTTCATCTGCATCATAAAATATTTTAAGATCACCAGATTGTATTGATTCCTAGCTCTCCACTATACTAGTTAAATGAACTTGAGTAAATCCCAGTGCCTCAATTTTTCCATCTCTGAAATGGCAATGGTAATTGTTCTTCTTATCTAGAGTTGTTTTGAGGACTTAAGTTGGTGCTAGTGATAAAGAATCCACAAGCCAATGCAGGAGACGCAGGTTCGATCCCGGGGTCAGGAAGATTCCCTGGAGAAGGGAATGGCAACCCACTTCAGTATACTTGCCTGGAGAATTCCATGGACAGAGGAGCCTGGTGGGTTACAGTCCAAGGGGTTGCAAAGAGTTGCACATACGCATGCACACACACACAAATTAGTTATTTGTAAAGGTGGCTTGTCAGGGCTTGGCATTCATCAAGCATTGTGTTACATGAATCTGCACAATGCAAGTAATGACCTCTGTTTCACCAAAGTGATGGAAGGATTACATGGGAAGACATTCGTCAAAGTATTCTATCAACTACAACACCCTACACAAGCATCATGCCATTATTTAGGAGATAGTCAGGAGTAATGTCAATCTGAAAACTGTATGGAAGGAAGTCTTTCACTTGCTAGAAATCATGCGTTGGAGAGGTAATTGACTTAGCAGACCAGAGAAAATTGAAATTTAATTCTGGTCAGACAGAAACTAGTCTAGAGTGGAGCTGGTGGCAGAAGCAGCACCGCCAAGGAAAACTGAGACTGACAGATTGTCAGCTGTGTTGACTATGTCAGAAGGGTTTTCCTGACACAAGTTGTGTAGGATGTATGTGAAACAGATTAGATTTCTATTTAGGGCCATAATGATGTGACTAGCTAATGTTAGTTACATTATTAGTAACAAAGAAGTTAACACAGGTTATAGAACTTCATTTGAGACCCGAGAGTTGGAAAAGCATGTATGTGTGAATGGGAAAGGGAGGGCGATGAGATGGGATTAAACCCTTATCTCTCATAATAGGAAGCTGAGCCATGGAAATAGGAGTCAGATAGGACTTCCCTGGTGGTCCAGGAGTTAAGAATCCGCCTGGCCACGCAGGGGACGTGGGTTGGATTCCTGTTCTGGGAAGATTCTACGTGCTGTGGGGCAACTAAGCCCATTCACCACAATTTCTGAGCCTGTGCCCTAGAGCCCGTGCTCCACAAGAGAAGCCACTGTAATGACAGGCTCTGCACCCCAACTAGGGAGGAGCCCCCATTCACCCAACTAGAGAGAAGCCTGCGTGCTGCAGTGAAGACCCAGCACAGCCAAATAAACACAAAGTTTAAACAAAAAGAGTCAGACAGATGAAGATTGAGAGACAAGATTTGGGTCCCAGAAGTTTGTGGGGAAGTGTTTCTAGAAAGTAAAGTAAGGATGTGGGGGAAAGAAACAAAGAAAGGAAGAGAGCCAGTGAAGAATAGGTCAATGATGCCAATTCCCTTGGGGATCCTTCTGGGAAGCCATGTGGAACCCATCTTTGAATTATCCCATCAGAGAACAGGAAGGCTTGTCCCACTAGCTGAAGATGATGTTGACCTCTCTGCACTTTTGCTTCTGGTAATGCAACTAAGAGCGCCCACGGAGAAGTGAAGAGATGCAGGAGTTGTCACTAGAGGATGGGAGTGGTCACTACAGCCGCAGCAGCTGACCTCAGAGGTGGCAGGGGCTTGTGCTGCTGCTGCTAAGTCGGCTCAGTCGTGTCCGACTCTGTGTGACCCCATAGACGGCAGCCCACCAGGCTCCGCCGTCCCTGGGATTCTCCAGGCAAGAACACTGGAGTGGGTTGCCATTTCCTTCTCCAATGCATGAAAGGGAAAAGCGAAAGTGAAGTCGCTTAGTTGTGTCTGACTCTTAGCGACCCCATGGACTGCAGCCAACCAGGCTCCTCCATCCATGGGATTTTCCAGGCAAGAGTACTGGAGTGGGGTGCCATCGCCTTCTCTGCAGGGGCTTCTGAGAAAGGGCATTAACAGATTCTGTCAAACAGAAGGTGGAGTGAAGCTTGGAGAGTGGATGTCCTAATATTTCAACTATGGGTTCGGCGGACTTAGCTCCTCCATCACTAGCCTCAAGCACAGAACAGGTGAGCGGAGCTGCAGACGCCGTGCCTGAGGTGCAGGCGCACCCAGGAGGAAGAGGACGGGGCTTTGGTGGGCCTGCCTACTAGCCAGGCGTGTCAATTCTCTCTGGGGAGGGAGTGAAGGAGAGAGACCGCAGGGGAGATGAACCAGAGTCTTCCATGTGGAGAGAGAAGCCCAGGAAATGGAGGGCCCAACAGAAACCAGCGTATAAAAGCTAATAAGAAAAGAAAGAAAGAAAGGAAATTGTATTCACTTGTTATTTCAGAGCATCAGTTGCTCAGTCGTGTCTGACTTTTTGCGACCCCATGGACTGCAGCACACCAGGCCTCCCTGTCCATCACCAACTCCCGGAGCTTACTCAAACTCATGTCCATTGAGTCGGTGATGCCATCCAACCATCTCATCCTCTGTCACCCCCTTCTCCTCCTGCCTTCAATCTTTCCCAGCATCAGGGTCTTTTCCAAAGAGTCAGTTCTTAGCATCAGGTGGCCAAAGTATTGGAGTTTCAGCTTCAGCTTCAGTCCTTCCAATGAATATTCAGGACTGATTTCCTTTAGGATGGACTAGTTGGATCTCCTTGATGTCCAAGGGACTCTCAAGAGTCTTCTCCAACTCCACAGTTAAATAAAATAATAAAAAATTTATTATTTATTAAAATAAATAATAAAAATAATAAAATAAAGCATCAATTCTTCAGTGCTAAGTTTTCTTTATAGTCCAACTCTCACATCCATACATGACTACTAGAAAAACTATAGCTTTTATTAGATGGACCTTTGTTGGCAAAGTAATGTCTCTGCTTTTTAATATGCTGTCTAGTTTGGTCATAACTTTTCTTCCAAGGAGTAAGTGTCTTTTAATTTCATGGCTGCAGTCACCATCTGCAGTGATTTTGGAGCCCCCCAGAATAAAGTCTGTCACTGTTTCCACTGTTTCCCCATCTATTTGCCATGAAGTTATGGGACCAGATGCCATGATCTTAGTTTTCTGAATGTTGAGTTTTAAGCCAACTTTTTCACTTTCATCAAGAGGCTCTTTAGTTCCTCTTCACTTTCTGCCATAAGGGTATATACTGGATAAAATCAGTTATCTGTTGGGAAATGGTAATCAGGACAAGAGAAAGTAGATGAATCAAGGGACTGCTGTTTTTCATATAGGTTTAATCATACTCTTGGACTATTTCATCTGCATACTGAGTCATAATTGCCTACTTACTCATCCATTTTCCCAGTGGACATTAATTTGAAAAAACTATATGGCAGATCCATCAAATTGAGGGTCGGGGGGAGTTTTTAAGACAGGCATGACAGAATAATCCTCATGTTAAAAAGTTCAACGCAAATAGTTTTTACTATTATAAGGAAGAAAATATAAATACATACTAAAAATACTTTAAAAAATAAAGCAAAGATGAGGTACAATCACTAATATGTTGGTTCTATGTATTATGCGTGAGTTGCTTCAGTCATGTGCAGCTCTTTTAGACACTTTGGACTGTAGCCTGCCAGGATCCTCTGTCCATGGGATTTCCCAGGCAAGAGTACTGGAGTGGGTTGCCATTTCCTTTTACAGGGGATGTTCCCAACCCAAGAATCGAACTCAAATCTCTTAAGTCTCCTGCATTGGCAGGTGGGTTCTTTACCACTAGCACCATCTGGGAAGCCCCTACGTATTATGCACGTAAGTATTTGAAATTATTTCAATAACTAGTTCTAAGAAGCAACAATGAAAATAAAGTTAAGAGCATGAGTAAACTATGCTAGTCCAAACACCTCTGCTTGATTGAAATGCCTGGGCCTGTTGGGATGTAAATGATACAAGTTAGGTACTTAATGTAAAATGCAAGACACTCTGGACTTGGAGTTAAAAAGCTAGACTGGAGTTCTGGCTCTGCTGCCCACTAACTAGTTAATGTTGGTTAAGTTCTTCAACATCACTGAGCCTTGGTTTCCCCCTGCAGAAAGGGGAAAATAACTGACTTCACAGGATTATTGTTGAGATGAAGTAAAATAATACGTGAAAGCACTGTAAACAACTATATGGATATGTATATATGAGTAGGTATATATTTTTAAATCCTTCTCTAAATATTAGGTTTTAAAACAAAAAAAAAGCTAACTATAGATGACCTATTAAAAATTATAACGGAACATTTTAAATGTTTTTAGAAAATATTTTTTAACACAAAGTACAGTTGTTGATAAATATTACCATCCCTAGGTGCTGGGTAGTACCCTAGCATACTTATAACAATCTTGTGTTTTTTAGCTTACAATTTAAAAAATCTGATTATAAAAATAACACATGTGTGTGTGTTACTCACTTCAGTCAGGTCCTACTCCTCTGTCCATGGAGTTCTCCAGGCAAGAATACTGGAGTGGGTTGTCATTCACTTGTCTCGGGGATCTTTCCGACCCAGGGATTGAACCTGGGCCTCCTGCATTACAGGCAGATTCTTTACTATCTGAGCCACCAGGTAAACCCTATAAAAGTAACACGTGCCTCTTAATATATATCCTCAAATATATCTTCCAAAAAGTAACTCTTAATGGCCACAAAACATTCCACTAAGCAGCTACACAGTAATTTAACATCTTATTCCCCTGGAGTAGAAAATGGCAACCCACTCCAGTATTCTTGCCTGGAGAACTCCATGGAGAGAGGAGTCTGGTGGGCTACAGTCCATGTGGTTGCAAAGAGTCGGACAAAACTGAGCACACACGTGCGAAAGCACACACACACACACAGTTAAGATAGGTTGTTTCCAACTTTGCAGTATTATAATTAAGCTGGGGTAAAGATGCTCCTACACAGATTGTTGCACCTTGAGTCATAATTGCCTACTTACTCATCCATTTCCCCCAGTGGACAATAAACATTGTGAGAGACTATTCCTTTTTTGCCCCTGTTACTTAGTTCCTAGTATTTCCCCTGGCACATAGTATCTGCATATGTAAACATGTGTTGTGGGAATGAACAAAGGAAATAATTAACAAATACTGGTATTTCCCCACAGAACTCAAGGGGTATTGCAGAAGAACCGAACAAAATAAGATAATCTTCGTGAAAGTCCATTGTGTGTTTTAAACTTTATCATCTTTTAATCTGCATTACTTTTACTGATTTTTATTGCTACCATAAACCAGAGCAATAAGAAAGAGATGTTTGAGAGGCAGGTGTGGTGTGGGTGGGGTCGGGTGTGGGGGACAGGGGAGGCGTACACCTCTTCCTGTCCCAGTTGAGGGCAAGCAGGCTTCATTTAATTCTGCCTTGGCAAGGTCGAAGCTTTCATCTTAATGGAATCTTCTGCAAGGCAGTTACATAGCTGTTTCAAGGCAGGAAGGAAAAAAAGAGAAAAGAGAATGACTGTGTGGGAGAGGAAATTATGGAAGGAAAACATTTTTTCTCCTTTTCTACTTAAACTATGAGTTAGGGACACACAAAGAGGAGTTTACGGAAGGAATTGCAGAATATAGCAGTGACCCCCTCTGTATGCTTAAGCTCTATGCTTGAGGACAACAAAAATGTGTATTTACTAAAATCTGGACATCGTGTGCTGTTCCAGAACCACACTAGAGGTTAGACAGTCTTGGAGGTGGTGTGCGTGTTACGGGAGGAGTGATATCCTAGGGTAATTTCTGGTTTAAAAGGGCACAAAGGAATCTTTTGGGTAATGGAAATAATTCCTACCTATGTTGTTTGGAGTGGTGGTTACATGGGAGTATATAATTTTACTCAACAATTCGAACTGAAGGCTTAAGATCTCTGTGCATTTCACTGAATGTAAATTATACCTCAGTTTAAAATAGTAAATAACAAGATTTTTCCAGTAACAAAAATAACATGCATTCATTCCAGAAAGTTTAGAAAATATAGACAACCACAAGAAGGAAATACAAAAATTACTTGGACTTTCACTGCCCAGAGATAATATGCTTGGGTCATTGTTATCTGGCTTTTCATTATCCCAGCATTCCAGTTATGAGGTTACCCAAGATAGCAATAGTTACTATGATATGGATATAGTTAACTAATGAGCTGACTGCTTATAAAGTCCATGCCCACCCAAACATCCTCAGCTTTACACTCGCTTCCATCCCCACCCATCCTGTCAAAAAGCTTGCTAGGCAGCTTTTTCCTGCCTGTTGGATGTAAACATCCACAAACGTCATGGAAATTGAATCAAAGTGGAGTGTGGACTTTTTAAAAACAAGTTATGTTCCATAAAGTCAGTGTCCATAATGTTGGAAAACTGCTGGGTCACGTAAAAACCACGGAAAAGGGATGCATTAGACTCAATTGATGTGCATGTACTGAGAGAAAATAAGCAAGGATGACGACAAGCCCTTCAAAAGAGAATGATTTGATTATCAAAGATTGAAAAAAGCCTTTGGAAAATAATAAATCCCTCAAGTTATTTTTGTTACAGAAATTTTGATAGTACCACAAATTTCAGATGTAAAGTGGGGAAGAAGGTTGTATAATACTGTCATTCAATTTTTGTCCAAAGGAAAAGCCAAAATATCTGTATTTTAAAAGTTAATTCTCAATGAAATATTAAAAAAAAAACTATTTCCTGTAACACAGTTTCACAAATATTACTGTGCATAGGAATCACGTGAAAATCTTGTTAAACTGCAAGTTATGATTCAGTTAGATCAGAGAAGGGGCCCCGGACTTTGCATTTCTAACAATCTCCCATGAATGCTGATATGGTTAGTGTCTGGACCTTACTTTGAACACCAGGACTGTAAAATTGTGATTTAAGTAGATTCACTTTAAGTGGCCTTTATTCAATGCTCACTAGCTTTGAGTATTGAGAAAGACTTCCCTATACTTCCAGCTCTTTCTAATTTAAATGTCCTAGGTATACACAATACATGGTTCTCACATTATAAACAAAGTCACCTAGACAACTTGTTTAAGCATAGATTGTTGAGCCCCACAAAAGCTTCTCTCTTGGTAAATGTGGGGTGGGGTCTGAAAATTTGCCCTCCTAACTTGTTCCCAGGTGATGTTAAAGTGCTAGTCCTCTGGCCATAGTCCATGAAACATTGGTTTAGAATGATTGTAAATAATTTCCAGGGGGTTGCTTACAACACCTAAAGGACACGTTCTGTTACACTTGCAAAACAAAGAGTATGATAGAAATTGTTATGTATCACATGAACAGGCCCAAACGTGTAACTGAATGTTCCTAGTATCAGTGTTTCCTGAACTCAGTGATCCAGTTCACTGTCCAAGGGTGCAACCTGACTTTGTATGTGTAGGTTAGTGGCCACCAACTGTTTTGACTGTAAAATATCTTGTATACTATTAATTATGTTTCTAAAGAGAGCAATAAGACTACCTATGTTAGATCTGCTCAGATTTTCAATTGCTTTATTTCACTTTGGCTCACAAAGGATTCCCTCTCACTTTACAAGTAGTGGCCCTGTCATCATCTTATTAATTGATTGTACGTGTGTTATTAGAATATGCAAAATATGCCCATGTTTCTATTAGTATAAATGGCTCACTACACAGTTTCTTTGTATGGATTCTTTCAGGCAATCCTCTTATTTTAAGAGGATTACTTAGTTAAAATCAGATAATACAACCTGTAAATCCACTTCCTGTATCTGCAACCTTCAATACAACACAATAGGCAAAAAAGGAACAAACAGTTTAAGGCTTCAGTACAAATCCGTTTCCTCTGAGGAACTCCCACTCAGGATGCTGTAAGTCTTTCATCTCCACTCTTAGTACTGTTATCCTGTAGACGATGTGTCACCTAGCTGCATTTTCACCTAACTGCAGGCAGGTTTGCTGTTGGTTCAGAGTGATATCATGGGACAGTGTGGATGGCCCAGAGGAAGAAGAGTCGTGGTTCAGCCCTCTGGCTCTAAAACCGGATGGTATGGCTTAGACCCTGGCTCCACCTCCTACCATACACTCCGTGGTCTTCAGCAGTGACTAGATCACTCTGTGCCTCAGTTTTCTCATCAGTAAAATGGGAGTAATAATAATAGAACATATTTCACAGTGTCATCGTGAAGCTCAGATAAGTTAATACGGGTAAGGTATTTAGAGCAGTTCCTGGCACAAATTAAGAATGTAATAAGCGTTAACCATTTTATTATGTCCTGAACACTGAACTGAAAAAGAGCTGGGTTGTAGCCTTTAAGTGACTTGTGCAGTGTTGCTCTAAGCTTCCATTTTATCATGGAGATAAGTGTGGTTACCTGGCCTACCTCCCTGGGCAGGACCTGGAGAGAAATGAAATACAAACATTCACAGACACCATGGGTTAGAGATAACAGCAGGTAACATCAGGTATGCATCTAGCCTAGGAATTGGTGATTTTTTTTTTTTGTAAAAGACTAAATAATAAATATTTTAGGCTTTCTAGGTCATAAGCCTCTGTCACAACCACCTGACTCTGCCAGTGTTGCATAAAACAGCCATAGACAATATATAAACAAATGGGCATGGATGTGGTCTAATCAAACTTTATTTATGGACACAATGATTTTCATATAAATTTTACATGATGTGAAATCTTCTTTTGATTTTTTTCAAACCATTAAATTGACAATTCTTAGCACAAAAACAAGCAGTGAGCTGAGACTGACCTGCAAGCCGTAGTTTGCCAACCCTGCTCTAGTACGATGCCTAGCATGTAACTGAAATAGTGGGTAGAATTACACACACACAGTTGCTTTATAAACTAAAAATCATTAGCTATAATCTGTTGGCAATTTTGTTTGTTCTCCACTACTGCTTGAGGAGCAGCAGCTCTTGCCCTATTATCACATCTGTGCTTTTCCAGGAGCTAAGGACATAATTCATCTGGAATTGGGGACCTGACATTATCTAAAGCATTGATTTGATCTGTAAGTCTTTTACCTAAGCCTTGTTTTATTTCCTTGTTTTTCAAAAAAATATTAAGAATCTTTTTTAAATTGCTTAAGCAAATTATTTAATTTAAATTACTTTAAATTACTTAAGTAAATATTTTACTTAAATATTAAGTAAAAAAAAAAAAAATAATGCTCATTCTAAAATTTTCAGAAAATAGAGAAAAGCAGGAATAATGAGGTGGCTCTCTCATAGTCATTCCATGCAATCAGATCATGCTTAGTTATGTTTCCCACCTCCCACTTTGAGAGCCAGTTCCTTTATTAAAAAAAAAGAAGTAAAGCAGCAATCAAGTAGTTAGACTTTCTCTGCCATCTGTCAGCATTACATCATTTTCTTGCTCCAAACATAATGTTTTCTTTCCACTGAATTGTTTTTATTATTCTCAACTTCAGCTGGTTCTATACTTTCTCCTTCCTGAGCTTTTTCCCTTCATATGTGTGATAGTTACGCACATCTCTTTCTATCATCAGCATATACCTCAACAGGGCCCATTCTGTTTGACCACACGCATTTTTAAAAATATTTTCTTCCTCATCAGCTTTATATGTGATTGTGATTTCTTATAACCTATCTTTCCCTAGGCATACCAACCTATGGAAAAAATGAAACTATATTAGCAATAATTAGCAGGACTGTTTCTGACTTTCACCCACACCTCTGTTTGGGACATCTAGCTATTCTCAGGAGGAGGCAATGGCACCCCACTCCAGTACTCTTGCCTGGGAAACCCTATGGATGGAGGAGCCTGGTAGGCTGCAGCCCACGGGGTCACGAAGAGTCGGACACGACTGAGCGACTTCACTTTCACTTTTCACTTTCATGCACTGGAGGAGGAAATGGCAACCCACTCCAGTATTCTTGCCTGGAGAATCCCAGGGACGGGGAAGCCTGGTGGGCTGCCGTCTATGGGGTCGCACAGAGTCGGACACGACTGACGCGACTTAGCAGCAGCTATTCTCAAAGTCTCATCCAGGTGCCTTTAGGAAGCTCATGGGTGATCAGACATGTGCTCATGAACAAGTCATGTCAGTTAACAGCTGTGTCTGCCACGATCCTCTCCCACCCTGACCCCCATCAGTGGCACTTGCTGCCAAAGCCTCTGCTTCCCATGAAGGGACTTGCTGGTGCCTGACCACTGCCACCCCTGCAGGGAAAATCCACTCTAAGGATAGTGTCTTCTGAAGCTGCAAACTATTAAAGTCTCTCCTGCTCTTAAAACTGGTTTCCACTGTTACGGAGCGATGAGGCCTCTGTTGTTGCCTCAGCCATCAGGGCTGGTCTCCGTTGCTCATTGAATGTTACAGTTGGGGGGCGGGGAAGTTTTTAGAGTTCTGAAAGCTCTGAGGCCAGAGAGACATACACCGTGCCGTCCTGGTTTTCCCTCCCATCTGGCCAGTTACTGGTCCAAACTTAAGAGCCCTGCCTTCTCTCCATTCAGAATGAATTCTCTCCCTGGAGACACCTGGCCCTGACACTGCATATGTGGCATATCCGAATGCCAGTGGTGATCAAAACTGAGATTCAAGCCAGAACCATGCAGCCCCATCAGAATTCCACCCCCCTCAGCTCTTCTCATTCTTCTTAATCTGTTGTCCATTTTAGATGATGTTGGTCAGAAAACCATAGTTATCTTTACTCTGGGCTTTTAGAAATCTGTTTTTCTAAAGTCTCCCATATGTTTTGGTAGTGGACATCTGCTGTTTTTGCAAGTCTCCTCGAGAACATTTCTCCATAAATTCTGTCTTCACCCTACTACATCATCAGTTTCCTCTCCTCATCGAATCATTCTCTCATTATATAAATTTCTCCCATAAAAAAAGACAAAACCCAGGGATTTCCCTGATGGTTCAGTGGCTAACACTCTGTGCTTCCAATGTAGGGGGCCCGGGTTCGACCCCTGGTCAGGGACTTAGATAAACTCCTGCCACAGATAGGAGTTTGCATGCTCCAGAGAAGACTGAGGATCTTGCATGCTGCAACTAAGACTTGGCACAGCAAAGTAAGTAAATAAATATATTAAAAAAAAAAAAACAGCTTCTCTTGATATCCCTCTTCTAGCTACTACCCCATTTCTCTGCTCCTTCTTATGGCAAAACACATGGAAATAAACTGTGTTGTATTTGTTTTTAACACTTATAGTCTCCAAATTCCTTTCTTCTCATTCTCTTTTGAAGAGACTCCAATAAGGTTTTTTTTTTTTTTTTCACCTAACACCATTTAAACTGTTCAAGTCAAGGCCTCCGTATAGTTAAATCCAAAGGTCAGTCATTTTCACTTGACCTCCCTTCATTTGACAGAGTGATCTCTTTCTCCTTGAAGCATTTGATTCCCTTTGCTTCCAGGATTTCTCATTCTCTTCAGCCCTTATCGAGAGTGGCTGCTTCTTCTCAGCCTCCAGTCTCCTCAGCTGATTCCTTATCATTACCCTAATGTCTAAACACTGAAGTACCTCATTCTGGGAACTGTTGATCTTCATACTCTCCTTCAGTGGTCTTATCCAGTCTTATGGTGTTAAATACCACCTATAGGAACTTGCCTGGTAGCCCAGTGGTTAAGAATCCGCTTTGCAATGCAGGGGACACAGGTTTGATCCCTAGTCAGGGAATTAAGGTCCCACATGCTATGGAGCAACTAAGCCTGCACTACAATGAAAGATCCCATGGAACACAACTAAGATCTGATGCTGCCAAATAAATAAATATTTGAGCTTCCCTGGTGGCTTAGATGGTAAAGACCCTGCCTGCAATGCAGGAGACCCTGGTTCGATCCCTGGGTCAGGAAGATCCCCTGGAGAGGGAAATGGCAACCCACTTCAATATGCTTGCCTGGAGAATCCCATGGACAGAGGAGCCTGGTGGGCTACAGTCCACGGGGTCAAAAAGAGTCAGACAAAACTGAGTGACAAACAGGACAGGGACCATCTATATACTAATAACTCTGTAGCCAGGGACTCTCACTCGATCCCATGCTCATACATTCTACTGCTTGTCAACATCTCCAATCTGAATCATGAAAATACCTCAAATTTAATATGTCTTCAGTGGAACTCCTGTTCTCCTACAGACCTGTTGCTTCTACAGTTTTCTGCATCTCAGTTAATGACAACTCCAGGCTTCCAATCACTCTGGTCAAAAATCTCAGTTATCCTTGATACTTTCCCTCACTATACCCCTCCCCCACCTCCCCAGCCCTCTGCTCCCCCCACTCCCCCACCCCTCCACCAAATCCACTGCCTTGAAAATATTTCCAGCATCTGACCTCTTTTAACCAGGTCCACTGTTATCATCTTGTTCTAAAGCATTAGTATCTCTAATCTGGATGATTACACTAATCTCTTACCTAATCTCCTGCTTTCTCCCTTTGATCTACATTTTAAAATGTCAACTAGATCATGTCACCAACCTGCTCAAGCCCTCCAGTAGCTTCTCAGCTCAGAGTAATATCAGAATCAGTAGCCTACAAGACATTTTACAATCTTTGACCTCAACTACTCTCCCCTGGCTCACTGTGCAAGGTACAAACCCACATATGTACTGCTCTTTTCTTTCCCTTTCACCCAGATATTCAGAGAGTTCATTGTCTTGTCTGCTTTGGCTCACATGTCCCCTTCTCAGTGATAACCCTGCGTAAGATTGCAGCAACCTTCTTCCCAGCAATCTCCATTCCTCTTATATGTACTGTGATATTTTTCTTCACAGCACATATAATCACTGAAATATGGCATGATTTTTTGTTTAAATACTTACTTATTTGGTTGTGCCTGGTCTTAGTTGCAGCATGTGGAATCTTTTAATCGTGGCATGCAAACTCTCAGCTGCAGCATGTGTGATCTAGTCCCCTGACCAGGGTTCAAACCCAGGCCCTTTGCATTGGGAGCACAGAGTCTTAGGCACTGGACCACCATGAAGCCCCATAACATAGTTTATTGACGTAGCTGTTTGTTGTTTTTCTCCCTCACCCCCACTGGAATGTAACATCCTATAGAGCAGGAACTTTTTCTATATTATTCACTGGAATATATACCTGGAATATAAAATAGACATACATACATTCAGTTCAGTTCAGTTGCTCAGTCATGTCCAATTCTTTGCGACCCCATGGACTGCAGCATGCCAGGCCTCCCTGTCTATCACCAACTCTCAGAGTAGGCACTCAGTAAATATTTTTGTTGAATGAATGAATGAATCCCTAGCACCTTCGATTCTTAGAGGGGACTCTTACTTTTCCTTCATGGGACCATTCCTTTTCAGTTGATTTGTGCTAACTTTACCTCCTCAGCTTCAGACCTAACATATTCCTGGTATGTACCTATTCCCAGCCCCCATACAGGTCAAATAATTGATATAGGGATGGGCCCAGAATACAAGCTTATCCAATGATGCTCAAATTCAAGACTTCTTGGAAACTACTGGGGAAGAGATGTTTTTTCTAATGAGGTTGATTGCCTCATAGGACATAAGCTCAGAGATTAGAGATCATCTTGCCACTGCGAGAGGTGACCCTGTCTTGAGAATGAAGCCAGAATCCAGGAAAGCAAATAATACCAACAGGGAAATACTGATTCCTGGTGACTTCATTTGAAAACCTGGATCCAACTGTGCCTGAGCCAATTGGAATTGGATTCCTGCCACTTACAACTAAAAACTTATAACTCAAACTCCACTCCCAGTGTCCAACTCTGATATGACACGAACTCTTGATATTTTTTCTTGATATTCTTGTAGCTTTTACATAACAGTTTTTCCTTATTAGTAAAAGTCATATCTAGAATATCTAGTCCCCCTAATTGCTTCCTCTGTCTTCTAAGGGATGAAATTATCATGAAGCTAAGTAAAGAATTTTTCAAATTCCCTGCTTGTGATAAAATGGAACCTTGGAATCGTTTCAGTTCCTCCTCTGTTACTAGTCTCTGTGTCAGTTTGATAGCTAGAATTCAAAAAGCAGGTTCTAGAACATTTATCTGGTTAGATGGCATGCAGCATACTCCTATAAAAATATCACTTTCAGTTTCCCCTTTTCATACTGAACAAAATTAGTTTCATTATCTCTAGCCTTGGGTTTCTTGATCTCCTAGGTGAACTTTATTTATTAAGTCAAGAGATATTTCTTAAATCCAGACTCCATACCAGGTACTTTTCTAGGTCCTAGACTGTAAAAATAAATTTTTATACCTAGCATTATTTTGTACACATGGTAGGTATTCAGCAAACATTTGTTTAGTAAATAAGTGGATACATTCATGTGTAGACCTACTTGAATATTCATTGCATCTCTTTCCTTTGAACAAGGTTTACCTTTCTGTTGATATATGTTAATTCACTCTAACAAGTCTTGGCAGGGATGATAATGACTTAACATTTATAAAGTAGAATATATATAATGTTTTATTTATTGATATATTATCATTATTCTAGTTGGTAATCTTTAGGTGGATAGGAACAGAGACTGATTGAAGTTAACTGACATGAAAGGGTGAACAATAAAGTTGTTATTGTATATAACAATAAAAGTGTTGTCATGTCAATTCCAGAATACCCATAAGTAATTGCTATAATAGCAAGTGCTAGGGAGGAGTTCTGGATTTAAGACATTTTGAGGATGTCAACAACAGGAATTCATGAACCTGACTCTTTTGCACTGTTGTTCATTATCATGACTCAGTGGTATTCTACACAACTGCTTCCTTTGCTTGCACTCTGGTCGGTGGGCCACTCTTGGTTTAAGCAGCTCATGGCCAGAGTCACAGAAGCATGACATTAAAAGGCAATTGGCACACAACTGTGGGGAAAACTATAGACAGTGGTAAAGACTAGGGTTAATTTAAGCCTTATTTAAAGGGGAGTATCAATTATTGCCATGTGGGCCTATGGATCTATTGTTACCACACATCTGATTTTACACAAGAAATTGGAAATCCTGGGTAAAATTTCTTAAGTTCTGAAGGATGGCAATGAAGGAAAGGAAGGAAGGAAAGAGGAAAGAAGGAAGGGAAGGAGGAAGGGAGGGAAGAGGGACGAGAGAGAAAAAGAGAAAGAAACAATACCACATGGGCAAACACTGCACAGGTTTGTGCAAAACAATGAGCTAACATAGCAGGCCCAACTGCTTTTTCTTAGAAAGGCCTCCTACCTACGTAGGTGACCCTTGGCTGGCATCTAGGAACTTGAATTTCACTCCCAGCTTTCCCAGAGCTGGTAATAATGACTCACTGGGCTAAACTGTTTTTGCAAACAATATGGCCTGTGCCAAGCACCTACCTTCCTTCTGGGAGTATGGGATTTTAGTACACGCTGGCAAAGTCTGCCTACATAACCAGCCACCAGTAAAACCTTGGGTGCTAAATCTCGGAGGATCTTCTTGGTTGGCAGCATTTCTCATGTGTTGTCACCATTTACTGATGGGGCAGTTGAACATGTCCTGTGTGACTCCGTGGAGAGGACCCTTCAACACTTGTGTGGCGCCCCATGAGCTTTTTCCTTTGCTGATCTGGCTTTGTATCCTTTGCCGTGAGAAGTCATAGCCATGAGTATGACTACATGCTGAATCATTGAACTTGGGGCTAGTCTCGGAGACTCTCGATACCAAGTTAAACAAAACATCTCTAAGCCAAATCCAGCCCACAGGGCTTACTTTTCAACTTGTAATCTAGGAATTACCATCAGCAGTAGAGCTATGACCCCAAAACAGAGCACTTTTGCATGGCTTATCTCATTTAATCTTCACAATACTACACAATAAACTTTTTATGACCCCAATTTAGACATGAGGAAACTGAGACTCAGAGAGCTTAAAGTCACTGCACAAAGTCACTTAACCTGTAAGTGGAAGAGGCAGGACTCAAGCACAGCTAAATCCCATTTTATTTCCATACTGCCTCTATGAAATTACCTTTTCCCCCTCATGTTAAAATTTCAAGGTCATTTTGTTTATTTTCCATTTCTTATGCATAGCATTAACATCTCAGAGCTAAAAGTATTCTTATTCCTCCTCTTCTTTATCATATCTGCTTCTCTCTTACCCCACGCCAATCTTCTCTTCCTGTCAGCATTGAATAAGGCTTTCCGAGCTGGGAGGGAAAGAAGGAAAGGAAAGTGGCCACGGGCAAGGAAAGGGAGGGCTAACCTGGCAGCTTGGCCAGATTTTGCTGGTCTGGTCAGTAGTCGCAGTAACAGGGTCTGAAGTGGTGTGGGGACTGCAGGGTTAACCCGTGCTGGGGTCCACATCAAAGAACGGAGGTATTTGTCAGAGGGGCAGTGAGGGTTTTTCCAGAGGGATCTATAGTTGTTCCAGGGGTTCGAAGCAGAATCTCATTCACATCTGAGGAACAGTGGCATAGTTTGGGTATCAAGATAAGAGGGGGGAAATGTATAGGCAGATTGTTAAGGTAATAGCTGTGGTCCATGACTGAGTTACATTCTTAGGAAAAATTGGAATAAAAGGAAACCAGGAAGAAGCCCTCTCCTAAGATCTGAACTCATAGAGTCAAAGTTAAGAAGGGGAACTGCAGTTCGATGGTTGAGCAAGTACTCCAGAGTTCTCCTTTGGTCCCCCGAATATCTAGCTTAAAACAACAAGACTAATTCCAGCCCTTTTCTCTAAGTGGCATTGTGGGTGATGCTAGAACTGCATTCATAAAGCCATACACCTGTGTGTGGGCAGAACTGACCATGGTAGGGACTGCACAATTCTTATCCGAGGAATAAACCCAGAGAAGTTTGTCTGGGTTTGTAATACTTATATACCTCTCTGGAAAGACTCAACGACATACATATAAGCTGTAAATGATACTCAGAGAGATGCCATTTCAATGAACTCCCGAGGCTATGCACTTGTAAAGAGTCCCATTACCAGTATAAATGATTATTCCCTTACCAAACTGTACTATGGATATTTTAGCACTCATCTCTGAGCTATAAGTATCAGGCTTGTGAGCATCTTGTCCAATTGTGTATCCGTTAATACTTGTTGATATTACACGTGCCTCATGGTGACTGTGCAGAGTCCCAATGACTGACATTTATGGAGCATACCTTTCCTCTGTAATCTGCATGGTTATGTTTACATGATCAACTCATCTCTGCTCACCATAATGCTATGAAGTAGGCATCACTTTTTAGAAGTAACTTTATTTGTTTTTGGCTATGCTGGGTCTTCACTGCAGCAAGCTGGCCTCTCATTGTGGTGGCTTCTCTCGTGGAGCAAAGGCTCTCGGAGGCGAGGGCTTCAGTAGTTGAGGCTCTGCGGCTCTGGGGCACAGGCTCAGAGGTCGTGGTGCAGGGCCTTGGCTGCTATGCGGCATGTCGGATCTTCCCAGATCAGGGATGGAACCCACGTCTCCTGCGTTGGTAGGCAGATTCTTTACCACTGTGCCACCAGGGAAGCCCAGGTATCACTTTTATATCCATTTTACAGGGAGGAAACCAACTTTTAGTTGTATCTGGAGATGTTCGTCGCTTCAACCAATGAACAGTTTAGAGTTAAGACGTATTCAAGTATAAGCAACCAGTCACACTGTCTCCCCGCACGTTCACCCAAAGACTGCCTTTATCCTGAGTATTGATTCCCACCCTTTGTTTCCGTTGGCATCCAAGCTACTCTGCCGCCACCTGCTGACCAGTGCAGAGAACTGCCTGACTCAGTATCGTCCCTAAAACCTTATTTCTCCTTCTGGGAGTGTTTTTAGGGCAGTGAAAGTCTGCCTTACGTTCCACTTATTTCCTAGTTTTAAAATGCCCATTTTATTCCATACAACACTTAATGCATATCATTTACATCTGACGAAGAGATGGTCATGAGATTGATCCGCGTAAGTAGAACACTTAGTCTAAGAAAGTGTAGTCCATACATTGTAAAATTTCAGTAGTTCCATACACTGAATGGGTTTCTTTGCTGTAGAGAATCCAAGTGGAATGAGCAATGGAGATGTGTAACAAGTTTTCTTGAAGGAAAAAAAGATGACACTCTGTATACATTTAGCTTTCTGTCCCCTCTGGACTTCACATTCTTCTCCTGCCTTGTCTGATGTCCATAGTGTTAGGTTGTCTCTAAGCTATTGCATGATGAGGATGTTTTTGTCTGAGTCTTCATTCAGTACATCAGATTCTATCATGGCTTCACCAAAAGTGGTTTCAGCCACTATGCAGGCAAACTCTGGGTTACTCAGGATTTCATAGTAAACTATAGAAAAGCTAAGAGCCAGCCCAAGGTCAATTGGGTGAGTAGGTTGCATCTATTCCATATGCATATCTAATGCCTTCTGGGAAGCTCCTTGGGAATTGTCTGTAGTTTGTTTTTGATCATCACCTTATGCAACAGGGGAACTGGAAGCAGTCTCCATTTTCAGACAAAAGATCACTCTCTGGGTTAGCTGCACTGGCTGTGACATTAACTATCCAACAGTCTCAGGACGGTGGTGCAGATGGTTCTCAGTTCAGACTGTGCTTTTCCCCAATAGTTCTTAATCAGCTGCAATTCTTGTCAGAAGTGTTTGTTTTTTGCTCAAAGCTCAAGATAACTCTCCAGGTAGACCTGTGTCCCCGAGGATGTCCTTGTACCCCCCTTTCCCAGAGTAGGCTGTGTTCTCATTGGATAGCTCCAGTGGGTTTTCATCTTGGTTTTCAGCCAGAGCTGTGGTTTTGTCCGAATAACCAAAGTTTCAGCTAGGTGTCCAGAGGTCTCGCAAGAAAGAAGGTTATACCTATTTCCACCCACTGCACAGCTACAGCTGGAGCCAGAAAGAGAATAATATCTGGGCAGTTGCTCATGCCAGTTGCCAAAGGGGTAACCCTGACAGGGCTGGAAGTCTGGCCTCACTGTTTGCCTGTACCAGTAAGAATTATGTTACTGGGCCCTGCCAAAACCTGCAAAACTCTTCGACCAGTCACTAGACAGGAATTAACCATGACATACGTTAACTCTGAGGCTTCCGTGGTCCTGATTCCCCTCTCTGGTCACTCGAGGGACACCAAGTGAGACAGAAAGGATGGGACAGCTGTCAGTTGCTCTGAGCTTGAGTCTTCAGCATTTTCCCTATATTATTCTCCAAGTAGTTTCTAAGAAGGAAAAATGATAATAAATGTCTCCTTTATTCAAGCCTTCCTCCTTCTGTCCCATTATTGTCAGCAATGGCAGAGCCGAAAGTTACCTGGGGAATTGGTCACCCCATACTTTCATCAGTGTCCTCATCCCCAATTCTTTGATGGCAACCTTTGACATTTCCTCAGTCTGACTGATATACTGTGCTTTATAAAATCAACTTTAAGGCTTATCTTCTAACCAGTATGCAGCCTGTAACCTACCCTAAATAGAATTTCTGGACATGCCATTACTTCCTGGAGACCTTTAGTAGGGAAATGACTCAAAGCAAGAGGTTTGCTCTCTTTCCTAAAGCCCACCTCATTCTCTGAAGCTCTCATTTCTGTAGACTGGGTAGAATTAGAGGTGCCTCCATTTTATCTCCACAGGTTGCATGTGCCCAGGAACATCAGAACCTGGCTTCTCTGCTAATTGACTTCTAGTGATGCTGTTTGTGGTTAATGTTCTTCAGAGACTGTGTATGAGGTTAGGGCCTTTCATAGCCACAGTGTAGATAGAGTTTCCTTCTCTAATTAGCTTCCTTCAGTTCCTTTAAGTGGGTATAGGAATGGGAAGGACATTTTTTAAAGTATGCTTTTTACTGTAACCTCTTTTACGCTTTAATTTTACAAATGAAGAAATTGAAGGCTGGAGGGGTAAAATGACCTGGTTAAATTCACACAGCCAGACAGCAAAGAGCAGAAGACTGAACCCAGGGCTCCCGACTCACAGACTAATGCCTATTTTTCCTG
This sequence comes from Giraffa tippelskirchi, assembly GCF_054371585.1. Classification (NCBI taxonomy): domain Eukaryota; kingdom Metazoa; phylum Chordata; class Mammalia; order Artiodactyla; family Giraffidae; genus Giraffa; species Giraffa tippelskirchi. The sequence continues at coordinate 108,699,480 of NC_137278.1, read as the reverse complement.
TTTTGTTGAAAAAAAATATTGCCACAGTTTTTTAAAATATTGTCTTTTCATTTAAAAATACTTGCTCTTTCAACTCCATTATGAATTCAGCTAGTGGCTTCCCCTCAGAAGTAAATTACTATTTAAATCCAGTTTTCTGTAGGAAAATGCATTTCTAAATCTAAATACTCAATTTTCTTATTGTCTCAGTCTATTTGGGCAGTTAAACTACCATAGACGAGATGGCTTAAATAACACATTTATTTCTCACAGTTGTAGAGGCTGGGAAGTTCGAGTTCAAGGTGCTCATAGATTTGGTGTCTGGATAGGCCCTTCTTCCTGGTTTTCAGCTGGCTGCCTTCTTGCTGTGCCCTCATATGTAGAAGCGAGTACCCACTCTCTGGCCCCTTCTTATAAGCACACTATTCAGTCGTGAGAACCCCATCTTGTGACCTCATCTAACCTAATGACTTCCCAGAGGCCCATCTCCAGCTCCGTCACTCTGAGGGTCAGGGCTTCAACATATGGATTTTGTGCACACGTTCACGGGTGTGTTTCCCAGCTTGGGAGAGGGATACCAACCTGTATGCCCTACTTTGGGAACTTTGGAAAAATATGTTACCTAAAAATTCTATTTTCATAAGGATCCAAAGGTGTACAAAAATAAAGTTTGAAGATTTAACTATGGTATACATTGATGTGACTATAGTACTGTAATAGGGAAGAACATTTTGTATTCTATTACAAGTTAATCACTAGAGGGATGTTGCCTATGAGCTTAAGTTAGACATAATGGCCAATCTCTGGGAACTCTGCCTCCCAGGTAATGAGCATTAAGCTAAAATACTTTTGTTTAGCTCACAGGAAACATCTTGACCAGGCCCACTCATGAATGACTGTAGGGAGGAAGAAATCAATACATCCCCTCTGGAGGCTGATGGGAACCAGGAAGTGTTTGACTCGAAGTAAAGTCCTCCCCTTTTAGTATAAAAGGAGTCTGAATTCTAACTCAGGCAAGATAGTTCTTTGGGGCATGAGCCCATCATCTTCTCGGTTAGCTGGGCTTTTGGAATAAAGTCGGTATTCCTTGTCCCAAGAACTCATATCTCAATTATTGGCCTGTCATGCAGTGAGCAGTATAGTCTTAGACTTGGTGATAACAGTATCCCACCTGCTCCACGAGGAGCCCTGGGCTGGTGTTCAGAACAAGTGCACTGGAACCTCTGTCCTGTCCTCAGTGTTTTGCCTCATCCTCATCCCATATCCATTCTTCTATAAAACATACTATACTGACCGAGATTCCAGGCCAAGAAAGAGAATGCCTGGTTTGAATTTTGGCTTTCTCATCTACTAGCAACGTGGCCTTGAGAGTCCAATAATTGGAAAAAAAAATTTTTTTTTAAGGAGAAAAAAAAAAACCCAGGGAATTGTCCAGAGACTACATGCCTAAATGAGGGACTGGTTAAGGGAAGCTTCAATAAATGGTTACCTAACCGCTGATGGGATATAAATATATAGGAAGCTACAAGCTGTCATTTGGCTTTGGAGTACACATTTGACCTTGCAGTACAAAAAGAAGCAGGTCAAAGGCTAACACAGTTTTGCCAAGAGAACGCACTGGTCATAGCAAACACTGTCTTCCAGCAACACAAGAGAGGACTCTACACATGGACATCACTAGATGGTTAACACCAAAATCAGATTGATTATAATCTTTGCAGCCAAAGATGGAGAAGCTCTATACAGTCAGCAAAAACAAGACCAGGAGCTGACTGTGGCTCAGATCATGAACTCCTTATTGCCAAATTCAGACTGAAATTGAAGAAAGTAGGGAAAACCACTAGACTATTCAGGTATGACCTAAATCATATCCCTTAGGATTATACAGTGGAAGTGACAAATAGATTTAAGGGATTAGATTTGATAGAGTGCCTGAAGAATTACAGATGGAGGTTCGTGACATTGTACAGGAGGCAGTGATCAAGACCATCCCCAAGAAAAAGAAATGCAAAAAGGCAAAATGATTGTCCGAGGAGGCCTTACAAATAGCTGAGAAAAGAAAAGACGTGAAAGGCAAAGGAGAAAAGGAAAGATATACCCATTTGAATGCAGAGTTCCAAAGAATAGCAAGGAGAGATAAGAAAGCCTTCCTCAGCGATCAATGCAAAGAAATAGAGGAAAACAATAGAATGTAAAAGACTAGAGTTCTCTTCAAGAAAAAGAGATACCAAGAGAATATTTCAAGCAAAGATGGGCACAATAAAGGACAGAAATGGTATGGACCTAACAGAAGCAGAAGATATTAAGTAGAGGTGGCAAGAATACACAGAAGAACTATACAAAAAAAAAAGATCTTCACCACCCAGATAATCACAACGGTGTGATCACTCACCTAGAGCCAGACATCCTGGAATTCAAAGTCAAGTGGGCCTTAGGAAGCATCACTATGAACAAAGCTAGTGGAGGTGATGGAATTCCAGCTGAGATATTTCAAATCCTGAAAGATGATGCCTGAAAGTGCTGCACTCAATATGCCAGCAAATTTGGAAAACTCAGCAGTGGCCACAGGACTGGAAAAGGTCAGTTTTCATTCCAATCCCAAAGAAAGGCAATGCCAAAGAATGCTCAAACTACCACACAATTGCACTCATCTCACACACTAGCAAAGTAATGCTTAAAATTCTCCAAGCCAGGCTTCAACAGTACATAAACAGTGAACTTCCAGATACTCAAGCTGGATTTAGAAAAGGCAGAGGAACCAGAGATCCAATTGCCAACATCTGTTGGATCACTGAAAAAGCAACAGAGTTCCAGAAAAACATCTACTTCTGCTTTATTGACTATGCCAAAGCCTTTGACTGTGTGGATCACAACAAACTGTGCAGAATTCTTCAAGAGATGGGAATACCAGACCACCTGACCTGCTTCCTGAGAAATCTGTATGGAGATCAAGAAGTAACAGTTAGAACTGGACATGGAACAACAGACTGGTTCCAATCGAGTAAGCAGTACCTCAAAACTATATATTGTCACCCTGTTTACTTAACTTATATGCAGAGTACATCATGAGAAATGCTGGGCTGGAAGAAGCACAAGCTGGCATCAAGATTGCCGGGAGAAATAACAATAACCTCAGGTATGCAGATCACATCACCCTTATGGCAGAAACCAAAGAAGAACCAAAGAGCCTCTTGATGAAAGTGAAAGAGGAGAGTGAAAAAGTTGGCTTAAAACTCAATATTCAGAAAACTAAGATCATGGCATCCAGCCCATCACTTCATGGCAAATAGATGGGGAAACAGTGGAAACAGAGACAGACTTTATTTTGGGGGGCTCCAAAATCACTGCAGATGGTGACTGCAGCCATGAAATTAAAAGACTCTTGCTCCTTGGAAGAAAAGCTATGACCAACCTACACAGCATATTAAAAAGCAGAGACATTACTTTGCCAACAAAGGTCCGTCTAGTCAAAGCTATGGTTTTTCCAGTGGTCATGTATGGATGTGAGAGTTGGACTGTGAAGAAAGCTGAGCGCTGAAGAACTGATGCTTTCGAACTGTGGTGTTGGAGAAGACTCTCAAGAGTCCCTTGGACTGCAAGGAGATCCAACCAGTCCATCCTGAAGGAAATCAGTCCTGAATACTCATTGGAAGGACTGATGCTGAAGCTGAAACCCCAATATTTTGGCCGCCTGATGTGAAGAACTGACTCATCTGAAAAGACCCTGATGCTGGGAAAGACTGAAGGCAGAAGGAGAAGGGGACGACAGAGGATAAGATGGTTGGATGGCATCACTGACTCAATGGACATGAGTTTGAGCAAGCTCCGGGAGTTGGTGATGGACAGGGAGGCCTGGCGTGCTGCAGTCCATGGGGTTGCAAAGAATTGGACACGACTGAGAAACTGAACTGAACTGAACTACAACCTGTCATAAAATGAATGTCATTCAGAACCCAAAATTTAATTTAGAAAAGCAATGAAGGAAAGAACTATCACTTCCTGCAAATTGGGAAAAGTGAAGCGAGTTCTCTGTATGGATTAGAAGCAAATGAAGAAATCAGAGCCTGTGAATAAGATTACCTTTGTGATATAATGTGTGTACCAATATTTCACCATATATATATATAATATATATATATTACATATTACTGTGTTTATATATAGTATATATATAACACATATAATACATATTACAATGTTTATATATTATATATAACATATATATTACATATTGTAATGCTTATATGTATGTTATATATAATATATATCAATGTTTTGTGCATTAATTGCCTGGCATAATGTGATTAGGTAGGTGAATCAATATTGACTGAGAACATAAAAAACAGAAATTGTAAAACTCTTTTTTTTTTTGCACAAACATGGCAAAAATCCCCCAACATTTGAGAAACCCTAGGCAACTTTAGTTTAAGGGAGACCCTGGCCCAGTTTCATCAAAGATACAAGGTCACAATTCACCAGCAACTTGTTAGTCTCCTTTCTCGCTTTGTGGTGCCCAGGCCTGTACTGTGTATAAACAACCCTAGAAACAAGCAGATGTTTAAAATCCAGGAGACACCATTCAAGCACACCAGGTAAGATATTATTTGGACATGCAATCAAAAATGAGTTTGCTTTCCCCACAAATTGATTCTACAGAGTGTTTTCTGCTTCCCAAAGAGACCTCAAAAATCAATTTTTTTTTCTTTAAGTAGCACTCATGCTTGACCCCTAGGATCCTGATAAGAAGTAAGTTTATACTCCAGAAATGAAAACACTCAGCTTTTAATGTTGTTTGGGAAATAAAGACCCACAGGATTCAAATATTTTTCCCAACATTAAAATAAATTGGATGTTAGTGATAAGAATGGGTTTGAAATTGGAAGTAGTTGAAGCCCTGACTAATCCCAGATAATGAGACAAAAGCTCTCACCTTTTTGTTTGAGTGAGAAAAGAGTCATAGATGTGCTGTTCATTTGTGCACAAAGGGAGGAAAAAGGACATTCTAAAACTCTTCTCTTAGCTTGACAAAGAAACCTCATAAATATTTCATTGCCTTTTAAAAAGTAGAGATATCAGTTTTAAAATAATTACTAGGAAAGAAAATTACTAAGATAACCAATTAGAACTGCAGACTGTTGGAGGTTGCAGGGAAACTTTTCAGAGGGCACAAAAGCAATCTCTCCGCAGGTCTGTCTGTCTTTAAAAGATTCCTTTGAAAAAGAATGCATTTGAATCAGTTCTAATGAGGTGGATGAAACTGGAGCCTATTATACAGAGTGAAGTAAGTCAGAAAGAAAAACACCAATACAGTATACTAACGCATATATATGGAATTTAGAAAGATGGCAACAATAGCCCTATATGGGAGACAGCAAAAGAGACTCAGATGTAAAGAACAGACTGTGGGACTCTGTGGGAGAAGGTGAAGGTGGGATGATTTGAGAGAATAGCATTGAAACATGTATATTACCATATGTGAAACAGATTGCCAATCCAGATTCGATGCATGAGACAGGGTGCTCAGGGCTGGTGCACTGGGATGACCCTGAGGGATGGGATGGGGAGGGAGGTGGGAGGGGGGTTCAGGATAGGGGACACATGTACACCCATGGCTGATTCATGTCAATGTATGGCAAAACCACTACAATATTGTAAAGTAATTAGCCTCTGATTAAAATAAATAAATTAAAAAAAATTCCTTTGTATAAATATCTTGCAGAGACAGTTTTATAGTAACAGAAAACAACACAAGATTATATGTTTTTACAGGTATCTCCAAACTGAAAAGAAAGTAAGGCTGGTACTTCTGTGAACATCCTAGATTCAAGCCTTTATCAGAAATACCTTGGGAATTCTCCAGTGGTCCAGGAGTTAGAATGCCACATTTGCACTGCTGAGGGCATGGGTTTAATCCCAGTTTGGGAACTAAGACCCTGCATGCCCTCGTGGTGTGGCAAAGACCAAGCGAACACAAACAAAACCCTAACCCTGACCTTCACGTTACTGAAGTGTTTATCAATAACATATGCCTAATTCTTTATAAGAGAAGAAATAACATCTCTTTCTCTTTGTTTTTCTGAAAAATTTCAGGGGCAGTTTGAGAGAAAAAGGCAAGGCTAAAACGTACTTTCAAAAAGTATGTTTGTTAGAATCTTTGGTGGCAATTGATAGAGACCCAGCTGAAATACACAAAGGAGGAAGAACGGAATTTGTTATGAGGAATGAGACTGTCTCACAGAACCCAAAGGCAAAGATGTGGCAGGACCTTGACAGCTGACTGGAACCAGGTCCCCAAGCGCCAGGGGAAATGAGAAGAGGCTCTCCATCCTGGGTCTGCACTGCCCCTTCAAGCCTCCAGTTTAATCTGTTCTCCAAACTATGGGGCAGAAAATATTCACCATCTACAACTCCCTCTCTAGAATTTAAGACAGTTGAAATCTTTGATCAACAAATATCTTTCAATCAACAAATATCTGTTAAGTTATTGCTATTGTGTGGTTCTCAGTAGACAGTAATCAAAAAAATAGACCAATTCTTTCCCCTTCTAGAACTATATTCTCATGAGAAAGATAGTCAGTAAACAAGTAAATACATAAAATTGTGTCAGGTGGCTGCAAGCAACATAATGAAAATAAAAGCAGTATAAAGGGAGAGAGTGATAGAGGTGCTAGTTTAAATAGAATTAATGGCCAAGGAAGCCTCTTTGAAAGGTGATATTCGGCAAAAATCTAAAAGAAAAAGAGAGACAGTAAGCCATGCTAATACTTGGGAGATAATGGGTTTTGATGCTCTGAGTTTTGGTAGATTCCCAGTCTCTTAGAAGTTTCTTTTATAATTATTATTAATTTTTATAGGACTATAGTTGCTTTAAAATGTTCTGTCAGTTGTGGAGCAAAGTGATCATTTATACATGTACATTTGTATATATACAGGCTTCCCTAGTGGCTCAGATGGTAAAGAATCTGCCTGCAATGTGGGAAACATGAGTTGGGAAGATCCCCTGGAGGAGGGCATGGCAACCCTCTCCAGTATTCTTGCCTGGAGAATCCCCATGGATAGAAGAGCCTGGCAGGCTACAGTCCATGGGGTCACAAAGAGTTGGCCATGACTGAGAGACTAAGCACAGCACATTTATACAATCATATATATCTCCATATATGTACCACGGAGCATTGAATAGAGCTCCCTGTGCTGTGCAATAGTTTCTCATTAGTTGCATAGTAGTGTGTTTGTGTCAGTCCCAGTCTCCCAATTAATCTAACTTCACCTTCCCGCCTTGGTAAGCCTGAGTTTGTCTTCCATATCTGTGGATCTATTTCTGCTTGGCAAAAAGTTCATATCTATGATTTTGCTAGATTCCACATACAAGCAATATTATACAATAGTTGTTTTTCTCTTCTGACTTAACTTCACTCTGTGTAGCAGTCTCTACGTCCACCCCTGTCTCTGCAAATGTCATATTTCATTCCTTTTAATGGCTAAGTAATATTCCATTACCATGTTCATTATCCATTTCTCTGCAGATGGATATTTATGTTGCTTCCATGTCCTGGCTATTGTAAATCACATTGCAATGAACATCAGCTGCATGTATCCTTTTGAATTATGATTTTCTCCAGATATGTGCCCAAGAATGGGATTGCAGGATCATGTGGTAGCTCTATTTTTAGTTTTTTAAGGTATTTCCATGCCGTTCTCCGTAGCGGCTGTACCAGTGCACATTCCCACCAACAGTGTAGGAGGGTCCCCTTTCTCCACACCCTCTCTCCAGCATTTTGTTTGCAGAAAAACAAACTTCTTAAAGTGATCAAGTGAATCTTGCTACTGGACCCTAGTCCAGGCTGTGAATGCAATGATTCCTATGCCCTCCAGCAGGCCCTAGATCTGCACCATGCTGAGTCTCTCGCTCGTCTCTGGCCACAGAACACCAGCACCAATGCTAAGTGCCTCAGTTCCTTACAAGACTTTCAGGAGAATGTGTCACCTCTTTCAGCCAACCTCGGATGGCAATCCTAAAAGGAGCTGAGGTGAGGGGATGTCTCAGTGCATGCAGGGAATTTTCTTCTCATCCCTGCACCTCCGTCAGCTCACAGATAAACCCTAAAGATAAATATACAATCTAAGGCATAGTACACTTGCCTACAAGCAACTTCAAAATAAGTCCCCAAAGTGAATTGGCTTCTTCCACCCCTCCCCATGTGAGCACACTGCTCACAGTGCACCCAGGTGAAAGTTCTGGCACCAACACTGGCTGTGCTCAACTGGTTACAGCTCATTTATCTCTCACTAGCCAGAGTGTCCTCCTAAGTTTACGGCCCCATGTTGTTGCAAGCTGGGTTTCCCAGGAACTGACTCAAACTGAGGGCATGTGCATGACATTCATTAAGGAGTGCCTGTGGTTAACACCCGTGGGAGGGAAGAGAAGGGAAAGGAAGGAAGTTGGAGTGGATGGAGGGAGAAGTCAAATTGTGATTCAGTCTCAGTTACGGTCTTGGTCAATGCCCCAGGGAGCTCTGGAGCTAGGATGTCTCTCCATAGCTGTCCCGTGTGTGTGCAGGCTGAGTTGCTTCAGTCGTGTCTGACTCTGTGTCGGCCTATAGACTGTAGCCCACCAGGCTCCTCTGTCCATGGGATTCTCCAGGCAAGAATACTGGAGTGGGTTTTCATGCCCCCCTCCAGGGGATCTTCCTGACCCAGGGATCAGACCCGCGTCTCTTCTGTCTCCTGCTCTGGCAGGCAGGTTCTTTACCACTAGCGCCATCTGGGAAGCCATAGCTGTCCAAGTTGGTTGGACCAAAATGGCAGGACTTTTGTGTTTTCGCATCAGTGGTTTTGAGGAAGTGCAGGTCACATAGAGAGGCCACGTAGACGTGTTCCAGTCAAAAGCCCCTGCTAAGGTCCCTGCCGACAGCACGCATCCTCCTGCACACACGTGGATGAGGAAGCCTCAGGATGACTCCAGCCACAGCGTCTGACTTCAACCCCCCCGAGAGACTAGGTTCAACTGAGTCCCGTCAGCCCCAACACTGTAAGAGATAATGATAAAATACAGACCACTGCTCCAGGCTATGCAGTTGAGGCGGTGTGTGACACAGCTGCAGATAGCCAAAACATTGAAGAACCCTCCCCGGGGGGCTGAAGCAGGTCTACCTCAACCTCTTCTGGTCACAAGCACTTAATAGTGTTGTCTTCGGATCTAACCATCCTATCAAAGTTCTTATCACAATTTCTTTCAAGAAATTTTACGTCCTTCAAAATAAGATTTTAAGATCTGTCTTTCACTTCCCTGAGGTAGACCAGCAGATAATTTTCCTGTAATGGGTGGCATACGGATGCTGAGTCCAAGGCCACTGCAGCAATGGTCTATTTTCTGTGCAGATCACTTGCACTATATCCCAAAGCAAGCAGCTGTATCCAGTGGGACATCGTAATGTGTTATTGTGACTTTTACCTGATCACATTTACTAGTTCATTCTGAGACTTTACTACAATAAATAAAAAAATAAATCACTTTAAAGGAAAAAACTCAATAGTGAAAGAAAAAAAATTTAAGTTGGCAGAGCCATTGAAGGATTTAAAAAGGAGAATAACAGGTTCTCAGATTTATGTATTTAAAACACTGCTGTTTCTGTTGCATGGAGGATAGAAGAAGGACCATGAATTAGGAGGCTATGGCAGTCATCCCCAGGAAAGATGATAGATGAGAATCAAGAGGATTTGATGCCAGAGGCTTCCATGGTGGCTCAGACAGTAAAGAACCTGCCTGGAATGCAGGAGACCTGGGTTCCATCCCTGAGTTGGGAAAATCCCCTGGAGGAGGGAATGGCAACCCACTCCAGTATTCTTGCCTGGAGAATCCCATGGACAGAGGAGCCTGCTGGGCTACAGTCCATGGGATCTCAAAGAGTCAGACACAACTGAGCAACTAACACTAACACTTAGATGTGGAAGGTAACAAGAGTGAAATTATCAAGGATAATTTCTAGGTTTCTGGGATGAGCAGCTGGAAGAAAAGGCTGAAAGAAAAGCAAATTGGAAGAGAGGGAAAGATCAAAAAGTTCAGGATTTTTTTAATGTTAATTAATTAATTAATTTATTGGCAGTGCTGAGTCTTAGCTGTGGCACGCACAATCTTTACTTGCAGCGTGTGAACTCAGTTAAGGCATGTGGGGTCTACTTCCCTGACCATGGGTGGAACCCAGGCCCCCTGCATTGGGAGCGTGGAGGCTTAGCCACCAGTCCACCGGGACCAGTTGTAGCCACTGGAAGTCTCCCAAAAGTTCAGTTTTAGCCATGTTCAAATTCACATATGTCCATGAATGAAAATGTCAGGAACAAGCAGTTGGATAATACCCTCTGGAACCCCAAAGACAGGTGGTGGACTGGAAGGGGAAAAATAAGAGAATAACCCAAATTGCAAATGTGCTCCTGCATGTGTTGTTGCTTAATCAAATGTGCTCGTTATTTCCTTTAATATCTTCAAAAAGTATTGTGCAGCCTTGCAGAAATGCGAATATGCCTTATTTGCAAAGTGGCTGCAAAATGTCTGCCATCTGGTGGACCGTCACGGAGAGAGCTATAAATTTACCTCAACCAAAGGAATAGAAATGTTTTTACTGACAAGTAGCACAAATCTTTCTAATGTCATTGTCTTACTAATAAACATTCAGGTCTTTATCTATATTTCTCATTATGGAAAATTGGTTGCCATATTTAAACCTAAATCATATCAAAGTGTGAAGCACTGAAAAGATTTATAAAAGGAATCTAGTTTCATAAAGTATTAAAACAAACATTGAGTATAATTCCCCAAATTGGATTTTCTACACCAGAAAAGATGTAGTCTTTGGGCTCTTTGACAGAAAGTAAATTAATATTTGGGGCTTTCCTGATGGCTCAGATGGTAAAGAATCTGCCTGAAATTCAAGAGACCCAGGCTTAATCCCTGGGTCATGAAGATCCCCTGGAGGAGGGAATGGCAACCCACTCCAGTATTCTTGTTTGGGAAATCCCATGGACAGAGGAGCCTACTGGGCTACAGTCCATGGGGTCGCAAAGAGTCAGACATGAATATTTATTTTTTCCCTCAGGTGAAGCCATTGTTTCTGGAGCTGGCTTATCCAGGCTCTTGAGAGCTAACTGGGCACATCTCTCCCCAACTGTATGTTCTGTGATTTCAGTCTGGTAGCTTGAAATTGGCCATGGTGGGAGTATTTATACTAAAGAAATCAATAAAGACTTTAAATCAGAATTTTCTCTTTGTTTTTGCTTTCAAAAAGCCAGTTTATAGGCACATCATGCATAGATCACTTTTCTCTCTTGATTCCACCAATTTTTAACAAAAACAATCCTTGGAACATTTGTTTTAAAAAATTTTATTTTATTTAAACACACATTTCTAAATTTGGGTGACCATGGAATCTTTTAGGAAAATTTTATACTTTTAGTTGGAGGAGACTGGAGTGAATTTTTTAGGTTATTTATGACTAACATGACATAAAAACAATGTATCTCAAATTGTTGCCGTCTCATTACCAGTACTGGCAGTTGGATTTCTTGATGTGATTATTGTCAGCTAATCGGTGCAATTAATCATCATATAGCTCCAAAATTGGGAGCAGAAATCTAAAAGTTCTAAGTACACATCAGTGGAGGAACATGTGCTTTGAGACTGTTCCGGTCTAGTTCTAGAAAGGTGGACTTGAGAGGGATAGTTCAGTTCAGTAGCTCAGTCATGTCTGACTCTTTGCAACCCTATGGACTGCAGCACACCAGGCCTCCCTGGCCATCACCAACTCCCGGAGTTTACTCAAACTCATGTCCATTGAGTCAGTGATGCCATCCAACTATCTCATCCTCTGTCGCCCCCTTCTCCTCCTGCCTTCAATCTTTCCCAGCATCAGGGTCTTTTCAAATGAGTCAGTTCTTCACATCAAGTGACCAAAGTAATGGAGTTTCAGCTTCAGCATCAGTCCTTTCAATGAATATTCAGGACTGATTTCCTTTAGGATTGACTGGTTTGATCTCCTTGCTGTCCAAGGGACTCTCAAGAGTCTTCTCCAACACCACAGTTCAAAAGCATCAGTTCTTTAGCACTCAGCTTTCTTTATAGTCCAACTCTCACATCCATACCTGACTACTGGAAAAACCATAGCTTTGACTAGATGGACCTTTGTTGGCTAAGTAATGTCTCAGCTTTTTAATATGCTGTCTAGGTTGGTCATAACTTTTCTTCCAAGGAGGAAGCATGTTTTAATTTCATGGCTGCAGTCACCATCAGCAGTGATTTTGGAGCCCCCAAAATAAAGCCTGTCACTGTTTCCATTGTTTCCCCATCTATTTGCGTGAAGTGATGGGACCAGATGCCATGATCTTAGTTTTCTGAATGTCTTTTGTATTTGTCTGATGACTCAGAAACAGTCCCTCTGATGTTTGCTGAGGGGCAGGGTGATCAGCTTACCTTTGTCTCTACATTGCCTTAAAGAAGCTTAAATTATAAGGGGGCTCATTTTTAAAAATAAATCTCTTCTTAACACATAAAGACAAGTCCTAGACAGAGAGCTATTGGATCAGGTACTTTATGTTCAGTTCTTCACCATGCCATTTTCTAAAATAGGATTTTCAGATCTTATGGGTTCTATAAACTCTCAGATAAAAGAGAAGGCAGCTCTCTGCTTTCTGAAACAGAAATGATGAGGCCTGTTTCATGTCAGCTGAAGTTCAATATGGCAGAGAAATTTCACTCAGTGGGAGAAGTCACAGGCTCCTTCTGTTAGCACTCAGTGGTAAGTGTCTGTACTTTGTAATTGGTGCAGGTGGATTGAGATGGTGATTTGACCTCCAATTCAAAGGGCAAAGGAGACAGCAGAGTTGGATATTAAGGGTGACAACTGGAAAAGTTTTATTAATGTAATATGGTCATAGCCAGGTAGATTTACCTTTCACTTCCTTGTGGACATGGATCTTTGTATCTCCAATACCCAGCAAAAAACCTCAAGAGTTATCTATTTATTTTTTACAAAGTTATAAAGGTAAAAATAAATGCAATTATGTTTTTAATGCCTTCAAGTTCCATGAGGTTAGAGATCATATCTGTCTTGTAAATACTGTATCCTCAGTGTCTGGCATATCATAGGGAATTTATAAATGTTTATTGAATGAACATTTCTAATATAGATATTAGGAATGATATTAGATACTGGATCTATTTAAATTTGTGTTGCAGGTATTTTGGCTTACCCAGAATGCCATTCTATTTTGGGTTCTTTTGTTTGTTTTGTACTTTAAAAATATTTATTATTTTATTTATTTTTTGACCACACAGTGCAGCATGTGAGATCCTAGCTCCCCAACCAGAGATCTCTGCAGTGGAAGTGTGTAGCCTTAACCACTAGACCACCAGGGATGTCCCACCATTCTGTTTTTTTATAAGTGATTATATAGAGGAGATTAGGAGGCTTTATTTAACCATCTCGTGATACGTAGGGTTCTGATTGTTAAGGGTTTAAATTTAATACAGTAAGGAAATTTTCCTGGTTTTTAGGAGACTTGTCAAACACTAGTTGAGGGAAGAATAACTCACCTTTCCTGTTGTAGGGGGTCGCTCTTCCTACTCTCTTTTGGAGAATATGAGGTCTGTGGTTCTCCCGAGGTACTTAGTAATATGCTTTCCCCCCCTTTCCTTTTCACAAAATGAAGGAACCTGAAGTAAAGGCACAAAAACATGTCTTAGGCAAAGTGATATTAGTGTTACTTGTCAGTAGTTTCTTTCCTTCTTAAGGAACACATGTTTCTTAAATAGTTTACAGTCAAAATTTATAATCTTCCTGGCTATAAGATCTAATTAGCCCTATTTCCTTTTGCTTTCTCAGCATGCTGTTTGTTGGCAGGACCCGTCTCCTCTGTGTGATGTGATCATGTCATGCTCTTGCTTTCTTCACGTCCCTTTCTTTCTTTTTTTTTTTTTTCTTCTTCTTCACGTCCCTTTCAACAACTTTTCGCTTACACAAAGAGGTCAGTTCTAGCAACCACACTTCATAGCTGAGACTTTCCATGAGACTTTCTTTGAAACTCTCTCAAATGAATCACTGGAATATATATTTGGGGGCTTCCTGTGGCTCAGCTGGTAAAGAATCTGCCTGCAATGTCAGAGACCTGGGTTCGACCCCTGGGTTGGGAAGATCCCCTGGAGGAGGGCAAGGCTACCCACTCCAGTATTCTTACCTGGAGAATCCCATGGACAGAGGAGCCCGGCAAGCAAAGTCCTTGGGGTCACAAAGATCTGCACACGACTGAAGCAACTTAGCATGCACACACACATATATATCTCTGTAGTACAAAATGTCACCTATTGAACCCTGGGGACAAAAGGATCAACAGTCAGTAATGTCAGTTCAATGACATTACACAAAAAGTGTCATGGGGGACTTCTCTGGCAGTCCTGTGGTTAGGACTCCGTACTTCCATACAGGGGGCATGGGTTCAATCCCTCATCAGGGAACTAAGATCCTATAAGCTGTTTGGCATGGCTAAAACCAACCAACAAACAAAAAGTGTCATGGGTCTTTGTTTATGTGAGACCCATGCTCAGTTTGGACTCCAGGCAGGAAGATCTTTCCTATCACAGCTCAATGGCCAGAAGAATATGTGATCAGTCGCCACAGAGAGAGTGCAAACTCAGAATATTCAGGCTACAGAGACCAATCTACAGAATCATCTAGTCAGGTTCAGTAAGTAAAGATTCTTATGTACCAGTACAATAATAGTTTATTCCTTGGGATTTTCTTTTCAATATATAGGGTAAAAATGTAAGACGTGGAAATACTTTGCAAAATACAAAAGGGAAAGGGACCTACCTTCATTGAGTACTGACCAAGTGCCACACTTTGCAATGTAACAGATGTAGCATAGATGTGTCTTTCTTGGTTCTCTGCTCATCACACTCTGGGGGAATATCCAACCATAATTTTAATTTCTAAGACTCATCATCCTCTATTTTTCCTATGTAGAGGAAGACCTGCATACATGAATGCTCTGATTTGCTATTAATGTCATTCTCTGTTATTTGCCTAAATTTAAATTTGTTTCACATAATTCAAAAACATACACACACCCCAATGTTCATTGCATCACTATTTACAACAGCCAGTACGTGGATGCAACCTACATGTCCATTGACAGAGGAATAGATAAAAAGATGTGGCACATATAGACAATGGAATATTACTCAGTCATAAAAAATGAAATAATACAATTTGCAGCCACATGGATGGACCAATAGATTGTCCTAATGAGTGAAGTAAGTCAGACAGACAAACATCATATGATATTGCTTATATGTGGAATCTAAAAAAATGGTACAATTGAACTTATTTACAAAACAGAAATAGAGTCACATATGTAGAAAACAAACTTATAGTAACTGGGGGGGACGTGGGGGGGTGGAGAAGTTGGGATATCAATACTGAATACACGTGTGTGCTATATTGCTTCAGCTGTGTCCAACTCTTTGTGACTCTATGGACTGTAGCCTGCCATGTTACTCTGTCCATGGGATTCTCCAGACAAGAATACTGAAGTGGGTTGCCTGCTCTCCTCCAGGGATCTTCCTGACCCAGGGATCAAACCCATGTTCTCTCGCGTCTCCTGCATTGGCTGGCAGGTTCTTTACCACTAGTGCCACTGGGGAAGCCCGACATATACACACTACAATGTATAAGATGGGCTTCCCAAGTGGCACTAGTGGTAAAGAACTCACATGCCAATGCAGGAGACTTAAAAGCTGCAATTTGATCCCTGGATTGGAAAGATCCCCTGGAGGAGGACATGGCAACCCACTCCAGTATTCTTGCCTGGAGAATCCCATGGACAGAGGAGCCTGAAGGTACAGTCCATAGGGCAGCAAAGAGTCAGACATGACTGAAGAGACTTAGCACACATGCATATATAAAATAAATAACTAATAAGGACCTACTGTATGGCACAGGGAGCTCTACTTGATACTCTGTAATGGCCTATATGGGAAAAGAATCTTAAAACAAATGGATATATATATGTATATATAACTGATTTACTTTGCTCTACACTTGAAACCAACACAACATTATAAATCAACTATATCTCAATAAAAATGTTTTAAAATAACAGTGGTTTCAGAGGAACTTACCTAGCACTTTATCATTTTTTAATGACAGTATTTACCATGCTGCCAAGTTGCTTGAGTCGTGTCCGACTCTGTGCGACCCCATAGACGGCAGCCCAACAGGCTCCTTCGTCTCTGGGATTCTCCAGGCAAGAATATTGGAGTGGGTTGCCATTTCCTTCTCCAGTGCATTAAAGTGAAAAGTGAAAGTGAAGTCGCTCAGTCGTGTCTGACTCTTCGCGACCCCATGGTTGCAGCCTACCAGACTCCTCCGTCCATGAGGTTTCCCAGGCAAGAGTACTGGAGTGGGCTGCCATTTCCTTCTCCAGTATTTACCATAGCTACGTTTAAAATTGTTATACCTGTTCGTAAGTTGTGGTTTTTTAAGTAAATTAATTTTGTTACTTAATAGCTCTCTCAGTCTTAAGTAAGGACAGGAATTATCATTGCAATGGGGAAAGTAGTTGCCCATTAAAGTAGTCGAAAGTAGTTGGAGGGGAAATCAGTTGCCCATGAAAGTTGTTGAAAGAGAGGCACTCAATGGAGAAAAGGCAGTCTCTTTGATAAATTGTGCTGGGAAAGTTGGATATATAAAATAATGAAAATAGGCTCCTATCTTACACCACTCACAAAAATTAACTCAAAATGGATTAATGACTTAAACGTAAGACCTAAACCATAAAATTCCTAGAAGAAAATATAGGGAAAAAATTCCTTGAAATGGGTTTTGGCAATGATTTTTTGAATGTCACCTAAGCAAAAATAAACAAGTTGGGCTACATAAAACTAAAAAACTTATTCAGAGCAAAAGAAATAATCAACAAAGTAAAAAGACAACCATGGAATGGGAAAAAAATATTTGTGAACAGATATCTGATAAGGGGTTATTACCCAAAATATATGAAGAACTTACACAACTCAATAGCCAAAAAATTCCCCCAAAACAAAAAAACTAAATGAAAAGACTCAAGTAATCCAGTTACAAGATGGGCAAAAGACCTGAATAGACATTTTTCAAAAAAGGATATACAAAAGGCCAACAGGTACATGAAAAGAGGCTCAACATCCCATCATTAGGGAAATGCAAATTAAAGCTACAATGTAATATCACCTTATGCCTGTTAAAGTAGCCTCATCTAAAGAATAAGAGATAAAAAATTCTGGTGAGGATGTGGAGAAAAGGGGACCCTTGTGTACTACTGGTGAGAATGTAAACTGGTACAGCCACAGGGAAAACAGGATCCTCAAAAAATTAAAAATAGAACTACTATATGATCCAGCCAATCCACTTCAGAAATATATCCAAAGAAGCCAAAATACTAACTTGAAGAAATTATCTGCACCCCCATGTTCATAGCAGCATTATTTATAATAGCCAAGACATGGAAAAAACCTAAATGTCTGTCCACAAACGCATGGATAAAGAAGTTCAGTGTATACATAGAATAGAATATTATTCAGCCATAAAAATGAAGGAAGCCTGCCGTCTATAACAACATGGATCGACCTTGAGGGCATTATGCTAAGTGAAATGAGTCAGACAGAGACAAATACTATATGATCTCACTTAAATGCAGAATCTTGAAAAACAAACCACTAAATTCAAAGAAAAGGAGATCAGATTTGTGGTTATCAGAAGTGGGAGGGTGTCAGGGAAGGCAGAACTGGAGGAAAGTGGTCAAAAGATACAAACTTCTACAACCTAAATGTCCATCTACAGATGATGGATAAAGAAGAGATGGTGTATATGTATACAATGGAATACTACTCAGCCACAAAAAGAATGAAATGATGCCATGTGCAGAAACATGGATGGACCTAGAGATTATCATAAGTGAAGTAAGTCAGGCAAATACAGATAACATATGATATTACTTATATGTGGAATCTAAAAAAAACTAGTAACAAATTAACCTCATTTATAAAACAGAGACTCAGAGACGTAGGAAACAAACTTATGGTAACCAAAGGGGAAAGATGGAAGGGAAGGATAAATTAGGAATTTAGAAGTAACATATCAGTTCAGTTCAGTTCAGTCTCTCAGTCGAGTCCAACTCTTTGCAACCCCATGGACTGTAGCACGCCAGGCTTCCATCTCCATCACCAACTCCTGAAGTTTGCTCAAACTCATGTCCATCGAGTCAGTGATGCCATCCAACCATCTCATCCTCTGTCATCCCCTTCTCCTCCTCCCTTCAATCCTTCCCAGCTTCAGGGTCTTTTCCAATGAGACAGTGCTTCACATCAGGTGGCCAAAGTATTGGAGTTTCAGCTTCAACATCAGTCCTTCTAATGAATATTCAGGACTGATTTCCTTTAGGATGGACTGGTTGGATCTCCTTGCAGTCCAAGGGACTCTCGAGAGTCTTCTCTAATACCACAGTTCAAAAGCATCAATTCTTTGATGCTCAGCTTTCTTTATAGTCCAACTCTCACATCCACACATGACTACTGGAAAAACCATAGCTTTGACTAGACAGACCTTTGTTGGCAAAGTAATGTCTCCACTTTTTAATATGCTGTCTAGGTTGGTCATAACTTTTCTTCCAAGGAGCAAGCATCTTAATTTCATGGCTGCAGTCACCATCTGCAGTGCCTTTGCAGTGATTTTGGAGCTCCCCCAAAAATAAAGTCTTGCACTGTTTTCATTGTTTCCCCATCTATTTGCCATGAAGTGATGGGACCAGATGCCATGATCTTAGTTTTTTGAATGTTGAGTTTTAAGCCAACTTTTTCACTCTCCCCTTTCACTTTCATCAAAAGGCTCTTTAGTTCTTCTTCGCTTTCTGCCATAAGGGTGGTGTCTTTCACTTACAAAATAAATAAGTACTAGGGATGTAAAGTACAGCAAGATAAGTATAGTTAACACTGCTGTGTGATGTATAGAAAAGTTGTTGAGAGTAAATTTTAAAAGTTATCAACAAGGAAAAAATATTTTTTCTTTTTCTTTCATCTATATGAGATAATGGATTCTAGCTGAACATTACCGTAATATATGTAACATATTGTACCACAATATATGTACCATCTGTTGTATACCTTAAACTTATTCAGTGATGTATGTCAATTATATCTCAATAAAGCTGAAAGCAAAATAAAAAAGGAGAGCCCCCTGAGCAGGATACTTTTCCTAAGACAGATCTTGTGTGTGTGTGCATGTGTGTGTGTGTGCGCGCGCGCGTGTGCACTCAGTCGTGTCTGACTGCAATCCTATGGACTGTAGCCTACCAGGCTCCTCTGTCCATGGGATTCTCCAGGCAAGATTACTGGAGTGGGTTGCCTTGCCCTCCTCCAGAGGATCTTCCTGACCCAGGGACCGAACCCACGTCTCTTGCGTCTCCTGTATTGGCAGACAGATTCTTTACCACAGATCTCCTAAGACAGCATTAATGAATCTTTGGATACAATCGTATAGTAACAACCAATGGTCCATGTTGAAAGGCACAATTCCCTTTTTATTCTGTGAAAAGGAAAATGGAGGAAAGGCACATAAATACTTTAGCTATATAGAGAAGAGGAAGCAAGGACTTTGAAACTGCACAGAACCTGGTTTCAAGTGTCATTCCATCACTTCCTATTTGAACTTGGAGAAGTTAATCTCTTTGTACCTTGATTTCTCTTATGAAAATCTAGATAATAATATCTAAGTGCTGTTGCAAGGATTAATTGACATTCAATTTAGCATAATAAATAACACTTGCAAATCATTTAATAAATATATATCATTTTATGAGCGATATCTTTGTGATAAATGGACCACAGAAAAGCTACAGATTCCTGCTATATTTGTCTAAAGAGAAACTGCTGCTGCTGCTGCTAAGTCGCTTCAGTCGTGTCCGACTCTGTGCGACCCTGTAGACACCAGCCCACCAGGCTCTGCCGTCCCTGGGATTCTCTAGGCAAGAACACTGGAGTGGGTTGCCATTTCCTTCTCCAATGCATGAAAGTGAAAAGTGAAAGTGAAGTCGCTCAGTCGTGTCCGACTCTTCGAGACCCCATGGACTGCAGCCTACCAGGCTCCTCCGTCCATGGGATTTTCCAGGAAAGAGTATTGGAGTGGGGTGCCATTGCCTTCTCCGAAACTACAGAGAACTAAAATACTGACTGCATTTTTCATTTTCCCCTTTACATTTATATTGCAAAGAGACAATTATAAAGCCGGTCTAGCATAACCATAATCTTCTAATATTTGTCAGGTTCCAGTTCTTGTAAGTGCTATAAAATTAAGTTCCCAACAGGTAAAGAACTGAATTTATCATCTTGCCTGACAGAAACCGTTCCGTTTTTTGACTTCCTGATTTCTTTGAATAGCATCACCATTCTCCCCTGCTTGAAACTCGAGTCATTTTTGACAACCACTTCTCCTTGCCCACCACCTACTGAACTTACTTCCTCATTCTTCTCAAAATTCATCTCTACTCATCTCCATTTCTAGGGCCACCACCCTAGCTCAGGCCTCCGACCTGCTTTTCTTGTCTCAAGTCTCTTTTCTCCACTAAATTCTTTTCATCTATAGCTGCCAAACAATCTTAAGCAAATAATGACTGAGCTGTTTCACCCCATTACCTCTGCCTCTATTGAAACATCCCTGGTAGCTCCCCACTGCTTACCAAATGAACTCCAGGCGTTCAATACTTTCACAAGACGACCATATACTAACTTTTTGGCCTTGTCTTAATAACTCTACTTTCTGCATCTTCCTCCTTGCCTTTCCCCAAACAAGGAGGAGGGTTTTTTTTTACCTCCATAAATCTATTATTATATATTATACATACTTTGAGAAACCTAAACTTTAGTTTCATTTCTTCAAATCATCTCACCCTTTAAAGACAAAACCAAATGCCATCTCTCTAACGAAATAGTAGGTTTGCAGAAAATTCATTTTAAAGTGAATGAACTTTCTTGATTCATTGATTAGATAAATTAATCAATAAATGTATAAGTGAAATAAATGAATGAATGAAATTCTACCCTGAAGGGCTAGGTTGATTCCTGGAACAAGATCAAAATAATTGAAATGGAAATCATTAGAAGATTAATGTGAGGTTTGATTAGGTAGATAAAAATGGAGGCAAGAAATCTTTACTTTGGCAAGAAGAACGGAGGGTTAGAAATGAGGAACTGAGCTGGAACCAAGAACAGAATATGATGGGTCATGCTTATTAGCAAGCAGAAAAGGTCAGTGAGAGAACAATTAGGCCAGGATTGTTTATAACAGCACAGACTTGACTCAGAGGGGCAAAATTCGCAAAAAAATGAATTGCTACCACTTAGAATTTAGATTTGTTTTTGACTGGTGGCTCTCAAAATGTGGTCTGCAGACCCCAGGGAGTCCCTAGGAGACTCTCTGCAAGGTCAAAACTATTTTCACAATAATACTAAGACATTATTTGCCCCCCTTACTGTGTTGATATTTGTACCATGATACAAAGGCAGTGGTAGGTAAAATTGTTAGTGCCTTAAAAGAAATCAAAGCAGTGACACCAAGCTGCTAGTAGACATTGCATTCTTTATTGCTGTATACAATCATCAGTCCCTCTGTATTCCCACAGATTCAATCAACCATGGACTGAGATTTTTAAAAAGTTTTTTCTTTTGAAAAGTTCCAAAAAGAAAAACTTGAATTTGCTGCTCCAACAACCATTTACATAGTATTTACACTGTATTAGATGTTATAAGTAATCCAGAGATGATTTAAAATATACAGGAGGATATTCCATAGGTTATATGCCAACACTATGCCATTTAATATAAGAGACTTGAGCACCCTCAAATTTTAGCAGCTGCAGGGCATCCTAGAACCACCCCCACAGATAGCAAGGAATGATTGTACTCACAAGAAAAAAAGAGAATTTAAGAATATGCTTGATAAAATAGTAAAAATTATTAACTTTGTTAAATCTGAATCCTTGATTACATGTCTTTCAAGAGTTATGTGAGGCAGAATACATAAAGCATTCCTGCTGCATACCAAAGAACAATGGTTCTCTCAAGGAAAAGGATTTATATAATCAAGTTGTGAGCTGAACAAGCCACTTTTTATATGGAACATCATTTTTACCTGAAAGAATGACAGACAAACTATAGTATTCAGACTTGGGTATCTGGCAGCCATTGTCTCAAAATTTAATGAAGTAAGTCTATAACTTCAATGAAAACAACTTTCAGCATTTTTGTTACGAATAAAATTTGAGCTTTCAAGAAAAATTCAGAGCTTTGGAAAACTTATATCCATCCCTGCGAGTCTCACAATTTCTTAATTCTTAAAGACTGTCCTGATGAGTGGTTATATCATTAATGAATGTGAGTTTTCAATATTTCAAAATGAAATGTATCAACATTTGGAAGATATGCATAACTCAATGAACCACTATTTTCCAAATGACCAATGCATGACATTACAAAATAACATAGGACTAAAAGATCCATTCAAAGTTCAAGACACACCATAATACACAAATATATTTTAATGTTACAACATACAAATGTTCATTCATACAATTTCAGATTCTACATTGCTGATAACCACTAGGAAACCATCACTTTTAAGGTTTTGGTGGTGTGAAAGCAAAGAATTATATTCACAATTAGCTTTTTAAAAAGCTATTCAAATGCCTCTTCCTTTTCTCATTACATATGTGTGCGAGGCTCATTTATTGCAACCAAAACAACATTATCAGAACATACAGAATACAAAAGTAGATGTATAAGAATTGAACTGTCTTCTACTAAGCAAGACATTAAAGAGATTTACAAGTATGTAAAACTTGTACTTCTTTTCTCACTAAATTATTTTGGAAAATACAGTTAATTTTCATGAAATATATGTTATTTATCTAAAAACATAACAGGCTTATTGTTAATTTTTAAAGGAATCAATAACCTTTTAAAAATTACTAGTTTTAATTTCTAATATGGTAAATATCCACAGATATACTCCATATAAACAAGAGTTCTTTGGAATTCTCCATAATTTTTAAAAGTGTAAATGAGCTTTGAGACTAAACACTTAAGAACTGTGGTCCTCAACAGCCCCACCCAGGCCAACCTTCTCTGGTCTACTGGGAAACAGAATGAAAGCTTCTCCTCTATGAAAGTGGGTATATTTCCTCGAACCAGAAATTGTTCAAAT
Source organism: Giraffa tippelskirchi (assembly GCF_054371585.1). NCBI lineage: Eukaryota > Metazoa > Chordata > Mammalia > Artiodactyla > Giraffidae > Giraffa > Giraffa tippelskirchi. The sequence goes on along the minus strand of NC_137278.1, from coordinate 108,676,228 downwards.
CTATCTTGAGTTGAAGTAGTGGAAAATTTGAGAGTCAGATAAAGTTGGGATTAATTGCATCCTCTTGGAGAATCCCAGGGATGGCAGAGCCTGGTGGGCTGCCGTCTATGGGGTCGCACGGAGTCGGACACGACTGAAGCAACTTAGCAGCAGCAGCAGCAGCTGGTTTATTGATGTCTGATCTAAACTTTAGCTTTATGTGGTTAGAATTCTGATGCCCCCAACCCAAGACAACCTCTAGAAGACAGAGTAGAGCACAGGCTTAATGGCACTAGAATCCTCAGTCTAGTTGCGGTATGTGGATTTGAGTGCTGAGGTCCTAGGTTTGTTTTTCTTAACAATATCCTTTCCAGTTAACCAAACCATGACTATAGTCATGACCATAGTCATAACCATGACTATGTTCGTTATAGTTGGGTGATCAGGTGATCTAAACTCATAATCTATATCATTCACTAGAATAGGACTGGAGAGTGTAGGATGCAAGGAACTGGTGTGCTTATTTTGATTTATAAGAGCAGAAATTGGAAAAATATGGGATAGATATAGAAAATGGAGAGGAACTGTAGTTTTATGATCTTGGTGGTAGGGAAGGGGCCTAGGAAGAGATAATGTTTAGAGGATTTTAGAAATGAGAGCTCATAAACAGCCCCAAATTTAGTCTCCTGACTAAAGAGTATCCCTGACATAAGCTGGATTAGATCTTGGGGCTGCTTCAACTTGATGAATGAAAATCTGTACATTGATTCAATGGTTTTTAGTTCCCTAAACTAGCTGTGCATAACTGAAGTATAGTGAGAGAGTTGAAGGACAAGGAAAATGGAAAACATAAATGGAAGGGAGGGTTTTAGTGTCATTAAAAAGTAGAGGGCTAGCTATATTATTGTTATAGGGGAATTCTGTAATGAAAAAGAAAAACAGTCTAATTATTTGTCTTGAGGGTAGACAATGGTCCTCTCAATCAGACAAGTTAACAAAGGAAAAGCAAATGACCTAAGAGGTAAAAAGATACTGACAAAACAGGATAGAAATGAAAAGGAGAGACTAACTTTTCATGAGAAACCAAATTAGGGCTGAATTGTGCAAATTTCTAGGTGTTTAGATTCTTTGGTGGTCATTAGCCTATTTGCTCTCAGGTCCATCATTCCCAGTCCTTCCCCTGCTCTACTCTGAACCACAGGATATGACCAGGTTAAATGGTATTTCCCAGGATTCCTTTGCCAATTAGTTTCTGATTAGGTTCAGCCAATAGAAATCACTGACGGAAGACTGGAGGGGAGAAGGAGGAGAACAGCATTCTATCACTAAGAAAAAGGCACAGTGAACCATCATATGCGATACTTGGGGTGGCTTGGAAGGCTGCCAGTTTTGAGTGGACTCAGAAAAAGTGATAGTTCTTGAGTACAATTACCCTTCTTCTGTGCACTTATGAAACTAAAGAAATAAGTTATCTGCTTCCAACAAGCCCAACATTCAATGCTGGGACAAATGTATTAATAATATTACTGATAGACATTCTAGTTTATAAAGGGGGAAAAAATGAAAGGCTAAAAAGAGTCCCTGGTCCATTGCAATTCTGAAATACAGCTAGGTGAATTTTGGGAGTTCCTTGATTAGGTTCTTTGGCTTGAAAATAGTCCTTCATGGTTCTTGGCTGTACCCTCGGGGTTCTTGGTTCAACACTCAAAGTCATCCTTTCTTCTTCATGAAAAGCAGCATGTGTTCACAGATGAGTATGAGTAGATTTATCAGTCTACTTCTTGCCAGTAAAATTTAGAGGATCTGATAGCCTCCTTTTGTCTATTACCTCCTTGTCCTTCTCATTCCAAGTTGGCATGGAGTTCACTCTTTTAGACAGAAACCACACAGTGCATAGACTGCTTCAAAATAACTCAGTCTCTATCTGTGGCTACTGCTGAGACCCTAATGCTGAGGAATAGCACCTTTGAGCTTCTTACAGGCTCTTTGAGTGAGAGGATCTGTGTGCATGCTAAGTTGCTTCAGTCATGTTCAACTCGTTGTGGCCCTGTGGACTGTAGCCTGCCAGGCTCCTCTGTCCACGGAATTCTCCAGGCAAGAATACTGGAATGGGGTGCCATTACCTGCTCCAGGGGATCTTCCCGACCCAGGGATCGAACCCACGTCTCTTGTGTCTCCTGCATTGGCAGGAGGGTTCTTTACCGGTAGCATCATCTGGGAAGAGAGATCTGAGACACCCTTTAGCTCTTAAAATGGTATTTTGTGTGACTAAAAACCAGTGACCTTTTGATCTCTTTGAAGTTTTAATAAAAGGTTGCAGAGTTACTTCCTGGGTATCTTTCTCTAGAGCAGGATTTCCTGACAGCGTTCAGAAGCCACCTCCTAGGATTAATATTTTTTAACCACCTGGGGTAGATGAAGATTTTCAAAATCATCAAGTCCTGATCCTTTTTTATTTAACAATATTTCTGCTACATTCTCTCTCTCTCTCTTTCTCTCTGACATTTTGCATTTTGCTAGATGTACCAAAAACAAACAGTGTCATCTCTAGTACTTTGCTTAGAAATCACCTTAACTATATATAAAAAAATTCACCACTTACAAGTTTCTGTTTCAACATAACTGCAGGAGACAAGTTCACTAAGTTTTTTGTCACCACATTGCAAGGATTCTCCTTCCTCTAATTTCCAATAACAGGCTCCTCACTTGTTTCTGAGATCTTCATAGCAGTATCCTCAATGTCTGTATTTCTACTGATAGTCATGGTGATTCCAGTCATGGTGATTAAATTTCTCTATCATGATCTTCAACATTCTTCCGGTTTCCACCCATTGCTTAGTTCCAAAACCACAGACGCATTTTTAGGTATTTGTTACATCAGCATCCCACTACTAGGTACTAAAATCTGTATTAGCTTTCTATTTCTATGTAACGAACCCCATAAACTTATCAGTTTAAAACAACACATATTATCTCTTGTTTCTGTGGGTCAAGAGTTCAGATATAGCTTAGTTGGAGTTTCCACTTTGGGGTCTCACATCGAACATTTGATTAGGATGTGTTTCCATGTGGAAGCTCAAGTGAAGAAGAATCTGCTTCCAAAGTCTAGGTTATTGGAAGACATCATTTCCTTGCAGTGGTTGGACTGAGAGTTTCAGAGGTTTTTGCTAGCTGTCAGCCAGAGGCTGTCCACAACTTACAGAGGCCACGTGAGTTCCTAGCCATGTCGTTCTCTCTATAGGCAGTTCAAAACATAGCAGCTTGTGTCTTCAAAGTGGCAGCAATGTGAGAAAGAGAAATTCTGCTAATAAGATGGATTCTTTCCTAATGTAACATAATGATGGGAGTGATGTATCCCATCGCATCTGCCACGTAATGTAATTATGGGAGTAATGCCCTATAACCAAGCAGGGAGATCAAACCAGTCAATCTTAAAGGAAATCAAACCTGAATACTCTTTGGAAGAACTGTGCTGAAGCTGAAGCTCCAGTACTTTGGCCACTTGATGCAAAGAGCTGACTCATTGGAAAAGACCCCGATGCTGGGAAAGATTAAAGGCAGAAGGAGGAGAAGGTGAAAGAGGATGACATGGCCGGGTGACATCACCCATTCAGTGGACATGAACTTGGGCAAACTCCGGGAGATGGTGAGGGAGAGGGAAGCTTGGTTTGCTGCAGTTCATGGGGTCACAAATGAATCAGTCACGACTTGGCAACTGAACAATGACAACAATTGGCTGGAAGCAATTCACAGGCTCCACCTACTTACAGGGGTAGGAGCTTAAAGAAGGGCACTGATGCCAGAAGGCAGGGATCACTGGTGGTTACCTGAGGGTCTGTCTGCCACACTGAGCAATGCGGGCTGGAAACTAGTAGATAAATGCTTCCCTCCCCTTCACTCGGGCAGACAGTTCTAGATGAATTCTAGAATACTATTTGGAGATCCAGAAAACTGAACCCTGATTGCCTGCAGAAATGTCTAGGTTGGTCATTTAGCTTTGAATTGGCTTTCCCTCCTTCCATGATTCAGTTTCCCTGTTTTTCACTCTTATTCATTGGGATCTCTGTCCAAAATCAACTACCTGCACATAAGTTATAGTCATCGACTCTAGTTTCTGGAAGGAAGTCAGGTTAAGGAAGAAGGAATGAATAAACCTATATAGATAGCACGTTGCAAAATAGGAGGGACAGTAAGCAGGAGACACTTCCCTCTACCCCATATAATTTCTCCGGACTATCTTTAATAAAGCAATGCTAAGACTGCATGAAAGGAAGCATGGGGCGGGCTTCCCTGGTGGCTCAGTGGTAAAGACTCCACGTGCCAATACAGGAGACACGGGTTCAATCCCTGGTCCAGGAAGATCCCACATACCACAGAGCAACTAAGTCCATGCGCCACGACTATACTGAGCCTGTGCTCGAGCCCGGAAGCCGCAACTGCTGAGGCTCCCACAGGCCACCCCGGAGCATGCCGGGCTCCCCAACCAGAGGAGCCCCTGCAATGCCAACCAAGCCTGCACCTGCAACTAGAGAGGAGCCCCCACTCAGCAGTGAAGATCCAGCACAGCCAAAAATAAATACATTTTGAAAATGAAAAAAAAGGAAAGCACAGAAGAGTTTTGTAGCACAGTGAAGGACTGTAATCTTCACATAAAACCTCTAAAATTGTTGCCTAAGATTGCACTGTCTGCATGGTCAGAGTTGTCATTTCCTTTTCCTAAAATGTGAGTTAGGACTCTGAAATGTCTAAAGGTAGGTGACTATCTTTAGTTGGTTGAGTATATCGTATGAACAGGCCCGGTACTAAGCTAATTGCTGTGCGTGCAATTTCACAACATCTTTTTGAGGACACATGCTATTATTACCCCTGCCTTTAAATGTGGGAAAACTGAACGTCAGGATATTGAGTAATTTGCCCAAGGTCATAACAGCTAGTGAACGACAGAGCTAAGGCCCAAGCTGGTGTCTGCTTGCTCTGAAGTTAAGGGCTTTCACCCCTGCATCACACTGCTCTTTCAGGTTGCAAACAGGAAGTCTCAACTTTAAAGGAATTTAAGTGTTTACTTATTTCCCTTCAGTCACTTAAACTATTGAGCCTAAAATTTCTGTTTTTCTCTGAAACAACGCAAACTAACCTATAGTGACAGAAAACACAGCAGTGCTTGAGGACAGGAGAAGGGTGGGAGGGGCAGGAGGAAGGAGAAAGGAAGTGCAAAGTGGCGTGAAAACACTCTGGGGTGGGATAAATATGTTCTCTATTTTGATTAAGATGAAGGTGTCATGGTTGTATACATATGTCAAAGCTTATCAAATTATACTTTAAATATGTACAGCTTACTACATGTCGGTTATACTTCACATTGCAGATGAAGAAGTAAGAATCAAGAAATTAAAGTGTCTTGTATAAGATTAGCCAGAGAGATAGTAGCAGAGAGAGAATAAAAACACAGCTTCTAAGATTCTGCAACAAGTGCTTTTTAATCCCTCTCAGTTCAGTTCAGTTCAGTCGCTCAGTCGTGTCCGACTCTTTGCAGCCCCATGAATCGCAGCACGCCAGGCCTCCCTGTCCATCACCTACTCCTGGAGTCTACCCAAACTCATGTCCATCGAGTCAGTGATGCCATCCAACCATCTCATCCCCTGTCGTCCCCTTCTCCTCCCGCCCCCAATCCTTCCCAGCATCGGGGTCTTTTCCAATGAGTCAGCTCTTCGCATGAGGTGGCCAAAGTATTGGAGTTTCAGCTTCAACATCAGTCCTTCCAATGAACACCCAGGACTGATCTTCTTTAGGATGGACTGGTTGGATCTTCTTGCAGTCCAAGGGACTCTCAAGAGTCTTATCCAACACCACAGTTCAAAGGCATCAATTCTTCGGCGCTCAGCTTTCTTCACCGTCCAACTCTCACATCCGTACATGACCACTGGAAAAACCATAGCTTTGACTAGATGGACCTTTGTTGGCAAAGTAATGTCTCTGCTTTTAAATATGCTATTCCCATTTGGTTCCAAAAAGGATTTAAAGAGACATAAAATATGACATGAAAGAAAGAAGAGGATCATGCTTAAGAGAACTATGAGTTAACTTATCTCAATTGAGCACTGGAAACCTATGGTGAATTCATTAGATGAAAAGTTCAATGCATCTCTTTAAAAGTTTATCATCATATGCAATTTACTGAGAAATACATATTTTTAGGAAATCTGAAATTTGTGTGACCAGCAGGGGGCAACTAAATACTTCAGAAACAACATCTTGTACAGGAGAACAAATTATAATTAGAGACTGTTAGCATCTCAGCAGTGTAGAACTGAATTTCTTCTAAAATGATAATTAACACCTAGCCACACATTCTCACAACACTGAATTTGTGAAGATAATTACAACACTCCCCTAAGAAGACAGACTATAAAACCACATTCTAAGGCCTATATGTGGCAGATTGTTTTGGCTGTTTTTTCAGTCTGGTAAGATTTTTTGTTGTTGTTGTTATTTCTAGTATTACAGAAAATATAGGGAATTCCCTGGTTGTCTAATGGTTAGGACTTGACATTTTCACTACCAGGGTCCAGGTTCAATCCCTAGTCAGGGAACTAAGATCTCAAAAGCCATGCAGCATGGCTAAAAAAAGAAAAAGAAAATGTAGTATATAAAAAAAGAAAATATAATAAACATTGACTTATTTCTGCACTATTATATTCTGCATTATTCTAGGATTCTTTTTTTATCTGAAATCAAAATAGAGCTTGCACAGGATCTTGTTATATATATATATACACATATATATGTATATATATATGTGTGTATATATGTATGTGTATATATATGTGTATAAATACACACACACACACACATATATGTATATATATATAAATACACAGAGAGAGAGAGAGATTTATTTATTTTAAGGAATTGGTTCAAGCAATTGTGCAGACTCAGAGAGGAATTGCAGTTCAAGTCCAAAAGTAGTCTGCTGGCAGAATTCCTTGTCACTTGGAGGAGGTCGGTTTTTGTTCTATTAAGGCTCCCAACTGATCAAATGAGGCTCACCCACATTATGGAGGGAAATCTGCTTTCCTTAAAGCCCACCAGTTTAAATGAATCTCATTCAGTAACATCTTCACAGAAACATCCAGAGTTAAGTTTGACAAAATATCTGGGCACTGTGGCCCAGCCAAGTTGACAAATAAATTAAACCATCACAGTTGTTCTATTTGTTTATATCTATAGGAATAGATCTATATGTTCAAATAATCTAAACCTTCTCCAAATGGAACTGCAAGCCTGACACAAAGATAGCATTCAGTAAATGTATGCTGATTTGAATTGAACTGAATTTAAGTGAATTGAATTAAATATCCTCCAGTGATGGCTAGGTTCTGCCAGCCTTCCAGTGTGATATTGGGAGGTTATATAGGATAGAGTTTAGGCACAAGCTCTGGAATCAGAGTATCCTCTCACTATTAATGCCATCAATACTACTAAAACTATTAATAATAGCTATTAATGGGCTTTCCTTGTAGCTCAGTTGGGAAAGAATCTGCCTGCAATGCAGGAGACCAGGGTTGGATTCCTGGGTCTGGCAGATCCCTTGGAGAAGGAAATGGAAACCCACTCCAGTATTGTTGCCTGGAGAATCCCATGGACAGAGGGGTTGTAAGACTATAACCCCAGACCATAGTCCATGGGGTTGCAAGAGTTGGACACGACTTAGTGACTAAACCACCACCACCATTAATGGCATTCACTGCTAGTGTTAATTAGTATTCCGTCCTCTTTCCCTCTGGGTACTCAGTGGATTGACTGTGTATCCTGCGACTGAATGGGGCCATGTGACTCAGTCTGGCCAATGAAATATTGTGGAACTGATATGTGTCTATTTTAGAATGAGGGCATGAAAGGCCTCTATGAAATTCCCTAGTCTTTCTTCCCCTACTGGGGCAATCACAGAAGGAGACTCAAGTTAAGATGGTGACCCCACAAGGCTGAAAGAGCCTGGGTTATTATGTCACCATGTGGATAACAGTTGTCTGCAGCCAAAGCCAATTTTTTGGAACAAGAAATAAATCTGTGTTCAGTTAAACCACTGACTTGTTTTTCAACTGCAGTGTAACCTAGACTATTTTGTTCTGTCTCACAGATTTGTTTTGATGATTCAATTGGATATTTTATGGGAATTTCTTGATTGATAAGTAATTAGCACCCAAATGTTATGATTATTATATTGAATGAATCACATTGTCTTTGAATAAAAAACATTGCTTGGCTGTTGATCATTATAACAATTCAAAACTCACAACAGTCAGAGTACCAGGGAACTTTTGTTTAAAGTATTCTAACTCTTTAAACTTCCGCTTAGAACATTGCCTAATATACAGTAGGAATTCACGAATAAAGAACAAATTCCTATTTTACTGATCCTCTGATAATTGCTATTGTTCTTTCCTGGGATCCTTTATGCCCTATGGTCAGGCTGGTAAGATTTTATTTTCCAAGACCAAAGTTCTTATTTTTTTTTTTTTTTAAACTTGCTGATACAGGTTTTGATTTTAATCACTAAAAGCAGAACAATGTTTTGATCTCTGTCACTAATGACGATGGACCCGTCTTTAGATGGGTAGAGGCAGTGCTGGTCTGTGCACTGAACAAGGGACAGAATAACAGCGCCTCTCCACGTCACTGGTCTCGGTTGCTGTATGTTACTTTTCTGATAGGGCCTGCTGTATAAACAGTCATTAAATCTATTAAATCTAATCTTGACACTGCTTTGTTACCCACAGACATTTTACAAATTGAGACCGTCTCTTGTCTACCTTATACTTTCTGTAGAGTATGTGCACAGGAGACCTCTAACTCACTCTAAACTCCAATGTTCTAAAATATGCATTTACTGGTACAGAAATCAGTGGCCTTGAGACTGACGTCAAGTTAATTTCAACATTTGGTTCAGTTTTGCTTTGCTTTTTGCCTTTATCCTTGTGCTGCGTTTAGATTTCATAGTGTTAATCATTTGGTAATGCTTACAACTAGCAGAGCTACATATTTATCACGCTAAAGAAAGCCTCCAGACATAAATCAACATCAGTCCTCCCAATTATGGGATACAATCAAACTCTGAGCCACCACTGGAGGAAGTGTCTCCTATAAATTAGTGTCCTTAGGTGATTTAATAGAATAATTCTTCTAAGTCCCTGGTGAGTCTAGTGCACGAAAGAGCAACAACGGCCCAGAGCCTGGCAGAACAGGGAATGTACATGCCCCACTGTGTATCCCTGCCTCCCACCACACGTGAAAAGATAAATGCTCAGTGCAGGCTGGCTTTCTCTGTTATAGTGGGCACTTCCTAAATACTTGCTGAATGCAAAGTAGGTTTAAAAGAGGCAGTCCAGGTGCAGAAGAGAGAGCGGGAAAGCCTGTTACAGTAAAGGTTATGACCACTGTTGCATCAGTCTTCTCACTCTGGGCTCGGCAAGTCACGCAGCATGGACTGAGGACACCCAGCAGGACTTAAGCTCACTTTAACAATATATATAAAGCATGTTGGGACAGATGCATTTTACCAAGGCCAGTGTTACAGAGGTCATTCTGTATTTCAGTGTTTGCAGCCCTCGTGTCAGCTACCAGCTCCGCACTTCCAGTAAGTGGATGTCACCATTGATCTCCAGCGTGTCGATTTTACTCAGCTCCTTAAATCTGTGCTTGTACTCCAGGCTGTGGACACCATTTACTGCGACTTTGAATTCTCTCAAATCACAGTAAATTATCATCTCAAAGTACATCCCAGGACTAAAAGGGAAGCAGGTAATATTTCTCTCTTCTTCTCCCCAGGCCTCCTGAAGAAAAGAATTTCTTACAAATGCTTTCATATTCAGGCGTGGGTTCAAGTGGAGAGCAATATCCTTGGATTTTCCTGATAGCAGATCAACAGTAAAGCCTTTGGCGTTTGTATTTACTTCTGCTTTTATGACGACAGTCCGTCCAGGGCCCATGGTGGAGTTCAACCTTGCTACAAACGGCAGAGTAAGCTGTGACCCGCCAGACTTTTGTACATTGTCTTTACTTATCCCTATCTGTTCCAGAGCAGATCCTTGGGTACTTCCTAAATCCGAGCTGAAGCTGAAGCCCACAGAGTGAATGATGACTTTGCCATAAATGCCCAGCGTGTCGATCCTCTCTGGGCTGATCCTGTGGGCGTACAGCAGGGTATGTTTTCCATTGACAGCCACCTGGAACTTCTCTTTCAGCACCATGATCACGATCTCGAACGACTTCTCTTTCTTGAAAGGCATGTCGTAGGTGATCTCCTCCCAGCCCCACTTCTCATTTCTCAGAGTATTGCAGACGATGCAGTTGGCCCTTTTGAAGCGTGGATTGAAATGGAAGGCCACATCTGCTCGGGGTTTCACACTGCTGCCACACTGCAGGTCCACCTGGAACCTGTCCGAGTCGCTAGGAACATGCCCACGTAGTACAATCAAAGTTCTCGGCTCCAACTGCTCAGAAATGGTCCCAACATAGGGGATTACCGGGTTATAGATGACATTCTGTAGATTGGTTAAGGACAACATCATTCTCTTCCACCTTATTGTTGACTGGGCTCTCTTCTGGGTATGGTCTAAGATTTTAAATACGTTTCACTTAAAGAATTCCCGGGGGGGGCGGGGCTAAGATGGCGGAGGAATAGGACGGGAAGACCACTCTCTCCTCCACAAATTTATCGAAAGAACATCTGAACGCTGACCAAACTTCACAAAACTACTTCTGAAGGCTGGCTGAGGACGTCAGGCTTCCACAAAAACAGCGCATTATCTTCAAAAGAGGTAGGAGAAATTATAAAAGATAAAAAGAGAGACAAAAGAGTTAGGGACGGAGACCCGTCCCGGGGAGGGAGTCGTAAAAGAGGAGGAATTTCCAAGCACCAGGAAACCCTCTCACCGGCGGGTGTGGGGGAGGATTTCTTATCTCGGAGGGCAACGTAACTGGGAGGAAAAAATAAATAAAATCCACAGATTACGTGCCTAAAGCAACTCCCAGCAAAGAACCCCAGACGCTCGCATCATCCGCCACCAGCAAGTGGGGGCTGAACGGAGAGGAGCGGGCGGCATTGCCTAGGGTAAGGACCGGGCCCGAGTGCCCCGAGGGCAATCTGAGGGAGCTAACGTGAGATAGTAACCTAAACTGTGGGACAGCGAGAGAGAGAGAGAGAGAACTATCCCGCGAAAAGCCCAACTCTAAGGCACTGCCGGCCCGCTCACAGAACAAAGGACTGAGCGATACCAGAGGAGAGCTAGCCGGCTGCCGACCGCCCCATCCCCCGCCGGACACAGCGGGCAGGCGGGGCCCGCCAGAGCCGGAAAGGGGCAAACTCGGCTCCAGAGAGGGCACCCCCTACCAAACTGCAAACAGGCTCCCAGTTTCTAAGCAAAGACTGCCTGAGATCCCGGAGGGTCTACAGCCGCCGGGAGGGTCGCAGCCAGAGACCAGCTCCCCAGAACCAACACAAAGCACACCGGAGCCGGGCGCGCCCGTAAACCGAGGCGGGGACCAGGGAGGTGATAAGCCGCACCGCCCCAACAGGGGAGAGCGCGCTCGCCAAACTCCTGGCCGCCTGGGCAGCTCCGACCGGGAACGGCACAAGCCGCGGGCGAAACCGAGTCTGCGCCTTTGTGGAGTAACCGGGAGCCTGAACCTGAGCGGCTTAGACCTGGGAAGTGCATGCAGCTCAGGGCCCGCTCCCCCGGCCGAGTAACCTGAAGCCTGAGCAGGGTAGACGGGGAAAGCACACACGCCGTGAGCGGGGGCGAACCCAGTGCGGCCGAGACACTGCGAGCTTACCACACACACGCCAGATTTGCAGTGTTCCTTCCTCCCCACAGCACGATTGAACAAGCGAACCTAAAGAGATCACCTCCACCGCTTTGTTGCAGGGCGGAAATTAGATACTGAAGAGATCTCCAAACAGAAGCCAAATAAACAGAGGGAAGCGCTTTGGAAGGGACAGGCCAACAGATTAAGATCCCTGTAGTTAATACCGACTGCATTGAAAAGGACCTATAGATCTTGAAAAGTATAAGCAGGAATAAGGATCTATCTAAAACTGAGCAAATCCCACACTGCTCACAACAGCTCCAGAGAAAGTCCAGGATATATATATTTTTTACTATTATTATTTTTTTTTTAATTTTTTTTAATTAAAAAAAAATTTTTTTTCTCTTCTTTCCTTTTTCTTCAAGTCCTCTATTACACCTTTAACTTTCATTTTCATAACCCACTATTAACTTGCAAAAAAAAAAAAACCCTATTTTTGAAGCAAACTACATACATATATCTTACACCTTTTGTGTTTTCTTTTTTTTAATGTTTTTTTTTTCCTGTTCTACATTTTTTTACTGTTTCTTTTTTTACTGTTTTACTGGTTTTTTTTTTTTACACTGTTTCCTTTTTTCTTTTTTTTTTTTTTAGATTGTAAGTTTTATAAGAGTCTAACCTCTACTCTAGATTTTTAATCTTTGTTTTACATATTTGATATCAATTTTGTACATTTAAGAACCCAATCTTTAGGACCCATTTTTACTCAGGAGTGTGATCACTGGCCTGATCACTCTCTCCCCCTACTGATGCTCTTTCTTCTCCCTCAGGGAACCTCTATCTCCCACCCTCCTCCTTCTCTTCTCAACCCAATTCTGTGAATCTCTGAGGGTGTTCTGGGTACCGGAGAACACTTCAGGAACAGGATACTGCCCAGATCTCTCTCTGCCCTCTTGATTCCTCCCTTTCTACTCATGCTCACCTCTGTTACCTTCCTCCCCCCTCTCTATGTATCTCTGTGAATCACTCTGAGGGTTCCAAACTGTGGAAAGCACAGAGGGAAGTGCTTACTGGCTAGATTGCTCTCTCCACATTTGAATTCCCCTCTTCCCCTCCTGGTCACCTCAACCCACCCCCCCCACCTCATCTCTCCATGTAACTCAGTGAAACTTTCTGGGTATCCCTCACTGTGGAGAATCTTTTCACCATTAACCTAAAAGTTTTATTATTGAGGCTGTATGGAAGGAGAAGTCTTGAGGCTACTGCAAGAATAAGACTGAAAGCCAGGGGAAACATTAATTAATAAGAGACCATCCAATAGCCTCCATAAATACACTGAAACCAAGCTCCACCCAAGAGACAATAAGTTCCAGAGCAAGACATACCACGCAAATTCTCCAGCAACGCAGGAACATAGACCTGAGCATCAATATACAGGCTGCCCAGAGGCACACCAAATCCATAGACATCTCAAAAATTAATACTGGTCACTCCATTGCACTCTAGAGAGCAGAAATCCAGCTCCACCCACCAGAACACCGACACAAGCTCCCCCAACCAGGAAGCCTTGACAAGCCACCTGTCCAACCCCAACCGCAGTGAGGAACCTCCACAATAAAGAGGAACTTCATACTACCAGAATACAGAAGGGCCACGCCTAACACAGCAATCTAAACAAGATGAAAAGGCAGAGAAATACTCAGCAAGTAAAGGAAAATGAGAAATGCCCACAAAGCCAAACAAAAGAGGAGGAGATAGGGAATCTATCTGAAAAAGAATTTAGAATAATGATAATAAAAATGATCCAAAATCTTGAAAGCAAAATGGAGTTACAGATAAATAGCCTGGAGATAAAGATTGAGAAGATGCAAGAAATGTTTATCAAGGACTTAGAAGAAATAAAAAGGAGTCAATATAGAACGAATAATGAAATAAAGGAGATAAAAGACACTCTGGAGGGAACCAACAGTAGAATAACGGAGGCAGAAGATAGGATAAGTGAGGTAGAAGATAGAATGATGGAAATAAACGAAGCAGAGAGGAAAAAAGAAAAAAGAATCAAAAGAAATGAGGAAAACCTCCGGGACCTCTGGGACAATATGAAACGCCCCAACATTCGAATCATAGGAGTCCCAGAAGAAGAAGATAAAAGGAAAGGCCATGAAAAAATACTCGAGGAGATAATAGTTGAGAATTTCCCTAAATTGAGGAAAGAAATAGTCACAGAAGTCCAAGAAACCCAGAGAGTTCCAAACAGGAAAAACCCAAGGCGAAACACCCCAAGACACATATTAATCAAATTAACAAAGATCAAACACAAAGAACAAATATTAAAAGCAGCAAGGGAAAAACAACAAATAACACACAAGGGGATCCCCATAAGGATAACAGCTGATCTTTCAATAGAAACCCTTCAAGCTAGAAGGGAATGGCAGGACATACTTAAAGTAATGAAAGAGAATAATCTACAACCCAGATTACTGTACCCAGCAAGGATCTCATTCAGATATGAAGGAGAATTCAAAAGCTTTACAGACAAGCAAGAGCTGAGGGAATTCAGCACCACCAAACCAGCTCTCCAGCAAATGCTAAAGGATCTTCTCTAAACAGGAAACACAGAAAGGATGTTTCAACACGAACTCAAAACAACAAAGTAAATGGCAACGGGATCATACTTATCAATAATTACCTTAAATGTAAATGGGTTGAATGCCCCAACCAAAAGACAAAGGCTTGCTGAATGGATACAAAAACAAGACCCCTATATATGCTGTCTACAAGAGACCCACCTCAAAACTAGGGACACACACAGGCTGAAAGTGAAAGGGTGGAAAAACATATTTCATGCAAACGGAGACCAAAAGAAAGCAGGAGTCGCAATACTCATTTCAGATAAAATAGACTTTAAAATAAAGGATGTGAAAAGGGACAAAGAAGGACACTACATAAAGATCAAAGGATCAATTCAAGAAGAAGACGTAACAATCATAAATATATATGCACCCAACATAGGAGCACCACAATATATAAGGCAAATACTAACAAGTATGAAAGGGGAAATTAACAATAACACAATAATAGTGGGAGACTTTAATACTCCACTCACGCATATGGATAGATCAACTAAACAGAAAATTAACAAGGAAACACAAACTTTAAATGATACAACAGACAAATTAGATTTAATTGATATTTACAGGAGTTTCCACCCCCAAACAATCAATTTTACCTTTTTCTCAAGTGCACATGGAACTTTCTCCAGGATAGATCACATCCTGGGCCATAAATCTAGCCTTGGTAAATTCAAAAAAATTGAAATCATCCCAGCCATCTTCTCTGACCACAATGCAGTAAGATTAGACCTCAATTACAGGAAAAAAACTATTAAAAGTTCCAACATATGGAGGCTAAACAACACGCTTCTGAATAACCAACAAATCACAGAAGAAATCAAAAAAGAAATAAAATTATGCATAGAAACGAATGAAAATGAAAACACAACAACCCAAAACCTATGGGACACTGTAAAAGCAATACTAAGGGGAAGGTTCATAGCAATACAGGCGTACCTCAAGAAACAAGAAAAAAATCAAATAAATCAACTAACTCTACACCTAAAGCAACTAGAGAAGGAAGAAATGAAAAACCCCAGGGTCAGTAGAAGGAAAGAAATCTTAAAAATTAGGGCAGAAATAAATGCAAAAGAAACAAAAGAGACCATAGCAAAAATCAACAAAACTAAAAGCTGGTTTTTCGAGAAGATAAACAAAATTGACAAGCCATTAGCCAGACTCATCAAGAAACAAAGGGAGAAGAATCAGATCAACAAAATTAGAAATGAAAATGGAGAGATCACAACAGACTCCACAGAAATACAAAGGATCATAAGAGACTACTACCAACAGCTATATGCCAATAAAATGGACAACTTGGAAGAAATGGACAAATTCTTAGAAAAGTATAACTTTCCAAAACTGAACCATGAAGAAATAGAAGATCTTAACAGACCCATCACAAGCACGGAAATCGAAACTGTAATCAGAAATCTTCCAGCAAACAAAAGCCCAGGACCAGACGGCTTCACAGCGGAATTCTACCAAAAATTTAGAGAAGAGCTAACACCTATCCTACTCAAAGTCTTCCAGAAAATTGCAGAAGATGGTAAACTTCCAAACTCATTCTATGAGGCCACCATCACCCTAATTCCAAAACCAGACAAAGATGTCACAAAAAAGGAAAACTACAGGCCAATATCACTGATGAACATAGATGCAAAAATCCTTAATAAAATTCTAGCAAACAGACTCCAACATCATATTAAAAAGATCATACATCATGACCAAGTGGGCTTTATCCCAGGAATGCAAGGTTTTTTTAACATCCACAAATCAATCAATGTAATACACCACATTAACAAATTGAAAGAAAAAAACCATATGGTTATCTCAATAGATGCAGAAAAAGCCTTTGACAAAATTCAGCATCCATTTATGATTAAAACCCTCCAGAAAGCAGGAATAGAAGGAACATATCTCAACATAATAAAAGCTATATATGACAAACCCACAGCAAACGTTATCCTCAATGGTGAAAAATTGAAAGCATTTCCCCTAAAGTCAGGAACAAGGCAAGGATGCCCACTTTCACCACTACTATTCAACATAGTTTTGGAAGTTTTGGCCACAGCAATCAGAGCTGAAAAAGAAATAAAAGGAATACAGATAGGAAAAGAAGAAGTAAAACTCTCACTGTTTGCAGATGACATGATCCTCTACATAGAAAACCCTAAAGACTCTACTAGAAAATTACTAGAGTTGATCAATGAATATAGTAAAGTCGCAGGATATAAAAGTAACACACAGAAATCCCTTGCATTCCTACACTCCAATATTGAGAAAACAGAAAGAGAATTTAAGGAAACAATACCATTCACCATTGCATCAAAAAGAATAAAATACTTAGGAATATATCTACCTAAAGAAACAAAAGACTTATATATAGAAAACTATAAAACACTGATGAAAGAAATCAAAGAGGACACAAACAGATGGAGAAATATACCGTGTTCATGGATTGGAAGAATTAATATAGTGAAAATGAGTATACTACCCAAAGCAATCTATAGATTCAATGCAACCCCTATCAAGCTACCAATGGTATTTTTCACAGAACTAGAACAAATCATCTCACAATTTGTATGGAAATATAAGAAACCTCGAATAGCCAAAGCAATCTTGAGGAAGAAGAATGGAACTGGAGGAATCAACCTGCCTGACTTCAGGCTCTACTACAAAGCCACAGTCATCAAGACAGTATGGTACTGGCACAAAGATAGAAATATAGATCAATGGAACAAAATAGAAAGCCCAGAGATAAACCCACGCACCTATGGACACCTTATCTTCGACAAAGGAGGCAAGAATATACAATGGAGAAAAGACAATCTCTTTAACAAGTGGTGCTGGGAAAACTGGTCAACCACTTGTAAAAGAATGAAACTAGAACACTTCCTAACACCGTACACAAAAATAAACTCAAAATGGATTAAAGATCTAAACGTAAGACCAGAAACAATAAAACTCCTAGAGGAAAACATAGGCAAAACACTCTCCGACATAAATCACAGCAGGATCCTCCATGACCCACCTCCCAGAATATTGGAAATAAAAGCAAAAATAAACAAATGGGACCTAATTAAAATTAAAAGCTTTTGCACAACAAAGGAAACTATAAACAAGGTGAAAAGACAGCCTTCAGAATGGGAGAAAATAATAGCAAATGAAGCAACAGACAAACAATTAATATCAAAAATATACAAGCAACTTCTGCAGCTGAATTCTCGAAAAATAAACGACCCAATCAAAAAATGGGCCAAAGAACTAAACAGACATTTCTCCAAAGAAGACATACAGATGGCTAACAAACACATGAAAAGATGCTCAACATCACTCATTATTAGAGAAATGCAAATCAAAACCACAATGAGGTATCATTTCACACCAGTCAGAATGGCTGCTATCCAAAAGTCTACAAGCAATAAATGCTGGAGAGGGTGTGGAGAAAAGGGAACCCTCTTACACTGTTGGTGGGAATGCAAACTAGTACAGCCACTATGGAGAACAGTGTGGAGATTCCTTAAAAAACTGGGAATAGAACTGCCATATGACCCAGCAATCCCACTGCTGGGCATATACACCGAGGAAACCAGAATTGAAAGAGACGCGTGTACCCCAATGTTCATAGCAGCACTGTTTACAATAGCCAGGACATGGAAGCAACCTAGATGTCCATCAGCAGACGAATGGATAAGGAAGCTGTGGTACATATACACAATGGAATATTACTCAGCCATTAAAAAAAATACATTTGAATCGGTTCTACTGAGATGGATGAAACTGGAGCCCATTATACAGAGTGAAGTAAGCCAGAAAGAAAAACAACAATACAGTATACTAATGCATATATATGGAATTTGAAAGATGGTAACGATAACCCTATATGCGAGACAGAATAAGAGACACAGATGCATGGAACAATTTTATGGACTCTGAGGGAGAAGGCGAGGGTGGGACGTTCTGGGAGAATAGCATTGAAACATGTATATTATCATATGTGAAACAGAACACCTTCCATGTTCGATGCATGAGACAAGGGCTCAGGGCTGGGGCAATGGGATGATCCAGAAGGATGGGATGGGGAGGGAGGTGGGTGGGGGGTCCAGGAGGGGGAACACATGTAAACCCATGGCTGATTCATGTCAATGTATGGCAAAAACTATTGCAATGTTGTGAAGTGATTGGCCCCCAACTAAAATAAATAAATTTATAAAAAAAAAAAAAAAAAATTAAAAGCTTTTGCACAACAAAGGAAACTATAAACAAGGTGAAAAGACAGCCTTCAGAATGGGAGAAAATAATAGCAAATGAAGCAACAGACAAACAATTAATCTCAAAAATATACAAGCAACTTCTGCAGCTGAATTCCCGAAAAATAAACGACCCAATCAAAAAATGGGCCAAAGAACTAAACAGACATTTCTCCAAAGAAGACATACAGATGGCTAACAAACACATGAAAAGATGCTCAACATCACTCATTATTAGAGAAATGCAAATCAAAACCACAATGAGGTATCATTTCACACCAGTCAGAATGGCTGCTATCCAAAAGTCTACAAGCAATAAATGCTGGAGAGGGTGTGGAGAAAAGGGAACCCTCTTACACTGTTGGTGGGAATGCAAACTAGTACAGCCACTATGGAGAACAGTGTGGAGATTCCTTAAAAAACTGGGAATAGAACTGCCATATGACCCAGCAATCCCACTGCTGGGCATATACACCGAGGAAACCAGAATTGAAAGAGACGCGTGTACCCCAATGTTCATAGCAGCACTGTTTACAATAGCCAGGACATGGAAGCAACCTAGATGTCCATCAGCAGACGAATGGATAAGGAAGCTGTGGTACATATACACAATGGAATATTACTCAGCCATTAAAAAAAATACATTTGAATCGGTTCTACTGAGATGGATGAAACTGGAGCCCATTATACAGAGTGAAGTAAGCCAGAAAGAAAAACAACAATACAGTATACTAATGCATATATATGGAATTTGAAAGATGGTAACGATAACCCTATATGCGAGACAGAATAAGAGACACAGATGCATGGAACAATTTTATGGACTCTGAGGGAGAAGGTGAGGGTGGGACGTTCTGGGAGAATAGCATTGAAACATGTATATTATCATATGTGAAACAGAACACCATTCCATGTTCGATGCATGTGACAAGGGCTCAGGGCCGGGGCAATGGGATGATCCAGAGGGATGGGATGGGGAGGGAGGTGGGTGGGGGGTCCAGGAGGGGGAACACATGTGGACCCATGGCTGATTCATGTCAATGTATGGCAAAAACTATTACAATATTGTAAAGTAATTAGCTCCCAACTAAAATAAATAAATTTATAAAAAAAAAAAAAAAGAATTCCCAGATTGAAGCCGAGGCACATGCCCCCGGGACTGGCGTCGCAGGCGCTGAGCGTTCCCAAAGTTCTTATTAAACAGCCATTTTTGGATAGAATTGTCCTGTCAATAATGGGGATTAGGCAGTGATAGGTGCTTACATGTCTTAATTTTCTTCTGAATTCAGAACCAATTGATAGGGAGCCGGAGAGAGGGAAAAAACAAAACAAAAGAATACACCTTCTTACTGATAAAGCTGCTTGGACAATATGAGTTCAGTGTACAGTCACGACCAAGATTTTCAATACTCCTTCTCAAGTCCAAATGGGAGATGACATACTAATGGAAAATTTCAGTTTGCAGAACAGATTAACTTAGAGTAAGCACTTCACACTTAGTGTGGTCAACAGTAGAAAGAAGAAAGTTTAGGCCTCAGAAAGTGTTAATCGCTCAGTTGTGTCTGCCTCTTTGAGATCCCATGTAGCCCACCAGGCTCCTCTGTCCATGAAATTCTCCAGGCAAGAATACTGGAGTGGGTTACCAGTTCCTTCTCAGGGGTCTTCCTGACCCAGGAATCAAACCCAGATCTCTGGCATTGCAGGCAGATTCTTTACCATATGAGCCACCAGGCCTGCATTTAGAAGGTAAGCATGAGCTTGATTCACATGAGTTTAGTTTATTACACAGAATGAGAAACAGGTCAGAACATAATCTGTTGTGGATCGGTAGATTTGAAAAATATGGCAAGAATGGGGTGAATTTTATTTTCATCTTTCCAAATCACTAATTAAATAAAACGCTCTTTCAACTTACAGAAGGTGGCAGAAATAAAAATGGAAGTTACTCTTCACTAAAGTTCTAAAAGAACCATATTACTATTTTAAGAGCCAGGTAAGGGAGCACCTAAACAAATGAAACAAACATTAACAAATCTAAAGGGAGAAATAGGATTTCTGCCCAAAGGCAAACAGGAGACAAAGAAGTTGTTAATTAGTGATGACTGGTAAAGTGAAAAGTCTATGATGGCCTGGTGCTAATGTAGCCCTTCTGAGCCACAGGTAAGAGGCATAGGCCAAGGGAATCAGCAGGCAAGGAGAGGCTTTGAAGAAATAACCAGCTAGGCTGGTGCCCTGGCAACCTCCCAAGCTGGAATGCACAGACTTGTGTTGATGATTATTCAGAAGCTGTATGTGGGCTCAGTAGGAAATAGTGATTTTTTTTTTTAAATAAGCTTTTGTCATTATAAAGGTAGTACCTGCAAAGTAGAATGTTGGATCTATTGGGCTGTCTAAAAGTTCCTTTATTTTTTTTGTTAAAAATAATTTAAATTTTTATTTGAAAATAAAAGACACATTTGTCACTTTTACCAAGAACTTTATTGAACAACATATTCATGGTTTTGTTTCACTGTGCTGTGCCTAGTTGCTCAGTCATGTCTGACTCTCTGCGACCCCACAGACTGTAGCCCGCCAGGCTCCTCTGTCCATGGGCATTCTCCAGGCAAGAATACTGGGGTGGGTTGCCATCCCCTCCTCCAGGGGATCTTCCCAACCCAAGGATCGAACCCAGGTCCCAGGTCTCCCGCATTGCAACCAGATTCTTTACCGTCTGAGCCTCCAGGGAAGTACAAGAATACTGCAGTGGATAGCCTATCCCTTCTCCAGATCTTCCTGATCCAGGGATTGAGCTGGAGTCTTCTGCGTTGCAGGTGGATTCTTTACCAGCTGAGTTACCGGGGAAGCCCTTTGTTCCACTACCTTCTGCCATTTTTCAGGCAACTTCAACTTTCATCTTCCCAAAACTTTTTATCTTTTCAAGCAAAGAACTGTTCCAGGTGCCTTTGACAATCTTCCAGGGAATTGAAATTTTTTCCATTAAGAGAATTTTATTAAGACCAAAAATAAATGGACATCTGAAGGTGCAATGTCTGGTGCACCCAGCCAATGAATCAGAACTTCCCAGTCAAGCTATAATGGTTTTTGCCTGGTCATCAAAGAAAAATGTCGTCTTGAGTTATCCTGAAGGAAAATCATGCGTTTCCTTTTGACTAATTCCAGATGCTTCCTGTTAAGTGCTGCTTTCTGTGGGTCTAATTGGGAGCAGTACTTGTTGGAAGTAATCATTTGATTTTCCAGAAGGACCTTATAACAGAGCTCCAATCCCACCATCTATACAACATCACCTTTTCCAGATGAAGACTGGACTTCAGTGTGGTTGGTGGTGGTTCATTTTGCTTGCCCCAGGATCTCTTCCATTCCACAGTATTCACTTTCATTGTTCATCACAATTTGTTTTAAAAACAGAACATTTTTGTTACATTTGAGTAGGGAATAGCATGTGGAAATAGTCAAGGAAGTTTTTTTCACTTGACCTATGTGGAACCCAAACATCAAAGTGATGAACACAGCCAAGCTGGTGCAAATGATTTTCAACACTTGATTTGGGTATTTTGAGCACATCAGCTATCTCTCATGTGGTATAATGCTGATTCTTCTCAATTAATGTCATGATTTGATCACTATTAACTTCAACTGGTCTACCTGACTGTGGAGCATCATCCACCAAGAAGACTCCAGCATGAAACTTCGCTAACCACTTTTAAAAAATATTTTGTTTGCTTATTTATGTCTGTGCTGGGTCCTTTCTTAGGTGCAACAAGTAGGGGCTACTCTCTAGTTGTGGAACATGGGCTCTAGGACACTTAGTCTTCAGTAGTTGTGGCTCCCGAGCTGTAGGACACAGCCTCACTAGTTGTGGCCCACAGGCTTAATTGTTGCACAGCATGTGGGATCCTCCCAGATCAGGGATCGAACCCGCGACTCCTTCATTAGCAGGCAGACTCTTTACCACTGAGCCACCAGAGAAGCCCTGCAAACCACTTGTGACATGTTCAATCAGTCATAGTACCACTTGCATACCCTGCACAAATCTTTTTGTGTTCCAGCTGTGTTTTTACCTTTCTTGAAATAATAAAGCATAATATGCTGAAAATGTTGCTTTTTTTCTTTCATGTTTGATATTAAAATGGCTACACAAAAAGTCATTGAGTTGGACAGCATCACCGATTCAACAGACATGAGTTTGAGCAAGCTCTGGGAGATGGTGAAGGACAGGGAAGCCTGACGTGCTGCAGTCCATGGGGCCGCAAAGAGTTGGACGCGACTGAGTGAAGAACAATGACAACACTTTTGTGTTGTTTTGTGCTTTTTAGCCACCAATTTTGGTGTTTTTAAAAAAATGCCTGCTGATATGACAGCTGTCACAATACAAGCTAACAAAACTGTTCTGAACGAAGTTAAAACGACTGAGTGCTACTAGAGCCATCTTATGGATAAAAACTAACAAAACTTCTGGCCAACCCAGTATATATAAGCAAAATAGGAAAATGAAAACCACCATATTCCCTACCCAGATGCTTACCGCTGTTAACAGTTTATTGTATATTTTTATTTATCTCTATATGTGCATATAAATATTATATAAATATGTATTTTTTAATTGAAGTGGTTTTTTCATACTTGATGTACAGTTTTGTAACTTAGCCACTTTTTGAAAATTAAAAATCTCTACTTTTCCAGACCAATATATTTTCATCTTATCTAAAACCCCAACTGAGTTTTTCTCATTAGTCCCCAAAATATCTTTACTTTGAAAATAGTAACTGAAAGCAAAGAATTATTATTTATTTTTCCTTTCCTGTAGGAACCATATTTCAGGATCACCAAAGTGTTCCAAGTAATAAAGTTTACTGAAGAATGTCAGAAGAGGGCAGAAATAATTAAATTAGAATTATTTCACAGTTATTGCAATTATTGGCTCATATGAGGGTTTTAAATGAGTGTTAAAGGATGAGCTTCATATTTGAAGAGGAAATAGACATCTCTGTAGAATCAAAGTAATGTTATACAAATTACTTCTTAGTCACAAGTTCATAAAGTAAGGATAAGCCTGCCATATCATTAATTCAGTTATCAGTTTAAGTGTCAATAATTGTCATCAAATATCATGAAAGATACTATATAAAAATATACTACATCATCTATAAGTATTCCAAAATGTAAACCTTGAACCCATCAAGTCTTTACATTTAATATCTTTTAGAGAAAGAGTTCAAAAAGTCAGTTTTACAACTATGAAAAATCATATTCTGGGTTGCTAAGCAAATGGGAAGGCAAAATAAAAAAAAATAAAGAGATGTATTGTGCTTAGGGATAAATTTTGTTTTACTATAACTCACTGTACTTAAGAAATAAGTTTGGCAAGAGGTGACCGGCTTAGAGTGTTGACTCCATGTATGGTAAGAGAGCTGGTGGGAAATCTTACTTGAATGGAAAACACAACTCTGAAATTGAGTCAATAGCCTGGTTGCTGAAGAAATGTCTTTCATTATTATGTTATATGTGAGATCCTTATATTTGAAATGAGGATTGTCCATATTCTTAAATAAACCTGCTCCCATGGCCTGAAGTTATGCTTATCTATGTATCATTTGTAATTCTTAGAATTAGGCCAGTTGATGCTAAAGTTTGGTATCAAAGGAAAGTTGGTGGAGTATTTAGTCTCTGTATTATTTTCCTTCAATTGAGTTGAGTGAAAATACAGCTAGTAACATTGTATAGAATGTGGTATTTCCAAAAGATTGTAATGGTAAGAGTTTCTATTTCTTGAGTTCTATGATTCCTATAACAACACTGTAAAATAGGCTTTTAAAATATCCACTTTACAGATGAGGAAAAGAGCTTTGGTGAGGTCACATAGCTAACAAATGACATGGTTAGGATTAGAATCAAGATCTGTCTGATTTAAAGTTGGAGCTCAACTCCTCTACACTACACTACTTTGGTGAGTCAAATTTGTATTAACAAACTTTGTAACATTGATTGAAGTGATTTCTGAGATTTTTTGGGACCTTATAGTCATACTAACTTAAAACAGTTTCTAAATTATCACTAGTAACCTAATGGGATTTCTACACATGAAATAAAAGTATTTAATTCTTTTCAAATATTAGCACTAAAGAAATAAAACATTAACAGAATACTTTTGATTTTCTTTTCAGATGTCAGTTCTCTTCAAAGCAAAGCCTCAGCTTTTACTTGACATTTTGGGCTACTTTTTATGAATTTGACAGTTGTGCATTTGGCATCTGTTCAAATTCTATTTGTAGCTAAATCATGTGAGGGCCAAGGGGATCAGTACAACTGCTTGTTAGCATCTCTAGAGTAATCTTTATTTGTAGAATGTCTTATATAAATTTAAAGATGTTAACATGCTCAATCAGATCTATTTGCCACAGGTTATATAATGTTAGGCTTTTCACAGTAGTTTAATAGAGGTTTGGAGCAAATAATAGGTAGCATAGTTGCTTTTGATTTGAATACTTTTACTCAGAAAAATTACAGACATGATAAAGAGGAAATGATTATTATATTTTGTTAAGGGTAGAATATAAGTAATAGTTGTAGAGTACATTCCCATTAGCCTCACCTATAGTTAGATAAAAGAAACTTACATGTTTTAAAGGGTTTTTTTTTTTTAAAGCAGGGGGCACAGTTATAGTTGAGAATATGTTTCTTTAAGAAATGAGACATTTTGGGACTTCCCTGGTGGTCCAGTGGCTAAGACTCCATACTCCCAATGCAGGGGACCAGGTTTGATCCCTGGCTGGGGAAGTAGATCCCACATGCTAAGTAGATCCCATATGCTAACAGTAGATCCCACAACTAAGAGTTAGCATGCAGCAACTAAATATTTTGCATGCTGCAACAAAGATCTCATGTGCTCCAGCTAAGACCAGGTACAGCCAAATAAATAAATAAAAAAGAAATGAGACATTTAAAAAATAGATTATCACACTTAAAACAATAATTCTTTAATACCATGTATCAGGAAGTCATGACAGAGGATGAGATGGTTGGATGGCATCACCAACTCAATGGACTTGAGTTTGAGCAAGCTCCAGGAGTTGATGATGGACAGGGAAGCCTGGTGTGTGGCAGTCCATGGGGTCACAAAGAGTCAGACACGACTGAGAGACTGAACTGAAGTGAACATGAAGTCAAATTTCCCTGTTGTTTTTGTTTAGTAGCTGAGTTGTGTCCAACTCTTTGTGACTCCATGGACTGTAGCCTGCCAGGCTCCTCTGTCCGTGGAATTTCCCAGGCAAGAATACTGAAGTGGGTTGCCATTTCCTCCTCCAGGGGATCTTCCAGACCCAGGGCTCGATCCCTGGTCTCCTGCTTGGCAGGCAGATTGTTTACCACTGAGCCACCCAGGAAGCCCAAAATTTCCCTAATATCGCACTAATGTCTTTTTATTGAAGTGGTTTTTTTGAATCAGAGGTCCATACATTGCATTGTCTGAGGTTTCTCTTTTCACCCACGACAGTGCCTCCTTTCTTTTCCTTGCCTTCATTTTTGAGTAAAGGTCATTATCTCCCAGAATTTTCCCTGTTCTTAGGTTAGATCCTTGTGTTTATATAGGGTACTATTTTTGTAACAATATAAGAAAGGAGGGGAGAGTTACAATGTAAATGATGTCAGGTCCAAGACTATTGGCTGATAGCAAAAAGTAGAGGGAAGTAATCAACAATGAAGGACCACTAGGGATGCAATCTGCAGCCATCTCTGGAAAGGAGCTGACACTCAACAAAGTCTTAAACGGGGCTGTGTCAACACCCGTTCATCTCTAAGAGGGGTTCCCAAGGTTTGTGGTTAAAGGAAATGACTGGGGGAATGGGACTGGAAGCCTCATTTAGCTGTGCATGTAAGAATACTAGACAAAAGTAAAGTTCCCAAAGGAGTTGACTGAAAACAAGTAGAGAGGAGTATCAACAAGACCTAGAACAGATGGATGACCCTGACAGGAATGCACTAAACAGGCGTTATTGGAATATAGGGTAGGTGCTTTTTTTCTCCACTTTGTTGCCTCTGGGTACCAATGTTCTAGATGGGTAGGAGAGACACTAACTACCTAGAATATCTGGTAGAAGTCATCTAGGTAAGTAGGATCTGTCCTTGTTGGGAGGGGTGAGTAGATGGCTGCTACCTGATAATGTTCGAGTTTGGCACCTTCCTTTCAGCAGAGAACAGCAGAAAGTACAGTTTTGAAACACTGTTAGTTTATAGGGTGAGGCCTCTTGCTCTCTTCTCATTCATTTCAGGAAAGAGGTGGAGTAACATAGATTCTTGATAAACTTTTTTTTGAAAGAGAATGGGCCTCAGTCCTGGTAAAACTGGTAACTTATTAAATCAAAGAATTAAAGTACAATCTGGTTTAAACAAACTGAATTACTTGTGACCTCTCAGAAAGTTTATAGATATGTAAATACAAGCCGAATAAAGTTAACTGGAATAATCTATACTAGTAATATGTAATCTTTTATATGTTAAAAGATACAAAGAAATAAAAGTCATTTGAGCATTCTGCAGTGAAATTACAGTTTTATTAAGAAAGTATTATAGAAGAAAGTATATTTTGAATAATATCATGGTGGTTGAGGGAAAGAGAGTAAAGCTTTGGTGAAAAAAATGAGGTATAATTTCTTTACCATCTTTGCATTATAGTTGCTACAATTTTAGAACCTTAAGGGATCGTGTGGTCTATGTTTCCCATCTTTACATAATGATGATAAAGAGCATTTTATACACCCTAAAACTGGAATGGAAAACATATTAGAACTTGTAATATGTAGTCGGGTAGTCATCAGAAAGAGATGGGTTCTTCTTTTAAAAATTTATTTGGAGCTTAGAGTGCCCTCTGAGCTGAATTAAAACTCAAGAGTCAACCCTAATGCCTGAGCATAAACGTATAACTATTTCCAGAGATGTATTAAAAGTCATAGCATGCACCTAACTTTGAATAGGTAATGTGGGTGGAAAGAGTAGGCAGAGCTTTTCAACAAGATTTCATTGTCCTTAACCTGTGAATATGTAATTACGTAATTCATTATGATGAACTTTCATTTTTAGACTTCTGTGGTGGGAATCATTAATGCTTCACAGTTATGTGAAAAACAGTAATAATTCTGTTTTTTATTATTCTAAATCATGATCTGCTAAATAGATGCTAATTTCTTAGCCTGATTACTAATGAATCATCTTCATTGGTACACTATGCAAATTTGAACTAACAATGTCATTATGAAGAAAAGCACTTAACATGTGGCACCAGTACAGTTATTTAAAAAGAGAATGCCAATAAAATATTAATACAATTTTGCCTATATGGATGAGAAAAGAGAAAAAAAATGAAATTGTTTAGTGATTTTGCTTTTAAAGGCATATTCTAGGTGGAGATAACAATACAATTGGGTGACATACTTGGTCCGATAAGGTCTATTGAATAGTAACTGTAAAGTGAGAATTTGATTGGACTTATCCTGCTGTTAGGCATATGGATGATTATTTTTCATTTAAAATATTAAAATAATTTTAACAGTTCTTACTGTTTTGCATAATCAATAGTTTTATATTTATGCAAATACATGCCACTTTCAAATGTCTTTCTTTTAGCCTCAACTCTCAGACCTCCCATTCGGGATCATTTCATTTTTTTCTGAAGAAAGATATTTCTTCTTTAGACTTTCTGTTGGTGAGAATCTATTATCAGCAAACTCTGTTCTTGCTTGCCTGAAAATGCCTTTATTCTTGTGGCATTCTTGAAAGATCTTTTCACTGGTTATTGAATTGTAGACTGACAGTCATTTTCTTTTAGCCCATGGAGGATATTATTCCACTGCCTTCTGGTTTCTATTGTTACTGACAAAAAGTCAGTTATCAGACACCTTTGAGGATTATCTGTATTTTTTTCCTCTTCTACTTTTATGGCTTTCTTTTCTGTTTTTGGTGTTCTACAGTGTCACTATAATGTATCTAAATATGGATTTATTATTCTTTAAATTGCTTGGGATTTGAGAGACTTTTTAGGATTGTGGGTTGGAGTCTTTCATCAGTTCTGGAAATTCTCATCCATTATCTTGCCAAATATTGCTTCTGTACAGTATTCTCTTTCCTAGTCTTCTGGAGCTATAATTCGAATTAGTTTAGATTTTCTCATAATGTCTTCCATATCAATTAAAATCCCTTTTATATTTTTCTGTTGCATTTGGGATAATTTCATCATCTCTGTCTCCTAGTTTCCTAGATCATACTTCTGCTCTGTCAATTAGACTAGTGAACTTGCCCACTGACAATTAAGCTTTGTCAATTTTTTTTCAAATAACTGCAGTCTTTTTTTATAGTTTCTTGTTCTCTGTACATATTTTCAAGCTTGTTTTTATTTTTTATTCGTTTCATATGTAGAGTGCATCATGAGAAATGCCGGGCTGGATGAAGCACAAGCTGGAATCAAGACTGCCAGAAGAAATATCAGTAACCTCAGATATGCAGCTGATACTGCCCTTAAGGCAGAAAGCAAAGAGGAACTAAAGAGCCTCTTGATGAAGGTGAAAGAGGAGAGTGAAAAAACTGGCTTAAAACTCAATATTCAAAAAACAAATCATGGGGTCCGGTCCCATCACTTCATTGCAAATAGATGGGAAAACAATGGAAACAGGGAGAGACTATTTTTCTGGGCTCCAAAATCACTGCAGATGGTGACTGCAGCCATGAAATTAAAAGACGCTTACTCCTTGGATGAAAAGCTATGACCAACCTAGACAGCGTATTGAAAAGCAGAGACATTACTTTTCCAACAAAGGTCCGTCTAGTCAAAGCTATGGTTTTTTCCAGTAGTCATATATGGATGTGACAGTTGGACCATAAAGAAAGCTGAGCACCGAAAGAATTCGTGCTTTTGAACTGTGGTGTTGGAGAAGACTCTTGAGAGTCCCTTGGACTGCAAGGAGATCCAACCAGTCCATCCTAAAGGAAATCAGTCTTGAATATTCATTGGAAAGACTGACACTGAAGCTGAAACTCCAATACTTTGGCCACCTCATGCAAAGAGCTGACGCACTGAAAAAGACCCTGATGCTGGGAAAGACTGAAGGCAGGAGGAGAAGGGGACAGCAGAGGATGTGGGCTGGAGTTGAGCCTTTGGGGACCCATCTTTCCAGACTTTAATTAGGACTTGAGTCCCTGGAGCATATAGTGGTGACTCCTTAGAATCTTTTGGGTCCTAGTTCACACCCCACAAGCGTATATCCTGTTGGAATTCCCCAATGGCCATGGTATAAGACTGTAGGGCCTGAGCCTCTGGATCTAGGAAGAGGTCATTGACATAAACAAAAGGTCTCCCATATAGCATCTCATAAGGACTAAGACCGGAGAAGGCAATGGCACCCCACTCCAGTACTTTTGCCTGGAAAATCCCATGGACGGTGGAGCCTGGTAGGCTGCAGTCCATGGGATCGTGAAGAGTCGTACACGACTGAGCGACTTACTTTCACTTTTCACTTTCGTGCATTGGGGAAGGAAATGGCAACCCACTCTAGTATTCTTGCCTGGAGAATCCCAGGGACGGGGGAGCCTGGTGGGCTGTTGTCTATGGGGTCGCACAGAGTCGGACATGACTGAAACGACTTAGCTGCAGAAGCAGCAGCAAGGACTAAGACCAACCTGTTCCTTGGGGGCAACATGGGTGCAGAGGAGAGCTATTGGTAAAGCCTCCTTCCATCCCAGGGAGGTCTCCTGGGTTATCTTATTTTATCACTGATTTTAAGAATTGGTTGGGTCTTTCCAGTTTTCCTGAAGACTGAGGCCTCCAGGCACAATGGAGATAATAAGTAATGCCCAATGCTTTAGAGACCCTTTGGGTGACCTTAGAAGTAAATGATGTCCCATTATCACTTTTTTTTTTTTTTCCATTGTCACTTTGTAATGACCTGGGCAGATCAAATCTTGGAATGATTTCTTGGAGTAGGTTTTTTTTTTTTTTTTTACCACTTTCTCAGCCTTTTCAGTCTGGGTGGGAAAGCCTTCAATCCATCCTGTGAATGTATCTACCATGACTAATAGGTATTTATACCCTTGAGAAACTGGCATCTGGGTGAAGTCCATCTGCCAGTCCTCTCCTGGATATGTCCCACGTCGCTGGACTGGCTGGGCCAGCTGGGGTCTTCGAGCTCCTTGGGGGTTGTTTAATTGGCAAGTAGGACAAGAGGAGACGACTTGCCTTATAGTTTGGAGGCCTGTTCCTCTGAAGGACCTTTTTAGTAATCTTTGGAGGGCCTTTTCCCCTAAATGAGTGGTGGCATGTAAGGAGTTAACCAACTTCCACTGGAGGTTTCCAGGCAGAAAAAGGAGTCCCTCCTTTTGCAACCATCCCATGTGATCTTCTTGAAAGCCCTCATTCTTAGCTTTAAGAATCTCACCGTCAGTATATGAAGGAGTTTCTGGCAAATTAGTCTGTGGAACTAGGGTGGCAACCCCTATTAGGTCACTGTTCTGTAATGCTGCTCTCTTAGCTGCCTGATCAGCTGCTTGGTTCCCTCGTGCCACTTCTGTGCTCCTTTTTTGGTGTCCTTTACAGTGGGAGACTGAAACTTCAGTGGGCAGATGGACTGCCTCCAAGAGTCTAGGAATTTAATCACCATATTTGATTGGGGAACCTCGAGTGGTCAAGTGGCCCCTTTCTTTCCAAATAGCCGCATATGCATGTAGCACCAGAAAGGCATACTTTCAGTGTAAATGGCTATTCTTTTTCCTTTCCCAGCTCTAAAGCTCAAGTCAGGGCTATGAGCTCAGCTAATTGGTGGCAGAGGCTTAGCCTCTATGGTCTCAAAATTGGAGACCACTGCATATCCGGCTCTTCTTTTTCCATCCAAGACAAAGCTGCTTCCATCAGTGTACCAGATTTCCTCAGGATTGGTCAGAAGATCTTCTGACAATCCTTCTCGGGGTTTTGTCCAGTGGTCCAAGGTTTCTAGACAAGAGTGAAAGGGGAGAGAGCCCTCGGGGGTAGGCAGGAGGGTGGCTGGGTTAAGAACCTTACAAGGGAATATAGTGAGGCCTGGATTTTCCATTAGTGCTACCTGATATCTGAGGATTCTTTGGTCATACATCCATAAATGGCCTCTCCCATTTAGGAGATTGTTTTACTTGGTGCGTAGTAAAAAGAGTTAGTTTGCCCCCAAAGAAGAGTTTTAAAGCATCTTCTATCATGATTGCAATAGCTGCAAGATTTCGAAGGCAGGGGGGCCAGCCTTGGGCAGTTGGATTGAGCCTCTTGGATAAGTAAGCTACAGGCTGGGGCTCAGACCCCAGCCTTTGAGTTAACACTCTCAAGGCTATTCCCTCTCTTTCATGGACATAAAGTTGGAATGCTTTTTCTGGGTCTGGCAACCTCAAGGCAGGTGCCTGAGTTAAGGTCTGTTTTAGTATAGCCTCTGCCTTCTTTTGAGGAGTTCCCCATATCAGTGGGATTGAATCATCCCATCCCTTTAAGCTTTCATATAAGGGCTGGGCAATTAGACCATAGTTGGGTATTCAGATTCTGCAATACCCAGTTAGCCCCAGGAAAGCTCGCAATCGTTTTCGAGTCGTAGGGGAGGGCTACTGGAGGATTCCTTGTACCCAATCAGAGGACAGCCTCCTAGACCCATGTGTAATCTGAACTCCCAGGTAAGTGACTTTTGTCTTGACCATCTGTGCCTTAGCAAGGGAGACTTTATATCCCCTATCTGCCAAAAAGTTTAGAACCTGAATTGCCTGTTGTTGTGCATTTTTCTCATCTGTAGAGCAGATCAGTAGGTCATCTACATACCTCGGCGCGTCACAGCTCTTGGGTCTTGGACAGACCATGTTATAGGTCTTAGACAAATCAGTGTTACAGCTCTATTTTATTTAGGAGATAGCAGGAGAATCCGTCCTCGAAGCCTGAGGGCATGCCCAACCAAAGACACAAAGAGAAGAGAGTGGCGAGCCCGCAAGCACGAGGGTGGGGGGTGGGGGGGGTAGGGGGCTGGGGGTGGGGGGGGCACGCACGAGCAAGCGCCCTTTGGCTCCTCTTTTTATATGTTTTTCCTTCCCCCGGCCTGCCTGCGGGCCTGCCCTATGCAAACTGGACTAGCCAGGAGTGCTGTTTGTTCTACCTGAAGTTCTCACTCAGGTCCTCGGACCTTCCTTTGACCTTCCTTTGTTCTATTTTCGCGGGCTTTTCCCTTCCTTGTCTTTTAGCCACCGCCATTTTGGACTCCTGTTTCCTATTCTAACTACCTAACAGTTATAATAAAAAGTTTTAGTTTAAAATACTATTCTTAAAACCATTTTAAGAGTAGCAAATTGAAGGGCCTCTCTTAACACAGAGAATGGAAGCTACCAAATACTTTCCAGTTACAGCTTCTGCTTATGTTATGATTATATTGACAATGCAAGATTGAATGATTATTTCCTGAATCCTAGAATATCAGATTTGAAAGGATCTAAAAAACATATATTTTTCAACTGAGATGGCATTGAGATGCCATTTTGCTGCAATCAATTGTGATGTATGTTAAAATCATTCTTCATTCATGACAAATAACTACTACTAGCAATAGTTAAAATACAGAAGGTTATTAAAGATATATTTGAAATCAAGCAGAACCCTGAGAAGACTTTCCAGGGACAGACCCTGGAATCCTCTCCCCCACTCTTGTTTATAGAAAAGTTTTAGCTTTCTCCAAATTTCAAAGAGCAGATTTAATCAGAGCAGTGAGAAAAATGCAGAAACAAAGGAAACCAGTCAAGCAGGACAAAATAATCATTTAGCCACAAGACAAAGTCAAGAGCCTTTAGTTCCTCCTCGAGGGCTATAGATAATATCCCAAGCCATATCCTTGAGTTGTCTTGCAGATACTAAAATTCACACCAGGTGGAAGAAGTTAACTGCTGACCCCCAGCACATAGAATCCAGATTGGTTGGAACCAGAAAGATGATAATGTTGACTCTCAAATACCACCCTGTTACCTCACCACCAATCAATCAGAAGGATGTCCACAAACTGATCAGGCTCCCTGAGACCCTCACCTTGCCTTTAAAAACCCTTCTCATCAGGGAGTTTGGGTCTTTTGAGCATGAGCTGCCTCTTCTCTTTGCTTGACCCCACACTGGGCACCTTGCAAAATACCCTGCACTTCCCTTCACCACAACTTGGTGTCAAGGAATGACTTTACTGTGCACCAGTGAGGGGACCCAAATTCGGTTCTGCGATATATTAATTATTTACATTGTCTTCCCTATTATATCTTCACTTTCACTTACGTGCATTCTGGGTGGGTGTGTGGGTGTGTGTGTTGGTGAGAGGAGTTACAGCTAGTTTGAAAACAATTTGCATAATCCTGGGTACACCATGACTATTTGTTTCAAATATGAACATCATCCATTGGAAAAAAAGATTGCATACCATTCCTTAAAGAGCATGTAGTCCGACTCCCTTTTATCAGAACTTGAAATGCAGAGAGTAACTTACCTAGTTGCATATCTAATTAACCAAAGCTTCCTTGATTCCAGTACAGTGCTTTGCATTTCAATAAATGACTTTATTTTCAACAACCAGTGTAAGAAATGGCTGTCTGAGGAAGCCTTACAAATAAATGTGAAAAGAAGAGAAGCGAAAGGCAAAGGAGAAAAGGAAAGATATACCCATTTGAATACAGAGTTCCAAAGAATAGCAAGGAGAGATAAGAAAGCCTTTCTCAGTGATCAGTGCAAAGAAATAGAGGGAAATAATAGAATGGGAAAGACTAGACATCTCTTCAAGAAAATTAGAGATACCAAGGGAACATTTCATGCAGAGATGGGCTCAATAAAGGACAGAAATGGTATGGACCTAACAGAAGCAGAAGATATTAAGAAGAGGTGGCAAGAATACACAGAAGAACTATACAAAAATATCTTCATGACCCAGATAATCACAATGGTGTGACCACTCACCTAGAGCCAGACATCCTGGAATGAGAAGTCAACTGGGCCTTAGGAAGCATCACTACGAACAAAGCTAGTGGAGGTGATGGAATTCCAGCTGAGATATTTCAAATCCTAAAAGATGATGCTGTGAAACTGCTGCACTCAATATGCCAGCAAATTTGGAAAACTCAGCAGAGGCCACAGGACTGGAAAAGGTCAGTTTTCATTCTAATCCCAAAGAAAGGCAATGCCAAAGAATGCTCAAACTACCGTGCAATTGCACTCATCTCACATGCTAGCAAAATAATGTTCATTATTTTCCAAGCCAGGCTTCAATAGTATGTGAATTGTGAGCTTTCAGATGTTCAAGTTGGATTTAGAAAAGGCAGAGGAACCAGAGATCAAATTGCCAACATCTGTTGGATCATCGAAACAGCAAGAAGTTCCAGAAAAACATCTATCTCTGCTTTATTGACTATGCCAAATCCTTTAACTGTGTGGATCACAACAAACTGTGGAAAATTCTGAAAGGAATGGGAATACCAGAACACCTGACCTGCCTCCTGAGAAATCTGTATGCAGGTCAAGAAGTAACAGTTAGAAGTGGACATGGAACAGACAGGTTCCAAATTGAGAAAGGAGTACATCAAGGCTGTATATTGTCACCCTGTTTATTTACCTTATATGCAGAGTAATCATGAGAAATGCTTGGCTGGATGAAGCACAAGCTGGAATAAAGACTGGCTGGAGAAATATCAATAGCCTCAGATATGCAGATGACACCACCCTTATGGCAGAAAGCAAAGAAGAACTAAAGAGCCTCTTGATGAAAGTGAAAGAGGAGAGTCAAAAAGTTGGCTTAAAGCTCAACATTCGGAAAACTAAGACCATGGCATCCAGTCCC
Source organism: Giraffa tippelskirchi (assembly GCF_054371585.1). Taxonomy (NCBI): domain Eukaryota; kingdom Metazoa; phylum Chordata; class Mammalia; order Artiodactyla; family Giraffidae; genus Giraffa; species Giraffa tippelskirchi. The sequence goes on along the minus strand of NC_137278.1, from coordinate 108,640,744 downwards.
ATCACTTCATGGCAAATAGATGGAGAAACAGTGGAAACAGTGAGAGACTTTATTTTCTTGGGCTCCAAAATCACTGCAGATGGTGACTGCAGCCATAAAATTAAAAGACGCTTGCTTCTTGGAAGAAAACCTATGACAAACCTAGACAGCACATTAAAAAGCAGAGACATTACTTTACTGACAAAGGTCTGTCTAGGCACGGCTATGGTTTTTCCAGTAGTCATGTATGGATATGGATGTGAGAGTTGAACTATAAAGAGCTGAGTGCTGAAGAATTGATGCTTTTGAACTGTGGTGTTGGAAAAGACTCTTGAGAGTCCCTTGGACTGCAAGGAGATCCAACCAGTCAATCCTAAAGGAGATCAGTCCTGAATAATCATTGGAAGGACTGATTTTGAAGCTGAAACTTTAATACTGTGGCCACCTGATAGGAAGAACTGACTCATTGAAAAAGACCCTGATGCTGGAGGCAGGAGGAGAAGGGGACAGTAGAGGATGAGATGGTTGGATGGCATCACTGACTCAATGGACATGAGTTCGTATAAACTTCGGGAGTTGGTGATGGACAGGAAAGCCTGGCGTGCTGCAGTCCATGGGGTTGCAGAGTTAGACACGGCTGAGTGACTGACTGAACTGAATTTATCTAGTCACATATCTAATTAACCTAAGCTTCCTTGATTCCAGTACAGTGCTTTCCATTTCAATAAATGACTTTATTGTCAACAGCCAGTGTAAGAAAGTGGGGTTGAGGCAGAAGAGGACTAGACAAGGCAATTCATCATCTACATCTAATCTTTAGTCTCAGTTCCCAAAGTCAAGGAAAAGCCAAAGAGCCCAGATGGTATATTTTGCATCTTATCTATGCTCTGGGAACATTCTTTTTGAACTCTTGTTGTTGTTGTTTTGTCGTGTGTCCTACACTTTGTGACCCCATGGACTGTAGCCCACCAGGCTCCTCTGTCCATGGCATTTCCCAGGCAATAATACTGGAGTGGGTTGCCATTTTCTTCTCCAAGGGATCTTCCTCTGGACCCAGGGATCAAACCCATGTCTGCAGCTTGGCAGGCTGATTTCTTACTGCTGAGCCACCAGGATAGCCCATAGATTTTGAAATCTATATGACTGAAACTCAGAATAAGAAATACAGTTTAAATCACAACACAGGCCATAGGCACCCTCCTCCATAACTGAAACAAAAGTTTCAGAATCTTTGCCCTTTTTATATACACACTCTGATCTTTTATTTTAGATTCCATTCTAGCCTATCATTAAAAAGTAAAATAGACTTTTGAGTCAGTTCAAAAACCCCTGCTCTAGAAAATAGAAGACAGGCTTCAATCTGCTCACAAACTCCAAAATTACTAGCTTTGCTGAAATTGTGTCATTCACAATTTTTTCAGAATACGAAACTTCCCTCATATTTATCTGAACCACAACTACAATCTCTCAGACTTCAGAACAGAACCTATAGAATCTTTTCCTCATTGGAACACCACTTCATTATAATATCTCACAGATTCTAAGACTCATTGTTTTTCACATTTTAACATCTCCTAGTTTAAGATGCATCTTTAAAAAATCAGTGGCATGGCACAGATTAATTGGCAGTTTCTTTTCTTTCTTGGATAACATGAAATAATGGTGAGTCTTAAATTCCATGATCTTTTAGAGTTTGTATGAAATATTTTAGTAATAAGGATTATACAGGCCAAACTCTTCTGCTTATTCATTTCAAAGTATTCAGCTGATCAGAATGTTTTTTCACCTCTTAAGAAAACGTAATCAGATGAGAATCCCGTAAGGAAAAAACTTAGTTCTGGGTTAGAAGGAAAAATCAGTTACAAACTGAGTTTACTTATTAGTGAAAGCTTTTTCATGTGACTTCATTGTTAACAGAATTTGACCATGATCTTTCTGCTTTTCTACCTGCCTTATTTTTGTATTGTTACTGTCTCTTGGTCACTGACACTACTCTTCCTCTCATTACCAGGTTAAGGGGCGAGTTCCTTGGATGCTGGTTAAAAGGGAAGGCAAAAGGTTATGTCCAAAAGTTATTGTACCTGAAAAAAAAAATCAAGAATTAGGCTTTATTTTAAAAATGGAATGAATCGTCAAATTTCTGTGTATCTGTTTAAATAGTCACCAACCTAACACATTGTAAAACTTAATGACTGTAAAACTGGAACGAAGGATCCTGAACAGAACTAGGAACCGAAATAACTTTGCTAAGCTATTTTCATCTCAGCATGAAAGAAATGCACCATCCTCTCCTCAAAAATAAAAATCTCGAATGAAGAAAACAGTACATTAAATGCCACAACTGATGCGCTACTAGAAACAGGAAGAAGTAGTTACTGCTTTCCAAGGCAGACACCACGATGCTTTCTGCTTCGTTTGCTTGGCGAAAACTTTAGGCAAGCCCCAGGCTGGGGAGGTGGGGGGGACCCCGAGTACTACCGGGAGCTCTACGGGACAGTCTCCTGAGTGTAGGCAGGGCCCTGCACGACCGGTCCCAAAGGCGTCGCCTTCACAGGCGCGGGGCGGGCGGGCGGCTTCGCCTCCCGAGCCCGCCCCAGGCTGTGCAGAGGCGTTTTCGGCCGCGATAAGACTCCACCAGAACCAGGTGTTGACAGTTAGTCCCGCGCGGCCGACGCCCGCCAAGCTGGAGAGGCTTCTCGGTCCCCGCCTCCGCGCGCCGTCACGTGACGGGAAGGGGGCATGGCCCCAGCCCGCTCGCAGGGGGCGGGGCCGGGCGGGGCCGGGGGCGGGGCCTCGAGTGTGAAGGAGCTCGGCGGCTCCGGATGCCCAGAGAGGCGGCGGCGCGGCCGATGACCGCATCAGGCCGCGACTCGTTCCCCGGCGGGCGGCGGTGGTAGCGGCAGCCCCAGCGGCTGCAGCGATAGCTGTCGCCGGCGCGGTAGGCGCTGCCGGGAGCCCGCAGACAGAGGGAGGTGCGGCCGGCAGGCGGTGGGGCCGGCGTTCCCGCCCTCTTCGCGGGCCGAGCGGGCACTGCCTCCTCGGCCGCGAGGCAGCGCCCTTGGGCTGGGCTCGTGCCCCAGCTGCCGCCGGCGACTGCGGCTGAGAGAAGTTGGGGTCCGACCGGCCGCCCGCGCCCCGCCTCCCCGGGGGCTCCGCACCGGTGAGTGTAGCGCGGGTCTCTGTCCGCACCGACGGGCGGCAGCACGCCTGCCTCCCACGTTCTGCACTCGGGCCGGCGGGGGCTGCGGGCGCCTCGCGCCAGGGAGGTGTCCTTTGGCCCCTTTGGCCCCTCTTTAAGTGGGACGTTCCGAAGGCTGGAGAGGATGGAATGTCTTGGGGCCCACGGTGAGTGCGTATGCAGCCTCACAAAGCCGCAGCAGGGGCAGGGGCCGGTACCGTCTTTTGGACGGCCCCGGAGTCGGCCCCCGCCCGAAGTTTGCTTGGGCGGACGGCGGGGTCTCGCCGGAGGCCCTGGCGCCGGGGAGGGGGCGCTTTGTCACTTGGTGCATTTCAGGCGCGGCTCCCGTTTTCCTGTGACAGCCCCGGAGGCGGGCTGTGGCGCGCACCGCAGACCGCGCCCGCCCTGGGAGAGCCGAGCGCCTCGCTGTTGTTCCTCTAAACCTCAGTTCCTGTGGCCTTCTTGAAGCGCAGGAGGAAGGCGAAGCCTTTGCTGTACTTTTACATTTAGTCTTTGTGTCTGAGCCCTTACTGGAGAATGGACTCGGGTTCCGAGAAGCTTTACAAAGAGCGTGCCTTTGGTTCATTGAGCCATCCACTCAAGACAGGCCCAGGCGAAGCAACAGCATATGCACATTTTCCATTCACAAAAGTCATTCTCCACTTTATGAGAGACATCTGCGATTGGGGAACATACCTAATTTAATTTTCTCTAAATATTTCCTGAAACAATAGGTAACCTACTTAAATAGATGGAGAAATTTACCCGACTGATGTTATATGCATATTTACTTTAAATAATTTAATGAAGATTTTGTCTTTCTGATGCTGGAAGATGTAAATGACTTCTAAGTAGTATTACATTGCACTGTGTATGGTAGAGTTATTCGTTTTTAATTAACTTTCTCTGAAACTTAGCTTCAAATTAGAGCCACTGTAGACCTTTTCAAAAATAATTATTTAAAAGTGTTTTTTTTTTTTTTTTGGCCTCCCTTATGATTCCAAGGATGTGAATTCTTTGTTAGGTTTCGTTCTTCCATCTCATCCAGTGGTATCTAAACTTGATCATGCGGAGAGACTAGGGTGAATTTCTGTGCTTGCTCGAACCTGTTTTGCATTGACAATTTTAAGATCATGCTGGCTTTATGAAGCAGGTTGGAGAAGGAAGAGTGTCCTGTATTACAGCTAATTTAAAATGTTACCTCCCACCTTTTTTTTTCTTTTTTCATTACTAACTATGTGAAATGACTGCAATATGCCTGTTCAAAGTAATGGAAAAGGGAATAAATGAAACATAAGAACTACTTTTTAGGTCTTTAATTATGGAGTTAAGTTGTTGTGTTCAAATTCCATGTGAACTGTTTGAGCTACAATACATTGTACACAGGTGCTTAGAAGGGCCTGTTTAATTAAACACGGTCATGGTTTATTTCTCTTTCATTGAATCATAATGTTTGTTGTAGTTGTGATCTGTGAAAAGGTACTGCTACATATTTTTTTTTTTTTCAGTTAGAATATTATGACCTTTTAGAGGCAATCAAATGTTTCTTACAAAGTATTTATGGTACCTATAAATGTGGTAATATCTAGTTTTTAGGTTTCTTTTGAGTTGAAAAAGCCATAAAAGATAGTTAGGAAACAAATAATAGAGCTCTGTGTAATGGAATTATGCTTTAGTTTTGATTTAAGAAAAAAGTGGTAAAGTTATGAATTTACAAAGCTTGCATTATAAAAAGATCTCTCTTTTTAAGGAATTAATTGCATAATTTCTCTAATGAGTGTCCTTAGTACATTTAAACTTGGTTTACAAATAATCCTTCAAGAGCAGATTATTTGAATTGAAGTATGAAATGACAAAATAAAGAAGTGATACTTAGAGTTTTCTATTATTTTGGAAAATCCTTATCCTAATAATACTTGAAGTATTGTGTTTTAATATTTACATCATAATATCCAAAGCTGAAAACTTTTATAGCAATGATCTTGGAGCACTGAGGAATTAAAAAGGTCCTATTTTATGAATATGACCTGCAAATAATACATAAATGCCAACTTGAATTAAGTCTCTGAGTACTTCATTAATGAAGGTGGCTGCGTGCAGGGAAATTGAAGTAGAGTTTCCTTGTGGTTGGAACACAGAAAGAGCTATCTGGACTAATGTGTGAAGATTTCATGTCAATATTTTCTTTTGGAAACCTCTGAAAGACTTAAGATCTATCCTTCCTTCCAGCTTGGTCCTCACCCCCTCATATATCCTCTCAAAGGCATGAAATTGAAGGTCTCATCTGGAACACTTGATAGAAGGATTTTTCCTTCCTGAAGAATGTTACCAAGTTTGTAAGGAGAGAGTTTTCTTCAGAGACCTTGTAGGAAAGAGTTCTTGTCCTGAAACAACATACTCTTCTACCCTTTGTTAATTTTTGTTGTTAAAGCTGGAAACAATGTAAACTCTCCATGATAGCAAGAACCATTGAAGTTCCAAATGCTTAAGAGTTATTGAATGAAAAAATGTGGTTCCAGATACATGATTGGAAAACAAAGAGGAGTAGGTGGTAATATAATCTAGATTAGATACAAGGAAGGAGGTGACAAAAATGATGTGTCTAAGAAGGGAGGCAACTCATTTCATCTGGGGAACTTTCTTGGAAGAGATGATTTCTTCATTTAAGTCTTGACTGAAGGCGGTGTGTCTGATGATAAGCAGATGTTCTAAGGGGTAGACAGCTTGAGCCAAAACATTTAAATTGGACTGGGTAGTCATGCCAGATTAAACACAGTAAGTCTTTTTGGTAACATGAAGAATTTTTGTTTTTCCCTTCTAACTGTTACCTCTCCTCGATAAAAAGTGTTGACATACTTTATAAGAGCTGAAATTTAGAGTACTTGAGTTTTGGAAGTGACAATGGTAAAGTGAAAGCAGGAACATTGATCTGGAGGTTGGAAAACTTGATGGGATTTCTGGCTGCATTTTATACAAGAAATCAGGGGCTTCCTTGATACCTCAGTTGGTAAAAAATCCGCTTGCAAAGCAGGAGACCAGGGTTCAATTCCTGGATTGGAAAGATCCGCTGGAGAAGGGATAGACTACCTACTCCAGTATTCTTGGGCTTCCGTTATGGCTCAGCTGGTAAAGAATCTGCCTGCAATGCGGGAGACCTAGGTTCAATCCCTGGGTTGGGAAGATCCCCTGGAGAAGGGAAAGGCTACCCACTCCAGTATTCTGGTTTGGAGAATTCCATGGACTATACAGTCCATGGGGTTGTAAAGGATCAGAGACTATTGAGCAACTTTCACTTTATATAAGAAAGATAGGTAAACCACTGGGCCTTAGCTTTCTCATTTGTAAAAGGAGAAGAATAATCCTTATCCACATGGTTATTGGGGAAAAGAGATTACAAAACATGTCAAAGTGCCTATTTCAATATTTTTCCCCCCAAATTTGAAACTTTTTATTTTGTATCGGGATTTAACTGACAAACAATGTCATGGTAGTTTCAGATGAACAGCAAAGGGACTCAGCTATGTGTATACATATATCCATTCTCCCTGAAACTCCCCCGAAAGTGCCTATTTCAGTACTAACACATAGGAGAAATCAAACGTTAAATTACTTAAAACATTTCTTTGTCATTAGAGCTTTAAAAAATATTTTGATGTATTTATCACAGACTTTGATATTTATTTATCTTTGCATTGACCCATTGTGTTACCTTTAAATTTACCGGTATCTAAATTCTAGATACTTAATTTTCTTTCAGTCAAGCATAATGTTTTCTGATAGAAATGAGGCTTCATTGTGTTACTTCTTAATGTTACAAACCACAGGGAATGTTAGATACTTCAAATTTGTAAAGCTTTAAGGGATTATGTGTTACTGAAAAATCTGAGCCTTTAGGCTTTTTTTCTTTATAGAATTTGTTTTTGAAGAAATTGTGCTTGCCTGTCATGCAATCTGTCTATTCACTGTTGTGAAAAAAAAAAAAGTACATTTTCCTGCTATTACAAAAAAAAAATTACTGCAAATATCATCTGTATGTTTTTAGTGATTTGAGTGACTGTAAACCATGAAGAGTGTCTATCTGCTGTGTTTTAGTTTAGAATTCAATATTTTGTGAGCAGTCTTATAGACTTCTGCATCATTTCTTATCTAAGCTTTTTGCTCTAGTAGCTGTGTATTCTTTCATGAATCTCAAAATTTCATTATACTTTGTGAACTCTTTGCAGTGTTTAAATTCATAAAGCAGGCTGTCCTTTGTATAATATTTGAAAGGGAATTGTATTATGAAAAGACCAAAAAGAGTCTTGAATCTCAAACAATAAGCCAGTTACCTACCATCTTCCATATTCACAAAGGACTGGGAAAAAAAAAAAGAGGCAACAGTTTTTGAACTTGAAGACTTTTCAAATAAAAAGGACACTTTTTAATTCAGGATTGTTAAAAACATGTTAGATTCAGAGGGAGATTGATAGCTCCTGAAGGCGTCTTATGAGGAGTGGTTGGCGTTAATAATAATGGTAACTAATATGTGCTGAGTACTAACTGTGTATCAGGTACTTGACATATGTACTTGACTGTGATCCCCTCCTCCCCAAATCAGGTTATTTTCTTGTCCCTTTTTAAACCTCAATCACTGAGAGATTAAGCAGTAGGCTGGAGAGCCAGGAGTTGAACTAACCCTGAGTCACAGAGAGGGTAAGTAGCAGTTGGTGGAACTTGCCAGAAGGGTTTTGAATTTGAGGTTTACCCTGACTTCTCACATCAGAGCCTGACCTTTTAGCCATCACATTACACTGCCTTGTGTGGTTTATTGCCAGTTGGTCCTCGTGTCAGGTCTTGACCTTTATGATCTTTCTCAGTCTATTTTGACTTTGTGATTTGATGAAAATACAGTTTGTAATAAGATTACCTCGATTTGCTTCATTTCATGTGTATTTGGCTGACATCCTTTATTTTATGTGGAGTAAAGCAAATAATGCATTATTGTTCATTCAGTTGCCATTTTCTCACTAGGAAATTGCAGACTAAACTGGAATTGTATTTTAAGGTGATTTTTTACAATTTTAAAAATTCATACTTTTTTTTTAAAGAGTAAAACTAATGCACAGAATTGGTATGAATGGGTTATTATGAGTGATATTTAATGTTTTTATGAGTGATATTTAATCGTACAAATCTGTATAATTAAAATCTATCCTTTTGAAATGTCCACTGTTAAAATAACTTTGTTGGCTGCCAGATGCCACTATTAGCAGGAGAAACAATAGAGTGGGAAAGACTAGAGATCTCTTCAAGAAACTTAGAGATACCAAGGGAACATTTCATGCAAGGATGGCACAATAAAGGACAGAAACGGTATGGACCTGACAGAAGCAGAAGATACTAAGAAAAGGTGGCAAGAATACACAGAAGAACTATGCAAAACAGATCTTTACGACCCAGATGACCACGATGGTGTGATCATTCACCAGAGCCAGACATCCTGGAGTCTGAAGTCAAGTGGGCCATAGGAAGCATCACTATGAACAAAGCTAGTGGAAGTGATGGAATTCCAGCTGAGATATTTCAAATCCTAAAAGATGATGCTGTGAAAGTGCTGCACTCAATATGCCAGCAAATTTGGAAAACTCAGCAATGGCCACAGGACTGGAACAGGTCAGTTTTCATCCCAACCCCAAAGAAAGGCAATGCCAAAGAATGCTCAAACTACCACACAATTGCACTCATCTTACATGCTGGCAAAATAATGCTCAAAATTCTCCAAAGCAGGCTTCAATATTACGTGAACTGAGAACTTCCAGATGTTGAAGCTCCATTTAGAAAAGGCAGAGGAACCCGAGGTTAAATTGCCAACATCTGTTGGATCATTGAAAAAGCCAAGAGAATTCCAAAAAAACATCTGCTTTATTGACTATGCCAAAGCCTTTGACTGTGTGGATCACAGCAAACTGTGGAAAATTCTTCAAGAGATGGGAATACCAGACTACCTTACCTGCCTTCTGAGAAATCTGTATGCAGGTCAAGAAGCAACAGTTAGAACCAGACATGGAATAATGGACTGGTTCCAAATTGACAAAGGCGTACGTTAAGGCTGTATATTGTCACCCTGCTTATTTAACTTATATGCAGAGTACATCATGCAAAATGCTGGGCTGGATGAAGCACAAGCTGGAATCAAGATTGGTAGGAAAAATATCAAAAATTTCAGATATGCAGATGACACCATCCTTACGGCAGAAAGCAAAGAGGAACTGAAGAGCCTCTTGATGAAAGTGAAAGAGGAGAGTGAAAAAGTTGGCTTAAAACTCAACATTCAGAAAACTAAGATCATGGCATCTGGTCCCATCACTTCATGGAAAATAGATGGGGAAACAGTGGAAACACAGACTTTATTTTGGGGGTCTCCAAAATCACTGCAGATGGTGACTGCAGCCATGAGATTAAAAGACGCTTGCTCTTTGGAAGAAAAACTATGACCAACCTAGACAGCATGTTAAAAAGCAGAGACATTACTTTGCTGGCAAAGGTTATCTTGTCAAAGCTATGGTATTTCCAGTAGTCATGTATGGATGTGAGAATTGGACCATAAAGAAAGCTGAGTGCTGAAGAATTGATGCTTTTGAACTGTGTTGTTGTGGGGAAGACTCTTGAGAGTCCCTTGGACTGCAAGGAGATCAAACCAATCAGCCCTAAAGGAAATCAGTCCTGAATATTCATTGAAAGGACTGATGCTGAAGCTGAAACTCCATTCCTTTGGTCACCTGATGGGAAGAACTGACTCTTTTGAAAAGACCCTGATGCTGGGAAAGATTAAAAGCGGGAGGAGAAGGGGACGACACAGGATGAGATGGTTGGATGGCATCACCGACTTAATAGACATGTGTTTGAGCTGGCTTCAGGAGTTGGTGATGGACAGGGAGCCCTGGCATGCTGGAGTCCATGGGTCGCAAAGAGTCGGACATGACTGAGCGACTGAACTGAACTGAGTTTATCAGATTACATAGCTTTTTACAAAGAAGGCTAATACTCCAGTGAAAATTATGAAGTATGTGTAAGTGCATTTTGATGGGGTGAGGGTATGGTATTTGATTGATACAAAAGTCACTGTGATTTCTGACCATGAATTTTAAATTATTATTAGGCTCAACCACATTTTTTAATCAAAATAGGAACCATTACAATCAACACATTTTTGCCAATGAGAAATAAGTTTATTCCAGTAGCATAAAAATCCATGCTTTGGGATTTATTGAACACTCTGAAAGCTTTTTCTGCCTCCTGCTGGTTGTGGAAGCATTTTGCCTGCAAAGAGTTGTCATTTGGCGAGAAGTCAGGTGAACATGGTAGATGAGGCAAAACTTGGTAGCCCAATTCATTCAACTTTTGAAGCGTTAGTTGTGCAACATGCAATCGGGATTTGTCTTGGAGAAGAATTGGGCACATTCTGTTGACCAATGCAGGCTGCAGGCATTTCAGTTTTCGATTCATCTCATTGATTTGCTGACCATGCTTCTCAGATGTAGTGGTTTCTCTGGGATTCAGAAAGCCGTATCAGATGGGCAGCAGACCACCCAACAGTGAACCATGGCCTTTTTTTGGTGCAGGCTTGACTTTGGGAAGTGCTTTGGAGCTTCATCTCAGTCCAACCACTGAGCTGGTCATTTCCGGTTTTATGCAGTCCGCTTTTCGTCGCATGTCACAATCCAGTCGAGAAATGGTGTGTTGTTGTTGCATAGAATAAGAGAAGGCAACATTTCAAAATGGTGATGTTTTTGATTTTTGGTCAGCTCACGAGGCACCCACTTATCGAGCTCTTTTACCTTTCCAGTTTGCTTCAAATGACTAATGACCATAGAATGGTCGATGTTGAGTTCTTTGGCAATTTCGCGTAAGAGGGTCAGTTTCGATGACGACCATAAACTGGTTGTTGTCAACTTCCGATGGCTAGCCACTCTGCTCATCTTAAAGGCTCTCTTTTGCAAAACTTCTTGAACAACCACTGCACTGTATGTTAGCAGTTCCTGGGCCAAATGCATTGTTGATGTTGTGAGTTGTCTCTGCTGCTTTATGACCCATTTTGACCTCAAATAAAAAATTGGTTGAATTTGGTTTTTGTCTAACATCATTTCTAAAGTCTAAAATAAATATAAAATAAACAGCAGGTAATAAGTCATCAGCCAGAAAACATAAAGTGAGAAATTTGAATTAAAACAATATATAACTTAGCCATATTTATTTGAGAACGTATTCCAGTATCAAACAGCAGAGTTCAACAATGCAAAAGTGCAATTACTTTTGCACCAACCTAATAGGTTTGGGGAGACATAGTCCAGTTGAAGTAACACTTTTGTATGTTATTCATTCGTGGTACAAAATATGTTATTTTTTTGGATGAGTAATGAGGTGAGGGGACTTCCCTGGTGGTCCAGTGGCTGAGACTCCTCGCTTCCAGTGCAGGGGGCCCTGGTTCAATCCCTGATCGGGGAACAGGATCCCGCATACCCCCGCTGGGAGTTCTCATGCTGCAGCTGAAGATCCCATATGCTGCAAATGAGACCTGGAGCAGCCAAATAAATAAATATTTATTTTTTTAAAAAAGAATGATGAGGTGGGATTCCTTGGACATGAAGACACAGGTACACTGTTCAAGTGGAGAGTAGGGTGAGGCACTTCTGAGGATGAGTTTTGCTTACTGTATAATTTTGCCTATTGTTTTGACTATAATAACATTGATCAGCAATCCAGAAGCAGAGAAAAACAGTGCTGTGCATCATAGTGGGGGTTTGTAATAGTTCCCTAGGCTGTTTTGCAAGGTGTGAATGCTTTATAAATATTAATGATCATGAAAGGACTTTCTTGCTCCCTAATATTTTAGCAATCTAGAGAGGCAGACTAGCACAGGCTCTGGAGCCAGACTGCTTCATTCAGAACCTCCACAGCGTGTAACTAGCTTATTGCCTTGTCCTGACCTTCTGTGATATGAGAGTGCTGCAGGCAAAGACAATAGTGTCTTCAGGCAAAGCAAGACCTGGAGATGCACCCTGTGAGTTTCCTGTTTCTTAAGTGGTATGAAAGAGATCTGGAAGTTGTCACATAATCCAAGTGCAGGAAATAGAAGTTAGCAGAGTGAGAGCCAGCCCGCGTGTCCTGTGGGGACTGTTGTGAGCGGAAGAACCAGCTAGATCCTAGAGGCTGTGGGAGGGCGGCTATGGCCAAGTCAGCTCAGCGCTCCCCAGAGTTTGTGCTCTAGCTTTAGTTCAGTTAGCACTGGGAAGTGGCTGCCCCGCCAGTCTCGTCATCCTCTCCTCTGCCCCCCCCCTTGGTGCAACCGGATGACTGGTTTTCACCAGGGGAACATCACTGGAAAGAATGTGCTGTCACTTCTGAATGGAGGTGGGAGAAAAGCAGCTGTCTTTCTCTACCTTCTCTTTTCCAATCCAAGGGTCAGATGCCCAGGATAAAACCCGAGATTAAGAAGATCTCAAGCCCCTGGATTACCATGTGGAAGAAAGCTGTGCCCCAAAGAGCAGCACTCATGATGAACTGTGTAGTTTTAGTGAGACATTTTGAGGTTTGTTCTTAAGCAGCTAGTGTGGCCTTAACGCTAAGCATGGGCTGCTTGGAAGAGGTAGCTGAGGCCCTCAGAATGTCCATACCAGCAGGAGCTGAGGTGGGCCCAGTCGGGAGGTCCACTGGATGCTGTTGCAGCATCCTCATCAGTGTATGCCATTGTGACCCTATCAAACCTCAAAGGCTGATGAGGACCCAGAGGGCAGTCCATGGGGCCACACTCAGACCGATCATGACATTCCCTGTGCCCGCAGAAGCTTTCCTCTACATCCAGATACCATCATAAGAATAAGGAACACAACCTATAAACATTTTTCTATAAAAGCCTGAAGAATTCCTGTGGAACTGGGTTTCTCCAGCTTGGCTTTGTGGACATATTGGGCTGGATAACTCTCTGTGTGATGATGGCTATCCTGTACATTGTGGACTGTAGAACAGCATCCATATCGTCTACCTGTTAGATGGCAGTAGAACCTCCCATCAGTGTACCACCAGAGTGTCTCTAGATATTGCCAGATGTCCCCTGGGGGCAAATCACCCCAGTGGAGAACCGATACCTCAAAAACTGGAGTTAACCTGAAACAAATTATTTTAAATTGAAGCAAACTTACCTTTAATTAAAGGGATTTTTCTCCCCTTCAGAGATGGGTGGAGTTCATGGGGGAGGTTTGTTTATGAATATGTAACAGAGGAAACTATGTTGTTTTTATAGAATAGTTTCTATTGAATCTACACTTACATTTATCAGCTTAGACATTGTCTGGAGTTTCCACTTTTTCTTTCTTCCTTTCTTTTCTTTCTAGACTGGTAGCTATGGTTGTTACTGCCTAGCTAAACACATTTCCCTCACCTCTCCAGCCCCAGCTTTCGTGTCCATGTGTCCATCACTAAATGACAAAAACCATATACAGTTTTGCTAAGATTATGTAAATAATATGTAATGCTAGACCAGGTAATATGCTCAGATGATGACTTCTTTCCTACAGATTCTATTAAGCAGCTCTTAGGCCACTTGAAGAAGAATATCTTGATACCATTGTGGTCCTGTGAATTTTATTTTATCAGTTGCTTACAACCTAGCCATTGAGTTAAAAATAGTGGACATGACATCTTATTTTCTTGATGTTTCTAATTGCCTCCTTTTTGGGTATTGAATTCTTTTATCATAGTCTCCACTCTCTCCTCCCACCAACTCTACAGCATATTACCTGTTGTATTGTGACCCTATTTATGTGTCCTTGCCTGTAATTCGGCTTCAGTTTGAACTAGTTGCCTTTCAGGTCTCTTTTTGGAACTTCCTTTCACTGGCCTCTTGAATTGGGTCCATTCTGTTATAGATGTTCATTTTTTACTAAACTTTACTTGATCGTTTTTCTGGAGTGCATTGTCAACTAACTTCCAAAAAAGTGTGTTTGAGAGGCAAATTTTCTGAATCATTCTATGTATAAAAATGTCTTTACTCTGTTTTCATATTTAACTGATAGTTCAGGTACAATTCTGAAGGAAGTCAGTCCTGAATATTCATTGGAAGGACTGATGCTGAAGCTGAAGCTCCAATACTTTGGCCACCTGCTTCGAAGAACTGACTCATTGGAAAAGACCCTGTTGCTGGGAAAGATTGAAGGCAGGAGGAGAAGGGGATGACAGAGGATGAGATGGCTGGATGGCATCACCAATTCAATAGACATGAGTTTGAGCAAGCTCTGGGAGTTGGTGATGGACAGGGAGGCCTGGCGTGCTTTAATCCATGGGGTCGCAAAGAGTCTGACACGACTGAGCTACTGAACTGACTGACTGACTCTGATACAATATTGTAGGTTGCAAATAATTTTCCTTTGAAACTTTGAAAAGCAGTGCTTGGTTGTCTTCCAGCACTTGGTTCGAAGTCAGATGCCGTCTAATTCCCTGTCCTTTTAAGGTGATTTTTTCTTTATTCTGACTGAAAACTTTGAGGATATTCTCTATTTCATCTTTTTGCTGCAAACTCATAATGAGGAGTGCATGTTTTGGTTTGGTTATATTTGTTATAGGCACTCAGTTCCCCATGTTTGAATCAGATTGTTCAACTCTAAGAAATCCTCTTGTCTTTGATATTTTCTTCTCTTCGTTTTTTTGTTTGTTCTACAGTAGGCAGATGTTTTTTTGCTCGGACTGATCCTCATCTTATTTTTGCTTTCATATTTTGTGATTTCCTTAGCTCTGTGTTCAGGTGACCTTTTTTCCCCTGGTTTATTTGGCAGATTTTTTGAGGAGAGGGTAATCTGTGAATTTCCTTGTTCTCTTTTTCTGCCATTCTTTTCTGGTTTTATGTTTTAGTACTCTCTTTAGTCTCAGGATATGCAAAGTTATATATTTTTAAAAGGCATTTTGTGTTTCCTCAAATGTTTCCTTTTCCTGTCAGCTTTTGTGTTTGTTTTTGTCATCTTTTTTTTTTCATACTTAGTTCTCCTTATGTGCCTGGTTATGCTTAGTTGTCCCTTACTAATGTTTCAGAAAGAAGGACCAGCTTCCTGGTCTGGATGTTCCCCTCCCACTCTGTTCCTTGGGCTGGTTTCAGTATTAGGTTTTCTTCTTTGAATAGGAATTCTGGGCATGGCACTTCATGGACAGGACATTATTGGGTGGGGCCTGTCTATTGGCGAGTGTTGTGTTAAGAGGGAGGGGAGCCAGCCCATGGGCCCTCAAAATTCCAGGTTGTTGTTGTTCAGTTGCTCAGTCATGTCTGACTCTTTGCGACCCCATGGATTGAAGCACGCCAGGCCTCCCTGTCCTTCACCATCTCCCAGAGCCTGCTCAAACCCATGTCCATTGAGTCAGTGATGCCATCCAACCATCTCGTCCTCTGTCGTCCCCTTCTCCTCCTGCCCTCAGTCTTCCCCAGCATCAGGGTCTTTTCCACTGAGTTGGCTCTTTGCATCAGGTGGCCAAAATATTGGAGCTTCAACCTCAGCATCAGTCCCTCCAATGAATACTCAAGATTGATTTCCTTTAGGATTGACTAGTTTGATATCCTTGCAGTCCAAGGGACTCTCAAGAGTCTTCTCCAACACCACAGTTCAAAAGCATCAATTCTTTGGTCCTCAACCTTCCTTATGGTCCAACTCTCACATCCATACATGACTACTGGAAAAACCATAGCTTTGACTAGGTGGACCTTTGTCAGCAGAGTGATGTGTCTGCTTTTCAATACTCTGTCTAGGTTTGTCATAGCTTTTCTTCCAAGGAGCAAGTGTCTTTTAATTTCATGGTTGCAGTCACCATCTGCAGTGATTTTGGAGCCCAGGAAAATAAAGTCTGTCACTGTCTCCACTGTTTCCCCATCTATTTGCCATGAAGTGATGGGACCAGATTCCGTGATCTTCCTTTTTTTTTTTTTGATCTTCCTTTTTTGAATGTTGAGTTTTAAGACAGAGTTTTCACAGTCCTCTTTCACCTTCATCAAGAGGCTGTTCCGTTCCTCTTTGCTTTCTGCCATAAAGTTGGTGTCTTCTCCATATCTGAGGTAATTGATATTTCTCCCAGCAATCTTGATTCCAGCTTGTGCTTCATCCAGCCCAGCATTTCTCTGCATATAAGTTATGATGTACTCTGCATTTAGGTTAAATAAGCAGGGTGACAATATACAGGTGAGAAGCATTTATTACTCTGTGCCAGCATCCCCTAGATGGGTATTCACTTTCTTTAGAGAAAGGCTGACTGTCATTTTGCCAGGGAGTACATGCCAGGTGTTTAGGTGCTGCTTGGAGATGGGTGTTAGGAAATGGAGTTGTCCCTTATACAGGCAGTCAGGTAATACATAATTCTCCTATTTTTAGCCCCACTATTTATTCCCACCCTTTGCTGAACCATTTACTTTGCAATAATGCTTCTCTGGGATTCTGTCAGATAAATTGGTTCCCACCCTTTTATATTACTCTTATAGGATAGAATGAGGCTGTGGCTTTCTCTGCTTGTTATATCAAGCAATTTCATGTCTATTTTCATCTTTCATAATCTTGTTGACTTTTCTCTCTCTACCGCTCATCTCTACTTTCGGTGTGTGTCTTATTTTTAATTTTATTATAATTTAAAGGTTACTTTGGATTTACAGTTATTACAAAATATTGGCTCTATTCCCTGTGTTGCACAGTACATCCTTGAGCCCATCTTTCACCTGGTAGTATGTACTCCCATTCCCTGACCCCATATTGCCCCATCTCTGCTATTAATTTCTTTGCTCTTATTATTCTTTTTCTGTATGAACTGTTTTTATTTCAATGGGATATCTGGAATAACTGGAGGGAAAATGTATATTTAGTCCATCATCTTTTGTTGGAGCCCTTTCCTATCTTTTGTTGTTGTTGTTGTTAATACAGGTTTATTCATAAAAACTGTGATCTTGATACTATGTTAATATACGTTGATATTTCTTCACTATTGATTTTCTGCCAGTTGGTCCTAAAATTTGGATGTTTTTTGAATTCTTGTTTGCTTCTTAGTTTTTCTGTTTCCTGTCCTGTTGTCATCTGCCCCAACTTGTACATGTCATTATGATTCTCTTGCCACTTCTACTTTGTTCCTTGAAAACTGATTGAGACCATTAAATTGTGTGTAAAATAGTATCTTTTCTCTAGAGAATGATGTATCACCTGTAAGCCCATGACTCCTGTCACATTGTGATTATTCGTTATATACTTCTGTTTCTCAACTGTGTCAAGGCAGGTGAGGTGTTACTCTTTTTCATTTACTTCTCTGCCTTAATTGTGATATCTACTTTGGTTCCTTAGTTATTGACATTTTTCTCTATTACCTTTCTTTCTCTTCTTCCTAATTATTTTTGGTACTTTAAATGGTAAGCTTATCTTGCCTAGGTGGTTCACCAATGCCATAATTTTCGTCTCCTTCTATTATTTTATACTCAAAAAAACTTCCCAGTGCTGTTTAAATTCTGTATACTTTATTCTGGTTTTTATTTTCCAGTTTCCTTTCTCAAAGTTTTAGAGAAATTGACTGGTTATAGTTTATGGTAAGCAAATACATTTAAATGTCTCTGTTTCCCTCTCTTCCATGGTATTGCTGCACTTCTCTCTTACTTCTGTTCAGGCCTTCTCTCGTGAGACTTTGTCATCCTTCTTTTCCAGCCATGGTTTTGACTGCTGAGATGTCTTTTATGATTGGAGTTATAATTCTCTTGCAATCAGAAGTTTATTTAATCCAGATTTTTAAAATGCTGACTACCTTGAAATTGAAATCTGTCAGAAGGGTTGTGATTTGGAAGGCTTAAACGCCTGGATTTGGCCTGATTACGTAAGACCCTGTGGAACCTACACAGTACATGCTTATTTGAAATGTAAAGTAGCTTAGAAAAGAAATTGGCTCTTGTGTAGTTTCTGTATTTGCCTGCTCTAGGGGATATCAAAGTTGTAAATAGTCCCTAATGCAGTTGATATTTATTCACTGATTATTTTGTGAACTTTCTCCGTATTCTGTGAAACTCTTGGTTTTAGATCTAGAGGTTTGATTAGATCATGGTTATATGTCTCCTGGTCTACCTTTTTCAGGTATTCTAAACATTTTCCTTTTTAGATACTTGTCATAATCACTATCCTTCTTGTCTGGCTCATTATGGTATACTTTATTGCTTCTGTTATGTGTATAGTTTTGGTACTTCTTCTCACTGTTCCTAAAGTTTTAAAATAGAATCTTTAGCATTATATGGATAGTACCTTGTTTTTCAGTTTGGGAAATTGTAGGTTTATTATCTTTGTTTTGTCAAGAATTTCTGATTAGGGTGTAAGAATTTAAAAGTAATACTCTGTCAGTACTGAGGAAGAATTCCTGTGTGCAAACAGACTCATTTAAGAGGTTGATTGCTTAACATAATTAGTGTTTTAACTAGCAGAATCTTACTTGGTTTTCTTTGGTGGCTTCTACTTAATTTACTAGTAGTAATTAGCCTCTTCAGGTTTTTTTTTTTTTTTTTTTTTCCTTGTTGGTTATTCATTTTATTTTTTCTTTTTATAAATTTATTTATTTTAGTTGGGGGCTAATTACTTTACAATATTGTAATAGTTTTTGCCATACATTGACATGAATCAGCCATGGGTTTACATGTGTTCCCCTTCCTGGACCCCCCACCCACCTCCCTCCCCATCTCATCCCTCTGGATCATCCCATTGCCCCGGCCCTGAGCCCTTGTCACATGCATCGAACATGGAATGGTGTTCTGTTTCACATATGATAATATACATGTTTCAATGCTATTCTCCCAGAACGTCCCACCCTCACCTTCTCCCTCAGAGTCCATAAAATTGTTCCATGCATCTGTGTCTCTTATTCTGTCTCGCATATAGGGTTATCGTTACCATCTTTCAAATTCCATATATATGCATTAGTATACTGTATTGTTGTTTTTCTTTCTGGCTTACTTCACTCTGTATAATGGGCTCCAGTTTCATCCATCTCAGTAGAACCGATTCAAATGTATTTTTTTTAATGGCTGAGTAATATTCCATTGTGTATATGTACCACAGCTTCCTTATCCATTCGTCTGCTGATGGACATCTAGGTTGCTTCCATGTCCTGGCTATTGTAAACAGTGCTGCGATGAACATTGGGGTACACGCGTCTCTTTCAATTCTGGTTTCCTCGGTGTATATGCCCAGCAGTGGGATTGCTGGGTCATATGGCAGTTCTATTCCCAGTTTTTTAAGGAATCTCCACACTGTTCTCCATAGTGGCTGTACTAGTTTGCATTCCCACCAACAGTGTAAGAGGGTTCCCTTTTCTCCACACCCTCTCCAGCATTTATTGCTTGTAGACTTTTGGATAGCAGCCATTCTGACTGGTGTGAAATGATACCTCATTGTGGTTTTGATTTGCATTTCTCTAATAATGAGTGATGTTGAGCATCTTTTCATGTGTTTGTTAGCCATCTGTATGTCTTCTTTGGAGAAATGTCTGTTTAGTTCTTTGGCCCATTTTTTGATTGGGTCGTTTATTTTTCGAGAATTCAGCTGCAGAAGTTGCTTGTATATTTTTGAGATTAATTGTTTGTCTGTTGCTTCATTTGCTATTATTTTCTCCCATTCTGAAGGCTGTCTTTTCACCTTGTTTATAGTTTCCTTTGTTGTGCAAAAGCTTTTAATTTTAATTAGGTCCCATTTGTTTATTTTTGCTTTTATTTCCAATATTCTGGGAGGTGGGTCATGGAGGATCCTGCTGTGATTTATGTCGGAGAGTGTTTTGCCTATGTTTTCCTCTAGGAGTTTTATTGTTTCTGGTCTTACGTTTAGATCTTTAATCCATTTTGAGTTTATTTTTGTGTACGGTGTTAGGAAGTGTTTCATTCTTTTACAAGTGGTTGACCAGTTTTCCCAGCACCACTTGTTAAAGAGATTGTCTTTTCTCCATTGTATATTCTTGCCTCCTTTGTCGAAGATAAGGTGTCCATAGGTGTGTGGGTTTATCTCTGGGCTTTCTATTTTGTTCCATTGATCTATATTTCTATCTTTGTGCCAGTACCATACTGTCTTGATGACTGTGGCTTTGTAGTAGAGCCTGAAGTCAGGCAGGTTGATTCCTCCAGTTCCATTCTTCTTCCTCAAGATTGCTTTGGCTATTCGAGGTTTCTTATATTTCCATACAAATTGTGAGATGATTTGTTCTAGTTCTGTGAAAAATACCATTGGTAGCTTGATAGGGATTGCATTGAATCTATAGATTGCTTTGGGTAGTATACTCATTTTCACTATATTAATTCTTCCAATCCATGAACACGGTATATTTCTCCATCTGTTTGTGTCCTCTTTGATTTCTTTCATCAGTGTTTTATAGTTTTCTATATATAAGTCTTTTGTTTCTTTAGGTAGTTATATTCCTAAGTATTTTATTCTTTTTGATGCAATGGTGAATGGTATTGTTTCCTTAAATTCTCTTTCTGTTTTCTCAATATTAGAGTGTAGGAATGCAAGGGATTTCTGTGTGTTACTTTTATATCCTGCGACTTTACTATATTCATTGATCAACTCTAGTAATTTTCTAGTAGAGTCTTTAGGGTTTTCTATGTAGAGGATCATGTCATCTGCAAACAGTGAGAGTTTTACTTCTTCTTTTCCTATCTGTATTCCTTTTATTTCTTTTTCAGCTCTGATTGCTGTGGCCAAAACTTCCAAAACTATGTTGAATAGTAGTGGTGAAAGTGGGCATCCTTGCCTTGTTCCTGACTTTAGGGGAAATGCTTTCAATTTTTCACCATTGAGGATAACGTTTGCTGTGGGTTTGTCATATATAGCTTTTATTATGTTGAGATATGTTCCTTCTATTCCTGCTTTCTGGAGGGTTTTAATCATAAATGGATGCTGAATTTTGTCAAAGGCTTTTTCTGCATCTATTGAGATAACCATATGGTTTTTTTCTTTCAATTTGTTAATGTGGTGTATTACATTGATTGATTTGTGGATGTTAAAAAAACCTTGCATTCCTGGGATAAAGCCCACTTGGTCATGATGTATGATCTTTTTAATATGATGTTGGATTCTGTTTGCTAGAATTTTGTTAAGGATTTTTGCATCTATGTTCATCGGTGATATTGGCCTGTAGTTTTCCTTTTTTGTGATATCTTTGTCTGGTTTTGGAATTAGGGTGATGGTGGCCTCATAGAATGAGTTTGGAAGTTTACCATCTTCTGCAATTTTCTGGAAGAGTTTGAGTAGGATAGGTGTTAGCTCTTCTCTAAATTTTTGGTAGAATTCCGCTGTGAAGCTGCCTCTTCAGGTTTGTAAGTTGCAATTAATCAGTGATACATTTTTGTGGCTATGACAAAAATTGATTTTAATTAAATTCAGAAAATTATGCTTTTTTTTGGTATTCTCTAAGAATTTTTTTCACTGTCACCATATTGGTCAGTTTTCTTTTAGGAAGTCTTTCAGCATGAGTTATTTACATACTTTGTCTTTTTTGATAGTCATTTTTAATTGAAGTATTAAAAATTATGTTAATTCTCATAGATCCTTTTTGAATTGGCATGTGGAAGTGTAATTATGTATCTTGGTTACTCGTCAAGTACCAAGTACTTGAGTACTTTGGTTGCGGTAATTTATAACTTGAATTCAAAACCCAGAAACATCTAGGCCAGAGTTAGGCACTCAGATACTCATTTTTCTTTCATGCCCAAGGTAGAAAACCATTCTTAGCTGTATCAAATTATGAATAAATTGTTTTGGGGACTGAAAAATAAAATCAGTAATAAAATTCCTTGAGGTTATCCTGAATTAACTTTAGTCTTGCATTTCAAACTTTGATCCTTAATAAAGAACCCCCACCTTTAAGTAGGGATATGAATTTACTTGTAGGAAACTGGTGCAAGTCCTTTGGTTTATTATAGCCAGTTACCATAATTAATGAGAAACACATTCACTTTTTTCTAGTATCATGATTTAAAACAAGGCTCATATTTTCCTTAGAAAAGAACCTTTTAGAAAACAGCAAATTCACATAGAATGAGGTAGTTTTAGCTGTTTTAAAATATCTAAGTTTAAAAATAAAGACTTAAAATCCAAGGGAGACATTTAATATATTGGGCTAAATTATTAATACACGATTACCAGTGACATATTTCCAAATACTGTCCTTAAGAGGCTTCGGTTTATTATTGTATCAGAAACCCTCTTTGAGACCCTGTGTCACAACCTTCTGCAACCTAGCATTACAAGCACCAACTGATTCAGGAAACAGATGCACTGGGAAAATAAAAAACCTGCCAGAAGTATTGTCTTTCCTGCTAAGTAACTTTGTGACCTTGGCAAAGCACTTAGACTCTATGGGTCTTAGGAAAATGGAGAATTGGCATAGATAGCCTCTTAGGTTCTTTTGAGAATTCCTTGATGATGCTAGGGGGCATCATGTAATATAGTCATTACAATAGCTCTGAAATAGATGGTTTTATTCCCATTTTACAGATAGAATTATTGATGTTGTATCGACTCTGTTCAGTCAAGTAACATGATCAGTCATGTTGCTGCCAAGAGGCCAAGCAAAAAAGTTGAACTTAGCCTCTCTCATTCTATAGCCATGTTTTTTTCAGAATACAGTACTGCCTTTCCAAGCCATGTTGTTAGAGTAGACCACTAGATTTTATTCTTAAAATTTGTTGCATTTCTAAATCTGTACTTCATAGTAAATGTGCTTCTGCATGTTATCATGTGTTATTCAGGGAAACCAGAAGTCAGGGATCAGGCCTCTCTGACTTGTGCCTGGAGTAGAAATGTGTGACCAGCTTTGAGATAAGCATGTTAAAACTTACATGTTTAAGAGATGATTGATGTGTTCAGAGTTATTTTGAATTGATTTCAGTAATGTCACTGTTTTTCAAAAACACTTTTGAAACTCTTTTTTTGACATTTCTTTAGTGACTTCAACCTCATTCTTTTACCTGTATTCTCTGATGGCAAATGACATCTGTTGGGAGTGAATTTGATATTTGGAAAAAATGGGAAGTCATTCTGAACTGAGTCTCATACAGAAAATTAGGGAACAGAATAAGAAATGCCATTTTTAGTTAAAAATAATCAGTAACCAAAATGATGAAGCCTAATATTCTTGTGTCGTTTATGTGGTAGCTAAGAAAGTGATTAGAAGAGAGGAGTTCTAGAATTGTTTTGTATAATGGCAAGTTGAAATAGTCTAAAAATGACTACTCTAATGGAGATAACCTTTATTTGGATGTAAATTCTGCTTAAGTTAAAGTTACATCTTAAAATAGTTATACTTGTTCTCTGTGACTTAGGCCAGTGCTGTGCTGATTTAGCATGTGCTTCAGAGTTGGTGAATGAATTAAACATGGCAGGCAGGTGGTAGTCTTTCCATTTTAAAGGAGATCAGAATCTATATAACATCTGTTTGCATAATATAATTCTCAGTTATATTCATATTTATTATATAATTTAATTCCAATCAACTACCTTGTCCCATTTCCTAGTATGAACTAAAACCACTTCTGCTGCTAAGCCTGAGTATACTTTTTGATTTAGGTTTACACATAAAATAACTTTTTTGCAAAAATTATACTGGGGGACATTATGAACATATATTACTGAATGGCTTCGGATATCAGTGCTGTACTCTATTGGTACAGATACTAAGCAATACTATACCTATATATCTTGTTGCAGAAGAACTTGTGACAGGAAAATTTCATTTTATGTTTTCAAGCATTATTTTTTTAATTTAAAATCTCAAAGGATAGAGTTTAATGAAGCTTCCTCATTTGTGATTATTAAGGGATACTAAAAAATGCCTCCAGTCCCTTTTTCATAATACTTTTCCTTTTGAGGTTTCAGAACAATTGACTGTTACAAGACCTTTAATTCAACAGATATTTGAGTGTAAGTCATTCCCTGGTGGCTCAGGTGGTAAAGAATCTGCTTGCAATGCAGGAGACCCGTGTTTGCTCCCTGGGTGGGGAAGATCCCCTGGAGAAAGGAATGGCAATCCACTCCAGTATTCTTGCTTGGAGAATCCCATGGACAGAGGTGCCTGGTGGTCTATAGTCCATGGGGTCGCAAAGAGTCAGACACAGCTGAGTGACTAACACTTTGACTTTCATTATGCACGGGACTGAAAATTTAGTGGGAACTAGATAGACACGTGACCTCTTTGAATTTGTGTGTGTGGGAAGGATGGGGAACAGACTGTAAACTACAAAATGTGCAATTCGCTATGTAATCACCACTGTGGACAGTGCTAAGAGGAGGAAATAAGAGGGTGATGGAAGATTTTGCTGACCTATTGGGGAAGGGAGCCAAGGAAGGTGACTTAAGCTGAGAGGGAAAAAAAGAATATTTCTGGCAGAACATCTTGTTTAAATATCCTGGAACAGCAAGGAACTTGGCTTTTGCTAGAAGTGAGTCCACTGTGTGTAAAAAAAATAATAATAATAATGAGAGTGACAGTAATGTGGCACAGTAGGCAAGGGCCAGATCATGCAAGACTTGAAAGATCTTGTTAAGGACTTTGATTTTTGTCTCAAGGTCCATTAGAATATTTTAAACAAAGGATCGTGAGATGATCAAGTTTAGCATAATCACTCTGGGTGCTGTGCAAGATGGTTTGAAGCTACCAGGGTAGATGCTGGGAGACTCATTAGGCTGTGTTGAAATTAAGGTCCCTATGGCTTATCCGAGGGAGAATCCTGTAGGCCAGTGGGTCTCAAGGTGTGTCACCTGAGCGCTTATTAGAAGTGCAGGTTCTTGGGTTCTTACTGAGGCCTGTTGAATCAGAAGCTTTGGGAGTGGAGCTTAGAAATGTGATTTTGAACAAGCCTTCCTGGTGATTCTGATGCTTCCTAAAGTTTTTGAACCTCTGCTGCAGGTCACTAGATACATGATTTTGGTATAGGAGAAGGTTCTAAGTTGGTGATGTGAATACGGAGTAACTGCATGAAGAGGGTATTTGAAGATAAGAAGAGGAGAAGAGGTTCTAATGGAATGAAACACTGAGATCCTTTAGTTTAGATCCTTTAGTTTACAAGACCTGTAACAGAGTGAAGGTAGCTAGGGAAAGAATTAGAAAAGGATTGGTTAGAGGGACTAGGCCACCAGGAGCATCTTTGGAAGGGCATGGCAAAGGAAGCATTAAACTTGGCAATGAAGGATCTTCGTGTGAATGACTGTAGTGGGATTATAGAGGCAGGCACCAGATTTCAGTGGGTTCAGAAGGAAATGGAGGGAGGAGTGAAGAAAATATAATTTGCTTGTTCTTTATTCTTTGGCGAGATATTTAAAATTCCAAAATATGGGAAAAGTAGATAACCTTGATGGGCAACTAACCAGCATATGGTTCTATTGAGAACTATATAATATTAATAAAATCTCAGTGTTTGGACCTATTGATTTTGAAATTCATAATTTACATAGAGGACTGAGCTCAAGTTTATCATTGTCTTTACCATTTTGCAAGGAATGCCATAAGTAAACTTATGGGAGGGAAGTTGCGGGGCGGATGTTTAGCCTACCAAGAAGATTTTTTTAACATGATTGAAACCATTCTAGTGTGTATTTATATGAAAGTACTTTTTAAGTTACAAATACTCTTATTCATTACAAATATATTAATTCATCTTCTATTACTATTAGGTATCTAAAGAAAAATTAAAATTAAATAAATTGAAGTACAGTTGATTTAGTGTTGTGTTAGTTTCAGGTATAAAGGAAAATGCTTAAAATGTGTTTTATAATTCAAACTTTTAATTTCTTTAGTTACCCTAGCTTGTTAGAATTATTCTAACATGTTAATGTTATACTGTTCTTAAGGAAGACCACATTTAATGTGAAGCCAAATTAAGATAATTTCAAGGTCAACCCCAATGACAAAGTAACATCTTTCAAGTTTTGTGCCTGTGCATGGTGTGCATACACATGAGGGGGGGGATGAAGACAGACTTGAGCCGTTTGGAGATGCATTTTCTTGGTGACATGTTTTTGCCTAATGTTTTTTAAAGCAAAAACATATCAACATATGCTGTCTGTAAAGTTCAACAGCTTTAGAAGCTCATCCAGTTAGTTTCTGTTGCCACTAGACCCTACTTTATGTCCTGAAGAGTCTGCTTATTATCAGTTTGGTATTATTCTTCCAGGTATTCTTCCCCTTGTCCCTTCTTCCCCTAACCCCCTCCCGCCTTTCTCTCTCTCTGTATATGTACATGTATGTATAATTAAAAAAAAACAACAACTGGGATTATAATGCTGTTTTGCATTTTTTTCCCACCAGTCAATACATATTAAATCTAAAAGGCTGAATCTTAATAATTCCTCCCATTGAATTTATATTTTGTTCTCTGAACATCAAACTGAGTCTTGAGACTGGGGTTCTGGTCTCTTGCTCCATGATCTTGGGCAAGTCACTTAATCCCTCTATGATTAGTTTCTACATCTGTAAAATTTAAGACGGTCAGTGATTGATTTGAAGATTTTTAATATCTCTAAGGGCTTCCCAGATTGTTCAGTGGTAAAGAATCCTCCTGTAGTGCAGGAGACAGAGGTTCAATCCCTGGGTTGGGAGGATCCCCTGGATAAGAAAATGGCAACCCACTGCAGTATTCTACCTGGGATCCCATGGACAGAGGAGCCTGGCGGGCTATAGTCCATGGGGTCAAACAGAGTTGGACACGACTGAGTGGCTCAACCACAACAACAAAGGATAGGAGACGTGGCTCTGAGGCAGCAGCAGTACCTTCTGCTCTTTGCCTTTCCGCTTTGCAGTTCCTTGCTAAGGAACACATTCACAAAGCACTTGAGAAGGCAGAGCAGTCCTAGTGTGAAGACTCTGAGTGCGGTGGTCTGGCTTTGGAGTTAGTACTGCTCTGCTCTTATTGTATTACATTTACTTCCTGCTTTCCGTGTCTCCAGCGGTCTATCTTATTTCCTTTTCATTTTCATCTGTTTTTAATTACTTTCACCTTTTTTTATCCATAGTGTTCTTTGTCCTTCAAACTTGTAGGGACTCTTCGTATTCCTAATCCTAAAGTTGTATTTTTCTAATATTTTCTCATCACTTTTATATATTTTGAATTTCTCTGGCCTTCATATTTGATTTTTTGTGCTTAAACTCTTTTTAGAAAATTAGCTCTTTTTTTCAAGTAGCATTTTATTAAGGCAGAGACTAAAGAAGAATAGTTCTTTTATGATTGGCTTCAAATATATTGGGTTGGCCAAAAAGTTAGTTCAGTTCTTCCGTAATCTTATGGGAAAACGGAACAAACTTTTTGGTCAACCAAATACTTCACACTTTTAAGTAAGAGATTCAGGGTGACTTTTCCTCTCCACTTATCCAAAGTAGCTCTCAGGGCTTCCCGTAACAGACTTTCTTATTCCTTTAAATTTTGAACCTCTTCCTCCTAGCTTTAACCTGACTGTGCACCATGGGCAAATTTCCCACCTCAAAATAAAATAAGTCTATTTACAGTGATAAAGCCTTTGAACTATACATAAAAGGACTGCTCTCATATTTCTTATCATCCCTTTAGTTATTTTGGAGGTGTTTGATTTTAAAAGTTTCACAATCCTCATTTTAAAAACAATAAATAATCTTTAGCAGTATTAGCCTCCCCAGATCTGCTTTCAATAAAAACTGAAAACAAAAAACAGTGGTGGGTCTTACCTAATCGTTTACTGCTAATCTTATTATTAAAAACTTTTTTCTAATTTATATTTCTTTAGTAGCTAACTTTTTTAGTGTACAAAGAGGACATTCTTTGAAAAGTATTTTATGATATAACATCCTATTGTCATGAAAAATAAATGTTAAAGAGACAAGCATTTGTGACTGATATATCAATAATTTTTTATGTCTTCATAGAGACTTCAGTTATTACTTAGATATATAACATACAGGGCCAAAAAAGCAAAGGTAGGTAAGGTCATTCTTTAGTCTCTGGATGTTCTACTCTGGGCCACGGCCTCTAACTGGTTATAGCTCTGAAGTGGGTGGAGCAGGTAAAACCTTGTTTTTCAGCTGACTGTCACTATATACGGTCCTTTCTCAATAAGAGACTTGAGTTGATTCAATCCTGTAGCTGTGTTGTCTCACTGGAGCTACATTGCTGCTACTCAGTTTAAAGGTCAGCATTATTGTCCTTTAATATTATGTCTCTCATTGTGCCACTCATTCTTTCTGAATGTTCCTCATTCTAGCAACTAAATTAGCTCAGATTATTACTGTTTTAGGGCCTCTCTGATGGCTCAGACGGTAAAGCGTCTGCCTACAATGTGGGAGATCCGGGTTCGATCCCTGGGTCAGAAAGATCCTCTGGAGAAGGAAATGGCAGCCCACTCCAGTACTCTTGCCTGGAAAATCCCATGGACAGAGGAGCATGGTAGGCTGCAGTCCATGGGGTCACAAAGAGTCGGACACGATTGATTTGGCCAAATCTTCAGACAGAAGACTTCCCAGGTGGCACTAGTGGTAAAGAACTGCCTGCCAATGCAGGAGATTTAAGAGACGTAGGTTTGATCCCTGGATCTCTAGAAGATCCCTGGATGATCCCCTGGAGGAGGGCATGGCAACCCACTTCAGTATTCTTACCTGGAGAATCCTGTGGACAGAGGAGCTTAGCCGGCTACAGTCCATAGGGTCACAGAGTCAGACACAACTGAAGCGACTTAGCTTGCACGTCCCAGATACAAAGCATTGAAAAAACACTTTTCTGTATATAAAATATACAAAGGAATTATTCTGCCACATATGTAAAATCTTAACAAATATTTAAGTTAGTTTAAATGCCATAAAAAGGCAAACTCTGCACTCTTTTATTAAACATTTTTAAATGTATACATGTAAAAATATTTCAAAATTATGAATACCTAAGAATCCTAATCTTGATCACTTAGGCCTCTTGAAATATAATTATAGCATTCTGGTACCTTTTTAAGTAATGTGCCTTGATATAATTCTTGTAGTTGATAGTTTTGGGGGGAGACTTTTTGGTATTGTTTTCCAAAATAACAATCACTTACAGAATTCAGATTTTGGAAAATGTGAAAGTCTTTCATAATTTCAAGAGCACAATGACAGCTACACAGCAAGTCCATATGTTGCTTAGCTATAATTACATTTTAATAATTATTTCTCTTTGGAGGGAAGAACTATGGCTAACCTCCAAGAGACTGATGAATGTTAAGTATTCATATTTTCTCAGCAGAAGTATCATTGTATCATTTCTATTCTGTATCCTTCTGTAGAATTTAAATGAATATTTGCATCAGATGGGACTATTGCCCTGGTTTTTTTGTCACTCCTGTATATGGACTTGCTGCTACAGACACGATAATTTTGCCATCTCCTACACACAGTTCGTTCCTTCTGCCTCCATTCTTCTGTGCATTGCTATTCCCTCCACCTGCATCCTTTCATTCATTTTCTTTTCTCTTTTTAAAACTGGTGTCTAAAATTATTTCCTCTAAAACTCTTTATTCTATGTAATTATTACTTATTTTCTTGGTTTCACCTTAACACTTAACTGGGGTAAATATGTGCTCAGTCATTCAGTTGTGTCCATCTCTTTACAGCCTCATCGATGGTAGCCCACCAGGCTCCTCTGTCCATAGAGTTTTTCAGGCAAGAATGCTGGAGTGAGTTGCCATTTCCTATTCAAATGGATAGATACAGATTTAACTATTCTGAGGTAGCTTCCCTGGTGGCTCAGACAGTAAAGAATCTGCCTGCAATGCAAAAGACCCAGGTTCAATCCCTGGTTTGAGAAGATCCCCTGAAGAAGGGAATGGCAACCCACTCCAGTATTCTTGCCTGAAGAATTCCACGGACAGGGAAGCCTGGTGGGCTACAGTCCATGGGGTCGCAAAGGGTCGGACACAGCTGAGCGACTAACACTGACACTGATTCTGATTCTGAGCTGTGTTTCTGTGATGTATACCAGGTATAGCGTTAGATCTATCTCATTTAATTTTCATAGCTATCCTGTGAGTTATTCCCAATTCATTGGTCAGTTCAGTCACTCAGTGGTGTCTGACTCTTTGCGACCCCATGGACTGCAGCACCCCAGGCTTCCCTGTCCATCACCAACTCCCAGAGCCTACTCAAACTGATGTCCATCACATTGGTGATGCCATCCAACCATCTCATCCTCTGTCGTCCCTTTCTCCTCTCGCCTTCAATCTTTCCCAGCATCAGGGTCTTTTCCACTGAGTTGGTTCTTCGCATCAGATGGCCAAAGTATTGGAGTTTCAGCTTCAGCATCAGTCCTTCCGATGAATATTCAGGACTGATTTCCTTTAGGATGGACTAGTTGGATCTCCTTGATGTCCAAGGGACTCTCAAGAGTCTTCTCCAACACCACAGTTCAAAAACATCAATTCTTCAGTGCTCAGTTTTCTTTTTATAGTCCAACTCTCACATCCATACATGACTACAGGAAAAACCATAGCTTTGACTAGACGGACCTTTGTTGGTAAAGTAATGTCTCTGCTTTTAAATGTGCTGTCTAGGTTGGTCATAGGTTTTCTTCCAAGAAGCAAGCGTCTTTAAATTTCATGGCTGCAGTCACCATCTGCAGTGATTTTGGAGCCCCCCAAAATAAAGTCTGTCACTGTTTCCACTGTTTCCCTGTCTATTTGCCATGAAGTGATGGGACCGGATGCCATGATCTTAGTTTTCTGAATGTTGAGCTTTAAGCCAACTTTTTGACTCTCCTCGGCTCTTTAGTTCTTCTTTGCTTTCTGCCATAAGGGTGGTTTCATCTGCATATCTGAGGCTATTGATATTTCTCTTCTTCTGGCAATCTTGATTCCAGCTTGTGCTTCTTCCAGCCCAACGTTTCTCATGATGTACTCTGCATATAAGTTAAATAACAGGGTGACAGTATACAGCCTTGATGTACTCCTTTCCTGATTTGGGACCAGTCTGTTGTTCCATGTCCAGTTCTAACTGTTGCTTCCTGACCTGCATACAGATTTCTCAGGAGGCAGGTTAGGTGTTCTGGTATTCCCATCTCTTTCAGAAATTTCCACAGTTTGTTGTGATCCACACAGTCAAAGGCTTTGGCATAGTCAATAAAGCAGAGGTAGATGTTTTTCTGGAACTCGCTTGCTTTTCCTATGATCCAATGGATGTTGGCAATTGGATCTCTGGTTCCTCTGCCTTTTCTAAATCCAGCTTGAACATCTGGAAGTTCACAGTTCACATACTGTTGAAGCCTGGCTTGGAGAATTTTGAGCATTACTTTGCTAGTGTGTGAGATGAGGCAAATTGTGTGGTAGTTTGAACATTCTTTAGCATTGCCTTTCTTTGAAATTAAATAAATTCCCTGTTATAGTCCTAATTTTAGCTGTGCCGAATTTTAACTTTCTGATTTTTAAAAACATAGCTTTTTATAATGTCATTCTGCCTTTCTTTCTGTAATCTTTCCTTTCGTCCTCTCTACCACTTAAATCACCGACAGCACTTAAAGTTTTTTGAAATTCAGGTATGATTTACATAGAATAAAATATACCCACTTAAAGAATATAGTTTGCATTTTGACAAATGTACAACCACCACAGTCAAGATACAGAAGATTTTCATCAGTCTCCCAGATCCCTTGTGCCCTCTCCCACTTCATGTCTCTCATTCCCCGCTGTCTCCCCCAGGCAGTAACTGATCTGCGTTCTGTCCACTATAGATGGTCTTTGTTTGTTCTAGAATTTCACATATATAGAATCAGAGACTATATTCCCTTGTCTGGCTTCTTTTGCTCAGTGTGTGTTTGAAATTGTTTCTTTTTATTGTTAGATACGGTTCAATTGTATAGGATGGAATATACCATAATTTGTTTAACCATTCACCTGTTGATAGATAGTTTGAGTTGTTTCTAGATTTTGGCTGTAAAAAGTTAAGCTGCTATGAAAAGTCCATGTACAGGTCTTTAAGTGGATATATTTCCATTTTTCCTGTGTAATTGTCTAAGAGTGGCTATACCATTTTGCATTCCCACCAACAATGTATGAGAGTTCTGTTTGCCTCTCATCCTCATCAAAACTTACATTGTCAGTGGAAATTTTTTAGCCATGCTCGTGATTATGCAGTAATGTCTCATGATTTTCCGTTTGTATTTCACTGGTGACCAATGGTATCAAACACGTTTTCATGGGTTTACTGGTTATTTGTATCTTTTTCTGGTAAATTTAAAAATCTTTGTCTATTTGAAAATTGGTGTTTTCTTCTTATTATTAACTTTAAAGAGTTTTTTTTTCCCTTAAATGTAGTCAAGATCTTAGTTATCTGTCATATATATATCTGTGTATATATATATATGTCATATATATGTATGTGTGTATATATATATATGTAGTGCCTGTCTTCTCCCAGTCTGTGGCTTGCCTTTTTATTTTCTTAACTGTTTTTGAAGAGGAGAAGCTTTTAAGTTTTATGAAGTTCAGCATACTAGTTTTTTCTTTCATGGTTTGTGCTTTTGATCCCTTAAGAAATTTTTGCCTACTGCAGAGTTGTGAAGATTTTCTCTCTTGTTTTGTTGTAGAAGTTTTACAGTGTTTCTATATTTAGGTCTGTAATTCATTTTGAGGTAATTTTTGTGTTTAGTGTAAGAGCCAAGGTTTTTTCCTTTTACCTAATAACTAGTTTTAATTGAAAGTATTTTTTTGTTTTTTCCATTAGATTTCCTTGGCACCTTTGTTGAAAAATAATTTACCATGTGTGATCCATTTCTGGACTTCTGCTTCTGTTCCATTGGTATATATACATGGTATCCCAATGCCATACACTTTTTTTTTTATAATTTTTTAGAGATAGTGTAAACCCCCCAACCAGACATTATTTTGAAAATAGAAGAAAAAATCTTTGCATACTTTACTCCCTTGCCCTCACTGCTTGTGTTTGCATTGTTGGTTTTTGGTTTTCATTTGTCTTCGTTAGCTTCTGCTTTCAAAGGTGTTGCCATCAGCAGGAGCTTTGTGTTTGGTATTTGCCAGGGCACATATTGTTTATATCATGGAAGGTGTTAACTACTTTCAGCTGGCTGGAAGAAATTAGTATTTGGGGTTTTTCCTTTGTGTCACTATCATTGACAATAAGCAATCCTACATTTCTTTGGTATATATATATGATTTTTGAGAAGGTCAGCAAATTGGAGCTGCAGTAGCAGAAGTGTGTACCAGAAGCCAAGTGTTTAAATATCAAATCTGAAACTTGACAGGAAATGAAATTGTAACACTTTTTAATTACTTCACATATTTCTTTTCCTTCTTCTGTCTCTTTACCAGAAACATCCCAGCCTTGCCTAAAGCAGTCTGCTGCATAAATGTTTGAAGAACTCTGATGGCAGTTGCCAAAACTATAGAGTGTGCCTAAGGGAAACATGTTGAAGAAAAATATTAGATACAGATTGCATTTAATCTAGTTTCTGGCTACATGTAAAAAGTCCTGGGTTCTTGGTTTTGGGACAGTGCCCAGATGCTTTTATTTTTCTTGTTAAACCTCCTTGACTTGTCTAAGAGTAAACATATTAGGAGAAAAAGTAAATGTAACATGTATTCAGTTATGTACAAACTTCTATTTGTCAAATCAATAATACACATGTTGCATGTGTATATTTGGTTCTTCCGATTATATGGTATACTTTACCAGACAGAGATTTTTATGTTCTGCCTATTTTGTATTCATTTTCTTCACTTCTCACATACTGGAACTGTTGATGATGGATCTCAGTTATGCATTTTTTTCTTTGTTTTTCCTTTCCTTGTCTTTGGCCTCAGACGTGCGGCCTGTCGGATCTTAGTTCCCCAGGGACTGAATCCAGCCCTCTGCAGTCAAAGTGCCAAATCCTAACCACCGAACCAAGAGGGAATTCCCTGGATTATGCATTTTAATTAACTCATAGTGTAAAATAAAGTCTTAGGCCACAGTAGAAATATATGTGTATTTTTTTCTTCCTACTAAAATCACATTTCTCCTCTGAAAGATATTTCTTAGCTTAGCACTTGACGCAACTTAGAATTTTAGAAACCAGGTAGGTGTTGAGGTAGAGGTAGGTAGGTAAGTTTCTCTCTTTAAGTTGTTACAGATTGACTGTGGTCCAGGGCGTGAGAAGAGTTTTCATCACTTTGAGTGCATTCCTGTGTTTGTTTCATGAAGACTGAAGTAGATCAGTCAGACAAATGGAAATGTCAGTCAGCTGCTTGAATAGATATTTTTGGATATGTTTCTCTTCTTAGTACTAAACATGCAGTTGACCACAGATCTTTCATTTGATGGTGGATGAGAAGATATGAAATAGGAGCTCCAGAGGAAGCACCTTGGATAGTAAGATCCAAACTAAAATTGAGGTAAAGATCACATTTCTGATTAAACACAGTCTTTTCTCCTTATGACTCTGATAAAAACCTGATCTTGCATGATGTTCATATGATGGATCTTATTTAATGAAGTTAGGGCACCTAGCCAGAAACAGATGGGTGAATATAATGCTATACTATTTTTTCTTATGATAGCATATATAGTGTTTTATAGTCTAGGTCTGACATTGATTTCACTTTTGTAAATGCATTTTAAAATGTTTTGAAGTTAACTTTCATTTTTGTTTTATTATTCAGAGGTTGCCTGTTTTGCTTATAAGTGACTGAAATAGTATCTATGTCCAGCATTTAGAGTTCTTTGGCTAATTTAAGTAAACCACTAGAATGATCAGCTCACACTCTTAAAAGCTGAGAAACTGAGTTTTGGAAAGAACAGATAGTTGAGCAGCTCCAGAGATCGAGAGAGCCGGAAGCAATGGGCGGTCTTTATGGAGCTTCCGTTAAGACAGATTGTTCTTCTCTGTTTTTCCAGTCGTGTGATCACTGGCTCCTGATTCAGATTTTTCAGAGATTGAGACAGATGGGGTGAGTGGCCTGGCTTGGGTTTATTGCCTGCTCTTTGTTAGGAGAGGGCGGGGCACCAATTGTATACTTTGGAGGAGGAGGGACCTTTTTGTCAAAGGAAGATCTCAGTGTGTTATCACAGGAAGAGGAAGTAAATATGGACAGGTTAAAAAAAAAACCCACAATATTAGTACAGTTTCTTGGTTGGTTTGGTTTAGTTGCTGAGTTGTGTCCTACTCTTGCGACCCCATGAACTGTAGCCTGCCAGGCTCCTCTGTCTGTGGGATTCTCCAGGCAAGAATACTAGACTGGGTAGCCTATCCCTTCTCCAGGGGATCTTCCCAACCCAGGAATCGAACCTGGGTCTCCTGCATTGCAGGCAGGCTCTTTACCGACTGAGCCACTAGGGAAGCCCTTGCTTGGTTGGTTTTTTAGCCTTGCAGTTTTAACTATTTCTTGGCTAAACTTGGGTTTGGACCTTTCAGCCTTTATGGATTTGCCATGATCATAAAATAGCACTTATTAAGACTGGTCTGTTTTGTACTTTAGTTGCTTTTCCCCTGTCTTTAGTTCATACCCTTATTTGAATGTGTGGTTTAAACTATGGAGTCAATTTGGAAACATTCATTACATGGCTGTGCTGGGTCTTGCTTGTGGCCTGTGGGATCTTTTTCAGGTACAGCATGAGAACTCTTAGTTGAGGCATGTGAGATCTTGTTCCCTGACCAGGGATTGAACCCAGGACCCCTGTATTGGGAGCGAGGGATCTTAGCCACTGGACCTGCAGGGAAGTCGCTTAAGTCAGTTACTTTTAAGAAGTTTTTTTGTTTCCTTTGTTTTTGTTGTTGTTGTTTGTTCCCTTTACTCATGAAATGAAGTTTTTTTAAGTGTTAGCTGTGTGCCAGGTACTATCCATGCTGCCAAGATTTCACAAATAAATAAGAGTTAACATGCTCCCCTTTACCCCCAAACTTTATTGAGCTATAATTGACATATAATAAATACTGTGTAAGTTTAAGGTGTACAGTGTGATCATTTGATACATGTATATATTATGAAATATTTATCACAAAGGTTAGTTAACACACATCCCTTACCTCACATAATGACCATTTTGTTTTTGCTGTTATGGTGAGAACGTTAAAGCTCTACTGTCATGGCCACTTGCAAGTGTACAATATAGTGTTGTTGACTATAGTCACCATGCTGTACGATATACTCCCGGAACTTACTCCTCTTCTATCTGCAGTTTATACCCTCCTATCAACATCTTCCCATTTCTCCCCGGCCACCTTAGCCTCTGGCTTCCACCATTCCACTCTCTGTTTCTATGACTTAATTGTTTTTAGATTCCACATGTAAGTGAGATCATACAGGATTTGTGTTTTCTCGTCTGACTTACTTTACTTGGCTCCCAAGGTCCATCCATGTTGTTATAAATGGCAAGATTTCCTTCTTTTTTTTAATGGACAAATGATATGCCATTGTACATATATATTGGGTTGGCCAAAAGTTTCCTTCTGGTATTTTCATAAGATACTATGGAAAAACCTGAGCAAACCTTTTGGCCAACCCAGTACTCTTTTTTTTTTTTTTTTGGCCTGTGTGTGGCGTTTCTCTCTAGTTGTGGCACTGGGGCTTCTCATTGTGGTGTGGAGGTTTCTCTTGTTTAAGAGCAAAAGCTTTAGAGCACACACACTCGGTAGTTGTGGCACGCTAGCTTAGTTTCCCTGTGTATGTGCATTTCCTAACTTGGGATCAAACCCATGTCCCTGCACTGGAAGGGATATTCTTGGCCACTGGACCAGGGAAGTCCCCACATTTTCTCCAGCCGTTCTGTTGCTGGACTTTAAGGTTGTTTCCATATTTTATCTATTGTGAATAATGCCACAAACGAACATGGGAGTGCAGACATCTCTGTAAATGGCACAACTTTTGTTCTTTTTTATGGTTGAGTAATATTCCACACTTTCTTTAATCCATTTCTCTGTTGATGGACATTTGGGTTTCTTCCATGCCCAGCTGTTGTAAATAGTGCTGCGGTGAATATTGGGGTACATGTATCTTTCTGAATTAAGGTTTTCTCTGGGTATGTGCCCAGGAGTGGGATTGCAGGGTCATATGGTAGTTCTGTTTTTAGTTTTTTGAGGAACCTCTTTACTGTTCATGAGGACTGTACCCAGTTGCATTCCCACCAACAATGTAGGAGAGTTCCCTTTTTGGAGAACATAATTTTGGTTTGAAATTTTGGAGTGACCCATTAGTTTCATGAACTTGATGTTCAAATCTCTTCCCCAAGTTTGGGAATTTTCTCAGCCATTATTTCTGTAAATAAAGTCTCTACCCTTTTCTCTTTTCCTTCTGAGACTTCAGTGATACGTAGTTTCTTTTGAAGGACTCTCATAAGACCCGTAGGCTTTCTTCATTAGTGGTTTTTTTTTTTTTTTCCTCTCCACTAGCTGACTAATTATCAGTGACCTGCCTGTGAGCTCATAGATTCTTCTGACTCTCAGCTGCTGTTGAAACTCTGTTGAATTCTTCAGTTTAGTGATTATATTCATCTCCCAAATTCCTGTGTTTCTTTTTTTTCTCTGGTGAATTCACATCTTGGGTTTTTTTCCTCCTAAGTTACTGTATTTTATTTTTATCTATTTATTTTTGTTGAGGTATAGTTGATGTATAATATTTTATTTGTTTCAGATACACAACATACTGATTCAGTATTTCCATAGATTATACTCCATTTAAAGTTAATACAAACGATGTCTATATCTCCCTGTGCTCTACAATATATCCTTGTTCCTTATATGTTTTATTTATAGTAGTTTGTATCTCTTAATCCCATACCTGTATTTTGTCCCTCTTCTCACTGGTAGCCATTAGTTTGTTCTGTCTATATCTGAGTCTGTTTCTGTTTTGTAATATGCATTCATTTGTGTTATTTTTTAGATTTCACATATAAAGTGATAAGATAGAGTATTTGACTTCTTTCACTAAATGTAATATCCTCCAGGTCAATCCATGTTGTTGCAAATAGCACAATTTCCTTCTTTTTGTGGTTGAATAAATATTCCATTGTGTATGTATACCACATCCTCTTTATCATCTGTTGATGGACACAGGTTGCTTCCATATTTTGGCTATTGTAAATAATGCTGCAGTGAACATGGGGGGCGGTGTGTGTATGTTTTCAAATTAGTGTCTTTGTTTTCTTTGGCTATGTACCCAGGAGTGGAATTGCTGGATCATAAGGTAGTTCTATTTTTAGGTTTTTGAGGACCCTCCTTACTGTTTTCCACAGTGGCTGCACCAATTTACAGTCCTGTCAACAGTGTACTAGGGTTCCCTTTTCTCCACATCCTTGCCAACATTTATTATTTGTAGACTTTAGATGATAGCCATTTGACAGGTGTGAGGTGATATCACATTGTGGTTTTGATTCGCATTACTCTGTGTGAGGATATTTTCATGTGTCTGTTGGCTATTCATATATCTTCTTTGGAAAAAATGTCTAATTAGATCTCCTGCCCATTTTTTAAATTGGGTGTTTTGGATTTTTTGTTTTATTTTTGTTTTGGTATTGAATCTTCTCATCTTGTTCTTATATTGTGTTCATGACATTGTTAAATTTTTATTTGTGCTGTACTGTAACACCTTGAGTATTTTTAGAACAATTATTTTGTATTCTTTGTCAGACAATTCCTGCATCTCCATTTCTTTGGGACCAGTTGTTGTTGCTTAGTGGCTAAGTCGTTTCTGACTCTTTGGGACATCATGAACTGTAGCCTGCCAGGCTCCTCTGTCCATGGGATTTTTCAGGCAAGAATATTGACGTAGGTTGCCATTTCCTTCTCCAGGGAATCTTCCTGACCTAGGGGTCAAACCCATGTCTCCTGCATTGCAGGCAGATTCTTTACCACTGAGCCACCAGGGTTATTAGAGGTTTACTGTATTGCTTTGGTGGATTCACGTTTCACTTTTTCATTATGATCCCTGTAGCCTTGCGTATGTAAGTATCTGTGTATTTGAAGAAGCACTTGCCCTTCATGACTTCATTGACTGACTTCAGTAAGGAAGACTTTCACCTGTAGTTAGGGGTTTGCTGAACCCCGAGTATAGTGGTCTGTGGCACCAAGTATGGGGGCACTGGGCAGCATTGGGTCCAGAGGAGACATGGTGGCTCATTGGCTCAGGCTGTTGGGATCCACAGCATTAACAACTATATGGTCCTTGGCTAGCACTGCAAAGATCTATAGAGGCTTCAAGGGCTTTGAGGTCCTCAGAAGTGCCTTCAGGCCCAGGGGCCAGGGTCTAGGGCAGACAGTGGTAGTGGCTATAACTGGTGATGTGCACAGGCTCAGTTGTGGGATCAGCTAGCTACAAGGACCTTTATAGTGGCAGGTGAGGTTCCAGACACACAGGTAGGGTGGATGCCAGGGTAGGCAGGAAGGGTTGGGGTCATATGTTGGGTACAGTGACACCTGGGGAGATCTTGGCTGTCAGCAAACGCTGCCATGACTACAGAGTCTTGCTTCAGGTGGGTAACAGTCAAGGCCAGTGATGGGGGTTGGTCCAGGACGTGCAGGTGCATAGCTGGCGGGGCCAGCTGCAGGTGAGCACGATGGTGCAGGTCACTGACAGAAGAGAAAGCCTGCTCTGCATCCACAGGCAGCTGCGGCGGCCCTGGTCATGGACATGACTTTCCGTGGCTGCATAGTCTTCTCCAGGCACGCACGTGACAGTAGGAGCTGATGACTGATGCCAGTGGCATGCAAGTGCACAACTGGAGGTTCTTCCTGGAGCAGGCGTGTGGTGGCTGAGGTCAGCCATGGAAGTCCAGACAGCATCTTGCAGTCGTGCAGCCAGAGGCTTGGGCTGGTTGCTGGTGTGGGTTCTGGGCTCTTGTCGGGGGCAGGGGAGGGGAAGGAGCAGGGAGGGACTCAGGCAGCTGTGAGCTGGTGAACACAGACACCTGTGGGACCAAAGCTGGTGAAATCTGCAGGTGATCTGTGGCAGCTGTGCTGGTGGTTGGTTTTTTCCAGTTGAAAAAGCTGTAAAATTCAGGTCCTTTGAAGAGCAGCTGAGACTGTGGTGATTTGGTAGCCCTGGCTGTTCTTCCTTGTTCCTAGCCATCTCTGCCTCAGCTTTGCTGGTCTTTGGGTGGGGTGAAATCGAAGTGGGTACTTTGTGCATTGCCCAGAAAACGTTAGGAAGCTGGTTGCTCACTCTGATGCCCCTTTCCTGGCATGGGGAACTCTTTCTAGCTGGGGAATTTCCCCTTCGTGCTAAGCAGTGTTGGCCTAGGGGATGGATGCTAAAAGCAGAATGAGGCTTTCTTCCCTCCCTTTTGATGTGGTTGTTCTCTCCCCTTACCCCCCACCCCCTCATTTTTGTTCCACTAGTTGCTGAAGTTTTTTACGTGGACTTCCCATCCTTTCCAGAGCTGTTTTTGCTCATGGATAGCTGTCTAATTGTTGTTCCCTGTGGGAGGATAGAGGCTGGGGGCTTCTGTGTCACCGTTTTGATCCCTGAATCTTTTGGGGTGATGGTTGACTTCAAAGCAATAGACATGCAGTAATTAAGGACTGAACTTAATGAGGTGTGATTTATACATAAAAAGATTCTTCAGATTGTTTACAATCAGAAAAAATCCTGCTTATCACTCCTCTCCGTGGACATTTGCAAAAGTGCTCTTAGGACTGGCTTGTGAATCACTAATGATTTGATCTATCATGAATAATAATACTTTCGTAGCACAAGATGAAATGTTACAGGGCATTATACTGGATAAGAGAGGGATGGAAAGAATGTTGGGATACAATTCCTTCTTGGTGTCTTGCATTTCTGCATATCTTTCAAGTAAAGCACTGACTGCCTTTTGTTCTGGACTATCTTTTCAAAAATTATTGTGCGATGAATAGCCTAGGAAGACAGATTTTATTCCTCTGGAGCAAAGGATAGACATGCTTACCACCCATTATGAAGCCCATAAGATATATGGATTTCCTAAGCTCAGAGTTCTTCTGTGTTGTAACCCACTGCTTCTAAGGGCATCCATCTGGGCCCATGCACATTGGTCCTTTGGGACTTGCTGTGGATAACTAGAAAACATAAGGGAACTAATTGTAAACATAGTAGGATTCTCTAAACTTAGGAGTTCGCAAGTGTTTTAAAGTTTTGTTTCATTTTAGAGAACTGACACTAGAAATCTCAGACAATGTGTTACAGCTGTGGTTAAGCACGGAAGATAGTGCTCAATTCTAATCTGTAGATCCACTCAATGAAAATGCCTTTCCATTAAAGGATGAGGACTTCCCTGGTGGCTCAGACGGTAAAGCGTCTGCCTTCAATGAGAGAGACCTGGGTTCGATCCCTGGGTCGGGAAGATCCTCTGGAGAAGGAAATGAAAACCCACTCCAGTACTCTTGCCTGGAAAACCCCATGGTCAGAAGGAGCATGGTAGGCTACAGTCCATGGGGTCGCAAAGAGTCGGACATGACTGAGCAACTTCACTCACACACTCATTAAATGATGGGTGTGGGGGAGGGGCGGCTTAAGAGAAGGAGAGGGAGAAGGAGGGAATATATGTATTTCAGTTGTAATAAAATATTTAAGATAGATAAATATTGCTTTGATTACCTATTTGAACTGATATTTTCCCTCTCTGGGAGCTATTTGTACTGATCCTGCAGAGTAAAAAATTTCAGGTGAATTTGAAAAAAACTTAGAAAACTGTAATGTGCGTTATTGATTTGTTATAGTTATTGTAAGTTACCTCACGTTCTTTTTCCCCCTTAATATAGTATTCTGAAGGAAGGTCCTAGTATGGCCCTTAAAGTTGACTTGGTACCTTACAACTTGTGTTCTTTTACATTGGAGTGACTATGTCAGCAGTAGTTAGATAAGTGGTACAACTACTGGCTGTTAGGTTGTAGGTATGTTAGAGTTTAAAGACATCTCAGTAATGGCCATTTTAACTTCATAATCTGATTTACAAGGAAACTGCGGTACAGAGATACAAAATATTTTGTTGAAAGGTCCACAACTGTTAGAGGTACGGACCTGAAATATGGTTTACTAATATTCTGCATGTCT
The DNA here is from genome assembly GCF_054371585.1 of Giraffa tippelskirchi. Taxonomy (NCBI): domain Eukaryota; kingdom Metazoa; phylum Chordata; class Mammalia; order Artiodactyla; family Giraffidae; genus Giraffa; species Giraffa tippelskirchi. Next base: position 108,598,582 of record NC_137278.1, on the reverse strand, counting down.
CATCATGCGACATCCAGATAGGGAAAGTGCATGCCTTGATAATGGACGTAGGGATGAAATAGTTTGTGGCTATCTCTACCGGTATTTGGTATGGTGGTGTGAGATGTGCCAGTACATTAATGAGCAGTTTTAAATTTTAGGGAAGTATTAGTGTTTTAAAGCAGTAAAACCTGTGACTCAAACCGGTAAATGTGTGGATTTTATTAGATAAGGTGAGTTAAAATTAAAGGCGAGTGAGAAATTTAGCTATATACTAGTAGCACTTGGCAAAATTGTGGTGTCGGTGCACCAGTGACTATTGAGAAACACTGATGCAGAGAACAATAGTTGAGTTCATACCTGGTAGCATAATTATGTAGTTGATGCAGAAATACATGAAAATTCAGTTAGTACTTTTGTGCTATATATTGATGAATAGAACCCAGTAATTTGAGTATTTAGCTATTAAAGGTAATAGTCTTTTCAAAGTATACATCTATTTTCTCCTCTTGAATTATTTAAAGCATTATACATCACATAAATTATTATAAAAATTATTATACATCACATAACCTTAATTCTTTGGTTATCCCAGAAATTCATTCAAGTAGTATATACAAGAACAGTTAGCAACAATGGAAGGCAATATGAATGAACTTTCACAAAAAAATTGATGTAAGACTTACATATGCTAAAGTGTACAAATTATAAGTGTACAGCTCAATGAATGTTTATATATGTGTATACCATATACAAGTCAAGATTCAGAGAATTTCCAGCCCCCAGTAGGCGCTCTGATGCCCTCTACTGGTCAGTAACTCCCCTCCCAGAAAAGGCACTTCAGCACCCCACTCCAGTACTCTTGCCTGGAAAATCCCATGGACGGAGGAGCCTGGTAGGCTGCAGGCCATGGGGTCGCTAGGAGTCGGACACGACTGAGCGACTTCACTTTCACTTTTCACTTTCATACACTGGAGAAGAAAATGGCAACCCACTCCAGTATTCTTGCCTGGAGAATCCCAGGGACAGGGGAGCCTGGTGGGCTTCCGTCTGTGGGGTCGCACAGAGTTGGACACGACTGAAGCAACTTAGCAGCAGCAGCAGCAAGCTTCTAAAACAAGGAGTGGCACACAGTAAGTGTTCAAAACTATTGATAGAATGAGTGAGGTCTTAAGATCTTATATGCTTGAAGGGATACTTTGTACATTATAATCACTAACTTTGTAGTTTGTTTTACCTTTATAATTTGTTTTAAAAGTGTATTAAACATTATTACATTTGACCATTTTTCTTTATTTCTTATGCTCCCTCAAAGATAGATTATTTCTTCATGCATTAGGTAAATATTCACCTTTAATCCCCCTCTCATAATTTGAACTAAAATATTTAATTCTTACTTGAGTCACAATTTTATAGTGGTTTAAAATTTTTTTTTTCCAATTTTAAACTAGACATTTTGAAGTTAAATCAATTTTTAGTTGTTTAGAGCATATTGGTTTCAAGTGTTGCTGTTTATATAGAACGATTATTGTTTTCCCAATCAAATTATTTATACTGTGTGATACGTACACCAGTAAATAACCTTAAATTTAGATTTTGAACTTTCTTTGACTATTATTGGGCCTTAGGAAGCATCACTACGAACAAAGCTAGTGGAGGTGATGGAGTTCCAGTTGAGCTATTTCAAATCCTAAAAGATGACGCTGTGAAAGTGCTGCACTCAATATGCCAGCAAATATGGAAAACTCAGCAGTGGCCACAGGACTGGAAAAGGTCAGTTTTCATTCCAGTCCCAAAGAAAGGCAATGCCAAAGAATGCTCAAACTACCGCACAGTTGTACTCATCTCACATGCTGGTAAAGTAATGCTTAAAATTCTCCAAGCTAGGCTTCAGCAATACGTGAACTGTGAACTTCCAGATGTTCAAGCTGGTTTTAGAAAAGGCAGAGGAACCAGAGATCAAATTGCCAACATCTGATGGATCATCGAAAAAGCAAGAGAGTACCAGAAAAACATCTATTTCTGCTTTATGACTATGCCAAAGCCTTTGACTGTGTGGATCACAATAAACTGTGGAAAATTCTGAAAGAGATGGGAATACCAGACTACTTGACCTGCCTCCTGAGAAACCTGTATGCAGGTCAGGAAGCAACAGTTAGAACTGGACATGGAACAACAGACTGGTTCCAAATGGGAAAAGGAGTACGTCAAGGCTGTATATTGTCACCCTGCTTATTTAGCTTATATGCAGAGTACATCATGAGAAATACTGGACTGGATGAAGCACAAGCTGCAATCAAGATTGGTAGGAAAAATAGCAATAACTTCAGATATGGAGATAACACCACACTTATGGCAGAAAGTGAAGAAAAACTAAAGAGCCTCTTGATGAAAGTGAAAGAGGAGAGTGAAAAAGCTAGCTTAAAATTCAACATTCAGAACACTAAGATCATGGCATCTGGGCCCATCACTTCATGGCAAATAGATGGGGAAACAGTGGAAGCAGTGAGAGACTTCATTTTTTTGGACTCCAAAATCACTGCAGATGGTGATTGCAGCCATGAAATTAAAAGACACTTGCTCCTTGGAAGATAAGTTATGATCAACCTAGACAGCATATTAAAAAGCAGAAGCATTACTTTGCCAAGAAAGGTCCATCTAGTCAAAGCTATGGTTTTTCCAGTAGTCATGTGTGGATGTGAGAGTTGGACGATAAAGAAAGCTGAGCACCAAAGACTTGATGCTTTTGAACTGTGGTATTGGAGAAGACTCTTGAGAGTCCCTTGGATAGCAAGGAGATCCAACCAGTCCATCCTAAAGGAGATCAGTCCTGGGTGTTCATTGGAAGGACTGATGCTGATGCTGAAACTCCAGAACTTTGGCCATGTGATGGGAAGAACTGACTCATTTGAAAAGACCCTGATGCTGGGAATGATTGAAGGTGGGAGGAGAAGGGGATGACGGAGATGGTTGGATGGCATCGCTGACTAAATGGACATGAGTTTGAATAAACTCTGGGAGTTGGTAATGGACAGGTAGGCCTGGCGTGCTGCAGTCCATGGGGTCACAAAGAGACATGACTGAGTGACTGAACTAAACTGAACTGATTTCTTTTAAAACACATGGAGCTACGTAGTTTACTTTGGAATGATGTTTTCTTGCCTTCAAGTTTTAAAGGGTAAATATGGATGTATAGTAATAAAGGGGGAATATGGATGTATAGTAATAAAGGGGAAATATGGATGTATAGTAATAAAGGGGGAATATGGGTGTATAGTAAGGGAGGTCTTAGTGTGGCTTTCTGCAGGTTGGCTTGATATTTCTAGGGAAGCTTAAATGACTTTGAGTTATGTTCTGTCATTCATAAATAATTTCTTCTCTGTATCCAACTCTGCAGAATGTCCAGTGTGTTATATATATGGTAGAATCTTAACTGAAACCAAAGTTTATCTTCAAAGTAGAAAATTAATTTTCTAATCTATTCCTTTTCCACACCCATTTTTAAAAAAAATCATAAGCTGTACAGTAATTTAATATTACTTCAGTTGTTCTTTTTTACTTTATTCTTTTGTAGAGTTATGTATCAATTTGGAGGATAATTAAACTGGTTTTGTTTGTGACTAAATCTAAAAGCAAATAAGTGAATCTAAAAAACAGTATAAACCTGAGTTCAAAATAGACTGTTTAAGAAAGTCCTTTAGATTGTAAATGTTTACAAAAGACTCTTCATTCATACTAATTGGGTTTATTTATATATTTTACTTCTGGTAGTTAATTTTTTTTTTTAATATAACGGGGCTTAGCAAAGACTTTAGGGAAAGAGTAAGGGGTACTCTCACTCTACCATCCCTAGAAATCTGGGTTTAATATCCTCATGTGCTACTGTTGGTACATCCTGCACATTCCTTATGCTAGTCAGTTTGTTTTGCTCTCTTTTAGCTAGGACAGGATGTTCATTCTCTATATGTCCAGAATCTAGAACAGTGTCTCTTACGTGACAAGAGGTAAATAAATATTTAATGAATGTGTTTTGAGTCCTACAAAGGACATATAAATGATGGTGAAGCAACAATAGATATTAAGGGTTTATAAACCATACATTTTATGAATTATGTATATTAGTGATTGGTCCAGACATAATGGGAAATGGAATTTGTTTTCTTGTTGTTCAATCAGTAAGTTGTGTCCAGTTCTTTGTGACCCCATGGACTGCAGCACACAAGGCTTCCCTGTCCTTCACTATCTCCAGAGTTTGCTCAAACTCATGTCCATTGAATCAGTGATGTTATCTAACCATCTCATCCTCTGCGGCTCCTTTCTCCTCTTGCCTTCAATCTTTCCCAGCATCAGGGTCTTTTCCAGTGAGTCAGTTCTTCCCATCAGGTGGCCAAAGTATTGGAGCTTCGGCATCAGTCCTTCCAATGAATATTCAGGGCTGATTCCTTTAGGATTGATTGGTTTGATCTCCTTGCAGTCCAAGGGACTCTCAAGAGCCTTCTCTAGCACCATGGTTCAGAAGCATCGATTCTTCGGCACTCAGCCTTCCTTATGGTCCAACTCTTACATCTGTACATGACTACTGGAAAAACCAGTAGTTTGACTATATGGAGCTTTGTTTTGTACCTTGTCAGAAATTTGGTAGTAGTGGTTTCCTGGTTTTCCTCTGGGCAGAGTGCTTACAGTATCATTTTGTTTGTACTACACATCAACAGTGTGTATTTTATAAAGCAACAAATCAAGAAAATCTTTTGTACCTTTTTCTTTGTGCTTTTTATTAGTAACCATTGTCACTTGTATGGATTGAAAAGGTCTCCCAGACCTGATGCCATCATGTGTGTGTGTGTAGTCTTCCCCAGTCCAACAAGCAATTAATTCTTTGACACCAGCATAACGTCTGAGAATTCTCCTGATTTCTAATTCTGTGTACCTGGAAATAGAGTCATATTCCACAGGTAAAGGGCTCGGTCCCACAGGCCCATTCTCCACTTCAGATGCCAGTTGCACGTCCAAGTTGTTGTTTGAACTTCTGGCTCTAAGTCAGAGGTTCCCATGCCCCATTGTTGGGTTTGACTAGTTTGCTAGAATGGCTCACAGAACTCAAAAATATGTTTACTTACTTGATTACTGATGTATTATAAATGGTTATCTAAGGATATGAATCAGCAGCCAGATGAACATATACATAGCACAGGGTCCTGAATGAAGGAGTTTCTGTTCTTATGAAGCTTGGGGCTCAGCATGGTAGCATGACAAAGAGTCTGTTTACCAGAGGTGGAAGCTCTCTGGAAAAAGGGGGTCCACAAAGCTGTTCTTGGACGTGTTTATGGAGGCATTATTACATAGTAATGATTGACTAAATCACTGGCCAATGGTAATTGATTCAACCTCAAGCCCTTCTCTCCTCCCTGAAGATCAAGGGGTGGGACTGCAAGTTCCAACCCTCTATTCACATGGTTGCTTCTCCTGGCAACCAGCCCCTACCCTTGGGTGAGATCCAAAAGTCACCTTCCCTGAAGAGTTTTCAGGGACTGAGGGCAAGAGATCAAATATTATCCGCCACCACCCCCTTTTTTTGTGCTCAGAAAATTCCAAAGGTTTTGGGAGCTGTGAACAAGGAACGGTGGATGAAGACCAAATATATCTGAAATACACACATACATACATCTGTCTAAAAGAGTGCATCTAGTTGAACTGTTTAATGAATTTGCCAAATCAGAGATATAAAAAGTATTTGGACACCTTTCTAGTTCAGAATTTAACTAAACGATTGGGCTTTAATGTGTTGTTAGGCAGTCATTAGATAAATGCAAACTAGATTATAATGACTTTATGAAATAGACACACATGTGAAAGTGGCTCAGTCACTGCCAGCTCTTTGCAACCCCATGGACTGTAGCCTGCCAGACTCCTCTGTCAGTGGAATTTTCCAGGCAAGAATCCTGGAGTGGATTGCCATTCCCTTCTCCAGGGGATTTTTCCAACCCAGGGATCGAACCCGGGTCTCCTGCATTACAGGCATATTGTTTACCATCTGAGCCACCAGGGAAGCCTCATGTTTGTGAAATGAGGTACTTTTAATGAGGGTATTCTAGGAGGGGCAGTGCTTGAAAATGCCTGTATACCTTATACTCCAGAGAAGTCCAGATAAGAGGAGTCATCTAGATTTTTTCTCTCCTTTCAACTTTATATCTTTAGGTAATTTACCATGCCTTTCTCTTTTCCAGGACGTGATCTGACAGCTCAGACTATTTCTTCTCTCTTTGTGTCTCCCTGACACATCTTTCTCCTCTGTCTCCCTAGGGTTGTACAGCCACGGTAGGGTAATTTGCCCTTTACACTCTAACCGTGCCTCCCTCTTGCCCTTTCCAGCTTTTTGCTTGCCTCTCAGTCTTCCATTAGAACCATCACTGTCATTCTTGTTGTTATTTTTAGAATGGAAAACATCTTAACATAATTTATAGGTGCCAAAGTATGAATACATTTTCTGAAAAATGTGTACTACACTGCTTTGAAAGCCATTTGGATAAACTGCTCTAATAAAGCAATCTCTGTGTGTGTGTGCAGGTGTGCATATACACATATATATATATTTTCAAACTGCTTATGAATTACATGTTGGTGCTAGCTTTTTGGGATGTGTCACATTTGTATAATTAATTTATCATTATATTAGACTTTCCTTTAGAATTTAATCTACTATAAATACTGTAGATTAGTTGAGACTAACTAGACCAAATTACTCTTAATTGCAATCTTTTTTTAAATCAAATTGGCAATGAATGAGGTTAAGATTATTGAATTTAATCATAGTTTCCAGTCATAAGAAGGCAGTGCTAATCTTTAGATGCATGGTGTGTTCATTGATAGGCATTCTTGCTTTAGAGAATGTTTGTTTTTATAACTTAAGCATTTAACAAAACAAAATAGCATCCTGTGAGATAGGAGCCACAATCTAATCTGTGCAAGTTGTAACTGCCTTCAGAGATAGCCATCATTCAACACAGGGTCAAGAAGTTGTTATGGTTAAATGACATATGTTAAAGTCATTAGTCTTGCTTAGTAGATGTTCCTTCATTCTTTCTGTGACTGGAATAACAGGTCAAGCCCAGAATAGAGAAGATTTTTATACATTTTTTTTCTCTAGGAACTTTATTAGTTTAAGTGTAGACAGTGAGGCACCAGTGCCCCCAAACAATATCTAGAGTACTGATAACAAAGGAAAGAAAGAGGGAACAGAGTCTTTATAACTTTGAATCCAACTAGTAATTATGTTTAAATTAGGATGCAGGCCTAGCTTTAGCCTGGCAGTTTGGAGAAAGAAGTCTTCAGGATTGTGATGCACTGTACTATTTTACAAAAAACTTAGACATTCTTTGTGGTTATAGAAGCAACATGCACTGTTTAAAAAGAGTTAAAATAGGAGACTGCCTTTCTTCTCTTCAAGTCTGCTCCCTAGAGCCTACTGCCACTAGGTCTGTGTTTAATCACTGTTTTAACTTAAAAAAAAAATGTACTTTTTATTCTCAGATTATCATTTAGGCATCTTTAGCTTTAAACTCTTAAAAGAGGGGGAAATGAGTCTGCTTATACTTTAAGCTTCTGGTCAGTCCCCCTGTCCCTCTAGGATTTTTCGTTCTGCATTTTCAGTTATGGTCTTTGATTTCAAAGAAAATACTAAGAACTCTTGGTTTCTTGACGTGTTAGTAGCATCTCAGCTCCCTAGTTTCAACTGTGAGGAATTTAGGGCAATTATCTTTCTTTTCCTGTTCCCTTCCTAATTTATTTTTTCTTTAAGTATAATTGATTTACAATGTTATATTGGGTTCAGATATTGTTGTTTGCTTGCTAAGTTGTGTCTGACTCTTGTGACCCCATGGACTGTGGCCTTCCAGGCTCCTCTGTCCATGAAATTTCCCAGGCAAGAATACTAGAGTGGGTTTCCATTTTCTTCTCCAGGAGATATTCCCAACCCAGGGATCAAACCTGTATCTCCTGCCTTGGCAGGTGGATTCTTTACCATTGAGCCACAGGGGAAGTGCACAGATTCAGGTGTACAGTGCAGTGATTCAGTATTTTTACAGATTATATTCCATCCTAGGTTATTAAAAGATAATAGCTATAATCCTCTATGCTCTACAGTATATCCTTGTTGTGTAGTTTGTATCTGTTAAACCCAAACCACTAATTTGTTTTTTTTCTGCCTTACCTCTCCCCTTTGACAACCACAGATTTGTTTTCTGTATCTGTGAGTCTGTTTCTGTTTTGCATTAAGATTTATTTGTATTATTTTTCAGATTCCACACATGTGATGTTACACAGTGTTTGTCTTTCTGTCTCTGACATTTCAATAAGCAAGATACTCTCTAGGTTCATGCATTTTGCTGCAGATGGCAGAATTTCATCCTTTTTATGGCTAAGTAACATTCCATTGTGTGTGTGTGTGTATATAGACATATATAGAGAGACATTAAGATACAGATATGTATATATCATGTACATAGATAGGTGTATAATCTCGTGTGTTCATCCATCCATCTGCTGATGGACACGTAGGCCGCTCCCATGTCTTGGCTGTTATAAGTGATACTGCAGTGAACACGGGAGTGCCTGTATCTTTTCAAGTTAGTATTTTTATTTTCTTTGGATATATATTCAAGAATGGGATTGCTGGATCATACAGTAGTTCCATTTTTAGTTTTTTGAGGAACCTCCATACTGTTTTTCATAGTGACTGCACCAATTTACATTCTCACCAGCCGTGGGTGTTCTTTTACATGTAGTGTAAAAGAGTTCCCTTTTCTCCACATCCTCACCCGCATTTGTAATTTGTGGGGTTTTTCGGTAATAGCCATTCTGACAGATTGTGAGATGATATTTTGTTGTGGTTTTGATTTGCATTCATTCCTCTGATGACTTGCAGTGTTCATCATCATATTTCCATGTGCCACTTGGCCATCTGTATGTCTTTTCTGGGAAAATGTATATTCAGGTCTTCTGCTCAGTTTTTAATTGGATGGTATTGTTTTTTGTGGTATGGAGTTGTATGAGCTTTTTAACCCCTTATTGAGCCTATCATTTACAAATAATTTCTCCCATTCTGTAGGTTGTCTTTTCCTTTTGTCAATGGTTTCCTTTTCTGTGCATAAGCTTTTTAAATTTAATTAGCTCCCATTTGTTTATTTTTGCTTCTATTTCCTTTGCCTTGGGAGACAGATCCAAAAAATATTGCTATGATTTATGTCAAAGAGTATTCTGCCTGTGTTTTCTTCCTGGAGTTTTATGGTTTTTGGTCTAACATCAGTATCTTTAATCCACTTTGAGGGTTTTTTTTTTTTGGTATATGGTGTAAGGAAATATTCTGATTTTATTCTTTTACACGTAGCTGTCTAGTTTTCCCAGCACCATTTATTGAAGAGATTGTCTTCTCCCTATTGTATATTCTTGCCTCCTTTGTTGTGTTAATTAACTGCAGTTAAGTGGGTTTATTTATGGGCTTCCTATTCTGTTCTGTTGATTTATGTGTTTGTTTTTGTGGCAGTACCATGCTGTTTTGATTACTGTAGCTTTTTAGTATAGTCTGAAGTCAAGGAGCATGATACCTTCAGCTTTGGTCTTCTTTCTCAAAATTGTTTTAGCTGTGTATATAGAATGATTTCGTTTTTACATAAAATAATTATATTGAGTAGATCTGAAACTTGAAAAGAAAAAATTGGGATTTATTCATTGTATAAATATTGATTATTTAATATTGAATACCCCAGAGCACTGTACTGTCCTCTTTTCTGCCTACACTGATTCCCAAGTCGATCTCACTAGTCTGATAGTTTTAAATGCCATCTCTATGCTAACTCTCAGTTTGCATTTCTACCCTGACTTCTCCTTAACCTCACAGTCACAGGTCTAACTATATCCACTTGATGTCTCTACTCAGATGTCTAACTAGTGTCTCACAGTAAATATATCCAAAAGGAGCTGTGATAATCGGCCCTTTCCTCTTCAAGTCTTCCTATAATGTACTCAGCATATGTTAGTGGCAGTTTCATTCTTCTCGTTGCTCAGGACACAGACCATCTAAGTCTTACTCCTCGATGCATGCTTCTGTCTATATCTCTTATTAAAGTCACATCCTGTATCTGTTCATTAACAGACCCTTTTGACTCCATATTCACAATATTTAACTAATTTAGCACTATTTGCCACATCTCTTGCTGCTCTTCTGGCACAAGCCTGTATTATAGCAATGGTCTTCCAGTTTCTAATGTTTTCTCAGCCAGTAGCCAGAGAGATCCTGCAGAAGTCAGATTCTGTTACTTCTCTGCTCTCTTTTCAGCAGATACTTCCCATCTCATTCAGAGTGTAAGTAAGCCAGAGTCCTTCTGTCTTATGAGGCTATTGGCAATTTAGGACAGTTATCTTTCTGTTCTTATTACTCATTGCTCTTTTCCTTATTCCACTTGCCATATTAGTCTTCTTGCTGTTCTTTATCTTATTTTTTTAATATTTTATCTTTATTCTATACTCTCACCTTTTGTGTTATAAAGTACCATTTGTATTGTTTTGGGTGTGTGCATATAAACTACATAATGTGAATTTTGCTTTGTTAGCCAATTCAAAAACCGTTTTCTATTTTTTTTAATCTTCTGGCCATGCTGCACAGCATGTGGGATCTTATTCCCCAGCCAGGTATCAAACTCACACCCACTACATTGGAAGCACAGAGTCTTAATCACTGGACCACCAAGAAAGTCTCTCTGTGCTGTTCTTTAAACATGCCTCATGCTCCTGCCTTAGGATCTTGGTGTTTGCTGTTTCCTTTTCTGCCTAGAAGAGTCTTCTAGATACTTGAGCAGCTCACCCCCTCATGTTACTGAGATCTTGACTTAGATTCATCTTATTGAAAATTCTCCCTATTACTGTACACGTCATATAATGGCTCCCTTCCTAATTTTTCTTCTCCGCACTGATTACTATCTAATGTACAATATATTTTAATTATTAGGTTTTAAAAACTCTTGTCAGGCCAGGTTCGTTGAGGAGAACAAATCACTATGGGTACTTAAAGCAAAAGGCAACCTAGTAAGGGGAATTAGAGTCTTAAAATTTATTGGAAAAGCTGTAGATGTGGAGCTTGAAAGATTGTTGTCAGCTTTCACTACTGCTGCTGCTATGGCTTGCGGGTAGTGCCAACATAGGGAGCTGGCAGGGGAGCATTCGGTGATTACTGTAAAACCTCGTATCTGTCACAGTCCAGGTGTCTGCTGCATTCAGAAGAAGAATGGCTTTGTTTCTGTCTCTCTTCTGCCTTCCAAATGCTGCATAAATACATTGCATTTGCAGAATATAAATCACATACAGAATTCCGAGATCAAAGATTTGTACAATGGAGTTCTCATCCTTTTAGCTTTTGTATGAGAGGAGATACAGAGGAGCGCACAGCAGGTGGTGAGAGTGAACAATGAGATAAATATATCTGTGTCTGTATGGATAAGATATGAATACACACACACTTATTTTATTAGTCAGGGTTCTCCAGAGAAACAAAATGAATCAGATAAACGTATGTACAGGAAGAAAGAGGGGAAGAAGAGATGGATTTATTTTAAGGAATTGGCTCGCGTGATTGTGGGGGCTGGCAAGCCTGAAGTTGCAGGGCAGGCTGCAGAGTCCTTGGGTGACGTTCACTCTCCTTGATATCCTATAAGTTAAATATTGATATAAAGTTAAGAGTAATTAGCTACTATGATGTAAAGTCAGTGTATCTTATGTTATATGATAAGAGGAGAAAAGAAACCAGTTATTTGATGAGTATACACAGCATATATAACACACCATATACAACTTCATGATAAAATAAGGAAAAAATACTCATAACAGTTATAATTCTCATTTCTATGACTGGTAATGTAGTGGTATCTGAGATTTATAAATTCCTTCATCCACTACCCTTTTTGTATTCCTTTGCCCTCATCATGCACCTCAGATAGCTAAAGTTCTTTTCTGGTAGAGTGACCCAAACTTTTGTTCTGAAGGGTTTGAGTCAGTAGTAGTCCTGGCTAGGTTGGGCTATTGAATTTAATCATAAGATATGGTAGTACTAAGAGATGCCCTTAGGGATTTCCAATAACCAGACATACTCTTCTTACCACCATTGTGGAATTGTAGTCCCCTCTCCCCTTGATAATTAGAGTCAATTACCCAGGCCAGCATAGTAAGTTCCTTCTTTGCCTACTGATTCAGAGGCATGGGGAGCTTAAAGTGGCCAGGTGGCAGGCTTAACTTCCAGTCCAGTGGAAGCATTCCTTCCTTTGGGACTAAGACCTCTAGACTAGCAGAGCAAAGGTCATGGGAAGAGGAAACAGCAACATTTTACTAGTGAGGGGCGTCGCGAAAGCTTGACAGCCGCATGTAAATCAATGAAGTTAGAACACATCCTCACACCATACACAAAAATAAACTCACAATGACTTGAAGACTTCAGTGTAAGACCTGACCCCATTAAACTCCTAGAGGAGAGTACAGGCAGAACGTACTCTGACATAAAGTTTACCAATGTTTTCTGAGGTCAGTCTCCCAAGACTATAGAAATAAAAGCAAAAATAAACAACTGGAGCCTAATCGAACTTGTAAGCTTTTGCACAGCAAAGGAAACCATAAATAAAATGAAAAGACAATATAGGGACTAGGGAAAATATTTGTGAACAATTTGACCAAAAAGGGCCTAGTTTCTAAAGTATACAAACAGCTGATAACAACTCAATAACAAAAAACTGACCTGAACAAAAAATGAGAAGAAGACCTAAATAGACATTTCTCCAAAGAAAGCATACAGAGATGGCCAATAGGCACTGAAAAAATGCTCAACATCACTAAGTATGAGAAATGCAAATCAAAACTACAATGAGGTACCACCTCATGCTGGTCAGATTGACCATCATTAAAAAAAGCCTACAAATAACAAATGCTGGAGAGGATATGGAGAAAAGGGAACCCACATACACTGTTGATGAGAATGGAAGTTGCTGTAGCCACTATGGAAAACGGTCTGGAGGTTCCTCAGAAAACTAAAAATAGAATTACCATATGATCCAGGAATCCTACTCCTGGATATATGTCTGGAGAAAACTCTAATTACATTTTACAATAGCCAAGACATGGAAGCAACCTAAATGTCCATCTACTGATGAATGGGTAAAGAAGATGTGGTATATATACACAATGGAACACTGCTTAGCTGTAAAAAAGAATGAAATAATGCCATTTGCAGCATCATGGATGGGCCTAAAGATTATCATGCTAAGTGAAGTAAGTCAGAAAAAGAAATACCATATGATGTCACTTATATGTGAAATCTAAAATAGGACATGAACTTACTTACGAAACAGAAACAGACTTACAGAGCAAACAAACTTATGGTTGCTAAAGGGGGAAAGGGAGTGGGGGACAGATAAATGAGGAGTTTGAGCTTAGCAGATACAAACTACTATATATAAAATAGATAAACAACAAGGTCCTACTGTATAGCAGAAGGAAGTATATTCAACATCCTCTAATAAACCATAACAGAAAAGAATATGTATGTATGTGTGTGGGGGGGCGTGTGTGTGTGTGTGTGTGTGTGTGTGTGTATGCTGCTGCTGCTAAGTCGCTTCAGTCGTGTCCGACTCTGTGCGACCCCATGGACAGCAGCTCACCAGGCTCTGCCGTCCCTAGGATTCTCCAGGCAAGAATACTGGAGTGGGTTGCCATTTCCTTCTCCAGTGCATGAAAGGGAAAGGTGAAAGTGAAGTTGCTTAGTCGTGTCCGACTCTTAGCTACCCCACAGACTACAGCCTACCAGGCTCCTCCGTCCATGGGATTTTCCAGGCAAGAGTACTGGAGTGGGGTGCCATTGCCTTCTCCGGTGTGTGTATATATACACATATATATTTATATCTGAATCACTTTGCTGTACACCAGAAACTAACACAATATTGTGATAATAATAAAAATTTTTGCTTGTGGGCCAATAGATGGTGTCACTTCTGTTTCCTTCTCTGATTCTTGGACCTGTGAATCTTGGCTATGCAAGATGCAGCACCGTATATTGGACGTTCATAGCACATAGAACTTTTTGGGGATCTTTGCCTAGGCGTGCAAGGTATTGCCACCTGGCTGGTGTTCTGGCTGAGTCTTCAAAAGGTCATGCCACTGTTCTATCAAGCCAGCTGTTTCAGGATGATAGGGATTATAGTAAGACCAGTGAATTCCCTAGGCCATTGCCACACTTTTTTTTTTTCCTGTGAAATGAGTTCCTTGATCAGCAGCAGTGCTTTATAGAATAATAGGAGGAAGTAGATAAGGCATTCTGTAAGTCTGTGGATAGTAGTTTTGGCAGAAGCATTTTGTGCAGAAAAGGCAAATCTATATACAGAGTAAGTATCTATTTCAGCTAGAATAAAGCACTGCCCCTTCCATGATAGTGTGTCAATTGCTAAGTCTTGTCTGACTCTTTGTGACCACATGGACTGTAGCCCTCCAGGCTCTGGCTCCTCTGTCCGTAGAATTCTCCAGGCAAGAATACTGGAATGGGTTGCCATTCCCTTCTCCAGGGGATCTTCCTGACCCAGGGATCGAAGCTGGGTCTCCCCCACTGCAGGCAGATTCTTTACCATCTGAGCCACCAGGGGAGCCAGAAGTCCAATGTAATCAACTTGTCGCAGGTAGCTGGCTGATCACCCCAGGGAATAGTGCCGTACGGGGGGCTCAGTGTAGGTCTCTGTTGCAGACAGATTTGGCACTCAGCAGTGGAGCCAGCTTGGTCTTGGTGAGTGGAGGTTCATGCTGCTGAACCCGTGCGTAACCTTCATCCCTACCACCGTGGCAACTTTGTGAGCCCATTGGACAATGACAGGGTTGGCTGGGGAAAGATGCTGACTTGTATCCACAGGATGGTCATCCTGTATTTATATTTCAGTGCAGCCTTTTATACTTGCAAAAACAAGAAAATGATTTGGAACTCCAAGAAATGACTAGAAATCTACCTCTTTCTTGTTTTTAGTTTTGTTAATTGTTTTAAGAAAGAATTATTAGATTATTAGAGACTTCTGGATGTATATAATTATTATAGGAGTTCATCTTGGAGGCTTTGTTGGTTAAAAAGCTCAAAGGAAAAGACTTGTGAAGACATAATTCTAAGACTTTTAAAAATAAAAATAAGTATAAAAATAATAGATGTTATTGTAAAAATGAAAAATTCAGAAGCACAAAGTTTTTTATATATTATTTATGTTCTCTCATTAAATTGTCCTCTCCTAAATTGTTTCAATTTATATTCTATTCACAAAAGTGAGAACATCTGTTTTCCTACATTTGTGCCAACATTGGATGGTAGCACACTTTAGTTTTTGCCAGTGTAATAATGAAAAAGAATCTAATTTTATTTCATCAATTATAAGTAGGTTTAAGCATCTTTTCAAATTTTGAACCATCTCATATCTTTAACCTGGCTCTTGCTTTTCCTCTTCACTTGGAATATTGTCGTTCATTTTATTCTGAACTTTTACCATTCTTCAAGGCCCATGTCAAAATCTGTTTCTCCATTATTGAATTTTCCCGATAAGCTCAGCCTACAATGATATCTCCATCCTTGTATACTTGATGTTTTATTTTCCACTTATCACAGTTTTATACCAGAATTGATGTGTATGATTTTCTTCTTCTAGGATTTCCAAGTTTACAGGATGGCTAAACATTAATGGAAAGAGAAGTGTAAACCTATCTTCTTTCACTATGGAGGCAAGTTTGGCAGATGGAGAACCTGACCGAACTTTGGTGAGTGATTCAAATACAGCATAATAAGGTACTACTATCTATATTGGGAAGTTTTTGATGTAAGCCATCATTT
Source organism: Giraffa tippelskirchi (assembly GCF_054371585.1). NCBI lineage: Eukaryota > Metazoa > Chordata > Mammalia > Artiodactyla > Giraffidae > Giraffa > Giraffa tippelskirchi. The sequence continues at coordinate 108,582,720 of NC_137278.1, read as the reverse complement.
TATTTTTAAAATGTATTTAAAACAAACTTCCAAAAAAGTTGATATAAAAATTATAGGTAGTTTAAAGCTTGTTGAAGCATAACCCAATTTTCTGCCATTTCCACTGTATCTCCTACCTCTTTTTTCTTGCTTTCTTGGCCATATAGTAAGACATATTGATATAATAGCTTGTGTTCGTGTTTTCCTCAAGAAACTTTGTCTTATTGAAATCAAGAGGTTATTCACAATTGAGAAAATTAAATGCCTGGAAATCTTAAATTGTGCAGCTGTGGACAGAATGAAAGAATTAAGATATAATTATTAATATATGTTGCCATACATACTCTTCCTATAGAAGTATGAAGATGTAATAAGTATTGCTGCCTGTGATTGAATTGTATTCTGAAATTAAAACACTTAGGTATGGGTGGTGGTTATAGTGTACCTTATCCAGTAAGTAAAAAAATAAAAATAAAAATTAACCAGTGAGGTAAATTAAATGATGCTTTGTCATGCATAGAAACATTTTGCTCAAGGATCATTTCATTTTCATTTTTCCTGTTGCAGTTTTAAAGATGCCATTAAATATTGATTTATAGACTCTTTATTAGGAATGTTTGTACTACCTAAAGTAAAGGTGCCAGTGGGTAAAATGTAGCCAGCTGATAGCTCTGTGGCTTGTTAGGTGGTAGATTCTTTGACAGAGTTACAATATTGGAATAATGCAGAGGCCGGCTTTTCTTTCATACTGCCGTGAAGTTGAAAGTCACTACTAAATTGAGATGTTTGTGAATTTTAATTTAGTGAATGTTCTTTGTTCAGGCTCCAATGTAGGATCAGTAATGATTGATAGCAAAATGCAGTTTTGCTTACTTGAGTTAACTTAGTCCCACCCTTTCCTGAATTTCTGGTTCAGACTTGTTTCTTTAATGGTCAAAAAAAGTTAAACTTTAAAATGATAGCTTGTTAATAGAGAATAAAATGGACATGGACAGAACTTCGTTTATGAAGAAGGTTATTGTAACGACGATTTTAAATGGAAAACTGATGGTAGGTTATTTTGTTTTCACTATATCTTCAAAAAAAAGATGAAAGCCTTTCTTGGAACATACTATTTACTTTACCATAAATATTTTCTTATTTAAAGCTAATGGACTTCCTGAAGGTTTATTTTTGGCTAAAATATTTTAAATCTTTTGGTTATGATATAAATATCAGTAATAGCAGTTGCTGTTTTCTGAGTATACGCTTTTTCAGACTGTCTTCACAACAGCCATTCAAGGTAGATATTTGCTTATCCTCACTTTTAAAGACAGGGAAATAGGCTCAGGGAGGTTAATTATCTTCTCTAAAAGCTACAGCTTAAATGGTGCAACTGAGATCTGTCTCTGAATACTTTCCTTTGCCACTAACATGTTGACTACATCATATGTGTCATAGACTTGCTTAAAATTTATTGTTATCTTTTTAAACTTAGTATCTAAGTAGATAGTATTAAATTCTATACCAGAATGTCTGCACTGTACTGCTAAAGTTTTATTCATTTTTTATTCTTAATTCTATTGATATTGAGAGGTTAGAGCAAATTACTTAAAACGCAATGAGATCAATTTTCTTTTTCTTCATTGTTTCTTCGGTGAAATATTGTAGCTTATTTTAGAAACAGTAATACCACTGATTTCAGTGTGAACTACTGAAATTTTCTCTATTCGAAACTAATCTTGAGGTCCACCTTTGAGTTATCTGTTAATGAAATATCACCTTTGAACTGCATGGCCTAAGCTAGTTAGTTTAGATCTAAGAGAGGTGGATAAGAAGATGGGCTTTGTAGATATTTGGCTGTGTGTTAAAATCTGAGCTCTGTCACTTAGTTACATTCTGAGGGTTTCCAATTTTCCTCAGGTTTTAAATAAAGATTAGTAGTAATATCTACTTAATATTTACTTGAGGTTTAATTGAGATAATATGTCTATAAAATGCCTTTTTACACATCTATGCATTGTAAATATCCAGTAAATAAAAGTTAGTATGGTTATTGTTAATATAACTATTAATATTTAGCCTTTTCTCCAAAAAGATAAATAATTAGAGGCAGAAGAGGCAACAAAACACATTTTTAAAAGTCCTGCACTTTGAGTAATTTTGGATTTGCACTGTCTCTGAATCTCATTTTTACTGTATAAAATACTGAGGCAAATATTCTACTTCAATGAAAAATTATAAACAAGAATACTCATCCTGCCTACTTCACAGGGACAATATGATCTAGTGAAACCAGAAAGTTCTTTGAAAATATAAAGCAACATGTCAGTATGTGGTGGCAGTGTTGTATAAAACCTAATTGTGTGCACTAGTTTTTAAGATAGTATTAGTTAGCTTCTTTTGAGTGCAGTCTTTGTGCAAAGTGCTGTGGCCAGTGAAGGGGATGCTAAGAGATATAAAATGTAGTCTGTGTGAATTATGTTTACTTTGAGAAGACTAGATAGAGGGATGGATAGATAAGGCAGTAATAAGCATTTACTAAGTGTCAAATGAGGGACATAAGGCATAGTTATACAAGTTGTGCAAATCGAGTGGTTGCCCTACACTGGGGTAGTTAGAAAAGGTTTCTTAAGAGAACACAAACTGTGAATAGGGTATAGGGGTCACGGGATTGAAAATGAGCAAGGAGAGCATTCTAGGAAGGGAGGATGGCAAGAGGCAAGGCTAAAGGCGGAATTAATTGCACAGGGTTTATTCAGGGGGAAACGCATAGAAAAATTGGAAGATAATGTTGTTTAAAAATTGGAAGGTAATAATGATCAATGTGGCCGATAGAGACCAAACTTATGGAAGTCTTTGAGTGCCAGACCAGGGATTTTGAACTTGATTCTGTAGACAGTGGTATGTCAGTGAATAGTTTTATGAAGGTGGACAGGATGAATCTGGAAGCAGGATATGAGATGATTTAGAGGAGTGAGAAATACAGATACTGATTGAGACTGCTTGCAGTCTTGGTGGAGGTGGTGAGAGCTGGGACTCAGTTGACTTTAGTGTCCACTTATTCAAGTTTATTCTCCTACATGAGATTATGCTTTCTATTTTTACAAAATTCATTTGCTACTTATTGTTTATAGTTTTGTTTTTGTGGTAGTGTTGTATGTCTTAGGTAGTAAATACTAAAAAAATATAAATTGAATCTTTATACTAAATATCCTTCAGAACACGTTTACAGTTAATGTATGTATTAAAATATTTTGTAAAAGTCCAGAACTCATAACACTTTGGAAATTAACCACTGAGAAATCCTTTAAGTGCAGGGGTCAAATATTTATTAATAGATTGAGGTAAACCAAATAAGTGAAATAGATTTAAAAAAATTCCTTACATTAAGGAAAGTCCTATCTTTTGAATATCTTGTATACTCTGCTATTACCAGAAGAAACTATGTTATAAAGTCTATTAAAGGTCAAGATCTTTTGTTGTATTAAAAATTGGTTATATAAATGACTTTTTAGAAGAGAATAAAATTTTGAAAACATGTAGAAATCTTTGTAGTATTATTAGGGACTCTCAATTGAGAAACTGTTAAGATTCTAATTTAAACTGGATACTTTGAATCATATGCTTTCTGAAGTGGAAAGAACTGTGAAGATTATTTAGTTCAGTAATTCTTAGAATGTAGTAAATGAGTAAGTATCTTCTTGATGGGCCTACAGATGACTCAGCTTCCTGAAACTTTGAGTTTTATATTTACTAGATGAATTTTTACTGATTACTGTGATTTAGTGCTCATAAAGTAAAAGTGGTATTTTATTAGCGTTTACTGAGCACTTTAAATCGTATTCTAAGAAGTATGGCTACTGTATATATGTAACATTTGATGAAAACATACAACTTGTGTATATGGCATGTAAATTAATGAAATTGCCAATTTTTGGTAACATTAAGTATTATTTTTGAGCAGGTCACAGATTTTAAATGTTGTTATTTTTATTCTCTTGTTTAAACATAGTTGACTCTTGAATGATTGGAGATGGGTTGGGGTAGAGCTTCTGACACTTGATATGGAACCATGGTTCTTTGGTATCTGCAATTCAGCAAACCACTGATCTGTAGCACTGTAGTATTTACTGTTGAAAAAAGTCTGCCTGTAAGTGGAGCTGTGTAGTTCACACCCATGTTGTACAAGGGTCAACCGTACCATTAATTTAACTTCTTCATTACCATTATTGATTTAGTATATTGTATGTTTTTGTTTGGGGCTTCCCTGGTATCTCATCTGAGATACTAAAGAATCTGTCTGCAATGAAGGAGACCTGGGTTTGATCCCTGGATTGGAAAGATCTCCTGGATTTACAGACAGTATTTTTGGTGTACAGTTTCTCAATAACTGACCTTTAAGACATTTATGCATTCAAGTCTAATGATAAATTATCCATATGTCAATTAATAATCCTCATAAAGTATTCTTGTACAATGGCACTTGGTTGTTACTAGATACCCCTTCTCACTCCTAAGTGGAAATGGATGGAGAAAGGCTGTGAAGTTTCTTATCTATAATAAATGGGTCACCAAATTTGGTATATATGCTCGTCTAATATTTGAATATGCTTTGAGATCTGCCTGCTATGTGTTTGGCTAATGCTTATATACTTCAGAATTGCCTCATAGAGGCCTTTTCTTTTCATCTTTAACAAAGATTTATGCTATCAGCAGAACCTTTTGCAAACCTCTGAGTCCTGTGGCTACTTTTCCCCCTTAGTCTTTGTGGGAAACTTTTAGAAATCATTTAGTCTAATAATCTGTCTAATGTAAGGATTCTATCCACAGTATCCTCTGACAGCAGGTCATCCAGCCTCGGCATGAACTCATGTAGTTATAAGGAACTTCCATTTCTCAAACGGCAGCTCAAGTCATTATGCTAGTTTCCTTGCTGCTGCAAGTTACCACAAATTTAGTCTTAAAATAGCAGTAACTGATTATCTTATAGTTCTGGATATTAGAAGTCTAAAAACAAGAAGTTGTGTTCATTCTGGAGGCTCTGAGGGGACTGTCCATTTCTTTTTGTCAGTATCTGGAGGTAGCAGTCTTTCACTAACTCATGGCTTCTTCCTCCCATTCAGCCTCTGTCCTTTGTTGTCACATCTCCTACTACACTCACCTTCTTGTCTTCTTCTTGTCAGGACCCTTGTAATTACTTTGGGTCCACTCAGGTAATCCAGAATAATTACTGTATCTCAAGATTTTTAACTTCATCACATCTGCAAAGTCCTTTGCCTCATGTAAAGTAACATTCACAGATCCTAAGGCTTCTAAACATTCACAAATTCTAATATTTTGTTGTTGTTTTTTTTGGCAGATCAGCTTGTGGGATTTTAGTTTCCCAACCAGGGATTGAGCCCTTGGCAGTGAGAGCATGCAGTCGTAACCACTGGATTGCCAGGGAATTCCTGGGATGTGGACATTTTTGGGAGGCCATTATTCTACCTACCATCGTCGTAGTACTAACCTCTGGTGCATCCCAGCCTAGTGAAGTGGGTCCTATTGCCAAATAATCCAAAATCAGGTAGTCTGGTGGGGCATCTCACCTAAGGAATTGCCAGTTATATTAAGGTCCTAAATTAGGTAAATTCTTAGGTGGCAGAGATCTTCTTAAGTAAAATAATAAAATAACTAGAAATTTTAGTCACCGATTTATTACCTACATACTCATTGTCTCTTATATTAAAATAGCTTCATCCTCCTAATAACCGTTTGCTAACTATAACAGTTTAATTACACGTACAAGGATGATAGTAGGGACCTTCCTTGCAGTCTTTGTTATGTCAAGTTTTGAATGCCTCTGGGTGTATTTGGCCGCGCTGGGTCTCCCTTGCCGCATGAGAGCTTTCTCTAGCTGCGGTGTGAGCTTCTCATTGCGGTGGCTTCTCTCGTTGCAGAGAACGGGCGCATGGGCTTCAGTAACTGTGGTCCATGGGCTTAGGTGCCCCATGGCATGTGGGTACTTCTCGGACCAGGGAGGGAACCCATGTGCCCTGCATTGGCAGGCGGATTCTTCACCACTGGACCAGTAGGGAGCTCTCTCAAATATGTTTAAAAAATAAGATAAACTAATATAATGAGTCCTAATGTACCCATCACTCATCTTCAGCATTGTTAATCCAGGTCAGTCTTGTTCACGTATACTCCTGCCTTCCCACCTCATTTTTTTTTTTTGAGAAAATCCCATATGCATCATTTTATTCATAAGTATTTCAGTATAATTTCTAAAATATAAAGACTTTTCTTTAAAACTTTAACCATAAATACCATTCTTACTCTAAAAAAAAGACTAATTCTTTAATATCAAATATTTATTTATTGCTTAAATTTAGTTTTATTGTCTTTGTATTGGGCCTGGTTGATAAGTCACTTTGTCTTTTTTAATCTTTTAAGTTTCTCCTGCATCTGTTTTTGATCTTTCCTTTTCAGTTTTAATTTTTGTTTTCAATTTATTGAAGAAATAAGGTAGTTCTTCCTGTAGGTTTCCCACAATCTGGATTTTCCCCCACAGTCATTATTTAATATGTTCCTCAGTTACTTATATTTCTTGGCAATTGGTCAGTAGACAGTTTTAACCTGAGGCTTGCTCAGATTCAGGTTCAGTTTTTTTTTGACAAGAATAATTCATTGATGGTGTTGTGTATTACCATCAGGAGGCATATAATTCATTTTCATTTGCCCAATATGTGAATACATTTAATCTTTTTTGACTATAAAAATAATACATGCCAATGTGGCATATTTAAGCAATGAAGAAAAATATAATAAAACTTATTTTCTAGAGGTAACCACTGTTATTATTTTGGTGGCCTCTTTCCTAAGTGTATTCATGTGTATATCTTACGCATGAAATTTTATAAGTGGGGTCATAGCTTACAAATTTATGTATCAGTACTATAAAAAAATTTTATGGCCATTGATGATCATCACTTAGATCTGTTAATTCAATAGGAGCATAAATTAATAGCAGTACTTAAATATGCTTAAATATTTGTGATGTGTGAACTGCCCAAGTGGGAAAATATTACTCAGTATTTTCTGTTGTTTGAGTGCTTAGATTCTTAGTATGTCTTCCTTTTTTTTTTTTTTGACTTTTAAAAGTTATCCTTGATTCTCTTATAAGTTGAATAATGTAAACATTTTCCATGTATATGATGGGACTCTAATAAGTTTGGGGAGCTAAATTGGAGAAAGAGTTAACTTTGAAAAAGTAGAAGAAATAGCCAGTAAGTTCTATACAGTACTTCAGCAGAAATTCTAAGCCAGAAATCTTTTGTATTTCCATTATGTTTGGAGATTTTCTCAGCGTGTTCCCAGACTATGGAACTCAAGATCTTTTCAGAGAGTCTGTGAGGTCTAAACTAAATTTTTAGTAATACCATGGTACTTGATGTTATTTGCTTAGTTTCTCATTCTCGTGAATGTATAGTGCACTTTTTACCCAAGACTGCATGAAGTGTGATTATGTCATTGCTCTGCTGGCTAATGCAGTGTATGCTTGTGTATTCTTGTGTTTTCAAATTTTCTTAGTTTAATTTTTTTCCTAAGCGGTGGTTTTTCAACTCAAATAAGCTTCATTTTTTTATAAGAGTTTTAGGCTTACAGAAAAACTGTGAACATAGTAAAGAATTCCATATAGCTTGTACTCAGTTTCCTTCCTCTATTATTAACATACTAGGATGGTACATTTGATACAATTAATGAATCCATACTGATACAGTATTACCTGAGGTCCATACTTTGCTGTTTGTTTCAGATTTCCTTAGTTTTTACCTAATATTCTTTTTCTATGTGTGTGAATCCCATCAGGTAGCACTTTACATTTAGTCATCACATCTCCATAGGGTCCTCTTAGCAGTTAAAATTTCTTAGACTTTACTTGTTTTTAATAATATTGACATTTTTGAGGAGTACTAGTCAGATATTTTGCAGTGTCACTCAACTGGGATTTGTCTGATACTTTTCTCATGATTAGACTGGGTTTTGGGGAGGAGACTACAGAGGTAAAATGCCATTTCATCGCATGATTATGGAAAAGTATGTATACTATCAACTTGGCTTATCACTGTGACGTTGCCTGTGATCAGCTAGCAAAGATAGTGAATTTCTCACTTTTAATTTCTAATTCAGCAAATATGAATAGGTATAATCCATATAAACAGCAGCTCTTTGGAGTCTTTGGCAATATCTAGGAGTATAGAGGGATCTGGAGATACTGAAGTTTGTTAACAGAATTTTAGAACCAGAGGTTAATTTGCAATAATGTCTGAACATACAGGTAGCAGTGTTTTAGGATAAAGTTTTGGCAATAGGCTAGGTCTGAACAAGAAACTTGGAAGTTGTCTGAATAAAGGTAGCAAATGAGCCTCGAGTATGAATGGAATCTGCGCTAAGAGAGCAGATAGAAAGAAAACAACAGATAGCTGAGGACTGAGCGTTGGTGAAGCGCACGCATCCTGTTGAATGGAAGGACAGAGTGGAGGTGGGAGATTAGAAGGAAGCCGGAACAGTGGAGTGTTTTAGAAACAAAGGAAGAGAGGGCTTGCGTGGTGGAAAGGCTGATATAATTAAATATATGCAAGGAGGTTAAGAATTGTGAAAAAGCCCCAAAACATGCCAGAGAAGACTTGACAGATTGGTAGATTGACTGTAATTTCCTGAAGTCTCGGAATTATTTTTTTAAAGGTTTAGTTTCAGTGTAACATACTATTTATCTTTTTTTTTTTGCCACTTTTTAAGCTATTAATGAAGCACTTAATTCCTTCGATAAACAGTGAGTGCTCTCCAGTTTCAGATTCAGGTATACAAAGTTAAATCACTCCTGAGAAAATTTGTCTTTTTTTTAGATCTTGCCATATTCAGAAGTTGCTGAAGTTCAAGAGACAGTGAGTAATACATGGTGCCATGTTCAAAATGTTAACATTTTTGTATTTTTTTAGGATTTCAAGTTAGATTCCTAAAATGCATTTTCTACTATGTTTAATCTTAGATGATTATGTTATTATAAAAAGTAGCTAATGTAAGTTGAAAAGGTTACTTTAAAAATTGCATTTTCATTTGCCCAATATGTAAATATGTTTAATCTTGTTTGATTATAAAAATAATACATAACAATGTGGCATAATTAAACAATAAAGAAAAATATAATAAAATTTATTTTCTAGAGATAACCACTGTTATTATTTTGGTGGCCTCTTTCTTAAGTGCTCAGCTACCAGGGCTTCCCCAATAGCTCAGTTGGTAAATAATCCACCTGCAATGCAGGAGACCCTGGTTTGATCCCTGGCTTGGTAAGATCTGCTGGAGAAAGTATAGGCTACCCTCTCCAGTATTCTTGGGCTTCCCTTGTGACTCAGCTGGTAAAGAATCTGGCTGCAATGCGGGAGACCTAGGTTTGATCCCTGGATTGGTAAGATCCCCTGGAGAAGAGAAAGGACACCCTCTCCAGTATCCTGGCCTGGAGAATTCCATGGACTGTATAGTCCATGCGGTCGCAAAGAGTCAGACACAACTGAGCGACTTTCACTTCTTAAGTGTATTCACGTGTATATCTCACACATGAAATTGTATAAAACTGGGGTCACAGCATACAAATTTCTGTATCAGTACTTTACGAAAAATTTATTTTACCAAACTATAGTTGATTTACAGTGTTGTGTTAATTTCTGCTGTACAGCAAAGTGATTCAATATAACCTACTTTTAAAAGCTAATATGTAATGGATGTTTTTCAGTCCCTGAAAAAATAAAGCCAAACTATAATGACTCCGTAGTATTTTATTATGTGAATATATTATTCTTTATTTAATTCCATGTTTTAAGTAGATTACTATAAATGATGTGATAAATATCTTTTTAAACATTTTGAATGATCATCTTAGTATACATTCCTAAGTAGTGGAATTGCTGTATCAAAAATGCAACTGCCTGGCAGATTGGATCATATTCTCTAACAGTGATAAACTCTAGTCCCAGAAAAATATTCCCTTAAAATCTCTCCTGCAACACTCAGGGATAAAATGTGGACATGTGTGTTTTGCGGATGATTGTAGGAATATGAAAAAATTCATTTAAGTGTAATGAGTCCTGTTTATAGGACAAAAAGATTTCAGCTGCATAGTATATTCCTCACTAAAGTTGCTTACTCTAAGAGCCGAAGATAATGCTAAGGAGAGCAGTCTTAAGATGCTGTATATAACCCTTCTTTAGAACTGTGACTTCTGAGAGCCCACTGAAGCAGGGTCACTTCTATGAGTATTGATCAGCAGTATTGGGGAAAGAGGTGCCATATGCTTGCAAGTTTATCTTGAACTCTACTCATACAGTGGTTGATAATCTATTTGGACTTTCTCTTAAGCTCAACAGATTTTTTGTTGTTTGTTGTTTAGTCGCTAAGTCATGTTTGATTCTTTTGCAACCCAGTGACTGTTGCCTGCCAGGCTCCTCTGTCCGTGGGATTTTCCAGGCAAACTTAAGTCAAATCGATAAAAGAGGGAGGTGCTGTGCTAAATCTCTTGGTATTGTTTCTGTATTATATATAGAGAGAGTGGTCATCTGTCCTGGATTGTTTAGGACTGAGGGGTTTCTCAGAATGAAGGGTATGATTCTGAATTTCTACTTCTCCCTTTATATTTTGTAAAGATTGCAAGTTTTATGCTAATTATGGATGACATGGCAAATACTTGGAAATATATTAAAATAAAATCACATTTTTTGCATAATGCTCTTTTCCTGAAATTTTTAAACTAAACTCAGTAAAGATTTAGATAATGGCTATATTTCATTCTTTAAAGTATTGTTAGTATCTACTATGTATACAATATACTAATGAATTCTAAGTTAAAAAATTCTAGGCATTTTACTCTTTTATTATTTGTCAGCTTATGCTTTCTGCTGAAGTAGAGAATTTATTTATATGATAAAAAAATTGAGATGACTGTGTGGACATTGTTCAGAGGATGATGGTAAACATGCTGAGTTGCTCAGGGAGGGAACATTGTTCTATCATACCTTAGTGGTCTTTTTCTGAACAAGCTGAGAAGAAGTTCCTGGATTTTTTGAAATTTTAGTAGTAGTTTGGTTCTCGTAACAAAAGCCAGGAAGAGTGGCTAGTTTTTTATTTTTTGAACTACCTTAAAAGGTACTTGTACAGAGCATTTCAACATCAGTATTTTCATATTGTCTTTGTGTGTTATACAACATGGAACTGCACAAATTAAGCCCAAGCCTAAAAGCAGTAAGAATAAGAAGCGTAGTGTGTAGGTCAGTGGTGTGTAGAAGTCTTCATTTATGTCAGTTACTTGGTAAAATTAATATGTAATCTTTAATAATATCTCATTTCCCAATTAGCATCACTTACAAATAATTCTGAGAGATGATTTCACTTGCATCTCGATTTAGTGCCTTTTTATCTACACCACATCCTTCTGGGAAAGGTTTCTGAAGTGAATCTTATTTTTCCTTGTGTCTTCTGCTTCTGTTTGTAATGTTCCAGAGTAATTCTTGGTTCTGTTGTTGTTCCGTTATAATATATGTTTTCTGCTGTCCATTTCTGGTGCATTGTTTAATCTCCTATGATGAAGCCATTCAGATCATATACTCTAACTCTCACATGTACTGTAATTTATGCTGTTTTCTTACCAGCCTAAACCATTCCTCGTACATGTGCATGTACATGCAGGTCTGCATGTCCAGTTGCCTACTTGGTATTTTGACTTGGATGTCTGACAGACATTTTAAACTTAACCTGTTCCAAACTGAGAGACAGTTGGCCCTCCATATAAAACTGAGGATTCTACATCCATGGATCCAGCCATCTGCAGATGGAAAATATTTGAGGGAAAAAAATTACAGAAAGTCCCAAAAAGTAAAACTTGAACTTGCCACATGCTAGCAGCTCTTTATATACTGTTTTCATTGTATTTACAACTATTACAGTTCAGTCGCTCAGTCGTGTCCGACTCTTTGCGATCCCATGAATCGCAGCACACCAGGCCTCCCTGTCCATCACCAACTCCCGGAGTTTACCCAGACTCATGTCCATTGAGTAGGTGATTTTATCCAGACATCTCTTCCTCTGTTGTCCCCTTCTCCTCCTGCCCCCAGTCCTTCCCAGCATCAGGGTCTTTTCCAATGAGTCAACTCTTCGCAAAGAGTTGATGGCCAAAGGATTGGAGTTTCAGCTTCAACATCAGTCCTTCCAATGAACACCCAAGACTGATCTCCTTTAGGATGGACTGGTTGGATCTCCTTGCAGTCCAACAGACTCTCAAGAGTCTTCTCCAACACCACAGTTCAAAAGCATCAATCCTTCAGCGCTCAGCTTTCTTCACAGTCCAACTCTCACATCCATACATGACCACTGGAAAAACCATAGGCTTGACTAGACGGACCTTTGTTGGCAAAGTAATGTCTCTGCTTTTTAATATGCTATCTAGGTTGGTCATAACTTTCCTTCCAAGGAGTAAGCGTCTTTTAATTTCATGGCTGCAGTCACCATCTGCAGTGATTTTGGAGTCCCCAAAAATAAAGTCTGAAACTGTTTCCCCATCTATTTGCCATGAAGTGATGGGCCCAGATGCCATGATCTTAGTTTTCTGAATGTTGAGCTATAAGCCAACTTTTTCACTCTCCTCTTTCACTTTCATCAAGAGGCTTTTTAGTTCCTCTTCACTTTCTGCCATAAGGGTGGTGTCATCTGCATATCTGAGGTTATTGATATTTCTCCTGGCAATCTTGATTCCAGCTTGATTACAACTATTTACTTAGTATTAACTTTGTATTGGATATTATAAGTAATCTAGAGGTGATATAAAGTATATAGGAGGATATACATGGGTTATATGCAAATATTGCACCATTTTAAATAAGGGACTTGAGCATCCACAGATTTTGGTATTGCTCTGGGGTAGGTAGGGGGTGTTTTGAAACCAGTTCTCTCTGGTTACCAAGGGATGATTGTAGTTATATTTCTCCTGGTAAATGAGCTTGTCTTATTGTCTTTTCCATCTCAGATGATGGCAGTTCCATCCTTCCAGGTGCTCAAAGTCCAACACTTGACTTCATTTTGATTCCTTTTTTCTTTTACCTCATACTTGGCCTATTTGGAAATTCTGTTGACCTCACCTTCAAAATATATTTAGAATTTAACTACTTCTCATCACTCTCACTGCTCCCATCTTGGTCCAAGTTTCCATCCTCTCTCCCCTATAATATTGCTGTAACTTCTGAACTGATAATACCCTCATCCCTCTGATCTATTCTCAACACAGCAGCTGGAGCAGTCCTGTTACAACGTTCTCATATATGTTACTCATTTTCTCAGAACCATCCAGTGGCTTCCCAACTCATCCAGAAATAAAGCAAAAGTCTTGACTGGGTCCTATAAAGTCCTGCAGCTGTTTACTTCTTTGACTTCATCTACCACTCTCCTACTTGCATTGTATTCCAGTCCTCTGACCTTTTCACTATTCTGCAGACACTCCAGACTTGCTCCCATCCAAGTCCTCTACTCTTATCTTGATCTTCCTGCTCCCTGGAATACTCTTCCCCTTTATGTCCTTATGGGAAGTTTCCTTATTTTATTCAGTCAACTTTGTAGTGAAGCCTCCTTAGGCCACCCTATCTAAAACTTTAACTCCATCTTCCCTAACATTTTACATGTCTTCATTTTCTGCTTATTTTTCCTTAGTGTTTATACTATATAATATACAACAAATTTGACTTATTTATTATGTTATTGTTTATCTTTCCCACTAGATGTAACTACCACAAGGGCAGCATTTTTGTTCACTGCTGTATTCCTCAGTGCCTAAAATGATACCTTGTCTATATAGTAGGTACTGAGTGAATATTTGGGTGGGTGGATCCATGGATAGATGATAGATCAATGATAAGAGTAGATAGTGTTTACTTCGATTATTCTCCAGTGCCTCAGTCTGAAAAAAATACTCGGTTAATCCAGTAGAATCAGGTTTATATGACACAAATATGCCTGAGCAAATACTGTAGAAAACATAGCTTGAAATGAGTTGATCGGAAGTTGCTTATATGCTAAGGGTTTTTTCTGTGAGTAAAAATGCAAGGGGTACAGCTGTGCAGATGACATAGTGCTTTAATCAACATAATTTAAGAATTATATACAGCTCTACAACGAAATTGAACTTAATCTTTTATCCTAAGTAGAAGACCAGCTTCAGAACTTCCAATGTGACTGGCCCTGTGAAATTGAATACTCTTGGCTGTGTATATATGGTTAGAACCATTGCTTTCCTTTAGGAAGTTATTGGTCAATCTAGGGAAGCTGATAATTATTTGTATCAATACAGGAAGATTTTTCCAAAGATGTATATGAAGCATTTGTAAAGTACGCCATAGTTGTCTCTGTCAGTTTCCTAAACTCCTTCAATTTTCCAGTATTGTCTTAGTTATTTATTGATATGTAACAGATCATCCCCAAATTAAGTGGTAGAAAACAAGCATTTAATACCTTACAGTTTCTGTAAGGAATCTGAGAGCATCTAGCTGTCTCTAGTTCAAAACCTTTCATATGGTCACAGTACTGGGGAAGGGAGCTGCTGCTGGAGGGTGTCAGGGGAGATGGACGAGCCACCTCCAAGCTCATTTAAGGCTTGTCTACAGACCTCAGTTCCTTTCCTTTTTGGGCCTTTCTACATGATTGCCTCATGACTCATTGCCTGGTTTTCCCCAAGATGATCTGTCTGGGGGAAAGAGAGAGAGGAGAGAAAGAGACCCCAAACAAAATGGAAGTCATAGTCTTGTTACAGTCTAATTTTGGAAATGACATTTTCACTTCTGCCGTGTTCTCTTTATTAGAAGCAATTCAGCACATCTAGTATATGCTCAAAGAGAAGGAATTATACGCCAAAAAGTGAGGATCACTGGGGTCATTTTAGAAGTTGCCTGCCACAAATGTTTTAATCTCTTTCCACATGCTTGCTAGCTATAATAACATGGCCATTTCAGTAATAAGGATTTGAGCACAATTATTTCATTGTCCCTAAAGCTGTATTTTTTTTTTTTTTTAGTTTTATCTGTGAAACTGAAATCCATTTATAGAAGAATGAGCTTAAATGGGCAGCTATCAAAAAATAAATAAAGCAAATGCCTTTAAAGGCATTAGAACATAATTTTAAGAATTGTGAAATAACCATCACTTAGGAAAGTAACAGGGCGAAGCTTATTTTCCCTCTGGGAGACAACAGAAACCCAAAGCAAACAACTGCAACATTTTTGGAGGGTAAATGCAAAACCAGTTAAGACTCCCCATTTCCTTTAAATAAGACCAAACAATAATGTCATCAGTGGCAATTATTTGTTTTTGTTGTTGCTTTAGTTCTGATACAGATCCATGCTTGGTATTTGAAATGAAGGGAAGAGAACTAAGGACTCTCCTCCTGCCAAGGGAGACCAAAACACTTTGTCTGTAGGTGACGTTTAGTGTCATATTGTTTATTAAAATAGTTACTAGATAAACAGTCAGCAGTCTTTTTCCTGTTTCTTTTGGTTGATTGCAAGTTAGTCATTCAAGAATTTGATCTTCTATCTTCCTGGAGACTAGTAGCTCTAGATGATATGCTTGATACTAGTGGGTCCTAGGAAAGTTTTGTCTAACTTAACTTTATTGCTGCTCTCTTTGATTTTTTGCCATTTGAGAAAAAAAATTTGTTCCACTTTGTCGATGTCTCTATAAAAGCTCTTTGTACAATGCTTGACATAAGTGCTCAGTAAACTCCTTCTTTCTTTTTGTAGAAGAAACAGATTGAATTTCTACATAGTGTTAAGTGTTTTCATGGCATGCAGAACTAATATTTAATAGTGCATGAGCGTTACATATTTTTATACCACTTGTATTTAAAGGATGAATAACTTTTGGCTATCCTTTGCATTTCTAAATAATTTTTTAATCACTCCTAACCCATACCTTGAATCGTAATTGGAAGTAATTTTTCACTTGAGTAATTTTCAAAACAAAATACTTGAGTGATTTCATTTTTCTCTTTCCACCTTCATTTTCCAAAATTAGAACAAACATTAGATAATGCCTAAGCCAGGGTCTTTTTATGTGTGGAAAGGGAAATTCCTTGCAAATTATAATTATTAGCATGTGCTTTCTACTTATAAACTAATGCTATTTTCCTTGTCCTTTTGTTTCACTGCTGCTTCAATCCTGATACACTTTGCTTCTTCCTGGTTTGGATTCTATTTGTTTGCTGCTCAATTATCCTGCATTAAAAGCTTCTTGGTGATAGCAAAGATGTCCTTGGGCCATCAAGTAAGTAGTTGAAAGTTTGAATGGCATGTTTGCAGAGGTGATAATATTTTGATGTGTACTTATAAAAGGTATATGGTATTTCCATTTTGATTATTAAGTCTTCTACTTTGTTTCCAGGCATTGAAATATAAAGAATATAAATGATCATTCAGTACCCATCTGTTGTCAGTGTCCATCTGAGATTAATAGTATTTGTGTACTTATATCTTAATTATCTAAAGATGGATTGTTTACTTAGTTATCTAATTCACCATTTATAAATTCATAATTCCTAAATCATGAATTAATACCTTTTTATAGTATCCTTTCTACAATCATCACAAAGCACAGATCAGACTACTTTGAGGCTGGGCAAGGTATAACAAATTCACTGCCATATGAAGTGAGAAATACTGTTTTATTTTTGTCAGAACTTTTATATAATAGATAATATGATTATGAAAAAAATTATTTTTACTTTGGTAATTTTATAAGTGAAGCCTGTTTTATCTAGGGATTTAGAAGCTATATCCTTTAAATTTATGTTTAAAACAAGACCTGTTTTTGACTAGATACGGTGCTAGCTTTGGGGAATACACAATGAATAAAACATGTGCTTTGGCCTTATGGATCATTATATACTAGTAGGAGAGTTAGACCCATGAATACATACTTTCAAAGCTTTGTGACATATAAACATACTGATGTGAATGAAACTTCAGAGATCATTTAAATAAAGCATTAATTTTTGTAGATGAAGAGTCTGAAGCTCAGATCTTAAGTATACCCAAGGAATTAGAATTGGTTACTAGTTTAGTAGTCATCTTCTGGTTTTCAAAAATCAGAATAAAGCTATCATTTCACTGAATTAAGTCTAACCAAAAATTAAAATATTACTGCATTATAAATCAAAGGTTTTAACTTTATTGAAGACCCATGTGGAAATTATATTGATTCAGGAAGTTTTTGTATCTATTCCTAAATAATTGTATGACTGTTGCAAGTCAGTTCACTGCTTTGGGGCTTGTTTTCCTCATAGGTTAAAAAAGGGGACCTAGCAAGATAATGGCAGTTTCTTCTAGTTGTAAAATACTTCGGTCTAGATCAGTTACTGTTTGTCTCTAATAATGGATATAGTCTGTTTATAATTTTGTTTTCTAAAGAGAGAGGTAATTTAAAGTAATATGCTAAAATTCCATTTTTATTCTAATTGTAACAATTCATAGCATTGAGTAGTTCATAGCATTATTAGAGTAGTAAAATTTTAAAGTAGACTCTTCGCTCTTCACCTGAAACTACCATGCTATTAATCGGCTATCCCCCAATACAAAACAAAAAATTAAAAAAAAATTTTTTGAAGTAGAAAAAGTATACGCATCCCAAAACATTTTTATGTTTTCTTGTTCAGCCTTAGTTATAATACCTGGTAGATATTAATGCATTTTTCAGTTACTTTAATTACCTCATATATTTAGATGTCGACTCAGGTGAACTTATTGTCACTGCTGAACTTTAGAAATAGAATTGCATTTTTAAAATCAGTTGAAGTGGTTCTTCGTAGGACCTGGGTTTTATAAATGGGGTCTTTAATTTCTACTTGAAATAGAAGACATTTATTATAGTTATATATTTTAAGCACATATGAATTAAAATATATAACATATATTAGAGGTGAGTTTATATTGTAATTTATATGTTAAAATTTGTATTGTACTCTGCCAACTATTAGAAGACTGTGGCTGCGTTATTATTTACTACAGACCATATATCATTTTGAGTGAAATGTAATTTTGTTTAGTACTTCATTAGGATCTATACCATTGAATGAAAAAACTATAAAGATACATAGAAACATATTTAAATTACTAATGTATTTGAGAAAAGGTATACCATCTTCTCTGTAAGGGGATATTTAGGATTTCTTTTAAGAGATTATTTAGGACTTTAAAAAACTAAACTTCTTTTTAGTAGTTTTTACTTAGATTAAGGGCAAGAACCAGACTTTGAAGCTTGTAAAATTCTCCTGACTTTGTATTGATGAATTAAATTCGGAAAGTAAAGAATGGTAGTTACAGAATCATATCCTCCTTGAAAGTTACAGCTGGTTTGTTAATTATATTACTATGAATGATTCCAGTGTGATTAATTTCTATCATAATATGATATTCAGCAAAGTCAGTTGCTTTGCTTGCTTTGCTTTGTTTTGCTTTCATTATGAAGTGGGAACCAGAAGAAGGCACTATAATGCTGTCTCTAGACAGTGAGGCAGTTGGTTAAATTACCAGAAACTGTTTTGGAATCCTGTAGTGATTCATTGGTCAAATATTGATCCAGGCATTTAGCAAGTATTTATTATCAGTTTTATGCCAAAGAATACAAATGAAAAAAAAGTCACTGCCTTTCCTGAGTTTGTAAGCAAATAATCTACTAGTGTGCAAATGATGCAGGGCATCAAAATGATTTTTATATTATGCAAATTTTCTGTATAGTTAATGTTTGTGAATGATGTAAGAAAAAACAAATAGGAAAACAGGCTTTTTGGTTTTTGTAAGGAAATATAGTCCGTATGTTGTTATTTCTACAACTCCTCTCATTTCAAGGTTATCAAAATTAGAAACAGTAATACCTCAGTCAGTAAGGAGTTAGCAAGAGGTGAATAGAACTAAATTTGCACTTGTATTTCTTTTTTTATACAGTCAAGTTATTTAAGACTTATATATGTGTAACTTTCTGATGGAATACTAAAGCATACTTTAATTCTGTTAGCTGTTCTAATAATATATTTAATATTTATTTATTTATTTGTCTGCACTGAGTCTTAGCTGAGGCATGCAAGCTCTTAGTTGCTTGCATATGGGATCTAGTTTTCTTTTGTGCTTTCTTTTTTTTATTTTTTTATTTTTTTTTACTTTACAATATTGTAGTAGTTTTTGCCATACATTGACATGAATCAGCCATGGGTTTACATGTGTTCCCCATCCTGGACCCCCCTCCCACCTCCCTCCCCATCCCATCCCTCTGGGTCATCCCATACGAAGCAACAGACAAACAATCTCAAAAATATACAAGCAACTCCTGCAGCTGAAGTCCAGAAAAATAAACGACCCAATCAAAAAATGGGCCAAAGAACTAAACAGACATTTCTCCAAAGAAGACATACAGATGGCTAACAAACACATGATAAGATGCTCAACATCACTCATTATTAGAGAAATGCAAATCAAAACCACAATGAGGTACCATTTCATACCAGTCAGAATGGCTGCTATCCAAAAGTCTACAAACAATAAATGCTGGAGAGGGTGTGGAGAAAAGGGAACCCTCTTACACTGTTGGTGGGAATGCAAACTAGTACAGCCACTATGGAGAACAGTGTGGAGATTCCTTAAAAAACTGGGAATAGAACTGCCATATGACCCAGCAATCCCACTGCTGGGCATACACACCGAGGAAACCAGAATTGAAAGAGACACATGTACCCCAATGTTCATCGCAGCACTGTTTACAATAGCCAGGACATGGAAGCAACCTAGATGTCCATCAGCAGACGAATGGATAAGGAAGCTGTGGTATATATACACAATGGAATGTTACTCAGCCATTAAAAAAATACATTTAAATTGGTTCTATTGAGATGGATGAAACTGGAGCCCATAAGACAGAGTGAAGTAAGCCAGAAAGAAAAACACCAATACAGTATACTAATGCATATATATGGAATTTGAAAAATGGTAATGATAACCCTATATGCGAGACAGAATAAGAGACACAGATGCATAGAACAGTCTTATGGACTCTGAGCGAGAAGGTGAGGGTAGAACGTTCTGGGAAAATAGCACTGAAACATGTATATTATCATATGTGAAACAGAACACCATTCCATGTTCGATGCATGAGACAAATGCTCAGGGCTGGGGCAATGGGATGACCCAGAGGGATCTAGTTTTCTGACCAAGGATTCAACCTGGGCCCCCTGATTTGGGAGTGTGGAGTCTTAGCCCCTGGACCACCAGGGAAGTCCCTTTATAATGTATTTAAAGTAGCCTTAAATGTACTAATACTACAAAAGAATATATGAAGCATATGTAAATTATGAAGTATACTCAGACAGTGAGTACATATTGAACTCGCTACTCAGCCTAAGAACTTGAATCTCACAGATGTCTCATGTCTGTCTGGGTGCTGCTTCTTTCCTCTGTGCCTGTCCTCCCAGGGGTGATGATTAGTTTGTGTTGTTTGTTGTTGTTGTAGTTTATTATTCATTGCTTTTTCAAACATAGATTCTTTTGGTTGTTTTTAGGTCACATGTGTATCACTAAGTTTTGCTAGGCTTTTAATTTTACAAGAATGGTGTCGTGCTATATGTCATCCTCTAGGAGTTGTTCTTTGTAGGTAACGTTGTGTTTCCAAGTTTGAGCCATGTTACTGGGTATAGATAAAGACCATCTGCTTTTACTGCTACATACTATTCCATTATGTCCATATACCACAATATATGAATCCATATTGTTTTCAGTTTATGAATATTTATTTTGAATTT
Source organism: Giraffa tippelskirchi (assembly GCF_054371585.1). Taxonomy (NCBI): domain Eukaryota; kingdom Metazoa; phylum Chordata; class Mammalia; order Artiodactyla; family Giraffidae; genus Giraffa; species Giraffa tippelskirchi. The sequence continues at coordinate 108,561,905 of NC_137278.1, read as the reverse complement.
TGCTATTATGAACAGTGTTGCTATGAACATTTTTATTCTTGTCTTTTGGTATACACATATAAGAGTATTTCCAGGTATAAAGCTAAGAGTGGAATTTTTGGACCCATAGAATATGCTAAAATTCAATATATATAAGATCTAAATGGTTTTCCAAAGTGCTTTTATCAGTTTATACTCTATCAGCAAGGCTTATGTTGGCTCACTGATCCTATCCTTACCATCATTTGATATTATCAGACTTACTAATTTTTTTCAATTTTACTGAGTGTAAAATATTTATTTCATTGTGATCTTGATTTTCCTTGTTACTAAGGAGGATCAAAATCTTTTTGTACATTTATGGGCCATTTGCATTTCTTCTTTCATGAACTAATTGTTCATGTTTTCCTACCATTTTTCTTTAATTAAAAAAATTAATTGATGTTTAATTGACATACAACATTGTATTAGTTTCCAGTGTGCAACATAATGATTCCGTATTTGTATATGCTATGAAGTGATAATCACAGTAAATTTACTTAGCATCCATCACCATGGATTGTTACGGAGTTTTTTTCTTATAATGATAGCTTTTAAAACGTACTCTCGTAATAACCTATAATGGAGAAGAATCTGAAAAAGAATATAGATAGATATATAACTGAGTCACTTTGCTGTACCCCTGAAACATTATAAATCAACTATGCTTCAGTTACCAGCTCAGCCACAGGGAAGCTTCCCTGGTAGCTCAGCTGGTAAAGAATCCATCTATAGAGCAGGAGACCCTGGTTCGCTTCCTGGGTTGGGAAGATCTGCTGTAGAAGGGATAGACTACCTACTCCGGGGGTAGGCTACCCATACCAGTATTCTTGGGCTTCCCTGGTGGCTCAGCTGGTAAAGAATCTGCCTACAATGTGGGAGACCTGGGCTCAATCCCTGGGTTGGGAAGATCCCCTGGAGAAGGGAACAGCTACCCACTCCAGTATTCTGGCCTGGAGAATTCCCAGGACTGTATAGTCCATGGGGTCGCAAAGAGTCAGACACGACTGAGTGACTTTCACTCTCACACTTCAATAAAAAAAATAGCTTTACTGTCTTAGCATATTTCAGATATGCAGTACAGTATTAACTCTAGTTGCCATGCGGTACATTACATCCACATGACTTCTTTATTTTGTAACTGGGGGTTTGTACTTTTTGACCCATTTTGCACAACCACAACCCCATTCCCCTCTCTGGCAAACCACCAATTTGTTCTCTGTATCTGTGAGCTCAGTGACTCAGTGACAACTTTTATGACTTGAGTTGTATTCCATTGAATATGTATTCACCACATTTTCTTTACCCATTCTTGCATTGATGGATATTTAGGTTGTTTCCATATCTTGGCAGTTGTAAATAATGCTACAGTGAACATGGACTGCATGTATCTTTTTCAGATTAGGGTTCTCATTTCATTTGGATAAATACCCAGCAGTAGAACTGGTGGATCATATGGTAGTTCTAGGTTTACTTTTTGAGGAAGCTCCATACTGTTTTCCATAATGACTGTACCAGTTTACATTCCCACCAGCAGTGCTCAAGGGTTGCCTTATCGCTGCATTCTCATCAATACTTATTATTTCTGTCTTTAATAATAGCAATTTTACCAGGTGGGAAGTGATACTTCATTGTGCTTTTGATTTGCATTTCCCTGGTGAATAGTAATGTTGATCATCTTTTCATGTATACTTGGACTATTGAGCTATAAGAGTTCTCTATATATTTTGGATATTAACCCCTTATCAGATATACTATTTGCAAGCATTTTATGCCATTTATTGTATTGATGGTTTCCTTTGCTGTGCAGAAATGTTTTAGTCTGATTTGGTTTCAATTCTTTATTTTTGCCTTTATTGTCTTTTGGTGTCAAATCTAAAAGAATCATTGCCAAGACTGATGTCAAGGAGCTCACTTCTAGTTTTCTTCTAGGAGTTTTATATTTTCAGGTCTTACATTTGAGGCTTTAAGCCATTTTGAGTTAATTTTTTTGTAACAGGAAGATAGAGGTCCACTCTGTTTCTCTCGTGTGTGGCTGTCCAGTTTTCCCAACAGTATTTATTAAAGAGACTGGCCTTTTCCCTGTTGTTATGTTTTTGGCTCCTTTGTCATAAATTAATTGACCATATACATGTAGGTTTATTTCTGGGCTCTCAATTCTGTGCCATTGATCTATGTGCCTTTTTATGCAGGTACCACGGAGTTTTGATTACCATAGCTTTGTAATATAATTTGAGATCAGGAAGTATGATGCCTCTAGTTTTGTTCTTCTTCAAGATTGCTTTTGCTATTTGGGGCCTTTTGTGATTCCCCACAAATGTTCGAATTGTTTTTTCTGTTTTTGTAAAAAAAAAAAAAAAATTGCCATTGAAATCTTGAGAGGGGTTGCATTGTCTGTAGATTGCTCTGGTAGTATAGACATTTTAATATTATTCCTCCAGTCCATCATATAGTATATCTCTCCATTTGTGTCTGTCTTCTTCAGTTTCTTTCCTCAGAGTCTGACAGTTTTCAGTGTGCAGGTCTTTTACCTCCTTGGTTAAATTTATTCTTAGGCATTCTTTTTGATGCGTTCCTCTCCCTCTATTTTTCTTTTGCCTTTTTGATCTTTTTCTAATTGATTTACAGGAATTTTTTTTTAACATATTTTGGATTCCAACTCTTCGTTAATTATATGTGTTACAGATCTCTCGTTTCCACCCCCCCAATTTCTTTTTATCTTTTGATTAGGTTAATTCTTAATCCTCACCCCCCCACCCCACGCTTTCTTTATTGGTGAGTGTTTCTTGTGTCTTTTTAAGGGAATCATTGCCTACCCCAAATTTATTTTCTCTTAAAAGTTTTCTAGTTTTACTTTTTTGCACTCATGGTTTCAAAGATTGCTCAGGCTTCTGTACAGGCAATGAACTCTACCCAAGCAAGGAGCAAGATGATATAGGTCTAGAAACTAGGTAGAAATATGCTGCTGTGATCAGTGGAAAGGTAATGGTGTCTTGGAACAGGGTAGTAGTTGTGAAAGTGCAGAGAAGTAGGAGGATTCCAGATAAATCTTGAAGATAAAGATATCACAGATTGATTGAGTATTAAATGTGAGAGAAAGAGAAAAATCAAAGAATACACCTGAAGTTTTTGGCCTGAGAAAGTGGAAGAGGAGAATAGTGATTCCATTAACAGATGGGAGAGATGCAAATCTGGAGGATAAACAAAATAAAGACTGTTCTGGATAAATTTGAGATGTCTGTTAAGTAATACAGGCAGGCAACTGATGTGTGAGTTTTTGAGTTTAGGAGGAGATAAAAATTAAGTAGTTATCAGTGTAGGATGCTTTTTTATTGATTTGATGGGAAAATAAATTCTTTGTAACTTGGATGATAAGTGAGAGTATTTTTGAATTTTTACTTTAAAACTTAAGGAGCTAAAATATAATTTTGAAAACTTTAGCACTATCAAAAGTATGTTAAAGATAATTTGTGTTTAAAATGTTGAAGAAGCAATTTTCCTTGAAAGATATGATGATTAAAAATGTCAGTCTAAGTTCTGGTTAAGTTTGAAATTACATCTAGATTGAAGACAGAATCATTCTCTCTCAAGATAAAGCTAAGGTTTCTGTCAACTGAAAGCACAGTTACATAAAAATCGAAGAATGGAGATCCTGGGGCACTGTGGACTTGCTCACAATTTGAAGGAGTACTTCAATGAGTATTTCTTTCTTTTCTGTCCTCTCTGGAACTGGGCATTGCTTGGTCAGTAGTTTGGTCAAATGGGTGAATAGAAGCCTTAAACACTATTTAGATTTATTGTTGGGGCAGCAAGCTCTTAAGAAACCAGACTTTGAACCAAATGGTCCTTTGTTAAAATCTTGCCGGTATTAATTTTAGGCAAGGCAATCTCTGAACCTCAAGTTTCCCCAACTTTAAAATAAGAATTACACCTACTTTCCATGAAAATTGGAAATTAGAGTAGAGATTCTAGGGCATATGAAATACTGTTTCGTAGCTCAGTTGGTAAAGAATTCACCTGCAATGCAGGAGACTGCCTGCAGTATAGGAGACCTGGTTCCATCCCTGGGTCAGGAGATCCCCTGGAGGAGGAAATGGCACCCCACTCCAGTATTCTTGCCTGGGAAATCCCATGGACAAAGGAGCCTGGCGGGCGACAGTCCACGGGGTCAGAGTCCACGCAGTCCAGGCTACAGTCACAAAGAGTCAGATACAACTTAGTGACTAAACCACCGCCACCACACCATTTTATACTGCTATTAATTGGAATTTTTCCTCATTACCAATGAGGTTGACTGTCTTTTCATATGTTTATTGACCATTTGTATGTCTTCTGTATTGTCTTTTGCTTATTGCTCTATTGGCAAATATATAGAGTTAATAACACAATGAAAGGTTGATGGTAAACCTTGGAGTACCTTTCATTATCAGAATATGTATTTTCATTTTTATGAGGTCTGTAATTTGGGTAATTTGACGCATGCCTATAAATTCCTTTTGAATTTATAGCAAACTAAAAATAAAACATTTATTAATTATTTATTGAAGTAATTTAATTTATTAAAGTATTATTACAGTATTGAGTTGGTAAAATGAATATAACCATTGAGGCCATGTCAGTCGTAGTTCTAGTCTATGTTATTAACTATGCCGTTATGTAAATCTGTGACTTAAGTACTAACTTTTTTTTCCCTTCTCTCCTTGAGCTGTGGTAGCAAACAGTGACGACACTCAGCACCTGACACCAGGAAAGATGAGTCAGCGCCAAGGTAAAGAGGCTTTTCCAACGCCAGCCAAAGATTCATGTCAGCCATCTTTCAGTCCAGCAAGTCCTCATACCCCGGGTATGGAATTGTACTTTTAATGTTTTTTGTTGTTATTGATGGTGGGCTGCATGTGTATGGTTTGTTTTGTTTTTTAGGGAGGTCTATCCTTTGGTGGTGTATCATGACTTTTCTTTTTGACTGTTTGGTTTTATAGAGGTTTATGTTTGTTTTGTTTTGGTCACCAATAATACACTTGAAATGAGTGCATTTTCCTTTGGAGTACTTTAATTCTCTTAATATTCTCTAAAATATTTGGTTAGTTATACCATTCTTTTAATTCAGTGATTTTCAAACTTTCTGGTCACAGGACTCCTTTAATACTGTCAAAAATTACTGAAGACCCCAAAGAACTTTTATGTGGATTAATTAACCTATTGATACTTAACTGTATTGTATAGTAAAACTAAAACTTTAAAAAAATATTTACTTTGTTTTTTGAATTGATGTTTAGTTGATACACATATCAACTATATATATATATGGACTTCCCTGGTGGCTTAGTGGGTAGATAGTTTGCCTGCAATGTGGGAGAGCCGTGTTCAATCCCTGGCTTGGGAAGATCCCCTGGAGAAGGAAATGGCAACCCACTCCAGTATTCTTGCCTGGGAAATCCCACAGAGGAGCCTGGTGGGCTACAGTCCATGGGGTCACAAAGAGTCAGAGATGACTGAGTGACTAACACCTTCTACACTTGATATACATGTGTTATGTATGTTACAGATGTAAGTATAGTGATTCACAGTTTTTAAGGATTATACTCCTTTTATGTGCTATGCTGTGCTTAGTCACTCAGTCGTGCCCCACTCTTTGCGACCCCAGGGACTGTAGCCCGCCAGGCTCCTCTGTCCATGGGCATTCTCCAGGCAAGAATACTGGAGTGGGTTGCCATGCCCTTCTGCAGGGGATCTTCCCAACTCAGGGATTGAACTCGGGTCTCCCACATTGCAGGCGGATGCTTTACTATTTGAGCCACCAGGGAAGCCCAAGAATACTGGAGTGGGTAGCCTATCCCACTCCAGGAATCTTCCTGACTCAGGAATTGAACCGGAGTCTCCTGCATTGCAGGTGGATTCTTTACCAACTGATCTGCCAGGGAAGCCCATACTCCATTTATAGTTATTATAAAACATCAGTTACATTCTCTGTGTTGTATAATACAGCCTTGTAGCTTATTTTATACATAGTAATTTGTTTAAAATGCTTACCCTTAATTCATTTCAAATTACAATAATAACAATAATAAACCTATTATAGGCTAATATGAATAACATTTATGAAAAATAACTGACTCCCCTCCCCACCAAAGAAGAGTTGAGTGAGAATGAGAAGAGTGGTATTCTTTTTCTTCAAGGTCCCACAGCCTTGCCCCTGTTGTCATTTTGGGCTGGATAATTCTTTGTTGAGGGGAGCTATCCTGTGCATTGCAGGATATCTAGCAGCATCCTTGACCTCTATGCACTAGATGCCAATAGCAATTTTCCTGGATATGACAACTAGAATTAGCCCTAGATCTTGACAAATGTCTCTTGTGGGACAAAACTGTCTCTGGCTGAGAACTACTCTTTTACATTTTTTGCAAATCTCTTTAATTTATGGCTAGCCCTATCAAGGATATTTGTCAGTGAAACCGACCTTCTATTGCTGCAAGTGCGTGGCAGTGAAGAAGTCAGTGACCACTACTGCGGTCAGGTGCCTCTGCCTCGATATGGGCCAAGGTGCCAGTGGTCTCATCTACCATTGCTTTTGCACTACTAGTGAAAACTTCAGCGCGATAAAAAAGGATCATGAAACTAATTTTGACCTTGCAGACCTTTTGAAAGTGTCTTGGAAACTTCCAGTGATTATGATAATTTCTAATTCATAATTGATACATTTTATATATTGGATTCTGTTTCTTAGCTGAAGTTTATATGATCAAATGCTTTGAACTCTCCTTATCAGTTATCTGTACTACTGATAACTACTGATCTCCAATCAGTTATCAGTACTACTGATAACTAGGGGAAAGACTTCTGCTTTTAAAACTAAGAACTTAAATTTGGTGTTTAAAAGCCAATACATACTTAGGTTATCAAACTTTTAAAATTAATTATTTTAATTGGAGGATACTTTACAGTATTGTGATGGTTTTGCCATACAACGACATGAATCAGCCATGGGTGAGTCTTAAGTATTATGTTATACTGTCTGCATACTTAGTCGGGTTTTGGTGGTGTTACTGTATGAATTCCCTTGGAGTAGGCTTTAGTTAACTTCTTTTTAAATGAGTATTAACTGGTTGATCGTAAGTTACATGACCATTTTCTAACTTACTCCAGTAGAAAATGTTTTTCTAGTCAATTATTTGATGGAAACATTTTTACATAACATTGTAAAAAAAGTTGTAACATAAAATTCTGGAAGGATTCAACTTATGTGATTTTTTTTTTTTGGTTCTGTGCACCAGAATTTTGACTGTAATAAATATGGTTCCTCTGTTTCATATATCTGTGTACTAGAATATTTAGAGAAATTCTTTAACTTGAAATTTAATGAAACAACAACAGGGTTAGTTACTAAAGCTTCTTGGGTTTATATGTATCATGAACATTTTCAGACAAGCAGAGAGTTTGTGAGTCTAATGCAATTAACACTAGTAAACCCATCAGATAGATGTAAGAAATTATTAACCTTTTGTTGTATTTTATTTATTTGGGGGTGGGGCTGAAATATTTGGAGTAAATCATAGACCTCATGATGTTATACCCCCAAATACTTAATCCATCTCTAAAACTTAAGAACATTTTCTTACATAACCATAAAACCTTTATTAAGTCTAACAGAATATTTAATATAAGCTAATACCTAGTTTTGGAGAAGGAAACGTCAACCCACTCCAGTACTCTTGCCTGGAAAATCCCATGCACAGAGAAGCCTGGTAGGCTACAATCCATGGGGTCGCAAAGAGATGGACACAACTGAGTGACTTCACTTTCTTCAATATCTAGTTCATACTTAAATTTCCCCAGTTGTCCCCAAGTCTTTTCCAATAAGCTTGTTGAAACCAGGATCCAAGAAAAGTTCATACATTGCATTTGATTATGTCATTATATCTCCTTTAATTCAAAGAGTCTCCTTGTTTACTCTTATTTTCTCTTGTGCCTTTGACTTCTTTAGGAAACTTAAGCCAGCATCCCTATGTCTGACCTTTTGAATTTGATTGCCTCCTTGCAGAATTGTTTTATTAGTTTCCTTGTCTTTTATATTTTATATGAAGTGAAAGTTAAATGCAAAGGCTTGATTACATTCAGGTTGAACATTTTTGGCAAGATATATATTAATGTGATATATCACTTGTGTGGGACATGTGATTGTCCTCCTTTTTGTGGTGTGAGGTTGATCAGTAAACTCAGCTGATAAAACAGCCTGATCCTCTTGCATCTTTTCTCTCCTTATAACCTGAATGTGAAATGTAGTAAATATTCTGTTCCTCATTAGCTTTTTACCTAAAGATGTAAGCACCCTTTGATGATTATAAGGGGTTGAAAAATGGTGATTTTTTTCTTCTAATTCTATCATTCCTTTTACATTTGTTACTGAAGTTTTTCTGTAAGAAAGAGATCTCACTTATCTTAAGGCTGCCAAGTAAACATTGGAATATAGTTCCTGTAGGAAAGTCAGGATAAATGGTTTTTGCCTCCTAAGCACTAGTTTTTAGATTAAAGAGAAGACATAAAGTCTACTTCTGGGGATAACAAATTTTTTTGGCTTACAATTTTTTTTAATATCATAAAAAACCTGCACATTTTAATAAAGTAGTTATGCTTCAGTCATTGGTAAAGTGAAGATAATAATAGTATCTGTGTATCACATAAGATTTTTATAAGGCTTAAAATGAGTTAATACATACAAAAAGCTTAGAACATAGCCTGGTAAAGGAATACCACTCAGGATAGCTGACTAATAACAATAATAATAATAACCACAACAATGATTACTATTATTATTATTTTAAATAAATGAGTTTGAGTTGAAGGGTGATATTTTGACCTTTGCTACACTTCAGCGTCTTATAGAGGCTTGTTTGGAAATTCTTTTAGTATGGATGGCCATGTACAACCTCTAATTTTTGCATTTACATCAGCCGTAGTGTTAGATATATCTTAATTTACACCTAAACATTCTTGGGTAAGTTATGGGTAAATTAATATTTATAGCGTGAATTACATATTGAATGTACTTCTTTGTTAAAGTCAGCTTTTTGGGTTTTTGTAATGCACAATATCTCCCTCTGGTTTACCATGATTCCATATGATAGTTTTCAAAAGTGAGAGATGTGTTTAAAATAAGATAAACCCATTAACTCTGGCTTATTGTGAAGGTAAATAGTTGGAAATTAACATACATCTAGAAAATATCTTTGATAGGTCTGCCATAACTCAAAGTATTATACTCTAGATCAGTATTTCAATTTCTGAATGGAAAGAATTAGAATTCCAAAAGCTTATTAATAGTAATAATGACTAAAATCCCCCATGTCTCTTATGTGCTTTTTACATGTGTTAGCTCCAGGAATTCTTATAAGAACCTTATGGTATGTAAATCATTCTCTCTGTTTCACAAATGAGGAAACTGGGCAGTTGGTAAGGGAAATTTCCTTGCCGTGGTTTACATACTTAGTATGTAGTAGAGCTAAAAGTTGAACTTAGGTATAACTACAGAGTTTTATATTTCTAAGGTTTCAGTCAATTTAGTCATTAGATTTTTTGAGGGTAAAATTTTCCAAACCTTAAACCTGGCTCCTGTGTCTTTGGATATAACCCCAGTATGTGTACAATGCTTTCAGTTCAGTTCAGTCGCTCAGTCGTGTCCGAGTCTTTGCGACCCCATGAATTGCAGCACTCCAGGCCTCCCTGTCCATCCCCAACTCCCGGAGTCTACCCAAACCCATGTTCATTGAGTCGGTAATGCCATCCAACCATCTCATCCTCTGTCGTCCCCTTCTCCTCCTGCCCTCAATCTTTCTCAGCATCAGGGTCTTTTTAAATGAGTCAGCTCTTCACATCAGGTGGCCAAAGTATTGGAGTATCAGCTTCAACATCAATCCTTCCAGTGAACACCCAGGACTGATCTCCTTTAGGATGGACTGGTTGGATCTCCTTGCAGTCCAAGGGACTCTCAAAAGTCTTCTCCAACACCACAGTTCAAAAGCATCAGTTCTTCGGCACTCAGCTTTCTTTATAATCCAACTCTCACATCCATACATGCTGCTGCTGTTGCTGCTGCTAAGTCGCTTTAGTCGTGTCCGACTCTGTGTGACCGCATAGAAGGCAGCCCACCAGGCTCCGCCGTCCCTGGGATTCTCCAGGCAAGAATACTGGAGTGGGTTTCCATTTCCTTCTCCAGTGCATGAAAGGGAAAAGTGAAAGTAAAGTCACTCAGTCATGTCCGACTCTTAGCGACCCTATGGACTGTAGCCCACCAGGCTCCCCCATCCCTGGGATTCTCCAGGCAAGAACACTGGAGTGGGTTGCCATTTCCTTCTCCAGTGCATGAAAGGGAAAATTGAAAGTGAAGTCGCTCAGTCGTATCTGACTCTTAGCGACCCTACGGACTGTAGCCTACCAGGCTCCTCCATCCATGGGATTTTCCAGGCAAAAGTACTGGAGTGGGGTGCCATTGCCTTCTCCAATCCATACATGACTACTGGAAAAACCATAGCCTTGACCAGTCGGACCTTTGTTGGCGAAGTAACGTCTCTGCTTTTTAATATGCTGTCTAGGTTGGTCATCACTTTCCTTCCAAGGAGTAAGCGTCTGTTAATTTCATGGCTACAGTCACCATCTGCAGTGATTTTGGAGCCCAGAAGAATAAAATCCACCACTGTTTCCACTGTTTGCCCATCTGTCTGCCATGAAGTGATGGGACCAGATGCCATGATCTTAGTTTTCTGAACGTTGAGTTTTAAGCCAACTTTTTCACTCTCTTCTTTCACTTTTATCAAGAGGCTCTTTAGTTCTTCTTCACTTTGTGCCATAAGGGTGGAGTCATCTGCATATCTGAGGTTATTGATATTTCTCCTGGCAATCTGGATTCCAGCTTGTGCTTCCTTCAGCCCAGCGTTTCTCATGATTTACTCTGCATATAAGTTAAATAGACAGGGTGACAATATACAGCCTTGACATACTCTTTTTCCTATTTGGAACCAGTCTGTTGTTCCATGTCCAGTTCTAACTGTTGCTTCCTGACCTGCATACAGGTTTCTCAGGAGGCAGATCAGGTGGTCTGGTATTCCCATCTCTTCCAGAATTTTCCACATTTTATTGTGATCCACACAGTCAAAGGCTTTGGCATAGTCAATAAAGCAGAAATCGATGTTTTTCTGGAACTCTCTTGCTTTTTCGATGATCTAATGGATATTGGCAGTCTGATCTCTGGTTCCTCTGCCTTTTCTAAAACCAGCTTGAACATCTGGAAGTTCAAGGTTCATGTATTGCTGAAGCCTGTCTTGGAGAATTTTGAGCATTACTTTGCTAACGTGTGAGATGAGTGCAATTGTGCGGTAGTTTGAGCATTCTTTGGCATTGCCTTTCTTTGGGACTGGAATGAAAACTGACCTTTTCCAGTCCTGTGGCCACTGCTGAGTTTTCCAAATTTGCTGTCATATTGAGTGCAGCACTTGCACAGTGTCATCTTTCAGGATTTGAAATAGCTCAACTGGAATTCCATCACTTCTACTAGCTTTGCTCCTAGCGATGCTTCCTAAGGCCCACTTGACTTCCCATTCCAGGATATCTGGCTCTAGGTGAATGATCACACCATCGTGATTATCTGGGTCGTGCATGCTTTATGTGAAGTTTAATTTTTTCCTTTCTTTTGAGTAATATCGAGGAGTACAGTTATGAAATCATATAAGTGTGTTTTACTTTATAAAAGTGGCCTGTTTTCCAAAGTAGTTATAGCATTTTACATTTCTCTCAGCAGTGTAAGAGGATTTCAGTTGCTTTATATCCTTGATCTTTTTTATTTTAGCCATTCTAGTGGGTGTGTAGTGATATCACATTGTGATTTTAATTTGCGTTTCCCTGTTGACTAAGTGTGGAACATCTTTTCATATGCTCGTTGGCCACTTGTATATCTGAAGTGTCAGATTAGAATTTTTGCCCATTTAAAAATTTGGCTTGCTTGCTTGTCTTAGTGAATTTTAAGAGTTTTAAAAATATATTTCAGCATCCTCCGTTACTTACTGTATACATTATATTTTCTTCCAGCCTTGGCATGCCTTTTCATTTTCTAAATGACTTCTTTCAAAGAACAGATGTTTTTAACTTTGATGAAATTCAATTTATCAGTTTTCCCCCATGACTCAAGCTTCCCCCCCAATTAAAGAAATCTTTGTCTATCCTAAAGTTTCAAGGAAAATTTTTTTGTAATTTCTTCTAGAAGTGTTAGATTGTCACAGCTTTGGTCTTTATCTTCATTTTCCTTCTTAACTATCATCGTCTTAGGTCAGGTCCTTATTATTCCACACCTACATTACATAGTACCATAGTATTCTAACTTCTCTTAGGGCTTTGCCTTCCAATAACAAGGCTCATCTTTCTTAACAGTACAACCAAAGAGAAAATTATGGTTACTTGGTAAGGTGAGACTGTGATAAGATTAGGGGTTTATGCATGTATGTGGGCAGAGAACTCATGGATCCAATGAAGTAGGTCTCTTAGGGAAATGATATGAATAAATGGAAATAGAAAATTATAAGTGAAAATACAGATCTTTATTATTCAAGCTTGTAACTGAATACCTCATTAGGTATCTGCATTTATGACACTCCAGTTCTCAAAAAGTCAGTGGTTGACTGTTGCCTAGAGCAGTGGCTCCTAGGTCTGGCTGTGTCTGAAAATCACCTGGAGCTTTCTTTGATTAGATGCAGATTCTACTCCAACCTTTCAAAGTCTCTAGGTTGAGGCTGTGCATTTATAAAGCTCTCCAGGTGTATCTGGTACAGCAGCATTTGGATCAGCAAACAGAAACCAGCAATAGAGAGCATAAATTACAGATTTCGTCATATTGTAGTCAGCGCTGTTAGTGTTTCTGATCTTATTCTTCCCTTCCAGTTTCATTTTGTATTCTTCCCATCATGAACTCAGCTAGATGACTTTCTTCCCTGTTCCCCATAAGACTGTGCTTTTATTTATTCTGCTTCTCTGTTGTGGAATATCCTCTCCCCAGTGCTCATCTCTGGTGGTCCAGTGGTTGGGAATCCACCTGCCAGTGCAGGAAACATGGGTTTGATCCTTGCTTGGGGAAGGTTCCATATTCCACGGGGCAACTAAGCCCACATCCTAGAGACTGTGCTCCACAGCAAGAGAAGTCACTTCAATGAGAAGCCCACACACCGCAACTTGAGAAAGCCCAAACCTAGCCAAGAAGACCCAGGGCAGCCAAAAATAAGCAACTAAATAAAATTTTAAATTCTTTAAATACCCTATATGCGAGACAGAATACCCTATATGCGAGACAGAAAACCCTATATGCGAGACAGAATACCCTATATGCGAGACAGAAAACCCTATATGCGAGACAGAGTAAGAGACACAGATGCATAGAACAGTCTTATGGACTCTGAGGGAGAAGGTGAGGGTGGGATGTTCTGGGAGGATAGTATTGAAACATGTATATTATCATATGTGAAACAGAACACCATTCCATGTTTGATGCATGAGACAAGGGCTCAGGGCTGGGGCAATGGGATGACCCAGAGGGTTGGGATGGGGAGGGAGGTGGGTAGTGGGTCCAGGAGGGGGAACACATGTGGACCCATGGCTGATTCATGTCAATGTATGGCAAAAACTATTACAATATTGTAAAGTAATTAGCCCCCAACTAAAATAAATAAATTTATATTAAAAAAAAAATTCTTCTGAGTTCCCAGGGTGTAGAAAAAATGGCCTCAAAATGAAGATCAGATCAAGAGTGCTTCTGTAAGTTTTTTTTGGTTGAGACCTCAGAAAGACTTACCGTGCCTCTCAGCAAGACAGAAGCACTTCAAGAAAAAGAACAGGGAGAGAAAGAAGATTCATTGTAAGATGAGACATTTGAGCACATTCAGACGTTGAAAGGATAGAGTCAGTAAAGAAAAATACCAGGAGGAAGCTAGGAGAATCAATAAGGCAGGTTTTCGGAGAAGGCGGCAGGGATGGAGCCAGGTGTGAAGATTTAAGGATTGACTGGACTAGGAATCCAGCTAGAAAGTGGGGGAGCCACCAACCCCCAATACTAACGTTGAGGCTGGTGTCAGCCTGACCTAGTGTGGGGCTTTCTCCTGTAATGGTAGGCTTTGCTAGGTGTGTGCAACGAAAGAACAGTGGCAGAGTCAGTATGGGAGACTGGTAAGGGAGTGGAGGCTGAACGGATGAGCTTGGCGAACTGCCTTGGTGGAGGGGTAGGATCTGTCGGAGGAAATGCGGGAGTCAGTGGACGGCTGAGGAGCATTGTGCAAGTAAGTGGCTGTAGGGGCAAGGGCTCTCCTACAAATGAATACAGAACTGATAAAACTAACAGGGTTAGTATAAAAGGAAGAGAATTGTTGAGAGTAAATAAATGCTCATGGATGTGTTTATATATATTCCCCCATGCCTAGCACAGTACCTAGATACCTGGAACATAAGTACTTATATGTTTATAAGTGAATAAGTATCTTTATTGAGCACCTCTTATGTGCTGGTCCCTGCCATTGTGAAGCTTACAGGCTCACATTTTAATGAATAAATGAAATTTTGGAGATGATCTTCATGTGTTGGAAGCCCTTCTCTGACATGAGCCCCGCATATGTTATTCCTGTGTTTGCTGACGAGAGAGAGTGGATGACCAGGCAAATACATAGGTAGATAGATTTATTTTTTTTTATTTCAAATGGCATTTGTTTTGGTGATATTTCCTGGACTCATACTAATAACTGCCATTTATCAAACACTTCCTGAGTTTGACTATTGAAAGTTTTATATGCCAACTTATATTTAACTTTTGAAACAACCCCACAGGATATAAACACAATTACTGTGTCTGCTTTATCAGTGAGACAGTTGAAAATGAGGGATGTTAAGAAATTTGTTCAAATTCACAAAACTAGTAAATGTCAGAGGCAGGTTTCAAATTCAGGACAGTCCAAGCCCATGGTGTTTATTCTACTGTACTGGAGTGAATTACAGATGAGCTGTTTTCTTTTTGTTTTATACATGGTATGATGCTAGAAATTTGTGAGTACTTTAGAATGGCAAAGATTCTCATTGTTTTCTGGCTGAGTCTTCTTTATACATGTTGATTCATACCAATTTAATGTGGGTCACTTTCCCTTAAAAATAGCTTGTTTGGTTTTTTGCAGTGTGGTTTCCTTCCATCATTTTAAGTTTTTGTTTGGTTGGTGTTTTGGAGAAACTAGGGAGACTCTGGCTGTCCTCACTAAAGCCCTAGATATTCTTTTGTTTGTTATATGTTTAGATTATGATGTTGAATCAGGTTATTCTAAAAATTGTGCATTTTCCAGATTTTTTTCCCTGTTTGAAGACTAAGTACTAGTTTATTTCAAGTAGTTTTAACTTAAGTATTATTACAGTCTCTTGAGTAGGATGATATTTGTTTCACGCTGATTTGAGTGTAATATATTTTGATCGTTTATCAAGAAAGACAGACTTGTAGCTAGTTAGCCTTGTTGTCTCCCTTTTCCCCTGTACTTGTGAATAAGGACAATGCTAAGGCAGCCTGGAGACTAAATTATAGCTTATCTTACAGCTATATGTTCTGTTTCCTCTAGGTCGTGTTTGAGATTATTATCAAAACTGGATGAATTCCTAACTTTTATCTTGTAGCCACCCTTGGTTCTTTGGTCATAAAAAGCTCTTTTCATGCTTTTATTTTTAAAAAACCATCTTTCAATTATAGTGCTCTGTGAGAGAATATAAAATGTTGCCATGCCAAAATTTATATGAATCCATTTCAAGCTAATTTTGTGTTTAAAGTTTTAAAACTAGAAGTTTTACCTGCTTAATCAGTTTTATCAAAGTTAATTTAAGCCATGTTTGGTTCATCTAGGCTTGAATTAAAATGTCTACACTTAGTACTGTGTTTCTCTTATCCTTTAGTAAATCTTCTTAAACCTGTGAAGTCCCTTCACCTTGAGTGCTCTGGCAGCATTGAATGTGACGTGATGGATCTATATCTAATATTTCTAACTTTAACAGAGAATTTACTATTGTGAAGATGTTATACAGATTTCCCAAGGTGACGGTTTGAGACACTGTTGGTATAATCTCAGGTGACTAACACAGAGTAGCTTCATTAGAGTGGCTCACAGACAAAAGGAGACCTAGAATTCAGTTTCCTCCATGAACCGAAGCAGTTCCTCCTTCCTCGGTAAGACATTTCTAGGGTCAGTTCTGAAACTATATGAGACCATACACACATAACAAGTGTGTTCCTGAATATATGTCTTGTATTTCATGAAAATTGTTTTGCCTGAAAGAAAACTTGAATTTATTCCCCACCCCCACTTTCTTTTTTTCCCCTAGATGCTGTGCTTTGGTCGATTGTTTTCTTTAGAAAGAGTATAAATTAGAGGCTATATTGATTTTCTCCTCTAAGTTTCTGAGCCCTAAATAAGTTAGATTTCCAAAGTTATATCTTAAGACATAGTTGTTTTCTGCTTTGAAATTCCTTGTGTTTGGGTAATTGCTTCATAGAGCTATGAAAGTACCTATTATGTAATGGAAGAGGAATATTTGGCAAGTTAAGAAAATAAGAATACAATATTTTTGTAAATCTCTCTTGTGAAATGTTGCAATATCTGTGTTCTTCAACTATTCCCACAGGGAAATATGAAATACTTTGAAATCATTTGTTGAAAAGTGAGAATGAATAATTCAGCTTTGTCTTAAGCATCTTTACAAAGATAAGAGAGTCTGTCTTATCCTTGCCAGGCCTTATTAATTGCTTCTTCAACAAAGCAGTAAGATGAACATTAATAATAACAAAGGATGCTTTTCTCCCCATAAACGTATACATTCATACGTTCCTTCCTCCCTACTTTATTTATTAAGATAACAGTAAAGGGTTATCAGATAATACGTGCACTTGTTTCCCAGCTCTTTTCTGATGGGATTTCCCCCGCCCCTCAGCACCTGCCATTTGTTTCCAAAGTTTGAGAGGCTGAGCCTTGTTTTAATGGTATAGACTATGGGCTAGTGCTGTTGTATGTGGTGATTTCCTTGTCCAAAGAGAAAAATAAATACACTATTAGGAGTTTTCACTAAGTGAATTTCCTTCAGTTTAAAGAACTGCCCTTTATTATGAGATTATAGTCTTCCTGCTGTATGATATTTAACATCCCTTTCTGAATTGAAGGCTGTGAATTTAGATTTTAAAAATATTGTGTTGTACCAAGTTGAGAACCCTAATATCAGTGCTGCAACTTGGGGAGGGGGAATTTTATTGGTCCACAGACTCAAAATCTAGGA
This sequence comes from Giraffa tippelskirchi, assembly GCF_054371585.1. Classification (NCBI taxonomy): domain Eukaryota; kingdom Metazoa; phylum Chordata; class Mammalia; order Artiodactyla; family Giraffidae; genus Giraffa; species Giraffa tippelskirchi. Next base: position 108,544,571 of record NC_137278.1, on the reverse strand, counting down.
ACCATAGTTTTACCTATGGTTTACCTACCTCACATAGTCATTTACCTATGTGAGGAGATTGTGGATATTAGGGTAAAAGATAAGGAAATCCTTGTGCTTCGGATGAAGTAATGGACCATGAAGTTAGTTAGATATGTGGTTACAACTGTGGAATCAAAATAGCTTCTTCAGGACCTTATTAGGCTCATCATTAGGAAATATCTGGAGTGTGGCAGCCAATAATTTAAATTATATCCAACTCCAAACCCTGCATAGAGTTGGATTGAGTCTCTAGTGGGTAAGTAAACTGATGTGAGCATTGGCACCAATATTTGAATGTCAGTGAGGAGAGAGAAGGGAGAGAGATCAATATTCGTTCTTGCCATCCTAGAACAATGTATAAGCAATATTGCCTTATAACGTGGTTCCCATGCTTGAAGAGAAGGATGGAAAGGAGTGGAATTTTCTTTATCTGTTATGTTTTGAGAACTCAGTTATACAGAAGGAAAAAGTATAGTAGTTTTTTTTTCTAGCATGATATTTGCACAGCTTTCTAGTGGAAAAATTTTTGAGAAATAGATTTGTTTAAAGTTTTGAATTGTGTCCTTCATTTACGAAGTGTCCCTATATGTGAAAGCTGATCCAGTTGAGTGGTCTCTGTCCTATAGGCTCTCCTTTCTTCTTCACTATCTTTAAGATATTTCTCACTTTATCCCTTCCTACCACAGACCCTGGGATGGTGATTTTTATCCCCACTCTTTGAACCTCATCTTACCACAAAACTGCCTGATGCTAGCATTTGTGTTGGCAGGCGTAGGGAAAGCAGAATGATGAGATGGGGGAAAGTAAAGTCTGCTCTCATGGCTGGATTCTCATCTTGGCTTATTGCTCATTTACTGTGTGACTCTGAGCCTGGATGCCTCAGAGTTTGTGTATGGGCTAAGTCGCTTCAGTCGTGTCCGACTCCATGGACTATACTCCTCCAGGCTTGTCTGTCCATGGGATTCTCCAGGTAAGCATACTGGATGAGTTGTCATGCCCTCCTCCACAGGATCTTCTCCACCCAGGGACTGAACCCATGTCTCTTACGTATCCTGTATTGGAAGGTAGATTCTTTACCACTAGCACCACCTGGGAAGCCCATGCCTCAGAGCTTAATTACCTGTAAAACCGAGATACTGTTGTTCTATTAATCTATTGAGAAATATGTGAAAACACTTTTGAAAACTTATTACTGCATAGTTCTTAGGTAGTATTAAGGAAGATTACATTCATATATACTCTTAGTACATTTTCAGTTAAATAGATTCTTGTGAACAGTCTTAGAAAGAAACCTAAGCACCTCATTTAACATTTGTTTTGTGGGAATAGACCCTGAGTTTCAGTCAACTTTTAATGAACATGTACTCACACAAGTTGAAAGCTCAATAAGAGCAGAAATTAGGGGCTATTGTATCATAACTCCAGTACTCTTGCCTGGAAAATCCCATGGATGGAGGAGCCTGGTAGGCTACAGCCCATGGGGTCGCTAAGAGTCGGACACGACTGAGCGACTTCACTTTCACTTTTCCCTTTCATGCACTGGAGAAGGAAATGGCAACCCACTCCAGTATTCTTGCCTGGAGAATCCCAGGGATGGCGGAGCCTGGTGGGCTGCCTTCTATGGGTTCGCACAGAGTCGGACACGACTGCAGCGACTTAGCAGTAGCAGTATCATAACTGTCTTGTGCTTAACATAATTTCTAACCCAAAGTAGATGCTCATCAAGTTTTTTATTAAATGAATGATTATTTAATATACACATATAATTACAAAGAACTTTTCATCTGAAGGAAAGTACTGTCTTATACTTGCTGATGTGAGTATGGATATATATAAACAAGAATGCTATCCAGTCTAAAATTATCTTAAGCCATCCTTTTAGTTTTGTATGTGCATTTGCATGTGCTGTTGAGAACAGATTTAGTCCTGAGAATCTACAGAGTTATTTTCTGAGGAAATGTGGGATAAATAAAATTGCTTTGTGTATTTCTCAAGCCATATACTCATCAGTGAAATTTCACTAATTACAGTTAAGAAATCACTTTGTCTCTTTGGCGGATGGAAATGGAGAGCTTTATCGTTGTGTTTTCTGTTTTAAAGCAAAGATCATTATCAACCATCTCAAATTATATGTCCTTTGAAAGGTTATTAATAGACTTATTTGCTAAGACTGAGCTGCTTAAATAATAGTAAATAACTGTATTATTTTTTAAATTGTGTGTTCTGTAAGGAAACTTACTGCTGAATTTGTATAGTACCACTGTCAGATATTTAGTTCATTTTTTAAGGTGGTGGTTCTTTTCGTGTTTGGGTGTAATACTTTCTTAAATTCTTGTTGACTGATATTTGTTTTTAGTATTTTGATCTTTTCCCAATTCTTCTTGCTGCTTTAAGAATTTTAAGTCTCTTAAAACCTCGCTAATTACCTTGAGATTCAAGATTAAAATATACAGTTCTTACAATAACTTAAGCCAATATATTTTATCCTGAATGTGCATATGGAACTTTATAGGGTTTAAGTGGATTTTCCAGCTACCGAATTAGATTATTTCAAAATATCAGCTATGTTTGCCAGTCATCTGTTTTTAAATAAAGATGATCTGGAATTTGTCCAGGGAACTCATTAGAGTTCTAATATTAACAGTGAGCTGCCTTCTCCAGTCCTAATCTTTTGGCTCTATAGACAGAGAAACTGCAGCTGGGCATCTTCTTTGGGCACATAGCAGGAAAATAAAGGAATTCTTTTTATTATGGCCTTTTGTGGGTTTTGTTGTTGTTGTTCGGTCACTAGCTTGTGTTTGACTCTTTGAGACCCCATGGACTGCAGCACGCCAGGCTCCTCTGTCTTCTGCTCTCTCCTAGAGTTTGCTCAAACTCGTGTCCATTGAGTCAGTAATGCTGTCTAACCATCTCATCCTCTGCTGCTCCCTTCTACTTTTGCCTTCAATCTTTCCCAGCATCAGGGTCTTTCCAAGGAATTGGCTCTTCGTATCAGGCAGCCAAAGTATTGGAGCTTCAGCTTCAATATAAGTCCTCCCAGTGAATATTCAGGGTTGATTTTTTTTTTTTTTTAGGAATGACTGGTTTGATCTCCTTGCAGTCCAAGGGACTCTTAAGAGTCTCCTCCAACATCGCAATTGGAAAGCATCAGTTCTTCGGCACTCAGCCTTCTTTAGGGCTTCCCTGGTGGCTCAGATGGTAAAGAATCTGCCTGCAGTGCAGGACACCTGGGTTCGATCCCTGGGTTGGGAAGATTCCCTGGAGGAGGACATGTCCACCCACTCCAGTATTCTTGCCTGGAGAATCCCCATGAACAGAGGAACCTGGTGGACTACAGTCCATGGGGTCACAAAGAGTTGGACACGGCTGAGTGACTAAGCACAGCAGCCTTCTTTATGGCCCAACTGCTGAAGAATTGATGCTTTTGAACTGTGGTGTAGGACAAGACTCTTGAGAGTCCCTTGGACTGCAAGGAGATCAAACCAGTCAATCCTAAAGGAAATCAAGACTGATGCTGAAGCTGAAGCTCCAATATTTTGGCCACCTGATGTGAAGAACTGACTCATTGGAAAAGACCCTGAGCTGGGAAAGATTGAAGTCAGGAGAAGAAAGGGGATGACAGAGGATGAGATGGTTGGATGGTATTGCCGACTTGATGGACATGAGTTTAACCAAGCTCCGGGAGTTGGTGATAGACAGGGAATCCTAGTGTGCTGTAGTCCATGGGGTTGCAAAGAGTCAGAAATGACTGAGCAACTGAACTGAACTGAACTCACATCTGTACATGACAGCTAAAACAGCCATAGCTTTGACTGTATGGACCTTTGTCCACAAAGTGTTGTATCTGCTTTTTAATATGCTGTCTAGTTTTGTCACAGCTTTCCTTCTAAGGAGCAAGCATTTTTTAATTTCATGGCTGTAGTTACCATCTGCAGTGATTTTGAAGCCCAAGAAAATAAAATCTGTCACTGCTTCCACTTTTTCCACTTCTGTTTGCCTTGAAGTAATGGAACTAGATGCCATGATCTTAGTTTTTTGAATGTTGAGTTTCAATTCGGCCTTTTCACTGTCCTCTTTCCCCCCTCATCAAGAGGCTCTTTAGTTCCTCTTTACTTTCTGCCATTAGAGTGGTATCATCTACATTTCTGAGGTTATTGATATTTCTCCCAGCAGTCTTGATTCCAGCTTGTGATTCATCCAGCCCAGCATTTCACATGATGTACTCTGCATATGAGTTTAATAAGCAAGGTGACTATACATAGCTTTGTCATACTCCTATTCCAATTTTGAACCAGTTAGTTATTCCATGATGGTTCTGTTGCTTCTTGACCTGCATACAGGTGACTCAGGAGACAAGTAAGGTGGTCTGGTACTCTCATCTTTTGAAAAATTTTCCACAGTTTGTTGTGGTCCACCCAGTCAAAGGCTTTAGCTTAGTCAGTGAAGCAGAAGTAGATGTTTTTCTGGAATTCCCTTGCTTTCTCCATGATTCAGGGAATGTTGACAGTTTGATATCTGCTTCCTCTGCCTTTCCAAACCTAGCTTGTACTGCTGAAGCCTAGCCTGAAGGATCTTGAGCATACCTTGCTAGCATGTGAAATGAGCACAACTGTAAGGTAGTTTGAGCATTCTTTGGACTTGCTCTTCTTTGGGATTGAAATGAAACTGGCTTTTTCCAGTCCTGTGGCCACTGCTGAGTTTTCCAAATTTGCTGACATGTTGAGTGCTGCACTTCAACAGCATCATCTTTTAGGATTTTAAAAAGCTCATGTAGAATTTCATTGCCTCCATTAGCTTTGTTTGTAGTAATGCTTCCTAAGGTCCGCCTCTTCATGCTCCAGTATGTTCAACTCTCAGTGAGTGACCACACGATCGTGGTTATCCAGGTCATTAAGACCTTCTTTGTAGTTCCTCTGTGTATTCTTGCCACCTCTTCTTAATCTCTTCTGCTACTGTTAGGTTCTTACAGTTTTTGTCTTTTACTGTAGCCATCCTTGCATGAAATTAATTGTCCCTTGACATCTCTAATTTTTTTGAAGAGATCTCTAGTCTTTATCATTCTGTTGTTTTCCTCTATTTCTTTACATTGTTCGTTGAAGAAGCCCTTCTCATCCCTCCATGCTGTTCTCTGCAACTCTGCATTCAGTTGGGTATATCTTCGCTTTCTCCCATGCCTTTCACTTTTCTTCTTTCCTCAGCTATTTGTAAAGCCTCCTCAGACAACTGCTTTGCCTTCTTGCATTTTTCTTCTTTGAGATCATTTTGGTCACTGTGTCCTGTATATGCTGTGGTTTTTGCCTCTGCCCAAACGTCTGCCATTTGAATATGGAAAGAGCCCCTAGACCAAAGATAATATACGCAGTTAGTCTCTTAAGAAGTATCAGTTCTTTTTAGTGTTCAGGAATTTCAAAATACATTTACCGGTACAGGAAATACCTGTACTTTCCTCTCAATTTTGCTGTGAACCTAAAACTGCTCTAAAAAATAAAGTTTTTAAAAAAAAACAACCACTTCCATGTATTCGAAGTCTCCTCAGTTTATACATCAGGGGATAAGGGAAAGAGAATAAACCTCATCAGCATACTGTCAGGACATGTCAATATCAGAAAAGAATGTTGGTAAATCTCACAGAATTTGTCTCTGGGTCAAAAAGAGATAGTGCAGTGATAGGCGGAGACATTTTGATGATGATAGCTCTTTATATTGAGTAACCTGTTTCCTGTATTCTCAGTTCAGTTCACTTAGTCGTGTTTGACTCTCTGTAACCGCATGGACTGCAGCACGCCAGGCCTCCCTGTCCATCGCCAGCTCCCGGAGTTTACCCAAACCCATGTCCATTGAGTCAGTGATGCCATCCAACCATCTCATCCTCTGTCATCCCCTTCTCCTCCCACCTTCAATCTTTCACAGCATCAGGGTCTTTTCTAATGAGTCAGCTCTTCGCATCAGGTGGCCAAGTATTGGAACGTCAGCTTCCGCATCAGTCCTTCCAATGAATATTCAGAACTGATCTCCTTTAGGATGGACTGGTTGGATCTCCTTGCAGTCGCAGGGATTCTCAAGAGTCTTCTCCAACACCACAGTTCAAAAGCATCAATTCTTTGGCGCTCAGCTTTCTTCATAGTCCAGCTCTCACATCCATACATGACTACTGGAAAAAAAGCCTTGACTAGATGGAGCTTTGTTGGCAAAGTAATGTCTCTGCTTTTTAATATGCTGTCTAGGTTTGTCGTAGCTTTTCTTCCAGCGAGCAAGCATCTTTTAATTTCCTGTATTCTATGTATCTTTGATTTGCTATCACTTTTTTGTAGAGTATATATTCTTTTATATTCTTTCTCAAGGGAGTTCCTGAGAGGGAAATGAGGAAGGCATATAACAAATAATATAGGTGAATATTTTCTCAATTCTCCCAAGAATACAGTGCATGGTAAGAGCCATAATAAACACATGGGAGAAAAGAGTTAACTCCTTTTAAAGAGTGGATGTTTTAGTTCATTAGACCTAATTCTATTGTGGAACCCTAGGTAAGAATGATTATTCTAGTAAATTCTTTAAAAACATGCATGGAAAGAAAATTTTTAAGACCCTGCATATCTAAAAATACCTTTATTTTACCCTAATATGTAATTGATAACTTGACTGGATATGTACTTATGAGTTGGAAGTCATTTTCCTTCTAGTTTTGAAGACATTGCCTGTTTTTTTGTCCTGATTCCAGTATTGTTGATATCAGTAGCTTGTCTGATTCCTAATCTTGGTGCTGTTAATTATCTGTAGAAGGAATTTTTGCTGTCAATAGGGTTGGTTCTCAGTTTTTACCACTGATGTGTGGTTCAGCTTTCTTGAACCTGCAGGACACGTGATTACAAGTTCATCTCATGGTTTCGAGGGGCAAGTTTATGTATTGATGTGTCCTCTCTTGGATGCATACTTGTGGGATACATACGCACGCTCGTGTATGCTTTTTTTAAAAAAAATACTCCATTCCTATAAATTTTGTCGAATTTTAGGAGAGAATACATTATTAGGTCACCATCTTCATTCGGCCATTTTAACCTGGAACCTTTCTTGATTTTCCATCTATTATCCAATTTGATCCTTATAACAGTCCTGTAATATAGATAATGTTATTAAAATTTTATAGATGAGGAAACAGAGACACAGAGAAATTAAGTCAATGGCTCTAATGTATCCAACTAGGTTAGAACTAGGATTTGAACCCAGGCAATTTTAATTTCAAATCCTGTTTAACCATTGCACTATAAATGCCTTTTGTGATGTTATATTCTTTATGCTTTAAGAGGTAGGCACCACTCTGTGAATTATTTATAATTATTTCTCTGATGCCTATATTAAATGGCAGTTTATATTTCATGACAAGGGAGAAAAGTGGGGAAAAAAACTCCCAAACCCAAAACCTGTTATAGTTGTGGTTATCAACCATAAACCATTTTTATCACTAACTGATTTTAAAATGCCTTTGCCAAAGAAATAGTATGTACAGGAAATTAAGTTTGTTTAAATGTCCTTTCTTTTGAAGAGAAATAGTCTTAGATTTTGTGGGATGCTGTTGTATATGAATGGAGAACCAGCCTTGAAGTGTATGTATAATAAGAAAGGAAGTAAACGGAGATCTTACAGTAAGGTGCCTATAAAAATTAACCACTAAGTCAGTTATAATTGAATTGTTGTTGTCTAAGAAGGTGTATTTCCAGGTTGAAAGAACTGTGGTTAGAAAAATCAGTCTAGGGTATATAAAGAAAATAACTGACTTAAAGCTTTTTAAAACTAGGAAAGTCTTCTCTGGGATTTTAAAGATTAGGTATAAAGAGATGACATAGTGTATCGTTTTGGCTAGAGGTACTTTCCTGTTAGGTTTAATGATGTGGGATCATCCTAGTCACTTAGTTTTAACCTAGAAAAAAAGATATTTATATTTGTTACTGTGATAATAAAGCTGCATTTTTTAAATAAGAGTTTTAAGTGGAAAATATTCATTGGTTGATTATATGTTTTAAAAAGTTTAAATGTAATGAAGAGGAAGTATAGCATCTCTTTCAGAGAAACATTGGAGCATACAGCATAATTAGTGGTATCCTTTTCATCTTTTCTGTTAATTGGTTTGCATTAGCACTGTCTTAATGACACATGTATGTCTACTAGAGGTAAAATTTAAGTGTTTATTCTCTGCATTAGCCGTTGGAATCCATCAAAAATGTACTTGAAAGAATATCTTCCCTTATGAATTCTTAATCATGGCTAAAGCAAGCAGTAGATTAGATATAAATCTAGAAGCTTCAGGAAAGATAAACAGTGTTATATCCATTTTTAAAGTAAGCAAAAACTGGAAAGGAAAGAATCGGAAGACGTGGGAAGTGTGGCAGATACTATAAAAGCATGATGAGTATGAGAAGAGGATTGCATTTTTTTGAGAAAAGAGAAACTGAGTTTATTATTTCATCCTGAATCTCTAAGTATTGATCTTGCTTTTGTTTTCCTAAGGCAGTAATTCGGTGCAGGGCATTACTGGTTTCATGAAAAGGTAAAACAGTGAAATAGCCTTTCTTGTTTTTCAGCTCATTTCTTTTAAAACACCCAGCAGCATGGCTTAATGCCTTTTCCGTCAGCCTCTTTCTCTGTTTATTGCTGATGTGACAGTCTCTGGTCCTTCTCCTTTGCTGTTAGATGTGTGTGTCCTTTGTGTGTGCTGGTGGGTCTCGCTATATTTGGATGTGAAGAAAGGCCTGTTATTGCCATACTGGTCTAATTAGCCTTCTGGGTGAGCATATGCCTTACATAGGCCTTTTAAGCCATGAAAGGAGAGAGCTCACAGCAACGTAGGTTTTCCTCCTGCACTGTGGCTTCGCCTGTTTTATTTCCTCCACGAATTGATGGCCGAAAGCTTGTCCGGAACGCTTCATTTGGAGGATACAATGAACTTTCTCCTTCTTTGCCAGGTTTGTTTGTTTAATCTTGCATTCTTTTCTTAATTTCTTATAGACTTTTCATTAAAATAAACTAGACATCTTAACGTCTTAAAGCTGCTTTCTTTTAAACAAAACAATTCTATAGTGAAAGGTTGGATTTTAGTAACTGCTCCAATATGGCTTGGCTTTCCATATTTTCTTTTACAGTCTCTTTATGCTTGAACTTGAAAGCTAATGATTCAGTGAAGTATGAATCTTGAGTGCTTATAGCATGAGTTTTTACTTTAATTATTGAAATAAATATTATAACCCTTTGATAAAAATAAAGCCCTTTGTAGATTTGAGATAAAATTCTGTAAATAAACTAATTGTTCTGAGGTTTTTGCAAATGAAACGCACATGTTTAATATTGATATTTGTTTGACAGTTCTCAAGCAAAATAGTAACTGTGAAAATTGATGTTTAGTTTATGCTTTAATAGATTAAGTCCTGACTAACATGAAGTTTTCTGTGTAATTTAATTTTTGAAATGCCTTACTTCACGTTGTTAAATGTGTTTATGTATGATCAGTTTTTGCTTAAAAAATGTTATTTTTAGGGCAATATTTATTAAATGAAATGACATTTGACAGCTATGATTTAGACGTTAAACAATTGGTCAACGAGATGTAGCTGTTAACTGATCTTTTATTGGTTGAAAAAGATTTATTGTAGCAAATATTTGGATATAGGTGTTAAGATATAAGCAATCTTTGTTTTCTTTTCAGAATATTAAACTCCTGCATAATCATATCTACTCTTTTAAGGTTATATTTTTCTTTTAAAATAAAAATGTTCTTTTAATCCTCATGACAAATATTGACTGAAACTGGTGCTTGTTTTAATTGTTTATGTATTATTCTGACACTCATTTTGTGAAATTTGAATTATATTTTCATTTTACACACCTGCCTTCTTAGCTTTTTGTGAATACTCATGCTGACAGGTAGTACATACATTCTCTAGAGATAGTGTTACTTGACAATTAAATAAATTATTATAAATTCACTGATTTCATTTCCTTTTCTAACAGTGTTTTGAAAAGTATTGGAAACTGTAGTCCTGAACTGTTGCCTAAGTAACATAAGCTTTAAACAGCATTCATAATCCCTATTTAGTCTTCTTAGTGTAGCATGGTTAGTATCATGTTTCTTTCTTAATGTTCTCACAGTGGCGTAAATTTTACTATTTGTCTTTGTTCAGAAGTGACTCTGAAAATACAACAAACAAGTCTTTTTTTAATGTTGTTGAATACTTACTTGCTTTTCAGTGTGACTTAGTTCCATTTCTATATTTGGCTCTTTGTTTTTCTTTTTTTAAGCCAGCAAGCTTGCTGGCACATGTTTGCTGACCTTCATGCTATGAGTCTACTTAATGTAGAGAATAATCAGGTGACCTTACTTAACAATACAAAACTTAGCATTTTAGAAGTTTGGTTTTTACTTCATTTAATTTAAGACAGAGTTGTGAGTTTCTCTTGTCAAAGAGAATATTGAAGGTCATCCAGATAGATTTCTTTTAATGGAAAAGTAGATGTTTGGCTTTGTTTTTTAATTCTTGAAAGGTCATATTCATAAGGATGCTTCCATAGTCCTCTTAATACAACTAACAATAATATTAAAACCAGCCATGATAAAAAGCTCTTTCTAATATGTTTTATCAGCTAGGTAGAATAGTTGAATAGAAATAGGTACTTCAGAGAAGTGGCTTTTTTAAGTTAAAAGTAAAAAATATAATTTTTTCTGGGACATTTTATTGTTTTTATCTGACATCATTAGAGAAAGAGAGGTTATACATTAGTGATATTTAAAGATAGCTTTTTTTAATGCTTTGACCACATCCCTTTTTAGTTTTCATTTTCCTTAGGAAAATCCACCCGCCCTTTTTTTTTTTTTGGTCATTTCTACCTAAAGGAACAAATTGGTATGACCTTTTTCTGTATGATGAGTTATAAAATAGAATGGTACCCTTTGTCCATGTACCTAGAAATTGAAATAAACTTTGAACAAGGAAATTTACAGACATTCTGTTGAAGCTTGAGTATATAGTTAGATCTTTTTAGTATATTTTGACTTCTCCAAATTTTTTTTATTGTACAATTTCTTAATTCTTGGCTGTGTTCTATTTAGTTAATGTAGTAATTCTATATTTGTAAATAGTTAATGAATCTACATTTTTAGATACTGTGTATATAATCTGATTTTAACAAGACTGAAGCAGTATAAAACTTGCTTTATTATATGTAAACATTGTTGAACCAGTTTTTAATGAGGTATATAAAAAGTTATACCTTATCAGTGATAACAGCATTTTTCGTCTGTTAATAAGAAGTTAGAGACAGTGTACTAATTTATTCAGGAATCATATTCCATTGAATTAGTAGGAGAAAGTTTTACTACTATATTACTGGAAAATATCTTCATGATATTTTCCCACAGATTTGGGGAAGACTTTCTTAAGACCAAAAAGCACTAACTTAAAAGAATGAGATTGCTGGATTTGACAGTGTTCAAATTAAAAGACATTCATCTAAAGAGACCATACAAAGAATTAAAAGACAAGCCATAGAATTGGGAGGTATTTGTAATAAGTATAACTGGCAAAGAACCAATATTTGGAAAACATTATGAACTCCTACATAAATCAAGAAAAAAATACAGTTTTTTTTTAATGTACTGAAGAGTTTCTTCACAAAGAGAAAATTAAAATGGTAATTAACATTATGAGATAGTACTCAATATCATTAGTGATCAGGAACACACTAACTAAAACCTCACTGATTTACCATTGACACACTCAACAGATTGGCAAAAATATTAAAAAATTTGTCAGTATTGATGTTACCATGGAGATGGGAAAAGGAGAACTATCATACACCATTAGGAGGAAAATAAACAGATGGTAAACAATTTGGTATTCTTAAAGACACACATATGCTCAGGCCTAGGAGTTCTGCTTCTGGTTTAAACCTTAAAGATACTCATGGATATATGTCTACTGGGATGCATTTCCAACAATATTTTTATCACCTATATTTGTAAGAGAAACTAGAAACAACACAAGCAGATGGATAAATAGTGATATAGTCATGCAGTAGGATTCTAATCAGCAAAGAAAATGAATGAAATACCAGGGTGGCATGCTGGTAAATCATCGTAAAAGTCAAGGTAGTTATTTCTGAGGGAAAGAAGAGTAGATAGGGTCAAGAATGGCATGGAGCTGCACAGGGGGTGATTCTCACAGGATGTTGACAATTCCGTGTTTCTTGATTTGGGTGGTGCTTATGCAGATAGTTATTGTATACATTAAATTATGTTTTTATGTTTTATGTATGTTTCTGAAGGTGTGCTGTATTTCACATATTTTAAAAAGCCATTGCATGTAAAAGTAGAGTCCATTTTTATTAATCTTTGGATCAGTTTATCAAAATTTGAATGGATGAATAAGAATTGAGACCCTTCTTTTCAGGAACTCCCAGTCAAGTATGGGACATGAACATGAAAACAGACAATTGAAGTATTTTGTGATAAATAGAGTAGTGCAGATGTACTAAGTGCTGTGTCTCAGAGGAGACAGCTGTGTTTATGCAGTCTAAACATGGCCTCCCAGAAGACTTTGGCCTTGAATCTAGAGAAGCACTCTGACATTCTAGAAACACCATGAATTTTAAAGTTAGACCTGAGTTTGAATTAGCGCTGATACTGTCACCTACTGACATTTGTCACATTACTTAATTTCTGTAAGCCTCAGTTTTTTCAATTATATACAATATACCTGACATTGGGGGGGGGGCTTGATTTTAAAGATTAGCAGTAAATTATAGTGTCTTAAAATTGCAAGTGTTCCTACAAATGGATAGTGGTTGCTTTATTGTTTCCATTAATATTATGTTAATTATCTTCGTAATTATCATTGTTGATGGATGAATCAGAATCAGCCCAGAGCAGGATATGTTAAAGGGATATAGACTAAGTAAGCAAGGATGCCATAGCAAGAGCGGTCTAATAAATTAGAAGAATAAGGAAAGAGTGTGGCGCTAGTAGTGAAAAACCCATCTGCAGGAGACCCCGGCTCGATCCCTGCATCAGGAAGATCCCCTGGAAGAGGGAATGGCACCCCACTCCAGTATTCTTTCCTGCAGAATCCCATGGACAGAAGAGTCTAGTGGGCTGCAGCTCATGGGGCTGCAAAGAGTCAGACATGATCAAAGCGACCTAATAGAGCACATCTGAATTTTCTAAAAAATTATTAAGGCGTAACCTACACATAGTTAATTGCGCAACTTTTTGAATTTTTAATTATGTATATATTCCAGTATTCTTGCCTGGAGAATTCCCAGAGGAATCTGGCAGGCTACAATACATGGAGTCACAAAGAATTGGATATGACTGAGCAACTAAGCACAGCACAGCACACAACCACATGCATAACCACGCCCCAGATCCCCAGAAGATCTTCTCAGGCCCCAGCCCTGCCCAGTCAGTTTCCTCCTCCAACAAAAACAAACCACTGTTCCAGCCTCCGCCACCACAGGTTATGTTTGGTGGTTGTTGTTGTTTAGTCTGGGGAGTTGTGGCTGACTCCTGTGACCCCATGAACTGGAGCCCGTCAGGCTCCTCTGCCCGTGGTATTTTCCAGGTGAGAGTACTGGAGTGGGTTGCCATTTCCTTCTCCCGCTAGTTCCTGACCTTTATATAAATGGAATTATATGGTATATGCTTTTTTTTTTTTTTGATGGCGAGAGGTGGCTTTTTTCACTCAGTATTCTGTTTGTTGTTTTGTGTAGTGGTGATTGGTTCTTTTTCATTGATGTTTATCATTCCATTGTGTGACTATAGCATAAGGTATTCATTTATTCTACTAATAATAGTCATTTGAGTTGGCTCCAGATTTTGCTATTATGAATAAAACTGCTGTGAACATTTTGTACCTGTCTTTTAATGACCATGTAGCACACTCATCTCTCTTTGGTACATCTAGGATCAGAATTGCTGTGTTTCAGATCATGAAAACTTTCAACTTTAGTAGATACTGCCAAATAGCTTTCCAAAGTGATTATGCCATTCCCACCAGTAGTGAAGAGAGTTCCAGTTGTGCCATAATCTTACCTGTATTTGGATGGTCCTAGTCCTTTTAACCTTAGCCATTTGGGTAGGGATGTAGGTTTCTATCTTGTGGTAGCAGTGGGAAGGATAGTAGGAAGAGAATTTACTGCCTGATATCACTAATGAGCAAACTTGGTAAAAGTCATGGACTGAAACTGTTCCGCATTTTACTGATAATGGTCAGTAATGTATTGTGTGCTGTGTGCTATGCTCAGTCACTTCAGTCGTGTCCGACTCTTTGTGACCCTGTGGACTCTAGCCCACCAGCCCCCTCTGTCCTTGGGATTCTCCAGGCAAGAATACTGGAGTGGATTGCCATGCCTTCCTCCAGGGGATCTTCCCGACCCAGGGATCGAACCTGGATCTCTTACGTCTCCTGCATTGCAGGTGGATTCTTTACTGCTGAGCCAGGGGGGAAACCCACGCATTTTATTGATAACGGTCAATAATGTATTGTAGGCTTCAGGATTTTATTTATAAATGTCACAATAAAAAAATTAAGGAGTGATTTTAAAGTAATTTTAGATCCCCACACATGGAAAATAAATAAAACTCTAAGAAATATTTTGGCTGAGCCCTTTTCGGCTTCTAATAAATACAGTACTTTCATGACTGACATTTTAAGATAAAGATTATTTTGCACATTTTTAGGGAGCCATGTTTATCCAGTCTAAAGAAAAAGTTCTTCATATGATGCGTTTTGCTTTGCTTACCTTGGAATTATCCTTGAAAGCATAGTGTACAGTATGACAGTACCTTCTTTTTTAAGGCTTTTGTACGTTTTGGGCTATAGTCCATAGGGTTGCAGAGTCAGACACAACTGAAGCGACTTGGCATATACACACACGTATGGTCATTGCATTTTATGGTAATCATCTGCTTATTTGAAAGAGTATTTGATCGGACTTAGCCTTTTTCTTCGGAGAAGGAAATGGCAACCCACTCCAGTATTCTTGCCTGGAGAATCCCAGGGACGGCGGAGCCTGGTGGGCTGTTGTCTATGGTGTCGCACAGGGTTGGCCATGACTAAAGCGACTTAGCAGCAGCAGCCGCCTTTTTCTTTATCTGCTATAATTTTAAATAATGTGGAAGTCATCAGGGCCACCTTTTACCTTTTAAAATAATGATTTGCAAGTTTGAGGTATAGAAAATCTTTTAAAATGGTATTCATTTATTGGTCTGACATAATATACAACCTAGATTTATGAGTGACCTATTCTTTTTGTTTTTTTGGGGGATTTTATTCACTTTAGACTTGTTTTTGTGTGTCCTTTCCCAATATTTGACACTTTCTGCAAGACATATTTGCATGTTCAAGAAAGGTCTATTGAGATTTATAACTTTGTTTTAATTTCCTGTTCTGTTGTTAAAATAATATGTGAATATAGATACAGTGAAGTAGCCATTTTATTAGTCTAATAAATGCATTGATATAGATTTATCTGAAACCAAAACCACACTGAAGAAATTGAGATAATAGTCTTGTTCTTATGAAAATAAAAGAAGATATCATCTTTTTTCCATTCATAATTATATTTTTAGAAAATCTTTGTTCTTTTATACATATATTTAGAAGATCTTTGAAATAATTAAAGTTAATTCATTAGTATTAAGAATTGCCTATGTTTATTACTCTGAATAAATATTTTTAGAATTTTTAAGCTGAATTATGTCACTTTGATTTGCTTTACACTACAGTTTCAAATTCTGGTAAGTTTCATTTAAAATTCCATGTTAGATTTAATAAGATTTTTTTTCCCCTCCTCAATTTTAAAATGGCCTGATCTTGCTCCTTACCAAAGATGGAAAAGAAAACAAAAAGATTTCTTTCTTTTTCATATTATCAGAAAAAAAAATTGGCAAAATCATTGAATTAAGAAAATAGAATGGATTTGTTTTAGCTAATATAAATCAAATACAGAATAAATGATCTCGTTGATATGTTAGAAATGATTTTTAAATGCTTCAGGCACTGATACTGCTGGTAACTTTTTAAGCACTGCTTTATGAATGATTATTTATACATTTTTATATAGGCTTTATTGGACTCAGAACAAATGGTTGTAGAGAAGACTTAACGCTACTTGTCCACAAAAGTAGAAAGAGCTTCATTAAAATGAGTACTGCTTCTCTTATGGCGGCCACACAAATCTCAGCATTAGCATTTCTCTGATTATACCCATACAACATTAACTTGTTAACTGCTTTTGGCATAGTGCTATATTGGCTTTCCTGGTGGCTAGGATGGTAAGGAATCTGCCTGCAATGCAGGAGATCTGGGTTCGATACCTGGGTCGGGAAGGTCCCCTAGAGAAGGGAATGGCAGCCCACTCCAGTATTCTTGCCTGGAGAATTGCATGAGGAGCCTGGCGAGCTATAGTCCATGGGGTCTCAAAGAGTTGGACACCACTGAGTGACTAGCACATATACATAGTGCTGTATTAATGTTACATGATTGGAAAGATGTGTGCATATATCTCAATGCACTCATATTTTATATTTATCCTTTTAAAATTTATATAACACTCAGTGTCAATAATAATATTAAGCGTCAATGTTAATTGAATATATACTGTGTGCAAATGCTATGCTAATTGCTTTCTAGGCATCCGCATTTAATTCTCACAGTAAGCTCATTATTAGATTTTTTTAAAAGTCTGTCCCTCAGTTCAGATTCATTTCCCCAGTCTTCTTTTATCACCAATTCTGGAGTTGTTTTCCAGTTTGACAAGGGGTATGAAAAGTATGTTGGGGTGGTTCTTTGTTAGAAAACAACTAACTGAAATAAACGTTCTGTGAGTACTGAATACATTCCAAGTGAATAAGCAGAGAAAAGAGGTATTTATCTTATGTTGATGGGTTCAGGGAAAGACACCAGTGCCTCTGTAAGCCTTGATTTATTCTAAAGAATTACTAGAGATGACCCCTTAGTAGTCTTTAAACTATAATAGTTTAAAACTGTATGTTGAATCTAGGCTTCTTGCACTGATATACATCAAATATTGTGTAATGTATATTTGAAATTGAATACCTTATGTGTATTTCCTTTTTATTGCCTGTATATGTTCAAATGTGGTAATACTGAAATAATGACTATGTTTTTAAAGGCTTTGAAAGAGGAAAGGAAGACATTTCTCAAAATAAAGATGAATCTTCACTTTCTATGTCAAAGAGCAAGGTAAGCATATTGTCCTCAAGTGTATGATCATAATATTTTTCTGATATTTAAGATGAGTGAACTAACACCAAAATCTTATCAAATTTTTACGGGATGTGTTTATGTTGATATATCTAAACCAGGTAGTACTTATGAGAAAAGGAACATTCCCCTGGGGCTGATTTAGGTGCGTTGGTTATTTGAAATGTAGCTGGTTGGTAACCAGGGTTCTCTCCTGAATGATGCTGTCCTGGTATGTCTCCTGCAGCAGCATGTCTCAGACTTCATTCTGAGGCTTCCATCTGGAGAAACAGTCAGGGTTCTTTTTTTTAAAGTTTTAAGTGTTTTGGGTTCATTCAAATGACTATCAAAAACATGTACATTTTAACAGTTAGAGACCAAATATCTTTTGCTATAGCAGCATGCAACTGAAAGACACAGTTTCTTAGAATAAGACATAGTTCCCTAAATTAGTAATTTTCAAATTGGATACTCGTATATATTCTTAGGTCTGTTGGGAATTTTTTCCCTAAGAGTACTATTCAAATTTGAGAAGTACTGTATGATGCATAGGCTTTCCTATGGGTTTGTAATTCACTAGATTTTCTATAATTTGTCAATGGATTTGACTTTTGACTTATTTCTGGTCAGGTTCAGTAGCAGAAGAAGCTTTTATGTTTATGGAATCAAACTTCAGTGACTGTAAGAAATCTATTTCTTAAGCTAGTGAATTCTCTGCTGTTCTTAGAATAAGCTTTGCTTGTAAAACCGGACATTTTTTGTTCTATTCTTGAGAGTAAGAGGTTGAGTAAGAGGATTCCATGATGTTTTACACAAATTTTATTCACAGTTAACTTTTCATTACATAAAAGTCCATCCTCTATTTAATATGGGTAAAAGAATATAAGGTGAGAATTTAGTGTCGTACTTTGTATGTATAAAATACAAAGAGAAATACATGAGAAATGCCTTTATCATTTTATATAAGATATGTAATTAACAAGGATATAGTTTATCTTGGTTCTGCCATGGTTAGAAATGCAGTGAAATTTATGGAATTTTAAAAGCCTATTTTCAAGCCCTTAATACCAGCATTGGTGAATGTATGTTATATTGATATTCCTTCTCAGAAGCCTAAACTCCATACCTACCTACCACAGCCACCTAGTCTCTAAATAGGAGACTCAGGGGAGCGGTAGAAGGGGTAGAGGGGACAGGGAGCATGAAAAGGGAAGCAGTGCAGATTAATGAAAAATAAGGAAACTAGACTGCACCTCGAGTATAATAGCACCGAACTGTATATGAGCTTTAAGTAAAATTAGCAATTTGGTTCCTCAGTTGCACAAGCCACATCTCAATAACTCACTAGCCATATGTGGCTAGTGGCTACCATATTGAACCACTCAGATATAGAATGTTTCTGTTATTCAGAAAGTTCTACTGGACACCAAGCACTCGCCACTTGAAGGTTAAAAAAGAGAGTTTGAATCTTGATTCTCATATATTGCCTATGACTTCTTAGATGCTAATTACAATGATATTAATAACTAGTTTGTATTAAGAGCTTGCTAAGTGTCATTTTAACAATACTAGAAGACAGGTATTATTGGCCCCATTTTATAAATGAAGCTTAGAGAAGTTAGATAGCTCTCCAAGGGTCAAAGTGTTAGAGCTAGAATTCAAAGTGGCTTCAATTTTCTTCTCTGTACAAAGGAGATAAAATCTAACTCACAGATTGTGATGCTGTAAGTGCCTGACAAAGTACCTGGTTAATAATAGATATTTGAGAACTCATTTTTCTTCCTATGAATAAAGAACTACAGTGAATGAATGGGCTTCTTGGTGTGGTAACTATTTAGTGTAAGTAAAATTGTATTTGTTCTGTTATTTTCCATGAGCTGAATCTTATTGATTCTTAATCTCAGTTTATTCTGTTAGCTTAGGAGATACAGCCACTAGCTTGTCCTTAAATAGTTTAATATATATTCTACTGTATTACTTTTCAGAAGAATCCTAAAATTTATGCATTTATATCAAGCCTTATTCTCATGGAATTACGAAGATTTTGTTCTTACCTAAGTAACTTTGGAAAACAAAATCTTGTTATTCCTTCTATGATTGATCTGTGTAACTGAGACCATTAAATAATTTTAACCTTATACTTTTATGAATTTGATGCAAAAAGTATCAATACTGTCATTTAGGTCATTGAATTTGCAGTTAAGTGTTATTTCTTAAAAATACATAATTGAGACCAATAGGCACAATCCTTCTTTACCTCAGCCCCCACCATTTTAGAAATAAAAGCAGTTCCTGTTTCTTATGCATCCTGTAAATGAGTGAATTGAAGAAGGCAGTTAATCAGATCATCTCATCTTCCTTTTAGCATTTAAAATAATTGTCTATCTCAATGAAAGGAATTGCCAGCATGAATAATATTTCTAGTGGGATAAAAGGAATCCTATTACAAGGATAAGGAGTTTCTGAGCTGAGATCTCTTGACTTGATTCTCCAGTCATCAGTCTCCTTGCTTGTAGGTTTGCTAAGTCATCTATCACTTGCTGTAAAAAATATATTTACTTGGACATTAAAAAAAAAACAACCTTTCCAAATCAAAATATCTGATAGAATCATCGTAACCTCCTTACTGCTATTATTCCTTATGTCTACAGTATTTTAGTTTTCAAAGCAAGTCGAAAGTATTCTAGTTATGTTAATGTTCCATTTATCTGAAGATTATATTTTTGTCAACACTTGAAATCTAGGAGATAGTCACAAATCTGAAACACAGTATATATCAAGTACTGTGTTAAACACATCATGCACACTGCCTCATTACCAAAGCAACCCTGTGAATTAATAGGAATATCTTTATTTTATAAATAAGGCAATTAAGACTGGAAGAGAATATCTTCCCATAGTCACAGAGCCCATAAGGTGTCATCATTAAGACAGTGGTCAGTAAGGTTATCAAAGAAGGAAACTTAGTTTAATAAAATATTTCCAATAAAAACAGTTTATGATTCTTGATATTTAAAAGGTAATTTGTTGATTCATGAGACTTAGTATATCTTTTCTTTCCCCAAAACTAGCCATGCTGTGTGGCAGGACTCCTTGCAGGATGTGTGCTGTAATATAGCAAGCTCTTGTTGCAGCCATTTGGCCTGCTGGTCCTTCAGATGCCAGAATCATTTAGAAGCCTCCAAGCCAATCTTGTCATGTCTAGGGAAGTAGATTTCCTGTTGTTCATAAAGATAAGTCTTAAATCTGAGTCTAAGATTCTATATGAATAGTTGTAAAAAGATGAGCAAGCAATAAATGTAGTGAGATGGCCAAGAGCGTGAGACTGAGAATTAGGCACAGCAGAGTACAAATCCGAGATCATCTATTTATGGCTCTGTGACTTTGGAAAGTTATTTAATCTGTTAGTCTTAGTTTCCTAATTAGCAGAAGAAACTACTACTGTCTCATAAGGTGGCTTTGAGGATTACAAGAGGCAGAACACATAAAGTACTTATAGTATTTGGTAAAGAGTTAAACAACCGTTCATTTTCACTAACTTTTAAGTTAATACTGTGGAAATGCTTTACTTAATAATGTCTAAAAAGTACATTATAATAGACATTTTCCTATTAAGCTGTGGGAAATAGAAGCCATTATATTCATCTGACAGTAGCTGTGTCATCTTTGAGTTTCCAGCAGCAAGGAGAGGACAGAGACCTGTTTGGCTTGATGACTTTTGTGAAATGGTTTTGATATCACAGTCTTATCTTGTCATCATGAAAGTAATCATCATGAAAGTAAGCCATGTGATGTTTCAAGTGCAGTCCTCAAAGGAGTAACTTTAACAAAAATTTAATTAGGTTAATCCCCACATTCTATATTGAGTGTAGTTTGCAGTTCCCTTCCAGTTCAGCCACTTATTACCATCAGCATAATAATTCGTATTTTGTACTAAATAGCAGAGGCATTTTTAAGAGAGATGAACTGTGAAAGTTTCATTTTGATAATTCCGAAGGTATTTATTGAGCCCTTTCTTTACTAAGTTACTTCAGTCATGTCCAACTCTTTGCAACCTTATGGCCCATAGCCTGCCAGGCTCCTCTGTCCATAGGATCCTCCAGACAAGAATACTGGAGTGGGTTGCCATGCCCTTCTCCAGGGGTTCTTCCTGACCCAGGGATCAAACCCAGGTCTCTTAAATCTCCTGCATTAGCAAGTGGGTTCTTACCACTAGCGCCACCTGCAAAGCCCAAATTACCCCAGGTGATATCTGGCTGCAATTGTTGAATACACATGGTCCCTGTATTCATGGATCTTAAACTGAGTGAGGGAGTTTATTTCCCAATGTTCTTCCTTCTTGATCAAATCTAGTGATATTATGCAGATCTGGCCATTTAAACACTTGAAAGCTACCATTTAAATTAAGTCCCATATACTTTCTTGGCCCTAAGAGTAATGCTGTGAACTTGAAGTACCTTCTCCCATGTCTTAACAATAGATAAAAATGAAATTCATAGGACAGTGAAGGAATATGTTCAATTTTATTGTTCGAGTATTTATAGAAGCAGCTTTTAGTTTTATATTCTTCTACTCTGGTGGAAGAAAGTAGTCTCCTTGAAAGAGGACTGGATTAAGAGCACTAGGTTCTGATCCCTGCTATTGATTGATTATTTAGAAAATCAGTGTCCATGAGTCTCCCTTTCATGATTTGTAAAATGAAGATAAAACCACTTGTTATGCCTATTTTTCAAGATTCTTATAAGGATCAAATTATCAAGTATAAGCAAAATGGGGAAACAAGTTTGAGACATTAATATTTATTTTTCGAGGCACTGGATAGTTAGGAAGAAGTGCTGGGAATGTTGTTTTTTAAACACTATACAAATTAGGGTATTTCAGTACTAGTTTCTGAAGATGTTTGTATTTACTCCCTTTGGAGAAGGAGTACTAACAGGGCAGTGTTTGCAACAATTTGCTAGTTTTTTGGGTTTTAGAATATTTCAATCTAAAAAATTACACTGCTTTGGATACGTTTATCCCAAGAATTATTTTGTATAAAATAATTATATTCTTTAGAAGTACTCTGAAAAACAGAATGCAGAAATTTTCAAATGATCTTGTTTAACCTTACATTGTACGCTGATTTATTGACAAGTTTTTATTTTTGTGTTTCTGTGGCTTTAATGTGGATTCGTTTTCAAACCCAAATACTGTATAAGAAAAATCAGTATTTGAAAATTGATATTTGCCTAAAATCACAGTAATGAATGGGAAGAAGGTCGCATACCTAGTTTGAACATCAGTTTTAATGTGCCATATGTATGTGGAGAATAAGTGACAGTTTTAATTATTATTTCTCTTTTCTTCATGTCTGTGTGGTTTCAGTCTGAATCTAAACTTTATAACGGCTCAGAGAAAGACAGTTCAGCTTCAAGCAAGCTTACAAAAAAGGAATCTCTCAAGGTTAGTTTCCACAGTTATTTTATAACTAATGTTATGCTTTACCTGTGCTTTTGAAAGTAGGCTAGTAAGATAAAGAAGTATTTGTACTCCTAAAGGAAAAAAAAATGTTAATGTTTGTATGGCACACTGGAGTCAGCTGCAAGGGCTTTCTGATGACTGTCCCAGCTCTACTCTGCCCTCACCTGGGATGGGGGCTGAGGACTGGATGTCTCTGCACAGTTGTGCTTGAGTCTAGCCCATCACTGTGTTATGGAACCCCTGCTGGGAAGCTCTTCTGCCCTTTGAGAGTTTACTGACTGCTAGGTCGTGGGCTGAATTTGGTCCACAGTAGATACATTTTGTTTGACCTACACAATGTTTTAAAAATTTGAGCCAATAATTACAGGTCCAGGTTTCTAGCGTCCCTTAAGAAATAGGTAATACTGGACTTGCCTTCCAGAATGGCCACAGCTCCTGGAGCTTAAGGAGCGCATGCTTTCTGATTGATTCTTGATTCCCATGCAGTCTGTTTTGCCACTCCCCCTCTTTTCCATATCTTATCCCATATGTATTTACATTTATAATCCTATATTAAATCTGTTAATTCACTTATGCACATTAATAAAGACCAAAGTCTAAATTTTTTTGACTGTATAATTATTAAAATTTTGTTGTGTGTATGTAGTCTCTTTACCATTAAGTGCAGCTAGGAAAATTTTGTGTTTTACTTGAAGAAAAACCACTGATAGATTATCTTCTTCTATTCATAAGCAACCACAAAGTAATAAATAATAAGATTGCTCCACTGCTGCTTTCCCAGATTATCTCAGAAGTGACTTACGAAGGGTAAAACTTTGATAATTTGAATGTATTAATTTCACTGTTGTGGTTTCTTAATTGTTTATATCTTATGTATTAGTGTCAGGAAAGAGAGCAAGATTGCCAATCCTAAATAGTTACAGCATTGTTTGTGGTATGAAAAACTGACAACAGAGCAGATTACCATCAGTAAGAGTATATTAAGAAAAATTATAGAAGCAGTATAGGATGGTGGTTAAGACATGTCTTTTAGAGCCAGTCTGCTTCTGTTTGAATTCTGCTTCCATGACTTACTTAGCTATGTGATACTGAGCAATTTACTCTCTGTACCTCAAGTTTTCTCATCTATGGAATAAGGACAATTATAGTCCTACTTCCCAAGGTTATTGTAAGTATTAAATGGGGTAATACATGTAAAGTGCTTACAGTAGTGACTGGTACACAGAAGGTGTCCAGTAAATGTTACCTCTTATTGTTTTATTCATAGTAAGAATCCTTTGCAGCAGTTAAAAGAATGAGGCAGGCAAGGAATGGAAATAGAGTTGAAATACTCCAAGAAATATTGGAGAACCTTTTTTTATGTGTTAGAAAAAGCAAAAGCAAACACAAAAGCTATGTATTTGAAAAGACCTGATAGTATAGTGTTTCCTGAACATTATAGTGTTTTCCTGAAGGTTGACAGTGATCAATTCTGGGGATCAGAATAGGAGAGGGTATATTAAAAATGTTTTTTAGCTTTTGTTGTTTGAAATTTTTACCATGAGTTCATATTCATGTATTGTGTAACTTTAAAAAGGTAAAATTCTTTTTTAAAAAAAAAAGCTCTTCTGTCCTAAGATGCTAGAATTCTAAAAGAGGTTTAAAATTTTATTTTACAGTGTAAAATTTTTACATTCCATAAAGTTAAAAAATTGAAAAGAAATTGCCTATTTCTAATGAATTTTTTATTTTTCTATTATTTCTGTAAAATAGGTACAAAAGAAAAATTACCGAGAAGAAAAGAAAAGAGCCACAAAGGAGTTACTCAGTACAATCACAGATCCTTCTGTTATTGTTATGGCTGATTGGTTGAAGGTCAGTTTGTATTGTCTTGAATTCAAATTGCTGGATATTTACCAACTGGCATAGGAAATCCCAGAGTGCACCTGCCTAAAAGCCTGCAAGACAAAAACAACTCTAGGATGATTTTTTTCACTGACGAAGAAACCATTAATTGTATCCCAGAAGATCTATGTTCCAATCTTAATGGAGAGAAGGAACCTTAATGTTGGCTCTCTTGATAGTAACATCAAATATGGATAGTAGTGCTTTTAAAAAAGCTTTTTGATATATGTGACAGGACATAGTCTAATCAATGTGAAGTGAAGAAATATTCAGTTTGCTGTTCAAATTCTCATTTAGTATGATTGTAGACTTGGTGTATAAACATTTTGGTGAAGATATGAGACAAAGTTAGTGTAAAAGTTGTCATGTGAAAAGCATTAGTTTTCGGAAAAACATACATATTTCTATTTCTATACCTTATTCTTTTAGCTTCTGGTTATTCCTACTTATTTTTATTTCCATTTCTTTTTTTTTCTTTTTTTTTTTTATTATTTCCATTTCTATCATCCTAGTCACTTAATTCTCTGTATCACTATTATTTGTAGGATATTTGGTAGGAATTTTCTAGACTAATGCTAACTTTGAGAATGATCTTGAAAGACCCTGACTCCCAGAAAGTTTCAGTACCCGGCTTTCACCTAAAAATCACCCCAGCCCTGAAAAGCTTTTCTCTTTCCCAAAGAATAGGTACAGCCTTCAAACTAAAATCTTTATGGGATCTGTCATGGAAGTTCTCTTACTAAAATGGGAGTGTAGTGATAGTTTTCTTGATAGTTCAAGTAATACTGAGGTTTTCTTGCATGTTATTCTGAAAACACCTTTGGACTTACATTGGCTCTACTTACTAAGTCTTTAAGCTCCAGATCTTGGTACTAGGAAAGTATATTTTAATGGCCCCTGATCTGGCCAGAAAGGATAGGATTATTTTGAAACTGTTGATGTGATGCAGTCTCCCACTAGAATTTAAATTCCTTAGAAGTAGCAGTCATGCTGTTTTCACATTTATTTACAGTGCTGGCTAATTAGTAGCTTAACAAATATATATCTAGTGAATTTAAAGTGTACATTTTTTGAAAATTTTAGATTAAAACCCCCTACTTGCCTCTGTTCATTTAGTATCTTGTGAAGCAGAAAAACAGACCTTTATTTCTTAAAATAAACTTATCTTCTTGTAGATTCGTGGTACCCTAAAGAGCTGGACCAAATTGTGGTGTGTGTTGAAACCCGGTGTGCTACTGATCTATAAAACCCAGAAAAATGGTCAATGGGTAGGGACAGTCCTTCTGAATGCCTGTGAGATCATTGAACGTCCATCAAAAAAGGATGGCTTTTGTTTTAAACTTTTCCATCCTTTGGAGCAGTCTATTTGGGCAGTGAAGGTAAGTAAGCACTTATTACACAGGTAAAAAGTAAAGATGACGATCTGTAAGTAGAACTGAGCTGAATCAGTGAGTGAGTGACTAATTGCTGTTGCTGTCTTCAGTCACATTATTCCTCCTTCTGTCTCTACCTACCCACAATGAGATGTGCACCAAAGTGCTTAGTTTATTTTACCTTTAAGATCAGACTTAAAGATTTCTCCGGAAAATGTTTCCCAAATGTATGTTGTACCCTATTATCTCTTGTCTGTGGGGATTGTTTGTACTATTCTTTTAGTTTGCAATTACTAGCTTTGCTTTGTAATATTGTATCTGGTTTACTGTGACTATTTTTCTCTTGATCAATTTGTCAGACTCCCTGGAACAGAAGCTGTCTTTTCTTTTGGTGGTCTTTCCTGTAGTGATGTAAACTTGTGATTAGCAACCTGTGAACAGAAGTGGTCTTATTTACTCTTGAGAGGCAGCTTTCTTGGAAGATGGAGCTCTGATGCTTTTATAACTAAAAAGCATGACTGTGGTCACTCCTATGAATAAGAACAGAATAATGTTTGTAAATTTCTACTTTGTGTCAGGGACTCTTTTCAGCATACTATATGGAATCTTTTTTTAAATTCTCCTACCTGTAAGGAGGATACAAATTTCTCCTATTACCCAGATAAAGAGATTGAGGCCTAAAGAAGTTACTTAAGTAATTTTTCTAGTATAGAGTCCTACTAGATTGAAAACCAGGCAGTTTGACTCATGATCCTACTCTATAGTGGTTCTAGGAACTAGACCACAAATTATAAAGCCATTTGAAAACATCCAGGGGATACTGTAGGATTTGTTGAAATCATACTGATTTGTTTCTGCTCTTTTCATTTTGAATGTTCCTCCTTACTTCCTGATGTATATGCTTCTTAAAATCCGTTTTATTCTTTGATCTGACAACTTAAAAAATTATTTTTCCCCGGACCTAGTAAAAGTTCATTTCTCTCTTTCTTATATTTCCAGCTGTTTATTTAGGCTTCCAGAAATTTAGTATTTCTTAGCTAGTAGTTTTTGTAGTGTGGAAATTCTCCATTAAATTAAAATTTGGTCTAGTATGTTAAATTTTAGGCTTTTCTTTAATATGTGAACCATCTGCAGAGATAATATTAAGTGTTAACTATAAATTCAGTTTTCTGGTAAGGAAGTTAAGTTTGATGGAAGAGGAAGGCTTTCCTGAGTACTTGTCATTTGCTCTCAAGAAGCATGAAATTAACACTTGCTTGCTTTTAAAAATTATAATCCATGCTTTACTTAGTTTATTACAGGTAATAATGAATAATATAAAGTTGAGATCTCATAATACTATACACCATGTATTTTGTTTTTTTGCTTTTTAAGGGTCCAAAGGGTGAAGCAGTTGGATCCATAACTCAGCCCTTACCTAGCAGTTATTTGATCATCCGAGCCACTTCAGAGTCAGATGGTAAATAGAAATAATGGATTGGATTTTGATCCTCATTTTTAAGGGTTTATTTCATATATGAGTGTGTTTTCCTTTGGGAAATTTCTCTTTAGTATGGAATTTTAGTAAAGGTATTATAATCATAACTTATTTAGAACACTAAATATTTATATCAAGTTGGTTGACAAACAGGGAAATCTGGTAGAAAGGAAGCATTGTATAATTGAGTGGTAAATTAGCAGCCTGGAGTTTCCTCTTCATCTTTCATGACATATCAACACTCTTTTGACTTGGTTAGTGTTCTCTGTGGTAATTCATTATTTTGTCATTTTAGAAGTACATTTAATACTATTTATATTTTATCATTAAATAGTAACATGAGACACCACGTGCATTATTTTTCTTTACATAAGACATTCAAATGTGAGCTTCTCTTATGTACTTTATTACTTAATATTTACTTCCTGAGACAAACATAGGGAGGGTATAACTTATATGAAAGCAAGGTATCTTTAAAACCTTAAAACTGGTAATGGATTTTTTTACCTAACTTTTATGTTTTACAGTTTAGACCATCTTAGCTTAGGGAATCATGTAACCTTATAAAGTTTCCTTTCACTAGATGATTATTTTTTAAATTAAAATATCATATGCATGCGTTTTCATTATGAAAATGATTTATTTGGCTGATTTTTTAGCATATCTTGAAACAAATATATATGGCTTCTCAGAGCAATTAACATTTTTTTCTGCTAATGTTGTTCTGAATTTTAATTTCAGAAATAGTAGGAGAGGAGGACTAAATTGGGGGTTTGGGATCGACATGTACACACTCCTATATTTAAAAAGGATAACAAACAAGGACCTACTGGATAGCACAGGGAACTCTGCTCAACATTCTGTAACAACCTAAATGGGAAAAGGTTTTGAAAAAGAATAGGTATTTTGTGTGTGTATAGCTGAATCACTCTGTTGTACACCAAAAACACAACATTGTAAATCAACTACAGTCCAATATAAAATACAATTTTTAAAAGTACATGTAGTCAACCACAAATTAAAGAATGAAGTTGTTAATGTTTCTCCTGACTAATATGACAATAACATTATTTGTACAGGCATTTTTCTGACTTAAAATTGAGGTGCTAAACCTGGGATAGATGTCTTATCAACAACAAAATATTATTTTAGTTTGTTTCCTAGTAGAAATGTAATTCTTAGGTATATTTTATGTACCTTTTTGGTACCTTCAAATTATACTGTGTGTTAACATTAGAAGCTTTTAAAAATTCAGTACACTTATTTTAGATAAAGTGTATTTCCTTATGTGCATTAATGCTATTTATTTGCCAGTGGTTTCTAGATATTTAGAATGCAAAAAGCATTTACTATACTGAAAAACTGTATTAAGAAATCCTGCAAGGATCTTATATTCTAATTAGCTTTTACAGTGCATGTTTCTGAGAGAAATAATATGTTCAAAAGTTAACTGTGATCAATTGTGTTGGATGCTAGGTTTTCTAGTTCGTTGAGTTACACTGCTTTTGAATCTGTGTTCTTCTAGGAAGGTGCTGGATGGATGCTTTGGAGTTGGCTTTGAAATGTTCTAGTCTTCTTAAACGTACAATGATCAGGGAAGGAAAAGACCATGACCTGAGCATCTCATCAGAGAGCACACATGTGACTTTGTATGGCTTATTACGTGCTAACAATCTCCACAGTGGTGACAATTTCCAGTAAGTAGATATTGCCCCTAATATGGTGATTATTTTCAAGACTGTGTTATTCACGAGATCAGTTGGCAGGCCGAGAATTTTTGTATTATATTTAGGACTGAAACTTGTCTGCTTTAAACCCCTTTGTGTGCTTCCTCAGTCACTCAGTCGTGTCTGACCCTTTGCAACCCCATGGATCGCAACCCACCAGGCTTCTCTGTCCGTGGAATTTTCCAGGCAAGAATACTGGAGTTGGTTACCATTTCCTACTCCATTAAACCCCTATGGCCTGGTTTAAAATTTGTTTAGTTGCTATGATGAGGTGTAGAAAGTTCTTTGATTCCAGCTAATGTGAATTACTTGTTCTTTCCTAAATACAGCCATACTAACAATCTTGTCTTTGTGTATGGTGTTCCCTCCATTAAGAACGATTTCTGGTCCTCCTTGCTTTTTTCTGTCATACTACTGTGTTTTCTTCAAGGCCAATCTCAATCTCAAATATTATCTGTGAAGCCTTTCTTGCCTCATAAAAATGAGATGTGATTCGTCCTTCTGTTGCTGTTCTATAGCACTGTTTGTTTTGTTTTGTTTTGTTTTAAATGGGACTTGGCTTATTCTACCTGGTGTTTGTGGAATTCTTCTGTTATATGGTATTTCAAGTTTGAACTGTATCCTATTTTTGTTTTTTTTCCCGAAGCATTTGTTGTAGTTAATAGTAAAAAAAAATATTCTCCAGGGAAAGAAGAGGTTCAGAAGTTTGTTGTGGTTCAGATCTCTTCTGCTGCTTTGCAAAAGAAATAGACGTCCCCTTTTCCTCCCTGACCCCAACCCTTGGCTTCTCTAGTCACTTACTCATATCGGCATTGAGGTTATTCTCCTCAGAGTTAAGCTGCTTCTCTCCTCTCCTCCCTGTAACCTGAACTGAACTTTTTTCTTCCTTTTCTTTTGACTATTTTTCTTTACTCTCTTTTAAAACTACCATTACCTGATCTTTTACATGCTTTCTTTGTAGATCTATTAATGTAACCTATAGCTTTGTTTTTGGAAAAGGAAATGGCAACCCACTCCAGTATTCTTGCCTGTAGAATCCCATGGATAGAGGAGCCTGGCAGACTATGGTCCATAGGGTCGCAAAGAGTCAGACACACCTGAAGTGACTGAGCAGCATAGCTTTATTTTATCCTAGTATAGGAGCCTGAATGAGAAAGGATGAAGGGGAGGGAGGTGCAACTGATAACAGGAATGGATTTTTGTGGGGGCCTCTTCTCCTGGTATCACCCCACTCCAGTACTCTTGCCTGGAAAATCCCATGGACGGAGGAGCCTGGCGGGCTGCAGTCCATGGGGTCACTGAGTCGGACACGACTGAGCAACTCCACTTTCACTTTTCACTTTCATGCCCTGGAGAAGGAAATGGCAACCCACTCCAGTACTCATGCCTGGAGAATCCCAGGGACAGGGGAGCCTGGTGGGCTGCCGTCTATGGGGTCGCACAGAGTCGGACACGACTGACGCAACTTAGCAGCAGCAGCTTCTCCTGGTATAATTGAATACCAGGTGATCCTTAAATACTCTTATGTGGGGATCTAAAAATTCATCTGCTTCACATATGTATTCATTGAAAAATTTTGAGCCTCTTTTCTTTGTATGTAATTGGATAATGTAAATATTGGACACGTTAAAGAAGCAGTGGTTTCTGGACGTATAGATGGTTAGCCAAGCATTTAAAAACAAGCATGGGAAATCATCAAATAGAAGTGATGATGAAGTCTTGAAACTAAGATAGCTTGCCAAAGGGGAAGAGAGGATAAAACAAAATAAAAGAGAAAATAAAAACCACACTGTGAGGGGTAAAGGAGAGACTAAATGATAAGAAAGCAAAGACAGAAATTTTAGACTTAATGTTTTTTAAAAATATGTAATTGTAAAGGATAAGAAAGAAAATAGCAAGTATTCTAAAAAAAAAGAATTTGTTTTAGGAGTTCTCTGATTAAAATCTAAATGTAGGAAGATTTTTTAAAAATAGACACTAAAATAATCAAATGGTGCTTCTAGGGTCTGTTACTTATCTCAGCATTATTAAAGTATCAGTTATATATAATGGCACCATGTATTCATTTGTAAAGAGCTTTATAAAATTTTTATACCAAATGAAACTCACAGGTACTTTCTCAGATAAGAAATTTCTAAAAAAAATTTGATTCTGGAAATGATTTGTTTAATTATTTCATTTTTATGCAGATTAGCAACCCATATCATGTCAATAAGAATAAGGTTGGGTATAGCAGCTTAACAATTTTAGGCTGAAAGTTCATTTCCTTAAGCTGAAATTTCCATTTCTAATTCTTCCCGGATTTTTTTTCCAAGGTTAAACTTATCAGTCAAGTATTAAATCAACATAATTGCCTCATACATTTTCTCCTTTTATTTTTGGAATTATTATGAGTGAATTTGGAGACCTTTACAGGTAAAAAGTCATAATTCATTTGTGTTCAGTTGAGAATCTGGTGGTCTTGACCTGAAGTTTTTCTTTAGACCAAAAGTCATAGGTTGATTCAAACATTCAAGTGATGTTTGTAAAACGAAGAAAAAATTCTAGCAAGAAATAGTCTAAAATTTTTGTTTTGAAAAATTTAGACCTAAAGGATAGAGAAGCAAAGAGCTCCGAGTGTCATCTTTTAATATTTTCCAAGTTTTAGTTTCTCTGTGCCCCCATTTATCTGTGAAGTGAGAACAATCATTTTACTTATCTCATAGGGCATTTTTACAATTAAATGAGTTAAACTATATATATAAAACACTTAGAATGGTGTCCAGCACATAGTAAATTCTCAGTAAATGTTACATATCATTCTTACTTATAAGTTAAATATTCTTAACCTCCTTTATCCTTCCTGCTAATAATTCTTTCCCTTAAGGTTAAATGATAGTGAAATTGAACGACAGCATTTTAAAGACCAAGATATGTATTCTGATAAATCTGATAAAGAAAATGATCAAGAGCATGATGAGTCTGACAATGAGGGGATGGGGAAAAGTGAAGAAAGTGACACAGACACATCGGAAAGGCAGGATGACTCATACATTGAGCCTGAGCCTGTTGAGCCTTTACAGGAGACCACCTACACTGAACAGAGCCATGAAGAACTCGGAGAGGTAACCGTGTGACTTCCAAAGGTTTTTATTTTCTGTGAATGTATAGATGGGATTGAAGATGTTTGTATGGCCTATTGCTTATTTTCCTAAAAAGAGAATAGTATTCATATAATACTTATTTTAAACAGCTAAACATATATACTCATACAAATGCCAATATAGTATACTGAGTTTAAAGTTTATATTTTCTTCAGGTTTTCTTTTGAAATAAGATACTCCTTGATATTATTGCCAGAAACAAAGTAAACTGCAGGGAAGTGTGAATTTATAACTTTCTTGTTGTTGCTAATGCATAGAAGTAAACATAGTATAAATAGAATATGATATTTTTTGTAATGGATTCTTTGAAAATATCATTCACTTTAGTGTCTCTTGCAACTACCCTTTTACTAAATTTTATAGCTATTGACTATTTGCCTAATGGGTTATTTTCACATTTTAAGAATGCTCGGAATAATCCTATAGTGAATTATTTTTTTCTGCATTAGCTGTGTTATCTACATATCTATGTGTATGAAATAAATACAGTATTTCAGTATTTTTTGTTAATTGCAAAAGGCAGGGGAGGCATCTCAAACAGAAACCGTATCTGAAGAAAATAAAAGCCTTATCTGGACTTTGCTGAAACAAGTTCGACCTGGCATGGATCTATCCAGGGTGGTTCTGCCTACATTTATTTTGGAACCCCGTTCTTTCCTGGATAAACTTTCAGATTACTACTATCATGCAGATTTCCTATCTGAGTAAGTAAATTCTCATTTCTTAAAAGATGCTTCATTGTTTTAGAGATTTTTCAGAGTGCTAATTTCAGTTGTTGATTTCCCTGGTGGCTTAGACGGTAAAGTATCTGCCCACAATGCGGAAAACCTGGGTTCGATCCCTGGGTCAGGAAGATCCCCTGAAGAAGGAAATGGCAACCTACTCCAGTACTCTTGCCTGGAAAATCCCATGGACGGAGGAGCCTGGAAGGCTACAGTCCATGGGGTCGCAGAGTGTCAGACATGTTGTTACGCTGTACCAAAATCAAGCTCTAATGAGATCCTGTTCTCTCTTCTCCACCGCTAGTATAGTTGACCTTAATAAGAAGTACGTTTAATGCTTTGCTGTGATGTTTCTATTTATGAGGTCAAATGGGGTGATCACAAGCATGAGGAAGACAGTAATTCTGCCTCTGCCTTCACAGCACTGCCATCACAGGCTCCCCGACCTGTGACCTAACCCAACACAGGGAGAGCTGGTTGGCATTCTTTGTTCTCCTCACCTGAGTCCTCATTCAGGTCCTGTCCTAGGGTTTCTGCTTGTGTTTGTGCTTATCCTCTCTGTATGCAATAAGGCATGTGCAGCTTATTGCATCTGGAACATCCTGCCAATTGCTGGCTCATGGCATAAATCCCCACTTTCTTTGTTTTTCTTCCTGCAAGCTGATCCTGGGTGTAATTCTGAAAAAGGCAGGGCTAAAGGAGGTAGAGGAGGATCTGCCTACCTCCTTCCCAGAAGTTTCTTGGAGAACCATAGTTTTCAAGGTTCCACCTGCCGCCCCCATTCCAGCAGCAGTTTCAAGGCACTGTGTTTTCTGAGATACAAGGTTCTGGCCTTGTGACCTGATTTTTAGATTCTTCATCAATATCTGTATTCAGTTTATTAATGAATATTGAATAGCATTAATGAATATTGCAAGGAAAAAAAGTGTAAGCTGATTCAAAGGATCATTGATAAAACTGTGGGAGATTTTTGCAAAT
Organism: Giraffa tippelskirchi; assembly: GCF_054371585.1. NCBI lineage: Eukaryota > Metazoa > Chordata > Mammalia > Artiodactyla > Giraffidae > Giraffa > Giraffa tippelskirchi. Next base: position 108,510,534 of record NC_137278.1, on the reverse strand, counting down.
TAAGTCATACATGAAGTGTTAAGCTCCCTAAAATAAAAAGAGTTCTTAACCAGTGAATGAAAATGATCAGTAACTTAATAGAAAAAAGAGTGGAGAAAATGACCAGGCAGTTTAAAAATGAAGTAGGAACAAAGAATTCTGCAGGCAAGAATACTGGAGTGGGTAGCCATTCCCTTCTCCAGGGGATCTTTCTGACCCAGGGATCGATTCCAGATCTCTTGCACTGCAGGCAGATTCTTAAGGCTTCCCTGGTGGCTCAGGTGGTAAAGAATCTGCCTGCAAAGCATAAGACCCGGGTTCAATCCCTGGGTTGGGAAGATCCTCTGGAGAAGGGAATGGCTACCCACTCCAGTATTCTTGCCTGCAGAATCCCATGGGCAGAGGAGCCTGGTGGGCTACAGTCCATGGAGTCTCAAAGAGTCGGACACGACTGAGTGACTAACACACACAATAGAAACAAGTCCTTAAACATGTAAACTTAACTTTAAATAAGAGAAATGCAAATTCAAACCATAGTAAGATCTAATTTTCCATCCGTCTCATTGACCAAAAATCTAAATGCTCTTATACCTCAGTTCTCCTTTCTTTTATCTACCTAGAAACTTATTTCTCTCAGAATATGAGGCAGGTTCCTGTGAATCACAGTAAGATCTTGAGAGATGCCCATTTCCTCAAATTGAGAGATTGCACTTCAGGCAACACACACTTGGGGAGGTTGTGTGGGGCAGCAGGCGCTCATAGACTGCTGCTGGCTCATCCAGACTTGCACAGCGCCTTTGAGAGAAACCTGGCAGTATTTACCAAAATTATGTCAATGCATTCAGTCCTTTGATCCAGTAATCCTATGTCTGAGAATAACTCCTACAGATTCAACTCTACATATACAAAATGATACACATACAGAATTGTGGCAGCAGGGCTTGAAATAGCAAAAGATTAGATAACTCAAGTGTCCAGCCACAGTTGACTGGTTAAGTAATGTATCGTATATCCACACTAAGGAAGAGCTCTGTAGACTGATTAGAGGGATCATCAGGATTTTACGTGTGTGTGTTAAAAAAAAAAAAAAAGCAAAGTACAAAAGAATGCATTGTTTCCTCTCCCTTTTAAAGAAAAAGGCTATATATTATATTGCTTCTTTATGCTTTAAGAAAACTGTGCATAAAAAGAAACATTTTAAAAAGAAAGTTGCCTATGGTAGCTTAAGTAGGAAGAACATGGAGAGATGGGGCAATGGCAAGACTGTATACTTTTTTATATTGCTTTGGAGTTTGAACTATGTATTCTACATGCATGTAAAATTTTAAATAAATTTCATAATAAGAGAATTTAAAGCAAGAAAAGAAGAGCACAGTCAGAGGGATAACTCCCAAAAAGTTCAACAACTTTAACTTGGCAGTTGTCAGCAAGCCTAGGCCTAGCCTCCTCCATCTCACACTTCATCTCAAAAATCACCACATTGGACCTTTAGACGTGCTTACGGGAGTAGTATAAATAGTTAAATTGCTATGTTTGTGTGTATGTGTGTGTGTGTGTGTGTGTGTGTGTATATACATATATACATATGAAACTTCTCAGATTGACTTCTGAAAAACACAATCAGTGTTTTACTATGTTCACAGCAATAGCAGAAGGGCTAAGGGACAGATGAGTCATAGCTTCTAAAACTGTCTCTTTTAAAATGAAAATTGTTCTTTATCTATTAAATTGGTAGTTATTAAATAACTCTGGAAAATCAGTTGGTAGCAATTAGGGGAGATTCAAGTCTAAAGATGGGGTTAAAACTTTTTAATTTGTGTAAATTATTTTGTCTTCCATATTGGTGATTTGAAACTTCTGCATTTTATACTCGGAGAAGGCAATGGCACCCCACTCCGGTACTCTTGCCTGAGAAACCCCATGGACGGAGGAGCCTGGTAGGCTGCAGCCCATGGGGTCGCGAAGAGTTGGACACAACTGAGCGACTTCACTTTCACATTTCACTTTCATGCACTGGAGGAGGAAATGGCAACCCACTCCAGTATTCTTGCCTGGAGAATCCCAGGGACGGGAGCCTGGTGGGCTGCCGTCTATAGGGTCGCACATAGTCGGACACGACTGAAGCGACTTAGCAGCAGCAGCAGCATTTTATACTAGGGACTAAAAGGGCACATAGTCATGTGCTTCAGAGAGGCAATTTCATGGAAGAGGCTGATATCAGCATATTGTACTATAGCACTCACCAGCTACTGTTGATCGCTTCTAATTAACATCACCAGCTGAGAATAGACTAGATCAAGTGCATGTGGTCCTTTTCTGACATAAAGGACTAAAGACTTCTAATGAAATCATTAGCAAGACTGCTTGGCCATTGCTTCATCACTGCAAATGCTAGGGATCATGCAGTGCGTGAATCTCAGAATCTGTTATTTTTTTCAATCACAATTTCAAATAGAACTCCTAGCAATATCTGGGGTTCTGTAGAACCCTAGTTGAGAAACCTTGGTTTAGAGAGTTTTCAAAAACTACTTAAGCAGAGGCTGGGGCAATATATCAAATAATAAGAAAAATGGGGAGAAAAATAACTAGATTATGCAAAATGATTCTTGCATACTGATGACATGGTTACTTTTACCATCTGTTTTAAATATAAATTGTATGCTCTCCTGTCATTTCACATTCAGTTGTTGGCCTCATTAATATTAGGGAGACTTTGTGATATGTTCTGTAAAGTATTTGCATGTTATCATTTTGTGTTTTAGGGCTGCTCTTGAAGAAAATCCTTATTTCCGTTTGAAGAAAGTAGTGAAATGGTATTTATCGGGATTCTACAAAAAGCCAAAGGTAGTGTTTATGTTTTACTTTCTTTAGCCTTCTATATGTTTTTTTGGGTTATCTTAGATTATTTATGAATAATTACATTGCAAGCCCTCTTTCAATTTGCAAAATTGCAAAATACTTGGTTGTTTAGACCTGTATTCTGATTGAAGTCATTTAGTTTTATTTCATGTCATTATAATTTTATAAGGATAATTCTCAGATGATACAGTTAATTCTCAGATAATTCTCAGATGATAGAGTTAAGCCCATCTTGACTGGTTTAAGTTAGTACTTTGAATCTTCCATGTTTATAATTTGAAACTTGTATGTTTTTTACTAGGGACTGAAGAAACCTTATAATCCTATACTTGGTGAGACTTTCCGTTGTTTGTGGATTCATCCCAGAACAAACAGCAAAACTTTTTATATTGCTGAACAGGTATTAGAAATGCTTGTTATAGAAGGAAAACTGATTTGGAAGTTAAGATTTTTTTTTTAGAGAAAATATTAACTCAGTAAATTCACTGTTGATTAACCTTTCTTATTAGTGAACATTTGATAAGCATTTAACCTCTTAATACTGACTACTACTAAATACCATACTCTCTTACAGTCATGGAATCCTGTGATCAAAAATAAGGCTTTATTTTTCTTGCTTTGCTCTCTGCCTTTTTTTTTTTTTTTGGACCGGATTCTTCAGTGGTTCTCCAATTCCTAAATCAAATTTAAACCCATTTCTCTTAACATTCAGAGTCCTCCATATCTTTCTAAATTTATCTCACGTTGCTGGCTTTTGGGGGCTTCCCTGGTGGCTCAGCTGGTAAAAGAATCTGCCTGCAATGTGGGAGACCCAGGTTCGATCCCTGGTTTGGGAAGATCCCCTGGAGAAGGGAACAGCTACACACTCCAGTATTCTGGCCTGGAGAATTCCATGGACCGTGAAGTCCATGGGGTCGCTGAGTCGGATACGACTGAGCAACTTGCACTCACCTGCCGTTTTAAGCACTCCACAGTAGTCAGATCTGTGCATTCACAATTAGATAACCTGATATTGCACTTTTTTGCCTCGTTATTTTTAAATTTAATTCTCCAACCCTATTTCTTCCCAGCTATTCATCTAAATAAATTCTGGCCTGCTTATCTTTCATATAGAGAATGTAAGGAGGATGAGAATACAATGTGTTATCTGAGAAACCTTCGTCTTCCCAATAAATTTTAATGTACTCCTCAGATTGAAAGCACTTTATCTGTATTAGTTTTTTACATGATTGCATTTTAGGCTGTAATTCTTCACTCAGTTGAGAAGCTTGAGAAGTGATTAATTTTACCTTTGTCTCATTTTAGAAACCTTAAGATGTATATGTATCAAAATATTAATTATTAAAATGACATATTTGTTAAAGCCTTTGTTAGTTTCTTAAGTCTCTTCAGTAATCTACATGAAGAATAGCCACTGTATTAGTTATTCATTGCTGTATAATAAACTCAAAACTTAATGGCTTAAGACAACAAACATTTATTATTTCGTATAATAAGGTTAGGAATCTGAGAGCTGTTTAGCTGGGTGGTTCTGGCTCAGGATCTCTCCTGAGGCTGAGGTCAAGATGTCAGCCAGCTTTGCAATATTCTGAAGGCTTCTGGGCTGAAGGATTCTGCTTCCAAGGTCATCACATGGCTTTTGAGAGGAGGTCAGTACCTTATCACATGGGCCTCTCCATAGAGTTGTTCACAACATGGAAGCTGGCTGTTCAAAGCTAATGATTTGAAAGAGACATACACACACTGAGATATATACTGCATTATTGCCTAATTTCAGAGGTGACATATTATGACTTCCACACAAACTGACCTGGATACAGTGGGTACAGTGTAAGAGGAGCTCATCCATTGCTGTGAATACCAGGAGGTGGGTTTCCTTGAGATACATCCTGAATATTGGTTCCTACAATCGTCAATATTTAGTTTTACTGTTAAATACTTACCAAATATTTATTTTAATTCATTATTAGAATATAATTCTAAGACTTGAGCTTTTGATAATATCACAGTAATATGCTTACAATTATTATATTTTCATGTATGTTTCCTGTATTCAATAGGTGTCTCATCATCCACCAATATCTGCCTTTTATGTCAGTAACCGAAAAGATGGATTTTGCCTTAGTGGTAGTATCCTGGCTAAGTCCAAGTTCTATGGTGAGTTTACCCATGTCTCAATCTATATGCTTTTCTGGGATGTAGTATTTTCTGGTGAGCTTTAATATAGACAATGTCTTGTAGTGTTTTCAGCAAGGGATTTGTATGTCATTTTAAGTATCAGTTTTACTTGGATAATGACTTTTCATTTTTGTTGTTTTTCTTTGCTCATTCATAAATAGAGGTTTCATCACATATGTGTAAATTTACCACAAACACCACTTATCAAAACACAGAATAATGACTGTCCACTATAGCTCGCCATTTTAGTCCACAATATATTTCTTTTGCCTTTAGCTCTACTAAGATTTTTTGTTTCATTTGAGTGTACCTGAGGGGTTGATCTTTTGATTTAGTCTTTGAATAGAGAGAGAGAGAATCCAAATACAGTTAGAATACTTGGCCAGAGTCCAATATTGAGAGTAATGATATTTTTACCTTAAATCAAGTAACATGCTACTAAAAACTTTGGTTAAAAAAAAAAAAAAGGAAAAGAAAGAAATATGTACAGTAGGAAATCTTAATCTAAAACCTGTGACAGTTCATACAAGCAGATCATACGTGGATGCTTGCTTTGTATGGCTTTTGGTTTTGATTTTTTTTGCCTAGTTTTATATTTCGCTTGTTTCAGAGTGCAATCATTTTCTTCTGAAAGTTGCATGTATTTGAGTTTTTCCCCACTGTACCCTTCATTTCTTCATGTCCCTACCCTCACTATAGTGTAGATAGCTTTTGTGAATGTGTGTTCTACCCTTGTAGAATTTTTATTAAGTACCAACTACATAGCTCACTTTCTGGGATTACTTGCAGCTAGCCTTCTTTTTTTCAGTGTTATAGTGAATATAGTTGTGTATATCAAAACTATCTGTTCCTTTGTAATTTGAAAAAATTTACTAAGTTCAGACTTTGTAGGGACAATTTTTTTGTAACTTCCTCATTTCTTCTTTGGTTATTGACTTGCTCATATAGAAACTTCTTGCTTGGAGAGTTTGATAATTTATTTTGTTTTAGGAATTGGTGCATTTTCTTGAATCTAAATTAAGCTAAATTTAATGACATCTGGGCAGCGTGTATTCCTCTTAACAAATAGTCTGTTGACATTTTGATGTACTAAATTATCAGTTTTTCCTTTGATGGTTTTTGCTTTTGATGTCACAGAAAAATCCTTTTGCACTTCAGCTTATGTAATAATTCACTTATATATTTTATAATTTTATGCTTTCATTGATCTTTAATTTGCCTGGAACTTACTTTGATGTATATATTGTGAATGGAGTGAAGCAAGATCACAACTTTCTTTTCCTAAAAGCCAATTAATTTTCTCAGTATCTAGTTTGTTTATAAATGATTTTTAGTGGCATTATTTTCTATTTCAGGTTCTGTCTTCTCAGGTCTGTTTTTCTCTTGTACCACTAGTCTTTGCCCTAAGAACCCTTTATTTTTAAATGGGTTTCTTATATTCTTTGGAGCAGGTGAAATATAGGTACTTAGCCACTTTGCTATGGGTTAAATAATTTATCATCATTTGGCATAGCTGCTTTCGTTTTTCAAATAGTATGCATAAACCATCAATTTCATAATCAGAATACGATTTAAGATTTTGGAATTCTGAACCCCAGTCTTGACTTAACCAAATCAAAATCACTGGGCTCAAGAATATACATTTTTACAATCACTTCAGGTAATTCTGATGTACACTATAATCTGAAATAGCTGATGATACAATGTTAAATGAAAAGCAGAATACATCTATGCTCTGAGTCACCTCTACTTTAAAAGTATTCATGTTTCTAAAGTAAAAGTAAACATGCATTCATGTATAGGAAAAAAATCAACATTTCATGATTAACTTGAATTATAGAATAATGGATAATTATCTTTGGATTTTTCAACTTGCCCATGAAGAACACATATTTCCTTTAAAATAAGGAAACATTCAGTTATTTTAAGATATAATATGGCTATGAATCAGTTCAGTTCAGTTCAGTCGCTCAGTCGTGTCTGACTCTTTGCGACCCCATGAATTGCAGCACGCCAGGCCTCTCTGTCCATCACCAACTCCTGGAGTCTACCCAAACCCATGTTCATCGAGTTGGTGATGCCATCCAACCATCTCATCTTCTGTCGTCCCCTTCTCCTCCTGCCCCCAATCCTACCCAGCATTAGGGTCTTATCCAATGAGTCAACCCTTCGCATGAGGTGGCCAAAGTATTGGAGTTTCAGCTTCAACATCAGACCTTCCAATGAACACCCAGGATTGATCTCTTTTAGGATGGATTGATTGGATCTCCTTGCAGTCCAAGGGACTCTCAAGAGTCTTCTCCAACACCAAGTTCAAAAGCATCAATTCTTCGGCGCTCAGCTTTCTTCACCGTCCAACTCTCACATCCATACATGACCACTGGAAAAACCATAGCCTTGACTAGACGGACTTTTGTTGGCAAAGTAATGTCTCTGCTTTTAAATATGCTATCTATGTTGGCCATAACCTTCCTTCCAAGGAGTAAGCATTTTTTAATTTCATGGCTGCAGTCACCATCAGCAGTGATTCTGGAGCCCAAAAAAATAAAGTCTGACACTGTTTCCACTGTTTCCCCATCTATTTCCCATGGAGTGATGGGACCAGATGCCATGATCTTAGTTTTCTGAACATTGAGCTTTAAGCCAACTTTTTCACTCTCCTCCTTCACCTTCATCAAGAGGCTCTTTAGTTCTTCTTCACTCTCTGCCATAAGGGTGGTGTCATCCGCATATCTGAGGTTATTGTTATTTCTCCCGGCAATCTTGATTCCAGCTTGTGTTTCTTCCAGCCCAGCGTTTCTCATGATGTACTCTGCATAGAAGTTAAATCAGCAGGATGACAATATACAGCCTTGACGTACTCCTTTTCCTATTTGGAACCAGTGTGTTGTTCCATGTCCAGTGCTAACTGTTGCTTCCTGACCTGCATACACGTTTCTCAAGAGACAGGTCAGATGGTCTGGTATTCCCTTCTCTTTCAGAATTTTCCACGGTTTATTGTGATCCACACAGTCAAAGGCTTTGGCATAGTCAATAAAGCAGAAATCGATGTTTTTCTGGAACTCTCTTGCTTTTTCGATGATCCAGTGGATATTGGCAATTTGATATCTGGTTCCTCTGCCTTTTCTAAAACCAGCTTGAACATCTGGAAGTTCACAGTTCACGTATTGCTGAAGCCTGTCTTGGAGAATTTTGAGTATTACTTTACTAGCATGTGAGATGAGTGCAATTGTGCGGTAGTTTGAGCATTCTTTGGCATTGCCTTTCTTTGGAATTGGAACGAAAACTGACCTTTTCCAGTCCTGTGGCCACTGCTGAGTTTTCCAAATTTGCTGGCATATCGAGTGTAGCACTTTCACAGCATCACCTTTGAGGATTTGAAATAGCTCAACTGGAATTCCATCACCTCCACTAGCTTTGTTCGTAGTGATGCTTTCTAAGGCCCACTTGACTTCACATTCCAGGATGTCTGGCTCTAGGTGAGTGATCACACCATTGTGATTATCTGGGCCATGAAGATCTTTTTTGTACAGTTTTTCTGTGTATTCTTGCCACCTCTTCTTAATATCTTCTGCTTCTGTTAGGTCCATGCCATTTCTGTCCTTTATCGAGCCTATCTTTGCATGAAATGTTCCTTTGGTATCTCTAATTTTCTTGAAGAGATCTCTAGTCTTTCCCAATCTGTTGTTTTACTCTATTTCTTTGCACTGATTGCTGAGGAAGGCTTTCTCATCTCTCCTTGCTATTCTTTGGAACTCTGCATTCAGATGGGAATATCTTTCCTTTTCTCCTTTGCTTTTTGCTTCTCTTCTCTTCCCAGCTATCTGTAAGGCCTCCTCAGACAGCCATTTTGCTTTTTTGTATTTCTTTTCCATGGGAATTTTCTTAATCCCTGTCTCCTGTACAATGTCACGAACCTCTGTCCATAGTTCATCAGGCACTCTGTCTATCAGGTCTAGTCTCTTAAATCTATTTGTCACTTCCACTGTATACTCATAAGGGATTTGATCTAGGTCATACCTGAATGGTCTAGTGGTTTTTCCCTACTTTCTTCAATTTAAGTCTGAATTTGGCAATAAGCAGTTCATGATCTGAGCCACAGTCTGCTCCTGGTCTTGTTTTTGCTGACTGTATAGAGCTTCTCCATCTTTGGCTGCAAAGAATATAATCAATCTGATTTTGGTGTTGACCATCTGGTGATGTCCACGTGTAGAGTCTTCTCTTGTGTTGCTGGAATAGAGTGTTTGCTATTACCAGTGCATTCTCGTGGCAAAACTCTATTAGCCTTTACCCTGCTTCATTCTGTACTCCAAGGCCAAATTTGCCTGTTACTCCAGGTGTTTCTTGACTTCCTACTTTTGCATTCCAGTCCCCTATAATGAAAAGGACATCTTTTTTGGGTGTTAGTTCTAGAAGGTCTTGTAGGTCTTCATAGAACCGTTCAACTTCAGCTTCTTCGGCGTTACTGGTCGGGGCATAGACTTGGATTACCGTGATATTGAATGGTTTGCCTTGAAAACGAACAGAGATCATTCTGTCGTTTTTGAGATTGCATCCAAGTACTGCATTTTGGACTCTTTTGTTGACCATGATGGCTACTCCATTTCTTCTAAGGGATTCTTGCCCACAGTAGTAGATATAATGGTCATCCTAGTTAAATTCACCCATTCCAGTCCATCTTAGTTCACTGATTCCTAGAATGTCGACGTTCACTCTTGCCATCTCCTGTTTGACCACTTCCAGTTTGCCTTGATTCATGGACCTAACATTCCAGGTTCCTATGCAATATTGCTCTTTTCAGCATCAGATTTTGCGTCTATCACCAGTCACATCCACAGTTGGGTATCGTTTTTGCTTTGGCTCCATCCCATCATTCTTTCTGGAGTTATTTCTCCACTGATCTCCTTTAGCATATTGGGCATCTACTGACCTGGGGAGTTCATCTTTCAGTGTCCTACCCTTTGGCCTTTTCATACTGTTCATGGGGTTCTCACGGCAAGAATACTGAAGTGGTTTGCCATGCCCTTCTCCAGTGGACCACAATCTGTCAGACCTCTCCACCATGACCCATCCGTCTTGGGTGGCCCCACACGGCATGGCTTAGTTTCACTGAGATAGACAAGGCTGTGGTCCATGTGATCAGATTAGCTAGTTTTCTGTAATTTTAGTTTTGGTGTGTCTGCCCTCTGATGCCCTCTAGCAACACTTACCGTCTTACTTGGTTTTCTCTTACCTTGGGCCTTGGGTAATACCTCTCGCTGCCACCGCCGTTGCTGCCAGCCCCAGCCCCCGGCCCAGCCTAGGCCCTGTCGGCCGCCGTCCCTGGCCCCTGGCCTGGCCTAGCCCCTCTCGGCTGCCGCCCCCGGCCTCCGGCCCCTGGCCCGGCCTAGCCCCTCTCAGCCGTCACCCCCGGCCCGTCCTATACCCTCTCGGCCGCCGCCCCCAGCCCGGCCTAGCTCCTCTCGGCCACGCTTCTGCGCCGAGCCGTCGCAGCCGCCTCGCTTCTGCGCCGAATACTATATAATAAAAGATAAATGATTTAATGATATGCCAGCACATGTATACAGTTGGATACAAAAGATCTGTGTGGTTTTCCTGTGTTAAAAATATATATGGACAAGAGTGTCTGAATAAAGCCCTACTGGACCATCCTTCTCCTCTGTACATCTGGCCCTAATACCAAAAGCAGCTGCCTGAAGATGTTAAGGAGAGAGCAGTCGCAGGCAAATTCAGTGGGAAGTCCACAGTCATGGGACAGAAATCACACAGAATGAATCCTTGCTTCTCAGCTTCAGGTTACATACGGCTAACAGGGTAAACTGGTAGAAACATTGCAACCTTTCCAGCCTGGGGAATGAAGCACTAAATTTGAAGAAACCATGGCCACTAGACAGAGCACAGGAACCTGAAAAGGAAAAGAGCCAGAGAGGGATCTCAAATTTATTGTCGTAAAATTAACCATAATATTTTCTTATCTTCCTTTTCAGTGTCTGTAGGCTCCGTAGTGAATCTGCTCATTTTATTCCTGATTTGTATTCTTTATTTTGATCTGTCTGTATCAATTCTTGGCTTCCCTAATTTTCTGAATTATCTGTCCATTTTATACACTGATGACTATTCATCCTTATTTCCCTTCTTCTACCTACTTGGAATTTAATTAGTTCTTTTTCTAATTTCATAGGGTAAAGAGTCAGATCACTGATTTGAATGTTTCTTTTTTTCTAATTTAAGTTGTAAATTTCCCTCTAAGCACCCTTTTCTACTGTAGATAACTGATAGGTATCCTCAATATGTTTTGTTTGTTTTGGAATGGTTAAATTATTTTCTGTGAAATTTAATAAGCAATATTTATTTCAGGAAACTCATTATCTGCAATATTAGAAGGAGAAGCACGGTTAACTTTCTTGAATAGAGGTGAAGATTATGTAATGACAATGCCATATGCTCATTGTAAAGGTAAATATTTTCTATACTTGTTAGATTTCCCCTAAATCTTCTTTTTAAGTAAACGTATTTGACTGTAATTTGTTATGTTTTGAGATTGACGGAGTTTCTTGGCCTTTTGTTTGAAAGTGTCCTTGATTTACAGATACATAAGATCATTGTTATCATCTGCTGATACTTCTATGGTGAATTAATTCACCACAATGGACTTTCTGTGACATGTATATTAGTTTGGCAGAGACTAATTTATAATAATGACATTTCATTTGCCTTATCTGCAAGTTGTAAAATCTGATGAGACTGACTATTATTTCAGAATCCTTGAAAGTGATTTTCATTTTTTTGTACCATTACCTATTCCTTAAATGTTAATTTACTGCTTTTCACTGTAACAGGCTCCTTAAAGTTTTTTCTCATCCTTATTTGGCAATTGCTTAAAAATTAATGTATTATGCTTTTCTCCCATTATTTAGTGTACAGATAAAGATATTAAATAATAACTATCAGGACAGGACAGGCACTCAACTATTCTGTGCACTCTACATTTATAAACTCATCTAATTATTCCAGTAGCCCTATAAATTAGGTAATAATTATCTTTGTTTGATGGACAAGCAAAATGAGGCAGAAAGAGGTTAGCACAAGTTCTGCAATCTGTACTGCAGTTCTATATGGCATCATCTTAAACACTCTGCTCCATCATTATCTATACCATCCTTTCCAACCCATTTCTTAAAAATAGCTTTTTAGGGTAATTATCCTCTATTTTAGGAACTGATTCATGAAAACATAGAAATTACTTAATATGGCCTCATTTCACAGATGAAAAAACTTGTAAGGGTTAGGAATGTTACCTAAAGCCAGACCAGCTAGTTAGTAAGCATGCTGAGACTAAACTCTAGGCTATTTGAGCCCATTCATTATACCATGAACCTACCTGGTACTAAGTACAAGAGTGCCAACTTGTGGCCTCAGGCTGGATAATTCTTAGAGCTTCATGTGTGGTTCTTGAAATAAGCGTGAAGTGAAACATTTGAAATCATGAATTGATAAATATATTTTTTAAATTTTGGAATAAGTAAAATGATATTTTATGTAGATAAATACCTGATGCCAGACTTAAATAGCAACAGGGAAAACTTTTCAGAGCACTGTTTATATTGCAGGGAAAAAAGGAAATTACAGCCTCTTGTGAATGAGGAAATTATTATTTTATACCTTTGTATATTTTCTAAGATGTGTTCCCCAAGTCAGTAGTCTCAAATTATTTTATAAAGCAAGAATTCCATAGTCAAATAACTTGGAAACATTGCATAGTCTGTTCCTCTCTTGAAAATTAGCATTGTGTATTTGCATAGTAAAGACTGCCATGGGAGTTTAGTGCAACTTGGAAGGCATTATGCTAAGAAGTAAGGTCAGATAGAGAAGGACAAATACAGTGTATCACTTATACATGGAATCTAAAAAATACAACAAACTAGTGAATATAACAAAAAAAGCAGCAGATTGCCAGATACAGAGAACAAGCTAGTGGTGACCAATTGTGGGTGGATTTTAGTGTTAGGGGAGTGGAGGGCACAAACTACTGGGTATAAGATAGGCTCAAGGCTCAAGGATGTGTATACAGTATGGGCAATATAACCAAGGCTTCATAATAACTGTGAATGGAAAATAATCTTTAAAAATTGTATGAGAATTTTTAAATTTTTAAAAATTCTATCTGAAATGTTGTTTAAAAAATCAAATTGAAAAAAGACCTGTTACAGTATGATTGTATGCAAAATGAGCTGATATGGTTTCTGTGCATACATGGTAAAAATACACAAACTGTGGAGATGATAAACATGGGGGAAAAAAGAAATTAGTCCAAGAACATACACACACACAGCCTGTTTAACTCCTCAGACTCAGAATTTCCCCAGCGTTTAGTCAAGTGCCAAAATGGGGAGATTTTTAAATTTATCTTACACGGTTGATTATTGTTGTTTGCAGTACTTACTTTCTATAATGTCACCATAACCCTGAATTAATGAATACCAAACTGTTGCTCCTAGAGGAAACACATGATGAGGTTCTCATGAGCCTTCTGTCAACGTATTTTCATCACCCAGTCAAAACATAACTTTGATTTTATTTGTGTGCTTAGTCGCTCAGTCATGTGCGACCCCATGCACTGTAGCCCGCCAGGTTCCTCTGTCCATGAGGATTCTCCAGGCAAGAATACTGGAGTGGAGCTATGCCCTCCTCCAGGGGATCTTCCCAACCCAGGGATCAAACCCAGGTTTCCCACATGGCAGGCAGCTTCTTTTGAGACAAGGATTGCTTTCTTTCTCACGTATTTTTGATTCATTAACATTGAATCAACAGCTAGCAGCACTGTTATTTTTGATTCATTAACATTGAATTAACAGCCAGCAGCACTGTAACTCGTACCTAAACCAACCCACGTATTTTCCCTGTAAGGTACATGGCAGTCTTGTGCTTAAGAACACCAGACAGCACTTTAGCACTACATTTGGGGGACATTGTAAATAGTAAAATCACCAACAAAAAGCACAAAAATGTGGCACTGAATACTGCGTAAAAGACTCTGCATGAGCAATGAAACCAGAAGTCAGCATCTCGCCTTGTTTGACTTCAACTTCAGTGTGCACATTGGACAACTCAAATATTCACCACTCTGCACACATCCATGAATGGCTACAAAAATGCTCTGGGTAGGGACTACTAACTTATTTTGGTGAGAATAGGGAATTCCCTGGTGGGAATAGGGAATTCCACGGTTAGGACTTTGACTTTCACTACAGGGGGCATGGGTTTGATCCTTGGTGGGGGAACTGGAACTAAGATCCTACATGCTACATGGTACAGTTTAAAAAAAAGAAAAAGGTATTTTAGTGAGAGTATTAATTGGCAAATATAGAATCTTCAGCTAATGTGGATCAACTGTTATCTTTTTAAATCCTCCAGAACCAACTTTGTGTATTATAGATTGTTATTGGATAGGATAGAATCCTCTTGAATTATTAGTTTCTACTAGAAGGAGATTAAATTGTAAAGTTCTGCTTGTGATAAGCCAGTGTCTCTCTCTTCAAACTTTTGTCAAAATTGTTTTTTTTTTCCTTTAGGAATTCTTTATGGCACAATGACACTGGAGCTTGGTGGAACAGTCAATATTACATGTCAAAAAACTGGATACAGTGCAATACTTGAATTCAAACTAAAGGTTAGTAGAGAATGATAGGAGGTATCACCTAGTTAAAGAGGAGCTATGCTATAAATATTGAACAAAGAGCACAATTTTGTTCCTAACTGAAAACTAAATAGAACACAGAATTCATGAAAAGGCAGCCTTGGAAGATTCAAATCAATAGAAAGCCGTGATTTTCTTGTTTTTAATTTTAGCTAATAAAACTGTTGGCGAGTGAGTGAATGAGCAAGTGAGTGGAAGTCATTCAGTCATGTCCGACTCTTTGCAACCCCATGGACTATACAGTCCATGGAATTCTACAGGCCAGAATACTGGAGTGGGTAGCCTATCCCTTCTCCAGGGGATCTTCCCAACCCAGGATTCGAACTGGGGTCTCCTTCATTGCAGGCAGATTCTTTACCAACTAAGCTATCAGGGAAGTCCATAGGAAATTTAAGAAGAAGAGAATGAATGGAAATTTCTTAGTAAATTGAAGCATCGCTTTACAGAATATCAAAAAGAATATATCTGAAAAGAAGTATGTATCAGCTTGAGCTATAGTTGTGTACATTAAAGGAGTTGTATTACTTATTATTTCTGACTTAACATATTCTGGAATTTGCAAGCTTAGAAACAGCTATATTCTGTTTCTTAGTGGTTCTATGGGCCAGGAATTTGGACAGGGCATATTGGGGATGGCTTGTCTCTGCTGCATTATGCCTGGGGCAACAGTTACGCAGGCTGTGAGAGACTTAACAGTTGGGGGCTGGAAACATCTAAAGGCTCATCACTTCATGACTGCTGACATGTAAGTAAAGTTGAAGTGACTGAAAGACTGGGACTGCAGATCTGAGCATGTGATCTTGTCTTCCTAACATCAAGGGAACTTTAAGATAGTTAGACTTCTTGGCTCAGGATTCCAAGTACAAGTGTCCTTGTGAGCAAGGCAGAAGAAGATGCATTGCTGTCCATGACGTAGCCTCAGAAATCAAATTACATCATTTCCACCATTCTCTACTAGTTGAAGAGTTACAAACCCACCTAAATTCAAGGGGAAGGGATATAGACCCCACTTCTCAGTGAGAGGATGGATGCCAGGCTCTCATTGAGGAAGAGCATGTGGACTGAAGGGGGAGGGGAGATATAGTTGAGGTCATCTTTGGAAAGTTCTGTCTGCCTCAGCATGGAAGGGAAATTTAAGATCTTTTCACAGTATCATTTGTTGATGTAGCACAGCATTATTTTTAGATAAAAATATTTCTATAAATTATTTAATGCTTACAACCAAATATTAGTTGTAAGTATCAGTTATGTTGATATCCAGCAGATCAGCATCTTTGCTGTAATAGAAAGAATCTCTTTAAGTATTATCTGATGCAGTACCCTTTGATTTTTTTCCTTCTTAGCAAACGATACTGAAAATCATGACTGAAGAGGTCTTAAGTAGTTTATGACATCTTTAAGGATTAGATTGGAGCATCAAAATTTTGTCAGTGAGGACAAACATCAGTAAGGCAATATAGTGACTCAAAATATATTTCTTCTAATTAAATTTCAGAAGTTTTTTGATTGAGTATTGTTTTATTGGTTTGTTTAAAGGAGGAGTTCCTATTAAATATATGAGTTAAGTCTCTTATGTTTACTGAGTTGTTATTGCTTAAGATACTGCAGCATGGATAGAGTGCCATCTTGAGTCAAGAGAGCCCAAGACACGAGTCAGTTATTTCAGTGTTACTTTCTTAACATGTTTATCAGGACTTATATAGTCTGTTTTTATCTGTTTTTTCACAGCAATAAATTTAAAATTTTTACTGAACATTTCTGACTAAAATTTGAGTCAATATTTCACCATTTGTGCCTCAACAGCACTGTATAGTTATATAGTTACTTTTTTGGTTGGTTTTTTTTTTTTTTTTGTCTACATGGTATGTAAATATGTTAAAAGTAAAATGTTTCTTCAACGTTTTTTCTTTTAAAAGCCATTTCTAGGTAGTAGTGACTGTGTTAATCAAATATCAGGTAAACTAAAATTGGGAAAAGAAGTACTAGCTACTTTGGAAGGACATTGGGTAAGTATTTTTATATTTTAGCTTCACAAAAAGAATTTTATTCAGTGGGAAAAAATTAAACATCCGATTTTATAAGTTCACTTATTCCATTTCTGAAAGCATGACTATTCAACATAAGCTTCAACTTAAATATTTTGGTATTGCTCTGTTATCAATAATATTTAGTTTAATATTTGAGCTTTCTAAAACCTTAAATCAATAAAAATAGCTGACCCTTTTGTATCACTTCTTATGGAGCACATTGTTTAAAAATGTTACTTATATTAACTCATTTAATATAGTGATCCTATGAAGTGAGTATTATTATTTTGTCCCCATTTTACAGAAGAGGACACTGAGGCACAGAGAATTTAAATAATTTGTTCAGAGTGGTGAAGTAAGATTCCCAGCCTAGACACTCTGGTTCCAAGGCTGTGCTTACCCACTGCAGTATACTGCCTCTCACCAGAAGAGGCATTTCCAGTAAGAGTTCTAGTTCCTTTTGCTGCTGCTACTGCTGCGGCTGCTAAGTCGCTTCAGTCGTGTCCAACTCTGTGCAACCCCATAGATGGCAGCCCACCAGGCTCCGCCGTCCCTGGGATTCTCCAGGCAAGAATACTGGAGTGGGTTGCCATTTCCTTCTCCTTTTGAGGAGCTTGGAAAAGATACAATGTTTTTTGAGAGCAGTGGCTTTTATTTACTTCTCTGATGATCTAAATTCACGTTTATGTAATTTTTCTAAGAGGAGCTTATTAAATTAATAAAAAAAGGATCATATCATGCTAGTGCCAAATGCATTCTCACTGTTAACTCTAGTATATGCTTTTTTCTGCATTATAATCAGAAAATGATGGGAAATACGATGTTAAAATGAAGATGGACCTAGAAACTCAACTAAGAGGTCATAATGCGCTGTTATTTTTGGAATTTACTTCTATCTGAATATCATTTGGAAAAAAATAGAACTCTTTTAAAAAAAAATGAAATTTATGGGATTGTGCTCAGATTTTTAATACTGAGAAACGCTCTTAGCTTTTTCTCCATATTTTGGATACGCAGATGGTCTACAGCATCTTGTACTAGTCTACGGTAACTGTAGCAAACACTGTGCTCTACTTTGACAATGCAGAGTATTAAGTGAAACTTGTGCAAACTCAGGAACTTTTTGTCTATTCAACCAGACTTTTAAAGGACAAGTATTACATATTTAATCTTAATGATTTCATAACAAGAGATTTGGGGCTTTTAGAAAAGTACTTGTTATATTTGTTTTAGAAATGTGTTTTATTGGGATTAAGTGTCAAGAAGAAATGGTTATTGAACTACGTAATTCTCTTTTAAATAAAGACAATTCTCTACGTTAATTTTTAATATCTTTAAATATAGGATAGTGAAGTTTTTATTACTGACAAAAAGACTGATAATTCAGAGGTTTTCTGGAATCCAACACCAGACATTAAGCAGTGGAGATTAATAAGGCATACTGTAAAATTTGAAGAGCAGGGAGATTTTGAATCAGAGAAGTAAGTATACCATTTTTCAGTTAACTTCATGAAAATCCAAAGAGTTATTTTTTTTTAATCCCTCAACAGTGTGATCACTTTTTTATATTTGAATTCAGCAAAGTTGTTTACTATTTGTGGGATATGACAGGATTTTGTTTTGATGTATGTGAATATCAAATAATTACAATACAAATCATGCTGCTCTTCTGTTCTAAATTAAAGCTTCCTATTTTTTTCCTTTCTCTTCTTATCTGCTCCAGAGCCTATTTAAAAAAACTTTTTTGTTGTTTGCATGAAATTATTGGACTGGGTCTTCTCCAGCAGTCCAATGGTTAACACTCCTCGCTCCCAGTACAAGGGGCACAGGTTCAATCCCTGATCAGGGAGCTAAAAAGACAAAAAATATGGGACTAATGATTCTTGGTTTTTATCCGGCTGTTTTCTAACTCGGGTTAGGCATGTGGAGCTCTAGGTGGAGGGAGCAGTACAAAATCTACTTTTGTTTTATTTTCTAAAATACAAAAATTACAGCACTGGATGTGCAGCTTCTAGAGGACTTATATTAGTTGGGGACTATTAAGGCCATAATTTCTGTTCTTAAATCATGAAATTCTTGCTCGATCTCCTATTCTTTACAGGAGTGGGTTGCCATTCCCTTCTTCAGGAGATCTTCCCAACCCAGGGATTGAACCCAGGTCTCTTACATTGCAGGCAGATTCTTTACTGTCTGAGCCACTAGGGAAGTGCAGCAGAAATATTGTATACATATTGCTCATTTGTATTCTTCTATTCCTTTCTTTGTGTTAGGAGAAGGGAGCTGCTTGTAAAAGACAGTCTACTAGGTACTTTATATACACTATGCAGTTGAGTTCTCAGTACAAGTTTCTGCACACATATCATTCTCTTCTCATGAGGATTTAAGTCTACGTGCACTTTCCTTCTATACTCAAAAACTGAGTTTGTCATGTTCTAAAAATTCTGTTTCAGGGGACTTCCTTGGCAGTCCAGTGGTTAAGACTTTACCTTCCAGTGCAGAGGGTCTGGGTTTGATCCCTAGTCAGGGAACGAAGGTCCCACATGCCTCATGGCCAAATAAATAAATAAATAAAACAGAAGCAATATTGTAACAAATTCAATAACAACTTAAAAAATTTTCACATTAAAAGAAAAAATTCTGTTTTACTGTAACCACATGATGCTCTCCATCAAAAGTGAAACTTTGCCAAGGCATATGACTATTTTTAAGACATGGATTTAATTTAACATATTTTTAAGATGAGGAAAATGAGTTTTAGACAAGATAAGTAACTGTAAGTTCCCTAGCCAAGAGGTGGCAAATCTAGGATTATCTGATTCTGTAGCCTTTATTCTTTCAGTCCCAACATACTGTCTTGCCAGATGGGTAGAATATAGATATATTTTTATGTATCTAATATAGAACTAAACTTTAGTAGGGGAAAAGATTTTACTTCTCATAGAAGAGTAGTCTTTTCTGTTAGATCAGTGCTTCTCAACACTGGCTGCACATTAAAATCACTTGGGAAACATTATAAAACCAATACTTGGGCCCACTCCCAAAGATTCTGATTTTTTAAATTCCCTGACAAATCCTGCATCCGAGGTTGAGAAACATACATTACACTTTCATATCTTTGAGGGCAGTGGATCTTAATCAGCATGTACAAGAATCATCTGGGGAGCTTGTTAAAAATATAGATTATTGAGCCTTCATTAGAGTTTATCATCATGGGTCAGCACCATTCATTTCCATACATTTAAGAACTCATGTAATAAATTTCTCTTGCCAAGAAAAAAAATTGGTCTCCACTGTCTTGCTGTATTGAAGGCATTACTTTTTTTATCTTGACTTGTTTCTAAGCATCTGAGCTTTAGCTTTGTCAAAGCCAAAAACCCACATGGGCATCATTTCCTCCCAAGGGGACTCAAACCTACTCCATGTAGATTTGATTTTCTGTTGTTTTCTCAATGTTATTTTTGCACATGAATTAGACTCTGGCAGCGGGTAACTCGAGCCATAAATGCCAAAGACCAAACAGAAGCTACTCAAGAAAAGTATGTTTTAGAAGAAGCTCAAAGACAAGCTGCCAGAGAGCGGAAAACAAAAAATGAAGAGTGGACTTGCAAATTATTTGAACTTGACTCACTTACAGGAGAGTGGCATTACAAGTTTGCCGAGTAAGTAATTAAAAAGCATGTTACAAATAATATCTCATAGTTTTTTTGCCTTCATTTCTAGATTTTTTTATTGTTAGCATGAATAGTTTTTAAATTAAGCGATACATACACACACGCACAAAGTATGAGATTTTACCCTTGACATTCACTATAAATTTGACTCTGTGATAATAGTTAGCCTGTAAAATAAGCTGAGGATCAGAAGATTAGATATGACAGATCTTAGTTTTATGGCTAAGTTTATAATTACCATTGAAAATCTAATCATAGAAAGTTTCTGAAAAGGTTTTTGATTGTTTTGCTTAGTCATTAAACAAGTGATTTTTTTTCATTTATGTAGTACTCGACCATGGGACCCACTTAATGATATGATACAGTACGAAAAAGATGGTGTTATCCAGACCAAAGTGAAACATCGCACTCCAATGGTATGTACTAGAAAAGTAATTAGACTGCCAGTCCTAGAGGAACATCCTCCCTTTAGTTCTCCCCCACTTCCTTTGCTTCTTTGTCTTCAATAAATAGTTCTGAATTTCCAGATGTAAAACAATGAAGTTGGATCCCCTACCTCAAACCATACACAAAAAATAACTCAATGGATTTACAACCTGAAATAAGAGCTAAAACTATAAAACTCTTAGAAGAAAAAAGGAGTAAATCTTCATAATCTTTTATTTGGCCCTGTATTCTTTTTTATTGTTAGTATGAATAGTTTTTAAATTAAGCAATACACACACACAATGACATTAAAGGCATGAGGAACAACAAGAAGAAATAGATATATTGAACTTCATCAAAATTAATACTTTTGTGCATCAAAGGATATTATCAAAGTGAAAAACAATAGAGAATATTTGCAATACTTTATCTCGTAGGAGTTTAATACCTAGGGTATATATAGAACTACTTCAGTTCAGTTCAGTTCAGTCGCTCAGTCGTGTCCGACTCTTTGCGACCCCGTGAATTGCAGCACGCCAGGCCTCTCTGTCCATCACCAACTCCCGGAGTCTACCCAAACCCATGTCCATCGAGTCGGTGATGCCATCCAACCATCTCATCCTCTGTCGTCCCCTTCTCCTCCCGCCCCCAATCCTACCCAGCATCAGGGGCTTTTCCAATGAGTCAACTCTTCGCATGAGGTGGCCAAAGTATTGGAGTTTCAGCTTTAACATCAGACCTTCCAAAGAACACCCAGGATTGATCTCTTCTAGGATGGATTGATTGGATCTCCTTGCAGTCCAAGGGACTCTCAAGAGTCTTCTCCAACAACACAGTTCAAAAGGATCAATTCTTCGGCGCTCAGCTTTCTTCACCGTCCAACTCTCACATCCATACATGACCACTGGAAAAACCATAGGCTTGACTAGACGTACTTTTGTTGGCAAAGTAATGTCTCTGCTTTTAAATATGCTATCTAGGTTGGCCATAACCTTCCTTCCAAGGAGTAAGCATCTTTTAATTTCATGGCTGCAGTCACCATCAGCAGTGATTCTGGAGCCCAGAAAAATAAAGTCTGACACTGTTTCCACTGTTTTGCCATCTATTTCCCATGAAGTGATGGGACCAGATGCCATGATCTTAGTTTTCTGAACGTTGAGCTTTAAGCCAACTTTTTCACTCTCCTCTTTCACCTTCATCAAGAGGCTCTTTAGTTCTTCTTCACTTTCTGCCATAAGGGTGCTGTCATCCACAAATCTGAGGTTATTGAGAACTACTTACTTAACCAAAAACAAATATTCCAAGTAAAAAATGAACAAAGGACTTGAATGGACATTTATCCAAAGAAGATAGACAAATGTCCAACAAACATGAAAAGATGCTCAGCATCATTAGTCATTCAGTTCAGTTCAGTCGCTCAGTTATGTCTGACTCTTTGCGACCTCATAAGCCGCAGCACGCCAGGCCTCCCTGTCCATCACCAACTCCCAGAGTTCACCCAAACGCATGTCCATTGAGTCAGTGATGCATCCAACCATCTCATCTTCTGTCGTCCCCTTCTCCTCCTGCCTTGAACCTTTCCCAGCATCAGGGTCTTTTCAAATGAGTCAGCTCTTCACATCAGGTGGCCAAAGTATTGGAGTTTCAGCTTCAACATCAGTCCTTCCAATGAACACCCAGGACTGATCTCCTTTAGGATGGACTGGTTGGATCCCCTTGCATTCCAAGGGACTCTCAAGAGTCTTCTCCAACACCACAATTCAAAAGCATCAGTTCTTTGGCACTCAGCATTCTTTACAGTCCAACTCTCACATCCATACATGACTACTGGAAAAACCATAGCCTTGACTAGATGGACCTTTCTTGGCAAAGTAATGTCTCTGCTTTTTAATATGCTATCTAGGTTGGTCATAACTTTCCTTCCCAGGAGTAAGCGTCTTTTAATTTCATGGCTGCAGTCACCCCCCCCAAAAAAGTCTGTTACTGTTTTAACTGTTTCCCCATGTATTTGCCATGAAGTGATGGGACCAGATGCCATGATCTTAGTTTTCTGAACGTTGAGCTTTAAGACAACTTTTTCACTCTCCTCTTTCACTTTCATCAAGAGGCTCTTTAGTTCTTCTTTGCTTTCTGCCATAAGGGTGGTGTCATCTGCATATCTGAGGTTATTGATATTTGTCCCAGCAATCTTGATTCCAGCTGGTGCTTCTTCCAGCCCAGCATTTCTCATGATGTACTCTGCATATAAGTTAAATAAGCAGGGTGACAATATACAGCCTTGACGGACTCCTTTTCCTATTTGGAACCAGTGTGTTGTTCCATGTCCAGTTCTAACTGTTGCTTCCTGACCTGCATACACGTTTCTCAAGAGACAGGTCAGGTGTTCTGGTATTCCCATCTCTTTAAGAATTCCCCGCAGTTTATTGTGATCCACACAGTCAAAGGCTTTGGCATAGTCAATAAAGCAGACATAGATGTTTTTCTGGAACTCTCTTGCCTTTTTCGATGATCCAGTGGATGTTGGCAATTTGATCTCTGGTTCCTCTGCCTTTTCTAAAACCAGCTTGAACATCTGGAAGTTCACGGTTCATGTACTGTTGAAGCCTGGCTTGGAGAATTTTGAGCATTACTTTACTAGTGTGTGAGATAAGCACAATTGTGTGGTAGTTTGAGCATTCTTTGGCATTGCCTTTCTTTGGGATTGGAATGAAAAGTGACCTTTTCCAGTCCTGTGGCCACTGCTGAGTTTACAAATTTGCTGATATATTGAGTGCAGCACTTTCACACAATCATCTTTGAGGATTTGAAATAGCTCAACTGGAATTCCATCACCTCCACTAGCTTTGTTCGTAGTGATGCTTTCTAAGGCCCACTTGACTTCACATTCCAGGATGTCTGGGTCTAGGTGAATGATCACACCACTGTGATTATTTGGGTCATGAAGGTCTTTTTTGTGTAGTTCTTCTGTGTTATCTTGCCACCTCTTCTTAATATCTTCTGCTTCTGTCAGGTCCATACCATTTCTGTCCTTTATTGAGCCCATCTTTGCATGAAAAGTTCCCTTGGTATCTCTAATTTTCTTGAAGAGATCGCTAGTCTTTCCCAGTCTGTTGTTTTCCTCTATTTCTTTGCACTGATCACTGAGGAAGGCTTTCTTATCTCTCCTTGCTATTCTTTGAAACTCTGCATTCAAATGGGTGTATCTTTCCTTTTCCCCTTTGTTTTTGGCTTATCTTCTTTTCAGAGCCATTTTGCTTTTTTGCATTTCTTTTTCCTGGGGATGCTCTTGATCCCTGTTTCCTGTACAATGTCATGAACTTCTGTCCATAGTTCACCAGGCACTCTGTCTATCAGATGTAGTCCCTTAAATCTATTTGTCACTTCCACTGTATAAACATAAGGGATTTGATTTAGGTCATACTTGAATGGTTTAGTGGTTTTCCCTATACTCTTCAATTTAAGTGAAATTTAGTCATAAGGGAAATGCAAATCAAAACTACAAGGAGGTTAGGTGCCACTACACACCTACTAGAATGATAATAATTTTAAAAATAGAAAATACATGTTGAGAGGATGTGGAGAAATTGAAACCCTCATATATTGCCAGTGGGCATATAAAGTGTTACAGCTGCTTGGAGCATGAGTTGGTGGTTCTTCAAAACACTTAACATAGAGTTGCTGTATAAGCCAGCAATTCTACTACAAAAGAATTGAGAACAGAATCAAACATATACTTGTACATCAGTGTTCATTGCATCATTATTCTCAATAGCCAAATGGCAGAAGCAATTCAAGTGTCCATCAACAGATGGATCAACAAAATGTGGTGTGTGTTTACAATAGGATATTATTCAGCCATTTAAAAAAGGAATGAAGTTCTGTTACATGCTGCATCATGAATTAACTTTGAAAATAACATGCTAAGTGAAATAAATGAAACACAAAACGATTGATACTGTTTGATTGTACTTATATAAAATATAAGCAAATTCATAGGAAGATTAGAGGTTACTAGGAACTGAAGAGAGGAGAAAATAGGGAATTACTGCTTAATTGTTACAAAGTTTCTCTTTGGAATAATAAATATGGTTTGGAAGTAGTGGTGATGGTTGCAAAATATTATGAATGCACTTAATACAACTGAATTGTATACCTAAAGTGGTTAAAGTGGCAAAAATAATTTTATGTGCATGTGTATATAGGTGTGTATATACATATATACACATTATGACAATTTAGAATTATTTTTAAATTTTAAATTTTATTTCTTCCTTTAACAACACTATCATGATAGCAACATATAGGGCATCTATTTTTCCTAACAGTAGAGTTTACTGATCACATTAAATCTTTGTCTACTGAGAGATTACTAACTCCCTGTCTCATTTTAAATAACTTCTCACCAGGCCTTATCAATCTCCTTATCTTTGCATCAGGCCATATCAATCTTTTGAACTACTATTTGACCTACTTCTCTAAGAATGTGGATTTGGATTCTAAATGTTATAAAATTTTAGGTTTCCATGACTTAAAGTATGAGGGCACAGTGTAGGCTGAATCCAGAACCTGCCTTGTTATTTATTTTCTCTAATAAAATTATACAAATTTCAATTTGAAGCCCATGAGTAAGATTTGCAAAATTATTTCAAGGCATAGTTAACTGGGGATAATTTCTATTTAGAAGAGTAAACAGATAAGAATAAAGACTTATGAACACTGCTTCTATGTTTTTCTAAGCATATAAATTACCTTGCCCTTCTAGTTCTAGTTTCTTCTCTTGCGTTTTTTATTCTAAGAAAAATTTAGTCCTAATTGATGGTTAAATACCCTTTTGAATTTTGTACATTTACTCAGATATTTACAGTAAGTTTAAATATGCTCTGCATGATAAAAATACCATTTCCATTTATTGTAAGATGCTTTCTACATTATCCACGTATTAAAACTAGGTAAATAATTTTACTGGAAACCCAACATCATTCGGTGAGAATGTTTGTAATGCTGGAAACAGGTATGGTCTTAAAGTAGCACTGTTACTAACATTCAACTAGAGGTACTAACTTGGGCTTCCCAGGGGGCGCTAGTGGCAAACAGGCCGCTGGCCAGTGCAAGAGACGCAGGAGACAGGGGTTCAGTCCCTGAGTTGGGAAGGTCCCCGGAGTAGGAAGTGTCAGTGTACTTTTCTAATCGCACCAGATGTACTAGCTGTGCAGTTAGAAAAGTAGGGTATCTGTATTCATATTTGTGTGTGCATAAAAATATCTCTTGAAAGATACACAAACTAATAACATTGAGTATCTTTTTTAGTGGGGGAGAGACTGGATGTATATGGATCAACAGTGGGGAGGAAACCACTTGGCTATATATTTTCTTACACTCTAATGTTTGTGCCAAATTAATATTTCCTATTAAAATTAAATACTTTGTATAAGTGTATCACATCTAGTTAAGTTTTAATTAGACTGTTTCATATTTGTTTTTATTTCTAAGTATTGTGCCCATGAACAGTTTTGACAGATGTACAACATTGATCTTTAATTACAAAATGCAGCACAAATTCACATAATAACATGATTTTTTGTTTTCAGGTTAGTGTCCCAAAAATGAAACATAAGCCAACCAGGCAACAGAAGAAAGTGGCAAAAGGCTATTCCTCCCCAGAACCTGATATCCAGGACTCGTCTGGAAGTGAAGGTAAAAATATTTATTGCAGACTGTTGGTTATAAAGAGTCTAAATTTTTAAAAGGATATTACTATACTGTGTTTGATATATGAAAATGGTTTTTCATATTAACTCAAGATTTGTAAGTTTTGGTAGAGGTAGTGATGATGTGCAAGAAAAGCTTTTTTAGATTATAGATAAGTTTCAAAACCAGGCCACAAGGTAAAATCGTGGAAATGAAAAAAGGGGAAGCATGCAAATCAAGAACCACACAGTAGTAGTAGCAACTATGCCTTATTAGCTTCTGGAAAATTGTTGATGATTTCCTAGATTCAGCACAGGCACCATTTCTTGAGTTTTGGGTTTGATTCCATGCTGCAGAAGTTTTTCATTCTCACAGTAAGTTACTGTGGTATTTCGAAATCACAGACAAGTAAAAGTATAACTATGTCAAAATCATGAACTAAATTAACTAGTGTGCCATTTCTGAGTCACATAATTTATAAGCTGTCTTGAACTACACTGAAATGTAATCAAAGATTAAGATAATGTCCGAGACGTTATGAGAAAATAAAATTCTTTTTTAAAACCGTAGTCTTTACTAAGCTTACAGAAAGCTGGGGAACTCAGTTTTACAGAGATAATACTAGAGATGAAGAAATGGTAAATGCTAAGAAATCAATAGATAACAAATAGTAAAGAGTTTAAAGGAAAGGGAGCTGAATTCAGTTTGAGGGAAGGTTCTTAGAGGAAAGGAACCCTGATGAATTATTAGGATTTTTAATGAATTATAGCAGTCTAGACTTCAGGGATGCAAGTGAGTGGACAAGATAAAAGAGGAGTAAAATAAATAAAGTTTTTCTAAAAGCAGAAGTCACATGGTACCATTGTGCTCAAAAGGAGAATATTACTTATGCTGTTGTTCCCATTTCACAGTAAAGGAAACTGAGGCACAGGTTAGCCTGCCCAAGGTCATATACCCTGTAAGACAGTATATATATGTTATATATGCAGATATTCTGGCCCCTTAATTCATTGTCTTATCCACTCCACTATATTGCCTATAATGTATCAGCTAACATTTATTCAGTACATGGCCAAACTGGAGGTTTCAATGCACATTACTACAACCATGTAAGTTTGAGTATTATTATTATCCTAAGTTTACAAATGAGATAGCTGAGACTTGGAGAGAGATTAAGATCTAAAATGGAAAGGAAGGAATGGATACGAGAAGGGATTAAAAAAATACCATACACTTTGTTGGTTGACAATAAAAATTTGTAGAAGAGATACTAAAACCAACAGAAAAGTTTTAAAATTAAGGTGACTAAGGGAATAAAGATACCATTAACAGTTAATTTTAAAAAACTGAAAAGGGAGCTCAAAAAGCTGACTTCTTCATATGTATACAAGTAGGCAAGAGACAGAAGAGTAATACCTCCCCCAAATTAATATATGTATTTTTAAAGAAATATTTTTGTCTATTTTAATTGGCTAAAAAATAAAAACTGATTCAACCCAAAGTGTAACTACTTTATGGTTACTTTTAATATATATATAGTGTTCTAGTTTTGAAATATGATTGAAACTTCAAAAATCCCAAGTATTAGGAGTAGTATGTTAGTCTCTAAACCATAAAAATAATGTCTAGGAAAATTTTTATTACATAAGAATCATTAATCTGAAATGTAAATTGTTTATAATTAAATATGTCCACTGTTTTCACTGTGTTTATTCTCAATGTCTTTTTAGCTCAATCAGTAAAACCAAGTGCAAGAAGAAAGAAAGGGATAGAACTAGGAGACATTCAAACTTCAATTGAATCTATTAAACAAACACAGGACGAAATTAAAAGGTAATCTATACTGACAGTGACTATTCATTTGAGTCCAGAGGAGTTAAAAATCCTGTTACGTAGGAAGTCATATGTAAACTTGACATTTTTATAACATTGCTAAGCTAAACTGGAACCCTGGCTTCTAACACCGGATTACTGAAACATAGGAAATTCCTTTGGCACTAAAGTACTGGAGGAGAGAGGGAGGTTGTTTTGTCTCATCTGTGAGGCTAGAATTGAAGTCTCTTCATCTGACTGCTGTAGCATACGAGGAATGTAGCTGAGTTAAATGCGGAAGTGGGATGGTTTTTGAGAAAGTCAGGGCTTCCACAGTCCTTTGTACATAGCTAATTTTAATTGGAATGCGCCAGTTGTTGAAATGTCGAAATACATTCATAACAGTGGGTGAGACCTTTGAGTGTTCCCTTTGCATTTCCCCACACTCACCTCCGCATGATCCAGCACCTAAGGTTGTAACACCTAGGGAAGTTCCTTGTAAGGGAAGGTTCCTATCCTGCTCTATCACTAAGGCCAGCACCAGTTCAGATTGGTTGTATCCCATTGCTGTAACAGATGTTAAAATTTTTTATATTAGCCAACCTGCTTTTGTGTATTCAGCACTCAGTGCTAGCTGTTCTGGAGGAATTTTTTTAAAGATATTTATTCTATCCTTGGTGATTTTATAGCTTATATGTAGTTGCTGTTTTCAACCTCATCTCTTGCCATTCCTCTACACTGACCCTGTGCTCTAGTCCTATGAAACTTCCCACATCTCCAGAATATAGTGTGCCCTTTCATATAGGGGCTTCCCTAGTGGTTCAGATGGTAAAGAATCTTCCTGCAATGCAGGAGACCTGGGTTTGATCCCCAAGTTGGGAAGATCCCCTGGAGAAGGGAGTGGCACCCACTGTAGTATTCTTGCCTGGAGAATTCCATGGACAGAGTAACCTTGTGGGCTACAGTCCATGGGGTTGCAAAGAGTTGGACATGACTGTGTGACTTAACACTTTTGTCTTTGGATCTTTACCCACAGTGAATCCACGTTTTAAACTGCCCTTTCTCCCACCTTGCCTTTCAAGAAAATCCCTGTTTATTCTTCAGAATATAATTCAAATGCTACCCTTTTTGTAACATTTCTGATCACTCATCCTCTCTGCCCCCAGAGTTTCTAAATCTCCCACTTGGCTTGTATGGATCCCATTAGTCTTTCTGAGTGCTTATGATACTGCTGCTGCTGCTGCTAAGTCGCGTCAGTCGTGTCCGACTCTGTGTGACCCCATAGACGGCAGCCCACCAGACTCTTCCATCCCTGGGATTCTCCAGGCAAGAACACTGGAGTGGGTTGCCATTTCCTTCTCCAGTGCATGAAAGTGAAAAGTTAAAGTGAAGTTGCTCAGTCGTGTCCGACTCTTCGTGACCCCATGGGCTGCAGCCTACTACAGAGTTGCTAATTGTGTGTCTGTTCACCTACTCCCACTCCACCCCACTTGGACTATGAGCTCTTTTAGAGCAGGGAGCATGTCTTCTGCATCTTGGTATCATCAGTCCTTATATAAAGTGATCACATTTCCTAATTTAATTATAAATTAATTATAATTTATTAATTTATAATTTATTTATAAATTAATGAGCCTACTTGTTCATTTTGCCTCCTTTCTTTTTCTATACTGGGAAAACACTTTAAAAGAAGTCATAAAAAGAAAACATCTTCACTAATCAGCTTGTTTTAGGCAAAGTATTTAGAGTCACATGAGGATAATGTAAGCTTATATTGTGACTAAATTAACATTTTATTTTTGTTAGCATATGAAATGCCTACAGAGCATTCTTCAAGTTAGAAATATCATAAAATTTGTTTTTTTCCTGATAAATAAAGGATTTTTCTCTATCTCTACCTTTGTCTCCCTTAAAAAAGATAAAAGAAGCTTAGTGGACCAACTGAGAGGCAAAATTTTTGTTTTAAAACCACTGTGATAACAAAGAAGGTGATATATTTTAAAGTCTGCAAACTTTAAAAGTTATGCTTGACATGCTTAGTTACTCAGTCATGTCCAACTCTTTGTAATCCTTTGCACTGTAGCCCACCTGGCTCCTCTGTCCATGGGATTTCCCAGGCAAGAATACTGGAATGGGTTGCCATTTCCTTCTCCAGGACATCTTCCCGACCCAGGGATCAAACCTGCAACTCCTGTGTCTCCTGCATTGCAGACAGATTTTTTACCCACTGAGTCATCAGGGAAGCCATGCTTAACACACATCGTTAAGTCATAGATTTGGTACAATGTGCAGTACAGATTTAGGCAAAACCTACTAGTGGTTCCACATAGCATAATCAGCTCCCTGTTCAGGGGGTGGTAACTGTTTGAACTTTATATAATTGAATTTTATACAGTTGAATTATGTGGCCATATATCAAATTGTGATTTCTCTGCTATCATTTTTTATAAATAATTATTACATTTATTGTTGCTTATTTTTGTAGAAATATTATGGCTCTTCGAAATCATTTAATTTCAAGCACACCTGCCACGGATTATTTTCTTCAACAAAAAGACTACATCATCATTTTTCTCCTGATTTTGCTTCAAGTTATAATAAACTTCATGTTTAAGTAGAAGTCCTTTACAATTGAGTTAATGAACTGGAATGATCAGATTTGGCCTGGGACCAATGTTGAAGTTGGTTTGGTCTTTATTAAAACATCACAATATTTCTAAAACTGAAAACCTTAGAAATAAATGTAGAAGTGTTGACTTTTCATACCTTTTATCCTTAACCTG
The DNA here is from genome assembly GCF_054371585.1 of Giraffa tippelskirchi. Lineage (NCBI taxonomy): Eukaryota > Metazoa > Chordata > Mammalia > Artiodactyla > Giraffidae > Giraffa > Giraffa tippelskirchi. The sequence continues at coordinate 108,479,414 of NC_137278.1, read as the reverse complement.
AAACAAGAACTATCCTATTTGATTATTAAAGTGAACTATGTATTAAGTGCCAGAATGGTTCTAGCTTTTGTCAGAATGTGTCTACATGTGAGTATAATAAATCCACATGTATACACAATTGTGTCTTATATATACCTTACAGTAATCTTTGTAGTCTATGGTATGTTCATGTAATGAAATATATAATATTAATGTCAGTCATAACAAAAATGCTATCAATCTTATATATGTAACAATCTATTTTCTTCATAAAACAGGCACAAAACTTTTATCAGTAAGGAATTACAGAATGGGAAATAATGGGATAGTAGGCATAAATAGTTCAGCACACTGTACTGTTAAAAAAGAATCATTTCCAAAGCATTCAGCTCAACTGTCTTCTTACAAACAGAAAACAAACAAAAAAAATGTGTGGTCAAATTGAGACAAAGTGGCAAATTGCTTTTTTCAAAAGTTTACACAAGATTTTTTTAATCCCTAGAATTTAATATTTATAGATACAAGTATAAATATATATGTGTGTATATCAACAGCAGAAAACTGGTATGCAGCTACTTGGATCTATTGATTCTATCTTTCTTATCGTACGTATATAATACCCACTTAAGCACTTGCTGGAAAAAAGTGTGGTCAAACTTGATTGCTGTCCTTTTTTCTTATTTTTTAAAACTCAGTTGGTCCAATAACATAGGCTAAATTCTAAAGATGTTTGTAGGGCATATAAAATGCTGATAATCATGCTTTTTCATTATGAAAACCTTTCTTTAGTTTTCATTTAGATTCTGGCATGTTCAGTGAAACAGTAGAATAGAAAAATATATATATATATATATATAATCAATATTTTACTTTAAAAGCCAAATAAGAGAAGAGTGATAAGAAAAGACACTTAGTGTGGTGGTAATTATGCATTTTAAAATTGGTTTCTTTAAAATGTGCAATAAGTTGAGCATCTAAGAAGAGCACCAAGTTCTGAGGTTTAATTCTCTGTTCTCCTTTGCTCTCAGTAACTGCAGTCTGTGGCAAAATCACAATTCCTCAAGGTTCCTTTCATTCAGGCTCAGGCAAACATTTTCCCAAAATTTTTTTTCAGTTTAGTATTTGTACTTTATGTATCTTAGAATTCCCAAAGTAGATTTTGAAATGAAAATGAAGGTCAGAGAGAAAATGATTGCTCTGGCTACATTTGCCTTTGACTAAAAACAGACTGTGAGACACGGGTAAAGTTATAATCAAATGTTTATGCCATGATAAGTATACAATAAAGGAATGCTTACTAAATTATTGAAAACTGAAAACAATAAGAAGAGCCTGCTTTGTTCCTCCTAACCAATATAGTGATCGTTAGTATCCTTAGGTTTTATAAGGAGCCATTTCTCATGTTTTTTTGGCAAAACAATAATTGTGAAAATGTTTCTTAAATAGATTATACATAAATAAGATATACCTATACCCAATATAAATATGACTACACTAGAACAGATGGGTTTTTTGTTTGTATTTCATACTTGTTGATATCATTTTTGTACTCACTCTGTGTTACCAATATTATGCTCAACTGCCTATTCATTAATATATATTTTGTAAATATTGTACAACTTGATTCATTTTAATGGCTTAAATTAGAATTAATTTATATAAGTTGATTGGCTGATCACAAAAATAATTTCATCTTTAAACCCTGAAAACTTAAGTTTTTTTTGTTGGTAACTCCCTTTTGGGGCTTTAGGCTTATCTACATGTATTTTACTTTTATTTGGTCTTAGTGTTGTATTTGTATGGTTATCCTCTACGACTTGAGAGGGAGTTATTTTCTTTATTTTTAAAACTTTATTAGGGCAAATGTTATTATGGGTTCTTATTATCCCAGGAGTCAAAAACTGTTTCATGAGAAAGAGCAGGGTTACTCATGCTGTTTCTTATACACTAAAAGCATATGTCTAATCTAATAGTCTTACGCTTTTAGTTTTATGAGTTCCTTTCTGTGAACTGAATGCAAAACTCAGGAATTGGTGGCTTAGTTTTAGATCAGTTCTTACACTAGGCTTAGTATGTGAATCCTTTAAAACACATAATGAACTTTGTTTTTAGCCATATGTATAATTGACTTTGAATGTTCTCCAGCTGAGATTAATCTTCCTTCACACATGGACTCATAAAAATTGTGATTTACAGTTCCCAGTTATCTGAGAGTCTCACGATGGTTTCTAGGATTTAAGACCTATAACCAGCTTTTTTCTTTTTTTCATTTGATCAAAAATTTTATTTTTTCACTGGAAAATTTAAATAAGTAATAGTTATTGACATGTGCATTTTTGTTTTAGTTATTAAATATACTATGCCTTCAGTTATCCACCATTTAGTGAGATGTAGCTGGCCCAAGAAAAGACAATAAATAGGGTGTGTGATATAAGTAAGTTTCAGTGGTAGATATTTCATTTGTATTTCATATCACTACTTTTTTTGTGTTACTTATAAAGGTACAGTGTAATTTTTGTTACCATTCCATTGAAAAAGTTGGCCTTGTAAAATCAACTCTCATTTAGTAGTCACACTTTTGTGCCTTTAAGAAAGTAATTTTTTGTCATTTTTGTGTTACAGAACTGTAATATGATTCAAAGTGTTTATAGGCTTAATTGTCATAAAAGGGTCATTTCTCTGTGTCACTTTATTTCCTTTTATATAGCTATAGTATATTTAAACAGTAATGCTGTACTTTTATAAGGGTTTGTCCATTTACCTATCTCAAATATATTCTTCACTTTCAGACATCACTGAAGTAGACTTGTCAGATTATTCTCAGTATTGTTAAACAGTGCCTTTTCGATGGAATTCACACTGTTTTAGGGTGTCAGCTCGTGCCATATATACACAAAATTATGTGGAGAAGGCAGTTTTAACTATTTAAAGAATATCTTGGTCAAATATTTAAGAAAACAAATGTATAAAATTCTATTTTTTCCCAGTGTTTCACATTTCTAGTGAACAATGAATCTATTTGGGGGTTTTTTGTTTGACATACAGTGATAATGACATTTGATGAACCATACATGACACTTCAGATTATTTTGAATTATGTTAAATGCACAGAAATATTAAAATTAGCATTTATACCAAATTTTCCAATTTGAACCATAGCTGAGAGGGGAGGAATCCCACACAGATCATTAAGTTTACATTTGAACTTCTATCTTATTTGACTATGTGGAAAAAGAGATTCTTTAACCTGTATAACCTGCCACTATTATGTAATTTGGTTTTGTTTTGTTTACCTATAGTGTGAATTTAGTATATTTAATTTACTTTCTGTTACTCTTAACATGCTGTTTGTTTTGTTACAGTTTTAATTGAAGATGGACTGTTAAAATTGTATAGGACCAGTGTCTCCTTAATATGATTAACATATTTAGAAGAGCCACAAGAAACCCGTGACAAAATGAATGTGAATATACTTTCTAAAATATTTAGAAAACTTTCTTTCTGAATTTATCATGAAAAATTATTTGAGAATTATAATATTAAGGAAAGAATGCCATGAAACATTTGAACTGATGAGCCACACAACTTCAGTTGAAATTTTTTACTTTTTAGCATGTTAACTATACATCTAAGTTAAATATCCTGTTAATGATCATTTATAAATTCAAACACTGGTCAGTTTTGTAAAATAGAATAAAAGTATGTTATCTGCAGTGTAAGTACAGCACACTATCAAGTTCTTTTCCTTAAGGTGCATAGTAAATGTACAGATAGTCATAGGCAACTGTTTTGTAATGTATTACATTTCTAATCTGTTACTCCTAACCTATTATAAATGTTTGCAGAGACAAAAGAATTGAATTTTTCTAATGATCTGTAAAATGATGCTAACTTCAAGTAGGCATTCTAAATAAAATTTTTAAAAACAGCAAACTGATCAAATGACTTTGAATATAACATGGTGACTAAATTACTTAGTATTAACTTTTAGTTAAAAGTCATTTGGGGGGTAGTTGTGAAGGATGGTGAAAGGATTTAACAGCTAGAGTCTCTAACATATGCTTTACATGATGTTTTACATTCATTTCTTCTTGAATACCCATAATAACCTTCAGATAAGTGGAAGTTAGATTTTAGAGATGAAGAATCTGAGGCTCAGAGAAGTTAAATAATTCTGAAAGCTACATAATAAGAGTGATAGCAAGCCCAAGTTTGAATCCATGTCAGGCTTCAATGTCCCTTCTCTTTCCACTGTACACTTAAATAGAACTCTGATTGAAGCACTTTACTTTTAAATGTTTGTAATAATCCATTGCTCAAATCAAGTAACCCCTTTGTGATGGATAAGGAAAAAAAACCTTGCTATCATTCAGTTCAGTTCAGTCGCTCAGTCGTGTCCGATTCTTTGCAACCCCATGGACCGCAGCACACAAGGCCTCCCTGGTCCATCACCAACTCTCGGAGTTTACCCAAACTCATGTCCATTGAGTCGGTGATGCCATCCAACCATCTGATCCTCTGTCCTCCCCTTTTTCTCTGCCTTCAATCTTTTCCAGCATCAGGGTCTTTTCAAATGAGTCAGGTCTTTGCATCAGGTGGCCAAAGTATTGGAGTTTCAGCTTCAACATCAGTCCTTTCAATGAACACTCAGGACTGATCTTTAGGATGGACTGGTTGGATCTCCTTGCAGTTCAAGGGACTCTCAAGAGTTTTCTCCAACGCCACAGTTCAAAAGCAACAACTTTTTGACGCTCAGCTTTCTTTACAGTCCACCTCCCACATCCATACATGACTACTGGAAAAACCTTAGCCTTGACTAGATGGACCTTTGTTGGCAAAGTAATGTCTCTGCTTTGTAATATGCTGTCTAGGTTGGTCATAACTTTCCTTCCAAGGAGTAAGCGTCTTTTAATTTCATGGCTGCAGTCACCATCTGCAGTGATTTTGGAGCCCCAAAAAATAAAATCAGCCACTGTTTCCCCATCTATTTGCCGTGAAGTGATGGGACCAGATGCCATGATCTTTGTTTTCTGAATGTTGAGTTTTAAGCCCACTTTTTCATTCTCCACTTTCGCTTTCATCAAGAGGCTCTTTAGTTCTTCTTCACTTTCTGCCATAAAGGTGGTGTCATCTGCATAACTGAGGTTATTGATATTTCTCCCAGCAATCCTGATTGCAGCTGTGCTTCATCCAGCCCAGCATTTCATGATGTACTCTGCATATAAGTTAAATAAGCAGGGTGACAATATACAGCCTTGGCATACTCCTTTTCCAACCTGGAACCAGTCTGTTGTTCCATGTCCAGTTCTAACTGTTGCTTCCTGACCTGCATACAGATTTCTCAAGAGGCAGGTCAAGTGGTCTGCTATTCCCATCTCTTTCAAAATTCCCCACAGTTTATTGTGATCCACACAGTCAAAGGCTTTGGCATAGTCAATAAAGCAGAAATAGATGTTTTTCTAGAACTCTTTTTCTATGATCCAGCAGATGTTGGCGATTTGATCTCTGGTTCCTCTGCCTTTTCTAAAACCAGCTTGAACATCTGGAAGTTCACGATTCACATATTGCTGATGCCTGGCTTGGAGAATTTTGAGCATTACTTTATTAGCGTGTGAGATGTGTGCAATTGTGCGGTAGTTTGAGCATTCTTTGGCATTGCCTTTCTTTGGGATGGGAATGAAAACTGACCTTTTTGAGTGGCCACTGCTGAGTTTTCCAGATTTGCTGGCATATCGAGTGCAGCACTTTCACAGCATCATCTTTGAGGATTTGAAATAGCTCAACTGGAATTCCATCACCTCCACTAGCTTTGTTTGTAGTGATGCTTCCTAAGGCCCACTTGACTTCACATTCCAGGATATCTGGCTCTAGGTGAGTGTTCACACCATTGTGATTATCTGGGTCATGAAGATCTTTTTTGTATAGTTCTTCTGTGTATTCTTGCCTTCTCTTCTTATCTTTTGCTTCTGTCAGGTCCATACCATTTCTGTCCTTTATTGAGCCCATCTTTGCTTGAAAATTTCCCTTGGTATCTCTGATTTTCTTGAAGAGGTCTCTTAGTCTTTCCCATTCTGTTGTTTTCCTCTATTTCTTTGCACTGATCACTGAGGAAGGCTTTATCTGTCCTTGCTATTCTTTGGAACTCTGCATTCAAATGGGTATATCTTTCCTTTTCTCCTTTGCCTTTCACTTCACTTCTTTTCATAGCTATCTGTAAGGCCTCCTCAGACAGCCATTTTGGCTTCTTACATTTCTTTTTCTTGGGGATGGTCTTGATCCCTGTCTCCTATGCAATGTCATGAACTTCCGTTCATAGTTCATCAGGCACTCTATCAGATCTAGTCCCTTAAATCTATTTCTCACTTCCACTGTATATTTGTAAGGGATTTGATTTAGGTCATCCCTGAATGGTCTATTGGTTTTCCCTCCTTTGTTCAATTTAAGTCTGAATTTGGCAATGAGTTCATGATCTGAGCCACAGTCTGCTCCCGGTCTTGTTTTTGCTGACTATATAGAGCTCCATCTTTGGCTGCAAAGAATATAATCCATCGATTTCGGTGTTGGCCATCTGGTGATGTCCATGTGTAGGGTCTTCTCTTATGTTGTTGGAAGACGGGCTTTAGGACCAGTGCATTCTCTTGGCAAAACTCGATTAGCCTTTGCCCTGCTTCATTCTGTACTCCAAGGCCAAATCTGCCTGTTTCTCCAGGTGTTTCTTGACTTCCTACTTTTGCATTCCAGTCCCCTATCATGAAAAGGACATGTTTTGGGGGTGTTAGTTCTAAAAGGTCTTGTAGGTCTTCATAGAACTGTTCAGCTTAGGCTTCTTCAGTGTTACTGGTCAGGGCATAGACTTGGATTACCGTGATATTGAATGGTTTGCTTACATAAGCATATATACAAAACTCACATGAAAACGTTTTCCCCCCACAAATTATCTGTTCCAACTGAATCAACATCAACATCACATATGTTACAAGAAATCATTCCTCTAGTTTTCCTCCATCAACCTCCAAACCAGTATTTGCTCCCCTCAGTTGCTTCTGGCTAAGAGCGAGTTGCTTTTGTCTTACTGCAGGGAATGGGAGGGCTTACAGGTGTCTCCTGTCCTATTCTAGGAGTAAAGGATAGGGAAAACAGCCCCTCACTGTTCAACCTCAATGAAACATCTATGAGGTTATTTTACTGATGTTGACCAAACTCTTGTATTGGGTTGATAATTCTTTTGAACCTTACAAAATATCCCTTTCTTGTGGAAATAGTGGGTCCCTACACTGGTGACACGTGACAGTAATTTGTTGAGTATGTTGTATTTGTTGAGTGCTTAGTACCTATGACACACCATGCCAAAAAAAAAAAAAAAATCCCACATCTTGTAAACACTGTCCACTGTCGCCCTCAAAACTTTTTTTACATATCACCATTTTTTAAGATGAGAAAAATGGAGACAAAAGAATGTCACAGAGAAGTAAATGGCACAGCAAACCCAGGTAAATCTTAAGCCCATGCTCTTTACCATTTCATCCATGAGAGAGGGGTGTGTGTCTTAACGTATGAAACAATATGTTCTTTCTGCTTAACAGTATTTTTTTTTTCCCTGACATCTGATTGTGTGCGATAATCCTGGGTCACTGTTTTTAAAGCATACTGTTGATTACCAGTAAGTCTTCACATCTATCACCTCTGCTAAAGAAAAAGAAAATTGCGGTGGCGAGGATTTCATGTTGTTGATATTTAAACCCAGGAAATGTAGCAAAGCCACCTGCAGAAAGCATGAAGCCTGCAGCTCGTGGCCAGGCACTCCTCATCTGTCCTGCATCGCGAAAGAAAACCGCTGGTGCAGAATGTGGACAGGGTATGCACAAGTTCAAGGCAGAGGTTTTGGAACGAATTTTTGACGGCAGTTGGAAACCAACCGAGTTCTAGCTGCAACGCCCAGTCCCTCCACTATCGTGCCGAGCTCCTGGGAGACGGAGGGGTCTGGTGGCAGCTGAAGCTTCCAAGAAAGGAATGAATTCACCTAGGGAGCTGTGGAAGGGCTTTCAGTTTCCTCTCCAGAGACAGCTCCCGAGAAGCCCCAACCTCTTGTCTACCTTCGCGGGCTTTTGGACCGCTATCTACTGGCCGAACGGTGAGGCTATTTCCGGTGGCCGGGCGGGACGGCAAACCCTCGCCCAACCGAGAAGCCTAGTTGCCCCGGCTTCCGGTCTTCTACCCGCCCCTTCCGCTTCCGGCCGTACCCCAGCTCTGTTCCTTCCTGGCAATCCTGGTTTTCCCCAAGCGGCGGGCGTAGGCCGCTGGAACCTGAAAGGCTATGGCCGCTGCGGGGTCTGTGACGGTGGCGTTGCATGTGGCGGAAGTGCTAGAATCCATCGTGAGCGGTTGCTTGGGGCCCGAAGGGCGGCAAGTTCTGTGTACCAAGCCCACTGGCGAGGTGCTGCTCAGCCGGGATGGAGGCCGCCTGTTGAAGGCGCTACATTTAGAGCATCCTGTAGCCAGGTACCCGCGATGCACGCTCCAGCCCGTTAGAGCATCCTTTAATTAGGTACTCACATCCCACACTCCAGATGGACACTTCACGTCATCTCCCTGGACTTCTTGTCCATGAGGTTTTGCTCTTTGGGAAAACTGACCTTTTGCCTCTTGCCCAGCAGAAAAAGCCCCGCCATTCTGCCAGTAGGAGCTAGAGGTCCAATAGCCCGCGAAGATGGAAAAGAGGTCGGGGCTTTTCGGGAGCTGTCCCTGGAGAAAACTGACCTTGGATGAGACCAGTGTACGCTCAGAGTTAGAGCGTTGTCCTAGGGAACATTACACAACTGAAAAGAGCATTTCTCCTTTCCTTCCAGCTCGACCCAACCCTAGAATCTTGAAATAGAACAAAGGTGGTTCTATTGTTTTTCCCTTTTATGTAACAGAAACCATTCAGCCTATTTTAAAGTAAACTTTAAAAGGGAAAAAACAAACTAAGGACATCAAAGAGATAGTATTCTCATTTTATAGATGTAAAAACATGCTTTCAGCTTGATTCAGATGTGGAAAGGCAGCCCTCTGAAAATCTGAGTTGCTTTCTTTCTTTCTTGTACAGGGTTATGGTGGCCTGTGTTTCCAGTCATCTAAGAAAAACAGGAGATGGTGCTAAAACATTTATTATCTTTCTTTGCCATTTACTCAGAGGACTTCGTGAGATCACAGACAAGGAAAAGGATTCTTTCCTTTTTGAAAATATTCAAACCTGTGGAAGGCATTGGAAAAATTGCTGTCAGTGGAAATTTATTTCCCGAGCTCTTCTAACATTTCAGACACAAATATTAGACTATGTTATGGACCATTACTTAAGTAGACACTTCTTGTCCATCTTTTCTTCATGCACGGAAGAAAGAAAACTGTGTAGGAGCTCTTTAGAGATGCTCTTAGGAGCATACTTTTGTGGAAGAGTGGGAAGAAATAATCACAACTTGATATCTCAGTTGATGTGTGACTATGTTTTCAAGTGTACAGCTTGTGAAAGTAGATTTGAAGAAGTACTTGAGATAGTGGATGACTGTTTTGTTGAGTTGAAAGTTGGTGTCACTGGCCTTCCTGTTTCAGATTCCAGGATCATAGCTGGGCTTGTGCTTCAGAGAGACTTTTCTGTGTACTGTCCAGCAGATGGTGACATAAGAATAGTGATAGTAACAGAAACCATTCAGCCTCTCTTTTCAATTTCTGGATCAGAGTTTATTCTAAATTCAGAAGCACAGTTTCAGTCATCTCAGCTTTGGATTACAGAAAGAACGAAAGCAATAGTGAAACATTTACAGAGTCAGAATGTAAAATTACTCTTATCTACTGTGAAACAACCAGACTTAGTAGTTTATTGTGCAGGACTGAATGGCATATCTGTGGTGGAGTGTTTATCATCTGAAGAACTTTCTCTTATCCAGAGAGTCATTGGTATTGCTCCCTTGGTACTACCAGAGCCCTCTTCTCAGTATGAACTCTCTCACACTGCTTTGGTGAAATTCTGTAAACCCCTCATCCTTAGATCCAAAGGTTATGTTCATCTTGGCTTGATGAGCACCTGTTCATTTACACCACACTGTATAGTTCTTTGTGGACCGGTGCAGGGTCTTGTTGAACAACATGAGGATGCTTTACATGGAGCATTTAAAATGCTTCGGCAGGTATTTAAAGACCTTGATCTAAATTATGTGACGCAAACCAGTGACCAAAATTGTACATCAGGTCCTCGTGTATATAAGAATAGTAGAGAAAGTAATGAGTTACCGAAAATTGTTAACAGCTCAATACAAAGGTCGTATCAGGACACAGTTGTAAAGAACAAAGGTGAACTGGCAAAAACTCAAACGTATTTAAATGTATGTTCAAATTTGATAGTTCCAAGCGTCAAACTAGAGAAAAATATATTGTTTTCAACACCAAAAGTGGCAGTAACAGATTCATACCAGCCAGATGAAACATTGAGATGTTCATCACCAAACAAAGGGAGGATAATGGATGACCATGAACCATTTATTGAGAGTAATTCTGCTAACTCAACAACAGAAAATACTAGAAGAGAAATTTCTTATGAAAATTTACAGGTTACAAAACTTTCTAGAAAGGACAGCATGTTACCACTGAGATATAAGTCACTAGAGATGTGTACTTCCCAAAGTTACTATTTTTCATCTATACCAGCTGGTTGTGTTTTGCCTGTGGGTGGTAATTTTGAGATCTTATTGCATTACTATCTTCTCAACTATGCCAAAAAATGCCAGCAATCAGAACAAACCATGGTTAGTAGGATAATAGCTAATGCACTTTTAGGTGTTCCCAAAATCTTGTATAAGTCTAAGAAAGGAAATTACAGCTTTCCACAAGTATATGTAAGAGCTCTCCAGGCACTGCAAACCAATCAACCCATCATAAGCAACCAGACAGGTTTGGAATCAGTTGCTGGTAAATACCAGTTACTAACTGCAGTTCTTCAGTGTTTGACAAACATTTTGACTGTTGACTTAGTAATCAATATTAAGAGACAACCTCAGGAAATTTATGATCAAGATTCGGAAGAGGAACTATAAAATTGGAAGCTTTTTATTAACCAGAATTTTAATCCACCTCAAGCCATAAAAGAAGGCAGGCATGTGACCACTAATTTTCAGGTTAATTCAACCTAGTTAGGAAAGCAGCAGAACTTTGAAGTCTTCAGAAGTACATGAGGCCACCAGACATTCACATATGAATATTGTAGACTGCATTCATTATGGAACAGTTGTGAGGAGGAAGCCTGGATGAGTGAAGCCAAGGTCGGAGTAAGGGGATCTTTTTTCCCCCTCAGTGTCCCTGTGTCTCAGCTCTGAGTTAGTCTGTGGTTTGGGCAGAAGGTGTTTCCTAATAGCTCCCTTTTACTTTTCTGTATTTTTTTTCACTCCTCTTCCCTTCTGCCTTGCCTTTCTATAGTTAATAGAATAATCTCAGATTTGGATGAAGTCTCCAAATGCCATCCTACTTTAGTTGTTCATAAAACATTATTTGCTTTACTGAAAATAATTTTTCCCTACTCATAATTTCTGTAGCAAAAGTCTCACTTTTCTCCCAAACAGTATATAAGTAAAATTATTTTTTACTTTAATTGTCCCCTTATTTAGAGCCTGCATGCATTTTTGTCACTGTTCATGCACCATTGAATATGTTACCATAAATAGGATTTCATGGATTGTATATATTTTCATTTCTTTAGTTGAAATAATTCCAAAAAAAATATGAAAATTGTACTATCATTTTCTCCTGTTCTCTAAGAGCTTGCAATATAGTTCATATATCTGTTGAGTTTTCTTGTATTTGATGCATAGCCATAGTTCAGCAGTAACAAATAATTTGAGGGTTACAGTTGGCTCTCTGATCTGTGGGTTGTACATCATGGATTCAACCAACTGTGGATTGAAAATATTCAGGAAAAAAATTTACAGAAATTTCCCAAAGCATAACTTTAAGTTGCCAGGTTCACTGGCAACTATTTACATAGTATTTACATTGTATTAGATATTATAAGTAATCTAGAGATGATTTAAAGTACAAAGACTGTGTGCATAGCTTATATGCAAATGCTGTGCCGTTTTTTGAACATTCCCAGGTTTTAGTGCCTGCTGGGGGGCAGGACTGGGGGTGTGTTCTGGAACCAACCCCCCTTGGATACCGAGAGACTGCTATGTTTATGTCTAATATGAGTTTTTTAATGTTTTTGTTTTAAAGGTTTATAAATGCAAATAATATTGTGATTCTAGCTGTGAATAAGGGCAGTATCTTCTACTTTTGGTAGTTCTCTATAACACCTCAGGCAGTACTATGTTCATACCGAGTATTCAGAAGGGCTTGTTGAATAAAACTGTTTTCTTTAATCTGTTCTAATTATGTGTTTCCTGTTTACTAATTCAACAAATTCTTATTGAGTGCTTACTATGTGCCAGATGCTGAATATACCGTGGTAAACAAATAGATACGGTTCCTACCTTCAGGCACTTTTCCTTAAAGGTTAATGTGTAGTGGATAGTGACACCACTTGGACTGAAATTATATTTAGGAAAACCAATTTTTAAAATTTCATTGCAGTTAAACTTGAAAAAGCAATGACTGACAATGTATTAAAAGACTGTAATGTCCCGTGCTCAGTTGGGCAGCACACATACTAAAATCTGAACAATGACAAGATTAGCATGACCCTTGCACAAGGATGACACACAAAAAACTCATGTTCCATCATTGCAAATCTTTTATATTAAATACAATTTTATTTTTATAAGGTTTATGTTATACGAAAGTGAAAGTGTTAGTTGCTCAGTTGTGTCTGACTCATTGAGACCCCATGGATTGTAGCCTGTCAGGCTCCTCTGCCCATGGAATTCTCCAGGCAAGAATACTGGAGTGAGTAGCTATTCCCTTCTCCAGGGGATCTTCCTGACCCGGGGATCGAACCAGGTCTGCATTGCAGGAAGATTCTTTACCATCTTATCCTACCGTCTGAGCCAAGCCACTCTGGACCTCTTATGTCATATGAGATAACACTATTTCACTTCTGTGATTATGGAGAGAATGTATTATTTCTCTTTCTTATACTAAATCCATAGATAATAGATGTACTGTAAAATTATTGTATAATTTTTTTCATTCACTTTTTTAAATTGCCTGTCAGGTCTCTTGATAATTTTGCTTTATTTTGTTGCTGTTGCTTTAAATACTTCTCCATCAGTGAAAGCATTCAAAGACCTTTCCATGCATGCCCATGCCTTTCATTTGGTAGGCGTTTATAGCTATAAATAGTGGTCTATGGACGGAGGAGCCTGGTAGGCTGCAGTCCATGGGGTCGAAGAGTCGGACATGACTGAGCGACTTCACTTTCACTTTTCACTTTCCTGCATTGGAGAAGGAAATGGCAACCCACTCCAGTGTTCTTGCCTGGAGAATCCCAGGGACGTCGGAGCCTGGTGGGCTGCCGTCTACGGGGTCGCACAGAGTTGGACACGACTGAAGTGACTTAGCAGCAGCAGCAGCAGCAGTCACTGGTCCAGGAGCCTCTTTGTAAGCTGGGAGTGTTTGTGTTTGGTACCTAATCTAATATCTGCCACATAGTAGTAGCCAATAAATGTCTGTTGAGGAGCTCTGGTCCTCATAGATGAGGTCCTAATTATTTCTATCGAACTTTCATGGAAAAGAATCTGTTTGCAGGGGGAAGAAGCAGAAAATGTAGAATAGGTCTATACAAAGCAATCTTTTTTCTTTTCATTAAAAACATCCTCAAAAATGGTGATAAAGCTTTCATGGGTCATCCTTGTCCTTTGCAGAATAACACTAGGGAGTTCACATTACTGAGTTAGGTAAAAGAACATTTCAAAAAATGTGGTTACATTGTACTTAAACCCACTTCCACAAAGGGTTTGAGGTAACCTGCAACAAAAATAGATAAAATTAAAGTAAAATCTGAATAAAAATTAAAGAAGACCAACGAAAATGTAAAGATGATTAAAATCAAGACCATGTTCCGTTTTTATTGCTGCATGATGAATATTTTTATTCATTCAAAAAGTTTATTCAAATTTTACTTGATTTGAATCACTATATCATTACCTGTCATGGTTCTGAGAGCTGTCTGAATTTAGCCGGACAGCTTTCACTGTATTCTGTTGGTTGAGGCAGCCATAAAGGTCAGCTGAAATTCAAGGGGAGGGAACACAGGCCCCACCACTCAATGGGAAATGTCGATGTCACCTTATAAGAAGAGCATGTGGGATGAGATATGTTGAGGCAACTATCTTTGGAAAACAGAATCTGCTATACCATGGGAGAGAAGAGCTTCTCAACTGAGGTTTTTATTATCGTTTTCTGTAGTTATATGTCAGTCTACCTTCCACAAACACACTTTCCCCAATAACTTATGAACCCCTTATTTTTTCTCATTGGGCCAGCACAAGCCATTTTTATTCCCAAAACAATAGGCATTAAATAGTTGAACATCCTTTAATTGCTTTAGCTGAAGAGTTGTTCAACCATGTTACACTGGAAGTGTTAGGATAGCCATGTTTTAGACTAAAAGAGACAGGGAAGAGTTCAATTTGAGCCTGAACTTTTACCAGGAATTACTCATTTCCTTCCGAAAGGAATAGAATATGTTTTTCCCATCATCACAGCAAAGCAGGGAAAAGAAAAACTGCAGTTTTGGGGAGAGTGGGGCTAGGATGGAGCTTTGTAAATAGCAAGAGATTGGTAGCAACCCTCCTGGCTCAGACGGTAAAGAATCTGCCTGCAATACAGGAGACCCAAGTTTGATATCTCGGTCAGGAAAATCCCCTGAAGAAAGGAATGGCTACTCACTCCAATATTCTTGCCTGGAGAATTCCATGGGCAGAGGAGCCAGACAGGCTACAGTCTGTGGGGTCGCAAAGAGTTGGACACAACTGAGTAACTAAGTACACATACAAATCTAGATGGAGCCACAGACTAAATGGATTAGGGACAGTAACTGGAGGGGCAAACACGCATAGGGAAGAGGTGATTTCTCAGTGTATACCTTATGGCATTTTGATTTTTGAGCCATTTGAATTCTACTTACTCACATGAAATAAAATTTTAAAAAATAAATTTAGAGCACACACATGTAGAATGACCCTTAAATAGCTAATAAAATAAGGAAGGATCCTGATCTAAGGAAATGCAAGATCATGATGGAAGAAGAACGATGTGAGATACACACTAATGGATCAGTGCTTTTACAGCAAAAAAAAAAAAAAAGATACTGTCAAAAAAGGGAATGTTCTCTTAGCCATAACTGGGTAGCGGTTTTTGCAGCAATTCTGGAAACGCTCTTCCTCAGGAGGTTACTCTGAGCCAAAGAAGTGCCGGCAAGCAGTGTGGCGTTCATTTCCTCAGAGAATTTCCAGTCCTGCGTCTGGCTCCTTATGTAGACTCACCATCAGATTTTGTCAGCCTGCCGAGAATGGCTCTGTCTCAGGGACTGAATCTAACCACACTTGTGAGTGTGACCAATTTATTTACAATAAGAACTGTCCCAGGAACGAGATTATTCCAGGTCCATCTGATGAGTCAGAACTATATGTGGGAAGTCAAGTGATAATCAGGTGGTTGCTCAGTAAGCATGGAATCAGAACAAGAGAAATCAAATTAACCACATGAGCCCCCTCCCAGCCAGTTACGCTCCAGTTCCCCAGTGCTCAGTCTTGGCCTTCTTCACCGACACTTGCTTCCTGTGGGTTTCTATTTAGTTCTGTAACTTGGGTGCCACCACATGCTGATGATTCCAACTTTGTATTTCCAGCCAACCTCTTCTCTCACCTCCCCACTCATTTATCCACCTCCCAGCCCAGTCTCCATGGGGATGCTTACCCTTAACATGTTCAAAACAGGATGACTGTTTCACGTTCTCTAAACCTGGTTCTCCCTCTGCTGTCCCATCTCAGTTAGTGGCATCACCAACTTCCACTCATCAGAACAAAAACCTGGAGCTGTTTTGACTCCAATCTTACCTTCACCTTGTGCAGCCAACCAGCAAATCCCATTGCCCCACAAATGAAGTAGATTTCAAATCTGCCCATTTCTCAGGATTGCCTTTCCAGCCCCCAGTCACTTCCTCTCACCTGCAATAGCTTCCTAATGGTCTTGCTTCTAGACCTTGTATTTTATACTGGACTGATTTCCCTACCCCCAACTTTTTATGTCAAAAATTTTAACTCCACAAAAAAAGTTGAGAAAAGAGCACAACACCCACAAACCCTACATCAAAATTCACCAATTACCATTTAGCCCTTTGTTCATGCATGAGTGTGTGCGCACACGCACACTTTACTGAACTATTTGAAAGCAAATTGTATCCCTAAATACTTCAGTCTGTATTTCTCATGAACAAGGGCTTCCCCTACATGACTAAATGATCCTTTTTAAGATGCAAATCCTGTCATGTCATCCCTCTGCTCAAAGTCTTCCAAAGGTTTTTCCTTCACACAGAATGAAATCCAAATTTTTCATAGTCTACCAGGCTGTCCATGTTCTATCTCCTGCTTATCCTTAAATCTTACCCTCTACAACTCTCCCTCCAGCTTTCTCCCCACCAGTTACACTGTCAGTCAGGACAAGTTGTGCCATACTGAGGTAACAAAGAACTCCAAATCTCAGGAGGCTTGACACAATTCATATTAATGTCCTCACATAGCTATTAAAGGTCAGCTAGGAGCTCTGAGGAGAAGGCAATGGCACCCCACTCCAGTACTCTTGCCTGGAAAATCCCATGGATGGAGGAGCCTGGTAGGCTGCAGTCCATGGGGTCGCTAAGAGTTGGACACGACTGAGCAACTTCACTTTTCCCTTTCATGCACTGGAGAAGGAAGTGGCACCCCACTCCAGTGTTCTTGCCTGGAGAATCCCAGGGACAGCGGAGCCTGGTGGGCTGCCGTCTACGGGGTCGCACAGAGTTGGACACGACTGAAGCGACGCAGCAGCAGCAGCAGCAGGAGCTCTGACCCCACATTATTTTCTTCCTCACTCCTAGATCAGGGCTGATGGAGCAGTTGCTGTCTTTAACTTTACCAGTCATCATGCCAGAGAGAGAGAGAAGAGACCTAAAGGGTCTTTCATTGGCTGGGTTCAGAAGTGGCACATGTCGTTTCTACTCATGACTCACTGTCCAGAGTTAGTCACACAGTGCTAACCCATGCACAGAAGAACCAGGGAGTCCCATCCTGCCTTGTGCCTGGAAGAGGAGAGAACACTTGGAAGACAGCACTAACGAGAACCCAAACTGGTGTTCCTTCTGTCCCTTGAACACACAAGTCGTCTCAGCCTCCGAGTTTTCCATTTGCTGTTCTGTCTGCATAAAACTCTTTCCCTCTGCTCACTTCGACAGCACATACACTAAAATTGAAATGATACAGAGAAGATTATCATGGCCCCTGTGCAAGGATGACATGCAAATTCATGAAGAGTTCCATATTAAAAAAAACCAAAAACCTCTTTCCCTCTGATCTTCATATGGCTCCCTTCCTCACTTTATTCAGGTATCTCTGCTTTATTGTCACCTCAGAGATACCTTTCTTGACTTTTCAATCTAAACATATTCCTTCTCCATGACCTTCCTACCTTGGTAAGCTCTTTTTGAAGCACACATCTAATGTTATTAGTGTGTGTGTTTATTTTTTACAATGACTGCTTTCCCTACTAGAATAAACTTCATGAGAATGTGGACTTTTTCACTTCCCTATTTCCAGCACATAGGATATTGCTTAGCCAAGTAGGCACTCTACTAAGTTCAGTGAATGAATGCATGAGTGAATGAATGAATACAAATGGACCAATGGAAAGACTGACTAAGTCTCCCTTCTCCTGAACAGTGATCCCAGAGATCCAACCAACATTTGGATTTGCCTCAGTGACTCCACTTTTCTGTCTAACACTACCTAAACTGATGCACCCAGTTTTTCCTTAAAATACTAAATCACTGCAATGTTCTACCATCCTGGAAGCCATTCTGTTTCCTCCAGGTGACTAAGCATGTCTCTGTTCTAAATAGTCATTTGTTCATTTTAAAGAGCAGCTCTCAGTAGGAAATTTTATTCCCAAGTCTGTGCAGAAGACCTCCCTGTAGCCTTATGGATTGATGACATGTTGTGGTTGAATCACATTTATGCTTAGGTTAACAGTATAGTAAGGGCTTCCCTGGTGGCTAAGACGTTAAAGAATCCACCTGCAATGCAGGAGACTTGGGTTCAGTCCCTGAGTCAAGAAGATCCCCTAGAGAAGGGCATGGCAATCCACTCCAATATTCTTGCCTGGAGAATTCCATGGACAGAGGAACCTGGCGGGCTACAGTCCATGGAGTTGCAAAGAGTCAGACACGACTGAGTGACTTAACACTTGCACTTTAACAGTATAGTAAATATGCATAATTTTTGTAGTCTCTGTCACTTAAAACTACTCCTTTGGATGTTTGTATTTAGCGCCAAGTAAAATCACCAGGCATCAATGCCTGACATTGTAGACAAATATCTGAGTGAAAGCCTCCCTAATAATGATTATAGCAATCAAAGTTCTTATGCCCAGATTAAATATATCTAGTTAGTAATTGAGTATACTCTGTGAACTACTCAGAGTGGTTTCCATTCTGCCACCCACTATCGGGAAATTCTTACTGCAGCAACAGAAATGTCCGTTTTCTTTAAAAAGGGGACCCCATATATATCCAATCTTAATACATATTCCAGAAGTACATTTATGTAAAACTTCTTAGGACTTGACCTGTGTTTCTGTCACAATTTACATACCATTTTGTACTTATTAAACTCCTGTACTGAATTCTTCTAATTTGTATTATATTTCTTAAAATTTACATTAACTTGCAATATACCTAGTCTTAATAATCAAGGTTTCTTACACAATCCTCCAGGATAGTAATGCCTCCAAGAACATTAGCAAATGATAACCTGTGCATAACTTGATAAGGGTGTTATCTGATGTGCTCCTTGAGAACACTTTATTGGTTATTGGGGGGTGGGGAGCCTTCCCTGATAGCTCAGTTGGTAAAGAATCTGCCTGCAATGCAGAAGACCCTGGTTTAATTCCTGGATCAAGAAGATCCACTGGAGAAGGGATAGGCTACTCACTCTGGTATTCTTGGGCTTCCCTTATGGCTCAACTGGTAAAGAATACACCTGCAATGCAGGAGAACTGGATTCGATCCCTAGGTTGGGAAGATTCGGAGAAGGGAAAAGCTACCCACTCCAACCTTGTGGCCTGGACAAGTCCATGGACTGTATAGTCCATGAGGTCACAAAGAGTCAGACACGACTGAGCAAGTTTCACTTTCACTTTAGGGGGGAAAAGGTCAATTTATATATTTCTGTTATTTGCAATATTTTATTCTAACCCTTTTGAAAAGTGAAATCAGTTCAGTTCAGCCGCTCAGTTGTGTCCAACTCTTTGTGACCCCATGAATCACAGCACGCCAGGCCTCCCTGTCCATCACCAACTCCTGGAGTCTACCCAAACGCATGTCCATCGAGTCGGTGATGCCATCCAGCCATCTCATCCTCTGTCATCCCCTTCTCCTCCTTCCCCCAATCCTTCCCAGCATTAGGGTTTTTTCCAATGAGTCAACTCTTCGCATGAGTTGGCCAAAGTATTGGAGTTTCAGCTTCAAACATCAGTCCTTCCAATGAACACCCAGGACTGATCTCCTTTAGGATGGACTGGTTGGATCTCCTTGCAGTCCAAGGGACTCTCAAGAATCTTCTCCAACACCACAGTTCAAAAGCATCAATTCTTTGGCGCTCAGCTTTCTTCACCATCCAACTCTCACATCCATACATGACCACTGGAAAAACCATAGCTTGACTAGACGGACCTTTGTTGGCAAAGTAATGTCTCTGCTTTCTAATATGCTATCTAGCTTGGTCATAACCTTCCTTCCAAGGAGTAAGCGTCTTTTAATTTCATGGCTGCAATCACCATCTGCAGTGATTTTGAAGTCCAAAAAAATGAAGTCTGACACTGTTTCTACTGTTTCCCCATCTATTTCCCATGAAGTGATGGGACCAGATGCCATGATCTTAGTTTTCTGAATGTTGAACTTTAAGCCAACTTTTTCACTCTCCTCTTTCACTTTCATCAAGAGGCTCTTTAGTTTTTCTTCACTTTCTGCCATAAGGGTCGTGTCATCTGCATATCTGAGGTTATTGATATTTCTCCTGGCAATCTTGATTCCAGCTTGTGTTTCTTCCAGCCCAGTGTTTCTCATTACTCTGCATATAAGTTAAATAAGCAAGCTGACAATATACAGCCTTGACATACTCCTTTTCCTATTTGGAACCAGTCTGTTGTTCCATGTCCAGTTCTAACTGTTGCTTCCTGACCTGCATACAGGTTTCTCAAGAGACAGGTCAGATGGTCTGGTATTCCCATCTCTTTCAGAATTTTCCAATTTATTGTGATACACACAGTCAAAGGCATTGGCATAGTCAATAAAGCAGAAATAGATGTTTTTCTGGAACTCGCTTGCTTTTTCGATGATCCAGTGGATGTTAGCAATTTGATCTCTGGTTCCTCTGCCTTTTCTAAAACCAGCTTGAACATCTGTAAGTTCATGGTTCACGTATTGCTGAAGCCTGGCTTGGAGAATTTTGAACATTACTTTACTAGCGTGTGAGATGAGTGCAATTGTGCAGTAGTTTGAGCATTCTTTGGCATTGCTTTTCTTTGGGATTGGAATGAAAACTGACCTTTTCCAGTCCTGTGGCCACTGCTGAGTTTTCCAGATTTGCTGGCATATTGAGTGCAGCACTTTCACAGCATCATCTTTCAGGGTTTGAAATAGCTCAACTGGAATTCCATCACCTCCACTAGCTTTGTTCATAGTGATGCTTTCTAAGGCCCATTTGACTTCACATTCCAGGATGTCTGGCTCTAGGTGAGTGATCATACCATCATGATTATCTGGGTCATGAAGATCTTTTTTGTACAGTTCTTCTGTGTATTCTTGCCACCTCTTCTTAATATCTTCTGCTTCTGTTAGGTCCATACCATTTCTGTCCTTTATCGAACCCATCTTTGCAGGAAAAGTTCCTTTGGTATCTCTAATTTTCTTGAAGAGATCTCT
Organism: Giraffa tippelskirchi; assembly: GCF_054371585.1. Taxonomy (NCBI): domain Eukaryota; kingdom Metazoa; phylum Chordata; class Mammalia; order Artiodactyla; family Giraffidae; genus Giraffa; species Giraffa tippelskirchi. The sequence continues at coordinate 108,458,299 of NC_137278.1, read as the reverse complement.
AGTCTTTCCCAATCTGTTGTTTTCCTCTATTTCTTTGCATTGATCGCTGAGGAAAGCTTTCTTATCTCTCCTTGCTATTCTTTGGAACTCTGCATTCAGATAGGAATATCTTTCCTTTTCTCCTTTGCTTTTTGCTTCTCTTCTCTTGCCAGCTATCTGTAAGGCCTCCTCGGACAGCCACTTTGCTTTTTTGCATTTCTTTCCCATGGGAATGGTCTTGATCCCTGTCTCCTGTACAATGTCATGAACCTCTGTCCATAGTTCATCAGGCATAGGATCTAGTCCCTTAAATCTGTTTGTCACTTCCACTGTATACTCATAAGGGATTTGATCTAGGTCATACCTGAATGGACTAGTGGTTTTCCCTACTTTCTTCAATTTAAGTCTGAATTTGGCAATAAGCAGTTCATGATCTGAGCCACAGTCTGCTCCCGGTCTTGTTTTTGCTGACTGTATAGAGCTTCTCCATCTTTGGCTGCAAAGAATATAATCAATCTGATTTCGGTGTTGACGGTCTGGTGATGTCCATGTGTAGAGTCTTCTCTTGTGTTGTTGGAAGAGGGTGTTTGCTATGACCAGTGCGTTCTCTTGGCAAAACTCTATTAGCCTTTGCCCTGCTTCATTCTGTACTCCAAGGCCAAATTTGCCTGTTATGCTAGGTGTTTCCTGACTTCCTACTTTTGCATTCCCGTCCCCTATAATGAAAAGGACATCTATTTTGTGTGTTAGTTCTAAAAGTTCTTGTAGTTCTTCATAGAACTGTTCAAGTTCAGCTTCTTCAGCATTACTGGTCGGGGCATAGACTTGGATTACCATGATATTGAATGGTTTGCCTTGGAAATGAACAGAGATCATTCTGTCGTTTTTGAGATTGCATCCAAGTATTGCATTTCGGACTCTTTTGTTGGCCATGATGGCTACTCCATTTCTTCTAAGGGATTCCTGCCCACAGTAGTAGATATAATTGTCATCTGAGTTAAATTCACCCATTCCAGTCCATCTTAGTTCGCTGATTCCTAGAATGTCAGTGTTCACTCTTGCCATCTCCTGTTGGACCACTTCCAATTTGCCTTGATTCATGGACCTAACGTTCCAGGTTCCTATGCAATATTGCTCTTTACAGCGTCTGACTTTGCTTCTATCACCAGTCTCATCCACAGCTGGGTATTGTTTTTGCTTTGGCTCCATCCATCCCATCTTTCTTTCTGGAGTTATTTCTCCACTGATCTCCATTTGCATATTGGGCACCTATCGAGCTGGGGAGTTCATCTTTCAGTGTCCTATCCTTTTGCCTTTTCATACTGTTCATGGGTTTCTCAAGGCAAGAATACTGAAGTGGTTTGCCATGCCCTTCTCCAGTGGACCACATTCTGTCAGACTTCTCCACCATGACCCATCCGTCTTGGGTGGCCCCACACGGCATGGCTTAGTTTCACTGAGATAGACAAGGCTGTGGTCTGTGTGATCGGCCCTCCTGTGCCCACACAGCCACCGCTCCTTGAATGTGGAGTAACTCCGAGAGGAGTTACTCCACATTCAAGGTAAGGAGGGGCCGCCGTGAGTAGATACCCTTGTCCAAGGTAAGGAGCAGCGGCTGCGCTTTGCTGGAGCAGCCGTGAAGAGATACCCCACGTCCAAGGTAAGAGAAACCCAAGTAAGACAGTAGGTGTTGAAAGAGGCCATCAGAGTGCAGACACACTGAAACTATAATCACAGAAAACCAGCCAATCTGATCACACGGACCACAGCCTTGTCTATCTCAATGAAACTAAGCCATGCCGTGTGGGGCCACCCAAGATGGACGGGTCATGGTGGAGAGGTCTGACAGAATGTGGTCCACTGGAGAAGGGCATAGATGTGTGTGTACCTTTTAAAATTTTTGTCCAGGAATATGCTGAGGGGTGGGATTGCTGTATCATATAGAAGCTCTTTTTTTTTTGTTTTCTGAGAAATCTCCATACTATCTTCCATAGTGGCTGCACCAACTTACATTTCCCACCAACAGTGTAGGAAGGTTCCCTTTTCTCCACATCCTCTGCAACATTTGTTATTTGTAGACGTTTTAATGATGGCCATTCTGACCAATGTGAGGTAATAGTTTTGATTGTAGTTTTGATTTGCATTTCTCTGATAATTAACAATGTTGAACAAATTTTCATGTGCCTGTTGGCCACCTGCATACGTACTACATTTAGTGATTTGTTTTCTTTTCCTCTTGTGTTCATCTCCCATTCTCTTCCCACTTTCTTTCACTTTGTCCTTTAGATGATTCTGCCTAAACCAGGTAATCCTAGGAATCACCTACCAGGCATATTTTTCATTATGCTGCTTATAAAATCAAATACAAATGCATTCATATTCATTTATGAATATGTGAGTTGTTTTTTACCTTGGCTGAGATTTTTCCTAGCTTCTTGTCTCACTCACTGCCCCTCCAGGGAGGTGAACGGACTTGCCAGATTGGTGAACTTGGGTGGAGGAACTGCGGGTGCCTGCTGAGCATTCCCTTTCTTTCCCTTGGTTAAGAGAAAGGAAGCAGGGTCAGCATCACCTCCACAGGCCCTCAGCAGGAATCAGCACTATTGGGAACAATGCCTGGGTCCATGTGTCTGTTCAGAGGTGGAGCACTCACCTGCCTGCTCCGTTTAGCATTTTAGGCCCTCGGGTCCAGTATGAGCATCAGAGGGAGTTACTCTGGTGTTTCTGTCTCCTTCAGCCTGACTCCCATGTATGCATCCCAGTGGAGGGGAGGGATTCACTCAGTCTCCTAAAACCCATTCCCTGCCGCAGACATTGCCAGTGTTTTGTTGCCAATGTTGGATGAAGTAGCAGCAAAGACCAATTGAAATTACTTGGTATCCTTACCATGACCTCCGGTGTGCAAGGGCTTGCATGCTCACTGGCTGAATGCTCTCCCCAGGCTCTACTCATCCCACCATTCATGAAGAAGGCCCACAAAGAGAAATGGAAAGGCCAGTGGCTCCACCTCACAGACAGCTAAGCTGTCGTTGGGAAGAAGGTGTGTGAACTTGTCAGGAGACTGAGGTTTTGGTAATCAGGTCTAAAAGCAATCACCAGAATCAGTTAATTTATCCAAAGAGACCCAACTTGCTGTTACTTGACATTATTAGATTTTTTTCTATTTCCAGGATGAACTAAGACTCTGAAAAAACAAAATTATTTGGAGAACCAAAGTGTTGCATGTTCTTTGCCACTGAATAGAGATTCTTCCATTGGACCTACTCCACAGACATGAAGTTGGAATCGTCACTCCAAATCTTTGTTGTGACGTGACAAGTACCAAGGAGCATACACTCGCAAGACAAGAAGTTGAGAGAGAGAGCTCTCCAGTTCACAATTCCATAGCTTGCTGGGACCTAGCAATATTCCTGCTTTGGGGTGCCAGGAGACTCCTCTGCTTTTAAGCACAAAGAGTCTAATATTCCTGAGGAGGGAACTAATGATAATGCTTAGTGGAGTGACTAGATGAAAGGACCATTTTATTAGTTTGACTAGGAAAATAGAAGGAACAGAAGAAGAAGGGAAACTGAATCATTACAGAGTGCTAGGATGAATGTATAAAGTTTTATCAGCTTAGACTGAACACCATGCATGTAAATAGCTTACAATGGCTAATCAAGTTTGTGTTGTTAAGACTGGTGCATTTTTTGTCCTGTTGAAGAAATCTTTGCCGACTCCAAGATTTTGGCCTTTGGAATGGTGACTAAGAAACCTCTGAGAAATACTGCTTTTCAGTAATTCCTTCATAAATACTAAATATTTGGATATATACAAATACATTAAAGATGTATATAAATAATATTGAACATATAAATATATTGAATGTATTTTAAAATTGAGCAATCTATTCACACTCTGTAAACTATTTTATCTTATTTTTGTTTTATATATTTATTTAGTCTGGGCTGAGTCTTCCTTGCTGTGCACAGGCTTTCTCTTGTTCCTGCAAGTGGAGGCTACTCTCTAGTTGCAGTTTATGGACTTCTCATTGCTGTGGCTTCTCTTGTTGTGAAGCACAGGCTCTAGGCGCATGAGCTTTAGTAGTTGTGGCTCAAGGGCTTAGTTGCCCTGTGTCACGTGGAATCTTCCCAGACCAGGGATCAGACCCATGTGGATTCTTAACCACTGGACCACCAGGGAAGTCCTGAAAACTATTTTATTTTACCATAATAATGAGCTAAAGAAAAAAGTTACTTTCAAGTTACCTCTTTTCTGATTTATAACAAACTTGCTTCAATCTATCCCCGTGAAATATCTTCACAGAAATTCTTTAAATGGAAGAGTACACTTCATTAGAATTGCTTTTTTACTCTTTCAGAAATTCTTCAAGTCAGCAGCTTCTTTGGAAACCCAGAAAGCAACCTCCTGAAACTGTAACATGAACCAGTCTGCAAAGGTGTTATACTCGCACAGTCAGTCGACTTTGTATTTGCCACGCTGAGCATCTTTAGGAGGCAGCATGGCATGGCACAGAGATCAAGGGCTTTAGAGTCCCACCACCTGTGTTGGGATCCTAGATCTGCCACTTACTAGTTACATGACCTTAAACAAACTTCTTAAACTTGCTGTACTTTACTTCTGTCTTCAGATCTTTCAGTTATCTATTGTTGTGTAGCAACAATATTATCCTCAAACTCAGTAACTCAAAACAGCAAACATTTATTCTCTCACACAGTTTCTTTGGATCAGGTATTTAGAAGTGGTTAGCTGGGTGGTTCTGGCTCAGGGTCTTTCATGAGGTTGCCATGAAGATGTTGGCCAGGGCTATAGGCATCTGAAGACTTGCTCCACTCACTGACGTGGCTGTTGGGAGGAGCCTCAGTTCCTTACTGTGTGGACCTCTCCATGGGGCTGCTAATGTGTCTGAATGACATGGCAGCTGGCTTCCCCCAGAGGGAGTGTCCCCAGAAAGAACAGGGTGGAAGTGCAGTGCCTTTTATGATACTGTCACTTCTGCTGCATTCTGTCCATTTTAAGTAAGCCACTGAGTCAGCTTATGTTTGGTGGGAAGGGAATTAGGCTCCATCCTTTGAAGGGAGGAAAGTCAAGGAACTTTTTATTTTAGATCATCACATAGTAAAACAAAAGTGCTAATATTGATCTTAATGCACTCTTGAAAGAATCAAAAGTGAACATCTAGAACAGTGCTGGTTTCAAACTGTATATTCATTTACTTAGTCTTAACTGAGTATTTACTACTATGCTAAACCCTCAGCATATGATCCTGAGCAAAACCCAGTCCCTGCCCTCACGAACTCACAGTTCAATGTGAAGATAAATGTTAATCAAATAAAACATAAATATAAAATCACTGCTTCACATGTGCACAATGCAATGTAGAGGGCTGGAACTAGATAGGAAAGACTTCTCTGAAGAAATACTATTGAAGCTGAGATCTCAAGGATGAGTAGGAGTTGACTGGGTAAAGAAGAAAGAGAAGAGGGTTCTAGGTAAAGGGAATGATGGGGGTAAGATTAGCAGCTGGAAGCATGGAGAGGGCCAGACTCTGGAGGAGGCAGTGTGGCTGGTGCAGGGGAAGTACAGTGTGGCAAGCAGCCAGCCTCTATTCTGCTTATCTGTGTCTGAAAAAAGAGGGGAGAAAAACATTTTATATACTTTTATGAGATTGATATACGTTTTATATCAGAAAGACTAGAGATCTCTTCAAGAAAATTAGAGATACCAAGGGAACATTTCATGCAAATTTGGGCTCAATAGAGGGCAGAAATGGTATGGACCTAATAGAAGCAGAAGATATTAAGAAGAGATGGCAAGAATACACAGAAGAACTATACAAAAAAGATCTTGTTTAGTTAACCCAGATAACCATGATGGTGGGATCACTCACCTGGAGCCAGACATTCTGGAATGTGAAGTCAAGTGGGCCTTAGGAAGCATCGCTACGAACAAAGCTAGTGGAGGTGATGGAATTCCAGTTGAGCTATTTCAAATCCTCAAAGGTGATGCTGTGAAAGTGTTGCACTCGATATGCCAGAAAATTTGGAAAAGTCAGCAGTGGCCACAGGACTGGAAAAGGTCAGTTTTCATTCCCATCCCAAAGAAAGGCAATGCCAAAGAATGTTCAGACTACCACACAATTGCTCTCATCTCACATACTAGTAAAGTAATGCTCAAAATTCTCCAAGCCAGGCTTCAACAGTATGTGAGCTATGAACTTCCAGATGTTCAAGCTGGTTTTAGAAAAGGCAGAGGAACCAGAGATCAAATTGCCAACATCTGTTAGATCATCAAAAAAAGCAAGGGAGTTCCAGAAAAATATCTACTTCTGCTTTATTGACTATGCCAAAGCCTTTGACTATGTGCTGCTGCTGCTGCTAAGTCGCTTCAGTCACGTCCGACTCTGTGCGACCCCATAGACGGCAGCCCACCAGGCTCTGCCATCCCTGGGATTCTCCAGGCAAGAACACTGGAGTGGGTTGCCATTTCCTTCTCCAATGCAGGAAAGTGGAAAGTGAAAGTGAAGTCACTCAGTCGTGTCCGACTCTTCGCGACCCCATGGACTGCAGTGGGTTGCCCATTGCCTTCTCCGTTTGACTATGTGGATTACAATAAACTGTGGAAAATTCTGAAAGAGATGAGAGTACCAGACCACCTTATCTGCCTCCTGAGAAAGTGTATGCAGGTCAAGAAGCAACAGTTAAAAATGGACGTGGAACAACAGACTGATTCCAAATTGTGATAGGAGTATGTCAAGGCTGTATACTGTCACCTTGTTTATTTAACTTACATCAGTGTACATCATGCAAAATGCCAGGCTGGATGAAGCACAAGCTGGAATCACGATTGCCGGGAGAAATATCTGTAACCTCAGATACTCAGATGACACCACCCTTATGGCCGAAAGAGAAGAGGAACTAAAGAGCCTCTTGATGAAAGTGAAAGAGGAGGGTAAAAAGGCTGCTTTAAAACTCAACATTCAAAAAACTAAGATCATGGCATCTGGTCCCATCATTTCATGACAAATAGATGGGGAAACAGTGGAAAAAGTGACAGGATTTATTTTCTTGGGCTCCAAAATCACTGCAGATGGTGACTGTAGCCATGAAATTAAAAGACGCTTACTCTTGGAAGAAAAGTTTTGACCAACCTAGACAGCATATTAAAAAGCAGAGACATTAATTTGCCAACAAAGGTCCGTCTAGTCAAAGCTTCGGTTTTTCAGGTAGTCATATATGGATGTGAAAGCTAGACCATAAAGAAAGCTGAGCACCAAAGAATTGATGCTTTTGAACTGTGGTGTTGGAGAAGACTCTTGAGAGTCCCTTGGGCTGCAAGAAGATCCAACCAGTCCATCCTAAAGGGGATCAGTCCTGGGTGTTCATTGGAAGGACTGATGCTGAAGCTGAAGCTCCAATACTTTAGCCACCTGATGCGAAGAACTGACTCATTTGAAAAGACCCCGATGCTGGGAAAGATTGAAGGCAGGAGGAGAAGGGGACGACAGAAGATGAGATGGTTAGATGGCATCACCAACACAATGGACATGAGTTTGAGCAAGCTCCAGGAGTGGGTGATGGACAGGGAAGCCTGGCATGCTGCAGTCCATGGGGTCACAAAGAGTCAGATGCGACTGAGTGACTGAACTGAATTGATGTATTTTATATACTTTTATGAGATGCTTGCTCCTTGGAAGAAAAGTAATGATAAACCTAGAAAGTAAAGTGAAAGTCGCTCAGTGTGTCCAACTCTGCAACCCCATGGACTATACAGTCCATGGAATTCTCTAGGCTAGAATCCTGGAGTGTGTAGCCTTTTCCTACTCCAGGGGATATTCCCAACCCAGGGATCGAACCTAGGTCTCCCACATTGCAGGTGGATTCTTTACTAGCTGAGCCACATGGGAAGCCCAAGAACACTTGAGTGGGTAGCCTATCCCTTCTCTAGAGGATCTTCCCAACCCAGGAATTGAACTGGGGTCTCCTGCATTGCAGGCAAATTCTTTACCAACTGAGCTATCAGGGAAGCCCGTAAACCTAGACAGCATAAAAAGCAGTGACATTACTTCACCGACAAATGTAAGTATAATCAAAACTATGGTTTTTCCAGTAGTCATGTACGGATGTGAGAGCTGGACAATGAAAAAGGCTGAGTGTCAAAGAATTGATGCCTTCGAACTGTGGTGCTAGAGGACTCTAGAGAGTTCCTTGCACTGCAAAGAGTTCAAACCAATCAATGCAAAAGGAAATCAATCCGAAATATTCATTAGAAGGACTGATGCTAAAGCTGAAGCTCCAGTATTTGGCCACCTGGTGTGAAGAGCCGACTCAGTGGAAAAGACCCTGATGATGGAAAAGACTGAAGGCAGGAGGAGAAGGGGATGACAAAGGATGAGTTGGTTGGATGGCATCACTGACTCAATGGACATGAGTTTGAGCAAGCTCCAGGAGATGGTGACCAGGAGGTGGAGTTAGGTGTAGGAGCTGAGTACAAAGAGGCATGAGGGGACATTGGGGATGATGGGATGTTCTGTATGTTGATTGTGGTGCTGGTTACATGGCTATACACGTTTGTTGGACCTCAGAACTGTAGACTAAAGAGGGTAAAGTTTATGTAAATTTACATATGGTTTATTGTAAATACAATAATATTATAGTAAATTTATAGTTTACTATATGTAAACTATATTGTACCTTCGTAACCCGGGTTTTAAAAAATATGTTTTTCTGGAAGCACTTTTATTGAAGGGTACCATGACATTCTGGATTTTCCTATAATATAGGTTTTGGATTTCTTCCAAGCAGTATTAATTCCTGCAATATCTAGAGAAGACTGTCATAATGAAGTTTAACCTACTGAGTGGTGCTGTAGCTAAAATCCTGCAGTCAGTGTGAGTGAGGGGTGTGTGTGTGTGTGTGTACGTGTGTTGGTGGATGGAGACTGAACACATATCAAAGTAAACTAAATATAGTGCACTTACACTTTTGGCATTAAAAGTAACATGTTTTCATAAGTGTGTAAAGTGTGAAGTAAGAAGAATTTCAGAGGTAATAAATCAAGTTACTTGAATGTAAATGCTGATGTTTTTGTTTGCTCTAATTTTATTCTGAAAAAAATGTTGCTGTATGAATAGAATTCTAAGATCAATAATGATACTTAACAGTGGAATTTAGGAGACTATTATTTTGTTACAAAACCAATAACAGATATGAAGCAAAGCAGGTTTTCCTGGCTCAGAAGCTGAAATAGTACCCATAGTATTTTACTTAATGCAAGACACTGAGGCCATTATGAAATTAAAAGTTTGATAATAACACTGTGTTCATTGCAGCACTGGACTTCACTTTCAACAGCTAAGCCCTTGAGATTTCCCATGTAAAATATTTTTAATGAAAATGAAATGAGTAGTACTCCACTGTATAAATAGATCACAATTGATTTATTCATTGAAATGCAGTGGAAGGAACAGCCTACAACATGCACACAGCACTGGGAGTGAATCACAAACAAAAGAAGCCAGCTACCAAAATGCACCTGGTATGATTCCTTACATATAAAGTGCAAAACCTGGAAAAATCAGTCAAGGCTGTTACAAGTCAATACAGCAGTCCCCTTGGAGAGGACTTGTGGGAACAGCTGATAGAGAGCATGATGTGGATGTCTTGGGATGGATTACATTCTTTTCTTCCTTTCTTTTTTAATTGAAGTATAGTTGACTTACAGTGTTATGTTACTTAATTACTACTGTACAACAAAGTGATTCAGTTATATATATATATTCTATTTTAATATTCTTTTCCATTATGGTTTATCATAGGATATTGAATATAGTTCTGTGTGCTATAAGTAGGACCTAGTTTATCCATTCTATATATAAAAGATCATATCTGCTAACCCAGCCTCCCACGCCATCTCTCCCCTAGCCCCTACCCTTGGCAGCCACTAGTCTGTTCTCTATGTCCATGATTCTGTTTCTATTTTGTAGATAAGTTCATTTTTGTCATATTTTAGATTCCACATTTAAGTGATCTGGATCATAGATATAAATGAATAGTTGAACCTGCTAATTTTTTAGGGTAGGGTATTGATTATCCCAACAAAACTTTTTAAAATCATGTAACAATATTCGATGATAGTTACTCATAAGCTGCTTCTTGTTTTGAAAATGTTAGGTAGTTATGGGCCTCCAAGGTGGCCCAGAGTTAAAGCATCTACCTGCATGAGTTCGACCTCTGAATCAGGAAGATCTCCTGGAGAAGGAAATGCAACCCACTCCAGTATTCTTGCCCGGAGAATCCCATGGGCAGAGGAGCCTGTCAGGCTACAGTCAACAGGGTCATAGAGTTGGGCATGACTTAGTAACTAAACAACAACAACAAATATCCTGTTTCTTGATCTGAGAGCTGATTGTACAGGTTTTCAACGTGATAGTCACTGAGCAATACATTTATTATATATGCATTTTTATACACTATGCTTTCAATAAAAATGTTTTTAAATGAAAAAGAAATATATGGAACAGCTATAAGAGAATGTGTGTGTACTCAGACACTTCAGTCATGTCTGACTCTTTGTGTCCCCATGGACTGTAGCCCGCCAAGCTCCTCTGTCCTTGGGATTCTCCAAGCAGGAATACTGGAGTGGGTTGCCATTTCCTCCTCCAGGGTATTTTCCTGACCCAGGAATCGAACCCATGTCTCCTGTGCCTCCTGCGTTGCAGGCGGGTTCTTTACCTGTTGAGCCATTGAGGAAGCCCAGCTATAGGAAATGTGTGTCCTAAAATAGAAAACTAGAACATTAGACCAGGCTACCACACATGTGGGGCTTCCCTCATAGCTCAGTCGGTAAAGAATCTGCCTGCAATGCAGGAGACCTGAGTTCGATTCCTGGGTCAGGAAGAGCCCCTGGAGAAGGAAATGGCAATCCACTCCAGTATTCTTGCCTGGAAAATCCCATGGACAGAAGAGCCTGGTGGGATACAGTCCATGGAGTCGCAAGAGTCGGACACATCTTAGAGACTGAACCACCACCACCACCACCACCACCACACATGTGACCACAGAGCCATCCTCCTGTCTGAGAAGACCCGCTCCCCCACCGTCTTTGAGCAGGTGGCTTCAAGAGGCAATGTTTAGGTAGGAGTTAAGGAGCACAGGAACACCAACTCAAGTGTAAAAATCAGTGAGGTGTCACTCATAGCCCAGTCACTCTCATGTTCTCATTACAGATTGAGGATTTTACATAATAAATCCAGTTAAAACTTTTAAATGATCCAGACAATAAGGTGTTAAAATATTTGGTCATAGCATTTCTGTAGGACTGAGAAGTTGGAAAATCTGTTTCATGATTTCACTATTTATAATATATTTATCAACAATTTTATTTAAGTCCCTTTTCCAGAACTTGTAAGGAATAAAAAGATACATGAGACATAGTCCTTGACTTCAATAAGCTATTGATTTAATATGGAGGTTACCCAGTCATGAAAAGATTAACCAAAAATACACAGGGGTATACTGTATAAGGGTTGAATTGGGGAAGCATTGATTAAATGCAGCTATTGGCATGTGAGGTAAATGTACTGTGTTCAGTGAAGGACAGAAAAAGCTTATTAAAGGAGACAGACGTTGAGTAGAAATTTTAAGGAAGGAATTTAAAGGAATAAAGTAGACCTGGAAATGTGAGGAGAAATCTCAGGAGAGAGATTAACACTGTAAACAAAGTTTCCAAAGAATCAGTACACAAAGTCGTTTTAATGCAGACTGTCTTGTGGCTCACCAGTGTTAAAGGTCATTCAAATTTTTGCTGGAATCTTTCAAAGACTGTCCACAGAGAGTCATCCAGTTAGTAATCCTTAGCATCTCTTTTTAAAATATCCCTTTCTTCATTCCTTGAGGTCTAAAACCTGTCATATATTTCAGGTGTAACTAGACTAGGGGTTGGCAGACTTTCTATAAAGAGCCAGATAGTCTTCGTCACAACTACTCAACTCTTCAGTTGTTGCATAAAAGCAGCCATGGCTAATGTGTAAATGATGGATGTGGCTGTGTTCTAATAAAATTGTGTTATAGTAACAGATGGCAGGCTGGGTTTGGCCCATAGGTCTACCTTGCACACACTTGAACAAGACATCTGATACCTCACAAAGATGACTCCTTCTCACAAACTATGAACTTTTATTTTTCTCCCTCCCTCTATCCTTTTTTCCTTTTCTCCACAGTTATATTTTATTCCTTATGACACCAGGTCCTATTCTGTAATGAGAGCCCTAGAACAATGGGTAGAGAAAGATCAGGAATCCTGGGGAACTGTGGATAGTTTCTAACCAGGGAAAATGAGTCAATCCAAGTGATATTTTAAGGAAATTAATCTGGCAGCACTGTGTAGGATGGATTGTCATAGATATAAAAGACAGCATAGAGACCAAATAGGAGATTATTGCAAAGAATGTATACAGTAGATGTGGAGCCTAAACTAGAACATAAGCTAGGAATGGAAAAAATAGATGGGTGTGGGACAAAGTGGGATTCAAAGATTAATTGGAGGGACTTCCCTGGCTATTCAGTGGTTAAGGCTCTGCACTTCCAATGTGAGGGGCTTGGCTTTGATCCCTGGTTGGGGAACTAAGATATCCTTTGCTGTGTGGTAAGGACACACACACACAAAAAGTTCCTGGAATTGGGACTTCCCTGGCAGTCCAGTGGTTAAGGCCCTGCACATCTACTGCAAGGGGCACAGTTTCCATTCCTGGTTGGGAAACTAAAATTCCACATGCCCCGCGGCATGGTAAAAAAAACAAAAACACTGATTAACTGAAATTGACAACAGATTAGATGCAGAAGTTTGCGAAGATAGGTAAGAATTACTAAGATCAAGAGGCTGGTTAAGTAGGAAAATATTTGCCTGATTTTTGTCTATGTTTTAAAATTGTCCTTCTCCTTGTCCCATAAATATCAGTATTCCTCAAGTTTCCTTTCCTTCTGTTCTTGTCCCTTCCTCTCCTACCTCATAAAATTTTCCCGAGTGACCTGATTCAGATTTGTATTGTTAATCAAGACGTCTCAGCTGATGATTTCCAAATCTGTTATCTGTAGCCAGATGTCTTTGGTGAGATACAGACTACCCCCCAGGTGATGTTTCCAGGAGGACTCATGGACCCTCATCTCAGGTTCCAATTGAGATTGGTTTTACCCTACTTTCTAGCCAGTAAATTAGCTTTATTGCTGTTTCATGGATACAGGCGAAAGAAGTAAGGCCTTTGGTTGAGACAGAAGTTCTTCCTCTTCACAGCACAGCAAGCAGCATCAGCATCAATGTGTGGACACCAGTTACTCTTGACACTCCGAGCCCCACAGGGTGAGACGGAGGGCCGGATGGAGGCACCATGTCCATACAGTGGATTGCACCTTGGGAAGGGGACACCGAGCCTGAGGAACCTGCTGTTTTATTGCCAGCGGCGAGCAAGCCTCCTCTTTGTCCTGGAAACAGTCCCTCAAGGTTACTCAGAGCAAAAACACGCCTGAAAAATGACCCAGGTGAAAAGCAGACTTGCATTCTTGGCATATTTTGCAAAATGTGTAGGAGTGGATGAGACCCCGTGGAAGATTGTTCCAACAGTCTGAATGACCAAAACTGGATTTACCAACTTCCTTAAGACCTGCTCTTCTGTTTTCAGTCTAGGTGAAGGACACCATCTTCTCTGCCAGTCACCCAAAGCAAAAACTGATGGTTGTCTCAGGCTTCACCCTGTTGCTTAGTCTCCTCGCGTCAATTAACCACTGAATTAGTTTCTTATGGCTGCTGCAACAAATTAACATAAACAACAGAAATTCATTCTCTCAATTTTTGGAGATCAGAAGTGTGAAATCAAGGTATTGGCAGGCTTGTGCTCCCTCTGAAAACTCTAGGGGAGAATCTGTCCTCAGCCTCTTCCAGCTTCTGGTGGCTCCAGGAATTGCCTGGTTTGTGGTCACATCAATCTCTGAATCGGTCAGAGGTTGCCTCTGACCCATATTGCCTCCGCTTCCTCCTCATCTATCTGTCAAATATTCTTCTGCCTCACTCATTCGAGAAAACCTGTCATTGGATTTAAAACCCATCTGGATAACCCACTGTATAATCATAAGGGATTTGATTGAAGTCATACCAGAATGGCCTAGTGGCTTTCCCTACTTTCTTCAATTTAAGCCAGAGTTTTGCAATAATGAGCTCATGATCTGAGCCACAGTCAGATCCAGGACTCATTTTTGCTGACTGTATAGAGCTTCTCCATTTTCAGCTGCAAAGAATATAATCAATCTGATTTCAGTATTGACCATTTGGTGATGTCCATGTATAGAGATGTCTCTTGCATTGTTGGAAAAGGGTGTTTGCTATGACCATGGTGTTCTCTTGACAAAACTCTGTTAGCCTTTGCCCTGCTTCATTCTGTACTCCAAGGCCAAACTTGCCTTTTACTCCAGGCATCATTTTTTAAAATTTGTTTACTTTTAATTGGAGGACAATTGCTTTACAATATTGTGTTGGTCTGCCAGATATCAACATGAATCAGCCATAGGTATACCTATGTCCCTTCTTCTTGAAACTCCCTTCCACCTCCCTCCCCATCCCACTCTTCTAGGTTGTTTCAGAGCCCTGGTTGGGGTTCTCTGAGTCATACAGCAAATTCCCTTTGGCTATCTACCTTACATATGGTAATGTAAATTTCCATGTTACTCTCTCCATACACCCCACCCTTTCCCCCTACTCCATCCGCCATGCCCAAAAGTCTATTCTCTATGTCTGTGTCTCCATTGCTACCCTGCAAATAGATTCATCAGTACTGTCTTTCTAGATTCTATATATATGCATTAATATACGATATTAGTTTTTCTCTTTCTGGCTTACTTCACTCTGTTTAATAGGTTCTAAGTTCATCCACCTCATTAGAACTGACACAAAGGTGTTCCTTTTTATGGCTGAGTAATATTCTATTGTATGTATGTATTGTATGTATGTACCAGAGGTTCTTTATCCATTCATCTGTCAATGGACATCTAGGTTGTTTTCAAGTCCTAGCTATTGTAAATAGTGCTGCAGTGAACATTGGGGTACATGCGTCTTTTTCTATTTTGGTTTCCTCAGGGTATATGCCTAGTCATGGGATTGCAGGGTCATATGGTGATTTTATTCCTAATTTTTTAAGGAATCTCTATACTGTCTTCCATAGTGACTGTATCAATTTATATTCCGACCTACAGTGCAAGAGGGTTCCCTTTTAGCCACACCCTCTCCAGCATTTATTGTTTGTGGATTTTTTGATGATGGCCATCCTTACCAGTGTGAGGTGATATCTCCTAGTTTTGATTTGCATTTCTCTAATAATGAGCAATCTTGAGCATCTTTTCATGCGCTTATTAGCCATCTGTATGTCTTCTTTGGAGAAATGTCTGTTTAGGTCTTTTTCCCACTTTTTGATTGGGTTGTTTTTCTGGTATTGAGTTGTATCAGCTGCTTGTATATTTTGGAAATTAATCCTTTGTCAGTTGTTTCATTTGCTATTGTTTTCTCCCATTCTGAGGGTTGTCTTTTCACTTTGTTTACAGTTTCCTTGGCTGTGCAAAAGTTTTTAAGTTTAATTAGGTCCCACTTGTTCATTTTTGTTTTTATTTCCATTACTCTAGGAGGTGGGTCATAGAGGATCTTGCTGTGATTCATGTCATTGAGTGTTCCGCCTATGTTTTTCTCTAAGAGTTTTATAGTTTCTGATCTTAACATTTAGATCTTTAATCCATTTTGGGTTTATCTTTGTGTATGCTGTTAGGAAGTGTTCTAATTTCATTCTTTTTCATGTAGCTGTCCAGTTTTCCTAGCAGCACTTATTGAAGAGACTATATTTGCCCATGGTATATTCTTGCCTCCTCTGTCAAAAATAAGGTACCCATAAGTGCATGGGTTTATCTCTGGGCTTTCTATCTTGTTTCATTGATCTGTACTTCTGTTTTTGTGCCAGTACTATACTGTCTTGGTGACTGTAACTTTGTAGTATAGTCTGAAGTCAAGAAGGTTGATTCCTCCAGCTCCATTCTTCTTTCCCAAGATTGCTTTGGTTATTCAGGATCTTTTGTATTTCCATATGAATTGTGAGATTATTTTATTCTAGTTCTGTGAAAAATGCCATTGATAATTTGATAGGGATCACATTGAATCTATAGATTACATTTGATAGTATAGTCATTTTCAAAATATTGATTCTTCCTGCCTGGGAACATGGAGTATCTCTCCATCTGTTTATGTCATCTTTGATTTCTTTCATCAGTGTCTTATAGTTTTCTGTCATGTATTTCTTAACTTCCAACTTATGCATTCCAATCCCCTCTGATGAAAAGGACATCTTTTTTTTTTTTGATGTTAGTTCTAGAAGATCTTCTAGGTCTTCACAGAACCATTCAATTTCAGCTTCTTTGGCATCAGTGGTTGGGGCATGGACTTGGATTACTGTGATGTTGAATGATTTGTCCTGTAAATGAACTGAGATCATTCTGTCATTTTTGAGATTGTACCCAAGTACTGCATTTCAGACTCTTATTGACTATAAAAGCTACTCCATTTCTTCTAAGGGATTCTTGCCCACAGCAGTATATAGTGGTCATCACCACATCCAATTACCCGATTCATGCACCTAACATTCAGGTTCCTATGCAATATTGTTCTTTACAGCATCAGACTTCACTTTCACCACCAGACATATCAGCAACTGAGCATTGTTGCCACTTTGGCCAAACTGCTTCATTCTTTTTTTTTTTTTTTTCTTTTTTCTATTTTTTTCCTTAAAAATTTATTTCAGATTTAGAAAATATATGTCGTTATCAAATGAAAGTAAGTAATATCATTTCTGTATTAGACTATTTTTCAAACAGTAAGATAACTAATTTTTTTTTTAATTACTTTACAATATTGTAATAGTTTTTGCCATACATTGACATGAATCAGCCATGGGTTTACATGTGTTCCCCTTCCTGGACCCCCCACCCACCTCCCTCCCCATCCCATCCCTCTGGGTCATCCCATTGCCCCGGCCCTGAGCCCTTGTCTCATGCATCGAACATGGAATGGTGTTCTGTTTCACATATGATAATATACATGTTTCAATGCTATTCTCCCAGAACGTCCCACCCTCACCTTCTCCCTCAGAGTCCATAAAATTGTTCTATGCATCTGTGTCTCTTATTCTGTCTCGCATATAGGGTTATCGTTACCATCTTTCAAATTCCATATATATGCATTAGTATACTGTATTGTTGTTTTTCTTTCTGGCTTACTTCACTCTGTATAATGGGCTCCAGTTTCATCCATCTCAGTAGAACCGATTCAAATGTATTTTTTTTTAATGTCTGAGTAATATTCCATTCAAACTGCTTCATTCTTTCTAGAGCTATTAGTAATTGCCCTCTGCTCTTTCCAAGTACCATATTGGACACCTCCTGACTGGGGGGCCCATCTTCTGATGTCATATCTTTTTGCCTTTTCATACTGCACATGGGGTTCTCATGGCAAGAATACTGGAGTAGGTTGCCATTCACTCCTCCAGTGGACTATGTTTTGTCAGGATGCTTTACTATGACCCGTCTGTCTTGGGTGGCCCTGCATGGCATGGCTTATAGTTTCAGTGAATCATATAAGCTCCTGTCTTGCATGACAAGACTATGATCCATGAAGGGGATTTGACCTAAATTTGACCCTTATGATTATACAATGGAGGTGATGAATAGATTCAAGGGATTAGACCTGGTAGACAGAGTGCCTGAGAACTATGAACAGAGGTTTGTAACATTGTACAGGAGTCAGTGACCAAACCGTCTCAAAGAGGAAGAAATGCAAGAAGGCAAGTGATTGTCTAAGAAAGCCTTACAAGTAGCTGAGGAAAGAAGAGAAGTGAAAGGCAAAGGAAAAAGGGAAAGATATACCCTGCTGAATGCAGAGTTCCAAAGAATAGCAAGGAGAGATAAGAAGGCCTTCTTCAATGAACAATGCAAAGAAATGGAGAAAAACAATAGAATGGGAAAGACTAGAAATCTCTTCAGGGAAATTGAAGATATCAAGGGAATGTTTCATGCAAGGACAGGCTTGATAAAGGACAGAAATGGTGAGAACCTAACAGGAGCAGAAGAGATTAAGAAGAGGTGACAAGAATACACAGGAACTAAACAAAAAATATCTTCACGACCCAGATAACCATGATGGTGGGATCACTCACCTAGAGCTAGACATCCTGGAGTGTGAAGTCAAGTGGGAAGCATTACTACGTACAAAGCTAGTGGAGGTCATGGAATTCCAGCTGAGCTGTTTCAAATCCTAAAAGATAATGCTGCTAAAGTGCTGCACTCAGTATGTCACCAAATTTGGAAAACTCAGCAGTGGCCACAGGACTCTAAAAGATCAGTTTTCATTACAATCCCAAAGAAAGGCAATGCCAAAGAATGCTCAAACTACTGCACAATTGCACTCATCTAACATGCTAGCAAGGTAATGCTCAAAATCCTTCAAGCTAGGCTTCAACAGTACGTGAACTGAGAACTTTAGATGTACAAGCTGGGTTTAGAAAAGGCAGAGGAAGCAGATATCAGATTGCCAATATTCGTTGGATCATGGAGAAAGCAACGGAGTTTCAGAAAAACATCTGCTTCGGTTAAGTAGAAAAGTAAAGTAGTAAAGCCTTTGACTATGTGGATCACAACAAACTGTGGATCATTCTTAAAGAGATGGGAATACCAGACTACCTTACCTGTCTCCTGAGAAATCTGTATGCAAGACGAGAAGCAACAGTTAGAACTGGACATAGAACAATGTACTGGTTCAACATTGGGAAAGAAGTATGATAAGGCTGTATATTGTCACCCTGAATATTTAACTTCTAGGCAGAGTAATGAGAAATGCCATGAGAAATGCCAGGCTGAATGAAGCACAAGCTTAAATCAAGATTGCCGTGAGAAATATCAACAACATCAGATATGCATATGATACCACTCTAATGGCAAAATATGAAGAGGAACTAAAGAGCCTCTTGATGAGGGTGAAAGAGGAGAGTGAAAAAGCTGATTTGAAATTCAACATTCAAAAAACTAATATCATGGCATCCGATACCATCACTTTATGGCAAACAGAAGGGGAAAAAAGGGAAACATTGATGATTTTATATGCTTGGGCTCCAAAATGACTGCAATTGATGACTGCAGTTCGGTTCAGTTCAATCGCTCAATCACATCCAACAATTTGCGACCCCATGGATTGCAGTACGCCAGGCCTCCCTGTCCATCACCAACTCCCGGAGTTTACTCAAACTCATGTCCATTGAGTCGGTGATGCCATCCAACCATCTCATCCGCTGTCATCCCCTTCTCCTTCTGCTTTCCATCTTTCCCAGCATCAGGGTCTTTTCAAATGAGTCAGTTCTTCACATCAGGTGGCCAAAGAATTGGAGTTTCAGCTTCAGCATCAATCCTTCCAATGAATATTCAGGATTGATTTCCTTTAGGATGGACTAGTTGGATCTCCTTGCTGTACAAGGAACTCTCAAGAGTCTTTTCCAACACCACAGTTCAAAAGCATTAATTCTTCAGCGCTCAGCTTTCATGATAGTCCAACTCTCACATCCATACAAGAACTACTGAAAAAACCATAGCTTTGACTAAACAAACATTTGTTGACAAAGTAATGTCTCTGCTTTTTCATATGCTGTCTAGGTTGGTCAAAACTTGTCTTCCAAAGAGCAAGCGTCTTTTAATTTCATGGCTACAGTCACCATCTGCAATGTTTTTGGAGCCCAAGAAAATAAAATCTGTCACTTTTTCCACTGTTTTCCCATCTGTTTGCCATGAAGTGATGGGACCAGATGCCACGATCTTAGTTTTCTGAACGTTGAGTTTTAAGCCAGCTTTTTCACTCTCCTCTTTCGCTTTCATCAAGAGGCTCTTTAGTTCTTCTTCGCTTTCTGCATAAGGGTGGTGTCATCTGCATATCTGAGGTTATTGATATTTATCCCGGCAATCTTGATTCCAGCTTGTACTTCATCCAGTCCAGCATTTTTCATGAAGTACTCTGCATATAAGTTAAATAAGCAGGGTGACAATATATAGCCTTGATGAACTCCTTTCCCAATTTGGAACCAGTCTGTTGTTTCATGTCCAGTTCTAACTGTTGCTTCTTGACCTGCAAACAGATTTCTCAGGAGGCAGGTCAGGTGTTCTGGTATTCCCATCTCTTTAAGAATTTTCCACAGTTTGTTGTGATCCACACAGTAAAGGCTTTGGCATAGTCAGTAAAGCAAAAATAGATGTTTTTCTGGAACTCGCTTGTTTTTTCAATGATCCAACAGATGTTGGCAATTTGAGCTCCGGTTCCTCTGCCTTTTCTAAAATCAGCTTGAACATCTGGAAGTTCATGGTTCCAGTACTATTGAAGCCTGGCCTGGGGAATTTTGAGCATTATGTTGCTAGCGTGTGAGATGAGTGCAATTGTGCAGTAGTTTGAGCATTCTTTGGCATTGCCTTTCTTTGGGATTGGAATGAAAACTGACCTTTTCTAGTCCTATGGCCACTGCTGAGTTTTCCAAATTTGCTGACATATTGACTGCAGCACTTTCACAGCATCATCTTTTAGGATTTGAAATAGCTCAACTGGAATCCCATCACCCCCACTAGCTTTGTTTGTAGTGATGCTTCCTAAAGCCCACTTGGCTTCATATTCCAGGATGTCTGGCTCTAGGTGAGTGATCACACCATCGTGATTATCTGGGTCGTGAAGATCTTTTTTGTATAGTTCTTCTGTGTATTCTTCTGCCACCTCTTCTTAATATCTTTTGCTTCTGTTAGGTCCATACCATTTCTGTCTTTATTGTGCCCATCTTTGCATGAAAATTTCCCTTGGTATCTCTAATTTTCTTGAAGAGATCTCTAGTCTTTCCCATTCTATTGTTTTCCTCTATTTCTTTGCATTGATCACTGAGGAAGGCTTTCGTATCTTTCCTTGCTATTCTTGGAACTCTGCATCCAAATAGTGTATCTTTACTTTTCTCCTTTGCCTTTCACTTCTCTTCTTTTCACAGCTATTTGTTAGGCACCCTCAGACAGCCATTTTGCTTTTTTGCATTTCTTTTTCTTGGGGATCGTCTTGATCAATACCTCCTGTACAATATCATGAACCTCTATCCATAAGTCTTCTGGCACTGTGCCTATCAGATCTAATCCCTTGAATCTTTTATCATTCCACTGTATAGTCGCAAGGGATTTGATTTAGGTCATACGTGAATGGTCTGGTGGTTTTCCCTACTTTTTTCAATTTAAGTCTGAATTTGGCAATAAGGAGTTCATGATCTGAGCCACAGTCAGCTCCCAGACTTCTTTTTGCTGACTCTATAGAGCTTCTCCATCTTTGGCTACAAAGAATATAATCAATCTGATTTCAGTTTTGACCATCTAGTGATGTCCATGTGTAGAGTCTTCTCGTGTGTTGTTGGAAGAAACTGTTTGCTGTGACCAGTGCATTCTCTTGGCAAAACTCTATTAGCCTTTGCCCTGCTTCATTCTGTACTTCAAGGCCTATTACTCCAGGTATTTGCCTATTACTCTAGGTATTTCTTGACTTTCTACTTTTGCATGCCAGTCCTCTATAATGAAAAGGACTACTTTTGGGGATGTTAGTTCTAGAAGGTCTTGTAGGTCTTCATAGAACCATTCAACTTCAGCTTCTTCAGCATTACTGGCCAGGGCATAGACTTGTATTACCATAATATTGAATGGTTTGCCTTGGAAATGAACAGAGATCATTGTGTTGTTTTTGAGATTGCATCCAAGTACTGCATTTTGGACTGCATGATGACTGCAGCCATGAAATTAAAAGACACTTGTTCCTTGGAAGAAAAGCTATGATGGACCTAGACAGCATATTTAAAAGCAGAGATGTCACTTTGCCGACAAAGGTCCATAATAATAATGTACAGATGTGAGAGTTGGACCATAAGGAAGGCTGAGCACCAAGGAATTGATGCTATGGAATTGTGGTGTTAGAGAAAACTCTTGAGAGTTCCTTGGACTGCAGGATCAAACCACTCAAGCCTAAAAGAAATCAACCCTGAATATTCATTAGAAGGACTGATGCTGAAGCTGAAGCTCCAATACTTTGGTCAACTGATGTGAAGAGCTGACTCACTGGAAAAGACGTTGATGCTGAGAAAGATTGAAGGCAAAAGGAGAGGGCAGCAGAGAAGATGAGATGGTTTGAGAGCATCATGGGCTATTGGACATGAATTTGAGCAAACTCGTGGAGATTCTGGAGTCAGAGTAGCCTGGCATGTTGCAGTCCTTGGAGTTGTAAAGAGTCAGACACAACTTAGAAACTGAACAGCAACAACTGGATAACTCAAGATAAATGCCTGTAACTAAATGAAGGATTGCAAAATCCTTCACTTAATTACAGTGTTTGCCATGGTAAAATCATATTCACAGATTCAGGGAATTAGGATGTACACGTATCTTTCTGGTTCAGTCTTTCTAGTCGCCAGGTTCTCTAAAGGTTCTAGCATAGTCATTCTTACATAGTAATATAAGCTGAATTCAGGAATTATTTGCACAGATGTCATGGGTAAGCTGTGAACATGTAGCTGTGCTGTGCTGGGCTCAATCACTCAGTCATGTCCGACTCTCTGTGACCCCGTGGACTGTAGCTCGCCAGGCTCCTCCATCCATGGGATTCTCCAGGCAAGAATACTGGAGTGGCTTGCTATGCCCTCCTTCGGGGTATCTTTCCAACCCAGGAATAGAATCCAGGTCTCCCACATTGCAGGTGAATTCTTTACCAGCTGAGCTACAAGGAAAGCTCCTATCATACAGCTAGTGAACAGTTATTCCAAGTTCAAAGCCAGGCTGTAAGAGTCTAAAGTTCACGCTTTTAATCACTAATGAGTGCTGTCACCTTCTTGCCCTTCTTAAATGTTAATTTTGTCAATACATTGTGGAAGTCAACATTTATAGGAAGGAAGCATGGGGTCAAGTTGTACCAATATCCCCTTGGTCGTTGGGTTGGCAAGGGTTCTACAGACATTAGAAGCCCCCTGCATCACCATCAGCCCCCAAAGTTTCCCCTATTGAAAAGTCAGTGTGACGCATAAATGCCCTGCAACAGAGTAAACAGGAAGCTGAGTTCCCTTTCTTGCCAGTTTCCTTTGATTTGCACTTCAGTGCTCAGAGTTTCAGTCTGAGATATAAAAATGACCCTGGTAACCATCTGCCTGTCCAAAGAATTCTCTGATGGGGATTGGTGCAATTTAGTGAGAATCAGCCCTTATGAGGGCCATTCATAATCAGCTTCTCATTTTGCAGAGACTTTCTGCCCTACAGGCCTGATGAGAAACATGAGCGCATAAATCCTGAAGACTTATGAAGCACTTTATATTTCATAAGCACTTAGCTAAAATTAATTATCTAATTAATCTCCAAGGATGATAACCAAATGATTTCTTTTAAAAATTATCATTACTTATTAACGATTTAGAAAGCTGAAAGCTGATAGATTTTGCATGAGTTTCCACTTTGGAAATGGGAGTCACTGAGGGACCAAATTCCAGTCCCTTCAGTGTCTTTTGACAAAAATGCAACAGAACCCAAAGACAGGGAGGTGAAACACTGGAATCTGCACTGTCCACCATGTGGAAATCATGGAGTCACTAAATCCCTGGAGGCGTCTGTTTCTCTGTTAACCACAACATTAGAATTCTGCCCCTGCTTCTCTGACTGAACTGAAAAAGTGAAGTCTTCATGGAAATGAAAACATTTTATTCTGGGAATGTTGATTGACTTGTATGTTAAGCTAATTTAAAATAAATTTTAATTAAACAAGAATGTTTTAAGTCCGGGATCCCTTAACTGTGAGTTATTATGTAACTGGCTTTGGTGGTGTTATGTTGTGGTTGAGAACTTAGGATCTGGGGCCAGATGGAAGGATTTGAATCTCACTCACTACCTTGGTGACTGTAGACAAGTCACATGCCAGCTTCCTTTTCCATAATATGGCATCACGATAGTATTATTTTGAGGACTGAGTGAGTCAGTCCAGGTAAAGGCTCTTGGCTCTGTTCCAGGTCCGTGGCAGGAAGCTAGTTATTGCTTGCATCGACATAGCTAATTAAGGACTCGAGAATTTTATCACAAAGGAAGAGGACATGAATGTGTCCCCTAGGTTTCCTTGACCAGATGGGCACTGACTGAGTGTCCAGCAGACTCAGAACCCCTCACAGCCCTCTTGCCTTCCCTCCACTCCCCTGTCTTTCCCCATCTCTCTGTTACTTTACCTCTGTCTCTTCTCCCTGCCTGCCCTCTGCTTTTCATCCCCCTCGTCCTGTTTCTTCACCATCCAGGTCAATGAAGGATCCCGAAATTGGCTGGGTCTGCTTGTGGGAACTACTTTTTTCTCATGGAGTATCAGAGAAAAGCAACCTGCTTTGTGAAGGCCTCTGAATGCACTCTCCTCACTGAAGGGGCTGTGTTTATGCCTCTGCCCCACGTTTTGCATCTGCCTCTCTGCCTCTCCTGGTCTGTTTCTCTCGGTATCTGTCATTGGCTCTTGTCATGTGCATATGTCTCTCTCAGTTGTGTGGGTCCCCTTAGCTGTAGGAGGTGAGCTCCCCAGGCCCTTTGAAGAACTGCTGCTGCAGAAGCAGAGAGAAAAAGATCTTGTGCCTCCTCCTGCACTGGGACATGACTGAGAGAACTGTTTTCTCCAATGAGAATTAGTATCAATATGACCTGGCAGGTGGTTCTGCAACTCCAGGGAGTCACGCCCCACTGGATAGTCCCTGAAGTAGCAAGACTTGAAACAGTATATTTCTGAACAGGTGTCTGAGTGAAGCAGAGATGATGATTCTAATCAAGACAACTTACACAAAAGTTAACTGGGCATGTACTTAATGATGCATGTAATTACGATTGTGCTGCATTGTACTTAGCATAAATGGTAAGGGGTTCATGAAAATGACTGTAAAAAAAAAACTACTGTAGTGTTACTTTTTCACAGCTAAGCCAAATTTTATCTCCCCTTCCTACATTGCTAATTCACCAGCATCTGTAATCAGTGTCAATGTTGATAATTTCTTGATGTCACATACTGTTTACTCATTACATCCTGTGAACATACTTAGATCCAGACACATAGATGCACATGGATGCACACACACACACTCTCTCTCACTCACAAAAAAGACAAAGAGTGAGCCTGGACTCAACTGTAAAATGAGAATTCCCATATCCATATTCACCTACTCTCTCCTGTAGGGCAGAGGTTACCACCCATGAATCCCCACCCCATTCCCTTCCTTTCCAGATCCTTGTGGTCTCTTTGGAGAGGCTTGACCACTGGCTGAAGTGATGTGTGAGTTTCCTTATAATATTCTATTTTAAAAATAATAATGATGCGGTGGTTTAAAAGTATAAATGAGTAGGTTTTGGTACCTGCATAATATCACCATCATCTTCATCATCACAAAAAATTATAACTGTTGAACATATTCCAGATACAATGATGTGCTCTTTGTATACACAATCCATTTAAATTTCGAAGTAGATGTTCTTCACTTCCTAAATGAGAAAACTGGAATTTACTGAAGTTAAGTATTTGCCCAAGGTCATGGAAAAAATCAGTAGGAAGTCAGGATTCAAATTCTGGGGATTTTGACTGAAGCTCACGGTATGAAACCAACTTGTTCTTCTAGCAAAATATAAGTGATAAGAATAGATATTTCCTTCCCCTAAATCTTTATTTTTTTTCATTGGTAACTATGTTCATAGGGCATGGCTATATTTTATAAGAAAGAAAGGGCACTGAAGAGCAGTTCCCACCAAGTTCCTTCTGTGGCCCTCAATGTCCCTGTCAACTGTAGCTTGTACCTCTGCTTGCACGTGACCTCAGCCCTGCCCTGTTCCTCCCACTCCTCTTGGTAAAATCCAGATTGTCCAAACAATGGCACTTAATTAGTCAGAATAATTCCTTCTTTCCCCCAGAACCTCTTGGAACAAATACTCTTGAAACTAGCTGAACTTCAGCTGACCCTGCCTACTGAAGCCCTGTAAAAAATTTCCACCCTCCTTCCCAAGTTGGAAAGCTCCTTCTCCTGCCGACAGTTTTGAAAAAAGACTTATGGTAATGGCAGTCTTGTTTTTTTCCACAAAGGATTTGCGTAAGAGATGCTGAGATGCTAATAGCTGTCCACAACTTGGAGAAGATGGAGAAGCCATTTTAGGACGAGTGAGATTAACATAGGAAAAAGTAAAGACTTAAGTGCTAGGAGAAGAGAGAAAGAGAGGAGGAGGCAGAGAGAGAGATATCCAGTGGTATTCAGTTTCCCATCCTATTTCTCTAAGCCCAGAACAACATCTGTTATTACCATTTTATTCTTATATAAGTGAACTAGTTAAACATGTAGGGTCAGAAAAAAAAAAGGACAATCACAGCAATCCTCAAATTCAGCTGTGCAAGCATGATTTTTATAACTCAATACTGAAATAAACTCAAATCTAGAGCCTCTGTGTCCAGGAATGAGGGTAGACATTATTTTTCCCTTTTTATTAGCTCACTCAACTCGTCTCTTCTGGGTAAATGCTCAATTGGAAATTCAGGGATCTCCCCCGACCCCTTGCCAACCCCACTTTTGGGAATGAACTCAGTTGCTAGAGTATCAGGGTGCTAAAACATAATTTTTAAAAATTGTGCTCTCATACAAATATAAAATATGTGTCGAAGATTTTATTTCACTCATTATTTAATGAGGAAACCAGTGAGCACTCAAAACTGGTTCAAAGGAAAATCCAAAGGAAAAGCACATATATAGGCCGTTAGGAATACGGAATTGAATTTGCCAATAGAGACAAAACTAACATTTCCATAGAGTGGAAATTGATGCACCTTCACTGGATAAACTTCACTTGTATTTCTGAAAATGGAATTGTTTGTATCATCATCAGCCTTTCACAAGTTAACTTCAATTTCTATAGACTTCCAAAATAGGGGCAATATAAGACACAGATGCCTATAAAATCAGGTAATCCTGAAAGGGTCTTTTCTCCAGAGATTTTTACCGAGAATTCTGTCTGTACAGTCTGATCTGCTACACGGGATCAGACTAGTTTAAATAGAAGTGAGATTTGAATAACTGAGGTTAAAAAACTTCCTGCCACATATGACTTATAAATTGCTGCCAAACTAAAAATATTCTACTTTTCATAGTCCCCCAACCCATTTCATGGGTTGTGACAAAACAGGGAACTGTCCACTGTTCACTGCACAGTCAAAGCTGGGCTGCAGACAAGGCTGGATCACCATTCACAGATAAGACAAAGTAGAAACGCAGGGCAGTCACATTCTTTCTGAGTGAGTGATCAAAAGCTGCATATGTTACTTTACTCTCATTCCATAGTCAGAGGAGCACGCCTAGCGACAAGGGTAACTAGGGAACAGAGCTTCAGCTTGGCAGCTGCACGTGCAACTAAACTCCGTTCCTCGGGAAGAGGGGGTGGCTTTTGGCAGAAGCCTTGCTGGCTCCCCAGCACCATCTGCTCGTGCAGGACCCCTGGCCTCCCTCCACGGGACGGAGTTTTCTGTGTTCCCTCATCCGTCTCATTCCCAGTTTTCCAACCTCTATATTCTACTTATTTGTTGTGGCTGAAGTACTTACTCTGAGTAATCCATATGTTTAAAAAAACTGCACAGATTTAATGTATATAATTTGATGGGTTTGAACATAGGCAAACACGCATGAAACCATCACCACAATCCAGGTAATAAACATACCCGTCACCCCCAAAGTTTCCTCCTGTCTGTATCCTTTTATATGTGTATGTGGAACACTTAATCTGAGGTCTACCCTCGCAACAATTTTTCAGTGTCCATTACCGTATTGTTAACTAGAGGCACTGTGTTGGTCTGCAGGTCTCCAGAATGTATTCATCTTGCATAACTAAAACTTTATACCCACTGAGCAACAACTCCTCATTTCCTCCTCCCCCCAGCCCCTGGTATCATTCTACTTCCTGCTTCGATGAGCTTGACTGTTTTAGATACTTTATTATTTCTGTGGGCTCATAGTGAGATATCACTTCACACCTATTAGGATGGATATTATCAAAAACACAAAAGACAACAAGTGTTGGAGAGGATGTGGAGACGTTGAAACCCTTGTATGCTGTTGGTGGAATGTAATATGATGCTGCTATTATGGAAGACAGTATGGAACTTCCTCAGAAAAATTAAAAATAGAACTACCATATGATCCAGCAGAGGAGAGCATGGCAACCTACTCCAGTATTCTTGCCTGGACATCCCATGAACAGAGGAGCCTAGTGGGCTACAGTTCACAGTGTTGTAAAGAGTCGGACATGACTGAAGCAACTTAGCAAGCACGCATGATCCAGCAATTTCACTTCTGAGTACATATATCCAAAAGAATTGGCATCTGGATCTCAAAGAAATCTCTTTTTTAACTTATTGATTTTCGGGTGTGCTGGATCTTTGCTGCTGCCAGCAGGCTTTCTTTAGTGTGGCAGGTGTGGGCCACTCTTCCAGTGGTGCATGGGCTTCCCATTGCAGGGGCTTCTCTTACTGTGTCTCACAGGCTGTAGGGTACATGGGCCTCAGTAGTTGTGGCACACAGGCTTAGTTGCTCCATGGCATGTGGGATCTTCCCAGACCAGGAATCAAACCTGTATCTCCTGCATTGGCAAGCAGATTCTTAACCACTGGCTCACCAGGGAAGTCAAAGAGATACCAAAGATATCAAAGAGAATCTGCACTCCCATGCTTATTGCAGCATTATTCACACTTCCAAAATATAGAAACGATCTAAATATCTATTGATGGATAAATAGGTAAAGAAAATGTAGTATATACATAAAATGGAATAATATTCAGCCTTCAAAAAGAAGGAAATTCTGGGAATTCCCTGGTGGTAGAGTCATTACAACTTCGAGATTTCACTGCTGAGGGCCCAGGTTCAATCCCTGGTAGCGAAACTAAGATCCCACAAGTCACTTTGCCCAGCCAAAAATTTTTTAAAACAAATAAAAAGAATAGACAGCAACTAAATCTGGGTCCAAACTAGAGGACCTCATGCAAGTGAAATGAGCCAGTCACAGAAGGAGATACAGTCTTTAAAGAGGTAATTAAGTTAAAGTGAGGTCACTAAAGTGAGCCCTAACCCAATATAATGAGTGTCCTTATAAGCAGCAATTTGGAAATAAACACACTCAAAGGAAAGACCATGTGATGACAGAGGGAGAAAACGGCCATCTACACACCAAAGAAAGGCTTCAGAAGAAACCAACCCTGCTGACATCTTGATCTTGAACTCCTAACCTGCAGAACTGTGAGGAATTTAATTTGTTATTTAAGCAACCCTGTCTATTTTACTTTGCTATGGCAACCCCTGGTGGCTCAGACGGTGAAGAATCAGCCTGCAATGCAGCAGGAGACCTGGGTTTGATCCCCTGGGTCAGGAAGATCCCCTGGAGAAGGGCATGGCAACCCACTCCAGTATTCTTGCCTGGAGAATCCCCATGGACAGAGGAGTCTGACGAGCTACAGTCCGTGGGGTCGCAAAGAGTCGGACATGACTGAGCAATTAAGCACACACAGCACACATGGCAGCCTTAGCAAACACTGCTTCTTTTAATGTAGAACGCTTTGATTCTCCACTTCACTGCGCGGAACCCATGAAAGCCTCCCTTGGTAAATCCTTAACCTCATTAAGGCGCTCTGCTAAACAAAAGGCCATTCTCTTTGGGTATCTGCCCGTTAGTAGCACAGAATACCCACAGAAACGGAGGAATTAGCCTTTCCTTGAACAAGATCAGACTCTGGCACACCAATCTCCTTAGGTTGGAAAGGGACAGTATAAAGGTCTGTTCTTTCCTCATAAGAAATATGCTACCTCATAAGAAGCTGGAAGCATCTACAGGCAGATATTCTTTCGTTTGCTTGAAACTCATTCTGCCCTTGGCACTGCAGTCACACGCATTCATTCGCCATTCTTTTAAGGACCTCTGTGTGGCCCACGTGAGGCAAGCTAGTTCCAGCCTTCATGGAGCTCACTTCCCAGCAGAAAGATAGACACTGAAAGTGTAAACAGACCAAAAAAATATAAATTGCTAGTTATGAAGGACTGTAATTCAAGTCACTTACTGTGATAGAGGATAAGGTGAAGAGGGTTAAACCACTTTAGAGTTCTCACAGAAAAACACCCTGAACTGGTCCTGCAGGATGGGAAGGAACTGACAGGCCTCATGGGAAACTAGGGTGAGAGCATTCCTGGAGACACTTTTCAGGTAGATATATCCAGGTATACTTTTCTTGATTAAAAGGAAATGGGCAGAAGACCTAAATGGACATTTCTCCAAAGAACACATACAGATGACCAACAGAAACATGAAAATATTCTCAACATTGCTAAGACTTAGAGAAATGCAAATCAAAACCTCAGTGAAGGAGAACAAGATGGCGGAGGAGTAGGAGGACATGGAGTACATCCCTCTCCACAGATACGTCAGGAGTACACCTTCAGACACAGAAGTGCATGCAAAGCACCAGCTGAGAGCGGATAGGAGGACCTGACCAGTGGAAAAGAGTATATAGAACCACACAAAACCCGGTAGGACAAAGGAACTGGGGGGGGGGGGAACAGGAGTGTTACTAGGACTAGATCTTCCCTCGGCGGGTGGGGGAACTGAAGCAGGGGTCCGACCCCCACATGGGGGCAATTGTCTGAGTCAGAGGAGAAACATTTAAGGCTGAGAGTAAAACAATTGATCTGTGGCAGCCTAAATGGAATGAGAATCAGACAGTCCTTGCTGCAGCCATACATACCCCGGACAGGGACACAGGTCCCCTGAAAGCACAGAAGCTGAGAGCTGGAGTTTAAGGATTGTGGAGCAAGCCCAGGGCGAGGGCTGCTGTTGACTGCAGAGAGACTTATCGAGGGGATGTGAGGGAGGAGATTGTGGTGGGGAATGCCTATAGAGGAAAGCTGGGCAGCCATGGAAGCAAGGCGATACTGCTGAGTCATGCGTAGAGGGTGGAGCCATCATCATAGCCTCTTGAAAAAAGACTCTGACAGGGCCATAACTCCTGCGGCAGAGGCAGTCTGTGTCCCTGCACACTTGGCACTGCCAGGGTCCCCGCAAGCCAAGCAGCTGCTCCAACTTCACGCCCAATTCTTACTTGGGCAGAGCTGCCACAGGCAAAAAAAGTCTTGCATCTATGCGTGCAGGGTCTCTTCAGTCGTGTCCAACTCTTTGTGACCCTGTAGACTGTGAGCTGCCAAGCTTCTCTGTCAGGGGTGTTCTCCAGGCAAGAATACTGGAGCGTATTGGCCAATACTGGTTGCCATACCCTACTAGAGCATTATATTTCCTGCTGCTCTAGCTGCCAACTCCCTTGAGTACCTGGTGCTCCCAGAACCCCTGGCACTCAAGCAGCTGCACCACCTCCACACCTGGCCCTCACAGAGGCAAACCCAAGTCCTCCAGGAGTGCCTCAGGAGCAAACCCCAGTGGACGACCCACATGCAAAGGTGGAAATAAGACCACAATTGAAACCTAGGGATAGTGTGGCTAAGGAAGAAGACCCGAAACTTTCCCACCAGCTGTACAAGCTGCAGATTAAATCCACACGATCAATTAGGCAGACTCTGTGTCTATGGAATATATAAAAGGCCATTGAGAGCTCCCACAAAAGAAAACACACTAGCTCTGATAGCTGTGGGCATTGGAGGCCAGAACACACTGGAGTAGGACCAGATTAGAATCTGAGCTGCCCCCACAGCAGGTCCAGAAATCAGCACGGTGTTGGAGGGCATCCTAGGGAGGTGAGGTGGACTGTTGCTCCCAGCGAGGGAAAGGACTCTGACAGCAGTGACTCAAGAAAAACATTTATTATTCTTATGTTTTGACTTGTTCTGTAGATTCTTTTGGATTTTGT
Organism: Giraffa tippelskirchi; assembly: GCF_054371585.1. Lineage (NCBI taxonomy): Eukaryota > Metazoa > Chordata > Mammalia > Artiodactyla > Giraffidae > Giraffa > Giraffa tippelskirchi. The sequence continues at coordinate 108,426,328 of NC_137278.1, read as the reverse complement.
TCTTTTTTTTCTTCCCCCTCTGTTTAGTAGTTGATTTTATTGGCACCACGAAATCTAATTAAGATTTTCAGCATTTTTTTTCCCTCAGTCACATTTTTTTATTGTTATAAACCTCTGCCTTTATGTTGGGCTTTTGCAATTCTATGGAGTTCTCCCTTTTTTTTTTCTTTTTTTTAATTTTAATTTTTTAAACCTATTATTATTTTTTCTACATTTATTCCTTTGTTTGCTTTACCTACTGTTCTTTTCTCCTTGAATTTAATCTTTAAGGTATATAAATCTTCTTTATCTACCTCTGTTTAACTTTGCATATCTATTCTTTCGTTCCTTTCCTAGCAACATATTTGTTAGTTTTATTTTCATTGCTTTATTCCCCAATTGGCACCTTGCTTTAGTTTTGTTTTCCAGTTTTTGCTTTAGTTAGTTTTGGTCTGTGGCTCAGATCATGAACTCCTTATTGCCAAATTCAGACTTAAATTGAATAAAGTAGGGAAAACCACTAGACCATTCAGGTATGACCTAAATCAAATCCCTTATGATTATACAGTGGAAGTGACAAATAGATTTAAGGGACTATATCTGATAGACAGAGTGCCTGATGAACTATGGACAGAGGTTCCTGACATTGTACAGGAGACAGGGATCAAGACCATTCCCATGGAAAAGAAAAGCAAAAAAGCAAAATGGCTGTCTGAGGAGGCCTTACAAATAGCTGTGAAAAGAAGAGAAGTGAAAAGCAAAGGTGAAAAGGAAAGCTATTCCCATCTGAATGCAGAGTTCCAAAGAATAGCAACGAGAGATAAGAAAGCCTTCCTCAGCGATCAATGCAAAGAAACAGAGGAAAACAACAGAATGGGAAAGACTAGAGATCTCTTCAAGAAAACTAGATATACCAAGGGAAGATTTCATGCAAAGATGGGCACAATAAAGACAGAAATGATATGGACCTAACAGAAGCAGAAGATATTAAGAAGAGGTGGCAAAAATACACAGAAGAACTGTACAAAAAAGATTTTCATGACCTAGATAATCACAATGGTGTGATCACTCACCTAGAGCCAGACATCCTGGAATGTGAAGTCAAGTGGGCCTTAGAAAGCATCACTACGAACAAAGCTAGTGGAGGTGATGGAATTCCATTGAGCTACTTCAAATCCTGAAATATGACCCTGTGAAAGTGCTGCACTCGATGTGCCAGCAAATCTGGAAAACTCAGCAGTGGCCACAGGACTGGAAAAGGTCAGTTTTCATTCCAATCCCAAAGAAAGGCAATGCCAAAGAATGTTCAAACTACCGCACAATTGCACTCATCTCACATGCTAGTAAAGCAATGCTCAAAATTCTCCAAGCCAGGCTTCAGCAATACGTGAACCATGAACTTCCAGATGTTTAAGCTGGTTTTAGAAAAGGCAGAGGAACCAGAGATCAAATTGCTAACATCTGCTGGATCATCGAAAAAGCAAGAGAGTTCCAGAAAAACATCTACTTCTGCTTTATTGACTATGCCAAAGCCTTTGACTGTGTGGATCACAATAAACTGCGGAAAATTCTGAAAGAGATGGGAATACCAGACCATGCGACCTGTCTCTTGAGAAACCTGTATGCAGGTCAGGAAGCAACAGTTAGAACTGGACATGGAACAACACACTGGTTCCAAATAGGAAAAGGAATATGTCAAGGCTGTATATTGTCACCCTGCTTATTTAATTTATGTGCAGAGTACATCATGAGAAACGCTGGGCTGGAAGAAACACAAGCTGGAATCAAGATTGCCGGGAGAAATATCAATAACCTCAGATGTGCAGATGACACCACCCTTATGGCAGAAAGTGAAGAAGAACTAAAGAGCCTCTTGATGAAAGTGAAAGAGGAGAGTGAAAATGTTGCCATAAAGCTCAACATTCAGAAAACTAAGATCATGGCATCTGGTCTTATCACTTCATGGGAAATAGATGGGGAAACAGTGCAAACAGTGTCAGACTTTATTTTTGGGGGGCTCCAAAATCACTGCAGCTGGTGATTGCAGCCATGAAATTAAAAGACGCTTACTCCTTGGAAGGAAGGTTATGACCAGCCTAGATAGCATATTAAAAAGCAGAGACATTACTTGGCCAACAAAGGTCTGTCTAGTCAAGGCTATGGTTTTTCCAGTGGTCATGTATGGTTGTGAGAGTTGGATGGTGAAGAAAGCTGAGCATCGAAGAATTGATGCTTTTGAACTGTGGTGTTGGAGAAGACTCTTGAGAGTCCCTTGGACTGCAAGGAGATCCAACCAGTCCATCCTAAAGGAGATCAGTCCTGGGTGTTCATTGGAAGGACTGATGTTGAAGCTGAAACTCCAATACTTTGGCCACCTCATGTGAAGAGTTGACTCACTGGAAAAGACCGTAATGCTGGGAAGGATTGTGGGCAGGAGGAGAAGGGGACGACAGAGGATGAGATGGTTGGATGGCATCACCGACTCGATGGACATGGGTTTGGGTAGACTCCGGGAGTTGGTGATGGACAGGGAGGCCTGGTGTGCTGTGATTCATGGGGTCGCAAAGAGTCACACACGACTGAGCAACTGAACTGAACTAGTTTTGGTCTTAACTGGTAGATATAATTTTTGTTTCCTTGGTTCCTTTGATGGAGAAATAAAAAGCTTTTCAGACAAGTGAAAGTTAAGAGAATTCAGTACCACCAAACCAGCTTTACAACAAATGTTAAAGGGACTTATATAGTCAAGAAATACAAGAGAAGAAAAAGAGCTACAAAATTAACCCCAAACAATTACGAAAATGGCAATAGGAACATATATATCAATAATTACTTTAAATGTATATGAATTAAATGCTCCAACCAAAAGACACAGATGACTGAATGAATACAAAAACAAGACCCATATATATGCTATCTACAAGGAACCCACTTTCGACCTAAAGACACATATAGACTGAAAGTGAGAGGATGGAAAAATATATTCCATGCATATGGGAAGTGAAAGAAAGCTGGAGTAGCAATCCTCACATCAGACAAAACAGACCTTAAAGAAGATTACAAGAGATAAGCAAGGACACTACATAATGATCAAGGGATCAATCCAAGAGGAAGACATAACAATTGTAAATATCTATGCACTCAACATAGGAGCACCTCAATGCATAAGACAAACACTAACAGAGATAAAAGGAGAAATTTACAGTAGCACAATAATAGTAGGAGACTTTAACACCTCACTCACACCAATGGACAGATCATTAAGACAGAAAATTAATAAGGAAACACAAGTCTTAAATGATACATTAGATGAGATGGATTTCATTGATATCTTCAGAACATTCCATCCAAATGCAGAAGAATACACCTTCTCAAGTGCACATGGAACATTCTCCAGCATAGACTATATCTTGGGTCACAAATCAAACCTCAATAAATTTAAGAAAATTGAATTCATATCAAGCAACTTCTCTGACCACAATGCTATGAGACTAGATATCAATTACAAGAAAAAAACCTATAAAAAACACAAACACATGGAGATTAAACAACACGTTTCTAAATAACCAATGGGATACTGAAGAAATCAAAAGGGAAATCAAAAAATTTCTAGAAACAAATGAAAATGAAAACTCGAAACCTATGGGATGCAGCAAAAGCAGTTCTAAGAGGGAAGTTTATAGCAACACAATCCTACTTCAAGAAACAAAAACATCGAATAAACAACCTACCTTTATACCTAAAACAACTGGAAAAAGATGAACAGAAAACCCCCAAATTAGCAGAAGGAAAGAAATCATAAAGATCTGAGCAGAAATAAATGATAAAGAAATGAAAGAAACAATAGTAAAGATTAATAAAACTAAAAGCTGGTTCTTTGAGAAGACAAACAAAATTGACAAACCTTTAGCCAGACTCATCAAGAAAAGAAGAATCAAATCAACAAAATTAGAAATGAAAAGGGAGAGGTTACAACAGACAAATGAAGAAATACAAAGGATTATAAGACATTATTGTGAACAACTATATGGCAACAAAATGGAAACCTGGAAGGAATGGACAGATTCTTAGAAAAGTTCAGTCTTCCAAGACTGAACCAGGAAGAAGTAGAAATTATGAACAACCCAATTACAAGCACTGAAATTGAATCTGTGATCAAAAGTCTCCCAAAAAACAAAAGCCCAGGACCAGATGGCTTCACAGGAGAATTCTATCAAACATCTAGAGAAGAGCTAATGCCTATCCTTCTCAAACGCTTTAAAAAAATTTCAGAGGAAGGAATACTTCCAAACTCATTCTACAATGAACACATTACCCTCATACCAAAACCAGACAAAGACAACACAAAAAAAGAAAACTACAGGCCAATATCACTAATCAACATAGATGCAAAAATTCTCAACAAAATTTTAGCAAACAGAATTCAGAAACACATCAGAAAGCTCACATACCATGATCAAGTTGGGTTTATTCCAGGGATGCAAGGATTCTTCAATATATGCAAAGCAATCAATGTGATATACCATATTAACATATTGAAAGATAAAAACCATATGATAATCTCAATAGATGCAGAAAAAGCCTTTGACAAATTTTAGCATCCATTTATGATTAAAACTCTTCAAAAAATGGGCATAGAGGAAACCTACCTCAACATAGTAAAGGCCGCACATGATAAGCCTACAGCAAACATTATTCTCAGTGGTGAGAAGCTGATAGAATTCCCGGTAAGATCAGGAATAAGACAAGGGTGTCCATTTTCACCATTGTTACTCAATATAGTCTGGAAGTCCTAGCTACAGCAATCAGAGAAGAAAAGAAATAAAAAGAATCCAAATTGGAAAAGAAGAAGTAAACCTCTCACTGTTTGCAGAGGACATGATACTGTACATAGAAAACCCTAAAGATAGTATCAGAAAATTACTAGAGCTAATGAGTGAATTTAGCAAATTTGCAGGATACAAAATCAGTACACAGAAATCACTTGCATTTCTACATACTAACAATGAAAAATCAGAAAGAGAAATTAAGGAATCAACCCCATTCACCATTGCAGCAAAAAGAGTTAAATATCTAGGAATAAACATACCCAAGGAGACAAAAGAACTGTACACAGAAAATTATGACACTAATGAAAGAAATCAAAGATGACAAACAGATGGAGAGATATTCCATGTTCCTGGGTAGGAAGAATCAATACTGTGAGACTGATTATACCACCAAACACAATCTACAGATTCAATAAGATCCCTATCAAATTACCAATGACATTTTTCACAGAACTAGAACAAAAAATTTCACAATTCATATGGAAACTCAAAAGACCCCGAATAGCCAAAGCAGTCTTGAGAAATAATAATGGAGCTGGAGGAATCAATCTTCCTGGCTTCAGATTATGCTGCAAAGCTGCAGTCATCAAGACAGTACTGTACTGGCACAAAAACAGAAATATAGACCAAAGGAACAATCTAGAAAGCCCAGAAATAAACCCATGCACCTATGGGCACCTTATTTTTGACAAATGAGGCAAGAGTTTACATTGGGGCAAAGACAGCCTCTTCAATAAATGGTGCTGGGAAAACTGGACAGCTACATGTAAAAGAATGAAATTAGAACACTTCCTAATACCATACACAAAGATAAAATGGATTAAAGACCTAAATGTAAGAGCAGAAACTATAAAACTCTTAGAGGAAAACATAGGAAGAACATTCGATGACATAAATTAAAGCAAGATCCTCTATTACCCACCTCCTAGAGTAATGGAAATAAAAGTAAACAAGTGGGATCTGATTAAACTTAGAAGCTTTTTCTCAGCAAAGGAAACTATAAGCAAGGTGAAAAGACAACCCTCAGAATGGGAGAAAATAATAGCAAATGAAACAAATGACAAAGGATTAATTTCCAAAATATACAAACAGCTCATACAACTCAACATCAGAAAAACAAACAATCCAATCAAAAAGTGGGAAAAAGACCTAAACAGATACTTCTCCAAAGAAGACATACAGATGGCTAACAAACACATGAAAAGGTGCTCAACATCACTCATTCTTAGAGAAATGCAAATCAAAACTACAATGAGATATCACTTCACACCAGTCAGAATGGCCATCATTAAAAAGTCTACAAACAATAAATACTGGAGAGGGTGCGGAGAAAAGGGAACGCTCTTGCACTGTTCGTGGGAATATAAATTGATACAGCCACTATGGAAGACAGTATGGAGATTCCTTAAAAAACTAGGAATAAAACCACCATATGACCTAGCAATCCCACTCTAAGCATACATCCTGAGGAAACCAAAATTGAAAAAGACACATGTATCCCATTGTTCATGGCAGCACTATTTACAATAGCTAGAACATGGAAGCAGACTAGATGTCCATCAACAGATGAATGGATAAAGAAGTTGTGGTACATATACACAACGGAATATTACTCAGCCATAAAAAGGAACACCTTTGAGTCAGTTCTAATGAGGTGGATGAACCTAGAACCTATTATACAGAGTGAAATGAGTCAGAAAGAGAAAGATAAATATCGTTTTCTAATGAACATATATAGAATCTAGAAAAATGGTACGGAAGAATTTATTTACAGGAAAGCAATGGAGAAGCAGACATAGAGAATAGACTTATGGACATGGGGAGAGGAGAGGAGAGGGTGGGATGTATGGAAAGAGTAACATGGAAACTTACATTACCATATGTAAAATAGATAGCCAAAGGGAATTTGCTGTATGGCTCAGGAAACTCAAACAGGGGCTCTGTATCAACCTAGAGGGGTGGGATGGGAGGGAAATGGGAGAAAGGGAGGGAATATGTGTATACCTATGTCTGATTCATGTTGAGGTTTGACAGAAAACAAGAAAATTCTGTAAAGCAATTATCCTTCAAAAAAAAAAGTTTAAAAAAGAACCTCAATGAAGTACCATTTGACATGAGTCAGAATGGCCATCATTAAAAATTCCACAAATAACAAATGCAGGAGAGGGTGTGGAGAAAGGGAACCTTCTACACTTTTGGTGGGAATGTAAATTGATGCAGCCTCTGTGGAGAATAGTATGGAGGTTCCTTAAAAAACTAAAAATAGAGCTACCATATGATCCAGCCACCCCACTCCTGGGCATATATCTGGAAGGAGCTCTAATTCAAAAAGATATATGCACCTCAATGCTCATGGAAGCACCATTTACAATCGCCAAGACATGAGAACAACCTAAATGTCTGTCGACAGATGAATGGATAAAGATGTGGTGTATGTAGACAATAGAATATTAGTCATAAAAAGGAATGAAATAATTCTATTTGCAACAACATGAGTCGACCTAGAGATTATTATCCTTAGTGAGGCCTGGAGTGCTGCGATTCATGGGGTCGCAAAGAGTCGGACACGACTGAGCGACTGAACTGACTGACTGAACTGAAGTAAGTCAGAGACGACAAATACCATATGATAACACTCATATGTGGATTCTGAAATATGACACAAATGAACTTATTTATGAAACATAAATACAGACATGGAAAGCAAGCTTATGTTACCAAAGCAAGAAGGGGTGGGAGAGGAATAAATGAAGAGTTTGGGAATAGCAGATACATACGACTGTATATAAAACATAAACAGCAAGGATGGCACTGTATGGCACAGGAAACTATGTTCTATGTCCTATAATAAACCATGATGGAAAAGAGTATGAAAAAAAATCATTTCCGTACACCATAAACCAGCAAGAGATTGTAAATCAACATACTTCAATTTTTAAAAAATGAGGTGCCATCTAGGCACCATTCCCCATCCATCTAGACATTGGGAATATAGCAGTGGAGAAAAAAAATGAACCTCTTCTCATAGAGTTTATGGTCTGCTGGAAAGAGATGAAAAAAACAAAAAGTAAATGTATAATGTGAGAGGTAATTGTAAATGCTATGAAGGGAAAACTAAAGCAGGGTAATAGGGAAAAGTACAAGAGTAAAGAGAGTTTGCTCTTTTGTCTAAGGAGGAGAGAGAAAGCTTTTTCTAATGAAAAATATTTGAAGATGTGTTTTCTTTCTTTTAAAAGAAATTGGGAGACATGTTAATTCAGAGAGACTTGAAGAGAGCTATGCAGTATGTGAGGAAGAACATTCAAAGGGCAGGGCACAGTAAGTGCCCAGCCTGCCTGAACATTGTAAGGAAGTCAGGGGCTGGCAAGTGGTAGGAAATGATGCCAGAGAGGAGCCAGAAGTGAGTTTATTTGCACCCATTTCAACCAAGGTTGAGAGTCTGGATTTGATCAGTGAGATGACACTACACTGGAAGGTTTAGGGTGAAAGAGAATGTGATTTTACAAGGTCATCCTAGCTGCTGTGTGAAAAATAGTCTGTGAGGGGCAAGAGTGGAAGTTGGAAGAGCAATTAGGAGACCAATGCAGTAATCCAGGGCAGGGACAGATTGAGGGCAGCAGAAGGGGGTGACAGACGATGAGATGGTTGGATGACATCACCAACTCAATGACATGAGTTTAAGCAAGCTCTGGGAGATGGTGAAGGACAGGGAAGCCTGACATGCTGCCGTCCAAGGGCTTGCAAAGAGTCGGATACAACTGAACAATAACAAGGGAAGGGATACTATTGGGTGGATGTGTGGCTATCATGGAGATGGTAAAAAGCTATCAGATTGCAGACATATTTTGTTGGTGAAGCCAAAAGGACTTGTCAGAGGTATGCATGTGGATGTAGAGGGATTCGCAATGATTTTAAGACATGACCTAAGCAGCAGAAGTGTGGTGTTGCCATTTATGGAGCTGAGTGGGGCTGCGGGTCTCTGCATGGTCTTCTGTGTGGCAGGCAGCGAGGCTCTGCCAGGGGTCCCCATCTCTGCCAGGGACTGCTCATGACAAGTGCAGGGCAGAAGGGAAGGGAACTCACACTTGTTGAGAGGCTAATATTTACCCGTCCTTCTGTCTAGTGTTTTATTATATATTATCTCACTTCTTCCCACAAAAAACCTACCAGTTTTTATTTTTTCCACTAAAAAAATTGGAGGCTGGGAGGTAATGAAACTGAGACCAAGTGGGATTAAGAAATGCTCCCCAGGTCCACCCAGTTAAAAGTGGCGGGACTTCTCCAAACTAGGAAATCTGTTGGGTTCTCAGGTATATGTTCATTCTATTTTTGAGAAAAGTTCATGGGACAGAAAGCTTGAGAAGTGCTGGGAAACACAGAGGGGCCCAGAGTTAAAGAGATCACTGGGGAAAATGGGAGAATGTCTCAGGTAAACCAAAAAATTCTTTAAAATCAGCTCTTTTCAGGTTCAGTATCTGCACTGAGCCACGTTCCTTGCCAAGCTCTGCCCTTCGGTTCTCTGGGCCTTTGTTGCCACGGCCCGGCCCTCCCTCTCCTCTGCTCCAGATCGTTCCAAGACATCCACAAAGGGACAGTCCCAACTGTGGAGATAGGCAACTGTGCTACGGAGGCACCACGGAGTCTTCCTCTCTGAACTCTTCCCGCACTTCTAACATCTCTACCTAACTGTAAATTCAGTCATCAGGTTAAACTTCAAGTTCAGAACTTGTTAATTGTAAACAAGCTCCTTTTCCACTGTTGACCAGTTCTTCCACAGCATTGTGATTTTTCACATCAGCTGGGCCTGACGCTTAGAAATCTTTTGTTTCACATCCTCGTCCATGTCTTTCACAGCCTTTCTATAATTGGAGATTACTACCATCTGCTGTGCCCTTCTGTGACCTCCCATTTGGATTTCAGCAGTAACCTGTTTCCCATCCCATCTTGATCACTTTCTTCTTCTATTCATCCCATATCTCTCTGCCAGATTGGTGTTTTCTAATGCTTATCTCTGATCACAGTCACATTACCTCTTAAAAACTATCAGTGTTTCCCTGTTGCTGCCAAAATAAATGCAAATCCTTAGATTCCCATTCAAGTGAAAATGAAGTCGCTCAGTCGTGTCTACTCTTTTCAACCACATGGACTGTAGCCATCCATGGGATTTTCCAGGCAAGAATACTGGAGTGGGTTGCCATTGCCTTCTGCAAGATTCCCATTCAAGCTCCACCCAATTCCATTTCTCATTCCTGATCTCCCTATGTAGCATCTTCTAAGGATGACTGCAGTAAAGCGCTTCTATACACTAGTTCCCTCTGACTTTTCCATCTTCATGTATTTGCCAATACCAGGATGCCTTCATCCCTCTACTGTTGCTGTCATTTGAATCCTACGTAACAGCCATAGCTCAGCTCAGATCCTATTGAAGAAGGAATTCATAGGGCCTGGACTCCATCTTAGGCCTGTTCATGCTGATCATGTTCGGGCACCTCTCTAATGGACTCTGAACTCTGTGCTTAGTGCCTGTGGAAATGACAATAGAAGGATAAGACCCCCTCCGGACAGGGGAACCTTGAAGATCGTATCCAGGTTACTCATCGCCTAAGAGAAAACATACACTAATCACCCCTGTCTCTGGACAGGCCATAAATTTTTCTGTACCTATCAGAGTGTAACCTCGGGCTTATTGATTATTGGCCAATTGTTTGACTGTTTGAACACATAACACCTAAATGATGAGATTATTGTGATTATATTTACCCTTCCTTTGTTTATGTAAGTCTCAAGGAATTTGGGGTGGTGAGTTCGGACACGTACACGTGGGGTATAAAAGATTTTCACAAATGCTGGTTGGGGTCCTTGGCTAAGAGGAGACTCTGCCTTGGGCCCGCCGGTGTAATAAACTGCACTCCATTACCTGCATTGTCCTTCTGAGTGAGTTTGTTTCCCAAAACGCGTGGCTATAACACTGTCTCTTCCATAAAGTAATTTGCTGGTCACCCTTTCCTGAGGGCTGTCTTCTCAGCCTCTTATCATATATCTCTCTTGTGGCATTTATCTAGATGCTTGCTGCTGCTACCATTTAGTCACTTAAGTCATGTTCTGCTGTTTGTGACCCCATGGACTGCAGCCCACCAGGCCCCTCTGTCTATGAGATTACCCAGGCAAGAATAGCGGAGTGAGTCGTCATTTCCTTCTCCAGGGGATCTTTCTGACCCAGGGATCAAACTTGCATCTCCTGCACTGGCAGGTGAATTCTTTAAAACTAAGCCACCTGGGAAGTCCCAATTAGGTTTATTTTATTTTATTCTTGTCATGTGGTGGATATGAATTTACAACTCCAAATACTTATGGTCAGTAAATGTCAATTCTTAGCTCTTATGGTCCAGTGGCTAAAACTCTGTGCTCCCAATTCAGGGTGTTTGGGTTCAATCCCTGGTCAGGAAACTAGATTCCACATACTGCAACTAAGAGTTCGCATGCTGCAACTAAAGATCCTGAGTGCCACAACTAAGACCTAGTCCAGTTGAATAAATAATAAAAATTTTTTAAAAGATCATATTATATCTGACCCCAAGTCCTAATACCTCTAGATTAGTGGAGAATTTAATCTTCCCTAGGGATGAATGAGAACTTAAGAAGGTTATATGGTATCCTACTACTCTCATCATTTGGTCTTGTTATCCTGGTCTTCATTGTGCCTTGAATGGAGCCCACTGGTTGGGACACACCCTCTCCATGGTCTACTCTTATCCTCTAAGCGCTGTCCTCTTGTTTATGGTGCTCTTGAAAGGAGGGGCAGGCTACCTGTGAATCTAGTTGAATTCTATTTTCTTTCCATTTGAGGGAAATTTCTCCCCTCTCTTGACCCTCAGAGAGATTCCTTTTGTTCTGCAACTGCTAATATTTTCATAAGTCATACAATCTCTTACAAAAGATAGAAGGAGAGAGTGCCTTCCTGAATTTCTGCTTTCTGCCCTGAAAAACAAACCTCCCTGAGGCGAAGGAGCACTCTTCTCAGCCTGGGGTAGGCTGCAGAGTCTCGGAGAACACACACAATTTCTTATCTCAATCAGGAATCCAGCCTCACTTGTCCACCTTTCCTGGTGACAGCAGTAGTCTTACTCACATTTCTGTGCGTTTGTAACTTGTGCATATTGCAATGATATCTGGTTTAATAAACAGGCAGGACTCAAGAGAATTCAATCAGAAAATGTCCATTTTTGTCTTCTTTTCCCTTACTACTATCAAACATCCCATTGGTTCTCTTTTTTTCTGTCTTTGGACAGTATCTCAGAGAGATACCTTGGCATTACCTGTCACTGTCAAGTATTCAGTTCAGTTCAGTCACCCAGTTGTGTCCGACTCTTTGCGACCCCATGAATTGCAGCACGCCAGGCCTCTCTGTCCATCACCAACTCCCGGAGTTTACCCAAACCCATGTGCATCAAGCAGTGATGCCATCCAACCATCTCATCCTCTGTCGTCCCCTTCTCCTCCTGCCCCCAGTCCCTCCCAGCATCAGGGTCTTTTCCAATGAGTCAACTCTTCGCATCAGGTGGCCAAAGTATTGGAGTTTCAGCTTCAACATCAGTCCTTCCAATGAACACCCAGGACTGATGCCCTTTAGGATGGACTGGTTGGATCTCCTTGCAGTCCAAGGGACTCTTAAGAGTCTTCCCCAACACCACAGTTCAAAAGCATCAATTCTTCGGCGCTCAGCTTTCTTCACCATCCAACTCTCACATCCATACGTGACCACTGGAAAAACCATAGCCTTGACTAGACGGACCTTTGCTGGCAGAGTAATGTCTCTGCTTTTAAATATGCTATCTAGGTTGGTCATAATCTTCCTTCCAAGGAGTAAGCGTCTTTTAATTTCATGGCTGCAATCACCATCTGCAGTGATTTTGGAGCCCCAAAAAATAAAGTCTGACACTGTTTCCACTGTTTTCCCATCTACTCCCCATGAAGTGATGGGACCAGATGCCATGATCTTAGTTTTCTGAATGCTGAGCTTTAAGCCAACTTTTTCACTCTCCTCTTTCACTTTCATCAAGAGGCTCTTTAGTTCTTCTTCACTTTCTGCCATAAGGGTGGTGTCATCTGCATATCTGAGGTTATTGATATTTCTCCTGGCAATCTTGATTCCAGCTTGTGTTTCTTCCAGCCCAGCATTTCTCATGATGTACTCTTCATAGAAGTTAAATAAGCAGGGTGACAATATACAGCCTTGACATACTCCTTTTCCTATTTGGAACCAGTGTGTTGTTCCATGTCCAGTTCTAACTGTTGCTTCCTGACCCGCATACAGGTTTCTCAAAAGGCAGGTCAGGTGGTCTGGTATTCCCGTCTCTTTCAGAATTTTCCGCAGTTTATTGTGATCCACACAGTCAAAGGCTTTGGCATAGTCAATAAAGCAGAAGTAGATGTTTTTCTGGAACTCTCTTGGTTTTTTGATGATCCAGCGGATGTTGGCAATTTGATCTCTGGTTCCTCTGCCTTTTCTAAAACCAGCTTGAACATCTGGAAGTTCATGGTTCATGTATTGCTGAAGCCTGGCTTGGAGAATTTTGAGCATTATTTTACTAGCGTGTGAGATGAGTGCAATTGTGCGGTAGTTTGAACATTCTTTGGCATTGCCTTTCTTTGGAATTGGAATGAAAACTGACCTTTTCCAGTCCTGTGGCCACTGCTGAGTTTTCCAGATTTGCTGGCATATCGAGTGCAACACTTTCACAGCATCACCTTTGAGGATTTGAAATAGCTCAACTGGAATTCCATCACCTCCACTAGCTTTGTTCGTAGTGATGCTTTCTAAGGCCCACTTGACTTCACATTCCAGGATGTCTGGCTCTAGGTGAGTGATCACACCATCATGATTATCTGGGTCATGAAGATCTTTTTTGTACAGTTCTTCTGTGTATTCTTGCCACCTCTTCTTAATATCTTCTGCTTCTGTTAGGTCCATACCATTTCTGTCCTTTATCGAGCCCATCTTTGCATGGAATGTTCTCTTGGTATCTCTAATTTTCTTGAAGAGATCTCTAGTCTTTCCTATTCTATTGTTTTCCTCTATTTCTTTGCATTGATCACTGAGGAAGGCTTTCTTATCTCTCGTTGCTATTCTTTGGAACTCTGCATTCAGAGTCAAGTATTAGTATGGTCTTATTTTCAGTAATTAGGAAATCCAGACAAATCGAATATCAAACTTCTGCTCTCTCATCTAGTTCAAAGCTGCTCATGCCCATCCTAACATCAGAACCCTGGATTCAGGGAGGGGACTGTAGTCTGGCCTTACTCCATGTCCCCCCATAATGCTTTTGACTCATCCACATTTGGAGCAAACGGTGGAGGGAAAGAAGGATGATAGGAAAAGGGAAAAAATATTGCTTCATTGATGCTCTTTAAGTACCTCTCTTGGCTGCTGAGTGCCTTCTCTCTCATGGAAAAAAGCCCAAATGCCACCTAAGTTTTCTTGTGAAGAATGTTTGTGGGTTCTTTGAAGGATACTCTCCATGTCTATTTCCATAGTTGCACTCTGCTCTATTCTCTGCTGCGTGTGATGCACTCTTCCAGTAATTCCCACCCAGTTCTTCTGCTGAGCTGCTTTTCCTAGTATTTACTTGTCCCTCTAGAAAACATCATGTAGTCTTGCCTCTCTTGTCCCCTTTCTCCCGCTATAAGCCTAGAAGGTCAGGCCACTCTCCTTGCCCTGCCGTCAGTGCCCATTAGGGACCACCTCTGTCTTCCTGAGGCATACACCCAAACTCCGGTGGCCATATGTGGATTCCCTCCTCGGTGAGCATCATGCTGGGGACTAGATGATCCGTCCCTTCCCCTTTGTGGCAGACACCACACCCTTGGCTCTGAGAGGTCCTCTGGCTGCTTCCTTCACCTCACTGAAGGTAGAGGAATGTTCCAGAACCCACTGTCCTAACTGACAGCTCTTTTCAAAGAAAGCCTTTTTCCTCCACCAAATCCCTAGCCTTCCCTTTGACAGGCTGGAGGAATGTGTCAGCTAAGGGCCACAAGATCACATTTGGTCACTCTTAAATCCTGAACGGCTGTGTCCAACGTCATTCTTTCTTAGAACTTACAGTCCTCCTTCGGTATCAATCTCAGCTTTGGATTTCAGCTGCAATTCCAGACAAAAGAGATACCTGTTGAATACCTTCAGACTCATCCATTTCCTTGGGCATATCAATGTGAAATAGTAAGTAAAGAAAATGACTTGACACAAAAGGGAAACGGACTTCCTCCTTATAAACGTCTTCTGAGCACCAGCTGGATTAGGCAGATTGTCTCTCATTTTCTTAGGACTGGAAAGGGGCCATTTGAGTGTCCTGCAGCCTCGTCAATAGCCTTTATCAATTATGGTAGACCTTTTTTTGATCATTTTAATTTACTACATGGAGAATGTTGGTGTCAGTAATTACCTTTCAACTGCTTGGGGAAAAGTTCGTTGCTGTTGTTGTTTTTAAAGTTGCTGTGCTTGCACAAAAATTAAGCTGCTTCTTATGTTCAAGTCCTGGTCCACTGGTTTCTGCCTTTCTGAACCTACAAACATGACTATCACATTTAGTGATTTCCTACTCTCCGTGGGAAAAAAATAGTTACATGAAGCAATTATCCTTCAATTAAAAAGAAATAAATTGTAAAAAGGAGTTACATGGTGTTCTAGAAAAACTGCTTGCATGAGAGAAAATAGTCTTCAGTCAGAACTTTCCTTACCATCCAAGCAGCTTGTGGGCTTGGGAAGCCCATAAAAGGAGAGGTCACAGGGACGGGTGGGCTCCTATTGGGGTGGGACCTAGATTCAGGCCCTGAAGGGACCTGGAATTTCACCTTGTGACCTGGAGGAAGTGCTTTTGTTTGCATTTGTAGCATGTTTTTCTTTTAATTGTTAAAAAAGAATCTTGACTTTATCTGTGTTTCCTGGAATATGGCCCATGGACCATCTGTATCAGAATCAGCTGGAGGGCATGTACAAGTGTAGACACCTGGGTCCCACATAAGACTACAAATGAGGGCCAAAGACTTGGAACCCTAGAGTCTGTATTTCCAAAGAGCCACCCACCTCAAGTTTGAGACTCCCTGTCGGCTCTGCTGTCCTTGCCGGCACAAGCATTCTGAAGAGGCCTAAGGCTCAGGGCTATTCTTCCTGAAACAGAGTCACCAATTTTAGCTTCCGGTTCTTCCCAACAGCCTGTCTTCCCAAAGTATAGGTATGCTTTGTCCCTCTACTAGCTCCTGATTCTATTTCTTTTTTCTTCATTTTCTTTTGTTTTCTACTTTCCCACTTCTGACTTGTTGAGATCATAGTTTAATTCAGTTAATCAGAGTCTTTAATAAAGTTTCCATTTCTAGGGAAATTTTGCAATTTGTCTCTCATATCTCTCTAAATGAGTTACACTCTAACCAACATTGATCTAAGATTTACTACACAACTCATATTTTTTTCTGCAAAATTTTAGAATACTTTTGGCCCCAAACTTGAGATACAATTTCCAAGTCTGACAGTATCTCTGGGAAATATGGTTCCTTTATTTCAATGACTCCTTCCCCTACCTAGTAAGGTAGACTTTGCTCTGCCTGCCCTCTTTCTTGGGCATAATGTGGTCCCGAACGAGCAGAGCTAAAGGGTACCCCCTGCAAGTGTGTGGGGGAGCCCTGTTCTGTGTGCCGTGCGTGCTTGGTTGCTCACTGGGTTGCCATGCCCTCCTCCAGGGGATCTTCCCAGTCCAGAGATTGAACCCAGGTCTCCCGCATTGCAGGCGGATTATTTACTGTCTGTACCACCAGGGAAACTCTTGTCCATATAAAAAATTGGTGCCTTCCCAAATCAGCTTGTCAGCATCACTCTGATAGTGATCCCATGAAAGAAGCATTTGCTCACCAAGCTGCCCTTCCTGTGCTGAAGCCTGGTGAGAGCATTCCAGGATGTCCCCGTAGGCCTGAGTCCAGGCTTGCTGCCCAGATGGCGTTCCGCTTCAGCCTTCATCAGCTGGATCCCCGCAGGGCAGAGGAATCCAGGGTCCTAGCTGGGCACAGTCATGACTCTAATGTTCTGGCCTGCTGCTTCGGTTCTAGTACTAGGTACTATAGAAGTGATGTCTCTTCCCTTCCCTTCCCTTCCCTCCTTTCTTTCCTTTCTTTATGTCTCTGTCTTCATCTCTACACACATTCAGTTCCTATTGTTCTCATGCAAGCTGTCTCTCACAGTTGCAAGCTCGCTCACTTCTCTCGCACACACACCCTCACACTTGCTTTTATGCTAGGTTTCATGAAGAGAGTAGAGTGGTGGGAAAAATGTGACAATAAAAGTATGAGCTAATAAGTGTAGTAAACTTGGGGAAACAGCATGGCCGTTCATTCAGATTCAGCTTAGGGTCTTAAGAGATGAGGATGTTCCTTCCTCTGTGTTTGGAGAGGGCATCTCTCATATTGAGTTCCATGTCCTGCTTCAGAGGAAGGTCAGAAAGTCTTTCTTGCACATGCCATATCTCAAATTCCTTTATCTTAAAAATATATGCTGTGTCCAGGTGTTATATATTGGGGTTGTGTGTCTTGAACCCTATCACAAAGGAGGAAAGAGTTTGTTTAGGGTTCTTACTTAGGCTGTGAAAGGTTATTAGAGTTTTCTTGATATGAAATTATATAGAATTTATGTGGGAGCAGATATAAAGAACAGGGCACCTAGATGGAGGCAGTTGTTCCATCAGGAAATGTGGATGCTGATGCAGGAACACTGCTGGCCACAGTGTATGGGAGTCACAGCAGCGGGAACATTGCCAAGCATATGGATTGGGTTAGAGGACAAGCTTATTCCAGTTTTCTAAAGAAGGGCCCAGATTGGAGTATGCAAATTACAAAGCTATGCAAAGAAGTATTTGAATCCTCTTTTTCCTGGCTAAAAATTTCCTGATTCAATGTTGATGACATAGTTCATCAGCTAAATCGTTCCATATAATAGCCAAAACCATCTGGACACAATCAGGGTATTCCCAAACCTGCACTCTTGGAGCACAGACAATATTCATAAGCCTTCTAATTGGCCGAACCTGGCTAAGGTGCAAATGTATATGAAACTATTAACAATGCAAAAGCATAGGTCACAGTCTTCAGTTTCTTTCTGAAGGGCATTGCTGATGGAACATCAATTTCTGATACCAAAGGCATGGAAACATGTCTGCAATAGAGTCGCAGAATTTTTGAGTTAGTAGATCAAGGTCCTTAGTTTTCATCTCTCAGTCAGTGAAGGGTTTTCTAGAGGATGTCAATAATAATAATAGCCACTAAACAGTAAGGGGGTGATGGTACTTCATCTTTATGGAACACTTACAGTTTGCCCAGGGCTTCCCTGGTGGTTCAGGCAGTAAAGAATCCGCCTGCAATGAGGGAGACCTGGGTTCAATCCCTGGGTTGAGAACATTCCCTGGAAGAGGGCATGGCAACCCACTCCAGTATTCTTGCCTAGAGAATTCCATGGACAGAGGAGCCTGACGGGCTACAGTCCATGGGGTCTCAAAGAGTTGGACACGACTAAGTGGCTAAGCACACAAGTATCTTGCAAGGATTATCTCATTTAAGAATGGTAATAGCTACCATTTCTTTTGCACCTTCTCTATGCCAGGCACTTAATTTATACTCAGAATTCTCATGTCATAATATCAGCAAGCTAGGTATTATTTTCATCCCTTATCTCACCAAGAAGGAAACTGAAGCTGGTAAGTAAAGTAGTTTATTCCAAGTCAATACAGCAAATGAGTGGAAGAGCCAGGGTTGACATTAAAATATTTAACCAGGGCTTCCCAGGGGGTGCTAGTGGTCAAGAACCTGCTTGCCAGTGCAGGAGACATAAGAGCTGCAGGTTCCATCCTTGGGTTGGGAAGATCTCCTGGAGAAGCAAATGGCTACCCGCTCCAGTATTTTTGCTTGGAGAATTCCATAGACATAGGAACCTGGTGGGCTACAGTCCAGAGGGTCACAAAGAGTCTGACATGCCTGAAGTGACTTAGCAAGGCCAAGGCACAAGCTAGTGAGAACAGGCATCGTTCCCTGAGGCCCCCTGCTGGGCCAGGCATTAACTCTTTAGTAATTGGACCTGGGGGAGTAGGGCTGCAAGATGCTTTGTGGGACAGATCTGGGACACCCGGGTTTGTCGGGAGTGGAGATGGAGCACACTTGGGCACTCAGGGAAGGAGTTATTTATCAGCCTTTTCACTGGGTGATTGCCTAGGATGGAAGAACAATGCTGAGGGGATATGCTGGCAAGAATCTCATTCCATTCTTTGTTTATATCTGCCAGAGTAGTGATTCGTGATTTTTTTTTTAAGTCTGAGGTGTGGAATCCTTCTAAGAATCTAACAAAAAGAAAAGACTATCTTGCTGGAAAATACACATTGGTATGTACACACATGCATGAAACACATATGAACCTTAAATTTTAATTCAAAGAATTTAATTTAATTATTTTAGAATTAACTGTCTATCCTCCAAACATAGTAACCCTCTTTTTGCCATTTTGCCTTTTTCCCAACCCTTGCCTGACTGGAGCAGCCTCAGGCCTATGTGAGATACCAGCTGAGGAAGGCAGGAACAAAGGAGAAATGACAGGAAATCTGTTCTTCTCATCCCAAGTTTAATTATGCACAGTTTTCCATAGAAATATGTTTCTAGACTATCATTAGGTCCATATTTCTGGTATCCTATGAGTTAGTAGGTTATGAAAGTGCATGGGGAGAGAACCACTCATCTTGTTTCTCTAAGAAACGTGTTCGATCTGTTCCAAGCAAACAACTTCTCAATGAAGCTTTGGGACTTCTAAGTTGGGTACTTAGTAATTTGGGGACAGACTGTGCTCCATTTGTGAAAGAGGAGAAAATATCCTATTAGACAGCCATGTAATTGGGCTGCAAGCCCAAAGACTTAAAAGGATGCACATAATGGGAAAATACTATTTTTAATTTAAAAAATTGAAATACATACCTCATGCCCCTGACACTGTTTTTAAGCCCCTTGTGTCCTCTGTGGCCTAATGCATCGCCATGGTGTTGGTGAGTGCAGAGAAGGCTGCATTTTTTCCAGCTGGTAAGAATTTTTACATAGACACAGATTTTTTCTTTTTAATCTTTTTGCAAGGCTGAATAACCAGCTATTTTAATGATCTTAACCACCTAAAATTTCAGTACTTTGGATTCAATTTTGATGCATAGTGTTCTATAGAAAGTACAAGCAAAAATGAATAATTCATGATTGATGTGGTACATTCATGATTTATTTACAGCCCAGAACTCGTGGTAACTCAGAGAACATCAAAGACCCTACATCCTGGCCTGCCATTTAAAGCAGCATCTTCAGAGGGGGAAAAAAGACAAAGTACAGAAGATGTTAACTTTATATAAGGTAATAAATTAAAAAACTTAAATATTTGCTGAGAAATAAATTGAACAATGAGGAAAGTAAAACACGGCTTTGAGAAAACTAGAAATCTCATGATTGACTATTGATGCCATGAGAGAAATTTTATATGCTATTATTTGTCATGGCCTTCTCTCTAGGCTTTCTCCTAATTAAATTTTCATCATATCTTGAGATTTTTTTTCAGTCTATCTGAGTATTCCTATTTCCTAATAAAATTTTAACTATGGAAAAAGCCTAAAATCTCTACAACGATTAAGAAAGGGACATAATTTTGTCAGTTTTAGAGTATAATTACTAGTTTGTTATTTTGCAAACATTTTGTTAAATATCACAGGTCCCTGTCTTCCTTTACCAGTCATTGTCATCAACCTTAATCCACAGATTCTCGGCTGGGAGGCTGTTTCAGGCATAGCTTCATATAGGGTGGTATGTTATATTAATCTGGAGTCACCCTCTCTCTCTCTCTTTAGCACTAAGTTGTGTCCAACTCTTGTGACCCCAGGGACTGTACTTTCCAGGTTCCTCTGTCCATCTGATTCTCCAGGCAAGAATACGGAGTGGGTTGCCATTTCCTTCTCCAGGGGATCTTCCAGGGATCAAACCTCGGTCACCTGCACTGCAGGCAGATTCTTTACCAACTGAGCCATGAGGGAAGCCCAGAGTCACCCTATTGGTGATCAAACAAAGAATTTGAGGGTTGGTAGGTGGGAGTAAGGATGGCACAGCATCTCCTTTTGGTAAAATTACGTTTTCCTCTCTACAAAAAAGTGATTATATCAATTAAATTGGGAAAATGGTTAATAAAAATTATTTTTAAATTCTTCATGAGTTTTCGTAAAATGCAACTCCGTGTGCAGTGGACATCTCAAGGCTAAAGGATACTCTCTACCTGGCCCCAGGCCCAGGGGACAGTGTGTGTCCCCTGAACTGGGGCAGGGATCAGATGGGAGGCCTACCTACCCAGGCCTTCGTGAACCCTGTCATCACATTTGAGGCGAATTTTCAGTGATGAACAAGCTTTTGAAACTTAAGTGGTTTTGAAGTTTCATTTCTCCAGCGGTCATCAAGTTCTGCATTCTCCAGGAATCCCCCCAACCCTGTTAGTGTCTTTATTAACAATAAAACCCCAACTTTAACAATTTGCTATTCCATGGGGCATTGTGGGGGGAGGAATTCTCACCATATAATGCTGCCTTCCACCATGTGTATAGATGTTAAAGATGGAAGTAATCACTCTCCCTGGGAGATGTACTTTGGCAAGTGATCCTTAGCATGGATTTTACCTCTTTTCCTTCTCTTCAAATTTAACTAATTCTTGCGGGAGTTTGTCATAGCTCCAGCTTCTATACAAATTACTGTACACTGAGTGGCTTATAAACTGCAGACATATGTTTCTCACAGTTCTGGAGACAGGGAAGTCCAAGAGGAAGGTTCGGTGTCTCATAAGGGCAGACCTCTTGCCTTACAGATGGTCATCTTCTGCTGTGTCCTCACATAGCAAGAAGAGAGATCATCTTTCCCATGGCTCTTCTTGGAAAGGCACTAACCCCATCCTCCCGCATGACCTAATATCTCCCCAAGGTCCCACCTCCAGTTACTACCACATTAAGGATTATGGCTTCAACATGTAAAGAGAGGTGGGAGGGGGGATGCAAACATTAAATCCATATCAGAGTTTATCCCTAAGTAAAAAACATATGAAAAGAGAAAAACAGGAACTTTGAAGAGACAAAAGACACTTGTGTCTCCATGGGGAGAATGGAGGCCTTGGTTCCCAGCTTCAGTCGGACCTACACACTGCATACCCTACAGACTCACTCTCAAATCTGCTGTGTTGTTAGCTGCGGTTGTCCCAGGGACCTAATAATCTTGAGGCTTTGTAGGAGGCAAATTTGCCCATATGGGCAATCAGAGTACCACTTAGGGTGACATGTGAGGCAGGACTCCAACTTTGCTGTTTGCAAGCCTGTTGTTAGGGCACAATGTCCATATGGAGCAAGTGTGACATCCATCACAGCAGGTACCAGGCTGAAGGCCTCTCAAGAGAATCATAAATGAAGACTAATTAGCTCCATTAAGTATGCTGTAAAATAAATTGTTCTTCTCCTACTTCCCCTCCCTTGGGTTTTTTTAGTTCATCTGTGTGATATTACTAACATCTGTCTTACTTTCTCCTATAGAACAGAGAGTAAAGTCAGTTGCTTTAGAAGAATGTATAAACATCTTGCCAAACAAAGAGGAAAATTGTGCTCTTTGAAATGTGCGGACCCCAATTAAATAGGAAAAGGGGAAGCAGACCCCAAGTCATAGAAGCAAGTGTTACAGAGTAGAAAGAATAAACTCTTCAGTGGGGAAATCTTGGACTCTGTATGGACGCTATCTCATAAATATCTCTGACAAGCCACACATACCACTGAGCTAAATCCAACAAGTGACCTAGATTATGATACTTCTAGGGAGAATGAATCTGTATACACAACATTAACAAATGACCTATGAACAGAGTATGACCTATGAACACTGGTCCTGTGGACCAGTGTTGCTATGAGTAAGTCCATCTAAAACAGCTGTATCAACAGGGTTGGGTCTCTCTGAGATCACTTGCCACTGCGAGCCTAGAAGTAGAGCATGGCCATGGGAGAGGTTCTGAGATGTCTGCCCTTGCTGAGATAGGGCCCTCATCCAAGCCTCTCTCTGGAGCACATTACCAGGATCAGAACCAGTGGGCAGCTTACCTAAAATGGAACTGAGCCTAGAGCATGTCAGCCTCTGAGGTTAGCCAGCGTGTGGGCTGGAGAAAAACAGCTAAACAAGATGTGCATTTCAAAATTCTCAGATTCTCAGTCTGCATGGTGAGTGTGGTATGGTGAATGTGGAGATTCAGCTCGAGCTGGAATTGGCCAGACATGAGTTGCACACAGTGGCAAGTAGGTTTTCACCAGCACACCAAGCCCTGCTGGCTCATAGTTGCTCTCCGGAGTGGTGGGTAGAAGAGGATCCTGGGCTTGAACCTGAGCCCAACAGGAAAGGAAACTGTGATCAGTGGCAGTATCCACCATGGACCAGGGCTGGAAAAATATGTCACGTGCCATATGCGTACCATGTCTGACAGCAGTTCTCTAAGCCTAGAAAAGTAGGTTGGAATCTACTCATAGAAACCTTCGAAAATCAGACTAAAGAGTCTGGCCTTTATTTTGAGTTTCCTTTGCTGAGGACAGTAGTTCTAAAAATATGGAATATAAATATCTTTAGCAGGATCCATTCTCTCCACCTGCCAGCAGGGCTCTGCAGCTCCCTGTCATCCTAAATACTCAGTCACATCTTACACTCAGATCACCTGAAGGTATTTGAGTTTGCAGCCCTGTTGCATGAATTAGAGAATCACTGATGGATTGTGAGCTGACAAATGACATGCTGAGAACATATTTTAGAAAGATGATTCTTGCAAAGATATAAAAAAATGGAGGGAAGAAAAAAGTAGAAGCTGCAGTGCCAGCTAGGAAATTCCTGGAACCCTTCACGTAAGTTACAAGACCTAACCTAGAACTATAGGAATAAAAAGAGTGATCTAAGAGATGGGCAGAAGTGATATCAGGGTGTAGATTGAGTGAGGGAGGTGGAAAGAAGAGAGATTTCAAAATAATGTCAAAGTTTAAACCTGAGGGCCTGGGTGGAGACTGGTGATCCTGTTAATAAATATAAGGCGTTCAACTAGAGGAACAGCTTTAGTCTGGGATATGGGAAGGAAGGAGATGAGCGAATGAAGGGCAGAACCCAGTTATTTTTTTGATAATGCCACTGTTGCATGGACTCACTCACAACATAGCATTTTCCTGAGAAATCCTGTGAGTTAGACATGGTATCTTGTCCTTCTTTTCCGAGACCAATGGAGGGAGACCAGTTGGGACAGCTGGCTGGGATTAGAGGTTTTGTTGGTGGCTATGGAATAAAGCCAGATTAGCTGAGCTGGAATCTGTGCCCTTGACAGAAGAGAAAAGGGCTCACTGATAATCAGCTTCGGCCATTTCTGTTACAACCGCTAATCAGGTTTCGGCCTCCCGTCCTCTCCTTCTTGCCAGCTGGCTGGTCACTTTGCCTTCCTGCCTGGCACAGCTGTGGGGAGAGGTCACACTGAGCTTGTTTGAAGCCTCATCTCTCTCAGTCAGGTGTGAGATTGATAGGCTGAGCGTGATAGGGAGTGGGAAGCTATGGTTAGGTCAGCAGTGGGCGTGAGTCCAGTCTTGTCGGATGCCTAGTATTCAGTCTAGCTACCCACTGGGTCTCTGAGCCCTGCTTTGGGATGCCAGATGTGGGGTTTGCTAATGGTACTTACTGCCCATCCCCTACCCAACATCTTGTTATCTTTCTTAATGCCGAGACACATTCTCAGCTTTGAGTCCCAGTCCAGATATCACTTAACTTAGTGGCTTGGTTTAACCTTTTTATTGTTCTTGCGTGATTGTATAGATTGACTGGGGCTCAAGTGAATGTCTCACAGGACCTTTTCCCATGGGTGGAGCTAGAATATCCAAGATACTTCATTCACATGTCTGGTCCCTTAGCAGGGACACCTGGAAGCTGGACTCAGATGGGCTACTGATGGGTCTCTTCCTCTCACCATATAGTCTGAGGCCTCTCCATTTTTCTTATGGCCTGTGCACATGGTCTCTCCAGCAGGTAGCTGAACATCTTACATGGGGCCTAGGGATTTGCAAAGCACAGAAGCGGAAGTTTCCATGTCTTCTCATTGATGACTTAAGCTCAGAACTAGCACAGTGTCACTTCTGCTTTGTTGTGTTGGGTTAACCTGAGTTATACAGCTAGCCTAAATTTAGAGTGGGAAGAGACTTCTTAAGGATGTGACTATTTGCAGGTGCAGTTCGCTGGTGGAGGGTGGGCAACTGATGGCTTCGCATCTTTCTCAGAATAAACTCCTCTGAGGACTTCTGTGAACTGTGCTGCGCACCCTCTGACCTCAGCTCTGTCTGTTGTCCCTCCGTCCCCACTGCTCTCTAGCTGCACTGGCCCCTGTGCAGGCCTTCAGCCTGGGAGAGGTGGAGGAGAAAGGAGACATACAGGGAGGTGGTTGGGATGAGACCCCGAGTGAGTCTTGCTAGACATGTAGGAACCATTTAGGAAGATGATTCATGGTGAGGAAATCTCAAGGAAGGGTAGAGCATTTAAGAGCACCGAGGATCTTGAGAGTTGACAGTTGTGTGGCTAGAACATCGAGGAGCTATTGGGGTATCACAAGAAGATGAGGCTAAGAGAGATAAGGACGGGCTGGGTTATGAAGGAAACTATGTGCCAAGCCAAAAAAGTTCAGTTTGGTTTCCTGGATACCGAAGAACTGTAAGCAGGATAAACTTGACTGGCTTTGCATTTTATTTTATTTTATTTATTTATTTTTTTTATACTTTATATGTTTATATATGCGAACCATAACATACACAGTTCTCAGCATCGTGCATTCATGATCACTCAACATCATGAAGAAATCCTTCTGATTTGTGGGCAGTAGTTCTAATTCCTTCCTCTTAGTACCAGCATAGTATTTTATGATGCAGATACATGCACAATCTATTCAACCATTTCCTTATGGATGCATATTCACTTTGCTTTTAGATTTTTGCTACTATAATTCTGCAATATGGCTTTGCATTTTAGAAAGAGCACTCTCTGGCAGTTTAGAAGATGCACTAGAACGGGTAGAGATTTTTTATAAAGTAGAGGGATCAATTCGGAAGTTATTACAAGGTATCAGGCAAGACAGGGGTGGGAGGGCTTCCCCTAGAATATGTAAGTCTGTAGGCAGAATACTTGGAGGGGTCCTGTCTATATGAAAATTTTGATTAAAAAATGTATTACAAAGTTCATCGCCCATGAAAGATGATTGACTGATGGTTTAGAAAACGGGTGAAGTTGAAATATTCATAATTGTTTTCTATCCAATCAGTGAATGAAAGATTCTCTATAGGGTCCAGGACCCATCTGTTCCTATTTGGATCAAGGAATTATCTCTTCATGTTCCTTCTTGTTGCATATATTGTTCCTGGCTAATTTATATCTCCCACTGCAAGCAAAAGGTAGCAATACAGTTATTACTTAAATGTCATGGTTTTCTCAAGCTATTTGTATAAAAAGAAGATAGGTTTTTTTTGTTCCTGGTTTCCCTAAAGTCAGTTCTTTTGTGCTGGTTGTGTCATTACTCCTAATGGGGCATCATCCATCATGCTGCCTGTCACCCTGGCTCCCAGGGGTCCTCACCGATGATGTTACTCTCTCAGAGATCATTATCATTGATGAAGACCACAAATGCAAGTCTCGCCCAGGGGATGCAGGAAAATGTGAATAACAATTCATTTTCCACTCATGTTAAATTAATTGTTCAGAACTTTATACCTTAAATGTAGAATAGCTCATATTCCAACCATGACTTCTTTTGAACTCTTTAGGCCACAATCACTGCATTCCTAGAATGTCATCTTTTTTAACATTGAACACACTTTGAACTTCCGTACCACCACTTGCAATGAGGTTGGAAGAGGAGCTTGTGGGCCTCATGGGAAGAGCACAGGTCCATTTACTCAAGGAATGGCCATCCATCTTCGGGCAGGCTGTAAGACCTACCTGGGAGAACATAATGTCAGCATATCAATCAGAGGAAAGAAAGGACACTGATCAGAAGACCTGTTACACTGCACAGCAGTGATCTCAAATGCTCTTGGAGGTGACAGGCCTAGTCACTCCTGAGGACTCCCAGATATGCTGTACATCTCCCACAAAAGGAGTCAGCAACTGCCCTTGGTGCTAGCAGCAAGAGTTAGGGGTAAAGGATTCCTGCAACCACTGTCAATGCCCTTGGGTGCTCAAGAGCAGAGATGGCTCTGCGGTTGGAGCATGGATACTCAAGTGCCTCTGGACAGGCCCAGAGATGCAGCTCAGATCCAAAGATGGGCAGTGGACTGTCAGTTGTCCAAAGCCCTGATTCTTCTTACGTCTTCTGTGAGTGTAAGCATTAGTAACCCCAGCCAGAGTCCAGCAGCCCAGTCTGAAACTATCTTGTGAAAGAAAAACTAACAGTGCAGTGGCCAGCAGGAACCATCTGGTTGTCAGTCTGCTCTCCTGGCACTGGGGCTTGGCCATGTGATCACAGAAGAACCCCAGAGGGGAAAGTGCTAGAGTTCCTTGAGGGTAAGTGGTCAACCACTGATACCAGGATTTCAGAACATGCTGTGCAGAGGAGAAACAGGGACCTGGAACCATGCATGCTAGGAAGTGCTATGCCTGGGTGGCACTGCTGGACTCTGCCAGTCCCAGGCACTGGAAGGGACTTAGGAATTTTTAAGGATGGCCCTCTTTGTAGCAAGATGTCCTGCTTGCCATGCCTAAGGGTGGTCCTCACAGTTTAGGGAGCACTGGATTGAATTGCTGGGGGTCTATTTGAGAGACTCTTGAAAGATGCTAAGGGAAATGACCCATAATAATGATTTCTGAGCTCTTCTTCCCCTCCACTTCTCTTGAACATATATATATATATATGTTTTTCAAAGACTCTTACATACTTAACAGCATGTAAATAGGTACAAGCCCAGATCATGGTGGTTCAAGTGAGTCTTGGGGCTCAGAATCAGGGCTACTGAACTCGGGGCTGATGGCTGAGCTCAGTACCCCTCCCTCTGAGACCCCTCTGTCTCTGTAGAACACCAGGAAAACCAGAAGGCTCCATGGAGCACAGTTTGAAAGCCACACACAAAAAACATGCACACAGGCTGGTGGTGGACAGTAAGTCTGAACTGCTGCTCATGCCATTGTTAGTACTGAGCCATCCACTAATATTTCCCATGTGATGTTTTCTAATCAGCTTTGGAAGTTTGTCAAACTTCAGCCACTTTCTTTATGTTTCTTTTTTTCCCCTTAGGAATCCAATTCAAATCTTTATTCAGTCTTATCACTCTTTCCTGCTTCCTACTGCCCTACATAAGACTATAAGAAAATTTTAGGTAAGGGAATTATTGTTATTTATAAACAGTTTATAATA
Organism: Giraffa tippelskirchi; assembly: GCF_054371585.1. NCBI lineage: Eukaryota > Metazoa > Chordata > Mammalia > Artiodactyla > Giraffidae > Giraffa > Giraffa tippelskirchi. Next base: position 108,398,053 of record NC_137278.1, on the reverse strand, counting down.
ATTCCCCCCAAGAGGAGATATCAAAAGAGTAAAATAGCCTAAACAAATCCTTACAACCAAATGAACTGTAGTGAAACATGTCAGTGAGTATCTACCCCTGTGCTTGGTTCTGCATTAAGGACAGTGTCCCCGCAATTTCATTTAAGGCTCACTTGGAAATTATTTATTTTTGCTGGAAAGCCATGCAAATTCCTCCAAAATCCCTTTACCAAATGGCTCTAGGAGGGTTTCACTGTTTTCTGGAGAGGAACAATAAAGCTATTGGGCTTTAAACTGAAATGACAGACAGCAAAGGAGGCCAACCTCAGCACCCTCCTGCCACAGATAAAAGGGTTGCTTTGAAATTCTTGTCGAGCAGTTGACAGTATTTTCATTATTTCTGGAAGGCTAACACTGGAAAACTTTTAAAGAAGCAGGGCTTGGTGTCCCCTTACTCTGTGTAGCCAGTGTAAGTTAGCTGAAATAGCATACATTCTGCCTGTCTCAAAGCTTCCAGAGGCTAAAGCCTGATAACCTACAAAAGCGACTTCACTAAAGATGTGGAAAGGAAATTCAGACAGATCGTAAGGAATATCTGATCAAACTTGACCCCTGAAGAAAATGTGGTACAACCCAAAAGAATCTCCATTTCAGTGGCCTGCCAGTGGAAACCTGGATAGAAATTGGGCTGCAGGTTGCGGAGAGGAGGAGCCAGAACAGGGGCAGTCTGTTTCACCAGTGGAAGGAATAAGTTAATGACAGAGGGACCGCATTTGATCATTTTTCTCTTTTGAGTGCTTGCAAAGTGAACCCTGAAGTTTTAGTGCCATGTCTTACTGATCCTTAAAAAGTGCCACTATAGGAGGAGTGACTAAGCACACACACATGGGAAGATTGCTCCGACATGCTCCTATTGTTCCCCGTGCCACCTTCAAGGTGCCTTCAAGTGGGGAGAAACACATGATCAACCCACACATTTGATCATGCATCAGGGCACAGCTCAGTGTCACGTCCTCTGAGGCCTCCTTGTTCCTTTCATTCGGAATTAACCTCTGCTGTCACCACGAGCTTTAAACCTTAGCTTTACACATTATGCCTTGCTCTGTATTGTGTTGTGTATTTTAATGAAGACATTCCCTGGACACATGAATCTTGTCTTATTTACTCTCAATTCTCTGACAGCATCCACACCACGTTTGACTTTTCTGGCTTTTTCAGATTCTCGGGATGTTAATTGAGAATTTCACATGCGGCTGTGCTGTGCTAAGTCCTTTCAGTCGTGTCCAACTCTTTGTGACCCCATGGACCATAGCCTGCCAGGCTCCTCTGTCGATGGGATTCTCCAGGCAAGAATACTGGAGTGGGTTGCCATGCCCTCCTCCAGGAGATCTTCTAGACACAGGAATCAAACCAAGTCTCTTACATTTCCTGAGTTGGTGGGCAAGTTCTTTACCACTAGCACCACCTGGGAAGCCCATGCTAGGTAGATTTAAAAACAAATAAACATCTGTTTACTGGTCATTGTGATGAGACCTTTTGTGAAGTCCCTGTCTATGTCTTTTCCTCACTTTTCTATTGAGTTCCCTAGCTTTTTCATATTGATTTGTAGGGTTATGTATTCTGGATAACAATCCTTTGTCAGTTGTTGAATATTGCAAATATTGCAAATATTCTCTCACTTTGTGGCTTCCTTTTTCATCTTCTCAATAGTGTCTTTTGGTGAAAAGAAATTCCTAATTTTATATAGTCCATTTCATCATACAGCTAGTATATCTTAAGAAATCTTTGCCTAGTCCCAAATCGTGAGGGTAGTCTCCTAAATTTTCTTCTAGAAGCACTATTTTCCTTTTTATGTTTAGATAATCAAACAGGATCAAATTTTTCTAGAGAGGTGTATAAATATCCACAACTTTCAAGGTCACCATCATAGCCTAATTCTTCTTACAAATGCACCAGGGCTCACTTTGCAAGCACTCAAAGAGGGCCTTTTAAAGAGAATGTTAACTGAGTTGATACAATTTTCTACACTTGACTTACTTCACTAGGGCCCTTTGAGCACAGAGCCAGACTAAGAGAGGCAGAAAACATGGTATGTCAAAAAACTTCAATGTTAAACAGAGTCAGATTTAAATCCCAGCACAGCTTGTTAGTTGTTCGTAATGCTGGGCAAGTCACTCAATTGCTTTCCGGCTTGGTTTCCTGATCTGGAAGGTGGGGATAATCATAGCATAGATGTTAAAATGTTTACTATGTGCCAGACAATGCCAGGTGCTTCAACTTCATGATCTCATGTGAGCCTCAAAGTAACTCTACTGCTGCTGCTGCTGCTAAGTCGCTTCAGTCGTGTCCGACTCTGTGCGACCCCATAGACGGCAGCTCACCAGGCTCCGCCGTCCCTAGGATTCTCCAGGCAAGAATACTGGAATGGGTTGCCATTTCTTTCTCCAGTGCATGAAAGGGAAAAGTGAAAGTGAAGTCGCTCAGTCGTGTCCGACTCCCAGTGACCCCATGGACCGCAGCCTACCAGGCTCCTCTGTCCATGGGATTTTCCAGGCAAGAGTACTGGAGTGGGGTGCCATTGCCTTCTCCGCAAAGTAACTCTACTAGTTATGTACAATTAACATCATATCATGTCCTCTTTACAGATGTTAAAAAGAGCCACACAGCAAGTCAGTGGTGGATCCAGGATTTAAATCTGGGTGGAATGACTCCAGTGGTCGCATATATAAACACTGTGCACACTTCAGCACTAATAATCAAAAGCCCTATTGCAGCAGTAAAAGGAAATAAACCATGTAAAGTGCTTAGCTCAGTGTCTAGACCCTGTTAAGTACATAGTAAATATTGGAATTTGTGAACACAATGATAATTGAAGAACTAATTTGTATTATCCTCATTCCCAGGCACTTTGAAAATTAGAGCTAGAATCCTCATTTGCTTCAGGAGATGACATGAAGAAATCTTTCAAGTTACAAGTGAGAAAATAATGAACATCATGTGTTGGTATGATTGGCATTGAAAACACTGGTTGCACAACCAGCATCCTAATCTGAATGAATTGCTTAGTTTCCCTATATTCTGTCCTTCCCTCTATTCTTCCACTCGGCAAATATCTACTGAGTGTTTCGTATGTTATAGGACCATTCTAAGAGCCAGTAACAAAGCAGTGAGCACAACAGTACATTCTCTGCCCTGTGAGCTTACATTCTGATTGGGAGAGATAGACACTAAATAGGTAACTATGGGTTAGTGCCATGGGTGGCAGTACTGGTAAAGAACCCGCCTGCAATGCAGAAGATGTAAGAGATGCGGGTTCAATCTCTGGGTCAGGAAGATCCCCTTGAGGAGGAAATGGCAACCCACTCTAGTATTCTTGTCATGGACAGACAAGCCTGGCGGGCTACGGTGCATAAGGGTCTCATAGACTCAGACATGACTGAAGCAACTTAGCATGCGTGCACACCTGTAATATTTAGGAAGTATTCTGAAGGTACATAATGCATATTAAAATAATAGTGAAGAGGCTCAAGGCAAAGGGATTTATGAAGAGGGAGTCCAGGAAAGGTTGCTTTGTTGAAGTAACATTTGAATAGACACCAAAAAAGTGAGGCAAGCCATTAAGCTGCTTGGGGATAAAAGGTTGCATGTGGAGGAAAAGAGTAGTTTCAGAAGCCCTGAGGTGGAGTGTATTAGAAATATTCAAGGAACAGTAAGGAGGCCAGTGTGACTGGAGTAGAGTGGGCATGGAGTAACTGAGACCAGAGGAATGTGTTGGGCAAATTGTGGAAGGCCTTTGGACCTTGGTAAAGTAGAGTATTAGTGAGAGGTAGTTTTATATAATAGTTAAGAAGATAGTTTCTGTCAGCAAATTCTCCAAGTTCCAATGCTGGATTTACTGTTTATGTGACCTTGAGCATATTATGGCCCTCTTCATGTCCCATTTGCACAGTTTCCTTATCTGTAAAATGGGTCTTGGTGGTGGTGGTTTAGTCGCTAAGTTGTGTCCGACTCTTGTGACCCCATGGACTGTAGCCTGCCAGGCTCCTCAGTCCATGGGATTCTCCAGGCAAGAATACTGGAGTGGGTTGCCATTTCCTTCTCCAGGGGATCTTCCCCACCCAGGAATCAAACCCAGGTCCCCTGCATTGCAGGCAGATCCTTCACGGACTGAGCTATGAGGGAAAAGCCCAAAATGGGTTTAATAATATCAAATTAAGCTTGAGCAAATTCTGGCAATCTTGGCATCTAGGTAGAGAGCTGAAATTAAAGCATTTCTTTTTTGGACTTGTAATTTGTGGATGGTATTAAGCCTTCGCTTTCTTAAATACCAAAAATAAATTTTGTATTAACTGTATATAGGGTGGTGTTTCAGACTACTAACATGAGGTAATGTATATAAAGTAATGTATACATTACTCAAGTAATGCAAAGATGCATCTAGGCCACAAGGCTATAACCTGTAAAAGATCACCTTTTGTCAGTGTTCTAAAATATAGTATAATTAGATTTCCAGTCTAGACTCTTGTGAAAACAACACAAGCAGCCAAGTACATTGTCAAGATTTTAATTTAGCAAGTGGGATGAGCATAAATATTTTGTAGGGTTGTTCTTCCTTACTAAAGGGTGACCTCTATTACAGCGTATGTGTTGGGATCTGATGTATATTTGGCAGCGCTGATGTCGCTAATGTCTTTGATTCATTTCCCAAAGAGAAGAGAGAAACGTAGGTGTAGAGGAAGCTGGAATTCTATTTGGATTCTTTGCTTCCAAATGCAACACCCCCTCCAATTACATCTCTTACTGCCTCAATTAACCATTAGCCCAAGGTTATTTTTTTTCCCCTCCAGGGTGGTAAGTAAGCAAATGGCTTGAGCAACAACCTCTATGCTAATTCTGCAGTAGAGGCTGATTGTGATTATGAGAAGTCTTGTTCCATTTTCATTCATTCAACCATCACTTTGTAAAACAGTGACCCACCCTGCTGTAAATGTAAAATCCACTGTGCTGACCGTGAGAATCTGAGTTCCAACTCACTGCTACCTTTGCTCTTCCCTCAAGAACAGGATCAAGGGCAAGAAGAATCACTGAGACATGTTTCTAGAAAGTGTAGTCTTGTTGAAAGTGCTTAAAGTAGCCTGTTTGGGGGAAAATGTTCCGTTGGCACTGATTCTTTGGGTATTTTTCATCCCATAAGTCTAGGTAAGATGGATCTAGAAGCTAAGTTTATGGAATAATGGGTCAAAGACTAGAGATCAGGGATGTTGCTGACCAGGAGCTATATTCACAGCTCCTCTCACTCTGCTCACATTTCATTTCACCCCCAACAAGAAGGAGTCTGTCTGTGTCGTAGGCTTTTATGACTTTTCCTTGATAGGGCCAGAGCCTAAGACAAAAGGCCCAAGAGCTCAGACTGTTCTGGTTAAATATACGTTTAACCGAGTTGTTTGTGGTCTGCTCTAGGTCACAGAGCACTGTGCACTCGGACGTGGGCTATAGCCCAACTAAATATCACACGCTCATTGACCAGCATCATTTTCTGTGCGCGTATTTCCCTCTAGAACAGAACCCAGGTGTGCAGAGTTCCTTGGCCATCAATCCCTCCATCTTCCTGTACTCCCAACAGGTGGTATAGATTCGATGAATCAAAAAAGCGTAGGCCCTAGGGACCTGCAGTCATGGAGTAGAAGCCCACAGAGCGATGGAAATTTGGTGGAACTTGATGTTAGCAGAAAAAGGGATTCCTTTGGGGTGCCAACTTGGCAGGCACTTAAAACGCTGGACCAGCAAAGAGCTGTGAGAGCCAAGGTCAGCTTGGCAGTCAACGCTGCCTGATGAGTCTGAAGGCTCTGCCTTCCACTGCTCAGGAAGCTCAACCGAGGAACGCCAGCCAGGATGGTGAGCTCACCGTCTCCTTAACATCCCATATGTAACAAAAGTGGGTGGCAGGGGGAATTCTCTTTCCAGAGAACATTCTGTCTTGTTGCTTAGTCAAATAAGGACCAGTATGTTTCAAAACATGTGATATTTGGCAGGAGGCGGGTACAGGTCCACAGCACTTCCTCTGCACTTACAATATCCTAAAAGCTCTGAAAGCTGAACCCTTTTTGATAAATGCGGGGACAAAAAATTCATTTGCTGGAAAAGATAGTTCTGATCGTTAACTGTGTCTCAGAGCTCCCACTCATCACTATCATATCTGCTGTGTGCATTTTTGTTCTTTTGAAATTTGGGTTTAATTTCACTCTTCAAAAAGAGTAGAAGCTGTCCCTGTAGGCAACAGAGAAAAGAAGAAAAAGAAGTACCTGTTGTAATCAATAATGTAGTAGGAAAAATTATTACAGAAAACAGAAAGGCGTGTCTGTCTTAATGAAAAATAGAATAGCAGAATCAGAACAATGTATGACTAAAAACTGAATGGCAAGCTGTGGAAGATTTTCTGTGCAGTGACGATCAAGAACTAATTGCAAAGGGCAAACGATGTAGACCACGACCGTATGTTCATCAAATGAATTTGACAGTGCAGAAGTGAACATATGCTTCTAGCTTGTTGGTCATGAAGCAAGCCACTATCATATACTACAAAAACTGAGCATTGAAATCAGTGTGATTATTCAGAAGGCTGTAGTACCAGTCAAGGTTCCCCAAAGAAATGCAAACAATAAAGTATTATTTTGTATGTTTTAAAATATATGTAAAAGAGATCTATTTTGAGGACTTGGCTCACATGATTATGGGGGCTGGCAATTCCAAAATCTCAGATTTTGCACTGAGGCCTTCAACTGCATGGATAAGGCCCACAGACATTATTGAGGCTAATCTTTACTTAAAGTCAACTAGTTGTAGGTGTTAACCACATGTCACATAATACCTTCACAACAACATCTAGACTGGTATTTGGCCAAATAACTAGTCACCAGAGTTAAGCTGCCTACAGAATTTAAGAACATCATAATGTAAAATACATAAGAAATTTGTAATGAAAGCACTCCTACTAATATTGAAGAACCTAAAATCTTGATAAACTTGTTAAAATAATGTCTGATGTATACCTTAAACTTGAACATATTTCTAATTTGGATAATAAAACTTTATGTTTATTTTTTAAAGCTTTATGTTTATAAAGCTATAAAAGAAACATTACTAAAAATGGCTGAAGAGAGAACACCTACAGATTTTGACAACACTAAACACAGGTTGACTGTTCTTGCAGGTTCTTTAAAGTGCCACAGGCTAGTTCCCTCATCTCTATCATTTCTAGATCTGCTTCTATTGCTTAACTTTTCCTTAGCTGTGAATCACATTTCCTTGTTTCTTCAAATGTCTAGTAACTTTTAGTGACTCTTGGAATGTAAAATTGCATACTTGATTTTGTTGGACTTATTCTCTTTAGAGGGAGGAGGGCAAAAGAAAAGAATAGCTTTGCTAGGCAAAGGGGGCCGCAGCAGGCTAACACCTTCAAAACTGTGTGTCCCTTGTTGAACTTACTCTTAAAAGAGTGTTGGATTTTGTTGCTGTTGGCTTGGTCCTTTCAAGGCTTTGTTAGGTAATTAGAATAGGAAAAAGGAGTCCAAAGTGGCGGTGGCTAAAAGACAAAGAAGGGAAAAGCTGACGAAAATAGAACAAGGGAAGGTCTGAGGACCAGAGTGAGGACCTCAGGTAAAACAAACAGGCCTCCTGGCTAGCCCAGTTTACATAGGGAAGGCTCAGAGGGAGTAGAAAAACATAAAAAGAGGAGCCAAAATTGAGCCAGGGGCTTCTCTTCTCTTTGTGTCTTTTGGTTCCCTCCGCCCTCATGCCTCGAGGATGTATTTTCCTTTGCTTGCCAATAAAACTGAGCTATAACACTGGTCCATCCGTTGTTTCAAATTTTTGCTGCGGCAAGACAGAACCAAGGAAATCACACACTTCCTCAACAGCTTGAATGTTTCAGGGCTTATTTTTTTAAGCCTTGTTAAGGTGGGTTTAAGAGTCACCTTTACTTCAGGGCTAGTTTATTCTTCCTGCTAATGTGTGGTCCTTTTGGGGTGTCTACCCAATCCCCTGGATGTTTAGTAAGGACTCTTCACTCAGAATAATCAGAACTTGAAAGCCTCTCAGCTCTGTGTGCACGCTGGGAATTATTTAGCTTACAGCTCCCTTGTCTTTCAACATATGAATTTTAGGAGGACACATTTTGCCCATACTATCTGCAGACTCCTTTGAAATATTATGTGAAATATAGTATATGAATGCAAAACCTTTCTGAAAATCTTTAAAATTCTGAATTATGAAATACTCAGCCACATAGGGTTCTGACAAGAGATTGCTAACCTATACGAAAATATCCTATAACTTCTTTCATTACAAGAGTTGGGATTATAGAACTATTAACCCAGAAAATAATAAAATTTTACAAGAATAAAAGGATATTTCAGGGTTTGTTTCTCTCGCTGAGCTGCCTTCTTTCTGAAAAGGATCAGGGTTACTATGAGTGGGGTCTAGAAATCTCAGCTATGCTTGCATTTCAGTCTCAGTCTGCCCTGACTTCCCCGTAAAGTCTGGGAAACCCTCAGTGTCTCCACTTACTGGTCAGGAACACGGCTGGGCTCAGGGAGTCTGTCACAGGCACACGCTCTTCTGGGTACAGCATGCCTCTTTACTGTAGTCGTGCCTCTTCCTGGCAGAGTGTCCTTGGGTGGACCTGTCTCCAAAATGACAGTGATAGCTGTGCTTACCTCAAAGGCCGCTGTGAAGATTTGATGTAGTGATTCTCAGAAAGTGCTCAGCTTAGCGCTTGCTGTAGAGGGCAATCTCAATGGACGTCTACCTTTTGTTATTCCTATTAAGGGTGGAAAAGAGGAGAAATTACTTTGATGGTTTCCATTAAGGTGAAGATGACTCTTAAATGACCCAATTTGGTTGCTGAAATGGAAAGCAAAGAAGTACTTGAAAATCTCTAGTGCCTCATAGACTTCATCACGAGTTGCTCACTATCAATAAATAGATCAAGTGCTGAAGCCAGAGCTTCTCAGCCTTATTACAGTTGACTTTTGGGGTCAGAAAACTCTTCGTAGGGAGCTATCTCTTCATTGTCGGATGTTTAGCAGCGTCTCTGGCCTCTACTCACTAGATGCCAGGAGTGTTCACCCCTTCCCTGCCTCCAGTTGTGACAACCAAAAATGTCTCCAGACATTGTCAGATATTCTCTAGGGGTCAAAATCCACTCCAGTTGAGAATGACCGCTCTAGAAGAAATCAGTGAAGCATCCTGAGATAACCTCTCTTTTTGTTCTTCTCCCTTTAATTAAATGGCTTTATGTTGTTGGGAGAGGTGCACAGAGCTAGTTACAGGCAACTTTGAGCTCAGGGTAAATGAGAACCAATGCTGGACTTTCTTCTGGCCCACCAGGTTCCTTTTGGGCCTCAAGCAAGAGTCCCAGTGGAATGGGTGGAGTGAAAGATCTTTGTTGGCTTTCCTTTTTTCCCTGCATTTAAAGAGGCCGTGAAACGTAGACTGCCTCATTCTCATCCACTTTCACCGCAACTAGAATTCCCCAAATTGGACCACTAAAAGCATCGTCTTGTCACGGGAACATTTCCAGGAGGAGTTCTTAGGTGTTGTGAGTGTGCATGTGCTTCTGCACATGTCCAGAGCTGCTGTTGCCGTCAGCAGCAGGACCAGGGGCCTCCACATTGAGAGGAGTGGCAGTCTAGGAGATATTGGCAGTGTTGTTAATAGTTTGCCTCAGGTTGTTGAGGTTGGTCCAAGCAAGTCTGTCCCTGCAGGATAAACCCCGGTGGCCAGTCACTCAGAGAAAAATAAATAACTGATCATCGATTTCTCTCTAGATGCAAGGGGCTTTATGTGTAGCAAAAAGGAAGAAGACAAATAAAAGCATCTCCTCACCTCTGCTGTGCAAGAAATGAAATATGTTTTCTTAGAATGTGTTTGGAGGATTCAATTTCCACAGGATGGTGTAACTGTGGAAACTTTTTTTCAGTTTTCCAATATAAAATGAAAAGGGCCTTCCTGAAATTGCAATCTTAAGGAACTCTGTGGGGATGCTCTCTCCCCTAAATGAGCATGGGAACATATATTTGGAGTAAGGGATCTGTGATGGGTCCAGAAGTGAGGGACATCAGAAAGATTTCTTGGCCAAGAGCCCCCAGTCATCCCACTCTTGTCTGAAACTATAAAAGCATTGAGAGGAATGAAGGTACAGCTTACATCCTGTCCACAGCCCTTTGAAAAATTCAAATGTCCCTGGGAAAAGTAACAGTTAAGATAATATCAGTCATTCACACTTCAGTGTGAGTTGGGTTATTATCTGGCACAAAAATGAAGAACTAGCACAGACTTTGAAGGAAATATCTGAGGGAGATGGGAAAAGACAGATTGTTTGGGAGATAGTACATCATCTAGAAGAAAAGAGTCTAAAGCAAAAATTAAGCACTAACAATTTCTTTTTTCTTTAGTGCCTTATTATTGTTGCTGTTTTAAACTCTAAAAGTAACACATGCTAAATCAAATAATGCAGAGGCATATAAAACAAAAATGTATAGTCTCTTCCTCCCCCACCCATCTGGTTCCACTACCATGTAAATCAGTGTTAACATTTTGCTTTTTTTTTCAAATTAATTTATTTATTTTAACTGGAGGCTAATTACTTTACAATATTGTGGTGGTTTCCACTGCATCTTGACATGAATCAGCCAGGGGAACATTTTGTTTATTGAGTATCTTTTCATTGGGTTTACAGGGTATGTTTTTCTATGTTTATATAAACTCACATATGTATGTATAGTATACATAGAGGGCTTTTTAAAGTTTATTTTAAGACAAACAAGATTATTCTTTATGCTAATTTGTCACGGACATCTTTCCAAATTAATGCCTTTCTCTCATTCTTTATAATAACACATATATTCTATGATATAGATATATCACTAGTTATTCAACAGTTTTTCTGTTTGCAGATATACCTTTTATTTCTAGCTTTTTTATTATTAAAGATGATGCTTCCTAATATCAGTTCAGTCACTCAGTCATGTCCGACTCTTTGCAACCCCATGGACTTCAGCACGCCAGGTTTCCCTATCCATTACCAACTCCCGGAGCTTGCTCAAACTCATGTCCATCGAGTCGGTGATGCCATCCAACCATCTCATCCTCTGTCATTCCCTTCTCCTCCTGCCTTCAATCTTTCCCAGCATCAGGGTCTTTTCTAATGAGTCAACTCTTCACATCAGGTGGCCAAAGTATTGGAGCTTCAGCATCAGTCCTTCCAATGAACATTCAGGACTGATTTCCTTTAGGATTGACTGATTTGATCTCCTTGCAATCCAAGGGACTCTCAAGAGTCTTCTGCAACACCACAGTTCGAAAGCATCAGTTCTTTGGCACTCAGCTTTCTTTATAGTCCAACTCTCACATCCGTACATGACTACTGGAAAAATCGTAGATTTGGCTATATGGAACTTTGTCGGCAAAGTAATGTCTCTGCTTTTTAATATGCTGTCTGGGTTTGTCATAGCTTTTCTTCCAAGAAGCAAGTGTCTTTTAATTTTTTGGCTGCAATCACCATCTGCAGTGATTTTGGAGCCCAAGAAAATAAGGGAAATAATATGGGAATCAATTAATAAACTATGATGTAGTTATAGAATATCATAGTTAAAATAAATGGACTTGATGTATATGTAGCAACATGTTTAGATATAAAAACGATCTTGAATATAAAAAATATGCAGTAGCATATTGGACACCTTCTGACCTGGTGACATATGGACATCTTCCAGTGTCATCTCTTTTTGCCTTTTCATGGGGTTCATGGGGTTCTGAAGGCAAGAATACTGGAGTGAGTTGCTATTTCCTCCTCCAGTGGACCACATTTTGTCATCCTGTCCATCTTGGGTAGTCCTGCATGGCATGGTTCATAACTTCATTGAGTTACACAAGCACCTTCACAGTACCGCGACAAGGCTGTGATCTATGAAGGGATAAGGTAATCAGTACATACTTTAATTGTATATGCTTAGCATTTTATGTAATAGGTAATTTTATTCTGCATATTTTTTTCTACTCAAGATTTTTTTTTAAGATCTAAACATGTCTGCACATTTGGCCCATGGAGAATCCCAGGGACAGCGGAGCCTGGTGGGCTGCCGTCTATGGGGTTGCACAGTCGGACATGACTGAAGCGACTTAGCAGCAGCAGTTTATTATGTCTGCAATCTGTAATATTTAAGATAACTTTAAACCTGAGATTCTTGAAATATTTGCCTTATAGAATTCAGTGTTTGGTTGTAAATAATAAATCCTGATAGTTAATGACAGTGTCCTAAGTTCACAACTTGTCTAGCTTTAACTTTTACACAGGGGCATTTATTTGTGCTGGCCCTATTTTATTTTACTGCTCTTTTGTCATCATCATCATTGCATCAGAGGCTTATATGATTATTTTATGTAACTTTGTAAACCACAGGGTTGATTGATAGCACAGGGCCTGAGGAAGGCAGGTAATCTTATTATGACTTCGAGCACAAGATGCATGTCCAAGAATATTAGGCACAGAGTAAAACTGGATGCTTGAATACATTTCTGGCAACAGAAGACATATGAAGAAGGTAAAGTCAGCAATATTCAGAAGTGAAGCTATATGCTGGGGTGAGTGAGGTTGCTGAAAAAAAAGTGGGAATGAAAGCTCTAAAGGGTACCAGGACTTTTCAGAATACAAGAGTAAATAGATTGGCTCAGTTACAATATTTCTCTAAAAAGTGGAACTATAAAAATTGGAAGAAACCTGTACGTGGAAGTTCATAGCAGCTTTGTTTATAAAGCTAGAAACTCTAATTAGCCCAGGTGTCCTTCAAGGTGAGTAGTTAAACTGGACTACTCTGGGGTTAAAAAAGGGGACAAATTATCAATGTGCTCAACAACTGGAATGAAGTGCCAGGGAAGTACTCTGACTGGAAAATGTTAAAATCCCAAAAGGAGATTGAAAAGTAAACTATCATAAATGGGGGACAGATTGGTGGTCGCTCGGGGCTGAGGAATCAGGGTGAGGAGAATAAGATTGGTGGACTGCATCCAAGTCAGTGTCCTGGTTGTGATTTACACTGTAGTTTTGCAGAATGGTACCACTAGGGAAAACTAGGAGGAGTGCACAAGAGACCCTCTGTAGTATTTCTGACACCTGTATGTGAATTTACAATTATAGCAATAAAAATTTCAATTAAAAACTTAGAGTCACATGATAAAATGACTTGTCAAACTTGAAAGCAATTTGATCTAACATACACGTATTGGATGATTGTTAAGTGATGGGTGCTAAGGTTGGTGATGAGGGAATGCAAAAATCTGGTGCCTTACCTAAGGGCCTTCCTAGCCAGAGAGAACGCTCTGAAATCCACCTAATTTTACTAAGGCTTTCCTTAGGAAGACAATGATGGACTCCTCCATTTTTATTTTGTAATTCATGAATTATTGAGTGAGTGTGTGACAGTCCTGGAGATACGTACGGTGAATACTACAAAATTGGCTAAAGCACTGATGTCATGAAGTACATTTGAAAGGGATGGGTAGCAATACAGATTTCCCCAGGAGAAAATCTCTTAGGATTGCATGAGGTTGCAGACTGAAGGAGACTCCTAAGAGATCCATGGCCACACTGGGTCGAGTGAAGGTTCATGGAGACCTCCAGGAAACAGAGACCCCTAGAGGCCTTATGCTTTCATGAAGTCTGGCTGAAACCATAAATTACTTGTACAGCTTCCAAATATCTACTCTGTTAGTATAAGGAGCAGGTTGGATAGGTTGGATTACTTCCCTCTTTTCCTGTGTAAACTGTCAGACAGCATTTCTGAGCTCTCTTAGAAGCCAGATGTAGCTGTGTGCCTGAGTTTTGTCAATTGGAAATTCCAAGTCGACACGGACACTGACTTCAGGACATGCTACCTCAAAATATAATCCTTTAGTATGTTGATTATTTTGAGCTGTAGGCACTTGAAAAACAGTAAATATAAAGAGAGGTTTTCTATGAACTCCACTTACTTGCCTAAAGACAGAACCTCTAAAGATAACTCAACTTTCATAGATTTCCCCCAGCCCCAGAGTTTCATCAACCAGGGAAGATTGACTGTTATCACTGAAAAGACTATAAGTTGACACCACATCCAAATTCTATCACCAACTATCATACCTCCCACCTGTTCTTCTAAAGACCTATTTATCTTTCCTAAAAATCATTTTTTTCTCCCCTAAGATACATACATTCCTCTTCCCCTTTCCCAATTAAAATGATAATTAAGCCTAACTTCTAAGGCACTTTGGAGGGTTACTCATTTTCTCTTGGGTATTTCTCATGTATGCATGAGGTATACATGTTAATAAACTTCTTTGGTTTTTCTCTTGTCAATCTTTTTTTTCCCAGGGATCTCAGCTAAAAATTTCTCCCCTATAATTTTTAGAAAGATACATGGAAAGAATGGGATAAAAAATTGTTCTTCCTAAATTATCTGAAAAGTGTTTATAGAAAAGTGGGGAAATATTTGCCACAATGTTAAAAATGGAAAGAATAAGTTCACTGAGAATGTGTATTTCTAAAAAAAAAAAAAAAAAAAAAGAATGTGTATTTCTTTACCTAGATCAATACCACCCCACGCTTTGAAGACCTCTTTGTTCCTCCAGCCTCACTCCTCCCCAAGAGATGAGGAGTGTTCTAGGTCAAAAGACATCCCACTAGGGGCTCATCTTCCACCCTTAGTCCCTAACTTTTATTCCATATGCTTCAGGTATTCTAGACCCTGGAATTCCTGCTATTTTTATCTATTTAGGTATCCGTTTTCATAACATTAGATCACACCCACCATGCACATCCCTTGGCCCAAAGGTGGTCAAGAAACAGTTGTTTGTGAGAGTGGGGAGCAGTGATGTGGCTATGGAGAGGAGAAAAAATAATTTCCCTCTACCCTTCTAATTTCTTGGCTCTGATCCCCATAACAAATTAATAAGAGAAAATAAAACAATTTTGTTAACCTGTACACTTCATGTGTATGTGGGAGATATCCAGGGAAAATGGAGTAATTCAAAGGTTTAGTTAGAACTTAAGTTTATGAAGTACCTCAGCAAAGTAATGATAATTTTCTATAGAAGTGATGAGACAAAGAAAAATGACCTCGAGTTCCTAGGGACAGCAAATAATGGTAAGGCAAGTATCTAGGAAACTAATAGAAGCCAATTAGTAAAGTTTGTTATGTAGTCTTTTGGTACATCTCCAGTATTCTCGCCTGGGGAATCCCATGGACAGAGGAGCCTGGTGTGCTACAGTCCATGGGGTGGCAAAGAGTCAGACACAACTGCGAGACTAACAATGACAACCAGGTATGTGGGATCTAAAGTTATCTCTGGTGCTTAACTTCTGTTCTTCCTGGTCGAGAGAGGAGGAGGAATTTCTTTAAAAATTTATGTTTCGCTTTGAGGTAAATAGAGGAAGGACAGGAAGCTTTCCTTCTATCTGCTTCTTCTCATCTGCCTTCAGCTCAGAATAATCCTTATGCCAACATGGCGTATTTTGAGAGTGGCATATTCTGTCACTTAACAGATAACGCTTGAATGCATGAACTGAGGTGTCACACATGCATATGCATAAAGTCCCTTATGGTGCAGGATGGACCTCGGGGTGGGAGGGAGAGGAAAGCAACTGGCTACAGGCCAGGAAACTAGAGGTTGGCTCCCCTTGCACTGCCATGTTCTAGCATGACACTTGTAGGAGTTTGTAAATTCTAAATCTGAACTTGGCTTCTAGGTCATTATGAAGGCATATTGGTAAAGTAAAAGATGAATCATATTGTATTACTTTCTGAGTTTTCCTTATAACCTTAAATATTTGGGCACATGGTATAGGAGTCTCCATTTGCACCAGGCCCTACAGGAAGAGGAATAGGCCTGCTTAAATATTTGCCACGTTGACTTGCCCACCCACACTTACTTCCCTCCTTCCTTTCTTCTCTCCTTTATCCTTCATTCCTCCCACTGTCCCTCCATTTCTTCCTTCTTTTCTTTTTGTCATGTATCTGCCTGTCTGTCATCTGTTTTTCTATCTATATTAATGTGGGTTTTTTTTTTTGATGATGAAACATTTGAAACCATTACCCATAGAGTTAACAGAACCTGATGACTAACAGGAATTCTTGAGCTTATTTTGCAGAATAAAGGATAGGAAACAGCTTGTTAAAAGCACTCTGCTTACCCTAAGGAAACCAAAATTGAAAAGCATACCTGCATCCCATTGTTCATTGCAGCACTATTTACAATAGCTAGAACATAGAAGCAACCTAGATGTCCACCGACAGATGAATGGATAAAGAAGTTGTGGTACATAAACACAATGGAATATTACTCAGCCATAAAAAGGAACCCTTTTGAATCAGTTCTAATGAGACGGATGAACTTAGAATCTATTATACAGAGTGAAGTAAGTCAGAAAGAGGAAGAAATATCGTATTCTAATGCATATTGCCAGAGTCCTGCTCTAGCTGGTCCAGGGGTTCCCTCAGGATGGACGGCGTCAGCGATGTGAATGAGAAGACACAGCGAGTATCAGTGTTTCCAAGTGTCTCCCAACTTTATTATTTTTAAGACAGCTTTTATATTTTTTGTGGTATATAGAAACAAATGTATAGAGTCATATCAAATCAGCTTAATGGGTCAACAGTGTTGACCTTTACCGACATCGTTTGCATATCTTAGTTCATTTTGTTTACATCATCTTCTGGCCTGGGGGCCTGCTAACATCTTGTGACTTTCCTATTGATAAGGGTTGATCAGTCAGAACACTTTTGTATCAGGCACAGCAGGAAAGAATTCGTCAATAGAAAGTTTCAAGGTAAAACCTGTTTTCGGTAATTTACTCTACGCCTTGAGCTTAACAGAAAAGAATGTGGTCCCATAAAGTCATAGAACAGCAAGCTGAAGGTCAGCTCTAAGTAAGAATCTTCAGTTAAATCAACAATTGTCTCACTATTTGTATTACAGCTAAACTTCTATTTATATAAATCTTCAACTATTATGCTTTTATTATACAGGCTAAATACGTTAAGAGTAAAAGCATAGCGAGTAAATATAGACTAAGCAACAGTTTCACAAAGCAACATTTCCTATATTTCCCAACAAGCCCTTTTTCCTGCGAAGGGTTTTGTGCCCACAGGGGCCTTTCGTGTGGAGGCTCTCAATGCTGTTTTATTATTAAGGAACAGTCATGCACATTAGCTCCAAAGGCACAGGTACATTTATTAAACAAACCAATATGTTAGCAAAAGGAATTTAGATCAGCATACTCTATATCCCAGATAATTTTATTTAGGGTGCTACCGTTCAGGGGCCTTGTTGATTGAGGTTTCAGACTGATCTATTTCAGAAGAGAATCAGGAAAAGCCTTTTGTCCAAGTCACAGAAGACAAGAAGAGGTCTATTATAGCAAGCGTCAGAGAGATCTAATTTTTAAGGTGAGCGCTGAGGCAGCCTTCCGAGAATCCCTGAGGCCTGAGAAGCCATGTTCAATCATTCCTCTTTCCCATGACTCTGTCATGGGTGGGATCTCGTGGGCTAGCTCCCAGCAGCATACATATGGAATCTAGAAAAAAATGGCACTGAAGAATTTACTTACAGGGCAGCAATGGAGAAAAAGATGTAGAGAATCGACTTATGGACATGGGGAGAGGGGAGGAGAGGGTGAGATGTATGGAAAGAGTAACATGGAAACGTATATTACCATATGTAAAATAGATAGCCAACGGGAATTTGCTGTATGGCTCAGGAAACTCAAACAGGGGCTCTGTATCAACCTAGAGGGGTGGGATGGGGAGGGAGATGGGAGGGAGGTTCAGAAGGGTGAGGATATATGTATACTTATGGCTGATTCATGTTGAAGCTTGACAGAAAACAGGAAAATTCTATAAAGCAATTTTCCTTCAATAAAAAAATAAATTTTTAAAAATCCCTCTGCTTATAAACTGCCTTCATTGATTGTTTGCTTTAGTTTTATTTTTTTCTTTCTTTCTTTTTCCCTCTCTTTAATTGCATACCTTTCCAGCTTCATATAGCCTGTTGTTTTAGGAACTTAGAGTGGGCTCTTGTCTAGTGTGAGCCAGCTCTGAATGGTTGGGACTACTGACCCTAAAACTGGGCCTGTGCAGGGGTCTTTTGACATCAGAGGACCAGAAAACTCCACCCTCAAATCATGCTTTGCTGTATCATCCAGTCATTTAGTCGTGTCTGACTCTTTGCAACCCATGGACTGCAGCACTCCAAGCTTCTCTGACCTCCACTATCTCCCAGAGTTTGCTCAGATTCATGTCCATTAGGTCAATGATGCTATCTAACCATCTCATCCTCATTCCCTTCTTCTTTTGCCTTTGATATTTCCTAGCATCTAGGTCTTTTCCAATGAGTCAGTTCTTCACACTGGGTGACCAAAGTATTGGAGCTTCAGTTTCAGCATCAGT
Organism: Giraffa tippelskirchi; assembly: GCF_054371585.1. Taxonomy (NCBI): domain Eukaryota; kingdom Metazoa; phylum Chordata; class Mammalia; order Artiodactyla; family Giraffidae; genus Giraffa; species Giraffa tippelskirchi. The sequence goes on along the minus strand of NC_137278.1, from coordinate 108,379,595 downwards.
CCTTCCAATGAATATTCACGGTTGATTTCCTTTAGGATTAATATGTTTGATCTCCTTGAAGTCAGCAAGAAGTAGATTTACTAACATAGGACACTTGTGAGAGATGCAAGTGGGCAGGCAAAGGAGTTCTGCTTCAAAGATTAAGTGGGCTCAGTTCAGTTCAGTTCAGTCGTTCAGTTGTGTCCAACTCTTTGCAACACAATGGACTACAGCACGCCAGTCTTCCTTATCTGTCACCAATTCCTGGAGCTTGATCAAACTCATGTCCATTGAGTCAGTGATGCCATCCAACCATCTCAACCTCTGTCATCCCCTTCTCCTCTCACCTTCAATCTTTCCCAGCATCAGGGTCTTTTCCAATGAGTCAGCTCCTCACATCAGGTGGCCAAAGTATTGGAGCTTCAGCATCAGTCCTTCCAATGAATTATTCAGGACTGATTTCCTTAGGATTGACTGGTTGGATCTCCTTGCAGTCCAAGGGACTCACAAGAGTCTTCTCCAATACCACAGTTCAAAAGCATCAATTCTTCGGTGCTCAGCTTTCTTTATAGTCCAACTCTCACATCCATACATGACTAATGGAAAAACCATAGGTTTGACTAGATGGACCCTTGTTGACAAAGTAATGTCTCTGCTTTTTAATATGCTGTCTAGGTTGGTCATAGCTTTTCTTCCAAGGAGCAAGCATCTTTTAATTTCTTGGCTGCAGTCACCATCTGCAGTGATTTTGAAGCCCAAGAAAGTAAAGTGGGCTACATTTTTATGATAGAAGGAAAGTGGCAGAGCAATAAAAGACTGCCTTCTTCCTCCTTCTTTGAGTAGACATCAGTAGCTTCTCTGTCGTACCGGGCAGGAGAATATCTGACCCTATGAGGTCAACTGGGACTGTCATAGTGCTTATTTAAATCAGCAAAAGGGTGGTAACATTGTTCTCTTTCACTTAGTGACCTGGGGTATATCTTGTATTTTTATTTATGATTTTATAGTTAAGCAAAGACTGCTTCACTCCAAACATTTTCCCATAGCTTTTTTGAGCACTCATTAACTTACACTTGTCTCCCAGAGTCCTAGAGGTTTCCCTCTCTATCCATAATTCCCTACTGGGACTTCTACAACTACCTGTATAACTATCCTATTCTATCCCTATCACCTCTAATCACCTCTATGCCTAGGACTATCCTGCTTATCACATAAATCTCCCTACCCCCTCACCTTCAGGGAGGCAAATCTGACACTTGTTTTCTCATCTCTCCTGGCTGCCTTGTGAATAAACTCTTTCTTGCCACAAACCTCCACATCTCAGCATTTGGCTTGCTTCAAGTCAAGCAAATGGACCTGGTCCAATAACCCATTTGAAAGTATGTTGCAAACATCATGACACTTCATCTCTTAACACTTCATGTGTTTTCTCAGAAAAAGGACATTCTCCTATTTAACCACAACATTACAGCACACCAAAGAAGTTTAATGTTGATGTAATAAAATTATCTAATATATAACCTATATTCAGAGTTTTTTCCATTGTCTTAAAAAGGCTCTATTGGGGCATTGTGCATATCTTTATTCTATTTGTCTCGTTATCCTTTTTTGTTGCAGTTTATAAAAATGTACATTCATGATGGATTGGAAAAAGGAAAACTGGTTCTTCACCTCAGATAGTTTGAGAAGCACTGTTACGGGAAGAGGGACCCCTTCCAGGGCCCGAAAGGGGGCTCTTGTCTAACTCTTGGAAATGGTTTGTCCAAGGAGACACACGTGCTGACAAAGCAAGAGACTTTATTGGAAAGGAGCTCTGGGGCGGAGAGCAGAAGGCTAAGTGAACACAGGAGGACTGCTCTGCCGCGGGGCTCTCAGTCTTGGGTTTTATGGTGGTGGGGTTAGTTTCCAGGTTGTCTCTGGCAATCATTCCTACTCAGGGTCCTTCCTGGTGGTGCACACACTGCTCAGTCAAGATGGATGCCAGAGAGGAGGATTCTGGGAGGTGGTAGGACATGTGGAGATTCCTTTTGGCTTTTCCCAGATTCTTCCAGATGGTGGTGGCTTGTTAGTTCTATGTTCCTTACCAAGACTTTCTGTCGTAAAACAACTCATGTAAATGGTTACAAGGGTGCCCGGTTAGGGTGGGCAGTTTTAGTCAGTGCGTTTCCCCTAACAGCTGAAAACTGTGTTTGGCAGGAGTGTAAGTATGTGTGTGTTTGCAGGGTGGAGGTGCTAGGGAGGAAGACAGTCCTCTTCTCTTCTAGGTTTTTCTGGCTGGTCTAAGAATTAAAGTGACCTGAGACAGATTAACAGGAAAACTGAGTAACTGAGTTTACGCAGGACACTGAGTAACTCCCTCAAATGGCTGAAGCCCTCAACTTAAATACCATCCTTAGCTAAAGACAAAAGTTGTTGGGTGTTGGGAGAGTCACTTAGCAGGAAGTTAGCAGGAAAAGCAAAGTGAGCCAAGAATGATTAGGGTGCAGATTTAAGTCCTTGCCTTTTCCATTGATAAGAGTTTCTAGAGCTTTCCTCTTCCAGGTACAAAGAGGAAGATACAAAAATAGACATTTCTGTTACAAATGTAAATATGTCTTACAAAAGGGCAACTCATCTACTTGTTTTTCAGAACCCTTTCCTTGTCTACTATTTCTCAGAAAATAACCACTTTAAAACAATTAATACCTCAAAGAGATATATTTAGGGTGGCAAATTCTGCTCTCCTACAAAGGGAAGGATGGAGAAGGCAATGGCACCCCACTCCAGTGTTCTTGCCTGGAGAATCCCATGGACGGAGGAGCCTGGTGAGCTACAGTCCATGGGATCGCTAAGAGTCAGACACGACTGAGCGACTTCACTTTCACTTTTCACTTTCATGCACTGGAGAAGGAAATGGCAACCCACTCCAGTGTTCTTGCCTGGAGAATCCCAGGGATGGGGGAGTCTTGTGGGCTGCCGTCTATGGGGTCGCACAGAGTCGGACACAACTGACAAGACTCAGCAGCAGCAGCAGCAGCACAAAGGGAAGGATAAAGTCATGAGTTTCTTAGTTTCAGGCTTTTTTCCAATGTAGGAGTCAATCAAGAATCAACCTGTCAAGTGAAGACATATGTATAGTCTAAATGTTGAGAATCATGTTTTGTTCAGCAAACTTTCTGAGAACTCAAGCCTGGAAGGCAGCCTCTCAGATAGCTGAGAGACTGCTCTGAAGAGGTAAGGCAGGAGCCAGGATTTATAGAAGTTTTTGCAACAGAAACCAGATAGTTAGAACATCAAAAGATTACTGTTAATTAAAGAAAACCAGACATCTCAAGTTAATGAACTTAGCCCTTTTCTATGTATGGGGAGATATAAGAATCTGGGCTCACTTAAACCATTGGTTCGATGTACACCTTAGCTGTCTGGAACTGGTATTCTGTCTTTCCCATTCTGGATCCCCTCAGGGTGCACAGGTGGGGTGGCTGCAGTGGCTGATGGCTCGATAGCCACAGCATCCTTTGTTTACTGATATGGCAGGTGACATCCCACAACGTAACATTTATTTTTCATGCTGTATAGTAATAAGGTTATGAAAAACCAAGAAAAGCTTCTGTTAAATAGAGGTCAAATTAGATTGCTTGGTATAATTGGTGGGAATGTTAAAACACTAAGCACATTTTATGGAAATAGAATGCATAGGTCTTCAGAATTTTAAGGGATTAAGGGGAGCAGCCAATAGTAAATGCCAACAGCCTTTGAGCTTTAATTTCATAGTTTTTTCCCAAGACTGTTATTCCTTAATGATATGCACCTGCTTTTCCTTTGGCTTCTGCCATGATTTTATATTTGTCCTGAAATTTAGGTGGAATAAAAACAATGTCAGATGAGGGAATTTTTAAAACAAATAAAATTTTAAGTCAGTTGTGCTCACGTTTTCAACTAATGAACTGCACTTTGCACATTTGCAAATCCTTGCACTGTTAAACACTGATTTCCTCACCTCTCTCTTGGGCATACTGCTTTTTCCATGTCCTCACAGGGAGCAGTAAAACACTGATGTTTGTGAAACACTGTTGTTTCCTAATAACTCATTAATTTTTGTGGCAAGAAAGTGATGTTATAATATCACCTGTCTTAACAAGATTTCATTTAAGAATAAAAATGTTCTTAACAAGAAATGTAACCAGATAGGGTCGGGGGTCCCCATGTTAGCAAACTCAGGTTTGCAAAAGCCAATATTTAAGAGACAAGGGTTGGATGGAAAAGAAAGATTGCTTTATTCAGGAGGCCAGTAACCTGGGGAGAAGGTGGACTCCAATCTGAAGATTCTGCTCTACCATGAGAGTTTGTAAAGGAAGAAAGGGGAAGTTAGTCACAGTTAATTTGGAGAGGGTTCAGAGTCTTTGTTTTTTTTCTACTTTGTGCAGACTTTGTTATGATTTGGCTCAGATGGTAAAGAATCCACCTGCAGTGCAGGAGACTTGGGTTTGATCCCTGGGTCAGGATGATCCCCTGGTGAAGGAAATGGCAACCCACTCCAACAATCTTGCCTGGAGAATTCCATGGACAGGGGGACCTGGTGGACTACAGTCCATGGGGTCGCAAAAGAGTCAGACACAACTGAGTGGCTAACATTTTCACTTCTGATTGGTTGGTGCTCCAGGACTCTTACGCTCAGCCAAAGTTACCATCCTATGCCTGGGTTCCTGCCTTAGTTCCTGCCGAAGAACCCAAAAATACTATTATGTGTATCACTTAGGAAGAACTGCCTTATTGTCGCAGTATTGTCTTTTGATTGCTTCTCCTTTGTTTCTGCATTCCTTCACTTCCCTGATAGCAACTATTTGGATCTGCTCTTTGGTACTCAGGGAGGGTCTGTGAGGCTGAAGTCTCTTTCCTACAAACAAGAAATGGGAGACACAGGAAGGATTTGTACACAGAAGGGCCCCACAGAGTTCTTCTCGGTTTCACCTGGAGAAAGAGAAGCAAGCATTGCTTTCTTGACCGAAGAGAAGCCGTTTTGCCTAAACCATTTTGTGACCTCAGCCTGGCCATGATGCTTTCCAGGTCTCACTTACTAGTAATCTTAAGGGAAGTATGGGAATGCAGACACAAAGGAAAAGCAGTCAGTTAACAAACTGTTGGCTTTAAAACAGACTTCTAGTTCCTCCTAGGGATATGCAGAATAATCTGAGACATATGTTTAAATTCTGCAGGAACTAAGATCCCCTACCCTGCAGAGGGTGGTAGGATGTAACAGAGAAGTTGGAAGATGGTAACTACATACTAAGACCCCAGACTGATCAGAACCTAAGGAATGATGATATTGACCTTTTCTGACCCTTCTGAGTTCAATCAACTAAAGTTTGGACTCTGGCAACCTTTACCCTAGTTCTATGCTGAATTCTCTTCTGCTTAAGCTTCTTCATGACTATGCTTACACCACCCAACCCTCTTCATAGATATGCATGTACCTTTAGCTTAAAACTTCCCCAACATTACAGTAGTGAAGACTGCTTTGGGAACAATCCCCAAGGTTCTCCTTACTTGCTGCAAGTAATAAGTCCTTCCTTTTCCTGCTCTTTAGCTTGGTTGTGTCTTTTGGCTCAACACCTATCAAGAGGTGAACCCAGTATTCAGGTAACAGAAACACATTAAAAATAGACAAACACTGGGTATGAGAGATCATTACTCCTAGATATTTATTTGAGGTTTCCGTTATATTTTGGTTTGAACCCGAGAGTCTATTGGAAGACTGGCATTTTATCAGTGGAAGAAAATAAGAAGCAGAAAGTTCTTTTCAAACAAACTCCTGACTCCTTAAAGACTTTATTTTAAAAGTATCAGTAATTGAAGATCAGAAAGATAATGCTGTCTATGTAGTATGATGTGTATAGATAGGAATTATAAATTTCTCTATATATGCAACCCACTGCAGAGATGAATCTTCATTCATCTAAGTCAATGCTGTTGAAACAAGGCCAGTTAGCACATAACTAAGTATTTGTTATCAGTTGTTGAATAAATTTCTAGGCCCAAGATGGAGCCACTTCTGCCCCGGGTGCCATGTCAGCAAACCAAAACTTAGAGAACTCTCATGCATGTGTGCTCAGTTGCTCGGTCATGTCCAATTCTTTGTGAGCCCGTGGACTCTAGCCTCCCAGGCTCCTCTGTCCATGGGATTCTCCAGGCAAGAATACTGGAGTGGGTAGCCATAACTTTCACATCCCTGTAAATGCTCTGCTTGATCAGAAATGGAGGATATTCAGTCAGTCAACCCCAAACGCCAAGCCAAGTCTGGGTTTCATACTTACTTCCTTGTTCCTTCTTACCCCATATGAGGTTGACTGTGTGGCTTCAGCCAATCAGATATTTTCTGTTTTGCTATTTCTTGTTCTTTATTTGCTATCCTATAAAATCATCCTGCCTTCTGCCCTGTTTTGCAGTTCTCTGAGTGGAGACTGTCTGCTTCATGAAGTGTTAAATAAAGGTTGTTTGTATCACCTAAATTGTCTTCATTTTTGTTGTTGTTTTTTAGTCGCTAAGTTGGGTCCAACTGTTTGCAACCCCGTGAACTGCAGCATGCCAGGCTTCTCTGACCTTTACTATCTCCCAGAGTTTGCTCAAACTCATGTCTATTGAGTCAGTGATGCCATCCAACCATCTCATCCTCTGTCACCCCCTTCTCTTCTTACCTTCAATCTTTTCCAGTATCAGGGTCTTTTCCAATGAGTCAGCTCTTTGCATCAAGTGGCCAAAGTATTGGAGTTGCAGCTTCAGCATCAGTCCTTCCAATGAACATTCAGGACTGATATCCTTTAGAATGGACTGGTTGGACCTCCTTGCAGTCCAACGGACTCTCAAGAGTCTTCTCCAGCACCACACTTAGAAAACGGACTCTCAAGAGTCTTCTCCAGCACCACACTTTGAAAGCATCAATTATTTGGCACTTAGCCTTCCTTATGGTTCAATTCTCACATCCATACATAACTACTGGAAAAGCCATAGCTTTGACTATATGGACCTTTGTCAGCAAAGTGATGTCTCTGCTTTTTAGGTCTGTCTAGGTTTGTCATAGCTATTCTTCCAAGGTGCAGGCATCTTTAATTTTGTGGCTGCAGTCACTGTCCACATTGATTTTGGAGCCCAAGAAAATGAAACCTGACACTGTTTTCACATTTTCCCCATCTATTTGCCGTGAAGTGATGGGACCAGATGCCATGATCATAGTTTTTTGAACGTTGAGTTTTAAGCCAGCTTTTTCATTCTCCTCTTTCACCTTCATCAAGAGGCTCTGTAGTTCCTCTTTGCTTTCTGCCATTAAAGTGGTATCATCTGCGTATCTGAAGTTGTTGATATTTCTCCTGGCAATCTTGATTCCAGCTTGTGCTTCATCCAGCCTGGCATTTTGCATGATATACCCTGCATATAAGCAGGGTGACAATATTCAGCCTTGACATACTCCTTTCCCAATTTTGAACCAGTCTGTTGTTTCGTGTCCAGCTCCAACTGTTGCTTCTTGTCCTACATACAGGTTTCTCAGGAGACAGGTATGTGGTCTGATTTTCCCATCTCATTAAAAGTATTCCACAGTTCATTGTGATCCACAGTCAAAGGCTTTAGCATAGTTAATGAAGCAGAAGTAGATTTTTTGGAATTCCCTTGCTTTTTCCATGATCCAGTCTTATGTTGGCAAACTCTGGTTCCTCTGCCTTTTCTAAATCCAGCTTGTACATCTGGAAGTTCTCAGTTCACATACTGCTGAAGCCTATCTTGAAGGATTTTGAGCATAATCTTGCTGGCATGTGAAATGAGTCTTCTTTAAACATTTTTAAACCCAGTCCATAAGGAAATAAGTTTTGCATTGAAAGTGAGCACTTAGAAATTTTTAAAGCAATATGTCAGTAATTTATATATGTTGAATCTAAAAATAGAAAACTTGGCTTATATTTTGGGTGTTTTTTCATTCCACCTTGCTCTTCTTTTTTTTGTGGTTTATTAAAATGTGAGTTCATGATGGATTGGGAAAAGAAAACCTGGTTCTTCATTCAGATGGTTTGAGAAGCACTGTCCTGAAAATGGTGTTTGGCAGGAGTGTGGAATATATGTGTGTGTTTGTGTATGTGCCTGTAAAATTAAAGGGAGAGCTGAAGTAGAAAGTCATTAGATCAAATAACATGTCATTTGTGAAGGAATTGGTGTTCATTTTTTCTCACTGTATTTTACCATAGAGTTTGCAGACTCTTGTCTTGATGGAGGAGCTGAACACACAGTAAATGCTTTCAGTTTGCAGTAAACCTGTACCTGCAACCGAGCGGTGTGAGCCCTGCAGCTGGCTGAGCTTGTGGACAAGACCCTTCCTTGTCTGGTGAGCAGCATTCTTAGGTTCTGAGTCCCATCTCTAGTTAGCAAACTAGCCATCCCAGGCAGAGAGGGCTCAGACTTTCCAGGGCCTCCATCCCTAGGAACTCTGCATTGATGGCTGCCCTCCAGCTCTAACACTGGACTGTCAGTTCTTTCCTTTTTTCTTTCTCTCTCTCTCCTTTTTTTTTTGGCTGCACTGCAGAGTTTGTGGGATCTTAGTTCCCCAATCAGGGATGGAACTCTCACCCTCTGCACTGGAAACATGGAGTTTTAACCACGGGACTGAATGCAGGGATCACAGAATAACAGCTTCTGGAGGACAGACAAAATTGTTTTGTTCAATAGAATGTAAAGAGTATTTACAGGAAAATGTTACTGTTCCATATGTAAGTGGGTAAAAACATAATGAGTGTTTTTTTTTTTTATTAGTATAGCTGTAAGCTATACATTTTTATTGTTATAGATGTATAGCTATACATTCAGAAAACTAAGATCATGGCATCTGGCCCCATCACTTCATGGCAAATAGATGGGGAAACAGTGGAAACAGTGGCTGACTTTATTTTTCTGGGCTCCAAAATCACTGCAGATGGTGATTGCAGCCATGAAATTAAAAGACGCTTACTCCTTGGAAGGAAAGTTATGACCAACCTAGACAGCAAAGAGACATCACTTTGCCAACAAGGTCTGTCTAGTCAAGGCTATGGTTTTTCCAGTGGTCATGTATGGATGTGAGAGTTGGACTATAAAGAAAGCTGAGCGCAGAAGAATTGATGCTTTTGAACTGTGGTGTTAGAGAAAACTCTTGAGAGTCCCTTGGACTGCAAGGAGATCCAACCAGTCCATCCTAAAGGAGATCAGTCCTGGGTGTTCATTGGAAGGACTGATGTTGAAGCTGAAACTCCAATACTTTGGCCACCTGATATGAAGAGCTGACTCACTGAAAAGATCCTGATGCTGGGAAAGATTGAGGGCAGGAGGAGAAGGGGATGACAGAGGATGAGATGGTTGGATGGCATCACTGACTTGATGGACATGGGTTTGGGTGGACTCCAGGAGTTGGTGGTGGACAAGGAGGCCTGGTGTGCTGCGGTTCATGGGGTTGCAAAGAGTCGGACACGACTGAGCGACTGGACTGAACTGAACTGAAATGATAGCTGTAAGCAGCATAGAGAGATTCTCAGAGTCCAAAGAGCATTAAAAATCACTTAACCCAAAGATGAGGAAATCCCTGTTGAGAAGTATTCCCTAGTTTCTGCTTAGGAAATGCACACCCGTCAGTGAGTGTCCCCGCAGGAAAGGGAAGGCACACTCCAACTGGGTGACTGGAAAATAGTAATTTACCAAATTGTGGGCAGGCTTCATGGAAGTCGTAGGGAATAGCACAACACTTCCAAACCAGCAATGTCAGGAGGCCCTACCTTCCCAGTGCCTGAGAGGTCAGCAGAGGCCCTGGCTCTTGGAACTCTGAGTCAGTAGCTGTCTTAGTCTGCTGGGGCTGCTCTGACATAATACCGCAGACGGGGTGGCTTAAACAATAGACATTTTCCCCTCCTCTTCTGGAGGCTGGGAAGTCCAAGATGAAGGTGCTGGCAGGTTGGGTTCCTGGTGAGCGCTGGCTTGCTGGCTTGCAGACAGTGGCTTTCTCGCCGTGTCCTCACGTGACAGAGAAAGCAAGCTCTGCTCTCTTCCTTTTCTCACAAGGCAGCCGATCCCCTCACAGGCGCTCCACTGTCATGACCTCATCTAAGCTAAGTACCCCCCAAGGGCCGCACTTCCAAATACCACCACTCTGGGGGTTAGGACTTTAATGTATGAACTTTGGGGAGCACAGATATTTACTCCAAAACAGCACAAATAGGGAGGGCTGCCTGATGGGAGCCTATCACCTTCAATAGAGGGCTGAAGACAATCCATGGCAACGTGGCAAAAGGGGACCAGTGGGATAAGGACTCTGATCTCCCTTTCCACAGCTCTCTTATTGGCCAGACCCACCAAGAAGCAGGAGGGTAAGGTGGCTCATTGATCTGGTTCTTATCAGTCAGCCTTTCTTACCATAGAGCAAGGAAGGAAAGGATCTGGAGAGGCAAATAGAAAACCGACAGCCAGCTTCTCAGACTACTTATTAACATTTCCCTGGAATGACTAAGTGTAATGATGTATATAAGGTTCTTTGTGTAGTGGCTGCAATGCTATAGATACTTAATAAATGCTAATGTGCTGTATGTAAATTTGACAGTCCCAGACTTATTACTCAGGCGTATACATATTCAGATTTTAAAAAAATGCTTAAAAAGTGAATTTGGATCAAAAGTCCCCAATTTCTGTTTGGCAGATTGCAAAAGCAGAGTCTTACTAAATCAGTATAATTCAGTCATTTTTGAAAAATTCATTTTCTTTAGATAAATTGCCACATTCAGGGTTTTCCTTTCCACTTTCTGCTCCATTTTCTCCCTTTCTCCTCAGGCCTGATCTAAATTTCTGGAAGGGTCTTATGAATGATACAGGTATTGGTAGTGTATGGCTCACTGCATTCCTATGTTCTCTGTGATATTATCATCTGTTCTTCCCAAGTGTCCAATTCTGCCAAGCACTTAGGCTCTGAGTCTTCCAGGGTTTATCCTTAGTACAGGCATACCTCAAAGATATTGCAGGTTTGGGTCCAGACCACCACAATAAAGCTAATATTGCAGTAAAGTGAGTCACATGGATTTTTTGATTTCCCACTGCATATAAAAGTTATGTTTAGGGATATCCCTGGCAGTCTAATAGTTAAGACTCCATGCTTCCAACACAGGGGACTTGGGTTCAGTCCCTGGTCAGGGAATTAAGATCCCATATGCCATGAGGTGTGGCCAAAAAAAAAAAAATTAAAATATTATGTTTACATTGTACTGTAGCCTCTTAAATGTGCAATAGCATTAAGTCTAAACAATGTGCATACCTTAATTTTCAAATAATTTAGTGCTGAAAAAAAGCTAATCACCATTTGAGCCTTCAGAGAGTTGTAATCTTTTTTGCAATAGTAACACCAAAGGTCACTGATTGCAGAGCACCATAATAAATATAACAATAATGAAAAATTTTGAAATACTATGAGAATTATCAAAATGTGACACAGAGACAGGAAGTGAGCCAATGCTGTTGGAAAAATGGCACCAATAAACTTGTTTGTTGCAGGGTTGCCACAAACCTTCAACTTATAAAAATCACAGTATCTGTAAAGTGCGATTAAACGAGGTATGCCTGTACTAACAATCAAGCTTTAGAATTAAAAATAAGCAAAACCAAGTATCTTTCAGCCTCACTTGGCCCCTTAGCTAGATAGCCACGTGCAGTGAATTTCTGTGCAGTCACTCAGAGCAGTCTTCACAACCCAGTGTTAGAGTGTGTTATAAGAGTCAAATGTCATAGAGATCTGTCTGGAGTAATGGAATTAAATATCAGACACAATATTTAAGAAAGACGTACAGACAATAGGATCCCATCTATTATAAAACTAATTTTTTAAGTGCTTTATATTTGTTAGGGAATGAATAAGACTGACCACCCAATAGCCACGCATCAGCGATGTTCGACCTGTCTTGTCAGAAGAAACTTTCACTTTCATGGGTGTGTAAGTTTGAGATTTGACTCTTCATTGAGTTTCTGCTTCTAGATAATAATTTTTTTTTTTAGCCTCACTGATGTGAAAATGGAATAAGTTTTCTGCTTGAAACCCTGGGGTTTAATTTGGTAAGATTCCACAAGAGGTTAAAGGAATAAAACCAATTAAAATTTTATTTTTTAAAGTATTATCAAGGAATATTTGCACAGCTTCAAATGCTCTGAATACTGGAATTTTGACATTTTGAAATAAGATTAATATGGTCTTCAGATTGTGCCAGTATCCAAACTGGGAAAATATGGTGCCTGTTCTAGGCTTGAAAGTTATCACCTAAATTCAACTAATGACCAAAGAATATAGAACCATGGCAGTCATGCTGTTAAGTCGCTTCAGTCGTGTCCGACTCTGTGCGACCCTATAGACGGCAGCTCACCAGGCTCCGCCATCCCTGGGATTCTCCAGGCAAGAATACTGGAGTGGGCTGCCGTTTCCTTCTCCCGTGCATGAAAGGGAAAAGTGAAAGTGAAGTCGCTCAGTCGTCCGACTCTTAGAGACCCCATGGACTGTAGCCTACCAGGCTCCTCTGTCCATGGGATTTTCCAGGCAAGAGTACTAGAGTGGGGTGCCATTGCCTTCTCCGATGGCAGTCATGAGGATTTAGTTAATCTGTGTCAGCTGTTTGTGGTTTGGTCCTTTGTGGTTGGTTCTGAACAGGTGAGAGCCTAAAGTTTAATTCCTTTGTCCCTGTTACCATGATACATCCAAAAGAAAAATATTAACGAACCAAGTATTTACACATATCTTCATTGTTAGGATACAGTGTAGTCTCAATGTATTACTGTTTGTTACCTCTTGAGTGGTACTATTTGGTTGCTTGTTGAGTAATAAGAGAAGAATCAGTATAAACAGTAGAGAGTTTATAAGAGCAAACATGCTTTCTCTATGCCAGGCTTTGGGATAAGCACTTTTCATATATTAACTTATTTAATTCTCCCAGTGACCCAGTGATGTAGTTACTATTCCAGTCATTCCCATTTTAGTGATTAAAAAAACATTGGTTGGAGTGGTGGCTTAATCTTCTGTGATCCCATGGACTATAGCCTGCCAGGCTCCTCTATCTGTGGGATTTCCCATGCAAGAATACTGGAGTGGGTAGCCATTTCCTTCTTCAGGGGATCTTCCCAACCCATAGATTGAACCCACATCTCCTGCATTGCAGGCAGGTTCTTTACCACTGAGCAACCAGGGAAGCCCCTAAAGAAAATGAGGCAGAGTTGTTTATTCAACTATTATTTATTGAGTCTCTACTATGACCTGATAATTGGCTTAAGAATTAGGAATACTTCAATCATTCCTGCCTTTGTGGAATTTACTATCTAGTGGTAAGAGAGAAAAAAACTACAAATATGTAAATTATATGATAAGTTAGAAAGTGGTGATATCAAAAAAATTAAAGCATTAACGAAGGGTTCTGTGTATGTTTGTGTGCATGTATGCACGTGCAATTTAAAAATAAAGGATTATGGGGAGTGAGAGCTTCACTGAGAAGGTGACTTTTGAGCAAAAAATTGAGGCAGATGAAAAGAGACCCAGGAAAAGCCTAGGAGAAGATCATGCCACAGAGAGTAAACTGTCAAGTGCAAAAGCCCCAAGGAGTTAGCTAGAGTGTAGAAGACAAAGCAGGAAGCCCTTCATGGGTGGAGTGAAACAAGAAATAGAAAAGGTCAGAAAAATAGCTGGATTCCCTGGGCCTTGCAGACATTAACTTTTTTGGAGCTGAGAAGGTTTTGAACAGAGAAATTATATGATGTGAATTGTGTTCTAAAAATATCATCTGGATGTTATATTAAGAATAGACTGAGTGTGGGCAGGCAGTAGATGGGGTGCTGGTAGGCTAGGGCAGGAACCAGAGAGATGAGTTAGGAGGCTATTATAATAATCTGGGGGTTATGGAGACTATTAACAATAACTCAGAAGGTAATGAGAGGGGGTTGTACCAGTATAGCTGTTGGAGGTGGTGAGAATCATTAGATTCTGAGACTATTTTGAAGGTGGAATCCCTAGGATTTGCAAGCAGATTCCGTTGTGGCTCAGCTGGTAAAGAATCCGCCTGCAATGTAGGAGACCTGGGTCCGATCCCTGGGTTGGGAAGATCCCCTGGAGAAGGAAAAGGCTACCCACTGCAGTATTCTGGCCTGGAGAATTCCACGGACTGTATAGTTCATGGGGTCGCAAAGAGTCAGACACGATTAGCAACTTTGACTTCACTTGGATATGAGATGGAAAAGAATAAGAATGACTCCTGCCTGAACTTACTGGAAGGGTGAGGTTGGCATTGACTGAAGTTGGGGAAAACTTGGAGAGGATCAGGGTTGCTAAGATCAGGAGTTCAGTTTTGATCTGTTAGGTCTGACATGAGCACAAAACATCTGTGGGAGGCAGGAAATGGCTTTCCCAAAGGGGCCATCTAGATGCTAATCCCTGAAACCTGTGAATATGTCTGACTACATGGCAAAGGGGAATTAAGGGGGCAGAGGGAATGAAGGTTGCTAATTAGCTGACCTTGAGATAGCGTTATCCAGGTGGATGCAATGTAATTACAAGTTTAAATGTGGAAGAGGGCCACAGAGGAGGCAGTGTCAGAGTGATGCAGCATGAGAGAGATTTGACTGGACGTTGCTGGCTTTGGAGATAGAAATGGCCAACAGAAAAGGAGTGCAAGCAGCCTCTAAAAGCTGGAAAAGACAAGATAATGGATTCTCTAAGAAATGCCACCCTGCTGACAGCTTGACTTTAGACCAATGAGACCCATTTTGTATTTCTGACCTTCAGCAATGTAAGGCAATACATTGGTGGGTTTTTTTTTAATGTTTTATTTATTTATGTAGTGGCTGAGCTGGGTCTTTGTTACCAAGCATGGTCCTTCTCTGGCTGCCGCAAGCGGGAGCTACTCCTCCTTGCAGTGCTTGTCCTTGCGATGGCTTCTCTTGCTGCACAGCACAGCCTCTAGAGCATGTGGGCGTCCGTAGTTGTGGTGCTAGGGCTCAGTTGGCCCTCAGCATGTGGAATCTTCCTGGAGCAGGGGTAGAACCTGTGTCCCCTGCATTAGCAGGCGGACTCTTAACCATTGGGCCAGCAGGGAAGCCTTTGGTGGTGTTTTAAAGTCACTAGGTGTGTGATCATTTGTTGCAGCAGCAAATAGGAAATTGAGCATCCGAGTGGAGCTATCTGGTAGGTAGGTGGATATAAATGTCTGGATTTGGGGTGGAGGTTCAGGATACAGATATAAATGTAGAGTTATTGATGATACTTAAAACTAGGAGACCTGGGGAATTTCCTGACAATCCAGTGGTTAGGACTCCGCACTCTTAATGCAAGCAGCGTGGGTTCAATCCCTGACCGAGGAACTAAGATCCTGCATGTTGCAGGACACAGCCAACAGACAAGCAAATGGACAAAAACTAGGAGAAGTGATGAGATCCAGGAAATCAGTACAGAGGAGAGAAGAGGGGAGGCAGGAAAGGGGAGGGGGGAAGGCCTGAGCTTGAAGAAACTCTGCCAGTCAGAGATCAGGAAGATATGAAGCAGCCAGCAAAAGAGGCCTGGAGGGAGAAGCTAGTGAGGCAGGAGGACCACCAGGGGGTGTGCCACCTGGAAGCCCGGTGAAGGAAGTGTTCCAAGAAGGGGGTGATGATATACGTCACGTGCTGCGGATGGGTCAGGTGAGATGAGTGTGGGGAATGGGTCGTGGGATTGAACAACAGAAAGGTTATCGGTGATCTTGATACTTTCAGGATATTATGACTTTGGTGCAAGAAAAATTATGATGGCTATAAACTCATCTTTTAGCTGTGACTGTTAAAATCTAGAAATAGAAGCTTGGAATACATTTCTTGATTAATCCATTCCTTTTCTCAAAAAGTCTAGGACGAGGAGGCCAGAAGTGTAAGTGAATTTGGAGTGGGACTTTATTTTGCAGCATTTTATGCTTTAATGAGGTCTTCCCTGGTGGCTCAGTGGTGAGATGAGGGTTTGATCCCTGGGTTGGGAAGATCCCCTGGAGAAGGAAATGGCAACCCATTCAGTATTCTCTCCTGGGAAATCCCATGGATTTCCCTGGGAACCTGGTGGGTGACAGTCCATGGGGTTACAAAAAAGTTGGATATGACTTAGCGACTCAATATCAGCAATGCCTTAGTGAGTCTCTAAGTACAGAACATCTTGCTTTGTATTCATTCCTCTTCTCTCTTTTCTGAGGGGTAAGGATATTGTGATTCTCCTTAGGGTCATGATCCCTAGGACTTCCCTTCTCTCTCCTCCCTGATTGCCCTCACAGTTCCATTTCAGAGGAGTAGAGGCACTATGCCCTTACTGGTGCTTTCTTTGTGTATGTTTAGTAATTCCTAGTTTTACCAGAATTTATATTCTTCACCAGACTGCATCACTGGTCTATGTGTACACTGATGTAAGATACTATTTGAAGCCTATAGCTTTACAGATTGGATTAGATGTATACCTGGTTTCCTACAGACATGGGACTGAAATTTGCAAGTTTAAAATCTAAGAAATGTGTTTGCCCAAAGGCTGAGTGATGTGTTAATAACCATCCCTGTCCACAGAAGTTTTTGAGTCACTTTGCACTCTGTCGTTGCACAGTGACTTTCCCCTGGCACGTCAGGAAGCATTTAAGAGAGAGCAACTTTATTTATGACTCTTTATGGCAGATGGTGATGAAATCACTGTTGTGGAGGGGTTTTGATCAGAATTAAGGGAGCTATTCTGAACTTGACACCCACTGAAGAGCCTCAGTGGGTATGTCTTTCATGTTTGGTCTCCAGGTACTAAGCACTTTCTTACATTAATCATTTCCTTGTCTGTATAACAGGGTGTCAACCAGAACTTCTATATAAATAATAGTTTTATTGAACACGTATACCAGGAACTGTTCTAAGACCTTTCTAAGGTGGGGGTTTGAATGCATAAAGCAGTTGAATTTCACACATTTTGATTTTTAAAATTTCTTAAACCTAAAAACAGTCTTCAAAGTCCTTAAAGGTCATTTTGTCATGAAATAAAAAGCAATTATATGACTTGGAGAAGTACTGAAAGAGAAATATGTTTATTTCTGAATATGTTTCTATTAAAGCAATCAATTGATTCATAGGAAGACCAAACAAGGAAACATGATAGGAAGACCAAACAAGGAAACATGACAGGAATTAATATAGCAATTGGACAGCCATGAAAGAAGGGAGTTTTTGGCAAAGGCAAGGTGTAATCATGAAACAGGAGAGATGGAAAACATAATGAGACCACAGCTACGTGCAATAATGTAGCTTTTTTTTTTTTTTCTCTTTAAGTTGTGTCTTGAATGTAGGTGCGGAGAAGGCAATGGCAACCCACTCCAGTATTCTTGCCTGGAGAATCCCAGGGACAGAGGAGCCTGTTGGGCTGCCGTCCATGGGGTCGCACAGAGCTGGACACGACTGACGTGGCTTAGCAGCAGCAGCAGCTTGAGTGTAGCTGAGTTTTAAAATGAAGTGGCTAAGGAAATGCTGGCACTAACCTGTATCTTTTCTTATTAAGCTTATGATGCCAAACAATTGCATAGTTTTCAGAAATGGTGAAATTAACATGGTCATGTGCCCTAAGATGGGAGTGGGAAGAGGAATTTGGGATGAAAAAGTGTATCAAATTTCTCCCAAATTTAGCCATTTAAGACAACAAAAAATACATTATCTTATATAGTTTCTACAGATCTGGAACCCAGGAAGAGCTTAGTCCAGTGGTTCTGGCTCTTGAAGTTGCAAGCAAGCTGCCATCTTCTAAAAGCTTGACTCAGGCTTTAAGGAGAATCCACTTTCAGATGCATTCACCGAGCTGTTGTCACAAGGCTTCAATTCTTCACATTTTATTTTTATAACCTAGTCTAGAAAATGACAATTACTTTTTCTGTATGTGAATGGTCAAACAGACCAACCGTATTAAGATGCGATTGGTGACTACACAGGGTTTGACTACCAAGAGATGGGATTTATGGAGACCATCTTGGAGCCGGGTTTGTTTATGGTTTATTCTGTTACAAAAAGTCATTTGGCCTTCAGTTAATGAACCAGCATCTGCTTATACACCTACTTCCTTTTGAATTGTATAAATCGTCATCACAGGAATTTGGAGCTGAAAGAGACTGCAGAGATAATCTTCTAAACCAGAGATTTTGGTCTTTTTGAGGAAAATAAAGCCCAGAATACACAAATGAATTGCTCTAAGCCACCCTCCCCTCCAAGAGCTGATTCAAAATTTTATCTTAAGACCTGTCGGTATCTTTTTATAAAATATTTGAACAATATTTTGTTTATGGTTTATTTTACTGATTAATCACAAGAACCCAAATGTTTAATTTTTCATGAGTTTAGATTCAGCCAAGTTGAAGCGTTTGTTTTTTCAATTTATGAAAAAATGTACTGAATGTTATTTTGTGCCAAATTCATATTAGATACTGTTAGATACACTTTAAAATAAGAGAAAAAAAAAATAATCCCTTTCCTAAGAAGCCCACAGTCTTATTTATGTTTAAACAAGTATTGAAATAGGTACTGTGGAGGACACACAGGTGAAACAAATATTATTCTTACCTAAAGAGGCTTAAAATCTATTACAATTAATGTTAGAATTATGTATGTAAGATGCTAATTGGCATGATTTAACTTTTCATATGATTGATCTCATGGTACTAATGTTAAGCTAAAGGGCTTTGTAGCTCCCTTGTTGGTAGCTGGATTTGCTACTGGCAGTTAAGCTGGGTCCATGTTACTTTAATGTGTTTACATTTGTTTATTAAAGTACAATTATTTACAACATTATACTAGTTTTGTTAGGGAACAGGGTTCTTGGCCTCCTTAAACAATGGAAATTGATCAAAGACCAGACTAGAAATTCAAGCAAGACTTTACTGGGACTGGTGCTACAGCAGGAGAGAAAGAAATCAGTAACAGTTTCCCTTGTTTGCTTCCTAGGGCAGGGGTAGTGGGATAAGGGTGAGTGAATTTCTTATACGTGGTGAGTGAAGGAGTGGGTCCTGGGGTTGGGTTGGAAGCGGGTGGCTGTGGTGGTCTGCCCACTGCCTTCATTGTGTTGTGTGAGGATGCCAGTGCAGCTCTCTGCCGTTACTGAGTTTTGGCCTTTTTGTATCTTGTTGTTCATAATGTGCCCCAATTGCACATGCTCACAGTTACTTTTAGTCCCTTATACTTTCTTTGTATTTTGTTGCTGGAGAAGACACTTGTCCAGGAGCAAGCATTGTAGCAAAGGGTCCCAGGTCCCAACCTGTCTCAGTTTCAGGTGAATGGCATAGTGATATAGTATTTTTACAGATCATACTCCATTAAAAGTTACTACAAGATAATGGCTGTAATTTCCTGTGCTATACAATATATCCTTGTGGCTTATCTAGTCTTCACATAATAATTTGTATCTCTTCATCCCATACCCTAATCTGCCCTTCCCTCTTTCTGTCTCCCCTTTGGTCACCATTAGTTTGTTTTCTATGTCTCTTAATCTGTTTCTGTTTTGCATATATACTCATTTGTAGCATTTTTTTAAAGATTCCACATATAAGTGATTTTATACAGTATTTATCTTTCTCTCTCTGACTTATTTCACTAAGCATAATATTCTCTAGGTCCATCCATGTTGCTGCAAATTGCAGAATTTCGCTCTTTTTTATGGCTGAGCAATATTCCATGGCATATATATATGTATATACCACATCTTCTTTATCCATTTGTCTGTTGATGGGTATTTGGGTTGCTTCTATAGCTTAGCTACTGTAAATAGTACTGCTTTGAACACTGGGGTACATGTATCTTTTCAAATTAGTGTTTTCATTTTTTCCCCTGATATATACTTAAGAGTAGAATTGTTAGACTATATAATAGTTCTATTTTTAGTTTTTTGAGGAATCTCCATACTGTTTTCCGTAGTGGCTACACCAATTTACAATTCCACCAACAGTGTATGAGGACTCCCTTCTCTCCACATCCTCACCAATATTTGTTATTTGCAGACTTTTTTTGATGATAATCATTCTGACAGGTATGAAGGGATATTTTGCTATTGTTTAGATTTGCAATTCTCTTATTACTTGTTTCCAACTCTTTGTGATCCCATAGACTGTAGCCTTACAGGCTCCTCTGTCTTTGGAATTCTTCAGGCAAGAATACTGCAGTGGGTAGCCATTCCCAATAATTAGTGATATTGAACATCTTTTCAAAAGTCTGTTAGCCATCTATATGTTTTCTTTGGAAAAATGTCTTATCAGATCTGCCCATTTTTTGATTGGGTTGTTTGTGCATTTTTTTTTAATATTGAGTTTTAAGAGCTGTTTGTATTGTTGAATATTAACCCCTTCTCAGTTATATCATTTGCAAATATTTTCTCCCATTCTGTAGGTTGTCTTTTTTGTTGATGGTTTCCTTTGCTGTGAAAAGGTCTTAAGTTTAATTAGATCCCATTTGTTTATTTTTAAATATTTATTTCTTTTGCCTTAGAGACAGATCCAAAAAATATTGCTGCAGTTTATGTCAAAGAGTGTTCTGCTTGTGTTCTTTTCTATAAGTTTTATGGTTTCAGGTCTTATATTCAGGTCTTCGATCCATTTGAGTTAATTTTTGTATATGGTGTGTAGTAATGTTCTAATCTCATTGATTAACATGTAGCTGAAATAGTAAAGGTAGAGAACCAGCGTAATGCCAGGTATCCAGGTAAGAGCTTTAATTACAATATAAAAGATGTTTCATAGCACTGATTACTGCTTCTGTTTCTTCTTCCTGGAAAACGAAGGAAATAAAAATACATTGTAGGTTTCTCCTAAGAAGTAAAGGTTGGCAAAATATGCCACCCCAAAATAGGCCTCTTTGGCACAGGATTATTTTGAGAAATAGTAGACATAAGAGAAGCTCTGAAAATACAGAAGTTACCATTTTTTAGGGAAATTTACATTTATAAGGAAATCCCTGTTTATAAAGTTATCTTCCTTTCTGTATCAGAAGAGAAATGTGACTAGATCACAAGAAATCCATCAGTGGAGAAGGTATCAATTTAAATCTGCATAGCAAACCTTCCTTTTTTTTGTTTACTATACTTCTCCTGGTCACTTCTCCATAATTGGATTCTTGCACATCCTTCTTTCTTTTGTCTTTAGCTGAAGATGGTATTTAAGCCTGAAATCTCAACTACCCCTAAGTGTTATTCAATTATTCCTGCCTATCTCCCCAAAATACATGAAGTATACATGTTAGTAAACTTCTGTTTCTTTCTTGTTACTCTGTCTCTTGTTACAGGGTTCCAAGGAGAAATCTTAGAAGAGTAGAGAGAAAATTATTTTTCCTCCTCTACAGGAATAAATGCAATAATCCATGTAAAATACTTAGCCCACAGACTGACACATAGTAGACATGTAAGTTATTATTATCAGATGTTTCAGTAAAGCATTCACTAGTATGGACATAGATAAAACTGGAAGAGCAACAGCAAGCCATGAGTCAACAGGGCTAGGAGGCAGATAGGAACTAGGTCCAAGGCCCAAAAGAACTAGGAAATATAAGAGCAATGGATCTGGCTGGCAGAGCAAAGTGAGGATGAATTCCATCAAGGTTTTACTCAAAGCCAGGGCAGGCTTGGTGGATAATCTGATTTATTTGAAGGGGCTGGAGTGGCAGAGACAGCAGACCTCAAAAACTAGGTGAATTTGAGGTTTCAATATAAGAAAGGAAATATAAATATCATATAGTGGAGCAAGTAGAATCAGGCTTGCCCATAAATGGCTGTACCTTGTCAAAGGAAATGGCTAGGATGGAGGGGAAAGAGATTAATGCAGTTTGCCAAGATCATATCCACATATGTGGAAGCCCGTAACTATGGAGAACAACATTTGGATAAGGATAAAAGTAGAGAGAAAGCAAAAATGACGTAGTTGTGGGAGGATACTAAAGACAGTTCCATACAGAGTAGGAAATAGAAATTGTATTCTGGAATCAGACAGCAAGTGCTGGCCAGGCTATCCAGAAAATTGCTAGATCCCAGGTTCTGTTAAGAACAATGCATCAAATCCTTGAAAGTCAGAATATCATGCTGTTTAATTTAATGGGCCATAAAGGCAGACCGATTTAATTTCAGATGTATTGTGTGACATTTGATAAATTAACCTCTATTAACCTTGATTTTCTAGCAAGTCAAATAAAAATGATAAAATTCTTTTGAGGGCAATATAGGAGAAGTCTTTTGAAAATGGTTAAGCACTTTCCTAGAATTTCACCTTCCCATTAATATAGAAATGACAAAAGAGACTTGCTATTTTGGATTTAATTTTACCTACAATGAAGAAGCTCTGAGCTGAGTTGGGAACTTCAGAAGAAAGAGGAGAAAGTACAAGGTAATTACCTACACTACATCCTGGGTAGAAAGAAGGGAACTCAAAGCATGAAGCTGGCATCAGATCGTTTCTTTCCATCCCTCCAAGAGGTTCCCAAAGCACAACTTGGCAAGAACTTTGGGACCACCCAGATGGCCACACATTCCTACCTTTTTGAAATGTTCCTTTTCCTTTGTCTTTCTGTGACATTTTTGTGCAAACATTTATTTTTCCGCCTAAGTGGTTCTGAAAGTGCCTAAGTCAGATTCAGGAGTACTTCAGTTCTCTTTTATTTCCTTTGTCCAGTCAATTCTCTAGAAAATTTATCGTTCCTTTACTAAGATGCCATCCGAGCCCAAGTTTTAACCACTCCTTTGATTTACCCTACCTCTGAGTGCGCTCAGGTGTATGCATGGTATGAAAGTGTTAGTCGCTCAGTCGTGTCTGACTCTTTGCGACCCCATGGACTGTAGCACACCAGGCTCCTCTATCCATGGGATTCTCCAGGCAAGAATACTGGAGTGGGTTGCCATTCCCTTCTCCAGGGCATCTTGCTGACCCAGGGATCAAACCTGGGTCCCTTGCATTTCAGGCAGATTCTTTACCATCTGAGCTACAAGGAAAGCTCACGCATGGTATACATGTCAGTAAACTTGTTTGTTTTTGTCCTGTTAATCTATGTTTTATCAGACATGGTGTATCCTGCTGAGGTAAAGAGAATGTAGGAGGACAGAAGGAAAGATTTTTCTCCTCCTCTACAATAGCTACGTGATGACGCAGCATCTGAAAAGCTAAGCTGCTAGGCTTTTCAGAGACTTAGGTCTAGGATGGGCACAGCCTCACTTCCATCACATTCTCTTGATCAAAGCAGTCACAGGGCCAGACCAGACTTGAGATTGTGGGAAATAAACTCCACTCCTCAATGGGGGGCTGGAGGTGGGGTGGACCAAGAGTGAGTGGCCATTTAAAATCTACTGCATTTCCATTTAATATTTTAAAAAACTCAAGCCCTTCATGTAGACCTGGAAGTGCCCAGATTAGGGTTGGTAACAGGAAAGAGATCTGTCCTAGTTGTAGCCCGTCAGCACTCACTCCAAACTCCCTACTTCTTCCCAATTGCTTCTGGTCATTTTATTACTAAACCTCCTTCTTTTCAGGGCTACCTCTTCCTCAAACAGGCCCACAGCTGGAGCTTCCTTCTCTAAGGCTGTGCTGTCACAAAGGTGGCAATGAGAGGCAAAGCGAGGGGAAGCCAGATGTTGATGACCCTATTCCTCCAGTCTTCAGCCTCCACTCCACCGGGGTTGCCCACAGTGGCCATCCCTCTTCCCGAGGTTCTGTCTCCTGCCATCTCATTGAAGACCCATCGTCCTAACTCCAGTTTCCTTTCCTCTCTTACACATGTTTTACTTTTTAATAAGTCTCCAGATGAGACCAGAAGTCATTTTCCATGAGAAAAATCTCCTTTCTCCAGAGAGAAGCATATAGACTTTATCATGCCCTGGTCCTCCCCACACCACAGTAGTGACCCTGGACCTTAGCTTTCACACCTAATGTCCCATTAACAAGTGACATGGAAATAACAAGAATAGACTTTGGTTTTTTTATTTATATAATAAATTTCGCTCTTCTCTCTCCTGGTTTTTATATGTGGCCTCTCCTCTGCTCTGCCAGAGCTGTCTGCCTGCCTTGGAGAGGATGAAGGTCATAGCAGTAGGAAGGCAAAGAGGAAGGGGAAAGCAGGATTCAGCTTTTGACTTTCAGAGCTGTCAGAAGGGAAACAATAGTCTTAAAAGCCAGTCTTTGTCAAGAGAGGAAATTTCTCAACTCCATAAGCCATCATTAACATGTCAAGAGCAGAATCCAGTGGGCTAAAAGGAAAGTAGTATTCTAACAGTGAGGGGAAGAAAAGTACCTGCTGCAAAGGGGTAGGCGGCCCGGGAGGTGATGGCACGGGAAGCGCACCGCCTAACCCTGCGGGGCTGTGGGAAGAAGAAGGGAGGTCAAGTTTGTGGAACAGGTGGCAAAAGGAAGTTTTGAGACACTGTATTACTCTCCACGCTCAAGTCCTCGAAGAGGGTGGTCTTCAAGTCAGTCAGAGCAGAAAGCAAAGGGGGTTTGTCCTTCTCAAGAACAGCTACTTGAAAGTAGATGAGATTCAAGCTGGGGGCCACACAACACGTCACTATGTGAGGTTGAGCCTAAGAAACCCTGAGATTGGGAACTCAAGGTGGGCTGGGGAGCAGCTGAGATTAGTGGCCAGACCTACAGTGGCTTTTTAGCCACCAGCCAAGGAGTGAGGTGGCCGAGTGCTGATGACGACCTCAACCAAGCTTAAAGAAAAGACGGGTGAGCTCCCAGGCTGCAGATGTTAGCAGGATGCTCAGAAAGACCCAGACTCACCCCCAGCTTAGTGAGTGCCAACCAGCCCACACCCAAGGACAGTGCTGACTGGCCTGCAAGGAAGACAGCAGAAAGACAAGCACACACCAATCCCAACCCCATCTCCCCAGTGCTGACGAGATGTGAGCCTGATCGGGGAAAGAGAGAGAGAGGAACGACCCAGCTCTGATAGGGAGTTACACTTTAATTGATGGAATGTTTAGTCTTCACAGAACACTCCTGTCAAGTGGATCATTAATTAGAAAAGTCGATGTGCTCTCCCCACCCCCAAAATTGGCTGTTACCCGATAGGATGGGAGCTCATGAGGATTAGGTCTGTGACTGAAAACTTGAAAATTACCTAGTCTCGTACATTTCAGTTTTACTTTTTGTTCAGTTTGCACCTTCATTCTTCATATATTCTTCAGTAAATGACCAGGTTTCCTACAGAAATGAATTCTTCAGCTCCCCCAGGATGCAGACATAGCTGTGATTAATTTTTAAAGCAAAAATATTTCTTCCCACCTCATCAGAAACCATTATTCCTTCTAAACTCCCCATTGTTCATGTTTTATAGCAAGACCCAGAACTGTGAAAACACGAAACTCAGGTCACACAGCAGTTTCTGGCGCCTCCCCGCTGATGAGCTTGACTCCCAGTAGCTCAGCCACCTTTCCTTGTGGTCTGCTGCTTGTCTGGAGGGAGCTGCCAGAAGCTCTGTGTGTGGTGTGGCCCAGGTGTATTGGGAGTCACATCCCAGGGGACCCAGTTCTGTGGTCTTTTCTAGGGTCCCATCTGTCTCAGCCTCAGGTAACTGTCCTGCTGAATTGCAATAAAATAAAAATAAAATTCCTCTTCCTCTCAGTTTGAGATAAAGTTGGAATTTTTCAAAAGGTATTTTCAGTAAGAAACTAAGATAATTTTTAAAAACACTAATGTATAAAAAGCAAGGATTTTTTTGGATAACAGATTTATTGCAGCAAATAGTGGTGCAGGGGAGGGGAATGCCCAGGTGAATATCACCTCAGTTGTACAGCTTTTAGGGCATTCAGCGATGGCTTCCTTTTAGGCTTTTAGGACATTCATTGATGGCTTCCATTCAGTGATGGTGTCATTCTGTCCCAGAGTCAGAAATACCACTTGTGATTTTCTTCTTGCTTTAAGCAGTGATTTTCACCCAGGGAGGGGGTGGGGGGTGATTTTTAGGCCCTCAGGGACTTTTGGCAACATCTGGAAACACTTTGTCAGTCATCACAGTTTAGGGAGAGTGATGCCATTGGCATCTAGTAGGTAGAGGCTAGGGATGCTACTAAACATCCTACAATGCACATGACAGCCCCCCAGAACAAGGAGTTATCTTGCCCAAAATGTCGATTGTGCTGAGGTTGAGAGAACCTATGTTGAGAATCATATTCTATATGACAGTTAACTGGTGTGGGTTCTCACTGGAAAAGAGACAAAATCACAATTCTATATTAACTAATGAACTAACTAATCATTCCATTCATGTATTAAATATTTTTTGGTATCTACTATGTGCATGGCCTTGCTAAGCAATGAGCAAGACAGACAGACTCTTGTAGACTCCTTGCAGAGCTTATGGGCAAAGGCAAACAAACATCCATTAAACATAAAATTATACAAATGTTATTATTTCATTGTAATTGTGATAATGCCATAAACAAAATATATGGGCGGATAATAAGAATGTATTTGAAGAGAAATCTAACTTTAAAAAAAAATCAATAGAACACTGTTATATTTTCTAAAAATTAAAAAATTCGTTGAAAGAAATTCTTAGTGTTTTATTCCCTTGAACTTTCATCATGACTGTTTTCAACGAGACGGTCTGCTTAGTTGTCCTTGGTTTTCCAAAGGAACATTGTGACTCTCCTTGTTTTCAAACTGTCCATTCTCTTTTCCAAAATATAATAGCCTATTGATGCTTGTTTGCTGCTGAACACAAGCCCTACCCTCCCTGTGGAAACCAGAATGATTCTGGGATGAGCTGGGGTTGAAGGGCAACCTTGGGTTAATCCAAGAATGAAGTGGCAGCCTCCAGTTTCCAGCTGGTAGCCAGTTCCTTTTCCTGCATAAAGATTCTTAGTAAGCAACAAAATCCATATTTCACAATGTGAGTCTATGGTCTTTTCCCAGGGATATTGATCATGGAAGCCTTCTCTGGGGAAAGGAATGGCTGAGACCTGAAATACGAATTAGGCAAAGTTGGGAAAGGTGAGAGCAAGCATTCCCAGAATGTGAATGTCTATGGGGTGTAAGCTGACATACCAACATAATCCTTAGACTTAGTGAATAAAAAAAGTACTTACTATGGTCTTTTCCTTCCTTCTTTTCAGAGCCATCACAGCCTTTCTTTTACACTTGATCCAGAACATGTAGCCCTACTTAGGGGGATGGGAATGGTGGCAGAATTGTTTTACAGTGACTCACTGAATGATAAGCCCCAACCAGCTATCCTGCAAATCTCTGACAACAAATGCATGATCACAAATGCATTATAAGAATTATAACAAATGCATTCAGACACAAAGCAGTGAATATTCTCCACTGAGAATGCATAAGGCTATGCAGCAAATGTTTATGAAGACCTGGCTGAGGGCCACACCAGGGCAGACTTTCATTTCCTTTTTGAGATCAAAGATTCCATGGACAAGCTAATGAAGACAAGGGACTCCTCTCCTGAAAAAGGCAAGGAAAAGTGAAAGTGTAAGTCGCTCAGTTGTGTCTGACTTTTTGCGACCCCATGGACTGTAGCCTAACAGGCTTCTCAGTCCATGGAATTCTCCAGGCAAGAACACTGTAGTAGGTTGCCATTCCTTTCTCCAGGGACCTTCATGACCTAGGGATCGAACTCCTGCAATGCAGGCAGATTCTTTACCATCTGAGCAACAAGGGAAAAAGGCAAAGATGCACTTGTATTCAAACATTTGCATACAGTTCATGGGTTTCCAGTTCCAAAGTGCACCTATCTCAGGTAAACACAGCTGTGCTGCTCTCAAACTATAACAATGGAACTAACATAACATTGTAAATTAACTAATTTATAAAAAAAATAATAAATTATAACAATGATGAGGAACACACTCATGGTAGCAGGCATTGTGTCCTGTCCTGGACATAGTGAGTTTGAGGTGCGTGTGGCAAGATATTCAGGTGGAAATGTCCCAGGAGCAGTTTAAAATGCTTCCTGGTTTTGTTTGATTTTGTGTTGCTGTTGTGCTTTTGGAAGTGGGTGGGTATGGATCAGTACAATGGGCTCCATCCCAGGAGTCCAGATTCTCCTGTGTCCATATTTAGAAAATTTTTTTTCTTAGAATAATGTTCATTGTAAAAAATTTTCCTGGGTTTCTGTTTACTTAAAATATGACCCTCCCTTTACTTTTTTAAGGTCCTTTTCATAATCACTCTCTCCTGCAGAGCCCAATTCAAGAAAAGGCCAGCCCTGTGGATGTCTGGAGAGCCAGTCTAAGGGGAGAAGCTGAAATGTTAAATGTGGTTGAAAGAAGTATTGAATAAATCTACTCCCCACCCCATCACCCTGCTCAAGGAACTGGCTAAACTGCCCTCTGAGGAAGCTGAGTCTATGAGCTGTGCTGCTGTTTCTTTGTTGTTGGGTGTAAGGTTTGGGGGCTGTAGAGTGCTGAAACATGCCCCCTGAAAAGATACCCGCATCCTAATCCCTGGAACCTGTGCTTGTCGCCTTACGTGGCCTTTGGCCTTACAGGACCAAAAAGGCTCTTTGCAAATGTGATTAAGGATTCTGACATGGGGAGATCAACCTGGATTATCTGCATGGACCCTAAAGGCCACTGCATAGATCCTTATAAGAGGGAGGCAGAGGGAGGTTTGACACAGACGCGAAGGCAGAGAGAAGGAGGCAATGTGACATGAGGCGGAGGCTGCAGCGACATGACTGTAAGTCAGGGAAGAGCCACAGTCCCCAGAACTGAACAGGGCTCTTCCCTCCAGAGCACAGCCCTGCTGACACCTTGGCTTCAGACCAGTGATCCTGATTTCAGACTTCTGGCCTTCAGAATTGGGAGAGCATAAACTCCTGTTGTTTCAGATCACCAAGTTTGTGGTAGTTTTTACAGTAGTCGCGGGAAACTAAATAGGGTCTCAGCTAGTCAGTAGAAGAGGCGGCGAACAATCCAGATCAGAGCCTATTTGTCTCAGGTTTTTCAAAAAGGTTCCTGCTTTCCATTTTCAACCCCAAATATTTCTTTCTGAATCCGAGTGAATCCTGTCTCACCTTGATACTGTCCTATACAGACTAACTGATTTTGATTTACTAGTACAGAATTCTATTAATATTTTGTTTGCTTTGGCTCCTTCCCCTTCAGCTTATATTTTCCATCTCCAAATAGTCATGTATTGTTTGGGAAGAATCAGTTTCTCTCTCTCTGTCTCTTTCCCCCACCCCCTCCCCTTCTATTGTGCTTAATCTGAAATGTCACATACAGTGAACAGCCTCCTTTCTCTTTTCTTGTGATTTCCTTCTTTTGATGGCTGCCCTCAGGTGTTTGAAGCCACCCACACACTTTTGAAGTATTGCTTCCAGCAGCTGACCATGAGACACGATCAAGTGGTAGTCACGAAGGCCGTCATCATTAGTTTCACAGATCAACTATGAAAATGGGTCTGTAGGAAGAAAATGATATTCCATGATTGGGATTTTTTGAAATGAGAAATAAATTGGGCCATGTTTATTTCAAAATAACCACTAGTGAGAGTGGGAACTAAAAGCAAATCTACATTAGAGAATCTGGGGCGTCAAAACAATCCAGATGAAGTCTGTTTGCGTGAAGACCTTCTAGTGCTTCTGGGAGA
This sequence comes from Giraffa tippelskirchi, assembly GCF_054371585.1. Taxonomy (NCBI): domain Eukaryota; kingdom Metazoa; phylum Chordata; class Mammalia; order Artiodactyla; family Giraffidae; genus Giraffa; species Giraffa tippelskirchi. The sequence goes on along the minus strand of NC_137278.1, from coordinate 108,350,022 downwards.
AATGATATAGGGAGGGCTTTAGAAGGATGGCCAAGAGCTAGGGCACCAGGATCTCAGATGAGAACATCATAACCCCAGGGTCAGCTGATTATGGCATAGATCAAGTCTGGCCCACCATCTGCTTTTATAAATAAAGTTTTATTGGAACACAGTCATGTCTGTTCATTTACATGTTGTCTATGGCTAGTTTTGCGTTGGAGCGGTGTCTATGGCTAGTTTTGTGTTGGAGCGGTAGAGCTGAGTACCTGTGATAGAGACTGTATGGCACATAAAGCCTAAAACATTTACTAGTTTGCTCTTGACAGGAAAATATGCTAATCCCTGTTGTAACAAAATTGTAGCAGCAGTTCTGAGTGTAAAAAGCTCTACCAAAGAGAAATGCCAAGAATTAGCAAGTGTATTAGTTTCTTAACTATATTAAGTAACAGTTCTGAGTGTAAAAAGTAAGCTCTACCAAAGAGAAATGCCAAGAATTAGCAAGTGTATTAGTTTCTTAACTATATTAAGTAACAGTTCTGAGTGTAAAAAGTAAGCTTTAACAAAGATAAACACCAAGAATTACCAGGAATATTAACTTCGTCTGTAACAAATTATTACAAACTGGGCAACTTAAACGGCAGAAATTTGTTCTCTCATAGCTCAGGAGGCTAGAATTGCAGAATCAAAATGTGGGCAGGGCTGGTTATTCTGCAGGTCCTGAGGGAGAATGGATTTCGTGTCTCTCTCCTGGCTTCTGGTGGCTGTCAGCAAGCCTTGGCTTGGAGGCACAGGATCAGCCTCTGCCTCTGTGTTCACATGGTTTTCTTCCCATGTCCCTCTGTGTCTTCTCCATTTCTGTCTCTTATGAGGACATGTCATTGAATTTAGGGCCCACCTAAATCCAGAGTGATTTCATCTTGAGATCTATAATTTAATTTTATCTGAAAAAACCAGATAAAATCACATTCACAAGTACCATGGGCTAGGACTTGTTTGGGGGGAAACCGTTCAATTCACTGTACTACCAAAAAGAGGTTAGCCATGTTGGGGGAAAAGGAGGCAGCTCAGGGGCTTTGCAGATTGCCCTGCACATCATCCACCCTCTCTTGAATGTGGCCTTAGGAGGCAGTGATAACATTAATATCTTATTAATTTTGACAAAAAGTTTTTATACTTGAAGGAATATATTGAATCCACAGACAACCCTGAAGTATCATCTTATAATCTGGTTTTCACTTCCTTTCCTTATTCAGCTTTGTGTCACTCACCGATATGGTCCACACGTAGAAGATCTGGGAAATTTAAGCTATCATGGCCCTAACTATGGCAAAGTGAACAAAAGACAGACAGCAGGAAGAGGTTCGGGACCAGGAAAGTTGGCTCCCGCAACCTCCTGGTTGAGGAGCACTAGGGTGGGAAGCCCTGGATAGTAGCGGGGAGGGAATTGAGTGAGGCCTTCCAAGTCTGCAGGGCTCTCTCTTGTCAGAGAGGGTTTGTTCTTTTTTCTTTTTAAATCTGTGACTTGGAAACAAGGAAGTGTGGCTCTTCACTCTGTGTCTCATCTTGTCCTTTGTTTTTCTCTCTTTACCAGATTTCAGACTAAAAGCAGACAAAACTTGGGGGGAAGGAATGCAGCCCATGTTTCTGCTAGGATTCCTTTTTTCCCCCCCATCAAAATATATACTATTTTGACTAGAATTCACAAGCAGGTGTGGAAGGAGTGTGGGGAGAACATCTGAGTGGAAGTGACAGTTTCTCATAGGGATTATCCTTGACTGGCACTGAAGCCAAGCAGGAGAGAAAGAATCAGGGAAGTCAGGACTCCTCTCTCGAGCAGGGGCTACAGCACCTTGACGCCATGTCAGGGGAGCCACTGGGCAGGAGAAAGGAGACAGTCACAGTAGGTGCCAAGTGAGGAGCGCCCTGTGCTCATGTCTTTCTGCCTGAAATACCTAGAATCACCTGCTTTCTCCTGTGTGAACTTTGTCTGTTACCTCCAGGAGCTAGGATAAGTCAAGGCTCCACAATCTCCTCTAATTTTAAGATATTTTCTAAGAACTCATACCCTTAGCATACTGGTTTCTTTATTCACTCATTTGTGGCAGAGTTTTCTGCATTCATTAAATGTGACTTGCATTTTCTAAGCTGCACAAGCCTAATGGACATCCATAACAGTGATTTTAAAAAATAAAAAGCACTTCTCTAAATGCACTGGAGGGGACATATAACTTTTCCTTTACCATGTTAGAGTTTCTGGTTGGGACTGACATTAGACAGAATTAATGGGAAAAAAAGCATACAAACTTTATTAACATGTACATGGGAGCCCTCACAAGAAAAATGACCCAAAGAAGTGACTGGGCTTCCCAGATGGCTCAGTGGTAAAGAATCTGCCAGCAGTGCAGAAGATGCAGGTTTGATCCCTGTGTCCAGAAGATCCCCTCGAGGAGGGCATGGCAACCAACTCCAGGATTCTTGCCTGGGGAATCCCCATGGACAGAGGAGCCTGGTGGGCTACAGTCCACGGGGTCACAAAGAGTCAGACATGACTTAGTGACTAAACAACAACAAAGTGGCTAGGCCCAAGTGTTTACATACTAGGTTGGACAGAGTAGCAGCTGTGGAAAGGTAACTAAAACATGCAAAGTGTATATTAGACATTAAAACTGAGAGCTTTTAAAATGTTTATTAAATCACTTTAAAACAACAGACAGTGAGAAAGCTGTTATATATTAACATACATTTTTATGCAAAATATATATTTCAAAAAAATATTTTTTAAAGAAGATAAAAAATTTCAACCAATAAACCTTAAAAGCAGAAATATGTGCTTCTAACATATAACCTCAGTGGCCTCCACCCATCAGCCCTATGTGTTCCCCATAAAGAGATCTAAGAGATAAATGAGCATGTTAATTAATTCCATCTGTGGCCTTTCCCACTCATCAGAAACACAGGCATCTCTTCCCTAAAGCTAGAGGAATCTTCATCATGATATTCAACTTCCAAATGAACAAATAAGTAAATAAAAGTATTTGAGGAGGTGAAAGGGTTATTGTAATACGGTCTGTGAGTACACATTCCTCTCAGCCTCAACACCATTTCTGTCGATAAGGATGTTTCTTCCTCCTGGCATAGAGGGCACCTTTCACATAGAAATTTTCTCTCTTGCTTTTTAGGAGGAAAAAAGAAGGTCACATTCTGGCATCTGCTATTTTTCAAATGCTTTTAGCTCAATTAATATACCAAAGCAACATAATTTGGGGCAACATGTCTGAACTCCTTGAGTACCACTTATTCTGCTGGAACCATTGCTCCTCTCAAATTTCCTTCATAAATTCCAGTGTACTTTGAGTCACAAGCTAGTACATGGGCTTGGAAGTCAAAGAGACCTGGGTTTAGATTCCAGTTCCACCACTCGCAAGCTGAGTAATAATGGTTGACACTAGAATAGCCTGGAGGTTAGATGCACCAATCCCCATGCAGTTGAAAGTTTGAGTATAACTTTACAGTTGGGTCTCCATATCCATGGTTTACCATCCTTGGATTCAACCAGCCTCTGATTATTTGGTACTATGGTGGCGGTTTAGTTGCTAAGGCATGTCCAACTCTTGTGACCCCATGGACTGTAGCCCACCAGGCTCCTCTGTCCATGGAATTCTCCAGGTAAGAATACTGGAGTGGGTTGCAGTTTCCTTCTCCAGGGGATCTTCCCAACCCAGGAATTAAACCTGGGTCTCCTGCACTGCAGTCAGATTCTTTACCAACTGAGCTATGAGGGAAGCCATTTGGTACTGTAGTACTTCTTTATTGGAAAAAAAAAAAATCCATGTATAAATGGACCTGCATATTTCAAAACCCATGTTATTCAAGGGTCAACTGTAGTTGGTTTCTCTAGCCTCCTTCCCCTCGTATGTAGAGTGGGGATAAGCACATACTTACTGTGCAGAAAAGAGCTATGCAGCAAGCCTGTGGCAGCTGTCATCAGAAAGACTTGATTACAAGATTGGCCCTTGGCTGGTGTCTGGGAATTTGGGATTAACTGTAGTTGGTTTCTCTAGCCTCCTTCCCCTCGTATGTAGAGTGGGGATAAGCACATACTTACTGTGCAGAAAAGAGCTACGCAGCAAGCCTGTGGCAGCTGTCATCAGAAAGACTTGATTACAAGATTGGCCCTTGGCTGGTGTCTGGGAATTTGGGATTTGAGGAGGGTTTCTACCATTTCCTAATTGATAATAATGGTTCACTGGGCCTAAACTGGGAAGCGAGGCGGCTGCGACGGCTTGGCGCAGAAGCGTGGCCGAGAGGAGCTAGGCCGGGCCGGGGGCTGGGAGCCGGGGGCGACAGCCGAGAGGGGCTAGGCCGGGCTGGGAGACGGGGGCGGCGGCCGAGAGGGCCTAGGCCGGGCCAGGGGCCGAGGGCCGGGGGCGGCGGCCGACCGGGGCTAGGCTGGGCCGGGGGCTGGGGGCCGGCGGCGGCTGCGAGAGGAATTACCCAAGGCCCAAGGTAAGAGAAACCCAAGTAAGATGGTAAGTGTTGCGAGAGGGCATCAGAGGCAGACACACTGAAACTAAAATTACAGAAAACTAAGCTAATCTGATCACACGGACCACAGCCTTGTCTATTACAATGAAACTAAGCCATGCTGTGTGGGGCTACCCAAGACGGATGGGTCATGGTGGAGAGGTCTGACAGAATGTGGTCCACTGGAGAAGGGCATGGCAAACTACTTCAGTATTCTTGCCTTGAGAACCCCATGAACAGTATGAAAAGGCAAAAAGATAGGACACTGAAAGATGAACTTCCCATGTCAGTAGGTGCCCAATATGCTAACGGAGATCAGTGGAGATATAACTCCAGAATAATGGGATGGAGCCAAAGCAAAAAGGATACTCAACTGTGGATGTGACTGGTGGTAGATGCAAAGTCCGATGCTGAAAAGAGCAATATTGCATAGGAACCTGGAATGTTAGGTCCATGAATCAAGGCAAATTGGAAGTGGTTAAACCGGAGATGGCAAGAGTGAACATCGACATTCTAGGAATCAGCGAACTAAGATGGACTGGAATGGGTGAATTTAATGGAGTAGCCATCATGGTCAACAAAAGAGTCCAAAATGCAGTACTTGGATGCAATCTCAAAAACGATAGAATGATCTCTGTTCGTTTCCAAGGCAAACCATTCAATATCACGGTAATCCAAGGCTATGCCCCGACCAGTAACGCCGAAGGAGCTGAAGTTGAACAGTTCTATGAAGACTTACAAGACCTTCTAGAAATAACACCCAAAAAAGATGTCCTTTTCATTGTAGGGGACTGGAATGCAAAAGTAGGAAGTCAAGAAACACCTGGCGTAACAGGCAAGTTTGGCCTTGGAGTACAGAATGAAACAGGGCAAAGGCTAATAGAGTTTTGCCACAAGAATGCACTGGTAATAGCAAACACCCTATTCCAACAACACAAGAGAAGACTCTACACGTGGACATCGCCAGATGGTCAACACTGAAATCAGATTGATTATATTCTTTGCAGCCAAAGATGGAGAAGCTCTATACACTCAGGAAAAACAAGACCAGGAGCAGACTGTGGCTCAGATCATGAATTGCTTACTGCCAAATTCAGACTTAAATTGAAGAAAGTAGGGAAAACCACTAGTCCATTCAGTTATGACCTAGATCAAATCTCTTATGAGTATACAGTGGAAGTGACAAATAGATTTAAGGGACTAGACCTGATAGACAGAGTACCTGATGAACTATGGACAGAGGTTCGTGACATTGTACAGGAGACAGGGATCAAGACCATCCCCATGGAAAAGAAATGTAAAAAAGCAAAATGGCTGTCTGAGGAGGCCTTACAGATAGCTGGAAAGAGAAGAGAAGTGAAAAGCAAAGGAGAAAAGGAAAGATATTCCCATCTGAATGCAGAGTTCCAAAGAATAGCAAGGAGAGATAAGAAAGCCTTCCTCAGCGATCAGTGCAAAGAAATAGAGGAAAACAACAGATTGGGAAAGACTAGAGATCTTTTCAAGAAAATTAGAGATACCAAAGGAACATTTCATGCAGATAGACTCGATAAAGGACAGAAATGGTATGGACCTAACAGAAGCAGAAGATATTAAGAAGAGGTGGCAAGAATACACAGAAGAACTGTACAAAAAAGATCTTCACGACCCAGATAATCACGATGGTGTGATCACTCACCTAGAGCCAGACATCCTGGAATGTGAAGTCAAGTGGGCCTTAGAAAGCATCACTACGAACAAAGCTAGTGGAGGTGATGGAATTCCAGTTGAGCTATTTCAAATCCTCAAAGGTGATGCTGTGAAAGTGCTGCACTCAATATGCCAGCAAATCTGGAAAACTCAGCAGTGGCCACAGGACTGGAAGAGGTCAGTTTTCGTTCCAATCCCAAAGAAAGGCAATGCCAAAGAATGCTCAAACTACCGCACAATTGCACTCATCTCACATGCTAGTAAAGTAATGCTCAAAATTCTCCAAGACAGGCTTCAGCAATACGTGAACCGTGAACTTCCAGATGTTCAAGCTGGTTTTAGAAAAGGCAGAGGAACCAGAGATCAAATTGCCAATATCCACTGGATCATCGAAAAAGCAAGAGAGTTCCAGAAAAACATCTATTTCTGCTTTATTGACTATGCCAAAGCCTTTGACTGTGTGGATCACAATAAACTGTGGAAAATTCTGAAAGAGATGGGAATACCAGACCATCTGACCTGTCTCTTGAGAAACCTGTATGCAGGTCAGGAAGCAACAGTTAAAACTGGACATGGAACAACAGACTGGTTCCAAATAGGAAAAGGAGTACTTCAAGGCTGTATATTGTCATCCTGCTGATTTAACTTATATGCAGAGTACATCATGAGAAACGCTGGGCTGGAAGAAACACAAGCTGGAATCAAGATTGCCGGGAGAAATATCAATAACCTCAGATATGCGGATGATACCACCCTTATGGCAGAAAGTGAAGAACTAAAGAGCCTCTTGATGAAGGTGAAAGAGGAGAGTGAAAAAGTTGGCTTGAAGCTCAACATTCAGAAAACTAAGATCATGGCATCTGGTCCCATCACTTCACGGGAAATAGATGGGGAAACAGTGGAAACAGTGTCAGACTTTATTTTTTGGGGCTCCAGAATCACTGCTGATGATGACTGCAGCCATGAAATTAAAAGACGCTTACTCCTTGGAAGGAAGGTTATGGCCAACCTAGATAGCATATTTAAAAGCAGAGACATTACTTTGCCAACAAAAGTCCGTCTAGTCAAGGGTATGGTTTTTCCAGGGGTCATGTATGGATGTGAGAGTTGGACGGTGAAGAAAGCTGAGTGCTGAAGAATTGATGCTTTTGAACTGTGGTGTTGGAGAAGACTCTTGAGAGCCCCTTGGACTGCAAGGAGATGCAATCAATCCATCCTAAAAGAGATCAATCCTGGGTGTTCATTGGAAGTTCTGATGTTGAAGCTGAAACTCCAATACTTTGGCCACCTGATGCGAAGGGTTGACTCATTGAAAAAGACCCTAATGCTGGGTAGGATTGGAGGCGGGAGGAGAAGGGGACGACAGAGAATGAGATAGTTGGATGGCATCACCAACTCGATGGACATGGGTTTGGGTAGACTCTGGGAGTTGGTGATGGACAGAGAGGCCTGGCGTGCTGCAATTCATGGGGTCGCAAAGAATCAGACACGACTGAGCGACTGAACTGAACTGGGCCTAAACTCTTTGTAAAGTAATGTGGTTTGTGCTGAACACCTGCTTTCCTTTCTGTTGTCTGGAATTTGGGTACACGTTTGGCAGAGTGCCTGTGTGACCAGGCCCCAGTAAAAGTGCTGGGCACTGAGTCTCTCATGACCTTCTCCAGTGAACAGAGCTTCTCTTGTGTTGTCACAACCAGTAGCTGGGAGAATGAAGCACTGCTGCTGCTGCTAAGTCACTTCAGAGGTATCCGACTCTGTGCGACTCCATAGACGGCAGTCCACCAGGCTCCGCTGTCCCTGGGGTTTTCCAGGCAAGAACCCTGGAGTGGGGTGCCATTTTCTCCTCCAATGCATGAAAGGGAAAAGTGAAAGTGAAGTCGCTCAGTCGTGTCCGACTCTCCGCAACCCCGTGGACCACAGCCCACCAGGCTCCTCCATCCCTGGGATCCTTCCAGCGAGAGTGCTGAAGTGGGTTGCCAGTGCCTTCTCCAGAGAGAAGCGCATCCTGTGTGATTTAAGACTTCTAGAAACTTGTGCTTGGTTTCCCCTAAGCTTTGCCACACCTGGCTGTTCTCTTTGCTGATTTTCTTTGTGTCCTTTACTGTAATCTCTGCCTTGAATGAGACAGTGTCCCGGGTTCTGTGTGTCCTCCGAGTGAATCACTGAAACACACTTGGTGGGGAGAGAGGTTGTTTTGAGAATTCTTGTCTTGTTTTGTTCCAGCTGCTGCAATAAATAAATAAATAAATAAATACAGATTTAGTAGCTTATTAACAACAGAAATTTATTTCTCACAGCTCTGGAGCTGAGAAGTCAAAGATCAAGCTGCTGCATATAGCGACTTTCTGGAGGTTCTCTTCCTGGTTTGAAGCTGGTCCCTTCTTACCGGGCCTCCACATGCTGGAAGGAGCAAGGGATCTCTGTGGGTCTTTTATGATGGGGCACTGATCCCCTTCATGAGCCTTCCTTTAGGACGGAAGCACCTCCTCAAGGCCCCACCTACTAATGCTGTCACCCTTGAGGGTTAAGATTTCATTTCAGCTAGGTCCCAGGAAAACTCCCTGGCTTCCTGCTTCTCCTTTCTCCCCTCATCTCCCCATTCTTCATCAGAAACATACAGAACCATAGCAGGGGTCATAGCGGGCAGCCATAATGATCAAGTCAGAATTGTGTTTGGCACATGGGGGAAAAGGAAATGACAGGGAACCTCCACACAGGAATTATTTTTGTTCTGATACACAGCTGAATTAGTCTTGTCCATTTCAAAGCAATCGCCTTGAGAGGCGCAACCCTCTATTAACAATGCTCCAAACATTTTGAGATATTTATTCTTGTAAAGTCAAAGTGTCAGTTAGTCATATCTGATTCTTTGCGACCCTATGGACTGTAGCCTGCCAGGCTCCTCTGTCCATGGAATTCTCCAAGCAAAAGTACTGCAGTGGGTAGCCATTCCCTTCTCTAGGGGATCTTCCCAATCCAAGGATCGAACCCAGATCTCCTGCATTGCAGGTGGATTCTTTACTGATTCTCAGCCACCAGGGAGGCTCATTTATTCTTGTAACTGGCTTATAAATCCCTGTAAAAAAAAAAAAATTCACTGCATCCCTTTGCAGTCACACTCCATAGAATATAGCTCCCACCAGGCACCCCTCTGTCTTTCAGTATTTACCTCTTTAATTGTCCCAGTTCACTGGTCTAAACTGAGAGAGGATTTGCTCAGGGCCTCTAGAGGGCACTGGTCCATCTATAGGGCTACTAGGATGATCAACAATGCCCAGGGGCCCCTGAGTCTGACATCAGTGGGGACAGTAGAAGGTGAAAAAGGAAGGAAGAGAAATAAACATATGTAGACAGCAAAGCAATAGGAGTAAAAAGAAGAAGGCAAACTAGAAGAGAGAAAGGAATTTTTTGAAAATAAAAGCAGAGGAGCAGTTTATTACTCATATTCTCCAACCTCTGAATGTAGTGAAGCCTGTTACTCTTTTTTATATTATAGCCAGTTCCCCTCCATCTGGTGAAAGGTGCGGTAGGGTTGGGAGAAGGTGAGAGGTGTGAAGAGGGGCTGCCCAGAGGCACTGGTTTGGGGTTTTATTATCCACTAAGGAGTTTCTCTCTTGGCAATTAAACTTTGCTCAGAGAAAGTTGGGCTATGAAGCAAGCTACCCGATCTATCAATAAAGAAATCATGTCGTTTCTTTTGAAAGTTCTGAAGCCATTATCTGTGGTGTGACAGTTGACTACAATAGAATGAATTGTCATATCACTGATGGTGGATTAAGGGATGAATGAGTGAACTAAGTGGGTGGACAGGTCTATTATAACTGAGAATACAGTTTGATTAATAGAAGGAAAGGCTGCGGAACAAAAAAAAAATCAAAAGGAAAAGACTGCTTTAAAAAGAGGGAGAGAGTAATTGATGCGGAGAACTTAAAAGAATAGATTGTATGTTGTAAACAAAATGCATAATGATATAAAAAGAAAAAAAAATCCATGGTCCTGTTCCACCCCACCCCACTTAGAAATTTCACTCTGTAGGCAAAAATCACTTCCTACATGTGGCTCTGTGTGTGTGTGTGTGTGTATAAAAACAATTTATTTAAATTACCTGAGTTATATACCTGGTGATGGGAAAGACTGAAGGCAAAAGCAGAAGTGAAATTCGCTCAGTCGTGTCCCCAAAGATGTTTTTTAATGTGGACCATTTTTAAAGTCTTTTATTGAATCTGTTACAAGATTGCTTCTGTTTTATGTTTAGTTTTTTGGCCCCATGGCCTGTAGGATCTTAACTCCCTGACCAGAGATGGAACCCTCACAAGGGAGCAGGGGATGAGATGGTTAGATGGCATCACTGACTCAGTGGGAATGAACTGGAGCAAACTCTGGGAGATAGTGGCGTGCTACAGTCCTTGAGGTCGCAAAGAGTCGGACATGACCTAGCAACCAAACAACAATGTCCCTGGTACTGTTTGACACTGCAAGTTTGCCTCCAGAGGGTGAAACAAGTCAGACAACTAACGATGGACCCAGAGATTACTGCTGAGTAATTTTAACCTTTAGCTTTATAGCAAAACAGAAAAATCAAGGGATTCCTTTTTCTTTATTTTTTATCATATTTATTTCTTCTTGGCTGCACTGGGGTTTCGCTGCGCAGCAAGCCAGGGGGCTCCTCTTCATTGCCGCGTGTGGGCTCAGTCCTTGCGCCTCTTGGGCTTAGTCTCTCTTTGGCATGTGGAATCTTCCCAGGCAGGGGATCAAACCCGTGTCCCCTGCATTGGCAGGTGGACTGTTATCCACTGTACTGCCAGGAAAATCCTACTTATTCTTTTTTTTTTAAACAGATGTGTCTTATAAGTCTACTCAATATTTTAATACAGGAAATTTGTTTTAATAGACTAGTTTGACACCTGGGTCACTTGGCAAAAATAGATTTTATAGAAAAGTGGAAAGTAGTAATGTACTCTAATGATAATTGAAAAGCCTTTTGTTCCAGGGAGAGGATAACGTGCTCTAGTGTTTCTTTCACTAATCAACTGACTATCTAAGGAACACGAAAGATTGCAAAAGGCCCGTGCATACAATTAAAATGTTGATAGTGGCTTTCATTTCATAAAGTAAAAATTCCTGCTAAAGCTATTCATACAAATATGACATTTTAAAACACTTGTTATCACTTTGGTGCCCTGTTACTTAGCTGTTATGATGATCTAAAGTAGTTCACAGCCTTGACTACACATTAGAGTTATCTAAGGAATTTACAAAAAATTCCTGTTGCCCCAGGCAGCAGCTCAGGCCAATAAATCAGAACGTTTTAGTGGAACATGGTATTTTTAAAAAGCATGCCAGGTAATTCCTGTATGTGCGTGCTAAGTCACTTCAGTCATGTCCAACTCTTGGTGACCCCATGGACTCTAACCCGCCAGGTTCCTCTGTCTGTGGGATTCTCCAGGCAAGGATACTGGAGTGGGTTACCATGCCCTCCTTCAGAGGATATTTCTGACCATGTTCCATCAAAGTTTTGATGCACCCATTCAAGTAGTCCCTGACCAAGCCTCACTATAACCATCACCTCTGTTAGAATCATTCCCTCCTCCACACTAAACGGAGAGCACATAGCAAATCCTATTTTTGCAAGTCAGGTCTCTGCTTCATTGTTTTGTAATCTTCAGCGCCTGATAGGAGTTTGGTAAAGCAATGACAACACACCTATTTCTAAACAGGGTCATGGAGGAAGGTTGCCACTATTTTCAAGCGAGCAGATTCCGGGAATTCCTTGGTGGTCCAGCGGTTAGGACTCCGCCGTTTCACTGCGGTGGCCCGGGCTCAGTCCCGAGTTGGGGAACTAAGATCCTGCAAGCCATGTAGCCAAAAAAAAAAAAAAAGGAGATTTCTCCAGCGCCTACAGAGAGATGATATGATTCATTTACATACACAGCTCTGAGTCACCTGGCACTTGGCCAGTCAAAAGTTTCAGAGCCTGACGTTTCAGATCCGTAGCCAGTGGACATTTTTACCCCAGGAGGCAGGACCGAGGATGCGGTTGCCTGAATCAGCTCAGGGCTTGTCTCGGAGAAGCAGTGGGAAGTCGCCACAGCTCCCCCTTTACATAACCGTACGTTGCAGGAGCATGACCCACGGGATGGGATCCAGACATTGTTTTCCTCACCCTCCACCACTTTAAACTGAATTCAGTGGGGAAAAATGTCTCTGTTGATAAAGTCTTGTGTCTCTCTGAGTGTTATTTTCTTGGAGTTATAGAAACAACAGCCTCATTTTGAAAGCAATATATTCAGTCTCATCTAATAATAAAAAGTCCACATAAAAAAATCCACACCTGAAGTCAAGGTTAAACCATCACGCAGTCTCCAGGCCCAGCCTGCTTCACAAACCTGTGCTTGGGAAAGGCGTTTGTGATCCTTCTGTCTTCTCCTTTCTCCCAGCTCCACTGTGCTGCCTGTGATTTCTCTCTTGGCTGGAGTGTAGGGAAAGTGAGGAAAAAGAAAGGAAAACCCTGTCAGCCCTTGGCTGAACCTTGAAAGCTGGAACTTCTGGATGGGGTTGGCAGGTCGTTGCAATGAATTCTCTTCTTGCGGGGGCTTTTTGGGTTCTTCAGAGGTTTCTTATTGGTTTCCTTTTTTTTTTGGTGGGGGCACACCCTGGGTGCCATACGGGATCATGGTTCCCCAACTAGCGCTCACACCTGCACCCCCGCATTGGGAACGCTGAGTCTTAATCACTGGGTGAGCAGGGAAGTCCCAGATCTCCTTGCTCTCGCAGTCCCCTGGGCCTGGCATGATCGATCTCTGTTCTTGGTGGCCATCTGTGATGCCATCTTCACTGGGAGGTCACGCCTCTGACCCTTTACCTGAGGTCTCTGTGCCCCTCCAGGCGGCCCTATTAGGCTGAGAGGATGCCGCGCTGGTCCATCCTGCATCAGTCATTCCTTCCCCGCCTGGGGTCAGGCCAACTCCACGCAGCAACACCCTCTGGCTCCACTATGGAGGTAGCTGCTGTTGGAATTCTGAGGTGGGAGTGAGACTTTCTCAAGCCTGAGGGAGGGACCCATCCTCTTTGTCCTCCGATTGTGGGGAGCACTTAAGAGTCACTTGACGCAATTGCCTTAAAGTCTCCGTCTTTGGCTTCCCTGGTGGCTCAGTGGTAAAGAACTCACCTGCCAATGTGGGAGACATGAGATGCAGGTTCCATCCCTAGGTCAGGAAGGTCCCCTGGAGAAAGAAATGGCAACCCACTCCAGTATCCTTGCCTGGGAAATGCCATGGACAGAGGAGCCTGGTGGGGTCAGGCTCACAAAGAGTCACATGGGGTCACAAAGAGTCGGACACGACTGAGTGACTAACAGGACAACTCCACCTTCAGGATCCAGGAGGGGGACTGTCTTCAGTTAAGTATTAGGTTTGTGGTTACAAGGCTCTTCCTACAAGCAGAGCCTGAAATGGGGATTCCTGTTCAAGTGATTTTTTGAGGAACTGTTCTCATCAGAAGAGGAGTGAAGAAAGCAGGGTAAAGCTGGAGGAGTGAGAGAAGCCAAGCAGGAATGTGATCCCAGTTAGAGACCAGCTTCTGTCTGATTCCAGAGGGAAAGCACTGCTGACAAAGGGCATGGCAAAGACAGACCCACCTGGAGGCAAGGAGCTTGGGTTCTCTCCTCTGCTGACCAGGCTGAGGTCTGCGGGGGAGATCTGGATGGGGGTGTGTAGCCTACAGGTCCTGCTGGCTAAGGGCAATTCTCCAGAGAAGAGAGCAGCTGGCTGTGGTGGTGGGTGGGACAGGGAGTGAATCCACTTTTCAAGGGGATCTGGAGGGGTATTAACAATATCCATGACACCCATCCACTCCCTCCCTCCCTCTAAAGAGACATTTTCTCCTCAGTCTCATCTCGACCTCTTGGAGCAGTCCCAGGACTCTGGAACAGATTCTTAGAGACATTCCATTTTACTTGTACAAATTAGGAGGGGGAGTGTCTGTCTTACTCACTTCGATATCTGACCTCTTTCATATCTTTCATCTTGCCCCCTCGGTTGAAACAGAGGCAGGAAGTGTTCCACTTTAACACCCTCTCAGCTTTGGGGAGTGTTCAGGAGTTTCTTTTACATCAGTGACCACAAGCCTGATACTAAACCCACGGGACGGGGCCCATAAAGATGAGTGAATTCAAAATTCCAGTGACTTCCCTGGCGGACCCATGCTCTTCACACTCTTTCCTCAGCAGACACCACTGGAGATACTGTCCATGAACTAGAACATGGTCAACTGGAACAACCCCATGACTTCCTCATCATAAAGCAAGCTCATCAAGTAAACTGAATTAACAAGCCACAGAGAATGACTTGTCGAGTCTCCATGACCCAGCTGGAGCCAGAGCAGCTCTTTAGAAATCTGGCATTCAGGATTCACCATTCAGGAACCTCAGGAGAGGAGAGGAGGTGATCTGGTGGGACAGTGTGTCACCGACGTCCCAAAGGATCCCAGGGGTAGGAGCCACCACTCCAGAGAAGCTAGAGTTAGTCAGGGCTGAAGAGAATCTCAGGAGCTGATGGTAGGTGGACTTCCCCTGCCCTTTTCCGCCTCTCCTTCCCCTGTTATATCCTTTCCTTATTCCTACTGAAAAGATAGGAAATTGTCTGTGACCCGTTCCTGTTCAGAGTTCTCTCTTCCCTGATTCAGCAGGACATAGGACCTGGGAGGGACCCTAGGCTTTATCTAGAGAAGCTTCCTTCTCCCACAAATGGGGAAATGTGGCACAGAGAGGTTCTTATGAAGTGCTTGTGTACTGGTGACTCGTAGGCCAAATGTGGCCTGCACAGCCTTAGAACAAGAATTTGCTGTGAAGACTGAAAAACCAAGTTTCTCTGTCTGTCTGTCTGTCTCTCTCTCTCACACACACACACATACACATCTTTTAGAAAACTGGAGACACAGCCACAAGAGGCTTGTAGTCTAGCACGGCAGTAAACACCCAGTGGTTATAGTAACCACACAACAATCCGACAGTGTAGTAACCACACAATACTGTAGTAACCATATAGCCGTGGTGTGCTGTGCCCATACCCACCCAGTCTGATCTGTCTTGCCCACCCGGTCCCTGTAGAGAACTGAGTTTGTGGCTTCTCAGGGATGGTGCTTATCCAGAGTCTCATAGCTAGTGACAGACTTGGGCAGGAACCCATGTCAAAACTGACAGTAGCACTGGCAAGAAAAGCATAGAAGGGCCAGGATTCACCAGTAACCCCTGCGCCTGGTCCAGAAGTGGTGTTGGATATTGAGCCAAGTAAGAAGGCACTTGCGGCCAGGATGGCTAAACCAACTCCGGTGAGGGTGATGAAGGGGTAGGTGGTGGGTGCTCATCCAAACTGCTCAGCAGGACCGGGGGGTTCAGGAAAATGAAGAGAGCACAGTGATACAGCAATTGTGGCAAACCATTCTGTGTGGTTTGTGGCACTGGGGAGAATTTGGAAACTGGCCTGGCCCCAGCCACAGGGCTGGAAATCAGGGGTAGGAGTCCAGTCCCAGCTTGGAGGCATTGGAACAAGGCAGAACTCAGCCCTGGGAGAACTGTAATATCAGAGCAGATCTAAAGGTAGGAGAACAATCCTAGGACTCAGTCATGTGGCTGGAGCCAGGATGAGAAGTCAGAGCCGAACTCAGAGGTGGCGGCTGTCTTTTTGCAGAACCACGTGGGCTCTCTGAGTTCCTCCTTGCTGTGGTCCTAAAGCCCAGGGTGAGGGCCGAAGGGGTCAGGTAGCTGAGAGCTCAGCATGGAGACAGGAGTGTCTTAGGATCGGGCATCCAGAGACATGTTCCTGGCCAGACTCCTCGACCAGCGCCGCCCCCATCCCCCGTCCACTATTTCTCATTCACCGGCAAACCCAAGCTTCACATAATTAAAAGACTGATTTTGTCCTCAGGTCTTCATCACATCTTTTCTCATATTTATAAATACCAGCTCTGGAACAAAACAAAGAGAGAATTCTTCAGCTTGGCAGCAGGTGGAAAAATGAGCCCACGATGCTGTCAGGTACCATGTGAAGCAACAATGGCACTTGTCAGCTGTTACTTTCAGTGGGCATTGAGTGTGATGAAATAACCCAGTTGTACAAAAGGGGGAAAAAAATAAGTGACAGCTCTGCAGACAGATGGTGAAAGACTTGTGTCTGCACCTACAGATAAAAAGTTTTACTGAAATGCCTTTAAAGGTGACCTTCTTAAACAACTGTGCCTCACTGGGAAATGACTCTAGTTTCTAGGGCATGTTTCTTTTTGTTAAATTGTGGAAAAGAGAAATCATTTAATCTGGGCAAAAATAAACACCAGTAAGGTCATCCAGGCTGAACATATAACAATTACCGATATTTTTTGGGTCCCTACTCAGGGCCAGGTGCCACGCTAGTTAGTTTATGTCTCACTTAATTCTCAGGACAACACTAAGAGCTAAACATCTATTATTATCTCTATTTGCATATGCATCTTAGAAGAGTAAAGTAAGTTACTCAAGTGCCCCCACAGCTGAGAAGGAGATTTAGAGCAGCTCAGTCTGTCCGCAGAGGCAGAGTGGAAGACCTCTCCAGTGGTGCAAGCCCTGAGGTGCCCACATGCTGGTTGACTGCCTGGCATCCGTTCCCCCATCCTCCTTGGCAAGAGAATCCCACAGGCTATCAGGGTGGCAACACTAGAGAACCCCCACCGACCAATGTAGTTGATGCATGGCATTGAAGCTCCCAGTTAATGACTTCCATGTGCCTGTTCCCTTTGCAGTGAGACTTGTAACAAACCTTGAGGATTCCTAACCTCCTGGCCCAGCCTGGTTCCTGCTCCCTGCTGTTCCCTCTAGGACGAGGCCGATGAAGGTTGTAGCCACTCCCAACCTTTCGGCACTGACTCCCAGCCCTCTCTTTGGGGTTGTTGCAGGACGAGAAGCAGAGACTGTGGCTCCCGGAGCCTTTATTATCCATCTCAGTCCCTGGGCTTATCTGTCCTTGCAGAATCTCACAGGAGTACCCCCTGCCTGGGCTAAGGAGGTCTTATCTGTGAGGGGTTTAAGTGTTGTTTGCAACAATTGTATCTTATTTATTGAGTGGAGTAACTGTTTTATACCATATGTGAGCAATCAGAGTATAATGTTATTTCTGTTAGCATAGTATAGCTTACGTTTAGTTAGTGCTTACTGTGTGTTGGGTACTGAGCCCTTTACACGGATTCCAGCATGTGTTGGGTTATTTGCTTATCAATAAATTGGTTATATAGAATTTAGAATGTAGTTTTCTGTATAAACCATATTTCATATATATGCACATATATAAAAGTGTATATGATACAAAGCTGAAGTTCCCAGCTTACCCATTAAAGCACTATTTAATCCATAAATGAAGCCAATGTGCTAGTTTCAGTTTGAGTTCCTAGGAGTAGAGAATCATTTGATAACACAAGAATAGGGGTCAGAGAAAACTTTTACTCTGGACAGTTAGGAAGGAGGGGAATGGGGGTCTCTGACAGTTTCTCCATCCCTCTCTGTGTCTCAGCGTTCTCCTCTGGTCCCTGCCTTCCCAGCACACCCAGTGTCTCCATGCGGCTTTTGCTTGGCAGTCTGATACTCCATAGGGTTTAGCAAGCTTCTTCCATGTGCCTCACGATTCAAACCCCACCTTCAACCAAAATTTGCCTTGCCCATTGTAGAAACTTCAGATACCTCTTCAGAGGAGTCTGGTCTCCAATGAGGAACTTGTCAAGAGAGCTGAAAAGTCTCAGCAGTTGGGAGAGAGGAGGCACGTTATTCTGAGATGGGTGGAACATTCTACAGAGAGAGCCACACCAGGAGCCATCCCACCTTCCCTTCAGCCTCCCTGCTGACCATGGCTATTCCCTGCCCACTTTTTCTGTTTTGGCCACCACACAGCTTGTGGGATCTTAGTTCCCTGACCAGGAATCAAACCCACACCCCTGTATTAGAAGCACAGAGTCTTAACCACTAGATGGCCAGGGAAGTCCCCTCTGTCTCCTTCTGAGTCTCTAAATGTTGCACTTTAAAATTAAAAAAAAAAGGTGTAGTTCTTTGACTGTGGCTGCTCTGGATCTTAGTTGCTGTGTACAGTCTCTTTTAGTTGTGGCGTGCAAACTCTTAGTTGCGGCATGCAAGATCTAGTCCCCTGATCAGGGAGGGAACCTGAGCTTCTACACTGAGAATGTGGAGTCTTAGCCACTGGCCCACTGGAGAAGGCCCCCCGCACATTTTACCTTTTAAAGGAATAGTTTCTATGGTACCATCATTGGAAACTTTAGAGAGAGGGAGCCATGATAATTCTTCATATTTGCTTGTCTGATATGTAGTGAAACAGCTTGAAAAGCCTTACACATTTGTAAGCTTTGACTCAGCAATTCCACATTTAGGAGTTTGTCTTTAAGCGGTTTCTACCCTATCCAGTACAGTGTCAAGTGTACAGGAGGCAGGGATCAAGACCATCCCCAAGAAAAAGAAATGCAAAAAGGCAAAATGGTTGTCTGAGGAGGCCTTACAAATAGCTGTGAAAAGAAGAGAAGCGAAAGGCAAAGGAGAAAAGGAAAGATATACCCATTTGAATGCAGAGTTCCAAAGAATAGCAAGGACAGAAAAGAAAGACTTCCTCAGCAATCAGTGCAAAGAAATAGAGGAAAACAACAGAATGGGAAAGACTAGAGGTCTCTTCAAGAAAATTAGAGATACCAAGGGAACTTTTCATGCAAAGATGGGTACAATAAAGGACAGAAATGGTATGGACCTAACAGAAGCAGAAGATATTAAGAAGAGGTGGCAAGAAAACACAGAAGAACTATACAAAAAAGATCTTCACAACCCAGATAATCACGATGGTGTCATCACTCACCTAGAGCCAGACATCCTGGAATGTGAAGTCAAGTGGACCTTAGGAAATATCACTAAAAACAAAGCTAGTGGAGGTGATGGAATTCCAGTTGAGTTATTTCAAATCCTAAAAGATGATTCTGTGAAAGTGCTGCACTCAATCTGCCAGCAAATTTGGAAAACTCAGCAGTGGCCACAGGACTGGAAAAGGTCAGTTTTCATTCCAATCCCAAAGAAAGGCAGTGCCAAAGAATGCTCAAACTACCACACAATTGCACTCAGCTCACGCTAGTAAAGTAGTGCTCAAAATTCTCCAAGCCAGGCTTCAACAGTACGTGAAACATGAACTTCCAGATGTTCAAGCTGGATTTAGAAAAGGCAGAAGAACCAGAGATTAAATTGCCAACATCAGTTGGATCATCAAAAAAGCAACAGAGTTCCAGAAAATCATCTATTTTCTGCTTTATTGACTATGCCAAAGGCTTTGACTGTGCAGATCACAATAAAATGTGGAAAATTCTGACAGAGATGGGAATACCAGACCACCTGACCTGCCTCTTGAGAAATCTGTATACAGGTCAGGAAGCAACAGTTAGGACTGGACATGGAATAACAGACTGGTTCCAAATAGGAAAAGGAGTCCATCAAGGCTGTATATTGTCACCCTGCTTTTTTAATTTATATGCATATTACATCATGAGAAATGCTGGGCTGGATGAAGCACAAGCTGGAATCAAGATTGCCAGGGGAAATATCAATAACCTCAGATATGCAGATGACACTACCCTTATGGCAGAAAGTGAAGAAGAACTCGCCTCTTGATGAAAGTGAAAGAGGAGAGTGAAAAAGTTGGCTTAAGCTCAACATTCAGAAACCTAAGATCATGGCATCCGGTCCCATCACTTCATGGCAAATAGATGGGGAAACAGTGGAAACAGCAGCTGACTTTATTTTGGGGGCTCCAAAATCACTGCAGATGGTGATTGCAGCCATGAAATTAAAAGACGCTTACTCCTTGGAAGGAAAGTTATGACCAACCTAGACAGCATATTAAAAAGCAGAGACATTACTTTGCCAACAAAGATCTGTCTAGTTAAACTATGGTTTTTCCAGTAGTCATGTATGGGTGTGAGAGTTGGACTATAAAGAAAGCTGAGCATCGAAGAATTGATGGTTTTGAACTGTGGTGTTGCAGAAGACTCTTGAGAGTCCCTTGGACTGCGAGGAGATCTAACCAGTCCATCCTAAAGGAAATCAGTCCTGAATATTCAGTGGAAGGTCTGATGCTGAAGCTGAAACTCCAATACTTTGGCCACCTGATGCGAAGAGCTGATTCATTTGAAAAGACCCTGATGCTGGGAAGGATTGGGCAGGAGGAGAAGAGGAAGACAGAGGATGAGATAGTTGTTTGGCATCACCGACTCGATGAGCATGAGTTTGTGGTCACACAGTGTCGGACATGACTGAGAAACTGAACTGAACTGAACCCTCTCCAGTATTCTTGCCTGGAAAATTCCCATGGAATGCGGAGCCTGGTGGGCTACCATCCATGGGGTTGCAAAAAGGCAGACACAACAGAGCAACTTTAACACTTAAGCAATAGGTGAATAACAGCATAAGAATTTTTGCCAAAGTGTTTTTAAAAAATATGGAAAATGGGCAGCCATCTGATTTAAACAAGTAGATTTGAAATAAACAATCATGACATAGTGATTTTAAAAACAAAGAAACAAAATTTGCTACTTTAATTCTGACATTCTCTGTGACCACTCTGAGTTTTTTATTTGTATTTAAATTTTAAATAGTGATAAAGAGTGCAAAATGCAAGATGTGATACTTCTGTTTAGTAAGTGCAAATTTTAGTTCATGTGTGAAGTAGTTCATTGATTTTTTTTAGCACTCTCCTCAATTTTTTTTCAAAACAAACAACTTTTTTACTGAAGTATAGTTGATTTACATAGTCTACTAATTTTAAAGTAGTGTTTGTTAAACTCGTATTTATTCTTTTAAAAAAACTATTGTTTATCTTAAACCAAAAAAAAAAAAAAAGAAACAAGAAAGAACATTCCTGATAATTACATGACTATCACTAAAAATAATGTTGTCTTCTACAAGAGGAGGCTGTTAAAAACTGATCTATTTCAGGTGTTGAGTACCCTAGGTACCCCATCACTTGGGGAAAAAACTTGCTAAGAAGCCAAGTGTTGCTAAGTTTTCCCTGAGACTTGTGAAAATTGTTGATGGGAAAGCAGTTTGGCACTGCACGTGTTAGTTCTTCAGGAAAAGAATGCCAGGGCACGTGGACGTGCAATGATAAATTCCTTCCCCCTACTTGGCTGCCAGTATCCAGCCATGGCATCCATCTCACATCATGGAAGGTGGCAGAATTCATCAGCGATTCTCAACACTGTCAGAAGTAACCAGTGCTTCAGAAGCTGAGCTGTTATTTTATAGATACCAAAAGCATTGAGCGAGACATCTCACATCCACCTTACTGATGAGCTGATAGGCCTCCAAGCAAACTATCAAGGTGGTAATATGACTTCTTGGAGGAAACAGATTTTGCAGAAGACCTGGAGTTTGGTTGTGGTCCTACCAAAATAATTCCTATTAATTCATTCAAAATACTTATTGATTGTCCACTGCATAGGTGCTGGGAATACAGTGACATACAAGTCAGATATGGTGCCCTGCCCCAGAGGAAGAGAACTCCCACCCACCAACAAAAGGGTAAACAGATGGACAAATGGATGGAACACTTTTTGTTGCCTCAGTTGCCTGAAGGAAACAAGCAATTGGCTTCCCATTGCTCCTAGATAAACATCCAAATTCTTATTCTGTCCCTCACCATCCTCTCCTACTGCATCCAACACTTCTCCCCTGCTAGGTCTATCGGCTTCAGCCACAGCCTTCTTGTAGTTCCTAAGTGGATTAAAGCCTTCCTGTTTCAGGGCCTTGATGTATATTGCCTATCTCCACCCCTACTGTGCTTTGGTTAATTCCTAATATATCCTCTGAATCTCAGGACAAATATGTTGGCAGAGAAGTCTCCGCCGATGTCCATCTATCCCCACACCAACTCCACATCCCCCATTCCTAATGTACATTCAATCAATGGCCAATTCATATATCCCCCTAGTGCTATGGGATTTTTCTTCATTAAGTGAAAGTCATGTCCAACTCTGCGCCTCCAGGCTCCTCTGTCCATGGGATTCTCCAGGCAAGAATGCTGGAGTGGGTTGCCATGCCCTTCTCCAGGGGATCTTTCTGACCCAGAGATCGAACCCGGGTCTCCTGCATTGCAGGCAGACTCTTTACCTTTTGACCCACCATGGAAGCCCTTTCTTCATTACCCTGTAATTATTACTTTGCCTGTGTAGTCATTTGTTTAATATCTGTGTTCTCTCCCGGCACCATCTCATGCCACTAGACTGTGAGCCTCGTGGAGGCAAAATTCTTCTCAGTTTGACTCACACAGTTGAATTTCCAGTTCGGCACAATAGATATTTGGGGAATGAATGAATGAGGATAGGAATAGACGAATATGTAACCAGACTGAAAAAACCTGACAGCAGGGACCGGCCTCGGGAGAATTCTCTTCTGAGGAGAGCCTGGCTGTCCAAAGGACTTCCTCATTCCTCCTTTCCCTGGAGCGGCCCAGCCGGTCAGGTGGTGGCTGTTGTTTTGAGTTGTGTTGTTATGAGTTCCTTTTTTCTTACTTTCTTGTACTTCTTAAATTACATTCACTTTATTTAGTTTTCTTTTTATCATTTGGGTTTAGCTCCAGCTTAATTTTAATAGCTTTCTATTTCAAAGCTTTTGTCTCTTATTTCACTGACCCTGTCTTTTCAAAAATTATATCTATTTTATTCTATTTTTATTCACTCCTAATCTTAATTTGGAATATTTTGCTCTATGGTTAACTCCTTTTTGTCTTACTGCTTTTGGTTTTTCCCGTATCCCATTTTAAAATAGGCATCATTCTCTCAGACTTGATCATTAATTTGTTAATTTGCTTATGTTTAATTTAATTGACACACCATCTAAGCTATCTTTTATTTGGAGTTTTACCCCATTTGCTCTCACCTACCCCTTCCTCTGCTTTCCTATTCTTTGCCCACTGTTCCCCTCAAACCCATCTTCCCACTCTTACTTTTCACTTGGATTTGCTGTGATCAGAAAGCTAGAAGTTAATATAGGCAGTGGAGAGAGTTGCTTTCTGGACTTGGAAGGATAAAAGCTGTCTTTTTCCCACCAGTTTTCCCTGCTTTAACCTCTTAAGCCTCCTTCATCGAATTATTCCTCGGACCTGTTAAGGATGGTTATTCAGAGAACCTCCCTGCAGATTTGCTGACCTCAGTCAGTTCTCAGGGGAACAAGCCTCATGCTGTATTTATATTTGATAGCTGGAACAGTGTTCCTTTTTAATATCCCTTGCCATCTAGTCCTTGGATGAGGAATTGGGGGAAACTGTGCCAGTTTCTTGCCCAGGAGAGCCTTGCAGGGATTCTCCAGGCCTGATTCGTCAGGTAAGGTGCCGACAAGCTTCTCAATAAATAGGATGTTCCGAAGGAATCTGTGGCCACTGTCCTGGCGCCACTCTAAGCCAGTTGCGGTCCTCAGGACGTTTCCCTTCCTTCTGGGCAGTTTTGAGGGAAAGGGTCTTCTGGCTGTGCCTGGCCTCAGCTCTATCCCTTGTCCTTGAGGGCTAGTGGAAACTAAAGGGTGTGGACTGACAGCAGTTTCACAGAGTCTTAAAAAGAGGAACACTCAGCCTCTTGCTTCCGGGTTAGTTTAGTTTTTTTTTTTTTAATATTTATTTTTATTTATTTGGTTGCACCAGGTCTTAGTTGCAGCATGCAGGACGTTCAGTTTCAGCCTGTGAACCCTTAGTTGTGGCATATGGTATCTAGTTCCCTGACCAGGGATCAAACCTGGGCCGCCTGCATTGGGAGCCCAGAGTCTTAGCCACTGGAGCACCAGGGAAGCCCAAGGGTTGGTTTACATTTTAAATCCTATACTCGATCACTGAGGCCTGCTCAGAGGAGTGGATTTCCAGGAGATAATAGAGGGCCTCTCCAGGATTCTAAAAAAGTTCTGATCCAGGGATTCAGGCTGGCATCTTTTGCCCAAGTGTCCAGGGGGTAGTTGGAGGGCATGCCGGGGGACAGGATCCTGACCAGACCATCACACCCTACCTCCCCTCCTCAGGTCTAGCACTGAGCTCCTTTGTAGGCCTCCACAGACACGGGCTCTTTTTCTCAAGGAGACCTGTTCCACTCCATATTAGCTAGATAGATTGAATTCCTTCCCATCCAGTTTCAGGGAAGGGACCACTCTCATGGAGTAGACTCTCAGATTCTTACTGTATTGTCATTCTCTCTTTAAAAAAATTTTTTTTCATTTTTTGGCCACGCCACACAGCATATGGAATCTTAATTCCTGGAACAAGGATCAAATCTGTACCCCCTGAAGAGTCTTAACCCCTGGATTAACAGGGAGGTCCCTGTCTTGTCATTCTTAAGAACCTTCCTTCGAAAACCCTCTGCTGGCACCTCACCAGCCAGCCCCATTCCAGCACCAGTGATCAGAACTGCGGATTTACCTTAGTTTCCTCGACTGTAGAATGAAGGTAGTAAGATCTATCTCTTAAGGTTCTTCTGAGGACTGTGCAACACATTTACATAAAGCAGTTGACGTGTATATAAACCAGTGTCTGGCATATAAAAGAAGTGGTTAATAAAAGGTAGCTATTTTTACTGGATTTATCCTCATTTTTCCTGTTAGAAATAGATCTGATTCATCGAATCC
This sequence comes from Giraffa tippelskirchi, assembly GCF_054371585.1. Classification (NCBI taxonomy): domain Eukaryota; kingdom Metazoa; phylum Chordata; class Mammalia; order Artiodactyla; family Giraffidae; genus Giraffa; species Giraffa tippelskirchi. The sequence goes on along the minus strand of NC_137278.1, from coordinate 108,325,169 downwards.
ATAGGACTATAATTTCTGGCACAGAAAAATGTATTCAACACACACAGATCTAGAAGCTTCCCAGGAGGCCAAAGCCCTCTCTCATGCTTCAAATAATTTGGGGGGCTAGTCCTGTGTTTTTTTTTTAATAATTGGATTTTATTCTCAGTTTGTGCAAATGGGAATTATCCTTCACTTCCTGCTACTTAAGCCTAGGCTGGGATGGTGGTATCCTCTGGCTCTGAGACTGTCCCAAATGATATGGTAGCACTTAGGCTATGAACATAGGGGCCCTGGAACACTTTCTGGGAGATCAATGAGTTATTCCCTATATTGCAAGCACATTTATGTACACAAATTAGTCCAATATCTGCTTCACCTGGGTGGATACCCTCAGCTTGTTCCTCAGCCTAAACTCAGCTTGCTCAATACATACACACATAAAGAAGTACAAATTTTATTATTCTGCCTATGTAAAGTTCCCAAACAGGCAAAATTACAATCTGTTAGAAGTAAACATAATGATTACCTTTGGGGGGAGGGTAATAACTGGAAGGGCACCCAAGAGAGGCATCTAGGGCATTGGTAAAATACTACTTTTTGATCCAGGTGCTGGTTACACGGATGTCTTCATTTTATTAAAATTCATCAAGCTGTACACTTGATTTGTGTGTGAACTTTCCAGTACATATCATAGGTACCTCTAATACCACCTTTACTAAGAACAGGCTAGGTCCAATGAGCATGGTCATGGCAAGTGGTCATCCTACGGTCTAAGGAATGAAGAGAATCAAAATTCACATAGACATGCACACTAAAAACAAAACAAAGCACCAGGATATCCACTAAATATCAGCAGAGGTTATCACTGGATAATTGGATCGAGTTGTTTTTCCCCTGGTTTTTTTTTTTTTTTTAGCACTTTCTAAATTCTCTTCAAGAGTCTGTATTAGCCTTGCCATCTGGCCCTGTGGGATAAGCAGAATCCTAGAAGACACGATTCTATTCTTAAGGTACTGGATCAAACTGTATAGAATCATCTCTCACTTCCTTGTTGCAAGAAGTATGGATTTCTTTCTAGGTCTCTCCGTGCCTTCTAGGGTGTTTAGGTGGATGGTCTGCTTATTAACTCGTGGGGGCCCTGTGTCTTCCTTGCGGTGCGTGGCTCCCCACGGTGGCTCCTCTTGTTGTGGGGCAGGGGTTCTAAGTGCTGGTTGCAGTAGTTGTGGTGCCCGGGTTTAGTTGCTCCAGAGCATGTAGGATCTTCCCAGACCCAGGACAGAACCTGTGTCTTCTGCATTGGCAGGCAGATTCTTAACCACTGGACCACCAGGCATGTCCAGGTGGATAGCTGAGAGTTAACTACATTTGAACTTATATGTCTTGGAAGAACTGTAGGAGATAAATAGACATTAAGCTCCAAAGAAGTAGTATGGGAAAATCAGGGAAGGCTTCCTGAGGGAGATGATATTTGATCTGAATGTCTAGGGAGGAGAAGAATTTGGGCTGCACAGTGGGAAGAGGGGGATGAAGGACAGGAGGGTCACTGTGGACCAAGGAGATAGCACAGCATAGCATGGGGAAAAAGGACATGTTCTTTACGACCCAGAAAGAAGCTTGGCATCACTGTGGAGGAACGGAGGGACAGGAGGCCAGAAAGGAATTGACACCCCAATGTTCATGACTTCTGACCCATGCCATACATCATGTTTGTAGATATAGTTGTAACAAATGTCAAGTGTTCATTGCATCAGACTATGAAAATCTGCAATTCAAGTCCTAAATTTTTAAATTATCTTTGAAAAATATGTTTTATAGCAAAAGCTTAATAATAAAAATACTACTGCCTACATTACCATTTATATTGCAAGCCCTAAAGTAATTAGCTGGAATGAAACCAATCTTTGCTAACATTTAAATTATTTAAGTTGATCAAAATCTGAGTATGCATATAGCAGTTGTTATGTCAACAACAGAGGACTCTCAAAACCTCTTCCTCTAGAATTAGAGAATAACTTGGTTACCAACATCAACATCCTCATAGGAAATGAATTTTCAAAGAGATAATGTTACATTCAGAGACGTCTATATTGTAAGGATGCCTATTATTATGATAAATAGCCAGACACTGTGTCTGTAGCCTGTCATAGAGCAGCTCTCCGGTTTGCCAAAAACCACTTTAAAAAATGCATAAATGCACTCTTCATGCTAATGGAACAGATCTCTTCAGTGTTTTCCAAGGAGAAGAAAGAAGGGGCAGAGGGAGGGCCGCTCTTGTGCCACTTTGCGTGGCTCCCCTATCAACATAACCAAGTAAGAAAAGGCACCACCCACCCTGGGCAGCACCGAGTTATGAAGCGAGATTCAGACCAGCATCCGCTCTTCACTCTTACTTTCCATGGTGTGATTTCAAGGTGAAATTACACCAGAAAAGTAGAGGCAATGAGGTGTACATCCAAATGCATCAGCTTGTGATTGACTCTGGGAGTGAATTCAGCAGTATAGACAGTGGCTGTGTCCAGTTGGTTAGACAATCCCAACCTGACCATCGGCCACTCTAGATGCTGTGGTGGAACAGGCAGTCTTTGCTTTCAGGTTCAGTTCCTGGCAAGAAATTGCAGAATGAATCACCTTGGGGCAGATTCCTGACTGCCTGAGAGCTATAAATTGAACGGAACAACACTTTGTTGCTTTCACTGGCTCTGACCTTTGCAGAAACAGCTGAGTAATCAGACAAAAGACAATGAAGAAGGAAGTGGAAGGAATTAATATAGAATATCTGCTCTGGGCAGGCATAGGCTAGGCGTCTTCACGTGTGTTGTGGAGACAGCATGGTGCAGGTTCTGATGCTTCATCTACCACATGCTGCCTGTGTGAATTTGGAAAAGCTCCTTAGCCCTTTGTGAACCTCAGTTTCAACTTCTAAGGCTGTTTGGGAGAGAAAAGAGAATCCATGTTCATGGCACTTAGTAAATGCTCTGAAAAAGGAATATATTTTTTGCTGTCATTACTGTCATTATCATTTTATCCCTCAGTCAGCACCATAACCCATTTTACAGGAATAGACATGCAGGCCCAGAGAGATAAGAGATTTATCCAGGGAATATAACCTTGGTACTGTGATACCAACCCAGTCTCATGCCAAGATTCATAACCTCTACTCCTTTAGACCTAAAAGCCTGTCTGCTTTGAAAAATGGATTGCAGAAATGAGAAGTAGTGCAAACGGGTTTTACAAACATTCATAAGCCAAAATTTGGTGTGGTTTATTTGCCAGGGTTCTCCAGAGAAAAAGAACCAACATGTCTGTCTGTCTATCTGTTGTTGTTCAGTTGCTCAGTTGTGTCTGACTCTTTGCGACCCCATGGACGGCAGCACACCAGGCTTCCCTGTCCTTCACCAACTCCCAGAGCAAGCTCTTGCTTGAGTTGGTGATGCCGTCCAACCATCTCATCCTCTGTCATCCCCTTCTCCTCCTGCCTTCAGTCTTTCCCAGCATCAGGGTCTTTTCCAGTGAGTCAGTTCTTTGCATCAGGTGGCCAAATACTGGAGCTTCAGGTTCAGCATCAGTCTTTCCAATGAATATTCAGAATTAATTTCCTTTAGGATTGACTGATTTGATCTTCTTGCCGTCCAGGGGATTCTCAAGAGTCTTCTCCAACACCACAATTCAAAAGTACCAATTCTTCAGTGCTCAGCTTTCTTTATGGTCCAATTATCACATCCATATTTGACTACTAGAAAAAACATAGCTTTGACTATATGGAACTTAGTTGGCAAAGTAAGTCTCTGCTTTTTTATATGCTGTCTAGGTTTGTCATAGCTTTTCTTCCAAGGAGCAAGTGTCTTTTAATTTCATGGCTGCAGTCACCATCTGCAGTGATTTTGGAGTCCCCCAAAATTAAAGTCTGCTGCTGTTTTCACTGTTTCCCCATCTATCTGCCATGAGATGATGCGACTGGATGCCATGATCTTAGTTTTCTGAATGTTGAGCTTTAAGCCAACTTTTTCACTCTCCTCTTTCACTTTCACCAAGAGGCTTTTTAGTTCTTCTTCGCTTTCTGCAATAAGGGTGGTGTCATCTGCATATCTGAGATTATTGATATTTCTCCCAGCAATCTTGATTCCAGCTTGCGCTTCATCCAACTCAGCATTTCACATGATGTACTCTGCATATAAGTTAAATAAGCAGGGTGACAATATACAGCCTTGACGGACTCCTTTCCCAACTTTGAACCAGTCCATTGTTCCATGTCTGTTGCTAACTGTTGCTTCTTGACCTGCATTCAGATTTCTCAGGAGGTAGGTAAGGTAGCCTGGTATTCCCATCTCTTGAAGAATTTTCCAGTTTTTTGTGATCCCCACAGTCAAAAGCTTTAGCTAGTCAATGAAGCAGAAGTAGATGTTTTTCTGGAATTCTCTTTCTTTTCCTATGATCCAATGGATGTTGGCAGTTTGATCTCTGGTTCCTCTGCCTTTTCTAAAACCAGCTTAAACATCTGGAAGTTCACGGTTCACATACTGTTGAAGCCTGGCTTGGAGAATTTTGAGCATTAGTTGGCTAACAAGGGGAATGAGTGCAATTGTGTGGTAGTTTGAGCATTCTTTGGCATTGCCTTTCTTTGGGATTGGAATGAAAACTGACCTTTTCCAGTCCTGTGGCCACTGCTGAGTTTTCCAAATTTGCTGACATATTGAGTGCAACACTTTCACAGCATCATCTTTTAGGTTCACCTCCACTAGCTTTGTTCGTAGTGATGTTCCCTAAGGCCCACTTGACTTCGCACTCCAGGATGTCTGGATCTAGGTGAGTTATCACAGCATTGTGGTTATCTGAGTCATTAATATCTTTTTTGTATAGTTCTGTGTATTCCTGCCACCTCTTCTTATATTTTCTGCTTCTGTTAGTTCCCTACCATTTCTGTCCTTTATCGAGCCCATCTTTGCATGAAATGTTCCCTTGGTACCTCTAATTTTCTTGAAGAGATCTCTAGTCTTTCCCATTCTATTGTTTTCCTCTATTTCTTTGCACTGATCGCTGAGGAAGACTTTCTTATCTCTCCTTGCTATTCTTTGGAACTCTGAATTCAGATGGATATATATTTCCTTTCTCTCTTGCCTTTTGCTTCTCTTCTTTACTCAGCTGTTTGTAAGGCCTCCTCAGACAACCATTGTGCCTTTTTGCATTTATTCCTCTTAGAGATGGTTTTGATCACTGCTTCCTGTACAATGTTACAAACCTCCATCCATAGTTCTTCAGTCACTCTATCAAATCTAATCCCTTGACTCTACTTGTCACTTCCACTGTATAATCATAAGGGATTTGATTTAGGTCATAACTGAATGGCCTAGTGGTTTTCACTACATTCTGCAATTTAAATCTGAATTTTGCAATACGGAGTTCATGATCTGAGCCACAGTCAGTTCCCAGTCTTGTTTTGGCTGACTGTATAGAGCTTCTCCATCTTTGGCTGCAAAGAATATAATCAATATGATTTCGGTATTGACCATCTGGTGATGTACATCTGTCGTGGCTTCTCTTGTGTTGTTGGAAGAGGATGTCTGCTATGACCAGTGCGTTCTCTTGGCAAAACTCTGTTAGCTTTTGCCTTGCTTCATTCTGTACTCCAAGGCCAAACTTGCCTGTTACTCCAGGTGTGCCTTGACTTCCTACTTTTACATTCTAGTCCCCTATCATGAAAAGGACATCTTTTTTGGGTGTTAATTCTAGAAGGTCTTGTAGGTCTTCATAGAACTGTTCAACTTCAGCTTCTTTGGCATTAATGTTTGGGGTATAGACTTGGATTACCGTGATATTGAATGGTTTGCCTTGGAAATGAACAGAGATCATTCTGTCGTTTTTGAGATCACACCGAAGTACTGCATTTCAGACTCTTTTGTTGACTATGATGGCTACTCTAGTTCTTCTAAGGGATTCTTGCCCACAGTAGTAGATATAATGGTCATCTGAATTAAATTCCCTGACTCTAGTCCATTTTTGTTCACTGATTGCTAAAATGTGAATGTTCGCTCTTGCCATCTCCTGTTTTACCACTTCCAATTTACCTTGATTCTTGGACCTAACATTCCAGGTTCCTATGCAATATTGTTCTTTATAACATTGGACTTGACTTTACTGGACTTTACTTTCACCACCAGTTTCATCCACAACTAGGCATTGTTTCCACTTTGGCTCAGCCTCTTCATTCCTTCTGGAGCTATTTCTCTACTCTTCTCCAGTAGCATATTGGGCATCTACCAACCTGGGGAGTTCATCTTTCAGTGTCATATCTTTTTGCCTTTTCATATCGTTCAAGGCAAGAATACTGAAGTAGTTTGTTATTCCCTTCTCCAGTGGACCAAGTTTTGTTAGAACTCTCCACTATGACCCATCCATCTTGGGTGGCCCTACACGGTATGGCCCATAGTTTCACTGAGTTAGACAATGTTGTGATCCATGTGATCATTTGGTTGGTTTTTTGTGATTGTGGTTTTCATTCTGTCCGATGTCTGATGGATGAGGATAAGAGGCTTGTGGAAGCTTTCTGATGGGAGGAACTGGCTCTGGGGGCAACTGGGTCTTGCTTTGTTGGGCGGGGGCTGTGCTCAATAAATCTTTAAGCCAATTTTCTGCAGATGGGTGGTTCTGTGTTCCCTCACTGTAGTTTTGCCTGAGGCCGAACTATGGTAGGAGCAATGGCAGTAATGGTGACTTCCTTCAAAAGAAATTACATCATCACGCCTGGTTCCCAGGACTGTTGTATTCAGTGCCCCTGAACTTGAGGCAGGCCACTGTCGATCCACACCTCTGCCAGAGACTCCAGGACACTCACAGGCAAGTGTGCTTCAGTCTTTTGTGGGGTCGCTGCTTCTTTCTTCTGGGTCCTGTTGCACACAAGATTTTGTTTGCGCCCTCCCAGAGTGTTTCCCCAGTCCCGTGGAAGTTCTGTAATCAAATCCCTCTGGCCTTCAAAATCAAGTTCCCTGGGGATTCTCAGTCCTTTTGCCAGATGCCCAGGTTGGGAAATCCGTTGTGGGCCCTAGAACTTTTGCAAAGTGCAAGAACTTCTTTGGTGTGATTGTTCTCCAGCTGTGGGTCATCTGCTCGGTGGTTCTATAGGGGAGGTAATGGCGAGCTCCTCCAAGAGGACCTAGGCCACATCCCCCACCTCCCAGATCTGCTGCAGCCAGAGCCCCTGTCCCCACAGCAGACCACTCCTGACCCATGCCTCTGCAGGAGATACTGAAACGCTCAAAGTCTGGTCTGGGTCAGTCTCTTAGGAAAGTCACTTCTCCTTTCCCTGGGGCCTGGCGCACACAAGGTTTTGTTTGTGTCCTCTGAGTGTCTGTCTATCTGTCTGTCTATTAAAGTTTTAAGAAATTGGTTCCTGCAGTTGTGGGAGCCAGCAAGTTTTGAGGTCTTTAGAGAAGGCTAGCAGGCTAGGGACCAGGGCAGAGTTGATGTTGGAGTCATGAGTCAGAAGGCAGTCTGAAGGCAGAATTCCTTCTTCCTCTGACAAATGTAGTCTTTACCTCTCAAGACCTTCAACTGATTGGATGAGACCCACCTATACTGTGGAGGATAATCTGCTTTACTAGAAACTTAGAAACTTACTGATTTAAATGGCAGTCTCATCTGAAAAGGGGGCCTCCCAGTGGGTGCAGTGGTAAAGAATCTGCCTGCCAATTCAGGAGATGCAAGAGACATGGGTTTGATCCCTGGGTTGGGAAGTTCTCCTGGAGTAGGAAATGGCAACCCATTCCAGGATTCTTGCCTGGAAAATTCCATGGACAGAGGAGCCTGGTGGGCTATAGCCCATGGAGTCACAAAGAGTTGGACATGACTGAGCATACATGCATACATGTACTCATCTAAAAAATGCCTTCACATCAAAATCTAAACTGCTGTTTGGTGAATTTCCTGGCAATCCAGTAGCTAGGGCACTGTGCTTCCACTGCAGACGGCATGGGTTCGATCCCTGGTTAGGAAACTAAGAGTCGGCAAGCTATGGAGTATGGCCAATTAAAAAATAAACAAAAAATAAATTGTTGTTTAACCAAATATCTGACTAGTGTGGCGTAGCCATGATGACACATAGAATTAACTGTCACAGATGGGGAACAGCGATCTGTGGTAAATATGAACCCAGAACCAAAATGTTTGAACTAAAGCACTGTCCCAAAATGGCTTCAGCCTTCAGTCTGCTTAGGTTTTGATTGGGTTCTGTTTTTAATTACTTAAAACCCATATACCTCTTTGGCATTTTTGACTAGTCAGATGAACTAAGATTATTAAAAAAGCAAAATACCATAGTGAGAAATGCAGTCTGTGGGTTTTTAGCAGCAAAGATAAAAACAGAACTTCAGGAAGTGAATTCCTTTTGCCCGAGTGACTATTTTACCTAATCCAAAGTTGAGGGTGAGCTATTATTTTTTTAAAAAAGAAAAAGCTTTATATGTCTCCCCTCTGTTCTCTGTTGCTAAGCTGTGGAACTTATTCATAGCAAGAACAGAATTACTTTAAATAGTTTTGAAATATTTTTTAGGAAGGTGGAAATTAGTTTATTTCCTAGGCAAAACTGGAAAATACTCTTACTGTAATAATTCAAAAATAGCAAGTTCTTCAAGTAGCACCTACACTAGAATAAATTTGCTGCCTTTCACCTTTGAAAATGATCTTTCAAATCCTCAATCAGCAAGATAGTGCTTCCCTCCCAGGCTCCTTACATGGCTTACAGGTGTTGAAAAACAAAGGAGTTTGTCTAGATTGGCTCTTGAATTTGGGAGAAAGCTATTCAGGACTGAGGAAATGGCCAAGGAATCCAGCTGAGATAACTGGCTGTGACAGAGCCAGATGGTTGGTTCTATTTCTTCTCAGCAACAGGACCCCAGTTTTATTTAGGATGGCAGTGTGCCCAGATTATGAACAGCATTCCCTAGTCAAAGGATGCCCCCACTTTTGTCAATTTCCCCCTGCTCCTGGAATATAGATGCAAGGGTTGGCATCCTAGCAATGATATTGTATTAGGAGGTAATGTTGGGCTTCCCTGATAGCTCAGTTGGCAAAGAATCCACCTGCAATGCAGGAGACTCCAGTTCAATTCCTGAGTTGGGAAGATCTGCTGGAGAAGAGATAGGCTACCCACTCCATATTCTTGGGCTTCCCTTGTGGCTCAACTGGTAAAGAATCCACCTGCAATGCGGGAGACTTGGGTTTGATCCCTGGGTTGGGAAGATGCCCTGGAGAAGGGAAAGGCTACCCACTCCAGTGTTCTGGCCTGGAGAATTCCATGGACTGTATAGTCCATGGGGTCGCAAAGAATCAGACACGACTGAGCGACTTTCCCCTCACTTCACAGGAGGTAAACTTGAGGTTAGTAGCCACATGCGGTGGAACTTCTGTATCAAGCCACAGTGTTTGTGGATTTCCTACCTCTAGAGTTCTTCTATGTCAGAGAAGAAAACCTTGTGTTTTTAAACTGCAGTAGTCAGATCTTGGTTTCTTTCTCTCTCTCTGTTTTGTTTTGGCCATACCTCGCAGCTTGTGGGCATTTAGTTCCCCAACTAGGGACTGAACTGAGCCCTCAGCAGTGAGAATACAGAGTCCTAGCTTCAGGAATGCCAAGGAATTCCAGATTTTGTTTCTCACAGCACAGTTTAGTTCTTACTAAATCACTAGCCCAGGCAGTAATCAAAACAATAAACTTCTTTAACATACTACATAGACGGGTAATAGGCCACAGACTCAATATAATTTTTAAATCCATTGTAATTTGATATATGAGACAATTTAAATAATCCGAAGAGAAAAGGAAAGCTGTTGGTCGTTACTACCTTTAGCCATAAATTAAGAAGCTGTTAGAACTGGAAAAGTACTTTAAAAATTCCTAACCTAACTTTCTGCCTCACTGGCTATTTCATAGATGAGGAAACAGAGGCCCAAAGTTTAATCCAGCAAAGAGACTCAGTAACTGGGCCAGAAGTGAAAGTGAAGTCACTCAGTCATGTCCGACTCTTTGTGACCCCATGGACTGCAGCCTACCAGGCTCCTCCGTCCATGGGACTTTCCAGGTGAGAGGACTGGAGTGGGTGCCATCGCCTTCTCCAAACTGGGCCAGAACCTGTGCACAAATTCCCCAACACCAGTCCATGACCCCATGAGGATTTCCAACCCATGATCTACAGACGGAGACATAATCTGACATAATCTGGATGTTTGACACAATCATGAAAGAGACTGGAAACCATTGCACACACTAGACTCATGTTCATATGAACACCATTTTGCCTACCTTGTAGCATAGCTATGCCCAGTTTACTGATATTACAGAATCCTCTGAAACTACCACAGAGCTCATTCCACATTTGAGCATCAGAGAACAGTCCTTAATCAGTGACTGAAACCTTCTGATGGCCCACTTTTGGCTCAGTTCCTGTTAGCTGGAGGCAAATGATCTACAGGCCCGGCAAAGAAAGGGGCCCATTTGGCAACAATTCATCCTTGTCAGATTTGAAGCTGTTCTGGGAAGGCATTTTAATTAGGCAGTGGGAGAGCTGCCACATTTAGAAGCAGCTTCTGAATGGGAAGCAGTGAATTTCAGGACCAACTGAAGTTTCTGGTGCTTATGTTGTTTATTAGTTAAGAGACAGCCCCAATGAATTCTTCTCCAGTATTCCTTTCATGTGTATTCCAGGCTTTATAAGATTTAGGACAGTCAGATGATTTCTCAAGGCTCATTCCTTAGTTCTTACTGCCCTTCAGACTGCATAGTTTGCAGGCAACACAGGTCCTTTAATCATGGTTTGATTAACTCAAGTTATGTTCCATACAAATGGTGACTGTTTTGATTATTGCTTTAGTTTTTTCATAAGTGTTAAGAGACAAGTCACTGTAGTGGAGCCTTTACAATGCATGGATAGTAATTGTTTTTGTATAATCAAAGCAATAAACCAATAATCACAGCAGCATTCTGTATTAGCTATCTGCTTATTTGCAAAAAGCTGAGCAGTTGTGGAGTGTCATTTTACAATAAGACTGCAACAGAGAGAATTCAGTCACCCCGCTCATGGAAAACAGGGTAAGAATTTGAAGCCAGAACCCAGATCACATCATAACAATTGTTCAAATGAGAAATAACAATTTTCATCTTCTGATCTGTGTCAAACATTTTGGCAATATTTATAGTACCATCCAAGTGAGCGTCTATTAAAAAGAAGATGCCCAGCTTAGGCAGAGAAGTGGAAGATGGTATGCAATAGAACAAAGAAGACTGGCCCAGAAATTGAGATTTGAATTCTGTCCTCAGCTCTGCATCTGACAACCACTGTGACCCTGAGCAGGTTACCCCACGTTCCTGGGCCTCCAGTTCCTTACCTACAAAATGAAGTCTTTGCTTCAGAAATCTTTCATCAGAAGAAACATTTTGTAAAATCTCAATGTACAAAATGGTTAAGAGCAGAGTGCTCTGATGGAGGAGGGCCTGAGGGGCGGGGTACTTGAGGCCCCCTGGGTCGGCTCCTTCCAAGGGGATCAATAGCTCACAAGAGCCCTTTTCTAATCCTAGGGCATTGGTCCATGGAACTGTAATACCCTTCCAAGGCTCTGTTTGTATATTTTTTAAATTATTTATTTACTTATTAGATGGAAGTGCAGTTGATTTACAGTGTTGTGTTAGTTTCATAGTGATACAGTTCTACATAAATACAAATATGTATGTATATATATGTTGTTGTTGTTGTTTAGTCACTAAGTCATGTCTGACTCTTTTCTGATCCCACGGACTGTAGCCCACCAGGCTCCTCTGTCCATGGGATTTTCCAGGCAAGTATACTAGAGTGGGTTCTCCCGTGGGTTCTCCACAGGATCTTCCAGACCCAGAGATTGAACTTGTGTCTCCTGAATTGGTAGGTGGATTGTTTAACACTAGCCACCAGGAAAGTATATGTAATACATATATATTCTTATTCAAGTTCTTTTCCTGTGTAAGTTACTACAAAACATTCAGTATAGTCCCCTGTGTTATACAGTAGGCCCTTGTTGGTTATTTATGTTATATACAGCAGTGTGTACTAAGACGGTAGGCACTGAGAGAGGGCATCAGAGGGCAGACAGACTGAAACCACAATCACAGACAACTAGCCAATCTGATCACACAGACCACAGCCTTGTCTAACTCAATGAAACTAAGTCATGCCATGTGGGGCCACCCAAGACGGATGGGTCATGGTGGAGAGGTCTGACAGAATGTAGTCCACTGGAGAAGGGCATGGGAAACCACTTCAGTATTCTTGGCTTGAGCACCCCATGAACAGTATGAAAAGGCAAAAAGATAGGACACTGAAAGATGAACTCCCCAGGTCAGTAGGTGCCCAATATGCTACTGGAGATCAATGGAGAAATAACTACAGAAAGAATGATGGGATGGAGTCAAAGCAAAAACAACACCTAGCTGTGGATCTGACTGGTGATAGAAGCAAGGTCTGATGCTGTAAAGAGCAATATTACATAGGAACCTGGAATGTTAGGTCCATGAATCAGGGCAAATTGGAAGTGGTCAAACAGGAGATGGCAAGAGTGAACGTCAACATTCTAGAAATCAATGAACTAAGATGGACTGGAATGGGTGAATTTAACTCAGATGACCATTATATCTGCTACTGTGGGCAGGAATCCCTTAGAAGAAATGGAGTAGCCATCATGGTCAACAAAAGAGTCTGAAATGCAGTACTGGATGCAATCTCAAAAACAACAGAATGATCTCTGTTCGTTTCCAAGGCAAGCCATTCAATATCACGGTAATCCAAGTCTATGCCCCAACCAGTAACACTGAAGAAGCTGAAGTTGAATGGTCTTCTATGAAGACCTACAAGACCTTTTAGAACTAACACCCAAAAGAGATGTCCTTTTCATGATAGGGGACTGGAATGCAAAAGTAGGAAGTCAAGAAACACCTGGAGAAACAGGCAAATTTGGCCTTGGAGTACAGAATGAAGCAGGGAAAGGCTAATAGAGTTTTGCCAAGAGAATGCACTGGTCATAGGAAACACCCTCTTCCAACAACACAAGAGAAGACTCTACACATGGACATCACCAGATGGTCCACACAGAAATCAGACTGATTATATTCTTTGTAGCCAAAGATGGAGAAGCTGTATACCGTCAGCAAAAGCAAGACAGGGAGCTGACTGTGGCTCAGATCATGAACTCCTTATTGCCAAATTCAGACTTAAATTGAAGAAAGTAGGGAAAACCACTAGTCCATTCAGGTATGACCTAGATCAAATCTCTTATGAGTATACAGTGGAAGTGACAAATAGATTTAAGGGACTAGACCTGATAGACAGAGTGCCTGATGAACTATGGACAGAGGTTCGTGACATTGTACAGGAAACAGGGATCAAGACCATCCCCATGGAAAAGAAATGCAAAAAAGCAAAATTGCTGTCTGAGGAGGCCTTACAAATAGCTGGGAAAAGAAGAGAAGTGAAAAGCAAAGGAGAAAAGGAAAGATATACCCATTTGAATGCAGAGTTCCAAAGAATAGCAAGGACAGATAAGAAAGCCTTCCTCACCAGTCAATGCAAAGAAATAGAGGAAAACAATAGAATGTGAAAGACTAGAGATCTCTTCAAGAAAATGAGAGATACCAAGGGAACATTTCATGCAAAGATGGGCTCATAAAGGACAAAAATGGTATGGACCTAACAGAAGCAGACGATATTAAGAAGAGGTGGCAAGAATACACAGAAGAACTATACAGAAAAGATCTCACAACCCAGATAATCATGATGGTGTGATCACTCACCTAGAGCCGGACATCCTGGAATGTGAAGTCAAGTGGGCCTTAGGAAACATCACTATGAACAAAGCTAGCGGAGATGATAGAATTCCAGTTGAGCTATTTCCAATCCTGAAAGATGACGCTGTGAAAGTGCTGCACTCAATATGCCAGCATATTTGGAAAACTCAGCAGTGGCCACGGACTGGAAAAGGTCAGTTTTCATTCCAATCCTAAAGAAAGGCAATGCCAAAGAATGCTCAAACTACCGCACAATTGCACTCATCTCACATGCTAGTAAAGTAATGCTCAAAATTCTCCAAGCCAGGCTTCAACAGTATGTGAACCGTGAACTTCTAGATGTTCAAGCTGGTTTTAGAAAAGGCAGAGGAACCAGAGATCAAATTGCCAACATCCATTGGATCATCAAAAAAGCAAGAGAGTTCCAGAAAAAAAATTCTATTTCTGCTTTATTGACTATGCCAAAGCCTTTGACTGTGTGGATCACAATAAAATGTGGAAAATTCTGAAAGAGATGGGAATACCAGACCACCTGATCTGCCTCTTGAGAAATCTGTGTGCAGGTCAGGAAGCAACAGTTAGAACTGGACATGGAACAACAGACTGGTTCCAAATAGGAAAAGGAGTATGTCAAGGCTGTATATTGTCATCCTGCTTATTTAACTTATATGCAGAGTACATCATGAGGAACGCGGGGCTGGAGGAAGCACAAGCTGGAATCAAGATTGCAGGGAGAAATATCAGTAACCTCAGATATGCAGATGACACCACCCTTATGGCAGAAAGCGAAGAACTAAAGAACCTCTTGATAAAAGTGAAAGAGGAGAGTGAAAAAGTTGGCTTAAATCTCAACATTCAGAAAACTAAGATCATGGCATCCGGTCCCATCACTTTATGGCAAATAGATGGGGAAACAGTGGAAACTCTGGCTGACTTTATTTTTCTTGGCTCCAAAATCACTGCCGATGGTGACTGCAGCAATGAAATTAAAAGATGCTTACTCCTTGGAAGGAACGTTATGACCAACCTAGACAGCATATTAAAAAGCAGAGACATTACTTTGTCAACAAAGGTCCATCTAGCGAAGGCTATGGTTTTTCCAGTGGTCGTGTATGGGTGTGAGAGTTGGACTGTGAAGAAAGCTGAGCACAGAAGAATTGATGATTTTGGATTGTGGTGTTAGGGAAGACTCTTGAGAGTCCCTTGGACTGCAAGGAGATCCAACCAGTCCATCCTAAAGATCAGTCCTGGGTGTTCATTGGAAGGACTGATGTTGAAGCTGAAACTCCAATACTTTGGCCTCCTGCTGCGAAGAGCTGACTCGTTTGAAAAGACCCTGATGCTGGGAAAGATTGAAGGCAGGAAGAGAAGGGGAGGTCAGAGGATGAGATGGCTGGATGGCATCACCGACTCTATGGACATGGGTTTAAGTAAACTCCGGGAGTTGGTGATGGACAGGGGGGCCTGGTGTGCTGCGATTCATGGGAACACAAAGAGTCAGACACAACTGAGCGACTGAACTGAACTGAACTGAGTGTGTATAAGTTAGTCCCAACCTTCTAATTTCAAAGCTCTGCTTTTACATTTATTTCCTCCCAGATTTCTAAAACTGAAATATATGGAAAATTCAGGCAACATTCTGTTATTTGCCCATCACTGAAACCTAGAAGACACTAAGTAAAGCTGAACCCTATTGCATTTCAGAAAGGGATCTATTTCTTCTATGCCCATCAGGGACCTTTACCAAGTGGACCATTTGAGACAGTGGAGAATATTCTCTAAAAACCACAATCTGCAAAACTCGTTAATGGGTAATGAGAGGATGGCATAGGGAGAAAAGGTCTTAGCACAACCTGGCTCTCCCTCATTATAAACCAGGAAATCAAAAAACAGGGCCAAGTTGCACTGACGTCCAGACTAATTAGAATGGCCACCATCCTCAGACAGAAGGACTCTCAGACATTATCACATGGAGCATGAGTGCGCTCTGAGACAGGGCCACAGTGTTTCTGCCTCACTTTCTGTCTCTTATCCGAGGATTGGGTCTTGGCTAAATGCCTTTCTTTCAGTCACCAAGTATGCCTGGTCGCAAAATCAGGTACCCACACTTTTTTTTTTATTGAATTAACATTGTTTTATAACATTTTATAAATTTTGAATGTAGAATATCATGTTATACCCTAAAATGTGCTTGCCACCAAAAATTTAGTTTTCATTCCTCACTGTATGGTTAATCCCTTTACTCTTTTCACCTCCCACTCCTTCCCCTGCAGTAACCACCGCTGTTCATTGTAGCTATTTGCTTTGGTTTGGGCCTTAAGGATATTATGCCAAGCGAAATAAGCCAGAGAAAGACAAATACTTTGATTTCACTCATATATGGAATTTTAGAAAGCTAATAAGCAAGCAAAAACAAAACAAAATAAATGAGCTTCTTTTTTTTGTTTGTTGGCTCAGGGACTCCACCTCTGCTCTCATGAGGTAACAGAGTGTCCTTCTGTGTCTGTCACTTTACAACCCGTGGTGGTATCATGGAAGGTCAGAGGCTCGCTGAGAAGCTTGTGCTGACAGTGCAGGCAGCCTTTCCTCACTGTCCACCCATCCGTACTCACCACACTGCTGTCCATCTGCAGTGGCTCTGAGTAGCAGCTAGTTCTGTGGATAATCCGAAAGCTCAAATGGTGAAAGGAAAGTAGGATTTTGTGTTGCTGGATGAGGTTTTGTGGATTTGCCTGATTTGGAACTCTGTCAGGACATAAGGCTAAAATAAAAAATAAACTCCAGTCATTACACTATGGCAGATACCTCATCTGTTTTTTAAATGTGAAAACTTTTCACAAACTAGGCCCTTGCGGTATATTGCAAAAATGGCCATCATTTCCCCATATCTGTCTAGGCACACCCTTTTGATGGGAAGTTGAAATTCCTCCCGTCAGGAGGTGGAATCTGTTTCACCCCACCTGGAGTCTGGACTTGGACATACGACTAGGTTTGGACAAGGAGGTCGGCAGCAGACAGAGACTTGCACTTTAGGCCTTGCTGTCTTTCACTGTGATTGGAACCCTGAGGTTACCATGTCAAGGAGCCCAAGCTGGCCTGCTAAAAGATGAGAGGATACGAGGAGCACATTCGAGGTACCCTGGCCTCCGGGTGCCAGTCAGCCACCTGCCAATAGCCAGACATTCGGGTGAGACCATCCTAGGCCAGCCAGCCTCCAGTCCCAGCAGTAGCGGATCACAGGCCACATAAGCCCAGCAAGGACAACCTGGAGAAGAACCACATTTTCAGTTCCCAGAATTATAAGCTACATAAGTGCTTGTTTTTTCAAGCAAGTAAGTTGTGGGGTAATTTGTTATATGGCAAGAGCTAGCTGATAGAGCACTTAACAAATGATTGCTAATTCAGATGTCTAATAAGAGTATGAGAATGCAAAGACAATAATGTATGTTCAGAATAAGACAAAGAGAAAATTGCTAAGTAAAACAGGAACTGGCAGAAATAAGCAAATTGTTGATTTTTGGCTGATTTTTCTCCCTGAATTTAGAAAAAAGGTTGTTTTTTAAATAAAACAGCAGCAGAAAACAAATTCGTATTTCCAAATTTTGATTTACCTTGTACTTTGATCTACTCTGTGAATCTGCTGAGTTCATGCTGAGCCTCTTTCAAAAAAATACTCAACCCATCACCCCCCCTTTCCCAACCCCTTCCCCCCTGGCTGCCCCGAGCCACTGTGGACAGGACTAGCATGTTCTTGTTCAGAAAGAATTCAGGGCTCCTTGGATAACACAGGAAGGACAAGAATTTTGCTGACACAGAAATAGCATCAGTGGTCTCTGTGTTAATATGAAGCCAGAGAGAAGCCTCTTTAGGAAAGGGATGTGCTGGTTCTGCCGCCTCAGATAGAAGCTGGAGAGAGCTGTGGGCGTCTGCAGGAAGTGCTCGGAGCTGTATGAGTGTGCATGTTCCAAACATGATCCTATTTTTAATGTTGGCTTGGCAATATCTTTATTTTAGTCTGTTCAAAGAGTATACCTTCTCAGGAAATGGTGAGGATATAAACATAGGTTTAGCATTTGCCTCCCAAAATGCAAACTCCCTAAAGATTTAACTTCTCCAGCAGCCTGTCTGCTAATACTTTATAGCCCATGCCCAGGCAAACTATGAGTTTTTCTGAGATTAGTATATTTTACTTATTTGAAAAGATTTCCAAACTGATGCAAAGTGAAGAAAGCTTATAAAATAGATCGATATTTTTATACATCTTAGTAACTCAGAACTATGGTTTTTTTAAGAAAAAAATTTATTTTTCTCTCCAAGTTAGATTTCAGTGTTCAGTGTCCCTCTAGTGAGTACCAGTGAGTCCCAAAATCTTTGATTATAGGATTTCCTAAAGTCTTTTCAAAGATGGAAAGACCTTGGGGAATCCCTGGTGGTCCAGTGGTTAAGACTCTGCTTTCACTGCCAGGGCCTGGGTTCAGTCTCTTGGGGAGCGTACACAAGCTCTGCAATACAGCCAAAATAAAACTTTAAAAAAAGAAGAAAGAAAGACCTTGAATATTCTGATCCAGTGGAACATAAGATTCTATATTTTCAAAAGGGTGACTCCATAGATGACCCAGTTTTGGAAATCATGCCAAGAAAATATAACTAATGGATTCAATCATTTATTTGGCTTTCTATAGTCATAATAAAGTGATTCTTATTTTAAAAAAACACATTTTTTACAACGCTACATTTGTGCCTACTCACTTAGCATCTGGACTATTTTGAAGCAAAAATACCACTGTCTAGGCTGGAAAAATAAAAATCAATATCTGTTGCAGAATGAGTTGTTTGGTGCAAATGCTTTTTTGTATCTATTTGTACCAAACACAAACATTTGAGCTCACACACATAGATCAAGTCTTGATTGTAAATCTAACTTCTTTTTTTCCAGTCAAAGTTATAATTTGATTTACAATGTCGTTTTCGTTTCAGGTGTATAGCACAGTGATCCATATGTGTGTGTGAGCAAATATATATATGTGTATGTGTATATATATTCAGATACTTTTCCCTTACAGGTCATTACAAAATATTGAGGATAGTTCCCTGTGCTCTACAGTAGGTCCTTGTTGGATATCTATTTTGTATCAGTATGAAATAGTATGTATATGTTAATCCCAGACTCCTCTTCCCACCCTCCTTGTCCCCTTTAGTAACCATAAGTTTGTTTTCTATGTCTGTGAATCTCTTTCTCTTTTGTAAATAAGTTTGTTTGTGTCATATTTTAGATTCCACATAAAAGTAATATCATGATATTTACCTTTGACTTACTTCACTTAGTATTATAATCTCTAAGTCCTTCCATGTTACTGCAAATGACATCTTTTCATGTAAATCTAACAATTAGTGTTGCCCAGTTGCCATGAGTGTTCGCCCCTCCTGGCTATTCTCCCCAAGGAAGAAGGAACAACTTCAATTGGCTGATGACACTATCTGATGGGACACTGGGCGTGCGGCGCCTCACCCCTTTCTTGCTCCTTCCCCTTGACAGTTTCCTGGCTACTGTTTGTGTTGCTCCTTTGTGCTCTTCGGCTTTACCTGGCCAGCGTGTCCTGTCATGTAAAGCTGTTTATCTGGGAGGTCGGTATTATTGACCACTTGACTGTGGATAAAAGTCACACATTTCTTTATCCACTTTAGCAGTCCTAGAAGAAATACGTTGGCCTCTACCAGACCCAGGCAAGGGAAAAGAGTGTTAGGTATGGGACCCTCTTCAAACATATCAACATATCCCTGTGAAATCATTACTTTTATTATTTCTGTTTTAGAGATGAGTAAGATAAGGTTCAACAGCTAAATTCTTTGCCCAAGACACTTGAGCCATCAGACTAATCTTTTTTTTTTTTTAATAAATTTATTTATTTTAGTTGGGAGCTAATTACTTTACAATATTGTAGTGGTTTTTGCCATACATTGACATGAATCAGCCATGGGTTTACATGTGTTCCCCATCCTGAACCCCCCTCCCACCTCCCTCCCCATCCCATCCCTCTGGGTCATCCCATTGCCCCAGCCCTGAGCATTTGTCTCATGCATCGAACATGGAATGGTGTTCTGTTTCACATATGATAATATACATGTTTCAATGCTATTCTCTCAGAACGTCCCACCCTCACCTTCTCCCTCAGAGTCCATAGGACTGTTCTCTGTATCTGTGTCTCTTATTCTGTCTCGCATATAGGGTTATCGTTACCTTGCAGTCAGTTGATTACAAATAAGATACTTGAAAAAGGTGACACATGGACTTAATAATGTGTCAATATTAGTTCATTAATTATAACAAATATACTACACTGTTAGATTGTAATAGGGGAAACTGGGTGCAGGGTATATGGGAATTCTTTCTACTACCGACAGTTTTTTTTGAGACTCTCAGTTCAGTTCAGTTCAGTTGCTCAGTCGTGTCCGACTCTTTGCGACCCCATGAACTGCAGCACGCCAGGCCTCCCTGTCCATCATATCTCCCCAGAGTCCACCCAAACCCATGTCCATCGAGTTGATGCCATCCAACCATCTCATCCTCTGTCGTCCCCTTCACCTCCTGCCCTCAATCTTCACAGCATCAGGGTCTTTTCAAATGAGTCAGCTCTTCTCATCAGGTGGCCAAAGTATTGGAGTTTCAGCTTCAACATCAGTCCTTCCAATGAACTCCCAGGACTGATTTCCTTTAGGATGGACTGGTTGGATCTCCTTGCAGTCCAAGGGACTCTCAAGAGTCTTCCCCAATACCACAGTTCAAAAGCATCAATTCTTTGGCGCTCTGCTTTCTTTATACTGCAACTTTCTCATCCATACATGACCACTGGAAAAACCATAGCCTTGACTAGATGGACCTTTGTTGGCAAAGTAATGTCTTTGCTTTTTAATATGCTGTCTAGCTTTGGTCATAACTTTCCTTCCAAGGAGTAAGTGTCTTTTAATTTCATGGCTGCAATCACCATCTGCAGTGATTTTGGAGCCCAGAAAAATAAAGTCAGCCTGTGTTTCCACTGTTTCCCCATCTATTTGCCATGAAGTGATGGGACCGGATGCCATGATTTTAGTTTTCTGAATGTTGAGCTTTAAGCCAACTTTTTCACTCTCCTCTTTCACTTTTATCGAGATGCTCTTTAGTTCTTCTTCGCTTTCTGCCATGGTGTCATCTGCATATCTGAGGTTATTGATATTTCTCCCGGCAGTCTTGATTCCAGCTTGTGCTTCCTCCAGCCCAGCGTTTCTCATGATGTACACTGCATATAAGTTAAATAAGCAGGGTGACAATATACAGCCTTGATGTACTCCTTTTCCTATTTGGAACCAGTCTGTTTTTCCATGTCCAGTTCTAACTGTTGCTTCCTGACCTGCATACAGGTTTCTCAAGAGACGGGTCAGGTGGTGTGGTATTTCTATCTCTTTCAGAATTTTCCACATTTTATTGTGATCCACACAGTCAAAGGCTTTGGCATAGTCAATAAAGCAGAAATAGATGTTTTTCTGGAACTCTCTTGCTTTTTCGATGATCCAATGGATGACGGCAATTTAATCTCTGGTTCCTCTGCCTTTTCTGAAACCAGCTTCAACATCTGGAAGTTCACGGTTCATGTATTGCTGAAGCCTGGCTTGGAGAATCTTAAGCATTACTTTATTAGCATGTGAGATGAGTGCAATTGTGCGGTAGTTTGAGCATTTTTTGTCATTGCCTTTCTTTGAGATTGCAAGGAAAACTGACCTTTTCCAGTCCTGTGGCCACTGCTGAGTTTTCTTTCTGAGCGACTTAGCAGCAGCAGCAGCATCTTCACTAAACAAGTGCAAGCCATGCATCATCGTCTCCACCATGTCTGAACACGTGGTTGGATGATGTGTGATGCCTGGGCATTCACGTTTTATAAAGTTTCCTTTGAAAATATTCTGATTATCACTGCATTTTCAAATAACACGTTAGGGGTTCAAATGTTGATAAAGAAAGAGAGATGTACAAAGACCTTGATGTCTCTGTGTTGGAAATGGACACACCTCAGTGTCTTCTTTCTATCTATTATTGAGTCAGGCATTCTAAGAAGGAACTAATATTTGACTGCTTAGTGCTTTGGGTTTTTGAGAGGAAAAACATTTTTATTTTATTAAATTTTTTTTTTTTTTTTTAGTTTTTTGGCCATGTGGCAAATGGGGTCTTAGTTCCCAACCGGGGCTCACACCCATGCCCCCTGCAGTGAAAGCAAGGAGTCTCCACCACTGGACCACCCAGGAAGTCCCAGAAAAACATTTTAGAGATCATCATTAATAATTCATAAATGAAAGAATTTTACCAGGTCAAAGAAATTCAATATTCTTGTTTCTAACTTACCTTTAAATTTTGTCAGTGCCTTTGAAGTTTTTGCCTACCATGAATCACTCTGAATGATTATTTTAAATGATTAATGACAGCTGAGTGCTCTGTGATACAAAGATTGATGGTTGGACCCCAGCCCATGTTGGTGCCTTCCTCAGAAGACCTCATCTGGAGGATTAGGATCAGTATAGAACTTTTTAAACAAATCATGTTAGATTGTTGGCTTGGGGATATGTACGCTTGCATTTAGTATCTTTTGTCTTTATCGTAGATTATTTTATCTGAGCATGAGAGAAAAAAAGAATGATTTTAGTCTATAGCTTCTCTGTGATGATGATGGAAATTCAGAAAAAACAGTGATTTTCTCTGCTGTTGATGGCAAGGTCCCTTGCCTCAGAGTCTGAAGGAATGACAAATGAAGGGACCCTCACCTGCCTGTGTTCTTTACAAACAGGAAAGGGCATTCCTCTCCCGGAGTGGGATGCTTTTTAAATGTGATTTTATGCTTTCTGAAAGCTATGGTTTCTTCATCCAATAGTATATCTTTGGAACTCGGAATTATTTGGGGTAATTTTTTCAAATATGTACATATACACATGCACACATACACACACTCCACACTCACTTTTTAATTTGTGAATTGGAGTTACAGGATAAATTTGATTTAAAAATTGACCGAGTAGACAAAATTACTTTGGAAAGTTCATGGAGGGCAGGTAGTGATCACCAGTCTACCTCTGTTTTTTTATTAGCATGAATCTTAGAAAAGGCAAAGAAGGAATCAGAACAGACACTGTGGACAAGAATTTAAGCAAAAAATAAAAATTTGGATTGTTATATTATCTTATTTTCAGTATGCTGCTGCTACATAGGTATGGTGTAACCTTTCATCAGCATCATTTGATGATTCATATTAACTCATAAATAAGACATTGCTTTTTTGAACCATTGTTGAAGTCGTATTTCCTGTAGAGATTAAAATGTTAAGGAAGACATTTGTTTTCTACAAGGTAAGAAATGTATATAAAACCTGGTAAATTAATTTATTATTACCCTTTATATAGATTTTGTTTAATCTCTCCATCTTATTCTTAGTATGGATGGTAGACCATGATAATTGAAACACATTTTAAAATACTTAAATGATTCATTTCTGGATAAAGAAAACTAACTCAAAATTAAGCATAATCTTATACTGATTTATTTTCAAAAAGCAAAAAAATCTACAGAGCTATAATTCATATCAAATTTACAAGTATATATTAAACACAAAATATTGTTTTGAGATCTATTGAGTGGAATTTATAAAATACAATTTATTTCATCTTAAATTTCAAATTAATGCTGTGAAATTAGAAACCTAGGAACTTTTGTATGGTAATGTAACAACTGTATGAAACTGATTCTAAATACTGTATAAGAGGACTTCCCAGGTGGTCCAGTATCTAAAACTTCAGGTTACCAATGCAGGAGGCCTGGGGTTCAAATCCTGGTCAGGGAACTAGATACCATACACAGCAACTAAAGATCCCACGTGCTACAACAAAGACCCAGTGCAGCCAAATAAGTAAGCAAATAATTTTGAAATATACTATGTAAGAAACCAGACAAGTCTACTTGAGTTGGAGGAGTTAGGTCACAGGTCACAGGTCAAAGGGTACAAGTATTAAACAATACTACTCTTTGCTAAGTTTGAAAAATTAGAAATTTTTTGTAAAACTGCTTGTCACTGACATCCCTGCTCATAAGAATTAGTCATTTATGCTTCAGATTCTTCCTGATACAACTTTGAACTCCATCTAAGGAATATCATGTCTCAGCAACTTTTAGCCCAAGATGTTGAGTCCAAGAATGCCAACTAAACTCAAAGTGTATTTGCATATTAAGTTTCCCTGTATTCCTAGAGCCAAATAAAGTGAGCTACAGTGTGCTTTCTCAGTCACAAATATAATGGTGACACACTGCTTAAAAACCTTTCAGGAAAGTCAATGATCTGGCCCCAGCTCACACTTTATTCTTACTCCTGATACTCTCCTATGTGCAGCTTATTCAGCTTCTCCTTTTATCCCCAAATACTATGTGTAATCATGTCTCTTTGCCATAATTCTAATATTATTTCTGCCCTGATACTCTTCTGTTTCTCAACATGACAAACTATTTTTCATTCTTCAAGACATGGCTCACGTTTTAATGCCTGTAAGAAGTCTTCTTGACCATCTAGTTCTTCCAGTTTATGCACAGCATTTACATATATCTCTCCCACTGGATCATGAGTCTTTCCCAGCAGACTGTGAGCTTCTTGAAAGCTTCTTGAAAGCTCACAGTAATAATAATGTTGATATTCCCACCCCTCTCACTGTTAACATATACTATAGCCTAGCACAATGTCTGGCGTAATACATCTCTAATGGATGAGTGAATGCTAAATCAATATGGTCCCTGTTGCTTCAAAGTGCAACTAAAGAAGATGTTTGTGTGATCAGGCAAGAAGCAAAAAACCTATACAATTACCAAAAAAAAAGCTATACGTAATTTATACAAGTTAGGAAAAAATTACTCAGAGAATAAAAATTGGGAATCTAAGTATGTATGGTAAGTACAGAAATTAACTGTAAATCACTGGGAATTTGTATAGGAGACAGTGCCTAGAGGTGACGCAGCAACCAAGTCCTGTTTTATATATGCTGAGTCTCTGAAGAGAGTGAACTATTATGATCAAAATATCTCATTTTGACATCCATTATGGCTTTGTTCCATACCAGTGATTTTTCTATGTATTGGGGTATTTCAGTGGCCCAACCTTTTACATATATAATCACAATACTTTGTTTAAAAAAGTCCTTATATCATATAAAAAAAAAAAAAAAAGGACTTCCCTGGTGGTCCAGTGCCTAAGACTCTGTGCTTCCAATGTGAAGGGCTTGGGTTCAATCCCTGGTCAGGGAACTAGATTCCACATGCCACAACTTAGAGTTCACATGCCGCAGCTGAAGATCCTGAATGCTGCAACTAAGAACAGACAGTCAAATACATAAAAATAAATATAAAAAAACCAACAGGGGTTGACGCAGCTTATACAATATAGTTGGGAAATCCGCTTTAAGAAAAATACAAAATTCACAAACATAAAATTATATATGAAAGCAAATATCTATTTAGAACAAGATTAAAAATCACAACAAATTACAATTTTGTTGACAAATACCACAAATATCACAAAACTCAGAAAAATTGTGTATTTTCATTAATTAATTGCAATGTAGCTTTTTCCCTACATTTTTGGCTGTATGCTCATTGACTGTTCTATCTGGTGATAGTCTTGTTCTATCACCTTTTATAGAAAAAAGTAGAAAAATAATTATATTTTTGGGCATATTTTTCCTAGTCAACCCTCATCCTTTCAGTGCTGGTCACCTAGGGACATGCTCTTATTGTGAGAGACCTCTGGCTTTGTGCCTTTTTATCATGCTGAAAAATCAGAATAGTGGGCAATTCTAGTATTTCTGGAAGCCATTTCTATACCAGAGAGACTAGCCATGGTTTCCCTACACACAGAAGTGATGAGACTTACAAAAACATATCCCAAACACCATGTATTACCAACTGTATTTTCCTTACTCAAGTTCCCAGAATACCTGCAGGCACTGCTATTAACCAATTAGTCACGGGGGAAAGTGTGACAAGAGGAGAAGTTAGAACAGAAAGACAACATGGTCTCAGCCAGTTGTGGGGAAAACATCTAACTTTTACAAATGTTACAAAATCCATTGGACCATGTGAATGCATTAGAAGGGTCTCTCCCCGTGCTTTGGAAGGGGCTGTTCAGGAGAAGGGCCCCAAGACTAAAACTTGCCTCTTACCTAATGCCCTTGAAAGAGAAGAATCACTTATTCTGTGACCCTCATATAGAAGTGAGAATAACAAAGGCTGCTGATAAAAAAATGTAGTCAGAGGGACTTCCCTGGTGGTCCAACATAGGGGGCCTGGGTTTGATCCCTGATCAGGGAACTAGATCTCACATGCCACAACTAAAATTTCACAGGCCACAGCTAAAGATACCGTATGCCTCAGCAGATCCTGCCTACTATAGCAGATTCCATGTGCTGTAACTAGGACCTGGCACAGTCAAATAAACAAAATATTTAAAAAAAGAATGTAGTTAAAACTGAAAAGTCTATTTTGTATTATTAAGAAAATAGCCTTAATTCCCAGTAGATGTGCAGAGGAAGAGAGTGAGTAATGGAAAGAACATTGCTTTGCACAAAAATATGACTTCCAAGACATCGATTCTGGAGAGAAAGGTGACTTACAAATTAGGAAATGGTTGGAAAAATATTTTCTCCTTCCTACTGGTTTATATGGTTTTGGTTTAGGAGTCATAAACTGGTAAAACATAGGTCATATTTAACCTGAAAGCAGCTTTTATTTGCTCCACAAATGTCTTAAATTAAAAAAAAAAAGTGAGCCAATGGAAGCAAATTTGACTTCAAAATACAGCATTGTGGCCACACTGACCTCACCTCTCTGTGCCCAGCCTGGGCGAGGATTGCCCCTTTAGATATGCTGCCTGACGCCCAGCTTGCACAGGCCTCACTGCTGACACAACCACACAAAGGCTTTTATTTCGGTCCACTTCAGTTCTGGCTTAGGCTGACTGTTCTATCTTTATCCTTCAGGGTGTTTGATCCAACCAGCTTGCACTTCACACTTGTGAACAGATTGGGAAGGACCCAATTTTATTAGGAGTGGCTAGGCATGTCAGAGATGGGATCACAAGGCTAGGAGAGACTGTTCTGTGGGAGGGGGACACCTGTAGACCACACTAATTCTACTGGTAATGGGCTACCTCGCAGCACATTATCCCAGACCGCATGGATCAGACTCAGGAAACCTGATGGCTGACAGGAAAGTGAGGAGGCCCTGTTGGGGAGGGGAATGTACAGTTCCAATAACTGGATTTGGGGTTTGGAGTTTTTTTAAGGTAGGGGAGATTCACACAGGGAAACCTAGAAAGAGGAAAGGCTTTGAGAGAAAGATGGAAATTTGAAGACAAAAAAAGCAATTTAGAACAGTGGGGAAATCAAGCAGGATCAGGTGAACTTTTTAAATGATCAAATCAGAATGGTAAAATTTTACATGCTTTTAATTTATTTATTTTATTATTATTATTTTGCCACACCACATGGCTTGTGGGGTCTCAGTTCTCTGGCCAGGGATGGAACCCATGCCCCCTATATTGAAAGTGCAAGAGTCTAAACTGCTGGACTGCCATGATTCTAATTTAATTTTTAATTAAATCTTTTAAACTAATCTGCATGATTTTAATCTTTTAATTTATCTATATTTTCTACATGATCATTTTAATCCACATGATTAATCTTTTAATTAATGTACATGATATTAATTTTTAATTTACCTATATTTTCTAATTTTTTGAAATGCATGTGTATCATCTAATTTTTATAAGTAGAAGAAATTTTTAAAGGATGAAAAGTTTTTAATTGAGATGATGACTATTTAAAAAAATAAATAAAATCCAAATTGGCCATCACCAGGGTATTGGAAAAATGTATGGGAATGAAAAATATTCTTACTCTTGGAAAAACAAATTAAAGAAAAAAAGATTTCAGGTTAAAAAAATTGATAAAGAAAAAATATTACAAAGAAAAGGACAACTAGATGCAGTTTAACAATATCATCAAATGAAAAGGCATTTAAAATGTCTATGATAATAATTACACTGTTTAAAATTACTTACTTTTAGAAAAATTTCTCTCTAAATTTTTACAACTTACAAGGAAATAGTCACAGATGTTAAATTAATGAATTAAATGTTAATAAATTAATTTTATTGATAATAAATTAATGTTAAATTAATAAACACAAAAATTCATAAATTAAACAATAGAAATTATTATGGATTCTAGATACATATATTTCATAAAGAGACTTATCCTGACTTTTCAACATCAACCAGTTTTTCAATCATTGTCAAAGATAGAAAAAGGAATCAAAGTTAAAGAGAGAAAAAGAAAGTTATTAGTCAGAGATGAATAATTGTCCAGAGAAATGAACTCCTCTGAAGGAATATTTTGAAGGTAATTCTTAGTATCGTAATTTGAAGTTGCTAAAAGTTCACCATGCCAGGAGGAGAAGTTGACCACTGGCCTGGCGTTGTTTTATCTCTTCATGGGGTCATACGACCCATCTTTTTTTTTTTTTTAATTGGTTGTGCGGGGTCTTGTTTGCTGCCCAGGCCTTTCTCCAGTCTCCACAAGCGGAAGCTGTCCTCTAATTGCGGTGTGCCGACTTCCCATGGGGGTGGCCTTCATTGCAGAGCGCAGGCTCGGGGCACAAGGGCTCCGCGGCTGGGGCACACAGGCGTCGTTGCTCCGTGGCATGTGAAATCTTCCTGAACCAGGGATAGAACTTGAGTTCCTTGCATTGGCAAGCAGATTCTTGACCATTGGATGGATCACCAGGGAAGTCCAAAGGTTTCACAGACTTTTAATGTGTGAAGGACAAAAAAGAGGTAATAAGCGTTAAATTAGAAGAGAATATTCAACATAAATTTTGGTGTGCCTTTTTATGTAGAAAAAAAAAGAAAGGAAGGAAAGGAATTGTAATCCTTACAATTGCCTTGCTTGAGAGGTTTGTGTTTCTCATCCAGGCATTTTGTAGTTGAGGGTCATGAGGTTCAGAGAAAGTAAGTAAATCAGTGGAAGGTAACCCAGGGCAGTACTGGAGTGACTCTGAAACCAGTGCTCTTTCCCAAGCAAACAGCTCCTAAGTGTCAGTCATTCAGGCATCAGTTTCAGAAACTGTTACACCTGAATACCATAGTAATAAGCATATTAACTTATCAATTCAATTTAAAATTTTTAAATATTTATTTAAAAAGAAATTGTATTACTACTATAAGTGGAATCTAGTATCGGTGATACTAGATACTCTAGATACTCTTCCAACAACACAAGAGAAGACTCTACACATGGACATCACCAGATGGCCGACACTGAAATCAGATTGATTGTATTCTTTGCAGCCAAAGATGGAGAAGCTCTACATAGTCAGCAAAAACAAGACTGGGAGCTGACTGTGGCTCAGATCATGAACTCCTTATTGCCAAATTCACACTTAAATTGAAGAAAGTGGGGAAAACCACTAGACCATTCAGGTATGACCTAAATCAAATCCCTTATGATTATACAGTGGAAGTGAGAAATAGATTTAAGGGACTAGATCTGATAGACAGAGTGCCTGATGAACTATGGATGGAGGTTCATGATATGGTACAGAAGACAGGAATCAAGACCATCCCCAAGAAAAAGAAATGCAAAAAAGCAAAATGGCTGTCTGAGGAGGCCTTACAAAGAGCTGTGAAAAGAAGCGAAACACAAAGGAGAAAAGGAAAGATATACCCATTTGAATGCAGAGTTCTAAAGAATAGCAAGAAGAGATAAGAAAGCCTTCCTTAGTGATCAGTGCAAAGAAATACAGGAAAACAATAGAATGTGAAAGACTAGAGATCTCTTCAAGAAAATGAGAGATACCAAGGGAACTTTTCATGCAAAGATGGGCTCAATAAAGGACAGAAATGGTTTGGATCTAACAGAAGCAGAAGATATTAAGAAGAGGTGGCAAGAATACACAGAAGAACTGTACAAAAAAGATCTTCATGACCCAGATAATCACGATGGTATGATCACTCACCTAGAGCCAGACATCCTGGAATGTGAAGTCAAGTGGGCCTTAGGAAGCATCACTACAAACAAAGCTAGTGGAGGTGATGGAATTCCAGCTGAGCTATTTCAAATCCTAAAAGATGATACTGTGAAAGTGCTGCACTCAGTATGCCAGCAAATTTGGAAAACTCAGCAGTGGCCACAGGACTGGAAAAAGTCCGTTTGCATTCCAATCCCAAAGAAAGGCAATGCCAAAGAATGCTCAAACTACTGCACAATTGCACTCATCTCACACGCTAGTAAAGTAATGCTCAAAATTCTCCAAGCCAGGCTTAAACAGTACGTGAACCGTGAACTTCCAGATGTTCAAGCTGGTTTTAGAAAAGGCAGAGGAACCAGAGATCAAATTGCCAACGTCCATTGGATCATCAAAAAAGTAGGAGAGTTCCAGAAAAATATCTATTTCTGCTTTATTGACTATGCCAAATCCTTTGACTGTGTGGATCACAATAAAAAGTGGAAAATTCTGAAAGAGATGGGAATACCAGACCACCTGACCTGTCTCTTGAGAAATCTGTATGCAGGTCAGGAAGCAACAGTTAGAACTGGACATGGAACAACAGACTGGTTCCAAATAGGAAAAGGAGTCCGTCAAGGCTGTATATTGTCACCCTGCTTATTTAACTTATATGCAGAGTACATCCTGAGAAACACTGGGCTGGAGGAAGCACAAGCTGGAATCAAGATTGCTGGGAGAAATATCAATAACCTCAGCTATGCAGATGACACCACCCTTATGGCAGAAAGTGAAGAAGAACTAAAGAGCCTCTTGATGAAAGTGAAAGAGGAGAGTGAAAAAGTTGGCTTAAAGCTCAACATTCAGAAAACCAAGATCATGGCATCTGGTCCCATCACTTCACGGGAAATAGATGGGGAAACAGTGGAAACAGTGTCAGACTTTATTTTTTTGGGACTCCAAAATCACTGCAGATGGTGACTGTAGCCATGAAATTAAAAGATGCTTTCTCCTTGGATGAAAAGTTATGACCAACCTAGACAGCATATTAAAAAACAGAAACATTACTTTGGCAACAAAGTTCCGTATAGTCAAGGCTGGTTTTTACAGTAGTCATGTATGGATGTGAGAGTTGGACTATAAAGAAAGCTGAGCACCAAAGAATTGATGCTTTTGAACTGTGGTGTTGGAGAAGACTCTTGAGAGTCCCTTGGACTGCAAGGAGATCCAACCAGTCCATCCTAAAGGAGATCAGCCTGGGTGTTCATTAGAAGGACTGATGTTGAAGCTGAGACTCAGCTACTTTGGCCACCTTATGCAAAGAACTGACTCATTTGAAAAGACCCCGATGCTGGGAAAGATTGAAGGCAGGAGGTTCGACAGAGGATGAGATGGTTGGATGGGATCACCAACTCAATGGACATGAGTTTGGGTAAACTCCAGAAACTGGTGATGGATAGGGAGGCCTGGCATGCTGTGGTCCATGGGTCACAAAGAGTGGGACACGACTGAAGGACTGAATTGAACTGAGTATTCAGGGGTCATAAACAGAAGGCATAAACATCTCCATGTGCAAAAGTGCTTGGTTTTCAGTTCATCCCGAACCTATTTCCACCTCATTGTGTTTTTAAAATTTCTTTCTGTCTTGGGTGGCCCTATGGCGTCTTGGTCAACTCCCATTTCGCATCCTGCCCCAGTCTTTCTAAGAATTGAAGGCTGCACATCAAATAAATATGAATGCCATCTGTCTCCAAGCTTGTCCTGAGAAGCCCTCCCTGCCCTACCTCCAGGACTGTGATATTCGTCTTCTTCTGAACAGTCAATAATCAATGCATACTCTGGGAAACTCTGAACCAAACTGCTTCCTATCCTTCTCTTCTACAAAAAAAAAAAAAAAAAAAAAAAAAGTACTAAACACAAATACTGCTGAGGGATCAAAATATACAAATAAAGAGTGCAGTTCTGGGGCATATGAATTGCCCTAGTCATTCAGTAATGACTTTGGAAAAACACAAAGGGCTAATGTATCCTTTTTAGTAGATAACATTTCTCTTTTAATGTTCTCCTTGGCAACATTTATTTATTTTTAGAGTTTTGTGGCTAGCAGACTAGACTGGGGTATGATCAATCTATTCATTTATGCTCTCTTTTGTGTTGAAAGCAGTTGTTACGACTGAATCAATTCTGTCATGAACCAGACTAGCGGTTATGACCACCAGTACAAATGGGCTCGGGAGAAGGCAATGGCACCCCACTCCAGTATTCTTGCCTGGGAAATCCCATGGACAGAGGAGCCTTGTAGACTGCAGTCCATGGGGTCGCTAAGAGTCGGACACGACTGAGCGACTTCACTTTCACTTTTCACTTTCATGCATTGGAGAAGGAAATGGCAACCCACTCCAGTATTCTTGCCTGGAGAATCCCAGGGACGGCGGAGCCTGGTGGGCTGCCGTCCATGGGGTTGCACAGAGTCAGACATGACTGAAGCGACTTAGCAGCAGCAGCAGCACAAATGGGCTCGTGGTGCCTTCGGCTTTTATGCTGTAGGCAGTCATCATCTCTCTCTGGTTCATTCAGAATCTGAGACGAAACAGTCTTTGTAGCTGCAATGAATTTTCTTTGGAACTTAAGTGTTAAATGTTGATTGTCTGAAAGCTTCTTCAGGTGATGACAATTTGGTTGTTAGGTGTAGCCTATTCCTTTTGGGTATGCGGATCCTTAATTCCTGTTCTGTATGCACTTATCAAAGAGTTAGATTGTATCCCGGTAGAATCTATCCTTCAGGACAGCCAAGATTCCAAGTTTCTTGTGTTTTGCATAGCATCTATTCTGTGTTTTCCTTATGTGGAATCTTGTTAGGTTAAATTGAAAAAAAAAAATCCTTTACCATTAAAAATTAAAAAAGCAAGGAGAACAAGACTGAGTAAAATAAGCCTCCAATATATAGGGGGCCCTCACCCTATGTATGTAATCCTTTCTCAAAGTATAGACATTGATTGTTTGGGGGAAAACTGTAGGGGAGGAAAAACAATCTCTTTCCCTCTTCCCTCCTAGATTTTCTACTTAGAGCCATGTAAATTAGACTGACAGATTAACAAGAGGAAAGCTTACTAAATTATTTAATATAAGTTTTGCATGACATGATAGCCTTATAAGGAAATGAAGACCTGGGAAACAGTTAAGTCTGAGTATTTTTAAACTAGGTTTGGTGTAGAATGAAAAGTCATGGGGAAATATGATAGGAAAAAAAAAGAGAATGAGCTAAGGGTAGTAAACTAGGGAAACTTAGTGAGGCCTGTTCACCCAGACTCCTCTATCCATCTTAGAGACAAGGATTCTCCTTTTCTCTGGGTGTAGGACAGCACCTTTCTCAGGGGATGGGGGGCAGTGGAAATGACCTACTTCAGAGGAAGATCAGAGAGTCCTCCCTATACCTGTTATGTCTCGAATCCTTCAGTGTAAAATTTTCAAAATGGCAAGGTACCATGTTGTGGGGTAGCATGTTCTGAGCCTCATCGCTACTAAATACTTTTTTTGCTTAAACAAAGACTCTTTGAGAGTCTACTGTCCTCTCAACACCTTTTCTATGGAAACAATAGGATGAATACTGTGTGGATTGCAGGGCCAGCTCACTGAAGCCTTTTCACCTCACTTGGAGTGAAGCTGTGCCACGAGATGTGCAAGTCAGACCTCTGAGCCTGGGAACAGCAGGCCACGTGACAAGACAGGAGGAAGAGAGGAGAAGGAGGGAGAATGGTCCCTTCTGTTGTGGGAACTGACTCGCCCTAGGACCAATGATTAGGAAATGCTTACTGTTATCATGTTATTTGGGGCTAGGCACTGTTCTACGTGCTTTATGTAAAATAACTCATTTGAGCAGACATGTTTTGATTTGGGCAGCTACCCTCGTTCCATCCTGTCCCCCTTCTCCTCTCTGCGAACACCTCTCTCCATGTGACCTGGGCACGTACTGGTATCCTGCGCTCTGCTCTGGCTCCTGCACTGGCCAGATGGACACTCCAAAGTGCTACATGCTCTAAAATCCTCTCTTCTCCAACCCTTACTCATCAAAATTACCATTACTTCACTGCAGCTGATCTCAGGTGCTAAGAAGAAACTCTTCAGAGATGCTCTTATTTGCAAAGAGGATTCCTCATACGTAAAATGCCTTTCTGGTGGTATTTTAGGCAGGTGGGTCTGGCAGTGAGGAGCAGACACATATGGGCTCCAAGTTACTGAGTGGAAGGGTTGGCCCTTCTGAAGAGCCAGTTTGTGGAGACCACACCACAGAGCTGTTTCTGTTTTTATAGCATCTTCCCTTCTCCACTTCTGAACATGAGAAAAGCACAGGGGAAAACTACCAGCAAAGAAAAATTGGCGCACTCAGCTTCTCTTAAATTCTCTAGAGCAGACCAAGGCAGGGTAAGGCAAGCCAATGCTGTGAAAAAAAAAAGGGGGGGATTTCTTTGGGCTTCCCTGGGGGCTCAGACGGTAAAGAATCTGCCTGCAATGCAGGAGACCCAGGTTCCATCCCTGGGTCAGGAAGATCCCCTGCAGAAAGGAATGGCTACCCACCCCATTATTCTTGCCTGGAGCATCCCATGGACAGAGGAGCCTGGTGGGCTATAGTCCATAGCTTTGCAAAGAGTTGGACACAACTGAGTGACTAACATTCAGTTTCTATCATTGTTGTTAATGTTCTAACACCTATATCTGGGCATTATTGGCTGACCCATGTGAGAATTAGTTCATACTTACCCCTTTTCAGGCAAGCTCTAAGTAGAAAAGAAAGTCCTAAAAATTAACTTCTAGAACTCTTAGCCCATGATGGTGGTTTGTTTTTTTTTTTGTAATCTCAATTCTTAATGACGATAGCAGACTAAAGCCTTCAAAGGCAGGAGGTGGTTTTCCCTAGTCATCTTTTGGGTATAACTTTCTGAAATAAGAATTAATTATTTCCCAAAGGCATGATCTTTGCTTGCTTATAAGGCATGATCTTTGCTTCTGAACAGAAGGTTAAGATCTTATTAGTCTTTGTCTTCTCCAAATTAATAATGCAGAGGTTAAAAGTGATGACATCATTTCAACTCAATTTCCATTTTTATTATAGTAAAACTGTTTTATATACTTTCCAGGGGAATTTTTAAAACAAGATTTCCACTGAAAGAAAAAGAAGTGGGAGAATAATTAGAAGGTGCTTCTTGATAAGTAAAAGGCACATTTATGCCTCTTATATATTTTTGTTTTTTCTAATGAATTGATTGTCAAATTACATACAATGAAATATCAGTGCATAATAGAATTGCGGACTAATGATCACAAAGTATACTTTCAGAGGTTTTTCTTACTAACTGGCCCATGAAGCCAGGACTATTACCTGGCTAGGCGATGCCACCATTCATTTACATTTTGTGGCTCTAATCACAATTATAATTAATTATTTGTGTTATTCTTTATATAATCTCTTCTTTCCTTATTCAACTCTGAGCTCCCTGAGAAAATTTCAGTCATGTTCACCTCTCTATTTTGCATCCCAGGTGTGATCATAGCCCCCTAAACATAATAGGCTTCATAAATACCTGATATTTACATAAATATAATCATATGCTGAATAAACAGATAACAGCACTAAACACATGAGGTAAGTTCATTGTGCTAGTTTAGCAATGAACTTGGCCAAGTTTCTTGGCAGTGAAGGCCCAAGTGAAAACATATTGGGCTTTTGTTCTAACTGCAAATAACATCTACACAAAGAGACACTTTTCTTTCAATGGAACCCAAAGGCACTGAGGAACAGAAATGACCACATTTGTGATTTTGCAGAACAACCAAATACTTTTCTAATGTGTTGTTTTAAAGATGTTCTCTAAAAGTTTACGTTTGACTAATGAGAATGTTTTTGTAGGTAACAGATTACATGGCCAAGGTACACTGATATCAGTTAGTCAACACAGAATTTCACTTCAGTTCAGTTCAGTCGCTCAGTTGTGTCCTACTCTTTGCGACCCCATGAATCACAGCATGCCAGGCCTCCCTGTCCAATACCAACTCCCGGAGTTTACCCAAACTCATGTCCATTGAGTCGGTGATGCCATCCAACCATCTCATCCTCTGTCGTCCCCTTCTCCTGCCCTCAATCATTCCCAGCATCAGGGTCTTTTCCAATGAGTCAACTCTTTGCATGAGGTGGCCAAAGTATTGGAGTCTCAGCTTCAACATCAGTCCTTCTAATGAACACCCAGGACTGATGTCCTTTAGGATGGACTGGTTGGATCTCCTTGCAGTCCAAGGGACTCTCAAGAGTCTTCTCCAACAAACACCACAGTTCAAAAGCATCAATTCTTCAGTGCTCAGCTTTCTTTATAGTCCAACTCTCACATCCATACATGATCACTGGAAAAACCATAGCCTTGACTAGATGGACCTTTGTTGGCAAAGTAATGTCTCTGCTTTTTAATATGCTATCTAGGTTGGTCATAACTTTCCTTCCAAGGAGTAAGCATCTTTTAATTTCATGGCTGCAATCACCATCTGCAGTGATTTTGGAGTCCCAAAAAAATAAAGTCTGACACTGTTTCCACTGTTTCCCCATCTATTTCCCGTGAAGTGATGGGACCAGATGCCATGATCTTAGTTTTCTGAATGTTGAGCTTTAAGCCAACTTTTTCACTCTCCTCTTTCACTTTCATCAAGAGGCTCTTTAGTTCTTCTTCACTTTCTGCCATAAGGGTGGTGTCATCTGCATAGCTGAGGTTATTGATATTTCTCCCAGCAATCTTGATTCCAGCTTGTGCTTCCTCCAGCTCAGCGTTTCTCATGATGTA
Organism: Giraffa tippelskirchi; assembly: GCF_054371585.1. Taxonomy (NCBI): domain Eukaryota; kingdom Metazoa; phylum Chordata; class Mammalia; order Artiodactyla; family Giraffidae; genus Giraffa; species Giraffa tippelskirchi. The sequence continues at coordinate 108,288,514 of NC_137278.1, read as the reverse complement.
CTCTACGTATAAGTTAAATAATCAGGGTGACAATATACAGCCTTGACATACTCCTTTTCCTATTTGGAACCAGTCTGTTGTTCCATGTCCAGTTCTAACTGTTGCTTCCTGATCTGCATACAGGTTTCTCAAGAGACAGGTCAGGTGGTCTGGTATTCCCATCTCTTTCAGAATTTTCCACTTTTTATTGTGATCCACACAGTCAAAGGCTTTGGCATAGTCAATAAAGCAGAAATAGATATTTTTCTGGAACTCTCCTGCTTTTCTGATGATCCATCGGATGTTGGCAATTTGATATCTGGTTCTTCTGCCTTTTCTAAAACCAGCTTGAACATCTGAAAGTTCACAGTTCACGTACTGTTGAAGCCTGGCTTGGAGAATTTTGAGCATTACTTTACTAGCGTGTGAAATGAGTGCAATTGTGCGGTAGTTTGAGCATTCTTTGGCACTGCCTTTCTTTGGGATTGGAATGCAAACGGACTTTATCCAGTCCTGTGGCCACTGCTGAGTTTTCCAAATTTGCTGGCATACTGAGTGCAGCACTTTCACAGTATCATCTTTTAGGATTTGAAATAGCTCAGCTGGAATTCCATCACCTCCACTAGCTTTGTTTGTAGTGATGCTTCCTAAGGCCCACTTGACTTCACATTCCAGGATGTCTGGCTCTAGGTGAGTGATCACACCATTGTGATTATCTGGGTCATGAAGGTCTTTTTTGTATAGTTCTTCTGTGTATTCTTGCCACCTCTTCTTAATATCTTCTGCTTCTGTTAGATCCAAACCATTTCTGTCCTTTATTGAGCCCATAGGTCCATGAATCAAGGCAAACTGGAAGTGGTCAGACACGAGATGACAAGAGCGAACATTGAGATTCTAGGAATCAGTGAACTAAGATGGACTGGAATGGGTGAATTTAACTCAGATGACCACTATATCTTCTACTGTGGGCAGGAATCCCTTAGAAGAAATGGAGTAGCCATCATGGAAAACAAAAGAGTCTGAAATGCAGTACTTGGATGCAATCTCAAAAACGATAGAATGATCTCTGTTCGTTTCCAAGGCAAACCATTCAATATCATGCCCCAACCAGTAACGCTGAAGAAGCTGAAGTTGAACAGTTCTATGAAGACCTACAAGAACTTTTAGAACTAACACCCAAAAAAGATGTCCTTTTCATGATAGGGGACTGGAATGCAAAAGTAGGAAGTCAAGAAACACCTGGAGTAACAGGAAAATTTGGCCTTGGAGTACCGAATGAAGCAGGGCAAAGGCTAATAGAGTTTTGCCAAGAGAATACACTGGTCATAGGAAACACCCTCTTCCAACAACACAAGAGAAGACTCTACACATGGACATCACCAGATGGTCCACATTGAAATCAGAGTGATTATATTCTTTGTAGCCAAAGATGGAGAAGCTCTATACAATCAGCAAAAGCAAGACAGGGAGCTGACTGTGGCTCAGATCATGAACTCCTTACTGCCAAATTCAGACTTAAATTGAAGAAAGTAGGGAAAACCACTAGACCATTCAGGTATGACCTAAATCAAATCCCTTATGATTACACAGTGGAAGTGAGAAATAGATTTAAGGGATTAGATCTGATAGACAGATTGCCTGATAAACTATGGACAGATGTTCATGACATTGTACAGGAGACAGGGATCAAGACCATCCCCATGGAAAAGAAACGCAAAAAAGCAAAATGGCTGTCTGAGGAGGCCTTACAAAGAGCTGTGAAAAGAAGAGAAGAGAAAAGCAAAGGAGAAAAGGAAAGATATACCCATCTGAATGTAGAGTTCCAAAGAATAGCATGGACAGATAAGAAAGCCTCCCTCAGCGATCAATGCAAAGAAATAGAGGGAAACAACAGAATGGGAAAGACTAGAGATCTCTTCAAGAAAATGAGAGATACCAAGGGAACATTTTGTGCAAAGATGGGCTCGATAAAGACAGAATATAGTTTGGTATTTAATTGCTCAAACTTCGGAGTCAGAAGGATCTGGGGATGCACTCTGGCTGTACTCCATGGAAGCCGGGTGATCTGGGTGATCAGATCCTCTGAGCCTTGGTTTCCATATTGTAACACTAATCTCTACTCTTCAATGTGTTGTATGAATTAAATGAGAGAACTTATATAATCCTTCAGACAAAGTAAATACTCAATAATTGAGAGCTTACAGTGCTGAAGCAAAACTAGGGGAAAATCTAAAAAAAATTAATAATGGCACTTCCTTGGCAGTCCAGTGGTTAAGATTCTGTGCTTCCACTCCAGGGCGTGTGGGTTTGATCCCTGGGGAACTAAGATCCTACATGCCCTGTGACATGGCCAAAAAGCAAACAAAAATTAATAGTGATCATACTGATAAAAGTTCCTTACAATCTCAGAGGCTTACATAAGTATTATGAAGTAACATATCTCAATCAATTCTTGAGTGAATTTTTCCCACAATAGGTATGGGAAATGAAGATATTTTATATGAATGGATAAAGGCAGTCATCTTATAGATACCAGGTAATAGAGAGCAAATTTGTTCTGCTGAGGAAGGAAAGATACCAAGCTTTGGCATTCTGACCCAGGCAGAATTTCCACTCAGTTGATTGGAAGTGCCGATGGGAAGGGTGAATATAAATAGAATCAAATTCTTTTATCAAAAATGTAATTAAGTACCTGATTGAGGCTCCCAAGCTCTATACCACATAAGGAGAAAGGGCAGCAGAACACTATGCCATCCTGGACTGTAGGGATGAGTCAGGTAAAGGGGCACCTCCCATGCTGCTGAATGAATTGAGGCACCTTTGGAGTCTGCTTATGTTGTTCTGTTAAAATGTTGCAAACTGCCACATTTGTATAGGTATAACTCTTTTGAGTTTGGGAGTAAAGACCACTAAGACCTTTAACATCAACTAGCCAATTAGTCTGATTAATTCTTAGGAAGATTTTTTCTGCATGAAACAGGAATCTCAACAACACAGAGTCCTCACCCTCCTATTTTCTATAGCAGGAAAGCATTTATTCCATTCACCTATTAATCATAAAAATGAAATGGGTCTGTGACATAGCTTTTATTTCTAGCTGCATTCCTAATATAATGGAGTAAAGCATTATAGTGATAATATGAGAACAAAATTTATAACCAGATAATGGAAGAAAGCTGATGTAGTTCAAAACACTGATTGATCGATGGTTTAGGAGTGAGAATGGGTCATACTTTGATTCCATCTAGGCCTTACCTATATGGTTCATTAGAGTAAATAGTTAAGCGATTTCACTTCCTATCTTGCATTTAGGGCAGGAAATCTAAAAAATTATAATAAAGTGAGAAAGTCACTCAGTCATGTTCAAGACTTTGCAACCCCATGGACTGTAGCCCACCAGGCTCCTCTGTCCATGGAATTCTCCAGGCAAGAATAGTAGAGTGGGTTACCATTTCCTCTACAAGGGATCTTCCCAACCCAGGGGTCAAACCCAGATCTCCTGCTTGGCAGGTGGATTCTTTACTATCTGAGCCACCAGGGAAGCCCTCCTGATTAAATCATCTAGAGCAGAGTTCCTCAAACTCCAGAATCTAATGCCTGATGACCTGAGGTGAAGCTGATGTAATAATAAAAGAAATAAAGTACACAACAAATGTAATTCACTTGAATCACCTCAAAAGCATGCTCTGTGGCTTTTCCACCCCAGTCTGTGGAAAAATTGTCTCCCACGAAACTGGTCCCTGGTACCAAAAATGTTGGGGACCGCTGATCTAGGGTTCTTCTGTCTCACTTGGTAATCACCAGCTACATGTGGCTATCTAAATTGGAATTAATTAAAATATCAGAGAGAGTCCCTTGGACAGCAAGGAGATCAAACCAGTCAATCCTAAAAGAAATCAACCCTGAATATTCATTGGAAGGACTGATGCTGAAGCTGAAGCTCCAATAATTTGGCCACCTGATGTGAAGAGCCGACTTATTGGAAAAGACCCAGATGCTGGGAAAGATTGAAGCAGGAGGAGAAGGCGACGACAGAGGATGAGATGGTTAGATGGCATCACTGACTCGATGGACGTGAGTTTGAGTCAACTCCGGGAGTTGGTGATGGACAGGGAGGCCTGGCATGCTGTAGTCCATGGGGTTGCAAAGAGTTGAACACAACTGAGCAACTGAACAACAACAAAAATATCAGTTCCTCAATCACAGAAGCCACATTCCAGGTGCTCAAGAGCCATTATGTGGCTGCCATATTAATCAATGCAGATATTGAATGTGTCAGTCATTGCTGAAGGTGGACAGAACTGGACAGTTCTGTTCTAGAATCACTTAAATTACTGGCTGTTTATTTGGGATGGCTCCTAGGACCTTACAGAATTCCAACATCATTCTAAGCTGGTAGAATTGAGGAAGGTGATTTGTCCAACTATGGATGGAAATGTACACTTGTAATTCCTCTTGTAAATGTCATGGCCTAAGTAATTCTGTCCTGACATCTAAGAACGATTTCTCATTCCAACTATAATGCTATGTTACTTGGTCTCTACTATACAGAGGTTTTCTCATTAAATCTACACAATAGTTCTATGAGAAAGGTATTGTTATTTTCAAAATGAAGATGGAGAAAGTAAAGCTCAGAGTGATGAATCTACTTGTCCGAAGTTTCTCAGCTGGTAAGGGGACAATAGGAACTTAAACCCTATGCTGTCTTAATTCCAGAGTCCTGTGTACTCTCACCACCCTCTCCAGTCTATCAGAGAAAATGGAAATAGTGCTTTTTGTATACGAGCCCCTTTAGATCTTTAGATTCTTGAGCCAGACTCTCACACTTAACTGCTGTGTTACCTTGAGCCACGTACCTCAGTCCCTCATCTGGAAAATGAGAATGATAACAGTAGCTTCCTCAGAGGGTTGTGAAAGGCAGGTAAGCACATGTGAAGCACGTGGAGCAGTGCCTGGCGCTGGGAAGAGCTAGTTAAGTGTTTGCTATTATTATCTCATTCGGTGTTTTTGTTTTTAAAGAAATTGAGAAATAGCTTTTGGTAATTTCAATTGCTAATTATGTATAGGTCTGAAAAACCCTTTTTAAACAGTACGTTTTTCAAGATATCAAACAAAAGCGACTGGAAGACCAAACTTCCTTCATCTCCACTCCCAAAAGTTGGCTGACTTCAGCCAACCTGCTGAGTCATCACGAAAGGAGAAGCTTCCCCAAAAAGCCTGTGCACAGCAGCAAAAAGTCCTCAGAGCGCAGGAGGTTTAACCAAAGCTTAGACAGAGTCTGTTTTCACTCACCTTTTTCTTTTTTTTTTCCTGAGAATGTAAGTAAGGGACGTAGGATTCAGAACGTTGGGTGGAAAGAAGATTATCACAAAGGGACCATGTAAGGAGTGCCTTCAAATGCAGACCTTACTTAGGGTCATTCATTTTGCAGTTCTGAACTGAGAGGACTCTAGGAGAGCCTTTCTTGTTGGCACCTGGGAAGAGGAATTCAGAGTTCATAAACAGAAAACCTGATGGGTTGCTGGGGCAATATTTTTCGTGAACTGGGCAGAAAAACAGAATGTCAGAGCTGGGCAGCCCTTTACTATCCGGGACAGAATATTCTGAGTTTTCTGCCTAGAAAGAAGGTTGGAAGAAACGATGCCTGCCGGCGCACAGTTCTGAAGGTGATGCCCCGTCCTCCACACACACAGGCAATATCAATAGCCCCAGCCTCGGGGAGGGGCTTCCCAGTTGGCGCTAGCGGTCAAGAACCCACCTGCCAATGCAGGAGACATAAAAGATGCAGATTCGATCCCCAGGTCGGGAAGATTCCATGGAGAAGGGCATAGCAACTCACTCCAGTATTCTTACCTGGAGAATCCCTTGGACAGAGGAGCCTGGTGGGCTACAGTCCTTAGGGTCACAAAGAGTCAGACACTCGCTCCCAGCATGCTCGCTCGCAGCTTCAGGGAAGAGGGTTCTGAAACAAATCAAGTTCCAGTAGCAGAAAAACAAACACCAAAAAATTCCCCAAACACACACAGCAAAATAAATATCCAGGCCTCATCATTTCATTCTTCTTAGAAGAATTCTCGTGGTGACCTTCCGGAGTCAATTACATTGTGCAACTCCTAGAATAATTCTAAGAAAAGAGGGTGGTGGTGGATTTCTGGCCCCAGAAGAAATGGACTAGGCCCTCACAGTAGGCCAGAGGAGCAGAGGGAGAAATTCAGAAAGTGGGGCTATTTTGGAGAATCGACAGTAGCATTTAGTTTTCCAGAAGGGCTAGTTCTCCTCAGAGCATCCCTTCTGCAGGCCTAGGTGTTGCATCAGGAGAATAGGAAGACGGGATTAGAGCTACAGCCAGAGGAACTGAAACCACAGCCTCATTTAAATAAGCAAGAGAAAATTTAGGGACAAAAACATTTCCTCCTTATTGCTTTCTGCTTTCTCCAAAACTCATTATTTTAAAAAATTAAGATTATTTCTACTTAATTTTTCTCAACTGATCAGTATCTTGTTTATAAAAGAAAACACAATGAGCTTCTAAATGCTTCCCTGGTAGCTCAGCTGGTAAGGAATCTGCCTGCCATGCAGGAGACCCCGGTTTGATCCTTGGATTGGGAAGATCCCCTGGAGAGGAAATGGTAACCCACTCCAGTATTCTTGCCTGGAGAATCCCCATGGACAGAGGGGCCTGGCAGGCTACAGTCCACAGGGTCGTTGCAACAATCTAACTACCATTAAAGGGAAAACAATCATAGACAATATGCAAACTAATATACTTGGCTGTATTCCATTACCCCCTAGGGTATGTCCTCATCTACATTGTTGAAGACCCTTGGCCACCAAGTCAATGAGAATATGTAGAAGGCAAATGTCTTCAAACTCACCCCTAGAAGAAGCACGTGCCACTTCTGTTCGGATTCTATTGGCAAGAACTTGATAACACAGTCATAACTCAATGTTCAGGGCCTGAGGAAGTTAGTCTAGGATGACCGCCAGGTTCCCTGGGGGGAATCAAGACTGGATTTTTGTAAGGAAGAGTCTCCACTTAGGGGTATTCTTCTCTCAGGCTGACTGAGCTGTGAGTTTGGAAATCATTCTACCAACTTCATTATTCTATATAATGACTATAACAGTCCTATGGGATCAAAATTATTTCCACTTTACAGATAAGGAAATTGAGACATTATGTAACTTTCATAGAATATTGTTCCTTGTTATAGTACATTTTTCCTTTTTTATGTTTATTTGCAATATGTCCTCAACTAGATCATAAAATCGTGTCCCCAGTGTTAACAGAACTTTGTTAATTGAATGAGCAAATTAATGATTAACATATGTTTATGTGCTGATGCTTGAAACTAGAGAAGCAGACTTCTTGCTTCATAAGTAAATTATTTTGATTTCTTTTTTGGCTGTGCCACGTAGCACGGTCCCCAACCAAGAATCAAATGTACACCCATTTCAACAGGAGCACATAGTTTTAACTACTGGACCACCAGGGAATTGCCTAAATTATTTTGGTAAAAACAAACGTTTTAAAATTCAAGTACTCAAGACATCTATTAAGGAGTATTAAAGATGGCTGCTAATTTCTTCTGTAATGCTGTCATGGAATCATGTTTATTTGATTAGTCCATTAATCTAGCATTTGAAAAAGTCAAACTAGTCAAAAAAGCTAATAGTTCAATCAAATGGTTTATGCATATAACACACAAAAAACCACGTGGTTAAAAAAAGGGAAAGCTTTCTATAGCCAAGGTTGGTCCTTAGATTAGAAAAAGAAAGAAAACTAACAATTGCTGAGTAAATTGTATGATGGGCCCTTTATATATATAATCCTCAAAAAATCCCATTAGGTAAAGTGAAAGTAGCTCAGTCCTGTCCAACTCTTTGTGACTGCATGGAATTCTCCAGGCCAGAATACTGGAGAAGGTAGCCTTTCCCTTCTCCAGGGGAATCTTCCCAACCCAGGGATTGAACTGGGGTCTCCTGCATTGCAGGCAGATTCTTTACCAACTGAGCTATCAGGGAAGACTATCAGGGAATTTTTATTAATATTTACATGTGCAGGAGTTTATAGAAAATAAGTGAAACTCAAAGAAGCAATTATACTCTGGAGGTTTTATACACTTCTTAGGAAAGACAACTTGAGCTAAACTGTGGGTAAGTGACTAAGAAATATATGGGGGAAGCTAATAGAATTAAGGGCTACTTTAGTAAATTCTATTTGTGCAAACTCCTCTGGGTGTTGACTCCCTATCTTTGATGCTAAGAGTCACTCTTCTTTCCCTGGATGGCTGGGGGAGGCACCTTTCTCAAAGGTTAATTTATATCCTGATTTCAGGCAATAAGGGGAGGGCAGAGAACTCTGTTGACTTTCAGTTGCCTTCAGCTTAAAATAGTACTTTTGCCGAAGTGGAATATTTTGGGTGGCATAAAGTTTTGATTCTCTTCAGTGTTCAGAAAGATGAAATTACTTGTCCAGGTTTACTGGGTAGTGAATGAGTGAGTGGAGGACTCTGGGATTTAAATTCACCTCTGTCAGCCTCTTTAGCATCTTCCTTTTAAATGTAAGCATTCAGAAAAAGTCTGCTTTTCGTATTTTATCTAAGATGATTGAAATAACAGTTTCATTGCAAATAATTTGTGTATATATATATGTATATTTTAACCATAGCATGATGCTGGCTCAGAGTGCTTTTATGAAGTCTCTCATTTGATGGTCTAGACAGTAGGATGGCCAGACTCACTAAACTAGTTTCACAGATCAGAAAACTAAGTAAGAACAAAGAATATAGTGACTTGAACACACAGCCAAGCAACCATTTGGGAACATTGTTGCAACCATGATCTAGGTCTTCTAAGTCCCATTACAGTGCCTATTGTAGCTATTTCATTACTGCCTCTGCCTTAACTGCCCACCCAATGAATTTAAATACGATTATTCTATTTAACCACAGACCTCTGGGGCATAGCCTTCAGGGTAGTATGAAGGTCACTGTTCTAAAATCCCACAACCTGGGAAGGAGTCCAGGTTTATTCATTTACTGTTCTGTGGGGATAATAGAACCCACCTGTGGGATGCACTTTGAAGGAGATAAGGCAGTGTGAATGTGAAAGTTGCTCACTCATGTCCGACTCTTTGCGACCCCATGGACTGTGCAGTCCATGGATTTCTCCAGGCAAGAATACTGGAGTGGGTAGCCTTTCCCATCTCCAGGGGATTTTCCCAACCCAGGGATCGAACCCAGGTCTCCCACAATGCAGGCAGATTCTTTACCAGCTGAGCCAGCAGTAGGGAGTATTACAAAGGGGCCTCCATTTCCCTGCCCTCTGGGGGCAGGTTTCCCTCTAGAAGAACCTCCACCAGGAGGTTTATTCTTTCTGACTGCATTGCTTATCTCCAGGGCAGAAGGTGTGATGTATCTGATGGGGAAGTTGGGAGAAAGAACTGGGCAAACAAACCCAGTCTCTTCTTGGGTTCCCTTTATTTCAGAGCTTGTTGTCCAGGTCTCTCTTCTGCCTTCCTGAGGAGACAGGAGAACCTGTGCCTGAAGGTGAAACCACGCAACCCAGACTGGGACTTGAACCCATGGTCTTTTAGCTGAGATCACACCTGGTCTCAGTGCTTCCCTGTTGTCTCAGATGGTAAAGATTCTGCCTGCAATGCAGGAGACCCAGGTTTGATTCCTGGGTCAGGGAGATCTCCTGAAGAAGGGAATGGCCACCCACTCCAGTATTCCTTCCTGGACATTTCCCTAGACAGAGGAGCCTGGCCAGGCCCCAGTCCGTGGAGTCAGAGTCAGACACGACTTAGTAACTAATAATAACGCACCTGGGTTCAGGACTTGATGAAGCTCAGGTTCTTGATGTCTCACCACAGAAAGAATTCAGTGAGAGACAAAGTGATAGGAAAGAAATAGATTTATTTAGAGAGAAATACACTCCACCAGCAGAGTGTGGGCATTCTCAGAAGGTGAGAGCAGCAAAAGGGTATGGGGGTTATCAGTTTTTATAGGAGTGGTTAATTTCATAGGCTAATGAATGGGGGGAGTGTTCCAGCTCTTTTAGGTAAGAGGTGGGAATATTTAGAAATTGGTCCAGCACCCATGTTTTGACCTTTGTGGTTGGCCTTGAAACTGTCATGGCAGCTGTGGGTGTGTCATTTAGCTTGCTGATGTGTTAGGATGGGTGTAACATCAAGGCTCAAGGTCTAGCCGAAGTTGACTCTTCCACCATCTTGGACCCATTTGGTTCTAATCACTTTGTGTCATGTCCTTGGGCTATGTCATTCTTTTAATGGCTGTGCCCTGCCCCCTTCCCTCCTGTTTCACGTGAGGAGGCCTGTGTTAGAGGTGCTGCTGCTGCTGCTGCTAAGTCGCTTCAGTCGTGCCCGACTCTGTGCGACCCCATAGACGGCAGCCCACCAGGCTCCGCCATCCCTGGGATTCTCCAGGCAAGAACACTGGAGTGGGTTGCCATTTCCTTCTCCAATGCATGAAAATGAAAAGTGAAATTGAAGTCGCTCAGTTGTGTCCGACTCTTAGCGACCCCATGGACTGTAGCCTACCAGGCTCCTCCGTCCATGGGATTTTCCAGGCAAGAATACTGGAGTGGAGTGCCATTGCCTTCTCCAGTGTTAGAGGTGAGGTCTGAGCAAATACAAAGCCATGTTCTCCAACTTACTTTTTCTGTGCTATTTTGATCTCCCGTCTGCTTACCTCCTGCATCTGTCTTTCAACTGGTTCTAAACTCAGGCAGGGAAAATGAATTTTTTTACTGGCTCCCTGGAACCCAAAAAGCAGATAGATTCCTTTGCTTTCCTTGTTCATAGGAGAAGGTGTCCTAAATTCACCGGAAAAAAAAATGTGTCTGAGCAAAGTTATACATAATTTTTGACGTGTGAACCAAGTTTTAACTTGTAGGTGTGAAAAATGCTTTTATGTAATTATAAATCTAAATGCATATGGCTTTTCCACTAAAATCACAGTTTTTATTATTGGTGGTTCTGGTGAAATTTGCTTATTTTAGAACTTTCAATATGTCACAAGAGCAAACTGGATATGAAAAAAGAACACCTGATGAAATGGAATAATAATTATAATACTAATAAAATATTACTAAAGTTGGAAAAATGGAAGTGAAGCCCCTCTCCCATTTAAGTTAGAGCCACCAAAGTGCTTAGCAGTAGGAAAGTTCTGGGATCCTCCTCTTGTGCTAATTTTGATATAAGAAAGTCATAGCCCACTTGGGCTGTAAATAATTTTTCTTTAAACTTGTAGTATTTCTTACTGAGATCTGGGATCTCTTTCACGCAAGGGAATCAACACATCAACTCTGAACAAGATTAGCTCTAGCTCAGTCGCTCAGTCATGTCTGACTCTGTTTTGACCCCATGGACTGCAGCCTTCCAAACTCCTCTGTCCATGGGATTTCCAAGGCAAGAATACTGGAGTGGTTGCCATTTCCTACTCCAGGGGATCTTCCTGACTCAGGGATCGAACCAGCGACTCCTGAGTCTCCTGCATTGACAGACGGATTCTTTACCATCATACCACCTGGGAAACCCCCTAAACAAGACTGCAAGTTACTCAGTTGTGTCTGACTCTTTGTGACCCCGTGGACTGTAGCCTTCCAGGCTCATTTGTCCATGGTATCCTCCAGGTAAGAATACTGGAGTGGGTTGCCATTTACTTCTCCAGGGGATCTTCCTGATCCAGGGATCAAACCCTGGTCTCTTGCATTACAGGCAGGTTCTTTACCATCTGAGCCACCAGAGAAGCCCCTAGTCTGGCAGATATTGCCTGATTTACCTTCCTTCTTTGGCATCTCAAATTCTAGTCTCCTCTGCCTTTCTTTCTGCTCTAGGTCTCCTTTGCTTACTCTTCCTCTTCTGCCAACTCTTTAAATGCTGGAGTCCGTGGTTCTCTTAATTTCTTCTTTCCTTTTCTGCAAGGATCCTAATCTACACTCCTTGCATTGAGGATTTCTAAATCTGTACTTGCCACTCGAGTTACTCTCCTGAACTTCATGTATATTTTCAAATTTCTAATTGCTGGAGGCATCACAGCTGTCTCAAACACAGCACGTCCAGAACTGAACTCATTTTGTGCACTCCTCCCAATATAGGGAGATTTCATGTGTAAAAGTCAGCCTCTCTTGAAAAATTTGAAAATCTGATAATACTGAGCCCATGTGACTACAGCTGGCTGGAGTTGGGGAGTAGCTACTCCCTGTAAAGGAGGCCAGTGGTCTCCTATTGTTCACAGTCTCTTCCTCTCCCTTTATCCTATACCTGGCTGACTTCACACAATAAATTCTTGGCCTGGCAACTGTAGATGTTTGAATCTGTGACCATGATCTAGGCCATACTACCCCATGTGATGAATAAAGAAATAAATTGAAGGAACAAACAGCATAACTCTTTTATGTTCTTGCTGAAATCGTTTCAGCTTTGGCCATTGGGAACTCTTTCAGATTGGCTCCTCTGTCCTTTCGACATGCTTCATCACTTTTATTTTATCTTTTTTCAAACTTCCTTCCTGTTTGGCATTAGAAGATATTCCAGATTCATATTTTCCCTCCCCAGTCCTAGAAAATCAGCCATTTCTCCTTTTCTAGGAAAATGGTATTTAGGAATCAAAATCAGGATGCTGGGTATGTTTATTGCTATTAGAATATCATTGCTTCTAGACCCTCTCAGTGGACAAAGCTAGGAAATATATGTATATATACTAAGTTATGTATACACACATCTATCTATCATCTATCTATCTATCTATCTATCTATCTATTCATCTATAACATGAATTTCTGCTGATGTCCCTGATCCTAATCCAGCACCCCAGGGCTCATTTTAACCTTCTCTCCTTGTTTATTTATGACATTTTCTCTAATAATGAGAGACCTGGCTCCCATTATCTACAACTATTTACTTATTTGTTTGAGCCTACTATTATGAATTAAATTGTGTTCTCCCGAAGTTTATATGGTGAAGTCCTAGACCCCAGTACCTTATAATGTGACTTTATTTGGAGAGAGTCTTTACAGAGTTAAGAGGTAAGCAAGTTAAAATGAGATCATTAGGGTGGGCTCTGATCCAATATGACTAGTATCCTTAAAAATAGGGGAAATCTGGACACAGACACATGCAGAGAGGGAAGAAGATGTGAAGATACAGGGAGGAGATGAACATCAACAAGCCAAAGAGAAAGGCCTGGAACAGATCCTTTCCTCACAACTGTAGATTTAAAACTGTGAGAATCCAGAACTTGTGAGACAATACATTTATGTTGCTTAAGCCACCCAGTTTGGTACTTTGTTATGGCAGCCCTAGCAAACTAATATAGATTTTCTAGCGTACAGGTAAATTAGTTTTGAAATTCCTAATACTTAGCCCTATGAGAAACAGATTTACCAACCAGAGTACAAAGTTTGTGTCTAGCTCTTTTTGCCTTTAGCCTTATAATATCTAGTCAGGACACTGTTTTCCAAAGTCAGTTCCTTTTCTACCTACCCCTTCAATCAATAAGGTCATATTATATATTTGTAATATAATAGATTAATTTGTTACAGCCTGCATTTCATCCTAGGATTTCTCAGCATCTTGGTTGATTTTTAAAATTTTGAATACAGCAAATGGATTTTGACAAATGCATCATGTCTATTTGGTATCCACTACCTGTAGAGTAGATGAGTTTCTACCCTAAAACATCCCCTCCCTCCACAATGCCTTCAGAGTCAACCCTTTACCACTCCTGAATCTCTGGCAACCAGTGGTTTGTTTTCCATCCCTATAATTTTGCCTTTTCCATAAGCCACATAATGGAATTATATAACATATAACCTTTTGAATCTGGCTTCTTTCACTTTAGCAAAAATGCATTTGAGACTCATTCATATTGTTGAGTAAATTAGTAGCTTGTTCCGTTTCATTTCTGAGTCGTATTCCATTGTAGCAGTATTTATCGATTCACTTGTGGAAAAACATCTTTATTGCTTCTGGTATTTTGCAATTATGAATGAAGTTGCTATAAATATTCACCTCCAGGTGTGTGTGTGTGTGTGTGTCTGTGCAGTTTTCAATTCACTAAGATAAATACCCAGATATGGGAAAGCTGGGTCATATGGTGAGTGTATATTTCATTGTATAAGAAGCTGATAAACTGACTTAATGACTGTACCATCCTGCATTCATGCCAGCAATAAATGAGAGTTCCTGTTGTTCCACATATATACCAGCACTTTGTATTACCAGTATTTTTTTTAAATTTGAGCAACTCTAATAGGTGTGTAATAATATCTACTTGTGGTTTTATGTATTCAATCTTATTTTATTTTATCTTCAGCTACACTGTATGGCTTGTGGGATTTTAGTTTCCCAGTCGGAGATTGAAACCAGGCTCTTGTCAGTGAGAGCACGGACTCCTAACCATTGGACCACCACCAAGGAATTCCCCTAACTGTGGTTTTTATTTTGCAAGCACTGCATTTTACTGATTCATTCCTGTTGCCATATTACATCCTATGTTCTGCTGTATAATTCTCTATGATGTGAATCTACCACATTTCACTATCAATTCTCCCAATGACAGACACTCCAACTTTCTCCAAATAATACCATGAAATTTATTTTTTTATTCATTATGATCTCGGAGATCTCAGTATGTCTTTACATTCTTTTCATCATCAAGTTATTTCATACACGAGGGAAAATAATATCTAAACAAATATTCAGACAATATCCAAAGCATATCTAAAAATCTTCTTGCATAGACTAGATTCTCAACTTTTCTCACATAGACTCTGTGATAAATGCAGAAATGATGCAGTTGTCCTCAAAAAAGGATTATTTATTAAAGTATTATGACTTCTATTTTATTTTCAATAACATTTCTTTCCTTCCTCCCTCTCTTTCTTTCCTCCTTGCTTCTTTCCTTTCATTTACTCTCCCCCAAAAATATTTATTGAAAGTCTTTGCTGGGAGTAGTCATTGTTCAAGCCAAGTGTATACAAAACAAAGACATGGCCTGCTCTGCTGTGGTGTGTGTTGGGGAGAAGGAAACATGGGAATATACAGACAGGCATACAGGAGAGAGCTGTCTGAAAACAGACAAGGGAGTGCAGCCAGATTGGCCTTGGTGAGTTAGGAAGGATTCCCCACAGGAGATAAAGATTTGAACTAGATATTGAAGGATTAATAGAAGAGGAGAGCAGAAGGCATAAAAACACTCCTCATGTTGAGGGTCCACTGCGTAGTTCAAAATCATGAAATATGAGGTTCATGAAGGTAGGTAGTGGGACGTATGACTGGAAAAATAGGATGATTCTGATCGGGATGGGCTTTGCAGGTCTTATTTTGTCATGTAGACATCAGAGAGCCATTAAAGGTTTTATAAAAAAGTTGACTTTATTAGATTTGTATTTTAGAACCATAACTTTGGCATTTAGGCCAGAGGGGTATGAGATTGGTAATAAGGAGACCAATTGCAAGTCTATTACATATAGTTCAGATAAGAAATATTGAACATAGACATGGCCTGTTTTCTCACTAAGTTGTCTATTTGTGAGAAACAAGGGAAAAAGGAAAATCTGGGAAAGTATAACTTAATAAAGTTAAGTTTAAAAAGAGTTTAAAAAGAAGTGAGTGAGTTTAAAAGGAAGAAGAAAAGAAAAAAGAATCACAGGTGAAGGAATTGTTCTGTATCTTGCCTAATGTGATACAGAAACTTACACATAATAACATTGTGTACAACTAAATACACACAAATGGAGTGAAGTAAAACTGGGGAAATCTGAATCAGATTGTGGATTGTTGTTACCATTGTGGTAAACTGGGCAAAGTTTACACAGATTATTTTATACAATCGTGAGTTAATCTACAACTACTTCAGTGGTTAAGACTCTGAGCTTCCAATGCAGGGGGCCTGGGTTTGATCCCTGGTTGGGGAACTAAAAATCCCATATGTCACCCGGTGCAGGCAAAAAAAAAAAAAAGCAAAATAAAGATATTTTCAACCATTCTCCCCTGCAAAAACCTATTAATCCTCTTTTGGATGTAGAGGGGAGATTTAAGGCAACTTTTCCACAATTCCTCACTGAAAGTTTGGTTGATTTTATGTTGCAGTTATATACTAATTTGGACAAAAAGGAAAAAAAGAAAACCAACCAGATTCAAAATTAAGATAAGGTACTAAAATGTGCAGTTTTTAGATGATAATTATGATTGGTGCCATTACATATTTTACATATTGATTGTTAGGAGAGAAAATAAACATTTATTGAGTGCTTAAATGCACTCATTGCTCTGGGGTGGGGGCATACATATAGTTTCTATTTGATGCTGTCAAAGTGGCAAATTTTACTAGAATTATTCATACACTTTTCAGATGGGGAAGCCTAAGGGTCAGAATGTGTAAGTACTTTTGCGGGGTCACAGTGTTAGGATGAAGCTAAGCCTGTCTTTCAAACCTGTGTACTGTCCTATGACTTAGGGACAGTTCCAGACACAAGCACGTTTAAGATAGCATCTCTGTCACCGATTTGTCTGGTTGAGCTCTACAGTGTCCATATCCAGTATTAGAAATGTGGAATATAGTGTGGATTACGGAGAAGGCAATGGCACCCCACTCCAGTACTCTTGCCTGGAAAATCCCATGGACGGAGGAGCCTGGTAGGCTACAGTCCATGGGGTCGCTAAGAGTTGGACACGACTGAGCGACTTCACTTTCACTTTTCCCTTTCATGCACTGGAGAAGGAAATGGCAACCCACTCCAGTATTCTTGCCTGGAGAATCCTAGGGACGGCGGAGCCTGGTGAGCTGCCGTCTATGGGGTCACACAGAGTCGGACATAGCAGTGTGGATTATTTCAGCTCAGGAAAATATGTTTTCAAATTTGTGACAAGATAGCTTTGATAAAATATTTAGCAAAAAAATGGAGTCAGATATGATTAGACTTCAGGATAGTTCCTTCAACCTTTAAATAAAACAAAACCTCAGTAAGAAGTTTATAATGTTTAACTTTTATGGAATGTTTACTATCCATCAGGTGCCAGGTCAAGCAACTTCCATGCTGTTTAACATTTCACAATAAAATAGGGATAAAATGGGCTATGTGACTTCAAAGCCACACTTCCAAACCACTGGGCTACAATGCTGTAGGCATCTATCAAATGAAAATAATGGGGAATGAAGAAAAAAGAAACTCTAATAAAAAGTTTTGCATGATCCAAGATCAGTGACCAGAGCCACCATTTATTGTAAAGAAATTACATGAGTTAACTACATTGTGTGATTCGGGGGCCTAAGGGGGTAGAAGCCACATGAAAAGGTCGGTGGAATATCAGATCCCAAAGAGTCAGATACAACTGAGCAACTGAATTGAACTAATACTCAGACCAGTCACCTTCTACCCCTTTATGTCTTTTTATTTTCTACACAGCTCTTTCACTTACTAATACGTAAAATTATTTCATTACTTGTCTATCACTTGCCCCATCTCACCAGAAGTTCAATAAAATTAAGAATCAGGTCTTTGTTGTTCAATGCTGTATTTCCAGTGTCTCAAGTTGTTCCTGACAAATATTTGCTGAATGACTGCCTAAATGATTGCCCTTCTCTGGGCTTAAATGGTAGAGGTTTAGATTTACAAACTGTGGTTCAAAAGATCACATTAGCAATCTATTAGCGTTTCATTTCTTAGACTGGCTAGGATAACTGAAGGAAATGGGAGGAGGAGACTGGGGGAAGGAGCTGGAGAAAACGGAAAAGAGAGAATATAAATTGGTAATAATAACCCTTTGAATAGGGAGTGGGAGTTGAAGTGGCAGAAATTAGGAGCCTTAGATCAGTGGCTAAAATTGGTGGGGTTCCCAAGAGTTGGATGAAAGCCATCACGAAGGCAAACTTCAGTTTGGTCTCAGATGGTCAAACCACAAAAGGGTTATGGAAAGGAGGTACAAGTTATTTAGCTTTGATTAGACTGCATTGGGGCTTCCCTTGTGGCTCAGACAGTAAAGAATCTGCCTGCAATGTGGCAAACCTGGGTTCGATCCCTGGGTTGGGAGTATCCCCTGGAGAAGGGAATGGCTACCCACTCCAGTATTCATTGGATCACAAAGAGTCAGACACGACTGAACGAATTTCACTTCAGACTGCATTGCTCTTGAGGCCGCCACAGAAATCAGTGCCAAGGGTACTGACATACTGGGCACTGGTCTACCTATCTTGTATATTGTAGATTCTTCTTGAGGAGTCATTACTGATGTTATTATAATCCTTGTGAGTTTTACATCACTGTCGAGTAGAATGTCAATGAAGGCAGATGGTTGAGAAACCAAAAGAATCACATGTGAAGAACCAAAATGAATGGATAAACTGAGGCATCTGTAACATAGAGTGGGAAAGGCAACTAGTTTCAATGAGGTTGAGAGCGCTGAGGATAAAACCTGTATCCTCTAAAGTGGAATTGGGTTAGTTACAATAGATGACTCTAAGTAGTTTGAAGTCAAGGAGTTTCAACGAGTACAACAGAGAAGAGTTGTTAAAGTTTTTAATCTCAAGGACCTCTTTATAGTCTTAAAAATTTAGGACTCCAAAGAAGTTTTATGTGCATTAAAGATAGCTATATCATATTTGAAATTAAGAATTAAGAGTAGTTATTATTTCATTTTAAACAGCAAACCGATTAAATGTTAACAGAGAATAATGTTTTATATGAAAAGTAACTACTTTCCAAAATAAAAAAATTGAGCAGAGTAGTTTTATGTTTTTGCAAATCTCTTTAATGTCTAGTTGAACAGCAGATGACTGGATTCTAATATTTGCTTCTGTTTTCAGTGTTTCCATATCACATGTCATGTAGCCTCTGGAAAACTCCACTGTATAATTATCACAGAATGAGTGTCAAAGCAAATAACATTTTAGAATTATTATGGAAATACTTTTGACTTCCCCCTTGAAAGAGTATTGGAACCCTCCGACCACACTTTAAGAACCACTGTCTTAAGAGTTAGTATTAGTCAATCCAGCTTCAATTGAAAATAGCCATGAAGTTAGATTTACTTTTTCAAAATGAGGAAACAACACTGTGCTCATTATAAAGCGTCCAAACCATACACGAACATGCTATTTTCATCCATCAAACATACGAAAGCAGAAATGACGGATCGCAAGCCAGGTAAAAGGATGGAGAAGTTGGAATGAAGAGCATCCCCGGAAGCCACCGTGACCCACTGAGTTAGGAAAAGCAAAACCCGCAAAAGACGCCGCCGAGGCGGTAAGGAGGAAAGAACTGTGGTTCTTACGGTGAGAAATGGGCGGGGAGAGGAAACGGTTACCGGGGATCGGAGAGTTTGTAGGAATTAGGCCCCGACGCGGCAGGGAACGAAGGAGCGATCGCTGTCAGGACGCGGCAAGGCAGGACCCGGAGGTTGACCTCCCGCCCTCATCCTGCCCGGTACCAGGCCGGGGTGGGAGGCTGGGGGAGGCGGGGGCCGAGGTGGGCCGTGAGCGAGGCTAGGGTCAGGGCCCTACCCCGGAACGGAAAGGGCGGCGAGTTCCTTTCCAGCTAAGAGCGTAGAAAAGAGATGGCTGGAGGCGTAGTAGGGGGCGGAGGCGGGAACCCAAGCCAGGCGCTGCGAGTTTGGAGGTCGCCGGGGGAGAGAAGGGAGGCTCCGTTGCTAGGCGACCGGCCGTGGCCCCGCCTCCCGCCCGGGTCGCTAGGAGACGGGGAGGCCGGGGGCGGGCGGCGGAGCGGGCCCTGCGTGCTGACGCCGATTGTATATGAGCGCGAGCGGCGGGCTCTCGGGTCTTTTTTAGCGCCATCTGCGCGCGGCGCCGCCTCTCGCTCCTCCCGCCGCCGCCCTGAGTCACTGCCTGCGCAGCTCGGGCCGCCCGGCTCCCCGCGCTCGCCACCGGTAACGGGCTGGGGCCCGGCGGGGAAGGGAGGGACGCGGAGGCCGCGGGTGGCCCGCGCGAGGGAAGCGGTGAGGGGCTGGGGACGGCGAGCGGGGCCCCCGGGGCCGCCCGCGGAGGCCGGAGCCCGAGTCGCTCCGGGAGCCGCGGCTCCGCCGGCGAAGAGGACCCGGGGGAGCCGGCCGGAGGCGCGCGGGCCGGGGGAGCGTCGGGGGTCCGCCCCGGGGCCCTCCGAGCCCCGCCGGCCTCTCCGCGCGGGCGAAGGCGCGGCCCCGGCGAAGCCCGGCGCCCGGAGCGGGGAGGCGCCCGGGGCGCGGCCCGAGTCGGGGTCTGCAGCCCGCCGTCGCCGCGACGCCCGCTCCCTGGAGGGGAGGCCGCGGGGGAGGGAAGGAACCGCGGAGGCTGCGAATTCCGACGGGAGGGAGGGGCTGCGCGGGGACCAGGCCGCGGGGCGGGGCGGGGAGGCCACCCGGCCGGGAGGGAACCCCCGCGGCTCCCCTCTGCACGTGGCCGTGGCCCGGGCGCGGCTGGGGACCCCCGTCCGGTCGCCCTTCCCTGAAAGTTGAGGAGTGGTGGGATGCGAGGGTGAGCAGGGAGCCAATCAGTCCAGCTCTTCGGTTTCCAACTCTTCCCTGCTTCTCTTTGATCTTAATCTTTGTAGGTACCGCAAGAAAGCGTGAATGGTAGTTGATGGATGAAGGAGCGGGGCCTTCACTGCTAGGATTTTAAGAATTATCGCCTGTAAAGCACTTACGCTAGCTGTTATTAACAAGAGATTCTTTTATGTCCTCTCAAGTACAAATTACAATTAGGATGGGTGTCTTGATCAGGGTTTTTTTTATTTGGGAAGCATTGATCGTAACTACTCGACTCTTGAACAGGGGGAAGTAAAGGATTTGGCCTGCAGTGTCTTTAATTCGTCGAGGGCTTCTATTGCTTTCTTACCTAGTTCCTTTATTCACGTTCCCACTGTAAGATACTTAACTAGCTGTTTGGTTTTTAACGTTATGGTGGAGGAGGTATGGGGTGAAATGAGACGCACAAGTAAACGTACTGAGCCAGGTTTGTAGCCTGCTGCCTCATCAGTGCTTCATGCTTTGCCCTCAAAAAAAAAACAAAACAAGAAAAGAGGCCGGGAAAGGAGGCGGGGAATGAAGGCCTGTAGGGGAGGGCTGGGTTTTCGGAGGAAGAAAGAGCCGGGCACGTGATGTTCTCGAGGAGCCCCAATTTTATTCTCTGATTGTGGGTTCTGTAAGGACTACATTTTAAAAGCTCACAACTTACACTGCTTATCTGATTTCAGGAAAGCTGAGCTGGAAAACGAAATTTGCCATTTTTGAAAGTAGGTGGTATCAAAAATAATTTTTCAAATTAGTATTTTAGGCCCTGTTTTGTTGTAAGCTTTAATAACTGCATCTATACTTATTTTCCTTAGGAAGTAATACACATCACCTTTGATTGGATAACGGAAAAGCCTTATATTTAGAATAACTTATTTAAAGCTGACAGCAGGTAAATGAGGGTTACAGTGACCTGGGACTGATGTCTCAGGCTTATTTAGAAGTTATCTGAGTTCAGATTAATGGCCCAGAATCTAAAATGAGCCTTTTTAAGAAGATTGGTCCTTTCATACCAGTCTGGAAATTTTTATAAGTTTTATCTGTTGTAAAGTACGTTTTTTTGCTATTGGACCTATTGACAGGGAAAATTGTTAAGCTGATACTAAATGTGACACGATTGTCCTTGTCATCTAGCGATTAAAAAAACAAAAAAAAACCCACACGTGTACCAGAACTAACTTAATCCACAGTGCTATTGCTTGTTTTGTTACTTACTCATCTTGCCTTTATTGCCTTGAGATGACTGATTCTGAACTACCAAATGTATTCAGTACATATCCTTTTGTAGGAAAAGTGGCTAAAAAAGGTAGAATCTGTTTGACTTCAAGGTATGAAGATGTCAAAATTAAAAATTGCTTTTCTTACTTTGTTTTCTGCTTGATAATTTGAAATATTAATGAAAGAGGCAATGAATCCCAATCAATTTAGAAAATAATGATCAAACTATTCATATCCTCAAGTCTAATCAAATCTGTAATTGCTTATGTTCTTAGTTGATTCTTTGAGTAAATATTTTAGCTCCTATTTGGACATATATCATGAGCCAAACAGGCAAATTGGTTATTTGATATAAGTTGAGTTGTTACGAGTGTTCTGAAGAAAAAAAGAGCTGAAAAGTGGGAGATAGAGGAGTATCTATAACCTCTTTACATGAAGGAATTTGTTAAAATTATGCTAATATTAAGGCCCATTGCTTACTGATTGCATCTGAATACATTGGGCGGAGTAGGGATTAGAACTTGAGCACTGCTGTTTTCACTCATCCTTGTAAGTTACTTAGTACTTTTAACTGCAGACCAGTAGATCACATTGCTGGACTTGCCAAGTGGTCTCAACCCAAAGTTAGTTCTGGTTACCAACTCTGCTTTCTATTGCTACATAGTTTTATATATTTTTACTTGTTCAGAAGTTTTATTACATTTTGATTTTTATTGGAAAAGGGGGTCATAATTTTGAAGAGTTTATTAATTACTTTGAAGATACTGTCTCAGGTAAAGAGGGTACAGACAAGTACAACAGGCATAAAATAATAGGATTTCTTGCATGTTTTAAATTATTCTACATATATATAACTCATTTAGTGCTTGTAGAGATAAGTAGTATCAACATTTAAATGAGACTGAGGTACAGAGCAGTTAAATAACTTATTATCCAAGGTTACATAACTGAGAAATGTTTTATAATACGGATTTTATATTGGTTTAAAGGAAGTTCCCTTGACTTAATTGTTATACTATACAGTATATAGGGCTTCTCTCATAGCTCAGTTGGTAAAGAATCCACCTGCAATGCAGGAGACCTTGGTTCGATTCCTGGGTCGGGAAGATCCCCTGGAGAAGGGATAGGCTACCCACTCCAGTATTCTTGGGCTTCCCTTGTGGCTAAGCTGCTAAAGAATCCCCCCGCAATGTGGGAGACCTGGGTTCGATCCCTGGGTTGGGAAGATCCCCTGGAGAAGGGAAAAGTTATCCACTCTGGTATTCTGGCCTGGAGAATTCCATGGACTGTATAGTCCATGGGGTCGCAAAGAGTTGGACACGACTGAGTGACTTTTCACTTCACTATACAGTGTATATCTGCTTAGAATTTAAAAGCACTCTTGCTTGGGTTCCACTGGGCTTCAAAGGACAGTTAAAGCACTTACAGTCATGAAGATTTCTTCCAACATATGTCTGATATGTGAATACATTGTTGTAGTTTTGTTAATGCTGAGTGCATTTTCACCAGGTTATCAGTCCATGTATGTTTCTCTGCTGTTTGGTCAGATGGTATTATAGATAATGCGATTGAACAGAAGATAATGTTCTCAAATAGGAGTGTATTTGGCTTGGGACCTGTATACAAGTCAGTTCTAGATTGACTTGGTATCTCTGAAGTGGAAAAGTGAGTATAAAGAATGAGATGTTCTTACTAAGAGGTTGTGCCGAAATCAGGTACTGAGCCCCTGGCCCACTGAAATTATTGGTAGAACAGCAGTGTCCAAAACACAGATTTGTTTAAAATGCATTCAGCTTAAGGTAGGAGGTCTCAGGTAAAGGGAAATTCTTTTTGGGGGGTTTTACTGGTTCCCTTGAACCTTTTTGCTTTAAAATGTGTGTGTGTGTACATGTGTGTCTGTGCTCACTCAGTATCATGCTAGGTTCCTCTCTGGAATTTTCCAAGCAGGAATCTGTAGTGGGCTGCCCTTTCCTCCTCCAAGGGATCTTCCCCCACCAGGGATTGAACCCAAATCTCTTCTGTCTCCTGCATTGGCAGGTGGGTCAGTTACCACTGTGGACTTCCCTTGTGGCTCCGACAGTAAAGAATCTGCCTGCAATGCAGGAGACCTGGGTTTGATCCCTGGGTTGAGAAGATCCCCTGGAGAAGGAAGTGGCTACCCATTCCGGTACTTTTGACTGGAGAATTCCGTGGACAGAAGCATGCTACAGTTCACGGGATCACAAAGAGTTGGACACAGCTGAACAACTAACACTTGTAGTAGCTTTCTTTTTGTTATCCTTTAAAACTTTTAAAAATTTACTTTAAATTTTTGATTGTGCTGTGAGGCTTGTGGGATCTTAGTTTCTCAACCAGAAGTGGAACCTAAGCCCTCGCAGTGAAAGTGTGGAGTTCTAACCACTGGATTGCCAGAGAACACCCCAAACTTGTAGTTTTTAATGATTGACTATTTCACTGTGAAGCAGCTGTTTTCTGTAAAGGAATATAACTATAGGTTATGTAATCTGTGTAGTAGGTGATAGGGGAAGCACTTTGGCTTTTGGAATAGTGGAATTGGTGTGGGTATTGGAAGTCAGGTTTTAATTCCACAAATTTTTCATTTGTGTGTTGCTGAGCAAGTTGCTTACTATTTTATCTGCAAATAAGAGGAAAGCCTGTAATAGTCTTTTACAGAGTAAGCTCTGTATGTGTTAGCTTTCTTTCCTTCTCATTGGAAGTAAGAACAGAAGCAGGTGTACTAGAATGATAGATCATTTGATTTTTGGACGTCTAGCTTTTACACAACCACAAAATAATCAGCTAATGATCTGATTAAATCACTCGTTTTCCCCTCTTTCTCCATTGGAAGATTTTCTTCATGTTCAGGTTTTCTGGTTAAGATTTGCCTTAAGTCTTGTTATGAACCCTGTCTTTACATTGAGATCTGTAACATTGAGTACTGGGTTGAACCTTTTATTGTAAATGTTAATCCTCAGGAATGTTTCTCCTTTAAGTGTTTTTTTCTGATGTTAGTACAATGATACCACCTTTTGGTTAAGGATTGTATTTTACTTTGAAGCTGTTTGTATTCTTGTTACAGATGTGTTTCTTATAAGTGGGATGCAGTTGAATTTTCTTTAATCTGACAGTTCTAGAAGGGAGCCTTTAGTTGATTTATGTAATCACTATGCTTAGGTTTAAATTTAATTTGTGTATGTGTGCTTCTTATTTGTCCAGCCTGTTTTTCTTTTAGATTGATGGAAAAATAAGTATAGCTTCCCCAGTGGCTCAGTGGTAAAGAATCTGCCTGCAGTGCAGAAGTTTCGGGTTTGATCCCTGAGTTGGGAACCCCCTCTAGTATTCTTGCCTGGAAAATCCCATGGACAGAGGATCCTGGTGGGCTCCAGTCCATGGGGTCACAAGAGTCAGACATGACTCACCGAGTAAACAACAAAGATAAGTGTATTTTATTTGATGTCTCTTGTACTTTGGAAGTTATATGTTCTGTTTCTGAACTTTTGGGGTCACCGTAGAAATTACAGCATGTTCGTTTAAGAACAGTAGAGTAATCCATTTCCTCCCCACTTATTCTCACTGCTGACTTAGTATCATGGTGGTTTAAATCTGACGTGTTACACAGTGGTAATATCATAGTATGCTAATGTCCTTATCGCCTCTCATTTCTTCTTGTGTCGTTAGACCTTGTCTTTGGGATCACTTGCCTCCTGCCTGAAGAATATACTTACAGAATTTATTAATGAGAGTGCTGGAGATATTTTTGCCTGGAAGTACCTGTTTTACGTTCTGTCTTAAAGGATGTTTCAGTTGGGTGTAATAGTCTAACATCCTTAGTTATTTTCAGAACATTGAGCGCACAGACCATTCTGTCGTCTTTTGGCGTCTTTTGAAGAGAAAACAGCTGTCAGTCTTTTATGCGTTTGACATTAATCTGAGTCTTTTTTCTGAATGCTTTTGAGGTGACTTCTGTCTCTTGTCTTGCATTTTCACTCATGTATCTAAGTGTGGGTTTTTTATTTTGCTGACTGGGATTTGTAGGACTTGTCTTCCATTAGTTCTGGAAAATAACTTGGCTATTTATTTCTTCAAATATTCTGCCCATTCTCCCCTCTACTCCTAGAACTTCTATTAAATCTTTGTTAGACTTGATTGTATCCAAAAATGTCTTTTCTGTGTTTTTTATCCTCCAATCTCTGCTATACTTTGGAAGATTTCTTCTAAGCTCACTTTCAAATCACTTAATTCTCTCTCCAGCTGTGTTTGGTTTACTGTTAAACCTGCCCATTTAGTTTGATTTCTGTTATTTTTATTTCTGGAAATTCTGTTTAGTTCTTTGCCAGATTTGCTCTTTTCACCTTTAGTAAATGACTTTCTTATAGATACTGCTGCAGACACATATTTTCAAACATCATTGTTTTTTCTATGTTTGTGGTCTTTTAGACAACATTTAAGTCTTTCATAGGATTGACTTCTGTTGTTTTCTGTTGCCCCTGTTCTTGAAGATTACTTTATTATTTAAGGTTTAGAATGGTGCTTTCATTTACATTTGGTTATGCAGGTGCCTAGAAATGCTGATAATGGCTCTAAGCTCATAGCTTGAAGTTTAGGGGACAAGGCTGATGAGGTGAATTGGGGTTTCATACTGGACTATGAAACAAATATGGAACAAATAATTGCTGGATAATTGCTAGATTTATTAGACTATATATTCAAGGGAGCAAATTCTAAACTGTTACTAAATAGTATCTGGATAGGAAAACCTAATGATGCAGTATGAAATGTAAGCTCTCATTTACTTCCAGTGTTTACTCTCATAGACAACTGCTGTTAAGTTTCTGGTATATTTTTCTAGAAATGTCTTATTCATAAGAAAGTATGTGTGTGTATGAGAATGCATATTCATATACACTCAGGTTGGATTTTGCTGTACATTCTTTACCCCTCCCTGCTTTGTTGCTCTTTCCATATCAACTCAGATCTGCGTCTTTTTTTTTTCCTTTTTTTAAAAAATTATTTAATTTTTGGCTGTACTGGCCTTTGCTTGCTGTGCAGGCTTTTCTTGTGTGGGCTTCTCAGCGGCGTGGCTTTGGTTGTAGAGCATGGGCACTATGCTCTGCGGGCTTCAGTAGCTGCAGCTCGTGGGCTCAGTAGTTGCGGCACTTGAGCTTAGTTGCTCCGCAGCTTGTGGGATCTTCCTCAATCAGGGATCGAACCCATGTCTCCTGAGTTCGCAGGTAGACTCCTCACCACTGAGCCACCAGGGAGGTCTTGCTTCTTCTGTTTTTTTTTTTCTTTTAATTGCAAAGCGTTGCATTGTATGCACATTCCACAGTAATACTAAGTTTAATTTTGCTAAGTAATTGTAGCTGCCGTATATGTGTGTGTGTGTGTGTGTGTATAAACTTTGTATACTACTCTGAAAGATACGATGCAGTGATTGGAAAAAGCAGATACAATCGCTGTAATCATGAATGTTGTGGTCTGGTCAATGGTAGAAGACAGACCTTAGTCAAATAATCACAATAATCTATAATTACAAACTGGAGACATCTTATGATGGAAAGAAATGGGGCTTTATAAGAGTGTGTACAACCAAGAAATCTTACTTAGCCAAGATGTACAGATTGGAGAAGGCATCTCTGAAGGAGTCAATGGCAGTCTTTTGTCTTGAAGACATAAAACTTTGAGCTGAGAGTCAAAGAATATGTAGGACTTGGATTTTAGAAGAACCTAGTAGACAAATGTGATTGTGTACAGGCCCTTAGATCCTTTACTTCTTTTTTTTTCAGGGTAGGTTCTCACAAATTGAATAACCAAGTCTGGAGATGGACATGTTTAAGGTGTTTGTTATTCCCATAGACAAATTGCTCTCCAGAAAGATAACAGTTTATGGAATTCCCTGGTGACGTAGCAGTTAAGAATCTACCTGCCAATTCAGGGGACATGGGTTTGCTCCCTGGTCCAGGTGGATTCCACATGCCTGGATCAAGTCAACCCATGAGCCACAACTGCTAGAGTCACAGCAAGAGAATAGCCCCCACTCACCACAACTAGAGACAGTGAAGCAGTGAAGACCCAGCACAGCCAAAAATAAATAAAGGAAAGAAAATAATTTTTGTAAACAGTAGCCATGTTTAAGAATGCATATTCACCGTAATTTTCCCTGCATTAAAAGAAAACCCTTGCTGATCTGATAGATCTGAAGCCCACTTTTGTGTCTTTGATTCAAAATTTTTTCGTTATTTTTGAATTAGTATATTCGTAATCTTTTGCTAAGTGTTCTGTTAATACTGACTTAATTAACCGGCATCGCTAGAGAAATATAGATTATTTACAGTAAATAGAAAATACTTAAAAATAGAGCAGGCTACAGTAGGAAGAATTATTTCCTTTATAATTGTCTAAAGGATGGGTGTTGGATTAGTAATAATGCTCCAAAGGATAGCACTTGACTGCTAAAATCAGTGACTCAGTTTTTTAAAGTGAAAAGCATATTAAGCGTATTGATATGAGGAATCAAATCTTGTAACTTTTTGTGAGTGAAAGACTAAGGTTTTGGGCCTTCTCTGGTGGTCCAGTGGTTTAGAATCCATGTTGCAATACAAGGGATGTGGGTTCGATCCCTGGTTGTGGAACTAAGGCCCCACATGCCATGGAGCACAGAAGCCTATGGGCCACAGCTGCGGAGCCCGTGTGCTCTGGAGCGCCTGTGCCGTAGCGGGGAGTCCCTGCGAGCCACGTGGCCAGCGAAGGTCCTGCACGCCATGACTGAGACCCAGTGCAGCACATTAATAAAGAAAACACTTTTTAAAAGATGAAGGTTTTAATTTTTCAAACATTAAAAACTGATTTTAATGTGGGAGCCTAAGCCTTTTTTTTGTTTTGTTTCTCATTAAACTTTTTTAATGAGTCTCAAATTCTGTGACAGATTTTTGGTCATTTCCATTAAAAAGTACTGATTTTAAAAGCTAATAACTTAAAACTGCCACGCACAAAACTAATGGTTCACAAACACTCTTCTGAAGGTTTTGCAATGCAGTTACCATTAAGCATACTTTACTGTAAAAACGTAAATGGCCAACTGAGACAGACTGTCCTGAGGTGGTTCTTCCACCACTGTAAGACTGGGCTGGCATGTTTTGGGGTAATACTCATTTAGCCTTCAGCTTTCTGGGCAGACTTGGTGACCTTGCCAGCCCCAGGTGCCTTCTCTTGTCCACTGCTTTGATAATACCGACAGCAACTGCCTGTCTCATGTCACAAACAGCAAAACGGCCAAGAGGCAGATAGATAGTCCAAGAAACTCGTAACACACATGGCTTTGCCAGGAATCATATCAATGATGGCAGCATCACCAGATTTCAAGAATTCAGGGCCATCTTCTAGCTTTTTTCCACAACGATCAATCTTCAGTTCAGCGTACTTGCAGTAGAGCTGTGTGATTTTGGCCTGGATGATTCAAGATCATCACCTGAGCTTGTGAAGCCAGCTGCTTCCATTGGTGGGTCATTTTTGCTGTCACCAGCCACATTGCCACGAAGAACATCTTTGACAGACATGTTCTTGAAGCTCACATTGTCCCCAGGAGGGCCATTACTCAAAGCATTGTGGTGCATTTCAAGACTTAGTTGTTTCCTTGACTGGAGCAAGGTGGCCACATTGCCAGGTTGGAGAACACCAGTCTCTATTTGACCCACAGGAACAGTACCAGTACCACCAATTTTGTAGACATCCTGGAAGAGCAAACACAAGGGCTTAGCAATGAGGCAAGTTGGCAGGATGCAGTCTAGGGCTTCAGGCAGTGTGGTTCAATGGGCATTACCATCTTAATGGGTGACTTGGCATCCCTTGAACCAAGGCATGGTAGCGCTTGATTCCAGCAGTGTTGTCACCATGACAACCAGAAATTGGTACAGATGCTTCTGTGTTGGGATTGTAGCCAGTTTTTTTAATGGAGGTGCTGACTTCCTTAGCAGTTATCGCTTCTGGCTGTAGGGTGGCCCAGTGCGGTCCATTTCGTTACCTCAGTGGTGGTTCCACACCCAGAGAGGAAGCCAGAAGGGCCTGCTTGTGGGTCTGCCCTTTCTTGGAAATACAAGCACATAGGTGCCGGAATGTGCCTGTGATTGTGTTTTTGATGAACTCTCTGTGTCCTGGGGGCTTCCTTGGTGGCTCAGTGATAAAGAGTCTGCTTGCTAGTGGGGAAACTGTGGGTCTGAGTCCTGGGTGGGAAGATCCCCTGGAGGCAATGGCCACCCACTCTACTCTTCTTGCTTGGGAAATCCCATGAAAAGCAAAATCCCATGAACAGAGGAGCTCGGTGGGCTGTAGTCTGACACAACTTAGTGACTGATCAGCAGCTGTGTCCTGGGGCAGAGTACTTGCTGGTCTTAAATTGACACAGGGAGATATCACTGGTGATAGTCAACTCTCTTGTTCAGCTTTCAGTTTGTCCTAGACCCAGGGTACTTGAAAGAGCCCTTTCGCGTGTTGGCAGCCTCCTTTGTGAACTTTCAATGGCTCCCTGGTGAATCCCACGACGTTTGCAGATCAGATGGCCAGTAGTGGTAGACTTCTCTGAATCTACATCTCCAGTGACAACAGTGTTGACATGGCTCTTCTTACCCATTTTTGCTCAGGTTTAGTGGTGGTTTTTATGACACCTGTGTCCTGATGGCAAATCTGTTGTGAAAAAACTAAGCTTGTTAAAAAAGTAAATCGGCGTTACCCATGGCACTCAGCTGTTTTTCTGGATGAATGGAACACATTTTGTCCTAGGGTTTGTTTTTCTAAAAGCAGTCTTCTCTAAGTTAATCCTGATCCTATAGTGTGAAAGAGTGTAGGATATGCTCTGGTCAGGCCTGACTGTGCTTAGTCGTTCAGTCACCCTGTGTCCCACTCTTCGGACCCGGTGGATGGTAGCCCATCAGGCTCCTTTGTCCATGGATGTCTCCAGGCAAGAATACTGGAGTGGGTTGCCATGCCCTCCTCCAGGGATCTTCCCAACCCAGGGATCAAACGCAGGTCTCTCGCATTGCAGGCGGATTATTTACTGTCTGAGCCACCAGGAAAGCCCTAATAACCAAAAACATTATGGACAATATGCCGACATACTCAGGGTAAGCTGGAGGCATGGTAGTATTCAGTGATGTGACATTAAGTACATTTGAAGGGTTGGGGAATGTTTACTTGGCAGATCTGGACCAGAGTTTTACAGCTGCCATTGAATAGTTTAAAGGGCTGACATTTAATAACAGGAATTATTAAATTTAGGGGAAAAAAAAGATCTCCGGGGGATCATGAGTGCAGCATGTGGCAGATTTTGGCTTTTAACGTGAATTTGATGAAAATTTATACTGTTAAGAAATCAAGTGGGTTTGAGAGAAGTAAAGCATTTTTGTCCATGAAAGAAAAAAAGTGAAAGTGAAGTCACTCAGTCGTGTGCGACTCTGCGACCCCATGGACTGCAGTCCACCAGCCTCCTCCGTGCATGGAATTTTTCAGGCAAGAATACTAGAGTGGGTTGCCATTTCCTTCTCCAGGAGATCTTCCTGACCCAGGGATTGAACCCCGTGTCTCCCGCATTGTAGGCAGATGCTTTACCGTCTGAGCCACCAGGGAAGTCCATTTGTCCATACAAAGAGGCAAATGCTTATAGCAGCTCT
Organism: Giraffa tippelskirchi; assembly: GCF_054371585.1. Lineage (NCBI taxonomy): Eukaryota > Metazoa > Chordata > Mammalia > Artiodactyla > Giraffidae > Giraffa > Giraffa tippelskirchi. The sequence goes on along the minus strand of NC_137278.1, from coordinate 108,257,128 downwards.
GTTTGTAATTTGTAATACCCGCCCCCCCCAAAGAAAACCCAAATGTCCATCAACAGCTGAAAACTTAAACGTGCAGGAGAATGTATGTTTTCAATGGAATACCACTGTACAATAATAAGTAATGAACTATGTGGTAAGTACTACCACACAGATAAATCTCATTCTGTATGAAAGAAGCCAGACCAAGGGGCAAAGTACATACTCTGTGATGCCATTTCTATAAAATTCCAGAAAATACAAGCTATAGTGACAGAAGGCAGTGCTTGCTTGGGATGGGAGGCAGGAAGGGGAGGAGGGAGGTATTCTAACAAGGCAGGGGTATATTCATTATCTTGACTTTGATGGTTTCATGGAGAGAGAGAGAGATATATATATATTCATCAAAACTCCTCAGAGTACAGTGAGGTACTAAGCAGCCCAAAAATTGACCGTTTATGGTTAAAGGAATTTGAATAAAGACTCTGTATTATTCTTTTCCTGTGATTCTAGCATACCTCAGATTCTTTTAACCAACAGTGATGTTGTAAAAATCCTTGCCCAATAGATTGAGTGCCAAGTAGTAACTTACTTGTTTTAAGTAGCATCCTCTGAAGAATTACTTCAGTGACTAGTGTCAGTGTTCCACCTCCCTGCCCCTGTTTTTTTTAAACACTTAACTCTGTTTTAATGGGAGTGTGTGTGTGTGTGTGTGTATATATATATATATATATATATACTTTTTTTTTTAAATAGCTTTAGCATGGTATTGATTTAAAAAGTTTTGGTTTCAGATGTTTTTACTGGTTTTAAATAAACTGTATGCTTTTTTAACATTGATATTTCTCTCCATAGATATTTGGCATTTGTACAACATGGCAGACATCGACAAGTAAGTGACAGAAAGTTGGTTCTTTTTTCAGAGATTTGGCCTCACTCTGTACTGTGTGATTTAATTAACAGCAGTACTAATTATGTATTATGAGAATGTATGGTAATGACTAATGCTTAGTACCTACTATTTTAAAAGTTGGGTACAGTGTATCCAAGACAAAATATAGTATATATAATCACTGTCATAAATATAGTAAACCATTTGTCAGTGTTTATTCTTAGGAAAGTGCTGAGCACAATAATGAGTCATAAATATTTGGAGAATTTGTTTTTTACCATTTCTCAAAGATTTTACTACTTGCATTGTAATATCATACATAAAGATAAATTTATAAAATTTAATGTGTAGAGTTGAAAGAACAACAGGACACTTGTGTACAAGTTTTTAAAAATTGCAGCATTACTCTTGAAAGCCTGTGTGGCCCTTCTCAATTGCATCCTCCTTTTCTCTTCAGAAGTGTCAGTACTATCCTGGCTTTGTCTAGTTCACTTCTGTTTTTCTTTAGAGTTTTAGCACCTACAAATTCTTAATCAGTATTCACTTTTGAAACTCTAATAGCAGTTACAAACTTAGCTGTGTAAAGAAAAAATGCAATATAGCTGAGGAGTCAAAAGTAGGAAAATAAAAAGTAAAAAGAGACTGTCTGAGTCATGGTCTGCCTTCAGCTTTCCTGAGTCTTTACAAAGGCTTATTTTGAAGAAGTCACTGGGCGAGGTCATACATCCTGGAAACATAGGTTTATTGATGTTGGCATCTGGCAGGCTTCTAGTGTGGATAGATGTCTTGCGGAAGTATGGTCAAGGAGAATGGGATGAGCTGCACTATTTATTTGTTGCTATTTGTAATTCCATGGTAGTCTGCCAAGTCAAAGGAGTAGGTAAAACAGAACCTTTCAGGATGAAGGGGTTATGATGTGATTATCCACAGCTGTTGTAAGCAGCAGAGCATGGAGGTGGGAGGGCAGAAAACTATCACAAGGGCAACACGTGCAAGTACTTCTAAGAATCTGGCCAGTCCTCCCACGCATACGCGGAAAAAGGAGCGTGGCAGCACGGAGGTCAGTGACAGTGGCTCTCCAAATGATGGTCTCCCGAGTCACACTGCCCTGTTGTGGACTGCTTGACCTTGGCTTCACAGTTGTCGTTGTGGATTTATTTTATCTTCCTAGGGTTTATTTTTCTCCTCTCTTGGGTTTGCTATATCCTGTGTTTTCCTTTTTTGTACTTTTGGTTTAGCACCTTCATGGAAGAGTACAAGGGAAGTGAATTGTTTTGAGATGGCATGACTGAAAATGACTGTTTTACCCTTCTGCTTGATAGTTTGAATGCAGTGTTCTAATTTGGGAATCACTTTTCTTTAGAATTTTGAAGGCATTGCTCCACTGTCAGCTTGCTTCTAGTGTTAAATTTCAAAGTCGTCATAATTCTTAATCACTTGTATGTGACACTGTAAAAAAAATACAGACATATATATCTATTTCTGGAAGCTACTCAGGCTTCAGAGTTCCGAAATTTTTACATGGTTAGGTTTTTGTTTTTATCTCTTGTGTTAGGCATACAGTGGTGGACCCTTTCAGTCTTGCAACTTGATATCTGTCATTTCTGGGGAACATTCTTGACTGACTTTGTTGACTGTCTCCTTCCTGTTTTCTATTTATGGAGCTTCTGCTATATGTGGGACTGCTGCTTTTTGCTCGAGTTTCTGTCGTTGTCTCTTTGCTCTTCTTTCTGGGCAAAGCAGAAGAAACTCTTTTAACTCTTGTGTTGAGTTTCTAAATTTCTATTATTTTAATTTTTAAACATTCCTTTGCTCTCTGTTTCTGTTTTTATAGTATCTTGTTCTTATTTCATTGATTGTATCTTTTCTCTGGATATTCATTCCCTTGTATTGTCTATTTGGTCTTAAATTTTTCTTTCCTCTGTTTTGGTCTCAGTGTAGGAGGCTTTCCTCAGATAGGAAGTAATACTTGTTCGCTCATTAAGACTTGGGTGGGCGGAATGCATAGTTGAAGGATGTTTTTTTTTTTAAGTTAATTGGAGAGTTTGAGTGTTGGGGAGGGAAGGACTTAACCAATTTAGTATTTAATCAGTTTAATACCCATCAGGGTGGTATTTGTTGTGAGAATCCCCAGTGTCCGAATGGTATTTTTTTCCTGGGCTGGTCAGTAAAGAGTGTTTGGGTAAAGATTTGGCTTCCAGTGTTGGGGGGCTAATTTGGGAGAGGGCAGCTAGGGAGGAACGTCTGTATTCAGCATTCTAGTATATTTCTTTCTGTGATCCTCTAGTCTGAGCTCTCAGTTCCCTTTCCAAAGCAGAAACTATTCTGCTAGAGAGAGAGATCATCCTAAGATTTAACTGTTTATCAGTTTTTGCTTATCCTCCTTATTTTATCCACCTTCACTACCAAGCCGTAGTTCTAGTTGTATCTTTTTAAGACTTTAGGCTGGTTCTCAGCTCTACCACTACTGACTTAGATTTCAGTTCTCAGTGAATTTGTTGGCTCTTATTTTCTTGTCCTTCAGTATTTGTTCAAAAACTTCTTTATCATAATCTTAGTGGAGATTTTAGAAGGATTAAGATCAGATGAGTATATGCTATCTGCCATCTCACCTTCATTTTGTTTTAATGAAAAAGAAATAAATTGGTTGTGATAGCTTGATTCTGCCCTACCCCCTCCCACTCCACTGTTTACTGTTGGATGCCTGAGAGCTTTTAGCAGGGTAGGAGGAAGAGAGACGATCCTTGTTCTTCAAAGCAGGAGTCAGCAGACTCTCTAAAGGGTCTGATCGTAAATATTTTAGGCATTTTGGGCTATGTGGTCTGTGTTGCAGCTATTCAGCTCTGCTGGTATAGTGCCACCAGGGAAGTTCTGCTGTGTGAAAGAAACCGTAGACAGTAAATAAATTAATGTGGCTGTGTTCCAGTAAAACTTTATTTAAAGAATAGAAATGGGCTGGATTTGGCCATATGACAGTTTGTGGACTCTTGTTTTAAAGCTTTAAGCTTTAGGTGTTCAATAAGTGATTGAATGAGATGACACCTCAAGGAAGAACTGTTCCATATTCTCTTTAGTTAGTGCCCTTAGCTCTAAATATGCTTAATTTTATAATAGAAGATACTGCCAAAATAATTGGTGTTGCTTCTGATGGGAAGATTGCTTTTTTCCTCCTTAGTTGACAGAAACAAATTTTTGTAGCAGAATACAGTTGACCTTTCCTATAGTTGTTACTGTATGAAAATTAGGTTGTATTTGTTCCTATATGAAAATTAATTTTTCAAATGCCTTAAGACATGAAAGCAACTAATTTTCTAAACAAAATACTAAAAATGTAGAATTACATAAAGAATTGTATGATGATCTTTATATTGACTTAGATATCCCTGTTTTAATACTAGATTTTTAAGATGAAATTGGAAGGATATTGTTACTTTCTCCTAGCTTTACTCTGACCGTGAAGTAGACTCAGGTCTTCCCCTTAACTTTTACTGTTCTTCCCCATCTCCACTATGAAGTAAAGAAAAAGGAAAGGCCAAAGATAGATACAGGCTTATGTGGTTGTTCTACAGCTAAGAGAGATTCAGGATCCTTCTGTTTTTCCAGACTGCTTTATTTATTCTTAGCTGGAGACTTCCATTCTCCAGGATACCTCGTGGTCCTACATGGCTGCTGGAACTAGCCATCATATCCCTGTTGTAGGGAAGGAGCAATACCAAAAAAGCCTCCAGCTGTTTACCATCCTATTAAGGAGAATGATAAAATTCTACATTGCTTCTCCTTTTTATCTCACTGCCAGAATTTGCTTATATAGCCACATCTAGCTGAAAGGTAGGCTGGAATACATAGACTTGTTAGATTGATGTATTACCATCTCATATAAAATCAAGAGTGCTGTTACTAGGAAGAGTGAAATCAATAGATATTGAATTGGAAGCACATACTTTCTGATGTTATATTTTCTGAAGCACAACCCATCAAACCACATTTTTAGCTTGAAGTATAAACTTCATATTTGAAAAGCTTTTAAATGAAATTTGAAGTACTTCCAATTTGTACTTATTTACATATGAAGTTTGAAAACTGAATTACCTTTTAGATTTCCTGTTTCATATTTTTGAAAGAGGCATATTAACCTAGAAAATGCATTGAAGTTTTCTATAATTTTTTTTTTTTTTTGGGTAATTGGTACATTTGAACCTTGGTGTGATACTGTAATATTGTAGCAAAGAACAGTCTGAACTTGATCAAGATTTGGATGATGTTGAAGAAGTAGAAGAAGAAGAAACTGGTGAAGAAACAAAAATCAAAGGTATCATTTTCAATTACTTCAGGAGCCAGTGATTGCTGGCTCATGTCTCCTAGAGGACAGTAATAAACGCCATTTTCTTTTTGAATACGTGTCCACTTTACTGACTAGCCATACCCACAGCAGCAGTTTTGTGTGTGAGTGTATGCTTGAGATAGGGGGAGGGAGGGAGGGAGAAATGGAAAGGAAGAGGGAGATGGAGGTGGAGTAAGGGAGAAAGGTATGGATCTAGTGACCCATCAGTGGTCACTGTGTGTGCCCTCTACTGCTGGTTTGACATCATGTCTTGTCAAACAGCTGCCTATGAGTTTTATCTGGATTTAGAAGTGTCTTAGGTAGTGGTAGGAGTTGTCGGTAGTGGTGCTTCTAAACAACATTAGCTTAGACTTAAAAATGTTTAACATGTAGAAAATATGTGGTATGTCGGTTTTTAATCCGTTCTAACCAACCAAAAAAAGAACACTTATTAAATGTAGACAAAATCACTCAACATTTTCTTTAGCAAATTATTTTTAAAAGGGGTAATAATGGTTAGTGGAGAATTACACTGCTTTAAGGTATAAAGGGGCCAAGAATATCAAGGTACCAGATGACTTGACTTCTTTTTTTAGGCCAGAATGAGGTTTATTGTGAAAAGACTACTGAACTAATGATACAGGACTGTATCTTTATGGCCAGTATTGGTACTTCTAAAAGTATATTGGTTATTGCAACTGTACATCATCCAATAATCAAATTACTACTAGAAGTAAATTGATCTTTAAAGACATAAACTGGGAAAATTAATGCAGATTTTTGATAAAGTCTGTATTGACAGAGCAGATAAGATAGCAGAATAGTTTGTTTTGCACAAATCTAGCTTATTTTTGGATGGAGTACAATTTTTAGAGGCCATTAATAACCAAATTTTTCTGGCTTTAGTTACAGCCTTTGGCTGTCTCAACTGTTGACTTTGTTCAGATGCACATAAACACATCACACAAGCTCAAAGAACCGTTCAGGTCATTCATTTGACCATCTTTGTCCCAGGCTTGAAAGTGTCACTATTTTTGCAGTTTTCTTATGTGTTGTCTGACTTCAAAGGGTTTCAAGGATCACAGATAGGCATCTGGATGAATCTTTGAACTTCTCAAAACACAAGGTGGGTAAAACACATATAGGAAGAAGAGAAAGGATAGTGTTCATAATAGTTGTGGCAGTGGCCTTGAGAAGTGGTGCATTAGACATCTTTAGGAACCTGAACTTTTTCTGTACACTAGGTTTTCCTAGCGTGAATTTTCCTTAGCTTGCTATTCGTCTCTACTCACACCAGCGATTTATGGACTAGTCAGGAAAGCTTCGTGATTGGATTGCCCTATTAAAATAGCATAATACATTTTCATAAAATCCTTCTTTCGATGCCCTTTTGTTTTTTTTTAAAGCGCGTCAGCTGACTGTTCAGATGATGCAAAATCCTCAGATTCTTGCAGCCCTTCAAGAAAGACTTGATGGTCTGGTAGAAACACCAACAGGATACATTGAAAGGTACACGTTCTTCTTTTTCATAGTCTGTCTGTGTATAATCAGCATTGCAGGTGAATATTTTTAAGGTCATCTGGGACGTAATGTATGTCACAGTGGAAAGCTAATGTTCATTATAGGATTATTGGGAGTTAAAAATTTTGCTAAATACCAATTTAGAGTTGGTCTTTTAAAGTTTATTTTGGTTCATCTCCATAGGAAGTATATGAATCTTAAATCATTCCTGAGATTTGTTTAGAGATTTGTTAGAAATCCAGAGAATTAGAAGAAATACAGACTTCTTATTTATTTCATTGGTGATAAAAGTCATTAGTAATAACCCAAATATCTTATTCTGCTTCTGATATTTTTTTAGACAACTTTGATTTTAAGATTGCTGTCTATATGTATCTCTAGTCAATAGTTTCTCTGTCTTCCCTGGTTCTCAGTGATATATGTCCACCATGCTTCACTGTATGCTTTTTCTTTGACGGACATCTGGATTGTCTCCAAGCTCCATCAACACAAATTCCATTGTGATGGTCATCCTTGTGCATGTCCTCTTAAGGAGTTGTGTGAGAGTTTCTTTGGAGTATGTACTTCCCAGTGGGATTGATAGTTATGGGATATGCAAGCCTTCAGTACTTCCAGGATGTGTGAAGATTGATTTATCCTTGTGTCCTTGCCAACAGTTGGCATCATTCAGCCTTATAGTTTTTGTCTTTACCAGCCTAAGAGATGCAGGCTCCTTTTGTTTTATTTGTATTTTCTGATTTTTAATGAATTGAGTTTCTTTTCATGATAATTGGGAGTGAGCCTTTTAGGTTGCTCATTTGTACCCTTCGGCCCATTCACTTTTGGGGGTTTACTGTCTTTTTCTTGTTTTGTAGGAGTTCTTATGTGTTCTAGGTTTTAATCCTTTTTCAGTAAGACTTTGTAGCTAATCTTTTGTGTCATTTCTATTAATTTTGTCCATGGTGTCCTCCATTAAATCCTTAATTTTTACGTTCATTAAATTTTTTACCTATGTCTTGTTCTTTTGAGGATGTCTTTCCTTGCTCCTTCTATGTTTCCTATTGATTAGTTTTATCTTTTACTTTTAGACCTTGAATCCTTCTAGAGATCACCTTTCTATTTCTTAGTGAGTTTTTATAATGCTTCACTCCACGATTCCTTCTTTCCCCATTTATTTCTGTTGCCACCTTTACTACAGATCAAATTCTTATAAACACCTTTGTCTCTGAGCAGCACTCTTCTTCGTTGTTTCTTTGCCTGTTCCCTTTTGTCTTTGTCCCACTTACTGACTATGGCTTTAGAGTATGTTTTCATATCTGACAGTGAGTTGCTTTCTCCTTCCTTCTCTCACCCAGAAGGGAAACACACTCTTAGGATTGATCTTACCATCTGTAGCCTCTTACCCCATTTATGGTTGAGGGTAAGTTTATTAGGGTTTTCTTAAAAAACAAACAGGACCCCCCAAAATAAAGCAACGAAAATTTTGATAGGAATTCCACTATCTTTTTGGTATTAAATTGTCTCATCTATGTCCTCGTATTTATTCAGATGATATTCTCTATTTTATTACAAAATATTCCTAGTTAATTTCTCTATATTTGTGTTGTTATTGTGACTGTTATTTTATTTTTTACTGTATTTTCTGTTTGACTTTTTTTTTGACTCTTGATTTTGTTGTTCGAAGTATATGTATATGTACTGTGCTTAGTTGCTGAGTCATGTCCAACTCTTTCATGACCCCATGGACTGGAGCCCGTCAGGCTGGCCTGTCCATGGGGTTTCCCAAGCAAGAATTCTGGAGTGGGTTGCCATTTCCTGTACATGGTAAAGGAGTGCTGTTGATTAGTATTAAAGTTGATTTTATGTCCAGAAACCTTGCTATTCTTGTTGTATAGTAATTTGTTCTTTTATTTTTCCCATAGCCCAAAAGTCTCATCTGCAAACAATGGCAGTTTTAATTCTCATCTTCCACATTATATCACACTCTATGTTAATTTTTCTTTCTGATAACATTGGCCAAGACTTTCAATATTGTGTTAAGCATTAGCATCAAAAATGAGCATTCTAATCTTTACCAGAATTGAATATATAATCTCTTCACTAATTTGGTGTCTACTGGTGATTTTTTAACGGTCTTTTTGTCCTTTATAAATTCTGATGATCTTTTGACTGTTTCTTTGAATTTACTAATTATATATTAAATATATACTTTTGGAAATATGAGTTGGGTAGTTACTTAGGGTAGATGGTTACTTATAGGTAGTTACCTTATTCGCCAGTGAAAAGAGCTTGTATGTGCTGATAAACTAATGTCTTCAATTTCTTTTGTCAATTGTGGAGTTTTATATTCTAAAAATATGCATTTTTATCTAGGTGTCCAATTTATTAGTATATAGTTCATACTTTAAAAAACTAATTGTTCCTTTCATATTCTGTATTTTGTATCTTCATTAGTTTTGCCAGTTGTCTCAAACTTAATGTTTTTAAGAAGAGCCTTTGATTTTCCATTTTCATATATTTTTGTTATTGCTGCTTTTTTTCCCCTTTGCCTTTAATGTTATATCCTTATTTGGGTTTGCTCTATTCCTCTTTCCAGTTTCTTGATTGCATGTTTATTAGTTCATTTAATTTAAAAAACCTTTAACAGCTATAAAACTTCTTATAAATGTTATGGGTATGTTAAGTGTGAAGATCTATATGCCAAAGTCAATAGCTTAGGCATATTAGTTGTACTGTTCAGATTCTCTTTATTTCTGCTTATTGATTAATTGCTTTATCGGTTTCTGGGATGAATGTGTAAAAAATCTTCATTCACTTAATTTATCTCTCTTATTATAATAAAATGGCTTATAATCTAGTAGCTTTAGTTACCCTTATTGATCTCTTAAATTCACCAATAATGTACTTCCTGTAGGCTTCTGTCTTTTTTCCTTCTAGGCAACAGTAAATTTTACCAATTTTTAATTCACCCATACCTTATGTGACATCTCCTGGATTTTTTTTTTACTTCCTCAAAATTATTTTTAATGAATATGAGTGTCTGTGGCGTATTTCTTGAAGCCTTATAGGCAATTTTTATTTTACTTTCGTATCTGAAATTTTACTTGGTCTTCATATCTGAAAATTTTAGGTTCAAAGTCTGAGATATAAAAAGATTCACTTCATTTTTTTCCTTCTATATTGTATATTCTTGTGTTTCCATTCAAGCCTGATATCACTTTGATTCCTTTTCCTTTATAGGTTATTTGCTTTTTTCATTAACACCTTTAGAATTTACGTTTGTCTTTGATAGTTATACGTCTGAGTAACCTGTCTAGTGCTTTGAGTAAGGATTTTCATATTTCTTTAACTCTGAGAAATTTATTTTACTCATTTCTTCCGATAATCCACCTCCCTTCTCTTTTTCAGCTGTTATTAACATTTATCATCCATGTCTCCATATCTTACAGCTTTTCTGTCTTTACCACTGCCTGTCTGAGAGCTTTTAAATCTCATGGATTTTTTTTTTCTTCAGTTGAACCTCTCATTTATCCTATTTGTTGGTTGTTTTAGTTACTGTATTTCTAATACTTAGTATTCCTACCTTGTTTTAGACTTCCTGGTCTTGTTTCATAGTATCTATCCTCCTTCATCCCTTTAAATATATTTACATTCTTGTTTAAATCCTTAGTCTGTCTAATAATGCTTCAGATGCTAAATACTTCATTCTTTCATAGTACTCTGAAACTGTCTAGTTATTCTGACCTTATTTCTCTGGCACACTGGGTGATATCAGGTACTCCTGTGAGTATCGAGGGAGGGATGAAGGTTAGACTTTGGTTTTGACAGTCTCATGAGGTTTAAAGAGAGAGGGGACAGGATAAGCCTGAGGAGAGCACCAGTCATCTCAGACTCCTGGCATTTAAAGAGAGAGGGGACAGGATGAGCCTGAGGAGAGCGCCAGTCACCTTAGACTCGTGGCGTTTAAAGAGAGGGGACAGGATGAGCCTGAGGAGAGTGCCAGTCACCTCAGACTCTTGGCTGACAATTCCAAACATTTTTCTTGGGAGGAAGCAGTCTACTTTGGTTGTAGTCATTGTTCTGGATTGGAGTAGGGGGAAGAGTGAGTGCTTATGGGCTCTGAGCCAGTCCAGCTTTCGTCAGCTCTTAATGTTATCCCAAGAACAGTAGCACTGGGCGCTGTGAAGGGTGAAGGGGACAGGCAGTGAGTGTTGAGGGCAGATGTAGAACTTAAAAGTTTTCTTTCAACTTGTTCTCACCACTACCTACTGTGGTTATCACCATCACCTATCCCTGCCTTCAGAGTTGCAGCCTGCTCTCCCTCTCTGTACCAGTTAAAGGCAGTCCTCGGCCTTACTCAGAATTTGCTCATGGTGTGTGTGTGTGTCTCTCTCATGGTGTGTGTGTGTGTGTGTGTGTCAGATTTTTTTTGCTGTGTGGAGTTGAGAGTAAAGCTAGGTGACCAAGTTCTTTGACCACCTTGACAGAACATTTTACTTTGAATTGTAAGGAATAAAACTTGATATTTCAGGTGTTTGTTTTTTGTTTGTTTTTACTTACCTTAAGTGGCTAAATAAGAGAATTAATTTGAGAGAATTACAACAATATGTCTATGGCAGGACATTTTTTTTTAGCTTTTGATTTTATATTAGAGAATTGTTGATTGTGTTGTGATAGTTTCAGGTTGACAGCCAAGGGACTCAGCCGTACATATACATGTATCCATCCTCTCCCAAATTCCCCTCTCATCCAAGCTCCACATAACATTGAACAGAGTTCCCTGTGATACACAGTAGATCCTTGTTGGCTATCCATTTTAAATCTAGCTATGTGTACATGTCGATACCAAACTTGCTAACTGTCCTTTCCCCTCATACTTTCCTCCTCCCTGACAAACATAAGTTCATTCTCTGTGAGTCTGTTCTGTAAATAAGTTCATTTGTATCATTTCTTTTTAGATTCTGCTATAAGGGATGTCATACAATATTTCTCCTTCTGTCTGACTTACTTCACCCAGTATGTCAATCTCTAGGTCCATTCGTTATGGCAAGAAATTCTAACCTTGATTTTGGATGTGTAGTACAAACTGCCTGAGTGAATATTTTTTCCGTGTTAGATGGATTCATAAGTTTAGTAATTTTTTGAGGAGCTCATAAACTAGGTGTGTATATTCTTTAAAAAAAAAATCTATGTCCCATATTGGATCATATGAATTATACTTCAGGAAAGCTGTTATTTTAAAAATCATCCTCCCCTCTTCATAAAATACTATGTACTTATTTAATGTAATTTCAAATTCCAAATTAAATACTGAGACTAGAAAAAAAATAATGGTGTAGAACACCATTATTTTTCCAGAAAGAGATATGATCCCCTCCTTTCCTCTAATAATAATAGACACAGGTGAGATATGCAGTTGACCCTTGAATAAGGAGCTAATTAGTATACAACTTTATACGTAGTGTATAACAGTATATAGTCACCCTTTGTATCTGATTCGTCCATCTCCACGGATTCAACCAGCCACACACTGTGTAGTACTGTAGTATTTACTACTGAAAAATGTCTGCATAGAAGTGAACCCATGTGATTCAAACCTGTGTTCAAGGATCAACTGTACATATTTTATTTGTGTTTATTCACTTATTTTGGCATGCCTTGTGGCTTGTGGGATCTTAGTTCCCCAACCAGGGATCGAACCTGTGTCCCCTGCAGTGGAAGCTCTGAATCCTAACCACTGGACTGCCAGGGAATTCCCTCAGTTACACATATTTTAAAAAATAATTCAGGTTATCAGGATAGACAGTTCGTGACTTTAACTGTATGAGATAGACTGTTTTACACCTGAGATACCAGCACTGACAAGCTCAGTGCTAAGGTTTGATTAAAATGAAAGATTTAGGATTTGTGATGCAATTATATTTCCTTATCAGTTTACTCTACCTGGTTAAATTTCCTCTTTTGAAATGCTTAATGGTCATGAGGTCTGTATTTAAATGTATCTTTTGCTTCAAATAGGGAACCTGTCATTCACTAAAGGCTTCCCAGGTGGCTTAGTGGTAAAGAATCTGCGTGCCCATTCAGGAGACCCGGGTTCGACCCCTGAGCTGGGAAGATCCCCAGAGGAGGAAATGACAACCCATTCCAGTATTTTTGCCAGGAGAGTCCGTCCCATGGACAGAGGAGCCTGGCAGGTTGCAATCCATGGGGTCGCAGAGAATCAGACATGACTGAGCATGCATGTTGCTAACTATGAGCATCATTCACTAACTTTTATGCTTCGGTTTCACCATGACAAAAGTGACTTGTGTTTTACTGTGATGCTGTATAACTGGTATTTTCTAACCTTTCAGCTTACCTAGGGTAGTTAAAAGACGAGTAAATGCTCTCAAAAACCTTCAAGTTAAATGTGCACAGATAGAAGCCAAATTCTATGAGGAAGTTCATGATCTTGAAAGAAAGTATGCTGTTCTTTATCAGCCTCTGTTTGATAAGGTAATGCTTTCTAATACTTTATTTATCTAAAGTTCAAGAAGATAATAAAGCTTTGGAAATACAAGCAAACTTTTGTTAGACCTCTCAGCAAAATGGTTATTAAAGATATTTGGGAAAACTGTCAGTAATAACAATTCAGCTTGTGGCATGAAGTCATTAAATCTATGAGTGTTAATGAGAAACAATTTTTAGCTTGGATGCCAGAATTTTTATGTGAGGTTTTTTTTTTTTTTTTTTTAATCATTTCAGCGATTTGAGATCATTAATGCCATTTATGAGCCTACAGAAGAAGAATGTGAATGGAAACCAGATGAGGAAGATGAAATTTCGGTTGGTATTATCTTTAGTATGTTTTTATACTTTGGGAATATTTTTTTTTTATTGTGAGATGGATATGAGTGCAGATGAGCCACTGTTAGTTACCTTGCACTGTCTATACCCAAATTTACTTTTTCCTTGTATTTTTATAGAACTTTAAGTTTATAGATTTATATAAACTTTTTTACTTTGAACTTCCTGATGACATACAAAAGGATTGTTCCCATTTTTCAAGTAGAGGTGGAGGCTTCTAAGTGACCTGCCCACCTTTATAGATGGCAGAGCTGTGACACCAATCCAGGGCCCTGTTACATGATCTCATTTCTCCAGTGTTCATATTTTAACCTTGATTAAAGGAATGTATTTTGATTAAGAACACCAATGGATGAGGCAGTAAACAAGGTTTATGTTTCTTTTGCTTTTTCTCTTTACTGTGCTTAAGTCTTTTTTTTTTTCCATGAAGCTAAATTTTTTTCTCTACAGCTCATGGTCCTAGTAGCTTTCTTTTGGGAGGGATATGGTATGGTAAATACTTATAGAAGTAAAGGTTTGCTTTGGGTAACAGCAGTGTTTACACAATTAGACTAGAATTTCTTTGGCTGAATGTTAGAATTAGTCAGTTGAAGGTTTGTTGGGTCCTGAATATAAAACATTTTATCAAGATGTCTAATCTAGGTATCCGACATTCATTAATGTGGTTTTTATTAAGGAGGAGCTAAAAGAAAAGGCCAAGATTGAAGATGAGAAAAAGGATGAAGAAAAAGAAGATCCCAAGGGAATTCCTGAGTTTTGGTTGACTGTTTTTAAGAATGTTGACTTGCTCAGTGATATGGTTCAGGTAATTTTATTCATAAAACACCAGTTGAACTCAAAGAGTAAACCTGTGAAATTTAAATGAATGTGATGACTGGTCTCTGTTTTGTTGACTTTTATAGAAGGATTGCCTTTGAGGGGAAAAAAGTACTCCAAGGCTTACGGGACTCCTAGTTCCCTGATGAGGGATCACACCTGGGCCCTTGACAGTGGAAGCACAGAAGCCTAACCCCTGGATGGCAGGGGAATCCCCATTAGGGCTTTCTTTTGAAAGAGCTGTTACTGGTAGAAGGGAAATTGAAGCTTTGATTAATGTAATCAAGTAAATTATAATTCATTTCCAAAAATTAAATAATGAAACTGTTTCTTAGATAATTTCACTGTAATCCTCACATAGCCCTGTGCCTTTTGGTTTTAAATGGCAGAGTATGGAGGTTATGGTGGGTTGTTCTGATTGTCTGACCAGAGAGACCTTTTTCAGTCTGAAACTCTTCCAAGGAATATTTGCATTATAAAAGAACACTGTAAACATACGTGTGTGTGCGTGTGCCCAGTTATATTTGAGTCTTTGGGACCCTATAGACTGTAGCCCACCAGGTTCTTCTGTCCATGGAATTTTCCAGGCAAGAATATTGGAGCGGGTTACCTTTCCCAGCTCCAGGGAATTCTTCCCAATCCAGGTCTTGAACCTTAGTCTTCTTGTGTCTCCTGCATTGACAGGCAGATTCTTTACTTACCTATTTTAATAATTGTCCTTTTCTCTGGGAAACCAGTATAGATGTCACCTTCGAGAAACTTTGCCTCTCCTAATCTGAATCATTTCTTGGGCCACTTTCATCTGCATTATACCTTGTTACCTTATGTTGTGATTGTTGGAAGGTGTCAAGAAAAAGAAACTATCTCAAAACAATGACAGCTTATTGCATTTCTGTTTTTTAGCAAAGTAGTAAAGGAAAAGGAACAAGAAGCAGCTGGAAATGGTAGCAATTATGATCAGGAAACTTTTTTTTTTTCTTCCAGGAAACATTTTTAAACTAGCTTCAGTATAAGGCATAACCTGGAGAGTAAATCCTAAGGTTCATAATTAAACATAAAACTTCAATAAAATGTCTCAGTTAAATGCATATCATCCAATAGAAGAACACTAGTCTTAAAATGCCATTTAGATACTCATTTTGATTTTTTTTTTTTTTTTTAATTTAAAGGAACATGATGAACCTATTCTGAAGCACTTGAAAGATATTAAAGTGAAGTTCTCAGATGCTGGTCAACCTATGGTAAAAGAATCTTGAAATATTTCCAATTTTGTAGCATTAGATGTTTACAAAGTAGATCAATGGAACTTTCTAAAGAAAGATGACATTCAACAATTAGACAAGAGAGTGAGAAGAAGTTGAAACTGATATTTGGTACTTTCAATTGTTAGTTGGAATTAAAGCTCACCTGTTGATAGTTGTGTTGCTGTATTCCTTCTCCTCCTTCTGATTGTCAGAATCGTCCGTTTTTGATACTGAATTTAAAATGTATTTAAAAATAACAGCAAAGTAACATGAACAAGAAAATGCTTATTTTGTATTAGAAAACATGTGTCTGGAAAGTAAATAGAACAAAAGGTGTTAGAGGGTTCTTACTTCTTCATTACAGAAGATCAGCCAACAGCTTTTCCCTAAAACCATCAGGATTATGGAAAGCATGGGCGAAGGTTCTGTGGGCTGTAGGTTCTTATATTACATGTGCTGCGGTTGGGCTTTTTCTCTGTCAGTCTGAGATTGAAAGTCCTCTCTGGGGAGATGGAGGAAAGAAGGGAGAGATTGTTCACCTGTACCTAACCTATTTCATAAACATGTTACTGAACAGTGTAAGCTGAACTAAGTTTTGCTCAGTTTATTTGGTGCCATATTTTGCTTTTAAGGTAATTTGGGATTTACATGACTTTTTCCCAGAATAGGACTTTGTCACTTAAAATTTCATGTTTATAAGAGTCATAGATTAAGCTTTATTTACTAAAGCATTGAAATTTTATCATGTAAAAATTTAATTTAATGTTTGTTTGTTTTTTTAAGAGTTTTGTCTTAGAATTTCACTTTGAACCCAATGAATATTTCACAAATGAAGTGTTGACAAAGACATATAGGATGAGGTCAGAACCAGATGATTCTGATCCCTTTTCTTTTGATGGACCAGAAATTATGGGTTGTACAGGGTGAGTTTCTACTTTAATAGAATGCTACATCTATTTTTGTTTTACTTATGATTTGTGGTATTTATTATTTTCTAGTGTGTCTGCTTGGTACACACATACATAGTTTGTCTCCAAATATTTCAATAAAATGTATTCTGAGAAGGGCTTATCCATTTTTGCAAGATTCTCCATGGACCATAATAGATATTTTTCCAAAGGAGTACACATTTAAATGTATTATATTGAGTTTGTGGTAATTATAAATACATTTATTGAAAAAATTTGTTTAGAAATAAAAATTTTCTCTCTATACTGCTACAGAAAGCAGCAAAATTTCCCCTCTAAAATTGGAAAATAAAACGTTTACTTAGAAAAATGTCAGCTTTCCAGCAGTTGAAAGTAAATGTGTTCATTGTGATAGACATTCTTTTCCCTTTGTTTTGGAAGGTGCCAGATAGATTGGAAAAAAGGGAAGAATGTCACTTTGAAAACGATTAAGAAGAAGCAGAAGCACAAGGGACGTGGGACAGTTCGTACTGTGACCAAAACCGTTTCTAACGACTCTTTCTTTAATTTTTTTGCCCCTCCTGAAGGTAAAGAGTGTTTTACTTTGGTATTTATGGTTGTTTTATTATAAGCTCTGTTTAACTTTTTACTCATTTGAATTTCTTTTCTCAATTTTGCAGTTCCTGAGAGTGGAGATCTGGTAAGCTGAATTGTTTATTTATTTGTTGAATTGTTTACTATATATAAAATTAAAGGACTGTATATATAAAATTAAAAGACTGGTACTCAAATGTGAGAAGTGGGGAAGTGGCCGCTAGTATTTTGTACTGAGGCTTGTAATGCAGAGAAGAGGACCTTTACACATCTGAAAAATTACTCCATTGAAAATGCTTTTGCTGCTTCCACTGAGAAATAGTGGGAGGCTAAAGATTTTCTTTTCTTTTGAGACTTGGCAAATACTGACGTGAAGGATTCAAGTTTTCAAACTATTAAGTTTTCTTCCATATTGAAAATGGAGTGTATTAAGTCATTTATACTGTTTACAAAACACTAACCACATTCTGCTTAGATTTCTTTCTGTGGTTATTATTCCAGTAGAAATTTGGTTTTATATATGTGATCATATAGCTGAAATGTGCTTGGCACACAGCCTGGAATGAGGAACAGCCTTAAAGAAGTCTATACATGCAGTGTAGGCTAGACATGTTTTGAATTTGGCCTAAGTCTATTACCAAGTATTGATGGTAACAAAAAAGTCTTGAGTAGTTATGGAGAACATCTATGTCTGCGATTAGAATTTTTCCTTGAAAGTCTTCTTCCCTAGCCCTTTGGTGTGTTGTTGTTGTTACTAGAGTGGATTGTGTTGATGGATCAAAAATAAACATTCAGGATTTCACAGAATATTTGCTCATTGTTTGGTATCACAGAATTGGAACTTTAGTATTGTGGAATAATTTTAATTTGAATAATGTCAGCAGCATTTCTGTGCTGTACTTTGCCATTAAGTAGTAATCCAAGATGGACTTAGTCTTTATCAAGTAGGACTTCATGACATTTGCCACTACCCAGCTGCTTGGATAAGTCTCTTTCAGGAAGTATGAAGTGATCCTCTCTGGTCTATATTATGTGCCATATACATAATTTTATTTATAAGATCCTAAGATCCTTACTCTTATTCCATTCGGTGTTTTCAATAATATCTTTTAAAAAAAAATTGCGGTCATATAGCAAAGTTGCTATTGTAACTTTTAAACTAGAGGAAACTAAGCAATGATCAGTAGGTACACTGACCTCCTATCATTTTCTTTTTATTAAAAACCTGTAAACCTAAGGCACATGTAGATGACTATTTGATCATGCACACATGAGCTACTTCTAAATGTTTAAAGTGAAGTTGAGAGTTTCTATGAATGATTTAAACTGAGCAGTCCCACATATGCCAGATTTAGTAAGTTGTTACATTTTGTGCTTCTGTTTTTCTGTAATAGGATGATGATTCTGAAGCTATTCTTGCTGCAGACTTTGAAATTGGTCACTTTTTACGTGAGCGTATAATCCCAAGATCAG
Source organism: Giraffa tippelskirchi (assembly GCF_054371585.1). Classification (NCBI taxonomy): domain Eukaryota; kingdom Metazoa; phylum Chordata; class Mammalia; order Artiodactyla; family Giraffidae; genus Giraffa; species Giraffa tippelskirchi. The sequence continues at coordinate 108,238,558 of NC_137278.1, read as the reverse complement.
TGTTATACTTCACTGGAGAAGCGATTGAAGATGATGACGATGATGTGAGTGAATATGAATCCTACAGTGAAATCATTTGGTGCGGGTGTGGTAGTCAGAACTGGTGAGAGGTTTAACGAATAGACGGAGCTGTTAAAAAGCAAGACAGAATAATTCAAAATTAGGCTGATTACTTACATCCTTTTCGGTAACTTTGAATTGTTTTAAACAGATTCTCTTAGAATCTTTGTGTTTGGTTTATTGTAGTTTTTATTTTCCTACTATTAGGAATGCTACTTTGAAATAGTAAAACTTCAGTATGTTGGGTTAGTGTTTGTAAATCCGTTACATGTTTTTGACCAAACAAATCATAACCTTAGACATTTTTGAATTCTGATAAAAATCTTTATTAGAAAGCATGGGATTTTTATTCATAGAAATACAAAAGAATAATTTAAGGTAAAAATAGGCTGTTGTCCAATATTTTGGACATCTTTCTTGTTAAGTGGAAATCATTCAAATAGGCTTTAGGTCCTTTTTTTCACAGACAAGTAATATTTACAGTCATAGTTACCTGATCACACTTTACCCATGATTATCCTGTGTTCTTTATTTTTGTTTTTTAAGTTGTCAAATTTAGATCATGGCACTGAGCTGGGTGATTGATGTAGCTGTTGTCCTTGTTTTAATCAGTTGCCAAATGGAAGTATTTTTTCCTTTTTTTAGACATTAGTGGATACAGTGGTGGATATTAAGTAAATGCTACTTTCAGATGTTTGTTAGCTTCATTCAAACGTCATCTTTTTTTCCCTTTTTTAGTATGATGAAGAAGGTGAAGAAGCGGATGAGGTAATGTTTACCAAATGAGCAAATAATTCTCTGTTTAACACATTGAGAAGCAAATTGAGTGACTTATGTATTCCATTGGTATATTCATTATTCCACGATATGGGATAAAAACGTCTTTTTGAAAAACGTGGTTTTAGAATTCTACATCCAAGCAATGTATGTATGAGGTTTCAATAAATAAACTGCAAAACTCAGAACACTTTTTTTATTTCAAATAATTCTGTTCTGCTGCAGGGTTATCAGCTCTTTGAAGAAGTCAAAAGCTGCAGTAAACTTTTTCAACGTTGGCTGCAGTAAATCTTTTCAATAAAACCTGTCTGGATGTCTCAAGTTGTGTTGGGAAATTTTTCATATTAGAAGCTTTCAAATTAAATTGCATTGTCACCAAACTCTGTAATCATGAAAAATCTGTTGACTTATAGAGTAACTTGTATTAAATTCTCCCTACATTATGAGCCATTTCTTCCTACTGTGTACCTACTTCATGGATGCATTTTGAACTTTAATATAGGAAGGGGAAGAAGAAGGAGATGAGGAAAATGATCCAGACTATGACCCAAAGGTGAGCAAAATTAGTGCTGTTTTCCATTAAATTTAAGGCAGGTTAAATATGAGCTGATGTTTCTGAATATAAAGTTTATTTTTGCCCATTAAAGTCTTTAATAAATCTCTCCTCACAGGTGTTTGAACAGTACGTGTAATTTCAATGTACCTTTCCTAAGAAATTTTTATTTTTGGTTCTGACCTTAAGGTTTTTCATAGTTGCAGCCTAAATAAATAACCCTAGGATTCTGTTTTAATGGTGCCTTATCTTGCACATTTTTAAGCATTTAAAATTACTTATGCTGGTGTTCTTTAGGATGTTTTTTCTCCGAAGGAAAGCTTATAAACAGTTTTTAAATAATCTGAATGCAGGAGTCCACAGAAACAGGGGAGCAATAAATACTGTTAGGTTCTCCGAGTCACTTCTTTTCTCCATATCCTAGAGGCCTAGTCTTCCTATTCCTAGGAAGCTTAATCTCCTGCTTGGATTCATTTGAAACTTCCAGTTTCTCTTTAATGCATTTATTCATTTGCTTATGCTATAAAATACCCAGAAGAGGCTTTAACCTAGTCATCAGGTAAGAGAGGGTAGTTAAAAAATCATATATTCTGACATGTCTGAATTGGTCTTAACATCTAAATATGAATGAAATTAGTATTTTTGAAAGGAAAAAACAATTGGTAATATGACTTAAGATAATTTACTGGCTATTTTAAGATTATACTTTAATGTGTTTCACTTTATGGAGTTCATTCTACAGTGTAAAATCAGGACTTTGCTTTAGCATTTTCATGACTGTAATATTTTGAATGAATAATTTGCCATCATTACTATATCATTTTTTAAAAATCTGGCAAAAATTTTGACAGACCAGTGAGATAATGTGATAATTAAAATAATTATTATTGAAAAATTAACTGAAGCAGATGGAAAAAGATAGATTGACTTGTTGTTTTCCTTTAACAGAAGGATCAAAACCCAGCAGAGTGCAAGCAGCAGTGAAGCAGGATGTATGTGGCCTTGAGGATAACCTGCACTGTAATAGCCTAAACACAACTATTATTTACTTACAGCCTTATGTTTTTGTATTTTCTTGGTAGACACAGAAGTTTTTTTTAAAGGAAAGGAACTGATATTTTAAAGACCAAATTTGTTCTACTTAGCATTTTAACGAGTTTTTCTGCCAGCTGCATCGAATGCACCGAATCTCTCACGCATGTTTGTCCATTGCTGTATAGTTTGGTTCTTCTTGGAGTATTTTTATCATTTAACTGTTAGATTAAAGCTATGAAAATGAACAAAACTGTGAAATGAACCAAATTTTTTTGTCTTGCTAAGTTTTTTCCTGAAGAACCAAAGTATTTTTTCAGCTGGTTGAATGTGTTTAAGTTTGCTTGCAAGAGCTGTGCCTTTCATTACTTTGTTACAGAAATACAATGACTTACATTAAGACAATTCATCGTTTAAAAAGCAAAACTTGTCAAGACAAGTATATGGTTAAGAATTTCCAGTAAGACTACACCTGATAATTTAGATTAACAGGTTTTTGTGTCAGGTGACATTAGTTACTATAAGAAAAACTTATTAACTAACAGTATGGTTATTGGTTATCATAGGGAGGTGAATAAACCTAGTATTTTTCAGAAGTTATGCCTCATTATTTTTATTTTAATTGTACTTTTAAAATTCAACCTCCATTAACTAAGCATCTTTTCTTTGTGGTAGGATCTACCTTCTGCTTCCATGGAAAGGATGAATTTACATCATTTGACAAGCCTATTTCAAGTTTTTTGTTGTTTGTTTGTTTGCTCATTTTTGTTTTTGCAGCCTAAAATAAACATGTCATATAATTTTAGTTCTCAAAAGATAATGTCTTAATTTTGTACTAATTCAGGTAGAAGCAGAGGCCTAGCTTAAATTATGTACCCAGTATACCTTATTACTGAAGAAAAGGGTGCCAAATTTGGAAGAGGTACTACTACATCTACTAATAAGAAAGTATTAAAAAAGAAAAAAGGACAAAAAATTCTTACATGATTTAATGGTTTTCATAGAAAGAGTAAAAGGTTAAATTTCATTTCCTTTGATCATAACTAGACTGAAGGCCCCGAGCCTCTACAGTTAATTCCAATTCTTATTGCTTAAAGTGTGTCATTTATTTACCCTTGCCTTTTGTTTTACTGTGTATTAAAATGGGTAGTACTGTTGACTTAACTACCTCACAGATGTGTTAAGGCATATTAAGTTAAAAATTTTATGAAAGTTTCTCAATTGCATTAAAAGCTCAAAACTTTGGACCTGTTGTACCATAAGTATGTGATATTCAGCATCTTAATTATACCAAGGCTTGATACTGATAGTTAAACTGGTAAACCAAGTTTAAGTACCTTTATTCTGGATCCAGTCAGGCAACACTTGTAGATCTTTGTGTGGCTCCTATTTCAACAGAAGTAGGTAATGAGCAGCTGTTTCAAGGGGTCCTAGGATTTTTTCCAGCTATTTTAATTTTTGACTATATTGTAGTAAATACTATAGATGTCATGGGACTAAAGTCTACATAAGACCATTGTTAGAGGAAGGAAATGCCATTAAATTAGGGACTGTAGAGCCACATTTAAAATACCTCAGGCTAAATACTGTTACTTTTGGGGATGAGTATTAAAGGTTTGACAGAGTGGACTAATTGGGTTGTAATTATAGGAAAGCCTAGAATGCTTGGTTTTAATAAAATTACATTGGGCTCATTTTTAGAGGTGTTAGAACTTCTGTTTTAAAAATTTAATATTAAGGTCTTAGAATATAAACACATTTTGTTATTTGTATAGTACTATCCATTCCTCCTGAGATTTTAATTAACTACTGGAAATCCTTAACCAGTTGCAGTAGTTTATAAAAAAATGCCATGAAAACATCTTCTGTTTTTCCTCTTTATTTTCAAAATGATTTTGCTTGTTTTAATTAGACATTCTGCGCTAATTTTTTTTTTGTACCTATAGCTCATCTGAACACAGCTTTTTCTGAACTAAAAAATTTTAATCTGAAGATAGAATCCCATTTTTAGTGAACTTAAAAGTAGCAGCAAAATCATTCTGTTAGGAAATAGCTGTTGCCAAAGTGAAGAGATAGATAACTATTTCTTGTTATATCAGGGGAGTATGGTCTGCAGAGGAATTTTTTTTTAAATAAAAGTTGGAGTTTCAAGGGATATCAGTGTTCATCAGTGTCATCTCTCCAGTTTCAAAATGGTTCTATTCCATTTTAGAAATTTGACATGTAATTTGAAATCCTTAATAAAATTCGCATTTAACTTTATAAAATGTACTGGTGACATTTTGGGTCATTTTTGAAAAAGAGTGAGTATATATACTTTTTTTTTTTTTTTAAGAAGAGTGGAGATATTTTGAGTAGGCTATTCTGTGTTTAGGCCATGATGGCCTGTAAAATGTGTAATTTTAAGAGTAACCTCCCAAGCCCTGCTAAGTGGAGTTTGTTACTGGAAGACTAGAAAGGAAGGAATTTCATGTTCTGCAGATTATGCTCTCACTTACTACAGATGTTCTTGAGGCCCTTCGAATTCTCTCTTTACATTTTCAATTTATAGTTTTCTCTAGTCCAGGCTGTGACTACCAAAATGTTCTCTCATTTCTTTCTAGAAATGGTAAAATTCCATACGAATACCTCCAAAGTAATACACTTAAGATTTTTTTCTATCTTTATGGTTACTCAAATATGGTAATAAGCAGAGAACAACAGTTTTAGTTTAGCATGGCTCTCTGAAAGAACCTAGTTCACTGAAGTTGTATTAGTATTTATGTGACATAAAAATGTCTTAATAGTGTGAAATTGGCTTACATAGCAGTACTTTAAAAAATGGGATTCTACCTCTTATTCCTTTTTAACACATTTAATAGCAACACATAAACCTTAAAAGGACACATTGGACTTGATAGAAATATCTTAATTATTCTGTGAACAGGTTAATGGTATTGATTGGTAGATGATGAGGTCTTTAAGATAACTGAATTAACTGTTTATATTACTGCTGCTTGTAAAACAGTATAAATTTGTGGGTTATCTGAGTTGTAGGCCATTCCCATCATTGAATAATAAAACTTTGGAATTATTGTTTGTGAAAACCTCATCATACCATGCAGAAATACTATTTACTCTTCAGATATTCTTTGATTGCTTGGTTTTAGGGCTTGGTTTAGAATTTGAGTCCTATTTTTAATGAGTTAGTCTTATAAAAATTTTAGCCTTTATATTTTTGACTAAGTCAAGCCAAATGTTGTTTTAAATGTACAGAATTAATGGATAGTTTAGAAGAAACATACATTCTTTAAAGGAACCTTAGGAAAAAGAAATCACATGCTAATGTAGTTTTTAATCTTCTGCACTGTATATATAATTGTGAACTGGATTTTGTTTTGAAAATACTTGTTTATAATTTAGGTAGTTTGCTACTTAAAGCGCTAAGTCTCTAATAGCTGAAAAGTAAATGTAAATGATAATGGAAAAATTAACATATATAGTGGTGGTTTTGTATACTAGTTTAAAAATCCAGATGCTAAAAATTTAACTTCGAGGAAAAGCCAAGTTCTTGGACTAATTAAGGATTGCTTACTGACTTCAGAGAAATGGAAACATCTTTGTTGGGATGTGGAATTACTTTTAAGGATAAATGTTTATTAGGAAAATTGATGTATTCAGTTAATTATATTTTCAAAAATACAATATAAGCTGTATCTTTTGTTTCTTCCATTTTACATTATACTACTGTACTTTGTTTTTCAGCTTTTTAAGAAATTGAGGTATTGACTAAATTTTCTTAAGTGTGAAATAAATGAGAAATGGAGCTTAACAATTTAGCAACAATAAATTGCCAGCAGGAAATAAGTTGGTAATCATATTGCTTAATTTTCATATTGAAAAATGAGAGTTTATAGCTTTTGTAGAGCTTTATTATTTTGAAACTCAGCACCTCTAGCCTCCTACCTACCTGGCCTTGAGTAGGTGCTTTAGCCTCGAGCTGGTTGCTGCCGCCTCTGCCTCTTGCATCCTGTGAACTGTTTGCTGCTCACAGGTCATGCCCAGCGGTGGGTTGTGGTCCAGGACTCAAGAGGTGAGCTTACAGAAGGTCCACTGCTGCTTCTGATCCACATCTGCCACCTTGGTCCTTCAGAAAGGCTGTTTTTAAATTTAAAAACAAGTAACTGGGTCTAAGTGTTGAAAAATGCCAGTGCCAGAAGCGGCAGATCTCATATCCAGAATTGGTGGTATTAATACTCATGTGTTTTTTATTAATGAACTTCAGGTGATTGTGGTTTAGAAACTTTATGGACTGGTCATGTCTGCTAAAATACTCAGATCTTGTGCTTTTAGCTGGGAGTACAAATCTGTGTCGCAAGGGATGGAGGACAGAGCAGCTGAAGGTGAGCACAGGACCATGAAGGTCCTGAAGTAGGACTGTCCACAGCGCCTGCAAGGCAGTAAGAATGGGAGGCTTACAGGAACCGGGCCAGAAGGCTCCAAGGGATCGTGGCGATGAGGATGACTAAGACAGGCTACGACCGAGTCAACTGTAAAGAACAGTGGCGCTGGTTAGAGGCTAGGACTGAAGTTAAGAGTAGTGTGTCAGAGTAAGGGATGAAACTGTTTAAAAAATAGATTCAAGGCTATCTGCAACGAATCTGCTTACATTTCCAGGTTGCTTTTTGTGGGGAGCCCTTATCAATATTGCAACTTTTCTCTTAACTCTAAAATTATAGTCTTTAAAGGAATTCCTGCATATTCTTTGACACAAAATCGCCATTTACTGAGTTTCTACACAGTTCTAAATTTATGCATTTATCCTTTTCCTAAGCTATTTGGCAGTGTCGTAGACATTGTGCCCCTTTATCCTCTAAATGCTGTATTTTTTCAGTAGGATGACATTCTTAGAGGTCACAGTACAATTAAAATCAGAAAATTTTACAACATATAATGCAGTTTGATGCTTAAATCATCTCAGATTCGATCAGTGGTGTCCTTTTAAAGCTGGTTCCTTTGTGCTTTCTGTGCGTCCATCATTTGCACACTTGCATACTTTGTAGCTCAAAAAGATTTTCTGCACTTCAATCTCAAAACTCATTCGCTAAGTCATGTCTGCCCCCATGGACTGTAGCCCCCCAGACTTCTCTGTCCAAGGGCTTCTCCAGGCAAGGTTGCCTGAGTGGGTTGCCGTTTCCATTGCCCAGGGGATCTTCCTGGATCAGGGATTGGAACCCATGTCTCCTGCATCACCTGCATTGCAAGCAAATTCTTTACCACTGAGCCACCAGGGCAGCCCTTTCTGGGTTTATCATGGGCTTTTTTTGGTCCTGCCTCTGAAACCGGCTCTTTCCCCAAGGATCCCTGGTTCCCTTCAATGGGAGTTATACTTGGAAACCAAGACTAGATGGTGAGTTTGCTTGTTCCTGGGATGTTCTTTTTTCTAGGTCCTTTCAGGTGACAGTCTTAGGAAATAACAGTAAAACCTTAGTACACACAGAAAACCTCAAAGTTAATCCAACATATTAGAATTTTATTCTAGCCTTATTCCAGTACATAATTGTAATTACCTTGGAACAGATAGGGTTGGAAATAGTTGATCCAGCTGGGAATTATACGTGAGGTTGCTCCATAGGAAGAAGAAAGGAATAAAAGTAGAAAAGCTCAGACTAAAAACCTTGCAGCCCTAAACAAGTACTGTAATCATCTATTTTTAATGAGCATGGGAATAAAATAGTTGATACATTGGGTAGTAGAATGGTTAAATACAAGTTTGGAGTTCATTGACCACTTGTTCTTTCAGCTTCATTGTTTTGATTGTGGGCACTGGGAACACATTGGTTGTTGGGAACACATTGGTTGTTGAAGTAGTTCAACAGCACGTAGAACCTGATACACATGTTTTAATACATAATGAGCAACTAGTAAACGTGTCTCCTAAACTAAGAAAACCTAGAATTTGGTTTGGATCATCTTGGATAATTGATTCTGACAGTTTCAAAAGTAGTTGGTTTTTTTTTCTGTTCTGATGTTTGGTACTAAAGGCAAAATGGCTCTTGGCTAAGAGATGGCTGGCCCTCTGTGTACCAAAGAACCCTGAGACTAAGACTGGATAATAAATATAAATCTGTGGCCCCATTTTGAGGGATTTTTATATTATATAAAGGTAAAAATAGAAAAAATGATTTGTTACCCTTATGTAAAGTCAGTTTTTAAAATTAATATTTTTTAAAAGCTGATTTATTTTCCTTTGTTAAATCCAGAAATCATACAGAGTAAAATTAAATGAAATTTGGTTGATACCTCTTGCTCCAAAACTTCCAAGCTATCATGACCCAGCCCATCCGTCTCCATCACTAACATTTATTTCCCTTGATTCCTGGCCATGGTGGGTGTCTGTCTTCAGTCCAGATGTGGTTTTAAACTTGAATTAGGCTTGTTGTCTTTGCTATTCAGTTGGTTTGGTGAGTGGACCTAGAATCTTTAGAACAACTTAAATGTCAAAAACCCGTTCTGTTTAACTTGTATTTTTGTTCTATTTCAGTTATGCTTGGCTGCCTTTTCTTTCACTTCCTTCTACTGAGTCTTGTGTGCATTTTATCTCATTAGCTCAATAGTCTCTTTTTTCATTGAATTAAAATGTACTTTATTTGGTTTCTTAGTTCTTACCTGGTTTTAACTGTTCAAGAAGTGCTACTATAGGAATGCTTTTTCACTGCTGGATTCCCAAGCTTCTGGTTTGGGGCCAGGAAGATGATAGGGGTACAGAAGATTTTTGTACAACAAATGCATCAAGCAGCTAGGGTTTATCTGGTCGCCTACCAGCTTACCACCCATGATACTGAATGGGGCCATGTGGTAGATGAAGTGACTGATTCTCAGTTCAGTCACTTAGTCAACCAAGATGCTTTAAGATCCTTGGTAGTTGTCACGTTTCTGCATACAGACTACATTCTGACTTGTTTGGAGAAAACCAGTAAAAGCACAAAACTAGGTTGTGTATATTCTGCCATCTCAGTGGGAGTGTGGAGAGTTGAATCAATGGTTGTAGTTACCTAGTACTACAATGCATAACAGAACCACTCTTCAAACTTAAAGCATCAACAAGATGTATGTTTTCTGACCGCTTGAGTAGTTCATTTTCACTCTACAGAGCATCATCTGGGGCAGCTTTGAAGGCTGGGGACTAGAATCAGGTGGTCAGTGCTGGATGGGACTTCAGCTGGGATGTGGCCAGAACTCGGCCTAGACTTGGCTCCATAGCATGATGGCTAGGTTTTAAGAATTAGGAAGTTTTATCCTTTCCAAGACCTACCCTTGGAAGTCGTCTCTTCTGTACTCTTGGTTACAGTCAAACCCACCAAAGTTTAATGCGAGAGATCTCACCATGTTGCTGGTGAAATAAAATTTGGGGAAGATGAGAGGAACTGGAATCTTGTAGTGGCCATAATTTGTCTTTGTTACAGTTGGCTATAATAGTAGTGATAAAAGCTGCAAAAGTTTCCCAAATGTGTTAAAACATGCAGAAAGGTTAAATTATATATTGTATGCCTATTTATGGAGAAAGAATGTTTTACTTTATCATACTGGACTCAATTCGAATTTATCTGGACAGTCAAGATTACAAAGGTCAGACATGGTGGCTCAGACAGTAAAGAACCCCCCCGCAATGTGGGAGATTTGGGTTCGATCCCTGGGTTGGGAAGATCCCCTGGAAGAGGGCATGGCAACCCACTCCAGTATTGTTGCCTGGAAAATCCCCATGGAGAGAGGTGCTTGGCAGGCTACAGTCACGGAGTTGCAAAGATTACCAAATTTACACATAATTAGGTCATTCTGGATCATGATAATGTCAAGCTTGATTGGTAAAGTTCAGTCACCAAGTCCTGTCCGACTCTGACGCCATGAACTGCAGCACTCCAAGCTTCCCTGTCCTGACAATTTTTAGCATAATTTCTGTTGTCATTTCAAAGTCCACTTTTGAAAGCATCCATCTTGTTGAAAACTGTTTGCCACTGCTAACAAGAGCAAGGAAAAATTGTATGGAAAGAATGGTAATCTAATAACAGTAACAAAAAGTTAGACATCATTTCTCTATTGTTGATGTTCAGTTGCTAAGTCCTGTCTGACTCTGTGACCCCACGCCTGCAGCATGCCAGGCTTCCCTGTCCTTCGCCATCCTGGAATTTGCTCATATTTATGTCCACTGAGTCAGTGATGCCATCCCACCATATCATCAATTCAGTCACTCAGTCGTGTCTGACTCTTTGCAACCCCATGGACTGCAGGATGCCAGGCTTCCCTGTCCATCACCAACTCCCAGAGCTTGCTCACACCCTTGTCCATCGAGTCGGTGATGCCATCCAACCATCTCATCCTCTGGTGCCCCTTTCTCCTCCTGCCCGCAATCTTTCCTAGCATCAGGGTCTTTGCCAATGAGCAGATTCTTTGCATTAGGTGGCCAGACTATTGGGCTTTCAACTTGAGCATCGGTCCTTCCAATGAATATTCAGGACCGATTTCCTTTAGGATTGACTGGTTGGATCTGCTTGCAGATCCGTATGCAACCATACCATAAAGTATGCATTTCTCTTCAAAGGATGGGTGTGATCTATAGTTAGAAGTTCAGAAGGAAGTTTCATTGCTGTACTGTTTGTATTTCAGACTGCGTAAGGCTTTGCCATGTAAATCTTCATCAGCATCTTTAAGAAAACCCCAAATGTGTATTCAGATATTTAAGATAATAGGGATAATGTTTTATTTAATACTAATACTTGTCTGAGGATGGTAGTTCCCTCTCTGTATGTAGGATAAAAGTTAAATAGTAGGGTTGCACAGTTGATTGTGTTGGAGTCTGTTTGATGTCAGCTTTTTTGGCCTTTGCCTGTGTTCTCACCTGAGTGAGTTTCATCCTCTGCTTTGCTGTGCTTGACACGTGGCTTCCATCTGTACAGTTGCTTTCTTGTCTGAAATCGGTGCTGGCACTCTGGCCCATGATGTGCAGGTTTTGGACAGCAGGGAGTGCTAGAGGAGGTAAAATCCACCTGGCATCCAGCGGTCCTAAGGGATGAGTCTGATCAGTGCTTCCAGCACGGGGGTGGGGGGGTGGGCCGGAATCTGGTTAATGCTGTAGACCTTGGGTATCTAAAGCCAAAGTGAAATTTGTGAGAACAAAGGCTGGGATCACAGCCACATCAGCTGTGCATGCTGAAGAGCTTCAGGTTTAGAAAAGGATTGAGGATATCCTGGAAAACAGGAAGCAAACAGCTGCATTTTGGAAGTAAGTAAACCAGTTCCAGGAAGGTAACTTAGGAGTACAGCCTCGGGATGATTTCTGACTGGAGTCTTATCCATCATCCAGGGCTTTTCTTTTCACTTTATCCTAGTGGTGTTTTTCCTAGAACTGCTTGCATAAGAGAGATTGCGACAATGGCTTAAGCACAAAGGTAAATAGAATCTCAGAAACAAGAACTACTAAATGTCCCAGTTTCTGTCCTGTTAAAAGGATGCTGACTGTTAAATCGTTGTAGTCATGAGTTGGGTGGCGATTTTGCTATTGCCTCAAAGATGAGGGTTTGCTTTTCCTGATGGGCTTAGTGGCAGTGTCTAAGCTTGCCATAAAAAGTTCTGTCTTTTGGTTAAAAAAAAAGTGTTTTATAATCTCCCTGAGCCTGGCCATGCACAGAGTTCTGTCTTTTGCTCTTGGCTCTCTGTCAGTTACTGTGTCATCTTTGAGCCATCTTCCACCTTTCTATTGGAGAAGGCAATGGCAATCCACTCCAGCGTTCTTGCCTGGAGAATCCCAGGGACGGGGGAGCCTGCTGGGCTGCCATCTATGGGGTCGCACAGAGTCGGACACGACTGAAGCAACTTAGCAGCAGCAGCAGCCACCTTCCTATCCTTTGTCTTTAAAACCCAAGTTCCTTTTCGAAAGTAACCTTGCGTTTTGTTGCATCACCCAAGCAACTTTATCATACCATCTTTTCCCTTCATCCTTAAATTTTTGAAGTTACCTATACCCATTGTTTGTACCTTTCTTCCTCTACCACCTAAAAAAGCCTTTTCTCATTTACTGATTTACTCATTTTTTTGCAGGTACCAGTAATGATCAAACAAAAGTCTGTTCTCAGACTGTGTGTTATATTGGAAAAGAGGGAGTTCCCCATGTTTTTTAGCCCCTTCAGAGAGGTTTGTAGACTGGCTATCCATGAGATATTTGAGTTGTAAATAACAAGCATTTACCCAGTTTGGGTAGAATTGGACTTAGAACATGAGGTGTTTAAGGCTCTTACTGAAAGGCAGAGGCTAATCTGCCAGCACAGTGCTCAAAGATTAAAAAGTTCCAGTGCTTCCACTGTCTGCCGCTGGAATACTTCATGCTGCTCTACTGCCACTCTGCCAGAATTCAGAGGATCATAATTTTGCCTACTCAAATGTAGGCAATACTGAGCTGAATTTCTGTTCTATTTCATTCACCTTCATATTTCCATTTATCACTTAAAAGGTAGTATTACTCTAGTAAGTGTCTTTAATGAATACCAGATTCTCCTGAACTCAGTTGCTGTCTTCAGTAAAATGTCTTTAGCCTGTGTACCTTGTTTTGAATGTTAGTGTGTTTCTAGCCAGAACTAACATTTAGTCTCAGTTTGAGCGCTGTCAGCTTGCACTTAATCAGCAGTCTCCACCAACGTCACTGTGCCCCTAGGTACAGTGATGCAAGTACTAACCCCAAATGTTAACTGCTTAGCAGATTGGAAGTACTGCAGTGTGATTAGGAAGGAATTAACTCAGCCTAAAGAAAGCCATTTCCTTCTCCAGAGGATCTTCCTAACCCAGGATCGAACCCAGGTCTCCCGCATTGCAGGCAGACAGTTAACCTCTGAGCCACCAGGGAAGCCTTAAAGAAAGCTAAGAGGTGGGATATTCATTGGAATATTCATTGGAAAAATTTGAAATGTTACTAAGGATTTGAAAGAGCAAAGACAGCGCAAGTAGGTAAGTGATGATAAGTTGAGTGGAAGGAAATGTAAATGCAAGTCGGGCTTTACAGTCCTGTGGACAGCTTTCCATGCTAGAGCAAGGAGTTAGGATGTTCTCTTACATGAGATTGAATGTTTTCTATTCTAACAAATATTAGCAGTACGGTATATTAGTGTGGATTCAAATGGTTGGATTCAAGTGGTATTACAAGAGCATGAGTGAGGAGTGAGCACCTAAAACTTTGGTTTTGGCAGAATCAACAGGACGAGACAGCTGACTGAGTGCTGTCTGAGGACCTTTACGGTGACTGGTGAATTACTGTTGACTAGTGTGAATCGCTCCAAGCTGCGCTATACAGATTGGTCACTAGGAGGCACAGTTCATCAATTCATGGTGTAAAGGAGGGGAATGAGAGGGCCACATCTGTGAAAACCCGGTAGCTCTGTATACAGTCTCAAGAGTTGTTTATTAAGCTTTTCAACCTGGCATTTTTATACAGTATTTTTACTGAGTAGAGTGTTTTAAAATGAAGAGATGAATGGTTAAGAAATCTAAAATGTGGTCTGAATGTGGGCTTTTATACACTGATGAAGATGACCTGACTTGTATTTTCATGATTTACTTGGCCTTTGCTTTTAACTATTTCTTAAAAGATACTTGAACTCTATCCACATCTTCACTAGTGACATTTTTCATGAGTTTGTTTATATTTCAAATTAGGAAGTTTATAGATTAAAAGTTTTACAATCTGGTAATCAAGTAAACACTAAAACTAAGTTCTGTTACATGTCTTTAAGCCAGTATTGATTAATGAACTTTCAAGCAAATATCTGACAGCCAACTAAGAAACTGCTACCAATTCTGTTCCATTACTGTTTGTTTTTTTAATTATTCTACTAGCAAGCAATGGGCTTCCCTGGTGGCTCAGATGGTAAGGAATCCATCTGCAATGTGGGAGCCCTGGGTTTGATCCCTGGGTTGGGAAGATCTCCTGGAGAAGGGAACAGCTACCCACTCCAGTATTCTTGCCTGGGGAATTCCATGGATAGAGGAGCCTGGTGGGCTACAGTCCATGGAGTGGCAAAGAGTCGAACATGACTAAGCGACTTTAAAAAAAAGCAAGCAATAGTGTGATACATAAATACCTCTCAACATTAAGTTACATGTTGCTTGGTAAAAGGTTTGTAGGACTTATTTTAGATAGCATTTATAGATTATAAAAACAAAAACAAAAACCACAGCGTTCGTCAGTCACTCAGTTGTGTTTGACTCTCTGTAACCTCATGGACTGTAGCCCACCGGCTCCTCTGTCCATGAAGTTCTCCAGGGACTGCTCCTGGTGGTCCAGTGGTTAAGCCTCTGTTTCCACTGCAGGGGGTGTGGGTTCCATCCCTGTTTGGGGAAAATTCATTATGTTAGGAGGTAATACTGATACATGCTATGAGGAAAATTAAGGGAAATTCGTGGTTGCAGTTTTAGAGTGATTATGCAAGTCTTCATTGAAATGACATTTGAGCAAAGATGAAGAAAGTGATTGGGATGACTTAGAGATTATAATATAGATGATAAGACAGCAAGGGTAGGATCAGGGAGACAAGTTAGGCCATGGTGGTAATTCAGGGGAGAGGTGATCAGGGTGGTAATGAAGCAGAGAGATGAACAGAATATAGATGTAATTTGAAGGCATAACTGATGGGATTTCTTGATTCAACTTGTGGTTTGGGTACTGGAAAGTGAGGAAAGGGTTCATGCAAGGCAGGCATGCTTCTAGACATTTTCCATCCTGGGGTAAGAGTGCAATGGAGACACCAATGTTAAATACCTTAAAAGTTTTGTTCATTGAAAATATGTCCCATGCTACTCTTCTGCCAAATAAACCTTCATAAGTATGTGGAAGGCCAGGTTTGAATTTCAGATCCTTAAAAGTCCTGTGCCAGAACCTTCCTTACAAGCAACCTGTGTCCCACCTTCCTTCTTCTCCCATCCCTGCCTCTGATTTGTATGGCAGGGGGCTTCATGCACATTTGGGTGAACACCTTAGCCTACATGCTCAAAATCTGTCCACTTCCCTTACACACCAGTGCACACAACGGTGATAGAAATCGCTGAGGTCATTTTGACAGGGTGTTTAGAATCCTGAATACCTAGAGCTTAGTCTAGGGTGATGGAGAAGGCAATGGCAACCCACTCCAGTACTCTTGCCTGGAAAATCCCATGGATGGAGGAGCCCAGTAGGCTGCAGTCCATGGGGTCGCGCCGAGTCAGACATGACAGCGATTTCACTTCCACTTCTCACTTTGATGCATTGGAGAAGGAAATGGCAACCCACTCCAGTGTTCTTGCCTGGAGAATCCCAGGAATGGCGGAGCCTGGTGGGCTGCCGTCTCTGGGGTCGCACAGAGTGGGACACGACTGAAGTGACTTAGCAGTCTAGGGTGAATATGAGTTCCAGATAGATGTGTAATATGGGTTCTTCAAAGCTCAGGGCTTCTCTCAGTTTGTTTTAAGGGCAGCACCACTCCATGGGTTTTGGCTTGAGCAGCTGTACAGATAACTGCTGTGTACCGGGAAGGGATTGTAGGTAGGTAGAACAGGTCAGGGTGAGGAGATAAGCACATATTGGGTGTCTCTGTTAGACACCCAATAGTAGAGGGAAAAAGAAGATCAATTTACAGTAACAGTGGCTTGGAATATATAAAAACTGAAGGCAATTTTTCATTACAGCTATACGAACCAGCAAAGTCGCTTCAAAAACCACGAACTTTAAATGACTCCAAACCCTTACTGAACTGATTCTGTCCATGATTAGTATATAAGCCTATGGACAATCGAGCCAATTGTATATAAGCCTATGGACTCCATCCTATCCAGCACACTATCTTATTTTTTTAGCAAATGCTCTAGGAACTCTGCTTTCTATGACCAATAAATAAACCTCAGACTTTTTCCTCTAACAGACTACTCACCAGTAGTCTTCACCAGTATGTGCTCCCTTGCCCAGGGTGTTGCCTTTTTTTTTTTTTTTTAAACTTTGGCGATAGTTTTTGTTTTATTCTTTGGTAACAAGCAGTTGGATATAATTTGGGGAGTCTTGGGTATACATATGTTATTGAGAATAAGACTGGATGCGATCAACATGGGAATGAGGGTTGAACCACGTGCTGAGCTTTGGGGCAGTCATTAAAAGATTGGGAAGAGGAGGAACCTATAGAGGAGACAGGCCATGTGACTAGGGAGGGAGAAAGCAAGCTAAGCGATGTCCTTGAAGCCAGTGAAGAGCTGTTTTCTAGAGCAGAAGAGGACCAACTCTATCAGATGCTGCTGATAGACAACTTGACGCAGTTGACTATAACATCCATTTTGACTTAGCTGTTTCAGACTTGTTTACCAGAGCAACGACTTAGCTTTCTAAACTTCAGTAATTTTTAAGCGACATTTGTAGGTATTCATTATCTACACCTGAAGTTGTGGGGGAGGGGAACGGGGACAATTATATCCTGTTATTTTCTGTAAAATAAATTGTCTTTAAAAATGGTAATATGGCCGTTTTTATGAGTTGGTGGTGACTAGTGAAATTGAAGTTAGTCAAAATTTCTGTATTATATTACTGAGATTTCCAGTAATCAGTTGCACTGTGTGGTTGGAGAGCTTCCCAAGTGGCACAGTGGTAAAGAACATGCCTGCCAATGCAGGAGACACAGGTTTGATCCCCTGGAGGAGGAAACGGCAACCCACTCCAGAATTCTTGCCTAGAGAATCCCTTAGACAGAGGAGCCTGGTCCATGGGATTGCAAAGACTGCAGCCACGACTGAGCACACTCGCACGTGGTTGGAGAAGGCAAACTATTTCCGAACTGTTCACTAAGTTATCAGATAGCCAACTGGAAATTCTGAGTTTGAAAGTCTCTAGTTATATAAGAAGTGCTTTTTAAAATTATGCTGTTTGGTTAGACATTTTAAAGTAATTGAGATAGAATGCATTTGATGCATCCTGATAAACTGCAGGTTAGATAACACCAGAACATTGTTTCTCTTAAGAAAATGTCTTGGGTTGCCAGAATATGGCTTACTTTTAGCCAGTCAATTCTGTATTACATCATTTTTCCATATGAAATGTCTTTCCCCACTACACCTGCCTCAGAGACTCTGAATCACACGTTTAAAGGAAGGATCCTTTCTAAAGGAGCTGAAGAATGGCATTCTGTTAAAAAGATGAACAGCTGGTCATGTGGAAATTCTTTGGAATGCTCACTTGCCCTGCAAAGGCAGGGGAAAAACTGAGATATCAGGTGTAGTGTTTGTCATTGTTATACAGAATTGTTTTAATGTAACCTTACTAGAGATCTTTACATGATTTTAATCGCTTTTCTTCTTCAAAGACTGCTCATCTATCAACAATGTGAAGGCCCTGAGAACCGGCTAAGTGCAGTTCAGTGGGTCTCAGGACTGTGCTGGAATTGTTTTCTGTGCTGAAACATTGTTCCTTTCATTGAGATTCAGGACCCTCCCGTGATTAAAAGTTATCCTTTGTTCTCTATTACCTTGGGATGAACCTCGAATTTCTTAAGCGTGACACAGAAAGAATTTGACTCTTGTGAGGCTCTCCAAGCTCATCTGTCTCTTCTTCCCCCTTGAATTCTTTGTTCCAGCCAGATGACAGACACTACAGATGAACTCAGCTCTGCTTCTTCTTGAGCACAAGGAGCAGCCTTTCCTGTTACCCTGACCAACTCTGACTTGTCCACCCCTCATTAATTTCTTCTGTGTAATTCTTCATGTTTTTCAGGATGGGTACATAGTTGGGATTCTCTAATACATTTCCGTAAGAGGTTTGGTTTCGGTTTATGGTCTTTAATCTGCTTTGTTTCCCCAGAATTTCTATAGTAATTGCTTAAATGGAGTAGGGGGAGCTAGGGGCAAGCACAGAATGACCTTCCCCGGGGTTACAGATAAATGAGATCAGAAGAGATACCAACTGTTCGGCGTTTGCAAAGATACGGGTCCACGGAGGCCAACCTGCCGTTTGGAGGTTAAAGTGCGTGATCTCAGAACCGGATGTTACCCCAATTTGTAGTTATTGTTGTGAGAGACTGCAGGCTGTACGGATGGGTCAAGAGGAAGCCCAAGGGCTTGTGTCACGTAAGATAAGGGAGTGCCTGCGCTCCAGGCTCGAAAAAAGGAAGGCAAGATGTCATTTCCAGTGGGTCCCCTTTCTCCACTCCAAAAGGGACGGACGGTTGCTCTAACAATCAGCCTCTCTAAGAAGAGCTGGGTAGTGACCATAAGCGAGTGTGGGTGTAAAGACACCGTGTCCTCCCGCCCTTTGCACTAAGATGCCTACGTGGGGTCCGGAAGAGGCACAGTTCGCGGGACTCCGCGGCTTGCGAACCTCAGCGCCAGTTCCTCGCTGGCCCAGGGCTGGACCGGGGTCTGCGAGATTTCGGAGCCCAGCACGAATCCCCAGGGCTAGTTCTGGAGCGCAGAGGGTCAGACCGGCGTGCCCGGCAGTCTGGCAGCTGCGCCCACTTCTGCAGTCCCCTGCCCACCCGAGGCTGTTCGCGGAAAGCCCCGCCGGGCGGAGAGGCGCGACGGCTGAGGATGGTCTCTCGGCGCCCTCTGCGCGTCGGCATTCTTTGCCCGGCAGTCGGCGCGCCCTCTGCCGCGGCCCGGGGCGGAGGAGACGAGTTTCCGGGGCTCGCGTCCCGGCCGCCCGCCTGGGGAAGGAGCGCGGAAGCGAGTGGGCGGCGGGAGGCGGAGCGAGGGACGCGGGGGGCGTGGACGCGGCCGGCTTTGGAAAGGCCCCAAGTGAATGAGGCGCGCGCCGGCGGCAGAGCGCCTCTCCGAGCTGGGCTTTCCCCCGCGGCGCGGGCGCCAGGAGCCGCCTTTTCCGCTGGGTGTCACTCGGGGGTGGGGGGTATGGCCCATTCAAAAGCGCCGCGAGGGGGCCCGGCCAGTGCCCTTCAGTGAGCGCTCGCAAGAGGACGGCCCAGGCCCGGCGGCTCGCTGCTCCGGGACCTTGTGGCGCATCAGAACGCGGCTGCCCTGCTGCCCGGACCCCGAGCCGCCGCCGCCGCCGCCGCCGCTCTGCTTTCTGCGAGTTAGCCTCCTTTGCGCCCTCCGGCCGGGAGGCCGCGGGAGCCGTTGGGGCGAGGACGGCGCGCGGCTGCTGCTGCTGCCCCCGACTCGGACGGCTGGAAGTGGAGAGGCCGAGCCGAGCGGCGGCGCCCCCTATGCCGGGAGGATGTTGGAGAGCAGCGGCTGCAAGGCGCTGAAGGAGGGGGTGTTGGAGAAGCGCAGCGACGGGCTGCTGCAGCTCTGGAAGAAAAAGTGCTGCATCCTCACCGAGGAGGGGCTGCTGCTCATCCCGCCCAAACAGCTGCACCAGCACCAGCAACAGCAACAGCCCGGGCAGGGGTCGGTCGAGCCGTCCCAACCCGGAGGCCCCGCCGTGGCCAGCCTCGAGCCGCCGGTCAAGCTCAAGGAATTGCACTTTTCCAACATGAAGACCGTGGACTGCGTGGAGCGCAAGGGCAAGTACATGTACTTCACGGTGGTGATGGCTGAGGGCAAGGAGATCGACTTTCGGTGCCCGCAGGACCAGGGCTGGAACGCCGAGATCACGTTGCAGATGGTGCAGTACAAGAATCGCCAGGCCATCCTGGCGGTCAAGTCCACGCGGCAGAAGCAGCAGCACTTGGTCCAGCAACAGCCTCCGCAGCCGCAGCCGCTTCAGCCCCAAACCCAAGCCCAGCCGCAGCCTCAGTCCCAAGCCCAGCCGCAGCCCCAACCCAAACCGCAGCCCCAACCCAAACCCCAGCCTCAACCGAAGCCGCAGGCGCTTCATCCGTACCCGCATTCGCATCCGCACTCGCATCCGCACGCGCACCCACTACCGCACCCGCGCCCACCACCGCTCTCGCAGGCGCACGGCCACCGGCTCCTCCGCAGCACCTCCAACTCGGCCTGAAGAGGGCAGCACCCGGCCCGGACGCGGTAAGGTCGGCGCGGGTCCGGGGAGCGCGTCTGGGGTTGTTACAGGAGTCGGAAGCCTGTTCACGGGTTCTGCCCTTGGGTGGGAAAGGGAGAAGTTAACCTAGGTTTCTGGGAGGTGGAGAGAAGGGCACAGTTGGAGGCAGCAGAGGCCGGGTGGGGAGGGGAGGATGAGGGACGCGGGCTGGGCAGGAAGGTCCCCGCAGCGCCGCCCCGCTCGCGTCCAGGGCTGCTCACCCCCCGGCCGCGCCGGGGCTGCCTCCTGGCGCTTTCAGCGCCGCTGGACTGTGTCTGGGCACTCGAGGGAGCGACCCCTGTGTTTTTCTGAGCTCCTTTGTCCGCGGGACAGGCGCCAAGAGAACTGGGTCTGGTAGGAATCCAAGCTTCTCACTTCCGTCCGTGTCATTTCTTTCCAGGTTTTGGGGCCTTGAGGAAGCGGGACGAGCACCTTTCTATTGTCTTCACTTGGATCGAGAACAAATCTCCACCCCCACCCCACCCCGCACCAAATCAAGTAGTTTGAACAGAACCCGACTGATAACTCGTGATTCCACTTACTTCCTGCATACTCTTCTTCACAATGCAGGAAATTATTTTGAGTCCAGAAGGCTTTATTTATGAACCTTTGAGAGGATCTTCCAGTATGGTGGACCTTCGATGATGTACTGTAATTTTATTTTAATGTATTTTGACTTATTATTTATTAGTTTTGTTTTTTTTTTTTATGCTTGTTCTGAGACATTTCTGAATGTAGGCCATTTTCCAGAAAAGAAACTTTATTTTCGAAAACCTATCCTTAGTAAGTCGTAGTCTTAGGAAAGAAGAAAGTAAAAAGGTGGTACAGAGGAACACAAGAATTCATTCATTATTCCTAGGGCATTTTCAGAAGGTCTGACACTTCATTGTTATACCAGGTGGTTGAAATTAAACTCTGTGATATTATGTGGGCTTTTCGTTCTGTTTTTTTTTTTTTTAAATTAGTTTTTTTCTCCTTAGACATGTGTTTTGTGTAGAACTTTTTAAAGAAGTTAAATGTTCAGAATGGTGTAATTATAAACATTTAATTGCTTTTCTAAAAGGAAATCAGTAGTAATGATATCTAATTCAAAATATTTAATACATAACTCAGTTGATGGCAAGATGACCGTATCCTGAATATACAGAAGGACTTGGTCTGCTGTAGGAAAAGCCTTGCTTAGATTATCTTTGTGTAGAGGGTTTAATAATGAGTTTTCTATGATTTCAGAGTATGAATGCATAGATGTTTCATTTCAAAAAACGTAGTGGGGGGAAAGAATTAATTCCAGTTGTTTGAGAGAGCATTTGTGCTCTTATCCACAGTAGAAATTACCCTTCTTCAAGAGCTTGGCACACTTGATGTGAACCGCATTTCCTGGCCTTTCTTTCACTTTGTTCTAGAAGCATATTCTAGAATCTCATAGTTTAAAATACAATTTGTAAATGTTTCAAAGGACTGGGAGTCATAGCTTTTTGTTTTCATTCTGAGAATATTGACCAGAGACACCAACTGTTTGCTCTTTATTGCTCTGTGAGAAATCCAAGGGTTATGTGTTTTGTTGTTAGGTTAACTAAACTCAGAAATTGAAAAAGGAAGGACTGGATAAACAGTGGATTTGCAGTAAGAAAACAACCCAGTCTTGTTTTAGCAGCAACTTTCAGGAGTCCTGGGGGTTGGGATGGTTGGGGGAAGAGGATGTGCTTTTAAAGGTAGAACAAACCCTCTTCTGTGTGAAATGAAAAGGATGGTCAAAATCCACAAGTACAGATGCTACTTCAGTTTAAAAAAGAGCCATAGATGCTACCAAATCCTCTTGGGGCTGAAAATCACTTCCTATCTTGTATGGGTTTACTAACAGCTCTCTGTTTTCCATTTTCGTTTTCACAAAGTCTTGATCAGAATTTTTCCAGCTTCTAAATTGGAATGGTCAGTGTTAGACCACTTAAAGTTCTATAGTCAGGAAATGAAAATAGAATTTCATGCTAGAGGCACCTTTTTTCTCCCTCCATCTAAAAAGGAGTTTGAAGGTCAAATTGCTTTTCAGTACAATATTTAAATGATGAAAATTTGTGACTCAAAGAAGTGGTAAAAAATAAAATTCAACCAAGGGGCAAGCAGAACTTACGTGGGCTCCCACTTCAAGGTGAAGTTGCAGTTGCGGGGGGAAAAAGAAAAAAAAAAAATATATATATATATATATGATGGGCAGCTCAGAGAGCAGATCTCAAGAGTTCTTAAGTCAAGTTTGGTTTGATTTCTTTGAAATTACTGATGTGCTTTTTAATAATACCCCATTGTACTCTCATTTTAATAAATGCAGATCATATGACCCCATTAAACCACAGCTTTTTTCTCAGATGAAAGGATTTTTTTTCAAATTCTTGTGCTATAAAAAAATTTAAATCTATAGCAAATACTTATAAAATTCAGATTCAGGTAGGCTTTTAAAAGCACTTGCATGTTAGCTTACAAAAGTATGCGCAGGCTCCCTCCTAACTGCTCGAATTTTTCCTTTCTCACAGTGGCTCTGGCTCATAGTGCGGCCGTCAGAATCATGGTTCCTTGTCTTATCTGTCCGTAGCCCTTAGTCCTTGCTCTGCTGTGACTGAGTTGACTCTCTTAGTGACTCTCTAGTCTGAACCCTTCTTAGTATTAACTGTGACAACTCAGAAGTTAGAAGGGAGAATAATAGGGTGGTTTTTATTATGCAACTAACACTTATTACAGCTTAATAATTATTCCAGAACAACAAACAAAAAAACAAGTGTACTTAACAATACACAACAACACAAAATAACAGGTGCAAATTATTGAATGTGTTGGTGGCTTTGTATCACCTATAAGAAATCAATACAAACCACCTAGGTATTCTGGATACCCTAGGATCTTCCCAGGTGGCGCAGTGGTAAAGAGTCCGCCTGCCAGTGCAGGAGACGCAAGAGTCACTGGGTCTGGAAGACCCCCTGGAGGGGGGCATGGCAACCCACTCCAGTATTCTTGCCTGGAGAATCCATGGACAGAGGACCCTAGCTGGCTACAGTCCATGGGGTCACAAAGAGTTGAACATGATTGAGCACACAAACCTGAAAGGGTTTTCTGAGGCCTGGAAAATCACCTTCATGGAGGAAGATAAAGATACTTCTTTTGACCCAAGAAACGGAAGGAAAGGATAGGTCCAACAGAAAACCTACCTCTTAGATAAACATAAAGTGTAAGAAGTTGGGAAAGTAACAGAAATGTCCTTTTTGGAAACACCTTTTTGTCTTTGAACTTGTGTCGGCACGAAGCCCCTTACTCAGTGAGCTCAATAATATTTGTTGGGACAAATGAATGAAAGAAGGAAAAGATATCTAACTTCCCAGTACCCAGGAGATAGCTTCTCTTGCCTCACACAGGGCTTCCTTTACTTGCTGTCGTGCCATTCCCTGAGGACAACTAACACTGGGACAGGCCGTGCCTCATGACAAAATTCCTTGGACATACTTTCTTAGTGGAGATCCACACAGATCTGCGTATGCCTGGAGTACTGAGGTCAGAGAGAAAATGGATATAAAGGGCCCTTTCAAAACGAACATTTCCCCCATAGAGGAAGGGGGGTTCTCTCATCATGTTAGAAATCAAACCAACTTTATAATCTGGTTTCACATGTTTTTTCATAGAAGCGAAAGTAAAAAGCAAGTTGCTCAGTTGTGTCCGACTCTGGGACGCCATGGACTGTAGCCCATCAGGGCTCCTCTGTCCTTGGAATTCTCCAGCCAAGAATATTGGAGTGAGTTGCCATTTCCTTCTGCAAAACAAAAGCAAAATGAAGCCCGACTTGCTGCTGAGAAGTTCCTCTTGGGAATTCCCTGGTGCCCCAGTGGTTGAGACTGCGCTTCCAATGCAAGGGGCGGAGGTTCAATCCCTGGTCAGGGAACTAACATCCCACATGCCCCGATATGCGGCCGAAAAAGTATTTAAAAAAAAAAAGTTCCTTTTAACACCTAAACACTGTTAGGAAGTCTGGCTTAAGCTGAGAGGCCTGTTTTAACTCGCTTTTGCCAAACACTATTAAAAATTTCTCATTTAAAGCTGACACTGTATGAGTTTGTTGCCAGTGTATGAGTTCAAACACATCACTTATTTTCTGTCCCCCAGGATAGTAAATTGGTTTTAATTTGGCTCCAAGTGTTTACACTGCCATGTTCAGTGGCAGGTTTACAAGAGAGATCTAAGACCTGAATGAAACTAGAGCAATCTTGTAGAAAATAGAGCTTCATAGGTTGAGGATGGGCCCGAGAGCCTCTTTTCCTTTTTTTAAAATAAATGTCAAATTAATTGGTTTTGCCTTACCAATAAAATGCCTCAGTAGAATAAAATTTAAATTTGGAAATTATAGAGCTCAATATTGAATCCATCAATGATTCTTTAAAGAGAAATACACCATTTACCTAAAGCCACTTAAGATGTATTGAATTGTGTTGGTTGGGTTTTATTTTTCTAATTTTTTGACAATTTAAAGGGTAAATTTTGATCTGCAGTGCTGAATGGCCAATTTGGGCTTACTTAAGACTGAATGACAAAGTGATGTGACTTTGTTGGCAGGATATCTGCCAAATGGAGTATAGCGTCCAACAGGGTTTCTTGCAAAGGGCATTATTCTCTGATGCGGGAAGCAAGTGGACTCTGGACCATTAGAAACAGCTACATAAAAACTCCTACCTGTTTTGAAGCTGGCCTCCCAGTGATCAGCTGGGTGGGTGGTAGGGAAACAGATTTTTAACAACAGGTTGTCCTTCCGCATCATTGTATTTATTTTGAGAAGAAAGATGAAACAATTGTCTGTTAACATTCCCCTATCAGTCTTCTGCTTCAAGTTTCAGGATATGCAAGCATCACCATGAACCAAATGCTTTACAAGCTATCACATTTGTGAACTTAATGAAATGGTCATAATTTGTGTAAATATGTCTTTTAAGTGATGTTGGAGAGTTGTGATTCATAGTTCATATTTTCAAAATGCATTCCATTTCAAATAAAGTATCTACAGAGGTGACTGACCTATGGACTTTTTGAAGGCCTTGTTCACCTGTCACATACATTGCGTGTCCCTGTGGGAAGACGAATGTTCTTAAGGCCCTGGCCACTGTAAAGGACATGATGATTTGGGGGAGAAAAATACCTTTTTAAAAAATATTGTTATTGATTTATTTGACTGTGCCGGATCTTAGTTGTGGCACACTGGATCTTTAGTTGTGCCATACAAGATCTTAGTTGCAGCATATGGGATCTAGTTCCCTACTCAGGGATCCAACACCAGGCCCCTTGCATTGGGAATGTGGAGGTTTAGCCGCTGGACCACCAGGGAAGTCCCTGAAAAAGACCATTTTTTGAGGTTGGCTGGGCATTTTGAATATAGGATATAGATGTTCAGTCAGATTATTTGGTGAAATAATGTTTGCCTGTTGAGTGCTAATGGATACGAGTTCCAATTTTTCTATAGTGCCTGGAGGATAAGTAATGGTCCTTAGTGAGTTAGCTTGGAGGCGATTCCTTCTTAAGTCCCAGAGGAGTTTGAGTCCTCCTAGGCCCCTTGCCAAGGTGAAGCTTTGATTCTAAGAGAATCGTCTCTCAAAGTGGTATCTATAAAACTGGCTGTTTTGTGTTGAGGCAAGAGAAGAGAGTCGATTCTTGAAAATAGCATAACTTGGCCCACAATCTCCATTGGCATCCAAGTCTTTAAATTTTAAAAAACTTTAAGGTATGAAATTTGAAGGCATTCTTTCTATCTCTTAGCATAGTCTTACACTGAGAGCTTTATTGCTCTACTGTTCTTGTTTGGTTTGGTTTTCTTTTTTCTTTTGTTCTACTCAGCTGTGCAGAGGTTTTCTGGCCCTTTGGAAAGTCTGAGGTCTTCCACCAGTGCTCAGTAGATGATCTGTGTTAATCGTTCCACTTGTGGATGTACTTTTGATGTACATGTGGGAGGAGGTGAGCTCCACGTCCTACCTCTCCACCGTCTTGATTCCTCCTCTGTTTGGTTTTGTTTTTAAAGAAAAAATCTGAGAAGACAAATTACTGCCATTGCCAGGGAACATCAGGGGTACAATGTGAAATAAATGGATGAAGTAAGTGGTCAAGCAGGGTTGGTAAGAGCCAGGATTTGTGAGTACATGGGTTCAAGTCCCAGTTTTACCACTTTTAGGTCACGTAGATCTTGAGTTACTTAAACTCTTGGAAACTCAATTTCCTTCTCTGTAAAATGGAGTTAATAAAGGTCCCCACCCTCTGGTTATTGAGAAGATTTGTTATAATAAGTTAGCACACATAATAGTGCTTAGAACAGTACCTGGCATGGCTATGAAAGGATGCTCCCTGTGTTTTAGGGCAGATAAGCAGGTTTGGGGATCATTTATAACGATGTGAATATATAATACATGGTGTTTTAAAGCTATGAATTATATTTTCTGAGACCTCAGCACTTCTTTTAAATGGTAAGAACAGTTTGATGGCAACATCCTTGTTTTCAACTCTGAAAAAAGAAAAAAAAAAGCCATTATTTAAAGTACTATTATTGTCATTTGCTTATCACTTTCCAGTCTTGGTTTACATGCTTATGTATATTAAGTGAGTTACAATGAAACAATCAAAATACTCATGTATGTGTCTGAGCGGATGCTGTGGTGCTCCACTCAGATTCCCACGTGAGGACAGATATGGGACTGTTGGTGGCTCTCCCTCTGCCCAGTCCTGTTTCCCTTGGTCCTTCACAGGTGAGATTCCCAAGAACACTCCCCTGCTCCAAACCTCCTGTAGTCAAACATCAGAGTCTCAGAACCTGTTTCCCAAGGTCATCTTGTTTATGACTCTGTGTGTGTGTGTGTGTGTGTGTATGTGTGTGTGAATATATATACATTTCTACCACCACTTTTCTGTAGAAAGACTGGTTGTGTTGGAAGTGGGTCTATAGCATAATGATTAACCTTATGCTTTGGAATAGTTGCTCACAGCCTGCAGAGAATTTTCTTCCCCAGGAGGCTTTTGACAGTGGAGATGTTATTGGCTTTCACAGCTGCTGGTAGAGGTCAGATGTGCTACTGAATATCCTACAATGCACAGGACAGTCCTCCACAGCAAAAAATTATCCAGCCCCAAATGTCAGTAGTGCCAAGGTTGAGAAACCCTGCTTTAAGTCGAAAAGTCTTGATCTTATTAGCTGAATTCCCTTGGGCAAGTGATTTAATTTATTTTAGCCTCAGTTTTCATGTGTAAAATGCAGACAGTGATTGTACCTGTCTCATGGGCTTCCCTCATAGCTCAGCTGGTAAAGACTCCACCTGCAATGCAGGAGACCTGGGTTCGATCCCTGGGTTGGGGAGACCCCTGGAGAAAGGAATGGCTACCCACTCCAGTATTCTGGCCTGAAGAATTCCATGGACCGTATAGTCCTTTGGTTGTAAAGAGTTGGATGCAGCTGAGCAACTGTCACTTTCACTTCACATGGAGTTGTGAACCCAAATTAGGTGGCTCACATAAATGAGCTGTCACTCTTCCTGTCACAGCATAGGCTTTCAATACATGGGAGCCATCGGTATTATTATTTAAAGTGGTAATTTAAAATAATCAATTAATTAATTTGGCTGCACCAGGTCTTGGTTGAGGCCTGTAGGATCTTCCATGTTTGTTGCGACATGAGGGATATTTAGTGGTGGCTTGCAAACTCGCAGTTGGGATCTAGTTGCCAGCCCAGGGATCAAACCTGGCCCCCCTGCTTCAGGAGTTTGGAGTCCTGGCCACTGGACCATCGGGGAAGTCCCTAAACTGGTAATGTTAATGACAGCATAATATGCTGTTGAGTTGGTATATTATTTCATTCATTTGCCTGTTGTCATTTGGTGAGTTTTCACTTTTATGCTATTGTCAACACTCCTACAGTAAATATCTTCATGTGTATATCATATTGAAAACAACCTGGACTTGAGTCCTAGTTCTGACTCTAGTCCTTCGACATCAGTGCTTGCCTTCGTGCTCCGTCGCTCTGCCTGGGGCATCTACCGGAAGCCCTGGATGATTAGCTAGAGGCTGGAAATGAGAACTTGAAAAACGAGGGTGGGTATGCGGCATGCTCTCAAACCCCGCCAAAGTCATTTCTAACAGAGTGAGCAAACGCGCTCTACCGTCCTTCTTAAGGCCTAACGACATGTGCTTCCGAAGCAACTGATAAATGAGTGTTCAACTCTTGCACAGAACGAAACAGGAAATGACTCTTGAGAAGTTTCAAAGTTTTCATTATGTCACTGTCCTTCATCAGCTTTCTCCCAAAGTGGATAGTTCCTTCAGTTCAGTTATTTTGCCAGCATTTTGAACCTTGCTGTAACAAATTCTACTGGGTGGTGTGGCTTACTCAGTCAGGGCTGACTCATCACCACCAAAGAGCAGACTGGCTTTGTGAGTCATCACAGTCAGAGAGGCCAAGCTTGTACCAGTTTTACTTTCTAGTTTTTAGCTGTTGGAGAGATGTTCATTTTTAAAAGGCTTGGTTGCAATTTTTTAAGCACATACCTGCCTTAAACGATTCCTCCAAATAATTCCCAGTATATATACATTTGTGTGTGTGTATGTCTGAGTGAAGTGAAAGTCGCTCAGTCATGTCTGACTCTTTGTGACCCTGTGGACTGTATAGTCCATGGAATTCTCCAGGCCAGAATACTGGAGTGGGTAGCCTTTCCCTTCTCCAGGGGATCTTCCCAACCCAGGGACTGAACCCAGGTCTCCCGCATCCCAGGAAGATTCTTAACCAGCTGAGGCACCAGACAAGCCCAATATATATATATGTGTGTGTGTAAATGCACACATACACTTTTCTTGCTAGTAACTTCATGTTCTATGAAGGTGGGATGGTCAATTTTTTGTTGCAGAACTTGACATCTGAAGGATTTGACCCTGCACTTAGCAGGCTTCCTTGGAGTGTTGAGGGTTAGCCCAACCGTGTCTGAAGCCCTGTTACAAAGCGGTGGTGTGTAGTGGTGCCATATCCCCTTTGTGATTTCCTGTTGCTGTGTTTCAACACCATCACTGGAGGGAATGACTCTGGTCTCCGTGGAAGAAGAGAATGATTCAGTGAGTTACTGTTGTAAGTTTCTGATGGCAAAGAAGACTCTTAAGGTAGATAACTGTATGAGTTGTGTTTGCAGGTGTGAGAGTGAATCTAATCCTTGACACAATGCACTGGCTCAGTTTAGAATAATTATAATTGTTCCCAAAGGTTCTAATTAAAACCCCTGATGCCTGTAAAAAGTGCCACGTAGCTGCCACAAGACCTGAGCTGCGAGGCTCTCTCAGCAGCGTGTGGACCCTGGTCTCTATTCGCTTTCTATACAATGGTAGGCAACAATATGTTTTCTTTGCCTGTATAAATGATGAGTTGAGATCAGAGCTGAAAATAGAATTTTAGGAATTTAGATAATGTCTCATTCATCTCTTCCCTTTCTGCAGAGGAAAAGTGTCAGAGTAAGAGGGCCACTGATCTGCCACTGGTCACACGGTCAGTTAAAGTCAAAAACAGGATTAGAACTCAAATCCAGCTCCCTTGATTCTTAATTAACGCTCTTTCCACTGTGACATTACTTTGTAAGGCTTGGAAGATAACTTACATAAATTCAAGGTGTTGTCATTCTCGCAAATAATCACTTGAAATATTCAGACATCACATCCTTTCCCTCCGAAAACATAAATTTTTACTTAAATTATATGAACTGTCTTAAGGGCTTTATAGATATTGAAAATAAACTGTTTAATTCTACTGTTTTAAAAAGTGATTTGTGACTTAGTCTTTCCAAATAAAATCCACAGGGGTTAACAGAAACCTTAAGCAAGAAGAAAATTCACAAAAGAAAGCAGAGGTATATTCTGAAATGGACATTTTAAAAATACAGTTGTAGGATTATATTCTTTCTTCAAAAATTTATTGAAAATCACTTATTTAGGAATTGGGTTAAGAAGCTGCTTGGAGTTTATTTTATCATCTGACCCCTAAAATATTCATGGAATATTCCTGGTGTCACTAGTCTTCCCCGGCCCCATACCCCTCCCCAGATCTTCAAGTCATCTCTGGAGTTGAAAAGTTGATTTGAGTGTTTAGACAGTTATTCACTTGAGGAAATAGCTAACTGACTTTTCTAGCCTCTCTGTGTAGGTGTCAAGAGAAATATCCCCTAGAAAAAGTTGGTGGAGGGTAGTAGATTCATAGGCACCCACAAAACACTAATAGGTGCGGTGGTGAAACTTGTTGCTGCCCTTACAAGGAACTATGTGAATATGATCATAAATAACAGTTTATGACCCACCTAGGACACAAAATACCCCAAACTAGACAAATTGGAGAAGATTTCAGAATTTGTAACTTTTAATGAGATGAAAGGGGAGAAAAAAGGAGAGGGATCCCTAAGTGAACGTTCTCCACCATCCAGTAAACAGGTTTTTAATTCACAACTGTGTATGCACCACAGGTGATGCTATTACTTCCTCTTACATAAAATGATCTTTTACCAGACTTCATTCATGGCACTTGGCTCCCTCCTGGAGTCACAGCATTTGTCACAAGGCAGCGGGTTGCCTGCTTGTTCTTATGCAAGTGATGACTGGGAGGGCTTGATAGGGGGTGATGCTGACAGCCCCTCTTGGACAGCAGATTGTCAGCATTCCTGACCCGGGCACTCCAAGAGCCTGGGAAAACACTTTGATTTCAATGTGGCTTTAAAAAACAATATCCAGTTGAACCAAATGACTGTGTCAGATAGGTCCACAGAGCAGCTTTTGTGGAATTAGCTAACTCTTGAAGCCCCTAAACAAATTCATAATGATGGTAGTGTCATAAAAAGGGCACTCTTATTTATATGCATTTAACTTGACACAGAAAATCAAAACTCGACTCAGCCATAAAAAGAATGAAATTCTGCCACTTGTAAAATGTGGATGGACCTAGAGGATATTAAGCTTAGTGAAATAAGCCAGACAGAAAAAATAACAATATGTTATCATTATGTGGAACCTAAAATTAAAAGAAAGGAATGTATATAACAAAAAGAAATAGACTCACAGATATACAGAGCGAGCTAGTGGTTGCCAGTAGGGAGAGGAAATGGTGGAGGTACAAGATAAGGGTATGGTTTTAAGAGGTATTAATACAAACTTCTGTGTATAAAATAAATAAGCAATATGGATATACAGTATAGAACAGGGAAATATAGTGATTATTTTAATAACCAAATGGATTATAATCTATAAAACTATTGAATCATTATGTTGTACACCTCAATCTGATACAAAATTATGAATCAGTTATACTTAAAAAAAAAGAAAATTGAAACTCTTCAAACTTACTGCATAGAGATTGACATATAGAATAGGGATTAGACACAAACAGTGTTTGTGCATTTGATACACAGAAAGAATCAGGTCTGAAATGGGGAGTGTGAGTTGTCAGAGTGGGCAAGAGGATTCTACCTTCCTGATGGGCAAGGCTGGGGGTTCCAGGCAGGCAGGTCTGGGAAGGGAAGAGATCTTGCAAGAAAATGGAGGGAAATGGAATGTGTTCTTCTGAAAAATGTCTTTAATTCTTGCTTCCCCAAGTACCAATCAAAGTTTCCCTTTTTCTCAGGATGTAAAGTTCCTATGGACCTTGAGGTTTTGGGTTGTTTTTCACAAGTAATTAAGAGCACTACTTTTTTAAAAATGGGGAGAGTGAAGAATTCAGCTTTCTTCTCTCTTTTGAAGACTTTGTTTCTCCTGTGAGTCTCTAAAAAAGGAAATTAGCACAGAATAAAGTGAAACTCATGTGGGTTTTCTGTAGGCTCAAATCTCTTAAACATTTTTCTGTAATTTGAGTTTGAAAAGCTGACATTCATTATTATATTTCTTCCTGGATCCTAACTCTACAATAAGGAGTGTAGGGTATAAAGAAATCCTACCTCTCCCTCAGGAATGATATTAGCAATTAATTTAGGCAAGGTGCATGAAGTGCTTAGCCTAGTGCCAAGTCCATAGTAACTGCTCCATTGAGGATGGCTACAACACTAACAGTGAGGCAGAGGCGTGATGGGGTGTGGAAGACAGTGTTTGGCTCCAGAGGCTGGGCTTGACATACTTATTTTTTTGGTACTTTTTTTTTAAAAAGATAATGTCTTATTAATAATACACTTTAACAAAACTGATTGCTAATCAAGTATAAATAAAGCAATATATACTTTAAAACGAGAATTAAAAAATACACCTATGTAAAAATCAGAACTGTTTCTTCAGATTTTGTCAGTTATTAATAAGCCTGATTCCACTCAGCAGATCCAACCGAAAAAAACCTTAAAACTACTTTTTCTATAAGTAGAAGATGCTTTAAACAATATTATGTGCATGCACAGTGGCAAGCCTATAGGGATACAAGCAAGAGTAAACTGTAAGGTCTCCAAGAATGTACATTTGAAGAAAGGGGGAAGATGAGACATAATCCTATCGGTGGTGCAGTACTCATCTGAAGTACTTCATAAAGTGTTAGTAATAGTTCAGTTCGGTTCTGTTGCTTGGTCATGTCCAACTCTTTGCAACCCCATGGACTGCAGCACGCCAGGCTTCCGTGTCCATCACCAGCTCCCAGAGCTTGCTCAAATCCATGTCCATCGAGTCGGTGATGCCATCCAACCATCTCATCCTCTGTCGTCCCCTTCTCCTCCCGCTTTCAATCTTTCCCAGCATCAGGGTCTTTTCCAATGAGTCAGTTCTTCACATCAGGTGGCCAAAGTATTGGAGCTTCAGCTTCAGCATCAGTCCTTCCAATGAATATTCAGGACTGATTTCCTTTAGGTTGGAGTGGTTGGATCTCCTTGCTGTCCAAGGGACTCTCAAGAGTCTTCTCCAGCACCACAGTTCAAAAGCATCAATTCTGCGGTGCTCAGCTTTCTTTATGGTCCAACTCTCACATCCATACATGACTACTGGAAAAACCATAGCTTTGACTAGACAGACCTTTGTCGGCAAAGTAATGTCTCTGCTTTTTAATATGCTGTCTAGGTTTGTCATAGCTTTTCTTCCAAAGAGCAAGCATCTTTTCATTTCATGGCTGCAGTCACCATCTGCAGTGATTTTGGAGGTCAAGAAAATAAAGTCTGTCACGGTTTCTAATGTTTCCTCATCTATTTTTCATGAAGTGATGGTTTCCATTGTTTCACCATCTGTTTGCCATGAAGTGATGGGACCAGATGCCATGATCTTAGTGTTTTGAATGTTGAGTTTTCAGCTGGCTTTTTCACTCTCCTCTTTCACTTTCATCAAGAGGCTCTTTAGTTCTTCTTCACTTTCTGCCATAAGGGTGGTGTCATCTGCATACTTAAGGTTATTGATATTTCTCCTGACAATCTTGATTCCAGCTTGTGCTTCATCCAGCCCAGCATTTCGCATGATGTACTCTGCATATAAGTTAAATAAACAGGGTAACAATATACAGCCTTGACGGACTCCTTTCCCAATTTGGAGCCAGTCTGTTGTTCCATGTCTGGCTCTAACAGTTGCTTCGTAAACTGCATACAGGTTTCTCAGGAGGCAGGTAAGGTGGTCTGGTGTTCCCATCTCTTTACTAGTAATAGCAGTAGCAATGACTAACATTTATTGGGTATCTACTAAGGTTGCGCAGTGGTGAAGAATCCACCTGCCAGTACAGAAGATGAAGGAGACCTGGGTTTGATCCGTGGGTGGAAAAATCCCCCAGAGGAGGACATGGCAACCCACTCCAGTATTCTTGCCTGGAGAATCCCATGGACAGAGGAGCCTGGCGGGCTATAGTCCATGGGGTCACAAAGAGTCAGACATGACTGAGCCGCTAAGACACGCTAGTTCTCAGAGGAATCTGGAGCACTAAAACTAGAGCCTCTTCCATTAGTGGTCCTTCTCCAGCAGCCATCTGTAGATTCCCTGACAAATACAAATCAGAGAAATAGAAGAAGAACTGAATGCTTCTTATTCATGCACAACAGGAGGAGCACTTTAGTGTTTATTCTACTCTGAAAGCTTCTTTTATTCTTTGGGGAGTTCCTTCAAGGTTCAGCAAAGAGTAGTAGAAAGAATTCTGGATTCTTGACTTGCTGCTAATAAGCTCTGAGAGCCTAAGAAGATGATTTTGCCTCTTTGGACTTCAGTATTTTTTTTTAAATGTTTTTTTATTGAAGTATAGTTGACATACAATGTTGAAAGAAAATATATTTCTTTTTCATATTCTTTTTCATTATGATTTATTACAGGATATTAAATATAGTTCCCTATGCTCTACAGTAGGACCTTGTTGTTTATTTTATATATAGTAAGAACTTTAATTTCCTCATCTTTCAAGTAAAGATGTCTTCAATAGCTTGCTTTTTAACTATAATTTTTTACAATCCTTAGATATTTTTTTCCTTAGTTGCCTTTGGAAAAGAGTACAGACTTTGCATGTGGAGGATGTGTTTGACTCTCAGTCCCTCATAAGCTGTGTGACTTTACACAAGTCACCTAAGATTTTTGAACTTCAGCTTCCTCACCTTTCATACGGGCATAATGGAACCAGTCCCATAGAACTATTGTGAGGATTGTAATAAATAATCTAGGTGAAAGCACTTTGCAGATGATCACTAAATATGATCAAGAGATATGTCGTTAACCCATCCTAGGTCTTCCTTTTTAGTTCTTAATGTTGAATATCTATTTTATACCAAAATAAGGAAAAGGGAGAGAGAGACCAAGTTTGTACATTTCCTGCAATGAGAGAGCAAGGGGTTTACAGTTTATATCCAGAAATCAAAATATGATCTCTTCAGTTCATCTAACGAGTTTAGATACAACACCAAAGACCTCTTTCCCCACTGAGAAACCTGTGTCTATTCAGGCAAAACATCTAGGAAGAGTTTGTCTCCACCGTCTGCTAAAGAGTATCCCTGTCTCGTGACCTCCTCATTTTGGTCCACTGGAGCCATAGTCAGCAAAAATCTCTAACTCACAAAACCATCTGTTTTTATTCTGTGTTTTACTCCTCTCCTTCATTTAGGTAAAAGAAGATAACTACAATAAGGCACGCTAATCTGTGGGGTTTTGACAGTTCAATACACCTTCAACTCAACCTCCTATCCAATGAATATCCAATGGCACAATGAGATCTACTCATCAGTGTGATGACAGATGCTAAATGATCCAACTACTTGATTATTTGCTAAGGTTGGAATGTATTCTTACATGATCTAGAATTCTGTTCCATGGCTTGAAATGAAAATGTGTGCTTCTTCGTCTTCTTTTTTTAATAGTTATTTGGCTCCTTTGGGTCTTAGTTGAGGCCTGGAGGAATGTTTACCTGCAGCACATGAACTCTTAGTTGCAGCATGTGGGATCTAGTTCTCTGACCAGGAATTGAACCCGGGTCCCCTGCATTGGGAGTGTGGAGTCTTAGCCACTGGACTACCAGTTCAGTTCAGTTCACTTCAGTTCAGTCACTCAGTCGTGTCCGACTCTTTGCGACCCCGTGAAGTGCAGCACGCCAGGCCTCCCTGTCCATCACCAACTCCCAGAGTTTACCCAAACCCATGTCCATCGAGTCAGTGATGCCATCCAACCATCTCATTCTCTGTCGTCCCCTTCTCCTCCTGCCTCCAATCCTACCCAGCATTAGGATCTTTTCCAATGAGTCAACTCTTCGCATGAGGTGGCCAAAGTATTGGAGTTTCAGCTTCAACATTAGTCCTTCCAATGAACACCCAGGATTGATCTCCTTTAGGATGGACTGATTGGATCTCCTTGCAGTCCAAGGGACTCTCAAGAGACTTCTCCAACACCTCAGTTCAAAAGCATCAATTCTGCGGCGCTCAGCTTTCTTCACCGTCCAACTCTCACATCCATACATGACCCCTGGAAAAACCATAGCCTTGACTAGACGGACTTTTGTTGGCAAAGTAATGTCTCTGCTTTTAAATATGCTATCTAGGTTGGCCATAACCTTCCTTCCAAGGAGTAAGCGTCTTTTAATTTCATGGCTGCAATCACCATCAGCAGTGATTTTGGAGCCCAAAAAAATAAAGTCTGACACTGTTTCTACCGTTTCCCCATCTATTTCCCATGAAGTGATGGGACCGGATGCCATGATCTTAGTTTTCTGAACATTGAGCTTTAAGCCAACTTTTTCACTTTCCTCTTTCACTTTCATCAAGAGGCTCTTTAGTTCTTCTTCACTTTCTGCCATAAGGGTGGTGTCATCTGCATATCTGAGGTTATTGATATTTCTCCCGGCAATCTCGATTCCAACTTGTGTTTCTTCCAGCCCAGCATCTCTCATGATGTATTCTGCATATAAGTTAAATAAGCAGGGTGACAATATACAGCCTTGACATACTCCTTTTCCTATTTGGAACCAGTCTGTTGTTCCATGTCCAGTTCTAACTGTTGTTTCCTGACCTGCATACAGGTTTCTCAAGAGACAGGTCAGATGGTCTGGTATTCCCATCTCTTTCAGAATTTTCCACAGTTTATTGTGATCCACACAGTCAAAGGCTTTGGCATAGTCAATAAAGCAGAAATAAATGTTTTTCTGGAATTTTCTTGCTTTTTCGATGATCCAGCGGATATTGGCGATTTGATCTCTGGTTCCTCTGCCTTTTCTAAAACCAGCTTGAACATCTGAAGTTCACGGTTCACGTATTGCTGAAGCCTGGCTTGGAGAATTTTGAGCATTACTTTACTAGCATGTGAGATGAGTGCAATTGTGCGGTAGTTTGAACATTCTTTGGCATTGCCTTTCTTTGGAATTGGAACGAAAACTGACCTTTTCCAGTCCTGTGGCCACTGTTGTGTTTTCCAAATTTGCTGGCATATTGAGTGCAGCACTTTCACAGCATCATCTTTCAGGATTTGAAATAGCTCAACTGGAATTCCATCACCTCCACTAGCTTTGTTCGTAGTGATGCTTTCTAAGGCCCACTTGACTTCACATTCCAGGATGTCTGGCTCTAGGTGAGTGATCACACCATCGTGATTATCTGGGTCATGAAGATCTTTTTTGTACGGTTCTTCTGTGTATTCTTGCCACCTCTTCTTAATATCTTTGGCTTCTGTTAGGTCCATACAATTTCTGTCCTTTATCGAGCCTATCTTTGCATGAAATGTTCCTTTGGTATCTCTAATTTTCTTGAAGAGATCTCTAGTCTTTCCCAATCTGTTGTTTTCCTCTATTTCTTTGCATTGATTGCTGAGGAACGCTTTCTTATCTCTCCTTGCTATTCTTTGGAACTCTGCATTCAGATGGGAATATCTTTCCTTTTCTCCTTTGCTTTTCACTTTTCTTCTCTTCCCAGCTATCTGTAAGGCCTCCTCAGACAGCCATTTTGCTTTTTTGCATTTCTTTTCCATCTGGATGGTCTTGATCCCTGTCTCCTGTACAATGTCATGAACCTCTGTCCATAGTTCATCAGGCACTCTGTCTATCAGATCTAGTCCCTTAAATCTATTTGTCATTTCTACTGTATACTCATAAGGGATTTGATCTAGGTCATACCTGAATGGACTAGTGGTTTTCCCTACTTTCTTCAATTTAAGTCTGAATTTGGCAATAAGCGGTTCATGATCTGAGCCACAGTCTGCTCCCGGTCTTGTTTTTGTTGACTGTATAGAGCTTCTCCATCTTTGGCTGCAAAGAATATAATCAATCTGATTTCGGTGTTGACCATCTGGTGATGTCCATGTGTAGAGTCTTCTCTTGTGTTGTTGGAAGAGGGTGTTTCCTATGACCAGTGTGTTCTCTTGGCAAAACTCTATTAGCCTTTGCCCTGCTTCATTCTGTATTTCAAGGCCAAATTTTCCTGTTACGCCAGGTGTTTCTTGACTTCCTACTTTTGCATTCCAGTCCCCTATAATGAAAAAGACATCTTTTTGGGGTGTTAGTTCTAGAAGGTCTTGTAGGTCTTCATAGAGCCATTCAACTTCAGCTTCTTCGGCGTTACTGGTCAGGGCATAGACTTGGATTACTGTGATATTGAATGGTTTGCCTTGGAAATGAACAGAGATCATTCTATTGTTTTTGAGATTGCATCCAAGTACTGCATTTCGGACTCTTTTGTTGACCATGATGGCTACTCCATTTCTTCTAAGGGATTCTTATCCACAGTAGTAGATATAATGGTCATCTGAGTTAAATTCACCCATTCCAGTCCATCTTAGTTCGCTGATTCCTAGAATGTCGACATTCACTTTTGCCATCTCCTGTTTGACCACTTCCAATTTGCCATGATTCATGGACCTAACATTCCAGGTTCCTATGCAATATTGCTCTTTACAGCATCAGGCCTTACTTCTATCACCAGTCACATCCACAGCTGGGTATTGTTTTTGCTTTGGCTCCATCCCATCATTCTTTCTGGAGTTATTTCTCCACTCATCTCCAGTAGCATATTGGGCACTTACTGACCTGCGGAGTTCATCTTTCAGTGTCCTATCTTTTTGACTTTTCATACTGTTCATGGGGTTCTCAAGGCAAGAATACTGAAGTGGTTTGCCATGTCCTTCTCCAGTCGACACATTCTGTCAGACCTCTCCACCATGACCCATCTGTCTTGGGTGGCCCCACACGGCGCTACCAGGGAAGTCCTCAAAAATGGGTGTTTCTGAAAGACTTAATGTAAGCAGAAAATGTATTTAAGCTGAATCCTCTATTACCTTGAACACACTTGTGAGCTGTGTTTTACTTCAATAATGTAACCAAGGAGAATAAAGATGAAGGAAATAATACAGACTAAACACTAATATTTGCTATTTTCTGAGCATTTACTTCATGACAGGTTCTTTACCATAGCAGTGCTATGAGGTGTGGATATTGTTATGGCCCTTTTACTGATAAGAAAACAGTAGCTGCTTGGGACTTCCCTGATGTATAGTGAAAAAGAATTTGCCTGCCAGTGCAGGGGATAGGGGTTCGATGCCTCGTCTGGAAAGATCCCACGTGTCACAAAGCAATTAGGCCTGCAAGCTTCAAGCACTGAAGCCTGCGCGCCACACCGGAGAGTCGCCCTTTCTCACCGCAGCTAGAGAGAGCCTGTGCGTGGCAATGGAGACCCTGTGCAACCAAAAATGTTGAAAAATAAAAATAATAGTTAATTAATGAAAAAAAAAAAAAAGAAAACAGTAACTTCCAGAAGTCAAATAAGTCCCCCAGGTCAGCAGACAATGATGCAGAGCTGGCAGACTCCAGAGGCCCTGCACCTTCCACAGCTTACAGCTCTTCAGAGCAAGAGGAATGAGGCAGGCTGAGCACGGCAGGGTGGACTCTCTCGGGCAGAGCAGGGCCTGGCGGAGGACGGCTGTGTGGCCACTGTGACTTTCCGGAGATTGCCATGTCATAGGACATCCCACAGTGTCCAGAGTCTCTCCCCAGACCACCCTGCAAAGCAGTCTGTGTGCCTTGAAGGCATCATTTTATTTAAGGAATGATGAGGTTGTGGATCAGGGGGAAAGAACGTAAGGACTAGTTTCACTGAGCATTTACTCAAGAAAAACACATGTCTTTATAAGGCATGGAATGGATGACTTGCTTTCCAACTGCAATGGCAAGGATCACTTCCTGGGGAATTAATGAGAACATCTTGTCCACCCAGAGACCCCCCACCTTGCTGAGGCTCAACCTTGGGTCTTACCCGAGGAAAGCACATGAATCATGGTGAATGGGAAGCCTGATGTCCAGCTAGTGTGGTGAGGATACTGGCAGGGAGCCCAAGCAGAAAGGAGCTCAGAGGCAGGGGGACAGACACTCAAGAGCTGGTCTACTCACCCCTCAGCCTTCACCTAGTTCTCACCATCCCTTGATTTTTGTTGTTGCTATTGTTCAGCAGGTTAGTCGTGTTTGATTCTTTGTGACCCCACGGACTGCAGCACGCAACGCTTCCTTGTCCTTTACTATCATCTGGTGTTGACTCAAACTCATGTCCTTTGAATTGATGATGCCATCTAACCATCTCATCCTCTGTTGTCCCCTTCTCCTCCTGCCTTCACATCAGGGTCTTTTCCAGAGAGTCAGCTCTTTGCATCAGGTGGCAAAAGTATTAGAGTTTTTTTTTTTTTTATATGTTATTTATCAGAGACTCCTCAGGCCCTGGGCTTCCCAGGTGGCGCTAGTGGTATAGAACCTGCCTGCCAATACAAGAGATATAAGAGACTTGGGTTCGATCCCTGGGTCAGAGATGATCCCCTGGAGGAAAGCATGGCAACCCACTCCAGTATTCTCGCCTGGAGAATCCCCATGGACAGAGGAGCCTGGTGGGCTACGGTCCCTAGGTTCACAAAGAGTTGGACACAACTGAAGCAAATTAGCATGCACGTACGCCTCTGGCACTCTTGCTTCTTCCTAGGAAAACAGGCATGTTGAGGGTCTTTGTGGTGTCACAGAAGCGATGCTGTCCTGCAGCCCCTCCTTCACTGACTGCCTCCCACCCACAGGCTGGTGCTGCGGCTGCGGTGACATCATTATGAGACCTCTGAGGTCGGTTTCCTCCAGCTCCTTCCTGCCCGGGTCCAGGCGCAATCCTCAGGGCCCCAGGAGTGAAGGCAGAGCTGCCCCCTGCAGCAGAGCACACTGAAGCTCGGTGTGGGGGCCCAGACCTGTCTCCTTCTGGTTTGGGTCTCACTTGCCTGTCGGGACTCTGCAGAGCCTGGGCTCAGAGCTGCCGCTCAGTCTGCAGGCGGACGGCGGAAGAAAGCTTTGGGATCCAGGTTGCTCTTCAGGTGTGAGAGCCACCTGCTTGTCCTAAAGGATCCCTCCTATCTCCCGTTGGTAGGAGGTAGGAGATGTGGAAGACATTTTCCCAGGAGGATGAGTTTTCTAAGGAATGTAGAAGTTGTAGAAAGGGCAGAGACATGAAAAGCAAGACAGACTTTGCTGGGAAGGAGAAAGGGGGAAGATTTTGAGTGCAGGTGCAAACCTCAGCTGTCACCAAGAGAGGATTAAGGGCGAACAGCTGAGAAGAAAAACAAGGAAACATTCACATTTTTACTTGCTTCTATCCATGGCTTCTAGGGTAGATGGTGGTGTGACCCAACAGAGAGCATCTTTATAAGAGTTGTGTTTCTGTAGTCCCCACTGCCCCACATCTTGGTCCGACTCGACCTCACCTCTCCAAGGCCCTCGCCCTTGACATCTGGACAGTCCCCATGCTGTGTGGACGAGGATGTTCATCTCTGACTCTTGCCCACAGCCGGTGCCTCCCCCGGCCCGCCCCACACCATCAGCTCTCAGTGCACGTCTGACCACTTACCTGAGGTGCTCAGGGCACTTTCCAGAAGAAGGCTTATCTCATGGAATGCCTGGGACTTGAGAGGGTTGGGTTTCCAGGAGCGGAGCAGCTCTGGTTTCCTTGGAAGCCAGCGTGAACTGCCTGCCAGAGTGTGTGATAGCGCCCCTGGAGCAAAGAAAGAGGCTGGGGATGGAAACAAGTTTTATTGGACAATCAGAGTCACAAAATGGCTGAGACAAGACTGAGTCCTGGTGGGCAAATGCAGTTGGGAGTCAGCACAGGTGGCAGGAAGGCAAGAAGAGCTGATCTGGTCCTCACGAGTGGCATGGTACCGATGAGAAACCCGTGTCCCTAGATCCTCCTGACCATGGAGATAACTTCAGCTTGGGCAACAGTGGTGTTTGGTTTGGCCCCCCACCCACTCACCTTTGTCTCCTCATCTTCTTTCCTAGAAGGTCTAGCTGCATTGTTAGAGGCTTAGTGTTGAATCTCAGTCAAAGCCATTATCAGCATGACTCTGCCATAGCCATCTCAGTTTCCCTCCAGTGACCACCAGGGTCTTTGGAGATCCCCAGAGCTGAGTCATTCACTGAGGACCTTAGAAAGGCTTCCTTGGGTTGGGCCTGACGTCACTGGACAGTGTGTATGATAGCCAGGTCTCCACACAGGACCTTCCCCGACTGCCCTCCCCCTAGACTATCAGTTCATCTTCCTTCTTACTGCTGCCTCTGCTCTTCCAGGAAATCAGAGCAGCCTTTGGCCCCATTTGGCTCAGAAGGGTTAGTCCCTGTCTCCCAGGTGTGTGACTGTCAAGGCCAAAGTCCCTCTGCTGATTTCATCTTAGGGGGGTGGTTAGAGTTTCTTCTCACAGATAGCTGAACCCTGGTTGCCTGTCCCATTTCTCAGAGTTTCCAAAATAAGCATACAGATCAATACCTTCCAGTGACATATAATTTTAAAAGTAAGCAGCAAAAGACTTCTCTATGGGTGAGATGTAGAGACCAGGCCATACTTGTGTTTTTAAGCAGAAACATTTCAGTGAAGTCTCTCTGGGCCCTGAGCTATTTTTGAGGTTGAGTGCTGGGAATCCTTTTGAGCAACACAAGGCAGAGTCCCTCTGGGCACATTGGACCACCCCCAGAGTTACAGGGTAGATTGCAGAGACATTCCAGAGAGAGGCTGGGAAAAACCAGACAGGAAGTATTCCCAGAACACTCAACTCCCAAAGTCCCTGCTGGCTAATGATTAGGGCATAACTATAAACAAAGCAGAAGAGCTTCAAAGAATAGCATTCTACCGATGGCAAACAGAAAAATGCCCTCCTGGCTCTGGTCAGCTCATAGCACCCCTTATGCCAGGGCATTCCAAGTTGAACCAAGCAAATGCATGCTCTCTGTTGCCCAGGGCCACATCTAAACACGACCTCTAGCCTCCACAACACCCTTCCCTAGCATGTTCTATTTCTCCACCAGATTTCCCTGAGGTTGGCAAGAAGAGAGATGGCAGGGACGTGAGAAAAGGGAATGTAGGCTAAGGTGCCAGGGTTACTGGATCCCCTCCGAATACCATGCAGGGCAGATTTCTCGTGGCCATGATCTGGTCTCACAGATCAAGGCATGCGTGGGCTTTGGAATTAGATAATCCTAGAGTCAATACTCAGCTCTACCACTCAGTAGACTGGATAATTTATTGCAACTCTTTTCTCATCTGTAAAATGGGAGTGATAATTCCTAACTCATAGATAGGCTTTATTTTGAGATTATAAATATATATAAATGAATATATTTTGGTGTCTGGCACATAGGAGATAGATACTACTATTATTATTACCACTTCTAATACTTCTGCAAGTATTGTAAAATAGCACCTGGTTAGTGAGTGCTTACCATATGCTGGGTATTGGGTTAAACACTGTGAATACATATATTTTGGGGATGTTAAACTTTTAAACAAGCCCGATAATTCTTAATACAGTAGAGTGCTGCTGTATATCAATTCAGTTAAATAAGAATACCACTAGGGAAGGGATGTTTGTATAGATTGACGTTTCTGTTTGCATTTGCTTACCTGAAATTAACTCAACATTTCACAAGCTACATGTACTTGAGCCAAGAAACAATATTGTATTTTGGCAGGTGTTAATCTTAACTGTTTTAAACTTCTATATGGATATAAGAATTAAGACAGTTGGCTCTATGGACTAGATTAAAAACCTAGGGATTAAAA
This sequence comes from Giraffa tippelskirchi, assembly GCF_054371585.1. NCBI lineage: Eukaryota > Metazoa > Chordata > Mammalia > Artiodactyla > Giraffidae > Giraffa > Giraffa tippelskirchi. Next base: position 108,194,685 of record NC_137278.1, on the reverse strand, counting down.
GATTAAAACAAAACAGAGTAGAATAAACACTACTTTAAGTAAACAGTCAAGTAATTGAAACCCGCATATTAGGTATCAGCTGTTTAAATTATTTTACTATCTGATGTAATCTTTCTCAACTCTGCTTCTAAGATGGCATCATACATGAACCAAAATTCCTGGGCTCTTTAATAAGCAGAAAGGAAACATTTCCTGCTCTAGGCCATATTGATAAGGAAGCTCAAAGCATTAGCTTTTTAAATGATTCATTTATATGAAAATCTTATTTATTTGGCTGTGCCAGGCCTTGGTTGTGGTACGAGGGATGTTTGGCATGTGAACTCAGTTGTGGATGGTGGTGTCTAGTTCCCTGACCAGAGATCGAAACCAGGTCCCCTGCATTGGGAGGGTGGGGTCTTAACCACTGGGCCACCAGGGAGGCCCCCAAAAGCATTAGCTGTTACTACATTGTGCGCCACCTTGTTGGGGAATCTATAGCTTTGATGACTCTCATCCTGAGTGCCTCATCTAACTGAGAAGTGGGAGAGTGCCCAGTGGAATAAAAAGCTCTCAGTGGGGTGTCAGCAGCCAGCCTGGAGGGGGATGTCTGTGCGGGATAAACACCACAGCTCTGGGCCTGCTTCCTGTAGGGTGTCTGGTAAAGACGATCTGCCCCGTGCTTCCCCTGATAGAAAAATTTGCCTTTGTTTTTAAATCATTCTATTGGGCTATCAGGTTGAGGTGATCCACTTTTCTTGGGATATAGACAGGATTTAAGGCATTCTACTTTGCCGTCTAATTACTGGATGAGGGCTACGAACAGTGGGGTGGAAAACGTGAAGGAGATATTTGTTAATCTGTTCCTGGTACCAGATACTCTGGTGAGAGGCTTCCTGCGTTTTCCGTCTTTCAGTTCTCACAGTCAATCTGTAAATTAGTTATTATTAACTACTGCCCAAAGCACAGTGGTGCAGTTAGGATTCAAACCACAGTTTTTCCCGCATTCGCCCTGCTACCCTAGATGATTGGCGTATTGGAATAACTGGTATATTGATGTGTGCTCATTTGCTCAGTTGTGTTTGACTGTTTGTGACCCAGTGGATTGTAGCCCGCTCCTCTGTCCATAGGAGTTTTTAGGCAAGAATACTGATATAGGTTTCCATTTCCTCCTCCAGGGGACTTTCCTGACCCAGGAATCGAACCTGCGTCTCCTGAACAGGAGCATTCTTTACCTGTGAGACATCAGGGAAGCCTGATAAACTAGTTGTAAGAACATTTAGTTTATTGTAATCGGATTTTAGTCTCAGCTTCCCTGTTGTGTGATTAGGGGCAATTCTGTGCCTCTAAGATTCATTTTCCTCATCTGTGTGTGTGTGGTCAGTCATGTCCGATTCTTTGCGACCCCATGAACCATATCCCACCAGACTCCTCTGTCCATGGATTTTCTACTTCAGGGGATCTTCCCCATCCAGGATCAAATCTGAGTCTCCTATGTCTCCTGCATTGGCAGGCAGATTCTTTACCACTGCGCCACCTGGGAAGTCCCCTCCCTATCTATAAAAGGGGATAATAAAAAAAATAATATTATCTCAAAGAGTTGTTGAGAGAATTAAGAAAGGAAGTGTACATAAAACCTAGCATCTGGTAATGGCTTGAAGCATACTGTCTGTTGCTCCTGCTATTGTTATTTATGTGGGAAATCATTGTTAGTTTGATTGTGAAGGCTACCACAGTACCTCTGTTAATTACACAGTGGTTTTTCACAACACATTGTTAGAGACTCCCTTAGCAGAGGTGAAGGTAAGAGAGAAGGTAGCAGTATTTAATTTAGGATGACAGAAGTAAGAGCTAGCCAGACTTTCAGTCCTAACTGGAGGGAATTTAAGTGCAGTAAAAACAAAATCTCTTCCGGTGAGTCTTGAGTTTGGAGCTGACTTCAGGCTCAGGGAGACACAGGATGAAGAGTTCCCCTGTCCCCATTAGGAAGGGGAGAAGATGGGAGGATTCCTAATCTGGCTCCTGCTGAAAGAGTTTAGTGACAAGGACTAGCGGCTCCTGTCACCACTTACCCCAAGCAGTGGTCTCTTGTCACTATTCCCAAGCCAGGCCTTAGGAAACCGTGGTTGCGGGTGATGGTGGTGTGTATATGTGTGCATGTGTGTGGTTGAGAGTACTTGAGGGTCAGACAACCGCCATTGTGTGGTTTTAGTCTCTCATGTCTTTCCCCTTTCATTTATTCATTTTTCATATTCATTCAATACACGTTGTTAGTTGCTATGCTGTGCCTGACTCTTTGCGACCCCATGGATTATAACCTGCCAGGCTCCTCTGTCCATGGGATGCTCCAGGCAAGAATGCTGGAGTGGGTAGTCATTCCCTTCTCCAGGGGATCTTCCTGACCCAGGGGTTGAACCTGGGTCTTCTGCGTTACAGGCAGATTCTTTACTATCTGAGCCACCAAGGAAGCCCATTGAGTACATATTAATCAATATTTCTTTGTTTTATTTATTCAACAAACATTTATTGAATGTTTCCTACTGACTAGGAGCTCTGATGAGGTCTGTGCTAAAAACCTGAGTGAATAAAAACTGAATGAACTCGCTGACAAATAAGCAAATACATGTCACTTGAAGGGTCTGATATAGGCTCTTGAGGTAGTTAGCTCTCTACCTGTCAGAAGGTGGCATGGAATTCAGTTTATAGCAAACCATGGATTTCCCCCGCCCCCCCCGCCAAATTAGAATTAGATAAACACCTTATAAAATACAAATGCTGAAGTGATGGGTTGAAATGCATTCAGGTTAGTGTGTACTCAATCAGTGTGGCTGAAACTGAAATATAAGATACAGGGTGAGGAAAGAGATGGAGAGTGCTGACTGAAGGGGAGGAGGAGACACTGCAGAGAAGAGGCCTGAGTAGAAGGCAGGTCTCCTGCTGGTGTCTCAGCGCCTCTGTCCGCCTTCAGAAGGGTGGCCCTCAGGGGACTTTCTTATCCTGTCTGGCTGCAACATCCTTTTCTGTTGCTGGCACCAGTTTCCATTCAAATTAAAAAAAAGAAAACAAACGTGCAATTTACTCTGAGTAGCTTCTAAAGGATTTGTTAATCAACCTGTCCCTCTATTAATCCTCTATTAATTAATTAATTATCCTCTATTAATCCAGTGCCTGAGGAGGCCCTAAGTTTCAATCACAGCCGTTCTCATAGAAGAAAGCTAAAAGAAGTCTAGAATCCCTTCAGGAAATGTAACATGTATGGAACTTTACCGAAAGATAGTACTAACGAGAGATGGAGAGATAGATCAACCCACTGAATAATTAGCTCTGACAATAAAGTGTAAATAAAGTTTTCCCTCCAGCTTCTTTGGTTCTCAAGAACCAAATCAGACACCAAGCTGATTTCCTGAGTTCCAGACTGTGGGGAGAGAGGCTGGGTGATAGGATATGAGCTCTGAAGTTTCTTGGGGGCCAAGTCCAGCATCTCCAACTTGCTGAACATGTATCCTCAAATATATTTTGACTTCTCAGTCTCAGTCTTCTGGGGATAATAATACTTACCTCAGAGAATTAGTTAATGGAAGAACCAAATGAGATCTTATGTACAGCTATGTAATTGTGGGCAAAGTGTTTAAATATTTTATGCCTCAGTTTATTAGTTTGTGAAATGTGGATAATAGCAGTGTTGATCTAAAAGAGTTCAGAAAATTAAAATTAGTTGATACACAAAATATACACAAAGTGCTTTAAACAATTACTGGCATATATTAAGCATTGCATAAATTATTATTATCACATAAAGCATTCACTATGGCAGTTCTTAGGGCTTCCCTGTGATTCAGACAGTAAAGAATCTTCCTGCAAAGCAGGAGACCTGGGTTCAATCCCTGGGTTGGGAAGATCCCCTGGAGAAGGGAATGACAACCCACTCCAGTATTTTTGTATTTTTGCCCGGAGAATTCCACGGACAGAGGAGCCTGGCAGACAACAGTCCATGGGGTTGCAAAGAGTCAGACATGACTGAGTGACTAATACTTTCATGGTAGTTCTTATTTTATTATTCCTTCTTTGATCCCAGATATGCCATTTTGTTAAAGCACTGCTTTCACCGTTCAGCTATGTAGCTAGATTAGCTAGGATTGTCACTTTAAACTATGGTAACAAAAAGACCTAAATGTATCAGTACAGTGAAAAAAAATTTTTCAGTAACAGTCTAGGATGCTTCTAAACTGGAAATGGGCCTCCGTTTGACGAAGTCCCTGAGCATTCCAGCATCTCTGGCACAACACCTTCAAGGTTCCCCTGAAGTTGCGTCCAAATCAATTGGAAGAGGAGGAGTGCAAGGAAGAAGAGGTATAAAGGTGTTTCATGGGCTAGGTCTTGAAGTGGGGCACATTATCTCCACATATGTTTTGTTGGCTGGTTCTCAACTGTATGGCCACATGTAGCTGCAGAGGAGTCTGGGAAGGTGGGCTACCTGTGCCCAGGGAGATGAAGAGACGGTGAAGGTGGGAGCAGAGCTGGCAGTCTCTGCCATACCACCTCAAATACCAAATGAGTTCTGCTGCCTTCAGTGTTAACCACAAACCCCATGACCCAGCTCCATGACCACGGTTGTCTTCCAACCTCAGGGTACCTGGAGCCCAACACAAACCTTTGCTGTTTTTTTGGCCCAGTTTCCGTTGCTGCCTAATACAAGTGTCCTGTTCACAGGCTCAGGTCGTTTCCTACCATAGCCTCCATACATTTCCTTCAGATTCAGATTTAGCTGATGATCGTTGGGCTACTGCATGCCAGGCATACAGTTTTTTTATGATGATACTTACAAACCTATGCAGCAAGCAGTATTCATTTTATGGGTGAGGAATCTGAACTCAGAGAGATGAAGTCATACTTTGCCAACTACTCTCCTCTTTCTTCTAATCCCATAGCATTTAGATTGTTTACCAAATTGGTTAGTACTCAATCCTCCTTATTTCATAAGAACACATCTTTTTTTTCCAATAAAAATGGAGTTAAAACTTCTAGGACAAGTGTGGGACTCTGTATGTTTTTCAGATCCTTTAAGTGTTCTTACATAGGAATGGGGAACGTCAGGATTATTTGACTTTAACAAAACTCTTACTGATGAATTTGCTAATTAATCTTGATAATGTGGGTGTTAGCCTTTATCCAGGGTTAAACCAAGATTGGGCTTCCCTGGTAGCTGAGATGGTAAAGAGACTGCCTGCAGTGCGAGAGACCCAGCTTCAATCCCCTAGAAAAGAAAATAGCAACCGACTCTAGTATTCTTGCTGGAAAATCCCATGGATGGAGGAATCTTTAGCTAACCCAAGATCAGCTAAAGGCAAAGGAGAAAAGGAAAGATATACCCATCTGAATGCAGAGTTCCAAAGAATAGCAAGGAGAGATAAGAAAACCTTCCTCAGTGATCAGTGCAAAGAAATAGAGGAAAACGATAGAATGGAAAAGACTAGAGATCTCTTCAAGAAAATTGGAGATACTAAGGGAATATTTCATACAAAGATGGGCTCAATAAAGGACAGAAATGGTATGGACCTAACAGAAGCGGAAGATATTAAGAAGAGGTGGCAAGAATACACAGAAGAACTGTACAAAAAATGTCTTCACGACCCAGATGATCACAATGGTGGGATCACTCACCTAGAGCCAGACATCCTGGAATGTGAAGTCAAGTGGGCCTTAGAAAGCATCACTACGAACAAAGCTAGTGGAGGTGATGGAATTCTAGTTGAGCTATTTCAAACCCTAAAAGATGATGCTGTGAAAGTGCTGCACTCAACATGTCAGCAAATCTGGAAAACTCAGCAGTGGCCACAGGACTGGAAAATATCAGTTTTCATTCCAATCCCAAAGAAAGGCAATGCCAAAGAATGTTCAAATTACTACACAATTGCACATATCTCACATGCTAGCAAAGTAATACTAAAAATTCTTCAAGCCAAGCTTCAACAGTATGTGAACTGAGAAGTTCCAGATGTTCAAGCTGGATTTAGAAAAGGCAGAGGAACCAGAGATAAAATTGCCAACATTTGGTGGATCATCGAAAAAGCAAGAGAGTTCTAGAAAAACATCTATTTCTGCTTTATTGACTATGCCAAAGCCTTTGACTGTGTGGATCACAACAAACTGTGGAAAATTCTGAAAGAGATGGGAATACCAGACCACCTTACCTGCCTCCTGAGAAATCTGTATGCAGGTCAAGAAGCAACAGTTAGAACCAGACATGGATCAGCAGACTGGTTCCAAATTGGGGAAGGAGTATGACAAGGCTGCATATTGTCACCCTGCTTATTTAACCTATATGCACAGTACATCATGTGAAATGCCAGGCTGGATGAAGCACAAGCTGGAATCAAGATTGCCAGGAGAAATATCAATAACCTCATATATGCAGATGACAGCACCCTTATGGCAGAAAGCAAAGAAGAACTAAAGAGCCTTTTGATGAAAGTGAAAGAGGAGAGTGAAAAGGCCGGCTTAAAACTCAGCATTCAAAAAACTAAGATCATGGCATCCAGTCCCATCACTTCATGGCAAATAGATGGAGAAACAATGGAAACAGTGACAGATTTTATTTTCTTGGGCTCCAAAATTAGGATGGTGACTGCAGCCATGAAATGAAAGGATGCTTGCTCCTTGGAAGAAAAGCTATGACAAAACTAGACAGTATATTAGAAAGCAGAGACATTACTTCTCCAACAAAGGTCCATCTAGTCAAAGTTATGGCTTTTCTAGTAGTCATATATAGATGTGAGAGTTGGACCATAAAAAAAGCCGAGCACCGAAGAATTGATGCTTTGGGACTGTGGTATTGCAGAAGACTCTTGAGAGTCCCTCGGACTGCAAGGAGATCAAACAGGTCAATTCTAAAGGAAATCAGTCCTGAATATTCATTGGAAGGACTGTTGCTGAAGCTGAAACTCCAATACTTTGGCCACCTGATGCGAAGAACTGACTCATTTGAAAAGACCCTGGTGCTGGGAAAGATTGAAGGCAGGAGGAGAAGGGGATGACAGAGGATAAGATGGTTGGATGGTGTCAGTGACTCGATGGACGTGAGTTTGAGTAAACTCCGGGAGTTGGTGATGGACAGGGAGGCCTGGCTTGCTGCAGTCCATGGGGTTGCAAATAGTCGAACATGACTGAGCAATTGAACTGACGGAACCCAAGATTATTCAGATCCTAAGTTACCAACAAACTTCCTTCTTTTCTTCCCTTTGGTGCCTGTTTAGGGAAACACTGTGTCTTAAGGAAGCATCTGTGCGCTTTGCTCAAAGCCTTCCCAACTCCTCTCCCCCAGTCCTCCCATTATGTGGTATTTACATTAGTTTTGCTCTTGAAAGATGAACCTTAAGCAGAAATTCCCAGCTGTGATTTTTCTTCTCCAACTTCCTGTATTTGACGTGAGCTGTGTAGCTGGTGAATGCTAGCTCTTTCACCGCTGAAAGGTGCATGCAGTCTCCCCTCTGTGATCCCTTTAGCTGCTGAAAGATTCCTCGTCCTCAGAGCCAGAGGCCCAAGACAGAAAACCAGCTGGGACTCTGACGACAATGACCCCCAAGGGGCTGGCCCAGAGCAAAGAAATGGCCGTGGTAAGTTTGACTGCTTTTGTTGTGCTTCCTCTCCTCCAGGGGTTGGATTTTTATTAGGATTATTTAAAGATATTTATGATAAAATGAACAGTTACAAATGTGGACAGGATTGTACTGCACTGGGGTTCTCGTTGGCACGCTCGCTCTCACAGCTGCAAGTTTTCCCTCCTACATGTTATTAATTCAGAGGTAATCAGGTTTGCAGCTGCAGCTGTGCAGCATATGTTTTCCTAAAACAGTCATGGCCATGGGCACCAGAACAATTAAGACGAGAAAACTTGCCAGCATTTTTCCCCCCTCTTCTCATGAAATTATGCTGTTTTTCATTCATTTTTTGGTTTTGTATGATTTTATCATCAGAGAAGAGCAAATATTTTTTGAGCACCTACTGTGTATCTGAGCTAGTTGCTTTTCACAAATGTTATCCCAGGTAGATATATCATCTCAGTTTTTAAGAGTGGTTCTAATTTTATTAGTGGAGAGGGTGAAAGGTCTGAAATGTTGTGTGGCAGAAGAGAGTAGTATGAAGTCAGATAAGTAGGACACATTTAACACTTAGTGGATTCTTAACATCCAGGAAAAAGCTGGTTAAATGTTGTCAAGATGGGAGTTGCAATTTCAACTGGTTCTAAATTATTCTTGGTTTACTTTGACAGAAAAGCCCATATTGCTGTAATCTGATTTCTGACACAGACACAAAAACTGTCTTTACTTTTTGGATAATCTTTTAGAATTGAACAGATTTTCACTGTCTTTGAAGTGAATTTTAGCTGAATTATGGTGTAGAGATGACAGACAAGCCATGAACAATGCTTGCCTCAGAGAAGTTCTGGCGTGCAGAACGCTCTTTTGGTGTCTAAGCAGCCTTGTTTTTTAACCCAGTCAGTGCAACTTGTTCATTCCTTTGTATTAAGTAAGACTGTCAGCACAAATGAAATTCACTTGAAGATTTACCTAGCCAAATTAACCTCCAGATGAAATTGTGCTTATTCCATAGATGTCTATTCCATTGTTGTCTATGGTTGCTTCTGTGTTATGGTGGCAGAGACAAATACAGTCATCCCATCCCTTAGTATCTACAGTCATTGGTTCCAGGACCCACTGTGAATACTAAAACCCGTGGATGCTCAAGTGTCATATTTGGTCCTCCATATTTTGGGTACCAAATCCTCAGATATAGGGGCCTGTGGATTGTGTAGTAGTGTAGCACATATTTATCAGAAAACAAGTCCATGTGTAAGTGGACTGTGCAGTTCAAACCCATGTTTAAGGGTCAATTGTATTGCAGAGTTGACTAGTTCTGACAGACACGGCAGCATCCTGGCCGAGTAACTTGAGCAGTTGTAGAGAGACCCAGGTAGGAGGGTCTGGTTCTTGGTTTAATATTCTGCTATATCCATCTTGAAGCTATTAACAATTTTTGAATGAGGGACTCTGCATTTTCAATTTTCAATGAGCCTCACAAATCATATAGCTGGTTCAGGCAACAGACTGTATGGCCCGAAAAGTCCTCTTTATAGAAAAAGTTTGCTAATACCTGATTTAGCTGAAATTGCTTTCTTTTTTTAAAAAATAATTGTATTTATTTTATTTTTGGCTGTGCGGGGTTTTTGTTGCCATGTGAGCTTTTCTCTGGTTGTGGCGAGCACAAGTACTCGAGAGGTGGAGCACAGGTTCTGGGGTGCACAGGCTTCAGCAGTGGCAGCTCGGGGGCTCAGAAGTCATGGCTCTCTGGCTCCAGAGCACAGACTCGGTAGCTGCGGCGCACAGGTTTAGTTGCTTCGTGTCATGAGGGATCTTCCCGGATCAGGGATCAAAATTGCGTCTCTTGCATTGGCAGGCAGACTCTTCACCACTGGTCTACCAGGGAAGCCCTGATCTTGCTTTCTTAATTATTTAAGTCATTTAATGTGTTTAAGAACTACCCAGAGAGTGTGTTTAAAATGTCAACAGTTGGGCCTACACTTAAGAGAGTCTGGTTCAACAGAGGTCTCCACGTGGCCCAGGCGTCTACACATAATAAAAGCCTAATGTGGAAATTCCCTGGCAGTCCAGTGGTGAGGACTTGTCACTTTCATCGCCAGGGTCCAGGTTCAGTCCCTGGTTGGGGAACTAAGATCGTGCAAGGCCTGTGGCCTGATTCTGGTTCTGCTGTGGCTGCTCCTTGGACCATGTCTGGAGGAAACCTGGGGGATCTTCGTCAGCTTGTGTTTGGGCTTCTCATTAGATAAAGGCTTACTCACTCACTTGACACTAAGCCTTCCCTTTTCCAATTCTCTTTGTATTGTGGTCCAGTTAATCTATCCCAGATATTGCTTTTGACATCTTACCATCTTGCTCAAAATCTTTTAATAGTTACCTAATCTCTGCTGAATAGCACCCCAATTCACCTGTTTGACCTTCAAGAGCCTCCCACACTGGCTTCCACAAAGTCTTTCCAAATATTTCTCACTCCAGTCTGGTACAGAGGCAGCAAGTAACAGAGTCAAAAGCAAGTTCTTGTTTTCACATCCAAGTTTCACCACCTATCAACTGTGTACCCTCCTAGGATTCTCAGAATCTTCACCTTGAAAATTGAAGTAACTTGATATGACGCACTGAGAAAGATGCAACTGCAAATGCCAATAGCATTTCTCTAGCATGCTGGCCCTAATTAGGGTTAATGGTGGAAACACAGAAAAGCACAAATGCTTTGAAAAACTAGTTGTTGGTTTCTTATATATTAGCCTACACTTACCAATATAATCCAGCATTCCTACTCCTGGATATCTACATGAGAGAAATGATGACACATGTCCACACAATAACCTATATGTGAATGTTTACTAACAGCTTTATTCAAAATCACCCCAAAACTGAAGACAACTCAAATATCCATCCACTGATGAATAGATGGACAAACTGGAGTACATTCACACTATGGAAACTACTTAAAAAAGAATGGACTACCGGTCCATGCAACAACATGGATAAATCTCAGATGTGTTAGGCTGACAAAAGACAGGCCCCAAAACTATCTTATAGGATTCCTTCAATATAGCAGTTAAGGAAAGTAAAACTACAGGGACAGACTGGAATCAGAGAGAGGATTAGCTCTAAATTTGGCAGAGTAATATTCTATTCTCGATTGTTATGGCAGTTATACAACTCATGATGGTTCAAATTCACAGAACTGTATGCTTAATATAGTCAGTTTTTACTGTATGTAAATTATAGTTCAGTTGACCTAGCTTTAAAAATACTTTTTCTAAAAAAAATTTGTGTCCATGCTGTACAGCCTATAGGATCCTAGTTCTCCGACCAGGCATCAAAGCCACACCCCCACAGTGTAAGTACATAACCTCAATCTCTCGACCACCAGAGAAGTCCCTAAAACTACTTCAGCTTTTTAATACTTCAAATAGTTGGTCACTTAATTTACAGTGTTGCTATCAGAAATAGCTGCCTTAGGTAGGAGACGGTAGTACGTAGTTATATCTTAGTTTGCTTTGGATAGTCCAAGTTAATGATTATTTTCCTGGTGATCCAGTTGATTAAACATTTGTCCCAGGAAATAGAGATCTGGTCTGGGTGACAAATTATATAGTCAGGTTAAGGTTATGTGCTGTTCTCGTGGTACTTTAGACAAACTCTTGACATACCAGGCTGTAAAGCAGAGTGTTCAAGGTTATTAGGCCAGTGCCAACCTCTCTTCCGAGAAGTGGATGTTAAAGCACATTCTCTGGACCCCTGTGGCTTAGTCTGACTGATAAAATATGTGGCACGCACTTTGGAGTCCAGTGGCTTTAGGACTAAATACCAGGGCAGCTCCTAAGTGGGTGTGATATTTAATCTAAATAACCTCACCTTAGAGTAGGTATTTTAATACTTGACTTGCAAGGGTGTTGTTAAAAAAAAAAAAAAGTGACTTAGCAATTGCTTAAGTACAAATTCAGTGCTCAGCAGTTGCTATGATCACTGTTGTCACTTGTTGTCAGGTTGCCGTCATCCTTTCCTGTGAGTAAAGAGCCCTTTTCCATTTATGATTGGCTGTCTTACCTCATGGGGGCAAATAGATTATGCCATGAAAATGCACACAGTTTCCATTCACTTCAGTCCTGTGTGCTTTGGCATTCGCTGCCTCTTTTCTTGCCCATGAAGTGGACTTGTTGAAGACTTATTCCTCACTTAAAACTGGGTCCCTCCCTGCAGAATTTCTGGTATTTCCAAGTGTCTCCCCTCTCCTCGACAGTCCACTTGCTGACTATTTGTTGTCTGGTGATTTTAAGATGGTGAAATCTTGTTAAATCATTTCAGGAATGCAGCACGCCCAAGGTGTAAGACAGCAAGACATATGCCTCACCTGTGCCCTTGTTTGGTCAACCTGAGTATGGTCAGATCACTGGTTAGATATTGGAGTTAGTGAGTCAGGGACTTCAAAAAAAGTGTGAAATTCAGATATGATTCATTTGAACCCATAGAGAAAGAGATTGTTGATGAATATTTTATTGGGAGCCCACAGTGTGAACTGACATAGTCCTCAGGCAATAAAACAGTCAGACAAGTATTTTCTTTGGAGCCATGAATGAGTGCCATGTTAAGGAAAAGTTTGGGAATAAAAAGAAACAGAAGATCCAGAGCCACCTTTGAAGGAATTTACACCGTAGCTGGGGGCTTCTCAGGTGGTGCTAGTGGTAAAGAATCCGGCTGCCAATGCAGGAGACGTAAGAGATGCAGGTTCGATCCCTGGGTCGAGAAGATCCTCTAAAGGAGGAAGTGGCAATCCGCTCCAGTATTCTTGCTTGGAGAATTCCATGGACAGAGAAGTCTGGCAGTCTACAGTCCATAGGGTCACAAAGAGTCAGACACGACTGAAGCAATTTAGCACACATACATGTGCGCTGCAGCTGGGAGGACAAAATGAAACACACAAATCAAGGGGATAATAATATGGAATGGGATTAAGTGCTATGTGTCTTGGAAGGCTCTAAAATAATAAAAATAATAGCAATAATAATAAACGTCGGTTAAAGAAGAGAGACAATCTAATTCGGAAGTGGTCAGGTCAGATATTTCAAGACTCCTGTTTATATGACTTTAGTGTTTTTTTTTTCCTTGTGATTTAAGAAATTAATTTCTGTCACCAACTGGTATTTCAGTAACATCCTAGTTCTGTACCAGAGGTGAGCAGGAGCAGTCAATGTGTCTAGGATTTAAAACAGAATTTAATTCGTTGTTTGCAGATGCAAGGTTGATCACAGTGGGAGACAGCTGAGGTAGGGAAATAGAATACTTTCCAAATTTTCAAAAGACCTATGTGTGAACTTTTAAGAGCAAGCTACTGTGGAAACTTCTGATTTTTTTTTTTTTTAAGTAAATTATGGGAATTTTCATTTTGCTGTGAGGGACATGGGAATGAGAGGTTATTAAGAAAAAGCTTCAAAGGGCAAACGAAGCCTTTTCTTTGATAGTTTGTCTCAGATAACATTGCTTTCTGTTAAAAAAAAAAGAAGGTGGGGGGAGGAAATAAAGAAACAAAGACCAAAGGAAATTGTCTGCAGGTGAGTTTGAGTGTTTGATGCTAAAATACCCTGAGCCCCTACCAGACCAAATTTATACGTGTAGTATGAAAGACCCAAAGTTCTCAAAAATGCTCAGGGTTAGGGGCAAAGTTTTGTTTTTACCATCTCTTGGTAATATTAGAGTGAAATTAAATAATGGTTGAAAATATTAAAAGTGTCTTTTAGTGGAACCCTACATTTCTATTTCTTTGTATCTTGCTATAATTGAAAAATACATGCATATGCTGGTGGGAAAGTAACATGAGGCAGCCATGGTGGGAAACAGTACCGCAGTTCCTTACAAAATTGAACATAGGCTTACCATACAAGCCAGCGGTTCCCTTTCTGGGTATGCACACAAGAGAACTGAAAGCAGGTACTTGAATAGATATTTGTACACCCATGTTCATAACCTTATTCACAAGAGCAAAAGGGAGAACCAACCCAAGAGTCCATCAATGGATAATGAGTAAGCAAAGTGTGGTAGGTACATACAGTGGAATGTTAGAAGGAAGGATATTGTGATATAGTCTATAACATGAATGAAACTTGAGGATACTATGCTAAATGAAGAAAGTCAGACACAGAAGGACAAACATTGTGTGATTCCTCTTATATGAGGTATCTAGAGTAGTCAAATGTACAGAGACAGAAAGCAGGATGGGAGGAATGCAGAGTTACTGATTCATGGGTAGTTTCAGTTTAGGAAGATGAACCTCTGGAGATGGATGGGGATAATGGTTGTACAACAAGGTGACTGTGTCAACACATAATGCCACTGAACTGTACTCTTAGAAATGGTGTAAGTGGTCAATTTTATAATATGTATATCTTAGCAGAATAAAAAACCCCAGACATTTCACATAAAAAACACAGGCATATGCAATAAGTTTTTCCTTGAATAAATATTCCTTTCCTTGTAATGCACAATTGAGAATAAAAGGTGTTTTGTTAGATTCAGTCAAGCATTCTTGTGGGAATCCTAGTTAATTAGATTATAGTGTCAAGCCAGGCAACGGTTACTATTATGGGCGATAAAGGAGCCTTGGGAATTTTAGTCTTGCAAACCCAAACCTAGAAGTGATAAGGTATAGAGTGCAGTACTTTTATCAAGATTGGTTTGTGGGTTCACTTGGACATTGAGGATACTCCAGGTGTGTGAAAAGCAATGGGTAAAGACAAGCGGATTAAAATAAGTATGTGGGGTTGAGGAGTGGAAGGGACAGTAAAGAAACCATCCTGATAGGAGGGAAGATTATACAAAAGCAGCTAGTGAGATGAAACGATGGATTGTATGAGGTTAGGCTGTGGAGGGAGTTCAGGTTTGGTGTATTGATGTAAGTAATAGACTTTCATGGCAGATTCTGGTTTTTTGGGTACTGCATACATCAAAACAGAAATCCTTTCCAATGGTGAGATTGTATCCTTCAGAAGAGAGTAAAAAAATACACCTTTCAACTTTCAGAATTCCCCATTCCTTTTTATAAGGACTCTGTTATGTGCAAAGATTCTTTAAAATGTACAGCCTTCATGCATGGAAAAATGAAGCCATTGCAAAGAAGACAAATTATGTTTGCACAGCGCATTATGACTGCACTCCAGCGCTCTTAGTAAATGACAAAACTGATAACTGGGTTCTTGAAATTCATTCCTGTGATAAACTCAATGCCATTTTTCATTATCTGATTTGCTTTTTTGAAAGGCAGAGGCAAAGGTCATGATGCATTGACTTGTGGCATAAATATAAATGTTTCCTTCACTTTTTTCTTCTGACATCATCTACTAGCTGGAGAACATGGAGACTTTTTGTTTGATTTGGAGAAGGCAGTGTGTTTACCAATGGCTGAAGAGTGATTAAGAAATAATGTAACTTCAAAGAGTATAAGGAAAGAGGCCTAGATAAAGATTGCCTAGATCTCTTCTAGATATTATGGGAAGTTGACTTAGGTTAAATTTAAACAAGTCCTGTTGGATAGGTCATTGAAAGTTAAGAATAAGCTTAAGTGTCTTGGGTGTTGTAAAAACATTGTCTACAATGGTAGTCCTTTGCACTATATGAGAGGCTAACTCTGCTGTCAGGATCTTGTAATAAAATTTCGAATCCCAGGATTTGAAAAATGCTTGTTCTTACTTCCTAGGTGTTTGTGAAACATTTTCCAAATACTGCAGTTAATAAAAGTGGAGTGAGTCATCTGAATTTAATCAATAAATATTACTAACAAAGGGAAAGAAGGTCTTAAAACAAGTGTCTGCATGGATAGACCATATGTTGGTGAAAGTTGCTATTAATTTTCTGGGGTTATTGAGACCAAATTCAATCAGATTTCTTCTTTTTTGTCTAATGGAAAGCTAACATGAATTATAATAGTGCAGAAAAGGACTGAACTATATTTCTCATTTCTAGCAAAGCTGCAAAAAAATATTTAATAGGTAGAAAGTGCTCAGCATGGGTCATTTGTCATGAAGCCTAGACTTCTGTTGAGCACAGCTAAAGATGCTTTGAAGTTAAAGTTGCTCAGTCGGGTCCGACTCTTTGAGACCCCATGGCCTATACAGTCCATGGACTTCTCCAGGCCAGAACACTGGAGTGGGTAGCCTTTCCCTTCTCCAGGGGATCTTTCCGACTCAGGAATTGAACTGGAGTCTCCTGCATTGCAGGTGGATTCTTTACTAACTGAGCTATGAGGGAAGCCCTGGTGCTTTGGAGAAGGGCATGGCAACCCACTCCAGTATTCTTGCCTGGGGATTTTCCACGGACAGAGGAGCCTGGTGGGCTACTGTCCCTGGGGTCGCAGAGTCACAAAGGTGATTTGGCAAAAAGTAAAAACCAGAAGACAACATCTTCACTTTAATTTTCAGGCTATTGGGTTGATTCAGACCCATACTTTCCACTAAAGGAGCCCCATGAACACACATGGTCCCATTGAGCACCTGACACACGGCTTGTTGTTGTTCAGTTGCTAAGTTGTGTTCGACTCTTTGTGACCCCATGGACTGCAGCACTTCAGGCTTCCTTGTCCTTCACTATCTTCCAAAGTTTGCTCGAACTCATGTCCATCAAGTCGGTGATGCTATCTAACCATCTCATCCTTTGTCACCCCCTTTTCCTCCTGCCCTCAATCTTTCCCAGCATCAGGGTCTTTTCTAATGAGCTATGCATATAGAATGCACACTGGAGTCTATATTTTTTTAGTACAAAAAAATGTAGTAAAAAAGTGTAGACTCTCTTATTGATGATTTTTTAAATATTCATTTCATTGAAGCAATAGTATTTTGGTTATTTGAAGGTCAATGCTAAATAAATCATTAACATTAATGTCACCTGTTCCCTTTTTAATACATTTACTACTAAATTCAAATTACAGAAATGGCTTGCATTATATTTCTATTGGATAGCACTGCTTTGGATGGTACTACTTTGACTATAAACACTAATATTTTCCACTGATGCATTTCATTCTGCTAGTATAGATGCAACAGGTTGAAACTCAGTTAGGAAGTTGGAATCAAGCTTTTTTTAACTCCTAGATTTTTATTAAGAAATGATCTGATTTATCTTACAGAGTTCTTTTTTTTTTTTTAAATAGCCAATGTGGTTATGCTTCATCCAGTTTAGTTTGCATTTGTTTAATGATTTTTTTCAGTGTGCTGTCATAATGATAACTTTCTATTCTTTGTAAGAATTAGATCAGATGATTAAATCCCTTCTGAACATTTAGAAGGGGGCAGCCACAGAAAGCTGATTTGAATACAGGGAATAAACAGTAATTAAACTGTAAATGTTGATTTTCTTTTGAAGTCCACTGGCGTGTTTGGTGTGAATAAAGAGCACATTGTCAGTTCTTCTTTCTGCTGCCACAGTTATGGCACGTGAGAATCGGAGACTCATTGAAAGGCTACGTTAAATTGGGGAGTTTCCCAGGGTTGCTGAACTGAAACTTTCTTTGTTTATATTAAAGCCTGGATAATTTTTTTCCCCTCACAGAGTACACATTGATTTTAGATAAAATCTGAGAGAGTTTTTTTTTTTTTGTCCCCTTCCAACTCACATATTTCACTATACGCTGGAAAGAAACTTTGAAAACCTGGAAACATGGGTTCTCATCCAAACTGAAAAAGGTACATTTCATTGTGCATTTCTAGGAAGTTTTAAAACAGTAGTTCTCAAGCCTTGGCTGTTTTTAATTTTTATTTATTATTATTGGCTATACAACATGGCTTTCGGGATCTTAGTTCCCTGACCAGTGATTGAACCCTGCAGTGGAAATGCAGAGCTCTAACCACTGGACTGCCAGAGAATTCCCTTGGCTGTTTTTCAGACTCACCTAGGAAGTTTTTTAAAAAACTCGTAGGGTTCAGGCTACACCCAGGATTAATTATATAAGATACTCTGGAATAGGATCTGGGGATCAGTGAGTAATTAACGCTCCCCAAATGATTCCAAGGTGTAGCCGAGGCTGTGAACCATTGCACTGACAGCCCAAGGCACACACCTGTGTTCACCAGCTTTTTCCAGAAGGACTCAAGAAAACTGGCTTGCAGTATGTGAATGAGTTAAGTTTCTAAGTGGCTTTTTTCCTCTCCATTTGAAAATTAGAGAGGCTGTACACTGGCTCACCCTGGAGCACAGAGCAATGCATACTTCTTTTCACATGCTGCAACATAAAGACCAAAGAGACTGATGATTATAAAACCGTCACACATTTCATAACTAATTGAACTCGCCTTATTCGGGGTAGGTGATGCAGGCTGTAGGTCTCTTAGAATCACACACACACAACATACAAAGACAGGCTGTTATCCAGTGAGAATATATCTTCACAAGTTATTTATGATCACATTAACAGTTTCAGTTGGATTCTAAAGGGGACATTTTCAGCAGGGTAGTAAGACAGAGATTGTACTGAATTATTTTCCATTGGGTTGGGTATTATGCAGACATAATCATTATGACAGAAACCACATTTTCCCATTGTGAAAATCTTTCTTTCTCTTGAATTTGGTTCTATAGTATTTAAGGCCTTTGGAAGGAGTTTATGTACTGAAGGTATTTTGTAAAGTGCTAAACAAGGTAAGCTAATGCCTTACATGAATTCTGTGATGTTTGGTGCTTTCAAACGTAAAGAAGTGAAGTCGCTCAGTCTTGTCCGACTCTTTGCGACCCCATAGACTGCCAGGCTCCTCTGTCCATGGGATTTTCCAGGCAAGAATACTGGAGTGGGTTGCTATTTCTTTCTCCAGGAGATCTTCCTGACCCACGGATTGAACCCAGGTCTCCCGCATTGTAGGCAGACGCTTTACCATCTGAGCCACCAGGGAAGTCAAAATCGATATCTAATGAGACAATCCCTATTGTGGGGGGTCAAGAAAGGTGATTTAGTCAGAGGTTGCTCAGTTGGGAGTGAGGTGGGCTTCTTTTTGTCATCTCAAAATGAATGGAGATTAGAGTATAAAAACCCTTGAATCAGTGGCAATTTGATGTTGGCCGTTTTATTCTCAGCAGCTTTGAGAGGTTCATTCATTTGTTCATTCATTCAAAAAATATCCATTGACAGTCTACTAGGTGTCAAGTAACGTTCTAGATACAGGGACACAGCAGTGAACAAAGCAGTACAGAAACAAAAAAAATCCAAACCTGCCCTCATGGGGTTTTTATGTTTCACTTGGGGGATACCAACAGTATAAAGCATAAGGGATATTTCAGAGAAAATGAAAGAGAAGAAAGAAGGTAGGAAGACCAGATTGTAATTTTTCATGTGATTAGTGAAGCCTCCCCAAGGTGGAATTTGAGCAAAGGATTGCAGTAGGTGACCGAGTGAGTCGCATGTGCATCAGAGGAAGAGTATCCAGGCCCCGGGGACAAGCAGTGCCAAGGGCTCCAGGTGGGGGTGCACCTGGGCTTGCCAGAGAAAATACCAGAAATGTGAATTCCATATAAATTATATATAACTTAAAAATACAAGTATGTGCCATGCAATTTGGGAGGCATAATGATACTAGAAAAAAATGGTGTCTTTTATTTTTGTTTCTTAAATCTGGCTATTCGGGCTTCCCTGGTGGTTCAGTGGTTTAAGAATCTGCCTGCCAATGTAGCAGACAGGGGTTCGATCCCCAATCCGGGGAGATACTACATGCTTCAGAGCAACTAAGCAAATAAATTGTTTAAAAAAGAAAAAAATGTAAGTGTCTTTAAATCTGGCAACCCAAGACTAACTCACATATTTGAAGGAGTAACAAGAGGCCAAAGGTTGGAGTGGAGGGAGAAAGGGGGAAAGGAGAAACCGAGGAAGAGTGGCTCTGGGCACCAGAGTGTGCTGGGCCTTTGGCCTTTTACTCCAGCTGAGACTGGACATCATGGGAGGGTGAGCACAGAGGTGCTGTGACCTTTCTTAAAGTTGAACAGACCAGTCAGCCTGCAGGGTTCCACGGAGGGGGCGGGGCCGAAGCACAGAGGCCAGTTCGGAGGCGACTGTAAAACTCCAAGGGAGAGGTGGTGAGCGCCTGGGTCTGTTCCAATGGGAAACCAGCAGCATCTGCTGAGGGACAGGGCGGGGTGCAGGCCAAAGAGAAGGGGCTGAGTTAAATGAAGCGGGAGATGTGAAGGTGGAGCAGGACTTTTTTGGAGCAGAGGAGGGGTGGATTGTGAGTCCATTGTGGATGAGTTCAGTCCGTGATACCTCTCAGTCATCCAGGTGGAAATGTCAAGTCAGCAGTGAGATAGGCCTTTTCAAACAGCAAAGTCTGGATTGTACCCTTTCACCCAAGTGAAGAGGGAAATGAAAGCAAGGGTGAGGAATGGGTGAAGAAAGGCTGTTTAGAAGAAACCGATGTTCTTTGCCCTGCTTTGCAAGACTTTACTGAGGATTGCAGTCATCCTAGGGAGCTGATAACTGGGGCAGCTGCCAGTATGTGGCAACCTCTTGAATCCCAGGGGAAGACAGAGCCTCAGATGGCAGATGGCAGATGGAGGGGCTGAGCAGCGTGTCGTGGCTCCACGCTTCCAGCTGCTGAGGTCCAGCTGAGTCACTGAATGCCTCCTCCATCTCCGGCCTCCTGCAGTCCGGCCATGTGAGCCCTTCTGCCACTTCTCCTCAGAACAGAGGAGCTGTGAGAATAGATGGGAGTTATTCTTTCCACGGACTTCCCTGGTGGCTCAGTGGTAAAGAATCCGCCTGCCAGTGCAGGAGACTCAGGTTTGATCCCTGGGTTGAAAAGATCCCCTAGAGAAGGAAATGGCCACCCACTCCAGTGTTTCGCCTGCAAACTCCCATGGACAGAGGAGCCTGGCGGGCTGCAGGTCGTGGAGTCACAAAGAGCTGGACATGACTAACTGAACATACAATCTTTCTACAAAGGATCTCAGAAGAAAAAAGCCCTCTATGGCACTCAGAGGACATGAGTTTGAGGAAACTCCAGAAAATGGTCAAGGACAGGGAAGCCTGGCATGCTGCAGTCCATGGGGTCGCAGAGTCAGACAACGACTGAGCAACTAAACAACAGCTATAACAATGGAGGGACTGAACAAATATTATTATGTTAATTGTTGTCATTATTGTCATTCACAATCATATCCTTGGCCCAGTGGATCTGAGATGACTGAGGCTCTTCCTGCCCACAGCCGGGCTCCAGAGGTCCTTTCCTTCTATCAGGGTCTTAAGGAGGCTCTTGATCCTTCAGGTCAGAGCTGGTCAGAGCTGAGGTGGCCAGTAGATGTTATCGTTTCATCTCTCCCACCCACTAAAACTTGGCTCCTCCTCAAGGCACTTTCACATTTTCCCACAGTCTCCTTCTTGAATCTTTTTCTCTCAGCCACTATGTTTTCTCCTCCCATTCTCTGTAGATTCTGTGAGAACTTGGCAATTTTCTCTTTGGCTCATTTTGTGACTTGCCCCCCCCCCCCCGGTTTCATTACTTACGGCTTGTTATATACTGAAATTTGGTTTGCATTTTTGTTCTGACTCTAATCAACTAGGTTCGGAATGGGGTTTTGTGCATGTGTGTATGTGTTTTAACCGTCATTATGGTACTTGTGGTTTTCTCAATTTCATTCAGAAATCAATTATGCATCGCTAATGATGAAACTTCATTTGGGCAAGTCTTGGTGATTCTCCCCTTGCCAAGTCCATGGTGAGACTGCCAGCTGGAGTAAAATGTATAAAAATTGCCATCACTATTTTGTTTCAAGATTATCAAACTCCACTCGAAAGTTTCCCACCAGTTTTATTTGGGAAAGAAGTTATTTGACCCAGACTTCTGGGTGTGGGAGACCTACGTGGTTCAAGTCACTTGGTTTAAGTTGTTTAATGGCTCTGGCTTAAATGGAACTCACACTCTAGTTCTGCATGGTTCTTGGACTCCCTTTGTTCAATCCTCTCTTTCTGCCAATTAGCTGGGTTTGGATTCAAAAGCCTTTTTCTTCGATGCCAGGTATTGTTGGTTATCTTAGCAAATTCTCCCTCTACAGCTAGTGAAGGGGCAAGTTCTCAGTCTTTGGCCACTGGTGTCCCCTTTCCAGTCCATGGGAATGTGATATGAGTGAGCTTTTCTTGGAAAGAAATGCCTTGAAAATCACTAAGGCTCTTGTGAACGGGTCCTAAACAGACTTTTCTTTGAGCAAAATCTGCTCTGTAGCCAGTATTTTGTGGTGAATCTCGTGCTGCTGTGCCTTACCTGGCTGCATAGGTCATACTGTCTTTGGCATCTACAGTTTTCAAACTGGTTGGCTGGAGAAATAATATAGACTTCTTTCTTCCTTCCTCCCTCCCTCCTTCCTTTTCTTCTCTCTGCCCCTGCTCCCTTTTCTCTCCCCTCTTCCCTCCTTTCTCTTTCTCTCCCCTTCTCTCCCTTCCCTTCCTCCCGCCCTCCCTTCCTTTCTTGTGTAAGGTGCCATGTATTAAGTTCTTAATCTGTGCCAGGCACTGTGCTGGATTCTTTTCATAGAAGATGCATTTAGTTGTCATAACTCATTTGATAAGTGGAGATCAGTCTGCACAGAGAGAAATAACTTGCCTAAGTTAGACCTGATAAGTGTGGAGAACCAGGATTTGAACCAGATCCCTCTGATTCTAAAACCTATGTTCTTAAGGACAAAACTTCTGATACAATATGGAGTTTAAACCAAATCAGAAGAGAATCAAGATAATTCTTTCTCTCTTCCCCCAAAGATTTTAGTTTCTCTACACTATTTCCAACTTTTGGGATACTCAGTTGAAATCTAAAAGTTGGATTCTCTCGGCAATACTTTTTCTCTCTTCCCATAGTTAGAACCCCAATTAGCCAAAGAAATTCCAAACCTCTAAGCTGCTAATTAAAAGAAAATATTGTTTTGAACTTCGTGAGGTCCTTAATCAGAAACCAACTGTACTGTACATCAGCAACAGACTAAAATAGCTATTAAAAGCCAAGTTCTGGTGAACAGGTACTCATTAGAGACAAACTATCTAATTCTCCTATGATTGCTACACAGTGATTGTTACAATTCTAAAGCATATGCCAGACCCACAGCACAGTGTTGAGAGGTTAGCTCAGGTTAAACTCGGAGGTAGAAGATCAGAGGTCATTTGCTTCCCTTTACTGTTGCTTCCAGCAAAAGTCAGACCATGAATTCCAAATGAGAAGCTAAACTCGATTGGTTCCTTTCAGTGTGTGCTTGATGAGGTATTTCTGATGGGGCTTTTATTGGTCAAGCTTGAAAAACCATCTTTTCAGAAAGGTCAAAATCCCCATTATCAAGGAGCAGGGAAATCAAGCTAAAAACTCTACGATTTCTGCTATTAGTTTTCTTCCTTTCTCATTTCTTACTCATAAGAAAGAAATACAAAAAAAAAAAACCAAAAAACCCAAACCAAACCAAAACAAAACTTATAGATGACAGGTGGGACGTCCACATGGAAATAAAACTTTATTACATTTCCCTCTACTGCTTACTATCTACCTGAATGTAAGCAAAAGGTGAGAAAAATTAATGGGGCAACAAATACAATTCACTTTTGTCTTCTACGTCAGTCTCCTAGGACCTCGAGTGTGATGATGAATAGCTCAGATTCTGAAGTTGAATGGCTCTGGGCTTAAATCTTAGTGACTTACTTTACTTGGTCCAAAATTAGATCCTGGCTTGACTTGGGCAAGTGACACCACTTCTCTAATTTGTGGTTTTCCATGTATAAAGTAGGGATGAAAATAGTACCTATTATAATACGGTTACAATGAAGATTAAAAGAATGAATGTTTATAAAACCTTTAGCATGTGGTGAGTATTGACTAGACGATAGCTATTTAAAAGTTTATTATTATTACTATCACAGAAAAGATACTAGTTTTTTCATTAAAATTACTGAAGAAATGGGCTTTCTCTGTGCTCAGTTGCTCAGTCATGTCCGACTCTTTGCAATCCTGTGGACAGTAGCCTGCCAGGCTCCTCTGCCCATGGGATTTCCTAGGCAAGAATACTGAAGTGCGTTGCCATTTCCTTCTCCTGGGGACCATCCTGACCCAGGGATCAAACTGGCATCTCCTGCCTTGGCAGGCAGTTTCTTTTCCACTGTGCCACCTGGGAAGCCCTGAAGAAATGGGGATAGAAGTTCATAAAGGGCGTGGGAAGTTAGTACTGGGATGCCCTGATACCAATTAGGCAAATAATTTAATAGTGTGCAAAGGATCATCGTTTAAGTCTGTGCTCTGAGAGAAGACTGAATCACTTCCATATCCATCAGTAAATACTGAAGGCAGTAACAGGGCGTGGTCCGAGAAATCCTGTCTACCTAGTAGTGACTAATCTCCTTTCTCTAATAAAGTTGGATTCTGTTGGAGTGGGTGAGAATGTAACAGTGGCCAGAGTCGGGTAAGTGGGAGGTGGAAAGGAGAGGAAAGGCTCTAAGGTCCAATCTGCATTCATGACCTGTGATCGGACCATTATTTGGTATCCAATGTCCTCCATCCACTTGAGTCACCAAGCACAGATCAGAGTTCTGATTTAAGCTGTGTGGCATATGAGTGCTTAATTCCCACTCTCCTAACCGGCCAGGGCAAGGTTTCTTAGCTGAGTTCATACTGAGGGTAAAAGCTTGGGTGATGCGTTTTGGAGGGATGGTATATTCTCTTGTGATAAGGTATATAGAAGCTGTATTACCTTTTGTAGACCCATAGGAGAAAAATTGCACTAGAAAGCTTACCTGGAGTGGAGGGAAATGGGGACTTTGAACTTTACAGCTCAGCAGGGAACTGAGGACTTCGAACTTTACAGCTCACCTCTTCCCTTGCCTTTGGTGGGTTAGCAGAGAGGCTGAGAGCAATCTTGCTCCCATGTATAGTCCTTGAATGCACTTTTGTTCAGTAATGTAGGCCATTAGACACTTTCCTTCTGGTCCCTTAAGTGACAGGGAATTTTTTTTTTCTTCTGTGTGCATCTTTTTCTTTCTACTTTGTTCATGTTTTTGGATGAACTCTATTTAGCTCTTTGATTAATATTTTGAAGGCATCCTGACTTGGTTTAAGAATGAAATCACCAAGTGATGTATTGGACTAGAGCTGTAGATCATTCTTCAGATTGTGTTAAGACTTCTCTGCCAGTTATTATAAACTCTCTGCCTTTCTGAATGCAGACTTTGGGTTCCCACCTTCTTCAGTGTAAATGATTCTGTCAAACTCATTGCAACTGTCATACTCACATGAGTTTGGCCTACATCTAAGCCAGTAAAGCAAATTCTCCAAATATCAAACTTGCGATGGAGATTCTAAGGGGCATCAGATCATACTGTCCTCTATTCTACCCTTCCCACCCCCAGCCCAGCAACTGGTGGGACAGGTTCCAATAACTGCTGACGGCAGCAGGTCAGTGGATCCTACCCAACTGTCTTCAATGCCAGTTCAACTGCTAGTTTTTTGTTTTTGTTTTTTTTTTAACTTTTTATTTTATATATTGGAGCATAGCTGATTATCAATGTTGTGAGAGTTTTAGGTTGACAGCAAAGGGACTCAGCCATACATACACATGTATCCCTCTCCAGGCTGACATATAACATTGAGCAGAGTTTGCTGTGCCAGGCAGTTGTTGGTTATCCATTTTCAATATATCAACTGCTAGGTTTGTTGTATCAGGAAATCCGTGCTTATCCATACTCCTGAGCTGCACTATCCAGACCTCGTTGTCTCACTGTCCTCTCCCAACAGATTTACATCATTTGTGCCCTGTGTGACTGCCCTGTCTTCAGCTCTGTTGAGACTGTCTGTGGGTGGTTTCCCTGTACTGGGATGACAAGGGCAAAGGTCAGAAACTTCCATGATTCATTTCCTTTTTGCTGCACGCAGCGGATGGTTTTCTGGGTGAGTCACTCAGATGCCAAACACAGGAGGGATTTTCTTCACATAGAGGCCCCGAGGCTCTGCTATGCCCTGAACTAGAAGAACTGAGTTCTTAATATCATCTTAAAACTTTCTATTTATTCTGATGTTTTCACAGCCCCGTTTGTAGCCCCTGTCTTTGTGTCTGATGGCTGATTTGTGAACACTGCCTACTCCACGGAGAACTTTCTGGTGTCTTGTGAATTCCAACTGATTTCTGACTTTAGGATAGTTAGTCTCTTAAAAAATATACCCCAAACATACTCCAGTAGTGAAAAAATCTCTGGTATGCCATCTATAATGGAGCATTAACCGCAGTCTCCTATGCCACCTCAAAAATCCTCCCTCCTCTTTTTCTTCCAGATAACAATCTACGGCAAGAACATAGACATCAACAGAGAAAGACGTTTAAAAGCCTACTCTGCAGTAAGGTGTTTTTTCCTCAATGAAGGGTGGGTTATATTTTCTTTCTTTAACCTTTTGAAAATTATGAAATAGAGTCTATAAACAGAAAACAGAAATATATAGTATGATCAATAATTACAAAGTGAACACCCCTCAATCAAGACAGGGAACAGGGCCAGCCCAGAAGCCCCTCCTTTGTTTACCTTCTAGACCACACTCCCTCCCTCCCTTCTAGAAGTCACCTCTATCCTGGCTTTTGTGATAATCACTTCCTTGCTTTTAGGACCACCTATTTTGTAAGGTTATTATTTTCTAAAGCAATATCACTTCTATCTTCTGCCCGTGGCACTATGTCATTCATTTGTTGTAAGTAATGACCACAGTGACACCAGGCTGGAGTGTATACAGTGTACACACCCTGTTCTCTTCCTTACCCGCAAAGCCCCAAGACCTGCTTATCTGTGTTTTCTGTGTCACGAACTAACAACATTCCGGTATGACACATGTTTAAAATAATGACAGTGGAGAGGTAAAACAAGCATGAACCTTTCTGTGGCCATTCTCCCACATTCTGGGTTTTCTGAACTGCCTGTCTGTGTGCTACGATGCTTCAGTTGGGATTCTTTGTGACCCCATGGACACTAGCCCTCCAGGCACCTTTATCCGTGGGATTCTCCAGGCAAGAATACTGGAGTGGGTTCCCATGCCATCTCCTCCAGGGGATCTCCCCAACCCAGGGATCGAACCGGTGCCTCTTAACGTCTCCTGCATTGGCAGGCAGGTTCTTTACCACTAGTGCCACCTGGAAAGAAAGCAGAGTTAAATAATTTTGTGATGGGAAATAGGAAATTTCCTCTTTAATTTCCCTGGAAAATAGCCCAGAAAGTTCTAAAATATGCAGAACTTGGTCATGAAAAATACCCAGTTACTTTGTCCTGGACTACCCCCTGCCCTTTGCTTCCTTCTATGAGAACAATCGTGCCATTGCAAATACTTCATCACACTCTTCATTGCAACTCACGCCATGGATTCTTTGACCTTCTTTGTTCTGACATATTCTCTGCTGAGCTAAAAAAAAAAGGTAAGTGGGAATGGGACTTAAAACCTCATTCTTAACATTTTTCTTACATTGTCTTCCTCTATTTCCTTGATTGGCTCAGGAAAGTTTGTGGACGGAAAGCTAACCTTTATTGTATTCCCAGTTTGTGCTATGTTTTTGAGTCCATTATCTTATTAAATACTAACAATGCTATGGGATAATTTTTTACTTTCTCCATTTTGTGATGGAGACCAATGAGTTGCAGAGATTTGTTGCTGTTCAGTCGCCAAGTCATGACCGACTCTTTGCGACCCCATGGACTACAGCATGCCAGGCTTTCCTGTCCCTCACCATCTCCTGGAGTTTGCCCAAGTTTATGTCCATTGAATCAGTGATGGCACAATGCAGAGATTAGGTAACTATTATCATTCAGGATTACATAGAACTAGGCACTATCAGGATCCAAAGGTCTGATTCTAAACCCAAGTTCTGACTTGTTTATCAAACTGCCTCTCACTTCATTTGCTTGATGGCCTTTGAGTGCCCTTGGTAACCACTTTTTAAAGTGCTTCCATTTCTATTAGAATGAAAAGTTCATGGGTTTATTAGTAGTAATGGATTCAAGGTTCCAAACATTTTTCTTCTGAAGAGCACTGGCTTAGGCTTGATTACTTGCAGGATGATGGGCTTAAGGTTATGGCACTTCCCTTATGGCTGGAGGAAGGCTGGTCAGTCTTTGAAACTCCCTTTTGATTCAGTGCCAATTTCTGTGCTTCCTGCCAGCACAGGTCAGGCTGTCTCTATGACCTGGTACCTGTGGCCTGTAGATGCCTTTATGGCTTAACATGAGAAAAGCCAACCAGAAAACACCAAAGATGACGTGGACTGGGATCACCCTGGAAACATCCACTGTCTATAATGCTCCTCACTACAGGGTACAATGTGGTGTAAAGCCTCTCCGTCCTGCATCTTATCCGGGAGGTGGACACAGAGGCCCCCAAGGACTTTGTGTCTTGGCTGTGAGGGGGCTCCCCAGTGTGGTCCCTGTAACCAGTGTTTCCCACCAGCGTCAAGCAGGTTAAATGCTTGTACGAAACAGTTTGGTCAGTTAAACAGACAAGGCAGGGATTTAATTTTGGAGTATGCCTGGAGATGGTATTAATGGGGCGTGTTGGAGTTATTTGCAGAGGTGCTGATGAATCGTCCTTCCTCTGGGAGGGAGAAGCGTCAAACGTGGGACCTGACCAGGCTCCGAGCCTGTCACGGGCCGGGACCTGGACCTGTGGCTTTCATTCACCATGTAAGTTACAGGACCCAGTGTTAAAGTGTCTCTTTTCAGAGAAGGAAGTTGGAGAGAAAGCAGTGGTGGCGGCTCCCATACTAACACATCTCTGGGCCCTTTTAACCTGGGTGAGATGTGGAATAATTTGTCTTGTCCCTGACCCCAGCTCTACTCTCCAAAGTGATCTGTTATTGTTATCCTCCCAGGAAATGCTTCCCCCCACTTTTCTAACATGTGTGTTGAATGATTTGTTCATTCTTGATTCGCTGATTTAATCAACACATGATTTTTGAGCTCACACAAAGACGCTGTCTTAGATCCTCTTAATGCACGAATGAACTAGACAGATGAATGGCACCGTTTATTTCCTTCTTAAAAGTGCATTTTTTTAAAGAATGAAATTTGAACACTTCCTAACACCATGCACAAAGATAAACTCAAAATGGATTAAAAACCTAATGTAAGACCAGAAACTATAAAACTCTTAGAGGAAAACATAGGCAGAACACTTGATGACATAAATCAAAGAAAGATCTTCTATGAACCACATCCTAGAGTAACAGAAATAGAAACAAAAGTAAACAAGCGGGACCTGATCAAACTTAAAAGCTTTTGCACAGCAAACGAAACTGTAAGCAAGGCAAAAAGACAACCCTCAGAATGGGAGAAAATAATAGCAAATGAAACAACTGACAAAGGATTAATTTCCAAAATTAATACAAGCAGCTCATGCAACTCAATACCAGAAAAACAAACAACCCAATCAAAAAGTGGGAAAAACACCTAAACAGACATTTCTCCAAAGAAGACACACAGATGGCTAACAAGCACGTGAAAAGATGCTCAACGTCACTCATTATTAGATAAATGCCAATCAAAACTACAATGAGATATCACCTCACACCAGTCAGAATGGCCATCATCAAAAAGTCTACAAACAATAAATGCTGGAGAGGGTGTGGAGAAAAGGGAACACTCTTGCACTGCTGGTGGGAATGTAAATTGATACAGCCACTATGGAAGACAGTATGGAGATTCCTTAAAAAACTAGGAATAAAACTACCATATGACCCAGCAATCCTACTCGTAGGCCTATACCCTGAGGAAACCAAAATTGAAAGAGACACATGTATCCCTTTGTTCATTGCAGCACTATTTACAATAGCTAGAATATGGAAGCAACCTAGATGTCCATCAACAGATGAATGGATAAAGAAGTTGTGGTACATATACACAATGGAATATTACTCAGCCATAAAAAGGAACACATTTGAGTCAGTTCTGATGAGGTGGATGAACCTAGAACCTATTATACAGAGTGAAATAAGTCAGAAAGAGAAAGAGAAAGAGAAATATTGTATTCTAATGCATACATATGGAATCTAGAAAAATGGTACTGAAGAATTTATTTATAGGGCAGCAATGGAGAAACAAACATAGAGAACAGACTTATGGACATGGGGAGAGGGGAGGAGAGGGTGAGATGTATGGAAAGAGTAACATGGAAACTTAACATTACCATATGTAAAATAGAGAGCCAATGGGAATTTGCTGTATGGCTCAGGAAACTCAAACAGGGGCTCTGTATCAACCTAGAAGGGTGGGATGGGGTGGGAGATGGGAGGGAGGTTCAGAAGGGAGGGGATATATGTATACTTATGGCTGATTCATGTTGAGGTTTGACAGAAAACAGGAAAATTCTGTAAAGCAACTATCCTTCAATAAAAAATAAGTTAATTAAAAAAAAGTGTTCATTTTTTTAAATGAACTTTTAGCACACAGTGATGTAATTATAAATGCTATGAAAAAATGTTCCTAGTTTATCATAGGAATGATAGAAAGCAAGGCCGAATGTGGCCCTGAGACCAGTGTTACACATCAGGGAAATAATGAGGGGCTTTACCAAGAGACGAAGCCTGAGCCTGACAAGGAAACAGCTGCGTGTGGCATCTTCCTCATTCTCCTCCTTGCTCTTTCTATGCTGGCAGCACAGCCTTGGACTTTGTTCTATGAATGTTTTTAGATTCCTCATTTGGCTGCCCCAGGCTTTAGCTGCAGCATGGGGGATCATATAGTTGTGTCCTGTGGGCCAGGGATTGAACACAGGCCCCTGCATGGTAGCACAGAGTCTTAGCTTCTGCACCACCAGGGAAGTCCCTGTCTTTGTGAATTCTTGTGGATTTCATTGTGTGATTTTGAATTTGTGAAGTTATTGTGAGGAGTACTGTTCCTGACTTTGTGTGAGTTATCAAATCTCTCCATACATCTGAGATTGCGTAGTATCACACGATGTTAGAACTGAACGGGACCTCAAGTGTTTAACCATGAACAGGTGGGCATGTGATTGGCCCAACATCACCAACTGAGTAGTAGCAGCTGGTCCTGCTCTTCTGTCCCCAGAATGGAGTTCCTGCCTGATTTGACTTTCTCACATCTGTTCCGCAACTAACCAAGCTTCATGGTGTCACCGGCTCCTCTTTGTATCTGACACATATATTAATGTGATGGCTATAGTGATGATATGACTAATACATATGAGAGTCTACTGTATGCTAAGCAATGAGCTGAAGGCTTTAGATATATGATATTTTAAATCCTCACAACACTGTAAGACTAGCATTATTATCATTTTCATCTTGCGTATAAGAAAACAGATGAGAGAGGCCAAATTGATGGTTCCCTTACCAGCCTTCAGAAGGAAGATTATTTTGGGTTGTCCCTGCTGGTCCAGTGGTTAAGAATCCACCTTGCAATGCAGGGGACAGGGGTTTGATCCCTGTCAGGGACCAAAGATCCCACATGCCACGGAACAGCTAGAGAATCTCTGTGCTGCAATGAGAGGTCCTGCATGCTGGGACCTGACTCAGCCAAAATAAAAACAATTAAATAAATAAATATTAAAAAGCTAGATTATCTTGAACAACAAAAGAAACAGTAACAGCATTGAATTAAAACTCAGAATAATATTACAAGTCCATAGTGAATCAGTAAATAATTGAATAAATAAATAAATTGAAAAGAAGGAACAATTCACCTTACACAAGGGTTCCAGTTAATAAACAGAAAGGGGATGAAGGAAATAGAAAATTACCACTAGGACCCCAGAGTAATAATCATTGCAAGTATTAGTGCATGAAAATTTGAGGACAAACGTAATATTTGCAGCATCTCAAAGTACCTTCCTCAAGGTATTTATTAAGTAAAAAAGGAAAAATGTAACTTTAGTAACTTTAGTATTAATATTAATGCTGTAATGCAGCAAACACCACCCCAACTAAGTGATCAAGGTTATCATCATCAGCAATAAGATACAACAGTGTCTTATACCCCTGATATGATGTCCTGGAAAGGAACTTCTGCTTTTGTGGAATTCTTGCTCCATGTCAGTTTCATCTTGTATAACATCAGTCTTATCATGAGAAAATACCTGACAAATACAAATTAAGCAACATGTTACCAGTTATCTACCTCTGCTTTGCAAAAGTGTCAAGGTCCTGGAACCAAGGAAAATCTTGAGTACCTGTCACAGTTTGGAGGAGCCTAAGGGGACATGACAACTCAATGCAATGTGGAATCCTAGAGAAGAAAGAGAATGTTAGTGAAAAAACTGGTGGAAACCAAATAAGTATGACTCCAAGTAAGGATAGCATTGGATAAATGTTAATTTCTTAGTCTTGATAATTGTATTATGGTTACACAAGATGTTAGCATTGGGGAAAACTGGGTAAATGATATATGGAAACTCTGTGTACCATTTCCACAACTTTTTGGTAAGTCTCAAATTATTTCAAAATTGGAAGTTAGAGGACTTTCCTGGTGGTTCAGTGGTTAAGAATCTGCCTACCAATGCAGGAGACATGGGTCTGAGCTCCGGTCCAGGAAGATCCCATATGCCTCGAAACAATGAAGCCCATGCACCACAACTCCTGAAGCCCTCTCGCCTAGAGCCCATGCTCTGCAACAAGAGAAGCCGCTGCAATGAGAAGGCTATGCACCATAATTAGGGAGAGCCTGCATGCAGCAATGAAGACCCAACATAGTCAAGAATAAATAAATAAACACGGTGAAAAAACATTGGACGTTAGAAAGTAGATTATAGAATAGACTGCTAGATTCCATCTCAGACTTACTAAATTGGAATTTTTCAGGTTGGTATGACCTAGAAATCTGTACTGGTAACCCACTCCAGCATTCTTGCCTGGAGAATTCCATGGACAGAGGATCCTGATGTTCTGCAGTCCATGGGGTTGCAAAGAGTTGAACATGACTCAGTAACAACGGCAATGATACATTATTAGAGCACTGAGAACAGGAACGAGAATGCAGATAAATTTATTGTGCACTTTCTATAGTTAGTGGTTAGTGTGGCAGAGGAATTGGAAATTTTGGAATAAGTTAAACATTTCTGAAGACCTTTCAAGGTTTCCTGGATGGCCAAATTGCTTGTGTTTCCTGCCACCTGACTCAGTTCAGTTCAGTTCAGTCGCTCAGTCGTGTCCGGCTCTTTGCGACCCCATGAATCGCAGCACTCCAGGCCTCCCTGACCATCACCAACTCCCGGAGTTTACCCAAACCCATGTCCATCGAGTCGGTGATGCCATCCAATCATCTCATCCTCTGTCGTCCCCTTCTCCTCCTGCCCACAATCCTTCCCAGCATTAGGGTTTTTCCAATGAGTCAACTCTTCGCGTGAGATGGCCAAAGTATTGGAGTTTCAGTTTCAACATCAGTCCTTCCAATGAACACCCAGGACTGATCTCCTTTAGGATGGACTGGTTGGATCTCCTTGCAGTCCAAGGGACTCTCAAGAGTCTTCTCCAACACCACAGTTCAAAAGCATCAATTGTTCGGCCACCTGACTACAGAGAACATAAAACAAGAGAGTAGATGGTATTCATCATGGTGCCTAGTCATGAGCCCTTCCAAAGACTTTTGTCTTTAGCAGTTTTATTCTGATTCATTTCTTGCCAGTTGTGTGATCAAGATCCAGTCACTTAACTCCCTGGGTCTCAGTTTCCTAATACATATAATGGTGACAATCATTGTACCTGTACACAGGGTGGTTACCAGGATTAAGTGAATTACACTAAGAGCTAAGAACAGTGCCTGATCCATATTAGGTGGTCTGTGAACCTTAGTTGTCATCTTCATTCCCATTATTCTTCTTTTTATCATTTCCCTTAAAGAGCTATCTGACAATTAGGCCCCATCTAGGGCATCACTCACCTGTCAAGACCAGGCTGCTTCTGACAGTAGCCTGTCTTTTATGGACAAATGCTTGGCTATTCCACTCCACTGGCTTGATAGAAACTTGGCTTGGTCAGTTATTAGGCCACATAGTATACTGTTGGTCCATTTCTGCCATCTGAGCAAAAAGGAAAATATTGCATACCTCCTCAGAATAGTCTATCTGTTAAGAATTACGTTGCCATCACCACCCCCCTGAACTCTGTCACACAGAGTCTCTCTCCCTTTGTGAATTTGAACATCCTTTTAAAAGTTTTTATATCCTCAGCACTGGCAGTTTCTTTCAAGGGAACAGATAGAGTAGGCACATCTACAAAGATGTAGTTGGTGTGTGCTAAGTCACTTCAGTCATGCCTGACTCTTTGCAACCCTATGGACTATACCCTGCCAGGCTCCCCTGTCCGTGGGATTCTCCAAGCAAAAATACTGGAGTGGGTTGCCATGGCCTTATCCAGGGGATCTTCTTGAGCCAGGGACTGAACCCATATCTCTTATGTCTCCTGCATTGGCAGGCCAGTTCTTTACCACTAACACCACCAGAGATATAGACCTACCGTTTAAAATACAGTGGCTGCTCTGAAATTGCTAATCAGCCCAGTCTCATATTTTCTACCCCGCAGTCTAGCAGGTTATTTCACTATCTTGCCTTTTTTATCCCCCTTTCGTAGCCATACAATGTAGTATTTCACTATGAGGAGAAAACAGAACACCCACTGTAAATCTTTGAGGATTTTCTTCTGTATTTTCTTATAAAGCCAAACCAGAAACCATACTGGCAAAACCACTGTGTCTCATATTTAAACACAAATTATAAAGTGTCAAAGGAAAGAAAAAGTGACTTAGCCAATGAAAACAGTACATGGAGCGGAGTAGGGCAGAATCTGTTTTCAAGATTTACGAGCTGAAAGCAAGTTATGCTTGAATGAATATTAAATGCAACCCAACTTATTTGTGGAAGACAGACTGGATTTTCTTATGGACATGTATGTGGAAGGCCTGTTTTCTGAAACTTGAGTCATCTCCTCAAAGTGATATGTCAGTACACTGTAATAAATCTTCTGAAAATATAAAATATATGATGGTTTGGTACTATGGAAATTATTTTTTTCCTCTAAAATATGTCAGATTTTTATCTACAGAGAAATGCTATGAGGGAAGAATAGGAAAAGAAAGCATATCTTATGTTTCAATTAACTGACCCTTGATTTGAGGTACTTGTGATGTTGAAAACGGGGCCAGATTTGGTACTGGACTTTGACATGAGCCAAGTCAGTTCCCCACGTCCTCAGTACTTTTTCCCTATGCTCCAAATTCTCCTTCAGTCCTGGCTGCCATGAGGAAATCTGCCCTCTCTTCCCTAAAACTCCCACCCTCTAATGTCACCGGAAGGAGATGGACTCTTAGGGTGAATATGACCTTTTAAAAGAGTGTTTTGGGGACTTCCCTGGTGATCCAGTCGCTAAGAATCACCTTGCAGTGCAGAGGACGCTGGTTTGATTCCTGGTCTGGGAAAATCCCACGTGCTGAGGGGCAACAAAGCCCCTCAGCTACTGAGCCCACACTCAAGAGCCTGAGAGCCGCAGCTACTGAGCTCCCTCTAGAGCCGGTGCTCTAAGAAGAGCCTGAGCGTGGCCTCTAGAGAGGAGCCACAACTAGAGAAAGCCCATGTGCTGCCACGAAGACCCAGGGCAGCCAACAGATGAATCAAGAAAAACTAAAAGAAAAAAATCTCTCTCTAAAAAAAGAGTATTTGCCTTCAAAATATTCTTACTGGTTGTGGAAGGAAAAGTGAAAGTAAAAGTCACTCTGTCCTGTCCGACTCTTTACGACCCCATGGACTGTACAGTCCATGGAATGCTCCAGGCCAGAATACTGGAGTGAGTAGCCTTTCCCTTCTCCAGGGCATCTTCCCAACCCAGGGATCTAACCGAGATCTCCTGCATTGCTGGAGGATTCTTTACCAACTGAGCCACCAGGGAAGCCCCCATAAGGCTGGTGCAATTGGGGGCATTCGGGACATATAAGGAATTAATTGTGTTTTGTGGGCGTCTTTCATCCAAGGGCATCTGCTATGTCATATTCTCTGTACTCTGAGCAATGGGCAGCACAGAGGCCCCAGAGAAAGAGATTGTGGTGTGAGTGTCTCAGTGTTTCTAAATCACGGTAAACACCAACTTGGAGCCTACCTGTCTGGACTAGCTGTGTATGGAAGAGATAGAGAAGCAATCCCAGAAGGGCGGCCGAGCCGGCCTGACCAGGAAGTGGGCTGAAGCATTTGTTAGAGATGCTTTCCCTCGGGCAGGATGGGACCCAGTGCTGGAGATGGGGGTGAGGGCCCCTGGGTGAGGGCTGGAGTCCAGTTGGGCAAGACTGGAGCTGAGAGATCTCAGCTGTCTAGAGTGGAACTTCTACAGTACAGGCTGGATTTTCCAGAACTAGGTAGAAGTTCTTCCCTTTGCTTGTACCGGGTAATGATTTGGTGTATCAAGCTAGAGTCTGCAGGTAAGTCAGGTTACCAGTCCCTTTCCAGGTTAGGACGTATAGAACCGTATTTCGTCAGGACAACAGTTTGGTCTCTAATTTGAGAGGCATACATGTAATGGTTAAAAAGAAAAACAGGATTTGGTTTCACACGAAAGGCAGAAGTAGCTCTAGGGCAGGAATGGCACCCGTTCTATTTGTCGATGTACCAATATCCGTCTCTGTTCCTGGCACAGAGTACTTGCTCAGTAATTCTTCTTTGAATGTTGAAGGAATGAACAGATGGATGTATGAATGAATGCAGGGCTACCAAGGGGCTAAGTGGTAAAGAATCCAACGGCCAATGCAGGAGACTCAGGAGACTAGAGTTTAATCCCTGGGTCAGGAAGATCCCCTGGAGGAGGAAATGGCAACCCACTCCAGTATTCTTGCCTCCATGGGAAGAGGAGCCTGGTGGCCTACAGTCCATGGAGTCGTAAAGAGTCGGCCATGACTGAGCCTCTGAGCACACATGCACGTGTGAATGAATGAACCAAGCTATTTGAAATCCCAGAGTTGCTCTATTTTAGCTCTATGGTCCTGTGCAGGTTACCCCAGCTCTCTGACTCTCAGTGTTCTTATTTACAAAAATGGAAGAAAATAATTACTTTGTAATTGGAAGAAATAAAACAATCTACTATATCTGTATTGCTTAGCATAATGCTTTAATAAAGAGACCTTATCATTATAGTGGTAGCAGTGGTATTAACATTAATAGCTCCATGCTCACAGCGTAGAGTTGCTTCTCAGGGAGGAAGTAAATTATGGGGTACATATTCTTGCAGCAGCCATTGAGAGGATCAACAGGAGAATCGTCCTGGAGGGCGGAGTCCCCACGGAGGGTGTTTTAAGAGGTTTAGAATAGAGACCTTACATGCTTTGGCCTTGGCAAAGAAGGTAGTAATGGCTAAGCTGGGGTCTTAGAAGAATTGAGCCAGTGTGAGCAGGAGTTTGGCCTTTGGCAAGTCACAGATGCGTCTGGCCTCAAAGCTCAGGCTGTTTTTGCCACCCTGTATCACGAATGCCTACTTATATGAAGAAGAGGGGCTAGGTCCAGGGTGAAGATTTGGTGTGGCATGTGTGTGTGTTAAAGGCCTGGAGGGCATTGCCTGGTTGGCAATAGAGACAAGGAAAGTCATGGGAGGAGGTAGTGGGGAGAAAGGGAAGGGTGTGTGTTCATTAAAGTCCTGCTCTTTTTTTCTTCTGTCTGGTTCCAGCCTCACCCACGGCGTTACCTATGGGAAGCATGGCTGATGCTGTTGACACATGGGTTTTTTTCCGTGTGATGTGTACTCATTCTTCTGGTGAAAAACGATGATGTTTGCTGTAATGTGATCTTGCTCTATGTTTGGAGCCAGTCTTCACGGCCTTTACAGCTGACACAGCAATTGCTCAAAGGGAATAGATAAAAAGCATGAAGAGAGAACCGCTAGAGAAACTGGGTACCACCAATGTATCTCTTTAGCCATGGTAAACCAGGCATCGGGCTGTGTATTTTGCATACCTAATGTCTAATTTTTCCAATACCTCTCTCCAATGTATAGATGGTAAAACTGAGGCTTAGAAGGTTAAGTAGCTTGGTTAGTCCCTTGTGAAGTCCGGATTAAACTTGGGTCTTCCTGGATTCCAAACCAGTGCTCTTTCCAGTCCTCTGCAATGCCTGTGAGGATTCAGGGCCCAACCAGCCCCTGTTCTCTGCCTTTGTCTTCTTCCCTCTATAGTGACTGGCCGGCTGGCTCAGTGACAGGAAGGAGGGAAGTGAGGGAAAGCAATCACTTGCTGTTCCAGGGACGATGGCTGTATCTCAGCTCATTAAGAGGGGTGAGCATGGAGTCCTTAGTATGTACCAGTCACTCTGCTAACAGCGTCACATCTATGATCTCATTTAATTCTCACAACAAGCTCATGAGGACTTTCCTGATGATGCAGTGGATAGGAGTTCACCTGCCAATGCAAGGGACATGGGTTCAATCCCTGATCTGGGAAGATTCTTCATGCAGCAGAACAACTAAGCCCATACGCCACAACTGCTAAGCCTGTGCCCCAGAGCTGGAAAGCTGCAACTACTGAGCCCATGTGTTGCGACTACTGAATCCTGTGCTCCTAGAGCCTGTGCTCCAAAGCAAGAGAAGCCGCGGCAGCAAGAAGCCCAAGGGCCACAAGGAAGAGTCGCCTCTTCTCGCCGCAACTAGAGAAAGCCCTTGCACAGCAAGCAACGAAGACCCAGTGCCACCAAAAAAAAGAAAGAAATAGAATTATTAAAAAAAGAACAAGGCCGTGGGCTGAGTGCGCCATGCAATGGGCTGGGATCAGCGCGGCACCCTCCCAGCGCACTGCCTGGCCGCATTGGCGTGGGGGCCTGCACTGGCCTCCAGGCCGGATGGCGTAAGAAATCACACCGAGACTCGGGATGCTTCCTCAGTTCAGTGTTCTCCGCCCGACCACAAAACAGCTGGTGTCGGCCCTTTCCTCCCCCAGAAACCAGGGAGTTAGGAGTGCAGACACAGCTCATCATCGCCCATCAGCGAGACCCATAAGCTGGGTGGGACGGGGCTTTCTGTGGGCCACGTCCCTCCTTGTCACCTCTGCTCCTGCCACGGCACTGAGACTATTAGCTGATATTTGTTGAATGGTTGCTAAGTGCGGGCAGCATCCTAGTGCTAGGCCCTGCGTGTGCTCACTGAATCTTCACAGCTACTGTCTGAGGGTGGAACTCAGAAACGTCAGGGCCTTTGCCCAAGGTCTCACAGGAAGCAAATGTAAGGGCTCTGATTCAGACCTAAGGATGTTTGTTTTTAGAGGCCAGATGACTGAAAAGGAAGTCTACAGCTGACAGTCTCCACCAGGCTGTCACGTCTTTGAGGACTCTGTGTCTCCGTCCTCTTCGCATACACATACACACGTATCAGGGACTCTAATTCTTGTTGCTCAGTGGGCCTGTGGAAATCTGGTTGCTTCAGGTGACTGGCAATGGTGTGGAGCATAATGTTTGTGCTGAGGCTTCATAACCTTCATAACCCACTGGGGTTGAGACCGGGGTTACTTCCCGTCTGGATCTGCCCGCCATGTGCTCCCTTTGGCCTGCTGGCTTCAGTGGTTAGGGTTGCTTCCCAATTAGCTCTCCCAGCAGAGTTTACTGCCTTAGCATTCTGCTCACCTTTCACTTTTTGTTTGTTAATATATTTATTTTTATTTATGTATTATTTATTTGCCTGGTAGCTCAGATGGTAAAGCGTCTGCCTACAATGTGGAAGACCTGGGTTCAATCCCTGGGTCGGGAAGATCCTCTGGAGAAGGAAATGGCAACCCACTCCAGTACTCTTGCCTGGAAAATCCCATGGATGGAGGAGCCCGGTAGGCTACAGCACATGGGGTCACAAAGAGTCGGACACGACTGAGAGACATCACTTATTTGCCTGGAGGAGGGCATGGCAACCCCCTCCAGTATTCTTGCCTGGAAAATCCCATGGACAGAGGAGCCTGGTGGGCTCCAGTCCGTGGGGTCACAGAGGGACAGGACTGAAATGAGTAAGCACAGCACACTCTTTGGCTGCACCGGGTCTTAACTGCGGCTCGGCAAGATCTTCAATTTTCCTTACAGCGTGTGGGATCTTCAGCTGTGCCATGTGGGATTTAGTTCCCTGACCAGGGATCAAACCTGGGCCCCCGGAGTTGGGAGCGCAGAGTCTTAGCCACTGGACCCACAGGGAAGTCCTTCACCTTGCACTTTTTAAAATATTAATCTTTGTTTATTTTTGGCTGTGCTGGGTCTTCATTGCTTCTCAAGCTTTTTTCCTCTAGTTGCAGTGAGGGGCTTCTCTTGCTGTGGCTTCCGGGCTCTAGAGCACAGGCTCAGGACTTGCGTCTCAGAGACTTAGTTCCTCCACAGCAAGTAGCATCTCCCTGGACCAGGGATCGAACCCGCGTCTCCTGCATTGGCAGGCGGATTCTGTACCACTGAGCCACTAGGGAAGCCCTTCACCTTTCACTTTTGATTAAACTTCCCAGCTCAGACCTCTCCCCTGTGTGAATCAGGTTGAATTTCCACAAAGGGCATTTTCCAGGCAAAATTTCATACTCGCTGCTTTCTGAGCTGTGAGGAACTGACCTGGGCGGAGAAGTAACTAGGTTTTCAGAGAAGACCAGGGCTCAAGCTGTTCATTCATCTCAGGGCCATACCCCCACCCCCTGCTTTCTCCCTTTGGTTATCAGTTGGGAGGCATTTCATTAGAGAGACCCTGGGCTAGTTCTTTGGGGCTTCCTGCAGGCCAGCTGCTGTGGTGGGGTTGGCAGGTACCAGGTGTGGCCTGCAAACAAACCTGCCACAGAGGCCAGTACCCTTTGAAGTGCCGCAAGAATGTCACACTTCAAAGCAAGCTCCCAGCAGCTGTCACCTGGCTATCTAGTGGAGGTCAGAGAGTTAATATGCAACCACAAAACCCAGTCCTCCCACCTCTGACCCACACCTGGGAAGCCGAAACCCATTTTCCTCTGGTGCAGAGGATCTGAAAGCATTGTTCCTAATTTATCCCAGCATTGTTCCTGATTTATCTCAGCAAGAGCTCAGTGCCCTGGATCTTTAGATAAAAATCCATTGTACACATCCATCCAGCAATAAAATAAGTAAATGAGTGGCATTTTTCTTTTCTGAATAGGAATTACTTTGTAATGAAGTAAGTATTTGCAATTACTATTAGCAGGAGTTTAATTATGGAACTAATTTGTGGAAAAAAATGAGGTTTTGTTCAAATGGGACACCTTTTATCTGAGGATCACAATACATTGTATGCAAATTAACGAGCTCTCCTGCCCTTGGTAGGCATTCAATTACTGGTTTAAAATTTCCTTGGGCATCCAACACTCTGGGGCTGGGGTGGGAAGCCAAAGTTTATTTATAAATTTCAGCAAGATGGATGTAGATTAGATCTAAAAATGGACTTCGTGGTTGCGGGGTGATTAAATGATGGGCTGAATTACTGTGGCAGTTTTTAAAAACTTGCAGGTTGAGGTCTTTCCTGTCACTTTGATGGAGTGCTTTTCACCACCAAACCAAACCATCCTCCTCCTGCAGTAGCACAAGCTAAATCTTGGACTTAAACACAAATAGTGAAGTATTAAAGGACAGAACAAGAGAGCTGGAATGTGTGACCCAAGAAAACTAAAATTCTGGGTCACTCTTCAGGGTGTCGATGCCTCAGAAACACTGTAAAGAACACTTTTTTTCACATGGTAGCCTTTTTTTTTTTTTAATCCTCTCTGCTCTTTTTTTTTTTTTTTTAATTAAAAAAAAATGTTTTAAAATGTTCTTTTTAAACTTTTAGGTCCCCAACCAGGGATGGAACCCTTGCCGCCTGCAGTGGAAGTGCAAAATCTTAACCACTGGACTACCAGGGAAGTCCCACGTATAGTACTTGATGCTGTTTCTATTCACAAGTTCAGACTTCAGCTCCCTTTCCCTCGACCCTCATCTGCATGTTCCAATAAAAGTTATAGGCTCCAAATTTTTAAAATTAGGAGAGGCAGCTATCTACACACACATGTTTGGAGTGGAGTTTCACTTCAGATTTCTGTCGAGTGCTGACCCATCAGCCAGCCCCGATGTCCTAATACCGCTTCTGCAGTTGGTGTATGTGGGCTTCATGTTTCATCCACCTACGCCTCCTTGGGCAGGGAGAAGAAAGATTGCAACACAACAGGTTCTTTGGAAACTATCCTTGATGACCTGGATGATGGAAACTTGCTTATCTTTTATCTGCTTTTTTCCTGATCTTATTTCCTTTCCCAGTGTTTTATAGTTTAATAGAACAACCGAAAGTTTCTGCAGCTTTGGTGCAAAACTTTGCAATTCATTTTCTTCCGCTCTTAAGTCCATGGGATTTTCCAGGCAAAGTACTGGAGTGGGGTGCCATTGCCTTCTCCAAAGAGTCAGTGTTCCTGGACTCAATCCAGCGGCAGCAGAGTGAGTGGAAGGCCAGAAGAGTGAAAACAAGGGTTTCTCGAATTGGTCTGCTTAGTTCAAAATCTGGATCTACCACGTACTAGCCACGGGAGTTTGTGTGGGCTTCTTAATATCTTTGCCTCAGTTTTCTCTTCTGTCAAATGGAGATAGTAACAATCCCTACCTTATCAAAAAGTGTGAGGGTTTACATGTAAAACACTTAATAAGCACCAAACAGTAACACCAAAGAATGCCCTGATAATGATAATTGTTACTGTTAATTAATTGGACTCCAAAGCAATAAGGATGAGTCTTCTAGGGGAAGGGTTGGCCTTATTAGGTTCCAGAACATTTTCAATTATTATAGTATTTCTCCAGTTGTAGGTTGGACCTTATTAATGGTTTATGAAATCAATTTAATTGGGTCTCACCGAGGCTAAGAAAAAAGGGAAAATGGCAGTGGGCATGGCAGGTATTAAGGGTAGTATTGCTCTATAAAACTTTTGCTTCTATTATTGATGTATACGTATATATTATATACTGTGTATATTTGCTTACCTGCTTAGATGTGCCTATTAACATATATACTCAGAAACATTATTTTGCATCACAATGTAAGATATCTTATTTCAACTGCACTCAAGAAACAAAGAAAGAAAATCATGAGACTAAAAATATAAATTGAAAAGAGTTGTGTGTTGCAATTTTGTGACTTCTCTACAACATGGATTATATATTGAGCTCTTTCAAAATGTATGGCTCTTTAGCACATAATCAGGAAAATCATAAATGCAGCCAACAAGAAACATATCATTTAAATG
Source organism: Giraffa tippelskirchi (assembly GCF_054371585.1). NCBI lineage: Eukaryota > Metazoa > Chordata > Mammalia > Artiodactyla > Giraffidae > Giraffa > Giraffa tippelskirchi. Next base: position 108,151,965 of record NC_137278.1, on the reverse strand, counting down.
ACTTACAGAGCAAAGAGGACAAAAATCAGGCATCTATAATGTGTCAATTATAAAAGTTCATTCTTTGCTAAGTAGATACATGAAAAAGGTTAATATTCTTACTGTATAAAGGACACTTACAAGGCATGTGAATAGTAAATTTGTAAAACAAGTGATTAGCAAACATAGATATAAAAATATCTTTAGCTTCACTAGTAATAGAGGGATATAAAGGAACATAGTGAAATTATTTTTTCACATATCAAGTTAACAATTTTGTTTTATGGTAATACAGAGTGTCGAGAAAGTTATAGGAAATTAAACACTTACACGCAAGACTAGTGAGAATAAAGATCGCTACAACTTCTCTGAGGGAACAGTCTGGTAATTTGGTTGCAAAAGTCATAAAAATAAATATACCCTTTGAATCGACAATTCTACTTGAAAGAATTTCTCCTAAAGGTTATAATAAAGCAAGTGAATGAGCAATTAACATCCAGACGTTCATTGCAGGAATGTTAAGGTAGAAAATTGGAAGATAAAAAAAAATTGTTTTCAAAAAAAGCCAGTTGATAAAACAAATTTTGGTGTACTGATACAGCGGAATAGGAGATAGTGATGCTGTGGGTGGTTCCTGGGATCATTCCCCTTTGTGTGGGTCTGGTGCCCACAAGCAAATCCTACCTTGAAAGGAAGCTTTTTTTGGCACTAGACTTTTTCTGTTTTTAAGAGTCATTTATTCGGCTGTGCGGGGTCTTCGTTGCTGCCTACGGGCCTTCTCTGGCTGCAGCTACTCTTCACTGCTGTGCGGGGCTTCTCCTTGCAGTGGCTTCTCTTCCTTTGGAGCATGGGCACTGGGGCGTTGGCTCCGTAGTTGTGGCACACAGGCCTCACTGTGGCCTGTGGGATCTTCCCAGACCAGGGATTGAACCCATGTCCCCTGCACTGGCAGGCAGATCCTTAACTACTAGACCACTAGGAAACCCAAGACTTCTCTTCAATTATTTAGTGATTTAGACCTTAAGTTTGCAACTTTGCCAAAGTACAATAGATTAAATTTAGGAGTAAGTGCTAAGCTGAATAGTAAGGACCGATTGGCTTTTAGTAACAAATAACATGGAAGAAGGGCTTCTCAGGTGGTGCTAACGATAAAAAACTGCTTGCCAATGCAGGAGACGCAAGAGACAAGGGGTTTCGATCCCTGAATCGGAAAGATCCTCTGGAGGAGGGCACGGCAACCCATTCCACTATTCTTGCCTGGAGAATCCCCATGGACAGAGGAGCCTAGGGGGCTACACTCTATAGGGTCAGAAAGAGTCGGCCACAACTCAAGCGGCTTAGCGCGCGCGCACACACACACACACAACGTGGAAGGAACTGTAGGTTACTTACACAAGGCCAGGTAGCCCATGCCTGCCCTGCTGTTCTCGCTGAGTCCTGACCACACCCTGGTCAACTTTAGCCGCCCTCCCGGGTAAAACCTGATGCAAGGTCAGACGTTGCCGACTGTGGTGCTGTCACACCCGCTGATGGCACTGCCGTCCCTCCTCTGCCGGGGCCGGGCAGCTCCAGGGCTGTGACCCGGACCTGCAGATCCTGCCATTAGGAGGTGGCCCGCCTGCTGCCCGACAGTCAGCTGGGTACTGTGTGGGCGGCAGCACTTGCTCTCTCTTGCCAGCGACCCAGGGATGGGCAAGACGAGGGGCTCCCTTTACTCTTCCTTTTTCTCTTCCTCATGTCTGTGGAGTCTAGCTCACTGGTTGGAATTTCTTAAAAAATGCTTTCACTCTTGCCTTTGAAATGAGGAAATTAGCCTCTCATCAAACTGTAGCATAGAGAAATATGTAACACTAGGGCAAATGAGGAGCCTGGTGGGCTACAGTCCATGGGTCACAAAGAGTGGGACACGACTGAGCTTGCTCAGCAGGACAGGTGAAAAAGAGCAGCCATTATACAATGTTATGTCCATTTTAGTTTTATTGTGGGAAAAATAGTATATGCTTATGGGCTCATACACACTGAAAATAGAGTGAATAGAACATATATCCCACAAAATTAACAGTATTCTTTTTTCTGATTAGGAGAATTCAAATGGTTTCTCCTTTCAGTTTATCTCCATTTTATGATTTTTCTTCAATAAGCACATATTAATAATAAGGAAGACAAAGAATCTTTTTGTCATTGCTGTTGTCCTGTTCACGGCTGCCCAGGTCCTAGAAGGATGTGTCTTGTATAGTAGCCTCTCAACAAGTATCTCCTGAATGATTGAATGCTGCAGATTACTGCTTCCACTAGGAAGAGCGGGCAGTAAAGAAGGCTTTGAATTCACTGTTCCCATCAGATTCTTCTGACAGCTTGGGCTCGTCTGGCTCACAGGTTAGAGTTTTGTTAGCATATGTTAAAAACATAGTTCCTGTCTTTTGCAAAGTCACCTATGACTTTGGACTTCACGTGGCGTGCTCTATTCTCTCCAGCACAGGCAGTTTCTGTCTGCCCCCCCACCCCCACCCCCCGCCCCGAGAGGGCTGACTACACCCCGGCCAAGCCAGCCAGCGTTCCCCTGGGGGTTAAGGGCCATGCTTGTGACCAAGAACTTGGTCCCTGCTCTTCAACACCAGTCTGGCCAAGACAGAGAGGAAAAAACAGTTCTCTCCTTGGACTGTAGCTATCGATGTATTCAGTGCCCTTAGATACTCGGGGTGGGAAAGGGAGACTCACATTCATCCTCCAAGAATGCTGAATAACCCTTCATACATTTAATTCACTTGAGGGTGAATTTCTGTCCTTACTAATGAGCCTGTGATGGGGGTCAAGTGCAAAGGAAGAATTAAATCTGGTTTTATTCAAGTTGCATAATTAACTCTGGCACTGTTGTTTCCAGATTTTAAGCATGGCCTGGGATTCTCAATGAAACTGAAAGTGAGTGGAGGGGTTGATGACATCGTGGCTGCAGGGTTCTTGTTCTCTGTCCCTCTTCATGGACTTGTTCTGAAGAATGAATTAGCTGACGCCCCAGGTGCAGGGTTGGGAACGTGGTTAGTGATGAGCGAATGGAAGTTCCCTGCCCACTGTCCTCGGTCCCTTCATAGCCGCCCACACTGGGGGCTTTCCTGTGGAGGCTGGGTAGCTAATTATTTCAAGCTGGGGTGGGAATTCAGCTCCGGAGACTGACTGGTTGGTCACAATGTGTATTGTTGTGATCAGAAAGAGCGCGCTCCACACCTCATTAAGTGTCTCTGTGGCATTTCTGTCTCTCTCTCTCTCCTTCGAGCCACCCTTCTGTTTACACCCTCTTGGAGGCTGCCACTGGTGAATCTAAAGTTTTCACGGTACCATGCGTTTTGTGGGAACTGAATAAATTTCTTCAAGATCTAATATAAAAATAAGTCCTGGCCCCAAGCCCAAAAGAAGTCACTGGGAACCCAGTCAGAGCTGGGCAGCAAGCCCAGAGCCAGGCTAATGAGACATTTACATTCGAGGCCTTTCCTTTCAGCTTGGTCTTCGTGGGACTCCTGTGTGAGGAAACCCCAGAGTGTCCCGCAGGCAGAGGCCTCTTTCAGCTCGTGCCTGGGTTCCTGAGGCAGGGCAGGAGCAGTATTAAAACACCTCAAAATCCAACACATTCCACAAGTGACAAAGCCCCAGGCCAAAGCAAGAATTAACACTTGTGTACATATGTCTTTTTTAAAATTAATAATTACATGGTTTAAAAAATATTTTATATTAGACTGTAGTTGCTTTATAATGTGTTTCAGTTGTACAGCAAGTGATTCGCTGATATACACATATATATATATGCATATATCTATTCTTTTTCAAACTCTTTTCCCAGTTAGGTTATTACAGAATATAGAGTAGAATTCCTTGTGCTATACAACAGGTCCTTGTTGGTTGTCTATTTTAAATATGAAAAATGAAAGTGTTAGTCGCTCAGTCATGTCAGACTCTTTGCAACCCCATGGACTGTAGCACACCAGGCTCCTCTGTCCATAGAATTCTCCAGGCAAGAATACTGGCCTGGGGAGCTGTCCCCTTCTCCAGGGGAGCTTCCTGAGCCAGGGTCTGAACCCACGTCTCCTGCATCTCCTGTATTGGCAGGCTGATTCTTTACCATCTGAGCTACCAGGGAAGCCCATTTTATAGTAGTGTGTGTATGTCCATCCCAAATAGTTTACCCCCCCACTTCTGCACCCTCTGTGAGTCTGTTTCTCAATGAGTAAGTTCATTTGTATCATTTTTTTTAGATTCTGCATATAAGTGATATCATAACATGTTTTTCATTTAAATCCTCTTCTGAGTCTTTGCATCTTTTACCTGTGTTCAATCTTCACTACTAAAGTCTAATCTTTTACTCTGAGAGGAGGTGGAAATAGGCAAAAGAAATGCAATCTCATTTCTTTCAACATGGGTTTCCCTGATGGCTCAGACAGTAAAGAGTCTGCCTACAGTTGGGAGACCCAGGTTTGATCCCTGGCTCAGGAAGATCCCCTGGAGAAGAAAATGGCAAACCACTCCAGTATTCTTGCCTGGAAAATCCTATGGACAGAGGAGCCTGGTGGGCTACAGCCCATGGGGTCGCAAAGAGTCAGACACACTGAGCAACTTCTCTTGCACTTTCATTTTTCTTTCAATATTTGTGGGTGTACTTGGTCCTTGGTTCAATATCTTTTGGAGTCTTAGAAGAACATTTTAATCTATCAGATTCGGGAAAATTTAAAAGGGACCCCTCCAAAGAATTTAGAGTTGGAAAATAAGATCTTGGAGGACATTAAAGTCACCAGGATTGTTTTGTTTGGAGAATCGTATTGGCTTTCCAATGGAAGGAGAGTGATTACTAAGAAAGTTAGCCATTAATGCATAGAAAGGACAAGAGGGGAGGGACTTGTGTTCAGTTTTGTTAAAAGAAGTATTTTTCTCTTAGGTGAAAGTTGTTGATGTTAGTGTGGCAGAATGTAGTGTTTCTTCTGAAATAGGAAAGTGGTTTGTGTAATTCATGCCACTGTGCAGAGGGGAGAACCAGATGGCTTTGCCAGGAAACTCGGGTCTTTGCTAGAATATGGAGAGAAAAAAGGGAGGCAAACAGTGACTCGTGAGATACAGCATCACTGTTTCCAACCTGGAGGGAAGAAATGAAGTTAAACTTCACTTTTAGAAATTTTGACTTTCCAGATTTGGAAATTACTTATCAATAATGACTCTTTATACTGTAGTATTAGAATATCATTTTTATTTGTTTTAAGCACAACCTCAGAGGTGGCAAGGAAAATAGTCACAAACTTGGAAATAAGGGGAAAATAGAACAGCATGTCCCATCAATGTTACACTGGGGAAATGTTTAAAAAGGCCTCCAAGGGTTATATAATTAGCCAAGGAAAAGTACCTTTTGTTTGACACACAGTTTCCAACAAGGCCTGTACTCCATGGGGCTATATGTTGATTTATAGATTTATGTCTGGTAGAAATGTAACTCCAAAAATTATGCAGGAGGACATTAACCAGCTTTGTATTTAACCTGGAAATTTTGTTCAGACCATCTCTTTTACAAATTTCTACAAATACACAGGTCCTCGAATGCCCTGGGAACCAGCTTTACCATTCCACTGGCCCCTCCATCAATTAGTTGAACATGAGTTAATGTATTCATTCTATATTTGTATGAATCATGTTTTAACTATTTAAAAGTTGCTCTTTGACAGTGGAATTTGATCTCTATTATTTACTAAGTAGGTTTCTCCTAATAACTTCTCTTTTGCTCTTTGATAATCCTGAATGGAGTCATGACTCTACCAACATTTATTTTGGTGGAGGCATCATATGCAATCCCACCTATATTCTTCAAAAGCATTTGTAAACCACCAACAAAACGATTTCCTGATGTCAATCAGTGTGCAAAATCTGTCCTTATTCTTTTTTTTTTTTTTTTAATTTTTGGTTGCCTTGGGTCTTTGCTGCTGTTGCGGACTTTCTGTGTTTGTGGCCAGCAGGGGCTATGTTCTAGCTGTGGTGTCTCATTGTGGTGGCCTCTGTTGTTGCAGAGCACTGCCTCTAGGTGCACAGGCTGCCGTAGTTGTGGCTTGCAGGCTTAGTTGCTCCACCGCCTGTGGGATCCTCCTGGACCCAGGATCGAACCCGTGTCCCTGCATTGACAGGTGTCCACTGTGCTACCAGGGAAGTCCTGTCTTCGTTCTTAAAGGAAGTTAGAGTGAATGAAACTTCATCACAGCAATCTAGGAATTTTATCTAAATGGGGAAAAACAACAACAACAACAACAACCAGTGTTAAATGTCTGATTGTCAATGAGCAGACCTTATATATATAAATGTATGTATGTATCTATCTATATAGACTTTGCTGGTTTTTGTGGCAAAAGTTTTATCTACCCATATAAACGGTTTTCAGAGTAACAACTAAATTGGTTTGAGAGGAAAATCAGTTCTATTATCGAGACAATAACTTAAACCATAAACAGTTGAATTTAGTTAGAATTGTTTGTTCATTGCCTGAATAAATTTGACCCCTTATCCTTGAATAATGAGCCACTTGAATTTAACTATTTTTTGATGTGATACAGTTGCACATTTGAAATTCAGGGGATGCAGAATGATCTCAAATGCTTTTAACTGCATATACAGAAAAACAAGCATGAGAAACTGTGCCACTTTAAATGCAACAGAGACACAGATCTAGGGCTGAAGCAATTCTATCTGTCTACCATTCAGACAGGTAAGATCTCTTTATTGAAATAAGTATCTGATACCTAGAAAGGAAATACATTTGCACTTGTTATATGAACCTGTCCTGAAGGTAGAAATAAAACTCCTGACAAATGAGCTTCAAATGTTTATCTCAATGTTTCAATAGTTAACATTAGAACAAAAATCTTTATAAACATAGAAATAGTTATTCTACTCATATAATGCTACTCATTCTGTAGTTAAGTCTTTCAGTTCTTGCTTAGAGGTTTACATAAATGGATGGCCAGGAAGTTTTTTCTTATTGAGGGCAGCGGGTAATGATAGATAAGAACAAGTGGATTGTGTCTGTTTTAGGAAGTGATATTCAACACTTTTGTTCTCTAGTCTATTTTGTATATATGGTGTGGCCTTTGTTTAACAACGTTGGGGTAAGCAACATGCCCCTCATTGTGGTAGTTCCTTTAGCAACTGCTTCCCATGGAATATCAACCAATATTTGACATAAGAGGGAATGTACATATAAAAAATCTAAGAACCAGAGGGAAAGTCTATATTTCTATGAATGACAAATTAGAGTTGGTTAAAAATGACAGAACTGAGATATAATTTTTTAAACATGATTTTGCTAAACAATAGTGGCAATTTTGATCTTTTTAAGGCTAACATTCCTGGTATTGTAAGCTTTCAGGCATCTAATTGGAAACAATTTAAAATGGACCAACAGATTTACAAAAGTGTCATGAATGCTGTTGTCAAAAACTCCCTAAAAATAAAGATAAATATATTTATTAGTTATTTCCTTTTTGACTAGTAAGGAATTATACATAAGTATAATGAAAAACCTTTTATCTTAATGAAATATCTTGAAGTTATCTTAAGATAAATTTTAAAATTAAAAAAAAATTGGGCTTGAAAATTGAAGCCAGTTTCTAGAGTCATTCCTACCTCCCGGGCTATTGGTATTTTTTGGGTCTTCAGAATTGTTATTTAATTACTCAGTCGGTCGGACTCTTTTGTGACCCCCATGGACTGTAGCCTGCCAGGCTCCTCTGTTCATAGTATTTCCCTGGGGCAAGAATACTAGAGTGCATTTCCATTTCCTTCTCCAAGGGATGTCTTGACCCAGGGATCGAAGCCAAGTCTCCTGCGTTTCCTTCATTGGCAGGCAAATACTTTTTTGCTTTGCCACCAGGGAAGCCCCAGTCTTCAGAATTAGGGGCTACATAAAACCCACTGATAATGATTTCTCTACTTGCCTTCAGGGCTGCTTATCTCTACGATAAAGTTCTACTAGTTCTGCAGGGGTTATTTAATGTTAGCTGAGAGGCTTGGTTATCTTGAACATGCAATGCTTACATAGTTATTTACGGAGGCTTCTCATCCAGCTTTGATCTATTTGGGAAAAATAGAAACGATGATCTGAGAGCTACTGTCTCCTAGAGCTCAAGAAATTTGTTCAGGTTTTGTTTTTGTTTCGGACAACTACTACTTGTAAAAAAAAGAAGAGCAATGTGTACTCCTAACTGAAGATACAGAAAATAATAAAGACCCATAAGGGCTCAAAGTTAATCCACAAGGCTAGATTCCACCATCAGCCAAAGAGGCCACTGTTTCTCTTTTGTGCAGAAATTTTCAAGAGGATGTTTACGTTGAAAGTGAAAGTTGCTCAGTCATGTCCAACTCTTTGCGACCCCATGCACTATACAGTCCATGGAATTCTCCAGGCCAGAATACTGCAGTGGGTAGCCTTTCCCTTCTCCAGGGGATCTTCCCAGCACAGGGATCAAACCCAGGTCTCCCACACTGTAGGCAGATTCTTTACTAGCTGAGCCACAAACTTGCAGCCAAAACCAAACTAATAAGTATTTTATTTCCCCTCAGATTCATTTTCTAATTAATAAAATGACACAAATTGTAAATAGAAAAATAATGGTAGACATAAATTATAGTTCTCTTCCCTTTAGACATTTCAGCATTTTGGTCATGTCATAACATATGGCCCATAACTGGTATATTTAAAAAAATCAACTGGTTCCATTTTCCTGTAGGTAGACAGATAAATCTTCAACTTAGAAAACTTTTTACTAAAGGGAAAAGACTTTTTTTTAAACATCATTTTCTTGAAGTCATTCTTTGGTTCTGTACACAAAGTATTTAAAGATGACTTTCTTACAGTAGAACTAATCAGCTTAATTCCTCAGGTAAAGACTTAGGAACGGCTTAAGACTGTTTAGAGTTTTCCTCAGAAAAAGTACTGAAAAGCTCACTTTCAGAAACCTGATGAATGTAATCATGGTCATCCTGAAGTAACAGTTCCAAATGATCAGAAATTGTTTTTTCTATGAAAGAATATGGACTTCCCAGGTGGTTCAGTGGCAAGGAACCCATCCGCCAATGCAGGAGACAGGGGCTCAATCCTTGGGTGGAGAAGATCCCCCGGAGGAGGAAATGGTAGCCCCCTACAGTATTCTTGCCTGGAAAATTCCATGGATGGAGGAGCCTGGCGGCTGCAGACCATAAAGTGAAAAAGAGTTGGACACGAGTGAGCTTGCACGCATGAGAGAATACAGGGAAAGAAAGACTAGAAGTAGCACAGCTCAAAGCACTGTGGGGGAGGGGTCTGGACATGGGTTTAGAAAAAGAAGAGTAAGTAGAGATCGAATTGCCCACATTCGCTGGATTATAGAGAAAGCAAGGGGATTTCAGGAAAACATCTATCTCTGTTTCATCGACAGATGAAAGCCTTTGGCTGTGTGGATCATGACAAACCATGGAAAGCTCTTAGAGAGATGGGAATACCAGACCGTCTTACCTGTCTCCTGAGAAACCTGTGTACGGGTCAAGAAGCAGCAGTTAGAAGCCTGTATGGAAAACTGACTGGCTCAAGATTGAGAAAGGAGTACAGCAGGGCTGTCTGCTGTCACCCTGTTGGTTTAGCCTATATGCTGAGCACATCATGAGAAATGCCTGGCTGGATGAGTTACAAGCTGGAATTAAGATAGGCGGGAGAAACATCAACAACCTCAGATATGTGGATTATACCACTCTAACGGCAGAAAATGAAGAGGAAATAAAGAGCCTCTTGATGAGGGTGAAGGAGGAGAGTGAAAGAGCTGGCTTAAGACTAAATATTAAAAAAAAGCTAAGATCATGGCATCCGGCCCCATTACTGCATGGCAAATAGAAGTGGAAAAAAGTAGTGACAGATTTCCTCTTCTTGGACTCCGAAATCACTGAGGATGGTGACTGCAGCCATGAAATCAGAAGATGACTGCTTCTTGGCAGGAAAGCTATAACAAACCTAGACAGTGTGTTGAAAAGCAGAGACATTACTCTGCTAAGAAAGGTCTGTATAGTCAAGGTTGTGGTTTTCTCAGTGGTCACATCCAGTTGTGAGAGCTGGACCTTGAAGAAGGCAGAATGCCAAAGAATCGATGCCTTTGAACTGTGGTGTTGGAGAAGATTCCCAAAAGTCCCTTGGACAGCAAGGAGATCAAACCAGTCAATCTTAAGGGAGATAAACCCTGAATATTCACTGGAAGGACTGATGATGAAGCTGAAGCTCCAGTATTTTTGGTCATCTGATGTGAACGGACAACTCATTGGAAAAGTCTCTGATGTTGGGAAAGATAAGATCAGAAGAACCAGAGGACATCAGAGGATGAGATGGCTGGACGGGATCACCGATGCAATGAACATGAACTTGGGCAAACTCTGGGAGATGGTGAGGAACAGGGAGGCCTGGTGTGCTACAGTCCATGGGGTCGCAAAGAGTTGTACACAACTGGGTGACTGAACAACAACAACAACCGGATATTTCAAAAATGTTCAGGATTTAACAGCTGGAGTTAAATTTAACAGGATAGTTTGCGTTGCTTGGCATACCTGGTAGAGAGGCCTGCAGATTAGTCTGGCCCGCACAGAGCTGACCAGAAGTATTGTAGAACTGTGAGGCAAACTTTATTTTCATCTTTGCCATGGTTGGCTAGCATTGCAGGTAAATTCATGGACCCTGGAGTCAGGCTGCCATAGTTGAAATACTGACCCTACACTCTCTAGATGCACAACCTTGGGCAAGTTCCTTAAACTTTCTGTGCCTCGCTTAACTCATCTGCAAACTAGAGTCAGTAGAATTTACTATTGTATGAATTAATCAACTTAACATGCACAAAAAACTTTGAGTGCCTGGTGCTGAGTATGCAAGTGGTAAATGTAAGCTGTTATTATTTTCATAATTATTCTTATGTATGTACTTTAAAATTTCTCTTGTGTGTGTAATAATCACCTATGTAGTCTTAACAGTTCAGTTCAGTCGCTCAGTCATGTCTGACTCTGCGACCCCATGAACCGCAGCACACCAGGCCTCCCTGTCCATCACCAACTCCCGGAGTTTACCCAAACTCATGTCCATTGAGTCGGTGATACCATCCAAGGTAGCACTAGTAGTCTTAACAGTACCTTTAAAAACATTCAGTAAGTCAGAAAGAATTTTAAAGATGGAGAAACCATCCTAACATTCAAATCTAATTGTGTGTGTGTGTGTGTGTGTGTGTGTGCTCAGTCGTGTCTGACTCTTCACAATCCCACGGACTGTAGCTGGTCAGGCTCCTCTGTTCATAGGATTTTCCAGGCAAGAATGCTGGAGTGGGTTACCATTCCCTTCTCCAGGGGATCTTCCTGATCCAGGGATCAAACCCAGGTCTCCCGCATTGGCAGGCAGATTCTTTACCACTGCGCCACCTGGGAAGCCCTTGAAGGCATTCTGCCTATTCATGAATGGGCTTCAACTGCCTAGCAGGTCCAAGACTTCTTCCCTTATTCAATCTTCAGATTGAATCTTTAATCCTAATAAAAAAGTCACTGTTGTTCAGTTGCTAAGTTGTGTCTAACTCTTTGTTAGAGTTAGACAGGAACAAGCCAGGTTTCCCTGTCCTTCGCTATCTCCCAGAGTTTGCTCAGATTCATGTCCATCGAGTCAATGGTGCTATCTAACCATCTCATCCTCTGCCACCCTCTTTTCCTTTTACCTTCAATCTTTCCCAGCATTAAGGTCTTTTCCTAGTTGGCTCTTTGTATCAGGTGGCCAAAGCACTCTAGCTTTAGCTTCACCATCAGTCCTTCCAATGAATATTGAGGGCTGGTTTCCTTTAGAACTGACTGGTTTGATCTCCTTGCAGTCCAAGAAACTCTCAAGAGTCTTCTCTACCACCACAATTTGAAAGCATCAGTTCTTTGGTGCTCAGCCTTCTTTCTGGTCCATCTCTCACATCTGTACATGACTGCTTGGAAAACCGTAGTTTTGACTAGACAGATCTTTGTTGGCAAAGCGATGTCTCTGCTTTTTCATATGCTGTCTAGGTCTGTCATAGCTTTCCTTCCAAGGATTTATCCCTGATAAATATATTGCAGGGATGGGACAAGACTTACAGTAGGCATTAAGATGAGAAAGAGGCCAGTCCCTTTCCTGTTTACTATTTGTGCCATCGCAGAATACAACTATATTTGTTTTTCAGTTGAAAGGTCAAGGCAGAGCCCTCATCTATGAATGAATGGGTGACTGTTTCCTTTTTCTGGTATTAGGCTACTCTGAGACTTCCTCTAAAGGTTTATGACTATCCTTGCTCTAGTGAATAACTAGTGGGGTTAAACTTCCTTTTGAAAGAGATAAACTTTCCCTGAGTCATTCAAAGGCTTCTTGTTATTCAGATTCCTTTGTAAGTGTCAGGTTAACCGGCTGGACCTGTGGCCTCCCTCCTGTCGTCTCATCTGCCTGTTTATCTTACTTGTTCTTTTCTCTCTGCCAGTGAGAACAGGAACAGGTCAAGCTGTGTGTGCAGTGTATGCAAAATGATGTTGCTGTTTTTGTCCAAGGAGGAGTCCTGTACCTTCTGGCTTCTTGAATGAGAAGAAAAGGCCTATTAAGAAGGTTTGTGCTGGGTAATTATTATGTGCCTCTATCTCTTCTAATTCCTGCTTTAAAAAGGAAGTGACTCATACGGTAGATAAACTGGACTTGAAAGAATGTCTGGCTTATGCAAAGCCCTTATTTACATACTAGTCTCTTTCATTCACAAGGAAATAGGGACTCAAGGACTTTGGGAGTTCCTCCCTTTTCTGTTTTTTGATAGGCAGTGGTCTAAGTAATCGCTGGAAGGTTTTTGTTTTTTTGTTTTTGTCCTGCCATTAACATGCCCTCCACTCCACCTTTCCTTTCTCTGTTGGAAACAGGATTTGCATGAATGTAAGAGCAGAGACTGGGCTTCTCAGGTAGCTCAGTGGGTGAAGAATCTGCCTGCAATGCAGGAGATGCAAGTTCGATCCCTGGGTCAGAAAGATCCCCTGGCATAGCAACCCTCTCCAGTATTCTTGCCTGGAGAATCCCATGGACAGAGGAGCCTGGTGGACTACAGTCCTCAGGGTCTCAAAGAGTTGGACACGACTGAAGTGACTGAGCACACACACACAAGAGAAGAGACGAGAGATACTATTAAAGTTTCTTCTATCTTACATTCCCAACTCCTCAGAGTCTCAGATCCTTCATCACTAGTAGCTCAAGTCTGTCTAGATGGGAGTTCATTTACTCCCTTCTTGGTTCTTGTCAGACTTCCCTGGTGGCTCAGATGGTAAAGCGTCTGCCTACAATGCGGGAGACCTGGGTTCGATTCCAGGGCTGGGAAGGTCTCCTAGATTAGGAAATGGCAACCCACTCCAGTACTCTTGCCTGGAAAATCCCTTGGACAGAGGAGCCTGGTAGGCTACAGTCCATGGGGTTGCAAAGAGTCGGACATGACTGAGCAACTTCACTTTGGTTCTTGCCAGCGTTGAGTAAAGCAGTTTAGAGTACAGGTTAGAAGCATGTATTTTAGTGTCACCTAGACCTGGCCTGGTTTTGAAACTGTGTAACTCAGATTGGGACTTGAACCCTTCATCTTTTAACTGAGATCACGCACCTGGTTTCAGGACTTAATGAAGCTTAGCTTCTTGATGTCTCATCGCAGAAAGGATTCAGTGAGAAGCTAAGTAATAGGTACGAAGTGGATTTATTTAGAGAGAAACATACTCAGCTTCCCAAGTGGCACAGTGGTAAAGAATCCACCTGCCATTGCAGGAGACACAAGAGACACTGTTTCGATCCCGGGGTCAAGAAGATCCCCTGGAGTAGGAAATGGCAACCTGTTCCAGTATTCTTGCCTGGAAAATCCAATGGACAGAAGAACCCGGTGGGGTTCAGTCCATGGGGTCGCAAAGACACGACCGAGCAACTGAGCACACACACATACTTCACAGACAGAATGTGGGCCATCTCAGAAGGTGAGGGGGCACCAGGGTATGGGCTTGTCAGTTTTTATAGGAGTGGGTCATTTCATAGGCTAATGAGTGGGAATATTATTTCGACTGTTTTAGAGAAGGGGCAGGGACTCTCAGAAGTTGGGCCCCGTCCACTTTTTGGCCTTTGATGGTTGGCCTCAGAACTGTCCTGGCGCTGGCAGGTGTGTCATTCAGATGCTAATATATTACAGTGAGCCTGTAATGAGGCTCAGGAGCCACTAGAAGTTGAATCTTCTGTTGTCCTGGACGTAGTTGGTTCTAACCAGCTTTCATCATACCCTATGGCTGTGTCATTTCTCCCAAGGTTGTGCCAGTCCCCTCCTTCCTGTTTCAGTTCCAGACTAGCTACCGTCTCTGAAAAGTCATTTAATCTCTTAGCCCATTTCCTCACCTGTAAATGGGAATCCTAACAATACCTAGAATACAGGACGGCTATGATGGTGAAATGAAAATTTATGTAAAGCACATGCCCTAGTATGTGGCCAGTGGTAAACTCACTCAGTATTTGAGATTATCATTAATAAGAATTTTATTTGTAAGCAGACTTAGTCTTTAATTTTTTTTTGCATTTTAAGTTTCTTTTTTAACGTCTTTTCTAAACCATTTCCTCAATTCAAACCACTATTTCATTTCTCAGTATTTATTGAATAACTGAATGAATAATGACTGAGTGGTACTGGTTTATGTGCCCAGTTTTAAGAGTCAACTATATTCTCGAAAGTTCTGATTTATTCCTGGGATTCTTAGATAGGCAGATCAGTGGCAGGGTGAGAAGTTTATTCTACTCCATGATAGAGTTAGAAGAGTTCCTAGAGGCCTGTTCCTTGCCCTGCCCACTGGCTTCCGAACCGGAGATGACCTCAGGCTGCTGGGATCCAGATCAACTCCCACTTAAGCCTGGTCCCCGCCAAAGAGCAACACGGCAGGGCATTAAGAAACCAGTCTTTTCTTGTTTTCTCCTCTCTTAAAAAAATCTGTCCATATACTCATAGACAGTTATTATTAACTCAGTCACAGCTCATATATTAGTTCAGGTATAAATGACAAAAAAGGCGTGAACTCCTTTGAGGTTTTCTCCTAGGTTCCACATTTTATTCCTTTAATATTTCTTTTGGCCTATGAATCATGCTTTGGTGCACATTCATTCATCTCTTTTCTCCATCTCTTTTTGCCACTCCTGGCTAACTAGTGGTGAGTAGAAACTTGAAGGCTTTAAGTGAAAGAGTTAGTGATACTGTCCTTCCGTTCATATGCTCAAAGACTACTTGGAAGCATCTTCCCTGGGACAGGCACTGTCTTCAATGTTTGGTATCTGCTAATTTTTTTAATAAAAGAGAGACATAGTCCTTGTCTTTACAGCAATTATAACTGAGCCTCATCTTTATGGGAGATTTCAGGGTTCTTTTAGTATCCATCCCACCTCACAATTTCCTAACCGTCTTCACTCTATTTGACTTTCGCCTCCATCCCACTTCAGCCGTCCTTTCACGTAGGCACTTCACAGGCATTTACAATTACACTTGACCTTGTCATCACCCACAGCTGAAATCCTAAATTCCATAAACTGGCTTGCTAACCATAGGCTCCTAATTCTTCTGGCTTTCTCACTGCCATTTTCCAACTATGCATTTTCTTCCAGACCTCCAGTTTCTTTTTGTCCCTATTCTGTCAGTCACTTCCGTATTTTCACACCCTGCCTATCCAGCCTACGCAGGATGATGGTTTAACGCTTCAGTTTTGCTATAGTCAGTACAGTTATATCCCTTGCGCCTTCTTTTGCTGTCATATCCTTCAAGATCCATTACCCTGTATCACTGCAGTGTCTTCACTTCACATCAAGCCTTCTGAAGTCTGCTAGGAGAAAAGTCACTCAACTGTGTTACAATAAATTGATTGTGTCAACTTTAGGCAGACTTTGTTGTTGTTATTCAGTCTGTAAGCTGTATCTGACTCTGTGACCCCATGGACTGCAGCTACCAGGCTTTCCTGTCCTTCACTATCTTCCAGAGTTTGCTCAAATCAAGTCATCGAGTCCATTGAGTCGGTGATGACATCCACCCATCTTGTCCTCTGTCACCCCTTTCTGCTGCTCTCAATCTTTCCCAGCATTAGAGTTTTTTCCAACGAGTCATCTCTTTGCATCAGGTGGCTAAATACTGAAGCTTCAACTTCAGCATCAGTCCTTCCAATGAATATTGACTGTTGATTTCCTTTAGGATTGACTGGTTGGATCTCCTTGCAGTCCAAGGGACTCTCAGGAGTCTCCTCTAACACCATAGTTCAAAAGCATCAATTCTTCATTACTCAGCCTCCTTTCTGGTCCAACTCTCACATCTGTACATGACTACTGGAAAAACCATAGCTTTGACTATATGGACCTTTGTTGGGAAAATGATATCTCTGTTTTGTAATACACTATCTAGTTTTGTCATAGCTTTTCTTCCAAGGAGCAAGTGTCTTTTAATTTTATGGCTGCAGTCACTGCCCACTACATAGTAATCTTTCTATATGTATTTGATTATCCATTTCTTTCATTTTCTATGATTGTCTTATTATTCCTTCTGGCTTTGAAAAATATTTTTGGTTTAAAAACCTTTTTCCTGTGGGAAATCTCAAACATTTATAAAAGCATAGAGAATATTGCCCTAAACACCCCTATATATATTACTTAGCTCATGACCAATCTTGTTTCATGATGGCCTCTATCCTGTCCCCAGATTATTTTAAGTCAAATCTCTGATGTCATATTATTTCATCTGTGAATATTATATGTGCCCTAAAAATAAGGACACTTAAAAAAACTAAGCACAATAGCATTATCTCAGTAAAAAGTTAATAGTCATTCTCTAGTACCACTAAACATACAGGCAGTTTTCACATTTCTTTGTTGCCTTTCGATTTTTTTAAAAGAGGTTTATCCAAATAAGGTCAGTATTTTGTGATTGGTTGACATGGCTGGTAAGTCTCTTTTAAGGTAAAGTTTCTTCCTCTTCTCTTTTTTCCTTGTAACATATATAGTTTTTGTTCGAAGAAACCAGGTCCTATGATTACTTTTGAAACCATCGCCATATTACTGTGACTGCCTTTCTTATTCCTGACAGCTGATCAGGATTTACAAAAAGTCTTTTAATTAGTTCCCTCAACTACCTGTCACCCTCCTAGTGTTTGCACCCAGCCTCTCCTCCTCTGCTAGTCCTGAGGCAAGTGTCCCTTCTCCAGCCTGTCTGAGGCTAACTCTTCCATCAGCACCCTGCTGCCTCTCCACCCACCTCTTAGGGAACGGCCTCCATTTCTATCTTTCCTCTCCTGGGTCTTTAACCTCTTCCTGACTCTTTTGCTCTCAGGATATAAACATTGAAGGGCTCTCTGAACTATACAAACAAACTGACCAGCCAAATAATACATACAAGATGCACCACCCCCCCCCCCAAAAAATTTTTGTTTCTCTCAGTCTTGTGTCTTATTTGGACTTTGGTCCCATCTCTCACATTCCTTTTAAAACCAAGCTTCTAAAAAATTCTCTGCATTCATTTCCCCCACAGTTTCAACTTCCATTTACTCCCTAACCCACTGACTGGCGTCGGTTTCTATCACTCCTCAGAAATCGTGCTTTCCTTTTCAAGGGCACTAAAACCTTCTTCTGGCTAAACGCAATGACCATGGTCTGAGTCTTTCTTTCATTTGATATTTCTGCAGCATTTTACAGCATTGGCCACACCGTGATTCTTCAAACGTCCTTCAGCTGCCATGGTTGGTTTCTCTTGGTTTTCCTCCACCTCTCTGATTACAACTTCCGAATTTCTCCAAAGATTTCCCTTCTTTATCTGCCCTCAAATTCAAGCCTTTCATGAGTTCTGTGTACTTTCCCCAGATGATCTTATTTATTCCCATGAATTCAACTATCACCTTTACAAGGACTCCCAAACAGATAGCTCTGGCTTTGAAATCTCTCTCTTGAGATCTGGCTCTGTGTGACCGACCCCTATTGGATTGACACTTCCAAGTCCTGTAGACAATTCAGACTCAGTTAGTTCATCCATTACCTTCCCATTTAACTTCCTCTACTTTCTTCAATGTCTTGTCTTTGTGAACGTAACTCACCTGGTTACTCAGGCCAGACACTTGGCAGTTATCCTCGATGCCTTCCTCTCCCTCCCTGCTCTCTTTCCTCCCATTTCTAAGAGATCATCAATGGATATTGATCGCAATATTAATCACCCACAGTTCATGTTCTCTTCTCTGAAGTTCCTCCCATATTACACAGATGATTGGAGTAGCCATGGAGGCAGTACCCATGGATGGCCACCTCCCGTCTGGGGCCCTCCAGTCCCCTTTGCATTCTGCTACTGAATGATATCTGAAATCCTTCCCTGGTTCTCCATTCCTCCAGAAGAAGAAAGCTGCTGAGTCACACATCCTTAATCTATAAAGTCCTATATGGCTGGATCTTCTCACCTCCAGGCCTGTGTCTGCACTGCCTCCTCCAATTTGACCAACCCTCCTGCTCTTTGCTTAACGCAACCTTTGTGCCTCGGGTCAGGGGTCATCGCTTCTTGGAAGTCTTCCCTGACCTGTAGCCTAGGTTAGGGCTTTTCTTATCTATCTGCCTTGAGAAATCCTTCCTGACAGGCTCACATGGTCACCCTGTCCTCCTTTATCTACTGATCTGGCTGGTGCTCACACACACGTAGCTCCCTAAGTCATGGACCAGCCTGGCTAGAGTCTCCTCCTCATTTTGCCTGGTAAAGATTTGCCTGTTTGCAGCTTTAAGAAGGGAAGGTTTTAGCAATTCAGAAACTGTTTGCCACGGACCTGCCATGAGCAGGGCTCCCTGTTAGACATCTTCAGGGTGTAAAGATCGAAACCCTTCTCTCAGGTTCCTTAGTGAGGCGGAGGAGATAGAAGATCCACTTAAATAAACCGAATACAGTCAATAAAGAAGAACAGCTACAATGCTGGGAGACTTCAGAAGAGGGTGTGATAAAGGGCCCCCTCGAGAGTCACCAAGGGGGGTCAAGGAAAGCCTGGTAGCAGGGACTGATGTTTGAGCTGAGCCTTGAAAATGGATGGGTCAGGAACAAGGAACAGCATTTAGGCCGGAGAGGCCTGTGAAGGAAAAGGCAGAGACTAATTTGAGTTTTAAACTCTGGGTGATTTGCTAAATTTCTGTCGGAGAGTGAGCAGGCCCTTTCATAGTTTCTTAAAAAAAATTGCAGAAACCTATAGTACCCAATCATGGATCTTCTACAGTTTGAAAAACATTTATATAGCATAGATAGATACATTGTCCTGTATCATCACACTACTTTTTTTGTTTGTTTTAATATTTATTTGGCTTCACTGGGTCTGAGTCGTGGCATGTGGGGTCTTTAGTTGTGGCATGCAAACTCTTAATTGCTGCATGTGGGATCTAGTTCCCTGACTAGGGATTAGACCTGGGGCCCCTGCATTGGGAGCACAGAGTCTTAGCCACGGGACCATCAGGGAAGTCCCTCATTATGCTGTTTTGGCTGTCAGCTTTTTCCTAAAGCTCAGAAAGCCAAAAAATTGGTAACATTGATTTATTTGTGCAATAAACAGTTACTGATCTTTGCTAAAGGTTGGGGATGGTAGCACCTGCAAAGATAAGTAAGACAAAATCCCTGCTTCCGAGAAACCACAGTGTTGTGTGTGTGGTAAGAGACAGAAAGGTTATCAAGTGGCTAGAATACAATAGGGTAGCAATTATTGTGACACAAGTATGCATAGGTTGCTATAGGAACTGAACCCTTAACTCTGGCTTGAGGGAAGGAAAAATCATTAAAGGAGATATGAAATCTGTGAGACAGGCAGGGCTGGAAAAGTGTCCCAGAAAGAGCTACAATATGTGAGAAGAGAATGTGAGGTGAGAAAAGGGGACCAGGGTGGGTGACTTTTTGTACTTTTGTAGGTTTGTAAGGGGTTTCAGCAATATTTCTTTCCTAGTCTGTTTATAAAAGAAGAGGAGAAATAGATTAAGTAGGTGGAAAAATAGAACAAGGCAGAGGAGAAAGGAGAGGGCCTGGTTCCACAGCTCTGATTCTGTAGTTCGAGTGCTGGGCAAATGAGGAAAGTTACTTGGTACCTCTGAGCATCTGTCAGTGTGGGCACTGGCCTGGGGATCTTTAAAACCTTTTCCAGCTTGAATGATCTTGTTTTCCGTAATTATCCTTGACAAAAGTGGACACATGTATGCTGATGGGCAAGATCTTTGACTCACTATTTGCTGTGAAACAACGAAAATTGTTTTCAGATCTTCTTTTCTTCCCATGACTGAACAGTGAAGAGTTTTTAATGCATCAGTAGTGGCTGTTTCTCAGCTGTTTTCCTTGGAGGGAGCGTTGATTTTTTTTTTTTTTTAAACATTCTGACACCTTTCCTTGTCACAATATCAGTACTGCTCCTGAACTACACAATACAATGATAAGAGCTGAAATTACTCATTGACATTATCATGGGCCTATTTTAGAAAACATCTCATGTTCATTTCCTAGAATATCATCAAGTCTCTACAATGTCCATTCCTTAAAAGAGCATGGTGTTTTTGTTACAACTGTGGTCTGTGAATTATGTCAATACTGTAACTTCCTTTTCTGATACTGTGGCCCAAAGTATAGCTTTGAATAAACTCTTTGCCCTAGCAGAATCTGATAGAGTTTGCTAAATTTGAAGTTAGCTATTTCCAATAATTTATCTTTACTCTTTATGTAGGTTATCTACCTTGTAGATTACTTAAGGCATATTTCAAATAATCAGACACTGCTCTTGTCTGACTTTGAATCCTTATTCATGAGCCCAGGTGAAGTGAACATTCATTAGTATTTTTATGACAGGACGCTTTTAAAAACTTCTAATGAGCTCCAGTTTTCTTTGCCTTTTTGGATTTATCAATCAATTCATACATTCACTTATCCAAAACATTTAATTCATTTGTCCATTGTTCTTTAAACCACTTATATACAAGGCTAATTTTAGGCAACATCCCTAAATAAGGTTAAAGCAATATTAGTTAAGGGAGAAGAGAGTGAGCAGTGTTTTATGATAGCTAAAGGCAGACACACACACGGTAAGATAATTTGGAGCTTCAGGGAAATCCAGGGGCTTGGTGGCTTAGATTTCATCCTCAGAACTTATTGCAGTAATAGTCCTGATGCTACTTCATGAGTCATGAACATTAGAATGGACCACACCATCAGCCAGGTGCCATGAAAAAGAGTTTGTTAAAATGAAAAAGCAGGATGGCTGTATCAATACATTAGCATGACTCCCTGGACAGAATCTTTTAGGCCTGCTAATTACTTTTTGAGTGAATTAATGCATGTGAGAAAATACAGGTAAAGATGTTGCTAGACCCTTGTAACCCAATGAGTACAATTTCTTTCAAAGTAGTTGGAGACTGAGACCAGCTAGCTAATGAATTTACATAAAGGGTCACATGAGGCCGCTACACAGAAACTTTAGCAATAAGCAATCCTGCCAACTCTTGACCTTTTCAGTTATAGCCTTTCTTCCTGCATTTCTGTGGAATAACACCTTGTATATAGTGATCAAGATTTTGCTTAATATAACACATTTTTTTCCTTTTAAAAGTATCTTTGTATATAAAGCAGTGCTTTTAAAATTTATGCAAGGGTACCGTCTATGGGGTCGCACAGAGTCGGACACAACTGAAGCGACTTAGCAGCAGCAGCAGCAGTGCCTTGGAAGCTACATTTCTCTGCTACTTTTCAGATCATCCTTTTCAACAGAGGATAATATAATGAAAGTGTGTACCTGTGTGCTGTTACCTCAGTCATGACCTACTCTTTTCAACTCTATGGACTGGAGCCCACCAGGCTCCTCTGGCTATAGGATTTCCCAGGCAAGAGTACTGGCGTGGGTTGCTATTTCCTCCTCCAGGGGATCTGCCCAACCCAGGGATTGAAACTGCATCTCTTGTGTCTCTTGCATTGGCAGGTGGATTCTTTACTACTGTGCCACCTGGGAAGCCCTAATAAAATGACTGGTAAAATAAGCAAAAGGTAATGATTTTAATTTCACAAGAACTTGACAACCTCCTGGGCTTTCGCCAGCCCCTCAGAACATCTACTTTTCCCTTGAACAGTGATACCAGTGCTGGGAGATGAGTGGGGCCTTCACTCAGTGTGTCGACACTATGGGAGGGACCATGGTGGAAAGTCAACTGGAAGCTGACAATGCTGGTTACAGAAAAAACGACTTGGAAACGAAGTGAAAATGAACAGATAAAGACAGTTGACTCTGGAGAGTCAACTGGGTAGGAAATTGGTGGATAATGAACTAAAAAGTGTAGCCATTCTGAGACTGAGGTTCAGGATAAGCAAAGAACAGTGTGTATTCTTTGGCCAAGGACCAGGTTGTTTACATAGTGAGTGAAGCTATTCCATTTACTGTGTGTGCATTCATGGAGTCTAGGGGTGTGTGTGTGTGTGTGTGTGTGTGTGTGTGTGTGTGTGTGTTAGGGGCTGGAGACTGAGGCAGACTGGAAAAAGCAAAGTTTCTATCTAATCAAGTCAGCTGCTCATCCTTAGCTCTAGTGGACTGTTGCATGTCAACCTAATGTCAGTTTTCCAAAGAAATAGGCAATCTGATATCTTAGAATAATCAAAGGTAGCATTAAAACAATTATGTGAATCAAACTGAGAATGTCTGTGGGCTATAGGACCCTCTGGTCACCAGCTGGTCACCTTTATTCTAAGCTGATTTCAGAATTACATGCTGCCTGTTGATACTTGCGCTGCTTATGAACTGGGTAACCTGGATACCTGCACCTGAATAATGGTTCCAAGAAGATTTAGCCCACTGGGTTGTTTAATTCAAAGAGTTCATGGCATCCTTTAGTGGGAGATATGTTACCTCTTAGCTCTGACAGTCCCTACACCAATGATCTTTACTATTAATAGTCCCTACTCATGCAAACATCTGGGGTCATGTCCAATATTAGGATTATCAGAGGTCTCAAAAGAGCCTGAAGGTCTAAAAGGAGGGCTTCCCTGGTGGCTCAGTGGTAAAGAATCTTCCTGCCAAAAATAGGAGACTTTGGTTTGATCCCTGGGTCAGGAAGATCCCCTGGAGAAGGAGATGGCAGCCCACACCAGCATTTTTTCCTGGAGAATCCCATGGACAGAGGAGCCTGGTGGGCTCTAGTCCATGGACATCTTACAGAGGCTTTATGATCTAGAGTGATTGAGTGTGTGTGTGTGTGTGTGTGTGTGTGTGTGTGTGTGTGTGTGTGTGGTGTGGGGCAGTTGAGGGGGAGAGGAGTTGGGGGAAGAACCCCAGAAAGTAACCATGGACTCCTAAGGGCATTCTCACTGTTAACAGTGACTGATTGTGAGCCTCCAAGGTTTCAGAAGAAGCTTGAGCCTTCTTTCCTCTCTGGTTGAGTTAGAAAGAAACAGATCAGTCAAACATGCTAAGATTAAACACTGATTTTATATTTTGATTAGCAGTGTTATATGTGCATTTCATCTGTTGGAAAAAATAAGCGCAATGATGTGTCAATGTAGGTTCATCAGTTTGACTAACACACCCTCTTGTGTAGGGATGCTAATAATGGGGGAGGCTGTATATGTGGGTAAGGGGGTACACAGGAAAAGCTGTGTACTCTCTGTTGAAATTTACTGTGAACCTAAAACTGCTCTAAAAGACAAAGTCTATTAAAAAAAAAAGCAAACCTTCTGCTAGTTCCCTTTCAACTCCTAGTATCCTATTTATGGTGAAAAAACTTTGAGACCCCTATTCTGGGAGGAGTATGCTGACTTATTCCTTTCCTCTTTTTTTCCCTACTCTTCCCTTTACCTTCCACCTGTTCATAGAGCTGCTGACTTTGAAATCCGTTACCCTCTCTCTGAGGTTCACTTATGCTCAAAGGAGTTACTGGTACGTAACCTATGTATAATACATTTTATTGGCTGAGTAAAGGAAGGAATGACTCTGACTTGGAAGTCATGAGCTTTGGTGTGACATTAGCCTCCGTTCCACACTAAAGGAACATTTGTCATGTGTTAGAACTCTGTCAATTTGGAGATTTTTAACCCACACTTATTTGTTAGGAGTTAAAATGATTCCTATTTTCAGAACAGGATGTTATAAATGGAAAATAACTTTAGACATCAGCTAATCAACCTCTGGCATCTTTTAGATGACATTGCATGTGGCTCTGCTCCTGTGTGTTGGAAGAAAGAGAGGTTAAGAGAAATTTACTGATGTGTTCAGTTACAAAGGGCTTCCTAGGTGGCTCAGTGGTAAAGAATCTGCCTGCCAATGCAGGAGATAAGGGTTCGATCTCTGGGTTGGGAAGATCCCCTGGAGAAGGAAATGGCAACCCACTCCAGTATTCTTGCCTGGAGAATCCCATGAAGAGAGGAGCCTGGAGGCTTCAGTCCGTGGGGTCACAAAGAGTGGGACATGACTGAGCACACATACATTACATCACCTCAGTTACAAGGCTGGTCGAGGGCAAGGTTGGTTATTCAAAGCCTAGTTCTTCTGATTCTTAGTAGCACATGTGTGACAAGGCTATTTTCAGAGGAAACCTAACCTAGGCAGGTGCTCCTGGAGGTAACAAATGCCATACTGGGAACATGGATGTAACTTGCAACTTTTGCTAATCATCAAGCTAGCTTCTACTACAAAGAATTTTTTATTTCCAGGGAGGGCAACATGGCTTCATTTTGATCTGGAGCTAAAGTTTTTTCCCCCTATACTTTTGTTTCTTTCTTTATTTTTGGCTTTGCTGGGTCTTTGTTGCTGTGCACACTTTTCTCTAGTTGTGGCAAGCAGGGGTTACTCTAATTGTGGTGCATGGGCTTCTCACTGCAGTGGCTTCTCTTGTTGCAGAGCATGGGCTCTAGGGTGCAGGGCTCAGTAGCTGCATCTTCCGGCTCTAGAGTACAGACTCAATAGTTGTGGCACATGGGCTTAGTTGCTCTGCCACATGTGGGATCTTCCCAGATCAGGGAAAAAACCCATGTCTCCTGCATTGGCAGGCAGATTCTTTGCCGCTGAGCCCCTGGGGAGGCCCAGAGCTAAAGTTTTTAATGAGCTTCGAACATGTATGTATACATATACGTTTGTGTATGTGTGTGTGTATAAATAAATAAATAAATAAATAAATAAATATACGGCTTCCTTGGTGGCTCACTGCTAAAGAATCCAACTGCAATGCAGGAGACGCAGGAGATGTGGGTTTGATCCCTGGGTGGGGAAGATCCCCTGGAGGAGGGCATGGCAACCCACTCCAGTATTCTTGACTGGGAAATCCCATGGACAGAGGAGCCTGGTGGTCTATAGTCCATGGGGTCGCAAACAGTCGGACACAACTAAAGTGACTAAGCATGCACGGGTATATATATTTTCTACTCAGCTTACTGACGTCAAGGAATTCTGAATATGATCTTGTGTAAATTCAGATTCCTGCTCATATAGGAAAATTCAATACAGTGAGCCCTGCTGATAACCTATCGAACATTACGATTTATCTGCAATCAGAAGGGGTGGGAGAGCAAATCCTCCTCTGAGACTCATCTCAAGTTGAGCACTTTTCTCATCATTGGCTTGGAAACCCCTCCTGCCTGGTGGTGAGAGTGTGCTGGCATGTAAGCTGACAACAGAAGCAGAGTGGGCAATCAGTTGAAGTGAGATCTTCAAGAGCATCAAGATGTCATTAAGAGAAGACTGGAAGACCTTTGGAATTAAATGGAGAGAGATTGAGTTCCCTGTACGTTTATTTCTCTAGAAAATATCTGTAGTCTTTGCTTGCCATCCTTGCTAGATTATGGTTTTCCTGGCTGCCTGCTGGCCCTCCCCACCCCTTCCCCGACCATTGTAGAGTGGTTTTGGAAAAGACTAATGTTAGCTGTTGGTGCTTTTGGACATTTGGATTGATTGAAGACAAGAGGCAGAAACTGATCCAATGAGGTGGGTGATCCATAAAATGATTTAATAAATAGGAAATCCGTAGGGCCTATTTTAGACAAAATGGTAATAGCTGAGTAGGCCTTATGCCTTTTACTGAATACTCTTTATCACTTCCGGAAAAGCACTGAGAATGCACTTTACACTTTAGTCTAAATTATGTTGAAAGTGAAAGTCACTTAGTCATGTCCTACTCTGTGACTCCCTGGACTATACAGTCTATGGAATTCTCTAGGCCAGAATACTAGAGTAGGTAGCCATTCCCTCCTCCAGGGGATCTTCCCAACACAGGAATGGAACCCAGGTCTCCCGAGTTGCAGGCAGGTTCTTTACCAGCTGAGCCACAAGTTACATTAGGTTCACTTTATTTTTTGCCTTTTAAGAAAACAGCCACACTAAGATAAAAATTTAGATAAGTCTCTGATTTGACCAACCAAAAAAAAAAAAAAACAGAAAGAAAAAGAACTAGCTAAGACTCCAGATTTATTTGTTTCTATGTGGCTGTGAAGGTTCCACTGAAAAGATACAAAGAAAAATTTTCTGGGTTTAACTGACTGAGGTCTGATTAGATTTAAGCTTGAGTATTTCCCTCCCTCCCTCTCTGCCATCATTTGTTGGTTCCTTCCTTCCCTCCTTCCTTTTCTTCACCTTTTCCTTCTGCTTGTTTCTTCCTTCCCTTCTTTGCTGACAAGAAAGGAAATGGAAGAGAAAGATGACACTGGGAAACTGAGGCTTCATAAACTCTTTATTCCTGTCAGGATAAAAAATAAATTACAATTAATCAATTGTAAAATTTAGACTCATAAATAGAAAGAATTTCCCTTCTCTGCCTTTTGTCAGATGAGTAACTAGGGGTTGGCCAGAGGAATTCTATGGTGCTTCAGACTAGACCTCCTTTCTGGGGGCCCTTCCTCGTCCCCGGGAGGAGCACAGGCTGGGGGCAGCGCCCTGGTGGAAGCAGAGGCAGCTGCAACCTGGCTGTTCCTTCAGTCCCCATCGGTGTAGAGGGTCTTCCTGAG
This sequence comes from Giraffa tippelskirchi, assembly GCF_054371585.1. Taxonomy (NCBI): domain Eukaryota; kingdom Metazoa; phylum Chordata; class Mammalia; order Artiodactyla; family Giraffidae; genus Giraffa; species Giraffa tippelskirchi. The sequence continues at coordinate 108,124,987 of NC_137278.1, read as the reverse complement.
GTGGTGAATGCGCAGGCAGCATAGAGTCCTGTTACCTCCCTCTCCTGCCTCCCCTGCCACACGCCTCCCTGGCAGCACCTGGTCTGTGGAAGGAACTCAGAATCTGATGGTGGAATGAAACAGCCTCATGAGATGACTTTTGAGAGTTTGGAGCCATTTCCTCAATATCCCTGAAAGCTGTCAGCAGCTACTTTCTGGTTTGTACTATTATGGTTTGAATTTTCCCCACCCCTTTCCACTTCTCTTATCCTGAAACCATAGCAATGCATTTCAGAAGATATGTGGACATTTATGCTTTTAGAGAGGGGGCATTAGGCATTAGAGAAATAGAAAGGAGACTTTTAATAGTTTTTCTCTGGGAGGATCTCCCAGAGAAGGAAATGGCAAGCCACTCCAGTATTCTTGCCTGGAGAATCCCATGGACGGAGGAGCCTGGAGGGCTACAGTCCATGTGGTCCCAAAGAGTCGGACACGACTGAGCGACTAACACTGACTGAAGACAGTCCTGGAACAGACTCCGTTTTGTCTGGATCAAGACATTCAATTTGTGTTGGATACATGTGCTTGGAGGCAGAATAGAATTTAAAAGCCTAAGAGTGAAGCTCCCGGTGACATCCTCTGTTCCTTTCACAGCCAATTGAACAACTCATTTGCAGTCATGATGGGCGACCCCCTGACATGCTTATCTGGTAAGCAGGTTATCTGAATGGGGTCTCTTCAGAGCCCCTCGGATTCTGGAGTGGGGTTGTGTCATAGGACATGCACGCCAGGCTGGAGGTCACGAAGGAGGGGAGGAGGTAGAAGCATGCCTGGTTGAGCTGGGAAGCCTATCTCAGCTTGCTGCTTAGGACACAAAGCTGCTGCTGGAAAGGCTGTGAGTTGCCCAGACAGGTGGCCCCATTTTGGATTTGTGGTTCCCAGACCCAAGCTGCTCTTCAGCCTGACAAGGATGGAGGTTCCCCCTGCTCCCTGTAGGCATTCTGCCCTCAATTGTATTGGGAAGGCACAAAGAAGGCAATTGATTCATAGACTCCTTTTAGGGAAAACAAAGCAAACAAAACAAAACAAAACCAAACCCTAGCAAAACTTAAACTATACTTTTCTATCTGAACCTGGTTTTGCCTTTCCTAGAAACAGTGCTTTGGAAATTCCTCCTGTGGTCGAAGGGCTCATCTTTAGACAGGTCAGAGGGTAAAGCTCATCGAAGCTGTTTGAATTTTCATTCTGTCTGAGAACTAACACACTTTCCCCATCTCTGACAGTACAATGGTTCCCTAGACTCAGGAGTCGGCAGATGGCTCACGGTAATAGATCGATGTTCCATATAGAAAATGATCTTTTAATTTTGTCCTTGTTCTCCCCACCCCCTACTATTATTTGAGAGGTCAGGGCGGGACAAAGACATGCAGGAGGAAGGTTGTGAACTGCTAGTGATCTCCCCCAGCCCCAACGAGCAACAGGGTGTCTAGCATGCCAAGTCTGGACCCCTTGAATATGCTGTCTGCCAGTTGAACTCCTTTTTTTATGGGCAGATCTAAAAAGAAAAAAAAAAGTAAACTGACATCTCGTTGTGGGAGGCATTCACTTCAAGGGTGGATGGCAGAGACAAGGCTTTTTTTTTTTTTTAATTAATTAATTAATTTTACCTGGAGGCTAATTACTTTACAACATTGTAGTGGTTTTGCCATACATTGATATGAATCAGCCATGGGTTTACATGTGTTCCCCATCCTGAACCACCCTCCCACCTTCCTCCCCATCCCATCCCTCTGGGTCATCCCATTGCCCCAGCCCTAAGCACTTGTCTCATGCATCGAACCTGGACTGGCGTTCTGTTTCACATATGAAAATATACATGTTTCAATGCTATTCTCTCAGATCGTCCCACCCTCACCTTCTCCCACAGAGTCCATAAGACTGTTCTATGCATCTGTGTCTCTTTTTCTGTCTCGCATACAGGGTTATCGTTGCTGCTACTGCTGCTAAGTCGCTTCAGTCGTGTCCGACTCTGAGTGACCCCATAGACGGTAAGCCAACAGGCTCCCCAATCCCTGGGATTCTCCAGGCAAGAACACTGGAGTGGGTTGCCATTTCCTTCTCCAATGCATGAAAGTGAAAAGTGAAAGCGAAGTCACTCAGTCATGTCCGACTCTGAGAGACCCCATGGACTGCAGCCTACCAGGCTCCTCCGTCCATGGGATTTTCCAAGCAAGAGTACTGGAGTGGGCTGCCATTGCCTTCTCTGAGGGTTATCGTTACCATGTTTCAAATTCCATATATATATGCATTAGTATACTGTATTGGTGTTTTTCTTTCTGGCTTACTTCACTCTTTATAATGGGCTCCAGTTTCATCCATCTCAATACAACTGATTCAAATGTATTCTTTTTAATGGCTGAGTAATATTCCATTGTGTATATGTACCACAGCTTCCTCATCCATTCGCCTGCTGATGGACATCTAGGTTGCTTCCATGTCCTGGCTATTGTAAACAGTGCTGTGATGAACACTGGGGTACAGTGTCTCTTTCGATTCTGGTTTCCTCGGTGTGTATGCCCAGCAGTGGGATTGCTGGGTCATATGGCAGTTCTATGTCCAGTTTTTTAAGGAATCTCCACAGTGTTCTCCATAGTGGCTGTACTAGTTTGCATTCCCACCAACAGTTAGGAGGGTTCCCTTTTCTCCACACCCTCTCTAGCATTTATTGCTTGTAGACTTTTGGATAGCAGCCATTCTGACTGGTGTGAGATGGTACCCCATTGTGGTTTTGATTTGCATTTCTCTAATAATGAGTGATGTTGAGCATCTTTTCATGTGTTTGTTAGCCATCTGTATGTCTTCTTTGGAGAAATGTCTGTTTAGTTCTTTGGCCCATTTTTTGATTGGGTTGTTTATTTTTCTGGAATTGAGCTGCAGGAGTTGCTTGTATATTTTGGAGATTAATTCTTTGTCCGTTGCTTCATTCGCTATTATTTTCTCCCTTTCTGGAGGCTGTATTTTCACCTTGCTTAGAGTTTCCTTTGTTGTGCAAAAGCTTTTAAGTTTAATTAGGTCCCATTTGTTTATTTTTGCTTTTATTTCCAATATTCTGGGAGGTGGGTCATAGAGGATCCTGCTGTGGTTTATGTCAGAGAGTATTTTGCCTATGTTTTCCTCTAGGAGTTTTATAGTTTCTGGTCTTACGTTTAGATCTTTAATCCATTCTGAGTTTATTTTTGTGTATGGTGTTAGAAAGTGTTCTAGTTTCATTCTTTTACAAGTGATTGACCAGTTTTCCCAGCACCACTTGTTAAAGAGATTGTCTTTTCTCCATTGTATATTCTTGCCTCCTTTGTCGAAGTTAAGGTGTCTGTAGGTGCATGGATTTATCTCTGGGCTTTCTATTCTGTTCCATTGATCTACATTTCTGAGAGACAAGGCTTTGACAGGACAGTGCCTCCTGTCCTCTGTCCTCAGGGTCTCAGCCTTTATTCCAGGACCTTTTGAACTAATGGATAGTGAGAAAATGGGAAAAGAGGAGGTGCATTGAATGGTACTTTTCATTCAGTGGGAGAGACTGGACACCCGTGCGGGAGCAAGGGCTGGGTCAGCAATGTCTCACTGTCCGGTTGCTGCACCGTCCAGGCCTTTTGTCCTCTTGTCACCCCGTGTTATTTGCTCATTAACTCAGCTGCCCAGGGACCGTGCTGCAAGGATGAGAGGGTAAAACTTAATGAGAGCGAAATGGGTGAAGGTGGGCAAAATGTACATACTTCTGGTCATGAGATAGACCCATCCTGGAGGTGTAATGTAAAGCCTGGTGACTACTTTAAACAAAGAAACCAGAACCCCGTCGGGGAGCCTTTCCGTGAGAGAGTAGACACGTCTGACTCTGTTTAACGAGAGAGCTTAGCCCCTCTTTGTCCCTCACATGGAAAGGAGGGCATCCTTCCTGCTCTCTCCTTTCCAGCGACTTCATTCTAGTAATCTGATTCCACAGGGTGTTTGTCTAGTCAAGCAGTTCCTGCTCCCAATTACCGGGGGTAATTGAAACTTAATTGTATGTCTGCTGATTACATTGCTTACTTCCTAGTCTCAAAGTAAGAGCAGTTGCTCACATTCCAAACTTGGGCCAGGAAGTAGCATGCCAGGATTCAAATTGTGCGGGAGACTTTCTCCCATGATCTTTCCCATTACCCAGTCACAGTGCCTGAAATTAGAGTTACTCATTTGGCCTAAAGCTCAGCTTTATTTCTTCCAATGAGAGGTAATACCATATCTATTTTTAAAAGTTTTTCACTTTTCTTCATTTTTGAAATTAGCATGCTTTAACAGTGATGACTATGTTATATAGTGTTTTTTTTTACCAACCAAATTTTATTAAGTTTATAATGCATTTTCAGTGGATAGGAGCTGAGAATGTTGTAAATGTGGTGTATTAGCAGTTATTAGTTAATCATATCTAAGCATTCCCCGGTGGCTCAGCAGGTGAAGAATCTGCCTGCAATGCAGGATACCCAGGAGAGGCAAGTTTGATCCCTGGGTTGGGAGGATTCCCCTGGAGGAGGAAAATGACAACCCACTCCAGTATTCTTCACTGAAAAATCCCATGGACGAAGGAGCCTCGTGGGCTACAGTCCAAAGTATTGCAAAGAGGTGTACATGACTGAGTGACTAAGCACATCATGAATTATTTCAGAATTTTTGTTTCTGGAAAGTTAAGCTGAGAAAAGTGCTTTGTAGAATTAGGAAAGCTAATATATTTATTTTTTTTAATTTTATTTATTTTTTAATTTAAGAATAATTGCTTTACAGAATTTTGTTGTTTTCTGTCAAACCTCAACATGAATCAGCCATAGGTAAACATATGTCCCCTCCCTCTATACTTCTTAAATTAATATCTATTAAACACCTTGCAATGTTCTAGGCTCTGCTTTTACTAGCATGATCTCACTTGATCTTTCAAACAATCCTATAAGGCACAGTTTATCTTTTATTATTACTCATTATTATTGTACAATTTTGGCTCAAATAATTTGAATGAATTCCATTTATTTCTGTAACAGATATTCATTGAGCACCTACTAGGTGCCAGGCATCCTTTTCAGTACTAAGAATTCAGAGATGAATAAGACAGGTACCGTCTCCAATCTTGGGAAGCTGATGTGATAAACTAGCAAACCAATAAATGAAATAATTTCAAATATTAACTGCTAGGAGGAAGATAAAACGCATTGCATCTGGGAATCACTGGGTGTGAAGGTAGATGGGAAGAGCAGCAGGTGCAGAGCAATGAAGATTTGCTTACTGTTTTGTGACTTTTCAAGGTCATCCAACTAGTGAGAGGCTCTGGGTTTTAATCCATTTCTGGGATAGTAAGCGGCAGTGGCGTGCATGAAAAGTTTGGCTTCTTTAAGGTGAAGCCATGAGAGTTTTTGGAGCGTGTTGAAACAATTTTTGCAAACTGGAATGGTGCCAGGACACCTGGCCTTCGAGGTCCACCCCCCACCCCCTTTTGGAACATTATGGACTTCAGAGGAAGTTGTTTTCATCATTTCTGGAAATGGGATTGTTCTTTGATGTTTTCTCATTCTGTTTGCCTGACAACCACACCAGAATGAGACTTTTTCAAGGTCTCCCTTGCCTAATGAACTGGAGGCCTTGGAAAAATCTGCCAAATAATAGAAATATTTCTCTTTCAGCTCAACTGCTGACCCAGACTAGTCAGAGAAATGGCCTTTCAAAGGATAAATCTATGAAATTCCATTTCTGGGGGCAAGTGCCTTGGTTTGCATTGAGCATTGTTGTAAATGTCAACTGTCCAGCTCCCACTGTCAGCTTGAATGGCCATCAGTGTTTATCCTCCCAAGGAAACTGCACCGACTTACTCAGCACGATTGGAAGATGTGAGGCCATACTGTTTCTTGTTAATGACAATCCTGCCCCTCTTATCTGTCCTCCTTCCTTTTTCTCCTGTGAGCTGCTTCCAGATGTTCCCAAGTTATGATGAAATGCTGACTTCTCTTAGCTGGGCTCTTGGTTTTCCTGTGCCACTCTGCTGAGCCGGCATTCCCATGACGCACCCTGTGAAAGCCTGGGAGTGTAGCAAAATGTGAGCTGGTGAGTGCGTATGAACCAGTTGAAGAGACTGAACAACGGGACAAGCTGTGGTTGTTTCCTTCCCTTGCAACTGGAAGCAGATGGAAAGAGCCTAGGGCACAAAATCTTTCCAAACGAATAATACTGGAATGTAATGTGCTGTCCTGTTTACTGTTGTATCCCCAAGACCTAGAACATAGCGGGTGTTGAGTAAACACTTGGTGAGTGACGATCGTGGCAGGCGGTCTCTAGGAGCTTAACCATCCTCTGCACGGCCTCCCCGTGCCTTTCTCACTCACTGCCACGGGGCTTTTGCTCTTGAGGGAGGAGTTGAGACTTAGAAACTGGGGAAGGCTTGTCCCGTTGCGGGCCTTCATTGACTGCCACAATCATGACTCTTTTTCCAGCTGCAGAGCACTTTGTGTGTGATAAATGATATAGAAACATACCCCTGGCAGCCAACTGGCCCCTCACCAGCTCTCTATAAATGCCAGCCAGAGGCAGCTCTGGTCCTGTGCCAGGCTGGAGACAGCAGAGCAAACCTCGCCGCTTCCGACCCCCTCCGTGGGACTCCTCATACCTCTCCAGCTGTTGTCTCAGCTCCAGACACTGCTGGATGGATTCTTTGTAACTTTCCTTCAGAGGATCTCAGAAGGAAATGTCATTCTCCCACTTCGCTCTGTCTCTGTTTGCTTTGGCAGAGAACTGCTTTGTGATCCTCTCTTCTCCGCTCTCATCTCTTTGATCCAGAATGCTCTCTCCTGCTGCTTTCTTCTTGTTCTTGGAGACCTAAAATGCAAGCCTGGCTTTGATAGGAATGACAAGAGGATGTGTTAGGTCGTTTGAGAGGGGTCTAGATGAACAATTCTGGGTCTTAAAACTTATTTCCCCTGTCCTTCCAAGCTGGGTTACACTGAAACAGTCTAGGAGAGAGAATTTGTATTAGTGAAATGTTTAGTCCAACGACTGAGGGGCTATGTTGCTATGTTTTGTGGCTTTTGAGACTCAGACATTTTCATCCTTTAGCACCTGAGAATTTGGGAGGTATTTTTCTTATTACATATGTCACACCTTAACTGGCAATGGTCTTCTGATTGTTTGTTTGGTGGTGGATAAAATAATGGTATCACACAACAGGTGAAATCTTAGATTTGACAAAATAAGGAAGTTAATTCTGGCAAGACATGTCCCAATTTTTTTATAAGACATTATTTTTTAAAAGCAGTTTAGGATTACAACAAATTTGAAAGAGAGGTACAGAGATTTCCTGTACACTCTTTTCCTCCCCATATACATAGCCTCTCTCATTATCAGCATCACTCCCTGAAATTGTACATTTTTTTACCAAGGATGAACGTACACTGACACATCGTAATCACTCCAAGTCCACAGTTTACCTAAGGGGTCACTCTTGGTGTTGTATATGCTATGGGTTTGAGCAAATATATAATGACATGTATTCATCGATATAATGTCATATAGGGTATTGTTACTGCCTTATTCATCATCCCCTCTCCCCCTGGGTAAACCACTGATCTTTTTATCATCCCCACAGTTTTGCCTTTTCCAGAATGTTGTATGGTTGGGATCATACTGTATGTAGCCTTTTTCAGATTGGTTTATTTCACTTATATGCATTAGTTTCCTTCATGTCTTTTCATAGCTTGGTAGATAGTTTCCTTTTAGCACTGAACAAAATTTTATTGTTGGGATATATCACAGTTTACTTATCCATTCATCTACCCAAGGACATCTGGTTGCCTGCAGATCTGCTTTAGCAATTATGAAGAAAGCTGCTATAAACATCCACGTGCAGGTTTTTGTGTGGACATACATTTTCAACTCCTTTGGGTAAATACCTGGGAGTGTGATTGCTGTATCATCTGGTAAGAGCACATTCAGTGTTGTAAGAAATCACCAGACTGTCTTCCAAGGAGGCTGCACCCGTTTGCATGACCACCAGTGAGGAGTGAGTGTTCCTGTTGTTCCACATCCTCACCAACATTTGGTGATGTTAGTGTTCTGGGTGTGGGCCATTCTAAACCTGGAGCTTCCCTGGTGGCTCAGTAGTAAAGAATCCACCTGTAATGCAGGAGATGCAGGTTCGATCTCTGGGTCAGGAAGATCCCCTGGAGGAGGAAATGACAACCCACTCCAGTATTCTTGCCTGGGAAATCCCAGGGACAGAGGAGTCTACTGTGGGCTGCAAAGAGTTGGACATAACTGAGTGATTAAACCATCACCACCAAAGCTGGGTGGTGGTACCTGATCTCTGTTTTAATTTGCTTTTCTCTGATGACAAGTGATGTGGAGCATCTTTCCATATGTTTCTTTGCCATTTGTATACTTCTTTGATGTTTATGAAGGTCTTTGGCCCATGTTTTAAGCATGTTGTCTGTTTTCTTACTGATTTTTAGATCTTTGGACATTTTGAATCATGCTTCTTTATTGGGTATCTCTTTTGCAATTTTTTTCTCCCAGTCTGTGGTTTTTCTTCTAATTCTCTTGATAATGTCTTTCACAGAGCAGGAGGTTTTAGTTTTAATGATGTTCAGCTTATCAGTGATTTTTTTCATGGTTTGGGTCTTTGGGCATCACCATGCTCAAGGTCATTTAGGTTTTCTCCTATGCTATCCTCTAAGAGTTTTATATCTTTACATTTACATTCATCAATATGATCCATTTAGAGTTAATTTTTGTGAAGGGTGTAAGATCTGTGTCTATATTAATTTTTTTTCTGCATTTTTTTGGCATCCAGTTGTTCTAGCACCATTTGTTGTAGAGCCTACCTTGCTTCATTGTATTCAGTTCAGTTTAGTCGCTCAGTCGTGTCCGACTCTCTGCGACCCCATGAATTGCAGCACGCCAGGCCTCCCTGTCCATCACCAACTCCCGGAGTCTATCCAAACCCATGTTCATCGAGTCGGTGATGCCATCCATCCACCTCATCCTCTGTCGTCCCCTTCTCCTCCCGCCCCCAATCCTACCCAGCATCAGGGTCTTTTCCAATGAGTCAACCCTTCGCATGAGGTGGCCAAAGTATTGGAGTTTCAGCTTCAACATCAGACCTTCCAATGAACACCCAGGATTGATCTCTTTCTGGATGGATTTATTGGATCTCCTTGCAGTCCAAGGGACTCTCAAGAGTCTTCTCCAACACCACAGTTCAAAAGCATCTATTCTTCAGTGCTCAGCTTTCTTCACCGTCCAACTCTCACATCCATACATGACCACTGGAAAAACCATAGCCTTGACTAGACGGACTTTTGTTGGCAAAGTAATGTCTCTGCTTTTAAATATGCTATCTAGGTTGGCCATAACCTTCCTTCCAAGGAGTAAGCGTCTTTTAATTTCATGGCTGCAGTCACCATCAGCAGTGATTCTGGAGCCCAAAAAAGTAAAGTCTGACACTGTTTCCACTGTTTCCCCATCTATTTCCCATGGAGTGATGGGACCAGATGCCATGATCTTAGTTTTCTGAATGTTGAGCTTTAAGGCAACTTTTTCACTCTCCTCCTTCACCTTCATCAAGAGGCTCTTCAGTTCTTCTTCACTCTCTGCCATAAGGGTGGTGTCATCCGCATATCTGAGGTTATTGATATTTCTCCCAGCAATCTTGACTCCAGCTTGTGTTTCTTCCAGCCCAGCATTTCTCATGATGTACTCTGCATATAAGTTAAATAAGCAGGGTGACAATATACAGCCTTGACGGACTCCTTTTCCTATTTGGAACCAGTCTGTTGTTCCATGTCCAGTTCTAACTGTTGCTTCCTGACCTGCATACAGGTTTCTCAAGAGACAGGTCAGATGGTCTGGTATTCCCATCTCTTTCAGAATTTTCTACAGTTTATTGTGATCCACACAGTCAAAGGCCCTCCCTCTTTTGTCAAGGATCAATTGACTATATTTATAGGTAACTTGTTTATCCAGGTGGACTAATCCATGAGCCAAAAATTCTATAATCAACCTATTTAAAAATATGTCCATAATCATAGTTATTATTTTAATCTATGTAGATAGGTTTATATAAGGGAGGCAAGGAGCTGGGAGTGATAAAGGTCTGGGTTCTGGTCCAGCTTTTGCTTTAACTTATTGTAAACCTTTGCTCAAGTCATTGCCTTTTAGCCTCTCCTTTCCTGTCTGCAAAATAACGGGTTTGCAACAATGGCAAAGACTGACTTTAGAGCTTCCTCTCCTCCCCATAGGTCATTACTCAGAGCTGAGGGAATGGGGGCTATTGCAAGTCCAGTTAATGTCTCCTTAGAGTGAAGGTATGTCATAGTGACTCGTGAGAACCTATCATACGAGACATAACATAGTTTTCTCAGTAAGATAATGATCCCATAATGTGAGTATTTAAGCAGGGTAAACAGTTATTGAGTGCCAACAGAGTGCTGGGTGCTCTGCTACCTGCTTTTTTAAAACATTATTTAGTTTATTTTATTATCTTGGGCTGCACAGGGTCTTCATTGCTGCACGTGGGCTCTCTCTAGTTGCAGAGCACAGGCTCTAGGGTGGACGGGTGTCAGTAGTGGTTGCTGGTGGTCTCTAGAGCGTGGGCTCAGTAGTGACGGTGCATGAGCTTATTTGCCCTGCAGCATGTGGGATCATCCTGAGCTGGGGATAGAACCCATGTCCCCTGCATTGGCAGGCAGAATTTTAACCACTGGATCACCAGGGAAATCCAGCTATCTGCTTGTTACAGGTTGAACTGTGTCTTCCCCTGAAATGTCAAAGTCGTAACCCAAGGTGCTGATCGATATAACCTTATGTGGAAAGAAGAACTTTCCAGGTGATTGACTTAAGATGAGGTCATTGGTGTGAGCCCTAATCCAGTGGCAGTTTGGATACAGAGACCAACACACACACACAGGAAGAAGGCCACTGAGGGTGAAGGTAGAGACTTGGGTGACGCATCTCTGTGCCAGGGATCCCCAGGGATGGCAGAAAACCGCTGGAAGCTGGGAGAAAGGCCTGCTGTAGATTCTCCCTCGCAGTCCCTGGTCCCGCCACCGTTTGGACTTCTAGGCTCATGAACGGTGAGACAGTCCATTTCTGTTGTTTAAGCTCCCCCGTTTGTGGTAGTGTGTGATGGTAGCCTAGGAAACTAATACATCCTTATAGACACCTTGAATCATTCAGTCCTCACAGTGACCCTGTTCTTTATTCTCAAGGTGCTAGCACTGAAGCAGAGAACAAAGTGCAAAAGTCCTGTGCTTGTGGGGGTTACATGCTAGTGAGAGAATCCGGGTGAAAACAAATATATCATATATCAGCTATGAGACAAGTAACGAAAAGAAGTTGGGCATGAAAAGGGAGACAGAGAGTGGGTGTGAAGGAGGGCCTTGGGGGTTTTCTGTTTTATATAGGGGAGTCTGAAAATATTGTGTCGAAAGAGTCCTGAAACTACCCTGCAACCAAAAGGAAGGCAAACTCCTGGTGTCCAGTCCAGTGCCTTTATTAGTCTGAGTTGTGGTGAAGCTTAGACATGGAAGTGTGTGCTCAAGGTCATACAGACAGCAAGTGGGGGAGTCGAGATGTGAACCCAGGAACTCTGACTGCAAGAGCTCAGTTACCACGAGAATGTTTTGGTCACTCTTATCTCTGTTGATTTTATGTTCTCTTCAGCTAGATTCTATTTCCAGAGTTACTACAATTAGGAAGGCAGAGTATTTACTTGATAATCCTCCCAGAAGCAGTTTCCAGTGATCTGGCATCAATGTAAGGGGTGTATGTCAAGTGATCTCACTACCCTTAGAGTCATTGATATCTTTCTTTTTTAATGTCCATAAGATACTGTTTTCTTTTGTTAAAAATTTACTTTATTGAAGTATAGTTGATTTACAATGTTGTGTAAATTTCTGCTAGATGGCAATGTGATTCTGTTATACATATATTTATTCTTTTTTAGATTGTTTTCCACTATGGTTTATCTCAGGATATTGAATACAATTCCCTGTGCTACATAGTAGGAATTTGTTGTTTATCCATCCTATATATATATAATAATTTGCATCTACTAATCCCAAACTGATCATTGATGTCTTGATGAAGGTCATTGAGGATGTGTTTATTTAGCCTGTAGGTGATGCTCCATCCAACAGACCGATGTAGTATTATTCAGTAGGAGCAAAATCCTAGGTAACAGGGTAAAAGACAATTATGCAAGTGTGAGAGTAGGCACTCAGGAAACCAAAACTATAAAAATCATTACCAGATTGACTAGCCTCAGTCATTATTTTAAATGGCCTGTGGGTCAGAGCTGATCATTACCTAAGTCAGCAGCATCATAATGCTGTGGGAATTGACCTGAGATGAATGCAATTCTCTCTCTGTGCTTTAAGAACTTCAGATACTTACTAGTGTGTTATAAATAATATTGCCCCTCAAGCCTTAAAAAAAGATTCAAACAATAGTATTTTAGTTTAACCAGTAAAATTAGAGAAGTTAAAAAGTAAGACTCTGTTACGGATTGTTTGGAAAAATGGCTCGTTTCACACATTCTTGAGTTCTGAAAGATACCACACCTCTACAGGGCAATTTGGCAACATGGAATAAAAGCCTTCAGGGCTTCCCAGGTGGTGCTAATGGTGAAGAAAAGTGAAAGTGAAACTCGCTCAGTCTTGTCCAACTCTTTGCGACACCATGGACTATGCAGTTCATGGAAATCTCCAGGCCAGAATACTGGAGTAGGTAGCCTTTCCCTTCTCCAGGGGATCTTCCCAACCCAGAGAGGGAACCCAGGTCTCCTGCACTGCAGGTGGATTCTTTACTAGCTGAGCCACAGTGGTAAAGAACCCACCTGCTAATGCAGGAGACCCGGGTTCCCTCCCTGGATTGGGAAGATCCCCTGGAGGAGGGCATGGCAACCCATTCATAGAATTCTTGCCTGGAGAATCCCATGGACATAGGGTCACAAAGAGTTGGACACAACTGAAGTGATTTAGCATGAATGCATGCATTAAGAACCTTCAACTGTGAATATTATTGGAGCAATTCTAATTTCAGAATATTTTCCCCTAAAGAAATTATGAAGCTGAATGAAAAGATTTAATTATAAATGTTTTTTGTAGTATAATTTATAATAGCAAGATCAGTTAATATGGTGGAATATTATGCAACCATCAAAATCCTGTTGTTAAATGAGAATTTTAACTGTCTCTTTAGGTCATACCTCCTTTTGAGAATATGATAAAAGCAGCCAATTCCCTTCTTGGGAAGAAAGCACATTTTTACCTACATAAAAATTTGTAAGTAATTTCACAGAATTCATTGACTGTATGAAGCTTATGCGAAGAAAGCACATTTTTACCTACATAAAAATTTGTAAGTACTTTCACAGAATTCATTGACTGTATGAAGCCTATGCATAGACTTGGGTTGAAGACTACAACTCTATAGTAAAGAGCAATAATCAGTGGCAGGGGAAAACAGTCAGAGAAGCATATATGTGCATTGGCATGTGAGACTGGAAAGATATATATCAAATTGGCTCTGAGAAAGATCTGAGATGTCAGATCTTAAATTTCTTCTTTGGACATTTCAGAGTTTCTCTAGTTTTCCACTAGGAAAATCTATCATTTCAATATGATTTTTAAAAATTATTTTAACATGGAGTAAAAATACACAGGAGCCTTAGAGAGGTCCCCAAGAAATGCAGGAAAAATGGACAATGATGAAAAGTGCAAAGGAATAATAATACACCTATGGTAATAGGCCCTCCTAGAGCCAGACATCCTGGAATGCAAAGTCAAGTGGGCCTTAGGAAGCATCACTACGAACAAAGCTAGTGGAGGTGATAGAATTCTAGTTGAGCTATTTCAAATCTAAAAGATGATGCTGTGAAAGTGCTGCCCTCAATATGCCAGCAAATTTGGAAAATCCAGCAGTGGCCACAGGACTGGAAAAGGTCAGTTTTCATTCCAATCCCAAAGAAAGGCAATGCCAAAGAATGCTCAAACTACCGCACAATTACACTCATCTCACATACTAGTGAAGTGATGCTCAAAATTCTCCAAGCCAGGCTTCAGCAATACGTGAACTGTGAACTTCCAGATGTTCAAGCTGGTTTTAGAAAAAGCAGAGGAACCAGAGATCAAGTTGCTAACATCCATTGGATTATCGAAAAAGCAGAGAGTTCTAGAAAAACATCTATTTCTGCTTTATTGACTATGACCAAAGCCTTTGACTGTGTGGATCACCACAAACTGTGGAAAATTCTTCAAGAGATGGGAATACCAGACCACCTGACTTGTCTCCTGAGAAATATTTATGCAGGTCAGGAAGCAACAGTTAGAACTGGGCATGGAACAACAGACTTGTTCCAAATAGGAAAAGGAGTACATCAAGGCTGTATATTGTCACCTTGCTTATTTAACTATATGCAGAGTACATCATGAGAAATGCTGGACTGGATGAAGCACAAGCTGGAATAAAGATTGCCAGGAGAAATATCAATAACCTCAGCTATGCAGATGACACCACCCTAATGTCAGAAAGTGAAGAAGAACTAAAGAGCCTCTTGATGAAAGTGAAAGAGGAGAGTGAAAAAGTTGCCTTAAAGCTCAACATTCAGAAAACTAAGATCATGGCATCTGGTCCCATCACTTCATTGGAAACAGATGGGGAAACAGTGGAAACAGTGACAGACTTTATTTTTGGGGGCTCCAAGATCACTGCTGATGGTGATTGCAGCCATGAAATTAAAAGATGCTTACTCTTTGGAAGGAAGGTTATGACCAACCTAGATAGCATATTTAAAAGCAGAGACATTACTTTGCCAACAAAAGTCCGTCTAGTCAAGGCTATGGTTTTTCTAGTAGTCATGTATGGATGTGAGAGTTGGACGGTGAAGAAAGCTGAGTGCCAAAGAATTGATGCTTTTGAACTGTGGTGTTGGAGAAGACTCTTGAGAGTCCCTTGGACTGCAAGGAGATCCAACCAGTCCATCCTAAAGGAGATCGGTCCTGAATATTCTTTGGAAGGACTGATGCTTATCTAGAGCCCTTCAGTTCAATTTGTTTATATTTTTGAAGCAGGGTTCGCTGGTGCACAGAGGAAGAAGCAGTGCTGGTACTCACCCACCTGCTCCGTCCCCGTGTCCCAGCTTGCCACCCCTTCTCTCACACCCAGCAGGTGGTAGGGGTGGGTGCTGCTTCTCTAACAAGGTGATTCAGCTCTCCTATTCATAAACATTGGCAACCAGGGAAATTGACAATCTAATTTAAACAAAGCTGAGATTCATTTTTATGCCTTGGTCTGATGCACATCATGAAGTGAAGTATACAGCAGGGAAAGTCTGGTCAAGTAAAATTATTCTTCATGCTCATGATTATTAATATTCATGACTCCTTTAGAGGAAAGCATTCTTTGTATCAGGCATATTGAATCCTCTAGAGACCTGCTGTATCTCTAGGGAAATTTCTCTAATCTATTCTGTAGGCCTGACAATCCTTTGACCTTATTATTTCTTATTTCTTATCGTGCTTACCATTCTTTTTATGACCTTGAAGTACTGCTGCCAATAGAATATTTCTTAGGACAATTCAGTTTCTATGACAGAATGCCAACAATTGAATATCATTATAGCACGGACACACATGTGGATGCACAAACATGTACACACACAGGTACTGCGTGCATAGTTGTAGAAGTATGCAATATAATGTCATGGTTAAGAGCATGTAGCTCTGTGGACAGACTTTCTGAGTTGGGCTCCTGCTACCACCATAGCTTTGTAAACTTTGGCAATTTATCTAACCTTGATAAAATTTAGTTTATCAAAATGGGGATAATAATGGTTACCTTCCTGATAGGATAGTGGTGAAGATTAGCTGCATTAATACAAGTACAATGACTACAATATTACCTGTAGTATAGTGCATGTTTGCTGGTAGTATCAATGCTTTCTGAGTATCAGGAGGTTTGAGAGAGACTGATTTATCGTCCCTCCCAGCCCCAGATCACGAAAGTCTTGCCCATTCCTAAGACCATAAGAACCAGAATCTCCTTTTTGCCATTAAACCCTTTGTAGCAGCACTGGCTTCTCTAGGGCAGATAGGCCTAGTTGCTCCTTTAGCTGCTGGGTCATTATGTGAACAGGATTACCCAAAGGAGCTTCATGAAATAGAGCTCTCCAAGCCTTGAGCAACCATGGAACTGGAGGCCTGCTATTTATCCCTAAGCTGACCTAGCCAAAGCTGCCTGTGGAAGAGGATCCAATCTTAGTCCTTATATTTTTACTGGTCTTCAAGTTTGAGTACCATAGGCTGTCTTGGGAGTACTGAGTGTCTTTTCCGGCTCATAACTTCATAATCTAGTTGAGTATCTCTTAACAAATTCTCTACCTTTCGATAGGAAACCCGAATAACTCAGGATTATGGATGGGTATGTCTCCCTTCATGCAGAAATAGAAGTTGTTAAGCTCAGTCGCTCAGTCATGTCTGACTCTTTGCGACCCCACGGACTGTAGCACACCAGGCTTCCCTGTCCATCACCAACTCCTGGAGCTTGCTTGAACTCATGTCCATCAAGTCAGTGATGCCATCCAAACATCTCGTCATCTTTTGTCTTCTTCTCCTCCTGCCTTCAATCTTTCCCAGCATCAGGGTCTTTTCTAATGAGTTGGCTCTTTGCATCAGGTGGCCAAAGTGTTGGAGCTTCAGCTTCAGCATCGGTCCTTCCAAAGAATATTCAGGACTGATTTCCTTTAGGATTGACTGGTTGGATCTCCTTGCAGTTCAAGGGACTTTGTATGTAAATAAAATTTTTATAACCCAAATACACTAACCTTGTTCTTCTTCTACACTAATGGTTTGTTCTTTTTTTTTTTCTTGGTAAAAATTCTGCCATGGTCTCAAATAATGCATCAAATAAACACAGGTAATAACATTCTCTATTGTACAAGGCACCATGTGAAATATTAGGAGGAAGTTATTGAAGAAATATAAATTACGTTTTTCTCCACAGAGTGTGTGATTTAATGGAGAGTCACAGAAAATCAAATCAGGTTTTTCCCCCCTCTGTATATGATCCTGTTTTGATCGTTCTGTAGGTGTGGGGAAGAGAAATAGTCCTCATGGAAATCTGCAGTTAGAACTTCACAGAGGCAAATCTGAAATATCTTTACCATTTCCTAAACATTGCGTATCCTGGATTTACTGGGACAGCATCTACCTCTTATCATTCATTCTATTCAATTAAAATGATTTATTAAATCCACAAGCAGTATAACTAAATTATTTAGCCTTTTACAACTTATAATGCAAATCAAACAATGACAACAACAAACCCGAGATGGTCTTCAAGTTCTAATATTTGATTCTCAGTATATGGTCTTTTGGGCTCAAAAGACCTTTGGTTTCATGGGCTTCTCAAGAGTGTTACTTAGGAAAAGAGGCCAGCATAGCAGGGGAGGCTGACGGTCTCCCGTGAGGCAAGAACAATGCTTTGCCATTCCTGGAGGGCACCTGACCTTTGGCACAGTTCATCGTGGTGCACTGTGACCTCTGTGCCATGACTGCTGCCCTGGGAGCTTTTCCATCTGTCACGGAGGACCAGGAACAAAGTTTGAGTGATGCTGCCATTGTGTATCCTTGGCCCCTGCTTCCTCTCTTAGCTTCCACTGCATCGTCCTCTGCCATTTAGCTTCCTCACCTGGGACACTTGGAGAACTGGAGAGTCCAGGGATGGAGCGAGTCGTTATTGAGTGTCTAGACAGCCTGTGCTCTTTGTTCTTTTAAAGGACATTAGAAAGGACGTTGCTGGGCGTTGTAAGTCTGGCTTGTGCTGCTCCAGTTGTCTAATCTGAGAAGCAGCGAGTTCATTGTTCATCTTCTTTGTGTCTCTGGGCTTGCAGTTCTTTAGCTGATTTTGTCCTTGAGCTAGAAAAGTAAATGTTACTCATGAAGCTAAAAGGAATTTTCCTGCTTAGGATTAAATAGTGCAAATACTAATTTTAATACAGTGCAAAAAGGACTCTTTGATGGCTGACAGAAAACCTTCAGGGCCAACCTGATTCCTGAAGTTAAAGAAGAGAGGAGATGGGACAGGTTAAGTGTTTTTAATCTCTCTAGATCAAAGTTCTAGTGTTGCAAACTCTCTTATGGTTCATAAACTTCTCTAAACAATTTAGAAAACTTAGCACAGAACATTCTCTGATAGGTTTAAGAGTCATCTCGAAATAATTTCCTTTAATTAGATGTAATGGATTGTCTGATGGACTGTACAACTCTGCTTGGCCTGGCGGAGGTAATTAGCCTTGAACAGTTGTACTTGGCCATTTTTTATTATGCAAGTGAGTGTATTATGCTTGCATTTTTTACAGCTGTCATTTGAAGAAACTAAAGACTCCATTCAAGTGAATACTGAATTGTTTTTTGTTTTTCTTTCAAAACACCTATTTAAAATCAGAACACCTTCATTTGAAGTCTGCTACACTGCTCCCCTCCCCTCCCACCTCCACCCCCAGTGCTTACTGGCTGTAAGATCCTAACAAACCTCTCATTCTGTGTGTTTTCTCAGCTATGAAAATGGCTTAATGATACTCACAGAGTTAATTGAAATAATGTCACTGTTGCTTTTAACAAATAATGCTGTGTCATGTTTACATAGCAACATGAGGGACTTCCCTGGCAGCCCAGTGATTAAGACTCTGCTTCCACTGTAGTGGTGTGGGTTCGATCACTGATCAAGGAATGAAGATTCCACATGCCACGTGGCGTGTCCACAAACACAAACAAATAAACAGATGAGACTTGCCAGACCCTTGAGTAAGCAGTGTTTTGAAACAAAGAGTGGCTTGCAACCTATTATTGGGTCCTGAAATCAGTTTATTGGGTTGAGATGAATAGTTTTTAAAAAAGTTAAATAGAATGGAATAGAAAATATGAATATGCTCATGCGTATTAAGGTAATAAGTAAAGGTTGTGAAGTACGTATAAAGTTATGGTGTTTACTGTATTTTTTTTTTTCACTGTGGGTCAAGGATGCAGATGTATGAGAGCTTCTGGAGAAGGTATGCCTTATACAGTGGAAGTAGCTTCAATTTTTGAGCAACCTAGCTGCCTTCCTTTGAGTTTTTGTTGAAGACAGAATAGTTTTTTGAAGTGTTAAACCTACAGAATCTTAATCAGATACATTAAATAACAATTTTGAAAGCACAATATTTTCTCTCTTTGGCAGACTCTGTTGCCCACCTAACTCCCAAGCCCCATGTCTCCTTTCTCCTTGTTGCCACTTCTGGAGCTCCCATAAAACTTAGGGATGACTGGCCCTATCTTGAGTTCCAGGGATAAAACCCGACAGGGTCTAAGCCCACCATAATGGTTCTATCTCCCTTGATGGTGATTGGTTGAGGAGTGGACATATGATATAATTCTGGCCCACGAGAATTGAAGGCAGCTTTGGAGAATGATTCTCTTGCTGATAAGAACAAGCTACAAGAAGAGATTTCCTTTTTCCCTTCTTCCACTAGATGTGTTGTCTAATAATGCCTGGGTCTGTGATAGACATTTTTTCACTCTAGAGGAACTAGCTCTAGAGGGCATCTCAGTGGATGTTAAAGCTGAAAGAAGGAGATAAATTGACTCTTTGACAATAATGTTGAATCCTAAACTTTACCCCATTCTGAAGCTGTTCTACTTCTACATATGGCTTCTATATCTAGCTGAGTTAATGCATATTCTTTGTGGTTTAGAACATTTTATGCTAAGGTTTTCTGTTTGCAACTGCAAATGTAATATGTAATATGCATGCATGCTTAGTCACGCGGTCCTGTCTGACTCTGCAACCCCATGTACTGTAACTCACCAGGCTCCTCTGTCCATGGAATTCTCCATGCAAGAATAGTGGAGTGGGTTGCCATTTCCTTCTTCAGGGGATTTTTCCAACTCAGGGATGGAACCCATGTCTCCTGCCTCTCCTGCATTGGGAGGCAGATTCTTTACCACTGAGCCACCTAGGAAGATCCAATATGTGATATACCCAAAGAATAATGTCTTGATTATGTTCTTAAGAAATGTAAGAAATGTCACTGCATATCCTTGGGGTATATTGAGCTTTACCACATGACTATTCCCAACCTGAGATCCAGATGTGAGTCAGAAGGTTCTATATCATCTCTTCTAAATCATTATATCTCATGGAAGTCATCCCTTTTGAGGTCATTTTCTTATGGAAGTTGTTGATGTAGGTGTGTGGAAGAAAGAGATTATTAATAACTTGTGCAGATATCGTGCTTTGTGCTTTTTGAAATAATTTTAAATAATTTTTATTGAGCATTCATTAATTATTTAATAGAAAATTATTTATAGAACACCTACAAATGCCAGAGAGTTAGGTACTGGAGATACAGTGATGAGTATAATCAACAGAATTCATCTTCACCATGAGCCTAAAATTTTTATTCTTGGTAACTTTGTAAAGTATGGCAGCTATTATAGAACCTATTAATTTTCACTAATTCACTATGTTTTGATGAGATTCTAATATGTACAAGGCACTGTGCCAGGGAATGCAGTGGTAAGTAAAACAGACATATCTGAGAGCTTACAAATTGAGCTCTTCACAGTCATCTTTTAAGGTAGTAAATAACATTAATTCATTCTCTTAACAAATATTTATAAAGCACCTTCTGTGTGCTAAGTACAAATGAGAAAACTGAAGCCAGAGAGGTGAAATGACTTAACATGATACTCATTAGTGAGAAAGTGCGATCTAGAACAGAGGAGTCTTCTATGATTCAAGTAACCTTCTCAACTTGAGCACATTGTCTTTTAAACAAAACAAAGGACAATGAGAATTACTTCCTAAGCACACCTTGTCAAGTCTGTTAAAGAATCAGCATCACTGTCCTCTCAAACGAAGCATAGAAAGTGAAGCTGGAAAATTTCTCTGAACTAAATGTAACATTTACACTTGTACCCCTGGATGCAGAAGGAGTCCAAATATTTTTAGCTCAAAAGACTGGGGCTCCATAAAAAGTAAGGTTTGCAAAGGAGTTAATAGGATGATTAGAGTGCTTAGAGAAAAGCAAAAATTCTAAAACTTATGGAGGAAAGAACACAGATCAGTGCCTTTGTAACTATTCACTTCAAGTATAACTGTGTCTGGATGATGTTTCCCTGAAGAGTCCATGTATCCTATATGTGCTGCTAGAGTTCCTATGATTGTCTTGTTGTTTGTGCTTTTTTACCCTCTTCAATCCACTCTTTAGATTCCTTACTTCTTCCAAAGTCATTCTTGACCTGGCTCTGTTCAACATCTTTGACTCAGATTCCGACTCAGAAGGACAAGAAAGGATGTTTTAAGGCCATCAAATATAGAACTTTCAGTTTTCAAGTACAGTTGTTGTTGTTCAGCCTCTCAGTCATGTCTGACTCTTTGCCACCCCATGGACTGAAGCACACCAGGCTTCCCTGTCCTTCACTATCTCCCTGAGTTTGCTCAAACTCATGTCCATTGAGTTGGTGATGCCATCTAACTATCTCATCCTCTGTCGCCCCTTCTCCTCCTCCCCTCAATCTTTCCCACCATCAGGATTTTTTTCCAATGAGTCAGCTCCTCCGCATCAGGTGGTCAAAGTATTGGAGCTTCAGCTTCAACATCAGACCTTCCAATGAATATTCAGGACTGATTTCCTTTAGGATTGACTGGTTTGATTTCCTTGCAGTCCAAGGGACTCTCAAGAGTCTTCTCAAGAGTCTTCTTAGTCCTCCTTATCTGCGGTTTTGCTTTCTGCTGTTTTGGTTATTGTGCTCAATCATGGTCTGAAAAGGTTAAATGGAAAATTCCAGAAATAAACAATTCATAAGTTTTAAATTGCAGCTCTGTTCTGAGTAGTGTGATGAAATTTCACACCATGTTGTTTTTTCTGCCCAGGTACTCCAACCACTGACATCATCTGCTCCTGACCTGCAACCATCAATGATCCAAGATCACTCAAAGCAGATAAATCTCCTTCTGAGTTTCACCCAAAGTTAACAGTGGCCTCAAGGTATATCAGAGTGCATTTGTCACTC
This sequence comes from Giraffa tippelskirchi, assembly GCF_054371585.1. NCBI lineage: Eukaryota > Metazoa > Chordata > Mammalia > Artiodactyla > Giraffidae > Giraffa > Giraffa tippelskirchi. Next base: position 108,102,890 of record NC_137278.1, on the reverse strand, counting down.
ATCTCATTTCATCTTCTCACACAGGCATTTATTAACTCACATCATCACAAGAAGAAAGAGTAAAGTAAAATAAAGTAGTTTGAGAGACAGTCCACATTCACATAATTTTTTATTACAGTATGTTTTTGTAATTGTTTCATTTTATTGGTTATTATTGTTAATCTCTTACGGTGCCTAATTTATAAATCAAACTTTATGACAGGTATGTATTTATAGGAAAAAGCATAATATAAATAGGGTTTGTTACCATCCATGGTTTTAGGCATCCCCTGGGGGTCATGGAACATACTCCCCATAGATTAAATTCTCATAATTTGGAAACAGAGTTGAAAATACCACTTTCTCGTAGCAAGCATTAAGATAATATGACATTAGTCACCTTGTGGAGGTATTCCTAGGAAATAACATAACTTAAGAGAAGAAGAATGATGAAAGAAGATAGCAAAAACAAAACAAAACAAATCAAAAGTTGAATAAATCAAAGAAAAACAGAAGCTGGGGGAAAGAAGTAGAGGATCAGTGAGAATATGGAATAAGAGGGTCACCATTGTATCTTGAGATAAGTTGGTCCCAGGAAGGAAAGGAGGTCCTATGAGGTCTTGCCTTTCTGATTTGCATGTCGATTCTAGGTGGCTCTGGGAGTGAGTGAGCACTTGGGAAAGAGTCCACAGGGAGGCTTCCTGGCCAATGACTCATTCTCTTGGAGTCATCTCTCCCTGCTCAGAACATGTATAGAATTTTGTCCCCCTGTTCTGCCTGGCAATGTAGTTATAAGTTGAGTGAATGGACCACCTAGAATCTTTTAGACTGTTCTTTAAAGGGTTTAGGTTATTCTAGTTCTCTTCACATATTTATAGCTCTAAACACAATTCCTGGACATGGCAGAGAGTCAGTGAATGTTCGTAAATGTTCAGTGAAATGGAACATGTGAGTGTGAATGTAACTCAAGTACAGAGGCAAAAAGTTGAAATGCATCATTCTATCTTTATAGAATTTAAGTTCCTTAGTAGTTTTTGCTCCTGTTGTTGTAGTTGTTATTATCTTTTAATTTAGCAAATCATCAAACAGTGCAAATATTGAAAAACTCTTAATAGTTTCCTAATGAAAGCAGAAAAAAAGGTGAAAGCAACAAGATACTGACAAAATAATCATCAAAGGAAATGCTGGGAATGGAAACACACTCTGGTCCATGTGACCTCCTTGGGCAGGAGTATATAGGCAGACCAGGCAGCATGAAGGATTTTTATTATTATTATTATTTCAATTTATTGTTTTTTCATAAAGTAGTTATCATAGATTTCTTGGTTGTGTCCCTGGTCAAATATAAGCCAGAGAATGCATATACATTTTGCTCTGTACCCAGTTAGAAATATGTCTGTTTTCATAGAATATGAAATCAATGTCAAGGTCACATACAATTTTCTGATCAAAAACAGTGGCACCAGTGTATTATTGCATAGCTGAATTCTCAACTACTTATGTGGAAACAAAGAGCTTAGGCTCTGGCACCAGAATGCCTGAGCTTGAATCTCAACTCTGCCTCTTATTAGCTACATGATAAATTACTTAACCTCTTTGTGCCTTAGTTTCCTAATATGTAAACTAGAAATGATAATAGCTCTGCCTCATAGGTTCATTGTGAGAATTTAATGAGCTAATATATGTTAAGTTATTAGAGGGCTTCCCAGGTGGCACTAGTGGTAAAGAACCCACCTGCCAATGCAGGAGACACAGGAGACACAGGTTTGATCCCTGGGTTGGGAAGATCCCCTGGAGTAGGAAATGACAACCCACTTCATTATTCTTGCCTGGAAAATCCCATAGACAGAGAAGCCTGGCAGGCTACAGTCCATGGGGTCAGACACAGCTGAGCACACTTCTTGAGTCTTGAGCCAGAAGTTAGAAAGGTGTCTGACACATAATGAGTGTTGGAATATTATTGTTAATAATCAATCATTACCAATAATATCAATGCCAAGATTTGATAAAATGCTATTGTATTAAAAATTTAGAATCACTGCTGCTAAGTCACTTCAGTCGTGTCCGACTCTGTGTGATCCTATAGACAGCAGCCCACCAGGCTCCTCTGTCCCTGGGATTCTCCAGGCAAGAATACTGGAGTGGGTTGCCCTTTCCTTCTCCAACGCATGCATGCAATGCATGCTCAGTTGCTTCAGTCGTGTTCGACTCTGTGCGACCCCATGGACAGCAGCCCACCAGGCTCCTCTGTCCACAGTATTCTCTAGGCAAGAATACTGGAGTGGGTTGCCATTAGAATCACTACATATTAACAAATGATTGAGAAAGTATACAATGATAAATGCTTTCATAAATTGTCATGCTTTCAAATAAACTTACATGTTATTATCAGTAGCATTTATATCTACACTTGAAATAGCAATGCTGGATATTTATGAATATACGTGGAGATATCTGTGTACACATACACATATGTATGTATGTATGTACATATGTGTTCATTCAGTCTTCACATGAAGCCTGTATGTGCTTCCACAGTATGTGCAACCAGTTTGGGAACCACTGGCTTTTTAAACTTAAATGCTTATTCCATACATAAGTCATACAAATCAGTACAGATTCTTTTCTGAAAGAAATTTCATTGAATCTGATAGAAATCAGGCTGCAGTTGGTTAAGAATCAAATACAATTAAATACAGTTTAAAACAACCAACAGAACTTGTATAGTATCTTCCTTAGGCTAGTGGGTTTCACTCCAAGTTATTAGGGAGCTCAGGGATTTGACAGAGAGAAGTGAAGGGAGAACTAGGGACCATTTTGTGAATGGAGGTAGTGTAGATAAGAGTAGTTACAAGCCCACGGCAACCATTTGAGGAAGAAGGTAATATAGTCCTCTTTTAAAGATAAGAAAACAGACTCAGAGGTTTCAGCAACTTGCTCAAAGTCTTTCAACATAGCTGAGATTCAAATCTAAGACCGGATGCCAGAGCGCCATGCTTTTTAGACTGTAATTCTTATAGCAATGACTGTCATTTTAATACAGCCTCAGGGTTGTACAAGCTCTTTTGGTTATATTTTTATCTTGCTTGATCCCCAGAACACACCAAATCAACTTAATGCAGATGGAGACAACAGAAGAATAAATATAGCTATTCATCATGGCAGAGAGTCGACATGACTCAGCGATTAAATAACAGCAACAAACAATTCATCATGGCAGCCAGCAACAAGGAAGCGTCTGGGATCTTCCATGAGATTCCTCACAGGCCAGAGATGAAAATCTAGGTCATTTGAAGGTGTATGCCTGATGTATCCGTGGAGAGAGATGTACTCCACATCCACCAACTCCTCTGCCATCTTTGAATTTCTCTAGTATCTGCAAAGTTGTGATCTCCTGGCTGAAGGGGGATGGAGTTGAGGCCAGCGGCAGGACTGTGCCAGCACGCCTGGCAAATTCCAACAGGATCTCCTTAGTCTCCGCAGAGTTTCCGAGCAGCCCAAGGAAAATGCACGAAGCTGGAGCCCACGCAGCTGGCACTGAATTGTTTGTTGCTGTGGCGTGGTGATTCCCAGCTTGTCACTCCCAGAGGCTTGGTGGGTCACGACCCTGGGACTGGAGAGTCCGTCTGTGAAATAGAGAGTGGAGTTCACGCGGGATCCTAGCTTGCGATTTCTTGGCTTGAGACTCTTGGTTCTACTGGAGCCCTTTCTATTTCCTGAAAGCCCTGGGATGAGCCAGTGGTCTCCAGTCGCACCTAAGCGGATGACGCTGTGGCTTTGCCAAATCTCGGTTATTTGAATCAGTTACTTGGGCATCCCTGGTCAGTAAAGATGAGGCCTGTTTCAGGGCTTATGGGCGGGGCATAAAACAGGCAGAGACCTAAGTCTCCACGGCAAACATGACAGTGGTGGAGTGATGATGTTGTAAGAAAGAGGCCATTCTGAGTGATAGGTTATCTTTCAAAGGAAGGAAAAGTAGTGGATAAGGAAGCATCCTATCCAGATCAAGGAATGCATGTCTAAAGGGCTACAGAGAAGGGGAAGAGAAGCAGGCTCCCTGAGCACAGGGAAAGCAAGGAGACTGAGGCTGATAGTCCATATCCATTAATCCCTTAGGGAGGCTTGTGATATAGGGGAGTATGCAGAGGAAGGGTGGCCCTTAATAAGGTGTCTATTCCTTGAAAAAATCTTTTTAAAACTGAAGTGTAGTTGATTTATAATGGTGTTTTAGTCTCAGGTACATAGCCAAGTGATCCATTTACACATGCATATATATCTGGGTTTTTTTTCAGATTCTTTTCTCTGATTTTTTTCTCTTATAGGTTATTACAAAATATTGAGTATAGTTCGATAAGGGTCTGTTCTTCAACTGCTCTGTGCTCTAGGAAGGCATTTGGATGTCTGCTCTTGTCTTAGGCCAGTACTCTCTAAGGTATTAGGCCAGTACCTCTTATAATTAGCATGTGGCCTATGGTTTCCCCTCTCTTCAACTATTCCTCCCTCTCCTCAGCCTGTTTCAGGGTTTCCTTCCTTTGAGGATTCCAGAGGACACTCTCCTATTGCCTTATTTATCAAATGTTATTCCTGTGAGTGAGGTTTGTTCAGTACCTTCTTCCCTTTCTCTCAAGTACCTGAACTGAACTCCTGATGATTCTGTAAGGAAGCAACAATAAATGAAGATAAACAATTATTTATTGAGCATCTACTCAATATGTGTAAGGCTCTGGGAAAGCCATGATCAATGAACCAGTCTTACCCTTAAGCAGGGGACATCCTCTTAGGGAGGCACCTTTTAAGAGGGGAAAACACAATTACAAGCAAGTGTATATAATATAATGTGCGTGCGTGCTAAGTCCCTTCAGTCGTGTCTGACTTTTTGTGACCCTGTGGACCATAGCCCGCCAGGCTCCTCTGTCCATGGGATTCTCCAGGCAAGAATACTGGAGTGGGTTTCTGTGCACTTCTCCAGGGGATCTTCCTGACCCAGGGATTGAACCTGTGTCTCTTACATCTACCTGCGTTGGCAAGTGTGTTCGTTACCACTAGTGCCACCTGGGAAGCCCATAAGAGAGTGTAAGACTATATTATTAAGAATATTGCAGTGCTGACTGTGAACAAGTTTTTCTCAAGCATTCCTCTGTGCCAGCGGAGCCCATTCTGTCCCAGGAGATTATACCTCCCTAAGAGGTCAGTGTGAGTCCTTACCTGGCGGCAGAGCAGGGGTCAGAACATAGGATCGTAGATTGAAGGAATGAATCAGGGGCTGTGAACTGATGCCACCTCTTCAAACAGAGGACAGTGTTGCACAGCGATGGCCTCTGAGTCTCCCTCACCAGCCGTTAGGCTTTATGAAGTGCTGAGAGAACAAAAGTTACAACATGTCAGATAAGCATGCTTTCCCCTTGTAAAGAGAGCATTTCTTGATACTATCTCCTCTTCTTCCTCTTCTTATTTAGATTGAAACAGGGTGGGTTAGTCTATAAAACATTTTTGAAGATGACTTTAGAAGAAACTGGAAGGAAACTTGTCTGGAAGCTGGTTAGGAGATTATTTTGAAGAGATGATGTTTCCTAGAGCAGGGGTCCCGAATGCTCAGGGAAGAATCTGAGACTAATGAACAGTGGAGACAGAAAAGACACTCATCCCAGGGTACATGGTTGTATCGTAGAGGAAGTATCGCTCTGAGCTCCAGGACCCTACCCACCCCTGGAACAGTTGAGGAAAAGATGATTTTGCAAACAGGAGGAACCAAAACTTGGCATCAACCTTTGGAGAAATACAGGTTAACTGATGTCAGTAGATACAAATGAGAAGGCTTCAGAATAAGAACCTGCTGAATAATGAGAAGAATCAACCTACCTTTGGGAAGTCATCTGTCTAAACATCATGAATTAAAGCATCTTTGTGTACTTGCGAAGTTTTTTTGTTGCTCAGTTGCTCAGGCGTGTCTGACTCTCTGTGACCCTGTGAACTGTAGCCTGCCAGGCTCCTCTGTTCATGGGATTTTCCAGGCAAGAATACTGGAGTGGGTTGCCATTTCCTTCTTCATTTGCAAAGTTAAAGAAGTGATATTAAAATATTGTGTAAATAGTCTCCTATTTAGAGAAGGATGCCAATATGAAAAATTACCAAAACATCGACAGAAAAGAAGTAGTTCTTAAGAACACATAGGATCTTCTTTTCCTTTAGCTATTTTTCTTCTTTTTTTTTTTTCTCTCCCCTGGGAGAGATAATTTCAAATAGAGATGGATTTCCTGAAAAGGAAACTTGTAGCAGTCTGTGAACTCCCCAAAGAGGAGAGCTGACTCAAGGTCCAGAAATAGCAGAAATGGGAAAGAGGATTCAGAAAACCCTAGCCCACTTGTGTATGGAGGGAGAATTGCTTCTGGGCTGTCTTAGTAAGAGAAACCCTATAAAATATAAATCAACAAAGATAGAACCAGCTAGGCACTGTTTATTTGCTGGTTAGCCCAAAAGGAACTAGAAGAGACCGCGATTTAAATGTTTTGGTTGGAGTTCCTCGAGTTGTGAACAGTGACATTTTAAGTCAATAGATGGCTTTTGAATATCTGTGCCCATCACCAGTACGATGGAGGGACACCAAAAACTCTAAGACAGGACTCTTGTATTCTTTAGCCAGAGCTGGGATATGATTCGTGCATGGGATGATCAAGTGTTGGAATTTTTGAATAAACTAAAAAGTACCCTGTAAGATAGCATGTTCCTAATATTATTCACAGATAATTGATATCTGATCTGACATTTTGAGAGTCCAGATTGTGCATGGTGGCAAACAACATATACAAAAACCCCAAACCCGATCTCTGAGATGTTATGTATTTTTGTCCCTGCTGTTTCTCAAATAGTGAATGACTGGATTTTGGGCGTGGGGTAGAGAAGCAGGTGAGCTGGAAACCATGTATTACATTAGGGAGAGAAGTCATTTCCAAACTGAAATCTTTGTTTACTGCGTATCTGGCTTTTAAACGAGAGAGTGTTTAATCTGAAGTGAAATTGGTAGATTTCACAGATGTATTGAGTCCTCTATAATTAAAAGATCAGTCCTGTAGAGTTTTTTTCTTTAAAGATTATTCTACAGTGTGAATAAACCCTTCTCAGAAATGACAGCTTCTCTCTTCTGAACCTTTTCATCTCTTCCACAGCTGATTAAAAGGGCTGCTCATGGTCTTTCTCAGCTGCTTATAAGGAATAAAAAGCAAACCAGTGCAGCAGAAAGAGATGAATAAAGATTCCTTTGTTCCTGATCACGTGCCTGCAGAGAGAACACCACTGCCCTTGAGGCGCTCTCTTGAGTGGGTTTAGGACTGTGCCCCTCCTGCAGCAGTCCGCATCGTCCTCTCACAGCCCTGCATGAAAAAGCAGCAGTGTTCCCGGGCAATGTCCTTGCCTTCAGAGCTGCCACCACCACCTCCGGTCCCCTTTGCCCAGACAGCAGAGAGGACCTGCTAAGAGCTCAGTGTGGCTATTTATTCCCTCTGTCCAGTGGACACGGTTTCAAAGAAAATAACAGGGATTACGTGGCCTTAGAAGCTTCAAAAAATGGAAACACATTTAAAAACACAATTTGGCTGCATTATAAGATTGGAAATGGTGTCTGTTTGGGGGGGATTGCAAAGGAATAGATCAGCATATTTGTCAGACAGGGAAGGAGGCGGAGGAAAAGAAATCCCTTTATCTTCTCTCTTTGTGAGTCATCACATGACTTTAGTTTACCCATCATATCTGAGTTCTCTGCCCAATCAATGTGGTATGCTTGCTTGGATTTCCTGGAATAGTAGGGCATCTTGTCTTTGGAATCTTAAAATTCTAATTTCTGTGATTTTTCACTCTTCTCTTAGAAATCTTTATAATCTAGCTTCTTGGGGAACTCTGTATGGCTTTTTGACATATTGATGATTTATTAGCATGTGTAGCCCTGGCCCCTATGCAGAGCCTTACATATAGTAGTTGTTCAGTAAATGTTCCCAGAAGAAGTGAATGCATAGAAAAATGAAGAGGTCAAAATATTAAACTATTTCATGAAATTCTGATGAGTAATCCTCTCTCCTTAGGATTATTCTGGTCTTGATACTAGGCTCAAATAGTAGGCTTCTCTGTTCAGTAGAGTGGCCACAGGGGGTAAGATTAGGAGAAAGATGGTCAGAGTAAATTTGGCCCCATTTTTCCTCAGGAAAATCTTTTGCTCTTTAGCTGCCTACCTAGGATTTACTGGGCTGTTAGTATTTCTTTGAGTTCAAAGAAAATAAACCTTGGGGATCTAGTTTAAGCTACTGAAGAAGGTTCTTCTCTTCTTGTGAAAGACCTGAGTCTTTCTTTCTGCACCAGTGGGACTAGACACGATGGAGAAGATGGTGGACACCGTGTCAGCTACCGGTTTTCTCTGTGTGCACAGTTACCACGGCTACCAGGGTCATTCTCTCTTCCAAGGCCATAACTAGGAGAGGGGCCTGTGTTGGTTTTCTAGGGCTGCTATAACAAAGTATTATAGCTTGAATGGCTTAAACAACAACAAAATAATTTGCTTTCTCACAGTCCTAGGAGCTAGAAGTCTGAGTTCAAGGTGCTGGCAGGGTTGGTTTCTTCTGAGACCTCTCTCCTTGGCAGGTAGATGGCCGTTTTCTGCCTGTGTCTTCCCTCTATGTGTGCCTGTGTCTATGTTTCCACTTCTTAAAAGGACACCAGTTGTATTGAGTAGGGCCCTCCCTAATGCCCTCATTTAACCTTAATTGTCCCTTTAAAAGTTCTGTCTATATAGTCACATTCTGTGGTACTGGAGGGGCTAAGGCTTCAACATATGAATTTTGGGGGGAAATAATTCAGTTCATAACAGGGAAATACCAGCCAGATCCTTGTTCTACCATTGGATATAAGTTATTTTACCTCTGGAGGAAATTGAAGCTATGAAAATAGAGAACAAAAACTACTGATGATAAGCAAAAGTAACCAGAAGTGTTGATGTTGAAGTAAAGCTAAGGAGCAATAATATAGCTGAGTGCATTTAATTAAAACAAAGCAAAACAAAGTAACCACATTTCCCTATAGCAGATGAAAAAGAGATTCCTAATATGCAGGAAGAACAAGAGAATTTTCCACTTAGTGTAAATCAGGCTTCTGTCTTACCATGCTACTTGAGGCTTTTAAGAAATGAGCAATTCAAAAGGTGAAGGGAAGTTACAAAAGTGTAGGAAAGCAAACTATGGAGAAAAGACAGAAAGAATCAGAATTGTTTGGCTTGATGAAAGCTGAGAGGTCAAAGAAGAAGGCTCCATGATTTGAAGAATACTAGGTGTCTTAGCTGGCTTGTTGTATTAGCTGCTCAGTTGTGTCCAACTCTTTGTGACCCATGGACTGTAGGCCATCAGGCTCCTCTGTCCATGGAATTTTCTAGGCAAGAATAGCGGTATGGGTAGCCATTCTCTTCTCCGGACTTGGGCTGCTGTTACAAATTACCATAGACTGGGTGGCATGAACAACAGACGCTTCTCAATGTTATGGGGGCTGAGAAGACTATGATCTGGTGGGCAGACCTGGTGTCTGGTGAGGACCCACTTCCTGGTTTGCAGATGGCAGAGATAAGAGACATAGGGAAAGCAGGGGGAGAGAGAGAGAGAAAGAGAAGGAGAGAGAAAAAGAGAAAGGGTAAGTTCTTATGTCTTCTCTTTTAAGGGCATTAAGTCCCTTTATGAGGGTTCCACCATCATGACCTACTTACCTCTTAAAGGTCCTACCTCCTAATACCACCACATTAATGGTATGGTACTTGAGGGCAGGGGCACAAACATTCAATCCATAATTGACTGAATGTTATAGAGTTATAGTATGGTTATTGAGAGAGAGTGTCCATTTTCACTGATGTCAAAAGGTTCCTCTAAGAAATTGTAAAAGAAATAAGTACTCGAATGACTGGGGACTTCTGTTGATATAAAACTTAAGGGGCTTATCTTTAAGATACATTGAGAGCAAACTAATGATGCTGAATTTTGAGAGTATTAAATTGAAACACGATAGAGGTATAAAAGTTAAAGCCTAAAATCAAGAGTAGGGAATCATTGACTTTTAGGGCTGGAAGAGATCTGTGATCTTCTGGGCCAACCTTCTTTTTTTTACAGGGACCTTACAGAGGTTTCTGGAGAAGGAAATGGCAACCCACTCCAGTATTCTTGCCTGGAGAATCCCAGGGACGGCGGAGCCTGGTGGGCTGCCATCTTTGGGGTCGCACAGAGTCGGACACGACTGAAGTGACTTAGCAGTACAGAGGTTTAGGCTGTAAGGTCATGCAGCTAGTATGCACAGTTGCTGTTGCAGTTCTCATTTTTGCTCTTTTACAACTAAAATGATCTTAGGCAAGTTAGTTAAAACATCATATTACATATAGAAAGGGTAGAGTGTGAACTGTAGGAGGTGTAATGAGAATTTAATGATTTAAAATGCTGAGTCCTACGTGATTGAAAATGTACTTGAGTCCCATGTGGCTGAAAAATTCTAGCATTTTAAAGAGGTAATTAAATTGAAAATGTGAACATGTGGAACTTTATTTAATGTCCTTTTTGTAGAGCCAAAACTCAAGGGGAAAATCTGTGATTTGACTGCTCAGAGCACCCTGTGTAAATTATGCTTTTATGCAACTATCTGATTTTCTGGCACAGAAGCAGAAACCATAGGGTTATTATTGCAAAAGAACTTCCTATTGTTTCTTACTTTTTTTTTTTCCTAGATAGCGTTATTTTTTCATTTTGAGAACATTTTATGATTAGGGAAAAAATTCACATTTTTTCTTGCATAGGGCTAGAATTTAAGCTCTAGAAGAGAAATTTTTATGACACAGAATATTGCCTGTTTTAATAATTCATCCCATCTTTTTTTTTAAGTTGGAGGATCATTGTTTTATGATGCTATGTTGGTTTTCTGCCGTACAACAATGCAAACCAACCATAAGTATCCATATATATTTACATACATATATCCCCTCCCTATTGAGCCTGCTTCCCACCCACCTGCCATCCCATCCCTCTAGGCTGTCACAGAGCACAGAGTTAAGCTCCCTATGGTATACAGCAGCTCCCCACTTGATATCAATTTCACACACAGTAGTGTATGTATGTCAGTGCCACTGTCTCAGTTCATCCCACTCTCTCTTTCCCCCTCTGCGTCCGCAAGTCCATTCTTTTTGTTTGTGTCTTTATTTCTGCCCTGCAAGTAAGTTCATCAGTACCCTTTTCTAGATTCCATATATATGTGTTAATATACAATATTTTTTTTTTTTTCTGACCTACTTCACTCTGTATAACAGGCTTTAGGCTCATCCGGCTCAGTTCAACTAACTCACATCCATTCCTTTCCATGGCTGAGTAATATTCCATGGTGCATATGTACCACAAATTCTTTATCCATTCATCTGTTGATGGACATCTAGGTTGCTTCCATGTCCTTGCTACTGTAAATAGTTCTGCGATGAACACTGGGGTACATGTGTCTCTTTGAGTTATGGTTTCAGGGTATATGCTCAGTAGTGAGATTGTTGGGTCATATGGTAGCTTTGGTCCTAGTTTTTAAAAGAATCTCTAAACTATTCTCTACAGTGGCTGTGTCAGTTTACATTCCTACCAACTGTGCAAGAGTGTTCCCTTTCCTTCACATCCTCTCCAGCATTTATTGTTTGTTGATTTTTTGCTGATGGTCATTCTATCCTATCTTTATCCCCTTCTTTCTCAAATCTTGTTGAATGTCAAGATTGTGCTCTGTGATTTACGAGATCTATCTTTAAAATGTATCAGACTATTTTATTAGTACAGAATTAAAAAATATATGTAACATGCTTATCCAATTAAACTTTTGAATCATAATTTTAAACAGTAAACTTTTAATTTAGATGTAAGAGGCATTTTTGAAAGGCATATACTGAATTTATTCAGCATTTACTGAAGTTTGATAATGGTTGAAACTTTCCCTTAAATGATAGAATAAATCAAGTTAAGTCTTTAAGAATGGTACTCTGATTTTGGCAAAGCATAGTGTATTTAACACACACATTCATGCATTAAAAAAATTCCTTTTAGCATCTGGGAGAGTTTCCTTTTCAATCACACTTTTTAAAAAAGTGAGTGGATTCTGAAGATTTTACTCCTTTTTATTTCTTCCAACCACTTAGTCACACCTTCTTAGCATCTTCACTTACTTAATGAAGAAGATGGTGCTTCATGTTTCTAGAGCAGAAATTGAGTATCTGAGCTTCTGAACTCAGTGCTCCCTGAGGTGTTGCTTCCTGAATTCGGTGACAGGTTAGTGTGAGAGGTTGGGTGAAAGACTTCACTTTTTAAAAAATTCTGTCTTCTCATTTGTGTAATGAAGTTTGCAGGAGATTTGGGCTCATAAGGAATCTTATCACATGAAAACCTGATGGTTGGCCTGGGAGGGAAAAAGAAGAGAATGATGACTGAAATTTGAGCACCAGAATGTTGAGGTTAAGACTCAAAGAATGAGCTCTCTCAGCTTCTTGGGGAGCTTCCGTTAGAGGCAAGGACATCAACTGGAGGGAAGAGGTCTGAAGAACCCAGACTACATCCTAGGACACTGGCTTACAATCTTTGAGAGTAACTTTCCAAGTTTTGGCAATCTGGGAGACATTGTCCCATTTGTATTTTTGCAAGAGAGGGGGAAAACTGAGACAGCAAGGGCACCCTTTTGAAAGTCTTGTAAGAGTCATACTCTTGATGGGGAGAGGAGCCTCTTCCACCCTAAGGATGTTCATTTGTTCGTTCATTCATTCACACATGAAGCGATATGGCAGTACTGAGATGCTAGAAAGCTTAGCAGAACAAAACTTCAGCCCTCATAGAGGGCTGCAGTTCTAATATGGAGATAGAAAATCAATGTGCATCATATAAAAGAAGGATTATAGACAAAAATAAAGCAGGATAAGGGGCTAGGGAGCATGGTAGTGGGCAGTGGGCAGGGATTATATTACCTTGGAACTCAGGGAAGACCTCTTTGTAAGGAGACCTGAAAGAAGTGTGGGAGTGAGCGAGACACATGGGGAAGGGCATCTCAGGGAGTGAGAACAGGTGTGAACTTGGTGTAGGCAAGGAGTGATAAGGAAGCTGGGTTTGCTGAATCATAATGACTAGGGGTGATGGTGGAGGAGATGATAAAAGAAAGATGAAGTTGTGGGGCAGATTATGAAGGATCTTATAGATCCTTGAAAAACATTCTGCTTTGACTGTGAGGTGTGAAGCTATTTAAGGGTTTTGATCAGAAGAGTGACATAATGTGACTTTTAAAAGGTCATTCTGGGGCTTCCCTAGTGGTCCAGTGGTTGAGAGTCCATCTTGCAATGCAGGGGACACCAGTGTGATCTGTGGTCCAGGAAAATCCCACTTACAGAGGAGCAGCTAAGCCTGTTTGGTACAACTACTGAGGCTGCGCGCCTAGAGCCCACATCCCACAACAAGATAAGCCTCCGCAATGAGATGCCCGTGCACCACAGTGCAGAGTATCCGCCGCCCTCTGCAATGAAAGAAAGCCTGCACACAGCAATGAAGACCCAGCACAGCTAATAATAACAATAATAAATAAGTACATAAAATTATTTAAAAATAAAAGGACAGTCCAGTGACAGAGTGAGAAGATAATTTTAGAGGGTTGGATACAGGAAACCCAATTGGGAGGCAACTGGAACAATCCAACAAGAGGTGATGGCAGCTTGGACCAGGGTGGAAATGCTGTGTGAGAAGTGGGGGAATTTGGATCCCTTTGATGGTGGAGTAAAAAGATTAGCTGATGGGTGGGATGTCTGATGGAGAGAAAGAGCGGAGGAAAGGGTGACTATAAAGTTTGGGGCTTCCCATCATTAAGACAGGGAAATGGCTTGAAGAGCAGGATTGTGTTGGTTTTAGGAAATGTAGTATGACATGACTATTAGATTCCTAAGTGGCAATGCTGACAAGCCAGTTAGATACATCAGCATGGGATTCTGGGGGAGAAGTTAGTGCTGAAAATCTCAATTTGGAAGTTGCTAGTATACAGGTGATATTTAAAGGCAAAGGGGCAATGATGAGAGGAACAACAGAGCCTTTGGCAATAGCAAGGAAGTAGCAGCTTGGCACAGGACCAAAAACTGCTATGGATTAAGGCTTTTGGCAGCAAGTGGTGGTGGGGGAACACAGTCAGTAGCTGATGAAGAAAAATGTTATGACTGTCAAGGAAACCGGGTGACCTTGCAAAGCGGAGGCAAACTGGTTGATTTCATGGAGTAGGAGGCCAAGGACACAGTTTGGTGAAGGCTCAGACCCATAGGTCCTTTTTGCTGCAATTGTTTTGTCAGGCAGGTGTGGCTTGGTAAGGTAACAGGTACACCTTTACAGACTTTGATTTACAAACCTGCTTGTGTTTTGGATAATTAGCTTCAAGCCTTCTATTTCCTAAATGTAAGTTCCTTATGAGAAAAATACACCACGTTTTCATTCGAATCTGCATAGACATAAGCTTAGAACAGAGGTCTTTGTATATGGTACAGTGTTCAGCAAATTGTTGTTCAATGAATTAATTAGTAAATTACCAAAAGTTTCAAAAATTTAAAGTTGCAGAGAGCGCTCATCATGAGGATTAGCTGTGCTGGGCTCTCCTGAACACATGGCCTGCTCTGTTGGGAAGTGCCCTGGTCTTGTGCATCTGGAACTGTGAAACTCACCAGATCAATTACCATGGGGGGGTAGCTTCCTGGGTTATGACCTTTCTAAGACTAAAATGATTGATTGTTTGGCTGCTGTTTAAAAGTATTTGTCCCCAGTAGAAGTTTTAGTGTTACAGGCAGAATTACTCACTAAAATATACGCTTAAGTTGAAATTTCTAAGTAGGCTCTTGTAAAAACAGGCAATTACTTGCTCAAGGCAGTTAATTGCATGCACAGATGGGTGCTTGTGTTACCAATTACTCATTTGCACTTGTGATTACCATTTGCATTAATTCATGAAATCTGGGGAAATTCTTAGGTAATAAGAAAGGTTTTAGGTATTTAAAAAACATATTAGTAACAGAAGAGGAGGCCCAGAGGGAAGCGGAAGCTAAATATAAAACCCTATTCCAATGGCTGTATTTAAAGAACAGTTTTTGAAGCTCATGGTTGCTCGAGGTAAGAGGTTTACTTGATTGTCTTGCTTAAGTTATTTCCGTTTACACTGTCAGCTTAAAAAAAGGAAAAGAAATGAAAACAGTATTTCAGCATTTCTCATTTTGTTTTTCTTGCAGCTTTCTGTTAATGTTCTCTGTGAAACTGTTTCTACTTTGATGGTTTCTAGTTTGCTGGAAGAGTTTTTTTTTTTTCTCTAAACTATGCATTCAGAGTTCTTTGAAATAACTTGAAATCCTAGATTTTGGGGGTAAAGTGTGTAAAAATCTCACATCCTCCAAGGTTATGGTGAATTGTCAAGGAGACTTGCTGTTTGAGGTGGTTGTCATGACAACCCAGTGCTATGATAAATGGACAGGGACTATAAACAGAGAATGAAGGGAATTCCCCTCCTCATCAAAATATGAGCATCAGCCTTAAGAATTTTTTTTTCAAAACAATGCTTGAACAGTCTACTGTAAACAGCCTGAAATAAATGCTTTGTGAGGAAAAAATATCATACACTAAGATGTTCTCATGTGATGTCAATTTTGAGTCCTGTAGAGAGAATTAAGCTGCCAAACTCTACTCTGTGAAAGCTACAAAGAACTTTTACTTCAGAGTTTCTCTAGGCACTTTGCAGGATTTGTTTTTTATTCTGGTAGTTGAATCTATTGTCCAGAGTGTTTTGGGGAAAGGAGACGGGGAGTAAACGCATCCCAACAAAGCAGTTTAATTAATAGGACAGTGGGTTTAAGGCCTAGAGACGCCTGCATGTCCCTTTGCCTTAGAGGACTCACAGATATAGGGAACAAACTAGTGGTGCCCTTGGAAAGAGGGAGGGGCAGTATAGGAATACGGCATTCAGAGGTGCAAACCATTAGATATGAAATAAACTACACAGATATATCGCACAATGTGGGGAGTATAGCGAACGTTTTATAATAACTATAAATGGAGTACTGTTACTGAGCACAAGTTTGTGTGCCAGACACACAACGAGGCCAAATAAACAGAAACGTCGGAGTCTGTAGCAGGGCCATGCAAGGAGAATGGGTGAATCAAAATGGCCGCCCACTCCGGTGTCCTTGCCTGGAAAATCCCATGGACAGAGGGGCCTGGCGGGCTACAGCCCATGGGGTCGCAGAGTGGGACACGATTGAATAACTAACACTATACACACTATCCCCCACCCCTAAACCCCAAACTCCCCACAGGGTCGAAGAAGAGTATTTTTAAAGGCCACGGGAGGGAGTCGCATCCCTGGGTATGTGATAAGCTAGTGCACAGTTCTCTGTTTGATTGATGCTGAGGTAACAGGCAGTTAACACTACCAATCCTTAGGCATCGGAAAATTCTGGAGGCTGTGTACTGATGATCATCAAGTAGTTAATTTCTTCCATTCGATGGTGGGTTTTAGCACCTGAAAGGGCTTCCCTGGTGGATCAGCTGGTAAAGAATCCACCTTCAATGTGGGAGACCTGGGTTCGATCCCTGGGTTGGGAAGATCCCCTGGAGAAGGGAAAGGCTACCCACTCCAGTGTTCTGTCCTGGAGAATTCCATGGACTATCCATGGGGTTGCAAAGAGTCGGACACGACTGAATGACTTTCACTTCAGTTTAGCACCTGAAAAACTCAGGAGATGTGCGTAGATACTGTTCTCTGGTGCTTCAGAGAGGAGCTACAGCAGAGGATTGGGCGAGGTGTCTGTCCTGGGAAGGCCCCATAGAGTCCTGCTTGGTTACAGTATAATCTTTGAAAAGTGTGAATCGCTGTATTGTACACTTGTAACTTATATACTATTATGCATCAACTGTACTTCAATTAAAAAAGAAAAAAAGCCACAGGAAAAGAAAAGTTTTATATAGGGAGTGGGGTAGAAGAGTGAAGGTAGTCAGCCCCAAACCCTCTGTGAGATCTAGCATAATCCTTGGAGGATTTCCAGGGATGATTGGGTCAGTTCCCAGAGTCTCTTGTTGTAGTCCTTTCCCAGGAACATTGTTAGGATAGCAAAGTTATGTTGCAGTAACAAACAATCCCCAAATCTCAGCATCCTAAAACAACGATAGTTTACTTCTCTCTTGTGCTCTGTGTTTATCGTGTGTCACATCTGAGATGGGGGCCTTGTTCATCAGAGTCACTCTGGGACCTAGATAGTTGAAGCAGTCTCCATTACTAATGTTTCTGGCCACTGTGTCAGAGGGACAATAGAAGTTTTAAAGGTCTTGTATTATCAATTAAATGCTCCTCTTTGGAAGTGACTTATTTTCCTCTATTTACAAGTTATTCCCCGTTACTAGACATATGGATCCATACACCATAAGGGAACCAGAAAAGGCAATCCTATTCTGTGTCTGGGTAAAAGGGTGAACCAGAAATAGTTGGCAAGCAGTACTAACAACTATTCCAAGTGACTTTAGGTATAAATGGACGCCATAGGATGTTTTCTACTTGGTTCCAGGTGCCACAGAGCTGTCCCCTGTAGCCAGACTGTAGCCCACGTGCTACCTTCTTTTCAGGTGCCGTTTTTACCACATGCTCTCCTGGTAGGGCGACCACACTACGGTAGTTAATGTTACCTGGTGCACATCTTTTTTTTTTTTTTTTTTCATTCTCATGAGGATGATAAGTTTTAAATAACTATAAGATCACTTCTTAGGAGTTTCTTAGACATTTGAGAAGAAATCCAATTGTGTTATTTGTGGTTGAATGTGATTAGCAGAGTTCTAAATCATTGCATCAAAGTGTTCAAAATTATCTAAACTTGAGTACTTGAGCTATTTCTTTTTGGCAGGAAGCATCTTTTCACATTCTATCTTAGTTTTGAGGCATTTTGGGCTTTTTCTTTTGGGATATGTGAACAGATCAAGAATTGTGCTGAATCTGAAAACTCAGAGGAGAATTGAATTCTGAATTTGTTAGCCATACCAGCTCACAAAATAGATAAATTAAGGGTGAAATAGATGAGAGGAAAAGGAAGGATAGATTCACATCGTTTGTAGCTTCTTAAAAACTGCATTCTGGCCTTGGTAACAATGTTTGGTAAACAAGGTAGATGAATAATGGCAAAAAAAAAGATTTGTGCTAATTCCAGTCTTGATCTCTGGCTCCTTCTCAAAGAGGACCTAGTGATGATACCAACTGGTATGTCTAAGGTAACATGGTCCTTTTTACTTCTTTGTGGTCTGGTCTAAGAGATATTGTTCTTGCTTTATGATTTTTGTTGCTAAGTCCATGCTGGATATTTCTCAAAGTGCATTTGAATACTGGATTTCCATCAGTTAACTTCCTTTGCTCTCTTCCAGTGTGAATTGAAAATTCTACCAGGGATATGTAATGCTGTTTTTCCACTCTGAGCTCTATTTCCCTTTTCACCCCAGTTGCTGCTTGCTCTTTGGAATTCCTATTCTAAGTGTTCTCAGGGATAAGTATTCTTTCCTATACCTGTGGTAATGGGTGGTAGGTATTTTTCCTGTGAAGAGGCACTTCCCACCCGGAATGGATGCTAAAATCTGGTTACTTATTTTCATAAAGCGATGATAATTTCCTGTTTGATTTTACAGGGAAGGCTTAAATAGCCTCTGGAGACAGTGTTTTCAAATATTGTTTAATTGCTTATTGGTTTGTATTATCATACTGTTACCAAATTCGTTGTCCATTTTCATTTGTGCCTCTATGCTTCATAGCTATAATGCATTAAAAGAATTAATTATCAAGATTTCTCCTTTGCAAAATCACTGTCTCTCAAATTGAAAATGGAACTTGCCAACTTTGTGCTGATAAGTAACGCATGTGGCATTGTGCACGAATGATGCTTAGTAAATTCATGTTTTTGATAGTGGAGGTGATTACACTGATGAAAAGCATCATGCATGCACCAGGGTCCCATTTTGTACAGTGGTCCACTCTCATGGACACATGTATTGCGGGAGCTTGCGGCTGTGTATCATCAGAGAGAAAAGTCCCAGAATTACGGAAGGAGAGAATAGGCAAAGACAGATTTTCTTTTTTTCAAACTTGTAAAACTATAAAACCCTTTCTGTAAGGAAAATCTGATGTGGAAATCCAATATATAAACATAAGAACTGACTTGAGGCTAAAATGTGGTGGTAGGAACGGGGGTCCCAGGGGCTAATGTATTTGCCAATCTCTACACCCCGAGCTTTCATGGTGCACAGCCTGATAACCACCGATGCTTCGTCCCCTTTCTGTAGACAGAAAACCTGAGCCCACCCAGAGCAGGTGTGTGACTTTCCCAGGATTGTGACACAGCCAGGACCACAGTGAGCTCTCCTCATTTGCCTACTTTTGTCCTTTTCCATTAAAATGTGGTCTCTTAGCAGTCAGAGAGTGTTTTTGTATAAATAAGAAGGAAGGAAACACTTGGTGTTATTACTATTGCTACTGAAAGAAAAACGTGTGAGAAAAACATCTTTTGTGATCATTAAGTAAAGATTTTGTACCCAGAAGTTATCTCCGAAGAAATGAAAGCCGGGTTCAGCCAAGTCTGTGTAAAAGCAGAAAGAGAGGTTTCTGTGCAGCAGCCTGAACCTTCTTGCTCTCCCAGGAGTCACGGGGATGTCTTTCTTCTGATTGTGTGTGACCCGGTGTGAAACTGAATGAGAATTTGTCGGAACAAGTCAGTGGAGCTTTCCAGCTCAGAAAGGGCTTATGTAGTTCTTGGAGGGAGAAGGAAAAAGGAAAATTAAAAAGCACAAAGGAAAGCAAACTCCACCCCTAGCGTTGCCATAGTTGAAACATGAAACCCTAGTCTCTTGGTGCATTTTAACAATTCCCAGACCAGAGAAAATTATGTGTATTCCAGTTTAAAGAGAAATCAATAGTTGTCTGCTGTGATTGAACTATACACTAGAGAACTGTACTGTAATTATATTCATGGCAGCATCAAGGACAAATCCCCTGGGTTTTGAGTAGGTGTGAGACAGGAAAAAATTACCAGCCCAGTCACAGAAGGTTAAAAAAAAAGTATTCAGAAAGCCTTTCTTTCAGAATGGTGGTTTTAATTACATATAACAAATAACAGTTCTCTGATTCTGGCTAAAATCATTGCATAAAAAAAAAAATGTGCCTGGGGGGAAACAATGCTGTAAAACAGTTTTTTCCACATTTCTGTGGGTTTTCAGCTGTTCTACCTGCTCCTAGTTGGGACTGGATTTTTTTTCTTTTTTTTTTTTTGCTTCTTAAAATTGATTAAATATGAGCCCTAGTTTTAAAATTGTCATTGTTTCCCCTTCCATTATGATTTAAAGAAGAACAATAAAATCTGTGCTTCTGACATTGCAAGTTAGGCTGTTGCCTCAAAGTGTTAAATTTCATCTCACAGTTTCCTGGGGCTGTTTTGCAGCCACTAATTTATGATTGGACTCAGAACCTTTCCCTTTCTCTGTCATATGATTTAAAAAAATGATTTTTCTGCCTTTGTCTGACAACCAGGAAAGGTCCTACTATGTACCAGGCATATAGTAGGTCAATTCTAAGAATACAAAGATGGATCAGATATAGTCCCAGCTATTTTTTTTTTTTTTTTTTTTTTTGAGGGACTCAGTCTACTGAGTGATTTTGGTAATAATTAACCTCTCACTTCTTAGCTCAGACTGTGTTCCTTACACACAAACAGGCTACCCCACTCCCTCCTACTCTGGCAGCTACAGAATTCTCTTTTCCTCCCTTGTTGTTGGTGAGAATTTCGCTGCCACTCTTGGTATTCTCCACTCCTCCCACTGCAGATGCTCAGGACCCTGCCAAGGGATAGTGATCCTCGCCTTGGGTCGGGGTGGGGGAGGTGGCGGGGGCAGGGACTGGATTCCCCACTTGCTCTGCCCAGAAAGTCAAAAGATAGAAGAAACAATTTCATATAGGTATTTGAGCTTTAAGATGAGAGTGTCAAGTACTTTAGGACTGAGCATTCTGACCTGTGCATGAAGACTGCAAAGACAGTTTCCTGTGGGTAAGGAATTTAATAGAAGATTAATGAAAGCAGAAGCTCAAATTTTCTAGTTTTCTCTTTTCAGAGTTGGGTTTAGTTTTCACCAGCCTGTAAGGCAGAGGTTGAAATCCAGTTGAGTGTGGTTAGAAGCTGTTTTGTTTGGCTCCCAGCATATGGTGGTGGTGGTTTTTAATTTGAGTTTAGGGACCAGCTTTTTACATTTGAGGGATTCCTCATGAAATCTGAGGTCTGACTTTTCTTGAAAATCAGAAGATCTGGTAATCCAGCATGTTTAAAGTCAGATGGTAGCAGCTGCCTGATGGAAGGACAGTTCGTTTTCATTTTACCACCAGGACCCTGAGATGAGCATTCCCTTCAAGATAATCTGAAGGCTTTTGGATTCATCCTTTGTGGGTTGGAGGTGGGTTCCCTTCTAGTCAATAATCAATACAGAATCTTAGTTGGTCCTGGAACCATCTCCTCTGGGAAGTTTTCACTGGCATGTATGGCCTGCTTGGGTGTTCATATTTCTCCATAAAGTTGCTGTGGTTTGTTCTAGCTTAACAGAGACTCAGAGCCATCAAGAGGAACCACACGTAAGCCAAAGTGCCATCTGTATTCCCACACAGCTGCCCTCAGCCACTGCTGCTCTTCCCTTCTCAAAGTCTGAAATGTCCACTAGAAAAAGAATACTGTGCTTGACAAGACAGGAGTTTAAGAGCAGAGGAATCATTCCTGGTGTTATAGCAAAGAGAGCTAAAAGTTTTCTTATCTATTTTTTAAGACAGCTGATATTTGTTGGGCTCCCACTCTGTGTCGGACACTGAAGATAAAGTAGTGAATAAAAAGGGATAAAAACATCTGCTCCCTCGAACCTGCTGTGTTTTACATCCTAGAGAGGTAGTTAGACGCTAAATAACATTATGTTAGATAGCAAATTATAGCAAGAGGTTGTATATAGGGTTGAAGAGGGTAGGAGAGGGACTTCCCTGGTGGTTCAGTGGTTAAGGCTCCTGGCTAACAATGCAGGAGGCGTGGTTTTGATCCCTGGTCCAGAGAACTACTAGGGATCTTCCCCGGTGGCTCAGGCGATAAAGAATCTGCCTGCAGTGCAGGAGACCCAGGTTTGATCCCTGGGTCGGGAAGATCCTCTGGAGAAGGAAATGGCAAACCACTCCAGTATCCTTGCCTGGAAAATCCCATGGTCAGGGGAGCCTGGTGGGCTGCAGTCCATGGGGTCACAAAGAGTTGGGCATGACTGAGCTTCTAACACTTCTGGGGAACTAAGATCCCACATGCCATGTGGTGTAGCCAAAAGAAAAAAATGAAAAAGAAGGTAGGAGAGTAAGGCAGGAAGTGGGAAAGCATGGATAGGAGGTGGGGAGTTGCAATTTTAGATAAAGTTATCAGAAAAGGCCACACTCAGAAAGTAATGTTTGGCTAAGTCCGGAAGACGGTGAGGGAGGTGCCAGGCAGATATCTGGGGGAGGAGGATGCAGACAGAATAGGCCACACTCAGAAAGTAACGTTTGGGTAAGTCCGGAAGACAGTGAGGGAGGTGCCAGGCAGATATCTGGGGGAGGAGGTTGCAGACAGAATTCAAAGGACAAAGTCCTGAAGAAGGAGCAGAGTAGGTCTGGTAATTGGAGGACCAGAAAGTTCAGAAAGGTCCTCGGGCTCATTGGCTCGTTTGGGCTTCTGCTCTGCGTGGTTGGGCAGGGTGGAGGGAAAGGGCGGTGGTGAGGTGGAGGAAAACCTCTTCTAACTTGTCCAGTGGAGTCACTCTGGCTGCTGTGCTGGACAGAGACCCAAGGGGCAAACGTGCGGGAAGAGGAACCTGTTAGGAGGCTGCTGCGGTGATTCCGGGGAAGGATGAGAGCAAGTGGGACCAGGCTAGGGGCGGGTTTGGGGTGTATTTGAGAGTGGTCCTGACAAGATTTGATTGAATGTGAAGTATGAGGAGGAGAAAGAAGCCGAGGATGATCCCAAGGTTTTGATCCAAGCAGTTAAAAGATGGAGCTGCCAGTAACTGAATTGAGGAAGGCTACAGGGAGAGCAGGGCTGAGGAGCAACTGTCAGTAATGCTGGGGTGGGGTATGTGAGACTTGAGTCGTATATTAGACATACAAGTGGGTGTTGCTGCTGCTGCTGCTAAGTCGCTTTAGTCGTGTCCAACTCTGTGCGACCCCATAGATGGCAGCCCACCAGGCTCCCCTGTCCCTGGGATTTTCTAGGCAAGAACACTGGAGTGGGTTGCCATTTCCTTCGAAGGCAGTAAATCACGATGACTTCCATATGCAACAACACTGTATTTGCTTGTACAAATGTGCTCTAGAAAGCCTAGACAATAACTAATGTAAAGGTCTCATGTAATTAAGGAAAGCTATGATAAAAGGACAGAAAAAAGATCTTTTCAACATTCAGTTACCTTGAAAGGAGACCAATTATAATAACCTTCAATTTAACATTAGATTCTTCCATTATTAATGTGAACTTAAAACATTATCATAAAAACTAAATAGTCATTAGAAATCACCTTGGGCTGAGAGCTGGGAGAATAAGTTTTTATTTCAATAGACCTACAATAAATATTTAATGCTGATAATAGAGATACATAGGAAGTCAGTGGAAACTATTCATGACTCACAAGGGAGACATCAAAGGTTTTTTTAATCAAATTGAAACCTTTTATAATAAAAGTTCTTTGAATTTTCATCTGACTTTTTTGAAGTCAAAGCATTTCCTAGAAATAACCTCATTAAGCTCTAGTGAGACCGCCCAGGACACACAATATTATTTCTAATTTATAGATCTGGCTATGGAGGAAAAGAGGCTACACAATCAGGTCACTATGTTCTGGGTGACTCAGTGGCTAAACAAGGATTGGAGCCTGCATTTTTTTCATTTCTCATAAGTTATTTTCCAACTTTACTAAATTGTTTTCTTTCTTTTCTCTTCTATATAAACAAACAAACAAACCTTTGTTTTGCTTTCCTCAATGGCTTCTACCGTTTTAACTCTAAGGTTTCTTGTGCAAAAAAGTTTTTCATTTTAAAGGAAAGATTTGAGCTGTGGCCAAGTATAGCTTAGCTTTCTGTCTCTAGGTTTCAAGATATGGACAGATTCTCCCCTCAAGATGTATGTGAGGACTTCCTTGGTGGTCCAGTGGTTAAGACTCCACTTTTGAATGCAGGGGGAGGGGGTTTGATCCCTGGGCAGAGAAGTAACATCCCACATGTTGTTCAGTTCAGTCGCTCAGTCGTGTCCAACTCTTTGCGACCCCATGAATCGCACCATGCCAGGCCTCCCTGTCCATCACCAACTCCCGGAGTTTACCCAAACTCATATCCATCGAGTCGGTGATGCCACCCAGCCATCTCATCCTCTGTCATCCCCTTCTCCTCCTGCCCCCAATCCTTCCAGCATCAGGGTCTTTTCCAATAAGTCAGCTCTTCACATCAGGTAGCCAAAGTATTGGAGTTTCAGCTTCAACATCAGTCCTTCCAATGAACATCCAGGGCTGATCTCCTTTAGGATGGACTGGTTGGATCTCTTTGCAGTCCAACGGACTCTCAAGAGTCTTCTCCAACACTACAGTTCAAAAGCATCAATTCTTCGGCACTCAGCTTTCTTCACCGTCCAACTCTCACATCCATACATGACCACTGGAAAAACCATAGCCTTGACTAGACGGACCTTTGTTGGCAAAGTAATGTCTCTGCTTTTTAATATGCTGTCTAGGTTGGTCATCACTTTCCTTCCAAGGAGTAAGCGTCTTTTAATTTCATGGCTGCAATCACCATCAGCAGTGATTTTGGAGCCAAAAAAATAAAGTCAGCCACTGTTTCCACTGTTTCCCCATCTATTTCCCGTGAAGTGATGGGACCAGATGCCATGATCTTAGTTTTCTGAATGTTGAGCTTTAAGCCAACTTTTTCACTCTCCCCTCTCACTTTCATCAAGAAGCGTTTTAGTTCTTCTTTACTTTCTGCCATAAGGGTGGTGTCATCTGCATATCTGATTCTCCCAGCAATCTTAATTCCAGCTTGTGTTTCTTCCAGCCCAGCATTTCTCATGATGTACTCTGCATATAAGTTAAATAAGCAGGGTGACAATATACAGCCTTGACATACTCCTTTTCCTATTTGGAACCAGTCTGTTGTTCCATATCATATTCTAATTGTTGCTTCCTGACCTGCATACAATTTTTGGTGCAGCCAAAAATTAAAAAAAAAAAAAAAGATGTGTGTGAAGGATCATTCTTCCTCCCAATGTTCAAATAAACAAAGTGAACCCATCTCTGATGTCAAAGCAAGATGCGTCATAAAACCAAGTATGGCCAGAGATGGGGTTTGTCTGTAGTCAATTTCAGTATTCCCTTAAGAGATGCTGCTGCTGCTGCTAAGTCATTTTAGTCATGTCCAGTTCTGTGCAACCCCATAGACAGCAGCCCACCTAGCTCCCCCGTCCCTGGGATTCTCCAGGCAAGAACACTGGAGTGGGTTGCCATTTCCTACTCCAATGCATGAGGGTGAAAAGTGAAAGTGAAGTCGCTCAGTCGTGTCCGACTCTTAGGGACCCCATGGATTGCAGCCTACCAGGCTCCTCTGCCCATGGGATTTTCCAAGCAAGAGTACTGGAGTGGGTTGCCATTGCCTTCTCCACCTTATGAGATGAGCCACACCCAAAGTGATAGTCATTCAACAAATATTTGTTGACCATCTGCTAAATAGATAACTCCAATCAGTGAGACAGGAGACTTTGGTGGAGGGAAGACCAGTGTATTCTAAGAATATATTAGAATTCCTTAGTAGGAATTTACTGGAGAATGTGATCATAAATAACCCTCGTGCCATAGCCTTCTAATTCCGTGACCCCAGACACGAGAAACCTTCCCTTCTAGCCTCATTTAGAACAATCCAAGGCAAAGATCCCTACTAGTTAAGCTTGTGCTACATCCCTACTCCTTAGACCGACCACTGTCACTAGGGCCATGGGTTATCATAATATTCTGGATCTAGGCAATGTGGCTGGAGGGCAGTGAACTGTGATTGCCGACATTGTAGACTCACACAGAGTGGGTAGTAGGAGAGGAGTCATTCCCAGAAGAAAGAGGGGTGAGTTGAAGATACTACTAAGGGAAGGGTGGCTAAAAGGGCCACAGCAATAGCTGTTATCTAACAGGTGACCATAGACAGGACACCGAAGAGGGGTCAGGTGTCAGGGATGCTTTCCTGCAGAAGGTATTGCCTGATCTGAGTCATTTAAAAAATGTGAACCAAGCATTGAAGAAAGAGTAGGCATTCTCTAGGTGTTGATGTGTGTATTTGTTTGCAGACATAGGAGAGGTTCCAGAGGTCCAGGTAGAGGGAGAGGGGTACATAAAGGTACAAAGGTGGGAAAAAAGAAAACGACCTAGCAGTAAGTAATGAGGGGACAGGTGGAGGTTAAGGAGGCAGGGGATGAGACTGTCCAGGAAAAGTATATATAGAGACTGGAAGGTGGCCTTGCAAGGCAGGTGAGAGAATAGTTCAGATCAGAGAATGACAATGAGTGGCCAAGCACAGAGGAGGAGAGCAACCAAAGACAGTGGTTTCCTTCAGTGAAATCAACATTTGTAGGGGCTTCAGTATGTGTGGTTTTCTGATTTTCTTCAACAGTGTTGAGTAGCCTGGCTCTCAATATGGGAAAGATAGGCAAGGCAGGGGTGGAGCCAATGCTTGGGTTTTGCCAGGTAAACACGGCTGACAAGAGCAAGGAAGCGGAAGCTAGTACAAGAGAGGCTGCAGGATGGACCTGAGGCCTCAGCAGTTAGGGCCGGAAGCGAGCATAGAAACGGCCTAATTAAAAGACGCGGTCAAGGATGGGAGGTCTTGCTGAGTCAGAGAGAGGGAGTGGTGGGTGTAAAGGACTTGGGAGCTGAAGGGATAGGAAGTTGTGGTCAGAATGGGTGCCAAATTTCAGGTCAAGTTAGAAGGTCCAAAGGAGTGGTCATGGGTGTGAGAGGCAGAGCTGCAAAGGGAGTATAGTAGTTAGGGTTCTTCTGACACAGAACCAATAGAATACACACATCTTAGGGTGTTGGGTATTACATTTCTTCCATACTCCATGTCTCCATGCCTGTTTGTCTATCTATGTACCTATGTAAAGAGGTTTATTCTAAGGAATTGGCTCATGTAATTATGGAAGTGGGGAAGTCCCAAGGTCTGCAAAATGAGTCAGAAGACTGGAGGCTCAGGAACACTGATGCCTTAGTTCCATCCCAGTCCACAGGCCTGAAAACCAGGAAGGCCCATGGAATTGTGCCAGTCCTAAGGCTGGCAAGCTTGAGACCCAGGAAGAGCTAATGCTTCTGTTCAAGTCTGAAGGCGGAAGATTCTCTTACGTGAATTCCCCCTCTTAAGTGGGGAAGGGTCAGTATTTTTGCTCTATTTAGTCCTTCAATTGTTGGATGAGGCCCATCCTTATTAGGGAAGGCGATCTGCTTTATTCAGTCTACTGATTTAAGTGTTACTCTCACCCCAAAACACTCAGAATAATGCTTGACTAACTATCTGGGCACTCTGTGTTCCAGTCAAGTTGACACATGAAATTAACCATCATAGAATTGTTTAGTTGCTAGGTCGTGTCTGACCCTTTCACGACCCCGTGTACTGTAGCCCACCAGGCTCCTCTATAAACTGACCCATTTACTCCAGATTTTCTGTGCTGGCTCAAGTTGTTCTTCTAGCCTTGACCTTCTGGCTCCAAGTTCCCACTTTAGCTCCTGCCTTTGTTGGTGCTTCCCTGGTGGTTCAGATGGTAAAGAATCTAACTACAGTGCAGAACTGGGTTCAATCCCTGGGTTGGGAAGATCCCTTGAAGAAGGGAATGGCTACATACTCTAGTATTCTTGCCTGGAGAATTCCATGGAATAAGGAGCCTGGGGGGGGCTGTAGTCCATGTGATTGCAAAGAGTTGGATATGACTGAGTGACTAATACTCTCACTTTGGCCATTGACACACCGTCCTCCCCCCACCCCGCTCCCCGCAAAGCTGAGTCTGCTAGTTAGAACTGTGATGGGAAGCTTCCGAACAGATTGGAGTTGACACGTGGGAGCTGAGACTGAGTTCTGATGTGGCTGTGCATGAAGACTGTTTGCTGGGACGACCTGCTATGAAGAAAGCTATCCAAGATGTATCTAATCTGTGCCCAGTGCCCAATTCCCAGAGGGGAAATCAAGGCTAAATTGGATCCTCAGAGCATTTGAGGAACAAAGAAAAGATTGCAGGTATCTTACTATGTGCGACTGCTTAGGTGAGCTTGATGGAACAGATAGCAGAGGCTGGCTCCATCCAGCTACACACAGAATTGCCTTTACTACAGGATGAGCACTGTCGGAGCACAATTGTACCTGCCAGGGACAGCCAGAGAAGAGATTATGATTAGACACCCTGTTTCCTGAGCAGAGCAGTGTTAATGGAAATCAAGGATATCATAATAAGTTGGTGGCTTCTGGGCAGTAGATGCATAAAGAAAAAACCTGCCTTTGCTGAGTGATTTTTGTTACCCACCAAAGGTAACAGGATTAGTAAACAAGTCATCTCTTTTAAGATACACGTGTGTGCTGTGTTTGTGCTAAGTCACTTCAGCCATGTCCAACTCTTTTTGACCCCATGGATTGTAGCCTGCCAGGCTCCTTTGTCCAGGATTCTCCAGACGAGAATACTGGAGTAGGTTGCCATGCCCTCCTCCAGGGGACCTTCCTGACTGAGGGACGGAAGCCATGTTTCTTATGCCTCCTCCATTGGCAAGCGAGTTCTTTACCACTAGCACCACCTGGGAAGTGCTCATATGATGTTAAAAAGTCTACTCTTCTGAACCTCCAAGGACCAGTGTTTTAAAGTAACCCTTGACCAAACGTCTGAAAAATTGGGCAATTTCTCTGGGATAGGCCTTGGGAGAGACAGATAATATTATTAATCTGTACTCTCATTTCTTTCCTCTTTGGGATTGGTTGTATTCCCATCCATCCCCCTCCACATGGATAGTCTCCTGTTCTGTTTGAACTTCATGGAACTGAAAGTCCTACATGATTTCCATACTCAATTAATTCCAAAAAACCTAATTCAAAACTAACTTTCAAAGGTGTTCACTTTTTCTTTCCTTTCATTGTTGCTTCCTTCCTTCCATCCTTCCTTTCTTAATAAATATTTCTCCAGTAGGGAGAGCTTATACTTTTGCTTTTTTTTAACATTATGTGGCTGTGCTCAGTCTTAGTTGCAGCATGTAGGACCTTTGATCATGGTTGTGGCATGCAGGGTCGTTAGTTGTGGCATGTGGGATCTAGTTCCCTGACCAGGGATCGGGTGCATTGTCTTAGCCACAGGACCACCAGGGAAGTCCTTTATTTCTCTGTTTCTTAACTCAACTGCTAAACGATTGGCTTGGATTTTTACCTTTTCCTCTATTTGGAATTGAATCTAGGCCCCATCTTTTACCTAATGTGCAATCTCAGTAAAGTTATTTAACTTCTATGGGTGTCAGTTTCCTTATCTATAAAATCATGGTAATAATAGAATCTACTTCCTGGGTTCCCTTGTGGCTCAGATGGTAAAGAATCTGCCTGCAATGCAGGATACCTGGGTTTGATCCCTGGGTCAGGAAGATCCCTTGGAGAAGGGAATGGCAACCCACTGCAATATTCTTGTCTGGAGAATTCCATGGACAGAGGAGCCTGATGGGCTACAGTCCATGTCACAAAGAGTCAGACATGACTGGGGGACTAACACTTTCACTTTCACTTCCTGGGTTATCATGGAGATTCAATAAGATATTTTATATACGGTTGACCCTTGAACAATGCTGGAGTTAGGGGAACTGACTACCACAGTTGAAATCTGCCTCTGCCTCAAAAACAAAAAAATTTATAAATGATTTACCCATGGGCAGTAACCTGAAACAGTTTGGACAGAATAAGGGTAATTTCTAACCAAACACAAACTTTTCGCCACACTTCATTCAAGGGTTAGCTGTAGTTACCACAGTGTTTTGAAAACAGCAAAAGCTCAATAGACAGTAGCTCCAATTTTTATTTTTATTCTGCACCTCAGATTCGTTCCAGGAGTCTTTATAGGTATATAGCTGATCTGTGTCACTGTCTCACTAACAATAGGATGTTTACCTAACTGTGACTCAGGCTTTATTTACTGTAGGTGGCTATTTTATATTTGAAGGTGGAAACAAGAAAATCCTGCTTTTCATAGTCTGTCCAAGTAACCAAATTTTGCTTGGTTGGGTGCATTTGAGGGAAGTGAGGTGAAGGAAGGACTATTTGGGTGGTAAATCTTGATTCTTAGCTTCCCAGGTGGCATAGTGGTAAAGAATCCACCTGCCAATGCAGGAGATGCAAGAGACCTGGGTTTAATTCCTGGGTCAAGAAGATCATCTGGAGTGGGAAATGGCAACCCACTCCAGTTTTCTTGCCTGGAAAATTCCATGGACAGAGGAGACTGGTGGGCCACAGTCCATAGGGTTGCAGAGTCGGACAGGACTGAGAGACTGAACGTACACACTAAGTCTCGATTCCTAAGTCTTGTTTCTAGCTTTCAACTGTGCAGGAAGCCAGCGATTATATTTCACACTGATGACCTTTTTGCTCCTGACTCATCTCAGATGATGCCGTAAGGAAACCGTGGCTTCGGTAAATGAACATATAATTTGTTTCTCAAATTTAATAGTGTCTGGATTGGGATTCTCTGAGCACTAATCTCCCTAACAAGGACAATTCCTGATTGCAAATTATTTAGTCTATATACAATTTAGAAACTTGGGAATGTTTAGATATTCAGTATTTCACAAGCCAGACTATTCATGTTCAGAGAATGCCTACCAAATCCTCTGATTTGGTTCAGATAACGTACAAGCTTATGCAACTCTTTTAAAGGTATTGAACAACAAAACGTTGAATCACATGGCTTGGTCATTTCTGCCTTAGGTTCTTCAGTCATTCTTCAAACATGTGTACCTCGGACACACAAGTGAATGTGATACCATCCCTGTTCTCTGGGGGATCAGTGGCAGAGAGTACTTTTGTCAGAAAAATATGGTGGTTACAGCAGGAAACAACCATTTATTCATCAATTCAATAAGTATTAATGAAGCATTAATAGAAGCCAGGCAGTAATCGAGATACAGATGATTCAACAGTGGTAATGCAGATGCTTTCTGCCCTTCTAGACTTGTTAAAACTCATAGTAGAGGCACAATAAAGGAACAATTTATAGTCCGTTGTGACGTGAAATCGAATTAAGGAAAGGAGCTAGAGTAATGAAATTGCAATAAGAAAAGTTAAAATACTCAGTTCAGAGCTGGTATTTCAATTTTCCTTCTTCTTTTTTTTTTTTTGTTTATTCTTTCTTGTCCTTTTCTTTTGAGACTGGAAAGATCAGAAATCATGAGCACAATACAGTTCCATTCAAAAGAAGTTATATGGGAGAATTGTACCTTTAGAAGTTTCTTTGGTAGAAAAGCAATTAAGAGTACAGATGGAAAGAGCGGTAGTAATATAGTTGATGTCTTAAGTAGAAGGTGGCATGTATATGAGGCAATGAACTTTGGGTAATTGCAGGCAGAAAAAGCAGGGCGTTCTTTCTAATGAGCATATTAGCACTGACACCAAGGAACAACCATGAAGGACCTAACTGGGTGTAAAGACCATGACGAAAGAAGATGTGGATTTGTACTTGGGTGAGAACAGGACTTTTCTTCTAAGTGGCCCTGGCTAAAGGCTTCACCAGTGTTCTAAGGAGGAGGGCATTTATAGTTGCAATTATTTATGTTTTACTGTACATATTTCTACTTAAGATAACTATAAGTAAATTATATATACTTAGTTCCTTCCCTCATAAGGAGTTGTATTTTCTTAAAAATTGTCTCATTTTGCTCATCAGGTCCTGAGTTATAAAAAAATTTTTTTGTTGTTGTTGGAAAGTACCTGAATCCAGTGGAAATGACCAACACTGGATGGTCTAGCGCCCCAAGCATGTAGCTGAGTAAAAAGTCCTCACTTGTTTTTGGTACATGATCCTAAACGCTAAGAGGGTCTGCAAAGTCAGAAGCTCACAAGCCTCCTTGTGAGTCAGAAATACCTGAGGAGCTTTGAAAAATAGAGAAAATCTGTCTCACGGCAGCAGATTCTGAATTCGTAGGTTTGGGGTGACAGCTGGGGATATGTTTTTGAAAAGGCTTCTCAGGCAATTCTGATGTACCTAATCTGCCAATGGGTTGCTGTTGCTAAACCACTGTACCAGGTTAAATGTAGACTTCTCATTTATTTCCAATTTCAGATACATTAATGGCAATTTAAAATTCTTCTCCCCTTCCGTCGTCCCATCATCTTTCCTTTCATCTCTGCCACATTTTTCACTGAATCCTAAAATTTGTAGACATAGTGTGACCCCCTTGTTTAAACCCTGCTTTGAGATATGAGAAGATAAACTATTGCTCATTTAGCCCAATACATTTTCCTGGTAGAGTCTCAGAGTCAGGTAGCAATTCACAAGTGGAGCTACTTTTCAATAAACACAATGTGGCTGAGAAAGATGTGAGACAGAGCAGTGGAGAGTCTGCTGAAATGGACACGTTGTACAGCTGGCCTCTTCAGACCTGCCTTCTTGCCTCTGGCAAGCTCTTTCAGTGGGTTCCGCCACGTCTCATGACTCATGACTCGGCTCTGATGACCTGGCAGGCTTCTCATGGTGGCCCCTGGGTTTGGGAGTTTGCTGATGGCTTTCCTTCCAGGGTTGGGGCTCCTGCCAACTTGGGTTTAGTCTGTCAGTCTCCTTGGTCCTCTCCCGGCTCCGTTGTATCTAGGCTTCTTCCCTAGGCAAGTGGCCTGTTGTAGCCCCAGTCACCCCAAAACTTTCCCAATATTTGATCAGCTTCATAACCAAATAATTTTTCCCTTATGTTCAACTGAGGTCTCTTTTGTCATAACAAAATCATTATCTCCTTATTTGGCCTTCTGAGGAACAATATCCTCGTAGAATCCCATTTCCATTCCTTTAATATTCTCTTACTCATCTCAAAGCTCTCACACTTTTTTCTTACATGAATTGATAAGTATAAGGCACTTTGAACAGTGCCTGACATAAACATATGTAGGTGTTATTTCTATTATTATTTTCTCTGCATCCTTCTAACAGTATTGTGAACAGATGTAGACTTATTTCTCTAATTAGTGATTTTTCAAACAAGGAGCAGAGTAAGGAGGACGGGTACGATTATTGCCAGGTTCCTTTTCCTTCTTTATGCACTGACTTCTGCTTTCCTCCTTCATGTCTCCCAACCCTCAACCTCATACACTTCAGCTAAATTGCTAACTTTGAATTTGTTTTCAAGGAAAATGACCTCCAAGTTTTATTTTTCTCTTTTTTTTTTGGTCACTGCTGAGTACTTTTTCTTCTTGTTAAATTATGTGTGTTTTGGCAGTAATTTGTGATAAGAGGCATACAGATGAGGTATCCATTTTCATTTTCCGTAAAAATGGCTTTTTGTGCCCTAATTTGTTTATGACAGGAAGTTATGGTCATATAAACTTTTACATACATTTACATCGCCCAGGAGCATTGTTTCTAGAACAGCAGACGTTTTTAGTGTCATTACCCCTAGGCCTTTTGCCAGTTTGAGGTAAATCTTCCTCCCTGAGAGTCATCACGTAAATAAAATGTGATCAATGAGTTTTCCTTGAAATAACTTAAAAAGTTGCTTTTATTCATTTGTTTGGCTGTGCTGGGTCTCAGTTGCAGCACCAGGGATATTTGATCCTTGTTATGGCATGTGCGATCTTGGCTGCATCTGTGGGGTCCCTGACCAGGGCTCAAATCTGGGCCCCCTGCACAAGGAGTGTGGAGTCTTAGCCCCTGGACCGCCATGGAAGTCCCTTCCCTTGAAATAATTTCTGAGGTGTGATATGAAACATCTTACGTTGACAAAAGGCCTCTTACTGTTAAGACTTGGTCTACATATGAAGACAGAGGACCTGCTGTAATTTTGGCAAGAATCAAGGTAGGGACCAGAGATTGATTGCTCAGTTGAAAAAGTTGCTCAAGCTGAGAATTAAAGATAGATGAATATATAGTAAAGTAATGCTCAAAATTCTCCAAGCCAGGCTTCAGCAACACGTGAACCGTGAACTTCCAGATGTTCAAGCTGGTTTTAGAAAAGGAAGAAGAACCAGAGATCAAATTGCCAACATCCATTGGATCATCGAAAAAGCAAGAGAGTTCCAGAAAAACCTCTATTTCTGCTTTATTGACTATGCCAAAGCCTTTGACTGTGTGGATCACAGGAAACTGTGGAAAATTCTGAAAGAGATGGACATACCAGACCACCTGACTTGCCTCTTGAGAAACCTGTATGCAGGTCAGGAAGCAACAGTTAGAACTGAACATGGAACAACAGACTGGTTCCAAATAGGAAAAGGAGTACGTCAAGGCTGTATATTGTCACCCTGCTTATTTAACTTATATGCGAAGTACATCACGTGAATGCTGGGCTGGAGGAAGCACAAGCTGTAATCAAGATTGCTGGGAGAAATATCAATAACCTCAGATATGCAGATGACACCACCCTTACAGCAGAAAGTGAAGAAGAACTAAAAAGCCTCTTGATGAAAGTGAAAGAGGAGAGTGAAAAAGTTGGCTTAAAGCTCAACATTCAGAAAACTAAGATCATGGCATCCGGTCCCATCACTTCATGGCAAATAGATGGGGAAACAGTGGAAACAGTGACAGACTTTATTTTTTTGGCTCCAAAATCACTGCTGATGGTGATTGCAGCCATGAAATTAAAAGACGCTTACTCCTTGGAAGGAAAGTGATGACCAACCTAGACAGCATATTAAAAAGCAGAGACATTACTTTGCCAACAAAGGTCCATCTAGTCAAGGCTATGGTTTTTCCACTAGTCACGTATGGATGTGAGAGTTGGACTGTGAAGAAAGCTGAGTGCCGAAGAATTGATGCTTGTGAACTGTGGTGTTGAAGAAGACTCTTGAGAGTCCCTTGGACTGCAAGGAGATCCAACCAGTCCATCCTAAAGGAGATCAGTCCTGGCTGTTCATTGGAAGGACTGATGTTGAAGCTGAAACTCCAATACTTTGGCCACCTCATGGGAAGAGTTGACTCATTTGAAAAGACCTTGATGCTGGGAAGAATTGGGGGCAGGAAGAGAAGGGGACGGCAGAGGATGAGATGGCTGGATGGCATAATCGACTCAATAGACATGAGTTTGGGTAAACTCCAGGAGTTGGTGATGGACAGGGAGGCCTGGCCTGGTGCGATTCATGGGGTTGGAAAGAGTCGGACATGACTGAGCAACTGAACTGAACTGAAATATATAGATATAGGTATCTAAATGTCTTAAACATTTTAGTTTAAATTTTAATGGTACAGATTATCTTTTACTGTAAGGTCCAGCTTTTCCTTGCTATGAGTTCATTGTTTGTAGTTCCATGTTCTCATTCTTATATAAACCACTTTGGTTATGCATCATTAACCACATCCAGTTTCAATTTCTTTAAAGTGGGGCAAGATCTTAAAAACACTTGTAAAATAAACTGACTGTCGTCTCTGTCTAGACGTGAGTTTTCATGTATTTTTCTTCCTACATTTTACAGTTGCCTTACCCATACCTAAATAGACAGCAGTTTATAAAGCAACTCATTTTTGAGTTTTTTGAGACATTTAACTAAATTTTTACAGAAACCTTTTCTTTTTACATTTCTATTTTATTGGTTTACGTAGTATTTACTCTAATTACATAATTCTGATAACAAACGCAATGGTCAATAGACGTGTCTGAGATTGATGACAGGTGATTCTTAGGAGCACAGCTGATGGGCACCGAAGTGCAGGGACTCCTGGGAAACAGTCTGTGCTTGACTACTGGTCAGTGGGTTAAAGAAGAACAGGGCTGGCTCAGTGTAAACACGTCTCCCAGTTTGTGTGTTTTGTCCTGGCTTAACTGTTGTTGTTTAGTTGCTAAGCCATGTCCAATTCTTTGCAACCCCATTGACTAGCAGCCCACCAGGCTCCACTGTCCATGGGATTTCCTAGGCAAGATTACTGGAGTGGGTTGCCAGTGTTCAGGGGATATTCCTGACTCAGGGATCAAACCCATGTTTTCTGCATTGGTAGGTGGATTCTTTACCACTGAGCCACCAGGAAATTGTGCTTTATCAATTACACCAAAGCCCTTGACTGTGTGGATCACAACAAACTGTGGAAACTTCTTCAAGAGATGGGAACACCAGAGCACTTTACCAGCCTCCTGAGAAACCTGTATGCAGGTCAGGAAGCAACAGTTAGAACTGGACATGGAACAGCAGACTGGTTCCAAATAGGAAAAGGAGTACGTCAAAGCTGTATATTGTCACCCTGCTTATTTAACTTATATGCGAAGTACATCACGTGAATGCTGGGCTGGATGAATCACAGCTGGAATCAAGATTGCTGGGAGAAATATCAATAACCTCAGATATGCAGATGACACCACCCTTATGGCAGAAAGTGAAGAAGAACTAAAGAGCCTCTTGATGAAAGTGAAAGAGGAGAGTGAAAAAGTTGGCTTAAAGCTCAACATTCAAAAAACTAAGATCATGGCATCCAGTCCCATCACTTCATGGCAAATAAATGGGGAAACAATGGAAACAATGAGAGAGTTTATTTCTGGGGGCTCCAAAATCACTGCAGATGGTGATTGCAGCCATGAAATTAAAAGACACTTGCTCCTTGGAAGAAAAGCTATGACCAACCTAGACAGCATCTTAAAAAGCAGAGACATTACTTTGCTGACAAAGGCCTGTCTAGTCAAGGCTATTGTTTTTCCAGTAGTCATGTATGGACATGAGAGTTGGACTATAAAGAAGGCTAAGTGCCGAAGAATTGATGCTTTTGAACTGTGGTGTTGGAGAAGACTCTTGAGAGTCCCTTGGACTGCAAGGAGATCCAACCAGTCCATCCTAAAGGAAATCAGTCTTGAATATTCATTGGAAGGACTGATGCTGAAGCTGAAGCTCCAATACTTTGGCCATCTGATGCGAAGAACTGACTTCTTGGAAAAGACCCTGATGCTGGGAAAGATTGAAGGCAGGAGGAGAAGGGGACGACAGAGGATGAGATGGTTGGATGGCAATCACAGTCTTGATGGACATGAGTTTGAGCAAGCTGTGGGAGTTGGTGATGGACAGGGAGGCCTAGCGTGCTGCGGTTAATGGGGTTGCAAATAGTTGGACACCACTGAGTGACTGAACTGAACTGAACTGTTAAAAGCACTGTTTTCACTCTTCCAGAGTCCCGGGTAATAAATTACATGGTCTCCGTGAGTGTTCGTTAATCCAGTTAGTCTGGTTAAATGGAGGAAAAATTTGATTAAGAGAGCTTCTACTGACTTTGGTTAAAGTTTCATTGTAGCTGACTTGACAATGCATGTAAATCCTTGCCAACTGGTTGGTAGAATTTTTGAGAAGGTAGAGCTCCTTTTTTTTTTTAAAATTAAAGTGTAGTTGATTTACAATGTTGTGTTAATTCCACGTGTACAGCATAATGATTCAGTTATATAAACATTCTTTTTCCTTATAAGTTATAAAATATGGAGCATAGTTTCCTGTGTTAATCAGTGATCCTTACTGGTTATCTATTTTATGTATAGCAGTATGTTTATGTTACACAGGTAGTGTGGCTGAGTGCTCTAAGGTGCTGGATTTAGGCTCCAGTCTCTTTGGAGGTGTGGGTTCGAATCCCACAGCTGCAGGCTTCCCTCATAGCTTAGTTGGTAAAGAATCTGCCTGCAGTGCAGGAGACCTGGATTCAATTCCTGTGTCGGGAAGATCCCCTGGAGAAGCAAATGGCAACCCACTCCAATATTCTTGCCTGGAGAATCCCATGGACAGAGGAGCTTGGCAGGCTACAGTCCATGGGGTCCCAAGAGTCGGACACGACTAAACCACCACCATGTTTATATTAAGCCTAAACTCCTAATTTATTCCATGCTAAGTCGCTTCAGTCGTGTCCGACTCTGTGTGACCCCATAGACGGCAGCCCGCCAGGCTCCCCTGTCCCTGGGATTCTCCAGGCAAGAACACTGGAGTGGGTTGCCATTGCCTTCTCCATTTATTCCATACCTCCCTTCCTACTTTGTAACTGTAAATTTATTTTCTTTGTTTGTGGATCTATTTTTGTTTTGTACGTAAGTTCACTTGTATCATTTTTTTAGATTCTGCAGTATCATTTTTGTTAGATAAGCAATATCATAGGATATTTCATTTTCTCTATCTGACTTCACTCAGTATGACAATCTCTAGGTCCATCCATATTGCTGCAAATGGCATTATTTCATTGTTTTTTATGGCTGAGTAATATTCCATCATGTATGTAAATACCACATCGTTTTTTAAATTTTAATTGAAGGATAATTGCTTTACAGAATTTTGTTGTTTTCTGCCAACTATCAACATGAATTAGCCAAAGTATATATTATTCAATATGCTATATATATTGTAGTATATATTTATTCATTCCTCTGTCAGTGGACAGAGGTTGCTTCCATGTCTTGGCTACTGGAAATAGTGCTGCAGTGACCATTGGGGTGTATGGATCTTTTGGAATTACGGTTTTCTCTGGATATATGCCCATGAGTGGGATTGCAGGATCATATGGTAGAGACGACAGAGGTTGGGAATGGGGCCAGAGGCATTGAGTAGCTCAGATGGCTGCTGAGAAGCTGTGCTGAGGGCTTACCAGGTAAATGCTGCCGCAGTGGGTCTCCCTGGCTGCTGTTGGTGGAGCCCCTCATTCAGATAGGCAGGTATTAGAAACAAGGGGTGTTCGTGAGCACCAAAGATGACTTTCATTGACATGGGAATCAAAAGTGCACCAATTTTCTGTGTGCATGTGGTAAGCCTTGGTAAATCTGATTAACTGGAAATAATATTAAATGAAATCTTCCTGATTTCTGGCGGTGTTTCTGGGACTGGGTCTCACTAACCGTATCCATTTTCTCCACCCCTGTGGTCGCCTTCTGGCATTCTTCCTGCTTCAGTCCCTTCTTCTCTCGGTTTGCTCCCCACACCTCCTCCTCCTCATCTGGCTCAGGATCCTGGAGAAGACGCTTATCACCAGTGTGTCCTATACAGAGCCAGCCCGCTCCACCCAGCACGCTGATCCAAGGGAACCACTGCCCACCACCTCCACTTCTTTCTTCCCTCCTGTCATACACACTTACCTTTTGGCCTCCTGGTCCTCTATGCTGGTTTCTGTGTCTAGAGGACAGCTCATTCCTTAGAATGAATTAAGCCCTGAGTTGGCTCCAGACTCTGGCATCCGGAAGATCTGAACTTCAGCTACATAATCTTCTGTGTGGTCCATAATTGAGCTCTGAGCTTGGGTGGAGGGAGGGAGGTTATTGTTGAGACATCCGTGAGGTCTAAATTGTGTTATTGCATTAATGCTTTATAGCACTTTGCCTCCGTTTCAGATTAGCCAGTAATTGAATGTTTGCTGTATACTGCTTCAGTGCTACTTTTAAAAATACCATAATACTTAATCCTTACAACAGTCCTTTGAGTTAATATTATACACACACACATATATACACACATTATTTTTAAACAGATAAAGACATGAAGACCAGAAGGTACAAAGAAATGTCCTCCTGGTTACAGAGGCAAGTGTGGACCATGGATTTGAACCTGATGCCTTTGACTCGGCATCTCCTTGCCATCGGACCTCACTGCTCCTCTTCTGTAAAGGACTGTTGCCATCTACACACTGTAAGTAAAAAGATCAGTGCATAATTGCTATGACCTTTAGACTTTCAAATAAAATCATAAAGTCTATTATTTAAGTGAAGTCTTATGGGGGAGCTCAATGGCTAAAGTACAAAGCTAGTCTAAGCAGGTGGAGGGGTTCTGCAGTCGTCTCCATTATTCCCCTGCCTTTCTCCCCTGCAGCCCCTCAAAGCCAGCTGAGGAGCACAGCCCAGCAACGCTGGATGGTTGTAATCATATATCTGCATGCATTTAACTCAGATGACTCTGAAAGGGCAGGCAGTGGTGGGTAGCCATTCTTTCCCCATCAGCCAGCGCTGAGTTCCCTCTCTGGAAGCAATGAAACTACGCTTCCCTGTTCACCTTCTGGTCCTTCCTTATCTGTGTGTAAGCACGTGCATATCTGTTCTTTTTTGCTCTTTTTGGTGAACAGATTGATACAGTTTGCCCTTATGATCTTACTCACTTTCCCAATCATCCTTGGAATCCCTAAGACCAAAGCAACATGTCGTTAAGGTGCTTTGACAAGTGGTGGCTGTGCAGTAGGGTGACCAGCAATCTGGTTTGCCTGGGACTGAGGGGTTTCCTGGGACCCTAGACTTTTAGTGCTGAAACTGCAGCAGTCCAGGGAGACTGGGACAGTCAGCCATGCAGGCATGAGGTCTCAGGGACTGGCGCTGAGGGCCACTCTCCAGGGCACCCCAGACTGTGGCTCCCATGACTGGCCGCTTGGTTCCTGGCCCTTGGGATCAAGTGCATTGCAGGGAGTTTAGGGAATCCAGTTAACACTGCTCCTTTATTCCCGGCCCTGAACTTGACCCGAACATCAATGACAAAGGCAGCCATTTCAAGGAGATTAAAAAGCAATACTGTTTGTTTTTAAAGTATGGTTAGAACGGGCACTACTTTTTTCTTCTATTCTGAAGCCTGTATGCGAGACATCAAAAGAGGCACAGATAAATAGAACAGTATTATGGACTCTCTGGGAGAGGGTGAGGGCAGGATGATATGGGAGAATGACATGGAAGCCTGTAAATTATCGTATGTGAATCGCCAATCCAGGTTCAATGCATGATACAAGGTGGTCGGGGCTGGTGCACCGGGATGACCCGGAGGGATGGGATGGGGAGGGAGGTGGAAGGGGGATTCTGGAAGGGGAAAACATGTATACCCATGGTGGATTCATGTCAATGTATGGCAAAACAAATACAATATTGTAAAGTTAAAAAATAGAAAATAAATCAATTTAAAAAAAAAAAAGAAAAAAAAATTTCCTTATTGGTGTATTTTATTTTTGGCTGCCCCGGGTCTTGCTGTTGCGCTTGGCTTTTCTCGAGTTGTGGCGAGCAGGGTTTCCCCTTCCTCACCGGGCACAGGCCTTTCCTGTGGAAGAGCATGGGCTCTAGGGCACAGGCTCAGTCGTGAGGCCCATGGGCTCAGCCGCACTGTGGCATGAGGAATTTCCCCAGAGCGGAGATCAAACTTGTGTCCCCTGCATCGTCAGGCAGATTCTTAACCACTGGGCTACCAGAGAGGTCCCTGAAGCTATTTTTCAGGTTACCTAATAGAGAAGTGTTTGTAACATTTTTGTTTTCTTTGGATTTCAGTTATCCTTTACATGTTTCATTATTGGGCATGAAAGTTGGCAAAAACAAACCAACCAACAAACCACACCCCCACAACTTTTTTATGGTTGCAAAGTGTAGTAGAGCTGTATTATCTGGCAGTGTGATTAAATGGAAAAAAGGCTTCCAAGTTGCTTATGGACTGTAAGATATTGGAAAGGTCCTTAAAACTCTGAGAGTCCAAGCTGCTTCTTTACCTCAGCGGAGATAATTACACCTGCCTGACAGGATTAGCATGATATGTCAAAGTACCTGGCAAACTGCATTTGCTTGATAAATATTCATTTCTTTTCCCCTGGCCATGTTCAGGTTTCACTTAATCAAATATTCTCATTACCTATTGATAACTTTCTACTAAAGAATAAAGTATGTTTTCCATTAAAAATATATCACAGCATACAGGCAGAGGAAACTTTTGGGGATGGAAATATTCTATATTTTGGTCTGGATAATGTTTGTTGGTTGCTCACTCATGTCTGATTCTTTGAGACCCTGTGGACTGTAGCCCGCCAGGCTCCTCTGTCCTTGGAATACTCCAGGCAAGAATACTGGAGTGGGTTGCCATGTCCTTCTCCAGAGGAGCTTCCAGATCCAGGGATTGAACATGCATCTCCTGCATTGCAGGCAGATTCTTTACCATCTGAGCCACCAGGGAAGTCAAATCCGTGGCCCTGACCTGATTCGAACATGTGGCCTTCTGGGGTCAGACATGCTACCCTTGTGCCACGAGGTCCTAATGGCAACATAGGGGTTCTCCAAGTTGTATACTTAAGACTTACGTATTTTATTGCATGTAAGTTAATCTTCAATTTAAAAAAGTATTCCAAACATAAAAGTTGTTTGTTTTGATTTATATGATTCTTTTAAAGCAGGAGAGGAGTCATAATCATAGAATCTATTGCTACTTTACTCTTAGGGAAGAAATACCATTGAAAAAATTATATATTTATTTGGCTGGACTGGGTCTTAGCTGTGGCATGTGGAATCTTTAGCTGTGGCATGCCGTGTTTAGTTCCCTGACCAAGGATGAAAGCTGGGCCCCTTGCTATGGGAAAGTCGAGTCTTAGCCATTGGACCACCAGGGAAGTCCCAAGCAATACCATTTATTAGAGTGTTTAGTAATTAAAATACTCAGCCTATTACAATTCATACTAATACTGTATGTGTGTCTGTATGCATATATAGACACACATTGACTCAATGAAGACGAGTTTGAGCAAACTCCCGGAGATGGTGAAGGACTGGGGAGCCTGGTGTGCTGCAGTCCATGAAGTCACACATAG
Source organism: Giraffa tippelskirchi (assembly GCF_054371585.1). NCBI lineage: Eukaryota > Metazoa > Chordata > Mammalia > Artiodactyla > Giraffidae > Giraffa > Giraffa tippelskirchi. The sequence continues at coordinate 108,060,121 of NC_137278.1, read as the reverse complement.
AGTCAGACATGACTTAGTGACTGAACAACAACAACAAGTATATATTTAAAATTTACAGAGTAATGGACACTGCTGTATTCTATGTGCAATGGGGAGAAATGTATATTCAAGGTGTAAATCAGTTACATTTTTGTACTTTCCATGGAATGTGTGGTAAAATATTGCTTTTTTGCATCTTGTTTTTTGGCTTCCTTGGGAGCCTCAGGAAACCAAAGTTTTGTGGTAGTTTAGTTATTATCTAATATTTGGATTTGAGGAAGGTGGTGAAATTCTGTAGACTGTGGAGCACTCGCCTGATAAATAATTTTGGAAAAAGCCTTTAGACACTGGCCCTTGCAGAGTTCACTCATAGACCCCCGATGACAACATTTAGCACAAAGCAATTGGCTTAAAAATGAGACAAACACTGGTGTTTTGCAACTCATTTTTACATTGCACCATTTATTAGAATCTCTTTGCTCTTTTTGTGGCATCCTGTGTTTAGGGAAATAATGTTATCATCTATTTCCAGAAATGGTTTGGATAACTTCTTCTTGGAAACCCTTCCCACACATTTGTATTTTGGTATCTCTCCATTATTTCCCACTCAAGCAGACTGACCACTGGGAGACTCTTTGATTCTGGAATGCGCCCGCCTCCCGCTTTCACATGCCGGAGCCACACGTGGGATCATCTGGAAGGGGAAGGAGGGAGTCGTGATATGGAGAGGAAGCTAAATATAGCGTTTGGCTCAATGGAGGGAAAATGTAACCCTCACCACCAGCACTCCCACCTCTGCCACCACCTGGTATCATGGGGAGAGGGGGAGATGCAAGGGAGCTGCCTGGGATCACCCCATAAGGTACAGTGTCCAGTGTCACCCTGGCTGGTGGTGACCAGCCAGGGAGGAGGCATTCTGTATTGGAGCAGAAGAGTGGAAACTCTAGGCCAGGATGTCTCTGAGAAAATGGAGAGATATGTTCAGTCTATGAAAAGGAGATGATTTTCTTTTCTTTTGGTAGAGAGTTTGTGGATGAATTAGAGATTACTTAAAAAGTAAGCAAGGGGATAAAATGATGACTAATTCTACAAAAAGCAAAAAGTTTACAAGAAAAAAATACAGAAAACTACATGATGCAGCTGTGATTAAATGTTACATCATCATGATAATATAATACTGAGTACTGATCTAACCCAAAAAATGATAGTGGGAAGATGAGTGGAAAAGCATGTGTGTGTGTGTGTGCGCGCGCACATGCATGTATGCATGCGCCTGAGTGTTGAATTATATGAAAGCCAATTTCTCATTTTCAATAGTAGGGTGTCAATAGATAATATCTAAATTGAAAAATCAAGAACTAGCAGTGTAAACATTTAGAGATATGGAGTGAGAAAGAGCTGCAAGAATTGAAAGTAACTGCTCTCAGGAAATAGGGATGAGAGTATAACTTTGATCATTGAAATTAAGTTAAAAATTACCCCAAATTTGTCATTAGTCATTTCAGCTAGTTCAGCTTTTAAAACTAAAGCCTTTCCTGAAGAGATCAAGGTAAGCAGAGAAACAGGGCAGCTACCAAGTAAGAATTTTCCTTGAGGGTAGAAAACGAGAGTCCAGAGTTACTATACCATTTATTAAAGCTGTTGGAGCACAGTCAACTAAAAATGGATTCTGGTGGAAATAAGAGGGACTGAGAAGTGACTTCTGCAGCATGTTATTTCTTCTGGAGGCTGTTCAAGATTTAAATGTGCAAAACAACATCTCTCCAGATTCCAGGAGCTGGAGAATATAGTCAGAGGACAAAATAGTGATCAAAATATTTACTCTGTGGATTTCATCCCACCATTAAACTGTGGCCACTTACACCCTTCCCACCTGCATCACCATCTGTAGTGGGTTATAACTACTCCACATATTTTCCCAAATTCCAGGTTATTGCAGGGCCCACCCCTGATGGTGCCAGAGTTTCCTTTGGGCATGCAGAATCATTCCTGCCCCCTCTTACGACTGCCTCCTATCACAGGGCTAGAAACCTGGGAACGACAGCTCCAGAATCCCTTGCCACAGGGTCCCAGTTAGATACTGTCACCGGGCGGCACTTGTGAGAGGTCTGTAGGCAGTTTGTTCCTCCAGCTGTGGGGGCTTTACTGGATATGAGATTTTGCAGCAACCTCTAGGTGACACCCCGGGCACCATCTGTTGTGACGTCGCTGGTAGCTGTCATCACTGGTTATAGGTACCTTGGGATTCAGGCAACTTCTTTCTCTGAAAGCAAAGGCAAACTCGAGAACTAGTGATGTTTCCCCTTAATCCTTAGATTCACCAAGACCTAGATTCAAATCCTGACTTTGATTTTAAAATTTGAATTTTTAAAAACTATGTAACCTTGGCATACCAGACCACCTGACCTGCCTCTTGAGAAAACTGTATGCAGGTCAGGAAGCAACAGTTAGAACTGAACATGGAACAACAGACTGGTTCCAAATAGGAAAAGGAGTCCGTCAAGGCTGTATATTGTCACCCTGCTTATTTAACTTATATGCAGAGTACATCATGAGAAACGCTGGGCTGGAAGAAGCACAAGCTGGAATCAAGATTGCCGGGAGAAATATCAGTAACCTCTCATATGCAGATGACACCATCCTTATGGCAGAAAGTAAAGAAGAACTGAAGAGCCTCTTGATGAAAGTGAAAGAGGAGAGTGAAAAAGTTGGCTTAAAGCTCAACATTCAGAAAACTAAGATCATGGCATCTGGTCCCATCACTTCATGACAAATAGATGGGGAAACAGTGGCAACAGTGACAAACTTAATTTTTGGGGGCTCCAAAATCACTGCAGATGGTGACTGCAGCCATGAAATTAAAAGACACTTACTCCTTGGAAGGAAAGTTATGACCAACCTAGATAGCATATTAAAAAGCAGAGACATTACTTTGCCACCAAAGGTCCATCTAGTCGAGGCTATGGTTTTTCCAGTGGTCATGTATGGATGTGAGAGTTGGACTATAAAGAAAGCTGAGCGCAGAAGGATTGTTGCTTTTGAACTGTGGTGTTGGAGAAGACTCTTGAGAGTCCCTTGGACTGCAAGGAGATCCAACCAGTCCATCCTAAAGGAGATCAGTCCTGGGTGTTCATTGGAAGGACTGATTCTGAAGCTGAAACTCCAATACTTTGGCCACCTGATGCGAAGAGCTGACTCATTTGGAAAGACTCAGATGCTGGGAAAGATTGAGGGCTGGAGGAGAAGGGGACGACAGAGGATGAGATGGTTGGGTGGCATCATCGACTTGATGGATATGGGTTTGGATGGACTCTGGGAGTTGGCGATGGACAGGAAGGCCTGGCGTGCTGTAGTTCATGGGGTCACAAAGAGTCGGACATGACTGAGCCACTGAACTGAACTGAACCTTGGGTTAGGATTTGTTTTTTTTTGATCTATGTTTTTTCAACTGTAGAATAAGGGTAACACTATTTATTTTATAAATGATGAGGAATAAATATAATAGGTGTGAAAATGCCCAGCAGAAGACCTGTCACCAGAGTAGGTATTCAATAAGTGGTATCTCTTGCTATTATTATTTTTATTGTCTGTGTGCCACCTGCCACTGTTGTTATTTACTCCATAGCTGCTGTGCAGTCACCAGGCAAGAAGCCCATGTGCAGGGTGCTGGGTTGAGCAGCTGCGGTAATTCTCCCACTTCTCCTTCCATAAACTTCTTTTATATAAAGCTGGAATGTTCACATTTTCTCTTCTCTTTGCTTCAGAGCATAAACCTCAACGCCTACCAGATCCTCAGACCTGTCTGTGTGTAGGCAACCAGGACTGATTAAGTTGGCTGTGACCTTGGCACACATATTTTGCTTTTTTTTTTTTGTCTTTCTTAGCTTGCTTCTTTCTATAACCCAGAGAGCTCGGTGGCCCTGTCCTTTTTCTTCATGTGATGAGCTGACATTTGATTGACATCCTTGGCTCTGCTGCTCTTGGGGGATCAGTCACTTCCTCCTACTATCCTGAGGTCTCCATGCTTGACCTAGACTCATTCTTACACATTCGGGGCTTTCACAACGAATCTCGTTGCCAGGTGAAACCCTTTCTATGCAAAGTTGTGGAATTCCTGATTTGTAGAATTGCTTTCCCATTCCCCCTTTTATATGTGAAACACCAGATGTTCCACTGATGAGCCCTGTAAGTGATTTTTCTCCCCTCATTGATTTAAAAAATCGTACCCTTTCACTACGTGGCACATCAAGCACTTTAAGATATATAATTAATTAAAGTGTTTACCAAAACTGACAAGCAGGCAAAATAAATGCAAACCAAGTAGGAAATCTATAGAAATAGCCTGAGAACAGCCATCTCTGCATGAGCTGACTTAAGAAATCTAAGAAACAGGAGTCCTGAGGATAGGAGAGGTAGCCCGTGAAGACATGGAGGTCACCTCATTAAACATACAGCTTCTACTTCCCTCTTGCTTACAACTACAGATTCCTAGAAGAAATTTCTAGCCCCTCTCTGTCTTCTGGAAATATGGACAAACAGGGAGAGAGGGGAAAAAATGAATTTATAGAGTTAAAATTGTCATATCATGATGTAATCCATTTCTGATTGCTTTTCTTTCTGTTCTACATTTCCAAAAGGCTCACAATGAAAGAGGTCCTAGGGGAAGGCAAGATGCCATGGAGGAAAGGGCCTGGCACATGTCTCTTCCCTGTCCTTCATCAGAGACCCCAGCTCTCAGGTGATGGCCTGTGATGCTGTGATAAATAGGGTCTGCTTTCTTGCCTACCAATCTATGACTAAAAATGAATATAAACAAAGTATCTTCATTAAGAATTGTTTTTTTAATGAAAAATATAAAATGACTGTTATTTTAAAAGACAGGATTTATGCAGGAAGCTTAAATTAAAACCCCAAATAATCAAACATGTGCTTCTTTTCCCTATCATGATAAAAGTCAAAGAAAAGAAGGGACAGAAAAAAGGAGGAAGGTTTTCTATAGGGTTTTCTCTTTGTGGGCACTGTGTTGGTCAAATTTGTCTCTTTGACAGCTTACTTTAATTGTTAATTTTGGATGTGGTCTGTAGCTGTCTCATAATTCGCCGCTGTTCGCAGATTTTCTGTGACTTTTCAAAGCCTTCATGATGCTCAGGTGGGGCGTCAGAACAGAGACTGGGCTGAGTGAGGGCATCATTGCTTTGTCAGGGACAGGAGTTGGGAGGGAGGCAAACTCTAGTCTGTGGGCCAGAGCTAGCCTGCCACCTGTTATAGATAAAGTTTTATTGGAACCCAGCCATGTCCATTTGCTTCCATATTGTCTATGGCTTTTTCTGCATTGCTAACAATGGCAAAACTGAGTAGTTATGACAGAGATCGTCTGACCCAAAAAGCCAAAAGCATTTACTATCTGACCCTTCACAGAAAACGCTTTCCCAGCTCTGGACCAGGATGAAGTGTTGGTGTAGCTGGAGTCCCATTAGCTGGTGGATGAGTGTGCCAGACCGGGTGAAATTAAGCCAAGAGCTAAATTTGATTCTTGAAGTGTTTTGCGACATTTTGTATTACTAAAAATTGTGACTTGCTTGTAAACTGTCTTATTGTTTGTCTCCCATAGATACAATCATTCAGCTATTCAATCACTCATGGTTTAAGCAAATGTTTACATTCACATCACCCTATGTGAGTTTGATGAAGAGTTTCAGTATCCGTTGAAGTGATTGAATTGCCCTTGCTAGCACCTAGATATCAAGCAAATGATTCTGAAAATGAAACTCCTTTTTCTTTCGGATGAGATGGAAGTATTTTAAGAAGATTTGATGGAGGAGGAACCTCTATGATTTTGTGAGAAACAGGGATATTAGAATATAAGATTACTTATAATTAGGCAAATTGACATTATGACATAAAAATATTGGGTTGGCCAAAAAGTTCCCTTGGGTTTTCCATAATGCACAAGGGACCTTTTTGGCCAACCTAACACCATATGTATAAAAAACATCTTCCTGCCCATGTCTTCCCAGTTGTCCCCCTAAGGACAGACATTATCAAGTAGTGAATAAGATAAGTGAAAGATCTGGTGCCAGATACACTTGGGTTTGAATTCTGGTTCTGCCATTATTAGCTGTGTGGTCTTGGACAAGTTACTTAAACTCTCTGTGTTTCCTCATTTTTAAGGTGAGAATGATAATAGTACTTACCTCATGGGGTTGCTATGAGGATTAATTGAGATGAGGCAGGCAAAGACTTGGTACTGTGACAGTGCTAAGTTAACTGTTATATTTCTAGTCCCCTCTCAGAAAATTCAACCAGCTCCAGAATCTTAATTTCCTGTACTTGCTTGTCAAAATCTCCCCCTTAATTTGCCTGAGATGTCAAAGACAGGGCTGTTTGGCTGTGACATGTTAAAACCCTCCTTGGATTAGGGGAAGGTGGATCTCTACGGAAACAAGAGCCCAGGTGGCAGACAGCACCCTGCAATTATCTGAGCTAGCTGCTCATATCCTGGCTGTCAGTCTTCCTGGGAGAGAATCGTGTGAGTCACAGAGAGAAGAGGACCATCTCTGTGTGGCTGAACCGTCACCAATGGCTTGCCCATCACAGGAATGGGTCTCTGTCTTTGTTCAATACAAGTTTTTACCTGTCTCATTGCTCTTCTGACTCAGGCCTGTCTTTAGTTCTGGCATCTGGAAAAATCTCTGACCAAAGGAGTTATTAAGCTGCTCCCTTGGCTGGCATGAGGTCCATTCTACCAGACTTGGAATGTTTTGCTGTAATTGTTCATGTGTGAAGCTGTGCCTTGGTACTTTTGGGTCTGTGCTTCAGTCATCTTCAGGTCTTTCTTATCTTTGTAGCACCTCCTTTTCCTAAAATCACAGATGGTAGGATTCAAAAGACCTTATGCGGGCATTGGAGAAGCTGAATCATTCTTTTGGTGGAGAAAACTCCCCTGGTAGGTAGTGATTCCCCATCCATCCGTCCTTCAGTCCATCCATCTGCTGTGATGATGTGAAATATTAAATTTGACTTCTGTTTTTACCTAGAATTCTCCTCTTAGCTATCCTCACCTCCTCCTTCACCCTCCTTTTTTTCTTATGTGTTAAAGGGGAATAATAACCATTCTCTAATTATCTTTGTCTGGACTCATTTCTTACTACCACCTGCCCTCTCCAGTCTCCTCCACACCATACAGGCATTTTTGGGTAAATGGAAATACTGTGATCAGGTTTGCTGTGACGTTTATTTCAGGTTGCATATGTGAAGACACTCATTACCATGTCTAGTAGAGCACAGGTGTTTCTCGGTTCCTCATATCTGTATTCTGGGTCTTGCTGTGTCACAGAATTGTGTCTCAGAAGACCTGTGGTGGAGGCTGAGCTCTGGCACTTAGTAGCTGTGACACCTCAAGCAGGTTATGTCACTGACTTCCCCAAACTACAGTTTTTCATCAATCACGTGAGGAAAACTGTGCTACATCGTTAGGGAGATCAAATGAAAATATACGAAAAATGCATTCTAAACTGTAAAGAGTGATACAAATGTATAATATTACAGAGATGGTGGTGACAATTTGACAATTGCAGCCACTTTCAGTTGAAAATGATAACAAAAATTGTTTAATGATTTTTGTTTTTGCTTTAATTCAGCTTTGCTCAGTGGCCTTAGAACACTCACCGAAATGTTAATAAAACAGGAGAGCTCTTGACCTTGCTTTATAATCAAAGCAAATGCACACTGCAGCCTATCACATCCATCAAATGCACTGTGTGCTTTCACACTTCCGCTGGGGTGAAGTGGGTGTGGCAGGCACAGCAGGTGAGCATACAAGCCAGTTCACTCCATTAGTGCCCTGGGGCCGTGTGCTGGGGGTGAAAAGCCCCAGGGGAGACAGGGCACTAGTGTAACCTAGAGGAGAGAAGCTGGTGAAGTGCTCCGCCTGGCCAGTCTTTCCCTGTTGCCTCAGTCTAAAAGGGGTCAATTGCTCAAATTACCCAGCTGTTTGCCCTTGGTCTCTGATCTGCTTTGCAGTGGGAGGAGGGGTGAGCAGGTGGGAGGTCTGCTGCTGCTGCTGCTGCTCCTCCTCTTCCTCCTCCTCCAGTTCAGGAAAACGAGGGAGAGAGTGGAAAGTGGCGTGAGTCACCAGTAAGAGACACTTGCTCTCCCCAAGGCTTTCATTCCCTGAGCATAGAGGAGACACTTCCAATGTCATGAACTCTGGAGAAAACCACTGGATCAACGTCATCCTCATCTCATGCGTCATGTTTATTCGACCTCATTTTCCGGCTGATGGTTTGGAGGCTGAAGGTCAGCACAGGACTCGACAGAGAGAGGAGAAAAGACAGAGGACATATATGGGAGAATGTAGTATGCTAAGAAGGGTACCTGTCCGGGCGGGTTAAGTGTCTTAGAAGTAGGAAGACTCTCTGGGAGGTAGGTACCTGGTATTTTTGGCAAAGCCAAGCCTTGTTTGGGGCCAGGTGAAACAGCTGAGTGTCATGGATTCATACTAGAAGTCGGGTAAAAATAAAAAGTCACTCTGGATATCAAAGATGCAGGGGATACAGGGAAAAGCATCTAGGACATTTTAAGACACCATTGAGGGTACTTTACAAATGCAATTTTATTTAATCCACATAGAAATATTATGAGAAAAGTTGCAGATGAATAAACATAGGTTTGATTCTGAAGTCTGTGTTTTTTCTTTAGCTTCATGTGTAGAAAATCAAGCTAAGGAATGTCCTTTAAATTCACCACCTCTGCTGCTTCAGTGGTGAGACTTTATTATCCTCACCCAAAGGCGCCGTGGCAGCAAATGACCCTGCTCATTGACATTCTGATGTTTCTCCTGCCACATAAGTTTGTATTGCCCCACTCCTTGAAGATAGCCATGGCCAGGTGACTTATTTTGAGCAACATAGCATGAGTGAGTGGCTGGTGTCATTTTAGGTAGAAGTATGTAAGAGCCCATGAGAAATCCACCAGGTTTTCTTCTAATGGCCACTGTTAACCCTCCAGCTGGTAAAGTATCTGAAACTAGGAAGGAAACATGGAGTGGAACCTCGATTCGTTTAGTGTAAGAAACAATAAAATTTAATTATTAAAACCCCCTAGATTTTAGATTGTTACTGCAGCATAGCCTAACCTGTCCTGACTGATACAAGCAGGAACTAATTGTCCTATCATTCATGATTTCAAAAGGTGTGTTCTTAGGAAAGAGAAAGACTGGAGAAAGGACTGACTGGAGTAAGAAAGAATGGTAAAAACTAAACAACTCATCTATTTTGTTTGTATTTTTAACCAGTGAACATGTTTTAAATTGTGTGCACATTTTAGGTAGTGGATACTTTCTGAAAAATTGAAGATAATAGCTTAGTTTGCTTGGGCTGCTATAGCAAAGTACCATAGTCAGGGTAGCTTAACCAACAGAAACTTGTTTTCTTAGAGTCCCGGAGGCTAGAAGTCCAAGATCAAGGTGTCAGTTGGGTTGGTTTCTCTTGAGGCCTCTCTCCTTGGTTTATAGATGACCATCTTCACATTGTCTGCTGTCTATGTGTCTGTATTCTAATGTCCTTTTTATTTTTTAAATAAGGATACCAATTATATCAGATTTGGACCCATCCTAATGATCTCATTTAATCTTAAGTACTTCTTTGAAGATCATCTCCAGGTACATTCTGAGGTACTAGGGGTTAGGACTTCAATGTGTGAATTTTAGGGGGCACAATTCAGCCCATAACAACTATGGAATAATACCTGCTACATAATGTATCCTCAGAAAGTGGTTCAAATAATGACGTGACTGTTTTGCCTCAGCCAAACATTTCCTATATATTTCACTCTGGCCAGGCGCCCTCAGCAGCCTGTACCTCAGAGCAACAGCAGTGCTTCATCAGTCTCTTCACCCCACTCCAAATGATTCTGGATGGCACAGAACTTGAAAGGAATTGTGAGGAGGATTCTCCTAGTCCCGTTAAACAAATTAGCTGTCGGCTGGACCAGGTCTTAGTTGTTATATGTGGGATCTTTGATCTTTGTTTCGGCATGTGGGATCTAGTTCCCTGACCGGGGCTAGAACCTGGGCCCCCTGCATTGGGAGCTCAGAGTCTTAGCCATTGGGCCACAAGGGAGGTCCCTACTAGTTCAGTTTTCTCTTTTTGGTTGCATGGGGTCTTTGCTGCTGCTTGTGGGCTTTCTCGTTGCAGGGCACAGGCTCTAGGCCCATGGGCTCAGTAGTTGCAGGGTACAGGCTTAGTTGCCCCATGGCATGTGGAATCTTCCGGTATCAGGGATGGAGCCCATGTTCCTTGCATTGGCAGGCAGGTTCCTATCCACTGTACCACCAGAGAAGTCCTCGCCTAGTTCCATTTTAACAGCTAAGGACTAGAACTTAGAGATGTTAAGTGACTTATCCTAGGTTACACTGCTGATTTGCGTCTATGAATTCTGAGAACCTGGAATTGTCTTTCCATTGCTGCTTCTGCTGCTAAGTCACTTCAGTCGTGTCCGACTCTGTGCGACCCCACAGATGGCAGCCCACCAGGCTTCTCCGTCCCTGGGATTCTCCAGGCAAGAACACTGGAGTGGGGTGCCATTGCCTTCTCTGTGTCTTTCCATTAGGTCAGAGCTAATTTGCACTAATAGAATTTGGGCTTTAAATGGAAGAGAGGGTATGAAACGTTCTCAGAGATTTAGCAGAATGGATGAGAAAAGTGAAGAGATCATTCCAAGTACGTGGAGCGGCATAAGCAAAGGTAGACTCAGGAAGGGTGAAGGGGCTCCTTACCATTACCCATGGTTTGCCCACTCTCTAATCTGTAGGATGCTAAATTTGATGGTCCATGTGAGGACTCACCACGAGTCCTCATGTTGAGGCTGGGTTGAAGGTGCCTCTCTAGATAATCCAGGGGAAAAAATAAGGTGTCTTGAATGTGTCATCAATTTATTTACTGGCTCATTAGGAAAACCATAATGATTATTCACCAGCCAGTTTATATTTGCAAAATGGTTTGCCCTAATTTTGATTTGATTTCTCTTTAGCAAACTAGTTCAGGGCGGTCACTGCAAGTTACTCAGCTCACCAAGGAAACATTTAAAGATATAAAGATATTAAATAAACATGCCCAGGGTGGCTAAGAGCAAGAGCTAGGATTAAGAATTGGGAACTTCAGAGACCGCCTCTGTTTTTGCCTCTGGGGCTGGCTTTTTCCACAGTCAGGCTTCTGGGAAACTGAATGATGAGGGGAGTCCATGAGGAGCATGGCATTTTCTATAACCTTTTATTAGAAATGCAAGTCATCAAATTAGAAGAAAGGCATACCAGGGAAGCGGGGAGGCCCACACTGTGGACCCAGAGCAAGGGTCCTAGACTGGGCTCCCTGTAACACATTCTTATTGACGGCCATGAAAAGATTCAGCGTCTTGAATGAGACAGCTGCTTGTACAGAGGCGTTTTTTATGAGCTGACAAGTTAGCCAAGAACAAAGCACATTTGTAGGAAGCAAATCGTTGCCAGTTTTAATCTGAGCTTTTCATTCAGCTGTGGCCGGAGACAATTGAGTTTTTAATGTTCCGCGTGAAGTTCCTCATTTCGGATTTTGGTCAGAACAAGGCCTGGGATTTGGTTTGGCTTAGGTGCTCCATTTTCAAAATGTCACTGAAATCAATGCGAACAAAAGCGATGCTGGTTGTTTTCATTTCCTGCCGATCATAACTTTTCCAGGGGACAGGGTCTGGACAAACAAAGCTGCCTCCGTGAAGGATGTTTATGTTTCTCACTCCAAGACCGAGCTTGAAGAGGGGAGATAAACGATTGACATGTAATGATGTGAAAATGATTCAAAGTCCACACAGAGATGAGAATTAAGCGGAGGTCCTGGGTGGGAACCCATTGCGGTCTTGAGGAGTTGGAGGAAATGGCTCTGAGTCACACTGATGAGAGTGAAGAACTGCCTCTGATCTAGCTTCTTTGGGAGAGATGTTTTTCCCAGGAAAATTTTCTAGATAAGGAATTTCAACAGAAATACTTTTAAGATTGCTTTAAAAATAGTTCAGTTAACAATGTATTGTACACTTCCTTGCCTTATCAACAAAGAGTGTAGACCATAACAGGCCCTCCTCTTGGTGATCGAGGGTACTCACTGCCTCGTCTGGCTTTTTACTGTAATGATCTCTCAGGGCTCCTGAGTTGCCCATCACTGAACAAGTTCACTGGGGGGAAGCTGCAGGTTGGCTGTGTGATGGTTGGGTGTCCTTGGAGATTTGTATTTTTATTCTAGACCATGAGTGGAATTTTCATTAGAATCTTAAAGGCAGTATCTGAGAATACCCAAATCTTGCTATGGGGGAATGATAACCATTTACCAAGTCAACTAAGTTAGCATTTCAGTAGGTCAAAGAGATTGGTTTGACCAGTATTACCTTCTCATTGGCTTGCTAGGTGGCACTAGTGGTAAAGAACCTTCCTGCCAATGGAGGAGATGTAAGAGACGTGAGTTCGATCCCTGGGTTGGGAAGAACCCCTGGAGAAGAAAATGGCAGTCCACTTCACTATCCTTGCCTGGAGAATCCCATGAGCAGAGGAGCCTGGAGGGCTGCGGTCCATGCAGTCACAAAGAGTCGGACAGGACTGAAGCAACAGCAGGCATGCACCTTCTCACTAGAGAGCTGATTCGGGACCTCAGAGATCCCTGTCACCTGGCGCTTGTCACTATTTGTCTCTTCATATATGTGTAGCAAGGGCCTTAAACACCGCTGCTGTGTTCGCATAATGTCTAGTTATTACAGTACAACTCAATCCAGGACAACGCAGACCCGAAAAACTGTAACAGAAATTTGCTATTTTTCACCGTACTCATTGAACAATCATTTGTCTCTTTTAAACTGTCTTCAAACTATTGCCATCTCCTTAGGGTCCTGCCTTATGAAAGATGAACCTTCCACCTCCCTAGCTTCCCAAAGACTCAATCAGTAACCCCAGGAGTTGAATTACTCTGCTGATGTTGGGATCCAGTCTGCCCTGAAAACATTCAGCCTGTGGTCCACCTGACTTTACTTGTCTTAACACTTTAATAATAAAGAGAATGGATATTTATTTCCATCTGCAGTTTTGGGTGGGAAAGACTGGTTTTGTGGCTGAATGCCACTACAAAAACTCTCTCCCCCAGGAAAATAATTAACCTGAATTTGTGGTCTTTCCAGCAATTCTACTTTGAAATAATCTGCTTTTGATCCTATGGGATATAATCAATACTTTTGACTTCTTTCAAACTATTGCTTTTCCAGTAGTTAATACTTTTGACAATTTTTAACTGAACAGTATTTTTTCTACTGGTAGGCTGTGATATCTGTTTTTCATTGTTTTCTGATTCTTGTCTATTTGTTGAAAGCCCTAGATGAGAGAGAGAATATTCTTCATGATTTTAGTTGATTGTTTGTTACAACTTTATTAAGTCAAAAGGCCTTAACTAAGGATGTGGTATGCTGAATAATGGCCCCAAAATATATCAAGCCCCAATCCTTGGAATCTGTAATTGTTACCTTATGTGGAAAAGGGCCTTATTCGATGTGATTAAGTTAGGGTCTTGAGGTGGGGAGGTTACCTTGGATTATGTGGGAGGACTTTAAAATGCAATGATGTGTGTCTTTACAAGAGGGAGGCAGAGGGAGATTTGACACAGATAGAAGAAGAGAAGGTAAGGTGACCATAGGAACTGAGATTGGATCATGTGGCCATAAGTCAAGGATTGTTGGCACACCCAGAAACTGGAAGAGGTAAGGAACACATTCTGCCTTGAAGTCTCCAGAGGGAGCTTGGCCCTGTTGACCGACCCCTTGGATTTATCCCAGTGATATTGATTTCAGACTTCTGGCCTTCACAACTGAGAAAGAAGACATTCCAGTTAATCACCAATTTGTGGTAATTTGTTACAGAGGCCATAGGAAACTAATACAAAGGGTAAGTGAGCTGCTCTTCAATTTGGTTTGGAAAGATGCAGTCATCTGCAACACATTCTCAAAATGTACTGAGTTTTGTGTTAGACCACATGGAACGCAGAGGAGAAATAAAAAAAAAAAATGTTCTTCCATTCAAGAGCTTTGTGTCATAGCTCAGGAGACAAGATGGCATTCATGAGACAAGAGCAGGTGATGCAGGGTATGAGTGAGTGCTGTGTGCTAAGTTGTTCAGCTGTGTCTGACTCTTTGCAACCCCACTGACTGTAGTCCACCAGGCTCCTCTGTCCATGGGATTCTCTAGGCAAGAATACTGGAGTGGGTTGTCATGCTCACCTCCAAGGGATCTTCCCACCTCAGGGACTGAACCCAAGTGTCTTATGTCTCCTGCCCTGGCAGACGAGTTCTTTACCACTAGTGCCACTTGGACTTCCCTGGTGGCTCAGATGGTAAAGCGTCTGTCTACAATGCGGGAGACCTGGGTTCAATCCCTGGGTGGGGAAGATCTCCTGGAGAAGGAAATGGCAACCCACTCCATTACTCTTGCCTGGAAAATCCCACGGATGGAGGAGCCTGGTAGGCTACAGTCCATGGGGTCGCAAAGAGTTGGATATGACTGAGTGACTTCACATCCATCCAGTGCCACTTGGGAATCATTAAATGCTGTGTTACTTTTATAGGCTCAAAAGAACTGATGCAGTTCAAAGAAGAGGTTGATGAATCAATCAGTAATATAGAGAAGTTTTTCTGAAAGAGGGGTGATGGGGAGAGTTTGCAGGCAGGGAGCAGGAAGGTGGGCATTCCTGTAGAGGAGAGGATGAGTGAGGTAGAAGTGGAATCACACCTGGTAAGCATTGTGAGACCAGGGGCCATGTTCACGCCATTTACCACAGATCCCCACCACCTGCTATATTGGCTGCACATAAAAGATACTCTCTAAATGTTTGATAAATAAACAGATGATGTTTTGTGGGATGTCATCATTCTAGGGCAGCTGGCCTGTAAGGACATACTTTGGAAAATGGGGAATTAGTTTGAGTTTGTAGGGTGGGGTCATTTCCGAAGGGCATCGGAAGCCAGGGAGAAGAAAGTCAAAGTATTAGAATTACCGTCATACTAAAGGTATTAAATTATTCATTTCAAAGGTTTGAAAAGGTGTTTAAGAAGCACTTGTTCTTAGCAGTTTTCTTTCCTCTTTTTTTTGAAAAATAAACAGAAAAGTCTCCCCAGATCTCCAGTCTTCCTGTGACACTGGCATGAAAAATACATAAAATTATTAATAATTTGACAATCTCACCACTTTGTTTGAATTGCATTAGTTTCATCTGGAAAGGGGCGATATTGATGGACTTTTCAGAGCCCAGTACCAGCCCTCTGCCTGAGAATCATGTCCCACATGTTGTGATTTCTGAAATCTACAGGCTGTCTGTGGTGCTCTTCTTCCCTCGCCTTCCCTGAGCTGGACAGCAAATGCCGGCAGTTTGACCAGGATAGCTGGACAGACGCTGGCTTTTTTTTTTTTTTTGGTAATGCATTGAAGGCATTAACCAGCTTCCAAATGATAAGAAACTTTGGAACTTTGAATGCCAAATCCAAGTTCCTTTTCCCAGAAAGGGGTTTCCATTCTTTGAAAGGCAGAGTGCTAGCCATTCAGTGACACCTTCTGTTTCCATGGTGACAGGCCCCATTGCCATATCACAGACACAGGAACTCTTGTTTGCATAATGAAATTATCCTGGCTGCTAGTGGGGCCTCTTTTACCTGTAGGGCTGTCCATCTCTTATAGACACTGTCTCTTTACAAAATAATATGAGAGCAACATGTATCATACAGCTGTCACTTCTGGTTAATCAGTTCTGAATTGTACTTAACAAAGATCAATCTTTCCCTGATGATTATTTATCAAAATAAAGTATACTAAAATCCAACAAAATAAAATTCTTGTTTTGGCTTGTACTCGCTTACATGCAGCTTCGTATCTCTTGCTGTTGATCACTAGGCTATCTTCCTGTCAGCCAATAAAAATGCTTAGTTCTTCAGAATCCTGAAACAAGCAAGCAAATAAGCAAACTCTTCCCTCAGTTCTGCTGACCTGTCATATTACTATTATACTTTTCTCATTCTTTCATTGCCAGAGTTAATAAAGCCTAGTGGATTCAGGAGGTCTTAGACTATTAGTGAGCTGGCTTCTGCCTGCAAACCTTTTTGTTGGCCTATACCATGTTTCCTCCCTGCCCGAGTATTTAAAAATTGGGAGATTTGCATAAAAATTTGTATTTGTCTTTCTCTTAACACACTGGGGAACTGGCAACACTGGGCCCACATTTGCACATGACAGCAGTCTCTTAGAATTGAATTTCTTTTTCTGTCTTTGGACAGGGTGTGGGCTCTCTACAGACCCTGTAATCCACTCCCACCACTCCCTGTTGTCTGCAACTCTTAGGTGATACTGTTTATCACTTCCTTGCGATCTTATTTTCCTTATATACAGAAATCTCTATCTGTACCAATGCTTCGGTCTAGTATGGGAAGTAGAATGTAGATCCAGAGGGCTGCATGATCTGGTACTCAGCTGTTTTACTTTTGTGTGTTATCTGCTTGGCTCCTGTGCCATCGGGGTTTGCAACCCCTGAATTGTATCACACTTTGTCGGCCTCTATGATTCTTCAACTCATTGTTAAATTGTTCCTTTTCATCCACTGTCACTCGTCCTAATGGTCACTTCTCACTTGGTAGATCAGATGGCCTTTTGCCGGTTGTCTTTCTCAAAGCCTGTCTACCTGCCCTTTCCCCTCACTTTTGCTCCATCCTAAATTGCCTTTCTCAATGACTTAGTTAACATCACCTGGAATCCCCTGAGTTGTCGTCTTACCTCCAACACTGTCTCTTTTTTCTTCATTTATTTATTTAATTGAAGTATAGTTGATTTACATGGTTGTGTTAGTTTCAGGTGTATAGCAAAGTGATTCAGGTATACATTCATATATCTATTCTCTTTCAGACTTTCTTCTTATAGGTTACTATAAAATATTGAGTATAGTTCTCTGTGCTGCACAGCAGGTCCTTGTTGATTATTATTTCATGTATACTAACGTGCATATGTTAATTTCAAACTCCTAATGTATCCCCACCCACCTTTTTCCCCTTTGGTAACCATCAGCTTTTTCCTAACCCATCTGCTGGAGAGAGATGGCAACCCACTCCAGTATTCTTGCCTGGAGAATCTCATGGACAGAGGAGCCTGCTGGGCTACAGTCCATAGGGTTGCAAAGAGTTGGACACTACTGAAGCAACTCAGCACTAGCACGCGTTTATATACCAGTCTCATCTAACCCACAATACAGGGAGCTCTTTGATTTTGGGGATCTGAATCATGTCTTTGTTGCCCAGGTCACCCAAGGTGCCTTATACAAAGTAGATGCTCAATAACTATTTGCTGAATGAATAAACATTCATCTGAGTGGATATTTCCTTATAGTTCTCTATTTTCATTCATTCAAGAAAACAGGAAGAAGCATAAGTCATTAGATTTGAGAAGTGTGGCATATTTTTCAGTGATTTTTTCCCCCCTTACTCCTATGCTATGGATGTAACACAGGCGTCTTTTGAGAAACTCATGTAGCCATTGATTTATTCAAAATGTATATCCCACCTTCTTTTTAAAAGCATTTGAAACAGTATGCATATGAAACCTAATGTAAAATAGGACAATTATGTCTAAAAAGAGAACAGAGGCCATCTCAAAGAATTAGGAAGCAGATGTTACCAGACACCTGGGATGAGTTAATTGCTATACTTGGTAACTGGATTTGGCTTTGAGTTTCTTGGCAGCTAAAACTGAAAGGAAACACATTGCGTTATTCATTCAGCAAACATTTGTTGAATATCTTTGATAAATGGGGCACTGTGCTAACAGTGGAGATTCTAAAATGAATAAGCCTGAGTCCCTGGCTTTAGCACGTCACTTAGGCATGAGTTAAGTGATTGGAGGTGGATACAGTGAGCAACAGGGACTCGGAAAAGGGCGCTGAGGATGTTTGTGATGAGGAGAGTTAGGGCCAGCTCCTGGAAGAGGAGAGACTTTCTCCAGACTGGTCCATGTGGGAAGATCCTTCTTGGTATAAGGCAGAACACACAGAGAAACACTGAGGCCTCCAAGGACGTGTTTGCTGAGTGAAGCTGAGGGAGCAAGATCCATGGGATTTCCAGGCAAGAATATTGGAGTGAGTTGCCTTTTCCTTCTCCAGGAGATCTTATTGACCCAGGATCAAAACTGGATCTCCTGCATTGCAGGTGGATTCTTTACTGACTGAGCCACCAGGGAAGCCCAGACCTTACCTTGCAACCAAAGAAATGTCAAAGGATCTGCTGTCGTATTTTAAAAGCACTATCCATGTATCTGAGCTTTTTTGTTTTTAGTGCACCTAATTTTTGGTGCTTAGTAATTGTCCTTGTGAATAAGAAGGGTATGATTCTTTACTGACTGTGTTTTCTGTTGTTCCAGGGTCATCTACTGCAAGTCATTGGTCTAGTTCACCCTTGTTTTTATACTTTTCTCATGTGTATTTAATACAAATCCAATCTTTATGTTGTATTAGACATAATTTACAAACCTTCACTCTTTCTGGGATTCTTTATGAAGAGCATGTGAAACATGTCTTAAAAAGAACAGACTCACCAAAGGGAATGTAAATGAATGGAATCCTTTCTGGGACTGACCAGGGATCATGGCAGGAAGACTCCTGATTTATTTGCCCTCAGTTTCTCCAAATGCTGCAGAGTTAGAGACACTGAGGTAAAGTGGGAAGATCATTGTGCCTGCTTAGAGCTCATCACAGAAAAATGATACATAGTTAATGACCTTTTGTGACAACCTTATTCTTACAATTTAATGGGGCCATATGTGCCCTGCAGTGACAGATGGTCCTAATCTGCTATTGCCAGATAATGGCTTGTTTAGAGGCTCAGGGTGACTGTGTGACAAGTCTGGGCTGGACCAGCTGTTTTCCCTGCTAAAGTGTGGTCTGGCTAAATGAATGCAGACAACAGACTAAAAGACATATTTCTACTGCATGGAAGTATTCATAATTTTTCTGGCAGGAGAACCTATTAATATATTTCTTCAAACAAAGATACACCATCCTTCTCCCCCCCGCCCCCCCCCCAAAAAAAAGCACTGGTCTAGGGGTCAGGGCACTTGGATTTTAATTTCATCCCATGGCTAACTAGCTGTGTAACCATGGATACATCACATAAATTCTCTGAGCTCCTATTTCCTAAAATGGCTCTGAGTTAAATCATCTTTGAGATCTTCTAAATTTTTGCTCTTTTGAATCTGAGAATCCAAATAGTGGGCCATAATGATTCATATTCATCAGCTTACCAAATGTTAGGCTCTCTGCTAAGCCCAAACTAGTATTACCTTTTTTTAAACAACCACAGTGGCCCTAGGTGGCCGTTATCATTATTTGTCATCATTTTCAAGATGGAGAACCTGAGTAACAGCCAGACAAGTGAACTGCCTACAGTCAAAGTGGCTGGGCCAAGGAGAAGCTGGAATTTGACCCGGTCCATGTTCTTTATCTCCGCGCTCCACTGCACGTTGCTGTGAGCTGAGAAAGAAGGCCAGGCAAGAAAGAACCAAGATGGAGACAGATCAACAGGTTGTTTTTGTGGTCTCTGTGTGTGTTATCACCTGTCCTGCTGTGTTTGTGATGACTTGGGGTATATGCCCTGATCCGTTGCAGGAGCCCACCATGCCGGCGCTTGCCTCCCCTATGGCCCCGGGTGAGTCCTGAAGAACCAAGCTGCTGCGGTTCCCATGCTGTGTGTCTGGAAGTGCCCCATTTCTGTGCAGCATTGGGGGCAGTTTGGTATGGGGTAGTGCTTAAGTATGAGAAAATGCCTTTTCCTGGAAGAAAAGCAAAGAATCCCCAGTACTGTCAATATATCTCTATGTGCCTAAGTCACATGTACAGATTTGTTATCTCTTAAGCCCATTTTATTTTAGTTCACATTTCTGGAACCTCTCATTATATTAGCCTTATGCTTCCTGGTCATATGAATTTTGAGACAGTGATCCCTTTCTGTGAAGAATGACCTCATTCTCCTCATAGAAAAATTACTTTGGCATTTGAGCAAATAAGAATTAAATGGAAACCCAAGACGTTTCTCTAATTGTGGTAAGCTCCTCCACCCAGCAGCTCTGCAGTGTTTTGCTATGGAAGTTGAGTTATATTTTCACCTCTAGGCTCAGGTCTATTTTAAGAATATAATTTAAATATTGTTTAAATAAGTCCTTCCTCACCAAGTAGAGGATAAAAGTCTTGGTCATACTGTAGAAGGAAGGCTAGCTATTCAGGTGACCTTAAGATTAGAGAATTGACTCTACTAAATTTAGGTCAGTTTGATTTTTGACTGGGATTTGAGTCTCAAGAGGCATTAAACAAACAAAAAAAAGTTTGTGGATGTTGCCAAATACAGTCCCTGATAGGTTCTGGAAAGAAGATAATATCAGGCTAGGCCTTCCGTGTGCTAGGCTGATCACTTGGTCACTTTGTTACTTGTCCTCTCCTCTGGGATTGTTATGGTTAGTCTCTCCTCTGTCTGGCATGGGGAGGACAGAAGACTCCTCAGAGGCCTGCAGAGAGGGATGGAGGTGGTGGTGTTTCATTGGTGTTTCAGCATTCCAGGAAAAAATCAGCCCCAGGGCATGCAGGTAATAACAGAAAACCATCTGAATTAGGAAAGAGCGAACTGAGTCCAAAGCAGGGCTGGTCGCTCCATATCCTGAGGTTTGAGCGAAGCTAGGCTAGAATAAGATATATCAAATTGACATTTGAAATTTAGAAAATGATTTTCTGTAAACATCAGCTAACGCAGATAGCTGTGTAAATTAGTGAAGTATATCATTGTCTGTGTCTCAGACCCACAGTTCGTAGCAGACCAGTGATTACATTATAGATCAGTTATATTGATGTGTCTGGCCAAGTCAATAAAGTTGCTGTACCATGTGCACTGTCTATGGAATATTCCATTCAAATTAGTGCTCTCTGCCCTTCCAGGGTGATGTCAGTCTCAACAGTCCTGACATTTGGGGTCAGTCAATTCTCTGGTGTTGAGGAGACTGCCCTATGCATTATAGAATGTTTACAACATCCTCGGCCTCCACTTACTAGATGCCAGTTGCATCCTCCAATATGACAACCAAAGATGTCTCCAGTTGTTGCCAAATGTCCCCTGAGGGACAGAATTGCCCTCCTATCTCATTGAGAACCACTACATCAGATTCACACTGATCCATATAGAATTACAAGTGTATGAGAGTTTATATGTGCCTATGTGCATACAGGCACACACATAAACATATTCTTCTTCCTCTTTCCAAGGCATGATACTAATAATCCCTGACACATAGCAAACTTTGCATAAATGGAAGGTTAACAATAACTCTTACTTAATAAAATGTTGCTACCTCCCCTCCACGTAAAAGGCTGATTCATCTCCAAGAGTGGTACGAAACCAGGAATGATCTGGCAGATTATAATTGGAGCTGAAGATAAGTTGTTAGACCAGACCTGCAAGGCCTTCTGTGGAGTGAAGTAATTCATGTCGTGAAATCTGAGAAAGCGACACAAACACTTGGTTCCACCAAGGCATTCCTGTGGCACCTAGAAGAATTGTTGCTGAATTTTTGGAAAACCTAGGCATAGGTTTCATGGATTGTACTATTTCATTTTACTTAACTTTCTTTCAGGTAAAGTTGCTGTTTGTTTTGAATTAGTTGGGAAAGTGAGGACAACTAAAAGAGCTGCCAAAGAAAGCTTCAGGGAGAAATGAAGGAGGAAATATTTATAGGTTGGGGCAGGTCATCAAAATCATAGAACCTGAAGATGGGAAAAGACTTCAGGACCCCAACGGCCTGTGTCCCTAAACTCTACTGCGACAGTTCCCATCAGGGTTACCAGATCTATGTGCCCATTGACAAACCCCGAGGAGGCCAGTTATCTGCCCTCCTCTGTACTGAAGCGCGTGACACCATTGACTGTGTCGTCCTCAGAACACAATCCTGTCTAGGGCTCCTTATCACCAAACTCAAAGAGACCTTTCCATTTGTCTCGCAGGCTCTTCTTTATAAGTCTGTAAATATTGGAGTTTCCCAGAGCTGTTTCTTTGCTTTTTTCTCTCTTGAACTGATTTTTACCAGATCCCAGTGACTCTCACAGATATGCTTCCAGCCCAGAATTTTTCCTTCAGTCTGACTCATGTTCATTTTGCTCCTGACATCTCTTCTTAGGTGTTTGACTGTCACCTCAAATTTAATGTGGCCCCAAACTGAGTGATTTCTCCCCATGTCCCCCAGCCCACATCTCTTAAGTCTTCTCCATGGTGGTCAATAATCTCATTGTTTGTTATTGTTTACTATTAATCCCCCACACTGAGGATTCAGCCACCCTTTCCCTCTTTTTCTCACACTCACATTAAATCTGTGTCAGAATCTCCCATCAATCAGTTCAGTTCAGTTCAGTCGTCGTATCACTTTTCACCAGCTCTAAGCTCCAGGCTTGGGTGCAGCCTACCAGTGTCTCTCAGTTGATCTTGTCTGCCCTGCCCACCTTCAGTGGGTGCTTTCCACGGCATCGAGTGACCATGTGTACATCAGACCAAGCTATTTCCTGGTCAAACCCTTCAGTAGCTTCCCTGTTATACCGAGAATGAAATTGAAACTCTTTCAGACTGTCTAGGTCTACACAATCCAGTTCGTGGCTCCCTCTCTGGCCTTGTCATCCTGTATTCTCTCTCATTCCTGCCTCTTTGGCAATTTTGGCCTTTTTTCCCCCACCCTTTGAAAAGACATTAAACTCATGCCCATTTCAAGGCCTGCTATTTCTTCCTGACTGCTCTTCCCCAGATCCTCATACTGCTGCTAACTTCTCATTGTGCATATCACAAATAAGGCCCCTCTTTATCATACTATCCTAGTTTTCTTCCTCACAGTGCTTTTCGGTATCATAAAATATCTTATTTATTTACACGCTTATAGTCCATCTCTCCCTCACAAGAATGGAGGCTCCTGGATAGCCTCTGTCTGTTTTCTCACTGCTTGGCAAATAGTAGGTGTTTAATAAACACATATGCATTGCCTAGCCAACATTCTACAACACAGTGAGATACAGCCACATTCTGACCATAGGCTTGGCTGGCTAGCTAAAGGGAAGTAGCACAAGGGATGTTCAGAAAAAGTATATTCATTTGTGGGTGTAGACAGGGAAACAATTTGTCTGAACCTTAGTTATCCTTTAGGAAAATTTGCCTTTGATGTTTGAGGGCAGGCGTCAGCTCCTAAATAGGACCTAAATAGAGTCTTGAAGCTTCTGTGTATTATGCCCTAAGAGCTGTCTTTTCATTATTTCCAACTGGTGTAACTAAAAGAGTAAATTAGTCCTTATTGGCCTAAATTTCCAGAAGAGACCCCCTCCGATTTTCAAAATAGAAACCCCCCAAATCCAAAAGTGATTCCATTCCCCACTCATCATATTTCCATTGAGGCAGGAAATTCACTCTAGGTTCTAGGAAGGCAGATCGTGGGTGGGATTCTTCCAGGTTCTCGCTCTTCACTCCCCTTCATCACAGCAGCACTTAGCTGATTTGAGAGGAAGAACTGACAGAGCTCAGCTGAGCTCCTGCGTGTCTCTTATTTCGTCTGTCTGTCCACTAAAAGGTGCGGTCTCACCTGCTCTCTGCCGCAAGGTGAGCTGTCTGCTCTGGCATGGCTTGTGGATGTTGAATGATGCCAGTGGCTGGGGAGGAGAAGGCTGCTTAGTGGGGTCGGACACAAGGAGCCAGACACATCATTCCGTCCCATGGCATCAGGAAGAGTATCCTAGTCTCTGTCCGCCTCAGGCCTGTCTGTCGCTCTGTGCTTTCGAGCTTGTGCAGGGCAGAGTGCTGTCATTTATCACCGCTCTTAAACTCTAGATAAAAGGATTGCTTCAGCCTCAAAGACTCCAGTTTGAAAGGTGCCAATAAGTTTTAACAAATATTCAAAGTTTTTCTGCATCCTGACAAATAGAACTTTTAACTATACGTTCAAATTTCCAGGTAATTTTGTATAATGACAACTGATACTCCATAAAGGCAGCAGAATGTTGATGAAAAGATATGCTTCAAAATCAATGAGATATGACACCAGTTCTCAGCTTGGGATGGTACAAATAGCTTTGGATAATTCACTCAGCTGCCTAACACTCATTTTTTTCACATTTGTGAAGTTGACATGATGGCATCTACACTCCCCAGGGCTGGTGGGGACCTAAGTGAGACTATGTACCTAATTGCTTTCACAGTGCCTAGCTTCAGCGGTTGCTCTGTAGGAACTGGTTTCCATCTGTCTTCCCGTGCTGCATGACTAGAAGTTAGCCAGACCATAATGTCTGTCTATTGTTGTCGTTAACTTTTGTGTTGTTCTTTACACCTATTGAATTCATTCACATATATAGTATGATCTCTGAATCACTACATGGACTGTGAGATAGGTGCATGGGTGGGAGTGATCCTATCTCACAGATGAAAAAAGGCAACTTAGATGGTTGCTTGATTTGACTAAGCTCAGTCAAGTCAGGTCTCAAACACAAGTTGATCTCTAAATCTGGCACCATGCCTTTCAGCCTGTGCCATTCTGTTTGAGAAGCATGTTACTTACTGACTATTCCAACAGATAGGAGAATGAGGAGAGGGCAATATGAGAATATCAACTCTAAAGTGTTAGAATAACTCTTGGATGTGTTTCCTCACATTATTGATGCTGAAATCTCTGTGCATTGGTGCTGAATTAAATCTTGGAGACAGAATTTGGGTGAAGTAAAAAAGAATATCACTTTGCCAGGCAAAGGGGGACACAGCAGGTTTGGGCCCTGAAAACTGTGTGTCCCATCCCGGGAGGATTTGGTGTGGAGTTTTATAGCAATGGTTCAAGGATACGGTTGCTGATAAGGATTAGATTACATGCAGGCCCAGTTAGTCAATTCAGTCTCTCAGTCATGTCTGACTCTTTGCGACCCCATGGACTGCAGCACGCCAGGTTTCCCTGTCCATCACCAACACCTGGAGCTTGCTCAAACTCATGTCCATTGAGTTGGTGATGCCATCCAGCCATCTCATCCTCTGTCATTCCCTTTTCCTCCTGCCTTCAATCTTTCCCAGCATCAGCGTCTTTTCCAAGGAGTCAGTTATTTGCATCAGGTGGCCAAAGTGGAGTTTCAGCTTCAACATCAGTCCTTCCAATGAACATTCAGGACTGATTTCCTTTAGGATGGACTGGTAGGATCTCCTTGCATTCTAAGGGACTCTCAAGAGTCTTCTCCAACACCACAGTTCAAAAGCATCAATTCTTCAGCGCTCAACTTTCTTTACAGTCCAACTCTCACATCCATACATAACTACTGGAAAAACCATAGCTTTGACTAGACAGACCTTCGTCAGCAAAGTAATGTCTCTGCTTTTTAATATGCTGTCTAGGTTGGTCATAGCTTTCCTTCCAAGGAGTAAGTGTCTTTTCATTTCATGGCTGCAGTCACCATGTGCAGTGACTTTGGAGCCCCCAAAAATAAAGTCTGCCACTGTTTCCATTGTTTCCCTATTTATTTGCCATGAAGTGATGGGACCGGATGCCATGATCTTTGTTTTGCGAATGTTGAGTTTTAAGCCAGCTTTTTCACTCTCCTTTTTCACTTTCATCAAGAGGCTCTTTAGTTCTTCTTCACTTTCTGCCATAAAGGTGGTGTCATCTGTGTATCTGAGGTTATTGATATTTCTCCGGGCAATCTTTATTCCAGCTTGTGCTTCATCCAGCCTGATATTTTCATGATGTACTCTGCATATAAGTTAAATAAGCAGGGTGACAATATATAGCCTCGATGTACTCCTTTCCAAATTTGGAACCAGCCTATTGTTCCATGTCCAGTTATAACTGTTGCTTCTTGACCTGCATACAGATTTCTCAGGAGGCAGGTTTGGTTGTCTGGTACTCCCATCTCTTGAAGAATTTTCCACAGTTTGTTGTTATCTACACAGTCAAAGGCTTTGGCATAATCAGTAAAGCAGAAGTAGATGTTTTTCTGGTATTCTCTTGCTTTTTTAATCATCCAACATATGTTGGCAATTTGATCGCTAATTCCTCTGCCTTTTCTAAATCCAGCTTGAACATCTGAAAGTTCACGGTTCATGTACTGTTGAAGCCTGGCTTGGAGAATTTTGAGCATTACTTTACTGGTGTGTGAGATCAGTACAATCATGTGGTAGTTTGAGCATTCTTTGGCGTTACCTTTATTTGGAATTGGAGCATCTGACCTTTTCCAGTCCTGTAGCTACTGCTGAGTTTTCCAAATTTGCTGGCAAGTTGAGTGCAGCACTTTCACAGCATCATCTTTTAGGATTTGAAATAGCTCAGCTGGAATTCCATCACCTCCACTAGCTTTGTTCGTAGTGATGCTTCCTAAGGCCCACCTGACTTCACACTCCAGGATGTCTGGCTCTAGGTGAGTGATCACACCATTGTGATTATCTGGGTCATGAAGATCTTTTTTGTATAGTTTTTCTGTGTATTCTTGCCACCTCTTGTTAATATCTTCTGCTTCTGTTGGGTCCATACCATTTCTGTCCTTTATTGTGCCCCTCTTTGCATGAAATGTTCCCTTGGTATCTCTAATTTTCTTGAAGAGATCTCTAGTCTTTTCCATTCTATTGTTTTCCTCTATTTCTTTGCACTGATCCCTGAGGAAGGCTTTCTTATCTCTCCTTGCTATTCTTTGAAACTCTGCATTCAGATGGGTATATCTTTCCTTTTCTCCTTTGCCTTTCCCTTCTCTTCTTTTCTCAGCTATTTGTGAGTCTTCCTCAGGAAAACATTTGGCCTTTTTACGTCTCTTTTTCTTGGGGATGGTCTTGATCACTGCCTCCTATACAATGTCACAAACCTCTGTCCATAGTTCATCAGGCACTCTGTTTATCAGATCTAATCCCTTGAATCTATTTGTCACTTCCACTGTATAATCGTAAGGGATTTGATTGAGGTCATCCCTGAGTGGTCTAGTGGTTTTCCCTACTTTCTTCAGTTTAAGTCTGAATTTGGCAATAAGGAGTTCATGATCTGAGCCACAGTCAGCTCCCGGTCTTGTTTTTGCTGATTGTATAGAACTTCTCCATCTTTTGCTGCAAAGAATATAATCAATCTGATTTCGGTGTGGACCATCTGGTGATGTCCATGTGTAGAGTCTTCTCTTGTGTTGTTGGAAGAGGTGCAGGCCCTACACCCCTTTAATCTGACCTCAGGTACTCTGATGAGCTTCTGTGGTCCCTGTAATCTGCCCTCAGATGGTTTTCTCTGGAATGAAGAATGCTAATATCTTCCATTTGTTGGGGGGTTTAATTCTATAAAGATCTCAAAGACATTGCTATGTGTATCCCTTGAGGTGGAACCAGGCCCCTGGCTCAAGGCTGCACTATTGTCCCTTGGCTGACCCTCCCTTGTCTCTATGTCCACTTCCTTCCCTGATTAGCAACTGTCCAAAAGGCTTCCATGCCCAGGAGCCCCATAGGGTCCTGCTCTGTTTCATTATTCCGGTATTCCTTCATTGATAGGTCCTTTTCCAATGATGCTTAATTTTTAAAATGATTTGCTCCATCTATTCATTTAATCTTTCATTCATAAGCACTTTTTAGGTCCCTATGATGTATATCAAACAGCATAACAGATACTGTGAATACAAAAGCCCAAGATAGTGTTGCCACCATCTAGGAGCACAGTCTTGTTGGGGATACAGATGTACAGACAGATAATCATAGTACAGTGTGTGATGGGTACTGTGGAGGGGGAATGTGCCAGGTATAGTGCAGCTTCAGGGAGGGAGTGATCAAGGAAGCCTGACGGCGGCAAGGCCGCGGACAGAAGGTTTCTAAGAGAAGATTCTTGAATCAGTCACTGATAGTGAGGACAAGTTGGCTACTCCCTCTGAGCCCCAACCTCTTATCTGTGAACTGGTGGTAAGACAGTGTCTGGTTGTTAATGTATATAAAGTGCTTCGGTCTGTGCCTAGCAGGTGGTAAACACTCAAAAAATGGTGACTGTTATTACTTACCATTTCATTCAGGAAAAAGCCTTTTCATTTTATGTTGACTCTACACAGGACAGGAAGCTAAAACAAATACGCTCATATTCTTTAGATGTTGGTTCCAGAGATGTGCTTAAAAGGGCACACATTTGAGCCCAAGTTCTAGATAATGCTAGGGAGAATAATCTTGAAATTTTTTTACAAAAGCTTGAAAGAAACATGTTACTGATATCTTCCTACCACCACCCTTTCTCTTCCTTCTGTTGTTCACGGCAGGCAATAATGAAGTGTAAGTTTTCTAACTGCCTGTCCAGAAACTGCTGTTCTGCCCAGAGGGGTTTCTGATGTATCTGCGAGGGTTAATCTCAATGTAATTTTCCCCCTAACCTTTGGCATCTGGTTAGCCCTTGCTAAATTCTGTTCATCCACCATGGACAATGACGTGTTTAATTGCAACATGAAAAGACTTAGGAGTCATGGAGAATCCTAACTTAGGTTTAGGTTTCCTTAAAGATGGCTTCATCCTTGGGAGTGATGTTGGTCCACAGGCTGAATGCTTTCTGCGGGCAGTTCTCTTCTGAAGGTCCCGAAGCTACCCTAGACCTTTACGAAATGAAGCTTCTTGTCAATCATATTGACATATTTATCATCTCATTTCTTTCCTTTTTTCTCAAATTGCCTCAATAAAGCAGATGTACTGATGGAGAAGGTGATGGCACCCCACTCCAGTACCCTTGCCTGGAAAATCCCATGGATAGAGGAGCCTGGTGGGCTGCTGTCCATGGGGTAGCAAAGAGTCGGACACGACTGAGCGACTTCACTTTCACTTTTCACTTTCATGCATTGGAGAAGGAAATGGCAACCCACTCCAGTGTTCTTGCCTGGAGAATCCTAGGGACGGGGGAGCCTGGTGGGCTGCCATCTATGGGGTCACAGAGAGTCGGACATGACTGTAGCGACTTAGCAGCAGCAGCAGCTAGGCACTGAAGATGTCTGTATATGCTGTAGAAAAAATTGCAGGGAATTTTACTGATTTCATGTTGCTTAGTAGCCAAGGAGGGATAAAATGACAAACTCAAGTAAGAATCTTGAGAAAAATGAAGAGTGGGATTGCCTTGTGCTGCCTGTTCTGGGAATAGGGATTCAGATAAGTCAGTGGCCCAAAGCGAACTTAGCCCAGTGTTTTATCTTACTTCCTACCTGATAACAGTTCACATCTCCAAAGTCCAGTCTAGAGAGCATGGCTCATTTGGAATTTAGAAAATCCACAGGGTAAGTTGGCATGCCAACTATATCACAGTTCTCCTCCTGAGAGAGGAAATGCTGGGCTGCCAATAGCAGTCATGTTTAGCATTAGTGGGGCCAAAAGATAGAGCACTTGAGGAAAAACCCAAACTCTGTGACTGAATTGTACATTGATAGAGAGGTCTGTTTAACCCTCTCTCAGGCCCCTAATTGAATTGCTCTTCTTTTTTATTTCCTAGACTTATCTGATGATGTCTTTGACCTGAAATATGAAAAATTGGATATGCATACATGAACATGGTTAAGAAATATGTTTGTCTTATAAAGCAACTACATTTTTAATCAATACATATTTTACTGATGATATTACCCTGGTATTTTAAATTTTAATATTATTGTTATTTAGTTGCTAAGTGATATCCGACTCTTTTGCAACCTTATGGACTGTAGCCCGCCAGTCTCCTCTTTTCATGGGATTTTTCAAGGCAAAAATACTGGAGTGGGTTGCCATTTCCTTCTCCAAATATCATTTATTGCTATTTTTACTTGTATAATTTTCAATATTGTTAACCAAACTAAATCCGCAGCAGAGACAATAAAGGTTGATTTGCAAAGGAATTAGGTATTTTGGCAATTAGTGTGCAATTTGTCAGCTTCTGGAATAGCAGAAAAATACCTGTCTTATTTTATTGTATGCCATATCACATTGTTTGTTTACACATTGCCATACCACAAGGTAATAGTGAACTTATAAAATGTATGATACTTTCAGGTGTGAAGCTTAATGAAATTTTATTTTGACTTTGATTACTGTCATGACATGAAATTCTTTCAATTTGCAATGAATAATCATTGTTTTTGCTTATTCAAAGATGTTTGTGTGCTCCTAATATGCTGAAATTAAGCTATAGAAGTGACTAAAGGGAATGGAAATAGAGATAATTGAAAATTGTTTACAAATTGGGAAAGAGATATATCTTTTATTGAGTTAAAATATTTGAACTTCATGATTTGAGATTTATTTAGAATTTAGCTCATTTTTTGCACATTGGAAAAGTATCTTAAGTTCATTGCCTTGGAGTAACAGAAAGACTATTTTAAACCCCTCCATTTAGCAGGAGCAAGATGGTATGGGTATAAAAACTCACTTGTGTGTAAGATAGGTACATTTGAGGAGGCAAAATATGCATTGTTATTAAAAACTCAAATTTCAGCTCTGAAATTGCATAGGCTTCAGTTCAGGTTCAGCACTACCACTTATTAACTGTGAAATTGGAAAGTTATTTGATTTCTTTACACTTCAGTTTCCTCTTCTATAAAAATGAAAATAAAAACTTCTCATACGGTTGTTATAAGAATAACTAAGATGCTTAAATTACTTAATAATAATAATCATTGAAATTAATGACGGCTTTTACTGATAGCAAAATCTCATGAATCAATTCAAAGATTACTTAAATGTTCTAAAGAAAGGTCACGTCTTTATTTTTTTTTAATAAAGGAGCATTGTTTAAAACTTTATTTTGCATTGGGGTATAGACGATTAACAAACAATGTTGTAATAGTTTCAGGTGAACAGCAAAGGGACTCAGCCATATTTGTATACATATCCATTCTCTTCCAAATTCTCCTCCCAGCCAGAGTGCCACATAACATTGAGTGGACTTCCCTGTGCTATACAGTAGGTACTTGTTGGTTATCTATTTTAAATATAGCAGTGTGTACATGCCCATCCCAAACTCCCTAACTATCAATAAAGGCACATTTTGCTCTGCATATAATATCTATGGCATTCGCTAAAGCCAGGAGCATAATCAAAAGAGTCTACACACAATCCATATTTATCATTTCATAACACAAGATAAACTTTTATGGACTTTTTTGTATTTTTATTTATGAGAATAAGAATTAAGGTGTGAGTATTTAGGGAAGTTAATTCTATTTCTCTGGTTTTCCCTTTTCCTTTTAATTTTGGTGTTTAGCAAAAATCATATAGAGCCAGGTTGAGTTGGGTAACTTGTAAAATTGTCACAACCACAGAAATCATAAAATATTGTATCTATTTGCAGAAATTGTGTAGTATAAGTTCAATTGACCTGAGAGAGTAAATGTGGCAGCAGTAAATTAAACACGTGGTAGCTAAAACAAAATATTTTTTGCTTTTGAAACAAAAACTATCTGTGTTCATGAAAAATATTGCTCTGTAGTTTTCATTTCTTATAACATCTTTGGTATTATGTTAATTCTGGCTTCATAGAACAAATTGGGAAGTATTTCTTCTTTTCAATTTTCTGCAAGAGTTTGTATGAATTGATATTATTTCTTTCTTACATGTTTGGAAGTCTTCACCAGTGAAGCCGTCTGGGGTTGGAGCTTTCTTTGCAAGAAGATTTTGAAAAATAGGTTGAATTTTTTTAGTTGATATGTGGCTATCCAGGTTATCTATTTCTTTAAATGAATTTTGGTAGGTATTACCTTCAATAAATTTTTTCGTTTCATTTAAGTTGTCAAAATTATTTTTATAAAGTTCTTGATAACATATTAACTCCTCTAAAAAATCAGAATCTGTAATGATATTCTATCTCTTACTCCTGAGATTGGTAATTGATATCTTCTCTCTCTTTTGTTGTTGATGTTGCTGGTATTGTTGGTGTTCTCCTTCTTCAGTCTGTGTAGAGATTTATCAATTTCATCATTCTCAAGAGCCAATTTTTTATTTCATTGATTTTCTTTGTTTTCTATTTCATTGATTTCACTTCTGATCTTTATTATTTCCTTTCTTCTGCTTACTTTGGGTATATTTTTCACTTAACATATCTAGTTTCTTAAGGTTAAAGTTAGGTCATCAATCTGAGATCTTCTTTTATGATGCACAAGATTAATGCTGTACATTTCCCCCAACTAATACTTTAGTACAACTCCACAAATGTTGATATGCTCTGTTTAATTTTCCTTTAGTTCAAAAATATTTTATAGTTCATTTTTCAGTTTATTCTTTAATGCATGGATTGTAGAAAAGTGGTTAAAAGGATAAGAGGATGTGATCTAGAGGATTAATTTGAGATACTGTCTCTGAAATGGGTAAAAAGGAGGTAAGGGGAGATGCTGATAAGATGGTTGTGTGAGTGGAGAGAGGAGAGGAATTGGAAGGTGAGGTAATTGCTACCTGATCACTTTGTGTCTTTGGTGAAGACAGAGGTAAGGGCGTCTCCTGGGAGTAAGAGCACAGGTGACTGAGTGTGGTAAAGAGTTGAAGCAATCTTTGTGGGAAATGACAATGAGAGAGAACTACATAGAAAAATATTGAGGCACAGCTAAGGAAGAAGACATGGAGTTACAGAAGGATGTTGTACAGTATTTTTTTCTTCTTTGCCTGCATGCCCGAGTACAGGTTCAAGCTCAGGATCTTAGAGGAAGCACAATGGAATGGGAAAATCAAAGTTACTGATAAGAGAATATTTGAAGAGCTTGATTAGGCTAGAAAAGGAAGGAAATGACGGCAGAAGGGAACTGATTGATAAGGGAAAATGGGTTCCTGGGGAAATGGATCAAAAGACTAGTATTCTTTTTTTTATGAAGTTGAAAAACAAGTTTAAAAGAATTGACAGAACAGGAAGTTTAAGTAGGTTGTGTGGTCAGGTTGTGGGATATTGGTGATTAAGTTTTCATCAGTGAAGCAATTCTGTGGGACAAGTTTCTGGGTGTGGTTATATATGCAGGTGACAGGATTAGAGTAGAATCGAAGGTTATGAGATTGAGAAAGCCTAGGAATGGGGGGGAAAGGCATTTTATGGGGCTTGCACATAGATTATGAAACCAGGCCAGTGACTGTAAGGCTAGGGTGGAGAGGAGAGTGTGAATCAGCAGCTGTTCATGTTTGGGGACGAATGTGAGGGGCTTGGTTGACGATCATGAAGAAAAAGGCATTGAGGACTGTATACCTAGAAGACATGAGCCTGCAGAGCGTGCTGGCCCTCCTCCAGGCCTCGTGTCAAGTGAGGATGGCGAGACTAAAAGCCACCCCTAGTGAGGGCTGCAGAAGGGAGGAGTATCTGGGGGAGGACCAGGCTTGAGTTCAGCAAAGAAGTGGTGAAAGATTCTCTTTTGGAGGATAAAAATGCACTGGACTTTGATGATCAGGAAATAAGGTTCTAGAGAGAAAGCGGGAAGATTTGGGAGTGAATAGGAGATGTGAGCATTTGGTTCTCCCTGATCTGAAAATTAGTCTAGTGTTAAGGGTTAAAGGCAAGATAGTTGACTGGAGGGACATATCTTTGAAACAGTGATTGAAAGTGTTGTAGGAGTAAGGCATGGTATTGACCTCAAATTTCTAAAGGGAATTGTTTTGTGAGGTTGCTTTCATGTTGAAACTAATGTTCCAGATGGTACTGAAGCCAATCTGTGAACCTGCCTGCTTAACACCTCTTTTAACTCAGGGGAGTGTAACAGCATTCCATTTCAAGTATCAGTATACTATTAAGTGTTCTTCCTTCCCGATGATTAAGCTGTCTTTAGAGATTGTCTTGTGTGTTGTAGTTTCCAAAAAAGCAAGGACAGTCCACTTGGTCTGTGATAAATCCTGTATAGAAAGCATTGGTTCAGGGATATGTGGGCAGCCACAGAACTCCAGCTGAACACCTGTTCAGCCGAATTCAACTGAATTCCCTGTGGAATCCCTGTGTTGCATGATTGTGCATCTTTCCATCCGTTTAACCAGCTCTCTATCGAGCTATCTGCCAAAGTAACCCTTGGACCCATCCAAGGTCACAATATTGAGTGTATGAGAAGCAGTTTTACACCTTCCTTCCCTCAAGTATATCATTAGAAACATTTTCTTCATTGATGAGACTTCTCTGAATTGAGTTCTCTGTTTTCCAGAGGAGTGAAGATTTCAAATTACACATTTAAAAATATATGTATTTATTTATGTGGTTGCATCGAGTTTTAGTTGCATCATGCGGGACGTTTCCTTGCAGCACTTAGCCGCGGCACGTGGGCTCAGGACTGTAGTGTGCACACTCAGTTGTTCAGTGGCGCGTGGCATCTTTAGTTCTCCAACCAGGGACTGAACCCACATCCCCTACTTTGCAGGGTGGATCTTAACCACCGGACCACCAGGGAAGCCCCTCAACTTATGCATTTTTGATTCCTTCTATTCTGATGCATGTGAAAATAAAAAGATGCATGGTCATCCCAGGTTTTTGCTTACCTAGCAAGAGGAACTTGGGTCGATTGCTTTGCCTGCCTATGCCTTCAGTGGGACACAGTTAATAACACAGGACTCACCTGGGTTGTTGTGACCTCTATAGTTGATTTGCATGAAGGTCTTGGTCCAGGGCCTGACATATAGCAGGAATTTAATAAATGGTGGCTGTTACCTTAATTCAGAACAACATACCAGAATCATTCAGAGGGTTAACACAAGTAAGCTCACTGCATCTTCACAACAGTTCTGTGAAATGACTATTAATGATGACACTTGACAGATGAGGAAATGAAATTCAGTGTGATGTCCAAGGTCAAAACCTAATAAATTGTGGCATTCAAATGTGGTTTCAGATCTCTTTGACTCTAAACCCAATGTTCTTCCCAATACACTTAGATCATCCTGGGAAATTACTTAGAATTTAAAGAAGAAAGTTTCAAAAAGTTCTAATTGTTGCCATGACTAATTGTAATCCCTACTATCAGGTATTCCTCTTGGATCAGTATCAAACCCCTTATGTAAGAACTGTAAGTAGTGTAATGTGTTAGCTGCTCAGTCGTGTCTGACTTTGTGACCCCGTGGTCTGTCCATGGAATTCTCTTGGCAAGAATACTGAAGTGGGTTGCCATTCCCTTCTCCAGGGGATCTTCCTGACCCAGGGATCAAGCCCAGGTCTTCTGCACTGCAGGCAGATTCTTTACTTATAAGCTTACTTACAAACTGAGTAAGCATCTTACTCAGTTTTCACAGGCACAGAGAGAGAGATGTATATGAAAGCTGATTTCCTAGGCAAGGAGAATTGTACCCAGAGCAGTTGTATGATTTCTTACAGAGAGCTCAGCAATTAGGCTCAAATTAGATCATCTAAGCTGAGCTGAGGGAAACCGTAGTTGATTTGAAATATCAAGGAAGGAGTAGGAACACTAAAAGTGAGAAATATCATACAGTCACATTTTTCCTGATCGAAGCACATCAGAATTCATTTAGTTAGCAGTGAACAGAGGCTACCCACTGGGTTCCTTAATTATAACACCAGGGCACTCTATAAAAACATGAAAGGAATGCCATTTCTGACAATTCATAAATCAGGCGATTTCACTTTGCCTCTGGGGTGGACATTTTATTGCAGACCAGGTAGGGATTTGCTGGGCATGCAAACTCCCTCCATTCACTGAATTATCATACGTGACAAACTCCATAATGCCTGTGGGTGATTATTAATAAACTATAGCTCTTCAGAGGTAACAGTCTTCCCATCCCAAACCTGAAGTATTGCTGTTTCTCATTTCACCTTGTAGAACCATGGCCCTGAATTGAAGTTTTAGAGAAAATCTTGGAGATCATGGAGTTCCCTTTACAGTATAAATGAATAAGCTAGAGCCTCGGGTTTAATCACTTTTCTGACCCTACATGGCCAGATAATAGAAGGATTAAAACTGGAGGCCTTATCTTGATGAGGCAAACCAATGTTATGCAATGCGGCAGATTTTGGAGAGAGAGAAATGTTTTTGTTTTTTTGATGTGGAGAGAAGAAATTTCTTAACTTTTTTTTCTTTTAAATTCTTTTTTTTTTTTTTTAATTGAAGGATACTTGCTTTACAGAATTGTGTTGGTTTCTGCCAAACATCAACATGAATCATTGCTTTGTCTGTAAGGGCTTCCCAGGTGGCATAAGTGGTAAAGAATTTTCCTGCAATGCAGGAGACTCCAGTTGGATCCCTCTGGGTCAAGAAGACCCCTTGGAAAAGGGAATGGCAACCCACTTCAGTATTCTTGCCTGGGAAGTCCCATGGAAGAGGAGCCTGGTGGGCCACAGTCCATAGGGTTGCAAAGAGTCAGACACAGTTGAACACACACATGCCTTGTTTGCAAAGTGTCTTAATATCTGCCTGGTGGGATGGTTGGATAATTGAATAAAGTCCTGTGCTTTGCAGAATGTCTGGTATGTGGGGTGTGCTAAATAAATAATGGATTTAACAAATCTGCCTTTGAATTCTACAGTATCATATTTAAAATAAGAGACACTTTTAAAATTAATTAATTTATTTTAATTGGAGGATAATTACTTTACCTTATTGTGGTGGGTTTTGCCATATATCAACATGAATCAGCCATGGGTGCACATGTGTCCCCCCATTCTGAACCCTCCTCCCACCTCCCTCCCCAGCCCTTCCCTCTGGGTTGTCCCAGAGCACTGGCTTTGAGTGCCCTGCTTCACGCAGCAAACTTGCACTGCTCATCTGTTTCACATATGGTAATATGTAAATTCTCTCATATCATCCCAATCTTGCCTTCTCCCACATAGTCCAAAAGTCTGTTCTTTACATTTGTGTCTCTTTTGCTGTCTTGCATATAGGATCGTGGTTACTGTCTTTCTAAATTTCATATATATAGTGTTAATACTATCCCGGGGACGGCAGAGCCTGGTGGGCTGCCGTATATGGGGTCGCACAGAGTCGGACATGACTGAAGCGACTTAGCAGCAGCAGCAATATACTATATTGGTGTTTTTCTTTCTGACTTACTTCACTCTGTATAATAGGCTCCAGTTTCATCCACCTCATTAGAACTGACTCAAATGTGTTCTTTTTAATAGCTGAGTAATATTCCATTGTGTGTATGCACCACAACTTCCTTATCCATTCGTCTGCTGATGGAATCTAGGTGGCTTCCATGTCATAACTATTGTAAAGGTGGTGCAATGTACATTGGGGTACACGTGTCTCTTTCAATTCTGGTTTCCTTGTTGTGTATACCCAGTAGTGGGATTGCTGGGTCATGTGGCAGTTCTACTTCCAGTTTTTTAAGGAATCTCCACACTGTTCTCCATAGTGGCTACACCAGTTTGCATTCCCATCAGCAGTGTAAGAGGGTTCCCTTTTCTCCACACCCTCTCCAGCATTTCTTGTTTGTAGACTTTTTGACGGTGGCCTCTCTTACCAATGTGAAGTGACACCTCATTGTGGTTTTTATTTGCATTTCTCTAGTAATGAGTGATGCTGAGCATCTTTTCATGGGTTTGTTAGCGACCTGTATGTCTTCTTTGGAGAAACGTCTCTTTAGTTCTTTGGCCCACTTTTTGATTGTCCCTGAGTGGGCTAGTGCTCAGGGCAGGGGTAGGTGCCTACTTGGGGAGGAGAGAAAAACAGGATCTACTAATTGGTGTTAGCAAAACAATTAAAAAATTTTTTTGCTTTATGTAGGAAAGAGGTATGAATCTCATGCTGTATTTTGTATCTTACTTGTGTTTGAAAACATTTTCATTTTTGGAGATACATCAAAATAAATTTTTATTGGAGTATAGTTGCTTTACAATGTGTGTTAGTTTCTGCTGTATAGCAAAGTGAATCAGTTATACATATACATATATCCACTCTTTTCTAGATTTCCTTCCCATTTAGGCCACTTCAGATCATTGAGTAGGGTTGACATTTCCTACTTCAGGTAATCAAACCCCAATCCAGGGATTGAACCCATGTCTCTTGTGCCTCCTGCATTAGCAGGCAGATTCTTTACTGCTATGTTACCTGGGAAGCCCCATCTGTTTTATACACAGTATCAAGTGTGTGTATATGTCAATACCAATTTCCCAATTCATCCCACTCCGTCTCCCATCCCCTCATTTTTAAACAAATGCTATTATTTATTTTGATGTATCTCCAAATAACAAAATATTTTCAAACACAACTAAGATATAAAATACAACATAAAATGAGATTCATACCTATTTCCTACACAGAGCAAAAAATTTTTTTGAAATTGTTTTGCTAAAACCAATTAGTAGATGCTGTTTTTCTCTCTTCCCCAAATAGGCATCTACCCCTGCCCTGAGGACTAGTCCACTTAGGGCTAGAGGAGGTGGAACTGGTGACCACCACACCACTTGGCTACCAGGGATCGATCTCACATTTTATAAATCAGAAAATTGTTCTCCATATCTGTGATTCTATTTCTGCTTTGCGGATAAGTTCATCTGTACCATTTGTCTAGATTCCACGTGTAGAGATATTATACAATATCTGCTTTTCTCTTTCTGACTTACTTCACTCTGTGTGACAATCTCTAGGTCCATTCATATCTGTGCAAATGGCACTATTTCATTCCTTTTTATGGCTGAGTAATATTACATTGTATGTGTGTGTGTATGCACCACATCGTCTCTATCCATTCTTCTGTAGATGGGTATTTAGGTTGCTTTCATGTCCTGGCTATTGTAAATAGTGATGCCATGAACACTGGGGTCCATGCATCCTTTTGAATTATGGTTTTCTCTGGATATATGCCCAGGAGGGAATTGCTGGGTCATATCATAGCTCTATTTTTAGTTTTTTTTAAGGAACCGCCACAGTAGTTCCCATAGTGGCTGTACCATGTTACAGTCCCACCAACAGTATAGGAGGGTTCCCTTTTCTCCGCACCCTCTCCAGCATTTATTGTTGTAGATTTTTTTGATGCTGGCCATTCTGACCGCTGTGAGGTGATACCTCATTGTAGTTTTGATTTGCATTTCTCTAATAATGAGTGAGTGATGTTGAGCATCCTTTCATATTGGCTGTCAGTGTGTCTTCTTCAGAGAAATGTCCATTTAGATATTTCCCCTATAAAATACAAGAGACATGTGCTCCTCTTTCTTGGTATTTCCAGCTGAGCTTATTGTCCTTACTCACAAACTCAACCCAAACTAGTTTTGGAATCCACCCAGATTATGGTCATAGCACTTGCAGCTCTTTGTGGGGTAGATTTAGGGAGCCCTGAGACAGCCTTACTCTCATCTGCACATCTGCCTCAGCCTGCTTCCTTCTTTCAGTCTGAGCCTTATTTGTGCCTGCTGTCCTGTTGGTCTGCTATGCTTGAGAGACTGGTACACCCAGCTCTGTGCCTCATTCTCCTCTGGGCATTCCTGTTTCCCCTGGTTTTCCTGTTCATCTCTCACCTCAGCGTCTTTGGCTCAGCCAGAACCTGGTTGTATGGTAATCAGTGTTTCTCTGCAGTCTCAGCAAGGTCTAGCTAATTAACTGTAGCCAATCCTAGTAGTCCCAAATGGACCCTTAGGTGCTTACAAGTTTTTCTGCAGCTCTTCCAGGCCCAGGTAGAACTAGGTATCTAGAAACATCGAGTGCTAGAGGGCTGTGGAATTTCATGATCACGACTGGGCCATGGACTGCCACCAGGAGTTACCCTGTTCTGTGCAGGAATGGCGGGGAGGGGGGGGGAACCAGGCACCTTTCTTCCTGGGTCACCTGGGCATCTGACTTTTCTCTCTTATGACTCAGGGGTTGATGTCCAGTGGGAATCTATTTAAACGACCTCAGCAAATCTGGCTGGGGTCTGTTGCCATTCCTGTCTTCCCCAGTCCTAGATGGGGAGTAGGGGTTGGCATGGGTCCTTGTCCCTTCTAACAGAGAATTCATACCACCCCTTTTTGATCGACATTCACTGTACCTTTATGGGACAGTTGTGGGGCTGCACCTTGCTTGGTTTCTCAAATGAGATCACCTCTTGCTTTTTTTCTGGCTGTGCCACAGGGCATGGAGGATCTTATTAATAGTTCCCTGACCAGGGCTGGAACCAGCGCCCCCCTCAGCTGAAGCACAGAGTCTTAACCACTGGATTGCTAGGGAAGTCCCGAGATCTCCTCTTAATCTCACATATGGTTTAAACTTAGAGGCGTGAACTGATTCTGTGCCCTTGCTATTCACTCTTTTGAACTTGATCTTAGGCAGTCAGCTGTTGAGATTTAAAAAAAGTTATTTTCATACTGTCAGCCTGGAGATTTGACAAGCTTTCTACAAGATACCAAACATCCACTACATAAAGCTTTCACGATTTTGGCTCAATACATATACAAGGTTGTAAATGCTATGAACCATTACAAAACTACACTACTTTGTTTATATTAAAAAAATAAAAATCCTTACAGGTTAGCTTTTTTCCTTCATTCAAAATGGTAATAGTTTTAATGAGTCCTATAGTCGGGGGTGGGGGGTGGTTATTGGCAATTGAAAATATCTAGTTTGTTGAATAAATGAAAGTTAATAAGAAATGTGTGTTGCTTTTCAACCACTAATGTTAATCTCCAGGCATATTTGAGTAGTAGCAACATAGTACTGCTTATTCTTAGCTTTCACTGATTCTAACTCTCAGGTCGAATCACTTGAATCCTGGAGATTAGGGTTGCTTATCATTGCTGGAGACTCTTGTCTTTCCTTACTCTACTCTCTCTTGCCAGGATTATGGGGAACACTGGCACTGCTTTGCTGAAATTCCAGTGAGGCAATATCTTATAAAAATAATCATGCCAGGTATAAGACTGATTAGTAAAAGGGCAGTGTTACAGGCTTTTAAAAACCACTGCAATCCATAGATCTCCCTTATTGCTGGTCTCTCCCCTTCTTTTATTATTATTATTATTATTTTTTTTTTTTTTTTTCCAGTTGGAGGGAGTATTGAGACTGGGATTTCAAAATCATCATTGGCCTGGGATAGCCAGTAAGGCAGTAAGATCCAACCGTTCTACATGGTGGCCAAAACAAGGGTAAAAGACAGCCATATCTTTTTCTGGTTTTGATTGGTTTGCAATCACTCCAGATTCATAAGCACATTGTTTAGCTTGCTTTTTCAAAGTCTCATTAATCTTTGCTATTGGTTCATCTCCTGCTTCCAAACACGCCCTCACCCCACGCTCTACCCCATGCTTAGCAACTCTAAAGCATATTCTTTTCTCAATTCAAGAGAATCAGAATGGAAGATTCCCGAGTTGGTGCTTGTTCAGGAGCTTTTCAAAATGAATCATTAGAGTGTGGGGATTTGTTATGGATGACTGGTCAAGTAATTATCTGAAGTTATCTAGTGTCAGAACTCAGGTCTTTACATAGAATTCAAGCCTAGGCCCTGACACAAAAGCCTGTCATTTCGGAGTGATCAAAATGATGTCGCCTTGTTCTCTCTTCTTAATCCTTTTGGAATGTCTCTCTCCCCAGCTAACCTTCCGTGTTATTCCAAAGGTGACTGGGGGTAAGATTGAAGTCCATGAGCTGAGGACTGAATACAGAGCTCCATTTCCACCCAGGGTCTGAGTACCCATCTTTAACCTCTTTTCTCTCAAATGGCAAGGACATTGATCTGGTTAGCCTTGAGGTTAAATGATTTGTCCATGTGGCCACATGAGTCACTTCCAGACCCTGTACTGTAAGTTGTCTCCAACACAAGTCTCTAAAGAATTAAGCATCTAATTTTTGGGGGGGAAATATGGGTTTAGTTTTAGGATGTTTTCTTTTTTTTCATTTTTAGCACATGCTCCAGTTGAGTCCTTGGTGAGTTCAAGCTATTACCCCCTGTTTGGCTGGCCTTGTGTTCAATAACTTTCATGTCTGAATGGCCCCAAATAGAAACATCAGCGCTGGAACTGTTTCCTAGTTTGAAAAGTTTAGCTTGTCAGATTAGATTTACACTGGCTGAATTAAAGTTTATGGGAAGTAATCCAAGACAACCAAATGAGGGCATTTCTCCCAAACATTATGATGATTAGAGGAGAGAAAGAAATGAAGAATTTATCTGGAAGTGAGTTGAGCTGAGGGAGAGAAAGAAAGCATCAGAAAGAAAAGGGCCTGAGGAACTAGCAAGAGTTGGTTTCCCCTGTGATTTGAGTGTCCACGCTTTATTCGTGGATGGTTGTCCTTTTTCAGATATGCCACCTGCAAGATGAGAACAAAAGGGCCAAGGAAAACATCTTCCTGTTTTCATCTCCCAATCATGCAAAGGGTCCCAGATACCCTCCTTTGAAGAAGAATCCCTAATACTTCTCTCACTTTTTTCAGGTAATTGTGCTAAACACTTTACATTTCTCATTTAATCCTATCTGCATCCCTTTGAGGACAGTGGATCAATATCCCCGTTTGGAAGATATGGGGCTAAGGCTTATAGAAGTTAAATCGCGCAAGGTCCCACGTCCAAGGAAAAGTGAGGCTTTGAACTCATTCCTGCCTGATTCCAGCCTCTATGCTCGTAAGCGTGGTCAGTGCTGTCTGCATTCTTGGCAGGGGATGTCAGTCCTCTGCTCCTTTCATGACCAGTCCAGTGACGGTAAAGTGACAAGTTAGCCCTGGGTCAGCAAGGACCATAAAGTGACAAAATAACTCTGGGTCAGCGAGGAGACAGAGACATCCTCCTAAAATACATCATTCACCAGGCCAGTCCTTTCACTAGGGTGTAGTAAACTTACATTTTCCTTCAAATATTTTTTGTATGGGGTTAAAGAAATGTTATCAACATAGATAGAATTATAGAAGAGAACATTTTAGTAGTTTAGTATCAGTCTGTTAATCAGCAAGTATCTCTTAATGTCATGCTCTGTTCTAAAAGTTGTAAAAGATGCACAGGATTGAAATGGTGTTTTGATGCCACATCTGGGTCTTTGACCAAGAACTTATAAACTCCAGATGACATCAGACTATTAAGGGTCCAGAAGCACAAGTTTCAGTGCTGTGCTTTGATTCCAAGTGTTAAGGATGCTCAGGGAAGGGGATGGTTTGTGTGGATCTTTAATGTGCTGTTGTGAAGAACATAGAACTGCTGTGTCTTAGAGAATTGAAATAATTTATTAATAGAAAGTAGAAGGAAATTAGGCACTGAAGAGAAAAGCTGTTATTATTATTTATTACATACTGATTACAACTGCAGTGGTAAATAAGGTATAAAAGGAGGGGACTGCTAGAAATATCGGTGGGGGGGGGGCTTTTATTGCATATAACAGTGTGTGCCAAATCAGCTCATTATCTGTGGTGTCAGTATCAGGCAGATGGATGGAGTATGTCAAATTCAGTTTTGTGTGTTGTTTGCAAAATGTTTGTGTTTAAATTCTTAGATAGCAATGTCTACTGTGTTAACCCATTGGATTATTGTGAGATGATTTTACTACCAGTCACTTCTCATGCAAAATGTGAGTTTTTTCCCTCACATCAACCAATTCCCCACTCTCAGAATACTAACTGGGTCCCCTACAAATCAATTCATTTCTGACACCAACCACCCAGGGTTAGCCCCTATAGGTTAAGAGCTCGGTCCTACAAGACTAGGAGTAGAGTGGCTCCTACACCTACTTTCAGGTGCTAGTCTCAAGTCTCAGACTTCCTGTACTTCTGTACTTCTGACCAGCTGGCTGTAAATTGACGGTTCCTGTGACGCGCTTCTTGGGTGTGCTATTTGCTGTAATATCTCACAGAATTCAGGGAAATACTTTATTAACAGGATCCTCTGTCCATGGGGATTCTCCAGGCAAGAATACTGGAGTGGGTTGCCATGCCTTCCTCTCCACCCAGGAATTGAAGAGATCCCCAGCAGATCCCCACAGCGGATCTTCCCCACCCAGGAATTGATCCTGTATCTTTTTCACTGGCAGGCAGATTCTTTACCACTAGTGCCACCTGAGAAGGCCCTTACTTACTGCTGCCGGTTTATTATAAAGGAGATAAATGAACAACTGGAGAATGAGGGATAAAGGCTGAGGT
Organism: Giraffa tippelskirchi; assembly: GCF_054371585.1. Taxonomy (NCBI): domain Eukaryota; kingdom Metazoa; phylum Chordata; class Mammalia; order Artiodactyla; family Giraffidae; genus Giraffa; species Giraffa tippelskirchi. Next base: position 108,016,133 of record NC_137278.1, on the reverse strand, counting down.
CTAGAAGAATCTGGAGCACAGGAGCTCTGTCCCTGTGAAGTTGGGGTGCACCACCCATCTGGCACATGAGAGTGTTTGCCAACTCAGAAGCACCCTAAACCCTGCCACTTAGGAGGTTTTATGGTAGCTCCACTGTGTAGACCTGATGATTAAATCCTTGACCATTGGAGACTGAACTCAATCTCTAGCTCCTCTGCCATCCCCAGAGGTCTGGGATGGGACTGAAAGTTCAAGCTTCCAGTCAGGACTTGGTCTTTCTTCTAACCAGTCCCCATCCTGAAGCTATCTAGGAGCCCCTCAGCCACGAGTTATCTCATACCAAAAATACTCTTGACATTCAGGGAATTCCACGTGTTTCAGGAACTCTGTGTCAGGAACATGGGGAAAAGACCAAATACAGATTTCTTATTGTATCACAATATCACAGTTCTCTAGGCATGAAACTAAGTTCTCTTGAACAAAACACAATTATAGACTATGATCATATCAGGGGCAGTGTCAGGCAGGTGTCTGCGTGTTCAGCAGGATCATGTAAGTCTGTGGCAGCTCCCCCACTGGCTGAGGTGGCAAATAAGGGGTCTTAGGAATCTCTTAGTGAAACTCCATTCAGACAGATTAATTCTTTGCTCATGAGTGTGCTCCTTGGAGAAGGAAATGGCAACCCACTCTTGCATTCTTGCCTGGATAATCCCATGGACAGAGGAGTCTTGCGGGCTACAGTCCATGAGGTTGAAAGAGTTGGACATGACTGAGTGACTGAGCATGCATGCACATGCTCCTACTGCGTTTTATGCATCGCTGTTTTGTATCCTCTAAGGGAGCAGTCAAAGAGATAAGGTAAAAGTTTTGATATCTTCTATGACCTAGCCTTAGAAGTCACACAGCATCTTTTCCATGATATTATTTTGGTCGAGGCAGCTAAAGGTCTACATCAGTTCAGTTCAGTCGCTCAGTCGTGTCCGACTCTTTGTGACCCCATGAATCGCAGCACGCCAAGCCTCTCTGTCCATCACCAACTCCCTGAGTCCACCCAAACTCATGTCCATTGAGTCGGTGATGCCATCCAACCATCTCATCCTCTGTCGTCACCTTCTCCTCCTGCCCTCAATCTTTCCCAGCATCAGGGTCTTTTCAAATGAGTCAGCTCTTCGCATCAAGTGGCCACAGTATTGGAGTTTCAGCTTCAACATCAGTCCTTCCAATGAACACCCAGGACTGATCTCCTTTAGGATGGACTGGTTGGATCTCCTTGCAGTCCAAGGGACTCTCAAGAGTCTTCTCCAACACCACAGTTCAAAAGCATCAATTCTTTGGTTCTCAGCCTTCTTTATAGTCTAACTCTCACATCCATACATGACCACTGGAAAAACCATAGCCTTGACTAGACAGACCTTTGTTGGCAAAGCAATGTCTCTGCTTTTTAATATGCTGTCTAGGTTGGTCATAACTTTCCTTCCAAGGAGTAAGTGTCTTTTAATTTCATGGCTGCAGTCACCATCAGCAGTGATTTTGGAGCCCAAAAAAATAAAATCTGACACTGTTTCCACTGTTTCCCCATCTATTTGCCATGAAGTGATGGGACCAGATGCCATGATCTTAGTTTTCTGAATGTTGAGCTTTAAGCCAACCCTTTCACTCTCCTCTTTCACTTTCATAAAGAGGTGTTTTAGTTCTTCACTTTCTGCCATAAGGGTGATATCATCTGCATATCTGAGGTTATTGATATTTCTCCCAACAATCTTGATTCCAGCTTGTGCTTCCTCCAGTCCAGAGTTTCTCATGATATACTCTGCACATAAGTTAAATAAGCAGGGTGACAATATACAGCCTTGACGTACTCCTTTTCCTACTTGGAACCAGTCTGTTGTTCCATGCCCACTTTTAACTTTTGCTTCCTGACCTGCATACAGGTTTTTCAAGAGGCAGGTCAGGTGGTCTGGTATTCCCATCTCTTTCAGAAGGTCTGCATAGGCTCAAGAAAAAGGAAAATGCACCTCTTGATGGAGAATGTTACCATCATGTTTTAAGAAGAGCATATAGGATATATCGGAGAAGGCAATGGCACCCCACTCCAGTACTCTTGCCTGGAAAATCCCATGGATGGAGGAGCCTGGTAGGCCACAGTCCGTGGGGTCGCTAAGAGTCGGACACGACTGAGCGACTTCACTTGCACTTGCTATAGGATATATGGTCATATTTAGGAAACACAATCTTCCCCAATATGGAAAGCATGGAACCACATAAAGTGTTTACAAACATTAACTACTATTAGTATTGCTAAATAAATGTTTCCATAAGAGTGAATCAATATATCTTCCTTTGGCTAGAGCTTCTTATTGTGGTTAAGTCATTATTTACTTGTGAATTTTCACTTTGAGCTTATCTTATTTTTACCTACCTGCTACTTTCATGGATTCCTTGAAATTGAAAAGTTTTTAGATTTTATGTTTATTTTGAAAACATTTCAAACTTAGCAGAAATTTTAATAATACTACAAAGAACTAACTCTCTAAACCCACCTGAATTAACCTGCTTTAATATTTTTGCTTCATTTACCTTTGCTCTCTCTTTTTGTCTACCTTTATTTCTCTACTATTTTAGAGTTAGTTTCAGACATCATACCCCTTTATCCCTTATAGAATGATAGTACCATCATCATTTTCTAGACATTTAACATAGACTGTATTCAAATTTTGACATTTGTCCTAATAATGCTTTTATATCAGTTTATTTTCTCTCTGAACCAGGATCCAATTCAGGACCTCAGACTATATTTTAATCTCCTATATTTGAAACAATTCCTCAGTTTGGTCTTTTATGACATTGCTTTTTTTTTTTCTTTGAGGTGTACAAACCAGATGCTTGGGTAGAAACTGCTTTCTATGCTATTTAGTTGAATTAATGGATTCTTATTTTTTGTTAAATATGTTATAATCTAGTACCACCCTTACGGCAGAAAGCAAAGAAGAACTAAAGAGCCTCTTGATGAAAGTGAAAGAGGAGAGGGAAAAAGTTTAGATGGTACAGTCGTTATTTCAAAATGGGGCTGTTTGTCTGTTGCTGCCTACAAGTTTTCTGAAAAGTGGGTGTCCCACAGTTTCTGTACCCTCTTCCGGCATCCTGACCTCTTACTAGTTCTCAATTCCTCTACTCTCCTGACTCAGTACTCAATAGAGCCTCACTTCACAAAGCCTAGGCATATGGCTCTCATATTATTGCTTTGCAATTGATTGGATGTAAAAATAATATTATATATAGACTATGAGTGGAAGAGCCGACTCATTGGAACAGACCCTGATGCTGGGAAAGATTGAAGGCAAAAGGAGAAGAGGGCAGCAGAGGATGACTACTGGAAAAACCATACTTTGACTAGACGGACTTTTGTTGGCAGAGAAATGTCTCTAGGCTTCCTCTGCTTTTTAATATGCTATCTAGGTTGGTCATAGCTTTTCTTCCAAGGAGCAAGCGTCTTTTAATTTCATGGCTGCAGTTACCATCTGGAGTGATTCTGGAGCCTCAAAAAATAAAGTCTGCCACTGTTTCCACTGTTTCTCCATCTATTTGCCATGAAGTGATGGGACTGGATGTCATGATCTTAGTTTTCTGAATGTTGAGCTTTAAGCCAACTTTTTCACTTTGAGTCCTGGAGTTTGTTCAAGTTCATGTCCATTGAGTCGGTGATGCTGTCTAACCATCTCATCCTCTGCTGCCCTCTTCTCCTTTTGCCTTCAATCTTTCCCAGCGTCAGGGTCTCTTCCAGTGAGTCGGCTCTTCCTTCGACTCATAGTCTATATACAATATTATTTTTACATCCAGTCAATTGCAAAGCAATAATATAAGAGCCATATGCCTAGGCTTCGTGAAGTGAGGCTCTATTGAGTACTGAGTCAGGAGAGTAGAGGAATTGAGAACTAGTAAGAGGTCAGGATGCCGAAAGAGGGTACAGAAACTGTGGGACACCCACTTTTCAGAAAACTTGTAGGAAGCAGCAGACAAACAGCCCCATTTTGAAATAACGACTGTACCATCTGAACTTAACAGGCATAAAGCTCAGCTGACACTCCAAGGCCAATATGGCCTTAGAGACCATTTGTAGATTTTGACTTAAGCTCCATCTCAAAGATCCAACTTGTCGATGTAGGATAAGATTTCCCTGCCTTGCACTGAACTTGGATAATCTTTGTCCATCCTAAATCTTTATATTTCTTACCCTTGCTGATTACTTAGGACAAGAGACTTGGTAGGGGCAAAAGGAACCCTGGCACTGGTACTCACTGATTATACACCTTTAGATGACTAATTGACTTACCGTGTCAACCCAAGTCCCTTCTCCTTTCTGGTCTTCCATTTCCTTATGTGTAGAATGAGAGGCTAAGTCTAAATTATCTCTAACTTCTTTTCTAGCTTTCAAGTTCTCTGAAACCTTCCCTGCCTAAAATCTTTAAAGTGTGAATTAAACTTGCAGATGAAGATAAATTAGCAGAGGAGTCAAGTGCCTTACAGACTTACAGTCTTCAGAGCCCCAGCAAGCTTGCTTATTGGACTGTGCTTTCTTTTTACAGCTGTGAAGAGAGGAATCAGCACACTAGCTATAACTTCATATGACTAATGGTAACCATGGCGACCACTAAATATTCCTTCTAGACCTTGCATCTGCACAGCTCAGTGAAGCAGAGGAAATAAACGTTGCTGCTTTGAAAAATGATAAAAATAATCTGAACCAGTGACAGGCTTGGAAGGAAAGGAGAAATCTCAAATGTGAAGGTCAAGTCATTTCATCTCATTACCTCTCAGGCCTTTGTTTAATCTCAGGAGGCATTTGATGTCAACTGAATGGATAGGTCACAGGCCCAAGGGATTGAGAATGAGACTTCTGAGGCCCTTGACTAATTTTCAAAGAAGCTTCTGGGGTTCTGACAATATTTGCTGAATTGGTGTGATGACCCCTATGTTGAAACACTGAAAATGAACATTAAGGACACTATAAGAGGCCCCCGGGGCTTATGGTAGTTCTTGATGTCAGGGCATCTTAGTGGTTTAAGGACAAAGTAACTAGAAGACTGGCCAAGGTCAAATCACAATCAGAGAGCAAGAATACAGGCAAGACAACTGGACCTCCCAAACCCTACAGATTAGACAAGGAGAATGGATGACAGGTCGACATCATCTTGGTAAAACATGGGACAAGCTCCAGAAAGACTAATGCCGTGATGCATCCCAGGAGAGTCTCCCAGGAAACATAAATGAGTGGATTACTGTAGAGGGGGGTAGGGTTTCTGAGAAACTGGAAAGCCTATGGCCTGTCTCAAGAGGGCAGCCTATTGTTTCCATGGCAGATCCAGAGCTCCCATTTTTCAAGAGAGGCTATAAATCTGGATTTTCAAAAAATAATTAAATCTCTTAATTATTTAATGTGTATGGGCTGCCATTTTGCATCCTCTGAAATTGCAGTCCCAGTTTGAAAATGAAAATAGGAAATGCTAGAGAAATGGGATTCTGTATAATGACCTGTACAATGACCATGAGACCATGAACATTCCAAATCCAATCAGGTTGGCCTGGTTCTGTAACGTCAGGGAGGTCTGTGTGTGACGCTCTTAGAAGAAGCTGGCATTTCAGGAATTCCAGTGTGCTTGGTTTGGAGACAGAATACGTCAACAGATGGAAGATGATCTGAGTGGCAGGTTTAAAAGGGGTCTAGAAGGACACATGTTGCGGTCTGTCTCCAGCACCAGAGGCTGGGCGCCCCTTTCCCAGCTTGTGGCTAGTCAGGCTTTCTGAGGTGATTTCCCACAGTTCCTCACCCCCTGCTATATTCACCTGAATTCCAGTAGACACACTAGCTCCAAGAACTCTGCCTTGAGCCAGCCCTATGCTTTAGGCTACTGTGGTGTCTTCACATAAGTCATAAACACACGATTAAGGTGGGGAGTGAGGGGACAGAGAGAGCAAGTAGACAGTCTGACAGAGGAGAGAAGCCAACATACGTAGAATTGACTACCATTCCATCCACTGCGTTACCCCACTGGACACTGGTCTGGGTGTTGGGTAACAAAACTTAGCCCTTGGGCTTTGGTAGGGAGCAGTGGATTCTTTTGCCCTTTTGAAAAGCATAATTACTTTCCAGATTACAGAATTATTGTAGAAAAATCTGAAAACTGGAAAGAAAAAGCTTCTAATCATATCATGAAATAGAGACGTAGAGATCGTTCACAGATAAGAGAGAGCTATCAATAAAATGTCTTGTGGGAAATTACTTCGGTGCAGTGCTAGCCTCCATGTACCATCCCAGACAAGTTATTATAGAAGTCATGAAACAGAAGGGCTCACAGATTCACTTAATATGCTGGAATCATGTAGCTCATCAAATCAGTTTAAAACACAGAGTGAGAAGCAATCAGAGGAAACAATGCACTCAGGGCAGGTGCATGTGGGCAGAAGGACCACAGACCCTGCAGCCTGTGCTTCAGTCTTCCTGTGTCCTGACGGTCTGCCACACTCACCTTCCTTCCTGGCCCTGTGGATATGAGGGCCAGAGTTTCATGGAAGCAAGGGGGTTCAGAGGGCTCCCCTGGGGGCTCAGACAGTAAAGAATCTGCCTGCAATGCAGGAGACCCAAGTTCAATCCCTGGGTCAGGAAGATCCCCTGGAGAAGGGAATGGCTACCCACTGCAGTATTCATGCCTGGAGAATTCCATGGACAGAGAAGCCTGGTGGGCTACAGTCCATGGGGTTGCAAAGAGTCAGACATGACTGAGTGACTAACACACACACACACACACACACACACACACACACACGTACGTTCAGGCAGATAGAAGATGCTTAGAACCAGCACAGATTTCCTCTACGGGAAAGAAGCAGTGGCAGGTATACTGAGCGCAGCTGCAGCTGCCTGCTAACCTGATGAGCACTTTGTGTATTTGTGCATTTTCTAGGCAGAGGATAGGTGGGCCAAAATGGGGTGACAATGGTCATTACCAGTGTGTGGATAATTTAGAGATGACATAGCCATCAATCTGGAAATGACATTTGTACCTTATTACAATAATACTTAAGGTTTACTTGTGTAGTGTTTGAGCCATTGACACTGGTGGTGGTTGGTGGTGGTGTTGGTGGGCATCCTGCCCAAATTTTGGAGATTCTTAACTCTTTACCAAATAGGGAATGACAGACGAAAGTATATTCACTGCTGCCTTTGTGTGAAGAGAATGTGGTGCTTCCTCATAAAATCCAGAATGGACTCATATAAAAAGTAAGCAGGGTCAGAATGGGTCTAATATGAGTTTCCCTTTAAGAGCTAAAACGTGTTTATTGCTCAGTTGTATCTGACTCTTTATGACCCCATGGGCTGTAGCCCACCAGGCTCCTCTGTCTATGAAATTCTCCAGGCAAGAATACTGGAGTGGGTAACCATTCCCTTCTCCAGGGGATCTTCCCAACTCAGGTTCCCAGGGATTGAACCTGGGTCTTCTGCATTGCAGGCAGATTCTTTACTGTCTGAGCCACCAGGGCCTAAGCCAACACTGTTTTCATGCAGGCATTTAGGTCTGTGAAGACCTCAGACCTGTAGACAAGAGAGTAAGTGTATGCAGTAAGATGAGTGGAGGACAGAAGTCCAAAGAGAAGACCAACTTTGGACAGAAGTCCAAAGAGAAGTCCAAAGTTGGAAGACCAACTTCTAAAGGGCAGATGGAAAAAGAGGCGCATGTGAAGGTGACGGGACAAGGACAGTCAGAGCTTGAAGGACCAGGAGACGATGCTGTCACAGGAGCGAGGGTGCTCCCTAAGTCCTGCTGAAGTTAAAGGGGCTGGCCATGAGCTACAGATGAGAATGTCTTCGGGAGGGAGGGAGGGAGAAGGTAGACAGCCAACATGAAGGTAACATTTGTCGTGCAGGATAGAAGGTGAGGGAGAGATACTGCGTAATCCTGAGTGCTTTGTCCTGCATGGGGCGAAGAGGGCTGATGGTGTCAGGAAGTCAAAGTGCCCTTTTGAGTTCTCATCTTTGAAATCACTCCACAGTGGGGTTTGTAGCATTCCACCCCTCTACCTGCCCCTTTCTTTCATTCCACACTTCTAAGGGGTTTGCCTATGTGCACATTCTTTTTCAGATATCTAATTCTGACTCATAAAATTGCTGGTTTCAACTCTTTTGCCAGATGGCTGAGGCAAGAGCAATTGACTGCTAGTGCTAAATGCCTGTGTCAGAGCCCAAAGCAGCCGATTCCAATTAACATAAAAAGCAGAACAGAGCTCCTAACGTGCAAGCGTAAGATGATGGGATGATGAAACCTCCTCCTGGCTGAGAAAGGAAAACACACAGCATCCTCTGTCCTCTCAGATGCTGGTCCACGCTGCTGGGTTGAGAGGGGGATGTATTCACGAACTAGAGGGGACTGCAGAGCGGTACTCTCAGAACGACCCCCTTGGTTCCTTTCTGTTTGGCAGGATGAGGGGTGGTCCTCAAAGTCGCATGTCAGAAATCTTTGCTTTATTTGTTTGGGTGGATGGAGTACAACATTGTTTTCAGCACAACTTGCTGTTTTCTCAAATGAGACATGTCATAGAAGAGAGTGGTACTAATCTTTCAGTGGATGATATAGATGAAGAGCTCTTGATTTTTCACATTTTTTTAAAAGTATATCTTTTTGTGGGTAAGATATTTAGAGATGCCAAAATAAAAATGAAATATGAAGGGCTAAGTGGAGATATTTTGTTACTACCCCATTTCCATCTACTCTATTTTTTTCTGCCCTTAAGAAATAGTCATTTCAATTATTCTCTTGCTTATTCTTCCAGTATTTCTTTATGCATATGCAAGCATATATGAATTTATGTATGTATACTTATATATGTATATATATATATTTATTTCCTTTTTCCCATAAAAGACAGCATATTATATATATGTTTTATTTTTTGTTACCAAATAATATATTTGGACTCATTAGAGAAAGACCCTGATGCTGGAAAAGACTGAAGGCAAAAGGAGAAGGGGCAGCAGAGGATAAAATTGTTGAGAGTGTCACTGACTCAATGGACATGCATGTGAGCAAACTCCTGGAGACAGTGGAGGACAGAGGAGTCTGGAGTGCCACAATCCATGGGGTCACAGAGTCAGATGTGACTTAGTGACTGAACAACAATAACGAAATATGTTTGGAGATCTTTCCACATTAATACACAGAGAGCCTCTTTGTTCTATATATATACATATTTTTTGGCTTCCACGTCATATTCCGCTGTATGGCTGTCCCCTATTTTTGAACATTTGGATTGTTTCTAGGTTTTGTTATAACAGTTCTCAGTGGATGGTCTTGTACGTAGATCCATGATGCGATGTGTGAGAGGACCCATAGGAAAGGTTCCCAGAAGCAGCATCGTAGTTCAAGTGTATCTGTGATTTTGATGGATGTTGGCAGATGTCCTTCTATGCAGCCTGAGCAGTTTACAACTGTCTGGTACAGTGTGAGAGGGCCTGTTCCCTTCAATTTAAGTAATTGAGTGTAGCCAGATTTCTGCTTTTTGTTTGTTTGTTTGTTTTTGTTGATTTTGGTTAGTCTAATGAAATGGTAGCTTAGGGTAGTTTTCATTTGTATTTCTCTCATTATTCTTTCTTCAGATAATAGAATATTCTTATTTTTCTTTGTTTTCATGATCTCTTAGAGAATTATGACACAATGATGCAGGGGAAAAAAATCTTTTCAGGTGCTCCACTCTTGGGCTATAAGGACTTCGTAAGACTCCGGGCTCTTTGCCATGTCCTTGTATGTCAATTTATTCCTTCATGTTTCCTTTTAGTGGTTAGTAATCATAATAATAACCAACTTTTATTGAGTATTTACTCTGTACTAGGCATGATCCTAAGCACTTTATGTATTAACTCATTTACTCTTCAAAACAAACCAAAAAACAACTCTCTGAAGGAGGCTTGCTATAATTTCTGTGTGTGGAAACTGAGACCCAGAAAGGTTAGTAACCTGCCCAGGATCACAAAGGCAGTCTGTCCTAGGGGAAACAGCAGTCCCATTTTTCCTGGGATCATCTCAGTTTTATCACTGAAGTTCTCATATCCCTGAAACCCCTCATTCCTGGTTGATCACACCAGTCTGGCCTCAGAATCTTTGCATATCACTATTAAACTCCTCTGAAGACCAAAGGGACTTGTGTGCTTGTGAGCAGAGGAATGGGAGAGGTGATGTTTCTATAGCAGTATGTGTAAGACTTAAATTGCAGTTTCTTAGTTTTATTCAATTAGACTGATGCCAAGGGGGAAGGAAAAAAGAGGGTAAGGCCGTTTCCTCTAATCAGGTAGCAGTAGAAATGGCCATAGAAGAGGGCTGCTGCTGCTGCTGCTAAGTCGCTTCAGTCGTGTCCGACTCTGTGCAACCCCATAGACGGCAGCCCACCAGGCTCCCCCTGGGATTCTCCAGGCAAGAACACTGGAGTGGGTTGCCATTTCTTTCACCAATGCATGAAAATGAAAAGTGAAAGTGAAATCGCTCAGTCGTGTCTGATTCTTAGTGACCCTGTGGACTGCAGCCTACCAGGCTTCTCCGTCCACGGGATTTTCCAGGCATGAGTACTGGATTGCCATTGCTGTAATGCGATTACTGTCATGAAAAACCTGTGTGGAGATCTAGTAAATAATAATTGTCTTGTCATGTGGTAAGTGAAAAATGTTCATGTGTTATCTCACTACTCCTCCAAGTAGCCCTATGTGATGGGTAGTAATATCACACCCATTTTACAGAGAAGAGGTTAAGAAACTTCCTGAAGGAAGGTCGATTGATACTCAAGTCTGCCTGCAAAGCCCATGTTTTAAAAAAGCATGATTTGTTGTTCAGTTGCTCAGTTGTGTCTGACTTTTTGTGACCCCATGGACTGCAGCACGCCAGGCTTCCCTGTCCTTCACCATCTCCCTGAGGTTGCTCAAACTCATGTCCATTGAATCGGTGATATTTTACCCAAATATAAGTACATATTTCATTTTTAGCTGGGCTGTTAATGACTATCCACAGGAAAGACACTCAGACAAGGAAAGTCTGAATCTTTGGGTTTGCTGCAAGAGATGCTGGTTTGTGTTTAAACAGAGTCGCTCATTGATGCAAAATGCCAACAGTGAGGAGTTCCAACAGCTCTGGGGAGGATCTGAGGGAAGGAGGCCTTGTGTGAACTTGCCAACCCTGTGAAGAGCAGCCAGGGAGGTTCTGCTGTCTTTCTGCTACCGGGAGTGGTGCTGAGTGCCTCTCACTTCCTCTCTCTGGATTTAGGCACCTTCAGTATAAAATGAAGACAGTTGTTTCTTACTTGCTTCAAAGATGATCTTTTGAAGACCCTTCTAGTTCTAAGATTCATGACCATCCATACAACCCTGATTTTTCAAGCGATGTTATCTTTGAGGAAAACAAGGCCTCATTGTAAAAAAGTCTGTATCAAGTGCATTGTATATATAAATTGCTGTAATTCAAGAATGAGGTTGGTTAGAGTCCTCTGGTAACAGAATTTCTAAAACAGCTTCCCAGATTGGGGTTGACATAGTCACACTGCTGCTCCTGCATTTTGTTTTTTTTCACTGCAAAACAGTTTTTATTTGTTAAATTATCAAATGAGATTATCACACAAAAAAATAACTCTACGGCTAGGCTAAGTGCATAAAGTGCTCAAGTTTTAAGAACATCACAGGAAGGCCACTGCAGGTACCCTGTGCCCCAGAGCAAGGGGCACAAAACATACTTCCTTCCCTGCGGGGAACAGGAAGATCCCCGCTTGGATCAGGGACACGGCCTGCGTGTGGATTCATAGCTCTTTGTGGCCGGAGAGGCTCCTCACCTTTCCCTGAGTTTCCCCACCAGAGGCCTCCTTGGATCAAAAGATTACCGGCTGGGGGGCTTGGAGCCCTGGGTCTCTTCCCAGGCCTCCTGGTTGATTTAGGCTGCCTCCTTACTCGCCTCGTTGAAGAGTTTCAGAACTTGGCTGAAGCTCCTTCGGCACTCCAGGTGCTTCTTCTGGGTCAACTCCCCAAGTTCCCTCATCAGGTCCAATGCCTTCGCATTTTCTTCTGAGCTGCCGATGCCAAGTTATGCCAGCAGATGGAGTGTGGCTGTCGATTCCCGTTGCAACCCGTCTAAGAAGATCTGCCTGTCCCCATCCGGGTGGACGGATTGCACGGGCAGCTCGTGCTGCACGGGGTCCAGGGCCCTCGCGCAAACCTTGTACTGTTCGGGAAGCGGCTGGCCACGGCCTCCAAGGGGCTCAGCATTGCGATCTGCTTGTCCAGGACATCCGCCACCTCCCTCTTCCTCTGACAGAGGAAGTCTGTGCTTCAGCTCGTCAGTCTTTTTCTGGAGTTTCTCCTTCTCTTTGCACATTATTTGTAGGTTCTTTTCTGCCTGTTCTTCGAATGTAGACATGCCGTTCTCCATCTTCACTGTCAGCAGGGTCAGAAGGAGCATATGGGACTCCATCATTTCCATCACTTTGGAGAGATCTGGGCTCTTTTTACTTGAGGCAGAAAATGATGATGACTCAGCTTTCTTTGACTTTTTTTTTTTTTTTTTTAAATTGTGGAATCAAATTTAGGGCTTCCCTTGTGGCTCAGCTGGTAAAGAATCTGCCTGCCATGCGAGGGACCTGGGTTCGATCCCTGAATTGGGAAGATCCCCTGGAGAAGGAAAAGGCCACCCACTCCAGTATTCTGGCCTGGAGAATCCCATACACTGTATAGGTCAGGGGGTCGCAAAGAGTTGGACACAACTGAGCGACTTTCACTTCACTTTAGGACCACACTTTTAACATTAATGGCAAAGGTCAGACGGGCAGTGCCATGCCCTTCCAGCAAGGTAGACTGCAGGTCGCCTATGTCAACTCCACTGCCATCTTTGCTCTTCTGGAGTGGGCTCGGTTTTGTTCCACCTTCAGGCATCTTCCCACGGGCCTTAGTTGTGTTTGACTCTCTGCTGCCCCAGGGACTGTAGCCCGCCAGGCTCCTCTGTCCATGGAGTTTTCCAGGCAAGAATCCTGGAGTGGGCTGCCATTTCCTACTCCAGGGGATCTTCCTGACCTAGGAATTGAACCCGTGACTATATACAAAATAGATAACTAATAAGAACCTACTGTATAGTACAGGGAACTCTACTTAATACTCTGTAATGACCTTGTGGGAAAAGAATCTAAAAAAGAGTGGCTATATGTATATGTACAACTGATTCACTTTGCTGCACACCTGAAACTAACACACCATTGTAAATCAACTATATTGCCATAAAAATTAATTAAAAAATAATAAAATGGTCTCCCAAAGATGCCCTGTCCCTGGTCCCTAGAACCCATGACTGTGATAAGATTTCTCTGCTTGTTATGTTACACTGCAGTGTTGATCCTAAAATAAGGAGGCCACACAGGATTATCTGGTAGGCCCATTGTAATCACAGGAGCTCTTAGAAACAAAGTGCGTGCTTTCTTTGGCTGGTGGCAGATGAGGCCAGAGTAGGAGACAGGATAGTGGGAGAGATTAAAAGCACAGGGGGGCACTGGACACAGCATTGTTGGCTTTGAGGATGGAAAAATACTTGTGCCAAGCGATGTGGGCAGCCTTTAGGAGGTGAGAACAGCTCCCGGCTGACAGCTGGTAAGGGAACAGGGACTTCAGTACTACGAGTGCAAGGAAATGAATTCAGTCAATAGTTTGAATAAGGAAGGGAATTCTTCTCTAAAGCCACTAGATAACATCCCAGCCTGAACACACCTTGATTTCAGTCTCTTGAGACCTTGATCAGAGAACCAGTGAAAGCCCACTTGGATTTCTAACCTGCAGAACTGTGAGGTGATAAATGGATGTTTCTATAAGTTGCTCAATTTGTGGTCTTTTGTTAGATCAACAGATAACCAATACATACCCCCATCCATATTTCCTAGAATCCTCATCTTCTACCTTGAAAGTGAAGTGAAAGTGTGAATCTCTCAGTCGTGTCCAACTCTTTGTGACCCCATGGACTGTAGCCCGCCAGGCTCCTCTGTCCATGAAATTTCCCAGGCAAGAATACTAGAGTAGGTTGCAATTCCCTTCTCCAGGGGATCTTCCTGACCCAGGAATCAAACCTGGATTTCCTGCATTGCAGGTGGATTCTTTACTGTCTGAGCCACCAGTTCAGTTCAGTTCAGTTGCTCAGTTGTGTCTGACTCTTTGCGATCCCATGAATCACAGCACGCCAGGTCTCCCTGTCCATCACCATTTCCTGGAGTTTACCCAAACTCATGTCCATCGAGTCGGTGATGCCATCCAGCCATCTCATCCTCTGTCATCCCCTTCTCCTCCTGCCCCCAATCCCTCCCAGCATTAGGGTCTTTTCCAATGAGTCAGCTCTTCGCATGAGGTGGCCAAAGTATTGGAGTTTCAGCTTCAACATCAGTCCTTCCAATGAACACCCAGGACTGATCTCCTTTAGGATGGACTGGTTAGATCTCCTTGCAGTCCAAGGGACTCTCAAAAGTCTTCACCAACACCACAGTTCAAAAGCATCAATGCTTTGGCGCTCAGCTTTCTTCACAGCCCAACTCTCACATCCATACATGACCACTGGAAAAACAATAGCCTTGACTAGACAGACCTTTGTTGGCAGAGTAATGTCTCTTCTTCTTAATATGCTGTCTATGTTGGTCATAACCTTCCTTCCAAGGAGTAAGCGTCTTTTAATTTCATGGCTGCAATCACCATCAGCAGTGATTTTCGAGCCCAAAACACTTAAGTCTGACACTGTTTCCACTGTTTCCCCATCTATCTGCCATGAAGTGGTGGGACCAGAAACCATGATCTTAGTTTTCTGAATGTTGAGCTTTAAGCCAACCCTTTCACTCTCCTCTTTCACTTTCATCAAGAGGCTTTTTAGTTCCTCTTCACTTTCTGCCATAAGGGTGGTGTCATCTACATATCTGAGGTTATTGATATTTCTCCCAGCAATCTTGATTCCAGCCTGTGCTTCTTTCAGCCCAATGTTTCTCATGTTGTACTCTGCATATAAGTTAAATAAGCAGGGTGACAATATACAGCGTTGACATACTCCTTTTCCTATCTGGAACCAGTCTGTTGTTCCATGTCCAGTTCTAACTGTTGCTTCCTGACCTGCATATAGGTTTCTCAAGAGACAGGTCAGATGGTCTGGTATTCCCATCTCTTGAAGAATTTTCTCCAGTTTATTGTGATCCACATAATCAATAAAGCAGAAATAGATGTTTTTCTGGAACTCTCTTGCTTTTTCAATGATCCAGTGGATGTTGGCAATTTGATCTCTGGTTCCTCTGCCTTTTCTAAAACCAGCTTGGGAAAAACTAGATCTCTTCAAGAAAATTAGAGATACCAAGGGAACATTTCAGGCAAAGATGGGCTCTCTAAAGGACAGAAATGGTATGGACCTAACAGAAGCAGAAGATATTAAGAAGAGGTGGCCAGAATACACAGAAGAACTGTACAAAAAAGATCTTCATGACCCAGATAATCATGATGGTGTGATCATGCACCTAGAGCCAGACATCCTGGAATGCGAAGTCAAGTGGGCCTTAGGAAGCATCACTAGGAACAAAGCTAGTGGAGGTGATGGAATTCCAATTGAGCTACTTCAAATCCTCAAAGATGATGCTGTGAAAGTGCTGCACTCAATATGCCAACAAATTTGGAAAACTCAGCAGTGGCCACAGGACTGGAAAAGGTCAGTTTTCATTCCAATCCCAAAGAAAGGCAATGCCAAAGAATGCTCAAACTACCAAATAATTCCACTCATCTCACACGCTAGTAAAGTGATGCTCATAATTCTCCAAGCCAGACTGCAGCAATACATGAACCGTGAGCCACCAGGGAAGCCCCTTAAATTAGAACCCAGCATGACCTAGATTATACCGCTGTAAATTAGAACGCAGCATGACCTGGGCTTACTTGTGGGTTATCCCACTTATGTGCTACCTTAACACCTGATCATGTCACATTGTATTGTCTTTGGCTGCTCATTACTTGTCTCTTCCATTGGGTTATAAAGCCCTTAAGGAGAATAGTGTGTCTCATTGTTGAAACTTCTGTGCATATCTCAGGGCCTTGATATATAGGGAGTTCTCAACCAACACTTGAATGAAAATGAGATATTAACCTATTCCCAGCATGGTAGTTAGCATCCATGGGTGCTTTTATTGTTATGTGGATTATACCAGAGACTTTTAGTGACTTCTTAAAAAAAAATTCTCATAATCAGAAGCATTGCCATCAAGGAAAACCACTGGTTGAAATGTAGAAGAGCAAATTTAAGCTCTGACTACATTTCTAGCAAGCAGAATATTTATGGTAATTTGATCAATTAATGTTTTCTCCAAAGCAGTATAGCTTCAGGAAGCAAAATAACAGTACCTGTTACATACTGAAAACCAAGCTGCAGGGCTAGCATAGCTATATAATTTTTCAGGAGCAACTGTTCTTACTAATTTTTATTGTCTTCAGTGCAGTGAATTCAATTGTTATATTTTCTGGTTCCCAATAACCAAAAATGTTTTGACTCCATTTTTAAGTTTCAAAAACTTTTAAAAATGTCTGTTAGTTGAAAGGAGAACATAAGACTTATGGGAAATCCAGATTCTTTTTATTGGCCTAGAGTTGATGTGAAGGTGTGGGGACAGAGCTGAAGTAGTATAATGGAGTCCTAAGTGACATGAGACTAAGATTAGAACTGGAATCATTGTTGTGAAGAGTCAGAATTAAACCAGGTGCTGGAGTTGAAAGAGTGAAATAGTAATGGGAAAAGAAATATTAAGATCAATAGCTAAAAACAGAACAAGACTAAGTTTTTGCATGGCAGATTGGTGCTTGGTATATATCATAAGAGTGAGTATTCTGTGTGGATATAGAACATATTAGTTATGTCCTTAGGAAGCTCAAGTCCTAAACATGTATTAGCTAGTCCTCCAAGCACCGTGTGTGTGTGTGTGTGTGTGTGTGTGTGTGTGTATGGAGGGTGAAAGACAGGCAATTCATGGAAAGGCGTCCATGCAAGTTGGAGCTGAGTGGGAAGATGTTTTTGAATGAAAAAACAAATTGTGTATGGATACAAGTTGATTCCTGCTTCTTATAATGAGTTGTACAGCTTTTATCTAAACAAATTACTCTTGACAAACTTGTGGACTAGAAGGAATCTTTTTGATGTGAAGTGTTACTTTTTGCTGTGGGAAAAAGAAGGTCCTTGGTAAAACTGGGGATGTGACTTTTGGGCTCAATTCAGTAAAGCATATACCCTGTTGGCATAGCTCTCCTAACACCTGATCAGTCGGTGTTTCAGAGCATTCTGTTACCCTAGTAGTATTCTACAGTGCTTCAGGCCTGATGTTGAAATTGTTGAGGTTATCTCTGTAAATAATAGAGTCCCATCTGTAGACTTCACCTCAATGTGTGTTATGTCTGGTTGGATAATTCATGGACATTGCACAACTTTCTTCTTTCCCTTTGGGGTTCTTCCAACACCAGTTCGTGGCCCATTTCTCTCTTAAAAAATAGTTGGAAGGAGCTGGGTTTAGTTTTAATTGCAAAAGTTGGTGCTTTCATGAGTAAACTTCACCAATATTATTGATCACATGAAATCGTTTTTACTCCTGATAAGAATTTAGGTTCCATTGGGAGCCAGGAGCTTGAGAGCTTTAGCTGGAACTTTGAAATCTCTTGGGTCCTAGGAATAGGCTTAGCAAGCCAAATATTGGTCTTTTGCTCTCTGGGTGCAGGGTTCATTTTTTATTTGTGCCAGAAGTGGTTCTTTATGTGTTTTAAATTCATGCTATTGTGCTTTGATTACAGTAAGAACTTCATTGCCATTAATTATTGATGAAGGTGATGATGGCAATGTAATCTCATGAGACCAGGTGGCCTTAACAGGTTTTAAGCTTTGTTCCTCATTCCCACTCAACCCAGCATGACTTTCTCCTGGTATTTTCTATGTTATCAAGGTCTCAGATCATTAAAGAGAAATGAAAATTAAAAAAAAAAACATCAGAAATTGTAAAGTATCTTAATTCATAAAGTAACTGTTTTGTGTGATCCTGGGGCACCATGCTTTATCTGATCAGACATTTTTCACTGGAAACAAATCTCTCAGGTAGAATTAGTATTTGCATGGTTGATAACTGAAAGCATTGCTAGGGAATCTTAATACTTTGCTTTTGGGTTATTATTTACTGTAATATGTAAAATTTAACCACTTCAGTGTCTGATCTAAAAGGTAATCCACCATTTGCCAAATACTGTGTTAAATGCTGAAAACAGATCAGTAAAGAAAAAAGACAAGTTCTCATAGCACTTATATTTTAATCAGAAAGACAGGCTGTAATTAAATAAAACAAGAGATAAGTACTATTAAGATAAAAAAGAAACCACTGTGAAGCAGAAGGTTAGAATTGATCCAATCTAATTTCTTTCACTTATGTAGGCGATGAAATTGTGGCTCAGAGAAGTTACCTGACTTACTCTGGGTTTTGCAGCTAGTTACAGCTAACTATAAGTAGCTAGTGCTCACCCCTGTGGATTTCCAATGAGTGGTGCATTTCTGTGCTTTTAATTTATAAAATTCCAAATCTGGGCTTTTATGGTCTCAGTAACGCATCTCCTTCACAGTAGGTTGTTTTTTTTTTTTCATCTTAATAATACTTATCACTTGCTTTATTTAATTACTGCCTGTCTTTCTAATTAAAATGTAAGTGCTATGAGAGTTTATCTATTTTCTCTACTGATGTATCTCAGGATAGCCTGATATATCACAAGATCTCCGGGCTCCAGGGCTTAACCTTCTATTTAATACCTAATGACAATTTACAGGCCCCCTTTGCACTCCCAAATTATCAAGAAGTCTAGCCTTTAATGGGCTCTCAATTCTGGCTTAGTCTTCTAGGCTTTTCTGTGGGACTCTGGAGATTTCACAACTGCTTCTCCAGGCTGCTGAGACTCTCTCAGTGTGGACACAGTTTGCTTTCTCAGCTCTTCTAAGACCAGGCTACCTGGTTCACAAAACTTTACCAATGATTTGAAGATGACAGAAGAGAATTACTCTGCAGAAAAGGAAAAGTAACCTGAAAGCTAGCTATCTAGAGTTCATTGGTCAAGCCACTCAAAAGAGGTCTCTTATTGTTCTCTTAATCTTTCAAACTTCCTCTAAGCCCAGTCCTGCTACCATGTTACAGGGACTAGTTTAACAAATCCCATGGACAGAGGAACCTGGCAGGCTACAGTCCATGGGGTTGCAAAGAGTCAGACATGACTCAGCACGTGTGCACCTTACCACACAGTGGCCTTTGACCATGTCTTTCCTGCCTGGCCTAATGGTCCAGGCCATCAGGTCTTCAGTGGCTCTAGAGAGTTATGGAAGACCCTTCTTCTCTCAGGGAGCACTTCAGTCTATGTTGATGACAGCCTTTGACGAAATCATACAGAGCAGTTTACTTTTCATGGTCTCATGTTTTCCATTCTGGACTTGAATTTAGGGTTTCTTTTCATGTAATCAAATGCTCTAAGAATTTTATCCAAGACAAAAGAGAATCCCTTGCCCATCCACTATAAATGATGCCTCCACTTCCGGCTAAATTTTAAAAATATAAAACTAACAGAAAAAACTTGTTGGCACCTTTGAAATAACTATCTTACATACTTAACAACCAGCTATCAAAATTTCAGTCTTACCACGTCAGGTTTCTGAACAGCTTCTTCTATAACCTCTAGAAATTCTCCACTTCTTCTTGGCTAGTTGCCTTCTGTCACCAGCTTCAAAACTTGTTTCAAAACCCAATCATTTTTGGAAGCCTGGTTAGCCCCACACCCTTTTAATCAACACTTTATTCTTAGCACTTATGTGTTCAGTTTGTGTGAGGACATTTTGCCACATTTCATCATTTGTACATGTGTATTCTCCCAGTTAGAACAAAGAACACAAACGCTTTAAAGACATATACTTTGTTTTAAGAACCCCTCTCTCTCTGTTTGACTACAATGCCTATTTAGTATTCAACAAACACAACATAGTCTTGTCAGACTGAAATCTATTGTTTACCCCCAAACACTGCCAAAGACCTTATTAGATTTACTGCATTGCTCTTTCTGTTGTGACAGTCTTTCATTTCACCTTCCTCCTGAATTTGTCCCAAGTTCAGTAGCCACTGCTTGTCATATGGATTTGGGCATGCCATCCAAGTAAAATGCCCATTCAAGAGGTTGTTTAATCTCACTTGACATGAGAAAATTTAATCTTCAGATTTCATACTATGATTTTCTATTGCCTAACCCAAGGGGGACAGAGCACGCTGAAATTCCAGAGAGGGAACTGAAGCCAGGGTGTCACATCAGCAGGGGAGGGCTGGTGACCTTAGCTGGCCAGTGCGTGCATGCTCAGTCTATGTCCAGTCACAGTGTGGACTGTAGCCCACCAGGCTCCTCTGTCCATTGGATTTTCCAGGCAAGGATATTGGAGTAAGTTGCCATTTCCAGCACTGGGAATCCTTCCGATCCAGGATTGAACCCATGTCTCCCTCATCTCCTGCATTGCAGGCAGATTCTTTACTGTTGAGCCACTAAGGAAGCCTAACTAGACAGAAAGTGTGAAAGTGAAAGTTGCTCAGTTGTGTCTGACTCTTTGCGACCCCATGGACTATGCAGTCTATGAAATTCTCCAGGCCAGAATACTGGAGTGGGTAGTGTTTCCCTTCTCCAGGGGATCTTCCCAATCCAGTGATCGAACCAGGGTCTCCTGCATTGCAGGTGGATTCTTTACCAACTGAGATTTCAGGGAACTGGACAGAGGGAACTATAATTAGAGATTGAAAAGGTGGTGGAGGGAAGTGTATGTGCAAAAGGAGGACATCTACTGATGGGTCTTCTTGAGAGAAGGAAGATGAGCTAAGGAAGAGAAGCTGAGAAACCTGGGCCACTATAGCCTCAGGCCCCACTGTGGCCTGCAAACACCCCACATGCAAGGAGAAGGTAGAGAGACGGAGTCAAGGAGTGAGGACTAGGCTTTGGAGGCCCACACTGAGATGGAGAAGTAACTGAACTCAGTGTCGGTGTTATTGAAATTTTTTAAGTCAATAAAATAAAATGGTAACATATCCAATATATGTCTTTACCCACCCCAGTACTTAGCCCCACTCTACATTTTTTGAATATCATGTAAAAATTCAAGGAACTTTGATTTTCCAGTGTTTTGATTCATGATTATGCTATTTGATAGTTATATTACTTACTCTAAGGATTTTCTTATAAGAAAGATATGTATCTCTGATTAGGAATAAACAAAATTAATTCATGACAGAAATCTAAGACCCACACATCTACAAGTGGTTTTAGTGTTAAGCAAAACTACTTCTCTGGGTGTCAAAATATGTGCTATACATAATTGAGGAAATTGACACATAGCTAACAGAATCCAGAGATCTATTTAGAGCCAAATATTTTAGGTTCTGGCTTTCCCTGGTGGCTCCGTGGTAAAGAATCCTCCTGCAATGCAGGAGACATGTGTTCGATCCCTGGGTCGGGAAGATCCCCTGGAAGGAGGGCTTGGCAACCCACTCCAGTATTTTTGCCTGGAGAATCCCATGGACAGAGGAGACTGGCAGGCTATGGTCCATGGGGTCACAAAGAGTCAGATACAACTGAAGCGATGGAGCATGCTTGCATCTTAGGTTCCAGCCCCACCTCTACTCTTACTTAACTTAGTCATATAAGTTCCTTAGCCTCTTGAAACCTCATTTCCCCGTTTAAATGAGACTGGTGATAAAAGTATTTATCTTATAGAAGTGCTGAGAGTTTAAAACGAGTCAATATGTATAAAAGCTCATAAAAGAATGCCTAGCATACAGTGCCAAATAAATGTTCCTTGTTATTTTAATTATACTCCTGTTGTCTTCTTTTGCAGTGAGTTCATGTTTGAGGTGCTTAAAGGTGAAGATTTCATTGTTAATCAACTTTGCAAATACTGAAAGCTGAACTTTTTTTTTTATCTTAAAAATACATGTGTGTGTCCTATGGCTGATTCATGTTGATGTTTGACAGAAAACAACAAAATTCTGTAAAGCAATTATCCTTTAATTAAAAAAATAACTAAAAAAAAAAGAATGTGTATGCCCAGCAGTTGGGATTGCTGGGTCGTATGGGAGTTCTATTTCCAATTTCTTAAGGAATCTCCACATTGTTCTCCATAGTGGCTGTACTAGTTTGCACTCCTACCAACAGTGTAAGAGGGTTCCTTTTTCTCCCGCACTCTCTCCAGAATTTATTGTTTGTAAACTTTTTGATAGCAGCTGTTCTGACTGGCGTGAGATGGTACCTCATTGTGGTTGTGATTTGCATTTCTCTAATAACGAGTGATGTTGAGCATGTTTTCATGTGTTTGTTAGCCATCTGTATGTCTTCTTTGGAGAAATGTCTGTTTAGTTCTTTGGCCCATTTTTTGATTGGGTCGTTTATTTTTCTGGAATTGAGCTGCATGAGCTGCTTGTATATTTTTGAGATTAATTCTTTGTCAGTTGCTTCATTTGCTATTATTTCCTCCCATTCTGAAGGCTGTCTTTTCACCTTGCTTATAGTTTCCTTCGTTGTGCAAAAGCTTTTAAGTTTAATTAGGTCCCATTTGTTTATTTTTGCTTTTATTTCCATTACTCTGAGAGGAGGGTCATAGAGGATCCTACTGTGATTTACTGAGGAAACCAGAATTGAAAGAGACACGTGTACCCCTTTGTTCATCACAGCACTGTTTATAATAGCTAGGACATGGAAGCAACCTAGATGTCCATCAGCAGACGAATGGATAAGAAAGCTGTGGTACATATACACAATGGAATATTACTCAGCTATTAAAAAGAATGCATTTGAACCAGTTCTAATGAGGTGGATGAAACTGGAGCCTATTATACAGATTGAAGTAAGCTAGAAAGAAAAACACCAATACAGTATACTAACGCATATATATGGAATTTAGAAAGATGGTAATGATAACCCTATATGCAAGACAGAAAAAGAGACACAGATGTAGAGAACAGTCTTTTGGACTCTGTGGGAGAAGGCGAGGGTGGGATGATTTGAGAGAATAGCATTGGAACATGTATATTACCATATGTGAAATAGATCACCAGTCTAGGTTCGATGCATGATACAGGGTGCTCACGGCTGGTGCACTGGGATGACCCTGAGGGATGGGATGGGGAGGGAGGTGGGAGGTGGGTTCAGGATGGGGAACACATGTACACCCATGGCTGATTCATGTCAGTGTATGGCAAAAACCACAATACTGTAAAGTAATTAGACCCCAATTAAAATAAATAAATTAAACAAATGTGTATGTGACATACTTATAGGTGCATGTGTGTATGTGTCTGCTGATGGTGATTGCAGCCATGAAATTAAAAGATGCTTACTCCTTGGAAGGAAGGTTTTGACCAACCTAGATAGCATATTTAAAAGCAGAGACATTACTCTGCCAACAAAGGTCCGTCTAGTCAAGGCTATGGTTTTTCCAGTGGTCATGTATGGATGTGAGAGTTGGGCTGTGAAGAAAGCTGAGTGCTGAAGAATTGATGCGTTTGAACTATGGTGTTGGAGAAGACTCTTGAGAGTCCCTTGGACTGCAAGGAGATCCAACCAGTCCATCCTAAAGGAGATCAGTCCTGGGTATTCATTGGAAGGACTGATGTTGAAGCTGAAACTCCAATACTTTGGCCACCTCATGTGAAGAGTTGACTCATTGGAAAAGACCCTGATGCTGGGAAGGATTGGGGGCAGGAGGAGAAGGGGATGACAGAGGATGAGATGGTTGGATGACATCACCGACTTCATGGATATGGGTTTGGGTAAACTCCGGGAGTTGGTGATGGACAGGGAGGCCTGGCGTGCTGCGATTCATGGGGTCGCAAAGAGTCGGACATGACTGAGCGACTGAACTGAACTGAACTGATATGGTGATGTTTAAATGTGTGCTTGTTTATTTTCATAATACTCAATAATGGATTGAATTTTCTTTTTCAGTAATTCTGAAAATATTCTACTCATGGGGCAAGTTCTTTCTCAAATTAACCACCATGGATACAGTGCAATTCAAATGCGGGAGCAATTTCCGTGAAGGTGTGAGCCCACAGACTTCTTTTTATATTAGGGCCAAAGGAACAGTTGATTTTCTCTTTGTTATATTTCAAATGCATCTCAAGCTGTACTGGGAATATCACTGTAAAATAAAGAGGCTCTTGCAATTCAGCACCTCCTACATACAGCTAATTAAACAGAATGAGAGGCAAGGAGCAGACAAGAATCAAGCTCATAAATATTACACATTTTTATTAATAACATACAAATGAGCTTAATTAAACCTGCCTTTTCTATGAGCAACAATCTCACACACAATTTGTTCCCTTGTCCAGGGAGTGAGTGGAAGTGTCCTGCAATTTTAATATGAGGAGATTCCTTTTGGCTTAACAGACTTCTCTAGTCTCTGTTTTTTAGTTCAGAAAAACTGTAGCTATTTTCCCAGTTTCTAGGGATTCAACTGATGAAATGAAAGACCCATTTTCCTCTGAGCTCTAGATAAGTCTTGCCACTTAAAACATTTCAAATCAAATCCATATAATTCACAAAGGTCTCGGTTGGGTCTCTGTATATCATCTATTCTCACTGACTCCTTGTTGTACTGACTCAGATTTGTGATTATATACTTTCCTGTGATTATTTTTATTTTATTTTTAAAAATTTTGTTTTTGGCTGCACTGGGTCTTTTTTGCTTTGCGAGGGCTTTCTCTAGTTGCAGTGAGAGGGGGATATTCTCTAGTTATGGGGTGTGGGCTTCTCCTTGCAGAGCATGGGCTCTAGGGTGTTTGGATTTCAGTTCTAGCAGGGGCTTAGTGGAAACTTCCTGGATGAGGGATTGAACTTGTGTCTCCTGCCACCCATGTCCCCTGCATTGGCCGGCATATTCTGAACCACTGAACCACCAGGGAAATCCCTGTGATTGTTTTTAAAAAGTCTATTTGCCTCCCTAGGTACAAGCTCTTGAGATCAAGGACTCTGTGTATTTTGTTCACATTTCATTTCCAATGCTAAGCTCCCCTCTGATGTATGGTTAGTTCTTTGTGATTTGGTGTGTGTGTGTTAGGATTTTGTAACTGATTCTTCTTTTTATAATTGCAAAATATTTGACACACAATGCAATTTAAACTTTGAAGTGCATATTTTCATGTGTTTTGACAAACATATGGAGTCATGTAATTTTTACCAGGATCAAGATAAAGAACAGTTCCATCACTTTTAAAGTTCTCTCCTTCCTCTGTGCCATCAATCCCTTACTTTGCTTTCATCCCCAGCTCCTGGAAATCAATTTGTTTTCTGTTCCTGTAGTGTTGCCTTTTCTAGAATATCATATAAATGGTCTCATACAGTGGGTATAGTCTTTTGTGTCTGTCTTCTTTCCCTTAGCATAATGCTTTTGAAATCCATCCATGTTGTTTTGTATATTAGTAATTTGCTCCTTTTTAAGACTGAGAAGAAATAGATTCTTAATAATTACTTGTTGACTATGTAAAAAGGAATACAGATCTAGAAGAAACATCTGCTAACAGATTAATTGAGAAATTGTAAGCATCTGTATCCAAAGGAATTGCTGATTGCCTGGATAATATGTCAATTATCCTTTAACGATAATCGTAGGTTTTAATACTAGGTCTTGTTTTTATCTTTAGATTTCTTAATGGAGTAGTTTTCCAGGATAATTAGAATATTTAAGTACCATCCCTAGTGGAAATGAAGTCATTTTCTGTTTCTGTGTTACCTCGGACTTAGCATCTGGATGTTGTTCCATGAAATCTCCAGTGGAGTACCTGCCATAAATGTGAGGGAGGCTGAGATTTTCAGTGTAGATTATTGGACACTGAACTTTCAAAGTAAAAATTTAATGTTTCAGCTAAAAAGGTGTGATAATAATTATTTTATTTGGATGTTTGAAAGGACAATTTAAAATAGATTGCTTGCCCAAGCTTAGCTTTAGAAAAATAAAAAATTAATATTGGATCCTTCCTAAAAGTTTTATCTTGAATCCTTGAAGAGTATTTTCCTTATACTTACATGGACCATAACAAGGAAAACTTTGATATTTTGAGGAGTGCTGAGTCACTGAGATGAGAGGGAAATCAGGTCTTCTTTTCTAATGACATAAAAGATCAAGGAGAGACAAAATATAAAGGAGAGAGGATGAGATGAAGAATGAGATGTGGAATCTGTATATTAGTCAAGTGATTTAACCTCTTGTGACAGTGATATTCTCTGATAAAATTGGGGTAAGTCATGAAATCCTGCCTATCTCTCAGGTTGCTGGTTTTTTCTTTCTTTCTTTCTTTCTTTTTTTTTTTACATTTTCAGTGTTATTACAAATGCAGCTAGCAACTACATTCTCTTAGATTGCCTGCCCTTTTCCTAGAGACAGTCCTGTATGATATCTGAACATGTTGCCCTCTTCTCTAACTCAGCAGTAGAAATCACTGTGGGGAAAACTCTTCATTTACTTGTTTGCATAAATGTCTCCATCAGCACACAGGAATCTTTTTCCTAATTTTTATCTTCAGTACATTAAATTTACTCATAAAAACATTCTAAAAATGTACAATTTTTCCTTTCCAATAAGATATAATAAAACATATTACTATGTTTTATTTTAAACAGAATACTTGACATCTATAATTCAAAATCAAATTAGCAGAATATTGAATATTTGCAAAACAATATCCTTTAAAAGTATAAAATTACATGCAATTTTGTAGAATTGACATAAAAGGATGGCTCAATAATGGGAGAATTTTCCTTCATTCCTAAAAAGAAAATATGTCCAATGGAAGCTGTGAAGATTCTTGAGTACAAGAGGAAGAAAGTACAGAAATTTTGTTATTTAGAAAAAAAAAATTGGTTTTAACTCAAAAAGGATATGTGACAATATACAAGTTAGTCTGTGGAATTCTCTGCATTTGGTATGGAAAATGACTAAATACATGGTAATTTTCCTAGTATCTTTCTTATTTACTGATTATCTACCAGGCACTGTGCTAAGAGTATGACATGCATTATCTCATTTAACCTTCACTAAGCCTTTGACTGTGTGGATGACAATAAACTGTGGAACATTCTGAAAGAGATGGGAATACCAGACCATCTGACCTGTCTCTTGAGAAACCTGTATGCAGGTCAGGAAGCAACAGTTAGAACTGGACATGGAACAACAGACTGGTTCCAGATAGGAAAAGGAGTACGTCAAGGCTGTATATTGTCACCCTGCTTATTTAATTTATATGCAGAGTACATCATGAGAAATGCTGGGCTGGAAGAAGCACAAGCTGGAATCAAGATTGCTGGGAGAAATATCAATAACCTCAGATATGCAGATGACACCACCCTTATGGCAGAAAGTGAAGAAGAACTAAAGAGCCTCTTGATGAAAGTGAAAGAGGAGAGTGAAAAAGTTGGCTTAAAGCTCAACATTCAGAAAACTAAGATCATGGCATCCAGTCCCATCACTCCATGGCAGATAGATGGGGAAACAGTGTCAGACTTTATTTTTGGGGGGCTCCAAAATTACTGCTGATGGTAATTGCAACCATGAAATTAAAAGATGCTTACTCCTTGGAAGGAAGGTTATGACCAACCTAGATAGCATATTAAAAAGCAGAGACGTTACTTTGCCAACAAAGGTCCGTCTAGTCAAGGCTATGGTTTTTCCAGTAGTCATGTATGGATGTGAGAGTTGGATGGTGAAGAAAGCTGAGAGCCGAAGAATCGATGCTTTTGAACTGTGGTGTTGGAGAAGACTCTTGAGAGTCCCTTGGGCTGCAAGGAGATCCAACCAGTCCATCCTAAAGGACATCAGTCCTGAGTGTTCATTGGAAGGACTGATGTTGAAGCTAAAACTCAATACTTTGGCCACCTCATGCGAAGAGTTGACTCCTTGGAAAAGACCCTAATGCTGGGAAGGATTGGGGGCAGGAGGAGAGGGGGATGACAGAGGATGAGATGGCTGGATGGCATCACTGACTCGATGGACATGGGTCTGGGTAGACTCCGGGAGTTGGTGATGGACAGGGAGGCCTGGCGTGCTGTGATTCATGGGGTTGCAAAGAGTTGGACACGACTGAGCAACCGAACTGAACCGAACAGTTCTCTATAAATGACAGAAATGGTAGAGGCCTAGTAGACACTGAAGAGATCAAGAAGAGATGGAAAGAATACATAGAACTGTACAAAAAAGATCTTAATGAACTGATAACTGTGATGGTGTGGTCAATCACCCGGAACCAGACATTCTGGAGAGTGAAGTCAAATGGGCCTTAGGAACCACTGCTGTTAATAAAGCTAGTGGATGTGATGGAATTTCAGAACTATTCAAAACCCTAAAGGATGATGCCATCAAGTTGTTGCATTCAATATATCAGCAAATCTGGAAGAGCCAGCAGTGGCCACAGAACTGGAAAAGGTCAATCCTCATCTCAATTTCCAAGAAGGGTATACTAAAGAACATGCTAACCATTAAACAGTTGCACCATCTCCCATGCTAGTAAGGTCATGCTTAAAATCTTGCATGCTAGGTAGGCTTCAGAATTATGTGAACCAAGAACTTCTAGATATCCAAGCTGAGTTTAGAGAAGGAAGAGGAACCAGAGATCAAATTGCCAACATTTGCTGGATCATAGGGAAAGCTAGGGAATTCCAGAAAAACATCAACCTCTGTTTCATTGACTATGCTAAAGCCTTTGACTGTGTGGATCATAACAAATTGTGGAAAACTCTTAAAGTGATGGGAATACCTGACCATCTTACCTGTCTCTTGAGAAACCTGTATGCGGGTCAAGAAGCAATAGTTTGAACCCTGTATGGAACAACTGATATGTTCAAACTTGAGAAAGGAGTACGGCAGGGCTGTCTGCTGTCACCCTGTTTGTTTAACCTATACGCTGAGCACATCATGAGAAATGCTGGGCTGAATGAGTTATAAGTGGGAATCAAGACAGGCGGAAGAAATATCAGCAACCTCAGACATGTGGATGATACCACTCTAACAGCATAAAATGAAGAGGAAATAAAGAGCCTCTTGATGAGGGTGAGGGATGAGACTGAAAGAGCTGGCTTATAACTAAATATTAAACAAACTAAGATTATAGCATCCGGCCCCATTATTTCATGGAAAACGGAAGGGGAAAAGGTGGAAGTAGTGACAGATTTCCTCTTCTTGGGCTCTAAAATCACTGTGGATATTGACCGCAGCCATGAAATCAAAATATGATTGTTTCTTGGCAGGAAAGCTATGAAAAACCTAGACAGTGTGTTGAAAACCAGAGACATCACTCTGCCGACAAAGGTCCATATAGTCAAGGCTCTGGTCTTCCTAGTGATCATGTACAGTTGTGAGAGCTGGACTGTAAAGAAGGCAGAATGTCAAAGAATTGATGCCTTAGAACTGTGGTGCTGGAGAAGACTCCTGAAAGTCCCTTGGACAGCCAGGAGATCAAACCAGTCAGTTTAAAGGGACATTAACTCTGAAAACTCGTTGGAAGGACTGATGCTGAAGTTGAAGCTCCAGTATCTTGGTCATCTGATATGAACAGCTGACTCATTGGAAAAGTCCCTGATGCTGGGAAAGATTGATGGCAGAAGGACAAGAGGGCATCAGAGGATGAGATGACTATATGGCATCACTGACGCAATGGACATGAACTTGGGCAAACTTTGGGAGATAGTGAGGGACAGGGAGGCCTGTGTGCTGCAGTCGATGAGGTCACAAAGAATTGGACACAACTGGGTGACTGAACAACAACAACAACAAAACACAGTTCTCTTAGGTAGATAAAGTATTGGCTATATTTCATAGGTGAGGAAACTGGGATTTCCCTTTTCTTACTGGTTTTCTGTCTGGTTGTTCTAGTTTTAGTTGGCTTTCATGGTTACCATTATTGTGAGGCTGTTGGTTTTCAAAGCTACTTCAGCTATGGCAAGTGGAATGGGAATAGGGCAAATTAAAACTCCAGAAAGTTTGCTATTCTTATCAAGATTCAGCTATTTTTTGTTGTTGAATAAATGCTCTCTGTAGACTGTTGTTAGCCTTTTGCTAATTTTCAGAGTTCTGAAAATGTTTGATTTTGATAAAATTTTTTCATGTTCTCATTAAAGCAGATTTTGGAGGTTCTTATTTCACCAATCCCACTAACGTCCTAGGGACTGATAGTTCTTAGCATTAGAGGTGATGCCTCATCAGAGCCATTTCTTTAAAAAAATTTCAAAAATATATTATAAATATACAAATACATTGTGAATAAGGTGGAATTGATCAGAATGTGATTGAGGACAATCTCCATCAGAACACCTGGAAATTTATTAAGATGCAAATTACTGAACCACCTCAATTCTATTAAACCATCTTCTCTAGAGAGAGAACCCTAACCTTGTATTTTCACAAACTCCCAGGTGACTGATGTATATGTACAAACTAAAATTGAAAAATTACTTCCGTATGGTGTTTTACAATTGACATAATTCGGTGTTCAGATACTAGATATTGAGTTGTAAGATTGATTTCAAACATCTTAAAACTCAGCAACAGGAATTTTGGCAGATAACCACTTTCCTTCATGTTTACATTTATCAGTGATATTTCAACATTACCTCTACATAAGTATATCATGAAAATATCTAAGAGTTGGGTTATTAAGCATCTACCGTCTGCTGGGTGTTCAGGGCTTTCACTTTGTCATTTAATTCTCAAAGTTCTGACGTTTTATCCTTATTTTAAAGATTTAGAATTTCTCCAGGGTCATATCGTTAAGAAAACGGAAGAATCAGGATTTAAAAGGAGTATCCCTGACCCTAAATTCCATGCTTTTTCTCCTGTACTTTCCTGGTTCTCTTAAGCTACAATTCTATTAGACATTTCTCACTTGAGCATAATGATTATCTTGCCAGTAGATTTACAACCCTATTCATTTCAATTCTTTAAAAAAACCCAGAAACTTCAGGACATTCAATGTCTTTCTTATCTCTGTATTGCAATCTAACATGTCTTAGTCTGAAAGTTATGGAATAATTGGCAAAGAGAGTGACTTGTTTGGCGCAGACATGAAATGTGGTATGCATGAGCAAGGAGGTAAAATGATTTGGAACTTCTGTGTGGGCCAAGGGCTGAATTTCACAGCAGCCCTAAAATGAAGGTGAAAGAAAGGAATTGAGGCCCTTAAGCAAACCAAATCAAATTAGTTCAAAGAAAAGGAAATGACTTTCCAGATTAATAGAGATGAGCTGGCCTGTACATGCTGAACACCCTCATATTTTTCAATGACTATATGTCATTTTCTCAAGGCTGTGGGCAATGGGTGTATATTTTAAAAGATGATTGCAGAAGAACCAGTTTTCTCATTGAGCTGGTCAGCATTTTCTGATGTTGCAGTGCTCTTTCTCAGAATTCTGGATTGGGTTCATCATGTGTCAAAAAGACAGCACATGACACAGAGGGGTGCTCTGTAGCCCCAGACGGGACCTGGAAAATTGGCTGACCTGACTTTTAGAGCTGGCAGCTTATTTTTGATCTCACTGTGTGTCTGTACAGAATTCCTCAGGTCATATGCAGCGTAGAGGACTTGAGAGAAGCCCGGCTGTGTTAAATCAATTTTGTATTCTGCATTTTAATAGATTCGTTCATGTACAGGTATGTATTTCTTAGTAGATGTTAATTATTAGATGAATACACTCAGAACTCTTTGAAAACAGGGACTGTTTCTCTTTCAGCCTTGTCATATCAAAATCTAACACAATGTTCTCAAGCTTAGTAGGCACTCAGGATGTTTGGGGAAGGAATAAAAAGTTGAAATCAATGAGATGCAGATTAGGAAATTGTTTATCTCATCTGTTCTCACTGTATTGCTTTATTTGAAAATAGATTAAAATAGAGATAATAACTCAGTAAGTATAAGGGTAAAGAATAACAATCAAAAAAATCCCTGTACCATTTAGTGTAAGAAAAGAAATGTTGCAGTTAACTTTGAAGTCTCCTGAGTCCAAACTCTTTCTCTTTCACTGTGTGACCCCACCACCAGGGGTGACTACTGTTCTAAACTTTGAGTGTTATCATTCAGCCTGGTTGCTTTTATATGAGAAATAAGTGTGCCTATTATTATTAAAACATTGCATTTTTGTGTGTGTGGAAAGGATAAGATTAATTTCTGTTTAAAGCGACAACAATCATTGTCGATGGGCTGAAAGTCCAAAAGGGGGAGATATAAAGGTCAAACAGGCTCATCTGCTCAAAAATATATTCAAATCTTGAGTTTCCATAGCCTTTCATCACAGGAGTAAATAATATGGGAATTTCAGGTTCCTTAGTGGGAAGAGTGAAGGAGAGATTTTTGGCAGAGGGCTGTTCCTAGTGTCCCTGTGTATTCCCACTGAACCTCACATGCTGCTCCTGTTAATAAGACTCTTCAGTGGCTGGAGACACGTTGCTTCTGAGAAGTGTGAACCTGCAGTACGGAGAAACGTGGCCACAATTTCTGATATTTAAATTTCTTCTCCTTGTGGATTCATTGATTGTGACAGCATCCTCACCACCTTGTAGATTTGAAAGGCTTGAGCCTTTTTAGGAGCCAGGCTTGATGAATCAAAGCTGTTTTCCCACAGAAGAAGATGAAAGATGTGATTTATAGTTTATTTACAGTGAAGAGAGTGAGAGAAAAGTCTCTCTTATAAGAACCTGATTGACTTCTTTGGGGACTTTCCAGAAGGAGGAAGAGTTGCTCTTGTTTTTCTTCCTTTAGACTGGAGTTACTACTTTTTCATGGGCCTTCTCTGAGGAGGCCAAGTTTTTTTTTAATTTGTTTATCAAGAGGTAATCTTTAGAATACCCTCCAGAGTGGGCCTGTCAGTTAGGTCTGCTGTTGAAGGAATTTTATTCAATTTTCCAATACCTTGATATTGGAGATGGGGTGTCAATGTTCTGGTTATTATCTTGACAGCATTAATACATTTGTTTTATTCATGTTACATTAGTTTTATTCATATAGTACATTCATGAGCATTTAGTGTATGCTAAATGCTGGAAGCAAGCAGTGAATAGAATGGATATACAGTCTCTGTCTTCAAGAAGCTTAATAGTCTTTCGTGGGAGGCAGACACGAATTCCAGTTCCATTAAGTGCCATGAAAGAAAAGTATACTCCATTTTGCTAAAGTTCATGAAGATGAACCTTCTTTCCATCTGCTTCATATTTCCTTGTAGAGGGACTTCATTTATAGCAGTGCTCCTGGCTTCTTTGAGTTGGGCTGGGCTCACTTAGCTTTCCCTTGCCTCTGCTTCTGAGGTGAACCTGTCCACCCTGAGCCTCTGCCTCTGAGTGGAACGTAAGTTTTGGGCCTTCCAGGTTTCCAGCACTGCTCTAACTGCCCATTTTTGTTGAAGCATGCAGTTCAGACCAGGAGAACCACTGCTGTCTCATACCTTTGCCTTTGTTAGTATTATGCTGATACTTGATCCTCATTTGCTTGACTTTATTGTTTCTGAGGTAATTCAGAATTTGAGTGGGACAGCAGATGCTATTATTGGTTTCTTTACACTTCAACGCTAAGCATCAAACTTGATCCTTAGACTGAAAGAGTCTAGGTTCTAGACCAGGGGTTTTCAGATTCTGCTTCTCAGAGGAAGAAGGACTGGAGTGAGCTGGCAGGGCTGCCTCCATTCACAACAGCTTCAGTGGGAGCAGATTTCCATGGGTCTATTTTATATGTTAGGCTTCCACACATACATTTTGAGGTTAAAATGAGTTTACCAACTAACTGGTGCCTTAGACGTATAGCTTTCAAACATTTTAGGCCATAATCCATACTGTGTATAATTGCATTTCATATTATAGGTACTCATATTTTAAATACATGTGTGTACAGACCTTACCATCTCCATTTCATTCCATTCCTCTCCATTCTAATTCAGTCCCTTCAATTCTTTCAATTTTATACCACTAGAAAGAAGAGTTTGGTTAAAAGTCACTGAATTGGTTCTACCACACTCATGACATGAAGTTTGAAAAATTCTGCATCAGACTGTGTTCACATTGCCAAAAGGATGTTCTCTGATCTCTTGTCTGAACTTCTGCTGATGGCATCTCTCTGCCTTATGTGACTCATTCCTTTTGAAGCTCAATATAGTATTTGTTTTCTGAATGTATATAAATCAGAGTTAAACTTATTATGAAATTATGGTCCCGTCTGAGCAAGTATTTTTTCACTGTTGTTGTTATTGCTGATGTTTTCACTAATACCAAAATGATATAGTACACTCCAAATCTGGCAAACATTACTACATTTTTCTCCTGAGGCTCATTTTAAACCATGTTATTATTACTGGCCTGTTTTGTTTTGTTTAATGGAGTAATTTTCTATCAAATCACAGTTGTAAACAAAGCTGACAAAAATTCTCAAGTTCATAGAATTTATACTCACCTGGAGTGTTTCTTTTACACTAAAATATTCATAGGACTCCTATTTTAGGCTGAATTATTTATGTGAACTTATTCCTCACCAGCACCCCACTTTTGACAGTATGGCATCCAGAAAATGGCTCTGTAATGGGGATGAGGAAGGCAGTATCGTTTTGGTGCAAAAGCTTGAGTCTGGGTGTTTCAGGTCTGGGCGGAGCATGAGAAAGGGAGCTAGGCCACTCAGCGACCTTGGGCACAGGAGGGACGAGGCGTCCAGAGGGATATGAAATGCTCTGAAATAAAAGGACGAGGGCATTAATAACAGGGCTTTCCTGATGTAGCTTCACACCAGCCTTGTCCCCCAGCCTGTGAAAAGTGGGTTAGTCGCTCAGTCATGTCTGACTCTTTGCGACCCATGGACTACAGCCCGCCAGACTCCTCTGTCCATGGGATTCTCCAGACAAGAATACTGGAGTGGGTTGCCATTTCCCTCTCTGGGGGATCTTCCTGACCCAGGGATGGAACCTAGGTCTCCTGCATTGCAGGGGGATTCTTTACCGTCTGAGCCCCCAGGGAAGCTCTGGTCCAGTCTGGGAAGCTGACTTGAAAGCCATCAACACTGCAAAGTCAATCCCTATACTTAGCTTCTGTCTCCACACGTGGGCATCTAGTTCAGAGAGCGTCTGATGGGGTGTGAGTGGTTCATCCCCATATAGGGGAGGAGGGATGTGCTGCCTGACAGAGCTTGGCCTCCCGGGATGTCAGGTCCGGGTCCTCTCTTCTGCCTCCCTCCAGTCGCTGCTCATTTGCTTTCAGTGGGTGGTAGACGTAGGCAAACACAGGCGCGTCCTGCGTTGGCAGCAAGGCCTCTCCTTCAGAGTCAGGCTCTCCCTGGATGGCACTGGCTGGTAACCACAAGAGCGAAGACTGAATCAAGTGGATGCTGGCTCTCTGCCCACCACTAACTGATTTTACTCAGCTTCCCCACTGTTGATGATACAACTCAAGTGAGCCTTCAGTTTCTTCCTGCTGCTTTCAAAACCAGCCTTTGCTGCAGGCTTTCTGACTTGCCATTTTGAGATGTTATGGAAATAACACTTGCCTGCCATCAGCATACCTGTCTTGGTGTCCAGAGTTTGCCTCCAATGTACTGTGTACAACACTTAACCTCCTGTGCCTTGCTTCAAATAGAGATCCTAGCTCCTAATATTGGCTTAGCTTTGTGGTTCTTATCTCAGGAATTTATTGAGGTGGAAAGCAGAAAATGCTTAAATGAAACTCAAGGCTCTATGTTAAAATCCTAAACAGCTGAAGAGTATTCCTGGAGCGGGTAAGGAGTGGGGAGAGGCAATTAGGCTGCAAGGCAAGATTTCCGGCAACTGGGGGGTGGAGAGACATGTCCTGCCCTCAGAACTTGTGTTCTGCTCGGGAGGTGATAGGTCTTCCCTGGTGGCTCATACAGTAAAGAATCTGCCTGCAATGCAGGAGATGTGGGTTCAGTCCCTGGGTTGGGAAGATCCCCTGGAGGAGGGCATGGCTACCCACTCCAGGATTCTTGCTTGGAGAATCCCATGGACAGAGGAGCCTGGTGGTCTACAGTCCATGCGGTCGCAAAGAGTTGGACACAACTGAGCGACTGACACCTGTCGCTTCCAGAAGGTGACAAGATCTCTGGAAGGAAGTATGATACACTGTGCAGGCACCCTTAGATGCCTTGGGTTCTGCGACTCGTGTTTCCATTTCACTTGAGATTTCCAGTTTCAGCAAAGGAACTGCAGAGCCTGGAACAGTGAGTGACTTAGCTGTAGCCAGTGTGGACTCGTATCTGACAACCTGAAGTATTCCCCACCTTGGAGACAGGCAAGACCCCAGGGCTTTCTACCTTTAAAGCAGAGAGTCCCAAGAAGGCCTAGCACTTCACTTCTTCAAAGTCCAATAGGAATGGGACTTGGAGTCAGAATTCAACTGATTTTTATAAAGGATAAAAATAGCTCATGTACAGTTTTTTACGGGCTTTTCTGATGGCTCAGTGGGTAAAGAATCTGCCTGCAGTGCAGAAGACACAGGAGATGCAGTTTCAGTCCCTGGGTTGGGAAGATTCCCCTGGAGGAGGAAATGGCAACCCACTCCAGTATTCATGCCTGAAAAATCTCATGGACAGAGGAGCCTGGTGGTTTAAAGGGTTGCAAAAAGTTGGACATGATTGAGCGACTAAGCATAGTACCTAATTTTTTATTATACATACTCAAGGGAAGGGACTGCGGCTCATGCTCTAAGCTGTGTCACTGTATTTACTGAGTGAAATCTCTTGGAAAACCCTGTAGTTTCATTCTGTGCACATGGAGCTTCTCTGTCGGGAACCTTGGGGAGCCACGAGAGCTCCAGGCCAGGTTGGACAAAGCAGGATGAGTAGTTGGAGGCTGGGAAGCCTGCCCGTTG
Source organism: Giraffa tippelskirchi (assembly GCF_054371585.1). Classification (NCBI taxonomy): domain Eukaryota; kingdom Metazoa; phylum Chordata; class Mammalia; order Artiodactyla; family Giraffidae; genus Giraffa; species Giraffa tippelskirchi. Next base: position 107,979,216 of record NC_137278.1, on the reverse strand, counting down.
GGGGTGGTGAGTGGCCGGGGCAGGTTCAGGCAGGGCTGGGAAAGCCCATCAATGAGGAATCACCTGCCGGAGGCAGCGTTGGGGTAACACTCAGCAATACTTCATTAGTTGAAGCCATTAGGGACTGTTGGGTTCTGAGGGCTTCCTCAGCCCCAAGTTCATGTCTGCTTTCCTGCCTGAGGCCACCAGACATCCCTCCTCTGCCAGAGAGACGGGAGCCCGGAAGACTTCTGGGCCAACATTTCTCTCCCACTGCTGTGGTTTCCTGAAAACGGAGACTTTGCCTTGGCTCTGAGACTCCGTTCTCCTCCCGTGCTTCACAGTTCCCACTCAGTCATGGAAAGAGGAAAACGTGCCTAAAAATAACGACCAGCTGGGCCCCCAGAGCGTGGCGGAGTGCAGCCGCCTCTCACGGGAAATGTTTGAAGTCTGCCCCTGTGGTTCTGAAAACTTGGCGGGAGCACGCTTGCCTGAAGGGCCCTTCAAGTCCTCCTATTCTTGGTGCCTCTCTGAGCCGTCTTTGCAAAGGCAGGTGCTCCTCGCCTGCCAGTTATTGAGGTCAGCCCAAGATAGCAGCTTTCGGGGAAATAGGATGACGACGAAGAAAATATTTTGAGTGCCTTTTCTCCTGCCTTTTTGTTGCCCCTTCTTTCCTGCATCCCTCCTCCATCTCTGCATGAGCCCCCCCCCACCCTGCATTCCTAGGTGTCTCCTACGCCTGTGCTCTCTGGATGCCTGGAGACTTCCATGGTCCCTGAGCCACCTTTCCTAAATAATAGCCCTTTGTCTGAGATCTCACTGTCTCTTCTTCATCAAAACTGACATATCCGTCCTTCAGGGAAGGAAGCTAATCTGATAAGTGGATTCACAATAAAATACAAAGGAGGATGGTTTAGAATGACCTGTTATACAGAGTATGGAGCATTGTTTCAAACTGTGATTAAAAAATGCATTTCATAAAATTCACCATCTTAAGCATCTTATTTTTTTTGGCTGTGCTGGGCCTTCATTGGTGTGCATGGGCTTCCTCTAGCTGCAGCGTGCAGGCTTCTCGTTGCGGTGGCTCCTCCTGTTGCAGAGCATGGGCTGGAGAGCGCAAGCTGAGTAGTGATGGCCCCTGGGCTGACTTGCCCCTTGGCGTGTGGGCTCCTAGTTCCTGGACCTGGGGTTGAACCCCTGTCCGCTACATCGGCAGGCAGACTCTTAACCACTGGACCACCAGAGAGTCCCTCATCTTACTCATTTTTCCTTCTTTTTAAAGTATTCCATTGCATGTACATACTGCATTTTGTTTATTCATTCATCCCTTAATCAACTATTGGCTTGCTTCTACCTTTGGGCTATTGTGTGTAGTACTGATATAAGCATGGATGTGTAAATATTAAGACCCTCCTTTTAATTCTTTTGGATGTATACCTAGGAAGTATATGTGTACCTGGATCACATGGCAATTCTGTTTTGAGTTTTTGAGGACCGGCCATACTGTTTTCGACAGCAGTTGCATCATTTTACTGATCCTATCAATAGTGCATAAAGATTCCAACTTCTGGACACCCCGACCAACACTGCTTATTTTCTGTTTTTTGTTGTTGTTGTCAGTAGCCATTCTAATGGGTGTAAGAGTATGGTTAAATTTTAACAGAATATTTTAATGCTTCAGCCTAACGGAATAACAATGGTGCTGATTTCACACTCTGGTACAGGCGATGGGGAGTTAGGTGTTTTGGTTAGGAGATTCCTACTGCAGCCTTTAAACCACTTGCCATAGATGTCAGCAGTCATTATATCACCTGAGTGACAGATAGCTCACCTTCTCTGAAATCTAGATAAGAATGCCTCCTTTTTAATTAATAAATTTTATTTTTTTACTTCTGTAAAATGTATCAGGCATACAAAAAGGACAAAGTAGCATTCTGAGATAGTGACAAAATGTTTAATTTCTCTATGAAAATTTTCAAAATAAGATTGCAGCTAAGTTCACTCTCTCAAAATATTTTTTTTTGGACCAGGATTAGAAAAGGAAAACTCCCCCACAGTCTAGAGTTATCAATGAAAGGCCATGGTTAATATTTAATACACTTTTAAACTTCTTCCATCATGTGAAGACATTTATCTTTATAAAGCAGGTCAAGGATACTCTTCAAAGGGAAGTGAAAGTGAAAGTTGCTCAATTGTGTCCTACTCTTTGTGACCCCATGGACTATAGAGTCCATGGAATTCTCCAGGCCAGAATATTGGAGTGGGTAGCCCTTCTCTTCTCCAGGGAATCTTCCCAATCCAGGGATCAAACCCAGGTCTCCCCATTGCAGGCTTGACGCATCATAAACTAAAATGACAACTATATCCTCAACTGTTTTGAAACTCCAAATGTGAGCTTCTGAATGGGCCCTAAACTTGCAAAGTATAGCTTCCCATCTTCCTTAATATACTTGACACAAGTGCTACTAAATTTTCTTTCGTCTATATCTTTGATCAGTACTTACTAACTTCCCATATGTGCCAGAACCTGTGATGAGTGCTGATGGAGTCAGTGATTTGGCCTTAGACTGCTCACTGTCTAGTGTGTTTCTCCATTCGTCAGGGTAACAGGCTTGAGCACATAAACCTTTAGAATCCTGTGAACCACGCAATGTTTTAATCCACAAACAATGTTTGTTTAGGGAACAAAGCAACAATAACATGCAACAGGTCCAAAGAGGAAAGTAACTCTAGTTTCTGAAAGGGAATGAAGTTCTATTTGTGCTTGCCTCTCCTCATGCCTTCAAGATCGTAAAAGGCTTTTAATTTTTTGGAGGTCAGCTGTAGTTACTGCCTTAAAAGCTACATACTTCTTTCAAGGCTTCAGTCATAGACTCGAAGGAAAGCCTGAAATCACCAACTAAGAAGCCTATGGGCTTTAGATGAGCCATTTTCCAACTTAGGAAGAGAAAAGAGAGGAAGGAACAAGAACAGCATAGTGGAATCAGAGTCAATATCAATTATATTTGGGTGAGGATCCATTTAATGAATGATAACTCAATTCCTGGATTTCAGGGACAAGCCTGTTAACTTGTCTTCTGTAACTGTAAGCGTAGTTATCCTCTGCCTGTTTTGTGCAGTGACAGCTCAGTGTGAGGCAATGATTTTTAGTGGGTAGTGGTGGTGAGGAGTGTGATTTGACCTCCCCTCCACCACGGGACTTTTAGCCATGTCTGCAGATATAGTTTTGATTTTTATAACCTGGGGATGTTGTGTGCGGGGTGCTGTTGGTATCTAGTAGGTAGAGGCCAGGGATGCTGCTAAACATCTTAAAATGCACAGGACAGCCCCACCCCCCGCAACAAATAATTATCCTCTTTGAAATGACAGGTATGCCAAGATTGAGAAACTTTGGCATAGGAGATAAAAGCTTCTTTTATGGGGCTAGACTGACTCAGTTTCATTTGACCTTGTACAAATGACTTAACCCCATCGCTCACTTCCCCATCTACAAAATGAAGTAATAGTATGATCCTTCTAAGATTTTTATGAGATTCAGTAAGTATATGTATATGGTTCTCAGAACAGTGCCCAGAATATAGTTAGCACCATATAAATATTAGTTGTTTATTTTTGTGCAAAGCAGCACAGGATAAATAGAAGAACCATCAAAACAATAGAATCTCTGCACAAGAAAGTGCTTTTGAAGGGAATGTCATTAAAAGCCACCATATAAGGTAATGATCAACACAGACTGACTAATTTGATGAGACCCTTAGATACTGGAGTCTGATGATGAACCGTATGACACTGTTATTACTCTACTAGTTTCCTACAGCCAAGTTAGTGCCCTGGCATTGACACAGAAAGTATGTGAGGGCACATCCTAGTACATTGTTTATGCTTGGGTGGTGGTTGTGTTTAGGTAGTAATCATGTTTTTAAGATTCTTGAAAGGTCACAGATGTGAGCTGTGAGACAGGGGACAAGGAAAGACTCATGGATATATAATTGAAAATTGGCCAGTCACTTGGCAGGGCTGTTGCTGTCCATAAGAAGTGCGGGCAATTGACCTTTAAGATAACAAAGATAAAACTCGGTAAGGCCAGAGTCTGGGGAAAGACCTTGAAAACTAAAAGTGGTGATATTTGTGGACAGAGGCAATGCATTAGCATATAATTTAGTCTCCCATTAATTGCAGAGCTGAAGATGCCAAAAAGGGAACATTTAAGTACATACGACAAATTATAGGTGTTCAGTAGAGGAGAGAGGCTGAACTGACCTGTCTGCATACTATGCTCAGAATTATATTTAACCTAGTCGTTTTGATTTGCATGAGAGTCTGAAAATATCTCTACTAAGCTTGATTCAATAGAGCTTGACCTTGAGGCTCTTGTTTTATGCTCTTGGTAATTTCAGCAGCAAGGGGACCAACTCTGACTTTTTCTACCCTGGATTCTTTCTCTCACAATGAAAGTTTTAATTAAGATATTTCACATGAGGGGCTATAGGCAATTTCACAAAGCCTCAGGAGATCAACTGTAAAGTCACAGTTTCAGGTCAGTCTGTGATCAATGGCCCTCTACTTTAAGTATTTGTGAACCCAGCAGAAGATATTTACAGTGATACTGAGATCCTCCAAGGCTCCATAAAATGTGCCTTTATGGTATATACTCACTTCTAAACTTAAAGGGCTGAAATTCACCAAGTTCTGGTATAGTCTCTTACCAGCAAAATAGAAGAGATCACAGAGAACAAGTTAAAGATAATAAATATTCTTTTTGAATACCTACTACAGGCATAATCAGGTAATGTGGAAAGCATTTTAGATACTAAAAACAGATAAAACTCTACCCATTTTATAGAAAGTAGAGCCAGGGTCCAAAGAAGTTGGGTAATTGGCTCAAGATCATGGACCTGGTAAGCTGTGGTGCCAGGGTGTGCCAGATCTCTTTCTAGGTTTCCCAGGTGGTAAAGAGGTAAAGAATCCACCTGCCAGTACAAGAGACTCGAGTTTCAATATCTGGGCTGGGAAGATCCTCTGGAGGAGGACATGGCAACCCATTCCAGTATTCTTGCCTGGAGAATCCCATGGACATAGGAGCCTGGCGGGCTACAGTCCAGGGGCCTGCCAAGAGTCAGCCACGACTGAGCTACTGAGCACACACGGCTGTCTCCAAGGCCTTTTCTGCTTTATCTCCTTATCTCTTGAGTGATTAGTATATCACATTCATGTCTCAGGCACTGCTGACATCTTAAGAATCTCTGAATGATGAGGGGATTTGAGATGGGTCATGTCTGGGGTTGGGGATCTGTTTATTTGGAATTAACCAAAAACTTACATCCTCTTCTATTTTAAAATATGGGGATCCCAAATTTTAAGCAACTATCACTACTGCTTGTCACTTAACATAGCAGATATCACCAGAGAGACACGAGAAATATCTGTTAGTCACAAAAAAACAATGAGGCCATATACGTCCTGTATCTCAGGGGTCCTCAGCCTCTGGGATCTAATGCCTGATGATCTGAAGTGGAACTGTAATAATAATAGAAATGAAGTGTACAATCAAGGTAATGTACTTGGTTCATCCCCAAGCCATCACCCCACCCTACACCCATCAGTCCATGGAAAAACTGTCTTCCACAAAACCAGTCCCTGGTGCCAGTAAGATAGGAGACTGCTGCTATAGATCCTACCTCCAAAATATATTCAGAGCCCAACTATTTCTTCCCATCCCCTATACTACCACCCATGTTTGAGTCTGCACCATACTACAATTTCCTGACTGGTTTGCCTGTTCCTCCTTTCCCACCCCTACAGAACACTCTCTTCATAGCAGCTGGCGTGATCTAAGGTAAATCTAATTATGTCACTCTTGCTCAACATCCTCCCGTGGTCTCCTAATGTATTCAGAATAAAATCCAAACACATGTGCATTGCCTGCAAGTTCTAATGTTCACTCTTCCTACCTTCCAAGCTTTTCTTCACCCCTAGCTCTTTGTACTTACCATACTTTGTAATACTCAGAATATTTTCCCCATATCTCTTTGCCTGGCAGTCTTCTCTCATCATTTGAGTACCAGTCCAAATGCCAACCCTGTAGAGATGACTTTCCTCCACAAACCTAAATAGAAGTATCACATCCCAACTCCCATCCACCTGTCAGGCATACCACTCTCCTTCATGACACCATTTGTTGTTTTGTTTTCTTTAGAGCAATTATCACCAACTCACATTTTCTCATTTATATATGCATTTGTCATCTATCTCCATCCTCTTAGAAGTTAAAAGATTTTGTCCTCATCACTTCTGTATCTCCTGTGTCTAGAAAGAGTGACTGACTCATAGTAAGCACTTAATAATCATTCATTAGTATTGAAAGAATGCTGGTTTGGGGGTCATGAGACTCGTATTTAATCCCGGCTTCACTATTGGTTTACAGAGTATGTCAGACAAGTCACTCTTCTTGGGTCTCAGTTTGTTTCTTCCTCTATAGATTGGATCAAATGGCCTCTGAGACCCCAGTCTAATTCTAAAATTACTACTGCTTCTTGATTCTGACTCCACAAGCAGTGGGATGGAGTTCCTTGATTCTTCTCTTTGTAGACCCCAAAGTGATTATTCTAATATTAAAAAATGAGAAGTGCTGCAAGCCTAGGTTATCTTAGTGACAAAGAGAGCTTGTTCAATAATGTTGATAATGAACTTTTGGTACCCTGAAAGTGAGTTTTATACATAGAAAAAGTGAATTCAATTCTACTTCTGTCATAGAAATTAGTATTCAGTTTAATAAAGTTACAAATAAAAAGTCTACTTCTGTTAATCTCTAATTCAGCTTGAGGTGAATTTTTATCTATTGAATTTTAGCTACTGCTCTGATGAATTTTTGAATAGTATTTGGTCCCATTAATGTTTAATCATTTAAATACTGTTTAACATTTTAACAGAAGCAGACGATATTAAGAAGAGGTGGCAAGAATACACAGAAGAACTATAGAAAAAGATCTTCATGACCCAGATAACCATGATGGTGTGATCACTCACCTAGAGCCAGACATCCTGGAATGCGAAGTCAAGTGGGCCTTAGGAAGCATCACTACGAACAAAGCTAGTGGAGGTGATGGAATTCCGGTTGAGCTATTTCAAATCCTCAAAGATGATGCTGTGAAAGTGCTGCACTCAATATGCCAACAAATTTGGAAAACTCAGCAGTGGCTACAGTTTTCATTCAAAGGTCAGTTTTCATTCCAATCCCAAAGAAAGGCAATGCCAAAGAATGCTCAAACTACCGCACAATTGCACTCATCTAACATACTAGCAAAGTAATGCCCCAAATTCTCCAAGCCAGCCTTCAACAGTACATGAACCATGAACTTCCAGATGTTCAAGCTGGATTTAGAAAAGGCAGAGGAACCAGAGATCAAATTGCCAACATCATTTAGATCATTGTAAAGGCAAGCGAGTTCCAGAAAAACATCTACTTCTGCTTTATTGACTATGCCAAAGCCTTTGACTGTGTGGATCATAACAAACTGTGGAAAATTCTTAAAGAAATGGGAATACCAGACCACCTGACCTGCCTCCTGGAAATCTTTGTTCAGGTCAAGAAGCAACAGTTAGAACTGGAGATGGAACAACAGACTGGTTCCAAATCAGGAAAAGAATACATCAAGGCTGTATCTTGTCACCCTGCTTATTTAACTTATATGCAGTGTGCATCCAGAGAGGTCAATGGCAACCCACTCTAGTACTCTTGCCTGGAAAATCCCATGGACGGAGGAGCCTGGTAGGCTGCAGCCCATGGGGTTGCGAAGAGTCGGACACAACTAAGCAACTTCACTTTCACTTTTCACTTTCATGCATTGGAGAAGGAAATAACAACTCACTCCAGTATTCTTGCCTGGAGAATCCCAGGGATGGGGGAGCCTGGTGGGCTCTGTCCACACAGAGTTTGACACGATTGAAGCGACTTAGCAGCAGCAGCAGCAGCAGTGTGTGTCATGCTAAATGCCAGGCTGGATGAAGCACAAGCTGGAATCAAGTTTGCTGGGAGAAATATCAATAACCTCAGATAAGCAGATGACACCGCTATAATGGCAGAAAGTGAAGAAGAACTAAAGAGCCTTTTGATGAAAGTGAAAGAGGAGAGTGAAAAAATTGACTTAGAACTCAACATTCAGAAAACTAAGATCATGGCATCTGGTCCCATCACTTCATGGCAAATAGATGGGGAAGCAATGGAAACAGTGACAGACTTTGTTTTTTGGGGCTCCAAAATCACTGCAGCCATGGAATTAAGAGACACTTACTCCTTGGAAGAAAAGGTATGACCAACCTAGACAGCATATTAAAAAGCATAGACATTACTTTGCCAGCAAAGGTCCGTCTAGTCAAGGCTATGGTTTTTCCAGTATTCATATATGGATATGAGAGTTGGGCTATAAAGAAAGCTGAGCACTGAAGAATTGATGCTTTCAAACTGTAGTATTGGAAAAGACTCTTTGGAGTCCCTTGGACTGCAAGGAGATCCAACCAGTCTATCCTAAAGGAAATCAGTCCTGATTATTCATTGGTAGGGTTGATGCTGAAGCTGAAACTCCAATACTTTGGCCACTTGATGCTAAGATCTGACTCACTGGAAAAAACCCTGATGCTGGGAAAGATTGAAGACGGGAGAAGAGGGGATGACGGGGATGAGATGGTTGGATGGCATCACCGACTCAATGGACATGAGTTTGAGTAAACTCTGGGAGTTGGTGATCGACAGGGAAGCCTGGCATGCTGCAGTCCATGGGGTCGCAAAGAGTTGGACACAACTGAGCGACTGAACTGAACTGAAACATTTTAAATTACATTTTGTAGATTCAAACTCTTCTAAAAGACTTTGCTGGCTTTCAAAGCTTTCTCTATATTTACTTTTTATAAATCTAAGAGGTGCATTATAGATATTGCAAACTTGAGTGTAGTTAAAATTTCTAATATTGTACATAAACTTAGCAAGATTTCAACTTAAATTCACAAGTTTAAATTAGTTTCTCAAATATGTATTTTTAATTGCGATAAACAATTATTATTACCTGTTATTCTAATAAGGTATATTTTATAAAACGTTACACAAACAAATAAATCCAGTATGTGCAACTTGCTTAACACAATAATATTTTTTGTTTTAATGCAGAAACAAATTTTATGCTTTATTTTTAATCTTCCTTAGATTAAAATATACTGATAAGTACTAAGGAAAGGATTGTATCATGCCCCTCCTTGCTCGTTTTGAGATATAAGGATGTGTCTTTGTGTAGGTGTTAGTTTAAGCTGAATTGTGGGGATAATCTGTAGCACTGATCAGGAATTCACACTCTGAGTGTTTTCAATTGACATGTGATCAGGAAGATCTAATTCTACAGGCAGCTTCTGCAAAAGCTTCATCTATCTTTATCACCAAACTTTTTGTCTAATTCATATAACAGATATTTGAAATAGTGTCTTGCTAGCATAATAGATGATAGATAGAAATATGCTCTTATATGTGGAATTGGAGCTAAAGATACGAGGTTTGGCTAAAACATTTGAGACAGTCTTTACTTTTGGTGAAGAGCATATGAATCTTGCTAGTCCTTCAGTTTTACCTTTCATGTATCTGTATGTGTGGTAGAATTTAGTTTGAGCCTTACCTGCGTACCCTTCCCTGGTGGCTCAGAGGTTAAAGTGTCTGCTTTCAATTCAGGAGACTCAGATTTGATCTCTGGGTCAGGAAGATCCCCTGGAGAAGGAAATGGCAACCCACTCCAGTACTCTTGCCTGGAGAATCCCATGGACAGAGGAGCCTGGTAGGCTACAGTCCATTGGGTCGCAAAGAGTCGGGCATGACTGTGTGATTTCACTTTTCCTTTACCTGCTTGATAGCATAGTGGTGAGGTTATGGGTGAGTAGCTCCTGGTATTTACCAAGAAGGACCTGAGGGTTGTTCCTAACCAATTTGACTTAAAGTCAGTTGGAAACATCTTTCCATGTAATTTTGCAATTAACTTATGGTTGCATAATAAGAGGAGATTCTTTTTGGCAACATTGATGAAACTGTATTATAGTTGTTATGTCATTGAATTCATTAACTGCAGGGGAGGTGGCGGTTTCATAAGTCAGGATTTTTAATTTTCTACTTAGGGGAATCTACAATCCCTACATTGTTTGATTACTTGTTGTAATTCTTCAGCTTTTAACTATGTAAATGTCTTTCCCAGTGAATTTTAAAGGTCACCGAACTTGATGGAATCCTGTGTTTTATATTTTATAATTATGGAATCATATCACATGTTTGGTGGCTCAGATAGTAAAGAATCAGCCTGCAATGCAGGAGACTCAGGTTCAATATCTGGTCAGGAAGATCCCCTGGAGAAGGGAATGGCAAGCCACTTCAGTATTCTTGCCTGGAGAATTCCATGGACAAAGGAATGTGGTGGGTTACAGTCCATGGGGTTGCATAGAGTCGGACACGACTGAGTGAATAACGCTTTCTTTCACTTTCACAAGCTCATTGAAATAACATAAGATTAAATTTTAGTGCTCTCTCTCTTTAATAACTATTCCAGTCAAAACTTCCAAAAGTCATTCTACTGAAGTAGGAGAAGTGAACTGTGTGGCAAAGCCTTAAAAATCTAGCTCTGGAAATACCTCTTATATCAACTAATGGTGGATCACTGGTTTTTATTCTCCAGGGAAATGTTTCAGCCGTGTAGGTTCCCTCATATGCTTATGGCATATGCCCAAATGTCAACTGGAGTAGCTATCTTCATTTGAAAAGGGAAGCATGTGGAGAAAAGGGGTAAGGGGAATGATGTTGAGTAGGGAAATAGGATAAAAGAGGGTACTTGCTTCCACTAGGGTTTTTTTTTTTTAATATCTAGATTCTAGGCAACATGTTTACCCAAGAATGGGGGAGGAGAGCAGACAAAGGTAAGCCATTTCAAATTTTACTGTCAAGGATTCCTTTAAAAGAGTTACCCTGTAGACCCATGTCTTTATAGATCTTTCTCTACTAAGCAATTTATTACATAATAGTTTATTACCCCACTTTTATTAGTCAAAGACCTGTGTCTGATTGTTAGAAATTCTAATTAGCATGTGCTAAGTTGACTTAATCCTTTTGGCTAAAATAGAGTAAATTAGGATGCTACTTAGGGATATTTTAATGAGTCATTAAAAAAATAATATGTAATATAATAAAAACAAAACCTAGAATTAAATAGAGCATATTGTGTTTATACTGCATCCTTTCTTTTCTTCCTCAAAAATCAGCTATAAAGCTATAAATTTGAAATATATTTTTTTAGTCTGAAAACTTACTTCCACCTAATTGCATGCTATTCTTATACTTCATTATTAATGGCAACATTATATTTTAGTGCATGCATAAACCATAATTCCTTTACCCAATTCTGCTAAAAATGTGAAGGTTTCATGTGAAGATTTCTCTTTTGTAAAAATCTTTTTATTTTATATTGGAGTATAGCTGATTAACAATGTTGTAATAGTTTCAGATGGACAGCAGAGACTCAGCCATACATATACATGTATCTATTCTCCTACAAACTCCCCTCCCATTCAGGCTGTCACATGACATTGAGCAGAGTTGTCTGTTATACAGTAGGTCCTTGTTGGTTATCCATTTTAAATACATCAATGTGTCATATCCACTCCAAACCTCCTAACTATCCCTTCCTCCTATTTCATGAGACTTATCACAAATGCATTCTCTCAAAATCACCTAGTGTTTGAAAAGAAATACTGATTTCCAGGCCTTATACCCAACATTCTGAAATATAATCTCTTGGGTTGGGAAACAGGAATCCTCATTTTTAATAAGCATTGCCTCATTTTTCAAGTTGTTCAGATCTCATTGTTCCTTGAACCACACTTTGAGAAGCTCTGTGTTAGAAATTTTGAAATACTGAACAAAACTTCCAGATCACCCCCTGAACTGAATTCACAGATCTGGTAACTTCAGGTTGGGAACTTCTGAAAGGGTGAATAATTGCAAACTCGATTCAGCTGTTCAGCCTTAGGCATTACTTCAAGAAGCTATTACTCAAGAAGCTATGACTAAGTTGACCTTTTGTCATATCTCTTTTCCTCCCTGTTTATTTAAGTTACCATCTTAACTGGCTCTTGAAGTCAAAGGTGCTTTTGTTCTCTGCATGAATGGTTTGATTCACATCATACCAATACAGCTTCAAAGGAAGAAAAGTCTCTTACCTTGGGATAATCTCTCCCTCCCCCTGCAAATGCCACAACCCAGCTAAAGGATTTTTAAAGGGTTTTTTGTTTGTTTGTTTGTTTTAAATAAAGTCAGACTCTTCAGATTACTGCTCTTTTTTTTCTCCTTGGAAGAAATAAGGCCAAAAGAAATAACAGTCACTCACAGCATTTTTAACAAAGGTGATTTCCTCCACAAATATTGTACTTAAGGCAGTGATTCACAAACTGGGAGCTGAAAATGCACAGCTTTACTAGGGCCATCTCCAAAATATCTGATTCAGGAGGTGTGGGAGGGGGACTAAGAAATAGTATTTTGATTCAATGATTAGCCAGGTCTCTGAATCAACATTTTAATGAATGAAGCCCAATGGATCACTTGCCCGAAGTTAAATTACCAGGAAGTGACAAATTCTTACTAGAAAGCCTATGTTCTTTCCACCATCTCCTGCTGATGAAAATAAAAAGGACAGGAAGGAAGCAAAGGTGGTCTGAGCTACTTGCTGTTTGTTGGGCCTCACATTCCTTCATTCACCTTTCTCCCTCTGCCCCTCCATTCACTCCATGTTTCAGTAATACTGGGTTGCTTATGGCACCTGATTATGCACGCTTGTTTTTGTCCTTTTGTACTTGTTCTTTCCGTCTGGAATTCATGCACTCAGCTCTCTTTTCCTCACTGAACTCCAAGACTCCATTCAAATATCGCCTCCTTATGAAGCCTCCCTGACACTTCAGGCTGAATACATTTCTCCTTCTCTGTACCCAATAGGACTTTTGTATCCGCTAGTGTTTTGGTGCTGAGAAACCAGTGTATGTTCTATTGCCTGTAATTTATTGAGAATACTTTCTCATAGGCAGTGTAATAATGTATATGAGTAGTTTAGTAATGAACTCTATACCCTAGAGCTGGTTTGATGAATTATCCTTATCAGGAAGCAGCAACAAGATTTGAGTAATAGACACTTTCATTTTTAGGGCCTGCTCATTTAGGGAACTTGGAGCAAAAATCAGTGAAGCCATCTCTTTAGGTGAAAAGCATTTTAAATAAATTTGTAAATATATTAAACACAATGCTGATATACATGCTTTTGTTACTAATTAAGGTCTCGTATGCATAGAAAGCCAAACTCGGACAGTGGATGTTTGCAGCAAAGTGAGAGTTTAATCGTAGGGCACCAAGCAGGAGAATGGGCAGCTTATGTTCAAAAGACCCAAATGCCCCTATGGCTTTCAGGCAAGAGTTTTTAAAGACAGTGTTAGGGGAGAGAGTCACAAGATGCATAATCAGCTCATGGATCACCTTCTTATTGGCTGGTGGTGATGTAACAGGGTAATATTTCAAGAATCTCAAACATCTGATTCCAACCAGTCTGGGGTCTCTGTGCTTGTGGTTAGCGTGTAGCCTCCACCTCCTCTTGAGTGGGGGTCTTAGTTCCTACAGAACAACTGAAAGATATGCATAAGATGGTTATCTGTTTCCCTTCAGGAGGAACTTGGAACCCTCTGATTCTGGTCCTGATCATTAACCAATTGGACCTGCTCTTTGGAACTCAAGAAGGGCCTAGAAGACAAGCCTTTTTTCCCCTGCAATTCAGAAATGGAGGAAAGTTCAAATGGAGGATTTTTTGAACTTGGCAAGGTCCTGAGGGGTCTTGCCTGGCTTCGGTTGTTTCTTTTTTTTTTTTTTTTTATACTCCTCATCTCGAGGGGAATAAGGGCCGCACAGGAAAGGGAGTAAAATTTTGAATAGAGAGGTTAATCATAGATTCAGCAGGGGGACTGTTTCACCTTATGGACTTTTTAATATCTTTTCCAGCCCCCCTCCCACCCCGGTCAACCCTCCCCTTCCCCTGCCACTATGCAGTTGATTTATCATCCCAGTTTGTACAGTCTGAACAAAGGCCACATTAAGCATAGCTACTGGGGATGCACGATGCACTCATTTGCAAACATTGATGTTCATTTTTAACCCTGTCAAGAAAATTCATCTAAAGAAACGACAAGCCTAAAGAGTTCCTACATTAGCCATTTGTCATTAGAAGCATTCCACACAATGAATAGGCATTACAGGTTGTTAAGCATCTACAGGAACAGTGCTCATTGAAATTTGTTGGAAAGATGATTGAATATTATTTAAGTAGGACTTACATGCAATAAATAGTACATTTGACAACTGCTGAGAAAATTGATGAAAAGGATAATATTCCATTTTGGACTCTAAACAAAAGGCAATCAATTAGGGGGACCAGTTTGAATAATGTGAAAGAAACAGTGCCTCGAAACTCTCCTGCGGAAAGATTGGCCCTCAGGCTGCGATAACTGCTTTTGCATTAAAAAGATCTATAGCTTGGCATAAACACAGCACACAGAATATTATGAACAGAATCCGTTTTTGGACCCACTGCCCTCCCTAGAGCTTGATATCTCTTGAGTCCACTTTCTTTGCTTCCCTTTCATTATGGGCTGCATTTCAACTTCCTTCTGAGCTCATAACCACACTTTGACCAACCTTTAAAGCATCCTCCCCAGCAAAGATTTTTAGTGATTTAAAGATGAATCATTAACAGGAAGCTCAGAGGGTATTACCGACTTTTGGGACTGGCCCTGCAATGCCACAGTGTGAGATTGTTGGTGGGATGCTGCATTTGTTGGTACTGGAGATGAGTAAGCTTTGACGATGGTGTCCTTAAATCAGAAGTTGGCATCTTTTTTTTTTTCTGTAAAGGTCCAGAGAGTAGTTATTTTAGTATCTGTGGGCCATATGGTCCCTGTTACAACTCAACTCTGCCATAAATAGCCCCAAAACAGCGATAGTCAATGCGGAAGTGAATGACCATGGTCTTGTTCCAATAAAACTGTGTTTACAGGCAGCTGGTCCCTGCTCTACATCAAGGGACTAAAATCACAACTGAACAGGTCCCACACAAAGCAGTCTTCGATCATGCATTTTTACAGTAAATAACTCTTATCTCATGGATGAGGATTTCTCATTTCATATTGTGTATTATCTTTGCATCATAGATTGAATGGCTAGTACTGAACTGGAAGCTCCCTCATTCTCCCTTTTGTGCCTTCCTCTCTAGCCTTCTGTGTCTCTATCAGTGCCTCCTAACCTTTCATACTGGATCAGAGTAGATGCAGCCTTTGGAACCTACCTGTGAACTGTTGTGTAATAGCTATGCCAAAACTTGGAACCTACCTGTGAACTGTTGTGTAATAGCTATGCCAAAACCAAGAAGAGGGGCCAATTTAATTCCTAGATGGCTTAATGGATATTAGGTGCTAGTACCTTTCAAATATTCTGGTTTTTCTCCCCTTGCTCTAATCCCCAGGATTTTTATACAGGGGAAATCAAAAGTTTTAGAAAGGAAGTCAGTTAAACAACAAAACTATAAAGCTCCCTCAGACCCATTGAACCTGAGGGCTTTCAGATAGGAAAGGGACATCTACTGACTACATACATAGTAGTTCTCTTAACTGACTTCAATGAGCAGATTTACTCCCTGGATTACTAATGATGTAATACACCATTTCTCTCCATGGTATAAAAGAAATATAGAACTCTCATGCCACTTGAATACTTGGTCTACATTCTAGTACACTGCAATCATCCAGCCAGCTTTTAAAGATTCTGTTTCCATGCCCCTTAGAGCAAAATCACCAAGGGTGGACCTCAGGTGACTCTAACGTGCTGCTGAGAAAGGGGACCTCTGTTTCTAGCTACTCCAAGTTTGGTCTGTGACCAACAGCAGCACATGGAAACTTAAAATTTCCATATTCTGCCCCACTCCAGACCCACTAAAGCAGAACCTGCATTTTAACAGGATGAGTAGGTGATTCTTAATTTGATTTTTTAATTGAAGGATAATTGCTTTACAGAATTTTATTGTTTTCTGTCAGACTTCAATATGAATAAGCCATAGGTATACATATATCCCCTCCCTTTTGAAACTCTCTCCCATCTCCCTCCCCATCCCACCCCTCTTGGTTAATACAGAGCCCCTGTTTAAGTTTCCTGAGCCATACAGCAAATTCCCATTGGCTATCTATTTTACATATGGTAGTGTAAGTTTCCGTGTTACTCTTTCCATACATCTCACCCTCTCCTCGCCTCTCCCCATGTCCATAAGTCTATTCTCTATGTCTGCTTCTCTATTGCTACCTTGTATATAAGTTCTTAGGAACCATTCTTCTAGATTCCATATATATGTGTTAGAATACAATATTTATCTCTTTCTTTCTAACTCACTTCACTCTGTATAATAGGTTCTAGGTTCATCTACCTCATCAGAACTGACTCAAATGCATTCCTTTTTATGGCTGAATACTCCTTGGAAGGAAGGTTATGACCAACCTAGATAGCATATTTAAAAGCAGAAACATTACTCTGCCAACAAAGGTCTGTCTAGTCAAGGCTATGGTTTTTCCAGTGGTCATGTATGGATGTGAGAGTTGGGCGGTGAAGAAAGCTGAGCGCCGAAGAATTGATGCTTTTGAACTGTAGTGTTGGAGAAGACTCTTGAGAGTCCCTTGGACTGCAAGGAGATCCAACCAGTCCATCCTAAAGGAGATCAGTCCTGGGTGTTCATTGGAAGGACTGATGTTGAAGCTGAAACTCCAATACTTTGGCCACCTCATACGAAGAGATGACTCATTGGAAAAGACCCTAAAGCTGGGAAGGATTGGGGGCAGGAGGAGAAGGGGACGACAGGATGAGATGGTTGGATGGCATCACTGACTCGATGGATATGGGTTTGGGTAAACTCTGGGAGTTGGTGATGGACAGGGAGGCCTGGCATGCTGCGATTCATGGGGTTGCAAAGAGTCGGACACGACTGAGCAATTGAACTGAACTGAATATTCCATTGTGTATATGTACCACAGCTTCTTTATCCATTCATCTGTCGATGGACATCTAGGTTGCATCCATATTCTAGCTATTGTAAATAGTGCTGCAATGAACAATGGGATACATGTGTCTTTTTCAATTTTGGTTTCCTCAGGGTATATGCCTAGGAGTGGGATTGCTGGGTCGTGTGGTGGTTTTATTCCTAGTTTTTCAAGGAATCTCCATATCATCTTCCATAGTGGCTGTATCAATTTACATTCCCACGAACTGTTCAAGAGAATTCACTTTTCTTCACACCCTCTCCAGCATTTACTGTTTGTAGACCTTCTGAAGAGGGCCATTCTGACTGGTATGAGGTGATATCTAATTGTAGTTTTGATTTGCATTTCTCTAATAATCAGCGCAGCAGACTTGGATATGGCATAAGCCATCTTGGACGAGGTCACCATTAACCCCACCATAGAGCTGCCAGAACTTACACAGGACTGGGAAACAGTCTCTTGGAGGGCACAAACAGAACCTTGTGTACTAGGACCCAGGAGAAAGGAGCAGTGACCCCACAAGAGACTGACCCAGATTTGCCTGTGAGTGTCCAGGAGTCTCCAGCGGAGGAGTGGGTCGATGGTGGCCTGCTGCAGGGTTGGGACATGCATGAGATCTTTTGAAGGAGGTTGCCATTATCTTCATTACCTCCACCATGATTTAGCCCGAGGTAAATCGCAGGGAGGGAACATAGCCCCACCCATCAACAGAAAACTGGATTAAAGATTTACTGAGCATGGCCCCACCCATCAGAGCAAGACGAGTTTCCCCTCAGTCAGTCTCTCCCATCAGGAAGCTTCCATAAGCCTCTTATCCTTCTCTGTCAGAGGGTAGACAGACTGAAAACCACAATCACAAAAACTAAGCAATCGGATCACATGGACCACAGCCTTGTCTAACTCAATGAAACTATGAGCCATGCCATGTAGGGCCACCCAAGAAGAGTGGTGGAAAGTTCTGATAAAATATGGTCCACTGGAGAAGGGAATGGCAAACCACTTCAGTATTCTTGCCTTGAGAACCCCAAGAACAGTATGAAAAGGCAAAAAGATAGGACACTGAAAGGTGAACTCCCCAGGTCAGTAGGTGCCCAATATACTACTGGAGATCAGTGGAGAAAAAATTCCAGAAAGAATGAAGAGACAGAGCCAAAGCAAAAACAACACTCAGTTGTGAATGTGACTGGTGATGGAAGCAAAGTCCGATGCTGTAAAGAGCAAATATTGTGTAGGAACCTGGAATGTTAGGTCCATGAATCAAGGCAAATTGGAAGTGGTCAAACAGGAGATGGCAAGAGTGAATGTTGACATTTTAGGAATCAGTGAACTAAAACGGACTGGAATGGGTGAGTTTAACTCAGATGACCATTATTTCTACTACTGTGGGCAAGAATCCCTTAGAAGAAATGGACTAGCCATCATAGTCAACAAGAGTCCAAAATGCAGTACTTGGATGCAACCTCAAAAGCGACAGAATGATCTCTGTTCGTTTCCAAGGCAAACCATTCAATATCATGGGAATACAAGTCTATGCCCAGATCAGTAATGCTGAAGAAGCTGAACTTCAACAGTTCTATGAAGACCTACAAGACCTTCTAGAACTAACACCCAAAAAAGATGTCCTTTTCATGATAGGGGACTGGAATGCAAAAGTAGGAAGTCAAGAAACATTGGAGTAACGGGCAAATTTGGCCTTGGAGTACAGAATGAAGCAGGGCAAAGGCTAATTAATAGAGTTTTGCCAAGAGAACGCACTGGTCATAGCAAACACCCTCTTCCAACAACACAAGAGAAGACTCTACACATGGACATCACCAGATGGTCAACACCAAAATCAGATTGATTATGTTCTTTGCAGCCAAAGATGGAGAAGCTCTATACAGTTAGCAAAAACAAGACTGGGAGCTGACTGTGGCTCAGATCATGAACTCCTTATCACCAAATTCAGACTGAAATTGAAGAAAGTAGGGAAAACCACTAGACCATTCAGGTATGACCTAAATCAAATCCCTTACAATTATACAGTGGAAGTGAGAAATAGATTTAAGGGACTAGATCTGATAGACAGAGTGCCTGATGCACTATGAACGGAGGTTCGTGACATTGTACAGGAGACAGGGATCAAGACCACCCCCAAGAAAAAAAACATGCAAAAAAGTAAAATGGCTGTTTGAGGAGGTCTTAAAATAGCTGTGAAAAGAAGAGAAGCAAAAAGGAAAGGAGAAAGGAAAGATATACCCATTTGAATGCAGGGTTCCAAAGAATAACAAGGAGAGATAAGAAAGCCTTCCTCAGTGATCAGTGCAAAGAAATAGAGGAAAACAACAGAATAGGAAAGACTAGAGATCTCTTCAAGAAAATTAGAGATGCCAAGGGAATATTTCATGCAAAGATGGATTCAATAAAGGACAGAATTGGTATGGACCTAACAGAAGCAGAAGATATTAAGAAGAGGTGGCAAGAATACACAGAAGAACTGTACAAAAAAAAACTTCATGACCCAGACAATCACGATGGTGTGATCACTCACCTAGAGCCAGACATCCTGGAGTGTGAAGTCAGGTGGGCCTTAGGAAGCATCACTACGAACAAAGCTAGTGGAGGTGATGGAATTCCAGCTGAGCTATTTCAAATCCTAAAAGATGATGCTGTGAAAGTGCTGCGCTCAACTTGCCAGCAAATTTGGAAAACTCAGCAGTGGCTATAGGAATGGAAATTGTCAGTTTTCATTCCAATCCCAAAGAAAGGCAGTGCCAAATAATGCTCAAACTACCGCACAATTGCGCTCATCTCACAGGCTAGCTGGAGAAGGCAATGGCACCCCACTCCAGTACTCTTGCCTGGAAAATCCCATGGACAGAGGAGCCTGGTAGGCTACAGTCCATGCGGTCGCTAAGAGTTGGACACGCCTGAGTGACTTCACTTTCACTTTTCCCTTTCATGCACTGGAGAAGGAAATGGCAACCCACTCCAGTATTCTTGCCTGGAGAATCCTAGGGACGGCGGAGCCTGGTGAGCTGCCGTCTACGGGGTCACACAGAGTCGGACACGACTGTAGTGACTTAGCAGCAGCAGCAGCACAGGCTAGCAAAGTAATGCTCAAAATTCTCCAAGCCAGACTTCAGCAGTATGTGAACCATGAACTTCCAGATATTCAAGCTGGATTTAGAAAAGACAGAGAGAGGAACCAGAGATTAAATTGCCAACATCTGTTGGATCATCAAAAAAGCAAGAGAGTTCCAGAAAAATATCTACTTCTGCTTTATTGACTACACCAAAGCCTTAGTGTGGATCACAACTAACTGTGGAAAATTCTTAAAGAGATAGGAATACCAGACCACCTCACCTGCCTCTTGAGAAATCTTTGTTCAGGTCAGGAAGCAACAGTTAGAACTGGACATGGAACAACAGACTGGTTCCAAATAGGAAAAGGAGTACGTCAAGGCTGTATATAGTCACCCTGCTTATTTAACTTATATGCAGAGTACATCATGAGAAAGACTGGGCTGGATGAAGCACAAGGTAGAATCAAAATTGCTGGGAGAAATATCAATAACCTCAGATATGCAGATGACCCCACCATAATGGCAAAAAGTGAAGAAGAAGTAAACAGCCTCTTGATGAAAGTGAAAGAGGAGAGTGAAAAGGTTGGCTTAAAGCTCAACATTCAGAAAACTAAGACCATGGCATCCAATCCCATCACTTCATGGCAAATAGATGGGGAAACAGTGTCAGATTTTAGTTTTTTGGGCTCCAAAACAACAGCAGATGGTGATTGAAGCCATGAAATTAGAAGATGCTTACTCCTTGGAAGGAAAGTTATGACCAACCTAGACAACATATTAAAAAGCAGAGATATCACTTTGCCAACAAAGGTCCGTTTAGTCAAGGCTATGGTTTTTCCAGTTGTCATGTATGGATGTGAGAGTTGGACTATAAAGAAAGCTGAGCACCGAAGAATTGATGCTTTTGAACTGTGAGAGTCCCTTGAGAGTCCCTTGGACTGCAAGGAGATCCAACCAGTCCATCCTAAAGGAGATCAGTCCTGAGTGTTCATTGGAAGGACTGATTTTGAAGCTGAAACTCCAATATTTTGGCCATCTGATGCAACGAGCTGACTCATTTGAAAAGACCTTGATGCTGAGAAAGATTGAAAGTGGGAGGAGAAGGGGACAACAGAGGATGAGATGGTTGGATGGCATCACCGACTCAATGGACAGAGTAAACTCTGGGAGTTGGTGATTGACAGGGAGGACTGGCATGCTGCAGTCCATGGGGTCACAAAGAGTCGGACACAACTGAGCAACTGAACTGAATAATGAGCAGTACTGAACATGTTTTCATGTCTTTTGTTAGCCATCTGCATGTCTTCTTTGGAGATATGCTTGTTTAGATCTTTTTCCCACTTTTTGATTGGGTTGTTTGTTTTTCTGGCATTGGGTTGTATGAGCTGCTTGTATATTTTGGAAATTAATCCTTTGTCAGCTGTTTCATTTGCAATGATATTCTCCCATTTGAGGGTTGTCTTTTTACCTTGCTTGTAGTTTCCTTTGCTGTGCAAAAGCTTCTCAGTTTACTCAGGTCTCACTTGCTTACTTTTTTTTATTTCCGTTACTGTAGGCGGTGGGTCATAGAGGATCTTACTTTGATTTATGTCAGCAAGTGTTCTGCCTATGTTTTCCTCTAAGAGTTTTATAGTTTCTGGTCTTACATTTAGGTCTTTCATCCATTTTGAGGTTATCGTTGTGTATGGTGTTAGGAAGTGTTCTAATTTCATTCTTTTACATGTAGCTGTCCAGTTTTCTCAGCACCATTTATTCAAGACGCTTTCTTTGCCCCATTGTTTATTCTTGCCTCCTTTGTCAAAAATAAGTTACCCATAGGTGCATGGGTTTACTTCTGGGCTTTCTATCTTGTTCCATTGGGCTATATTTCTGTTTTTGTGCCAGTGTCATACTGTCCTGATGACTGTAGCTTTGTAGTATAATCTGAAATGCAGAAGCTTTATTCTTCTAGCTCCATTCTTCTTTCTCAAGACTACTTTGGTTATTCGGGGTCTTTTTTGTTTCCATATGAATTGTGAATTTTTTTGTTCTAGTTCTGTGAATAATGCTATTGGTAAACTGATAGGGATCGCATTGAATCTGTAGATTGTGCTTGTAGTACAGTCATTTTCACAATATTGATTCTTCCTACCCAGGAACATAGAATATCTCTCCATCTGTTTATGTCATCTTTGATTTCTTTCATTAGTGTCTTATAATATTCTGTGTGTAGTTCTTTTGTCTCCTTTAGGTAAGTTTATTCCTAGATATTTAATTCTTTTTATTGCAATGGTGAATGGGATTGATTCCTTCATTTCTCTCTCTGATTTTTCATTGTTAGTGTGTAGAAATGCAAGTGATTTCTGTGTATTGATTTTGTATCCTGCAACTTTGCTAAATTCACTGATTAGCTCTAGTAATTTTCTTTTTTTAATTTTTTTTAATTAATTTAGTTGGAGGCTAATTACTTTACAATATTGTAGTGGTTTTTGCCATACATTGATATGAATCAGCCATTTTCTGATGCTACTTTAGGGCTTTCTATGTATAGCATAATGTCATCAGCAAACAGTGAGGGCTTTACTTCTTTTCCAATCTGGATTCCTTTTATTTCTTACTCTTCTCTGATTGCTATAGCCAGGACTTCCAGAACTATGTTGAATAATAGTGGTGAAAGTGGACACCCTTGTACTGTTCCTGAACTTAGGGGGAATGCTTTCAGTTTTTCACCATTGAGAATAATGTTTGCTGTAGGCTTATCATATATGGCCTTTACTATGTTGAGGTATGTTCCTTCTATGCCCATTTTTTGAAGAGTTTTAATCATAAATGGGTGCTGAATTTTGTCAAAGGCTTTTTCTGTATCTCTTGAGATTATCATAGGATTTTTATCTTTCAGTTTGTTAATATGGTATATCACATTGATTGATTTGTATATATTGAAGAATTCTTGCATCCCTGGAATAAACCCAACTTGATCATGGTGTATGAGCTTTTTGATGTGTTGCTGAGTTCTATTTGCTAAAATTTTATTGAGGATTTTTGCATCTATGTTCATCAGTGATATTGGCCTGTAGTTTTCTTTTTTTGTCTTGTCTTTGTCTGGTTTTGGTATCAGGGTGATGGTGGCCTCATAGAATGAGTTTGGAAGTGTTCCTTCCTCTGAAATTTTTTGAAAGAGTTTTGGAAGGATAGGCATTAGCTCTTCTCTAAATGTTTGATAGAATTCTCCTGTGAAGCCATCTGGTCCTGGGCTTATGTTTTTTGGGAGATTTTTGATCACAGCTTCAATTTCAGTGCTTGTAATTGGATTGTCCATAATTTACATTTCTTGCTGGTTCAGTCTTGGAAGATTGAACTTTTCTAGGAATCTGTCCATTTCTTCCAGGTTATCCATTTTATTGCCATATAATTGTTTGTAATAGTCTCTTATAATCCTTTGTATTTCCACACTGTCTGTTGTAACCTCTCTTTCATTTCTAATTTTATTGATTTGATTCTTCTCTCTTTTTTTCTTGATGAGTCTGGCTAAAGGTTTGTCAATTTTGTTTATCTTCTCAAGGAACCAGCTTTTAGTTTTATTAATCTTTACTATTGTTTCTTTCATTTCTTTTTCATATATTTCTGCTCTCTATGATTTCTTTCCTTCTACTAATTTTGGAGTTTTTTTGTTCTTTTTCCAATTGTTTTAGGTGTAAAAGTAGGTTGTCTATTTGATGTTTTTCTTGTTTCTTGAGGTAGGATTATATTGCTATAAATTTCCCTCTTAGAACTGCTTTTGCTGTGTCCCATAGGTTTTGAGTTGTTGTGTTTTCATTGTTATTTGTTTCTAGAAATTTTTTGATTTCCCTTTTGATTTCTTCAGTAACCTGTTGGTTATTTAGAAATGTGTTTTTTAATCTCCATGTGTTTGTGTTTCTTATGGTTTTTTTCTTGTAATTGATATCTAGTCTCATAGCCTTGTGGTCAGAGAAGAAGCTTGATACAATTTCAATTTTCTTAAATTTACTGAGGTTTGATTTGTGACCCAAAATGTGGTCTATGTGGAGAATGTTCCATGTGCACTTGAGAAGGTGTATTCTTCTCCATTTGGATGGAATGTGCTGAAAATATCAGTGAGATCCATCTCATCTCATCTAATCCATCTCCTTTAAGACATGTGTTTCCTTACTAACTTTCTGTTTTGATGATCTGTCCATTGATGTGAGTGGGGTGTTAAAGTCTCCTACTACTATTGTGTTACTGTCAATTTCTCCTTTTATGTCTGTTAGTGTTTGTCTTGTGTATTGAGGTGCTCCTGTGTTGGGTGCCTAGATATTTACAATTTTTATGGCTTTCTTTTGGATTGATCCCTTAATCACTATGTAGTGTCCTTCCTTATCTCTTGTAATCTTCTTTATTTTAGGTCTATTTTGTCTGATATGAGGATTGCCAGCTTTCTTTTGCTTTCCAATTGCATGAAATATATTTTTCCATCCTCTCACTTTCAGTTTATATGTGTCTTTAGGTCTGAAGTGGGTTTCTTGTAGACAGCATATATATGGGTCTTGTTTTTGTATCCATTCAGCCAGTCTGTGTCTTTTGGTTAGAGCATTTAATCCATTTACATTTTAAATAATTATTGATATATATGTTCCTATTGCCATTTTCTTAATTGTTTGGGGTTGATTTTGTAGATCTTTTTTCTTCTCTTGTATTTCTTGACTATATAAGTCCCTTTAACATTTATTGTAAAGCTGGTTTGGTGGTACTGAATTCTCTTAACTTTTGCTTGTCTGAAAAGCTTTTTATTTCTCCATCAATTTTCAATGAGATCCTTGCTGGGTAGAGTAATCTTGGTTGTAGATTTTTCCCTTTCAGTACTTTAAATATATCCTGCCATTCCCTTCTGGCCTGCAGAGTTTCTGCTGAAAGATCAGCTGTTAAGCATGTGGGGTTTCCCTTGTATGTTACTTGTTGCTTCTCCCTTGCTGCTTTTACTATTCTTTCTTTGTGTTTAGTCTTTGTTAGTTTGATTAGTATGTCTCTTGGTGTGTTTTGTCTTTGGGTTTATCCTGTATGGGACTCTTTGTGCCTCTTGGAATTGATTGACTATTTCCTTTTCCATGTTGGGGAAATTTTGAACTATAATCTTTTCAAAAATTTTCTCACACCCTTTCTTTTTCTCCTCTTCTTCTGGGACCCCTATAAGTTGAATGTTGGTGCATTTTATATTGTCTCAGAGGTCTCTGAGACTATCCTCAGTTTTGTTTTTTTTTTTTACTTTATTCAGCTCTTCAGAAGTTATTTCCACCATTTTATCTTCCAGCTCACCGATTCATTCTTCTGCTTCAGATATTCTGCCATTGATTCCTTCTAGAGTATTTTTAATTTCAGTAATTGTGTTGTTTGTATGTTTATTCTTTAATTCTTGTAGGTCTTTGTTAATTAATTCTTGCATTTTCTCCGTTTTGGTTCCAAGGTTTTTGGTCATCTTTACTATCATTATTCTGAATTCTTTTTCAGGTAGTTTGCCTATTTCTTCTTCATTTATTTGGACTTCTGTGTTTCTTGTTTGTTCCTCCATTTGTATAGTATTTCTCTGCCTTTTCATTATTATTACTATTATTTTAATTTATTGTATCTGAGTTCTCCTTTTCCCAGGCTTCAAGGTTGAAATCTTTCTTCCTTCCTTTTGGTTTCTGCCCTCCTAAGGTTGGTCCAGTGGTGTGAGATTTGTGATGAGTTTTTGTTTGTTTGTTTGTTTCTCCTCTGATGGGCAAGGCTGAGTGAGGTGGTAATCCTGTCTGCTCATGATTGGGTTTGTATTTTTGTTTTGTTTGTTGTTTAGATGAGGGGTCTTGCACAGGGTGCTACTGGTGTTTGGGTGATGCTGGGTCTTGTATTCAATGATTTCCTTTGTGTGAGTTGTCACTATTTGATACTCCCTAGGGTTAGTTCTCTGATAGTCAAGGGTCTTAGAGTCAGTGCTCCCACTCCAAAGGCTCAGGGTTTGATCTCTGGTCAGGAACAAAGATTCCACAAGTGGTTTGTTATGGCATTAAGTGAGATTAAAACAAATATCTAAAAATGAGAAACCGAAGATGAACCCCAGACAACTAGCAGTTACAAAATCAGGCAAATAATAATTAGAATAATGGAATATACACATATACATATACACCCATGAGCAAAGTGAAAACAGTCCAACAAAAATAAAGTATAGCAGATTGACCCAGCAAACAAAGGAAATAAAAAAGACTTACCAGTTAAGAATAAAATTAACTAAAGCACAAACTCAAAAACAAAACTAAAGCATGGTGCCAAGTAGGTAATAAAACAATGAAAACAAAACTAACAAATATGTTGAGAAGAAAGGAAAGAAAGAAAAGAAAGCAAGAATAGATAAGCAAAGTTAAACAGAGGTAGATGAAGAAGATTTATATACATTAAAGATCAACTGCAAGGGGAAAAGAACAGTAGGGAAAGCAAACAAAGGAATAAATGCAGAAAAAATATAATAGGTTTAAAAATTGAAAAAAGAGAAAAGAAAAAAGAAAAAGAGGATAGTTTACACAACTGCAAAAGTCCAACATAGAGGAAGAGGTTTATAACAATAAAAAGGTGACTGAGGAAAAAATAAAAGCTCAAAAGTTTAATTAGATTTCATGGTACCAATAAAATAAACAACCTAAAACAGAGGGGGAGAAAAAAAATCCCAAAGAATCTATAGAACGAGTCAAAACATAAGAATAATAAATGTTTTTCCTGAGTCACTGCTGTCAGAGACCTTTCCCTCACTGGGAGTCACAGTCCCCCTCACCTCCCTAGAATGCCCTCCAACACTGTGCTGATCTCTGGACCTGCTGTGGGCGCTGCTCAGATTCTAATCTGGTCCTACTCCAGTGTGTTCTTGTCTCCAGTGTCCACAGCTATCAGAACTAGTGAGTTTTCTTTTGTGGGAGCTCTCAATGGCCTTTTATATATTCCATAGACACAGAGTCTGCCTAGTTGATTGTGTGGATTTAATCTGCAGCTTGTACAGCTGGTGGGAAGGTTTTGGGTCTTTTTCCTGAGCCACACTGCTGCTGGGTTTTAATTGTGGTTTTATTTCCACCTCTGCATGTGGGTCGTCCACTGGGGTTTGCTCCTGAGGCTGCCCTGGAGGACTTGGGTTTGCCCCTGTGAGGGCCAGGTGTGGAGGTGGTGCAGCTGTTTGGGTCACAGGGATTCTGGCAGCACCAGGTACTCAGGGGAGTTGGCGGCTAGGGCAGCAGGAAATAAAGTGCTCTAGAAGGGTATGGCAACCAGTATTTGCCAATACGCTCCAGAATTCTTGCCTAGAGAACACCCCTGACAGAGAAGCCTGACAGGTCACAGTCCACAGGGTCGCAAAGAGTCGGACATGATTGAAGCAACCCTGTGCGCATAGATGCAAGACTTTTTGCCTGTGGCAGCTCTGCCCCAGTGAGAGTTGAGCGTGAAGGTGGTGCAGCTGCTTGGCTTGCAGGGACCCTGGCAGCGCCAAGTGTACAGGGACATGGATTGTCTCCACTGCAGGAATTATGGCCCTATCTGAGTCTTCTTAAGGCTCTTCTAGCTGGCAATCTCCTTGCAGTCCAAGGACTCAAGAGACTTCTCCAACACCACAGTTCAAAAGCATCAATTCTTCGGTGCTCAGCTTTCTTTATAGTCCAACTGTAACATCCATACATGACCACTGAGAAAACCATAGCCTTGACTAGATGGACCTTTGTCGGCAAAGTAATGTCTCTGCTTTTTAATATGCTGTCTAGGTTGGTCATAACTTTCCTTCCAAGGAGTAAGCGTCTTTTAATTTCATGGCTGCAGTCACCATCTGCAGTGATTTTGGAGCCCAGAAAAATAAAGTCACTCACTGTTTCCACTGTTTCCCCATCTATTTGCCATGAAATGATGGGACCAGATGCCATGATCTTTATTTTCTGAATGTTGAGCTTTAAGCCAACGTTTTCACTCTCCTCTTTCACTTTCATCAAGAGGCTCTTTAGTTCTTCTTTGCTTTCTGCCATAAGGGTGGTGATATCTGCATATCTGAGGTTATTGATATTTCTTCTGGCAATTTGATTCTAGCTTGTGCTTCATCCAGCCCAGCATTTTGTGTGATGTACTCTGCATATAAGTTAAATAAGCAGGGTGACAATATACAGCCTTGATGTACTCCTTTCCCGATTTGGAGCCAGGCTGTTGTTTCACGTCCAATTCTAACTGTTGCTTCTTGATTTGCATACAGATTTCTCAGGAGGCAGGTCAGGTGGTCTGGTATTCCCATCTCTTTAGGAATTTTCCACAGTTTATTGTGATCCATACAGTCAAAGGCTTTGGCATAGTCAATAAAACAAAAGTAGATGTTTTTCTGGAACACTCTTACTAACCAGTCAGTCCTAAAGGAAATCAGTCCTGAATATTCACTGGAAGGACTGATGCTGAAGCTGAAACTCCAATACTTTGGCCACCTGATGCGAAGAACCAACTCATGGGAAATGGCCCTGATGCTGGGAAAGATTGAAGGTGGGAGGAGAAGGGGATGACAGAGGATGAGATGGTTGAATGGCATCACCGATGCAATGGACATGAGTTTGAGTAAGCTCCGGGAGTTGGTGATTGACAGCGAAGCCTGGCATACTGCATTCCATGGGGTCTCAAAGAGTCAGACACCACTGAGTGATGGAACTGAAATGTAGCTAGTGATCAGAAGGCCTTTTTGGCAGATCTTTCTCCGTAGCTCTGCCTGTTCAGGCACATAGAGGGCCCCCCTGGCTGGGGTCGTACTCTGTAGTTCAATGCATCAGGTGTTTGATGGGCCAGCCTCTCTATTGTTCAGCTGCTGATGCTGGTGTGTAGGGAAAGAGAGGCTGGGTGATGGCTCCACCCGCTGTGTGTGACTCAGCAGTATCGCCTTGCTTCTATAGCTGCCCAGTTCTCCTCCATAAGCATTTCCCATCACAATCTCCACCCTCACATCCCCTCAATCTGTCTCTCTGCAGTCAACAGCAGTCCTCACCCTAGGACTGTTCCACACTCCCTAAACTCTAGCTCCCAGCTGCTGTGCTTTTCAGGGGACCTGCGTCCCTGTCCGGGGTATGCATGGCTATGGCAAGAACTGTCTGATTCTCATTCCATTTAGGCTGCCACAGATCAGCTGTTTCACTCTCAGCCTTAAATGTTTCTCCTCTGACTCAGACAATTGCCCCGACGTGGGGATCAGACCCCTGCTTCAGTTCCCCCACCCTCCGAGGGCAGGTCCAATCCTACTAAAACTTCTGTTTTTCCCCCTAGCTCCTTCATCCTACTGAGTTTTGTGTGGTTCTATATATTCTTTTCCACCTATCAGGTCCTCCTGTCTGCTCTCAGCTGGTGCTCTGCATGCACTTCTGTCTCTGAAGGTGTACTCCTGATGTATCTGTGGAGAGGGATGTACTCCACGTCTACCTACTCCTCTGCTATCTTGTTCTCTCCTAGGTGATTCTTATGCACGTTAAAGTCAGACGCCCTGCTCTGGCAGGGTCATGCTTTTTTGTCACTGCCTGCTAAATAGCACGCACACCAAGCAAGGATCAGTGGTGTTTGTTCCAAATTAGCCTATCTGGTCATAATTATGTAAACATTGAATTACACTTGCACAAAAAGAGTTGATTTCGTGAAAATGTAAGGAATATTTTTAAAGACAATAAAGCTGAGTATCAAATTGCCTTTTGAATGAGGTTTGAGATAAATTGGAAAAATGGTGGAGGGTGGAATTTATGAAATTCTAGATTGATTGTGCAGGCATCTTGCTTCATAATTATCTTTAAATTGTTGTGCCGATTAAAAAAAAAAAAACTGAAAGTGTACATTCTGTACCCTGAGTTTTGGATGTGGTTCATGCAAGAAGGATTACTTAGAACTTTAGTCACTGGCAGGTCCAGTGAAAAGAAAAGTCAAAGTAAAGATCCTCCATATAGATTGCTGCTGCTTCTGCTGCTAAGTCGCTTCAGTCGTGTCCGACTCTGCACGACCCCATAGATGGCAGCCCACCAGGCTCCGCCATCCCTGGGATTCTCCAGGCAAGAACCTTGGAGTGGGTTGCCATTTCCTTCTCCAATGCATGAAAGTGAAAAGTGAAAGTGAAGTTGCTCAGTCATCTCCGACTCCTAGCAACCTCACGGACTGCAGTCTACTAGGCTCCTCCATCCATGGGATTTTCCAGGCAAGAGTACTGGAGTGGGGTGCCATTGCCTTCTCTGCCATATAGATTAACATAGGTAAACAAATATTTTAAGTTAAAATGGAAAAGATTCAAATATGTATTTTTCAATGATGTCCCATCTTGATGTTTTGATTAATTCACTTAATTACTGCTCCTCTGGAACACGTTGGATAAGAAATCTTTGACTGCTAACAGTCAACTGATGAATCAACGAGCTTATCTGTGTCCTCTTCATGGCTCAACTGGTTTGCTCCATCAGAGTGGTTTCTGGACTTCTGGATTTCACTGACAAGGAAAACTTGAGTATTTTTGAGAACTCACACCAAGTTGCCTACTGCTTATTAGACCAATGAAAGAGGCAAAACCAGCCTTGTCATATATTATCTATGATTTCAGAAAAGAAAAGACATAAGAAAGTTAGAAGGACACAACCATAGGATGAAAGAGAAATCCTCAAATGACATAAAATTAGCTTTAGGGAGATATATTTATTTTTAATAATTTCTTTCATTTTACTCTGAAGTGGCAAAAACCACTATAGCTCTGCTGACAATCCTTTGCAAACCATTTTTCTATATGCAGCTAGGCAATGATAGGAGCATGGGATAGCTGAAGTTTACTCTTCACCAGGGGTCTACCTTGATGGCTCCTCCTGACACAATTAACTGTGCTTTTCTTTGTGTTGTGGATATTAACCTCACTCTACTGTAGCTATTGGGCTTCCCTGGTAGCTCCATGATAAAGTATCCCCCTGCCAATGCAGGAGACACAGGTTCGATCCTTAGGTCAGGAAGATCCCCTGGAGAAGGAAATGGCAACCCACTCTAGTATTCTTGCCTGGAAAATCCCATGGACAGAGGAGCCTGGAAGGCTACAATCCATGGGGTCACGAAAGAGTTGAACATGCTGCTAAGTCGCTTCAGTCGTGTCCGACACTGTGCGACCCCATAGACGGCAGCCCACCAGGCTCCGCCGTCCCTGGGATTCTCCAGGCAAGAATACTGGAGTGGGTTGCCATTTCCTTCTCCAGTGCATGAAAGGGAAAAGGGAAAGCGAAGTCGCTCAGTCGTGTCCGACTCTTAGCGACCCCATGGACTGTAGCCTACGAGGCTCCTCCGTCCATGGGATTTTCCAGGCAAGAGTACTGGAGTGGGGTGCCATTGCCTTCTCCGGAGTTGAACATGACTTAGTGACTAAACAACATTGTAGCTATTAGTTATCTTTCCTCATCCCTGGATTGTGAACTGGGTCATCATCATTATGTATCTCTTACATATAACACAGTACTTGATACATAGTATGAGGCAATGCATATTTGTTGGACGAATGAATATAGTAGGTCTGTTTCATATACGTTTATGTCAAAGGGAAAATGGAACCTATTGCAGGAAATGCACTATTCTGCCTGTCTAGAATTCTGGTTGAATATTTTTGCTGAACTTTCAATAATGTGGTAATATAAATCAGTAATTAGGCACCATAGAATTGGCCATAGTTGGTTGCTTTTTTCATTTCACCATTATGAACCTATTTACTGTAGTGTATTTAATTAATATTGATTTTTTCAGACTGAGGGAATATCAGGATAATAAAAAACATATGAACTGTTTTTATTACATTGTATTTTCTTTATATAGTAGCTTCTGTAGCAAGGCTTTATTGTTTTCATATTAATACAACAAAAAGAAATTTTATTATTTAGGTATGAGTCAATCCAAGAGACCAAAAATTGAAAGCATACCATAAAATTTTCCTTTTGTGAACTAGTGAGAAAAATGAGTTATAAGAAAACAAAAGTTCTCTCTTCTTTTGAAAATAAGATATTAAGGGAATAATTAATACCTTAAGTTGATTCTTGGGAAAACAATTCCCTCCTGTATTTGAAATTACATAGATAGCTTTTCTCTTTTCATTAAATCTTTTGTCTTTTCATTAGCATTTTTCTTTTCATTAAATAATGGCTTTTTCATTATTTTTTGTCTTTTTATATGTCAGTAACAGACAATAATGCATATTCATTATAATTAATCACAATGCCCTTATACGGATGTTCTATTTATAAATTTGAATTCTAGACACTGCATATATGGGATTTTTTTTTTAAGAAATAGGGAAACATACTTAGAAATGGTATTCTTTTTATCCTTCTGTTCATCTTCTTGTGGTCCAATTAAGGATTTGCTCCTTCTGGCCGATGCCTCAGTTGGATCACTAGTATGTTTTCATGTTTTGAACAGAGGGACTTCTCCACATGAAGATACCTAGTAATAAATTTCTTGGATGAATACTCTCCCTTTTATTTGAAATATGGATGTATCTTGACTCAATAACTGGTTTAATTAAGATTTACTTTATTTAG
Source organism: Giraffa tippelskirchi (assembly GCF_054371585.1). Taxonomy (NCBI): domain Eukaryota; kingdom Metazoa; phylum Chordata; class Mammalia; order Artiodactyla; family Giraffidae; genus Giraffa; species Giraffa tippelskirchi. The sequence goes on along the minus strand of NC_137278.1, from coordinate 107,946,503 downwards.
ATTAGAAAAACAGTTCTGAAAATGCAAGGCCAGATATTTTTGTTATTTCCCTTTTAAGACTTTTGTGGATCATGTCTTCCCATACAGGAAACTGGGATCATTCACACATAGAGTATGTGGGACAAATGAAGACATTCTTTCTTTTGTCATCAGAGCAGTCATTACTGAAATATGACATGGTGAATCAAGCTGCTGTGATGTAGGGATCAGCTGAATCAAGAGCTGGCTGTTTTGCGATATTAGTGAAGACAGAACTGTCCACCAAGGAACCCAATCTGTCTGGGCCGTGCCATCAGGGAGGGGCCAGTGGGGTGATTGACAGGAACGGCTTTCACATCCCTGATGGCTCACGTGAGTCCTGGCCCAAGAGCGGTTCATGCATGAGGGACATTTGGAGGTACAGACGCTACAGAAAAAAAAAAGAGAAGGGCTTCCCTGGCAGCTCAAATGGTAAAGAATCCACCTACAATGAGGGAGACCTAGGTTTGATCCCTGGGTTGGGCAGATCCCCTGGAGGAGGGCATGGAAACCCACTCCAGTTATCTTTCCTGGAGAATCCTCATGGACCGAGGACCCTGGGGGGTTATAGTCCATGGGGTTGCAAGAGCTGGACACGACTGAGTGACTAAGCACAGCATTGCTAAAAAAATTTAAAAAAGATTCTGCATATTGTCAACAACAAACTAGCACTTGCCATCTACCTGTCTACCTTTTCAGTTCAGTTCAGTTGCTCAGTCGTGTTCAGCTCTTTGGGACCCCATGGACTGCAGCACACCAGGCCTCCCTGTCCATCACCAACTCTTGGAGTTTATCCAAACTCACGTCCAGTGAGTCGGTGATGCCATCCAACCATCTCATCCTCTGTCGTCCCCTTCTCCTGCCTTCAATCTTTCCCAGCATCAGGCTCTTTTCAAATGAGTCAGTTCTTCACATCAGGTGGCCAAAGTATTGGAGTTTCAGCTTCAACATCAGTCTTTCCAATGAACATTCAGGACTGATTTCCTTTAGGATGAACTGGTTGGATCTCCTTGCAGTCCAAGGGACTCTCAAGAGTCTTCTCCAACACCACAGTTCAAAAGCATCAATTCTTCGGCGCTCAGCTTTCTTTATAGTCCAACTCTCACATCCATACATGACTACTGGAAAAACCATAGCCTTGACTAGATGGACATTTGCTGGCAAAGTAACGTCTCTGCTTTTTAATATGCTATCTAGGTTGGTCATAACTTTCCTTCCAAGGAGTAAGCGTCTTTTAATTTCATGGCTGCAGTCACCATCTGCAGTGATTTTGGAGCCAAAAAAACTAAAGTCTGCCACTGTTTCCACTGTTCCCCCATCTATTTGCCATGAAGTGATGGGACCAGATGCCATGATCTTAGTTTTCTGAATGTTGAGCTTTAAGCCAATTTTTTCACTCTCCTCTTTCACTTTCATCAAAAGGCTCTTTAGTTCCTCTTCAGTTTCTGCCATAAGGGTGGTGTCATCTGCATATCTGGGGTTATTGATATTTCTCCCAGCAATCTTGATTCCAGCTTGTGCTTCATCCACCCCAGTGTTTCTCATGATGTACTCTGCATATAAGTTAAATAAGCAGGGTGACAATATACAGCCTTGACGTACTCCTTTCCCTATTTGGAACCAGTCTGTTGTTCATGTCCAGTTCTAACTGTTACTTCCTGATCTGAATACAGATTTCTCAAGAGGTAGGTCACGTGGTCTGGTATTCCCACCTCTTTCAGAGATGTCTACCTTTATAATGATTAAATCATGTATTGCTACATCTGCTGACCTTCAACACTCTCTGAAAGGAGTTCAGGGTGGAGAGTAGAAATTAGGCACTCTGTACTCGGGGAAAAACTGGTTAGACAGGTCTACAGAGAGTTAGATATTTTCAGGAGCTGGTTTTATGACCCTAATTCTTGTATCTCCCTGTATCTAGAAAAGCACTAAAATCCTTCATGGTGATGACTGTTCCTCGTGACTAGCAAAGATCCAAGAGACTAGTGGAAACCTTCTGGAAAAATATGTGCTTGATTGCATGTATTCCACCTTCACCAAAATCATGTATATACTGACCTTCTGCCCCCCAACCTCTTTTTTATTGTTTTGCTTTTAAGATTTTTTTTTTTTGATGTGAACAATTTTTAACGTCTTTATTGAATTTGTTACAATATTGCTTCTGTTTTATGTTTTGGTTTTTGACCATGAGGCATGTGAGATCTTAGTTCCCCGACCAGGGATCGAACCCACACCCCTTACATTGGAAGGTGAAGCCTTAACCAGTGGACCACCAGGGAAGTCCCTCCCTGCTGCCTCTTTGGAACAATTTCTCAGAGCTATCTGGGGTACTGTCTGCCAGGCTGCAGTCCTCATTTTGCCCCCAATAAAACTTAACTCTCAACTCTCACGTTGTGCATTTAAGTCAACAATATTGAATTCCTATAATGATTTAATTCAAGCTTATTGCAGCTTTATCTCCCCTGAAGGGAAGCAGTATTTTTTTTTTGTTTCTTTCATTTTTTTTTTCTTTTTGGATAACTGGGAGTCTACAGGGTTGAAGACTCTGTATGTAAAGGAAGAGTTGCATCACCTACTTGATTTATTCATTTAGTCAGCACCTGAGCTCAGTGCCAGACACTGTGCTTAATGCTCAGAAGATGAAATAAAAGATGGAGGAGATACCTGGTTCCACGGATCTCACTAGTCTGCTGTGGTTTGAGTGTGGAGGGCTCTGATATACAACAAACAGATATAAAAATAAGTAAAAGATAATTTCTGTAATTCGGCTGTGATCAGTCCTGAGGAGGAAATAGAAACCGATGGAGGGATTAGAGCTCTGTGTAGACATTTAGTGCAAATCCTTCCCGGCATGAAACACCCGGGGGCAAGATCAGGGTCTGGGGTTCCCAGGGCTGCCTCTTAAGACACTGGAGAAGCCCCATCACCTTGCTCCTCTAATTGTTGCAGCTCAGAGATATCCAGAAAGCAAGCTGAACTTTCAAAATAGTCTTCCTTTGTCATCCGCTTAAAGAAGCAGATTTACATTTTCTAAGCCACTCACTGTCTCTTGAAGCTTTTTCCAATAATAGTTTCAAATGGCTCAGGATAAAATTTCTGTCAGTGTTTTTACTACAATTGTAAGGGTGCTCAGCTGTCACCTTAATGACTGTATGTACTACAGAGTTTAATGGGAAATGTGCCCCTTCGATGAAACCAAACAAACCTGAAAATGGGATAGAGAAAATTACAGTTTCTATGGTGATGGCATCTCTTTGGCAGTTGAAGAAAATCGTTTAATAAAGTTATAAAACGCTAGTAAATATTAGGAAGCTTTATGGAAATGTAATAACTGATGTCATATATCAAAAAGCATTAAAACTTGTGTGGTGTTTACGGCACACAGCCAAATTATAATGCAGATGAGGTCTAAATGACCCATAAATGTTTAAAACATAGTTAAGCATGGGATATGTCATCCAGAGTCTCTGTGGTTTTTCTGTGTAAAATGTTGCAGTTAAATGCAATTGTGAGGAGAAACAGCTGCCTTGGTCTAAGCCTGTGTATATTCAGGGGCCTTTTCTGAACCAGAAAAGTAGAACAAAAACCATATCCATTTGCTTGCTGATAGTCGGGGAAGATATCAATAGAAATGAGCCAGCCTGTGTCCTTGGATATGAATTTAACAAGGTAAATGCTGATAACATTGTTAGCTTGGCACCACTGCTGCTCAGCCTTCTTCAAGATGTAATCACATTTTGTGTTACATGCACGTCCTCTAGTATGTGAGGAAACCACTGATTTTATGCACAATACATAGCTATTGTTTTGTATTTTGCTATACACCACTTTCAAAAGGTGTTTTCAACAATGTATTTTGGCATATAAAAGTTTTTCAACTTGGAGGGAGCATTTTATCTGGTAAAGATAAACAGGTTCCTCACCAACAGCTGGTCTAGATTGCCTACAGAAAAATACTGAAAGGAAGAGGGTCTTCCTAGGGCACAAAGAGAAGGGATTTCCAGCTAAGAAATTGAAGGTGTATGTACATATTTTTTTTCCTATGCAATTCAGCCAGTTACTCCAGGATAATCAGGGGGAGATACACTGCTTATTCATTAGATGGCTGAACAGCCAAAGGAAACAGTCCATCAAGTATCACATTCTCAAAATGCAAAGGCACAGAACTGACTGAAGCTTTTCTCTGAGTCGGCCAGTGAGCTGAACTAAAGCCATCAACCCAGGAACTCTGTGCTAGTCACACCTCGGGCGCAAGTTTCATTTTTCATGATTCCTCCTCCTGGGTTTGGTGCAAGTATCTCAAGCGTGGCTTTGACGAGTTCCATGCGCCGTTTCTTTGGTTCCTAAGTGTGAGGATTTCTCAGTTACTCTGGCTTCAATTTCTCAAAGCTGTTCTCACACACTCTGGTCTCTCCTCTTCCCATCTCTCCAGGGCTATTACTTGGTGCATATGCCTAGCCTTCTTTTAGGACCCTCTTGGATTCTATGCTTGCTTAAGGGGATTAATTGCACAGAAGAATTGAGAGCAGGGTTCTTAAAGAACATTCTTAGGCAAAGTTGTTGGCTTGGCAGGGAATGAGTAGAGACAAAGGAATATAATAAAATTAAATGTAAAATGTCTTGGGTAAGAGTTTTACCTTTAATTAATTAAACGTCACCATTGAAAGAAAGAAAAAACTGAAACCTAGAGCATCTTCGTATCTCCAAGTCCCAGGAAGGTTGTGCAGTGCACACTGGGGTTCTCCCGGGGTTATTTTTGAAGAGCTGATGCAGGGGCCATGATGGGAATGTCAGAAAATTGATGGTCAGTCCAGCTCAACAGGTGGCTCAGTGGGTAAAGAATCCACCTGCAATGCAGGAGACGCAGGAAACACAGGTTCGATCCCTGGGTCAGGAAGGTCCCCTGGAGGGAGGGCATGGCAACCCACTCCAGTATTCTTGCCTGGGAAATCCCGTGGACAGAGGAGCCTGGTGGGCTACAGTCCGTAGATTTGTAAAGAGTTGGTCACGACTGAAGTGACCGAGCAAGCGCTAGCTGAATAATGAGGAAAGCAAAAGTGAAGAGTGAGTCTGAGAGATAAAACTATGGATCAGAGGTTGGAATGTAGGTGTAAAGCAAGACAGAGCTAATGCGAATGGACAAATGTCAATTCAGACCAAATTCTGGCTAACATATAGCTTAATCTACTCTTGTTGGGTCAGGATCAGTAGCTTAAAGAGCCTTGACTGAATGAAAGACAGACAGATATAGAAAGAGGACGGAAGGAATACTTAAGATGTATTCTCATTAGAAAAAACTGAAAATATTCAAGGAAATTTTTAAAAAGAGAGAAAAAGAAAATGTACTATAGCTCCCACCTTTTAAAGAAAACCACAGTTAACATTTTCGTATATTTCCTTCCAATCCTTTTTACCTCTAGGTGAAAGACTTAACATACTTCTATGCAGATGTGCCAGAAAATAAATACAGTTTAGTGTCCAGCTTATTGTTTTTAATGTAAAATCAGCATATTCTGTATTAAAAAATTCTTTATAAACATTCTTTTGTTTTCTATCTGGTGCTATCACTTGTGTACAGTTACTTACTGTTCCCTTTTATTAGACTTCAGAAGATTAATGTTTAGAATTTTTTAGCTGGTATTCTCTGAAGTTTATTGCTTTTTCCTCTTCAGTTTAGGGCTTGTTCCTCACAGATAACCCCAAGGTGGAATTCTTGGGTTAAAGGTTAAAGACTGGATTTGATCCTTGACACATATCACCAAATTGTTTTCACTTCCTTAGCAGTGTTTGAGGGTACCCTTTTCACCATACTATTCTGAGTACTGTCATAAAAATAAAAGACAAAAATAAAAATTAGGCAGAAAATGGCACTGTATTGTTTGAAAAATTGCATGTCTTTGATTCACATAAGTCAGATATTTTCCCATAAGATGATTCATCATTTACATATCCTCTTTTTGTGGCTTTTCTATGAACCTCCTTTGTCCATTCATCTTTTGAGATCCTTTCCCTTTTCTTATTTTGAAATAGATACTGTACATACGGAAGAATATATAAAACATATGAACAGTTTAAAGAATAACTGTCCAGTGAGTCGGTCAGTGAGTACACATGCAACCATGGCTCAAGTTAAGGACATTGCCCCCAAGACATGCCCCTGTTGATCACCTTCTTCTCCACTGTGTCCTGTGCACCCCCATCCTTGGTTAACATGACCCTGACTTTTGATGAACTGTTCCCTTGCTTTTCTTAATATTTTTATTACCTGCATGGACATTCATAAACAACTGATTTCAATGGTGCCTGTTTTTGAACTTTACAAAGTGGAAATCTACTCTGAACTTGTGATTAGTTTATTTTGTTCAGCATTTTGTTTGCAAGATTCATTCATGTTGCTGTGTGAGGCTGTAGTTTATCGTAGTATTATTTCCATTTATTTCAGTAACTTTACATACAATAGAAAGTTTTGTTTCTGTCATATTTGAGACAAATATGTTTTCCTAGTTTTTACAAGTTCTTTGTAATTTTGGCTATATTTCAACATCAGACAGTGCAGACAGGTTTACATAGTGAAATCCATCTTTTCCTTTATGATGCCTTTCATTCCTTTGAAACATAGATGGTCCTTCCCCTCCATGATGTTGATAAATGTTTGTTCTTATTTTAGCTCTTTCACACTTTGATTTCTTTCTTTTTTGAGAAAAAAAAGTTAATGCTTTAATTCACATGTATTTATTTTGGTTTATGGTCTGATTTGACATCTAGATTGATTTTTCCTCTAAATAGGTAACTGCTTACTGAGTAATCCTCTCCAACACTAATTTGTGCTGTTTTCTTTGTGTAGCAGGAAGGAAGCAGAGCTGGATTTATGGGTAAAAAAGCAAATGTATCCAGCAATAGTGTTGGTCAGAGGGGGCGTGATTTAGCATCCAAGGGAGTAAAGCAGGGCTTCTCAGAGGAGGTGATAATTGGGAATTACTCTGGGGGCCAATAGGAGCCTATAAAAAGAATACAGGCATAGAGGAAGGTGGATGAAGATTTCAGACAGAGGAAACTGACAGTGAAAGCTTGAGCAACTCTAGAATCAGACAAACCCAGCTCTTCAATTGATGAGCTCTATGATCTTTTGCAATGTACTTAAAATTTCTGTGCCTTAGTTTATTCATCCATAAAATGGGGATAAATAGTTTCTATATCATAAGATTATCACGTATATGCTTAGCTGCTCAGTCGTGTCCAGCTCTGCGATGCCATGGACTGTAGCCCATCAGGCTCCTCTGTTCATGGGATTTTCCAGGCCAGAATACTGGAGTGGGTTGCCATTCCCTTCCCCAAGGGAACTTCCTGACCCAGGGATTGAACCTGGGTCTCCTGCTTTGAAGGTGAATTCTTGACGGTCTGAGCCACTGGAGAAGCTCATAAGTAATTATAATATATATAAAGTATATATTATGATATAAAACATGTAAAGTACTTAACATAGTACTCAGTATATCCTGAACACACAAGAAAAATTTGCCGCTAATAATATTTAAATATTAGACACCACCTTCTTGCTTGCTACTAGGTTTGAGGATACATGTCCGACAATATGTATTTGCTGAGTGAATGAATGAAAACAGAAACTTGAAACCTCATGGTATCTTCAGGAATAGGGAAGTAATTTGGTGATGCTTGAATAAAATTTGTGAGGAAGTAAGTGGCATGAGGACTGTGTAATATACAAAGGGCTTAGAAAATCATTCCAGGGGACTTGCTCTTATGCTGTGGACGACAGGAGACACCCCATAGCTTTAAGTAGAAGAGTAGTGAGGGCATAATCGAGAGAAAACAATGGCCTAGTCTGGGTGGAGGCTTTCAAGACCCTAAGCCCACATGCTCTGCCTTACAAAACTCTAGGAAGAAGAGGTTTTATCTTTTCTTAGAAATAGTCGAAGGTGGAGACACTGTGTCCCTAGAAGCCTTCAGTAGACCATTTTAGGTAAGCTCTTATGTAGGGTGTTCTTTATTTCTAAGGAAATTTGCTATGTTTCTGGGGTAAAGTTTGTTAGCTGCCCCTTAATATCTGTTTCTCCTCTTCCTTGGTGACAGTGAACACAATTTTTAGCAGGGCCCTTGGCTGTCTGGAATTAGCACTACATTTCCTGGTTTCCTTTTTGGCCTACTGTGACCACGTGACTGGCCAAAGGAATGTTAACTGAAGTGTCATGTGGGATTTCCAGGATCTATTCTTAATAGTAAGGGACATACCTTCTTCTTTACTCTGCTGAATAGAGGGTAGATGTGATGTCTGGAGCTTAAGCAGCCATGTTGGAAACAAAACTGTAGGGCAGGTATTGTGTGCTAGCCGTGGCCTGTCTTCCTCCAGACTCTGCTCATGTGAGAATTATGCTTCTGTCATTGTTCTTTTGTCATTTCTGTCATTTACAGTTGCACTTAATTGAAACAAATACTGATTCATATCTATGTTCTCTGTATCATTGCAGCATTTCCTTCTCTCTGTATATATTTTATATAAAAACCTCTTCTCAAAGAGTAGGCTAGAATTATTAAATTTATCCTCTTCCTGTAGTGTTAAGGTCTACATATCACCTTTTTAAGCCTTTTCACCCACATTGCTTTTTTTCTGATTTGCAGTGCTTTCTTTTGGCTTCCTGAAATATTTCAATGTTCTTCCTTTAGGTATTTCCCCAGAATGGGATTAGTTCTGTATAAAATGGACAATTGCTTGGTACTGTGCTCTATATAGATTCATTTTATTTCTTAATTCCACAATGGTGCTGGCATCTTTCAGTTATTTTTCAAGTGAGCATTATAATTGTTAAGAAAATAATGTTGTATTTTCTCATGGCTAATTTGCTCATTTCTAACTTGTGTGCTTTCAGAGTCAGTAAAACAAATCCTGATCTGGAGAATCACTCCAAACTTGGTTCCCTGTTTGAAAAGAGCATAAGACACAGAACATAGTCATAATAATGTTGTGGAGAGGGCCGGGAAAGCTGCAAAAGCTGGACAGGAAACAGTGATGGTGCTGATGATTAGCTCTGGGTGTCTGACTCATTAAAATGATTTTTTAAAAAGTGTGTGTAAATTGATGCTTTATTCTGAGAACAATATATTTGTTCTGAGCATCAAATAATTATGTTTGCATTTCAGGGGGAATTGCAGTTCAGACAAGGGTTTGGGAAATAAATATCAAATGGAAAATGGATAGTAGCTCAGAGAAGTAGCTTTGTTGTTTCTTAGGAAACCTGATTGGGTCACAGAATCTATTAAAATGAACTGTCTTGGTGGATAAGTAGGGATGTTATACTCTGCTTGCTGATTTTTCTATTTTTTTGGATTGGATTGTTTATTTGGTTTATATGCCCACTGGATGGGTTTCCCAGTGGTAAAGAACCTGCCTGCCAATTCAGGAGACATAAGAGATGTGGGTTTGATCCCTGGTTTGGGAAGATCCCCCCTGCATGGCAACCCACTCCAGTGTTCTTGCCTGGAGAACCCCATGGACAGAGGAACCTGACGGGCTATGGTATATAGCACCGCAAAGAGTTCGACACGACTAAAGTGACTTAGCACACACACAGGCCCACTGGATAGGATTATTTTTTAAGCATCAGAGTAAATACTAATTCACATCAATAGATAAGTTAAAGGAGATGGGAGAGTTAAGAGTGGTATAGAAGCAAGAACATAGACTTTGGAGTAAGGAGCATCTGATTCATAGCCTACTTCTGTAACTTAAAAGCCACTTCACCTTGAACAATCTATCTATGTCTCTGAGTCTTAATTAACTCATCTATCAAATGGAAAAAGTCATACCTTCTCCAAATGTTGTTCTGGATAATTCATCTTCAGGGTTACTAAAATTACTAAAGAATGTGAGTCTGGCCACATTGTGCCTACTGATCTTATGCTACCTGGAGCACAGTAAGCACTCTCCAGCTGTTGAATAAAGGATTGGAAAATATGTGTCCACATCTGAGTACATTCTGGGTGCTTTCCTGTAGGCTTTGGTGCCCACAAAACTGATGTAATGGGCTGAATGGCTGTGTTGGAAAGAAAGGAGTCTGGGGGTCCACCAAGGAATTGGGTGTGAAGCAGGATGTGTGTGTGTGTGTGTGTGTGTGTGTGTGTGTGTGTGTGTGTGTGGAAAAATCCCAAGCTCATCAAAGACTTCTGGTGTGCTTTGGTATTTCACTCACATAAGGCAATGTAAACAGAGGGCTCTGTTTGGGTTACGACTTTTAAAATCTATCCGCCTATTTCAAGTATCAGGTTGTTTATAGTTTTGACATTGGCTGTCTCCCAGGGAGAGAGAGAAACCCTCTCAGGTGCAACACTAGAGCGTTTCGATTTTTACTCATGATTCCGAGCCAGGACAAACAAACCTGGGTAATTAAATGGGGCCAACAGATTGTACACGAGCGGGGCTCCTTCATGGAAATGAGAAGCAGGGAGCTCACTCTCTCTCAAACTGACAGATTGGTGTTCCCCCCCATATTTTACCCTCACATGAGAATTTGGGTGAATCGCTTCAGAAGGTTACTTTATACAAACGCTGGGTTAAGGTGATACGTTTTATTGCACATCTGCTAAACTCAGCACCTGCGAACCACAAGCTCTAGATATTCCGGATGTTTAAAGCACACAGATTTCACTTAGGTACACACTGATTAGAATTCATAGCACTGTGTTAGCTCCACACCAACAAAGCTTATCAGGCAGCTTGATTATTTGTGGAACCATTTTCTTCACCTGTGTCTTCCATCCTGTGCTCTGCTTAAGAAGATGAAATGAAATATGGTATAAGAAAATTTTATTTAAAGGCAAGGTGCTCTGCACATGTCAGAATAATCATACACTGATTTACTTAACTGCCTATAGTAACCAACAACTTGGCCCCAAATGCAAAAGCCCCTTGGCAAAAAGCTCTCTAGAATCAAAACTTTCTCTCCCCTGCCACTTTTTTTTTTAACTTTACCTTGACAGTCAAGCTCACTTAGTGTTTGTGCTTTGTCTGTTTTTTGATTTTTGGTTCTTTTGAAATCACCCAAGATTTCACTGTACCAAATTGGATTCTCACCTCTTATTTTATAGAATTTATTTTCACTGCATCTATATCCTGGCTCAGAAGTCAGAGTTCTGAAGTGAGAGATTACCATCCTATCTGAACTGTGGGTAACAGTGTGTCTAAGAAAGGAAATAACATTTGCTCTGTTTTCGTGGCTTTCCATGAATCATTTGATATAGTTCATTTGTTTTATTCACTGAAAGAAAACGTGGAATAAATGTATGTGTTCTTCTGTGGGTTCTTACGGCTCAGGGAAAGGAGATTGTTTTCTCAATTACTTTTCATAATTAAAATGCAAAAATGTTGAAGATACAACAGATAAGAAGGTAAAGTTTTAATGGCTTTCTTACAGCAGAGACTCTAGATGTTTGATTTAAACATTGATTGACTTACTGAGTTGTGAATCAATATCTATGAATGATATTCAATCATTTATTCAAAAGCATTTAATTGTGGCTCAAACCTAAGTGTCTTGTAAATTAGACAAGATCCACTCAACATAGCTCTATTCTGAGAAGTCTTCTGAGAACAGTAATCTACATTCAGAATTTGTGGTCCATTTTTAATTGATCCTTGTGTGGATCCCATACAAGAGTTATAATATAAACTGAATCATCAGTTTCTCTCAATTACTGAGGCACAGATAGCCCTGCTTTGGGGATCCTTTTGAGTGGAGTAACACAAAGGGGAAAGATGTGTTCTTCTCACATCTCTGGAGACCACAACTGTTACCCATGAGAGTGTCAGTGTGCTGGGGGCCACACCAGAAGGTGACTGCAGACCCCAGGGGGATGCAGCCACACCCAGTGAGGAAGGGGATTTATGGACCACTCTTCCCGAGGGGGTGGATGTGGGGGTCAGGGAGACTTTCTGGGGTCAGTATGTGGGCAAGAACCAGTGAAAGTTGTGTCCTTATCATTAATGTGACCATAGATTAGTGAAGTGCTAGGAAATTCAGGTTATATATCAAGCTAGAAACTAAAGGATGAGAAGGTTAGATAGCCATCACTGACTCAATGCACATGAGTTTGAGCAAACTCTGAGAGATAGTGGAAAACAGAGGAGCCTGGTTGGCTGCAGTCCATGGGGTGGCAAAGAGTAGGACAAGACTTAGCAACTGAACAACAACAGAAATTGGAGGGGGAAGAAAAAATAAATAATGAAAGATTTAAAAAATGGAACTGTCTCCTGTCCACATCTTTCTTTCTTGCTCTAATCAAATGTTTTCAACTCCTCTTGAAACATGGCCATCTGGATATTTCATAGGTACCTGAGTTTATCATGTCAGAAACCAAATTCATTGTCTCTCCTCTTTTCCCCTAGACATCCCCAAGTTGCTTTTGTTCTTTAATTCTCTAAATGCCATCTTTATTCTTTAAGACATCCAGATTAGAAGACAAGTACATTTTGATTCTTCTCTGTTATTCCTAACATCCAATCAGTTGATGAAGCTTGTAGATATTACCTCTGAAATCTTATTTCTGTGAATCTTTGCTGCCCTATCACCATGGCACTGCTCGAGATGAAGCCTTCAGTTTCACCTGCCGTAAGTAGTCTCCCAATCTGTCTCTGCCTTGTGTCCCTGGCTCTGCTGTCCGTTTTGTATAGTGATGCATAGAACCCTTGTCCTGTTACTCTTCTACTTGACAACCTTCAAAGAGGTCTCTTTCAATGAATTAAACACAGATTCCTTACATCCAAAGCCCCCCAAAGGAGGCTTCAGTCTTTTCTGAGTATATCTCCAGTCACCACTATTGACAACCTCTACCCCAGTAATGGGCTTCTCAGGTGGCGCTAGTGGTAAAGAACCCACCTGCCAATTCAGGAGAGATAAGAGATGCAGGTTTGATCCCTGGGTGGGGAAGATCCCCTGGAGGAGGGCTTGTCAATCCACTCCAGTATTCTTGCCTGGAGAATCCCCATGGACTGAGGAGCCTGGTGGGCTACAGTCCATGGTGTCTCAAAGAGTCATGCACGACTGAAGTGACTCAGCATGCACACATCCCAGTTGTAGCTTGAATATGCCCTAAGCTCTTCTTTTTTAGAGTTACTTTGCAAAATTTCATTTATCCTTTTAAGGTGCACTTCTGATACCATCTCATTTATGAACTGTCTTCTAGCACCATAATCCCAACCAAATATGAGCCTCTGACTCCTAGTTTATCTTGATATTGTAGAACATGTATGTCTACTAACATTGTCACTGTTTGTATACTTGTCTTTGCCAAATGCTGTACACCTCTGGTGTTCCTGGTATTATGCTCAGCCTTTTGTTTGGTTGGCCAAAAAGTTCTTTCAGGTCTTTCCATAACATCTTATAGAAAAACTGGAATGAGCTTGTTGGCCAACCTGATATTTACATCATCTCATTTAAATGTTCAGATTTCATCAATTTCAGGAACTACATAGAAACTTCAACTTTTAATTAAGGAAACTGAGTTTGAAGGACTTACTCAAGGACAAGCTCTAAATTCAAATCCAGACTCAATTTTATACTAAGTGAAAGCTAAAGTTGTTCCATGTGTCTGACTCTTTGTGACCCCATGTGCTATACAGTCCATGGAATTCTCTAGGCCAGAATACTGGAGTGGGTAAAGCACATATTTTATTAGATTATGCTGTCTTTGTTTAGTCAAGGGCTTTCTTTCACTTATATATGTGCTTCCTATAATTCCTAAAACAGTGGTAGTGATTTGTATGCAGTAGATATGGAAGAATGTAGGTTGGGAGTTGCTGGCAATTATTTTGTACCATGTGAAGACTGAGATTGAAACCAAAAACTTCACTAAACCAGGAAATGGAGAGACCAGGTTTTAGTGACTTTACTTGAGTAAAGTCTGCATCAACTCAGTTCTATCTTTGAACTGTTTAGGTTCATGAGCTGGTACAGTTCAGTATAAGTTGGATTTTCTGTTTAGTTATTGAAAGTTACTAAAATTATAGAGCAGGAGAATGCAGTTGGTCTTGATTTCAGCAAGGTATTTGACAAAATGTATTAAAATAGGTCCATGCACAAGAGGATGAATTAGAGTTTTCTAATATATAGTACTCAAATTATCTTTATGAAAATATATAAGACTGGAAAAAATCTGTTTTGGTATTTCATAAGTTTTAAAGTTAGCAAAAGAAACAAATGAACAACTGTGATCTCTTACAGATCTTTAAGATAATGGTCATATGTTGGAGATTCAAATTCTAGATAAGTGGAAAGCACTGCCTCCAGCATTAGTGTGAATGGCACAAAGGAAAAAGGTCTGAGCATCCAGGTCAGTGTTGTAAAAGAGAGAATAAGTGACAGCATCTATTGAGACCAGAGAGGCAAGGGTAAGAATAGGCAGCAAGGTTGATAAATACCCAGAAGCAGCACTTGCATTAAAGCCACTCAGATGTAGGATCTAATTTTACCCTTGTCAATGAGTAATGTGTGACCTAAGGAGAGTTACTTTCATCTAAGATCTTTTCTCACTTTAAAAATGAAGATGGTACCTACCAACAAGGTCGAATCTTCCCAGGTGGTGCTATGGTAAAGAACCTGCCTGCAAATGCAGGAGACACAAGAGATGCCAGTTCAATCCCTGGGTCAGGAACATCCCCTGGAGGAGGGCATGGCAACCATCTTCATTATCTTGCCTGGAGAATCTCATGGACAGAGGAGCCTGGCAGGCTACAGTCCACGGGGTCACCAAGAGTTGGACAAGACTAACGCGACTTGGCATGCATGCACCATCAGGTTTGTTTTGAGGAATAAATGGAAGAACCTCTGTGAAAGCACTAGGCACATAGTAGATGTTCAATGCCTATGATCTCTTTTAAAGTATATTATTTGTAAGAAATTGGGTAATAATTTACTGGGAACAGGTTGGGAAGCCCAAGGACTTGCAAGGCGCAGGTGTGGAAACAGTAATAAGGAGAACATAATCTTTCCCTCGACAACATGATCTTTCCCATGTAGGAATCTCATATCTACTACAACAACTTAAATGCTCTGCTTCAGACCTCATAGCAGGAAGAAACCAAGGCCATACAATCAAACTTGCCAAAGACAAATGTAAAGTTCTGCAGTAAAATTGTATTCAGATATCTGTGCATGCATGCTAAATTGCCTGAGTCATGTCCAACTCTGTGTGACCCCATGGACTGTATAGCTCACCAGGCTCCTCTGTCCATGGGATTCTCCAGGCAAGAATACCGGAGTGAGTTGCCATGCCCTCCTCCAGGGGATCTTCCCTACCCAGGGAAGATCAAACCAGCGTCTCTTGTGTCTCCGGCATTGGCAGGGAGGTTCTTTACCACTAGCACCACCTGGGAAGATTCAAGATAAAATTTAACCAAGAGCAGTATGGGCTTCCTTGGTGGCTCAGATGTTAAAGAATCTGCATGTAATGCAGGAAGCCCAAGTTCAATCCCTGGGTTGGGAAGATTCCCTAGAGAAGGGAATGGAAATCCACTCCGGTATTCTTGCCTGGAGAATTCCATGGGACTGCAAAGAGTTGGACATGACCAAGCAACTAATACTTTCAACTGAGCTGAAAACAATTTGATCAATAGCACACTGGTTGACATAACGGTGTGGTTGAAACTGATAATCCCTAGTCATGGATTTTTGAAATGTTGGGCATTTCAGTGCTTAATTTGCAGCCAGTTAATCTTACTCTGGCTTGATTTTTAAGGGATTGGAACAATCTCTTAGTTAGTATTTGAATTCTTTATAATTTTGCAATATGGAAATGCAAACTCATAATAAAAAGTTAGAAATTACAGAGAAGCAGAAGAATAGGAGCAGCAAACCCCATAACGTCACCATCCATGTGTAACCACTGTTATTACCTTGACTTGCGTCATCCAGCGCCTTTCCTCTGCATTGCATCATCTGACCAAGGAAGAGGGGCTACAAGGTAGGGAGCACTCCACTACCAGAAGATTCTAAGCAGAAGTATGAAAACTTTTCAGAGATATGTGTCATAGAAGGAATTATTGTATGGGAGGAAGGCTGAATTTTATAATGTCTAAATTTTTTTCTATGTTAGGCTTCTAAGAAAGAATTACAATAAATGCCATTAGAATACACACTTGTGCATTGCTCATTTATATTGCATTTGTAGGATTCAGCTGAAAAACAATTTCTGGAAATTCTAGCTCTGATTTATAAGCCATTCTGTTGTTTTCTAAAGTATTGGCTCCAATGCCTATATTTGATTTCTGTGCTTGAGTAAACCCACCCACATGCCAGACTGAACCCCAGTGTGTTTGACATTTTCCCTTTTGAACAGCATCCAGCATAATGTAGCTTACTGGAAAAAAATCTACACAGTATGACTCAGCCAGTCATGCAAACCTTTTTTTTTTTTTTTTCTGTGGAATTTCTTTTTCTCAGAATGAAACTGGACCACATTATTTAAGGATAAACAAATCTGAAAGTTTTTCCAGTAACATCTTTTTATGCACTGGCTGCTGAAGATTAACTAAAAATTCTTGGTTAAGATCTTGCTTCCTACCTAAATGTTTTATTGAAATAGAATTCAACTTTTCAGTTTCCCTAACTGGAAACAGAAAGCAAAGTCCCATTTCCCAAGAGGAGAAATGCTTTCCTTTTCCTTAAGATGCCCCTAAATCATCTAACATAGTGTCATTCACATAGTATAAATTTCAGTAAGTTCAGTAGCTCAGTCGTGTCCTACTCTTTGCGACCCCATGAATCGCAGCACGCCAGGCCTCCCTGTCCATCGCCAAGTCCCGGAGTCTACCCAAACCCATGTCCATCGAGTCGGTGATGCCATCCGGCCATCTCATCCTCTGTTGTCCCCTTCTCCTCCTGCCTTCAATCTTTCCCAGCATCAGGGTCTTTTCAAATGAGTCAGCTCTTTGCATCAGGTGGCCAAAGTATTGGAGTTTCAGCTTCAACATCAGTCCTTCCAATGAATACCCAGGACTGATCTCCTTTTGGATGGACTGGTTGAATCTTCTTCCAGTCTAAGGGACTCTCAAGAGTCTTCTCCAACACCACAGTTCAAAAGCATCAATTCTTCGGCACTCAGCTTTCTTCACCGTCCAACTCTCACATCCATACATGACTACTGGAAAAACCATAGCCTTGACTAGACGGACCTTTGTTGGCAGAGTAATGTCTCTGCTTTTCAATATGCTATCTAGGTTGGTCATAACTTTCCTTCCAAGGAGTAAGCGTCTTTTAATTTCATGGCTGCAATCACCATCTGCAGTGATTTTGGAGCCCAAAAAAATAAAGTCTGACACTGTTTCCACTGTTTCCCCATCTATTTCCCATGAAGTGATGGGACCAGATGCCATGATCTTAGTATAAATTTAATACACTCTCCATCAAACTATGTAAGTTATCACTGCTTCTAAACGTTGTCTAAGCTACATAGCCTAACAAGATCTGGATTATTCTTCCATCACCTTCATTCATTTTCTGATAAATTCCAGGAAGAATTTCCAAATGAGCCTATACATTATTAATCCTCACCACTGGAACTCTTGTTTTTCAGGAGTTGTATTCTTGATCTGTTTTTAGAATTTTCAGTGGAAATCTACTAGATGAACTTGCACATTTGAGAAGTTGTTTAGGTGGGAAATTTGACAACTAGACAAGCACTTCTGCAAGCTGTTTACTGGTATCTTAAGGTTGACTGTATAAAAGGAAGGTCTGACAGGACTAGAAAGCTTGACATAGAAACAGGAAATGGGAGTGGAGAAAGAAGTAAGTGACAGAACATCTGATCAGTGAGTAATAACAACAGGAGATGAAAGTATTGAGTGTTCACTTGTGTGTGTTAGATTCTAGGTGAGGTGGTTTATATTCACTGGCTTGTGTAGCAATCCTACAAATAAGCATTGTCTCCATTTTACAAATAAATAAACTGAGGTTCAGAAGAGTGAAGGGTCTTATAACTGGTGGCAGAACAGAGATTTATGATTTGTCCCACAATAAAATTCACTTTCTTCCTGTTATGCCATATTATTTCAGATGTGGTGTAAATACAAGCAGAAAAAGATAAAGAATCAGAGGTGAAAAACATAACTATAAATAAAATGTATTTCTTTTTTATTTGAACAGATTTATTTGAACTTGTGTATGAAATTTGTGGTCGCACAAAAGGAATTGGGTTGAATAGGCAAAGTGGAGATGGGCTAGGACGGAAGAAGCACTTCCTGCCTTAGTGAATGACAAGGTGCTCGGGCTGAACTTGGCAGCGACCCCTCTGACTCTGTCTAATTACTGTAGCTGATGAGCTGTTTTCTTCCCTAAAATTCTCTAGAATATGTTTGTCTTGGATGGGGTCTTCCACACTGCCCTTACATATGATAACATTGTGAGACTAATGAAATGGTACCTTTGTTAACAAAATGTCTGGCTTATAAGTAAAAAAGGATCCCTTTCCTCCCTGAGGCTGTCCCACAATACTTGGCCACTCGCCTCTTGGAAGAATGTTCTGTGTGGGGCCTAACCTGCATGGCCTTACGGTGTAGCCTGGGGCTTGCTCTTTTCCATCTCCATCACCTTCCCCATGGTTCTAGTTGATCTTGGGTGACCTTCATCGGCCTGCAGTGGCTTGGAGCAGGGCTCGGGTTCCTAGCTGGAGAACGGACCTAGGTCACAGCAGTGAAAGCACCAGATCCTAGCCACTAGACCAGGGGACAGTGACAAGGGCCGTGGCCCTTCGGCTTTGCAGAAAAGAATTCCCACACAGATGGAAAGTAGTGAAACAAGTGAAGTATTTATTAAGAGGAAAAAATGGACAGTATGTGTGGATAGACACACAGGCAGACTCAGAGTCCCTGAGTTGTACCCTCATGGCAGTTTGAATTACTTTTATGGGGTATTTCTAATGGGTTTTCTTTTAACCAATCTTTTGATTTGCTTGGTTCACAGTCCACATTTGGTAGATCTCAGAATCCTTCCATGTGTGCGCATGCATCTCTTAGCCAAGATGGATTTTACTGAAAAGGTGTATGGGTAGGGAACATCCCTTGACACGTCTCCCTTTTGACCTCCAAGGAGCGTTTCTGGTGCATGTGTGGTCAGGGAGGTCTTCTGACTTTGGGAATAAGAAATACGTGGTCTGGGCAGAGCCCAGCCTTATCCCTTAATTGTCCTGCTATTCTTGTCTTGGAGTTTCAGTCCAGAGGGAATGAATGTCCAATTGCTTTACCCTGGGAGAGAGGGAGGGGCCCATCCCATCTTCTCCTGCCTCCTGGTCACCATCGTTTCTTCCCTGCAGCATCCTCTCAGTTCTCCCTGCCTCCAGCCTTCCCTCCTTCAGTGCTAATTTGCTTTCTAAATTACAGACGTCATCATGTCACCCCACCAGCAACACTACCATACGTCCCCTTTGTCTTTGTTATGAAGTCTGAACTTTCTGGAATAGCAAACACACCATTCTTTACCTGACTCTGGCCTTTCTCCTTCATTCTCTTATGCTTCCCCTTGTGCAGTTCAAGTGGGTTAAACCACCTCATCTTTGATATCTTTATGTCTTGAATACCCTTTTTAATCCTGGCCTTGGGCCCTTTATGGCTTCCCTTGTGGCTCAGCTGGTAAAGAATCCACCTGCAATGCAGGAGAACTGGGTTCGATCCCTGGGTTGGGAAGATCCCCTGGAGAAGGGAAAGACTACCCACTCCAGTATTCTGGCCTGGAGAATTCCATGGACTGTAAAGTCCATGGGGTCGCAAAGACTTGGACAGGACTGAGCGACTTTCACTTTCACACTTGGGCACTTTATCTGGCAGATTCAGAGCTCAGCTCAAACGTTGTCTCTGGGAAACTTTTCTGGCCCTGTCAGCCTGAGCTTGGTGTCCCTCTGGCTCACACAGTCCCTTTGCTCACCCTGGACTGGGACACTTTAGATACAGCATTGTGATTGTCTGTCTCTGACTTTTCTACAAGTCCGTCAGCTTCTCCAGGAGAGGAGCAATATTTTATTCACTCAAGTACTTGACTCAGCTGTCAGTTGGTAGCATAATTTGCTGTTGGGTGCATGCAAAATCATTTTGTTAGCTATTCCAGAAAATGTTAAGATAAGGATGGGGGACGAAGAGTGAAAAGGTGACCACTTTCTTGCTTTAAGCTCTTCGGTGCTTCTGGGACAACTTCTCTGGAAGGTTCCTAATCCATGAACTTCCCCTTCTTTCTCATTCTGGAATGGAATTGGAATTCAAACTATTTTCTTACACCTGCTTGTCAGTGGTGTAAAGTGACTCTGGCGGAATGTATCAATTAAGCAAAGAGCAAGCCACTAGAAATAGCTCTGACAGTGTTACTCCAAAAGAGTCTGCATTTGGCAAATGAATGAAATCTGAACTGATCTTTTTAAATGTCTCCTAGGGCCATAAAAGCAGAGAATGTGGCTAGGGGACGGACTGCAGGTGGAGTGCTTTTACATCTAAAACACTGAATTTTGGAATTTTCAGACATCCCTTTTAGTGGAAGAGTTCTTGTCCACAGCAGAGTACTAGGTTTCTGTGGTGATGGTGATTCATGTAGCTCTCCAGAGCCAGAAGATATCTTTTTTTTTTTTTTTGGCCTTAGGAATAAGAACCTAAGTGGAGACAGTCCACTCAAGTCCCTCATGAGTCCCTGTTCATAACTGAACCCTAAAGACAATTCTCTCTCATCCTGTTTAAAACCTATCCTCTGTCTTTCTAAGGAAGGAAAGCAGCAGCCATGAAACGGAAGGAAAATAATGGAATCTTTCTCCATTCTTTAAAGATTGTATCAATAGCATGGCATATGGGATGGTAAAGCAGCATGGGCACCTGTTATGGGTAGGCAGGAGAGAAAGCATTTGTTCAAGCCTTTCTTTTTTCCTTCTTACCTCAGAACTTGCAGATCTTTTTCTTTTTTTTTTTTTTTAACCATGTGTTTTTTTTTTCCTTCCTAGAACAAGGCTCAACCAACTTTCCCTGTAAAGGGCCTAAAAGTAAATATTTTAGGATTTGTTGGCTATAATAGTCTCTGTTGCAGCTACTCAGCTGTGCTATCCTAGTGCAAAAACAGCTGTAGACAATATGTAAATGAATGGGCATAGTGTGTTTCCAATAGAACTGTATTCAGGGACCCTGAAATTTGAATTTCGTATAATTTTTCTGTGTTGTGAAATATCCTTCTTTTATTTTTTTTCTCAATCATTTAAAAATGTAAAAACCATCCTTACTTCACAAACCATACAAAAACAGGTGGTGAGCGGATGAGGCCTGTGGACTGTAATTTCTTGGTCCTTATAATAGAATGTCAACTGGGATGACAGGATCAGATCTCTGTATTCAGCTAGTGGGGCTGGAATTCAAATGCGCATATGAATCATCTGAGGATTCTGTTACAATGTAGATTCTGTTGTTGGAGTTTCTAACCAGCTCCCAGGTGATAACTTTGGCAGGGAGGTTTGATCTGTGGACCACACCTGAGTGACAAGGCTTTCAAAGATTCCAGGTTGGATCCATGCCTGGAAGAGACCTTAGAGGAGAGCCGGGTGAGGGGAGAGCAATAAACATCAGTTAGGGGTCTTTGGGGAGCTTGGCTCAGAGGCCTTCGTGGCTGGGAAGTGTGAGAGCTGGGAGAGAGGGAGGAGTTAAAGGTGACTCCAAGGTTTTGCTGCTTAGTGGTGCCTTCAGCAGACATCCCAGTACAGAGTAGTGTTAGAGAAGTTTCTGTTGAATAAACAGAAGGGCCGGGGGAAGAAAGGACGGAATTGGAAGGAGATGGGAGAAGGGAAGATAATGATCTCAATCTGGAGTAGTCTGAGTTCAATTTTGAGGAAACCCAGGTAGCCAAAGTGGGTGCTGTTTTGAAGGCAGAGTGCTGTGTGACACCTGCTGAGCTGGAAACGGATTGCTCTCTATCAGCTGAGAGCTAGACCTGGGCCAGTAGCACTCCAGACCAGGAAGAACGTCAACTGCACTGAACGCCTTTTTTTTTTTTTTCTGTAATGACCAAAAATGGGCTGGAAGTATCTGTCACCTTGCAAATGTTCTCACATAAACGTTTAACTTTATTCTTATTTTACGATAGGAATTTTATTACAAAAAGCCATTAAGGAATCAGAATTTGCTTGCAGACATTTTCAAGCTCTGGGCTAAGAATCAACTTAGTGTAAACATTTTGCTGTGAGGCCTGTTGTCTCAGGTTTTACCCCACCTGGGCTTCCCAGGTGGCTCAATGGGTAAAGAATCCGCCTGCCAATGTAGGAGACGCAGGAGACACAGGTTCCATCTCTGGATCAGGAAGATCCCCTGGAGAAGGGTATGGCAACCCACTCCAGTACTCTTGCCTGAAGAATCCCAGGGACAGAGGAGCCTGGTGGGCTACAGTCCATAGGGTCACAAAGAGTCAGACACGACTGAGCAACTGTGCATGTATGCACCCTCCCTTATGTTTAATTTAGTTTGTTCTTCTACTGAATACACCAGGTATCTTTCATCAGTTTAGTCGGTCAGTTGTGTCCAACTCTTTGCAACCCTATGGACTGTAGCAAGCCACACTTCCCTCTACATCACCAACTCCTGGAGTTCCCTGGTGGCTCAGAGGATAAAGCGTCTGCCGGCAATGCAGGAGACCCGGATTTGATCCCTGGGTTGGGAAGATCCCCTGGAGAAGGAAATGGCAACCCACTCCAATATTCTTGCCTGAAGAATCCCGTGGACAGAGGAGTCTGGTGGGCTACAGTCCATGGGGTCACAAAGAGTCAGACACTACTGAGTATCTTTCATGCATCAAAGGAATTGGTCCCTTCCATGACAGCATGTAGTGCTTTCTCAGCTGAACAGATTTTCTTTCCTAGCTTTTTAAAAAAATCCACTTTTACCTTTGTAAACGCTGATGAAAAAGAATCTCTCTGAATTTTCTGATGATCTGTTTTGTCATTAGCCATAACACAACAACCAAAATGCCCAAGCATACCCAGTAATGTTTAATCAACATCCTCCTAAGACTGTCTCTAGGGTCTCCCTGCCTCTCTTAATCTATTTTACACACTGTTGTCCAATTAAAATATATGAAGCAACTCCTTAATTCTATTATTGCTATCTCCTTGTTCAATGAATTACTCTCAGTGGTCTACAAGTGAAATTTTGACTCTTCAGTCTGCTTTTCAGTATGAACCACCATCTGATTTCCATACATGTTTCTGAAAGTTTTCCTGTTACTCACTTTCACCCACCCTACCTGATGATCAAGTCAATCTCCCTGCATCCTCCCAGGTCCTGTTTTTTCTTGCCTCTAAGCTATTGTGTACTTGGTTCCACCCGCCCCTCTTCTCATCATACATCTCTGAACCCTGTGGTCCTTTGAGGTCTAGGGTAGGTAGGCTTTTCCCTTCTACATGAAACTTCCCTGATTTCTAAGTTGGAAATAATATTCTTTTTATATTTTTAATTTCCAAAGCTATTTATGGAGCAAGGTGTAGCACAAAGGATATGGGGCTCTAGAATGTAAGATCGATCAAGACTTAGTCCATTTTATTCATTCATTCACTCAGGGCCTGGGCAAGTGCCTAGAATACAGCAGGTGCTAAAGAAATATTTATTGAATGAATAAATGAATGAATGAGTGAATAAATATAGGTATGCATTTATTTAAATTTAGTGGTATCAACACATGGAAATGCCTAGAACAAAGTAGATATTCAATATGTTAGCTTCATTTCCCTTTATTCTCTTTTTCTGTGGAAATTATAAGTTTCAAATATATCTATTTCTACAGTGCCTGGAACCTAGTGGGAGAGGGAAGAGAAGTAAATCCATTGAGCATCTACCTTCTGTCAGGGGTTGTACTGGGTGCCTTATATTCATTTTCATTTTAACTCTCCACAAGAATTCTATAAGGTAGGTGTTATTCTTTCCATTTTATAGGTGGAGAAGCTAAAGCTCAGAGAATCTTGTCCAAGGTCATAAGTGATAAGTGGGGAGAGCTGAACTTTAAAGCCAGTTCTGTCTGACTCCAAAACTCATGCCCTTAATATCCATTTATGCCAGTGTGGGTTATTATCTAGTAAATTACAAAGCAGGATGCAAAACCATGTTTACCTGACTTGCATAATCCATTCTTGCCCCTGTAGCATAATGCCTGCCACTGTGCCATTAGATAGCAAGTGCTTGATGAGTTGCATTTTGAATTAATTTTTAAATGAATGAATTACTAATGAAAAAAAAAACCTAATGAATTATAGAACTAATGGATTAAGAATAAGCTACTTTCCTACTAGAGAATTATGAGGTTGGAATTATGGCACTGGGCACAGAAAAACCAACTGCCTTTGCTCAAAGAATCAGGTTAGCTACACAATGGAAATAAGCCCCAATTGACAATAGCCATGCACTGCCATGATGGGAATCGAAGTTCCTTCACCAGCACTGAAACCTGCATCTTCATTACAATGCCTGCCCTGCCTTTCTAGAGTCTCTAGTCTCTGACTGCACGCCTGAAAATGCAGCAACTAAAACCTTGTTGTTTTGAACTATCATGCATTGCAGATCCCAGACCATGGTAATGCCAGCTCCAGTGGAAAGTTTGAAGTCAAAAACCTCTCTGATCCACCACTGAAGGCTATTCAAATCACAAAATTAACCAAATTAGGGGTAGAGGAACTTTCAGGTGACAAATTTTCAAGTTACTCCCATGCCATCAATGTGAGTTATCACACCACAGAAGAGAACAAAGTGACTGCCTCTGAAATCCTGAAGGCAGTGTCCTACTCAGTCACTGTGTAACCTTGAAAAGTCTCAACTGTCAAATAAGGGCAACAGTGAGTGCCTTATCAGTTTTAAGGATTAAGTAAAAGAGGAAAAAAAAGACATAAGTAGCATTTATTATCATGTTTAGTTAGTAATGGGCTTCCCATTGCTTAGTGGTAAAGAATCCGCCTGCCAATGCAGGCGATGTGAGTGCAATCCCTGCATTGGGAAGATCCCCTGGAGAAGGAAATGGCAACTCACTCCAGTATTCTTACCTGGGAAACCCCATGGACAGAGTAGCCTGGCAGGCTATAGTTCATGGGGTTGCAAAGAATTGGACACGACTTAGTCCGACTCAACAATGACAACATCAGTGATAGTAATTAATTAGTGTCATCATGTTACTCTGACCATGCTACTTTCAACACATCTGAGAATTTCTTCCATAGTGACACTGACTGAAAGCTGAACCAAATTACTTGAAATTAATTGGGCTATTGAAAAGACTTTGATCTGTATTTTATTTGTAGGAACTAACATCCAAGAGTCTCCCTCAGGTGTATGTAGCCATTCTCAGATACTTGAGTGAGACTTCAGTCTTTTTCAGGTACTTGTAACACATTGTCTATGAGTTATGACTGCTTTTGATCTGATCTATAGAGGAGTAAATTCTGATTCTCATCATTAACCTGATAATACTAAAAACTACCTTATTATCAGACACTGAGTAAACGATTGGAATATATTATCTAATTTAATATTTTTAAAATGTATTTGAAGGGTAAGGATTATCATTCTCACTTGTAGATGTACCACTTGGATTTAAATAAGTTTAGTAATTTGTTGACCAACATAATGGACAGCAAGTGGTTGACCTGTGATTTAAGCCTAGATGTATCTGAGGCCAAAGTATGTGTTCTTTCCATGGAACCATACAGCCACGGTGGTCTCAAATACATGGTCACCATCCCACATACTCGTCTCTGATAAGTATTGAGTACCTATTGAGTACCAGTGTAAACCCCTCAGCTAGGGGCTGGTGGTACAAGAATGAACAAAACATGGTTCCTTAAGGATTTAGAGTTCAGAAGAAAAGACAAATGAATACCTGGGACTTAGAGTGTGAAAAGGGCCTGAGTGATGTGTAATTGGGAGGGACTGGGACTGGATTAGGTAAGACATTGGAGGAGGTGATGCCTTAGGTGAATTCTGAAAAAATGAGTTGGCATGAGTCAAGTGATGGGTGGGGCCAGTGTGGGAGAGAAAGATGTTCTAGGGAAAAGACACAGCATATGGAAAGATGTAGGGACAGAGACAGAGGCATATTTGGGGACCTGCAAGAAATTCAGTATGTTTGGGGCATGGAGAGGGAGAGAGTGGGAGAGCATGAAGATTTGGGATAGAGTTAAGGAAGCTGGGCTTTATGGTAGTAGATATTTATATCAATTAAGAATGGGACTGAATTTAGAGAGGGATGAGGGAGCTAGAGAGAAGTGGAAGTCATGGACCAGGAGATCAGGCTGGGTGGAAAAGCAGAGGTTGGAGGAGGCTGATCGCTTGAAACTGGTTCAGAAGAGACTGAGCACACACCTTGGCCGACTTCTCATTGTCCCATGTGTCACATCCTGGTCTGCAGTGAATGTGAAATTGTAATGTGAAATTGTAGAATCACAGATGGGACTTTGTTCACTGGCTTATTATAGTCAGCTGTCCATCTTGTCTGAATCAAGGACTTACAAGGACAGTTTCTGAATCCCGTTTATTGAGATTCTCCTCCACTGATTTTTCTCAAGAGTTAGTCTTTGCTAGAAACTGTGGAGTTGTGTTCACTTCAGCAGCACATACACTGAAATCCGAATTGTGGAGCCGAGCCAGTGTGAATTCTTGACAGAAAGAGTGAGATCGAAACTCCTGAGTCACATGAGATTCAGAGGGTGGTTAGGCAATCAGCACACCTTCAGGTTAGCCAAGGCATCTGGACGAGAGATGGATGAAGAATCATTTTTGCATCAGAGGCATATGGTGTTTATTTGGGGAGGGCAATGCCCCAGGATTCAGTAGAACTTTCAGGAGAGCACTGAAATTCTGGTTACAGAAGGGGAATTACTTGGCATTGACATACCTTCTAGATGCAGGCCTGGTGGCTCAGACAGAAAAGAATCTGCCTGCAATGCCAGAGACCCAGGTTTAATCCTTGGGTTGGGAAGATCCCCTAGAGAAGGAAATGGCTACCCACTCCATTATTCTTGTCTGGAGAATTTCATGGACAGAGGATACCGGTGGGCTACAGTCCATGGGGTTGCAAAGAGTTGGACACGACTGAGTGACTAATAACTTTCTCCTGAGGCCATATCTTCTAGGGCAGCAAGGGACAGCTTCACAACAGGGTGTCTTTTGCCAATCAAAGCAAAATGCAACACAACGAAGGACCCCAGATGATATACTAAGGGGAATGCAAAGGGTCCAACTTGTGTTTTACTCCCCGTAACTTATTGCTGATATTGTGTTCCTACTGAATTCCTGTACTTATTGGATGTAGTAATTTGGAGCCTGGTTGATTAAGTCATGCCTGTTGTATTTTCACAGCTAGCACTTGTATGGTGCCCAGTACAATTCTGAGGACTTTCTGTGTTAACTCATCTAGTTATTTTCTAATTCTATGAGGTAGGTACCGTTAATATCATCACCTCCAGTTTGCAGATGAAGAAACTGAGGTGGAATGATACATCTATTTAGTAGAGTTGGATTTTGAACCCAGGAAGTCTGGCTCTAGAGTCTATGCTTGAAACCTGGAGTCCCTAAGTCTTTATGTGAAGTAGGGACACTAGGCAAGTCTGTTAAAATGCAGAATCCAGGCTACTGTCTTGGAGATTCTGATGTGCTATGTATGGGAGGGGCCTGGGTATTTGCACAAGTGCCCAATATGCTTATGATGGGGCTACTCTTCAGACCATGCTTAGGGAAATGCTTCTCTAAATCAGACCTTAGCCTGTCTATTGTTACTGTTGTTAAAATGCTTGAACCATGATGTGTCCTACTATCCCAGCATACTGTTCAATGCAAAGAAAAAAATAATGTGAAAATAATGATATATTGAAGATTATCTATGTATCTCTACATCCACCTATAATTTATCTATCTACATATCTTACAACATTGTTTCTGTCTACATAGATAAATCAATTTGAATGAAACCAGCTTTAAATCAAGGTTTAAAAATTCTGTATGATACCAAGTATCTTTTTGAACTAAATTTTCAGCCATTTGTTTCTATGCTGCATAGTCCCATGCAGAAATAAATTTGTGATGACTCCAAGAGGAGAAAATCCTCTGCACTTTTTTGTTGGATCATTTTGTGATCAAAGGTGTCATTCTTTTATAGTTTTGTGTTGGAATCAGAACTAATGTTTGTTGTTGTTAGTCATTTTGTAGTGGCCTTTTAATTCACATAGCCATGTTTTGAGAATGTGATCTGACCTATGGCACCTTTCCATTAATTCAGGAATGTCTTGTGTTTCTTCTGAGTTTTACTCTAGTTCTGTTATCTCTCTGTGTAAGTTTTACACTGCTGTGATCAAAGGTGTGCTATCAGAGTAGACTGACTATTGAAGTCAGTCAGTTGAAAGACACTATTTGAAACCTCATTTTTCTACCTAAAAGAGGTAAGGTATTACCTGTGTTTCAGTCTTACCTTTATCTAAAGGTAGGTACTCAGAAGGCACATATTTGAATTTTTTATAGTCTTTTAAAATTTTTATGTTAGAATGTATTTGGTTTATGTTGTGTTAATTTCAGGTATACAGTACAGTGATTTAGTTACACATATACATATATCAATTCTTTTTCAGGTTCGTTTCCCATGTAGATTATTACAGAATATTGAGTTCCCTGTGCTATACAGTAAGTCCTTACTGATTATCTATTTTATGTATAGTAATGTGTGTATGTTAATACCAACCTCCTAATTTATCCCTCCCAGAAGGTACATGCTTTTAGGTTAAGACTGAAATTCACATCCATTTGACCAATAAATAAATAAATAAATAAAAGTAAAAAAAAATTAGTCAGAAGGTCTCACCAGTTACACTGAGCCCTCTAAATTGATAAAGGTCCTGGACAGTCTTGTCCTCTCCTTTAAGGTTTTTGCCTTTGGACCTATAGTGGAGGACAGCTTTTGTGGACCAACTCCTGTCCACTTCTTTAACCGAGTAAGAGAAATGATGTGAGAGACAAGAGAGTTGGCTTGGGAAAACAATGGGGGAAAGGCATGAGATTGGCTAGAGACTAGAGTGAAGACACAGGAGCAAGGGCAGCAGTGGTTCAGACGGCTCAGGGTGCCCAAGGAAGCAGCAGTCAGGCTGGGGAGGAGGGGGAGGAGTTCACTGAGCACCGTGTGCATTCCTGTGCACACTCTCTTTTATCCTCCAGTGCACTCACAGTCCCAGTCTTTCCTCAGCATCTTTTTTTCTGACTTTCCCTATGTGACCCTATTCCGGAAAGTTCTGCACTTCTGAGTCTAAACATTGTGGAAGGTCACTCAGTTTCTCCCACGTTTCTACTGAGGCTTTGTACTGTCTGGGTAGATTTCACTTAACCAGTCAACTTTCCTGTAAGGATAAAATTATCTATTTGTTTCTCTTCCTCATATTGAGGATATGTAGTGGAGGTAAATAATTTTCAAAAAGAGATAATTGACTTCTTCTGGCCAGGATAGAGAAACTGGGACCAAATTTACTCTTCACCCTGAAACAATGAGGGGAAAATATAAGTCAAACTATATGAAACAAGATTATGAAGATATTGGAGACCAGGCAAATTCAGGAAAGTGATATCTGCAGGATGAGGATCAAACACGATAAGCTCTAAAATTGCTCCAACTTACTGCTCTGAATGAGTTTTCAGGTTGCTGTGTAGGAAAGGGGAACCCAGATTGGGCCAGTGGGCCCTGTGAATTGAGGATATGGAGCTGATAGGCTGTAGAGATAAAGCCAGAGTTTGCAGGGCAGAGTTCTGGAGAGCAGGAGCTGCAGCGGAGAGAGGCTAAGGGGCCTGCTGAGCTTTAAGTTTGCAGCAGAATAGTGACGAGTACATATGTGTGAGAAAACTACTCTGTGGCTGTGGAAAGAACTGTCCAGAAAGGTTAGGAGGATATTTCCAGGAGTTCACAAAGCGTTGAGAATAGTGCCTGTTCCCATCAGCCAGGTTGGAAAAACATAATTCATGGCACATTGGGTAGAATACTTAGAAAGATTTTGCCTCAGTCATGGGGAGTAATTAACCTAAGACTAAATGCGGCTCTAATCTTGTCCAATAAATCTCAAAAATAGGCCTTGAAAGTATCAGATTGTTTCCAAGTAATATAACTGTGTTTCAGGACTCAAAGATATTTATAAGAATGCAAAAATATCCATCACACAGTACATCAAAATGTCTGGCATCTATTAAGAAGTTACCAGGCATGCAAAGAAGTGGGAAGAAATGACCCATAATGAGGACACCAAAACAGAATTAGCCTAGATATTGGAGTTATCAGGTTAAGGGCATTAAAACAGTTGTAACTGTGTGTCATTGTCCAAGAGCTAGAGGAAAGATGTGAAGTAGACACCTGGAAGATAAAAAACCCAATTATTTTTGAAATCGCTGAGATGAAAACTATAAGGTCTCAGATGAAAAACACACTGTAGTGGGATTAGCAGTCGAGAAGAGATTGCAAAACAAAAGATTAGTGAACTGGAAGACACTACAATAGAAAGAATTCAAAATGAAAGATAAAGACAAAAAGGAATAAAAAATAGATAAAGCATCAGTGAGATAAAGCAACCATGAGACAGATTTAAGAAGATGGAAAATATGCATCACTCATCTATTAGAATAACTAAAATTTAAAAGACTGAGTATGATAAATATTGGCAGTTTCTTAAAAAAATGATCCAGTCGTTCTACTCCCAGGTATTTGCCCAAGAGAAATGAAGCCACATGTTCACAGAAAGGCTTGATGTTCTTAAATGTTCATGGAAGCTTTATCTATTATAGTCCAAATTGAGAACAACTCAAATGTCTGTCAATAGACGAATGAATGATAAATTGATCCATTTTATGCTATATCCTAAAATAAACACTACTCATTAATAAAAAAGGAAAGAAGCTAGAGAGAAAAAAGAGTACATAGTGTATGGTTTAATTTGTTTAAAATTCTAGAAAATTCAAAATAATCTATAGTGACAGGAAGCAGACAAATGACTGCCTGAATCTAGGGCAAAAGTGAGAGTGGCAGGTAAGGGTGATAGTGAAGGATAAAAGAGAAGGGGCATAGGAAACTTTTGGGATACTGGATATACTTATATTCTTGGTTTTACTGATGGCTTTTGGGTGTATACATATGTCAAAATTTAACAGAATATACACTTCAAATATGTGTCATTTATTGCATGTCAGTTATACATATGATAAAGCTATGTTTTTAAAATCATCTTTTCCAAACTATGAACCATATACTTTGTGTAGAAGACTCCGTAATCACTTAAAAATAAGATAAAATGGGAAATGATTTGTTCCTCAATAATCGGTAAGAGTGGCCTTTCCTTCAAATCAAAATTCATGGTCTGGATCCTGGACCTTGGGGAGCTGAGAAAGGGTCAGAGGCATGGTCTCAAGGTTGTGCCAGCTTAAGTTGCCCACTAAGTCAGTGTGTGTGTGTGTGTGTGTGTGTCAGTCACTCGGTCATGTCCCACGGAGTCAGTGTGTGTGTGTGTCAGTGACTTGGTCACGTCCCATGGAGTCAGTGTGTGTGTGTGTGTGTCAGTCACTCGGTCACGTCCCATGGAGTCAGTGTGTGTGTGTGTGTGTGTGTCAGTCACTCGGTCACGTCCCATGGAGTCAGTGTGTGTGTGTGTGTCAGTGACTCGGTCACGTCCTATGGAGTCAGTGTGTGTGCGTGTGTGTGTGTGTCAGTCACTCGGTCACATTCCACGGAGTCAGTGTGTGTGTGTGTGTGTGTCAGTGACTCGGTCACGTCCCATGGAGTCAGTGTGTGTGTGTGTGTGTGTCAGTCACTCGGTCACGTCCCACGGAGTCAGTGTGTGTGTGTGTGTCAGTCACTCGGTCACGTCCCACAGAGTCAGTGTGTGTGTGCGTGTGTGTGTCAGTGACTCGGTCACGTTCCACGGAGTCAGTGTGTGTGTGTGTGTCAGCCACTCGGTCATGTCCCACGGAGTCAGTGTGTGTGTGTGTCAGTCACTCAGTCACGTCCCATGCAGTCAGTGTGTGTGTGTGTGTCAGTCACTCGGTCATGTCCCACGGAGTCAGTGTGTGTGTGTGTCAGTCACTCGGTCACATCCCATGCAGTCAGTGTGTGTGTGTGTGTCAGTGACTTGGTCACGTCCCATGGGGTCAGTGTGTGTGTGTGTGTGTGTGTGTGTGTGTGTGTGTGTCAGTCACTCACTCACATCCCACGGAGTCAGTGTGTGTGTGTATGTCAGTCAGTTGGTCATGTCCCACTGAGTCAGTGTGTGTGTGTCAGTCACTCGGTCACGTCCCACGAAGTCAGTGTGTGTGTGTGTGTGTGTGTCAGTCACTCGGTCACATCCCACAGAGTCAGTGTGTGTGTGTGTCAGTCATTCAGTCATGTCCCACAGAGTCAGTGTGTGTGTGTCAGTCACTCGGTCACATCCCATGCAGTCAGTGTGTGTGTGTGTGTCAGTGACTCGGTCACATCCCACGGGGTCAGTGTGTGTGTGTGTGTGTGTCAGTGACTCGGTCACGTCCCACGGATTCAGTGTGTGTGTGTGTGTGTCAGTGACTCGGTCATGTCCCACGGAGTCAGTGTGTGTGTGTGTGTGTCAGTGACTCGGTCACGTCCCATGGAGTCAGTGTGTGTGTGTGTGTGTGTCAGTGACTCGGTCACGTCCCACAGAGTCAGTGTGTGTGTGTGTGTGTCAGTGACTCGGTCACGTCCCACGGAGTCAGTGTGTGTGTGTGTATCAGTGACTCGGTCACGTCCCATGGAGTCAGTGTGTGTATGTGTGTGTGTGTGTCAGTGACTCGGTCACGTTCCACGGAGTCAGTGTGTGTGTGTATGTCAGTCAGTTGGTCATGTCCCACTGAGTCAGTGCGTGTGTGTCAGTCACTCGGTCATGTCCCATGGGGTCAGTGTGTGTGTGTGTGTGTGTGTGTGTCAGTCACTCACTCACATCCCACGGAGTCAGTGTGTGTGTGTGTGTATGTCAGTCAGTTGGTCATGTCCCACTGAGTCAGTGTGTGTGTGTCAGTCACTCGGTCACGTCCCACGAAGTCAGTGTGTGTGTGTGTGTGTGTCAGTCACTCGGTCACATCCCACAGAGTCAGTGTGTGTGTGTGTCAGTCATTCGGTCATGTCCCACAGAGTCAGTGTGTGTGTGTGTCAATCACTTGGTCATGTCCCACCGAGTCAGTGTGTGTGTGTCAGTCACTTGGTCATGTCCCGCCGAGTCAGTGTGTGTGTGTCAGTCACTCGGTCATGTCCCATGGAATCAGTGTGTGTGTGTGTCAGTCACTCGGTCATGTCCCACGGAGTCAGTGTGTATGTGTATGTCAGTCACTCAGTCATGTCTGACTCTTTGCTACTCCATGGACTGCAGCCCTGCAGGCCCCTCTGTCCATGGAATTCTCCAGTACCCAGGAGGAAATTTCAGGGTCAGTATAAGGGGGATGGTCAGAGGGTAGAGAACTAAGCAAATGTGCCAGCAGTGGGGAAACAAGGACAGAATAGAGAAGAAATAGACAGTGTTGTAACTCCAAGAGGAACATTAGTCAGGAAGCCACATGGGCAGGGCTAGAGTAGAGTCTGAAGTTCAGTGAGAGGAAGCTGAGGGGCAGAGGTGAAAAGAGGCAAATGCAGGCACAGGCGAGAGTATGAGCTTGTGGTGAATCAGCCCTTTTGGATTTCCCCTGGTCAATGTTTCATGAGTTTCACTGGTGTTAGGCAAAGTCTAAAAGTAAAAGAAATGCACTCACTCAACTGTTGTAAGACATTACATAATTAACAGGCATCATTTTCTTGTATGCATTATGGAAATATCCAGGTTGAAACCTTTGATGAATGTGGTGTAAAGAAAAGGAATCTAAAATTTGTTTGTTTAAATGTCAGTGCAAGAAGGTATTCAGAAAGTGTGTTTTCAAGACTACCACAGGTTTGCATTAAGGAATTTCCATTGGTCTGGGCTATGAAATGGAAGAGTTTTTATTCTACATATGCCAGATGGCACTTGGCAAAGGTGTGCATTTAGGTATGGTATTTTATTAATAATGCCTTCTATTTTCATAGCATTTTAGAGTTCATAAAATTCTTTCACATATGTTTTATCTTATTCATGTAGGATGTAGGGATTCCATTTTTTATTAGAATGATTAATTGCTACACTGATAAAGATTAATGTTATTAATATATACCAAATACTTTGTGAAGTATATTTCATGGTAGTTGAAATAATAAGGATTTATTGTGGGCCATTAGCTAGGTTTAGAAATCATCAAAACAAAACTTCCAGTAAGCAGTTTAGAAATAATTGAACGGATACAGCAACCACTAGCCATGTGTTTGTTTTGAATTGTAAATTATTAAAATTAGATAAAATTAAATATTCATTCCTCAGTCATAGCACTCACATTTCATGTGCTGCTCAATATGGCTAGTGGCTACCATACTGGATAGCACAAATATGGAATATTTCCTTTTTTGCTGAAGTTCTACTGGACAGTGCTGATCTAGACAAATTCCCTTCTATTTTCAGTGGCTGAAAACACACTTACTCGAGTTCAACTGTAGGATGGAGGAATTTGAGCTCCAGAGAGGTTCAGTGGTTTACACAAAGTCACACAAGAAGAGCCTGAAATGAATCCAGATCTGACCTCTGTGCGGGCGATCATTTTAGCACCTCACGTCACCAAACTTAACTGGTATTGTTATCGAGTTGGGTGCCACTGCTCACAGCTCACTTACACTGCTTGCAAAACTCACACATGTTGATAGAAAGGAAAGTTGCCTCTAATCAGAATGCCAGCAATCTGGGGGGGATGGTGGAGTCGGCATCCCCCCAAATCCACATCCCACGATTCTGCTCAACCATGAATGTTTTAAAGGGAAGAGGAGAAGTCATCTCAGTGAATCATTGAGATGAGGGGTCAGAGTTGTCTCACTGGGTGTAGGCTCCTGTGGTCTCCCTCTGGATGTTCTCTTGTTCACACAGTTTGTTTGGGAGATTACTGAACGGGAAGCCAGGGAAGAGGCCTGGTCATCTCTTACTTATTTTTCATTTCTGCTTCCTTGATCTACTGAAAGAATCAACAAGTTAGGCAAAGTATTGTGTGATAAAAAGACTTGAAAGGTGTGCCTGGGCCAGAGATGAGTACAGACATGGGCGGTGTTTGGTTTAAAAGTCAGTTACAAAATACAGTTTTGCTGAAGTTACAAGGAAAGGGGCTTTCTGTTGAGGGTGATTTCCTGCAAAGAGCTGTTTCTTATGGTCGGTCTGATCTTAAATAAGAGAGGGTTGGATATGTTCAAAATGGCAAGTAATCAAGCAATCATTTAGTTTTTAAATTTATATTC
Organism: Giraffa tippelskirchi; assembly: GCF_054371585.1. Lineage (NCBI taxonomy): Eukaryota > Metazoa > Chordata > Mammalia > Artiodactyla > Giraffidae > Giraffa > Giraffa tippelskirchi. The sequence goes on along the minus strand of NC_137278.1, from coordinate 107,911,137 downwards.
TATACTTACATTTGAACTTAGGCAGAGCTAAAATCCAGAAATTTTACTTCAAACAGAACAGTGATGTCACACTATGAAGACATGATCTGGAGGAGCTGAGAGCTCTCCAGTTTCACTGCTCTGTCCCTTTATACAAGTTCTTGGTCCATCCACTCTATTGCATGCTGGGGCTAGACAGTTTGTTCTTAGGTTAACAGCAAAATTAGCAGAGCTGCCCCCTCTCAAGACATCCCCCGAGTGCCAGCTGGTAGAGGGCCCAGATTTTCAAAGGTTGCTCAGCAGGGTTTCAAAAATTAAAGCCAAAGCAGATGAGATGTGGGGAAAGTTTTGAAAAGGTGCAACCTTTCAACTGGGTGAATTCTTGATGAGACAGCAAAGTGAGTCATTAAACAGTAGGCTGTCAATGAAGTTGAGACCCAGATTTTCCCTGGATCAGCTGCAACACCAATAATTTAACCAACCAAAGAAACCATAGGTGGGTCCTTGGTAAACCCTTGGACCTGTTTTTGTTATAGGCTTATACCCCTATTTTTCTGAAAATAGGTAGAGAAAGGAGTAGACGTATATTGAAGAGTTGCTGATGAAATTCAAGAGCACTTTAAAAATACAATCCATTAGGCAGGGTCATTTTGGAAAGTCAGTGCTTCATAGCTTCTTTACTGGCCTCAGGGAAAAATGATCGCTTCCGCCTTTGAATTTTGGTAAAAGTTGTTTTTCTTGGACCACTGTTAAATTTCATCCAGCTTTTGGCAGGAATCGCCTTCCTGGACTCTGCTGGAGTGCTGGCTGACACGTTACATCTTCCACAGAGCAACAACTGTTCTATCAAATTCTGGGAGAGCAGCCTATTCTTGTTACCAGACGCTAGAGGATGCGTGACATGTCATTAACCTTCAAAACTGGCTCTGTACATGAGTATTGTCAACAGATGGTGACTCTGATTCTCTTTTTCTCCTCTCCCTGCCTTCCTGCCTCATACCCAGGGTTTCTTCTGGCACAGGATGCTCATTGGTTTCAAAGGGAAATTTGTGTGTGTGTGTGAAACTGTCATTGTGGAGTGTGGAACAAGGACTGGAGTAAGGTTTCTTAAATTTATACTTGAGGATTATAGAAATGAAATGGCAGAATGAGCCACCAATATTGCTCATAAGTGAAGACCAGCCGATAGTGATGAACTGAACATCTCTATTGAGCGGCGGGCTGTTGAGAGTCAGGAAAAGACGGCTGGGACGCTGGATGGAAGAGCTAAAAGCCAGCATTGGACGTAGGATTCAGGTCTAACCATTTAATTTTCAGAGCTTTCATGGGACCGTTTTCTTTCCTTATTTTTGGTTGTACTGGATCTTTACTGCAGAATGTGGGCTCTCTAGTTGTGGTGTGTGGGATCTTAGTTCCCCAACCAGGACTCGAGCCTGTATCCCCTGCCTTGGAAGGTGGATTGTTAACCATTGGACCACGAGTAAGTCCCGCCTTTTTCATTTGTATCAGCAGAAATCAAATAGTAATTAGGACACTAATTATCAACCAACTCAAAAAATATCCTTGAAAAGAGGAAGTTAATGGATTAATTCAGCACATGTGTACAGCATGTTTGCAATACACCAAACACTATGCTATGCTCTAGGGATAATACAAGAAACCAAAGTGCCTGTCTGGAGGAGGAAGACCAGTAAGCAGAGGGCTACACTATAGCTCTGATAACTTCTCAGGACATACAGATGAGGAAGGCGGAGGGCTACAACCAGTGACACAAGGGTGCAGAGGGCATAAAAGAACAGGTGCTAAATATCTTCCCAAAGCATCAGTGTTATTGATTGGAAATTTAAACTATCTTAAAATAAAACATGGGTTAAAAAGTAGACATAAATTTTCAAATAAATTTCTTTCATTTAGCCCAGTTGGTGATTCATTCTCTATTTTCCTAATAAAGACTTACAGGGAAAAATTTTGAGATCATGGATCTAGGACATGATTATCAGCTTTTTGTAAAGAAGTCATTGAAGCCCAATAGGCCCTTTAGTGCCACTTTGCTCTCAGGGTTAGAGGTATCCAGAGTTACGGTCTTTTACATTCATAGAGCATTAAAAGTGCACTTCAAAAGTGCATTCAATGGATTTTGCTCCTCACAGTAAACCATACCAGTGTAAAAGATGAGGAAAATGAAACTCTGTAAGATTAATTCAAGATTAATTCATTTCAGTGACTTTTCCCAAAGTCACAAAACTATAAAGTGACAGAGCTAGACTTTATCTTGGGTTTTCTGACACTAAATCCATTCTTCTTCCCACTAATACTGCCTTTCTTTGAAAATTAAAAATGGAAAGACCTCGGTCAAGGAGCTTGAGACATTTTGTGGCTCATATCCATTTTCTTGCCATGTCTTTATGGATGGAGAATGAAATGAGGTGGAGTAGACCTTGAGTAATGCTGATATGAAGGTCTTGAGAGGCTGGGTGAGACAGAAGGCTTAATATCCAGAAACTCATAGGAAAAATGGCCTGGAAGGTAACATAGGGGGGCTTGGTTAGGCACAGAGTGTAGTGGTGACAGTGTAGGGATTTGTCAAGAAAGATTTCAAGATCTGTTGCTAGATCTGGGTTCACTGGTTAGGCACCTTTGATGCACAGTTTAGTCTTTGTTCTTCCATTGATGCCTTGTGACCTTGGATTTGCTGTTTTCACTTTCTCATTCATCAAAACTTGAGTACAATTCTATATAAAGTAGCTAACATTGCTGAAATTTTGGAAGAATATTATATCAGGAAAGTATGTGATTCCCCATCTTAAATTAGGTTATCTGAAAGTGCCATAGGCCACTTTGATGCTTATTAAAAAACAAATGAAGCTAAGATACTTATTACTTGCCAGTGCTAAATTATTGAGTTGCCTATATGTATATTTCACCTCTATCTCTGTCAATATATTAAAGAAGGCATTTGCTTATAATAGTTGCAGATTTTATTAAAATCATGAATGATGAGATTTAAAATTGTAATAGCTGAGACTAAGAAGTGTAAAGGAAGCCACAGAATGCTGCCAATTATTGTTGGCAGGAAGTGGGATGACTCATCGTGAACATGTGCTTTCATTGCTGGGGACAATGGGGCATGATGAAAATGTGCAGCTTCTTGAATATTGTGGACATTTTTGTCATTCAGTTTGTAGGAGACTGTTGAAATGCAACCAGAGACTAATAAGAATGCCAAGATGACCCAGTGCTTTCTCGTGTGAAAACACTGATGATACTTTTTTCCCCCTATTTTTTGGCCAAGCTGTGTGGCATGTGGGATCTTAGTCTCCCAAGTAGGGATTGAACCCATGCCCCTACAAGTGCAACTGCAGAATCTTAACCCCTGGACCACCAGGGAAGCACCTGGAAACTGATGATAAACACTGGGGAAAAGACATGGACTGTTTCAAAATAATTAACACATGTGCTGTGGACTGGAAGAAACAGTGTGATGGATTCCAGGGAAGCAGAGCTGGAGAAATTCATGAATTTAGGACGGAAATGCAATATTGCCACTGGAAGGCATGATTCACAACGAAGAGGGAGGGAATGAGATTAGCTGTTGGGAAGAAGTAAACAAATGTAGTTTGGTTGCAGAAGAATGAGGACACTTCTGAAGTTTTCCTAATGTGACCCTGAACTGATCTGATATCTCTTCGTGAAAAAATATCTGACAAATAGAGAGGAAAAGGGTATTAATTTGGTTTAACCTCCCTGAACTGTCCTAGAGTTACTGGGCAACTTAAAAGGACTTGGAGACATGTGTGGGGACAGGGCAGTTATATGAGAAATCTCTCTACTTCCACTCAACATTGCTGAAAATCTAAAACTGCTCTAAAATTTTTTTAATCTATTTTTTAAAACAAGAAGAAGAATTGGGAGTTGTTGACAAAGCCTGTGATCTAGGCAATCCTGGTTTCGCCAGAGGACATTCACTGAAGCTCAGGTTTTCTTCCTAACTCGTTCTGTAACCTGATGTAAGTTTGCTCTAGGCTTGTGTTTCCATATCTATTAATGGGAAGTTTCCCTAGATTAATCCTCAAGGACTTTTCCAGCTGGCAAATGCTATGATTCATGTGAGAAGAAATCTCTGTGTACATACAACAGTCTCCGAGGGAAGCGTGGTATTGCCAACTGATAAATACCTCGAGTTATTTTGCTATCTCCTCAGGGAAGTCTGCACTGTTATTATAGGTTGGCAATAACAGGTGTGCTGCTGGGGGTGGGGCACAAACTGAAGAACGTGATTATTGTGAGTGGGGACGGGGCTAGAGACGAGGGGGATTAGTCATGAAAGTTGTGCTGGGGATCACTTTTCACTGTAACCTTAGCCATGCTGGCCACAGGAGAGATTGTGGATTTGCAGCTCCGAAAGTGTCTGTTCAGTTGGGGCCCCCTTTATCGAAAGTGTGCTACATACGTCAAAAACTGTAAAAGGAAAACCTAAGAGGTGGGTAACCAGAGTCTTGTAGTTTGTTCCACAGTGGAGTGGATGTTGTATATCCTCCCCGAGTCTGTTAATGCAGGCAGAAGATGCCCTTGAAGGTAAGCTCACCTTTTTTTGCTTAACATCCCTAATAACACCACAGTAAATATTGCAAGAAAATGATGGCATGTAAAAGTAACACTAAAGTAAAAGGAGGCTTTTGTAAACAAATCCTTGCAGTGGTCTTGGACAGGACTCTAAATAGTCTCTCAATTCATTCACTCAAACATTAGAGCATCTGTTTGAGAGCCAGAGAGTTTTTCATTTGGAATCACGACACTCTGCAGGCAGTAACACGGAAGAAAGTCTTTTATCTTAGCTTTCAAAAAGCTCCATTAGGCAGATCCTTTTTCTTTTCCTGAACAGACCCCTGATTATTTGGGAGGAGGTAGGTTCTTGACAAGGGCTCTTCCCAAAGAGCATTGTAATTCAACCCCCAGTAATTTGAGCGGCTCTTGATGTTATCAGATTGGAAGCCGAGAAGCTCTTCTGCCTGAGGCTCTGGCCACAAGGTGAATGTTAAGAGCAGAGCCCTGCTGCAGCCTCTCTGCGGGGTCCTCCCCTCCCAACAGCTCATTTCAATTTTTCTGTTAGAGCTGCATGTAGAGAGCTAGCAGATAGTGCAAGAAACAGATGTTGCTTTCTTGACTCAAAGCTCTAAGGTTTCAGAATGTATGAAAACTGGCATTTGTGTGGCATTTCTCTCCCAGTTCCTGGGAGTGTTTTGATTTCAGATTATTTTTTCTTGGTATTCGATATTCAAAATGTGCTTTTTCATATCAGTGGTTCTCAAACTTCAGTGTACATTAGAATCATCCAAGGGTGCTTAACAAAAATGAAGAATAACATGCCCTTTGCCTAGAGATTCTGATTCAGAAGGTCTGAGCTGAGGCCAGACATTTTAACTTGATGCTTAAATCTTTTTATTGAGTTGTCACATACCTGTATAAAGTGCTCTCACCTTAAGTCTATAGTTCAATGAATTTTTAAAAGACTTAATTTTTTTAAAGGTGTTTTAGGTTTATAACAAAATTGAGAGGGAGGTATAGAGGTTTCCTGACTGCTTCTGCCTCAGCTCATGCCTCCTCTCCTGTCAACATCCTTCCCCAGAATGGTTCACATTTTCCAAAGAATGAGGTCACATTGACACATTGTAATCACCCAAAGGTTATGGTTCACCTTAGGGTTCACTCTTGGTGTTGTATATTCTGTTGGTTTGAGCAAATGTGTAGTAACAAATGTCCATCATTTTAATACCAGAGTATTTTCACTGCCCTAAAAATCCTCTGTACTCTGCCTATTTATTTCTTATCTCCCCAACCCTGTCTTTTACCTTCATAGTTTTATGTTTTCCAGAATGTTATATAGTTGGAATCATATAGTATGTAGCTCTTTCAGATTGGCTTTCTTCAATTAGTAATAGAGCTTAAGACTGCTCCATTACTATGTGGCTTGATGGTTCATTTGCTTTTAGCACAGACTGACATTCCATCGTCTGGGTGTAGAAAGGTTAGTCATCCCTTCAGCTACTGAAAGACATCTTGGTTGCTTTCAAGTTTTGGCAACTATGAATAAAGTTGCCAGAAACATCTATGTGCAGGTTTTGGTGTAAAAATAAATTCTCCATTTCTTTGAATAAATACCAAGGTTCTTGACTGCTGAGATGTATGGTAGGACTATGTTTATAAGAAACTACCAAACTGTCTTCCAAAATATGTTGTTGTAGTTTGCTTTTCTACCAGCAATGAATGTGAGTTCCTACTGCTCCTCCTCCTCACCAGCATTGAGTGTTGTCAGTGGTCTGATTTTGACTATTCTGAGTGGAGTGGAGTGAGATCTCATTGTTTTAATTTGCTTTTTCTCTGAAGACGATGTGGAGACTCTTTCCATACACTGATTTATCATCCGTGTATCTTCTCTGATGAGATGTCTGTTAGGGTCTTTGGCTTGCTTCAGGTAGATTTTGTTTCCTTATGATTGAGTTTCAAGAGTTCTTTGTCTTTTGCAAGCATTTTCCTCTAGTTTGTGGCTTGTCTCCTAATTGTTTTGATACTGTCTTTTGGAGAGCAAAAGTTTTTAATTTTAATGAAGTCCAGCTTATCAATTATTTCTCTCCTGGATCTTGTCTTTGATGTTGTATCTAAAAAGGTGTCACTGTACCTGGGGCGGTTTCCATTCGTGAGTCTCTGCTCTAGTGAGCTGTGACTTGCTCTGTTCTTCTACCTGTCTCCTTGTGTCCTCCTCTCTATGGATCCAAGAAGAGTTGTTGCTTTTTCAGTCTGTTCCGGTTTTTTTTTTTTTTTAACTTGTTTTCAGTACAAACAAAAGGATGAAGTGGCAAATTCCAAACTCCTTATATGGAGAACCGGAAACCAGAAGTCTCTCAGTTCGGTGAATTTTTTAAAAATTTATTTATTTTTTAATTGGAGGACAATTGCTTTACAGAATTTTGCTGTTTTCTGTCAAGGCTTAGCCTGAAGTTCAGTGAATTTTTATGTATGTATACGTCTGAATATACATAGCCACCACCCAGACAAAGTTGTGGAATGTTCCAGTACCTCAGAATGTTTGCTCATGCCCCTTCCCAGGCCAACCTTACTCCACCCTGCCCTGAGATAGCCAACATTTTAATGATTCCAAGAGTCTGCAATTTTAACCAGCAGCTCAGGTGTTCTGGCTGTATATGCCTTTCTTCATCTTTTGAAAGTTGGTGGATTTAGTACCATGGTCAGGAAAAACTCACTTGCAGTTCTGAGGCTGAAACTAGTAGAACTTATCACATAATGGATAAACTTAACACCCCTATTGAATTAATCTTCCCCAGAGATTTAGGAAACCACCCCCAATCCAGATCAGGTTGCCAGGCTCAGAAAGTCATGCCTAGGACATGACTGGTGAAAAGAGGGCTGATGAAAATATCATCCTAGGGTGTTCAGTGTGTCTTATGAAAACAATCTTGAAATTAGGAAATTTTAGTATGTTGAGTGCTACTGTCTAGGTGGTGGGAATTTTGATTCCAAAAAAATCTATTTCTTTAGCTGGAAATAGTAATAATTAATATTAAGCATCTTAATTAATTTTTACAACCCTATTAAGACAAACTTTTCCCAGAAAACCAATAGCAACTCTTTAGTTACAAATTTAATGATGCTGAACATTTATTGACTGTTTCCTGTGTGTCAATTATTGTGCTTAGTGCTTTAAATGTATTGACTCTTTTTATTTCCATATTCAGAAGAAAGAAATAAGCACCAGTGAGCTTTCTCAAAGTCACTAGCCGGTGGTAGATGGACTTTGAATCCAACCCTAGTCTTTTACCCATACCCTAATCACTTAGCTTCTGTTCTGGACTGTCTCCCTAAAGAAAAACAATCCATTATTTTCTTCATTTGTTGGAACTCTGATGTCTTAAGATTATACAGTTTATTTGATTTTAAGTCTTTTGATGGATAATTTATAGGTCTGAATATTTATGCCCATCGGAAGGCATAAACACCTACTAGGAGATAACTTCCAACATAGCTTCGTATTGACATTCTGGTTTATACACCAGAATCTTATGATTTTGGTCAGTGTAGAAATGGGCCCCTGAAGGGCTGAGCAGTCCTGTGTACTATGATTAAAATTAAGTTTCAAAACTTGAAAACCTGACAATAATAGCTGACCCTGGGTAATTTCACCATGGTATTATCAGCAAACTAATTCCATCTTTTAATTATCTCCCTGCTCCAGCCCCATGAGAGTTTCTGTACTAAAGGATTTAGGCATTTAGTTGTTCTTACTTCACTTGAAAATCCCAAAAAAGGAATATAGATTCAAGAGAGATGTGGTCTTTCCTGTTTTTGTCATTAAATATGTAAGGCTAGTGAATATTAGCAGTTAAAGGTCTGGTCCCACTGTTTTATTGGTTGTACCATGAAATCACCTCAAGGGTTCCTAAGCAGGCCTAACTCTTATAGAAACCAGAGTTACATGTGCCATAATCTCCATACATGAATAATTCCCACTCCTTTTGTTTTTGCAAAATTCAAGTGTGTTCTCATGAACAAATTACCAATTTTTAATTTAATTTAATTTTAACAAATTACCAGGTTTTTTGTTTGCTTGCTTTTGCTTTTTATTTATTTATTTATTTTGCTTGGCAATTATGGTTCAGCTCAGAGTGCACTTGGTTCTTTTTAGATATGTCTATTAATCACTCAGAGAAGGAATAAATGCCCCTTTCACTGTAATACCTTCCTAGCTTTAACCGTGAACCCCATTTATGGGATCTGGCATTCATCAGTTTAAAGGGAGTTTGATCCCCTTGTCAGCAAGAATTCTATAGCGTTGGGCACTAACACTTATGGGTCTATCCGTGTTAAGGAAAATGCACTCTTGTGGCCCATGAAGCAATGTAACAGGAACTTAGGAGCTCCTATATCCATTTAGAATTTATTCAGCCATCTAACTACTACTCCACTAGAATATATGCTCCATGAGCACAGGGATTTTTATCTGTTTTTGATCACACTGTGTTTACTAGTATCAGGTACATAATAAGTACTCATTAAATATTTATTGAATGAATTAATTCATCCATCTCTCCATCCCTCCCTCCCTCCGTTAACCCTTCCAATGTTTACCACCTCAGCTAAGGTGCATGGATTTTTAGGTGCATAGAAGTAAAAATACTGGTTTCCTATAAGGTAACTAAAAAGCAGCTCCCCTGCTCTGCTATTTCATACAGTTCAAACAAGTATTAAAGTATATTAGACTATTGCAATTTTCCTTTATTTAATCATCCTGCTGCCAAAAAATTAAGTTATTCTTCAGATGAAGATCATTTAAGTGACTGTATATTTGTTAAATAGCAGTTTTAGTAAATTTTCACTCAGTGGCACTTTTTCAATTCCAGCTTTCATTACTGGAAATACTAATTCATCTGCTATTATTTAATAATAAAGGAAATTATTTATTCCTGAAATAAGTTTGATAAGATAGATAAGTTTTTGATCAGATAGATAAGTCCTGAACAGAAGAATTAGTCTTTGAAAGGTCACTTTTCTGTTGAACGGGTATTTAAAATCTATTGGGTTAAAGGAAAGATGGGAAGATAATGGCAGAGAGGTCTTTCATGCAGCACAGGTCCCATCTAGCTTCCCCAGTCCCACAGTAGCGATGATGGTGATCACATCTCCTCTCTGTCGAACATTGCTCTCAGGTCATAAGCAAGTTGAGATTGATAGCCAGCTGTATCTGAGTCTCTATGGGTCATTTTTGATCATTAACTGTTGCAACGCTTACCACCTGACTTCAGCCCCATCCCTTCCTCTCTTGTGTATCGTTTGTCGAGTCTCATTACCTGGGAGCTCTAGGATAACACTCTAATATATGCTACTTTGAATCCTGCACAGACCTGGAAGATGAGGCATATTCTTAGAGGTGCTAAACGATTCTGCTTTGAGCAAACTAGAGGTGCTCAAGGCTAGACAAGGGGGAAGGGAATTCGATAACTCCATGCCCTGACTAGTTGTCCTTGAAACCACTGTTGCCACAGAAACAGGGAAATGCTTAAATCTCAGGTCTCTTTGCAAATCCCAAGGGCTTTTTCTTTAGTGCCAGTGGAATTAATTACTCCAATAGCTCAAAGACATATTCTTATGGAATCTTATACGTCAAACTCCTTGCAAAGCCAAATCATCATGGATTATTCAAGTTAATTAATATTGACTGGTGATTGCTGCTTATGGCAAGATTTCATTTTATCATCACTCTGGGATTAGGATAGTAGATTAGCATGCACTGGGACATTTTGTTCACAATGATGAAGTGAATGCAATGAACTAGAAGATAGCAATGTTATTACCATAGAATGCTATGTTAGCCTGCCAGTAAATGTAGTCAACCTCAAGCTTTATTTTACTGACTGTGCGGATTCTGCTCTTGGTGTGTGCAAATAAAGCATTTCCTATGAGAATAGGTCTTATCCTTTGGACTCAGATTCATCATTCATACGAAGGAACACTGTGCCAGGCTCACAGTCATAGTCACAGACTGTAACGTCATGGTTTAGAACTCAGATGCCAGAATAACAGTGCCCAGGGCTCTAAATTGCTTCCCCATTTAAACTAGCTGTATGACTTTGGATAACTGCCTTAATTTTCTAAACCTCTGTAATTGAAAGAGGAAACAGACAGAACAGGCTCCATCTTGAAAGCAGGACTCCATCTTGAGCCGGACTGTGGACTTTGAGCTATACACCCAGTATCTATGGAAACGACATAACAACTGGAAAACCAGGCCCCCTCAACCATGGAAGAGCCTCAGGGCCTGTACCTAGACTCTCCATTGCCTAAAAGAATACCCTAATTATCTGTGTAACTGAATAGAATCATAAATTCTATTATGCTTATTGGGGTATGGCCACAGGCTTATTGATAATTGTCCACTGTTAACTACCTAGGCTTAAGGCATACGAATCATGGGTTAACTTTGATTGTATCTTTCTTTTTCTTTGTTCAGACTAGTTTCAGAGAATTTGAGGAGGTGGGTTTGGGCATGTACACTTAGAGTATATAAAGTTTTCACAAAAACTGGTCAGGGTACTTGGCTAACAGGAGACTCTGCCTTGGGCCTGCCGGTGTGATAAACTGCACTCCACTATCTGCATTGTCCTCCTGACTGAGTTTGTTTCCCAGAATGCGTGGCTACAACATAATATCAGGGGAATAACAGTACTTACTCCATTGGGTTATTAAATAAAAAAAATTCAGCTAAATAATTTTAAGGATCACATTGGTTTTATTAAACAATTCATGAATCAGGCAGCATCTATCTACCAGATAGAAAAGAGGTTTGTTGAGAGGTAGGAAAGGAAGGATTATGTGGAAAGAGGGAGGAAAAAGGCAATTATTAGCAAAGAATGAATTGATTCAGGCGAGGTCATCCTCCTTAAGGGGAACAGAAGGGCCTTTGGGCCTGATTGCCTCAGTTAGAGCTGACCAGGTAATTCCAGGTTGACAGGTTAAAGGTTACATTCCTGGGGGGTTGGGACTGCAATTAGATTAGGTATTAAGCACAAGGGACTCCATTTTGCATCTGCTATCTCCTTCTTTAACAGGATTAAATGAGATAATGCATTTTTAAGTCTGGCCATGATACCTGGAATTCAGAAAGTAATAAATCTAAGCCATTATATTATTATAGTTCACTGGGGAAGAGTTTGAAAGGGAAATGAGGCTCAAAAAAAGTGGGAGATGGGAGGAATTTTGAGAAAGACAGCAAACTATCTTGATATTTATCCATTCTTTAACCAATATTTATTGAGTCATCACTCTGTGCCATGTCCTATTCCGTGCATTTGGAGTATGGTCGTGGGAAAAATAAATATTTCTGCTCTTGTTCAGCTTACAGTCTACTGGAGAGGCAGTTAATAAGCAGTAAACACAATAAGTAAAGAATATAGTATGTTAGAGGGTGATAAGTGTCGTAAAAAAAGAAAAAAGTGAAGTATAGTAAGAGGAATCAGGAGCGCTGCAAGGAGAGGAGTGGGGAGTTGACTTAAAAAATAGTCACAACCTATGGGTTTGGGTGGACTCCGGGAGTTGGCGATGGACAGGGAGGCCTGGCGTGCTGCGGTTCATGGGGTCGCAAAGAGTCGGACATGACTGAGCAACTGAACTGAACTGAAAGGTTAGGAATTATGTTTTATTCAGTGGGAATTTTTAGGACTTCATACCCAGGAGACAACATTGCAAGTAACTTTGAGAAACTGCTCCAAGGAGGTGGCGAGTGAAGAGGAGTCAGGTTATACAGAAGTTTGCAACAAAAGGCAGAGAATCTGAACAATAGAATATTATTGTTAATTAAGGAAAACCAGGTATCTCAAGTTAAGGAATTTAGTGCTTTTGTATGTATGGGAAGATGCAAGAGTCTGGGCTCACTGGAATCATTCTTTTCATGTGCATCTCAGCTGTCTGGAGTCAGTATCCTGTGTTTTTCACATTCTCCCCAGATCCTCAGTTCTCACCATAGGGAGTAGCTGCAGCCTAATGGCTACCAGACATCAGGTATTGTTCTCCTTCCTGGGTGCCCTCCAGGCTCAGAAATTCACATTTAGAGGTCCAGTATTGCTTATGGCTGTGACATCCTTGTTTACTGACATGGCAGGAAATACTCCATTTCCCAATGTGTGTGTATGCTCAGTCATGTTTGACTCTTTGCAATTTCATGGACTATAGCCTGCCGGGCTCCTCTGTCCATGGAATTTTCCAGGCACGAATACTGGAGTGGGTTGCCATTTCCTACTCCAGAAATCTTCCTGACCCAGGGATCAAACCTGCTTCTCCTGCATCTCCTGTATTGGTAGGCCAATACTTTACCACTTGTGTCACCTGGGAAACCATTTCTCAGGGGCTAGATTAAATCTAGGATTCTGCTCATAAGCAAAGTAGAGTAATCCTGCCATTCAGTCTATGAGCCCTTGATGTGATTGGGTTTGCTTCTACCAAGAGTACCAAACAAAAAGCAAACATTAACTGAAAATTTGCTCTGTGCCCTACACTGTTCTTAGAGAATCTCATACAACAGACAACAACAGACATTATTATTACCTACATTTTATAGAAGAGGGATCAGAGGAATAGAGGAGTTAAATAAATGACCCAAGATGACACAGTTTGTCAGTAGGAGAGTCATGATTCTAGTACCAGCATTCTGTATGCCTAAACTATACCATACCCACTGACATTAGAATGTAGACACCTGACATAGTTTCAGGCAACTGAAAACAATTGGGGCAACTCGGCCTTTCAAAATTATGAAGTAAGCCTCAAATCCAATCATATCCAGATCTCCCTCCTTTTTTTTTTTTTTTTTTTTTAAAGTGCAAGTCCTTTTTTTGGGCTCTTATCCTTTTTTTTCTTCTTCTTTTTTTTGAATGTTTGTTTATTTTTGGCTGTACTGGGTCTTTGTTGCTGCGAGTGAGCAGCTTTGTCTAGTTGCAGAGTGGGGCTCCCCTCTAGTTGAGGTGCACGAGCTTCTCACTGTGGTGGCTTTTTTGTTGCAGAGCACAGTCTCTAGGCACACAGGCTTCAGTAGTCGTGGCACATGGACTCAGTAGTTGTGGAAGTATAAATACTTTTAATGTAAAATATTATCAGATCTTCATATGGTGACTGCTTTACTTTAGTCATCCATTGATGAGAGAAAATACAAAATGATTAAAAGGGACTAAGTGTCTATGAGTTCAGTAAATGTTTTAAATCCATTTGGATGATTATTCATCTCAATAGTCACCTCTTAGATTTTTCACTCAGAGAACAGATGTGTACTGTGCTTGGTGTACATATGCATTTGGAAACTCAGAGGTTTATGACCCTGTGGTAAGGTATTGAAATAAACTTTAGATTGTTCTGGTTGTCTTTAATTGGGGATAAGCGACACAGTCCCATCGGAGGTAAAAGGCAGATCTCATTTTCTTTTATATCTATTTTCTTAAATGGAATCTTGTTTCTCTAAAGAAAGGATCCCAGCTGAGAACACTCTGATTTGAAGCTATATAAGCCTAGAAGACTTCCTACTGGCAGGCTAATAAGAAATACATAGGATATGGACTTAAGGACTGACTCTCAAGCAAGACTTATCTGTGGTTGTATCCTTAGATCCTTAGACACATTAACAGCTGGATAACCTCTCTGAGCTTCAGATGTTTTCTATTCCTTTTTCTATGAAATAGGAATCATCATCATCATCTCTTGGAACTGTGACGAGAAGCCAGTGAGACTCATCATAATAGCAGGCACATATGCAACATTCAATGAGTATTATTAGTAAAAAAGCCTTTGATGTTCTGAGCAGTTGTATGAGAGATGAACTTGCAGAATAAGGACAAATGATTGAAGCAAGTAGCTAGCTGGCTTTGGTTATGACTTTTTGCTTTGACACAACAAAACCTCAGGCAACTAGTGATCAGGTCTGTTTTCACCCTCAAGCATTCTGAATAAAAAAAGAAATATAGTCATTTGTGGTAGCAAAGAAAGCGCTTTTAAACAACTAGCATGAAAACAGTGCGGGAGAACCAAAGGCCACTGTGGCGTGATTGGTCTGTTTTCTGACTGGAAGGAAAAGAAGGTAAAGCCTATGCTAATTAGAGATTCTATCTGCAGAACAGTCAAGGAAAACGGAAGGCGGGAGAAAAAGAAAGAAGGAAATGGGAAAAAGAAATACAGGTTTCTTCTGTTACCTGCAAGTGGAGAATCCCTGTGAAACTTTTGTGAGACAAAATGGCGTGAATTGTAAAAGCAATTACCTTGGGACACACCTTGCTAATGGATGCACAAAATCAATAGAGATAGAGCACAGATGCTCACAGACACAGTTCAGATCTCTGGCAGTTTGCTGCTGAGATGCTGAGTGCAGTAGTTCTGTGCTACTCTCCCTGCACCGCCTCTCTGACAACCCCCTGCAAACCAAACACAGAATGCTTGTTTTGCTTTTCACCTTGTTTGTAAAGGGAAAATCCTCCTCAGATTTCTTTTCGTTAGGAAAACAGGTACCAGTGTAGATCTTTTGTAAAACGTGAAGTGCTATAAAGCAAACTTTTGGAAAGTGGGGATACCTGTAGGAGGAAATAGAAGCTGGCCCTGACGGTAGGTCAGAGGCAGCTGGGTGACAGGTGGGAGGTATCTGAGGGCTCGTAGGTTGAGGAGGGTGGTGAAGGTGTGCTGTGCTGTGCTTAGTTGCTCAGTTGTGTCCGACTCTTTGCGACCCCTTGGACAGTAGCCCGCTAGGCCCCTCTGTCCATGGGCATTCTCCAGGTTGGAATACTGGAGTGGGTTGCCGTGCCCTCTTCCAGGGGATCTTCCCAACCAAGGGACTGAACCCAGCCAGGTCTTTCGTATTGCAGACAGATTCCTTACTGTCTGAGCCATCAGGGGGTGAATAGAGCCAGCAATGAAGACAAAGATGGCAGAATGGTGCTCCTGTTTAGTGGGTGTTTGACCATCCCTCAAAGGAACAAGTATGTTGCTTTTTCTCCCTGGGTTGGGTAGTATTTGGAAATGATGTCATAAACTACCTTCGTAATAATTAATGATCGTCTCATCAGTGTTTATTATGTGCCAGGTATGTTTTTAATAGCTCATAAAGTAGATTATCTCTACTTTATATCGATAGATGCAGAAATGAAAGCTTAAAGAGGTTAAGGCCACTCAACAAATAAGTAGAAAAGACCCTGGAGCCTCCTGCATATTTCCTCCCTTCATAGCTTTTAGATTAAAAAAAATAATGCTGCTCTTTTGTTTTTCTGTTGCTGGAGTAAACAACCAACTTTTTAAAACAGAGTCAAAAGATAGATCTCAAATGCTGTAGATCTGGCATTTCATCATTTTCAGTTAATTATGAATGGCATTTATTTAACATTTAGGCAATTTGAAAAGGGGTTATTGTGTATTAGCAGCATTAGCAGCAAGGCTAATTTTTTCTAAGCCCCTGGAACTGGGAGTTAAGGTAAATAAAGTTCCCTTGGTTAGAAAAGGGCACCAAAAAAGCCTTTGAAAAGTAGTTCAGCTTGACTTTGACTTATTGTATCCTTGGGAACTTGCCCAGTTTCAAGGTGAGGCTACTGAGACAGGAAGTACAGATGACAGTAGAGATTATGGGATTCCAGTTAAGTCCTCATATAGAAAGGCCAAGACTGTGAGGGAGGTTAGCCATGAACTCCAAAGATAAATTAAGCAAAAGTTAGAACTGAATTGTAACTTGAAATTCTCTAGTCTTTCCTACTGTGACCAAATAATAAATGTATTTCTTTTGAATACTCTCTAGCAGGTTGTCTTATATATACTTTAAGCAAAACCTTGAGATATCAATAAAATATTAACTAATTCTGGCTAAAATCCATTGATGTCAAAAATAAGATAAAACATGATGTTGAAAAAATAAAACCAGGTGTGTATTGCCTGGTTAATTGATGACATTTGTCAACCCATAACAATCAGCATTTTGAGAAGCTGGTATATTGGCATACAGTACAAAGAACTAGGGCATGAGGAGAAAATGTAAAGATAGACAAATAGACAAGTTTTCGAAGGTTCAACTTTCATCTCTCCTTTGCTTCCAGTTTTAGTTTTCAGGTCCTAATCTTAGCATTGGCTGCTATTTTTGTTAACTAAATAAAAGAAACTGGGGAGCTTGGTGGAAAATCAGAGTCAAGAAGGGAGGTCTTTTGAAAATAGAGGAAGGAAATACTTGCCTCTGGTCAATCCAGCTTATATTTTCCTTTTGAGCAGCACATGCCTCGGCCCATCCTCCCTAATTCAAAGTGACTTTCTGAGCACCACGTCCTTCAGAGAATACCTTTCTTTTTCCTGGTGGAATAAGATGTGTCTGAGATACTAGGAGTAGAGTCCCTTTCTCCCTCCACATGGCTAGAGGAGCAAGACTTTTTGGAAGTGGATAATTCCGAAAAGAGATGTGTTTGATTCAATTAATGAGGTGGCTAATGTCCATGTCCACATTCCAGAAGGAAGGGTGGTTGCCCTTTTCACACGGAGGCAACAGACCATGATCCTGACTGGTTTGATCATTTCCTTGTAATTAAAGTGAGGGCTCAGACAGTGATCCTAGAGGAAGGAGCCAGTGCCCACATACACAGATACATGTGTCCAGCTGACCTCTCTCCAGCACAGCATCTGAGCCAGGAAATATTTAGCACATATAGATGTGCCAAGCACTATAGTAGGGTGTGTGTCTGTAATAAGTAGGTGACTAATTCACTGGACGCAATGTTGAGTGTCCACAGACATGTTTCCCATGTAGTTTGAGACATTCTAAGGCATTGCTAGACTAAACCATGGGCAGTTTGGAGATTCATGGTAACTTCCGGCCTTCATTTACAGACGAGCTCATTCTTATGGATGTATATATAGAATTGATGACTCTTTCTGGCATTATTAGATATTGTTGTTTGGGTAGCAACTCAGGGAAGGGAAAGACAGCCAGAACATTAAATATACCCATGCCACAATAACGGGCAGGCCAGAGACAAAAAGTGAGGATGTGCAGTTCCCACGAGCATTTGGAGCGTTCAAATAGATAACCAAGCCCTTTGGAGAAAGTAGAGATCAACTCTTGGCTGCCAAAGGGCACATACAAATATGTGTATCAAGATGGAAAGGCAGGAAGCCAGGGCCATGTCTATTAGGTTATAGGACCTAAGGGCTAAAACAACCCTGATTCCCAGAGCAGGTAACTAATACTTATTTTTAGAAATCTGGCCTCATATGCACTGGGTGAGAAAAAGCTCCCAGGACTCTCCTAAGCGCCCGCTGCCAGGAAATCTTAGCAAAGGAGCTGCTGTCTTTCTCAGAGACCAACCTTTTCTAGGACAGAGGAATGAGTCAGTATAATCACAGTCACCTGGAACTAAAGTACACACAGAGCTGCTTTTGTTCTCCACGTGAGATCTTCCAAAAGGATGCATTACTTTCCTAGCTCTCCTCCCTAAAAGGAAAACAGTTTTGTGTAATACTTGCTATGCTGTTTTTTTATAATTTTCTAAAAAAGGTCACTTGTGATTTTTATGAACATACACAATAGTACTCACTGTACCCTCCATTCTATGATGACACTCATTTATCTCTTGATATCTTTTCATTAAATACCGTTAGGGCTGAACAGAGAACAGACACTTCCAGTCTAATAGAGGTTTTGTTGTTGTTCAGTCTCTAAGTCATGTCCGACTCTTTGCGACCCCGTGGACTGTAGCACACCAGGCTTCCCTGTCCTCCACCATCTCCTGGAATTCGCTCAGATTCAGGTCCATTGAGTCGGTGGTGCCATCCAACCATCTCATCCTCTGCTGCCCTCTTCTCCTTTTGCCTTCAATCTTTCCCAGCATCAGGGTCTTTTCCAGTGAGTTGTCTCTTCACATCAGGTGGTCAAAGCATACTGTTTATGTTCATGGGGTTCTCACAGCAAGAATACTGGAATGGATTGCCATTCCCTCCTCCAGTGGACCACGTTTTGTCAGAACTCTCCACTATAACCCATCTGTCTTGGGTGGCCCTGCATGGCATGGTTCATAGCTTCATTGAGTTACACAAGCCCCTTTGCCACAACAAGTCTGTGATTCATGAAGGACAATAGAGGTTCTTCTGGACTTAAAACCTTCGCTATTTTTTCTTTTTTTTTTTTGTTTTACTGGATTTAAAACCTTAACTTAGTTTCTCTGAAGTAACTCCTCATTAACATATGCAAACTACTATATATAAAATAGGTAAACAACAAGGATTTACTGTTCAACATAGAGAATTGGATTCAGTATCTTATAATAACCTATAATAGAATATAATTAGAAAAAATAACTGAATCACTGTGTTGTTTACCTGAAACTAACACAATATTATAGATCAACTAAAAAAAAATTGGTCTGAGCACCTACTATATTTGAAGAAAAGGCCTGATCACATTTAGTACTGCTGTGAATATTATGGTTCAGTGGCTCAATCTCCTGATGTGTATCTCCAGAGAAATCAAGGTCATGTCCCAGAGAGCTCTGTGCCCCCAGGGTGAGGAGAAGGGAAGGGGAAGGGAACAGAAACCCTTGGAGGGGCAGCACCATGGAGTGTGTCTTCATAGGCTCTGACGGTTCTATTATATGTCCTAGAGCTTTGCATCTGATAGCATCCACAGCTGAAGCTCACGTTGTTTATTCTTCTGCTCAATATAGAAGGGTCTCCTCTGATTATAATATAAAACTAGTGTCTCTGACCCAGCATAAAATAAATGCCCATGCTGTGGGGCATGTGCTCCAGCTTTGTTTTTCTGACATTGTTAACAGTGTACTGACTCTTACTCTCTCCCCGGTCCTACTTGTAACCAACAGGGTGAATTTCTGAGTTGGCATTACAGGGAGAACTTTGAAGGTTGGCTTTAGAACAGAGAGAAGTTGGGCAGTCTGAAGTCCTGGCCCTGACCTCATTAGCACTGTGCTCCTGACCTTTGAAATAACTGCAGTGATTTCAGCATTAATTTGGTCCTCCTTCTGGGGATGGTTCCAACTCAACTACTCAAGGCTGTAGAAAGACAGAATAATGAAGGTTCCGATATCTGCTATTTCTTTTAACATGTTGAGCTTATTCTTGTCCAGTATAAAGACAAGATTCTTGTCCCCAAATTCCCTCCTGGCTTCTTTCTATCTTCTCTTTTTATCCCTGGTTTTAAAAAGATATGTAACTGTTCTTCTATATAGTGGAAAGAATAGAGAACTCTAAAGTTAGAAAAACCCAAGTTTGAATTTCAGCTTTTCCAAGGATTGGCTATGTGACATTAGGCCAACTTTTCAATGTCTTACAGTCCTTGTTGACTCATTTGTAAAATTGGAACAAATAGTGTGGCATGGAGGAGAGACCATTCATTTTAGAAGCAGAGGAAATGAGTTTAAATCTTAGTTCTTTAGCCTGTTGGAGCCTGAAAAAGTGTTAGTTGTTGTTGTGTTCAATCACTAAGCCGTGTCTGACTCTCTGGGATCCTAGGACTGTAGCCCACCAGGCTCATCTGTCCATGGGATTCTCCGGGCAAGAATACTGGAGTGGGTTGCCACTTCCTTCTTCAGGGGTTCTTCCTGGACCAGGGATTGAACCCATGTCTCCTGCATTGGCAAGTGGGTTCTTTACCATTGAGCCACCGGGAACCACCCCCTGCCTGACACCCAAAGTGTTAGTACTCACTTCATATGGTTGTAATGAGGGTTAAGCACTGTCTCTGCCTTGAGAGAGTATAAGGGTTAGGTGGAGTAGGTGTGTGAAAGTGTCCAGAACTATACCAATAGTACAGCAAGGACCTCGTGAGTTTAATTTCCTTGTTCGTTATTTGGGCAGCTTTGCAGAGGTTAAAACCTCCTTTGTTTTTCAGGAGCTGAGGACCCTGCCCACATTGTAAGTACTCTGAACTGGACCAGAACAGGTCCAAACACATTTATCACCATGTGTGGATTCTCCAGTGTCTCAATCTATGTGACTACTATGACAAAATGCCATAGATTGTGTGGCTTATACATGACAACAGTTTATTTCTTGCAGTTCTGGAGGCTGGCAGGTTCAAGATCAAGGTGCCGGCATATTCAGTGTCTGGTGAGAGCCTGCTTCCAGTTTAACAGTTGGTCTTCACAGGGCGGAAAAGGGAAGGGGCCTCTCTTCTATGGTCACGAATCCCATCCATGAGGGTTCCACTCTCATAAACAATTACCTTGAAGACCTCCACCTCTTTATTCCATCACACTGAGGATCAGGATTTCAGCAGATAGATTTTAGGAGGACACAGATATTCAGTCTGTAGCATAAAGGGTGATGATAAAATCTTGGGAACATAGAATAAATACACGTGATAAGTAGTTTATGGATATTACCGTAAAATACATGGTGTGTCACTGTGTCATCCCTCATTCACAACGTATAGTTGAATGTGTTGTGCAAAGCTGCAGTGATCATGATGCACAATACAGCTCTTCCATCAGTCTGTGCCCAGACTTCCAGCCCTACCACTCTGGCGCAGTGGGATGGTGTGCCATCCTGATAGAGTTGCTCTGGATGTCCATCAACCACAGGCATCATTTAGTCACTAAAACGAGGCAAATGTGTGTTTGTGATTCCCAGACTCCATGGTCATCCTGTAGTGGAGTTTCAGCATTTGAATAAGATGAAGGGCTTTGGAGAGGCATTTGCTCTGCTTTTTACACAGCAGAAGTAATAAGAACATGGTAGCAGCCAGCTTTCCAGGAGACTTGAGGACATAGAGTCCACCCATGAGTGATATTTCAAAGGCAGCTCCTAAGAAATATATTTCCTCTGCTAAGAAACATATTCTCCATACCTCCCATTTACGTATATTTAGTGCTTTTCTTTTTGTTTGTTTTACCTTAAGCTGTTGAATTACTGAAATACCACACAATGAATTACAGAGATCTCTTATCAAATTCACTTCAGTATTTAGAGGCTAATTCGATGGAGAAGGGTAGAGTGATGGTATGAAGGACTAGCCAGTGAAGCAGGAGAGGCAGCAAGAGAGCGAGATGTTTCAGATCTGAGCAAAGAAAGTGTTTCAAGGAGGAAGTGACCAACTATGCCAAAAACTGCTCAAAGGTCAAGTAAGATGAAGATTAAGAATTGGGTGTGGGTTTGGCAACAGGACTTATTAGAGCCTGTAGTAAGAGCAGCTGTTAGTGTTGGGACCAAAGACTTCTCCGCGTGGATTTAAGAGAGGATAGGAGAAGAGGATATTGATTATGGACAACTCTTTTGAGTTTTAGCATTTTGTTCTTTTAATTTAGAAAATTTGTTTATTATTTCCCTGTGCTTGTTGGTTATCTATTTTATATGTAGTAGTGTGTATAAGTTAATCTGAACATTGTAATTTATCCCTCCCCCCACCACCTTTTCCCCTTTGGTAATCATAAGTTTGTTTTCTATGTCTATGTGTCTCTTTCTGGTTTAGAAATAAGTTCATTTATATCTTTTTATTTTTAGAGTCCACATGTAAGTGATATCCATATGATATTTATCTTAATCTGGCTTACTTCACTTAATATGAAAATCTCTAGGTCCATCTGTGTTACTACAAATGGTGTTATTTCATTCTTTTTTATGGCTGAGTAATATTCCATTGTATATGTGTGATATATACGTGTATGTATGCTATAAGATGTGATATATATATATATGTTATATATATCTTTATTCATTTATTTGTTAGTGAACTCTTCAGTTGCTTCCATGTCCTGGCTAGTGTAAATAGTGCTGCAGTGAACACTACATTGCATGTATTTTTTCAAAGTGCGATTTTCTCTGGATATATGCCCAAGAGTCAAACTGTAGGATCATATGCTAGTTCTACTCTTCGTTTTTTAGTGAACCTCCATACTGTCCTCTATTGTGGCTGTACTAAAGTCTGGAGAGGGTATGCCGTTCTTTTGTGTTGTTACACTCAGTGTAAGATAGTTTATAAAATCATCAGGTCTGTACACATTCTGTTAGGGATGTAGAATCAGTGCAATCTCTGATCTCTCTTTGCTCTGGTCATTGCTTCACAAAGAACACAGTGCTTAAGCCAGCCCTTGCAAGCTAAGGGCCTAGATGGCTTCTAAGTTTTCTCCCCATTGAACAGTTATGGAGCTTTTCATTCCCAGCACTTCCTGCCAGATTGTCCTTAGGACTGCACTTATTTCTTGTATGCTTGTGATTGTGAGGCATAGTTTTCACAAAACTAAGGAGGTATACCTTAGTATCCAACAGAGTAAAGGGAGGGTTGAGTGACTTGACACAGTCACAGCCAGAAGAGGAGTCTAATCCAGGACAGGTATTCTAGGTGCTGCTGTTTCCTGCCCTAAGCCCATCATAGCAGGCCGGATGGAAGTGGGTAATCCAAGGGGCCATACCTCATAATAGCCTTGCTTTCCACATGGGAGACCTGCTTTAGAGGAACATTTTAAGATATATCCTAACATACTTTTCCAGGAGGTGGTGTCACTTAACATGGCTTCCCTGCTATGAAAATTCTTTTTTCAATTTTCTGCAAAATATTATTGAGGAGACTGCCATTATTGAAAAAGAGCATATTTCCCCATCTATACTGTACCTGCTTGTGTGTATTTTCCCGAACATTTCAATCTTTCTCCCTACTGCATTTTTTTTTTTTTAAAGATCAACTTTTCTCATTACAGTTCATGGCATTCTGTTTTATGTCATTGTAACCCTGATGCCATGTAAAAATGAGTCCTGCAGTGTAGGAAGCCTGATGATAATAACAGATAAATCTGTTTTCTAGAAACT
This sequence comes from Giraffa tippelskirchi, assembly GCF_054371585.1. Classification (NCBI taxonomy): domain Eukaryota; kingdom Metazoa; phylum Chordata; class Mammalia; order Artiodactyla; family Giraffidae; genus Giraffa; species Giraffa tippelskirchi. Next base: position 107,887,833 of record NC_137278.1, on the reverse strand, counting down.
GTGCATTCCACAGCAGCCCCAGCATATATGATTCTTAAATAATCTCTTTGTTTTTTTCCCTCAAACAGAAGGCAGTCAAGTCAACCAGTTTATTCGTTCAGTATTGTAAGAGAACTCTCCTGCATTTTCCAATCTTTTTTTTTTAAACTGCTGTTGTAAAGTTTAGTGTGCTTTGGGATGTGTTGTTCCTTATTTCTTAAGGGTCAACTGTGCTGAGAGAGAGAAGGTCAACCTAAATAGTTCTCAGATTTCATTTCGGGAAATTCCAGGCCCCAGCTCAGCTTGTTTTGTGCATGTCCACCTATCAAGGCTCAGCCCTCTGTTGTTGCAGCTGTTGCTGAGTAGAGAGCCCATTTATTCCTCATCAGCTGGAGCTTCCTGTAAGTGCTACCCAGATGCTTTTTCCTATTCCTACTCAGTTGAGATTTTTACAAGTTTATCAAAGAGTTTGAACTCTACAGGACTTTGGAATACATATCTCTAGTGTCTAATGGCTTTTCAAAACGTGGATGCGATCCTAGCAGCAAACTATCAGAGATGTCAATTGTCTTGTTCAACCTCTGCGATGGTGTTGGCGCCTTCATGCAGAATGGGGGAAGTGGAGAGAGGAGGTAGAATGAACACATGAAAAGTTTCTTTCATTGTACCTCTCTGTCCCCAACCATGCTGCAGCGGAGACAGTCTTAAGACGGAAGGAGAACTGAGGGTCACAGCCTTGAATCGGCTCCTTTGTCCTAAGATAAGAAGAATTGTAGTGACTTGTCCAAGGTCATCTGGCTAATTATGCCATTATCTTCTTATAATATGTGTACCTTTGATCTTGGAAAAAGAATCTCAAGGTGATAAACAAGGAGTTACTTTTTGCAGAGAAATGTTTGTTCTTGTTATTATTTACCTTAGGGGTCATGGAACATTGTGTTTGTTGGTGATACATTGAATATGGTCTGTTCTTTCCAACTTGTCAGAAATGTGTATTTTGATAAGATAGAAATTTATATATATACTATATCTATATAAACACTCATACACATGCATGTGTTTTACTTCTGTTAATAGTTACTTTGTCACAGGGCCAGGAGGCAAATGCATCTGAATTTGTGCAAAATGAAAACATCAAAGTTGTAAAATAAATTGACCCAGTATGTACTAAATGAGGTATTTCAATTCTGATAAGTCATGTCTGATATAAGCTACAAGAATATGAAATGGCACACATGAATATCCTTTCTTTCTTTCTTTTTTTTTTTTTTTTCATAAAACTAGAGTAAAAATATGGGATTCCAGGGGAGCACTAGTGATAAAGAATCTGCCTGCCAATGCGGGAGACATAAGAGGAGGGAGTTTGATCCCTGGGTCGGTAAGAACCCCTGAAGGAGGAAATGACAACCCACTCCAGTATTCTCACCTGAAGAATCCCATGGACAGAGGAGCCTGGCAGGCTACACAGTCCACAGGGTCGCGAAGAGTCAGATACAACTTAAGTGACTTAGCATGCATGCAGAGCAAAAATATAATGTTCTAAAATAAAGGAGAATGCTGTTAAAACATTCAGACCTCGCCTCTCTCCCTTTCCTTTGCTGCACTCTTGTTAATCTTCTTGATTTTTAATCCTGTGATTTAAAAATTCCTCTGCCAGTTTCCCAGGACAGCAATCACATTATTTTTGTTTCCATCATCTTTTGGAGACATTGGGTCACTGGGCAAATTCTGACCAGGATTCATCAGCTGCATCTTTTACTTCTTAGTTAATATTGAGTCTAAGGGGATCAAAGAAGGGGATCCTAATTTGCTGACATTTCTCCTGGCTCTTTGCAGCACGTTCATCGATTTATTTGTCTGTAGTTAATAATAGGCACTCTGGAGTCAGACTGCATGGATTGGAATCCAGGCTCTACCTCTGTTAGCTAGACAGTCTTGGGTTAGTTATTCAAACTATCTGAGCTACTTTTCCTCATTTTTAAAAACCATGGGTAATAATAGCATTTCACATACAGGATTTAGGGGAAGGTCCAATGAGATAATCCATTGAAGCGATTATTTCCTGGTGCCAATTAAAAGTGCTATAAAGAATTGCTATTATTATGATTATATATGAAATTAAGTATTCTTAACCTTGAGAGAGAGGGAGAAGGTCATATTACCTAGATTTTCCAAAAGGTTGGCACTGTGGGCCTCCGTGGCCAGCCCACACAGGTGCCCAGAGCTCTTCTGTGGGCCTGTCACTCACTGAGCTGTCAATCTCTCTGCTCTCTTGACTTTCAAAGGACTAAGAGGAAGGCCCATTGTTAGCCACTGAAGGGTATCCATTGGCCAGAGTACATCTGACTGTAGTCTCTTACAGAACAAAAAAATCATTCTTTATTCATATTCTAACTTCCTCTCCAGGAAGTAAAACAATGCAGTAGACAAGAACTTTCTGTCTAAGGTGAGTTCAGGCTAGATAAGCAGAAAAATAGAGCTGTGCCCAGCTTTCTTCCTTCCTTTCTCCCATTCTTATAAATGTATAATAAGATCATTAGACTAAAGTTTCTGTTTCCAAGGGCAAATGCCCCTGTGTATACCTTTAAAATTTACTCATACTCCTTCTCAGTAAACCACTCACCATTCCCCAAGGGACTACTCTGATTTGTTTCATTTTGTATTAGTTTTCTAGAACTTCGTATTCATTAAATTATAAAGTGTGTTGTATTCCTTAGCATTTACCCTTCTTCAGACTGTTGGGGGAGTTTGGTGGCATGTCTTATGCAGAGATTCCAAGTTTATAAGTCATTAGTGTATCTTTCTGTTGTCAAATGTCACTGCTGGGTAGAACTACTACTGTGAAAGACTGAAATATGTGTAAATGAGAACTTAAAATATATTCTCCAATGGACAAAATGATATACGTGATATACATACACAGTCAACATGGTTGAAATATATCACTGTATATTATTCAGGTAACTTTGGAGTTTTACATTTCATTGAAAGAGTCTAGAAATCAAATAGCCATATGCATCAGATTTTGTACTTAAAAGAGAGTATAGAGAGTGCCAGTTAACCCGGTAAACCTGGGAAGTGGTAAGGAGTGCTCTGATGCATTCTGGTACCCTTGTATTCAGTTAAGTTGTTGTTTGCTTCCCAAGGGTTAGTGACTTGAGTTTGTCTTTGTTTCCAAACCTGTATGTGCCAGGTATGCTATTATTTTACTTACATAACTTTGAAAATTATATAATTGGTGAAATGTGAATGCAAAAATAAAGAGGCATATTGATTTTATGGCAACTAGATTTTTATGTTATAGCAAAACACAATATATTTAGGTGGCTAAAAGGAATCTGTCAATTAAGTATGGATGAGATAATTGCTAGAAGGGAAAACTGTATGTAGGAAAAATCAGAACAATCTAGAATTATGTACAATAATGGCTTTACATGTGTCTTTGTCTTAAGGTAAAACAACTAGACGTGTGGAGCAGTTTATGCAACAAAGACAAAGCAAAACTAGAGGACCTATGATCAAAGACAAGACAAGTTTAGAAAACTGGGTGTATTTATGTTCATCTCTATGTGTGTTATTTTTAAGTTTTTCATTGCAGAAAAACTTACCATATGCAAAGTAAACACAGTAACATAACCTCCATATACCCCTCATGCAGATCCAGTAGGTACCAACTTTCTGCCTTTCCTATATTGTTATCTATGCTTCCCCCTACTTCCCCGAACTCAGTTAATCCCATCATTTTTCCTTGATTCCTTTTATTTATTTATTTATTTTTGAGGTAAACTTTATTTGCTTTGAAATGCACAGATCTTACAATTTTGCACAATTTTGACAAATAGACTTTTGTTATATACATGCTTATCACAATCTAGAACATTTCTATCTCCTCCATGCCCCTTTCCTCATGCCCCTTCCCAGGGAATGCCCCTCTCCAGATATGACCATTTTTCTGATTTTTTTTTTCTCACTTTAGTGTTTAAGAACTTCATATGAATGAAATCATACAGTATGTATTCTTTTGAGTCTGCCTTCTTTAGCTTGGCATAATGTATGTGAGACTCAACCAGTTATAAGGCAGCACAGACCAGGTTGTGAGAGTCAGTGGTGTACATCTCTTCCCAACCGGCAATCACTGTCAGCCTGAAATGGGAATATTTAAGTGGGAATATTTACATTATGGAAATTGGCAAACAGTAGAAATTAGGCTTTTTTCTACCCTGAGGAGTTAGCTGTCAGCACATCACTGGTTTCACTCATGTGGTCGGGTGAATCAGGAAAAAATCCTTTATATTACAGACTAGTGTTTCTTTAAATAGATACACCATGATCATTTATCAATATATTGTAGAGATATATTGCAAACTGTGTTGATGTGTACTTGTATTTTTCTAGTTTGGGGCTATTGTGAATTAACTGGCCATGAATGTCCTTATGTAAGTCTTTCTATGGACATATGTTTTAATTTATTTTGAATAAATACCTAGGCTTCCCATTAGGGTTAGGGTTAGGGTTCCCTGGCTTCCCTGGTGGCTCACCTGGGAAAGAGTCTACCTGCAATGCGGGAGACCCCGGGTTCAATCCCTGGGTTGGGAAGATCCCCTGGTGAAGGAAATGGCAACCCACTCCAGTATTCTTGCCTGGAGAATTCCATGGACAGAGGAGCCTGGTGGGCTACAGTCCATAGGGTCACAAGAGTCAGATACAACTGAGTGATTAACACTTTCACTTTCAAATACCTAGGAGTGGAAGTGCATATAATTTTAGCTGAAAATTAAATGTTCTGGGTATGGAAGCATCTTTATTTAAATAATTTTTATATTATTATTATTATTATATTATCGAACCTGGGTCTCCTACATTGCAGGCAGACGCTTTACCCTCTGAGCCACCAGGGAAGCCAAATTTTTATATTAATGAACTTTAAATTGACTGATCCACTGACCTAGTCCAGATCACATGAACTTACCTTGGTAAAGCTACAAATTCTCAAAGGTTTTTATTTATATGTTTATTTAAAAATAATAAAATAAAGCACACATACAGAAACAGAATAAAATGCAAAACAGATAAAAATGTACATCCCAATGAATTATTTCAAAGTGATCGTCTGTTTGACTACCACCTAGGTCAAGAAATAGAATGTTGCCAGCATCTCAGAGAAGTTCCTTAACCTCCTATCTGGTTATGACCTCCTTTATTCCCCCTTCACAAAGATTATCATTATCCTGGCTTTATACTATCACTTCTTTGCTTTTCTTTAGAGTTTTATCATCCACATATATATTTCTAAATGTTATAATTTAGTAATGATGACTTTCAAATGAAAATATGCAGTCTTTTTTTAAAATTTTAAGGTGAAACTTTATTAAGCTTATAAACAGTATTGGAATAGTTAAGATAACAAAATACATATTGTCTTAAGTTTTATTGGTTAGATTTATCAGTTCAATTCAGTCGCTCAGTCGTGTCCGACTCTTTGCGACCCCATGAATCGCAGCACGCCAGGCCTCTCTGTCCATCACCAACTCCCGGAGTCTACCCAAACCCATGTCCATCAAGTCAGTGATGCCATCTAACCATCTCATCCTCTGTCATCCCCTTCTCCTCCTGCCCCCAATCCTACCCAGCATCAGGGTCTTTTCCAATGAGTCAACTCTTTGCATGAGGTGGCCAAAGCATTGGATTTTCATCTTCAACATCACTCCTTCCAATAAACACCCAGGATTGATCTCCTTTAGGATGGATTGATTGGATCTCTTTGCAGTCCAAGGGACTCTCAAGAGTCTTCTCCAACACCATAGTTCAAAAGCATCAATTCTGCGGCGCTCAGCTTTCTTCACCATCCAACTCTCACATCCATACATGACCACTGGAAAAACCATAGCCTTGACTAGACAGACCTTTGTTGGCAAAGTAATGTCTCTGCTTTTAAATATGCTATCTAGGTTGGCCATAACCTTCCTTCCAAGGAGTAAGCGTCTTTTATTTCATGGCAAAGTAATGTCTCTGCTTTTAAATATGCTATCTAGGTTGGCCATAACCTTCCTTCCAAGGAGTAAGCGTCTTTTATTTCATGGCTGCAATCACCATCATCAGTGATTTTGGAGCCCAGAAAAATAAAGTCTGACACTGTTTCCACTGTTTCCCCATCTATTTCCCATGGAGTGATGGGACCAGATGCCATGATCTTAGTTTTCTGAATGTTGAGCTTTAAGCCAACTTTTTCACTTTCCTCTTTCACTTTCATCAAGAGGCTCTTTAGTTCTTCTTTACTTTCTGCCATAAGGGTGGTGTCATCTGCATATCTGAAGTTATTGATATTTCTCCCAGCAATCTTGATTCCAGCTTGTGTTTCTTCCAGCCCAGCGTTTCTCATGATGTACTCTGCATATAAGTTAAATAAGCAGGGTGACAATATACAGCCTTGACGTACCCCTTTTCCTATTTAGAACCGGTCTGTTGTTCCATGTCCAGTTCTAACTTTTGCTTCCTGACCTGCATACAGTTTTCTCAAGAGACAGGTCAGATGGTCTGGTATCCCCATCTCTTTCAGAATTTTCCACAGTTTATTGTGATCCACACAGTCAAAGGCTTTGGCATAGTCAATAAAGCAGAAATAGATGTTTTTCTGGAACGCTATTGCTTTTTCGATGATCTTTCAACCTTGGTTAAATAAGAATTACTTAAGTAATTGGAAGGTGTTTGGAGTTAGGCAAATACATGAAATGCTTATAAAGGAAATCAGGTATGATAAATTTATTAAGGTAGCAGTTTCAAACATAAAGGGGATTTAATAAAGTTACAAAAACCTCCTGCAAATATTTGCTTGAAATTTGGAAGATTCATAATTAAAATAATAGATTAATAAGCTGAACTTAAATAAGGTTCTACATTTATGATGTTAATAAATTCAATACTATTTTTTTTAACTGAAATAGTCTTTTTTCCCCCCATTGGCTATCTGTTTTACATATGGCAATGTATGTTTCCAGAAATCATGCATTCTTATATGTCTGGTATCTTTAGCTAAAAATTAGATTTGTAAGACATTTGTGAGTTTTTCATGTTGTGTGTAACAATTTGTTAATTTTAATTGCTTTATACTAGTCTGTTGTATGAGTTTTCTTATTATTTTCTAATGCCATGAAAATCTGGGAGTTCTCAGTTTGGGAAAATTGTGAATAATGCTACCATGAACATTATTGTATTAAATATATGAATCCTGATGCATATGTATATAATTTTCTGCATACATACATATTGTCTTAGTTTGAGCCATTATAACAAATCACCACAGACTGGGTGACTTGAACAAGAAGCATTTATCTCTCACAGTTCTGAGAGCTGGGAAGTCCAAGATCAGGGTGCCAGCGGACCCAGTATCTGGCGAGAGCTCACTTCCATGTTTGCCAGTGGCCATCTTCTTGCTATGTCCTCACAGGGCAGAGAGCAGAGGGAGGAAGCAAACTCTCTCCTGTCTCTCTTCTTACAAAGGTCACTAATCCCATTATGAGGATTTTGCCCTCATGACCTTATTAATTCCCAAAGGACCCACCTTCTAATACCATCGCATTTGGGTTAGGACATGAGCATATGAATCTTAGGGGAAAGCAAATATGCAGTCCATAGCAAATATACATGTCTTTGTCTTTAGTAAATGATACTAGAATGTCTTCCAAATGCGCTTGTTCCTGCTCTCTTGGAATATATGAGAATTCTCATTTTTCCATATTCTCTTTTGCTTTCCTCCTTAATTTTAGTCATTTTATGGATATATATAGTCATTGGCCAACAAAAAAGTTTCCTCTTTATCTCTTATAATGCTTGTTTTCCTTAAAATCTACTTACTTAAGCATTAAGATGGCTGAATTTTTTTGGTAAATGTTGGCAAATTCTTTTTCATCCTTTAAATTTTGCCTACATTTCTCCTGTATATAGCATTGAGAAAAAAAATTCAGTCCAATAAGCCATCTTTTAACTGTAGCATTTAGCATTTATCTTTCTTAAAAGATTTATTTATTTACCTATTTATTTCATTTTTGGCTGCGCTGGGTCTTCACGCTGCATGCAGGCTTTCTCTAGTTGCAGTTAAGTGAAGACCACTCTCCTCTGCGGTGCACAAGCTCTCATTGCAGTGGTTTCTCACGTTGTGGCGCACAGGCTCTAGGCGCGCAGGCGTCAGTAATTGCAGCACACAGGCTCAGTAGTTGCAGCTCCTGGGCTCTAAAGTGCGACCTCAGTAGTTGTGGCGCATGGGCTCAGTTGCTCTGCGGCATGTGGGATCGTCCCAGACCAGGATCGAACCTGTGTCCCTTGCATTGCAAGGTGGATTCTTAACCTCTGGACTACCAGGGAAGCCCTTAACATTTATCTTTAATATAATTTCTGATCTCCTTGGATTTAAATCTACCATTTTATGATGTTCATTTCTATTTGTTCTGATAGCCCTGTGTATCTTTTCTCCTTTCGATTGACACTTTCCTCTCATCCAGTTAACTTAGAATTTACATCCTCTTTCGTGTTATACTAGGGATTGCAACATGTATCTGTAACTTATCAAAGTCTAATATTAAATTGTTTTTTTAATCTATTATTGTTATTATCGGAGAAGGCAATGGCACCCCACTCCAGTACTCTTGCCTGGGAAACCCCATGGATGGAGGAGCCTGGTAGGCTGCAGCCCATGGGATCGCGAAAAGTCGGACACAACTGAGCGACTTCACTTTCACTTTTCATTTTCATGCACTGGAGGAGGAAATGGCAACCACTCCAGTGTTCTTGCCTGGAGAATCCCAGGGATGAAGGAGCCTGGTGGGCTGCCGTCTATGGGGTCGCACAGAGTCGGACACGACTGATGCGACTTAGCAGCAGCAGCAGCAGCATTGTTATTATACTTAATAAAGATACTATTTAATATATTATATTAAAAATAACAGTTAATATATTTATTAAAATATAAATATATTTTGTTATATTTATGTTATATTTAATTTAATATGTTATTATATTTAATCTATTTCCAGAAAATAAAATAATCTTAAAGCATTTTAATGCCATTTACCTTTTCCACTAGATGCTACTTGTATTGTTAGTTTTAATTATTTTATGTAGTCAATATTCAAGTATATTTGCTCACACATTTACTGTCTTTGTTTGCTATTTCTTATTCTAATTCTTTTTTTTTTTTCATTTTTTAACCATTCATCTGGTTTTATATTTTTTCCCACCTAAAGAATGCTCTTGAATATTTTAATATTGGTCTGTTGGTAATGAAATCTCTCAATTCTTTTCCAAAAGTGTTTCTATTTCACGTTCATTAGAATTATGAATTAGCACTTGTTTTCTTTAAGAACTATAAATATACCATCTCCAGCTTTTATTGTGTTTTGTTGTCATTGTTTGTTTTGAAAACTCAGTGTTCAGTGTAATTGTTACTCTGAATTGTAATTTGTAATTGTAAATTGTAATTTGAGGTAATCTATGTTTTTTTCCTCTGCAGTTTTGAAGATGATCTGTATGTTCTTGACCCATTATTAGTTTTACAAGATGTGTTTAAACATGTATTTCCTTTATTTAATCTTCTTGGGTTTATAGTTTCTTGAATCTGTCTTAGAATATTCAGTTTTGAAATATTTTCTACCATTGTTCAAATATCACTTCTGACCCATAATCCCCTCTTTAACTAGGACTGTAATTTTACACCCAGTTTGGACCTTCTCATTCTGTTCTCCATGCCTCTTAACCTTTCTCCTGTATTTTTAATCCTTTTTCCCCTCTTTGCCCTTATTTCTAACTTGTTTCTTCTTATTTATGTATCATTTCACTAATTCTGTCATTACTTCTAAACTAGTGTTAAACCATCATTGGGTTTTTAATTTTGTTGATTGTATTTTTGGTTTCTGGAATTTCTGTGTGTTTTTAAGAATCTACTATGTCCTTTTTCATAGTTTCCAGCTATATTGAAATTCTCAATTGTATCTTTATAGCCTTAATTATAGTAATCATAGAATCATAGTTATTTTAAAGCCTGTGTTGGATAACATCAACATCTGCAGCCTCCATAGGCCTTTTAAATCACTTGTTGTTTCTGCTGGTTCTCATTTATTTTACCTTGTACTTTCACATGTGTGAATGTTTTTGGTTTGAGCACAGACTTTGTATTAAAGGGCTTCCCTGATGGCTCAGATGGTAAAGAATCTGCCTACAATACAGGAGACCCAGGTTCAATCCCTGGCTCGGGAAGATCCCCTGGAGAAGGGAATGGCTGCTCACTCTAGTATTCTTGCCTGGAGAGTTCCATAGACAGCCCTGGTGGGCTATATAGTTTGTGGGGTCACAGAGTTGGACATGACTGAGTGACTAACACTTTCACTCTTTTGTATTAAAAATCACTTGTATAAATTGAGTCCTGATTTAATGTCTTTCTCTGAAGATTATTTACTTTTACCTCAACAATTATCTCTGGGTACTAGCAATCTGGGATGACCTCCATTTAATTTCTGAGACTGAGAGAATTGAAAGCTTGAGTCTAATTCCAATGAAGGACCATTTCTGGTTCACTCTTACTCCTAAGGGCCAACCCTTCAGGATCCTAACCCAGAATGTGTCGATTTTATCACTAGCACCTCACCATACTCCCAAGCAGGTCCTGGAATCCAACTCTTTTCTGCTGATTCCTGGGATATTGTCTAGAATGCTGCTCAGCCTCTCAGTCTCTTAGGAGCCCCAGGGGAAAAGTGAGACTAAATCCAAAACTTGCCTCTCTTGATTTCCCTCCTCTTCTGGGTCATGGGCTGCTAATTATTCACTATCTTGTTGAGTCTCTATGCCTTCAAGTAAAAGCTTGTTTACATCTTGTCAAAGGTTGTCTGAATCACGAACTCTCTCATTATTGCAAATGGAAGACCAGAGCTCTTTTAACATCTTACTCTGCTTTACATACAGTTGAAGAAGAAAAGGATTAATATATGCCTTTAAAAGCTCACAGCATATTTAGGAATACACAGAGTGTGATGTCTATTTAAAGGAAGAATACATATGGACAAGCTCTTGAGCTGAAAGAAAGAGGAGTAGAGGTGGGCTGTGGTCACTAAGGACCTGGTTCTGGTTTTTCGGTGTGACTGGGGACTTCTCCTCTTGTTCCACATTCTGTATTTGTCTTGTCTAGTCTCATTTGCTAGTCACGGCTTTAGCCTTATTGCTAAATATACAGTCTGACCACTTCATATCTTTTGAGCTTGACAGGTATAGCCCTCACTGTCTGTTTGTATATTACCACAAGATTTCCACAGGAACCCCAAGTGCAGTGTGTTTAAAACTATACCCATTCTAGATTCCTGCCTTCCTCATTTAATGATAAGGTCTGTTTTTCTTTTTTGTATAGCCTTAGCCATGAATTTTATTAAACTTCACTGGATTTTGATGACTTCGCAGATTTTCTAAACCACTTTGAATGATCATAGCCTTAAAGTGCCAAACATTTCAGTAAACTGTTTTACCTGAAAACTGGATAAAGAAATGTTGAGTGATAAGTAAGACATACTTCATATTAAACTATTATTTGGATCTTAACCATGTACATGTTTTGGATTAATTTTTATATTACACAAGACTGTGATAGAAATTTAATTATTTTTTCTTCTATTTAGTGATTTATAATTAAAATATTTTATTAAATATTCTGGAGATAATCTTAAGAATAAATGATTACTTTTCTATTTTATGAAATACCTATTTGATGAACTATAAGCAATTATGAAAAGTTTTTTGAGGAATTTTAAAACATAGATAAATATCCTTTATTGTAAACTAAATAAAGAAGAACAAAAATCTATATTCACTGTAATTATATCCTTCTATATGTATCTGTGTTCACGCACGTGCATATATACACTTATCTTTCTCAGAGAAGCCCTTCACTCTTAATTTTGCTTGCAAGTGAGGATATATATTTCCCTTTCACATTCAGAGATTAATTGAGAAAAAAGGAAAATACTTGGCACAATTATTTCCCAAGACATTCTTGTAAAGAAAAGAAAAAGTTAAGTGGTAGGCCAGAAAAGCAGATAACTCTGTAAAGAATTTCATTGATTGTACACTAATGGATTCCAGGGTACAATCTGAAAGTTGAATGTAGGACAAAATGGATTTGAACTATAGAATGAGACCTATTATTTGATCAACTAATCAATTTATGAAAATTACCATTGAAAATAAAATAGAAAATATCAAAATACATAATATATGCTGGAATACATTTTGTGTGCCAAACATTTGTTCATTTATATTTATGCATGTATGTTTTCTTTAAGTCATATTAAAATGTTCATCATATGCTGACTCTGAATCTCTCTTGTTTATGGTGTGAGTGTGTGTATGTGTGACCTGGAGTTCAGCAGTAATGCACTGGATGACACAGTAGAAAGGTAGACATCTGGAGTATGAATTAGGGCTATGGAAGGCTGGATTTAAAAACGTGAGAGAATGAAACTGAAGCACATAGATTTTATATGAATTATAGTTTATCACATTTAGCTTAAAGGGTATATAGCTCTCAATGAAGTCTACAAGATAACATCAATTAGGGGATGCTCCATGAGCACACCTTCTCAGTTTTCCTCTGGTTCTCTCAAGAAAGAAATGCTTAACCCTTGGCTCCTGTCTTTAGTTTCATGAGGGAGGTCATCCTGCAGGGTTGAAGGCAGTACCAAACAGGATCTTGTTGAGCTTTTTGGGCTCCAGACATGTCACTCTAAAATTAAAGAATAATTATTTAAATGGTGAAAAAAATGCTTATGACAAATCTTGTCACTTAAATCTAATATTCAAATTTTACTTTTATCCTCTTGCTATGTTGCCATTGGGTATTGTGTCTTTGGTCTCCAGCTATATGATAGTGACTTGGTAACACATAAGCACATATTCATTATATTTTCCTTTGACATGCCATGTCAGAAGTCCCAGAAGCATGAGAACCTTAACCATGTTCTACCCCAGAGGATGAAACCTATCTTGAACTGAAGTCTTCTGCCAAGTTTTCTTGTATTGCTGAATTCAACAGATTTTGGAAATGTACCACTGAGGATATTGCATCCTATTGATGGATTCTAATAGCCCTCTCTAGATATAAAAGGATAGCATTTCAAATTGTACAAGACTTGGGGCAAGTCCTTGCTTGTCTGGATTGAGGACAGTATCGTTCTAGCCCTGTCTTCATTAATCCCAAGTCTGAGTTCTAAGAAATGGGTCTTTGCAACAAATATGTTGTGTAACAATCTGAAAATAGCTTTGCCTAAAGCAAGGAGTCATAGATACACAATGACTCACAGCAAGATGGGAAAATATGACACAAAATTATCAAGAGATTAAAAAACTGGGTTTGTGATATTGATTCCCTTACCATATTAGAGAATTACTGATGTGTTGAATTTGGCCCCTTTGGACTGAATGTTTATGTTCCCCCCTAATTTATTTGTTGAAGCACTAACCCCAAGTGATGATATTTGAAGGTGGGGTGTTTGGGAGGTAATTAAGTTTAGATGAGGTCATGAAGATGCGATCTTCATGATGGAATTTGTTTCTTTTTTTGGAAGAGAAGGAGATAAGAGTGCGGAGTTTCTCTGTCTCTCCCTCTCTCCACCCCTGTCTCCATCTGCCATGTGAAGATACAGAGAGATGTCAGCCATTTGCAATTCAGAAACAGGGCCCTCACTAAGAACCAAGTGTGCTCACATGATTTTGGACTTCTAGCCTCCAGAACTGTGAGAAATAAATGCCTTTTGTTTAAGCCACTCGGTCTGTGGTATTTTGTTACAGCAGCCCACTAGGACACCTGTGTTCTCAGAGCCTGTCAGGCCAGAGGATGTATGTGTGAGAGCTGGAGTAAATTTGGTTTAGGTCAGAATCCTGTGGGCAGAGGAGCCTGGCAGGCTACAGTCCATGGGGTGGCAAAGATTCAGACACGACTGAAGCAACATAGCTCGCACGCAGACAGGAGACTTCCTTGAGGGGTGAGGAAAGAAACTCAGCAGAAAGAAACTAGGGCAGGAAACAGTTGTTAAAGGGCTGCAGAAGTCCAACTACACGTAGAGGACCCCAACAGTGTGAGAATGCTAAAGAATTCACAAGAGTGCAAGCAAAAGAGTCAGCTCTCTGTGTCTGCCAAGTCAGAGGTCCCTCACACCAGGATGTCCTAACAATCCCAGCCGAGTCAAAACTGGCCAGCTCCTCGGGCTGCCTCCACCTCCTCCTGCCCTAAGTCCAGAGAGAATCTGGAACTGTCGTAGCAAGGCAGCATGGAGAGAAACCCTAGTTAATGAGAGAGAGAAAATTCTCTGACCACTCTCCTTTCCTCCTCACAGACCATTCCCCCTGAGGTAAACCTCAGCACTACCAAGACGGAAACTTCAACGTTAAAGCATGTTTGCAGATTTTCCTATTATGAGGGACAGGGTATTTTCCTTGCTAAACTGAAGGCATGCTTTATTTTTTGCAGTAACCAGAGAGTTGTTTGCAGTGATGGTTAAGTGATTGATAAGCAGTTCTCTGTGGTGGACTGGTTTGTAGTGTGTGCCTGCCATGACTGATTGCAAGCATGATATCATTAAATGCAGTGTTAGGAAGAAACATGTGCAGTTGACTCCGGCAAGTCAATATGAACAGATTCAGTACATCACTGACAGTGTCCTCTGAGAATGACCTGAAAAGTCCTGTCACCTGCCAAAGTTTTCATCCAGGATCAGGGAATATCTATCCCCAAGCATAATTTAAAGATAGCAGAAAAACAAAATTGCCTTCTAATTTCTTTCAAACCTCAGTTGTTCAACATAATAGTCACACATTTGAAAAAAGAGAATTGTTTTATTGGAGTGTCTTAAGATATTTTGAGTGTGGAGATTTTAGAGCAGGGCAGGTCAGGAGGCAGTAAGGAATGTTCTCTTCTCTCTGTTTGTTGGGGAGCTGGAATGTGAACTGAAAGAGCCTGAGTCTTATTTGAAATGGGGAGGACATGGTGCCCTGGAATTGTTTCCAGTATTAGTTTGGCTAGTGTTCATTCATTCTGTGATTTCTCCAGCAGCCATTAGCATAGCTATTGGAACAAGGTTAGAGCAAAGTGACAGACACTGAATAGTATCTATGAAGCTAACATTAAGCATACTTAAAATAATCTCTGGGGACTTCTGGAATTTGGTAGGAGGAATTTTAAGAAATGCTCTATTTTTATTGATATAACAGTTGATAAAATAAATACTATGATGCTGATGATAACAATGATGACTCCCACATTACCTGGGAAATTTGACTTTTCATGTTTATTCTTTTATATCTAGTCTTGAATTCCTACTTAGATGTCCTTTTAAATTTTTATTATTAATTTTAGCACAGGGATGGTTATTTACACATTTTTATTCTTGGATCCTGGAACATTCATTCTATGTCTGATTGTGGTATTGGTGATGACCAAACCAAATAGCAGAAAGGTGGGCATCATTTCAGGTGGGAGAAACAGATGGCTTGTTTTCTTTTAGAAGTTTACATGATGCTCAAAGGTGACACTTTCCCCTTGCATCAGTTCAGTTCAGTTCAGACGCTCAGTCGTGTCCGACTCTTTGCGACCCCATGAATCGCAGCACGCCAGGCCTCCCTGTCCATCACCAGCTCCCGGAGTCTACCCAAACCCATGTCCATCGAGTCGGTAATGCCATTCAGCCATCTCATCCTCCGTCATCCCCTTCTCCTCCTGCCCCCAATCCTTCCCAGCATTAGAGTCTTTTCCAATGAGTCAACTCTTCGCATGAGGTGGCCAAAGTATTGGAGTTTCAGCTTCAACATCACTCCTTCCAATGAACACCCAGGACCGATCTTTAGGATGGACTGGTTGGATCTCCTTGCAGTCCAAGGGACTCTCAAGAGTCTTCTCCAACACCACAGTTCAAAAGCATCGATTCTTCAGCACTCAGCTTTCTTCACCGTCCAACTCTCACATCCATACATGACCACTGGAAAAACCATAGCCTTGACTAGCAGACATTTGTTAGCAGAGCAATGTCTCTGCTTTTAAATACGCTGTCTAGGTTGGCCATAACCTTCCTTCCAAGGAGTAAGCGTCTTTTATTTCATGGCTGCAATCACCATCAGCAGTGATTTTGGAGCCCAAAAAAATAAAGTCTGACACTGTTTCCACTGTTTCCCCATCTGTTTCCCATGGAGTGATGGGACCAGATGCCATGATCTTAGTTTTCTGAATGTTGAGCTTTAAGCCAACTTTTTCACTCTCCTCTTTCACTTTCATCAAGAGGCTCTTTAGTTCTTTACTTTCTGCCATAAGGGTGGTGTCATCTGCATATCTGAGGTTATTGATATTTCTCCCAGCAATCTTGATTCCAGCTTGTGTTTCTTCCAGCCTAGCATTCCTCATGATGTACTCTGCATATAAGTTAAATGAGCCGGGTGACAATATACAGCCTTGACGTACTCCTTTTCCTATTTGGAACCAGTCTGTTGTTCCATGTCCAGTTCTTACTGTTGCCTCCTGACCTGCATACAGGTTTCTCAAGAGACAGGTCAGATGGTCTGGTATTCCCATCTCTTTCAGAATTTTCCACAGTTTATTGTGATCCACACAGTCAAAGGCTTTGGCATAGTCAGTAAGGCAGAAATAGATGTTCTTCTGGAACTCTCTTGCTTTTTCGATGATCCACCGGATGTTGGCAATTTGATCTCTGGTTCCTCTGTCTTTTCTAAAACCAGCTTGAATATCTGGAAGTTCACGGTTCATGTATTGCTGAAGCCTGGCTTGGAGAATTTTGAGCATTACTTTACTAGCGCGTGAGATGAGTGCAATTGTGTGGTAGTTTGAACATTCTTTGGCATTGCCTTTTTTTGGGATTGGAATGAAAACTGACCTTTTCCAGTCCTGTGGCCACAGCTGAGTTTTCCAGATTTGCTGGCATATTGAGTGCAGCACTTTCACAGCATCATCTTTGAGGATTTGAAATAGCTCATTTGGAATTCCATCACCTCCACTAGCTTTGTTCGTAGTGATGCTTTCTAAGGCCCACTTGACTTCACATTCCAGGATGTCTGGCTCTAGGTGAGTGATCACACCATCGTGATTATCTGGGTCATGAAGATCTTTTTTGTACAGGTCTTCTGTGTATTCTTGCCACCTCTTTTTAATATCTTCCGCTTCTGTTAGGTCCATACCATTTCTGTCCTTTATCGAGCCCATCTTTGCATGAAATATTCCCTTGGTATCTCTAATTTTCTTGAAGAGATCTCTAGTCTTTCCCATTCTGTTGTTTTCCTCTATTTCTTTGCATTGATCGCTGAGGAAGGCTTTCTTATCTCTCCTTGCTATTCTTTGGAACTGTGTATTCAGATGGGAATATCTTTCCTTTTCTCCTTTGCTTTTCACTTCTCTTCTTTTCCCAGCTATTTGTAAGGCCTCCTCAGACAGCCATTTTGCTTTTTTGCATTTCTTTTCCATGGGGATGGTCTTGATCCCTGTCTCCTGTACAATGTCACGAACCTCTGTCCATAGTTCATCAGGCACTCTGTCTGTCAGATCTAGTCCCTTAAATCTATTTGTCACTTCCACTGTATAATCATAAGGGATTTGTTTTAGGTCATACTTGAATGGTCTAGTGGTTTTCCCTATTTTCTTCAATTTAAGTATGAATTTCTTGTTATATGAGTTCCTAAGGGGTGGAATATCTTGACCTTTTAATTGTTAATGTCTTTTCTCAAATCATAATTATATTCTTAATCCTCATTCTGCTAACTGGCAATTTTCTGACAGATTGAGCTTTCATTATTCCTTATTTCATTAATTGCAATTTGTATAATAATAGAATATTCAGAACAGCACTTTGCCAACTGCAAAGGTTATCAAATGCTAATGAGCACTTTTAAATGGCTTGTTAACACAAAGCAAGGCTTTTTAAGTTTCCATAGTTCCTTTATTATGTCCCTGTTTTTCTATACATTCTTTTTTTTAAAAGTATTCCTTGAGATAATTTTAAATATTCTTGGAAACATTAACGTATTTGATTGTCTTCTATACAAGTCTGCTCACATGGTCATTTCATTGATTCTGTTCCTCAAGACCTGTGAGTGAGTGGTTGCTACACCTCTCTAGCAAAGGGAAATGAGGGCAAAAAACTGCTAAGTGAGGTCCTCAACATGAGGTAAAAATTTGAGTTCAGGTTTTCTGTCTTTAAATGTTTTGTTCTCCATCCTAGAAAACTCAAGGGTCTATGTTAGATGTTTACTGTAGGACAAAAATAAATGGAAAAAATTGGCCCATAAATAACAATGAAAGGGCTTCCCTCCATCAGATGTCCTTACTGGCTTTCCTCATCTTACTTCATTATTCTACTCATTTCTCACCTTTACTCCTTTAATCTGACAGAACTTCTCTTTTTTCATCTTCTTCGTTTCCAGATTGCCAGCTAATAGCTTGGCGTTATGTAGGAATCATTCATTTATCCAGATGAAAGCTCTGTGTCTATATTTACCTAGTAGCATTTTGTTTCCACTGGATTTCATACATTCTGAGTGTAAGATAATGGAAACAACACATTAGAATGGTTTTTGTGTGAATGGTATAAATCATGCCACCTGCCTGGGGTACAAATATAATCATGCTTTATTTTTCCAGTTAATTACTTGAGACACTGCTTCTGCCCTTCAGAAGAGTATCATATGCCTTCTTGCTGAGAGGTCCATTGCACTCTTCTTGAAATTGCCAAAGGATTCTGGGATTTCCTGAATTATTAGGAGTTGAGCCTGTTTGTAAATGGAATGCAGAAGGAGAACTAAAATCTGATTGGGCCACTACGGGCCACTGCATTTGCTCATGTCTCAGTTGTTGTAAACTGTTTTCACAGTTCAGTTCAGTCACTCAGTTGTGTCCGACTCTTTGCGACCCCAAGGACTGCAGCACACCAGGCTTCCCTGTCCATCACCAACTCCCGGAGTTTACTCAAATTCATGCCCATTGAGTCGGTGATGCCATCCAACCATATCACCCTCTGTCATACCCTTCTTCTCCTGCTTTCAATCTTTCCCAGCATCAGGGTCTTTTCAAATGAGTCAGCTCTTTGCATCAGGTGGCCAAAATATTGGAGTTTCAACTTCAACATCAGTCCTTCCAATGAATATTCAGGACTGATTTCCTTCAGGATGGACTGGTTGGATCTCCTTGCAGTCCCAGGGACTCTCAAGAGTCTTCTCCAACACCACAGTTCAAAAGCATCAATTCTTCGGCGCTCAGCTTTCTTCACAGTCCAACTGTCACATCCATACATGACCACTGGAAAAACCATAGCCTTGACTAGACAGACCTTTGTTGGCAAAGTAATGTCTCTGATTTTTAATAAGTTGTCTAGGTTGGTCATCGGAGAAGACAATGGCACCCCACTCCAGTACTCTTGCCTGGAAAATCCCATGGACAGAGGAGCCTGGTAGGCTACAGTCCATGGGGTCACTAAGAGTTGGACACAACTGAAGCAACTTAGCAGCAGCAGCAGCAGCAGCAGGTTAGTCATAACTTTCCTTCCAAGGAGCAAGCGTCTTTTAATTTCATGGCTGCAATCACCATCTGCAGTTATTTTGAAGCCCAGAAAAATAAAGTCAGCCATTGTTTCCACTGTTTCCCCATCTATTTACCATGAAGTGATGGGACCGGATGCCATGATCTTTGTTTTCTGAATGTTGAGCATTAAGCCAACATTTTCCACTCTCCTCTTTCACTTTCATCAAAAGGCTCTTTAGTGCTTCTTCACTTTCTGCCATAAGGGTGGTGTCTGCGTATCTGAGGTTATTGATATTTCTCCTGGCAACTTTGATTCAGCTTGTGCTTCATCCAGCCCAGCATTTCTCATGATGTACTCTGCATATAAGTTAAATAAGCAGGGTGACAATATACAGCCTTGAAGTACTCCTTTCCCGATTTGGAAGCAGTCTGTTGTTCCATGTCCAGTTCTAACTGTTGCTTCCTGACCTACATACAGATTTCTCAGGTGGCAGGTGAGGTGGTCTGGTATTCCCATCTCTTTCAGAATTTTCCACAGTTATTGTGATCCACACAGTCAAAGGCTTTGGCATAGTCAATAAAGCAGAAATAGATGTTTTTCTGGAACTATCTTGCTTTTTCGATGATCCAGCGGATGTTGGCAATTTGATCTCTGGTTCCTCTGTCTTTTCTATAACCAGCTTGAACATCTGGAAGTTCACGGTTTACGTATTGCTGAAGCCTGGCTTGGAGGATTTTGAGCATTACTTTACTAGCGTGTGAGATAAGTGCAATTGTTTGGTAGTTTGAGCATTCTTTGGCATTGCCTTTCTTTGGGATTGGAATGAAAACTGACCTTTTCCAGTCCTGGGGCCACAGCTGAGTTTTCCAAATTTGCTGGCAGATTGAGTGCAGCACTTTCACAGCATCATCTTTTGGATATGAAATAGCTCATCTGGAATTCCATCACCTCAACTAGTTTTGTTCGTAGAGATGCTTCCTAAGGCCCACTTGACTTCGCATTCCAGGATGTCTGGCTCTAGGTGAGTGATCACACCATCGTGATTATCTGGGTCATGAAGTTCTTTTTTGTACAGTTCTTTTCTGTATTCTTAATATCTTCTGCTTCTGTTAGGTCCACACCATTTCTGTCCTTTATTGTGCCCATCTTTGCATGAAAATTTCTCTTGGTATCTCTAATTTCCTTGAAACGGTCTCTAGTTTTTCCCATTCTATTGCTTTCCTCTATTTCTTTGTACTGATCACTGAGGAAGGCTTTCTTATCTCTCCTTGCTAATCTTTGGAACCCTGCATTCAAATGAGTATATCTTTCCTTTTCACATATCAGATGAAAATTTTGTCTGCTGCTGTGGACTGGCATGGCTCACCTGGATCTTGGATCTTCTATGTTTGGGTACCAAGATTACAGTTCTTTCACTGTTCTTTCTCACGCTTGATTATTGCTATGTAAGTGGACCACGCATGTCAGGAGAGTGGCAGGGGGATGAGCCTGCAACCTCGGTTGTCTTGTTAGAATCTGCGTCTGCATAAGCCTTCAGATGAGAAACTGTCCAGGTCACTGGTCTAAACCTTTCCTTCTCACCTCTGATGCCTTTGGTGATCTTTTCTGCCACTGAGGTTAATAGGAGAGTTTCTATGAATAAATGTAGTTTAAAACCTGAGAATACTATTTTTCATGATTTTATTAAAAGGGCTAGTTATGTTACATTAATTGTTTAGCATTTTATAATTATCAAGTCATTTTAAAAAATATGTTTTTAATGCCTTGGTTTCTTCTGTGGAGCAAGATTGTGGATTTGCCTATAACTGTCATCCATCATCCAGAAATCTCATGGACAGAGGAACCTGGTATAGTCCATGGATTTGCAAAAGAGTTGGACATGACTTAGTGACTAAACAAGAACAACAATGTCCAGAAAACAGGTATAATTTAGGGTCATAAACTTTTCTTCTAGCTTAGCTATGATACCTTGGACATGTCTTATAGCCTGTTTATGTGTAGGACTCTCACTTGAGAAATGAAGAGATGGGGTTAAAATAGCAGAATCTGTCTGAGGTATCCATTTTTGGCTCATAAACTTCTTCTGTAGTATATGTAATCTCACTGATCTCACATTGGGCTTCCCAAGTGGCACAGTCACAAAAAACCTGCCTGCCAATGCAGGAGATGCAAGAGACATGGATTCAATCCCTGAGTTGGCAAGATCCCGTGGAAGAGGAAATGGTAACCCACTCTAGTATTCTTGCCTAGAGAATCCCATGGACAGAGGAGCCTGGTGGGCTACAGTCCATGGGGTTGACATGACTGAGCACACAATCTCACTTACTCCCTAAGGTTTTTAAAAATCAGTTTGTCATCTTATGTGTTGTATAATAAATAATTATAAATTAAAAAAATTAATATACTATCGGGTTGACCAAAAAAGTTCATTTGGGTTTTTCTTTACATCTTATGAAAAACCCCAAATGAACTTATTGGCCAATCCAATATTACAGATCATAATCTTAGAAGAATAACTCAAACTCCTTGTTTCTTCAGAATAGCCTTGGATTTTATGTAACTTCCTGGTGATTATTAGCAGTGCCTATAATCTTCAAACTTTTCTAATTGTATGAGAAAGTCTTTGATTATCTTATATGACTATTTATGTACAATCTTCAGTTCAGTTCAGTCGCTCAGTTGTGTCTGACTCTTTGCGTCCCCATGGACTGCAGCACACCAGGCCTCCCTGCCCATCGCCAACTCCCGGAATCTACTCAAACTCATGTCCATTGAGTCAGTGATGCCATCCAACCATCTCATCCTCTGTTGTCCCCTTCTCCTCCTGCTCTCAATCTTTCCCAGAATCAGAGTCTTTTCAAAGGAGTCAGCTCTTTGCATCAGGTGGCCAAAGTATTGGAGTTTCAGCTTCAGCATCAGTCCTTCCAATGTATAATCAGGGCTGATTTCCTTCAGGATGGACTGATTGGATCTCCTTGCAGTCCAAGGGATTCTTAAGAGTCTTCCCCAACACCACAGTTCAAAAGCACCAGTTCTTCGGTGCTCAGCTTTCTTTACAGTCCAACTCTCACATCCATACATGACTACTGGAAAAATCATAGCCTTGACTAGATGGACCTTTGTTGGCAAAGTAATGTCTCTGCTTTTTAATATGCTGTCTAGGTTGGTCATAGCTTTTCTTCCAAGGAGCAAGCATCTTTTAATTTCATGGCTGCAGTCACCATCTGCAGTGATTTTGGAGCCCAGAAAAATAAAGTCAGCCACTGTGTCTACTCTTCCCCCATCTATTTGCCATGAAGTGATGGGACTGGATACCATGATCTGAGTTTTCTGATTGTTGAGCTTTAAGCCAGCTTTTTCACTCTCCTCTTTCACTTTCATCAAGAGGCTCTTTAGTTCTTCACTTTCTGCCATAAGGGTGGTGTCATCTGCATATCTGAGGTTATTGATATTTCTTCCAGCAGTCTTGATTCCAGCTGTGCTTCATCCCACCTAGCATTTCTCATGATGTACTCTGCCTGTAAATTAAATAAGCATGGTGACATTATACAGCCTTGATGTACTCTTAATAATAGCTATAAAAATACATTTAGACTTTTTATAATTTAACAAATAACACCAGCTACTCAGTTTTTAAAAATTAAATTATGTAAGTAAACACATTATTAAGATGTCAGAAATATAAAATGATATTGTACATTAAAATGAAAATATAAACTTAACTACATATAGCAACATCAACAAAACTGCATTTTTTATAAGCTTGAACTTCTTGTATCTTACTCTTAAAACTGTGAAGTGTT
Source organism: Giraffa tippelskirchi (assembly GCF_054371585.1). Lineage (NCBI taxonomy): Eukaryota > Metazoa > Chordata > Mammalia > Artiodactyla > Giraffidae > Giraffa > Giraffa tippelskirchi. Next base: position 107,864,510 of record NC_137278.1, on the reverse strand, counting down.
TTATTTACTACATAGTCTTGGTTTTGTTCCTAAATGAGAGAAAGGATTTATGTTATTATCTACCAACCTTTGTTCTCAAATAAGACATTTTATCATGGATAATCTTATATTCCATTAAAAAAATCAACCTCCATTTTATTGGTAAAATGTTTTCTTTTTTAACACTGGTTTTTATGGAACTAGAGATACCTATTTTGGTCAGTTAAGAACCTGTGCATTTGATAAAGAAAATATTAAGGAAACACATAGAATATCTTTTTTATGTTCCTTGTGAATTTATATTTCGAGATTAGCCTTCTTTTTTGAAAAAATTATTTTAATTGAAGGATAGTTACTTTACGATATTGTGATGCTTTTTGCCATACATCAACATGAATCAGCTATAGGTACACATCCTGAACACCTCATCCTGAACCCTTCTCACCCCCTCCCCACCCGATCCCTGTAGGTTGTCCCAGCCTTCTTTAGCGGTCTCTCTTTAACTGATGATACACCACAGATACAAATGAAACAATGACTACAAACAAAAAACTATTGAGAACTGCATAATGATCAAAACTACCTGTTGATGGTATTCTGATGGTGATACGCTGGTAAGGCCTGGCTCATGAACCACTACGCATGCTCTCTTAGCATCTTCAGCCAGATATGAGGCTTGTTCTCGTGGCTTCCTGGTCGGGCAGGAGCCCTCCACAGGCCCTCGAGGCAGGGCAGCCGCAGCCTCCAGCTCAGATGCTGATTGCTCTGGAATCTCTGGACAGCTGGTCTTTGTTGCTGCTCTACCCCTGTGAGAGCATCACTCTGTGGAGACAGCTTTCTTCCAGCATGATTGCTGCTGCCATTGCCGGTGACCTTGGGAAAAGGTAGACTTCTCTGCTGGACCAGGGCATTTCACCTGTGGGTGCTCTTCTCTGCCTTAAATTCCCTTGGTAAAACATAGACTAGGAAGTACATGCCATCATTTTAAGATTTTTAGGATTTTGAGAATTTTAAGGATTCAATTTGAGAATAAAGAAAGGGAAGTATAACCTATATAGAAAAAAGTACTGCTTCAGTTTCAAATCCTCCTGGGAGTTCCTTTTTTTTTCTTGACCGCACCCTTTTTTTCTTGGTATACCAGGGGGCTTGTGGGATCTTAGTTCCCCAACCAGGGATTGAACCTGTGTCCCCTGCAGTGGAAGCATAGAGTCCTAACCACTTCTTACTTCAGCAGTGTCTTGTATCATTCTTGGTAGCCAGGAACAGCTCACCTCCTACCCAGTCACTCCAGTTGCTGTTAATGTGTTCAGGCTTCTGTGTTGGCTAAGTCCCTGCTTCTTCTTCCACCATCTCTTTTCAGTTCTTTTAATAGGAAACCTTTTGTTCCTACCCCTTTATACCTCTTGCTCCTTCAAACAAGCTTTCCCCTTATTCCTCAAGCTGTTCAATTTTTACTTTCAGCTTAGAGTAATTTTCTCCAGGAGTTTTTTGCTGACCTCCCTGGTAGGCATTAGAGATAGCCTAGGCACACTAAGTTCTCACCACAGTCCTTAGCACATTGTATGGTAGAAGCTATTTTATTATCTACATCTTCCACTAGATTGAAGTTTCTTGGCATGACTTTTGCCCCATGGTAGTCCCTGTACTTCACATAGTGCTAGCATAGAATAGATGCTCAATAAACAGTTATGAATGGATGATCAGATGGACAGATGAATGAATGAAACCTTTCCTTTTCTAATAAGAGAAAAGGATAAAGAGAATAGGTAGGAAAAGTACAATAGATGAAAAAGAATGAAGCAATCTTTTCCTTACTTGGGTCACTACGCTCTTCTTAAAAAAGGACAAAAGAAAATTAGCTTGTCAGCTTGTTGGTTGGTTGGTTTAAAATCTTGCCACCAGTGAAAGCTTGCTGCAGTGTGCCCATTGCCTCTGTTTTGTTTAGTTTTCTATCATGGTCTTCTTTACAAGAAACTTGTTATAAAAGTATATTATTTCAAGGTGTCATTGTATAGAATTCAGTGTCACAGATATTTGTACTTGGTAATATTCAGTGGGCACAGTCATTTAACCTCCAAGGCAGCTAATCACATGAATGTTACAAGTTTTAAGTTATTTCTATTTACCTGAGACATCTGATCCAGTAGGAAGAATATAGGACTAGAAAGCTGGAGGCTTTGGTTTTGTTCTTATTTGACCCGTTATCTATGTATCTAATATGAGAACACTAAACTTTCTATCCATAACTTAAGATATGCAGATGACACCATCCTTATGGCAGAAAGTGAAGAGGAACTAAAGAGCCTCTTGATGAAAATGAAAGAGGAGAGTGGAAAAGCTGGCTTAAAACTCAGTATTCAGAAAATGAAGATCATGACATCTGGTCCCATAACTTCATGGCAAATAGATAGGGAAACAATGGAAACAAAGACAGACTTTACTTTCTTGGGCTCCAAAATCAGTGTAGATGGTGACTGCAGCCATGAAATTAAAAGACGCTTGCTCCTTGGAAGAAAAGCTATGACCAACCTAGACAGCATATTAAAAAGCAGAAACATTACTTTGCCGAGAAAAGTCCATCTAGTCAAAGCTATGGTTTTTCCAATAGTCATGTATGGATGTGAGATTTGGACCATAAAGAAAGTTAAGCACTGAAGAATTGCTGCTTTTGAACTGTGATGTTGGAGAAGACTCTTGAGAGTCCCTTGGACTGCAAGGAGATCCAACCAGTCCATCCTAAAGGAAATCAGTCCTGAATATTCATTGGAAGGACTGATGCTGAAGCTGAAACTCCAGTACTTTGGCCACCTGATGCGAAGAACTGATTTATTCGAGAAGAGCCTGATGCTGGGAAAGATTGAAGGCAGGAGGAGAAGGGGGCGACCGAGGATGAGATGGTTCGATGGCATCACTGACTTGATGGGCATGAGTTTGAGCAAGCTCCTGGACTTGGTGAAGGACAGGGAAGCCTGGCATGCTGCGGTCCATGGGGTTGTAAAGAGTCGGATACAACTGAGTGACTGAACTGAACTGAAACTTTCTATAACTAGAAAATTTACTTAATTGCATTTAAGTAAATGTTTCATCTTTTAAATAGTGCTTTTTCTGATATCTTACATTGTGTGAAGATGAAATGATAAATATGACTATATTGTCAGATACATGACAATACTATCAGATACACTACCAAACATACCTGCTAAGAGGTATGCTAAGAAGTACAGGAAGGGAAACAGCCTAGGCATTAGGAATAGGCTAGCCTGTAGTTAGCGCTATTTATACTGTTTATTACCCACTTTATCTCTACTTCTTTCTTATCAAACAAAGCATAAAATAAGAAAGTTAGAGATATTTTGAGATTCCTACTAGCACATATTCAATCAGTGTAAAACTTGAAATGAGTATTTTACACATGTGCTGTTCTTGGTCGCTTCAGTCATGTCCAACGCTTTGTGACACTATGGACTATAGAGCCCACCAGTCTTCTCTGTTCATTGGATTCTCCAGGCAGGAATACTAGAGTGGGTTGCCATGCCCTCCTCCAGGGGATCCTTACAACCCAAGGATTGAACCTGTGTCTCTTATGTCTCCTGCATTGGCAGGCAGGTTCCTTACCACTAGTGCCATCTGGGAAGCCCTTAATTTATACATAATCTCATTAAATTTCTAAAAGATTCCCATTGCTCTTTAATTCTTTCTTCCATTTCCTGGGCTGCTGTAGTTCAATGGCTGTTGCAGGCAGTGTTGTCTTTCCTTCTTTCTGCACCCCAGTGATTTTCTGAATGTTCTAGAGCTGCCTTTCTACTTTGATATATCTACATATGTCCTTAGACTGGAATATTTAACATCTCCCCAGGAACCAGTAGCTGCTAAAAGCTTTTTGTGTCTCCCTCCATAGCTCTCCAAGATGACTTTAGTAATGTATTCTGTAGAGCCCAGCAGGGGTTATGTTACCCCAAATATTTTCCTTGTTTCTTGACTTTTAGATTGATATTCAGAACACCTATTCCCTAGTATTCAGCCTGAAGGAAAGACAGTTCTCTGTTCCCCTGCTAATGCTAAACCCAAAAGGCCAATTCCAATTAAACAGTCGAGGAGATTCTAATTGAATGGTGAATATTAGCATCTTTCAAAGCTAGACCACCTGCCTTTAGGCACTTTATGGCTTTTTATTCTTGTGCAATATAAGGTACAGATGCCTTGCAAAACAGAAAAGAATTTTGAAAATAGAGAAGATTTCTTTTCAGGGGGAAAAAAATCACTTCATTCGAATATCTGCTTAGTTTTGCTGCTGAATTCGTACCTCCAAGGAGAAAAATGAGTAGCAGCTTATCCACAATTGTACTTTCCATTGTTAGTTTATTAAGTGGGCTCTTTGTGCATGTGTGCAATTTTCATTCAGACCATTAATCACTATTTGGGATAATTGTTCTTGGTTTCCTACAAATTAATAAGTATAGTTATAGGAAAATCTGGAGAAGGCAATGGCAACCCACTCCAGTACTCTCGCCTGGAAAATCCCATGGACAGAGGAGCCTGGTAGGCTGTAGTCCATGGGGTTGCACCGAGTCAGACACAGCTGAGCGACTTCACTTTCACTTTTCACTTTCATGCATTGGAGAAGGCAATGGCAACCCACTCCAGTGTTCTTGCCTGGAGAATCCCAGGGACAGGGGAGCCTGGTGGGCTGCCATCTATGGGGTCGAACACGACTGACGAAACTTAGCAGCAGCAGCAGCAGCATAGGAAAATCTATATAGAAGTTCTTTTTCCCCATGGTTTGGCAGTTTCTCTTTAATTAGTCCTTGAGGTATCTCAAGCTCCACCAGTTTGTGTTTAACTAGATGGGAAAAATTCTGGCGGCAGCAGGAACCTTCTTCTGTCCCATAAAATCAGAAAAATCATTACTCAGGTGCTTGGGTAAATCTTCCTTTTTTTGAAAAAAAATAATAAACCTGCAATAATCTGGGTACGAGCCCTACAGTATGATTCAAACATAGGAACGAAAGTTGCTGTTAGGGGATTTAGTTTCAATCTGTAGATTTGTTCTTACTTGCTCCCATGCAGCTGCTATTGTAGGCAAGAAAAGGGAAGAAATGATGCTTTGAGCTAGTGAAAACAGATGCCAGAACCAATTATGACCAAGTGGTGTTTCAAAAAACAAACTGAAAAACAATTTTACAAAGTTTCCAGGAGGGTTTGTGCAAGCTACACACAACCAGGAACAATGAAACACGCTACAGGAGGATTCAGTGATAAAAGTGACACTCCTCAGACAGACTTAAGTCTTTACAGAGAGCTGTGGAGTTGAAAGGCTCCAAGCCTTTAAAATGAAAAACTTTCTCTAAAGAAGTAGTACACCCTCAGGTTTAAGAAGTTGGACTGCAGAGTCAGACAGACGTGACTGATATCAAACCTTGGGCAATTTACTTGACTCCTTTGTGATCTGATTTTCTTGTTCATAAAATAGGGGTAACAATAAGCTCTTTCTGTCATTTTGAGAATGGAATTAGATAATGCTTGCCTGGCACATTGAAAGTATTTAATGCACATGTCAATAAATGGTGTCTCTTATTGCTGTTGTTACTAGCAGGTTGTACCTTGGCACGGACTTCATTGATCCAAAGCATTTGGTCACAGATCGAGCAGAGCCAAATACTGTGGAGTCCATTGTAGCCTAGGACTGACTCAAAGATTGCATTTGGCAAAGAATTTAAAGACTGTAGCTTATACTTTCCAAAATGACTGCAACAATATTTCCCATCTTATTTGTTTGATATTGCTTGATAATATGACCTTGTCACTCCTCCCAAGAGATGGGGTCTCTAGTTTCTTCCTTTGATTCTGAATAGGCTTGTGAGTGTTTTAACCAATACAGTATGGAGGGAAGGACACTGTAATATTAGAGACCAGATCAGAAGCAGTAATACAGGCTTCACATGGTTGGCTGGAATAGTTGTGCTGGAGCCTGACTTCCCTGAGGCTACTGTGCTGTGAAGAATCCGAGCCACAGGGAGAACCCTCAGATATGTACTTAGGTTGGCAGCCTTAATCTTTGAGTCACTCTCACCCAGTCAGCAGACGTGTGATTGAACAAGTCTTCATATGATTCCAGCCCTAGTCACTGACTTACTCTCAGTCTTAGAGTCTTCCCAGGGGGCTTCCCAGGTGGTGCCAGTGGTGAAAAACCTGCCTCCCAGTACAGGAGACATAAGAGTCTTGGGTTCAATCCCTGGGTCAGGAAGATCCCCTGGAGAAGGAAATGGCAACCAATTTTAGTATTCTTGCCTGGTGAATCCCATGGACAGAGGAGTCCATAGTGTCGCAAAGAGTCGGTCATGACCGAAACAACCTAGCACACAAGGTTAGAATCTTCCCAGCTGAGACCTCAGACATCATGGAACACAGAGACACTCATTCTTGGTTTTGAAATTGATATTCAGGATCGTTTTCAGAATGGCTTTTTTAAAATGTTGCCCAGAACAATTATAATGTTCTAGCTGTTGGGAGAAATGCCTTGATTTTCAGACAGTAAATGGTTAGCTTGATCTGAGTCTAACCACTGGAAGTGAGGGTTTATTTTTTTTAATGCTGAAGAAAATATTTTATGACAGTTACTCTGTGGTGTAAAAACATTCTTCTGAACATCCCCAAATTTATAGGGAATTTTAATCCAAAGGAATCTTTGAAGCTTCTGCATCATCTAAGACTTTAGGTAGATTTCATTGAGAGATTTTCTGGCTCAAATGAATAGCCTAACTCCTCCTTGATCTAGAGTTTCTCCTTCAGGTGACCTAGAGTCCATTATGGTCCAAGTTATATAATATACCCGGCTCTGACCATGACATTCAGGCCAAGATATGCCTATAGTATTAATTTTGACCAATCCAATGTTGTGCAACCAGCCACATGTTGTTGCTCTTTAGTCGCTCAGTCATATCTGACTCTTTTGCGACCCCATGGACTGTAGCCCACCAGGCTCCTCTGTCTGTGGGATTTCCCAGGCAAGAATACTGGAGTGGGTTGCCATTTCTTTCTCTAAGCCACATATGTCCATTTAAACTTGAAGTTAAATTCTTCAATTAAAAACAAAGTAAATTAAAAATTCAGTTCCTCAGTTGCATTAGTCACACTTAAGTGCTCAACAGTCACATGTGGCTGGTGACCATTGTCTGGGACAGCACAGCTACAGTGCATTTCCTTCATTGCAGAAAATATTGTTGGATGGTGTTGCTCTTGAGCTTCATTCATGCCACTTAGATAAATGACAACATATATGAGAATTTTTTATTATAAAAATGGAAAATAATATGATGAAATGGACCCGGGCATAGACATTTCTAACATTAACTATTTGGTTGTACTACATAATATCTAGTCCAATGTTTTGCAAGAGATGCATAGTAATTAAGAATTCAGGCATTGGCGATAAGCTGCCCTAGTTCAGGTCCTGCCTTCATCATTTTCTGGCTAAATGACCTTCGGCAAGTTGTTTAACTGAGGCCCTAGTTTCCTTAACTGTAAAACAGACTGTGTAAGTTTCTTAATGTGATTGTTAAGCTCAGATGAGATAATGCTTATAAAAATACTTTGTACAATGTCTAATACTTACAATCTATCAACATAAACATAAAACATCATTGCTATTATTTTGTATAGAAATGTAATTTTTAGCTCAAAGTAATAATCACAGAACGTGTGCATAAACATGATCTAACACTTAATTCAACCAACTGGGTTTGGTAGCAAGCAAACGGAAAGCAGCGCCTTTCTTCCCCATTCCTGTCCCTTTAATCCTGTTCTGCTGAGTTGTTCTTCCCTTCCCTTGGGTAAGATTGAGGCTGACTCCATAGCTCTTCATGTCCATTGAGTCGGTGATGCTATCCAACCATCTCATTCTCTGCTGCTCTCTTCTCCTCTTGCCTTCAATCTTTCCCAGCATCAAGGTCTTTTCCAAAGAGTCATCTGTTCACATTGCATGGCCAAAGTATTGGAGCTTCAGCTTTAGCATGAGTCCTTCCAATAAATATTTTGGGTTGATTTCCTTTAGGATTGACTGGTTTGATCTCCTTGCTGTCCAAGGGACTCTCAAGAGTCTTCACCAGCACTACAGTTCAAAAGTATCAATTCTTCAGCACTTAGCCTTCTTTATGGTCCAACACTCATGTCCATACGTGACTACTGGCAAGATCGTAGCTTTGACCATACAGACCTTTGTTGGCAAAGTGATGTCTTTGCTTTTTAATACACTGTCTAGGTTTGTCATAGCTTTCCTTCCAGGAAGCAAGCGTCTTTTAATTTCATGGCTGCAGCCACCATCCACAGTGATTTTGGCGCCCAAGAAGAGAAAATCTGTCACTGCTTCTACTTTTTTCCCTTCTGTTTGCCATGAAATGATGGGACTGAATGCCGTGATCTTAGTTTTTTAATGCTGAGTTGTAAGCCAGTTTTTTCACTCTTCTCTTTCAAGTTTTCATGGACATGAACTTGGGCAAACTCCAGGAGACAGTGAAGGACAGGGAGGCCTTGTGTGCTGTAGTTTATGGGATTGCAAAGAGTCAGACATAACTTAGAGATTGAATAACAGCAACAACCATAGCTTTGCATGTCACATAAGTATCATTTCCAGGGAATGAAGCAGTCTAACAGTTCAATACATAACCTTTAATTTCTTATCTCATTCAGCCCCTCTCAGTTCTGGCTAAAACTCTGAAATGAAAAGGTGGGCTCCGGGGGCTTGTTTCACCCCTCTTCTCAGTTCTAGCACTCCGTCCTCATTTACAAGGCTGCGTTAAGATTCTCTGGGGCTGAGTGGGGGCGGTAGGTGGGGAAAATAACACACTGGAAATGTCTGCCCTAAATCTCAGCCCTCCACTCTCTCTGCTATGGCAGACATGCCAATGCTGGACTGTGGTGAGATTTTATGAATAATTAAGAGTACCCGACAGCTGTGACTGTCCATCTGTGGGTCCCTGACACAGTGATGTCTCCTGCAGTCAGTCATTGACAGTTTCCTCCCCAGCCTCTGACTTCCAGAATCTCCTCAAATTCTTCTTGGGGGTGTCATTTCAGCCTTCCATGTAAGCTTTATATTTAGGGTTCATATAAAGATGATTAAAGCTTACCTCCCTTTGACAGACTGCCAGAATACAGAAAGGCCACCCCAAACACAGCAATCTAAACAAGATGAAAAGGCAGAGAAATACTCAGCAGGTAAAGGAACATGATAAATGCCCATCAAACCAAAGAGGAGGAGATAGGGAGTCTACCTGAAAAAGAATTCAGAATAATGATAGTAAAAATTATCCAAAATCTTGAAAACCAAATGGAGTTACAGATAAATAGCTTGGAGACAAGGATTGAGAAGATGCAAGAAATGCTTAACAAGGACCTAGAAGAAATAAAAAAGAGTCAATCAATAATGAATAATGCAATAAATGAGATAAAAAACACTGGAGGGAGCCAACAGTAGAATAATGGAGGCAGAAGATAGGAGAAGTGAGGTAGGAGATAGAATGGTAGAAATAAATAAAGCAGAGAGGAAAAAAGAAAAAAGAATTAAAAGAAATGAGGACAACCTCAGGGACATCTGGGACAATGCTAAACACCCCAACATTCGAATCACAGGAGTCCCAGAATAAGAAGACAAAAAGAAAGGCCATGAGAAAATACTCGAGGAGATAATAGTTGAAAACTTCCCTAAAATGGGGAAGGAAATAGTCACTCAAATCTAAGAAACCCAGAGAGTCCCAAACAGGATAAACCCAAGGTGAAACTCCCCAAGACACATATTAATCAAATTAACAAAGATCAAACACAAGGAACAAATATTAAAAGCAGCAAGAGAAAAACAACAAATAACACACAAGGTGATTCCCATAAGGATAACAGCTGATCTTTCAATAGAAGCTCTTCAGGCCAGAAGGGATTGGCAGGACATACTTAAAGTAATGAAAGAGAAAAACCTACAACACAGATTACTGTACCCAACAAGGATCTCATTCAAATATGAAGGAGAAATCAAAAGCTTTACAGACAAGCAAAAGCTGAGAGAATTCAGCACCACCAAACCAGCTCTTCAACAAATGGTAAAGGATCTTCTTTAGTCAGGAGACACAGAAAGGGTGTATAAACTCAAACCCAAAACAACAAAGTAAATGGCAACGGGATCATACTATCAATAATTACCTTAAATGTAAACGGGTTGAATGCCCCAACCAAAAGACAAAGACTGGCTGAATGGATACAAAAACAAGACCCCTATATATGCTGTCTACAAGAGACCTACCTCGAAACAACGGACACATACAGACTGAAAGTGAAGGGCTGGAAAAAGATACTTCATGCAAATAGAGACCAAAAGAAAACAGGAGTAGCAATACTCATATCAGATAAAATAGACTTTAAAACAAAGGTGGTGAAAAGAGACAAAGATGAACACTACATAATGATCCAAGGATCAATCCAAGAAGAAGATATAACAATTATAAATATATATGCACCCAACATAGGAGCACCACAATATGTAAGGCAAATGCTAACAAGTATGAAAGGGGAAATGAACAGTAACACAGTAATAGTGGGAGACTTTAATACCCCACTCACACCTATGGACAGATCAACTAAACAGAAAATTAGCAAGGAAACTTTAAATGATACAATGGATCAGTTAGACCTAATTAATATCTATAGGACATTTCACCCCAAGACAGAATCCATATTTGGTCTTCAGAATACAAACTCTTTTGTCCCACCATTGAGGAGAGAACAGTCACTCTGCTCTCAGGGGAATCAAGGGTTCATGTTTAAATGTTTTCTGGTGCAAGTCAGATGTAATGGCCCGTGTCACCTAACTTTGAGCAGACACTGGGGCAGATCTCCTGGTTGACTCTAAAGCTGCCTCATTTAATTTGGCTGGTGGGGAGTAGAAACACTTCCTCCTTCTACACCTTTGTGTGTTGGGTAAGAGGGACACGTAACCCGCTGACAGATCTCTCTGAGGAAATCCTCGCCACCCACTTTCTTTACACAGAGGTGGTGAGCCAGACTCCACCTTTGTATGTATCAGGTTTCACAGTGTTTTAGCCCTGAATTAATAAGCTCCACTCAAACTGGCTTTGGCCTGATTTTACTCAGCTTTTGGGCCCCCACTACAATTATACGAGAACAAGAAAATTGATTTAACATTCTGTTCTAGTTGTGCTCATGTCTGACATGTGTAAGCTATCAACATAAACATAAGGCATCATCATTGCCATTATTATTTATAGAAACGTAATTTTTAGCCCAGAGTGCTAATCATACAATGTGTGCATAAATAAGATATAACACTTTATTAAATGAATTGGCAAAGTACAAAGCAGTCAGTTTGCAGGGATTCAGAAGTCATCACTTAGTGCTCAGAATACAGCTGCTGGCTAGGACTTCAGTCCCTTTGAACAGGGAACAAGGGCAAAAACGGATTTCAAGAAGGTCATCCACATTGCATTGTGATCAGTGGAGGGCTACAGGGTTTCTTGGTGAAGACCTTTTCTTTATAACTTGTTTTTTTTTGTTTTTTTTTTTTTTTTTACTGTGGCAACCTGTCTTTTGAAGAAGCTGCCCCTGAACTCTGGCTTTTCATTATCAGATTGGTTTGGACATTCATCTCTGTTTCACTGATCACACTGGGTAGTAAAAGAAATGTTGATCTAGTGACAGAGAGAAATGACCTGTTCTATTCCTTGGCTGTGAGAGACCCTTCTGAATGTGGTTCCTCTGTAAAACCTGACTCTTTCCCTGCCTATGAGAGAATACCATGCTCCACTGTCCTTGATTAACCATTTTCTCATTTCCTAGAGGTACAGTCAGGGAGTTAGGTGACCCTCTGAGTTAATCATCATTGTGGTCACACATAGAACATAAAAATGGTGATGTAATATATCATATAAAATATAACATAATATTTATAATATGTAAATAATACTTAAAAGTACACAGTGACAGTATTAGTAATGATAGTCATATTAAAGCAGAGACATTTTAATATACACAGAATGAGTATAAACAATAATCATAAATCTCCACTGATTCCGATAAAATGAATATGGTAACCCCATTAAGAAAACCAGTGCTACCTTCTACTTACAAAATAGTTATTTTATGTAAATTATTCTCTGATATTTAAAAATACTTTGCTCTTTTAAATAGGTCACCACTTGCTTTGCAGTTCTATGTTTCTTGTTTAAAATGCCAGCATTTTTTTCATAAGAAATAAAGATACATTTCAACTTAATTTTCAAATATTTTTATTAAATCCGTGAAGATTTTCTGTACTTGATAATCATCACAGGTTTAAAAAAATGCATTTAAAATCATCTTACTCTTAAGAAGATGAAATTGGATTGTATTTATCTGTACCTTCTGAGTGGGTGGTAGTGGTTCAGCTAAGCGCCATGACTGTGCACGATTATGGCAGGGCTCAGTGACTCATTCTCACAAGCTTCCACACCCTGTGGTTGAACTTCATTGAGGGGCAGCTTATGCCCCATGAGACCCTGTGCCAGAGTCCTAGGATTTCATTATTGAAAAGACTTACAAATCTTGAACTAAATCTACGTGAAACCAGATGCCGCCTATTGGAACAGTAACTGGTTGTCGCGTGTTTTCTCTGTAGGGCTTCCTGCTGACTTTGTAGGTCATCACCTTCGGGGGCTTGCCTGACCAAACTTATTATTTGTATAGAATAATGCCAAGTCTTAGAAGCTAAGGATATTCAGAAGCAACTAACTGGTACCAGATTCTTGACTGACAGTACATAATGGGTCATTATGCAAACTGCAACCCAACCTAGGGTGCGAAAAAGTAAATTTGAGCTTTTGAAATGAAAATTAGCTATGCAGGTTTGCTAGAGAGAAAACATAAGACTTAAAGGCCTTTCAAAGATGAATCCAACTATTTGCTGAATGTGCTGATCTCTGCTGTGTTCCTTTGGCATTTGTCTCATCTGTTTCTTCTGACAAACCAGGCAGTAAAAGCATAATATTGATCTCAATATTTTATACCCTTAGGAGAGGACACTTCCATTCTTTTCTTGTTTTTGCAAGCCTGCAATTGCAAGGCTTTGACGTTTGAGTAAAAGTAAATGCCGTAGCAGAAATGATATGTTAATGATTTCTAAGATCTAAATATTTAATATTCTGTCTATATTTTCTACACTTGAATGAGATTGTAGATGAATGTTATGTCACTTTTTAAAAATGTCATTTAATGGCATAAAATTCTTTTCTTCTTTTAGGCCACTAGTTAATTTCTCATGTATTTAACAGAGCCTCATTCTAAGAGTAAGACTTTTCAGTGACTATCTTTTGTTGCTAAAAGAGGCAGAATTGCATATTAATTAAGAATGTAAACTCCAGAGTTTTCCACTTGGGTTTGGAATTTGCCTTTCCCACATAGTAATGATGTAGTCTCAGCAATAAAATTAGGAAAATGATAGTATTCACCTCTCAGATTAATTCATTCTACAAATACTTGTTGTATATCATCTGTGTTCAAGGAAATTTGCTGACCACCCAGAAAACAAGTTAGCAGCACCACAGGGTTATTGCCTTTCTGGAATTTATAGTCTTGTATAGAAATGTTATGTCCTGATAATCGGTCCACTTGGTTTTATTTTAAATTTAGTAGTGAGTTTAGATTTGCTTAGTTGTTTTGACTGGTCATCAATAACAGATTAAAGTGCTTAGAGTGAATGGATATGAACACACTGATTTATTATGCAGTAGGTTGCATGGAATAATGTGTAAAAACTTGTATTTCCAGCTATAAAATAAATAAGTCACAGGGACTTGATGTGCACATAAACAGTATAGTCAATGGTATTGTAGCATCATATGGTGACAGATGGTAAATGGATTTATTGTGGTGATTATTTAATAATGTATAAAAATTTAAAATCACTGTGCTGTACACCTGAAACTAGTATAACATTCCATGTTAAGTAAAAGTTAACTTAAAGAAAAGATTACTTACACCTACATCTAAAGGTCTAGTAGGATGTCAACTAAAGAATAAATATGGGTGTATAAACTAAAACAAAACAAAATCCCGATACACTCTGAGCCTTATTACATGTTTTGGTTTGAGTGATCCTAGTTTGCAAACTATCCTTTTGGTGTGTTCACAATAAACTTTTACTAATTGCTAAACCAAAACCAAAAAAAAAAAAACCCAAAAAATAATAAAGGGAAAAACAAATAGAAAATGAGACTAAAGTTAGAAAGTGAGCATATTGTGTGAACTGAAGTGAAAGTCACTCAGTCATGTGTGACTCTTTGCGACCCCATGGACTGCACAGTCCATGGACTTCTCCAGGCCAGAATACTGGAGCCGGTAGCCGTTCCCTTCTCCTGGAGATCTTCTCAGCCCAGGGATGGAATCAGGGCCTCCCGCATTGCAGGCGGATTCTTCGCTAGCTGAGCCACCAGGGAAGCACCAGGAAGCAAGTAAAATGTAAGTAGGGACTTGTATGAATATTATGAATGAATTTTTGATTTAATATACAGAGAAATTATAATGAAAGAATTCAAAAGATATGAGGTCTGTATTGTCATGGCAAAAATGAAAACAAATATTCTTTTGACCTTGACAGACTGAAATTAAAAGAGAATTGCAGTAGCCAAGATCACAGAATGTCTAAAGTATATCTTTTTATTTTAAACAGTACATTTGGAAATAAAAATTGAAATATATGTATAAAGAAGAAAAAGATGATAAAAAGTAAGATTTTCATGAACTCAGCTGTTTGATAAGTTGGAAAAATTAAAGAATATTAATGATTTTTAAAAAAAATTCATATAACTCTTTGAGTTACATTAAATTTCACATTCAAAAATTTCTCTCTCTTCTACTACTTTCCCAAGTCTGGTCTGCACCAAATAACTTAAATGATATAAAGATGGTCCTTGAAACATTCAGACATTGTATTATATTAGTGAAAGTGAAAGTGTTAGTCACTTAGTTGTGTCTGACTCTTTGCAACCTGGTAGACTGTAACCCACTAGGCTCCTCTGTCCATGGAATTCTTCAGGTAAGAATACTGGAGTGAGTAGTCATCCCCTTCTCCAGGGGATCTTCCTGATCTAGGGATTGAACCCAGATCTCCTGCATTGCAGGCAGATTCTTTACTATCTGAGCCAACAGGAAGTCCATTATATTATTAAGTATATGCAAAATTTAAAATATAAGTATATAAATCATAATTTAAAAATCAAATTGTAGTCCTTTAAGCAACTTATTATTGAAAATAATTCCAATATATATTAAAGTAACTTTAAGATAATCAAGGAAATTACTATTTAAACATACAGCAACATGAATTGTATTAGAAATTTAAAATAATTTTAAGTGAATCAATTTATGTTTTATATACTCAATATTTAGAGGAGTAAACCACTAAGCTCTTTTGAACAATAATTGGAGAATTATGACTATAATAAATTGCAAATGCTAAATTTGAAAAGATTTTCCTTTCTAGAAGCACTCTGCTTCTCCTGCTTCTTTGGAGGTATTTTTCTGGGGAAAGCGTCCTGGCAGTTCTAAACCCTCTGGGAACTTTAGACTTTCTCCTTCTCCCCTCCCTGCTCTCCTTCCCACTCCTCCCCAACCTTTGTATCCCCCTTCCCCTCCTCTCTTACACAAACAGGCATCCCTGGCTAATTACACTGTCTCTCAAGAAGGAAAAGGCTGCAGCCTCCCAGGTATCAATTACAAACCCTGGTTAAGACTGTGGCCTCTGCTGAACTCCATTAATTCTCAAGACTGCTTAAACATCACCAATCAAAAAAATAATAATAAAATTGTGACATTGAACAGTAAACTGTTCTTAGCTGGGAAAACTTGGGGATGATAATATGGTCATTGGAAAGTAGCTGCCATTGGATTACACATGCTACAACACGAAATTGTGACAGGGTCTGAATCACTACTTGTTGATACTGTGAAAGCCTAGGGAATACATAGTTAGGTGTTGTTTGGAGCATTTAAATATATATTGGTGTGTGATGACAGAGACTTGCAAGAAACTTTTACTATGAAAGGAACGAAAACATTGGTGTATGCTATCTTCTAAAACAAAACCTGAGGATGGATGGATGTTGTTGTTTAGTCTCTAAGTTGTGTACGACTCTTTCACAACCTGTGGACTGTAGCCTGTCAGGCTCCTCTGTCCATGGGATTTCCCAAGCAAGAATACTGGAGTGGGTTCCATTTCCTTCTCCAGGGGATCTTCTGGACCCAGAGATTGAACCTGCATCTCCTGCTTGACAGGTGGATTCTTTACTGCTGAGCCACCAGTGAAGCCCAAAAAATAATATATGAAAGATTGTAAGATGAACTACGTCCTGCTGGGTGAGAAGAATGGTTTTGAAACACCTTAGGAACCTCTACAAAGCATTCTGTACTAGCAGAGATTAAGATTATGTAGAGCCTCCAGTGAAGATTAAGCCCGGCATGCTGCAGTTCATGGGGTCACAAAGAATCGGACACGACTTAGTGACTGAACAACAGCAACAACCAGTGAAGATTAATTTCAAAATGTTCTGGGATGGATTTTCCAAGTGATTGCATGCTGGTAAATGCACAAGTGAAAACTGGCTGTTTCAGCATCATTTCAGCTACCTTTGATTAAATTACAAACAAAAATTGTGTACAAATTAGACATAAGTACACATTTGGCAACCATACATTCTGTCTCCAAACCCTGATGAATAAACGAGAATACTTAAAGTAAGTGGGGAAGAGTTAGAAGAGTTTTTTCTACACTAGAAACAAATGAAGACATTGACCAAAAAAATTCATGCATAATAAAAATGCATACAGCACTTTATAGATGGTGTTAATTTTTCAATTTCAGTGATACTCAGGGCTTCAAATAGCATCATAAAATTCAGCAAGCCATTCATTTCAGAGAGACTCAGTGGATAAGTAATCTTGAATGAGCTGGGACATGATAAAATACAAGGAAGTTTTTACTTTTGGCCCAGTATTTTAAAGTATTAACTATGGAATGAGGAAAGTTTCATAAAGGATATTGGAACTATATTGTGCTTGGCAGTGAGTTGGAATAAATGTTCCAAAAATGCACCAATTTTTAGCCCTTCACTCAGCGCTCAAGGAACTTCACAATGAGATCCCAGTCTACTTCATCAATGCTGTTTAGCTGCATGTCCCTATAGCCTGAATGTGTCCTATACTGTAGCAAAGAGGATTGTTTACTGCCTGTTGTACATACCCCATAATCTTCACCTCCATGTAGTTGCTTATTGCCTTTTTCAGCATGCCAAAACCGCTATTTAAGATGTAGCTCAAATTCTCCTCTACCAGGAGTCCCTGATGGATCTCTCCAGTTACCTTTAGTGACTTAGCACTTTCCACCTATTTTACAGCTATTTTTGAGCACACCTTACCTACCCACACTAGACTTCTTGAAGGTAAAGTCTTTCTCTGATTCACCTTTCCCGGCTCTGTAGGAACTATAACAGTAATTGCATACAGAAGACTCCTCATAAATATGTATTCAACGAATGCTTGAATTAGAATTAAAAGATCTGTTTCAAAAAGGATTTGGGGGAAAATGCAAGTCTCATATGTTTATATGTTTTATGTGAGAACTGACACCTCATCTGAAAACTTGACTGGGAAATGCTGTTAGGACTGAGACACTCAAGTCCTTACTGTCTGTTGGCTAGAGACTCCTGCAGTTTCTTGCCATGTGGGTTCCTCCAGCATGAAAGCCTGTTTCATGGAAGCATATAAGCTGAGAAGGCAAAAGTGAGAATCTGCTAGTAAGACACAATCTCGTGTAACCTAATTACAAAAGTGACACCCACTCACTTTTGCTGTATTCTATTGGCTAGAAGTCAGTCACCGGTCCGATTGACATTTAAGTGGAGAGGACTGCACAATGGCCTAAATACTGGAAGATAGGGGGTGCCAGGGGTCATCTTGGAAGATGCCTACCACGTTAACTGAAAGATTGTTTTGTATACTAGGCACTTTAAGAGTTCTTTGTCCTTCCTTATACTGTAGGTTGCCTTATATCAGACTTCTGAGTTTATAAAGCTTGTCAATATTTGAGGCCCAAATCAAATACTACCTTCTAACTAAGGTCGTCTTTGTTTTTTCCTTCCATTGTCAACCCATTATACTTTGTATCCCTTTTCATGGCTTACATTTTATTCTGAATTCACCAGGATAAATATAGTCAGTTCACCTTTGCCTGCCATAATTATTTTCCTATAGACGAGGGAAAGAATGCAAGATTTTAGGATCAGGAGAATTATTTTTTAGAGGCTGTCTCTTATAGGCAAATAGTACTATAGCTTGAGCTAAAAGATAATAGCTATGGGAAATAAGTTTCAGAGGATCCATTAGAGTTGAATGAATATTACATGTATCTTACAAAATTCAGGATTAAAAGTAATTACCCAGAAGACACATCTAGTACAGTCCTGGCATACAGAGGGAGTTCAGTCAATGGTTTGTGCTTTCCTTTTTAATTTTCTCTTCCCCCCCTTCCTGATATTCCCCCTCCTAGTATGTACTCTGCTTGAAAATGATACTTGAATTATAATATCAGGATTTGTTAAATCATTGATTGAATCTTTCAAGAAGTTTTCAAACAATTATTGAGCATCTCTAGTGCCTGGCAATATTCTAGACATTAGGGATACACAAGTGAGTAAATGGAAAAGAATATCATTTCTAGAAATGGAGCTTGCGTTTTAGTAAAGAGACAGACATTAACCAATTGCGACAGATGATGACACATACTATGAAGAAAAACTGAGGAAGGAGATAGAATGACAAGGTGGGTACCATCTTATACAAGATGATAGAGTGACATTTACGTATAAACCTGGAAGAAGTGAGGGACTAAACCATGTGCATGTTTGGTGGAAGAGAGTTCCAGGAGGAGGGAAGGACAATTACAAAAGCCTTGTAGTAGGAGCATGATTGCTGTGGGAGGAACAGGAAGGAAGCCAGCAGAGTTAGAATAGGAGAAACCAGAGGGAAACAGAAAGAGATAAATTTAGATAGGTAGCTGGGGTGTGAAGAGGTAGTATAGCAGATCACGTGTAATCCTGTACCTTATAGTCAAGACTGGGGCGTTTAGCCTCAGTAAGACAGGGTTCTCAGTGGAATATTATGGTCCAACATGGTCAAATATTAATATTTCTAAAGGACCTCTCTAGCTGTCATTTAATGAGTAGAATTTAGGAAGTAGGATGGAAGGAGACCAGTAAGCAAGTAGACTATTGCATCACTCCCAGTGAAAGAGGATGAAAATTTGAATGAAGTAGAACCAGCAGGATTTTCTGGTTGATTTGATATGGGCTGTAAGAGAACAAGAGTAGCAAAAGATGACCCTTAGATTTTTGGCCTAGAAGAATGATGTCACCATTGTCCAAGATGGAAAAGACTTTGGAAGGAACTGGTTCAAAGATGGGGGAGAATTCATAGTTTCATCTTGGACATGCTAAGTTTGAGGTTCTACTGAACATTTAAAGTGAGATTTCCAATGGGAGTTTAGCTTTATGGAATTTGGAAGAGAGGTTGCATTCTGAAGATGCAGATTTGGGAGTCATCAGCATGTGGATGGTATCTAAGAGGTCAAGCCAGGACTAGATGTGGACAGAGAGGAGAAGCAGTCCCGGGGCTAAGTACGGGAGTCTCCCAGTGCCAAGAAAGCCTCCTTCATCTGGAACAGTGTGTCCTTTGGCAGAGCTGCAAGCTTTCTGTTCTCCAAAGGACTAGGGCTCACTGCCTACTCGATCTGCTGATGGGAGGTACTTTCTCCAGGGAGAATGGAATAAAGCATGGTGAGAAAGACCTGGAGGCAAAACCCTCAGCAGTAACCAGAGGAACCAGTAATGGCGAATTACTCTGAGTGGCTTAAGATTCATATAAAGATCAGCTTCAGAGGCTGAAGTGGAAACAAATACGCATCAGTTTCTTACAGATAAAGGGCCATCTTCCAGGCTGAACTCCTACATCTACATTTTATTCTGGCAGTATTCCAGAGAACTGAAAGTTGTAGACAATAAAAAGGTTAAAAATTAGTAATGAAAAGAATAAAAATAAGATTGGGGAGTTCAATAAAGATTAAATGATATTGGAAACCAGGTTAAATAATTGGCCTGTTGTCTACAACCCCCCCCCCCCCAAAGAGCATACAATAAGATAAAAGAAAGGGGAAGGCAGGAGGCAAACTATGAGCTAAGAACAATTGAAAGAAAATTTAAAACTAAAGGTCAGAGAGAATAAAAGAACATCCCAAACAAGCTAAAGTGATTTTTAAAAAAGTAAACAATTGATTTCAAAGTCCAAAAGGTTAGCTAAATTCAGACAACCAGTCAAATTCAGTAAGCAGTGGCATATGTTCCAAAGATCAGCCTGAGATTTCTTTAAGCTACAGCTGAAAAACCTGCAACACATTTCTCCTTCTATGGCCTGACCTTGGCAGGCAGCTGCCCTTTGGGCAGGAGGGGCCCTGACTTTTTCCCCTCATACCTCTTCTGTCTAATTTCTGCAACTTTTCTCTTTGATTCTGTAACCCCTCGTCTCCCTGCTCTTCCACAGGAATGTGTCTCTGGTAGCATCTCTGTCCCCTGGGACCCTACCCTCTTGCTGTAACTGATGGAGTAGAGGTGAGCACCTGACCCAAGTTGGCTCATTCAGAGTCTCTTTCCTAGAAATCTGGATTTGTGACTGAGACCCACTCAGAGTTCAGAGTTGGTTTCTTTAATAATAATAATAATAGTTCAGTTCAGTTGAGTTGCTCAGTCGTGTCCGACTCTTTGCAACCCCATGAATAGCAGCACACCAGGCCTCCCTGTCCATCACCAACTCCCGGAGTTTACCCAAACTCATGTGTATCGAGTCAGTGATGCCATCCCACCATCTCATCCTCTGTCGTCCCCTTCTCCTCCTGCCCTCAATCTTGCCCAGCATCAGGGTCTTTTCAAATAAGTCAACTCTTTGCATCAGGTGGCCAAAGTATTGGAGTTTCAGCTTCAACATCAGTCCTTCCAATGAACACCCAGGACTGATCCCCCAATAATAGCTAATATTTATTGAAGATTCACATGCAAGGTATTGATCCTTAAATATGTTTTCTTGGTTAAATTTCTCAACTTTATGAGGTAAGTGTTTTTTGTGAAGAAATTGAGGTCAGAGAGGTGAAGTGACTTGTCCAGTGTCACACAGCCTAAATGGCAGAACTAGGATTTAGGCTCATTTCTGTCTGATCCTGGAGCCCATGGTCTTAGCTTTATGCAGTATGCTGCTGCTGCTGCTGCTGCTAAGTTGCTTCAGTCATGTCCGACTCAGCCCACCAGGCTCCCCCGTCTCTGGGATTCTCCAGGCAAGAATACTGGAGTGGGCTGCCATTTCCTTCTCCAATGCATGAAAGTGAAGTTGCTCAGTCGTGTCCAACTCCCAGCGACCCCATGGACTGCATCCCACCAGGCTCCTCTGTCCATGGGATTTTCCAGGCAAGAGTAATGGAGTGGGTCGCCAGTGCCTTCTCCTTATGCAGTATGGTCTCTGTTAAATAGCAAAGAGAGAAACGTGGGAACTGTGGGATGGCTGCCTTTTGCCCACAAGAGCAGAGAGCAGACAATGAACTGACGCCAAAGTGCATGAAGGCGCCAACATGCGGAGGGCAGCCCTGAGCTTGTCTTCTGAGTCTAGGCTCTATTCTCTCACCACGTGTCACATGTCACCCCTGCTTCCCCATAATAGATGTTCCTTTTGGAGCATCAGGGGTTGAACTATCGGTTGGATTTCTGGGACTTGCAGCTCAGAGCTCTAACTAGCGCCCTTCCTTGATGTGGCCGAGGGAGGACCTCACAGTCCTAAGCTTCTCCCGCTTGTGGTGCTTCTCGGGCTTTTGAAGGAAAAGTGGCCTCTCCTGTCTGACTCTCAGTCCCCTTTCTCTGTCATTCTTTTCCCAAACTGTAGTCCCTTTGAGTAGGACAGTTAATAGACCTGTGTTTGTGTGTGTACGCATTGCTAAAATACTTCAGATACTTTACAAATGATGGATCTTAATAAAATGCTTATTTAGGTAAATTAATATGATAATGTTTATTTCCCTATATAAATGTGCTTTCTTCCTGAAGTATGTACTTGGGAATGATTAAAAGACTGTCTTACCAGAATCAAAAGGTCATCTATTACATGATTTTTATTTGTGTGAAATATCCAAAACAGGTAAAACTATTGAGACAGAAAACAAGCTGGTGGTTCCCAGGGACTGGGGGAAGGAGAGAATGGTGAATATACTACATTCCCTGAACTGTTCACTTTGCAATGGTTAATTTTATGTTGTGTGAACGTCAGCTCAATTGTTTAAAAAGTTAACAATAAAAAATCCTAAGTTCTAGAAGGAAAAAAAAAGTCTGTCTTCCATTCAGATGGGAGCTATTTGAGCCTGAAGTTGTCTGGTTGAGAAGGCTAGGTCCGTTCTGGACATGGAGGCAGGGTCCTCCTGACCCCAGTCTTGTTCCAGCGCTTTCTTCATCTGAAACAGAGGAGTCAGAACTCTTATCAGGAGAGCATGACACAGCAAGACTTATTTGTTCCATTTCCACAAGATAATCTATGTAAATTATAACCAAAAACTTGAAGAGAATGGGGCCGTTCTCTAGTCTTTATAAATGTATCTCACACGTTGTCTTGAGAAGTGCTGTGAGGTCTCCACTTTGTCATCCCTACTGCCTAATAGAGAAGCACTTCTCTTAGTTCACTGGGTGGGAAAGGAAAAGCCGATAATAATTAATAATTAACACTGTAAATAATCTGAGCTATGAAACGGGAGGTACGTAGATCTCAAGGAAGAATCAGATAGTGTTCTCAGTACTCAAAAAAGGTAATCTTTCTATTGGCCCTTCCAAGATAAAGGTGGTCTGAAATCTCTGCCTTCAACATGAACAACAATGAAGAAGAGCACCTTTATCATCAAAGGTAAGAAGCCAGTGCTGGTGACTGCTTAATGTCATCTTATATATAAAACAAAGAGATGTTACTGGAAAATCCTACTTCTGGATGCCTGTCTCTTAGGGTTCAATTTTGCACCCATTAAATCATAAAAGGAATCATTTATTACTTTTTGACCCTGGCAGGGAAAAAGAATTTTCTTTAGTTTGGGGATCAACATACTCCTAAAGTTATTCCTTTGTCAGTGTTCTTGGTAATTCCTTATTTACAGAGTTCAGTTGGTTTCTAATTCTTGGCCAAGTTCATGTTTATTAAAATAATCAAGATGAATCACAGACTTTCAGAACTAGACAGGTTGAAACTTCCTGCTTTTTAGGGAAGGATCCAGAAAATGAGATTCAGGGAGGTTGACAGGCTTTTGCTGGGGCAGAAGAAATACTAGCGAGAAACGCCTTCTACTGGATGCTACAGTGTCCCATAGATGATGGAGCCAAGCGCTTTGGGTCTCTTGGGATTGGACTCTTTTTTTCTCCTCTTTTAATGGGAAGGAAATGAAGATATTTGTGTGACCTAATGTCCTCCTTACTTAAAAAGAAGCACTGTCTTACATTACTACAACTCAACAATATAATTAGAGGATCAATGACCCATAGAACTTTCAAATCTTTTCAGCATTTTCCCTGCCTACCCCTTTCCCTGACACATCATCTCTTGAAGCCATTCTTTCTAAGAGGTTGTTTGGCCTCTGCTTCAACTTTTGAAGTGACAGGAAACACTGCTTCATGAAGCAAAAGATTCCATTTTTATGTGTGCTTGTACTTTTATGCTCTTCTCTCATCAGTCAAGAGTCGGGAGCACAATAACATATATGCATATATTTCATAGTCTCCTTTTTGCAACTGACATGCCACAGATATTTTTCATATTGACACAAAACCTCCATTATGGCAATTATAAATAGCTTCATATTCTGTATAACTTCCTTAACAAAAATGTGTATAACCTTGCCTTAATTTTTTACTTTTACACACATGAATACAATCTTACTTTGATTTGGACAGTTTGGTTATTAGACCATAAAGAGGTCAAGATTTAACTTGTATTCCTTGGCTCTAATTGTATCTTCTAGAACAGCATTGGAGAAATCTAATCTCACTTTCATGAGACAAGTCTTTTCAGTGTTTTTTAAAAAAACTATCATGTTCCTCTTAAAATTTGTCTTTTCCAATGTAAACATCCTCAGCAGTTTCCATCATTCCTCACAAGTTGTGGTTTCCAGGCCCTTCACAAGATTGTTTGCTCTCTTCTGGATAAGGTCCAGTTTGTCAATGTGCTTTGTAAAGCATGGTGCCAAAGTTAATTGCCATAATAACAATAACCATAATAATAACCACCATTTATTAAGTTTGCACAATGTTCCAGGAACTAGGCTAAAGGCTTAGCTCATTTAATCCTCACAAAACCCTCTAATGTATGTGTTATTATCCTTTTTTTTAAATGAGGAAACCAGTTTTATTAAGAATATGTTAACTAACATGTCCAAGGTCACATAGATAGGAAGTACCCAGCTAGTATTAAAATATGCTCTCTGTTCTGACCACTTTATAATGATCCAGAATTTTCTAGCCTTGTAACATTTAGGACCTAGATATTAAACTTTTGTGAGGCTATCTTAAGACTTCATTTTCTTGTTTCATGATTTCATGTTTATGGAAAGTATGGCAGAGATCAGTTCTGGGACAGGCTTAAAAATACTCATTCACTCATTTGACAAATACTTATTGAGAGCCTACTTCCCGTCAGACCCTATTTTAGAAGGTGACAATACAGAAATAAGCAAGGTGGACAAGGGTCCCTCTTTCATGGGGCTAACATTCTTCTGGGGGAGACAGACATTCTATAAGTAAACATGTAAGCATGGTAATTTCAAATGGTGATAAGTACTATGAAGAAAATAAGACAAAGTAATGTGCTAGAGAGTGACTGTATTGGGCTCTGGCGACGGGGGGAAAGATGATGAGATTTGACCAAAGGGTGCCTGTTGGTGAGGTCTGGCCTTAGATCTGAATGAAGAGAAGGAACCAGCCATGTGAAGAGCTGAGGATCTGGGGGAAAGAACATTCAAGTCTCAAGAAATGACAAGGGCAAAGGTCCCAGGATCAGGATAAGCTTAGTGAGTTCCAGAAGCATAAAAAACAGTACATGACCCATAGAAGAGTGGAGAGGGATAACTTCAGAGAAGGCAGGAGTAGATCACATAAGGTCCCACAGGCCGTGCAAAGGAGTTTGGATTTTTTCTAAGTATAATGGGAAACCCCTGTTGAGTTTTATGCAAAGCAGACTGATCTAATTCATCTTTTTTAAAAATGACATCACTACTGTATAGAGAATGGATTTCCAGGGGCAAAAATGAAAGCATGGAGATGAGTCAGGAGCAGGCTCTTACCCTGTCCTGGTAAGAAATCATTCTGGTTCAGATCAGGTGGTAGCCGATCCAGCTGTGACTCAGATCATTGGAGAGAAATGGATGAGTTCAGAAAAAATGGAGGAAGAGTGGACAAAAATATCTAGTAAATTGATTTTGATAAGAATTGATTTAACTCTTGGATCTAGGAAGAGGTTGGGAACGTTGCACACACCTGAGGTGTATTCATAGACCTCTGCATACTTTATACAGGCCACTGACATATTGTTTCTCACCAGAGTGCCATGATGTAGCTAGTATTCCCCAAAGCTATTTCTGACAAAGAAACTGAGATTTAGAGAGGCTAAATCACTTGCCTCAGATCATGTGGGTAGTAAATTGGGAAGCCAAGATGTGCACCCAGGTATCAAAAGCAGTGTGCTTTCTTCTCTGCAATAGCACAGCTCATGGAGCTCAAGGATCAAGGACAGCACAACTGAGGGATCAAAACTGCAGTTTGCCTGGAAGGCGGGAGGTAAAGAATGGGCTTCCCTGGTGCCTCAGACCTTAAAGAATCTGCCCGAAATATAAGAAATCCAGGTTTGATCCCTGGGTCAGGAAGATCTCCTGGAGAAGGGAAAGGCAACCCACTCCAATATTCCTGCTGGCAGAATCCCATGGACAAAGGAGCCTGGCAGGCTTCAGTCCATGGGGTCACAAAGAGTCAGACACAACTGAGCGACTAACACTTTCACTTTCAAAGAATCCCACAACAGCCAAGTCACATGTGAGGACATGTTCTGTTACCAAGGGGCTCCATATTTGCATGATCCCCTCTGCTTCCTTAGAGGGCTAGCTTCCATTTTTAGAATCTTGTGTCTAAGAGATGTGAGCACATTGGGTGGAGTAGTGGAGTCAGAAGTAAATGAAATGATTAAGCAGAGGGAGAAAATGACTTCTGAGAAATGATGAAAAGATTGCAGCTCTGTTCATCGATGACTAAAGAGAACATCAGACTGTAAATATTTCATTGGTTGAAACAGCAGGAAGACGGGAATGTTTTGTTTTGTTTTTTTCCCCCCAAAAGTAGAGAGGAAATGCATGAAGGGACAAGAGAGCTCCTGAATCTGCTCTTAACTTTATGACCATGGTGGCTT
Source organism: Giraffa tippelskirchi (assembly GCF_054371585.1). Lineage (NCBI taxonomy): Eukaryota > Metazoa > Chordata > Mammalia > Artiodactyla > Giraffidae > Giraffa > Giraffa tippelskirchi. The sequence goes on along the minus strand of NC_137278.1, from coordinate 107,837,987 downwards.
ATCATGACTATGTCTACATATTCTCATCTCAAAAGAATGAGCTGAGATTGAGGTTGTCTCTCTAAAAAGGCATCAAAATCCACAGAAAACGTGTCTTCTTCTTTGTGTTCATGTGTTGATAACAATTTACTAGCACTCTACTCTGGGGCCAAAATACGGGTGTCCATTTTGAATATTTTTATTCTATAATGAAACCTTTTTATTTTTAATGAGACAACTATTATCATGACAGTTCCTCCACAGTAATCATCTGTCTTCAATCAAAATTATTCATACACTGAAACATATCAGCTATCATGTGCCAGAGTCTTAAAGGGGTCTGAAGAGAAAGGCTAATGCTGGTACCATGGATCCCTATTGTCTGAGTCATGCTACATTCTAAAGAATGGGGAGGCTTAAGTTTCAAACACAGGCTAGTTATTTCCTTGCATTTGCCACAATATACGTTTGTCTGCACATTTGTTAGTGAAATGAGAGACCTGCTTGATAACAGTGACAACTGTCCGATACATTGTGTGCATTATCTCCCTATTTACAGTATGAAAATTACATCTACCAGGCTGCAGAGCTAGAGAGCCTCAGTTTATCAGCTACTTCTGGGCTGCTTGCAAAAGCTAAAGCCACTGAGGGAAAGGCTTCTTGAAAAACACACCTGATTTTTTTTTTCAGATATATTTAAAATATCATGTTATTTTTTTGAGGTTTTTGGCCCTCTGCACTTGCTGCTAAAGCATAGTTCAGAGGCAGTCCTGCAGCCCAAAGGTTGAAGAGAAATCCAAGTGGATGTGCCATCTTAATGGGCTTTGAATGAGCTCTCATGTGATACTTTCTTTCAGAGTTGCTTATACAAGTTACACCTGCAAAAATGGGACTGAGTCCAGTAAGGAAGGACATAACATTTTCCTGAATATGCAGAAAATGAGTGGGGTGTAATCTGTATTCCTGTATGCGCCAGGGAGCCTCGTGGGTAAATGATCATTTGTTTCCTATATGCCATCGTTGAGTTGAAAATGAGTCACAGACTCATGAAAAGAATGGTCCTGTCTTCTTTTGTCTAGCTCTGTATGCTTTTTGTGGTTACTGAATTTGTCTTAATGGGAATCTTGACTGTTTCTCTTTTGAGGCAAGTTATTATAATTTATTTTCAATCTGGAACAGGATTCATTTAAATATATTCCCTTGATTCATAATTTGATTCACAGCCAGTATATAGAACTACAGAAATTTTCTATGGGGGAAAAGATCTTTTAGGTTCATGTAATCCCAAGTATTTCAACCAGTTTACCTTGAGAATAATAATAAGTATGAGGTATTAACTGTCTACTCTGTACCAGCCACTGTGCTATGTCTTTTATAAATTATTTCTAATCCATGCCACATGCCCAAATACAAGTAGCAAGAGCCCCTTCTTATGGCAAAGGAAAACAAAGGCCAGAGAGATGAAGTCACTTGCCAAAAGTCACAGAGCTGGTCATTGAGTGAATTTGGATGTGTACCCATTTCTGTCCAACTTCAGGGTCTACAGTCCAAAAGCAAAAGTGTTAGTCACTCAGCTGTGTCCAACTCTATGCAACACCATGGACTGTAGCTGCCAGGTTCTTCTCTCCATGGGACTCTCCGGGCAAGAATACTGTAGTGAGTAGCCATTCCCTTCTCCAGAGGATCTTCCAGACCCAGGGATTGAATCCAGGTCTCCTGCACTGCAGGCAGATTCTTTACCATCTGATCCACCTGGGAAGCCCTATAGTTTATGGAGTCGCAAAGAGTTGGACACAACTGGGCAACTAGGCACACAAACTCACAGTCTAGACTACTTCCATAAGACACTCTGCCACTTTGAAAAGTTTGAAAGTGAAAGTGGCTCAGTCGACTCCATGGACTATACAGTCCATGAAATTCTCCAGGCCAGAATACTGGGGTGGGTAGCCTTTCCCTTCTCCAGGGAATCTTTCCAACCCAGGGATCAAACCCAGGTCTCTCGCATTGCAGGCGGATTCTTTACCTGCTGAGCCACCAGGGAAACCCAAGAATAGTGGGGTGGGTAGCCTATCCCTTCTCCAGCGGATCTTCCTGACTCAGGAATCGAACTTGGGTCTCCTGAATTGCAGGTGGATTCTTTACCAACTGAGCTATCAAGGAAGCCTTGAAAAGGTTATCTGATGACAAAGTGAAGTGAAGGTCACTCAGTCATGTCTGACTCTTTGAGATCACATGGACTATACAGTCCATTGGAAATCTCCATGCCGGAATACTGGAGTGGGTAGCCATTCCGTTCTCCAGGGGATCTTACAGACCCCGGGATCGAACCCAGGTCTCCTGGATTGCAGGTGGATTCTTTACCAGCTGAGCCACCAGGGAAGCCCAAACTTCTGATGACAAGTTCGCCCCAAATTCTTATTAGAAAAAGACAGGTCATAAAGTAACAAGGTTAACAATAATAATCCCCCATTTTTATATTTTGTAGACTAGAAACACTTCCAGTCTTTCCCATATGTGCAAAGAGGCTCCTTGGGTACTGGAGTAGCCTCCATGATTGAGGGGCTCTGGGTCTAGTCTTGGTTCATCCAACTCTGCCTGGCTTGGACCTTGAAACTCCCAGACCCCAGATATCTGAGAGTCTTCTGGGGTGCACATAAGGATGAATTCTTGCCCTGTTCCAGGTTCTTGGCAAGAGGGAAGAATAGCATGTGGCTCAGATTCTGAAGTAGGCTCGCAGAAGGATTTTCAAACTCCTGGAAGAAGGGGAAAGGACACCAGAGCAGTAAATTTAATAAGAAACAAAAGAAACTTATCAAAAGGAAAACATCTGAAAAGTGTCAGCAGAGGCTGTGGTGCCTAAATTACTGCTAGACTGTCTGCAATCATAAACCGCTATTTCAGGAAAACCTGCTGAATGGCTGGAATTTTAGAGTTGCACAGTTTCTAGTATTAAGGGCAGTTCAGAAACTTTTCCCTATTTCCTCTTGAAAGCTGGAGGAGGGCATGCTTTTGAGGAGTTTACCATCTAAGTTCTGGATTCTTTGTTATATACTCATTTTGCTTTTCCCTGTATTCCATTAGCTGTATTTCTATGTACTCACGATAGTGGAGCCATTGAGAGTATGGGGCAAATTTCCATTTGCTGAATTGTGGAAGAGTAACATCTCCAGTCTGAGGGGGTTACAGAGCTCCGATTTTGATTGGTTTCTAATGTACATTGATTTGGATTCTAGACATTTTTCTTAACTGATTACAGAATATCTAACCTCCCCACCTCCCCCGATCCCATTTGGCAGTCAAGGCAAATTTTCCAGAGAAGTTTGCTCATGGTTATGTAGTCATCTATGCCTGATGCATGGATTACCTAGCAATTTGGCTTTCTCACGTCTATCTCCCCTGTATTTCTTCAGGTGCACATGGGAGAGAACTTTCCATTACCCGTTTTCTATTTTTACAACTTGGCATTCATTTCCTCTAGCTACTCTATCTGATTAAGAGCAGAGGCCAGGTTGGCACAGCAAGCTGACGCAACGCACAGAGCCTCTGCTCATCAGGAAATGAGTGAATTCCTTTCCATAACTGTCAGACAGGGAAAGGGCAGGGTCACACTCAGCAGGTCCTAGCTGGTTGCTCCCCAGCCGGCCACCCCTTCCTTGCAGATGAAAAGGTCTGTTCTCTCTCTTTCTTATCTGCCACATCTACGTTTCCTTCAGAGGCACTTCTGCTACTCCAGCCCTCTCTGGTTTACTTCTCTGGTTTCTCTGACATGTTTTGCTAGGTTCCCCTCTCAATGAAACCGACATTGATCACATTGAAGGTTGTCTCAGTTATAATGCATTCAATCGTTGATATCAGAAAACCCAATTCAAACTGAATTAAGCCAAAAAGAATTACTGGCTCATAGAACTGGAAGTGCATCCAGAAGTATGTGGGTATCAGGATTGGCTTGATCCAGGGACACAGCTGTATCACCAAGGACCTGGTGTCATTTATTTTCTCTTACATGCAATATTATCAGCTTCATATTAAGGCTGCTGAGCTGTGGTGGTCCCAGTATGGGTGCTGATAACTCCTGAACTCCTGAACTAGGAGTATGTAACTAGGAGTTACATACTTTCCACTTCCCAAAGAGTAAATCTATTTACTACAATGCTCCAGCAAACCCTCCCTGCTGTCTTTCTGGCCTAATCATGTATCTGGGGCCAGGTGGTAGGAACAGTCTGATTTTCTTAGGTCCTAAAAATATGCTCTATCCTTAGAGTGAAAATTGGACTCAAAGCTCATGGGCTGCTCTCTATGACAAAAATATGAGTAAGAGGGATTGGATGCTGGAGAGGCGAGCGTTTCATCAGTCAAGTGCAACTATCTACCTCCCCTGCCTGGTAAGCTCAAAACTCTCCATTTCCAGGCTTAATTTCAGCTTTGTCTAGATATACAAGATTTGTCTTGATATCTTTGTACATGTTTGTATATATGTCTTTATATCTTTATATATCTGTTTGGATCTACTTAAAGTGATTGTTTTCTCTGATCACATACTGATGCCCATACTAGTATCTGCTTACTGATGACCCACTTGTCTTCTCTGCTTATCTTAATTTCTTAGACTTTTCTACAATAGGATTCTGATTACCTACTATCTGGATCTCCTGAAGGTCTTGAGGACAGAGTTTAAAATTCAGGATTGAGTCTCTGATTAAAGAGACAAGATTTTTTACAATCCACCCTTTTCTAGGAATGGCTAGAAGTTGAGAATGCATTCCAAGTGACAGTGGGCTGACAGAGATATGCTGGGGCCAGCTCCTACTCTCATCAAAATTAATTATTAAATTTGCAGGAATTTTGTAAACACATTGTTAAACATGGTCATTAAAAATTAAAATTACAATTTAACTATATTTACAATTAGATAATGTTTAAAGTTAAGTGTTAGCCGCTCAGTCGTGCCTGACTCTTTGCAATCCCATGAACTGTAGCCCACCAGGCTCCTCTGTCCATGGAATTCTCCAGGTGAGAATACTGGAGGGGGTTACCATTCCTTTCTCCAGGGAAGCTTCCTGACCCAGGGATCAAACCCAGGTCTCCTGCACTGCAGGCAGGTTCTTTACTGTCTGAGCCACCAGGGAAGCCAATAACACTCTAAACTTATTGTTTCCTCATTGTTTGACTCTGTTTTGCTGTTATATAGGCTCTTGAACCTATTTCCAACTATTGTGAATATAAATATTGTATATACTATACTATCCACATATGTACAATGTATATATGCTGAATCATACTGTACAGTAGAATAGTGTACTATTTGCAACTCTCCCCAACTCTGCATTCAGTGAAGTAATGTCGAAAACTTAAAATTGGCCAGTGTGAGAGTATTTATACTGTAGAAATTGGCAGACACTATAAATCAGGGATTTTTTTAGTTACTAAATATTTACCAGCACAATGGATCATTTTCCAAATGTAAAACAAGAATGATATCTTTATCTATGTTGCTAGCTTGATAAGAGGTTATAAGTCACACAAAGGATTGAGCTCAGGGTAAACCAGTTTAAGACTCTTGGCTATGACTGTTGCTTTCCCTGCCTTGTTAATAACATATATTTAATATCATATGACCTTTAAGGACTGACTCAGGGTGATCTTTAGGAGTATGGAATAGCAGTACATGGTGAGATTGATAAAGTTATAGGAGGAGATAAAGCTCTGTGCCGTGTGCGGTAGAGTGATGCTCCTACCTGACTCCTGTATGATAAGTGAGCCCATCATCCAGGCCACACCCTGGTCTTGGCCCCACAGTAACTTCCTCAGGGCTTTCTTCATCAGCCTCCACCTCTCTTCTCTACCTCCTTTCTTCCTACTTTCTGCACTTGCTAGAAATGGCCAATGTCTTGGTCTTCAAAGGTCACTGGTGTATCACGTTGGCTGGAACATTCGTCTCTTACCTTACCTTTCTGAAAGTCAACGCCTGCCTCTCTGTTACCAATGATGATGTTGCTTTACCCCATGCTGCCGTGGTTGATCTCTCTCCCTCTGACACTGTGCCTGCTGTTCATCTCTGAAACTTCCTTTTCTCTGCTTCATTTTCTTCTTGACTTTTCTGTCCCCTGTTGGCACCTCTTGGTTTGGGCACAAAATGAAAACAATTTCAGGACATTAATTGACTTTCTAATTCTGCTTGGTAATTCATTCATTTGAAAACTTCTTATTAAATCCCTACTGAATGCAGAGTGCGTGTATTTGTTACATACCCATATGGAAAAAGTACTTTGTGCAAAGTCCTAGGAAAAAATTACAACATAGAGATGTAGAAGATTTAGAAGAGACAGAAAAGAGGTCAAGTCTCACAAGGCGGTGGGAAGGAGAAGGCAGAAAGGTCAAGAATGCCTCCCCCTTTATGTGTGGTTTCAGAAATTTTCTGGTTGCTTGGCAATGTTGATGGACAGGTAGCTGGAATTTTAGCTCGTATAATGCCCTATGTGTTCCTAACTATTTCTTGAATGTCTTATCTCTGTAACTGCATTGTATTGTAATTTCATTATGGGCAGAGGTATTTTTATCCACCCAATCCTGTCTCACTCCTAATGAACACACATGTTCTTAACGGTTGTGTGTGGATAAAAATATGTGCGACTGTTGCAGAAAAGCATGAATAATTAATCTACATATTCTGATTTGATTTGAAGCTTGTATAGCCTCTGTTGAGGAAAAACCCATATGTTTAAAAAGTCATTGAAATTCAGAAGTAAAAAATATCTTAAGAGTTATTTGTTCTAATGATTCCCAAGTCTGAGCATATATCAGAATCAAGTGAGGGTGGATTAGGGCAGGGTAACTTTAGAAAGCGGTTTTCTGACCTTCACTATAGACAAACTGAATGAGAATCTGCTTGTTTTGTGACAGTTTCTGTTGAACTGCCAGGTTTGGGACCCACAAATGAATTTTGACATCTAGAGTCTGAAAACCCCTATTTCTTCTCCTTGAGAGTATAGTAGTAACATCTTTCCAAATGTGAAGATTATCACTGGATGTCCCCAAGCCTCCATCATTCAGGAGTCATCTTTTCTCTCCACGGCCAAGTTAAATGACTTGCAGTTTCTCCCCATCTCTGAGAGTACCTGAGGGCACACTTGTGCTTGCCTGAGCCTTTCCATGCTAGGGCCTTTTTCTCCAAGCTCTCCAGACTTCAGCTGTCCTTGACTTACAGTGGTGTCCTCTTTTCTCCCTGCTCTGCTCAAGAATGCTAACAAGAAACTATTGGGATCAATGCTTAATAAAGTATGCATTGAGAATCATTCTCTGGCAGGCACTGCACTGAGAATAGAATGTAATCTCCCCACAGTCAGAAATGATAAAACAAACATTCAAATATGATCCCTACTTTCATGAAGTATACAGTCAATTGGATGAGACATATCCAGGTGGTGCTAGTGGTAAAGAACCTGCCCATCAATGCAGGAGTTGCAAGAGGCGCAGGTTTGACCCCTATGTTGGGAAGATCCCCAGAACCCACTCCAATGTGCTTGCCTGAAAAATTCCATGAGCAGAGGAGCCTGGCGGGCTACAGTCCATGGTGTCGCAAAGAATCAGATGAGACTGATCACAGTCATAAAAATATTGGGTTAGCTAAAAAGTTCGGTTGAGTTTTTCCATAGAATTGTACGAAAACCCCAAATGAACTTTTTGGCCGCCCAATATATGTAAAATCTCTATCTAAAGCAGATAGAGAAGAGTATCCAGAAATATTATGAAGGAGAAGTATAGACAGCAGTAAGAATAACTAGGAAGACTTGATCTATTTGGATACTTAAAAGATGGCTTTCCTAAAGGAGTGATAATTAAGCTGAATATTATTTAAGATTATAGCGTGTGTCAAGGCCCTGTGGCAGGGATGATGGGTACTAAAAAGAGACTTGTAGATTGTACCTCAGAGAGAAAGTAGGAATGTGGCATATGATGACACTGTGGAGAAAGACACTGCAGAGGAGACCAAGGATCCAGGAGAGCCTCCAGAAACCCTGAGATAGGGCTGCTACATAGGAGCCAAGAGGATACAGAATTCAAAAAAGAACTGATCATATATATCAAGTGCCTATGAGTCAAATCAAGTGAGGTCTTACAAATACCTAATGGGTATAGGGTCATGTGGTCATGGACACCCTACACATGGTCTAGAGCTGTTTTGATGGTGTGGAAGGATAAAAGTTAGACTGAAGTAGGTTATGGGGTGTGTGGGTAGGAGAACTTCTAAGGAGAAAGAAAAGATAATATTTAGATGCTTAACTGTGAAGGAGAGGAGAAAGAGAAAGGAATAGTTGAAGGATTTTTTTTTTTTATTGTGACAAAATATAGATAACATAAAATTTACCCTTTTAACCATGTTTAAGTTCTGTAACATTAAGTGTATTCACATTGTGCCACTATAAGCCCGATCTACCTCTAAGAACTTTGTTATCTTCTCAGACTGGAACTCCATACCCATTAAACAATAACTCCTTATTCTCCCCTTCACCCAAGCCCTTGGCAGCCACCATCCTATTTTCTCTCTCTATGAATTCGACTGCTTGAAGTACCTCAATATTTGTCCTTTGGTGTCTGACTTACTACACTTGGCGTAATGTCTTCAAGTTTCATCCATGCTGTAGTAGGTGTCAGAATTTCCTTCCTTCTTAAGGCTAACTACTGTCTCATTGTATGCATACAGCACATTTTGTTTATTCATTTATCCTTAGTAGACATATGGGTTGCTTCCACATTTTGCGTGCTTAGTCGCTCAATCATGTCCAATCTTTGTGACTTCATGGACTGTAGCCAACTAGGCTCCTCTGTCCATGGGATTCTCCAAGCAGGAATACTGGAGTGCGTTGCCACGCCCTCCCTCAGGGGATCTTCCCAACCCAGGAATAGAACCCAGGTCTCCTGCATTGCTGGCAGATTCTTTACCATCTGAGCCACCAGGGAAGCCCTTCCACATTTTAGCTATTGGGAATAATGCTGTGATGAACATGGATGTGTGTACAAATATCTGTTTGAGTCCTGGATTTCAGTTCTTTTGCATATGTATTCAGAAGAGGAATTGCGATACAATGGTAATTCTATGTTTAGTTTTTCAGGCACCCACCGTGCTGTTTCCCACAGCAGCTGCACTGTTTTACATTCCCATCAGCAATGCGCAAGCATTCCAATTTTTCTACATCCTCACCATTTCTTGTTACTTTTGGTGTGAGATATCTCATTGTGGGTTGCTTTTTTTTTTTTTTTAAGAAACATTGCTTTTTAACATTTTATTTATTTTATTTATTCCCTTATTTTTGGCTGTGCTGAGTCCTCAGTGCTATGTGTGGGCTTTCTCTAGCTGTGGCGAGCAGCAGGGTGGATGTGGGGGTGCTATTTGCTGCTGTGTGGGGGCTTCTCATCGCAGTGCTTTCTTTTGTTGCAGAGCACAGGCTCCAGGGCATGCGGGCTCAGTAGCTGCAGTGCGGGCTCTACAGCGCTGGCTTAATACCTATGGCACACTGGCTTAGTTGCTCCATGACATGTGGGAACATTCCTGGACCGGGGATAGAACCCACGTCCTCTGATTGTCAGGATTCTTAACCACTGGCCCACCAGGGAAGTCCCCTCATTTGGTTTTGATTTCCATTTTCCTGGTGATTAGTACCCTTGAGCAACTCTCATGTACTTAGTGAACATTTGTATATCTTGTTTGGCAAAATACCTATTCAAATTCTTTGCCCATTTTTAAAACCAGGCTGTTTCTCCACTGTTGAGTTTTAGGGGTTCTTTATACATTTTGATTATGAATCTCTTATCATATATATCATTTGCAAATATCTTCTCCCATCCCGTAAGTTCCTTTCTCATCTGTTGCTTGCTTCCTTTGATATGAAAAGTATTTGATGTTCGATGCATGAGACAAATGCTCAGGGCTGGGGCAATGGGATGACCCAGAGGGATGGGATAGGGAGGGAGGTGGGAGGGGGGTTCAGGATGGGGAACACATGTAAACCCATGGCTGATTCATGTCAATGTATGGCAAAAACTACTACAATAAGGTAAAGTAATTAGCCCCCAACTAAAATAAAAATAAATAAATAAATAAAAAAGAAAAGTATTTGAGTCTGATGTAGTCCCACTTATTTATTTTTGCTTTTGTTGCCTTTGCTTTTGGTGTTATAGCCAAGAAATCATTACCAATCCAATGCCATTAAAGTTTTCCTCTGTGTTTTATTCTAAGAGTTTTATAGTTTCAGCTCTTACATTTAGGACTTTGATCATTTTGAATTAATTTTTACATGTCTAGTCCCAAAAAGTGGAAATCTCTTCAGTTCAGTTTACTATAATACAATTTATTGTTCTCATTATATCCACCTTATAGAGTTGCTATAGTGATAAGACAAATATCTAAAATGATATCCATCACATATCACTTCTGGTTTTTAATGACATACTAAAATTTTGCCACTTATCCTTTCATAGATTACCCTAAAACAACAATAAAAAAATGGTAACAAGAAACAGAAACTCCATTTTTAAATAAAACTAAGACACAGCTATCCTGAACCACACTATATAAAAGCATAAAGCAAATAGAAAAGCAAGGATGCAGTGTTTGATTCACTTTCATCATCTGTGTTCAGGTAAGTCATGACCTGACTGTTCTTTTTTAAGCTATGGATCTGTATTTTACTTACATCAGCAAAACTGAAGGGCCCATTCAATTGGTTTTTTCCAAAACAAGAGTGGGTCTGTCCAGATGTAAAGCTAAACTTTGATCTCATAAGGGCTAGAAAATCTCGTGCTTATCTCGGATTAGTCTCAAAATGCAAGGATCTCTTTTCCCCTAGATACACTGGATAATACCCACTGTAGAAAGCATAATCCACAGGTTAAAACTCATTCTTTGGTTTATCTCTTCCTATGGGAATGGAAGGATTCCTGTCACCAAATACAGCATCCATAGACCTTCAAATAGTACTTGTTTACCTTTTCAGTTTAAGTAAAACAGAATTCAAAGAAAGCATGTCTTTGAAAGCCCCCAAATTCTGCCTTACTTTTTCCTTACTGGTGCCAGTAGTCCTTGCATTGAGCCCAAGTATATAGTTTCTTGGGGCTTCCCACTGCCCACACCACAGTGGCAGAAGGGCCAAGTTGGCTTAGTCTATAGCAGCAGTCCCCAGCTGTTTGACACCAGGGACCAGTTTCATGCAAGACAATTTTTCCATGGATCAGTATGTGGTGGGAGGATGGTTTCAGGATGATTCAAGTGCATTACATTTATTGTTTACTTTATTTCTATTGTGACTACATCAGCTCCCCCTCAGATCAATAGGCATCAGATCCCAGAGGTTAGGGACCCCTGCTCTATAGGACATTTGAGAATTATCTTTACTAAAGGAGTTTAACTGGTCTTCGCCTGAGTGGTACAAGTCAGAGCAAGACCTACTTACTCCCACATGTTGATGCAGAAAGATAAATGACAAGTGGTTTCAGCCCTCACCCTCCCTCACCCTCCCTCACCCTCTCACCCAGGACTTTCCATAAGAAAGACAAACAGTTGACCAGACACTCAGAACAGGGAAAGCCAGAGTTGGCTCTTCTTTTCTCTGTTCCCATATTAACTGTAATAAAAGAAGTTGATGTTGAGGAATAGTTTTCCCTCACAGAATTCCCTCCTGTGCAATAAACATGTAGGTGAAATCCTTTCTGATCCGTACCAAGCCTCTCTGACTACCTCAGAGGGAGTTCCACATGGGAACATTGCAGAACATTTGATAACTAGCTGTGTGGTGGTTTGCAGATATGTGGTGCATATCCAGAAGAAAGAAAATTTAGCCTTTGCACCCTGGGGGTGGACTGGCCTAATTATTCTATACAGACCTTCCATCATGAGAAAACAATTTAGTCCTCTCTCAGCCCTGCTTAACTCTGCTGGTGGCTCAGCAGTAAAGAATCCACCTGCCAAGCAGGAGACACAGGTTCAATCCTGGGTTAGGAAGATCCCCTGGAGACGGAAATACAACCCACTCCAGTATTCTTCCTGGGAAATCCCATGGACAGAGGAGCCCGGTGGGTTACAGTCCATGGGGGCTGCAAAAGAGTTGGACACGACTTAGCAACTAAACAACAACAATATCCATCCTCCGACTTTATTTGGGACTTCTCAGGTGGCACTAATAGAAAAGAGCACGCCTGCCAGTGCAGGAGATGTGAGAGATGCAGGTTCAATCTCTGGATCGGGAAGATCCCCTGGAGGAGGAAATGGCAACACACTCCAGTATTCTTGCCTGGAGAATCCCATGGACAGAGGAGCCTGGCGGGCTACAGTCCATGGGGTCACAAAGAGAAGAGTTGGACATGACTGAAGCAACTTAGCACGCAGCATAGCCCAGCTCATGGTTAATGAAACAACAGAGTAAAAAGGATACTGCAACAAAGAGGCCAAACAAATTGCATTAGAGTGTAAACTTCAATTACCACTTGGACTAATTCAGGGATAAGGCTGATTAAGGAACATTTTTAAAGAAAAGTAACCTGACTTTCAAACATGAATAATTAACATCAATAGTTGTTGGAAGTAGGCAGAGGTAGTCCCAGGATATTGGGGGGAGCAGGAAAGACTGTTTGTATATCTGTATCTTGTTTGCAAAAACTCTTGCTGAAGTGCTTGCACTGCTTTGCATCTTTACAGATATGCTCCTCTCTCCAAAAGCAATGATATCATCATGGGCTCTCTTACTGGTACCTAGAAACAACCAGCTTCTTCATTACACTCATTCATTCATTCATCCATCTGACAAATATTTTTTGAGAACTTTCTATGCATCAGGCACCGTTCTTGGCCATGAGGACTCAGTGCTGAATAAAAAATGAAAAAATCCTGTCGCTCATGGAGCTTTGGAGGAACAGAGAACAAACAACTAAATAATTAAAATGTCGCTGGGCTAAGAAGATTCCCTGGAGAAGGGAAGGGCTACCCACTCCAGTGTTCTGGCCTGGAAAATTCCATGGACTGTATAGTCCATGGGGTCACAAAGAGTCAGACACGACTGAGCAACTTTCACATAGTCTGTTAGATGTGTTGAGTGACTGAGCGGGAGATGAGAAAGGAATTGAGTGAGAAGGGTAAGGAGAAGGTGTGTGCATACTCAACTCTGTCTGACTCTTTGCAGCTCCAAGAACTGTAGCCAGTCAGGCTCCTCCATCCATGGGAACCTCCAGGCAAGAATACCAGGGTGGGTTGCCATTTCCTCTTCCAGGAGTCTTCCTGACCCAGGGATTGAAACAGCATCTCCCACGTCTTCTGCATTAGCAGGCAAATTCTTTATCACTAAGCCACCTGGGAAGCCCAAAAGAGAGGGCAGAATTGGAGTTTTCAGTAAGGTGGCTGGAATAGGCCTCTTTGAGAAGGTGAGGTCTGAAGAAAGACCTGAAGATGATCTGGAAGCAAGTCTTGTATACTTCCAGATGATGATTTCAGGCAGAAGGAAAAGCCAGTGCAATGGTCCTGAGACAAATGCAGCTAGAAAACTGGAGTGGATGGAGTAAGGGAGAGACTAGGAGGAATGAGAGAGGAAATTGGTGTGTGGCGGGGGCAGGATGGGTATAAGAGTTCAGATAGAGTTGTATAGATGATTAGAAAGACTCTATTGGTCTCTTGGATCATCAGGAAGAAGTAGAACTTTTGAACCTTTGTAAATTGAAAGTTGTATTTGGTCAAAATCTCTGGCCATAGGGATGTTAAGCAAGCCTAATGACCCTTATGGCCAGAGAGGGATAGGTAACTCCTTAAATAATAACCACCTAAAAATCAGGTGGTAAGAATTGCCCTGAATGTTTAAATGTCTAGATCTCACTGTCAGATAAAATTACTAGTCAAAAGTTACCTAAGTTAACTGAAAAGGCAATGGTTTTCTGAGACTTAAGTATCATTTAACTTTGAATATTTCAGATTAGTTTAAAAAATTTTTAAAGAATCAGAACCGCAGTATTAATACTGTTTTGTAGAATTTTGTGCCTAATTTGAATTTTATGTGTTTGAGGAAATCTGGAATTTTAGATTGACAGTCTTACAATTTCAGTTTCAAATGTGTAATTGAATAATTGATTCTGGTGAATATTACTAAAGTTATATACATTATATTAAAAAAACTCAAATTTCATCATAAAGTTAGTTTGATATATATATGAATTAAGTATTCTGAAGGGTTTACCAATCAGACATTTTTAAATTAAAAGAAAAATTGCTGTTGTTCAGTTGCTAGGTCGTGTCCGATTTTTTGCGATACCATGAGCTGCAGCATACCAGGCCTCCCTGTGCTTTACTATCTCCCGGAGTTTGCTCAGACTCCTGTCCATTGAGTCAATGATGATATCTAACCATCTCTTCCTCTGCCACCCCTTCTCCTCTTGCCCTCAGTCTTTTCCAGCATCAAGGTCTTTTTCAATGAGTCAGCTGTTCACATCGGGTGGCCAAAGTATTGGAGCTTCAGCTTCAGCATCTGTCCTTCCACTGAATATTCAGGATTGATTTTTTCTTTAGAATTGACTAGTTTGATCTCCTTGCAGTCCAAGGGACTCTCAAGAGTCTTCTCCAGTACCACAATTTGAAAGCATCAATTCTTTGGTGCTCAGCCTCCTTTACGGTCTAGCACTCATATACGTACATGACTACTGGAAAAACCATAGCTTTGACTAGGTGAACCTTTGTTGGCAAAGTGATATCTCTGCTTTTTAATACACTGTCTAGGTTTGTCGTAGCTTTTTTTCCAAAGAGGAAGTGTCTTTTAATTTCATGGCTGCAGTCATCATCTTCAGTGATTTTGGAGTTGAAGGAACTAAAATCTGTCACTGTTTCCACTCTTTCCCCATCTATTTGCCATGAAGTGATTGGATCAGAAACCATGATCTTAGTTTTTTTGAATGTTGAGATTTGAGCCAGCTTTTTCACTCTCCTCTTTCATTTTCATCAAGAGGCTTTTTTGTTCTTCACTTTCTGCAAATAGAGTGGTATCCTGTGCATATGTGAGGCTGTTGATATTTCTCCTGGAAATCTTGATTCCAGCTTGTGATTCATCCAGCCTGGCATTTCACATTATGTACTCTGTATATAAGGTAAATAAACAGGGTAACAATATACAGCTTTGACATACTCCTTTCCCAACTTTGAACCAGTCCATTGTCTATGTCCAATTCTAACTATTGCTTCTTGATCTGCATACAGATTTCTCAGGAAACAGGTAAGGTGGTAAGGTATTCCCATCTCTTTAAGAATATTCTATAGTTTTTAGTGATCCACACAGTCAAAGGTTTTGGCGTAGTCAATAAAGCAGAAGTAGATGTTTTTTTGGAACTCTCTTGCTTTTTCAATGACCCAACAGATGTTGGCAATTTGATCTCTGGTTCCTCTGCCTTTTTAAAATCCAGCTTGAACATCTGGAAATTCACAGTTCATGTACTGTTAAAGCCTGGCTTGGAGAATTTTGAGCATTACTTTGCTAGTATGTGAGATGACTGCAATTGTGCAGTAGTTTGAACATTCTTTGGAGAAGGGAATGGCAGTACACTCCAGTATTCTTGCCTGGGGAATTCCATGGACAAAGGAGCCTGGCAGGCTCCATGGGGTCGCAAAGAGTCGGACATAATTGAGCGACTAACACTTTGAACATTCTTTGGCATTGCCTTTTTTTGGGATTGGAATGAAAACTGACCTTTTCCAGTCCTGTGACCACTGCTGAGTCTTCCAAATTTGCTGACATACTGAGTGCAGCACTTTCACAGCATCATCTTTTAGGATTTCAAATAGCTCAATTGGAATTCCATCACCTCCACTAGCTTTGTTCATAGTGATGCTTCCTAAAGCCCACTTGACTTTGCACTCCAGGATGTCTGGCTCTAGGTGAGTGATCACAGAGTCATGGTTATTTGGGTCATGAGGATCTTTTTTGTATAGTCCTTCCGTGTATTCTTGCCACCTCTTCTTAATATAGTTAGTTCCTTACCATTTCTGTCCTTTATTGTGCCCATCTTTACATGAAATGTTCCCTTGGTATCTCCAATTATCTTGAAGAGATCTCTAGTCTTTCCCATTCTATTATTTAGAATATATTAAGAAGTGTATAAATAATGTTTACAATATTTGAAAGTGTTTAGGTTACCGAGGTTATAAGTGGGAACCAATCAGGATCATTCCAGTCTCCTTGACAAGTGGTTGTAAATATTTGCTTGGTTTATAAACAGAGTAATACACTGAATATAATAACTTAGGGAAGAATTAGTTTTCAGCATCTGTAACTTTAATAAAAGGATATTAAAGAAATGTCCTGAATAATCTTTTCTGTACTGAGAAGCACCCTTAATGGTACCAGAATATTCCTATTTATCAGCAGTTGTTTACCATGTGGTTTCTAGAACTCCATGTATTGCCGCTTTTTACTGCTCATTTTCCAACCCCCATCTTCATTTGCACCAAGTATTTTGATGAAATTACTACTTAAAAGGGAAAAAGACTTCTTGTGGGATTGTGACAAACTTCTGGGCTGTGCCTTGGAGGGGGTGTATAGCAGGATGCAGACTTTTTCCCTGTCATTTGATGGCTTTCCTTTGCTAGTAATTGTTCTGGAATACTGGAATGTAGCCCAGGCAGAATTAATTTACAAGATTATATGTTGCACACATCTCTTCTGGAACCATGACTTTTCCATTATGTACCTTATTTCCTAAAATTTATCATTTCATAGCAAGAAATGCAGCTTGTGTGACAAAGAACAGTGTGCTCGAGCTTCTACCAGGCTAATGAGATACCCACTAAAGGGTAATGTTTATTCACCTGGATTAATTGAATAACTATGTAGTACTGTGGTAGGGAGGGAGGGGTTCTTAAATAGTCTTGAGAATTACATTACAATCTACACCTTGAATTTCTGTCTTTGGTGCATTTAAATTAAAGCTACTATGTGTGATAAATCACTTATTCTGAATTACTCAGCCATTAAAGGAATGAATTTGAGTCAGTTCTAATGAGGAGGGTGAAATAGAGCCTGTTATACAGAGTTAAGTAAGTCATAAGAGAAAAATATATACTGTATGTTAACACATATATATGGAATCTTGAAAAACAGTACTGATAAACCTATTTGCAGGGCAACAATAGAGACTCAGACATAGAGAACAGACTTATGGACACAGCCAGGGCAGGAGAGGGTGGGATGAATTGAGAGAGCAGCACTGAAATATATACAGTACTGACTGTGAAATACATAACTAACGGGAAGTTGCTGTATGACACAGGGAGCCCAACCTGGTGCTCTATGACAGCCTAGAGGGATGGGAGAGAGAGGGAGGGAAGTTCAAGAGGGAGGGAGCGTGTGTATAACTATGGCTGATTCATGTTGATGTATGGTAGAAACCAGCACAACATTGTAAAGCAATTATCTTCCAATTTAAAATAAATAAATAAATAAAAATCACTTATTCTGTGTCCTTCCATAGCCATGATGAGGTAAAATTTCAGAGCTTTTAGGACCTGACTTTCAGAATGGGAACAAGGCTCCTAGAGGTTTTTGTTTGTTTATACATGTTTGTTTATTTCCAAATATATTAAGCGAGAGAATGGTGACAATCTAAAAAGATGAGCTTAAATACTGCTCGAAGATTTGTAAATTTAAGTCATATTCATCCTCTTATATTTTGCTGTAGCTCCTTCTGAGTTTTGATGTGATAGATTTTATGGCTTTTTGTCTTTTTGTTTTTCTTAATAAAAACACAGGGTTTTTTTGTTTTTTTGTTTTAACTAATATTTGTGGAGGAAGTGGCAGCAAATGGAAAAGGATACCTTAATGCATGCCAGTGAAATAGAACTCAAGGGAACTATGTGTACAGTAATTATCGAATACTGTCAAGAACTTAGGAGAGGTTTTTTTATTTAAGGAAAAAATGAAACAGTTTTTTTTTTAACATTGGGCTTTCACGGGTTTTGATCTAGGTTTTTTCAGGAGAGATTTTCTTGGGGAAGGGGTGTTTCTTCATCACAAAGTCCTCCTAACTCTGTCCCAGACCCTGGCCTCCTTTCCCAGCTCAGCAGTTGCTCTTTGTTTTACATTTACGTGGAAATTTGTGTCATTTTGTGCATTTAGGATTGAAATTTATGTATACTTCCTACTTCTCCATTGTATCAGAGGATCCCTGAAGTTAAGATCTGTTTAAACATATAACAGGATGAAAATTATCAACAAGGAGAGAAAATAATCAAGGGACCAAATGGCAGGGATGGGGAACTAAGAATGAGAGAGGGTTCTACTTGGGCAAAGTGTGAGATGTTCTCAGAAGGTCCAAGTTGCCTGAATATTGCAAAGGGCCAAGAGTAACGCAGATTCTCCCAAATCACATATTCCAGTAGTCAAGATCATTTGTGAGTAATGGAAGCAAAGATCAAAATTTTTATTGATTGAAATGCAATACAATCCCAAGACTTACCAACAGGGAATCCTATCTTTGTATGCCCCTGGAGAGATTCTTGTTCCTGTTGTGGGCATTCTCAATGCCTAGTGTAATGCTTGGTTTATAGTAGGTGCTCAGTTCATACTATCGATTGAATGTTGACTGAACAGCTTTTCTCTGCTTTGCATTCTCTGCTTTGCATGGGCTTGTTTTCATTCCTTGGAGCGGACATTTTCAGATGTTCCCTTCCTTTGTATTTTGTATATTCTGGCTTCATAATGAATATTAGGTGATAATCAACTGTTACTAACCAACTGAGAAATTTGTACCAATAATACTGAAATTGCTTAACAAGCAAATGTTTCAGGTGACATTTTTAAGAGGCATTTAATGTTTGCATCTGTGTTAGTAGTTCTGAGTTAGAAGTAATGCAAAAGCTTTATTATTAGAAAAAAATGATTGATAACTAGGAGCCCATGTGGTGAATTTCGGGATGTTTCAAATGTACTCATAATCTAACATTTGACTCCATGAGTCTCCTTCCTATGCATTAGCAAATATTTTAGTGCTGGGAGGCAGGGGAAAAATTAATGATTCAAGCAGGTTGATTACAGGTCCATATAGTCCATGGAGAATCTTTAGGATATCTGACAATGCAGGGGGGTGTGCAGTTTCTGAAAGCATTTCTGGAGGCTTCCTTTAGTTTGAGGCAAATAGGGTCATTTGTCCTCTTTAACCAGATGTGATGGTGTTAGCTACTCTATCTTAGCCACAATGGTTTAGGGGAAGAAGGGGTTAGTGATGAGGGCAGTGAAAGTAACACAGAAGGAAGTAATTATGGCAGGGGGTAAGGATTGTGGACAGGGTTGGATGGAGCTGGGGAAGAGATAGCATAAACATGACCCTCTAATCACATGAGCCTTCAGTTCTATAACTATAAGATAGCATCAACATGAATGGTCAACTCTTTATTTACCCGCTATTGGTCTTCTGAAATGATCTCAAACCCTCCACTTTGGGGATTGAGATTAGGCTGTTGAGATTATGGTAAAGCCAGATTGGTTGAAGAGGATTTGTGTCAAAGGCAAGTGATCTGGGAATTTTCTTTTGCTTTGTTAAGTTTGTCTCTTTTCCTTCTTTGGGCGTAGTTAGCTAAATACTGGCTTCATGTTTCTGTAATAATATGAATTGTTTACCTACTATCCTTGCTTTGACTTTTCTAATTTACAGTCTCTTTAATACTTAAAGCTAAGTCTTGCAAAAAGACTTCTGGCTTATTTTTTTCCTAGCAACTGCTGGCATAATGCATGTGGTAGTCCAACTTGAACTTGCAAATCATACCATAATAAAATTCTGTTGTAGGAGATGTTTGGTCTCACTAATATTCATTTTGTGTTCACGCTTAACTTTTCATAAACATTTATTTTGAAAAAAGTAATTTTTGGCTTAAAAGCTCAAGAAGTCCCTACTATAAATGACTAGAATTGCTTAAAAAATAATGTGCTACATCTATTCACTGGAGATGTTCAATAATCTGTTATCATTCTGTGATATTTTAATAATTCAATTGAATTCAGTTCAGTCACTCAGTCATGTCTGACTCTTTGTGACCCCATGGAGTGTAGCACGCCAGGCTTCCCTGTCCATCACCAACTCCCAGAGCTTGCTCAAACTCAAGTCCATCGAGTTGGTGATGCCATCCAACCAGCTCATCCTCTGTCGTCCCCTCCTCCTGCCTTCAATCTTTCCCTGCATCAGGCTCTTTTCAAATAAATCAGTTCTTCGTATCAGGTGGCCAAAATGTTGGAGCTTCAGCTTCAGCATCACTCCTTCCAATGAATATTCAGGACTGATTTCCTTTAGGATGGACTGGTTGGATCTCCTTGCAGTCCAAGGGACTCTCAAGAGTCTTCTCCAACACCACAGTTCAAAAGCATTAATTCTTCAGCACTCAGCTTTCTTCACAGTCCAACTCTCACATCCATACATTACCACTGGAAAAACCATAGCTTTGACTAGATGGACCTTTATTGGCAAAGTAATGTCTCTGCCTTTTAATACCCTGTGTAGGTTTGTTATAGCTTTTCTTCCAAGGAGCAAGTTTCTTTTAATTTCATGGTTGCAGTAACTATCTGCAATGATTTTGGAGCCCAAGAAAATAAAGTCTGTCTCTGTTTCCATTATTTCCCCTTCTATTTGCCATGAAGTGACGGGAACAGATGCCATGATCTTTGCTATTTGAATTTTGAGTTTTAAGCCAACTTTTTCATTCTCCTCTTTCACTTTCATCAAGAGGCTCTTTAGTTCTTCTTCACTTTCTGCCATAAGGGTGGTGGCATCTGCATATCTGAGGTTATTGATATTTCTCCTGGCAATCTTGATTCAGCTTGTGCTTCATCCAGCCCAGCATTTCTCATGATGTACTCTGCATATAAATTAAATAAGCAGGGTGACAATATACAGCCTTGATGTACTGCTTTCCCGATTTGGAACCAGTCTGTTGTTCCATGTACAGTTCTAACTGTTGCAGCACTCTAACTGTTGTTAAACTGTTCCTGACCTGCATACAGATTTCTCAGGAGTCAGGTCAGGTGGTCTGGTGTTCCTATCTCTTGATGAATTTTCTAGAGTTTGTTGTGATCCACACAGTTAAAGGCTTTGGCATAGTCAGTAAAGCAGAAGTAGATGTTTTTCTGGAACTCTCTTGCTTTTTCGATGATCCAACGGATGTTGGCAATTTGATCTCTAGTTCCTCTGCCTTTTCTAAATCCAGCTTGGACATCTGGAAGTTCATGGTTCACGTACTGTTGAAGCCTGCCTTGGAGAATTTTGAGCATTACTTTGCTAGTGTGTTAGATGAGTGCAATTTTGTGGTAGTTTGAGCATTCTTTGGCATTGCCTTTCTTTGGGATTGGAATGAAAACTGACCTTTTCCAGTCCTATGGCCACTGCTGAGTTTTCCAACTTTGCTGGCATATTGAGTGCAGCACTTTCACAGCATCATCTTTCAGGATTTGAAATAGCTCAACTGGAATTTCATCACCTCCACTAGCTTTGTTCGGAGCGATGCTTCCTAAGGCCCACTTGACTTCGCATTCCAGGATGTCTGGCTCTAGGTGAGTGATCACACCATCGTGATTATCTGGGTCATGAAGGTCTTTTTTGTATAGTTCTTCTGTGTATTCTTGCCACCTCTTCTTAATATCTTCTGCTTCTGTTAAATCCATACCATTTCTGTCCTTTATTGTGCCCATCTTTGCATGAAATGATCCTTTGATATTTCCAATTATCTTGAAGAGATCTCTAGTCTTTCCCATTCTATTGTTTTCCTCTATTTCTTTGCATTGATCACTGAGGAAGGCTTTCTTTTCCTATCTCTCCCTGCTGTTCTTTGGAAGTCTGCATTCAGATGGGTATATCTTTCCTTTACTCCTTTGCCTTGCACTTCTTTTCTTTTCTCAGCTGTTTGTAAGGCCTCCTCAGACAACCATTTTTGCTTTTCTTGTTCTAGGGGATGGTCTTGATCACTGCCTCCTGTACAATGTCATGAACCTCCGTCCATAGTTCTTCAGGCACTCTGTCTATTAGATCTAAACCCTTGAATCTGTTTGTCACTTCTACTGTATAATTGTAAGGGATTTGATTTAGTTCATACCTGAATGGTCTAGTGGTTTTCTCTGCTTTCTTCAATTTAAGTCTGAATTTGGCAATAAGGAGTTCATGATCTGAGCCATAGTCAGCTCCCAGTCTTGTTTTTGCTGACTGTATAGATCTTCTCCATCTTTGGCTGCAAAGAATATAATCAATCTGATTTCGGTTTTGACCATCCAGTGATAACTACAGAAACAAAACTGACAAATTTTGCTTTATGTCTTAGATTATATCTCAATTCTTGGAGACTGCTTTCTTTTCAAAATGCTCATAATAAATTGTGTGTATAGGTTTTAAACAGCAGCATCTAGAAGAACTTTTCTTCACCCCTAGTGGGGTGATGATTTGAATACACTGTAAAAAGATCACTATAGATGGCTCAATAATTACATTGGTTGGGATGTTGTCAATTGCAAATGGTAAAAGCAATTGGACCTTCACTGGCCTAGGGGATTTATTGACTCCCTTTCCTAAACAGACCAGAAGTAAGGCTAGTTGGCACATAAATTCAGGGCTTCAAATGACTTCAGTAATCCATCTAATCAGTTGGCTGCATTCTCCAATGAGTTCATCTCTAATAATTGAACAATGGTTTTTGAAGATTTCAGGTGTGTATTCTAGCTCTTTCAACAGCTCTAGTAGAAAAGAGAATTTCCCAACAGTTAGGAACAAATGCCAATTCTAGTTCTCACTGGCCCTCAGCAGGCATCTCTCGTGATATCAAGAAAGACAACATTCAAAAAGGGAACAGGTGAAATTCATTTCATTTATACAGTTGACCTTGAACAGCACAGGTTTGAACTGCTTAGGTTTACTTATACAGGCATTTTCCCCCGAGTTTAGAACAGTACTACACAACGTGCAAGGGGTTGAATCTGTGGCTGAGGAACCACGGATTTGGAGAGCTGACAAGGAACAGGATCATCACTGAGTTTTGATATCCATGGCACGTCCTGGAACCAGTGCACTAGGACCCTCAGGGAAGACTGTATGTGGATTTTCTGCTGTGCAGCAGGGATAGGTGCCCCTAACTCCCAAGTTGTTCAAGGGTCAACTTGTTCTAGGGGAACAAGTTGCAGGCAGAAGATTCTTTACCAGCTGAGCCACAAGGGAAGCCCATATATTTAACTAACACTTAAAAAATACACAGTCTCAGCACATAATTGATGTAAAACTCATAAATGAGGGTTGTTTTTTTTTTTCCTGTACCAAGTTTTCAAAGCCTGAAGAGTCTTTTCACATACGTATACAGTCGTGTCCATCTCTTTGCAACCTCAAGGACCGTAGCCACCAGGTTCCTCAATCCTTGGAATTCTCCAGGCAGGAATACTGGATGGGTTGCTATTTCCTCCTCCAGGGGATCTTCTCGACACAGGGATTGAATCTGCGTCTCTTGCATCTCCTGCATTGGCAGGCGGATTCATTTCCACTGTACGCTTAGAACCAATCTCAATTTGGCCCAGCCAGTCTTTGGGTGCTCCATAGCCACATGTTGCCAATGACAATGTATTGTCTGTAGTCTCAGACAGATCATCCTGAAAAGAAAATATGCAGATATCCATACATCTCAGATGCAGAAATCTTTAGCATGTCTTGCTTAGGAACAATGGTCATGAATTTTTCTGTTCTCAAAAGAAGTCATTAAATGTTGGGTTGATGTTCAGACCTCAAAGTTGGAGGGGGGCAAGTGGGGTGTGGGGTGAGAGCAGATATTCCATAGATCTCCTCTAATATCTCTCTGGACTTCATTCATACCATTTTTTTTTTCTGTTTTATCTTGCTTTGTTTTGAGCTTTAAACCATTTCATATCGAAACCACTTATCTGTTTTCTTTTTTTAATGAGACAAACTGACCTGATTTCAACTAATTGTAAAAATGGACTTTATTTTTCTAAGACTTATGCTTTCATTTTCTACTTGTCATTAAAGAAGCTACTAAGGGAGAAGAAAAAGAACACATCTCTTCCTATTCTAGGATAATTTTTCTTTTTAACCCCAGGTAGGCTGTATAGCACAGCACAGGCTGTATAAAATCATATGATTTGATACATTTATACCATTGTTCCTCAGTCAGGAAGTTGATAAGCCTTAATAATTTGCTCATTTTCTCTCTTTTTTCTCATACCCTTCCTTCAAGGTAAATATTTGCATTGTGGGTTTTATAAAATCAAACTTAAGTGTAATTTTCACCATAATAATTAACTCTTAGAGAGTAAATTGAGACAATACATCTAATACAAAGACTTAGTTAGGGGTTCCTTGGTGGCTCAGTGGTAAAGAATCAGCCTGCCAATGCAGGAGACATGGGTTCGATCCCCGGTCTGGAAAGATCCTGCGTGCCGTGGAGCAACTAACTCAAGTGCCACAGCTGCTGAGCCTGTGCTCTGGAGCCCACATGCTGCAGCTGCTGAAGCCTGTGTGCCCTTGAGCTCAGGCTCTGCAACAAGAGAAGCTCATGCCCCGCAACTAGCCAGCAGCCCCCACTCACTGCAGCTGGAGAAAAGCCTGTACAGCAACAAAGACCCAGATAGCCAAAAAAACCCCACTTTATTGTTAAATAACTGTTTTCCTTTTAATTTCTAAATGTCAGTTTATACTAGAGAATAACTTTTTAACAACAGCTAAGCAGCAGTTAACAATGGTTTTAAATGAAACTATAAGGTAGCTTTGCAACAATCATTTGCATTTTGGAACTGTGAAACAAGATTATTAATAATCTACCATCCTGATGTTGATATATGATACCTGTGAGAGATTCCTGTCATTTGTAGCTGCCTATATTAATTTCATACCTGCATAACAGATTGTCACAAAGCTAGTAGCTTAAAACAGCACCCCTTTAGTAGCTCATAATTTTATGTGTTGGAAGTCCAGGCGGGTATAACTGGATTCTCTGCTCAGGGTCTCACAAGGCTGAAATTAAAGTGTCAGCTGAGATTCCCATCTCATCTGAGGCTTAGGACCCTCATCCAAGTTACTGTGGTCATTCGCAGGATCCATTTCCTTACAGATATCAAACTTGTGGACCCTGTGTCTTTAAGACAAGCAGAAAAACTCCTTGTACTTCAGACCACCTCTTAGAAAGGGCACATTTCCTTTCAAGGGTTCACCTAGTTAGGACAGACCCACCAAGGATAATCACTGTTTTGATGAACTCACAATCGACTATTTAGGATTCTTAATTACATCTGCAAATCCCTTTTACTGTACAAGTGATCATGGGTATAATGCCAGAATGTGGTAATCATAATATCCATCTTAGTATTCTGTCTACCACACTTCCCAGAAGGCCTTGAACACCCTTTTTCTATTTGATAGTTCTGCATTTTGTGAGCTCCATCTTCCTAAAGAAAGAAAAGAAAGTGAAGTCGCTCAGTTGTGTCTGACTCTTTGTGACCCCGTGGACTGTAGCCTACCAGGCTCCTCTGTCCATGGGATTTTCCAGACAAGAATACTGGAGTGGGTTGCCATTTCTTCTCTAGGAGATCTTCCTGACCCAGGGATTAAACCTGGGTCTCCCGCATTGTAGGTAGACCCTTTACCATCTGAGCCACCAGGGAAGTCCACTGTCAGGTCGGTATAAACCCTCATCTTCCTAAGGCAGTTTACAAAAAACTTACATTCTCAGGGTCCTTGTGGTTAAGCTGTAGGCATGTGACCTTGGTATTAGGAGTGAGATGCCCTTAGTGAGACTTAACTGGGAAAATGAACTTTAGGAGGAAGCAGGATGGGGAATGTCTCATTCACTTTGCTGATGTGAGTTCTATGGTGTGGTTCCAATAATTCTTTCTAGAGGCTAGTCTTGAGCCTGTTTCTCCAACCCAGCCAGTGATTCTCTGAGCTATCTAATAAATTTAAGATTTATTAGATAGAATCAGTTAGCTCTCAATAAATTCACTTTCTATTAATACCTACACTAGCTGCAGTAGATTGTGTTGCTTACAACTAATAGCCCCAGTTGATACAACTCCTAATATTCTTTATGTATATCCTATGACTATGGAGGAAATAATGTCTTTCTAATACAGTAAGATTCCATTAAGGTATTTTTCCCTGCTGTAAAATAAGTCTTTGATTTACTAGAGAAGTATTTCATGTCTATTATTTCTTTACTATTACCTTATTTACATTTTCTGGGACACGATTACTTTATTATAAGGGACCTCTAAGTTTTTATAAAACCAACGTGAAAATAATTATGCCTGAATTATATGCATGACTTAAATCTTACCTCAATATCCCTTCATTTCATGTCACCTCCCTTCCCTCAATCACACCAATACCCTTAAGAGATAAAAATAAATCATTATTACTCAATTTTGTGCTATCTTCTCCAGGCATTAAACAGTCATCAATCAAACTGACTAGAGTTTGCTTGGAAATGCTCCTCCCATTAAAGTACTTGCATTTGTTTAATGGTGACTGGCAACAAGTTAATTGTCCATGCAGGATTCTTGTATAAAGCTTTTCTTCACAGTTTTCAAAGCTCTACATAATCTGCATTTTTACTACACACAGTTTTTCTGTTTGGGTTTATGGTGTATGATTAATTGCATTCTAAATTCCAAGAGAAAAGAAATGATAGGGGCAGGTGTCTTATAAACAAACTTGAATTAGGCAAAAATGTTGCATTTTCTTTCATGTCCTTTAAGCCTGGTTAGAATTTACTGATTTATTTTATGTCTGCCATAATAATATTTTAATCAGTGTAATATGCTTAAACTTCAGTTTTATGGAAAATGCCCTGACTTTAATGATAAATAATATCTCTATACACATACACACGTATAGAGGATACATACAAAAGACACATTCCTTACTAAATATTCTGCACCTGAAATAATTTTAGTTTGTTATTCAATTTTTATGTAAATTATTTAATAAATGATAGATATTTTGCAGATTAACCTCAATATACGGTGGAAAATCCTGGAGAAGGAAATGGCAACCCACTCCAGTTTTCTTGCCTGGAGAATTCCCATGGACAGTGGAGCTGGCGGGCCACAGTCCATGGGGTCACGAAGAGTCGGACATGACTGAGTGACTAAGCAAACAAGGTGGAAAATAAGTTCCAATTATTATTATTTTTTGTTGTTCAGATGTAGAGCTCTTTCCTTCATAGCACAAAGTTTACACTTCTGTTCATACCTAGATTTGCATTCTGGTGCTTCTGTCAACTACCTGAGTGACAGTGTTCATGTTGGTTACCTTGTTGATATTCAGTTTTCTCATTTCTAAAATGAGGCAGTAGATTCTATTAAATATGATCCAAAATTCACCTGTAGGTGAGTAGTATTCATATATTGTTAAAGACATCATTCTCATCCTGCTGTCGTTTATCATCAATTTTGCAACTGTAATGTTTACTGAGGATCTATGCTATTCTACTATTTTTCTCTTCTGTCCCATTTTATATTCTGAAAACATTTTAGCTGGTAGATATTTCTTTTTTATTTTTCAAGTGCTTTTCTTGTAGAGTTATATGGAAGAAATCATCAAAAGGATCTTAGGGATAATGACAATTATTTAATGAAATTACTGTATTTAAATAGTGATATTTCATTAACAAAGTGCTAGTAATACATTTGCACCATTTTTAACCAGCTCCATTCACTAGCCAATCTGCACAAATAAGAGTTGGTCTCAGAAATGGAGACAGAAAAACTCATTTTATCTAAATGTTCCATTAGGTGAATATTTTCACTTCTAATAAATGTATTTTAGGTACTTTAACAAAGCTGCTAAGTATTCTGTTAAAATTTCTGTTCCAAGTTGTTGCTAGGATATTTCATGCACAGGGCTAAGTACCCAATAGATTCTAAACTATAAAAAGAGTAACATGCATAAACCTCATACTTCCTGGACCCTTAAACACCCAGAATCCTTCATTGGGTGCTATCAGTTAATTTATGTTGTTTGCCACCAACAAACACTAACTCTTAATGACGAAAATAGTAAAGGGAATTTATTGGAAAAATAATAGCTCAGGGAAGTAAAAGAGAAGCTTTAAGAGCTAAGTGAGTGTAAGAAATAACAAGAAACAGAACAGCTCAGGTTTCCGGGGTGTTTTAGGTGCAGGAACAGATACGTTTAAGAATTAAAGATTTATAAAGGATGAATCAGCTCCAAAGATTCCAATTATGCAAACAGACAGGTGTTTACTCAGCACCCATTCCAAACCCTTCTCCTTCCTGCCAGTAGTGGAAGTCAGGAAATGAAAGTATTCCGTTTCCCAGTCTCCCACTTAGGCATGTCTAAGTGACGCAGTTCAAGCCCTGGGCAGCATGTCTGTTTCTTTCTCTCTGGAAAGTGGGCGCGATGCCTGAAAGTGCAGTAGCCAATCTATAACCGCGAGAACCTCCACAGCATACTGAGGATGGTGATGCAGGCAACTAAAAAGAGGCTTGGCTTCCTGATCCTTTCAATGAGCTGGCATACCTGCCATGGCCTGCCATCCCCAGACTTCTTATTTTGGACCTAAAATATACCTTATTCAATTATGCCATTGAATTGTGCTTTTGGTTCTGGTACCTGAACACATTTTAACTGAGAATCATTGAAGATTTATTTTCTGATTGACTTAGCCTACTAGCACAGTCTTTGGCTGTGGGAGTCCTGGGCAGTGTTATTTAACATTCTCACAGTGGCTGAAATGGCAAGATGATTAGCTTGCTCATTTCCTTGTCTTCCTGGGCATGGCTGGACCACAATTCCAATCTCCTTTGTCATTAGGGATACTCACAGTCCTTAGAATGTGAGCAGACATGCTGATGCCACTTTCCTGATGTGACCTGTAGAAACGTTTCCTGAATGCTCAAGCTTACTCCTTTTCCAGCTGAATGAATCGGAGAGGATTCTCAGATGATATTGGCAATTATGTGTTGCTGATGGTGAAGTCACAAGATGGAAGTAATCTGGGTCTTTGAGTCCTCTGAACCACTTGAAAGACAGCAGCTAAATCAGAAATACTCACTGAGCATTTATATGAGCAAGAAATAATTATTTTTTGAAGCAGTTGAAATTAGAGGCATTATAAGTTACAGCAACTAGCATTACTTTAACTCATATACCCACTAAGACGATATGAAATAGGAGGAGGAGGAAAGCGCTCCCCTGGAAATATGAAAGTGGCTTGTCAGAAAGAAAGAAAACCAACGGCGGGCAGGAAGAGTAGCCATCCACTACAATAGCCACCACTGACCCACTGGACACCTCGGTTATGTGTCCATTATGAACCATTGACTGGGGCTGTGGTAGGCTGAATAATAGCCCCCAAGACGTCCATGGACTTCCCTAGTGGCTCATCAGTACGGAATCCGTCTGCCAGTGCAGGAGACGCAGGTTCCATCCCATGGCCAGGAAGAGCCCTTGGAGGAGGACATGGCATCCCACTCCAGTTTTCTTGCCTGGGAAATCCCATGGGCAGAGGGCCTGGAGGGCTACATTTCAGGGGATCAGCTTAGCGACTAAACAAGAACAACCTCCAAGATGTCCGTAACCTAATGCCTGACACATTTTAATGTTTCGTTACATGACAGAGGGGAATTAAGGTTACAAAGGTAATTAAGGTTCTAACCTTAAAATCAGTACATTGTCCTGGATTATTCAGGTATTTTGTAATTGTACTTGTCCTTAGAAACAGAAGAGGGAGACAGAAGAGACAGAGGGCCTCCCTTGCCTATTCTAGCTTTGAGAGTAGAAGGAAAGGACCACAGGCCAGGGAATATGATGGCCTTTAGAAGCTGGAAAGATAAGGAAACAAATCCTATCAAAAACTTACAGACATGAATGGAGCCTTGCTGGCATCTTAATTTTAGCCTAATGAGACCTGTCAGACTTCTGACCCATAGAACTGTAAGATAATAAATTTGGATTGTTTTCAGCTACTATGTGATAATTTGTTAGCACAGCAATAGAAAATAAATACAGAAGCCTTCTATGTGCTAGGCATTTCATTCTAGTTACTGGGAATATAACAATGAATAAAGATATGCTCCCCTTCCTTCAAGGAGAGAGAATCAAAAAACAATAATTTCAAAGGGTATTCAATTGGCTTTTGAAAGTTTGGGGGGAGGAGATGGGAGAAGTGATGAAAGCAAGGGCAGCAAAAATCTTTCCAAGAGGTGAGTAGCCCATGTGAGAGCCAAGAAGTGACACAGAGTGCTACAAGTATTGAAAACTACAGGTTATTCTGATTGAAAGCGAGGTAGAATTTGAGAGATGAGGATAAGATCAGAAAGGCCCTGGTAAATTTCGCCGGGAGCTTAGACTTTTCTACAGATAGCAATGGGACATCATGAAAGGGTAAGAAAGTAAAGGGACATGATCAAAGTCCATTCTAGAAGTAGTCTGTAGTTTTAGAGTAAAGGATATATTAAAAGGGGGTAGGAGGCTAATAGACATAGGAAGGCCAATCAGGAGATTAACAGAGATCGCTCCTGTGTTCACCGCTTCTCAAGGGGAAGGGCATTTCTATGGACTGAATGTCTGTGTCCCCTCCACTCTGAAATTCATATGTTGAAACCTAGTCTCCCATGTGATTCTGCTTGAATCTGGTGACTTCGCGAAGTGATGAGGTCATGAGAGTGAGTCTTCACGAATGGGATTAGTGCCCTTAAAAAAAAGGCCCCAGGGAGATCCTTTGTCCTACCTGCCATGTGAGAACATGGTGAGAAGACTCTCTGAACCAGGAAGCTGACTCTCCCCAGAAACTGAATGTGCTGGTACCTTGTTGTTGGACTTCCCTGCTTTTAGAACTGTGAGAAATAAATGTCTGCTGTACATAAGCCACCCATATATGGCACTTTGTTACAGCAGCCCTAAGGGACCAAGACAAACACCATCTTATTCACCAGAACTTGTGGAACATCCCCCCAAGTTCTGTAACACAGCAAAATGACAGATTGTGTCCTATACCCAGTGCAGTTAAGACCTGTCTGAGAACTGCCTCCTGGTCAGCAGGGCAGCGGCCGGCTCATGATACTCTGGAGGGAAAAGGTCATCCTTATGGTCATAAGTTTGTAATCCTCAAAGAGGTGATTTGAAAAGGGTATTGAGAGAGGTTATGTTATGAAAGGATTACAGTATGTATCCAGTAAACACTGAAGTGATGTTTTGTTGATTTAATTTTCTTTATTGAACTGCTGAAAAGCAGCACTATCTTATTACGGAAGGGCTAACTGTTCTCATTAATCTCTAGTGCCCAGAGCAATGTCTATGATTGGTGCTCAAGCAATATTTATTTTTATTATGTGCCAGGCACTGTTGTAAGGACAAAGTCTTACAACAGCCCTATTCAGACAGCTCAGCTATCCTAATTTTAAGAGTGAGAAAACAGGCTAAGAAATCTTAAGATTCACACTGAGATCTAACTACAGAGCCTATTATTTCAGTCATTCTGTTAGATTGCATTTGTGGGACCTGTGAGTTATCCAATGATAATATCCAGCAGATTATTAAAAGTAAGTGACTGAAGTTCAAGAGAAAAATCTAGCATACGGATGAACATTTCACAATAATTTGCATTTAAGTTGCAATTGAAGATAAAGGATTGGAAGGACATAACTAGGTAGTGACTTTCCTTTTTGACGACAGTTAAAAATTTAATTTTCCAGGCAAGAATACATGGCTATGCAAGAGTGCATAACCATTCCCTTCCCCAGGGGATCTTCCCAACCCAAGGATCATAACACAGGTCTCCTGCATTGCAAGCCGGTTCTTTACTGTCTGAGCCACCAGGGAATCCCCAACTATATACACATACTCTCACAGATGCATGTTTGTCTCCTGTAATAACACCTATCCTTATTCAGTGTGATACATTTCCTTATTTTTTATTTTCTTCAAAGCAATTTAACTTCATTTAAAATTGCTTCTTGCAATCCATTGAACTGATTACGCAGTCTAATAGTGCATTGTGCTCTACAGTTTGAAAATAACTACCTATAGTAATTTGTTGCAAAGAAGTCACCAACTGATGATCAACTGATCACATCTGACAAGGAAATATGTTCTGTTTGGCTGGCTGTTTCTGGTGGGCAGATGTGTTAGTATCGAGCAGAATTTTACTTTATTGTGTTAATTTTGTATTATTTTTAAATTTTATATTGTCCAAGTATACAACAAAGTGATTCAGTTATACGTATACATATCTATGAGATTTCATATAAAAGTCTGGCTTTTGGATTCTCTTGAGAAATGAAAAAATTTGCTAATGGTTGTTTTATCTATTGGCAGACATTGACTGAAGCTGAGAAGTAGCTGCTTCCTGGTTCCTGGTAGGCTTAGTGAGTCTACTGACTCATTACCTCCCGGACGCTGAATTTCAGCTACCATTTAAGATCATGCTTGTGATTTGTTTTTCTTATAAGAGAAAAGGTAGTTCTTTACTGTATCAAAAAGTAACAGAGCATTATTTGTCTCAAATATGACCTGTTCCATTTATTTATGTTCAGAGTCATGTACTCACTTGGGTTTGTGATCCTTAGTCCTATAGAGTGTCCAAGACATTGCACCAAGGATGGAAGCCCCGGCAATATCCACAATAAAAGAAAGTGGACAAAGAGCCTTAGACACTGAAAAGGGATAACCAGAGGATGTGGAGCAAACCCATAAGGATAGGATGTTAAGAATAATGGAGGTCAAGAGCATCCACTTTAGGCTGTAAGGTCTTTATGATGATAATGCCACACTAAGTGGCTTGTGGGATCTTAGTTCCCCAACTAGGCATTGAACCCAGGCTCTTGGTGGTGAAAGCATGGAGTTCTACCCTCTATACCACCAGGGAATTCCCTGTACAGTCTTTTTTAAGTCAAAGATATTTGTGGAATTAATTGGCAAAAACTGCCAAAGAAGATTCTGCTCTCCTTATGTGATTCATCTCAGTATCTGAGCCTCAGTGTCAGGAAGAAATGCAAAGGATTTCATAGAGAGCACCTGTCATAACTTGCCTGGATTTAGAGGATGAGGATACTGAATGCACTCGCCAGTGATTATTTTGATGGTGATGTTTTTTGAATTCAGTAAGACTGAGTTTTCCACACACGTCTCACTATTTAGAATAAGATTCGTGAGAAAGAGGCAGTAATGGAAGCCCCTTGTCTCAGTGTGGATTGGGACTGAGCACACTAGCACAATTTGCACCATCCATTGGAGAGTCTCACATCATCTCCCACTGGTGGGTTCGAGAGCCTGGGACACTTATAAGGCTGGAAGCATGGCAAGCTGTGAGTTCATCCTAGCGGCGGCTCACGATCATGACACATCACTGGGGTGAACATCTAAGATGAGTTGAAGTCCTAGGAATAGGGCTTTGAGAAGGTTTCAGTTCTCATGAGGAAGTCATTTACAATCAGCATTAACTGTTGGTGGTAGTGGTTTAGTCGATAAGTTGTGTCCAACTGTTGTGACCCCATGAACTGTAGCCCGCCAGGCTACTCTGTCCATGGGATTTCCCAGGCAAAAATATTGGAGTGGGTTGCCATTTCCTTCTCCAGGGGATCTTCCTGACCCAGGGATTGAATTCAGATCTCCTGCATTGAAGATGGATTCTTTACTGACTGAGCCACCAGGGAAGGCTGGACTGAGGGTATTCCCTATGGTTCTTAGAATAATAGATCATTGAAAAAAATCAGAGGTTTTAAACTTCAGTTATATCACAAAACAATCAGAAATCCCTTGGAAATTAACAACTGAATTTTGCATTAGACAATGTGAAGAAAGGAAACAAAATAACTTCTGCTATCATTTTCACAAGAGGTGCTACACTCTTACCCCCTAAACAAAAATAATTTAAAAAAAGATTTCTATCTTTTGTTTAATAGTAAGGAAGAAGGAGAAAGGAAAAGAAAGAGGCTTCTTGCCTAAATGTCATTCTTGGAAGCAAAGGAGTGTTTACTTTTCTTTTGTTCTTTCGAATCCCAGGGGAGCAATGCAGCCTGGAGCTTCTCTTTGCCTTTCATCTGCCTGCAAACAGCACACAAAGGCAAGGCTTTTCCATGCAGGGCAGAGACATTTGTGTTTTCTTTTTTTCTATTCCCTGTTGAGCTGAGCCTTTAAAGAATCTGTCCACTCTGCTTCTTTCGTGTTGTAAGCACTGTGACTTGTGTTTGTTCTTTACCTATCACATTTTCCATGTTTTACCATGTTAGCAAGTTAAAATGAATGCATATTTTAAAGGGTTTACAAGTGGCAAATCTATATGTCTTTGATTATGAATAGAGGCAGAACTGCTAAGATACTATAAGGGTAAACTTGCTTAGAATTAATATACATAAAATACTCCAGGTGTTATATAACCAGCCATAGCATGAACTAATCAAATTTTGAAGACCTAAGCTTTTACAATGAATGAAATAATGCAAATAGTTATTAGATGTTATAAAGAGAATTTCATTCCCTGCAGAGATATTGTCAAGTATAAGACAAAATGGCCAATATAATTATAAAGGAAAAAATGACTTATTAGTACTTATTAGTCTAAGGAAGGTCATTGTCTTACCCTAAACTCTTTAATCAAATAAATCCCTTCTCGCTTGGGGAGGGAGAAACAGTGTCAGACTTTATTTTTTTGGGCTCCAGAATCACTGCTGATGGTGACTGCAGCCATGAAATTAAAAGATGCTTACTCCTTGGAAGGAAGGTTATGACCAACCTAGAGAGCATATTTAAAAGCAGAGACATTACTTTGCCAACAAAAGTCCATCTAGTCAAGGCTATGGTTTTTCCAGTGGTCATGTATGGATGTGAGAGTTGGATGGTGAAGAAAGCTGAGCACCGAAGAATTGATGCTTTTGAACTGTGGTGTTGGAGAAGACTCTTGAGAGTCCCATGGACTGCAAGGAGATCCAATCAATCCATCCTAAAAGAGATCAATCCTGGGTGTTCATTGGAAGGTCTGATGTTGAAGTTGAAACTCCAATACTTTGGCCACCTCATGTGAAGGGTTGACTCACTGGAAAAGACCCTAATTCTGGGTAGGATTGGGGGCAGAAGGAGAAGGGGACGACAGAGGATGAGATGGTTGGATGGCATCACCGACTCGATGGACATGGGTTTGGGTAGACTCCGGGAGTTGGTGATGGACAGAGAGGCCTGGCGTGCTGCAATTCATGGGGTCGCAAAGAGTTGGACATGACTGAGCGACTGAACTGAACTTGGGGAGGGAGACCATGAGTTTAGCTGGCTTAGCTGAAACCTCTTCATATGAAGCATGAGGTCAAGAGAGAAGGAAGGGGCCCTTGTTAGGATCTCTAAGATTTGGTAGAGATCTAGTTGAGATGTTTGTACTTAGCCAGGTGGCAGGAGAAAAAAGAATGAGAGAATAAGGGTCAGGCGTGTTTACAGGACGCTGTTGTTGTGAAGTCGTGTCTGACTCTTTTTCGACTCCGTGGACTGCAACTAGCCAGGCTGCCCTGTCCATGGGATTTCCCAGGCAAGAATACTGGAGTGGTTTGCCATTTCCTTTTCCAGTGGATCTTCCTGACCCAGCGATGGAACCTGTGTCTCCTTCATTGGCAGGTGGATTCTTTATCACTGAACTACCTTGGAAGCAGTTACAAGACATAGCAAGAGATAAATAAATGGTAGTTCCTGTGATTAGGATAGAAATAGTCTCCAATTAAAATAGAGTCCTGCTACTTATATAATAATAATATTGATACTTTACATGTATTGTGCATATCTTCTATTCTTTGAGGTATACTCATATATTGTCCTATGTGATCCTCAGAAATATTTGGTGAGACAGTAATAGAAGGTTATTATAATTTTATTTATATTTTCATTTTGTAAGTAAAGAAACCAAGGCTCGGAGACCTGTCTGTAGTCACTCAGGGTGTGTAGCCTCTAGAATAGAGTCCGAATCTGCTAATACTTTTAGTGTAACAACACATGGTTATACACTCTTGGGCTTGGAGTAGAGGTATGTCTTTTCAGCAGCTTTTCAGAGCTACCTTATGAGACCATTAAGATTGTGTAGAGCTGTTTGTATTTTACAGGGTTATTATAAACAATCTTGAAAATTGTGGTCAACTTTCTGGAGCGTTCATTGACTCAGTCACTATTACAAAAGGAAACAGAAGTTATTTGATATATAATTATTGAATAAATTGGAAGATCTGCCATGGCATAGTGAGGTCAATGAATTTCCAGGCCGCATCTGATCAAACAAGAAAAAGCAATGATTTGCTTTTCACATTTTATAATTTGATGGTGACAATGTCCACCCTATACTACAAAAGCCACAAAGACCAGATATTGTGTTTTTCATAATTTAAACTTCAGTTCAGTTTAGCCGCTCACTCGTGTCCAACTCTTTGCAACTCCATGGACTGCAGCACGCCAGGCCTCCCTGTCCATCATCAACTTCCAGAGCTTGCTCAAATTCATGTCCATCGAGTTGGTGATGCCATCCAACCAGCTCATCCTCTGTCGTCCCCTTCTCCTATTGCCTTTAATCTTTCCCAGGCTCAGGGTCTTTTCCAAGGAGTCAGTTCTTCCCACCAGGTGGCCAAAATACTGGAGTTTCAGCTTCAGCATCAGTCCTTCCAATGAACACTCAGGACTGATCTCCTTTAGGATGGACTGGTTGGATCTCCTTGCAGTCCAAGGGACTCTCAAGAGTCTTCTCCAATATCACAGTTCAAAAGCATCAGTTCTTCTGTGCTCAGTGATAGTTTGAACATTTGCAAGTTTGACTATGTAAATTAAAAATCTGAAATATTTATAAATTATTTAGAATTAATAAGTAAATTTATCAAGTTTGCTGAATATAATGTCACTATTCAAAAATTAATTGCATTTTCTTAAAAAATAAATTTTTAAAATTATAACATTTAAAGAAAGGAAAAATAACAATTCCCTTGGAATAAGATGTGTGAAACTTTTTTTACAGAAAATTACAAAATATTGAGGTAAATTAAAAATCATAAAATAAAAAAAAGATATAAATGGAGACATACAAATTGTACATGACTGCAAGTTTCAATATTACAGAGACATCTGCTTTCTCCAGTCAAGACACGAACAGGACCTTTTGTGAAACTTAACAAACTGATTCTAAAATTTTAATGAAAATGACCATGGGCCAAAAAACATCAACGCAGTTTTGAGGAAGGAAAACAAGATCAGATGATTTGGTCTACTCAGTGTAAGACTTACTATAAAGCTATAGTAATAAAGAAAAAAAAAAAAACATGGACAAATAGAACTAAACATAATAGAAAAGAGAAAAGATCCTTGCATTTATGTACCTAATACCCAACAAAGCAGGCATGAAGAACAGTAAAGAAAGGTCAATATTTTGAAAAAAAGATTCTGTCTAACTTGGACATCCATTTGGAAACAAAATAGAATCTTAACTCTGTCTGCCACCGTACACAAAAATCAATTCCAAGAAGACTGAAGCTCAAAACATGACAAAATAATAAAGTATCTAGAGGATAATATGGGAGAATATTTTCAGGATACAGGCTATTTATTTCTTTTTAAAAATTAATTACTTTTTCTTCCAGTTTCATTGAGATACACCTGATATACAGCACTGTAAGTTTAAGGCATACAGCACAATGATCTGACTTACATACATCATGAAATGATTACCACACAGTGAACATCCATCATTTCACACAGATACACAAAAGAAAAAGAAAAAAAATCTTTTCCTTATGTGTGTTCATTGCTTAATCATGTCCGACTCTTTGCAAACCCACAGACTGTAGCCCACCAGGACCCTCTGTCCATGGGATTCTCCAGGCAAGAACGCCGGAGTGGGTTGCCATTTCCTTCTCCAAGAGGAACTATAGAAAGAAAGAAAGTGAAGTCGCTCAGTCATGTCCGACTCTTTGTGACCCCATGGACTGTAGCCTACCAGGCTCCTCCATCCATGGAATTTTCCAGGCAGGAGTACTGGAGTGGGTTGCCATTTCCTTCTCCATATGATAGGTGCCATTTCCTTATGATGGATGGGAACTCTCAGGGATTATTCTCAGCAATTTTCATATATAACATACAGTAGTGTTAAATATATTTATAAAGTTGTGCATTACATCCCTGGTGCTTATTTATCTTATAACTGGAGTTTGTACATTTTGACCACCTTCATCCAGCTCCTTCTGCCCAACCATTTGCCTCTGGTAACCACAAATCTCACCTCTTATTTTTCTGAGTTTCTTTTTGAAGTATAATTGTCCTTCAACACTATATTAATTCCTAGTGTACAACAGAGTGATTCAGTGTTTCTATATTACAAAATGATCATTATGATAAGTCTAGTTCTGTCATCATACAAAGATATTACATTATTATTGATTATATCCCTATACTACATATTTCATCATTGTGACTCACTTATTTTATAACTGGAATCCTGTACCTCTTAATTTCTTAGGCTATTTCTTAAACAGGGAACAATACTAACCATGTAGAAATAATAAAAAAAATTGTATTATATTAAAATTAATAACTGCTTTTGTAAAAAAGATTTCAGAACATGAAAGTTAGAGAGGAGATTTGCAAAGCTTATAACTACTAAAGGGTTGTAGCCAGAAAAATGAAGAACTCTAAATCAATTAGAAAAGGAACAGGCAACACAGAAGAATTAACAAGAGACTGAAACAGGTATTCACAAACTAAAATATCCAAATGACCTATGAAAACACAATGACCTCATCAGTAATTAGGAAAATGCAACTAGCATCATATTGTGGTACCCACCAAATGGTAACCCATCAAATGGTAACTTTAAAATGGATGATAACACCAGGTGTTCACAAGGACTTGGAACAATGGAAACACTCATACACTCTTGGTGAGAGTGTAAATCGGTACAAGCACTTTGAAAGACAATTCACCATTATCTACTAAAGTTGAAAACAGACAAAACCAATGACTGAGCACTTTTCCAAGCTAGGCTTCAATAGTATGTGCATGGAGAACTTCCAGATGTTCAAGCTGGATTTAGAAAAGGCAGAGGAACCAGAGATCAAATTGCCAACATCCGGTAAATCATAGAAAAAGCAAGAGAATTCCAGAAAAACATCTACTACTGCTTCATTTATCACGCTAAAGCCTTTGACTTCATAGATCACAACAAATTGTGGAAAATTCTTAAACAGATGGGAATACTAGACCACCTTAACTACCTCCTGAGAAACCTGTATGCAGGTCAAGAAGCAACAGTTAGAACTGGACACGGAACAATGGACTGGTTCCAAATTGGGAAAGGAGTATGTTAAGGCTGTATATTGTCACGCTGTTTATTTAACTTCTATGCAGAGTACATCGTGCAAAATGCTGGGCTGGATTGAAGCACAAGCTGAATCAAGATTGCTGGGAGAAATATCAATAACCTCAGACATGCAGATGACACCACCCTTATGGCAGAAAGCAAAGAGGAACTAAAGAGCCTTTTGATGAAAGGGAAAGAGAAGTGTCAAAAGCTGGCTTGAAACTCAACATTCAAAAAACGAAGGTCATGGCATCTGGTCCCATGGCTTCATGGCAAATAGGAGGGGAAACAGTGGAAACAGTGACAGACTTTATTTTCTTGGGCTCCAAAATCACTGCAGATGATGACTGCAGCCATGAAATTAAAAGACACTTGCTCCTTGGAAGAAAAGCTATGACAAACCTAAATAGCATATTAAAAACCAGAGATATTACTTTGCTGACAAAGGTCCGTCTAGCCAAAGCTATGAATTTTCCAGTAGTCATGTATGGATGTAACAGTTGGACCATAAAGAAGTCTGAGAGCCTAAGAATTGATACTTTTGAACTATGGTGTTGGAGAAGACTCTTAAAAGTCCCTTGGACTGCAAGGAAATCAAACCAGTCCATCCTAAAGGAAATCAGTCCTGAATATTCACTGGAAGGACTGATGTTGAAGCTGAAACTCCAATACTTTGGCCACCTAATGGGAAGAATTGACTCCTTGGAAAAGACCCTGAGACTGGGAAAGATTGAAGGCAGGAGGAGAAGGGGATGGCAGAGGATGAGATGGTTGAATGGTATCACCAACTCAATGGACATGAGTTTGAGTAAATTCCGGGAGTTGGTGATGGACAGGGCAGCCTGGCGTGCTGCAGTCCATGGGGTCGCAAAAAGTCAGACACGACTGAGCAACTGAACTGAACTGATGAGGAGAGCACAAAACAGTTCTCTGTCCTCATGGGACAAACTTAATTTAAACTAAAGGTTATACTTGAGTGTAAAATAGAATTTCTTTTCTGTCATGTGTAAAATACTTAGATGGGGCACCCAAGGACAAGGAGGAAATGCAAAAGTTGTAGCAAAAAAATACCAGTCTTATCGGTTTAAACATCCATATCTCTAAAGGCATGAAATGCAATTAGGTGATTTATCTAGAGCCCTTCAGTTCAATTTGTTTATATTTTTGAAGCAGGGTTTGCCGGTGCACAGGAGGAAGAAGCAGTGCTGGTACTCACCCATCTG
This sequence comes from Giraffa tippelskirchi, assembly GCF_054371585.1. Lineage (NCBI taxonomy): Eukaryota > Metazoa > Chordata > Mammalia > Artiodactyla > Giraffidae > Giraffa > Giraffa tippelskirchi. Next base: position 107,797,472 of record NC_137278.1, on the reverse strand, counting down.
CTCCGTCCCCGTGTCCCAGCTGGGGTTGGACATGACTGAGTGACTGAACTGAACTGAACTTGCAAATAGTAAAATTTTATTTTATTTTTATTTTTTAGCTGTGCTGGCTCTTCGTTTCTGTGGGTGGAACACGAGTTCTTGGTACACAGACTCAGCAGTTGCAGCACACAGGCCCAGTTACCCCAACATGTGTGCCGTCTTCCTGGACCAGGGATTGAAACCGTGTCCTCTGCATTGACAGGCAGAATCTTAGTCACTGGACCACGAGGGAAGTCTGTAAATTTTATTTTTAATCCAATGATAGTGCCTTTTATTTCTTTTCATTTAAATGTTTTTATCTTACTAAACTCACTAAGACTTTCAGAACAGTGTAGAATAAAATTAATGACAGTTGGAAAGCCTTGTATCGTACTCTATCTCAAAAGGAAATCTCTAAAGTAATCACCATTAGGTAGATTTTGCTGTAAATTGTGTGCTTGTGTGTCTGTGTGATTTATTTCAGTTTAAGAAATAAACTGTAGTCCTAGTTTTCTAAGAGTTTTATTGAAATGGGTTTTGAATTTTTTTAATGTTTTTCTGCAGCTATTGAGTTGAATTGCTTTATTTTTCTTATTCTGTTCATTGGACATTATATTGATTGACTTTGAAAATTTTTTCCAACATTTTAAACATACAGAGAAGTTGGAAAGTGTTACCATGAATGACCAATAACATTTCACTAACTTGCTTTATTAGATTCACCCATTATCCATCAGCCCATCTTATTTATTTATGAATTTCAAAGTAACTTTCAGATTCATAGACTTCTTTCTAAAGACTTCAGTTTACATATCAACAATTAAAGTTTAATGCTTTTTGTTTTGTTACAGTTTTCTTTGGTTCGACATATAATTAAATGCATAAATATTAACTATAAACTTTAATGAGCTTTGAAAAATATATTCATCTGAGTAACCCAAAGTCTTATCAAGATATAAAATGTTAACATAACCTCAAAAAGTTGCCTTATGTCCCTGAAACAGCAATCTCTGCCTTTACACTTCCAGAGGGAACTCTGTTCTGATTTTTTTTCTACAGTAGATTAATTTTAAATCTTCTAGAATTTCATATAAATGAAAGTCACACAGTATGTACTCTCTTGCTTAAGGATTTTTTCTTCCAACATAACTTAAAGTTTATACACACTATTGCTTGTATCAGTAGTTTTTAGTGCTTTTTTTTTATCACTGAATAATATCCCATGAATACATTATGTTTATCCTTTCTCCTTTTGATGGTCACCTGAGTTGTTTCCAGTTTTGAGATGTTATGAATGCTGTTATAAATATTCTTTTGTGTCTTTATGTAGATGATGCTTTTCATTTCTTTGGGGTAAATACTTAGGAATGGTATTGCTAGGTTGTAGCATAGGTATCGGAGAAGGCAATGGCACCCCACTCCAGTACTCTTGCCTTGAAAATCCCATGGACGGAGGAGCCTGGTAGGCTGCGGTCCATGGGGTCGCTGCGAGTCAGACATGACTGAGCGACTTCACTTTCACTTTTCACTTTCATGCACTGGAGAAGGAAATGGCAACCCACTCCAGTGTTCTTGCCTAGAGAATCCCAGGGACGGGGGAGCCTGGTGGGCTTCCATTTATGGGGTCGCACAGAGTCGGACACGACTGAAGCGACTTAGCAGCAGCAGATGATTTTCAATGGTTATACCATTTACATCCCTACTAACCTTATAGTTGTTTCACATCTTTGTTGACATTTGCTGTTCACAGTTTTTAAAAAATTTTGCCATTCTGATGGCCACTTAATGAAATCTAATTGTGGGTTTAATTTGCATTTCTCTATTGAATAATTAAGTTAAAAGCTTTTTCATGTATTTATTGACCACTTGTATTATTTTGTTTTATGAAATGTCTATCCAAATCCTTTGTCTATTTTTCTAATGGGGTTGTATGTCTCCTTGCTACTGAGACCACCTTTTGTGTATTCCAGATACTAGTTTAGCACGTTTTTCCCCAGTCCATAGGTTACCTCTTCATTTCTTAGTAATGTCTGTTGATAAGCAGAAGTGTTGGACACAATATGATTTACCAGTTTTATTTAGTTACTATTGCATTCTGTGGCTTACTTGTATTCTGCCATTTTCTTTTCTTCTAAAAGCCTCATGATTTTAGGTTTTACCTTTAGGTTTATGATATGCCTCAAACTAATATTTGTGTATGGTATGAAATAGGGAATAACGTTCAGTATCTTCTATGTGGATATTCAGTTCTAGCACTATTTGGTGAAAAATGTTTCATCACCCAATGAGTTTCTTTAGTGTCTAGTGCAGTTATTGACATAGTTGGATTTAGGTCTACCATCTTATTCTCTGTTTCTGCATGTTGCCTCTGTTCTCTTTTCATGCTTTCCTTGAGCTTATTTGAATAACTTTTAGATTTCTGTTGGAATTTACTTATTAACTTCTGGGGTATACTTCTTTGCATTTATTTTTATGGGTTGCCATAGGAATTAAAATATATATCCTTGGGACTTCCCTGGTGATCCAGTGGTTAAGAATCTGCCTTGCAATGCAGGGGTGCAGGTTTGATCTCTGGTCAGGGAACTAGGATCCCACATGCCATGGGGCAACAAAGATCCCGTATGCTGCAACTAGGACCCATGCAGCCTGTGTGTATGTATATATATATATATATATATATATACATACACACACACACACACACACATCCTTAACTTTTCACAGCATACATATCAAGTCAATATTATACCACTTCACATTACATAGCAGTTTTGTAATAGAGTATATTTCCATTTATCTCCACTTCACTCAATCCTTCTTGCTATAGTTTTCATTTGTACTACATGTATTGTTTTATCTTAACCTCATAAGACAATGCTTTGATACATATATTAAAGAAGTTAAAAGAAAAAATGTTTTATATTTACCTACATATTTACCTAATGGCTGATCAGTTACTACATTTTTTTCAAGTCTTCTTTTGTAAATGTATTTTATAACATTACTTTTCTCTTTATTCTATTGTTCTATTTGTCACTACAGTATCTTGTGAATAACTGATATCTCCTAACTAATCTTAACCTTACCTCCAGACTGTCTTCTCAAATCTTCTCTTCCAAATATTGTAACGAGAAAAGGGGTGGCAATGAGGAGTCCTTTGCTTTTCTTTGAGGTAGAGAATGATCACCAACATGTAAAACCTAATTCAGTGAACTGCCTTCAAATAGAGCCTCTCTTAGACAATTTTATATTCTATGCATTGCCTTGTGTTCAGCCTTGCACAAAGAAAGCTCTCAATGAATATTTATTAGATTGTTGGATGAACAAAGAAACTCCTTTTTTTCCTTACCTACAATGAAGGAGAACCTGTGTTATGGAAACAAAGTCATCACTGTGAAAACTTATAAGGACAACTGACAAGAAATGCAGTTATATTATTGCTTCTCAGTGAAAATGAACAAGTAACAGACAGTCAAATCTATTTCACTTTGTACATAAGATAAAAAAAAATGACTATGGCCAATCAGGAGAATCCTATTGGAAAGGGGATGAAAAGTTATAAATCTTCCAGAAATCTGCCTATTGTATATCATAACTTATGCCATATCCTGTTATGTCATATTAATCCATCACAAGGCAGTTTAATTTCAGGATGAAGAAAGCCAGAAGTTGATTTTTTAAGGACATTAAATTATCACCTAGCCTTACTGTCACAAACATAGGGTCAGCTTATGAATAAAATAGTACCTGTTCTATTTTCTATAAGATGCAGACTGAGATGCTAGTCTTTTTTTTCCTTTCCTTTTTAGTTTTTGTTTTCTCTTTTTGAAAGCAGGTATATTTTATGCTTGTTCAGCTCAATAAAATGCTGAACTTTTAAACTGAGAGGTGACTCCTTGAAATGATAAATAGGAGGGAGGCAAGACTCGGATGAACCCAGCAGCTGGATTTCTCAACAGTGACCTGCCAAGAAAGATGAGCTATGGGAAACTAAAGAAAAAGGAGGACAGTTTAATTAAAACTGGCTCAGGATGGAAGGCTTAATGAATTGCAGTACAGGGGCAAAGCAGATCGTGAGACCCCCAAATCCTAAGGGGGAACCATCAATAATAAAGATGCAATTATCTGAACAGATTGCTTACCAAGATTCAACTTGTTTTTGATAGTGCCACGTGTTATTTCCCAGGGCAAAATGATTTGGCAGAGAAATAACCTGGGGAGAGAGTGCTGAAAATAGCTGCTTTATAATTACATTGCTGCTTTCTGTAAATCTGATAATGAGGTAATATCTGATCTGCAAAAATTAATCATGCATTCAGAGAGTTCTATATTAAATGTCACATGAATGAAATTTCCAACTCAATAGATACAACCTCGTCACAAAAACCTCTGGGAAACTGAGTTCAAAAAACCAATTATGGATCAAAGAAACTGGATTTGCCTTCAAGTCTGCAACATCATTCTCATTAGGTCAGAGAGCTACCGAATGTACACAGCGTCATGCTGCCCCTGCAGTGTCCTGTATGGATCTGAGGGGTGGTTGGAGGTTGAGTGACCTTTGGGAAGTCTTGTAGGAGTCCAGTGTGTTACTGTTGTTGTGAATTAAATGCTCCTGGGTTAGTTTACAACTGCTTCTATAACAAATTGCCATAAACTAAGTATTATCACTACAAAAGTTTATCATTTTACAATTTTGGAGGTCAGATGTATAAAATGGGTCCACAGAGTGGCATTACTTCTGGGAGTGTTAGGGGAGAATCCATTTGCTTACCTTTTCCAGTCTTTAGGGGTTGTCTACAAACCTTAACTTGTGGTCCCTTCCTCTGTCTTCAAAGCCAGTGGCATAGTATCTTCTTTCATAACCTCTGCTTCCATCCTCACATCTCTCTGACACTCCTGTCTCCCTTTTATAAAAACCCTTGTAGCTACATTGGCCCCACCTAGATAAGCGAGGCTCACCTTCATAGCTCAAGATCCTTAACTTAATCATAACACAAGTTCTCTTTTATTAGGTGAGATATCATGTTCACAAATATCCAATTCATAGGTTCTAGAGATAGGATGTGAACATCTCTGAGGGATCAATATTGAGCCTTCTATGCTTCCCAAAAGGGCAACATGATTTGCAGAAAAAATTGGCGCCCTTTGGCTACCAAGGACAGACTTGTACTATTTTCTACTTCCTCGATGTTGTAATAGCTACATCCATTAGGTTGTGTCAGCTCCGAGTCAAAGAAAAATTCTGCAGAGAGCTTCTATAAGGTAGCAGGTTTATCTGTTTCAGGAAGTTTATCTTCCTGGCAACAGGAAGTTCAGACATGGGCACTCCATAGTTTCTTGTCTTCTTCCTGTTTTCTTGCTCTGTCATCCTTAGGGGTGACATGAACCTCAGGTATCCTCCCAGCTTTCCAGGCTGGGAGGAAAGCAAAAGGGGCAGCACTAATGGCCTTCCACTTGTGTCCTGTTCACGGGAACTGACTAGCAAGGGCCCCCTTCCCGGGAGGCTGGGAAGATGAATTTTCACTTTTCGATCTCTGCCTTGGAGAAAAGCAAGCGTGAAGGGAGTTGAGTCAGCAACCTAAGTATTGTCTCTAATAACCAAGGGGAATTCCAAGCCTCTATGTCCCCCCACCCCCACACCCAACCAATCAGTGACTGGATAAAACCAGCTGTCTTGTGTTATTTGAAATATGTTCCCCTGCTCACCCAGTTTTCCACCAGAGTCCCCAGTAGGCAACTAAAAATATACAGTGTGTTTACACATGCGCCCAGACCAAATATTTTTCAATAAAGTTACTTAAACAGACCCAAACAATAGTTATGATTGCAGTTTTCTATGCAAATTAGCTGATTTAAAAAATAATGTAAGTAATGGAATCAATATGTTATCTCAACACTTTGTAAAAAGAGCCTCTTGTACTTTTAAAAAAGAAGAGAGAGAAAAGAAGAAGAGCCCCTGTAGCTCATGCCACTTTTCACCTCTCCTTTCCTCACAATGACTGGAAATTCTGGGCAGCCATTTTGTCCAACATGTCCATGGCTCCTGTCCACAGTTGATAGGCTGGGTCAAAAAAATCCCCTTCTGCTCTCTGGAGACACCACTCTTTAGCCAGAGTTGATTCATTTATGAATGGATAGCTGATGAAAACTAGTCATTTTTTTGCCCCCGAATTTTAAAATTCGAAGTGAGAGAGACAGGATCAGTCTCCCTACGGATGGCTGAATTATAACCTGTAAATCAGCTTTTGGTCGCCATGTTCTATTTGTTGACTGAGGGGCAGACACAGCTAGTCCTTGGAGGAAAACTGAAGCAGAAGGGTAGACTGCGCACAAAGCCCTGACTCTAGATCACTCTCGGAGCCCAGCTACATGCTTGTGCTTTGTTTGGTTACTGGCCTTTGTTATTATGACAATATTGAGGTTAGCTCAAAGAACTGTTCTGCTATTTGCAACCAGATGTAACTCTATAAAATGTAGAGTTATTACTGGTCGGTGAAAAATTATGTCTGTAAAAGGACTACTTATGTTACGACAAAAGAAATTACTTTGGTTACTTGAAAGGCAGAATTATAACCACTGGACTGTAATTAATCAAATTGTGGTTTTATTTCCTCACTAAACTCCTAATACATCATACAATATAGCAAAATATGATAAAGTATTTGAAATGGCATTAGCAAAATTCAAAACATATGCATAAAATCTGAACAAGTGCCATACATCAAAAAGGAAACATGAAGTATTTTGCAGAAATGAAACAAGTGTTAATTTCATACTTTATTTCCAACTTCTGGGATAGACTTGAGGGGATTTCAGTGTAATACAAAAAAGATTTATTATCCTGAAAAGGTTCGGCTTGGGATTTGCTAAATTTGGAAATTAAGAAAGTGCCATATTTCTATTTCTCACAGGAATCCAGCTCTTAATATTTTAGATGAAAATAACTTTATCAATCTTACTTTTAATACTAACTTTAAGATGCTAAAATCTGTCAGTTCAGAAACCGATTACATTTCATTGAAAATGTAGCTGTAATACAAGGCACTGAAATCTTGGTCTACAATGGTGAAAGTGTACACTATATTACATATTACATTGCTAATTCATAAAGTTTCTTCATAAAACTGCAAGCAGAGCTGTCTCAAACATCTTGTTAATGAGCCTTATTCTGTCTCCTCTGGGAATACAGATGGGGCTTTGCTTCCAGTCCTTCTGGAGGTGAATAAGGAAATGGGACTGAGTAGATTATAAATCTAGATGAAGCTCTCATATGAAGAGGGTCTCATTTGTGCCATCTGTTCAGGCTGAGCTGGAGATGAAATATAAGGTGTCATGGGCGCAGTCCCTAGAGGATTGTCACCAAATGATCTGCCTTCAAATTTGCCTTCAACTTATCACAGGCTGCTGTAATCCCTTTTCTACTGTGTTCATCGTCCTGTCACCTGTCTCGGGTTTCTCCATCACGGACAGCTGATCAGCCGGCCTTGAGATGTGCCTCTCTGACACAGAACTTTCTAATCACACTTTCAGAATTTTGTCTTCTCAGATGCCAATTTGCCCTCCCCTATCTGCTAACTGTAAATATTTTGAAGACATTTATCTTCAGCCACTTCTTCCTTAGTTCCTATATTTTCTTCCTGGGGAAAAGCTATTAAAAGAACACATCTATTACTTCATGTCCACTGACATCTTTGTGCAAATCCCAAATCCCCTCTTGAATTTTATTTCTATTCCTCTACATGCCAACTGGACACTTGCAACTGGATTGGTCTTTCAAATTTAATAAATTGCAAACCTCACATATCTTTGAACCCTCAAGTATTTATCCTGATTTTGCAAATGCTATTAATGGCACTGCCGTATTCAGTCTCCTGGGTTTTAAAAATGGAAGTGGCTTTTTATTTTGCCTTCTCTTTCCCTTCCCATTTTTAAAAACTGACAAGGTCTGCCTAGTCTTTCTTGGCAATTCAGTCCCCATTTGTTCCATCTTTTAATCCAGTTTTTACCACCATAATTTTGGCCGTCATTAGCTTATGTTTAGACTAAGCGAGTTGTTAGGGGGATGTTCACTGCTGTCGTGGAGGCTAAGGCTGAGACAGTTCACCTTGATTGCCATGGCTCTCAGCTCTGTGATTCAGTCAGTGAAGATGCACCAAGGCTTTCTAGGGCCAGGGAATAAATCTCAGGAGACTTTGATCTTGACAAAATCCCATGTTTGCTTTGTCCTAACATCTCAGAAGCCAGACTGAATGGGAAAACAACAGGAAGGATTTCTTGGTGTTGCTGCTGTTCTTCAAGGCAGAGGTCCAGCTGCCTTCTTGTCATCTGGCCACAGCAAAATAAGCGTCTCTCAATGTAGAGGGAGTTTGTAATGAAACTAAGATACTAGTTGCTTGACAGCCTTCAGAGATGCCCTGTCAGCGTTCTTTTAGTACAGAGTGTTGCTTTCAGCTCTCCTATCTACCTGTGTTTTCTAGTCACTCTTATTAGAGAGCCCTGGTGAGTGACTGATGATTGTTTACACAGTGAATAGCCCCTAGTAAGGAACCTTCATGACTTCCTTTCGCTTCTCTGCTTTGTGTTCTTTGTGTAGAGTAAGAAGAAGTGGTTTCTAACACACCAAATAAAATAGATACCGGCACATATTATGGCTTCACTCGTGGCTCAGACCGTAAAGAATCTGCCTGCAATGCAGTAGACCAAGGTTCAATCCTTGGATTGGAAAGGCCCCCTGGAGAAGGGAATGGCAACCCACTCCAGTATTCTTGCCTGGAAAATTCCACGGACAGAGGAGCCTGATGGGCTACAGTTCATGGGGTTGCAAAGAATCAGGCATGACTGAGTGACTAACTAGCACATATTATGTATAGAAACAGCCAATTTTGGAACGTGTTCTAGGGTTGTTCATGTGGAACACGGCCTTCTGAAATTAAATAGAGCCAAAGAATTTCTGGTATTAACTATGTTTACAGACTTAATCCTGTAGTTTTCTGTCTGATAAACCTGTTTCTGCATCTTCTAATTCTGTAGTTTGTCTGGGAAAAGGAGTTTAAGCCTTAATTGCTGAATTAGCCTATGTTTTGTTTTTTTTTAATTGGGAAAAAGCACATTTACTAAGAACCTGCTAATTATTTATGAATACTAGTATGTGTGATATAAAAAAGGAGCCCCATTGATTCAGATACTGTGCTTCTTATTTTTGGCAATAGTAAAATTCTTGTTTTAAAAATTCTATGTAGGACACAATTCCCCTGTTTGGATAAGTCTGCCTAATCAATATTCTTGAACAGTATGATGATTAGCAAATGCAAAACTTAGCCTTGAAATTTTTAATTTTTTATTGTGAAATACCTTTTATCATATTTGATTGCTTCTAAAACCTGAACATGTAATAAATGACGAATGAAAATTTCCAGCCACTAGGGAGAAGGTGAGTTGATAAGTAGTTGTCAATGCCTAGGCACAGACAAATTTAACATGTGGACAAGGTGTTGATCTTTCAGTTGTCACCCCAATTAACAGCTCTGCATTAGTAACATCATACTCTGGTGAATTTTAAATTAAACTCCAATCCTTAACCATCACTTAAAATTTCTTATAAAATTGATGTTATGATGCAGTCTTGAAATAAAAATTATTTTATATCCAGAAGATCATCTGTTTTGCCCCAAGGGGTATATTGAAAAACAGTAGAAAGTGCCAAAATTTGGGGAATAGTTAGAGAATTTTCTAAGACAGCAAAGATTAGTGTAGCCAACATAAGCATCAGGAAAGTGTGGTATCAAGTATTAAACATTCATCTCTTGAAAGGTCCCACCTGGCTTATAAAATAAGCTATTCAACTCCCAGTGGTACATCATTGAATTACTAAAAGCAAAACTACAAATTTAGCAAAGTAGAAAGTTCAAATGAATCCTTGGTACTATTTAGAACATCTCCTAAGATCACAAGCAAGCCTATGAAACAGTGTGTTATTATGATGGTACACATGACTGCTAAGGTCCAAGAGTGATTTAGAGAAACGTTTATACTCTAAAAGGGAAGAAAACTTAAACCAACCTTTTTTAATGTGTGTTGGTAGACTACTGGCATCAGAATTCACTGAGATGCTTGTTTAGAGCATCCTTAGGGTCTGCCCATCATCCTCAAAGTTATAATATGAAGGGTAGGGACAGAAATAAGATACATTTTAACAGGCTCCCAAGATAATTCTGATGTACCTTACCATTTAAAACTATCCTTAGACTCATAATTTGACTATAATCCTGAGAAATAAAGTGAAATGCAAATGTATGTAACATTTGTGGTTAATTAAACTAAAAAGAAGACGTGAACTTTTAACATAATGTATTTTAAGTAAGAAGAAAGCTGTAATGGTGAATCCTACAATCAATGGTATTTGACAATGAAAGAACTATATTTCAGCAACAGTGAGCTTATAAGTCATGTAGGGAAAAAAAAGACACATTTCAGTTGCTTTATGAATATTCTTGATGGACTATACAGTCATGATCCACATGTACCCTCTGAACGAAATCACTCTTGTTGCCAAGGTGGGAAGTCCAAGACACAACTTATGGTTAGGACTGGAAAAAGTCAGTCAGTTTATTCAAGAAGTGGTCCGGGTCATCTAAGTTGGGGCAAAGTATTTAAATACTGTTTAGAAAAGAGCCCCATGGTGAAGTCAAGAGTAACATAGATGTAAATCACCTAATTGAATGCCTGGCAGATATTCTCAACCAGGATGGTTTTAACCTCCAGGACGCATTTTTTTTTTTTTTTTTTTTTATAGTGACACTGGAATAGGGGAGAGGATAGATACTGGCTGCAGAAATGCTGCTAAATATCCTTCAATACACAAGACAGACCCCACAACAAAGAACTGCCCAACCCACAAAGTCAAGAGTGCTAAGACTGAAAACTCTGCTCTAGAGAATAATATTTTGCAACCTCCAGTTTTTAGGCTGATTCTGGACTTAGAAAAGAAATGTAAGAATAAAATACCTCTTTGTCCTCAACAACCAAAGACATCATTTTAAAATATGGAGAAGAACCAAAGTCCTGACATTCCTACTTGAAATATTCTTTTCCTTCATAAAATGAAAGACATTCTCAGATTGGCCAGTGATAGCAATCAAAGACCAATATAATTCTGAAAACTGAGATTCATTAAGGAAGATGAAATGGGAGACAAAAGAGAAAATTAAGAGAAAAAAAGAGTGATGAAATGACAAGATAGGGAATGGAAACCAAAAATGGAAATAGCAACCACTGGTGGTCCAGTGGTTAAGACTCTGCACTTCCAATACAGGGGGCATGGGTTCAATCCCTGATTAGGGAACTAAGATCCCACATGCTGCATATGGCCAAAAAACAAAACAAAAGAAATAAAAAACAATTAGAATAAAGGCCTATGTAGCTACTTTGCTTATCCCAAAAAACCTGTCCAAATAGGAATGAAAATAACACAAAGCACAGCTACTGTCATATTGTCTAATTTAATCCTGACAACAGCATTATGAGATGGATATGATACCAGTGTACCCATTTTTGAGATGAGAAAACCAAGGTGTAAGCATACTGAATTTGGCCAACTGGATTCCTTGGCTTCTGCCAAGGAATCTGAAGCTGGAGGGACAGATGCAAAAATAAAAGGATACTGAGAGATTATTCTTGGAAGCAGTGGTGATGAAGTGAGATGGGAACTGAGTGGCCAACGCCCACTGACAGTAGAGCCGGCAGTGTGGATCGGGTAGGAGCAGTGCCAGGCTCCGGGGCCTAGGCAGATGGTTTTGTCAGGGAATTGGCCCTGTTCTCTGCTGACTGGGACCTTTGTTTCCTGACAGCTTTTTAAGCTGATTCTCCAGCATTTTCATTGGATGAATAAAATCCTCATAGCCTTCCAATGACTTCTTTTCATCTTAAGTCAGTCAGATTAGTGTCAGTGGTGTACAAGTAAGAAGCCTAACCAGTTCAGGGCTGGAAGGCGAAGATACCTCCTCAGAGTTATTTAAATAGAAAATGGGGAATGGCATTTGAAATAAAAATAAAAAATTCGATCTCACCTCCCACATTTCAAGGCCTTGCTCCTCTGACCATGAAATGTGATTCTGCCGGGGGTGGGGGTGGAGTGGGGTGGGGGGAGCAAGATCTCTGCAGAAGCCTGGATAGTGCTCATCACTGGCACTCAATGGATTCACCTTTCCCTACAGTGAAATGTCTGAACTCTGTCATTTCCAACTTTCTATAACAGACCTCAGCACATTCTTCCCCAATTCTCACGCCTGTTTCCTTCTCGTCTCAGCCTAAATACTCCTGCCTCAGAGATGCCTTCTCTGATCATCTGTAAAGTATTTCGCGTTCCCATCTTTTGGCACAAGCTCATTTTTATTTTCTCAGGTAGCACTCGTCATCTCCAAGTTTTTGGTTATTTGTTGGTTTACATGTTTATCTCCTCCACCCAGCACCCCCATGCAGTCTTTCCTGTCTTATTTCTAACTGTATCCTCAATGCTTAGAATAGCTCTGGCATGGAGTGAATGTTTTGTTGGATGAATGAATCAGTGGATGAAATCTATCCTTAGCCTGATGTTCTATACTTTCAAAATAACTGAAATTCATGTGTTTTAATATTCTTGCCATGTGGAGATTAGTGCCATGTGGATCGCTGTTGTTCAGGTGCTAAGTCGTATCCACCTCTTTGGACAGACCTCGTGGACTGCAGCACACCAGGCTTTCCAGTCCTTTACTATATCCTGGAGTTTGCTCAAACTCATCTCCATTGCGTTGGTGATGCCATCCAGCCATCTCATCCGCTGTCATCCCCTTCTCCTCCTGCCCTCAATCTTTCCCAGCATCAGGGCCTTTTCCAATGAGTCAGCTCTTCGCATCAGGAGGCCAAAGTATTGGAGCTTCAGCATCAGCACCAGTCCCTTCCAGTGAATATTCAGGATTGATTTCCTTTAGGATTGACTGGTTTGATCTCTCTGCTGTCCAAGGGACTTTCAGGAGTCTTCTGCAGCACAAAATTTCAAAAGTATCAATTCTTCAGCACTCAGTTTTCTTTCTTTCTGGTCCAAATCTCACACCCATATATTACTACTGGAAAAACCATAGCTTTGACTATATGGACCTTTGTCAGCAAAATGATGTCTCTGCTTTTTAATATGCTGTCTAGGTTTGTCACAGCTTTTCTTCCAAAGAGCAAGATTCTTTCAATTTCATGGCAGCAGTAACCATCCACAGTGATTTTTGGAGCCCAAGAAAATAAAACCTGCATTGTTTCCACTTTTTCCCCAACTATTTGCCATGAAGTGATAGGACCTTATGCCATGACCTTAGTTTTTTGAATGTTGAGTTTTAAGCCAGCTTTTTCACTCTCCTCTTTTACCCTCATCAAGAGGCTCTTTTAGTTCCTCTTCACTTTCTGCCATTAGAGTGGTATCATCTGCATGTCTGAGGTTGACGATATTTCTTCCAGCAATCTTGATTCAACCTTGTGAGTCATCCAGACTAGCATTTCACATGATGTACTCTGCATAGAAGTTAAATTAGCAGGGTGATGATACACAGCCTTGACGTACTCCTTTCCCAGTTTGGAACCAGTCCATTGCAATCTTAATCTCTTCTGCCACCTCTTCTTAGTCTCTTCTGTTTCTGTTAGGTCCATACTGTTTCTGTCCTTTATTGAGCCCATCTTTGCATGAAATGTTCCCCTGATATCTCCAGTTTTCTTCAAGAAATCTCTAGGCTTCCCCATTCTATTATTTTCCTCTCTTTCTTTGCATTGTTCACTTAAGAAGGCTTTCTTATCTCTCCTTGCTATTGTCTGGAACTCTGCATTCATATGGATATATCTTTTCCTTTCTCCTTTGCCTCCATGTGGATAGGACTTACTTGTTTAGTCGGATAACAGTTTTAAATGTTCATAGAGCAGAGTTTTAAAAATTAAAGAAATATAAAATCTTATTACCTAAAATTTATTTTATAAATCTCCAGGCACTTTTGAAAGAAGTTGAATTGTACAGAAGACCTAGTATTTTCAGTCTCCCTTTCTCACAAAGCCTATTTTAATTTGATGTAGCAAACTATTGCTTTGTTAGCAATTCGAAAATTATTTACTGAGCTCATCAGTATCAGTGACTATGTTAGTCACTGGACAATTTGTTGTGAACAAGGTGGAGAATTAGTTGTGAACAAGGTAAGCATAGTCTGAGCCTTTAAAGAGCCTATAGTTTTGCAGAGGCTCCATTTAAAACATATATATAAGTTTGATGAGAGATCTGTGCAGAGTTCCAGGGAGAGGGCCTAGTCTAGACTGGAATGGAGAGTGGGTGATGGGCAGTAAAGCCTAACCTCGGATCTGCAGTGGAGTTAGCTAGCAAAGCAGGAAAAAGGGTGGGAGGCATGAAGCAAAGGCCTCAGCAGGTATAGAAAGAATCCCCATGAAGGAGTCCTATGAAGAGGTCAGGCCAGAGTGATATACATTGATCACACCACATAGGACCAAGATCAGTGAGTGGATTCTGGGCCACTGGGGTCAGAAGCAGCCAGTTTCTCCTAGCTAAATTTCTCTCACCAGCATTACATCATGTGTGTTGGTCTAAACCCTTTCCATCAATGTGTAGCTTAAATATCATCTCTTCTCGGAAGCCTCTCCTAACATTTCAGATGGAGGAAGCCTCTCTCCTTTGTTCTCCCATGGCCCATCACTTTATTTACAGACCGCTTAGTCGACCATGCAGCTTGTGCAGTGCACAACTTAAGCAACCACATGTGTCACCTCAGCCTGTCCATGTGGGTGTGAATGTATCATGTATTTCCCGCCAGTCCTCAAGCAACTCGAGCACACATTTCTCATTGTCTCATTTGTGTACTTACTTTTGTGACAAAAACATTTCACTGGGTTAATACTCTAATTGTATCAGTATGAATTTGAAATGTCAATGGTCTATTAGTTCGGGGAAAAAAATTAAGAAAAGGTACATACGTAAATGGGTGAGAACTTGGTAAAAGAGTGTTAACAATGTTCAGATGTGAGGAGACTGAGAGACTGACCCAGCCACAGGCCATAAAGCTCAGTTCATTCAGACGTTTTCTTTTCAAAATTTCAGAGTTTGCTTTATGTTTTGTGACTTCATAACTTCAAAGGGGGTCACAGGAACTCAATCTGTTGAAGTCACTATTGAGTTTATTACTTTGGGTAATGCCTTTTACGTGTTGTTTTTTCCCTTTAAGAGGTTGTTACAGTAATGCATGTTTAAAACATTAAATTACCAGTAGCATTTACATGGAGACATGCTATATCATGGGAGATACCCTATCTTTTTTTCTTTTCTTTCCCTTTCTTTTTTCTTCCTTCCTTCCTTTCTACTACCCCCCTTCCTTCCTTCCTTCCTCTCCTTTACAAACATAGCAATCATTTAAGCTATACATCTGTTGACCAGAAGGCCAACCTGACCTCAGCTTTTAACTGCTTTCCCTGTGGTCCTGTTGAACAATCTCCCTGTCTCACCACCATCTGGTGTTGTTATCTCTGAAATCTTTTTAGGTAATCTGTGTTCAAGATTGTGTGTGTGTGTGTGTGTGTGTGTATGTGTGTGTGTGTGTGTGTTGAAGCACATCCTCAGGGGACATTTTTCTTAAAATTGTGTTTAGCAACTCAGAAAAGCTTAATTTGTATTCCCGCCTGCTTCACTGACTATGCCAAAGCCTTTGACTGTATGGATCACAATAAACTGGAAAATTCTTAAAGAGATGGCAATACCAGACCATCTGACCTGTCTCTTGAGAAACCTGTATGTAGGTCAGGAAGCAACAGTTAGAACTGGACATGGAACAATAGACTGGTTCTAAATAGGAAAAGGAGTACGTCAAGGCTGTATATTGTCACCCTGCTTATTTAACTTATATGTAGAGTACATCATGAGCAACGCTGGGCTGGAAGAAACACAAGCTGGAATCAAGATTGCTGGGAGAAATATCAATAACCTCAGATATGCTGATGACACCACCCTTATGGCAGAAAGCGAAGAAGAACTAAAGAGCCTCTTGATGAAAGTGAAAGAGGAGAGTGAAAAAGTTGGCTTAAAGCTCAACATTCAGAAAACTAAGATTATGGCATCTGGTCCCATCACTTCATGGGAAATAGATGGGGAAACAATGCAAACAGTGGCTGACTTTATTTCTTTGGGCTCCAAAATCACTGCAGATGGTGATTGCAGCCATGAAATTAAAAGACGCTCACTCCTTGGAAGGAAGGTTATGACCAACCTAGATAGCATATTAAAAAGGAGAGACATTACTTTGCCAACAAAGGTCCGTCTAGTCAAGGCTATGGTTTTTCCAGTAGTCACATATGGATGTGAGAGTTGAACGGTGAAGAAAGCTGAGTGCCGAAGAATTGATGCTTTTGAACTATGGTGTTGGAGAAGACTCTTGAGAGTCCCTTGGGCTGCAAGGAGATCCAACCAGTCCATCCTAAAGGAGATCAGTCCTGGGTGTTCATTGGAAGGACTGATGTTGAAGCTGAAACTCCAATACTTTGGCCACCTCATGCGAAGAGTTGACTCATTGGAAAAGACCCTAATGCTGGGAAGGATTGGGGACAGGAGGAGAAGGGGACGACAGAGGATGAGATGGCTGGATGGCATCACCGACTCGATGGACATGGGTTTGGGTAGACTCTGGGTGTTGGTGATGGACAGGGAGGCCTGGCGTGCTGCGATTCATGGGGTCGCAAAGAGTCGAACACAACTGAGCAACTGAACTGAACTGAACTCCTTATTCTATTACATGTTAGTGAGAGCATAAGGGTTACAGATGTTAGGGATGGCGTCTATACTCCATGGAACTCAACTTTCTCTCATGGCTTTTCCAAGCACATACAGTTTGTTTTTTCAAAAAAACAAACGTCTTCTCCATTAATCTATCTTGGTGGAATTGAGAGGCCCCAGGAAACACTTTCCCAAGTGATATCATGTTTTGTGGGTAACTCCCTCTTCTGATTAATCAGAAGCACTTAAGTTTTTGTAGCACCAAGGTCAACTGTCAAACACTGTAATCTAGGAGCAGCATCATATTAAGCCCTGAGATCTTAAATTAGTACATTAAGGGGACACATTGCCCAGGATATGGGAAGCAGTATAATTTAGCATGGAGTAAAAGCAAGAGGAAATGAATGTTGCCGGATGGTCTCAATGAAAACCCTGGGCATAAAATTAAAATGTGTAGAAAAACATACATACAATGTTGAAATCTTGACAATCATCTACACTGTATTTTGCAGTTTATACTATACTATTTAACATTTATCAACTAAAAGTTTTTTTCAAAATAAATTTTTAAAAATCAAAAAATTTCCTTTCTTACTGAATCAAAATTTAATCTGCTGAAGTCATCGAGAGATGAACTACTCAGGTTACAATTTATTCCCTTCATTCCAGCATTTGTCCCCAAACTGAGACAGAATGCTGGAGAGATAGTGTCTTTGCTGGGGATGGGGGTAGGCATGGGGGAAACTTATGATGAATTATCAAGATGTGCTCCCACCTCAGGGGAAATGAACATTTCATACAAGGAAACATATATCTAGCAAAGGACAAAATCATCCAGATTTGGCTGTGGGCTCTTGAAGGGCTTACTTATGTACATGAGTACAGAGATGATGCTTGACTAACTTTGAAGCAGTGAAGAGAGGTGATGTATTCTCTGTGTCTGGCCAAGAGTAGTGATTCTTCAGAGTTCTCAGAATAAGCCCGAATCAGAACATTACAAGGAAACTTTCAGTAGGAAAGTGCTCTGGGTATTTGAGGACCTCTATACATTCAGCATTTCAGACATAAATATTTCAGGTTTTGAACCTCTAAGTAGTCTTTCTGTGACACAGGAATACTTTTTTATAGTGACAATCTTAATTGTCAATTCCTTTTCTCAAAATATTTTGAAAAGAAAATTTACTCAACAAATGTTTTTTTATTTATTTTTTAAAATTATATTTACTTATTTTTGCTTTATGACTCTGGTTGGTCTTTGCTGCTATGCAGGCTTTTCTCTAGTTATGGTGAGCTGGGGCGACCCTCCAGTGTGGTGCATGGACTTCTCATTGCAGTGGCTTCTCTTGTTGCAGAGCAAGGGCTCTAGGGCATACGGGCTTCAATAGTGGGGCTCCTAGGCTCAAGAGCAGAGGCTCAATAGTTGCAGCACAATAGTTGCAGCTTAGTTAGTCTGTAGCATGTGGGACCCTTCTGGATCAGGGGTCAAACCTGTGTCTCCTGTGAGATGGAGGGTTCTTTGCCACTGAATCACTAGGGAAGCCCAATAAATGCTTTTTAAGGTGTCTGTAATGTGCCAGACACTCTTATAGAAAGTATATATGTACATATCAGAAAAAAGAGGCAAAGGGAAAAAGAGATATCAAACTCAGTGAGAATTTAAAACTGAAGATTTTATTTGTAAGGTTTTTGATAAAACTGCCCAACTGCCTATATTATATTTTCTGAAAATTAAAAAAAAAAAAAATGAGATAACACTATCCTGAGTTATGTGGCAATGAAACAGAATGACTTAGCAGCAGCCCTACCCCACCTGGCTGGTAGTAACACTAACATGAATTGGGAGCTATGTCTCTCCAGGCTGTTCTGCACAGAGACGCCTGTATTGAGATACCAGGCTAGCATGAAGAGCGCATTGGCCCTGGAATGTGCGGTGCAGGCCTAGAGAGTAAGTGTGGAAGCCTCTCCTATGAAATATCTGTCCCTGAGGCATGTCAGATAGTAATAACAGTACAGTTTGCTTAATTAGGAAATCAAAATTTCATAGAAGATTTTTTTGTTTGTTTGTTTCCTGGGCAGAAACCTCTACTCTCAATTATCCAGATCATCTTGAGGCACTTGGTCAACCTGAGTGAAATGTAGATAAAACTGTGTATGAACCCTCCTGGTTGCCTGTAGCCCTACACATCAAGGTGAATAAGTTTACAGAATTCCCCTCAAAGTAGTAACACTGCAGAGTGAACAAGGCAAAGGAGAAAAATCTAAGTAGAGGTCTGGAAGGACCAAAAGACAAATGTGACTGACTTGACACATTTAGCTGAGTTTGGTCCTGAATTCATCTTGCATACCCTTCCATCATGGAGCAGTTCAGGGAAATGCTAAGTGTATAGAGGGAACAAACTACTATGTTTGGTTAGAAACACAGCAGGAGCAGAGGCTGGAGGAATAACGTGGTGTCTTACCAGAAGGTTTCTGAATGGCCTGTCCAGTTATTTGGACCACATTCTTTTATTCACTCAGTGAATATTTATGGAGCATCCACCATGTGTCAGGTGTTGTCCCAGGCAATGGAATTCAGTGTGATTCCATCTTCCAAGCAAGATGGAAGAGGGTCCAATATTCTATTTCACTGGAAGTGGATGCTGTGCTTAGTCATTCAGTCATGTCCGAATCTTTGCGATCCCCGTGGACTGTAGCCTGCCAGGCTCCTCTGTTCATGGGATTCTCCAGGCAAGAATACTGGAGTGGGTTGCCATCTCTTCTCCAGGGGATCTTCCCAACCCAGGGATTGAACCCAGGTCTCCCACATTGCAGGCAGTTTCTTTACCATCTGAGCCACTAGGGAAGCCCAAAAAATCAAGAAAGCAAACAAGGCGATATCAAGTGGTGATAAGAGCTGGGAAGAAAGTGCAATGGACAGTGAGATGACAGCAGGAATTGGGCAGCCGTTAGGTCATCCAGGAAGACTTGATGAGGTGACATTAAGGCTGAGACAAGAAGGAAGCATGCATGAGAAAATCCTTGAGAAGAACTGTCCTGGGGAGGGGAACAGGCTTCAGGTTGAAATTAGTAGTGTGGCTGAAAAGTAATGGTCAAGGAACAAGAGCAGTAATGGATGATGTGGTCAAGTGAGGTAAACATAGGGCGGGCCAGGTCAAAGAGAGCTATCAAGATGATGGTAAGGAGTTTCTGTATTTCCCTAAGTACAATGAAAGGTAATAAAATGTTTTGATTAGAATGCATTGAAATATGAATGCACAGTTTTTTTAAGTTCATTCCACTGCCCTTTTATGTGAAAAGTGGATTAGAGATGGGCAAGACTAGGAACAGCGAGACAAGTTTTACTAACTAATAAGAAAGCTATTTTGAGAATTGAGTAAGCGGTGCTGGTACCTGAGATTAGGAAAGTAACGGAGGAGGTAAAGTGGACAGACTTTAGGTGTATTTTGGAGGCAGATTTGATAGGAGTTGATCATGAGTGATAGGAGGGAAGGAGAGAAATCAAGAATGGCTCCTAGATATTGGATGAGTGGGTAAAGATGGAGAAGACTGGGGATGAGCAGATTTTAAGGGGAACCCAGATTTCTCCAGGTAATGGGGAGCAATTTATTTAAGTTTTATCTTTTTTTGAGTGGGAAATGGCGTGATTAGAATTATACTTCAGTGAGACAATAGATATCCATGAAGTTGTGTATGAAAGAATTAGAGATATGGGTCCTTCGTCTTAATTCAAACATTGTTATTCAGCTATATGATAACATATATATTTATAAAGTAAAAGGTACTAAAGTTCTCTTTGGATTATTTTATCTGTAATTGTTTATCAAAACTTCCCAAGTACCAAGAATTAAGTTAGAAGCTCTGAAGACCAAGATGTGTGAGACATATCCCCTAGTGGAGAAGCTTGCACTTTACCTGGAGTCATAGCAAGACCACATCTAACTTTAATATTGAGGTTTAACTTTCATTGTTTTTTTTGGTGCAAAACCAAAGTATTATAGGAGTTCTATAATTGGGATGATTATGTCTGCCTGGGATGGTTGCAATAGGCTGGGAAACTTGTTTGGTAAAGTAGTTAACCTTTAGATCGAAGAAGGATTTGGTCTTTGTTACAAAGCCTCTCTGCATGGTAATCACATGTGGCTGGTGTGCTCTCTCCCATGTTTGTGTACATTTAAATTTTCCCTGTCTTCTTCTCCACAGAGACTGACGGCTTTAAGAAAAATTTTTTTAGGTCTTCAGTCATTATTAAGGGGAGATATTGTTAAGAAATAATCAACAGATGACACACTGTCATGTGCACGGATGTTGAGCCACTTTGTGGGCAGAGGAAATACTGTGAATAAGGCCATAGGGCATAGTGAGAAACCAGAGGATCAGATGCGGAAACTACCTTGGGTAAAGCCAACTTCTTTCTTCCTGTGACTCTCACTTTGCATTTTAAAAGACCCAAGTCTCTGCCATCAAAATCCTAAACTATTCATTTCTCCAGAGTCCAGTGCAGTAACAAATGGGCACTTGAGAAGGTCTGCTGTTTGTTTCTTTGGGTCGGTAGGTCCTGTTTGTGGTCACTGCTGTTTTTAATTGTGCCACTGAAGCTGAAACAACTGGATGGAAGGCAAAAACTGGAAGTGGAGTGGGGAACAGCAATCCATCTTTGGCTTTGCTTGTATTGGAAACAGCTGTTGAGTAGCTTTCTTAACTTTTCAACCCTTCAAATTGTTATCCCACTTGATGGTAAAAGATTCCTCAGGGCATAATCAAAAGCTATCAGATATCTACTCCTCTTGGATAGATGAGAAGGAGCAAGGAGGAAAACTGCAGAGAGCATCTTCTAGGCAGAGGAACTCCTCTGTGCAAAGACACAGAGGTGCCTGTGGACCGTGTCCCATCTTGCCCAGCGTGTGTGTGTGGTGGTGGTGGTGGTGGGGGGTGGTTAATAGGATTATGCCTACCTGATCTACATAAGAACTGCATATTATTCACTATCTGATCCTATTTCTACTGATCATATTCACTCTTTCTGTTCCCTCCAAAAAACTTTTATTTTCTACTTAAAACCTTTATTTTCTATGATCTACTCAGAGATCATAGTTGGTCTAAGAGTAGAAGTGATCACTTGCAGAAAAGAATGTAAGAAAGAGGAACTGTACCATCACATTATTTTGCTGGGTCATTGTGTCCCTGCTTTTATAAGTGACCCTGTACTCTTTTACCTTTTTCTCTCTGTTCTCAAGTTGGCACACTGAAATGAGCATGATTTGTTTTTCCTTTCTTACTAGTTTTCAAAAAAAGAGCACATCTTTAAAACTCTTAAAATATAAGCATAGGGATTCCTTGTTCAATGAGGGAAGATTAGAAATACAGATAAATGCTAATTTTGCAGCACTGTGAACTCACAGATCAGTGTGTCTCTGTGGCACATGGCTCCCACTGTACCGTGCTGCCTGGGCATTATGTTTTCCTTGCACACTGCAACATACTTCAGCTGTAATGTAAATATGTTAAAGACTCATTAAGATTGCACAATGATTTTTCACTTAACAAAGTAAAGACAAGCCTTTAAAGAAAAGATAAATAGAACTATCTATGTCACTTTTCAAAATAATATATACTATATAATACACTATGAATGTATTATAAATAAATTTCCTGTCCTTTCCAACATATGCATGCATATAGGAACATGACTTTATAATGTTCATCTACAGATTGCTTTCTTCTCTTAGCAGTACATCTGTTAATGTTTTTAAGTGTGATTATAAAATCTCAAAATCAATTTATAAATGTAAATTTTGAGCTTTTCTCAAACATTCCCCAAATAATCCAGAGAATTTCCTGGGGTATCTTGTGTGGGCCCCAAAAATAATCTTCTGGGCTATTTTTCTCTCTATAAAGCATCAAGTTCTTTTCTCCTTCATTGCCTTTTCTTAGTGCTATTTAGAGCACAGTGTAACTATGTTCCCCTTCCCTTCCTAGAGACAGCATCTTTGCTGCTGGTTGTGGCATCTAGTGATCTAGTGTCTGGTAGAAAGATGTCAATGCTTGATATCGAAGATACAGCTCTGCACTACGTGTGCCGTGTCCTACCCCATGAATGTAATTGAAGCTAATGGCGATGTGATTTTTGTTCTCAGTGTATCTGATTTTTTGTTCATTATTCTCTCTTTATATCAAAGCCCCTCCTTCTTTCTCCTAGTACTCATGCATTCATCTGCTCATTCATTCAATAAGTACATAGGCTGTGTATTAGGGGGACAGGGCTTCCCAGGTAACTCAGTGGTAAAGACTCTGCCTCCCAGTGCAGGAGACACAGGAGATGTGGTTTCAATCCCTGGGTTGGGAAGATCCCCTGGAAGAGGAAATAGCAACCCATTCCAGTATTCTTGTCTGGAAAATCCCATGGACAGAGGAGCCTAGTGGGCTGCAGTCCATGGATTTGCAAAGAGTTGGAAGTGACCGAGCCGCTGAGAGCATCAGAGCAGAGCAATACAGGCTCAGCTGTTCAGTCAGACATTTCCTCCTCCAGGGGATCTTCCTGACCCCGTGATCAAACCCCAGTCTCCTGCATCTCCCACTGGAAGGCAGATTATTTACCACTAGTGCCACCTGGGAAACCCAGAGCAATAAGGAGATAGGAAACAAAACAGACACGATCCCTGGCCTCAAGGAGCCTCCAATCAAGTAGAAAGAACAGGCATTAAGCTGGTAAACATAACAACAAATATATTACTTTATTAGCAGGAAGACTACAGATGCTGTGAGGGGGAATGATAATGGAAGTACAGTGTGTGCTGTGGACTCAAGAAAGCTGCTTTCAGGAAGAGAGTCAGTGAGTGATTGGAAAATGATAAGCTAAAAATCTAGCACTGACTTTCCCAGAATTATCTTCCCCCTGACACTCTGGTCCATTTTCCTGGAAGTTACCTCTTGTCCCAGCTTCTTAGAACGAGCTCATTCTCCATGACTCCTCCATCCTTTGATAAAAAGGATTCTGACCAGCTGACCCCAGATCTCAACATTTCGAGCTGAGAATAAACAAGTTCTGGAATAAACACAGTTTCAAATCTATCCATTTTCATACCTTCTTGTACAAGAGGGTTAGAAACAGCTTCTCAATAAAGATCTAATTATCCAATCTAGGTAATTTTTCTAATTGAAGCAACTACTTGATGAAATGTCTTCATTAAAGTGCTCAGACTATTCCGTGGTATTCTGTGGTGCAGGGATCACTTAACAGCTTTCACAGTTGTAGAAGAATAATGGATTGAAAGAAGAAAGAAATATTAGTTTTTTTTTTCTTTCCTCAAACAGGTTTGCTTTTGTTCTTTGAATAATAGGGTTTTCACATGAGGGACAGAGGAAGAGTGAGAGAGATGGAGGGAAGAAGAGAGGGAGATGGGGAATGAGAAAGAATCAAATGGTTCTAGTATTTTCAGTACCAGAGTTTTCAGTCCTTCTCTGCGGCCCCTGGTTTAATGACCTAATATGAATGATATACAGTTATACCCAGTACTTTTCATTTTTAGAGCTAAGCAATTGTCTTTCCTCTCATCTTTTTGAACTATTTCATTTTTCTTTTATGACATTTATATGGGCTTGCCTTCTCTATGCACAGGCCGGTGACAGGGGATGGTAATAGGTAATGGGTGGTTTCAAATCAGACGCTTATGATGGCCTCATAAAGTCTTCCCCACACATAGGAGTCATTTATAAAAATATATGAAGAAATTATGGATCTGCTGTGTCTTAGGAGAATGGCAGCTGGGAGCCTGGCATTTTTGAACAGCTTATGGGCTTCTGAGTATGGTTCCTGTGTGGAAATAAAAAAAAGATATACATACATAGCTCAGTGAGCTGTCGGTGGAGATGCTGTGAATTAGAGCAGAGCTCAAGAAGGTCACAAAAATCAGAGGGCATTTCTCTGCTCATCACTAAATCTGGGGTTGTTTGTCACCTTATCATCTTAAATCATCAATTTATCTGAAATATCTTAGAGAAATATTTTGTGTCAAACTGCTTAGGTTTTGACTCCTTTTTCTTTTTTCCCAAGAGACATTTCTTATGGTTTAAAGCTTCCTGAAAAGTCACCTTGTTGTATCACTGAATTCTGCTGTGTTCTTGAATTTTTCATGTGCTTTCCTATACTTGCTCCTGCTGTGGTCATTGAAGTGAGAAGTCAGGAAAATGGGGGCAGAAAAGGTAGATGTAAATGCATGTGCTGACCTTGAAGCAGCCCTTCAGTTCTGGGTGCTGTCAGGTGGAGATGTTACAAGGGCTTATATCTCTTCCACTGGGCAAGGTGTTAGAGATCCTATGGCTTCAAAACACTCCTGTATCCTTGCTATAACACCTATCTCTCCTCCCTGTTACTCACAAAATATAACTGCCTACATTTAGGGAAACAATTCTGTGGACTGTCAGTCTTTCAGCAATGAGAGAGATAATAGCAAGACTTCATCCCAGGATCTGTAAAGCCTTGTTAAAAAAAAAAAGACTATTCACAGCTCAAGCAAAATTTTGCCTTTCATTAAAAAAAAAAATTTCCTCTAATTGTTCAATCAGTTGGTATTGTAGAAACCTGGAACCTCTTTATGAAATGCAGTATGCCTAAATGGACTTACTTTACTGTTTTGTTGGTATAATTGCAGTGTATTTCATCCAAAAAAAAAATCAATCCCCTGGATTGATCATTTATTATCTACCACACACTCAGTGCTTAGTGCCTTCTACGCAATTTTTACTTCATCCTTACAGTAACCCTCTAAGTACAGATGTTGCTATTACTCTTGGATTACAGATAGAGAAGCTGAGGTTTAGATAACATGCAGTAACACATTTGATTTTATATGGCTAGGAAGTTGGTAGAGCCAGAATGGAAACTGGCATCTGGGCCCTAATTACAATTTCATCCTCACAGAATTAACATTAACTGACAAATTTGGGGAAGGCATTTGGTTGCTTCCAAGAGGAAGATGTTTTTGAAGTAAGAATATTATCAAATGCAGATTCATGGACCCAATGCATAGTGAGGCCAAACAAACAGAATCATCAGTGTTTGGAGCAGAAAGTGAAACTGTTAGTCGCTCAGTTGTGTCAACTCTTTTGCGACCTCATGGACTGTAGCCCACCAGGATTCTCTGTCCATGGGATTTTCCAGGCAAGAATACTGGAGTGGGTCGCCATTTCCTTCTTCAGGGGATTTTCCCTAACCGGGCATTGAATCCATGTCTCCTGCCTTGACAGGCAGATTCTTTAGCACTGCACCACCTGGGAGCAGAGAGAAATGTTTACTTCAGGGCTATACACGGAGGATGGGTGACTTGTGCTCAGAAGCCCTGGACTTCCTATGGCTTTCAGGGTGATGTTTTTATAGGCAAACTTTGGGTTGAGGGCTGCAGGGAGTGTAACTTTCTTCTGATAGCTTTGTGGTGAGGTAACAAGGCGTGTTTCAGGAATCTTGTGTTCAGCCTGAATTTACCATCCTCTACCTGGAGGGTGGGGCAGAGTTCCAGCAGAAAATCTCAAAAATCTTGCTCTGTATATACCTTGAGGGGGAGCCAGGACTCCGCCCCATCCTGCACTATTTGTTCTTGACTGTTTGTTTCTACTTTGTTTCCGTATTACCTCCCATCTCTAGCTAGTAACTGTTTGTATCTGCTGTTTGGAACTCAGGGAAGATGCAAATGGGGGACACAGGAAGGGTTTGTACCTGGGAGGACCCCACAGGGTTCTGGTAGGTTTCAAGAATGTTGTAGAATTTTCTTCTGAAGCATTAAGGGAAAATATTCATGGTCATTAATTTTGTGTCTGATATGTATATATTAAGATAAGTACAGTAGGCAGTTTATGTTATGTCAGTTTTGTAACAAGCACATATTGTAGGATTCTTAGATTGGAAAAATAAACTGGACTGAGGTGAGTAAGAATGCAGGTCACCTTAAAAATACCTCTGTTCTTTTTAACTATTTTTAAGTTATTTTTGTTCAATATAATGATGTAAGTAGAACATATTCAATGGCCATAAGAGCAAAAAAAAAAAAAAATCCTCACAATCTTCCTGGAGAAAACTTTCATTATTACTCTCATTTTACGTACTAAAGGACAGACATATTGAAATATGTCAGTACTAATTGTAAAATAAATTAACATTTATTGAGCACTTAATATGTGCCAGGTTGCCAGGTATTCATCTAACTTTCACAATAACTCTATGAAGTAAATGTTCCCATGTTACAGATGATAATAAAGCTGAGACAGAGTTATATGCATACCTTTCCCAAGGTTATACAAAATATAATAGCCAGAACAAAAGCCAGATCTATCTCTAGAATCTGTGCTCCCAGTCACTCTGTAGCATGACCTCTCCTTCTACATACGCTACTGTATTTACATATTAACCACACTATATGTTGCTATTATGTTTAAATAATTATTATATTTACTTTCTGGAGTTGGTTTTCATGGTGACCAAAATTCATAGCCCTAGCATTAATTTCTTTCATTATTCAGTTAGTTCAGTAGCATTTTTGGTTTTTATTTCCTTCAGAACAGAATTATTATGATGTTATTCATTCATTCACTTATTCAGTCATTTTCAAGTTCATTCATTAATTTACTCAATAAATAGTGATTCAGCCTGCACTGCAGTGTACTATCTATAATCCACTTGGCTAGGCATTTGGGAGAGTTACAAAGTCTCTATGAATGCATTAAAGAACCACAGCTTAAGGGGAGGGTCAGTGTAATGGAGTAAAACAAAGTCAAGTTGAAGAGCTAACCTGACCACGATTCAGGATAAGGTATTTCTGTAACATAGTTGAGAATTAAGCCATGTAGGAGTTAAAAGAAGGGACGCATTTTTATCAGGATAGAGGTCAGGAAAGATTCGTAAAGGAAATGGAATTGAGATGGAATTAAAGTTGTCCTAAAGGATGAATATTTGCCATAGAAAATGTTTCATTCAGAAAAGACTTTAGAGACTTTGTACCTAATTCTCTCATCTTAAGGAACATTAATTGATTTCCCAAGGTCACTCTCTCTCATCTGTAACCCCTTCTTCAGTTCCAAATCTGGATGTTTGCTTAATATTCCTCCCCTCCCCCCTGTCTTTGGCTTTGCTTAGTACTATTTTTACAAATAGTTTAGACAGATTGTTTTGAAATCACTATTGGTTACCTCGCTCACATCTTAAATACTCTCAAGAGGCAAATAAAATAAAGCAGACCTTTAACCAGTAAAAAATCATTAAGGAAAAGCAATGCTGACTAGGCACACCTAAAGTGGAGTCTGATAGTTTAGTGCCAAGTCAGGCTTGGAAGAGAAGAGAAAGTAGCAGATGGAGTTTTATGCTGGTAATGACAGCAGGTGGGAAACAGGTAATAGCAAACAGATGGGCCCCATAATATAGAAAGACCACCAGCATCACATTTTCCACTGCTTTGTTCCCAAATAGTAGTAAGATTCAATAGATAGTTCATTGCAAAAAGCCTATTGAGCACAAACTCTTACAGGTATAATGCTGGGTACCATAAGAGGAAAGTACAAAAATAAGACTGTTTCTATACCCAAGCTCTGTACTAAGGTTCAAGAAAAGTAGAAAATACAAAACAAGTACAAAAAGAGAGCAGTCAAATGAAAAAAGGACAAATAAATGCTAAAAGAGAAATACAAATAAAGCATTCATGGAGGAGGTAGCACTCAAGATGAGTCTGATCAGTGGGCCAGAAAAGCAAAAGGAAAGTTCAAAATTAGGTAAATGCTAGAAAAGATTTACTTAATTGCAAATGGCAGATAGAGATAAGCAAATATATGTCATGGAGAGAGATGCAATAGGGTGGAAGAGGACCCTAGTCACCACTGAATGGCTGGGAATGCCACTTAAACCTTTTTCTCTTTCTATTTCTTCATGTCTAAAATGAACTAGTTTCTACAGTCCCTTCTGAGTTTAGGAGTACATAATTTCTAATCTAGAATCTTCATAAATATCTTAAACTAATATTTCCCAAAGTATGGGACAGTATGTGCCACCAGTGGAGTATGTAATTCAAGTGGTATATATGTAATATTTATAGCAAAGAACGGCAAGAAGAGATAAGAAAGCCTTCCTAAGTGATCAATGCAAAGAAATAGAGGAAAACAATAGAATGGGAAAGACTAGAGATCTCTTCAGGAAAATTAGAGATACCAAGGGAACATTTCATGCAAAGATGGGCTCAATAAAGGACAGAAATGGTATGGATCTAACAGAAGCAGAAAATATTAAGAAGAGGTGGCAAGAATACACAGAAGAACTATACAAAAAAGATCTTCATGACCCAGATAATCACGATGGTGTCATCACTCACCTAGAGCCAGACATCCTGGAATGCGAAGTCAAGTGGGCCTTAGGAAGCATCACTACGAACAAAGCTAGTGGAGGTGATGGAATTCCAGTTCAGCTATTTCAAATCCTGAAAGATGATGCTGTGAAAGTGCTGCTCTCAATATGGAAGCAAATTTGGAAAACTCAGCAGTGGTCACAGGACTGGGAAAGGTCAGTTTTCATTCCAATCCCAAAGAAAGGTGATGCCAAAGAATGCTCAAATTACTGCACAATTGCACTCATCCCACACGCTAGTAAAGTAATGCTCAAAATTCTCCAAGCCAGGCTTCAATAGTACGTGAACCATGAACTTCCAAATGTTCGAGCTGGATTTAGAAAAGGCAGGGAACCAGAGATCAACTTGCCGTTGGATCATTGAAAAAACAAGAGAGTTCCAGAAAAACATCTGCTTTACTGACTATGCCAAAGCCTTTGACTGTGTGGATCGCTACAAACTGTGGAAAATTCTTCAAGAGTTGGGAGTATGAGACCACCTGACCTGCCTCCTGAGAAACCTGTATGCAGGTCAGGAAGCAACAGTGAGAACTGGACATGGAACAACAGACTGGTTCTAAATAGGAAAAGGAGTACATCAAGGCTGTATATTGTCACCCTGCTTATTTAACTTATATGCAGAGTACATCATGAGAAATGGTGGGCTGGAGGAAGCACAAGCTGGAATCAAGATTGCCGGGAGAAATATCAATAATCTCAGATATGCAGATGACACCACCCTTGTGGCAGAAAGCGAAGTAGAACTAAAGAGCCTCTTGATGAAAGTGAAAGAGGAGAGTGAAAAAGTTGGCTTAAAGCTCAACATTCAGAAAACTAAGATCATGGCATCTGGTCCCATCACTTCATGACAAATAGATGGGGAAACAATGGAAACAGTGACAGACTTTATTTTTGGGAGCTCCAAAATCACTGCAGATGGTGACTGCACCCATGAAATTAAAAGATGCTTACCCCTTGGAAGGAAATTTATGACAACCTAGACAGCATGTTAAAAAGCAGAGACATTACTTTGCCAACAAAGGTCCGTCTAGTCAAAGCTATGGTTTTTCCAGCAGTCATGTATGGATGTAAGAGTTGGACTATAAAGAAAGGTGAGCACCGAAGAATTGATGTTTTTGAACTGTGATGTTGGAGAAGACTCTTGAAAAGTCCTTGGACTGCAAGGAGATCCAACCAGTCCATCCTAAAGGGAATCAGTCCTGAATCTTCATTGGAAGGACTGATGCTAAAACAGAAACTCCAATACTTTGGCCGCCTGATGCGAAGAACTAACTCTTTTGAAAAGACCCTGATGCTGGGAAAGATTGAAGGCAGGAGGAGAAGGGGATGACAGAGGATGAGATAGCTGGATGGCATCACCAACTCAATGGACATGAGTTTGAGTAAATTCCGGGAGTTGGTGATGGACAGGGAGGCCTGGCGTGCTGCAGTCCCTGAGGTCTCAAAGAGTTAGACACGAGTGAGCGACTGAACTGAACTGATATGTAATATTTATGTTAATAATTATAATTTATAAGGCTTACTTCTATTTAAAGCAAGTGATACTGACTTCCAGGGGTTTTTTTATTTTGTAGCATTAAAAGTTTTTCTTTATAATTTCTATTTAAGTGAAAAATGTATACTAACTTGTAGAAGTGTTTATTGTGCAATGATTTCTCTCCAAAATAGAAGATAATCCCAAAGATTATGCTTTGATTGTCATGCAGTATATTAACCAGTTTTGAGTCTAATTTAGCCAATCATATTCCAGAATCCTTTTTTTGACTGACATCACTGTTTAGTATCTTTCTTTGAACTATATATGAAACCTTGCTGGTTTCCTCATAAATTAATCTTTCCCATGCTTGCTATGTGTTTGTATTAAATTACATTTGCAGCTTTTCAAAAATTATGCTTTTGCATACAATGTATTAGTTAGGGTTTAAGCAAAAGCGTATGTACATTTATTTATACACGTTTATTAATTATTATATGAATTACAAGGACTTAAACTTACTGTACTCTGGGAGCTGGTTAAGAGGTCTAAGTAAGGATGCACAGCTGCTTCTGTGTCTGCTGCTGGCACCTGAGTCCACAGGCAGTTGGGAAAAGAAGGATGTGAAGCAGGCCCGGAACAGACAGGCTGGATGAAGGTGAAGCTGGTGCCTTCCATCATGGAGCTGACTGCGCATCTGGCCCAGGTGTCAGGGAAGCTGATCCAGCAGAAGGATCTGGCAGGGGCCCAGCTGCTGTCCAGGCCAGTATGGTGAGCCTGTGGATAAGGAACAGCGTGCTTGAATGCCGACAGTTCTTGGTGCCCTGTTATAGTTGCTGCTGTTCAGTCGCTCAGTTGTGTCCAACTCTTTGCAATCCCATGAACTGCAGCACAACAGGCCTCCCTGTCCTTCACTATCTTCCAGAGCTTGCTCAAACTCATATCCATTGAGTCGGCGATGCCATCAAACCATCTTATCCTCTGTCACCCCCTTCTCATCCTATCCTCAGTCTTTCCTAGCATCAAGGTCTTTTCCAATGAGTTGGCTCTTCATATCAGGTGGCCAAAGTATTGGAACTTCAGCATCAGTCCTTCCAATAAGTATTCAGGGTTGATTTCGTTTAGGATTGACTGGTTTGATCTCCTTGCAGTCCAAGGGACTCTCAAGAGTCTTCTCCAACACCACAGTTCAAAAGCATCAATTCTTCGGCGCTCAGCCTTCTTTATAGTCCAACACTCACATCCATATATGACTACTGGAGAAACCACAGCTTTGACTATACGGACTTTTGTCAGCTAAGCGATGTCTCTGCTTTTTAATACACTGTCTAAGTTTGTCATGGCTTTTCTTCCAAGGAGCAAGTGTGGTTTAACTTCAAGGCTGCAGTCACCAGCTGTAGTGATTTTGGAATCTAAGAAAATAAAATCTGTCACTGTTTCCACTTTTTTGCCCTGTGGCCACCTTTCAAGCATAAAAGAAACAAGGTTGCCACTGCTCCTCTTCTACTTTCTTAATCTCATGCAAAATGTCTCTTGAGGCCTAACTCCATGGGTAGAGAAGGGAATTCTGGAAAACACAGTTCCAACGTAGCCAAGTTGACATGATACAGAACAATCACATACTATTCACCATAAAATTTGGTGGAATGGGGAGTTCACAGACGCCTGAAAGCCCATTGATAGATAGCCTATGCGCTATAAAAATCCTGGATTACTACAAATCTCTTAGTTGTACGTGATAATACGAATGGTATCAATGACTCAATTAAGAAAACACTGCCATTCAAATTTAGGCTTATCGGTGTCAATAAGTTTTAATAACTGAAAGGATGTAGCGATTTGTTGTCTTTCTAATTTTCTCTTTATCCCAGAGCAAGAATTTTAAGAAGTTTGCTAGTCTCCTCTTTGATACTGAACAGTCACATTCTTAAAAATGATTGTTCTTTTTCAAATGAAAGCTTTGTTTTCCAATTTTTAAGCACATGCACATATTATTACATGTTTATTATATGTGCTGTGGACGTTAGTTAAAATTAATTATATAAAATAAATGAGTATTTTTTCTTTGATATTTAATGTTTCTGGTATTTTTAAGCCATAGGATTGTGGAAGATATTGCTATTCTTTCTGGATTTTTCAACTTCTTAACTATTGGTTGCCTCTTTATGCCTACCCTTGCATCTTGGTTTTGAGTCAATAGGAAACATTTTAATTAGATGGTCTCTTGATCTTTTGACCAATGTTCAGCTCCACAGAAAGGAAAGGAAGCAGCCCTTCTGATCTGCTCACCGCACAGTGGAAAGGCTGTCTGTTACAGAGCTAGACAATAACAGCAAAATGTTGGGGGTTTAATGCAGTGCTGCTTTATTGCTATGGGAACTTGGATAACTCTCTGAGAGTTGTTTTCACAAAGAAATTGCTTCATGAGATTTCACTAAATATTTCCATTTTCATTGTCAGATGGTTCTGAAAATCTCACATCTTACAGTGGACTATGATGACACAAGTTTGCTGCTAAGTCGCTTCATTCGTGTCCGACTCTGTGCGACCCCATAGACGGCAGCCCACCAGGCTCCGCCGTCCCTGGGATTCTCCAGGCAAGAATACTGGAGTGGGTTGCCATTTCCTTTACACGTACATAAATAATAAAGAAAGAAATCTTTATCTCTTTGTTGTTGTTGTTTAGTGGTTAAGTCATATCTGACTTTTTGGTAACCCCATGGACTATAGCCCATAAAGCTCCTCTCTCCATGGGATTTCCCAGGTAAGAATACTGGAGTGGGTTACCATTCCCTTCTCCAGGGGATCTTCCCAACCCAGGGATCAAACCTACATCTCCTGCATTGGCAGGTGGATTCTTTACCACTGAGCCAGCAGGGAAGCCCATCTTTTTACCCATTTTTAGTTTTTTATCTGAGATGTCCATACTTCCTGGTATTATAAAAACATTATGATGGGGGCAGAAATTAGCAACTGATGATATCAGGGCAAAAGTTATTTTAGTTATTTTTCAAACTCTAGTCATTCAAAGATTATGACTATTGGAAAATAATTCTTATAACATTGTTGTTGTTCAGTTGCTAAGTTGTGTCTGACTCTTTCCGACACCATAGACTGCAGTACACAAGGCTTCCCTGTTCTTTACTATCTCTAGAATTTACTCAGACTCATGTCCATTGAATCAGCGATGACATCCAACCATCTCATCCTCTGTTGTCCCCTTCTCCTCCTGCCCTCCATCTTTCCCAGCATCAGGGTATTTTCCAGTGAGTTGACTCATCACATCAGGTGGCCAAAGTATTGGAGTTTCAGCTTCAACATCAGTCCTTCCAATGAACACCCAGGACTGATCTCCTTTAGGATGGACTGGTTGGATCTCCTTGCAGTCCAAAGTACTCTCAAGAGTCTTCTCCAACACCAGAGTTCAAAAGCATCAATTCTTTGGTGCTCAGCTTTCTTTATAGTCCGACTCTCACATCCATACATCTATAACATAGAAAACGAGAAAGCAAACAAGAGGGCCTCGGTTCTGGCCTGCAATCTAAATGGAAAGCTTCTTTTATGTAGCTTATCTGTAATATTTTATTGATAATTTCTTAGTTTTCATAAAGATGACCTAATTTTAGTTATTTATTAGTCTTATAAGTCTATGCCTAGCATAGCACCCTACCATAGGCAATACTAAACAAACAAAAACCCTGCTGAATGAGAAAGGAACAAAAGAAACAAATGAATGAAACATATGTTCACAATGTTGTGTTTGCCCTTTCAGCAACCCTACCATTTCAAAATCGGTTAGCATATTGACTCTTAGAGCACCTTTCTGATACTGAGACACAGCCACAGTCAGTACCATTCCCATCACATAATCAGACCATGGTTGATGGTAAGAGGATGCAGTGCTCATTACTGGCCAGACTACAGCATTACACAAATGATCTGGAGTCCAGACGTTCTGGCCCATCTTCAAGAGACTTAAGTAACTCTAGAAAACCGAAGTCATATTACTGCTGTCACTGACTATCCCAACCTCTCTGAGGTCTCCTCTTCATTGCCTCATCCTGAAGGCCTATAAACCTCTCTCTCTACTGAGCACCAGGCTTCCCTAGTGGCTCAGCAGTAAGGAATCTGCCTGTGATGCAGAAGATGCAGGAGACCCTGGATTGATCCCTGGATGGGGAAGATCCCCTGGAAGAGGACTTGGTGACCCATTCCAGTATTATTGCTTGGGAAACCCCATGGGCAGAGGAACATGGCAGGCTACAGTTCTGTAGTTTCACAAACAGTTGAACCTGACTGAGCACACATACCCACACTGAGCACCAACTAGACTCTTCACCTTGAAACCCCATGAAATGTCTACTAATCCACTCTTCTGCTTTCCCTTATTAAGAGAATGGACCACAATACACTTAAGCCCTGATAATTACACTCAGCATCAGTTTCTGCTTTACCTTGCTCTGAAATGTCCTCAGGTGTTATGATAATCTGAAACTTCTCTACGGGTCTATGTAGCAGGTGTGGGCGGAATCCATGCTACAAAAATTGGGAAGGAGGCACCCTTTGACGTGTGTAGAGTACCCTTCCTCTGCCCTGACTTCTACCACATCTTACTTTCAAGCTGTGGAAACTCACTCTTAATTGGATATATGATTATCTTCTAAAATGTATGTCTGTCTGATAATGCCCTTCCCCACTCTAAGTGCCATTCCCCCTAAGATAAAGGCCAAAGTCTAACACGGTCTCCATGCCCTGCATGCTCCGGTCCCAGCCTAACTCTTCAGCCCCCTGTCCCTTTGGTCTTGCTTTCACTCCTGCATCCTTTCATCTTTCAGTTCCAGGAAGGGATTATGCTCATTCCTGCAGGGGGAGAGCCTTTGAACATACTGTTCTTTTTTTAAAAAATTGTGGTAAAATACACATAACTTACAGTTCACCAGAGAAGGAATGGCAACCCACTCCAGTATTTTTGCCTGTAGAATCCCATGGACAGAGGGGTCTGGCAGGTCCATGGGGTCACAAATAAGTTGGACACTACTTAGCAACTAAACAATACCAACAACAATCCATTAAAAATTCCCAACATTATCATTTTTTAACATCATAAATATATACTACATATGCTGTTATACTGGAGAAGGAAATGGCAACCCACTCCAGTATTCTTGCCTGGAGAATCCCATGGACAGAGGAGCCTGGTGGGCTACGGTCCATAGACTCACAAGAGTCGGACACGACTTACCGACTTAAACCACCACCAGCTTCAGTTCATCATTTTAGACATTTTAAAGTAGAAAACTCGGTGACATTTTAGTGGATTCACAATATTGCATGACCATCATCACTGTCAAGTTCCAGAACAATCCCATTACTCCCAAAGGAACCTGCAGGCCTATTAAAGAGACATTCTTCATTCTTTCCTACTCCCAGACCCGGCCTGCCACTAATCTGATTTCTGTTTGTGAATTTGCTTATTCAGAATATTTCATATAAATGGAATCATACAATATATGACCTTTGTGTCTGACTTCTCTCACTCAGCATAATGTTTTCAAGGTTCATCCACTTTGGCATGTATCAGCACTTTATCCGTTTTTATAGCTGAATGATATTCCATTTATGGGCACTGAACATACTGTTGTTTTGCCCAGAATGATTTTCTACTCTTTTCTTCATCTGATTATCTTCTGTCCAGCCTTCAGTAGTCAGCCCAGTGATCACACTTCCTCAGGGAACTCCCCCAAAATTCCAGCTCAGATGAGGTCATATGTACTTCAGGGCTCAGCTTTCTTTCCTGCATAGCTCTTATCTCCAGCTTCAATTAAGTACTCATTTGGGGGCTATTTGGTCAATGGTCATCCTCTCAGCTAGAACCCAAGATCCATTGGACAAGGAATCCTATCCGTATTACTTACATTATTTCCATCATGTATCCTTCACATCTATTAGAGGGCCTGGTATATAAATAAAAGTTTGTGCAATAAATGTTGTGAAATTATTTCCCACTAAAAAGTAAATAATTGGCAGCCACTTAATGTTCTTTCGTTCCCAATGGCATTTGGAATGTGAACAGAAGCAGCACTGTATGAAGAAACTCCAGGGGGAATTTCCCTGGCAGCAAGGTAGGGGCAGAGTTGTTCTGGGGAGGGGCTCCTTCCTCCTCCTTGGATTGCAACACCCAGTGCCTCCTCCACCTGCGAGTCCAGCTCTCTGAGTCGCCATCCCATTCATTCACTCTAAATCTGTCCTGCTTCCATTTCTTCTGAACTGAAAAACTGCCATATTTGGTTCCATGACATCCTTGTCTCGTCTCTAGAAAAGTACTGGTCTGCTCTAAGTAATTAATCTCTCATCCGTCTTTCCTCTCCAACATTTATAGCATAAGCCTGATTGAAATTTGATAGGTTCTGATGATGTTTGGAGCTGAAGGATGTTTCTCTCTGTAAGTGGGATTATAGTTACATGTGGGAATGTCACCTTCATTAACTCAATGGCACTGTCTCTTCCCAATCTTTTCCTGATGTTTGTAATGGGCGTAAAAGTAGTATTTCCTCTTCCATGCCCTTACTTTACCCCAGACACAGACTATAGCCTTTGTGTCAGCATTTGCAGTCCACACAATGCTGTTCTGTCTTTGAGTAATTACATCTGGAAAACTGCCAGTCATTATCTTCTGAAAGTGATGGCCAATTCTTCTCTAGTATTTACAGACAGATGACAATTGAATCGAGGCCCTGATATAGTGAGAGTACAATTTAACGGATTTACTTGGTGGCAGCATGTTTATTTAATTTTTGTATAATTGCTCATGAAGAAATTTTCTCCAGAATGATGGTTTCATGCTGCAAATGAGCTGCTTGAAATCTCCTAATGAGGCATCAGATAAAGGACAGTTGTGCCAAATGAACTATACCTTTTGTGTGTAGAATCACTGTTATTTTATTATGTGATTTACTATGTCAACCTGGTGAAAACTGGACTTCCTTTTGTCCCAGATACAGCTGAAACTCTCAAAGGGTTCTTTTCTCCAAAGATAGGGGTAGGCGGCTAGATCTGAATAAAATTAGTGGCTACTCTTTGTCTGTTGAATGGCTAAACACAAACCTACTTCAAGAGACCTAAAAAAGAAATAAAAATAAAAATGGGTTCGTGACCTCAAGGATTGTCAATAGCCTAATTAATTGTGCTAATTTAATAAATTAGAAAGAAATTAGTTAGCCATAGAGGTCTTGGGAAAAAGAGAGCACTAAGAGGCCAACATTGGCAAGTTAAATCTAAATATTCAAGGCTGACGGAGATCTTGGTCCGGTAATGAAGACCAATGGATTAGCTGGCCCAAGGAATCGATTCCCAGTTGTGTGCACGGCTATCAGACTCTGATGTGGTAGATTTTCAAATACTCTACAAAAGCTGGCTGGTTCCAGTCATAATTTGGCATCTCATAAAGCTTATCTCTGGGAGGAGAATGTGCCAGGAAGGATAATGTGATTGTTCATTTCACTTGGGTGTTATATTTCTCATTCTATAAATTTAAAGATTGTTTTGATTTTAAATATATTTTTGTGATGTTTGAGAGAGGGAGAAAAATATACTCTAGCTGGATCAGTTTGGGAATGAATATCAGATTAAATTTTGAATTTACAGTTCTTAAATTAAAACTAAAGTGCTAGATTAAGATGATGCTAACACACAGGAATCCTCAATAATTCACTTGATTGGGTTTCAGCTTATTCTTTAAAATATGGCTGCCAAATGCACACAGTTCTTTGGTTTGGAAAGTTGATTAAAGAAGTGTATTCATGAAACCCAGCTGATTTTTCTCCTGGAAAAAAAAGCAACAAATGGGTACGTGTATTTGGTCATTGGATATCCCCTCATGTCTAGACTTAGAAAATTAGGGGCTTTTTCGTGTCTCTGGCACCACAGCCTCTATGAGTACAGAAACAGCCTCCTAACGTGGTCATGTGCCAGGAATCTTCTGAGACTCTGAGCATGTAAGAAAAAAAATGCAGAAAAACAAGGACAGTTACATGCCCACATTCAGCTCTGAAATATGGTTTTTGGATAAGTGTGTGCTATCTCATACCCTGGTTTCTTTTTCAAGACCTAGCCTCTATAGTTCTATTCCCTGAGTAACCCTTTACCAGATCACCACAAGCAACAGCCTTCCAGAATGCCTGGATTCCAGGCTTTGGCCAGCACCCTCTGTTTTTTAAGCTCACTCTTAGTCTCTAACCCCATGATTGGGAAAAAATCATTCATTTCCTCTACCATAATAGGATAACCCATGAAAAGAATTATTTAAAGCTGCACGTCGGAAACTTTCATGTACTCAAAGTGCTCTTTCATGTGGGCACATTTTTCCTTTCTTGAAGGTGGGGTGTTTGTTAATGTTGATGTTGGAATCAGTGAGATCTGTGGCTTTTATAATTATAAAGGATTTCAGTAGAAACCAATGGACGCTTTCCTAGTTTAATCTGCCTCACAGAAAACTGTCTCCAGCCAAATGACCAATTTAAAGGTCAATGTAAATGCTCACATTATAAAGCAATAGCTATTGAAGAAAGACATTCAGCTGCAGTGGAAGCCTGTTAGAGGATTTAAAAAAAAAAAAATGAGATTTATGTACTGTTCTTCCACTTCCCAGAAAAAAGTTCCTTGGGCTTGCTTCTTTTTCAGATTGGGGTTTTATTGTCTCACATTGTCTGGGCAGGGAAAAAATGGGTTTTTTTTTCAATGGCAACACAGCCTTGGAATTTGGGGTTTTAAATTCTATAATTGGGGCTCTAGGGAACTTGCAGGGAAGAGCAGCAGACTCCCTCCTTATTTTTGTGGCTTCCTGAGCTGCCAGGCAGGGGCCTCATTAGAGCCTGCAGTCTCCCAGGGGGCCCACCGGTGCCTTTTTGAAGTTCAGGTGAAAAGTGAGGAAGAGCTGTCTTAAAGCACACCCACAAGGAGATCTCAGGCAGTCTGTGGAGCAACCCAGGCATGCACTTAACATTTTTGTCTACCAACCAAAGCAGCTTAGCACATGTGCTGAATAAAACCATAAAACCATTGACTGTCTCTGCTGAATAGGAGGGAGCACGCTGTTCGTGCCTACATGATGATGATTCTTAATTATTAAAGAAGAATTGATCTTTCATCTGAACCCTCAGAAGGTGTCTGGGACCTCATTTTCACTTCATACTGTTGCTGTTTTGATCCTTAGGTTCAGTACATCCCCATCTCTGTGTGGAGTGATTCCATGGGGGGTGTGTACATGTGTCACGTGCATGCATGCCTATGAGCATGTGTGTATTTATAATGTAGCAGAGATAGATATGGTGTAGTAGAGATATTTATGGTGTAGCAGAGATAGATATTCCTATCTTCTTTGTTCTCTTTCAGGCATATTCTCATGCATCTCCCACACTGCATTCAACATTATTTCCTCTTAAACTTTCCTTTCTCCTTATGTTCCCGGTCTCATGTAGGACACTGTCATTCAACCATCACGTTTGCCTTCATTCCCCACTCACTCTCCCAGTCCCTTTCCCGACCACTTTATTCATGCCCCAAGACAATATCACATTTCCCACTTTCATTTCCTTCACAAAATTCATCACTAATTTATACAATGAAGTTAATTTCTTATTTACTGTTTTTGTTCTGTCTCTTCCACTAGCTCAAGAAAGCAGGGATCTTTTCTGTATTCTTCCCTGCCTGGAATAATGCCTGGAACATGATAGTCACTCAATAAATAATCTTGCAAATCACTTTTTTTCATCCCTGTCGCTACTCCCCTAGTCAGAGTCAGTGTGATGTTTCAGATTGAGGACTATAAGAGCCTCCTAGCTGCTTTTCTTGCTTTCACTATCACCCTTCTCTGAATCACTATCTACCACGCAGCCGCAGGTCTTTCTAAATTAGAGATTAGCTCCTGTCATTGGTCACTTAAACTTAAGTAGTGCCCATGACAACATGCTTTGCAAACTTTTCTATAATGTCCTCTAATGGGAGGAGAGTGGGGCTGGAGGTATAACCTCAAGTTCCCCATCACAAGCGCAAAATATCTTCGGCATCTCATGATTCATCTTACACATGGATGTAGACTGTGCCTTCTACTCCTTTAGTAACAAATATTTTAAAGTACTCACCATTAAGCAGAACTAATGCTTCAGGAAGACATT
Organism: Giraffa tippelskirchi; assembly: GCF_054371585.1. Taxonomy (NCBI): domain Eukaryota; kingdom Metazoa; phylum Chordata; class Mammalia; order Artiodactyla; family Giraffidae; genus Giraffa; species Giraffa tippelskirchi. The sequence goes on along the minus strand of NC_137278.1, from coordinate 107,756,658 downwards.
TCTTGCTTATCCTGTGGTTTTGGGATATGGGCCATACCAAGATATCAAAGTCCTGAGAGACACAAAGGCAAGGGAAGGTCAGATAAATTCATTTGGTACACAAGACTCTTCAAACTCTAGTGCCTGATTATCCCTCCCTTTTCAAGTCCCACCACTCACTAACATCCATCTTCTCTGGCCCAGCTCATCTCAATGCCACCCTCATGCCAAGGATTGGTTTGGTCCTGGTCTTCCTTCTCTGTTGTCCCTTACAAGCTTGTGCATCTTCAGTCAGTCCATTACAAGTCCTTGTTGTTTATTTCTGGGTCTATAGCACTAACCTGGAGAAGGCAATGGCACCCCACTCCAGTACTCTTGCCTGGAAAATCCCATGGACGGAGGAGCCTGGTGGGCTGCCGTCCATGGGGTCGCAAGAGTCAGACATGACAGAAGCAACTTAGCAGCAGCAGCAGCACTAACCTATACCCCCTTAAGGAAAGAAGATGCTCTTTGTTGTAACCCAAACCTGGCATGGTGCCTGGTATATTCCAGGCACCCAATAAACATTTATGGAATAAACTGGTGAATGAGTGAATGGACTGCCAATTGTTCCAAGCAAAATGCTCATTTAAAGCTGTAAGGACTTTTGAATCTGAGAATAAGTGATACTCAATTTCCATAGCCTCTGCACCCCTCTCCCCTCTTTTACCCCTTTCTTTGCAATGCAGATATGTGAAAAGATTCATTCATTGAGGGTTGATTTGATTGTCCAACAGCTGAAAATTACTAGATTGCCTGAGACTGATGCACCAATCCAAATTTACTGAGAGACATATAAATTTCAAAGAACTTCTCTGGTGAGAATTCAAAGGGATTTTTTTTTTTTTTTTTTTGAAAGCACAAAGACTCCTTACCTTGAAATAGCAATTAACAAATAGATTTTTTATTTTTCTGTTCTAGAAGGCACCCAGGAATCAAATGTAATCTTCAAGGGCTTCAGAGGAGTGTCAAGCCTGCGTTTACAAAGACCACCCTGGCTCTTCCATTCTCACAGAGAATCATAACTTGTCTACCCACTATCTCATCTATTTCCAGCACTTAGTACAATATGCTGTCATTGGAACTGCAGTTTGATCAGCTGAGCTTACTCAAAGGATCTGATGAGCTAGTTCTAGGGTTCAATATTTTTTAAAAAAGCAACACTGTGCCAGTGAAGTTCAACTAGTGGGCCCCTATGTCTTCCAAGTCTCTTAAAATTATTTTAGCTAAAACCCAAATATCGTCTGCATTTTCTGGAGTTTTCAATCCTGCATGACAGATGCTCAAGAGGAAAGTTCTGCAGATGCAGTTTTTTTCAAGGAGGGATATAGTTTGCATTTATTAAAAAGTCTGAATGGGGACCAGAGGGAGAACAAGGAAGAACAGGAAGTAATAGAAAGTAATCTGGCTCCAAGGCCATCTCATCCCTAGGTGCCTGAAACACACAGCAGTTGGCTGAGAATTGATGTCTAGCAGCTGTGAGTCTCATCCTCTGAGAGCTCACAGCCCCTGGCCAATACTGGCTCAAATACATGATTCAACACCACTTGGCCAACTATACGAATATTCAACTATGAAAATATGGCTCTTTATAGTGAAATAAAAATGCAAGCGAATAAAGCAAGAGTACTCCATCCCCTCCCATCAGAGTATAAAACAGAAATTGAGATACTTTCTTTATAAATAGCTAACAGTAGATTTTTTCTGAACTTCTCTACTCATCAGGGACTCAGAAGATGTCCTTTTTTATGCATGAGTTATGATTTGGAGGTTGTTTAACACACAGGATTCATAATTTAGAGTATCTGCTAATTTTGCTACAGTGTTTCCAGTCAGTACCTATTAAAAAGGAGGAGTATGTATTTTATTAATTAATGATAATGAATTATTAATGATCTCTGGTTTGGCGAAGGCTGATGCAGCCTATTGGATGACCGCTGCACAGGCTGGTTTGCAAGCACCTCCCCTTGCGGTTGCCAGAAGCAGCTGCCACAGGGTCACACATTCCTTCAGCCGCCACCATCCTTTGTCCAAACAGTGGGACAGAACCTGCCTCGTGTAGGTTTCTCCCCAGTCACGGCCAGAGTGTCTTTGTTTCAAGTTACATTTTCAGATATGATTTTTTTTTAAAGATTCTACAGCTGAAAAAGTTTTGGAAAACTACTCCAGATCAGTTAAGTAGAGAATTAGACAAACAGGTGGTGTGCAGAGAGCCCCAATGTGGGTTTCTCCCCAGTCACAGCCAGAGTGTCTTTTTTTTTTAATGTTACATTTTTAGACACGATTTTTTAAAGGATTCTACAGCTGAAAGAGTTTTGGAAAACTGCTCCAGATTGGTAAGTGGAGAGTTAGACAGACAGGTGGTGTACATAGAACAGAGCAGTTCTACACAAAAAAAATGCTGCTTCTAGCCATAAGGCTTTGTGAATTTAAACCCTTCTTCACCGACATCCAATTATATTTAAAATATTCCTTCCTGCTTAAAAAAGTAAAAGAATAAATAATAAAAGAATCAAACCCAGGTCTGCTGCTTTGCTGGCAGTCTCCTGCATTCCAGATGGATTCTTTACCACCTGAGCCACTGGGGAAGCCCAATAAAAGAATAATGGCCCCCAAATACCCAAACATCTTACCTGTTCCTCTAAATTAGGAGCTATGATTAATTAATTTGATGCGTGTGTATGTTTTAGATGAATTAATCTGAAAATCTTTGTATCCATACAAGTGACTTACACTAACTTATTTTATGGAGGAAGCAAAAACCTGGGACTATGACATGTAAATTCATAGAAGTTAAATGCCACGAGCTTGATGTGGTCTTTTCTAAGACTGAGGTTATGGACTAACCCTTAATACTGAAAATCCATTTTGCAAGCGTTCTGATTGACGGAAGAAAACACAAGAGCCAAGAGCTGACTGCACGTTTAGCATCAGCGCTCTAAATGCAGGTGAAGTGGATACAATTGGACTCATTTCTCTCTTTCTGTAAGAGGATAATCTTCTACTGTCTAGTGCAGCTTTTTTATTTTAACCACTGTGAAATAAACTTCTCACAACCTAAGACATCTCCAAACTCCAGTCATTGACAGGATTTATAAGACTCAGGCTTGGAGTAGACTCTGAGGTCACTTTTCCCTCATACCTTGTGTTCACTCCAGTCACGCACAATCTTGCTAGGACCATCCTGAAGTCGGGGTGGTATTTTTCATTTGTAATAGTCCTAGCAAAAGTTGTTGTTATTCAGCTGCTAAGTCATGTCCAGCTCTTTGTGACCTCATGGACTGCAGCATGCCAGGCTCCCCTGTCCTTTGCTATCTCAGTTTATTCCTTTAATTTTAATTGGCATTTTACACATGTTCATACTTCTGTATTTTGCATTATCTCCTTTTTAAAAAATATGAAGAATACTTTCTAGGAAATATTTCCATTTACAAGTGTTAAATTCATTATGAACACTGATTTCATGTTCATTCCTTGAGGCTTTCTTTATGCTGTATTCCTTCCTTCCTCCGTTCCTTTTTCTTCTTAGCTAAACCATCAAATGACTCTCCTGCTAGTTTACATTTTTGCTGATAAGCAGTTCCTGCAATTAACAACCTTATCTTTCTATGTGTGAGAAAAACAAATTTAATGCCTTTTAATAAGGAAGTTGGAAGGACAAGGAGACATTTTATTGCCATGTTGATTCTGATAAGACTAAAAATACCTGATGGGCTAGTGACCGCACGTAATAATTGTGCTCTTGGTTTTTTGTCCCTCTTTATACTGGTACTTCAATACTTCTTGTAGATGTATTTCTGAGTAGCTAGTTATATAATGTAGAATTCATGAGCAAACAAATCTCATTGAAGGATGTGATGGTCTTAAAGTCAATTTCTCTTTGTATCTGATTCAAATCTTGTTTTTGTTGTTCTCAGCTGATCAGCCTACAGGGCTGAGAATCAGAAAACATGGTTCCAGCCCTTCCAAAAATTTGCTCTTGACTTAGGGAAAACAGCCTGATTTTTCTTCCCTTTTCTCTAAATCAGGAGTGTGTGTGTATGTAAAAGATCTCTGAAATCTCTTCCAGGTCCAGCATTCTACAATTGCAGCTAATTCATTAAAAAAAAAAAAAAAAAGCCTATCTCCAGAAAAAAATCTGCTTTAAGGCTTTTAAAGTTAAAAACTCTTTGAAATGTGGGTAATAGGGTCTCCATTTATCTGGGGCTAAATGTTTGCACACCCAAAATGAAGGCTGAATAAAGCCTATTGCTTTGAAATGAGTAAAGTCTCTAAGATCGCAATGGATCCCGAACAGAAAGACCTCTGTGAGGCTCATCAGAGTGGCTTCTACCCTTATTTCCTGTCCATCCACATGCTGAATCCTGTGACGTGGGTGTTTCTGTAATTTCATTCTACAAAGAGGAAAGCTCTTGGTGTTGCAGAGAGTAGTTATTGCCTTGGGCAGGGCCATCAGAGTCAACACAGCTCCGGACGGTGAATAAAAATCATCTTCCAGACTCTGGTGATTTTTGTTAACAATCTTCCTTGGGTTGTCTTCAGGACTGTTCCCTTTAAGTCAAGGCAAACAATGAGAATGAACACATAGTGTTCACTGAATAAAAACTCTTCAGATAGAGTCACACACCAGCCAGGGAAGCAGAAGGTTAACTGGGTGTCAGGGTAACTTCTCCATTAGGTTCGAAGCTCTTAGTGGGGAGGGGTTCTGCTTTATTGAATTCGGTGATTTAAGACAGTACTCTCCAGCCCCATCCTCACACCTGAACTCTTTCCATTTTCACAGTATCCGTCACCTTCCATATGTGAAGGTGATTATATTCATTTATCCTTCAGGGCAGGGAAAAGATTTAAAATTTGGAACCTCCTATAGTACCCAGCACTGCTCCAGGCTCTCCACCAAGTTGCTCAATCTGTGACTCTGTAGGCACTCAGTATCTACTTGCTGATAGTGAATCACCTGGGCTGACCAGAAAAAAATCAGAAAATTTGGATTGGGAACCCTTGATAAACTGCTGATTTAGTCTCTCGGTGTATTCCTCCCGTCCCCCATCCCCACTAGACTGTTTTGAAAAGTAAGAATTCTCAGTGAATCCCTCAGGGTCCCAGTCATCCTTGCTAAAGCAGAGGTCAAGACCCAAGAACTGTGGGCTTTAATTATGTTTTAAGGAAACAATGCTACCACTTTGGCAGCCTCTCTAATTAGTGACACTCTGGAAGATTCCAGCAGGTAACCCAAGGTATTCTCAGCAAATTTCTACAGCTTTTAAATCCATCTTCGAATACCAACTACTGCCCTTTCAGCACTCATCCTTTTTTCAAAGGGCAAAGCTTAACAATTGCATAATATTATGTATTTTTTGAGCTTGTATTTTGTACCATACACCGTGTGTGACCATTATACTGACAAAAGAAAAAAGATGCTCATTGAAATAAGTTGTTCACTCCAGTACATTCTAATGATAATCAAACCAAAGCAACAGAGATTACTTTTCTGAACATTTGGTCACAATATTCTGCCTTTAAGAGTTTATCGTAAAAGGATTTCACTTACATTTATAAAGATGTCTTCTTCTATTTATCCTTTGATGATTCAGAGTATTAAATTTTACTAGTGTTTCTCTTTCTCCAAGCTCAGCAAGTTAAGACAGCATCATCATTGATTTCTGCATCATGTTAGAGCAAACATATTTCTTTCTCCCTCAAAGAAATAAAATCTTTATGTGCTCTCTGTGTGGGTTAGGGGAAGTAACAATACTAGGGTTTGTTCCAGTCCGTTGTACTAACTTCAGAGGTAAGGACTGTAATCCTTTCAAGCACTGTCCTCTAGTGGGAAGAATAAATATCAACACTTTAAGATTTGGAGGAACTGATGCTGAAGCTGAAGCTCCAATACTTCCGTCACCTGCTGCAAAGAACTGACTCACTGGAAAAGACCCTCATGCTGGGAAACATTGGAAGTAGGAGGAGAAGGGGATGACAGAGGATGAGATAGTTGGATGGCATCACCAACTCGATGGATATGAGTTTGAGTAAGCTCTGGGAGTTGGTGATGGACAGGGAGGCCTGGTGTGCTGTAGCCCATGGGGTTGAAAAGAGTCGGACACGACTGAGCAACTGAACTGAGCTAAGATCTAGCATTTGCAAACTGCCTTCCACCAAACCACCCTGGACTTTTCCTGGGAGAAATTTTTGATCTGTTTACTCAAATGAATTAAAATAACTCTTAGTAAGAAAAGTTCTGACAGAAAGTGTATCTTTATCTGTACCAGCTCATCCAAAACACCTGAATAGACAGAAGGGAGCTTGTGTTGCAGCATAGGGCCCCTGAGCATCTTGGTAAGATGCAAAACAACAGAGAGAGCACAGTGCCTGCATTTCTAAAAATCAGTACTTTAAGAGAAAGATTATCATGTTGACAAACTTGCTATTTATTCTGAAATTAATTGCTATGTGGAACAAACATTTACATTTCTTTGAATCTATGTGCAACTGAAGTCTTGCTGGATGACTAATATTATAGCTCAGAATTTGTGTTTATAAACTGCCCTTTGAAATTCAATGATTATCTGCATTCTCCACACTATTTTTCTTTCATTTTATTTAGTATAATGACTGACTTTGAAATTATAAGTAAATATCCAACACAGTCTATCAGGTTCAGGTTTTGGGGGCACTAGAATCAGACAGACCTGGTAGAGCCATTTATTGGTGAGATGGCTTTTTAAAATCTCAATTTCCTCCACTATAAAATGGGGTTCATAACTGTGTCTTCCTCCAAGGATTTAATCATGAACCTACTTGTGAGATGATGCTTGCAAAATACTTAACCCAGGGCCTGACTCTTCACAAATACTAAATAAACATTAGGTATTCTTTTATATGGACTGAAGTGACTTAGCATGCACGCACACATTCTTTTATATATCTTTCATGATTTTTTTGTTGTTGTTGACATAGGCTCTAGAGAGCTCTTTATCCCCTAACCAAACTCCAAGTCAATCTGCCAGCAGAGCACGAGGGAGACGATTTAAAGGTCATTACAGACTTCACTTTTGCCAGTTCCAATCTGGTGTGTATACTCAGCTGGACTCATACTTCTTCCTCTCCACTGAATTTTTATGTTCGACACCTCCTTAGGGGACAGTTCCATATCAGGTGTCATTTCACAGCAAGAAGCCAAATTTTATGACTGCTTCTATACACTCAAGAGCATGAACACAACCAAGCTGACTGTTGCTGCTGGCAGGTCCCAGAATAGTGTTCCAACCTCCACATCCACAGAAGCATAAACCACAGACTTGTAAAAGGGGACACTCCTGGGAAGCCAAGCTTGCGAGATAATCTCTGAAACAGTCATACTCTTCATTGCCTCATAGATTATATCTAATGCCCTTTTCAAGGGTATAAAATAATTGTCAGCACTTCTCTACCATAAGCAACTTCATCTTTCCATAAACCAGGCCAGTTGCCCAGCTGGGAATGTTTTCTGCAAGACAACAGTGGCCCCTGAGGCTTCTGAGTAGCCAAGCCCTGGATATAGTCCTCAGCTCTGCTCTTCTCTGAAAGATGCCCTTGAGTCTTCATTCTTGCTCAGTGTCCTGTGAAAAATGCTAAAGCTGCCACCACCTGATCCCAGTGGCTGACCCTGACCCTGATCTGTCGGTTGACTCTTCCTCATTTTTTCCCTCATAAACAAAGCTCGGATGTCCTTTGGGCTAGACAAGGGATGATGGTTGAGGTTAGAACAGGGTTCAAAAGTTAACAGAGGAATCCAATTACTTCTTTGCAGAAGCAAATCCAGTGTGAATTCTCCAAAGTCAGGTATGCTGCCTGGTGTGCAAGATGGTGAAAATCCCAAATGGAAGACAAAATAAAGGACTCAATGAGGCAAACAAGTTCCAAATCTGGTTCCCAAAACTAACAGTCTGGCACTATTTGGAAAAATGTCAATGCACACTGTTGTACTTATGAGAGTTACTGAGCTCCAAAGAGAGAAGGAAATGGAGAACTAAAAATTCTTCCCAAAATAGGCGTGCCTCAGAGATATTGTAGGTTGGGTTCCAGACCATTGCAATAAAGTGGATAATGTAATAAAGTGACTCACATGAATTTTCTGGTTTTGTAGTGCTTGCAAAAGTAATGTTTGCACTATACTATAGTGTATTAAGTATGCAATAGCATTATGTTTTAAAAAAGTATATACTTTAGTTAAAAATACTTAACTGCTAAAAAAATGTAAACCATTATCTGAGCCTTCAATGAGATAATGGGGCTGAAATATTTTGAGAATTATCAAACTGTGATATAGAGCAGCGAATATATGAAAAATTTGTAGCTTCCTCCTAATTTTTCTGCAGCCCTAAACTGTTCTTTAAAAATAATCTCAATTATAATATTTTTAAAAGTGTGACACAGAGACGCAGAGTGAGCAAATGCCCGGAAAAAGGACTTACTTGATACAGGGTTGACACAAATCTTCAGTTTGTAACAAAGTGTTGTGTTTGTGAAACACAATAAAGCCGAGAGCAACAAAGTAAGATATGCCTGATGGAATTAATTCTTGTGAAAAAACTTAGGACTTCATGTCTTTTGGCTGAGATGTGACATGTTACGGACACTGAATTCATACAGTCTCGTGTGTTTCTATTTTTAAAAACAAAGTGAAAATAGCCTATTTCTTCAGGCTTTCCTCAGGCAAACTGTTGGACTAGTTTAGACTGTTCTCCAGAGAATAATTTCTTTCCCAGGACATTACAGGCAGGACTCCTATAACACAAAAATCCACTTGAAGTCACATATCTGGTATCGCTTTCAGTAGAGGGACAGAAGTTAAGAAGAGCAACAAAGTATAGTTTTAAAGAATCACAATGAATCTTTTGTAGAAATCTTTCTTTTAATTTGTTTTTGGCTGTGAGGGTCTGCGTTGCTGTGTGCAGGCTTTCTCTAGTTGTGGCTACTCACCAGTTGTTACGCCAGGCTTCTCACTGTGACGGCTTCTCTTGTTGGGGAGCGTGGGCTTTAGGGTGCACGGGCTTCAGTCGATGCTCCACGTGGGCTCAGAAATTGCAGCTCCCCGGGCCCCAGAGCACAAGCTCAGTACTTGTGGCGCATGTGCTTAGCTGCCCCGAGGCACGTGGAATCTTTCCAGACCAGGGATTGAACCCATGCCTTATGCATTGACAGGTGGATTCTTAACCACTGGACCATCAGGGAAATCCTAGAAATCTTTAAACAGGAAAAATAGTAATATTAATGATTCTGATCATATTTTTTCAGAGGGTGACAACTTAATTATTGATAGGAGAGTGAATTTCATGCCTAGCCATTTTTAAATCAGTTGGTTACATCAGCATTGTTATCCTCACAGTGACAGCTTATGATTAACTGTACATGCCACGAGTATTTTCTCACCAATAAACTGAGCGCTGAAAGTCAAAATGATGTTCTTGTTAGAGCAGATCGATAGGAGGAAGAATTTCCCTTTAAAATATCTCTTGAACATGGATGGAGGAAAGATGAATCATGTTTAATTATTTAAGAAGGAAATTCACCCAAATGTCATTTTATCTTTTTGGTCCTTTGGGGAATATTGGATGTGAAAGATAGAAAAATACCTTTGAACAGATGCATAAAAGCCAAAAACTCAACAACTTATACTTTTCTGCCTCACAAACCTCCAACATCTCTCTGATGATAACAGGTAGATAGGAGGCAATAAACTACAAATTTTATGACCACATTTTGGTGCTTGAGGTCAGCCCTCTTATTTGATCCCATCCTGTTTGAAAGATGGAATGAGCGATTCAAGCAGACAGAGTCAGGCAGCAGGTGAGCCCAGGTAAGACATGTGACACGGCTCTTAGGAGCTGAGAGTTCAGGTCCCCTTTCCAGTATCCTCTGACCTTTGTGATATTATAATAAAGCGAATGCCAGATTTCACCAAATTTAGAGGGCTCCTCTGACTCCTTTCTTTGACTCCTTCTGAGGTTGCATGAAACTTCTGCTTCAGGACACTTTTACTGGTTGAGCCAAGTTTCAGAGAACCATTAAGACATGCAGCTGAAAATGCATCTTGCAGAAGGGAAGGAAGGGCACAGAATTTAGGGGGCAACTCTGCAAACATAAATGCCACTGCTCAGTCAGCAAACACTGATTGAATGCCTACCACATGCCAGTCACTATTCTAAATTTTGGAGATACCACAGTGAATAAAATGAAAACAAACATTCCTGCCCTCTAAGACTTTATGTTGCAGTCATGTTGTTATTGTTCTTTAACTATAAATAGCACCTCTCCTTTTAGGCCATTTCTACATTGTATTGTCAAACTCTATTTGTATTATACAGGGATGCATTTGGCTACAAGTAACAAAAATTGACCAAAAATGGTTTAAACAAATAGTGTTTTCTTTTGTACTTTGCAGGAGGCTGGATATAGATTGCCTGGAGGCTTGTGCAATAGCTCAACAGTGTCATGGAGGATTTAGGTGCTCTCTCTCTCTCTTAAGGCTCTACCATGCTTAGCACGATGCTCATTTCTGTAGTTTCAGGATGGTTGCTGCAGCTCCTGCCATTATGTCTCCACTCACAACAGCAAGAAGGGAGACACGTATGAAGCCAGCTGTGTCTATGATTTATTTAAAGAAGAAACTGTTCACAACAACTGTACTAGCATACTTCAGATTGTGTGTCATTGAACAGAACTGCGTCACATGACTACCCATATCTGCAAGAGAGACTGAGAAAATAAGTATATGGTATATACAGCCTTGACAGTGAAGGTAATCAAGAAAGATGCCAAGTCAGCTAACCTATAACGTAGATCACAGTATTGATCAAACCAAAACAGTTTATAAGATCAAACCAAAACAGAATCGAGTGACATTTAAACATAAAATTGGTTAATTTTTGCATTTGGTAATTTTCTTAATAAGTAACTAAATGCATGAATGTCTTGTCAAAGTACACAATGTCCTGTACACAAGAACCTGAATAAGTCAATAACTGGATGAATGAATGGCCTGGTGAGACTGGCACTTGCAAAAGGTTTCCTGAAACTCTACATGAACAACTGCTTTGACCATTTGGCTCATTTGATTGCTTTTTTCAATGGAAATTATTAATGTGTCTGAATATAATCTTAATTGACAAGTTAGCATGTTTTTTTCTCTTTATCAAATTTATTTTAGCCATTGTAAATGCAATACATGTTCGTCATAGAAAATTTGAAAAATAAAGTAGACATAGAAAATAAAATGACATAATGCCTCAATTCCCCTTCATATATTAACTCTATTTTTACTACATTTCCTTCTAGTCTGCTTGCTGTGCATTTTGAAAAAATTAAGTATAGTTGGTTTACAATGTTGTGTTAGTTTTAGCTGTACGGCCGACCAATTCAGATAGATAGATAAGTATTTATTCAGATTTTTTCCATTATAGGATATCACAAGATATTGACTTGACATTGATAGTTTCCTGTGCTATTCAGTAGGTCCTTATATAATAGTTTATTTATTTTATATATAATAGTGTGTAAGGTTAGCATGCTTTTGAAAATGCCATTCCACAATCACTTATCAACCAATGGTTATAAGCTGAGGACTATACCAGGTCAGGGAGATGCAAAAATAAATAAGATAAGGAGAAAATGGTCAAGAAGAAGGAAAAAGTAAGCAAAGGGGTTTTATAGGGTCCTGAAGCGGGTCATCTAACTTTGCCTGGGGAAATGAGAGCTGTTGTGAAGTGTTGTGTGTGCACTTTTCCATGGTGAGTGGAGAGGGAGATGGAAGGGAAAGGAAGAGGAGAGAAGACTGAAAGAGAGGCTTTTTCTCCCTAAGGGAAAGGCCTGTGAGAGTCACATAGGTGTGTGAGTATACAACAAATAAGGCAAACATTTTGGTGTGATTGTGTGGCAGAGTAAAAACTTGATGGATGTTGGAATCAAGCATCTCTAAGTTTGAATCCCAATTCAGGTTCTTCCTTGTGAGACCTGTTAAGCTCCTGAATGTCTCAATTTTTTTGACCCTAAAATGGGAATAAAAATACCTCCATGATAGGGAATCTGGAGGATGAAATACACAATGACATATGCACAACATATGCTACAGTGCTTGAGACAAAGTACTGAAAGACTGTATCTTTGTACTGGTTATCATCACTATTATGTGACCAAGTCTAGAGCATCATTTCGGGAGAGTGATGGAGACAAGGGAGGCGAGGTCAGCAAGTGTAGGTCAGGGAGGACACATGGCAAGGTATGGTCAGTTGCAAAATACAGCAAGTCCTCTACATATGAGCAAGTTCTGAGGGCACGTTCTTAAGTCCAATTTATTCATAACTCCAACAAAGTTAGCCTGGGTACCCAAGTTACACAATGGGCGATGCAGTACTGTACTATAAAGCGTTTATAATATAATAGGTTTCACGCAAGTAATATGCACATTAAAAATAAAGAAAGCACTTTTAATCTTACAGTACCGTACCTTGAAAGGTACAGTAGTATAGTACAACAGTTGGCATACAGGGTCACACTGCATCTTTGAAAGTTCACAACTCAAGTTTCGTATGTTGGGGATTTACTGTCTGTCCACAAATTCCTCATACCCCTCTAGTCCCATGCTGCTGCTGCTGCTGTTCTACCAAGAGGAGAAAACTCTTTCTCCAACCTCTCAAATCTGGGCGGGTCTAGTGACTTATGTTGACCCATAGGGTGTAGACTGGCTGACTCTGTGGTGAACTGAGGCCCCAGGAAACATTTCCATTTTCCACTTTGACTCTCGTGGAATCCAGCTGCCTCCAGGGCCTCTCCCAGCCAACCTCCTCACACTGTAGAGTCCGTGAAGAGGAGAAGGGAGGCAGACTGGCTGGCATCCCCAGACAACTGTCATCCGGGGCCTGCCAGTCCTTAGCTGATCTGCCACCCAACAAAGAACACTGAGTGAGCCTTGCAGATGCCACTGGGAGACCCAGTGTTATGAGAAGGTGTATGGCTATTATTTTAAACCACTAGGTTTTGGGGTGGTTCCTAATGCAGCGGTAGAGATCTGAAAGGGAAGCCAGGAAGTTAAAGTTTATCCCAGGAGATGGCCAGAAATTGCTGGAAGATTTTAAACAAGGTAATGACCTCAGCAGAGTTTTATTTTACAGATTTCACCCCCATGTAGACATAGAGGGCACTCTGAATTGGGTCTTACCGAAAAGAGGTAGAGAAGATAGGAGATGTTAGGAGCATAAAGGTAAAAACTTTATGAGGATTTGGAAGAAAATAAGAGCCACCTGATGTGAAGAACTGACTCATTGGAAGAAACCCTGATGCTGGGAAAGACTGAAGGCAGGAAAAGGGGACAACAGAGGATGAGATGATTAGATGGCGTCACCAACTCAATGGTCATGAGTTTGAGTAAACTCTGGGAGTTGATGATGGACAGGGAGGCCTGGCGTGCTGCAGTCCATGGGGTCGCAAAGAGTTGGACACAACTGAGTGACTGAACTGAACTGAGGAGAAGAGCAAAGATAGGGTAATTTTTTAAAAGCTTGCTTTTTATATTGGTGTACAGCTGATTAACAATATTGTGATAATTTCAGGTGGACAGCAGAGAGATTCAACCACAGATATACATGTATCCCTTCTCCCCCAGACTTATCTCCCATCCAGGCTGCCACATAATATTGCGCAGAATTCCCCGTGCTATAGAGTAGGTCCTTGTTTGTTACCCATTTTTTTAGGTGCCTGCTCGGTCTTTGTTGCTGCACAGGTTTTCCACAGTTGCGGTGAGTGGGGGCGCCTCTTCATTGCAGTGCAGGCTTCTCGCTGCGGAGGCTTCTCTTGCTGCAGAGCATGGGCTCGAGGCACACGGCTTCAGTAGCTGCGACGCTTAGGCTCAGGAGCTGCGGTTCACGAGCCCCAGAGCGCTGGCTCAGGAGCTGTGGCACACACGCTTAATTGCTCCGTGGCGTGTGGAACCTTCCCAAACCAGGTTGAACCCATGTGCCCTGCATTGGCAGGCGGATTCTCACCCACTGCACCACCAGGGCCGTCTTGGTTATCCATCTTAAATACAGTCGTATGGACATGTCAACCCCAGGTTCAGGTATGGCAATTTTCATGGATGTGCAGCCTCTGAAGGGCTGAAGGCTCTATAGAATTCTTCCGGAAATTCTTAATAATTTCTGAACAAGGAGCACATTTTTATTATGTGGCAGTCCCTACAAATTGCATAGCTGGTTCTGAAAAAGGAACGCCCAGAAACACCTCCAGGTCCTGCATGTCAGGGAAAACAAATCCCACACAGCATACTCCTGACTGGGGCAGCTTTGAATTGTTTACAGCCTAGGTCAGCATCCAAGTGGATGTTGGAGTTCCTTGGGGGCAACTGAGCTTCGGCTACTCCCCTGCTAAGGCTAATGGCACTTCCACACAACAGAAACGTCAAGAATAAGAACAACATTTTCTAATCTCCCTCCCAAAAGCCACCTGAGTGGCCTTGAATGAGTCACGCTTCTCCAGCCTCCTCATTCATGAAATAAGGTGATAATTCTTGCCTCCCCAGCTCGCAGGAGTGTGACAATTAAAGGACAGCTGAATGAAGCACTTTAAATTCCCTGCAAAGGAATGCATTCAACTAAACAGAAGTGCTAAAAATAATTCAAGTAATTCTCCTGGCAGTGTCCTCAACCTGGGTTTTTCAGTGTCTATGACTGCATGCTCTTCAGAATACTCAGAATCAGCCTGACCCTCCCCTGAGACATAAGGAGACAGTAGTAAATAGACAAGCGTTTGATCAGGCTACTTCTGTGTTAACAGAGTGCAAACTTCTTTTGTTTATTTACACTGTCTTATAGTTTAAATTTTCTGTGTTCATTAATTCATCAAAAATTTATCGAACTTTACACTTTACTATGTATCAGGCATCATGCTAGGTGTTGGGAGAGAGGCACGGATAAGAATGCCTACTCTTAATAAGCTCCCAGTAAACTGGAGTTTGACACAAAACAAAGAGGGTGACATGCCAATGTTAAAACAGTTGTAAACTGTAAATGCTATCAGAACACACAGAAAGAAACCATTTATAGTGGCTGGAGGAGAGAATGAGGGCTTCCCTGAGGAAGTAACATTGAGTTGGTAGGAACTCATGTTGACATGTCAAGAAGAAATAGAAATTCTCAATCTAGAGTGAATTTTCAATGTTGGAAAATAAGTTCAAATTCTGAAAATAATCTCACACTCAGAATGCCATATACATACAGCTGCATTTTTTTAAAAAAAACACTGTATTGTTTTTCTTTTCTAAAATACCAATCTGGATTTATTGTGTTTTCCCATGATTTGATACTGAATTGCCTAAACATCAATGAATATTTCGAGACCCGTAAACCTTCTGAGTAAAAATGAGAGATTTAGAAATAGGCAATTCATAGATTAAATAAGTCTATGTTTAAATTAAATAAGTCTAAATAAATACATTAAATAGATTTTAAAAATCCAACAGACCAATTTTTAAATGAATATATCAATACACACTTGTGAAATGTTAGTAATTCAATATGGCTACTCTGAGGGATGGTGTTTATAATATATTCCAATAGTGCTACTATTGTTCAAATTATTTTTTGCAACTATGTCACTGACTCAACGATTGAAGGACTTCAGTGAGAACAAACCTGAAGAATAGGGTGAAAAAAAAGAATAGGGGAAAATTTCTCCCTAGAATAAGAAATCACTTTGAGATAGAAAATCAGATTTTGTATCAGAACTCCATCTCTCTGGCCCTCAATTTTATAAACAAGGAAGGTCTATAAGCATGGACCCTGCCTAACCTAAAAAACCAAGAAGATTCAAATTCTAAAGTTATATGACATTGCTTCTATGAAGCATAATGTAAATATCTTCCTTAAGGATGAACTTGATTTCATATCTGAGCCAAAGTATATTAGGTAAATAGAGCAAACACTATACGGGGTCGTAAATGAGCAGTCATTGTTGAGACTGACTTTTTGAGTTGTATGTAGGTTCTGAAGTTAACTCAGTGAGTGACTTTTTAGAAATCACAATGACTTCCTTGTTAGTCTGAAGATATAGGGTCCCCAGATGGCTTTTAAAATGCTACCAGTTTAGAAACAATTATAGTACTAATACTAGAGTCACGACCCAAAGTGTGTTTTATATGATTTCTAAAAACAACTGATAATGGAGATTAGTGTTGTAACTCATTTACAACTGCTTCCAAAACTTAACCCAGTGGTACATTCACATGGACTTTGCCGTTCAAAAAGTGCTTTCCATAAGTCATCTCATTTGAGCCTATTAACAGCATGGCGGAGTGTATTTTAATTTTATTCTCAGTTTACAGATGAGGAAATTGAGGATTATCTGTAAAACAATACTGGACCAGTTGTTACCCTTCTTGAGCCTTAAATAAGCTACAGGACAGAGTTTCAGTCCCACAGATCTTGAATCCCAAGTTCTCCCAAACTCACACACATATTTAGGCTGCTAGACATCTTCATTTCCCTGATGAATTTATTAAAGCTATGTCAAGCTCGTCTGAATGTCTGGAATTGTCTGAACAGCCGTGTTTCCTCGCCCCCTCGAGAGGCCGGTGATCTGGGCTCATAACGAGCTTTAACTCATGGGGCCGGGCCATTTCCTGTCCTAAGGTTTCACCTGGTGGCCATGTGGTGTGTAGGACTCACGGACCCTTCTGGGTGAGGCGGAGTGGGGGGCGGGGATCTCTGGCGTGGCTAGAAGCAGAGACATGACTTGCTCATTCCTGACTCCTTCCTTCAGTTGTGCTGAGCTCTAACCTTGAAACAAGTGGCCTGTTGTTAGTGCTCACACCTCACACTAAAAAAGCCAGTGGGGTGGGGGTGGGGGTTCCTGGTCCCCTGCTGCCATTCACCCTTCTCTGCTTTGCTCGCTTTACCTACAAACTCTCTTGTCTTCCTTTCCACTCTCTTCTTCTTCCTCCTTTTGTCACACACTCTAAGTGTCCACAGATGTCAAGTGTAGAAAAAGACATGTGGTGTTAATGCTTTAGTGCTGGCACAAAGGGACTTCCTGAAGAAGATATGGCGCCTCACGAAGCTGTTTTGTAGGCTGCCCATCTATATTTATCACCTCCCTGTGCTGATTCTTGATTCAAATAGCCTGACAACTCTTGAGCTGGCATGATGCCACCTAGGGTATCAGTCAACGAGCCATCTAGCCATATCAAGGACGGCTGTTAAGAGCAGGAATCCTGGCCAGGAATTTCTAAACTGCTGCCTGTGAAGAGGTTCTATGCGTTTTGGCTGGGGAAAACTTCCAAAAATAAAAAGTAGATACTGTGACCATTTGTTTGGACTTTGTAGATGAGTTATTAGTCACCGGGGGCCAGAACAGGATGGCAGAGAAGACAGGATGAAATTGAATCTAATTAATCACCCTGACAGGAAGACAAGAACTAAGCCCTCTGTTCCCAGAATAACGGTTGGAAATCTAGGAAATGGAAAAAAAAAAAAAAAGCATCTAGCCTTACTAAATTGTATTTAATTCTTCGGAAATTGCAAATCCCATGTGGGGACTTCCCTGGGGATCCATTGGTTAAGACCACGCTTCCAATGCAAGGGGCTTGGGTTCTATTCCAGGTTGGGGAACTAGGATCCCACATGCTGCTGGGCCTGGGCAAAAATTTTAAAAGAAAGAAAATCTCAGATGAATAGAAGCATGCAGAAAGTAAACAATGTAGTGATATGAGCAGTGTGTGCACCCCTAAAATTTAGGTGGAAGAGAGTCAGAGTGAACTTTCTTTCCATCTTTGTAATCAACTTACTGCACATGGTGTAATTGGTTTAGTCTCTAAGTCGTGTCCAACTCTTTGGGACCCTATGGACTGTAGTTCACCAGGCTCCTCTGTCCATGGGATTTTCCAGGCAAGAATACTGGAGTGGGTTGCCATGCCCTCCTCCAGGGGATCTTCCTGACCTGGAGATTGAACCCGGGTTTCCTGCATTGCAGGTGGGTTCTTTACTGACTGAACCACCAGGGAAGCCTGCACATGATGTTTGCTTATTGAGACTTTCCTGATGAAGGAGCAAATCCTCTGCCCTTTTAAGTTGGCGCTCTGAGTGGCTTTCAGGGTTGAAAGCCTTTGAAGGGTGTGAGATCTTTCACTGGGGCATCAGGGTGCTATATACATTTTTAAGAGCAGGGGCATTTGAGTCAAAACTTTCTCCATGCCTGTTTCCCATCTGTCAATAAGTAATGATAGAAATACAACTTTATAAGATGGTTGTGAAGAATAAAGAAGAAATTATACATAAAGAGCTGCCTGGTATTTAGTAAGTTCCCAGTAAGTATTAATGGATATCTCGTTGACCCCCATACACATGACTCACACAGAGTCATGGAGTTTTTGTCTTTACTTAAATATTCTTGTGTGTTTTGATGCCTGTTTTCTTTTTCTTGGTCTCCCAGTGGTGTGCTGAAGCCAGCTTGTACTGGCTTGCAAGAGTCAACTGTTAAATTTTTAGAGATTTTAAGATCTGATTTTCAAATTCTGCTAATAATTAAAAAATAGATGAAAAGGAAAGTGGAAGTTGCTCAGGCATGTCTCACTCTTTGCGACCCCATGGACTATAGCCTGTCAGGGTCCTCTGTGAATTCTCCAGGCAAGAATACTTGAGTGGGTCTCCAGAGGATCTTCCTGACCCAGAGATCGAACTTGGGTATCCTACACTGCAGGCAGATACTTTACCATCTGAGCCACCAGATGAAAAGGAACATATGATTAAATAAATTACATTTACAAGTTGGATACTCAAAGTTTCAATTTGATACTCAAAATTCAATACTTCATAATTATTTCACTGAATTTTACTGTTAACCATACTGTTGAGGTTATTGATGTCTGTTTAATCTGTGTAGTGAACACACTGTATAATGGTGCCTATCAGTGCATCCTTCCCAACTTGTGTTCAACGACATCCTTCTAGTGGCTTGAAAACTGCCAAGTGTCTTGAAAACAGAGCGCCCTCTAGTGGCTGCTGTAGGCCATTGCCCTACAAAAATAGGCAAATACTGTAATTGTTTTTCCCAGAGCCAATTACTAAATACTTACCATAATTTTACATATTCCTTCTACATTTGGAAAAATTGGATTAATTTTACCTGAGTGTATATAAAAGTAATTCTGATAGCATTTTTATGCTTTGTAGAATCCAACTCTTAGGAATGAGTCAGGAAAAAAAAAGGAGTCAGACATACTGCATACAATTCTTTTATGAAGTGAAAAAATGTGCCAAATAACATAATTTCCATTTTTAGTGAAAACATAATGTCTATAAAACACTTAATAAACTTTTAAATGGATGTGAATTTATCAAACCTTTTGATTTCTTCTGGTTATTTTTTTAAGTATCTGAAATTTTACCTATTCTTGATTTGGAGGAATTAATAAAATTCCTACAGTTACTACTATTTGTCTCCATGTACACAGAGAAGTTTCTAAATAAAAATATTAATATGTAACTGCGTCGATGCTGCTTTGTTTTTTAAAATGAAAAATCACCCATCTCAGTGCCTGGCACAGATTAGAAATGGAATGTAACAGAGGAAGGAGAATGAGATTTTCATTTGGAAGACTTGGGGTCAAGCAGTGCTTATCCCTTAAGTGTTTGAGATCTTGGGTCAGCAATCAGTTAAGCATCTGCAAAGGCAGCACAACATGGGTGTGTATTGCTAACATGCCACAGGGTGTTGGGAGGACTATATGAAGGATACTGACATACAGTAGATTCTTCAACACATGTTAATTTACTGTGGAATCTAATTAATGTTTATTGATTAAATAAATTTAGGTCAACTGAGTATTTTTTTTTTTTATAAATTTATTTATTTTAGTCGGGGGCTAATTACTTTACAATATTGTAATAGTTTTTGCCATACATTGACATGAATCAGCCATGGGTTTACATGTGTTCAACTGAGTATTAAAGGAGCCTCAGTATATGCAAGTGAGGAAAATCAGAAGACCAAATTTCTTTGGAATAACTCACTTAATTTTGTCTGGATAAAACAATGTGTCTCCCAATTTAATAATCTAATGTCTCCAGATTACTTTTTTCACCTTGGCAACTGCCCACCACCTACAAAAACAAGTTTCAGACTCTATTTTCCCGGATCCCTTTTTTTACCTGACCTTCAAGAGTCTTCCAAAATCCCTCTTCACACTCTTTTTCCTTACCTACTCTGGTGATCTAGCCCAAGGGCTCCACTCCAGCCAAGCTTGATCCTTATGACTTTTTGATTCAGCCATATTCTTTTTTAAAAAATAATTTTATTGGTATATAATTGCTTAACAATGTTGTTAGTTTCTCCTGTATAGCAAAGTGAATCAGCTGTATGTATACTTATATCCCCTCTTTGTTTGGATTTCCTCCCAATTTAGGTCACCACAGAGCATTGAGTAGAATTCCCTGAGCTATATACAGCTCTCATTAGTTATGTCAGCCCTGCTCTTGATTTTAACTTTTCTTCACCCAAAATGTCATCCTTTCCACTTTTGCATAGAGGAAGATAATGATCATCTTTCAGTCACAATCATTCATTCTTGTTTCAGGACCTCTTGGTGATCTTCTCATACCACCAAAATTAACTCTTGATATCCCCAACCTTTCAATTCGTAAAGTCCTTATTAATAACACCTCTCATGAGTGCCTTGGTGTTTCAGCCTATCAATATGAATATATTTATCTCATCATCTAGAGAGTCAACTCCTTGATAGTTCGATTTTCTGTAACTCTCTCCTCACCACCCAGAGCTTAGCACTATGCCAGGCAAACAGAGTACACTTAGTAAATATTGAGATCTGTAGGTTACATTCAGCTTGTTTTTTCCTCCCTAACTATCTTTTTCTTTCTTTTACCTTTTTATAGATTTGAGAGGAAAATTGGAGTTTGGGAATTCAATATTCCAGAAATATTTAGTTTTTATTTAATATAAAACAATGAACTTCTGGTTATTAAATAGACTAAAATAACATAAAAATCACTAAATACTTCATGAAAGAACATCAATCAAGATATTTTTCCCACTAGTGAAAGATATTCTCTGCTTATATAAGGTTCAGAAAGAATAAATTACATGAAAAACAGATTTAAGACCAGGACTAATAAATCAATTTGTAATGTTATAGCTATTCAATTGACTTTCTAAATACTTGACTTTCTATCTAGCTGACTTACTTTTCAGGCCCCACAGGTACTGTTTAATTTAGACTACTGGGGATTTTTTTCCCCTTTTAACCAGTCTTCTCACCCACAATCCAAAGAGAGCCAGAATGAAAAGTCAGAAGTAACAAAAGAAAGCAGAAATTACTTGCAATTTTTTTCTGACTGAATACTTTGTCCCTCCTCTTTCTCTCTACTAAACCATTAAAACAATCCTTGAAGTGCTATGGTACTCTTTTTAAAGTATGGCTTACATTTTCTGAAACAATGGAGTTAAAGAATGAATGTGACACAGCTAAGTAGACACAAGTCACACAGGTCCAAGTTAGTTTAAAAGAAAATAAACATATAAAGAGACAAGGAAAAAAAAAAAAAAGATCTTTAATGTCATGTGACACTAATGTGATAACAGGAGATGTATAGCGTTATGATTCAGTCATATTCCTCTTTGCTACACATACCATGGTTTGCTTACATGGTTTGCTTCATGAATCGAAATGTGTGTCACATTTATAAAGGTTTATCCAAGATTGAAAAACAGTTTGTGAAAGAGAGTGTAAGAAACAGGGCATTCAATATAATCAAAATTCAACTGACTTCCAGTACATATATTTTTTCATAGCAGATTGAGAGGGCATCTTTAATTGATAATCCCCCTGGTGTTTATGGAATTAGAGCAGGGATAACTACTTGTACTTACAGACTTTTATTGTTCTGTCCTGATTGGATCAGTAAATCATGAGCATGTTGTTTTATCAACACGAGGATTACACAGCAGCTGGTAGATAGTCTCAATGGGGAGGTCCAGTGAAATGTAATAGAAAAAATGAATTCTTAACAAGAATTCTGTGTGTTAAGTTGCCCTCTCAAAGCTCTCCCGAATTTGTATTTTTTGCTTGACACCAAAAATAGATTGCTTCAAACAAGTCAGTTACTCTTAGAATATAAATGAAATAACTTTCACTATTCCATTGTCACATCCCATGGTAATCCATTGCATCCCATTGTTACAAGTTCTTGCTCTGTCTCATTCCCCTTAATTTTGTTTTTCCACTTTCATCTTCAAAAAAAAAAAATCAGAAGCCCTTCCTTATAAATTGCATTGACTTCACTCCTATTTCCTTCCAACTTTCGTCTATTTTAAAATGAAGTTTCTGGCCCATTTAGAAACAAATTTGGCTTACTGACTGACTGGTTATTTCTGTGTCTGCCATGTAAATTTAGAACAGGCAGTCAAGTGGAAGTGCTCAATGTTTTAGAAGAAAATCAGAGACTAGGAAGAATCCTGTAAAGTCATCTAGAGTCCCTTCATTTTCCTGGTAAATAGAAAATGAAGCAAGTCTCTTTCCCCTCCCTTAAAATAAAAACTGGTAAAAAGAAAGACTCTTGGGTACAAATTTAATCAGATTTTTTGCAACTGACTACCTAAAAGCTTAAGCGGAGTCTTTGTAAAAAAGTCAAAAAGCATCTGTAAGAAGTCTGTGCTTCTGGTACAGGTGGTTCAGTTCTCAGTCTCCTGTTTCT
Organism: Giraffa tippelskirchi; assembly: GCF_054371585.1. Classification (NCBI taxonomy): domain Eukaryota; kingdom Metazoa; phylum Chordata; class Mammalia; order Artiodactyla; family Giraffidae; genus Giraffa; species Giraffa tippelskirchi. The sequence goes on along the minus strand of NC_137278.1, from coordinate 107,733,907 downwards.
GGCTTGCTCCCTTTCATCCTCCTCCACATCTTCAGAGTCTACTTCCTTTAGTTTAAAAGGAAATTGCTTATACATAAGAAGCATCATACTTAAATATGCAGGGAAAGAAAGCTATCTTAAAATATCCTTCATTGTTTTCTGTTTTGACTAAAAGGAACATGTAAGTCAGAAAAAATGGTTTATTCATTTTGGGTGATGTTCTTTTTAGAATTCAGTGCTTCAAGGAAGATAAGAAATTTAATTTGTAAGACATTTGGAAAATACAACAAGGGATTAAGTTGACCTCTGGTATCTAGTTGAATTCCATAAATAATGGTTTCTAATAAGTGGAAGCTGGGATATCTTTAGAAGTAGTGTATCAAAGGAATCCTTAACACGCTGAAAATCATCTGTGTGTCTCATTTATGGGTACCTTTGAGAAGAGAGTTTCAATTCAGCTTTTTCTTGTTGTCTCCCCTGACAGCAGGACCATGAACTCTGTTAGGATCTGTTGTTCATGTGTATTTTTCTTGAAACAAACATTTTTTCTTTCCATTATTAAGTCATACTGACCAGATCTGTGTAAATACCAGGGCAGAATTGCCCTCGCCCAGCAAGCCCTGAGCAGCAGGCCCACTGGAGGTCCCCTGCTGCTGACTCATCAGTCTCCTCTCTTAACTCATGTCTTGAATCAGCTGAATTCTTTTTCGTGATGTGTGTCATTGGTTTAAGCAATTTCTGTTCGATTCATTGAGTTCTTGTCTGTCTTTTCTGTTTTCCACTAACTAGAATAGAATGTCTTACAAGGCACAGAAACACTGGCAACTTCACAAACAAAACAAATAAGTGAATAAGCAAAAAGCTGTGATTAGGCCTTGACTCAGTGGTGTTTTGCATTCATGAACAAGATTGCTAATATCTCTAGGAATGTGTTTCTAAGAAACATCACAAATATTGCATCAAATTCATTCTTGTATACATTCTTCCCTGGTGACTCAGACGATAAATAAACTGCCTGCAATGCAAGAGACCCAGGTTTGATCCCTGGGTCAGGAAGATCCCCTGGAGAAGGGAATAGCACCCCACTCCAGTATTCTTGCCTGGAGAATTCCATGGATAGAGGAGCCTGGTGGGCTATAGTCCATGTGGTCACAAAGAGTGGGACATGACTGAGCGACTGACACTTCACTTCATACATACTTCATCTCCTCCCGATCCCCTCTCCTGTTATGCTTTTGTTTAAAGTGGTTAAAGATTTCTTACTGTTTTAAATGAATCGATGAGGAAATCTGTAGAAATATCTGAGCCTTAGGACGACTGGGGACATTTTTGAGGTCAAAGGAACTTTTTACCTATTTAAAGCTTCCCTGGTGGCTTAGCTGGTGAAGAATCCACCTGCAATGCAGGAGACTTGGGTTCAATCCCTGGGTTGGGAAGATCACCTGGAGAAGGGAAAGGCTACCGACTCCAGTATTCTGGCCTGGAGAATTCCATGGACTGTAAGGGGAATTTCCTTGGGGTCACAAAGAATCAGACAACACTGAGCAACTTTCACTTTCAAAGAAACAAAAGTCCTTAAGACAATGATTCCTCAAAGTGTTGTTCTTTTGAAAACTATTCAGTTAAAGAGTTCTTTACCACTGCATGGATGATAATAAAATGTCCTTTGCCTAGTTAATAGTTATTATTGGTTAAGCTGATTTAAGTAAGAGAATTATGGCCAGCTATAAAACGCTCTTCACGAGTGGTGAGAGAAACTAGCAGCTGGTTTTCCACTTGGTATGCAATCGTGTTCAGCTCTTTGCAACTCCTATGTACTATATCCCACCAGGCTCTTCTGTCTATGGGCTTCTCCAGGTAAGAATACTGGAGTGAGTTGCCATTTCCTCCTCTGGGGATTTTCCCCACCCGAAGATGGAACCCCCATCTCTTACGTTTCATGCATTGCAGGTAGATTCTTTACCCACTGAGTTATCTGAGAAGCCCTTCTACTTGCTATAAATATTTTTAATTTAAATTTGCCAGCTGGTTTTCAATTTGTGTAATAGCAGGAAATATATGGGGAAACAGTGGAAACAGTGTCAGACTTTATTTTTTTAGGCTCCAAAATCACTGCTGATGGTGATTGCAACCATGAAATTAAAAGACGCTTACTCCTTGGAAGGAAGGTTATGACCAACCTAGATAGCATATTTAAAAGCAGAGACATTACTTTGCCAACAAAGGTCCGTCTAGTCTAGGCTATGGTTTTTCCAGTGGTCATGTACGGATGTGAGAGTTGGACAGTGAAGAAAACTGAGCGCCGCAGAATTGATGCTTTTGAACTGTGGTGTTGGAGAAGACTCTTGAGAGTCCCTTGGACTGCAAGGAGATCCAACCAGTCCATCCTAAAGAAGATCAGTCCTGGGTATTCATTGGAAGGACTGATGTTGAAGCTGAAACTCCAATACTTTGGCCACCTCATGCTAAGAGTTGACTCATTGGAAAAGACCCTGATGCTGGGTAGGATTGGGGGCAGGAGGAGAAGGGGACGACAGAGGATGAGATGGCTGGATGGCATCACCGACTCGATGGACATGGGTTTGGGTAGACTCCGGGAGTTGGTGATGGACAGGGAGGCCTGGCGTGCTGCGATTCATGGGGTCGCAAAGAGTCGGACACGACTGAGCAACTGAACTGAACTGAATAGCAGGAATGTTTAATTTGTTACTGTAGGGTAAAGGGGTGTCTTTCCCTTCAAGCGCAGCTTTTTAATTCTTCTATTAACAATAACTGTGAACAATAATGGTAGTTTCCTGCTGGGTGATGAGAAAATGAGTTGCAGAATGAAACTCTCATTCATTTCTAATTCCCAAGAATTTCACGGTTTTAGTTGTTTGCTTTTAATATTAACATTTCCAGGCAAAGAGTCCCTGCTGTCCATCAGGAGTTCTTAGAGCGAAGATAGTGAATAGATGGCGCGCGCACACACGCACACACACAAACACACATACACACTGTCTGAAATTCTGCGTTTTTGGCCTCTAGGACTTTCTTTCCATACCCTTGACAGTTCCCTTTCATCTCATCATCCACTTGAGTCTCAAATACTGATGTTTTCCAGGATCTAGTTCCCAGGTCACTTCTGCTCTGCACGCTGCTCTCAGATATCCTCAGTTTCTTTGTTGTTTTAGCTGTGGTTAACGTATTAATGATGCAAAACGCACATTGTCTAGCCCTGCCTTCTCTCTATGCACTAAGGATATAGCGCGTGAGTCGACTAAGTACTTAATGGTCATTAGTTTCCCCACATCTGCTTCTTTTTCTATTTTCTAATATCGGTTAATCACACCACTACCCATTACATCACTGTAGCCAAAAGTCTGTGGGTTGCTTGAGAATTCTTTTTTCCCCTCACATTCTTGATTATATCTAATCAGTCTCCAAGTTCTGATAGTTCTGCTTCTTAAATGCTTATCAGTTCTGTTCTCTCCACCTTTATCTTCACTGCTACAGCCCTTTATCTGGGCTGGGAACATTCTTGCCTAGAATGTTACAACAGCCTCTTAACTGGACTCCTTATTCTTAGATCTGACTTCTCACATTTATCATCTACCTAAAATGAAATTCAACCACATCGCTACCCTCACTAAAATTTTGCAATGGCTTTCCACCACCTCCAGAATAAAATGTGACGTTTTTCACACGGAATTCAAGTTTATTCTCCACATCCCAGCCTCTCTTTTCTACCACCTCCCACTTCATTCTCTAGGCTAAATGGTCCTGAATTGTTCTAATCCCTCACTCATCAGCCTTCAAAATGTAATACCTTAAACATGACATTCTGATGAAGTCTTCTGCAAAATCATTGTGGAAATCAGATATTTTTTAAAAAGCATTCATTACTTTTGTTTTAATGAGATAGATCCTTTGTTAATGAAAGCAAGAGAAGATCTTGTCTGTTTCTTATTTATAAATGATATTTAACCAAAACCATTTATTCTCCCCAAAATAATGACATGTTGGAAGCACTCCTTTTGGTTTACTTATTTTACTTCCAATGACCTTAGACTTTTGTTTCAAACATCTTCTGAAGATGAATAGCTATTATAATGTATGACAATACTTGTATTATTATAATATAAATGATCTTTCTAACACATTACAAAGAGACTATTTGAGCTTTTTTTTTTAGCTGAGGACCAGGATTTAGAGGTGAATTATAGGTCTCGACAGCCATGAAGTACATGGTTGAGACTGTTCATGTATACAAGTTGTCCTACCCCTTGGGAGAAATACAAAAATTTTCACAAAATGGAATGTTCTTTGTAACTTTAGTTTCTCTATCTTTAAAAATTTTTGTCAGTAATGCAGACTGACCTAGTACGGAAACCTCTCTTGTTAAAAACAGATGGAGGTGCTAAACAAAATGAAATACAACCTAAGAATGCACCAGTGCACATACGGTAATAATTGGCTGATATTTTTTAATTGAAAGGGAAATTCTAAGTCATCAGAAGAGAAAACTTACAGCTAATGTGACAGCCTTGTGATCGGATACCTCAGGATCCTGATTGGCAGTTAAGAGTGATACTGTTTGCATTAAGACAAATAGTAAGTTTAGTCCTTTGTTGTGAGCTGCAATACTGTGACTGAAAATGCCTTGACACGTATATGGAACATTGGAAAGGATGCTAAATGGGTGACAGGAAAGTTTGTTTTGACCTAAAGCTGAGTGGGGAAAAAAAAGGCTCTATTGGAAAACTGAAAAGCCTGTGTCAGACACAGACATGGAATCCAAATATATATATTACTACCTTTGTGTAGGATTCTTTAGGTTGAAAAATAATAATGATGTGATTCTGGACCAAAGAACACTTTGAGGTAACCAGTAGAAACAAACAGAAAGCTGCTTGTACCAATAGCTCAAAAACAGAGAATACTTAAGACTCCCGGAAGAGACAAAAATTCCCAATTGAAGATGGATCCCAGTAGGAAAAAATTACTAACCGCGCGAGTGACATTTGTTATGAGGGAAAGTTAGCCGATACAAACACTGGGAGGATTAACACTTTGTAAGAATTTGAACTATTAGAGCAATCTAAAAAGACTGTAAAATAAATTAATGTATTGATATTTAAGAGGTAAAAGAAAGACTAGAAACCAAAAGCAAAGAGAGAAGACAAATATGAAAAAGAACTAAATAAAACTTATAAAAATAATACAACTAAAAAAGGAAATAGTGAATTGGAAGACATTTCGAAGGAAATGGTTTAAAATGAAGAACAGAGACACATAGAGGCGCCAAGTATCAAAGAGGAGTTAAGAGAAATGGAGAACAGAATGACAACCAGAAAACTCTAAGGGTAGTTCCAGAAAGAGAAAAGAAGCAGTGGGGAAGAGATTATATTTAAGGAGAAAATACATGAAGAGGTCAATATTAATGAAAACACGAGTTTACAGACTGAAAACACACAGGTCTTAAGTAGAATAAAGGAAAAAATTCCTGTATAGATACATTGTAATAAAACTACAAAATTCCAAAGACAAAGAAAAAATTTTTAAAAACAACCAGAGAGAAAGCACAGATTACCTGCAGAGAAACAATTATTACACTGATAGCCAGAATGCTCTCAGCAACAATAAAGGCAGAAAGACTGAAAATATCCGTAAAATGCTAAAATATGTAAACCTGGAATTCTATACCCCAGGGAATTTCTCCAAGCATGAGAATAGAATAAAGACATTTTTAAAGAAGGCTAAGAGGTAACATTTAGCACTCACACAGCCACGCTGAATTACTCAAAGATACATTTTGGTGAGAAAGGAACTGACTCTGTAGTGTGAATGTGGCAGTAGGGAGCAAAGAAATAGCAAACACATAATTAGATCTAAATAAGTTATAACTTTAAATATGTATGTACGTATGTGTGTGTTATATTTGGATAATTGATGTATATTTTAAAACAGTGTGTGATACCTCTATTCAACATTATATTGAGTGTCCACTCAGGCATGGTGAGAAATAGAAGGTTAAATTGGGAAGAAAGAAACAAAACTACCACTATACAGAGATTATCTTATTGATTATGTAAAAATCCCACAAGAATCTACAAATAGAATATATGAGTGTCCTGAATGCTTGCTACATACATTAGTAATATATTAAAGTTAATTATATTCTTAATGATCTACAATACAGGAAATATGATTTTAAAAGATGTCATTTAAAATAAGAACACAATTGCTGGTACTTTGGAATACCTCTTAAAATATGCAGAAGTGTATGAGATAGTATGGAAATATCTTAAAAGAGACTTAAGTAAATGGGAAGATTATAAAATGCTAATAGATTAAAAATTCAATATATAAAGATGTCAGTTCTATCCATTAATTTTAAATTGACTTCAATCACAATAAAATCCCAATGTGTGTGTGCAACTAGAGAACTGATTCTAAACATTCAGTTAACCTACAAAGAGACAAGAATAGTGCAGGCAAATTTTTTTTTAAAGGATTACGCTGCAGAGAATCTCACTACTACATATTGTTATTTATACTTTTTTAAAAGGCACAGCATTAGTATAGAGAGTAAACCAATGGAACAGACTAGAAAGCTCATATATGGAAATTTGATCTCTGACAGAGGAAGCATTGCAAAGCTACGGGAAAGGACGGGTTTAGTCAATAGTCTTGGGACAAATATTTTTCCATTTGGAAATAATACAATTTGATTCCCACTTTATACTACACAGAAAATTTAATTCAAGCTGAATTAAGACCAAAATGTAAAAATAAAACCTGAAACCCTGAAGCTATAGGAGGAAAAAAAAATGAGAATATTTTATAATCATGGAGAGAAAATCTTTAAATAAGACACAAACATTGCAAATCATAAAGGAAGAATGTTACAAATTAGATTGTATTAAGATTTTAAATGTCTATTTATCAAAGGATGACACAAAAAAGTGAAAAGAAAAGCTGTATATTGGAAGAAGTTGTTTGCAATAGAATGTAATACTATGTGGTGACTATCTGATTGGTAAAATGTTGATGAGGATGTATATTTTAAAAAAAGCATGTTGTAAAATATGTTCAGTACCATACTTATATTCATTAAAATTGCACAAAACAATACTGTATAGTATTATGAGTATATTTACTGGAGTGGGTTGCCATTTCCTTCTCCAGGGGCTCTTCCCAAACCAGGGATCAAACCCAGGTCTCCTGCATAGCAAGCAGAGTCTTTTCTATCTTAGCTGCCAGGGAAGCCCATTTATATATTATAAAAGTGTAAAGATGTGCATGGAAAAGACACTTGCCAACCTTAGGACAGTGATAATCACTGGACATGAAGGATTAAGCAATCTGAAAACCAAAGTGACAAAGTGTTATTCTAGGTAGTGGCTACTAGGTAGCAATTTTATTTTTTCTGTAATTTTCTGTGTGTCTAAAATATCTCATACTTAAACAAAATCTAAACAAGCCTTGACTTCTAAGTGAAAAATATGTAGGCACATGTGGGCATATATTTGATTAATCAGAGAACATTTAAAAACAGTGTGTGATACTTCTATTAACATTGCATTGGATTTTTTTCCCTTTAAAAGCATTTATTTATTTGGCTGCAGTGGGTCTTTGTTGCCGTGCAACAAAGCTTTCTCTAGCTGTGGAGTGTGGGCTCCTCCTCCCAGAGCTTCTCTTGTTGCAGAGCTTGGGCTCTGACCGCTGCTCCGTAGCCGTGGCACAGGAGTTTAGTTACCCTGCAGCATGTGGGATCTTCCAGGGCCAGGGACTGAACCCAAGTCCCACACATGGCAGGTGGATTCTTAATCACTGGACCACCAGAGAAGTCCTTGTATTGGACTTTTTAAGAAACAATGGCAATATTATTCTTATCATAGAGTCTTATGCCTTAATCTGGACACCCTATGGACTCCTCTGTCCATGGGATTCTCTAAGGCATGAATACTGGAGTGGGTTGTCATACACTCCTCCAGGAGATCTTCCCAACCAGGGATCCAACCCGAGTCTCTTTTGTCTCCTGCACTGGCAGGCAGGTCCTTTACCACTGGCGCCACCTGGAAAGCCCATTCCATGCATTACCCAAGTGTTACAATTACACTTAGTAACCAGCTTTGATGGGTAGAAGAGTGAACTAACCATGTTCTCAGTCTGGGGGCACATCTGTGTCCCTGTGTGACGCTCTCTCTGAAGATAATAAGTGTACGGAAGATGGTCAGAATGGAATTGAAAACTGGAGGTAGATAAGTCTAGTCTCCTAATAAATTGAATTACTGAACACGTCAAAGGGCATAGGCATCTTAATAACATCAGCAAATTCAGCATAAAGCAAGGAGTTGTGGGTGGCTGAGTCTAATTTACGTTTGGAGAGTTTTAGTTTACATTTCTCTTTTAGATGAGGCTGCAGAAGAGGGCAAGGAGAACAGGGCTGTTTCAATATTTTTGTCTCTCTCGGTCACACCCTGCTGCCTCTCATTTGGCAGTGATGTTCTATCCTTGCACGCTTGCTGAAGAGGTGCTTGGCTGCTAAACACTAATGGGCTTTTCCTATTCACTTCCCACAAGCCAGATTTAGGAATTCTTTCTATGAGGGTGAATGAGCTGCCTGAGGTACTCCTGGCAAAGCCAACTGAAGACCTGATTTGCCTGAATAAAAATTATGGCTGCAAGGTTCTCCACCATTTGGCACAAGACTCTCAAGCTCTGCCAGTTCCCCTCCTCTGCAGCCTTTGTCTCTCTCCAGCACCTGGCAAGGAAAGCCACAAGCCCGTCTGGATTCTCTGGTACCCCCGCTACCCCTGCAATCCGTGTTTACTGCTGGGATAACCCTTGACACTTGGAACATAGCATACATCTTCGGATTCTGTGTTTAGGATTTGTGGCCCCTTTAGGGCCAGAACTACATCTTAAAAAGTATGCAGGTGACTTGCTCACTGTGGACCTAGGATGTTTGTGGAAAAATATATCTGTTGAATGCCTACAATAAAATAAATTATAGGATTACATATACAAAATGCCTTCGTCTCTTCCAATTTAGTGATCCTGGAACACACACACACTGAAAATATTTTTGAAATTGCTTTTGTTTTATATTAATATCTCCATTACACCTTCCTTAAATTGATGTAGCATTTTCTATTACTTTTAAAAAACGTTCTAAATTGTGACAAAGTTTTGTTTTTTAAGGGCTTCCCTGATGGCTCAGATGATGAAGAATCTGCCTGCAATGCAGGAGACCCAGGTTCAATCCCTGGGTCAGGAAGATCCCCTGGAGAAGGGAATAGCTACCCATTCCAGTGTTCTTACCTGGAGAATTCCATGGAGAGAGGAGGCTGACGGGCTACATCCACAGGGATGAAAAAATTTGGACATGACTGAAAGACTAACACTTTCACTTTTTTTTTTTTTAACATTTCTGTATTACTTTTAAAAGATATTCTAAATTGTGACAAAATTTTGTTATTTAAGGGTGAATGTGAATTTTGGAATTAGCTAAAAGCCACATATACAGATACACAGATATACAGATATACAGATATACAGATATTACAGATAGCTGGGAAGAGAAGAGAAGCGAAAAGCAAAGGAGAAAAGGAAAGATATTCCCATCTCAATGCAGAGTTCCAAAGAATAGCAAGGAGATATAAGAAAGCATTCCTCAGTGATCAGTGCAAAGAAATAGAGGAAAATAACAGATTGGGAAAGACTAGAGATCTCTTCAAGAAAATTAGAGTGACCAGAGGAACATTTCATGCAAAGATAGGCTCGATAAAGGACAGAAATGGTATGGACCTAACAGAAGCAGAAGATATTAAGAAGAGGTGGCAAGAATACACAGAAGAACTGTACAAAAAAGATCTTCACGACCCAGATAATTACGATGGTGTGATCACTCACCTAGAGCCAGACATCTTGGAATGTGAAGTCAAGTGGGCCTTAGAAAGCATCACTACGAACAAAGCTAGTGGAGGTGATGGAATTCCAGTTGAGCTATTTCAAATCCTCAAAGGTGATGCTGTCAAAGTGCTGCACTCGATACGCCAACAAATTTGGAAAACTCAGCAGTGGCCACAGGACTGGAAAAGGTCAGTTTTCGTTCCAATCCCAAAGAAAGGCAATGCCAAAGAATGCTCAAACTACCGCACAATTGCACTCATCTCACATGCTAGTAAAGTAATGCTCAAAATTCTCCAAGCCAGGCTTCAGCAATACGTGAACCGTGAACTTTCAGTTGTTCAAGCTGGTTTTAGAAAAGGCAGAGGAACCAGAGATCAAATTGCCAATATCTGCTGGATCATCGAAAAAGCAAGAGAGTTCCAGAAAAACATCTATTTCTGCTTTATTGACTATGCCAAAGCCTTTGTGTGGATCACAATAAACTGTGGAAAATTCTGAAAGACATGGGAATACCAGACCATCTGACCTGTCTCTTGAGAAACCTGTATGCAGGTCAGGAAGCAACAGTTAGAACTGGACGTGGAACAACAGACTGGTTCCAAATAGGAAAAGGAGTACGTCAAGGCTGTATATTGTCACCCTGCTTATTTAACTTATATGCAGAGTACATCATGAGAAACGCTGGGCTGGAAGAAACACAAGCTGGAATCAAGATTGCCGGGAGAAATATCAATAACCTCAGATATGCAGATGACACCACCCTTATGGCAGAAAGTGAAGAAGAACTAAAGAGCCTCTTGATGAAGGTGAAAGAGGAAAGTGAAAAAGTTGGCTTAAAGCTCAATGTTCAGAAAATTAAGATCATGGCATCTGGTCCCATCACTTCATGGGAAATAGATGGGGAAACAGTGGAAACAGTGTCAGACTTTATTTTTTTAGGCTCCAAAATCACTACTGATGGTGACTGCAGCCATGAAATTAAAAGACGCTTACTCCTTAGAAGGAAGGTTATGACCAACCTAGATAGCATTTTAGAAAGGAGAGACATTATTTTGCCAACAAAGGTCCATCTAGTCAAGGCTATGGTTTTTCCAGTGGTTATGCATGGATGTGAGAGTTGGACGGTGAAGAAAGCTGAGCGCCGCAGAATTGATGCTTTTGAACTGTGGTGTTAGAGAAGACTCTTGAGAGTCCCTTGGACTGCAAGGAGATCCAATCAATCCATCCTAAAAGAGATCAATCCTGAGTGTTCATTGGAAGGTCTGATGTTGAAGTTGAAACTCCAATACTTTGGCCACCTCGTGCAAAGGGTTGACTCATTGGAAAAGACCCTAATGCTGGGTAGGATTGGGGGCGGGAGGAGAAGGGGACGACAGAGGATGAGATGGTTGGATGGCATCACCGACTCGATGGACATGGGTTTGGGTAGGCTCCGGGAGTTGGTGATGGACAGAGAGGCCTGGCGTGCAGCAATTCATGGGGTCGCAAAGAGTCGGACACGACTGAGCGACTGAACTGAACTGAAAAGCCACATAGAGTTTATTTTAATCAAAACATACAAAAGCCATCACATGGGATCTCTCAAATCTACCAGAATTCTGTGTAAAGTGCATGAGTTTCTTCCTAGCCTTGGATATAAAATGTTTATCAAGAATGTCTACTCCAATCTAGGACTGTTTCACTCTGAATTCCTTTATATGAAAGACAAATTAACTATCTAGTGTAGGCTGTGACTCTTCGAGGTTATTTTAAAACTTGTAACCAAACAAAATTAACGCAATTAAGAATGTATAGCTAGACAGCATATTAAAAAGCAGAGACATTACTTTGCCAACAAAGGTCCATCTAGTCAAAGCTATGGGTTTTCCAGTAGTCATGTATGGACGTGAGCGTTGGACTATAAAGAAAGCTGAGCACTCAAAAAACTGATGCTTTTGAACTGTGGTGTTGGAGAAGACTCTTGAGAGTCCCTTGGACTGCAAGGAGATCCAACCAGTCCATCCTAAAGGAAATCAGTCCTGAATTGGAAGGACTGATGCTGAAGCTGAAACTCCAATACTTTGGCCACCTGATGCAAAGAGCTGACTCATTTGAAAAGACCCTGAAGCTGGGAAAGATTGAAGGCAGGAGGAGAAGGAGATGACAGAGGATGAGATGGTTGGATGGCATCGCTGACTCAATGTACATGAGTTTGAGTAAATTCTGGGAGTTGGTGATGGACAGGGAGGCCTGGCATGCTGCAGTCTATGGGGTCGCAAAGAGTCAGACATGACTGAGCGACTGAACTGAACTGAAGAATGTATAGAGTACGTAAGAATATGTCCTGTGTCAACAAATTGACAGACAGCAACCTTTTTAAAAAATAATTTTATTTGTTTATTTATCTTTGACTGTGCTGGGTCTTTTTTGCTGCATGAACTTTTCTCTAGCTGTGGAGAGCAGGGGACTACTCTATAGCTGCAGTGTGTGGGCTTCTCACTGCCCTGTCTTCTTTTTCTGTGGAGCCGGGCTCCAGGGCACACAGGCTTCAATAGCAGCATGGGGGCTCCGTATCTGTGGCTCCCAGGCTCGAGAGCACAGGCTCAACAGTTGTGACACAGGGTTTAGTTGCTCCACACATGTGGGATCTTCCTGGATCAGAGATTGAACCCATGTCTCCTACATTGGCAGGCAGATTCTTTACCACTGAGCCACCAGGGAAGCCCCAGACATCAGCTTTTTATCTAACCTGAAGCTCAGAAAATTACAATTCCGTATTTTCAGGCATTTCTTTAGTCTTCCAGCTCTATAGTAACAGAATCTGAAACCATCATCTTATTGTCTCTTTTCAAGAATTTCTGGCTAACCCCAGCATGCCTATGGTAATCAGGGTCAATGGTTGAGCTCAATTCTCTTATTAGTTTATATTTTCATCCATAATTATAGATTGTGTTCATGAACAATGAATACCATACAACTGTCACCTAAACATTCCATAGAAGGCCTGTGGCTGATCAAATAATGTTTTTATGATTTTTGGTTTTTTAAGAGTTTCTGTTAAAAAAAAAAAGTTTCTGTTTATATTATTGTTATCTATAGTATTAATCTATTGTTAACAAAGTGCCAGTAGAAACCCGAAAATAGCTTATTGAGAGTTGATGAAATTTGTTTCTTGTTCTGTTTTTCCCCAGTTGAGAATATTAGATTTTAATGAATAATTCAGTGGCTTAAGGTTAATTCCCATATCCCTGCTATCCCTCTTGAACAAACCAAACACTAATAAATAAATAACAAAGAGATACCAGACAATTTGAGATGTTCTCATAATGCTAACAATACTATAGCTGAAAACAAGTTCTGGGAACTCAGAAATTAGTACACAAAGATGTTGGGGGCTTGATGCTTTAATGACAGCTCTTGTATTTGGCCCTTCAGAAAAGTAATATGATAAAAAATTGCCTATTCTTCTTACCTTCTTTCCTAGGAATCCTAGTTGATTATTTAACAAATATTTGTTACAAGCCTACTACTATGTGCCAAACATCATGTTTGACACTGGACAAAAATATTTCTTGATGCTGAAGAGTTCCAATAACTTCAACAAGTGTAGAGGGCTTATATTTCATCTATGAAAAAATATTACTGATGACCAAATACCCATAAGGACTGATATACCTTAAACACATGAAAAGAAATTGTGTAGCAATATAAAATGAAACAGACAAACCTGCAAAGTAAGCCTCTATCCTGACAATTATAATAATATATATTACTTGGAAATTTACCTCTATCCAATGTTTCTTTGCCAGTTTGTGCTGTTACAACAAAGTACAGTAGACTGGGTGGTTTATAAACAACAGGAATTTATTTGTTGAAGTTCTGGAAGCTTGGGAGACCAAGAATGGGATGCCAACATAGGTAGGGTTCTGGTGAGGATTCTCTTCCAGGCTGCAGATGACTGTCTTCTTGAATCCTCACTTGATGGAGAGAGGTCAATAAACCTCTCTGGGGTCCCTTTTATGAGGATGCTAATCCTACCCATGGGCTTCCCAAGTGACTCAGTGGTAAAGAATATGCCTGCCAATGCAGGAGACATTGGTGAGTTTGATCCCTGGGTCAGAAAGATCCCCTGGAAAAGGAAATGGCAACCCACTCCAGTGGGTTTCTTGCCTGGGAAATCCTATGAACAGGGAAGCCTGGTGGACTATACTCCATGGGGTCACAAAAGAGTTGTACATGACTTACCAACTCAGCAACAATAACAATCCTACCCATAAAGGCTTCAAGTCTTCCAGAGCCCCATCTCCTAATACTGTCTATTTGGGAATGGAGTTTCAACATATGAATTTTGGAGGAACACAAGCAGTTAGTTCACTGTACAGTGTGTGGATGTCTTAGGAGTAATTGCTGTTATTACTCCTTTACACAAATAAGGAACCTGGGCATCACTAAAGTTCCACCACTTATCCAAAATCATATCACCAATGAGAATTTACACAAGGATTTGACACAGGTAGTCTGACTCAAGAGCCTAGGGTGAAGACATTTTCTTTTTTTTTTAATAAATTTATTTATTTTAGTTAGGGGCTAATTACTTTACAATATTGTAGTGGTTTTTTGCCATATATTGACATGAATCAGCCATGGGTTTACATGTGTTCCCCATCCTGAACCCCCCTCCCACCTCCCTCCCCATCCCATCCCTCTGGGTCATCCCATTGCCCCAGCCCTGAGCATTTGTCTCATGCACTGAACCTGGAATGGTGTTCTGTTTCACTTATGATAATATACATGTTTCAATGCTATTCTCCCAGAACGTCCCACCCTCACCTTCTCCCTCAGAGTCCATAAGACTGTTCTATGCATCTTTGTCTCTTATTCTGTAGGGTGAAGACATTTTCAAAACACTTTTTGTTTAATAGGACACAAGGAACTGCTCATATTCTTCAGATGTTTAAATATTTGTGAAATATCTTCTCCAGAGTGGAAACTTGTGTTTAGCATGTCCCATAATATGCAGCTTGTGGCAGTCTTGCATTTTTAAAAACACATATTTTCAGGCTCAGACTCTTCTTTCAAACAGGGCACGTATGACCATTCAGAGTGGTCACTCTGGACTTCTCAAAATTGAAAGGAATTTTATCTTCTTGTTGAGATAGGTTGGAGCTAGTAGCTTTGTTTCCATACAATTCAGATATTCCAATGTTTATTGATTAAAATCTCATACTTAAAAGACAAAGCAATATGAAAGAACCTAGATGATTTTGCACCACTCAAACACAAACAGGCATGTTCTAATCAATTTCAGGCTCCTGCTAAGTATACTAGGCCACTCTGACATTCCTATACGTGACCCTTCTGTATATAATTAGCACTGTATACAAGTAAGCATTGTAAGTTAGGATGATATTCATTTGTGAGAAACAAGAACCCAATAAACAGTCAAAATATCAATTTTACTGTAGATGGTCCAAGGCTGAGGCAGCATCTCTAAAATGTCTTCAAAGAACTAAATTTTTTTCTCTTTCTACTCCATCAACCTTAGTGATGACTTCCATTCTCATGGTATCATGATGGCTGCTGTACTTCCAGCCATCACAGGCTTGTTTCAAGCAGGAAGAATAGGGGAAAACAAAGCAATGAAAAGCCGTCCTAGTCCCCAGGGGCTTCCATCTACATTTCATAAGCCATTACTGAGCTACATAGCTACTCTTAGCTGAGAGAAAGGTTGGGAGTTGAACACATTTGTTTCCTAGTCTCAATAGTGGGTAAAACAAGAGGGAAGAGTTGGAAAAGGTATTGGAAGAGCCTTGCAATGACACTGACTATGGAAGTCATTTGCATATTTACCTTGGAATCTATGGAAAAACTAGGGATGATTTCTATGTCTCTGTTTGTTTGTGTGACTCATCACTTATTTTGGTAATGAAAGGCTTAAGAAGATAATTTGGTAATTATCTTCTTGGTAATCCACTTGGTTACTTCAGGAAGAAAATGATAGGGCACAACCTTTTGAGGTGGCACCTTTGGGGCATGTAACAGCTCACTGTGAACCAGAAGAGTATAGTATCCCCACCTGGCTTGGTACACACATAGAAAAGGGGGCCTTTGGGAAACAGTAAGACCATACTGGGTACCACAGGGCCCTTGGAGCTTCATTGTTGCCACCCTAGTGATGACCAAAGACATAACTGTTGTTTATACTTAGTTCCCAAGAATTTCACAAGTTATCCTTTCAGAGTAATGAATATGAACATGCCACTGAGACGGAATAGATTTGCATAGAATTCTCGCACCTTATCCCTGAAAGGAACCTTTAGAATTCATTTAGCCCATGCCCTCTTATGTTCATCTGAGGAAATAGAATCCCATGAAATTATTTGCACTGGGATACCCAGATGAGGGTCACTGGTGTCCTTTGCCATTCTACCACTTGGAAGAAGCAGGAACACTCCTGTAGCATATTACCACAGCACTCAAACTTCCCACAGGTAACATTTGATTGCAAACATCTGTCTAGTTTCCTTCACTTCTACACTGTGGCCTTCCCTAGTGGCTCAATGGTCAAGAATCTGCATGCAATGCAGGAGACCCTGGGTTTGATCCCCGGGTTAGGAAGATTCCCTTGGAGAAGGGAATGGCAACCCACTCCAGTATTCTTGCCTGAAGAATTCCATGGACACAGGACCCTGGTGGGCTACAGTCCATGCGATCCCAAAGAGTTGGACACGATTAAGTGACTAACACTTTTCACTACACTGTAAACTCTCATGCAAGCATGGACTATGTCCATCTTATCCAATGCAGTATTTTTCTAAGATCCGGTACAACTTTGGGACATGATATATTTTTATGGAGTGAGAAAATGGAAGACTAGATGATCTACACCTGACAGAGGTTGTAATCTTTTTTCCCTGACTACTAGTATTTTCAAGGCCAGAATCATTCAGGTCATTGGCAGAAATTGGGTAAAGAGTCAATATGAAGTTAGATTAGGGAAGATTCTCCTACCTATTCCATTCCTGACCCTCCTCATCATCTACTTTCCCAGGACTGAGGGGTATTTATAACTCCTCTGTTTTTGAAGGAAAATAGATCTTCAGAAAAATGTTCCATTTGCAGAGAAAATAGGGCTTAACTGACAATGGTATAGACCTAGAAATTCTGGGTAGAAATTAAACCAAATATATACTTTTAAGTCCAGAGTTAGAGATTATAATAGTGTCTGTCAGAGTAAATCCTAAGGAACCTTCGTTGATCTGTCTGGGGTGATATGGAATGTATAACCAGATCACAGAATCTTCTAGCTTATATGCTGTATCCAGTTGGAGCCCAGTGATAAAAACACCATATTTTATTTTTGCCATAGTGTTGGGGTCTGTTGTTTATCTTATGTTTCCAACTGATTGCTTCTGGGAGATGGCAAAGTGTTTTTAAAGTTATGGAGGTAATTGTTCTAACTTCCTCCTAAATGGAGATGATGTCTAGAACACCCAGGGCCAGAGTATGCGCTCTGATTGCAGACTGCCAAGTCAGCAAGGCATGTGAGTAGTTTGAAATCTTTCAGTTGTGTATTATGCAAGGTAAGAATGTGTTACTAGGAAGACAAATCACTTGCTCTCTCTAAATTTATTTACCAACTCTTATGTTCATGTAGGATGAAGTATCATGAAATTAGCAATCATACAGATTTTGAAAAGTCAGAATTAGCTTATTTCAGTTAATTCTTAAGAACAGATAAGCCTCTCCCTAGTGGTTAGAGAAAAGATTTGAATCCTCTTAAAGCTGTAAATTGAATATCATTGCTTTGTTTCCTCTTAAGTTACAGTCTAAACCAAATAGCTCTTAATGTTAAACTGATTATCCTAGTCATAATTTTTTCTCCTTATCATTCATTTAAAAATACTGGTGGGTCTCAACTGTTTTCATCTTACCAAATCAAGCCAATTCTCTAAAAATTATAATAAACCCCTCATTTGAATTTTTAAAAATTTTGTATCAATAATTTTATCCACCTATTCCACAAATAAGTGATAAACATCAAAAAATGACAAAAATTATCTGTGTTACTTTTTCCTTTTTAGGTAATAGCTTTCTTTGAAGACAATTTTTTTTTTTTTTAAAATATCTACCCAGGTCTCTTTTTGGCAAGGATATATCATCTTTTCTATTAACATCATGGGACTTTACAATGAATTTCCCATAAACAGCCATTTGAGGATTAGATCATCTGGTATTAGACTATAGTTTATAAAAGGAGTCAAGTTGGCAGCTTCTTTTCTCAGTTATTTTGACTCCTGTCTTAGCAAACTTTGATTGCTATATCATCAATTTAAAATACAGTATTATCATTTCCAAAACAGTGACTTGATACAGTATAACAGATGCTAGATATTGCCAGTTCATAGTGGCCAAATAAAGTTACCTTAGGTGAAAGCAGGATTTGAAAAATCACCATTTAAATAAAAATAACACTCAAATTGAATTCTAGCAATAGTGATTGTTCTAGTCCATTTACACTGCCATAGCAATATACCATAGACTGGGTGGCTTATGGCAACAGTCGTTGATTTCTCACAGTGGTGGAGGTTGGGGAGCCCAAGATCAGGGCACTTGCAGATTTAGTGACTGGTCAGAGCTAGCTTTCTGGTTCATGAAGTGAAGTGAAGTGAAAGTCGCTCAGTCATGTCCGACTCTTTGCGACCCCATGGACTGTACAGACTGTATAGTCCATAGAATTCTCCAGCTCTTTTTGCTTTGTCTTCGCATGGTGGGAGGTGGCAGAGGAGCTTTCTCTGGCATCTTTTTGAAGGGCACTAACTCCCATCCCATACACCTAATCACCTCCCAAAGGCCTTACCTCTAATACCATTAACTTGGGGGTTAGGATTCAACATATAAATGGAGAGGGGGGCAGGGACAGAAACATTCCGATCATAGCAGTGATCTCCACTTTTCCCAGATTTTACCTAAAACCAAATAACCTCTTTGGCGAGGAGCTACATTTAATTAACTTCAACCACATGTAACTTCTGTGTTAATTGCATATGGGCTATATGTATGTAATTTTTATTACAAACAATCATGTAAAATGTTATTTTTCCTACTTTACAATTGAGAGAATGAAAATGTAGAGAAATGAAATAATTTGTCCAAAGTCACACTGCTAATAGGATGCAGAGGTAGGATTCAAATGCAGATCTTGGTCTCTTTATCCAATATCTGTTCATTCAACAAATATTTGTTAAGAGGAATAGTATGTGAAAGACTGAAGGAACAAAGAAAGTAAGACAGAGTCAATTTTCAAAGAAGTCACTGCTACTTTTAAAAGAATATGTGCTATGTGCTAATTTGCTTCAGTCGTGTCTGACCCTTTGTGACCCCATGGACTGTAGCCCACCAGGCTCCTCTGTCCATGGGATTCTTCAGGCAAGAATACTGGAGTGGGTTGCCATTTCCTTCTCCAGGGGATCTTCCCAATCCAGGAATTGAACCAGCATCTCTTACATCTCCACATTGGCAGGCGTGTTCTTTACCACTAGAGCCTCTTGGGAAGCCCTTTAAAAGAATAAGGAAGTGCCGAGCAACAGACTCACAGGGTAGCACAGGGAGCCACATTGTGTGTAAAAGAAGAGTAGTTTCTTCACTCGAATTCTCTAATGAAAAATGCCCTTCCTTCAGGAGAAAACCAGTGAGTTACGCCTTCCAGAAATTCAGGACTATCAAATATCTAGCTCCTTGTTTCTTTCCTAATTCAGACTTATTTTCTTTGAGCACAGAAGTGACCGTGACTCAGAGACTATGTAAAGAGACCAGCCCAGGCCCCGGGCCCCGGGCCTCGCAGCATCTATTCCTTCAAGGCTGGCACATCCCACCTTCACCTTCCCCAAAATAATAAGCTAGCAAAAAAAAAAATTCCTTATCAGATCTGCTTCAGTGTTAGCAAAGCTACAGACGTGAAGTCTAAAATGGGAAGATCCTGAATTGTATACAAAGAAACTGCTGATTAGTTGGTAGACAATTAAGCTGTATTAGAAACTTGGGGGGGAAACTCACTTTCTTTCTTTCCCTTTCTCTCTCTCTCTCTTTCATTTATTACAGATACATGAGGAAGAGACCCTTGGAAAGATTATGGTGATGCTATCACATTACCCTTTCTCAATTGCATTACCACTGGCTGCAATAATCTTCTGTAATGGTCATTTCTCTTCTCTAGTTAGGGTGTTAGCACTGTATGTGTCTCATTTAGCACTAAGTACTCCACGCCCAGAATTGTACCAGATACACTACAGCCAAAAAATTTATTCAACAAGTATTCGTTGAGTATGAAGGAAGAAAGGAATGCTCTATTTTATCAGAACTATTTTATTATGAAGCTAAAATCTGTATCCTCTAAAAAGAAATTAGCACACTCCATTTTATCAAACTGTAACTTTTTTTCTCATTTCATTTCTCTGAAGGACTATTCTATTTCCTTTGGCAAAGAGAGAGGGTCAAGAGGTATATGACCCTATTTTAAGTGGTGACAGGTATTTCAAATATCTATTGCTGGATAACAAACATCCTGAGAACATGATGGCTCCTCAATACCAAATATGTATTAATTCTCCTATTTCTGGTGTGGACAGTTCTTTCGTTTCACATGTTGTTTACTAGAGCTGAAAGGTTAAGGTTGCTTCTTTACTCCTCACATCTACAGTATCAGCTATGATGCTTGGAACATCTGAGAGCTGACTGGCGCCTCTCTGTCTGTCTCTCCACTTGGCCAGCTCAAGCTTCCTCCTAGCGACATGGTCCCAAGGCAGCTGGACTCCCCACTCTGCAGCTCTCTTCCAAGACAGAGGAAGCAGAAGCTCCCATCTTCCTGAAGGCTTGACCTGGTATTAGTAGAGTCATAGCCAGAGCAACCTACTGGTCTAAGTCAGTCACAGGGCGAGTCCAGATTCAAGGGGAGGAAAAATAGGCTCAGTCTCTTGGTTGAGGAATGGCATGCATCTTTAAGGAGTGAAGGGCTCGATGGTGGCTCTCCTTGGAGACTAGATTCTATCACAGCACTCAGGTGGTTCTTCCAGGGTTGCCTGGCTGCCTTGTGACTGTTGCGACTGTGCACCAGAATATGCCATACAGGGATGATGACCAAAGCAGCGTGTGAGTTGGGCAGATACTACACTCTCCTTGCTTCTCACTTGATGCAACTGACATGTTACCATCACTTCATCGTTTTGGTGTGGCGACAGCTCCAAGTCACTGCTGCCAGACACCTCTCCATCTGTCTTAAAATATGACTAATTACCATTATAATTATTCTTCAGCTTTATTAAACAACTGTCTTCTGCAAAATCAAATGAGATTTGTAAAGATTTCCTCATTAATCATCACAGCATCCCTGTTGAGAGTTTGAAGGAGGTAGGTGTATTCTCATTTTGGAAATGAAAGAGGTGCAACAAAATAAAGCCCTGGAAGGTTATCAAGCTCACAAAGCTGGTCAGATAGAAAGAAGGGAAGAAGCAAGGAAGGAGAGAGAGAGAGTGTGTGTGTCCTCAGGGAAATAACGGAGAATCATCAAAATTATTTTTTTCTCTTTAATGCTATATGGCAACCACTTAAGTATCTTAGGGCTTCCCTCGTGGCTCAGCTGGTAAAGAATCTGCCTGCAATGCGGGAGACCTGGCTTTGATCCCTGGGTTGGGAAGATCCCCTGGAGAAGGTAAAGGCTACCCACTCCAGTATTCTGGCCTGGAGAATTCCATGGACTGTATAGTCCATTGGTCGCAAAGGGTCAGACACGACTGAGTGACCTTCACTCAGTATACTTCACTAAGTATCACTCAGTTACTTCACTAAGTATCTTAACGTACTAAAACATTTCCAGAAGTAACAAACTTCTGATATAATCAAAGAGTTGTCCCCTTACCTCCTGTCAAAATTATTGTAATAATTTTATCAGATTCAAATTGTATCAGATTCAGATTTGTTTTGCTTCTTTCTAGCTATATGTCCTTGAAAAGTACTGTCCCTCATGTACTGATAAGTGTAAGTTTTAAAGGTTTGTTGTGCAGATTAAATGAAAAGCATACATGTAGCACATAATGTATGGTAGATGGCTCATAATAGACACTGAATCATACTTTTTTTGGTCTTAGGGGATTAATAGGTTAGTTTAAATAGAGAAGATTTTTAAAAAACTTTTCTCTATTCTATACGTAGTGATTTTAAAAAACAACAGAATTGATTAAGTTACCTGGTCTGCATGTTATATGCAGCTGAGTCTGTGTAACCTTGGACCAGTCAGTTAATCTCTAGCCATTAGAATCCTCCTCTGTGACCCAACAGAACTGAACCAGATGATTTCTAAGGTTTTTTGCAGGTCTGACTTAGGTGGCTCCCTGGAAAGAGGAAAAGTCTTTAAGCTCTTTCCCGAAGCCCTCGTTTGTGACTATTTTGCCCTCTGGTGGCAAGAATCAAAGAAAACCATTCCTCCTGAGAGAAAGTTTTATGCTCACTGTCCATCAAAACGTGTTGTTTAGATGAATGCTTAGACTTGCTGCAATATTGTTCAAGTTGTATAATGTAAAAAATTACCACCCCCCAAATTAGCTGTTGGAAACAACAAACATATAGTTTCTTTGGGGATCAGGAATTTGTGAGCAGCTTAGCTGGGTGCCTGTGGCTCAGGGTCTCTTAGGAGGCTGCAATCAAATTGTCAACCAGAGCGGCAGTCACTGGAGAGTTTGCCCACACTAGGAGAGTGAAAAACTTGGCTTAAAATTCAACATTCAGAAAACTAAGATCATGACATCCAGTCCCATCACTTCATGGCAAATAGATGGGGAAACAATGGAAACAGAGACTTTATTTTTTGGGCTCCAAAATCACTGCAGATGGTGACTGCAGCCATGAAATGAAAAGACGCTTGCTCCTTGGAAGAAAAGCTATGACCAACCTAGACAGCATATTAAAAAGCAGAGACATTACCAACAAACGTCCATCTAGTCAAAGCTATGATTTTTCCAGTAGTCAGGTAATGGATGTGAGAGTTGGACTATAAATAAAGCTGAACGCCAAAGAATTGACACTTTTGAACTGTGGTGTTGGGGAAGACTCTTGAGAGTCCCGTGGACTGCAAGGAGATCCAACCAGTCCATCCTAAAGGAAATCAGTTGTGAATATTCATTGGAAGGACTGATGCTGAAGCTGAAACTCCAATACTTTGGCCACCTGATGCGAAGAACTGACTCATTGGAAAAGAGCCTGATGCTGGGAAAGATTGAGGGCAGGAGGAGAAGGGCACAACAGAGGATGAGATGGTTGTATGGTATCATAAACTCGATGGACATGAGTTTGAGTAGGCTCCAGGATTTGGTGATGGACAGGGAAGCCTGGTGTGCTGCAGTCCATGGGGTCACAAAGAGTCAAACACGACTGAGCAACTGAACTGAACCGAACTGAGAAGATGTACTTCCAATCTCTTTTAGGAGGCTGAGAGCTGGAGGTTTCAGTTCCTCCCCATGTGTATCTGTGGGGGTGCTGAAGACAAGGCAGGTGGCTTGGGGGAAGGGGGCAGGTAGGAGTATGAGAGAGATAGACATTTCCAGATCATGACGGAGAAAAGCATGAATGTCTCCATGACATTGTTGAGGTCCTAGATCCAGTTTCCAGGTAGGTAGGGCAATAAATCCTTTTTTTTCATTTGTTACTTTGAGTTCCTATGACCTGCAGTCAAAGGAATATTGTGAAGTATGCCTTATGCCTATATACAAGCGTACTAAAGAGTCCTAAAATTGTAACTGTGGAAGGCATGTGTCTATTTAAGGTAAAGGGGCCCCTCCAACCCCATGCCCCTCCTAGGGAGCTTTTAAGAGTAAGGAACTAGAGAGCTCATAAGATCTGATCCCGGCTTCTTCTTCTTAGCATTTCTTTCTTTGGCTGTGTTGGGTCTTAGCTGCAGCACTCAGGACCTTTGCTGTGGTGTGCAGGCTTCTCTAGTTGTGGTGTGTGGGCTCCAGAGTGCAAAGGTTCAGTAGCTGCAGCACATGGGCTGAGCTTCCCCACGGTATGAGGGGTCTCATTTCCAAGACCAGGACTCAAACTTGCGTCCCCTGGATTGAAAGGTGGATTTTAACCACTGGACCACCAAGGAAGTCCCCAGATCCAGGCTTCTGAGACACTCCTCCCATGCTGCCTTAAAGCAATTCTGTGAAGAGTGTGACAGGCATGTGAACATCCCATCAAATTGTAGCTAAAAAGTTATATGTACCCAAATACATGTGCTTTTCTGGGGAAAAGATCTGTAGATTTCATCACATTAGTAAAGGGACTGGTAAAACAAGAGGGTTGCTCTACTAGATGATTAAAGGCAAACTATAGTGTTAAAATCTGAATTTCCATGACTCGAAGTATGTCAGGTAGCTAGACTTTTCAATTAGAGAATTTGAAACAGCGGAGAAGCAATGTCACCATCTTATTAACACCATGAAATGACTTGTTTAAATAAAAACCCATCTGATGTTTAAAATACTTCATCTGAAAGTTCATTTCATTGTGGGCTATCTGTGGTTACCACTATCTGAAGGATGGAAGAGGCTTATATATTTAAAAAATGACTAGAAATTGCTCCCTGGAAAAGTTCAAATATCCCCCCAAGTGTCATGTAAACAAAAGAAGACTGTAGTTTGCTTGTTCTATCTGCATAAAATTCTCAGTAGTACCAATACATTCACACACCACTGAGCAGATCTTGAATATTAATGCATGCATTAAAAAGCCTTCTGTTGCTATGGTGGAACTTCATATTGTGAAATGTGCTCCAGCTTTCCTTTAGAGAGACTATTATAACTGAAAATTAAATCAAAAGCTGTTGCTTATCAACAAGAACAATCAGGAAGAGAAAGAGGGAAGATTGCCCTGGAAACAGTGGGAAAGTCTAGATTAGATTCCCAGTGGAATATTGATGTCTTGTGGGCCTGGGGTTTGGAGAGACTAATATTCTAGTGGTAATGAGTGTCTTTAGACCCCAATTATCTACTGTACATAGGCTTCTCAGGTGGCTCAGTGGTAAAGAATCCACCTGCCAATGCAGGAGATGCAGGAGACACAGGTTCAATCCCTGGGTTGGGAAGATCCCCTAGAGAAGGCAACGGCAACCCACTCGGCTATTCTTGCCTGGAAAATCCCATGGACAGAGGAGCCTGGTGGCCTACAGTCCATAGGGTCACAAAGAATAGAACACAGCTGAATAGCTGAGCATGCACACACCCCTCCATGTGATTCTGAAACTGGCTAAGGTTTAAGAAACAGTAATCTGGGCTTCCTTGGCGGTTAAGACTATGAGCTTACCTACCACTGTAGAGGGCAGAGTTCAATCTCTGGTCAGGGAACCAAGATCCTGCAGGCTGTAGGGGCTGTGCGACGCAGCCAAAAAAGAAACAGTAATCTCACTCAATTCCTTTATTTCACGATCCAAGAATCAGAGGTTGAGTAAATGCCTACTCAGGATCCAAACTTGTTAGCAGTCCAAGCAGTAAACCACAACTCCTCACCCAGAGAGTTGGCTAAGCATGGCCTTGCAGGAAGAGGTGGAAATCCTGCAAAGGCATTTCCCTGCAGCCTGACACACAAGACATCCAGCTGCACTGCAGAAAGCATTCCAGGACTGGTTGAATATGTTTCTCAAAATTGGTCTCTCTTCTGGATTCCCAGGTGGCGCGACAGTAAAGAATGTGCCTGCTGATACAGGAGTTCAGTGCCTGAGTTGGGAAGATCCCTGGAGTGGAAAATGGCAACACACTCCAGTATTCTTACCTGGAAAATTTCATGGAGAGAGGAGCCTGGTGGGCTACAGTCCATGGGATCACCAAGGGTCAGACACAACTGAGCACGCAGGTACAGTTGTGGATCCCAGGTTTCCCAGGCTTTCATCCATGAGCAACTTCACTTTCACGCATTGGAGAAGGAAATGGCAACCCATTCCAGTGTTCTTGCCTGGAGAATCCCAGGAACGGCGGAGCCTGGTGGGCTGCCATCTATGGGGTCGCACAGCGTCGGACACAACTGAAGCGACTTAGCAGCAGTAGCAGCAGCAGCAGCATCCAGAATACCTCATTTTTATTGACGTTATTTTGTAAAAGACAGGGTAATAACATGATTAGTTTACAGCTGGGCTTCTTTATTTTTTTTTTAACTGTTATCATGAGATCCTTTTTTAATATGCAATCACTTGGAATTAGAAGAGGCTTTATTTTTACAGTCACGGTTATTACTACTGTTATTCATGTTGATAGATAAATATTGATTTCAGATTTTAAACCTGTCTATGGGGTTGACTGAAATAGAAAGTAGTTTATCTGTGTTAGAAAATAAAAATGTGCCAACCCTTTGTATGTGGGAAACCCTCTTTGATTGCTTATTTTTTAAAAAATTAGTGAAAAAAGCCACAAAAGATTACTGTGGAAAAAAACCTGTTTTTTATCTCTGATAAACGAGTGTAGAATGTTAAATGGAAAATAAATCACACTTATTTGCCCCCCCTTTTTTTTCTTATTAAAATAAGCACAGCCGTGATATTGTTAAGCCATATCCTGACTTCTCTGCCCACCTCCCTCCGGGTTAATTTTGTGGGAATTAAGGCCTTTAATCGGAGAAGGCAATGGCACCCCACTCCAGTTCTCTTGCCTGGAAAATCCCATGGATGGAGGAGCCTGGTAGGCTGCAGTCCATGGGGTCGCTAAGAGTCGGACGCGACTGAGCAACTTCACTCTCACTTTTCATGTATTGGAGAAGGAAATGGCAACCCATTCCAGTATTCTTGCCTGGAGAATCCCAGGGATGGCGGAGCCTGGTGGGCTGCTGTCTATGGGGTCGCACAGAGTCGGACACGACTGAGGTGACTTAGCAGCAGCAGCAAGGCCTTTAATTCCAAAGGAGAGTTGAGGCCAACTTGCTTTTCATGGGAAAATATCGCCAGCAGGATGAGAGCTGGCGAAGTCATCATCTATAGGGAGATGGCTGCAGGTGGGTCTAAGTTGCTTAACAGGCCAAGGAGGGGAGAAATCTCAACCAAACAGGTCTGCCTGCAGGACTTTCCCACCTGCTAGTGCCAAGAAACTCTGGAGAGAGCATTTTTCTTTCCACTTTTAGTGCTATTTGTGGAAATCACACTGCAGATCTGAGTACACATTTATATCCCGATTTGTAAGGAAGTTAAATGATATAAATCGTGACTGATAAATAACCGTATTGCTATTTAAGTTGTCATCCTTTGAAATGTCTCTCTATGAAGAGGCAACAGTCAACATTTTGTGACTGGGTTTTCATAGACTTTCTTATGCATGCACAGGAGCATACACACATACAGACAGTTTTACATAAATAGATTCATATGCTTGCTGTCTTATCATGGACATCTATTTTTTAAAGTCTTTTTGCCTACTTCATTTTTCTTTTCTAATCACCTTCATCCCTAAAGTAGCCAGCTTGCAAGTTTAATGTGTATCCTTCCAAATATTTTCTCATTGTATAATCACATACACACACACATAACTATTATTATGTGCAGAACATAGAACAGAACCAAGTATTTAAAACAGTGTCTGCAGCATTATAGATAGTTGGTATTTATTAAATGAATGAATGGTTTGCTTCATAAAAGTGGGATAATTACATGCATGTATATATAATTATTATAATAATTATTCTATGTGTATAATTATCCCATCTTTCTGTATCTGGCATTTATCCCTCAAAGCCTCTAGGTAATCTCTCCATATAGATTCAATTAATTCTTACGAATGGTTGCATAATATCTCACAGTTATGAAGACAACACCAACTTATTTAACTATATCTCTGATAGTCAAGATGAATTTACTTTTTTGTTACTATAAAAAATAACAGCTAACACCTGTTGTGTTCTATAGACAAAGCATTTTTTTGCAAGCACTTTATATGTATAAAGTCACTAAATTAAGATTATTCTCTCCATTACAGGAAACTGAACAGGAGTGGATTAAGAAACTTTCCTAAGGCTGTATAGCCAGTAGATGGCAAACCAGTCAGTGTGGCTCCAAGGTACCTTTCACGAAACTAGGTCTATGCAGAGCAGTTGTCAGCACAATTGTACTTGCATCCTAATAGAATGGTGCCTTATTTCTAGTTGACAGTTTCCTAGGAGTGGAAGAATGTGTATATTTCATATTGACAGATTGCTTTGCAAAAAGAGTGTAACAGTTAACATTTCCATCAAAACAATATATGAAAGTGCTCTTTTCTTCAAGAGATTATCATTTAAAAATATCACACATGTATTTTTAACCAATGTGAAGGGTGAAAAGTGTTATTTCATTGTTGTCTCTGTGCTTTTCAGACAGTAGTAAGGTTGAGTGTCGTATGTTTATCAGCTGTTTGGATTTGCTCTACTGTTAATTGCTGTATGAGGGTTCTCCAGAGACACAGAATATACAATTACTTAGGTGATTATGGAGGCCTGGAAGGTCCAAAATGTGGGCTTTGCGGCAGGCTGGGCCAGCAGGCTTGAACAGTTGCTCTGAGGCTGAAGACCCAGCCCTCCTGCTGACATATTTGCAACAACTAATCCTTTTGGTATGGTAGCCTTTCTGGAGCTATTAAAGGTCAGACTGTCTGGACTTGAAGTCTAACTCTTCACTTATTAGTGATTTGAGTTCCTTAGAGTAAGGCTCTCAAAACTCTGCTTCATAGGGCTTCTGTGAAAGCTTCTCACTTTGTCACTTTCACCTGTTATTTGTTCTGTTTTAGGGATTGTCTTTTTTTTTTCAATAAATTGTTAAGAGTATGTGAAATTATTGCTGAAACTTGGCCTCTGTTCATTGGTTCCAAACAGAAAAGCAGAGATAGAGTTTGGGTGAAGTAGAAGAGTAGCTTTTATTGCTTTGCCAGGCAAAGGGGGCCACAGCGGGCTAATGCCCTCAATACTGTGTGACCCACCCTGGAGGGGGTAGGGAGAACTTTCACTGTGTTTAAGGAGCAGGGTGTGATCAGCTCCTGGACAATTCTGGGATTGGTTGGCATCAAGGTAAAGTTTCAAGCATCATCAACCTCCTTGTTTCAACCAGTGTAGAGTCTATGTTCTTATGGTCAGCAGTTTTCATTTAGAGGGGGTCTGCTTCCTGTAAAAACAACTTAGGAATGTGGATCAGGCCTTTCTATCTTTCAGGGACCTGTGAGTGTGGTGAGTCCTTACGTGGCAGGATTATAGTCTAAGCTGTAACCAGTTTTCTAGCCCAAGAGCTTCTCTTTGTTTCGACATCTTCACATTTCCCAATCATTAACTCGTGAGCCAGTGTTTTACTTTGGAAGACAAGGACACAGGGGCTTGTTTAAACA
This sequence comes from Giraffa tippelskirchi, assembly GCF_054371585.1. NCBI lineage: Eukaryota > Metazoa > Chordata > Mammalia > Artiodactyla > Giraffidae > Giraffa > Giraffa tippelskirchi. Next base: position 107,704,691 of record NC_137278.1, on the reverse strand, counting down.
TCAGTGCCTGTCATTTAGAAGACACACAGGATTAAAGCAGAAATCATTACATAATCATGTGTCTTTTGATCTTCTGTCCCTAAGTGATTGATTTTATACCTGTACCTTATAAACGAGTATCTTTTATAAAAGATACAGGAGGCCGGACTTCCGATAAATATTCCCCATTTCATTAATGTGAGAAATCCAACCTGTCAAATGCTTTCTCTATTTGTGCTGCAGAAAAATTTAAAAATGGATAGCAATAAGACAATTTAACCAAAGAAGTATTATGTTTGTCGTGTGTAAGAACTTTTAGGTTCCTAGCAGTATAGATTCATAGTAAGGACATCGTGACATCAGCCACGTATACTGTGTTGGGGTAGATCGGAGTTAGTCATTTTCCTAGCCGCTCAGCAATAGAGAATCTGCCTACTAATGCAGGAGTCCTCCCCGCCGCCACCCTCCCAAGCCCCCCACCCCCTGCCATTGGATCCGTGGTTCCAGAAGATCCCCTGGAGAAGGAAACGGGTAACCCATTCCAGTATTCTTGCCTGGAAAATCCCATGCACAGATAAGCCTGCCGGGCTACAGTCCATGGGGTCACAAAGAGTTGGACTTAGCAGACTGAACAACAGGCTAGGTGAAAACCTTCAGAATTGTCGCTTAATTACTATATCTCTGCTTAGAAATGCCAGGACCCTAGACAGTACCCATCAGAAACAATGACTTTGAAAACTTAATACTGTCCAAAAAAAAAAAAAATCAATCTTAAAGAGCTTTGCTTTAAATTCCTTTTTGTTTCAAGGATTAGAAATAATGTTAAATGCCCTCCGACAAAATAGTCTCACAATATATGGTATCTATTACTGTCACTCCTTGCTGTCAAGGCTCATATATTCTCATATCTGTACCACCTCCCAACGCCTAGCACATATTGGACAATCATATAAATATTTACCGAATGAATGAAGGAGTGATAGCAATGAGATTTAAGTTGCACTAGCTACAGCTTGGAGTCCTGCTTTCCGCGTTAGACCCTGAGTCCATGAGAAAACGAAGGATAAAAACTTTCTCCGACTTGCTGCCAGTGCTGAACTATTAATTCCCAACCCGCAATGAAACTCCGTAGTTACACGAGCCAGGTCAAAGAACTCTCCACCTCTCCGTGGCTACACGGGAGCAAAGCAGAAGCTTATGCAAATAGCGTGCGCACGCGCAGAGACTGTGCAGACCTCCTCGGAGTTCGGTGGAACTCAATTCGAGTACGCGGATTACAGCCGGGAGGATTTACGGGCGTTTCGCTTCCGGTAGTACCGGAAGCAGCTTTAAGATGGCGTCCTCCAAGCAGAACGGGCCGACTACAGCGTCGGGGAAAAGTGAGTTTCGTAGCCCGAAGTCGATGTTGGAGAACCAAGGTGAGGTTGTCTAAAAACCGAAGCCTGGAGTTTGTGGATTTTGAGTTGGGGTTTTTTTTTTTTTGCTGTCGCTGGCTAGGCACGTGTAACGCCGCCTTGGGCCTGTTCTGGGAGTTTGTGTACCTGTAATTGCTGATTTGGGGGGTTGTTGACCAGACTTGCAGGACCGACCGCCCTGTATGGTGCCGGCCACATGTTCCTAATTTATTGCTTCTGCTGAAAGTCTCCAAAGTAGAGGTGTTGCTGAGTGCGTGTTCTGTAGAAATATCAGGATTAAGAAATGGAGGAGGGCGCTTCAGGGCCTTAAACTCGCGGCGGTGTTTGGAAATCGTTGGCAGAATGAGGGATGAGGCGGGAGAAGGTGGTGGTTATGCATATAAGTGAACGAGTGATAATGAAGGACTAAGACAGCAGTGGTGATAAAAGGAGGTTACTGGCGTGCACTTAGCGTCAATTTGTCAGCCATTGAAAAAATTTTGGAACGTTTGTTATCATTCCTATTTGTCCGGTTGCTGAAGTATCAGCCAGCCCAGCGCCTACTCTTTCAATGCGTTATTTTTAAATTGCTCTCTTGCTTTGCGCTCGCGCTCTTGTTTTATCCATTATCTTCAGTCTGGTTGACAGAAATAGCCTGGGGCCTGCTCAGCCAGACTTACTGGAAGTATTAAAAACCTCAAACTTTGATTCTGTAGGCATTAGAGAGATATTAAAAGTGTTTTGTTCTTTTAATTAAGGGTTTGGCAGAGGCCGGTGTATATACAGCTGAAAGAAGAAAACCAACAAGTGAAAAGCAGCTCGTCAGAGCGTTGAGAATAGAGCATTACCAACCATATCTCCAAAACCCCCTACGTGCACCTCTCAGATCATTCTTTTACTCTAGGGACTTAAAAGTAACCATTCTGAAACATGTTGACTATTCTGTTTACTTTCTTCATAATCTTTACCACCTATGCACAAAATGTTTTAATTTTGTCAGTTTTTGAATTTTATATGAATGAAAAAGGACTGTAGGTATTTTTTTGTGTCTTGCTTCGTAGGCTAAACTTTGTTGTTATTCAGTCAGGGCAATACTTGTAGCTGTAATTTATTCTTTTCCCTACTGTATGATGTTCCCTTGTATGAATACACACTAATGTATATTTTCATTTTAATGTTGCTGGACATTTGGATTGTTCCCATTGTTTGTTATTATAAACAATGTGGTATGAACATCTTTATACATTTCTCCTGGTTAACATATTCTGGAGTTTCTCTGTTTATGTACATTACATGGAATTGGAATCTTTGTAGTGTAGGGTAAAGCATGTGCAAATAATAATCTCTTCCAAAGAAGTTGTGGCACTTTATACTTCCAGAAGCAGTAGGAGCACTAACACTTGGCTGTTATATGGATTTTAAATTTGTCGTTTTGTTCAGTATGAAATCATATTGTGGTTGTAATTCAAACTATCCTGATTGCTAATGAGGTTATATGTCTTTACACATGTTTAGGGGTTATTTGCTGTTTTTGTATTGTGAAACTAAACTTTATTTCCTTAGCCAGGTTTTTTTCTTTTTCTTTAAATTCACAACCAATGAGTTGTTTAAATTGGTAGGAGCTTGGTCAGATAGCTTTTTATTTGGACACTAAGTCGTGTCCAACTCTTGCGACCCCACGGGCTGTAGCCTGCCAGGCTCCTCTGTCCATGGGATTCTCCAGGCAAGAATACTGGAGTGGGTTGCCATTTCCTTCTCCAGGGCATCTTTCTGATACCAGGGATCAAGATTGCAGGCATATTCTTTACCAACTGAGGTAGGAGGGAAGCCCAGATACGCATTTTAAGTAGTCACTATTGCAGAATTTGAGGATTTTTTTCAGGATATTGAGGAGTAAATGGTAAATGACGAATTCTCTGTGCTTTGAACCCTAAATAACAAAGTGAATGTGAGTAAAAGAAACAGAAAGCAAATATATCTGACTGGGATGGCTAAAACGGACTATAAAGACCTGCTTTGTAAACTTCAGTGTGCATAAGGATCTCCTCATGACACCATTAAGACAGATCTCAGAGGCTCACATGTGATAGGTCTGGATGGAACACAAGAATTGCATTTGTGACAAACTCCCCATTTATGCCTATGCTGCAGGCCCATGGATCATACCTTTGTGTAATAGTGAGTTAAAATACAGCTGTTGGATTTAAGAGGTGGTTAAATCCAGGACCAGGAGTTTTAATAAATGATATAGAAGACAGTTTATGGCCCTTAGGAGGCATTTTGTTTTAATGAGAGACCTAGACTGAGTCAGCTTCATATTCCCTTACACAAGTCACTTGAACATTATGAATGGAATATGTTTTCTAAAGTGGAAATAATAATACCAGTTCTTCCTTTCATAGTTTTGATGAGAGTATACAGAAGGAAGTCACATGAAAGCTCTTTGGAAAACCTAAAACCCTATAGTAGTGAATATTAACTGAAAGTATACACTGGAATCAGTTTTTGAAAACTTTATGTATACACACATACAAATATATATAGACATAGGCTCCACTTTAGTTGAGTCTGAAATGTTACTTTATTTAAAATAGTAATGTAAACCAAATAGTATTTGGATCCTCAACTCTAAAATGGTGTAGTGCAATAGAAGTTTGTGAATATCCACTGTAAGCCAGGTGTATGCCAGTAACTGTGGATCCAAGGAGCAGAGTCCCTACCCTCAAGGAGCTTTGTCTATGACGTGACTGGAACACATACAGATAGTTCTAATACAGTATGTTGATAATGACAGAGGCATGTTCTTGGACTGTTGAATAATATAAAAAGCAGGGGAGAAGGAAATGCATGAAAGCATTGGGAAACTTGTGCATGTATGCGTACAAGTGTTCAAAAAAATCTTCAAAAGAAGTTAAATCTGATCTGTAGATTTTTCCTCCTCTGTAGATGAATCCGAACTCCTCACTGTTCCGGATGGTTGGAAGGAGCCAACTTTCTCCAAAGAGGACAATCCCAGAGGACTCTTGGAGGAGAGCAGTTTTGCAACTTTGTTTCCGAAATACAGAGAGGCTTACTTGAAAGAGTGCTGGCCATTGGTACAGAAAGCCTTGAATGAACATGTATGCATGTTTTATATATTTCTCTGAGATTGTTATTGCTTATGTTTTAAGTAAGTGAATGTGTGATGATGAATTTCTATGTAAAGGTGCTAGCATAGCTGTTTAATTTGATTCGTTTGGTGTTTTAAACAGACTAGGTAAGCATTATCCTTACAGTTCATTTGTTCTTCGTTTTGTGAATAACAGATTACTCAGAAAAATTCACATGCTTTTACATTTTTAGGGGATTTAAATTTGTAGGGGTGTCTGAAACTCACTTGGAAACTCCAGATTTCAGAATGTCTACTCTCTGCTTTGATCGTTGCCATCAACCTGTACAGTTTGAGCTGAGGCATGCTCCTGGCATTGTTTAACGTCTTATTGTAAATGAAAGATGATGGATGTGACCAACTTTCCTGTTTGTTGCTCCTGCTGTGCTCCTAGAGCAGTGTATTTGATTTTATTTATTTTTCAAAGTGGATTGAGACCCCTTAGTGAATCAGGCGATGGCACCCCACTCCAGTACTCTTGCCTGGAAAATCCTATGGACGGAAGAACCTGGTAGGCTGCAGTCCATGGGGTTGTGAAGAGTTGGACACAACTGAGCGACTTCACTTTCACTTTTCACTTTCAAGCATTGGAGAAGGAAATGGCAACCCACTCCAGTGTTCTTGCCTAGAGAATTCCAGGGATGGCGGAGCCTGGTGGGCTGCCGTCTATGGGGTCGCACAGAGTCGGACACGACTGAAGTGACTTAGCAGCAGCAGCAGTGAATCAGGAAGTCGATTTAATGGCTATAGTGAGCCTTAGGAAAAAAATACATCACATGTGGTAAGGATAAATATCACTTTATGAAGCATTTGGCTTGTCTGTGTTTGTGTCCACACTAGGTTGTGATAGAAAATCTGTTTCTCAGCTGTGGGACTGCTCTAGAGTCATTTGTGCCACTAGGCATGAGGGTGGTTAGCAAACCAGGCGGTATTTTACAGCTGTCTACATCTGGGATTAGACCCAATTTGTTTCTCTGTGTGTGTGTGTTTAAACTGATAGACACCTAACCTTATGTTTAATTGTTCATCATTCACTGTATTGAAATATTCTTGAGGTCATGCTCACAAGTTAGAAAATAGCATTTTTATTTACTTTGTTGAAGTCTGGTTCTTTTGAAAGTTAATGCATAGATTCTCTAGTTATTGCTTTTGTTTTCAAACCTATGACAATTTATTTTTACTTTGTATTTAGCTAATGTTGTTGTTGTTTAGTCGCTCGGTTGTGTCCATGGACTGCAGCCCGTCAGGCTCCTCTGTCCATGAGATTTCCCAGGCAAGAATACTGGAGTGAGTTGCTATTTCCTTCTCCCAGGGATCTTGCCAACCCAGAGATCGAACCTGCGTCTCTTGTATCTCCTGTATTGGCGGGCAGATTCTTTACACCGGAGCCACCAGGGAGAAGTTTGAAAGGGAAAGTCTATTTTCCCTCTAGGGAGAAGATTTTAGATTAGAGCTGCATCTAGCCAGGGTGGGGAAATTATAAGCTTTACATTTTTATCTTAAGTCTTAAATATGACCTCATTTTGATTGATGTGGGTTTTTTTTAGACTGGAGATAATATTTATTCCAATAAGTGTAAATTATACTAAAGCCAACTATAAATGTTTTCAATTACCTGAGTTTCTTATATTCTTTGAAATCTAAAAGTAATCAAGTATTCCTTATGTACATTAACTTTCTAGCTTCTTCAAGGATAGAGTTAAAAGATTTTGAGATGTCTTAATGGCACAGAAATTAATAGTTAGGCTAGGATAACTGTAAATCTGTAATCGTCTAAAATTGAATTCATTTTCAGATAACTGCTTGTTTGCTCTTTTTGTAGCATGTTACTGCAACCCTGGACCTGATTGAGGGCAGCATGACTGTCTGTACCACAAAGAAGACATTTGACCCATATATCATCATTAGGGCCAGAGATCTAATCAAACTGTTAGCAAGGAGTGTTTCATTTGAACAGGTAAATTTAGAGTTAAATTTAGACTTTGCTTTATTTGCATCAACATTAGAGACAACATGTATCACTGCCGCCACCACCCTCACCCCTAAAATGTTTTCATTTTTGTGTTTAAATTTCTTGGCTTGGAAAACATTTGTGCTTGTAAAGAATGTTGATGGGCTATTTTCTTTATTTTCCCAAAAGGCAATACGAATTCTTCAGGATGATGTTGCATGTGACATCATTAAAATAGGTTCTTTAGTAAGAAATAAAGAAAGATTTGTAAAAAGAAGACAACGGCTTATTGGTCCCAAAGGATCTACTTTGAAGGTACTTTTTATTAGTGAAAAAGTATGTCTTCCTCTATTGTTAGTTTTTCAGTGTACTGAAATTCAACTTATTGCTCTTTTGATATAGGCGTTGGAACTCTTGACAAACTGTTACATTATGGTTCAGGGAAACACGGTTTCAGCCATTGGACCTTTTAGTGGCTTAAAAGAGGTGAGATTTATGCTCTTAAATTAGCTTTGGCAGAGAATAAATGAAAGAATAGGGGTATACTGTAATAGTTCATTGGATAATGTATTGTTTCATAATTTGTAAAAATTGTGCTTTGTTTTTCGTTAGTAAATTCTTCATGTAATTTGAGGGAATAGCCACTCCTGAACCTTAACATATCATGGCCAACTTTTGGTAACTACAGAGAGATTCATTTTTGAATTAGAAGGTCTGTTCATTACTTCCCCTGCTACAGGGTTTAAGTGGGTATTTTAAGATTTCAGTCTGTAGCAAACAGTAGAAAACACACGTGTTTAAATGATGAGAGAATTGAGCAGAGCTTGCTCTTCGCAGTAACAGATGCAGCCAGGAGAGGTCGGGCTCAGAAAACTTCCTTTAAGATGTATTTTCTTTGAGTTTAATATGTTAATGTTTCATGAATATTAGTTTGTCACGTGTTATGAGAAAATCGGTAGAGCACATACTGATTCTGTAAGCTCCTTTTGAGGCTTTTGTTGTGTGTATCTGGCTGTGCGGTCTTACTTCCTTCCCAGGGCCTTTAATAATAATTCTTTTGGACCTCTTTCTCATAAGTTATCTGCTTTTTTCACATGGGGCAGTAACAACTTAGGTGTTTTGAGTATTTCTTAGTTCTGTACAGTCTATTATTTAATTCTTACAACAGATTCTTAAGGTGGTTTTATTTCAACTGTATTAAAAATTCAAAAGCTGAAGTCAAGAGGAAAATTAAGTGACTTTCCCCTATGAAGTGCCAGTATTTGAGCATATATTTTCTAACTCTAAATCCAGCTCTCTTTCCCCTAAATTGCACAGCTCCAGACTGTTGTGTTAATTCTGCACAACACTTTTTAGCAGTAAAATTGAGAGACTTCATTGTATCCAAGTGAGGTTAACTATTATGAAAGATCCAGAAGCCACTCAGAACAGTTGAAGGGACTACTTTATCCAATTTGGTAGCCATTGCCTGGTTCACAGGTTATTTTGCAATATATTAATCCTCTTCTACCTAGTTCACTAAAATCTTCATTATAAATAAACTGATTCATTTTTCTTTCCAAATTTCAGGTTCGAAAAGTAGTCCTAGACACTATGAAGAATGTTCATCCAATTTACAATATTAAAGTGAGTGTTCACCATGCATTAGTATAACAGTGGTTATCAAATTGTTTTTAGCTACAGAAACCTTTCTTGAAAATAAATCTTTTATGAAAGTCTAATATGCAAAACAGATAAAGCAGAACTATTTGGGTAGAGTTCAGCCCACTCAACACCATCCCAGTCCTGTAGTTCCTTCTTTGAAAGCTTAGGTCTCTGAGGAGTACAGTGTGAAAGAAAGCTGTTGAAGGGGAGGGACTCTGTAATGTGATTCAGTTCTGATACAAATAAAATATGCTTCATGGAATTTGTTGTAGAGGGTACCAGTTCAGTTTTCTTAGGCTAATGAGCCCATAGACTGTATTTAAAAGTGTGATCTTTTAGAATTCTGCCATTTTCTATAAGTCTGGAATAATTCAGATTGCATTAAAACGTTTTGGAATTTAACGCTCAAATTATAGGCTCATTGAGAGAGATGTTATATCCCTGTATGCATAACATTCAGTGATTGTTCTTGGAAATGTAACTATGGTATATAATGTTTTATGATGGATATTTGTTAAACAGTCCTTGAGTTTGATGAATTTGAAAAGTCACTCTTAGATTGGGGTGAAAAAATGATTTTGAATTTCATTGGAACATTAAAGAGAGCGTGTCTTGCATCTGATGCCTACTTTGCATCCTGTGATGTTTCAGTGTCGATAAAATTCAGGTGGAGTTGGGGGAAATGTGAAAACATTGGTTTCGTTGATCATGAGAAACTTTAGTTTTTTCGTTCCCTATGATAATATTTCATGTGCTACTGAAAGCTTCCTGCTTGTAGGAAACTTCACTAATTAAGCACTCCCTGTATACTTCAGTTGAATTTCAAAGGTTTTAATGAAAAACTTAGTCTTAATGAAAAACTTAGTCTTATTTTTCATCTCTATTTTAATGATTCTGTTTCTTAATCTAAATTTCTAATGGTTTTCTGATGCTTGGTTAATTATGCATATTTGAGATTATATGCTTTTTCTTTACAGAATTGCTTTCATCCTACTGAAGAGGCTAAGCATTGTTCCTTTTAATTTTATTATTTATAGGAACATTATTCATAATGTCTTAGGTTGAGAAACATATAACTTCTGAAATTAAAAGTGTTTACTTTGTTCATATATTACCATGACCCAAGACCTTAATGATTAAACGAGAGCTGGCGAAAGATTCTGAGTTAAGATCACAGAGTTGGGAAAGGTTTTTGCCACAGTTCAAGCACAAAAATGTGAATAAACGCAAGGAACCAAAGAAGAAAACTGTTAAGAAAGAGTATACACCATTCCCACCACCACAGCCAGAAAGTCAGGTCAGTATTAAATGTTGAATTTTGTTACATGAGGGGAAAACCATTTTAATCTGTTTTGTCAGAAACTTTGAGGGTATTTTAGGTGGAATTTCTGTGGGTGTTTGGATGTGTAGAGATGTAAGAATCTGAAGATAAGTGTAAATATACTTATTTTGAACTAACTGTATGGAGATGGGGAGTGGAAGCTTCATGTTGTGAGAGTAAAATGACATCAAGGTGGTTGATGTTGGTTGTGTATCTGTACCTGTAGCCACTATAAATGTTCCATGGTTAAAAAATGTCAGTGATGTAGCCCACAGTGCTTTCGGTTCTGCTTTAGCCTCATTCATGTGACCATGTACTTATATGTTTTGCTCTGGATTTGAAATCTTAACTTCTAATATCTGTCTTTATTTTTAAAGATATGAATGCCTCTCATTTTATTAACTGTCTTCTGGCATAATTTCCTTTTCTCTCTTGCTTATCGCTGTTTTCTTTCATACTCCCTTTTTCTGTCACACCTGATAGATCGGCTCTAAAACTTGCATCAGTCCTAAAACTTGACTTCTTTTCCCATAGTGTGGCTACTAAACATAGCTGAAGAAAGTCATATCTTTGGATTATACCCCTTAAAACCTCACATTTCCAGCCTCAGATGGTCTTCAGCAGTATTCTCCGGCTGCTTTGTGTCCTTTTAACTCTTTTGCCACCCTTCCACTCCCAGTAGATGATGTTGCTTTTTTTCTCTCAAATATTTGAGATTACCAGGAAAGATCTCTTTCAACTTGCTCTTAGCTCACAGTTGATTCCCCATCTGCATTCCCCATTCTTGGCTTGTTCTCTGAGCTCTTTCTTCACCTGCCTTCTGGAGGGTCTTCTTTCATTGTGCCCTCCCTCGGCTGTATGTGGACGTCTCTCCTTTAACCCGTCTTTTTCTTTATACTGTCTTGTCTTCCCCACAGCCCGGTGTTTGTGGTTTTTCAGGGAAGGTTTGATGAAAGGTCAAAGGTAAAAAAGGAATGATGATCATCATAGTACAAAAAAAAAAAAAGTGTAAGTGTTGGATCTTGAACTCTACATTGGAAAATAAAGTGAAGCCAGAAAGAAACTGTTAGCTGGGGAAAAGTAGTGAGTGAGTCAGGTACTAAAGCATGCTTCTGTAACACCTGGTGTATTCCATCTAGCCCTGTCCTGTACTCACTAGTTGTCTTATCTTCCTCTTCTATGACTGTAAGCTTTTTGAATCAGCAGTGTCTCGTTTGACTTACTCTGCCACTTAACTTGCTATGTTCAGTTGCTCAGTTGTGTCCAACTCTTTGCGACCCCATGAACTGCAGCATGCCAGTCTTCCCTGTCCATCGCCAACTCCTTAAGCTTGCTCAAACTCATATCCATCGAGTCGGTGATACCATCCAACCATCTCCTCCTCTGTCATCCCTTTCTCCTCCTGCCCTCAGTCTCTCCCAGCATCAGGGTCTTTTCCAGTTAGTCAGTGCTTCGCATCAGGCGGCCAAAGGATTGGAGCTTCAGTTTCAGCATCAGTCCTTCCAGTGAATATTCAGGACTGATTTCCTTCAGGATGGACTGGTTGGATCTCCTTGAAGTCCAGGGACTCGCAAGAGTCTTCTCCAACACCACAGTTCAAAAGCATCAATTCTTCGGCGCTCAGCTTTCTTCGTAGTCCAACTCTCACATCCATACATGACCACTGGAAAAACCATAGCCTTGACTAGATGGATCTTTGTTGACAAAGTAACGTTTTCTGCTTTTTAATATGCTGTCTAGGTTTGTCATAGCTTTTTTCCCAAGGAGTAAGCGTCTTTTAATTTCATGGCTGCAGTCACCATCTGCAATGATTTTGGAGCCCAAGAAAATGAAGTCTGTCACTGTTTCCATTGTTTCCCCATCTAAGTACCAGGAAGTGATGGGACCGGATGCCATGATCTTAGTTTTATGAATGTTGAGTTTTGAGCCAGATTTTTCATTTCTTTCTCACTTTCATCAAGAGGCTCTTCAGTTCTCTTTGCTTTCTGCCATAGGGTGGTGTCATCTGCATATCTGAGGTTATTGTTAATTATGAGCATAATTTAACACATCTGTGCCCCCAGTTCTTCGTACATAAAATGGGGATGATGATCATACCTATCTCAAAGAATTGTCTATGAGAAGTTGAGAATTAAGCAAGTTAGTAATGGTAGAGAGCTTAGTAATAGTTGAGAGCATTGCCTTAGATACATCAATAGTATGTTGACTATTTAATGAATGAGTTGTTACTTGCTCTAATTAGTATTTAGTTGCTACATCCTAACAATTCTTGCTTTTCATTTTGTATGATAAACAAAATGAAACTTTTTTTGAAAAAAAACAGGCTTTTATCTCCTTTTTTCTGTTCCTTTTATAAAGTGTTACTTTGCTCTCTTCAGCTTCTCAGGAACCTTCAGTCATTTGTAAATCACATCCCACCTCCCTTACCTGTCATTCATGTTTCTTCATGTCCCAAACTCATTCCAAGTATCTTTCCTCACTTTTCTGAGTCATTGACCTTCCACCTCCCCTAAAGCAGTCTGTTGAGTATTCCATGGACACATCACCTACTTTCCTACCTACGTGCTTTTGTGTATGTATATTCTTGTCAGCTTAGAATACATTTCCTTCTTATTAGGCCGCTACCTTACATAAGAGTTTCGACCCTACTGTCTTTACCTCAGGGTCATGTGAATTTCTTAGGAATTGACTTCTCATCTACATGATTTCTGAAGTAACTGTAAATACTAATTTCAACAGATTGATAAAGAATTGGCTAGTGGTGAATACTTTTTGAAGGCCAGTCAAAAGAAGAGACAGAAAATGGAAGCGATCAAGGTGAGACTGTGTCCAACTTGCAACATGAATTGCAGAGTGCATAGATACTTTGGGTTCTTAACTGTGAAAACTTTGTATTAATCATGTAGGCTAAACAAGCAGACGCTCTTAGTAAGAGACAAGAGGAAAGAAACAAAGCTTTTATTCCACCTAAAGAAAAAACAGTTCACCTAAAGAAACCTAAGGAAGGTAATTCTGTTTTCTAAGTCTTGTTACGATGCTAAAGTCTGTTAGAGGAAAAGTAAACCCATAGTGAGTTTGTTGAATCTCTGAGTTCATGTTAAGAAAACCACGTCTTTCATCAGTTCTCTCTGCGTTTCATTGCTCACAAATCCTTGGGACAAGAGGTGACTGAGATAACCCATAATTTAGCACCAGCTAATGCCTATTTGAGAGTATCCCAGATTGACAGTTGCTTGCTGATCTCTGCTGTGCTAAGGAAGGACTTGAAAGATAGAAGCCAGAGCAGTGAATCCTGTATAGAAATAGAGCGGGAAGATCCCTGAGCTCTGCTGTCATGCCCCTTAAAGAGCTTACCAAATTTATACTTCACTTGTATGATCTGTGACTTAAAACTTGATGTTTGTATTGTTAACATGGATTTCTCATCACCTTGGGCTAAAACAACACCAACAGAATAGCAGGAATATCTTTCTTACTCAGAGGCTATTAAAAAGACACTCAGAAAAAACATTATTATTCCCGGCCTTGTTTTGACCTACCTTCTCTTTTACGTTTTCTTTTCCACTAGTAACCCTTGTACTCTTCTGTAAAGTAACTCTCCAAAGTGGTCAGTGGCATAATGAGGGGAGGGAGGTCACCAGCAGTGTTGTACATCACCTATTGGTCTAAGCCAGATGTAACATTACTATTTTGTTAATATATATCAGTGTTAACAACTTAAAAAATACTGTATTCTGTTTCTTAGCTCATTGGTTATATAAAGGTTAAAAATATCATAAGCATCATAATTTTTAGTCTGTAGAGTTGGTCAGTTATATACTTTCAAGGTGTTCAAATAGTAGTTTAATCTCAGTTTAATACTGAATAAAGTGTAGCTGTTCCATTGTAGTGGAGACTTTAAGTCTGCTCTCAAGTTGCTGGGGTGTTTGTATGATGACATAGAGTACTGTAAAGTTCCAGAATATGGAAACGAATATAAATAATAATTTCAAACAATTTAAGGACAAAAATGTAATTTCAACATAGTTGAATCCAGTAATTGGTTCAGATAGTTTAAGTATAATGTCATTTTCACGTATATTCTTACTAGTGTGTTTAAGTACTTTGTTTTCTCCTAGTTTGAAGAAATTTCTAACTTTCCTTTTAGCAGGTATTTTGTATTTTATAACATGACCTTTCAATTACAGTAGTAGTCTAAAATTATTCATATTTATGTAATCTTTGTTTTATTTGGTAAAATCTAAAGAATTACATGTATTGTTTTTAATTTATTTAGCTTCTACTGAAACTAAAATTGATGTGGCTGCCCTCAAAGAAAAGGTTAAGAAAGCAAAGAATAAGAAACTGGGAGCTCTTACAGCTGAAGAAGTTAAGCTTAAAATGGAAGCAGATGAAAAGAAAAAGAAGAAAAAGTAACACAAACAAACCCTGAACTACAATGTACTGAGCTATCTCCTTTTGTAAAGGATTTTGAAATACTGTAGTTGGCAACATTAGTTGCCTTATCCATGAGAAGTAATACCCTGATCACTTTTTTCTGAGTGTGTGCTTTATTACAGTGTTAATATAAACAGCTCTTCTTTATAAATTATATTGTCTGTATGTTTTTTGAAAAATTTTATACTAGAGAGTGGTCTATATGTGTTTATATGCATTGATTGTATCTAATCTAGTCCAGGCAGGTTTTGCCTAAGCATGATTTTAGGGGTAATTTTTAAGGTTGTTTAGACTTTAAATATAATCATGTCCCAGCATTTGGTTTTGAGGAAGTGCTCTAATGTAATCTTATTTACATTTTGTTCCAAAATTAATTCATAATCCAAAAGAGCAAGGCCTTTTAAAGTAATTCCCTTAATTACTATTCCAGTCTGAGTCTGAGGAAGTAATAAACCATAAGATATCAAATTGCAAGAAAACGTGGAAAATCACGTTTATAGAGTTGGAACAGCATGCACCAGGTTATATAGAAATGTTTTTACTAATGAGGGCTGGTGCAGTTTCTCAGACTCACCTAAATCTAGCTCTCACTTTACAATATTTAGAAGCTGAGGCGTACAGGGGATAGAGCTTACTCATTGCAAGTCATAGCTGTGGCAGCTTGGAAACAGTGCTGCTTCTTAAAAAGTGGAAAGTAAAGATGAGTCTATCCTATAGTGCTAGGAAGATGAACCATTTCTTCTTTTGAGTAAGGGTTTGCTGCAAATCAGAAATGCACCCAGTTGTTACTAAAACAAAAACAAAACACCATGTATGAATGAGGATTTTTTTCCTCCCTGGACTGTATTATTTCAAAGTAAATAAATGAGGGTATTTGCCCTTGGCCCAAATGACAATTATAACACTCAGTATTAGGATTGGTGGAATAATTATGAGAAAAAGAGATGTGTATCTGTCACGTGGAAATATCGGCCGGTCTGGAAACACAGGGTAGTAACCTGTGAAACAGACATGAAATATACTCGTTAATGTTGTTTCCCATAATGCAGTAACACAGTTCACATAGATCTTAAACAATTTAAGGTTTATATACATACGTGTCACTTTGTCTCGTTGTGGGTTAGCTGTAAAATCAGAAGAAAGAAAAAAAAAATTAACAGGTACTGGTGAGGCTTTTCTTTTTAAGAGCCAAGTCTCTTAATTAAAACCATTGACTGTTGCTTTGGCTTTACTGCAGTGATTTTCAAAGGTTAATTAGTCAAGATTTTTTTGTACTTTCTGTAGTAACTTGATATTTCTAAATCATCTTGTTTATATAAAACTTTTTATATACCACTACTATAAATGGAAAGTCATTTTACATAAGCAGATAAAAGTAATAAAAATAAAACATTGCAATTAAAAATAAGTATTAGTAATAATCATTGTGAGCAATTTGTTAAACTATTTTCCTGAAAATAAGTTTCTCCCTGAGAAGAATAATCCTGTGATCATTCCGTAGTAAAGAGTATCCTCTCATCCGATCTAGTCTGTCATTAACTTATTAATAGGACATTTAGCTATCAAAAGTCGTAACTACTCCTCTTCACTTGACATTCCAAGACCTGGGAAAAAAATTCCACATCTGCCATAGCCTTCTTATACTTCTTATAAGTGGTTAAACACCTTTTGTACACTGGTTCCAGGCCAGCTGCTGCTGGATTCCTGTGGTGGAATCCATAAAGGAGCTGATCCTCTGCCTACTCTTGAGCATCTCTGGTCATCATACCTGTGACTGGGCATTGTCTGTGGTGAATTGCCATTGAAGCTTCTGCTGCTTTAACTTTTCTTGGCCGTTACTTCCATGAAATTAAGGTGTGATGTGCTAGTTATATTTTTTCTTACATATCTATATTTTTAAAATGTTACACATCCAACTTTTGAATAGTGAAACATATCATCCATGCATAGGCACTAGCTCAGATCAGCTTGTGTACCATTAGTATTCCAGTGCATTTTGCAAAACCATCCTAATTTGGCCTCCATTGGTATTTACTGAATAGTTATCTGGAAGACCACAAAAGGTTTTTCTTGTTCCATTCTTTGCTATAAGTTGTCAGAGATGGAATCTGATAGATAAAAGCCTTTATCCTCCAACCCTTATCCCTCTGCAAGTTAGCTTGTGTTTTCCTTTGTCTTTCTTGAGTCTAGGGGTTTTTGATTATTATTGGAGTGCAGTCGTAAATTTCTGAATTTTATCCCACAAGATTAGAGACCATTTCAAGCTAATCTCCAAGATCAAAAGCTAAAAGTCCACAAGTTTTCTTCTTGTTATTGTTCTGGTGCTGTTGTTACTAATTGTCTAGATTTTAAAATATAATGATTTAAAAAAAAAAATGCAGTCAAATTAGTGGTCATTTGTCAGCCAGACTAGGCACTTCGGTTGGTTGCTGCTGCTGCTGCTGCTGCTGCTGCTAAGTCGCTTCAGTTGTGTCCAACTCTCTGCAACCCCATAGACGGCAGCCCACCAGGCTCCCCTGTCCCTGGGATTCTCCAGGCAAGAATACTGGAGTGGGTTGCCATTTCCTTCTCCAGTGCATGAAAGGGAAAAGTGAAAGTGAAGTCACTCAGTTGCATCCAACTCTTAGCGACCCCATGGACTGCAGCCTACCGGGCTCCTCCGTCCATGGGGTTTTCCAGGCAAGAGTACTGGAGTGGGGTGCCATTGCCTTCTCCGTCGGTTGGTTACAAAGGTGAATTAGATAGGCATAACTTCTGTCTGTTTGGAATTCAGTCTAGTGGGAAAGACAGTTAACCAGTAGCAATAGTTAAATTACTCTTAGCAATTTAAAATAATTGTCTGTTCTCATCACTGATTCTAAAGAAGCATTGTGAGGATTGAGCATAAAAACATCACCTAAAACTTTGGGCATAAAGATGCTACCAGAATACCAAAGCAAACAAGATTTGAGATTAGAGGGAGGATGAACTTGGGAATAATAGGTAATATTTATCAAGTGTGTGGCACTTGTTCCAGATTCTGTAAATGAAACTAATACAAGAGAAAAAATGGTTGAACTGCAGAGAAATGACTGGCTCAGAAAGGTGGTCAAGTGTTGCTATATGGCTGGAGTAAAAACGAGAATTCAATGTATACAAATCAGGAAGAAGGGAACAAACAGTTGAAAAGAATTTTATAGTTTTAGACTTAGAAGGGACTTTGAAAATACGTAAGCATAATAAAAATTAATTAAAATGTAAAAAAAAAAAAAATACGTAAGCAATAGAACACTTTGGCCAAACAAAAATATATGCTGTTAAACTCAGTCCATTCCAACCTCCTGCTTTGACCATCCCACACCAGTCCTGCAACCCTGAGAGGTTCAGTTGGTTACAGATAAAAGCGCAAAAGTACTAAAGGATTTGCACAACTGTAAAAGCTTGATTGAGGTTTCCCTTCACACCGTGGCAAAAAGTGAAAAAAAAAACTAGGAAAGGAATGTGTCTGGAACAGAAAACATAAATGGACTCTTGGCCAACTGTGTGTTAATACTTTAAAGTGATGTAAAGCATCCTTGGAAAGTTATCTTCGTTGACCTTCTACACTGTTCCTCATTAAATGCTGTCTTAATAGTGAAAAGTGCCACACTGCAACTTTTATTTCATTCAGTTCTATAGATGAAAATTTAAGTCTTGAATGCTTTGGACAGGTAGAATTCTACCTGAACACAATTCAGAATTCTTTTGGTTAAAAAACTTGGTTACATTTTTGATCTTGCTGAAATTAGCAAATCTTGGGTCTACAATTTCCCATAATCAGAGTTATTTGTTGTTCTGATTAGTGCTAACTATAAAAGATATTTGCTTCTTTAAATTTCTCTTGAACATATATTCATTCCTAGGACAGTCAGTCATTGCTTTGATTGCTACCTGATGCTCCTTTTCCTGAAAAGAGCTATTAGGGTAAAACAAATGTTTTCATTCTTCAGTCGCTTAGTCTTGTTTGACTCTTTGTGACCCCATGGACTGCAGCACACCGGGCTTCCCTGTCCATCACCAACTCCTGGAGCTTACTCAAACTCATGTCCATTGAGTCGGTGATGCCATCCAACCATCTCATCCTCTGTCGTCCCCTTCTCATCCCACCTTGAATCTTTCCCAGCATCAGGGTCTTTTCAAATGAGTTAAGTTCACATCAGGTGGCCAAAATTTTGGAGTTTCAGCTTCAGCATCAGTCCTTCCAATGAATATTCAGGACTGATCTGTAGAAAGTTACAAGAGTTTTGAACACATTGTATTATTGGTAGATTGTTCCTTTTACTCACTGCAAAGATTGTCCAAACAGTTGTCACTCCTGGGGCAGGCACTGCACGTGGATCCTTTTTTATATGGCCGGGTTGGGTAATTGCCTCTGTGAAGTAGAAGAAAATTATCCATTAGGAAGTTTTTCTCCACCCCCCCACCCCGCCCCCAATTGCAGTTTATCATGGTCCTTGGCTAAACACTGGACTTCCCATGTAGCTCAGTCGGTAAAGCATCTGCCTGCAACGCGGGCGACCTGGGTTCAATTCCTGGGTTGGGAAGTTCCCCTGGAGAAGGAAATGGCAATCCACTCCAGTATTCTTGCCTGGAGAATCCCATGGACAGAGGAGCCTGGCAGGCTACAGTCTTTGGGATCGCAAGAGTCAGACACAACTTAGTGCTGTCTTCTTTTTGGCTAAATCCTAGGATTGAAGTCCACAAATTCAGAAGATTGATGAGAGAAGTGGAGAGAGGGAAGCAGAAATGGAAGCCTGCTAATATTTGCCAAATTCATTCTAAGTGCCTGTGTTTAGGAACCTCTGTCTTAATCATCTCAGTTAATTCCTGAGACAACTCTGGGAGAAAGTTATTTTTATTTCTGTTTTACAGGTAAGGAAACTACAGCTCAAAGATTAAGTTGCCAAAAATCACAATGTACAGATATCAGAGTCAACGAGACCTATATTTGATTTTAAAGAAATGTTCCCTCTATTTAATGTCTGGCCTGTGTGATCACTGCCATCCATAAAACTGTCCATCTTAGAAAAGCTCTCATGACCCACATTTTTGTTCTCAGTCCAGCAAACCTCCATGGTTTTTATTGGATAGGAGCCATTTGGCTGGGGTAAGGGTCTTCTGAAAGAAAATAACAAGAACTATGAGGGAGTTCCTAAAGTGCAATTTGTTTTCACATAAAAGATGTGACACGAATAACATCATAATTACTGAATGCTCCTCATGTACTAGGCACTGTTCTAAGTATCCTTGAATGAATCAATCTTCACAGTGACCCAATGGGGAAGATACTAATTTTTTAATCCCCACAGCTAGAGGCTGAGGCACAGAGTGTTAAGTAACTGACCAGGATCAGCTTAGAAAGTGAAATATCCAAACAATTTACATCTCCATAAATAACTTTGGAGTAGTAGTGATGAGAGGCTGTACAAGTTCATTGTTTATTTCAATGAACTTGCCTTTGCACTGATTTTTTTTTGGAACTCTGCTTTTGGAAAGGAGTTCTTGACTTTTTTGTGTCATGGACCCTTTGGCAGCCTGGTGGAGCCTATAGGTTCTTTCTCAAAACAGTTGTAAAATAGCTAAAATAAAGTTGATAGGATTATAAAGTAAGCCAATTAAATTGAAATAATTTAAATGTTAAAAATACTTGTGATATACAAACACACTTCTCTGTGTATTAGATCAGAGCTAGCAAGGAGTCTGGCATCCCAGGTGGCACTACTGGTAAAGAACCCACCTGCCAGTGCAGGAGACATGAGAGATGGGGGTTCGATCCCTGGGCTGGGAAGATCCCCTGGAGAAGGAAATGGCAGCCCACTCCAGTGTTCTTTCCCGGAAAATCTCATGAACAGAGGAGCCTGGTGTGCTATAATCCGTGGGGTCGCAAGGATTCGGACACGACTGCCAGCACAACAGGGAGTCTAATAATTAACAGTAATTTTAGTGATGAATACAAATTATATTTTGAGAGAACTACAACTAGAATGTGATATGAGCATATCTGACATTGATAAAGACACAAGTAGTGCTGTCCAATCATAAGTATTGCTGATATGACTGGAATGTTAATTCATAAAAAATATTTTCTATAGAAGTTAGTGAAAAAGATGTAACTTTTTTCTAATTCAAATTCATGGATTCCTATCCTCTAAGGCTATATATTTATTTTCAAAGTTAAGAACTCCCCCCATTAGAGACATTACTTTTTACTAACACCTCAGTTCCAACTAAAAATACATGTTCAAATCCTTTGACTCCAAGTTAATTTAGGTTGCTTCAGAAATTAAATTTAGCCCCATGCTTACTCTACACTGTGGAAAATAGTCTAAGGAATATAGTAGAGATTCTGATAACAACTATGGAAGATATCCAAAATCGACATTAGTCCTTATGAGTTACATTCTAGAATGTTTTTAATGCAATCACTTATACTACTTCATACTTTGTTTAATTGTGCATTCTGTACTATTAAAAAGAGGAAAAAGTTGCGACTTCAAAAATAAGCTAAAAGTAAGGCAGTTGTGATTTGCAGTAAAATGGCAGAATTCACCTTGGGAAGAATTGCTCTGGAAAGACCTGAATTTTGTCTAGAAGGCATTGATTAAGACCAAGAGACCTACAGACTGTATGCAATAGAAATAAAAGCAAAAATAAACAAATGGAACCTAATCAAACTTACAAGCTTTTGCACAGCAAAGGGAAACCACAGATAAAATGAAAAGACAACCTATGAATTGGGAGAAAATATTTGCAAATGGTGTGACCCACAAGATTTAATTTCTAAATATACAAATAGCTCTTACAGCTCAATAACAAATAAACCAATCAAAAAATGGATAGAAGATCTAAACAGACATGAATCCAAAGAAGACATGCAAATGGCAACAGGCACATGAAAAGATGCTCAACATCACTAATT
The DNA here is from genome assembly GCF_054371585.1 of Giraffa tippelskirchi. Taxonomy (NCBI): domain Eukaryota; kingdom Metazoa; phylum Chordata; class Mammalia; order Artiodactyla; family Giraffidae; genus Giraffa; species Giraffa tippelskirchi. The sequence goes on along the minus strand of NC_137278.1, from coordinate 107,683,880 downwards.
ATTAGATGTAAATCAAAACTGTAGTGAAGTACTACCTCACACTGGTCAGAATGGCCATCGTTAAAATGTCTACAAATAACAAATGCTGGAGAGGGTGTGAGGTAAAGGGAATGTATATGGAATATAACTGACCATAAAAAAGAATGAAACAATGCTGTTTGCAGCAACACGGATAGACCTAATAATTATACTAGGTGAAGTAAGAAAGACAAATACCATATGCTATCACCTAAATGTGAAATCTACAATATGACACAAACAAATTTATCTACAAAACAGAAACAAATAAAGAGAACAGACTTGTGGCTGCCAAAGGATAAGGTGGGGGAGGGGTGGATTAGGAGTTTTGGTATTAGCAAATCAAACTATTATATATGTATAACTGAATTGGGCTTCCCTGGTGGCTCAGTGGGAAAGAATCCGCTTGCCAATGTGGAAAACGTAGGTTCAATCCCTGGCTCAGGAAGATCCCTGGCAGAAGGAAATGGCAACCCACTCCAGTATTTTTGCCTGGAAAATCCCATAGACAGAAGAACGTGGCAGGCTGCAGACCATGGGATTGCAAGAGTCAGACATGACTTAGCAGCTAAACAACTGAATCACTTTGCTGTATACCAGAAATGAATACAACACTGTAAATCAACTCTACTTCAGTAAAGTAAAAGTTTAACAAAAGAGACAAGGGAACCTAAGTATTCTGCCCAATAGAGAAGTAGGAAGTTTCCATGTTTCCCCTGGTTGCCTGAGGGTTGGGGCCCTGGGACTCTGGTGAAGAGAAAAGACAGATCTTTATAAAGAGTGACAGTCCCTAAGGCAGTGATGGCCAAAGTATGCTGGGTCCTGTACCATCTGCTTATGGAAGCGGTTGTTTCCACTTCTGTGGTATAATCATCCCTTCACCCACCTGAGTGGAGGTGGGGCCCACGGTAACAAAGAAGAGTCTGTGTTTAGGATGCTGCAGATCAGGGAGACCCGAGGTGACCAGGAGGAGAGGAATCAACATGGTCCGAGGCAATGGAAACAAGCTGAGGGCAGGACTCCAGAGCTGAGTGACACAGGACTGGAGAACTAAGTACCCCAGAGCCCATTCTGAGAGAATTTCAGAAACACTGGGAGGGACCAGACTTTTTAGAATTACATGGAAATGGGGGGCCCTATGACTTTTTGTGTAGAGAAGGAAAAACGGGCTCAGAAGGACACAAGGACCCTCTTCACTGGTCCCTGGGCTTCCCTCCACTCACTCACCTTCCAATCCTTTCTCCACAGGCATGCCCAGTGAGCTCCAAATTTAAGGCAAGTCTTGTCACCTTCTGCTTAAAATACCTGGAAGGCTTCAGCTTGTGATGTGGGTAAAGTTAACCTGCAGTGGCCTACAAGGCCGTGGGTGATCTGAGCTCCCGCCTTCCCCCCAGCTTCATCTCATTCGCAGTCCAAGCACCCTGGTCTTCTGTCTGTTCTGTCATCATTTCCATAGGAGCTGGTCTTTTGTTTTCACAACTGAGTATCTAACTGTTTCTGAGATTCTTCACATGTCTGGTTCCTTCTCACTCTTCACGCCTAAGCTTAAATACATCGCAGAAAGCCCTTCCCTGGGCATTTTATCTCAAACAAGGGCCCTGCCTACTCACAGTGTCAATTACAGCATTATTTCTATTTCCAGCATGGCTCCTATTGTCATGCAGTTATTTTATCTGTACTTTTATTGTCTGAATGCCACAGACAATAAACTCCAAAGGGGCAGGGACTGTGTCTAGCTTGTTGTTCTATGAAGCTGAGTAAACAAATATTTATTGAATAATTGAATGAATATATGCTTTTATTTGTATGAATAAATGAATGTTACTCAGTGTTCATAGAAACATTATGTAATGTGCTGTGCTTACTTAGTCGTGTCCGACTCTTTGCAACCCCATAGACTGTAGCCCACCAGGCTCCTCTGCCCATGGGGATTCTCCAGGCAAGAATACTGGAGTGGGTTGCCATGCCCTCCTCCAGGGGATCTTCCCAACCCAGGGATCAAACCCAGGTCTTCCACACTACAGGCAGATTCTTCACCATCTGAGCCACCAGGGGAGCCCAAATATGAATTTGCTTAAAAGTTTTACAACTTAGTATTGTTTATAGCTCTGAAATCAAGAAAAGTGAGTTTAAACCAAGAGACCTCACTTTTGTACTATTAAGGACGTGCGCTCCTCTTTCCTCCTGTGAGAACAACAAAATTGCAAGCAGCGGAACAACCATGGACAAGAGGACCTGGAACCCACTGAAAGAGTTATCCCACACCCAAAGACAAAGAACCTGCTTCAGCAGGAGGATACTAACGGTGGAGTAGAAGGACGTGTGCTTCCTCTCTCGTGAGAACACCAGAATCACAGCTAGCTGCCAAAGAGTCATCAACAGGAGAACGCTGGAACCCACCAAAAAATATACACCACATTAAAAGGCAAAGAACAAGCCGCAGCAAGACAGTAGGAGGGGCACGATGCATTTAAAATCACATCTCATACCCACCAGAGATGCCTGGGGTGGGGCACAGACGAAACCCGAGCGGACCAGGACCCATGGAAATGAGCCCCAGGCCTGCCTTTGAGTGTCCGAGTGTCTCCTGAGGAGGCGCAGGTCAGCAGCAGCCTGCCACAGGGACAGGGGCTCTGGCAGCAGCAATCCTGGGAGGTGCAGTGTGTGGCATAAGTCCTCCTGAAGGAGGTCACCATTAGTCCCACTGTAAAGCTGTCAGGCAGATGATCCACAAAATGGAGAACAATTATGCCAAAGAAGTTCTCACAGTGTTGCGAAAGTTCTAGGCCCCAAAACAGACTTCTCAATCTGGGGATCCTGCAAAGGGACAGAGAATCCCCCGGGGATCTGACTTTGAAGGTCAGTGGGATTTGATTATAGAGCTTCCACAAGACTAGGGAAAGAAAGACTCCTGGAGGGCAAAAACAAAACCTTGTGCACACCGGGACTCAGGAGAAAGGAGCAGGCGCCCCACAAGTGACTAAGCCATACTTGCCTGTGAGTGTTTGAGAGTCTCCGGCAGAGGCATGGGTTGACCGTGGCCTGCCTCGGGGTCAGGGGCACTGACAGCAACAGTTCTGGGAGACACAGCAAGAGGGCATGACCTTTTGGAGGAGGTCACCATTACCCCTACCATACTTTCGCCTCAGGTCAAACTACAGGGAGGGAACACAGCCCCAACTATCAGCATAAAAATTGGATTAAGACTTACTGAGCCTGGCCTTGCTCACTAGAGCAAGACCCATTTTTCCCCGCAGCCAGTTTCTCCCAACAGGAAGCTTCCACAAGCCTCTTATCCTCATCCATCAGAGGGCAGATAGAATGAAAACCACAATCACAGAAAACTAGCAAAATGATCACATGAATCATAGCTTTGTGTAACTTAACGAAACTGTGAGTCATGCGGTGTAGAGCAACCCAAGATGGATGGGTCATAGTGGAGAGTTCCAACAAAATGTGGTCCACTCAGGAAGGGAATGGCAAACCTCTTCAGTATTCTTGCCTTGAGAACCCCATGAACAGTATGAAAAGGCAAAAGAGATATGACACTGAAAAATGAACTCCCCATGTCGTCTGCCCAATAGGCTCCTGGAGAAGAGCGGGAGAAATAGCTCCAGAAGGAATGAAAGGCTGAGCGAAAGTGGAAACAATGCCCAGGTGTGGATGAGTCTGGTGATGAAAGTAGTCAGATGCCACAAAGAACGGTACTGCATAGGCACCTGGAATGTCAAGTCCATGAATCAAGGTAAATTGGAAGTGGTCAAACAGGAGATGGCAAGAGTGAACATCGACATTTTAGGAATCAGTGAACTAAAAAGGGAGATCCAACCAGTCCATCCTAAAGGAAATCAGTCCTGAATATTCATTGGAAGGACTGATGCTGAAGCTGAAACTGCAATACTTTGGACACCTGATGTGAAGAACTGACTCATTGGAAAAGACCCTGATGCTGGGAGAGATTGAGGGCAGGAGGAGAAGGGGACGACAGAGAATGAGATGGCTGGATGGCATCACCGACTCAATGGACATGGGTTTGGGTGAACTCTGGGAGTTGGTGATGGACAGGGAGGCCTGGCGTGCTGTGGTTCATGGGGTCGCAAAGAGTTGGACATGACTGAGCGACTGAACAGAACTGAACTAAAAAGGACAGAAATGGATGAATTTGATTCATACGACCATTATATCTATGACTGTGGGCAAGAATTCCTTAGAAGAAATGGATTAGCCCTCATATTCAACAAAAGAATCCGAAATGGAGTACTGGGGTGCAATCTCAAAAATGACAGAATGATCTCTGTTTGTTTCCAAGGCAAGTCACTCAAAATCCCAGTAATTTGACTCTATGACCCAAACACTAGTGTCAAAGAAGCTGAAGTTGAACAATGCTATGAAGACCTACAAGACCTTCTAGAACTAATATCAAAAAAAGATGTCCTTTTCATCCTAGGGGACTGAAATGCAAAAGTAGGAAGTCAAGAAATACCTGGAGTAACAAGGCCAACAGAGTTTTGCCAAGAGAATGCACTGGTCATAGCAAACACCCTATTCCAACAACACAAGAGATGACTGTACACATGGACATCAACAGACAGTCAAAACCGAAATCCGATCAGTTATATTCTTTGTACCTGAAGATGGAGAAGCTCCATACAGTCAGCAAAAACAAGACCTGGAGCTGATGGTAGCTCAGATCATGAACTCCTTATTGCCAAATTCAGACTTGAAGAAAGTAGGGAAAACCACTAGACCATTCAGGTATGACCAAAGTCAAATCCCTTATGATTATACAGTAGAAGTGACAAATATTCGATCTGATAAACAGAGCGCCTGAAAAGCTATGGGTGGAGGTTCATAATATTGTACAGGAGGTGGGATCAAAACCATCCCCAAGAAATGCAAAAAGGCGAAATAGTTGTCTAAGGAGGCCTTGAAAATAGTTGCGAAAAGAAGTGAAAGGCAATGAAGGAAAGGAAAGATATTCCCATCTGAATGCAGCGTTGCAAAGAATAGCAAGGAGAGATAAGAAAGCCCTTCTAAGTGATCAATGTAAAGAAATAGAGGAAAACAATAGAATGGGAAAGACTAGAGATCTCTTCAAGAAAATTAGAGATACCAAGGGAACATTTCATGCAAAAATGGGCACAATAAAGGACAGAAATTGTATGGACCTAACAGAAGCAGAAGATATTAAGAAGAAGTGATGGTAAAAAATACACAGAAGAACTGTACAAAAAAGGTCTTAATGATCAAATAACCATAATGGTGTGATCATTCACCTAGAGCCAGACATCCAGGAGTGTGAAGTCAAGTGGGCCTTAGGAGCATTACTATGAACAAAGCTACTGGAGGTGATGGAATTCTAGCTGAGCTATTCCAAATCCTGAAAGATGATGCTGTGAAAGTGCTGCACTCAATATGCCAGCAAATTTGGAAAACTCAGCAGTGGCCACAGGACTGGAAAAGGTCAGTTTTCATTCCAATCCCAAAGAAGGGCAATGCCAAAGAATGCTCAAACTACAGCACAATTGCACTCATTTCACATGCTAGTAAAGTAATGCTCAAAATCCTTCAAGCTAGGCTTTAGCAGTACATGAACCAAGAACTTCCAGATGTTCAAGCTGGATTTAGAAAAGGCAGAGGAATCAGAGAACAAGTTGCCAACATGTTTTGGATCATAGAAAAACAATGCAATTCCAGAAAAACATCTACTTCTGCTTCATTGACTATGCTAAAGCCTTTGACTGTGTGGATCACTAAAAACTGTGGAAAATTCTAAAGATGGTAATACCAGACCACCTTACCTGCCTCCTGAGAAACCTATATGCAGGTCAATAAGCAACAGTTAGAACCGGACATGGAACAATGGACTGGTTCAAAATTGGGAAAGGAGTATGTCAAGGCTGTATATTGTCTCCCTGCTTATTTAGCTTAAAGACTATGTACATCATGCGAAATGCTGGGCTGGATGAAGCTCAAGCTAGAATCAAGATTGCTGGGAGAAATATCAATAACCTTAGATATGCAGATGACATCACTCTAATGGCAGAAAGCAAAGAGGAACTAAAGAGCCTGTTGATGAAGGTGAAAGAAGAGAGTGAAAAAGCTGGCTTAAAGCTCAATATTCAAAAAACTAAGATCATGGCACCCGATCCCATTACTTTATGACAAATAGATGGGGAAAAAATGAAAACAGTGACAGATGTTATTTTCTGGGCTTCAAAACCACTGCAGACAGTGACTGCAGCCACAAAATTAAAAGATGCTTGCTCCCTGGAAGAAAAGCTATGACAAACCTAGACAGCATATTGAAAAGCAGAGCCATCACTTTGCCGACAAAGGTCCATATAGTCATAGCTATGGTTTTTCAAGTTATCACGTATGGATGTGTGAGTTGAACCATAAAGAAGGCTGAGCGCTGAAGAATTGATGTTTTCAAACTGTGGTATTGGAGAACTCTTGAGAATCCCTTGGACTGCAAGGAGATCAAACCAGTCAATCCTAAAGGAAATCAACTCTGATTATTCATTGGAAGCACTGATGCTAAAGCTGAAGGTCCAATACTTTGGCCACCTGATGCGAAGAGCCAACTCATCGGAAAAGACCCTGATGCTGGGAAAGATTGAGGGCAAGAGAAGAAGAGGGCAACAGAGGATGAGATAGTTGGATGGCATCATTGACTCAATGGACATGAGTGTGAGCAAACTCTGGGAGATAGTGAAGGACAGGGAAGCCTGGCATGGTGCAGTCCATGGCACTCAAAGAGTTGGACACAACTGAGCAACTGAACAACAACAATTATAATGATAATAATTATGAATACTTCTCAAACAATCACCATAGCCTGTCATTGCATTTACATAATTTTCTTGTATAATTTTCAGAGCTACTCTTAAGCAGTAGGTGCCATTATTATATTGATCTTTTACTTAGGAAATAGATTCAGAGAGATATCTGTGATTTATTCAAGGTCACACAGTAAGTGAAGTAAGTTGGGTGGTCTTAAGAGCCTGCATCCTAAACACTAAGCTATACAAATGTCATGAAAGGTTACTACTGACTGATTCATGGCTTTGGCTAGTATTTCCTGAGTTTCCCTCATTTTCTATCTCTAAGATTTTAAGTGAAATCTGTTATTTTCTGAACAAGACCTATTTTGGTCACCTCACTTCCACCCATACTCAGAATATTCAACACATTTTCTGACTGTTACTTCAGGGACAGAGAGAGAGGTTTCTATAACAAGTCTTCTGGGGCCTGAGGATTGGTAAAATCCAAACAAAATTCAAGGACAAAAAATTAACTAATTGTAATATTATGACAAAGAATTAAAAACTTTAAATCAAAATTATTCTAGTAGAAATATGGGCAAACCATATGATTCACAAAAGAAGAAATCTACGCAGGCAATCAGGTGAAAAATGAAAATCACTAGGAAGCAAAGGTACAAAAGAAAACATGTAAATATCACTTTCTAGCAATTGAGAAAATCCTGAAAAATTTATCCAGTACTGATGAGGAGGCATAAATTGATGTAATGATGGTAGATGATATTTGGCAATATGTAATTTTAAAAAACATAAAAATGATCACACTTTTACCTAGTTGTATCATTTCTAGGAACTGAAGGAAACAGATATGAGCAAAGATTTTTATAAGACTGTGCATCATCCATGAAAAGAAAATACAGAGAAGACCTAAAGTAAGAAGGGATAGTTTAAAACTCCTAGAGAAAAACACAGGCAGAACAATCTGACATAAATTGCAGCAAGATGTTTCTGGATCGGCCTCCTAGAGTAGAGGAAATGAAATAAACAAGTGGGACCTAATTAAAACTTTCTGCATCAGTTCAGTTCAGTTCAGTTCAGTTGCTCAGTCGTGTCCAACTCTTTGAGACCCCATGGACTGCAGCACGCCAGGCTTTCCTGTCCACCACCAACTCCCAGAGTCTACTCAAACTCATGTCCATTGAGTCAGTGATGCCATCCAACCATCTCATCCTCTGTCATCCCCTTCTCATCCTGCTTTCGATCTCTCCCAGCATCAGGGTCTTTTCCAATGAGTCAGTTCTTGGCATCAGGTGGCCAAAGTATTGGAGTTTCAGCATCAGTATCAGTCCTTCCAATGAACATTCAGGACTGATTTCCTTTAGGAAGGACTGATTAGCTCTCCTTGCTGCCTCAAAAGTCTTCTCCAACACCATAGTTCAAAAGCATCAATTCTTCGGCACTCAGCCTTCTTTGTAGTCCAACTCTCACGTCCATCCATGACTACTGGAAAAACCATAGCTTTGACTAGATGGACCTTTGTTGGCAAAGTTATGTCTCTGCTTTTTAATAAGCTGTCTAGGTTGGTCCTTTTCTTCCAAGGAGCAAGCGTCTTTCAATTTCATGGCTGCAGTCACCATCTGCAGTGATTTTGGAGCCCCCCAAAATAAAATCTCTCATTGTTTCCACTGTTTCCCCATCTATGTGCCATGAAGTGATGGGACCAGATGCCATGATCTTAGTTTTATGATTGTTGACCTTTAAGCCAACTTTTTGACTCTCTTCTTTCACTTTCATCAAGAGGCTCTTTAGTTCTTCTTCACTTTCTGCCATAAGGGTGGTGTCATCTGCATATCTGAGGTTATTGATATTTCTCCTGGCAATCTTGATTCCAGCTTGTGCTTCATCGACCCCAGCATTTCTCATGATGTACTCTGCATATAAGTTAAATAAGCAGGGTGACAATATACAGCCTTGATGTACTCCTTTTCCTATTTGGAATCAGTCTGTTGTTCCATGTCCAGTTCTAACTGTTGCTTCCTGAACTGCATACAGGTTTCTCAAGAGACAGGTCAGATGGTCTGGTATTCCCATCTCTTTAAGAATTTTCCACAGTCTGTTGTGATCCACACAGTCAAAGGCTTTGGTATAGTCAGTAAAGCAGAAGGAGATGTTTTTCTGGAACTCTCTTGCTTTTTCAATGATTCAATGGATGTTGGCAATTTGATCTCTGGTTCCTCTGCCTTTTCTAAAACCAGCTTGAACATCCGGAAGTTCATGGCTCATGAAGCCTAGCTTGGAGAATTTTGAGCATTACTTTACTAGCATGTGAGAAGAGTGCAATTGTGAGGTAGTTTGAGCATTCTTTGGCATTGCCTTTCTTTGGGATTGGAACGAAAACTGACCTTTTCCAGTCCTGTGGCCACTGCTGCATTTTCCAAATTTGCTGGCGTATTGGAAAAGGCACTTTCACAGCATCATCCTTTAGGATTTGAAATAGCTCAACCGGAATTCCATCACCTCCACTAGCTCAACCGGAATTCCATCACCTCCACTAGCTTTGTTCTTAGTGATGCTTCCTAAGGCCCACTTGATTTGCATTCCAGGATGTATAGCACTAGGTGAGTGATCACACCATCGTGATTATCTGGGTCATGAAGATCTTTTCTGTATAGTTCTTCTGTGTATTCTTGCCACCTCTTATTATCTTCTGCTTCTGTAAGGTCCATGCCATTTCTGTCAGGTCCATGCCATTTCTGTCCTTTATTTTGCCCATCTTTGCATGAAATGTTCCCTTGGTATCTCCAATTTTCTTGAAGAGATCTCTAGTCTCTCCCATTCTATTGTTTTCCTCTATTTCTTTGCATTGATCACTGAGGAAGGCTTTCTTATCTCTCCTTGCTATTCTTTGGTACTCTGCATTCAAATGGGCATACCTTTCTTTTTCTCCTTTTCCTTTCACTTCTCTTCATTTCATAGCTGGCTGTAAGGCTTCCTCAGACAACCATTTTGCCTTTTTGCATTTCTTTTTCTTGGGGATGGTTTTAATCACTTCCTCCTATACAGTGTTATGAACCTTCATCCATAGGTCTTCAGGAACTCTGTCTATCAGATCTAATCCCTTGAATCTTTTGTTATTTCCACTGTTTAGTCATAAGGGAGTTGATTTAGGTCATACCTGAATGGTCTAGTGGTTTTCCCTACTTTCTTCAATATAAGTCTGAATTTGGCAATAAGGAGTTCATGATCTGAGCCACAGTCAGCTCCTGGTTTTGTTTTTGCTGACTGTATAGAGCTTCTCCATCTTTGGCTGCAAAGAATATAATCAATTTGATTTCGGTGTTGACCATCTGGTGATGTCAATGTGTAGAGTCTTCTCTTGTGTTGTTGGAAGAGGGTGTTTGCTATGACCAGTGCGTTCTCTTGGCAAAACTCTGTTAGCCTTTGCCCTGCTTCATTCTGTACTCCAAGGCCAAATTTTCCCATTACTCCAGGTATTTCTTTTTCTTTTTTTTTTTTTTTTACTCCAGGTATTTCTTAACTTCCTACTTTTGCATTCCAGTCCCCTATAATGAAAAGGACATCTTTTTTGGGTGTTAGTTCTAGAAGGTCTTGTAGGTCTTCATAGAACCATTCAACTTCAGCTTCTTCATCTTTATTGGTCAGGGCATAGACTTGGATTACTGTGATATTGAATGGTTTTCCTTGGAAATGAATAGAGATCATTCTGTTGTTTTTGAGATTGCATCCAAGTACTGCATTTTGGACTCTTGTTGACTATGATGGCTACTCCGTTTCTTCTAAGGGATTCTTGCCCACAATAGTAGATATAATGGTCATCTGAGTTAAATTCATCTACTGCAGTCCATTTTATTTTGCTGATTCCTAAAATGTCGATGTTCACTCCTGCCATCTCCTGTTTGACCACTTCCAATATGCAGTGATTCGTGGACCTAACATTCCAGGTTCCTATGCAATATTGCTCTTTACAGAATCGGACTGTCATCATCAATCACATCCACAACTGGGTGTTTTTGCTTTGGCTCCGTCTCTTCATTCTTTCTGGAGTTAGTTCTCCACTGATCTCCAGCTGCATATTGGATACCTATTGACCTGGGGAGTTCATCTTTCAGTGTGTTATCTTTTTGCCTTTTCATACTGTTCATGGGGTTCTCAAGGCAAGAATACTGAAGTGGTTTGCCATTCTCTTCTCCAGTGGACCACATTCTGTCAGACCTCTCCACCATGACCCATCTGTCTTGGGTGGTCCTACATGGCATGGCTCATAGTTTCACTGAGTTAGACAAGGCTGTGGTCCATGTGATCAGATTGGTTAGTTTTCTGTGATTGTGGTTTTCAGTCTGTCTGCCCTCTGATGGAGAGGATAACAGGCTTATGGAAGCTTCCTGATGGGAGAGACTGACTGAGGGGGAAACTGGGTCTTGTTCTGATGGGTGGGACACAATCAGTAAACCTTTAATCCAATTTTCTGTTGATGGGCGGGGCTGTGTTCCCTCCCTGTTATTTAACCTGAGGCCAACCTATGGTGGAGGTAATGAAGATAATGGGGGCCTCCTTCAAAAGGTCCCATGCATGCACTGCTGCACTCAGTGCCCCGACCCTGCAGCAGGCCACTGCCAACCCACGCCTCTGCTAGAGACTCCTGGACACTCACGGGCAAGTCTGGGTCAGTCTCTTGTGGGATCACTGCTCCTTTCTCCTGGGTCCTGGTGCACAAGGTTCTGTTTGTGCCCTCCAAGAGTCTGTTTCCCAGTCCTGTGTAAGTTCTGGCAGCTCTATGGTGGGTTAATGGTGACCTCCTCCAAGAGGGCTTATGCCATACCCAGGTCAGCTGCAACCAGAGCCCCTGCCCCTGGGGCAAGCCACTGCTGACCCGTACCTCCTCAGGAGACACCCAAAAACTTTTGCATAGCAAACCATAAACAGAAAGACAACCTATGGAATAGGAGAAAATAATTGCTAATGATGGATCTGACAAGGGATTAATTTTAAAAATATAAAAACAGCTCATATAGCTCAGTATCAAAAAACAAACAAATGAAAACAAAACAAAACAAACAATCCAATTAAAAAATGGCAGAAGATCTAAATAAACACTTCTCCAAAGAAGACACACAGATGGCCAAATGGCACATGAAAAGATACTCAATATCACATGCAAATGCTCAACACATTTGCATCTGAGAAATGAAAATCAGAGCTACAATGAAGTGTCACTTCACACCAGTCAGAATGCCATCATAAAATTTCTACCAATAATAAAGATTGGAGAGGTTGTAGAGAACAAGTAACCCTCCTACACTGTTGATGAGAATGTAAGTTGGTGCAGCCACTATGGAGAAGAGCATGGAGATTCCTTAGAAAAACTAAAAGTAGAGTTGCCGTTTGATCCTGCAATCCCACTCCAGGGTATATAACCCAAGAAAATTCTAATTCAAACAGACACATGCACCCCAATGTTCATAGCATTACTATCTGTAACAACCAAGACATGGAAACAACCTATAGAATATTACTCAGTCATAAAAAAAGAAGGAAATAATGCCATTTGCAGCAACAGGGATGGACCTAGAGATTGTCACACTAAGCAAAGTAAGCTAGACAAAGACAAATGTCATGTGATATCACTTATACGTGGAATAAAAAGAATGGTCCTTATTTACACAAAACAGAAATAGACCCAAAGACATAGAAAATAAACTTAGAGCCACCAAAGGGAAAGGGATGGGGGAGGGATAAATTAGGAGTTTGGGATTGACGCATATACACTACTACATATAAAATATAAAATAGACATTACATAGATATAATACATACAATAATACATATAAAATAGATAATCAACTAAGACCTATTGTATAGCACATGGGACTATACTCAATATTATTTATATATCTCTCTAGAAGAGAAAAGAATTTGAAAAAGAAAAAATATATATATACATAAAACTGAATGTGCTGTACACCTGAAACTAACACAATAATGTAAATCAAGTAGACTTCAATAAAAATAAATAAGTAAAAGAAAACACAGGCAACAATCTCAGTTCTTGAATAGGGTGAGCTGTTACTAACAAGAACACAGACTCTGGAGCCAGACCTCCCAAGTCACAGTCCAACTATGACATTCACTAACTGTGGGACCCTGGGCAGGCCAGGTACCCTGTTAGAGCCTCAATTGTCTTATCTGCAAAACAGGGGTAAGAGTAGAACCTATATCACAGACTCTTTACGAAGATTGCTGCTGCTGCTGCTAAGTCGCTTCAGTTGTATCCGACTCTGTGAGACCCCATAGACAGCAGCCCACCAGGCTCCGCCATCCCTGAGATTCTGCAGACAAGAACACTGGAGTGGGTTGCCATTTCCTTCTCCGATGCATGAAAGTGAAAAGTGAAAGTGAAGTCTCTCAGTCGTGTCTGACTCTTCGCGACGCCATGGACTGCAGCCTACCAGGCTCCTCCATCCATGGGATTTTCCAGGCAAGATTACTGGAGTGGGGTGCCATCGCCTTCTCGGTTACGAAGATTAAATACCTTTAATATATGTGAAGCACTTAGAACAGTGCTTAGCACACAGTAAGCTTTATACAATTATTACCTCATTGTTTTTAATTACTATAATCCATTTAAAAACTTTAATGCCATGGAAAATGTGCATACATAATTGTAAGTAAAAACTAGAAAATCATGTATTTCCTTTATGATGTCTGTTTTCTAAGTTTGTATATGATGCAAAACAACACATATATTGATTTAAAGGAAGGTGGGGGAAATGCCATATGTCTTCCCATTTTTCAAAAGGAGAAAAATTATGTCTTTCAAAAACGAAACTGTCAAAAGGAAGTGAATAAGTTATACAGATTGAGGAGTTCAATTCAGAGTGGGTTTTTTTTGTTTTGTTTTGAGAAATTTTTAACAAGTTAATATAATAGAATGTTAGAGAACATCTTCCCATCTTGTGGTTTTATTACCATATCCAATTAATCTATGTCCCTGAAAACATTTTAGTCTTGCTACTCTTAAACATATGTGTCTCTGTGTATGTGTACTTATATAATGTTTATAAAGGTGTTTATACACACACATACAAGCAAACATACAAAGAAAATCAGGCAGAGGAATTAACGGGTAGCATTCATTTTCTCTTTTACACTTTATTATACAGATCTATTTTCTGTTTCTATTCAATGAAGATAAAATAGTTTTGTTTTTTTTTTTCAAAAAGTAATTAATTTGAGCACTTACGCTGGTCCGTAGTTGCATATAAAATGTGCTCCATTGAGAAGACCTCCAAAGCCAAAAACTCGAGGACAAAGGTGTACTGCACAGCCAACTTTGTAACTATCTGCCCAGACAACCTGAAAGAAAACATGGACTGATATGAAGGAGACAATAAAATGAACACTTAAGTATGATTAGGCCTTCCTAAACATGGTGAGGTACATTAACTCTAGTGAGATAAAGCAGTTACTTCCAGGGAAGTGTTACGCAGTCAGAATTTGGTTGGAAACAAATCGTGTGTGTGTGTGTGTGTGTGTGTGTGTGTGTGTGTGTGTGTGAAATAAACATATAAACAGTAAGATATTTTGGCAGCTAGTGGAATGAAGAAATAAAGCAGGATAACAGGGTAGAGTGTGACTGCTGGGGAGGAAGGGGCTTTCACCGCAGGGAAGCTGTTTCTGGGGTGTGGAGGAGGCCTTGGAGCTGAGGCCTGAATGGGGAAGAGGCAGCACAGGGGAACTAAATGCTGGAGGAGGAGCAGACCTTGCGGCGGGAGCCCTGAGGGCAGAGGCCCCGGGACAGAGTCTGCTTGCACGCAAGGGCGCAAGGGCGGTAGGAGGAAGGCTGGGGTGAGGGGCAGGCTGAGGTCAGAGACAGGGGCAGCGCCTGGGGAGGCTTGTAGTGGAGGGAGGAACAGCCCCTTTACCAAGTCTCAGGGAGGCCCGCTGGCTGTTCCATACTAAAGGGACTGAGAAGAACAAGGCTGAAAGAAGCAAGGGGACTTGGGAGGCTGCTTCACTGACCCTGGAGAGAGCAGACGGTGACTCCCACTTGGCTGCCGGTAGTGGGGTTTCCTGAAATTAACCAGGTTCACCAGGAGGCACTGGTGGTAAAGGACCTTACTGCCAGTGCAAGGAGAAGGTTCAATCCCTGGGTTGGGATGATCCCCTGGATGAGGGCATAGCAACCCATTCCAGTATTCTTGCCTGGAGAATCCCCATAGACAGAGAAGCCTGGCAGTCCACAGGGGTGCAAAGAGTCGGACACGACTGATGCTTGCTTAGCACAACACACCACCCATGATTTGTCTTCCAGGTAAAGCTGAAAGGATTTACTTTTGCATTGGGAGTGGGGTAAGAGAGGAGGACAAAAATCAAGTTACTGTTTGGGTCTAAGCAACATTTACTAAGAGGAGGAAAATTAGCGAAGGAGGAGGTAGGTAGGAACAGGGATAAGGGGTTGTGTTCAGCTCCTGTTGCTCCTGAGATGCCTATCAGATGACCAGGGGTATACATGTAAGTGAGAGCATGCAAGAAAGAAAGAGTCAGGTACAGTAATATAAAACCCATTAGTTTATAACAAGATTGGATTAAAATTGGGGTTCTCACAGATAGAAAAGGCACAGGAACCAGAGATCAAATTGCCAACATCCGCTGGATCATCGAAAAAGCAAGAGAGTTCCAGAAAAACATCTACCTCTGCTTTATTGACTATGCCAAAGCCTTTGACTGTGTGGATCACAATAAACTGTGGAAAATTCTGAAAGAGATGGGCATACCAGACCAACTGACCTGTCTCCTGAGAAACCTGTATGCAGGTCAGGAAGCAACAGTTAGAACTAGACATAGAACAACAGACTGGTTCCAAATAGGAAAAGGAGTACGCCAAGGCTGTATATTGTCACCCTGCTTATTTAACTTATATGCAGGGTACATCATGAGCAATGCTGGGCTGGAGGAAGCACAAGCTGGAATCAAGATTGCCAGGAGAAATATCAGTAACCTCAGATATGCAGATGACACCACCCTTATGGCAGAAAGTGAAGAACTAAAGAGCCTCTTGATGAAAGTGAAAGAGGAGAGTGAAAAATTTGGCTTAAAGCTCAACATTCAGAAAACTAAAATCATGGCATCTGGTCCCATCACTTCATGGCAGATAGATGGGCAAACAGTGGAAACAGTGGCTGACTTTATTTTTTGGGGCTCCAAAATCACTGCAGATGGTGATTGCAGCCATGAAATTAAAAGACGCTTACCCCTTGGAAGGAAAGTTATGACCAACCTAGACAGCATATTAAAAAGCAGAGACATTACTTTGCCAACCAAGGTCCGTCTAGTCAAGGCTATGGTTTTTCCAGTGGTCATGTATGGATATGAGAGTTGGACAGTGAAGAAAGCTGAGCGCTGAAGAATTGATGCTTTTGAACTGTGGTGTTGGAGAAGACTCTTGAGAGTCCCTTGGACTGCAAGGAGATCCAACCAGTCCATCCTAAAGGAGATCAGTCCTGGGTGTTCATTGGAAGGACTGATGTTGAAGCTGAAACTCCAATACTTTGACCATCTGATGCGAAGGGTTGACTCATTGGAAAAGACCCTGATGCTGGGAAAGATTGAGGGTAGGAGGAGAAGCGGGCGACAGAGGATGAGATGGTTGGATGGCATCACTGACTCGATGGACATGGGTTTGGGTGGACTCAGGGAGGTGGTGATGGACAGGGAGGACTGCGTGCTGTGGTTCATGGGGTCGCAAAGAGTCGGACATGACTGAGTGACTGAACTGACTGACTGATATTTATATATTTATATTTATATTATTTATTTTTCTTTATATGTTTAATAAATATATATTTTATAAAAATATATATTTAAATTTATATTTATAAAATACAAATATATATTTATATATAAATAAAATGTATTTATTATATAATAATTAAAAATTAGGAATTTTTTACTATTTTTATTAATTAATAAAAAATAACAAATAAAATTTATTTATATATATAAATTTCTATATATTTATATATATTAAATATATAAATATATAAAATATTGATATATTATTAATATATTATATTATTATATATCATATATAGTAATATTTACATGTTATGTATATATATTATTATAGTATATAATTATAATAATTATTATTAATATATAATTATATATCATACATATTAATAATCATTAGTATATGTTAATATTCATATATATTATACTATATATTCTAGATAATATATAAAATATATACTATATTATATATTATATATAATTATTTATATTATATATTATATATGATTATATATTATTAATATAATATTAATATATTATTAATATGATGTTAATTTATATATTATATGGTTGTTAATATATTATCTATATTATATAATATATTGATATATCATATATAATTTACATTAATAATTATATAATATATAATTAAATATAATATATAATATATACATAAGCATATAGATATTATAATATATTATAAAAATAATATATATTATATTATGTATACATATTATATATATTAATTATATATTATACATATTATAATATATATTATAGATATTATATATTGATGTGTATTATTAATTAATATTAATAAATATTGATATATACTAATAATTATGTTATATATATCATATATTATGTTATAATATATGATATATATTAATAATGATATATATTATGCATACTATATATAATTGTCTATATTATATATTAACAATAATTAGTATTTATCTATTTAAATATTTATAATTATTAATATATTATATATTATTATAAATAAGTATATATTAATATTTATATATTATTTATATATTATATAATATAATTATTATATTATAATACTATATTCTCATATAATTATTGTATTATATTTTAATAGCTTCATTGGCATTCAAGTTTTGGGTGCAACTTTGTAGGCTAGGAGTACAAAGACCAAGTTCATATCCCAGCTCAGCCACTCACTGTGTGACCTAGACTTCAGCTTCTTGTCTATTAAATAGGATAACAAAGATACTCAATAGGCTTATTTTGACAATTTAAATGAGCTTAGAACAAAGCACTTGGAACAGCTTCTGAAACATAGCAAGCTCTCAGCAAATGTTCATGTTTTATTCTCTTTTGACTAATTTTCTTTTGCTTTAAAACTTTTGAAATTTTTTTATCAGGCAGATTCTGATTGCATGTTTTCATTTCTTTTAATATGTTAAAAATTAAAAAATAAGAGCTACACATTGAGAATTTCCCTAGTGCCACGATAGTGTTCAGCACATGACATCATGTTTAATCACATAACAAATCAATAAATAAGTATTGCCCCAATTTTTATAGATGAGGGTTGGAACCTAATTCTACTTGACCACGAAGTACAACGACAGTCCATGCCCTATGCAATATGCTTCCAGAGTGTGTTCCTTTTTAGCAGAATC
Organism: Giraffa tippelskirchi; assembly: GCF_054371585.1. NCBI lineage: Eukaryota > Metazoa > Chordata > Mammalia > Artiodactyla > Giraffidae > Giraffa > Giraffa tippelskirchi. Next base: position 107,665,633 of record NC_137278.1, on the reverse strand, counting down.
AGGAACTTATACTTAACGAAAACATTGCATCTGGGGAACTCAACCCGGTGAGAGCAGGCATGTCTCTTTCTTCTTAACATCCCCCTTTTAACTTCTTCTTTCAATTCTCAGTTCATCTGACTTATTATCAGTAATATACAACATATATAAAATCAGCCAGACAAACTGAGACATCATACTTTCTATCAGTTCTGCAAGGGTGTAAAAATGAAAATTTAAAGGTGTGTGTGGGGTGGGGTGGGGTGGGGGGAATAAAACCAGGAATGAGATCAATAGTGCCCTCTAGTGGACATTGTTAGCACTATCAGACCTGAGCTGCTGCCTTCCTAACTATTTAAGTCAAACTATTCCCAAACTTTACAGAGCAGATCTGTTGGCAACAAAATATCTAATTTGAATAATCTTCCATATGAATATACCCAAATTCTTCCACAATTCAAATCTATCTATAGTGAAGACAGAACTAAAGTGTTAGCATGTCCAGAAATAGCACACTTTCATGAAGTAATAATGAATCTGATCTATTGTCTTTACTCTATACAACCACTGCTCACCAACCAAAATCTAACAGATGAGGCTAAGTGGGAACTTAAAAATACCTATTCAAGGTAATTTCCAGCATGATTTTAAAATGGCAACTGAGTAATCCTGAGCCCCCTAGCAAGATTTCTTACAAGGATAAAAACAGGAAGTCTTTGACCAAGCTATCAGAGCCTTCTTCCAATATAATTGGTGGAAAAATAACTCATGGAAGAAATCTAAACTTTTTTCAATGATTACTAAATATTAGTACTTTACTAGGTAATTTACACACATTACATTATTTAATCTTTGCAGCATATCATATCTGAATCCTGACTCTTCCTCTTGCTAGCTAAATGGCAATGGGATAACAACTTCTTGACCTATCTGAGCCTGTTTATTCATCTATGGATAACAGCATCTCTTAGAAGTGCACAGGGGGGGTTGAATGAGATCTTAAATGCAGAGAGCTGCATACCTTAAAAGGTGATATATTTTATGCATTCACTTGAAAAAGTAGCTCCTGGTGCTGCATCTTTCCAGACCCAGGGGGTCCCTGGACTGTGTCTCCATCACCTGAGGTGGGCATAGACTGTAGCTGTCTCTTTAAAAGAGCAGGTTAGGATCACTCAGTTTGGGCTCTGCTACCTTTCTACACAGAAGTGGATTTAGGAACCGGTTTATGCCCCAAATACTAGCCCTCTTTTTCCCCCTAGATACAAGAGGAAAATTTACAATTAAGTTCAGTTAATTTGGGGAGGGCCATCACTGAAATCTCAGTTCTCTTGTGACGTATAATGAAGTTTCCTCCTGTATTGTCTTCCTAGAATGATGGACATTCTGTCAACCCGCAGACTTTAGGAGTCTTGTCAATTTAACAGTCTTTGGATCATTATGTATTTGATGGGCTAGGTTGCTTGCCATTCTTCTGAAATACCAAGCTCATTTGTGCACATTGTTCATCTTCTATATCTTGTTAATTTTGCCTGTCATTCTCTTTGCATTCTTTTTCATTTGACAATCTCATTCAGTTTCAGAACCAACTCATATATCTCCTGCTGTATGAACAAGTCCTATGTCTCCGTACTTCCCTTTGGCCAAGTAAGTTGCTCTGTCCCCACTGCTCACATGGCATATTGTCAGCTTCTTCAAACTGCACTAGCCATATGCTGTAATACATCCATTTACACAGGTCTTTTTCAAAAGAAAGTCAACTCCTAAGGGCTAGGAGATGACTCATTGGGAAAGACCCTGATGCTGGGAAAGATTGAGGGCAGGAGGAGAAGGAAACGACAGAGTATGAGACGGTTGGATGGCATCAGTGACTCAATGGACATGAGTTTGAGCAGACTCTGGGAGATAGTGGAGGACAGGGAGGCCTGGCGTGCTGTGGTTCGTGGGGTCATAGAGAGTCAGACACGACTGAGCGACCGAACAACAACAACAAGGGCTGGGGGGCCATTCCCAGCTGTGGCCCTCATTTCCCACCACACTCCCCATTTCTCCTCCCTCCCACTTCTCTGCAACTGTACTAATAAATCTTGCAAATAAACTGTTACATCAGGCTCTGTTTTTTAGGAGTGTGAACTAAAACATATGACCCGTACTTTACAAAGTGCCTGATATAGGGGAGAAGCTTAAATACTGAGAGTCAGCACCTTCAAACTGACAATGATTTCTGGAGATTAACACCCCGATGCATAATAGCACCACATAACACTGTAGGCAATCTGGATCTAGTTTTCTTGTTCTTGAGGGATTTGTGGGAATCCAGTGAAATTTATTTTCTGGTTAAATTTATTGGTTAACATAAACCAAAATTGATGGTTTAGTCTAGAGATCTTATTTATATTTCAAAGAAAGAGACCAAGGCTACTGATGATTTGATAGCTCCTCCTTGATTACAATAAACTTAAGATGAAGATTTCACTGAAATCAGCCCTTTCCCTTTCATCATAACAATTGCCTGTAACTGTGCCAAATGTGTTTCACCTATAAACGAGACCAGTGCAATCAGAATCTTTTTATGACTGAAATATATTGACACTTTTTTCTATGACCATTTTGCCTTTAAAAACACCTTCAGACTTTCCTGGTGGCCTAGTGGCTAAGTTTCCATGCTCCCAACGCAGGAGGTTGGGGTCCTGATCCCTGGTCAGAGATCCCACATGCCACAAATAAGAGTTCGCATGCTGCAATGAAGATAGAAGATCCTACGCACTGCAACTAAGACCCAGCACAGCCAAATAAATATTGACATAAAAAAATAAAGACACCTACTGTTACATGTTAACTGGCTTGTTAGATATGCTTTTGCCCTCAGACATTATTTCCCTGATAGCTCAGTTGGTAAAGAATCAACCTGCAATGCAAGAGACCCTGGTTTGATTCTTATCTGAGGAAGATCCTCTAGAGAAGGGATAAGCTATCCACTCCAGTATTCTTGGGCTTCCCTTTGTGGCTCAGCTGCTAAAGAATCTGCCTGCAATGCGGGAGACCTGGGTTTGATCCCTGGGTTGGGAAGATCCCTTGGAGAAGGGAAAGGCTACCCACTCCAGTATTCTGGCCTGGAAAATTCCATGGACTGTATAGTCCATGAGGTCACAAAGAGTTGGACACGACTGAGCCACTTTCCCTTTCATCATTTCAACAGCTTTTTTCTACATTAAAATCAGTCATACATAGGTTCACTGCCTTTAGTTATTTGACAAGGACTGACAGGAAATAAAAGTAGATAAACAAGATATAGCCAGTATATGTAGGCAGTATATTAAAAAGACTGCAGAAGATGCTTCCTAGGGATTTGTTTCCATCATGCTGCAAATGTGAGTTAGGATTAGGAAGCCAAAAACAGCTTGAGTTAAAAAAAAAAAAATCTCATTGAGAGACTCTGAATGTAGCTATTGAGACTTATACTGTAGATTTGTGGGCAGGATAGCCACAGGATTGTCTGTACAAGTTTTTATGTTGGTCTCTCCATTGAGGCTGGGACTGTGGGGCTTCTTCTTCCTCTTTACATCACAGATATTTAGTCCATGTTTGAAAAACTAAGAGGATACAGAAGTGTCAGTTCTTGGTGATGTTTCTGTCTGAGAGGCTTCCTTCTCCTACTTTTTTAGTCCCAGAACAGCTGCCTCAAACTTCCTAGAGGACTCATTCACATGCGCTTAGTTGTTCAGTAGTGTCTGACTCCCTGAGACCCCATGGACTGTATGCAGTCCATCAGGCTCCTGTATCCATGGAAATTTTCGAGGCAAGAAAACTGGAGCCGGTTGCCATTTCCTCCTCCAGGGGATCTTCCCGACCCAAGGATCGAATCCACGTCTCTTATGTTTCCGGCATTGGCAAGCACATTCTTTTACCACTGTGCCATCTGGGCCTGAAAATAAATCTACTCATTCATAAGGCCCTTTGATTGTTCACAATGGAACAGAGTACCACGGGCAGAAGGGTGTTATCAGAATTAATCAAAGGCTGTCCAGATTAGTGGGCCTCACATTTAATATCTGTCCATGTCACTACACTCTTCAAGCACTATTTCCTCTGGTATTGAACTCTGTTCCATTTATTTACTTTTGAAGTAGCCTGTCATCCCTACTCTCTCGTATTCATAGGGACACTAATATCCTCTATTTTCTTCACACCAGATTCCAGTTTTCCCCTCTCCCATGAGATGACCGTTTCTAGAGAATATAGGTCAGATACTTACCTGAGTGTAATGGCCGCAGACTTTGTTGCATTTCTGAGTCTTGAAGTCATAGTATTTAACTTCATCGTACCAGTCTGTGATGGCTGAAGACACAGAAAAAATGGATAGAGACCCAGTCCAGAGGTTTTCTCCCAATGAAGTGAAATTTGGGTGCAGCTTGTAGGGTGGTTTCAACTGTGTGTTGTGTGCAAACTCACAATGGCTTGCCCACGCTTTTGCAATCTGGGCTAGTAGTGGGTCCCATGTCTGCAAAAATAAATAGGAAACAGTAGGAGGGTCAAGGCTGCAACTTGTTATACAACACTGTAACCGGAGTGAACAAAGTGGAAATTTGCATGGGAGGCCAGGTGCCAAGTCCGGAATGGAGAAGGACTGTAGAGACGGAGATCCTCCACTTGTGGAAGGTTGTATTATAGTTCTTAAGTTTTCATTAGGGTTCGTGGGAGACATGATAATCTGGTATCAAGGAATTTAGAATCAAAGAGAGTGACAAAGACCAACATTTCACTGAAGGCCAACTATGTTGCAAAATAACATATGCTGGTTTCACATATTTTCTGCAATTTTCATACCCCAAATTGTCCCTCTACTGACAGGCTCCAAGAGGTTAAAAACCAGGCCAAAACCACAGACCCAGGATTTAAACTCAAGCCTGATTAAAATCCTAGCTTCCCCCTGGGTCCCCTGCTGCCCTCCTGAGAAAGTCAGTACTCTGCCAGCAATAACAAAAAAAAGTTGAACAATGAAACAAAAAAGCCTCACAAAAATTAACAGACCAAAAAAAAAAAAAAAAAGAGAGAGAGAGAACTAAATGCTACCTGAGACCCAAGGAAAGGAAGTGCCCTAAAAGAGAAGTAAAACATACTGGCTGAGCTTGCTTATAACCAGAATTGAGTAGGCAGAGCAAAACTGGGCTTGTTTTGATCACAGGTGGTGAAATTACTGCACGCTTTCATCACAGAAGAAAATTATCACAGGGTTACCAAGGATTCACCACAAAGATTAATCCACATTACTTGTTTTTGACTGACTTCCGCCACGAGCACTGAAGTTTTCTTACCATGTACAGCATATCACTGGCTGCCGGAGTCACTGCTGATCGGAACTTGTTGTGCATTCGGACACAGTCTTTGATAAAATCTTCATTTTTGATATCTGGCAAAGTATTTGCTGGAGAGGAAGAACTGGAGACCACGGAGAGCATCCAGGCTGTCACAGCCAATGTGACTCGCGTGCTCAGACTGACTGGCATGGTGCCCCAGGGGCTGGAATCCAGAAGCACTGTAGGTTGCGAGGGGGTGTGAGTCAGATTTACAAAGCACAGCTGACTTCAGCTTTAAGAAAACGGAAAGCAAAACATGAGTTCATCACAAGTTTGAGGAAAAGGGTTTCTCCATATATGGTTTGTGGATCATTTTGTGCCCTTAACCCTGTCTTTTCGGGGATTCTCAGTGACAGAGCACTTATTACAACATGGATTTTTACGAGGCTACATCAGACTTTCATTTGAGTTGGGGGATGTTTCCAAAGGAAATCCTGGAATCTCCAGAAATAATAGTGTCAATTTTTAAAGAGGTTCTGGTGGTGAAATAAAAACATATCTCTTATTTCATTAAATGTCTTGCAAAATACTTAAAAATATTTTTTTTGAAGTCAAATCAGCACACTGTGGTTAGAATATCTGGTAAACATCATCACGTGACCTAGAATTCATTCACAGTGATGAATGTGATGGGATTGAGTTGATTTTGTCGATTCCCTCCCCCCACAAAATGAAAAAAAACAAAAGTTATGTAAATTTTTAGAGGCAGCTGGCTACTACAGCTGCCAATGGATTCCTACTTTTGCAGCCCTTACTAAATCTCTGTATGCTCTTCCCCCCAGACAACAGTCCAGAGCCTATTTCCTGGCCCTTTGAAGGCAATAATCTCCTTTGAAACTTCAACATTAGCTTTGTCCACCCTCTAAATTCCTAGCTTACCTTATTTTGATAATCCTGTTCATCTACTGTTGGCCCAAAAGTTCATTCAGCTTTCGCTGCAAGATATTATGGGAAAAGCCAAAAAAACTTCTTGGCCAACCCAGTATATTGTCATGAAAATAGTGGGGCTGCCGCAGGCATGCTGGGACAATGTTGGTCCCTCAGATACATCCGCAAGCTTGTTTCTCATGCAGTCAGATCCTGGGGCATCAGGCGGGCCCTCTTGCTTACATGCGCTGGCTGCAGCCGCTGCCTTGATTGACAAAGCCAGTACTCATATGCCAGGCTCCCCATTCATCTCCATGCTCCCCAGGCGGAGTCAGCTGTTCTCCAAGTTCACAGGATGCAGCACCTCTCCGCAGGATGACAGATCACTCACGAGCTGGATCTTTCTTCCTCTCACATTGTTGCTAATACTTTTGAATTCAGTGACTTCCCTACCCCTCCCTGATGATGGGGAGTCCTGCTCTATCCCACGTGATTGCTTTGCAGCTGCAGAAATGGTCTCAAAGCCACAAGTTGCTCTCCCAGACACCCCTTTAGATAACCCAGGCTGACTTCTATTTGTGATGGTGCCTGCCAATGAGATTTCTGGGGAGACAGACTAATTGGTGATGCCAGAGCTTCCCCTCTGAGACTTCTGAGGCTTCTTCTTTAGCCACAGTAACAATCAGCCCAGGCTGCTGGACTCATAGCTCTTTCTGGAGCTTGTACCCTAGCAGAAGGGAAAATGGCCGCTGTTCACAGACTTCAGAGGTGCTTTTGGACAAGTCGTCCTCTTGGCATATTTGGAAATCCCATGAATTCTTAACCTCTGTAGCTACGCTCCTACTGGTAATGACCATACGATGGCTTCCTTATTACAAGATATCATCTCCCTTCTAAAACCGCTACTGTTCATGGTTTAGCTCATACCAAGGAAGTGCTGAATCTTTAGAAAATGATCAGGCTAAAGGGGTTGCTAAACATCAAGCTCCAAATGGACACCCTTATTTCTTCTCTACCCAATTTAAAAAATATTTTATTTTTAAAACTTTTAATTTTATATTGGAGTAATAGCTGATTAACTATTAATGTTGTGATAATTTCAGGTGGACAGCAAAGGGACTTGACCATTTAAATCGCACGGAACAATTGAAGTCCCTACTTCAGATATAGGGTATGTGTGCTCAGCCACTTGGTCGTGTCCAACTCTTTGCCACCCCGTGGACTGTTCCGCCAAGTTCCTCTGTCCATGGAATTTTCCAGGCAAGAATACTGGAATGGGTTGCCATTTCCTCCTCCAGGGGATCTTCCTGACCCAGGGATAGAACCCGGGTCTCCTGCAAGTCTCCTACGTTGACAGGCAGATGCTTTGCCACTGAGCCATGGCGGAAGCCCTGGCGGAAGCCCTGGCTGTGTATTCATTCTCCCCCAAACCCCCCTCCCATCCATGACATTGAGCAAAGCTCCCTGTGCTATAGAGTAGGACCTTGCTAGTTATCCATTTTAAATACAACAGTGTGTACATGTCCATCCCAAACTCCCTAATTATCCCTTCCCCTGACCCTTCCCCCACAGCAACCATAGGTTCATTGCTTTTGTTTTTTTCACAGTAGCAAGCGAATAGGATTTATTTTAGAGAAAAGTACAAAGCTCTCAGGATAGAAACTGAGAGGGTGTAAAGTGTCCCCATTTTCTTTTATTCTTGACTGATATTATCAACCATTAAGCAAATGTCCCACAATCTGAAGAAGACAAATGAACACGAAAGGGTGCCAAAAAATTACCCGATGGATACATCAGGCTAAATGGACTTTCTGTAGCCTCCTTTCCTTTCATCTTTTGACTGATATCCCATCAAGTGAGATAAATGCAGATGGGGGGGGGGAGAGATAAGGAACAAGAAAGTTGGTTTTGCCTCAGCATCCATAAAATTTCTGACCAAATTATTTCCCTGTGCACTCCTTGTAAACCTCCCCACATTTCTGAGAAATTCCTGGGATACCCCAGGAAATCCTCCACGGCCACTTCCCTTTTGGGACACTCCAAATAAATGTTATGGGTTTCCCCCTAGCTTTAGGCTAATCTCACTATTTTGCTGCTGTCTGCATGTTTCAGGGATGGACTGAATCCTATTTGACTTACATGTGGTAAAGACATTCAAAACTGAGGTTATTCCTCACTGTGGCATTCCTTTATGGATTAAATAAGATCGAGGAACTAATTTTACAAACATAAACCACTTGCTTGCAAAAACTCTGAGGTACTCATTAAAATTTCATACTCCATATCATCCTCAGTCATCAAGGAAAGTGGAATGTAAAAATCTAGACAAGAAAAAACTTCAGAAATGATCAAGAAACTGGACTTTAATGGCCAAAAGCTGTGCTGATGGCCCTTTTAAAGAGCTAGAATACTCCAAATAGGGCACATGGACTGAACCCTTTTCAAATGGTCTCTGGATACCCAATGTCAATTGGCATCTCTAAACCTTCCACTTCTGGGTTAAGAGAAGCTGATGGGAACTTAAGTGAACAATCTGATGTTATGATTAGCTATGTTCAAGAATGATTGTACTTGAAACATATAGCCAACAGGTCACAGGGTTTGACTTCTGCCAACTGACAAGCTGCCGGGAGCCACTTCATGAGATCCCACCCATGACAAGGTCATGAGGAGAAGACCTGATGAGCAAGGCAACTCAGGCCTCAGAGATTTCAAAAAAGCTGCCTCAGCGCTCACCTTGAAGATGATGTCTATCTTTCTGATGCTTGCTATAATAGACCGCTCCCTAATTTCTGTGACTTAGGCAGAAGGCCTTCCTTGATCTTTTCCCAAACAGATCAATTTAAAACTTTAATCGACATGCCCCCCCTAACGGTGGCACCCTATAAGATTATCCATGATAAAGAGTATTTTAATCTAAACTCCTCTTGCTAGCATATTAGCTTGTTTGATAAATGTGCCTGTGCCTTTGGAGCCAATGTACATGACTGCTCCTTAGCAATAAACAGCATTGAGAGCCTGAATGCACAAAAAGTCCCAATGGGCACAGAACCCTTTGTGGGGGAGAAAGCCTATTGGAAAACATAAGAAATATTACTTTATGAAACTGTTATTCGGTCTATATTTACTTGCTATGTTTTTGCTCTTAACATGCTTAGCCTGTATAATAAAAGTATAATAGTTAGAGACTTATATAAATACTAAGACAATTGTTAATCTAGCTGGTGATTTTTGCTAAAGAACTGACCTTTGTGCTACATTGTTTCAGCTTGCTGTACCATGACTTTATGGGACCACATTCTTTTCTGTTAGGCTCAAGGCAAAACTAGATTACACAAAACAGGTTTTACTTTGAAACCTTGAGTTAATGAATCTTTTCCTTGTCATAATCTACCATGCCTGTATTCTTTAAAAAATGTAGCTCTGGTACGTTCTGTGCCTGATACAAGAATACCTTTAGAAAAAGTGTTCTGGCTGATTAACCCTTATCAATAACGAGTCATGAGATGTTAGCAGGCCTCCAGGCCAGAAGATGATGTAAACAACATGAGACTTTTGTAACTAAGGTATACAAACGGTATTCTGGTTTCGAAGAAGGTCAAAAACTGCTGACCTGTTGAGCTGATTTGGCATGACTCTACATTTTACATTTTCCTCTATGTACAACTCAAGATATAAAAGCTCCCTTTGAAAAATAAAGCTAGGAGACGCTGATGCTACTTCACACCTGCCTAGTCTCGCTGTGTCTTCTCTTCTCTTTGCCGATGTCATCCATCCTGAGGGAACCCCTGGACCAGCTGGAGCAGGACTCTGGCAACAAGTCTCGCCCTTCTTTCAACCAGGAGATCAACTGTACATCAAGGTCTTTAGAAGAACTCATGTGGTGTTATCCCCATGGGAAGGACCTTATGAGGTATTAAGAACCACCTACACTGCTCCCCAAAGGAAAACTCTCCTGGATTCATGCAAACCATGCCAAAACAGGCCTAGAACATCCCTCTCAAGACACCTGGGGGAGACAGATACTCCAGGTCACTTTAAGGATCTCCAGGGCCAATTCCCAGGTCCCAGAAGTAGTCAGCATCATGAAGTGGACAGCTTTTCCCAAGATCACACATCAAGAAACCTCACTTTCATTTATTTCCTCATTCCTGCCTTTAAGACTCCCTGTATACACACACGAAAAAGAAAAAACAACAGAAAACCACCTTTTCTTATTAATGAATCCTTTCTCCACATGTACTAAGCATTTATTAGAAGCTTAGCTGGAGAACGCTTTTCTCTTTCTATCCTATTTGTCCGCTAAGTCCCCACTGTGGGCTCATTTTCAACTTGTGTCTTGCTCTTACTAACCCTCTCATAAGGGGGTAAACCTTATGCCAATTTACCAAACCCTAGCCACGTGAACTAATCAGTCTATTGATTATGTCAACCCCCAGAGAGTGCAAAATAACCTCCACTGGTCTTTGTTCCTGCTAATGTGAACACAAAGTGGGCCAAGTACAGAGGTGGATGAGTGGCTGGGTATGATACTCACAAGAAAACCACCACTCTGCCTCTCTTTGGTGAGTCATTTGGGCCCCAGAAAAACTCTGTAGAAGCCCAAAGACTGTCCCTTACCCAGATAAAGATAATAGGTGAAAAACTTTCCGTTTGCTTTGAAAACAAACATGACACTGTCTCTTTCCTAGGTAACCTACCAGGACAAAATTGCAAAACAAATACTGTGGTTTGATTCCATGCGTGTAATCTTTGAATCTCTTAAGGAAATTGTAAATGACTCTCAGTTCAGTTCAGTTCAGTCGCTCAGTCGTGTCTGACTCTTTGCGACCCCATGAATTGCTGCACGCCAGGCCTCTCTGTCCATCACCAACTCCTGGAGTCTCCCAAACCCATGTCCATTGAGTCAGTGATGCCATCCAACCATCTCATCCTCTGTCGTCCCCTTCTCCTCCTGCCCCCAATCCTTCCCAGCATCAGGGTCTTTTCCAATGAGTCAACTCTTCGCATGAGGTGGCCAAAGTATTGGAGTTTCAGCTTCAACATCAGTCCTTCCAATGAACACCCAGGACTGATCTCCTTTAGGATGGATTGACTGGATCTCCTTGCAGTCCAAGGGACTCTCAAGAGTCTTCTCCAACACCAAAGTTCAAAAGCATCAATTCTGCGGCGCTCAGCTTTCTTCACTGTCCAACTCTCACATCCATACATGACCATTGGAAAAACCATAGCCTTGACTAGACGGACCTTTGCTGGCAAAGTAATGTCTCTGCTTTTAAATATGCTATCTAGGTTGGCCATAAATTTCCTTCCAAGGAGTAAGTCTCCTTTAACTTCATGGCTGCAATCACCATCAGCAGTGATTTTGGAGCCCCCCAAAATAAAGTTTGACACTGTTTGCACAGTTTCCCCATCTATTTCCCATAAAGTGATGGGACCAGATGCCATGATCTTAGTTTTCTGAACGTTGAGCTTTAAGCCAACTTTTTCACTTTCATCAAGAGGCTTTTTAGTTCTTCTTCACTTTCTGCCATAGGGTGGTGTCATCCGCATATCTGAGGTTATTGATATTTCTCCCGGCAATCTTGATTCCAGCTTGTGTTTCTTCCAGCCCAGCGTTTCTCATGATGTACTCTGCATATAAGTTAAATAAGCAGAGTGACAATATACAGCCTTGACGTACTCCTTTTCCTATTTGGAACCAGTCCGTTGTTCCATGTCCAGTTCTAACTGTTGCTTCCTGACCTGCATACAGGTTTCTTAAGAGACAGGTCAGATGGTCTGGTATTCCCATCTCTTTCAGAATTTTCCACAGTTTCTTGTGATCCACAGAGTCAAAGGCTTTGGCATAGTCAATAAAGCAGAAATAGATGTTTTTCTGGAACTCTCTTGCTTTTTCGGTGATCCAGTGGATGTTGGCAATTTGATCTCTGGTTCTTCTGCCTTTTCTGAAACCAGCTTGAACATCTGGAAGTTCACAGTTCACGTATTGCTGACAGGGATCAAGACCATCCCCATGGAAAAGAAACGCAAAAAAGCGAAATGGGTCTGAGGAGGCCTTACAAATAGCTGGGAAAAGAAGAGAAGTGAAAAGCGAAGGAGAAAGGAAAGATATTCCCATCTGAATGCAGAGTTCCAAAGAATAGCAAGGAGATATAAGAAAGCATTCCTCAGTGACCAATGCAAAGAAATAGAGGAAAACAACAGAATGGGAAAGACTAGAGAACTCTTCAAGAAAATTAGAGATACCAAGGGAACATTTCATGCAAAGATGGGCTCGATAAAGGACAGAAATGGTATGGACCTAACAGAAGCAGAAGATATTAAGAAGAGGTGGCAAGAATACACAGAACTGTACAAAAAAGATCTTCATGACCCAGATAATCATGATGGTGTGATCACTCACCTAGAGCCAGACATCCTGGAATGTGAAGTCAAGTGGGCCTTAGAAAGCATCACTACGAACAAAGCTAGTGGAGGTGATGGAATCCCAGTTGAGCTATGTCAAATCCTGAAAGATGATGCTGTGAAAGTGTTGCACTCGATATGCCAGCAAATCTGGAAAACTCAGCAGTGGCCACAGGACTGGAAAAGGTCAGTTTTCATTCCAATCCCAAAGAAAGGCAATGCCAAAGAATGCTCAAACTACCGCACAATTGCACTCATCTCACACGCTAGTAAAGTAATGCTCAAATTTGGGCACAAATGTCTGTCAAATCACCACATGTCCTGGATGTCTCAAAAGTCACCTGCTGAACTTCACTGGTAGCCCAGGGCTAAGGCTGCACTCAGTGCAGGCGGCCTGGGATGGGGAACTAGATCCCACCCACCTCCCACAAAAGACCTGCATTCTGCAAGGAAGGTGTAAGACCTTGTGTGTCACAACTAAGACCCAGCACTGCCAAAAAAAAAAAAAAAGCCCCTTGTACACTTTGGGCTACTGCAGCTGTCCCCATGATAAAGTTGCCCCAAACCATAAACTATATTTGGGTGGATCAAAAATCTAAACTTACTTGGTTAGGTGACAAATAAGCTTTATAGCTGCCAAAACGAAACTATGGACCTCTTATATCAGTTATTTTGTTCTCTGTTTCTGTCTCAAAGATTGACAGGAGCACATGGAGAATTGGGGTGTTTGGACTCTATAGCACCACTTAAAATGGTCACCCACTTCCAACAACACAAGAGAGGACTCTACACATGGACATCACCAGATGGTCAGTACCAAAATCAGATTGATTATATTCTTTGCAGTTGAAGATGGACAACCTGTATATAATCAGTGAAACAAGACTGGGAGCTGATTGTGGCTCAGATCATAAGCGTCTTAATGCAAAATTCAGGCTTAACCTGAAGAAAGTAGGGAAAACAGCTAGACCATTCTGGTATGACCTAAATCAAATCCCTTATGATTATACGGTGGAGGTGATGAATAGATTCAAGGAATTAGATCTCATAGACGCATTCAAAAAACTAAGATCACGGCATCTGGCCCCATCATTTCAGGGCAAATAGACGGGGAAACAATGGAAACAGTGACAAACTTTATTTTCTTGAACTCCAAAATCACTGTGGATGGTGATTGCAGCCATGAAATGAAAAGACGTTTGCTTCTTTGAAGAAAAGCTATAATAAAATGTCTGTATTAAAAACCAGACATCACTTTGCTGACAAAGGTTCGTATAGTCAAAGCTTTGGTTTTTCCCGTCATCATGTATAGATGTGAGAGTTGGACCATAAGAAAGGTTGAGCACTGAAGAATTGATGCTTGTGAACTGTGGTGTTGGAGAAAACTCTTGAGAGTCCTCGGACTGCAAGGAGATCAACCAGTCAATCCTAAAGGAAATCAGTCCTGAATATTCATTAGAATGCTGATGCTGAAGCTCCAATACTTTGGTCACCTGGTGTAAAGAGCCGACTCACCAGAAAAGACCCTGATGCAGGGAAAAATTGAGGGCAGCAGGAGAATGGGGCGACAGAGGATGAGATGGTTGGATGGCATCATTAACTCAGTGAATACGAGTTTAAGTGAACTCAGAGTTTCCTGGTGGCTCAGCTAGCAAAGAATCTGCCTGCAATGCAGGAGACCTGGGTTTGATTCCTGGATTGGGAAGATCCCCTGGAGAAAGCAATAGCTACCCACTCCAGTATTCTGGCCTGGAGAATTCCATGGACTGTATAGTCCATGGGGTCACAAAGAGTTGGACATGGCTGAGCAACTCACTTGAGCAAACGCTCAGAGATAGTGAAGGACAGGGAAGCCTAGTGCACTGCAGTCCATGGGGTTGCAAGAAGTCAGACACGACTTATTGACTGAACAACAATAACAACCACAACATGCTAACCTTGTTTGTAAACCACTCTTGTCTTTTTTATGTGACAACCAAATATATAAAAGTTCTCACCTAAATGGCCAGGATGATGTGGATTTGGATGGCAGGGTCCTTCTGTGACTAAATACTGCACCGTAAATGCCAGCCAAATTATAAACATAAGTTACTTTGTTCATAAAGTTGTGTCACATAAACATACTGAGAAATCACAGAGTATCTGCCGTGTATCACAATTTCAAGGTCTTTTCAGCACTGAGGGTCTTATTCCCAAGTTTTAAAGACTGTAAGTTGGAAAAAGCAATCTTAAAAATCTTTTCACAGTAATGGAAAAAGACTTCAATACTGTTATGCAAACTTTGAAAATACTACACTCAGAAGTTACTAGCTTAGCCCCTGTGGTGCTCTAAAATCATCATGCCCTAAATGCACTGATATTCAGCAAGGAGGACCTTGTGCAATCATTGGTGAAAAATAGCGCTTTCTGTGAATCCAACAGGGCAAATAATATCTAATTTACATCTGCTAAAAGAAGTTTAACAGTTTTTCTGGACAAAATGCTGAGAGTGTTAATAGCTTCAGTAGGGAAGTCAGAGGTCTCCAGGCTGCAGGAGGAAATGAACTACAAGTGGCAGATGGTGTTTTCTTTTCTTTTCTAATCCTGTGTTGTCATGGCGACACCTGGTTCCACCTGAACTTTATCTCAAACCTTGAGTTAACCACTGTGTTTTTCTTATGGAAATGTTTTCTTAAGCTCTATTAATGAACTATGTATTTGCTTGGGAATCGGCTTTTCTTTAAGATTCATGTCAGTTGTTTTGTGGCCAGGCTGACTCAGCTTGTGCCAGTGCTATCTCAAAATGCATGTTGTGGGTGAGGGGCCTGGTGCAACTCTCTGTTTTGAGGCGTTTCCTGTCTCTAATTTAAAAGCTTTCTAATAGCTATGTAACTCCTTGCTAAAAACTAGCAAGGGGGCACTCTTTCTGTCCCCTTCTGATGTCTATGTCAGAAGCTTTCTCTATCTCTTATATACTTTAAAAAGACTTTATTACACAATAAACTCTGAGCAATCCAGTCTTGTCTCTGGCACTGGATCGAATTCCTCTCCTCCGGAGGCCATGAATCCTGACATTGCACATGGCTCATAGCAAAAACCTTTCAGTCCCAGGGTTGGGGAACTTATGCAACAGGATGTGGCGAAATGTTGCCCAGTTGGTTCTTTTCTGCTTGTTCATGTTCATTTTCTGTTTTGCAATAAGGAGTTCATGATCTGAGCCACAGTCACAAAAACACGACTAGGAACTGACTGTGGCTCATATCATGAACTCCTTACTGCAAAATTCAGACTTAAATTGAAGAAAGTAGGGAAAACCACTAGACCATTCAGGTATGACCTAAATCAAATCCCTTACTATTATACAGTGGAAGCGACTAAATAGATTCAAGGAATTAGATCTGATAGATAGAGTGCCTGAAGAACTATGGATAGAGGTTCATGACATTGTACAGGAGGCGTGGACCAAAACCATCCCCAAGAAAAAGAAATGCAAAACGGCAAAATGGTTGTCTGAGGAGGCCTTACAAGTAGCTGAGAAAAGAGAAGGAAATGGCAAAGGAGAAAAGGAAAGATATACCCATCTGAATGCAGAGTTCCAAAGAATAGCAAGGACAGATAAGAAAGTCTTCTTAAGTGAACAATGCAAAGAAATAGAGGAAAACGATAGAATGGGAAAGACTAAACTCTTCAAGAAAATCAGAGATACTTAGGGAACATTTCTTTTTTTAAAAAATTAGTTTATTTATCTATTTCTTTAACTTTACAATATTATATTGGTTTTGCTATACATTGACATGAATCTGCCATGGGTGTACATGTGTTCCCCTTCCAGAACCTCCCTCCCACCTCCCTCCCCATCCCATCCCTCCGGGTCATCCCGGTGCACCAGCCCTGAGCACCCTGTATCATGCATCAAACCTGGACTGGCAATTTGTTTCACATATGATAATTTACATGCTTCAATGCCATTCCCCCATATCATCCCGCCCTCGCCCTCTCCCATAGAGTCCATAATACTGTTCTATATATCTGTGTCTCTTTTGATGTCTCGCATACAGGGTTATCTTTACCGATTTACTAAATTCCATATATATGCATTAGTATACCGTATTGGTGTTTTTCTTTCTGGCTTACTTCACTCTGTATAATGGGCTCCAGTTTCATCTACCTCATTAGAACTGATTCAAATGTATTCTTTTTAATGGCTGAGTAATATACCATTGTGTATATGTACCACAGCTTCCTCATCCATTCGTCTGCTGATGGACATCTAGGTTGCTTCCATGTCCTGGCTATTATAAACAGTGCTGCGATGAACATTGGGGTACACTTGTCTCTTTCAATTCTGGTTTTCTCGGTGTGTATGCCCAGCAGTGGGATTGCTGGGTCATGTGGCAGTTCTATTTCCAGTTTTTTAAGGAATCTCCACACTGTTCTCCATAGTGGCTGTACTAGTTTGCGTTCCCACCAACAGTGTAAGAGGGTTCCCTTTTCTCCACACCCTCTCCAGCATTTATTGCTTGTAGACTTTTGGATAGCAGCCATTCTGACTGGTGTGAAATGGTACCTCATTGTGATTTCGATTTGCATTTCTCTAATAATGAGTGACGTTGAGCATCTTTTCATGTGTTTGTTAGCCATCTGTATGTCTTCTTTGGAGAAATGTCTGTTTAGTTCTTTGGCCCATTTTTTGATTGGGTCGTTTATTTTTCTGAAATTGAGCTGCAGGAGTTGCTTGTATATTTTTGAGATTAATTGTTTGTCTGTTGCTTCGTTTGCTATTATTTTCTCCCATTCTGAAGGCTGTCTTTTCACCTTGCTTATAAGTTCCTTTGTTGTGCAAAAGCTTTTAATTTTAATTAGGTCCCATTTGTTTATTTTTGCTTTTATTTCCAATATTCTGGGAGGTGGGTCATAGAGGATCCTGCTGTGATTTATGTCAGAGAGTGTTTTGCCTATGTTTTCCCATAGGAGTTTTATAGTTTCTGGTCTTACGTTTAGATCTTTAATCCATTTTGAGTTTATTTTTGTGTATGGTGTTAGAAAGTGTTCTAGTTTCATTCTTTTACAAGTGGTTGACCAGTTTTCCCAGCACCACTTGTTAAACAGATTGTCTTTTCTCCATTGTATATTCTTGCCTCCTTTGTCGAAGATAAGGTGTCCATAGGTGCGTGGGTTTATCTCTGGGCTTTCTATTTTGTTCCATTGATGTATATTTCTATCTTTGTGCCAGTATACCATACTGTCTTGATGACTGTGGCTTTGTAGTAGAGCCTGAAGTCAGGCAGGTTGATTCCTCCAGTTCCACTCTTCTTTCTCAAGATTGCTTTGGCTATTCGAGGTTTCTTGTATTTCCATACAAATTGTGAAACTATTTGTTCTAGTTCTCTGAAAAATACCATTGGTAGCTTGATAGAGATTGCATTGAATCTATAGATTGCTTTGGGTAGTATACTCATTTTCACTATATTAATTCTTCCAATCCATGAACATGGTATATTTCTCCATCTGTTTGTGTCCTCTTTGATTTCTTTCATCAGTGTTTTATAGTTTTCAATATATAGGTCTTTTGTTTCTTTAGGTAGATATATTCCTAAGTATTTTATTCTTTTTGTTGCAATGGTGAATGGTATTGTTTCCTTAATTTCTCTTTCTGTTTTCTCATTATTGGAGTATAGGAATGCAAGGGATTTCTGTGTGTTAATTTTGTATCCTGCAACTTTACTATATTCATTGATTAGCTCTAGTAATTTTCTGGTAGAATCTTTAGGGTTTTCTATGTAGAGGATCATGTCATCTGCAAACAGTGAGAGTTTTACTTCTTCTTTTCCTATCTGTATTCCTTTTATTTCTTTTTCTGCTCTGATTGCTGTGGCCAAAACTTCCAAAACTATGTTGAATAATAGTGGTGAAAGTGGGCATCCTTGCCTTGTTCCTGACTTTAGGGGAAATGCTTTCAATTTTTCACCATTGAGGATAATGTTTGCTGTGGGTTTGTCATATATAGCTTTTATTATGTTGAGGTATGTTCCTTCTATTCCTGTTTTCTGGAGGGTTTTTATCATAAATGGATGTTGAATTTTCTCAAAGGCTTTTTCCGCATCTATTGAGATAATCATATGGTTTTTATCTTTCAATTTGTTAATGTGGTGTATTACATTGATTGATTTGTGGATGTTAAAGAAACCTTGCATTCTTGGGATAAAGCCCACTTGGTCATGATGTATGATCTTTTTAATATGATGTTGGATTTGTTTGCTAGAATTTTATTAAGGATTTTTGCATCTATGTTCATCAGTGATATTGGCCTGTAGTTTTCCTTTTTTGTGACATATTTGTCTGGTTTTGGAATTAGGGTGATGGTGGCCTCATAGAATGAGTTTGGAAGTTTACCATCTTCTGCAATTTTCTGGAAGAGTTTGAGTAGGATAGGTGTTAGCTCTTCTCTAAATTTTTGGTAGAATTCCGCTTTGAAGCCGTCTGGTCCTGGGCTTTTGTTTGTTGGAAGATTTCTGATTACAGTTTCGATTTCTGTGCTTGTGATGGGTGTGTTAAGATCTTCTATTTCTTCGTGGTTCAGTTTTGGAAAGTTATACTTTTCTAAGAATTTGTCCATTTCTTCCAAGTTGTCCATTTTATTGGCATATAGCTGTTGGTAGTAGTCTCTTATGATCCTTTGTATTTCTGTGTAGTATGTTGTGATCTCTCCATTTTCATTTCTAATTTTGTTGATCTGATTCTTCTCCCTTTGTTTCTTAATGAGTCTGGCTAATGGCTTGTCAATTTTGTTTATCTTCTCAAAAAACCAGCTTTTAGTTTTGTTGATTTTTGCTATGGTCTCTTTTGTTTCTTTTACATTTATTTCTGCCCTAATTTTTAAGATTTCTTTCCTTCTACTAGGCCTGGGGTTCTTCATTTCTTCCTTCTCTAGTTGCTTTAGATGTAGAGTTAGTTTATTTATTTGATTTTTTTCTTGTTTCTAGAGGTACGCCTGTATTGCTATGAACCTTCCCCTTAGCATTGCTTTAACAGTGTCCCATAGGTTTTGGGTTGTTGTGTTTTCATTTTCATTCGTTTCTATGCATATTTTGATTTCTTTTTTGATTTCTTCTGTGATTTGTTGGTTATTCAGAAGCGTGTTGTTTAGCCTCCATATGTTGGAATTTTTAATAGTTTTTTTTTCCTGTAATTGATGGCTGGGATGATTTCAGTTTTTTTGAATTTACCAAGGCTAGATTTATGGCCCAGGATGTGATCTATCCTGGAGAAAGTTTCGTGTGCACTTGAGAAAAAGGTGAAATTGATTGTTTTGGGGTGGAAAGTCCTGTAAATATCAATTAAATCTAATTTGTCTAATGTATCATTTAAAGTTTGTGTTTCCTTGTTAATTTTCTGTTTAGGTGATCTATCCATATGTGTGAGTGGAGTATTAAAGTCTCCCACTATTATTGTGTTATTGTTAATTTCCCCTTTCATACTTGTTAATATTTGCCTTATATATTGTGGTGCTCCTATGTTGGGTGCATATATATTTATAATTGTTATATCTTCTTCTTGGATTGATCCTTTGATCTTTATGTAATGTCCTTCTTTGTCCCTTTTCACAGCCTTTATTTTAAAGTCTATTTTATCTGAAATGAGTATTGTGACTCCTGCTTTCTTTTGGTCTCCGTTTACATGAAATATGTTTTTCCATCCCTTCACTTTCAGTCTGTATGTGTCCCTAGTTTTGATGTGGGTCTGTTGTAGACAGCATATATAGGGGTCTTGTTTTTGTGTCCATTCAGTCAGCCTTTGTCTTTTGGTTGGGGCATTCAACCCATTTACATTTAAGGTAATTATTGATAAGTATGATCCCGTTGCCATTTACTTTGTTGTTTTGAGTTCGTGTTTAAACATCCTTTCTGTGTTTCCTGTTTAGAGAAGATCCTTTAGCATTTGTTGGAGAGCTGGTTTGGTGGTGCTGAATTCCCTCAGCTCTTGCTTGTCTGTAAAGCTTTTGAATTCTCCTTCATATCTGAATGAGATCCTTGCTGGGTACAGTAATCTGGGTTGTAGATTATTCTCTTTTATTACTTTAAGTATGTCCTGCCATTCCCTTCTGGCCTGAAGGGTTTCTATTGAAAGATCAGCTGTTATCCTTATGGGGATCTCCTTGTGTGTTATTTGTTGTTTTTCCCTTGCTGCTTTTAATATTTGTTCTTTGTGTTTGATCTTTGTTAATTTGATTAATATGTGTCTTGGGGTGTTTTTCCTTGGGTTTATCCTGTTTGAGACTCTCTGGGTTTCTTGGACTTCTGTGACTATTTCCTTCCTCATTTTAGGGAAATTTTCAACTATTATCTCCTCGAGTATTTTTTCATGGTCTTTCCTTTTATCTTCTTCTTCTGGGACTCCTATGATTCGAATGTTGGGGCGTTTCATGTTGTCCCAGAGGTCCCTGAGGTTTTCCTCGTTTCTTTTTATTCTTTTTTCTTTTTTCCTCTCTGTTTCATTTATTTCCACCATTCTATCTTTTACCTCACTTATCCTACCTTCTGCCTCCGTTATTCTACTCTTGGTTCCCTCCAGAGTGTCTTTTATCTCCTTTATTTCATTATTCATTATATATTGACTCCTTTTTATTTCTTCTAGGTCCTTGATAAACATTTCTTGCATCTTCTCAATCCTTATATCCAGGCTATTTATCTGTAACTCCATTTTGCTTTCAAGATTTTGGATCATTTTTATTATCATTATTCTAAATTCTTTTTCAGATAGATTTCCTATCTCCTCCTTTTTTGTTTGGTTTGGTGGGCATTTCTCATTTTCCTTTGCTTGCTGAGTATTTCTCTGCCTTTTCATCTTGTTTAGATTGCTTTGTTAGGTGTGGCCTTTCTGTATTCTGGTAGTTTGAAGTTCCTGTTTATTGTTGAGGTTCCTCACTGTGGGTGGGGTTGGACGGGTGGCTTGTCAAGGTTTCCTGGTTGGGGGAGCTTGTATCGGTGTTCTGGTGGGTGGAGCTGGGTTTCTTCTCTCTAGAGTGTAATGGAGTGCCCAGTATTGAGTTTTGAGATGTCTATGGATTTGGTGGCACTCCACTCCAGTACTCTTGCCTGGAAAATCCCATGGATGGAGGAGCCTTGTAGGCTGCAGTCCATGGGGTCGCTAAGAGTCAGACACGACTGAGCAACTTCACTTTCACTTTTCACTTTCATGCATTGGAGAGGGAAATGGCAACCCACTCTGGTGTTCTTGTCTGGAGAATCCCAGGGACTGGGGAGCCTGGTAGGCTGCTGTCTATGCGGTTGCACAGAGTCGGACACGACTGAAGCGACTTAGCAGCAGTAGCAGCAGCATGGATTTGGTGTGCCTCTGGGCAGCCTGTATATTGATGCTCAGGGCTATGTTCCTGCGTTGCTGGAGAATTTTTGTGGTATGTCTTGCTCTGGAACTTATTGGCTCTTGGGTGGAGCTTGGTTTCAGTGTATATGTGGAGGCTATTGGATGATCTCTTATTAATTAATGTTTCCTCTGGCTTTCAGTCTTATTCTTGCAGTAGCCTCAAGACTTCTCCATCCATACAGCACCGATAATAAAACTTTTAGGTTAATGGTGAAAAGATTCTCCACAGTGAGGGATAGATACCCAGAGAGGTTCACTGAGTTACATGGAGAGGTGAAGTGGGGGAGAGAGGGTTGAGGTGACCAGGAGAAGAAGAGGGGGACTCAAACGTGGAGAGAGCAGTCTAGCCAGTAAGCACTTCCCTCTGTGCTCTCCACATTCTGGTACCCTCAGAGCGGTTCACGGAGATACATAGAGATGGGGGAGGAAGGTAATAGAGGTGAGCATGAGTAGAAAGGGAGGAATCAAGAGGGGAGAGAGAGATCTGGGCAGTATATTGTTCCCGAAGTGTTCTCCAGTGCCCAGAACACCCTCAGAGATTCACAGAATTGGGTTGAGAAGAGAAGGAGGAGGGTGGGAGATAGAGGTTCCCTGGGGGAGAAGAAAGAGGGTCAATAGGTGGAGAGAGTAATCAAGACAGTAATCACACTCCTGAGTAAAAATGGGTACTAAAGATTGGGTTCTTAGATGTACAAAATTGATATCAAATATGTAAAACAAAGATTAAAAATCTAGAGTAGAGGTTAGACTCTTATAAAAAATACAATATAAAAAAAGAAAACAGTATAAAAAGAAAAAACCCCCAGTAAAACAGTAAAAAAAAAAGTAAAACAGGAAAAAACCGTAAAAAAAGAAAACAAAAAGTATAAGATACATGTATGCAGTTTGATTTAAAAAAAGAGTTTTTTTTTTTGGCAAGGTAATAGCAGGTTATGAAAATGAAAATTAAAGGTGTAATAGAGGACTTAAAGAAAAAAGAAAGAAAAAAAATTTTTTTTTAATTAAAAAAAAAAATGATAATAGTAAAAATATATCCCGGACTTTCTCTGGAGCTGTTGTGAGCAGTGTGGGGTCTGTTCAGTTTCAGATAGATCCTTGTTCCTGCTTATACTTTTTAGGATCTATAGGCCCCTTTCAATGCAGTCGGTGTTAACTACAGGGATTTTAATCTGTTGTCCTGTCACTTCCAACGCTCTTCCCTCTGTTTATTTGGCTTCTGTTTGGAGGTCTCTTCAGTATCTAATTTCTGCCCTGCCACAAAGGGGCGGAGGTGGTCTCTTTGGGTTCGCTTGTTCAGTCGGGCTGTGGGGAGGGAGGAACACTGCAAACCAATATCACTGGCGTGTGTGTGGAGAGCTCAGTGTCTCGGCCGCACTGGGTTTGCCCCCACTCACGGCGTGTGTGCTTTCCCAGTCTGCCCTGCTCAGGCTTCAGGTTACTCGGCCGGGGAGCGGGCCCTGAGATGCGTGCACTTCCCAGGTCTAAGCTGCTCAGGTTCAGGTTCCCGGGTACTCCACAAAGGCGCAGACTCGGTTGGGCCTGCGGTTTGTGCCGTTCCCGGTCAGAGCAGCTCAGGCAACCAGGAGTTTGGCGAGCGCACTCTCCCCTGTTGGGGCAGTGCGGCTTATCACCTCCCTGGTCCCCGTCTCGGTTTACAGGCGCGCCCGGCTCCGGTGTGCTTTGTGTCAGTTCTGGGGGGCTGGTCTCTGGCTGTGACCCTCCCGGTGGCTGTCGACCCTCCGGGATCTCAGGCAGTCTTTGCTTAGAAACTGGAAGCCTGTTTGCAGTTTGGTAGTGGGTGCCCTCTCTGGGGCCGAATTTGCCCCTTTCTGGCTCTGGCTGGCTCGGCCTGCCCGCTGTGTCCGGCGGGGGATGGGGCGGTCCGCAGCCAGCTAGCTCTCCTCTGGTATCGCTCAGTCCTTTGTTCTGTGAGCGGGCCGGCAGTGCCTTAGATTTGGGCTTTTCGCGGGATAGTGCTCTTTCTCTGGCTGTCCCACAGTTTAGGTTGCTATCTCACCTTAGCTCCCTCAGATTGCCCTCAGGGCATTCGGCCCGGTACTTACCCTAAGCAGTGCCACCCGCTCCTCTCTGTTCAGCCCCCACTTGCTGGTAGCGGATGTGAGCGTCTGGGGTTCTTAGCTGGGAGTTGCCTTTAGGCACGTAATCTGTGGGTTTTATTTATTTTTTCTCCCAGTTATGTTGCCCTCCAAGATTCGAAATCTTCCTCCAAACCCGCCGGTGAGAGGGTTTCCTGGTGCTTGGAAATTTCTCCTCTTTTACGACTCCCTCCCCGGGACGGGTCTCCGTCCCTAACTCTTTTGTCTCTCTTTTTATCTTTTATATTTTCTCCTACCTCCTTTAGAAGATAATGCGCTGTCTTTCTGGATGCCTGACGTCCTCTACCAGCGTTCAGAAGTAGTTTTGTGAAGTTTGCTCAGCGTTCAGATGTTCTTTCGATAAATTTGTGGGGGAGAGAGTGGTCTCCCCATCCTATTCCTCTGCCATCTTAGCCCCGCCTCTCTATTTATTCCCATTCTGAAGGCTGTCTTTTCACCTTGCTTATAAGTTCCTTTGTTGTGCAAAAGCTTTTAATTTTAATTAGGTCCCATTTGTTTATTTTTGCTTTTATTTCCAATATTCTGGGAGGTGGGTCATAGAGGATCCTGCTGTGATTTATGTCAGAGAGTGTTTTGCCTATGTTTTCCTCTAGGAGTTTTATAGTTTCTGGTCTTACGTTTAGATCTTTAATCCATTTTGAGTTTATTTTTGTGTATGGTGTTAGAAAGAGTTCTAGTTTCATTCTTTTACAAGTGGTTGACCAGTTTTCCCAGCACCACTTGTTAA
Source organism: Giraffa tippelskirchi (assembly GCF_054371585.1). NCBI lineage: Eukaryota > Metazoa > Chordata > Mammalia > Artiodactyla > Giraffidae > Giraffa > Giraffa tippelskirchi. Next base: position 107,640,818 of record NC_137278.1, on the reverse strand, counting down.
ACAGATTGTCTTTTCTCCATTGTATATTCTTGCCTCTTTTGTCGAAGATAAGGTGTCCATAGGTGTGTGGATTTATCTCTGGGCTTTCTATTTTGTTCCATTGATCTATATTTCTATCTTTGTGCCAGTACCATACTGTCTTGATGACTGTGGCTTTGTAGTAGAGCCTGAAGTCAGGCAGGTTGATTCCTCCAGTTCCATTCTTCTTTCTGAAGATTGCTTTGGATATTCGAGGTTTTTTGTATTTCCATACAAATTGTGAAACTATTTGTTCTAGTTCTCTGAAAAATACCATTGGTAGCTTGATAGGGATTGCATTGAATCTATAGATTGCTTTGGGTAGTATACTCATTTTCACTATATTAATTCTTCCAATCCATGAACACGGTATATTTCTCCATCTACTTGTGTCCTCTTTGATTTCTTTCACCAGTGTTTTATAGTTTTCTATATATAGGTCTTTTGTTTCTTTAGGTAGATATATTCCTAAGTATTTTATTCTTTTCATTGCGATGGTGAATGGAATTGTTTCCAAGGGAAGATTTCATGCAAAGATGGGCACAATAAAGGACAGAAATAGTATGGACCTAACAGGAGCAGAAGATATTAAGAAGAGGTGGCAAGAATACACAGATAATCTATATAGAAAAGATGTAAATGACCCAGATAACCACGATTGTGTGATCACTCACCTAGAGCCAGACATCCTAGAGTATAAAGTCAAGTGGGACTTAGGAGGCGTTACTATGAACAATACTAATGGAGGTGATGGAATTCCAGCTATTTCAATTCCTAAAAGATGATGCTGTGAAAGTGTTGCACTCAATATGCCAGCAAATTTGGAAAACTTATCAGTGGCCATGGTACTGGAAAATGTCAGTTTTCATTCCAATCCCAAAGAAGGGCAATGGCAAAGAATGTTGAAGCTACCGTACAATTGCACTCATTTCACATGCTAGGAGAGTCATGCTCAAAATCTTTCAAGCTAGGCTTCAACAATATGTGAACCGAGAACTTCCAGGTGTATAAGCTGGATTTAGAAAAGGCAGAGGAACTAGAGATCAAATTGTCAACATCCACTGGATGGTAGAAAAAGCAAGAGAATTTCAGAAAAACATCTACTTCTGCTTCTCTGACTATGCTAAAGCCTTTGACTGTGTGTGTGCATGCATGCTAAGTCACTACTGTCGTGTCCACCTCTTTGCAACCCTATGGATTCCAGCCTGCCAGTCTCCTCTGTCCATGGGAATTCTCCAGACAAGAATATTGGAGTGGGTTGCCATGCCTTCCTCCAGGGGATCTTCCCAACCCAGGAATGGAACCCACATCTCTTATGTCTCATCTCTTATATCTCCTGCATTGGCAAGTGGGTTCTTTACCACTAGCTCTACCTGGAAGCCCCTTTGACTATGCGGATCACAGCAAACTGTGGACAATTCTTAAAGAGATGGAATACCAGACCATCTTACCTGCCTCCTGAGAAACCTTTATGCAGGTCAAGAAGCAACAGAACCAGACATGGAATAAAGGACTGGTTCCAAACTGGGAAAGGAATATGTGAAGGCTATATACTGTCACATTGCTTATTTGACTTATATGTAGAGTACATCATGAGAAATGCTGGGCTGGAGGAAGCACAAGCTGGAATCAATATTGCCAGGAAAAATATATCAATAACCTCAGATATGCACCACCCTAGGGTGGATGACACCAACTTTATGGCAGAAAGTGAAGAACTAAAGAGCCTCTTGATGAAAGTGGAAAAGAAGAGTGAAAAAGTTGGTTTAAAACTCAACATTCATAAACTAAGATCATGGCATCCGGTCCCATTACTTCATGGCAAATAGATGGGGACACAATGGAAACAGTGACAGATTTTATTTTCCTGGGTTCCAAAATCACTGAAGATGGTGACTGGGGGCTACTCTGTAGTTGCAGGGCTTCTCTTGCTGCAGAGCACAGATTCAGTAGTTGTGGTGCCTAGGCATAGTTGCCCCATGCATGTGGAATCTTCCCAGACCAGGGATTGAACCCACGTCCCCTACAGTGGCAGGTGGATTCTTAACCACTGGATCACCAGGGAAGTCCTGTATATATTTTTTACTCTTTTCTGTGTTGTTTACATTTTTTAAAATAAGATATACTATCTTTTGATTAGAAAATAGATTGAAATTATTATTTTGGAGAACCATGGGATCTGTATAATTGTTAAAAAAAAGAAAACGAAAACGACAGGTCCAAAATGAAGTCACTTATGCTAAGTTCACAAAGACTTAATACCTGACCTAATTGCAGTTACAACCTTCCCCAGAAATGCAGTCTTGATTGCTCAGTCTGAAATTTTCTGGCCAATGCCAATGAGGAAATCTGCCACATATCTCTCTTTCCATCACCCAAAAGGAGATGGACTTTCCGTTTTGTACAGCTCCTCAGTGCTTCTCTTTTGTTAGATGGGTTTCTGCCCAATATATTAATTCTCACATAAAGCCAATTAGAGCTTTATTTCCAAATCCAAACCTGCACAACCATTGCCTTCTTGCTTGTCTAGTTTTGTGTCCTATGAGCTTGACTTGTGCTTTCTGCTTGCGTGGAAGAAGCAGGCCATAGGTTCTTAAGCTATCTATGTGAGTGACTCTAGATCTTGAGAAAGTAGTAAATTTTGCACCTTCTCTGAGGATGCCTTTTGGGTCCATGGAGTCATTTAATACTGCCAGAAATATTTACTGTCTGTTCAGCCAAAATCTGGCAAGACATTTGAAAGGATTTAGTAACTTTATCAGAAATTTGGCTGAATTGGCAACTGATATTCAGAACCTGAAAGGAATTTTTTGAAGCCTCCTCCTCTAAGTTAAAATGAAAACTATGTGCTTTGAGGGAAAGAAAAACCCTCATAAAAGGTTTACGGGTGGGTCAACCTCCAGTGTCGTTTAAACTACAACCCAGTTACTTAAGGCAGGGTCCCAACCTCCAAAATCTAATACCTGATGTGGTGAAGTGGAGCTGATGTAATAATAGATAAATTGCAGAACAAACATAGTGCTCTTGAATCATCCTGAAACCCTTCCCCACTCTGGTTTGTGGGAAAATTGTCTTCCGGCCCTTGGTGCCAAAAAGGTTGCGGATTGCTGGATTAAGGAACTGAGAGCAACTGTCTTCATCTCTTAAGTTCTTTGTAAAACTGGAAATGAAGCTCTAGAGGCAGTTCCAAGCTCACTTCTTCCTTTTACCAATCCCCAAACCTCCACTCTAAATAAGTTTGTAAATATTAACCTTAGGAACCAAATTTCTTGGAGGAATTTGCTTTTGTCCTTGTGCTTTGAAATATAAATATTCTATAAACTTAGAGGTAATTCTTATTAGGAGCACAAAGGAGGAAAGGTAATTTGAAACTTGGGCAAATAAAATATTTCAAGCACTTCTCCACAGATATTAGTGAAAGGCTTTAGTTATCTGAGCAGGTAACCTCACCTTATTCCATTTACCAAAAAATAACAGATTCAACTTCTTTTATAACTAGTGAGCTTTACATGATTGTACCTGTCTAATGCCTAAAATTTCAGAACAAGACTATGAGGTCTTTGCATTTGTCTCTATGTTCATATGTTCATAGACAGTAGATGTGATATATATTTACCTCTGGAAAGTATTGCTAAGATTAATTTTAATGACCCAGATAACCATGATGGTGTGATCACTCACCTAGAGCCAGACATTCTGGAGTGCAAAGTCAAGTGGGCCTTAGGAAGCATCACTATGAACAAAGTTAAGGGAGGTGATGGAATTCCAGCTGAGCTATTTCAAATCCTAAGAGATGATGCTGTGAAAGTGCTGCACTCAATATGCCAGCAAATTTGGAAAACTCAGCAGTGGCCACAGGACTGGAAAACGTCAGTTTTCATTCCAATCTCAAAGAAAGGCAATATCAAAGAGTGTTCAAGCTACCGCACAATTGGACTCATCTCACATGCTAGTAAAGGAATGCTCAAAATTCTCCAAGCCAGGCTTCAACAGTACATGAACTGTGAACTTCCAGATGTTCAAGCTGAATTTAGAAAAGGCAGATGAGCCAGAGATCAAATTGCCAACATTTGTTGGATTATAGAAAAAGCAAGAGAATTCCAGAAAACATCCACTTCTGCTTCATTGCCTATGCTAAAGCCTTTGACTGTGTGGATCACAACTGTGGAAAATTCTTAAAGAGATGGAAATACCAAATCAGTTTACCTGCCTCCTAAGAAACCCGTATGCAGGTCAAGAAACAACAGTTAGAACTGGACACGGAACACGGACTGGTTCCAAATTGGAAAAAGAATATGTCAAGACTGTATACTGTCACCCTGTTTATTTAACTTATATGCAGAGTGTATCATGTGAAATACTGGGCTAGATGAAGCCCAAGCTGGAATCAAGATTTCTGGGAGAAATATCAATAACCTCAGATATGCAGATGACACCACCCTTATGGCAGAAAGTGAAGAAGAACTAAAGAGTCTCTTGATGAAGGTGAAAGAGGAGAGTGCAAAAGTTAGCTTAAAACTCAACGTTCAAAAAATGAAGATCATGGCATCTGGTTCCATCACTTCATGGCAAACAGATGGGGAAACAATGGAAACAGTGACAGACTTTATTTTGGGGGGCTCCAAAATTACTGCAGATGGTGACTGCAGCCATGAAATTAAAAGACGTTTGCTCCTTGGAAGAAAAGCTATTACAAACCTAGACAGCATATTAAAAAGCAGAGATATAACTTTGCCAACAAAGGTTCACCTAGTCAAAGCTACGGTTTTTCCAATAGTCATGTATGGATGTGAGAGTTGGACCATAAGGAAAGCTGAATGCTGAAGAATTGATGCTTTTAAATTGTGGTGTTGGAGAAGACTCTTGAGAGTCCCTTGGACTGCAAGGAGATCAAATCAGTCAATCCTAAAGGCAATCAACCCTGAATATTCATTGGAAGGACTGATGCTGAAGCTCCAATACTTTGGCCACCTGATGCAAAGTGTTGACTCATTTGAAGAGACCCTGATGCTGGGAAAGATTCAAGGTGGGAGGAGAAGGGGACGGCAGAGTATGCGATGATTGGATGGCATCACCAACTGGATGGACATGAGTTTGAGCAAGCCCTGGGAGTTGGTGATGGACAAGAAAGCCTGGCGTGCTGCAGTCCATGGGGTCACAAAGAGTCAGACAGGACTTAGTGGCTGAACTGAATATTATTAGATCTAATTTCAGTTATTATCTATTGGGCTGCATCCCACAGGCCTGCATCCCTGTACTTGCATGGCTTCAAGACCAAAGAAAGAGCCCAGAGTTGTACCCAGTCTAAGCTATACTGCTCACTCTTTCTTTTTTGTTATATACCATATGGCAGGCCAATAAATCGACAAGTTGTTAAGGCAAGGAATAGCGACTTTATTTGAAGAGCCAGAAAACCAAGATGGTGTGTTTGTGTCTCCAAGAACCATCTTGCCCGAGTTAGAATTCAGGTTTGTTTTATACTAAAAGGGGAGGGAGTAGAGTCAAGCATTTCCTGGTTCCTATCAGCCTCCAGAGGTGATATGTTCATTTCTTCCTGTCTGACAGATGGGCCTGGTCAGGAAGTTTTGTGAGGTAAACAAAAGTAATTTAGCTTAATGCTCATTGCGTGCATTTGTGCTAGTCATTTCAGTTGTGTCTGACTCTTTGTGATCCTATGGACTGTAGTCCTCTGGGTTCCTCTGTCCATGGGATTCTCCAGGCAAGAATACTGGACTGGGTTGCCATGTCCTGCTCCAGGGATCTTCCTGACCCTCGGATTGAATTCAAGTCTCTTATGTCTCCTGCACTGGCAGGTGGGTTCTTTACCATTAGCGCCACCTGGGAAGCCCCTGATGCTCATTACTTGGAGGCAAAGTTCTCAGAGATGGACCCTTATGTATAACTTAAGCTGATAGGCAAAAGCCCTTTGGTGATTAACTTGAAATACAAACATTCGTCTCTGTTACAATTTCCTACTATCAATGTCCATCCCATCATCTTGTGGGGGAAAAGGGCAATAAACTTTCTGGCTCCTTGCTGCTGAATGGAAGTAATGAATATTCCTTAGTTTCTTTAGTCAGTTCCTTTTTAGCTACAACTACTTGAAGCAGATGAAACCTCTTGGCACTTAGTTGTCTAATTTGTAGTTGAACTTGGAGCTTGAGTTCCAGTTCCCAATACATGCGGTAAATTCCTGTGCTATTTAGTTGGACATAAATAAAAAAATTGACTCTTACTCCAGCTACAGTGAAATTACCATCTACCTCATTTAGATAGGCAGACCTGTTGGAGGCAAACTCATGAAGAGGTTAGTATAGTGCCTGAAGTTTTAATATAATAGGCAATTGCTGGGTATCTTACAACAGGCGTCCCCAGCCCCCAGGCTGTAGCCTGGTCCACCGCCTTTTAGGAACCAGATGGCACAGCAGGAGGTGAGGGGTGGGCCAGTGTGTGTCTGCAGCTCCCCATCAATTGCATCATCACCCAAACCATACCCCTCCACCCCTATCCGTGGAAAAATCTTCCACAAAATGGTCCCTGGTACCAAAAAGTTTGGGGACCACTGTCTTAGAATGTCTATGGATTCTCTTGCTTGGGCAGACACCTGGAAATGGCCTACCATATAGTATTTCAAAGCGGCTTAATTTAAGCCTGCTTCCTGGACCCACTGATCTGTAGTCAGGAAACTAGGAAGGCCTTATCCCAAGTTACATTAGTCTGGACATGTTTTAGAGATGTTCCTTTTTAAATGTATAATTCAATTTCATAGCTCTTCCTGTTGATTGTGGTCTCTGAGATGAAAGTAATTTCAATGCCTTAACCCCATTCAGGGGATAATTTCTCTTAGGAGGACTTTAACCACTTCAGACTTTCTGTACAGTGGGATATGCTTCTCACTATCTGAAAAAAAGGCTTCCCTGGTAGCTCAGCTGGTAAAGAATCCACCAGCAATGCAGGAGACCCTGGTTGGATTCCTGGGTTGGGAAGATCCCCTGAGGAAGGCATAGACTACCCACTCTAGTATTCTTGGTCTTCCCTGGAGGAGGGTGGTTCAGATGGTAAAGAATCCACAGTATAGGAGGTCTGGGTTCAATCCCTGGGTTGGGAAGATCTCCTGGAGAAGGGCATGGCAACTCACTCCAGTATTCTTGCCTGGAGAATTCCCATGGACAGAGGAGCCTGGTGGGCTACAGTCCATGGGGTTGCAAAGAGTTGGACACAACTCAATGACAAAGCACACACACACATTCTGAACAAGAATCCACAAACACTAGGAGGTTATCCGAAATTTCCTGCAGCTCAAAGCATTTGAGTCAAGTCTATTTTCCAGTCCTTGGTGGGGCAGTTTCTTCTGTGTTGAGTCCCCACCTGGGGAGGTTCTAAAGCAATTCTGGGGTTATTTTTAGACTCTGATATCAAGCTGTCCTAATGGAAAACATCAGGAAGGACAACCAGGTCATTCTCTCTCAGTTTCAAGGGGAGCTCCTGTGGGGAATCAGGTGTCTCAAGTCTAAGCAAGCCCCTGGGCTTCTTCCCTTCAGGTTCCTGTTTCTGCCATAGGAGAGGCTTTTATTGTTTTATGTTAGCCGAGGGGCCAGCTGTTTTCCAGTGTTCTTTCTTCTTAGAGTAAACACATGTTCCTTCTCCAATAGTGGCTTACCTCTCTTAGGATAACTAGCCTTCTGGGAATCCAATGCCACTGTCAAAAAAAATGGCATTTTGCTTTGTGTCTCCTGTTCACCTTGTTGAACACTTTAAAGGCAACATCTACCAAATGAGAAGGATTTATTCCAAATGCACCATCTAATTTTCACAAATTTCTTTGCACCTCCCTGAAGAGTCAAATTTACCATTCCAAGGACCTCATGATCTGCATTAAGATAATGTCTGTAGGCTTGATAAATCTTGTTCAAAAATTCAGAGGCAGGTGTCTTCTTCTTTTTTTTTTTGGCTGAGTTTCTTAAATTTTGTTCAAACTCTTTTGCTTTGGTTCCTCATTTCAAAATCCTGCCAAGATGCACTAATAAGTAATGCTCTAATAAGGGCCTTCTTCTTACACTGAGGTCTCAGTTTGGTTCAGCTGTGGGTGCTGCCAAGTGGTCTTCATGTGTTGGAGCTTCTCTCTGTAAAGATCCTCAAGTAAACAAGCCTGAGAAACCCTGCTGCCTGGTTATTTGCATATAGCCCCCTATGTGAATTAATAGCAATGGAAAGTGCTCTGCTCTGGGAGCGCTCCTGGCCCAAATTGAGTACCCTGCTGGGTCTTAGATGGTGGTACCTGATCAAGTCCCTGTGCCCCAGAAATTAATACACAAATTTTTCTTTAATTTTTTTTATTGACTTATAGTTGATTTTACAATTTTGTGTTAATTTCTGCTGCACAGCAAAGTGATTCAGTTAAGCATATACCTTTTTTTTTCATATTCTTTTCCATTATGGCTTATTGAAGGGTATTGACTCTTGTTCCCTGTGGTATATAGTAGGATTTGTCCATCTGTTCTATATATGATAGCTTGCATCTGCTAATCTCAAATTCCCAGTCCATCCCTCCCCCACCTCCCACTCCCTTTTCCATCCCCCTTTCCCTTGGCAACCACGATTGTTCTTATGTCACAGGATTTTCTAACTGACCCTTAGTCCTGATCTCAGCTGAAGGACTTAGGTTTGAAACAACATTCTCTCATTCCCTTTCTTTTATTTACCCTGATGTAATAAATAGCACAAATTCTTGGACATAAAGGATTTCATCATTCTTCCTCGTTTCTTCATGAAATTGCTATAGTCATTCAAAAGCCACTGTAAAACTATAAATAGCAGTCTCTCATGGATCAGCGGGTAAAGAATCTACCTGCAATGCAGCAGACTCAGGGGATGCAGGTTCAATGCCTGGGTCAGGAAGATCCTCTGGAGAAAGGAATGGCTACACACTCTAGCATTCTTGCCTAGAGAATTCCATGGACAGAGAACCTGGCAGGCTACCATCCATACAGTTGCAAAGATTTGGAGACTACTGAGCGACTAACACTTTCACTTTCATCTCTAACCATTAAAAGGATAACTTCCTGCTTTCGGCATCAGTCAGCCAAGACTACATGCAATTGAAAAGAAGCTTGGTTACAGTTGTGACATATAGAAATTTAATTACTAAAATTATGACTGGTATCATTTACCAGGATATACCAGGACTTTAGAAGTTCCATATAATTTACAGAATTAACACTATTAATACAATCATGGATACACTCTAAGAAGTTTTATCACCACTTACTTAACAGTGCTTCCTACATAATTTAACATACCAAATAAGTCCTAGTTAAATATTCCTGAGATGGAGTGAATATAAATAATTTGAGGTGTTCCAAGGACCCTTTGGAAAATCTCAAAGTTAATTAGAGGTCAAGTGAACTTCAGTTAAAATTTGATCTTGTGGAAAGTTTGTTAAAAATTTTAGCCAGTGCTGATAAAAGATAATAAAAGGAAATAAATCCTGAATATTCATTGGAAGAACTGATGCTGAAGCTCCAATACTTTGGTTACCTGATGTGAAGAACTGACTCATTAGAAAGGACCCTGGTGCTGGGAGAGATTGAAGGGAGGAGGAGAAGGGGACGACAGAGACGAGATGGTTGGATGGCATCACTGACTCACTGGAGATGAATTTGAGCAAGCTCTGGGAGACGGTTAAGGACAGGGAAGCCTGACGTGCTGCAGACCATGAGGTCACAAAGAGTCTGACACGACTGAGCGACTAGACAACAACAACAATAAAAGATCTCAATGGCAAATACAGCTCACTTAAAGAAACTCAATTACCGAAAGCAGTTCAATATTTCAAAGCAAGTTTGTCCCCTTTGAGAACCAAATTCAGTTGTTGTACCACTGTACATTTAAGATTCTCTTTAAGTTCAACCTTATCTTACCCATCCTGACAATGCACAAAACTCAGTATTCCTCCTCCACAAACCTTCCACAACTTTGTGTCCTTATACATTTGTCCTCTTTTCATTTAGAAACAATCAACTCTACGGCAGAACCACCTTCTTCCCCTTTAACAAAATGCACTTTTATTCCTAATACCTTCTTTGCTAAAAAGAAACATCCTACATTTTTTCATACTGAAGTGTTTTCTTTATAATTCTTAGCCTTAAAACCTTGAAAAGTGAAAGTGTTAGTCGCTCAGTAGTGTCTGACTCTTTGTGATCCCACGGGCTGTAGCCCACCAGTCTCCTCTGTCCATGGAATTTTCCAGGCAAGAGTACTATAGTGGGTTGCCATTTCTTCTCCAGAGGATCTTCTCAACCCAGGGGTTGAACCCATGTCTCCTGCTTGAAAGGCAAATTCTTTACCAGTGAGATACCTGGGAAGCCCAAGCTAAGTTTAATGCTAGATATTAGTTTGATAATGACTGTCTTCTATATCACATGGACCCCAATTTATTCTAGCCAGTTGTATATTTTGAGTATTTATATAAGCACTTAATTTCCTTTAAGTCACATAATTAGAGCTCTTTTACAAATTAATTTTGATAATGCTACGCATCTATAATACATGTACAAACACAGACTCCATAGCTCCTGTTCCAAAATTTCAGCCATAAATCAGATACAACCATGTAAAAAACAATGTAAAACTCAGTTACAAAAAATATTGGGTTTCTGGCAGATAGGACAAATCAAGGTCAACTGTCTAGATGGCTAAAACCTTTTTTTACTGATGTTTATGGGAAAGGCATGTCCATTTCTATTTGTAGCTCTAGCTGATTTTTAGGAACCAACTGGAGACTTTCTTCCTGGGAATGTCCCACTCTGGGACAAGGACAGGTTTTGTTTTGTTTTTTCCTGTTCTTTTCCTCCATTTGACATTAGCAAAAGTTTTAAATATTACAGAACTAATTTGGGTGTATATGAAGAAACATGCTTTCTGGGTGGCTCAGTGGAAAAGAATCTGCCTGTAATGCAGGAGATGGGGTTCAATCCCTGGGTTGGAAGATACCCTGGAGGAGGAAATGGCCACCCGCTCCAGTATTCTTGCCGGGAAAACCCCATGGACAGAGGAGGCTGGCGGGCTACAGTACACAGGGTCACAAAAGAGTCGGACACAACCAAGCGACTGCCATGAATGCATGGAGAAACCATACTAAACAAAATAAAATGAAAACCTCAAAAGGATCTAAAGGACTACAGTCAAACCGAAAATCCTAAATAAACCCTCAACTTTGGTCTTGTTTACAAATACCAATGACACAGGAAACCATAAGCAACATAAATAACTGAGCAAGAATATCAGTACGCGTCCCACAGGGTCCTCACATAATCCTTCCCAAACCCCTTGTAGAGATCCTAACAAGTATTGTGGTCTTGCGTTGTTATTATGCAATATAGCGTCTTCGCCTCACCCATGTTCACAACTGTAATCAGGTCCCTTATCCAAAATGTGCCTTAGAAGACTTTTTTTAGAGTTAATAGAAACATTCTTTGTTTTCAAAGACAGAAATTCAAGACAGACAAAACACAAACTGCACACACAAATCCTAGCATCCAAAGAAACAGATAAACCAGTTCACAAACCAAGCTATAAAAGTCCAACAACTCTTTTCACTCTCCAATAGGATACCCAACTCAAATACAAGACAGTCTGAAGAAAAAGGCCCAAATGGAGATGAAATAAAATTTCTATCTGTAAACACCGAGTGACTTACCCTTCTGTATGAAGCCTGTGGGCTGCTCCCATGTGTTGATTCCTTCCCTGGCAGTCCAGCGGTTAAGACTCCGCTCTTCCAGTGCTGAGAGCATGGGCTCATTCCCTGGTTGGGGAACTAAGATCCCGCATGCCTCACGGCATGACCAAAAAATTAATAAATGAGGGAACTAAAGTTTAAAGGGATATCACTTGCCCTGTTCCAACTGCCAAGGGTGGGGGCAGCCAGTGCTGCTTTGGGGAATTTTGAAGACAAGATCCTCAGGATAGGAGGTCCCAGCATCTGCTAGGACCTGACCAGAGAATCCCCAAGCCAGGCCGGCTAGCCAAGGAGTAGCAAGGATTCTGGCTGGCTGTACCAAAATTCGTTACCTAGTCCAAGCTCGTACTGCTTGTCACACAACAGGGCAAAAAATCAAAGAGGAGCTGTTAGTGCAAGGGATGGTGACTTTATTTGGAAAGCCAGCAGACTGAGAAAATGGTGAGCTCCTGTCTCACAGGACCATCTTGCCTGAGTTAGAATTCAGGCTTCTTTCTGCTAAAAGGCAGGGAAGTCAAGTCAAGCATTTCCTAGTTCCCATTAGCCTCTGGAGGGAATGTGTTCATTTCTTTGCACCTGCAGTCATTCACAGGTGGGCCTGGCCATGATGTTTTCTGTGTGCTAAACAAAAGTATTTTAGCTTAATGCTCATTACCTGGGAGGCAGAGTTCCCAGAAGTGGACTATTTTGTGTAATTTAAGCTGATAAGCAACATTACTTTAATGATTAACTTGAAATAGAAAATAAGATTTCTTCCTTATTTCAGAGTCAGTGACAGAGACATCATTTAAAGGATCTTACATGTCTGAAGCAAAATCCTGGAGCAATACTCCACCATGTGTGACAGACAGGAGGTAAGGCATGGCAGTAGTCTTTGCTATGGGATGGTGGGGGACTGGTGGGCGGGGAGGAGGAGTCACCAGTTATAAAGGGAATTGACCTCAGCTTGGCTCTTTGGTTACCAGGGAAACCAGCAGAAGAGCACCTCTATTTGTCCTTTTGATAAGGTATTCCTAATCTTTAGAGCTATCATAATCTGGGTCTGGGGCAAGTAAGCTTGTAGGCATGTACTGATTAGGATCTACCAGCAAGAGGAAAGATCAGTCCTGTGAGTGCTGCTGCTGCTAAGTCGCTTCAGTCGTGTCCGACTCTGTGCGACCCCATAGACGGCAGCCTACCAGGCTCTGCCGTCCCTAGGATTCTCCAGACAAGAATACTGGAGTGGGTTGCCATTTCCTTCTCCAGTGCATGAAAGGGAAAAGTTAAAGTGAAGTCGCTCAGTCGTGTCCGACTCTTAGCGACCCCATGGACTATAAGGTAAAGCAGAGACTTATAGAGCAGGGGATGTACAGAGAGCAAGTGAACAACCATCTAGGATGAATTGATCAGATATTGTCATAAAACATTATGTGTCACAGAAAAAACGAAATATCCTCAAAATTCCATTATAACACACTGAAAGTCTTTTGTCATTTACAGAAAGTTACTGTTTCACTCAGATGCTTTTGTAAAAGTGTTTCTGCAAAAATATTTCATCTTCAGAGACATTCATGGAAAGGATTTTGACAAGTACTGGTTTCTGTTAAGGTTAAGATCATAAAATTGAATTGGGTAAAACTTGCCAGAACTAATGAAAAAACTAGATTCAAGCAGAACAAGTATTAATTACATCAGACTGAGCAAACTGGTGAGGATGATTATAATTTTTATGACATTTTGTTTTAAACTTTGACAGTTCTTTTATATTATGCTTTCCCAAATTTAAGGAAACTTCTCTCAAGCTATCTATGTCTTGCAGCATTTTGGTAAAGTATACCCTAGAAATATTTACTTTTTCTCTCTACCTGATCCTTCTTGAATTTGGAAACCCTTAAGTATTCTTTTCGTGGCAATAGAGTTAGTTATTTGCATAAGTTCATTAAGAATCTGGTCTCTTGTAATAGGACACAGTTGAAAATATTTGCTGTATTACTGATAGGGACAGAATAAAGGGACAAAGTAGGTGATTAGTTAATCCCATCAGGGGCCTGTAAGTAGAAAATGTAAGGGAGACCCCCTGTAAGTTAAACGATCACTCAAGAGAGCAGGTTTGCTTTACCACACAACCAAGCAGGCTTGCTTAGCAACGAAACCACGCAACGGAAGCATGAGCCGTGACCCTGAACAGTAATGCAACGGTGGCACGATACCCACATCCTGCCCAGTGAGCTCAGGAAGTTAATGATCCCTGGGACATGCTCTCTGCACACATGATAAACAGTAATTTGTGTACCTAACTTGAACATGTACAGAAAAGAAAACGCCCCTGCTCAATCAGGAGGAGGAACTGTTGATGAAAGCATGACTTCTGCTCAAGAAAGACGAGGAAGGCCTCCTCCCCTCCCCACTTTTCCTTTGATTATAAAACTATAGCCCAGTAAGTTCTCGGGGCGTGGCATTTCTCACCTGCCCACTTGTAAACCTCACAAGCATTCTATTCTAATAAATCACTTCTTATCTATCACTTTGCCTCTCTCTGATTTCTTTTCTGCACTGAGACATAAAGGATCACAGTACCAGAACTTTTCAGAACCCCAGAAATGACCCAAGTGGTTTCATTACCAAGGGTTTGACTGGATTTTCATATTTGAGAGAGAGAAGCATAAACTCAGATATGACCAGACAGCTTTAAGGAACTGAGGCTGGCTTTATGGAGCCAATAAAGCTCCTTGGAAAAGTCAACCCAGCACCTTGCTTCAGCAAAGCAGTCTTAAAAAGATCTTATATAGTCATTATAAATTATCGGGCCAACTTTAGTGAAAACAAATTAGTTTTACTAAGATTATCTTTGATAAAAAATGGGGATGACAGTAGAGAGAAAATTCATGTTTGTACCTTTCTATTAGATTCTAATCCTATTAATTTTGTTTTTGAGACTTTGTATGGACTGAATCCTGAATTCTAATTTCCTCAGATATCTGGATTCTCCAAACTAATGGTTCTGATTTTTTCCCCACACTTCTGATTTGGAATCTTTAAGAACAAAGACTGCCCTTGATCTCCTTGAAAGGAACCATCCCCAGGTCCTCCCCACCACCTAGATGGCAACCGGACTTCAGGGGCTTGAGCCTTGGGTACACATTTCACAGAGAAAGACTTCATTTGACATCTGCTCTGGTGCAAATGTTGTAGACCTTCAAATCAAATGGATTAGGAAGAGAAGCAGCTGACAACAATGTAGACTGCTTCTTTCCGAGGCACCAGTGTTTTCTTCCTCCAGCAGAGCAAACCGTATCAAACTAGATTAGTAGCTCACACTTCACTGTCACTTGCCCACAACTGCCTTACATAAGACCACAAAGCTCTGCAAAGTCAATTTGCAATAAACCCTTATTTTGCCGCAAACACCTACCATCAGAGTTTGACTTTCTGCACTGCGGGCACCCCAGCACATTGCTCGGTTATGATTTCTACTTATCATCTTTCCTATCTGTTATGTTACAGCTGAGTCTCCCAAATTCTCAGATCGCGATCGAGGAGTCACCCTTGAAATACACCGAGAGTTCAACCACTTCTCACCAATCAGTCTTTACCTCTCACCTGGAATATGGTGATGATTTCCTCAGCAGTCTCCTTGCTTCCTCCCCTGCCTCTGCATTACATTCTCCTCCCAACAGTCAGAATTATCCTTTTATGGTTTAAGTCAGTTATATCACCCCTCTGATCACTTGCAGATGAGTAACATGTGGAAACTGCTTCCGCATTGTTTCCATTTTTGCTGGCTGTGTGGCACCAGACATGTACAGCTTCTGGGGGTTGCAGTTTAAGAGTAGCTTTCTAGACTTCCTGACAGCCAGCAGTTGTAGAAAAATTCTGTTGCTAGCATTTCTTACACAGAATCAGCCAGATCTGGGCATTGCTCTAGGACTGTTTTTATAGCACCCTCGTCCA
This sequence comes from Giraffa tippelskirchi, assembly GCF_054371585.1. Classification (NCBI taxonomy): domain Eukaryota; kingdom Metazoa; phylum Chordata; class Mammalia; order Artiodactyla; family Giraffidae; genus Giraffa; species Giraffa tippelskirchi. The sequence goes on along the minus strand of NC_137278.1, from coordinate 107,625,133 downwards.
TTCTGTCAGCTACATTATTTGCTTTAATAAATACTTTCTCTGCTTAACCTTGCCAGAGTGGCTTATTCTGTATCCGCCAAAGAGTCCTGACTCTTTTTTTGGCCGTGCCTAGTGGCTTGTGGGATCTTAGCTTCCCAAACAGTGGTTGAACCCAGGCCCTGGGCAGTGAAAGCCCTGAGTCCTAACTACCGGACCACAGAGAATTCCCAAGAATCTTGGCTTTTTGAAAAGGAAAAACAACATCTATCAGTCCACCTCAGAAGAAGAGTCCCTCCAGCTTTTAACCTTTTGGTGTACTTCTTTCAGTGTTTTGTGTTCATATATATACATTCACATACTTATATATGTTTTTTTAATATATATATAAAATACACATTCAGAAATTTGTTAAATGTGGGCATAATTTTGATTCTGGGAAAAACTGAGGGTCAGAAGGGAAGGGTGAAACAGAAGATGAGATGGTTGGATGGTATCACTGACTCAGTGGACATGAGCTTGAGCAAGCTCCAGGGACAGAGAAGGAGAGGGAAGCCTGGCGTGCTGCAGTCCATGGGGTCACAAAGAGTTGGACACGACTTAGTGACTGAACGACAACCACATATGCAGAAATTTGTTAAATGTGGGCATAATTTCAAGCAATTTAGTATATTCTTTTTTTCCCTCTACTTACCACTATTTCATAAGTATATTTTTAGTCATTATGACTTTTCATAAAGATTTTGAGAGCTGTACAATGTTTCCTCAAATCATTATGAGTGCCTCATAACATTACATGACAAATTATTGTTGGACATTCAGATTCTTTTTTAATTTTCTTTATTATAAATAATGTTGCCATGGATATCTTTATGTATAAGCCATATATAGTAGGATTGATTCATAGAAATAGAATTACTGAGTAACAAGATATGAGTGTTTTAAAGATTTCACATAGAGAATGTCCAATTACCCTCAGAACTTGTAATAATTTACACTTCCATCATTATCATATGGACATTAAGACCATAAAGTATCTTTATAATTTATTTATTTTTTATTGAAGGATAATTGCTTTATAGAATTTGTTGTTTTCTGTCAAACGTCAACATGAATCAGCCATAGTATACATATATCCCCTCCCTCTTAAACCTCCCTCGCGTCTCCCTCCCCATCCCACCCATCTAGGTTGATACAGAGCCCCTGTTTGAGTTTCCTGAGTCATACAGAAAATTCCCGTTGGCTATCTATTTTACATATGGCAATGTAAGTTTCCATGTTACTCTTTCCATACATCTCACCCTCTCCTCCCCTCTCCCCATGTCCATAAGTGTATTCTCTATGTCTGTTTCTCTATTGCTGCACTGTAAATAAATTCTTCAGTACTATTTTTCTAGATTCTGTATATATGTGTTAGAATATATTTATCTTTCTCACTTACTTCACTCTGTATAATAGTTCTAGGTTCATCCACATCATCAGAACTGACTCAAAGGTGCTCCTTTTTATGGCTGAGTAATATTCCATTGTGTATATGTACCACAACTTCTTTATCCATTCATCTGTTGATGGACATCTAGGTTGCTTCCATGTTCTAGCTATTGTAAATAGTGTTACAAGGAGCAGTGGGGTACATGTGTCTTTTTCAATTTTGGTTTCCTCAGGGTATATGCCTACGAGTGGGATTGCTGGGTCATATGATGGTTTTATTCCTAGTTTTTTAAGGAATCTCCATATTGTCTTCCATATTGGCTATATCAATTTAGATTCCCTCCAACAGTACAAGAGAGTTCCCTTTTCTCCACACCCTCTCCAGAATTTATTTTTTGTAGACTTTTTGATGATGGCTGTTCTGACAGATGTGAGATGATATCTCATTGTCATTTTGATTTTCATTTTTCTAATAATGAGTGACATTGAACATCTTTTCATGTGTTTGTTAGCCATCTGTATATCTTCTTTGGAGAAATGTCTGTTTAGGTCTTTTTCCCACTTTTTGATTGGGTTGTTTGTTTTTCTGTTATTCAGTTGTATGAGGCTGCTGGTATATTTTGGAAATTGATCCTTTGTCAGTTGTTTCATTTGCTATTATTTTCTCCCATTCTGAGGGTTGTCTTTTCACCTTGTTTAGAGTTTTCTTTGCTGTGCAAAAGCTTTTAAGTTTAATCAGGTCCCACTTGTTTACTTTTGTTTTTATTTCCATTACTCTAGGAGGTGGGTCATAGAGGATCTGCCCATGTTTTTCTCTAAGAGTTTTTTTTTTTTATTTTTTTTTTATAAATTTATTTATTTTAGTTGGGGGCTAATTACTTTACAATATTGTAATAGTTTTTGCCATACATTGACATGAATCAGCCATGGGTTGACATGTGTTCCCCTTCCTGGACCCCCCACCCACCTCCCTCCCCATCCCATCCCTCTGGGTCATCCCATTGCCCCGGCCCTGAGCCCTTGTCTCATGCATCGAACATGGAATGGTGTTCTGTTTCACATATGATAATATACATGTTTCAATGCTATTCTCCCAGAACGCCCCACCCTCACCTTCTCCCTCAGAGTCCATAAAATTGTTCTATGCATCTGTGTCTCTTATTCTGTCTCGCATATAGGGTTATCGTTACCATCTTTCAAATTCCATATATATGCATTAGTATACTGTATTGTTGTTTTTCTTTCTGGCTTACTTCACTCTGTATAATGGGCTCCAGTTTCATCCATCTCAGTAGAACCGATTCAAATGTATTTTTTTTAATACTCTAAGAGTTTTATAGTTACTGGTATTACATTTAGGTCTTTAATCCATTTTGAGTTTATCTTTGTGTATGGTGTTAGGAAGGGTTCTAATTTCATTCTTTTACATGTACCTGTCCAGTTTCCCCAACATCATTTATTGAAGAGGCTGTCTTTGCCCCATTGTATTTTCTTGCCTCCTTTGTCAAAAATAAGGTACCCATAGGTGCATGGGTTTATTTCTGGGCTTTCTATCTTGTTCCATTGGTCTATATTTCTGTTTTTGTGCCAGTACCATACTGTTTTGATTTATGTAGCTTTGTACTATCATCTGAAGTCAGGAAGCTTGACTCTTCCAGCTCCATTCTTCCTTCTCAAGACTGCTTTTTCTATTTTGGATCTTCATTGCTTCCATATGAATTGTGAAATTTTTTGTTCTAGTTCTGTGAAAATATCACTGGTAATTTGATAGGGATCACATTGAACCTATAGATTGCATTTCTTAGTATAGTCATTTTCACAATATTGATTCTTCCTACCCAGGAACATGGGATATTTCTTCATCTGTTTATGTTTTCTTTGATTTGTTTCATTAGTGTCTTAGTGTCTTATAATTTTCTGTGTACAGTTCTTTTGTCTCCTTAGGTAAGTTTATTTCTAAATATTGAATTATTTTTATTATAATGGTGAGTGGGATTGATTCCTTAATTTCTCTTTCTGATTTTTCATTGTTTGTATATAGAAATGCAAGTGATTTCTGTGTACTGATTTTGTATCCTGCAACTTTGCTAAGTTCACTCATTAGCTCTAGTAATTTTCTGATACTACCTTTAGGGTTTTCTATGTACAGTATCATGTCTTCTGCAAACACTGAGAGCTTTACTTCTTCTTTCCAATCTAGATTCCTTTTATTTCTTTTTCTTCTCTGGTTGCTATAGGTAGGACTTTCAGAACTATGTTGAATAATAATGGTGAAAGTGGACACCCTTGTCTTGTTCCTGATCTTAGGGGGAATGCTGTCAGTTTTTCACCATTGAGAATAATGTTTGCTGTAGGCTTATCATATATGCCTTTACTTGTTGAGATAGGTTCCTTCTATGGCCAGTTTTTGAAGAGTTGTAATCATAAATATAAGAGAGGAGTCTACACATGGACATCACCAGATGGTCAACACTGAAATCAGATTGATTATATTCTTTGCAGTCAAAGATGGAGAAGCTCTATACAGTCAGCAAAAACAAGACTGGGAGGGGACTGTGGCTCAGATCATGAACTCCTTATTGTCAAATTCAGACTTAAATTGAAGAAAGTGGGGAAAACCACTAGACCATTCAGGTACGACCTAAATCAAATCCCTTATGACTATACAGTGGAAGTGAGAAATAGATTTAAGGGACTAGATCTGATAGACAGAGTGCCTGATGAACTATGGACAGAGGTTCGTGACATTGTACAGGAGACAGGATACAAGACCATCCACAAGAAAAAGAAATGCAAAAAAGCAAAATGACTGTCTGAGGAGGCCTTACAAATAGCTGTGAAAAGAAGAGAAGGGAAAAGCAAAGAAGAAAAGGAAAGATATACCCATTTGAATGGAGAGTTCCACAGAATAGCAAGGAGAGATAAGAAAGCCTTCCTCAGCCATCAGTGTAAAGACACAGAGGAAAACAATAGAATGGGAAAGACTAGAGATCTCTTCAAGAAAATTAGAGATACCAAGGGAACATTTCATGCAAAGATGGACTCAATAAAGGACAGAAATGGTATGGACCTAACACAAGCAGACGATATTAAGAAGAGGTGGCAAGAATACACAGAACTGTACAAAAAAGATATTCACAACCCAGATAATCAAGATGGTGTGACCACTCACACTCACCTAGAGCCAGATATCCTGGAATGCGAAGTCAAGTGGGCCTTAGGAAGCATCACTATGAACAAAGCTAGTGGAGGTGATGCAATTCCAGTTGGGCTACTTCAAATCCTAAAAGATGATGCTGTGAAAGTGCTGCACTCAATAATGTCAGCAAATTTGGAAAACTCAGCAGTGGCCACAGGACTGGAAAAGGTCAGTTTTCATTCCAGTCACTAAGAAAGGCAATGACAAAGAATGCTCAAACTACTGCATAATTGCACTCATCTCACACACTAGTAAAGTAATGCTCAAAATTCTCCAAGCCAGGCTTCAGCAATACGTGAAGCATGAACTTCCAGATGTTCAAGCTGGTTTTAGAACAGGCAGAGGAACTAGAGATCAAATTACCAACATCCGCTGGATCATCGAAAAAGCAAGAGAGTTCCAGAAAAGCATCTATTTCTAATTTATTGACTATGCCAAAGCCTTTGACTATGTGGATCACAATAAACTTTGGAAAATTCTGAAAGAGATGGGCATACCAGACTGTGGGGGGCAACCTGACAAGCAGGACGTGCTTTGGGAAATTGCCTTGTTAACTCAAGGGTTAAGTCCAGGGCAACCTGCAAGCAGGATTGCTTTGGGAGCTGCCTTGTTAACTCAAGGGTCAAATCCAGACATAGCTCTCTGTCCCGCCACCTCTTATTGTTTACTGGGGAAACTCCTTGCAGCCTTCTGGAGCACATCTGACGCAGGACAAATGGCTTTTATGACCTGAATCCTGAGATACAGAATCATGGGAAAGTCATGGGAGCTTGATTAATAGACTTATATTATTTAGGTGATTTCTGATGCATGTTATTTAGGTGATTTTTGATGATAGTATTGTATAAGAATTTCCTGGTATAAGGGTATAAAATTCTGTGTGTAAAAATAAACAGGCATCACTGGCATTACAGGTTGCAGTGATCCTCTCAACCCCCACTGTGTCTGTGTCTGTGTCTCTCTGTGTCCGTGTCTGTTTCTTTTCTCAGCCGAGGAATCCCGCGTCCGTGCCTACGTTGACTCATCGGCTGGTCCCGACAAAGTGGCGCCCAACGTGGGGCATCGACGTTTAGGAGATTCTCGGCCCCTGCCCGGAGATAAAACGCGCGTATAGGTAAAGAAAAAAGAAAAAAGACAAAGAAAAATACGGGGGCAGGAAGGTTTATAGTTGAGAGTAAAAAATGGGGCAAACTCATAGTCGTCAATTGTTTGTTCATATGTTATATGTAATGTTAAAAGACCGAGGGGTCAAAGTATCTAAACCTAAATTACGCACATTCTTGCAGTTTATTGAGGAAGTCTGTCCATGGTTCCCTGAGGAAGGAACTATGAGTTTAGAGATTTGGAAAAAAATTGGTAAGCAGATTCAAACACATTATACACTTTATGGCCCTTCCAAAGTTCCAGTAGAAACTTTCTCATTGTGGACTTTAATCCGTGATTGCCTTGATTTTAGTCATGAAGAAGGTTCTAAAATTAATCAAATGGTTGATGAGGAGCCAATTTCTGCTGCTCCAGAGGGTCAAGACAAATTGGTTACTTTGTCCCATCTCGCAGAAACGGAGGATGGGCTGTCTCCCTCTGATGAGGAAGATTTAGATGAACAAGCAGCTGAATATCACCAGGATGATTGGGATCTGTTAGCTGAGGAGTCACCTCCTGCTGCTAATAAAATGGTGCAACAGTCCTGTTGTGCTCCTATGGAGCGTCTTACTTTAAAAGAACCACCTTCTCAAAAAATTGTGGTACCCGCTGCACCACCCGCTTATGCCGCTTCTATTATTGCTGGGTTAGATCCTCCTCCCGCTCAGGCCGCTGTGCAAGTTCAGGTTTTTTCCCCGTTACAGCAGGCTATTCATCAGGCATATAAAGATGGAGAAAATGTTTCTGGTTTCCCAGTTCTGTTTCCAGTACTGGAAAATGCTGGTCAGCGATATTATGATCCTCTTCCCTTTAAACAGTTAAAAGAACTTAAAGTCGCCTGTGCACAATATGGGGCTACTGCACCTTTTACACAGGCTATGATTGAGAATTTAGGGGCCTTAAATCTGCCTCCTAATGACTGGAAACAAATCGCTCGTGCATGTCTTTCGGGCGGTGATTATTTATTGTGGAAATCAGAATTTGCAGAACAATGTCACAATATAGCTGAAATCAATCAAAGACAAGGGATTCACACAACTTATGAGATGTTGGTAGGGGAAGGTGCATTTCAGGCTACCAATGCACAGCTGAATTATCAGCCAGGAGCATATCCTCAAATTTCCAACGCCGCACGACAGGCTTGGAGGAAATTGCCGTGTTCCTCTAATAGATCAGAAGATCTTGCAAAGATACGGCAGGGGCCTGACGAGCCCTATCAAGATTTTGTTGCCCGGCTCTTGGAAGCTGTGGGAAAAATAATGTTTGATGATCAAGCAGGTATGATTTTAACTAAGCAATTGGCTTATGAAAATGCTAACTCTGCCTGTCAGACTGCCTTGCGGCCATATAGAAAGAAGGGGGCTTTGTCTGATTATATTCGTATTTGTGCTGATATTGGTCCCTCTTATATGCAGGGGATTGCTATTGCAGCTGCTTTGCAAGGGAAAAGCATAAAAGAGGTATTATTTCAGCAGCAGCGCAAAAAGGAGATGATGAAAAATTCGTCCAATGCTGTGTGTTATGCCTGCGGCCAAGCAGGACATCGAGCTGCAGCATGTCCTCAGAGGACTAATAAGGGGACAGGAGGTATAGCCCCGAATGTGTGCCCTAGATGTAAAAGAGGAAGACATTGGGCAAAAGATTGTAGGTCAAAAACAGATTCACAGGGCAATCCATTACCCCCCTTGCAGGGAAACTGGGTGAGGGGCCAGCCCCTGGCCCCGAAACAATGTTATGGGGCAATTCAGCAGACTTCTCCAGTCGAAAGCGGGTCTCAGACCTGTTTAGAGCCACCTCGGGGAGCGCCGGATTGGACTTGTGTGCCTCCTCCTACACAGTATTAACCCCTGAAATGGGAATTCAGACTATTGCTACTGGAGTGTTTGGGCCATTACCTAAAGGGACAGTAGGCTTACTGTTAGGAAGAAGTAGTACCACTTTAAAGGGCCTTAGTGTTGCTCCAGGTGTCATAGATTCAGATTATCATAGAGAAATTAAAATTATGGCAGAATCACCTCGTACTATTAGTACTATTCATTCAGGACAAAGAATTGCACAACTTGTTCTCCTCCCTCTTAAAATTACAGGGCACGAGATTCAAAAGACACGTGGCACTGCTGCCTTTGGGTCTTCAGATGCCTATTGGATCCAAGCTATTAAAGAATCCAGGCCTGAATTAGAGTTAAAAATTAATGGGAAAAATTTTAAAGGGATTTTGGATACTGGAGCTGACGTATCTGTTATTGCTGAACATCATTGGCCCAGCGGATGGCCTAAACATATAGCTATTTCCACTTTGCAAGGAACTGGGCAGTCCAGTAATCCTGAACAGAGTGCAGAGCTACTGCATTGGCAGGATCAAGATGGCCATCAAGGCAAAATACGTCCTTACATACTACCTAGATTGCCAGTTAATCTTTGGGGAAGGGATGTTATGTCAAAAATGGGAGTTTTTCTTTACAGTCCAAGCACTGCAGTTAGTTCACAAATGTTTGATCAGGGTCTTTTGCCTCATCAAGGCCTAGGTAAGTATGGTCAGGGAAGAATTGCGCCAATTCAGCCTCAAAAGCTAGCACCAGGAGCAGGGTTAGGATATTTTTAGTGGGGACTACTGATTGTCCTGTTACTCACGCTGATCCTAGTGTTTGGAAAACTGAGGAACCTGTGTGGGTAGATCAGTGGCCCCTAACTATAGAAAAAATGCTGGCTGCGCAGCAACTGGTACAGGAACAGTTGACTTTGGGCCATATAGAACCTTCTAATTCGCCATGGAATTCACCCATTTTTGTTATCAAGAAAAAATCTGGAAAATGGCGCTTATTGCAAGACCTTCGTCAGGTTAACAAAGCCATGCAAATCATGGGTGCTTTGCAGCCCGGGTTGCCTTCTCCAATGGCAATTCCTAGAGGAGCCCATATAGTTATTATTGACTTAAAAGATTGCTTTTATACCATTCCTCTTGCACCTCAAGATTGTTATCGTTTTGCATTCAGTGTTCCTTCTGTTAACTTTTCACGACCCATGCAGAGGTATCAATGGAAGGTATTGCCTCAAAGAATGGCTAATAGTCCTACGTTATGCCAAAAATTTGTAGATGCAGCCCTAACAAATGTGCGTGAAAGGTTTTCAGATGTCTACATGCTTCATTATATGGATGACGTTCTTTTGGCTCATACTGATTATGCCTATTTATTAAAAGCTTTTTCTGAAGTAGAACTTGCATTAAAGTCTAGAGGTTTAGTTATAGCTACTGAGAAAATTCAAACTTTTCCTCCATACTCCTATTTGGGCTTCCGTTTAGAAAAAGAAAAGTTCTCTGTCCCTCATTTTCAGTTACGAAGAGATGGGTTACGCACTTTAAATGATTTTCAAAAGTTGCTGGGAGACATTAATTGGATACGCCCTTACTTACGCCTCCCTACTGTAAGTTTGAAACCATTGTTTGATATTTTGAAAGGAGATTCATCACCTACGTCTCCTCGGCAACTAACACCACAAGGAGAGTTGGCTCTGCAAACTGTGGAAAGGGCACTTGCTGAACAATACACGGCGTATTGTGATTACACCCGACCATGGGGATTATATATACTTGCTACTCAACATTCACCCACGGGAGTACTATATCAGGATAAGCCATTAAAATGGATTTATTTGGCAGCTTCTCCTGTGCGGGCCCTTGATTCCTACCATGTTCAGGTTGCTAGGGTAATTGCTAGAGGTCGAAAGGATTCTATTATGTATTTAGGCAGGGATCCCTCCTTTATATGTGTCCCTTTTTCATCTGAACAACAGAACTGGCTTTTCCAGTTCTCTGATGACTGGGTGCTTGCCTTAGCTGACTTCCCTGGACAATTAACTCAACACTACCCAGCTGATAAGCTGTTGCAATTTGCTTTACAACATCCATTTGTTTTCCCTTCTATTGTAAAAGAGCATCCTATTCCTAATGCTGTAACTATTTTTACCGATGGCTCTTCTAATGGAATAGCCAGTCTTGTTGTCGGTCAACAAACATTTTTCACTCAAACTACTTATGAATCAGCACAAGAAGTTGAATTGTATGCGGTGCTGAGAGCTCTTCATACAGTTTCTTCTGCCTTTAATTTATACTCAGATAGTCATTATGTAGTCAGAGCCATGTCTGTCATAGAAACAGTCCCGCTGATTGGCTCGATTAAAACTTCAATATTTGATTTATTTTTTCGTATCCAAAAGGCTGTACAAACTCGTGTCAATCCCTGTTTCTTTGGCTATATACGAGCTCATTCGGCCCTGCCTGGACCCCTTGCTCAGGGTAATAAGATAGCAGATGCCCTGACAAAAAGCATTTATTTTCAAGATGCAGCCTTGGCTGCCAAAGCTTCTCATGCCATACATCATCAAAACAGTCATTCTTTACGCTTGCAGTTTCAGATTCCTAGGGAAACAGCACAACAAATTGTTAAAAGCTGTTCAACATGTCCTCAGTTTTTTGTTGTTCCTTCTTTTGGTGTCAACCCTCGTGGCCTACGTCCTAATGATCCTTGGCAAATGGACGTTACCCATGTAGCTGAGTTTGGAAAGCTAAAATATCTTCATGTTACTATTGATACCTATTCTGGCTTCCTTATGGCCACAGCACTTTCTGGAGAGGCTAGTAAAAATTGTATTCAACGTTGCCTCCGCTGTTTTGCTGCCATGGGAATACCCCATGTGTTAAAAACTGATAATGGTCCTGGCTACACTGGACAAAAATTCCGTTCCTTTTGTACCACCTTTTCTATACTGCATAAAACTGGTATCCCTTATAATCCTCAAGGGCAAGGAATTGTTGAACGAGCTCACTTAACCCTAAAACATCAACTGAAAAAATTAAAAAGGGGGAATTGGGTGCAGGGCAGTATCCCTTCTCTATTGAGCCATGCTTTATATGTTTTGAATTTTTTGACCTTCGATAATAAAGGCAATACTGCTGCCCAGCGCTTCTGGATGCAGGATCCACCACGGAAGTACCCACTTGTACGATGGAAGGATCCTATGAACGGATCTTGGAATGGTCCTGATCCTGTGTTAATATGGGGGAGAGGCCATGTTTGTGTGTTTCCACAGAATGCCGAAGCGCCGCGCTGGCTCCCGGAGAGGCTGGTACGCACGTCAGAGGCAGCCCTTGACAGCCCAGATGAGGCGATTAATGGTCAACGATGATTCGTCTCTTCCATCACTACAGCAAGTACAAGCCCTTTTGAGGCTGGCCCAACAAGGGTCTGATCAACACACCTCTCCTTTAAGAGTGATGATTCAACTATTACTGCTTTTGCAAAATCTTTCTGATGCTCAGGGAAAGGTATATTGGGCCTATGTCCCTGACCCTCTCTTGTTACAGCCAGTCACCTGGGAGATGGCATTTATTCCTGTATATGTTAATGACACTATAACACTGGGAGGATCCTCGGATAAACATATTATTCCACAGAATGCTTCTCTAAATTATACAGGGTTCTCTGCAAAACTTCCCATATGTATGTATAAAAACTATAATGCTTCTAGCTGTCTTTTGCTTACAGAAACTTTCTACAGAACCAAGAATACTCAGAATACATGGATTCTATGTTTTCCATCAATAACAAAAGAGGCTGGACAGACCCAACAGCGGAATGGAGTAGGGCCTAAAGATATTCCTTTTTGTGGGCTTGGACTAAGGGAACAGCAGATTTATGTGCCTTGGACATCATGTAGGAACGAAACTGCTACCACGTATACCATCTATAATGAGACACAACGGCTTTGGGACTGGGGTCCTGATTTGATGACTGCACAAGGGTACTATCATCGAGACCTTCATCCTCCCATTTGGAATCTCGGCGGTGATAAGATCTTCCAGACAGACCTGTGGAAGCTTGCTGCCGCTACAAGCAAGGAAGTGATGTTGTCGTGGACAGGCGCAGAGAATCCTAAAAATATTATAATGAATGAGACTTGGAGATATCCTCGTGCTTGTGTACCTTTTCCCTTCATGATAATAATGGGGTCTGTTGCTATTCGTAAACAATCTGGTATGTACAATATTACCTGTTTAAACTGTACACTGACAAATTGTATTCGAGGAATTGCTGACAAGTCAGGCTTGCTTATAGTAAAGCAACCTCCTTTTGTTGTTATCCCTGTAAATGTGTCTGAATCCTGGTATGAAGATACAGGAATAGAATTGTGGAAACGCCTGAATGATGCACTCTCCAGGCCTCGGAGAGGAATAGGTTTAGTTATACTAGGGATAATTTCTCTGATAACGTTAATAGCATCCACTATTTCTGCTTCCATTGCTCTTAGTCAGTCTGTTCATACTGCTGCCTTTGTAGATGGGCTTGCCAAAAATGCATCCAATGCTTTAGGAATACAAGAAGATATTGATAAACGTTTAGAAGATCGCTTAAATGCTCTGTATGATTCTGTAGTATATTTAGGAGAACAAATGCAAGAGCTGAAGCTTAGGAGTAAATTGAGATGTCATGCTAATTATTATTGGATATGCGTCACTCAAAAAGAGTATAATGAATCAGACACACCGTGGCAACATATTAAAGCTCATCTTGCTGGAATATGGAGTCACGATAACCTTTCTATAGATTTGGTAAAGTTACATCAAGAAATTCTAAACATTGAAAATTCGCTCTCTCCAAACACTGATATTGGCTCCACTGTTAATGGATTTCTAGAAGGGCTATTTTCCCATTTTCCTACCCTGAGTACATTTTGGCATTATATTCTCGGTCTTATGGTTGTACTGGCCGTTTTACTGCTGTTGATGTGTCTCATTCCATGCTGCATCAAGCGTTTAGCTTCAGAGCTGCTTAACATTAAAGCAGCTATTCATACTGATCATTTAAAGCACAAAATCAGTGCTTTAGTAAATAAATAAGGGGGAGACTGTGGGGGGCAACCTGACAAGCAGGACGTGCTTTGGGAAATTGCCTTGTTAACTCAAGGGTTAAGTCCAGGGCAACCTGCAAGCAGGATTGCTTTGGGAGCTGCCTTGTTAACTCAAGGGTCAAATCCAGACATAGCTCTCTGTCCCGCCACCTCTTATTGTTTACTGGGGAAACTCCTTGCAGCCTTCTGGAGCACATCTGACGCAGGACAAATGGCTTTTATGACCTGAATCCTGAGATACAGAATCATGGGAAAGTCATGGGAGCTTGATTAATAGACTTATATTATTTAGGTGATTTCTGATGCATGTTATTTAGGTGATTTTTGATGATAGTATTGTATAAGAATTTCCTGGTATAAGGGTATAAAATTCTGTGTGTAAAAATAAACAGGCATCACTGGCATTACAGGTTGCAGTGATCCTCTCAACCCCCGCTGTGTCTGTGTCTGTGTCTCTCTGTGTCCGTGTCTGTTTCTTTTCTCAGCCGAGGAATCCCGCGTCCGTGCCTACGTTGACTCATCGGCTGGTCCCGACACCAGACCACCTGACCTGCCTCTTGAGAAACCTGTATGCAGGTCAGGAACAACAGTAGAACTGGACATGGAACAACAGACTCGTTCCAAATAGGAAAATAAGTATGTCAAGGCTGTATATTGTCACCTTGCTTATTTAACTTATATGCAGAGTACATCATGAGAAATGCTGGGCTGGAGGAAGCACAAACTGGAATCAAGATTGCCGGGAGAAATGTCAATAACCTCAGATATGCAGCTGACACCACCCTAATGGCAGAAAGTGAAGAAGAACTAAAGAGCCTCTTGATGAAAGTGAAAGAGGAGAGTGAAAAAGTTGGCTTATAGCTCAACATTCAGAAAACTAAGATCATGGCATCCCGTCCCATCACTTCATGGCAGATAGATGGGAAAACAGTGGAAACAGTAGCTGACTTATTTTTCTGGGCTCCAAAATCACTGCAGATGGTGATTGCAGCCATGAAATTAAAAGACGTTTACTCCTTGGAAGGAAATTTATGACCAACCTAGATAGCATATTAAAAAGCAGAGACATTACTTTGTCCACAAAGATCTGTCTAGTCAAGGCTATGGTTTTTCCAGTGGTCATGTATGGATGTGAGAGTTGGACTATAAAGAAAACTGAGCGCCGAAGAATTGACGGTGTTGGAGAAGACTCTTGAGAGTCCCTTGGACTGCAAGGAGATCCAACCAGTCCGTCCTAAAGCAGATCAGTCCTGCGTGTTCCTTGGAAGGATTGATGTTGAAGCTGAAATTCCAATACTTTGGCCACCTCATGCGAAGAGCTGACTCATTTGAACAGACCCTGATGCTGGGCAAGATTGAAGGAAGGAGAAGGGGATGACAGAGGGTCAGATGGCTGGATGGCATCACCGACTCAATGGACATGTGTTTGGGTGGACTCCTGGAGTTGGTGATGGGCAGCGAGACCTGGCATGCTGTGGTTCATGGGGTCGCAAAGAGTTGGACATGACCGAGTGACTGAACTGAACTAAACTGAATCATAAATAGGTGCTGCATTTTGTGAAAGGCTTTTTCTGCATCTATTGAGATTATCATATAGTTTTTATCTTTCAATTTGTTAATATGGTATATCACATTGATTGATTTGTGTAACGACCATATAGTATCTTAAACATCACACCTATGTGTTATAGGTACCTGTTTGTGCATATTGTCAAAGAGAACCAGAGCCAGACACTCGTTAAGGCAGTAAGGATAGATTTAATTCAGAAACTATTGCAATAGGGGAAGAAAAACTACTTTTTTCTGTTGTTTTAATTTACTCTTTCTTATTGGAGATTGAATTATTTTTTACATATTCATGTATCTATCATTTTCTTGTCTTCTTTTCCCATTTAGGTTGCTGCTTAACATTGAGCAGAGTTTCCTGTGCTTGACAGTAGGTCCTTGTTGGTTATTCATTTTAAATATAGCAGTGTGTACATGTCAATTCCAAACTCTCTAACTATCCCTTCTTCCCACCTTTCTACCCTGGTAACCATAAATCCATTCTCTAAGTCTGTGAATCTGTTTCTTTTTGTAAATAAGTTCATTTGTATCATTTTTTAAAGGTTCCCCATATAAGCAATATAATATAATACTTGTCTTTCTCTTACTTCACTCAGTATGACAATATCTAGTTCCACCCACTTTGCTGCAAAGTCGTTATTTCATTCTTTTTAATGGCTCAGTAATTTTCCATTGTGTATATGTACCACATCTCTTTATACATTCCTCTGTTGATGGACATTTAGTTTGCATTCATGAAGAGACTTCAGTTTAGCAGTGGGTTCAGTTCAGAACAAGACAGCCAAAATTTATAGCTAAAGAACAGAGTTGGCGCGGTGGGGAGAGATTTGGAGGATGGAAAATTACTAGTAGCAGGCCAGAGTGATCAAGTATCAGGGGTGGGAGAGGAGATATTTTATGAGCTATTAAGAGCAATCAG
Source organism: Giraffa tippelskirchi (assembly GCF_054371585.1). Taxonomy (NCBI): domain Eukaryota; kingdom Metazoa; phylum Chordata; class Mammalia; order Artiodactyla; family Giraffidae; genus Giraffa; species Giraffa tippelskirchi. The sequence goes on along the minus strand of NC_137278.1, from coordinate 107,609,993 downwards.
ATCTAAAGAGTGGCAGAAATTTTCTCTAAACTGATTTGGTAGGATTTTTCCTGAAATTGGGCTAAGCACATCTGACAAAGATGGAGAAAAGTGCGCAAAGTCAAGGCCCGCCATCAGGAACAGGGTTTAGAGAAGTCTGACTCAGAGTTTGGTCAGGAAGAGTGTCTTATCAATATGCATATTTGACTACTTCCTGTTTTGTCTTCCTCTCTACACTAGATTTTAGCTTATCATCTCAACTTTAGCTGACTTTGATGCATATTTTGCTCAAAAAGAAGGCCAGAGTGGAATTTCTAAATTTCGCCTTTGATTGTATTATATGACAAGAGAGACAGAACACCAACAGTTATTAGCACTGGGATCAATTCTGCTCATACTTAAACAGAGTGGCCACGTTTAAAAGTATGAATTCAAAGATGATGTTACGATAAGAACTGAGTAAGCTGGGTAACATACATTTTTAAACTCTCATAGCTGAGGGGCGTCTCAGGTGGTGCTAGTGGTAAAGAACTCGCCTCCTAATGCAGGAGATGTAAGCGACGTGGGTTTGATTCCTGGGTTGGGAAGATCCCTGGGAATAGGGCATGACAACCCACTCCAGTATTTTTGCCTGGAGAATTCTATGGACAGAGGAGCCTGGCAGTCTACAACCCATAACGTCACAAAGAGTCGTTCTCGATTGAGGTGACTTACAGCACAAACAAAGCTGCACTTGTCTATCTATAAATATTTCTAAACACTTTCCTTAGCATACATGTTTCAGAGAAGAAACACTTATGGAAGGTTCACGTCCGCTTGTGCTTCTTAATTTGGTAAATAGTCCAAATATGAGTTAACTCAGTTTCAGCATAAAAAGCTGCCTGGCACTTCCTTTTCTGTTTCTCTATGGAGTAATGCTGTCCTGATTTCATAAGGCAAGAGAGAAGTTCTTAACTGTGTACTCCAGTAAGTTCCTTCAGGGCCTCTCTGCTGGGGTGACCTCAGAGAATGACTCATATGCCTCAGTGGTTATACTACTAGTTTCTTACTAGTTGAGCAAAGATCTCTGTACACACTGCAGATTGTGTGCAGGAAAATCAGATGTTATGTGGAGAGGCTGAGAGAGCTGGTGTGCAGTTATTATGGCAGTGTCTTTATTTTCTGCCTTTAGCCTCTGTACCACCCAAGACTGGGAAAGCCTAATAATTGCATGCTGGACTATTCCTCTTAGTCTAAGAGGGATCTATCTTCTGTCAGTTCACTCTGGTCCATTGACAAGACAGAGATCCATGACCCTTCACCTTATACTTTTTGCAGTATGGCGTAGTGTGACCTGGCATGTTTTCAGTTAATGTTTAGTTCATTGTGGTCGTGGAAACTATGGATTGTTAGCTACATTTGGGGGCCAGCATTAAGTAAGTTGCTCAAGTTCACACAGTTAGTAAATGAAAGAAGTGAATTAAACTCAGATTTATCTCTCTTCTTTACACGGATGACTCACACACCTTGGTATGCATTAGAATGTCCACATCATAACAACTCATCACTGCTTTTAATCAACTCTTCCCAGTGTTTTAATCAACAGAATTTTATTTCTCACAGTTTTGGAGACTGAGATGTCCCACCATCTGGGTGCCAGCTGATTCAGCTCCTGGTGAGGCCCTCTTCCTGGCTTGAAGAGGGTCACCTTCTCAAAGTGTCCTCACATACTGGAGAGGGAGAAAAAGAGAGAGAGAGGACACTGATCCCATCCTGGGGGCCCTATCTTCATGACCTCATCTAAACCGAATTACTTCCCCAAAGTAATTACCTCCTAATACCATCAAATTGGGGATTAGGGCTTCAGCATGTGAATTTGGAGGGTTCACATTCAGTCAATACACCCTCTAATTCAAAATCTCCACTTCAAATTATACTAAGTAAACAGAAGCCTACTTGGCTATTGGAAAAGATGAGCTCTGGAGCTATAGCACTTGTAAGAGCTGAGTCTTTAAATCTGTGCTGTATAGAGTTAGAACCACTAGCCAAATGGGGCTAATGAGCACTTGAAATGTGGCTAATCTAAACTGAATTGTATTTGAAGTGTAAAACACACATCCAGTTTTAAAGACTTGGTATGAAACGAAAGATGAAAAACATCTCCTTAATACTTTTAATACTGATTATGTGTTGAAACGACAATATTTTGAATATGTTGAATTAAATATGGTTTATTATTAAAATTAATCTCACCTGTTTCTTTTTACTTTTTTTTTTATGTAGCTATAAGAAAATTCAAAATAACATGTGTGGCTTGCTTTTTATTTCTTTAGACAGTGATGTTTTAAGTAAATAATCTCATTAAGTAAGTAATGTAACATTAAGTAAGTAACATCATTAAGTAAGTAATGATGTTCAGTATGAATATACTAACACAGAAGTATGCACTGATAGAGTTAAGGAATATTATTACCTAGGAACTCTGTGTATAAAACTGTAATTACAAAAATATTTTATTTTTTATAATTCTCCAAATATATAATAAATTCTGTTTTTTTTATCAACATGAGATTAAAATTAGAACTTCGTGACAATGCTAGTTCTCTTCAAGTCAGAAGGGTTCATAGATTCTGTCCTAACATATTCTTGCATAACAGTTAAAATATAGCATCCTTATTATTCAAGTGTTCATAGTCAAGTCACTGCAGTTACCGGGTGACATAGGCCTGCAGCAGTCATAACACACACAAATTTGTTAATAAACTTATATATATTACTTCCAATTCGAACATTCCTATTTCCTTATCGCTAACACCTAATCCTTACACTTTCATTTTTCAAAAGAAAATTCCATTTAAATAATCTCCCACATTATATTTTGAATTCTTGGTCCTCATTTAACATGTTTTCCTTCAACACTCTTTTCTGATACAGTACCAGTTATCCTAAAATAATTGACATGGCTACATTTTCAAAATCACTATAAATTCTAACAGGATATAAATGTAATTTCTAAATCAATAAACATCCAGAAATGAATAAATATTAATAGATTAGTGCTTGTGTTTATGAAGTGCTTACATTATACTGAGTAATGCTGCTAGATTTAGTCATTCATGAGGGCTTCCCCGGTGGCTTAGAGGGTAAAGCATCTGCCTGCAATGCCAGAGACCCAGGTTCAATCCCTGAGTTGGGAAGATCCCCTGGAGAAGGAAATGGCAACCCACTCCAGTACTCTTGCTTGGAAAACCCCATAGACAGAGGAGCCTGGGAGGCTGCAGTCCATGGGTTTGGAAAGAGTCAGACACGACTGAGCGACTTCACTCAGTCATTCATGAGTTAAATTTGTTAGGCATCTAAATATGACCTGAGTGTTTTCATGTAGGAATACAAGGTATAAATGGTCAAAGAGATAATGGAGCCAACATAATCTTATAGCATTGAGACTTATCCAAAGTTTGCACTATTCACATAGCTACACATTTCAGCCTAGGTAATTTCTCACTTCTGAGAAGGAAATTATCTTGAACTTGCTGTACCCTAAGGAAATGGTGGTTTCAACAGCAATTTAGCTTCTTCCTTTGAATTTTTTTTTCCTGGCTTTTTTTTTTTGTGGCAATTTCATTGCTAAAGCATCTTCTAAAACACTTTTTGTTAGGTGTGGTTTTGGGTAACTATGTTATGCTTTTATTACAGGCATTATAGGATGATTTGATTTCTTAAAGTATGCATATGTATATCTTTCATATAAATAAAATTTAAGAAACAAAGTTGTTTTTAAATGCTTTATTATCATTGTTGTGAGTAAAGTACTGTCCTTTGTCTCTGACCCACAACAACACAAGTATTACATTTTCTCTAAGTATCCTTGACTAAGTTGTTAACTTGATAGCAGGATACAGTCTCAGACCTTTCATAATTTTTGACAGGAGTCCATTTCAAATTTTTTTCTTTATTCTTTTGTTGGTTTTGGAAGTGGATTCATTCAAGAATTTGATCATTTCATCTAAATTGTTGAATCTAGTGACCAAAAGTTACTCACGTTCATGTATCATTCTTTTAATTTCTCTAAATCACTAGCAGTGTCCCTTGTTTATTCCTGATATTGGTGATTTTAGTTTTCTCTCTCTTTTTTTTGATCAGCCTTGCTCAGTGCAGGCAAGCTCAGCCAGGATGTCACAGGGTTAAAAGCCTCGGCCAACGTCTGGTTTGGAAAGCTGAACCAGGCATAAGGAAAGGATGGAGAAATTTAACCTGTCAAATCAGAAACCAAACAGGGAATTTGTCAGTGGGCAGTGTCTGAGGTCATTTGACATCTAGAATCAAAGTCAGCAAAGCTGAAGTCAGACACGTGAATAAGTGAGTTGCTACTGAAGAGTTCTTCTGTGAGGAGGATATGGTCACCGCAAGATTGTCACTGTCAACTTCAAGAATAGGTATGGATATGGGAGGGGGGTTCAGGATGGGGAGCACATGTAAACCCATGGCTGATTCATGTCAATGTATGGCAAAAACTATTACAATATTGTAAAGTAATTAGCCCCCAACTAAAATAAATAAATTTATTAAAAAAAAAAAAGAATAGGTATGGAAATAGAGGAGGTCACATTTTGATTTAAAATAGAAAGAAAACAAAAAAACAGAACTAAAACACATACTATTTGTTATTTAAATTAAGATGCCAGCTGCTTGTGTTGAGTTGCAAAAATGTGCCAATACTAAATCACTGATAAACATGATTTACTTCATTAAGCTTGCATGAGCAGTTAGCCCGGGGGAAGCAGTCCCCACTAACACAGCTGTTTTGTTTTGAGGTTGTTTTTGAAAAGAGGGAGGGTTGCACAAAAACTCATCTACAGTGACTTAACTACAATGGGCTATACTTTTTCTAACATAATAATAAGCCCAAAGGTGGGGAGACCAGAGCTGGTGCAGTAGCAACAGAATTCCAGCTCTTCTGTTTTTCTGCTCAATCATCTTTAGCATGTGGCCTTTCTACTCATGCTTCTTATGTCATGGTCACAAGATAGCTGCTCCATCTATAGTTTCACATTCACATTCCAAGTATGAAGAAAAAGACGGCAGGGAGGGATGGTGCCTCTATCAGACTGGGGATGCGAGGAAACTAGTTAGTTTCTGCTTTGTGTAGGAGGCTGAAAGATAAAAGCTACTTTAACAGCAGTTATTCAGAGAGATTTCAGCAGCACCAGTCAAGGCACTTGTTATGGATTGCGCTGAGCTCCTTCAAAAGATATGTGGGAGCCCTAACCCCATGAGCCTCAGAATGACATTTGGGAATGGGGTGCTTGCAGATCATCAAGTTAAGATGAGGTTGTTCAGAGGGACCCTAATCCAATATGACTAGTGTCCTTATTAGAAATGGGGAAGAGATACAGTCAGGGGGATGCCATGTGAAGACACAGAGGCAAAGAGAGACAAGGCCACGTGAAGACTGAGGCGGAGACTGGAATCATGCTGCCCCAAGGCAAGGAGTGACGCCGCTACTAGACCCTTGGAGAGAAGGGGGAAGCTTACTCTCCTTGAGGCTTCAATGGGACGAGGCCCAACCTGTACTTTGACTTTGAACTTCTAGTCTCCAAAAATGTGAGAGAATAAACTCTTGTTTTAAGACACCCACTTTGTGGTATTTTGTTACAGTAGCCCAAGGGAAACTAATACAGTATCCAACTTGGATTTGAGGGATGTTAATTCTTGAGTTCCAGAACTTGAGAGGACAATAATAAAATAGAACCTGCTTAGAGTCTATGCGGTCGCACAGAGTCGGACACGACTAAAGCGACTTAGCAGCAGCAGGAGCAGCAGCAGGAGCAGCAGCAGCAGAGGAAAGTTTTCCTGGGTATCATGATGGTAGGGTGGCAACGTAAACATTATTATACCCCTGTAGAGGCATCAGAAGTACAAATAGGAAAGACATAATTAAACTTAAAGTACTGAGATTTTAGAATAGGACATAGTTTTTAAGTTATTATATTTACAAAAATACTGTTTTTTCTTGCTTTTAAGTTATATAAATAGTTCAACAGAACACCTAAGGCCGCAATTATAATCTATTGTTTAAGGAGATGTAAATATTTAATACATGTTTATTAAAACTGAGGTTCATAATTTTATTAGAGTATAAATAATAAATTTAGCATTAAAATAGGTACAGAATAACTTTTACTCAAAAGTCCCTTTGATATTAAATAAGCTATTAGTTGAGAACATTAACTTTTATTGACGTCCTAATTATGCAAAAATTATAAGACTATTAAGCTGGAATCAAATGTATACATATGCTTATATTACCTGGTTATAATACAGGAATGTATAATATCAAGACAGCAGGCATATAGAGGAAAACGCAAGAAATGTGGGGAAGATGGCCTCAAGGAAGAAATAGAAAACATAGAGGAATAGAAGCTGAGAGGTAGAACAAAAATAGTGTCACCTAGAGGAAAGCAACTAAGATGCAAAGAACTAAGAAAGCAAACTAAGAAAGCAACATAAGTTCATTGGATAAACACAGAAATAAATCTTAGAGTTGGAAAACTGCATTGAGAAGTGTCAATTTTTCCTAATTTTAATATAAATTGAATACAATCACGGACACGACTGATCGGCTGAACAACAATCATAATAATGATAATCCCAATGAAAAATACCAGTGAGGTTTGTTTGTAACTTGACAATATAATCCCAATTCAGAAGATTGGAAATAGCAAAAAAACAATTTTGAAAAAAGAAAGGATAAGGAAAGAGTCCTCTGACAGAGCTGAGAAAATGTACTAGATTACTATAGTAAGAATAAGAATCTTACCAGTTTAAGAATGAATCAATTGACCTCAAACTCCTCATATTCATTCTAGTCCTCTTATTCTACCCTGAGCAGGAATATTAAACTTCATTAATCACATGTCATTGCACTGTTATTTGGAACAGAGCATTCAAAGGAAAAAAAAAAGTCATAATGCACATGGGTGTGATTTCTTTTCTATTTTTCTTCCGTGCTTGGGGACATCTCCTTCTGGAGTTTGTAGCACTTCCATCTTTGCTCATATAGGATAGGCCTGGGATATACATGTGCTGTTTGTTTGCTTCTGTTTCCTCTGGTAACTAGCAGATGTGGATTTCAGTCTATCTTGTGGCAAATCCTGAGATCTAGGGATAAGTATTGAGGTGAGAAAGTGCACAGGTCCCAGCTGGACATGGCCTAATCAAGCTCACTCTGCTTCTTTAATGGGAACTTGGGGACAAAGTCTGTGCTAGAGAGTCTCTTTTCCCTCCATAATTCTCACACAGCGAAGGACTGCGTGTTGAGAAAGGGAGGGGAATGAGATGGCTGTGATATCCCTAGGTCTCTTGGTTAACATCATCTTAGTGGTATCAATATTAGGTTTCTCCAGAGAGACACAACCACAGGACATATACAAATACATAGAAAGGAGTCCATTGTGATAGACTTATGTGAATACAGATGTTGAGAAGTCTCCTGACCTGCCATCAGCAAGCTGGAGGTTCAGGAAAGCTGGCAGTGCAGGCTTAGATCAGGCCTGAAGGCCTGAGAACTGGAGAAGCCGAAGGTGTAAGTCCCCATCTGAGTGTGAAGGTCTGCGCACCAGGAGTGCTGATGTCTGAGGGCAGAGAGGAGGGAAGACCCAGCTCGAGAAGAAAGAGAAAATTTACCTTTCTTCCACTTTTTTTTGGTTCTGTTGGAGCCCTCAGCAAATTGGATAATGCTCACCCATGTTGGTGAAGGGATCTTTTCACTCAGTCTACCTATTCAAATTTTCTGGACATACCTTCTCAGCACGAATGCTCAGTCATGTCCTACTCTTTATGACCCCATGGACTATAGTCAGCCAGGCTCCTCTGTCCATGGAATTTTCCAGACAAGAATACTGGAGTGGGTTGCCATTTCCTCCTCCAACCCTCACAGAAACACCCAGAAATAATGTTTCACCTGCTATGTGGGCATCCCTTAGCCCAGAGAAGTTGACACATAAAGTTAACCATCATCTCAGTATAATCCATTTCTTACCAATAACCTAACTAGACAGATCAGGAATAAAATAAAGAGTCCAAAGAATTGCAAGTGTTTATAAGAATTTAATATATGGCAGCATTTTTACCAAACTATGTTTTCTTGAAAACAGAGAAGAAAATGTGTGAGAAAGTACCTGATGGTAAGAAGGGTGGAAAAACTCTTCATATTCTACACACGCTTCAAAGATTCCTAATTCACATTTAGTCTATTAAATTCTCAGAGAATTCCTATGGTATAAAGAAATCTATTTAACTTTTTAAATTCAGCATTTTCAAGTGCATAAATTTCAAATCAAAATGAAACAGAGCTGGAGAAAGGTCCAGAGGAGACCAGTGAGCCAAGCAGAAGGGATTTAGGATCTGCTCTCTTCTCCTATCAACTGGTCACTTGTAGAAATCTTACACTTGACAGTACTAGACTTTGTTATCCCTTCTTAATGGGACTTATGTGGAGGTGGGGCAAAAAGGAAGAGCTTTCTCTCATGTCCCCATCAAGTTAGAACTGAACTCAAGTAGTAGGGAAACTCTTTGAGCAGGGACACCAATAGCCACTGTTATCCATGTAATGTGTCAGAAAGAACACAAACATCCAATAAAAGGAGGCAGGTAATGTAGAGAGCATTCACACAGTGGACATTTTTGCAGCCATTAAAAAGTATTTAGATACACTTTATTAATATGAGACAAGAACCCATAGTACATTGAGACTTCTTTCCCAAGAAGGGTATTATCAGGCAGTAAGACTAGTCTCTCCATTGGGAAAACAGGATGGGCCTGAGAACCATTCTCTTGGAGTATACTGTGTTTCACAAGGTCCACTAATGGTCTGCCGTGCCACTGTTGATCCAAAGTGAGTCAGGATTTTTTCTCCCTTGAGTTGCGATAACAGAATTCCCAGCTATTTTCTGAAAATATAAGTTTAGATTGTCCATGTTCAAAAAGCTTCAGCAATTCTCACTCTTGACCAAGATTTAGAAACAGAACCTCTTCATGGGCTCCCGTTTTACTGTTTTTTTCTTCATTACGTCTCTATTTTCATAAAAAATCAGCTTTGTTTTTAATCTGATTCATGGCTTCTAAACCAATCATCATAGCACCCTGTTATGCCAAGACTATACTTTTTATATAGGACTTAGAAACCATTACAAAAGTAATGCTATCTTGTTTTATGTGAAAAATGTAGTTATTTACATAATGTAAGCCACTTTCAGATCTTCACCATTGTATTCAGGAACTTGGCATACATTTCAATTATTGTTGTTTAGTTGCTAAGTCGTGTCTGACTCTTTTGCGACCTCGTGGGCTGTAGCCTCTGGCTCAGGGATTTCCAGGGTCCTCTGTCGATGGGATTTCTCAGGCAAGAATACTGGAGTTCTTCTCCCCTTCTTCAGGGGAGCTTCCCGACCCAGGGATTGAACCCATATCTCCTGCATTGCAGGCAGATTCTTTACCCCTGAGCCATCAGGGAAACCCAAGTATTTAATAGGTTTCGATAATGTAAATACTAGTATAGATGAACTACTGAATTCAATTTTATGAGAGCAAGTTTACTGCATGGAATTATGTTTTCAACAGCCAACAGTAAACTCACTGATATCACTTACCTTCAAGTTCATGTGACCTCCTACTGCCATTTAAGTGGAGGACTCAAGATAGCATTGGATCACTAACATTTTGTCAATATTTATTGACTAAGTGTACTGATTCTTTCACACTCTTTTTCAAGCCCTTAGTCAAATCAAGGGCAAATAGAAAACTAACTTGGTATCACAATATCATCTCTGTCCCCTTTATTATCTGAAAGTTTTCCCTACAGAAATATATCCATATGGATATGAAGTCTTTGTGTCATTTCCATTGGCTGCCACTCTGCACAACTGCTATAATAACAATGTAAATGGACTGACAGATAAACAAGGCACAAGCACTTGAGAACATCAAACAGTTTTTACTCACGTAAAGGACACAAAAGAATTTTCAGATATATGGCAGAGAACAGCAACATTCTCCAGGACCAAAGAGTGCAATCTTCTTAGTGCTAAGCCTCACCAGCAGATGTGTGATTACAGAGGTTAAAATATAAACAACAGAAGGACTAGAAGTCTATCTGCTTCTGGCCTCATCATATACTGGGGTGTACCTGCGTGTAATGCAGTATAGACACTTGCTGGAGACGACCTTACCAGGGTCAGGAGCATTTCTGTATTTTTAGTTTTATAGTGCTGAATGGAATACACAGTGCTTTAATAAGGAATCAAATGCTCATCCATCACCCCAGCCTATTTATGCTAGAATATCTGGTTAAAGTACATTCCTAACCTCAGTGTCATGGAAACAGAACAAGGGTAATTTCCCCACACATCTCTGGGAGTCATACTAATAATCCCTTGAGCTAGCTGAAGTTCACCTGTGGCTTGCATATTAAAAATAAAAACAAGCATCCTAAGTACATAGGCTGTGTGGTTCTAAGAGGGCAAAAAACAAAGATATGGGAAATACTACTTAAGATGAACCTATTCCTTTGACCACATGAAGATATGAAGACCATCTATGGATTGAGTTTTTGTTCATGCTATTTCAAATAAAGATAATCTTAATTAAAATAACTTTGTAGTAAGAATGTCCTTCAGTTGAATCGGTTAGAGAAATTGAATTAGAAATAACCTAATAAAATAGAAAAATCTACAGAATGGAATTAGGATATATTCTGAAAAGATGAAACAAATGGTTCACGTGAAACAGTGGGATGAAACTAGGAACCAGAGACAACAGTCTTTCCCTGCTTCTCTCTGTTTGGACTTCATCTTTCTTTCCATGTGGTATGCTATATAGCCTCAGAGCCTCCTATACTAAAATTTTAGCCAGCAATGAGGACCTGCCTCAAATGTCTGCCTGGACCCAGCTGTGGTCAGTGGACCATCACTCAAACTAGGGAGACAGAATCACAATAACAAAATGACACTGTTCACATTTTGGACCAGATAATTCTTTGTTGTGAGGGCTGCCTGTGCACTTTCTGATATTCAGCAGCATTTCTGACCTCTAACCATAGATACCAGCAGCACCTTCCTGGTTGTACCAATCAAAAATGTTTCTAGACATTGTCAAATGTCATGGATGGCGAGGTGGCAAAATTGCCCCCAGTTAAGAACCCCTGACCTACAGCAATCATACTCCATGAAATCACCAGAGAATATATTGAAGAGTAGATGTAGAAGAGTGGAAGTTACATATACAGATACATATCAGGTTTGTCACAGTGGGCATAGAACATGGTATCTATTGAAAAATGTTTACTTATGAATGCATCAGAATGTTCAGAAATCAATTTGTTCTCAGTCCTAGAATGAACCACTTCGCAAATGCAGTTTTCTCAGTTTAAAAGTAGAAGCAGCACCAACTATAGAGAGTGGCTTTGAGTATTAAATAATTATGTAAGGCACTTTGGTAACTATGAAATGGCCCATAAATATAAGATAATAATAATAAATAAAATCACTGTGGTCCACTGGAGAAGGGAATGGCAAACTGCTTCAGTATTCTTACCTTGAGAACCCCATGAATAGTATGAAAAGGCAAAAAGATATGACACTGAAAGATGAACTCTCCAGATTGGTAGGTGCCCAATATGCTACTGGAGAAGAATGGAGAAATAATTCCAGAAAGAATTGAGAGAGTCAATTCCTAGGCAGATTGATACGAAGCCGAGGGTCCCCAAGGAGGAGAGAGGGGGGTCTGGGGCTCTTGAAGAGGAGATAGGGGTCTGGAGTTCTCAAAGAGGAGAAAAGGACATCTTTTTTTTTTGTCTCTAAATTCCTTAGTCTTAGTCACACAAAACGTCTTTTTCTTTAAGCCTGGAACTGATACAACAAACAACTCAGTTTAAACTCTGCACTAGGGATTATATAACAACAATGTATCCTGCTAAAGGACAGTTTCTCCTTCCTGAAAACCTTCTGACTAATCCTGATATTTTAGAATGTATATTATGGGAGTGGTCTGGTAAGATCTTTCTATTGTTAAGTTTTAATCCTGTTTCCTTAAAATGTAAATTGTGGGAGTGATATGAAGCGAAGTGATGGTCACTCAGTCATGTCCCACTTTTTGTGACCCCATGGACTATACAGTCCATGGAATTCTCCAGGCCAGAATACTGGAGTGGGTAACCTTTCCCTTCCCCAGGGGATCTTACCAACCCAGAACTCGAACTCAAGTCTCCCTCATTGCAGGCAGATTCTTTACCAGCTGAGCCACCAGGGAAGCCCAAAAAGTGGTCTCGAAGTGAAGTGAAGAAATTGTGGGAGTGGGTTTGGTAAAATTTTTACAACCTTGAGATTTTTGATTTGTTGTAATAACCAATTTAAAAAGTATATAACTCCCTTGCTTAGACTAAGAAGGGGGGCACTCCCTGTGCCCCTTCTGATGTCTGTGTCAGAAGCGTTCTCTGTCCCTTTCATACTTTAATAAAACTCTGCTACACAAAAGCTCCTCAGTGACCAAGACTGGTCCCTGGTCCCTGGTCCCAAAGCTAAATCTTCTTCTTCGGAGATCATGAATCCAACGCCATTCACCATAAGCCATCAGAATGAAGAGACAAACTGAAAACAATGCCCAGTTGTGGATGTGACTGGTGATGTAAGTAAAATCTGATGCTGTAAAGAACAATATTGCACAGGAACCTGGAATGTTAGGTCCATGAATAAAGGTAAATTGGAAGTGGTCAAACAGGAGATGGCAAGAATGAACGATATTTTAGAAATAAGTGAACTAAAATGGACTGGAATGGGCAAATTTAATTCAGACGACCATTATATCTACTGTGGGCAAGTGCAGCACTCAGTATGCCAGCAAATTTAGAAAACTCCACAGTGACCACAGGACTGGGAAAGATCAGTTTTCACTCAAATCCTAAAAAAATTGCAATGCCAAAGAATGTTCAAACTACTGCACAATTGCACTTGTCTCACACACCAGAGAAGTAATGCTCAAAATTCTCCAAGCTATGCTTCAACAGTACACGAACTGCGAACTTCCAGATGTTCAAGCTGGATTTAGAAAAGGCATAGGAGCTAGAGATCAAATTGCTAACATCTGTTGGATCATTGAAAAAGAAAGTTCCAGAAAAACGTCTACTTTTGCTTTATTGACTATGCCAAAGCCTTTGACTGCGTGGATCACAACAAACTGTGGAAAATTCTTCAAGAGATAGGAATACCAGACCACCTTACCTGCCTCCTGACAAATCTGTATACAGGTCAAGAAACAACAGCTAGAACTGGACATAGAACAACAGACTGGTTCCAAATTGGGAAAGGAGTTCGTCAAGGCTGTATATTGCCACCTTGCTTATTTAACTTATATACAGAGGACATCATGTGAAATGCTGGGCTGGATGAAGCACCAGCTGGAATAAAGATTGCCGGAAGAAATATCAAAAATCTCAGATACACAGATGACAACATCCTTGTGACAGAAAGTGAAGAGGAACTAAAGAGCCTCTTGATGAAAGTGAGAGAGAAAAGTGAAAAAGTTGGCTTAAAACTCAACATTCAGAAAATTAAGATCATGGCATCTGGTCCCATTACTTCATGGCAAATAGATGGGGAAATAGTGGAAACAGGGACAGACTTTATTTTTTTGGGCTCCAAAATCACTGCAGATGGTGACTGCACCCATGAAATTAAAAGATGCTTGCTCCTTGGAAGAAAAGCTATGACCAACCTAGACGGCATATTAAAAAGCAGAGGCATTACTTTGCCAACAAAGGCCCATCTAGTCAAAGCTATGGTTTTTCTAGTAGTCATGTATGAATGTCAGATTTGGACTATGAAGAAAGCTGGGCGCCAAAGAATTGATGCTTTTGAACTGTGGTGTTGGTGAAGACTTTTGAGAGTCCCTTGGACTGCAAGGAGATCCAACCAGTCAGTCCCAAAGGAAGTCATTCCTGAATATTCATTGGAAGGACTGATGCTGAAGCTCCAATACTTTGGCCACCTGATGGGAAGAGCTGACTCATTGGAAAAGACCCTGATGCTGGGAAAGATTGACGGTGGGAGGAGAAGGGAACGACAGAGGATGAGATAGTTGGATGGCATCACTGACTCGATGGACATGAGTTTAAGTAATCTCTGGGAGTTGGTGGTGGACAGGGAGGCCTGGCATGCTACAGTCCATGGTGTCGCAAAGAGTTGGACACGACTGAGCGACTGAACTGAACTGAACTGAAAATCACTGTGGAGAACCAGTTCTTTTTTCTACCTCAGGCTTTTTCTCAGGAGGCTGGGTAGAAAAGATGCTGACTTTATGGAAATTATACATATATATAAAATTATATATAAACATATAAATATACATAATTGTATATAACTTATTATATATTATAATATATATAAATTATGTATATAAAATGCTGAATTCTTATATAACAAAACAAAGCAAGTGAAAAGAAGTAAGCGAAAAAGCAGAAACTATCAAATACAAGAGGATAATTCACTGCTCTTTTGTATAATTCTCAAGTCTCATCTAAGAACAGGCTTTTAATATAATGGGCTTCCCTTGTGGCTCAGCTGGTAAAGAATCTGCCTGCAGTGTGGTATACCTGGGTTTGATCCCTGGGTTGGGAAGATCCCCTGGAGAAGGGAAAGGCTACCCACTCCAGTATCCTGGCCTGGAGAATTTCATGGACTGTATAGTCTGTGGGGTCACAAAGAGTCAGACACGACTGAGAGACTTTCACTTTCACTTTTAATATAGTAGTTAATAAATAAAAAGTTTACACCATTTGATATATTTTGCTTATGTTAGGTATTTTTATTCAGTTCATTTATTAGTACTACAAGTGGTAAGTAATTTATATTACTAACTTGTGAACTTTTACTATATATAATAAGTAGATAACTATTATAAAAATTTATTTTATATTATAACATAAATTTGGAGGCAGCCAGATTGCTCTGTTACAACTAATTAAATTTTTGACATTTATTAGCCCTTGGTGTCAACAAATTATATAGTCTAGTAAAGAATTACAGTAAAGCTTTTGAAATACTGAGCATGAAGTAGAAATAGTAAATTTGTCTGCTAACAGCATGTACAAATACCACTTAAACCATTCTAATCACATATGATACAAAGATAAATAATGGTATTAGAAGTCTTGATAACACATGGAAAGTATCACCACCATCATCACTACCATGAGTAACAATTATGATAGGAATGATAGAAACAACAAAATCGAAAGTTATCAAACAGTTGTCCTTAACTTGGAATGGTCCTAAGCACATTACATGTATAATTTAATACTTGAGAAAATTTTTAACCCATTTAAAAAATATTTAAAATACAGAGATAAACATATTTATAAAGTAGAAATTTCATCCTTTATCAGAATAATACAGTGAAAGTTTAAGATTAATTAGACTGATCAAATCTTTTTTTAGTATTTCTGTCATCACGTCTTTATTTGTTCTTAGTGTGGAAGAACTTGGTTTATAGTGCTTATTACAAAATACATGTTTTCTTGTTTGTTTTTCAAATTTAAATTTTTTCAATAAATATGGGAAAGAGAAGGGAATAAAAGGTATTACAGTAGTGGTTTGTACATATCATTTTTTGTTAAAGCTCAGTGGGTTTTTTCCCAGTGTTTTTTATTTTTTGTCTTTTTTTATATTACAGTTTTATCCTATGACAGTGGTAAATCTTATCCCTCCCCTTCCTCCTCCTCCTCTTCCTTTTCTTCCCTGTCCTCTTCCCCCTCCTCTTCCCCCTCCTCTTCCCCCTCCTCTCCCCCCTCCTCTTCCCCCTCCTCTCCCTCCTCCTCTTCCTCCTCTTCTTCCTCCTCCTCCTCCTCCTCCACTCTCTTCTCTTTCTCCTTCTTTATCTTTCCCCCCTCTTTTGTTGACTCAGTTTCCACAGGGGTGAAAACCATCTCTTCTTCCACTAAGATATTTGGAAAATGAGACTGTATTATCAAGACAATTGTGGCACTCAGTGAAAAACACAGCATTCTCAGAAATAAAACCAATAAACACACTGGATCACACACAATTGGCCGGGGTACTTCCCATCTTGGATACCAATATCGGTAATCTGTAAATAAAGAAGTAATTGAAAACTGGATTTCACATGAAGTAGTTAAATCGTTCAAGAAACAAAGGACAACAATACATACATATGGCTTGGTCACGATCTGCATTGCCTAGAAAGAAAAAGAAAGTTCACAAAGAATTACATAAAATTTCTTCTTTTTTAGAATATAAGATACTTTTCCCAACAATAATAATGTTATTCTTCTAGTTTTCAGGTACGATACCCTCACTTTTGATGTCCCCCCTTCAACCAGTAGCCAATTGTAAGGTACAATTTCTTTCAGGAGATTCTCCTGGTCTGCTAGAGAAAGTATGGAGGTATAGGAAGAAGAGGTATGGATTCCAGTACTTATTCTGTTTCTTAATCATCCTGTCAACTTATATAAACCACTTCACTTCTGCTTTCCAAAGATTGTTCCAGCTTCAACATTCTAGAATTCCATAACATCCTTTTTAAAAAATGAAGTACAGTTAATTTAATATTGTGTTAGAAAGCTTATTTTTAATCTCTCTTCTCCCCACACCCCCCAAGATTATTCAAAATTAGTCCTCTGAATCTATTCATTTTCCTCATTTAATTCTTATTTTCAGAAGCTTTCGGTTGCTCTTCATCTCATAGATGGCAAGGTTAACTATGGAGCCTGGAACTCCTTGTTTTTGCTATCTATCCCAATGCTATCACAATGAGTTTCAGGAAATAAATTTCCTTTCCTTTGCTCATTTGGGCAGAGAATTTCAAACAATCACTCCCAGATTCCACTAGGAAGAAGACTGGAAGGATAAATGCAGTTTCACCCATAGATACCTCAATGTCAACTAGGGCTTTTTCTTGTAATGATGCAAATCTTAGAGGAAAATTTAGAAATCACTCCTCAGGCACCTTGGAGATGAACTGAAGTTATCTGTTGGATTTCTGAAGCTATTTTAGCCTTCTGTGTTTGGTATTATTTATTACTTCGTATTTTATGAAATAATTTCTATTTTAGAAAATCTTTTCCTGGGACTTCCCTCGCAGTCCAGTGGTTAAGACTCTGCGCTTTACACTGCGGGGGCTGAAGGTTCAATCCCTGGCAGGGTAGCATGTAAGATCTCACAGGCTACACAGTGTGGCCAAAATACAAAAAAATCTTTTACAGTACAGTCTGTATGTATTTTCTCTACTTCCTTTTGTGTGAAAGTGAAAGCCAAAGCCGCTCAGTCGTGTTCGACTCTTTGCGACCCCGTAGACTATACAGTCCATGGAATTCTCCAGGCCAGAATATGGGAATGGGTAGCCTTTCCCTTTTCCAGAGGATCTTCCCAACCCAGGGATTGAACCCAGGCATCCCGCATTGCGGGCAGATTCTTTACCAGCTGAGCCACAAGAGAAGCCCAAGAATACTGGAGTGGGTAGCCTATCCCTTCTCCATGGGATCTTTCTGACCCAGGAATCGAACCAGGGTCTCCTGCATTGCAGGCGGATTCTTTACTAACTGAGCTATGAGGGAAGCCCTTTGGTGTATGTGTATTTATTTATTGCTTACTTTGAGCAATGATGCAATCAGTACATTTCTTTGTATCTTTAGTTCTCATCACTAATTTTCATTGATTACATTCTTCTTTTACTTTTGTACTTGATTTAAATACATTTACTAACATCGCTATTGTTTGAGTTATCAGCTGTAAACAATATGTTTTGACCCCTGGCTATAAAAGATGATGAAATTAAGCACATTTTTTTCTACCTCCCTCTTCTTTTCCCAAGTTTTATGAATTATATTATTTGTATATCACCAGATTTTTATTACCCATACAGTTTGTTTTATAATTACAACCTTCTGGTTTGTTTTAATCTTTGTCTATCAATTAAGATTCAGTGCTTGAGGATAGTTCTATCAGTGCAGTGTTTTGCTTTACCATTTATCTTTTTTGGTGAAAGTCATTCTCTAGTAGTTTATTGAAGAAGTGCTTATGAGAACTATATACCACAAGTTACCGCATGTTCCCACAGTATATGTCTATTTGCTTATACATGAAAGTTTGGGCTCTATACAAGTTCTTGGTTGACACTTGTATTAAGGACAATGTAGGCATCACTCCACTGACCTTAGGTTTTACTGTTATTGTAGAGAAGTTTGAGGCTGCTCTGGATTTTTCTCCTCTCTGCAGGATTGTCAGTTGCCAGTATGGCATTACTAACACACAAGTCTATCAGTTGTGTCTGACTCTTTGCAACCCATGGACTGCAGCCCACCAGGCTTCTCTGTCCATGAGATTTTCCCAGCAGGAATACTGGAGTGGGTTGCCATTTCCTCCTCCATGGGATCTTCCCAACCGCATCTTCTGCACTGCTGGCAGATTCTTTGCTGCTAAGCCACTGGAAAAGCCCAGAAGCTTCAGGTTTGAGTTTGCCAAAGACAGGACTGCTAGAGAAATTTGGACTGTTTGAAAGAAGCAGAGACCATTATTCTTCAGAAGTGGCTGCTGGCCAGAGACCTAAATGGATTTGAGATTCACAGTTAACCTCTTCGGTAGAATGAGAAATTTTTGTTTTGCTGCTGAACACCGAGACAGTTTGTGGGAGCTTTCTCAAAGATTATTGAGAATTGCAGTAATTTTCTGGTAAGCTTTTGAGAAGCACCTATTTTGGTGTCCCAGGCTAAGAGGTCTTCAGTGTCTGCTTCCCTGACATTTTAGCTGTTTTCCTCTGCTTTTTCGTGGCACCTTCTCTGATCTTCACTACCTTAGTTTACAGCATATTTCTCACTCTGAACACTGTATTGTCAGAATACTTAGAGTGGCTATTTTTTCTCTTTTCTTCAAAAAAGAGTTTGACTGTTAAACTCTCTAATAAATGATTTTACATTTTTGCTTAGATGCTTAAAGGATTCTTTTTTCTTCTTACTAGGCAATGTCCAGATGGTGACTACTTTCTGTCACTTTTTCTGGCACGTAGTATATACCTTTTTTCTTTACAAGGTTTTTATTTTATTTAAAATTGAAGTATAAGTGACATAAATTATTATTTTAGTTACAACACACAACATAATAATTTGACATTTGCATATTTTGTGACATGATCACCACAGAAGTCCAGTTTACATTCATCAGTATACATAGTTACAAAATCTTTTTTTCTTGAGAAATTTTAATATATACTCTCTTAGCAACTTTCAAATATGTCATACAGTATTATAAACTTTAGTCACCATGATGTTCATTATTACATCCTTATGACTTATTTATAAGTGGAGGTGGAATTTTGTACTTTTGACCCCCTTCATCCATTTCATTCACTTGCCTCTGGCAATCACTAATCTGTTCATATCTATAAGCTTGGTTTTTTTGTTTGTTTTTAATTCCACATACAGGTGAGTTCATATGGTATTTGTCTTTCTCTGACTTATATCATTTAGCATAATGTCCTCAGAGTTGACTCATATTGTCACATATGGCAAGATTTCCTTCTTTTTCATGGATAAATAATATTGCATTGTGCATATATATCACATTTTCTTTATCCATTTATTCACTAATGGACACTGAGGTTGTTTTCATATCTTGACTAGAATAAATAATGCTGCAGTAAACATGGCAGTGTATTTATCTTTTCGAATTAGTGTTTTAGTTTTCTTTGGATAAATACCTACAAGCGGAATCGCTGGGTCATATGTAGTTGCTTCCTAGGTGGTGCAGTGGTAAAGAATCTGCCTGCCAATACAGGACATGCATGAGATGCGCGTTTGATCCCTGGGTTGGGAAAAGCCTCTGGAGTAGGAAATGTAACCTACTCTACTATTCTTGCCTAGAAAATTCCACGGACAGCGGAGACTGGCAGGCTATAGTCCATGGGGTCACAAAGAGTCAGACATGACTGAGTGTGCATGTGTACACACACACACACACACATTAGTTGTATTTTTAATTTTGGAGGAACTTCCATATTATTTTCCATAGTGGCTATACCAATTTACATTTTATAGTATGCACATTCAAGAATTTCTATTTCTGAAGTTTTTAGTTATTTCTTTAAATATCTATTCTCAGTTTTTAAACAAATCTGGGTTTTGATTTATTTGGTGCTTCCTTGTGGCTGGATTAGGTTATGCATCTTTGGTAGGAACACCACACAAGTGATGACATGCTCTCCTCATTGAATTCTCTTAGGTGGTGCAGGGCTTTGTTTTTGATACTTCCTGTTGCTGGTGATATTCACGTTGATCATTTTGTTAGGTTGTGTCTGCCAGGCTCCTCCACTGTGAAGTTAGTCTTTACCCCTAACGAAGTACTTCTATGAGGAGGTACTTCCGAACTATGCAAATAAACTGTTTCTCATACAACTTTTAATTTATTCACTTATTAATTTATATCAGTATGAATTATAGTATCCTGTTTTATCCAGTGAGTTATAATTGACTACTATTATCATTATTTTGGTGCTCAAATTGTCCCAGGTTTGACCAGTAAAAGCCCTTTAGGATGGCTTCTGTGTCCTTTATGTTACGTGTCTCCACCATTCTTTGAGCACTTCCTTGCTTTCAGGTAGAAAAAGATGTTTTGGGTTTATTTCAAGTTTCTCCTGCCCCAGCTCTGGAATTTGACCTTTCTCCAGAGAGCCGTGGCTCCCTTTAGTGCTGCCTGGAATTTAGAAACCAAGGTCTGAATACTATTGTGCTCATTGCATCGCTCAGTTGTGTCCGACTCTTTGCAACCCCATAGACTGTAGCCCACCAGGCTCTTCTATCCATGGAATTCTTCAGGCAAGAATACTGGAGTGGGTTGCCACGCCCTTCTCCGGTGGATCTTCCCAACCCAGGGATCAAACTCGCATCTCTTGCGTCTCCTGCATTGGCAGGCGGGGTTCCTTACCACTAGCGCCCCCTGGGAAGCCGCCATTGCTTTAGGGCTGAGAGGACGCTGTTCCAAGGCTGTCTCAGAGCTAGGGAATAAATGTATGTTGATACATACATATACAAATATTTACATCTATATTTATTTATATTTATTGAAACTCTTAAGTTCCAGTACCTCTAATTCCAAATCATCACCAAAAGATTTGAGCTTGTTTTGTTCCTTTACATACTCATATGCCATCCTCTGACAGTGAGAAAACCAGCTCCCTTATCCTTAATCTATTTGCTTATTTGATCTATCCTCCAATACACTTCTGGGCTTCCCTGGTAGCTCAGATGGTAAAGAATCCGAGTGCAATGTGGGAGACCTGGGTTTGATTCTGGGGTTGGGAAGATCCCCTGGAGAAGGGAACGGCTACCCACTCCAATATTCTGGCCTGGAGAATTCCATGGACAGAAGAGTCTGACAGGCTACAGTCCATATGGGGTCGCAAAGAGTTAGACACGACTGAGAGACTTTCACCTTCACTTTACAGTATGCTTCTAATCTCTCATCACTGCTTCTACTCCCTCTTCTTGCTTGGACTCTGATACTCAACATCGGGGTGGTAAAGTTGCCAGATTCAGCAAATAAAAATATAGGATGCCTAGTTATATTCAAATTTCAGAAAACAACAGACATATTTTAGTATAATTATAGCCTATGTAATATCTGGGATATATTTATACTAAAAATACTTTTTGTTTTTCTGAAATTCAAATTTAACTGGATGCCTAGCATTTCAAATTTTTTTAATTGACGTGCAGTTGATTTTAAACGTTGCGCCAATCTCTGTGGTACAGCAAAGTGTCTCAGTTAAACACATATATAAATTATTTTTTATATTCTTTTCCATTATGGTTTATCACAGGATATTCAATATAGTTTCCTGTGCTATACATTGGGACCTTGTTGTTAATCCATTTTAAATGTATAGCTTCCATCTACCAACTTCAAACACCCAGTCCATCTCTCTCCCTCCTCCTCTGGATGCCCAGCATTTAATCTGGCAACCGACAGGCTGATCCTCTACTTGGATCCCTCTCCCACCCTGCTCAGACTCTGAAAGTTAGCTTTGGGCTTCTCCAACATATGGATTCCTTTCTTATCCCACTAGGGCTCTGACCCCTCCCATGCCAAGCCACCTCCCCCAACATTAAAAGCTTCCTCACCTAGTTTGGACTCTGATACCTAGTGTGAGGAGATTGCCCTCAAATATGGAGGCCCCCTTAGCTGCTTCCTTTTTAATACCTGTCTTCAGGTCAGCCCTAGACGTGAATCTTCTCCCCATTCTGCCTGGGCTCCCACACAGTTCCAGACCAGACCTCTAGGGATGAATTCCTTGTCTTCTTGCTTAGGTGCTAACGTGTCTCCCTCTGTGTGGATGCCTGTCTCTTTCTGACCTACCCAGCGGTTTCAGGTCTGGATGTTTCCAGGAAGAGAAACAAAAAGGGAAGAGGAAGAGCAATGCGGTTTTGCATCTTGATTCAGATGAAGCAAGGGAAGAAATGTTACAGTGGATCACCCCAGCAGAGGCATTATAATGAAATTGTTCACTAGTTTCTTTAACACAAAAGCATAATATGCCCCTGTCTGAATTTACTCCCTAGCATATTCCTATAAGCATATTGGGTTATATGCTCTCATATTTAGAAAAATGAAAAGAAAAATTTATTAATAAAACATTTTCTAGTTTTATCTTCTGAATATTTTGGGGGAAAAACAAAAATAAAAGGCTATTATATTAACCATTTGCTATTTTACTTCTTTTCTCTTTTTTATAAATGTTTTAGAATACCCTATTCTTTAGAGCAGTCATTCTCAAACAGGCTGCGATTTCAGGAATTAAAGGCAAAGATTTTCTTCAGAGTACAACTGTTAGTTCTCATTCCTTCTTTCAGATATTCTAGTATGTCCTTAGGGGCAGGAATAAGAGTTAGAGAGGGCAGAAAAGGCTGTGCAGTTTAAAAAAACCTAAAGAAAATACTGTTTGATACCACCTTTGATAATACAACAATACCTTTCTGATCTAAGGAACAATATTAACATGACAATGAAAGACTAGTGTTGACCACTTCATTTTCTTGTCATCCAATGCATTATGGGATTTTTTTCATGTTTCAGTTATTTTCTTTATCTTACTGCATAAAAAATCTGTGCATCTGTCATAGCCGTCACACCGAGAACACATTAATCCTCGTTGATAAGGCCTTCTTGACAGACCTCCTCTACAAAAAAGCAGAAACATCTTATTAGAAAAAGTCTCAAGTTTCATGCTATCTAAATAATATGGTTACTGGATGTTTAGTTAATTTATAAAGGTGATTTCATTTAAAAAACGGACTCAAGAAAGTACTTAAATTGGATATGTAATCTTCCCTCTTTTTCTCCCTAGAAATAGTCTCTTCTGAAACTAATTCCAGTGACTCTTAAACAAAGTGTTGTAATTTAAATTTTTTTAAAAAATAAATTTATTTATGTTAGTTGGGGGCTAATTACTTTACAATATTGTAGTGGTTTTTGCCATACATTGACATGAATCAGCCATGGGTTTACATGTGTTCCCCTTCCTGGACCCCCCTCCCACCTCCCTCCCCATCCCATCCCTCTGGGTCATCCCATTGCCCCAGCCCTGAGCATTTGTCTCATGCATCGAACATGGAATGGCGTTCTGTTTCACATATGATAATATACATGTTTCAATGCTATTGTCCCAGAACGTCCCACCCTCACCTTCTCCCTCAGAGTCCATAAGACTGTTCTATGCATCTGTGTCTCTTATTCTGTCTCGCTTATAGGGTTATCGTTACCATCTTTCAAATTCCATATATATGCATTAGTACACTGTATTGGTGTTTTTCTTTCTGGCTTACTTCACTCTGTATAATGGGCTCCAGTTTCATCCATCTCAATAGAACTGGTTCAAATGTATTTTTTTAATGGCTGAGTAATATTCCATTGTGTATATGTACCACAGCTTCCTTATCCATTCGTCTGCTGATGGACATCTAGGTTGCTTCCATGTCCTGGCTATTGTAAACAGTGCTGTGATGAACATTGGGGTACACTTGTCTCTTTCAATTCTGGTTTCCTCTGTGTGTATGCCCAGCAGTGGGATTGCTGGGTCATATGGCAGTTCTATTTCCAGTTTTTTAAGGACTCTCCACACTGTTCTCCATAGTGGCTGTACTAGTTTGCATTCCCACCAACAGTGTAAGAGGGTTCCCTTTTCTCCACACCCTCTCCAGCATTTATTGCTTGTAGACTTTTGGATAGCAGCCATTCTGACTGGTGTGAAATGGTACCTCATTGTGGTTTCGATTTGCATTTCTCTAATAATGAGTGACGTTGAGCATCTTTTCATGTGTTTGTTAGCCATCTGTATGTCTTCTTTGGAGAAATGTCTGTTTAGTTCTTTGGCCCATTTTTTGATTGGGTCGTTTATTTTTCTGAAATTGAGCTGCAGGAGTTGCTTGTATATTTTTGAGATTAATTGTTTGTCTGTTGCTTCGTTTGCTATTATTTTCTCCCGTTCTGAAGGCTGTCTTTTCACCTTGCTTATAGTTTCCTTTGTTGTGCAAAAGCTTTTAATTTTAATTAGGACCCATTTGTTTATTTTTGCTTTTATTTCCAATATTCTGGGAGGTGGGTCATGGAGGATCCTGCTGTGATTTATGTCAGAGAGTGTTTTGCCTATGTTTTCCTCTAGGAGTTTTATAGTTTCTGGTCTTACGTTTATATCTTTAATCCATTTTGAGTTTATTTTTGTGTATGGTGTTAGGAAGTGTTCTAGTTTCATTCTTTTACAAGTGGTTGACCAGTTTTCCCAGCACCACTTGTTAAAGAGATTGTCTTTTCTCCATTGTATATTCTTGCCTCCTTTGTCAAAGATAAGGTGTCCATAGGTGCGTGTGTTTATCTCTGGGCTTTCTATTTTGTTCCATTCATCTATATTTCTATCTTTGTGCCAGTACCATACTGTCTTGATGACTGTGGCTTTGTAGTAGAGCCTGAAGTCAGGCAGGTTGATTCCTCCAGTTCCATTCTTCTTTGTCAAGATTGCTTTGGCTATTTGAGGTTTCTTGTATTTCCGTACAAATTGCGAAATGATTTGTTCTAGTTCTGTGAAAAATACCATTGGTAGCTTGATAGAGATTGCATTGAATCTATAGATTGCTTTGGGTAGTATACTCATTTTCACTATATTAATTCTTCCAATCCATGAACACGGTATACTTCTCCATCTGTTTGTGTCCTCTTTGATTTCTTTCATCAGTGTGTTATAGTTTTCTATATATAAATCTTTTGTTTTTTTAGGTAGATATATTCCTAAGTATTTTATTCTTTTTGTTGCAATGGTGAATGGTATTGTTTCCTTAATTTCTCTTTCTGTTTTCTCATTATTGGAGTATAGGAATGCAAGGGATTTCTGTGTGTTAATTTTATATCCTGCAACTTTACTATATTCATTGATTAGCTCTAGTAATTTTCTGGTAGAATCTTTAGGGTTTTCTATGTAGAGGATCATGTCATCTGCAAACAGTGAGAGTTTTACTTCTTCTTTTCCTATCTGTATTCCTTTTATTTCTTTTTCCACTCTGATTGCTGTGGCCCAAACTTCCAAAACTATGTTGAATAGTAATGGTGAAAGTGGGCATCCTTGCCTTGTTCCTGACTTTAGGGGAAATGCCTTCAATTTTTCACCATTGAGGATAATGTTTGCTGTGGGTTTGTCATATATAGCTTTTATTATGTTGAGGTATGTTCCTTCTATTCCTGCTTTCTGGAGGGTTTTTATCATAAATGAATGTTGAATTTTGTCAAATGCTTTTTCTGCGTCTATTGAGATAATCATATGGTTTTTATCTTTCAATTTGTTAATGTGGTGTATTACATTGATTGATTTGCGGATGTTAAAGAAACCTTGCATTCCTGGGATAAAGCCCACTTGGTCATGATGTATGATCTTTTTAATATGATGTTGGATTCTGTTTGCTAGAATTTTATTAAGGATTTTTGCATCTATGTTCATCAGTGATATTGGCCTGTAGTTTTCTTTTTTTTTTGTGGCATCTTTGTCTGGTTTTGGAATTAGGGTGATGGTGGCCTCATAGAATGAGTTTGGAAGTTTACCATCTTCTGCAATTTTCTGGAAGAGTTTGAGTAGGATAGGTGTTAGCTCTTCTCTAAATTTTTGGTAGAATTCCGCTGTGAAGCCGTCTGGTCCTGGGCTTTTGTTTGTTGGAAGATTTCTGATTACAGTTTCGATTTCCGTGCTTGTGATGGGTCTGTTAAGATCTTCTATTTCTTCCTGGTTCAGTTTTGGAAAGTTATACTTTTCTAAGAATTTGTCCATCTCTTCCAGGTTGTCCATTTTATTGGCGTATAGCTGTTGGTAGTAATCTCTTACGCTCCTTTGTATTTCTGTGGAGTCTGTTGTGATCTCTCCATTTTCATTTCTAATTTTGTTGATCTGATTCTTCTCCTGTAATTTAAATTTGAGGGAGTTTTAAAGCTTCTTTCATTTTAGTTTGTAGCAAAATTTTCCTTTAAAAAGTGGATGTTATTGAATGCTTCATAACTAATTGCTTTCTTGTTGGCATAAATATACAAAAAGCTATGTATGAATGATATATTAATTTTTTGGAGCATTTGCAAAATCCTGAAATGCCTATTATTCCAAAATCCAGCTGCATGGATTATTTTGAGGTAAACATGAAAAATATATGTGTATAAACAAGCAAATAAAGGAAAATGGTTTAATCCATTGTACAGAGCACAGGGGAGAAGTTAAAAAAATATTACATCAATTGCCCAGAGCTAAGTTAGGAAACTGCTAAGTCGTTTTAGTCATGTCTGACTCTGCCACCCTATGCACCATAGCCTGCCAAGCTCCTCTGACCATGAGATTCTCCAGGCAAGAATATTGGAGTGGGTTGCCATTTCCTCTTCTAGGGGATCTTCCTTACCCAAGGATTGAACCCAGGTCTTTTTGCAATGCAGGCAGATTCTTTACCATCTGAGCCACCAGGGAAGCTCAAGTTAGGATGGGGCCCTAAAATAGGTATGAATTGGAAAGCTTAGTTCTTATTTAGAACAAGAAGTAGAAGATAAATGGGGAAAAGATGTTTTTGAGTGAGGAGAGAATCATTATTTGTGGCTGTTTAAAAAAAGCTATTTACTTAGTGTATAGTTGCAAGCCATAAAAACAAACATTAGGCATTTAAGTCCTTGGCCATTCTGGGCCATCTATAAGAATGGCAAACCTTGGAAATAGACATTCAAAAACTATCTGATATCCTCGATGGCAAACTTTCAAGTCCCTTAAGGATATACAAAGATCTGCTGTTATTTGCAGATCATGTATCATTCTCTAGGGCTTCTCTGATAGCTCAGACAGTAAAGAATCTCCCTGCAGTGCAGGTGACCTGGGTTCAATCCCTGGTTCAGGAAGATCCCTTGGAGAACGGCATGGCAACCCCCTCCAGTATTCTTGCCTGGAGAATTCAGACAGAGGAGCCTGGCGGGCTCCAGTCCATGGGGTTGCAAAAGACTGTTCCACAATCACACCATTTCAAGGAGGAGATGGATTTTGTCTGGATCCCAGCTGGAATACTAGCCTTCAAGAAATCCAAGAATTGATCTAATCACCTTTACCTAATATCCTACACTACTTTTATTGTGTTAACCCTTTTTCACTGAAACAGATGCCTCCAACACAAGAGAGCTTATCCTGTTGTAAAACCACTGGGATGGGGGAACCTTTTTTCCTGTACCAATGCAGAGCTACTCACTATAAAGATGGCCTTTAAACACTTGGAGCATAGGCCAATGACCCCGTGACCATAATGTCTGATAACTCTGGCCTGGAATAACTCTGCAAAGGCAAATAAATATATAAATACATATATTAATTAATTAAAATAAATAAATTCACACTGTGCTAGAATACATTGGGCCTTCTTTTTCAAAGATAAGATTATAAAAATATTTATATTAGGTAGTCAGAAATGCCAAGCTTTCATGTTAATCTTTCCCTTGTTCTGAGTTTCTAAAAAGTTTAACCTAAAGCAGTCTGAGTCTGAATCTACAGACCATCTCAATAAACTAGAGAAAAATACAATGCAATAAGTAGCAAAGATTATCTTTTAGAGATTCTATCTGGCACTCCTTCCATACAAGTCCACAACTTCAATTGGAATTACTAGACTGGATTAGAAGAAAACAACAGATAAGTATAATTAGCAAAGTACATTGAAATTTCATAGCTTTCCTGGCAATGCCTGAAGAAATAGATGATAGTAGAGACTTGAGACACCTGCCTTTGCTGAGAAGCAGCCCAGGGGTTCTCTGAGACCAGGACCTTTTCTTAGACTCACATCTGGTCATATCTTTAGTTTATTGCTACCGACAGGATATGTGTCCATTCTTGCCTGGAAAGTCCCATGGACAGAGGAACCTGGTAGGCTACAGTCCATGGGGTCGCAAAGAGTCGGACATGACTGAGTGACTCCATTTTCACTTTCTAGATAAGGACACGTTGCCTGGGTGGTCCAATGGGCAAACTATTCCCATGCCCAACTTGAAGTCCATTAGAAGACCATTATTCAAATTTTATAAGAGATCTACACTGTTCCAGTGTGATGTAAACTTTCAATGCCTGCCACTTTGGTCATAAAGGAGGTAATCCAGCTCCATGGACTGACAATCAAGCAATTACAGCTTGTCGGTAAATTCTTTTCTTCAAAGTTCTCCATATGCAGACTCATATAATCTGTATATTGTCCATGGAACAATGGCCAAAGTACATCAAATGGATGTTGATTTTTCTATATTATACAACCAGAATAACTAGGACACTTGTTATAACTCCTTTCACTTTTACTCCATCCTTATAACATTGAGAAATGTCATAGTTCTGGCTTCTGATTCATATCCAGACATCTACACGTTTCCAAGTAGACTTAAATAGTCTATCCCAATAAGCTAGAGAAAAATACAATGCAATAAGCAGCAAAGAAGATTATCTTTTATAGATTCTATCTAGCACTCCTTCTGATTCACCTATTTGTCTTTGTCAAAAACTTCATGACTACTTCTTGGACGTATTCAAGGTCGAGGTCAAGGACTCTGTCGTTCCCTGCCTCAAATTATCCCTGTATGTACAAAGCTATCTCGATTTATATCTCTTCCTGTGAAAATCAGTTGGTCTCCTCCCTTCACTTTCACATCTTGCACTTAAAGGACTAGCAACCACAAACACCATTAACCCTTTTTTGAGGCTGATATTGTGTAGCTGTACCAATCCTCTCATCTTCCCCAAGATACCATCTTCCTTCTGATCAGGCCTCCTTACTCACGTTGGTATCTGACTCACAGTTTGCTTTGCAGTCAAAATTTTGCCATCATCTACAAATTTGGGACCTAGATGGTTACAGTATTCAATAATTTGGTCTCTATGTTACTGGATATCTTCACCATCATAAAACTTCCTAATGCTCCAAAACTGTCACTTTTGTAGCCACATTCTAGATCTTGTAATCTCCTAAAACTTCTTTACTTCTGAACTCAGAAAAATCACATATTCCACTCATTGACTGCAATCTCCTATCATACTTCCAGGTTGTTAATTCATTTACTCCTGTCACACTTGTCCATTAATTTCACTGGTTCCACAAGTCTACTTTCTCTCCTATTTTTCTCCTTATCATCATGTTGTCTCTTCTTGATCCAGTTTAGATTCATCACTTTGCATACTCTTGAGCTAAAAACTTGACACTCTCTTGCACTATTTTCCTTTACAGCCAACTGGCAAAACCCTAGTGTTGGGAAAAGTGAAGGAATCTTACTGTCTGCATGCTCCATGCCTGCTTCAGGGCTGCTGGGTGCTGCTGGAGGAAAATCATTAAATTAGGTAGAGAATATTTCTATCATTCTCTATTCAGCTTCCTCTCTCATTTTCCATAACAACTATTTCAAATCTTCCCAGTCCTCAAAATTCTCGTTTCACTGTCTTTCCCTTTATTCTTAGGACATGATGTATTCTACTTCACAAAGAAACATAACAGCCCCTAGATTGGAACTTGAGAAGTTTTCTGTCACTAAATTTGAGAAATATACCTACCCCTTCTTTCGTTCCTTTCTGGTACAACTGAAGAATTGCTCCTCATTCTTTCTAAGGCTAATCTCTTTTAAACTCTTTTCTCAGGGACTTGTATCTTTACATATACACTGCTTTTATTCTTCATAAAGAATTACTTTTATTCTGTATTAGATCCTTCATGTCAATATTTAAGTATGTTCACATCTTCTCCATTTTAAAAATGAAACAAAATAAAAACAACAAACAGTTCTACGTTCATTTCATCCTAGTACCAATCTCCTCTGCTCCACAGAAACAGCTTTTCCTATGTTTACCAAAGAACTTCTCTTCAGATCTGATATTTTTAAGTCCTGACTTTGCTTGACCTCTTAGAATTCAAAATTATGGATAAATTTGTCCTTTTAAAAATATTCTTTCCCCACACCTTAGCTGATCCCATACTCTTCTGCCTTTTCTCCTACCTGTCTGGCTACTCTTCTTTGGTTACCTCGCCCACTTATGTTTCACTAACCACCCTTAAACATTGGCATGACATTCCCCAGGGCCTCTTCTCTTCTCAGTCTGTGCTCTCTTGCTAAGCAATCTCATCTATTCCCATGATTTAAATTACCCTATGTATTCTAGCACTCCAAATATTTGTTCTATGCCATTCCTCACTCATGAGTTTCTGACCTAAACAACCACCTGCTCACTAAACATCTCAAGATGAGTATTTCACAGCCAAGCCAAAGTCATTATGTATAAAATGGAACTCATCATCTTTCCTCCCAAAAGGTTCCTTGTTCCCCTTTGTAGTTAATGCCAATACTATTCGTGACTGAGTCATAAATTTGAGAATATTCCTTGACTATTTCCCCTCTTGGATTATTTAAAACAATGAACTACAAATCTTATTATTTACATTTTCTAGCAATTTCTTGAATACTTCTCCAATCTCAACCAAGACATCTTTTGTTAACGTCTTTTTTCCAAGCCCATGATTTCATACCTGCTTTTACAGCAACTCTTTTCTATTTAAAATACAGATATTGGGTGTATTTGGTTAATGTTGTGTATTTTTTTTTTAAATTTCTTTCCCAACAGTCTACAAGTGTTTTCAGGATGGACACAATGTAAATAATGTGGAATTCTATTGCTTAGTTATTGTTTAAATGCACCTACTATAAACGTATTTAAATAAATAAAAGATCCTGCAGACAGACGCAACATGTCTAATAACAACCAATTTCTTTTCCTCCACCCTACATCTCTCCCTAGCTCTGTTAATAAAATTATCACTTTAGTTTAAATTCTAATGCTCATCTTTGACTGTACCCCCTTCAATATCTAAATTCAAAGCTAACCTAATTAATGCTGTTTTATTTTACTTTGCTGTGTTTTGCTTAGAAATGTATAATTTTTAAATTTTATTATTTTTTTGATCATACCACAAGGCTTGTGGGATTTCATTTCCCTAAACAGGGACAGAACCTGTGCTCTTAGCAATGAAAGTGTGGAATCTTAACTGGAGCACCAGGGAATTCCCAGAAATGTATACATTTTTACCCTTGAAATTGAAAATAATCACTAGGAAATGACATATGTAAATACTGCTTCAAATTCACTTTTTCTGATACATTATAAGCTATCCTAAGCTTTATATATCCTCTATAGATTCTCTATAGATTTTATCCTCTAGATTCTTTTCTTTTGTTTATTATTTTCTTTTCTCTGATTATTATTTCTGTTCCATTTATTTTCTGTTCTTTAGGTGCACTAATTTATAGATTTATCACCCTATATGATTCCTTTCTTTTTCCGTATATATTTTTACTTCTATTCTCCATCTTTGTGTTATGAAGATTTTCAAGATTGTCATTGACTCATATTTTCCTTATCGCCAAATCTATTTTATTCTTCCATTCTGTACTAGCTTGCTGTGGCTACTTTAACAAATTGCCACAAACTGGGTGGTTTAAAACAGTAGAAATTTGTTTTCTCAGTTCTAGAGGAATGAAGTCCAAAATCAAGGTGCTGTCAGGACTTTGCTCCCTTTAAAGTCTCACACAGAAAATTCCTTGACTCTTCCACCTTCTGGTGGCTCCAGGAGCTCCTTGATTTCTGAATATATCACTTCAACCTCTCCCTCCACAGTACATTGCCTTTTTCTCTTTTGTGTGTCTAGTGTTGAATCTCCTTCTCCTTCTCCCTTATGAGGATACAAGTAATTGCATTTAGGTCCCACCTGAATAACATAAGTGCCTCCTCTCATGATCCTTATCTTAAACATATCTTTTGCCATATAAGGCAGTGTTCACTCTTGCCATGTATTAATAAGTTAATATTCACAAGTTCTGTGAATTAGGACCTGTATACATCCTTTAGTGGAGGGTCACCATTCAGTCCACTACACATTCTAATTTTCAATTTGGCTTTCTTATTTTCACTCCTACTAAGTATTTTATAAGACTGTGATGAACTGATTTTTCTACCAACTATTCTTAAGAGAGATAGCTATGACTGCCTATTTTGAGTGCATATCAAATAAACCTTGGGCTGAGGTGCCTAATATTTGAGCCAACTTAGATCCTTCATAAGTAGACTTTCCAATGTCTGTGTCAAAGAAAAAAATAGTTGTAAAAATTTCAAGACAAAGAAACCTATGGGATAAATGGGTGGAAAGAAGGGTAATCCTAACATCTAGTAGGTTCATCTTATCACTATAGTCATGGCACTAGCTATCTCTTTTACACATAGTAATATATATATATATGTCAATGCTTCTCTCTCAGTTCATCCTACTATTCTTCTTCCCCTACTGTGTCTACAGGTCACTGCTATTACTAAGGTTAACAAATACCTTCATCTTATCAAATGGAAATATCATCTTTCCTTCCTCATTTTTCTTTCTCATTCTTTGAGGAGTATCTCAAACAGTTAACCACTTTGGGCATCATGACTCATGCTCTTCACGTGGATTCCAAGTATCCTTACCCTTAGCATTGTTTGGGCTTCCCTCTTATCTTATGAGCCTCTTCACTCTCCTTTGTCAGCTCTTTTGCCTTAAGTTGAAATACTGTATTGCTCTAGATTTTAGTACTTAAATTAACTCACCAAACTTCCTCTTCCATAAGGTGATCTCATTCATGACTGCAATTCATTTCTATGTCAGGGCCTTTATAGCAGCAGTTTACTTCAAACCATTCCCAGAGCAAATTGCACTTATCTCACATGCCAGCAAAGTAATCCTCAAAATTCTCCAAGCTAGGCTTCAACAGCATGTGAACTGAGAACTTCTAGATGTTTAAGCTGGATTTAGAAAAGGCAGAGGAACCAGAGATCAAATTGCCAACAGCTATTGGATCATAGAAAAAGCAGGAGAGTTCCAGAAAAACATCTACTTCTGCTTTATTGACTACACCAAAGCCTTTGACTGTGTGCATCACAACAAACTGTGGAAAATTCTTCAAGAGATAGAAATACCAGACCACCTTACCTGCCTCCTGAGAAATCTGTACGCAGGTCAAGGAGCAATAGTTATAACCGGCCATGGAACAATAGACTGGTTCCAAATTGGGAAAGAAGTTCGTCAAGGCTGTATATTGCCACCTTGCTGATTTAACTTATATGCAGAGGACATCACGTGAAATGTCAGGCTGGATGAAGCACCAGCTAGAATAAAGATTGCCAGGAGAAATATCAATAACCTCAGATATGCAGATGACACCACCCTTATGGCAGAAAGTGAAGAGGAACTAAAGAGCCTCTTGATGAAAGTAAAATAGGAGAGTGAAAAAGTTGGCTTAAAACTCAACATTCAAAAAACTAAGATTATGGCATCCAGTCCCATCATCTCATGGCAAATAGATGGGGAAACAATGGAAACAGTGACAGACTTTGTTTTTTTGGGCTCCAAAATCACTGCAGATAGTGACTGCAGCCATGAAATCAAAAGACTCTTGCTCCTTGGAAGAAAAGCTATGACCAACCTAGACTGCATATTAACTTTGCTGACAAAGGTCTGTATCATCAAAACTATGGTTTTTCCAGTAGTCATGTATGGATGTGAGAGTTGGACCATAAAGAAAGCTGAGTGCTGAAGAATTGATGCTTTTGAACTGTGGTATTGGAGAAGACTCTTGAGAGTCCCTTGGACAGCAAGGAGATCAAACCAGTCAATCCTAAAGGAAATCAGTCCTGAATATTCACTGGAAGAACTGATGCTGAAGCTGAAGTTCCAATACTATGGCCACCTGATTTGAAGAACTGACTCATTGGAAAAGACCCTGATGCTGGGAAAGATTGAAGGCAGGAGGAGAAGGTGATGACAGAGGATGAGATGGTTGGATGGCATCATCGACTCGATAGATATGAGTTTGAGCAAATTCCAGGAGTTGGTGAAGGACAGGGAAGTCTGCCGTGCTGCAGTCCATGAGGTTGCAAAGAGTCAGACATGACTGAGCAGCTGAACTTAATTGAATAGAAAACCAATCCATATACTAAAAGCCTAACCCAAGATACAAGTCTATAGCCTGTACTACAGAAACAGTCTCTAACTGTGCTTATTTCTCTTTGTACCCTTGTTTTCCTATACTGCATTTTCACCATAATAGCAAGAGCAATCTTTTATTGTTAAGTTTTCTTTTCAAAGGACTTCTCTTGTGGCTTAGCTGGTAAAGAATCCGCCTGCAATGTGGGAGACCTGCACTGGATCCCTGGGTTGGGAAGATCCCGTGGAGAAGGGAAAGGCTATCTACTCCAGTATTCTGGCCTGGAGAATTTGATGGACTGCATAGTCCATGGAGTCACAAAGAGTTGGACACAACTGAGCAACTTCCACTTTTACTTTTCGTTTCAAATCATAGTTTGAGATCATGCCAATTACTTGCTTAAAACTTTCCCATGGTTTTGCCATTGTGTAGAATAAACCCCCAAATCCTAACCTGGCCAATGATATTCTATTTGGTTTAGTTGTCACCTAACTTTCTACCTCTAACCACAATTATTTTAGCTCTACCACAACCCACTCCAGTATTCTTGCCTGGAGAATTCCATGGACAGAGGAGACTGGTGGGCTTCAGCCTGAAGGGTTGCAAAGAGTCAGACATGACTGAGAGACTAACACTACTCTCTATATCCTATAGTAGTTATTCCCTATTTGTTTATTGTGCTGTTTTTATGGCATATTTCATTATTTAATTAAATATCACTTGTTTATATGCTCACTTGTAAGGCTCTTCCACGACTGCAAACCAAGTATGAACAGTCTTTATTGTTCTTGTTAGTGGACAGATCAGAGCCTTGTACATAACTGCTGAGTGCACACATGAAGACTATTCCCTCAGAGGAACTTCTTCCCTCCCTGCTACCCTTGCTCAGTTTTCTGTTTGAATTTTCAATACCAATCGGTAGTTAACTTTTAAGAGCTATTCCATGTAGTTGATATCATCCCAATGCTTCCACTTTGTAGGACTGAAAGAGGCCTAAAAAGTTCTGTCATTATTCGACATTCCAAATTTGTTTTTCATGGCTATATTCAAAGTCAGCAAATCTTCCATTTAGGAAGTGGCTTTCTGAATCTAATTTGACCTACACTCACAGCTCTGTTGTTTTTCCTTTCTATGGGAATACAATCATCAATTAACAATCATTGTTCTGTTTTCCTTTCTTTTTCTGGCTTAGTCTCAGAAGCGTTTTATTTATTTATTAAGAAGTTCCTTCTCAATCCTAGCATGTAGTTAATTTTTCTTGGCATGTTGATTAGGATATTTTCTCACTTCAATTATTCATTTTAACAACATTATTTATAGGATCCTATTGACCTGTAGGAAAACTTGAGGCTTTCCAATAAAGTTCTCTAGAAATAGAGGCTATTTTGGAAGGTAGTTATTTCCCATCATTGGAAAGTTTTTGGGTATAGGTAAATAATTACATGGTAAATGTTAAGAATTCAAGTTTCATATGGATAGCTTGACTAGAAGACTTCTGAAGTACTTTTCCACCTCTGAGTTATTATGATTCCTTATATTTATGAGATTAGCACCAATTAATAATGCAACCTCCAGAGGATAGTCAGTTAAAAGAGTCCTTCATGTTATAAAATTTAGGTGCTCCTGATATAATTCTTACAACATGAATTTCAACATATCTTATTTTCATTTTATAAAAATATGGAAATAAACAATTTTAGAAAATAATTTAAATCCTAATTAGCCTAGGTACTGTGAAATAATACCAAACTTAAAACTCCCTTTGGAAGTAATATTTGGCTATCTACAGGTAAAATTAGTATGCCTAAATTATGACTCATTTTATTATAGAATTAAAAGTATTTCAATATAACTCTTTAATTGCTATCTTATAATTAATTCTTTTATAGTTCACAAAGACATTTAGAAGAATATGTTGAAAACTCAGTCATATGGTGCAACCAAACTTCTAGGGAGGCTGGAATCCTTTAAAAATTCCCAATTTATTTTTATATTCTTCAAAAAATGTAAAGCAACTTACCCTGGTGCATAGTTGCATATGAAAAGTGCTGCTTGTTTAATACGCCCAATTCTTGAACATGGAGTAACAGCACAACCAACTTTGTAAGACCTGTCCCAAACAAGCTAAAATAAAATTTTCAAACAAAACATACAATTTAATTCTAAACATTTACTCTGCCATAGTATAATCAATAGTATATTCAATACACATAGAACTTTAACCAAGCCAATTCAAGGAATATGAACTATTCTTTATTTGGATGCAGGCAGAAAATTATCATGAATTTAGTTAAGCATTTACAAAACTGTAATTAGAGAAACATGTTAATAGGTTCTACCAATACTGTATTCTTAGGATAAAAATTCTGAGAAAAACTGATCCAGAATAAGGAAGAAGAATCAGTTTTCAACATTTTGTTAAATCTGAGAGTTCCAGGTTATTGGCAGAGAGGAAAAGGGAAATGAGAAGAGAAAAAGCCTTGGAAGAATGGAAGTCGTGAATAGAAAGAAGAAAAAGAGAAAACAGTAAGATTATAGAAGAGAAGGAAAAGAAATACAAGAGTAGAAAGTAATTGAATGTTGCAGAATTTTTCTTTTCTTTTATTGAGGAAATTCTATTATAAAGTAAAATGAAGTCTGGGCTTTTCATTAAAAAAATGAGTAAAAGAGCTGGTTCCTATAAAACAATTTCTTGCAAGACAGGTCTTGGAATGAAAATAGGAAAACAATTAAAGATATTCCAGAAATAATTCCTGAGTGTCTTTAATTGTCCCGATACTTTTAAGTGAAGAAAGAAAAAAATTGTTTTGTTAACCTCTGTGAGACAGGAAGAAACCATTTGTTTTCCTTTTCTCTATAACTCTTAGCAATTTTAAAAGTGTGTGACTCCAAAAGAAATAGAGCAATGCATTAAAAGAGTAGAGATTAGAATGTCTGCAGCATTTGAAGTTAAGTCAAATGCAGGAGATGAAAGTGTCTAGGAAACTAGATTTAAGGAGGAAAAAATACAGAGGAGTAGGTCAGGGAGGAGACTTGGTTATTTTACTCAAAGTACTGAAGTCATATAAGGGAGTTTAGCTTTGACATGAGTAAGATAATAGAGAGCCTCTCATTTTCTAGAAGAAAGAATTGATCAAAAATTTTTTTGAAACATGATTCATTTGATGGAACAGAAAGACAAGTGTTCAACATGAAAAAATTCTAAAATTTTAAGTTTTACATCAGAATCAACTGATTGAAAAATAATCATCTTTTAAATGAGCTTGGAAGTTAATTCAATAGCTTCTTGATTCCTGATAACAAATATTTATTGAAGACCTAAAAAATGTCTTGCTGATGTGTTGAGAATACATGGATGAGAAGACAAGGTCCCTTCCCTTTGCATAGTATTAGATTCATATATTAGTGATTATGAAAAATGTAATATGTAAAATAATAAATGTATGCACAGGAAATAAAAAGTGGTTCAGTATTCCTGGAGTACAAAGTATAAGGGTGAATTGTTAGATATGAGGCAGGAAAATAATACTATGTATTTGCAATTAAAATGTTTTCATACATACATATGCCATAGTATGTGTACTGATTCATGCAAAAAAAAATCAAGTCTCTTATTTGTGTTTAAATAGTCAATAAACTAGAACAAATTTTTATTTGCTGTTTACTTCCTTTTCCAGCATGCGTTATTTTAGAAAGGTACCTTTCATCTTTGGGTATGGAGATTAGATTTACTATATTTAAAGGAATGTTTTAATTGCATAGTTCAAGCAAATAGAAGAAATTATGAATATTCAGAAGATTAGGACTGATCAGAATTTTGATTCTACTAGAGGTAGCAATTTTACCATTTGAATTTATTTATAAAATTGAAACAATCAATAAAAACTTAGTAGTAAAGCAATTAAGGAGTCTACTGAATTAATAATATAAAATTAGATACCTGTAGATAGTTAGAACAGTTATCAGAGCAACTGTTCACTTCAAAATTGTACTTTTTCCTCTGCTCAAACCAACTTCTGATAGCAATACTTGCAGTAAATTCATTTTCAGGGCCGACCCATATATTTTCACCAATACCATTAAATTTAGGATGGGCCATATATAGTTCTTCTAAATGAGTATTACGCTCAAAAACACATTTCTTCCCCCATGCTCTAGCAGTCCGTGACAAAGCTACATCCCAAGTCTGAAAAAAAATGCAAAAGGCAAAGAAAACAAAATAATAGTAACGAAGGCTTTTTTTGTGCTCTAAATTATTTTCCTTGAATTCTCATAGTTAGATTTAAGGAAAACAATTCTTATTTTGTGCCTATGAGTCTCATTTGTGGAGTTTATTAAGGAGGAAAAGTGTTTTGAGATAATTATAAATGAAACAACTATTTCCTGAGATGAAGGCCTATGCATATTTTGTAATTAGAAAGTCAGATTGTTAGATGGTGCAAATGATTATAATACTCTTACCTGTAGTCTATTCAGAAAATGCATATTTTTAACCTCATGCCTTTTATACATAATAATACAATAATTTAACATATTTAAGAACTATTTGTTGAGCACTGATTATATGCAAACTGTTGTACTTTGACGAATAAAATGAAGTCAACATAAATTTTGTCCTCTAGTTGCTTATTGTTATTAGAACAACCTGGTATAATACATACATATATATATATACACATATATATATATACATATACATATATATAATTTTAACATATAGAGATAGTTTATAAATATTATATAAGAGGTACATGTAAAGCTTTATGGATGTTTCCAGAAATGTGAGAAAATATCACAAGATGCTGCTACCTTCCATTTATGGAAACATCCAAAAATGTGTATTTCTGTCATATTTAGAGGCTTATTATAATGTTCATTGCTTAGTTAAGGACAAGAACAAAAAAAACAGATAGAAAAATGAATAGCTCTAAAACCAACATGCTAAAATTGTATGTTACAGTATATTTGAAAATAAATATTTCTGAAAATATTACTAAGATTTCCTTAGAGTTTTCTTCATTAGTTTCATAGTTTAAACAGAAAATATATTATAGAAAATAAATCAGGCTTAAGGCAATGGCACCCCACTCCAGTACTCTTGCCTGGAAAATCCCATGGACGGAGGAGCCTGGTGGGCTGCAGTCCATGGGGTCGCGAAGAGTCAGACACGACTGAACAACTTAACTTTCACTTTTCACTTTCAAGCATTGGAGAAGGAAATGGCAACCCACTCCAGCGTTCTTGCCTGGAGAATCCCAGTGATGGAGGAGCCTGGTAGGCTGCCATCTATGGGGTCGCACAGAGTCGGACACGACTGAAGCAACTTAGCAGCAGCTCCCTTCCCACACTATTTTCTTTCCTAAAGGTAATCATTGTTAAAAATATGACTTATGTACACATTTCTCTATCTCCATGTACATACTATCCAAAATAAGATATGTTAGGGTATTTTAGATGAATATTTTATGATTTTTGTCCTTGCACTGTTTTAATCATACCACACACAATATTGTTGGCCTGCCATGTGCAGTTTTCACTCAGAGAGATTATTCCTTATTAGCACAAATATATCTACCTAACTTTTTAAAACTCTTCATAGTATTACATAGTGTGGCTGCTGCTGCTGCTAAGTCGCTTCAGTCGTGTCCGACTCTGTGCGACCCCATAGACGGCAGCCCACCAGGCTCCTCCGTCCCTGGGATTCTCCAGGCAAGAATACTGGAGTGGGTTGCCATTTGCTTCTCCAATGCACGAAAATGAAAAGTGAAAGTGAAGTCGCTCAGTCGTGTCCGACTCTTCGTGACCCCATGGACTGCAGCCTACCTGGCTCCTCTGTCCGTGGGATTTTCCAGGCAAGAGTACTAGAGTGGGGTGCTATTGCCTTCTCTGACATAGTGTGGCTAGGAGCATGTAATAAAGGTTATCATTCCACTATTGATGGCCCTTCTGATTCTTTCCCATTTACAAACAAAGCTCCATGGACCATCTTTCTACTACCTAATTTTGCATATTGCTTACACAACACACCATATGCTTATAGTGCACTAATCACTATTCTAAGTGGGTTTTTTACTTCCATTCACATTGAGATATAATTGGCACACAGCCCTGTATAAATTTAAGGTGTATAGCATAATACATGGGCTTCCCTGGTGGTTCATCTGGTAAAGAATCTGCCTGCAATGTGGGAGACCTGGGTTGAATCCCTGGGTTGGGACGATCTCTTGAACAAGGGAACGGTTACCCACACCAGGATTCTGGCCTGGAGAATTCCATGGACTGTATAGTCCATGGGGTCACAAAGAGTCGCATAATACATCATGAAATGATTACCACAAAAAGTTTAGTGAACATCCATTACCTCATATAGATATAAAATAAAGAGAAAAAAATATTTTTCCCTTGTGATAAGAACCCAGGATTTTTTCTTTTAACACTTTCTGATAACATCAGCAGTAGTAATTATAGTAATCACTAGGACATTACATTCCTAAGATTTATTTACCTTATAACTGGAAGTTTGTACTTTTTTACCACTTTCATCCAATCCCTCCCCTCCCCTCAATAACCACAAATCTGATTTCTTTTCCTATCAGTTTTTTTTTTTTTGAAGTATAATTGACATACAACATATATCAGTTACTGGTGAACAACATAGTGGTTTGACATTTTCATACATTACAAAATGATCAGCACAACAAGTCTAGGTACATTCTGTCTCTATACAAAGATATTATATTACTATTGACTATATTTTCCATGTTGTACATTTAATTTCCCTGACTCATATATTTTGTCACTGTAAGTTTCTTAATTTTCCTCACCTATTTCACTCATTCCTTGCCCTCCCCTCTGGCAATCAATCACCTGTTTTTCTTTTTATCTGTGCCTTTGTTTCTGTTTGATTGTTTGTTTGTTTCATTTTTCAGATTCCACATATAAGTGAAATTGTATGATATTTGTCTTTTTCTGTTTGACTTATTTCACTTAGCATAATACCTTCTAGGTCCATCCATGCTGTCGTAAATAGCAAGAATTCACTCTTTTTTATGGCTGAGTAATATTCCATTGTATATACCACATCTTCTCTATCCATTCATCTATCCATGGCCACTTAGGTTCCTTCCATTTCTTGGCTATTGTGAATAATGCTGCAATGAACATGGGAGTGCAGATACTTTTCTGAATTAGTGGGGTTTTTTTTTTCCCTACCCTTTGGAAAAATACCTAGAAGTGGAATTGCTGCCACTGGAATACTTACTGTCATGTTTCTATGAGTTTGACTTCTTTTTTTTTTTTTCAGATTCCGCATATAAATGATACCATGAAATATTTGGGGCTTCCCTGGTGGCTCAGTGGTAAAGAATCTGCTTGCCAATGCAGGAGATGCAAGTTCAATCCCTGGGTTGGGAAGATATCCTGCAGAAGGACATGTTAACCACTTTAGTATTCTTGCTGGGAAATCCTATGGACAGTGGAGCCTGGCAGGCTACAGTCCATGGGGGTCACAAAATGATTAAGACACGACTGAGCAACTCAGTCAGTTCAGTTCAGTTCCTCAGTCGGGTTTGACTCTTTGTGACCCCATGGACTACAGCACGCCAGGCCTCCCTGTCCATCACCAACTCCCAGAGTTTACTCAAACTCATGTCCATTGAGTCGGTGATGCCATCCAACCATCATCTCATTCTCTGTCATCCCCTTCTCCTCCTGCCTTCAATCTTTCCCAGCATCAGGGTCTTTTCCAATGAGTCAGCTCTTCGCATCAGCTGGCCAAAGTATTGGAGTTTCAGCTTCAACATCAGTCCTTCCAATGAACATTCAGGACTGATTTCCTTTAGGATGGACTGGTTGGATCTCCTTGCAGTCCAAGGGACTCTCAAGAGTCTTCTCCAACACCACTGTTCAAAAGCAGCAATTCTTTGGCACTCAGCTTTCTTTATAGTCCATCTCTCACATCCATACATGACTACTGGAAAAACCATAGCCTCGACTAGACAGACCTTTGTTGGCAAAGTAATGTCTCTGCTTTTTAATATGCTATCTAGGTTGGTCATAACTTTTCTTCCAAGGATCAAGCGTCTTTTTATTTCAGGGCTGCAGTCACTATCTGCAGTGATTTTGGAGCGCCCAAAAATAGTCAGCCACTGTTTCCGCTGTTTCCCCATCTATTTCCCATGAAGTGATGGGACCGGATGCCATGATCTTTGTTTTTTGAATGTTGAGCTTTAAGCCAACTTTTTCACTCTCCTCTTTCACTTTCATCAAGAGGTTCTTTAGTTCTTCTTCACTTTCTGCCATAAGGGTGGTGTCATCTGCATATCTAAGGTTACTGATATTTCTCCCAGCAATCTTGATTCCAGCTTGTGCTTCATCTAGCCCAGTGTTTCTCATGATGTACTCTGCATGTAAGTTAAATAAGCAGGGTGACAATATACAGCCTTGACATACTCCTTTTCCTATTTGGAACCAATCTGTTGTTCCATATCGAGTTCTAATTGTTGCTTCCTGACCTGCATACAGGTTTCTCAAGAGGCAGGTCAGGTGGTCTGGTATTCCCATCTCTTTAAGAATTTTCCACAGTTTATTGTGATCCACACAGTCAAAGGATTTGGCATAGTCAATAAAGCAGAAATAGATGTTTTTCTGGAACTCTCTTGCTTTTTCAATGATCCAGCAAATGTTGGCAATTTCATCTCTGTTTCCTCTGCCTTTCCTAAATCCATCTTGAACATATGGAAGTTCACGGTTCAACTAAACATCAACAAAATGTAATATCTGTCTTTATCTGGCTTATTTCACTTAGGAGAATGCCTTCAAGTTCCCTCCAAGTTGCTGTAAATGGCAGGATTTCCTTCTTTCTCATGGCTGAACCATGAGATTTCCATTGTATGTATACATACTACTTCTTCTTTGTTCATTCACTCATTGATGGACACGTAGGTTCTTTCCATATCTTCGCTATTGTGAATAATGCTCCAATGAACATAAGAGTGCATACATCTATGTGATATTCTGTTGTCCTTTACTTTGGATGCAGATACCTAAGAGTGGTATTGCTGGATCACACAGAACTTTTAAAAAATTTTTTTTGAGGAACGTCCATACTGTTTTCCAAAATTGTAGCATGAATATACATTTCTACTAACAATGCACAAAGGTTCCCTTTTCTCCACATTCTCACAAACATTTGTTTTCTCCTGTCCTTTTATTTATTTATTTTATTGAAAGATAATGGCTTTACAGAGTTTTGTTGTTTTCTGTCCAACCTCAACTCAGCCATAGGTATACATATACCCCCTCCCTTTTAAATCTCCCTCCCCATCCCACCCCTCTAGGTTGATACAGAGTCCCTGTTTGAGTTTCCTTAGCCATACAACAAATTTCCATTGGCTATCTATTTTACATATTGTAATGTAAGTTTCCATGTTACTCTTTCCCTACATCTCACCCTCTCCTCCCCTCTCCCCATGTCCATAAGTCTATTCTCTATGTCTGCTTCTCCATT
This sequence comes from Giraffa tippelskirchi, assembly GCF_054371585.1. Classification (NCBI taxonomy): domain Eukaryota; kingdom Metazoa; phylum Chordata; class Mammalia; order Artiodactyla; family Giraffidae; genus Giraffa; species Giraffa tippelskirchi. The sequence continues at coordinate 107,565,947 of NC_137278.1, read as the reverse complement.
GCTTCCCTGTAAATAAATTCTTCAGTACTGTTTTTCTAGATTCCATATATACGTGTTAGAATATGTTATTTATCTTTCTCTTTCTGACTCACTTCACTCTGTATAATAGGTTCTAGGTTCATCCACCTCATTAGAACTGACTCAAAGGCATTCGTTTTTATGGCTGAGTAATATTCCATTGCATGTATGTACCACAACTTCTTTATCCATTCATCTGTCGATGGACATCTAGGTTGCTTCCATGTTCTAGCTATTGTAAATAGTACTGCAGTGAACAATGGGATACATGTATCTTTTTCAATTTTAGTTTCCTCAAGGTATATGCCTACGAGTGGAATTGCTGGGTCATATGGTGGTTTTATTCCTATTTTTTTAAGGAATCTCCATACTGTCTTCCATAGTGGCTGTATCAATTTACATTCCCACCAACAGTGCAAGAGAGTTCCCTTTTCTCCACACCCTCTCCAGAATTTATTGTTTGTAGACTTTTTGATGATGGCCGTTCTGACAGATGTGAGGTGATATCTCATTGTAATTTTGATTTGCATTTCTCTAATAATGAGCGACATTGAACATCTTTTCATGTGTTTGTTAGCCATCTGTATATCTTCTTTGGAGAAATGTCTGTTTAGGTCTTTTCCCCACTTTTTGATTGGGTTGTTTATTTTTCTGGCATTGAGTTGTATGAGGCTGCTGGTATATTTTGGAAATTAATGCTTTGTCAGTTGTTTCATTTGCTATTGAAGTGAAGTGAAGTCGCTCAGTCGTGTCCGACTCTTCACGACCCCACGGACTGTAACCTATCTGGCTCCTCCGTCCATGGGATTTTCCAGGCAAGAGTACTGGAGTGGGTTGCCATTTCCTTCTCCAGGGATCTTCCCCATTCAGGGATGGAACCTGGTCTCCCGCATTGTAGGCAGATGCTTTTACCGCCTGAGCCACCAGGGAAGCTGTTTCATTTGCTATGATTTTCTCCCATTCTGAGGGTTGTCTTTTCAACTTGGTTATGGTTTTCTTTGCTGTACAAAAGCTTTGAAGTTTAACCAGGTCCCACTTGTTGACTTTTGTTTTTATTTCCGTTACTCTAGGAGGTGGGTCATAGAGGATCTTGCTTTGATTTATGGCATCAAGTGTTCTGCCTATGTTTTCCTCTAAAAACTTTATAGTTTCTGGTCTTACATTTAGCTGTTTAATCCATTTAAAATTTTTCCTTGTGTATGCTGTTAGGAAGTGTTCTAATTTCATTCTTTCACATGTAGCTGTCCAGTTTTCCAAGCATCATTTATTGAAGAGGCTGTCTTTGCCCCATTGTAAGTTCTTGCCTCCTTTGTCAAAAAATAAGGTACCCATAGGTGCATGGGTTTATTTCTGGGCTTTCTATCTTGTTCTATTGGACTATATTTCTGTATTTGTGCCAGTACCATAGTGTCTTGATGACTGTATCTTTGTAGTATAATCTGAAGTCAGGAAGGTTGATTCCTCCATCTCCATTCTTCTTTCACAAGACTGCATTGTCTATTCGGGGTCTTTTCTGTTTCCATATGAATTGTGAAATTTTTTGTCCTATTTCTGTGAAAAATGCCATTGGCAATTTGATAGGGATCTCATTAAATCTGTAGATTGTGTTTGGTAGTATAGTCATTTTCACAATATTGATTCTTCCTACCCAGGAACATGGGATATCTCTCCATCTGTTTATGTTTTCTTTGATTTCTTTCATTAGTGTCATAATTTTCTGTGTACAGTTCTTTTGTCTCCTTAGATAAGTTTATTTCTAGATATTTAATTCTTTTTGTTGTAATGGTGAATGGGATTGATTCCTTAATTTCTGTTTCTGATTTTTCATTATTATTATATAGAAATGCAAGTGATTTTTGTGTATTGATTTTGTATCCTGCAACTTTGCTAAATTCACTCATTAGCTCTAGTAATTTTCTGATACTATCTTTAGGGTTTTCTATATGCAGTATCATGTCATCTGCAAACAGTGACAGCTTTACTTCTTTTCTGATCTGGATTCCTTTTATTTCTTTTTCTTCTCTGATTGATGTAGCTAAGACTTCCACAACTATGTTGAATAACAGTGGTGAAAGTGGACACCCTTGTCTTGTTCCTGATCTTAGGGGGAATGCTTTCAGTTTTTCAACATTGAGGATAATGTTTGCTGTAGGCTTATCATATATGCCCCTTACTTGTAGAGGTAGGTTCATTCTATGGCCAGTTTTTGAAGAGTTTTAATCATAAATGTGTGCTAAATTTTGTCAAAGGCTTTTTTTGCATCTATTGAGATGATCATGTGGTTTTTATCTTTCAGTTTGTTAATATGATGTATCATATTGATTGATTTGCATATATTGAAGAATCCTTGCATTCCTGGAATAAACCCAACTTGATCATGGTGTATGAGCTTTTTGATGCGTGGCTGAATTCTGTTTGCTAAAATTTTGTTGAGGATTTTTGCATCTATGTTCATCAGTGATATTGGCCTGTAGTTTTCCTTTTTTGTGTTGTCTTTGTCTGGTTTTGGTATCAGGGTGATGGTGGCCTCGTAAAGTGAGTCTGGAAGTGTTCCTTCCTCCGCAATTTTTTGAGAGTTTTAGAAGGCTAGGCATTAGCTCTTCTCTAAATGTTTGATAGAATTCTCCAGTGAAGCCATCTGGTCCTGGGCTTATGTTTTTTAGGAGATTTTTGATCACAGCTTCAATTTCAATGCCTGTAATTAGGTTGTTCATAATTTCTATTTCTTACTGGTTCAGTCTCGGAAGATTGAACTTTTCTAAGAATCTGTGCTGCATTTCTTCCAGGTTATCCATTTTATTGCCATATAGTCATTCATAATAATCTCTTATAATTCTTTGTATTTCTGCATTGTCTGTTGTAACCTCTCCTTTTTCATTTCTAATTTTGTTGATTTGATTCTTCTTTTTTTCTTGATGCCTCTGGGTAAAGTCTTGTCAATTTTGTATACCTTCTCAAAGAACCAGCTTTTAGTTTTATTAATCTTTAATATTGTTTCTTTCATTTCTTTTTTCATTTATTTCTACTCAGATCTTTATGATAGCTTTCCTTCTACTAATTTTGTTGTTGTTGTTGTTGCTGTTGTTCTACTTTTTCCAGTTGTTTTAAGTCTAAAGTTAGGTTTTCTGGTCAATGTTTTCCTCGTTTCTTGAGGTAGCGTTGTATTGCTATAAACTTCCCTCTTTGAAGTGCTTTTGCTGCATCCCATAGGTTTTTAGTTGTCATGTTTTCATTGTCATTTGTTTCTAGAAATTCTTTGATTTTCCTTTTGATTTCTTCAGTAACCTGTTGGTTATTTAGAAATGTGTTGTTTAATCTCCATGTGTTTCTGTTTCTTACAGTTTTTTTCTTGGAATGGATATCTAGTCTCATAGCGTTGTGGTCAGAGAAGATGCTTGATACAATTTCAATTTTCTTAAATGTACTGAGGTTTGATTTGTGACCCATGATGTTGTCTACCCTGGAGAATGTTCCATGTGCACTTTAGAAGAAGGTGTATTCTTGTGCTATGGGATGGAATGTCCTGAAGATATCAATGAGATCCATCTCATTTAATGTCTCATTTAAGACTTGTGTTTCCCTATTAATTTTCTGTTTTGATGATCTGTCCATTGGTGTGAGTGGACTGTTAAAGTCTCTTACTATTATTGTGTTACTATCAATTTCTCCTTTTATGCCTGTTAGTGTTTGTCTTACGTATTGAGGTGCTCCTATATTGGGTGCCTAGATATTTACAATTGTTATGTCTTCCTCTTGGGTTGATCCCTTGATCATTATGTAGTATCCTTCCTTATTTCTTGTAAACTTCTTTATTTTAAGGTCTATTTTGTATGATATGAGGATTGCTACTACAGCTTTCTTTTGCTTCCCATTTGCATGGAATATATTTTTCCATCCTCTCACTTTCACTCTATAGTTGTCTTGAGGTCTGAGGTGTGTTTCTTGTAGACAGCATATATATGGGGTCTTGTTTTTGTATCCATTCAGCCAGTCTGTGTCTTTTGGTTGGAGCATTTAATCTGTTTACATTTAAAGTAATTATTGATATATATGATCCTATTGCCATTTTCTTAATTGTTTGGGGTTGATTTTGTAGATCTTTTTTCTTCTCTTGTGTTTCTTGACTATATAAGTCCCTTTAACATTTGTTGTACAGCTGGTTTGGTGGTACTGAATTCTCTTCACTTTTGCTTGTCTGAAAAGCTTTTGATTTCTCCATCAATTTTGAATGAGATCCTTGCTGGGTACAGAAATCTTGGTTGTAGATTTTTCCCTTTCAGTACTTTAAATATATCCTGCCATTCCTTTCTGGCCTGCAGAGTTTCTGCTGAACGATCAGCTGTTAAGCATGTGGGGTTTCCCTTGTATGTTACTTGTTGCTTCTCCCTTGCTGCTTTTACTATTCTTTCTTTGTGTTTAGTCTTTGTTAGTTTGATTAGTATGTGTCTTGGCATGTTTCTCCTTGGGTTTATCTTGTATGGGACCCTGTGCCTCTTGGGCTTGATTATTTCCTTTTCCATGTTGGGGAAATTTTCAATTATAATCTCTTCAAAAATTTTCTCATAACTTTTCTTTTTCTCTTCTTCTCTTGAGACTCCTATAATTGGAATGTTGGTGACTTTGATATTGTCCCAGAGGTCTCTGAGATTATCCTCAGTTCTTTTCTTTTTCTTTTACTTTATTTGATTTGTTCTCCTGCTTCAGATATCTGCTATTGATTCTTTCTAGAGTATTTTTCATTTCAGTAATTGTGTTGTTTGTCTACCTGTTATCTTTTTTGATGACAGACATTCTAACAGATATGAAGTGATATTTTATTGTAGTTTTAATTTGCATTTCCTAGATGATTAGTCATGTTGAGGATCTTTTTATGTACCTGTTTGTTAAAGGTATAAAATTCTTAGAAGAAACAAAGGGGAAAAGTTTCATGACATTGGATTTGGCAATGATTTCTTAGATATGTCACCAAAAGTACAGGTAACATGATAAAAAATAGATGAATTAGTCTTCATTACAATTAAAAACTTTTGTGTATCAAAAGATACTATTAACAGAATGAAAAGACAACCTATGGAAAGGGAGAAAACAGTTGAAAATCATGTATCTTCTAAGATATTTTATCTAGAATATATCAAGAATCCCCTCTCTCTCTATGTATATATATGTATATATTATATAAAGAACTCTACATATGTAAAGAATAAAGATGTTCAACCTAACATTATTAGGGAAATGCAGATCAAAACCATAATGACATGACTTCATACCCCTTATGAACTAAAAAAACCCAGAAAACAAGTGTTGGCAAAGATTTGGAGGAATTGAAACCCTGTGTATTGCTAGTAGGAATGGGAAATGTGTAGCCACTATGAGAAGGAGAATGTCAGTTCTTCAAGAATTAAACAGAATTTCTACCTGTTTTGGCAATTCCATTTCTGGGTATATAACCAATAGAAGTGAAAGCAGGATATTGAAGAGATATTTATTCACATACCTATGTCCACAGTAGCATTATCCACAATAGCCAAAAGGTGGAAGAAATTCAAGTGTCCATCCACAGATGAATGGGTAAACCAAATATCATATATCCATAAAGTGAAGCATTATTCAGCCTTTAAAAGGATGGAAATTCTGACACATGCTACAGCATGAACCCTGAAGACATGCTAAGTGAAACAAGACAATCTCAAAGAGAAACACTTCAGATTCTTATGTGACATACCTAGAGTAGTCAATGTTTCAAGACAGAAAAGCTCAATGGTAGTTGCCAGCAAGAAGGGAATGGGGAGTTAGTGTTTAATTGGTGCAGTTTCAGTTGGGGAGGATGAAAATGTTTTGGAGATGAATAGTAGTAGTGATTGCACAACACTGTAAATGTATATAGAAACGTACATTTAAAAATGGTTAAAACCATGCATTTTGTATTATGTACATTTTATAATTTAAAAAAACCAATAAATTTTTTGAGATTAAAAACAAGGTAGACCAAAACTACTAGGTTACAACAGCATGGACATGGGTAGGAGACAGTCAGAATTTGTGTGTTGTAGTATCTTTTTAATATTGGGAAGGAGGTTATAGATGTTGCTTAACTTTGGTCTTTATAAAGTATATACACTAAAATGTTGAGCATAACCAATGAAAATAAAATGTATGATTTCCAAATTTGTCAAGAAAAAGTTCTAAGTAGAACATACTATTATGATAGACTATACTATTTACTGGTTATTATTTACATGTTAGTAAATCCATGCGAAAAATATGCATCAACTTTTAGAAAGTACAGAAGGATAAAATTTAGACTGGGGCTTTAAACTGTACCCAAAACACTCTTCCTTCAAAAATGTTCACATATTAAGATATATACTGCAGGGACACAAACTATTCTCTATGCTTTATGTTTGAAATAAAATTTTTAGAGATTAAGAATACAAAACCTATTAAAAGTTGTATTAAAATATTTTGTGTTTACTCATTATCAGGAGGAAGGCCAATCTTCAAACTTGAAAGAAAGAAAATTAATCACAAAGTGTGAAAGGGTGAAAAATACATATCTATCACTCTCAAATATTCTCAAATTCTAACTAAATTCAAAAGATAAAAACTTTACCTTCAGCAAATACAAAGCTAGCATATTTCTATAAGAAAATATATAAAGAGAAGAAGAAACTTAATGCAAAAGGTATAGAAAATGAACAAGAAAGAACAAAATATGTCCAACCAAAATAAGGCTTTAAAATTAACATTAAAGGAAAGTTCCCTTTTTATAATTTATTAGTTTATCAAGGGATTGAAAATGCCCAGTCAGTCAGATGTGGTAAAAACAGAATAATTCTACACTTCTAATGTTGGTTTACTTTGGCACAGTACTTCAATAGAGTACTTGCTATGTATCCTATACATAGAAAAAAATCATTCTTTTTCACATTCCTGGAATTTTTCCTAAACAATCAATCCAGAAGGAAGAAAAGACTTACATCTAGGAAGACAGTCCTTGCAATATTTACAATGTAAATTGGAAGCTCCTAATTGCCCTATAGTTATTCAATTAATTGTGCATTCCTTTTTAATGACAATCATGAAGACGCCACAGCACCAAAGGAAAAGCTAATGAGATATTACAAAGAAATAGGGGGAAAATGCGACAGAGAAGCAAGAACAATAACGTAAGACAATGAAATCAGGTCTGGTCTAGGAAGAGGTGAATGAAACACCCTCTAAAAAGCAAAATTTAGGCTGGATATCAAAAAAACTCAATAGCCATGATAAAAAATATTTTAAAAAGGCAAAATTAGTGTGAAAACATCCATGATAAACCTTCAAAATTTTAAGCAAACACTGAATCTGTCCTCTCACTTGCACTATCCTGAGCGTGGCACACGTGCCTCTCCCCAGTTCAAGCTTAAAGATACTGGCTTTGTTTAAATTGATACGATTTTCATCAAGAGTATTTTCGCATTGATTTTTAAATTGAAAAATAATACTGCATTAAACTATCACTTTCTCGAATGGAAAGCTCCCTTAAATCTTGCACTCCAGGCAAGGAGCTCCTCTCACCCTAGCCCCAGCCCTGTGCAAACCATTGGTGACAACTATGCGTTAGAGTGATCGTGGTTCTCATTTCTTGAATGTGTAAACTTTACGTGTATTTTTAAATCCAAATCCTTAAGTGCGGTTTCCCACAACCTTCATCAGAGCAGTGGCCCAAACTCTGCGGCTGAGGGGGCGCGTCCTGACAGGGGTTGTCGGAGGTTAGGCAACCGCCTTAGGGCCTCACCATGAAGCGCAAGTTAGCCCCTCGGGGCAAGACGTTTCCCCGGAGCTCATTGTGGAGGTTCACGTACTCATTGATAAACGTTACGTCCTCCTCATCAGGCAAAAGATGCGCGTTCAAACTGGAACCCAGCAGTAGCAGCCATAACTCACAGAGCCACACTTTCCAAATGCCTGTCTGCCTCGAAGGAAACCATTGGGCGTACCACTCCATGGAGAAGGGCCACAGGGCCTCCATAGCCCACCTGCCGCGGACGGCCAGTGTGCACGCGCAGGCTCGCCGGCGACCTACCAATCACCGGCGAGGGGCGGTGCAGGCAAGCTGGGCCCCGCCTCTATGGGAGCCGAGGGAAAAGGATCAGCAAGAGGTGAAACAGGGAAAAGTTGTGAGAACCATCTGCAGAACCAGCCGAAACAGAGGGATGAGTTAGTGAGTGCAGGTGTTTAAAGTAATGTTGTCAAATATCCAGAGTCGGCTTTTGACAGCAGATGTTGTGTCGTCCTTTATTAATGAGTCGACCGCAGAGTAAATGTCAGCTGCTGAGTAAGTAACCTGTCTGAGGAATTTTCTAATTCTTCTGTGGTACTGATGAAAATTCAGTCGAAAAAAAGAAATCCTTGCTAGTTCTGTTGGGGTTTTAGTGCAAGACGCTCCTTTTATTTTCATCCTGGACAAAAGAATATCCTCTTATAGACCAACTTCCTCATTGAGATTTTCACAATGTTTTAATGATCCTGTGTGGGAAACTGCAGGATAAATGAGAAGAGCAGAAAGCTCAGCAGGTAGGGGCTAGATTAGGGATCATCGAATTCTCATAAAGTTAAAATATTTTCATTTGTTTCTTTCACCAGCATGTATAGACAGTATGAAATATCAGCATCATCTCTGATAAATTGTCATGATTACAGTAGCTAACACTTGTTTGGTTTTTTTTTTGGCTGCTACTAGACAAAAATGGCTAGTGTCCCAGCAATTTTTTTTAGCTTCAAATATTTTGCTGAAGAAAACTTGCTTTGAAGAATGTAACCTGTAGGCATAAAAAAAATTATGTGGGGGTACGTATTTACATATCATATATTGTCCTGGACAGTGTTAAGAAGATATTCAAAATCATTGACATAGGGACAGAATTTTGCCACAAAAAAGCATTGCAACTGCTTGACAAAAAATATCTAAAAATGCATGTGCTTTAAAAAATTATCTGTGGTAGGACTTCCCTGATGGTCCAGCGGTTAAGAATCCACCTTCCAATGCAGGGGGCACAGGTTCAATCCCTGGCCAGGGAAGTAAAATCCCACATGCCACCAGGCACTTAACACCTGTGCTCTGCAACAAGAGAAAGTCCAAGCACAACAACCAAGACCCAACACAGCCAAAAAAGAAAGTGTACACAACTGAAAGCAGTAGGCCTCACAGGATGGTTTCATTCATGCCTGTTTTCATTAAATACATATTACCAGGTAGTGGGTTAGGTGGATGAGAAAGGCCAATGAACAAGACACAAATCCTGCTTCCAAGTAGCTTACAGTCTAGAGAACTAGCAAATTGGGGCCTTTTATGCCATGGAATAAACACAAAGCCAAAGTGCTATGGCATTATGTATGGGGCAGCTAACCCCCTTTTTGAGGACTAGGTAAGCCTGTGTGGGGAATGGGACATCAAGAAAGTGAAGCACACAAGATAAAAGAGTGCCTTCTAAACAAAGGGAAAAACATATAATATCCCAGGAGATTAAAAAGGCTAAAAGTGTTTTAGTGTGACCGGAGCGTATTGTGGGGGTGAAGGTGGCAAGTGTTGAAAGATGGAATTCCTTTATTATATTGGTACTGTTGTTAGACTACGAAAAATGCTATATTAAAGCACAAGATTAATAGAATAATGCAGTCTTAGATTAGGAAGAAGTTTTAGACTTTAGTCCCAATGTATTAGACATACTTTTGACACATCATCGATAGGGAAGTCACTATCTCTTAGGTAGCTCATTCCATTGCTGGACATCTTACTCGTTGATTTAATAAGTATTTCTTTAGGATGTCTATGTGTCAGACCTACGCTAGGTGTTAGAGCTATAAATTCTCAACAAATGAGATTCGTAGTCTATCCACATGAAGTTCTTAGTTAAAGGTTCTTGTTCAGTTGCCAAGTTGTGTCTGACTCTTTGCAATCCCATGGACTGCAGCACACCAAGCTTCCCTGTCCTTCACTGTTTCCCAGAGTTTGCTCAAACTTAGTTAAAGGTGATACAGACAAATCATCAAATAACTGTAATACGGAGTAATGAACTCTATTTTAAAATTTATTTTAGAAATTATTTCAGCAGCTGTTTCATTTGTTTTCTATTGGTATAAAAAGTACATAACATAAAATTTAGCATTTTAACCAATTTTAGTGTAAAATTCATGGCAAATATGTTTACAGTGTTGTTCCCAGAATTATCAGGTGCAATTTTAAATGCTCAGAAAGTATCAACTCATTTAAATCATAAAAACCTTAAGAAACACATATTATTATGTTTAAAAATTTTATTGACATATAGTTGATCTGTAGTGTGTTTAAGTTCTGCTATACCACAAAGTGATTCAGTCATAAATATTCTTTTTCATATTCTATTCCATTATGGTTTATCACAGGATATTGAATATAGTTCCCTGTGCTATGCAGTAGGAACTTGTTTATCCACCCTGTATATGCTTGCCTCTGCTTATCCCAGACTCCCAGTCCTTTGCTCCTATACCTCCCTCACCCTTGGCAACCACGAATCTGTTATCGTATCAGGGAGTTTGTTTTTGTTTTGTAGATATGTTTGTTTCTGTAGTATTTTAGATTCCACATATAAGTGATATCATCTGATATTTGTCTCTCTGAAGTACTTCACTTATAGTTTGGTAATCTCTAGGTCCATTCATGTGCTGTAAATGGCATTATTTCTTTCTTTTAATGGTTGAGTAATATTCCACTCCTATATATATTGCATATACATACATACAAATATATACACACCACATCTTCTTTCTCCATTCATCTGTTGATGGACAGTTCGATTGTTTGCATATCTTGGCTCTTATAGATAGTGCCGCTGTGAACATAGGGGTGCTTGTGTCTTCAAATTAAAGTTTTGTCTGGATATATGCCCAAGAGTGGGATTGTTGATCATATTGCAACAATTTTTAGTTTTTTGAGGAACCTACATACTGTTTTCCATTGTAGCTGCACAATACACATTCCCAACAGCAGTATAAGAGGGTTCCGTTTTCTCCACACCCTCTCCACCATTTATTAGTTATAGACTTAGTAATGATGGCCATTCCAACTGGTGTGAGGTGATACCTCATTGCTAAGAAACAGATACTATTCTTACCTCCATTTTACAGATGGAAAAGCTGAGAGAAAGAGAAGTCAAGTAATTTGTCTAAAGTCATCCAGCCAGTAAGTGTTGCAGCCAGTTTTCAAACTCAGGTGACTAACATGGGACTACAGAAAAAGGGCATATGAAGACATCTAGACTGGTTTGTGTAGAAAGAGGTCAGGTTTGCTGAAGATGTTTTGCAAATATTCAGCTTTTCAGATCTGTCAATGAATTGGCTGGCATCATGTATGTACTTCATACAAAAAGTATTTTAAATGTGTTACATTTTAAAATTAAAAAGAAACTTTAAATATGCACATAACACTTGAGGATTATTTAGTCACTATTTAACATATCATGTATTAAATTATAGATTATACATCAGTACCAAAAGATATGTTAGCTTTCTCATAAGTTTTAAGGCTTGTGACTTTTTAAACATTGACATTTTTGGTTATTCATTAACCCTCAAAGAAGTTTTCACTTTCTTAATTTTTAAAGTGATTTACACATTAAGTTTCTTGAAGGCATAAGAATCATTGGAGGATAGAGACAGAATCATCTGTTTTTTAAAAGCATTGTGGAAATTCAATTTCACTATGTCCTCTCATTAGAGTTCTGCTGCTGATGTACTTTTAGAATGCTCATTTACTTTTCTGTTGTGTCTAACAGAGATACTGCTTTACTTAAAATGTTAGGGCAATTTTAGTAAATAGGTTTTAAGCACCTTGTTTATCTCAGTTGATTTTGGACTTCCTTAAATTTTCAGTTTCTTTACACTGTTTTTGAAATTTTGAGGAAATAATACTCTAATTCTGTATCATTTCTGATTTTGATAAAAGCTAGCAAGTTCAAAAACATATTATTTTAATGTATACGTAAGGAGAATGATCATGAAATAAGGTTAAAGATACTAATGAGTCTGATTTTGTTCTCTGTATGAATGTTATTGGGAAGATATATGGTTTTTACCTTTGACTCTTTTTCTTAATTTTTTCACTTTTCTCTCAGTCCTCATTTGATGGATCTTTCCTAGAATTCAGAAATTCAAATGATGCTAATGGTGCATGAGAAGCATTACAAGAGAAAACTGAAATGATGCTACAAATAAAATCCAATATTCAAAAGTGGAAAGATAGACTTTATTAAAATGTAAATAAAGGACAACTGAAAAAGATACTTGCTACATAAATATCAAGGGATTAAAATCACTGATATGCCATTAAGACACGTTATCATTTGGGTTTCCCTGATAGCTCAGCCGGTAAAGAATCTGCCTGTAGCTCAGGGAACCCAGGTTCGAATACTGGGTCAGGAAGATCCCCTGGAGAAGGAAATGGCAACCCACTCCAATATTCTTGCCTGGGAAAACCCATGGACAGAGGAGCATGGTGGGCTGCATTCCATGGGGTTGCAAAGAGTTGGGCATGACTGAGAGACTAACATTTTGGAAGAATCAATTAAAATTTCTAAGAAAATGAACAACACCATTAGCAAAATGAATGAAGGAGATGAACAGGCAATTGACCACCAAAAACACAAAAGAGCCAAAACTGTGTAGTGTAAATATTCGTACTGCCATCTATTCCTGTCACATATTTGATAAGGTGATCTGTATGCAACCAGATTCTAGCATGAATTGAGTCTCAGGAAATATAATTTGCCTCTATCTAAAGGTCAAAGTCATAAAATTGAGTATGAACCTGGGAATATTGATATAAAATTTTGACTTCTAAATTGACATTAACTCTTGTAGTTTATTTGGCATGGTTGCAGTGTGCTACAACTCCTAGGAACCCTGCCACTGAAGGACAGCATTCCCCATGACGGTCTCAATAACTGTCAAAATACATACTTGTCAATGTGAACATTGTTGTGAGAATGTTTAAATCTACTAGCAGTTCAAGAAATGAAAATGAATAGCATCTACCTCACAGAATTACTGAGAGGATTATATAAGCTATTACATGTGAATTGCTAAGTGCCTGGTACATTGTAAACATTACTTAGTTATTACTATTATTAAATTAATACTGTTAATAAATACTATCTCATTTTCATTTTCACTTGTTATATGGACAAGGACTAAATTATATTTTTAACAGTGTTTTACAAGACATAGTATGCATTCTTAATACATATTTCTGGAATTATTCTTATGATAGTGGTGTGATAGCTATTCTTATGATAGCTAGTGTGGTTTTGTTGCAGGAAGAGGGACCCCTTCCAGGGCCCGAAACTGGGCTCTTGTCTAACACTTGGAAATGAATTGTCCGAGGAGACACATGTGCTGACAAAGCAAGAGATTTTATTGGGAAAGGGCAACCAGGTGGAGAGCAGCAGGGTAAGGGAACCCAGGAGAACTGCTCTGTCACATGGCTTGCAGTCTTGGGTTTTATGGTGATGGGATAAGTTTCTGTTTGTCTTTAGCCAATCGTTGTGACTCAGAGTCCTTCCTGGTGGTTCAGGCCTTGTTCAGCCAAGATGGATGCCAGAGAGGAGGATTCTGGGAGGTAGTAGGACATGTGGTGTCTCCTTTTGACCTTTCCCGAACTCTTTCGGTTGGTGGAGGCTTATTAGTTTCCTGTTCCTTACCAGAACCTCTTGTCATAAAACAACTCATGCAAGTGGTTACTACGGTGCCTGGCCAGGGTGGCCGGTTTCAATCAGTGTGCTTCCCCTAACAGTTTCACTAGCTACAAGGAGCAAATTCACCTTATGCAACTCCAGAGGGTTCCTGGTGGTTTTTGACTAGGGGTAATGTCAAGTGATGTGGAGCTTTCCTGAGGGGAAAATGGGAGTTCCTCTGTGAAGGATGATGATGGAATTTGCTTGTTTCTTTCCTTCCAGTATGTGAACTCAGGTGAATTTAATTACAGATTGTTACCTAGTTTTAACCTAGCCAGCCCTCCCCAAATAATCATATGTCTTGCAAAATTAGCTGAGAAAATATTGCAGATCAGTTACAGTTGTAAATATACAAAGGCAAGCACACACTGTTGATTGTTGGACTCATCTTCCTAGCATAAATATCTCCTGAGCAGTTATTTTTATTTATTTATTTGACTGTATTGGGTATTAGTTGCAGCACGTGGGCTCAATAGTTATGGCGCATAGGCCCATATGCCCCTTAGCCTGTGAGAGCTTAGCTCCCTGGCCAGGGATGGAACATGCATCCCCTGCCTTGCAAGGTGGATTCTTAACCACTGGACCACCAGGGAAGTCCTCTCTTTTGCAGTTTTTTAAAATTCACTTTTATTCACTTTTCAGGTTCAATTTTTGTATATTTTAAAACACTGGATTAGATTAAAACATATAATACTGTATTGTAAAAACACATATGATACATATAATTAAATGATATATACATACTTTTAGCTCAAGCTTAGGGGCATCAACTCCTGACTTGTAAGGGAATGTCCTGGGTTTATTGTGTTTTCCTATGTCCTAGGAACCCCCTCAGTCCCAAGGAGAACCAGGAATGTTAGTTACTCTACAATATTTTATTTTAATAATAGGGATGCATAATCAAAAAACTACAGAGACTACTGTTTAAACCATCTTTTCACCATCCTTCAAGGGGTAGGAATGGGATACAATAGGTCCAGTTAAGACTGATGAGTCTGATCACTTTTGGAAACTTCAAACATAGCCTAGTAGGACAAAAGGATCCCCAGAATAATGCACTGTTCAAACCCTGAGTTAACTGCCCTCGGTAATTTGAAAAGGCTGAGCACAGAGCTGTTTGTCTAGTAATTCCAAACTGTGTGAAATTGGAGGGTTACTTACAGTCACTATTAAGAGCAAGATCTGCTCACAGTAAAAGAATTAAAGTGATGCCAGGGTGGGGGGAGCCTGGTGGGCTGCCGTCTATGGGGTCGCACAGAGTTGGACACGACTGAAGAGACTTAGCAGCAGTAGCAGCAGCAGGCATTTTAAGATACCCTGTCAAGAGCCTATGGTTATGATCACAAGGAAAAGATATCTCGTTGGTCCAGAATTTTCCCTTCTTGCTAATGAGGGGAATCCCACTGGTAAGGCAGAGGCACTCCACCTACCCAGCCTTTGCTTACAGCTTCAGCATAGATAGAAAGCTCTGCATGTAGAAATCCCATTATCTGAGAACTGCCATTACTTACAAGCTCCTGTAGCAGTGCTAATGTAATACTCCCTGACAAACATTTCCTTTTTCAAAATCAGAGGGTATAATTCTGTAAAAATTCATTTTTAAGTGTGGCCGGTAGAATTTCAATTCATCTACCTAAGGAAACTTATATGCTCCTGGATGATTAAGGAATCTAAAGAAGTAATAAAATAATTATATTAAAAATCAAAAGATATTTTAATTATTGAAAAATTTAATTAAAAATCCATAAATGATACAACAATAAAACAGAAAAGTATACTATGTACATATGTCAATTTACATTTAGCCTATTTCAAACTGCAAGGGTAATTAATTATGAACTCAAATGTTAACAAAGCAATAGTTAAGCAAATAGTAATAATTTATTTTACTAAAACGATAATGTCTCTATCCATATCATGATGCTGAACAGCAGTGTGACGGTTAATTTTATGTGTCAGTGGCTAGACTATGGTGGTTGGTATTTGGTCAAACGCTAGTCTAGATATTGTTGCAAAGGTATTTTTTAGATGTGATTAACATTTACAGTCAGTTGATTTTAAGTAAAGCAGATTACCCTCCACAATGAGGGTGAGCTATATCCAACCAGTCGAAGGTGGACAGATTTCCCAAAGAAGGAATTCTGCCGTTAGACTGCAATGTAGATAGTCTGCCTGATTTCCCAATGTCAGACTCAAGAAGGCAGCAGCAACTCTTGAACCTCCATCCTGCCAGCAGGCCCTACAGATTTTGGACTTGCTAACCACCAAAATCATGTAAGCCAATTCCTTAAAATTTCTCCACTATCTCTCTTTATCCATGCCCTACTTCCTTACTTGTTGGTTCTGTTTCTCTGGAAAACCTTGAGTGACACAAGCAGATTTGAAATATAAAATCACTTGGCTTCTCTTTTAAGATCACTCCACTATGTGGAAATTCCTAGATATTTGGCATTATATACAGGGTAGCTCTCAATCATGTTGAAAATATATTTAAAATACATTTACATTTTACAATCATGTAAAAATACATTTATAGCATAAAATATTATGATTTTTAATATTTATAGCTGAGGGAAGATGGTGGTTGCTTTAGTTGAGAAGAAAAAGATCTAGATAATTTATTTAATACATAGAAGTCAACAATTCAACATAAGTGATTTAAAAAACTGAATTAATTGAATAATCTCTTTTGTTTCTTTTTTTGTTTTCTGTCTTCAGACAAAAGAAATGCCAGAATGCCAGTTCTTTGGTTTGTAGAGATGTTAATTATCTACAGATAATTTTGCACAGGATTTTAAAAAGTACACCTTCATCCTGTTATGTATACAGGGAACATTTAAAAATAAAATCTCCTAAAAGAGATTAAAATTTCCTAATTCTACCTTTTTGAGTTTAATTGTTCCCATCAATTTCCCCAACTATTGACTATGACCATAATATAATATTACAAGCTATTTGAAACTTTCCTTAATAGCCTTTTGCTTCTGGATAATGTTGAGGGAACTCTTAAAGAGAACTACTGGCATTTAAGGAAAATACCTAATATCTGAAATGTTTAATTCTTTAAGTGTACTCTAACTAAAATGACAATCTAGAATATTAGAGAAGAAGACTCTTGATACATGTAAAATAATTTTTAAATCAGTTAAGTTTTGCATTTTTTTTATTGCTACCCTATATTATACTACATCTTTTGAATTAAAAACACACATTAAATTTAGATAACAGATAAAGAGTTTAGAAGCCTTAGTAATAAACATATAAGAGTTATATTTAACCATAATCTATTTCTTTGTTGTCATGTCGGAGAATTTCTCTTGTACATAAAAGACAATTAAAATAT
This sequence comes from Giraffa tippelskirchi, assembly GCF_054371585.1. NCBI lineage: Eukaryota > Metazoa > Chordata > Mammalia > Artiodactyla > Giraffidae > Giraffa > Giraffa tippelskirchi. The sequence goes on along the minus strand of NC_137278.1, from coordinate 107,548,838 downwards.
TGTCAGAAGAACAGAAATTAGGTACAATGGATTACATGCTATCAGCTGATGTGTCCCTGATGGTTTCCAGTTTGGATATCCTGTCAATAAAAACAACATTTAAGAGCTCAATTTACTTTCAAGGAGAGGAAGTAATTGAATAAATACTGAAAGAGGTTGATACATACTTTGACGTGTATCACGTTCTTTATTACCTAAAATAGAAAAAAAATTACACGTTAAACTCATTAATTTGCTTTTCTGGCTTTTTGAATAAGATAGTCAACTTAGAAAATTTAACTTGGTTTTTTAATTTAAGAAAACTGAAGCTTCCTCTGCAAATCCATTAGTACTTAAAAATCTGTATGATGCTCCCTGCCAATGATGTCATGTCAACAAATATTTCAAGAACATCTCACATACTGAAGGCAAAAGGCCTGAAATAGACGAAACTATATGGTATTTTTAAATAAAAGTTAAATATAGTTAAATAAAGTTAACTATATTTTTGACAGTGCCATATCCATTTAAAGTCCCTGAAAAATACCATATTTCCTTCATATTGAGGATATGAGTATGAGGATTCTGCAGTTTATTATGAGTTTGTTTATTTCATTTATTTTTATTCATTTATTCATGTTTGTGTGTCTACTATGTATTAAGCATGATTCTAGGCTTTGGGTATAATGGTTATTAGGAAAAAGTAAAGTTCTTTCCCTTATAGAAGCATCAGGGAGATGCTTCTCATCAGATGAGAAAATCTATCATCAACTTTAAAATTGAATAAATGACTATAGGAGATTAAAATATACCATCTGAGAAAGTGATTAGTATGATAAAAAGGATCAAGAGATAGAAAATAATGAGGAACTTAGTTATGGTAATAGCTAAAATTTATTGAGAGCCTACTTTATTTTGAGAAGATCCCCTGGAGGAGGGCATGGCAACCCACTCCAGTGTTCTTGCCTGGAGAATCCCACAGACAGAGCCGCCTGACAGGCCACAGTCCAGAGGGTCACAAAGGGTTGGACACGACTGAAGCAACTTAGCATGCATGCACTTTATTTTGGTCCCAAATCACTCCGTATGGTTTATCATATTTAATCCTCTTAGTCACCTCCTGGGTTAAGCCATCTGATTCCAAGGCCTATACATTTACCCATCATGCTGTATGTCTGCCCCTCAAAAAGGAAGTAAAAAAGATAGAAGTTGACTTTCTATAGAAATTGATCAATAAAAGTCAAAAGTCATAGGACTTAAAAAAGTGGAACACAAGAGATATAGCAGAGTTAAAAATAGAATGTCATTAAAACTTGGACAAAACAAAAATTTGCGAGTCCCCTCAAAACCTGAGTATCATATAACATTTAAAGAAGTTACATTAGTAAACATTTGTAAACACACACACACCACAACAAAATAGTTTTACAGAAAATTTCTCCCAAACATTCAAAACATAAATAATGAGAATTTACACAAACTGTAACCAAAATATTAACAGAAGTATTGTTCCCAACTTTCAACTTCTTTTATGAGGCCACTACAAACTTGAAGTCAAAATCATATGAGGAGATATGGAGATGGGAAATTATAGGCCAGTCATAATTCTGGAATTAAGTCCAAAAACTATAAGTAAAATGTTAACAAGTATTTAGCCTTCTATAAGGGAAACTTGGGAGTTCCCTGATAGCTCAGTTGGTAAAGAATCTGCCTGCAATGCAGGAGACCCCGTTCTATTCCTGGGTTGGGAAGATACTCTGGAAAAGGGATAGGTTACCCACTCCAGTATTCTTGGGCTTCCCTTTTGGCGCAGCTGATGAAGAATCTGCCTGCAATGTGGGAGACCTGGGTTCGATCCCTAGGTTGGGAAGATCCCCTGGAGAAGGGAAAGGCTACCCACTCCAGTATTCTGGCCTGGAGAATTCCATGGACTGTATAGTCCATGGTCACAAAGAGTCAGACACAACTGAGCAACTTTCACTTTCAAGGGAAACTTCATGACTAAGTTGGATTTGTGATGGGAATGAAAGAATAGATTAAAATTGGATTACTGACCTATCACTTAACTCCTGAAATCTCTATGAAAACATAAATCTCACTGGTTAAGTTCTATTTATTAATAGATACACAGCTTTTTGTCTGTCAATCACAGTTCAAAAAAAGGTTTAAAAATAGCCAAAAGAGAATAAACAAAATGGAAACAGGTTACAAAACATGATAAAAGATAGATTATAAAAATTAAAAAAAAAACATATACCTATCTCTTTACAATAACTTGAAAATATTAGTAAAATGGGTCAATTAAAATATTACATTTATCCAAAGAGGAATTTGAAGCACATGTAATTTTTTTTTAAGTTACAAAACATTATGTCCAAAACAGTTTCCAAAAAGAAAAAAATATCATTTGATGTAGTTTACATTAAGATATTAAAGGAAAAACATTTCTGACCGTTTCAAGAGATGCAGAAAAAAAAGTCTGGTAAAATTTAGCATTTATTCAAGATAAATTTCACAGCAAAATGAGAAGGAGAGAAAACTTCTATAATCTGGAAATGAGGACTAATTAAAAACAATCTAGAGTAAATATGCCCCCTGGAGAAGGGAATGGCAACTCACTCCAATATTCCTCCCTGAAGAGTTCCATGGACAGAGGAGCCTTTTGGGCTAAAGTCCATGGAGTCACAAAGAATTGGACAAGACTAAATGACTAACCCTTTCACCTTTTCATCAAAGCAAATATGCATCATTTAAACATTGTCTTTAAAGTGAGGAATAACAGAATGGTTCTACTGTTACAGCTTACGTGTGAAATTGCACTGGAGAAATCACTGTTATCGTTGATACAATATATAACTGATGTAAAGATTATAAGAACAAAGCTTTCATTTCTTACAGATATCATGATTGTCACTGTGGAAAATCCAAGAAAATCAACTTATTTAAAATAATAAGATTGCTATTTCTCACAATTATGTGGGTTGGCAGATTCTGCTAGGCAGTTTCTCTCCTATATTTAGTGTCATCAGGGTTCAAGGATGTGGCTGCATTTAGCTGTTGGTCACATTTGGGGTTTAAACAGAAAGATGCCCTCTCCTCATCTGGGGCCTGACCTCTTCAGTGGAAAAGCATGGATTTTTAGATATGCTGGATAGCTTTCAGAAGAGCAAAAGCCATAGCTGCCAGTTTTCTTAAAGGTGTGGTCCAGAAATGGAACAACATCAAGTCCTTATTCAAGGAGAGGAGAAACAGTCTGGGCTTCTTGATGGGAGGAGTGGTGTGCATGGAGAGGAGTGAGGAATCATTTATGGTCATATTTAAGGACAATTCTGGATAGTACACTAATATTAAAAAATAATTTATATTTCTATGAATCAGCAAAAAATCAATTAGGAAATATATTTAAAAATCAATCATGATAGTGTGATCACTCACCTAGAGCCAGACATCCTAGAATGTGAAGTCAAGTGGGCTTAGGAAGCATCACTACACACAAAGCTATCAGAGGTGATGGAATTCCAGCTGAGCTATTTCAAATCCTAAATGATAATGCTGTGAAAGTGGTGCACTCAATATGCCAGCAAATTTGGAAAACTCAGCAGTGGCCACAGGACTGGAAAAGGTCAGTTTTCATTCCAGTCACTAAGAAAGGCAATGCCAAAGAATGCTCAAACTACCACACAATTGCACTCATCTCACACACTAGTAAAGTAATTCTCAAAATTCTCCAAGCCAGGCTTCACCAGTATGTGAACCATGAATTTCCAGATGTTCAAGCTGGTTTTAGAAAAGGCAGAGGAACCAGAGATCAAATTGCCAACATCCGCTGGATCATTGAAAAAGCAAGAGAGTTCTAGCAAAACCTCTATTTCTGCTTTACTGACTATGCCAAAGCCTTTGACTGTGTGGATCACAATAAACTGTGGAAAATTCTTCAAGAGGTGGGAATACCAGACCACCTAACCTGCCTGTTGAGAAATCTATATGCAGGTCAGGAAACTACAGTTAGAACTGGACATGGAACAACAGACTGGTTCCAAATAGGAAAAAGAGTGCATCAAGGCTGTATATTGTCACCCTGCTTATTTAACTTATATGCAGAGTACATCATGAGAAATGCTGGGCTGGAAGAAGCACAAGGTGGAATCAAGATTGCCAGGAGATATATCAATAACTTCAGATATGCAGGTGACACCACCCTTATGGCAGAAAGTGAAGAAGAACTAAAAAGCCCCTTGATGAAAGTGAGAGAGGAGAGTGAAAAAGTTGACTTAAAGCTCAACATTCAGAAAGCAAAGATCATGCCATCACTTCATGGCAAATAGATGGGGAAACAGTGGAAACAGTGGCAGACTTTATTTTGGGGGCACCAAAATCACTGCATATAGAAAAGACTCTGGTTCTAGGAAAGCAACTATACTCCAGTTTAAAAAGAAAAAAAAGAATAAATTGGAAGCATGGTCTCTCTAAAATGAGATTTCATTCAAAGTGGTTTATATTTGTAAACTACTAAGTCTTCTTGTCTACAAGATACAAAGATAAAGTGACACAGTCTTTTTCTTTTACTTTCCCTCCTTACCAGTATCCAGATCACTGCCATTTCTTGCCTGAACTAGTGCAGCCTCCCCACTTCTCTTCCTACTCTATTCCAAGTTGTTTTACTATCCCCCGCCCCGGGGTGGGGGGCGGGGAGAAACCAGAAAATATCAGATGAAATCACTTTTCTTAAAATTCTTCAATTGCTTCTTTTTGCAACTAAAGGAAAATAGGTTCTATGCATGAGGCCAACAAACCCAAGTGTGACCTGGCTCTTGCCTTTCTCTTCTACAATATCTTTGGTTAGTCCCCTTCTGGCACAGTCAGCTCCATTATTACACACTCAAATTCCCTATTTAGAAACTCCAGCATCCAGATCACCTGTGAGTCTGTTTCTAGTTTCAAGATTGTTTTTTCTCTTCGTTTTGATAATGTGTTCTGTTTCTTGATGGCAGAATTGTCCTTAAATATGACCATAAATGATTCCTCCCTCCTCTCCATGTACACCACTCCTCCCATCAAGAAGCCCAGACTGTTTCTCCTCTCCTTGAATAAGGACTTGATGTTGTTCCATTTCTGGACCACACCTTTAAGAAAACTGGCAGCTATGGCTTTTGCTCTTCTGAAAGCTATCCAGCATATCTAAAAATCCATGCTTTTCCACTGAAGAGGTCAGGCCCCAGATGAGGAGAGGGCATCTTTCTGTTTAAACCCCAAATGTGACCAACAGCTAAATGCAGCCACATCCTTGAACCCTGATGACACTAAATATAGGAGAGAAACTGCCTAGTAGAATCTGGCAACCCACGTAATTGTGAGAAATAGCAATAAGTTGTTAATCATTTTAAGCCATTAAGTTTTGGAAGTTTGTTCCACAGCAGTAGATTGTGGAAACACTTGGTGTGCCTAATAAGTTAAATACCTAATAATATGGTGTGAAACAAAAAATGTGGAGTTCTATCTTTTCCTCTACTGAGCAGTTAGAGTTAGAGTGGTTCATCTTAATCCAAACACCACTTGGCAAAAGCTGGTTTAGAATTTACCTAAGGCGTGGTCTACCTCTGTTTGCTCTGTTCCAAGAACAGACACTGCCAAGGCTTTCCAGTGGGAGACGGGTGTGTTCACTGTTGCCTTTCTCCAGTGGTTTTTAAACTCCAATTCTTACTGCTTCTTTTTTTTTTTTTGCACTGTTTTTCTCATTGCTTTAACACACAGAAATTACTGAAATATCGACTATGATTTCCAAAGGCTTTTAGCCTAGGTTTTTAGCCCCTTACCTCTCATGGTTTCAAAACTACAAAATGGGCATGTCTTGGGCTTATTTCCTCCACCTCTACCTCCCACCTGGATCTTGAACTACTCAATTCTCCAATTTTATCTCTCTAGTTCTTTAAGGCCAATAAAAGCTCTGCTGGTTTCTCTGTTTACCAAGAAGTGACTTCTCCCTGGGCAAAGCCCACTTTTTCAGCCCTAGGCCTGGGCCCAGAATCAACAAATGGCCCCAAGAAAAGAGCATCCTTTGTAACATCAGCCCACCTCTTTATGGATCTTCTGTTCTGAAATATGGACCTTCCAGTCTTTGTTGCTTTTGCAAATGTTTCATACTCTTACACATTTTTTTTTTGTAATAATAATAAAATAAAAATAGTAAAACATTATTTTAGTTGGACTTTATGCTTGATGACAGCTTTTGTCCATCACAAATGATTTCATCCTGGAGATTTAGACAGCTGTATTCTGTGGATCTAAAAGATAACACCTTGAAAGTTACCAAGGCTACAATAAATAAGCTTTAATACTTGGTAGGAGGTATTCTCCCAACTCATTCCATTTCCAAATTGTTCAGAAATCATTTGCCTATTCCTGGCCATTTGCTCTTGGAAATTAATGTTAGGATAAGCTTATCACTTCTACAGAAGACCTTGAAATTCTGATTGGAATTACATTGAATTTATAGATAAATTGAAGAAGAAACAACTTTACATTGTTGACTATTTCAATTAATAAAGATTGTTTATTTGGGTCATTTTATATATCTTTTTTAGACTTCCCTAGTGACTCAGACATAAAAAAATCTGCCTGCAATGCAGGAGACCTGGGTTCAATCCCTGGGTCAGGAAGATGGCCTGAAGAAGAGAATGGCAACCCACTCCAGTATTCTTGCCTGGAGAATTCTATGGACAGAGCAGCCTGATGGTCTAAGTCCACGGGGTCACAAAAAGTCAGACACGACTAAACAAATTTCACTTTCATTTATATATCTTTTCCATTTTGAAACTTTCTCCATAAGGTCTTACATCTCAAATTAGATTGCTTGCTGATCTATGTGTGTTGATAATACAAACGGTATTTTTAAGTTTAGTTCAGTTCAGTCGCTCAGTCATGTTTGACTCTTTTCGACCCCATGGACTGCAGCAAGCCAGGCCTCCCTGTCCATCACCAACTCCCAGAGTTTATTCAAACTCATGTCCATTGAGTCAGTGATGGCATCCAAGCGTCTCATCTCTGCTGTCCCCTTCTCCCCTTGCCTTCCATCTTTCCCAGCATCAGGGTCTTTTCAAATGAGTCAGCTCTTCACAGTAGGTGGCCAAAGTAATGGAATTTCAGCTTCAACATCAGTCCTTCCAATGAATATTCAGGATTGATTTCCTTTCCGATGGACTGGTTTGCTCCTTGCAGTCCAAGGGACTCTCAAGAGTCTTTTCCAACACCATAGTTCAAAAGCATCAACTCTTCAGCGCTCAGCTTTCTTTATAGTCCAACTCTCACATCTGTACATGACTACTGGAAAAGCCATAGTCTTGACTAGACGGACCTTTGTTCACAAAGTGATGTCTCTGTTTTTTAATATGCTGTCTAGGTTGGTCATAACACTCTTTCCAAGGAGCAAGCGTCTTTTAATTTCATGGCTACAGTCACTGTCCATGGTGATTTTGGAGGTAAAGAATCTCCCTGCCAATGCAGGAGAAGGAGGCAGCAGAGGATGATAGTTAGCTAGCAATACCAACTCAGTGGACATGAATCTGAGCAAACTCTGGGAAATAGTGGAGGACAGATGAGCCTGGCTTGCTACAGTCCATGGGTTCACAAGGAGTTGGACACGACTTAGGGACAAACAACAGCATAGCTGCTTTACGATGTTGTTTTAGTTTCTGCTACACAGCAAAGTGAATCGGCTGTATGTTTACATGTATCTTCTTCTTTGTGGATTTCCTTCCCATGCAGGTCACCAAGGAGCACTAAGTAGAGCTCCCCGTGCTCTACAGCAGTTTCACATTAGTCACCTATTTTGCACACGATGTCAATAGACTGTACATGTCAGTCCAATCTCCCAATTCATCCCCTCACTGCCCCTTTCCCCCTTGGTATCCACACACTTGAGCTCTACATCTGTGTCTCTATTTCTGCTTTGCAAATAAGATCATCTCTGCAAATAAAAATAAACAAATGGTACCTAATTAAACCTAAAAGCTTTTGCACAGCAAAAGAAACTATACACAAGATGAGCAGACAACCCTCAGAATGAAAGAAAATATTTGCAAATGAAGCAGCTGATAAGGGATTAATCTCTGAAATATACAAACAGCTCAATATCAAAAACCCCAATGAATTTTTTATTTTTTACTTGAAGTATGACATGAATATGGAATCATACATACTTCATAACTGGAAAGACTGATGAGCTATTACAAAGTGAATACACCTAGATAACCACAGCATAGGTCCAGGAAGTCCCCTGGTATACTTTGCTAATTACTAACTCCTCTTTCCTCTCCAAAGGTAACCACTATCTGGACTCCAAACTGAGATTAGTTTTGTATGGTTTTGAACTTTATATAAATGGAATAATTCAATATACATTTTTGTGTCTGTATCCTTTTGTGGCACCACATCTTTTACAGTTTTTAAATTATCTCTTCTCTTCACCCCCTTCACTCTGTCCTCAAACAAGAATTTATGCTATCCTTAAAAAGTAACTTTGTACTGAGAACTTGTCTGCTCTGAGAATCAAAAATTTATACTTAAAATAAGTCTTTGCCCTGAGAACCAAAAGACTGATGAAGGAAGAAAATCATGTTGATTCTAAACCATAATTAGTTTGGACATTGATTACTTCTGAATGAGTCACTGTTTTAATAATAACTAGTAAAAGGAGATAAAAGGGAAGCAAACACAACTAAGAACAACATGCCAGTCAAAAGCATTTTGGGTGCAGCAGCATACGATATGCTCTACCTTACTCCTTCCAGTCTTTTAGCCTGAGAAAAGATAATCGGTGAGAAAGGGAGGGATCATCTGGATTGAAATATGATCATTTATGACAAAGGCTTTGTATCATCAAATAGCAGCTATCAAATTTTATCTTCTCTCATAACTTTGAGGGTCCAAACTTAAAAATATAATGAATTCCTGGGAACTCTGTTTTCCAAATAAAATGCCCTGATTATTTTTTTTAAGTAGTTTATTTATCTATTTTTTAACTTTACAATATTGTATTTGTTTTGCCATACATTGACATGAATCCACCATGGGTGTACATGTTTTCCCCTTCCAGAACCCCCCTTCCACCTCCCTCCCCATCCCATCCCTCCAGGTCATCCCAGTACACCAGCCCTGAGCACCCTGTATCATGCATTGAACCTGGACTGGCGATTCATTTCACATATGATAATTTACATGCTTCCATGCCATTCTCCCATATCATCCCGCCCTCACCCTGTTTTCTTACGGCAGAGTTTCTTTTCACAAGTATCTCCTTCACACATAGAGCAGGGTGTTCCATTAATGTAAGGGGACACATTTGGATAGTTTCCTCTGTAAAAAAGAGACACAGTGATTAGGTAAGTAATTATTAATGTCTCTAATTTTGTGTATGCATTTATGCAAGTTGTTTTGCTCCCTAACCATGAATGTTGAAAAATAACAACGTAGGTCCCAATTTTGTGCTTTTTTAATTTTTCTTTACAAAAGAAACATTAAACTATTAAAGTAACTATTAAAATTATTCTTTACAGGATGTCCCCAATTCTTGTAGCAGTTATATTCTTGAATATTCTCTAGGACACAAATTAGATGTGAACCCAATATAATTATGTATGTGACAGCCACGAAGCTTTTGCTATAAACACTAATTATCTCTTGATTTTTTAATGGAATAAGGAAATTTGAATCGCTCATGAAAACATATGTTTTATAGTTTAATTGAAAAGCACAGTATCATAGTACTTTGATGATGCACCAGAAAGATTTAGCAGTTATTTTGCCTAATTTTCAGTAATATAAGCTGATACATGCTAACAAGCCTCTCTTTTCTCTTTTCCCATTTCTATGTCTGTGGAAGACTTTAGAAAGTGTTACTTATCTAGAGCACAGAAAGAAAAACATAAGAACATGCATTGCATTCCCATAAAGAATATGCCCCAATTCATTTATTCATTCAACTGTTGATGGATATCGGGTTGTTCCAGTTTTGGGGTATTACTAATAAAGTTACTATGCATATTTTGATCATTCATGTATGTCTTTATATGGACATGCATTTTCTTGGATATATACCTAGCAATGGAATGAATAGATCATATTTAACTTTTAAAGAAACTGTCACAATGTTTTCTTACAAAGCTGCTGTAGCACTTTATATTTCCACCAGCAGTGTGTGAGAATAGCAATTCTTTAGTCATTCTGATTATTGTGTAGTGGTATTCACTGTGGTTTAATTTTGTATTTCCCTAATGATTAATGATTTTTGAGCATTTTTTCATGTGCTTATTTGCCATCTGTGTATCTTATTAATCTTTTGTCCATTTTTCTATTGATCTTTAGGTTTTTCAAGCGATTAAATCTTTTTCTAAAATAAATACTTTATTTATTTTAATTGGAGGCTAATTACTTTACAATATTGTAGTGGTTTTGCCATACATTGACATGAATCAGCCATGGGTGTACATGTGTTCCCCATTCTGAACCCCCCTCCCACCTCCCTTCCCATCCCATCCCTCAGGGTCATCCCAGTGCACCAGCCCTGAGCACCCTGTCTCATGCATTGAACCTGGACAGGTGATCTATTTCACATATGATAATATACATGTTTCAGTGCTATTCTCTCAAATCATCCCACCCTCGCCTTCTCCCACAGAGTCCAAAAGGCTGTTTTATACATCTGTGTCTCTTTTGCTGTCTTGCATATAGGGTCATCATTACCATCTTTCTAAATTTCATATATATGCCTTAGTATACTGTATTGGTGTTTTTATTTCTGGCTTACTTCACTCTGTATAACTGGGTCCAGTTTCAGCCACCTCATTAGAACTGATTCAAATGCATTCTTTTTAATGGCTAAGTAATATTCCATTGTGTATATGTACCACAGCTTTCTTATCCATTCATCTGCCAATGGACATCTATGTAGCTTCCATGTCCAAGCTATTGTAAACAGCGCTGTGATGAACATTGGGGTACACGTGTCTCTTTCAATTCTGGTTTCCTCTGTGTGAATGCCCAGCAGTGGAATTGCTGGGCCGTATGGCAGCTCTATTTATAGTTTTTTAAGGAATTTCCACACTGTTCTCCATAGTGGCTGTACTAGTTTGCATTCCCACCAACAGTGTAAGAGGGTTCCCTTTTCTCTGCACCCTCTCCAGCATTTATTGTTTGTAGACTTTTTGATAGCAGCTGTTCTGACTGGCATGAGATGGTCCTAGGTATCAAATCTTAAGAGTTCTTTCTACATACTCATATAAGGTCTTTGTTTCACAAAGACTTTCTTCCCGTCTGTGGCTTTTCTTTTCATTTTCTTACCAGTATGTCTGAATAGTGGTCATTTTTAATTTTAATGACATTCAACTTACCAACTTATTCTTTTATGGATTGTGCTTTTAATGTGGTAGCTAAAAAAATCTTTGGCTATCTGAAGGTCACAAAGGTTTTATTTATGTTTTCTTCAAAAAGTTTCACAGTTTTTGCCTTATATTTAGTTCTGTGATCCATTTTTAGTTAATTTTTGTAGATGGTATGTTTTGTAAACCATATTTACTTTTGTTTTTTATATGTGAGTGACAGAGCACCAGTTATTGAAAAATCTTTCTTACGTTGCATTGCCTTGTACATTTTCAAAAAGTCAGTTGAACATATGTGGTCAACTATGTATCAGGTTATTTCTGGACTCAATATCCTATTCCACTGATCTATTTGTCTAACTTTACATCAATATAACAATATCATGATTTTATTAATTCATGAAAACAATAGTGTTACCTACTTCAGATTTGTTCTAGTTGTTTTAACTATTCTACGTCCTTTGTATTTCCTCATGAATTTTATGATCTGTTTGTCAGTTTCTACTACAAAAGCCTGTGGGATTTTTATTGGAATTTTATTGGATCCATAGTTCAATTCAGTGAAAAATTACAATACTGAGTCTTTTAACCTATTAATTAGGTATAATGCTCTAATTATTTGTCTTTGTTATTAATAATTTCTCTCATGACTCTTACATAATTTTTAGTATATTAGCTCATGTCTTCAGCTAGATTTATCTCTAAATAATTTATATGTTTTGATGCTCTTATTAATGGTATTGTTATTTTAATTCAATTTATGATTGTTCATTGCCAGTATATGGACATGTAATTGTTTTGCATATTGATTTTGTACCCTGAAAATTTGCTAAACTTACTTATTAGTTGTAGAAGAGTTTTCATAGATTCCACTAAATTTTCTAGATAGACCTAGAGACCAATAAGTCAGTAAAGAATGACCCATAGGTCATATCTGGCTTGTGGTCTGATTTTGTGCAGTCGGTGAACTAAGAATTGTTTTTTTAAAATTATTTTTATTTAAGGGGTTATTTAATTCAAAAAAGAACAAAGATGAATATGTAGCAGAATGTATGTGTCATGCAAAGTCTAATATATTTACTGTCTAGTACTTTACAGAAAGAATTTTTAGTACTGGTATAATGTTACATATAGGCTTTTCATAGATACACTTTATTAGATTTAAGACGTTCCCTTGTATTTTTAATTTTCCGAGAACTTTCATCAAGAATGAATGTTTGACTTTTTCTCAGTCTATTGAGATCATATAATCTTTATTTATAGGTTGATTAATATGGTGAATTACACTGATTGTAGAATATTAAAACAGCCCTAAATTACTGGAACAAACTCCCTTTGGATAAGATGTATGATGCTTTTACTGTATTGAATGCAGCTGCTAAATTTTGTTTAGAATCTTTGTACCTATGTTTATAGAGATATTGAATAAGATTTGAATAGGTATTTCTCCAATGAAGAAATGCAGATGGCCAACAGGAACATGAAAAGATGCTTAACATTGCTAATTATTAGAGAAATGCAAATCAAAACTGCAATGAAGTATCCCTTCACACCAGTCAGAATAGCTATCATCAAAAAGTCTGCAAACAATAGATGCTGGAGAGGGTGTGGAGAAAAGGGAAACTTCCTATACTGTTGGTGGGAGCATAAATTGGTACAACCACTATAGTGAGCAGTACAGAAGTTCCTTAGAAAACTAAAAACAGAGCTATCATATGATCCTACAATCCCACTCCTGGGCATATACCTGAAGAAAACCATAATTCGAAAAGATAAGTGCCCCACAGTGTTTTTTGCAGCACTATTTACAATAGACAAGACATGGAAGCAATGTAAATGTCCATCAACAGATGCATGGATAAAGAAGATATAATGCATATCTATCTCTATCTATTTATGTCTGTCTATCTATATATCTGAATCACTTTGCTGGGCAACTGAAACTAACACAACATTGTAAATCAGCTATACGTCAATACAAAATTAAATTACTTCTGCACAGATTAGAAAAAAAGAGAGATTGCTCTGTAGTTTTCACTTTATTTCTCCTTTGTAATTTGTGTCTCTTGAAGGACTATTGTTTGCTATAAAATCTACAATATCTGAAATTAATATAGATCCTGCTAACTTTCTATGAATGTTAGCATAGTAAAACTTTTCCCATTCTTTTACTTTTAATCTCTTTGGGTCTTTTAATTGAAATATACTTCTTGTAGGCAGCATATAATTGGTTCTTGATTTTTTTATTCCATCATCCAGTCTTTGCCTTTGTTTTGGGTATTTGTATTTACATTTGATGTGATTATTAACATAGATTTAAGGCTCTCAGATCTTATTTATTCTATTTGTCTCATATGTCCTTTGTTCTTTTTTTTTTCTTTTTCTGCTTTCCTTTGGATTAATGGGATTTTTTTTTACATTTAATTTTACCTGCTTTGTTGGCTTATTTGATTTTACTGTTGGTTTGTTATGTTAGTAGCTACTTTAGGGTTTATAGTATGCATATTTTACTTATCACAGTCAAGTTAAATTATTCCTCTTAACACTAAGTAGAAGAACCTTAAGGTAATTCATATCCATTTTCTCCTCTCAGCCTTTATGCCATCATTATCGCAGATTTTAACTTTACCTATGTTATAACCTTCACAATATATTTCAATTATCTTTGATTAAATAATTATCTTTTGAAAGGCAAAAATAAGGAGAAGACATCCTATATATTTACCTATATATTTCCCATTTCCAGTGGTTCAAACATCTTTATTTTACTTTTATTTTTGAAAAGTATTACACAGAATATAGTGTCCTTAGTCACAGGTTTTTTTTTTTTTCTTTCAGTGTTTAAAGATATTTCTGTCTTCTCTCTTGCATTGTTTCCAGTGAGAAATCTGGAAATCCTTATCTTTGCTCATCTGTATGTAACACATCTTTATTTTCTAATTGCTTTTAAGATTGTCTCTTTATTATTGGCTTTGAAATGTTTCATATAAGGCGAATTGGTATAGTTAACTTCACCCTTCTTGTGATTGGGGCTTGTTAGATTTTTTGGTTCTGTGAGTTTGTAATTTTCCTTAAGTATGCAAAGTTTTGGGCCATATTTCTTTAAATATTTTTCTGCCCCTTCCTCATTGAGGAAATCAATTCCCTCTAAAGATATGTCACAGCTAACTGATGCTCTTTTTATCACTTTTTTTTGCTTTTTTGGATTCTTTTTTTCCTCTGTGTATTCTGCCTTGGATGGTAAAAATAAGTGTTCTACAATTTCTCTGGTATTTATAAAAACTGTACTCTACCCCAAACTTTTAGGCCATCTATTTTTCATTCTTGTTTTTACTTGTTACTGAGAGGGAATGGAAAAAAATACAGAAAGAGATATACGCATTTGTACCTCTCCATGGCAACTTTAACAAATATCATGTCCTTTTTGCCAAATCCGTATATTTATTCTTTGCCTATATTTTAATCATTTTTTGCATTTTATTTTTATATTTTTGTTAAAGAGTTGGATTATTAACTGACTTAATCTTATTCCTTGTACAGATATGCTGAATTTGAGGTCCATAATTTCATTTTGGAGACTGCCACTAGGCTTTTGTTATATTTCATTTAGATATGCAATTTCCAGCAAGGCAGACAAAAATTTATAGTACTCTTTTCTTAGAAGAATGTGCCTCTCACTCTCATTCTCAATCATTTACTCATTCAAGTTATATTAGAATTTGCCAACCTATTTTGTGTTCCATTATTTAACTATTACTGCGGCAATGTATTTTATAATATCTATTTTCTTAACAAATGATCTCCATCATTTCCTCTCTCAAGATTAAATCATTCATGATCATCAAAATTTTTCACACATTCTCTTTTATTTTATCTCTTTCTTTTGATTAGCATTATAGAGGGAGACTGTGCTTATCAAAAATATACTTGTCTCTTTAGTATAGCATCATACTTTTGGAAACAATCATTTAACATATATTTCAACTTAAAATATTTTTAATAGCAAAATAACTTACAAAGGTCCATAGTTACATACACATAGTGCAGTGTCAGGGCTCCCAAGATTTGGACAAATTGCAATTGCACAACCAACTTTATATGAATAGGCCCAAACTACCTAAAAAGAAAGGAATTTTAAAATAAAAAAATATGCAAAATGACGCCACACAAACAGTGGATTATGGGAACAGGTATAATCTTCGCCATACTACAAAAAATGAATATACATAAATATTTATTGTCTGTTTTTTCCCTTAATTTCTAATATTCAATTTAATTTTGTTAAAGCTGCATTCATGAGGCTACCTAACTAGGTTTTCCTCACTGATTGTTTTCATAAATCAAAAAGTGTCATGGCTCACTGATCCAGGATCGCCAAAAGCAGATGATCCTCCTTCTTATGCATCGTCAGAAGATCAATGGTAGCCTAGCTACTACATCACAATGCCTACGTTCATTCACTTCACCTCATCACATGATATGCATGTATTTTATCATCTCACATCATCACAAGAGGAAGAAAGATGAGTACAGTATAATAAGATATTTGGAAAGAAAGTGAGGTCACATTCAGGTAACCTTTATTAAAGGATATTGTTATAATTGTTCTAATTTATTAATAGTTATTGTCACTCTCTTACAAGCATGTGGGCTAAGTCACTTCACTAGTGACTCTTTGGACTGCGGCCTGCCATGGGATTTCCCAGGCAAGAATACTAGAGTGGGTTGCCATGCCCTCCTCCAGGGATCTTCCTGACCCAGGGATCGAACCCACGTTTCTTACATCTCCTGCATTGGCAGGTGTGTTCTTTATCACTAGTGCCACCTGAGAAGCCCATTGTTAATCTCTTACTGTGCCTAATTTATACATTAAACTCCACCTTAAGTATATATGTGTAGGAAAAATATAGTAGGGGTTGATACTATCTGAAGTTACAGGCATTTACTATATCCTTTACAGATAACTGGGAGGAACTATTGTATTAAATATCTGCTTGTTAGCAGGATTCCTCACATTTGATTCCATTATCTCAGTTTTCCCATAAGAATCCAAACCACATTCTTTGCAAACAACATCGATCCTGAGAAGAATTTCCACTCTTAAACAGCATTCTGTTATTAGACAAAGAGTGATTAGAAGGGAGGCAGGAAACTGCTAATTTCTTGTTCTGTGTACCTCTGAGAAAAATGACTTGCTTTAAGACACCATATGTTCATTCAACTTGAGACGATGAGTCACCTTGGAGAATAAAGTTAGCTTTTTCTGTTGCCTATAGGGGCCTTTCTAAGAGCTCAGTGCCATGTCTAGGATTAGTTTAGCTAAAAAGTGACTTCCTCTTTTCATCAAAAACTCTCACCCAAAATTACCAAAAGAATTGGAAAATGATAGGAAATAATGTTTTTCAAGATACTGAACATCAGGCAACAATGAATGATGCCCCTGGGAGTTGGAGGGAAAAGACGTCTCAGCTTATTGTACTGAGTGACTTTCCAGGCTGTGGCTGGGGGTTAGGGTGGTGCAGAAGTCAGGAGAAGCTTGATGGAGTCACAGTTTACAGACAGAGCTGAGTGTCTGAGGAGACCAACAAACAGGAGTCCAGGAGGGGTGAAAATCTTCTAGTGACACAACAGTGGAGTCTGTAGGGGCTCCTCACCATCAGTTCATCAGAGCACTAATCAGAGCATGTGTGTGAAGAAACTACCCCTGGCCTGGAGAGGCACTGCCTATAAAAACTAGAGGGATGGATGCAGAAGCTTACACAGGGCCAGAAATAGGAATAGTGGGCCAGTTCCCACTAGTAAGACTGGAAAAGTTCATAATTTCTGGGGCATCCAGTAGAGTGTGCAGAAGAAACTTGCCTCAGTGATGAGAGAGAATTAGCTCAAGACTAAATACTGCTTTAATTTCATCTAACATGTTTCAAAAGCAGAAAGGGACAGACAAATTCCAAATAACTATATCCAAGAAGACAGTTAAGAATACTTCTAGGTATATAAATAAATCCAGCATCCAACATTTACAAACTTGGCAATATTTACAAACTTGGGAATATACCCAGCATGAAAAGAAGCAGGAAAATTTACCCAATAATGAGGAAGGAAAGTCAATCAACTGTGGGAAAACTTCACCTGGCCTTCTACATGGGTAACTGGGCTCTAGGAAGAGAAGAGTGAAAGATCGACAGACATATTTTTTAAGAAATGACTACAGTGGAATATTACTCAGCCATAAAACAGAATGAATTTGAATCAACTGTATATTAGCATGTATATATGTAATCTAGAAAAATGGTGCTGATGAACCTATTTGCAGGGCAGCAATAGAGATGCAGACATACAGGACAGACTTGTGGACACAGCAGGAAAAGGAGAGGGTGGGATGAATTGAGAGAGTAGCATTGAAACGTATGCACTACCATATGTAAAATGGCTCGTGGGAAGTTTCTGCATAACACAGGGACCGCAACCTGATGTCCTGTGACAACACAGAGGAATGGGGTGGGGACTGGGTGAGAGGGAGGATCAAGAGGAAGGAGATATATGCAGACTTATGGCTGATTCATGTTGTACGATGAAACCAACACCACATTGTAAAGCAATTACCCTCCAATTAAAAAATAAATTAAAAAAAGGGCTAACATTATTCCAAATTTAATTTAAACTATAAACCTATAGTTCCAAGAAGCTCAGTAAACTGTAGCAAAAGAGACATGAAGAAAACTGAAAATTTTTAAAATTGCTTGAGACTTGTAATAAAGGAAAAAATTTAAGGCAATCTGAGAAACCAAGACACATTACATACAGAAGAATAAATAAAAGAATTACAGTAGATTTCTTGTTGGAAACAGTGCAAGTGAGATGATAATGGAGTAAGATTATTAAAGAAAAATAACTTATTACATAGAATTCTATTCCTAGTAAAAATATCTTCCAAATGAAGGTATGTTTTCCAGATAGTTAAAAGAAACTCTAAAGAAAAGCTTAAATTTTGTCTTATGATTAAAATATGCATATGTAAGAATTAATAAAATCTGAGATATTTACCTGTGTATAATGGCCACAAATTTTGGAACATGATCGTGTGTTAAAATCATAAAATTGTCTTTCATCATACCACATATCAATAGCAGATTTTGGTGAAAATATGGTTAATGGACCTAACCAGAGATTTTCTCCAACATATTTAAAAGTTGGATGGCATTTATATAATTGTGATGAGCAGGAGTTGTGGTTGAATTTGCACTTGTTTGCCCATGCTTCAGCAGTCTTTGCTAAACCTTCATCCCAACTCTGAAAGACAAAATAATTTACATTAAATTGTGTAGATTTGCCTGGGTTAAAGTTATTCTAATGACTATAATAAATAAATTTTTATGTAATGTTTTTTACTGAAACAGAGTTTATAGTATTTATTGTGTTCACAATTATTTCTATTTGGTTCTGTTTCAGAAGCACTTATTTCGTACCCACTGTATGTCAGTTCATTTTTGTACTTCCACCTAGCAGATGGCCTGGCCCAGTGAGACACTCAACAAACACAACTGAATGTGATTTAAAGAAGTTGGAGTTCACAATCTAGTAATTCAAGAAGGTTACACAGACATATCATAAGTAAACTATGAGAACACATTTATAATTAAAAAGAGAAAAAGTCTCTTAGCACACTAAGAATAGAATTTCCTTAATTTGATCAAGAGTATCTACAAAAGAAAACCAAAATCCTACAATAAGCATTAATATACAGTGGTAAAATATTGAAAGCTTTCCCTTGAGATTGAGGATGAAACACAATGTCTCATTATTTCTGCTTAAAATTGTTCTGGAATTTAGGCAGTATAATAAAAAAGGGGAGAGAGAAATATATTAGACAAGATATAAAGTGTGTAATGATTGGAATATCTCATTCTTTTCAGATGACATGCCTGGGTACATAGAAAATTCAAATGAATGTAGAAACAAACTTATAAGTAGCAAGTAAAATTATCAAAGTTGTCAGATACCAGGAGGAGGAATAGATACAAAATTGTATTTCCATATACACTCCAGAGTCCAATAGCTTCAAAAACATCAAATATATATAATTCAATCTAATAAATAATATAAAGAATTATCTCCAAACTGAAAACTACAAAACATTACTAAGAGAAATTTTAAAAGACAAATAAATGGAGAGATATTAAATGTTCATGGGCTGGAAGATTCCATACATACTGTAAAAAATATTGGTCTTGGACTTGAATATATTTCTAATGAAAATCTAAGTAGGTTTTTGAGGGGGGTGCAAAATGATTATAAATTTTTTATGAAAATTCAAAAAACCAACAATAGTGAAGACAACCTTTAAAAAGTAAAACAAAGCTAGAGGATTTATTCTACAGATATCAAGGCATCATAGAGCTACATTAAGACATTGTAGTATTGGCAGGAGGGTAGACAAATAGCCCAATGGAACAAAACAGTGTCTAGAAATAATTACTGACTAAAGTGGACAAGTCTTATTACTATAGGTATTATGACTAAAAGATGACTTTTACAAATATTTTTATTTTAAACTAATTGTAGTTTCACAAGAGGTTGAAAAATGGTACATAGAGATCCTGTGTAAGTGTCACACTGTTTCCCAGCTGGTGTTTTATGTAGATATAGCACAATGCGAAAATCAAGAAACTGACATTGGTGCAGTCAACAGACCTTAAGATTTCAATAGTTTTACATACATTTATTTGTGTGTGTAATTTCATGCAATTTTATCACATATGTAAACTGAAATGACCGTCTCCACAATCAAGATACATAACTTGTCACAATGACAATCCCGCATGTTAACCCTTTAAAGTCATACTCCCTCACTCGATACCTAATTCCCAGCAATCACTAATATGTTCTCTATTTCTTTAATTTTGGCATTTTAAGAATATTATATGAATAGAATCCAATAGTATGTAACCATTTTGAGGCTTTTTACTTTTCATGTGTCAATTGTTTATTTATTCCTCTTTATGCTGAGTGGTATTCTATGGCATGGAGGAAACACAGTTGATTTAATCCTCACCTATTGATGGAAATTTGGCTGTTTGGGCTATTACAAATAAAGTTGCTGTGAACATATGTGAATAGGTTTTTGAAGAGCAATAAATTTTCTTTTTCACAGAAAAAAGGTAGAGGAAAAAGTACCCAGTAATGGATCATTGAGTCATTTGATAAATTTAAGTTTAATACATTTATTGTTTAAGATCTAAAGTGCCAAAATATTTTTTCAGAGTGGCTGTACCATTTTACACTTCTTCCAGCAAAGTAGGACAGATATAGTTCCTCTATATCAGTAGTCCCCAACCTTTCTTGCACCAGGGACCAGCTTTGTGGAAGACAAGTTTTCCATGGACTAGTGGTGGGAGGGATGGTTTGGGGATGGTTCAAGTGTCTTACAGGGGCTTCCCTGGTGACTCAGATGGTAAATAATCTGCCTGCAATGCAGGAGACCCCGGTTCGATCCCTGGGTCAGGAAGATCCCCTGGAGAAAGGAATGGCACCACACTCTGGTATTCTTGCCTGGAGAATTCCAAGGATAGAGGAGCCTGGAGGGTTACAGTCCATGAATCACAAAGATGGACACAACTGAGTGACTAACACGTTCACTGTCTAAGTGCATTACATTTATTGTGCACTGAATTTCTATTATTATATTGTGGTCTATAAGAATCTAGTATCACCACTGATATGCGAGGAGGTGGAGCTCAGGTGGTAATGCCAGTGAAGGGGAGTGACTGTAAATACAGATGAAGCTTCGATCAATCCCTGCCTGCTGCTCCCCTCCTGCTGTGCGGCCTGGTTCCTAATAGGCCATGGACTGGTACTGGTCCGTGGCTCAGGGACTGGGGACCCCTGCTCTATATCCTCTCCAGTATTTCGTATTGTCACTATTTTTTATTTTTATTTTAGCTCCTCTAATTGATGTGTGGTGATTTCACTTTGTGGTATTAATTTGCACTTCCCTAATGGCTGCTGCTGCTAAGTCGCTTCAGTCATGTCCGACTCTGTGTGACCCCATAGACGGCAGCCCACCAGGCTCTCCCGTCCCTGGGATTCTCTAGGCAAGAACACTGGAGTGGGTTGCCATTTCCTTCTCCAATGCATGAAAGTGGAAAGTGAAAGTGAAGTCGCTCAGTCGTGTCCGACTCGTAGCGACCCCATGGACTGCAGCCTACCAGACTCCTCAGTCCATGGGATTCTCCAGGCAAGAGTACTGGAGTGGGGTGCCATTGCCTTCTCCGTCCATCTGCATATCCTTGAGGTTAAATGTCTGTTCAGTGTTTTGTTCATTTTCTAATTGAATTGTTTGTAATCTGACTGTTGAGTTTTCAAAGTTCTTTATATATTATAGACAGGAGTGATTTCTGAGATATGTCATGTGTATTTATTTTCTGCTAGTTTGTAGCTGCCTTTTCATTTCTTAGTAGGGTATTTTTTTTTTTTTTTTGGTGTAGTCATGGCATGTGGGATCTTAGTTCCCTGACCAGGGGATCAAACCTGCACCCTCTGCATTTGAAGGGCAGAGTCTTAACCACTGGGCTTCCCAGGTGACCCAGTGGTAAAGAATCTACCTGCCAATGCAGGAGACTCAGGAGACTCGGCTTCGATTCTTGGGTTGAGAAGATCCTGGTGTAGGAAATGGCAACTCACTCCAGTATTCTTCCCTGGAAAATTTCATGGACAAGAGGAGCCTGGCAGGCTACAGTCCATGGGGTTGCAAAGAGTCAGACATGGCTAGGCATACATGCACACACAAGTCTTAACAACTAGACTGTCAGCGAAGTCCATAGAGTATTTTAAACAGCCAAAAGATGTTAATTTTATGAGGTTCTTTTATAGCTTGTGATTTTGGTGTCATATGTAATCAAAGTAACCAAACATATTAGGTAGGAGGCCTCCACTAGCTGTAGATTCTGACGATTTTCTCTACTTTTTCTTCTAAACCTCTTACAGTTTTGTTTTGCATTTAATCACGTGTTTCATTTAGTGTTAATTTTTGTATCAGGTGTAAAGTTTAAAGTTCAGCTTTTTAAATTTTGCTTATGGATATCAAACATGTGTAGAGCTTAACTTTTAAATTTATTGAGATTTTTTCTTTGATGATTTTTAAAGTTGAAATATAGTTCATTTAAATGATGTGCTAATTTCTGCTGTTTATTGTGATCCACACAGTCAAAGGCTTTGGCATAGTCAATAAAGCAGAAAGAGATGGGAATACCAGACCATCTGACCTGTATGCAGGTCAGGAAGCAACAGTTAGAACTGGACATGGAACAACAGACTGGTTCCAAATAGGAAAAGGAGTACATCAAGGCTGTATATTGTCACTCTGCTTATTTAACTTCTATGCAGAGTACATCATGAGAAATGCTGGGCTGGAAGAAACACAAGCTGGAATCAAGATTGCCGGGAGAAATATCAATAACCTCAGATATGCGGATGACACCACTCTTATGGCAGAAAGTGAAGAAGAACTAAAGAGCCTCTTGATGAAGGTGAAGGAGGAGAGTGAAAAAGTTGGCTTAAAGCTCAACGTTCAGAAAACTAAGATCATGGCATCTGGTCCCATCACTCCATGGGAAATAGATGGGGAAACAGTGGAAACAGTGTCAGACTTTACTTTTTTGGGCTCCAGAATCACTGCTGATGGTGACTGCAGCCATGAAATTAAAAGACGCTTACTCTTGGAAGGAAGGTTATGGCCAACCTAGATAGCATGTTTAAAAGCAGAGACATTACTTTGCCAACAAAAGTCTGTCTAGTCAAGGCTATGGTTTTTCCAGTGGTCACGTATGGATGTGAGAGTTGGACGGTGAAGAAAGCTGAGCGCCGCAGAATTGATGCTTTTGAACTGTGGTGTTGGAGAAGACTCTTGAGAGTCCCTTGGACTGCAAGGAGATCCAATCAATCCATCCTAAAAGAGATCAATCCTGGGTGTTCATTGGAAGGTTTGATGTTGAAGCTGAAGCTCCAATACTTTGGCCACCTCATGCGAAGGGTTGACTCATTGGAAAAGACCCTAATGCTGGGTAGGATTGGGGGCGGGAGGAGAAGGGGACGACAGAGGATGAGATGGTTGGATGGCATCACCGACTCGATGAACATGTGTTTGGGTGGACTCCGGGAGTTGGTGATGGACAGAGAGGCCTGGCGTGCTGCAATTCATGGGGTCACAGAGAGTCGGACGTGACTGAGCGACTGAACTGAACTGAATTTCTGCTGTATAGCAATTTATGGTTGAGAATATGGTCATCTTGATTAACATTTCATGGTCACTGGATCAGAATGTCTATTTATTCTCTAGTTGCTGAGTGAAATGGTCTATATAAATGTCAATTAGATCCTAGTTGGTTAATGGTATTGTTAAGTTCTTGTATGTCCTTGCTGATTCTGAGTATGATTGTTGAAATGAGAGTGTTGAAATCTCCATGTGTAACTGAGGACTCTTCTATTTCTTTTTTCAGGCATATCAGCTTTCTTTCTTGTATGTTAAAGTTCTATTGTTTGAGAAACACATTTTTTTAATAGCCATGTATTTGTGATGGACTGATCATTTTATCATTCTTTAATGTTTAATCTTATTTTCTGTCTCTGGTAATTTTCCTCTGAAATCCACTTTATTTGATATCAATAAAGCCACTTCTATTTCCCTTAGATTAATGTTTACATGACATGTCTTTCTCTACTCTTTTATTTTCAACATACCTATGTCCTATTTGGGGCTTCCCTTGTGGCTCAGACGGCAAAGGGTCTGCCTACAATGCAGGAGACCCAGGTTCTATCCCTGGGTCGGGAAAATCCTCTGGAGAAGGAAATGGCAACCCACTCCAGTACTCTTGCCTGGAAAATTCCATGGACGGAGGAGCCCGGTAGGCTACAGTCCATGGGTCGCAAAGAGTCAGACACGACTGAGTGACTTACTTCACTTCATTTCATGTCCTATTTGAAATGAATCTTTGGTTATAGCACATTGTTGGCTCATTTTTGTTTGTTTTAATCCATTCAACCAGTCTCTGTTTTTTAATTTATGTCTTTATTTACATTTAATATCCTTGCTGATATAAGTTCAAGCAAAAGTCTATCATTTTATTATTTATTTTTTATTTGAGCGTTCTGTTTTTCATTTCTGTTTTACATTTCCTGACTTCATGTGAATTACTGGACTATGACTTAGAATTCCACTTTGATTTACCTGTAGTGTTTTTCAGTATGTATCTTTATATAGATGCTTTAGTGGTTGCTATAGGTATTACATAATACATGTAACATCACAAACTACTGGTGTCAGCATTTTACCAATTTAAATGAAGTGTAGAAATATTACTTCCATATTATTTTGCCACTCATTGCACCAATAACATAACTATCTTAAATACTTCTTCTATATAAAGAACCATATCAAACGATGTTAATTTTTGCTTTAATTGTCGATCATAATTTAGAAAACATAAGAACAATTTGTTATATTTACTCAAAGTTTTATTCTTTTCTTTGTTTTTTTCTTCATTCCTGATGTTCCAAGACTCCTTGTCTTATCATTGTCTTATTGTCTTAAGACCTTTCTTTAGTT
This sequence comes from Giraffa tippelskirchi, assembly GCF_054371585.1. Taxonomy (NCBI): domain Eukaryota; kingdom Metazoa; phylum Chordata; class Mammalia; order Artiodactyla; family Giraffidae; genus Giraffa; species Giraffa tippelskirchi. Next base: position 107,523,887 of record NC_137278.1, on the reverse strand, counting down.
ATTCTTTTAGAATAGGCCTGATTATGACAAATCATCTTAATTTTCCTAAATCTGAGAATGTGTTAATTTCTTCATTCCTAAAGTATATTTTCTCTATGCAGTATTCTTAGTTGACTTTTTCTGAGATTGAAATTAAAATTGAAGATGTTGTGCCACTTCCTCTGGCAACCATGGATTTGGATGAGAAAATTTGATGACATTGAAATTGTTATTCTCTTATAGGTAATGTATGTTTCTCTCCAACTACTTTAAAGCTTTTTTTGTTTTAGTCTGTGAAGTTTGATTATGATGCATCTTGGCATGAATCTCTTTGGGCTTATCATATTTAGTCTTTACTCAGAATTATTTTTTATATCTTTATCCAAATTTTGGAAGTTCTCAGCCACTATTAGAATTTTTCCTGCTCCTCCCAAAACTTTCTCCATGCCTTCTGGGACTCCAATGATAGGAATATTAGATATTTTGCAATTATCTCACAGATTCCTGATGAGGAATCTCATAAAAATGATTCATCATTTTTTAGTCTATTTTCTCTCTGTTGTTCAGATTTGGTAATTACTACTTTCTGTTTCAAGTTCACTGATTTTTTTTTTCCTTTGTCAGGTTCATTGCCCATCCAATCAATTTTGTTTTTTCTATTTTTTAGTTCTAAAACTTCCATTCAAATCCATAACTTTCATTTTCTGGCTGAGACTTTGTTTTTTTAAGTTTATTTTCAGCATTTTGTCATCAGTCCTTGAAGCATTTTTATGATGACTACTTTAAAATCCTTGTCAGATAATCCTAACATCTGTGTCATTTGGATGTTGGCATCTGTTGGCTTTTCTTTTTCACATTGATATTTTCCTGGTTCTTGGCATGTGAGTGATTTTTTTTATTGTATCTTTGACATTTTGAGATTTATGAGATTCTAGATCTTAATCAATCTTCCTATTTTTTCAGGTCCTCACTGACACTGCTCAAATGGGGGCAGTCGTCTTTATCACTAGTTGGTGGGTAGAAATCCAGGGTCCCTACATTCTCTTATTAACCCTGCTCTGGGGAGGGTTGTCTTCCCACCACTAGAAGGAAATGGATATTGAGGCTCCCCCTTTGCTTCTGCTGATATTATCCCACTGGGAAGAGAAGGGGATACCTTGCTATTATTAGGTGAGAATGAAAGCCTAAGCTTCCTATTTGACCTCTGTTGACCTCTGGAAAAGAATGGGCATCTGTTGCCTCGGGATGAGGCTGGAGGTCCTGACTCCCCATATGGCCTCCATTGACACTGTTGGGGGGCTGCTGTGAGGGCCACTTCATTACTGCTGGATGGTAGTAGTCTAGGATCCATGCTTGGCTTCTTCTGACGTCACACTAGCTGGGAGAGGGAGGGGCACCTCTTTACTGCCTGGTGGGGGCGGGAAGCCTCCTCTGGCACCTCACTGGAGGAGAGTAGGTGAGGGGTGCCTCATAGAGTGTCAAGAAAGACAGTAGTCTAAGTCCTCCACCTGGCCTTTGTTGAAAAGGATAAGAAGCTTGCTTTCTTTCTTTTTTTTTCCTTCTCCATGTTCTTTGCCCAGAGTAGGATGTTTATTGTGCAAAAACAAAAACATTTCTGCCTTACTGGGCTACCCGTTTCCTTATTCTCCAGCAAGAGAGGGCAGACTTCCTTCAGGCTTTTGTTTTCTTTATCCACTGGCATTTCAGGATTTCAAGCTTCTTTAGTTCCCAGTCCAGGATACGCCAGAGTCAAGGGAATTCAGGGAACTCACCTTGTGTCATTCCTTGAATCTTGGAGTTTCTAGTAGGTCTGTCTGCTTTTCTCCAACTTTAAGTCTTCTGATATTTGCTTTACATAAAATATCCAAGGTTTGTAGCTATACTTAATGGGAAGAACCTGGAGAAGGAAATGGCAACCCACGTCAGTATTCTTGCCTGGGAAATCCCATGGACACAGGAGCTTGGCGGGTGACAGTCCATGGGGTCACAAGAGTTGGGCATGACTGAGCAACTAAACCTAATGGGAAGAAAGGGCAAATGGATCTATTCCATCTTGTTGGGAAGGTAATTTTAAAAGTTTTTGGATCATTGTATTTCTTATCCCTATCTCCACAACTTCAAAAGAAGGCATTGCCAGTAGGTAGACAGATTCCCTCTAATTCCTTGACTCAAGAATTTTGGAATGACAAGACACTTGAGTAGTTAAAACTAAAGGTTGCTACCAGTATCAAAATCATAGCCTTGAGCATAAAAATCTCAGAAGGAATGGTAGGACATTGAACTAGGAAGGAAGGCTATCTAATATGGTTCTCCCAGGCTTCATCAAGATTTCTGTGGCATAGGATCACTATAGAAGCAGTAGCATATCCAAGTCTAGAAGAACAATGTCACTGGCATCCTAGTGATGACTAGTGTGGAAGGATAATAATGATTATTGACTTGATTTCTAAAGATGCTTCCTTTATCTTTTGGAATAAAGGCTCCAGGTTTCTTTTGTGTGTGTAATAATGGTGGGGAAAGAGTCCAAAAATGTTAAAGATCTCATTTTAAACTTCTTTGTCAATGTGATGACTAAAACTTACACTGAAATTGATTTAAAGAAAATAAATAAATGTCGTTATATTTCCACTTTAAGGCTGTAGATTTAAAATCATACTATTAACTTCATTGGTTAACTTTCTATATTCTTTTTTTTGACATTTTAATCACTAATTTACTTCAAATTGCAAAAATTGTTGTATCAAAGATTTTGTTTTCAGTATCCAAGAGAGACTTCAGCAGTTTTCAGAGGATGTTTCATAATTTACGCTTCTGAAAAATGAATAGATGGAGTGATGAATTCTCATATACCACTCCCCACCAAAAATTGTATGAACTTGGAACAGGTAAAATACCACAAAGACACAGCCTCTATTTTTTTCCTCACAGTTACTGTAAGGCAGATACAATTCCAGAACCAAACCAAGAAATCAGCAACAACAAAGAAATATTTCCAAGCCAGTTCTTTTCACTTAATATATTCCTAGCTATAGCTTTTGTATAATTCATCTCTTTCCTCAAATAGTTCAGCATATCTAAAGCCTCTAGAAAACTTTACCTCCCCTTAAGCCTGTGAGAATACTGTTTTTTCCTGGACTGTTGGTTTTCTCTGCATTAAAAAGGAAAAATGATTAGCTTTAATCTGTTAAATACTTTAAAAGAAAAATATTAGTAATGCATAGTTCAAACATGGAATAGCTTGTACCAAGTTATCCCCTATCCAAAGTATGGTACAAGAGAAAATTATTCTGTCATTCTAATTAATACCTAGAATTGCTATTCAAATGTTAAACACTATGGCCTTGAAAGAGTAAGAATTATTATCTGATGGCTAAAGAATTACATTTATGCAAAAGATGTAATTCAAGTTAGTTCAAACATACATAATATGTATAAATTATAATTCCCTGGATGTATGTATAACAAAAACAGATATTTGCATTTTAAAATTCCCAAGGACTCTACAATTATAGCTCATTTGTTTGACTGAACAATATAATTAAAAAATTTTTCTAGAAAAAAATCTAATGACCCCTCAGATCTGGCAGTGCTTTTACCTAACACTTAATTAAATCTCTGGCCCTGAAGGAAAATTTTTATTGAGCAATATTCTGCCTTGAGTTGTCAATGGAAGAATTTGATCTGCCTGTAGACATGAATCTCTTTAAAAAGGCTAATTACCTGTCTTATGCCTAGTAACTAATAATTCAAGGGCATTCTAAAAGTGCTTTTAATCACCAATGCTCATATAATGAATCACATCTATATAACAAGCTTCTCTATGTAAGGAGAAAGAAGAACTACTGCTAAGAAATTCCTCAAAATAGAAACAAAAATATTTATAATAATTTCATCAGATAGAAAGTTTCCACATTGCTTTTTTTAGGATATGCTCAGATAAACACGATGCTTCTCCTTGTGCTGTGGTAAGAAACATTATATTGCACATAGGGTTGAGAGCAAGAGGATGTTGAGAAGTGTCAGTATGCTACTGTTTTTTTAGGCTATGGACAGAGAGGCTAAAAGGAATGTTCAGCAATAAAAATAGTATAGTAGTCATTATCCAAAAATTCCTGAAAGGAATATATGAAATCAGGCAAATGACAAAAACAATATGTTGAAAATAGATTTAGTGAGGTATAGTTGATATAGAAAAAAACTGTACATATTACCTGTGTACAATTTGATGAGTTTGGATATATGCAAACACTCATGATATCATCACCACAATCAAAGTAATGCACATATCAACACCTCCCAGTATTCATTTGATCTCTTTGTGCTTTGTTGATTTTATGGTAAGAAACTCAATAAATGGTTCACGTACTGTTAAAGCCTGGCTTGGAGAATTTTGAGCATTACTTTACTAGCATGTGAGATGAATGCAATTGTGCAGTAGTTGGAGCATCTTTGCTATTGCCTTTCTTAGGGACTGGAATGAAAACTGATCTTTTGAAGATGGTGGAGGAATAGGACAGGGAGACCTCTTTCTCCCCCACAAATTCATCAAAAGATCTTTGGACGCTGAGCAAATTCCACAAAACAACCTCTGAATGCTGGCGGAGGACACTAGGCACCCAGAAAGGCAGCCCATTGTCTTTGTAAGGAGGTAGGACAAAATATAAAAGATAAAAAGAGAGACAAAAGAGTTAAGGGTGGAGACCCATTCCGGCGAGAGAGTGGTGAAGGAGGAGGACTTTCCAAACACCAGGAAACCCTCTCGCTGGCGGGTCTGTGGGGAGTTTTGGAATCTCAGAGGTCAACATAACCAGGAGGAAAAAAAAACCCAAAACCTCACAGATTAGGTGTCTAACCGCAACTTCAGCAGAGAAGTAGCCCAGAGGCTTGCGTCAGCCACCAGCAAGCGGAGGCTGAATAGGGAGGTGTGGGCTGCACTGCTTAGGGTAAGGACTGTGCCTGAATGCCCTGAGGACAGTCTGAGGGAGCTAACATGAGATAGCAACCCAAACTGTGGGATAGACAGAGAGAGAGGGGGAAAAAAAAGAGGTGAAAGAGAGAGAGAACTTTCCCACGTAAAGCTCTAACCTAAGGCACTGCCAGGCCCGCTTATAGAACAAAGGACTGAGCAAATACCAGAGGAGAGCCAGATGGCTGCAGACCAGCCCATCCCCCGCCAGAGGCAGGGAGGCATAGAGGCAGAAGGGCGACAGCCAGAGCCGGAAAGGGGCAATCTCGGCCCCAGAGATGGCATCCTCCACCAAACTGTGAGCAGGCTCCCAGTTGCTAACCAAGTCTTCCTGGGATCCTGGAAGGTTGAAATATGCCAGGAGGGCTGCAGCCAGAGATGAGCTTCCCAGAGGAGATACACGGCACACCTGAGACAGCACTCCCACTGCACACCCAGGAAACCAAGAGGCTAGGATGGGGGAGGTGATAAGACGCATTGTCCACCTGGGGAGAATGTGCTCGCCAAGCACCTGGTCACCTGAGCTGCTCAGACCTGGGAAGGGCACAAAATTCAGGCCCAACCGAGTCTGTGCCTTTGTGGAGTACCCGAGAATCTGAACCTGAGCGGCTTAGACCTGAAAAGTGCATGCAACCCAGGATCCGCTTTAGACAGTTCCACCTGCAGAGCAACCTGGAGGCTGAGCAGTGTAGATCGGTAAAGCACACACAGCGTGAGTGGGGGCAAACCCAGTGTAGCCCAGGCCCAGACACTGCCAGCACTCCCCACACATGCCAGTGATATTTGTTTGCAGTGTTCCTCCCTCCCCACAGCACAACTGAAAAAGTGAGCCTAAATAAGTGACCACCTTCGCCCCCTTGTGTCAAGGCAGAAACTAGACACTGAAGAGACTTGAAAACAGAGGAAGCCAAAATAAACAAAGAAGAGGGAACCACTTTGGAAGTGACAGGTGCAACAGATTAAAACCCTGTAGTTAATACCGACTACATTGGAAGGGGCCTATAGACCTTGGGAAGAAGTATAAGCTGGAGCAAGGATCTATCTGAAACTGAACTGACACCACACTGCCCTCAACAGCTCCAGAGAAATTCCTGGGTATATTTTACTAGAATCATTTTTTTTTTAATTTTTTTAATTTTTGTTTTATTTTTAAGTTCTTTATTACTCTTTTATAACCTACTATTACCTTGTAAAAAAAAGACCCTATTTTTAAAGCAAGTTTATATTATTTTATAATTTTTGTGATTTTTTTTAATATTGTATTTTTGAGAGTCTAACCTCTACTCTAGGTTTTTAATCTTTGCTTTTTGGTATTTGTTATCAATTTTGTACCATTAAGAATCCAATCTTCAGTACCCATTTTTACCTAGGAGTGTGATTACTGGCTTGATTATCCTCTCCCCCTTTTGACTCTCCTTTTTCTCCCCAGGTCACCTCTATCTGCTCCCTACCCCTTCTCTTCTCTACCCAACTCTGTGAATCTCTGGGTATTCTGAGCTGTGGAGAACATTTAGGGAACTGATTACTGGCTAGATCTGTCTCACTCCTTTTGATTCCCCCTCTTCTCCTCCTGGTCACCTCTATCTCCTTCCTCTCTCTTCTTTTCTCTATGTAACTCTGTGAACCTCTCTGGGTGTTCCAGACTGTGGAGAGCACTTAGGGAATTGATTACTGGCTAGACTGCTCTCTCCCTTTTTGATCCCCTCTCTTATCCTCCTGGTCACCTCTATCTCCCTCCTCCCTCTTCTCTTCTCCATGTAACTCTGTGAACCTCTCTGGGTGTCCCTCACTGTGGAGAATCTTTTCTCCATTAACCTAGATGTTTTATCATTGGTGTGGTATGGGTGGAGAAGTCTTGAGGCTAATGTAAGAATAAGAATGAAAAACAGAGGCACGAGGCTATATCAAAACTTGAGAACTCCAGAAAGCTCCTGACTCCAGGGAACATTAATCAACAAGAGCTCATCCAAAAGCCTCCATACGTACACTGAAACCAAGCTCCACCCAAGAGCCAACAAGTTTCAGAGCAAGACATACCAAGTTAATTCTCCAACAATGCAGGAACATAACCCTAAGCATTGAAATACAGGCAGCCAAACGTCACAACAAACCCACAGACACCTTAAAACTGACTACTGGACACTTCACTGCACTCCAGAGAGAAGCAATCCAGCTCCACCCACCAGAACACCGATCCAAGCTTCCCTAACCAGGAAACCTTGACAAACCACTCGTCCAACCCCACTCACAGGGAGGAACCTCCACAATAAAGAGGAACCACAAACTTCCAGCATACTGAAAGGCCACCTCAAACATAGAGATCTAAACAAGATGAAAAGGCAAAGAAATATTCAGTGGGTAAAGGAACATGATAAATGCCCAACAAACCAAACAGAACAGGAGGAGATAGGGAGTCTACCTGAAAAAGAATTCAGAATAATGATAGTAAAAATGATTAAAAATCTTGAAAACAAAATGGAGTTACAGATAAATAGTCTGGAGACAAGGATTGAGAAGATGCAAGAAATGTTTAACAAGGACCCAGAAGAAATAAAAAAAGAGTCAATCAATAATGAATAATGCAATAACTGAGATCAAAAACACTCTGGAGGGAACCAACAGTAGAATAATGGAGGCAGAAGATAGGATAATTGAGGTGGAAGATAGAATGGTGGGAATAAATGAAGCAGAGAGGAAAAAAGAAAAAAGAATGAAAAGAAATGAGGACAACCTCAGAGACTTCTGGGACAATGTCAAATGCCCCAACATTCGAATCATAGGAGTCCCAGAAGAAGAAGACAAAAAGAAAGACCATGAGAAAATACTTGAAGAGATAATAGTTGAAAACTTCCCTAAAATGGGGAAGGCAATAGCCACCCAAGTTGAAGAAACCCAGAGAGTCCCAAACAGGATAAACCCAAGGCAAAACACCCCAAGACACATATTAATCAAATTAACGACAATCAAACACAAAGAACAAATATTAAAAGCTGCAAGGGAAAAACAACAAATAACACACAAGGGGAATTCCCATTAGGATAACAGCTGATCTTTCAGTAGAAACTCTTCAGGCAAGAAGGGAATGGCAGGACATACTTAAAGTGATGAAAGAGAAAAGCCTACAACCTAGATTACTGTACCCAGCAAGGATCTCATTCAAATATGAAGGAGAAATCAAAAGCTTTACAGACAAACAAAAGCTGAGAGAATTCAGCACCACAAAACCAGCTCTTCAACAAATGCTAAAGGATCTTCTCTAAACAGGAAACACAGAAAAGGTGTATAAACTCGAACCCAAAACAACAAAGTAGATGGCAATGGCATCATACTTATCAATAATTACCTTAAATGTAAATGGGTTGAATGCCCCAACCAAAAGACAAAGACTGGCTGAATGGATACAAAAACAAGACCTCTATATATCCTGTCTACAAGAGATCCACCTCAAAACAAGGGACATATACAGACTGAAAGTGAAGGGCTGGAAAAAGATATTTCAGGCAAATGGAGACCAAAAGAAAACAGGAGTCGCAATACTCATATCAGATAAAACAGACTTTGAAATAAAGGCTATGAAAAGAGACAAAGAAGGACACTACATAATGATCAAAGGATTAATCCAAGAAGAAGATATAACAGTTATAAATATATATGCACCCAACATAGGAGCACTGCAATATGTAAGGCAAATGCTAACAAGTATGAAAGAGGAAATTAACAGTAACACAATAATAGTGGAGACTTTAATACCCCACACACCTATGGATAGATCAACTAAACAGAAAATTAGCAAGGAAACACAAATTTTAATGATAATGACCTAATTGATATCTATAGGACATTTCACCCCAAAACAATGAATTTCACCTTTTTCTCAAGTGCACATGAAAACTTCTCCAGGATACATCATATCCTGGGCCATAAATGTATCCTAGATAAATTAAAAAAATATTGAAATCATTCCAAGCATCTTTTCTGATCACAATGCGGTAAGTTCAGATGTCAACTACAGGAGAAAAACTATTAAAAATACAAACATATAGAGGCTAAGCCACACGCTTCTGAATAACCAACAAATCACAGAAGAAATCAAAAAAGAAATCAAAATATGCATAGAAATGAATGAAAACACAACAATCCCAAATCTATGGGACTCAGTAAAGCAGTGCTAAGGGGAAGGTTCATAGCAATATAAGCTTACCTCAAGAAACAAGAGAAAAGTCAAATAAATAACTTAACTCTACACCTAAAGCAACTAGAAAAAGAAGAAATGAAGACCCCCAGGGTTAGTAGAAGGAAAGAAATCATAACAATTAGGGCTGAGATAAATGAAAAAGAAACAAAGGAGACCATAGCAAAAATCAACAAAGCTAAAAGCTGGTTCTTTGAGAAGATAAATAAAATAGACAAACCATTAACCAGATTCATCAAGAAAAAAAGGGAGAAGAATCAAATCAACAAAATTAGAAATGAAAATGGAGAGATCACAACAGACAACACAGTAATACAAAGGATCATAAGAGACTACTATCAGCAACTATATGCCAATAAAATGGAAAACTTGGAAGAGATGGAAAATTTCTTAGAAAAGAATAACTTTCCACAACTGAACCAGAAAGAAATAGAAAATCTTAACAGACCCATCACAAGCACGGAAATCAAAACTGTCATCAAAAATCTTCCAGCAAAAAAAAGCCCAGGACCAGAGGGCTTCACAGCGGAATTCTACCAAAAATTTAGAGAAGAGCTAACACCTATCCTATTCAAACTCTTCCAGAAAATTGCAGACGAAGGTAAACTACCAAACTCATTCTATGAAGCCACCATCACCCTAATACCAAAACCAGACAAAGATGACACACAAAAAGAAAACTATAGGCCAATATCACTGATGAACATAGATGCAAAAGTCCTTAACAAAATTCTAGCAAACAGAATCCAACAACATATTAAAAAGATCATACATCATGACCAACTGAGCTTTATCCCAGAGATGCAAGGATTCTTCAATATTCGCAAATCAATTAATGTGATATACCACATCAACAAATTGAAAGATAAAAACCATATGAGTATCTCAATAGATGCAGAGAAAGCCTTTGACAAAATTCAACATCCATTTATGATAAAAACCCTCCAGAAAGCAGGAATAGAAGGAACATACCTCAACATAATAAAAGCCATATATGATAATCCCACAGCAAACATTATCCTCAACGGTGAAAAATTGAAAGCATTTCCCCTTAAATCAGGAACAAGACAAGGGTGCCCACTCTCACCACTACTATTCAACATAGTTTTGGAAGTTGTAGCCACAGCAATCAGAGCAGAAAAAGAAATAAAAGGAATCCAGATTGGAAAAGAAGAAGTAAAACTCTCACTGTTTGAAGATGACATGATCCTCTACATAGAAAACCCTAAAGACTCCACCAGAAAATTACTAGAGCTAATCCATGAATATAGCAAAGTTGCAGGATATAAAATTAACACACAGAAATCCCTTGCATTCCTATACTCCAATAATGAGAAAACAGAAAGAGAATTAAGGAAACAATTCCATTCACCATTGCAACGAAAAGAATAAAATATTTAGGAATAAATCTACCTAAAGAAACAGAAGACATATATATAGAAAACTATAAAACACTCATGAAAGAAATAAAAAATGACACAAATAGATGGAGAAATATACCATGTTCATGGATTGGAAGAATCAATGTGGTGAAAATTAGTATACTACCCAAAGCAATCTATAGATTCAATGAAGCTACCAATGGTATTTTTCACAGAACTAAAACAAATAATTTCACAATTTGTATGGAAATACAAGAAACCTCGAATATCCAAAGCAATCTTGAGAAAGAAGAATGGAACTGGAGGAATCAATCTGCCTGACTTCAGACTATACTACAAATCTACACTCATCAAGACAGTATGGTACTGGCACAAAGATAGAAATATGGATCAATGCAACAAAACAGAAATGCCAGAGACAAATCCACACACCTATCGACACCTTATCTTTGACAAAGGAGGCAAGAATATACAATGGAGAAAAGACAATCTCTTTAACAGGTGGTGTTGGAAAAACTGATCAACCACTTGTAAAAGAATGAAACTAGAACACTTTCTAACAACATACACAAAAATAAATTCAAAATGGATTAAAGATCTAAACATAAGAACAGAAACTATAAGACTAGAGGAAAGCATAGGCAAAACACTCTCTGACATAAATCACAGCAGGATCCTCTACAACCCACCTCCTGGAGTAATGGAAATAAAAGCAAAAATAAACAAATAGGACCTAATTAAACTTAAAAGCTTTTGCACAATGAAGGAAACTATAAGCAAGGTGAAAAGACAGCCTTCAGAAAGGGAGAAAATAATAGCAAATGAAGCAACTGACAAAGAGTTAATCTCAAAAATATACAAGCAGCTCATGCATCTCAATTCCAGAAAAACAAACGACCCAATCAAAAAGTGGGCCAAAGAACTAAACAGACATTTCTCCAAAGAAGACACACAGATGGCTAACAAACACATGAAAAGACGCTCAACATCACTCATTATTAGAGAATTGCAAATCAAAACTACAATGAGGTACCATCTCATGCCAGTCCGAGTGGCTGCTATCCAAAAGTCTACAAACAATAAATGCTGGAGAGGGTGTGGGGAAAAGGGAACCCTCTTACACTGTTGGTGGGAATGCAAACTAGTACAGCCACTATGGAGAACAGTGTGGAGATTCCTTAAAGAACTGGAAATAGAACTGCCATACGACCCAGCAATCCCACTGCTGGGCATGCACACTGAGGAAACCAGAACTGAAAGAGACACGTGTAACCCAGTGTTCATCGCAGCACTGTTTACTATAGCCAGGACATGGAAGCAACCTAGATGTCCATCGGCAGACAAATGGATAAGAAAGCTGTGGTACATACACACAATGGAATAGTACTCAGCCATTAAAAAGAATGTATTTGAATCAGTTCTAATGAGGTGGCTGAAACTGGAGCCTATTATACAGAGTGAAGTAAGCCAGAAAGAAAAACACCAATAGGGTATACTAACGCATATACGTGGAATTTAGAAAGATGGTAACAATGACCCTATATGTAAGGCATCAAAAGAGACACAGATGTAAAGAACAGTCTTTTGGACTCTGTGGGAGAAGGTGTGGTTTGGATGATTTGAGAGAATAGCATTGAAACGTGTATATTATCTTATGTGAAACAGATCACCAGCCCAGGTTCGATGCACAAGACAGGGTGCTCAGGGCTGGTGCACTGGGATAACCCTGAGGGATGGGATGGGGAGGGAGGTGAGAGCAGGGTTCAGGATTCAGGATGGGGAACACATGTACACCCATGGCTGATTCATGTCAATGGATGGCAAAAACCACTACAATATTGTAAAGTAATTAGCCTCCAATTAAAATAAATAATTAAAAAAAAAAGAAAACTGCATTTTTCCAGTCCTGTGGCCACTGCTGAGTTTCTCAAATTTGCTGGCATATTGAGTGCAGCACTTTCACAGCATCATCGTTTAGGATTTGAAATAGCTCAACTGGAATTCCATCACCTCCACTAGCTTTGTTTGAACTGATGCTTCCCAAGACCCACTTGACTTCATATTCCAGGATGTGTGGCTCTAGGTGAGTGATCACACCATCGTGATTATCTGGGTCATGAAAATCTTTTTTGTATAGTTCTTCTGTGTATTCTTGCCATCTCTTCTTAATATCTTAATATCACCTAGAATAAGGTCCTGCAGATTCTTCCATGCTGTCACAATTGGCATGATTTTCTTCTTCTTCTTTTTTTAAGGCTGAATAACATTCCATTTTATGTATATACAGGCTTCCCTGATAGCTCAGTTGGTAAAGAACCTGCCTGCAATGCAGGAGACCCCGGTTTGATTCCTGGGTTGGGAAGATTTGCTGGAGAAGGGATAGGGTACCCACTCTGGCATTCTTGGGCTTCCTGGCAGCTCAGCTGGTAAAGAAACCACTTGCAATGTGGAGTTTTCTTTATCCAGTCATCTGTTGATGGACTCTTCGTTGTGTCCATCTCTTTGTGACCCCATGGACTGCAGCATGCCAGGCTTCTCTGTCCTTCACCATCTCCCAGAGCTTGCTCAACTCATGTCCATTGAGTCAGTGATGCCATCCAATCATCTTGCATCAGGTGGCCAAAGTATTGGAGCTTCAGCTTTAGCATCAGCTCTTCCAATAAATATTCAGGATTGATTTCCTTTAGAATTGACTGGCTTAATCTCCTTCCTCTCAAAGGGACTCTCAAGAGTCTTCTCCAGAATCACAGTTCAAAAGCATCAATTCTTTGGCTCTAAAGAATTATGGTCCAGCTCACATCCACACATGACTACTGGAAAAACCATAGCTTTGAATAGACTGCCCTTTGTCAGCAAAGTAATGTTTCTGCTTTTTAATATGCTGTCTAGGTTTGTCATAGCTTTTTTTCCAAGCAGCAAGTGTCTTTAAATTCCATGGCTGCAGTCACCATCTGCAGTGATTTTGGAGCCCAAGAAAATAGTCTGTCACTGTTTCCATTGTTTCCCCATCTATTTGCCATGAAGTGATGGGACCGGATGCCATGATCTTAGTTTTCTGAATGTTGAGCTTTAAGCCAAATTTGTCACTTTCATCTTTCACCTTCATCCAGAGTCTCTTGTGTTGTTTCTATATCTTGGTTATTTTGAATGAATGAATATGGACGTGAAGCTCTTTTCAAGATCCTAACTTTTTTTTTTCAATTTTTTGTGGTAGATACCCAGAAGTGGGATTTTTGGAACATATGGTAGTTCTATTTTTAATTTCTTGAGGAACCTCCATACTTTTCTCCATAGCTGCAGCAAAATTTTAAATTCCCACTAACAGCGTACTGTGATTCAAATTGTTTTACATTACCCTAAAATTTATTTGTGTTATTATTAGTTATTGTCAGCATATCAAATGTTTGTAGGTAAGAATAAAAACAATTTGAATATAAAAGCCATTAATTCAACAAAAAAATGGGGGATGAAAAGATAGCAAAAGGAAGCTAAATCTATTTTAGTATAGCAAGAGGATCAGTAGATATCCTCTTATTCTTCACACTAGTAAAGCAATTATCAGATGAATGACTTTGGGAGCTCTTGTTCTACTGCCTGTCAGTGAGCTAGCTGAGTGTGGGCCCCCCTGTGCCCCAGACAGACAGGCTGAATCCTAGTTCATTTTCTCTATAACCTGTGTAAGTATGAAGTTAAACTTTTTGTTTCACTAAGCCACTGAGAGTTCAGGGTTTATTGCGTACCAAAGCCCAGTGTAGCCTCTTATAAAACTTACTGTGGAAGTGAGGTGAAGCCATTATAAAAATCCAAATTCATACCAGCTGAGACCTAGATAGGAGGGATCCCTGTCTTGGTCCAGACTTTATAGGACATCGCATGTTATACACACACACACACACACACACACTTTTCCTCGTTTTAACCTTAGCACAGGTTTAATGTGACTCACAACACAATGTCTGCATCTTTTGCCACATGTTTTTAAAGCAAAAGGCTTCTGTATCTGAATGGTAAAAGGCTTGTGAATATTGTTGCTGATGACACTAGAGACATACACCACTTCAGACTCCAAGAAAGAGTGGAACCATGGAAGCGCTTAGGTTGAAAGATCAACTTGTCAAATCTTTCATTTCAGCACGAAAGCAGTAGATCCATGAATAATATAATATTGCTTGGAAGTACTACTGAAGATCTGTTTCATCACTTCTCCATATTCCCTGATTTCAGGGATAAAGGAGACATTTCGCAATGGTAACAAATTTCTATTACTGTTGAGTAGGGATGCGTGTAGTTCTTTATGTCACCTAAGTGAAGAATGACATCAGTTCTTCACATTGGCCACTAGACGGGCATAAGCACCAGAATGGTAAATAATCTTGTATTTATAAAAATATTTAAGAAGACAATTAAATTTCCCAAAACATTAAAAAATATTTAAGATACTTAAAATTGAAGACTATTCATTACAACTTTAACCCAAACCCTATATAGTTATAGCTATAAAATTATAACTATAATTTTAATAGAAAGTTTTGATGATTTTAGAAGAAATGAAAATTTACTTAATAACATCAATGAAAATGAGCAAGATTATTCTGAACAGATCCAAATCTGAGCAGATTAGATGAAATCTCTGAAACCACATATTCTTTACTAAATGAAAATTTAACTACTGAGCCACCCATGACATGTGGGCTTCCATTTTTATACTTCTTCTAGGTCACAAATGTGAGTGGCAAGTTTGCCTAAACTATGTTGGCAACTACAGTTAGTTGTCAAGCAGTGAGGATATTAATGTCAGGGGAATGATGGCAATCCATGTGATTCAGAACCAAAATATCTGAAAAACGTGATCTGTTATTCAGGAGGCAGATCATAAGTTGAAGCTGAAGCTGAGGTCAGTAAACTGAACATTGATAGTATTTGGTGGTTGTTGTGTGGGTTCAACAAGTTATCATAAAAGTAAAACACTGGCAAGTTTGGCAGAAGAAAGAGAGCATCAGGAAATGTGGGGCTTTTGAGGAATGGAAAGGAAACTGCTTCTATATAGCATATTATAATAAGATTCTAAAAAGGCTTTGAGAGACCCGTGCTGTAAAACTTTCATATGCTTAAAAAGCCTCAGGGCAAAGAGAAGACTGTGACTCCCAGGAAATCCCTGTAAGTTTTTAGAAATTGCCTTAGCAAATGGAACAGGTTCAGACTGTACCAATTTCCCCAAAATTCATGTTTCAAGGATACTGCCATTAAGATGAAAAATAAAAGCACCAGGGTGAGGAATCAAAGATTCAAAAACTTCTCCAAGCTGTACTTTAAGCATGAGTATTGGTACTTGAAATTGACTGGAGGCATAAGGCCAAAAGACCTTCCGAGTTCTGGAGACAGATGTATTCCCAAAGATACTGTAAATCTGTTATGAAAAAGCAAATGAATGCAAGATATCTTAAATGACACTTAGACCTTACTGTGGGCAGAAAGCAGTCTGAGAAGGCCATATAGCCCTCAAGATAGCATAACTCCCAAAGTCCACTTCAGATTGGTCCAAGGAGAATGATGGATAAGGAAGAATATTTTTAAAGAAGATAGAGACCGCAGAAAACAATGGAGAAGGGAACAGCTATCACCTCGAATCAAATAAATTTTTGACCTCCAGTATAGCAGATCTTCTAATACCTACCGTAAAGTTTTCAGAATTGCTCTGAACCAATGTTTGCTGTGTGGTTCCCACTTGTTCGTTTTCTGAATGGATAAATGTTTGCTATAGTCTTGTCTATGTGTTATCATTGCATACTGTTTATGTGCGGGACAGACCGTCACTAGGCCAAGAGTATCCACAAGGATCCACCACACCCCTTGGCCCTAGCATAAAAGGGATACGCATAAAAGGGATACGCATAAAAGGGAGCTATGTCTAGGCAAGCAACAGCTTCAAGTTTCCTTTTTCATACACTCTTGTCACTACCTTGGAAAAGACAGCTCGGTCAAGGCGTAATTTTTAGATGCATGCTGAAAGCTCCAGACTGAAATCATACAAATGACTCCATGAAAGTTATTGCCCAGATACCTCAGGATGAACCGGAGAAGTAAGATCCTAGCCTAGGTTCTTCCTCACCATGTATTTCATGTTGGCTGCGGTGGGCGAGACGTTGGTCCGCGCTTCATTGTGTAATCTGAGGCACTCCTCTATAAACGTCTCATTCGTGATGGAGGGAACATTGGGAGGCGGTTTACTGGCTACCAGACAGAGACCTAAGGTCCACAAATAGCTCAGTTTCTTCCTGAGAATCATGGTGGGACGCAGAGAACGCTCTGCCTCACAGACCCGTAACGGCTCAGTGGGTCTGGCTTTCTGGGCTCCGGGCGTCCTTGCTCTTCCGCCGGCTCTGACTTCTTGCGAGGGCTTGAGGCAGGTGTGAGCATGCGCGGAGAGGAGCTCCGAGCGCAGGGGCGCGAAAGACCGCCCGCTAGCCTGTACAGAAAGTCCTAGGCTGCAGGATAAAGCCTTGAGTCGCTTTGTGGTGCAGTTTCACCCATTCAAGCACCCGTTCAAGGTGCTTTCTGTGGATCCAATCCGGAATCACTGCAGAGGGGGCCTGGATTCTAAACCAGATTGCAACATGCAGGCAACACGTCTATGTAAAAGGTCAACGTGTATAGTATGCTGACAGTGGACCGGGCCTGTGCAAGCAAAGCCCTGTAGAGTGGACGATTTGTAGATTCAGCTTCGGGTATGACTTTAAAAAAGTTTATTGTTTGGAATAAACTTCAGCATCATACTGTGCGTTTCCTCAGAGACTGGCAACAAAACTCGAATAGGCATTTTAAATACTTGATGACATACAGATCCTTATTACCGTGTCAAACATTTAATTATTCAATAATTTGCTTTTGTTTTCTCAGCTGAAGAGACTGACTGCCTCAGACGATGAACATAGACATGTGGAAAAGTGGACAAAATCTTTCCTTCTTTATACTTAAATGTGGAACAGAGCTACCGTTCGAGACTAGTAAACTTCAGTTAAAGGACTGCTTTGGTTGGGATGCTGAAGACTAGGACAGAGTACAACTGATTGCTTATTTTACCTACCTTGCAATACAGATCAACTTCATTTGGCATAATGTTTTAAATCCACTATGTGTCATACTATTATTCAATAAGAAAGCAGCATTTTACACCGTGACCTTAGATGATATTTTCCAGTATTTCTGTGTTTCAAACAAATGTCTTTATTTGATTATTTGAGGTTGTTTATAATGCCATTTAATTCAAGTGAACACATATATTTACATTTCCTGATATTCTAGTCAATTAACTTTGCCACTGAAAGAAAAAGATTGATACAATTAGTTATTTGTAAAAATAGAAAGCAGGAAATTAAATTATAAAATAGGGAGAAAGAATTTTAATGGAAATTCTACAGAGCAATAGATGGGTTTTTAAGCTTTTTGGGTTTTTTTTTGGTTATTGATTACGTTACATTTGTGGTCGGGGAATATGAACTATGTGATATAAAGCCTTTGCTGTTGGAACACAGATGAAAAAATAGATAAAGAGAATAAAGAGTCAAGAAGTATCCACATATACATCCCAGAACTTGCATATAACAGAGGTGGCATTTCTGATGAGTTTGGTGATAAGGACTTAAAAAAAATTCTCATATAATTACTTATCCCAGGTGGTACCAGTGGTACAGAAACTGCCTGCCAATGCAGGAGACATAAGAGACACAGGTTCAATCCCTGGGTCAGGAAGATCCCCTGGAGGAGGAAATGGTAACCTACTCCAGTGTTCTTGCCTGGAGAATTCCATGGACAGAGGAGCCTGGTAGGCTATGGTCTATAGGATCCATAGGGTCGCAAAGAGTTTGACATGACTGAAGTGACTTGTTATGCAGTGTGTGTATATCAAAAAATATAAGATTTAATCTCTTCTTTACACAAAAATAAATTCCATATTAAGACTTAAATGTGAGAAAAACCTCTACAGGAAAATAAGAGAGGATTTCTGAATATTACTAGAATCTTATATCATTGCCTCTGTGTATATTTATCCTCTTATTCAAACATTTAAATAATATTCTTAACACAGCATCCAGAGTGATTCTGTTAACTGTAAATCAGATTATGTCACCCCACTGCTCAAAACCTTCCAACTTATGGTTCCCATGGCACTCAAAGCAAAATCCCAAGTCCTTACATTAACCATCAAGATCCTGAACAATGCACCCCAACTCTGATCTCATCTCCTACTTCTCTCCCTTTCGCTGTCTCTATTTCACAAAGTTTGGCTCCTTGTTGTTCCCGGAAAAAGCTAAGATGCTCCTGTACCGGGGCATTTGCTCTTGTTTCTTTTGCCTAAATTCTTTCCCCAGAAAGTTACATGACTTGTTTATAACCTCTACTAAATATTTGCTCAAAGCAAGTGAAAGTGAAGTCGATCAGTCATGTCAGACTCTTTGTGACCCCTTGGACTGTAGCCTACCAGGCTCCTCAGTCCATGGAATTTTCCAGGCAAGAATATTGGAGTGGGTTGCGTTTTCTTCTCCAGGGGATCTTCCCAACCCAGAGATTGAACCCAGATCTCCCGCATTGCGGACAGACGCTTTACCGCCTGAGCCACCAGGGAAACCCCAAATTATATCTTACCAAAATATACTTGAGAGGGTAGTTTTGCATTACCCATTCTATACCTATCACTTCTTATTGGTCTTTTTTCTGGTTTATATTTCTCCATAATCCATATCCTCACATTTTATGATGTAATTTATTTATCAATATATTATTATCATCAGTTCAGTTCAGTTACTCAGTCATGTCCGACTCTTTGCGACCCCATGGACTGCAGCATGCCGGGCTTCCCTGTCTATCACCAACTCCCAGATGATGCCATCCAACCATCCCATCCTTTGTAATCCCCTTCTCTGCCTGGCTTCAATCTTTCCCAGCATCAGGGTATTTTCCAGAGTCAGTTTTTCACATCAGGTAGCCAATGTATTATTATCATGTTCCCCCTCAATTGAATGGGTAGGGGTTGCTTGTTATTATTATTTTGTAACTACTATATGCCCAGCATTTCAACAGAGGAGTTCAATATTTGATGAGAAATATTTGTAAGACTCAAATTAGATGTTAGTTACTTTTATGAAGTCCTCTAGTTAGAAGGAATCTCTTGTCATTAAAACAGGTAAGCTTCCTATATCTTATTACTTTATTTCTCTTTTCCCCTCTCCATTAGTCAGAGTTGTCCAGAAAACAACAGAACCAATAGGACATATTTCCCCAATCTCTTATACACACAGAGATTTTAAAGAACTGGCTTACACAATTATTAGGGCTGGCAAGAGCCAGATCTGTAGGGCAAGCTGACAGGCTTAAGATTCAGTAAGAGTTGATGTTGCAGTCTTCTGTCTGCTAGAAACTCAGGCTGAATTTTCACATTGAACTCTGGAGGCAAAATCCAATCGTCTTTGGGAAACTTGATGTTTGCTTTTAAGGCCTTCAACAGGTTGGATGAGGCCCATCCATATCATGAAGAGTAATCTACTGTACTCAAAGTCTATTAAATGCTAATCACATCTAAAAACTATCCTCATGAAACATCTATATTCATGTTTGACCAAACAACTGGTCACCAGGCTGTCTAGCCAGGCTGACACATAAAATTAACCATCATACTTTCTGATTCTTCTAAACACTTCATGTGCCTATCTTATTACTTTATTCTTCTTTCTTTCTCACATACTGATTTCAATCAACTTACAAACCTGATGGCTCTACTTTTAAAATAATCCAAACACTTCTTCCCATGCTATGGATACACCCAATACCTTGGTTAGAACTACAATCATCTCTTACTGAAACAAAGGCAGTAGAATCCTTTTTCTTGGCTTCTCTGTATTCATTCTTGCTTCATTAAAATTTATTTTCCATAGAAAAGCCAGTTTACTCCTTTTAAAACCTAAGTAACTAAGTAAGTAAGTGTTAGTCGCTCAGTCGTGTCCAACTCTGTGACCCCATGGATTGTAAAGGCTTCTCTGTCCATGAGATTCTCTAGGCAAGAATACGGGAGTGGGTTGCCATTCCCTTCTTCAGGGTATCTCCCCGACCCAGGGATTGAACCTTGTTCTCCTGAATTGCAGGCAGATTCTTTACTGTCTGAGCCACCAGGGAAGCCCAAACATAAGCACCCCCTTTTCAAAACCCTCTAATGATTTCCTGTCACACAAATCAAATTCAAACTCCAGATGTGACTCACAAGGCTATGCTGAATCTACCCATGGCTATTCTCTGGCCCCATTCTCCATTCTCCCCTGGCTCACTCTGCTTTAGCTCCATCCATCAGCTTGAAAGGATGCCCTCTCCTCATGCGTTTTGCACTGACTGTTCCCTTTGCCCGTGAATTCCCCTCAGTGAAACCATACCTGATCATACAGCATCTCCTACTGTTAATGTCTATCCCATTGACCTCTTATATTTTTCTTCATTGTATTAATTGCTATCTGACATTATTTATTTAATTTTGTTGCCTCTATTAGATTGTAACCTTCACTAGAAGAGTGGCTTTTTTGCTTCACTAGAATAGGTACTGAGCCCTTATGCCCTCAGTAAATATTACTTAATGGATTAATGAAGCAATGATCACTCTTTAGCTTACTAAAAATGTATATAATTGTAAGCTTCTTTGAAACCATATCTTATTTGTCAAACACATATTATGGGCTCACTAAATACTTTAGACTCAATAAATAATTTAAAAGGCAATACTGGATAGGCATATATACAGTACTTTTTCTACCATTAGGTATATTTGCAGATTGTAGTTCAATGGATGCTTTCTGAGTTTCAAACACAATCTACTTTGAATCTGCAAACTGTTGAGGTTAACATGTGACTCATTTTATTTTGTGTAAAGAGAAATTAATTGGCAGTAATAACAAAAGAGCTTTTGTAATGAATTGTTTTGAAAACTGGCCCCAAAGTACAATATATATGATCAACCCATCGTCCAAAGTTCTTGCTTCTATACTAGATGTCTTCTGTATCAGAAATACTGAAGCAGTTTAGGTGTACTAAACCTAAGTGCTCGGAGCTGGGAAAGAGACATCTTAATGTTAGTTTGCTGATTATCTATTTGTGGAACAGGCATTTAAGCACCAGAAGTTTTGGTCTTTGATAAGTTTTTGAAAGTTTTCTTTTTTTCCAGTTTATTTTTGCTTTTCTTTATCTATGGGAGTAATAGGTGGATGAATTTTTATAGATAGGGAAGAAATAGGAGTGATTACCCTATACCTATAGACTTCACTCATTTTATCCTTTAAAAATGCATTTGGATTTTCACTTACAAAATGATTCTAACTTGCAAAGTTAGACACATACACTTGGAGGGGAGCTAATTTTGAAAAGATAGCAGATTAGAAAAACAACTCAATTTTGTGGGAAGAGAACTGGATTAGATTTTAAAAGATTTGAGTTCTGATTTGGGTATCTGACATTTGGAAGTGTAACTCAGGAGAGTTACAACACGTTAGAGTAGAATGAAACCTTAGAAATATCTCAAACCAGACCTTTCGTTTTACTGATGAGGAGCTGATGCCTAAAGACATTGTGTGCAAAGAATAAAAAGAAACTTTCTGATTCCTAGCCTTTTCATCAGTATTTTAATTTGTAATTATATATATATAATTATATAGTGATCATATATGTATATGTGTAAATTTCCACATATTGAAAGTAATATCTTTGTCTCTCTAATACTATACTGCAGTCTTGCCTTTTTAAATAATTGCAAGCTCCTGGAAAGCAGACATTCCAGAATACGCTTAATTTCTTTCCTTCTCAAAACATCAACCGGGGAGCTGATCTGTGAACCAGTCTGTGCCCTATAAAGTATGTTAAATAGAATTCACTTTAATGAAGAATTGCGCAACCGCCACGGGGCAGACTTTCGCCCTCTTCCGGCGCAGTGCAAGCGCAGAGAAGTGCTTCCGCCCCAGCTCTCTGCCAAGGCTAGAAACGCGCTGGAACTGGTCTCCTAGGATGCCGGGACGCAGAACAGAGCTGCGGCTTTTCAGCGAGGACCACTAGGGGTCCGGAGCTCCTGTGACGCTTCCCTGGCAGAGGAAGCAATGGCAGAAACAGCTGGGGGCCGGGAGGCGGGGCCAAAGATCTGTCTCCTTTCCCCCTGAAGTGAGAGAGGCCCCGGCCCGGCGCGGAGAGGCCTGTTGTCAAGGCAACCTACAGACGCGGGTCTGAGTTGGCCAGAGCCTTCGCTGAGAGCAGTCTCTTTTATGGTTCCTCCACTCTGAAAAACGGCCTCAAGGGAGTTCTCTCGGTGAAACTGCTTCAGTTTATACCTTTTCCAGCTCTCCCATCTTGGACTTAATCTTTCCCTGGATTGGTTGGGCCAGTTCAGGTTGGTTGCCGCTGTGTCCTCTCCTAGTCCGTGAATCTCAGGTAGGAAGAGGGTGCTAGTACATTGCAGATGCTCTTAAGTATAATCTCAGTTTTGGGGGGAGTGATGTGAGGGCAGTTACTCTGCTGTGTTTGAAATTAGGAATGATCCTAGGTTCCATCAGACACCTGGATCTTTACCCTGGGCTCCAAGGTAGACTTGATCCTCACCTGCGTGGAGTTTAAATATGAAATTGTATTTACACATCTCTTTTCCTCTCTCCTTTCTTATGGACTGAATTTGATCAATTTATCCTTCGCTTTTCACTATGTTCTGATTTGGTATAAGCAGCATTGTAGCGCCTAATACCAAAAGAGAAGTGATGATAATTGGAGCTGGACAAAATCATCTTTAAAAATGAGGGAAGTGGGAGGTGAGTTCAGTTCGTTTTGGAGCACAATAGCTAACATGGGAAGACGTAGTTCTGTTAGTTAACAATACAGCATTCATTACATGCTAGAAATAACATCTCATGACTTGGCAGCTGTTTGGATGGAGACAGAAGCCATCGGACCTTGCTCTTCTCTCCTCTTGCTACCCTATCTACATACCCCAACTACATATTCAGTGCTTTAGGTAAAGACAGCCCTTCGTATGCAATCCAAGATTAGCTCCAAGCCATTTGTTTGAAATGCTGATCCTTTTTACCACCAAGTTTAGGTTTCTGGGCCTCCCTGGTGGCTCAGACAGTAAAGTGGCTGCCTGCAATGCGGGAGACCTGGGTTCGATCCCTGGGTCGGGATGATCCCCTGTAGAAGAAAATGGCAACCCACTCCAATCCTCTTGCCTGAAAAATTCCACGGACTGAGGAGCCTGGTAGGCTCCTCATGGGGTCGGAAAGAGTTGGACACGACTGAGCCACTTCACTTCACTTAGGTTTCTGGTGTTCCTTAGACTCTGCAGCTAATTCCCCTCCCCTTCCCTATTGCTTGTACCAGAAATGGTGTAGCACCAAAAAGAGGTCTGAAACCTGTATGACTTCAAATGCTGCAATAACTAGCAAATAATTTGGCAAAGTAAAATTCACTGTTGTGGGTATGAAAGTCAGAAGGTTGAGCTGTTTTATCAGTGCTAGTAATTGTTATTCTGAAATAACACATATCTGAGTTGACTGAATTCACTTTAACAAATATTCAAGCTCCTACTATTTTCCTGTTAAGTGCTGAGCTATAGGGTGAGGAAAACCAGTAGTAATCTTTGCCTTTTTGAGGATTATAGTTAGAGTGGTGAAGAATAATAGCTACTATTCTTTATGCTTAATATGCTTTAATCACCTTATCTAATTTTTTGAAGAAATTATAGAGGGGCATTGTGATCATGTCATAATTAAGTGGAGAGGTGTGAAACTAAGGATATGTTTCAAATGTATTCAGGTATTTGATTATGCACTAGTTTACTTATTGACTTTATTAAGCATCTGCTATATTAAAGGCATGAGATACTAACCTTCGTGGTCTTGATAGTTTATTAGAGAGATAAAAAGAGCTAATTACAGTGAAGAATGAAGACTGTCATGCCTGGGGAAAGGAACGAGGAGACCATGGACATTTAAGGGTAGAAATTTTGTTCTTTTTATTATTTTCACGTAAATTACGGTGACTTAAAGTGTCCTCTAGTGATTTGAAATGGCTATAATGTTGTGCTGTGCTTCAGTCGTGTCCAACTCTTGGCAACCCTATGGACTGTAGCCTGCCAGGCTCCTCTGTCCATGAGTTTCTCCGGACAAGGATACTGGAATGGGTTGCCAGGGGATCTTCCCCATCTAGGAATAGAACCTGTGTCTCTTGCGTCTCCTTCATTGGCAGGGGTGTTTTTTACCACTCATGCCACATGAGAAGCCGGACGATAATGTTACTAAGGCATAGATAATGTGAGGCTGATGTATGGAGTCAGTCAGGTAGCTGATTGTTTAGCACCTCTGTTTCAGCTCGGGTTTGTTGGCCACTAATCATCCTGGCAAATACAATAGCTCTTGTGAAGTGACTGAAAGCGCTGGGTCTTCTTTGCTGCTCAAGCTTTTCTCTGGTTCGGTGAGTGGGGGTGCTATCTGGTTGAGGTGCACGGGCTTCTCACTGTGGAGGCTTCTCCTTTGCCAACCACGGGCTCGAGGGCGCTTTGGCTTCAACAGTTGTGGCACGTGGGTCAGTAGTTGTGGCTCCTGTGCCCTCGAGCACAGGCTCAATGTTTGTGGCGCATGGGCTTCAATGCTCCATGGCATTCGGGATCTTCCTGAGTCAGGAATCGAACCTGAGTCTCCTGCGTTGGCAGGCTGACCCTTGACCACAGAGTCACCAGAGGAGCCACCGAGTTTCTTCCTTCTGAAAGCTATCTCTGAAAAGAAAGCCATTTGCTAGTGCTGTCAGGGTGTTTTCAAATCGAACGATCTGGGATGCTTTCGGAATAAGTCTGCTGTTGATTGGTAAATCTTCCTGACTACTCATGCAGTAGAATCCCAGGCTTAGGGCAAGGGATTTTTTTGGAGAGAGGGCTATGGAAATAGGTGTCAATGGGGAAGATCAACAGCCAAGAGCCGGACATGACTTAGCAACTAAACAACAACAATAGCAATATGAATAGAAGAGAGTTCTATCTGAGTCAAAACTGAGGACTCTAGTGGGCAGGGCTTCCCGGGTGGCGCTAGCAGTAAAGAAGCTACGTGCCAATGCAGGAGACCTACGAGGCACGGGTTCAATCCCTGGGCCAGGAAGATTCCCTGGAGGGGAGCATGGAACCCACTCCAATTTCATACCTGGAGAATCCCATGGACAGAGCAGCCTGGCGGACTCCGGTCCTTAGGGTCACACACAGTCAAACACTACTGAAGTGACTAGCGTGCACGCAGGAGAACTAGAGCCTGGAAAACGTCCTCTCAGATAGCTCTGAGGAAATGCTCTGGAGCAGACTGGTTTTCCACACAGTTTTATGTCTTGTCAGAACAAAGAACATCGTAACAGGAGTACACTCGTTCACGATTTCAAAAAGATATCTACACAGTCAGTCAGTATCACCTGGAAAGGGAGCTTAATCGTTGAAGGTACGAGTCAATGCTGCTTAAAATCTTAGCGCCTGTGTGACCTGTGCTTCCATCTTCAGATCTTTCTCACTCTGATCATCCTGCCTTCCTTTCATAAGGTGATTAATTCGGTCTCCCGGATAATTCAGGATAATCTCCATATTTTGAAATCCTAACTTAATCATATCTGGGAAGTTTTTTGCCATTTAAGGTAACATTCACAGAGTCTGATGATTAGGATGTGAACATCTTCAGGGAGGCCATTGCTCAGACTAATATTTACCCCATAAATGTTGCCCCACAGAGTGTAGTTGCCTCACAGAAAGTTGATTTTTCTGAAAGAAACTACCTGACTTCTTTCCATGTAATATTATTATGTCATTTGTATGACTTATTTAAAATTAGAATAATTATCATTTTATATCGTTTTACCTTTTTCAAAGTATACTGCTTGGTAAATACATGAACTTGAATGGATTTGGAGGTTAAGGGAGTTGCTGCTTCTCCTACAACTCAAACTCAGCCATTCGCTGGAAGAAAGAAGCCACTACAAGTATGTACGCTATATAATTTTCTTCTTGTAGGATGATTCATTAAGTAATTTTCTGACTCCTTTCTTCGTGTTTTTATGACAGTTCATATTCCCAAATATTTAGAATTAATACTTAGTTTTGAATAACTGAAAAAAATTGAAGATAATCATTACTTGAAAATTGATCATTACTTGAATGTTTTATTTTTAATTAAGCTTATTATCATTGTTTTCTTCTTATTATTTAAAATTGTCTATGTATGTCTGCATACATATAAAATATAAAAAATAAAAAAGTAGAACGAAGAAGAAAATAATCAATAAATATTTTGTGTTAGCTAGGTAGGAAAAGAATCTGGGCTTCTACTGTTAGGACTTTCATTCTTTTCAACCTTCATAATATCACTACTGTATATGATTGAATAAGTGTAAGTTTAAAGTTACTTTGTCCCTGTAATCACCACAGAATTGAGCAAACATAAAATTTAGTTTAGAAATACATAAAATTGATATGTATTTCCTTGCTGTTCTTACTGTTTCAAATATTGAATGCCTACTGTTTATCAGCAAACACAATAAATGTTTCAGTAATTTATATTACTTTATTCTTACAACAAACCTCTGAGGTGGGTATTATTATGAACCTCCCTTATTTATTTTTATCTATGTATTTACTTGGGAGACGGGAGGGTTTATTACTTGCAGCAAGTAAGGAGAACACCTGGGACCTTTGCCCAAAGCAAAATCTCCCTGAACTGCAAAATGGGGAAGTTTTAAGCTAAGGGCCCATGCATGTTCATGATGGGGCTTGAGCAGAGGAGAATTGAGCATAGAATTGGGTCAAAGGTTGACAGAGTCCAGGCATTACTTGACTGAAGTCAGAAGGGTCAACAGCATCATTCCATCCTCCACCTAGGTGGGGGCCTTAGTTCCAAATAAACCTAGTTAGTTTAACATTCCTCTCTGAGATGTTTCAGGGTTCCTTCCAAGCATCCAGAGTTAATTGGAGGCTGGTGTCAGGACTTACTAAAGCTCAGGTTCTTTATTTCTGGTTGCAGAAAGAATTTAGGGAGAGACAGAGTGATAGGTAAGAAGTGGATTTATTTAGAGGTACAGAATGTGGCCATTCCCAAAGGTAAGAGTGGCCCTGGGAGAAGCACATTCCACAGAGTGTGGACCATCTCCAAAGGGGACAGGCCTCACCTGCTTTTAGATATGCAAGAACTGAGGCTCCTAGAGATTAAGTGACCCATCAGGATTTTGAACTTCAGTTCTGACTTCAATATCTGTGCTCTTTGCTCTGTGTTCAGCCATCTCCCTTATATACATGAGTGACAGCTTTGGGATTTTTATGGTTCACAATATTATGGGTTAAATCTGAACTACTTGATAGTTTTAATCAAAGCAGCCCTTCTTGGGAGAGGCTATACAGGTGTAAGTTCAGAGAATATATGGCAAATCTCTGTACATTTTATACAGCTTTGCTGTGAACATAAAACTCTTCTAAAAAATAAAATCCATTAAAAAATGAGTTGGATAAAAAAATGTTGGATACAAAAATATCCAACTTTTAAAATAAAGGGCCAGGCAATAAATACTTTTGGCTTTATGGGCCATACAGTCTCTCAACTTTGCAGCTTTTTTGAGAACACATAGGCAGTTTGTAAATAAATGAACATGGCTGTGTGCCAATGAAACCTTTATTATAAAAACAAAGCTGAGTCTAGATTGCTGATCTCTGGCCCAGGGATTTGTAAAGTATAATTTATCTTTATTCTGGATTGGATAGCACAATTTTATTGTAACTAGACAGGAAAGATAACTGCAATTCTGAAATATTTATCCCTATGGACTCATTATTAGATAGACCTATTTAACAGATTCTAATAAGTCTGTTAAAACATTTTCTGGGGAATAATAATGATCATGACGACGATGAAACTACAGCTGTATTCTATTTAGATCCTCTGTCCACAGAGAACCCCATGGACAGGGGAGTCGGGCAGGCTACAGTCCATGGAGTCGCAAAGAGGCAGAGACACCTGAACAGCTAACACTCCCTTTTCACTCTTTCATATAGGTGAAATTATATTTAAATTTATTATTAATTAAATAGAATCAATATATTACATACATTTGTTTTTATTTTATTATTATATATTAAATATATATACATCCATTTAGATGATCATCTTGTGACTTTACATTTCTGCATTTTATCTTTTTATTGGGACAGTACTTAAAACAATGCCATATTAAGGTTGATACTGAGCTGAATTTTTCTCTGAATTTTTCTCATAGTCCGAGTGAGGAAGCCCAGTCTTGAATATAATTTCTGTACTTGCTATCAATATAAAAATGACCCATTAGATAATATTTCACAAGAAAGCTGAAAGTGCTTATAAAGAAATTATTTCCTGCTTTTATTAACTTTAGCTTTCCCTAAGATTCCTGCATAGTTCTTATTCCATGGTGGCTAAGCTCACTGTAATTTTCAGGTCTTTGCCCATTCCCCAACCCCCCCACAGGTACATAAAGATGACATTCTATTGTCAATGTACTGAGACATTTTAGGTTTTTTTTTTTAATTTATTTATTTTTAATTGAAGGATAATTACTTTACAGAATTTTGTTGTTTTCTGTCAAACCTCAACATGAATCAGCCATAGGTATACATATATCCCCTCCCTTTGAACCCATTTTTTATTAGCAATAAAATCAAATATTTGCAAATATATACCTTTATATATTTGTCCTTTTTTGCTTAAGTCCTATACTGTCTTCCCATTTCCTTTGGGATAAAGTCCAGGTTCCTTAATTTGCATTATAATTTAACAGCTCTGTCCACTACCTCCTCACACTCTGGATTTCAGTCTTTTCTGTCAGCTCTTATCTGTGGGCCTGTGCAGTACAAGTTGTTCCTCCTGGCTGGAGCAGTTTTCTCCCTTCTTGCTTCGTCTGGCTAACTAACTCCTATCTATCCTTCAGAGCTCCATTTAAAGTTTCCTTTTCTATTTTCCGAAAAAGCTACCTCATTTCCCTAGACTGGGTCGGGTACACATGCTATGTGCAGCTGCTCTGTCTCAGCATGTATTTTCCACAGTGTCTGAGTGAATGTCTTCCCAAGCAGAGTCCTCTTCAGGTTATTATCCTATCTCTGCATATCAAGCACAGTAGGGATGGGGCTTCCTGAATATTTCTTAGGTAAGCTTACTGAGAAAAATTATAATTAGTCTTGTTGCATTGGCACATTGGTTATCTTTTAAAGTATAAATAAATGACACATGCATACTGATTCTAATTTTTTTAATTAAAGCAAAGATGGACCTCCAAATCATGTGCTATAGAGGATCATTACCTACCTGTGTAAGTTACATTTCTTCACATTTGAGCTGTTAATGGGTAAATATATAAATATGTAAATATACATTGACAAGCAAAAAAAGAAAGAAAAATTATATATGTAGCTATGATTATGAACTACAGAAAAGTTTATATACACGTTGATGCCCTGACAATTATTCTGTCAAAACTAAAGTATTTCTTGTGATAGGATGGTAGGACTAAGGCTAATACTTCTCTTGTTTTTTAATTTTCTTTAGTGTTATTTTTGTATTTTCCTGAAAAAGTTAAAATATTGTTTTATTTAGAAAATTCAGCTAAGAGCATTTGTTAAAAAATTTATATAAAATCTTGCACTTTTATTGGGATAGTCAAAATGGATTTAATGGGAGGTATATCTGTGCTTTAATCTTATCTTGAGGAATATGACAATTTTATCAGTCTTATTAAAGTGATTTAATTTTGGACTGGAATACATGAATTATTATATATTTAAAATTTTTGCTTTTTAAAATTCGGAGGGATATGAGTTTTATATTCTTCCAAATATTGGGTTGGCCAAAATGTTCATCTGGGTTTTTCTGTAATGTCTTATGGAAAAATCCAAATGAACATTTTGGGCAACCCAATTTATTAGACTACAGGGCTTCTTGGAAAATAGAAATTAAAAAGTAATGTATTAACCTGAACTATATAAAAATGACATTTATAGATTAAGAGTGGGAAAATATCAGCAATTTCATGTGTTCCACAAAATAGATACCTGTTTGCTCATCCAGACAAAGAACAGAGCTGGGTGCACGTGCTATAGATACAATACTGAGTATGGGATACCAGTCAGTTGTTTGCTGGAAAATGTCTAGCAACTGGTTTTCTAGACATGTGCTATAAGTTTATCTTATATTTTACTTGCTAATTATAAATAAAATTAAGTATATTTTCAGTCGATTATACATTTTATGTGAAAGTATCGATCAGCGTGAATATTGGTTGATATTTTCATTTATTGTAGAGTGACATGAGCAATTTCTTTGCTGAATCAAGTAATAGTTTTGAATACTAGAATCATACTTCGTCAGTTTTTTGTTATTCAGCATGTGACAGTTACAGGTAATGCTTTAAGTTTAATATGCACTACTAACATTTTCTCCACCACGTTTATCACCTTGGAAATCAACAAAATAATATATCAAGGCCTGATTCATAACATCTGCCAATTTCTGTGTAAATAATCCCACTGTGGCTGATTTCAGTCCATCACTGAACACAGAGTTGGAAAGAGATGCCAGCCATGTATTGCCATTCAGATATGATAGCTATAAACAACCTCTATAAAGCAAGTAATAGTGAAGTATAGTAAAGCTATTAAGAAGTGATGGGTTTTGAATATTTATTATGTTTGTTTTTAATATAATTTATGTACTTATAAATTTACATAATTTTATTCTTAATAATTCTGTATTAACAATCTGTGCAAAATATTACTGAACATTTAACAAAAGCCTCTCACAGCTGGTAAGAGCCAGCACACCATTGGCTTCAGTTTACCTGTTTATATAGTAAGATATAGCCTATATGACTTGCAACTATTAAACACTCGTTTTAAAAAAGTTATAGGATACATAACTATTTCTTTCAGGGTCCCACAACTTGATCTGGGAAGCCTTGTTGACTCTGATGATGAGGTAATTTTTACTTGGTATTTCATATTATAAACATTTGAACACAGTGTTACAGGTAGCATATAACTTCAGTTCAGTTCAGTTCAGTCGCTCAGTCCTGTCCGACTCTTTGCGACACCATGAACCACAGCACTCCAGGCCTCCCTATCCATCACCAACTCCCGGAGTCTGCCCAAACCCATGTCCATCGAGTTGGTGATGCCATCCAACCATCTCATCCTCTGTCGTCCCCTTCTCCTCCTGCCCTCAATCTTTCCCAGCATCAGGGTTTTTCAAATGAATCAGCTCTTCACATCAGGAAGCCAAAATATTGGCTTCAACATCAGTCCTTCCAGTGAACACCCAGGACTGATCTCTTTTAGGATGGACTGATTGGATCTCCTTTCAGTCCAAGGGACTCTCAAGAGTCTTCTCCAACACTACAGTTCAAAAGCATCAATTCTTTTGCGCTCAGCTTTTTTCACCATCCAACTCTCCTATCCATACATGACCACTGGAAAAACCATAGCCTTGAGTAGATGGACCTTTGTTGACAAAGTAATGTTGCTGCTTTTTAATATGCTGTCTAGGTTGGTCATAACTTTCCTTCCAAGGAGTAAGCGTCTTTTAATTTCATGGCTGCAATCACCATCTGCAGTGATTTTGGAGCCCAGAAAAATAAAGTCAGCCACTGTTTCCACTGTTTCCCCATCTATCTGCCATGAAGTGTTGGAACTGGATTCCATGATCTTAGTTTTCTGAATGTTGAGCTTTAAGCCAACTTTTTCACTCTCCTCTTTCACTTTTATCAAGAGGATCTTTAGTTCTTCTTCACTTTCTGCCATAAGAGTGGTGTCTTCTGTGTATCTGAGGTTATTGATGTTTCTCTCGGCAATCTTGATTCCAGCTTGTGCTTCTTCCAGCCCAGCGTTTCTCATGATGTACTCTGCATATAAGTTAAATAAGAAGGGTGACAATATACAGCCTCGATGTACTCCTTTTCCTATTTGGAACCAGTCTGTTGTTCCATGTCCAGTTCTAACTGTTGCTTCCTGACCTCATACAGGTTTCTCAAGAGGCAGGTCAGGTGGCCTGGTATTCCCATCTCATTCAGAATTTTCCACAGTTTATTGTGATCCACACAGTCAAAGGCTTTGGCATAGTTAATAAAGCAGAAATAGATGTTTTTCTGGAGCTCTCTTGCTTTTTTGATGATCCAGTGGATGTTGGCAATTTTATCTCTGGTTCTTCTGCCTTTTCTAAAACCAGCTTGAACATCTGGAAGTTCATAGTTCATGTATTGCTGAAGCCTGGCTTGGAGAATTTTGAGCATTACTTTACTAGCGTGTGAGATGAGTGCAATTGTGTGGTAGTTTGAGCATTCTTTGGCATTGCCTTTCTTTGGGATTGGAATGAAAACTGATCTTTTCCAGTCCTCTGGCCACTGCTGAGTTTTCCAGATTAGCTGGCATATTGAGTGCAGCACTGTCACCGCATCATCTTTCAGGATTTGAAATAACTTCACTGGAATTCCTTCACTTCCACTAGCTTTGTTCATAGTAATGCTTCGTAAGTCCCACTTGACTTCACATTCCAGGATGTCTGGCTCTAGGTGAGTGATCACACCATTGTGATTATCTGATTCATGAAGATCTTTTTTGTACAGTTCTTCTGTGTATTCTTGCCACCTCTTCTTAATATCTTCTGTGTCTGTTAGGTATATACCATTTCTGAGTGACTAACATACACACATAGGGTATATTAGTATCTCAAACAATACTGTTGATGAATTTTACTTTGTTTTACATTTTTGCCTCACACAAGAATGGCATTTTTAAAATGTCTTAGAAAATTGGTAAACTACAGGTTTATGCTAATGGCAGAAAATTAGATCAGATGTTGCTAGTTTAACAATATAAAACTGGTCTCTTGAAACTTGAATGTCTCTTGACACTTGTATGTCTCTTGACATACTTTAGGCTATGAGAATACAATGAAGTAAGTAAGTAACTACTTACTCCAAGTTGTCTCCTTGGGACATATTTATACTTCAAACAATATTAAGTGTTTCATTTCATGTCATGAGCACAAGTTCTGACTAGTAGTCTATGACCAGTTGGGCTTACTTTTATGTCTTTGTTAACCTTTTTCCATTCATGATCTCCTCCATCTTGTTTTGGTTAAATTACATGAATAGTACCTTAATCAATATCATATTACAGTTTCCACCCAAAGCCTTGTCTCATTCTTCTCCTGTGGGTATAGACTTGGATACAAAAATTTTCAAATGTTGTACTGGCTTTATCCTCCTTTTGGAGTTACTGTCCCTCTCTGGGACAGTATAGAGTTTCTTATTATTCTTTGTAGGTTTCTCTTATCTCCTGGCTGTGTTACCTTTCATTCCATGGACATGTGGAAGGGAGCCAGATAACACCATGAGATAGAATATTTCAATATTCTAGAAATGGCAACTGGAGCTTCTCAGTATTAGTGACCTCCAATTCCAATGACTATTCTGGAAGAAAAGTTTGGCAACGGAGGTTTTCTGAGGCAGGAGTAGAATAATCTATGTAAAACTCCTAAAAAGAAAGAAAAGTCATTCTTTCTTCTCTTTTAGAACCAGGACTGATCTTCAGCTGTGAAACGAGATACAGGCTTAACGGTATTTGAGGCCAGTGCCCACTCAGGCATGCTGCACCAGCTAAATGTTTTAAATATTACCTCTCTTTAGAAAATAGATCATAGTGATCTGTTTCTTAAGCATAAATGCTAAGGTAAATGGTAAACTTGTTAATGTTAATAAGGAAAATTAATAGTAATTTTGAATTTTTTATGATGGATAGCATACTTTTTCTTTTTACTTCTTGGAGCAGGACATAATACCGGAAAACTTGACAGCACCAACAGGCAAATATAAACTAAAACATCAGCAATACAAAACTGAAATGAAAGGGGGATATAAACAATACAGTCAGAGAAATGCAGAAAAAGCAAAGTCAAGTATCACACATCAACAGACTCCAAGAAACAAGACAGATGACAAGGTAATGTACGAGCCTTTACAAAATTGTAGTGGAATTTAAAGAAACAGTATATGTATTATAGAAACATCTTTTTGCCTGATATATCTTGCTGTTAGTCGTAATAAAGTATAATAGCTAACACTTATTTCTGTGTACCAGGGACTCTTTTTAAGTATTTTACTTACATTAACTAGTTTATGCTTCACAACAACTTCAGTGGGTTATCATCACCATTGTCAAATGTGAAAAATTTAGTCATATGACCTAATCGTCTTTTCTCTGCTTCTAGTTTTTCACTTGCCTTGGGTTGGAAATAAGGCAGTATTATGTATCTGTTTCTGATGTAGCTGTCTTGAACTCTATTGGTCTTACTTTAAAGACTAAACTTTAAAGTTGAAAACTGGTTTCAGACTTCAAAGTGACCCTGTTTTATTTAAAACTGTCATCACTCCATGATTGTTTTCTAGCTCAGTTTGGGAGATATTTTTAATATCATGAATTGCTGAAACTGTTATATTTTAATCTTAATTAGATATAAACTCATGATTCATGAATGTAAGAGCAAAGTAAACATAATAAATTTAATGGTGTTTCACAAGCATATCCAAAAGGTGAATCTTGAATTTTAGAAAGGTTTGAAAACATAGTTTATGATACTATTGATCATAAAGAAAGAGCAGTTAGATACAATTCTTCATTCAGTTAACTTTTAATAAGAATAATGTATTTTCAGGGAAGTTTGATAGTTGTATTTACTTAGCATTTACTGTTGAGTAAAAAGAGTAAGTTGTAAAACCTTTCTAAAATTCAAGTTTGACCTTTCTGGTATGCTTGTGAAAAGCCATTAAATTTATTGTGTTTACTTTGCTCTTATATTCATGAATGGTGAGTTTATACCTAAATAAGTTGTAAGTAGATGTGGCATATCAGCTTTTTTTTTTCTAATCCATGTAGGGACTATCTGTAACTCACTAAAACCAATGGTATTTAGCTAAAAGAGTAACAAAAGTTATGGGATTATTTGGTCTTTTTTATTTTAAAACTATTTTTCCAGATTCAAACAGATGTACATAAATATAATATTCTAGTGTCTGTAAGGAGAAGGTAATGGCAACCCACTCCAGTACTCTTGCCTGGAGAATCCCAGGGATGGCGGAGCTTGGTGGGCTGCTGTCTATGGGGTTGCACAGAGTCGAACACGACTGAAGCGACTTAGCAGTAGCAGCAGTGTCTGTAATAACAGATAGGATAATTTCATAACTGTTTAGCATCTGGGTGTGTGTTATTTGTAAGATCTACCATGTGATATCTAGATCATTGTTAATAATGTTAGGAAAACAGAATGAAAGTCTCTATAAATGCATGCTTTACTTTTCATGGCAAAACAATTCAAATAGTTTTAAAGTAAAACCTTGATACCCATGAACACAAAGTTCAAATGAGGATGCTTGTTTACTTTTGGTTTAAGAGAAGATAAATATTGTTTGCAAATCTTCCCATATGAATGAATAAGGGTTTTATAAATAAAAGCCAGTATTTGCATATTTTCTTTTGGAGAAGATCTTGTTTTACTTTTTTGATTTTTTAACCTACATATTAGAAATTTAATATGTTTTTGGTAGTCTTACAAAAAAATCCCTGGTTTCTATATATTCTGTATATAATAATCTTGTACTTATGGAGTATGAGCAACTTATCTGATGTCCTTTTAAAAGTATACTCTTATTAGAACCAAAACTGCTGTATAAATTTGCTGTTAGTAAATCCTATTATAATTACATGAGTTACCACTGGGATAGTAATCTCTAGAAATAAAAGAGGTCCCTCATATCTGAAACATAGCCCTTTTTTAAAGCAGGGAGTCACATGCAAATTGATTCTCTTTGCTGATAAAGAAAAGCTAAAGTTAGAGGTATTTAAAATCCAAGAAAATAACTAAAGGCTATAGCTACTAACTAAAGAGGCTGATATATCAATCAACTGATAGTATCAAACAGTAAAATAGTTCTACTGTGCTTGATTCTAAAGGCAAACTTCCTGTGTTGAGTTTTCCTCCATTTTGTAGAAAAAGGTGAGGAATCTCATTGTCAAATTGTTTTACCACCTAAAATGTAAATTTATATTTATTTATGTGTGTGGGAATAAAAGTAATGAAATACCTTTAAATAAAACACTGAAAATCAAACTTAAATTTTACAGGAAATAATATTAATTCTGAAATTAATATTAATTAATTGTACTTATGTTCAGTTCAGTCACTCAGTCATGTTCAACTCTTTGTGACCCCATGAACCACAGCATGCCAGGCCTCCCTGTCCATCACCAACTCCCAGAGTCCACCCAAACTCATGTCCATTGAGTCGGTGATGCCATCCAACCATCTCATCCTCTGTCATCCCCTTCTCCTTCTGCCCTCAATCTTTTCCAGCATCAGGGTCTTTTTAAATGAGTTAGCTCTTCGCATCAGGTGGCCAAAGTATTGGAGTTTCAGCTTCAACATCAGTCCTTCCAATGAACAACCAGGACTGATCTCCTTTAGGATGGACTAGTTGGATCTCCTTGCAGTTCAAGGGACTCTCAAGAATTTTGTCCAACACCACAGTTCAAAAGCATCAATTCTTCGGTGCTTAGCTTTCTTTACATTCCAACTCTCACAGCCACATGACTACTGGAAAAACCATAGCCTTGAGTAGACGGACCTTTGTTGACAAAGTAATGTTGCTACTTTTTAATATGCTGTCTAGGTTGGTCATAACTTGCCTTCCAAGAAGTAAGCATCTTTTAATTTCATGGCTGCAATCACCATCTGCAGTGATATTGAGACCCCCAAAATAAAGTCAGACACTGTTTCCACTGTTTCCCCATCTATTTGCCATGAAGTGATGGGACCAGATGACATGATCTTAGTTTTCTGAATGTTGAGCTTTAAGCCAACTTTTTCAGTCTCCTCTTTCACTTTCATCAAGAGGATCTTTAGTTCTTCTTCACTTTCTGCCATAAGGGTGGTGTCAGCTGCGTATCTGAGGTTATTGATATTTCTCCCGGCAATCTTGATTCCAGCTTGTGCTTCTTCCAGCCCAGCATTTCTCATGATATACTCTGCATATAAGTTAAATAAGCAGGGTGACAATATACAGCCTTGACGGACTCCTTTTCTTATTTGGAATCAGTCTGTTGTTTCATGTCTAGTTCTAACTGTTGCTTCCTGACCTGCATACAGGTTTCTCAAGACACAGATCAGGTGGTCTGGTATTCCCATCTCCTTCAGAATTTTCCACAGTTTATTGTGATCCACACAGTCAAAGGCTTTGGCATAGTCAATAAAGCAGAAATATATGTTTTTCTGGAACTCTCTTGCTTTTTGATGATCCAGTGGATGTTGGCAATTTGATCTCTGGTTCCTCTGCCTTTTCTTAAACCAGCTTGAACATCTGGAAGTTCACAGTTCACGTCTTGCTGAAGCCTGGCTTGGAGGATTTTGAGCATTCCTTTACTAGTGTGTGATCGTTCCAAATATACCTTTTTTCACCAACTCTATAAAAAGACAAAACACCTACTAATTCATTCATTGTTTATTCTTTCAGTAATAGTTATCTAATGTTTCATGATATGCAATGTACCTTTCCAGGCACTGGTTATAAGTCAGTGACTAAAACAGACAAATATTCCTGCTCTTGCAGGGCATATAACATAATTAAGGAGTAAAGGAAAAAAAAAGAAAAAAATAAGAATAGATGAATGAATCAACCAGTTGGGTAGCCATTCCATTCTAAAGAGGATCTTCCTGATCCAGAGATGGCACCCGGATCTCCTGCATTGCAGGCAGACTCTTTATCATCTGAGCCACCAGGAAGTCCTCTAATATGACAGATGATGATAAATGCTATGAGTAGAAGGAAACTTGGAATGCCAAGGTTGGGGTTGTAGTTTGTACAGGATCATCAGAGAAGATCTTTTACATAAGGTAGCATTTAGGGCACATTTGAAATGGCTAAGAGGAGCCAGTGAGAAGAAACTCTCAGTGTCATGAAGTAGGAGTGGGCATGGAATATTTAAGAAATAGTAAGAGCAGTGTGATGAGGGAGATGAGCAAGGGAGAGGTGGGAGGAGACTTTTTCAGTGAGTTAAAGGGAAGCAGAGGCTGGGAGGCAGATCAGAGAGGCTTGTAGACCACTGAAGGACTTTGCCTTCTATTCCGTTTTGTTGAGAATGGGTTTTACTCAGGAGGCTATCCCAGTAATCCAGGCAAGAGATAAGGATGCCTGCTTGGACCCAGGTCGTTGCTGCAGATTTGGATAAGAAGTGGTCTCAATGAGAAGTTCGATTCTAGACAGTTTCTGAAGGTAAGGCTCAGAATATTTGGTGATGGATTGGTTTTAGGCTTGAGAGAAAGGAAAAATGACTCTAAGGCTTTTTGAGCTGAGCAGTTCAAAGGGTGTATTTTTCATTACCTGGAGAGGGGGATATCACTTGAAGTCTGATTTGGGGAGGTAAAATCTGAGAGGCCAAGTGGAAATGCCACTGTTTCCCTTGGGTAAAAGACTGAAAACAAGTTGAAACAAAATAAGATGCCTTTGAAAGTTTCCTCTAACCTGTATGTAAAGCAGACCCTGGCTTATACTGAAATATGTCTGTTAATTTAATCTTTCTTAAATTTACCTTATATAATGTTAAACATCTTTTTGGTGACTGTCAAATCACTCTTTAGGAAAAACAGATATTAGTGGGTAAATAAATAAAATCATAAAGTATCCTCATAAATTTATTTCCCAATAGTACATACTTAAGATTTATTATTCATTCATTGGATACATATACAATGCTCATTACATGTGGTCCTCCTCTGGCACTAGGGATCCTGCAATGAAAAAGACAGACAAGGTTCCTGCCCTCATGGAACTTACAACAGGAGAGGCAGGCAACAAATCATAAGCAAATGTATAATAAAGTTTCATGTAGCAATCAAAGGTCATGGAGACAGCAAAGATTATGAAGATGAAATATGACCTTTCAAGGAAGATCTAAAGTAAGAACAAGCCCTGGGGAGATACACTTGTCATCTACTACGTTTTTGATAAGTTGCCATCCTATTGGAGCATTATTTTTTGTTAAGCTCATATAAACACATCTAATATTCAGATAAAAATTTAGCATTTATCTCTTTAGGATCCTTGTTAAAAGTTCAGAAATAGCAGATATAAAACCAATGAATCACCAGAGCAGTAATCAGTAAGAGTTTTGTGTACACACCAGAAGGTCAGTTCCTGAACTGAAGTACTCAAATTAAACATGGAAAGAGACCCAGGAAGCTATTGTTATAAAGCAGTTTACATAGTGAGGAGGCAGTGGCTGGGTATGCTCTACAGTGATTGGTTATAATACAAGAATTTTCTTAAATGATAGGGGATTGGTTAGTGGTTACTTCATATCAGTTTGGGGGAACAGTTTAAGTTTCTCTTATGATTTCTAGAGACATAAGCAGGAAGTAACCCTGGTCAAGTTAGTCTCACTTGCCTTGTAAAATAAGCTAAATTAAGCTTTGCTTGTATGACTAAACTGGTATTGTCTGCTCAGGGAATTTTTAAGGCTGGTTTCTGTTTGTGTTTGATTTTAACAGTCACAAAGGATACACCCATATATTAGTGTCACTTTACTTGCCAACTTAGCTTTATAAAGGAATGACATGCCCTTATTTATTAACTTTACAAAGACTCAAATGGACAACTATAGTTATAATAGTTGCTATTTTTTATGTAATGCTTACTATATGTTAGGTACTTTTGCAGGTGTAAGCCATGTATCACCTCATTTAATCATTTTTTTGGAGTACAAAACAGTTACTAATATTAATTGCCATTTTTTTTATGAGTAAACCGAGGCACAGAGATGTGGTCTAGCTAGAAAGTGGGAGAGCTGGATTCAATGGGCGGTCTGATTATCAGAGCCTATACTCTTAATCCGGAGAAGGCAATGGCACCCCACTCCAGTACTCTTGCCTGGAAAACCCCATGGACAGAGGAGCCTAGTAGGCTGCAGTTCATGGGGTCACGAAGAGTCGGATATGACTGAGCGACTTCACTTTCACTTTTCACTTTCATGCATTGGAGAAGGAAATGGCAACCCACTCCAGTGTTCTCTCCTGGAGAATCCCAGGGATGGGGGAGCCTGCTGGGCTGCCGTCTGTGGGGTCATGCAGAGTCGGACACGACTGATGTGACTTAGCAGCAGCAGCATACTCTTAATCTGATGTATCCAGTCATTATTTTATTCTTTATATTGTTAAAAACAAATATTCTAAGCATGCATATGAGGGTTCACTTATTGCTTCACATCTAGTGTGTACAAGGTGCAGAAGCCATCACAGATGACCTGACAACTCTGGACAGGAAAGCCCTCCTACAGCAGGGTTATGCAGACAACCCTCACATCCTACAACGGAGTACGGGAAAATCTGATGCTGTGAGTTATTGGTACTTTTACTGATTTGATAAACTGTTAAGATAATTTGCCCTCCAAAATTTGACAGCCTTAAATTTGAATAAATAATTCCAACAGTTGAAGTTGGACTGAGGTGAATAGTCATTAATATGCCAGGTTCGGTCCTCACTCTTACCATAGATTGATGTTTGGTGTGTTTACTGTGGAGAAGTCATCTTGCATGTTTGGACGTTTGTAAAAATTTAGTTTATACTGTTCAGAATGTTAACTGACCACTGTGACAATGGGCTAATCTGGCATCACCCCTTTCCCCACAAAGAAGCAGCTGTATAATCTTTTTGTTTTGAAAATCATAAGCTAATAAAACTGAAGGTCGGGGATAAAGTAATTTTTCTTAGGAAAAGGGAAACAAAGCTCTAGTCTCAATATTAACTTTAAATTATATCTTTTACAAAATCAATGAGATTTCTTAATGAGTATTACTTAGACTAGTTATTGTACAAATAGATAATTATAGCATTTCTATAGTGTCCTGGGGTATGCAGACCAAGCTGCTTGGAGTTGGAGGCCACTGGCTCCCTAGACACCCCCAGGTGATTAATACCTTAGGTACACCTGTAATTGATTGATGGGCTATCAGTGCGTGTTGGCTCAAAATTGAGAAAATTCTGCTCTAGATGGCCTAAATAACAATAAAGCAACATGGATTTGGCTAGATACATTATCATTGAGTGGATATTCAAAATAGATTTTATTTGGATAACAATCATCCTGAATCAATACATTCTGAACTGACAGCAAGATGTAATCAATCTCTGGGCCAGGTGGACTGATTTTCTGCAGATGTTCCAAGTTGGTAATTTGTTTGCTTATTAAAAATCACATGTACATTATTTTATATGCCTGTTATTATATAGATGTTTATACTTAATAGAAAGAGAAATATTACCAGGGTTATAAAAACATTAAAAAATGTTCCTTGTGGGGCAAAGTTGTGTCCCAGATAAGGCTTATTTTGGTATATTTCTAAAGTATACTCTTTTGGGGCTTCCCAGGTGGCTCAGACAGTACAGAATCTGCCTGCAATGCAGGAGTCCCTGGTTTGATCCCTGGGTTGGGAAGATCCCCTAAACAGGTAATGGCAACCCACTCCAGTATTCTTGCCTGGAGAATTGCATGGATGGAGGAGACTGATAGTCTACAGTTCATGGGGGTGCAAAGAGTCAGACATGATAAGCAACTTTCATTTTTCACTAAAGTTATACTTGAATGGATGTTACTAAATACCTAAGGCCTTTTGGCTACTGTTCTTAGTATAATCCAGAGCCATCTAGGTGTTTGTGGATTTCTTTTCCCATACAATTACTTTCTTAGTGGCATCATATTTAATTCACCATCGAGCACATTTTACTCTTTTTTGATAGCACCCCTTTATCAATATTTTAAAGGAGATGTTTTACATGAGTAAATTTTGAATGCATCTGAAATTAGTACCAATTTACTTTTTAAATGTAGGTGGAAACTTTTCAACTTAGTTTTTATCTAAATGAACAACAGAAGCAGTGAACCTATGATTTTTATGTCCATCTCTTCCACTTTGTCATTTTTCAGTTGCATTTGTGTGATTTCTGCTTCTTCTGTTTATACAGCTCTCTAAATCAACATGCCTGAGGGTGGTTCTAACCTTTCCTCCAAAGTGTAAGCCACCATAAATGTCAACAACACCCAAGGTGCATGCTCTCCATGGACTCTATACTCATCAGTGTCACCTCTCTCTCTTGCTTCTGGGTTTTACATCCATTGTCTGACAGATACGGAAATTCCTGATGATTTCTACCAAAATTTAACTGTATTACATTTTAGCAAATACATGTATTTTTAGATTAAATAATTGGAATTTAAATTTATTAATGATGATAGGAATGTGCTTAGTCTCTCAGTCATGTCCAACTCTTTGCAACCCTATAGACTGTAGCCTGCCAGGTGCCTCTGTCATGGGAGTTTTCAGGCAAGAATACTGGAGCAGGTTGCCATTTCCTTCTCCAGGGGATCTTCCTGACCCAGGGAACAAACTCGAATCTCCTGTGTCTCCTGTGTTGTAGGCAGATTCTTTCCCTGCTGAGCCACTGGGGAAGCCATTGGAGAATGATGATGTGGTAATCTCTATTTAAGAAAGAAATTGGAAATGTTTATGTTTTAGGACTCTTGT
This sequence comes from Giraffa tippelskirchi, assembly GCF_054371585.1. NCBI lineage: Eukaryota > Metazoa > Chordata > Mammalia > Artiodactyla > Giraffidae > Giraffa > Giraffa tippelskirchi. Next base: position 107,480,702 of record NC_137278.1, on the reverse strand, counting down.
GTTAACTACAGTATTGTTCTGCTTTATGGACAATGGGGTTTTCTTTATTTTCTCTTCTCAGGACATTGTGGCTGCTGAGAAGAAGAAACAGATTGTTGCAGAGCGAGTGATGATAGACCACTTATCCAGGTAAGCGTTAATAGAGATCCATTCAGAAAGCATTCATTACATTTCCTTTTTATACATGACATCTGTATTTGAATGGTCAACTCAGAGGTTTCCACATTTTCTCTGTTTACTACACTTGTGGTGTTTCAGTGATTTTTTTTCCCACCAGACTCCTTGCCCAACAGAAATACTTAACAGTTCTATCTACTAAGTATTTTTTGTCTAAATAACTTAGTAAATATTTTCTTCCCAGTAACTTAATGATCATCTGAAAAAATAATACAAATTGAAAAAAATGTTTTTATTTCCTTCGTAAATATGCAATTACTCACTAATGGGACATATGCACTCTTGGATGACAAATAATCACTCAAATCTTAGAATTGTATAGAATGCTGCCACTCTCAAGTTCTAGTCCACATGGCACCTGCTTTTTATCACAGCAACTGTAGAAAAGCCAGCTTTGCAAAGATGTGATATCATTCATTGATGGAGTGTAATGTGGTATTTTGCTGAAGCTGTGAATAACTTGGAGCTAGCAGTTTGTGTGGTATGCCACAATTAAATATCACTATTTCCCTCAAAAACTAAAAATATCCAGCGGTGTTCTTTTGACTTCCCTGTGACACCCAAGTGTGACTCACTGCACAGTTTGGGAACTGTGGGATTGTCATGAATTTTAAAGCCTAATGTAAAGTTTCACAACCCTTAGGAAACTATATAGGACTTCCCTGGGGGCTCAGAGGTTAAAGCGTCTGCCTCCAATGCAGGAGACCTGGGTTCGATCCCTGGGTCAGGAAGATCCTCTGGAGAAGGAAATGGCAAACCACTCCAGTACTCTTGCCTGGAGAATCCCATGGACGGAGGAGCCTGGTAGGCTACGGTCCACAGGGTCGCAAAGAGTCGGACACGACTGAGCGACTTCCCTTCCCTAGAAAACTATATAAAGTTTCAATACCTGCTGTGCTAAATTGCATGAATATGTAAGTAATGCAAGATTTCAGCAGAGTCTGGAATAGTCTTGGAAGTCGTCACAGCAGAAGACTCAAGTTTAGCTTTGAAAAAGATAACTACTTAGTTGGGTGGCAGAGAGAAAGAGTGATAGTCTATATGCATGTTTCTTAGTTAATTTTTTGACTTAAAAAAATTACAATCTTACTTACAATCTTCAGTATTTCTCCTTTTATTACCTGAACTGACTTTACACTTTTACTCCCCAAATGCCACCACAATGTCTCTTCATAAGATAGCTAGTGACATCCGTATTGCTGGATTAATGGCAATTTCCTAATTCTCAGTTACTCGACCCATCAGTGCCATCTACTGGGTTGAAAACTTCCTTCTCTTTGAAACACTTTTCTTATCCTCCCTTGGCTTCTGGCATACCACACATGGCTGGTTTATCTTCCTCCCTTCCAATTCTCAGCCTCCTTTCCTGGTTCCTCTTCATCTCTCCTATCTTTATACACAGGAATACACAAGGACTACTACTTCTTGGACTTCTACTTTTACTTTCTAGGTGATTTCATCCAGTATCGGGTCTTCAGTAACCATCTATATGCTGATACTGCCCTAATCCAAATCCCAAAGTAACGTTGGAAAATGTTACTCTGGTTTCTGAAAGTCGTTCTCTTTCCTTCCCTCATTATGAAATCCTCTTTAGTTTTCTTCCATGGCAACAAGATTCTTCAAGTTCAGTCCATCAGTTCAGTCGTTCAGTCATGTCCGACTCTTTGTGACCCTATGGACTGCAGCATGCCAGGCTTCCCTGTCCATCACCAACCCCCAGAGCTTACTCAAAACTCATGTCCATTGAGTCAGTGATGCCATCCAACATTCTCATTCTCTGTCATCCCCTTCTCCTCCTGCCTTCGATCTTTTCCAGCATCAGGGTCTTTTCTAAGCAGTCAGTTCTTCACACCAGGGGGCCAAAGTATTGGAGTTTCAGCTTCAGCATCAGTCCTTCCAATGAATATTCAGGACTGATTTCCTTTAGGATTGACTGTTTTGATCCTCTTGCAGTCCGAGGGACTCTTAAGAGTCTTCTCCAACACCATAGTTCAAAAGCATCAATTCTTCAGTGTTCAGCTTTCTTTATAGTCCAAATCTCACATCCATACGTGACTACTGGAAAAACCATAGCTTTGACTAGACAGACGTTTGTTGGCAAAGTAATGTCTCTGCTTTTTAATATGCTGTCTAGGTTGGTCATAGCTTTTCTTCCACAAGCAAGCGTCTTAATTTCATGGCTGCAGTCACCGTTTGCAGTGATTTTGAAGCCCCCCAAAATAAAGTCTTTCACTAGTTCCATTATTTCCCCATTTATTTGCCATGAAGTGATGGGACAAGTTGCCATGATCTTAGTTTTCTGAATGTTGAGCTTTAAGCCAACTTTTTCACTCTCCTCTTTCACTTTCATCAAGAGGCTCTTCAGTTCTTCTTCGCTGTCTGCCATAAGGATGGTGTCATCTGCATATCTGAAGTTATTGATATTTCTTCCGGCAATTTTGATTCTATCTTGTGCTTCATCCAGCCCGGCATTTCTCATGATATACTCTGCAAATAAGTTAAACAAGCAGGGTGACAATATACAGCCTTGACTAATCCTTTCCTAGTTTGGAACCAGTCTGTTGTTCCATGTCCAGTTCTAACTGTTGCTTCTTGACCTGCATAAAGGTTTCTCAAGAGGCAGGTCAGGTGTTCTGGTATTCCCATCTCTTTCAGAATTTTCCACAGTTCATTGTGATCCACACAGTCAAAGGCTTTAGTGCAGTCAATAAAGCAGAAGTAGATGTTTTTCTGGAATCCCTTTTTCGATGATCTATTGAATGTTGGCAATTTGATCTCTGGTTCCTCTACCTTTTCTAAATCCAGCTTCAACATCTGGTAGTTCACGGTTCACGTATTATTGAAGCCTGGCTTGGAGAATTTTGAGCATTACTTTATTAGCGTGTGAGATGTGTGCAATTGTGCGGTAGTTTGAGCATTCTTTGGCATTGCCTTTCTTAGTGACTGGAATGAAAACTGACCTTTTCCAGTCCTGTGGCCACTGCTGAATTTACAAATTTGCTTGCATATAGAGTACAGCACTTTCACAGCATCACCTTTTAGGATTTGAAATAGCTCAGCTGGAATTCCATCACCTCCACTAGCTTTGTTCATAGTGATGCTTCTTAAGTTCCACTTGACTTTACATTCCAGGATATCTGGCTCTAGGTGAGCGTGAGTGATCATACCATCTTGATTATCTGGGTCATGAAGATCTTTTTTGTACAGTTCTTCTGTGTATTCTCGCCACCTCTTAATATCTTCGGCTTCTGTTAGGTCCATATACATTTCTGTCCTTTATTGTGCCCATCTTTTCATGAGAAGTTCCCTTGGTATCTCTAATTTTCTTGAAGAGATTTCTAGTCTTTCCTATTCTATTGTTTTCCTCTATTTCTTTGCACTGATCACTGAGGAAGGCTTTCTTATCTCTCCTTGCTATTCTTTGGAACTCTGCATTCAAATGGGTATATCTTTCCTGTTCTCCTTTGCCTTTTGCATCTTTTCTTTTCTCAGCTATTTGTAATAATTCTTCAAATTTTTTAGGCCTAAAATCTTGTTAATGCCTTTAATCCTTCTCTTTCACTCAAATCCTATATGCAGTTCATTGGCAAACTCAGGTCTACCATCAAAATAAATTTATCCCTCTCTGCTGCCACCCTCCCTGTTCACCTTCTCATCTCCTGTCTCCTGGATTATTTCAGACACTTTCTAATAGGAGTCATTGTATCTGCGTTTGCCCCTAATTGGACTGTTCTCAACTTAGCAGCCAGAGTGAGTCCATTAAAAACATAAACCACATCAAACCTTCCAGTAACTTCCCATCTCAATCAGAATAAAATCTGTAAGGCGTATGTATTGGTTGCTTCCCAGGTAGCTCAGGGGGTAAAGAATCTGCTGCAATGCAGGAGACGGAGGACACAAGGGTTCAGTCCCTGGGTCAGGAAGATCCTCTGGAAGAGGAAATGGCAACCCAGGCCAGTATTCTTGCCAGGAGACTCCTATGCACAGAGGAGCCTTGTGGGCTACAGTCCATGGGGTTGCAAAGAGTCAGACACAACTGAAGTGACTGAGCATGCATATGTATTGGTTTCATATCACTATAAACCAAGTAGCTTAAAACAGTAGTCATGAATTATAGCTCGTGTGTCTTCAGGTCAGCTGTCCAGGCTAGACTTGGCTGAGTAGCTATTACTTTTCACTTACTTTGGCCTATTATGTATGACCAAAAGCAGCGGGCTTAATTCTGAGTTTAAGCCTTAAAAATCCTCATGTTTCCATTTGCTTTTTTGTGCTTCTGCCATCTTTGTTAGCTTGGTTAACCCACTTGTTCTCAAAAAGAAAATCCTTCTCTAAATGCAGCTGGACCACTTAGCCAAGATGATCCTAGGTGAACATATTCCCAAACAACCCACACTTACACGAATTAGTTCAGTTCAGATCAGCAGAGCCATCCGGCTGCCAAAGCATTTCCAATGGCAAAACTTAAAGTCAAAGAAAGTACGCTATCTTTATAATGAGAGCATGCCAAGGGTGTGAATAAGGCGTGCCGAAAAAATGGGATCAGTAACACATTCTCCCCAGTCCCTGCATGTTTTGCCCACCATTAGACCCTAGACCCCTTTTCCTACTTCTCTCTTGTTTACTCTGCTTTGCCGTCTGGCTTCCTCCATTCTGAAACATACCAGATTCACTGATATCTCAGGTACTTTGCATTTATTTTCCCCTCTGCTTGGAATGCTTCCTCCCCACCCCAGAAATCCATATGGTTGCTTACATATTTTGCTTCCTGTCTTCCGAAGTCATCAGCACAAAGTCTTTTTGTTTAAAGAATAGTAAGAGGAAGACATGAAGCTCCAAATCCTCTCAGAAATCTCAATTTATTTTTAGATAATACTTATGGGAAAAGAGATAGCTGGGAATATTCACTTCTATGATGTTTTTAATTATTAAATTTATTCATTTAATATCTGATAGATCATTCATTCTGCAAGTAGTATAAATTGGCATTTGCATATGGGTTTTTCCAACTGCTTATAAATATGTGAATACTAGAGCATTTCATTATAATATTGAATTGTCAGACTGTGTATTTTCCTGTATAGGGCTGTAATCAGTGATCCAGAACAAAATTTAACCTCTGAGAAGCAAGAAATTGCTCATATCCTTCCAGATTCAAAGCTGGCACCTATTCGATTTAGGAAAAGAACACTACATGAAACGAAGTAAGAAGGTTTTTATATAAAATAAGGATGTAATATGTGATCAATATATTTTTCAAATGTACTTTTGTATCTAATGGAAATTTTTCCCTCTGTGTTTTTATTTTTCTGTATAAAGGAAAGTGGAATTTTTAGGGTTCAGATCCCAGTTCTGTCACTTTAAGATATTTGGGTAAACTTTGCTCTCCAGATCTTCTATTTATAATTTAGGAATGACAGCCAGAAACTTAGGCAATAATACATGTGAAAAGACATAATGTAGTAACTGAGACATTTGTATGTGCACAATGTATATTGGCTGAATTTAGATGACATCATATATTCAAAATTAATATTTTTTAAAAAATATTACTTTTTACCAAGTACTTGATTTGGGATGGACTTTTGTAGTTCGCTGGGGCAGTCCACAGAAAGTTCTCACCAACTTCACTGATAATTGAGATTTAGCCTCAGATTTACTAGAATAGAAAACCCACCAGTTCTTAGAGCAGCTTTTTAATATTTTCAGACTGTTATAATTGTCAGTACTCTTTTTATTACTTTGATTGCTTTGTCTCATTCTTATTTTTTAGAAGCCTTATTTTCTAGAATTTTCCATACATTTAAATATTCGAAGGTATCACCTACTAATTTCCTATTGTTACTGTAACAGATTACCATGCACAGTATTTTTAAAACGACACAAATTTATTCTCTTCCACTTCTGGAGTTCAGAAATCTAGAATCAAGGAGCTGACAGGACTGCATTCCTTCTGGAGGCTTCCAGGAAGAATCGTTTCTTTGCCTAATTTATTCTCTTCCATTTCTGGAGTTAAGACATCTAGAATCAAGGTGCTGACAGGACTGCATCCTTCCAGAGGCTTCTGGGAAGAATAGTTTCTGTGCCTTTTTAAGTTTCTAGGGGCTGCCCTTATCCCTTGGCTTGTGGTCCCTTCTTCCACCTTCAAAGCAGAGGAGTGTTATTACTCTGCTGTTCCTCTTCTGTAGGTGTCACGTACTCTTCTGCTTTCCTGTTATAAAACACTTGTGATTGCACTGAACCTACCTGTATAATCCTGGTTAATCTTCTCATCTCCAGATCTTTAACTTAATCACATTTGCAAAGTCCCTGTTATCATGTGTAAATTAATTATGTGTCCTGAAGATTAGGATGTGAGTATCTTTCCGAGGCCATCACTCAGCTACCATATGTCTAAACTTCTGTTTCTTAAAGTAAACTTGTATAGAAATAAAACATTCATTCACAAAGTGTACACATGTTAAATGTACAGCATAGGAATTTTCACAAATGGAACAAAACTTGTGCATTATTCCTGGACCAAGAAATAGATCACACCCCAGAAACCGTCCATGTGCTTGCTGCCCCTCAGTTACTTCACACTTCCTCTGCGACACCAGGTTAACCTCTCTGTCCTAATATTGTAGATTGTTACTGTCTGGTTATAAGTTTACATGAAATCACAAAACTTGGACTCTGAGTCTGAATTCTTTTGCTTAATGTTACATTTGTGAGTTTAATCTGTGTTATTTGTAGTTGTCCTTTAGCCTCATTACTGTACAGTATTTTATTGTATAAATATACCACAGTTTGTTTATTCACAGCTGTTGGTGGACATTTGGCAGTTTATGAATAGTGCTGCCATGAACTTTAGTGCATGCCATTTGGTGAACATATGTACTCATTTCTGCTCAGTACTCACTTAGAAGTGGAATTGCTGGCCCATTTACTATGCATATGTTCAGCTTTAAAGAATACTGCCAAATAGTCTTCCAAAGTGGTTGCTGCAATTAAAAACTCCTACCAGTAGCAGTAAGAAGGAGATTTTGGAGCCCCCCAAAATAAAGTCTGTCACTGTTTCCATTGTTTCCCCATCTATTTGCCATGAAGTGATGGCACCAGATGCCATGATCTTGGTTTTCTGAATGTGAGTTTTAAGCCAGTTTTTTCACTCTGCTCTTTCACTTTCATCAAGAGAATATAGTTCTTCACTTTCTGCCATAAGGGTGGTGTCATCTGTGTATCTGAAGTTATTGATATTTCTCCCAGCAATTTTGATTCCTGCTTGTGCTTCATCCAGCCCAGCATTTCTCAGGATGTACTCTGCATATAAGTTAAATAAGCAGGGTGACAATATGCAGCCTTGACGTACTCCTTTCCCGATTTGGAACCAATCTGTTGTTCCATGTCTGGTTCTAACTGCTTCTTGGCCTGCATACAGATTTCTCAGGAGGCAGGTCAGGTGGTCTGGTATTCCCACCTCTTTAAGAATTTTCCACAGTTTGTTGTGATCTACACAGTCAAAGGCTTTGGCATAATCAATAAAGCAGAAGTAGATGTTTTTCTAGTATTCTCTTGCTTTTTTGATGATCCAACGGATGTTGGCGATTTGATCTCTGGTTCCTCTGCCTTTTCTAAATCCAGCTTGAACATCTGGAATTTCATGGTTCATGTACCATTGAAGCCTGCCTTGGAGAATTTTGAGCATTACTTTGCTAGCTTGTGAGATGAGTGCGATTGTGCGGTAGTTTGAACATAAGCATATATTGGTGATATTATGGGTATATATTGGTGATTTTCACTTACATTTCACTAAAGACTAATGATGTTGAGCACTTTTGCATATGTATGTTTGTCATCTGGATATCCTCTTATAGGATATCCTATATAGTCCCTTCAAGTCTATTGGGTTATCTTTTCCATATTGATTTGTGGAACTTACTTATATGGTCTAGTTATAAGTCCTTTTTCAGCTATATTTGTTGGAAGTGTCTTTTCCTATCCTCTGGTCACCTTTTCATTCTCTTGATCATGTCTTTTGATGAACAAGAGTTGCTAAATTTATTGTAGACCAGTTTACCAGTCTCTCACCAACTCATTATGTCTCTGACTTTTAATGCCACTTATGTCATATATGAAGTTGTTACAAATGTATGGTTTGTTTCTAGGTTTTTTTTTGTTTTTCAATCTCATCTACATGTTATGCATCCCTGCAGCAGAATTATCCTGTCTTAATTATATATTGTTTAATATATATACTGTTATATATTAAATACTTGAAGCTTGTTTAGCTTTAGTATTGTCTTGGCACACTTTGGCTCCTTCCTCGTCGATATAAGTTTTAGATTTAGCTAGTCTAGTTCTACAAAAATCCTGTGGGGGTTTGATTAGAGTTATTGAATTGATGGACTTCACTGCCCTTAGTCATTATTCCCAGAGGAAGAGGAGGAGAAAGTTCTTCTCCATAGAGTGGGAAGCAGGCATTGGCATGTGTGGTACGGTACTTCCTCCCCTCTTACTCCTTGGCCCAGCTGTCTGCAGAAGTGTACATTCTGTCCTGAGACTAAGCTTTACAGGGTGCCTCCCCAGTGCGAATGAGCGGGTTAGTCTGTTTAATTCTAGCATTAAGGACTTAGCTTGTTGTTGCTACATTTCTAAACCATGGTTTCCAACTGCTTTACTAATAAGAAAATTTATATGTGAGTCTTCATCTGCCTGATCCTTATTTCTCCATTGGTTGAGGACTTGGAGAAGTATTGGTGCTACGTATTGGATACTGAAAGCCCCAGCATGGAACTTCCCATTTTATAATATAAATGCCTTTTTTTTTTTTTGTCTTTTCAAGAAGACTCTAGAATCCTTGAAGCTGTTATTTCAATCTATTACTGTTAAACTGAGTTCTGTTTACCTTTGAGAAGCAATATAATGTAATGGTTATGAGCAATTTTTTTTTTTTTTTTGGCTATGCCATGTGCTAACTGTTTAACTGTATAAACCTTATTTTTAGAACGGGGATAATAACACTTACTTCATTGAGTTACTGCAAGCATTAAGTGAACCAACACACATTAAAAAGATTTTAACACAGACTAATGTCTTGGAAGTTCTTAATAAATAGTAGCTATTATTATTATTGCTTTTTATTTTCTCAGCATTTACAATTATTTCAGGCACACAGTGGGCATTCAATGAACACATTGTTACTAATGGATTAAATTGAATTGAGATGACCAAACTTTCATGGCTACACTCTGTGTTCAGAACTCTCATTTGATTTACAGGTTCTTATTTGCTTTATGTTGCTTACCTTTCATTGAGATCTAGATTTTTATAGAGGTATAATGTTTCAAGATCTCAGTGAGCTCCACACTTACTTACTGTTTACATTATTGAAATTTCATTATAGCTGCAGTTTTATGGGACTATCATAAAATTACTTAGGAAGGGAAGTAAAGAGACATCACTGAATCTTCAGAGGAGAATATTGGTAGTAGGGTGTCAAAGTGTGTGTCACTGGGTTTTGCTTCATATTATTAAACAGAATTTTAGGACTGGCAGTCTTTGTGAGATCATTCAATGCCATCAAAAAGCCATAAAGATTAAATAACTGATTTGAGGTCTCACAGCTAGAACTATGGCCAAGACTGGAACCTCATCCAGCACTCTTTGTCCCTACTCTATTTTGGCAAAAAATGTTTTTGGCTACCCATAACTGAAAACCTGACTGACAGTGGCTTAAACGAATCAGGATTTATTTTCCTTGTACAACCGGCTGCTTGGAGGTGGCCAGTTATTGGTTTTAGTTCAGTGGCTCAGTAAGGCAGAGCCCTGGGCTGGCTTCCCTGAGACCTTTTTGGTTGCCTGATGGCTACTGTGGCTACTAGCATCATATCCCTGCCATGTTCACAGGCAGGAACTCTTTCCGTGCCATTCTCTTATCAGGACAAAAGAAAGTCTTTCTTGAACACATGTACACCCATGGTGGATTCATGTCAATGTATGGAAAAACCAATACAATATTGTAAAGTAAAAAAATAGATAAATAAATAAATTAAAAAAAAATAGTCTTTCCTGGAAGTTTACTGGAAGAACTGGGTCCCTTAGTCACTTCTAGTTGTGAGAGGCTAAGAAGGCAAATTCTGTGATGGGAGAGAGGCAAAGAAGAGGGTTAGAAATGGCTATCGGTTAGCCTTGCAACACTGCCAGGCACAAACCTGCTGTCTGTGTTTCATACTGACTTTCGTAGCACTTTGATATACTAAGTTCTAGCATAGAAGTTATTCGTGTATTATATACCATTTGTTGTTTTTGTTTAGTTGCTAAGTCATGTCCAATCTTTTGTGACCCCATGGACTGTAGCCCAGCAGGCTCCTCTGTTCATGGAATTTTCCACTGAAGAATACTGGAGTGGGTTGCCATTTGCTGCTCCAAGGTATCTTCCGGAGGAAGAATACCAGGAATCAAACCAGGATCAAACCTATGATCCAGGAATCAAACCTATGTCTCCTGCATTGGCAGGTGGATTCTTTACCACTGAGCCACCAGGGAAGCCCATTATATACCACAGCTCAGGGTTCTTCCATGTCTGCAATAGCAATAGCAGTCAGGAATAAAAAGAGGTTTAAACCTCATCTTTAATCCAGTATGTGCATTAGAAAATATTGACATAACTTTTGGGCACTTTTCTTATCTAATGTAGGTATTTTAAAAATAATTATTAACAATTGTATTTCTTACCAGGATAAGAACCCAGTCTACATTAACTGAAAATATCCTTTCTCATAAAGTACAGTTTGATGGTAGGATCATATCAAGGTAATTGTGACTTTATTAAGTTTTTTAATCCTATGATTATTAAAAGGTATTTTCTTTTCAAATAGAGATAGCAATAATGAAATTAGTTAAATTTGTTACATTTAAGTAAATTCACCACAAACATTTTTAAGTAATATTTATTTAATCCCTTGTAAAAGTTATGGGGAGTATGAGTCTAAAAGAAAAATATTTTAATTAGAAATTATTTAAAATGTGATTTTAAAATGTCTTTCAAAAAGAAATAAAAGTGAATTTTTAAAGATACATGTTACTACTAGAAGATTCTAAACTACTTAAAAATTAACCTTTATGTAATTTATTTAATTTCACTTTAATGGCTTAAAGTGCCAGTAGATGTAGTAAAGTGACAAGGAAGGTGGTTCTTAAATCTGTTATCTAGTCTTACAAACTGCCAGTAACACATAATGCTACTTGATGTTCTTCATGAATATTAAAGGTAAGGTGGCTTTTTAAAAATTAGCATATTTGTTCAGTGATTTTAAAATTTCCATGACAAAAGGTAATAAATGTATATCTATCATGTGGCTTCTTGCAAACTCAACATTTTTTTAAGGTCTTTCATTATCTTAAAAGTCTAAGCCAAATTAGTAATCTACATTGTAATATATCCATATTCATATTAGTATAAGATAAAGCTTTTTTCTCTATCCAAATCAGAATTAAGTTGACACTTTGGCAAGCTCTGTCATTGTTTCCTTGTGGTTTCCCATAACCACATATTTGAGCAAATCCTGGTATCTCTCTTTGACACATAGAATCCATCTATCATTAAATATGAAAAGGATCCTACTTGAAAATCTTTGATACCATTTTCTTTTTCTAGAAATGGACGTGACGCTTGCAGAGAGCTGGTTGGATTCTTTTTCACTCATGACCAGTCCCTTACAATTTATGAGTATCGGGAATTTGGGAAAAATAGGTATGCCATTAAACATCGTTACAGCTCTCAAGATGACTATTTCCCAGAGAAGCTGAATAATTTCACATTTTTGTCATTTAACTTCTAGAACAAATGTGCTTCCTTTTATTGAAAAAAACATTTATTGTCATCAGTGTGGACGAAGAAAAGGAAAGCAATACCAACTTGGTGATCTTTATATTGTAAGTTGATTGTGTGTGTGCTTAAGTTTTATTACCTGGTGTTGGATTTTGAGGGATCCTGCAGGGCTAGGGGAGCAAGGTTTCTAGTTTCATTTATTCTTTTCCCTCTTCCCTGAGCAGGGACATTTATATTGGCTAATGGTTGATGTTTCTCTAGAAGAGGTTGTACCTCTCACGTCCAGATCCCAGTGGTCTGAATCTAAGCATAGTATTTATTCCTTGTAACCCTACTTAGCTCCACCGCTCTTAATCTTTATTTTTGGCTGCACTGGGTCTTCCAACCTCTCCTGCAATGGAAGCCCCAGAGAGCTGGTGTTTTGGTACTTTTAAAGGCTGTACCACTGGGTAAGTGGCTACTTCAATAGTACCAGGCGTAATTCTCCACCTAATGCAGGCTTATCTTGGGGGCATATATTTTTCTCCACACAGAGGGGTGCTTGGCTTCTGGAGCTGTCATAGATCTCCTGGTTAGCTTATCTTCTTTGTGATTTCCCTGCCTGGCACAAGTCCTGGTGTATGGCATGTCACAAGGATTCCCTAGGGTGAATTGATCATAGGTAATGTTAGAAGTTGTATAGTGCTCTGAAATTTGAAATGATCACATTCCTGTTATCTCACTACCCACAATGATCATTCATATAAAATGTATACTCACAGGCTAAGCATTGGAAATAGAAGTGTAAATAACTTGAAAAGAATCCTTGCTTTTGTGGGAATTACATTCTGATAGGAAAGAGATCAGAGGACCAGATAGGAGGGGCAATGACCCAGTTTTGCAGAGTCGAAGGAGGCTTCTTCAAGGAGTGCCATCCAACCTGGATGGAGGCAGGCCAGGATGTGTAGATGGAAGAGGGGAGGCAAGGCTTTCCGGTGAGGAGACAAGTCGTGCAAAGAACAAAAGCTCGAAAGACGTGGCTTTTTTTGAGAACTGAAAGGAGTTCAGTCCTACTGAATTCGACTTCAAGGTGGGGATTGGCAAGAGACAAATTAGAACTTACTAAGAGTGGCCTTTTGTTAAAGACTTACCTAAAATGTCTTGGGGAGTCACTGAAAGGTAAGAAGGTGGTGGAATGAAAGGAGGTAGCATCAATAGGTTTGTGATTTAGACAGATTTCGCTGGTTGCGGTCTGGGGAATGGACTGAAGTCTAGTACAAAGGACCAGATTGGATCAAATTACATTACACATAAAAAATAGTCTCTATTGTTTAAATAATAATTTCAAGAGAACTTATGTATAATTCAAAGAGTGGAGAAAGTACTTATAGTTTTCTAAAGTAAATGCTCTAGGAAAAAGGAGAAAAATCTCTTCCCTTATTTTCAAAAGAGATAATTAAGCATATTATGTTAAATATGTGTTTATTTATATTTGACTATATTTGAGAAACTCAGATATAAAAATAACAGCAATTTTCTAAGTTTGGATGAAGGATTTTCGAGGGGAATTTTTCACCAAAGCCTTGATGCTCTAAACAGGTTAAGCTTAGTTTTACATTTATATAATATTTGTTATCAAAATACCAGGTGAAAGAGGGCTTCCCTGGGGGAGCAGTGGATAAGAATCCACCTGCCAGTGTAGGGGACATGGGCTGGATCCCTGGTCTGAGAAGGTTCCACACTCAGCCCTTGCACCCCAGCTCCTGAGCCTGCACTGGAGAGCCCGCAGGCCACAGCTCCTGAGCCCATGTGACTAGAGTCTGTGCTCTGCAAGGAGAGAAGCCACTGCAATGAGCAGCCTCACGCTGCAACAAAGAGTAGCCTCCATTCTCTGCGGTGGGAGAAGGCCTACCCAAAGCAACGAAGGCCCTGCACAGCCGTAAATAAATACATACAATTATATCAAAAATACCAGGTGAAAGAGGATAATGAATCTGTCATAGTTCATCAGTTTGCAGCACATCTTTCTGTAGATCAGTAGCTCTATTTCTGTATTTTGGAGTGTCATAATTTCCACTGAGATAATTTGTTCTTTTTTCCTCTGATTCTTAAAAAAAACAACTGGAATTCTTCTTATTTTTTTTTCACGTCAATTGTTACATCTAAGATTGTTCTAACTGGGAGATTGTGAAATTAGTTCTATTTTCCTATATTATTTGCTGAAGCTTGTGTGGTTTCTAAATATTCTCTCAATATACTTATTTATTAGTATAAAAGTATACTACATTAGATATAATCACAATTGAATATTTAAAATCAGTATTAGTTATATTTTACTTCTTATATACTTCATAGTTAAAATAACTCATTTGTTAATTTCTTTAGGGTGCAAACTTGACATTTTTGAGCTCTGATCATCCCAGACTTCCAGAAAGTGTAAAAGAAAACACAGTGCTTACACTTCGAATCACAAGTATTGACTGGAAAGCTTTGGATTGTCTCAAGTAAGTCACACGTGCATTTGTCATTTTAAAGGTATTATTATTTTTATTATATTAAAATGATATTATATATCAAAGTGTTTGATTTTAGTTAAGATTTACATTTAAAAAAAATAAAGCATAGCTATACACGTCTATTTTATGCCCTGTATCTTGTACTCAAATACATTCCATGTGTGGGAACAGTTACAATCAAATAGAGATTTAAGATGTCCCATTTTAAGTTAGTTAAAGTACTTTATTAATTTGCCTATACTATAACATTTTAATTAGTAAATTCTACCAAAGTAATACATTTTAAAAGATGAGATACAGTATAATATAATAATAACTTTTCCCACTTTTTTAGAGTGGTGCTTTTTCTAAGCACTAAAAAAACTTGGGTCCCACATGCTTGTGGTATTCATTGATTGATAATATACATAGTGAAAAAATAATGCTATGAATCAAAAGCTTTTAAATGAATTTGAATTTTTTTTTCTTTAAATCACAGAAAATATTTATGCTATTCTTGTGGAGTGTTTTTTGGTTAAGATTACAGTAACTCGTGTACTATCAGTGCGTTAGAGTCCATTTGCCATAAATTGGCTATAAGGAAGTCTGTGCTTGTCTTTTACTGTATTGTTCAATATGATTGCATTTTTTTCTTTTTAAAATAGCATATTTACATTTAAAGGTAAAACTGCTTTTAAATAATAGTTTTAATTAAGTCTGTAAAAAGAAGATTGAAATAATTATAAAACTGAATATAATGCGTAAAGGTAGTTCTCGGGAGATGTAAGGATTTTAGTCTTGATTTAGCATATTCAGGATTAAAGCAGCAAGCAAAGGTGGGAGACTTGATTAAGCTCTAAGTACTCTTTTATCTTTCTTTGAGAATTTTTTGAGTCTAAAGCAGGGAAATCTTAGAGTTCCTATACTAAGCCTGCAAAACAGTATATTGTATTATGGCAATCATGTCAATTGCAGAACTGATTCTGTGGAACATGATGATGTAACCAATGAAGAAGCTAATGATAGGATGGTTTTCAAGGCCATTCAAGGTGTGTATCATTACTATACTCTCAAATAGTTTTAATTTTCAACCATTTTCTTTGTAAGGAGTAAAGCAGTATTTTCCAGATATTGCTTAGTTTTATGACAGTTCATTTATATTTCCTATTTGCTTCCTATCTTTTTATTTTATACACAAATACATATTTAAAAATATTTTTAGGATTTCTCCTACTTCAATGAGTCTAACTGAATAACTAGTATTATTTTATTTATGAACTTAAAAATTTTAGAAAGCACTAGATAGTGTGATTTTTATCTATGAAATGGATATGTGATTTTTAAAATATAGTACTCGTTTTATATATATATATATATTATGGTATCATAAAGAGATTTGTGGTGGCCTAGTGTAGAAAAAAAATACTAGACTGGAAGCCATGTTTGGACTTGCCATTCAGAAGACATATGACTTTGTGTATATCTCTTGCACCTCTTTCTTTATGTCTAAAATGGGTATAATAACCTCTTATTAACTTTCAGAGTTGTGGTAGGTAATATGTGAAATATATGTAGATTTGTACACTAAAATATTTTAAAGATTTGTTTCTAGAGTCTACTCTTGTAATTAGTACAGTTTATGAGGCTCGAATAGACAAGTCCTTTGTTGACTCTCATAGTCAAGAAGGCAGGAAGGCATTAAACCAGTAATCACAGAATTCAGCATATAATTTATAAATTTTGATAAGTCTTGACTTATCATATAAAGATGATATGGGAGTAACAAGGCTAAAAGCAGATTTAAAAGTTGTCTAGGATTGGTATTTGATCTCTGAAATATTCTTGATGCTGTTGTTAATAAAGTTTATTCTATCATGATCAGTATGATTTGTCACCCTTGTATCTAGTGACATTTTTTTCCCTCTAATGCACTATATTTAATAACTGCTTTGGTAAAGTTACCTATATTTTCTTGAGTGAAGATGGTACACACTGCATCAAATGAAATCTGTCCCACAAAGAGAATGGGCCTAGGGATATAATTTCTTGGAAATTCCTAGCAAAAAGTGTTACTTTAAGTGTAAAAGTATAGGATAGCATTCTAAAGCCTTGATGTTATTAAATATATGCTATGATTTGAAGATTTCAAACTATTTTAGAAATTTTGGTAATAACAAAGAAAGAGGAAAAAGATTAAAAATATAGGCTCATCAGGTGAAGTGGAAGCCTGGAAAATTTTTTACAAATGAAAATTTTATTTGTAACACTGAGGTTATTTTCATGCTGATAAAGTGAACCATTCTTTTCCTGTATTTAAAATATAACACTCTCACCACACAGTGGTGCTATAGCTCTGATATATTTTACGTGTGATTTTGTATATAACCCACTTTACTAAAAGCATTCTATTTTTCAAAGCCTTTTGTCAGTCATACATATGATCTGGTTGCATATTCACAGCCTTCTATCAGATGTATCAACTTTTTTTTTCTTACCAGAGAGACAATTGCAATTTGATTCATTTATGCATAGGGATAATTAGTTTCCATCACTCTTCTTCCTAAACAGACATGCTAAAAGAACAACTACATAAAAGAGGTGTTCGTATTTTGACTGGATTGGGAAAATACCTTCAACAACTGGACAAAGAAGGAAATGGACTTTTAGATAAGGCAGATTTTAAGCAAGCTCTAAAATTATTTCACTTAGAAGTGTCCGAAAACGTAGGTACCACAGATAATTCTCTGCAGTGAGTGACTATTATTCTTAAGTGGCCTTATTCATTTTTCTACTGAAGTTTTTGTAGTTCATTTGTCTCCTCCTTTATGCCTCATTTTCAGTATTAAGCTGTCAGGAAAATCCTGTTGATTTTTTAAATGTCAACATTCATCCCTCCTTCATATGCTTATTAAGAACCTAATAAGCAGACATTGTTCTAACTCTGAGAAGACATACTTTATACTCTTAAGGTCTTTATAATCAAAAGAAAGAAAGATATAAATGGTTACAGAAAAAACATGGTAAGTGTTAAAGAGAGAATGCTTTCAGAACATGTGAGATGAATTGCAAGCCAGGTTATGGAGGAGAAGGAAGTTCATGGGATTTCTGGAGTAGGTATGTATCAGGACTGAGTTTTGAAGGATGAGGAAGAATTAGGCAACAAGAGGGGAGGAGGAGCATGGATCAGACAGTGGCTACTGGAGGAAAGGGAGAAGCATATGTGAAGGCTTCAAGAGGAGAGGTGGTGTGGCTAGCCAGGAATTTCCCCAAAGCCTTTACACCCATGGTTCCCCCCACTGTGAGTGGAGGTCCACCAGACCTCCGCATCTGGAGGCTGGATCTTCTCATCACTCAGGTTCTCCCTACTCAGAGCTCTTCACTGACACCTCCACCTAAAGGAGGATCCCATCGGAGCCCTGATCCTCTCTGTACCATTTACCCAAAATGTTAATATTTTCTTTATGCCACTTTGTATATATTCTTTTATTATTAGTGGTCCTCATCCTATTGGAGGCATTCTAGTAAGTGAAGTGACTTCTTAATTGTCACAGATATAATACATTAAAAATAATTAAATGGTCAAATTCAAGTAAATGGTAGCATTTTTTATTGAAAGGAATAAATTTAAAATGATACACTTGATTTATTACCACTCGTAAATGTTTCTTAACTTTATGGAACTGTCCATTGCAGAGTTCCTCTAAATAAGCTTTCTTAGTACCTTTGATTGGATTTATATGCAACTTTTTGGAATTTCCTTATTAAGTCTACTGCTAGGTATATCCATAGACAAAAGATATAGCAAAATACTATGATGATTATAGTTGTGGCTATATGTAACTTAAAGGTGTAACAATAGTCTGTCTGTGATTATTTCTAGGATTTTGAGTCTTTGTGGCTAATTCTAAATACCAATGGCAATGGCAAGGCTGATTATGGAGAATTCAAACGTGCCATAATTGGTGAAATGAATGAATATAGGAAATCATTTGTTCGAAAGGTAACTTCGTAAAGTAACCTTTCAAATAGTTACTTTTAATAGATTGTTAGGTTCATTCTTAAATCTTTAATGAATTACCTTTGAAAAAGTTTTAAATCCCTTTCCCTACAGTGTATTGTGGGTTTAGTAAAGCACAAAAACACACATATATGTACAAATCTACCCACTATACAGCAAAACAACCTATGTTTAAGGAAAATACTGTAAAAAGAAAATAAAATCTGAAATTAAATTTCAGTTTACAAATTGTTAATTCCATAAATTGCTGGCTCCATATAAGCTATATGTCTGTATCAATTATTAAATATTTCCCCAAGCCTCAGTTTCTTATCTCACAGAACTAGTCTAAGATAATACATGTAAAATTATGAGCATCATAGCTGTCCAAGTGTCCAAGCTCAATGCGTATTATCTTGGGATGATGACTAAAAGATGTTTCTCTACTTTTAAAATATGCTTGCTAAATGTTAAAATGAAGATTAAAATGACCATGTTAAACAATAATTTAAAAAAAGAGCCCTGAGTTTTGTAGGAGAGAACATATTACTTTGGTTTTGGTAGCCATTTTAAAGCATACTTTTGAAAATGAACTTTTTCTTTTGTATGAGTACTCTTGACTGGAAAATCCCATGGACAGAGGAGCCTGGTAGGCTGCAGTCCATGGGGTCACGAAGAGTTGGACACAACTGAGCGACTTCACTCTTGCTTTTCACTTTCATGCATTGGAGAAGGAAATGGCAAGCCACTCCAGTGTTCTTGCCTGGAGAATCCCAGGGACAGCAGAGCCTGGTGAGCTGCCGTCTATGGGGTCGCACATAGTCGGACACGACTGAAGCGACTTAGCAGCAGCAGCAGCAACATGTACCTAATATGAAGTGTATATATATCTCATACTGAAACAAAGATATTGTGTATAGAGTAGTATGAACAACTACTTTGGGCACAAATGGAAAATATAAAAATCTATATCTTTACTGGTCAAAAGGCAAGATAAAAACCTTCTGTTAAATTCACCACATGATACTTATAAATTTGCATTCATTTTTACCTTACATGTCCTGGTGATGGTGTGAGTGTCAACAACAGAAACTAAGGGGCTGTCTCCTTCATCAGTCTTGGTCCTGGGAGTCAGTCAGTCCAGCCGCTCAGGCGTGTCAGACTCTTTGTGACCCCGTGGACCGCAGCATGCCAGGCCTCCCTGTCCATCACCAACTCCCAGAGTCTACCCAAACTCATGTCCATTGTGTCAGTGATGCCATCAAACCATCTCATCCTCTGTCGTCCTCTTCTCCTCCTGCCCTCAATCTTTCCAAGCATCAGGGTCTTTTTCAATGAATTAGCTCTTCACATCCGGTGGCCAAAATATTGGAGTTTCAGCATCAATCCTTCCAATGAACACCCAGAACTGATTTCCTTTAGGATGGACTGGTTGGATCTCCTTGCAGTCCAAGGGACTCTCAAGAGTCTTCTCCAACACCACAGTTCAAAAGCATCAATTCTTCAGCACTCAGCTGTCTTTATAGTCTAACTCTTGCATCCATACATGACTACTGGAAAAACCATAGCCTTGACTAGACGGACCTTTGTTGACAAAGTAATGTCTCTACTTTTTAATATGCTGTCTAGGTTGGTCATAACTTTTCTTCCAAGGAGCAAGCGTCTTTTAATTTCATGGCTGCAGTAACATGTGCAGTGATTTTCAGTTCAGTTCAGTCGCTCAGTCATGTCTGACTCTTTACGGCCTCATGAATCACAGCACACCAGGACTCCCTGTCCATCACCAACTCCTGGAGTCCCCCCAAACCCATGTCTATCGAGTCGGTGATTCCATCCAGCCATCTCATCCTCTGTCGTCCCCTTCTCCTCCTGCCCGCAATCCTACCCAGCATTAGGGTCTTTTCCAGTGAGTCAACTCTTCGCATGAGGTGGCCAAAGTATTGGAGTTTCAGCTTCAACATCAGTCCTTCCAATGAGCACCCAGGATTGATCTCCTTTAGGATGGACTGGTTGGATCTCCTTGCAGTCCAAGGGACTCTCAAGAGTCTTTTCCAACACCACAGTTCAAAAGCATCAATTCTGCGGTGCTCAGCTTTCTTCACCGTTCAACTCTCACATCCATACATAACCACTGGAAAAACCATAGCCTTGACTAGACGGACGTTTGTTGGTAGAGTAATGTCTCTGCTTTTCAATATGCTATCTAGGTTGGTCATAACCTTCCTTCCAAGGAGTAAGCGTCTTTTAATTTCACGGCTGCAATCACCATCAGCAGTGATTTTGGAGCCCCAAAAATAAAGTCTGACATTGTTTGCACTGTTTCCCCATCTATATCCCATGAGGTGATGGGACCAGATGCCATGATCTTAGTTTTCTGAATGTTGAGCTTTAAGCCAACTTTTTCACTCTCCTCTTTCACTTTCATCAAGAGGCTTTTTAGTTCTTCTTTGCTTTCTGCCATAAGGGTGGTGTCATCTACATATCTGAGGTTATTGATATTTCTCCCAGAAATCTTGATTCCAGCTTGTGTTTCTTACAGCCCAGTGTTTCTCATGATGTACTCTGCATAGAAGTTAAATAAGCAGGGTGACAATATATAGCCTTGATGTACTCCTTTTCTTATTTCGAACCAGTCTGTTGTTCCATGACCAGTTCTAACTGTTGCTTCCTGATCTGCATACAGGTTTCTCAAGAGACAGGTCAGATGGTCTGCTATGCCCATCTCTTTCAGAATTTTCCACAGTTTATTGTGATCCAACAGTCAAAGGCTTTGGCATAGTCAATAAAGCAGAAATACATGTTCTTCTGGAACTCTCTTGCTTTTTCAATGATCCAGCGGATGTTGGCAATTTGATCTCTGGTTCCTCTTCCTTTTCTAAAACCAGCTTTAACAACTGGAAGTTCACAGTTCACGTATTGTTGAAGCCTGGCTTGGAGAATTTTGGCATTACTTTACTAGCATGTGAGATGAGTGCAATTGTGTGGTAGTTTGAGCATTCTTTGGCATTGCCTTTCTTTGTGATTGGAATGAAAACTGATCTTTTCCAGTCCTGTGGCCACTGCTGAGTTTTCCAGATTTGCTGGCTTAGTGAGTGCAGCACTTTCACAGCATCATCTTTCACGATTTGAAATAGCTCAACTGGAATTCCATCACCTCCACTAGCTTTGTTCGTAGTGATGCTTTCTAAGGCCCACTTGACTTCACATTCCGGGATGTCTGGCTCTAGGTGAGTGATCACACCATCGTGATTATCTGGGCCGTGAAGATCTTTTTTGTACAGTTCTTCTGTGTATTCTTGCCACCTCTTCTGCCCCTCAAAATAAAGTCTCTCACTGTTTCCATTGTTTCCCCATATATTTGCCATGAAGTGAATGGACCAGATTCCATGACCTTAGTTTTCTGAATGTTGAGCTTTAACCCAACTTTTTGACTCTCCTCTTTCACTTTCTTCAAGAGGCTCTTTATTTCTTCCTCACTGTCTGCCATAAGAATGGTGTCATCTGCATATCTGAGGTTATTGATATTTCTCCTGGCAATCTTGATTCTAGCTTATGCTTCATTCAGCCTGGCATTTCTCATGATGTACTCTGCATATAAGTTAAATAAGTAGGGTGACAATATACAGCCTTGACGTACTCCTTTCCCAATTTGGAACCAGTCTGTTCTTCCATATCTGTTTCTAACTGTTGCTTCCTGACCTGCATACAGATTTCTCAGGAGGCAGGTAAGGTGGTCTGCTATTTCTGTCTCTTTCAGAATTTTCCACAGTTTGTTGTGATCCACACAGTCAAAGTCTTTAGCGTGTCAATAAAGCAAAAGTAGATGGTTTTCTAGAACTCTCTTGCTTTGTCAATGATCCAGCAGATGGTGGCAATTTGATTACTGGTTTCTCTGCCTTTTCTAAATCCAGGGAATAGACAAAAGTAAACTTAGTTTTCTAGGGGTACCATAACAAATACCATACACTGGATGACTTTATATAGCAGAAAGATATTGTCTCACAATTCTGGGGACTAGAAGTCCAACATCAAGGTGTCAGCAGGTTTGGTTTCTTCTGAGGCTGCTTTCCTGAGCTTGTGATTAATTGGCTGTCCTCTCACTGTGTGGTCTCAGGGTCAGTCCCTCGGTCTGTGTTGTCTGTGTCTTAATCTCCTCTTCTTATGAAGTAATACTGGATTAGGGTCCACTCTAATCATTTCATTTTAGCTTAGTCACCTATTTAAAGACTCTATCTTCTACAGTCACTCTCTGAAGTACTTGAATTTAGGGCTTCAACAAATGAATGTTGGGGAGGATGCAATTCAGCCTATAAGAGGTACCATATATATGTGACATTATTGTAAATAAACAAACTTCATTCTAGTTTTGATTCATCTGCAAATGTGGGATGTTGCTTTGGGTCTGTTGTATGTTTCTATGGGTCCACTCCTTTTCTCAGTAAAATATGTTTTATGATCCACAGAATTGCATTGAAT
Organism: Giraffa tippelskirchi; assembly: GCF_054371585.1. Lineage (NCBI taxonomy): Eukaryota > Metazoa > Chordata > Mammalia > Artiodactyla > Giraffidae > Giraffa > Giraffa tippelskirchi. Next base: position 107,457,769 of record NC_137278.1, on the reverse strand, counting down.
TAAAGGAGCAGTGAAGCAACTAGCATTTCAAAAGGTAGTGTTAAGTTTCAGGAAATAGAGTAACAAAATCCATTTAAAAATCATTTCATTTTCTCATTGATTTTAGATACAGAATATTTCAGGTTTACTTTTTGAATCAAAATAGTCCCAGCCATTTATCAACTTCATGTGACTCCTAGCGTGCGGGCATGCTTAAGTCGCTAGTCATGTCTGACTCTGCATCTCCATGGACTGTAGCCTGCCAGGCTCCTCTGTCCATGAGATTCTCCAGGCAAGAATACTGGAATGGGTTGCCATGCCCTTCTTTAGGAGATATTCTGGACCCAGGGATCAAACCCTCATCTCCTGCATTGCAGGCAGATTCTTTACTGTGAGGTTTTTACCCAACTCCTCAGTGTTAAAAAGAAGAAAGCCAGGGTAACAGAGGTTAAGTTACTTTCTCAAGGTCAGGGTGCTAGAAAGTGGTAGAACTAATACTTAAGTGCAGGTCACCTAATATCTTGCTTCCATATCTTTCTCCCTGTATTCATGATGCTTCCTTCATATTCCAGTTTAGTACTTTAAACTGCTTTATTTAGAGCTCAAAAATAGCCTACTGCAGAATGGAAAATTAGGTTCTAATGATTTCATAGGAAAAAATAACATTTTTCTCTTTATTTAGGCCTTTATGAAACTGGACTTTAACAAAACAGGCAGTGTGTCTATTATAGACATCAGAAAATGTTATTGTGCAAAGAAGCATCCTCAAGTAATTTCAGGTAACAATTACAAGTGAAGATGCATTAGATATATGTAAAAAACAGACTTTTGGACTCCTTGGGAGAAGACGAGGGTGGGAAGATTTGAGAGAATAGCATTGAAACATGTATATTACCATATGTGAAATAGATCGCTAGTCTAAGTTTGATGCATGAAACAGGGCACTCAAAACTGGTGCACTGGGACAACCCAGAGAGATGGGATGGGGAGGGAGGTGGGAGGAGGGTTCAGGATGGGGGACACATGTACACCTGTGGCTGATTCATGTCAATGTATGGCAAAAACCACCACAATATTTTAATGTAATTAGCCTCCAATTAAAATAAATACATTTAAAAAAAAGAAAAAAATGCATTAGATTTCAAAAATGTGAGTTAATAATAGTGTATCTATAAATTATATTAATTTATAGCATGGACTTGAGGCCATTAAGAGAGGAAATACTTATTTTTTAAGTCAGAAATTTGAGAGCTTCTTCATTTAAAAATTCATAGGTCTATTATTTGTACTTATTTTTTTCCCTTATGTTTATAATTGAGGCTAACTATTTCCTGTTGAGATATTGACAGACTTGAGTTAGAGCACAATAGATTGAGAGAACAGACAACTACATGAGCAAGTCCTCTGAGTTTTATTGTCTGCTTATGGTTGAAGATTTAAGGCAGAATAAGGGAATAAACATACACATGTCTGTCAAAATTTGAAAATACAAAAATTGCTTAAAGAAAAATGTATTTAAGCTGAAATCACTCCTTCCCTTTAACCAGCCATAATACAATCAGAGATACTTATTTAAATAGCTTGTTGTTCTAAGTTAAAAAATATACAAGCAACTCCTGCAGCTCAATTCCAGAAAAATAAATGACCAAATCAAAAAATGGGCCAAAGAACTAAACAGGCATTTCTCCAAAGAAGACATACAGATGGCTAACAAGCACAAGAAAAGATGTTCAACATCACTCATTATCAGAGAAATCCAAATCAAAACCACAATGAGGTACCATCTCATGCCAGTCAGAATGGCTGCTATCCAAAAGTCTACAAACAATAAATGCTGGAGAGGGTGTGGAGAAAATGGAACCTTCTTACATTGTTGGTGGGAATGCAAACTAGTACAGCCACTATGGAGAACAGTGTGGAGATTCCTTAAAAAACTGGAAACAGAACTGTCATATTACCCAGCAATCCCACTGCTGGGCATACACACTGAGGAAACCAGAATTGAAAGAGTCATGTGTGCCCCAGTGTTCACTGCAGCACTGTTTACAATAGCCAGGACATGGAAGCAACCTAGATGTCCATCAGCAGACGAATGGATAAGGAAGCTGTGGTACATATACACAATGGAATATTACTCGACCATTAAAACTAATACATTTGAATCAGTTCTAATGAGGTGGATATAACTGGAGCCTATTATACAGAGTGCAGTAAGCCAGAAAGAAAAACACCAATACATTATATTAATGCATATACATGGAGTTTAGAAAGATGGTAACGATAACCCTATATGAGAGACAGCAAAAGAGACACAGATGTATATAACAGTCTTTTGGACTTTGTGGGAAAAGGCGAGGGTGGGATGATTTGAGAGAATAGCATTGAAACATGTATATTACCATATATGAAATAGATCACCAGTCCAGGTCTGATGCATGAGACAGGGTGCTCAGGGCTGGTGCACTGAGATGACCCTGGGGGATGGGAGGGGGAGGGAGGTGGGAGGGGGTTCAGGATGTGGAACACATGTACACCCATGGCTGATTCATGTCAATGTATGGCAAAAACCACTACAATATTGTAAAGTAATTAGCCTACAATTAAAATAAATAAATAAATAAATAAAAATCAAATGAATCTTAAAAAAGGATGACTTAGATGTTTTATGTTCTCACTTTAAATAGAAAAGTAAAGAATTACAATTTTTTTACATATGTGATTCTCAATAGCATTTTCCTATAGTTTAAAATTAAACATGTTCAATATTATCCACCGGTAGAAATAGCCTACTTAATGTCAGAGATTAAACTAGAATGATTTAATCAACTGAAAGTTCTTCCAGCAAAGATTTTCATAGGCCTCTGAATCCTGAATCCTAGTAATATTTTCTAGTTGCAGTTATGAGTAACTGCTTCATAAAGTAACTAATGCCTTTCACACTTTGCATTACTGTGTTAACAGCCTATATATCATTGAAATTGTTTTCTTCTTTCCTCACTTCTAATGGGAATGAAACTTAGTTCTCTAAAAGATTAACAAATACAAAAATATCTACAGTAGTAAGTGTTATTTTGCCCATACATATATAGGATACACCCTATCAGACTTTTTTAAAAGATGCCTCAAATGAATGGTTAAGTCCCCATCATTAAATTCTAGTTCACGCAAGTAAATTTTTAAATAAATTGAAGGGTGGTGTGACATAAGATTTCAAATTGCTGAAAAGAGTTCATCAGGTGACTTAAGTATTTCTTTATCGTCAGCCATCATAGTGGACTTTTAAGGAATTGTTTCATAGTCAGTACTATTTTACAGGACACTCCACAGAGGAAGAGATCAAATCGTCTTTTCTAGAGACATTGAAAGATGCCTGCAGCAAGTCTGATGAGGTGTCATATGGCGAATTTGAAGATTACTATGAAGGCCTAAGTATAGGGATAGTAGATGATGAAGATTTTGTTAGTATCTTATGTACTCCATGGGGGATTTAGTTGTTTTTATTTTTTTAATGAAATGTTGTTAGCACTAAGCATGGAGAGATGAATGTAAAGTATCAAACACCAGAATGTATATTTCTATGATTCTCTTTATTCTGTTTGTTTGTTTGTTGTGCTCTTAAAAAAGTTGTGCCTGGAAAGAGGAGCATTCAGAAAGATAGATGTAAGGGTATATGTATAGTCACACACATGTATGCCTGTACTCACCTGTTTATAAGTTTATAATGATCTGTCTTTTTGATTTATTACTTATCTTGAATATATTTTAGAGGTCATTTTTATTAGCCTTCATAGCAAAGTAGCATCTGTATCAAACAATAGGAGAGCAGCTATGTGAAACCAAGTTTCTTGTCCATTGATTTTTTTGCTACCTGTTCCTCAAAATTGACAATTGACACCATTCTCAACTTGATGAACTGGACTTGGGCCCAAAGCCTATGAGACTGAAATAGTTCAGCTTGCTTCAAACATCTGAAAATGTTAAATAAATTAAATGATATGCAAAAGAAATTTTCCATGCAGTGTGATTATAGATATTTTCTGTAACATGAGTATTTAGAATGATGGAGGTTTACCTCAAAAATGCTTATTTAAGCACTGACTTGTCTTATGATTTCTTGTCTCCCAAATCATGCACTATTGTTTGTTCAATAGAGCACAATGTAATTATTCTAGTGACTAGTTCTATTTGTTCTTTTATTCTGTTTTTAACTGTGCAGTTTTTAATCTATGCAATTCTTATTATCTGCATACAATTATTTAGAAACAATAGAAAGTGGGAAGAGAAATATTTTCTTAGAATATCAAATAAAGATTTCAAAAAGTATATTATCACTTATATGGACTAAAGGATAATTTAATAATCCTTAACCAAATTGTAAAAAGTTTATTTGTGTCCTAAAATGAATGTATGCTATTCTAAATAGTACCTCTTTTTGGTATACTAAACAACTGAAACATTTTTTTTCTAAATAAATATTTAAAAGTTAGATGCAATCATTCTTTCTAAATTCTTCTATGTTTCTCACTTCTTGGACATACATAGAGAAGAACTTTATAGAGTTGTTTTCAAGTTTATAATTTAAAATTTTATATATTAAGATAACAGATTAGAAAAAAACAGTGTCGAGTAAAATAAGAAGTGGTTCAAAATGAAAATACATACTTTATAAAAAATAAATTTTGGCATATAACTACATTAATCTATAACCTTGGCAACATTATCAGAAGTGTGATGTGTGTGAACCCCATAAATTTAAAGTAGTACTTTTTCAAGATTCGGGGAGGTACTAAAACTTTCTATTGAATAATCAGAAACAAAGTATGCATAAGTATTTCAGTGCTATTTTCACTAGCTAAATTCTTTATTCCTTGGAATTTTTTTCAATTAGGTTATTTCAATTAAAACAATATGCTGGAGATGTTTTGACAGAAATAAGTCTGTAACACTATCTCTGAGTCACATGCTTTATCTTGGAAAAATTTCTCCAATTGTAGTCATTTAAAACTCTATAAATTAGGATTCTTCTAGGGTTTAACATATTAATAGGACAGTCTATTCTTAAATACCCCTCCAACCTCTTAATATAAATATTCATGTGATTCTCTGAATATTTGTGATTCTCTATATTTAAGGAATGTGACTTTTTACTAGTTAATTTCTTATTATTTTACACTGTTATTTTCATATAAGTTTATAAAATACATATTCAATATGTTATTTGGCATATTTTGTCAAATTATAATTGGTGGCACAATAAATCATTCTACTTTTGTCCCATTGTCTACATTCTTCTTTGGCTTTGGTATAGTAAAATCTACTATTTAGTATTCAATTTCATAGAAGAGTATTTAATAGAAATGACATTTTCAAACATCCATAGCATAATAACTGACTTCTGACATTATATTTAAAAATATAGGCTTCATATTCTAAAAAATCTCCTGATAAACTTTAAAATATTGTTATATATTGTAATGATTTTACATGAAGTAAAATGTATTTCACTGTTTTCAAGATCTTTAAAAGGTTAGTTACTTATTTATGGTATAGAATTGCTTTTCTAGTTAACTGTACTGTTTATTGAATTCTATATCTTGGTTTCACTGTTTCTGTTCTTACACTTAAAGTTCTTACACTTAAAGAATTTTCAGGGAAAATTTACATTTTATTAGAATAAAGATATTATTTAGGAATGTTTAGCTATATTTAATTAGGAAAGAATATACATTTGTATGATAGAGCAACTGGAGTATAGATAAAAGTATATGCTCCTATTTTAAATATAGTATATGAATATATAAGAACCAGTGATTCTGCACAGGGAGAGTCACTTAGAATAATTCATAATGTTGATATAGCTGTAAAACACATCTTAGTTTATTAATTACTTCTGATTTCTAAATCTAAGTTGTCCATTACTTCAGGAGAGAATTGTGTAAAGTAAGCTATGCTAACTACAGATTATTTAACATGTATTTATGAGAATATAGTGCTTGCAAAATAAAATATATACTGTGATAAGTTATAATCACTACTAGGTTGACCAGCAAGAATAAACATCGACAGTGAAAGTGCTTAAAGAAGTACAAGGACCTGAGCCTGTAAAACCAGAAGCCATGCAAGAGAAGGAGAATCCAGTGGATTGTGTTAGTAACTGGTAAGCCAGAAAGCTCTCATCATTGCCTCCCACTTTGATGTTTCTATAACTCCTAAGGACAACTTATTTATTGGATGTCTTCATCCACCCATATTAAATCGCTTCAGTTGTGTCCAAGTCTTTGCATCCCTCTGTACTGCAGCCTGCCAGGCTCCTCTGTCCATGGAATTCTCCAGGCAAGAATACTTAAGTGGGTTGCCGTGCCCTCCTCCAGGGAATCTTCCTGACCGAGGGACTGAACCCACATCTCTTACGTCTCCTGCATTGGCAAGCGGGTTCTTTAACACTGGTGCCATGTGGGAAGCCCTGGATGTTGTCCTAAAGTCAAAAATAAATGCTTCATATTGGAGTTACTGTTCATTTTATCATTTCTTCATTCAGTCATTTACACCTATTGTGTAACACCATCCATACAATTGCCCAAGGCAGAGATACTCCAAGTTTTTCTCACACTTTATATCCACTCAATCTCAACTCCTTTGGTTTCCTGCTTTTGAATCTGTCCCTTTCACTATTCTCAGTTGTTTATGCCTTTGCTCAAACTTTTACCACATACCCCCTCATCAACTGTCCCTTCCCAATCCTACTTCAATCCATCCTACGCATTACTATTGGAATGATCTTTCTAAAATATACATGATTAAAATCCTCCCCTGTATTCCATATCTTTCAGGAAAGTCCAAACTCCTTACCTTAACATGTAAACCTCACCGACCTTGTCCCCCTGAGCTCCTCTCTTTCCATTCTGCTCACTCTCCATGATCCTCCAGCCATTCTCAACTATGTACAGTTTTAAAATGGGCTGTGAGATTTCAAACTTCTCTTCCTTCAGAACTGCTCTGCTATAAAACTTTTGTCCAAAATTATTTCTTCCACTCAGTGCATCTAGATTAGCTCATGGTTGTGTTCTGATGCTACGTCAAGAACCGTCTCTTGCAGAAGCTACACTCAGACAAACTTCTGAGTCTGATGTGGTTGCTCTTCCTTGGGATCCCATTGGCACCTGAGTGTGCCTGTAATCTGGCATTTATCACTTTATACCATCGCGAGTACTTTGCTTGTGTTTCTCCCACTAGTTAGTAAGATCCTTGAGGATAAAAACCAGATCTTAATTAGCATTATGACCCTGGTGTCTGGCACAGTGTCTGACCTGTGGTAGGTGTTAAACCAAAATCTCTTGACAGGATACATGTGAGATTCAGTAAGCAGCAACTGCTAATGGGGAACAGACGGGAAATGATGGAAACCTCGAGAAACTTTATTTTCTTGGGCTCCAAATTCACTGCAGATGGTGACTACAGTCAAGAAATTAAAAGATGCTTGCCACTTGGAAGAAAAGCTATGACCAACCTAGACAGCATATTAGAAAGCACAGACATTACTTTGTCAACAAAGGTCCGTTTAATCAAAGCTATGGTTTTTCCAGTAGTCATGTATGGATGTGAGAGCTGGACCATAAAGAAGGCTGAGTGCCAAAGAACTGATGCTTTTCAACTGTGGTGTTGGAGAAGAGTCTTGAGAGTCCCTTTGACTGCAAGGAGATTAAACCAGTCAGTCCTAAAGTAAATCAACCCTGAATATTCATTGGAAGGACTGATGCTGAAGCTGAAGCTCCAATACTTTGGCCACCTGATGCAAAGAGCTGACTCATTGGAAAAGACCCTGATGCTGGGAAAGATTGAAGGCATGAGGGGAAGGGGACGACAGACGATGAGATGTTTGGATGGCATCACCGACTCGATGGACATAAGTTTAAGCAAGCTCGGGGAGTTGGTGGACAGGGAGGCCTGGCGTGCTGCACTCTATGCGGTTGCAAAGAGTTGGACATGACTGAGTGTCTGAACTGAACTAAACTTTTAACGGTTCTTATTTTTGAACAATTTTTGCATTAACATTTTAGCAGAGACCATGTAAATAGTATGAATGTGCAGTTTCCTGAAAAATTCAGTTTTGGGGACAGTAAGTTTCCCTAATAAAGAATGCACAGAGAAGGCCTCACTGCTCAGAAGCTATTATATTCACTAGATAATTAGCCTCCTAAATACAATGGGTTTATTCATGAAAGCACCGTCCTGTGAGAGTTTTAAATGGTCTTGTGTCCATCTGTGGATCAGACGACTTTGGACTGACCAGTTGTTAAAGATCCAGTAACCAGAGCCCTTGCCTCAAGTGTTGCTGCAGCTTCCTCTGGTGAGCCTTTAAGGTGTAGCATTGACTGGAGTGCCAAAAAAGGACAGGCTGCTGGAATTTCACTGAGTTTACAGAAGAGGCTGTGGAATCTATCTGTCTGTATCAGTATCAGTTCAGTCTCTCAGTCATGTCCAACTTTTTGTGAACCCATGGACTGCAGCACGCCAGGCCTCCCTGTCCATCACCAACTACCTGGAGTTTACTCAAACTTATGTTCATTGAGTCAGTGATGCCATTCAACCATCTCACCCCCTGTCGTCCCCTTCCCCTTCTCCTCCTGCCCTCAATCTTTCCTAGCATCAGAGTCTTTACAAATGAGTCAGCTCTTTGCATCAGGAGTTTCAGCTTCAGCATCAGTCCTTCCAATGAACACCCAGGACTGATCGCCTTTAGGATGGACTGGTTGGATCTCTTTGCAGTCCAAGGGACACTCAAGAGTCTTCTTCAACACCACAGTTCAAAAGCATCAATTCTTTGCCACTCAGCTTTCTTTATAGTCCAACTCTCACATCCATACATGACCACTGGAAAAACCATAGCCTTGACTAGATGGACCTTTGTTGGCGAAGTAACGTCTCTGCTTTCTAGGTTGGTCATAACTTTCCTTCCAAGGGGTAAGTGTCTTTTAATTTCATGGCTGCAATCACCATCAGCAGTGATTTTGGAAACCAGAAAAATACAGTCTGCCACTGTTTCCTCATCTATTTGCCATGAAGTGATGGGACCAGATGCCATGATCTTAGTTTTCTGAATGTTGAGCTTAAAGCCAACTTTTTCACTCTCCTCTTTCACTTTCATCAAGAGGCTCTTAAGTTCTTCTTCACTTTCTGCCATAAGGACGGTGTCATCTGCATATCTGAGGTTACTGATATTTCTCCCTGCAATCTTGATTCCAGCTTGTGTTTCATCCAGTCCAGCGTTTCTCATGATGTACTCTGCATATAAGTTAAATAAGCAGGGTGACAATATACAGCCTTGACGTACTCCTTTTCCTATTTTGAACCAGTCTGTTGTTCCATGTTCAGTTCTAACTGTTGCTTCCTGACCTGCATACAGGTTTCTCAAGAGACAGGTCAGGTGTCTGTTATTCCCATCTCTTTCAGAATTTTCCACAGTTTATTGTGATCCAGCAGTCAAAGGCTTTGGCGTAGTCAATAAAGCAGAAATAGATGTTCTTCTGGAACTCTCTTGCTTTTTCAATGATCCAGCGGATGTTGGCAATTTGATCTCTGGTTCCTCTGCCTTTTCTAAAACCAGCTTGGACATCTGGAAGTTCACGGTTCACGTATTGCTGAAGCCTGGCTTGGAGAATTTTGAGCATTACTTTACTAGCATGTGAGATGAGTGCAATTGTGCGGTAGTTTGAGCATTCTTTGGCATTGCCTTTCTTTGGGATCAGAATGAAAATGGACCTTTTCCAGTCCTGTGGCCACTGCTGAGTTTTCCAAATTTGCTGGCATATCGAGTGCAGCAGTTTCACAGCATCATCTTTCAGGATTTGAAATAGCTCAACTGGAATTCCATCACCTCCACTAGCTTTGTTCGTAGTGATGCTTCCTAAGGCCCACTTGACTTCACATTCCAGGATGTCTGGCTCTAGGTGAGTGATCACACCATCGTGCTTATCTGGGTCATGAAGATCTTTTTTGTACAGTTTTTCTGTGTGTTCTTGCCACCTCTTCTTAATATCTTCTGCTTCTGTTAGGTCCATACCATTTCTGTCCTTTATTGAGCCTGTCTTTGCATGAAATGTTCCCTTGGTATCTCTAATTTTCTTGAAAAGACCTCTAGTCTTTCCTGTTCTATTGTTTTCCTCTATTTCTTTGCATTGATCGCTGAAGAAGGTTTTCTTATCTCTTGCTATTCTTTGGAACTCTCCATTCAAATGGGTATATCTTTCATTTTCTCCTTTGCTTTTCGCTTCTCTTCTTTTCATAGCTATTTGCAAGGCCTCCTCAGGCAGCCATTTTGCTTTTTTGCATTTCTTTTTCTTGGGGATAGTCTTGCTCCCTGTCTCCTGTACAATGTCACGAACCTCCATCCATAGTTCATCAGGCACTCTGTCTATCAGATCTATTCCCTTAAATCTATTTTTACTTCCACTGTATAGTCATAAGGGATTTGGTTTAGGTCATTCCTGAATGGTCTAGTGGTTTTTCCCACTTTCTTCAATTTAAGTCTGAATTTGGGGGGAAAAGAAAGCGGGGAAAAATCTATCTGTGCCTCCTTGCTAAGATGTGCTCATTAATAAACATCTGTACATGTGGCAGAATTTACTCTGAAATTTATTTCATTATAACTGGATAGTGAGAAGGAATAGCTAGTTCTCACCAACCTCAAAGATTTGAGGGAGGGAGGGGACATCAGAGTTACTACAAAGAATCTATTACTTGTGTGCAACTAAACTAGCTACTCCTAAATTAGCTGTCAGTTGACCGCTGCAGTTCTTGGTCAGACACTGCAGTAGGCACCACAGACACAATATGGCATGGCACAATGCCAAAAATAGTAGAGTTAAAAATTCCAAAACCTAATTCATGATTAGTATCACAAGCATAAACTAGGCCCAGTAGAGCACGAAAGAGCCGTCTATGTCATTCCAGGGGAATAATGTAAATAATAACACACCATTCTGAAAACACTCGATTATTAAGGTGTTATTGAGATGTCAGTTAAAAAGTTCTACATATCAATAAAAGCTGAAACAGCAAAGGTTTTGGAAATTTGGTCATGGTGATTTTAGGAAAGTATTAGCAGATACACATTGTCAGATTTATCTCTTTAATAACTCATATAAGCTGATTTGTACAGTTTTGGGGTATACAAAATTATTTGGAAGGATTTGAATAAAAAAATTACCTCTCTGTGAAAAATTTTATGCAAGGAGAAAACAATCACGGTCCCTGTTGTGTTTAAGGATTCTTTTTATCAAGTTAGAATGGGATTTCTGAACCATGGCTGAATGCATTTATATATAAGTGAAGATTCCTCACCTTTGTAACTCTCTGTTGAGTTTTTTGAGAGTTTTAGATGATGAGAAAGCCAATGTGAAACAAATGACTGCAATTCACGGAAATCACTTATCAAAGTCGCACAATTATCCAGTAGTTGAAGAGATTCTTGTAGAGCTTTAAGTTGTCAAGGAACAGTAATTTGGGAGAAGTATTTAGATGACCACTAAATTAAGGAAAATTATGTGCTTACAGTAATATTTGAATACAAATGATGTGGAAAGCGCACAGGCTTTAAAGTCACAATACTGCCTTTGAACTTGAGCCCTGGTATAAATCAGCTTTAAAGTCACAATACTGCCTTTGAACTTGAGCCCTGGTATAAATCAGCTACAGGACTTTGGGAAGCAATTTAGTATCACTGAGTCTACTTCTTCATCTGAAGGTTGAATATAGATATACAAATGGATATAATTAAAGATGTACATGTAAATACATTTCTGGATACAGTATTTAGCACAATCTACCAGACAAATGTAACATATAATTCCTTTGTTTTCTTGCTTGAAATAAAGTAATCAAAGTTTTCCTTATTTTTTTCTGATTAATCCCTAATGGCAATCATAAAAACTGTTTTTTCCACCTTTTTTAAAAGAGCTATTCTTTTAAAGAGATGTATATCATAGGTAGAAATAATTTGTATGTCACCATTTACTCCTGCATCTAATAAATTTCTCATTATTATCAATTCTCTTCCTTCATCAGAGCCAATGAATGAAATTAAAAATCTTGTATTAAGGCTATCAATTATTTAGTGATCAGTAATAAAATACCCTGGTGGTTCAAATGGTAAAAAATCTGCCTGCAATGCAAGAGACCCAGGTTCAAGCCCTGGGTTGGGAGGAGCCCCTGGAAAAGGAAATGGCAACCCACTCCAGTATTCTTGCCTGGAGAATACCATGGACAGAGGAGCCTGGAGGGCTATAGTCCATGGGGTTGCAAAGAGTTGAACATGACTGAGTGACTAACACAGAAGACTAATTTTATATCCATAGAGACTTTAGGCAACATTCCTAATATGCTTGATATGTTACATTAAGACAATTGTTTGTCTGTAATTCTATAAGTGAGTTTTCCCAAAGATGGCTGCAATCGTATTTCATCCCATATAGTGTTCTTACATAGTGAATTTGGCTTCACATCAAGAAGTGGGATCCATTTCCCCTCTGCTTGGTTCTGGATAACTTGTTACTTGTTTGTAACAATGGTTTCTGGCTGCATTAATGCTGTGTTACTTCTCAGATTAGGCAAGAAACAGTCACCTAATTTCTGCCATGTTTGTTGATACTTTTAAGCCACAAGGCAAGAAGTCAGACTACAGGAGACTGAAAAATTGCAGAGGCCAAATGCAGATGCTGTAATCAATAGCCAGATCTGCATTCCCAGCCAGCAGTAGGTATCAATTGTCTGCCAGGTGAGTGGGTCATTTTGGGTTGATTTCAGGCCCATCTCACTATAATTATATGATAGACCCCAAATGAGAACAACCCAGCTGAACTCTTAGTGCTTCCATATTCTTTTTTTTTTCTAAATTTCAGATTTTTTGAGGTATAATTGATCCATAACTTTGTGAACAAAATAAAATAGTTGCTTTAAGCTGCTAAGTTTTGGGGTTAGTTTTTTGGCTTCCCTGGTAGCTCAGCTGGTAAAGAATCCGCCTGCAATGCAGGAGACCCCAGTTCAATTCCTGGGTCAGGAAGATACCTGGAGAAGGGATAGGCTACCCACTCTAGTATTCTTGGGCTCCCCTGGTGGCTCAGCTGGTAAAGAATCTGCCTGCAATGCAGGAGACCTGGGTTCAATCCCTGGTTTGGGAAGATCCCCTGGAGAAGGGAGAGGCTACTCACTCCAGTATTCTGGCCTAGAGAATTCCATGGACTGTGTAGTCATGGGGTCACAAAGAGTCAGACATGACTGAGCGACTTTCAACTTCACTTTCAGGTCAAACTTTGAATAAAGCAAAGATATTAAAAACATTTTGTCGAGTATTCAGGGGATTTAATTAATATGGCAACAGTTTATAAAATTATTTGGCGACACTGAAGGAGAAAACAGAAATGATATGTCTGTGATTTCAGCTGTGTGGTAGAAAGTTATCTGATAGAATGTGTGATACATAGACTCTAAAATGTTATACTTTATGAAAGATCACCAAATTGAATCGTAATGTAAAGCCTTGCAGAACATATTTTACCACTGTAGCAGTTACTCTTTATATTATGTTAGTTCTGGCAACCAGTGAGTTTATTTATTATGGTCTGAGATTAAGTATCATATAACATTCTTGCTGAAAATATTTTATTTCCTCTAATAGTTTCACCAATGACTCAGATAAATATAATATAATTTGTGGAGATAATAATTTATATTTGGTTCTTATTCCTATAAGATATAGAAAAGAATAGACAAGATCCCTCCAGTCCTACTCCAAGAAGAGAAGCAAGCTTTTGTTTTTATTGTTCCAAGATTTGAAGTAGAAATGCCAGCAACTCCATTCAGGATCTCAACTTCTTCTATCTGGAGTAGGATGTGTGTGTGTGTGTGTGTGTGTGTTTTAGTTGCTCTGTCGTGTCTGACTCTGTGACTCCATGGACTTCAGTCTGCTATGCTCCTCTGTCCATGGAATTCTCCAGGCCAGAATACTGGAGTGGGTAGCCGTTCGCTTCTCCAGGGGATCTTCCTGACCTAGGAATTGAACCCCAGTCTCCTGTACTGCAGGCAGATTCTTTACTGTCTGAACCACCAGGGAAGCCAGGGGGAGTCTAAGGAGATTATAATGGATATGGGCCCACCTGGGGTGGAAGAGTAAATATGGAGTTTTTACTGAGACCGAGAAGGAAGGGTTTTCCTATGCTAGATCTTCATGGTACAAAGTAGAACAAAAAATGCTTTCCGTCCTCAAGCAGGCTTATGGGTCCTGGATACTGCAGATCCAGAAGTCAATGATTATAATAACTATGATAAGTGATTGACAGCATATAGAGAAAATACTCTAAGTGAGCGTGTGTGTGTGTGTGTGTGTGTGTATGTCATGAAAAAGAGGAAAAGACAAGATGATACACAAACAAGTTGAAATGGAGCCACCTAAGGCTGGAAGGCAGAGGCTAAGTTTTGATGCTTTTGATGCATTTCCTATTTATGTTTTTCTTTTGTATTTTAGTATCATTTAGAAGGTGACTAATCTATTTCTGAAATTTCTTGTAAACAATTTAAAAACCATTTTCAGATTTCATCTGTAATGTCAGAAATACTAGGACTCCTTTTTTTTATACCCTCCATAACATTCTCTTTACCCTTTATATCACTTTGCCACTGGTATTGTCTAAATCAATTATTATCTTCCTTAAGAAGACAATTGACATTTTTAATTGTTCATTACTACATTCCCATTGTATGGCACAGTTTCTGGCTTTGTGTCTAGCACATAAATACAAAACAAATATTTGTTCACTGACATAATACTAAAATTGTATCTACCTCAATAATCCCAATACTTCCAGATCATTTTTATATCATATATTTATCTTGTCTATCCTGTCATATTTTTTATGATTTCTTTGTGAAGAACTGACATTTTTGTAAGTTGATTATGTTCCAAAAATTACTGGAGTTATTTAAATTCCACACCAACTTCTCCTTCTGAATGTTCCCTTCTCACCCTTTTAAATGATCACTTTTATCTTCTCCTCTTTATTATTTAGGAATCACTAAAGTGAGTCGTCAGTTTATAAGATACCTAAAGATTTATTTTTTGAGTTTTCCTGTAACATTTTAGTCATCACTGTTCTAAGTGGTCTCTTTCAGCATGGCTCCAAGCAGTAGGGACAACTTGAGATTCGAGTCTTAGATCACCTGCTCTCTCTTTAGACTTTTGGAGACATCACTCCACTGTCTTTGGTAGTCCGAAGCACTCTTCAATTTGGTTTCCTGGTAGGAAGCTGTTTACTGTTCTGCTTTTGAAGTTTAGAGAATTCTTTTTTATTAGGACATATCCCAGTATTGACTTCAGCTTGTTCTTTTAACACTAGACATTTTCTAATTTTTCCATTTCTCACTTTGGTTATTTTTAATTTCAGAATTTTATATTATAATGTTAATTATCAATTTTGCTCTACTATTCAGGAGTTTTCTTTGCATATTTTAAGGCTGGACTGCAATGGTATAATATCCATATTTCTTGTATTAAATATTTGCTATTCTCCACATTTTTCTTGACTATCTCTGTTTTATAAACAGCATGTTTATATGTGGCTATGTCCTTTTCTCGGTTTAAAGAGCTTTCTCAGTGAAGTCAGATTACTGTTTCCCAGTTTTCCTCTGCTACTTTGAAAGCTCCTCTGTCCCATCCCCAAGTTAGGACTGATCAATTGTATCTTCTGAGCAAGATTTTCCTCAGGACTCAGTAAGAAGAGGTCACCTTTTAGAAAAATGGAATAAAAATATATGCTTCATGTGTATATGCTTACACATACATTTGTTTTGTCCAATCCCTATAGAGCATTATTTTCCAACTAAATCACTGAATTCTAGTTTCTTCATCAAGAATGTCCCTGGTGTTCCTTATGGTTGGCGAATTCTGAAGCTATAGATAAACACTAATCTTAATTGAAAGTGTTTAGCCTAATTGCTTTTTACCCTTAAGCAGGACCATAGTTGTTCTTTGTTATTTCCTTCAGTGACTATATACTGAGTACTTACTATAAGTCAGGCACTGCGCCATGCACTGAGAGTATACAAACACAAGTCACGTGGTTACTGCACTTATGTGACTATCTCATGTGGGAAATAGCTATGTTATATGAATATAAGCCAAATTATAAAATATCAGGAACTATGGAAGCCCCAGCAATGTGATGGTGGTGGCTAATCAGAGGAAAGTGCTTATAGGAATTGAACCCAGAGATACTTCTTAAAGGACGGGGAGCGTCAGTGAGTATCAGGGACAGGGATGGAAGAAGCATGGAGGAGAAAGGCACAAGCAAGTGCACAGAAGTAAGGGCCAGCCTAGGGGGCGGGGTGTGTGTGTGTGTGTGTGTGTTTGCGTGCGCTCCCATACGGTTTACTTTGGCTGGAATTTGACTAGTCCAATAAGGAGTGAAAGAAGCCCAGAGGGACTGGGAAGAACAGGTCCTGTATAGTCCTGCATGCCTTATAAAGGGACTTGGATTTTATACTAAAGGTGAGCGATTTTTAATTTTTCAATAACGTTCCCCTTTGAGAATCTGTTGACAGCACTGGAACTCCTCAGAATAGCAGGGAGAGAGTTACACATGTTCATAGATTAAAGGGCTTCCACTCAAAGACAGTTTATATCTTCTGCTCAAAATGCAAGCAAATGACAAAATATTAAAAGAACTCAATAGATGATAAAAAGTTATTTTGTGTGTGCATTTAAAATAAAGAATAAAATGAAAACTCTAAACAACAATAACATTGTGTGGGGAGGGATTGTGAAAGATGACATGATCGGTTGGGGGCAGAGATAAAAATACTGTTAAATTTTCCTAAAAACTACAGTAAGTACTCATGTCAACATTTTAGTTGAAGTCACCAAAAAGAATAAAAATGCTATCTACAGCTTTAAAAACCATCATAGAAAAAAGAAAACATAAAAATGGACATATACACATTGCTATATTTAAAACAGATAACCAACAAGGGCCTACTGTATAGCACAGGGAACTCTGCTCAAGGTTATGTGGTGGCCTGGAGGGGAGGGGAGTTTGGGGGAGAATGGACACATGTGTGTGTACGGCTGAGTCGCTTTGCTGTTCACCTGAAACTATCACAGCATTGTTTGTTAATCAGCGGTACCCCAATAAAAAATAAAACAGTTAAACAGTGTTTATCAAACGGAAGATAAGTAGGGAAGGAATCTAAGAAAAACTTTGAATAAACAGAAACCACAGAATAGGATTGTAACAAAACCATAATATAGTAGTAGCCATAATAAATACAATTGGGCTAATTTTACCAGGCGAATTTTTATCACATTGAATAACAAGAATAAAAATTTTAGCCACATTCTGCTTATAAGGGACACCCAAATTAAATAACTAATCCCCTAAGTCAAAACTACACAGAAATGCGTGAGGAAATACATACCATTCAAAAAAAGTTAATCTGGCCGAATTAATATTGGGCAAAATAAAGTAAGGCAAAAAGCATTTAAGAGAATAAAGCAAGCAATAATACATAAGAATAATAAGGTAAAAGAGAAGGTTAAAAAATATGAGGTACTGATGGAGTAGTAGGTCACTTGGGAAAAGATGGGGTCAGTGGTATACATGATGAATTTTAAGATTCTTGGAAAAAGAGTGCAGGTGGTTGAGAATGGGTGTAACCTAATTGTTGGCAGGTCTCTCTTGTGGTTAGGAAACTTGGGGTAAAAAGGCGGGGGGGGGGCGTGCATTTTCACTTGTGTCCATCCGTTTTCAGAAAGGCTCCCTAGACCTCCCTGGTGGTGCAGAGAATAGGAACTTGCCAGTCCATGCAGGGGCAGGGGTGTGATCTCTGGCCCCGGAGGGTGCCGCATGCCGCGGGGCAGCTAAGCCCACGTGCCCCAACTACTGCACCTGTGTTCTTGAGCCTGAGTGCCGCAGCTACCAAGCCCGCAGTGCTGCAAACACTGAAGCCCCAGCGTCAAGAGCCCATGCTGCTCAGCGAGAGAAGCCCCTGCAATGAGGAGCCGTTCACACAGCAAAGAGTGGCTCCCGCTAGCCCACAACCAGAGAAAGCCCATGCAAAGCAGCGAAGACCCAGCGCAGTCAAAAACAAACAACTACATTAAATAAATACAATTATATTATATATATACATATCAGCTCACTTTGAAGGTTTCCCAAGTTATTCTGGCAGGCTTGAAAGTAGTATTTCATATGCTCCCAGGACCATTCTGCCAGCTGCATTAACTGAACTTGTGGTCAACTGTTCAAGCCTAAGTTCCTAATCTTAGTACTGGACCAACTACCTACTCTCAGTACCATGTGATTCATATCTTTCTTTATGGGTTTGCTGAGGAACGGTATTTACACAATCAGCAAGAGAAGGCTGATTACCCAATGAAAGTTTACTGCATGTGTTTTGACAAAACTACAAAACATCAACCAAGATTGTTCTTGTCAGTGAAGGTTCATGTAGTAAAGATCTTTTCTTGCATTAAAGAGACTTTTCTATTTTATATTCCACTCTCTTTCTCTTGCCATAGAATACATGGTTGTCAGTGGTCTATATCCCTTCTAGAGAAGGCAGAAATGAAAGGGAGTTAACGGGCTGGTGAGCACATATTAAGGCAGGAAATGAATGTTAGGTTTAAATCTGGGGGGAAATTGAAAGCCTATTCCGTGAAACAACCGCTAGGCATTGTACTCATTGAACAGTTCAAGCCTTAGCTAGGACCTCTCCTCTGAAGGCTAGCACGCATAACTTGGAGCTGGAATCGGCTATTGGACAGATTTCAGGCAATCAGGATAAATCCAGATTGACTTTTCTCATTTGCTACATTGTTTCAGTCCACATGACAGATAGAGTGTCCTGGTTTAAAATGACATCACTGGATTAGGATGACAGCTTCTGGGGTGTTCAAATTTCGATCATACTTTGAAGGTAGAGTCATAAATGATATTCTAATGCTGCAAATGATATATCACAATATATATGACCTCCAACCCATCCATATGCATGCTATGATACTGTCCAATGTTTTAGAAATATCAACTGCTAACTACTGAGCCCTTCCAGTTAAGTTTAGTGGATTGACCACTCTTGTCCATTAGCTCTCCCTCCAAAAACTTCACTAAAATACCAGTGAAGAATCAAAAAAGGATTAACCACAAGGATAAAGACAACATAAGAGAAAACTATGGATGAAAGATTTCAAAAAATGTTTAGACAACAAAATGATGGGGGAGATTTGATGGACTTGGGTAGAAGAAATAGAAATCCAAATGCCTATAGGAGGTGAAGTACCTACAGGAATTGATCTAATTTGCCTTGCAGAATGCCTAGAACAAGACGGAGGTGTGATTAGCAACATGATTGGTTTAGTACCTATATGTCAATTGGTTGAACTTGCCTGCTCCCCTGCACTTCCCTGAGAAGTCACCTTACCACATCCATCCTTCAGGGCAACAGGTGCAGTCTGGAGAAACTAAGCCACAGAACTCTGGATTCAGCGACAACAGATACAGGATAAGGTAGGGGTGACTTGGGGCTAAGAACAGTGGCATTATATAAACATCTACATATTAGGATGCTGGACTAGCACGCTGCTTCTCCTGCTTTGTTAGACAGCCAGGTTTACACCCTCCACCAACCCACACCTAGGCACTTCCTCCAATCAGCTTCTCATTTTCACATCTGAAGGAGTGCCGATAATCACTGGACATTTGAGAAAAGACAACTCAAGAAGCAGAGACAAAAATAAATAGAAAAAAAGAGATGTGGACAAAAACAATCAATGGAACAGAGAACCAAAAGAAAGTCATAGTTTATACCATCAAGGATAGAAAAAATGATTATTTGTTGATGAGACAAAAATGGGATCTTATGAAAAAAGAAAAATCAAACAATTTTTAACCTTGGAAATTAAAAATATGATGAACAAGAACAGGTTTGCTTCAGTTTCTGCTGAAGAGTTGCTGGGAGATCAGAGTCTGCAGGAGGAGCTGCTGCCGGTGGGAGGGTGGGCATGGGCAGTGGCACGGAGTTCGACTGTGAGGCGGAGGAGGAGACACCAGAGGCAGGGAGACTTAGATGCTTGCTGGGGGGACTGTTGAGCTGAGGGGTCACTGACCCAGGGAAGAGTCCGTATGTTCCTCTGTGCTCACCCCTCTCCAGACCACATGCTCCCGCTCCCTTCTAATGAAGGATGTGGTAGCGTAGGTCTCGGAAGTCTGGAAGAAGGTCAGCTCTTTGAGCTGCTGAAACTCTACCTGGACTAGGAACAGAATTCTGACTACAAAAAAATGACTGAGCCTGATGAAGGCTACTTCTGAGAACAATAACATTGTGTGTTGAAAACAGAGACATGTCGAGATTTAAGGGCTTTAAGCCACTTTTAAAATTTTCAATCTTGCACATAAACTTTTATCCTGGCTGTCAATATTGTGGACAGATTCTTGGCTTTTTTGAAGGTGGACCCTAAAATTTGTCTTTCACTGGAGTCTCTTGTTTTTGCTGGCTGCCAGAATAGTTGGAAAAGAATGCAGTGGTTCATCTACTCAAGAAGTAATCCAGATTAGTCAATGTAAATGCATTGCTTCTGACAGAAAACAAAGGAAAAAAATAATTTTGGAAAAAAAGTCAGAACTATGAAATGGAACATACTGCTTATTAAACTTTTTTTTTTTGCTTACCCAAGACTATTATACTTCATATTTCAGAAAGGAAAGAAATATTGAGCCTTGATAAATTGGAAGCTCAGCTTAAAACTTGCAATTTTCTAGTAGTCTTTTCAAAAGCAAAGACATCTGTATCAGTTTTGTGCCTTTTCAATCGGTAAGTAGAAACATGACTCATTAAATTACTGCAACTTCTCTGGCTTGTTATAAAGTATTCAAAAATTAATGATACTGAGTCCTTTTACTGGAGGGAAATAGCTTCTAAAAGACTAGCTGAATATTTTCTCTTGAATGTTGCAAGAAACCAGTTTGGATTACTTCCAGTACAGAGCCCAGACCATCCAAGACAGCAGCTACAATGTTCCTGAGTTGTCAACAATACCAGAGGATTGTTGTCTTGATGAAAGTGAAAGTGAAGCCTTGGAAGGCTTGAGTTTCAGAGAATCAGGTCTCAGCAGTTCTCTCCCCAGCTCAGTGATCAAAGACGTGCTGTCTTTTTCAACTTGAGAGTGGAACAGTCTCTGTACTTTCCATTTTAGAAACCTAATTGCACTGGATCAGACTTTAAAATATACATATAACTTTTAAGTAATAAATAGGAAAGTAGGTAGTTTTTGGTCCAGTCCCTATCTAGGCAGGAATACAAAGCCTGAAACATCTGTTGTCAATAATTATTCGAATCAGATCTGGTCTATTTTCATATTCTAAGCTATCAAATGGGTTGTTGTTGGTTTACTTGTTAAGTTGTGTCCAACTGTTTGTGACTCCATAGACTGTAGCTGTCCATGGGGATTCTCCGGGCAAGAATACTGGAGTGGGTTGCCAATTTCTTCTCCAGGGGATCTTCCTGACCCACATCTCTTACACCTCCTGCACTGGCAGGCAGGTTCTTTACCACTAGCGCTACCTGGGAAGCCCCCCATTAAACGGTTTAGGACCCTACTCCTCAAATGATTGAAAATAATTTAAATGTTGACACTTGCACTTTTTTCTTTGATTTAAATAATTTTTAGCTGTTTTTCCATATGGATAGTATATTCCATCAGTAAGGATACAGGGAGTCAAAAGAGAATCTTTTTTCCCTTGATGAAATATAAAGTAGAAGACTGAAATCTGCTGAGAACTAAAGGATAGAGTCTGAGTGAAGATGAGTTTTGAGGGAAGTACAAGTTCTGAAATATGTTTTGAGGGGAAAGGTGGAGGGGACAAGGACGAGTACTGAGGGTGATCCTGAGGTTCTAGTCAAGGCTGAAAATCATGAATTTAAAGCAGTGTAAAATCAAAGAATGAGGGGATTTTTATCTGGTATTCTCAAATATCAAAATGTAGAAACAAAAAAGGTTAAGGGTTACTGCTCCAGGGTTTGGGTTTTACAGGTTGCTGATGATATTGAACTTTAGATGAACAACCCTGAAGTTCAAGCTCAGTTAGGAAGAAGGGTAGCCCAGGATGGAACTGATAAATCCAAAATGGGGAATCCAGGTGCTGGAGGGTTTGTGGATATTGTTGTGCAGATTTGGTGGGAAGGATAGTATGAGAGAGGTGAAAAAAATTGTTTGCAAAGTATAGACTATGGAACTTCAAAATTTCTGAGTGAACTATCAACATGTGTTCTTTGGAGAAAGGCTGTAGTGCAGAGGAGGAAAGGATAAGGTGAAAGAGGTCTAGGGAGTTTGAAGTTAGGATGCCACCTTTTGTCTACATGAACACTAAAATCTTGTAGAATTATGGCAGAAGTATTGCAGAAAAAGACTGTGATCCAGCTCCAAAAGGCTACATTTAATTAAATGAACTTAACAAGGATGATATATGATAAATAGCCTTAAATGAGGATAGATTTTTGTAGTCAGATGGAAGAGTAAAGGTCAGGAAGAAGAATTAGGGAATCAGGGAAATGTCACCTCCCTGTCTCTTAATATCCACTTTCCTGTGAATATGGGAAACAGAATAGCTTTCAACAGAGAGGCTTACAGGGATACTGAAAGTCATAAGTAATCAAAGTCTGTCTTTCTCTAGCGGGTGGCACTAGTGGTAAAGAACCCGCCTGCCAGTGCTGGAGACATAAGAGACACGGGTTCGATCCCTGGGTCGAGAAGATCCCCTGGAGGAAGACGTGGCAACCCACTCCAGTATTCTTGCCTGGAGAATCCCATGGACAGAGGAGCTGGGCGGGCTACAGGCTATGGCGTCAGAAACAGTCGGATGCGACTAAAGCGGCTTAGCACGCCTTCCTGTAGCATCAGTTTCCATGCATGGTAAACAATGTCATACACCTCAGATTAACAGAAACTCAGATCCATTTTGAAGTAGGATGCCACATTTATGTACATGTTAATGATAAAACAGCAAATGTCAAAGAAAATTTACGCTTATGAAATGCTGCTTTGAGCTAGTCCTCTGGTTATTCAAAGATTCTCTTTTCACTGTCATCTGTGTGGAAAACATTATCATTATCTAAGAGGCAAGGGGAGGGGAAGAGACCCTGAAAGAAGAGAACAGAAGACAAGGCATTCATTACCCACAGAAAGGAGTCTTGCATAGCAGTGAATAAGGTGGGTGTTGGGCTGTTTAACAGAAAGATCAGGGAAAGAAATTTGAAAATAGTAATAGTACAGGGGCCCAGGAAAAGAAAAGAGGAGAAAGTGTGGGACGTTGTAGTTTTTCAGTGATTAAGAAAAATAAGAATGAAGATTGTTCACATGTGTTTGTTCTTAGATATTTTCCATTTTAACTTTTGCACAAGTCATTTTTGTGCAGGCAGTACTGTACTCTGCTTGTCTTAGGCATGTAGTGAGGACTATATGTGAGGAGATTTCAACCAGTTTTAAGACTGCAGATAAATCCAGGGCTTTTTCATGGTGTTAGAATCAGTCCCTTCATCACAACCTTCCTTGTGTCTTATATTTAACTGAAATGGTGACAAGATGACTTGCTTAAGCCCAGTAACTCTTTTCCATCAAGTCAGAGGCTGACAGTGAAGCCCCCAAAACATGACCTTTCTTTTTTAAAAAATTGGCTTTCACGGTGCTTTTCAACCTCTTTAGGACAGACAGCAGGACAGCACATGCAAACTGCTAACAAGTTTCTCAGCAAATGGACCATTAAAGTGCCCGAATATCAGAGCTTTCGGCCTTCTGCTCACAGTGTCTTAAATCATGGATCTTTTGTTGGTATTATTTGCTTTTATCAAGTTATAGCAACTCTGGTATTTTTTTCCTCCATAAGGGTTATTTCATCCTCATGAGAGATCTCTAAAAATGCACGAGTAAAGACACCTCAGAACTCTTCTTCTTTCCCCCTGTTGCCAGAATGATTCTCTTATCTTAAAATTATGCAGCATTTTTCAACCAGAAAGTTTTGTGAAGAATACTTCCTTCCTCAAATGTTACTGGATATTGAATTATAGTCCCTGTTTTCCCTGTCAGTGAATGTGATCACATTATCTTCAGATAAACTAATTTCATGATTTATTAATAGTCATTTCTCAGTAATTTGACCTGGTATGGCTGTAAATGGTGAAATAAAAAATCTTTTTATGGGAAAATTTGGAATTTCAAGAAGCATATTTTTGCCCTAGCTTGAAAGAGCTGCAGTCATTTCCAGGAGGACTAAAGGCAAGTCAGGTGAAAAATATTGTGGGTTTGGAGAAACAGATAAAAGGAAATTTTTTCTAAAAGGGCAAGCAGTGGCCTCAGGAAAGGAAACTTGCTAAGGGTACTAGGTACAGACGGGAAATAATAGAATTGCCAAATTGGGTTTTTGAGGATATCAGGAGGAGACTTAACCTGAATTATTGAGTTTAAATCAGCAAGAAAGGACAGAGTAACACCTGGGGCTGTTATCAGTGGTTTACTAGCCTGAGGGAGCAATAATAAAATAATGCCAACTCTAGGATGAATTGTTTAATTTTTACTTTTAAGAGATACTGTTCTCACTGAAGTACAATAAAGCATCAGGTGACATCTATTAAACAAAACTGGTGTTTTTTCAATCATTTAAATATCAACTGATTTACCAAGTTTTTAAAAAGACTTAAAATTGCCCTAGAAAATTTCACAACTGTATTGAGAAGTGGGGACTTGTTGTAGATACTGAAATATGATGTGACTTAGATAATTTGAAAAGGGAAGTGTGTGACTAAGGACTAGAATGAAGAAAGGCAATAACTAACAATAAAATAATGGAAGTCATATAATAAATATAAGGAAGATATTTAAATGATAGATTGTTTGGGCTTTTATCTAAACAGTAACAGAAAAATACTATACATCCTCAAATAGAAAACTAGCATTGATTTAGGAATCTTAATCAATGATGTCATGTTGGATGGGTGAGGATTATATATAGACAATAGGATGATGGTGGTGGCTATTGCAATTATCTAAGTATTAAGTAAACCTCCCTCACTGGGCAGGTTTTGTGATTACAGCAAAGTAAAGAAGGGATAGGTGTGAGAGGCTGTGGTTGCAGCTGACTGCATTTAAGCCAGACTGATTCCACCACCGGTCTCAGATCTGCTCTTTATGCTGCTGATTATGTCTACACTGGTCTCAGATCTGCTCTGTATGATGCTGGTTAGGTCTGCCAGAGCCTAGCTAGCCTAACTGAGGAGGCTTCTTGGATGAAAACTCGACCAGAGAGAAAAGGGAGTCAATGACTCAGTCTGTAGATATCAGAACCCAAACCAGGCGTTTGTCATCTCTGGGGCATAATGATGCTCAGTACAAACCACTTTTGCCAGTTAGATTTGTCTCCACCATACATCTATATTTTAAAGTAAAAATTGTTTTTTTTTTTAAGTCTCTAAGATGGGAACAAGTAATGCTGCTGTGTTATCCTTTAGCAGAACATAGTACAAAGAGTGGAAAGGGGTATTTTTCCAAAATTCAAACATTTGTTGTTTCTGGGACTTCAGTGCCACTGCTGCAGAATCGGCAGAAATTGTGGGCAAGGCTGGGAAGTGACCCTCCGAGGCTGCATCGCTAACGAGAAGACATGCTTGTATTTAATGAACAAGGCTGAGGAAGAAAACAGAGATAACAGTACAGGTGAAACGTTAAAAAATATGACTTGGTTTAAGTACATGTAAGGTAGCTGGTGGGACTCCCAGAAGTGCTTGGAGGCAAAAGAATTTTACATAGACTTTGTCCTGAATTATGAAATAAGGAGAGGAAAGCAAAGAAGAGGGTGTGAGGTGATATTTGAATTTACTTGGATTATGTGTGGATTATAATGTGATGGATAGATAATGATTTGGACACAAAGAGATGTCCAAATCCTAATTCCCAGAATCTGTGAATGTTACATGCTGACGGGAAAATTAAGGTTGAGAATGCAATTAAGATTGCTAATCAGCTAATGTAGAAAATTATTCTGGATTATCCAGGTGGGCTTAGTGTAATCTAAAGGGTCATCAAGGAAGAAGGAGACAGAAAAAAAGAGCATCAGAGAAATGGCAACATAAAACAGATTCAATTAGCTTTGAAGTTAGAAGGGGACCTTGAGCTAAGGAATGTAGGTAGCTTGTAGAAGATGGAAAAGGTCAAGAACTGAATTCTTCCCTTGAACCTGAAAGTGAAAGAGGAGAGTGAAAAAGTTGGCTTAAAGCTCAACATTCAGAAAACTAAGATCATGGCATCTGGTCCCATCACTTCATGACAGAAAGATGGAGAAACAGTGAAAACAGTGGCAGATTTTATTTTTTTAGGCTCCAGAATCACTGCAGATGGTGATTGCAGCCATGAAATTAAAAGACGTTTACTCCTTGGAAGGAAAGTTATGACCAACCTAGACAGCATATTAAAAAGCAGAGACATTACTTTGTCAACAAAGGTCCATCTAGTCAAGGCTATGGTTTTTCCAGTGGTCATGTATGGATATGAGAGTTGGACTACAAAGAAAGCTGAGTGTGGAAGAATTGATGCTTTTGAACTGTGGTGTTGGAGAAGACTCTTGAGAGTCCCTTGGACTGCAAAGAGATCCAACCAGTCAATCCTAAAGGAGATCAGTCCTGGGTGTTCATTGGAAGGACTGATGCTGAAGCTGAAACTCTAATACTTTGGCCACCTGATGCGAAGAGCTGACTCATTGGAAAAGACCTTGATGCTGGGAAAGATTGAGGGCAGGAGGAGAAGGGGATGATAGAGGATGAGATGGTTGGATGGCATCACCGACTCAACGGGCATGAGTTTGGGTAAACTCCGGGAATTGGTGCTGGACAGGGAGGCCTGGAGTGCTGCAGTCCATGGGGTGGCAAAGAGTCAGACACAACTGAGCAACTGAACTGAACTGAACTGAAGGAATGCAGCCCTGCTGGCACCATTTCAGACTTCTGTCCTCTAAAACTAAGATAATAAATTGATGTTGTTTTAGGCCCTAAGTTTTCAATACTTTGTTAAAACAATAGGAAATTAATACAATTGTGAATTTATAGGAGTTGATGTGATTGATCAGAGAATGAAAAGAGCAAAACAAACATATGAATCTTTTTTTAAAGTCAATTGGGATAGCAATGTATCCAGAGATGCCAAAAATAATTGGCAATGGGAGATATTTTTGGATAGAAGATAATGAGATTCAATTGATTTATGTGAGTTTGAGGTAGTAGAATGCTATAAAAACATAAATATCCAGATGAAAAGACAGATTTGAATTTGGAAATCAGTAATATAGAGAAGTTGTAAGAATATATGATTAATCTAGTATCAATCTAGAGGGGTATGATGGGGTGGGAGATGGGAGGGAGGTTGAAAATGGAGGAGATATATGTATACCTATGGCTGATTCATGTTGAGGTTTGACAGAAAACAACACAACTCTGTAAAGCAATTATACTTCAATAAAAAACTAAAAATAAAAGAATATAAGATTAATCTAAAGAGCATTTTAGGCAAATATGTGGCTCAATTTTAGAGATTTTCAGATATAGAGATAGATTAAAAATATGAAAAATAAAATAATAGAGCAATTAGAGAAATGGAAGGGGAATCAATGAGGGATTGGGTGAGGTTTTTTTTTTTTTTAATTGGAGAATAGATCCTTTCTTATGGACCATAAAGTAGACTGAGCACTAAGAAAATTGATTCTTTTGAATTATGGTGCTGAAGACACTTGAGAATCCCTTGGTCTGCAGGGAGACCAAACCAGTCAGTCCTAAAGATCTGCAAGAGATCAAACCAGTCAACCTTGAATATTCATTGGAAGGACTCATGCAGAAGTTCCAGTACTCTGGCCACCTGATGCCAAGAGCCAACTCATTGGAAAAGACCCCGATGTTGGGAAAGATTGAAGGCAAATGGAGAAGAGGGTGGCAGAGGATGAGATGGTTGGATGGTATCACCTACTCAATGGACATGAGTTTGAGAAAGCTCTAGGAGTTGGTGATGGACAGGGAAGCCTGGCATGCTGCAGTCCATGGGGTTGCAAAAAGTTGGACACGACTGAGTGACTGAACTGACTGATGTGGCATCTTTAAGTTCTTTCCTCTCTATTTTCTTATTTATTTTTTTCCCTCTGGAATTTCTATCAGATGGAAATTTATACTTTGATCTTCAGTCTTTGCATCTTGTAACTTCTATTTTTATAGAGTTTGGGTAAGAGTTTGTATAAGTACATAAAATTATTTTGTTAATTTAAAAAGTTATATAATTAAAATATTGTAAAAATAATTTATTGATGGACATTTAGATTTCCAATTTTCATTGCCACAACAAAGAAATCATTCTACTCTGTACATTTTGATGCTCATCTGTGAATATTTCTCTTGAATTGTTTCTTGAGTCAATGGAAACGTACAATTTTATTTTGATAGAGTGTCATCTTATTTTCCAAAATGGTTTCTTCAATTTATACTCCCAGTAAAAGTGTACAAAAGTACTATTTCTTGTATATTGTCAGGGCACGATATCATCACTGTGATTCTTGTCAAACTTATGAAAAACAATTCCTTTTAATTTGCATTTTCTTATAACTAATCAGGTTGAACAGCTTTCTATATATATTTATGTAGACATTCGCAACTATCCTTTGTGACTTGTTTCTTTATATCCCACCCATTATTTTTATGTTTCTTTTTTTTTAAGTTGACTTTAGGAACTCTGTGTATATTCTGGTTAATAATCTTTCTCAGTAATACAAGGTAAAAATTTTTTTTTCCCACAACTTTCCTGAAATTTTAACATTATTTATAATTTATTTTGTTTTAGGGAGACTTTAGTTTATATGAAATAAAACCTGTTGGTCTTTTAATTTGGCTTTTGTGTTTGACTTAGAAAATATCCTTACCGATATTAACTTGTATTTTCTCTATGACTTTTGTAATATTAATTAAATTGACCTGGAATTTATACAGGCACACAGGCCTATTCTATTTTTCAAAGATGCATATCCAGTTGTTAAAATACTGGTAATGAAATAGTCCATATTTTAATTTTTACTTGAAATGCTATATTCACCACAAACTAAATTAAAACCGATATGTAGGTCTATTTACAGATGCTCTTTGTGACATATTTTAACTTCTGTCTTTCATGTCCTTCTTCATTAATTAAAAAAAGTTATAGCTATATATTTCATAGGATTCCTACTTTATTCTTTTTATGAACTTTAGAATTAGTTCTTGGTTAATTTCTTTTGTCATTGGTTGAGGTGATATTTAAACATAGATTTATTTGCTCCTCATGATACATGATGTATCTCTTCCTTTTCCAGATCTTTCAAGTCTTCAGTAAACTTCCATAGTTTTATTCCTCACTCTTTGGGGTTTTTTAGCTTTTCATTATCATCCTTGATTGTTTTTATGTTCAAATTTTCTGATTTTTCTTCAGAAATATTTGATAATTTAAGACTATCATTTGAAATTTATCATTTAAAATTAACATTTGATAATTAAAAGTAAATCTACTTGAAATTTATTAGATTCAAATGTGAACAGTGTATTTCTTATAATTTACAATCTCTTCAGTATTGTAGGCTTCCCTTGTGGTTCAGCTGGTAAAGCATCTGCCTGCAATGCGGGAGATCTGGGTTCAATCCCTGGTTTGGGAAGATCTCCTGGAGAAGGGAAAGGCTACCCACTCCAGTATTCTGGCCTGGAGAATTCCATGGACTGTATAGTCCATTGGGTCACAAAGTGTCAGACACGACTGAATGACTTTCACTTCACTTCTTCAGTATTATTTTATTTATGTTTATATTTCTTTTTTTATAAGGTTTACCATTGCATTTTAAATTTTACTATTACTGCCTCAAAGAATCAGTTCTTGATGTCAATCCTGTTATTGTCTTTAAATAAATTATTTATAATTTTTTGTTTACTTTTTATGATTGTTTTAAGCTTATTTTTATTATTTAAAGTAATGAAAGTTCTGAAATTCATACTTCTGTTACAGTTTTGTTTGACTGTTATATAATTTGATACATGTTTTATTGTTAAATTGTAAGGATGTATTCAAGTTTTTCAATTAGAAATGTAAAATTTACTCTTAATATTAATTAATTTAAACATGGGCTATTTAAATTAAATTAACATTATTTTATTCATTCACTGACTACTTGAAGGTCTACCATATGAAAAGTATAGTAAGCCCCTACATAAAAATGAGTTCCATTTCAAAAGCATGTTTGTAAGTCCAATTTGTTCATAAGTCCAACAAAGTTAGCCTAGGTATATAACGGACACAATTGGCTGTATATTACTGTATTGTAATAGATTTATAATACTTTTCACACAAATAAACATAAAAAAACAAACATAAAAATAAAGAAAACACTTTTAATCTTTCAGTATAGTACTTTGTAAAATACAGTGGTACAGTACAATAGCTGGCATACAGGACTGGCATCTAGTAAAAGGCAAGAAAAGTTACTGACTAGAGAAGTGAGAGGAGGTGGGACATGGTAGAGCTGAAGAAATGTCAGCAATAGGAGACAGAGGGCAAGCTGCAATTTCACTCATGTCTGATATTGATGGAATGAATACTTGCATCTTTGAGTTTGCAACTTGAAGGTTTGTATGTAGGGGACTTACAGTATTGAAATATAAAACTATGTGATATTTATAATAAATGAACACATTTGAAAGGCAAAAATATATGTATATATCTCAATGTGATCTAAAATTTCATTTCTCCAGTTACTAAGGGAGTTTACCACCCTACATGTAATTTTAACTTATTTGGAAAAATACATGTTTTTATTCTTTTTCCTTAATCCTCTGTAAGAGAGGAATCTTTTCCTTATTGAGTCTCCAAATTTTCCTAATAGTTATGATTTTGACTCTTTGTATTGTAGGCTGCAATTTTTTCATTTTATTTTGTTTTCACATTTTGAACTATTTCTTTTTAGTGCAATTTCTATAACATTTTAAATTGAGCTATACTTTAACTACAGTGAAATGCACAGATTTAAAGAGTATTATTAGATGAACTGGCAAATATGTAAATCCATGTGACCAACATTCTAATCATTGTAGAGTTAAATTACATCACCAAAGAAAGTTCCTTTCTATTCCTTTCCAGTTGATCCCCTCTCCCTTGCTTCCTGCTGAACACTATTGTTCTGATTCCTAGCATCATAGGTTAGATTTCTTTGCTGTAGAAATTCATTGAATAGAATTTTACTATATCTACTCTGATTATATCTACTCTGAAAGATTTGTCTGATCTGTTCACTCAACATGTATCTATGAAATTCTGTTTTTGGGTATATCGGCAGTTTGCTTCCTTTTATTACCAAACAGTATTTTATTGAATAAATATACCAAAATTTGACTATCCATTTGGATTATTTTCTAGTTTCTGGTTACTATGAATGATTGGCTTCATTTATGGCCATACCACCCTGAATGCACCTGATCTCGACTCTGATAATTTTTTGTTTGAGGTTCTTAGAAGACATATTGGAATTGAATTAATGCAAAGAGAATTTTAATCACTCGTTAGAACAAGCTCTGAAATTGAAAAGATGAAGGAATTAGTAGAGAAACACATCACAACAGCTATTTTAATTATTGATACAACCCATATGGACAAGAAGGTAGAGAAAAACATGGTCAAGAAAAAGAGACAACTGGAAAACACAAAGACTTAAATTGAAATTTTTGAGATAAAAATACAGTATCTGAGATGAAAAATAAAATAGATTATAATATAGGCTAACTGTGTGTTTTCTCCGCAAATTCATACATCTGAATCTTAATGCTAAATGTAATGATATTTGGAGGTGGGTCCCTCAGAAGATGATTAAGTCATGAGAGTGAAACCCTTATGAAAAAGGATTAGTTTCCTTAGAAAAGAGATCCCAGAGTGCTCCTATGCCCTGGTTACCACATCAGGGCCATCTATGAATTAGGAAGTGGGCCGTCAGTAGACAAATATTCCAGTGTCTTGATCTTGGACTTCCTAGCCTCTAAAACTAGGAGAAATAAATATCTTGTTGTTTAAGCCAATCATCTATGGTATTTTTACTAAATAGCAGCCTGAGAAGACTAAGACAGATAATATTCATATTAAATCAGACACAGAAGAAAAACAATCAGTGAACCTGAACACAGAGCTATAGAAATTATACAAAATTATGCACAGACACACACACAAAAAGAAATGAACAGAGCATCATTGACCTATGGAATAATATCAGACAGTCTAATGTACATGCAATTATAGCCTCAAAAGGAGAAAAGAAAGACAGGGGATGAGAGAAAAAAATTGAAATAATAACTGACAATTTTTCCAAGTTTGTGAAAGACTACAAATCTGCAGACTCAAGAATCTCAACAAACTCCAAACAAGATAAACGTATATGCGCTCAGCATGGCCAACTCTTTTGCGACCCCAGTGGGCCGTAGCCTGCCAGGTTCCTCCATGGGGTTTTCCCAGGCAAGAATACTGGAGTAAGTCACCATTTCCTCCTCCAGGGGATCTTCTCGACCCAGTGATTGAACTCGCAGCCTCTTGTGTCTCCTTCTTTGGCAGGCAGATTCTTCATCACTAGGTCACCTGGGAAACCTTTAAGAAAACGACACTAATCCAATTACTGAAAACTAGGTAAGGAGAAAATCTCAAAAGCAGTTAGAGGAAATCAAGAGAGAGGATGTCATTGTGGTAAAATTTAGATGAATATAACATTTCTGATTGGTGGCATTTAATTGGCTTAAAACTTTAAATATAGATAATAATAAAAGTAAAAAATAATAACCCTCACTTTTTAAGACATGTCCCATTATTCTCTCATAAAATCATCATTAAATGACCAAGGGAATATAATATAGTAAAAAATATGGATCAACAATGAAACTTGGGAAAGAATGTGGTTCTTGTTTCAAAGATTTGAGAAGTCTGCAGGCCACAGAAAAGATGAGAATATACAGAGAAGCCATGTCACCCCATAATTTACTGCATATAAGACTGTAGCCTATCTTAGAAAGAACTGAAAAAATTATTACCGTTACCTAAGTTTGAATGGCATGTGCTGGATAAAAGTGTGGGTTGCAGAGCAGTTAGTAAGAAGTATAACTTGGTCCTAATTAAACATACCACCAGAAATTTTCTGGATGCCAGAGTTTATGCAGGGGAAGGAACCTGCTGTATGGATTATTCTCATATAACACTTTTAACTAAACCAGGGAGACAGCTGAGGCTAGTGCCCAGTGGGAGCTGTCAAACTAGTGAGAACAATTTCATGAAAAGTACTGGGACTACTCCATAATTACAGTGGAGAAACTCTTCAGCAAAGAAGAGACAATCCATGCTATGACTGCATCCAACTATAATGTCCTTTATCACTAATTTTCCAAAGTAAAATGACAATAAACCTATGTTTTTCTTTTCTTGCTTTTATGATTTGCACAGGGACCTGTTCAATTTCTTACAATTCATCTCAACCTCAACATTATTCAAACATAAGCTTCCCTTTCTAGGGTTAGGTAAACCAAAACGTACTGATACATTGAAAACTATACACTTTAAATTGAGACTATTATGAGGAAGCAAAACAAATGCCCCCATATAAAGTAAACATACTCATAAGAAAGGGAAACTTTGAGAAATCTATCATTTATAAATGATAAAGTTTTAAAGTTCTTAAAGTTCAAGAAAACTAGAGTAAGGAGTCATTAAAGATGCAAGAAGTATATTTGGAGATTAAAAATATGACTGCAGGATTTTGAAAATGCAATCAAAGGAAAAAACTGTGTATTGGATTATACAGAATACTGACAATGTATTAGTATTTTTACCCTCCTAAATTAAATAGGGGCTTCCCTAGAGGCTCAGATGGTAAAGAATCTGCCTGCAATGGGGGAGACTGGGGTTTGATCCTTGGGTTGGGAAGATCCCCTGGAGGAGGGCATGGCAACTCACTCCAGTGTTCTTGCCTGGAGAATCACCTTGAAGAGAGGAGCCTGGCAGGCTCTAGTCCATGGGGTTGCAAAGAGTTGAACACAACTGAGCGATTAAGCACAAATTAAATAGAAAATACTGCAACGATAAATGGAACAGGTACTACGTGAAAACACAAATGACTAAATTTATAGTTCTTTTAGAACTATAGAAAAGAAAT
The DNA here is from genome assembly GCF_054371585.1 of Giraffa tippelskirchi. Classification (NCBI taxonomy): domain Eukaryota; kingdom Metazoa; phylum Chordata; class Mammalia; order Artiodactyla; family Giraffidae; genus Giraffa; species Giraffa tippelskirchi. Next base: position 107,423,534 of record NC_137278.1, on the reverse strand, counting down.
GCCAGTTCTTTTCTATGGGTATGCTGCAACCAGATGTCTCAAGACAGTGTATCACTGTTTCTTTATGTTAGTGATTATTGGTACACAAAAACTTCCCAAACTGAAATTCATAGTGAAAAAGAACAATAAAAAAAACAGGCAGACATTCAAGACTGTGAAACAACTTCAAAAAATATAACATACTTGTAATTGGAAAAGCAGAAGGAGAAAAAGAAAACAAAGCAGGAGAAATATTTAAAGTAATCAACTTGGAGAATTTTTCAAAATTAATGACAATCACCCTATAGATCCAAGAAATTTATAGAATACAGAGCAGGATACATATTAAAAATCCACATTTAGGCATATCATATTCAAACCTCAGAAAATCAAAAGAAAATGTTGAAAATATCCAAGAAGAAGAGGTGGGAGAATCTTACTATACAGCAATAAGTATAAGAATTATGGCTGACTTCTTGTCAGAAACACAACACAAAACTCCACAGTGATGGTAGTTTGTAATGGCCAAAGCCAGGACAATTTGAGGAAAAAAATAAATAAATAACTATTACATTATAACCCAAGCTATGAAATGTCCATGAGCCATATGGATATAAATAAATCAACAAAGACAAGAGAAGAATAGGTAAATTTTTCAAGCAGAAGATTCTAAGTAACTATGCTCTGTCCTCAAGGAGTTGGGACATAATCCTCCACTTCTTAAGTGTGATCTGTCATAGTGACTGCCAAAGAAAATGATATGGAAATGGGAGAAAAAAAAAAGAGTAACTTTACAGTGGAAAAATCTGACACAGACTACCTCAGCTGAGGGGGTCAAGGTTAACATCGACAGTGATAAGACATGTTGATTGTTTGTACCACTGATATGATGAGGTGAGAATGGGACTTGACCTGTGTAGTCTTTCTCCTAAAAACCTATAACCTCAGCCCAATCATTAGAAAAATTGAAATCGAGAGACGTTTTACAAAATGTCTGACCAGTACTCCTCAAAACTGTCAGTCATGAAAAAATAGGAAAACTTAAGAAATATCAGTCATGATGAACTTAAGTGAATGTAACAACTAAACATAATTGGCATTTTGGATAGAATCCTGCAACAAAAAATACATTAGTTAAAAACTAAGGAAATATGAATAAAATATAAAGTTTAGTTAATAATAATAATCATTATTAGTTCATTGTGACAAATGTTCCTAATAATGTATGATGCTATTAATAGTGAAAACAGGGTATGGGTATATGGACACTCTCTTTACTACTGTCTCAATTTTTCTGTATATCTAAAACTATTATAAACTACAATTAGAAAAAAAAATCTGTTCTGGGAATACATTTTTCTCCCCTCCCCCCAGTAAAATGTTTTCTTTGATTTTAATTCTATCCTGTATGTCATTCATACAGTAGCTTAACACAGAAAAGCCACCAAGGTGGACTCTTACTAATGTGACGTGTGACTGAATATGCCTGAGAGGAAAAGATCAATGGGAGAAAGAATGCCCTTGTGATATTACAGTCAGAGACCTTGTTGAAAACCACAAAATTCTTAGAAAGTTTCCCTATGGACAGAGCACAGAGAACTTCATGAACCTGAATTGCTGGGGATGGGGTCCTGAGTTTACCCTTATTTTGGCAAGTACAAAGGTGATTCTGACTTACACTAGAGATAATGAATCCCTGCTTTATTCTGTGATGTGACACTGGACACATAATATATACTGCTTTAGAATCTTTAATCTCTAACCCTCAGATATAGTCATTTAATCCAAGGTTGCTATTCAGTTTAACTGAACCATGACCAGCTCATATTTCACTAACTTTTCTTATAGATTTGTATAAAAGACCTTGCCTAGATCCACAAACCACCCTACAAAGAGCTTACGATCCGTAAATTTCCCTTACGCGGATGCCTGGTGTATAGAGATGAACAAGACAGACATGTTTCTCATCCTGACAGAGGTTTAGTATGGTGGGAAAGACAAATATTAAACAAATAATTATGCAGACAACGAATCAATTATAAAGGTGATAATATTATGAATGAAGAACTAAGGCTGTAACAGGGAATTCTGTCCAATGTTTGTGTTTCTGTGTGGAAAGTGGTATTAGAGAAGGATTTCATATAAATAATGCTGAATTTGAGGCCTGAAGGGCAAAGTAAGTTAGCTAGGTTAACCTGTCGGGCTTAAGGGAGTTTCAATCAAGGGAGTGAGTGGTTTACAGGCAGAGGGAACAGCATGTACGGAGGCCATTTATGGAAAAACTGATTGGAGGATATCATATTAGAGAGATTGAGAATGAAAATTGTCACCCACTCAACAAAAATTTACTTGGTTTCTATTATGTGCCAGGTTTTTGGATGAAAGGTAACCCTCTACGGTGGGAGCATAGAGAGTAAAGAGGAAAGGAAGAATGTTAACATTAAATTGCTTGTCATTAGTAACCTTCCTACTGTTGCCCAATAATTTCCTAATAATTACAGCTTCATTTCATAAAGCTTAGAAATTATACCAGTATATCTTGTTCTAGAAATGTTCTTCAGATAAGACAGTCTTCCAGGTTTTTCACTTTGTTCTTTGCCTTTTTGAATATTAGAGAAACCTGATTCTCTCCAGGCTTCTGGAAGCTCACGTATCCACCAGAATTTCTCAAAGATTTAATGCTCAGCATACATCCTTCAGCAGATTCTTTCCAACTTATTTTACCACTCCAGTAATTCACCTGGTCTTTGAGAATTGGCCTCATTTTGAGATGTTGCTATGTCTCCTTAATATCTCACATTCTGGCTTTCAACTTCCTCTTTTTGGCATATTTATTCTACTCTAAATATAGTAACTCACCTTGTAGGAGAATAAAATGAAAAAAAGCTGTTTCATTTTCTTCTTATAATACCTTAACATTTCTCCAAGCTCTTCCTCCTTTGGTTGTCTTTTGCTCCAAAAGTGAGCAAAGAATTATTTTAGTTGCCTTTAATATTTTTGTAATTATAAATGTATTGTGAATAAGACTTCTTGAAAACATTCTTAAGTGCTTCTATTATAATATTGTGACTATTTTATTTGCCTTTTTGAATACATTTTTGAATAAATGTATCAGAAAGCTTTTTTGGTGGCAATATCATTTTGTTTCTGTCCCCACATTCTTTCTCATCAGTATCTCTTCTGTACAATATAAGCAGAATTATATCTTGTGGAGCATTTTGATGGGTTTCCCTGGCGGCTCAGATGTTAAAGAGTCCAGATGTCTTACCTTATAGATTCTGACGGCCTGAGTTCATTTTCACTTTCTTCTTAAACAGACTAACAAGCTTTTCTTCAAAAACGTAAAAAAGAGTTGTCTGAATGTACCCAGAATTTTCTTCCGTTGTGATTTTATACTCTAGGGTAGCACTGTTTCCTGTCGTCAGGGTCTTGTCACCAATTTTTCTATGTTCTACCAACCAATTTTTCCTTCTTGGTCATTATTAAGTTCAGAGTAGCAATTTCCCAAGTTGCTTCCACTACCCTCTAAAGGTAAACTTATCAGTGGAAACCACTTAGTTACTAACTAATTTGACAGTCCAGGGTACTCCTACCAGTTTAGTGGCCTGAGAACAATTTTTGGGTAGTCATTTGGGTAGAAATATTATGATAGTTAACTTAGCTATAACACAGCACCATAACTCATACTATATTCTACTAAAACAGTTAACAGAACAAAGACAAGTTTTCTTACTACAGACCAGAGCTCTACAGCCTAGTAAAGTGAAGTCACTCAGTCGTGTCCGACTCTACAACCCCATGGACTGTAGCCTACCAGGCTCCTCCATCCATGGGATTTTCCAGGCAAGAATACTGGAGTGGGTTGCCATTTCCTTCTCCAGGGGATCTTCCCGACCCAGGGATCAAACCTGGATCTCCCGCATTGTAGGCAGATGTTTTTACCGTCTGAGCCACCAGGGAAGTACCAGAGTTCTATATAATCCAGATGCTGTTTCTTTTCAACTTCAATTCACACTATTCTGCTCTCACACTTCACATCATCTGTTGACACAGCAAGCTTTTTTCTTCCATGGGGCATTCATTTATTTACTTTCCTCTGCCTGGACACTGTTTTTCTAATATTCTATAGAGTGAGTTTCTTCTCAATCTTTGTTTCAGCTTAACATTTACTTTCTATGATAACTTGTTGTTTATTCCCTTCATAGTACTAATAACAATCTGAGGTTATTATACTTAAGTGTTTGTTTACTATGTTACACCAATGAGAAAGTAAATGCTGAGATAGGAAAAGTGTGTGTTTTCCCATTACTTCATACTTGTGCATAGTAAATCTTCAATAAATAATTGTTAAATAGGTAAGTAAAAGATATTCTAAAATGGTATGTTCTTTGCAAAAATGAACTAAATAAAACTGTAGAGAAGTTCTTTGTTATACATAATTACTCAATCAGAACAGCCAATTCATACTTGTTTTGAGTAACCTTTAGTAAAGGTTACTCAAGAAAAGTGATTCTAATAATAGCAGGCAAAGAAATGCAGGCCCTATAGAACATCTAGAAAAAATGGATAAAGTATCAGATCAAATTGCTTGAAGGCACAGAAAATTAACAAGGTAATGAAGAATGATGAAGCAGAGAGGAAATCCTGACATTTGGGGCACTAGTCCTATGGGCAATGTATGCCAATACCAATTCTGAGAAATGAGTCTCAGAGGATAAGGGCTGAGCAGAGTTTTAAATGGCCTTATAGGACTAGAGAGGCAAATTAGTATCAAGAATTTATCAGGAAGGAATAACACTGGCAAATATTCCATCTTGAGTTGGAATGCGAAGGAATGCACCCTAGAATAAGGTTGAATCAGAAGCAGAAAAGCCTTTCAAGAAAGCTATCAAGTCATTTTAATCTCTGTAAAGGGATGGAAGTGATCTATTACTAGCTTTCTTGGAAACATGAATCTAATGACTATTTAACAATAAATAATTATTTACATAGATGAATAAAGGATATACTAAAATGTCAGATTTTTTTTCCAAAATGAGCTAAACAAAATAGTTGAGCCCTTCTTTGTATAATTGCTAAATTAGAATAGCTAATCCATGTTTTTGAGTAACATGTAGCAAAAGATCATAGCGAGTAACAGAGAAGCTAGCAAAAGTAGAAGTTAATGTCATCATAGGACTCAGGTTATTTCTGTAAAAGTTTATTTATGATGTTTTTAAGCTTCCTGCATAGCTCAGATGGTAAAGAATCCGCCTGCAAAGCAGGAGACCCTGGTTTAATTCCTGGGCAGGGAAGTTCCCCTGAAGAAGGGATAGGCTACCCACTCTAGCATTTTTGGGCTTCTCTGGTAACTCAGATGGTAAAGAATCTGCCTGCAGTGTGGGAGACCTGTGTTTGATCCCTGAATTGGGAACAACCCTGGCAGAGGGCATGGCAACCCACTCCAGTATTCTTGCCTGGAGAACCCCCATGGACAGAGGAGCCTTGCGGGCTGCAAAAGAGCTGGACATGACTGAGTGACTAAGCATAGCACAGCACATGATGTTTGTAAATAAGATTAAAAAAAAATTGAGTAACTAATGGAGGCAATCAATATGATTTAAAACCAAGAGAAACAATAAAATATAGAAATAGATCAACAAGAAATAGAGATAACAGAGTTACAGATTTTAAAATAACTATGTAGTACTTGTTCAGGAGTTAAAAAAGGATTGAAAACTTTGACAGAAAACTTGAAACTATTAAAAAATGCAAACTTAAATAAAAATTATAAAAATCAAAATTAAGTATTTAATATATAGATTTAAATATGCATATTACAAGAAAATTATTTTTATGATTGGTCCAAAGAAAATGTTCATAACAAGCCATGGAGAAACAACATAGTGAAAAAATACAGAAAGCAATACAAAAGATGTAAGAAATACAGTGGCAAGATCTTAAATAAGTGCAGATGTATTAATGGAAGAAAAGAAATGAAGGCAGAGCAGAAACAATATTTCAAGACCTAATAGCTACAAAGATCTAAAATTAATGAAAGACACCAATATACAAATTCAAGAAGCCCTTCCAACACAGAAAAGGATGCATGATAAAAAGATTTATTGAGATCCCTCAAGGTAAAACTGTAAAAATATAAACTAATACATATAAATAGAAAGTTTTCATAACAACAGAAAAATAGAACAAGAATGACACCTGATTTCTCAGTAGCAATTAGAAATCAGGATATAGTAGAATGATATCTTCAAAGTAATGATAGAACATAAGTGCCAAATGAGAATTGTAAACCTAGTAAAAAATATCCTCTAAAACTGATGATAAAATACAGACATTCTTAGAAAAATTTGTCACCAGCTGACTTCTGAAGGAAATAGTAAAGGTTGCTATTCTGGAAGAAGGAAAAAGATTGTAAGGAGCAATGAGATGGAAGAATAAGTAAAGAGTAATGGACAGAAATATATGGAAATATATAAATAGTGACTATACAGAATAAGAATAATATTTTATAGAGTTTAATACACATTGTGTGTGTTCAGTCACTCAACTGTGTCCGAATTTTGCAACCCTATGGACTAGAGCCGACCAGGTTCCTCTGTCCATGGATTTTCCCAGCAAGAATACTGGTATATGTACATTTAATATATATGATACACATTATACATATGCGTGTTATATAGTTACATCTCTGTATATGTAATGAATGACAACAATATCATTTAATCTAAATAAACAAATTTAAAGTATTCTAAAACTCTTGCATTTTTTTCAAGAAGAGATAAAAATATGTTACTTTAGACTTTTATAAGTCAAGACTGTTGAAAAACAATTAAATTATCATTATTCATAAGTTGATACATAAATTACAGTAATTCTATGTTAATAATGACTAAAATGCAAACACTCCCAGTTTCTGGTTCTTCATAAAAGAGCTTGGAAGTCACCTATCCTGTCTCAAAGCAACTAAAAATTTGAACAGACTGAAAAATCAGTAACTTTTCTAGGATACATAAGAGAGAGAAGGCCACAGGGCAAACTGCCGTCCCCAAGACTGTAGAGCTGGGGAGTAGTGGCTTACTGGAGCAGAGAATCACAAGTGGAAACAGTGGCAGGAATTAGTCCTAGGAGTAAGTGAAAAACTGAACTCCAGTTGAGAGACTCCTGGAGGCTCAGTGTGGACAACTCAGAGTTTAAAACTCCCAGGGAACCAAGCCACAGGGGAGTTCCCACAGTGCTGTGAAATACATCTCCAGGGGCATGACAAGATATCCACTGTGTGGGTCACAATAAACTGTGGAAAAGTCTTAAAGAGACGTGAATACCAGACCACCTTACCTGCCTCCTGAGAAACCTGTATGCAGATCAAGAAGCAACAGTTAGAACGGACACAGAACAACAGTCTGGTTCAAAATTGCGAGAAGAATACGTCAAAGCTGTATATTGTCACCTTGCTTATATGCAGAGTACATCATGCAAAATGCTGGGCTGGATGAAGCACAAGCTGGAATCAAGACTTCTGGGAGAAATATCAATAACCTCAGATATGCAGATGACACCACCCTTATGGCAGAAAGTAAAGCTGAACTAAAGAGCCTCTTGATGAAGGTGAAAGAGGAGACCGAAAAAGCTGGCTTAAAGCTCCACATTCAAAAAACTAAGGTCATGGCATCTAGTCCCATCACTTCATGGCAAATAGATGGGGAAATAATGGAAACAGTAACAGACTTTATTTTCTTGGGCTCCAAAATCACTGCGACGGTGACTGCAGCCATGAAATTTAAGGATGCTTGCTCCTTGGAAGTAAAGCTATGACAAACCTAGACTGCATATTAAAAAGCAGAGATATCACTTTGCCAACAAAAGTCATATAGTGAAAGCTATGGCTTTTCCAGTAGTCATGTACAGATGTGAGAGTTGGACCATAAGGAATGCGGAACACTAAATAATTGGTGCTTTTGAACTGTGGTGTTGGAGAAGACTCTTGAGAGTCCCTTGGACTGCAGGGAGATCAAACCTGTTTCAGTCCTAAAGGAAATCAAACCTGAATACTCACTAGAAGGACTGATGCTGAAGCTGAAGCTCCAATACTTTGGCCACGTGATATGAAGACTAAATTCATTGGAAAAGACCCTGATACTGTGAAAGATTGAAGGCAGGAGGAGAAGAGGGTGACAGAGGATGAGATGGTTAGATGGCATCACTAACTCAGTGGACATGAGTTGAAGCAAGCTCTGGGAGATGGTGAAGGACAGAGAAACCTGGCATGCTGCAGTCCATGGGGTCACAAAGAGACTGACACGGCCGAGCGACTGAACAACAACAATCTGAGCAAAATCGCCTAAGCCTTCCAGTAGAGGGAGGGGGGAAAAGAACCAGTTTGAACCATCCAGAGCACTCTTCTCAACAAAGCATGCCTGCAGGTGAAACTAGATAATCAGAGCCTAAGCAGCTAGAGTATGATGAGAGTCTAACTGATCTTGAGAAGGGAAATACCCAAATCTAGCTCAATCTGTCCTTTTTGTCCCATTATTGGAGAAGAAAATTTAAAATTTTTTGAAGTTCATAATTCAGAAGCATAGGTTCACAAAAAGACTCAGACCTAATTGTGAGATTCTAGAATGCATCCACCCTTCCATACCTCACCACCATACTCAGTTCAGTTCAGTTCAGTCGCTCAGTTGTGTCCGACTCTTTGCGACCCCATGAACCGCAGCATGCCAGGCCTCCCTGCCCATCGTCAATTCCCTGAGTCCACCCAAACCCATGTTCATCGAGTCGGTGATGCCATCCTAGTGAAGGCCTATTTATAGCAGTCTATTTTACCTGGAACAGCATGCTTGGCTATCAGGAAAAAACAAAAAAACAAAAACGAAAAAAGTGGCATACCAAAAAGCAAAAGCCATGACTTGAAGATACAGAGAACCAGATAAGGCAGAAACATTGAAATTATCAGACCCTGAATTTATTTATTTATTTTTGGCCACAGGGCTTCCCTGGTGGCTTAATGGTAAAGAATCTGCGTGCCAATACTGGAGACACAGTTTCATTCCTTGGGTGGGGAAGATCCCCTGGAGAAGGAAATGGCAATCCACTCCAGTATTCTTGCCTGGAAAATCCCAGGGACAGAGGAGCCTGGAAGGCTACAGTCCGTGAGGTCACAAAGAGTCAGACAAGATATAGCGACTAAACAACAACAATAATTTTTGGCCGCACCTTGTGGATGTGGGATATTACCCGACTAGGAATTGAACGTGTGCCCCCTGCAATGGGAGTGCAAGGTTTTAATCACTGAATTGCCAAGAAAGTCCCAGACCCCACATTTAAGATAACCTTGATTAACTACGCTTAAAGGGCTCTAAGGAATGAAGTAGACAGCATGTAAAAACAAATGGGCAATTAAGCAGAGACGGAAATTCTAAGGAAGAACCAAAAATAAAAGCTAGAAATCAAGAACACTGTAACACAAATGAAGAATGTTTTTGATGGGTTTATTACTAGACTGGATGTGGCAAAGGGAAGAATCTCTGAACTAGAGAATCAGTTCAGAGAATTCTCAAAAATTGAAAGCAAAGAGAACAGTGACTGAAAGAAACAATAGAATATCCAAGGACTGTGGGACAACTACAAAAGGTGTAACACATGTATAATATGAATAGCAGAAGGACAAGAAAGAGAGAAAGGAACAGAAGAAATATTTCAAACTATAATGACTGAAAATTTTCCCCAATTAATCAGATGCCAAACCATACATCCAGGAAGCTCAGATAGCAGCAAGCAGGATAAACACCAATAAACCACTACACCTTAGCATATTATTTTCAAATTGTAGAAAATCAAAGATAAAAAATCCTTAAAGAACAGAGGAACGCAACACTTTATCTAGGAGAAACAGAGATGATCACATCTGACTTTTTCTCAGAAACCATGCAAGTAAGAAGAAAGTAGAGTAAAATATTTAAAGGAGTGAGTGAAAAAAATATCACCAATTTAGAAATCTATACCCTATGGAATTATCCTTCAAGAGGGAAGGAGAAATAGAAATTTTCTCAGAAAAACAGAAATTGTACCTACTCATCAATTTTGTTGTAAACCTAAAACTGCTCTAAAAATAAGATCTCTTTAAAAAATGAAAATAAATGAATTGTGGCTACACTCAGCAATATGGATGAATCTCACAAACATAATGTCCAAAAAAGGAAGCCAAATATGAAAGGATGCACGTTGAATGGCTCTCTTTGGTGGCTTAGTCACTAAGTTGTGTTTGACTCTTGCGACTCCAAGAGCTGTAGCCCACCAGGCTCCTCTATCTATGGGATTTTCCAGGCAAGAATACTGGAGGGGATTGCCATTTCCTTCGATAGGGGATCTTCCCGACCCAGGGATCGAATTTCAGTCTCCCGCATTGCAGGCAGATTCTTTACTGACTAAGCTACCAGGGAAGCTCCATGACTCTCTTTCAGTCAGTTCAGTCGCTCAGTCGCTCAGTCGTGTCCGACTCTTTGCAACCCCATGAATCGCAGCACGCCCGGTCTCCCTGTCCATCACCAACTCTCAGAGTTTACCCAAACCCATGTCCATCAAGTCAGTGATGCCATCCAACCATCTCATCCTCTGTCATCCCCTTCTCCTCCTGCCCCCAATCCTTCCCAGCATTAGGGTCTTTTCCAATGAGTCAACTCTTCGCATCAAGTGGCCAAAGTATTGGAGTTTCAGCTTCAACATCAGTCCTTCCAATGAACACCCAGGACTGATCTCCTTTAGGATGGATTGATTGGATCTCCTTGCAGTCCAAGGGACTTTCAAGAGTCTTCTCCAACACCACAGTTCAAAAGCATCAATTGTGTGGCGCTCAGCTTTCTTCACCGTCCAACTCTCACATCCATACACAACCACTGGAAAAACCATAGCCTTGACTAGACGGACTTTTGTTGGCAAAGTAATGTCTCTGCTTTTAAATATGCTATCTAGGCTGGCCATAACCTTCCTTCCAAGGAGTAAGCATCTTTTAATTTCATGGCTGCAATCACCATCAGCAGTGATTTTGGAGCTCCCCAAAATAAAGTCTGACACTGTTTCCACTGTTTCCCCACCTATTTGCCATGAAGTGATGGGACCAGATGCCATGATCTTAGTCTTCTGAACGTTGAGCTTTAAGCCAACTTTTTCACTCTCCTCTTTCACTTTCATCAGGAGGCTCTTTAGTTCTTCTTCACTTTCTGCCGTAAGGGTGGTGTCATCTGCATATCTGAGGTTATTGATATTTCTCCTGGCAATCTTGATTCCAGCTTGTGTTTCTTCCAGCCCAGCATTTCTCATGGTGTACTCTGCATAGAAGTTAAATAAGCAGGGTGACAATATACAGCCTTGATGTACTCCTTTTCCTATTTGGAACCAGTCTGTTTTTCCATGTTCAGTTCTAACTGTTGCTTCCTGACCTGCATACAGGTTTCTCAAGAGACAGGTCAGATGGTCTGGTATTCCCATCTCTTTCAGAATTTTCCACAGTTTATTGTGATCCACACAGTTAAAGGCTTTAGCATAGTCATAAAGCAGAAGTAGATGTTTTTCTGGAACTCTCTTGCTTTTTCGATGATTCAGCGGATATTGGCAATTTGATCTCTGGTTCCTCTGCCTTTTCTAAAACCAGCTTGAACATCTGGAAGTTCACGGTTCACGTATTGCTGAAGCCTGGCTTGGAGAGTTTTGAGCATTACTTTACTAGCATGTGAGGTGAGTGCAATTGTGCGGTAGTTTGAGCATTCTTTTGCACTGTCTTTCTTTGGGATTGGAAGGAAAACTGATCTTTTCCAGTACTGTGGCCACTGCTGAGTTTTCCAGATTTGCTGGCAAATTGAGTGCAGCACTTTCACAGCATCATCTTCAGGATTTAAAATAGCTCAACTAGAATTCCATCACCTCCACTAGCTTTGATTGTAGTGATGCTTTCTAAGGCCCACTTGACTTCACATTCCAGGATGTCTGGCTCTAGGTGAGTGATCACACCACCATGGTTATCTGGGTCGTGAAGATCTTTTTTGTACAGTTCTTCTCTGTATTCTTGCCACCTCTTCTTAATATCTTCTGCTTCTGTTAGATCCATACCATTTCTGTCTTTTATCGAGCCCATCTTTGCATGAAATGTTCCCTTGGTATCTCTAATTTTCTTGAAGAGATCTCTAGTCTTTCCCAATCTGTTGTTTTCCTCTATTTCTTTGCATTGATCGCTGAGGAAGGCTTTCTTATCTCTCCTTGCTATTCTTTGGAACTCTGCATTCAGATGGGAATATCTTTCCCTTTCTCCTTTGCTTTTCACTTCTCTTCTTTTCTCAGCTATTTGTAAGGCCTCCTCAGACAGCCATTTTGCTTTTTTGCATTTCTTTTCCATGGGGATGGTCTTGATCCCTGTCTCCTGTACAATGTCACGAACCTCTGTCCATAGTTCATCAGGCACTCTGTCTATCAGATCTAGTCCCTTAAATCTATTTGTCACTTCCACTGTATAATCATAAGGGATTTGATTTAGGTCATACCTGAATGGTCTAGTGGTTTTCCCTACTTTCTTCAATTTAAGTCTGAATTTGGCAATAAGCAGTTCACGATCTGAGCCACAGTCTGCTCCCAGTCTTGTTTTTGCTGACTCTATAGAGCTTTTCCATCTTTGGCTGCAAAGAATATAATCAATCTGAGTTCAGTATTCGCCATCTGGTGTTGTCCATGGGTAGAGTCTTCTCTTGTTTTGTTGGAAGAGGGTGTTTGCTATGACCAGTGCGTTCTCTTGGCAAAACTCTATTAGCCTTTGCCCTGCTTCATTCTGTACTCCAAGGCCAAATTTGCTTGTTACGCCAGGTGTTTCTTGACTTCCTACTTTTGCATTCCAGTCCCCTGTAATGAAAAGGACATCTTTTTTGGGTGTTAGTTCAAAAAGGTCTTGTAGGTCTTCATAGAACTGTTCAAGTTCAGCTTCCTCAGCATTACTGGTCAGGGCATAGACTTGGATTACCATGATATTGAATGGTTTGCCTTGGAAACGAACTGAGATCATTCTGTCGTTTTTGAGATTGCATCCAATACTGCATTTCGGACTCTTTTGTTGACCATGATGGCTACTCCATTTCTTCTAAGGGATTCCTGCCCACAGTAGTAGATATAATGGTCATCTGAGTTAATTTCACCCATTCCAGTCCATCTTAGTTTACTGTTTCCTAGAATGTTGACATTCACTCTTGCCATCTCCTGTTTGACCACTTCTAATTTGCTTGATTCATGGACCTAACATTCCATGTTCCTATGCAATATTGCTCTTTACAGCATCGGACTTTGCTTCTATCACCAGTCACATCCACAGCTGGGTATCGTTTTTGCTTTGGTTCCATCCCATCATTCTTTCTGGAGTTATTTCTCCACTGAGCTCCAGTAGCATATTGGGCACCTACCGGCCTGGGGAGTTCATCTTTCAGTGTCCTATCTTTTTGCCTTTTCATACTGTTCATGGGGTTCTCAAGGCAAGAATACTGAAGTGGTTTGCCATGCCCTTCTCCAGTGGACCACATTCTGTCAGACCTCTCCACCATGACCCATCCATCTTGGGTGGCCCCACACGGCATGGCTTAGTTTCATTGAGATAGACAAGGCTGTGGTCCGTGTGATCAGATTAGCTAGTTTTCTGTAGTTATAGTTTCAGTGTGTCTGCCCTCTGATGCCCTCTTGCAACACCTACCATCTTACTTGGGTTTCTCTTACCTTGGACGTGGGGTATCTCTTCACGGCTGCTCCAGCAAAGTGCAGCTGTTGCTCCTTACCTTGGACAAGGGGTGTCTACTCACGATGGCCCCTCCTGACCTTGAATGTGGAGTAACTTGTCTCGGCCCTCCTGTGCCCACGCTGCCTCTGCTCCTTGGACCTGGGGTAACTCCTCTCGGCCGCTGCCCCCAGCCTCCGGCCTGGGCTAGCTCCTTTCGGCTGAAGACTCTCTTTACATAATATCAAAATAACAAAGATATATTTGTTGTTGGAAGACAAGGTGAAACGATTGGCAAGGCACTGAAGGAATATTTGATATGTTGGAAATTTTTCTTCCTTAACCTTACATGTATGTTATAAACCTAAAAATTTTCTTAAAAATGGTCAAAGGTATTCCAATACCTAACAATTAAAACAAAACAAAAAGAAACTATTAAACTATAAACTTGGTATATGCAGTTTTAAGTCCATTCATGACTTTGTCTCTTCAAAGTTAGATACATTATTAAATAAGCAAACATATGCATAACTAACAATTTTTTCTAAGAGAATGGATTTGTGTACAAACTATTTTGTAAACGGTCTTGTAGTTCTGATAAAGATTTTTTTTTCTGATGTTTTCCAAATAATACCTTGACAATATGTAAATAAAGCCATGGTTATTCAAGGATAGACTAAACAATAGCTACATATTTTGAATTCACTCTTTTCAATTAAATTTGTTGAAAAAAGGACTTTATTTTGGCATATTAAATTATCTGAAGACAAGACTTTTTCTCTTTGAAGAACAATAATTGTAAAATAATAATGTATTTTTTCCTGTTGGCAATATGTGTTGTTTAAAATCACCATTTAGAAAACTGAGGCCACTGAAGACCATTGAAGTTGAATGATATGTCTTATGAACAAAGACATTTTTGCCATAAGCAGATACTAGTAATGCCAGGGGTAAAAACTTTAAACTTCAAGTCCATATTCTTTCAGGCCAATAACATCATTTAATTTTAGGCAACTATCATGTATGTTTGAAAAGCATAGTTATTTGCCCCTTTCTTTCTTTCCTTTCCTTCAGGGCTTTCAATTCTTATTAGACCTTTTATAGTGTTCCATAATCTTCTATATTCTTCATTTTTTACTCCTTTACCCTATATGTGTTTCAGTCTTGATATTTTCTATTAGTTGACTGAACTTCCACTTCACTAATTACTTCATCAGCTGTGTCTAATGTCCTGTTACACTCATGTAATAATTTACCACATATTTTATTTCTAGGATTTCTTATGTTATAACAACTAATGTAATCAAAATTAATCAGATAAAGATTATCCATGAATGCTAAAAAATTAGTGTTGGGAAAAAGAATTTTCATGTGATCACAAAGAATCATCCACAGATTATTTACTGATTACTATAGTCTAATGTACCTTTATCTGAAGAGACATGTGGTCACTAGATTACCAGACGACCACCTTAGCATCAACAATACTATAATTGGCTATTGCATGTCTTCAGATGTGATACAATAAAAACAAGGCTATATCATCTATTCTTTCCAAAAATGTAGAGTTAAATCTTATAATGAGAGAACAATCAGACAAATTTAGAACATCAGATGTCCTGCAAGACAAATAGCCAGGTCTCTTTGAGAAACAAAGAAAGGGCAACAAGTTCCAATGAAAAGAGATTAAAGAGACATAATGAACACATTCAACTATATAAAAAACTATGTCACGCTTCATACATAATTAGATCCCAGAATGGGATAAATTCAACATGGAAAGTTTATATAGACATTACTGAATTGTTAATTTTCTTAGGTATTATACATATAAGAGAATGTATTCATTTATAGGAAACACATACTGAAGTAATCAGAGGTAAAACATAGAGCCATCTATAGCTTATTTTCACGTGCTTCAGCAACAGACACACACATATGCACATACATATGTGTAACCCACTCCAGTATTCTTGCCTGGAGAATCCCAGGGACAAAGGAGCCTGGTGGGCTACAGTCCATGGGGTCACAAAGAGTCAGACACGACTGAGTGACTAACACACATATAATGTAAATTCATATACATATAAATATAAATAAATATATATATTTAACAAGTAAGTTAAATTCACCAATAATAAAATAAATATAAGGTAATAAAACAATAAAGTATTTTCTTTCTAAATCAATAGAGAAGATAAATTGAGCTTCTTTACAGAATTTACTAAGTCAGAAAATGTGAAATATATTCTAAATAGCTTTTCTTGAAATATTGAAAAGTAAATATTTGAAATCTAAAGGAGTAATTGCTACATAACTTGAAAATGTGAACATTCAGAACATTCACCAGGTATCCTAGATATCAGAAATGAAATCTTAATGGTATTACATATTAAGAGAGAGCTGCCACTTTTTTTTTCTGTAAGTAAAATGTCCAGCCCTGTGGAGTCTCTTATTTCTTCCAGGTAGTCATATACTACTAACATATAATTTGACAAATTATATTTCTGGCTGTCCTTTATAGTCAGAGTTCCTCCTTTCCATTTCACTGCAAGAAGTTTTACTCCATAAAAGTAATTTTATCTTCACAAGAAGAGATTCAAGACTTTTATTTTGCTAGCCTGAGAATGGGGCTTCTGGGTATACTTTCTTAATGGACTATGTGTTACTAGAGTTGCCTGTTCTTTCTAGTCTAGCAATGGCACAAAGATATTTCTGTATTACTTTTTTTCACAGTGTAATAGATTCGAGTCCGATTCCCATGAGTTAGATTCTGTGGAAACATTCTCCTTACTAAGAAAAAAATGCATGTGAAATTAACTTGCTTCTAAATCCTGGTGGAAGTGATGAAACTTGATGTTTAATGATATTCACTTGTGATTTGAAGTGCACATTTCTAAGATGGGGACAAAACTACAATTAAATTTCTAGTTTCCTCTATTGCCTGAAGGGAGAGTTCATCCAAGTTGATCCAGGCATTGCTTTCTAATAATTTCTTTGCATCTGCTATGGCAACACAACATATTGTACTTATAACCATTGAAATCAGGCTTTTTCTATGTCTAATATAATTTCCAAACTTGCAATTTCATTTGGCATTCTATTGTTCAGATGAGAAATAATTAGAGTTTAAGAAATAGTATTTGAATGAATAAAATGCATAAGCATTTGTTTTATACTGGGTATTATCTATCTTTCAGCTATTGTTGCTGTTGGTTAGGGTATGGGATTAAAACAAACCAGGAAGATGGTGATTGACACAGTTGATTAGAGACAAGTTGAGGAGTTTAAGGGTTGAATATTCTGCTCTGTCGTCCCCACTTTTTAAAGTATAAATTCTAACTTATTTCTTTCTGACCCAGGAATCGAACTAGGGTCTCCTGCTTGCAGGTGGACTCTTCACCAACTGAGCTATCAGGGAAGCCCTTCATGAAAGTCACTCAGTCGTGTCCAACTCTTTGTGACCCCAGGGACTATACAGTCCGTGGAATTCTCCAGGCCAGAATACTGGAGTGGGTAGCCTTTCCCTTCGCCAGGGGATCTTTCCAACTCAGGGATAGATCCCAGGTCTCCTGCATCTCAGGCAGATTCTTTACCAGCTGAGCCACAAGGGAAGACTTTTATAATTACATCTTCCCCAAATCTATTAGGTGAAGGGCAAGAAAAATAGTGATATATGATTAGATTGTGTATCATTTTGCTTTTCATAAAACCACAAAGATTCACAGAGGGGAAAAAATAAAATCATAAGTAATTGCCGTATCTCACCACCTGCAATAGAGGGCTCTCTTTTTCCTTTAGTGACATGATTCCTTGGATTCTGGGTGACTGATGCAGGAGGTAACTATGTCAAGACAGTCACTGTGTGATGATGAGTCTGAGCAGAGACTTGAATGACATAAAGGGCAATCCAGGAAAAGATCCAGTAGAATAGCAGTTCAGGAAAGGAAACAGTTAATGAAATGGTCCCAAGATAGAACAAATTTAGTATATTATGGAATAGAAATAAAACTACTAAGATCGAAGCTTAAGGCTACTTTTGCAACATAATAGGAATCCTGTAGTTCATGCTATCATCTACTGGATCTATTGCTTCTGAAACTCCGAGCTTCAATGTAAAGTGTATGACTCTCCTGGGCTGACATACTGGAAAAATTGCAAGAAGACATCCCATGGAAAGACCCTGAGATTATGTAGATGGCAAACTCACAGTCAGCCTCAGCAGATCTAGCCCACAGCCATTTCAACCTTCCCATCTGGGGCCTCAGATATCATGGAGCAAGGATGGACCATCTTTTGCTATGGTGCCTGACCTGCAGAACCATTAGGGATAATAATAAGATGGTTCCAGTTTTAAGCCACAAAGTATACGGAGTAATTTGTGTTGCACATGTAAGCAAAACAGAATGTGATTCTGTAAGTGTAGCACTATTGTAATAAAAACCCAAAGCATTTTACACTGGCTTTGAGACCCAGTGGTTGACCAAAGCAGAAAGGATCTCAAGGAGACTGTTAGCCAAAGCCGGAAATAACCTTGAGGAAACCACCGGTGAAGGCTTGAAGGAAAGCGAGGAAAATGCTATTGGAAATTGGAAAACAAGGGGATTCTTGTTACATAATGGAAGAAAGTTTGATAGTACTGTTGCCTATGGTCACATGAAAAATAGAAAGGAAACCTAATGAACTCAGATATGGCTGGGGAGATTTTCAGGCAAAATGTACAAAGTGACAACTGTCTTCTTTTTACTGGCTGCGATAAAACAGGAGAAGAAGAGATGCACCAAAGAAGAAGCCTCTACATTTTTGAGCTGAATTTAGAGAGATTACATGAACTTGAACTTGCTGGATTTGAAAATAAAACTGTTTCTTTTCTCAATCTTTCCCAGAAATAGACTACCAAAGTAACTAATCAAATTCAGACAGGGTTATAAGATCCCTTGTTAAAAGCCCCAAAAGATATAAGTTGGTGTGTCTCATAGATACTTTCAGTTAGACACAAGCCATCTAAAGAATTTAAGGGCATACCACAAAGACTTTCCCTGTTAAAACAATAGAACTAAGACTATTAAGGGTTTTGTATCATAGCAGCCTCACTGGGAACCCAAGGTTTAGATGGGCTTTGAGAAAAAAATATATGAATATATCTTTTGTTTAATAGACTAGATCTTAATTTGATACACAAACATTTTAAAAGAATTATATTAGCTTGGACTGAAAGGGGCAGGTAAATTTCAAAATGAAAAGAGGCTTTTGGACTCTACCCAGCTTCAGGTAAGAAGCAAGTTGAGAAGCATCCTTACATTTTGGAAGATTTTCTCTTATTTTTTGAATATAGATGACTAATATTAGAATAAGATATTGCCTGAAAAATAGTATCATTAAATTAATTTTAAAATTAGAAGGACTTTGACTATAAACTTCTGAATACCCATTAAAACCCTTTTACTTTGTAAACTTGTATGAGTTTTGTAATTTTCCGAGGAATTACTACATTAAGAATTCTTAAGAACAAGAAGCAAATCTGAGAGCACTAGCTTTACATTGTGAATGAATAAGATGGAAACATCAGAAATCCAATGGAATAAGAATGCAATATCTAAAATTCTCAGTTGTAGAAACTCAAACTCATAAAGAGTAATTTTCTTCACACGGCCTGCAACACTCAATGAAATTCAACACAAATATTATTGAAAAAGACAACCTTTGCAGCTAAAACACCTGGATTCAAGTCTTATTTCCTCCAATTACTAGAGGTTTGATTTCAGGCAATTTTAATAACCTTTCTATACCTACATGCTCTTATCTCTAAAATGCGAACAGTCATTATCTCTAAAATGGGAGTAATCATAATACATATATTAAAGCATTGTTGTGATAATTAAATGGAGGAATAAATATAAATCATTTAGCCCAGAACCTAGAAGATGGTAGTTATACAATAATATAATATAATATCATCAAATGCAATACGATCACAATTGCAGTTATTTCTTCTTCATCATCATCATCACCATCACTGATCACTGTAAAGTGGACATTAACCTAGACATTGGAGATATAATTGTAGCCAAGACACACTTGATTCCAGCCCTCATAGTCTGCCATGGGAGATAAGCAATTAAAAAATAATTGCAATTCTGACTTCTAAGTGTCCTAATAGAGAAAATATAGCATGCTGTGTACACGTGCATAGTTTTGGATCCACAGAGTACAACATATTTTACAGCATTGAGGGAGCTTGCAACAAGATAATGTTGTAACTGACATCTGAAGGTTGAGTAGCAGTTAGACATGTGAGGAGAAAGGGGAAGTTTCCATGAAAAAATAACAGTATTTGAGACTATCCTGAGGTAGTACAAAGAAGGAGAAAGAAAGAGAAAGAAATGACCCAGGTGAGATGGATAGGGACATCCTAAGGAAGTTGGGTTTATTCCAGATGCAAGAAATAGCCACTGATAAGTAATAAAATGGGACAGGGTAGCATCAGTTCAGTTCAGTTCAGTCGCTCAGTCGTGTCTGACTCTTTGCAACCCCATGAATCGCAGCACTCCAGGCCTCCCTGTCCATCACCAACTCTCAGAGTTTACCCAAACCCATGTCCATCGAGTCAGTGATGCCATCCAACCATCTCATCCTCTGTCGTCCCCTTCTCCTCCTGCCCCCAATCCTTCCCAGCATTAGGGTCTTTTCCAATGAGTCAACTCTTCGCATCAGGTGGCCAAAGTATTGGAGTTTCAGCTTCAACATCAGTCCTTCCAATGAACACCCAGGACTGATCTCCTTTAGGATGGATTGATTGGATCTCCTTGCAGTCCAAGGGACTCTCAAGAGTCTTCTCCAACACCACAGTTTAAAAGCATCAATTGTGTGGCGCTCAGCTTTATTCACCGTCCAACTCTCACATCCATACACAACCACTGGAAAAACCATAGCCTTGACTAGACGGACTTTTGTTGGCAAAGTAATGTCTCTGCTTTTAAATATGCTATCTAGGCTGGCCATAACCTTCCTTCCAAGGAGTAAGCGTCTTTTAATTTCATGGCTGCAATCACCATCAGCAGTGATTTTGGAGCTCCCCAAAATAAAGTCTGACACTGTTTCCACTGTTTCCCCACCTATTTGCCATGAAGTGATGGGACCAGATGCCATGATCTTAGTCTTCTGAACGTTGAGCTTTAAGCCAACTTTTTCACTCTCCTCTTTCACTTTCATCAGGAGGCTCTTTAGTTCTTCTTCACTTTCTGCCATAAGGGTGGTGTCATCTGCATATCTGAGGTTATTGATATTTCTCCTGGCAATCTTGATTCCAGCTTGTGTTTCTTCCAGCTCAGCGTTTCTCATGATGTACTCTGCATAGAAGTTAAATAAGCAGGGTGACAATATACAGCCTTGACGTACTCCTTTTCCTATTTGGAACCAGTCTGTTTTTCCATGTTCAGTTCTAACTGTTGCTTCCTGACCTGCATACAGGTTTCTCAAGAGACAGGTCAGGTGGTCTGGTATTCCCATCTCTTTAAGAATTTTCCACAGTTTATTGTGATCCACACAGTCAAAGGCTTTGGCATAGTCAATAAAGCAGAAATAGATCTTCTTCTGGAATTCTCTTGCTTTTTCGATGATCCAGCGGATGCTGGCAATTTGATCTCTCGTCCCTCTGCCTTTTCTAAAACCAGCTTGAACATCTGGAAGTTCACGGTTCACGTATTGCTGAAGCCTGGCTTGGAGAATCTTGAGCATTACTTTACTAGCATGTGAGATGAGTGCAATTGTGCGGTAGTTTGAGCATTCTTTGGCATTGCCTTTCTTTGGGATTGGAATGAAAACTGATCTTTTCCAGTCCTGTGGCCACTGCTGAGTTTTCCAAATTTGCTGGCATATTGAGTGCAGCACTTTCACAGCATCATCTTCAGGATTTGAAATAGCTCAACTAGAATTCCATCACCTCCACTAGCTTTGTTCGTAGTGATGCTTTCTAAGGCCCACTTGACTTCACATTCCAGGATGTCTGGCTCTAGGTGAGTGATCACACCACCGTGATTATCTGGGTCGTGAAGATCTTTTTTGTACTGTCCTTCTCTGTATTCTTGCCACCTCTTCTTAATATCTTCTGCTTCTGTTAGGCCCATAACATTTCTGTCCTTTATCGAGCCCATCTTTGCATGAAATGTTCCCTTGGTATCTCTAATTTTCTTGAAGAGATCTCTAGTCTTTCCCAATCTGTTGTTTTCCTCTATTTCTTTGCATTGATTGCTGAGGAAGTCTTTCTTATCTCTCCTTGCTATTCTTTGGAACTCTGCATTCAGATGGGAATATCTTTCCCTTTCTCCTTTGCTTTTCGCTTCTCTTCTCTTCCCAGCTATCTGTAAGGCCTTCTCAGACAGCCATTTTGCTTTTTTGCATTTTTTGCATTTCTTTTCATGGGGATGGTCTTGATCCCTGTCTCCTGTACAATGTCACGAACCTCTGTCCATAGTTCATCAGGCACTCTGTCTATCAGATCTAGTCCCTTAAATCTATTTGTCACCTCTACTGTATACTCATAAGGGATTTGATCTAGGTCATACCTGAATGGACTAGTGGTTTTTCCTACTTTCTTCAATTTAATTCTGAATATGGCAATAAGGAGTTCATGATCTGAGCCACGGTCTGTTCCCGGTCTTGTTTTTGCTGACTGTATAGAGCTATTCCATCTTTGGCTGCAAAGAATATAATCATCTGGTTTCGGTGTTGACCATCTGGTGATGTCCACGTGTAGAGTCTTCTCTTGTGTTGTTGGAAGAGGGTGTTTGCTATGACCAGTGGGTTCTCTTGGCAAAACTCTATTAGCTTTTGCCCTGCTTCATAAGTATCTTTATTCTCTGAAAGACCATTTTGACTGCAACAAGCAGAATAGATTTTTTTTTTTTCTTGTATCAATGTTGAGGGCAGAGAACTCTGTTAAGGAGTTGTGGACTTTTTGGAGATAACACATATTGACTGCCTGGACAGTCAAGAATGGAAGGAAGTGAACAGACTTGCAAGCTATTTAGGAGAAAGAATTTTTTCAACCTGGTGACAGAGTTGATCTTGGATACAAGATGGAGAGAGATTGAGTCACGACTGTTCCGCAAGTTTTCACTTGGAGCGTTATCAGTATCACTCACAGATTTCAGGAGGGCGTTGGAAAAGCTGAACTGGAGATTGAAGACAATGGCTGATGAAGTTAATTCTAGAAATTCTATTTGCAATGCCTTTGGGACAAATTATTTATTTATTTTTGTTATCATCCTTGATTTTTTGTCTTTGCCTAAAAGGGAACAAAATAATTGAAATGACTACTAGTAAAAGCAGAAAGTATCGTCTTTAGGACTAGGGAAGAGTATATGAGTATTCTCTTGCTTTAATATTTCATTAATAAATTGTGTCACCCATCACAGTAAAGAAATGAAATCAACTAAAGATACTCTTAAATCTATTTAACTAAGAGTCCAAATTTAATTATGGCATAATTATGGCAATAAAATAGATTCAGGACTTTCAGAAAATACTGGACTTTTAACGATTATATATCTTACTATGGAGTTAAAAATTAATGTGGGTGTGTGTGTGCTTCTGAAAAAAATTTGAAAAGTATTTTATATCTTTTGGAAATAATTAACCGTGTGTTTTATTGTGGGATTTAAAATTTTCTCTGAGAGGCTATTTTATCATGCTAATTCATATTGGAGTTTTAAATTATTTTTCACTTCTATCCCCAAACTTACATGATATTCTATGTTACCCCTAGTTCCATTTCTTTAAAGAAATAAATAAATACAAATTGAAAAACAGGTTTCCACAGTATGGTTAAAGAATTTCAATAAGAACTCCTCCTTTGCCCTGACATTATTTTTACTTCCCTCAACTTCATTTGAAACCTGCTATAGTGATTTTTCAGAAGCTTGCTTTTCTACCTGTCTAGACATCTTTCTAAATAATAAAGCTAAAATGGTGTGCTTATATCTGCTTTAGTCTTATTGCAAGTCTCTTTAAGCTTTCCTCATTCTTTGAGCTCTTACTTTATTTTCTAGGGAAACCTATCAGATTATTTCCAACTTTTTGCAAAACAGTATTTGTGACTCATGATTTCCATTCTTCTCCTCTTGCATTAAAAAAATCCAAAGTCCTTTTTAAAAATCTTCTTTACTTTCTTATTTTGATTTCTGCTTTTTCTCACATGCTGTTTATTAAATAGAAGGGAGAGATATAGCTCTGAGATACTGTGATAA
Source organism: Giraffa tippelskirchi (assembly GCF_054371585.1). NCBI lineage: Eukaryota > Metazoa > Chordata > Mammalia > Artiodactyla > Giraffidae > Giraffa > Giraffa tippelskirchi. The sequence goes on along the minus strand of NC_137278.1, from coordinate 107,399,570 downwards.
TGACTATCACAGTATCTAAAACCTAAGGGTTTTCAATTATCTAAACAATTGGTATACATCAAATTTGGTATTTACTTTTTGTTATGTCTATCATCTTTTAATTCTGATTCAAATCATGGTTCTACATATATTCAAATCATAGCTCTACTATTTACTCTCTGAATGGAACACAGGTATTGAGATTAAATGCACATGTATTTGAATGGTACCAGCTGTGTCTTATTAGTTGTGTGATACTGGGAAACTTATTTTAAAATTCTCAGTCTCCTTATTAGTCAAATGCTGGTAAAATCATAGGTTGAGGATTAAATGAGTTACATCTAAAGCTCTTAGCCTTTAAAAAAAATCTTTTGGCCGTGCCACATGTGGGATCTCAGTTCCCCAACCAGGGATCTAACCCGTCCACCCTGCACTGGCAGTGCAGTCTTAACCACTGGACCAAGAGGGAAGTCCCTCTCTGCCTTTTATTTTGCTCTTAAGTACCTAAAAAAGTTTTGACTACTGCTGTCGCTAATAATTCCTTTTTTTTTTTTCGTCACTTTGACAATCCCTGACCTAATAAGAAGAAAATTAGTATTTCAATACTTGCTTCTTACACTTACTGTAATAATAATAAAATAATAATATAAGTATAATACCTACAGTTTGTTCTTAATAAATGTTAGTTCTCTTCTTGCTCCACTCCTCTCTAATATATTCTGCAGATGCAATATTTAGCTGATTCCTTGTTACATATTTATAAACACTCACTTCCATACAGCTTCCTATGGCCATTTCATAATGTGTAGGATGCTTTTAAAAACACAGATTTCTGACTGCAGAAACTGGTGTGCAGACCAAACCAACTGAAACAAAAACTCAGGGTGGAGCCTTGCATTTTAAAAGCCTTCTCAGGGGAGTCTGATGCACTTCAAAGCAAAGAACTCTCCAGTCTGGAGCTAGGCAGAAAATGTAAAGAGAGGGAATCTATAAGTGCATATAATGTAGTAGAGTAAGTCATACACATATGAAATAATTAGCAGGAGAAGGCAGGAAAGTACTAAAAATACAGTTTATAAAATTTTAATGAAACATCTTATCTTGCACCCATGACCTATTGAGGAACAAGGACAATAGGAAGTAAAGTGCACTTCATAGGTATCTGCCAATAATTTAACCCTTAATAGTAAAACAATCAGTCATACCAGGGGAAACTGCTGCATACTGACCCCCGTGTAAGTTAAAATTTCTCTTTCTTCAATCTAAATTCCTTTTCTTAGAACTCTTGCACACTAATTTTCTAGGCATATGACAAGCTCAAATTGGTTCAATATCTATGTTGTCATGCTGAGTATTTATGCAAAGCCTCTGACTCTTGATAACCAACAGAAATATGTATTTCTTACAAATCAAATGACCAAGTTGCAAAAGTAGTAATCCATGAATTCTTTGTATGTAGGTCTATCTTATTATAATTGTCACAAGTAACTATGTTGGGTAGTAGAAAGTGTACTGCATAAACTAAGTCATTAAAAGATGGTTAATACATATATTTTTGAATTAAGATAATTTGAGAAGCCTGCAGACATACTGCAAGGATTCTAGAGTTTTGGTTTCATTACATCTTTATGGTCTATTCGATATTTGAACTAGTTTTGACCTCTCTACAGAGTAGTGTGCTATAACAGTTAAGGGTCAGAACTGCCATCAAAAAACATGGGTTATGGTCTGCCCCTGCCAATTATCAACTAGGTGACTTTGGGATGAGACTTCTTCCTCATTTGACAATAAAAGTTACTATTCATAGATGCTTAAAATATGCTAGAAACATAAGCGTTTTAAAGGCCTTATGCCATTTAATCCCCAGAGTAACTATAGTGACATCTTTCTTATTCTATGGAAAGGGAAATTGAGGCTCAAGGAAATGAGTACTTTTTTCCAGGTCAGATACCTAGCAAGCAACACTCAGAAGATAAAACTTCATTTTACCTGTCTCCAAGGCCTGAGGAATTAACCACCATGAATTACTACCTTTCAAAAAATTATAGCTTGAGGAAAAATATATATTATATATTGCTGGGGTTTTTAAGAATTCACAATACATGATATAAAAGTTATTGTTAAGAGGGCAGGTAAGTAGGTTCATGTCCTTTAATTTTCAGATGAAGGGACCTTAGAGGATGAATCAGCTTGTATATCAAACCATTCCAAAACTTAATAGCCTCTATACATAGTTTTTTTCTTTAGCTCTTGATTCTGTGTGTTAGTACGTCTGGGACAGCTTTTCTGGACACATGCATAAGAGCAAGGCAGTTCTACCTCTGGAGATTAGCTGGCCATCCTCTAGGGGCAGAAATATGGTTTTAGCTATTGGTGGGGGGTACTTTATATCTTTTAGATGTTTATTTCTTTTAAATCCTTGCTCTATTATGTCCTCTTGCTTATTTTCTAGTACTATTTTTCTTTGCACCAAAGAGATGTGTGTGTTTGGAGTGGAGTGGGAGGACACTGGAATATATGTCTCTTTCCATCAAGCAGGTCAGCTAAGGCTTGTTGTCATAGCTCTAGGGTAAGGTTCTAAGAAAGAGAGAGAGCAGAAGCATGCAAGACCTTTTGAAGCCAAGGCGTTGAACTGGTACAAAATCACTTCCACTTTTTCTGTTGGCTAAAGCAAGATGCAAAGCCAGTATAGATTCAAGGGCTGAAGAAACAGACTTAGTGGGAGAAGATGTAAAATCACATTACAAAAGGGCATACCTAAAGGAAGGGATGGGAAAACGTAGCCATTTATTAAGGCTACTGCAGAGAAATTTTGCTTATGAACATGTTGCTTCCTTAAGTAAGTTTAATAATATTTAAATAATTGTCATATTGGATTTTAAAAGAGTTGATTTGTTCAAATGTTAAAATATGACAAGTATGCCATTCTGACAGTCACAATGCGGTTTCACGAGATCCACATTTCTAATGGTGATGTACTGCCAGTTTCTGTAGCCTTCTGTGATGCTGACGTAAGAGTACAAAGGAAGTAGCATTTCGGTTGCTTCTCTGCAAGAAGTAATGTCCACACAGTCCTTTGAATTCTTGTTCCACACAGACCAACACAGGAAGTCACAACTGTTTTTCCCCCTAGGTTTTCCATTAGCCACCTTTCAAAGATTTGCTTCCCATCTTCCACCTCCCACTTTTATGGGTCTTTTACAGCAGGATTAGTGGAGTTACTTAGCTGGGGGCAGGGGGAGGGCCGTTTCTATTCTCTCCTGTTGTACATGTGAAGCCTCGATATTTGTTCTAGGATTTTCCTCTCTTATATTGACCAAGAGGAGAAAAAATGAGACCGTATCTCACTCATTGTTTCATTTATCAGTTCACCATTGATAAGGGTGTCTTATCCTTTTATCTTCCCCTATTCTTGTTTTCAGATTTATCCAAAATCTCCTCTGTTTTCACAGCCATTCTTTTATGAATCACAAGAAAATTCTTCTAAAACATGATCCTTTTGCCAATGTGATTATTTCCAGAGAAGCTTATATAATCTCAGACTCAACTTGATTCATTAGGTCTTTGTCTTTTCCTTTCCCTCATGAGACCTCTGCATCATTTTCCTCCTTTCTTTTGGTTTCTGTATAGAGCCTTTATAATATAGCCTTAACATTATCAAGCTGAAGGTTTTCATTATTGATTCCTGCCATCTGTATGAGTTATATTTCTGGAAGTCTTGTAATTTAGCATAAATATTTTCTCTATTTAAATCAACAGGAGTAATTTATGTAAAGCATTTTGCACATAGTAAACTCTCAGTAAATGCTATCTATTATTATAAATGCTGCTGCTACTATACTTACTATTGCTAACTTATTTTAAAGCAAACCATATGCCTTTTTCTCCCTATTGAATTTATACTAAAGCTATATAAGGAACTATCTAGACAATATGAGAATGCATGTTAGAATTTGAATATAATTTTTCTTTGTAAATTTCTGACAACTGAATATACTGTAACTGTTATTTTAAGAAACGCCTCCATGACTTTGTAAAACTAGAATCATTACCTCAGTATTTAAGTGTTACATTTCTTTACATGTTAGTGAAACAAATTTATACTTTCACAAGGCTAGGTAGGTTATTATTACACATTTGCTGTCCTACTGTTAGTAAATTTCTGACAAATGCATACTTACCATATTTTCTTGCATTAGTTTCCTAGACGTCAGTGCCCTTCCAAAGACCTTTCTTCATTTGGTTTAGGTATTTATAGTCATAACAGGTAGGAATTTTCTTTAGTGAATTGTTTATAGTTAATTGCCTACCTTGTAGTCCTGTATATTGCTAAAACTTTTGCATTAGTAACTCACAACTCTTGCTCTTCCCATAGTGTCTATGTTAGTATCTGTTTTTCAGGCACTTCCTCCTGCATACAACCTGGTGTTTCACCTACTCCATGGACTTCAATTTCAATCCTATCAAACTATCTCCACGGACTATGGTCTCTCCCATCTTTTTCTTTCTAGAAACACACACACAATCACAGAAACACACCGTCTATTTGGTGGTAAGGTCTAATATGGGTTGAACTGTGTCTCAGACTTCCCCTCAAACCTCCCCCCAACCACCTTGGCCCCAAAAAAGAGATGTGGGACTCCTAGCCTCCAGTACCTCAGAGCGTCCCTTTCTTTGGGGTTAGGGTCTTTACAGACGTGATTAACTTAAAATGAAATCATGAAGGTGGGCCCTAATCCAATATGACTAGTGTTCAAAGGAGAAGTTTGTTCACAGAGACAGGCGTGTATAAAGGGAAAATGAGGTAGAGACAAAGGGAGAAGACAGCCATCTATAAACCAAGGAGAAAGGCTTGGAAGAGGTCTGTTCCTCATAGCCCTCAGAAGAAACCAACCCTGACAACACCTTAATTTGGAGCGTTGAGCTTCCAGAACTGGGGGATAATAAATTTCTGTTGTTTAAACAATCCAGTTCGTGGTATTCTATTATTGACAGCCCTAGCAAACTAATGCAGGGCCCAATACGATTTTTAGAAGGGAGAAACTGGCTAATGAGATCACTGCTTTGGTACTTGGATATCTGTAGTTTGTCTTTTTAGTTTCTGATAAACCTGAATTTTCACTTGCTAGAGACTTATGTTCCTGGAATAAACTTTTAAAACTTGTTTTGTTTTATATAACCATGATGTGGTGACTGGAGACCTACATTTGACTGAAAAGAGCAAGCCATAGCCATGGATAAGACGAGAGAGACCGGACTCACTCGTCACCTGTAAGTAGAGCCCGCTCCCTTTAGCTGCCATTAAGAAAAAAAAACAAAAAAACGCACTTGGTCTCAGATTTTCCCTCTCACTTGTTGGGAGGGGTGGGGTAGCGAGAAGAGAAAGGGTGTGGAGAGTGGGGTGTAAATAAGGCAGACAGACGCTCCAGAGAGGGCGGGGACAGAGTCTCCCTGAAGGAAAAGAGCTGAACCTGGTTGGTACAGCAGAGCATCCCCAGACCCACCCGCCACCCACCCGCCGCTCTGAGAGCTCCGGGCTCGGGCGCAGAGGCCGGAAGCGCGCGGCGCGGAGGGGCGGCTCCGGCCGCGGCCGCTCGGGGGGCGGGGGACCTGCAGCCCGAGTCGGGGCGGGTGGGCTCGCCTGCGGGCGTATGAGCCCCCCCGACTCGGGGTCGCGGAGCGCCGGAGGGGCCCGCCCCGCGCTGCATGGGCCGCCCAGACCCGCGCGATGGTGCCTCTGGGCGCCGAGGTCGGCGCGGGGCGCGCCCGCCGCTCGCGGAATGAGGGCGGGCGGCGCGGCGCGCGGCCGGCGGGCGCTGTCTCCGCGAGCCCGGCACCCGGGGAAGCGGCCCAACCACCTGCACCCGGAAAACGCCAACAAGTAGTTTCTCGTCGGCGCGGGGCGGCTAGGCTGGGCGTCGGGACTCGGTCGGGCTGCCCCGAGCACCTCGTCCTCTCGGACACCGGAGCAGCAGCACTTTGCTCTCGGTCTCCTTAAGGTATCCGGGGGCGGGAGGGCGAGGGGCGGGTTTGCCGGGAAGGACGTGCGGAGCCCGCGAGGCAGGCATCCCCGCTCCGTTCCGCTCCGGGTGCCCCGGGGAGAGGTGGCTGGGAGGTCGGAAACGGGGACACTGTCGCCAGGACTCCCAACTCGGGGGTGCAGGGGGTGTGCCTCCAGCAGCTTCCCTCGGGGACGCGCCCCACTCGCCCCTCCTAGGAAGCAGCCCCCGACTCTCCACCCGGGAGGCGTTTGTTTCTCTTGCGAAAGGGGGATGGGGTGGGATGCGTGGATCACTTCTCTCCAATATGGATTCTAGTTAGTCGTTTCCTTTTCCAAGTAATAATAATTTTCACAGCAATCATGTGAAAATAAAACTGAATCAGGAAATTAGGCAGAGGTCTCCTTGGTGAAAGGCACTAGCAGGGACGTTTGTTTTTGCTCCGACTTCAGCGTTCGGTCTATTTGTCTGGCCCGGGAGGCAGAGGAGAGGTGAACCGAGAACAGGTCGTGCAGAGGGCGCTCCCCGGGAGCCAGGGAGCGGCGGGCCGTCCAGAGTTCACCGAGGATAGGCGTTTGAGGGGGGCTCGCCGCCCAGTCCGGGGGTTTCTCACCCAGCACTGTCAAGTTGCCTGGGCACAGAGAACTCCTTGCCTAAGGGAACTGCCTCCCGGAGAGGGTAGGGGAGAAGCGGGTCTCAGTGTGAGGGAGGGAAGGGAGCGGGCTGGGGGAGAGGATGGGGCGGAGGAGGAAGACGCAGGAGGACCTCGGAGGGGAAAATGAGGGCTTTGGGGAGAGAGCGGGGGAGGTTTAGGGACTGGAAACGGGTTCAACTTGAGAGAAGGTGAGGGGTGAAAAGATGCAGGAGGCAGAGCTGAGGGAGAAAGGTGTGAGGCTGGGGGAGAGGGGTCGTGAAAGGTCAAGGAAGATTGGAACCGCTATCTCCTCAGTTCTCTAGAAACCTGGGAGAGGTTCAGTGATGCTTGAGGCGGGGACAGGGCTGGGTGTCGGACTTCTCCAGGGAGGCCTCTTGGCCCCTCGCCTCCCCGTCCACGCTGCATCTTCGGGCGCTGGGGCTGGGAGTGGGGGCGGGGGTCACAGCGCGGCTCCGCCAGCCGCGGTCTTTAACTTGGCGCTGTGTTCGCCTCCCCCCAGTCATGTCTGAGGCACAGAGATGGGCAAGATCGAGAGCAACGAGAGGGTGATCCTCAATGTCGGGGGCACCCGGCACGAAACCTACCGCAGCACCCTCAGGACCCTGCCCGGGACGCGCCTGGCCCTGCTCGCCGCCGCCGAGCCCCAGGGCGACCCGCTGCAGCCGCCGCCCCCGGCGCGCTCGCCGCCGCCGCGGCCGCCCCCGCGGTCCCCCGGGCCGGGCGGCTGCCTGGAGGGCGGCGCGCGCAACTGCAGCGCCCGCGGCGGCGACCCCGCCGGGGGCGGCCGCGAGTTTTTCTTCGACCGGCACCCGGGCGTCTTCGCGTACGTGCTCAACTACTACCGCACAGGCAAGCTGCACTGCCCGGCCGACGTGTGCGGGCCGCTCTTCGAGGAGGAGCTGGCCTTCTGGGGCATCGACGAGACCGACGTGGAGCCCTGCTGCTGGATGACCTACCGGCAGCACCGCGACGCCGAGGAGGCGCTCGACATCTTCGAGGCCCCCGACCTCCTCGGCGGCGACCCCGGCGACGACGAAGACCTGGCGGCCAAGAGGCTGGGCATCGAGGACGCCGCGGGCCTGGGCGGTCCCGACGGCAAGTCGGGCCGCTGGAGGAGGCTGCAGCCCCGAGTGTGGGCTCTCTTCGAGGACCCCTACTCGTCCAGAGCCGCCCGGGTAAGGCCAGAGGCGCCCCCTTGCCTGCTGCCGCAGCTTCTTCCAACCCCTTCCGAGACGTCCTGCTCTCTCCGCAGAGGGCATCGGGCAGGGGGCCGGGGTGTCTCGAATCGGGAGGCGGGGGGCCCGTCGCTCAGGGCAAACTCAGGGCCCCCCTCCCTTGCCCCCTTTCTACCCCCGTCCCCTCAACCTTCCCCTCCTCTCCTCCTCAACTCAAGCCCGAGGTTTACTGCCTCAGGTGGGACCAGAAGGGCAAATGTCCACTACTCTGGGCAAATCTGTTGGAACCTCGTGCTGAAATCGCTACCACGCTTTCTGCGGAATTTCTTTTTCTCTTCTATTCCACCCTTTTCTTGAGTTCCGAGGGTCCTCCAGGCCTCCCGATCATCAGGGTTTCATCTTTCCAGTGAGGTCTGACACGCCTGACTCACGCAGAGCAGTGGCCCCAGTTAGGGATCTAAGCGGAGGACAGTAGAGGGAGATGGAATGTATGTCTGTGGCTGGGCCGGGAGATGAACAGGTTCATCTTGGAAAGAGGACCTCCTGCATATCGTTTGGGTCTGTCTCCATCCAAGGGAGAGCAGTAGAGTCTGCTTGTCCCAGCCGGCTGACAGGAAAGCCCACCTGCACACTGAAGTTTGCAGTCTGTTGTCTTTCCCCCGGCTCTCTATGTTTTTCTTACAGGTTGCCGATTGCACACTTCGGTGATCCTCGTTCAGTGGGAGTCTCTAATTTAGACTGTAGGCAACTTTATTTTATTCTATAGATTTTGATCCCATACTCAATATTTCTTTTCAGTTTCTTGTTTGAGTGACAGTTTAAATTTAGTCTTTGATACACCGGATTGATTCTTCAAAATCCCAATGAAGAGATGATAAAAGTAACTAATAATGGTTTCTCTAATTTTAAAGGAAATAAAAGAAATATAAATAACCCCAAATTATGCAGTATGTGAATAGTTTTTAATTATATGTGAGAATGGAGTACTGTATTTAGTTAAATCTTTGCAACTGCATGTGCCTGGTTTGCTTCTGACACCCAGAAAAGATCCTCCTTGGGCAGAATGGGAATTCTCCTAGCTTGAGTTTGGCTCCATCCTCATTATTGTGTTCCTCTGCGTGTCAGAAGTCTCTGCATCTGAGACATTGTGCAGCTGTCTGATAGTATGTCAGAAGATGTGCTTCTGATACCACTTTAGAAGTCTGAGCATGTATTTTGTTGCAATTTGCAATTTAAAGCATTGCTACTTTATGGGATCTGTTATTTATATGCACACAAATTCTAGTATGTCCACATTCTCATATTTGAATATAGAATTATTAAGTTCAACTCTGAGATTTTCCTTTTAAGACCATTCTATGAATTCAGCAAGAGTTGGCATTCAGGAAAAAAAAAAAGTGCAGACTTATTTATTTATTTAAATTAAATCACAGACTCATGACCATTATCTCTGTTGTTTTGGATTCTAGCTGTGTGCCATAGTGCTCTTTCCAATTGGCGACTAAATCTGCATTTGTTTTCAGACTCATCATATAATTTTGTTATTTTATGTGGTATAAAAAAACAGGATGTTTTATTATATTTATTCATGATAATAAAATGCATTTTTTGTAGGCTAGGTTGCACAGGAAAAGCTTCAAGGCGTTCAATTTTTATTACTGCTATGGAATTTGATTCTATGAATTAATGGTCTAAGGGTAGCCCATTAACTTGAAAATAGTTTCTTAAAAATCTTACTAAGATTTTATTGTAATAATATTAAGAATTTGACCTGCATCCATTTTAGGTGAGGAAAAGAACACAGATAGATTAGAGATTAATTTAAGTTCAAAGAGCCATTAGAAACAGAATCAGCTGAGAATGAGAGACCTGGAAAATTTCGTTGAGGTCACCTCATGAGGAACTTGTAGTTTGTAGAGGAGGAAAATGAAGACTGCAGATGCTGTGATGGCCAAGGTCATAGAGCAAGTTATTAGCAAAGCCAAAATGATGCTGAAGGTCTCATGACACTCTCCCCATGCCCTTTCCACCATAACCACTGATTATAGCTGACTATCTGGCTTGTGAAATCTCTGCAGATAGTGTTGCTCTTGAGATTTAATGCAGCATAGGACAGTCCTTAGTCTTCTAACTTTGAAAGGTCATCTATGACATATGTGTGTGTGTATGTGTGTGTATATATATATATATACACACATGCATACATGTACATTTTTTCCAGGTCTTTGGCTGCACTACCCAACATTAGAGTGCAAATACGGGATTCCAGTTCTCTTAAAATGAACCCTGTTCTAACTTTCGATTTTTATTGACCAGTTTATATGTAATGTTTTTCCTTTTTTTTTTTTTTTTCAGATTGGCTAACATTTGTGAGACTTGTCTTCAGAAAAATCCCTTTTCAAATTATTAGAGGTTGCTTAAAAAAGAGTACTCAGAAGTCACCATTCTATTTAAATGTGGTTTAATTTTTTTTTTTATGGACACTTTTGGTTCAGATGATTGACTGACAATATTATCTGACTACTTTGATAAATAGAATTACATTGGGAGGTCACTGGATGAAATTATATTTTTCATGGACATGATTCTAGGAGACATAAAATCAATTATCAGGTGGTTTATTTCAGCTGTGGTCTTCCTGATGTCGTTCTTAATAGAAGTATTTAACTTTTATAAACCCTCTTACTTTTCATATTACATTAGTTCATCTTTTATTGATGTACTTGAGATGAACAATTTTAACTGTGCAAATTCTGTTTTCAATTTGTTATGCTTGTTTCATCATTGTCCTTATCCTTTCCCAGTATTGAGGAGAGTGACTTGATTATACAATAGATTTGTTTTACTTCTAACTTTTATAGTCTAAAGTGGCAGACTGAAACAGCAGTGATAGCAACTAGATAATTAATTGAATTTTACAACATTGTATTTTTGCCTTTCATTTTGGTTGGCATTTCCCCCTCCTCTGTTGTTCTTAATTTATGATGTAAATACATATTTGAGCAGTCTAAATTGTTCAGGTTAACTTGGTAAATAAGTTTATATTTTACATTTATGAATTATATCCTTAAAGTATATTAGAAATTTATAAAAATTTAAATATAAGTTGTCATGGAAACCTGTTGTGGAGAAAATGAGATCTGGAATGAAGAGTGGTTATCCTGTTGATGGCATTGAATGATATTTACAAATAGTAAAAAGCAAGGAAGCATAGATGTTTTTGTAAAAATGTTGTGTATTGTAGATTTCCAATTTAATATCTAAGTTTTAGAAGGAAATGAAGCTTGTATCTGCTTTTCTATGAAGACTTATAGTATCAATAGTAAGTGAACAGGTACCTGGCAGAAATTCTTTGATAGAACTTCTAGATGTTTTAGAAATTTAAAAAATAATATAAGGGAAAATACTAAAATAAAAATATTATAAATGATTTCTTCCCAATATTAAAGAGCTAAGAGCAGTTTTAAGCTTCTACTTCTCCCTCTTCTTTTCATGTAGTTTTGGAGGGACAGAGGGAAAGTGATTGAATTAGGTTCTGTTTTAAAGTGTGGCTTTTCCTTGGTGACATGTCTATCATTAATTATCTGATAGACTTTTTTTTTTTTACTTTCAAACAGGATTTTAGAAAAGGAAAACAAAGCAAAAAACTGCCATGGAACCATATTTAATATGTTGGCTTTTGGGTGGGGATCTAGATCACTTCATATATATTCTCCAAACCTTTATCCTATGTACCATTATACGCACATAATCCTGAATTATACATGGATTGTAATAGTGAATCCACCATTTTTATAATCTTGAAAATATTCACTCTATTAGCATTTTAAATGGTTTTATTTCCACAGAATTGCTAAAATATACTCCTTAAAACTAGTAAAATTTAAATTTGAAAATCTAGAATTCGATTCAGAATGGCATATATGTAATTTACTTTTTATGGGACATTTTTTCCTCTACCTCAAAGCACAAAACAGGAAAGGAATGATCTTCTAAATAAATATTTTCTAGGTTTAGATATAGCATTTAATTTTTAAAAATTGTAATATGTTAAGGACAATTTGAGTCATACATTAAGATTAAAGAAAGAAAACTTATATATATGGAATTTGAAAGATGGTAACGATAACCCTATATGCGAGACAGAATAAGAGACACAGATGCATAGAACAATTTTATGGACTCTGAGGGAGAAGGTGAGGGTGGGACGTTCTGGGAGAATAGCATTGAAACATGTATATTATCATATGTGAAACAGAACACCATTCCATGTTCGATGCATGAGACAAGGGCTCAGGGCCGGGGCAATGGGATGACCCAGAGGGATGGGATGGGGAGGGAGGTGGGTGGGGGGTCCAGGAAGGGGAACACATGTAAACCCATGGCTGATTCATGTCAATGTATGGCAAAAGCTATTACAATATTGTAAAGTAATTAGCCCCCAACTAAAATAAATAAATTTATAAAAAAAAAAAAGAAAGAAAACGTATTAATTCTTATTTTGTGAGCCTTGCTCCAGTTAAAAGAAATAATGGCCAAATAAAGCTTGTTTGTAAAATATTGTTGTTAATTATTAAAATTTTAGAATATTATTTAGTCAATTAATATTGTTTATGCAGTCATTGTGGACCAGAAACTATATAAGATACTAGGAGTGTGTGAGCAGATATAGTACTTTGCCTTCAGTAAGCTCACCATTCTATTTATAATAAAATATTTCCTAAAACATTATGTATTCAGTTAAAAGTGCAACAAAATAACAACAAGCAAAATTCCAGTGATACTAAAGATGTTTCCCTTAAAAAAAAAAACCCAAAACTCATGTGGAAATGTTACTTGAGATGTGCAGGAAACTACTGCATTCAGAAATGATGATCTCGGTAATATTCTGGTGGTCCACTGGTTAGGAGAGCCTGGGGCTCAATCCGTGATAGGGGAACTAAGATCCTGGAAGCTGTGGGGTGTGGCCAAAAAAAAAACTGAAACGATGTTTTTATGCTTTTGTTAGTCTTTATTTTATTATGAAAGTGTTAGGCTTTTTCAGCCTTGATTTTTCTGTTTTCAGAGTGATTTATAGGCTCTCTCTTTGCAATATTATTGAAGAGTATGAGACAAGCTGTACTTATACCAAAGAACTGAATTATTTGCAGAGCAAACAACTGAATTATTTACAGTGTGTTCGAGAGTCTTCATCCCTTCTATTTTAATTAAAAGCTTCTTGTTGTTTGTTCAGTCGCTAGGTTACGTCTTATTCTTTGCGACCCCAGGGACTGTAGCACGCCAGGCTCCTCTGTCCTTCACTATCTTCCAGAGTTTGCTCAGTTTCATTTCCTTTGAGTCAGTGATGCTATCTAACCATCTTTTTAATCTCACAATTAAAAGTTATGGCCAACCACATGACAATGCAAATCCAAACTTCAGACCCCTAAAAAGAGTCTGCGGTTGAGTATGGTGTGTTTGCATTTGCTATTTAAGCATCTAAGTCTCCCTTGACTTTTTCCAGGCCACTAATTATACAGTTCACAAATATATTTAATTTTGCTCATATATTCTGAACATTGGATAATATTAGAGAGTGCCTCATTCAACACATAATTTAAAAAACCAAGTAACTTTAGTAGAATTGTATTTTTGGTAGTGTATTTGACCCCAGACTAGGTGCCCTAATCCGTTGCTGGGGCATTATCGTGCCAAAGGTGAATAGTTGGACCGTTTATGTGTGGGTTTTTTTCCTTCTGTTATATTTTCTCAAGAGCTCATTTGTAGACTCGAATTGACAAAACTAAATGAGAGTCTGAGAAATTTTTCTTCTCTGTCAAGAAGCTTATTTTCAAAGCAACTGAAATGAGGAAATGTGTAGGTTTATAAAAAATGCAAGTCAACCTTTCCCATTTAGAACTATGTATCATTACTATTTATTTTAACTACTTCAAATAAAGTAAATGCAGTTTTCAGATCTCATTTTTATTTTCAAATTCTGAATCATTTACCCTTTTTTATTATGGCAACCTTTAAAAATGTCTCTGAATGAAATAGTAAAGAGCACTAAAGGACTGATATAGTATAAACACAGATCTCTATAAGGAAATATGTAATGGCAAGATAATCTAAACTAAAACCATCAGTAGATTATATAAACTTGATCCAGTTCTTTTTGAAGTATGAGGAGCTTTTCTTTTGGAAAAACAGTCAAGATTTTTTTATGACAGGATAGTTTTGCCTTTTGCTTTTCTTATAGTTTGAAGGGTGGTGATTAATTTTAATACTGTGTAGTCAATATTTTCACAGAAAGTGACTAAACTGTGTGTGTTGGGAGGAGAAGAGAGTAGAAGTAGAGAAAACATGGAAAGAGCATTGGAAAAATGCCTGAGTTGGAATCCATGAGTCCTAGGCACTAACTCTGATTTCACAGCTAGCTGTGTGACCTTTGAGAATTTACTTTGTCTTTCTAATTCTTGATTTCCTTTGGCTTTATTTTGAAAGAAAAAAAATGGGGATGACACATTGGACTAGATAAGTATTCAAACTTCTTTCCAGCTCCAAGATTTTGAAGTTTAGAGGAAAAAATAAGGATACTGACTGCTAAAAATCCCTGAGTAGGGGAAAGAGCATGTCTGCACTCATTTTGATTGTCCTCTAGGGACCATCACACTAATAAGGTAAACTAGTATGGATTTCTTTTGGGTTTTTTTTGGATTTTAACTTTCTGCCCTTTTCTTTTCCTACAGCTGTTGGGTAGCTGCAGCTCTGGTTACCATAGAAACAGGTTGGCTCCTAGCTTCCTGTTTCCATTGAAAACAGCTTTCTTTCAACCACATATTGATCTCAGGAAATCATTTTGCTGTGGCTCTGTCATGAAACCCATAAAGATGATCAGCTCTGTCATTTCTAAGTCTAAGATTCAGTGCAGGTGTATACCCATCCACCCACAAGGGTAACTGATTAGGTAATCTCAGTTTTATTTTCATTTGAAAAGTGCCTTGTCAAAGACACCAGCCTTTTCCCCTTTCCATATCTTATACAGAAGGGAAAGTCTTATTCACTTGAGGATTTACAGATATGCCTAACACATTTAAGTGTTTACAAAATAGTGTCAAATTATTCAGTTCTAATCTTTTTCATAACTCATTCAATCAGGATAAGCATAGAGAATAGTATGCTGTCTAGCACACGTTGTAAGTTTGTGTTTTAATGTACTCACTAATGAATATTTCAAGAGAAAAATATATATGTATTATATAGTGCACCCTATTTCTCTTTTGAGAAAAAATAGTTTTTCTATTTCAGCCTATACATATTTACATAAAATATATTCACTATCATAATGTAGATACATAATCCATGTTTGCATATATTTATAAAATGTTTATATGCATAAGTGAAGGAAGAAACTCGTGGGAATATGGCTTAAAGTTTTGATTGAGAATATTTGTGTGTGAGCATATGTTTATTATATATTACATGGTATATAATCTTTGAATGTGGCCTCCCTGATGGCTCAGTGGTAAAGAATCCACCTGCCAATGCAGATGCAGGTTCCATCCCTGGGTTGGGAAGATCCCCTGGAGGAGGAAATGGCAACCCACTCCAGTATTCTTGCCTGGGAAATCCCATGGACAGAGGAGCCTGGCAGGGCTACAGTCCATGGAGTTGCAAAGTCAGACACGACTGAGCGTGCACACCACCACACCATCTTTCAATGACACTGGTATGTATAACAGACTTCTGTTGTTCATGAGACTTAGAATGGGAAGGAAACTGGTGATGGAAGGAAACTGGTCATTGTGTCAGGAAACCTGAAACAGTGGACCTTAAATCACAAAAAAAGCAGCTGGCTTGTTCATAGCCATGGCTAGTTAGTCACAGTAGCAGGGTTAGAATTTAGACCTTCTAACTCCCGGCACTCTTCCCATTCCATCTTGATCTCTTAGTCTGGATTGGGTTTAATATCAGGTGCACAGATTTTAGCTTTCGGAAAGTAGCAAGCCTGTTAGAAATAGTTGGGGTAGGGTCTGTCCTCTTCAATGTCCTATTGTTCAATAATAGCAGGGAAATTGTCACCATCTTATTATTCTATTTCCAGATACCCTCCAGATGCATCCTTCCATTGCTGCCTTCTCTACCAGTTCTACATCTTAATGTTCTACTACCTTTGAAACATCAAAACTAATCTGCCTGTTTTTTCACTTAACCTTCTATTTTATCCCTTTATCCTTGTGTGTGTGTCTTTTGTAATATGTTTTTCTACTTTCGTTGGCTTTATTGCCTTTGGAATTTTTAAATGCAACCCTCGTTCAACCTACTGGTGATGGTTAATGTTTTATGAAACATTCTCTTCTCACATGTAACTAACTAGATCATGGTTGGGTTTCAGTTCAGTCACTCAGTCGTGTCAGAATCTTTGTGACCCCATGGACTGCAGCACTCCAGACTTCCCTGTCCATCACCAACACCTGGAGCTTACTCAAACTCATGTCCATCGAGTCAGTGATGCCATGTAACTATCTCATCCTCTGTCATCCTCTTCTCCTCCTGCCTTCAGTCTTTCCCAGCATCAAGGTCTTTTCCAGTGAGTCAGTTCTTCGCACCAGGTGGCCAAAATATTGGAGTTTCAGCTTCAGCATCAGTCCTTCCAATGAATATTCAGGACTGATTTCCTTTAGGATGGACTAGTTGAATCTCCTTGCTGTCCACGGGACTCTCAAAAGTTTTCTCCAACACCACAGTTCAAAAGCATCAACTCTTCGGTGCTCAGCTTTCTTTATAGTCCAACTCTCACATCCATACATGACTACTGGAAAAGCCATAGCTTTGACTAGATGGACCTTTGTTGGCAAAGTAATGTCTCTGCTTTTTAATATGCTGTCTAGGTTGATCATCACTTTCCTTCCAAGGAGCAAGTGTCTTTTAATTTCATGGCTGCAGTGATTTTGGAGCCCAAAATTTTTTTTGGGTTTACACAGGGATAACTGGTATATTAGAGTGAAGATGGTTGGAGCTGTTTTTAAGATCTAAAATGAGATTTATGTTTTTGTGAGGTCAGTAAATACAAGACTAAAAAACTTTCCTTCAAGCTTCTTTATTTTTTTTTTAAGCTGCTTTAGTAGATAGTTAGCCAAAGGTAGTGCTTCCTTCCCTATTGGTGGAATGTAAAGCAGCCTTATAATTTTGTGTGTGTTTGAGAGAAGGCATTTTATAGGAGCCAAACAGAAGAAGGCATTTTATAGGAGTCAAACAGAAGAAGGCGTTTTATAGGAGTCAAACAGAAGAAGTTGCTGGTAGTATTGGGGAAAAAAGTACTCCATAATCGCTATGGTTACTTGAGTGACCTTTTCTTCTGAAAGCTCCTAATGATAGAGACATCCGTGTAACCTGACATTTCCTCAGTGTTCATGTATTAAGAAAACCCTATGCAGACACCTCAGTGTCTGAATTTTCTGTTTGAAGACACTAGTGGATTTTCTATCAGAACTTAGAGCTTTGCCATTCTTTCTGCATCTGACAACGTTGTTGATATCTTTAAAAATTGGAGCAAAAGTTAAGACAGCCCTTCTTGGCAAATGTTCTGTGATTTAGTCTCAGCAGTGGAAGATGTTCTCCTTTGCGTTGTCTCCATGGAGAAAGTCTCAGTGATGAAAATATGCCCCCTTTTGGCCACAGATATTCTCTTCCTTTACGCCAAAACTGTCCAGAATTTTTAAGTCATTCATTAAATGATAAAATGCAAAAACTTTTTTATATACAGTGATCCTAAATGATATTGTCAAGATATCCAAACGATACTATTCTAAACTTAAGACAACATGTTTATGTAAAATCTATTTTGATGAATATAGGGAGCCTGGCGGGCAATAATCCATGGGATTGCAAAAAGTCAGACACGACTGAGCAACTATCACTTTCACTTTTCAGTTATTCCTAGAGCAGTTTGTCTGATTGGGTTCAATGAAAGGGCCAAAGATTATTCACAATTTCTGTAAATTTTGTGTCTTGTTTGTAAATTTTACTACATAAATTCAGATATGGGGTTGCTTATTTTTTTGTTTATTGATTGAGGATAAAATGCCATTTTCTTAAAGTGAATATTATATAATAACTGTATTAGAAACAACGACAAAGTAATGGCATTGGAAACAATGGCAAAAGGAAGCTTCCTTACTAGACTAATTTGGATAAAATCAATATTTAGGAAAGCAGAACAATACATCATTGCAGTTTAATTTATTCTTTCAATTGTCCTGCGTCCCTCTTGAGGTGAACAGTGAGAGGGCAATTATGAAAATTATCATAATATTCTTAGTGAGACCCATCTTTCATATATAAATTGAATAGGAAATGGATAGAACAGAGGTTTAGCTAGCTCTTTTTGTACCAACAAGTTCTAAAGTACCAAGTAGCCTTTTTTTTTTAAGCTACAACTTTACTATCAGGTCTGAGTGAGCTATCAGGGTTACATAAAATAATTAGTGGGTACATCAAAGTTGAACAAGCATCATATTTGTATCATGATGGAGAAGCATTTGTGAACTTATACTTAATTCCCAGGTTCAAAATGGTGTTCACTGTGCTTTGATATTTAGAGTACAATGTTAGAGATATAAATGTAAGAGATATAAAATTCATGCCAAGCAATGAAATCAAATGTATTTTAATGCACTAATAGGCTTCAATGACATTCAAGATAGATTAGTCTCAATTCAAAAACAGGGTTCTTTAATTGTTCCACTTTCTTATGAGAGTCCACTGCTCAGTTTTTAGTTGTAATATGTGCATACTATCAGTTTTTTAGTTTTTTAAAATTTAGTGATTGTTTTCAGTACCTATTCATTTTTCTATTTGTGTATTAATCATTGATTTAACTCATCTCAAATTTCTCTATCTTTAGTTTTGAGTACTTGACTGTACTTCACTGCACAGTTTCTTTGTTAGCAGCCTTTTGTGTTTCCTCTACCTTGGCTTGCATTGCTTTAGTTCAGTTCAGTCGCTCAGTTGTGTCCGACTCTTTGTGACCCTATGGACTGCAGCACTCCAGGCTTCCCTGTCCATCACCAACTCCTGGAGCTTACTCAAACTGATGTCCGTTGAGTCAGTGATGCCATCCATGAGTCAGTTCTTCACATCAGGAGGCCAAAGTATTGGAGCTTCAGCTTCAGCATCAGTCCTTCCAATGAATATTCAGGACTGATTGCATTGCTTGGTTGATGAAATAATGTGCTAGGTATTAGTACATGTCTCTCAATTAAACAAACTGGAGGAGAACCAAGCCTCCAAGATGAAAGTTGTCAAATGCTTTTGAATCTCTCTGCTGACAGTTTTGGGTTTAAGTATTGGCCAAAACTGGGTTAGTATAGAGAATGTAAGGGTTAAAATTTGTCGTTTACCTTCAAGACACTTGTATTCTATTGGAAAAGAACAACTGTCAGTCCATGGTTACAATATAATGCATTAAAACTATAATAGAGATATTGGCATACTGTGGACACACAGATTTGGGAGGGACCCACTCTCTTATAAAGAGGAGATGAGATTTTAATAGTTAACATGCAAGAGATGTGTTTTCCAGCAGTCAAGGATTAGGTGAACAGAGCAGTGTGCAAACATGGGAGCTTGACACAGAGTACTATGCCATATAATAAAGGGTGACGGAGGAGCCTGGTAGACTGCAGTCCATGGGGTCACTAAGAGTCGGACATGACTGAGCGACTTCACTTTCACTTTTCCCTTTCATGCATTGGAGAAGGAAATGGCAACCCACTCCAGTGTTCTTGCCTGGAGAATCCCAGGGACGGGGGAGCCTGGTGGCTGCCGTCTATGGGGTTGCACAGAATCAGACACGACTGCAGCGACTTAGCAGCAGCAGCAGCAGCAATAAAAGGACCAGAATGAGGAGAACAAGTTTGAAAGGAAGAGAGGGGCTCTGGTTTTGTAACTGAGATTTTTCTGATGAGATGGATATTTAGTCCAGGGCAGGAATGTTTTCTCAATGTATTTGAAAATAGTGGTTCTAACCACTTAGATAGTGGTTCTAAAACTTAGATGTGCCTAGGAATAACTTGAGATGATGACTAGAATTTTGACTTCCCACGTCTCACTCCAATAGGATTTGGATAGGATTCAGGTGAGATGAACATCTTTGGCATTGTAGTTGGCTGCTGACCCAGTTCATGTCAGTACTGTGATGTGACTGCTGCCAAAGCAAATGCAATTTAACATTGAAATAGGGTAATGATCATGCTTGAACCAGTGTTTCCCGAAGTGTGTTTTCTAGATCTATAGCAATCCAGAATGTTAACAGGTGTTGCCCTCAAGAGACTTCCATAGACAGATGAATTCAGAAACTAATTTAAAATAAAAATTTTTAACTAGATTTTTATTTTTCAATCTGTCATCGTCTTCTTCTTCTTGATATCATTTTTACTACATCTCCTTTTCAGGGCAGAGAGTTAAAATACTAGCTGACAGCTGGTTTTGAGACAGGAGTGAATTAATGTGAAAGACTGAACTCAGTTCACTGAGTTTGAATCCTGACTGTACCACTTGCCTGCTGTATCACTTTCACAATGTCGCTTCTTTAAGCTTCCCTCTTTTCATCTGAACTGGGAAGATATAATTGTATTTGACTCAAAGAATTGTTATGAGGGTGGATTGTGCATATTCATGTTCAGAAGCCAGCGTGGTGTCTAGTTATCTCAATTTTAGCTGTATCATTATTACTGTTATCATCATCATCACAATTGTCACTATTCCTTATGCCAAGCATTGGTTATTTGAGAGGGATTGTGTAGTTGCATAGAGTACCTTAAGGGAACATTCTAGCATTTAGATTGTTCATAAAAAAGTAAGTTGTCTATCGCTGAGATTTTTTCATGTATGAATATTGGCTAGCTATCTGGGAAATTATAGGAATAATTCTATTCCACATGAATAAATGGTAATTAATTAGAACAATATCTAACATGTATATATCCTATACGAAACATTTTACCAGTAGTAAGATAATAGTATATTTCCTGTCTTTAAGCAGTTGTCGTGTCCTGGAAGAGAACAACAGAAAGGAAATGAAAGTGCAATGTCAGGAGAGCTCCAGTAGAAGTTACTGTGGTCTTGCCAAGGTTGGGAAAAACCTTCCTGGAAGAAATATACCTCTCTTGGAACCAGAGGCTGAAGAGGAGATAGCCAGACTTTTTAAAGAGAAGAGTTGAAATAAAATCCTAAAAGAGAAAGAAGGCAAGGCCTGTGCAAGACACTGTAAATAATTTGGGACAGCCCCAGCCTTGGGTAAGGGGTATGAAGGTGTTGCCAGAAACAAGTTGAGGTTGGATCCAAAGCCTTGGCAAGCTCTGTTGAGAAGGTCTGGTCTTTCTGTGGTACTAGAGAGCTTTGGAAGGATTTTAAGCAGAGCAATGGCATGCATCTCTGTAATTGGGACTATTATTCTGAAATATTTATACTTGAAGACAGGATTGGGCTGGGGAAAATGAGGGCAAGTTTGTCACAAGAGCTAGAGTTTAGCATGTGAGTGCAGTAATCCAGGTATGAGATACTAAAAAGTGAAAGTGTTAGTGACTGAGTTATGTCTGACTCTTTGCGACACCATGGACTATAGCCCTCCAGGCTCCTCTGTCCATGGGATTCTCCAGGCAAGAGTACTGGAAAAGATACTTGCCATTTCATCCTCCCGGGTATCTTCCTGACCCAGGGATTGAACCCAGGTCTCCTGCATTACAGGCAGATTCTTTACCATCTGAGCCAACAGCTCAAGAGATACTGGTGATCTCAATTAAAACAGTGGCCAGAGGGATGAAGTGAAATGAAGACAATTAAAGTGGAACTGTTTATTAATTAGGTGCCGTTTGAGTAAGGCAGAGAGAGAAGTCAAGAATGTCTCCCTAGCTTCTGTTTGCCCAGTGGGACAAGACAACCTTTATGACTTTTTTCTAATTCAAGAGTCAGTGGTTATATGATTTGAGAAATCAGTAGTTATTCTTTTATGGATTTAACACTGTAGTATTTTGTATTATGTTCTGTGATTTTTCTTTTATATTTCAGTACTAATTACTCAGTTATTACTAGCTATTTCATAGATTTTTTGTTGTGAAATTAGATGCAGAGTATGCCCCTTAAAATTTTTGGTTGCAGTAATTCACCACCATAAAAGATGGTGAGGAATAAGTCCTCTCTAAAAGAAATGTCAGCTTTGTATTGCTATATATTATTTTGGTTTCATGCCCAAGAAAATAATATCAATTTTTGCATAATTTTTGTCACATGTAACTGACTCATTCAATATAGTAGTTCATGTAGATTCCAAAGCTAGAACTTAAATTGAACTGGGGATTTAAAAGTAGCAATAAGATTCTGTGGCTCTATGGAAAGTTGTTTTAAATAAATATTTCCTCAAGGTAAAGTCCAGAAAGGAGCAAAGGCAGTGAGGAAGAAAAACAAAAATGGGAACAGGCACCAAAGGAATTAAACTGGGAAGAATGTGGTGAGTTCAGATCCAAGGCAGAGTAGCTCCTTCTAAAGCATTAATGTCCCATGCCATTTTCTTGCTTACAAGCCTGTTATCCTTTTCCAGTAGCTACATATTAAAATGTATTTTTCTTAGCCTGGCTCTCCAGAATCTGCCCATCATCTACAAATGCAGTAACAGCTCTCACAACTCTACTGCTCAGACAGCATGCTTTGCCATTCCTGAGTGTAAGAGATGTGTTCACAATGTTCTGCATTTTTGTACACTGTTCTCACAGCCTGTACTCTCTCCTCCTTGGTTTTACATGTTGATTCAATCATCTTTCAATAGTCTGTAAAATGATCAAGTCTTACTTGGCACCTTCTAAACTCTTTCAAAAGCAGTTTGTTTTCTCCTCTGAGTTTCTATATCACTTTGTAGCTATAGTTTTGTAGCATTTAACTGGCTGTATTAGTTGCCCTGAGCTGTTGTAGCTAACTACCACAAACTTGATGACTTGAAACAACAGAATTTATTCTCTTATGGCTCTGCAGGCTAATGGTCTGAAATCCTGGTCTCAGCAGAATTGTTGCTTCTGGGGCTTTGAGGGAAAAGTCTGCTGGCGGTTCTTCTGTGCTCCTCAGTTTGTAGGTGTGTCACTCCAGGCTCTGCCACCATTTTGACAAGGTAATCGTCCTGGTCTCTCAGGTGTCTCTTCTTAAAAGACACCAGTTTTGGGGTTATATCCCACAGTAATCCAGTATGACCGCATGTTAATTTAAATAAATTGAGTAAATTAAATAAATTAAGATATCGTCATACTGGATTACTATGGGCTATGCTTAAATCACCTCTACAAAGAGGTCACAAAATAAGGTCACATTCTGAGGTTTGAGGTGAACATGCGTTTTGAGGACATACCATTTAACCCAAGATGCTAACTTGTCCATTTGGGCAACAATTTCCTAGTATCCGATAAATCTTTTATTGCCTGATTTCTCCTTTGCCATTTTGGTATGTTCTTACTTAATGGATACAATGTCTTCAAGAATCTTTATGAAGATACTAGTTAGATAAGTTTCAAAGTACTATTTCATTTCTGGTGTTAACTCTGGGTTCCTCTGTAGATTTTTTTCTATTCTTTCACTTTTATCCCTTTTTACAGTATTTATTTTCTTCAGGTATCTTTTCCTTTTAAAGAAGATGGTAGTGATTGTAGTGTTATGTGAGTTGACAGGCAAGATTGTGCAGAAAAAAGAATTCCCTTCAGGGTGGATAGGGAGGAACAGGTTGGGTAAATTAGGGACCCTCTGAGGGCCCAAGAAAGGAATCTGTATTTGGGGAAAGAAATTTAATGAATTTTGATTAATGCAGAGTGACCGTTCTTCTTTTTCTCCATCCACTTTGAGTAAACATGAGGTACTAAGAAATTTACATTACTGTTCTCTGTCACAGCGTGCCTAATTAGAAACTGTCTTCTGTTGATTCTCTAGGTAATTTAGAGAGCTGTTCTTTTTTTAAAGAACGTTTGCTTACTCATTTTTGGCTGTGCTGTGTCTTAATTGCTGTGTGTCGTCTTTTTCTTTGTTTTCCCTCTAGTTGCAATGCATGGGGGCTCCTCTGTTGCTGTGCAGGGGCTTCCCGCTGCAGGGGCTTTATGTGTTTCAGAGCATGATCTCTAGGCACATGGGCTTCAGTAGCTTCTCCCATGCTCTAGGAGAGTGGGCTCAGTAGTTGTGGCACACCAGCTCAGCTGCCCTGTGGTATGTGGGTCTTCCTGGACCAGGGATTGAACCTGTGTTCCCTGCATTGGCCGGTGGGCTTGCAACCATGGGACCACCTGGGAAGCCCCCTAAAGAACTATTCTTGCTGGCTATATCCTGAGGGAAAATTCTTTAGGAGCCACTAAAGGAAGTCAGGGTCTTTCAAACAGTTGTCCTATAGTCGACTCCTTGTCCTAGGGCCTGTTGCCTCTTGAGTTTGAGATTCCTCTGGCTTCTGTAGCTCTCTGGGAAGAACTTGACCAACTTCAGGAAAAGCTTTCTCTTGTACCTATGTTGAATTCCATTCTCCCTCTTCCCTGAATCTACATCTCAATTCTGTTTGCTTTGTATCTTATTATTTCTGGGTCAATGATAGCAGTGTCTCCTATTTTCTATCCCTGTGATAATTTTTCATCATTTTTAACAAGACTTGGCCAAGGAGATGAGGTGTACTATCTTCCAACTAGAATTTGACTGTATATATATAGGCTCTTTGCTCCTTGTACTAGTTATGAACTCATGCATGGGGGCACCATTCCATTCCTGTTGCCATTTTCCAGAGTAATGCACAGTGTGTGGTAGTTTTCTCAGTGAGTTTTTTTTTTTTTTAATTATCATATGAACAATTCCATGAGTTCCCTTGTCTACAAGGATGCATTCCTCTATGATTCTTCCCTGCAAAGTCATTGTTTCTTCTTATCTTCTTTGGGCCCACCTTCTTAATCCACTTTTTATCTATTTTGCTTCCCAAATATACAATCTTAATGAAGAAATTCAAAGCCAACATATAGTGTGTGATTTTTATCATTGACTATAAGAGGCTTGTTAGACTAACATTAATACAAAATCCTAGAAAATTATTACTTGGAGAACAGTGATACGTTAATTTATCATTTGCCCACTGAGAATACATTTGTAAGGACATGAACTTTGATGGTTTAACAGATGTTTGTGGTACTTAAATTTCCCCGATAAAGTAATAGAGTCAAGCTGAAATAACGTTTACATGTTAGCCTGCTTTAATTTTTTACACAGAGACATTGCCAATGAGACCACATGCTTTAGTCCTTATTTTGTAGAGAGACATCTGACTGATGATAATAGATGGCACTGGTTGTCCTGCTGCTGCTGCTGCTGCTAAGTCACTTCAGTCGTGTCCAACTCTGTGCGAGCCCATAGACAGCAGCCCACCAGGCTCTGCGGTCCCTGGGATTCTCCAGGCAAGAACACTGGAGTGGGTTGCCATTTCCTTTTCCAATGCATGAAAATGAAAAGTGAAAAGTGAAAGTGAAGTAGCTCAGTCGTGTCCGACTCTTAGCAACCCCATGGACTGCAGCCCACCAGGTTCCTCCGTCCATGGGATTTTCCAGACAAGAGTACTGGAGTGGGTTACCATTGCCTTCTCCAATTGTCCTGCTAATTACATGGAAATTGGGCCTTCATGAAAGGTGCTGTGTCCTAAGAAAAGATGCTGAAGAATGGTTGTGTAAGCAGCAAGGAAATTAGACGAGAAGGACAGAAAAAAAAAGATTCCTATTCATCACAGTATTGTTATCTCATTTCATTTAATAAATGGAAATATCCAAAGGTGAATTTTTCCCCATGCTACCTAGAATACACTTTATCACACCAGTGTAGTAATGAAGATAAGTGCATCTAAAACCTAATTATGCTCAGATATTCTGAGTTGTGGCAAATATAAAGACTGAGAAAGACATTTAAAGAAACATACATACATGGTAGTGAGTGACTGAGCACTGGCACACACGCACATACATATTATAGGGGAAATGCAAATGGAAGGAATGAGAAAAAACCTTCATTTATACACACATATTATATATATTATAGAGATCAAGCAA
This sequence comes from Giraffa tippelskirchi, assembly GCF_054371585.1. Taxonomy (NCBI): domain Eukaryota; kingdom Metazoa; phylum Chordata; class Mammalia; order Artiodactyla; family Giraffidae; genus Giraffa; species Giraffa tippelskirchi. The sequence goes on along the minus strand of NC_137278.1, from coordinate 107,373,685 downwards.
AGCTGTACTGTTTTTAGGAAAAACCACTGTGAGATAGTAAATAAAAATTGTAAAATAAATCTTGATACTTAAAACTAATTTTAGAACAAATTTATGTTTTTAAGATAAGAGGTCATTGTAATTTATTTTAAAATAAAAAATAGTCTTAATCTTAAAAGTTAATGTTCTTATTATGGACAATTAAGGGAATATATATAATATGCTAAAGAAGAAAATAGCCCTTTTATACCCGAAAGGCTATTAGAAATTTAGTAAAATTATTTTTATTTTCTGTAAGATAATTCTAAATTACGTAGGGCTTTAGAGTGTTCTTTATCAAATAATTAATCTTTGTAATGAGGAACACACTACATTCTGATTTAATTCAAATCTGATTTTACATCTTATAAAATAATTTAATTGTTTACTTCATACTTGTCCTACATGTTTACTTCAAGTATTATTACTATATATTTTATATAGTATATAGTATATAGTATATAGTATATAGTATATAGGTGGTATTGTGAATGGGATCTTGCTATCCCTTACATTTTAACTAATTACTGATGGCATATGAATAAACTACTACTTTTATTGTATTAATCATATGTATAGTTACCTTGGCTTCCCTGATGGTTCAGTGGTAAAGGAACCGCCTGCCAATGTAGGAGTCTCGGCTTTGGTCCCGGGCCGGGAAGATCCCCTGGAGAAGGAAATGGCAATCTGCTCCAGTATTCTTGCCTTCAGAATCCCATGGGCAGAAGTGTCTGGTTGGCTACAGTCCATGGGGTTGCAAAAGAGTAGGACTCAACTTAGCTAATAAACAACAATAGTTGTCTTATTGAATCCTTATTGACAGAAATAGCATTTCAGTTTATTGTTTTAGGTTTTGTGGATATGCCACATATGTAAATGATAATTTATTTTATAATTTCTAATACTTTTAACTAATATATCTTTTATCTTTTAATTTTTATTATATGTATGTAATTTGTAACTATATTTATGGTCTTTATTTACAGACATATTTCTACCTATTTAACAAATTACCACTATTACTTTGTTATTATTTCTCATTTTTGAGTTAGTTTGGAAACATTTCTTTATGATATTAATATATATTTAAAATTTATTTTTCAGGATTGACTTGAGTATGATATATTTTTGTGGGTATTCATGTATCTGAGGATATCTTTCTGTTGCATCAACCTATGCAAATTATCTTGGCTAAGTTTAGATACCCAGTTTTGATTACTAAAATCTGCTGTTTCTTTGTTATATTTAGAAATAATGAAATGTAGACAAAAACAATGATAGGGAAATTCCCGTGTGTAATAAGCACAGGCAGGAACACTAAACGAATCTTGGCCCCAAGTAGGATATCTCTTGCTGCAAGTTCTACTTCTATTTCCACCTTTAGTTTCCAATTCTCTCAGTATTCTGCAGCCAAGACTCAGAATGGACCTGAATTTCCTCCTAATCCATTTAAGTTCTAGCATAACCTTTCTTTAAGAAGCAGCATATTATGATGGCTAAGAGTAGAAATCTTGGCATCAGGCAGACATGGATTTGGTTATGGCCGTATGACATACTAGGTTGCATGACCTTGGATGACATCGTTAACTTCTTTAATATTTTGTCTCATTATTTGTTAAAGAACTTCTTCATAAGCTGGGTATTATGAGGATTGAATGATAGGAGAACTAAATAAGATAGTGCATTTAATTCATATAGTAGTATGCCTAACAAAAACTAAGCCTTCTGTGTGCGTGCGGGCATGCTAAGCTGCTTCAGTCGTGTCTGATCCTTTGTGACCCTGTAGACTGTAGCCCACCAGCCTCCTCTGTCCATGGGGTTCTCCAGGCAAGAATACTGGAGTGGGTTGCCATGCCCTTCCTTCTTCAAGGGATCTTCCTGACCCAGGGATTGAACCAGTGTCTCTCAAGTCTCCTGCTTTGGCAGGCAGGTTCTTTACCACTAGTGCCACCCGGGAAGCCCAAGCCTTCTAAAAATGGTAGCTATTATTATATGAAGCCTGAGGGCAGGCTGATGTGCAAAATCTTCAGTCTAATAATTGGTGGCATCTTTCAAATGCTTGTTTGATGTTTAGATCTGGGGACCAAGTCTTCTCTGTGGTTCAAATAGTAAAGAATCTGCCTGCAATTCAGGAGATCCAGGTTTGATCCCTTGGTGAGGAAGATCCCCTGGAGAAGGAAATGTCAACCCACTCCAGTATTCTTGCCTGAAAAGTCCCATGGACAGAGGAACTTGGCAGGCTACAGCCCATGCAGTTGCAAGAGTCAGATGTGACTGAGTGACTAAGCACTCATGCACAAGCATGCATGGACATACCTGTGCATACTTCCCAGCATGCAGTTCTCCAAAGGCTTCTGCTGCTTCACCTACTGATGCATCTCTGAGGGAAGCATCTAGAAACCTTTCTTCTCCCAGCTCTGTGGCTCCCTGGGATGGTTATTGGACAATAAGGAATAGGAGGACCCTTGACCATTGTTACCTTGCTGGTTTTGGAGAACATACCACACTGGCAACTCTCTCTACTTCTGATCTATCAAAAGAGTAACAGCCAGATAGCTAATACTTTTACAGAAGTAAATTCTCCCCTCTTATTAATTAGTTCCCATTCCTTAAACCATTATTGCTGGACTGATTCTTGGCTAATGTTGCTTTCCTAGTCAGAGGTAAAGCCTGAATCAACTGGAACTTGTAAGCTTAAGGCAGTTTTCATGTTTCTCTAATCCTGGCCAGTCTTCACTTCTCCCAACCCCCATTTCAGGAGTTTGAGCACAAGAAGCTATGAAATCAATTCTTTTTTTGGGGGGGGGGGGGTTGGTTATCTGTGACCTGTTAAATTTATTTATTTTTAAATTGAAGGATACTTGATTTACATAATTGTGTTGGTTTCTGCCAAACATCAACATAAATCGGTCCTAGATATATCTCCCTTCCTTCTTTAACCTCCCTCCACATCCCACCCCTCTAAGTTGTTACAGAGATCCAGTTTGAGTTCCCTGAGTCATACAGCAAATTCCCGTTAGCTCTCTATTTTACATATGGTAATGTAAGTTTCCACGTTACTCTTGCCATACATCTCACCCTCTCATTCCTCCCCCTCTCTGTGTCCATAAGTCTGTTTTCTATGTCTGTGTCTTCATTGCTGCCCTGCAAATTTCATCAGTACCATCTTTCTAGATTCCATATATATGTGTTAGTATATCATATTTGTTTTTCTCTTTCTGACTTACTTCACTCTGTATAATAGGCTCTAGGTTCATCTATCTCTTTAGAACTGGCTCAAATGTGTTCCTTTTATGATTGAGTAATATTCCACTGTGTATATGTACCATAGCTTCTCTATCCATTTGTCAATGGATTTCTATGTTACTTCCATGTTCTAGCTATTGTAAATAGTGCTGCAATGACAAATGGGATACATGTGTCTTTTTGGTTTCCTCAGAGTATGTGCCTAGTAATGGGATTGCTGGATCATATGGTGGTTTTATTCCTAGCTTTTTTTTAAGGAATCTCTGTACTGTCTTTCATAGTGGTTGTATCAATTTACATGCCCACCAATAGTGTAGGAGGGTTCCCTTTTCTCCACACCCTCTCAAGCATTTGTTTTTCGTAGACTTTTTGATGATGGCCATTCTGACCTGTATGAGGTGATATCTCATTGTAGTAATAATGAGTCATCTTGAGCATCTTTTCATGTGTTTGTTAACCATCTGCATGTCTTCTTTGGTGTAATGTCTGTTTAGGTCTTTTTCCCACTTTTTGATTGTGTTGTTTGTTTTTCTGATATTGACTTGTAAGAGCTACTTGTATATTTTGGAAATTGATCCTTTGTCAGTTGTTTCATTTGCTTTAAGAGTTTGAGCAAAAGCTGCTATAAACATCGATTCTTAACTATTCTCATCAGTAAATATTTTAATTAGTATAAACTTTCCTGGATCCTGGCATGTTGTGAGTTTTTGTCCTTAAATTTTCTCAGCTATTGTATTATATCATATGTTTTTATGACTGCAGGTTTGACAGATAAAAATATAACAGCTAGGTAACTTTGATTACAGATAAACAAAAAGTAAGTGCTTTTAGGATAAATGTGTGTACTAGATTATGGGTCATACTTACACTAAAAGCATTCTGTTTCTTTTCTGACATTCCAAATTAAGCAGACACCCTATAATTTTTTATTTGCTAAATCTGGCAATGCTGCATTGCATTTTAAAGAGAATGGAGAAATAAATTTTTGGTGCTTGTATTTTGCAGTCTTTCTCACTGTTTTACGTTTAGTTCCAAACACAGATTTTCCAACTGAATATATTCATGGTGCTGTGCATTGTCTACTGTAGCACTTGCTCTAATTTTTGAAGCAGTTAGTGTTCAAATAGAGATAGATAACTTCTCCAGCTGTCCAGGGACATCACTGCCAGAACAACAACAAAGATGGTTGGGTCCTTGCCAGAGGTCATGTCTGTGATCTCAGAGCTGGAGAAAGGGTAGAATTTAATACCATTTTCATTCAAATGTTATTGGACCAACATATTTCTGTATTTTTTTCTCTTCTTGGCTTTCATACAACTTCTTTTTGCATGTCAATAGCCTCTTCCTAGTATATTTTATTCAAAACAGGTATGATGATTACAAAAAAGAGGACTTCTAATTATTGCTAAATAATTGTACACAAAGGCTATGTCATTTGAGGAAAACTCAATAACTGCTACTGAGCTATAGAGAAATTCATCTTATTTCAGATGTGTTTTAAAATATATGGGTATGTGCATTCTTAACTTCTGGAAATTTGGTTTCTCATAATTTTATTTTATAATTTTCAAGTTATTTATGTTAGCAATTGTGCTATTTTCAGGCAGACAGTAGTCTGTGGGCAATTAAATAGTCTGTTCCATGATGTACTTTGAGAAAAGTTGCGTCTTGCCTGTGCCTTCAGTTTGGTTCCAAGTCATTCCCTTTGGCCTTCACTGTCTCTTCTACAAATAACTGTCCTTGTAAACAGAGCCAGCATGCCCCACTGTGAGTCCTGCATGGTTCAGTAGGTGAGGAACAGGCAAGTGAAGGAATATAGCAGAGAAAATAAGGAGAAAGAAAGAGGTTGGAACAAAAGAGCATATCCTGTAACTGTAATTTGGTAAGACTGATTTTTCTAGTGTGGTAAATTATTCTTGAAGTTGATTCCAACAGAGGACTTCTAAAAATGTTTTAAACCATGGCAGTGTCTTACTAAGGGCATAATCTCCCCAAGCAGAAGTGTATTCTTTAGTACACAAGTCCTTTGAGATGCTGCATCATAAAATGGCTGCTATCCAAAAGTCCGCAAGCAATAAATGCTGGAGAGGGTGTGGAGAAAAGGGAACCCTCTTACACTGTTGGTGGGAATGCAAACTAGTACAGCCACTGTGGAGAACAGTGTGGAGATTCTTTAAAAAACTGGAAATAGAACTGCCATATGACCCAGCAATCCCACTGCTGGGCATACGCACCAAGGAAACCAGAATTGAAAGAGACACGTGTACCCCAATGTTTATCGCAGCACTGTTTACAATAGCCAGGACATGGAAGCAACCTAGATGTCCATCAACAGACGAAAGGATAAAAAAGCTGTGGTACATATACACAATGGAATATTACTCAGCCATTAAAAAGAATACATTTGAATCAGTTCTGATGAGGTGGATGAAACTGGAGCCCATTATACAAAGTGAAATAAGCCAGAAAGAAAAACACCAATAGAGTATACTAATGCGTATATATGGAATTCAGAAAGAGGGTAACAATAACCCTATATGTGAGACAGCAAAAGAGACACAGATGCATAGAACAGTCTTTTGGACTCTGTAGGAGAAGGTGAGGGTGGGATGATCAGAGAGAATAGCATTGAAACATGTATATTATCATATGTGAAACAGATCGCCAGTCCAGGTTCGATACATGAGACAGGTGCTCAGGGCTGGTGCAATGGGATGACCCAGAGGGATGGGATGGGGAGGGAGGTGAGAAGGGGGTTCAGGATGGGAAACACATGTAAACCCATGGCTGATTCATATCAATGTACAGCAAAACCACTACAATATTGTAATTAGCCTCCAACTAAAATAAATAAATTAATAAAAAAAAGAAATATTTTATTCCACTCTTTTCTTGCTTGCATAGTTTCCAAAGAGAAGTCTGATGTAATTCTTACTCTTGTTCCTCTGTAGGGAGGATTTTTTTCCCCTCTCTGGCCACTTGCAAGATTTTCTCTTTGTCCTTGGTTGTCTATACTGTAGACATGGAATATGATATGTGGAATATGGGATACAGCATAGGTTTTTTGGTATTTATCCTACTTAGTATCTCTGAGCTTTCTAGATCTGTGGCTTAGAATCGGTCATCAATTTTGGAAACTTCTCAACTATTATCATTTCAAATATTTCTGCTTTTTCTTCTCCTTCTTATCTTCCCATTACATATATGTTACATGTTTCACAATTGTCCCAAGGTTATTGGATATTCTGTTACATTTCTTTCTTTCATCTTTGCATTTCCACTTGAGGAACCTCTATTAACATATATTCAAACTTGCTTGTTCTTTCCTTGGCTGTGTCCAGTCTATGGATGAGTCCATCAAAGGCATTCTTCATTCTGTTACAGTGGTTTTATTTGCAGCATTTCCTTCAGATTCTTTCCTTTAGCCTTGATCTCTCTGCTTACATTGTCTGTCTGTTCTCACATATTGCCCATTTTCCCCAAATAGATCCCTTAGCATATTAATCATGGTTATATCAAATTCCTGGTGTGATAATTCTAAAATCCCTATCATGTCTGAGTGTTTGGGTCTGATTCCAATGAGGCCTTTGTCTCTTCATATTACAGGCTTAAATAATTATTCTTTAGCACACCTTGTAATTTTGTTGAAAGCTAGTTGTGTTGGATAAAAACTGCTGAGGTCAATAGTCCCTTTGTGTGAGGTTTTATATTTATCTGTCTGGGAGCTAGGCTGCTTTTACTGTTTGCAGTAGCTATGGTGTCAGGGTCTAAAATTTCTTCTGGTGTCCTTGTTTTTGCCTCCCCTGTTGTCTTTGGGTTTCCCTGGAGACTCTTTAAATAGGGTCTGAGCTGTGTAGTTCTTTTAGCTCTAATCCCTGTTATCACACAGAAGCCCTATGGATGCAGCCAGTGAGGTGTGTGGGCAGGGAAGTATTCTGTGGTCCCATGACTAGGTCTCAGTCTCTCGGCCAGCTTGAGTATGGGATTTCCCCTCCCTGAAGGCTGGAGGGGCTGGACTTGGATATTCCCCTCCCTGCAGGTGTGTTAGGGGCTGGTAAAATAGTTCCCCTTGAAGGCAAGCTGTGTTAAGGGGAACAGAGAGGGCTGGGCATGTTTCAAAATGGTTACTTTCTTTCTTCTTCTTGAAGGAAGCATGAAGGAATTTTTCTCAGATCTCCTCAGTGAGAACCTGGTAGGGCTTCTGGAGGTAAATCTCAGGAAAGTGTGGGGCTCCTTCTAAGACTGAGTCTCTTCTGAGTTTTTAATTGTCAAACTTGTCCACACTGAGCCCCAAGAAATTCATCAATTATAGTTTAAAATGTGCCTACTGATCCTGGTTCCAGCTGTGGGCTTCTGCTCCACTTAAGAATTCTCTGCATCTGTCTGTCTCTCCAGTTTCCAGACCAGCAGTTTGTCCTGTGACCTCAATTCTCTGATGGTTCTAAGAAGAGCTGTTGACTTTCACTTTGTTCAACCTTTTTCCTTCTGTGAATAGAGGAGACTTCTGAGCTCTGCATGTCAGACTGAGACCAGAAGTCATATTTGCCTTATTGATTTGTAGGAGCTCTTTGCATATTAGGGAAATCAGTCCTTTGTCTTGATAGAAGATGACCATTTTTTTCCGATTTTGTCCTTTATATTTTAAATTTGTATTTTCTCCCCATGCAGTTAAACAAAATGTTTTGTGTGTGTTGAATTTATTATTACTCTCTTTTAGACATTTTAATTCTGTGACACAATTAGTAAGGCCTTCATAACTCAGATTATAAAGGAACTCTTCCATTATTCCTTCTAGTACTTGTTATGCTTTTATATTTATGTTTAAATATTTGCTCCATTTAGGTTTCATCCTCATGTAGAATGTGAAGTATAGATACTACTATATATTATTAGATATCTACTCTCTATTCAGTTGTTTCAAAATCATTTACTCAATAGTTCACGTTTTTCCCCTCATTGACAATTATGTATTAAATTCCAATATGCATTTGGGTCTATTTCTATGATTCCTATTCTGTGTTATTGTTTTATCTCTTTATTCACATGCTAAAATGAATGTTATAGGGTAATGCTACTCTGTTTTAATTAGTACAGCTTTAAAATATTTATGGCTGCTAGTTACTTTCTCATTTTTAATGTCAGTTTCAAACATTTTTGTCAATTTAAAATTTCTATATTAATTTTAGCATCAGTTCTTCTAATAAAAACAACTGATGGTATTTTTATTAGGATGCTGTTGTTTTTAGATTAATTTAGGAATGATTGTATATTTATGAAATTGAGTTTTTCTATTTAAGAACATTGTGTGGTAAAAAAAAAAAACAAAAACACAAATTCTTCTTGAGTCACACTCTATCTCCACTTGCTGATTCACAGGACGTATTGTGCATTAGGCCTCTGAGAAATCCCACTAATTATAAATAAAACAAAAAGGAAAGGTACCTATCTCCCAGTTTCCCCCTGCAAACATACAATTTCATGGAGTATCTTTCAAAAACTACTGTCCTTTGGGAATTTTTTAAAAGAAGGAGATCATGTCATTGCTTATCTGAGTTTTGGTTTGTGTGTTTTTAAAGCCATTGCTTTAGTGTCACATATTGTAGGAAAGGTGTTAAAATGGCTGATGAAAGGAAAATGACACTTGTGGTTCAGGCATCTAATAGAGTGCGGTACTGAAATGGGAAAAGAACAATTTTGTGAAATGAAAGTTCAGCTCAACTTTGTGTGCCTTTGAGTTTGGCCACCATTCAAGATAATATTTGGGCTTCCCAGTCTTGCTCAGTGGAAAAGAATTTGCCTGCCAATACAGAAACCACAGGAGACGTGAGTTTGATCATTCGGTCCAGAAGATCCCCTGGAAGACAAAATGGCAACCCACTCTAGTATTCTTGCTGGATAATACTGGATAATGGGCAGAGCAGTCTGGTGAGCTAGAGTCCATGGGGTCACAAAGAGTTGGACATAACTGAATGACTGAACATGCATGCACAAGATAATACTTGAGAGTTTGATCACATAATTCCATCATAAATTAAGAAATTATGAGCTAGAAAATAAAGTAACAAAGAAAAATGTTTTCATGCAAGTTAACAGAAAATAGAAAAGACTGGTGAAATGCTGTCAACTTTATAAGTAACCAATATTTTTTTTCTCAATCTAGATATCAATTAGGATTAACTTTTAAAAGTATATTAAATATGAAGAAACTAATCTTTGAACAAAAATATTCCTTGAATAATTATTTTATATTCATAAAAATTTGAAATAACTTTAATTTCCAACAAAGGGAAATAAAAGATATATGTGAATTATGGCAGTCCAAATAATAGAATATTATTGTACTTTGAAAAATAATATTTATGAAAAAATCTTAGTAATATGGAAAACTAGTTTTAAAACATTATCATAGCAGGCTTAAATTTTGCTTATTTCATATACACTGAATAAACTCTGAGAACTAGTGAAAAGTTGTTAATATAAATGAACTATAGAGATTTGAGATCATTTACTTTTTCATCCTAAAAGGATTATGTATTTCTCAGTTTTGTCCAGTGGTCATTTGTTAACTTTATAAAAAACATGGATGTACCAATTTGAAAAGCATGTTTCTAAGGTATAGCAGTGTGTGCAAATAAAGCTCTTAGCCCTGAAGATGTAGCCAGCTGGAAATTCTGTAAGTCTTTCTGCTTTAAAGGAATTAGTAAAATTATAAAAAAAATCTCAGCTCTAATGTCTAAACTCTACTGTATACCACAGAAAGAAATTCAGTGAGAAAAAATAAGTACCCAGTTTAATTTTTATATTTTTATTGATTAGATATTTAATGAGCTTCATGCCTCCTAAGTGCTATTGGTGCTGGAGATTATCTCTAGCCTGAAGAATCACACAGTCTAAGTGTGGTTTGGAGGTGCAGCAGACAGGTAAACAGATGATTACATAGTTTGGTAAATTCATGAGAGAAACACACAGAGTATCTTAAGGACTCATGGCATGAGCGTCTAATCCAGACCTAAGAATCAGAAGAGATTTACTTGAGAAGGCAACACTTGAGCTGAGTCAAATGACAGGTTCCATGTAGGGAGGAGAGTAAGAAGAACTCTATTCCTGATAGAGGGGGCAACACTGGGAATGCATCAAGTTTGAGAACAACCCACAAATCAATCATTTTGGCTTGAGTAGAGTACTGAGGCATGGAAGGAATGGTGAGGGAGAGCCCAGTGTTTTTCCTTAAAATGTTTCTAGCACTTTAAGAATCATTCTCAAAGAAGTGTAAAGAAAATTTCCAATAGTCTAGAATTTGTAGGATCTTTAGTACTATGTCTTCACTGATACACCTCTCTTTTCCTTATTGGCATTCCAATGAAATTGAAATTAATAACTAAAATGACATTTTTGGAGACTACGATAGTACATTTATTTAGTAGGTAGCAGATGTTATAGCATTCTGTTTTCAAAAATACATACAAACTGAGTAAGTAACTGATGGCTCAAATGGTAAAGACCGCCTGGAATGCAGGAGACACAAGAGATGTGGATTCGATTCCTGGGTTGGGAAGATCCCCTGGGGTAAGAAATGGCAACCCATTCCAGTATTCTTGCCTGGAAAATCCCATGGACAGAGGAGCCTGGTGGGCTACAGTCCATGGGGTCACAAAGAGTTGGACACGACTGAGCATGCTTGCAATGCTCAATGCTCAGCTACTAATATGCAAACTAACAAATCACAGAAACTAAGTAAAATGTGCTACCATTGTGCCAGTACAAAGATGTCTGTCATAATTCTGTCCTCTATTATCTGGTGAAACACATCTGTTACCATTCCTGTAAAGGGTTACACATCAAGTTTTGGGGTTTTTTTTTTTTTTTTTGTAACTCTTGATTATGCTATTTCTTCTATGAGGATTCAACAGATATTATTTAAGATGGAGAATCTACTCTTACCATTCCAATATATTCTCTATATTTTTCCAACTCTACACCTCTGTTCCCTTCAGAGAGAGCCTGCATTCATGTGTCCACTAATGGATATTTACATACTAAAAATTTCCCGTGAGAATATGGACTGTCGTGGCCACGCTCAGATGTGATTTTGAGCAGTGAAGATTGGATGTGTAACCATCACAGGTATTTAAACTCTGTTCTATCTCTGTGGATTCACAGATCATTTCCCAAACAGGCACTTAGATATGTTAGTGGCTCTTCAATCAATGCATCATACAGAACTAGATGAATATTTTTAATATAATCTTTCTTAGGTGCTATGAGATAATTAAAAGAGATCACTGTGTCTCATGACTTCTATCTCTGTTTCCTTAATTCTGGAAAGAAATGCTGTGTGGCAGCACATCCTACCAGTCAATCTAAGTATAAAAAATTGCCTGGCAGAATTAGACCTGGGTTTACATATCAGCTCTGCCAATTAAATGATTGATCTCCAGGAAGTTACCTTGGTTTCCTTGCTGAAAGATATGTAGTTAGAGGTCAAGAGAGAATTGGTGCTTTTGAACTGTGGTGTTGGAGAAAACTCTTGAGTGTCCCTTGGACTGAAAGGAGATCCAACCTGCCCATCCTAAAGGAGATCAGTCCTGAATACTCATTGGAAGGACTGATGCTGAAGCTGAAACTCCAATACTTTGGCCACCTGATGTGAAGAACTGACTCATTTGAAAAGACCCTGATGCTAAGAAAGATTGAAGGCTGGGAAAGATTGAAGGGGACAAAGAGTTGGACGTGACTGAGTGACTAACACTCAGGATGAGATGATGAGATGGTTGGATGGCATCTCAATGGACATAGAGGTTTGAGTAAGCTCTGGGAGTTGGTGATGGACAGGGAAGCCTGGCGTGTTGCAGTCCATGGAGTCGCAAAGAGTTAGATACGATTGAGTGAACTGAACTGAACCTGAAGTGAGAAAAATATATAAATTGTCTTTGCATAAAAGGTGCTTATCTAATGCTTCATAATATTATTAGTGATTAAATCCAGTGCTATTAACCCAAATTTCCTTAGCCTAGCTGATTGACATCTATGAAGACTCTCAACTAGATGATTAAATTGACACTAATAAGTATCTGCTCTTGAATAGTACAAAAATGTTTAGCTCCTATAAAGTGATGCATGATTATTAAAATGATTCATTTTGTGTTTCTATGAAGTGGAAGAATGTCACTAATGGGGCTATGCAAGTGATTTGTTATATAAATCCTTATAGAATTCACATCTAGAAAATGAAAACCAATAATTACAATCAAATATGATAATTGTTATAATAGTGGGTATATGGGGAACATATAGAAAGTGGATCTAGCCAAGCAAAAGGTGATGAAAGAAAACCTACAGGAATTAAAATTCATATAGATTCATGAAGGAAGAGTGTGGATTAAGAGAAGTGGTTGTGGACAGGAAACGTATGTGAGCTGTAAGACAGAAAAGTTAGGTGGATGAGGGGTGAATGTGACACTCCTGAGGAAGAGAATAAAGCTGAGCAAAGCTAGGGCTCTAAGAATCTGCAGGGGAGAGAGAGTAGTGAGGTTGCAAAGGCAGATGGAGACAGTGGAGAGCCCAGTAAGCCACGTAAAGGACTTTGGGCTTATCCTGAGAGAAGTGAGTATTCAGTGAAGGATTTGTGGCAAGTGAGTGACAAAATCCATTGTAAGGTTTAGAAACATCATTGCTACAATTTGGAGAATGGATAAAAGAGCAAGGGTAAGAATGTGAGGAGAGTCAAAATTGAAGGAGATTATACTAATCTAGGCAAGATTTTTCTATAATATTTGAGCATCTTAGTGTACTTCCCTTTCATGGCTGTTGTTATAGAGGGGTTTTGCCTATTTAGAAGTGTACACAGTGAATAGCAAACTTGAACTACAGCTTACTTAAAAGCAAAACAACTTTTTTTTTTTTAACTGGACCATCTGGACTTTACTTCTTCTATGTTTTTAACTGGGGGAAATAGCAGCTTCACTTCTTTTTGACCAACAAAATATTGTAAGATTATTCAGTTTCCTTTCAAATTCCAGAGTAAAATCGATTTCTTTATTAAATTGATTCTTTTTTTTTTTTCTCTCTTTTTTTTTTTAATTTTATAAATTTATTTATTTTAGTTGGGGGCTAATTACTTTACAATATTGTAATAGTTTTTGCCATACATTGACATGAATCAGCCATGGGTTTACATGTGTTCCCCTTCCTGGACCCCCCACCCACCTCCCTCCCCATCCCATCCCTCTGGGTCTAAATCGATTCTTTGTTAAAGTTTTGGGACCATCTCAAGGAGAGCTGACATTTCATATTCCTACCTCCCTTTATGGAGAGGAGAAAAAGATTTCATTCAGTTGGACTTAAAAGAAGCATAATGATTATGCTAAAATTTCTAACATATGTAGATAATATTTCAAAGACACATCAAAGCCTTACAGAAATTTCAAATGTAGTTTGCTTTCATCTCTAGGGTCTTGTCATTTCTTGGTCTTTCCAGTCATGTTTATTTCATTCCTGAGTATGACTAATGATTTTGGTGCATTGGACACAGTGATTTCTGTATTTTTTGCTTTTTGGATTGGACACTGAAAAGAAAGTTTTAGCTATTTTTATTACGGTGGATACCTGCTGTAATAGACTACATTTTTCTTTTTTTTTTAGAAATGTTTGTGATTAGTGGAGCTCCTACTTGCTTAACACAAAGGATTTCTCAGATTTAGGTTTGACGTCTCTCTGTGAGTAGTCTGTGGGGAATATTTGAACTAAGGGTACCAAAATCTCTACGTTACATTATTTTGTTAAAAACACTTGTTTGTTAAAAAGTTTCTAGTAGTGGAAGTTACTTCTTTAAATTAAAGCACTGTGATTCTGGAATGTCTCTGTTAACATGTAAATATATTTCCTGAGAGAGTTAACCTTGTTGTTCTCTTTTAAGCCACAAACATTATGCTAAAGTAGTGGTCAGATGGCTGTTTGTCAGTGAGGGTCTGGAAGAAGTCAGAAGCAAAAAGCAATCTGTTTGGGGATGGAAGGTCGGAATGACGATGTCTTCCTTCTGTCTCTCACAGTCTGCTGTTAGACATCACACGTCCCTGGCACCCAGTGCGACGCCTGGCATAAAGCAGCCCACAGTATCTTGTCCTCAGTTCTTAGATCCTGGAGGGAAGAGAAGCTCTGGAAAGAGAACATTTTTTTTTAGGAACTGATTTGCAGTAAAACTTGTCCTGAAGTGAGGTGAGGCTATTTATAGTCTTTATTTATCCCACTTAGTGTGAAAGTTTTGACTGCTGCAGAAATATTAATGTGCTTGATTATGGGACGCTGCCCCAGACCTGCTGGAGGTGTTGTATAACATGTGTTAAAGATACTGTACTGCCTTTCTAAAATCTAGAAAAAAAATTCAGAATTCAGAAATACACCTGGCCCTAAGTGTTTTGAGTAAGAAACTGAAGATCTTGGAAAGTACCATATCTTCAGCACTTCCCACAAGTCAGGTGGGGCACTTGAGTATTAGCACATGTAACCTTGTTAATAATGAGAGGTGGTTTTGCAGAGTAGAAAGAGCAGACATTTGAATGCCAAACTACCTGGGTTGGAATTTCGTCTCCATTCTTTAACCATCTGTATGCCTTTGGGTACTATCCTTTCCCTCACTTTACTTCAGTTTTCTTATCTCAAAACAGAGAGGTAAAATTTCCCTAACAGAATTGTAATGGAGATTAAATCATTTAAGAGATGCAAAGCACTTATAACTATTCTTCACAGAGTTATTATGATTAATCATTTTGATAAAATTGTGATATTGGCACCATGATTGTCATTTTATAGATGAAGAAACAGGTCTGACGATGTTTGATAGCTTACCTGTGTTCACACAGCAGGAAAGTCATTAATAAGAGTTTGAATCCATACCTGTGATGTCATCAAGTCTACTCTTTTCACAATTGTACTCTATTGCTTCTCTGTAAAAAGGGGTGCTTTAGTGAATTGTTTGCAATTAAAATATTGGGAAAAAGAAGCTGCTTAGAGAAAGTCAGGGGGTGGGCACTCTAGTCGGGGGCCCTCGTCATCCATGAAAGTTTAGTTGGGTATATTAAAGGGGGGGAGGCAGAAATCAAAGGCTGAAATAAAAGTATTAAGTATAATTTTTGTTGTTGTTCAGTCTCTAAGTCATGTCCAACTCTTTGTGACCCCATGGACTGCAGCATGCCAGGCTCCTCTGTCTTCCACTGTCTCCCAGAGTATGGTCAAATTCGTGTCCATTGAGTTGGTGATGCTATCTAACCACCTCATCCTCTGCTGCCTCCTTCTCCTTTTGCCTTCAATCTTCCCCAGCATCAGGATCTTTTTCAATGAGTCTTCTCTTCCTATCAGGTAGTCAAAATATTGGAGCTTTAGCTTCAGCATCAGTCCTTCCAACAATATTGGAATATTCCAATTCTAAAGAGTTGATTTCCTTTAGGATTGATTGGTTTGATATCCTTGCGGTCCAAGGGACTTTGAAGAGTTTTCTCCAACACCACAACTAGAAACCGTCAATTGTATGGCACTCAGCCTTTTTTATGATCCAGCTCTCATATCCATACATGACTACTGTAAAAACCATAGCTTTGACTACATGGAACTTTGTCTGACAAAATGATGTCTCTATTTTTTAATATACTGTCTAGGTTGGTAATAGCTTTCCTTTGAAGGAGCCAGAGTCACCGTCTGCAGTGATTTTGGAGCCCAAGAAAATAAAATCTGTCACTGTTTCCAGTTTTTTCCCTTTCTATTTGCCATGAAGTGATGGGACCAGATGCCGTGATCTTAGTTTTGAATGTTGAGTTTCAAGCCAGCTTTTTCAATCTCCTCTTTCACTTTCATCAAGAGGCTCTTTAATTCCTCTTTGCTGTCTGCCATTAAAATAGTACCATCTGCATATCTGAGGTTATTGATATTTCTCCTGGCAATCTTGATTCCAGCTCGTGCTTCATCCAGCCCAGCATTCCACATGACGTACTCTGAATATAATTTAAATAAGCAGGGTGACAATACACAGCCTTGATGTACTCCTTTCCCAATTTTGAACCAGTCCATTGTTCTGTGTCTGGTTCTAACTGTTGCTTCTTGACCTGCATGCAGGAGACAGGCAGGTGGTCTGGTACTCACATCTCTTTAAAAATTTTCCATAGTTTGTTGTGATCTACACAGTTAAAGGCTTTACTGTAGTCAGTGAAGCAGAAGTAGATGTTTTTCTGGAATTCCCTCACTTTATGATCCATTGAATGTTGGCAACTTGAACCCTGATTCCTCTGCTTTTTCTAAGCCCAGTTTGTACATCTGGAAGTTCTCAGTTCACATACTGCTGAAGCCTAGCTTGAAGCCTGGCTAGCTAGCTCAGAATAGCTGCTCTACAGTATTGCTTAGGATTGGTCATATCTGCATTGCTGTAAATATGCAGGTATGTCCTGTACAGACAGAAAGAGGTGATTAAAAGGGTGATTAAGCATTGGAAAAAGTGAACAGTAATATCGTTACAAGTAGGGAAATTGTTTACTTTATGAACACAGTTCATTATTTTTAAATTAAGGATGAATAATTATTGTTATTATTTTTTAATTCAAGTGAGGTCCTTAACCTTTGTACCTGGGATCATAAGTCACTTGTATTTTAAATGAATTGGCGTTTGAGTTTTGCCTTCCACTTCCATGGGAATCCTGGAAACTAATTCATCAAGTTACTTATTTTACCTTGTGGATCATTTTCTTCAGTATTGAAGATTGTCCAGGAAGGCTCTCAGAATACTGGAGTGGGTTTCCATAGGAGACCTGGGTTCGATCCCTGGGTTGGGAAGATCCCCTGGAGAAGGGAAATGCTACCCACTCCAGTATTCTGGCCTGGAGAATTCCAGGGACTGTATATAGTCCATGGGGTTGAAGAGAGTCAGACACGACTGAGTGACTTTCACTTTCAGCTTGTTGAGTACAATGCTTTACAATAAATACTTGAAAAGAGAGCCTTCCTGGACAATCTTCAATACTGAAGAAAATGATCCACAAGGTAAAATAAGGAACTTGATGACTTATTTATATTTTTTATATTTTAAAATATAAATTCAATTTGCAAGTTGTCCATTTATAATTTTGCATATTATATTTGTGGTAATTTCTATGCAAAAGTTAAAAAGGTTAAATGGAGGGCTATAGGTTGAATGGAGGACTATAGACCACCCACTCCAGTATTCCTGGACTTCCCTGGTTGCTCAGACGGTAAAGAATCTGCCTGTAATATGGGAGATCTGGGTTTGACCCCTGGGTTGGGAAGATCCCCTAGAGGAGGGCATGGGAACCCACTCTATTACTGGGGTTTCCCTAGTGGCTTAGTGGTAAAGAACCTGCCTGCCAGTTCATGAGACCCAGGTTTGATCCCTGGGCTGGGAGGATCCACTGGAGAAGGAAATGGCAACCCACTCTAGTATTCTTGCCTGGGAAATCCCATGGACAGAGGAGCCTGACAGGCTACAGTCCATGGGGTCACAGAGAGTTGGACTTGACTAAGCGACTAAACAACAACAGACAACAACATGTGGGATTGTTTTTAAAGGTTTGTGAATTTATTCTTGTTCTCTGATTTAAGGGACATTTCTTTAACTAGTTAGATTTCTTCTATATTTTAACCAAAATAGGAAAAATAAAGCTGAGACTGATAAAAATGATAAATGATCTTTTTTTCTAAGGAGCAATTGATTTTCACTTTTCAAAGTTTATTTGCCTCTGAATGTTTATAGACAAGTTAAACATTGTATCATTTCCTATAGAAAGCCTAATTTTTAATTTTACTAGTGCTCTGATTCAACTTTAAACCTGAACTATTTAATTTTGTAGTAATGATGAAAGTACAAGAGTGTCTTGACTATGTCATTAGTGTTTCATATCTGGGCCATGCAGTCAGTGTGTTCCTGGGATAATTGTATTATGAAAGTTGAGAGGATTAACCAATATTCTCATTGGGCACTCCACATTCCAGAAGACATGGGCATCAATGGTAGGCCTTGTCACTCATTCTTGGGCAATGTTTTTAGTCTTTATGCATATAACCTTTAGTGTGTTAATATACAAGTCTGGATGTCGTCTTTAGTGTGTTAATATGAAGACAAGGAACATTGTTGTTTCCCTCTATTCTCCACTTTGTTCCTTCATAAAATAATTCTGATTTTGTTCCGGTAGACACCATTATCTGTATACAGCTATATGTTACAGGTGATGTTGACCTCAACCTAGATACAGTGATGGACCTAAATGGTCTAAGAACAATCCCATTTCTCTTGTCAATGAATGGCTCAATAAAAACAACAAAGTTTTCGGGCAGGTCTCCAAGGAAATTTTGGAGAAATTATCTTCCTTCCAAAGAGTTTGCCTCAAGGTTAGAACTTAAGTTTTCTTCTCTGTATAATATTATGTCCAGATACCATGACTGAAACAGTTTTTTGATGAAGGAACACAAGGGATCTTAGAGCAGAAAAAATCGAATGAACCTGACCACTAGGTGAGCTGCTGAGTCAACCAGCCTTGAAGCCTTTCCTGGTTTTCATAAAATTTAAGATGAATTTTCCTACATTTTGAGTAAGATTTAGTCAGTATTTCTTGTTTATTGCAGATGAAAACCTCTTAGTTTACACAGTGCCCAAATTTCCTTCCATTTTGATTCTTTAAAAAATATATATATTTATATAATTAATATTCCACAGTAAGTTTATAGAATTAAAAGTACATTTCCTGAACCCCATCTTATGGAATAGCATTACCTCTTCCTGGTGTTTCCCCACTGTTTGTTTTTTTTTTCCGGCCAGGACATAGGGGAATAGATGAGATTTTGTGAAATTTTCTAATATAAGTTTATTAAATCTTCCTCCTTGATTCTTACTTCATCCCATAGCAACTTCTCCCATAGTAGTTCTTGTTTTCATGTTAACATTTGATTATAATATTTACAAGATGAAATAATAAAAACATTTCAACTATAATTCCATTACTGTGTTTTTTAATTGAAGATAATTGCTTTACAGAATTTTGTTGATTTCTGTAAAACCTCAACATGAATCGGTCATAGGTATACAGTGAAGTAAGTCAGAAAGAGAAAGATAAATATCATATACTAACGCTTATATACAGAATTTAGAAAAATGGTACTGAAGAATTTATTTGCAGGGTAGCAGTGGAGAAACAGACATAGAGAACAGACTTATGGACATGGGGAGAGGGAAGGAGAGGGTGAGATGTATGGAAAGAGTAACATGGAAACTTACATTACCATATGTAAAATAGAGAGCCAACGGGAATTTGCTGTATGGCTCAGGAAACTCAAACAGAGGCTCTGTATCACTACCATATGTTTTGAGCTGAATTATAAGCCCTCCAAAATTCACATGTTGAGGCCCTAACCTTCAGAATGTGATTGTATTGGACTTAGCTACTTTAAAGAGACAATTATTATTATTTTTTTAATAAAGAGACAATTAAGCTAAATAGGGTCATTAAGGTGGGCCTTAATCCAGTATTACTGATGTCCTAAGAAGAGGTGATTAGGACACAAAGATAGCAAATAGAGAAACAACCATGTGAGCACCCAGGAAGAAGGTGGCCATATGCAAATCCAGGAGAGAAATCATGGGAGAAACTACACCTGTCAATGCCTTGATCTTGGACATAGAGCCTCCAGGCTTAGATCATAGCCTCCAGAACTCTGAGAACATAAATTTCTGCTGTTAGTCACCCAGACTGTGGTGTTTTGTTATAGCATCTGTAGCAAACTACTATATTCTAAAACAATTGGTTTCATTTCTTCCTGTTTTCCAAAGTGCAAAGTTAAGTACAGTGTATAATAATTTAGAGCATTGTTTACAGAACTCTTTCTTAACACTTAATATTCATGCAGTTGTCCTGTTTATACTTTCTGATGAAACACAATATTCCATCATTATATTTCTTTTTTCACTACTACAAATTAAATGATTGAGAACATTGTTGACATTAGTGTCAAGAACATATTTGAAAATACACATATTTTTTCAAAAAATTTTTTATTAACTTTCAGGACTCTAGATTGTTGTTTCAGAGATAACAAATATTTTTAAACCTTAAATAAGAATTGCTAAATTAATATCCAAAGAGATTACATAAATTTACTGTATAATTTGAAATGAATCAATCTGTTTCTAAAGTTGAGGTGGTAGGGATTCATTGTTAACTGAAGTGGGGAGTTTAATCAGATCAATAGATCACTCTTACTATAGTAAGGAAGGCGGCTTTATAGAAATTAAAGCAAGAATGGCAGTAGAGAGGTAGGAGGTTTCACTAATTATTTATGGGCTATAATGATAATTTCAATTAAAGCAATGCTAGTAAACATGGAAAAGGAACTTGGATTTGAAATATGTTAAGGATATGATCTTAACACAATGCCAAAGTGATTATGTGTAGGAAGTGAGAGAGTAAGATAACTCCTAGGTTTTGCTCTGAGTGACAGATGTCATTACTGAGATGGAGACTGTAAGAGAAAGATGATAAAGGCAGTTTAGGCATGTTGAATTGATGTGTTCATGGGCTATGCAGATGCATGTGTCCATCAGGCATTTGAATATATGTCTGAGGCTTAGTGAGAAGAAAGGCTGGAATGTATTACAGGGTCAAGAGCAAGCATTTAGAGTAGTGAGACTAGTGTGTGTGTTAGACTCTCAGTCGTGTCTGATGCTTTGCAACCCCATGGACTGTAGCCTGCCAGGTTCTGTCCATGGAGTTCTGTACAAGAATACTGGAGTGGGTAGCCATTTCCATTTCCGGGGAATCTTCCCAACCCAGGGATCAAACCCGGGTCTCCTGTATTACAGGTGGATTATTTACTGTCTGAGCCACCAGGGAAGCCCTCTGAGTTATTCTAAGTATAAAACCTGGGAGATGGCAAAATGTAGAGTGGGCAAAGAGGACTCACAAAGTACTTTGATAAATAATGGCCTTGGAGGTAAGATATCATCACCCACAAGAGAGCCAACCATCAAACTAAGGGAGTAAAATATTTATAAGGATTTCAAACAAAGATGAACATGTCATGTACAGTCTAGAAGTCCAATAATATAAGGCCTGAAAAGTGGCTATCCAGTTTATAGACAAGGTGATTATGGATGACTTTAGAATGAGCAGTTTCTGTGTGGGAAGTTTCCATATTCCAGTAGGATGAGGGGAAATAGTAAAGTCTGGTGTAAAGCATTATTTCAAGAAAATTGTCTATGAAACGAGGGTGAAAGAGTTTTAATAAGAAAGAATTGTAGGTTCAGAGAAGTGTGGATTTGGATTGAAGGAAGGATGTTGTTTGAGATTGGGTATGACTTGAACATGGGCCTTCCCTGGTGGTTCAGTGGTAAAAGAATCTGTCTATAATGCAAGAGACAGAAGAGACATGGGTTTGATCCCTGGGTCGGGAAGATCACCTGGAGGACGGCATGGCAACCCACTCCAGTATTCTTGCCTGGAGAATCCCATGGACAGAGGAGGCTGGTGGGCTACAGCCCCTGGGGTCACAAAGTGTTGGACCCGCTGAAGCAACTGAGCACACATGCACTGATGACTTGATCGTATTCAGAGCTGGGAGAGATCAATAAATTGGAAAAAAGGAAAATGAAAGGATCTTTAAATGAGTCAAAGAAAAGGCAGAAAATGAAATGACTCATGGTTGACTCAATATTTCCTAAATGAATAAATGAGTGGATATAGGTGCAGGATTAGTGAATAGCGCAAGAATCACACATCCTCTGAGAATGAAGATAACTGTATAGTATTAGGCGTAAACATAGATAGATTCTGAATGAGTCAGGAGATGAACCAGTTTATATCTGAGGTTTGGGTTTTTATGATGAAATAGAAGGCAAGAAGTTGAGCAGGACATTTGAGAGGATATTAAAAGCTTGTACCATACACATTAAACTACTGAGAAAAAGAACCTTTATTAGGAGGAAGATGACTACATAACTGTAATATTATCTGTGTTTGGAGATTTTTCTCAATGAAGAAAGGTGAGTGTGGACAGGAGAGGGAGATTAGGGCAAATCTCTTGATTCTCATCTCACTAAGATGACAAATAATGGGCATTGCCAAGGAATATGGTATGTTGAATTATTTTTCTTCAGTGTATGTCATGTTATCAATTTTTGCATTTTTTAATGAGAGGATTTGAATTCAAAGCTGAAAAAAGTGAATTGGGTACAGTACACATTGGATACAGGCTATCTGTCTTTTAAAAAATTATGGTAAAATACAAATAATGTAAAATTCCTCATTTCAATTATATTTATGTGATCAATTTTATGGAATTAAGTACATCCACATTGTTCTGCAACCTTCATCACTATCCATCTCCAGAACATTCTCATGTTCCCCTACTGAAACTCTGTACTCATTAGACACAAATTCCCCTTCCATCTTCCCCTACCCCTGGCAACTGTCATTCTACTTTCTGTCTCTATGGATTAGGCTACTCTAGAAATTTCATATAAGAGGAATAATACATTATTTTTTCTTTTGCAACTGGCTTGTTTCACTTAACACGCTGTCCCAAAGTTTCCTTTGTGTTATATAGCATATGTCAAAATTTCCTCCCCTTTTTAGACTGAATGCTATTCTATTGTATGTATGTATTCCATTTTGTTTATCCATTCATCTCTGGGGGGCACTTGGGTTGCTTAATATTTGGCTATTATGAATAATGTTGCTGTGGACATGGGTGTACAGATATCTGTTCAAGTTCCAGATTTCAGTTCTTTTGGATCCTTATGCAGAAGTGGAATTTCTAGATCACATTTAATTTAGTGAGAAGCGTTAATTACATTTAATTTAGTGAGAAATCACCATACCATTTAGCAGCTGCACACTTTTACATTCCCATCAGCAATTCTCATGGTTTCCAATATCTCCACTTTTTTTCTAACACTTGTTATTTTCTGTTTCTCTGATAATAGTCATTTAAAATATACTAGTTTTTTTTTTTTTTAATGGCCATGCCGCATGGCTTGCAGGATATTAGTTGCCCAGCCAAGGATAGAACCTATGCCCCTGCAATGGAGGCACAGTCTTAACCACGCTAGCCACTTTAAATGAGTGTGAGGTTGGTGTCTCCTTGTGGTTATGATTTGCATGTCTCTAATGACTAGAGATGTTCAGCATCTTTTGGTGTGCTTATTGGCTGTTTGTATATCTTCTCTGGAGAAATGTCTAAGTCCTTTGCCCATATTTTTATCAGGTGGTTTTTGTTTCTGCTGTTGTTGACTTGTAGAATTTCTTATATATTCTAAATATTATTTCTATATCAGATATATGATTTGAAAAATATTTTCTTTCACCCTGCGGGTTGCCTTTTCACTCCGTTGATAATATCTTTTGATGTACAAAAGTTTTTAATTTTGATAAAGTCTAATTTATATAGTTTTTCCTTTGTTTACTGTGCTTTTGGTACCATATGTAAGGAATAATTGCCATATCCAACATCGTGGGTCCTTTCCCTTACATTTTTATAAGACTTTATATTACTTTATCTGTTTTAATAATAAATCATCACATGAATTACTTTTTAATAGTATGAACAAGGAAGCATAATAGCTGAAATAAAACTATACTATCTAAAGTCAAACTATTAAAAATGAAAGTCTCATATGTCATGGAAGAATGTCCTTATTTATTGAAAATTAAGCTACAGTAAAACTGCTCTTATATTCTTAGGATAATGCAAATAGTTTGCTAGCACTGACATGGGCTAGGGATGAGCAAAGTTGATGGAGTCATGGTCTGTTAAGAAATAGATTATGGACTTTAAAAAGTGACTAAGTAAGAGTAGTCCATAAAGCATAAAAATTCCAACTGTCAGTAAAATCACATGGGTCTCAAACTCTAGAGTTACCTTAAAATTTTTTCCACAATTTTCTCCTTATCCATTTGATTACTAAATTCTGAAATTTTTATCTTGTTGTTCTCTCACATACATATTCTTATTTGCACAACTGTTTCTCTTTTTATATTACAGAAATAGCTTCCACAATGAACTTCCTATCTCCCCTGCATTGATTATTCTTGGGAATATTATGGTATTGGGAAAGTTGGAGCATTTATTTTTCTTAAAAAATTTGATATTAGATATTTTAAAAAATACATAGAAATAAAAGATAAAAAATACATTGAAAATGACATTTTGGAAAAGATAACTTTATTAGACTTCCCTACACTTATTTTATGGTTTAATTTTTTTAAAAAGTCATTTATTTGCAGTATACCCACTACCCTTAAACTCTGTTACTAATCTTAATAAAGCACAACTCAGGTAATATGCTTACTGACTTCAGACCAGTCAACATTATTCTTGTGGTCCAAGTCATTGATATATTCATTCATTTAAAAATATTGAGTATCTTCATGTGCAACTTGCTGTTTTGGGACCTGGAAATACAGAAATGAATAAAGCAAACAAAACCTTTACTTATGTGGATTTATATTTTATTGAGGGTGCAGACAGAAAATAAACAAATATTAAATACCATATATTATATGGTGACAAAAGTATGAAGAAAAATGTTTGATGAGAAATGAGAGCTTCAATGTCATAACTAGAAGATAAGGCTACAGCGGAAAGGGGATATTTGAGCAGAGGCCTGAAGGTTGTAAGATAGGAGGCTGGGCAAAATTTAGGTGAAAAGTGTCTTCAGGTGGAGACAGGAGCAAATGCAAAGAGTCCATGCAGGAAAGTGTTCCTGTTACCTTTGAGGAGCATCAGGAAGGCCGTTTGCCTGGTGTAGGTGGGGATGGTGGAGAGCAGTGGTAAGCAAAGCCTGAGATCTTGCAGGGCCTGAGGCTGCTGTAATGACTTCAGCTTTTACTCTGAATCAGACTCATTGAAACATTTTAAGCAGAAGAGTGACAAGACCTGGCTTCTTTTTAAAATGTTTACTGTGGTCACTATTGTGAAACTTATTGTAGGAGTGACAGCAAGGGCTGAATCTGGGTTAGGGGGCTATTGTAAGAATATAGGCTAGATACGGTGGCTCTCAACAGAGAGGGAGTTCTCGAAGTGAGGTATAGCCCAACCTACCATTTTTGTCCCATTCCAGTTCAGATGAGAGGAAGGTGGAGTGGATGACAGTGCTTAGGGCAAGCGGGTAGAATAATGAGAGTACCATGGATGGAACACTAGGAAACAGTAAAACACAAGGGTATCTGCCCTCCTAGTACACAGTGTTTCAGTTAAGTTAGACTTCCTGATTTTTGGACATCCTTCTATACTTTTTGCTCTTTGGCCCTTTGCCTGAGCATTTGTTTATCTTTCCTACATGTCAAAATTTATTCATGATTTAAGATTCAGCTCAGATACCACTGCCTTCATAAATAAGGTTGTCAAATTTAGCAAGTAAAAACATAGGCGGTCCAATCAAATTTGAAATTCAGATAAACAATGAATAATTTAAAAATAGAACTATGGGGCATAGTTTACTACTTTTCATTGTTTATTAAAATTAGGATTCATCTGTGAGCCCAGAATTTTATCTGGCAACACTATTAATGAGCTGTAATTAATTAACAGCTTAGTGCTTTAGTGCTCAAGTTTCAATGAGCACTAAAGTTTCAATGAGGATAGGTTTTGTTATGCCACTCCAAAGTCTTAGAGACTTTAGACAACAAAGTTTTATTTCCTGTTTATACTACATGTACTTTACAGCATAGCAGAGAAGCCCTCTTAATTTAGTTCTTCAGAGACTACCATTTCAAAGTTGCTTCTTATGATGCCAGAGGGAGAGCTTTGCAGAATTCCACATTAGCAATTAATTACTCTGGTCTGGAAGTAACAAACATAACTGCCGTTTGCAACTTATTGGCCAGAAAAGTCTTTTGGGCCCATCAGCTAAAGAGGAATAAGAGTTCAGTTCTATCATATCCTGGGCAAGAGGGGACTGGAGCTAGATTGGAGCTAGGGGAAGCAGCAATGATGTAATTTCTAGGTGCATCTTCCCTTTCTAGAGCCCTTTGGGATTTATTTGTAATTTCCTAATGATATTTATCTTATTTTAATTTGCAGTTTAACCATTTGCTACTTATTTAATCTTTTGGGGATAAGTTATTTGAGAGGCAGAACCTGGAATTATATTGACAGAGAGTATAACTTCAATCCATGTGTGTTGAATTCGTTTTACATTTGTGCCTCACTCGTCTCTCTCTGAGGCTTCACTGGTGGCTCAGTGGTGAAGAATCTGCTTGCCAGTGCAGGAGACGTGGGTTCGATCCCTGGGTTGGGAAGATCCCCTTGAGAAGGAAATGGTAACCCACTCCAGTGTTCTTGCCTGGAGAATCCCATGAACAGAGAGGCCTGGCAGGCTACAGTCCACCGGGTTGCAAAAGAGTTGGATATGTAGTAACTAAGCAACAACAACAGCACCTTTCTCTAGTCTCAACGCTGTGTGAAGGTGTGATTTCATCTTAGCTTTGCTGTTGAGATGTACATTGTTGTGGTCTTCATTGGTCCTTTAGATACGGGCTTCCCTCTGCTTCTCATTTACCAGGCTGTTTACCCAGAGGTTCTACATGGCAGGCAAGATTCCTCTGCTTCTGGACAATAAAAGTTCTTTTCTTTTTGTACCTCTTTACTACTGCTGTTTCTAGCTTAGAGGAATTAATCTGATATTAATTTCCTTTAACCTTTTTCTTTTCTACTATCCTTTCAATCAGGTCAGATAAACAGATGTTCACACATAAACACATGTGTACAAAACCACAATTAATTCAATACAACATATAGAAAAATATGTTGACTACTCAAATGAGACTTCTTTTTTAATCCCTTTGGGATAAATAACAACTCTTGGTAAATTTCTGCCAGAAATCCAGACTTCATTTTCCATAAACTGAAAAGATATATTTGACTAAATACATTTAAACTCTTAAGTGAAGACTGGATTTAAATGATCATTTTTATATATGAAAGCAGTGGATCAAAGGCAACACATTCATCATGTTGGGGAAAATTCATTTGTGTCTCAATAAGAGATTTTCAGACTGTATGACAGTGCTGCAAAGTGTCCATCTCTCTTGTGGTGAGAATGGAGCAAAATAAAATAGGTTTTTGCTACTCTCTGTTTTATATTCACTAGGGGATCCATGTGCCATAAAGACAGAGCATCAGAAGTAATTAAGATGGTCCTCCAATCATTCTGTT
The DNA here is from genome assembly GCF_054371585.1 of Giraffa tippelskirchi. Classification (NCBI taxonomy): domain Eukaryota; kingdom Metazoa; phylum Chordata; class Mammalia; order Artiodactyla; family Giraffidae; genus Giraffa; species Giraffa tippelskirchi. Next base: position 107,346,220 of record NC_137278.1, on the reverse strand, counting down.
TAAGAACATTTGAAAAGTTAGCACCCGTTTTATGACAATTTAACCATGCGTTTAATAATATTTAAAAATTCTGATCAAGTTTAATCAATGATCTAGAATATTCAAGTTTCCCATGATTTTGATCACCTGATTAAATTAAGGAGCCAGGTGAGAAAAACATTAGAGCTCTGAGGAAGAATAATATTTAACTCAAATTCAATCAAAATCTATATTAAAGAAACTATCTATAAAGTCATGGAATCCTCCAGGCCACAATACCCTCCTCCAGGGGATCTTCCCAACTCAGGGATCAAATTCAGGTCTCCCACGTTGCAGTTGGATTCTTTACCATCTGAGCCACCAGGGAAGCCCAAGAACACTGGAGTGGGTAACCTATCCCCTCCCCAGGGGTTCTTCCCAACCCAGAAATCGAACCGGGGTCTCTTGCATTACAGGTGGATTCTTTACCAGCTGAGCTACCAGGGAAGCCCCATTAAAGAAACTACTGTTGCTAAAATGACTGTTTTTTTTTTTGTTGTTGTTGTTGTTGAGAAAGATTACGTGTATTCTGAAGATTAAAACAATGAAACTCAGAAGAGGAGGATATGAAAGTACCCTGAAAGTGATTGTATTGGTTAAAATTCCTTCTCAACTTTTTTTTTAACCTTGTTGCCCAGTGAAGATAAAGTATAAATCAAGTTTGGTTCATTAAAAAAGTTATATATATTAAAAGTGAAATGATTTCACAAATTTTAATTTTTATTTTGTACCCTAAATGACATTATCTTATTACTTGTAATGGAACATCATTGAATATCTTTTTATATATACATTGTGAATAATTTGTGCTATTTCATTTGTTATAATTAATTCTAGTTTTTTCAGAGTGGTTGCAATTTTATATCTATTTTGTGATAATCAATGATTCATGCATTTATTCAAAAATATTTTTGTTCAGTTAATATATTTACCATGTATACCTACTAGACATACACATAATAAATATTCAAAATAAGAGATATAAAGTCATTAAAGAATTGTTTTCCTCCACTGCTTGATTGATTAGCCCAACATCCACCATGCCTTTCAGTTTTCTCAAGTGATTCATTAAACAAAAACAAAAACCCAACATTCATTTTGTCAGTTACAGGAGGGGAAATGATGAACAGCAAGAAGAGATTAGCATTTGGGAGACAGGTACTCCAAATCACTTGGGCGTGTGGAGCTCATTTTGGTCTTTAGCAGTCTCATATTGTACATTTTTAACAAAGAGTTATCATTCAAATATGGAAGATAAAATGTGTATATTAAAGCAAAAATGTGTATATTCATAAATGTGTATATTCATACTGTCACCATGCTAGGTGCTAGTATAGTGATTTTCTTGGGAAAGACTATCAAGGCCTCAGACAAAGGCAATCCAAATTAGCTTTACACTTGAAAGAGATTATTTTAATCACTATGGTTTAGTTTTGATCACATTGGTTTCTGGCCTTCAAAAATGGAGGCTACACGTAGTAAATTAATTCCCTGGTAGAGAGATAACTTTGACCAAAAAAATGTATGCTCTTTTCTTTTGGCATCTATCTTAACAGAAGGTTGATGGTCTAAAATATCATTTACCTGACTTTTGCAAAGGAAAGCCTTTCTGTTAGTCTTAATATTTGCATTGCATTTGTGAGAAAATCTTTACAAATAGTCATAGCAATGGCTTAAATCAAGTAAGAGAATCTTTAAATGAAGATTGTTTGAACTACTTTGCTTCCAAAAATATTGAAACAGATTTTTTATATTTATTTTGGCTGAGTTAAAGACATTTGAACAGATTCTAGCCAGTCACAGACTTATACATTGTTTACAACCCATACTTACTACAAAATTGTTGGGGAATAAGTTTGATGAGGGAATAAACATTCTAAAAAATATTCAATCAATTCTCCTTCTACTGATATTGCTGTTGTCAAAATAAAAAAATCAAATAATTATATTTATCATTTGTGAATTTCAAACTTATTGTGTTTTGCTTTTTACTTCATTATATTTTCCTAGTAAGTTTAAATGAAATGTATTGTTTGTATGGAAACCATGCAATTTATAATTATAGAGCATAGGATTTAGACCAAATCTCTGGTTCTGCATCCTGGTACCACCACTTCCTAGCTTCTTTATGATGCTGGGAAATCAGCTTCCTTAACTTAGTTTTCTAGTTTGCAAAACGGGGCTGGTGCTCTTATTTGCTGTGTAAGGACTAAACACAATACCTGGCAAAAAGAGAATTGCATAATACAGTACATTATTATTTCTTTTTTTAAAATTGAATTTGTTATACTATTGCTTCTGGCTTTTTTCTTTTTTTAATGTTCTGGTTTTATAAGCCACAAGGCATGTGGGATCTTAGCTGCCTGACCAGGGATTGAACCTGTACTCTCTGATTGAAAGGTGAAGTCTTAATCACTAGACCACCAGGGAAGTCCCTCATTATTATTTCTTATCAAATATATTTACCATGTATACCTACTAGACATACACATAATAAATATTCAAAATAAGAGATATAAAGTCATTAAAGAATTGTTTTCCTCCACTGCTTGATTGATTAGCCCAACATCCACCATGCCTTTCAGTTTTCTCAAGTGATTCATTAAACAAAAACAAAAACCCAACATTCATTTTGTCAGTTACAGGAGGGGAAATGATGAACAGCAAGAAGAGATTAGCATTTGGGAGACAGGTACTCCAAATCACTTGGGCGTGTGGAGCTCATTTTGGTCTTTAGCAGTCTCATACTGTACATTTTTAACAAAGAGTTATCATTCAAATATGGAAGATAAAATGTGTATATTAAAGCAAAATTGGAAATGATGATTGAGAATTTAAGATAACTTTTTTATGCATTATAGGTTAAAGGCCATCAGTGTGTCAGAAAATCTTGAGATGCTGTCATATGCAGAGCCATGATTAAATCCTGTTATTAAATAGGAATTATCTGAAAAGAAAGAGGATTTTGAAAGTGAAAATAATGAAAAATTATTCAGGGGAGTGCATGATTTAGTAACTAAATTTTTCTCAGCAGTACTTTTGAGAAAACAGAAATGCCAAAAACATAGACCTGTAATCACAATGCGTCAATTACAACTCAGATTGGTGGGAGAAAGACCTCTCTGCTAACACAACTCTAGTTATCAGCTTGTGTTTGTCTTTAATTTCATGTGTCTTTACATATGTTAACCTCAAGGTTATTATCTGTGCAGTTTCTTCACAGTGTCATTCCAGTATTTATCTATGATATTCTTTTCATACGTTTATGAATGATTCCTAGCTTATAATTATCATTATTTCTAAAGAAGAAAATGTAACTCAGCAGAAACTTTTATTTTATATTTTTGAGAAAATTTTACTCTTTATAGTATTTACTACATAAATTTTATTTTATGAGTGAAAAATTTAAATAAGTACTACATGATAGTTACTAAATAGAAACAAAATAAGAAAAAAATACAGATAATAGAGTAAAAATTCACCCATAACCCTATGCGTGCTAATAACCACCATTACTATTTGGACATACATTGATTTACATTTTTTATATATTCACATATACACGAATGCATAAACCACACTTTTTTTAAAAATTTATTTTTAATTGGAGGACAGTTGCTTTACAATATTATGTTGGCTTCTGCCATACAACAACGTGAATCAGCCATAAGTACACATATGCCCCCCGCCGTTGAGCCTCCCCACCACCTCCCACCCCATTTAGGTTATCACAGAGTACTACACTGAGCTCCTGTGTTATACAGCAACTTCCCACTGGCTATCGTTTTACACATGGTAATGTATATGTTTCAATGCTGGTCTCTCTTCCCCACTGTGTCCAAAGTCTGTTCTCTGTGTCTGTCCCACACAGTTTTATTTTGCAAAAATTAAATCATGTAATACAGTTTTTTTCTCTTTTTTACTTAACAATATACATATACTGTCATTTCTGCCTAAATGTAGATCTACATGGTAATTTTAACGGTTACATAATATTCATAGAAAGCTACATTGTATATTTAACAAATTCCCATTTCTGAACATTTATAATATTTTTGAAAGGTAGTAATAGATATGTAATGGTTAAGAGCATGGTCCTAAATCTAGATTTCCCTTGTTCAGATGTCAGCTCTGCCACTCATGGATGAATAATTTTGGGAAAGTTTTTAAATCATTCTGTTGCTGGGTTTCCTCACAGGTAAAACAGTAATTATAATAGTAATTAACTTATGGTTATGAAGATTTAATGGATTAGTGATAAAAACTATAACATCTATAAAATTAAGATTAACCTTGGGCTAGAAAAGCAGAATGAAATCTTGTACACTGTCTCATTGCTGATGAAAGAAAATCCTGCCTGGAGGGAGAGGCCTGAAATATTCTACACATCTCTGCATTAGACGTTTAAATCAGAGATGTGGTAAATCATACAGAAAATGCAAAATGTCTGTAATCCATCTCAGATCCTTATTGGGTTAAGTATTTAGCCCCTCAAACTATCTGTCTTAACAGTGGAAAGGATGAATCTGCGCTAGGGGAGACATTTTCAATTTCAGCTTCTAGGTATTTTTTTTTTAATGCACAATGTTTGGCATATAAAAGAAAACTTATAAGTAAAAAGGCAAGAATATTAAGGGAAAATAATAGAAGCAGACACACAGATAATTCACATGGTAGGGTTGGCAAACAACATCTTTAACTACAATGGATATATTTTAAAAATAAATGAAATTTGAATTTTAAAAGGATGAAATTTGAAAACTGGAGAATTAAATATAGACTTTTGAACTATCAGATTCAAGTGAATATTCTGTTAATACTAATTCTAAACTTAAGAATGTATTAGGTTGGATTAACTAGAGATAGCAGAACATAGGTTTAATGAAATCAAAGGCAGATCAATAAAACACATCTGGAACACAGAGGAAAAAGAGAATAGTAAGAACAGAAAAAAATTAAGAGATATTTGGGGCATAATAAATGGTGTAAACACTGGGAAATTAGAGTACTAGAAAGAGGGGAATGAAAGAAAGAAATAGTATTCACAGTGATAGCGGCTGAGGCTTTTCCAAAACTGTTAAAATGAAGGTTCAAGAAGTTTAAGGAATCTTAAGTGAGAAAAATTAAACCCACCTAGGCACACAATGCCCACTGCAGTTTTCTTGCCTGGAGAATCCCATGGACAGAGGAGCCTGGCAGGCTACAGTCCATGGGGTCACAAAGAGTCGGACACAACTGAACGACTTCACAGGCACACAATATCCAAGTTTCTGATAATTACAGGCAAAAAGAAACTCGATTTAAGAAATAAAGACCCAACTGTACGTCAGGCACTGTTCTGTGCACTTGTGTAGCATCTAAAAAAACATAATCTAACTCTAGATCACAGAGATTTACTCCTGTGTTTAAGAGTTTTATAGTTTTACTCTTACGCTTAGGTCTATTATCCATTTGGAGTTAATTTTTGTATAGAGTCCAAGTTAAAGAACTAACTTCATTTTTTGCATGTGGATATTCTGGCACCACATGTTGAAAAGACAATTGTTTCTGCCTTTGAATGGTCTTAGCACCCTTGTCAAATATTAATTGACCATAAATTTAAGGGTTTATTTTGAAATGCCAATCCTATTCCACTGATTAATACATCTATCTTTATGGTAATACTATACTGTCTTGGTTACCATAGTTTTGTAGTAAGTTTTGTAACTGAGAAGCATGAGTCCTCCAACTTTTGTTCTTTCTCAAAATTATTTTGGCTATTCTAGTTCTTTGAATTTCCAAATTAATTTTGGCATATCAGCTTATTAATGTCTGCATGAAAAAGCAGCTAGCAGTTTTTTGAGTCTGTAGATCAACTGGGAAGTATTACCATTTTAGCAGTATTAACTCTTCTATCCATTAACATGCCTTATCTTTCCATTTTTTAGAGATTTTAAGTTTCTTTTAAAATGTTTGTAATGATCGGTGTACAAATCTTATACTTCTATTAAATTTATTTTCAAGTATTTTTGATGCTATTTTAAATGGAATTGCCTCCTGAATTTTAGTTTCAGTTTGTTCATTGGTATTGTGTAGAGATGCAATTGATTTTTACATATTTATCTTGTATCCTGCAAGCTTGCTAAAGTTGTTTATGAATTATAACATTTTTCAGTGGATTCCTTACCATCATGTTCATGTGATCTACAGATACTTCTTTTTTCAATACAAACGCCCTTTATTTCTTTTTCTTGCATAATTTTCCTGGTTAGAGCCTCCAGTGCAATATTCAATAGAAGTGGCAAGAGGGAACATTCTTGTCTTATTCCTGATATTAGAGTGTTCCTGATCTTAGGCTGCTGCCATTAAATGTAAGTGTTTTTTTTGTACACTCCCTTTATCAAGATGAGCAAGTTCCTTTCTATTTCCAGGTTTTCTTGAGTACTTTTTTTTATCAAGAAAGAGTGTTGGATTTTGTTAAATGCCTTTTTCTACATTAGTCAAGATGATCATGTGGTTTTTGTCCTATATTCTATTAACAGAGTACTATATTCTATTAATAGAATGTTGATTAATTGATTAATCAACATTGATCACATTGATTAATTTTCAGATTTCATCTAATCTTGCATTGTGGAGATAAATCCACTTGGTCATGATATATAATCCTTTTTATATTTTACTCAACTCAGTTTACTAGTATTTTGTTGAGAATTTTCTTTTCTGGTCTATATTTATAGGGAATATTGTTCTGTATGTGTGTGTGTGTGTGTGTATGTGTGTGAGAGAGAGAGAAAGAGAAAGAGATCTTTTTAGGGCTGTGTATTAAGACAATAATGGTCTCACAGAAAAGATTGGAAAGTGTTCCTTTCTCTTCTGTTTTTGAATAGCTTGTGAGGCATTGGCATTAATTCTTTAAATATTTCATGGATTCAGTAATGAAACTGCGTAGTTGGGTTTTTTGTTTGTTTGGTGAGGGGTAGCTTTTAAAATTTATACTTAAGTCTCATTACTTGTTTTAGTTCTATTGAGATTTTCTATCTGGTCCACTGACAAATATGGGAAAATAATCGTTAAAGGGTAGATTTTATAAACACTTTAATTAGATTCAAAGATAACAGTGCAGACTTCCTTCTGGCAGTTTCCCTTAGAATGTTCACAAACAGGCCGCATGGATTTGGGAGACATTGCCAGGAAAATATCTTGATCACTATCTTGACCTGTACAAATTAAAATCACCAAGAAATGAAATAGGAATTTTAGTATGTGTAGCAGTCATGGCTTGGCCTAAGAATAATGGTTTTAACTGCAGTAGGCTGGTGGATATTTGGGTGGTGAAGTTAGGAAAGCATATAATTGAAATATTGACAGTTTGTTAAATGGGCTTTCAAAATATTAATGAATATCAAACAAAAATTTTGAATAACTCATGCAGATGAAGATAGTTTTATTTCAGTCATTTCTGATCTGTGAATATAAATAGAAAACTTTAGGCACCATACCATTGGCTGTCCTCATACATAAAAAATAGATTTGGGAGGGGAAACAAAACCACATATGTTGCCAGTGTGTGTTTAAGGGACTCCATTTGACTTACCCAGAGAACATTTATGGTCTCCTTGCAGATGACTGGTGGGTCCATTACCCAAATTCTACCTAGCAACAGTTTAGTCCAGGGAATGCACTCTCGTTAAGGATCAATAGTTGTGCCCAAATGCATTAAGTGAAAGCCTTCAGGGACAGTGGCTACTGGCAAAAGATCAGAAATCTGAGTAGTTTCTAGGAACTAGAATTTTCAAGTGAGGGCACAGTGTGAAATGTGTTAGAATATGTGTGCTGCTAAGACTATAATTTGACCTGTTATACCCTGGGCTATTTGTATAATAACATAACCAGAGTAGTCCCTTACAGTGGTTGCTGATTTATCATTCAAAATGAAGTGAAATAAATTTGGTTTAGATGGTAGTGCATTGTGCTGGACTGAGTGAACATAAGCAGGGCCAACACATGCATTAAGTCCAAACTATTTCTCCCATGAAAATATTTAAAAACAATAGAAAATAAGCATGAGGCTAATGACGTTCAGATGCTGGGCCTCAAATGACTGAAGAAAAGAAAAGTTATTGAACAGGAGCTTAAGTCATATATAAAAGGTAATTCTTATGATAGTTCTGAGAGTTCCTGAGTTCAGGTATCATTTTTTTGCTTTCTTTCATATATTTCTTGCAAATTCCAACCAAGGGAAGTATAATTTTCCCCAACGTAGTTTAAGAATTTCTGCGATTTGCTTCACAGTAGTAGCAACAATCTTTGCAGGAAATCTCATGGCAGTTTTGAAATGAGGTTACAGTTTGGAGAAGTCTGGCAAAAGTATAAGTGTTGTAACATCAACACTTAGCGCGTCAAATTTTTAGGTTTCAAGATAATAGCTCATCTTTCCTTTTACACAATGTAACCTATATTTTTCGAGTCATTGATGTTACAGTTCTCCAAATGTAGCAGTGTGATTTTCTAAATTATATTCATGATTATGTCACTAGCTTTTTTAAAAAAAACAAATAGAGCAAAATGGTTGGAATGAGTAAGCAGCAGTAGATTTTTCTTATCTAGGTTATGCCTCTATTTCATATTTTTGAAGTTGAGCAGTCTATAGAAGTAGGTGTGTGCTCAGTGTCATACTTAATGCTCAGAATTTTTCATCTGTAAGTGGCTGATACTAAAACAAATTATTAATGTGTAGGAACTAAATGCATTTGTTCCAAATGAGAAGTGTTCTTTTTCACCATCTGGTAGACTTTCAGCTTAGGAATCCCACTTGAGAAAATAGGTTTCTCTCAGCAACCCTTTGTTTATTTACCACAGTGATTTCTCAGTAAAATCTCTTTTACCTGGAGATGACCTCTCAATCCTTTTCCCTTTGGGTTCTTGGTCAAGAAATTACAGACAAAAAGGAAATAAAATATTGGCTTTATTAACTAATGAAAAAGCACAGGATGACAGCACATCTCACTTTTCTTCCTTCACCTCCTCCTTATCCCCCACTCCCTCCTTGCTGGGTTTCTCAGGGAAGCTGCAGTTTCAGCCTGAGGTTTTCAGGCAAATGGAGTATGCCATCTTCTCCTCAACTGAAACTCAAGCTTGCCTGCACGGAGATCTATAGATCTATAAATCTCCAGGATTTACACCAGTTAAATAGGTCTGCTCTGTGAAGACAAATTACAAGAGAGATCTTTCTATCTTTAATTACAGGAAATAAAGAGGAAGTAGGTCATGGCATTAGACTTTTAAATCTCTAGTAAAATACACCTCCTGTGTGAATGTCTTGAGATGGGGACTGCTAACGGAGCTGAAAGGGGCTTCCCTGGTGGGAAAGGTAAAGACTCTGCCTTAAGGCTCAGCGGTAAAGACTCTGCCTGGAATGCTGGAGACCTGGGTTCGATCCTTGGGTTGGGAATATCCTCTGAAGGACGGCATGGCAACCCACTCTAGTACTCTTGCCTGGAGAATCCCGTGGACAGAGGAGCTTGACAGGATGCAGTCCATGGCGTTGCACAGAGTTGGATATGACTGAAGCGACTAAGCAGCAGCAAAGGAGCTGGAAACATTGCCTTACACTAATCTGCAAGTAAGCAGAGGGGGTGAAGTTACCTATTTTGAAAAATGGAGTGAACAGAAAGGGAGAAAGTGAGGTTTTCTGATGATGAGTAGGCAACACAGATGTCAGTAAATCTGTTCTTTCTCTTCAAAATCTATCCTTCTACAGGGCAAGCCTCTTTATGTGGAGTTTTAGCAGGCGTGGTTGTCTGATTGTAAATGTGCATATGATTTAAGATGGGAAATCAGTGAAGGAGAAAGGACTTAGCAGTGTTCAGCAGAGCAAAGTGTAGTCTGACAGTGTGACAGCAAGAGAAGAAAGAACAAAAGTATAGACATAATCTAATAACTTGGAAGATATTGCCACCAGGTGCCATTTTGTGGGCTGGCAGAGAGTCCCATAAACTTGAGCCAACCCTGATGGCCTCAGGCTGCCTTGGGAAAGAATTATCAGTAGGTTGAGGCCAACAACCTGATCATTTAGGAAAATTTGAAAAGCAGACCTTGGAGTCCGCATAACCTAAATCTTTCATAAGTGAAGAAACTAAGATCAAGTATTCTGTCAAAGAAGCTATATTTAATAAATTTTATAAAGATGTTCATACAACATTAATTGTTTTTAAAGCAAGATGTTGTGTTTTGTAATGAAATAAACTGGCTCACTGGAAAACTTGATTATGCAGAAAGACTCACTTAGTTGGGGGGGATACCTTAGTCTTTCAGGCTGCTATACCAAAAATACTATAGACTTGGTGACTCATAAATTACAGAGATGCATTTCTTACAGTTTTGGAGCCTAGGAAGTCCAAGATCAAGGTACTGGCAGAAAGAGATGCCTGATGAGGGCCTGCTTCCTAGCTCATAAACATCATCTTCTCAGTGTCCTTACATGGGGAAGTGCACAAGGGAAATCTCTGAGGTCTGTTTTGTAAGGACACTAATTCTATTCATGAGAGCTCCATCCTTATGGTCTAATCACATCCCAAAGGCTCCATCTCCAAATACCATCCCACTGGGGGTTAGGTTTCAGCATATGAATTTTGCAGGAGCACAGGCCCGGTCTATAATAGAGAATGAGAACATGACTGGAATGTCTTTATTTTCTGTAATACCTAATAGAACCTCACATAGCTCTCTGCTCATCATGGATCCTGTCATTATTGGCTGATGAATGTGGGATGGTGTATGGGTTGGGATTTTATAAGCACAGAATTCACGACTTTGAAGGAATTTAGTTACTGTAAGATTTCAGTTCTGTTAATGGTATCACTTCCCTTCTTCAGCATGTTTTCATATCTCTCCCCGAGTATTGCTTCTCAACTGCCAGTGCCTTTTCCAACCTGAGCCTTCGGGCTTCCCTTGTGGCTCAGCTGGTAAAGAATTCCATGGACTGCATAGTCCATGGGGTCACAAAGAGTTGGACACAACTGAGCGACTTTCACTTTTCCACCCTACACTTTTAAGTCATAGTAATCTACCATGGGCAGGGGAATAAGGCTGTTTTTTCTTAGTAAAAAAATTTAGAGTTAAAATGTATTTCCCAGTTAGAAAGCATTACATGACTCCAGAGGGTTACAATTCACATTCAAGTCTCTAAAACTGGGTAGCGGCCAACCAGCATGAGTGTATGTGACAGCTCTAGATTGTAAAATTTGCCAGAACTATAAATTTTACCAAGGTGTTTAGAGTAATCACTTTTCTTTCTTCACATTGCTGGAGGAGAAATGGCAATAAAGTTCTCTGCTAAGCAGAAATCAGGATGCCTTAACTTCATGTTCAAACTTTGCAGAACTTTATTCTGTAAAAGACCCTGATATTAGATAAAAATGAAGTTTTCATTTAAAAGATATCACTGTGCTCCATTTGACAGATTATTTTTGTTTCTTTGAACTCTTTGTCTTTTAACTACCACTTGAAAGTAGCTTCCCATATGGCTTTGGGTAAAATTAGTTGATATCAATTTAAATTAAATGATACTTGAGTAGATGTCATTACATTTTAAAGGTATGTTTGTAGGGTGAATCCATAGATGCTCACAACAATAACTTAGATTAACACTTTGATTTAACTTTGAAAATATAAAGTTCTGAATAATATTTATTACTGTTGCTATCATGCTTTTTTTGAAAGCAAAGGCAATCCTGAATTTATATTTAAAGATATCGAGTGTCCATTAATCTCTTGAAACATGAGATCTAATTTATGAATGTGCTTACAACCTTTAATGGTACAGGCTGGTTGATATCCAAAGATTAGTATTTGGGCTTCCATGATTGTGCAGTGATAAAGAATCCACCTATCAATGCAGGAGACATGGATTCCATCCTGGGTTGGGAAGATCCCCTGGAGTAGAAAATGACAACCCACTCCAATATTCTTGCCTGAAGAATTTACATGGACAGAGGAGCCTGGCTGCAGAGAGTCGGACACAACTGAGCATACACCAATTAAGTGAAAAAGTTGACTTAAAACCCAACAGTCAAAAAACTAAGATAGTGGCATCTGGTCACATCACTTCATGGCAAATAGATGGGGAAACAATGGAAACAGTGAGTGACTTTATTTTTTCGGGCTTCAAAATCACTGCAGGTGGTGATTGCAGCCATGAAATGTAAAGACACTTGCTCCTTGGAAGAAAAGTTATGATCAGCCTAGAGAGCATATTAAAAAGCAGAGACATTACTTTGCCAATAAAGGTCCGTCTAGTCAAGGCTATGGTTTTTCCAGTGGTCATGTATGGATGTGAGAGTTGGACTATAAAGAAAGCTGAGCGCCGAAGAATTGATGCTTTTGAACTGTGGTGTTGGAGAAGACTCTTGAGAGTCCCTTGGACTGCAAGGAGATCCAATCAGTCCATCCTAAAGGAGATCAGTCCTGGATGTTCATTGGAAGGACTCATGTTGAAGCTGAAACTCCAATACTTTGGCCACCTGATGCGAAGAGCTGACTCATCTGAAAAGACCCTGATGCTGGGAAAGATTGAAGACAGGAGGAGAAGGAGACAACAGAGGATGAGATGTTTGGATGGCATCACCAACTCGATGGACATGAGTTTGAACAAGCTCTGGGGGTTGGTGATGGACAAGGAAGCCTGGTGTGCTGCAGTCCATTGGGTCGCAAAGAGACAGACATGACAGAGCGACTGAACTGAACTGAACCTTACACAACCTATCATTTGCTTTTCATGGGAGATGCAAACTTTTCAAATCAATAATGAACTTGAAAAATTTGTTGCATGTCTTAAAACTGTTTCTCTGTTTCTTATGGTTATTATCTCCTACCAAACATATCTTTTGTGAAGTATGATAATGCATTTAACTGAGATGTTAAATGCATATATTTTTTAAGATCTCAATGAAGCCTTGAGTATGTTTATCTGGGTAGTAGTGATTTAGTTGCTAAGTTGTGTCTGACTCTTTGCTACCCCATGGACTATAGCCCACCAGGCTCCTCTCTCTATGGGATTTCCAGACAACAATATTGGAGTGGGTTGTATTTATCTTATGATTTAGCAAATGAGGATCTGAAGAGAGAATATATCAATGTGCACTTGACAAAGATGTTATCCGAAAGGCATGCTGCTTCTGAACAGATCACCTTAGTCTTTTTACAGATTGGATCAATCTTTCGAAGGTGGTTATAATTCTGAATTTGATAATAGAAAGAGCACATTCCATGCCATAGTACAGTAGACAAAGGGTTTGAGTTATAATTACATAACTGCTAGACCAGTGTTCAAATCCCAGGGTTCCCATAAGAAAATACTACAGACTGGGTGACTTGAACGGCAGAGCTTTATTTTCTCACCATTCTTCAGGATAGAAGTCCAAGATCAAGGTGCCAGCAGTTTTGGTCTCTTCTGAAGCCTCTCTTGCTTGCAGACAAGCCGCTTTCTCTCTGTGCCCTCACACACATCCTGTGTGCTGGTGCATCTGCTGTATCTTTCTGTGTATCCAGCTTTCCTCTTCTAAGGACAATGGTCATGTTGGATTAGAGCCTACTCAATTCCATTTTAAGGTAATTACCTCTTTACAGCCCCTGCTTCTAAGTACAGTCACATTCTGAGATACTGATGATTAGGGATTCAACATATAAATTTTGAGGGAGTCATAATAGTAACTAGATGTTTTCATGATCTGTTCAGTCATTTATATATTTTCATTTAGCACTCACTTATAAAGTACCTGGGCTTCCCAGGTGGCGCAGTGGTAAAGATCTGCCTGCCAATACAGGAGACACAGGAGATACGGGTTCTATCCCTGAGTTGGGAAGATGCCCTGGAGTAGGAAATGGCAACCCACGCCAGCATTAATGCCAGGATAATTCCATGGACAGACAGAGGAGCCTGGCTGGCTATGGTCAATGGGGTCACCAAGGGTTGGACACGACTGAGTGACTGAGCACACACATTGTAAAGTACCTACTCTGGGGCAGACACTTGTGTTAGGTGCAGGGCATCTGATTGTCACACTTGCCCCTGCTCTCAGTTAACTCATAATGTAGTTACAGTGGATTGCAAACTTGACTCCATAACAGAATGACAGAGTGACCAGAAGGACTTTAAAATATTCAGACTCCTGAATATGTCAGGATCTCCCAGATTGGGCTGTGAATTATGTAGTTATTAAAAAAAATTCTCTGGGAGATAATGGGAGTTTGTCTTCCACTGATCAAATGGAAAATAATAACTGAAAATCTAAAAGGTGCTTTGTAGGTGACTGAGCCCTTTTGTGACCATTATGCCTTGCAGTCCTAATGACAAACATTAAGCTTCAGAGATTCTCCCGTGTTTGCCCAGGATTACACATCTAGTTTAAGTAGGAAGTGGGGGTGAACCTTGTTTCTGCGTTTCCCTAACATAAATAAATACTTGATTATTTCATGAAATAATCTTCAGCTGCCGACTTGGGTTCATGAGAGTTTTATATATAGCTGCCAATCATAGGAGTATTTCCAAAGCCATCAGCAAACTATTTCTTAAATTTTACTGGACTTAAGGAAGTATTATTGGGAGAAAACCAAATCAAGACCCATATATATGTATATGTATGTGTGTGTGTGTATATATATATATATATATATATACATATATATATATATATTATACTTTATTTTTCAGATATACTTTAAAGAGGTTGCACAGATCTTTAGCTGCTCATTCTGCCCCTACTGAGGTCACATTTCCACCTCATACCTCTAAGCCTTTTAAATAGGAATTGTGTCATTCCTGTTTCATTTTTTGTGTCTGATTAGGACAAGACCAAATTAAATTTTGCTCAGTATTGACTCTATCACTTGATTATATTCAAAGTCTCAGGGGACTAAAATTAAATCTGTAGAAGAAGATAATCTTGCTGTTAATAAAGAACTGCTTAGGTGGTCTTTGCCTTTGATGTGTTACTAGATCCATTTTCAGATAAAGCGTCTCAGAAGGTTTTTGGGCAAAAAAAAAAAAAAATCAAAATAACTTCGTTGGTTGAAGCCTTGTTATGGTTTCCTCATTTCACAAGACCCCAGTACTTGAAAAGCCAGATTGATTTTTTAAAATAAATGTCATGGGGAATTTCATAACCAAGAAAAAACCTTGGTTTGTATCTCAAAGCATCAATTCCTCTTGGTAGGGAAAACCAAGGTAATATCCAATGTAAAGATGAGAGGATATAATCTATTACTTTGTTTTTGCTTTAACTAAAAATGTGTGACTACTTCCTTTTTTTTTTCCTTGAAGCATATCTGAAAATATAATCTTCAGTGATATAGTGAATGATTTCCAGATATACATGTGGTTTCCTTCTTATTAAAGGTGGGCAGCAAAGTTGAGCCGGTAACTTTTCCCCCCACTTGCAATTAAGGTTAAAAGATTCTATTAGTTGAAGATTAGAACTACAGTTTTTTGGCAACACTATTTTATTTCTGTTCCATTCACATCTTGAGTTTTGGTAGGTGACAGACTTAGTCAGACAATAAATTGATAAACTAAGAGGTTGGTAAAATTTTATATATTCATTACTGAACCCTGTGAGAAAACATAAATAAGTCTCCCACTGACTTCTATTGATTTCAAATGTAAATCTTTTAAGTAAAGTTCATAGGATCAGATAAATGACAAAGTTTGGACAAATACAAATATAACTTGAATCAGTGACCTTCCTGAGTTATGACTTAAATGGACTTGACATCAGTAAAGCCTCCCTGCCATTTAATCTAATCTTTCTAAGAGAGAGAAGTTTCCAGAGGAGTGGGTGAACCAAAGGTCTATGAAGTTTGAAGTTTCCACTTCAAAATGTTTTGAAGTGATAAGTTAATTATATTGCTGGTTTGCAGTACAGAGTTCAAGCTCCCAAATCAGAGATCTTGTCAATTAAGATCACCACTGTCAGTAGTCAGTGCCAGGAAGTCTCATTCAAAGTTCAGTATCTCAAATTCCTTTTTCCTATTTCTTTATCTTTTTCTTTCACTTTTGATGCTTGGTGCTAGTAAGTTACATAATATTACTCTGGCAAAAATGACAAGAAACTGAATAAAATGTCTAAATTGTAGTCTTGATGTTTGGGCACCTGGTCCCAAATAAGGATATGGATCAAATAGTTCTTTGAGGGTGGATATATTAGTTAAGATTGGATTTGGCTCTAAGAAACAGAAAAACCAAAAACTAAATGGAAGGCTTTATTTTTCTGGTTTGCCAAGAAGCCTTGAGGTAGAATGCTTCCTAGGTGGCTTAGTGGTAAAGAATTCGCCTGCCAGTGCTGGAGACGCAACAGACTTGGGTTCAGTCCCTGGGTCAGAATGATCCCCTGGAGGAGGAAATGGCAACCCAGTCCAGTGTTCTTGACTGGGAAATGCCATGGACAGAGGAGCTTGGTAGCCTACTATAGTCCATGGGGTGGTGGGTGGGCGGAGAGAATTGCAAAGATCGGATACAACTGAGCCACTGAGTTTATCATTTTGTCTCACAATAAACCTTCAAGATGGGTATCATTTACTGATGAAGATATGAGGTTGAAAGAAATTGTGTTTAGCTAGACATTAATCAGGATTTGAATTCAAGACCCAATGACTCAGAGCAAGGTCAGAAAACTTTCTCTGTAAAGGGCTGGATGGTAAAGATTTTAGATTGCAAGAGTTGTAATGCTCACATGTGATAAAATGATATTTTTGTTCTCATATTTTTCAACCACTTAAGAATGTATAAGCCATTCTTCACTTGTGGACTGTACAAAAATATGGGCAGGGATGTCTACTTTGGTCAATGGGTCATAGCTTGCTGATCACTGCTATAAATCCTGTGTATTGACTTTGCTGCTGTACATAGCTGCTGTAGATATATCCAACTGGCATTTCCTAGATATCTGCACTGTCTCTACCCTCAAATAGTACAAGGAAGAAATATGCAACCACTGTTCTTGGTGATCTGAAATCAGACCATTAGAGCATTTTTTCTAAACTTTGAAGCAAAACTCCTTTCTTTAACTGCATAGTGCTATATGGTAGGTGTTTATTTTTTGTTTATGTTCCCTAATGACGACATTTTCTCCTTTTTCTCCCTTTGTACTATGCTGTGCTGTCACTTCAGTCATGTCCAACTCTTTGTGACCTTATGGATTAGAGCCTGCCAGGCTCCTCCGTCCACGGGCTTCTCCAGGCAAGAATACTGGAGTGGGTTGCCATGCCCCCTTCAGGGGATCTTCCCAACCCAGGGAATCGACCTGCACCTCTTTAGCCTCCTGCATTGGCAGGCAGTTTATCAGGAGTGCCATCTGTGAAGCCCCTTTTTTACTATCAGTTCAGTTCATTTCAGTGGCTCAATGGTATCTGACTCTTTGCGACTCCATGGACTGCAGCACACCAGGCTTCCCTGTCTATCACCAATGCCTGGAGCTTACTCAAACCTCTGTGTCCATTGAGTTGGTGATACCATCCAACCATCTCATCCTCTGTTGTCCCCTTCTCCTCCTGCCCCCAATCCCTCCCAGCATCAGGGTCTTTTCCAATGAGTCAACTCTTCACATGAGGTGGCCAAAGTATTGGAATTTCAGCTTCAACATCAGTCCTTCCAATGAACACTGAGGACTCATCTCCTTTAGGATGGACTGGTTGGACCTCCTTGCAGTCCAAGGGACTCTCAAGAGTCTTTTCCAGCACCACAGTTCAAACGCATCAATTCTTCAGCCCTCAGCTTTCTTTATAGTCTTATTTCTTTGGGATTTTATGTTGTCTTCTTCCGTAAATGTTACATACCTTGAAGTCTTATTGCAAGAAGAAATGGTAAACTATGTAAAAAGCACCTAACCCAGTAACTTGAAACTTCTTAACCTTGTCATTATATAATGGTGTTCTGCTTCTCTTCAGCTGCTTGACAATGTTTAACTTATTAATTCTTCTCCCGTCCTCTTCCTCGCTAAGCACCCTCTTTTTTTTTTTTTTTCTTAATTTATTTATTTTAGTTGGGGGCTAATTACTTTACAATATTGTAGTAGTTTTTGCCATACATTGATGTGAATCAGCCATGGGTTTACATGTGTTCCCCTTCCTGGACCCCCCACCCACCTCCCTCCCCATCCCATCCCTCTGGGTCATCCCATTGCCCCGAGTTAGGATCACTTGCAGTCTTAACAAGCCCTCTCATTTTCTATCATCAGTCGGTAAATATAGCATATGAACTCATATGTCAGAGTTAGATATAAAGCCTTGCCAACATAAACCCAAATTATCTTTTGAAGGAAATCTGAATTAATTGGTTGGGACTCCATCTTTGGGCGATCATGCTGGTACTGACTTTGTTCTCTTGAATGATTGTGAGTTTATTTTCCTTTGTCCTTATTACCCCTGACCTTTGGATTTGAGACTAGCTTTGAGTGGGGGTGGGAAAGAACAGTTGCTGTGCTTAGTTGTTCTTTGTTTTCACTTTGTTCCACTGCCTCTAAATCAGCTGTTGAAAGAGTGCATGAGAGAATGTGGCTTCATTATAGGCTCCACAGAATACAAATCCCTCAGTTCATATAATCAGCCCTAATCCAATCTGTGCATTGATAGTTGTTATGGTAACATTTGAGCCAGCAGCTTGTGCAGACATGATGAAGAAGGAAGATTTTCTGAGAAGAGGGAGTTGGAAGACAGGACTGAATCTAATGTGTTAATTGCCCTGAACTTTGAACTCCAAACTGTTTGGTGTTCTGAAGCTCTCTTTATACTTAGCACACAGCATGGCGTATCAGTGATAAGGTGTGTTGGAACTTGAAAGGTACTTGTTGACAATAGAGACTGTAAAGACAGAAAAATTGAAAGAAGCGTATTTTAGTTTTTCAAAATGGTTAAAATGTGAAAGAAATCTCACATAGCATTTGCCGTGTTGTAACTATTGTAGAAAACCAAAGACTTTTCTATTATCTATTTATATACTGTGTATTTAGTTTTGTAGCACCAGTGCCATATGATTTATGAAATTACATCAAATGAAAATAGCTCAGAATTATAAAAGCTCTAAGTGAGTTATCCTCTCTTACTTATTTGGGTGACCAGCTCACACATTTCATGACTCAAGACACACCATTGCCAGTCAGACGTCTCTTTTAAAACATGATTGCATCTATCTGTGCAACAGTAGCTCCAGTTGGGATTAGGAAATTTAGTCAGTTTGATTTATTGTCACTTATCTTCCACACACCATAAATGCCAGAGACATAGAGTCCTAATGCCTGACATTTGCTAAGGTGTAAAAGCTGAGTAATATGAGAGCATCAGGCTGGGAGTCTGGAAATGGACAACTGTGAGGACAGGTGTGATGATACTTGGACAGGAGATCTCAGCTGCTTGGTCCATAACAGTCAGCCTTGTCTAAAGAATATGACCTATTTAAGATGCCAGTCTTTCGGATGCTCCTGTCTAAATCTTCCACAATTATTTCTCCTGATACAACAAGTGCAGTAGTTGTATGTTTTGCCAAATAATTAAATATAAGACTGGACCCCAGGGAATCATCTATTTCAGGGTGTCCTGTTCTGTCACTTCCCTCTTGAAACTACTCAACGGAATGAAAATAAGTGCCTTTATAAAGAATCCTGAATAGAGGTGTAGACATAGAGAACACACATGTAGACACAGTGGGGGAAGGGGAGGGTGGGATGAATTGGGAGGTGAGGATTGACATATATACACTGTGCTGTGCTTAGTCACTCAGTTGTGTCCGACTCTTTGTGACCCCATGGACTGTAGCCTGCCAGGTTCCTCTGTCCATGGGGATTCTCCAGGCAAGAATACTGGAGTGGGTTGCCATGTCCTACTCCAGGGGATCTTCCCAACCCAGAGATTTAACCCAGGTCTCCGTCATTGCAGGCGGATTCTTTTACCATCTGAGCCACTAGGGAAGCCCAAGAATACTGCCCAGGGATCTTCCCTTCCCAGGAATTGAACCGGGATCTTTGGCATTGCAGGTGGATTCTTTACCAGCTGAGCTACCAGGGAAGCTAACATATATACACTACCACATGTAAAATAGCTAGCTAGTGGGCAGCTGCTTGGTTCAGTACACAGAGAGCCCAGCTTGGTGCTCTATGATGATCTAGAGGGGTGAGATGGGGGTGAGGTGGAAGGGAGGTACAAGAGTGAGGGGATATATGTATACATGTAGCTGATTCACTTCGTTGTACAGCAGAATAACACAACATTGTAAAGCAATCATGCTCCAATAAAAAGAGAACTACATCATTCTAATTAGGTTATGTAAAATTATATGCATACTTCAGGAAAAATGGTAAACATCATTGTCACATCACTGAGACATATTTGTATGCTAGAAACCCTTTGTGACCTCCGTCCCATCACATGCTCCTATATCTCCCTCAAAGTATCTATTATTCCAAATCACAGTTCATTTAAATGGATCTCTAAATAATATGGTTTAGTATTAACTTTTTGTGAATGCTGAATGAAATCCTAGAGTGTTTCTTTTGGTTTTGCCTCAACATAACATATTGTAATTCATGCATGTTGGTTGTAGACGGCTTTCCTGCTGTCCCTTTTCCCACCCTTGCCCCAGTTTTCTGGGATAAATTGAGTTTTCAAATTTATTTTTCTTATTATATATTTCTCCTTTAATTTTTGCAAGTTGTATGGTCTATGCCGTTTTTCTAGTGCTTATCTTAGTACATATAACAAGCATAGTTTGCTTGAGGCCTCTAAATTATTATGCCACATCATAACTTTCTTTACAACAAATCAAATACCTTAGAATTCTTTACCTTGGACACTCTAGTTTATTATTGGCTCAGTATTTTAATTCTAGCCTATTTACCCTCTGCTCCACACCAACATACCATTAACAATTTTTACAGTTAATGTAGACAATCACTGTTTAAATTTACCCAAATATTTATTATGTTATCTTGCCATTCTTTTTTACTTCTCAAATCTCACATCTGGGATAATTTTCCTTTGTCTTGAAGGATATAGATGAAAATTTCTTTCAGTGAGGGTCTTTTGGTACTATTGTAGTTGTTGTTCAGTTGCCGAGTCATGCCCGACTCTTTGCGACCTCGTGGACTGCAGCACACCAGGCCTCCCTGTCCCTCACCATCTCCCAGAGTTTGCCCAAGTTCATGTCCATGGCATTGGTAATGCTGTCCAGCCATCTCATCCTCTGATGCCCTATTCTTCTGCCCTCAATCTACCCAGCATCAGGGACTTTTCCAATGAGTCACCTGTTCTCATCAGATGACCAAAATACTGGAGATTCAGCTTCAGCATCAGTCCTTCCAACCAGTATTCAGGGTTGATCTCCCTTAAGATTGACTGGTTTGATCTCCTTGCTGTCCAAGGGACTTTCAGGAGTCTTCTCCAACAAGAGAGTTCTTGGACGTTCTGCCTTCTTTATGGTCCGGCTCTCACAACCGGATGTGACCACTGAGAAGACCATAGTCTTGACTATATGGACCTTTGTCAGCAGAGTAATGTCTCTGCTTTTCAACACACTGTCTAGGTTTGTCATCGCTTTCCTTCCAAGAAGCAGTCATCTTCTGATATCATGGCTGCAGTCACCATCTGCAGTGATTTTGAAGCCCAAGAAGAGGAAATCTGTCACTACTTCCACCTTTTCCTCTTCTATTTGTCATGCAGTAATGGGGCTGGATGCCATGATCTTAGCTTTTTTAGTATTTAGTCTTAAGCCAGCTCTTTCACTGTCTTCCTTCACCCTCGTTAAGAGGCTCTTTAGTTCCTCTTTGCTTTCTGCCATTAGAGTGGTATCATCTGCATATCTGAAACTCTCGTTTATTACTTGTTTGAATATGACTTGAAATCTGCAATACTGGAAATTTTAAAACTGTGTGTACTCTCAGTAAACCAAGGGATCCATTCTTTTCTGACTTCTACTGTTGTTCAAAAACCAGCAAATATTTTAAGTCATTTTTTGAAGATTGTCTGTTTTTTTACTCTCACGGATATTATGATCTTCCCATTCATTTGGGTAATTTTTATTTTACTTTATTTCTTTTTATTTTTCTGCTTAGGATTCATTGAGCTTCGTGGATATGAGGATTGAATCTTTAACCATTGTCTTGGAAGTGTATTCAGCTGTATCTTTTTACTCCCTTTTCTTTTTATTGGCTACTTTTTTGACCTACAATTTTACATTAGACTTGCTTCCACTATCTCCATGTCACATATTCTCTTTTTCATGTTTTCCTTCTCTTTAACCTTTTGCATTATATTCTGAATACTACCTCAGATGTTTATTGTGGTTCACTAATTTTCTCTTAAACTAATGCATTTAGTTGATCTTGCCAATAAGTTTTTAATTCCGTTATTATATTTTTCATTTCTCTAAATACTATTTTTTTTTTCGATCTGCCTGATTCTTGGTCCTGTTATCAAATATTTTTATTAGGATTTTAATTGCTTTAAATATATTAAATAGGTATATGATAATTCCAGAATCCATTGTCTGTTTTGATTTGAGTATCATTTATTTTTCTGTATATCTATCTGTCTAATTTACTTGCTCTCTCCTTCTCCCCCTCCCTCTTTCCTTCCCTCATCTATCCATCTATATATTACAATCTGCTGGTTCTTGTTTTGGCACAGATTATGAATTTTAACTGTGAACTGTTCACTTCTTTTGGAATTTCTACCTGTAGGAATTCTTCGAGGTCTGGTTTGGAACTGAGCTCTTCCAGAGAGAGTTTATAGTCATCTGACAGGGCCACAACCCAGGACACCTTGACCTTATCCACATGAGGATCTTGGGCTTAAACAGATAGTGTGAATTCCAACTCCAAACCTGGTTTGAAACTCATCTGTGGCTAGAGATTCTCAGGAGAAATTTTAACTTTTCTCTTCACCCACATCCGGCATCTAGACAGTCATGGATCTTTCCAAACAAGGGTTTATTTCTCCTGTGCTTAATCGTCAATGCAAAGCTTTCTTACTAGTTTCGCTGCATTGTGAGAACCTCAGGCTTTACCAGTTTTGTTCTTTTGTGCAGTAATCACAATGGAAGCTCAAAGTTTTTCGGCTTCAGGCAAAAAATGTCCAGGTAAACATCACCTTTGGTATTTGCTCACTTTCCAGAGCTCTTGCTTCCTCTTTTATATTTTTGCATGAGTTCAGTGATGTGTTCAGAATAGCATGTATTACACGGACATGCAAACTGGCACATACACTTATATATAATTTTAATTCCTCATTAAGGAGCATCAGGCAGGGTATATGAAAGTAAAAGTGTTAGTCTCTCAGTTTTGTCCGACTCATTGCAGTCTTACGTAGCCTGCTAGGCTCCTTAGTCCATGGGATTCTCCAGCCAAGATACTGGAGGGGGTTGACATTCTCTTCTGCAGGAGATTTTCCTGAACCAGGGATCGAACCCTGGTCTCTTGCATCATGGGCAGATTCTCTACCATCTGAGCTACTGAGGGTATATAATCCACTGTAAAAATGGAACTAGATGTTTTGGGTGTTAAGAACTGCAAATGCATAAAAATTGATTTTAGCACTTAGTTTTACTGTAGGGTTTTAAAGGGAATGTTTTACATAGCTGAGGTTTTATTATATAATGTACATTTTTTCTTGAAACCAAATGAAGACAAATTTAGTGAATGAAGCATTGTTGATATTCAGATGGACATAATTTATTATAAGTGAATATATAAATTATTGATATATTATTTATCTTAAACATAACTATAAAATCTTTTATTAGAATAATGTGATCATGTAATTTTTTTGCAGTATTTCATATGTATATACAAAGATATTCTTGGCCCAGTAAGCCTTTCCAGATTTTTAAAAACTTCTGTTAAAAATCAAAGAACAGTGAGAATTATGCATTTTCATTTGTTTAACTTTAGGAATGATTTGTTTATGGTGTCCATAAAAAGGCATTATTTCTACAGTAACAAAAATTGCTAACTTTTATTGCACACCTCTATGTGCTAGAGACTGTTCTAAGTTTTTAAAATTTATTTACTCAGTCCTCGTCATGACACTTTGAGGAAGGTACTTTTTAATACTTGTTTTATATATCAAAAAAACTGAGGTCAGAGAGTCTGAGTAGCTCACCCATATTTAACACAGTTAGTTGTAGCCATGCCAGATTTAGAACCCAGACAGTATGGCTTCAGAATCCAATTTTCTTAAATAACAGTTCATTTACTAATTCTAATACATTTACAGTACATATACTCATTCTCTAAGTGACTTGGAAAATTGAGGATATTTATGTAACAATTTATTCCTTAATTTGAAAATTATTTCTTGAATGCTTACTATGTCCCAAGATTTCCCAAAGCATATGGGCTGTTCCTGCTTTGATGAAGCTTATAGTTTAATAAATGGATACCCATGCAATCAAGTAACTAGATACCTCAAAATGCATGTACATATTAATGGTGTTTAGAGGAAGTATCCACTCAGTCTGTCTGTGAGAATCAAGGAACTTTTAAGAAGAGTCTTGATATGTAATAGGCATTTGCCAAGTGAATACACTGGAGACGGTGGTGACAATAGTTTGTAAAGGTATAGCGTTATATGCAGAGCAGAACTCTAAGCTCACTATTACTAGAGAGTATATAGTGTGTTTGGAGAAGGAAATGGCGACCCACTCCAGTGTTCTTGCCTGGAGAATCCCAGGGACGGGGGAGCCTGGTGGGTGGCGTCTATGGAGTCGCACAGAGTCGGACACGGTTGAAGTGACTTAGCAGCAGCAGCATATAGTGTGTTGGTGTGGATGATGAGGGTGTAGTGAAAAAGGAAAAAATTGTTAAGCAGAGGTCACTAAAGTTATTTTTTTAATCATCCACATTATTGAAACTGAATGATTTTCTGATTTTTTAAAAGTAACACAGGCAATAGAACAACGCCTATGCAGAAATGCATATTTTGCAGAAGTGAGCTCTAGTAGACTATGAATGGAGGATCAGTGTGTTGGTTTATATTTGCGGTTGTTGCAGTCAAGTGCCAGGTCAGGCAGGTAACAAGCAGTGGCTTATAGTAAGATATGAGGGTGCTGTAGTCAATTGAGTCCTTGCCCAACCGCACAATATTTAAATTTAGTGTTTCAATAGCACTGTATTTGCTTATTGAATAAAATAGAGATTGTTGCTGAATTATATCAATAATCTTCAATTGTATCTCTTAGTTAAGATGTCCATGACTTCAGTAATAAACTGTTAAGTTTTTTCCTGTCCAAATTTAATAAATGTAAGCATGTATTTTGATTTATCTTTCTTTAAAAATATTATTAGGTAATTATTATTATTAGTAATTATACTTGACTTTTTGTTTCTTAGCAGGTAATTAAAATGCCTTCCAATATTTTAAATTTTGGGACACAGGTCAAAACATAAAACAGTTATTGGCTGTTTAATTCACAAATGTGGAGCACCAATGAAGATTAAGGGCTTCCCCGATGGCTCAGCGGGTAAAGAATCTGCCTGTAATGCAGGAGACACAGGAGATACGGATTCAGTCCCTGGGTTGGGAAGATCCCCTGGAGGAGGAAATAGCAACCCACTCCAGCATCTTTGCCTGGGAAATCTCATGGATGGAGGAGCTTGGTGGGTTACAGTCCAAAGGGTTTCAAACAGTCCAAAGGGTCTCAAAGAGTTGGACACAACTGAGGGACTAAGCATGTATACATAATGAAGATTAAAGGTGATTAATAGAAGATTTGAGCTAGAATACCTGTGGAAAGACATGCTACAACTAATGACTGCTTTTTTTCATTTGTATGGATTAGAAGGATGATAAGGAAAACTTCCACAGTGTAGGTTCCAGTCACAATTACAATGGTATACATATTTTGGCTTTCACCATATTACAGAATAATTTTTGGAGGAGAGGCAAATACATGATCTTCAGATGACTAAAAGGTAATGAGAAATAGTATATAATCTTTATCTGTGAATGAAAATATGTAGATGCAGGATGTGCTTATTTTTACACATTAATAATATAAGGAGTAGAATAAGTGGGAAAACTATAAAATAAAATGCATACTTCACACAGACACACACACATGCATAGAGTTCTCCAGCTTTTCCACATCATTACCTTTTTTAATGACTGGATAAAGGTTTCCTTGAATTGCATCCTTGATTCATTGAGTTATCCAAAATTGGTCATTCTTCACTTGTACTTCACATTTTAATATTCTGGTAGACAGTGATAAGATGGTATCGATTTTCAATTTCCACCAAGAATCTTTTTTTTTTTTCCAGTTAATCAGTTATCAAAAAGCTTTTCACATTCATTGACATCGTGAAATGCCATGAGACATAAGAAGTGTTGTAAGAAATAACCCACTTTAAAAAATGTTTGCATTGGCAGATGGGAAATCCTGAAACTGTTGAGGTGAAATTGAGACAAAAAACTGAATTGGCAATGCTGAAATAGTTTTTCTTCCCTAGACAGATATTAAGGAGAAATAAGGCAAAAAAGGATTTCATTATTCTCTGAAGAATTTGACCAAAGTTTGAGGAGAAATATAAAAATACAGCAGGGGAAGGAGAGGGTAGGACCAATTGAGAGAGTAGCATTGAAACATATACGTTACCATGTGTAAAACAGATAGCTAGTGGGAAGTTGCTGTATAACACAGGGATCTCAACCCAGTGCTCTGTGACAGCCTGGGGTGGGGGTTGGGAGAGAGGTTAAAGAGGAAGGGGACATATCTATACTTATGGCTGATTCATATTGTTGTATGGCAAAAACCAACAAAACATTGCAAAGCAATTATCCTCCAATCAAAAATAAATTTTAAAAATATTTTAAAAACTGCAATAATATTTGCCATTAAGTTTCCATTATGCTTTTGGTAAAAACAAAGTAAAATCTTTACCTATAAAATACGGCATAAAACATTTAAGAAATCTTTTAATATGCTAAGTGGAAATACTGAAATCACAGTCAGTAAGTTAATCTTTTGATTCAAATGACTATTTTTAACCTTAGGAAGACATATCCAGAAGAAAAAATTGCCCAAAACACTTGTTATAAATTACCCACACAACTGAGACCAGAAGACCTCCTGACCTATAAGAATATATAGTTTAAAAGCAAGACAAGGAGGAAAAATATCTCCTGAGAGCTCATTTTAAATGAATAATTGGTACAGATTGTATGTCAGTAAAGGAAGAGCTATAAAGTTTTATCCGTGTGGAAGAGGTTATCTTAATTACTTTTTTACTAGCCATGTAAAAGATTGAATTGAGACTTTGTTAAATTTAGGTGTAACAATAAGTCGTAGACTAGCATCTTTTCGCGGATGTTTGGGGATAACAGCCATGTCTTTCAATAACTTGTATTCCAGAATATTTAGTGCCCTGTGGATATTATGCAGTGTGCTTAGTTGCTCAGTTGTGTCTGACTCTTTGCGATCCCATCGGCTGTAGCCTGCCAGACTTCTCTGTCCATGGGGATTCTCCAGGCAAGAATACTGGAGTGGGTTGCCATGCCCTCCTCTAGGGGGTCTTCCCAACTCAGGGATTGAACCCAGGTCTCCTGCATTGCAGGCAGATTCTTTAGCATCTGAGCCACCAGGGAATATTAAGATGATTAAAAAGCAGATGATATTGAATAATTTTAAAAATAAATAATAGACTCATCATACAATTTATTTGTACAATAAAGCTAATATTGTTTTTTTTGTTTCAGTGACAAGTAAAACTATAATAATTATTAATGCAATGTCAGTCATATAAAAATGGGTATTCACCATGAATTGCAATGTTTTCTTTGGCAATTTTTACTCCCACACAATAATTCTTCACTGTTTGTATCGGTTTTATTATCAGATGAAAAGTATGTCTACATGCATATTAGAAAAAATATTGCTGACACTTAAATTAGTTTTATATATCTAATTAAAACTCCCATCAAAACATATTGTGTATAATAGGAGTTTTCAAGCTGACTTAACATAAAATTTTATGGAAGGGTTTTGCCACTATTTTTACAAAAAGAAGCAAAAATCAAGATGAAAAATGCAAGAACTCACTGGATACTTTTGTTAAAGGTAATAATGGAAAGAGTGAGTGAAAGTCGCTCAGTCATGTCTGACTCTTTGCGACCCCATGGACTGTACAGTCCATGGAATTCTTCAGGCCAGAGTACTGGAGTAGGCAGCCTTTCCCTTCACCAGGGGATCGTCCCAAACCAGGGATTGAACCCAGGTCTCCCACACTGCAGGCGGATTCTTTACCAGCTGAGCCACGAGGGAAGCCCGTGTGGTAATGGAAAAAGAAAGGCATGAAATAAACATAAGAACCCAGGACCAAATGACTGGGAAATTCTGAGCCACAAAGTCAGA
Source organism: Giraffa tippelskirchi (assembly GCF_054371585.1). Classification (NCBI taxonomy): domain Eukaryota; kingdom Metazoa; phylum Chordata; class Mammalia; order Artiodactyla; family Giraffidae; genus Giraffa; species Giraffa tippelskirchi. Next base: position 107,317,830 of record NC_137278.1, on the reverse strand, counting down.
GATTTTGACGAGAACCTTTTTGGCCATCTGAAGGTCAAGGAGAGCAGGGGATCAAGGACAGGCTCTGCTATTCCAGGCAGAGGTATGCAGACATGAGTCTAAAGATAAATCCCTGACCAGTCAATCCACATAAGCAGTAGATTGCTAGAACCTCATCCGGATGAGTTAACCAGATCTCGGGTCTATCTTCGCAGTCAAGTGGGATAGCTGAGGGACAGAGCTACGTGAGACAGACACCCTGGAAGGCGGGTTTTCCTCTGAGAGGGCTGTAGGAGTAGGTACTAGGCGCCTGCTCACAGAGGTAGGTTTTCAGAAGCAGATAAGTTCTGTGTCTGGGTGGCCACTAGGATATGAGGTATAGGACATGAAATATGGGAGAATAGGTAGAAAAAGTTACTTTCCTCATAAATCTCAGAGGCTTTGGAGGTTGCTTAGATCAACAGTCATTTTATAGATGAGAGAACAGAAGCCTGTAGAGTCCTTAACCGTAAGTTAGTGAGACCTCGCCTCAACCCCCATTAGATCTTGGATAGCCTGATTTCCAGGATGAGTGTTCTTTGAACAGCATTATTATATCTATAGGCCTCCAGGTCTGACTCCTCACAAAGCTGCTGAACTGCTTCAGCATGGCTCTGTGTATCCGCTTTGCTAGAGACAGAGTTGATAATGAGAATTGAGAACGAGACTAAAGTTATTAATCAGGGTTGAAGGACTGGAGCTTTGAAAGTAAAACAAGTGCAGGAGCTGAATTACTTTATTGCTTTGACACTCCTCCCAAGAGATGGGTGGCCATGTTTCCATCCTGTGAACATTGGCAGGCTGACTTGTGACTACAGCAAAGTGTCCCTGTATCCCAGGCTAACTCATAAAAGATAATACTGCTTCTACATAGTTCTTTGGAGTTGCTCACTTTGGGAATCTAGCTACCATGCCTAAGAGAAGTCATGCAGTCCAGGAAGGCGCTTGATATCCCTGGCTGAGTCCAAGCTGCCAGTCTGCAGAACCATCTTGAAATAGACTGTCAAGTCCTTGTTCAGATCTCCAACAGCTGATGATGTGTGGAGCAGAAATGGCCTGTTCATCTCAAAACTACAGACCCATGAGTGAAATAAATGACTGTTGTTTTAAGCCACTAAGTTTTGGGGGTGGTTTGTCACTCTGGATACCATGTTCTTGCTTACGTGAGTGAAGGTCCTTATAATCAAGAGAATTTCAAAAACTGTTTAGCATACAAGTTTCATTGTTTCTATCATTTTCTTTTCAAAGCTTAAAGTTGGACTTGTGAATGACAGGTGTACCCAGATAGCATCACAAGAAATTTACATTTGTGGATTTGTGCTTTCTGGAACCATAGTTTTTACTATGTTTTTGTGGTTGTTGTTTTATCTGAAGCCAAACTGCCCTGGGTTCAAATCTTTAGTCTGCCATTTATGTTGAGATCTTGGACAAGTTATTTAACTTTTCTTTGTCTCAATTTACTTAACCTATGAAATAGAGCCAATAACTCTCTTACAAGACTTTTTGTGGATGTTTCACAGGAAGTTTATTTAAAGATTAGACATTCAGCTTCTAGAGTCTGACCTGGATTTATCAGACATTGACACTTAAAAAGTCTGCAGTGTTAGGCAAGTCACGCAATCTATCTAAGACTGAACTTTCTCATTTATAAATGAGAACAGTGTAAGTTCCTACTACAGAACTATAATTTTGTGAAGATAAAAGAAATAATTTATGTAAATTGTATAGCACAGTATGTAACATAGTAAATACTCAAAACATGTTAGCTGTTATTTATTGTTATTGGGATCAAATCATACTGTCCTTCAAAAAAATAACAGCTATTTTCTCCTCAAGTATATAGAAATATCTTCTAAAGAGCATTGTCCTTCTCCCAGCTCCTTCTTAGGACCTCATAGCTCACTCAATCCATAATAATACATTTATATTAGTTAACAACCTTACTGAGACATGAAAAAGTAAGAAGATAGATTCAACTTCTGAATGACTTTGATAATTAAATAAACTTTAAACAATGGAATACTCAAATGGGAAATCATGGATTCAATCTGAATAAAGGTGAAGAAGGGCTAGTAGTCATACTTGCTGAGAAGCTACATATTAGTCAATAATACAATACATACTATTAGTAAAAATGCCAGTACATGAGAAGGTTTAAAATTAATGTGCCAAACAGCTATTATCACTGTGACTATTGATATAACAACTGCTTGCTAGCCATATTTATACTGGTTACTGTTTAAACTCATTCTAAAATAATTTATTTAATCCTCAAAACAATCTAATATTGGAGAGGTTAACTGCATTATGGTTGCATTTGCTTAACCACAGCCTAACATGAAGGAGCCTTATTATCTTGAGATGAGTGTTAAAAATTTTGAGAGGATTTAGAAGAGTAAAGTGAAAGTGATTCAGGGGTTTGAAAATAACACATTTTCAGGAACAGTTTATAAAACTGAAGTTTAGTCTATAGAAGATAAAAAAGAGAGATATCATTAGAACATCCCTCAGGTGAATGGAGGGTTATGTAGTTGTGTGAAGGAGATAACCAGTTTTCATGTAGATTTCATGCCCAAAGATGGGCAAAGATATTTAGTACAAGTTTTACCGTGAGTAGTGTAGGTTGGTTGCAAAAAAAAAAATCTTTCCCTCTGTGAGAGACTACTGAGTGGAGCTAATGGAAGAGTTGGATGAATATTTTGTTCACTTTTTAGAAAGTATAGATTTATTTTTTATTTTTGAAATGGCATTATATAGTGTTCTAGAGAGATAAACAATCCCTTAATTTTTTTCATATCTTTCTGGGTCTATAACATTAATCACTCCATTTTTAAAACAATGATAGATTATATATCTGTTCTTCTAACTTTTATTTCACTTGAGTTTGTGACTAGTCATTTGCCTAAGGTTTTTATTTTTCTTTTTTGCTTGTTAAGTAGCATATATCTCTTTCTGTTGGTCTATCTCTTGGTCTTTCCACTTATTCTTGAGCAGATATATATATCAAATGTTTCCACTGACATGTACTCCAGACGGTATTTTAAAAAGTGATGAAATTTGAATCAATCAAATCTTCTGCATTATAGGAATGATCAAGAAAGGAATGCACTGATAGACTTAGTCCAAATTTACTTTTATTATCTTTTTTTTTTACTATTTTTATTATTTTCTTTTTACTATTTTACTTTTTTTAATGTTATGACTGTTATATTCGTATGATTCTTTATAGTTTACCAAATAATTGTAATACATCTTTGTTAGATTTTGATAATAACAGTCTCTGATGAATCACACCCCTGGTGTCTACATCTTTGTACAGTCCCCTCCTGTGACTTCTGCGCTTGGCCATGTGACTTGCTTTAACCAACTGTATATTCATCAGTGTGATCAAGCAGAGGCTTAATGTTTGCTCATTGTGACTCGCTCCCTTGGAACGTGCTGGATAAGTTATACAAAGAACAAAAGTACCCAGAACAGAAGTTCCAGCGAACCACCAGACATGGGGATGAGTCCACTATGGACCATCTACACCCACTAGATCCCCTCATGCGAGAACATGGGGGAGGCTACATCCATCCCAAAGAAGAATACAAAGTCAATAGATTGTTTTTGTTTAGATGACTAAATTTCAGGATGATTTGTTATACAGCAATAGGTGACTGATACACATATTGCTATTTGAAGCATGTTGGTATATCAACCTTGGGAACCAATTAGGGAAGATTTTGTTGTCTGTTTTACACATGAGGAATCTATAGGGTTGCTACTAGGTTTTCTTCTATAATATTTTATTAATTCCTTCAGCAGATTTAGAAGAAAAGTCTAATATGTTATCGTAAAGTTCTTTAGAAATTTTTTAAAATTCTAAGACAAAATATGAGTCATATTTCCAAAGTCAAAATTATTTTATTTTATATTTGAAAAAGTAGCTATTGTATATTTCTGCTAAGACATCTTTTCCTTGGTATAGAGAAGAGTTTTATTAGCCATCATCAGAACATACACTTAGAAAAAGAGAGAGAAAGCCTGAGTGAGGATAGTATTTATGGATGTGGACTAGCAGTTAGAGCTGAACTGAATTACACAGAAATTCTTGTTCACATAAGGAAATTTCACCCTCAATAGTGATCTCTTTTTTAAAAAAGAATTTTGTGTTCTCTCTGGCTGCCAAATTATATTTCACTTGGGCTGTTTTTAAAGCAGAGCGTTGCCTACAATTTTATCAGCTTATTTCTAACCATAATTCACAGCTTCCTTTGAGGAAGAGGTACAATTTTGGTTCATGTTTTATTCTTTTTCATTTCCTTTTCAAGGCATGGCCTTGTTATTATATCTGGGCCAGCTTGGATGCTTGAAGCAACTGATTTTGTGCAGCAGAAGGAGGAGAAGTGAATTGATTATTTTAACTCTAAAGAGAGCAAAGGCAGTCAAGCTGATCTTAAAGAAGTAGACAGTAAATAATATGATTTATTAGGTCTTGAGGTCTCTAGGACGCCATGCTAGAATGCCTTCATTGATTTGGCTTTTTCTCAGGTGAGGAGTGCTAGAAGGAATCTCCTTGAACCTTTTGTAAATGAGATCTCTTTTTTTTTTTTTTTAAGTGAAAAATTTTTGACAATGTTCTCTTTCAATACCTCTTTCTGATTTCTTGTTCAAAGTCAACTTGGTAAAAGCAATGAGAAAGTCTTGTTTTCAAGTTTAGGGTGCATAAACCTCACCTGGGAAGTCTACTAAACTATAGATTCTTAACTCACTGCAAATCTTCTGACTGTGTGGATTTCCTGAGATGCTCCAGGAATCTGTTTTTGTTGTGTTTTATTTTTTAAAAAGCATCCAGGTGATTTTGAAATGGCCTAAACCATAGTTTTATAAATTTAGATATAATTATATTGTTGTTGTCTTCTAATTGGTATTGGTAGGTCACACATATGTATAAACAGTTTTTTAAGACCTATGATAAGACAGTGAGAACATTAAGTGATAGAGTTTTTTATAGTGGATACAAGAGAGTGAAGTGAAGTGAAGTGTTAGTTACTCAGTTGTGTCCAGTCTTTGTGACCCCATGGACTGTAGCCTGCCAGGCTCCTCTGTCCATGGAATTCTCCAGGCAAGAACACCGGAGTGGGTTGCCATTCCCTTCTCCAGGGGATCTTCCTGACCCAGGGACTGAACACAGGTCTCCTACACTACAGGCCGATTCTTTACCAGCTGAGCCACTAACAAGCAAGTGGCTAAACAGTGGATTTTTTTCCCTTGACAAAGACAAAATGCAATGACTAAATATTCAGGTGGCTGCTGTGCTTTCATGTCAGGAAACAGATATGCTGCTGCTGCTGCTGCTGCTAAGTCGCTTCAGTCATGTCTGACTCTGTGCGACCCCATAGACGGCAGCCCACCAGGCTCCGCCATCCCTGGGATTCTCCAGGCAAGAACACTGGAGTGGGTTACCATTTCCTTCTCCAGTGCATGAATGGGAAAAGTGAAAGTGAAGTCGCTCAGTCATGTCCGACTCTTAGCAATCCCATGGACTGTAACCTACCAGGCTTCTCCATCCATCGGATTTTCCAAGCAAGAGTACTGGAGTGGGGTGCCATTGCCTTCTCCAAACAGATATGCAATCTTCCTAAAATGAGCATTGCTTTAAAAATGGAATTAGCAGGATTCTGTTTATGTCCATATCAGTGTCAGTCCACATGAGGGCACAGCATGGGTGACTGCCAGTTAATGACCACTCATGGTAGCTCAGCTGGTAAAGAATCCGCCTATAATGCAGAAGACCCCTGAGTCAGGACGATCCGCTGGAGAAGGGATTGGCTACCCGCTCCAGTCTTCTTGAGCTTCCCTGGTGGCTCAGATGGTGAAGAATCCTCCTACAATGCAGGAGACCTGGGTTCAATCCCTGAATTGGGAAGATCCCCTGGAGAAGGGAATGGCTACCCAACTTCAGTATTCTGGCCTGGAGAATTCCATGGACAGAGGAGCCTGGCAGGCTACACTCCATAGGGTCACAAAGAGTTGGACATGACTGAGTGGTTTTCACTTTCACTTTCATTCTAAACAACCACTGCATTCCCATATTGGACTTTCAGTCATGCTCATAATCTTGATGAATTAGATTTTTCTCTTTAGGAAATAAACTCAACAGTGTACTTTCATTTTTGTAGCTATTAAAATAAATGTAAACTGCTCATGAGCACATTTTTGTGTCCCAAGGTTGAATCAGAGGTATTGGTACTCTGTTTCTGCCCATACTGAAGAGGTGAGAATATTTGATGGTGATAGATGTTTGCTAATGGAGATGTGAACTGAGGAAGGGAATTTAATATGACTTTGTCTCCTTTATATCCTTTCTTAAAAGGTCAAGTTGACTGTAAGGCTTTCTTCATTCAGAAATAAGAGTGATCTATGCAGAAATGTTTCAGCATGAAGATATATATAACAACAGGGTGTTGGGACAAAATATTAATGATCATCCTGCTATTTTTAATGGAGTTGACCATGTTATCATTTCTTTAATCCATTTTATTTTTTCATAAATGTTATTAGTCCATTTTTTCCATGGTCTTATAAAGAATTTAGTTATGACAAATAAACAACAGTAGAGAGACTATTTGCAGCTGTACATAGAATCCTGGGACTTTGGGGAGAAACCGGGATCACAGATGCAGTTGTAAAAATTCTTTTATAGAGGTGGTAGGTAAAACCAGTAGGTTATATGATTTTCCAGGTGGTACATGTAATGTGTGAAAAGAGTTGAGGAATTAGTACATATGTGACAAAAAGGGGAAAAAGCCTACTGTTGTACACTTAAAGGGAATGACCACTAAGGTAGGAAAGATCTAGATCAGACAGTATCCTGAGGGCCAAAGAGAGAAGAAAATCCCTAAAAGAGTCCATTAGATTCAGCTATTAGGTGATCAGACCTTAGTAAAGGCATTTGGGGAAAAACTTACTGTAGTCATTTGAAAGAAAAAAAAAAAGGAAGATAGCTAGAGTAAGTTATTATTGCAAGTTTGGTTGAGAAGGGAAGAGAAAAAGTTGCAGTGGATTGTGGTGGGATCACACAGAGTAAAGCAAAGGTGGCTTTATTTTAAAAAAAATAGAAGGAACTTGGGTTTCCTGGCAGGCTGAAGAGAGGGTGGCAGTGAAGAAAGTTGTTATATGTACAAAGAGAGAAAGGATAATGATAATAGAAGGAACTGAGCCCACTCCTCTGTCCATAGAATTCTCCAGGCAATAATACTAGAGTGGGTTGCCATTCCCTTCTCTGGGGCAGCTTCCCAATCTAGGGATCCAACCCACGTCTCCTGCTTTTCAGGCAGATTCTTTACTGTCTGAGCCACGTGGAAAACCCCTAGATAATATGGGGATCTCTGCATGCTTAAATTGACAGATTCATCTTAACTGGAGGGGCACCTTTCCTCTGAGATTAGATAAAGGAATTGAAGATAAGTTTAATGTGTGTAATAAAAAAATGCTTTGTTTTTTTCTTTATAGATCACACACTTGCCAAAGAAGAAACCACATTAAATTAGAAAATAAACATGCTCAGGGTACATGTAAGGTGCAGTTATCCCTTGTGCAGTTAATCATCAAAAATGTGGAATTATAATGAACCAATTATTTTATTTTAAAGAGCTCAGATGAGTCATTGATTTGAGGAAATGAGTAAACAGAGATTGTGTCCATTGTGATAGCCACAGTTCTGTGGTGTGTGGAGAAGGGAAGCTATTTGTCACAGAACAAATGTAGAATGTCCTTACATTTTCTTCCTCTGATTTTCAGTAATAAGTTCTCATCAAAAGTCTGCAATTATAAAAGTATTGCTGTAACATCTGTTGTAAAGCTTAGTTTATAAATTCTCTCTTGGACTAAAAATAGTTATTTTCAGAATGTTGTCTGAAGTTTGAATTTAAGTATTTATTTGTTTGGACTTCCTGGTGGCTCAGACTGTAAAAAATCCTGCAATGCAGGAGGCCTGGCTTCGATCCTTGGGCCGAGGGGATGGCTTCCCAGTGGCACAGTGGTAAAGGATCCGCCTGCCAATACAGGAGATGCACAAGATGTGGGTTTGATCCCTGAGTCAGGAAGATCCCCTGGAGTAGGAACAGGAAACCCACTCCAGTATTCTTGCCTGGAAAATTCCATGGACGGAGGAACCTGGTGGGTTACAGTCTATGGGAGGTCACAAAGATACGACCGAGTGAGCACACGTACACACACACACACACACACATGTATTTGTTTAGTTAAGTATTTATCTGTCTTATTTTCTCTAGAGAGAATTTTAGGACACTAATAATAGGAAACTGCACGGTGAGTTTCCATGCAGTAAACGTTTGAATGTGTGATTGAAATAACACAGCCTGCCTGGTAGTAAAGAGGATGCGTTAATTTAACTGCCACCATTAGCACGTTCACACACAACTGTGAGCACATAAGAGCCAGGGATTCGGTGGCATTTTCTTCTTACAATTTTGCAAGAAACAAACACCTGGCATGGTGCCTAATGAACGCAGCTATTCCCCATCTGATTTATCCTGGACTTGTTCCCATTCACTATGTCCCTGTGGATAGGGATTCTAAGGAGAACAGATATTTGTGACCCGAGGTCATAAGACTCAGTATAATCTTGACTTAGTGACTGGGCCTATGTAACATTTGAGAGAGCAAATAGGAAAATATTTTGTATTTATTTAGAGAAAAATGGCCTGATCCTGGTTATGAATAAGTTTACTAGAAACAATTATTTTTGTGAGTGTAATTATAATTGTATGAAACCTGATTAATCAGACTAACTGGAGAGAACTCTAGTTTAAATCTAAATTTTAGAACATTTAAAGCAAATGTGATTTTGTTACTTGCAAATGAACATTGCGTTTAATATTAGATTGAAAGTGTTTTCTAAGAGAAGACTTTAAGAAACTCCCTCTGTTATAAAGTGATGCTAATTGTATCCATCAATTATCTGTGAGTAGTTGTTTCTAGAAAGACTGATACTTCTTTAAAAGAATTTATAGTCTTAGTGCCTTGCATGATCCATTCTGAATCTAACTCAAAACATTGGATTAGTCTATGAAAAGAGAATAACAATGCTGTTTATGCTCTATGGATGGGTTGGGACTGGTAGTGTTACAAACATGTATAGTACATGTTTATGTGCATCATAACAGCCTCCAACATGAACTTAGATGGTGAATCATTTTTTTAAGTCATCATAAAGATAGCCATACCTATTTTTATGTAATTCTAATATCATGTTTAAAAAATAATAATTTATGCTCAATAGAATTGCATATTCTTGTTTCAGAGAATATAGTTATCACACCTGTGTTATTAAAAAACATGTGTCTGCATTAATCATATTATTTCATGGTATGAGTAGAAACATATAATTATATATTTGGAGTATCACAATACTTTATTCAGCAAGTAATCACTCGATGTTTATTATGGGCAGTTCATTATGCTTTAATTTTAATTATACTATTTTTAGTGGATGATGGCTAGTCTGCCAGGTGACTCTGACGACTGTCCAGACACATTTGAATCACTACTGAAGATAATAATAGATGGCTTTTCATTTGTGTGACAAGTTTCATTTGTTCCAAGCTCTCATACATGTACATTAGAGCAAACTTTTGAGGAAATTAGGATAAATATTAATCAATGCCTACTGTTATATGCTCTTGTAATACTCATATCCTTACAGCTCTGCCACCTTTTTTCTTTTGTTGTGATTTTTGTTCATTATTGTTATTTTGGTTGTGCATCCCTACTATTGTGTTGAAGGCAGGAACCGTGTCTTGGTTGATCGCCGTCACTGCTGTCTAGCCCAGTTTCTTGTGCAGGGCATATGTTTTATAATATTTGTTGGATGAATGAATTCCCACTTTATCAAAAAATGAATCACAGAGAAATCAAAATATTTGCTCAACTTTATAGAGACAGAACCAGAATCTGTTTCTTATATTTCAGAGTCTATCTGTCCCTTCCTCCATTGGGCCTTATTCAATACTGTTTGCCCAAAATGGTAAACAGTTTTACACAGAGCTCAGTAACTGATCTTCAATTGTTGAAGAAATGTCACACACAAAAAATGATACTATTAATCATCTCAACTGAGAAAAAATTTAAGGAATGCTTCAAATCTAGCATTGGAAATATGAAGGGATATACAAGGAAGATTTTCCTGGTAGTGTCTTAGTGTAAACTTTAAAATTGGTTTGAGTGGATTCTTGAAAGCTTTCCTTTTATGGAAATCATTAGTTGCAATTAATGCTCATCTATCCTAAATGATGGGGACATAATGTCATTGAGCTTCTGAGATTAACTACAAAACCCCCTACCGAAACAATCTTCAATCAGTATTAATACTTTGTTTATAAACCACTCTTTAACACAAGTTTTGATTTGTATGATGCTGGTAGCAAAATCTTGAAGATTTTTTTAAATGTGAAATATAATTACTGGACAAAATCCTTTCCTGTCTATAAACTTGTATAAGTTGTTTTATTTGAAGTTATTGAGTCTTATACATTATTTAAACCTAAAAATATTAATTTAATACTTTTTATTTCTAAAGGTAGATCCAAATAGATATTTCTTCAGTGATGGATGAAATCAGGAGGTCATTTATAACTTTTAACAAATGTTCAAACTTCTCCAGCCAGTAGGAGTTCTAGGGGGAATAAAAGCCTGTTAAATAGAAAACTTAAAAAAAAAAGTCCCTGTTGGATGTCTGTAATACAGTGTTACTGAAATTCTTACCATATGTTTAAAATATCATGATCTGTAGATGTATGTCTCCAAGGCTGCAAGGTTATTGAAAATCTTTAAAGGAGTCTTGCAGCCAGAAATGAACAGTTGATTAATCAGGGAAAGGTTTTGGCATTCCAGTCTACATGTTGATTGAACTCATTTTCCTTTGATAAGAAACAAAAATTTAGATCAGGGCAATTTTGATGAATTATTGTCCTCATTCGATATAGGAGCTAACTTGCAGTGCCTGTTGAATTTAGAAAAGACATTACAGTTTGGGGAATTATCCAACCATCAGCACATATGCTTTATTTTTTTATTTTTATTTTTTTTGCTCAATATATCTTTCAAAATTCTTTTCCTATTGGCAATACAGAAAAGAAGGTTTTATTTTTAAAATTCTGTATCAACTTTGCTTTAAGAATCTGCTTAAGTAAGAGCCATCTTTGAATTTAGCTTGTTGAAAGGTTCCAACACTGTTTAGGTAGCTTGATACTTCTGCCAAAACCTCATAAGTAGACACAAGGGAGATGAAAGTTGATCCACACTGGTTTTGAAGCAGAATTTTGAAGCATCTAAAATTGAATTGTGCTGCAATTAAAACAGGATGATGAGCAGCTGGGCAATTATTTTGATAAAGAAATTACTAATTAAGATTTAAATAAAGCTTATAAAAAATGAAAATTCACTGTTTACTCAAATTTCAGCCTTTGACCACTATATAATATAGGATAACCAAATAAAATATGATAACTACAGATGTCAAAGAGAATCATTTTTGGGTTTTAATACATGTACCTTTGTATCACATAGAATGCTTAACACTGTGTATCCTGATTTTAACTATTTAGCTTTTTCCCCCATAAAAAATATTCCTCCTTCTTTTGCATTCATTAATGCTTTCTCTAGAATCATTATCATCAATTTTCTTAAGCTACAAAACCTAGTATAATGATGAACACTTTCCTCTGTGTCATTCTCCAGATTCAGTGGTATACCCATCAGATGAAAATTCTTTCTAGAGTGATTACAATCCTTCACCATTTCATCTGTTTTCACCCTGTTTCAGGCCCTCATCATAACTTTTACCCTGTGATTCATCCTTTATACTGTTACTTGATGATTTTCTCATCATATAATTAACTGATTATGTTCCTTTTTGGGAAAAACAACAGAAAACAATAAAAATAGTAAAGGTAAATTTCTTAGCATGGAATTTATGATTTTATGACTTTCTAAACTCATTTTCCAAGCTTTTGGTTTTTCTCTCAACTATATCCAAGCCACAGGGTAGTGATCCCTGAGAGAAGGAAAACAAATAAGGTGATTTCTACCACTGCCCTAGATGATTCACTGGAGTTTCTAGGCCACAGGCAAGGAGAAAGAATTTGAAAAAAACCCAAGACAACCCCTTTCAGCAGAGGATACAGAGTCTAATGTGTCAGGGCTTCTGTAATTTGCAGAGCAAAATATGAAAGATGGTGGAACTACACAGATTGTATCATACTATGCAAAGGAGTTTCTACAATTTTTGGTTGAGTATACATTTGCATATACAAGGAAAGAACTATTGAAAAGTGGAAGGTGGAACAATCCCAAAGGTCACGTAGGACTGGCCATAGCTCATGCTCCAACAGGGACAAGTGGAAAGACCAAAAGTCACAAAGAAGTAGGATAATACAGCCCAAATAAATACAGTGAATATTAAGTCATAAGAAATTAAAGAGGATAACCCACATATTGAAATAAAATATTTACAAATTATATATCAATAAGGACTGGTATCCGTGATACAAAAAGAAGTCTTATAACTAAATAACAAAAGGGACAAATAACTCAATTTATTTATGGGCACATAATCTGAATAGATATTTCTCCAAAGAAGTTATACAAGTGGCCAGTAAACACAGCAAAAGATGCTCAGTGTCATCAGTTCAGTTCACTTCAGTTGCTCAGTCATGTCCGACTCTTTGCGACCCCATGAATTGCAGCACGCCAGGCCTCTCTGTCCATCACCAACTCCCGGAGTCTACTCATACTGATGTCCATTGAGTTGGTGATGCCACACAACCATCTCATCCTCTGTTGTCCCCTTCTCCTCCTGCCCTCAATCTTTCCCAGCATCAGGGTCTTTTCCAATGAGTCAGCTCTTCGCATCAGGTGGCCAAATTATTGGAGTTTCAGCTTCAACATCAGTCCTTCCAATAAACACCCAGGGCTGATCTCCTTTAGGATGGATTGATTGGATCTTCTTACAGTCAAAGGGACTCTCAAGAGTCTTCTCCAACACCACAGTTCAAAAGCATCAATTCTTTGGTGCTCAGCTTTCCTTATAGTCCAACTCTCACATCCATACATGACCACTGGAAAAACCATAGCCTGGACTAGATGGACCTTTGTTGACAAAGTAATGTCTCTGGTTTTCAATATGCTGTCTAGGTTGGTCATAACTTTCCTTCCAAGGAGTAAGCATCTTTTAATTTCATGGCTGCAGTCACCATCTGCAGTGATTTCGGAGCCCGGAAAAATAGTCAGCCACTGTTTCCCCATCTATTTGCCATGAAGTGATGGGACCGGATGCCATGATCTTAGTTTTCTGAATGTTGAGCTTTAAGCCAACTTTTTATACTCTCCTCTTTCACTTTCATCAAGAGGCTCTTTATTTCTTCTTCACTTTCTGCCATAAGGGTGGTGTCATCTACATATCTGAGGTTATTGATATTTCTCCTGGCAATCTTGATTCCAGCTTGTGCTTCCTCCAGCCCAGCGTCCTCATGATGTACTCTTCATATGAGTTAAATAAGCAGGGTGACAATATACAACCTTGACGTACTCTTTTTCCTATTTGGAACCAGTCTGTTGTTCCATGTCCAGTTCTAACTGTTGCTTCCTGACCTGCATACAGGTTTCTCAAGAGGCAGGTCAGGTGGGTGGTATTCCCATCTCTTTCAGAATTTTCCACAGTTTATTGTGATCCACACAGTCAAAGTCTTTGGCATAGTCGATAAAGCAGAAGTAGATTTTTTTTTATATATAAAATGTAGCTACTTTGAAAAAGAGTTTGGTACTTCCTCAACTGGTTAAACACAGAGTTACCATATAATGTAGCAATTTCACTCCTATCTATATACCTAAGAAAATTGTAAAACATTTGCCTACAGAAAAATGGAGATATGAGTGTTCCTAGCAGCATTATTCATAATACACAAAAAGTAGAAACAACCCAGAGGCCCATCAACTGATGGAAAGCTAAATAAAATGTGGTATGATTTGGTCATAAAAATGAATGAAGAACTGATATATGCTACAACATGGATGAACCATGAACAAGCTATGGTAAGTGAAAGAAGCCATATACAAAAGGCTATATGTTAACCAACACAACATTGTAAAACAATTATCCTTCAATTAAAAATAAATTTAAAAAAGAGCAACAGTGAAAAGGGCCAAATATTGTTTGATCCATTTATACAAAGTGTTCAAAATAGGTAAATCCATAGAGACCATAATTAGATTAGTAGTTGTCATGAACTCAGGGGAAGAATAAATGGACAATGTTGGCTAATGGGTATGGAATTTCTTTGTGAAATGATTAAAATATCCTAAAATTAGATAATGGTTATGGTTGCACACTCTATAGATATACTAAACCCTATTGAATTGTACACTTCAAAATGGTGAATTATCTAAATAAGATTATCATTAAAAATAAATTGATGGTATGAATAGCCTAAAATTTATTAAATAAATTAATACCTAAGAAACCTTTCTATAAAAAAAATTCCAGATACATTCACTAGTAGAATCTATAAAACATTTTAGGAAGAAATAATATCAATTCTACAAAAATCCTTCTGGAAAGTAGACAAAGAGGGAATGTTTCCCACTTCATTTTATAAGGCCAGTTTTGTCCAAATTCAAAATAAAACAATTACAACATAAGAAAGCTATAGATCAGTATCTCTCATGAATAGTTATTATCAAATATTGGAAAAGTGAATTTAGTAATACATTTTATATATATATATATATATATCCTGAGCAGCTGAGTTTTACTCCAAGAATGCAAGGTAGTTTTAACATTTGAAAACAAAACAAAACAATGTAACTCACCTTATAAACAAACTGAAAAACAAAAATGGTATAATTTTCTCAATAGATGAAAAAACAGCAATCATAGTTCATGATAAAAATTTTCCACAAATTAGTGGATATCCCTAGGCTTCCCTGGTGGCTCTGATGCTAAAGAGTCTGCCTGCAATGCAGGAGACCCAGGTCGGGAAGGTCTCCTGAAGAAGAGAATGGCAACCAACTCCAGTATTCTTATCTGGAAAATTCCATGGACAGAGAAGTTGGGGGGTCACAGTTCATGGGGTCACAAAGAGTAGGACACAACTGAACAACTAACACAATTAAAGTACATTTAAGAAAATTTTATAGCTAATATCTCACTGGTCAAAGCCTGAATGCTTTCCACTTGGATAGGAAACAGTTCCCTTTTACCATTTCAGGCCCATATTTTACCATTTTCACTAGTTTGAGAAAGGACTGAGTTGGCTCAGTTCATCTTAGCGGAGTTTTTAGCCACTTGGCCTCTGGAGGAGAGCAGTGGAGATTTCTAGTGCCATGTTTTGCTTCTTCATATTTTTCCTCATCCCTTTCTTTTTACTCTTTACAAGCCTGAGTCATGTTGGGTGGCAGGTAATGTGTAGGATATCTTTGTTTGCCCCCCCCCAGTTCCTTTTCCCCACCTCTCTCCTGGGGATACCTTCAGTGGGCTCCTTCCTTGCTCTCTGTATCCCGATAGAGTTTAGTCATTTGGAAGGACTGGCAAGAGACCAGAAGAAGACCAGAAGTCTCTGTACTTATTCCTTCTTCTCCCTCCTTGCTGGAGCTTAAATTGGTAATAGCTGTATCATTGACCAAAGGTTCGTCCCCTGTAGCTGCAGCTCTCCCTGATACTGTCCCATCATTTGTCTTCAAGCCTAGGAATGGGAACAACTTTCTGCTATTGCCAACCCCATGTGATTCACCATCTGTCATGGATTTCCAAACCTTTCCCATACCTGTATAAATGCCCCCCCCCATTCTGCATTAAATGATCCTCAATTATTCAATTTTTCATGGTCCATCTAACTGATACAGGGAGAAATTAAGATATCACCTAGTTCAAATGCAGAGGTATTAAATTACAATTCAAATCATCTGACCCTGATGTTAGTCTTGTTACTGTTTGTGTGAAAGTGTGAAAATGTGATGGAAGAGACAAAAATATCATTGGTATGTTTATTCCATAAGTTTTTTCCCAACTCACTGGCTGAAGGTGTTCCTGAGGTTAGTGCTCTCTTAGGGTTCTGCTTTGCCCCTGGCCCTCCCTGCATACTCAGTCACTTCAGTCATGCCCAATTGCCATCTCATGGGCTGTAGCCCACCAGGCTCCTCTGTCCATGGGATTCTCCAGGCAAGAATCCTGGAGTGGCTTGCCATTTCCTTCTCTGGGGATCATCCCAACCCAAGGATCGAACCCACGTCTTTTATGTCTCTTGCATTGTCAGGAGGATTCTTTACCACTAGGACCACCTGGGCCCTCCCTACTTATTTACTATTTGTATAAACAGTGCTTCTGGACTAGGAATAGAGCTGACTCACTTGGCTTATATGTGCTGACTTTCTACATACAGAATGTTTCCTGACTTGATCCAAATGGTCTCTGTACAAATGAAATGTGGTTGTGATCAGGAGTACATGTAGAAAATTGAATCACATCCACATTCAGCTCTCAGCAGCTAGGTTATTTTTGTTCACTATGATCAAGCTGAACTTCCTAGAATCAATGGGTTTCCCCAACACCACTTTAATTATGATGAAATATATTGTCCTTGAGTTAAATTTTTTCTTTACATTTTATCTGATTGTGAGAATGTATGTTTTAAAGAAAATCTAATGAATAATCAATCATAATCACTGTAATGTAAACACTAGAAATATCATTTCCCCATTCACTTGGGAGACCAAGTAATTTATTATAGATGAGTTAGAAAAATGTCAGTTTAGTTTTCTCCACATGTATCTGAAAGGAGTACACATAATTTTTTTCTAGGTTATACTAGAACTAGGTCTATTGAGTATTATTCAGAGGGTTTTTGATAAGAACCAGTGAACATCAAATCCAGTGCTTATACTTTCATCTTGACTTGGTTTTGCAGTCTGGTGTTGCACTCATTTGTCAGTTCTTTTAGCATTTAGAACATGCATTACATAGATAGAATTTTGTGATTATCACTTGATTATTAAAGCCTATGAACTTTTCCCTAGCTTTCCAAGTTAGTATCCAGTTCACCTGTATATAAATCATAGACTATATTTTTTGGTATTACATTTCAAATTATGTAAGATTTAGTAAAATCTGAAAGGAAAATTTGCCATATTATGTAAGAATATTCATGAAAATCCAACTACTAAATGGTAGAAATTTTGTATACAGTGTACACGTGAGGGTAAGAGGTCATGCTAAAATATTTACAATTTCAGAACTCTTAACCAAACCATCTAGAATAGATGAAAACTAAAATCCTTGGTTATAGGCAGCTAATAATTCAAAGAAGAATTATTAAGCTTTTGGTGTCTGGATAAAAGTGAAGTATGTAATACATTTGATAAAGACTACCATTGATCTTATAGTAACTTTATTAATTTTTCTTTAACAATTCAGAATTTACAGTGATTCAAGGCTCAAAATAACCTCACATGCTTATTAATCAACTCGAAGATGCAGTTGTCAATGTGAGAGGGAGTCAATAAGGAATGAATGAGAGCAAAGCTGAGCAGCAGTGATAATGCAGTGTCAGGGAGCACAGATGAGCAGGGGAGTTGTCATTAAATTTATGTTACATTTCTTCAGCAATGTTGCAGAATCATTTAATTTGATTTAATGAGTCTATTTTAGAATATTCAATGTATCACTTCACTGTGGGAGAATTATTAATTGTATAATAAAAAGATACCATATAACACTTTTATTTTGCACTGAGAATTTGCTTCCATATAATTTGATTTTCTTAATATCTCAGAGAAGACAGGTCAGAGAGAAAAAGCAAGGGCAAAAAACCAAGGTTTCTTCTCAAAGCTTGTAATTTTGCTAATAATAACACTATCTGTGTTTTAATTTAAGGTATTTTCTTTGTAAAAGACCACTGGAATGAATTTTTTCCCCCAATGTTTTTGTAATAAAAATTGCCAAGCACACAAAAGTTGGATGGAATTTCACAGGGAGTATCCATCTACCCACTTCCCTTCTGCCATTAACAATATATTATACTTGGATTTTCATATATCTATCCATTTATCCAACCTGATGTCTATCCATCATTCTTCTTATTTTTGATACATTTCAAGATTAATTAAAGATACTTACACTCTGGCTAAATATTTCATGTGCATTTGACTTTAAATAGAAGTAGCTAATTTTTGATCAGCACATTATTTTATACCAAGCACTTAACTAAATATGTTATTTGCAGTATCTTACTGATACACCCAACGAAGTATGGGAAAGGTGTTGTTTTTGTTAAATAAACTTTCCAGGTGAAAATACAGAACTTTAATTATGGAGGCATAATTTTCCCACTATTCTTAGTTGTAGAGGTTGGTCAACTTGCAAGGTTGATTAGAAAACTTATATAAGTTGATTAGTAAACTTTCTCAGATTATATCTTTGTGGTAGGGCTGGGATTTGAAACTAAAGAGTCTTAACTCCAGAACAAGAGCTTCTGTATTAGTTTTTTATTGTTGCTGTAACAAATGACCACAATGCTGCTGCTGCTGCTAAGTCGCTTCAGTCGTGTCTGACTCTGTGCGACCCCATAGACAGCAGCCCACCAGGCTCTGCTGTCCCTGGGATTCTCCAGGCAAGAACACTGGAGTGGGTTGCCATTTCCTTCTCCAATGCATGAAAGTGAAAAGTGAAAGGGAAGTCGCTCAGCTGTGTCCAACTCCTAGCGACCCCATGGACTGCAGCCTACCAGGCTCCTCTGTTCATGGGATTTTCCAGGCAAGAGTACTGAGTGGGTTGCCATTGCCTTCTCTGGATGACCACAATCTTAACAGCTTAAAACAACATCCATTTATCTCCTAGATTCATGGATCAGAAATCTGTGCAGAGCATGGCTCACCTGGATCCATTGTCTAAGGTCTCACAAGACTGAAATCAAAGTGTTATACGGGCTTGTTGTTTATCTGGAAGGTCTGCAGAAGATTCTACCTCAATCATGTGTTGGTCAAATTAAGTTCCATGCAGTTGTAGAAATGAGGTCCTCCTTTCTTTACTGACTGTCTGTAAGGGGGCCATTTTGCTCCTAGAGGTTGGCTGACTCCCTTAAACTTTCTATATGGCCCCACTCCAGCAATGATGAGTTGAATTTCTCTCATTCTTTGAATACCTCTAACTTTTCTTCTACTTCATCTCTCTACCTTCAGCCAGAGAAAGCTCTCTGCTATTAAGGGCCCATCTGATTAGATTAGATCCACTCCAATAAACCAGAGTAATCTCCTTATTCTAGTATCTATAATCCTAGTTACGTTTGCAAAATTCCTGTTGTTATGTAAAGTTACATATTCACAAGTCTGACTATGTTAAGGAGTTGACTCTGCTTGCTGCAATCACAGTTATATGCCATTGCTTTCAGTAGTCCTATTTTAAAAAAAGAGTTCCTGGTTATCCAAAAATTTTATTAAGAATAAATTATAAAGAATTTAATTAATATTTGAAGCTAAGATCTGTGAAAAATTATTATAATATTTATATTTACCTTTTGATTTCTGGATATATGTTGAAAACTGAATGTTTCAAGGTAACAATAAAAATTGTGGTTCTCTTCCCTGTGAAATATTCTCTTTCATAGGCTGTGAGTCATTATGTTTTTATTTGAGGCATTCTAGCTGACTTGTTGCATTGCATATCTGAAAATTTATAATCATCTAGTCTTATTTATTTTCGCAGAAATATACAAAATGCTACAACTACTCGGAAGCTTTAGGTCTTTTCTCAACATATGTTTATTCTAGTTATATCCTGAAGGGTGTTCCACACATCACTGCATTGGTGTATCCAAGCAGCAAAAATTCAGAAGACACAACAGATGGAATTGCTCTTATCTGTGAATGGCAGATATTGGTCATTCATTCAGAATTGCAAGTGAACTAAAGTGGATTCTAGGGTAGATAGACTGAATATGAGCTTCCCTGTATGGCTTAAGTGGAAGTATCCAAGTCAAATAAAAAATTCTTGCCTTCACAAATATGGATAACACATACTTTCAATATCCACATTGATGCAAATGAATTAGTTCTTCATCCCATCCTTATAATAATTTCTTGTTGATTGTTTTATCATTTTCTATGTTACAATAATTTCTGTAAGCTCATTCCGGTCATGATTTAAATGTGACTCATATTTACAGCCCTGACATTTCCTAATACTGATTCTAGTACAAAACATGTGCTCAATTTTGATTATTTAATCCTTTCATTCACTTATTTTTGCATAGGGCTATTGTGGCCCTATGTTATATTAGTCATTGTTAAGTCCTGGGACAAGAGAGAGAAATTGGGAAAAAGATTCTTAAAAAGTTTATGGACAAGCAGAAATGAACAACATGCAAATAAAGTTATTATAATACAGTAATGAGTGCTATGATCAAAAGTATTAAAGGAATGTAGAAGAGACAGGCCTAAATGAGGCCTAAAGACTTGAAAGATTTAAATATTTGTGTGGTGTTTGCACTTTCATACAATTATATGAACTAAGGCTAAAAATATGTAATGAGCAATTATATCTATATGGCACCTCAGAACTGATTAGGACTGTTCCCATAGTTTTAAAAATTAAGCCTACTAGCATATCATGGATACTACACATAGCTTAAATAGTGTTGTATAGACTTAATGATTTTAGGACTATACATGAGATTTATTTCTGCATATGTCTTCTGATAAGTTATTTACCTAGTGAAGCAAATATATAATCAAATTACCATTCTTCTATAATTTTTTCAGTCTTCTAAAATATAGTCAGCTCTTAGGCATCGTTACATTCTATGAATATCTTGTTAGTATAATGATTATCAGGACTGTTCAGAATGTTCTGTTTCTAGCAAACACTTCCCATCCTCATTTTTTCTGCATGATTTCTATATAGTGCTACAGATAACAGAAAATCATCTTTATTTCTTCCCTCACTCTTTTTTCTAATGTCTCTATTTAGTTTCCTTTATTTCAGGGTGTATACATTAAAACACTTCTTGTACATCAAACAGTGTGGTCTGCAATGAAAAGGGAACCAAAACAGTAAGAAACAGTCTTACGCATAAAGAAATTGGAATGTAGACAAGAGTCAAATATAAATACCAATGAAAACACAATGCTCTCTATTATTTAATATTTGGCACTTGGTAAACTGAATGGTAGGGGAAAGTGAGCTCAATGTAAGCCACTTTACCCATGAAAGCCATCACTGGATATTTGTGCTGACTTGTTATCCAGACTAACTGGCTACCATGGCAGAGTTATAGTGGGAAATGGGGACTCTTCCACAGAATGTTAGTGCCACGACTCCTGGATGGCTGGAACATATGTTTGAGGAACTGTTCACCCCGTGGTGTTAATGTACTTGTTTTTGCTGATTTGCCTCCATTTTCTCATTTCCCTTTGAGACCTACTATAGCTTGCCTTTATAAGACAGTAGATTTGCAAGAGGTTATATACTCTTGCAAAACTGCGAGCAGTTTATATATAAAGTGAAGTACATAACCATGAGAGAGAGAAAGTATAATTGGCTTTAGAGAATCCCAAGTTGGCATATTGGTAACCTCAGTGTTGATTCATGCTTTAAACGGTTTCCCCCCTACCTGTATCAGTGGACATATCATTCAGACAGAAAATGAGCAAGGAAACAGTGGTCTTACATGACAAATTAGACCAGATAGAATTAATAGACATATACAGAAAGCCAAGCAGAATGCACATTTGTTTTCAAATGCATGTAGAAATTTCTCCAGGATAGATTACATGCTAGGCAACAGTATAAGCCTAAATAAATTTAAGAAGGTTGAAATCATGTCAGGCATCTTTTCTGACCACAATGCTATGAGACTAGTAGAAATCAACTACAAGAAGAAAAGAGCAAACACTGCAAACATGTGGAATATAAATCATGCTACCAAACAACCTATAAGTCACTGAAAAAAATCAAAAAATAATAATAATAACAAATACCAGAAGTCAAATGAAAATGGAAACAGAACAATCCACAGTGTAAGAGATGCAGCGGAAAGTTCCAAGAGGGAAACCCATAGTGATCCAAGTCTGCCTCAAGAGACCAGAGAAATATCAGATAAATAATCTAAGCTTACACCTGAAGGAACTACCAAAGAGAAGAGCAAACACAATCCAAGAGGGAAACTCATAGTGACTCAAGCCTGCCTCAGGAGACCAGAGAAATCTCAGATAAATGATCTAAGCTTACACCCAAAGGAGCTACCAAAGAGAAGAACAAACGCAATCCAAGAGGGAAACCCATAGTGATTCAAGCTGGCCTCAAGAAGCCAGAGAAATCTCACATAAATAATCTAAGCTCACACCCAAAGGAACTACCAAAGAGAAGAGCAAACAAAATCCAAGGTTAGTGGAAAGAAAGAAATAATGAAGGTTAGAGCAGAAATAAATGAAAGAGACAAATAGAGATCAATCAAACTAAGAGCTAGTTCTTTGAAAAGATAAATGAAATTGATAAACTTTTAGCCAGACTCATAAAGAAAAAAGAGAGATGGCCCATATAAATAAAAATTAGAAACAAAAGAGAGTATATATATACCAACATCACAGAAATACCAAGGATCAGAAGAGATTACTGCTAACAATTACATGCCAATGAAATGGACAACCTAGAACAAATGGATAAATTTCTAGAAATGTGTAATCTCCCAAGTCTAAATCAGGAAGAAATAGAAAATATGAATATATAGATTACTAGTAGCAAAATTAAAACAGTAATTAAAGGAGAAGAAAACTCCCAACAAACAGAAGTCTAGGACCAGACAGTTTCACAGGTGAATTAAAAAAAAAGAATTAACACATACCTTCTTGCACTGTTCCAAAAAGTCAAAGAAGGAATGCTTTTGAACTCACTCTATGAAGCTAGCATCATGCTAATACTAACACCAGACAAGGACACCACATTAAGAGAAAGTTAAGAGCAGTATCACTAATGAGCATAGATGCAAATTTTCATAACAAAATATTAGCAAACTAATTCAACAGCATATGAAAAAGATAATGCACCATGATCAAGTGGGATTTATACCACAGATGCAAAAATGGGTGAATATCAGCAAATCAGTTAATGAGATACACCACATTAACAGATTGAAGAGTAAAAATCATATGGTTACTTCAGTAGATGCAGGAAAAACTTTTGACAGAATTCTACATCCTCTTATGATAAAAACTCTCTGCAAAGTGGGTACAGAGGGAACATAACTCAAAATAATAAAGACTGTGTATGATAAACTCAAAGCCAGTATGATACTCAACAGTAGAAAGCTAAAAGCATTTCTTCTACAACTAGGAACAAGACAAGAATGCCCACTTTTGCCACTTTTATTTAGCATAATATTGGACGTCCTAGGCATAGTGATCTGACAATAAATAAATATATAATGGAATCTACATGGGAAAGGAAGAAGTAAAACTGTTTTCAGCTGACATGATGTCATATATAGAAAATCTTAAACAAAAAGCTATTAGAACTAATAAATGAATTCAGTCAAGTTTCAGGATACAAAATTAATATACAGAAATCTTTTGTTTTTCCATACACTAACAGCAAATTATCAAAAATAGAAATTAAGCAAAAATTTTATTTACACTGCATTAAAAATAATGAAATGCATGTATGCATGCTAAGTTGCTTCAGTTGTGTCCGACTCTGTGTGACCCCATGGACAGCAGCCCACCAGGCTCCCCTGTCTATAGGATTCTCTAGGCAAGAATACTGGAGTGGGTTGCCATTTCCTTCTCCAATAAAATACCTAGGAATAAATCTAACCAAAAGGTCAAAGACTTATACTGTGAAAACTATAAGACATTGTTAAGAAAATTTAACACAGTACAAGTGGAAAGATCTAACATGCTCATAGACTGGAAGAATTAATAATGTTAAAATGACCATACTATGCGAAGCAGTCTACTGATTCAATACAGTCTTATACCAGGGGGATTTTTTTCACAGAACTTGGAACAAATATTTCTAAAATTTTTATGGAAATACAAAAGACCCCAAATAGCAAAAGCAATCTTGAAAAAGAAAAGCAAAACTGAGGGATCATACTCCTTGATTTAAAACTAAACTACAAAGCTACACTTATCAAAATAGTATGGTACTGGCACATAAACAGACACATAGATTAATGATACAGAATAGAGAGCTCAGAAATAAACTTAAGCTTATATGATCAATTAATCTGTGACAAGACAAAAATATTCAGTGAGGGGGAAACAGCCTCTTCTACGAATGGTGTTGGGAAAAGTAGATAGCTACATACAATAGAATCAGAATGGACTACCTTTTCACATCATATACAGAAATAAACTCAAAATTGGTTAAAGACTTAAATGTAAGACCTGTTACTATAAAACTCCTGGAAATAAAGATAGTCATAAACTCTATACAATAGGTCCTAGCAATATTTGTTTAGATCTGCCTCCTTGGGCAAGGGAAACAAAAGCAAAAATAAACAATTGGGACTATAACAAACTAAAAGCTTTTGCACAGTTGTGAAAACTATCAACAAAAGTATAAGGTAGCCTGCCGATTAGAAGATTTTAGCAAACAATATATCCAATAAGGGGTTAAATTCCCAGGTGCCGCTAGTAGTAAAGAACCCGCCTGCCAATGGAGAAGACATAAGCGACACAGGTTTGATCCCTGGGTTGGGAAGATCCTCTAGAGAAGGAAATGACACCCCACTCCAGTATTCTTACCTGGAGAGTCCCATGGACAGAGGAGCCTGGTGGGCTACAGTCCCTAGGGTTGCACAGAGTCAGACATGGTTGAAACAACTTAGCACAACAGCACAACAATCCAAAATATACAGAGAACTCATTACAACTCAACATCAAAAAAATCAATTTAAAAAATGGGTGAGTGGATTAGGAGGTACAATCCTCAATTATAAAATAAGTAAGCCATGGGGATATAATATACAGTGTAGGAATACTGTCAGTAATATTGTAGTAATTTTGTTGGGGGGCAGATGTTTATTAGGCTTACCATAGTGATTACTTCATAATGTATGTAAATGTCAAACCACTATGTGGCACACCTGAAAATAGCATTATGTTGTGTGTCAACCATATTTCAATAAAAAATGAACTAAAATGTCTTTTATGACTATTAAAGTTTTCTTTTTTAAAAAAAAGACTTTTCTGATACATGGATAATAATTTGGCTTGTAGAAGTCCGTGGAGAGGATTTTCAAGTTGGTAACAATCTGACCTTGGTTTCTTGAATCAATATAATTTGAAATGCTGAGAGGCATGAAACCACACATTTGATTAGCAGGTGAGAGGCTAATTGCATCTTCTCTAGAGAAAACATTAAAATAAATAAAGCATGAATCAACAAATAATGGGACTCACTACTGGTGATTATCTGATTGTATGCATTTCTGTTTGCCTCCTATGCGAAATTAATGAGTTTAAAATTTAACCTTCTTTTTGAATAATATTACCAGAGTCTGAAAAATCTCCTGAGGCTTTTGAATATCTATTATTTGTCTCCTGAAAGACAAAACCCTAGATAGGTTTTCTTTTCTTAACACAGAAGACTGGTACTGGGTATGCATAAATGTTAAAGTCTAAAATTTCTGAAAATGCAAATATGAACTACTCTCTTTGAACATATGAACACAGGTAGCTATGTTTTCCTTGAGTCTGTAAATGGGGAGAGTAGGTGCTTACACTTAAAAGCACAAGGGAGTCTCATTCTCTAAGAATTTGAAACAACACCTATTCAATGGTAGAGTTTGTTGACTTGCCATTTTCACTGATGTTATAAACTAGGTGTTGAGATCCTAAAATTATCAGCAACTTTGAAAGGTCCACATACACTGGCATGTTTAAAAGTACACTGAACATGAAGCTGATTTGTAAGAATTTATTTACTCCCTCCAATATCGTCTCATTGTTTTGGTCACTGACAGTGTTCTGCAGAAATAGGCTTAGGAATTTACATACATTTTTTATGTTGAATATATTTCTACTTATAAATGAGTATAATACAATAGATTTCTACTGTAGGCCCCAGAAGATTGAACATATTTGAGTTATTATTCTTTATTGATTAGTTTTATGGCTATTATACTGAATATTTTCCTTTATCATTCCAATGCACATTTAAAATCTAATTGTAAATATTTGAGGCTTAAAGATAATAAGAAAGTAGATTAATTAGGAGAAAAGGTAATAGAAAATTTACTGTAGAGAGTACTTTGTAATAAGAATTTTCTTGAACATTGCATTTGAAACTGGGACATTTTATTAGATTACTAGACATTTTCATTGGTATACCACTTTAATATTGAGAAGTTATAATGAAATCATAAAGGTTTTGGCTTGATATGTTTTTTTCTTAGTTCGAAGAAAAGTTGTATCCATATATTTTTAGATGATGATAGTCTTTGTTCCTCTCCAGGTTAAATCAGTGAAAAACTTTCAATATTTCTCTTAAAGATAAGAAAGGAATTCCATTAGCACTTCCATAATTGATAACTTTTTGAAAAGGTACATTGTGATTTGTGAAATAGGAATATTCTGTTGAGTTTTTTTAATGGACTAAACTTTTTTCTCATTACATTTGTCTTCCAAACATGCTTACGTTTTCAAATGTTAAATTCTTTTCCACTTGCTTCCTCTTTTTAGAGAAAGAAGATTTGCTCTCCCTTTTTCACTTCTCCATCATTTCTAGTCTTTATTATTTTCATTACTAAAGGCAATGTGTATATGTGCTTCATCATCCTCTTTAAAGCTTTTCACCTTGGGAATGAGAATTTATGTGTTTTGATTACTCAATAAAGGACTAGTTTTTTCCCCCGTCCGTTTTCTTTGTATTTTTCAATTGGCATGCTCAATTATTATTTCCAAACCATCACTAGACTTGAATAAAACATACCATTGAGACTGCCAGTTTTCTCAATGGTTCCATAAAACCATAGACAATTTTCCTTAAGTATCAAGCTCCCTTTTGTCTTCCTGTCAGCAGTAGGAGAACTGACCTTTTTCCCTGAAAGCAAGTGAGAGATCCTGTAATTTTCTATATGTTTGAATTTAATTTGAGCTACATTTTCAACTAATGCTGTCATGTAGCGACTAATTCTCACTTTATTAAAGTGTGGATTTCACCAGAACAGAAAGATTGTCGCTACCTGTCTTCTGTAATTTCCATGGTGAGTTCTCATTCATAAATCTTTGAGACAGGTGGCAAACCCAAAACATTAACTGAGACAAACTAAAAAGCAAAAATTTTTAACAATATACATTATACAGTACACACAATATACAGTACAATATATAATGGTATATTGTGTTTTAGTAGGCATGATGGAAAGTTTGTTGAAATGTTTGGTTATTATGCATGAGTTTTTCTTTTAACATATCCAGGTCATTTTAAAGAGTTGACTCTCTTCAAAAGTGTGATTTAAGAACACTGGGAAACCCTTCCTGCCCCCAGCTCCTTCTCCAAAGGCATGTTTGTAATATTGCTAGAGTGGTCTTTCTATAACAAAAGCCTTATTCTGAATACTCTTGTTTGTAATGCTTTGATGTCCCCATAGGATTCAAGATGAAGTTCAGAATTTTCAGTTTAGCCTATGACCCTTCATTTTCAGTCTGTACATTGAGCCTTGCACATCGTTCAGAGCCATTTTGAATGACTTGTGTTTCCTTCCTTGTCTCAGGCTGTTTCACACCTGTGCCTTCTTCATGCAGTCCCAGGTGTCTGGAACATTCTTTCTCTAATATCACCAATTTCCTCATCCTAAAAAACTCAGCTCATTTGTCACATTACACATGGAACCTTTATAGTATGTTTTCTCCAAACTCCTTTTGTTTTCATGGTATCCTATGTAAACCTCTCATATATCACTTCACAGTAATCAATGATGTTTAGTTTTCTATCTGCCCTGATATAAAATACTTAGAGATGTAAAAATAGCTTATTCAGATTGTATCCTTAATAGCTTATACAGTGACTTGCACATTGTACAGTGTTCAGTAAGAGTTTGTTGAATGAATGTATGAATGAATAAATTAATGCTTGATATTTCAACATTGGAAGTTCATTTTCCTATTTTAAAGATCGAATTTACCCAATTATTCTCTTTTAAAATGCAAAATATTATAAATGAGATGACATGTAAATTCAATTAGTTTTACCTCCTTCAATGCAACTTTTAAAACTAGTTCGTGTAGCCCTGGGCTAGGCTATAAAGATTATTATTATTATTATTTTTTACTATTTTGTGAAATGGTAAGGCCTTCAGTTTAAGAGAAGAGGGACTTGGGTATTAGTTTTAATTCCGCAGCTCACTAGATATCCATCTTTTGGCCTTATTTCCTTATCATCTAAAAAGAAGAAAATAACATTCACATTATAGGATTATTATAAGGAGCAAAATGAGATCTCTCTCATTATTTCTATCTATCTATCTATCTATCTATCTATCTATCTATTTATCTGTGTATCTGTTTGTCTATGTATTTCCTAAGGGCAATATTCAAGTAGAAATGTGTATTGAACACTTTATTTCCCAATGCATGATTCTATGAAACGGAATATTCCTATGAGGAATGAGAAAAGTAAGTGAATTTAGTTTGAGGGTGCTGGCCCATAGCCCGAGTGTGTGTAAGTTTGATAACAGTGAGTGCAAAAAGGTGAAAGGAGTGCAGAAGGGTTGTTTGACACATGAAATAGCAGTGACTTAAAATTTTCTCCTACACGTTCTAATAGTCTTGGCTAGATACCTTACAAAAGGTGATATTGAAACAGAAGCTATGGCTCATAGTCAGAATGATTATTTTCTGAAAGAGAAAGATCCAAATGTGAAAGATTCCACCATTTCTTAAGGATATATGCATATACTGCTGCTAAGAAACATCTGCTCCTTCTTTGTTTGGAGCGTCTGCTGAAAACACAGCTGATTCCTTTTAACTGTAAATTTATTGATAAGTTTCTGTTAAGAAGAATAACAATATAATCATGGAACCTAAACTGTTATGTGATTAACTAAAATGGGTTGGTCTGATTTTGGCTTAAGTTCAAGATTTCAAATTTATTTTCCGAAACACTTAATTGAGATGTGTACTTTTGCATGCTGTGTTAATCTGTTTATCACTCACACTGTGAACAACTTGTTGCAGGAGAATGGTAGCCTCATGAGGTTGTCAAATGTCTTAGTTATTTTCCTGCCATGGTAGGCCATACACCAATCATTTGAACCTCTTTGATGTTCTTTGCCAGCTTAGTCATTATGTTTGCCCACAACTTTTGATGCATTTTGATTAAGATTTCCTAAATAGGAATAGTAATAAAGATACAAAGGATGGTAAATTTCAATGGGAATGTTATGAACTTCTTTGTAGAACGTTGTAATCACTAATGAGAAAGCAAATTATTTTAATTTTTTGGTGTTTGTTTTTAAAGTATTATGAGCCTGGTAGGAGATAGAGATTTAATCACAGGATATGCAGATTCTACATCTTTAATCCTTGTTCGACTTGTAGAAAACATCTTTATCTTAAAAGACTCACCTTGGCTCATTTCTATAGAATCATAGGTCTGTAAGGGATCCCCAGAGCTCATTTTTTGCCTCTGTTTATGATTAAATATTTAAGCCACCTCAGAGAGTTAATCCTTAACACTTACCAAAGTATCTTAAAAGTCCCCTTTACCATCAATTCATATTTAAATCTCATAAAAACCTTCTCATTGCAATCTAAACTCTTGTACCGGCCTGAGTGAAGGCATAAAACTTCTATATAGTAAATCCCTATAGAGCTGATGATTATGATCAAGTAAACGTGCAGACTTTTAACTTAAAAAATGTGGTGTAAAGGCAATTTAGGGTATATAAATCCCCTGGTTATGTTTTATGAAGTGTGGATAATCATATCGTTGGGTTTATTAATAGAGGACAGACTAGTTTTTTTCTCTGGAGTTATATACATGGTGAAAATTGATTTGGGGGAATGGGGATGATTTAAGTTCATATAGAACCAAATACTGTATACAGAAGGTAATCAAATGTTATTAGAAAGATTTGAAAGGTTTGGACTCTTTTTTTTGAATTTTGTATTTTCTTCCTTTAGCAATCCTAGGTGATATTTCATTCCCTTCACTCAAATGGGGAACATATAAGGCTTAGAAAATGTAGTGTTTATTGAAGAATAGCTCCCTTGTGTTGCAAAAGTTGTATTCATATTTGGTTTTTGACAAATAACCTTTGCATCCTCCTCTAGTCAGCTTCCTCTAAGTCCAGTGTTCCAGGTGCTGCTGATTTTGAAGTTTCTGCTGTTTTCTATGTGATTCTAGTGATGCTCACTGTTTCTTGAGGTTCTAAGACCATCAGATCCCTAAGGGTTCTAGCACAGTAGGGAAGAATTGAAGGAGAAAGAAGTATGGAGGGGTTTTATACCCCAGAGGAAGAACCGTATTCAGATTGTATTGGACTGAAATGAAGGTCAGGGAACCTGTTAGCTTTTAAGCCTTGACTTAATTGGTCTAGGATCAAGACCTTAAATTGTGTCCTCAGATAAAGTCATGTTGTTCCCACATGAAGGAGGGGATGTTGTTGTACTGGTTTTCTTTGCAGAATGATTAGGGAAGAGAACCTCAGGTAGAAGTAAGGATTACAAATGTACTGCCTATTCAGCTCCCAAAGAGGCATTTAGAGGAAAAGTAGTTGCTTGGAATGGTGGGTGGATACCAATCTGTTTGTTTTGCTTTGCTTCTTAAATGTATTTTTAAAACATTTAATTAGAAGAGAAGTATTTCATTGTGCCTATTTTTGTACTATTAAGAATAGAACTGGTTTCAAGTGATACTCTAAGATTTACATGTTGCTGCTTTTGAGTCAATTAACATAAACTTAATGTTTAGGCTTAATCGATGCATTAAAAATTACCTTGAAAAAAAGACAATTTTGTTATGCATGTCTCTGCTCTACCCAAATTTGAAGCAGAAATTTTATGAAAGTGTTTCCATTTTTGTCCTAAGTGGTAACTTAAGTTTATATAATGATGTTAAAGAGCATTTACCCTTTAAAAATGAGCAAGACCTATATACCAATCTTCATATTTTTCTACAAAATTTGTATTTTTGAAGAAATATATTTAATTTAATGTAATTATCTGATCTGGTTATGTAGAGATTTTATTTCGCCTAGGATTTGCTAAACACTCAATTTAAAAGACATAATACTTCATAAAATATCTTTATAAATTATCAAGACAGATTGGCCTAAGACCTGAATTAAAATATCCTCTGATTAAAATAAATCTGAATTTAAAGGAATAAATTTCTTTTAGTAAAACTATGACCTACAGCACTCTTATATGTTTCCAACTTTCTGATTTTAACCAGTATCTGATGTTTCATTATACAATCTTAGCAAATGTTAGAAGATAATGAATATTCCACAGATGAACAAAAAAAAAATGTTTGTGCTTTCTGGTTTGCTTTGATGCCTTGTAATTGTATTTAGTGGTTATTTGGCCTAAGAGATCAAATAAGAACATTCAGTCTTTGAATTTTTCTGTTTTAGTTACTGAAAAGCATACTTAATAGATTTCCCTGTTTTAACAATGATTTACTTTGATACTGAAGCCATGTGGAGGAAGTGAATGCTATTTTCCTTATCGTAAATATGGGGCTACTGATCAACTCATAAGGATTAAATAAATATATAACATCACAAAGCCACAAATGGGAAAAACTGAGACTTGAACTTTGGTCTTTGGATTCTGAACCTGTCATCTACTAATTGCATGGATTATGTTTTGCTTTAAGTTTTCTAGAAGATTGAGACTTAAGCAATGGAATAAAAGGTTTAAAGACCTTAGAACATGTACTGTGGAACTGAACTTTTATTGAAAATGTGTTATGCTGTATGCTCATTTAACTGAACCTTTTCAAAAGTCACTTAACACAGCTTCAAAAAACAATTTCATTCATGTGAGTGGAGACGATAAAAAGATTGCTAACATTTCCTGGGTGTGTGCCAGACACTGATACTTGAAAAATTATACTTGAAACATTTTGAAAAAAAAAATTTGAAAAATTCCAAATAGAATGATACAAGTTATTGACGTGATTTTACAGGTGACAAAATGTTTAGTGAGCAGCACAGCCAGGATAAAAACCTAAGTATGTTGAGCTTCAGAGCCACCAGCTTTGAACTTCTGTTTCCTGTTCTTCTGACTTTTAAAAAATAAAATGTTCTGTTGAAAAGTCAACATATAGAATGGGGTACTCCTCAAGGAGAGTTATACAACAAACTTAACTCTTAATTCATACTCTATATTTCAACATTGGTAAGTGTAATGGGAAACTTGACAGTTTTGAATTCCCACTTGTGTGGATACTAAAATGAGTGCTGTTTTTTCCCACCATGTAATGGCTCTGGGACTCAGTTTCTGCATCTGTAAAACAATATCCCATATCCTATAGGCTTGTTGTAATATTTGGATGATAATTTTTGTAGGGTGGTCATGACTGTATAATATAGCTCCTATTTCCTTCCTCCCTTCACACTAACAAATGAACTCTACCATCTATGAGTCTAGGGAGAGCAGAAAGAACTCCACTTTTTTCTGGAGAGAAAGCTGATGTTCTTGTGTTGGTGATGGTGGAACGTGACTTTCGATTTCTTCTTCAGTGTACCATCCTTCTGGGCTTCCCAGGCGGTGCTATTGATAAAGAACCCACCTGCCAATGCTGGAGACCTTAGAGATGCTGGTTCAATCCCTGGGTCAGGAAGATCCCCTGAAGGAGGGCATGACAACCTCTTCTAGTATTCTTGCTGGTAGAATCCCATGGACAGAGGAGCCTGGTGGGCTACAGTCCATGGGGCCACAAGCAGTCAGACACGGCCGAAGCGACTTAGCATGCACACACATGCCATCCTTCTATGTGCTTTGGTTGTGCACTGAGGGGTGTGAGACTCTTGAGCAAAGTCTGCAGCAGCATCTGTGTGATGCCTACGGTCACCAGTGTAGATGCTGAGTCAGTGTACAGGGGCTAATAACCCAGGGCTCTGTGTTCTGACATTTGCTCCATCATAAACTTGTGGAGTCCTTTGGATAAGGTCATTTAAGCACAGAGGACCTCACTTTTCCCTCCATACAGGGGAGGTGGCCAAGGATCTCAGTGAATACTAGATATGGAGCGGAGAATCTTACTGACATTGCTACAGCTGAGCCAACAAATGAGTTGCACTGATTTTAATCCATCCAATATGGCCAAGGGAAATGAATGTTTCTGTTCCACTGGAAAGTCCAAAAGAAACAGGACCAAGCTCTTCGGGCACAGCTAAAGAGTATCTGAGTCACATGCTGAATATTAACCAAACTAATACAACATTTGGATTTCAACAGCTCATAAAAAAGTGCAACTAAACAAAGAAGAGTGCTTATGGCCCTGTGACAAAGGCAATCACTTCCTCAGGGGCCTTCTCTGACTCCCTCCCACCTCCTCTCCTTTTTTGCTAGCATATATCACAACCTCCACTTTCTAGTTATGTATGTGGTTCCTTGCTTAGCATCCTCTTTCCTGAAGGATGCTAAGACTGCTGTGGGCATTCTGGCACTCAGGTTTGGCAGACACAGTCCCATCCTGGCCTCCCACCAGGAGCCCTCGCCTCCCCTGCTGGCCTCCTTTGACCCAGGATTCTAAATCAAGCAGGATTTACAGCTGGGACTATATGGAGCAGCGCTTCTTTATAATGTCATGCCTTGAGTCCGGCTAGTTCTTTTCACAGCTGGAACAAATCCATATACTACATTCTAAGGCCTAGGGAATGGCACCTTTTTAAGATTCTGAAACTGCATGGACTGAAGGCACAAATGAGGCCAAAGCCATCAAAGAAATGTACTGACCCCTAAACACAAAAGTGCTAAATTTGATGAAAGACCTTAGCAACAAGGAGAGTCTCTCACAAAACATTCCTTGGCAGTTGGTTGTTAATTGCCCTCCAGGAAAGGTAGACACTTAGTGGTCCTCACAAAGTGTCTCTTTCGGACGAACTGTGAGAATTACCTGAGAGGGGCTCCACGTATCTCTTTTCTGAACGTTATGAGATTATGCTATCATGTTGTTGTTCAGTCACTAAGTCGTGTCCGACTCTGCAACCCCATGGACTGCAGCACATCAGGCCTCCCTGTCCTTCACTATATCCTGGAGCTTTCTCAAAGTCATGTCCATCGAGTCAGTGATACCATCCAACCATCTCATCCTCTGTCACTCCCTTCTCCTCCTGCCCTCAATCTTTCCCAGCATCAGGGTCTTTTCCAATGAGTTGGCTTTTCACATCAGGTGGCCAAAGTATTGGAGCTTCAGCTTCAGCACCAATCCTTCAGTGAATATTCAGGGTTGATTTCTTTTGGGATTGACTGGTTTGATCTCCTTGCTGTCCAAGGGACTCTCAGGAGTCTTCTCCAGCACCACAATTCAACACTCAGCCTTCCTTATGGTACAACTCTCACATCTGTACATGGCTACTGCAAAAACCATAGCTCTGACTATACGGACCTCATTTTAGCTTCATACATCTTTTTATTTCCTTTTAATCTTTGTGACATTTTTTTCTTAAACACTATCTCTGATGATAAATCCACAAGAGATTTACTTTATACATTTTTTTCAACAATAGGTGATGGCTGTAATTTATCCCCTTCTCTGCAGCTAATGAGTTAATATGTACAACTCACTAAGAGCGAACTCTTGTACAGCATTTTCCTTCTATCTACTCTAGACCTCTGTGTACACCTTTCTCTGGGCCACACGAACCACAATGACAAGACTGTCCTTAATAATTTCTATTTTTCCATCCCTAGCTTTTATGTTTCCAGATCTTAATTCCTCTCACCCTTAATTCCTAATACTACATACCTCAATTAAGTTCAGTTCAGTTCAGTTCCTTAGTTGTGTCCGACTCTTTGTGACCCCATGGACTGCAACACCACAGGCCTCCCTGTCCATCACCAACTCCCAGAATTTACTCAAACCCATGTCCACTGAGTCAGTGATGCCATCCAAACATCTCATCCTCTATCGTTCCCTTCTCTTCCCGCCCTCAATCTTTCCCAGCATCAGGGTTTTCACTAATGAGTCAACTCTTTGCATCAGGTGGCCAAAGTATTGGAGTCTCAGCTTCAGCATCAGTCTTTCCAATGAATATTCAGGACTGATTTCCTTTAGGATGGACTGGTTGGATCTCCTTGCAGTCCAAGGGACTCTCAAGAGTCTTCTCCAACACTGCAGTTCAAAAGCATCAATTCTTCGGCACTCAGCTTTCTTTGTAGTCCAACTCTCACATCCATAGACGACTACTGGAAAAACCATAGCTTTGACTAGATGGACCTTTGTTGGCAAAGTAATGTCTCTGCTTTTTAATATGCTGTCTAAGTTGGTCATAACTTTTCTTCTGAGGAGCAAGTGTCTTTTAATTTCATGGCTGCAGTCACCATCTGCAGTGATTTTGGAGCCCCCAAAATATAAAGTCTCTCACTGTTTCCGTTATTTCCCCATCTATTTGCCATGAAGTGATGGGACCAGATGCCATGATCTTAGTTTTCTGAATGTTGAGCTTTAAGCCAACTTTTTCACTCTCCTCTTTCACTTTCCTCAAGAGGCTCTTTTGTTCTTCTTCGCTTTCTGCCATAAGGGTGGTGTCATCCGCATATCTGAGGTTATTGATATTTCTCCCGGCAATCTTGATTCCAGTTTGTGCTTCATCCAGCCCAGCATTTCTCATGATGTACTCTGCATGTAAGTTAAATAAGCAGGGTGACAATATACAGCCTTGACATACTCCTCTCCTGATTTGCAACCAGTCTGTTGTTCCATGTCCAGTTCTAACTGTTGCTTCTTGACCTGCATGCAGATTTCTCAGGAGGCAGGTCAGGTAGTCTGGTATTCCACAGTTTGTTGTGATCCACACAGTCAACGGTTTTGGCATAGTCAATAAAGTAGAAGCAGATGTTTTTCTGGAACTCTCTTGCTTTTTCGATGATCCAGTGGACAGTTTGCTAATAAGACCCCTTTCTCATTTTGCAACTAGTTACGAGCTCAGGGCAGGGCATTGGTGAGATGCTAAGGACATACCATTGAAAAATAGACATGATCCATGACTTCAGAAAAGAAGATGCTAAGCATCCTCTGTGTGTGCCTATGTGCTCAGTCGCTTCAGTCGTGTCCTACTCTGTGTGACCCCATGGACTGTAGTCCACCAGAATCCTCTGTTTATGGGATTCTTCAGGCACAGATACTGGAATGGGTTGCCATGACCTCCTCTAGGGGATCTTCCAAACCCAAGGATTGAACCTGTGTCTCCTGTATCTCCTGCCTTTCAGGCGGATTCTTTACTTCTGAGGCACTGGGAAAGCCTTGTGTTCCAACATGTGCTCCAACATAAATCAATCCTGAATATTGATGAGACACGGCTGCCATACTAGGGAATCTCTGCAACTGTTAATATGATAGAATATTTGGGGTTAATTGGAAGTGAGTTATTTCAAACACCCCTTAAATGCAGATGACCAGAACTATTCAACTGATGCTCATAAGAGACTTAATTTGCTGTTGTATTCATTCTGTACGTTTTGCATTTACATCCCCAGCCTGCACCAGGATGACCCAGAGGGATGGGATGGTGAGGGAGGTGGGAGGGGGGTTCTGGAAGGGGAAAACATGTACACCCATGGTGGATTCATGTCAATGTATGGCAAAACAAATACAATATTGTAAAGTTAAAAAATAGATATATAAACTAATTAAAAAAATTATAAGTGAGATGTAGAGGATGGGCTAGAAATCATCTTTGAAAGTTTTATGCAGAGTACCATAATTGTCTATTTCACCTTATCCCTGACTTGGTTTTACAGTTGTATTCTAAAGACAATTAAAGTATATGCTTCAT
This sequence comes from Giraffa tippelskirchi, assembly GCF_054371585.1. Taxonomy (NCBI): domain Eukaryota; kingdom Metazoa; phylum Chordata; class Mammalia; order Artiodactyla; family Giraffidae; genus Giraffa; species Giraffa tippelskirchi. The sequence continues at coordinate 107,280,805 of NC_137278.1, read as the reverse complement.
TTAGTTGTGAGGGTCATCCACTGCTGAGACTATCATTTATTAAGCTATTGCTGTTGCTTAAGATAGTATGCTAAACTCTTTCTATATATTGCCTTAATCCTCAAAACAAGATCTTTGAGTTGGAACTTGGTATCCCCATTTTACATATAAGAAAATTGGAAACAATTAGACATGGAGAGTGCCAGTGAGGTACGAGAGCTAGAATATAGATCTATGGAGCTATATCTGACCTCAAAGTCTGTTTTTATCACTGGAACTTGCAGATTCTGGGGCAAGAGAGCCTTTACTAAATGCAAGCTGCATAGAGTAATGGAACTTGCATGATGGTGAATGACAGAAGAACTGGCTTCAAGTTCTCACCCAGTTGACCAGTTACTGGCTGAGTTTTCTTGGTTAGGTCACTAACTCTCAAAACTTATTTATTCATCTCTATATTAGAGATAATAATAATTATTATTACCCTAAATCGCAGTGTTATTTAGGGATCATAATGAGGCATTGCATGGGAAAGCAGTTTACAAATAGTAAACTGATACATAATATTAGTTATTTCTAACCAACCCTTTCACTCTCTCCACTAGAGAGAAAGAATGTTTGCCTTCCTAGCTGTGATTTGGTTTGGTCAAGGCCACTTTTTAAAGAAAACCTAAATTTTGAAGTTATGTGTGAAATGGCTCATTTGGCAGTCTCTGCAAGGGTTTTTTTGTTGTTGTTGTATTCTTGAAAATGAATGTGAGCAGCCTCAATATCCCAGTCTTGCAGGTACTAAGTTGTTCATTCAATATTAATCTATTCAAAAGAGGCATTGAGTGAAGTGAAAAGACCTGAAGGGATACAATGAAAGGGGATACCCAGCAAACATATTCCATATAACATTTCAATGTAATTGATGCATTGCTTTATTCTTCATAATTTCACTGTCTCACTGCAATTTAGCTGGACTCTCATAAGGCCTGATAACTTAGAGTGAAGTTGATAAGAAGTGCAAGTATCACATTTGGCTTGCCAGCAAATTCTCTTTTTCTGTGCTTGTAAATTTATAAAAGCATAAAAGTTGGGATGTCATATTCATTCAGCACTACATTCTGTCCAGTTAGAAGTTCTTTCTCTCATAGTGGTAGAAAGGAATGTACTGCAAAACATAATCTCTTTCCTGAATTACTATACCAGGCCCTTAACTGAACTTTATGCACTTTTCTTACCTTATTTTCTACAGTTAGCTGGAGTAAGTTTTCTAAAGTTTAAATTGAATCCCACAGTTTCCCTGCATAAAGCCATCTAGTGGATTTCCACAGTAACCAGAAAGAAGTCTACCTCCTTGACTATGACTTGTGATGCCAGGCCTTTCCTTCTGACTTCTTCCTAAAATCTCTGTACTCACAGCATTCCAATCTCTCTGGGTTTCTTACTACTCTTTGCCCTCTTCTTTCAGGTCTTGATCCTTGATTTTCTTCTGCTTGGGATGCTTTCTCCTGCTTCTTGCAAGGCAGTCTTTTCAGAACTGGGGTTGAAACGCAAAGGTCACCTCTTCCGAGAGGACTTCTCCAAGTACATTGTGTAAACCTGCCAACACAGCCACTCTAGACCCTACCACTCCACCTTATTCTTTTTTCTTATCAGTAGGACCTGAAGTTCTTTTATTCGCTTCCACGCTCTTCATCTGTTTCTCCCCAGTGGAATGTTAGCTACTCTACAGTAATGGTTACGTGTTACCCTTGGCTGTGCTGTGGGAGTCTGGCACATCATAGGTGTTCAGGAATGGTGCTTAGTAAATGGCAAATGATCATTTAAGTGAAAGTTCTTGATTAAGTCACTTATCCTTTCTGAGATTCAGCCTCCAGATTTGTCTACAGAGAATAATAATTATCTTCTCTATTAATTCCCAGAGATTTTGTGACACTCTGAAACATGTTAGCGTCCACCTTTCCAGGGCTTGTGTTGGACAGAGGTATAGGGATGAAGGATAGGGCCTGTTTTGAAGAGAGCTCCATGCGGTGAGGTTGGCAAGGATTAGGCAAATAACTGATACACACTGATCACTATACTGGGCTGCTGAATTGTAAAACTCTGGAGGTACTTTTCAATTGGTGGTATGTTAAGCCCAGCTTCATTGCCCTAAATTATGTAACACATTGTTTTAAACACTTTTAAATATTAACTCATATGATATTCAGAAAAAGTTGATGAGGGGGTTTCCCTGGTGATCCAGTGCTTAAGAATCTGCCTGCCAATGCAGGGTCATGGGTTCGACCCCAGGTTTGGAAAGATCCCAAGACTATCCATGATTCTAACAATTGCACAAAAGAAAAAATATCAGCATTATAGTTTTTTGGGAGAGGGGCGGCAGTTGCTATGGGTAGCTTTTATACAGTGTCTACTGTCCTGTTGGTGGCTGCAGTCAAGATAAAAAAAAGTGACGCAGAGCCAGCCTGTTGATAAGGCAGCTTGTATCTTTCCCAGACTTTCTCCTTTGTATATTTTGAAAGGAGCAGGCAAAATGAATTCAGAAGAAAACCTTCTCAGAGCATTAGAAAGAACAAGAAACATTAAGCCAGAAACTTCACAATGTATGGAGACAAATGTGTAATTAAATCTGGAAGTTATTTTTTTCTTTTTGTTTTCTCTTTCTTCTCCTTAAAAAAAAAGTGCAATGCAAAAAAAAAAAAAAAAAAATTAAAAAGCCCAATTACCAGTGATAATGAGAGTCATGAAGTAAATGTGCCCAGAACAGAAGAAAAAATGTGTTGCTATGTGAATGGAATTTTAGGGAGAACAATTGTAAAGGAAAACTTTCTTATGCGAGGCTGGAAATTACAGCCGAAGCAAGTGAGATGCCATCTATTTCTGTTAGATAATTTAAAGTAAAGCTTTGTTTTTGGAGGTGGATGGGCTGCAGGGAAAAAGTTCATCAACCGTGAACTGGAGACACGTGTATAGCGGTCTCCTAAGAAGTGGGTGCAGCATATAGACTGAGGTTGCCAAGACAGAGGGCCGTCTTGCAGCTTAACCTTTCCTACATTCATTACTGTTTTGTTCCACTTTTAAATATTGTTTTGTTATCTAGTGATCTAAATTTTAGGATGAAATATTGTGTTTTGTCTTTTGTTCCTACTGTGCTTATTTGGCTATTTTTAAATGTTGGTTTGCTCTTGCAGTATTTTCTCCTGCTAGAATATGTGTAGTCAGCCAGTTCCCTGAGAATGTTCATTTCATTTAAAACTGAATAAGAAAATGATATTATGTGAATTGGAAGACTTCCTAATAGTGATTTTTAGCAGCTGCCTTTATAGTTTGATTTTGAAACCTAATAATATTTCCCTTTGCTTTATTATTATTTTATAATGAGCAAGTCCAACAATAGGAGACTATTCCTCCAACCAGGAGGAACTCTACGTCTGATACTCTCTTTGAGGCAGGGAATGTGAGTCCCATTTGAGCCCATCTATCCCTTCTGTATGTCTAGTAATATGGATTCCTGCTTAAAAGGAATGTCTGAAGGGAAACGGAGGGGTAGGTGGGCATACAGACAGCAAAGAGGCACATGAAAAGATGCTCAACATCACTAATTAACAGAGAAATACAAAACTACAATGAGGTATCACTTCACACCAGTCAAGAATAGCCATCATCAAAAACTCTATAAACAATAAATGCTGGAAAAGTTGTGGAGAAAAGGGAACTCTCCTACGCTGTTTCTGGGAATGTACATTGGTACAGCCACTATGGAGAACAGTATGGGGGTTTCTTAAGAAACTAAAAACAGAGCTACCATATGCTCCTGCAGTCCTACTCCTAGGTATATACATCCAGAGAAAACCATAATTGGAAAAGATACGTGTTATCCCATTGTTCACTGCAGCACTATTTCCAATAGCCAGGATGTGGAAGCAACCTAAATGTCGATCAATAGAGGAATGGATAACGAAGAAGATGTGAGATATATATAAAATGGAATATTAGTTCAGTTTAGTTCAGTCGCTCAGTCATGTCCGACTCTTTGTTACCCCAGGAGTTGCAGCACGCCAGGCCTCCCTGTTCAATACCAACTCCCGGAGCCCACCCAAACCCATGTCCATTGAGTCGATGATGCCATCCAGCCATCTCATCCTCTGTCATCCCCTTCTCCTCCTGCCTTCAATCTTTCGAGGCATCAGGGTCTTTTCAAATGAGTCAACTCTTCACATCAGGTGGCCAAAGTATTGGAGTTTCAGCTTCAACATCAGTCCTTCCAGTGAACACTCAGGACTGATCTCCTTTAGGATGGACTGGTTGGATCTCCTTGCAGTCCAAGGGACTCTCAAGAGTCTTCTCCAACACCACAGTTCAAAGAATAAATTCTTCAGCACTCAGCTTTCTTCACAGTCCAACTCTCACATCCATACATGACCACTGGAAAAACCATAGCCTTGACTAGATGGACCTTTGTTGGCAAAGTAATGTCTCTGCTTTTTAATATGCTATCTAGGTTGGTCATAACTTTCCTTCCAAGGAGTAAGCATCTTTTAATTTCATGGCTGCAATCACCATCTACAGTGATTTTGGAGTCCCCCAAAATAAAGTCTCTCACTGTTTCCACTGTTTCCCCATCTATTTGCCATGAAGTGATGGGACCGGATGCCATGATCTTAGTTTTCTGAATGTTGAGCTTTAAGCCAACTTTTTCAGTCTCCTCTTTCACTTTCACCAAGTTCTCTTTAGTTCTATTACTCATCCATAAAAAAGAATGAAGTAGTGCCATTTGCAGCAAGGTGGATGGACATTGAGATTGTCATACTAAGTGAAGTAAGTCAGCCAGAGAAAGACAAATATCATATGATATTGCTTTTATGTGGAATCTTAAAAAAATGGTACACATGAATCTATTTACAAAACAGAAATAGGATCACAGATGTAGAAAACAAACTTATGCTCACCAAGGAATAAGTGGGGGTCGGGGGAGATAAACTGGGTGATTGGGATTGACATATACACACTATTATATATAGAATAAACAACTAATGACCTACTGTATAGCATAGGGAACTCTACTCAATATTCTGTAATGTGCTGTATGCGAATAGAATCTAAAAGTGAGTGGATATATATTTATTTATAATAAGTTCATTTTGCTGTACAGAAGAAACTAACATTATTGTAAATCAACTATACTCCAATAAAAGTTAATTTAAAAATCAAAGGAAAAAATCTGGATTCTGCAGTCGGGTTGAGAATTCACAGCTTAACGACCTTGAAATGGTGGAAATGAACTCTATTGTGCTCCCTTTAAGAAACTGTAATCCCCTGGTCTTTTGGTTCTGCAAAATACATCTGACTTTCTTATTTTGCAAACTGGAATTAGATGAGCTTATGCTGAAAACCTATCACTTGGCATAATCTATATTTGACAGATACGTCACTTAGTATATTTGTTCAGCACTGTGCCAGGCACTGCAGGGAGCTCAAGAGGAAATAAATCATAGTTGCTATTCTCAAGGAGCAGGTAATTTTCTTGTGTGGTTTAAATAAATGCGTTCAAAGCCGAAGTCCAGGGGATGAGCTTCAGGAAGGCACAATAGTCTAATTGTCTTCATTATTTTTTGAAGGAGGGTAGCTAGAGCTCACATTTGATTCTTCAACAATTTTGTTTAGAAAAAAAGGTTTAAGAACCACACAAGCAGAGAAATAAACAGTTTCCAATCTGTGCAATTCTGATTCCAAGTGTACCAGGAATTCAGAGAAAAGATCAATACTGTCTTAACTATTTGAAAAAGCATTGTAGCATGCTAGGCTCTGAAAATTTTGATATGCAGAGAAGAAACCTAACAGAATTTTAGGCAAAAGCACTGAAAATCATCTACCTTCTTCACTTGGAAAAAAGACATGGGACAAACTGTTTTGATGTAGATGCAAAAATAAATAAATAAATTAAAATAGGTATATGAAATTGTATAAAACTGAATATGGATTTTGGCTTTGTGGTCAGAATCTCTGTGTGGTCAGACTCTCTCAGATGAGTTCCCACATCTGGAAACTGAATATTAATAGCTACCTTCTAGAAGTAGCATGACTAATAAGTGAGATAATATATAAAAGGCTATGGGCAGGGATCTTGGTTCATATTAGAGGTTCTAAAGTTTCACTTCATTTCTCTTTTAGATTCTTCGTGCAGTGATGTTTGGTGCAGATCACAATAAGTGAGAGAGCCAGCCATTAGTGACAGAAGTTGAGTGTAGACTGGAGTTTTCTGAGACAGGGTCCTGGAAGCATACAAGGTACTGATTGGATTCCAAAAGGCAGCAGAAAGGGTGGGGGGCATTTTAGTTACAAGCAAAGGTACAGATAAAAGAAATAGTAGATGTAGCTCTTGATACAGAGAGGGTCACAGGTCCTTTGCACACACCTTGAGGAAGGCTCAGTTCTACATATCACTTATGCTTTGATCACATGTTACCTCCATGGGTTGTAATCCCTATTGGAAATATTATCCTCTAACATTTCCTTGTCCTGATTTATTTTTCCAATAGCAATATTGCATCATAGAACACATGCTCAAGAGGGCAAGACTTAGTCTGTTTTGCTCACTATTATGCCATTGTTGCCAAAACAGTGTCTGATATTTATTTGCCTGAAAAATATTTAGGAAGAAGAACCTATCATTTTTGCTGACAAATTGGCTGTAGGGTACAAAGAGAGGGAAGAGTCAAAACTGGCTGCCATCTACAATTTTTTTTTTAAATTTTGGATTTTTTGTTTAGTGATATCTGATACTAAAATATATGTGTTTATAGCTGGTTTTGAATCTCTAAGTCAAAATGTCAGAAAAACTCTCATTTTGGTTTACTGCTTTACATGTTATCTATCATATCTTGTGAGTTTTTCATTCTGTTTCAAATTAAAAATTTAGTTTTTAATTTCAAATATGAGTTAGATTAATGAGCTTGTTTGATTTTTCTTTTTGCTTACCTATGAAATTAAACTCTCATAAACAATAAATATGAGTGTGGGAGTTACTTTGGGTAAGGAAAAGTAGATATAAAATAAATAAGCTATATAGTAAGTTGGATTCTGTTGATTAAAAAAATTCTCTCTCCTAGAGGAGATGTTTAAATGTCTAGGTGCTCTGTCTTAGCATCAGCACGATCCTTATGACCCAGGGCAGGAGAATGTACTAATAATGTCCCTTAATGGACATGAACAGGACTCAACTTCAGAATCAAAATACAAGTCAGAGGTTTTCTTTTTTCCTCCCCTCACAATACAATAGAGATATCGTATTGTGAATTTGCAAAAGAAGGTTTCTGAAATTTTCCCTAAATAGGAAAAGAATTTGAAAAAGAATAGATGCATGTATATGTATAATTGAATCACTTTGCTATACTAATACATTATTAATCAACTATACTTCAATACAAAATAAATATTTTTAAAAAATTAAAAATGAAATTATAAGATATTTTGTATTTTAATAGAAGAGATTTCTAAAAAATAAGATAAAAAATCTAATGTGAATTGGATGGAGATTTCAATATTTTCATAATTTTCTTTATATTGTCTATAGAATATTTTTTAAACAATGAGAGTATTTAAAAAGATTTTTTTCACACAACACAGATTGGATAGTTTGTTGAGGAATTTTAAAAATGAAATTGCTGTATCTGCTGTTTATATGTTTACTATAATATTCCAGGGAACATTAAATTTGGGGTTTAAGGAAGAGGGTGATAGCAAGTAGTCCATGGACTGAATTTAGCTGTTGATCTGTTTCACTGGGCTTCCCAGATGGTAAAGACCTCACCTGCCAATTCAGGAGACACTAGAGACGCTGGTTCGATCCCTGGGTCAGGAAGATTCCCTGGCGGAGGCCATGGCCACTGCTCCAGAATTCTTGCCTGGAGAGTCCCCTGTGGACAGAGGAGCCTGGCGGGCTCTGGTCCATGGGGTCATAGGGTTGGACACGACTGAAGGGACTGAGCAGGCGCGCACTGTTTTACTAGGCCCACCAATTTTAGTTCACATAGTATAGTTGCTCACTGTATTTTAAAACTTTTCAATTGGTTTCCAAGTGATATCATATAAAAGCAAAATAAAATAAAACAAAACTAGCTTAATAAGCATCTTTTGAAAAGTTGGGAGATCTGGCTATAAGTGGTCCACACTCCCACGTGACAGTGTTTACCTGAAGCTGGCAGCATCCCCGTTAAATCAGCCCGTGTGTCCAGTTCACAGCAGCGACCTCTTTCCCTACTGTACCCTCACCTGTCTTGATGCACTTAATTATGTCACTCACCTGAATTCTTTAGGCATTTGAGTTTGTGACCTGTTTTAATGAACTAATGTAGCAAAAATGACTTATGACCACCTCTCTTGCAAAAAACTCCTGACCCTTTATTATTATGAGTGTTATGGTGTTAGGGTTAACTGTAACATGTAATTAATGGACACTGATGATAAAGGCAGCTAGAAAGAAATACTAAAAGATAGTTTGGAAACTACAAGTTCCTTTTTTTATTTTTTATTTATTTTATTTGAATGTAGTCATCCTTCAACATATATGAGTGATTGGTTCCAGGGTCCCGATGGATATCAAAACCTGCCAATGCTCAGGTTCCTTATAGAAATAAAATGGTGTAACAGTATTCGCATACAGCCTCTGCACAACTTCCTGTAGACTTTCAATCATCCCTAGATTACTTATACTCCCTAATGCTATGTAAATAGTAGTAAATACAATGTAAGTGTTATGTAAATAGTTGCTGGCTTGCAGCAAATTCAAGTTTTGCTTTTTGGAACTTTCTAGTTATATTTCTGAATACTTTTGATCTGCAGTTGTTTGAATCTGCAAATGCAGAACCAGCAGATATGGAGGGCCAATTGTATTTACCTGTATTAATTACATCTTACTTTCCTGGTTTATTTATTCATTTATTTTTATCTTCTGTTTCTTAAAATGAGTGCTAAGTTACTTTTTTTAACTCCAGTTTTTAGCAATGATGATACTCAAGTCTATCAGATTTCCTCTGTGTAGATCTTGAACTCTTTCTAAAATAAATCTTTTTTTAAAAAAAGTGCATTTTGTATATTTAATTTTGGTTTTTTATTTGACCCAGGGATTAGGAAAAAATTTATAAAATGCTGTTGTAGTAAGTTATTTAGTTGTCCTTTTATCATTTCTAACTTTATTGGGTGATTCCAATTATTTGAATATCAAGGGAAGGTTAATTGTCAAGAAAAGATTGAGTATCTTTATACTCTAGGCCTTTATCAGCAGTATATATCTCCCATATTTTCAAATTTTTAGTTTCTGGCATGCTGACTTTTATCAGTATTCATTCTTTGTATAGTTACAATTAATTCATTTTTAAGTTTATTGGTTGATTGATTAAAAATAAACATTAATATATTTTCTATATTGTGGCCTTTTATTTGAAGAATATGTACATTTTTTTCTTACTCAGTTGGATGCAATTATAAGGAAAATTACTCTGTTTCTTGATTTTATCATTTCTAAGTTTATTTGTTGATTTCTTCTTTTTTAAAATATATTAAAGATTTTCAATTCCTAAGCATATGATGCATATTTATAAATTTCCCTTCATCATAAAACATGAATAGCATATCAGTGCTTATAGTATAAGACATAATTATATACAGATATGGATAGGAAATATAAATCAATATAGCTGAACTTTTTAGTTGTGTTTTTCAGACCCCTTCATTCCTTAACAAAATGTTTTTGCTCCATATTCTATTCTATTCAGAAAGATGTATCTCACACTGTAATTGTTTGTCAAGGTCACCTTGTACTTTGAGTAAGTTTGAGTTTTTATATTTAGCTGAAAAGTTTATAGAAGAAATTTGCAAATTGTGTCTTTATGATTACATCACATGCCTCTTGTCCCATTTGGTGCTTTGACTTTAAATTCTACTCTACTGATATTGTCACTTCTGCTTTGGTTCTGTTTGCATTTGTCTAGTAGCTGGCTCTCACTTTATTTTTAAACCTTTTGTTTTATGTGTAGTGTTAAAGAAACAAATAATTTTTAAATTCATATTTACTGTCCTAATTATTACTTAAAAGAGAAGCAAGTATATTGTTCCTCTGTTCACAAAATGAATATTTAAATTCATGTGCTTTAAAAATTCATATATTTCCCATATTTTCCTATATTGCTTCAAGTTTTTAGATTTTTGAGGAGATAGCTTAATATTATTTACTCCAGATTTAATATTTTCTCTTGAATCACTTTATCTTTTAAGACTCATTAGTATTGACGATGCCTTGACAACTTTCAATGAAAACATATACACTACTGGAGACAATTAAATTGGCATTACCTTGTAGAACATATATTTATTATATTAACATATAAAATTAAAATATTTATCTTGGTATGTTCGCTAGAGAAACTATTGCACCAGTAAATATAAATAAAATAGTTTATATCAATATTGCTCATGATTACTAACCACCAAGTTTCTCCAACCAAAAAACAAACAAAATGTGCAATGAGTTCATTCAATGGGTATGTTTTGCACTGAAAGCAGATCTACAGAAAAACATTCATGAATTGAATGAGCATATTACTACATAAAAAGCAAGGTCCAGAAAGTTGCATAGTCTAACAAGAAAAGCAAAAAATGTATCATATAGAAATAGGCATATGTTTTTTAAAACATAAATTCCAAAAGAGCAAGAAAAATATAATGGTCTCTGCTGGTGGTTCAGACGGTAAAGGATCCGCCTTCAATGCAGGAGACCTGGGTTCGATTCCTGGGTTAAGATCTCCTGGAAAAGGGAATGGCAACCCACTCCAGTATTCTTGCTTGGAGAATCCCATAGATAGAGAAACCTAGTAGACTACAGTCCACGGGATCACAAAGCGTCAGACATATGACTAAGTGACTAACACAACACTGCTGGTACAGTAAGGCAGAGGTATTGTAGCCTAGGGTTTTCTGGAGTGGTCAAGTAGTTGGTTCGTGAATATTCTTTTTCTTATTGTTCTTTATAACTTTTATATGCATATTTTATAACTAAAAGCTTTGAATTAAGATATTTTCAAGAAAGTGGATATTTACAAAATATCAGTGATCAGCATCTTCATGGAGATCATCCCCACATGCTGTGTGCCTTAAGTGTACACACATCCCTGTGTGCTGTGTGCTGTATGTGTACACACGTCACTGCGTGCTCTACAATGTTCCTGGCTTACTACTCTCCTCTTTTCATCTTTTTCTATCCCAGGGTCTACAGTCTTCCTCAGTTGATGTTTGATACTTTCTCATGTTTTCCTCAAATGGGTATACGTGAGTGATGTAATCTCAGAATCTCTGTATATCCAGAGATAGACTTCTTTTCTTTTCCCATGGGACAGGAGTATCATCTGGATATGAGGTATTGATTATTGTCCATTCTCAGCAGGCTGTGAATATGAGCTTCTTTTAACTTCTGAAATTTCAGATGATTTGAATACTACTCCAACTCTTTTTATTGTGAAAGTGACTTTGTGTGGAAGCTTAAAAGAATTTACCTCATTTTACGAATTCAGAATAATTTACTGGAGTACATATAAAAACATGTTTTTTTTATTAGTCCTTTCTGGGATGTGGTGAATCTTTTCAATCTACGGCTCAAATGTTTCTTCAGTTCAGAAAACATTTTGTCTATTGTTGGCTTGATTATTCTCTCTCCTCCATCTGTTCCTTACCCTTTATCTGAAATTCTTGTTATTTGCATATCAAACCTCCTGTATTTTTCCTTCAGACTCTTAATTGTTCTCCCATGACTTTTTATATTCTGTGTCTTTTTTGTATGTTTTGAGATATGCTGTTCATTGATCTTTGCCTAAACATTGTCTCTGTTTCATTTCCTCTGCTGCTGATTTTTTAAAAGTTCAGATTATTTTTTAAGACCCAAAGGATATCTTTATATGGTCTTATTGCTTTTTTATTAGTTTCAAGTCGTCAGCAGGCTCTGCTCCATGAGCTGTGGAAAAGCCTTCAGTTTGGGGCTACTTGAATGTCCTCCCATAGGTCTCAGAGTTCCAATGCCTGTCGGCAGCCATCAGATCAGATTATTAGGATCCTGTAATACCAGTGAAGAGAGCCCAGTAGATTTTTGTTCCTTTAGACCTGTGAATAGACAGGGGACTTGAAATCTGATGGGGTACCATGGAGGAGCTTCTCAGATGCTCCTAGACCTTCTGGGGTGCAATGCAAGTCTTAATTCTGCATTAACTTTCAAGACAGTTAGCAGTGTGGCTCCAACTATGGCTCCTCTGTAGGTTCTCAGACCTCACATCAGCATGACTTCCCGAAAATAACTCACAGGTTTTGAAGGATGATGTTATCTCTGGGTGTACGAAGGTCCAAATAATCACCCCGGACCAGTGGTTTCTGACTTCCATCAAAACACAGGAGAGTGAACGATTTGTCTTCAGTGGCTGCTGTCTGGAACCACAGAGCAAGAGGGAGTATGGTGGGAGCATTAAGGATTAAGTTCAGGAGATGCCGTCTCTCCAGAATCTCCCAGAACTTTTTATGAGACTGATCAGTTTTACATAAAAGATAATACTATTTGTGGGGCTTCCTATGTGTCAGGCTTTATCTCCTTTTAAATCATCACATCAGTGTCTTGAGGTATTTAATAATTGCCCCACTTAAAGTGAGGAAACTGAGGTTTAGATAAATAAGTAACCTGCTCACAGATGCATGGGTAAGTGGCTAAGATCTTGACTCCAGTTTTTCTGGACTCCATAGACTTCTTCACTCTTTTATAGACTTTTGCACTCTTTCCAGGAGGTAACTCTCTTACTTTCTGAGTTACCCTGAACTTAACTTCAGACAAATTGTGACAGTTGCTGTCGTATTCCTTTCTTTCCTTCTAGCACATGTATTCCTTTGGGATGATATTTACTGTAAAGTGGCTGTATCTGATAGTTTGAATTTCAGTTTAGAAAAAAAAAAAAAACTTAAATATCCATGCCAAACAAAACCATCTCAGCCTTGAAACAACCACATTGGATTCATGAAAACACTCTTACTTGGTTTAGAATGGAATTAAGCTAATAATCCATTTATAAGAAAGTATGAGGGCTTGGGGGAGGGAGCAAGTTGTAATTGCTGGCTTTATGAAATTTAGCAGCTGTTTTGGAATGGATAAGGGAAGTTAAAGGCTTAGTCATGGTAAACTTTAGTCTCAATTCTAAATACATTTTTAAAATAATTGCTTCTACGATGAATGCATAAACAACAATATTAGACAAATTGTTCTTGAAGCTGTTGAGGGGTTAAAAAAAAATAGATGGCAGGGTCTCTTTTCCTTGCCCTTAAATAGTCTTCAGTTGAACAGTCATAGAAAACACAGGGTAAACAAAAATATGCAAATATTAGTAATTATTTTATAACCAGACCCAAATTTTAGTCACTGTTGTTTCTTCCTCTAATTTTTAGTTAAAATTTGTTCTCAAATTCACTGTCATAATATAAGGGACTAAGTAGCCGAGAAGATGGTGTTCCTAAAGAATGGACATGGATATTTCTGAACCTTTTAAAATTATGAAATAAAAGAGAGAAATATGTCATCCCAGTGGGGTTGGGAAAGCTTTTACGAGGTAATAATCTTTTTTCTTATTTAATGAATGTGGAAATTAGAGATCAGAGAGGTTAAGCATCTTGCCCAAGGTCACATAGGCCTATTGCATCTCTGCTTTGTAAAACACTCGTCATTCTGAGTCAAAAGCTAGGCTGTTCATTAATTTTTCTTGGATATATTCAGTTAGCTTCAGAGAGGTCATTTTCTAAAGAGGTAGGTGGAAAATAACCGAAAATGCTGTACCAAATATCTGCTTGGCATTTATTTATTGATTTATTCAGCAAACATTCTTTCTTACTATTGACTGAAGTAATGTGTCACTTCCCAGAGGTCACAGGTCTAAGGACAGCTCTGGTAGCTTTATTTTCTACTCTGCAATTGTCTTCTTTCTCTTTTCTGCTTTGTTTTTTATTTTCTTTTTCATGTTGTGTGATGTGAATAAAGAATTGAAAAGTAAATTAGGTTTCTATGCAGAATTCTGCCTGCTACTTTCAGAAAATAAGAGTATCTGGAGAGCTCTATGTTTTAATATGCATCATGTAAAAGTAATTCTTTTCCAGGTTTTCCTGAATAGTTTGCTGCTGCTGCTGCTAAGTCACTTCAGTTGTGTCTGACTCTGTGCGACCCCATAGACGGCAGCCCACCAGGCTCCCCCGTCCCTGGGATTCTCCAGGCAAGAACACTGGAGTGGGCTGCCATTTCCTTCTCCAGTGCATGAAAGTGAAAAGTGAAAGGGAAGTCGTTCAGTTGAGTCCAACTCTTAGCAACCCCATGGACTGCAGCCCACCAGGCTCCTCCGTCCATGGGATTTTCTAGGCAAGAGTACTGGAGTGGGTTCCCATTGCCTTCTCCACCTGAATAGTTTAGAAAAGGTAAAAATCAATGACTTGGACATTATTTTCCTTTGTTTACAAGAGTAATACAGCTTATTCTACAATTTGTATTCTTTATGGTTGTCATCATCACCTTTTACTCTTCTGATTTTTAAACTTAAACATTATAGCTGTGTTACATGAAAGATATTTGCAAGAAACATATTCAAATAAAAATATGCACTTCGTGTTTTCCTTCTGCTCTTCAGTTGAAAACATAAATCTAACAGAGATTTGAGAAGACTGAGTGGCCATGTTATTAACTGGAGATTAATCTTAGAGAAATTTTTCTTTTCCTGACAGAAGTTAGTAAAATAGACTAAGCATTTCAGATAATACATAAGTGGTAGAAAATATTATTTGACTTTTTATTTGCATTTGATTTCATAATAAACTCTATTAGAAAAGCTTTTTATAATAAGCAATTATTCCTACTCTTTCAACTCTGTTCATATCCCTGTGATATTTTGGGGGGCTTATCTTCTTAATATGACAGAAAAAAGAATAACTTTAAATTTGCTGACAGAAAATTGACTTGATTCTAAAAACTGCTATTCTTTACTATATATTGTTATTCTATTAATTTTGACTTTCCCTAAATATTAGTGTGTGTGGAACTAAAAACATATTTTTGAAATTGAATATATGAATTGTTTTCTTGCTGATATCAGCTTACTCCATAGTGATGTAAGTGAAAGTGAAAGTGACTCAGTCATGTCCGACTCTTTGCAACCCCGTGGACTATATAGTCCATGGAATTCTCCAGGCCAGAATACTGGAGTGGGGAGCCGTTCTCTTCTCCAGGGAATCTTACTAACCCAAGGATCAAACCCAGGTCTCCCACGTTGCAGGAGGATTCTTTACCAGCTGAGCCACAAGGGAAGCCCAGTGATGTAAGAATAGTATCTAAACTAAAAGAGTTATTATCACATAATTGATGAACCCAGCCCTGTGCCTGCTACACAGTTGATGCTCAGTCTCTATTAGTGGTGACTGCATTTATATTGTATTTTATTCACTTCATATATTATTGAGAAAATAGTAGCAATTTAAAGAAACCTACATGTGCTTCTAGGTACTTGTCTGCATCTTTTGGCCATATCCTCATCCTTTGCTTTCCCTCTTCCCTCTTCCCATCTGATAGCAGTCTCTCCTCTTATTCAATAAATCTAGCTCATCTCCTCCTCTCAATGACACCACCCCAGCAATTCTCCCTTCTCTCTTATTTATCATTGCTTTTTCTCTTAGCCAGGAATAATTTTAATCAGCATGGAGACATACTATAATTTCTTCCTGCCACCACCTTATTTCTCTGCTCTCTTTTCCATAAAATTTTCTCAAGAGTTGTCTATTTTCTCTCTCTACTTTCTTCATTTTACCAGTCATGCTTGAACCTACTGTTCTCAGGCTTTCAGCCCTCAATATCACAGAGACTGCTCTTTTCAAGGTTTCCTGTGACTTCTGGTTGCTAAAACTAAGGTGAAATCATTAATCTTTGCAACACTAACACTTATCAGCAGTACTTGACACAATTGATCATCTCAGTTCTTCTCAGTCTCTTCTGCTGTTTTCTCCTCTGCTTAATGTCCTAATGGTGGAGTCTCCAGGAACTCAGTCCTTAAAGCTTCACTTTCTCTAGTTGCCTTGTAGGTGATTTCTTCCAGTCTAAGAAAGTCAAATTCTATACATTCATTCATATAGTCTTCTTCTCCAAACTAGATTCTTGTATTCAGTTGCTCTAATTGACATCTCTTCCTTGTTGCCTTATCGCCATCATTACAGACTTAACATGACTCAGTGAAATTCTGGTAAGTCCTAAAACTGCTTCTTGAAGAGCATTCCCCATCTCAAGATATGGCAACTTTATCCTGTGACTCCAAAACACTAGAGTCAAGTTTCAGCTCTCCTTTTTTTTTTTTTACTCCCTATATCCTATTATTGCATGTGTATGTGCTACGTCGCTTCAGTTGTGTCCAACTGTTTGCGACCCTGTTGACCATAACCCTTCAGGCTCCTCTGTCCATGGGATTCTCCAGGAAAGAATAGTGGAGTAGGTTGCCATGCCCTCCTTCAGGGGATCTTCCAACCCAGGAAATGAACCAGCATCTCTTATGTCTCCTGCATTGACAGTCAGGTTCTTCACCACTATTGCCATCTGGGAAGCCCCTAAGAAATTCTGTTTGCTGTGTTTTCAAAAATATATCTCGAATTTGATATTTCTCTCCATTTCTACCACCAAATTTAAACCACTACCATCACCTCCTTCAGCTCTCTCTTTAAATGCCATCTCTATGGTAAGGAAATTTAAAACATACCTAAACTTTCTTATTTCACTTATTTATATTTTTATACAAAGCATTGACATGCCATATATTTTACTTACTGATAATGCCTGTTTCCTGATTTCTCCACTAGCATACAGCCTCCCTGAGGTCAGGGACCTTGATATGTTTTGATTCTAGCTCCATCTCAGGCACTTAGGTCAAAGCCTGTTGAATTAGTGGATTATAGTAATTGCCATTAATACTCGGAACATGCGTTTATTCTGTAAACGGCAGTGCAAGCTACTGGTAAGATTCTTGAGACTGAAATCATATTGCCCAGGTTTGAAAACTGGCTATACCATTTACTTTGTATGACCTTAGACAAGTTAATTATTCTGTCAGTTTCCTTATATGCATATATATATTGCACAAGGAGTATTATTAAATTGATATATGAACTAGATATGTTTCAAAACTATGCTCAGAAGTAAACTATATAGACATAATGGCAATCATAGAACAAGTTTGATTGTACTTGATTATTAGTATTGTTTCTTTCAGTGCCTGTTTTGTGGGGAATGCATTGTACTGATCCCCTTATACTGTGAATGTCACATCATACAATGAGTGTGGATTTTTGGAATCTGATTTGTGGTTCCAGTCTTCCCACTAGCCATGTGGATTCAAGTTACTAATGTTAAATTTTATCCACCTCATTTTAGAATGGGGATATTTTTGTACCATAAAGGTCTAGTATAATATGCAAATGAGGTAACAGATATAGAAGGTCGTGAAGAATGGTTGATACTAAGTAGATCAATTACTCAGTAACCCTGGCAGTGAAGAATAAGGATCAATCCCCAGGATGTGTAAATATTGTCCTTGCTTTGATATCTTACAGAAAGTTACTAGTGGGATTTTATGAGGGGCTATATTTGCAGGTTTCAAACAAATGGATAAGGACAAATAATGCTATGCTATGCTATGCTAAGTCGCTTTAGTCATGTACGACTCTGTGCGACCCCATAGACGGCAGCTCACCAGGCTCTGCTGTCCCTAGGATTCTCCAGGCAAGAATACTGGAGTGGGTTGCCATTTCTTTCTCCAGTGCATGAAAGGGAAAAGTGAAAGTGAAGTCGCTCAGTCGTGTCCGACTCTTAGCGACCCCATGGACTGTAGCCTACCAGGCTCCTCCGTCCATGGGATTTTCCAGGCAAGAGTACTGGAGTAGGGTGCCATTGCCTTCTCCAGGACAAATAATAGGCCCTTCTTAACAATATTATGTAACAACAGTAAAGAGAGAAAACTCCTCACATGTTTAGAAACCATAATAGTGGTCATAGAAGCCCCACATCTAGTCTGACTCATGGTTGGAAATGTCCAATTACATTCTTTGGCTTGTTTGTTTTCCATGGAGTTAGATTTAACCCTTTTAATCGTTTTCATTTAGGGAGCTTATGATTTGCTCTTAAAGATAATTTCTTCAGCACTTCAGTACCTTCTGAGGGAAAGCTGGGTGTGTTTCAACATTCTTAATTTCACCTCTTGGCAGCCAGGTTTGTCTTTCCTGCTTACAGTCAGTGGTGGCATCTTCCATCCCCGAGCTCTTCTCTAGCTGTGAAGACCTGCGCTGAGGATGCGTTAGTTACAAATTTTTATATTATATGAGAAAAGTTCAAATCAAAACATTCCATTCCACAGATTGCTATTTGAGAGAAATTATCTTGTAAAATCAAAGGCATTGTTCTCTATTAAAAGATCCATTATCAATAAACCTGCATGGGAGGGGACATGTTCCACGAGCAGTGGCGCTTTCTAAAAACTCTGAAAGCTCACTGTGTTATAAGAATCTAATTTTTTCTGTAATCCCCTAATTAGCTCCATTAAGAGACAACTTGTTGATCTTAAGAACAACATAGACATATATGTATGTGTTCTATTAGAAATACATACGTGTATAAACCATGTGTGTTAGTCACTCAGTCCTGTCCGGCTCTTTGTGACACTATGGACTGTAGTCCACCAAGCTCCTTGTCCATGAAATTCCCCAGGCAAAAATACTGGAGTAGGTAGCCATTCCCTTCTCCATGGGATCTTCCTGACCCAGGGATCAAACCTGGGGCTGCTGCATTGTAGGAAGAATCTTTACCATCTGAGCCACCAGGGAAGCCCAAATTTAAACTATATGTATATATAATTATTCTATATTATTTTATAATTAATATATTATGCTGTTATATAATTGGGCTTCCCAGGTGATTCTAGTGCTAAAGAACCCACCTGCCAATGCAGGAGACGCAGGAGATGCAGGTTTAGTCCCTGGCTGGGGAAGATCCCCTGGAGGAGGGCATGGGGAACCACTCCAGTATTCTTGCCTGGAGAATCTCATGGACAGAGGAGCTTGGTGGGCCCTAGTCCATAGCGTCGCAAAGAGTCGGACATGACTGAAGCGACTGAGCATGTACACAAGCGCATAGTTATATATTACATATGTATATATAATTTAACCTGTATGTATGTGTAATTAGAACTCTGTGTGTGTGTATACATACACACACACACATGCATGTACATATATACCCAGTATTCTTGGGCTTCTCTGGTGGCTCAGACGGTAAAGAATCTGCCCGCAATGCAGGAGACGTGAGTTCAATCCCTGGGTTGGGAAGATCCCCTGGAGGAGGGTATGGCAACCCACTCCAGTATTCTTACCTGGAGAATTCCCATGGACAGAGGAGCCTGGAAGGCTACACTCCATGTGGTTGCAAAGAGTCGGACATGACTGAGCGACTAAGCACAGCATATTTATAATTAGAAATCTTTTCTTTGGCTATCGGTAATAAATATTTTGTGGGAGAATTCTAAAAAATATAGACCTTCAGGAAATGTCCACATAATGTTTGCATTGCTATAGCTTTTACTGAGGGTTGTTTTGGCTGCTGATGTGGTATTCTGGGCTGGCTACTAGGCTCTCCAAAATGAGAGGTATGTAACCAGGGCAGATGTCACCCTATTATCTAATTTGCATCTAATGATTATATTTGAAATAACTTCCAAGTGATAGAGTTTTCCTCTGTAAAAGGATCAAATGTTCTCCCACTACATACTTTTGTCTCTATTCACTTTTGGAAAATAGTTCCTTTTCCCTCCCTCTCGATTCCTATGCATACACAGAAATATGGTTTTTAGAAAAAGCCTTCACTGCTTACTCCAGGAAAAGAGCTGCTTGTTTGAAGAAGGTAACCTGATTTCTTCTTCCCACGTAAAGAAGCTGGGTGTGAATAAAGATCTAGTCTTATTGCCTGAGAGCTTCATGTACTCTCCATTGATGAAATCACCCTGTGACAGAGCACAGCATGGGAGCAATGCATGTGAAGAAATTATTCTTGACATATCCCTTGGGCCGTTGACTTTTTGTGCTGGGCAGTCTATTGAGATGTGCTATTATTATTTCCCACTTGATTATGTGTGTGCATATGCTGTCAGTTTGCATTGCTAGGATAAGCAGTTTGAACTTGATGATTTGGTGTTTTAAGTGCCATCTCTTCCTCTTGAGTGAAATCTCATTTTCTAGCAATTTCAAGACTTGTTAAATTTGGCCACAGAGGAATATGTATGCAATTTTTATTTTTCTTTTCTGTTCTTACTTTCATCGCTGGTGCTGAGAATAAGGAAAATCCTACATAATTACTAGCACTGCACCTAAAGCTTTGGGAAATCAGTATTAAAGCAGACAATACGGAATCTTTATTTTTCGTCCTTTTAGTTTCTTAAGGAAGAGTATGCTTACATTCAAGAAGAAAAGGTGATTTTAGAAGCTAGTCAAGTTTTCTCTTTTTTAGAAATACTCTTTTTGTGGAAATCAAGGATTCTTTATGCTCATACACTGAATTAATTAATTCTTTTTGCTGTTGTTGCCTTTTTAAACTCAGAGTTGCACCCTCAAAGGGTATAACAGATCAACTGGCCAGCTCTGAAATAAGGGATTTTTTTTTTTTTTTACAAATCACATCTAACCTTCCCTTATGCATTCCCAGAATAGTTCGACCCTATGAAACTGCCCCATAATGAATTGGTAAATCTCTGAACACTGCGTAATCTTGAGCTTAACCGTTCTCATTAATGTGAAAATTTTAATTGTGATAGTCATTTTATAAAACAAAAGTAGGTAAAACTTCCCTCTTAGACTGTGCTGGGTTGACTTTTGAAGCGACATTAGGGATTGCAGTCACAATCACAGAGACCTAAATGTATGTGAAAACGTCTCATGTCAAAAATGGCAAATGTGACTGCTACTAAAATAACAATTCTCAGTTGAAACATTCATTTTAAAAGATCAGCTCAGTTCACTTCAGTCGCTCAGTCATGTCCGACTCTGCGACCCAATGAACCACAGCACGCTAAGCCTCCCCGTCAATCATCAACTCCATCCAAACCCATGTCCATTGAGTCGGTGATGCCATCCAACCATCTCATCCTCTGTCATCCCCTTTTCCTTCTGCCTTCATTCTTTCCCAGAATCAAGGTCTTTTCAAATGAGTCAGTTCTTCACATCAGGTGGCCAAAGTATTGGAGCTTCAGCTTCAACATCAGTCCTTCCAATGAGCACTCAGGACTGATCTCCTTTAGGATGGACTGGTTGGATTTCCTTGCAGTCCAAGGGACTCTCAAGAGTCTTCTCCAACACCACAGTTCAAAGCATCAATTCTTTGGCACTCAGCTTTCTTTATAGACCAACTGTCACATCCATACGTGACTACTGGAAAAACCATAGCCTTAACTCCACTGACATTTGTTGGCAAAGTAATGTTTCTGTTTTTTAATATGCTATCTAGGTTGGTAATAACTTCTCTTTTAAGGAGTAAAATGTCTTTTAATTTCATGGCTGCAATCACCATCTGCAGTGAATTTGGAGCCCCCAAAAATAAAGTCAGCCACTGTTTCCACTGTTTCTCCATCTATTTGCCATGAAGTGATGGGACCGGATGCCGTGATCTTAGTTTTCTGAATGTTGAGCTTTAAGCCAACTTTTTCACTCTTCTCTTTCACTTTCATCAAGAGGCTGTTTAGTTCTTCTCACTTTCTGCCATAAGGGTGGTGTCATCTACATATCTGAGGTTATTGATATTTCTCCCGGCAATCTTGATTCCAACTTGTGCTTCCTCCAGCCCAGCGTTTCTCATGATGTACTCTGCATAGAAGTTAAATAAGCAGGGTGACAATATACAGCCTTGACATATTCCTTTTCCTATTTGGAACCAGTCTGTTGTTCCATGTCCAGTTCTAACTGTTGCTTCCTGACCTGCATACAGGTTTCTCAAGAGGCAGGTCAGGTGGTCTGGTATTCCCATCTCTTCAAGAATTTTCCACAGTTTATTGTGATCCACACAGTCAAAGGCTTTGTCATAGTCAATAAAGCAGAAATAGATGTTTTTCTGGAACTCTCTTGCTTTGTCGATGATCCAGCGGATGTTGGCAATTTGATCTCTGGTTCCTCTGCCTTTTCTAAAACCAGCTTGAACATCTGGAAGTTCACGGTTCACAACTTGCTGAAGCTTCACTTGGAGAATTTTGAGCATTACTTTACTATCGTGTGAGATGAATGCAGTTATGCGGTAGTTTGAGCATCCTGTGGCATTGCCTTTCTTTGGGATTGAAATGAAAGCTGACTTTTTCCAGTCCTGTGCCCACTGCTGAGTTTTCCAGATATGCTGCCATATCGAGTGCAGCACTTTCACAGCATCATCTTTCAGGATTTGCAATGACTCAAGTGGAATTCCATCACCTCCACTAGCTTTGTTCATAGTGAGGCTTCCTAAGGCCCACGTGACTTCGCATTCCAGGATGTCTGGCTCTAGGTGAGTGATTACACCATCTTGATTATCTGGGTCATGGAGATCTTTTTTGTACAGTTCTTCTGTGTATTCTTGCCACCTCTTCTTAATATCTTCTGCTTCTGTTAGGTCCATACCATTTCTATCCTTTATCGAGCCCATCTTTGCATGAAATCGTCCCTTGGTATCTCTAATTTTCTTGAAGAGATCTCTAGTCTTTCCCATTCTGTTGTTTTCCTCTATTTCTTTGCATTGATCGCTAAGGAAGGCTTTCTTATCTCTCCTTGCTGTGTTTTGGAACTCTGCATTCAAATAGGTATATATTTCCTATTCTCCTTTGCTTTTCACTTCTCTTCTTTTCACAGCTATTTGCAAGGCCTCCTCAGACAGCCATTTTGCTTTTTTGCATTTCTTTTTCTTGGGGATGGTCTTGATCCCTGTCTCCTGTACAATGTCACGAACCTCCATCCATAGTTTATCAGGCACTCTATCAGATCTAGTCCCTTAAATATATTTCTCACTTCCACTGTATAATCATAAGGGATTTGATTTAGGTCATACCTGAATGGTCTAGTGGTTTTCCCCACTTTCTTCAGTTTAAGTCTGAATGTGGCAATAAGGAGTTCATGATCTGAGCCACAGTCAGCTCCCGGTCTTGTTTTTGCTGACTGTATAGAGCTTCTCCATCTTTGGCTGTGAAGAATATAATCAATCTGATTTCAGTGTTGGCCATCTGGTGATGTCCATGTGTAGCGTCTTCTCTTGTGTTGTTGGAAGAGGGTGTTTGGTATGACCAGTTTGTTCTGTTGGCAAAACTCTATTAGCCTTTGCCCTGATTCATTCTGTACTCCAGGGATAAAT
The DNA here is from genome assembly GCF_054371585.1 of Giraffa tippelskirchi. Lineage (NCBI taxonomy): Eukaryota > Metazoa > Chordata > Mammalia > Artiodactyla > Giraffidae > Giraffa > Giraffa tippelskirchi. The sequence goes on along the minus strand of NC_137278.1, from coordinate 107,257,401 downwards.
TTGCCTGTTACTCCAGGTGTTTCTTAATTTCCTACTTTTGCTTTCCAGTCCCCTATAATGAAAAGGATATCTTTTTTGGGTGTTAGTTCTAAAAGGTCTTGTAGGTTTTCATAGAACTGTTCAACTTCAGCTTCTTCAGCATTACGGGTTAGGGCATAGGCCTGGATTACCGTGATATTGAATGGTTTGCTTTGGAAATGAACAGAGATCATTCTGTCGTTTATGAGATTTCATCCAAGTACTGCATTTTGGACTCTTTTGTTGACTATGATGGCTACTCCATTTCTTCTAAGGGATTCTTGCCCACAGTAGTAGATATAATGGTCATCTGAGTTAAATTCAAGCATTCCAGTCCATCTTAGTTCACTGATTCCTAGAATGTCGATGTTCACTCTTGCCATCTCCTCTTTCATCACTTCCAATTTGCCTTGATTCATGGACCTAACATCCAGGTTCCTATGCAATATTGCTCTTTTCAACATTGAACTTTGCTTCTATCACCAGTCACATCCACCACTGGGTGTTGTTTTGCTTTGGCTTCATCCCTGCATTCTTTCTTGAGTTATTTCACTGCTTATCTCCAGTAGCATATTGGGCACCTACCGACCTGGGGAGTTCATCTTTCAGTGTCATATCTTTTTGCCTTTTCATACTGTTCATGGGGTTCTCAAGGCAAGAATACTGAAGTCGTTTGCCATGCCCTTCTCCAATGGACCACATTCTGTCAGACCTTTCCAATATGACCCATCCGTCTTGGGTGGCCCCACACAGCATGGCTTAGTTTCATTGAGTTAGACGAGGCTGTGCACCATGTGATCAGATTGGCTAGTTTTCTGTGATTGTGGTTTCAGTCTGTCTGCCCTCTGATGCCCTCTCTCTGTGCTTGCTGTCTTACTTGGTTTTCTCTTACCTTGGGCGTGGGGTATCTCTTCACGGCTGCTCCAGCAAAGCACAGCCACTGCTCCTTACGTAGGACGTGGAGTATCTCCTCACCGCCCCTGCTCTGACCTTGGATGTGGGGTAGCCCTGCACCGCATAGCCACTATCCATACTCTTGTCATAGGGGAAAGAAACATTCTTTCTTAAAGTTATAGTTTCTCTTTCTGCATGGGGTCTCAGTCCCTTCCGTTGTGTGCAGCTAAACTCTTCGAGAACTCATGGACTGTATCCTGCCAGGTTCCTCTGTCCATGGAATTCTCCAGGCAAGAATATTGGAGCGGACTGCTATGCCCTCCTCCAGGGGATCTTCCTGAACCAGGGGTTGAACTCTAGTCTCCTGCGTCTCCTGAATTGCAGATGGATTCTTTACTACTGAGCCACTGGGCAAGTGCTAATTTCTCTTACTAAAAGCTAGATATTATATGTAACTTAGTGTTATAATTTACTAATATGCCATTAGTAAATGTGATTGACGATGTCTCTCAACCAGTTCTTTGGAGGACAAGGCTGATTCCTTGTCCAATGCAACAGAAAATTGTTTAGTATATATGTAGGTGACTCTGACTAAATATTCTTCCATAGCAGAGATACAATTACAGTTGCTCAGAAAAATCAGGAATCATCTAGATCATACTATATTGACAACATATAGGATACACTTATTCTACTCTAACCTATTCAGTAGTAATTAATGTAACTCATTAATTACATTGATAAATATATGATCAAAGTATATTTATATGTATATATGATATTACATGTGATAAATATTTAGTTCTCATTAATGTTACATTGATTAATGTATATAAAACCAAGGACAAAATTTTAAACAGTATATTTGTGGACTAAAAATGGGGTATGTGAAAGTACTTTGAAAAATTAAAGACTATTAAAATTTTAAGATTTTATTAATGTAATTTAAATTCAACATCATGACATAAATGGCTCAGAAAACTACATTTTATTCCTTTTCATTTGTCATCCAATAGAATGATATATTTTAGCATTTAAAGAACCTTTTAAAAAGAAAGTTGAGTGTCATTGCAGTTAATTGATTTGGTCAGATTGCAGAGGTAATAAGGACTTAAGTCTCCTGACCTCTGTGTAGTAGTATTTCCGTATAATCTTGTGATCAGACCCAAGGTTAGAAAACCCATATGTAGGAGAAGGATGTGGAATGAATGCAAAATGGTTCACCTAAAGCTTCAGGAAAAAAAAAAAACCTCCAGGCAAATAGTTGACTATATGCATGAAATCCAAACTTTAGGAATTACCACTTTTTTTTTTTATTGTGGTTACACACTGGTGTGATGATCTTGCAGTTTCAGAGTGATCTTGACTCATATCTTCTGGGATAAACATTCCCTTTTTTTTCTGAATCATTTGGGAAGTCTGTGTTTTCATGACCAATATCAAATTGTCCATATGAACCCTCCCCCAAAATATGGTATCATTGTTCATATGTGAGCATATGTCAAGGGGAACTGAAAAGCTGTGCACCTTTTTTCCTTTGGTATTTTTAATGGAGACATTTGTTTAGCCACTCCAGGCATTTAGGGCCATATACTGCCAGGAAAGGGCCTCCCTAGTGACTCAGACGATAAAGAATCTGCCTGCCATGAGGGAGACCTGGGTTCAATCCCTGGGTTAAGATCTCCTAGAGAAGGGAACAGCTACCCACTCCAGAATTCTTGCTTGGAGAATTCCATGGACAGGGGAGCTGGGTGGGCTACAATCCATGGGGTCGCAAAGAGTCGGACACGGCTGAGCGTCTAGCACTGTAAGGAAAGAATAGAAGCTTCTTTGTAAGATTTTCATTCTGCTTTGCCCAATCCTGTCATTCCTTTAACTTTTCAAAACACCATATCAGCAGTTATTTAATGGAGGAAGCTATATTATCTGGGCCCCCCAAAATCAACCAGTAGAGGAGCAAACAAATACATTAATAGAGAAGCCCTCCCAAATTTATCACCCGCTAATCAAACTAATCTGGATGGCTTACTCTTACTGTGGTCTGACTAGGAGGGCCGTGTTGGCAATGCCTTAAGAATTGAGGGGAAAGGAGAATAGTAAATCCCATAAGAAGATGCTCTTCCATTCTCAGCAGCCACGAAAGGCCATAGGAAGGGGAGTGTGACATGAGAGGCACTCCGGAGTTAATCAAGATAGAGGTCCTGAGAATTTGTGCTACCTATTACTACTCTTGTAATATGCATGATATGCCACAGTACTTATTGTTTTATGGTTTCTAAGTTTCTTCCTTACCAGTATTTCTATTTTTATTTTTTTCTTATTTTAATTTCACATAGGATTTTTCAAGGAAGTTCAGATCACATGCGGTTCTCTAAAGTGATACTGAAAAGCTCTAAGTAAACTGAGAGTCCATGAATTTTCTGTCTATGCATATATTTTTCTAATGACTTGGAAAAAAAATTTCTCTCTATTGTTGAACCACAGATAGAGTAGATCTGTTTTTTGAAAAGATATGTTTATTGAACTATAATTTTCATTTTAGAAACAGCATTCTTTTCAGGTCAAAGTTTGATGAGTTCTGGTGAATGTATACACTTGGAAGCAGCACCTTAATTAAAATAGGAAGATTTCCGCCATTCCAAAGTGTGATGCCCCTTTGTATTCAGTCTTAACTTCTTTTATTGCTCCCAGTCATCCCACCCTTGGAAATCACTGCTTTCCCTATTCCATATGTCCAATAAATAGAATCATACAGTGTGTAGTTTTCTTTCTTTCAGTCAACATAATGCTTTTCAGATTCATCACTGTTGTTGCTTTTTATTGCTGTAAAGTTTTCACGGTATGAATCTGTCACAATTTGATTATCCATTCATCTGCTGATGGAAATTTGGGTTATTTCCAGTTTGGGGCAATTGTGAGTGAAGAATATGTAGATAGGCCTCTGTTTGACACAAGTTTCCATTTCTTTTGGGTAATTACTCTATGAATTATTGGGTCACATGGTAGATATGATTGCAATCTTACAAGAAACTGTCAACCTGGTTTCCAGAGTAGTACCATTTTGCACTCTCACCAGGCAATGTCTGAGAGTTTCCTTGTTAGAATTTTGTATTTTCCTTTTCTTAAAAATTTTTTTTAGCCATTCTAGTAGTTGTATATAGTAGTATCTCACTGTGGTTTAATTTGCATTTCCCTGATGGCTAATAATATTAAGCATCTTTTCATGTGCCTGTTCATCATCTTCATCTCTTGTCTGATGAAGTGTCTGTTTAAATCTTTTGTTCTTTTTTAGATTGTACTGTTGGTTTTCATATATGATTGGGTTATAAGAGTTCTTTACATATTGTGGATTCAAGTCCTTTAATAATGGATTTTGTAATTACTTTCTTATAGTTTATTGCCTATTGTGACATGTTTTTAGCATGAAAAGAGAAAACAGAAGATTTTTACTTCTGATAAATTTTTATTTATTTATCTATTTTTAAGACTCCTTAGTTTGTGTCCTATCTAAGGATGAGTCTAACAGAATTTTACAAAGATTTTTAAAAAGTATTTTCTTCCAGAAATTGTGTGTGTGTATCTGTATTAGTCATATCTGACTCTGTGACCCCATGGACGACCAAGTTCCTCTGTCCATGGGATTCCCCAGGCAAGAATGCTGAGTGGGTTGCCATTTCCTTCTCTAGGGGATTTTCCTGACCCAGGGGTCAAACCTGGGTCTCTTTCATTGTAGGCAAATTCTTTGCTATCTGAACTATAGGGAAGTCCCTAAGAATTGTGTAGTTTTGCTTTTACCTGTAAGTCTATCATCCAAATTGAGTTGATACTTACATATGATGTTGGGAGATCTGCTTTATTTAAACACTTCCACTGCTTCGTAATTCCTACTATTTTTTCATGTTGTATTTCTCTTGATATTTGATTATTTAAACTCCTGATTTCACCTTTATGATTAACTGCTTGTACAGAGCTTGTAGTTCATAATCTAAGGAATAGTAATTTGATATTTAGATTTGTCAAGTTTGTCCCTAAGACAAAAATGTATTAAAAATATGTGCAGTCAACATTTCATACTATAATTTGGGATTTGTTGTAATCATTATGAATATACATTAAGACTATCTAAATGTAGGCAGTAAGGAAAGAGGACCACTGAAATGGGAGTAGCAAATGATATCCAAAAATTTATGGTGTGCATATGTTTTATATAAATATTATTTCCTTGTAAAATTATGTCTTTTATTCAATATACAAAATTATATATCAGTAATTTCTTTAGGTAAATTTATTTATTAATATAGTTTTACATTGTCTTACTGCCTTTGTCAGTTGGTTTGGATTTCCAGAATGTATTTTTCTGTGTGGACATGCTGAAATTTGTACATTAAGTACGTAATACAGTAATAACAACAAACAAACCAAAGGAGGAGCAACCCTTTGATGTAAACCTGTTTGAGGAACATACTGAAATTCATCAATTTTTTTCTCGTTTGACTCTTAGATATAAAAAAGTCTATAGAAATAACCCAGTTATTTAATGCACGTATAGAAAACATTTTTATTAAACCAAAGAAAGATTAGTGCAGAGTGATTCTAATGAAAAGAGTAGCAAAAATCCTACCCATCTGAACTTTTCTTTCTCCATTTTTTTCTACCTTAGCTTTCCTTTCAAATACCTTCACAGAACCCATATGTTCTGGAATACAATTTGAGGATCTAGCCTATTTTCCTTAACTGTTATGTGTAAATGGATGTCCCGGTAGTCTCCCAAGGGCACAGCATCACTTGGAGTCAGAGAAAGCTCCTCTGATCCTGGTCTGTTTTTTCACTTATCCACAGCTCACAGTTCTTTTGTTCATCCTGACAAATGTTATGGGTCTTGGAAACTTGATATTTTTTGTGTGATATATTTTGTTTTTTAATTTGAAGTTATTCAATAGAGACTTGAGATTGAAATGGGGATGATAGAAATCTAGTATTTGAGCACAAGCTGAGTTCTTTATCTTGAGATGATTGATCATTCAACAGCTAAGGAAGCCATAATAACTCAATCAGGGTGAATTCTTATAAGTGCCTTATGTTTGTATAAGAATCTCTAAATAATGTCTTCTTTATAACCTTCATATTCATAGAGTCAGAAGCTTTTCATATGACCTTCAAACAAAGAAAATATATGTCTACAATTTTTAGTTTCAAAGGAAATAGCAGGAGTACAGAATCACACAAATAAAGCTATGATCTGGAATGACTGACAGACAGCTGGGCAAGCAGCTGGGCCTTTCATGGACAAGACAAAGTAAAAATGTGCAAAAACTGAACTTTATTTCAATGTGAATTAAATTCAACTCCAAAATCCCTGGATGCATTGTAGAGTTGTGTATTTGTGGGTGAAATATTCAACTTTTTTCTCTCATTTGAATCTTAGAAATGGAAAGTAAATTTATCTCAGAACAAATGACACTTTGCATTTGTGCCAGCCCTCTAGACACTACTCATAAGTCTTCAAATTAATACGTTCCAGTTTCTTATCACATTTTGCATAAATAATGATAATGCTTTATATTTCTTAGCAATAGTTCTGTTTCAGATTTGTATCATAAGATAAGGTTATTAATTTATAATTTGTCACTAAAGAATGTAGAAGATACTGACATCTTTTGCTCATTTTCAAGAACTAATGAGGAAGAGTCCTTCAGAGAGGTCAAACAGTGAATCAGCAGGACACTGAGAACAGAATCTTTCCAAGTTCTCTGAGGGCAAAGCCCTCCTCGATGTGTCATTAGCTCTACCAGCCTTTCTCACACCACACTGGCTCATGATTTTTGTGTTGCTTCAGAATTCTTCCAGCATGATTTCTGAGAAATAATTCCCTGCACCAGACCAACACAATTTAAGAATTCCACAGATAAGGGGGATTTAAGGTAGTTTTAGAGTGTTTGAAAAGCTTCTCTGTAGTTCTCCATGGAAATAAAACCTGAATCAACAAACTGAGGTGATGTGAAATAAATATTTTACAAATAGCAACAGATTGTACAGTAATATAAGTGGCCAGTGAAACATGTAAGTGCTTAAAAGGCTTCTCGTACTTCTTAAATGAACAACAGAAGCAAATTTCTCTTCTATTAAATGCTGGTAATGTATTTTAACATGAAATATTCAATAATATTATCATCTCTCTAAGTTGCCCTTATCTGGATGAGAACTGCATCTACATAATGAAGCTCAGTTTGGAGCCTATTGCTATAAATTCACAGCCTCTTTAAGGCTTGAAAATGAGCAAGACTTCTTAATTATGCATATTAATAATAATATAAATAATAAGCTTTCTTACTATAGAACTTGAGTAGGCAGAAGGTAGTAATTTAAAACAATGGTTCAAACTGAACCATCTCATAACTTGATACTGTTTTTATTTCCAAAAGAACAAATAAAAGGACATTATTGGGTTATTTTAATATTTCATGTTGAGATAAAACAGAGGTAGGGAAATAGGTACAAATATCATCTTTTTTTGTAAATGCTGGAACCTAGTTTTTGAGTGATTAAAACTTTTTCTCCAAGGTGAAACAGGTGGTAAATAGCAAAGCTTCAGTTGAAATGCTGGTTGAGCTCTCTTCAAAATCCTTGCTGTTAGAAATCGTGGTATATATGGGCTTCTAGTGCTATTTTATAAGGTAAAATTACTTCACTAGTGTACTTTTGTTTTCTCTTCTCATTTTTATGGACCTTAAAATAGACTTTATTTACTTCTGAGCAGTTTTGGTTTTCAGAAAAATTGGGCAGAAAGTGTAGAGTTCCTATTTGCATCTCCCCTCCTCTCCTCCCATTTCCACTTCTTGCATTAAAGTGGTACATTTGTTAACAATTGATGGGCCAATATTGACACATTATTATTATTTAAAGTCTTCAGCTCACACTTTCTCTTTGTGTTGTACAGTCTATAGTTTGACAAATATATAATGACATATATCTGCCATTATAATACCACACAGAGTATATTCACTGTGCTAAAAATCCCCTATGCTCCATCCATTCATCCTTTCCTCCCCACCCCAAACTCCTGGGGACCATTGATCTTTTGCTGTCTCTATAGTTTGGCCTTTTACCAATATGCATTTAAGTTTCTTCCATGTCTTTTCTTGGTTCAATAGCTCATTTTTAAAATCACTGTATAATATTCCATTGTACAAATGTACCTGTTTATCCACTCACTTATTGAAGGATATCTTGGTCACTTCCAAGTTTTAGAAATAAAATAAAAGCTGATATAAACATGAACATATCTCATTCCTTATTTTATTTATTTACTTATTTTTACTGATCTACACTGGATTATGTAAGTTCTATTATGTAACTCTATTATGTAAGTTCAGGTATACAATATAATGATTCACAATTTTTGAAGTTTATATTCCACTTACAGTTATTATAAAATTTTTGCCAGACCCCCTATATTATCCACTATATCCTAGTAACTTATTTTACATAAAACAGTTTGTACCTCTTAATCCCTTACCCCTCTATTGACCCTGCCCCTTTCCTCTCCCCACTGGTAGACACTAGTTTGTTCTCTATATCTGTGGGTCTGTTTTTGTTTGTTTTTTTGTTATATTCATTAGTTTGTTGTATTTTTTAGATTCTACATATTAGCAATATCATACAGTATTTGTCTTTCTCTGTCTGACTTATTTCACTAAGCATAATACTCCCCATGGTCATCCATGTTGTTGCAAACAGCAAAATTTCATTCTTATTATGACTGAGTAATATTCCATAAAGGAGTATATATATAGTGTTCCTGGTAGCTCAGCTAAAGAATTCATATATATATATACACACACACATATATACCACATCTTCTTTATCTGTTCATCTGTTTATGGACATTTAGGATATATCCATATCTTAGCATTGTAAATAATGCTGCCATGAACATTGGGGTGTGTATATATTTTCAAATTAGTGGTTTTGTATTTTTGAGATATATACCCAGGAGTGAAATTGCTGGGTCATAAGGTAGTTCTGTTTTTAGTTTTACATTAAATATTCTCCATAATATTAAAGTGGAACTTCCTTAAAGGTCTGAGAATAATGAGGATACTATTTATTCAGTAAGCAGTATGAGTTATACTTGATTTTAAATTCATCTCTCCATCTATGAATTGCAGAATTCTTTTAAGATTCGTAAATCTGGTTAAGCTCATTTCCTAAATGCTTAAGGTGGGTAGGGTAATGATAGTTGGGGTGAATATGTGCTTTTGCAACTTTTTCTTATTCTTCTGTCATTTATTACTCATTCCTTTTTCCCCCTATAATTGTATAATTAATCACTTGCCTTTTACTCAGTTTTTCTTCTGAAGAAGTATACCACTTCTTTATTTAGCATAGACCCTTGAGTAACAAATTGTCTATATGCTTTTTTCCTATATTCAACAACAATATTTTATTTAATCATTTAGAACTATTAAGAGGACTTAGACAAGTTTTCGGAGAAGGCAATGGCACCCCAATCCAGTACTCTTGCCTGGAAAATCCCATGGACGGAGGAGCCTGGTAGGCTACAGTCCATGGGGTCGCTAAGAGTCGGACACGGCTGAGCGACTTCACTTTCACTTTTCCCTTTCATCCACTGGAGAAGGAAATGGCAACCCACTCCAGTATTCTTGCCTGGAGAATCCCAGGGACGGTGGAGCCTGGTGGGCTGCCGTCTATGGGGTCGCACAGAGTCGGACACGACTGAAGTGACTTAGCAGTAGCAGTAGCAGTAGCAGACAAGTTTTAGCAGAAGAATATCTTAAACAAATGTTATGACAAAGCTCAATGAATAATGAAAGCAAATACAGATTTGCTCTGGTAGAAAGTGGAGAATCCACTAAAGTTCTTTCCTATTTTCCCCACTTCCCCAAAATTCTTTCTAAAATATTTTCTTGAAATCAACAATATTAGAAAACGTTAATTTAATTCATTCTTCTCAGTTTGAAACTCCTATAAGCATGGGAAATTAAAGTGTATCTTTATTCCTAAAGGGAGATACAATTGAGTTGAGCTGTTTGCAATTGACTTGGTTGGAAGTAGTGTGAAGTGAAAGTCACTCAGTCATTTCTGACTCTTTGTGACATCATGGAGTATACAGTCCATGGAATTCTCCAGGCCAGAATACTGGAGTGGGAATGGGTAGCCTTTCCCTTCTCCAGGGGATCTTCCCAACCCAGCGATTGAACCCAGGTCTTCTGAATTGCAGGTGGATTCTTTACCAGCTGAGCCACAAGAGAAGCCCCCAAATACTGGAGTGGGTAGCCTATCCCTTCTTCGGTGAATCTTTCCAGATCTTCCCGACCCAGGAATCAAACCAGGGTCTCCTGCATTGCAGGCGGATTCTTTACCAACTGAGCTACCAAGGAAGCCCCAGATCAGGGAAGTAGTGTAATGGAGTACAGATTGTGGAATTTGTTCATTGTGGTATATGGAGAAAATTAAGGACTTCAATCAAGCTGTAAACTGAAGTTGTAGGGAGAGGGTGAAAGCTCAAATCTGTAGAGTTATCTATAATTTACCATTTTACTGTGAGCCATTCTAAGTTATTTTCTCAACTAAACTGAGTCTTTGAGCACCACTGTCTTACTTGAAACAGATTCCTATACCCATCCACATTACTATTAATTGGATAAGAAAAATATTATAATTATGGTAAGGAAGTAAAAATCAAGAAATTTTAAAAATCAAGGTTACTTGGTAGATTAGGTAAATGTAAACAAATGTTAAAAATCACATTTCACTTATTCAGTCTTCCACCAAATATTTAATTAAGAGTTGCTGTTGAGGTCTTTGAGGGACTCACAAACAACATTAAAATTTTTTTTGTTCTGAAAAATAAGAAAAAGAATGAATAGACAGAGATCCTAAAATATTACCTCTAGTACTAATAGAGGTGGAATGGGGATTGTAGCTCAGGTGCAAGGGCAAAATGGGTTTCCTAATACTGCATTCCACAATTAGGCAGATTTATTGGCTTTTCATGGGATTGTGTAGACCAGGCATTAAGTAGAAGTTATGTTCCTGTGGGTTATGTGGTTTTAGATAAAATGAAAAACATTTATTTAATTTAATAGGAGGAGACCCAACTTTATATGTATACAGATGTAGGTTGTTGAATATGGTTGCAGGAGGAGATGGAAATTCTCTTTTGATTGTTTTCATTTCCTTTTTAGTAAAATAATATACCCATACCTTCAAACTGAGAGATGAAAGGAGAAGACACCAGGAGAATAAAAGAAATCAATAATAATTATTTGGGAAAGTAGAGGAATATAGAGATTTGACTAGCATAGGCAACACAAAATGTGAGAGTCCTATTAGTAAAGTGTTAAAAAAAAAACAACTCAAGTCTATGAAAGCTATGCATGAATCCAAGCGTGGGTCCTAAGTACAAATACACTCATGCATTTTAAGGTGAAAAAGAGATTAGAGTAGAATTCCCTGCCAGCACTGAGGGACATCTTAAGGATTAAAATCATAAATTGGACAGGACATCAGAAAGTATGGTTGTATAATTTTCTTTGATGATGATCAGCTATAAATCATTTTCCATCCTTATAATTCTCCACCCTTACACTACTTCTGTTATCTATATAACAGGAATGCATAAACACAAGTCTTCCTTCCATATTTAAATGTGCTGACAATGTATCGTTCACTCTGTGAAGCATGATGCCTTAAAGACTTTGATCAGTCAAGGGGACATTCAGTTCAGTTCAGTCGCTCAGTCGTGTCCAACTCTTTGCAACCCCATGAATTGCAGCACGTCAGGCCTCTCTGTCCATCACCAACTCCCGGAGTCTACCCAAACCCATGTCCATCGAGTTGGTGATGCCATCCAGCCATCTCATCCTCTGTTGTCCCCTTCTCCTCCCGCCCCCAATCCTACCCAGCATTAGGGTCTTTTCCAATGAGTCAACCCTTCGCATGAGGTGACCAAAGTATTGGAGTTTCAGCTTCAACATCAGACCTTCCAATGAACACCCAGGATTGATCTCTTTAAGGATGGATTGATTGGATCTCCTTGCAGTCCAAGGGACTCTCAAGAGTCTTCTCCAACACCACAGTTCAAAAGCATCAATTCTTCGGCGCTCAGCTTTCTTCACCGTCCAACTCTCACATCCATACATGACCACTGGAAAAACCATAGCCTTGACTAGACGGACTTTTATTGGCAAAGGAATGTCTCTGTTTTTAAATATGCTATCTAGGTTGGCCATAACCTTCCTTCCAAGAAGCAAGCGTCTTTTAATTTCATGGCTGAAGTCACCAACAGCAGTGATTCTGGAGCCCCCCAAAATAAAGTGTGACAATGTTTCTACTGTTTCCCCATCTATTTCACATGGAGTGATGGGACCAGATGCCATGATCTTAGTTTTCTGAATGTTGAGCTTTAAGCCAACTTTTTCACTCTCCTCCTTCACCTTCATCAAGAGGCTCTTTAGTTCTTCTTCACTTTCTGCCATAAGGGTGGTGTCATCTGCATATCTGAGGTTATTGCTATTTCTCCCAGCAATCTTGATTCCAGCTTGTGTTTCTTCCAGCCCAGCGTTTCTCATGATGTACTCTGCATAGAAGTTAAATAAACAGGGTGACAATATACAGCCTTGACGTACTCCTTTTCCTATTTGGAACCAGTCTGTTGTTCCATGTCCAGTTCTAACTGTTGCTTCCTGACCTGCATACAGGTTTCTCAAGAGACAGGTCAGATGGTCTGGTATTCCCATCACTATCAGAATTTTCCACAGTTTATTGTGATCCACACAGTCAAAGGCTTTGGCATAGTCAATAAAGCAGAAATACATGTTTTTCTGGAACTCTGTTGCTTTTTTAATGATCCAGCAGATATTGGCAATTTGATCTCTGGTTCCTCTGCCTTTTCTAAAACCAGCTTGAATATCTGGAAGTTCACGGTTCACGTATTGCTGAAGCATGGCTTGGAGAATTTTGAGCATTACTTTACTAGCGTGTGAGATGAGTGCAATTGTGCTGTAGTTTGAGCATTCTTTGGCATTGCCTTTCTTTGGGATTGGAATGAAAATTGACCTTTTCCAGTCCGGTGGCCACTGCTGAGTTTTCCAAATTTGCTGGCATATCGAGTGCAGCACTTTCACAGCATCACATTTGAGGATTTGAAATAGCTCAACTGGAATTCCATCACCTCCACTAGCTTTGTTCGTAGTGATGCTTTCTAAGGCCCACTTGACTTTACATTCCAGGATGTCTGGCTCTAGGTGAGTGATCACAGCATCGTGATTATCTGGGTCGTGAAGATCTTTTTTGTACAGTTCTTCTGTGTATTCTTGCCACCTCTTCTTAATATCTTCTGCTTCTGTTAGGTCCATACCATTTCTGTCCTTTATCGAGCCTATCTTTGCATGAAATGTTCCTTTGGTATCTCTAATCTTCTTGAAGAGATCTCTAGTCTTTGCCAATCTGTTGTTTTCCTCTATTTCTTTGCATTGATCGCTGAGGAAGTCTTTCTTATCTCTCCTTGCTATTCTTTGGAACTCTGCATTCAGATGGGAATATCTTTCCATTTCTCCTTTGCTTTTCACTTCTCTTCTCTTCCAAGCTATCTGTAAGGCCTCCTCAGACAGCCATTTTTCTTTTTTGCATTTCTTTTCCATGGGGATTTTCTTGATCCCTGTCTCCTGTACAATGTCACGAACCTCTGTCCATAGTTCATCAGGCACTCTGTCTATCAGGTCTAGTCCCTTAAATCTATTTGTCACTTCCACTGTATACTCACAAGGGATTTGATCTAGGTCAAAACTGAATCGACTAGTGGTTTTCCCTACTTTCTTCAATTTAAGTCTGAATTTGGCAATAAGCATTTCATGATCTGAGCCACAGTCTGCTCCTTGTCTTGTTTTTGCTGACTGTATAGAGCTTCTCCATCTTTGGCTGCAAAGAATATAATCAATCTGATTTCAGTGTTGACCATCTGATGATGTCCACGTGTAGAGTCTTCTCTTGTGTTGTTGGAGTAGGGTGTTTGCTATTACCAGTGCATTCTCTTGGCAAAACTCTATTAGCATTTGCCCTGCTTCATTCTGTACTCCAAGGCCAAACTTGCCTGTTACGCCATGTGTTTCTTGACTTCCTACTTTTGCATTCCAGTCCCCTATCATGAAAAGGACATCTCTTTGGGGTGTTAGTTCTAGAAGGTCTTGTAGGTCTTCATAGAACCGTTCAACTTCAGCTTCTTCGGTGTTACTGGTCGGGGCATAGACTTGGATTACCGTGATATTGAATGGTTTGCCTTGGAAATGAACAGAGATCATTCTATCATTTTTGAGATTGCATCCAAGTACTGCATTTCGGACTCTTTTTTTGACTATGATGGCTACTCCATTTCTTCTAAGGGATTCCTGCCCACAGTAGTAGATATAATGGTCATCTGAGTTAAATTCACCCATTCCAGTCCATCTTAGTTTGCTGATTCCTAGAATGTCGACGTTCATCTTGCCATCTCCTGTCTGACAACTTCCAATTTGCCTTGATTCATGGACCTAACATTCCAGGTTCCTATGTAATATTGCTCTTTACAGCATCGGACTTTGCGTCTCTCACCAGTCACATCCACAGTTGGGTATCGTTTTTGCTTTGGCTCCATCCCATCATTCTTTCTGTAGTTATTTCTCCACTGATCTCCATTAGCATATTGGGCACCTACTGACCTGGGGAGTTCATCTTTCCGTGTCCTATCTTTTTGCCTTGTCATACTGTTCATGGTTTTCTCAAGGCAAGAATACTGAAGTGGTTTGCCATGCCCTTTTCCAGTGGACCACATTCTGTCAGACCTCTCCACCATGACCCATCCGTCTTGGGTGGCCCCACACAGCAGCAGTGAGAGGAATTACCCAAGGCCCAAGGTAAGAGAAACCCAAGTAAGACAGTAAGTGTTATGAGAGGACATCAGAGGGCAGACACACTGAAACTAAAATTACAGAAAACTAGCTAATCTGATCACACGGACCACAGCCTTGTCTATCTCAATGAAACTAAGCCATGCCGTGTGGGGCCACCCAAGGGGACATTAGGTGTTATTAATTCCCAGTTTTACCCATTGTTGCTTTTAAAAAAGCTAGATGTTCCTAGACTGCATTGGTCGGTTTCCAAGCACAGCAGGTCACTTATCTTCCATCTCATTGTAACATCATTTTCTGTAATGTCTTTGCAGTGGGGATTTACATTTGAGAGAGGAATGCAGTAAGTCTTTATCACTGCCAATTTCTGTTGACAGAGTTTTCATTTGATTATTGTTCCCACATCAGGACTGTCATGAGGACAGATGTAGCTAATTAATTTTTATCAGTTCTGATTCAATTAAAAATTCCTGGAAACTTCTCAATGTTTGCTCGAATTCAGTTCAGTTCAGTTCAGTTGTTCAGTTGTGTCCGACTCTTTGCCACCCCATAAACCGTAGCACACCAGGCCTCCCTGTCCATCACCAACTCCCTGAGTCCACCCAAACCCATGTCCATTGACTTGGTGATGCCACCCAGCCATCTCATCCTCTGTCCCTTTTGGAAACCTTGCTGTTAGAAAGGTGAATGTTCTTGCTAAATAGAAACAAGAATTTTATGAGTCAGACATTTTCCTGGATAAGGGAAGGTTTATATATAGAACTGATATAAATGAGAAGGCAAAATATTGCTGAATATAAACATGAGGGGGTAGGGGAGAATTTTGCTATTCTGTCCACTTTGAAGCCAAGAGAATAGGTGCATTTACTCACAAGCATACCAGAACAGAATAATTTTGCTGTATCACCTTTGACAAACAGACTTCTAATTCACTCAACTTGAGAATAGCAGTTCATTTAACCATGTATTATCTTGGTAGCCATAGGCTTTTGCAGTCCATTCATAAAGTATTAGTTGGTGGAATATTTGATATTAGTATAAGAGGAGCAGATAGCTTTTTACTTTCAATATGTACATGGGTATGTTCAATATTTATGTAATTGAAAAATCAAAAGGTAACTGTAAAAGAGAAATCATATTTAATTTTACTTTTAACAACCAGAAAGTTGTATCCACCCAAACTGTGAACTAGTCGCTAAATATGCAGACTGTATTCTGAGCCTCAACCCAAAAGGGTGGCAAGAGTTTGCTTTTTTGTTGTGTACTGGAGAATAATTTTAAATTAGTTTAAAATATTTTAAAAAGAGAGCCTAGTAAAGCATTATACTGAAACTATGCATTATTATGGAGAAGTCACTGGCACCCCACTCCAGTACTCTTGCCTGGAAAATCCCATGGACAGAGGAGCCTGGTGGGCTGCAGTCCATGGGGTCGCAAAGAGTCGGACTCAACTGAGAGACTTCACTTTCACTTTTCACTTTCATGCATTGGAGAAGGAAATGGCAATCCACTCCAGTGTTCTTGCCTGAAGAATCCCAGGGACAGGGGAGCCTGGTGGGCTGCCATCTATGCGGTCGCACAGAGTCAGACACGACTGAAGCGACTTAGCAGCAGCAGCAGCAGAAGCAGCAGCATGTATTATTATAAATTCAGAATGTACTAAACTTCTCTCTTAAAGTGGAACCTTCTAATATAACAGCCTCACGTTACCTGTTTCTCACTGGTCAGGACATAGATATTAGTGTGTGCTCAGTCGATCAGTCATGTCCCACTCTTTGCAACACCATGGACTATAGCCTTCCAGGCTCCTCTGTCCATGAAATTTTCCAGGCAAGAATACTGGAGCAGGTCACAATTTCCTACTCTGGGGGATCATCCTGACCCAAAGATCGAATCTGCATTTCTTGTGCCTCTTGCCTTGGCAGGCAGATTCTTTATTAGTGTCACCTGAAAAGCCCCACATATATGTTTACTAATTGTAAATCATGAAGATTACAAGTTAATTTTTTTCTGAAAAGCTTGAATCTTTTGTGGATTGCCATGTGTCTTAGCTGATCATTTAAAATAAGCAAAATTAGTTCAATAAGCTCTAGTCTTATGGCAGAAAGTGAAGAGGAACTAAAGAGCTTCTTGATGAAAGTGAAAGAGGAGAGTGAAAAAGTTGGCTTAAAGCTTAACATTCAGAAAACTAAGATCATGGCATCTGGTCCCATCACTTCATGGCAAATAGATGGGGAAAGAGTGGAAACAGTGAGAGACTTTATTTTGGGGGGCTCCAAAATCACTGAAGATGGTGGTTGCAGCCATGAAATTAAAAGACTCTTACTCCTTGCAAGGAAAGTTATGACCAACCTAGATAGCATATTAAAAAGCAGAGATATTACCTTGCTGACAAAGGTCTGTCTAGTCAAGGCTATGGTTTTTCCAGTAGTCATGTATGGATGTGAGAGTTGGACTGTGAAGAAAGCTGAGCGCCGAAGAATTGATGCTTTTGAACTGTGGTGTCGGAGAAGACTCTTGAGAGTCTCTTGGACTGCAAGGAGATCCAACCAGTGCGTCCTAAAGGAGATCAGCCCTGGGTGTTCATTGGAAGGTCTGATGTTGAAGCTGAAACTCCACCTGATGCGAAGAGCTGACTCATTTGGAAAGACTCTGATGCTGGGAAAGAATGAGGGCAGGAGGAGAAGGGGACAACAGAGGATGAGATGGTTGGACAGCATCACCGACTCAATGGACATGGATTTGGGTGGTCTCCAGGAGTTGGTGATGGACAGGGAGGCCTGGCGTGCTGCAGTTCATGGGGTCGCAGAGAGTCGGACACGACTGAGTGACTGAACTGAAACTGAAGCTCTAGTCATTGTCAGGTTGTGCTATGTTCTCTGTACCTAACATAGTCCCAGTTATAAATTGTCTATGAAACTTCATTAGCCCTTTTGCATTAAGAATAATTTACTTGTATTATGTTGCTGTCTATACTTCTAGAGGAGATAAGCCCTTCTTTCCTTGAGTAAATTAAAAATGAGTTTCAAGTCTTTTAATCTTACACAAATCCATGGATGACCAATCAGTGCTGAAGAGGTCTAAGAAATAGACGTTGCATCTGAAGAAATCAGGCTTGTTGGGCCATTAGCTTCTTACAGAGATTGATTTTCCATGAAATACATGAGAGAAGGAACATACTGTGATATCATTTTTTCTTTTTAATGGATATAAACTAATCCTATAACATATGTAGAGTTGACACTACTGAGACAACTGATATTGTGAAAAAAGGGAACAGATTTTAAAAGAAGACTTTCTTGAATTTCACTTAATTTATGAATGCTGCCATTCCATCTGAATATGCATATTTTTATGTTTATGTTTGCCAAAGTATTTAAAGTCTATGAATTCATGAAACAATAAAAAGGAACATTTTCAGTTGTTGTATTGGTTCTCTGTGCTGTCTATCCTCATTTTCTTAGAGGTTTCCAGGATAGGAGAAAGAACAGATAAACTATTCAACCAATTAAAAAAAAACACTGAAGGTCAAATTGCAATCATATGCTGGATTCATGACCTTTTCAAGTCAGCATCGTTCTTATGATAAAGATTTGTGATGAGCTGATTGAACAGTATGTAAGAATATGGAATATGATAAGGTTATTCACATAGTAGGCTTAATTTTGAGCAAAGTTATTAATTTGTTCCTTTTATTCAAAGGATATTGTCTTCAGGACCAAATGTAATATTTGATAGGTCTTTACCTTAGGGATTGTGACAGAAATATGAAAGGGAGAAGAGAAGATTGAAAATTATTCTTTTATTTTCCTCAACCATGAAATTTTAATTTTTTTATCATTGTTGTTCAGAGTTTTGTACAACTGATTATCATAATTATCACTCTCCCAAGGGAGAGTGTCATTCTTTAGGAATAGATGTCTGTGTTCAATTTGCCTTGAAGATATTTGTTCAAGTTGTCATCAATGAATTTTAATGCTAAGTTGAGTAAAATATATTTGAATATGTTTGCAAGGCAATGAAAAATCAACTTTCCCCCCCCCTAGAGAATTGCTACACTGATTAAGATATTTTTACAAGTAAATTTATGTTGGCAATATAAGCATCAGTCTGTTTTCCTATTTAAACTATCAAAACTTTTTCAAGAAGATTTAAAAACCAGATCTGTTATCCTACAGGGTAATCATACATACTGACTATACCCTATATGTGTGCTGTGCTTAGTCTCTCAGTTGTGCCTGGCTGCTTGTGACCCCATGGACTGTAGCCCACCAGGCTCCTCTGTCCATGGAGATTCTCCAGGCAGGAATACTGGAGTGCGTTGCCATGTCCTCCTCCAAAGGATCTTCCCAACCCAGAGATTGAACCCAGGTCTCTAGCATGTGGGCAGATTCTTTACCATCTGAGCCACCAGGGAAGCCCAAGACTACTGGAGTAAGTGGCCTATCCCTTCTCCAGGGAAACTTCCTGACCCAGGGATTGAACCAGGGTCTCCTGCATTGCAGGCGGATTGTTTAACCAGCTGAGTTACCAGGGAAGCCCGGGTTCCTTCCAGGAAGCCCGGTCATAAAGAATTTGCCTGCCAATGTAGGAGACTTGCAGGAGACAAGAGTTCTATCCCTGGGTCAGAAAGATCCCCTGGAGAAGGGAATGGCTAACCACTCCAGTATTCTTGCCTGGGAAGTTCCAAGGACAGAGGACTTGGCATGAGGTTGCAAAGAGTCAGACATGACTGAGCGACTGAGCACACATACCCTGTATCTAAAGTAAGAACTTCAATTGTTCCGTGTGATTTAAAGGAGAGAGGGAAATGGTCCACCTGACCTTTTATCTGCCTTTGGTTTTATCACTTAATTGCTTTCATTCTAAATAACAGTACATTGTTTTTAAATTTTGAATACCTGGCAGTTATCTGAGGAGATTGTTAAAATGCAGGTTAGGCCCTACCTCCAAAATTCAAATTCTTCCTGTAATCTATGTTTCAAACAAGTGTTTCAGATGTACCTGATACCGTTGATCTAGGAAACATACTTTGAGACACATGGTTATAATGAAATAATGTTAGTATTTGAGGGAAATACTATAAAGTCAACATTGTTTTCCTCAATTAACTATTAACCACAATTGAGTTGAGCATTTGCCATTAATCACAAAATTAACTGACATCTCGTAAGTTTGTGTCTTGCAACCAAAGTGGATAGTATTTGCATATGTTTTAAAAGACACAACTTTATATTTGTCTATAGCCCTTAGGGGCTTCCCTGATGGCTCAGTGGTTAAAGAATCCACCTGCAGTGCAGGAGACGCAGGAGACTGGGGTTCGATCCTTGGGTCATGAAGATCCCCTGGAGAAGGGAATGGCTACCCACTTCGGTATTCTTGCCTGAAAAATCCCATGGACAGAGGAGCCTGGTGGGCTACCGTCCATAGCGTCACAAAGAATCAGACACGACTAAGTGACTAAGCACACACACTAAGGCCTTTTAGCATTCTGTCCTGTTTGTTTCTCAAAAATACCCAGATATAGTTTTATCATCAGTGAGAGTGAATTCTCCAAATATTCTTACAACTTCTAAACTCTGTTTCAAAAACGAAATGAAACAAAAACAAAAACATAGTTTGCATTGTAGAAACTGAAGACCTTTTAATTAGAGCAACTTAATACCTGACTCTCCACCTATTTTCTATGAGGATAAAAGTAGTATTTTATAAATTACTTTTCAGGCAGGTTTTTAATGTTTTTCAGAATAGGACTGTGCGTGCAGAAAGCTGAGATTCAAAGATTCATTTGCTAGGCCATCCTCACTCAGATGTTATAATCCTTCAGCAAATTTGATGCTTTTGCTTAAAACAAGTTGCCTTTATTAAATCAAAAGGGAGCTATCTTATTGACAACTGTTCATAAATTGTTGCTGCAGGAAGAGCTAGAAAACCTTAAAGAATTAAAACAACTCAAAGTGAAAAATGAAAATTGGTGAAGGTGGTTGAGAGGTACAAACTTCTGGTTTAAGAAAAACAGGTACTAGGGATTTAATATAATTAACGATTTAACATAATTAATGATTAATATAATTAACACTGCTGTACAGTATATTTGAAAGTTGCTAAGAGAGTAAATCCTAAGAGTTCTCATCATAAGGATACGATATATTTTTTCTATTTCTTTCATGTTGAGTCTAAATGAGATGATGGTATTCACTGAACTCATTGTGGTATCATTTCATGATGAATGCAAGTCAAACCATTATGCTGTACACCTGGAAATTACATCAATTAAATAAAAACTGGAGGAAACAAAAAAGAATGAAAATTGAGATAAGCCTTACAAGAACAATATTCCAGCAATTCTAAGTTAGTAGCAAGGGGACAACATTACCAACTGGATAGACTCAGTATTATAGTCTGTCTGGGCAATAAGGCATACAGACTACAGATGTGATCTTTGTATCAGGCAGTGGAGTACAGCGGAAATTTTTGTACTGCATTCAGAAATCTTATAAAAATAATGTAAGATTATTTATAGCATTGGGCCTCAACAGCCTTTGAGTAACTTTCAGTGGTTATAAGAAGGTCATTGTGATCCTCAGGCTACCTCTCAGTGATAGGATTGGTCATGGCAAGTGGATGGTGCCTTGTCTGACTTATTTTTCTTCACCAGTGAAATGAAACATAGGAATCTTTACCATTCCATCTATGCAGACTTCTTTGAAAATGCAGCTAGAGATGTGGAGGTTTAAGGCCAAATTAATGATGATGTTGAAGATGATGATGATAACAACAGCAAAAATTTATTACATGGCTTATTTTAAGCTCTAAATTATCCCTGAAAGTAGCTATTCTTTCCTCCACTTATGGTAGAAAAACTGAGGGTCACAAAGATTAAAGACCTTGAATTTCTTTTCAGCTATTGGAAAAGGCTTCAAAATATGCCAACAGAAGTTACCAAGGCATTGTGAAGGGGTGTCTGTAACATGTGTTGGGGTTTATGAAGTTTCTTAATGCAATGCTCAGGAGTTTGCCTTTCATTTTGTAGTTGCATCTGTCATCTTATCTGTGTCTTAATAAGACTGATATCGTTTTTGTTTGGAAGATAGATTAAGGTGAGAAAAAGATTGTTAAGAGTTGCAGTGGGCGTAGAGAGGAGGACAAGGCAAAAAAAGAATTATGTGGTTGAAGAAACGGTACCGTGACCATTTTAGAGGTCATGATGAGAGGTAGAGGGAATAATCAAAGACATGACTTTGAAAATTATTTTGATGTGGCTGTGGAGATGGTAGTACCATAAACATAAATAGAAGAAAAAGGTAGACAGAGGTGTTGGAGAACTGTGTATGGCAGATACATCGAGTTTCCAAAAGTAATGAGTTTGAGGATATTTAGACACTTCTGGTAGAGATGTCAGGCTATTGACGTAAGGATTTGGAGCTCCTTAGAAGATGGCATCCAAAACCTACCTGGTTTATTAATAATAATGAAAATATTTTAAAAATCCATTCTAGTTTGTTAGAAAGTCACAAACTGGACTTCCATGCATGGAAAAATTAAAGCTGAAAAGAGTTTCTTCTAAAACCTATGTAAGGACTCTCCAATAGCTGTTTTGTATTTGCGCTGCCCTCTGTGACTGACACCAGCCACGTGTGTTTACCAAGTACTTGCAGCATGACTGTTGAGAGTGTTTTAAATTTTATGTAATGTATTAAATAAATACCTTATTTATGCTTTTATATATTTATAGTTTTATAATTTATATTTGTAATTTATAAATCTAGATATTTTATAAGTATTTTAATCTAAAACAGAGTGCATTATGAACAATTTGGAGATCACAATTCCATTTGTAATAATCCACCATCATCATTGATAAAGGAAATGGAAAAGAAGTGTCCAATTAAGTATAAAATTTTTAAGTGTTGCATGTTCTTTTAGCTGCACATCTCCCACTGACATTAGTGAAACATGTAGGTAAAACTGTTCAATATTTTAAAATTCATAAATCATAATTTAACTAGGTTGCATTTTTATTTTCCTAGTTTCACTATAATTAAGATAATCTTTCAAAGCAGAGCCCAAATCAATTACTGATGAAACTTGATACTATTTTATAGACTTTTTTATAGTTATATTACACAGTATTCTAATAGAAGGTATCAATTTAGAAGTATTACATAGTGGGCACTGAGAATGAATGGCAGTTTGGTATTTAACATTAAAGTTTATACATTGAAGGACTGCAGATTAAATATATGCCTTTAGTGTGTTACAGCAGAATTATATAGGCACTTAATTTTCCGTCAAATGATAACTGAGAAAATAAATCACCAAGATGTACCCAATCTCTCTTCACTTTTTCCTTTTGCAATTAAAAACATATCTGTCTATGTGCTTAGTCACTTAGTCATGTCTGACTCTTTGAGGCCCCATGGGCTGTAGCTGGCCAGGCTCCTCTGTCCATGGGGATTCTCCAGACAAGAATACTGGAGTGGGCTGCCAAGCCCTCCTCCAGGGGATCTTCCCAACCCGGGGATCAAACCCAGATCTCCTGCATTGCAGGTAGATTCTTTACTGTCTGAGCCAGCAGGGAAACCAGTATCTATCTATCTATCTATCTATCTATCTATCTATCTATCTATCTCAATGGAATGCTGACATAGAGCGTAATGATGTATCCTTAACTTATGATGCTCTTTTGTATAAAAAATTGTATATAGTCAATATTCCAGAATCAACAAATTAAGCCCTTTGGGCTTCAATTCGAAAGATATTATATTTTCTTGCTCACTCCAGCCTTTACAATGGCAACCCACTCCAGTGTTCTTGCCTGAAGAATCCCAGGGACGGAGGAGCCTGGTGGGCTGCCACCTACGGGGTCGCACAGAGTTGGACACGACTGAAGCAATTTAGCAGCAGCAGTAGCCAGCCTTTACATACTGTGTCTTCATTATGGGAGTGGGGGAGCTATTTTCTAGCTCCTGAGAGCAAGGACTTCAGTTTCAGACACATTTAGGTTTGTGATTCAGCACTGTTGCTTATTAGCGGACTTAGACAAATTATTTCCTTGTAAGGTTATTTTGAGGTGCAATGGTAATGTATGTATGTGAGTATGAATCCAGTGACAAATTTAATATTTTCTTCATTCTCTACAATTTTTACTTTGAATTTCAGTGAATGAGAGCAAACACTTAAACTTGGAAAGTAATGAGTGCTGAAGCTTCTATATTTTCAAAAAGTCTCTAGTCCCATCTTATGATCCTTTTTTTTCTCTCTCATGTCCAATGCTGTATAAGTTTTCATTAGTTTATGTAAATTTTTAATTAAATTATATTTAATTCTATAGCAATTTATAGGTATAGATAAAGCATATATAAAAAAATATAACATTTTCATCAGTTTTTATAAAATTTTTTGGATTATGAGTTTATAATAATAAAAACTTGCAAAAACAGCTCTGTAAACTAATCCAGAGAGTACTTGATAAGCATACAAATTTTCAGCAGGTGTGGCGGGCATAGGCATATTTGTATAGTAGGCATATAATTTATCATCCACACCTAGAAACTTTTGAGAGAAAAATTATGACTACTCCAGACAAACTAAGGCCTCCAGTTACCATGCTTACAAGATGTGTTACTAGCTATGGTGTTTGGAAACCTTGAACATCAGTTGATATGTTTTACACAAAGAACAGAATTTTTGGTTAATCTGGGCAATTAATTAGTTAGAGGTTAAGCAAGCTTCCACTGTAACTTTATACTTGTGCAGTATTTTAAAAGTTTACATTTATTGAGCTCATTTTATAGACCTGACACCAGGTGAAATACTTTCATGCATTACCTCATTAAATTCTCAAACTTTAATGGATAATTTATTTTTTACTTACACAGATGTGGAAATTGAAACTTAGAACTACATTTTTGTACAATTTGCTAAAAATCACGTTGATTTCACTATAAGCCAGATACTGTGCTATAACACAATGTTCATTGCCTCATTAAATCCTTATAATTACCCTATTGGGTCAATAGTGTTTTTAACCTCCAGTTCACAGATGAGAGATAAACATGCTGCCCAATGCTATATAGCTGGTAAGTGTCATAGACTGGATATAAACCCAGATCCATCAAATAAAAAGTCTATCACTCAAGTATTAGGCTAGTGTCTGTTACCATAGAAACTGTAGTTCTGTCACTTGGGACAGTCAAGAGTTTAAGGGAAAGGAAGAGGATGGCACTGCTGGCCACAGGGTTCCGTCTGAAACACGTTAGTCAGGTTACTGGGGGAAGAGGCAGTTTCCACTAGCCTCTCTCCATGTTCCCATCCCTGGCCCAGTCCCTGCCTCTTCCCAGGCGTGGCATTATTAAACCCGGCAGTAACATACACCGATGAATGGGGATCTATAAGGTAACTAGCAGTGTTGCCCTGGATTTCCCTAAGATTTAATTTGAAAGAGTTTAATGTGGACAAATCAAACTAAGGTCATGAGCATCAAAAAGAAAAACCAAATGGTAATTGCCTTGGGTGCTAAAGGTCAGGAACCTCAAAATAATGAAAGCATTAGGAAAAGATTAATTTAAAAAATGTATCATCTTTCTAAATTCCATATATATGCGTTAATATACTGTTTTGGTTTTTTTCTTTAGAAAGATGGTAACGATGACCCTATATGTGAGACAGCAAAAGAGACACAGATGTAAAGAACAGACTTTTGGACTCTGTGGGAGAAGGCAAGGCTGGGATGATTTGAGAGAATAGCATTGAAACATGTATATTACCATATGTGAAGTAGATCGCCAGTCCAGGTTCGATGCATGAGACACGGTGCTCAGGGCTGGTGCACTGGGCTGACCCTGAGGGATGGGATGGCAAGGGAGGTGGGAGGGGTTTCAGGATGGGGAACACATGTACACCCATGGCTGATTAATGTCAATGTATGGCAAAACCACTACAATATTGTAAAGTAATTACCTCCAATTAAAATAAATTAATTAATTTTAAAAAAGTATCATGTCTTTACACAATTATTAGAGGTTTAAAATTATTGAAGTGACCAATTGTGGGAACAATTGCTTATAAAATGGTGCTGAGATCACCAACTGATATTACTCTACATACCTAAAATAATAGGCAAAGCATTTATAAATCTAAACCTCTAGAATATTATCCTTACTAATTGGGAGAGAAGGCATGTACTAATGCTAAGGTGAATGTTAGAGATGAAAAGGCTTCAGTTCAGTTCAGTTCAGTCGCACAGTCATGTCCGACTCTTTGCGACCCCATGAACCGCAGCACGCCAGGCCTCCCTGTCCATCACCAACTCCCGGAGTCTACCCAAACCCATGTCCATCGAGTTGGTGATGCCATCCAGCCATCTCATCCTCTGTAGTCCCCTTCTCCTCCTGCCTCAATCTTTCCCAGCATCAGGGTCTTTTCCAAGAGTCAACTCTTCGCATCAGATGGCCAAAGTATTGGAGTTTCAGCTTCAACATCAGTCCTTCCAATGAACACCCAGAACTGATCTCCTTTAGGATGGACTGATTGGATCTCCTTGTAGTCCAAGGGACTCTCAAAAGGCTTCTCCAACACCACAGTTCAAAAGCATCAATTCTTCGGTGCTTAGCTTTCTTTATAGTCCAACTCACATCCATACATGACTACTGGAAAAACCATAGCCTTGATTAGATGGACCTTTGTTGGCAAAGTAATGTCTCTGCTTTTTAATATGCTATCTAGGTTGGTCATAACTTTCCTTCCAAGGAGTAAGCGTCTTTTTATTTCATTGCTGCAATCACCATCTGCAGTGATCTTGGAGCCCAGAAAAATAGTCAGCCACTGTTTCCACTGTTTCCCCATCTATCTGCCATGAAGTGATGGGACTGGATGACATGATCTTAGTTTTCTGAATATTGAGCTTTAAGCCAACTTTTTCACTCTCCTCTTTCACTTTCATCAAGAGGCTCTTTAGTTCTTCTTCACTTTCTGCCATAAGGGTGGTGTCATCTGCATATCTGAGGTTATTGATATTTCTCCCGGCAATCTTAATTCCAACCTGTGATTCATACAGCCCAGCGTTTCTCATGATGTACTCTATATATAAGTTAAATAAGCAGGGTGACAATATACAGCATTGACATATTTCTTTTCCTATTTGGAACCAGTCTGTTGTTCTATGTCTTGTTCTAATTGTTGCTTCTTGACCTGCATACAGCATTCTCAAGAGGCAGGTCAGGTGGTGTGGAATTCCCATCTCTTTCACAATTTTCCACAGTTTATTGTGATCCACACAGTCAAAGGTTTTGGCATAGTCAATAAAACAGAAATAGATGTTTTTCTGAAACTCTCTTGCTTTTTCGATGATCCATTGGATGCTGGCAATTTGATCTCTGGTTCCTCTGAGTTTTCTAAAACCAATCGAACATCTGGAAGTCCACGGTTCATGTGTTGCTGAAGCCTGGCTTGGAGAATTTTAAGCATTATTTTGCTAGCATGTGAGATGAGTGCAATTGTGCGGTAGTTTGAGCATTCTTTGGCATTGCCTTTCTTGGGGATTGGAATGAAAACTAACCCTTTCCAGTCCTGTGGTCATTGATGAGTTTTCCAAATTTGCTGGCATATTGAGTGCAGCACTTTCACATCGTCATCTTACAGGATTTGAAATAGCTCAACTGGAATTCCATCACCTCCACTAGCTTTATTTGTAGTGAGGCTTCCTAAGGCCCACTTGACTTCGCATTCCAGGATGTCTGGCTCTAGGTAGGTGTTCACACCATCGTGATTATCTGGGTCATGAAGATTTTTTTGGAAAATTCTTCTGTGTATTCTTGCCACCTCTTCCTAATATCTTCTGCTTCTGTTAGGTCCATACCATTTCTGTCCTTTATTGAGCCTATCTGCATGAAATATTCCCTTGGTATCTCTAATTTTCTTGAAGAGATCTCTCGTCTTTCCCACTCTGTTGTTTTCCTCTATTTCTTTGCATTGACCGCTGAGGAAGGCTTTCTTATCTCTCCTTGCTATGATTTGGAATTCTGCATTCAAATGGGTATATCTTTCCTTTTCTCCTTTGCTTTTCACTTCTCTTCTTTTCACAGCTATTTGTAAGGCCTCCTCAGACAGCCATTTTGCTTTTTTGCATTTCTTTTCCATGGGGATGGTCTTGATTCCTGTCTCCTGTACAATGTCACGAACCTCCATCCATAGTTCCTCAGGCATTCTGTCTATCAGACCTAGTCCTTTAAATCTATTTCTCACTTCTACTGTATAGTCATAAGGAATTTGATGTGAGTCATACCTGAATGGTCCAGTGGTTTTCTCCACTTTCTTCAATTTCAGTCTGAATTTGGCAATAAGGGGTTCATGATCTGAGCCACAGTCAGCTCCCAGCCTTGTTTTTGCTGACCGCATAGAGCTTCTCCATCTTTGGCTGCAAAGAATATAATCAATCTGATTTCAGTGTCGACCATCTGGTGATGTGCATGTGTAGTCTTCTCTTGTGCTGTTGGAAGAGGGTGTTTGCTATGAAAAGTCTTATGATTCTGCTTAGCTCTCAGGCCTTGGAAAAATCCTGCTCTACCTCCAAAGGCGAATGCTGCCTTTAGTATGGGGATGCCAACATTAACTATGTTTAACCGGAGGTTTTTGTGAAGATAAGTGGTTCAGCACTGAACATTCTTTCATACGGCCCTTCTCATGTAGACCAATAATGATTTGTTTGTGTATTTTCCTTCTCAAACTCGAAGCTCCATAAGTGTAAAGGCTAACAAAGCTCTTTATTCTTGCATCCCCAGTATGTGGCAAAGAACTTGGTACAAAAAATTATTTTGATGATTTCCTTTTTGTTGAATAACTACATAAATAAATGAGTCTAAAAGTGCTGTTGAACACTAAGAAGCATTGTAAGAAGAAATTTTATAGTTACTCAACTCCAATTTATTGGTTGAGCCAGGTACAGCTGTCCCTTGGTATCTGAGAGGAGTTGGTTCAAGGACCCCGTGGATACCAAAATCTGTGAATGAGTATATGAAATGGAGTAGTATTAGGCACCCCTATCAACCAGTTCTCAGCCTGAGTATTTCAATCTGCGTTTGGTTGATTCTGAGGTTGAGGACTCCTCGCTACAGAACGATGACTTAACTAAATAAACCTAGTTCACATGAATAGTATTATTAGCTAATGTGGGAAATTTCAGATGTTCATTTTTTTTTCACTTCTTAAACTTCCTGTTATCTTTTATCTTAAATTACATTTTTTTGGTAAGTGAATCTACTTTTTAAGGGACTATATTCTACTGGTTTGAAGGTGAACTAAACATATGCCTTAACCCTGAATCCTGGTGCTGACTTACTACCTCCCTGAGCTTGTCTATTACATGACCAAATGCAGGTTAAGAACACATTAGATAGATCTGACTTAGTCACATCCATTTTAGTATTTCAAGAGGAGAGCACCAAGATAGTAGAACATAACAAGCAAATGAAGGTAGAAAAACACATCTTATTTCTTGTTTCGGCTAAATTCTTTTCATTATCCTTTTATTAT
Organism: Giraffa tippelskirchi; assembly: GCF_054371585.1. Taxonomy (NCBI): domain Eukaryota; kingdom Metazoa; phylum Chordata; class Mammalia; order Artiodactyla; family Giraffidae; genus Giraffa; species Giraffa tippelskirchi. Next base: position 107,228,050 of record NC_137278.1, on the reverse strand, counting down.
GCACATTTTTCCAAGTCACTTAAACTGCATACTTGACAGATAGTAGGGAATGCAGGTGGCGCAACAGCCACGAGCCATTTGTGGCGCATTTGGCACAAAATCATGTCTTCCAGTGATCACTTTTTTCACCCATTGTCCCCTCTACTCTTCCTCCCACTTCACCCAGCACGCACACCAACACAAGCCCTTCCAGGTAGTTTTAGAGCAAAATGATGACTTCTTAAATTTTGGGGTAGAGAAATTTTATAGTCACTGTTGATATTTTCTACATCCTAAATCTTTTCTGGAATATGAATGGAATATGCTACTGGTGGAAAATATTTGTTTAAAAAAGCTGAATTATATTAAAACTGTAAATTTTAGAACTAGCATGGACGTGAGTTATGCTCAGACCTTCAGCAGAAAAGAAATTTCGCTAAGAAATGTGTAGAGTGGGGAAATCAGGTGTTTTGAATCCCAACATAATGTTATTCCATCACAATCACTGCATTAACGGCACAGCTTTACATTCATCTTTACCTTTCTAATTTTCTTGTTCTTTGTATTTTGAGATATGAGAATTTGGAAAGCTACTAGATAAGGGATCATAATCAATTGAAATGAATCTTTCTCTAGGAGACTAGTGTGAGAGATGAAAAATAATGACCTTTTATTGGACCAATAAACTTCCTAGAGACACTATTTGAGAAATCACTCTTAAGCACAGTAAAATATGTGACTGAAGAGAGTTAGTGGAATTTTCAAATATGTCAGCCTTTTTGTAGATGGCAAAATCATAGGTTCTGAATTCAAATGACGAAATTTTGAATCCTACCTCAGTCACTCCCTAACTATAGCAGCATAATTCAAAAAATACTGGAACTAAGATGATGTCCTATTTTTACGAATTCCTATAGCATTTGGAGCGGTTTAAAATTCTACCATTTTGCATTTTTAAATATATGTATATATATTTATATATGTATTTTATTTATCAGATAGCAATATATGTAGATACAGATCTAAAATCAACTAGATTATGAACCCCTGGAGAGCAAGATTTCCTTTTCATATAGTATTTGGTAAAGAAGATGCTCCTTAGATACTTTTGGGTGAATTACTTTATTTCATGTCCACATTTTTCAGCTTTCTTCGTGAACACACTTGAAGTGGTTTAACTCTAGGATGCTTCAAGAGAAGTATGAAGCACTCAAACCAAAAATTAAACAGAGGATTCTAATTAAAGGGGTGCATTCCAATTTAGGAACATTAGTGCTTACATTTTCCACTTGGCTCAAGACTATAGTATAGTGGGAATAAAAATAAACTTACTTATTCTTTGATTTTAATGAAGTATTTTATTTATCTTTATGTTTCTGAATTTTTAATTATAGTACAGTGCATTTATAGTCTATAATATTAAAGAAGGGTAAGAAAAACATTAGAAAATAATGTATTTATTATAGTAAAATTTCTTAAAGTCTTAAAAATGTTAAATTTATGTATTTTATACTGATTAACAAACATGATAATTAACTCAAGTTGTCAATTTCTTGGTTTATTCTTAAATAATAATAATTACACTGATTCTAATGCTTATATAAGTTTTCTTAGATTTTATGCATACTACCAGAGTTAGTATTTAAATATATCGGTTAAGGTACAAGGGCAGTTATTTTTAGCCCAATTTTGTAAATTAAGTAAATGAGGTACAGAAATTTTTAGGAAACATTTCAAAGCTTTGTGCCTGGCAAATAGCAGAAGTAGGATTATAGCTCTTATTTTCATGACTTCTAATTTACTATTCTCTTTTGGCTTTAACATGCACCCTTATTAATTTTATCAAATTAACTACAGATCCCAAAGAAAGGCAATGCCAAAGAATGCTCAAACTACCACACAATTGCACTCACCTCACACTCTAGTAAAGTAATGCTCAAAATTCTCCAAGCCAAGTTTCAGTAATACGTGAACTGTGATGGTTTTATAAAAGGCAGAGGAACCAGAGATCAAATTGCGAACATCCGCTGGATCATCAAAAGAGCAAGAGAGTTTCAGAAAAACATCTACTTCTGCTTTATTGACTATGCCAAAGCCTTTAACTGTGCGGATCACAATAAACTGGAAAATTCTGAAGGAGACGGGAATACCAGACCATCTGACCTGTCCCTTGAGAAACCTGTATGCAGGTCAGGAAGCAACAGTTAGAACTGTACATGGAACAACAGACTGGTTCCAAATAGGAAAAGGAGTACATCAAGGCTGTATATTGTCACCCTGCTTATTTAACTTATATGCAGAGTACATCATGAGAGACACTGGGCTGGAGGAAGCACAAGCTGGAATCAAGATTGCTGGGAGAAATATCAATAACCTCAGATATGCAGATGACACCACTCTTATGGCAGAAAGTGAAGAAGAACTAAAGAGCCTCTTGATATGAGAGAGGAGAGTGAAAAAGTTGGCTTAAAGCTCAACATTCAGAAAACTAAGATCATGGCATCTGGTCCCATCACTTCATGGCAAATAGATGAGGAAACAGTGGAAACAGTGGCAGACTTTATTTTTTTGGACTCCAAAATCACTGCAGATGGTGATTGCAGCCATGAAATTAAAAGTCGCTTACTCCTTAAAAGGAAAGTTATGACCAACCTAGACAGCATATTAAAAAGCAGAGACATTACTTTGCCAACAAAGGTTCGTCTAGTCGAGGCTATGGTTTTTCCAGTGGTCATGTATGGATGTGAGAGTTGGACTATAAAGAAAGCTGAGCGCCGAAGAATTGATGCTTTTGAACTGTGGTGTTGGAGAAGCCTTTTGAGAGTCCCTTGGACTGCAAGCAGATCCAACCAGTCCATCGTAAAGGAGATTAGTCCTGGGTGTTCATTGGAAGGACTGATGTTGAAGCTGAAACTCCAATACTTTGGCCACCTCATGCGAAGAGTTGACTCATTGGAAAAGATCCTGTTGCTGGGAAGGATTGTGGGCAGGAGGAGAAGGGGGCGACAGAGGATGAAATGGCTGGATGTCATCACCGACTCGATGGACATGGGTTTGGGTAAACTCTGGGAGTTGGTGATGGACAGGGAAGCCTGGCATGCTGTGGTTTATGCGGTCACAAAGAGTTGGACACGACTGGGAAACTGAATTGAACTGTACATTCTATACACATTGTCCAGTTAAGTGGACCTAGCGTGGTTGTGTCTAAGGACTTTTTATTGTAAACCTGAAAGTTGTAAAATATTTTGCCAATTAATTACCGATAGAATTAACAAACAGAAATTGTGATTGGAGACATCTAAAAGGGTCGTGATTTTTTCTTCTTTCTGTGAATTAAAACAGCTAGCAGAAAACAGCACTGATACTCTTCTTGGTAAGATGATGCTGACATTTATTCATAATTTTTTTGTTTTTACAAATGACTTTTTAAACAAAATATTACATATTAATTTTTTATAATTTCTAAAATTAGTAAATTTTTAAGCAAAGTAATACAGATGAACAGAAGAAAATTTCAATCCTCACTACCTTTAGATAGCCATTTCTAAGTTTTAGCTGTTCAAAGATATATATGTATATATATATACACACACACACACACATATCTATTCATGTATTTCTGAAAGTGTAATTTTATCTCTATAGGTATATTTTATTTCTCTATGTAAGTACCTCTATCTGTATTTTATTTCCACACCTATCTCAGGAGGTATATCTGTCTCTGTCTTTGTCTATTTATCTCTGGCTCTATCTCTGCTATACAGATATCTTTCCATCTCTCTCTCTCTATATATATATCTATCTCTGGATGTAAAAATGAAATATATGCTGTCTTTATATAAACAAAATAGAATCATCCTCAATATTAACTTGCACCCTGATTACTTTTCTGTAAATTTATGAACCTTTTTTTATATCATTTAGTATTTTTCCAAAATGCTGTTTTAATTGTTTAGCAAGTAATTCAATATATGAATGCCCCAGGATTTATCTAAATTAGCCTTTATTAAGTGTATATTGAGGTAATGTCCATATTTTTACCATGAAAAGCAGCACCACAATGAATATTCTCATAGCAAAAATTTTAGCACACTAAAGCTTAATTCCTTTCAGTGATTTTCTAGAAGAGTTGCTGGATCAAATAGAATTTACATTTTTAAAATTTGGGGTTTATTTGATTATTAAATTAATCTTCTGAAATGTATGAATTTATACTCCAAACCAGAAAAATAAACATCTCCCAATTTTATAAACATTGATTCAAATATGCATTTGATTGGCAGCAAATATCTTACGGTTTTGAATTGTGTTTTTTTTATTATGAGTGAAGTTAAACATTAAAGAACAGAAAATGGACATTTGTATTCTCTGTGAATTCACTGCTTGTGTTCTTTGACTCATATTTTTAAAAATGTATAATTATAAAAAAGGTTTTTTACATGTCAAGTATGCTAATCAAGGTCACATATGTTACAAATGTCATTTTCTTAAGTTGTTTATTGTATTTTCATTTTATGTGTGGTATTAACAATCTCAATTGTCCTTCTGCACAGTGGTAGTGGCCACTAAATTTTAATTATGGCAGTATCTACATACATAACAGGTGATATCCACTCACTCATAGGGAAGAGTCTACACTTATGCAGAGTAATGTCTCTACTTTTAGGAAGTTTAAATTCTCATTAAATAGTAGAAATATCAATTATATTTTGGTCAATGACCATTAAAATAAATACAACATGTTGAAATGCAAAGAGCAGAAGACCTGGACAGAATTCCTTCCTCTGGTAGTTAAAAGCTGTTTGGTTTGGGCACATTATTGAACGTGTTGAGACTGTTTCATCACCTCTGAAATAGTTAAAACTATAGCTGTCTACATGAAGGATTGCTGTAAGTCTCAAATGAGATCTTTATGTGAAAACAGTTGACACAGTGTCTGATATACTAGTACCATAGTGCTTGTTAAATACTACTGTCTGTCCTTTTCTAGGGTGGCTTCCCAGGTGGTGGGAACAGTAAGGAACCCGCCTGCCAAGGCAGGAGACATAGGAGATGTGGGTTTGATCCCTGGATCAGGAAGATCCCCTGGAGGGAGGGCATGGCAACCCACTCCAATGCTCTTGCCTGGAGAATCCTATGAACAGAGGAGCCTGGCAGGCTACAGTCCATACGGTCACAAAGAGTCAAAAACAACTGAAGCAACTTAGCATGCCCGTCCTTCTTTCATATGTGTGTTAAGAGTGCTAGCAGCAGTATTTTTCTGGAGATTGGTTTCTATGATAGATTTTTCTTTTACACAATAATCTGTTTGTGACAGTAGGAGGTTCAGGTGTAGGAATCTCACTTCCAATGTCATTCTATAATTTTAAGTAAAATTATTATTACAGTGCCTTCTGATGAATCATTAATTTCTAGGATTTAAACTTCTCTAAGGTAGCTTCTTACACCTCAGAATTGTAACACCTTGTGTTTATATAGCACTTTTCAAAGCTGTCAGCAAACAGTGCTTTAATTAATCTTCACACCACTGAGGTAATAATAAGAAATAAGTATTATTGTTCCTTTTTCACACATTCTGAAAGTACTTAGCAGAAAGGCAACTTATTCAAGCTTGAGCAGAAATTAAGTGGTTCTCAAGAGATTCTATGGAAATGCATACTTCTAGGAAATTGGAATCAATTTTTAATTTGGTAACATAATTGTTTTGAAGATGCTTAGTATGAACAGGAACCAGTAAAAAGGTCCAGTCCATGTTGTATTGGCTTTGGGTCCAGCACACGCTTATAGGTACCAAACAATTAGATCAGAGGATATCTGCTAATGGGCTTCCCAGATGGCTCAGTGGTAAAGAGTCTGCCTGTAATCCAGGAGACACAGGAAACATGGGTTCAATCCCTGGGTCGGGAAGATCCCCTGGAGGAGGAAGTGGCAACCCACTCCAGTATTCTTGCCTGAAAAATATCACGGACAGAGGACCAAGGAAGACTACAGTCTAAAGGATCGCAAAGAGTAGGACACGACTGAGTGACAGAGCACACAGCACGTGCACACACACACACACACACACACACACACACACACACACACCTGCTAATATGGATTATATTTGTTTTTCTAAACTTAGAAGATATGCATCATGATTTTCAACTTGTGTGTGTTTCCACTGAAGCATTTATGCTTCTCTCTTCTTGGGTATAAATAGGTCTCAGAGTCTCAAGCTATTATATAGGCATAACTTCATTACCTGCCGTGGAAATTTTTATTGCTAGAGTTTTCCAGGATAGCTGAGGAAATTTATTACAAGAACTGAATCAGGCTGTTTGTAGATAAAATATTTAGCAAACTATCCCCAGCAACCACATTATTACAAAAGCTGTAAATCTATAAAACAAAAGTATTTTTAGGTTGGTCAAGTCAGTCTTAGGTCTCATTATTATACTTTATGGTCTCTATAAAGCTCTTCTTCTGCCAAAGAGTCTTCTAAGGTCAGAATAAATGTTTAAAAAGCAGCAATTTGGAAGAAGAGAAAAGAATAAGCAGTGTTATATGGTGCTTCTATTTTATTCCAATAGGAACACAGTGATATAAACAAAATATAAATTGCCCGGGAATTGAATGTGGCAGAATACATTGATTATTTAAATCTGTTGACATACCAGAGTCCTGCTGTGAGAAGAAACTCTCTCGGAGGGGATTTGTTTTAGTTTGAATGCTGTATCAGGACGTTTAAAGATTATTGGGAAAAAGTTGTTAAAGATAACTCTTCTAATAGAATGGATACTGAAGACATAATGTGTAGAGTTATAGGGAGGCTATAGAATATAATTACAGACAATAGAAAGTCTTTCTGAAAACCACTAATTTTACCCTATGCTAGCATATCTTCTTTCTAGGAGGAATTTGCCATAAGAAGATTAAGAAGCCATAACTGATCCATCAATTTTTGTCAATTAATGTGACTTCTGATTAATGCTCAGCTCTGCACTTTGTGCTGAGGGTTATGCCATCATGGGGTGATCAAATACAAACTCAAACAACTATCTAGGAATGAAATTCTAGTATAGGCATATTACAGTAGTGTATGTAAGTGTGTGAGTGTGTGTGTGTGGCAGAGAGGGGTGACTGCCGTGTAAGCAGAGGAGAGAGGGTTAGAGAACAGTTCTGTGTGCTAAAGGGGCTGGGAAAAGCTTCCTTGGAGGACTATTCCTCAAGTTTGTTTACCTTAAAAAACAAAAGAGCCAGTTATTTTACCAGCAAAATAAATTTATTTAGGAAGATCAGAGAAATTTGCAATTTGGGTCATGCAAACTGTGGCAAACTCGAGCAAGTCCAAGGAGACGAATGGGAGGTTTTCTCTTTAGCAGGTATCAGGAGGAAACCTGGGAAGCGGAGGCGGCTCTTCACTGGCTGCAGGCGGTGGGCCGCTTGTCCCTGGGTCAGGAGGGAATCTTTCTTCCTGCAGCAGTATGTGAACTGTGGTGAGCAATATGTGGTGAGAGCTCCTCCTTAGAGTGTCCCAACTTTAATTATGTTTTCTTCTAGTTTTATTGAAATAGTTTTTGCCATACATTGACATGAATCAGCCATGGGTTTACATGTGTTCCCCTTCCTGGACCCCCCACCCACCTCCCTCCCCATCCCATCCCTCTGGGTCATCCCATTGCCCCGGCCCTGAGCCTTTGTCTCATGCATCGAACATGGAATGGTGTTCTGTTTCACATATGATAATATACATGTTTCAATGCTATTCTCCCAGAACGTCCCACCCTCACCTTCTCCCTCAGAGTCAATTTTATAGTTTTATTGAAATATAATCGGCACACAGCACTGTTCAAGTTTAAGGTGTACAGCCCAGTGATTTGACTTAACATACACATGAAATGGTTGCTACAATAACAGAGTGAACATCTATCATTTAAATAGATAACAGCATTCAAGAAATAGAAAAATATTTTGATGAAAACTCTTGGGATTTACTGTCTTAACAACTTTCATATATAACATACAGCTATGTTAACTATCATGTTGTACATCATTTATCATGTTGTATATCACATTCTTAGTACTTATTTATAACTGGAAGCTTGTACCTTTTGACCACCTTCATCCAATTCCTCTTTCACCCCTCTCTCTACCTGCCTATGGTAACCACGTATTTGACCTCTTTTTCTATGAGTTTGTTTGTTTTTGAAGTATTAATTAATCCTACAACATTATGTTAGTTTCTGGCACATAGTGATTTCATATACTATACATTTCGAAATGATCACTGAGATAAGTCTAGTTACCATCTGTCACCATACAAAAATACATAATTGTTGACTATATTCCCCACAATATACATTTCACATATGTGACTCATTTATTTTGTAACTGAAAATTTGTACTGTTAATCTCCCTCACCTGTTTCTCTCCTCCCCCATCCCCTTTCCTTTAGTAACTGTTTTTTCTCTGTGTCAATGGCTCTGGTTTTGTTTAGTTATGTTTGTTTGTTTTTAAATGAGGTTTCCTGTATTTATTTTTACAAAGTAATTCTTCAAGGATAATCATATCTTAAAATTTGATCTATTATGTATCATTAGTATAATTCTAGCCCAGTACAACATTTCCATTTGTAGAGATGTTTATATGTATTGAAAAATGCTTTTTGTGTTTATTGTAAAGCTGAAGCTCAAATGTTGAATTGAACTGTGTTCTCTTTATGCATGGCTAGTTGGTTTATATCAAGAGACAGCTTGAGTAGTTTCTCAGTGTTTTGCATTTTCTTCTGTTTTATCACTGTAAGTGAAACTTGTGCGTGATAGTGAATACAAGCATTTCCTCACTCCCATGTTCAAAACAAAACATTCTAATCCTCAGTCTTGGTGCACAAATGCCACAGATAAAAGATTGCTTGCATAGTTCATCCACTTGCCTTAGCGTGTTATCTAATTACTTTTTATGCATTCTTGATTTTTAAAAATTATCTTCAATTAAATTCTCAAGTTATTTTGGAGGAGTAATTCATTGCCAACAGAACTGATCACAAGTTTGAGCAAGAAAATAAAAACAAAAGCAATGTACGTTGAAGTTAAAAAAGAAATTTTTTGTCTGTAAAATTAAACTGATTGTGTAAAATTAAGCTCATTTATTCCTCTTTATTCTCACTGCTGATAAAATGTGAAAAGTCTTTAGACAAAAATAAGAAAACTCATTGTCCCCCACCAAAAGAATTGCATCCACAAAGGAAATGCTTTATTTCAAAGAAGGGTGCTATGCTTTCCCCCTGTCTCCATATCTAAAATGTTAAAACTATGATAGACAATTATCTTAACTTTTGGTTATTTGGTTATTTGGTTATTTTATATTGAGAAACTGAATAAGAGCTGTTAAATTCAGTAGACTTTTATGTGCTTGTACTTATTCCAGATTTTGATGTTCAGTAACTGAGTTTTTATTTTATTTTTGTTTAGAATTCTGGTCTTGTACAGAGACTGCTTATTTTTATGATGCATGATAAGATTTACCTTGCAGTTACTTATGGTGATCAAACAGCTTATAAGCATATACACAGTCATACAAACATACCTATTTTAAACACAGAGATATATTAGCAAAGGGGCTGAGTATATATTTATTCATTCACTCATTCATTTAGTCAACAAAGTATTCCATAATATGTATTACATGCCTATTATACTAAATATACTATTCTTAAGATCTCGAGACCTAGGTTGTTTTTCACAGTTGAACATTTTTTTTTTTATATTGAAAGTTTACATATAGTCTTTCCACTCAAGAATGAAGAAAATTGCATTCCTTAAGGTAGGTCACTGGTGAACTTCTGGGGAATCATGGATAAATTATAGTTCTAAGGCATTTGGTAATTTATCCATAGGAAAGATCAAGCCTTTGATTGTTATTCATGTTTAATAGTGAAAGAGGCACAGACCATAAATATGGCTTAACATATTCCTATATACTGTTACCACAACACCAAAAACATTTGTAAGTTGGATACACCATTTAGTGGTATAGTCTAAGATCTATGTGAAACACATAATTTAATTTCTCTGAACTCCTAGTCTAATTTCAGTTTCTCATGGTAAACATGAAGCTTTTGTCTTTAGTACATATTTATCTTACTGATGTAAGAATATACACATACAATTCTCTATGCTCTTACATTAAACTTGGGTATAGATGTGTGCTCAGTCGTTTCAGTCATGTCCGACTCTTTGTCACCCCATGGACCATAGCCCAGCAGGCTCTTCTATCCATGCGGTTTTCCCAGCAGAATACTGGAATGGGTTGCCATGCCCTCCTCCAGGGGATCTTCCCCACCCAGGAATCGAACCCATGTCTCCTGCATCTCATGCATTGTAGGCAGATTCTTTACCTGCTGAGCCACTGGGGAAGCCCTTGGGTATAGATAGAATCTAGAGAAATTTATGCTACCATTGCTTAGATATTCTCTAGTCATACCCAACTTGATTGACTTGTAGTGTTAAAAAAGGCTGTTGAAACTCCAATATCTCAGGGATATAAATTATGTTAAAAAATATCATAATACCTTCAAGACATTCTTTTTGCTTACCAGATTTACTCTTCTAGTTAAAACAGAAGCTGACTAACTAGGTTAGAATCCCAGCCTTGCCTATGTGAACTTGCACAAGTTAATGTCTATGTGTTTCACTTCATTTATAGAAAGAAGGATTTTCCTGAGGATTACAGGATTTGGCACATGTATAGAACATTCATGAAAACATACTGGTTTTGTAATAAGAACTCTCAGTGTGTGTTGACTATTATGATGATGAAGACTGATTTTACTGAAGGAAATTGCAATTACCATTCAACAACTCTTTCTGTATTCTTTACTTTAGTGTCACACTTTCTTGAAAGTCATTACAATGACAGAATGTAGATTTCTGTGGAAACGTCAAACTGAATGTTCAAACACATAAGTTTGAGCAATGGCAGGAGTTAAACTCCTTTATATTTATATATCCTAAAAACCGAAGTCATTATAAAGTGCGCTCCAACCAGTTTGGCCTCCCACTGCCACTCTGGCTCTCTGAGCCTGTGGAGGAACACTGCCAGCATTCTGGAATCTTCATTCAGACTACTTCTTCCTAGCACTTATTCACAGTTGATGGTTTCTTATTCTTGACCATTCTGCCTAATGGATATTATATATGAGTTGCCTAAGATGGGCTGAATGTGTTATGTTTTTATTAAACATAGTCACACAAAAATGGAAGAAGCAACACAGAGCATGAAGACAAGTGGCAAGAACAATCTAGCCAGAGAACCCGGGCTCTGAAGTAGAAAAGGGAATGTAATAATATGAATAAACTCTTCTTATGACTCAGAGAGTACCTGAACATATGATATCTTTTTGCAACACCAGCCTCCTAGCCTGGATACTAGGTATTCTGCCCTTCAATATCCTGCTTTCCATCCTCCTTTCCGGTCAGAAGTACCAGGGGAAGCGGAGGTTCAACTCATTTGCCCCTTTCCTTGTAAATTTTTGTAATATGTTTGGGAGGTCTTATCCTATCATTACTTAGATAGTCTAACAAAGGATATTGCCTAAATAAACCTAGACTTCCCTTCCAGGGCTCTAATGGTTGCTATATTTATTTTAAGATAATTGACAGGTCTATGGTTACAAAATAAGGTATATCTTGGAATCCTTTAGAAGAAAGGAAATTTTTTCCTTCAAATTTAAAATGGACTAACAATAAAAGAACAAATGAGTACTGCCAAGAAGTTGATTTGCATCAGAAACCTTACCTTGTTTTCTCAGAGTTACTAGGAGCCATGGAATATCCAATTAGGAAACAAATTTGGCCAGATAGCATGCGATGAGATATTACCAAAATGACTCTGTGTGGAAAGTAATTATTGTATGAGTCATTTAGATCCATGAAAACAGTAATTTATTAAGTCTTAGGAAATTGACTGATTTTAAGAGGTTTATCATATAGATATGGTTGCATTTTTATTTAAATAATAAGAACAAAAGTGATTTTTTTCTCAGCAAATACTAATGAAACTAGCACTGGTATTAACAAGGTACACTACTGATACAATAAATCTACTATTAAAAGTTGGTGAAACTATGAATTGACATGTTTTTTCATTGATTAGGTTAAATTTGCAACTATTTCAAACCAGAAAATATCTTACTCTTAAGCTTTATTGAAACTCAATAATGCTTTAATATATTTAATTTGGTAGAGTGAAATAGATACATTTAGCTGCTAAATAAGATATTAAAATACACAACAAGTCAATAATTTTCATGCTGAAACTACAGTAATGTGCACTGGGATTATTGAAATGAATAAGTTGTAAGAGTCTTACAGTCTGGAGGTTAATCATAACATAAATTTAGAAATTTATACCTAACAATAATCCTACCATTTATTATGGCTTCCCCAATGGTTCTGTGGTCAAGAATCCCCCTGCAATGCAAGAGACACAGGAGATGTGGTTTTGATCCCTGGATTGGGAAGATTTCCAGGAGCATGAATTGGCAACCCACTCCAGTATTCTTATGGGGAAAATCCCATGGACAGAGAAGCCTGGTGGACTATAGCCCATAGGATCACAAAGAGTCAGACGTGACTGAGCACTCATTTACTATATAAAAGGATAAGTTGATTGAAAACTCTAGGCATATAGAAAGGCTCTGTCAGTGTTCTAGAATTCTGTGTCCAGAGAAAGTTCTGGCATTGCCTATGCATTTTGATATTTTTACATCTGGTCTAAGTTGGTGGCTACTAAAATGTTTCAGTGTGTATCGGGCCTTCCTATAGCATCTCTATCTGAAAGCACTTTACCAGTAGTTTGATTGTTAGGAAACATTGCCTTTGTTTTTATAATGAACATGTCATTTGCAAATGTTAAACAGAAAAGTAATCTTTAAGGTAAATTTAGATAGGAGTTAATTTATTTAGATCCATTCTAATAGATGCTTGTAAAATGATATGGGGAAAAATCCTATATTTTACCTCTTCCTAGCTATACTTCCTAAGTGATGAATATGAATAATGGTATACAGTTTATTTTATTTAAAGCATGAATGCAACCATAATTTCATTATTTTTGAAAATTATAAAGTTAGAAGTTTCAACATTTAGGTCAAAACTCTAACATTTTAGAAACTAATAATACAATCATAGCTGTCATCTGCCTTCCACCCAACCCCAATAGATTCAAGACTAGCTATGTGTTTTCTTTCTAAAGAGATTTCCATTAATATCCTTTCAGTCTTCAGATTAGAAAATATATGTACTGAGGAATTTTTGTGATTTGTTCTCCTGAGATTTGGATTTAATGTTTAGAGACATTCATTTTTCCTACAAAGAGATTATCCAGATACGGAAAGGGTGTTTTCTTCTGAAGGAATAATGAGAGGAGGAATCACAGCACGTCTTGGCTGGAACAGTTTAACTACCAACATTGGCCTGGTGGGATGGGGCTTAGGAAAAATAGATAAAACAAAATTAAATAACAAAAAAAATGCACATGGTTAGTTCACACTTGAGTAGAGTTATAAAGTATAGATCTGATTCTATCATTGTTTTGCATAGACCTTCAATATTGTTTTGGGCATAGAGTTTAGTGTCTATAGATTAAATTCAGATCCCTAAATTATTTCCTTTTTGTCTGATCTTTCTAGACTCACATTCATCTACTCCATGTAAAACTGTCGCTCAACAATACTACATATCTTGTTTTCTAACATTTCTGTTCCTTCTCTTTCTTGATCTAGGAACACTTTCTCTTCTTTAGCGATCTGAACTTTGGTTGAAGTGAAATCTCCTGTCCTCCTGAGTTAGATAGGCCTCTTTCTTGCTTCTGTAGGCACACTGTTTCTCAAACACAATACTTATTAAACCTTTACAGTAAGTATTACTTTACTAATCTCACTTGTTTAACACTTCAGTCTCTTTGAGGTCAGGGAATATATCATATATATCTCTGTGGTGTCAGTATCTCATGTCTAATATTTGCAACATCGTAAGTGATGATAACTGCAGCCATGAAATTAAAACATGCTTGCTCCTTGGAAGAAAAGTTATGACAAATCTAGACAGCATATAAGAAACCAGAGACATTGCTTGGCTGACAAAGTTTCATATAGTCAAAGCTATGGGTTTTCCAGTTGTCATGTACATATATGAGAGCTGAACCATAAAGAAAGCTGAGCACTCGAGAATTGATGCTTTTGAACAGTAGTGCTGGAGAAGACTCTTGAGAGTCCTTTGGATAGCAAGGAGATCAAACCAGTCAATCCTAAAGGAAATCAACCCTGAATATTCATTAGAAGGACTGATGCTGAAGCTCCAATACTTTGGCTACCTGATGAGAAGAGCGGACTCATTGGAAAAGACCCTGATTAAAGGCAAAAGGATTCCTTTTCTCCACACCCTCTCCAGCATTTATTGCTTGTAGACTTTTGGATAGCAGCCATTCTGACTGGTGTGAAATGATACCTCATTGTGGTTTTGATTTGCATTTCTCTAATAATGAGTGATGTTGAGCATCTTTTCATGTGTTTGTTAGCCATCTGTATTTCTTCTTTGGAGAAATGTCTGTTTAGTTCTTTGGCCCATTTTTTGATTGGGTCGTTTATTTTTCTGGAATTCAGCTGCAGAAGTTGCTTGTATATTATACAGAGTGAAGTAAGCCAGAAAGAAAAACAACAATACAGTATACTAATGCATATATATGGAATTTGAAAGATGGCAACGATAACCCTATATGCGAGACAGAATAAGAGACACAGATGCATAGAACAATTTTATGGACTCTGAGGGAGAAGGTGAGGGTGGGACGTTCTGGGAGAATAGCATTGAAACATGTATATTATCATATGTGAAACAGAACACCATTCCATGTTCGATGTATGAGACAAGGGCTCAGGGCCGGGGCAATGGGATGACCCAGAGGGATGGGATGGGGAGGGAGGTGGGTGGGGGGTCCAGGAAGGGGAACACATGTAAACCCATGGCTGATTCATGTCAATGTATGGCAAAAACTATTACAATATTGTAAAGTAATTAGCCCCCAACTAAAATAAATAAATTTATATAAAAAAAAAAAAAGCAAAAGGAGAAGAGAGGTGCAGAGGAAAGATGGTTAGACAGATGACTTGATGAAAGATGACTTGATGGATGTGAATTTGAGCCAACTCCTGGAGGTAGTGAAGGGAGGCCTGGCGTGCTGCAGTCTGTGGGGTTGCAAAGAGGTGGACATGACTTAGGGACTGAACAACAACAATTATGTGAAATTGACAAATGGAAAAGTCACTTGCCCAGGAAATTTAAGAGGAACTCCAATATAAAATAGCAACTTTGATTAGGTTAAGTGTATCTATTTTTACTTGGATTCATTGAATTAAAAATTTTCAATTTAGAAATATAGCAATATATTAGGACAATAACTAGTTAGATCTAGTAGCCCATATATTTATATGCTCTCTAGAATTTTAAACCATTCCCATGGTTTATTTAATAGAGGCATTTGAAATCATCTATTTTTGTATTTTATATTCTTCCTTCTTTAAAGAGATATCTTA
Source organism: Giraffa tippelskirchi (assembly GCF_054371585.1). Classification (NCBI taxonomy): domain Eukaryota; kingdom Metazoa; phylum Chordata; class Mammalia; order Artiodactyla; family Giraffidae; genus Giraffa; species Giraffa tippelskirchi. Next base: position 107,212,497 of record NC_137278.1, on the reverse strand, counting down.
GTTGCACATAGCTTATATGCATAATTCACAATCTCCTAAATTTAGGTGCAGTCTTTCTAATTGTGAAAAATATTTTAAGCAAAGAAACAAGCAAAATACTCAAAATATAACCATCTGTATCTACCTGAAGCTAATGTAATATTACAACTAAAGAGGGAAAATTTCTACTAAACATACTAACAATACTCAGTTAAGGTATCATTGTGAAACAAGTTTAATTTTGCATTGGCAGGCAAATCTTTTAGCACTGAGCCACCAGGGAAGCCCCAAAACAAGTTTAATTTTGTGAAAATCTTACCTATCTAAGGAAGTGATACAAAATTTGAGAGTGGATTTCAGAAATTTATATAGAAATATTCCTTTGACTTTGCAAGCTTTTTAAAAATGTATTTCCTACCTTCAGTCAAAAGATTTTTTTCAGCAGAATTCAGCCAGCCAAGAACTTACTTTAAAAGTATGCTTATTTTAAAAATAGCAATATTGTTATTACCAAATGGTAACATTTGTTTCAGAGAAGCTAAAAAGTTGTACAGATATTGTGTGCTTAGACTGAATAATCAATGATATGGCAGTGACTCTTTTATGATGACAGAATGTCAGGTCAAAACAGATAAACAACCTGTGCAGAGTTATGAAATCAGGGAATGAGCTTTAGAATTCTCAGCTCAGTTTGCTGCAATTTAGATCATATTTGTTTTCCTTTGATATAAATAGGCATTTTTGTAATGAGAGGTATATTTCTATTCCTTTGAATGGGCACCATTCTGCCCACTGCAGTGGAAACTGTCTTATCAGGAGATCCTAAAATCCCCGAATAGTCTACAAGTTATATTTATTTGGCAATTTTGACAGATTTGTGTCTTAAAATCATGTCAGATCAAAGCCATTTCAAGATCATTGGTTCAAAAAGCTTTACTGAAATAACATTAAAGGTCTGATTGAAACTGACAAGCGAAAGAAGATTGCAAGTTAAGGTTGTCATTCTCAGGCATTCAGCAAGTTCCAGAGAAATTTTTGAACTCTACAAGAGAGTTCCTGAAAAACTAATAAGAAAATGACCTGTTGTACATAGGGCTTACTTGACTTTTCTCTTGGTTTTCTCTTTTAAATATCCTGGCATTTCATATCTTTGGGTTTCCCAGATGTTATCTTTCTATTTTTAAGACTTCAGCTATGGAGGGAGATAAAGCCTCTGTAACACACACATTTAAATAATAGGACTTCCTGAAAGATCTCAGGAAGGATCTTCTTGAAGAATATATTTCTGAAGTGTTTTTTTTATAATTACAGAAAAATTAATTTCCTTTTTACCATTATTAGGCTTTTTCCCATAAATATGATTTTAAATCATCTATGTTGAATTTATTTATGAGTAATTAGCATAATTTTAAGCCGTAACTGAATCAAATTAGATATCACATTGTCTTGCCACAGTGCTCACAAATGTCAAAGTCACTTTAATTCTTCTCTCTTTTGATGACATGATGTTTAATAACAGCTGTGAAAAGTCAAGTAACAGAGGCATTAACAGAAAGATAGAAGTCTATGTAATTTTGCAGCTAGCTCCATGACATTAATTCTATATCAGCAATGCTGCACATATCAAATTGACATTATTTTAAGAAATACCCCTACTGAGTTTTCATTTGAAAGATATTTATATAAATATAATCTCTGCATCTGGCATTCTATTAACCAGCACTTTAGCTCACTCTCACTTGGATGGAGGGTTATTTGTCTCTATGGTGCTAGCTCTGGGGAATTAGAGTATTCTGAAGTGTTTACTGAAGGACAAAAGAAATTTATTTGGCGGGGTGTGCTTTTAGTAAGAAGCATAGTTCATTATTTTCTAATTATTTGAAAAAAATAATATGCATGAAGTACAGAGGATAACTCCTCAAAAGTCATGAAGCTAACCATTTAAGGTAACAAAGAATGCATTGGATTTCCTTTTGAAGTGTTTATGTAAAAACATAAATTTGAAAAAGTGTACATATATCTTTAGGATACTCCCTTATTCATAAACCTGGTATGTCTAAGTAGAAGCGGGGAGATAATACATAATGTTTATTAAATGCCTCCTCAATAAATGCTCAGAACTATGATTTAGGTTTTTCAATTCATGCTGCCTGTGTTGGCTCCTGTCATAGGGTATACGCTAGGATCTGAAATCCATTCTTTCAGTTCCTTGAATCCTGGGACCTGGTGAAGCATGGTAGTGTTTTTTGGAAATTAGTCTGTCCAGAGTGATTGCTGATTTAAATTACTTTCAAGACATCTTTTATGCCAGAAGAGACCCTGGCATTATGCAATGCCTTTTACATAGATCAGGTAATTCTGGAGATAAAATAGTAACTAGATAGAGTTTTATTATCTCTCTCCTTAAAGTGGGACACTAATGGCCAGAGTTGCACAGATAGTAAATGGTGAAGATATGATTCAACTTCAGTCCAGTAAAATTTACCTTCTGTTAAACCATGAAAATGTGATTAGGTATAGGAAAACCATGAGAAAGATAAAAATAAAGAATTTAGGAAAATAAATATAAGAATTAATGTGAAAAATACATCTGTTGCTAATAAAATAGGCTATTAATTTTAAAGCTTATAATTTTAATATGTAATTTTCTCCCTCTGCATTTATATGTTCTGTGAGTATATTTTAGCCACTTAGTCTGAAAAGTGTTTTTCAAAATATTTGCACTCTCCATTTATTTCCCACAAATGCTGTTTAAATCAACATTTATAATTTATAAAGTCATTTTCTCAAATGAAATTAATACATAGACATCTTACAAAGGTACATATAAATTAAATGAATTATAAATGCATTTATACATATGCATCTTATCATTTTCAGTTCAGTTCAGTTCAGTCACTCAGTCGTGTCAGATTCTTTGCGACCCCATGGGCTGCAGAACGCCAGGCCTCCCTGTCCATCACCAACTCTCAGAGTTTACCCAAACCCATGTCCATAGAGTCAGTGATGCCATCCAGCCATCTCATCCTCTGTCATCCCCTTCTCTTCCTGCCCCCAATCCTTCCCAGCATCAGACTCTTTTCCAGTGAGTCAACACTTCGCATGAGGTGGCCAACGTATTGGAGTTTCAGCTTCGACATCCGTCCTTCCAATGAACAACCAGGACTGATCTCCTTTAGGATGGATTGATTGGATCTCCTTGCAGTCCAAGGTACTCTCAAGAGTCTTCTCCAACACCACAGTTCAAAAGCATCAATTCTTCGGTACTCAGCTTTCTTCACAGTCCAACTCTCATATCCATACATGACTACTGAAAAAACCATAGCCTTGACTAGACGGACCTTTGACAGAATGCGGTCCACTGGAGAAGGGAATGGCAAACCACTTCAGTATTCTTGCCTTGAGAAACCCATGAACAGTATGAAAAGGCAAAAAGATAGGATACTGAAAGAGAAACTCCCCAGGTCGGTAGGTGCCCAATATGCTATTGGAGATCAGTGGAGAAATAAGTTCAGAAAGAATGAAGAGGTGGAGCCAAAGCAAAAACAATACCCAGCTGTGGATGTGACTGGTGATAGAAGCAAAGTCCAATGCTGTAAAGAGCAATATTGCATAGGAACCTGGAATGTTAGATCCATGAATCGAGGCAAATTGGAAGTGGTCAAAGAGGAGATAGCAAGAGTGAATGTCGACATTCTAGTAATCAGCGAACCAAGATGGACTGGAATGGGTTAATTTAACTCAGATGACCATTATATCTACTACTGTGGACAGGAATCCCTTAGAAGAGATGGAGTAGCCATCATGGTCAACAAAAGAGTCTGAAATGCAGTATTTGGATGCAATCTCAATAACGACAGAATGATCTCTGTTCGTTTCCAAGGCAAACCATTCAATATCACAGTAATCCAAACCAATGCCCCAACCAATAACGCTGAAGAAGCTGAAGTTGAATGGTTCTATGAAGACCTACAAGACCTTTTAGAACTAACACCCAAAAAAGATATCCTTTTCATGATAGGGGACTGGAATGCAAAAGTAGGAACACGAAACACTTGGAGTAACAGGCAAATTTGGCCTTGGAGTAGAGAATGAAGCAGGACAAAGGCTAATAGAGTTTTGCCAAGAGAACGCACTGGTCATAGCAAACACACTATTCAACAACACAAGAGAAGACTCTACACATGTACATCACCAGATGGCCAACACTGAAATCAGATTGATTATATTCTTCACAGCCAAAGATGGAGAAGCTCTATACAGTCAGCAAAAACAAGACCGGGAGCTGACTGTGGCTCAGATCATGAACTCCTTATTGCCACATTCAGACTTAAATTGAAGAAAGTAGGGAAAACCACTAGTCCATTCAGGTATGACCTAAATCAAATCCCTTATGATTATACAGTGGAAGTGAGTAATAGATTTGAGGGACTAGATCTGATAGACAGAGTGCCTGATGAACTATGGACAGAGGTTCGTGACATTGTACAGGAGACAGGGATCAAGACCATCCCCATGGAAAAGAAATGCAAAAAAGCAAAATGGCTGTCTGAGGAGGCCTTGCAAATAGCTGTGAAAAGAAGAGAAGTGAAAAGCAAGGGAGAAAAGGAAATATATACCCATTTGAATGCAGAGTTCCAAAGCATAGCTAGGAGAGATAAGAAAGCCTTCCTCAGTGATCAATGCAAAGAAATAGAGGAAAACAACAGAATGGGAAAGACTAAAGATCTCTTCAAGAAAATTAGAAATACCAAGGGAAGATTTCATGCAAAGATGGGCTCGATAAAGGACAGAAATGGTATGGACCTAACAGAAGCAGAAGATATTAAGAAGAGGTGGCAAGAATACACCGAAGAATTGTACAAAAAAGATCTTCACGACCCAGATAATCACGATGGTGTGAACACCTACCTAGACCCAGACATCCTGGAATGCGAAGTCAAGTGGGCCCTAGGAAGCCTCACTACAAATAAAGCCAGGGGGGTGATGGAATTCCAGTTGAGCTATTTCAAATCCTGAAAGATGATGCTGTGAAAGTGCTGCACTGAATATGCCAGCAAATCTGAAAAACTCAGCAGTGGGCACAGGACTGGAAAAAGGTCAGTTTTTGTCACAATCCCAAAGAAAGGCAATACCAAAGAATGCTCAAACTACCACACAATTGCACTCTGATTTCACAGGCTAGTAAAGTAATGCTCAAAATTCTGCAAGCCAGGCTTCAGCAATATGTGAACCATGAACTTCCAGATGTTCCAGCTGGTTTTAGAAAAGGCAGAGGAATCAGAGATCAAATTGACAACATCCGCTGGATCATCAAAAAAGCAAGAGAGTTCCAGAAAAACTATTTCTGATTTATTGACTATTCCAAAACCTTTGACTGTGTGGATGAAAATAAACTGTGAAAAATTCTGAAAGAGATGGGAATACAAGACCACCTGACCTGTCTCTTGAGAAATCTGTGTGCAGGTCAGGAAGCAACAGTTAGAACTGGACATGGAACAACAGACTGGTTCCAAATAGGAAAATGAGTACGTCAAGGCTGTATATTGTCACCTTGCTTATTTAACTTATATGCAGAGTACATCATGTGAAACGCTGGGCTGGAAGAAGCACATGGTGGAATCAAGATTGCTGGGAGAAATATTAGTAACCTCAGATATGCCCCTGACACCACTCTTATGGCAGAAAGTGGAGAAGAACTAAAAAGCCTTTTGATGCAAGTGAGAGAGGAGAGTGAAAAAGTTGGCTTAAAGCTCAACATTCAGAAAACTAACATCGTGGCATCTGTTTTCATTACTTCATGGGAAATAGATGGGGAAACAGTGGAAACAGTGTCAGACTTTATTTTTTTGGGCTCCAAAATCAGTGCAGATGGTGATTGCCGCCATGAAATTAAAGGATGCTTACTCCTTGGAAGGAAAGTTATGACCCACCTAGATAGCATATTGAAAAGCAGAGACATTACTTTGCCAACAAAGGTCCGTCTAGTCAAGTCTTGGTTTTTCCATTGGTCATGTATGGATGTGAGAGTGGACTGTGAAGAAAGCTGAGTGCCGAAGAATTGATGCTTTTGAATTGTGGTATTGGAGAAGACTCTTGAGAGTCCCTTGGACTTCAAGGAAATCCAACCCATCCATCCTAAGGGAGATCAGTCCTGGGTGTTCATTGGAAGGACTGATGTTGAAGCTGAAATTCCAATACTGTGGCCACCTCATGCGAAGACCCTACTCTTTGGAAAAGACCCTGATGCTGGGAAGGATTGGGGGCAGAAGGAGAAGAGAACGACAGAGGATGAGATGGTTGGATGGCATCACTGGCTCAATGGACATTAGTATGGGTAAACTCTGGGAGTTAGTGATGGACAGGGAGGCCTGTCGTGCTGTGATTCATGGGGTCACGAAGTGTTGGACACGACTGAGTGACTGAACTGAACTGAACTGATTGCTTATTGAATGAAGTATTTGAGGTGGTTCAATTCATGAAATGACAAGCTACTGCTTATTCAGATCTGCTTCTCCTTCCAGCCTAAACCTATTGCTAACACACTCCTATCACTGTCCTTTCAATCTGGATGTTTAAGATAACTTCTGTGTGCAGAATAATTTCCCTTCCAGGCTCAGAGAAGGCAGGTGGATGCTCTCAGAAGGCTAATAATTTTGCCCCAATTCAAACCAAGTTTCTAATATATAAATTGAACATTGAATAACTTCTAATTATACTCACTCAATATGGAATGTTTTCCATCTCATTGCACTACAACTTTTTCTTGCTTGAAGATCATCACCCCATTATTTGTCAGTTACCTTCCACACCTGAATCTGACTGTGTGTCCTTGTTTTCTGATCTCATTCCATATTATATGTTCCCACTTTTTTTAACATCTGTTCTAACTCCTTCCTGTGCCTACAACAACCTGGACTGTGATGCTCTTCTCTTTTATCACTTAGTCCCATGAAACCCACAATGCACTTTGACTATGAATTAACCAGTTCAGTATTAAGGACTGAATTGTGTCTCCTGATCGACTCTGAAAATTCCTATATTGAAGCCCTGAGTGTTAATATGACTGTATTTGGAGGCAGAGCCTTTAAGCAAGTAATTAAGGTTAAATGAGGCCATATTGGTGGAACTCTAGTCCAACAAGACTGTTATCTTTTTATGAGTGGAGGAAGTGCTACCAGGAATGAGCAGACACAAAAGAAAGGCCAGTAAGGACACAGGGAGCAGGTAACTGTTTGCAAGCCAGGAAGAGCGGTCTTATCAGAAACGACCTACCTTCCTCTTGTAGGAAGGCCTCCAGAATTGCAAGAAATAAGTTCCTGATGTTTTGTTTAAGTCACCTAGCCTGTGGACCAGACTAATAAAGTTTATAGCTCACATTCCTGTCATTTTTACACCTCCTTGCCTAAGTGAAACCTAACTTTTCCTGAGATTGCTTTTAATTAGCATTTTTTGCCATTCCTTGAAAAGAGGTGCTTTTCACTTTCCTCTCTACTGCCAAGTTTATACATGTTCTGAAGCTTTCCTCATTTGAAGGACGGTTTGTCCCTGTAGGTTATAAATTTCAATTCAGTTCAGTTCAGTCGCTCAGTCGTGTCCAACTCTTCGCGACGCCATGAATCACAGCATGCCAGGCCTCCCTGTCCATCACCAACTCCCGGAATTTACCCAAACCCATGTCCATCGAGTTGGTGATGCCATCCAACCATCTCATCCTCTGTCGTCCCCTTCTCCTCATGCCCCCAATCCTTCCCAGCATTAGGGTCTTTTCCAATGAGTCAACTCTTCGCATGAGGCGGCCCAAGTATTGGAATTTCAGCTTCAACATCAGTCCTTCCAATGAACACCCAGGACTCATCTCCTTTAGGATGGACTGGTTGGATCTCCTTGCAGTCCAAGGGACTCTCAAGAGTCTTCTCCAACACCACAATTCAAAAGCATCAATTCTTCGGTGCTCAGCTTTCTTCACCTTCCAACTCCCACATCCATACATGACCACTGGAAAAACCATAGCCTTGGCTAGACGGACCTTTGTTTGCAAAATAATGTCTCTGCTTTTAAATATGCTATCTAGGTTGGTATACATTTAGACCATCCCTTTTCATTGAAATTACCCAGAGAATTTTTCAATCTTTTCCAGTCTTTCTTGTTAACATTAGGTTTTTCCACCTAGATTTCTTTCAGTAAAGATTATTCTCTGCATTGGTATCTGCACAAACTCTCAATTCTTGAATCAGTCATTTTCAGAACCCTTTAATCCCACTCTCCATGTGTTATAATGTCTTGGCATTGTTTTGTATAAAGGCCCTTCACTCTGGGGAAAGAAAGGCTGTGATGGTTTTAAAATGTTCCCCTAATTCTTGACATTTCTCTCTTCAAAAGCGGTGTTTGATTTTTCCCTTTTGAAAGTGGGCTGGATTTAATGATTTGTTTCTAACAGACAGAATGTGGAGAAAGTGATGGTGCGTAAAGTAGCTTCTGAGACTAGATCATAAAAAACGTCACACTTTCTTCCTTGTTTTTTCTCTCTCTTGGATTCCTCATGGATCCCTGGTGTGGGCAGCTGCCATGCTGGGATGTTTTGAAGGCCCTCAAGGAGCTCTGTGGAAAAGGGCCCACATGGTAAGAAACGAAGACCTTCTCTCAATAGACAGTAAGAATTGAGGTCTCCTGGAAATAGACTATGACTGTGCTACCTTAAAAATAGATATACTAGCCCCAGGTAAGCCTCAAGTGACCACAGCTCCTAGCTGAAATCTTAACTACAGTTTCATGATAAGCCCTGTGCCAGAACCACCCTTACCTACCCTGTCTGATATAAGATCGGGATAATAAATATCTGTTAGTTTGCTAAGTTTGAGGTAATAGTCACATAGCAATAGATAACTATAATAACTTTCATGCCTGGAAGCATGGGAGTAAGGAGATTAATTATAGACTGGTGATTTCTCAAAGTGATGATTGCCTCCTGACTCCAGTGAGTTTGTGAATTAGACCCTAAAGTGGGAAGGAAAAGGAAGGACTAAGATGAGCTCTCAGTTTTGACTTGAGTACTTGAGTACCAGTGTTCCAGGGCTTCCCAGGTGAGGCAGTGGTGAAGAATCTGCCTGCAATGCAGAAGATGCAAGAGATGTGAGTTTAATCTCGGGGTTGGGAAAAATCCCCTGGAGAAGGAAATGGCAACCCACTCCAGTATTCTTGACTGGAAAATTCTATGGACAGAGGAGCCTGGCGGGCTGCAGTCCATGGGTCACAAAGAGTCGGACACAACTGAGTGCGCATGCACACACTCAGTCCAGTTTATTTGCTCAATTGTGTCCAACTCTTTGTGACCCCATGGTCTACAACATGCCAGGCTTCCCTGTTCGTCGTCAACTCCTAGAGCTTACTCAAACTCATGTCCATCGAGTCGGTGATGCCATCCAACCATCTTATCCTCTGTTGTCCCCTTCTCCTCTCACCTTCAATCTTTCCCAGCATCAGGGTCCTTTCCAATGAGTCAGTTCTTCGCATCAGGTGACCAAAGTATTAGAGTTTCAGCTTCAGCATCAGTCCTTCCAGTGAATATTCAGGACCTTAGGATTGACTGGTTAGATCTATCTACTGAGATAGCTACCAGTGTTGGATCTATCTACTGAGATATCTACCAGTGTTCTTTCTACTGAGATAAAGAGGATGAAGAAAGAACAGATCAGAGGGAAATTAAAAAATTTAGTGAAGCTACTTGACATCATGTCCATTGACAATGACAAGAAAGCTATTGGGCAAGAATGCAGTCTAGAGTTCAGCAAGGCCAGAGCTGAGGATATAAATTTGGAATCAGAAGCAATTGGATGAATTTTTAATCATTGGACCATATGAGGTCACCTAGATATAGAAACGGGTCTGCAGCCAAGTTGTCTGTTGTTCCGTCATTTGGAGATCAAGTGGAAGAGAGCACCTAGCAAAGAAAACTGGGAAGTATTGTCCAGAGAAGTAGGGAGAAAATCAGAAGAACATGGTAGCCTGGAAATCATTTACTGTGAATATCTCAAAGAGAGAGGACCTTTAGTGTTTACTGCTTTTGAGAATGAGAACATGAAAATATCCATTCAAATTGGCTTGCAACTAATGACCTCTATGAGAGTTGGGTGGTCTAACTGGGGAAATATGAGGTGGGTAGATGACTGACTTTTAAATATTTTGTCTCTTTCTTATTGAATGAACTATTTTTATCCCTATTTGAGGGATTTATTTTTTTTATATCCCCCCGCAAATACATGCTCTTTGTATATAAGAACTTGTCTTGGTTTCTCCAGAATCTCAGGCAGAGAGACTTCAACTTAATAGTCAAACAAGAAACATTTACTGAATTGAATTAGACTCTTGCACAATTAATAAAATTGCAGAACAGAGAAGAAACAAAACAGTCGGTTATTAAATATATTCAGTGAAGGATTACTATAACCATTTGAGAAGGACTTTTTATATGGGGGTTCCTTCTCCAATCCTAGTTCTTTCAAAACTTACTGTCTTAAATAAATTTTCACATTTATAAAATCAAAATCAACAAAGCATGTTGGATGTGCAAAAACTGTTAAAATGGCATTGGATGGCTGATTTGCTTAGCATTCCTAAAATGTGTTCCTGATTCAAACAAAACAAAACAAAAGTGACAAAGCAGAACAAAACAAAACCTAGATAAAATTGAGCTGCTGCCAAATTGTTGAAGTTCTAATAACAAGAAATGAAGTGATAAAAAATGAGACATTAACAAAAACATAAAGCACAGGTCAAAGTTATCTTTTCCTGATTAACTAAGGATTTTTAGCACATAGTTTAAAAGAAATGTTTTACCTTTAAGAATGAAACCAATTCAAATTGTGAGTGTCATTTTAAAGCACACAGCATTTTAAGATTCTACAATGTGGAAAAGAGACACTTTGGGTATCTTTCTAAGTCAGCACTGTGCAAGCTCAAGAGAATATTAACTGTAGGATTTTCTATCTCTATTAAATATTCAGAAGCTTCCCTTCATTGTCTCTCTATCAAGGGCAAGTCCTATAAACCTTGCTCTGGAAACTCTAAATGAGCTAAATAACCTGTGAAAACAACCATTTCTTTCTCTAGCTAGACAATAGATTTTTTAAAAATATGTAAAGGAGAAGAACCTAGCTCATACTTGTCCACTCAGGCAAGCTTCAGACTTTTTAAAGATACTTTAGGAGCAAAATGTATGGTTTGTCCAAATAATGAACAGACGGTTGCTTTCTAGCCTGATAACTCTTTGCTTAGTTATTTTTGCTTATGTAAAATCAGCATTTGGTTATTATTATATTTATTTTCTAAGGACCTTGAAAAAATACTATACATAAAGACCCGTAAGACAAATCAGGAATAAAGCTTAGGAATTTCATTTTCGTGGCTTAGCTACTTTTGCACTATTGATGACCAACGTTTAACATGTGTCTGTGCATGAGTGTTTGTACATATATATGTGCATAAAATGCTATTTATTGGAATATTGTAAAACTTATTTTCTAAATATTTGTGTTCAGTATAGTTGAAGATTCTTGTTTTAATAAGAGATGAATTCAGAGAATCAATTCATCTTGGAAAACAGAGAGCTTTGACCTTAGTCTCTGCAACTTTTCTTTAAAATGAGATAATGGAATCTACTTGCAATATGGTTGCAGGATTAAAACAGATGCAAATTACTTTTTTAGGACAGATATCCTCATTGAATTTTACCTATTAGTATTATTATTGCTCTTTGTTTTAGATTTTTGTTTTTATTATTTTTAGTTGCTACCTTTTAAATGACAAAGACAGTATTGCTATTGACATCTTAAAACTAATCCTAGTTGTTGTTTTTTTGATCACTCATTAATCCTACAAATTGTCGTTGGTGGTACTGCCCTCAATTTCCTAGTTTCCTGATGCCTATGAGGACAGTGGATACTGAATTAGATTTGGGAGGTAGAATTAGTTAAAAACAGTATAAAACAATTGTGTAGTTACCATGGACATGAACTTGGGCAAACTCTGGGAGATGGTGGGGGACAGGAAGGCCTGGTGTGCTGCAGTCCATGGGGTCACAAAGAGTCAGACATGATTGAGCAATGAACAACAACAAGTTACCATATTTTGCTGATTGGTTATGGATAGAAAATGTCTATCATTTAGACAGTTTCAGTGATCATATTTGGGATATTTGGTATTAGCTTTCATTACTAAGCTCTTAACTTCACAGTTTCAAAAATGTGGTCTGGTGCTGTGTTAGTTGAATAACTTTTTTACATTTTCCAGAACTAGCCCGTTTTGTTTATTCTTATGGCAAGTAGAGCCAAAATTAAAAATCTGTAATAATCCCTATGAGCAAAACTGACTTACCCTTGTGAAAGCAGTAACTTGTGTGTGTGTGTTTACAACTCATACTTCTCAGTCCGCATAGTTTATTAATCCCTGAAATCTAGATTCCCTCCTATTCCTTCACTAAAAGTACTCAATCAAGGGAAACTAGTGAGGACCTAATTATCTCATCCAGAAGACCTTTCTCCATTTTTATCATCTTTGAACTCTGCAGAAATTGACATTTTAATCTCTCTTCCTTGAATCTTCCTCTTTCTCTTTTCATCTCTGACATTGCCCTGCTCTTGTCACTCAGACTGACAATCTGTTCCTTTATTAGTCTTAGTTTATACTTTTCTTTCCAATCTATTGTGTGTGTTGTTTTCATAAACCTTCTTAAACATCCATTTGAAGAAAGTGGCTGGTTGTAAATAACTGAACCAAAGTGGTGCTAAACTTTATGTTTGCTTGACCATATTCTTTGCTATTGCCAATATTTATTAAGCACCAACTCAATGACATTGACATAAAATAGGAATAAAGATTCCTGCTGTCACAAGGTTATATTCAACCAAAGAACAGAAATAAAATATTATAGAAATGAGGGAGGTGCTATAGTAGATATATGAACAGGAACCTATCAAGAAAGTGCTTAATTTTGCCTCAGATTTTAGGGATTTATTTCAAAGACCAAGTGATCTCTGAGTTGAGTCTAGAATATTAAGTAGTTCTTTGCCAGTCATACAAAGCAAAGAGGTGCATGTACAAAAGCATGAGGATTGGAGCGTCTGGTGTATCGTGGCAGATAGGGAGGCTCACAGTAGAAAAGTGTGTAAGGTCTACAAAAAGAAATTTTTTGAATGACATATTAAGAACATAGTGTGTTATCCTGTAATTGAGAGCCATTAAACTTTTAAGCAGATGAGTGACATAATCACATTTGTTCCCTTAAAGGGGTGCTTATTCCTAACAATCCAGGACAAGCTAATTAAAGGCAAATTAAAAGCTAAACCACTGGCACTGGGAATAGAGAGAAAGAAGAAAAATGCTAGAGAAATTTTAAGTCTGAGAAACTGCAAGACTCAGTGATTCAATAGCTGAAGGTGTTGGGAAAATAAATAAGGAATCTAGGTACCAAGTTGGTTAATGGACAGATGATGGTTCAAAATAACAGAAAATATTAGTTAGTTCAGTCGCTCAGTCATGTCTGACTCTTTGCAGCCCCATGGACTGCAGCACACCAGGCTTCTTTGTCCATCATCAACTCCTGGAGCCTACTCAAACTCAGGTGTGCAGCGTCGGTGATGCCATCCCACCATCTCATCCTCTGTTGTCCCCTTCTCCTCCTGCCTTCAATCTTTCCCAGCATCAGGGTCTTTTCCAATGAGTCGGTTCATCACATCAGGTGGCCAAAGTACTGGAACTTCAGCTTCAGTATCAGTCCTTCCAACGAATATTCAGGACTGATTTCCTTTAGGATGGACTGGTTGGATCTCCTTGCAGTCCAAGGGACTCTCCAGAGTCTTCTCCACCACCACAGTTCAAAAGCATCAGTTCTTCAGTGCTCAGCTTTCTTTATAGTCCAACTCTCACATTCATACCTGACTACTGGAAAAACCATAGCTTTGACTAGACCATGTACTTTTGTTGGTAAAGTAATGTCTCTGCTTTTTAATATGCTGTCTAGGTTGGTCATAGCTTTTCTTCCAATAAGCATGTGTCTTTTAATTTCATGGCTGCAATCACCATCTGCAGTGATTTTGGAGCCCCCCAAAATAAAGTTTCACTGTTACCATTCTTTCCCCATCTATTTGCCATGAAATGATGGGACCAGATGCCATGATCTTAGTTTTCTGAATGTTGAGCTTTAAGCTAACTTTTTCACTCTCCTCTTTCACTTTCATCAAGAGGCTCCTAAGTTCTTCTTTGCTTTCTGCCATAAGGGTGGTGTCATCTGCATATCTGAGGTTATTAATATTTCTTCAGGCAATCTTGATTCTAGCTTCTGCTTCATCCAGCCCGGCATTTCTCATGATGTACTCCACATATAAGTTAAATAAGCAGGGTGACAATATACAGCCTTGACATATTCCTTTCCTGGTTTGGAACCAGTCTGTTGTTCCATGTCCAGTTCTAACTGTTGCTTCCTGACCTGCATATAGATTTCTCAGGAGGCAGGTCAAGTGGTCTCATATTCCCATCTCTTTAAGAATTTTCCACAGTTTGTTGGCAATGATGGTTCAAAATAGCAGAAAATATAATGGAATAGAAATACCAGATTTGAATGTATACTAGGCAAGTACAATTTGAAGTTCCTTTGAAACCTTCAATAATAAAATGTATAACATTTACTTTGATGGTTAATTTTGTGTGTCAGCTAGGATAAGGAATACCCTAATCACTGGTAAAACATTATTTCTGAATGTGTTTCTGGAAAAAGTTAACATTTTAGTCTATTCACTGATTAAAGATCAGCGGACAAATGTGGGTGGACTGTTGAGAGTCAAAAACCATAAGGGTGACTTAGCTCTCTCTGCTTGTTTGGGGACATCCATCTTCTCCTGCTCTGAAACATGTGGACTCATGGTTCCTGGACCACCAGACTCAGACTGGAACTTATGTCATTGGCTACTCTAATTCTGAGACTGTCAAGCTTGGACTGGGACTATACTGGCTTTTTTAAGCCTTCATCTGGGAGACAGCAGACCATGGGACTTCTCAACCTTGGCAATATTGTGAGCCAGTCCCTCATAATGAATCTCTTTTTATATACCTAGATATATCATACTGATTCTGTTTCTCTAGAGAACCTGGACCAAGAGAGTTATTGTTTTGACTACCTCCATATTACTTGTTATTTAATTGAGATGGAAGAATTGTGTGGATTTGGAGAACTATGATTATAAATCACAAAGGAAAAGTATAAGCTGAAGATTAACATTTCATGCATTGGTGGTAGTTGGAATTGTGGAATTAAAGAAGCTTACCACATCTCCAGAGATTTTAATACTTAATCAGTGGATGCAAGTATTTCTGATTATTCCAAATTTCTGTGAATACCAAGAATTCCTTAGGTTAGGGCTCAGCTCATGCATGATAGTTTTAAAATTATTAACATAATAAATGCATGATTTATTTATTTTATAATCTAATAAAGCATATAATTGTATTAAAGATTACCTTGAGGAACTTGTGGTTTTGTGTAGAGTCACAAAGAAAGAGGAGAGTGAAAAGGTTGGCTTAAAAGTCAACATTCACAAAACAAATATGGCATCTGGTCCCATTACTTCATGAAAAATAGATGCAGAAACAATGGAGACAGTGACAGACTTTATTTTCTTGGACTCCAAAATTACTGTGGATGGTGACTGCAGCCATGAAATTGAAAGACACTTGCTCCTTGAAAGAAGAGCAATGACAAACCTTGACAGCATATTAAAAAGCAGAGACATTACTTTGCTGACAAAGGTCCATATAGTCAAAACTATGGTTTTTCAAGTAGTCTTGTACGGATTTGAGAGCTGGACAATAAGAAAGGCTGAACATTGAAGAATGCCTTCAAACTGTGGTGCTGGAGAAGACTCTTGAGAGTCCCTTGATCAGCAAGGAGATCAAACCAGTCAATCCTAAAGGAGATCAGTCCTGAATATTCGTTTGAAGAACTGATACTGAAGCTGAAGTTCCAGTACTTTGGCCATCTGATGTTAAGGGCCGACTCCTTGGAAAAGACTCTGATGCTGGGAAAGATTGAAGGCAGAAGGAGAAGGGGACGACAGAGGATGAGATTGTTGGATGGCATCACTGACTCAATGGACATGAGCAAACTCCAGGAGATGGTGAAGGACAGGAAAACCTGACATGCTGAAGTTCATGAGCTCACTAAGAGTCGGACACAATTGAGCAACTGATCACCAACAATAGAGTCATTGGTGGATCCTATTAGTTATTATAGAAGGATCAGGAGATACCTGTTTTCCTGGATTAGGATATGGCTCAGTGATGTAAGCAAACATTTTTAATAAAAAATAATTTTTTAAAAGAATAGCATCTCTGAAAGAGAAAAAAGTGAGAAGAGTGGCATCATTTTACATTTTTGCCGATCTCATGTCTGACTTATTAGAGGATGGCTGGATTCTCATATCTCCTCGTGCATTCAGTCTGTTGTAACACATCGTGTCATGTATCCTCTAGAAAACTTCTCTGTAAACTGGTGAGACAATGACAATGAAAAAAGCCAAAATTATTTTAATATTATTACCAAGTCAATTTGGATTTTATAGACCCAGGCAAAGTTCTAAGGACTGCTATAAGTCCACAGGTTATACTGTGATAGCTGTTGATATCATTAAATTGCTAAGGCAAGCAATATTAAGGTAAACCCTACTGGGTTTCTGATTACACAGCCAATGTCGTTTGTAAATATGTCATTTCTGTGTCTTGTAATGAAATTGCAAGTTACACGTGGGCTTTGTTTTGTGACATATAGGAAATTTTCCTCTGCCTTCTGGGAAGAATTTGCAACTATTTGCAAGAGTGCTCAAGATCTTCAGGTAAAGGAGGAACTGAGAATCTAGTGTCCTCTGTCCACACAGAGGTAGAACAGGGTGGACTGAAGGGGCCTGACCCAGGTTGAGTAGCATGGAAGAGCAAGATATCTACTAAACAAAATGATCTTGAGGAGAGGAGGATACTAAAACCCCAACAAATATGTTAATATGAATGGGGAAAGGCCAGAGCCATTGGAGCAATGGCTAGGATTGGAAGACTCCGGATTCAGTTACCTGGGCATAGGTCGTATTTTTAGAAAGGATTACTGAGCAAGCAGATATGAAAAAAGGGAACAGTAATATTTGAGACTGAAGCTGGGGAACACTGTATGGTGTATAGCAGAGGTGATACTGCAGGGTAGACAGGGAGGCATGTCATTGGGTAGAGTGTGTTTTAACCACAGTGCCATAGTGTTGAAAGAAACATTTTTATCAGAGTCGGTGGATCTCTGGCAGGTATTTTCAAACTAGTCACCTTCTTTCAGCTTCATCTAATCCTCCCATCACCTCCCTCACTTTCAACTAAGTAAAATCAAGGACTCTTAAATAATTCATTTTGGAAAGTAGTTGTTAGTCTAAAGAAAGATGTCCTGGGGTTCATGTAATATAGGGCTTAAAATGTGCCCTCCTCCAGGTAATCCTAGATCATGGTTGCATACATCATATCATTTCAAGACAAATTGAGTCATTAAAAAAATAAATTTAAGGCAAATCAATATATGCTAAAGATGGAAAATTTTGTGTGAGGAGAGTTTTCAATAATTGGTATATAAGGTATACAATTCATGTTTGTGTTGTGAAATGACTATATGTGATCTGTTATTCTTATGACTGAAAAGGTATAGAATTTTTCTTCAGTCTAATGAAACAGTTGTAAAAATTATTTTCCTGAAGTATATTAATGACACAGTTTAGATTGTATTGTGAGACTTAGAGAAGTAAAATGACATTGCATATTCATATCTGATGACTTTTAATTCTAGTTCTCTAACTTTGCATAACTCAATCCATTATGATGATACTAATATTATACACAGGTCTCTTTTGCCTATATCCTGGAAAATTATACTTGGGTGTGAGTGAATAGGCCTTGATTATAAACAAACAACTATAATTTCAGTTAAATCAGTCTATTGCAAAAAAAGTGTAGAGAGAATCGTGTATAAGTTGGATAAAGATACCAAAAAACATGATGGAAGATATTTATTAGGGATCACATAAGTCTCAGTAGCTAAAAGTAATATTTTGGTATATTTTCTTGATTTAAGAAATCTAAATCTTATATTGTTCTATGTCTTTAGTTTTTTGTCTATTTCTATATCTATTTATATAATATTTCATGTCTATATTTAATCTATAGCTACTATATATAATACCCATCTATCATACATAATGGAGAAGGAAATGGCAACCCACTCCAGTGTTCTTGCCTGGAGAATCCCAGGGACGGGGAGCCTGGTGGGCTGCCGTCTATGGGGTCACACAGAGTCGGACATGACTGAAACGACTTAGCAGCAGCAGCAGCAGCAGCATACATAAACACATTTTATATGTAGATATGAAACACATAACATGTTATAAACACATACATGATTGCATAGTTACCTCTAGCTTAATCTTCTTCACTGATTTCTGAGTTTAGTAATCACGTTAGGTGATCAGCTTTCTTCACCCTAATTCTGTACCATAAATGCAGTAATGTATGTGAAAATGCTTCTTAATGATAAACTTAGATGAAGAGAAACGGATTTTACATGTGTTTCCCATCCTGAACCCCCCCTAACTAAAATAAATAAATTTATTAAAAAAAAAAAAGAGAGAGAGAGAAACGGATTTTACTGACTTAAGAAGTCAGAGTGGTTGACAACTCTGCATGGGGCCAGCAGACACTGGGCTCTCACTGTCCCTGTTTTGTTGGCCCTTGAGGACAGACTGACGAATGAAGGAAACTTCTCTCTAACAACACCACACTCCTGTTAATTACAGCAAAGCTAGTGTATGAGATCTGAATACAGACATGCATAAGAGCATCTACTGAGTGGCAGATGCTGTAGAAAAGAAGAAAAATTACAAACTGCCAATGTATAATTTCTATGGACAAATAAAATAAACTTAATGGTCATCAAGAATGAAGATCCAGGTTTAATCCTCTTTTGGTCATTATTTTCTTTGAGTTTTGTTTTA
Source organism: Giraffa tippelskirchi (assembly GCF_054371585.1). NCBI lineage: Eukaryota > Metazoa > Chordata > Mammalia > Artiodactyla > Giraffidae > Giraffa > Giraffa tippelskirchi. Next base: position 107,193,457 of record NC_137278.1, on the reverse strand, counting down.
AAATTAAAACTTAAAACACATAATTAAAAATTTTGTGAAAAATGTAAACTTGGCATGCATTTATAAAATCAGTTATGATTCTCCATTAGCAATACACTCACTCAAGGCCCCACTCTTACACCCAAACATAACCACTGCTAAGAGTATAGCATTTCTATTTATTTGTATGTACTAGTTATACATAAAGAAAGGAATGGGATTGAACTCTGCACTGTTGTGCCACAGCCATTTAGAATAGAGTCTGGTACATAGTAATTACTAGGAGCCAGGTGGCTTTTGTTTAGTATGTTTCATTACTCATCATTCTGTGTCAGTATATATTGTTATATCATTCTTTTGTGATGCAATTTTATGACCATACCATTGACTCATGGATGTTTATATTTTTTCTGTTTCTTTTTTGTACAAATAATGCTTAAATGAATGCCCTACATATATCCTTGTATTTCTGTATACATATTTTACCAGAGTAAATTTCTGAAAGCGGAAATTTTGGATCAGGAGGCACTATGAGTTTTGATACTTTATCGTTGGAAGTCCTTGCTCTTCTCATGTATTTATTTCATAAGAGAGTAAAGCAGAATGAGCAAATAGGAATGAAGCATTCCCATTTGGAAAATATATAATGCCCTTGAAATACAAGCTAAAAATAGGTGCTCCTCATGTGGAATTATAAAAACAAATTCCTTAGCATATATTTGAGGTAAGATGCCTTAGAAAAACTTTTTATAATGTTTATGTCGAAGTATAAAATCTCATTGACTGTTGTTAAAAAATAGAGGCGAATTTAAGTTTTCTTCAACTTTTTCCCCCTTTAAAACTTGCAATGAAGGTTCACATTTATGTGAACTAATAAGACGAAGTGAATTTTAAAGACAGATTCTGTGTTGTGGCCAACATAATTTTTACATAACAGATATTTTTAAAATGTGCTGCTTTACTAATTTCATAAGAACTGAGCACCTACTTCTTGCCATGGGTTAGGTCTGGTCCTTAGCTTGAAGGATAGATATCAAGTCCTTCTCTTTGAAGAACTTGTGACAGTGCTCTTCAAAATGCTAATGAGGAACTTAGCATCAGTAACAAAATTTGTTAGAAAAGTGCTACAGTATTATCAGTGATCCTGGGCTAGGGGAGGATGGAGGGTCATCAGACTGGTTCTCATTACAGTTTTAAGTCCTGGAACTTCTAATTAGTTATTGAGTTCAACTTTATTTGTTTATCTAGCTTTCTTTTTATTTTTTATTTATTTATTAATTTATTAATTTTTTATTGAAGGATAATTTCTTTCCAGAATTTTGCTCTTTTCTGTCAAACCTCAACATGAATCAGCCATAGGTATACATATATCCCCTCCCTTCTGAACCTCCCTCCCATCTCCCTCCCCATCCCAGCCTTCTAGGTTGATACAGAGCCCCTGTTTGAGTTTCCTGAGTCATACAGCAAATTCCCACTGGCTCTCTATTTTACATATGGTAATGTAAGTTTCCATGTTACTCTTTCCATACATCTCACCTCTCCTCCACTTTCCCCATGTCCATAAGTCTGTTCTCTATGTTTGTTTCTCCATTGCTGCCCTGTAAAATTCTTCAGTACTGTTTTTTAAGATTCCATGTATATGCATTAGAATACAGTATTTACCTTTCTCTTTCTGACTCATTTCACTCTGTATAATAGGTTCTAGGTTCATCCACCTCACTAGAACTGACTCAAATGTGTTCCTTTTTATGACTGAGTAATATTCCATTGTGTATATGTACCACAACTTCTTTATCCATTCATCTGTTGATGGACATCTAGGTTGATTCCATGTTTTAGCTATTGTAAATAGTGCTGGAAAACAATGGAATACATGTGTCTCTTTCAGTTTTGGTTTCCTCAGAGTATATGCCTAGGAGTTGGATTGCTGGGTCATGTGGTGGTTTTATTCCTAGTTTTTTAAGGAATTTCCATACCGTATTCCATAATGGCTATATCAATTTACATTCCTAGCAACAGTGCAAGAGCATTCCCTATTCTCCACACCCTTTCCAACATTTATTGTTTGTAGATTGTCTGATGAGGGCCATTCTGACTAGTGTGAGGTGACATTTCATTGTAGCTTTGATTTGCATTTCTCTTATAATGAACAATATTAAGCATCTCTTCAGTGTTTGTTAGCCATCTATATGTCTTCTTTGGAGAAATGTCTGTTTAGGTCTTATCCCCACCTTTTTAATTGGGTTGTTTGTTTTTCTGGTATTGAGTTGTATGAGCGGCTCATATATTTTGGAAATTAATCCTTTGTCAATTGTTTCATTTGCTATTATTTTCTCCCATTCTGAAGGTTGTCTTTTTGCCTTGCTTATAGTTTCCTTTGCTGTGCAGAAGCTTTTAAGTTTAATTAAGTCCCACTTGTTTACTTTTGATTTCATTTCCATGACTCTAGGAGGTGGGTCATAGAGGATCTTGCTTTGATTTATGTCATCGAGTGTTCTGCCTATGTTTTTTTACATTTAGGTCATTAATCCATTTTGAGGTTATCTTTGTGTATGGTGTTAGGAAGTGTTCTAATTTCATTCTTTTACATGTAGCTGTCCAGTTTTCCCAGCATCATTTATTGAAGAGTCTGTCTTTGCCGCATCGTATGTTCTTGCCTCCTTTGTCAAAAACAAGGTACCCATAGATGCATAGGTTTATTCCTAGGCTTTCTATCTTGTTCCATTGGTCTATATTTCTGTTTTTGTGCCAGTACCGTACTGTCTTTATGACTGTATCTTTGTAGTTTAACCTGAAGTCAGGAAGGTTGATTCCTCCAGCTCCATTCTTCTTTCTCAAGACTGCTTTGGCTATTCAGGGTCTTTTGTGTTTCCATATGAATTGTGAAATTTTTTGTTCTAGTTCTGTGAAAAATGCCATTGGTAATTTGATAGGGATTGCATTAAATCTGTAGATTGTGTTTGGTAGTATAGTCATTTTCACAATATTGATTTTTCCTACCCAGGAACATGGAATATCTCTCCATCTCTTTATGTCATCTTTGATTTCTTTCATTAGTGTCATAATTTTCTGTGTACAGTTCTTTTGTCTCCTTAGGTAAGTTTATTCCTAGATGTTTAATTCTTTTTGTTGTAATGGTGAATGGGATTGATTCCTTAATTTCTCTTTCTGATTTTTCATTGTTAGTATATAAAAATGCAAGTGATTTCTGTATATTGATTTTATATCCTGCAACTTTGCTAAATTCACTGATTAGCTCTAGTAATTTTCTGATACTATCTTTAGGGTTTTCTATGTATAGTATCATGTAATCTGCAAACAGTGAGAGCTTTACTTCTTTTCTGATCTAGATTCCTTTATTACTTCTTCTCTGATCGCTGTAGCTAGGACTTCCAGAACTAAGTTGAATAATAGTGGTGAAAGTGGACACTCTTGTCTTGCTCCTGATCTTAGGGGGAATGTTTTCAATTTTTCACTGTTGAGAATAATGTTTGCTGCAGGCTTATCATATATGGCCTTTACTATGTTGAAGTAGGTTCCTTCTGTATCCATTTTTTGAAGAGTTTTAATCATAAATTGGTGCTGGAGTTTGTCAAAGGCTTTTTCTGCATCTATTGAGATGATCATATGATTTTTACCTTTCAATTTGTTAATATGGTGTATCACATTGATTGATTTGCTTATATTGAAGAATTCTTGCATCCCTAGAATAAACCCGACTTGATCATGGTGTATGAGCTTTTAGATGCGTTGCTGAATTCTGTTTGCTAAAATTTTGTTGAGGATTTTTGCATCTATGTTCATCAGTGATATTGGCCTGTAGTTTTCCTTTTTTGTGTTGTCTTTGACTGATTTTGGTGCCAGGGTGATGGTTGTCTTATAGAATTAATTTGGAAGTGTTCCTTCCTCTGCAATTTTATGAAAGAGTTTTAGAAAGAAAGGCATTAGCTCTTCTCTAAGTGTTTGATAGAATTCTCCTGTGAAGCCATCTGGTCCTGGGCTTTTGTTTTTTGAGAGATTTTTTAATCAGTGCTTCAGTTTCAGTGCTTGTAATTGTGTTGTTCGTAATTTCTATTTCTTCCTGGTTCAGTCTTGGAAGACTGAACTTTTCTAAGATTCTGTCCATTTCTTCCAGGTTATCTATTTTATTGCCATATAGTTGTTCATAATAGTCTCTTCTAATCTTTCTATTTCTGCATTGTCTGTTGTAACCTATTCTTTTTCATTTCTAATTTTGTTGATTTGATTCTTCTCTCTTTTTTTGATGAGTCTGGCTAAAGGTTTGTCAATTTTGTGTATCTTCTCAAAGAACCAGCTTTTAGTTTTATTAATCTTTTCTATTGTTTCTTTCATTTCTTTTTCATTTATTTCTGCTTGGATCTTTATGATTTCTTTCTTACTACTAATTTTAGGGTTCTTTTGTTCTTCTTTTTTCCAGTTGTTTTAGGTGTAAAGTTAGGTTTTCAATATTTTTCTTGTTTCTTGAGGTAAGATTGTATTGCTATAAACTTCCCTCTTAGAAAACTGCTTTTGCTGTATCCCTTAGGTTTTTAGTTGTCATGTTTTCATTGTTATTTGTTTCTAGAAATTTTTTTATTTCTTCAGTAACCTGTTGGTTATTTAGAAACACGTTGTTTAGTCTCCATGTATTTGTGTTTCTTACACTTTTTTTTCTTGTAATTGATATCTAGTCTCATAGCATTGTGGTCAGAGAAGATGCTTGATACTCTTTCAATTTTCTTAAATTTGCTGAGGTTTGATTTGTGACCCAAGATGTAGTCTATCCTGGAAATGTTCCATGTGTGTTTGAGAAGAATGTGTATTCTCCTGCATTTGGATGGAATGTCCTGAAGATATCTGTTAGATCCATCTCATCTAATGTATCATTTAAGACTTGTGTTTCCTTATTAATTTTCTGTTTTGATGATCTGTCCCTTGGTATGAGTGGGGTGTTAAAGTCTCCTACTATTATTATGTTACTGTCTATTTACCCTTTTATGTCTGTTAGTGTTTGTCTTATGTATTGAGGTGTTCCTATGTTGGGTGCCTAGATATATACAATTGTTATGTCTTTCTCTTGGATTGATTCCTTGATCATTATGTAGTGTCCTTACTTAGCTCTTACAATCTTCTTTATTTTATGGTCTATTTTGTCTGATATGAGGATTGCTACTCCAGCTTTCTTTTGCTTCCCCTTTGCATGGGATATATTTTTCCATCCTCTCACTTTCAGTCTATATATGTTTGGAGGTACTGAATTCTCTTAATTTTTGCTTGTCTGAAAAGCTTTGTATTTCTCCATCAATTCTGAATGAGATCCTTGCCAGGTACAGTCATCTTGGTTGTAGATGTTTCCCTTTCAGTATTTTAAATATATCCTGCCATTCCCTTCTGACCTGCAGAGTTTCTGCTGAAAGATCAGCTGTTAAGCGTATGGGGTTTCCCTTGTATGTTACTTGGTGCTTCTCCCTTGCTGCTTTTAATATTCTTTCTTTGTGTTTAGTCTTTGTTAGTTTGATTAGTATATGTCTTGGTGTGTTTCTCCTTGGGTTTATTCTGTATGGGACTCTTTGTGCCTCTTGGACTTGATGGACTTTTTCCTTTTCCATGATGGGGAAATTTTCAACTGTAATCTCTTCAAAAGTTTTCTCATACCCTTTCTTTTTCTCTTCTTCTTCTGGGACCCCTATCATTCAAACGTTGGTGTGTTTGATATGGTCTCAGAGGTCTCTGAGACTGCCCTCAGCTTTTTTCATTCTTTTTACTTTATTCTGCTCTTCAGAGGTTATTTCCACCAATTTATCTTCCAGCTCACTGATTCGTTCTTCTGCTTCAGATATTATGTTATTGATTCCTTCTAGAGTATTTTTGATTTCAGTAATTGTGTTGTTTGTCTCTGTATGTTTTTTCTTTAATTCTTCTAAGTCTTTGTTAATTGATTCTTGCATTTTCGCCACTTTGTTTTCAAGGTTTTTGATCACCTTTACTATCATTATTCTAAATACTTTTTCAGGTAGTTTGCCTATTTCTTCTTCTTTTATTTGGACTTCTGTGTTTCTAGTTTGTTCCTTCATTTGTGCAGTATTTCTCTGCCTTTTCATTTTTTTTTAAAGTTATTATGTTTGAGGTCTCCTTTTCCCAGGTTTCAAGGAAAGTTGAATTCTTTCCTTGAAGAAGTTTGAATTCTTTCTTCCTTTTGGTTTCTGCCCTCCTAAGATTGGTCCAGTGGTTTGTGTGAGCTTCAAATAGGGTGAGATTTGTGCTGAGTTTTTGCTTATTTGTTTGTTTTTCGGTTCTCCTTGGTGGCTCAGATGGTAAAGCATCTACCTGCAGTGCAGAAGACCTGTGTTCGATCCCTGGGTTGGGGACATCTCGTGGAGAAGGAAATGGCAACCTATTCCAGTATCCTTACCTGGAAAATTCCATGGACGAAGGAGCCTGACAGGCTACAGTCCATGGGTTCACAAAGAGTTGAACAGGACTGAGCGACTTCACTTTCACTTTCAGTTTTCTTTTGCTTGTTTGTTTGTTTGCTTGTTTTTCCTCTGATGGGCAAAGCTGAGTGAGGTGGTACTCCTGTCTGCTGATGATTCATTTGTATTTTTGTTTTGTTTGTTGTTTAGATGAGGCGTTCTGCACAGGGTGCTACTGGTGATTGGGTGATGCCGGGTCTTGTATTCAAATGGTTTCCTTTGTGCGAGTTATCACTATTTGATACTCCCTAAGGTTAGTAATACTTGATATTTGATACTCCCTAAGTAACTCCCTAAGGTTAGACCAGGGATGGAACCTGCGTCTCCTGCATTGGCAGGCGGATTCCTTATGGCTCAGCCACCTGGAAAGGCCCTGGACTTGGGTTAAATTTCTCTTTTTCTTCTTTCCCTCCTCTAATCCCCTCCTTGGTGCCCACCTTTTCCCTTCTCACCCTCCTCTTTCCCCTCCTCTCTCTCCCTTTGTGTGGAATCATCTTGCAGAACTCTTGTTCTCCACCCTACTCACCTCACCTACAATGAACAGTTTGGGCTTGGGATTAGTTATAACCTGAGAAACCTCTAATGTTTATGATCCTGGTGTTCCTTAGCCTAGCTAGGATATCCCTTACAATTCAGGTCGTGTGACAGCTTTCTGTAATGTGGGAGCAGCCCTCTAAATAGAGTCACCTACGTAAGATTTACGGAGAAGGCGATGGCACCCCACTCCAGTACTCTTTTGCCTGGAAAATCCCATGGACGGAGGAGCCTGGCAGGCTTCAGTCCACGGGGTCGCTAAGAGTCGGACACGACTGAGCGACTTCACTTTCACTTTTCCCTTTCACGCACTGGAGAAGGAAATGGCAACCCACTCCACTATTCTTGCCTGGAGAATCCCAGGGACGGCGGAGCCTGGTGGGCTGCCGGCTATGGGGTCACACAGAGTCGGACACTACTGAAGCGACTTAGCAGCAGCAGCAAGGTTAGTTCTGAAACTCCAATACTTTGGCCACCTCATGCGAAGAGTTGACTCATTGGAAAAACCCTAATGCTGGGAAGGATTGGGGGCAGGAGGAGAAGGGGACGACAGAGGATAAGATGGTTGGATGGCATCACCAACTCGATGGACATGGGTTTGGGTAAACTCCGGGAGTTGGTGATGGACAGGGAGGCCTGGTGTGCTGCGCAATTCATGGGGTCACAAAGAGTCGGACACGACTGAGCGACTGAATTGAACTGAACTGATGAGTAGTGATGCTGAATATCTTTTTATGTGCCTATTACCCATCAGCATTTCCTCTTTGGCAAAATGTATACTCAGTTTTTCCTGCCCATCTTTAGGTGAATGGTTTGTTTTTTTAATGTAGAGTTGTAGGAACTGCTTATATATGTAGAGTTGTAGGAACTGCTTATATATGTTATATATATATATACCCATATGTGGGTATTAGTCATTTATCAGTCATATCTTTTGCAAATATTTTCTCCCATTCATTAAGTTGTCTTTTTCTTTTGTCGATGGTTTCCTGTGCTGTGCAAAAGCTTTTAAGTTTAATTAGGTCACATTTGGTTATTTATTTTTGCTTTTATTTCCTTTACTTTAGGATATGGATCCAAAAAAAAATATTGCTGTGATTTATGTCAAAGAGTGTCCTGCCTATGTTTTCATCTAGAAATTTTCCAGCCTTATATTTAGGTCTTTAATCATTTTTAGTTTATTTTTGTGTATAATGGTAGATAATGTTAGTTAGCTGTTGAATTCAGTTATATGTATTTCAATACTTACATGAAAGAGAAAATGATGAAACATAAAACTATACTACATTTTTTCCTTACCTTTATTTCAGCCTATTATGTATACCTGGAGAATCTACTTGAATGTTTGCTTTGAGGCTGTGGACATAATACATTCCATGTGCAACCTGGGCTCTGAGTACTTCTTCTCCATAGATTCTAATCAAAAAAAAAAAATTAGAGAGTGTTGGGCACTCTGTGTTGCTAAGCATGGACACTGAGCTTATGGAGAAAAAGTAACTGCTTCTTGGAACCACAAGCCAACATTTTAGCAGGATATTCCCATCCTGAAACTGCCTTAGGTGATGTACCAGTCCTATGCGTGCAGGCAACGTGCAGCATCTTGTCTGGAAAACTTTTAAAAATTTTAATTAGTATTTAATGTGCCTCTTTTTATTTTCATTTAATGCTTGTAGGAGTTTGTAGTCTTATCACAGGGGAAAAGGAAAAGAAAATGGCAGTATAGTTTTCTTCCTCAAATCCCTGGTAAGACACAAGCTTTATTAGCTGAATGAATGGAAGCTATTATTGGCAACATTTGGACCTATGAGCCAATTTAATTTGTTTCTGCTGTAAATTTGAATTTTTACTTCAATATGCATGCTTTATTTTTTCATTTCTCCTTTTCATATCATTTTTATCCTCATCAAAATGTGTTCTACCTTATTATTTTGTTCATTTTATACATTTTAAATTAATTCTTCCACACTTCTATTCATCTATCCAGTCATACTAAATACTAACTACTGTGACAGAATCAGGGGATATAGAGATGAATATGACAACATTCAAGTCCTTAAACAGTTACCAGTTCAGTGAAGAGAAAAATAAATAAATAAATAAAATCTTCTTTCCCCCTATTTCTTTCCCTTTGAATTTCTTTTTATTAATATTATTCAGTCTAACATCACATTTACTCATTTGGATGCAATCTGTGAGATAGGAACAAAGGGAGACATTTTCTATCTCCGAGACTCTTAGATTTAAGTTCAAATAAAGTGTTCAAATCCTTTGTTAAAGAAATCCAAGTGTAGCCTCTGGATAATCCTAGATCTTCAACATTTCTGGAGCTACCCTTTCATTTGATGCTCCAACTAAATTCCTAGTAAACTGAGATTCTATTCTTCACTCCATGGGAAGCTTTGTCTCCCAATATCTCCAAGGGCTTTACTAGGGGCTCAATTTCTCCTGATTCCCTTTTACTATAATTGTTACTCTCTTATGTTTTTGAATCTGACTATGTATTTTGCCTCCTTGGTTGCCTGCTCCCCTCCTGTCATCCTCCCATGGTCCAATAACTTCATTACTCAGAGCACATTCAACACCAAGCTGTTTTGTAAAACCACCTTCTGCTGAGGCATAAGAAAGCAAGCATCATCTTAGAATTTAATATTCTCCATTAGTCTCCCAAGGTTCTTTTGCTATATCTGTGGTGGTGGTGGTGGTGGTATAGTCGCTAAGTCATCTGACTCTTTGCGACCCCATAGGCTGCAGCCCACCAGGCTCCTCTGTCCTTGGGATTCTCCAGGCAAGAATACTGGAGTGGGTTGCCATTTCCTTCTCCAAGCGATCTTCCCAAGCTAGGAATCGAACCCAGGTCTCCTGCACTGTAGGCAGATTCTTTACTGACTGATATCTGTGGGGGTATTTCTAATTGTTTGTCCTCGCATTATGGACTTTTCCTCCTTGTCTTTGGAGACCTTTTCCATTTCCTTCTCGTTAGAATTCAACTTTCTTCCAACATCCTCACTTGCAGGCTGACAGAAGCCAACTTCCAATTCCCTACCATGTAATAATGAAGTAAACTTTGGCTTTCAGTTACAGCTTTCTTATTCTTGACGATACCAAGTGTCCTTAGCCTTTATTAATGACCTATCTAGCTGTTTTTTAAACAAAATAATCATCTACTTAGAAGATGACTCTTGTATATTTCCAAGGATATCAAAGTTTATTTCTATTTTTCATACTCTCTGTATTTTCCTGTTATAATATTATCACACCAGCAGATTTACAAAGTCCTTAAAAGCTAAAGACATATTGAGTTATAAAGACTACAGTGTAGAATAATACAAATGCAAAAATCATCATGTGGTTCTTTAAATAATTCTAATAAAATTTTTGATAAATGAAAGATCCAAATGACATAAAACCAGACAACTTTTGGTTTCTAAAGTTTTGTGTCTTAGAATTGTGTATATTTAGAAACTGTTCGGTTGCTTTGCTTACTCCGTTATTTGTGTAGAAGCCAGAATTATGTCTTAACAGAAACACACATAAACGCACATGGACCATAAACATCCTGTTACATAGGAGGTAGTTGGCTATCCTTATTAAGGTTTAGGAAGACTCTTTTAAGAGTCTACCAACGCTTAGAATTTAAAAACCAGTCCAATTAATTTAATAATCAATTATCAATCTTGTATTATCAGTCTGTTGAAAAAACACAGAAACAGAGGTTTCAAACTATACTATGTATAGTAATTGCCTAGAAAGCCTATAGAATGCAAATTCCACCTCCCCAAATGATGGAATCTGACATCTGATGTAGGGCTAAGAAATTCACATTTATGTAAGCTGGCCAGGTGTGTTATAATGAATGTGAGCACACTTTTGGGAATATGAGTGGGGTATTTAAATAATGTCCTAGTACAAAATCATTCATGTTACTTAAATCCTAGCCACCTAGTGTGGTATCTTAAGACTTTTTTGACCTTTTCCTGGTAACATAACTCGTTTAATGAACATAAACAGTAAGTTCCAGTAACTCTTATTGAGGTAATAATTATTTCAAGTATTTTCATAGTATTTTAAATTAGAAGCCATCTTAATATATATATCTTTTATTTTCACTTTATCCCAGTTAATGGGGCTGGTGCAATAATTTAAGACAAGCAAATTTTATAGGTCTCCCAATATAGAAAGTCCAAAGGGACTCTACCAGCTCTCAAACCTCAAAAGTCACCTTACAGTCTCATTTTAAATTCAAATACAGGTAATATTTTTAGTTGATTTAAAACCTTTGAAAAGTGAGGATCTCTGTGCTAGTTTGGAATTTATTCATCACAATTTGTGCAAAAGAGGCAGATCTGGAAAATCTGCTCTTCCTTTGGTGTTCCCTTCAAGGCGTCACTGAAGAAATTCCAGACTTTTTTGTTGAAACTTCTCTCCTGTGTGATACACACCTCTCCTTTCTATCAGGTTGACCTCTGCTTATCCTTCAAAGTCCAGTCTATTGATATTTTCTCAGAGGTTTCTATAACCTCTTAGTCTAAATCAAGTTTTAGGTCATTTTTTTTTCTTTCATTGAATCTATTATAATTGCAATTGTGTAATTTTGTGTAGTTAAATATTTAATGTCTGTATACCTAGTAGATTGTGAGTTCCTCAAAGGATGGGACTGTGTTTTGTTTACTACTGTTAAACTAAGACCCTATCCCTGTGGCCTGGCATACAGAGGCACTCAACATACTTGTTGAATTAATGAATGAAGTGTAGGAAAATATCTGACTGGAAAAGATTTTAGCACTTTATATTGATGAGCATAAAAGTATACTTGAAAACTGTCTTTGTTGTATGAGAGGTGGGCTGGAAGTCAGGACTAATTTTGAATGAGAAACGTTGGAGGTCCCACTCTATTCACTACAGAGTATAAGTGGACAGCATTTGAGACTGAAAACTTATTTTAGCCAGAAAAAATGCTGACTCAGAAACACTGGAATCAAAGATAAAATTGCAGTTTACTTTAACTGCTTTGTACTCTGTCTCATAGATAGAATTTGCCCACAAAAACTTTAGATGCTTAGCCTAAAATTCTGGATACCATGGTGGAATGTGCGGGGAGTGGCTGTGGAGGAGTCAGTAGATCACACTGCCAAGGCTCTAATGACAAAAGAAGAGTGTAGGGGGGAGTCAGAAACAAGCATGATTCTCAAATCCATGGATACAATTGTGATCAGATAAAGAAGTAATGCACAAATCAAAGATAATTGATTCTTTCTCCAAAAGATGTAGTATTTTAAAGAATCTGTGAGGTCCTAGTGATATTAAGTGTTAGAACAAGTAGTTGACTTAAAAAGAAGAGTATATTTATTTGTATGAAGGAAAAGCTGAGTGAAAAAAAATGCCATCATCTCACAATATATCTGGAAAAGATCATAGTCAAATTGTAATGTCAAAACCAAGGGAAGTTGGAAGATAGGAATGGAAAAATAAGTCAAAGCCTTGATTTACATGACTTATAATATTAATATGAATGATGTACTTTACTAGCACACTACAGAGAAACTCGTCCATAATTTGGGGAAAGAAAAGGCAACCTGCTCCAATATTCTTGCCTGGAAAATCCCATGGATGGAGGAGCCTGGTAGGCTACAGTCCACGGGGTCGCAAAGAGTCAGACACAACTGAGCGACTTCACTTTCACTTTCTTTTCCTTTTTAGTTAAGGTATAGTTGATGTACAATATTATATGTTTCAGATGTACAGCATGGTGATTTACAACTTTTAAAAAGTTGTATTCAATTTATAGTTATTAAAACTATTGGATAGTATTCCCTAAGTTGTACTATATATCTTTATAACTTACTTATTTTATCCATAATAGTTTGTACCCCTATCTTTCCCTCTCCTCTTGAGAAGTTTCTTTAAAGCAGATAATCTCAGTCCTAAGATTTTTTTTCAGTCGTTTTGTGTGTCTTATGTATTTGGCAAGATCCGTGTATCTCTTACATTGAAACTCAACAGGGAAAAAGGGAGATGATTTCAATCTCTTCTTGAAACTTAGATTTTTTCAACGTTTAGTTGAGAAGCAGGTATTAGGGAAGAGCTTTGGGTTTGGGATATGTCGTACTATTTTTAAATAAGGATCTCACTTTATTTGACTGATGACCTCTTCCTCCTGAATAATTCATTTGTTTATATATTCAAGGAATCTTGATACTCAGTAAGCATGCTCAATCTGAGAGCATGCAGAGAGCACCAGGAATCTGCCAGCTTCCTTGAGAGCCTTCAATGCTGGCAGGTGGCAACCGTGTCATGGGCTTCACATGACACTGGGTTTCAGATTTTCAGATCTTTCATGTTAAGAAGAATGTGATCCTAAAATAAATAAAGGTTTCAACATATTTGTATTCTACATTTGAGAGTTTGGTAGTTAAGGGCACAAAATCTGGGGCAAAACTTATCAAGTTAATCTTATGACTTTGGAAAAGTTACAAACTCTGTGACCATAAAAGGTGACAGTGTAGTGTTGTTATGAGTATTGATATGAGTTAATTATGTAAATTGCTTTGAAGAGTGTTTGGTACTAGTAAGAACTATATAAGTAAGAGCTTTTATTATTATTCTGTATTCTTGACGTATACAGAAGGAGTATGTGTGGTATGGTTTACTTATGGTTTACTTTTGAATTTTGAACATACACTCATGTTTTTTCCCCCAATAAACTTGAATTCGTCAAAAACCTCTTGAATATCATTGACTTTGTGGCCATCCTACCCTTCTACTTAGAGGTGGGACTCAGCGGGCTCTCATCTAAAGCTGCTAAAGATGTACTTAGTAGGTGTGTGTATATGCATATATTATTGGCCAAAGAAATGTTGAATTTAAAAAAACCTTTATAACATATATTTTATAACTTTATAACATATTATTCTAACATTTGAAGTTCTTTTTCAGGAGAGGAAGAATGCCTTTTAATTTGTTCCTTAATTCTTTCTCTCTCTTCAGTCTCAATGCCAACTCGTCTTCCCTAGGTTTGCTCTTTTTGGACAAGACTTCACCTTTAGTTGATAAAATTTAAACGGTAGCACAGCTCAAATAGTTTTTTCATGTTCATACCTCATGATAATCTGAACATTTAAGAAGAAAGCTGCAGTTAAATATGGGTGGCTTCCAAATTTCCATCAGTGTAGACTGCACCTTATATTTATGGTTGTCAGTCTGGATCTAATACCTGAAGATTTCTAGGATCATAACCAATATCTGGAGCCATTGTTTACATTTTTTTTTCAGCCTGCTGCCCTTTAACATTCTTTTGCAAGGATTTTATTTTTTGCTCTTTTTCTTACACAAAAGAGTCAAATTGTTTTCTAACATAAATCAAAACTTTTAATCTATATTAGCCGAAAGAAGAACTTGAAACATCCTTCCTGTGCAACTCTAATGGATATTACCTACATGTCTAAGTTCGTACAGTTGAGTAACATCCCAAATGAAATCTCCGAATATATGTTTATACTTCTTCATCTACAGGGATCAATGCTTTTAGACTTGGATTGAAGTATATTATGGTTCAGATCATTCTATGTTTCTTCTTTTATTTCTTTTTTTTCTCTACAGTTTATTGCTTTTGCTTCTTTATTCTTCATCCTGGTTTCAATCACAACCTTTTGCCTGGAGACACATGAAGCTTTCAATATTGTCAAAAACAAGACAGAATCAGTCACCAATGGCACCAGTGTGGTTCCACAGTATGAAATTGAAACAGATCCTGCCTTGACGTATATAGAAGGAGTATGTGTGGTATGGTTTACTTTTGAATTTTTAGTCCGTATTGTTTTTTCCCCCAATAAACTTGAATTCGTCAAAAACCTCTTGAATATCATTGACTTTGTGGCCATCCTACCCTTCTACTTAGAGGTGGGACTCAGCGGGCTCTCATCTAAAGCTGCTAAAGATGTACTTGGCTTCCTGAGAGTGGTCAGATTTGTGAGGATCCTGAGGATCTTCAAGCTCACCCGCCACTTTGTAGGTTTGAGGGTGCTTGGACACACTCTTCGAGCAAGTACAAATGAATTTTTGCTGCTGATAATCTTCCTGGCTCTAGGAGTTTTGATATTTGCTACTATGATCTACTATGCGGAGAGAGTGGGTGCCCAGCCCAATGACCCTTCAGCTAGTGAGCACACACAGTTCAAAAACATCCCTATTGGGTTCTGGTGGGCTGTAGTGACCATGACTACCTTGGGCTATGGAGACATGTACCCCCAGACGTGGTCAGGGATGCTTGTGGGGGCCCTGTGCGCTCTGGCTGGAGTACTGACGATAGCCATGCCGGTGCCGGTCATTGTCAACAATTTTGGAATGTACTACTCCTTGGCAATGGCAAAGCAGAAGCTTCCAAGAAAAAGAAAGAAGCACATCCCTCCTGCTCCTCAGGCAAGCTCGCCTACTTTTTGCAAGACGGAATTAAACATGGCCTGCAATAGCAAACAGGGTGACACGTGTCTGGGCAAAGACAATCGGCTTCTGGAACATAACAGATCAGGTAAGGCACGATTTCAAATGCATGCCATTAAATACTTTATAGACCAGTATGTCCCTTAAGGAGAAGGCACCTCCTCATTTTCTGCAAATGTTCAGAGTTTCCAGTTCCACCCCTTTACAACCTGTGTTTGTGTCAGGCTTGTAGATAGCTAGACTGTAGCTTTTCTAAGTGAATTCTAAGTGGAAGTCTGCATAGCTGGTCTATAGAGTTCTCCTGCTTTGATGGGAATGCCCTGTGCTGATGGTTACAATATTTTCTTTTGCCTGTTTGTTGCTTTTGTGCCAATGTTTCTTTGTTTCCCTGCACGATGTGGTGGTATGATATTGGACATTTTCCATCCTTCATTCTCAAAATGTTGATCTCCATATCATTTGGCTTGGTATGTTTGTCTCAGTTTTATCTCTGCCACATGGAGCCATGCATTTTGACCTAATTCACAAGAAGAAGTTATGTAAAAAGAATGGATGTTTACGTTTCAAAGACCTAAACAGTGAAGAGGTGACATGTAAGAATGCCCTTTGGAAAGTAAAGGTCTTCCTCAGTAATATTATGGAGGGTTGATTAAATTTTTATTATTCTTAAATTTAGGGTATTTCAATATAATTCCTTTGCTTTGGGTAAAGTGCTGTGTAGTACAATCAGCCCAACATTATGCAGGGTCTAGATGATCAGCTTTGGCTAATCAATAGGAAGGCTGAATATTTCTGTGGATTTTCTTGTTTATGCATTCTACACTGGGCTCTTTTCTTTCCCAGAATGGAATTTTGGATTAATTCCTGCTTGAAATTAGCTGAATTCCTACTTCTCTCTGTTGCCAAAGATAATCTAGATTGATTGACTGTAAACTGCCATTCAGTTTGCCAAAGTGATAGTCAATAGTGTCTTCTCTAGTCTGTTACGTCTAGTACAGATGAAATATTTTGTAGATCTCACAATTTAATTTTTTGTCATCTATGAAATGTAAAGATATATGCATTCCCTATAACTTAGATAGGTTTAGTCTTTTTCTTGTAGAAAAATGATTTATGACAATCCCATGTGAATAAAGGAGAAGGCAATGGCACCCCACTCCGGTACTCTTGCCTGGGAAACCCCATGGACGCAGGAGCCTGGTAGGCTGCCGTCTATGGGGTCGCACAGAGTCGGACACGACTGACGTGACTTAGCAGCAGCAGCATGTGAATAATTTAGCATTATTTAGAAATAACACTAATTAAACAAAACAAGCAAACTAGCAAACAAACGGGAAAAGCAAGTGACATTTTCACAGGTTGCCTCCTTAGCTCCCAGAAGCTATTATGGGTTAAATGGTGTGTGTGTATGGGGGTGGGGGGGACACAGCCTGGAACTGAACTGCTTTTTAAAAGATTTTATTCAAAGTCCTTATGTTTATTTAGTAGATTGTTTTGCAAATTCTGTCAGTATGTATCTGAGAATTGCTATGCCAGGAATGTCCTTATGAAAGATGGAATTTAGTTTGTGTTGCTGCCCTTATTAGATTGTTCTCAGGTACCTGTGCAGAGCTTTTCTGAAGGGCATGGAAAGGAGGACACACTCTCAGCTTGGGCAACCACTGTTATAAGCTAGCATCTAGGCTATAGGATGTGAAAGTCTTTGGCAAGTATTTAGCTTAAACGTTTCAAGGGCGTTTGGAGAAGTTGATTTTGTTCCATTGTTATGCTCAAAAATACTACGTCACTTCAAAACAGAGAGCCTGGACACAAAGTTTGTAAACTTTGGGGTTGTTTTCATTATGAATTTTGTGAAAAATTACTTTCAGAAAATAATGAAAGCATATGTCTTTTAGCACTGCAAAAACAAATATTTACTTAGGAGTTTTTCCCTCAGTAGGCTCCATTTTTAAAGACGTCTGTTTGCAGTATCTAGATAACATGTCAAAAGTGGAAAGATATTAATTCGTGTGCTGCTTCATTATCACACTATTTTGAATCATATTAGTTTTGTAAAAGTCGTTGTCATATTAGATAAAGTCCCACATGAAATTAAAATTTCCCTGAGAACACTTCTCTCCTTTTCAGTACATCTCCATTTTGCTCCATGTAAGTTTTGTGATGAGTGATGAGAATTCTGTTTCTTGTCACGGCGTGATTGCTGTGTTTTGTATTCTCGCGTGACTGTGCGATGGGCATCGGCGGAAACTCTTCGTGTTGTCTCATCTCCTCACCGTCACTGTCTGTCCATGGGCTCGGCGCTGTGACCAGTGCTCTCAGGCGACGACAGGACAGGAAGCGAGCCGCCACTGTCACCCCCAGAAAGGCTCCCCATCAGGCGTTCTAGTACCAGAGACAAAAACAGAAGAGGGGAAACATGTTTCCTGCTGACGGCAGGTGATTACACGTGTGCTTCTGATGGAGGGATCAGGAAAGGTAGGCATGCGTTTAATCAGATCCTAACAGGTGACAGCAATTAAATGCTGCAAATGTATGGAGTGATGTAAAATGCTCGTTCATCATTTGCTAGGAACAACTATGACATCATCGTGCTTTTTGCCTCATTACATCTTATCTCATTATAAACATTTAAAAATATGTATCATAACAGCCAACTTGATTGTCATATCTGAAAGACATTTCACCCTTCTTTCTTTTTTTTTTATTTTTTGGTTTTTCACTTGTCTATAGGCAGAATTGTAATGAAGTATTTAATAATTAAGTCAATCATCTAATTATTTTAATATATTATTAAATTATTATAATATATTCAGCAGTCTTGAAAAGTTATCTTTTTTCCTACAATGAATTAAACTCACTAATTGACTCTATGCATCTGTTTGATAAGTCATTGACAATTATAAAACAATAATAAAGCTTTTTCTTCAAAGTAAAGCATTAAACATACTCTAATGGTCTCTTATCCAGTGTTTGGGCAAATTTTCCCCAGTAATTAATCTGAATGTCAGGAGTTTGCTAAGGTACATGATCCTCCAGCCTTTCAGAACAGTATACCCAATCAGAGGAAAGGTTACTTACTGTACTTACAAAATGTACTTTCAAAATTTCTCTTCTAGGCAGGAATCATTTTAAGTTTATTATTATTTTTTAATTGACACTGAACAATTCCTGGCTCATAGAAGATACTTAATATCTGTTGAATGGATACATTGTATTGGACAGGCATCTTGGTTAGGAATATAGCAGCATACTGAAGCTCCATTCCACATGTGGTTTTAGTTCCCTAGATTGTGTCAACCATCTATGACTATACCTTAGGTGCTAGTTTTCATTTTCATTTTAGTAAACTTTACAAACCAAGCAACTGGACCTTTTTCATCCTCAAGAAATTAGTTTTGTGACACTTATAACCCACCCTTGTCAAAGTTCTGGTATGCTCTTAGAATACCTTCTACTTTGAGAATTCCAGTTGCTTTAGTGCCAAGGTTATTTTACTCTATTTACCAACAGAATAGAGAAAGAACTACAAATTTCTTATGAAGAAATAATAACTTCTTAGGAAATTGACTGAATTTGAATGAAAAGACACTCTAAAACTTCCAAGTTAGGGCAACTGCATTTTAAAAATATTGTGCTTATTTGCTATTCATTGCAGTTTCTCCCTACAGAATACTTTACCGTTTTAAGCCTAAAATATTTATTTTATGATGCCTACTTCCTTTGAAATAGCTTATTACCCATGTTGTGCTTCCTTTTTGTTTCTTCTGAGCACTTTATATTGTTCTTTCTGTCTCCATACTTGTGAGTAAAAAAAGAGAAGACAGAGGACTCTTGTTTTGTTTCTTTAATGTATAATACTTTAAATTATACTTCATTCCAACAACTGTCACTCTTTGCATCTATCTCTTGTGCCAAAATGTGTTTCAATTATCTGATTTTTCGCTATTTTATATTGTTACAATAGTTTTTAAATATTTTTATAGTTAATACTCTATCATAGTACTTAAGCAAAATATATGTACATAACTAATAATATAGAATATAGTACTTTAAGTGCCTTGTAATCTTAAATAACTATATATGTATATACATATATCCATATGTGTATATATGTATTTTTATTTATTATGTGGTTATATTTGGGTATGTTTTAAGCATCATTCAATAAAATATCACATGCAATATTTATACTAGGGTTACATGTTAAGACTCTAGCTAGAGTGTTTTTCTTCCATGTTAGATAATATTTTGAATTTTAAACTGTCAAAGGGGATCACATATTTAAAAAGACTTTGCAAACTATAAAGCATCTATATAAATATATATAACTATATATGTTGTTTATATAATATATATATTACATATTATACATATATTATATATAAATATAGTTTCCTGTAAAATGGCAAAATTCCATAGCAAAGCAATTAATAAGATATTGTGTTTATATGAGAAATCTATACGTGCGATCTTATTTCACAAATACAGATTCTATCAATGAGACCATCTTTGAAAACCCAACTATGAGCTTTTTAGTCTTCATCATTTCTCACTATAAACAAATTCTTCTTCATTCTTGCTTAGTTATTTTGTAGATCTGTGTTTTTTCCCCTAGATTGGGTAACGTTTCTGGCTATTTGCACTGAATCTTCTCAGCGTTTATTGTCATGTCTATTAGAAATCCATTCGTCTCTTCTCCTGTTTCCTTTATATAGATTAGAGACGGCTCCTATTATCCCCACTCACATATTTATCTTCTGTATGTTTCTAACAGTTTTCTACACTGACCTGATTTTTGAGTTATGTAAATTCTCCCCTATATAGATGAGAAAAATGACTGGATTCCCATTGTATTCTTTTTCTATCAACAAGTGTAAATGCAGTTGGGCATACATGTGGATTACCTAAAAGAATGAACTCCCCAAATTAGAACCTATGATTTCATTTATGCAGTAGTTTTAGTTATATATCATTTTACACGAACACAAACATACTCATTGATAGTGCACAAATAGGCAGTTTCAATATTTCCCCAAACAAATATGTGCTCTTAAAAGCTGTATAAAATGTCTATCATGTATTTAGATGTTAGTCCAAGTTGAGTTCAATGTTGTTTATTCTCATAAGTTATATTTTCAGTCATTCCATTCAATAAAAGCTTGATGAAGCAAAATTTTGTCAAATTTTCTAATCATAAATGAACCTGCAGAATAAAGGAAGAATAAATCTATATGAAAAACATAATTTTACTAATTAAATGCTGTTACTAAATTACAAGGGAACTCTTCTCAAATGGACACTGAAATTATAGTTATTAAAAATAAAAGGACTTATAAACAGAATAAATAATATTTATCTTAATGACTATAATTCAAAAAAGTAACTAAACATTTACAAGGGCAACCAGGATTTACATGTAAATAACATGATTAATATAAATTGTTAAACAGATTTTTACCTTTTTTGGAAGTCTCATAGGGAACATGGTTATTGTGAGGAACAAGATGTATATTTTTACAAGGATGGTTTATAGTTATTAACAACTTCTTTGATTCATGTTTATTCATAAGGCTGCTTTTAATCAAAATTAGTCAATGTTTATAGTCTAGTTTACATTTTTAGGTTACACTAAAAATCCAAGTCAACTTGAATAAATTATTCTTTCTACAAGTCCCAGTTATATTTCCAATCACATTACAGAAGAGTAATGATAATTAGCCCTTTAGGAATGTGAAGGTCCCTATGTAAGAATGAATGACTTGCAATTCCTTTTTAATTATTTAAGATATTCTCTCATTAACTATTCCATCACACACCAGAGCAGAATAAAATATATGCCACCTCACATGCTTTATAGCTCAAAATACTAATAAAACTTATAGGCAGATAATTTTCTCATTAGCAGAAATTATGTCCTAGAGAACTTTACTGTAATCAGTGGATGACATAAATTTTCATCTCCAAAATATCACAGAAAACATCTAATCTGCTGAAAGTTTGTGGGTGTATAGGTAGAGAGGGGGTTCCTACTAGTCAAACCTTACCCCACAGTAGAGCTATTTCATTTTCTGGATCTATAATACTTTTTCAGTGGAGCTGTCAGAACATTTATTTGCTGAATTGTATAATATGACTATTTTTTCAGTTAATGATTGCCTGGCTTTTAAGACAATTTTACTTCTACTTTTACAGTAGGTACTCACTACCTCATTTACCTGCCTCTAGTCTTTTCTAATAAAAAATACCACAATATATACTCCTTCCAATAGTGTCCTTGATGGGGTGTGGCTTGAGCGGCTAAGGCAAATCAGTGGGTTAAAGTTTGTGGGAAAGACTTGTAAGTGGGAAGGATTCTGTAAGTCAATGATTATCATGAACAGAAGATTAGAATGCAAGATAATAGGAAGAAAAGGTGTATTAATATCAAATTATTCTTCATTCCTGACAGGGAAGAATCAGCTGAAAATATATAATAAAATCAGATTTAAATTTACTGAAATGATGACTCAGTTTATATTATTTATTTTCTTTTTTTTTAATACAAGGAATTAGAAATGGGCATTCATTCTACATCACCTAGATAATGGCATTAAAAGCCATTATTGAGGAATCATCCTTTTAACCCCATAAAGCTGGAAGATTAAATATGCTGGGAAAGAGTTGTCCACTTAAACTTAAGCATGCTTTATTAGCTTAGTAAATACTAAAATAAGAATGAAAAGAGAAAAACTAGCTCAATTATTTTTTTTAGGGACATATTCTGAAATTTAAAAATATTAGCCAAATTTATATCTTACTTAAGTTGCTTTGCATAATTCTTAAAAGTTTGCTGATATTGAATATGTCAAAATTTCAACAATACAACTATAATTTGGAAAAGAATAGATTTTGAAGTATTACAATAGTAATTTGTGATAGCTGGCTTAATCTTTTGGAAATGACAGCTACAGTGAGCTTCATTTTTTTTTTTAGAGTTGTAAATTGTCTCAATATCGAATTGTTTGTAAACAAATTCTTTGAGCTCAAAAATAGCACTTTGATTACTCTGCATGATATTGTTTGTCTGTGTCTGTTTTCTGGTTGAATTCAACTGATGTCTGTGCATTTTTCCATAAAAGGATATGAAAAATCCCGAAGCTTAAACAACATAGCGGGCTTGGCAGGCAATGCTCTGAGGCTCTCTCCAGTAACTTCACCTTACAACTCTCCTTGTCCTCTGAGGCGCTCTCGATCTCCCATCCCATCTATCTTGTAAACCAAACTGCATCAGTTGGCTAAATTGTCTTAATTCAAGTACTGTTTACCCCATAATGGAAATAATTAAATGTAGAGTTACTCCAGACGCCATTAATACAGTATAAATCCTGCATGATACTACTATCTGAAGTCAGAAATGCCATTTGGGTAACTGATGGATCTTATCCTGGCTTTAAATGAATCTTATCCTAGTAGTGCTACTACTTCTCCGTATGATCTCCTTTCGCAATAAAATGACAGATAGCAGCAGATATTGGCGAGTACCCTAATACATAAACACATCTTCAGGGAGATATATTTAAATCATTGTGCTTCCAAATGCCAGCTACTTCATGGGAACTTCATTTCTTGTGACTGAACCATTCTGAAGATGTCTGGGATTCTGTTTTGAATGCACACATGACTTTGGTCAGCTCATTTGCATGGATCATCTTGTCTCCATCACCTGAAAGCAATGTTGCAGAGTTCGGGGACCGCAGATGGCTCGGGATATGTGTACTTGCATTGAACCATCCTGCTGATGTGAAAGAACTGATTGACTGTTCTGCATGTTGAATTTTGGGGCAGGGAGGGCGAATTTCTCTTTGACAATTTTTTTTTCTTTTTTATTCTTTGAAAAAAAAATATTTGTTTTAAATAGTTTAATTTCTTGATTGATTTACTTTTCTTCCAAAATGCTGTATTGGAGTTCTGAATGTCTCTGGTTGTTTGCACACAGATAACTGCAAAGAGATTGTCATTACTGGTTACACGCAAGCCGAGGCCAGATCTCTTACTTAATGGCTTGGGGAAGGCACAAAACATGAGAGAAAGGTAACTGCCAGCCAGGCTTGCCTCGTTTAGATAGGAATCGCTATTTGGACCTAGAGTCATGTTTTCTTTCTTTTAATCCCAGAATTTGTCATCATTTTCACAGTCAGGGTGCCAAATATCACTCAAAATTCTTGTCTTTTGTACCCCCTTCCTTTATTTAATTTATTATTTTTTTCGCAAACAACAAAGAGCATTGTTGTTCACAGGAAGCTTTCTTGACCAGCCTTAGATTTCTGAGTGACAGCATTAATCAGGTTTTCAGGCGGTGTTTAATCAGGTGCTTTGTCCTGTATGTTGTTCTGTCCATATGTCTTAGCTCCCTGTCTTCTATGTATATGCCATCTGTCTCCATGAAGCACAGAAATGCCTTGATAAGGTGTTCATGATTTTAGTGCTGAGTCTTCTCCCCTGCCCCTTGCCTTCTTCACTACTTGGAACAGCCTCTCTGCTTTGTGTATAAATTAACGATGCCCTGTAGACTGCCTAAGTTAATCAGTACTGTGAACCTTTTTGGTAAGCAGGATTTAAGCAGCAGTTTTACCATCGCATTTGGTTGCCTGCTGCAGCGTCAGTTTCTACTACCTAGCAACCAGAATTCATCAGTACACTCCAGTGAAACCCTTAGGGTGTCTTATTCAGTCCCAGTGGAAGATATTCTGTTTACACATCCCTACAAATGCAATAGCAGTAGTGCGTCTGATGTATTGAACATGAGAGGGAAGAAAATGCCATACTATACATTGAGAGATAAACAATATTTCTAAGGCATTTAGGATCCTTGAGACTGCTAATTCCTAATGCTCATGTTTCTTTTTGGTTAGGGAGACAATTGTCACTTTTAGAATTGGCCACATAACATGTATTACTTTATATCCCCAAGTCCTAGAGCATGACCTGCATGTCAGAGACCTTGTACAGCAATGTATTTACCCAGACATAAACAACTGATATTTAGAGATTCAGAGATGCTTTTGATAACACTACACATAGAAAGTTATAATTAAACACAACTTTATGGTAAAGGAATTAATATACTGTCTGGTGGTGCTGTTATTGACTGCAGTGTTGTACAGAATTTATCATGGATTTTTGACCGCTGAAAAAGGGACAGTGGAATTTAGCCATACCAAGGACTGTTCTGGAAACAGACTCCTGCTGCTGAATGTGCCCTGACGTGCCCAGGTTGCACTTGGAAGAGATCCTGGTGTCTTCATGAGGCATGAAAAGCCTGTACAAGAACTGTGGCTGGAACTGATTTGGTGCTCCCCATATGAGTGGTCTACTGAGGACTGGCTGGTGTCCGTGAAACAGCTGTAAATACCAACATGTATGCATGGGTCAACAGCTTTGGCCATCTCACATCAAAGGAAGCCAGAGTCACGATCAGCATCTCTGGAGCTTCAAGTAAGGCCCACACCTCTGTGAATTACCCTTTGTGGACCTGCAGTAGATTGTGCTGTGATCATAAAAGCAGTGATATTGGTGTACTATAGGTCTGTCTTAATTTTCTTTATTTCTCCTTCGTTTGTTAGATCCATGAACACTAACTGTATCATTTACTTTTAATAAACCACTTATACTAGCTTGTCATATTATGTTGTAAAATTTTCAGTGCCTATTTGTCAAAACTGACCCATTTGGAGTCCCACGTTTGTTTTAAGTTCTGAAAAGTTATTTGACTTAAACTCATTAATATTCATGATTCAAGTATTTTGTCATTGTTACCTCAATTATAAATATTAAAAAAATAAAATTCTGGCAATGAGAGTATTTTTTTATTAAATTATCAAGAACAATGTCAGTATATAGTAGAATATTAATTGAATTATATCCTAAAATGTATATTTTGCATAAAAGAGATATTCTTCAATCGATTACTTTTTTTGTGAATTTTGTGGCAAAGAAGCTTGTACTTGTCTTTAAAACTGTTGTAGTTGAAACTGTATAAGAATTCATCTTGCTTAATCAGTATTTCTGGAATCTATTAGTTCCCCTGGGACTCTGAATATAACATACAACCTAATTATGAACCCCTGTGCCATGGACCTTTTGTGACCATCTCAAGGTGCATGCATAACCTTGATGATAATTGGTGAAAATGTAACTAACTAAAATGAAGAATAAAAGGCAAATAAGTTGGAGATGAACTTGAATCCTATCTGAATAAATTATTCATGTTTTTTTCTTGCCTCGTCTCTTTGCTTTGGAGTTTTCAACAGGCTTTACCGTTTTTATGCATCGTGATAACAAAAGACACTCATGCATAATAAAATATTTGAGATGAAAGGATTTGTAAACATACATAGGCCACATTTTCATTCAAGCCTTAGACATGTAGCCAGTGTTTTCCTTTTCTAAGTGATTTTTTCTCTTATAATTCTGAAGTGGTAAAATTATTATCATGGTATTTGATTTTTATATGGCATTTTATGACTAAATACTAAATTTTCACTTACACTTTCCAACTTAATCATCACAGTGATTCTGGAGGTAAATATTTTTTGTTTCATTTTATTGGTGGTGAAGTGAAAGATCACAGAGGCAAGACTATTCACTTATATATTTGTCACAATTTTCCTGTCATAGTTTCTTATGGTTTAAATATCTACTGAGCTTCTTGTGCTAAGTCCTTGCAGTCATATCCAACTCTGTGTGACCCTATGGACTATAGCCTGCCAGGCTACTCTGTCCATGGGATTCTCCGGGCAAGCATACTGGAATGGGTTGCCGTTTCCTACTCCAGGGGATCTTCCCTGAACCTGTGTCTCCTGCCTTGGCAGGAAGGTTCTTTACCACTACTGCCACCTGGGAAGCCCTCTTGTAAATGCTTTGTCTTCTAAATATGACTTCTATCTCGCTTTTAGTGTTTCAGCAGTACAACACACATGGCTGGTATTCCATTTACATTGCGGGGTTATGTGTTTATTTACCTGTAAATTCTTTGTCACCAACAGGAACAGAGGAAAGGGAAAATGGAAAAGAGAAATAAGGTTGACAAATCCAACACTTTACTGAATCTTTTCTAGGTCTAAAAGAGCTAGATTACTAAGAGACTATTGATTATTAAGTCTATTAAGAGAATGTTGATTATTAAGAGACTATTAAGGAACCAAGATTCAGAAAAAGAAATCTGTCTAAATATAATTACTGACCAAAAGTTGTTAACTATGGTGTCAGGATGTAGGATTTACTGTAAAAAGGAAAAACATATAGGAAGGGAAAGAATGCATTTTAATAGATGATAATTGCCATCAAATTTTGATTAAAAAAATCAAGATTAAATAGTTACAGAAAAAGGGAAAGATATTCAGTTTATCTTTGAAATAAATCACCAGACAGATGAATGGGATAGCAAGAGTGAACTTAACTTGGAAAGAGACAGTAAGTGTATTAAAAGATTATAATACAAAGCAAGGACTTTGGAGGATTTATAACATGCTTGAAGACATTTAGAGCTAAATGAATCTGTTAAAAAATTGAAATCTTTAGTAGTTTATGGCTAAAAGTTGTAGTTTAAGAATATCCTTCCTGAAAAAGATTGTCATCCTTCCTTCCAGTTTCCCCTGCCAAAATTTAACTAATTGTTTAAATATTTGAACACTGTTAGACTATAGATTTATATAAATTTTCTCTGACATAGTTGTAGTATCATTATTATTGATCTTAACTTTTATTTCCTGTTCTCCTCTGAAATAACTCTTTTTGAGAATATGATATTTTTCATTATTATCTAAAAATTAAATAATTTAATTGCATTAGTATTACATGGTTTCTTTATTCATCAAACTGTCATCTCAAAGTGACAGATGAATGAATATGTACTTTGACATTAAAATGTTCAAAGACTATGTATTCTCCATTGAGAATCCCAGGTGCCTAGCACTCAATTTTTTAAAAATGAGCTATATTTTAGAACAGTTTTAGATTCATAGAAATATTAAGCAAAAAATACAGCCTTCCCATTTACCCCCTGCTCCCACACATGCACAACATCCCCCACTCTGTGCACCCTACACCAATGGTATTTGTTACAATCGATGAATCTGCATTGATATATGATTATCCAAAGTCCATAGTTTCCAGTAGAGCAGCCCAGGGCAGCACAGATGCATAAGACATCATTCCAAGCATTGAAAACTTCATCTAGAATATTGATCTCTAATCCTGGCTCTGCATCAGAAAAATTGCTGATGTCATTTAAAAAAACATATGCCAGTGCTCAATTCTAAACCTTTGAAATTATATCTGGAGATGAGGCCTAGACATATATATCATTTTACGAAAGACTTACATGTATATTATTAACAAATGAAATATAACAAAGAAAAAATGAGCATGAATTAAACTTGTAAATTTGATAAATATCATGCCCCTATTTACCATATAGGTTAGCTAGTCTTTTACTAGCAGATCAGCCAAGTACCTTTATTCCTTTATTAGGAAATTCTTTTTTTTTCATAGTCATCAAATGTGATTCCAAATTGAGATGCCATTAAAAAAAAATTTGTAGGTGTATTATAAACCCATAGAGTTTAAATCACATTTCTCAGTGCATTTCTTATAATCAAAAAGTGATATAAGGACATTCCATCTAACTCAAGTAAATTATTTTTGAAGGAAAATAAATTTTTTGATCTTTGTTATAAATTTGGTAAACACCTAGAGTTTTTTCTGAATTAGAAAGAATTGTCATCACACCAAAATGGTTAAAATGACTTTGGCATTAGTGACAATTTCACATTTGTCTTAGGAGTAGTGAATAGTGAGGTGAAACAGCTAGGATATAAAAGGATTCTTAATGTAATCTGAAGATCGTAGTTCCTAAAACCTTTGATGAAACTTTAATCAATGGTCTCTGTGTTTTTATCTCCCTTTGAGATCCATTAGCAATGAACTGAACTGTTAATTTAAAACCAATTATTTCTTAATGGCCAAGAGAAAGTATATGACTTAAAGATATACTTAATTTTCTGATCAAAAATAAAACAAAACCTGTAATTTTATTGCAAAGACTTAAGCATTAAGTCAGTACCTAAGGACTGACTGTGTATTTCTTTCTTTCTTTTCTTTTTTCCCTGAGACCCCACATTTTACCAGTAATTTGGTCTCTATCTGGAAACAAAGACACTAGTTTAAACACTGTACAGTGATATTTTCTCCTGTTGCAGTAGATGTTCCTTATCACACCGGGTGGCAGGAAGCTTAAAAAAAGTTGTAAGAATTCCAGATGGATGACTGGTAGAGAAAACCAGAATCTAAGATAATAATGATCAAAACATACACACAGAGACACACACAAACACTGCTGCAAATACAAAGAAAAGCCAGAGATAAAGTAGCAAACACTGAACATTGCCTGAAGCAAGGTCAGTTAGTGTGAAATAAACAGAAAGACAAGTCAAAGGTAAAGAAATAATTATATAATTCGGCTTCATAAGTCATGTTAGAATAAATTCTGCACAAAAAGACCAGACATTATTTTCACTAGAGACCTTGAAATGTTTGCATTCTGTCACAGGGATCTAGAGAAGAGACCACAAATTTTCATATTCTCTAGTGAATTTAGACAGTTTCCTCTTAGATGCTGGAGAAGGAAATGGCAGCCCACTCCAGTATTCTTGCCTGGAGAATCCCAGGGACGGAGGAGCCTGGTGGGCTGCTGTCTATGGGGTCGCACAGAGTCAGACACGACTGAAGTGACTTAGCAGCAGCAGCAGCCTCTTAGATGCTCTGATTTTATTTGCTTCTTTCAGTTTTGACAAAGTAATATCCTTTCTTTACTTTTACATTAATGTTAAAGTTAAATATTTTCAGAACTAGCTGACTGTCAAAATATAAAATACTACTGGCTTTATATTTGTTTTGATTTGTGTAAAATGAATTTACATAAGTTTTTTAAAAATTTATTATAAGAGCACAAAATGACAAAGTACTGCTGAGAACACGTTGCCTTTTAATGTGAAATTCCCTAATGACACAAATGAGATTCCGAGGAAAAATATCAGTATCAGGTTTATTTTCCAAAATTAAATTTCTTTAGGCTCAGATCCACCTACTTGTTTTTTAGAACTGATAACACATAGCAACCATAACACTGAGTGTCAAAATATTAAGGTAAAATAACATTTTTGCCTTTAATATCATTTTTTCTTGGCACCAAATGTTCTGGTATTGACATGCGGTATGTTGTACCTGTGGAAAAAGGACACATAGAATTACTCCTTAGAAAGCATCTTCTGACATAAGCGGTTCACTCGAGATCCACAGGCAGAAACTTCTTCAGCCTCCCACCGTCAAATAATCCTTCATCTAACTAAACCAGGTTAACGATGAGACTGTTTCATGATCACAAATGTTATCTTTTGAATTGCCAACTGATGGTTATGACCAAGATGCCTTAACATTCCCCTCAATTCCACAAAACACTATTTTTAAGTTATTTTAAATTGGAAAATGATTTCTGTACAGTATGTGCTGGTTTCTGCCCTACAACAATATGAATCAGCCGTAAGTATACACATATCCCCTCCTTCTTGAGCCTCCCTCTCACGAGCCCCGATCCCACCCCTCTAGGTCACCACATGTTTCTTTCTGGCATTGGCCCCTGACATCCCTTTTTCTCAGAGTGTTTACTTTTGAAAACTTGCTAGTGTAAATTCCTTCTCTGCCCCTTGGAAGAGTAAGCCTTCTAGCTCTCACCATTTCTACAACCCAGGAATCTCTTTCTCAAGTTCCTGGGATCCATTTCTTTGAAATATAATAATCACAAAAGATAGCACCTCTAACTCCTAGTCTCTGTGGGAATGTAGGAGCCTAACTTTCTTAAGTGCCAATTAGCAAACACTGATGATCCAGTCACATTAACCAACCTCCCTTCTAATGTCCTCTGGTATTTTTTACTGGCTCACCCCAGGGCTTAAAAACTCTACCACTTATGTTTCAGTGTAGTTGGGTTTAATCTCTCTCCCTTATTGCAATAATCTTAAATAAAATCTTCCTTGCCTGTTTAACTGGTCCAATGAGATGCAGTTTGTCTAGTTCCTTAGTCGATATTTTAAGTTGTGGTGAATCACAAAAACAAAGTGAAAAAAGCATTTTGAGGACTTAAATAGGTAGGGTAGAGGTGAGGAGGAATTCCAACCACTCTGTTAGTTAATTTTGAAACAGACATTTAGAAGATTTTTTGTAATATCATAAATATAATTTGAGAATTAAAAAACAGCTTTCATTTTTTGAAAGAGTTAAATTTCCTTTTTTGAAATGATTAAATTGAAAGGGAGCTGTAAATAAACTAAGTTGCTGCCACTCATCTCTTTTCATTTTACTGCCAAAATATCATAAAATGATTTAGTTAGATCCACTCTTTTTCTGGACATTGTCCCTTAGAGTCCCCTAACAGGTATATTCATCACTCTATCCCTACTGCATGGCAAACTTCTAAGCTCATTGAAGAATCTCAATACATATTTGTTAAATTGAACTGTTACTTAGACTGAATCTTCTGAATTTGCATCTCACCATGTTCTTTCCTGATTGTCAATCTATCAGCATTGGAATAAAATAAATATTAAGTTTGCCATTCAAGACATCTTATCATTTGATTCTTTCTTGTGTGTCTATAGTCAATAATTCATTATTTTCTTTAGTTCTTTTGTTCAGTGTCTCCAGGGCTTCATAAAATCTCTGGGATATGGTAAACACAGTGTCATCACTGACCCTGGACCTCTTGCTGTCCTGCCTCACCTATTGGTTCGGGCCTTCTTGGACACTAATAATTCTCCAAGTTAAACTTCAATTTGCCACAGATTTTGTGCTTACTATTATTTTAAACCTCTTATATATTTATCTAAACTTTTCAACAGCAATGCCAGAATTAACTTCTAGGATCAGAAATTCACCTTAAAGATCTCCTCTGATCTACACCCTCCATCCCCGCCAATTAGCACAAATAATTAGATTCTATTGTAATTTGTAGAAAACCTACTTAACCTGTTGTGTGTTGTGTTAAGTCGCTTCAGTCCTGTCTGACTCTTTGAGACTGTATGGACTGTACCACACCAGGCTCCTCTGTCCATGGGATTCTCCAGGCAAGAGCACTGGAGTGGGTTGCCATGTCCTTCTCCAGGGCATCTTCCTGACCCAGGGATCAAACCTGCATCTCTTAATGTTTCCCACATTGCCAGGCAGGTTCTTTACCACTAGCGCTACCTAGGAAGCCCTTCAATTCAGTTCAGTACAGTTCAGTCGCTCAGTAGTGTGCGATTCTTTGCGACCCCATGAACCACAGCACGCCAGGCTTTCCTGTCCATCACCCACTCTGGGAGCTTACTCAAACCCATGTCCATCGAGTTGGTGATACCATCCAACCATCTTATCCACTGTCGTCCCCTTCTCCTCCTGCCCTCAATCTTTCCCAGCATCAGGGTCTTTTCCAATGAGTCAACTCTTCGCATGAGGTGGCCAAAGTATTGGAGTTTCAGCTTCAACATCAGTCCTTCCAATGAACACTCAGGATTGATCTCCTTTAGGATGGACTGGTTGGATCTCCTTGCAGTCCAGGGGACTCTCAAGAGTCTTCTCCAACACCACAGTTCAAAAGCATCAATTCTTCGGTGCTCAGCTTTCTTTATAGTCCAACTCTCACATCCATACATGACCACTGGAAAAACCATAGCCTTGACTAGACAGACCTTTGTTGCCCTATGGTAAGGCAAATGGCATTTAGATTCAAAGTAAATTTGAGTTGGAATCTTGTTCTCCTTTACTAGCAATACGTATTTCGGGCAAGTAATTTAAACTAAATTTTATAGAAACTTGTAAACTGTTGAGAATAATAATATCTATATCATAATTTTGTCATGAGTTCTAAATGAGAAAATGCATGTAGTATACTTAGCACAGGGGCTTTCCAGGTGGTGCCAGTGGTAAACTATCCCCCTGCCAGTGCAGGAGACATAAGAGACGCGGGTTCGATCTGTGGGTCGGGAAGATCCCCTGGAGGAAGACATGGCAACCCACTCCAGTATTCTTGCCTGGAGAATCCATGGACAGAGGAGCCTCGGGGGCTACAATCCAGAGAGTGACACAGAGTCAGACACGGCTGAGCGACTTAGCATGCACACATGCATCCTTAGCACAGTACTGAATACAGAGATTCTGCTCAGTAAGTTTGAACTGAATTATGATTTTAATTACTATGTTATCATTGATTTTTTTTGCAAAGAATTTTCATAGTGTAGTAACATAGTTTTTATTTCTAGTATTGGTTTTTTTTGTGCAGGTAATAATCATGGGACAAAATTTTGGCAACAGTTTCTAAGTCCATTTCCAGGTTGCCTTTAAAGATAATGAAATCTTCCTTTCAAATTCATCCAAGCATCAAAATGAATATACTTTCAAAGGTATTTTTTTCCCTATTGTTTACAAACTAAATCTCCAAAGATTGAGTTGCTTGCATTTTATAGCAATAAATAGAAATCAGCCAAATCTCTTTGGTAATTTAAAGGTTCAATATGATTTGCAAAGTCTTAGCATATTTTCTGAAGAATATAAAAATATTATATATAACTTCTATTTACTTCTGCAAACTAGGCTTAAGAGATTCCAAGATTACCCTCAGGGTCACAGTAGGACCACCCAAATTAGACATAATCTTTGATGTGGTAGTCCCTAGTTTATTGAGAATTCTGTAGAAAATTACCAAATCCACAAAAAGTGGTTTGTTTTTTTTCACATTAAGAGGGAGTTTAATTCTCTACTGGTTAAAGCAATGGTTGTAGTAACATAGTTATTTGCTTAGTTATTTCTCATAATCATATAAAAATGGAAAACATGCCCTCATTTAGCTTGAGAAGGGTGGAAGCAGTGGCCAACATTGTTAACAATGTCAGTAAGAGACTTTGGTTTTGGTTTTTTTTGAGATAAAAATAAACCAAGATAAGCTAACTCTTTCTTGATGCATATAACTTCGCATATTTTTCTTTGAACGAAGGAAAATAGAGCACACTTGGGAAAAGAAAACAACTTTTTCTAAAGCACATTTACTATTGTAAAAATACATTCTAGAATATCTATAGCACTGTCTCTGAAACTTCATATTAATATGTGAAAGATTCAGTTATTGAAGAAACTGGCTAAGCACAAAAAGTGTATTTATGTTTTATACTTGTAAATTTCTTTCTAAGAAAATAAATTGATTAACCCTGTACTTTGGCTTCTTATGAAAATTGATTTTTACTGTCTTTATATGCGTGTGTGTGTGTGTGTGTGTGTGTGTGTGTATCAGGAAGATACCCTGGAGAAGGAAATGGCAACCCACTCCAGTATTCTTGCCTGAAGAATTCCATGGACAGCAAGGTTACAGTCGATGGGTTCACAGAGTCAGACACGACTGAGTAACTAACACACACACAGATATTTATGTGTGTATAAACATAAGATTTCCATTGAACAACAAGTGGATAGTTTGAAGATGTAGATGGGTATATCAGCTTGGTCATTAGATATGACATGGATTGATTAAGAGGTCTGAGATGAAAACATACGTTTGAGAGTTGTTGACATAAAGATGGCATTTAAAGCTACCTTAATAGGTGAGATCACCAAGGGAGTTATGTGTAGATGGGAAAGTAAAGAGATCTAGTGACTGATTCCTGGGACACTTCCAGGTAGGGAGAGATTGTTACAACCAACAAATGAGATTGAGAATTACCAAAGAGTGAGGAGGGATGGCAACTAAAAGAATGCAGGAAACTGAAAGCTTAGAAACAAAATGAATGAAGGAGGAGGGAATAATCAATTGTGAGAACTGGTCATTGGATTTAGCACTGAGGAGACATTGGCAACCTTGACAAGCTCAGCTTTGGTGATACTTGGAGGTAAAAATCTGAGTAAGACAGGTTTAAGAGAATGAAGACCTGGAAACAACATATGGAGAAATTCTCTTTAGAAAATTTGTTACAAAAGGGAGCAGAGAAATAGGGCAACTGTAGATGTGGAAAGTGGAGTTGAGTGATTATTTTTAATAAATGGAAGAAATGATGGCATTTCTCTTTAGCCAGAAAAAAATGAGGCAATATTCTTAAATATTTTGCAAACAAGTTCTGCTTCTTTCTACATAAAGGTAGATGTTTTTTATTTGTGCCTGACATGAGCATACGACATAGGCTCTGGATTAAAGGTGATTTCAAGTGGCTAACATAAAGTTGATAGCATACTTTTTTCTTTTACCCCTGGTGACAAACTCTGTTTCCAAATTAACTTTGGTTGTGTCTGTGATTGTTTTTTATAGGAAAGATTAAGGTTTGAAACACAGTAATTTGTTATTTGGTATTTTAACCAACAACCTACTAGGTATGTCTATCATTCAGTTGATTGCTCGATAACTGAGGCAGACTCTGGAATTTAAAATTGATCTTTTGAATGACTAAATTAAATATCAACACTTATGCCAAAAAAGGATAGGTTATAATAGTGTAACTGGGCAATTAATATGAAAAAAAGTATTTAACATAATCCTCTACTTTCCCTATTTCATTTCTTTCTCTGTCTCACCCTTTGAAAGAGATCTCAGTTTAGGGTCTAAGGCTCATTTGCAATGAATATGCTCGATATTTCCATGGGGGAGGAGAATAAAATAAGTGCTTGGAGGGCAAAAGCTGGAACTGCTCACTCTGCGGAATGGTGAAATTCACCAAGACCACGAAGGAGGCAGGCTTTGGAGGTCACCAGCAATTAACAGATACTTGTCCTCACTTTATCACCAGAGCCCAGAGAAGCAGCAGAAAATGACAGCCTGGTGTACTTACCGAGCTGGGACTGGGGGAGCAGGGTCACCATGCTAGACAAAGGCTGGCATTTCAATTAGCAGTGTGTTCAGCTGCAAGAAAGAGAATCTTACAATATTTTAAATAAATAGGAGTTTGGTTTTGGGACATAACATTTAGCACATACATAGTTGGTTCTTGGCATTGCCCCAGCAGTTCAGCAGTGCCATCAAGGACACAGGCTCTTGCTGGCTCTCTCTTCTGCCACTGTTAGCATGTGGACTTTTATTCTTTTGCTTTTCATATGGTATCTATACCAACAGCCAGCTTCACATGGCTGTTGCAGGAAGAAGAATGTGGAAGTAGCTGTTTACCAGTGAATCATATACCACGCACCAGGAGGGAGTAGCAAGACCAGTGAGCTTCTGTGTTCAACTCACTGCTCAGACTCTGTCACATGGCTACCCCAAGCTACCATGCTGCTACTGCTGCTAAGTCGCTTCAGTCGTGTCCGACTCTGTGCGACCCCATGGACGGCAGCCCACCAGGCTCCCCTGTCCCTGGGATTCTCCATAGAGCCTGGTAAATTGAGTCATATTTATAGTTTCTTGTGTTCAAGGAAGGCAAAGGAGAATAAGATGGAAGTGAAGAAAGAGTCAGACAGTGTATAGCTTCTGTTGTCCTTGGCGTGTTACCTCCTC
This sequence comes from Giraffa tippelskirchi, assembly GCF_054371585.1. Taxonomy (NCBI): domain Eukaryota; kingdom Metazoa; phylum Chordata; class Mammalia; order Artiodactyla; family Giraffidae; genus Giraffa; species Giraffa tippelskirchi. Next base: position 107,157,499 of record NC_137278.1, on the reverse strand, counting down.
CAAAGGAAAATGCCAGCTTAAAATCGAAGCATGCCTTTAGCTTTTAGTGAGAACAAAAGACCTTCATTTTCTGGACTGCATAAAATCCTGGCATCTTCATAGAATCTTACAGACAAAGAGAGAGAAATTTCCCCGTTAATGACTAATGTTGAATTACTATCCACGACAAAGAAGGGCATAAAGATAGATTTAATCCGATCACCAAAATATAACCATGTTATACTTCTTGTACCTGATTTATGTGGTGGTGTTAAAACCATCTGCCACCCAGTTTTATGATAGTTTCCAGCAATGACTCTGAGAGCCTGAAATCTCAATCACTAAACAAAATCGATTACTGATCTTTCAATTGATAAAAGTATAAAAAAACTAAACATTTACACATAGGTACTTAGATATTTGTTGATTTTATTAGCATGCTTTTATCTTCAAATATTTTCAATTAAACATGATTTAGATGATTAAAAACTCAATCCTCCACAAATGTTGACTGCTAAAAGCAATAATTAGGAATTCAAGTGTCATAAGCCAAAACATTTTAATAATGTCTTTTATTTATATAAAACAGTATGCAATTTAAGACATTGCAGAAATATTATACTATTTTCATTGATATGTCACTAATTTAGAGTTATAGGATATCTATTGTAATTTGCATAGTACTTAAATTCTCTTTTGGTTTATCCATTAACAGAAAACTATTGAATCCTCAATTTGTTTCGTAGGTAGTGTGTTTTTTTAAGTTATTATTTCACTTATTTTTGATTGTGCTGGGTCTGCGCTGCTGCGCACAGGCTTTCTCTAGTTGCAGGGGGCGGGCTCCTCTTCACTGTGGTGGGAGGACTCCTGACTGCAGAGGCTTCTCTTGTTCAACACAGACCAGCGCACAGACTCAAGGTGTGCGGGTTTCAGGAGTTGGCAGTGCAGTGGGCTCAGTAGTTGTGGCACAAGGTCTGAGTTGCCCCATGATATGTGAGATCTTCCTGGACTAGGGATTGAACCTGGGTCCCCTGCATTGGCAACCTGGTTCTTATCCACTGCACCGCCAGGGAAGTCCTAGGCATAGTGCTTTTAACACACCAAACTCTTTGCTTTCATAGAATTTATAGAAACAAATGACATCCATTATATGCTAGTTGGTGATAAGGGTTGAATAGATAGGCATGTGAAGAAACGGATTGGATGGTATGGGTGCCATGTGTATAAAAAGGTAGTTCTATGATAATCAAGGTAGTTCTAGTCCTAGGAGAAACCTGGGACAGCAGTGTTTCCAGCTGAGAGGACATAAATGCAGAAACGTATGATTGGTATGGAGGCTTCCCTGGTGGCTCAGTGGTAAAGACTTCGCCTGCAAGGCAGGAGATGCAGGAGAGAGGGGTTTGATCCCTGGGTCATGGAAGATGCCTTGGTGGAGGGCATGGCAATCCCCTCCAGTATTCTTGCCTGGAGAATCCCATGGACAGAGGAGCCTGGCTGGCTATAGTCCATCGGGTCACAAAGAGTTGGACATGGCTAAAGTGGCTCAGCACACATGCATGATTGGTATGATTAGGGAGCAGCAAGGAACCTGTGTGGCTGCAGTGACATGAGCAAGAGGAAAAAAGGTAGAGGATGCGCTGGGGTATAGAACACCTAGGGGCATTTAGGCCATAGTAAAATCTTCATTGACAAATCAAACAAAAACTCAAAAGTATGACTTTAATTGATCTATTAGTTGACTTAACTGTTTCCATATGATGGGAGTACACCCTATAGAGTAAAAATGTTAACATGCTTTTATGATACTTTTTGGATAAAATTAAATTTATCAATGCTTCATAAGTAGCATATATACATATATAATGAATATGTAAATTTAATGGTTTTCAATGGTTGTAAAAGTATTGAAGTTTTTCATCTTTTGAAGCTGGGTCTTCTCTACACCTGTAACTTTAGGTTGACTACTCAGAATGCTAAGCTGTCAAGTGGGTAGTGTGGGCCGAGCTGCCTACACAAGGTGATTCAGCTCATGACAAGCCCGAAACTTGCTACTCCCACACCCCATGATTCAAAAACATTTCTCCCACTAGACCTGCCGAGGGCTGGAAATTACTACATTATTCATTCCCTTGAGTTGAGGCACTGGAAGTTGCTGGTAATTATTTAAACACCCCTTGAGAAGGAGGCAAATTAATCATTACCTATTTAAAAATTCCCTCAAATCCTATGAGCTGGGAAGTCACCTAGTAAGACACTGTGGGGATGAGACAGAAGTGAGGTTTGAGAGTGTGAATGTCGAAGTTTCTGAATATGGCATTTCCATGGAAGGGAATCAGAATGAGGACACTGGAAGTAACGAGGAAAGTGGCTAACTTGCTATCAGGGCAAACTCTGCTCTCTCTGCTGTGGTCTAGGGGAAAGCATTGAGGTTCTGAGAGTCTAAGAACTGGGTAGGTCATTTCACTTTCTGTGAAGCAGAAGTATCAAACAGAACAATGTATATGAAAACAATTTCCTAAGAGATAATCAGAAGCACTTTGCAGTGCTTAGACTCACCTGAAACAAAAGAACAACAGAAGTTCGAATATAATGATATAGAGTAAAAGATATTTCAAGCAAATATTAACCAAAAGGAAGTTGGATTAACGGTTTTAATAATAGACTAATGAATTTAATATTATTTTTTAAGTTTATAAGGAGCAAATAGATATGTTAAAGAACAATGGATCTAGAACAGAAGAGCTGGAATGAATATATAACTTCATACATTCTTTTCAAAACCACTGAGAGAAATCAACTTTTGCTTTAAGCCTAAAAAGAAGCTTCATAAATTCAAAGACTCAACATCTCAAAATATCATATTCTTTGATCATAATGCAATAAAATGAAGTTGATAAGAAGAGAATAGCTTAAAATGCAATAAATCTGTATACTATCAAATATTCTTGCCTAAAAGAGGGTCTCATAAGACCAATTAGAAAATACATGGAATTGTGTAACAGTGAAAGCACAACATACCAACACATGTGTGACATAGCAATGTTCTACTTAGAGAAGCATATTTGGCTTTAAGTTCATTTTTCATAGAATGATGAAGAATAAAGGAATCAAGATTGCTGGGGGAAATATCAATAACCTCAGATATGTAGATGACACCACCCTTATGGCAGAAAGTGAAGAAGAAATAAAGAGCCTCTTGATGAAAGTGAAAGAGGAGAGTGAAAAAGTTGGCTTAAAGCTCAACATTCAGAAAACTAAGATCATGGCATCCGGTCCCATCACTTCATGGCAGATAGATGGTGAAACAGTGGAAACAGTGACAGACTTTATTTTTTTGGACTCCAAAATCACTGCAGATGGTGATTGCAGCCATAAAATTAAAAGACACATACTCCTTGGAAGGAAAGTTATGACCAACCTAGACAGCATATTAAAAAGCAGAGATATTACTTTGTCCACAAAGGTCTGTTTAGTCAAGGCTATGGTTTTTCCAGTGGTCATGTATGGATGTGAGAGTTGGACTATAAAGAAATCTGAGCGCTGAAGAACTGATGCTTTTGAACTGTGGTGTTGGAGAAGACTTTTGAGAGTCCCTTGGACTGCAAGGAGATCCAACCAGTCAATCCTAAAGGAGATCAATCCTGAGTATTCATTGGAAGGACTGATGTTGAAGCTGAAACTCCAATATTTTCACCACTTGATGTGAAGAGCTGACTCATTTGAAAAGACTCTGATGCTGGGAAAGATTGAAGGTAGGAAGAGAAGGGGACGGCAGAGGATGAGATGGCTGGATGGCATCACCGACTCGATGGACATGAGTTTGGGTGGGCTCAGGGAGTTGGTGATGGATAGGGGGACCTGGCATGCTGTGTTCCATGTGGTCACAAAAAGAAGAACACAACTGAGTGACTTAACTGAGCTGAGGAAGAATAAAAAGAAAAAAATGAGATAAACATTCACTGCAAGATATTAGTAAACCACTGACAAAATGATAGAGAAACAAATCCAGGCAAAGAAGAGGAAGGAAGCGATCACTAGAACAGAAAGCAAACAAAAACGTAACCAAGGAAAACCTCTTTCTTGAAGAGATGAATGAATAGACATTCATCAGGTCAAGAAAAATGGAAGCCTTTAGACATAAAATACAAAATGAAAAGGAGACATCTAATTACAGACACAATCGTAACTGCAAGATAGCAAAGGGATATTATGAAAAATTATATGATAAATTTTGAGTATTAAACAGAAATGTTTAAATTTGGGGGAAAGATGTTAAAATGTCAAAATGGTACAAGACAAAATAGAAAAAAAATTCCAGTGATGATTAAAGCCTATGTGACCTCAACAAGAGGTCACAACTCAATTGGTTTTATTGATGAGTTCTTCCAAAAATTCAAATAACCCCTTATCCTCATATTATATGTTTATTGCAGAATATGGAGATAGAGGAGAAATTTTCAACCTACTTTTTTGAGGTTAATGTAAACTTGATTCAAAACTGGAAAATGAAAGAACAAGGAAACAATGAGTAATAGACTTATTTAAGTTATAACCATGCAAAAGTCAAAAAAAGTACTCAAAATATTTCATAATGATCAATTAGACTTTTGTTTAAGAATGCAATGGTTATTCTGCATCAGAAAATGTATCAGCTTACCACATTAATTGAAGGAAAACAATGATCATAATAGAGTCAGGAAAATAAGTTGATAAAATTAATACCAATTATGATTTTTAAAAACTTTCAGGAAGCTACAGATAAGGGAATTTTTCTGTAGCTTACTAAAAGCTGTAATGTCAAACACCTGCAAGAAACTCAGAAAATTACTTACTTTCTGCTTAAGAGCAGCATTACCAGAGATATACCTTAATACTGTTACTCTGTAAATTTACAAAGGGCCATAATTTTAGAAGGAAAAAAGGAACACAATCCTTATAGGGTTAGAAGAAAGAAAAATGTCATTTTTTTCACGCTATGTGATCAACCCTACAGAATCACCCAAAACTCAATGGAACTAATAAAACAATTTATAAAGCTTCTGGATAAAATTAATTTGTCATAATAGACTTATAAAAATTAATAATGCTTTTTAATTCTACAAATAACCAACTAGATATTATATTAGAAAATTATATCATTCTCAAACAACAAAATTAAAAAATATATAATACAAGAAAAGATATAGAAAAGCCTTTTGGAAAAAAAATGAAACTGTTGAAAGACATAAAACAACACCTGCATAAATAAAAATCTCTTCATGTTCACAGACAAAATCTCACCACAGATGAAATAACTTACTAAAATGTATCAATTCTTAACAAATATTTATAAATCAAGTCATATCTCAATAGAATTTATGAAGCATTTAATGAGTGGATGCTAAAATTCATGCAGAAACATGAAAATGTCCCTAACAATTATGCCAGTTTTGAAAAAGAAGAGCAAAGAAGGGTACTCACTCTACAAAAATTGGAATATAGTCCAAAGGTACAGTGTGGTGCTTATGAAAAATTAACAAACATAAAACAAATGGAAGAGAGTAAAGAACTCAGACCCATGTGTGCAGGGAAGGTGGACTGCTTCAGAGGACACAACACTGACAAAACTGACTCCTAATATAGAGAGATTATTTGCATCATTCTTGGATTCCAATGAATTCAAAAGCTGTTGGAACGGAATACTTCTGAGCTAATAAAAAATAGAGTTGGCAACCACAACAAAATGTATGATGGATTTTACTACATTAAAATTAAAAGTTTCCATTTATGAAATGACATATCCAAAATCTAACAAATGACTTATTTCTTGAAATGTCACTTTTAAATTCTAAAAATTGGTTTTCATTTAAAAATTGGTTTTCAAGGAAATATGCAAATGTGGGTGCACATGTACACCAGGGACTTCTGTTGAAAAATGAAAAAAGAAGAAATTCATAGAAAGAGAAACATGAATGACTAAAAAGTGCATGAAGAGATGCTCACAACCTAATGGAAAAGTACAAATTAAAGTGACAACGCACTGCTATCCTATTCTGGTCAGTTGGTAAATTTAACAAGCCCGATTATTTCCAAGCATTGGTGAATTGTGGAAAGGCTGCATTTCTGTACAAATGTAAATGACATTGTTGTTTTACAGAATAGTCTTGCCCCCCTCAGTTCAGTAAATGGGCATGTAATCTGCAATCACAACCAGTTACAGATCCCAAGGAATATCTCAACACGTACGTCAGAGGACAGCTATGGAGAATTCATCGTAATACTAATTTTGGCATCAGAAAACGAAGTAACCTAGGTGTGTACTTCTAGGGCAATGGAAAAGCCCTGTGGATGACAAGAGGCAATTGAAGCAGTCCTAGACAGAAATAGTAGATCTTAAAAGTATAATGCCGAGGGGAAAATGTAGCACAGAGTGAAATCTACAACACGTGGTAAATATGTACACAAGACAATGTCATGTGTTCTCTATTTACAAAATATTTTTCAGGCAACAAATTAAATATTTGAGAATGATTTTCTATGAGGGAGACATTTATGGGAGTGTGGATTCTGATAAATATACCAGAAGAAATAAAATCCAAAGAGATCTGAGAATTCCCTGGTAGCCCAGTAGTTAGGACTCTGCACGTTCACTGCTGAGGGCCTGAGTTAAATCCCTGGCCAGGGAACTAAGATTCTGCAAGTTGTGAGCGTGGCCAAAAAAGAGAGAGCTGTGAACTGTTGAGAGTGACTAATTCGATTCTTTTCATCCAAGAACTAAAGGGGAATAGGAATTCAGATAATGCTTATATTCAAAATATTTACCCCAATTGCTCTATTCAGGAACAATAAAGTGACATTTATGGTACTGGAATAGGAGGCCAGTATATATTTATTTGAAGATCTATAATATACATACTAAAATCAGTTGCTGTTTCCCAGGGATATTATGAGAATTTCTTATCTGGGTTTATTACACGGAAATTTACAAGTGATCTCTCCATTTGTAGTAGCCACAGAGATTGGTGGCAAGAATGAAGTGAGAATTAAAGGCGACATAAAAACCAGGGATCAGAGAGTTTTTTCCCCTTCAATGGACTCAAAATAAAGTCATCAAAAACCTCAATCAAATGTCTCCTTTGAAATTGTCCTAGCATTGAATAACTTCATTGAGAGAGCAGAGTAAACCACACAGACACACACACAACCAAATAATTGAATTTAAGTATCATATAGCTTATGAAATACCAAATAGCTGAGATATATACATTTCATTTTTGAACAATATCATATCCAACTTACAAAGAAACCACGTACTAGATAAGTGAACTCTTATAATATTTGTGACAGAATAGACCTACATGGAATACATAACTTTAGCATTTTCCCAGCACGTTTGTACATATAAACTATATATGTTTATATATACACTATAAAAATAAAATTTGTTGCTTGTGGAGGAAAGAAATGTTCTGAGGAACAGAATAATTTTATTAATAATAAAACATGCATTCACTCTCTTTTACCTAGGATTATATTATATATACTCATACAAATAAACTTTGGACTTACATAGCATTATAAAGAGTTTCTGTATTAAGTATCAATGATAAAAAGGGTATAGTTTTGAGAAAGAAGAATGGAACTGGAGGAATCAACCTGCCTGACTTCAGACTATACTACAAAGCAACAGTCATCAAGACAGTATGGTACTGGCACAAAGACAGAAATATAGCTCAACGGAACAAAATAGAAAGCCCAGAGATAAATCCACGCACCTATTGACACCTTATCTTTGACAACATGTTACCTGCTCAGTCGTGTCTGACTGTTTGCGACCCCATGGACTGTAGCCCGCCGGGCTCCTCTGTCTGTGGGATTCTTCAGGCAAGAATACTGGAGTGGGTTGCATTTCCTCCATATCTTTGACAAAGGAGGCAATGATATACAATGGAGAAAAGACAATCTCTTTAACAAGTGGTACTGGGAAAACTGGTCAACCACTTGTAAAAGAATGAAACGAGAACACTTTCTAACACCTTACACAAAAATAAACTCAAAATGGATTAAAGATCTAAATGTAAGACCAGAAACTAAAAAACTCTTAGAGGAAAACATAGGCAAAATACTCTTTGACATAAATCACAGCAGGATCCTCTATGACCCACGTCCCAGAATAATGGAAATAAAAGCAAAAATAAACAAATGGGACCTAATTAAACTTAATTAATTAGTTAAACTAATTAAACTTGCACAACAAAAGAAACTATAAGAAAGGTGAAAATACAGCCTTCAGAATGGGAGAAAATAATAGCAAATGAAGCAACTGACAATTAATCTCAAAAATATACAAGCAGCTCATGCAGATCAATTCCAGAAAAATAAATGACCCAATCAAAAAATGGGCCAAAGAGCTAAACACCCATTTCTCCAAAGAAGACATACAGATGGCTAACAAACATGTGAAAAGATGCTCAGCATCTCTCGTTATCAGAGAAATGCAAATCAAAACCACAATGAGGTACCATCTCACACCAGTCAGAATGGCTGCTAGCCAAGTCTACAAACAATAAATGCTGGAGAAGGTGCGGAGAAAAGGGAACCCTCTTACACTGTTGGTGGGAATGCAAACTAGTACAGCCACTATGGAGAACAGTGTGGAGATTCCTTAAAAAACTGGAAATAGAACTGCCATACAACCCAGCAATCCCACTGCTGGGCATACACACAGAGGAAACCAGAATTGAAAGAGACACGTGTACCCCAGTGTTCATCACAGCACTGTTTACAATAGCCAGGACATGGAAGCAACCTAGATGTCCATCGGCAGACAAACGGATAAGAAAGCTGTGGTACATATACACAATGGAATATTACTCAGCTATAAAAAGAGTGCATTCAAATCAGTTCTAATGAGGTGGATGAAACTGGAGCCTATTATACAGAGTGAAGTAAATCAGAAAGAAAAACACCAATACATTATATTAACGCATATATATGGAGTTTAGAAAGATGGTAACGATAACCCTATATGCGAGACAGCATAAGAGACACAGAGATAAAGAACAGGCTTTTGGACTCTGTGGGAGAAGGCAAGGGTGGGATGATTTGCGAAAATAGCACTGAAACATGTATATTGTCATATGTGAAATAGATCACCAGTCCAGGTTTGGTGCATGAGACAGAGTGCTCAGGCCTGGTGCACTGTGAGGACCCTGAGGGATGGGATGGGGAGGGGAGTGGGAGGGGAGTTCAGGATTGGGGGCACGTGTACACCCGCGGCTGATTCGTGTCAATGTATGATGAAAGCCCCTACAATTTTGTAAAGTAATTAGCCTCCAATTAAAATAAATAAATGCATTTTTTAAAAAGGATATAGTTTTTAGGCATGCATTTTTCAAAGGACTACTTTAGTTTTTAATGTGCAGTTTTTTCTCAAGTCCTCTTGAGAGTTCTTAGACAGCAAGGAGATCAAACCAGTCAGTCCTAAAGGAAATCAATCCTGAATATTCATTGGAAGCACTGAGGTGGAAGCTGAAGCTCCAATACTCTGGCCACCTGATGAGAAGAGCTGACTCATTGGGAAAGACTGTAATGCTGGGAAAGATTGAGGGCAAGAGGATAAGGGGATGACAGAGGATGAGATAATTGGATGGTATCACAGATTCAATGGACATGAGTTTGAGCAAACTCAGGGAGATAACGAAGGAAAGAGAAGTCTTCTGTGCTGCAGTCCATGGGGATCACAAAGAGTCAGACATGACTGAGTGACTGAACAACAACTCAAGTCCTAATATCTTTATTCTGAAATGGAACAAAAGACAGGATGGAATCAGATGTCTTACACTGTCATTTTCTTTGAGAAAGCAATATTCACTAAAGAATCAGAGCTTTCATTTTCTTGACATTGGGGTAAAGGAATTGGTAGGTGTAAACCCTAAGCTGGAAGAAAAATCCCTCTTATATCCAACATATGCTAAATAAAAAGCTCAAACATATTATTTTTATAAATGGAAGCACCCTCAAAGGCAAAATTTCAAGACTTTAATTTTTGAAATTTCAACTTTAGAAAACTCTTCTTCTTGATGTGAATTACTGAGGTAATTATATGGATTGCTTACTATTTTACAAGCACTTTTCTAAGTGCTTTGGTGTCAATGAATAAAACAGTTTAAAGACCATTTCCCTCATGAAGCAAATACTCTAGAACACTTAAATATTAAAAAAAATATCCTAATTTAAAACCTTAATATTTAAAAAATTTAGCGCCTGTCAAATTGGCTCTGTTAAAAAAAGATCAGATAGCAACAGCTCCTTGATCTTCTCCCAAAGCACTTATTTTTGTATTACAATTATTAATAATTGACAAAACAATCAAAATAACTACTCATGTTCTCAGCTGTTTAGGCAAAGAATGCATTAATAACTACTAAGGCTAACATGAAACATTTAAAGATCATATTCTAGGTCTTTTTTAATTTTTTTGCTTTAAGTAGATTTATGCTGTTGGAGCATAATTGAATAAAAGTAGGATCTTTTTTTATTCCATGATTTAATGATACAACTTTTAGGTCCAAATTAATCTTATTTTTCCTAATTTTGCTTAAATCCTTCTCAGTTTGATGGCTACAGAAGTGTATGATAATAGCCAGAAAGGAAATTTCCCAAAATTTGTAGTGGATGATGTAATCCAGATGCAAATTTGTTTTATAATCTTATTGGCAATATACCATATTTGACATTAGTAGTCTTTTTCTTTAAGAGTATGAGTTCTTAAAAATGAAATTAATATTCTAGCTATTGAAGTTATTTAAATTTCAAAGCATTTAGAGCCATTCAATTCTGTAAGTGAAAGTGTAAGAAGCTATATTTACATCTAAGGTGAATACACATAATTTTATTTCCAAACTGTGGTAGAAGATTTAAGTAATAGAGAAATATTGTTTACATTGTATGGCATGGCATATATGAAGCTTCACAAAAATATTAAGGAATCAACTACTGAAATAATGTTATAAAGGTAGATAATATGTTTGTTTTCTAAAAACTCTTTATGTCAAGTATTTTATACTGTTTAATGGCTGAGAATAGCAAAACTGTGAGCCTTACATGAGAACTATTTTTACAAACTGAGTATAAAGCATATTATTTTATGTGGCAGTTCAAATGAGGTGATTGAGCATCAATTATTCACCTTGAAAAGTTTAATTAGGCACGATGAGTATATATATATAGGTAAAAAGACCTGACTTTTGGACATTTTTATTTAAAATGTCAAACTCTACCACAAACAAGTTCCATTCAGGCACAGTGTCCACCTCTCTCTCTCTCTCTGTCTCTCTCTCTCTCTCATGATTCACCACAGTGGTGAGGCTGTCAGTAAAACAGTACTGTTTACTTAGAATAATGAAAAAGAAGTCATTTTATTTTTCAATATTTTTGAATGTCTAACTGTTGTAAGTGGATAGCTATTTTCCACAAATAGAGTAAAACTAATGTTGTTTGCTTGAACTTTCCAGAAGAAAAGGTAATAAGAGAAGATTCAGAATAATTTTGCTAGGCTTTGTTGTTTTTCCATTTGATCTGAGTTTATTTCATCCTGACTTGACAAATGATGGAATCTTTCAAAGGCTACCAGCCCAGAAGAAAATAGCCCTTAAAATATTGTGATCATGTGTTTCTCTGAAAGACCTTTTCCTTTTTTAACCTTTTTTGATTCATCATCAATCTAAGGAATATAACCCATATTTGGTGGCAAGGATTGCTTATTATTTATTTTATTTATGTGTTGGTTTCATGATTCCTCGTGTTTCCTGTGAACTATGACATGGCATTTCTTTTTCACCAAAAGGACACTGCTAATACGTGTGTTTTCTAACTGGATCGTCAGTGTATTAACTCTTCCAAATAAATTTTGAAAATATTCTCTGAGGTGCACAATCAGGGTAATGGTATTCATGATAGTCCTACAAGATAATACATTTATTTTATCCTTGTTATCTAGTTAAAACATTCTGCCTGAGAGCTTAGGGCTTATGAGTTGAAAGATGAAGAAAATGATTACTAGGTTTATTTTTCTTGTTAATTTGAAAAGAATGCATTTCTCAAACCCTTATCTATGTTCCATAATGCAGGGTCTCTGCCTATAGATGGTACAGCATAGTATAAAAGTTATAGATGTGTTCAAGTATATGAAATATGTAACACACACATAAGCTTCATAAATAATAATCCAATCAATTGGCAATTTAGAAATCACCATTTCTAGGTACACAAACTTAATTTTCTACTTTTTCAGAAACACAAAAAAATTAAGTAACATTCCAGAGAGATATTTAATTTTTTGTAGGAGGACAAGCTATTTTTTCACACTGTGGAAGCATCTCTAAGCAGGCAAACATTGATAGGTTGCTCATAAACTTGACATCATTTTAAGACAAATAGTTTAATACTTGACAGCTGCACCTTAATTATGTCAATAATATAAATTTAAAACTTCATCCTTTATAAGTATCATATAATTCAAATTTTCTCTTCTTCAGACTTGTCTTCTCCGTTTTTTTTTTAAACTTAGGATTAATCAGGACCAGTGATTCAAATGATTATTAGAAATCATTAGAAGTTATAGTTATACGTCTTCGGAGAATTGTTATTTACTTTGATAGACAAATTATTAATTGGAGTCGGTAGCTGTTCCCTTCTCCAGGGGATCTTTCCAACCCAGGGATCAAACCGAGATCTCCCGCATTGCCAAAGTGCAGCCCTGCAGGCCACCTGCAATGCGGAGACCTGGGTTCAATCCCTGGGTTGGGAAGATCCCCTGGAGAAGGGCATGGCAGCCCACTCCAGTATTCAAGGGATTCCCTGGTGGCTCAGATGGTAAAGAATTTGCCTGTAATATAGGAAACCCGGGTTTGATTCTTGGGTTGGAAAGATCCCCTGGAGAAGGAAATGGCAACCCCCTCCAGTATTCTTGTCTGGAGAATTCTATGGACAGAGGAGCCTGGTGGGCTATAGTCCATGCGGTCACAAAGAGTCGGACATAGCTTAATGACTAACACTTTCACTTTCACTAGACAAATTAGATGATCAATGTACCTGCTCCAATTAGTTGTGAACTACTTAGGAGTAAGAGATACTTCACATGCTGTTTTAATTAACAATAATAAAGGATATTAGAGTCCTAGAGTGAATCCTAAATACTGACTTTGGGGAACACAGATAGGTACATCCAAATGGATTTGACCCTGGATCTGGTAAGCAATAGCAGAAGAGAATCTGGGAATTGGGAAAAATCAGCCCTGTAGGTGAGACAGTCTGGTGAGTGATATGAGCAGAGGTTAAACAAAGCAATCCTCTGCAGCTTTACTGGAAGACTCGTCATCTCTGATGCTTGGTTTTCCAAAGTTTCCTTTATGGGAGCACTTTTTATTTCATGATATTGCTACTGAGTAATAGAAAACCCTAACTACTGTGCAGTAAACTAGCTACAGTGGATTTGACTACGATGCCAGTCAGTGATGGGGGTAGAGAATCTGTGCAAATTGTCATTGAAGATGAGAATTCAGAAGCTGAAAATTGCTGGTAGATCCATATGTTAAAACTTGTGTGTTATTTTACCATTAGAGAGTAACAAATTTTCACAAATGTAGTGGCTTAAAAGAACACAACCTTATATTACACTTCTGAAAGTCAGAAGATCAAAGTGGGTCTTCTGGAGTTGCAATCAAAGTGTTGACAGGTCTGTGTTCCTTCTAGGGTATCTAGAAAAAAATTTGTCTCTTTTTCTTTTCTAACTTCTAGAGGCCACTTGCATTCCTTTGCTCAAAGCCCCTTCATCCATCTTCAAGGAAACAGTGTAGCATCACCAAATACCTCTAACTCTGTCCTCTTCTACCTCCTTTCTCTACTTTTAAGGCCTTTTACAATGACATCAGGATAATATATAATCCCTAGGGTTTGCCTGTTGGTTCCGTGGTAAAGAATCTGCCTGCCAATGTGGGAGATGGAGGTTTGAATCCTGGATCAGGAAGATCCCCTGGAGAAGGAAATGACAACCCACTCTAGCATTCTTGCCTGGAAAATCCCATGGACAGAGGAACCTAGTGGGCTAAAGTCCATAGGGTTGCAAAGAGTCAGACATGATTTAGCGACTAGATAACAACAATGTAGAGTAATTTCTCTATTTTAAAGTCAGCTGGTTACTAGTGTAATCCACTTACAACCTTAATTCCCTTTGCCATGTAACATATCCATAGGTTCCTGGAATTATCATAAAATGTATCTATGGGATAGGGGGACATTATTCTGCTAAAGTTTGAAAAACAATGGTGGAATAAGATCAATCACTGTAACTTCACTTTGGGGAAGGAAAGCATTTGCGAAATTAAAGAGGCATTTTGAAAAATATCACAAAGTAAGGACTACATGGAAACAATGATATAGTCAGGAGACTGACAGAGACAAATTTAAGGGTGCAAATTGGAACTGAATGAGAATTATGTTTTAAAGTCGGGGCAAAGGAAAAAGTGTTAGGTAAAAATGATAGAACTTGGTAAATAAATTCATTAAAGCAACACTAAAAGCAATGTGAAAATTATTAGAATTGTTCAAATTAGAGTTTTGAGTGTGAAAGTTTTGCTTCCTGCTTACTTTGTAGTTACATTGTTTTAGTTGTTGCGAATTGTTCATTTTATGATGACAGGGTCTTTATTAGGGATCCTTACCTAGATCATACTGTGCATTTATCCAGCATCTTAATCTGGGATCTGAAAATTGAGCTTTGAAGTTTTCATAGGGAAAGTCTTGATAACAAATGCCTTAGAAAAATTTTAAAAAAACCATAAAGAACAGCTATTACATTATTCTTAAGCCTTTTCCTTGGCCTGCCCTCCATAATTCTTGAAAGTAGTTGACACAGCAGCTATCTTTCTTTCAAGTGAGTTTCAGGTGGAGGGAAAAGCCCTAGTTTCCATTTAAAGCTGGATCTCTGAGAATGATTAAGGTTTCAAGTGAATATCAGAACGCATGAAAAAATCGCTGGCTGGAAAATACAATCTGGAAATAGCAACTGCAGTAAAAGATAAGCTCTAGAGAGTGGACGTCATTAAATCATTCAACATCTTAATTACATTTCCTTTCTCTATCCAAGAGCCTCCTAGGAAATCTCTTATGACTATCATCATTGCTTCCTAATGATCAAAGCTGTCAAAATATATACTTTTCCATGCTGTACTTTCTGGATGTTGTGTATGTGTGTGTGTGTGATGAGAGACACCAGTGTAATATTAGCTAAAAATGTGAAATATCCAAAAGCACTAGGATCTTATGTACAAGTATTTGGCACTGAAATCCAAACCTGAGAGACCCAAAAGGGTTTATTATAACAAAATCTTTAAAGTTCCTAGAATAGCATATGCTCTAGTTTCTTTGATATTCTTGAGCAAGGAAATAGTACACACGTCTTTGTGTTTTTATTTGAATAACACCTTATTCCTTCTCTTCATCATTCCTTAGAAGCATGGAATGTTCAACATGTGGTTTCCCCAACTCTTTGGTCCCACTAACAATGAGTGTCCTTTACACTCCACCATCTCATTCATTCTTATGAGACATCTTGCTGCCACTTGGAACTATTTCATCTACAATCAGAATTATAGCACATCCCATACTGGTCTCAAACTTCTCCCATTCTAGCTGCTTAAAAAAAAAAAAATAATGTATTTATTTTAGTTGGAGGCTAATTAATTTACAATATTGTAGTGGTTTTGTCATACAGTGACATGAATCAGCCATGGGTGTACATGTGTGCCCCATCCTGAACCCCCCTCCCACATCCCTCCCCATCCCATCCCTCAGGGTTCTCCCATGGCACCAGCCCTGAGCACCCTCTCTCATGTATCGAACCTGGACTGGCAATCTGTTTCACATATGGTAAGATACATGTTTCGATACTATTCTCTCAAATCACGCCACCCTCACCTTCTCCCACAGAGTCCAAAAGACTGTTTTATACATCTGTGTCTCTTTTGCTGTCTTGCATATAGGATCATCATTACCATCTTTCTAAATTCCATATATATATATATATATATGTTAATATACTGTATTGGTGTTTTTCTTTCTGACTTACTTCACTCTGTATAATAGGCTCCAGTTTCATCCACCTCATTAGAACTGATTCGAATGTATTCTTTTTAATGGCTGAGTAATATTCCATTGTGTACATGTACCACAGCTTTCTTATCCATTCGTCTGCCGATGGACATCTAGGTTGCTTCCATGTCCTGGCTATTGTAAACAGTGCTGTGTTGAACACTGGGGTACACGTGTCTCTTTCAATTCTGGTTTCCTCTGTGTGTATGCCCAGCAGTGGGATTACTGGGTCCTATGGCAGTTCTATTTCCAGTTTTTTAAGGACTCTCCACACTGTTCTCCATAGTGGCTGTACTAGTTTGCATTCCCACCAACAGTGTAAGAGGGTTCCCTTTTCTCCGCACCTTCTCCAGCATTTATTGTTTGTAGACTTTTGGCTAGCAGCCATTCTGACTGGTGTGAGATGGTACCTCATTGTGGTTTTGATTTGCATTTCTCTGATAACGAGAGATGCTGAGCATCTTTTCACATGTTTGTTAGCCATCTGTATGTCTTCTTTGGAGAAATGGGTGTTTAGCTCTTTGGCCCATTTTTTGATTGGGTCATTTATTTTTCTGGAATTGATCTGCATGAGCTGCTTGTATATTTTGAGATTAATTCTTTGTCAGTTGCTTCGTTTGCTATTATTTTCTCCCATTCTGGAGGCTGTCTTTTCACCTTGCTTATAGTTTCCTTTGTTGTGCAAAAGCTTTTAAGTTTAATCAGGCCCCATTTGTTTATTTTTTCTTTTATTTCCATTATTCTGGGGCGTGGGTCTTAGAGGATCCTGCTGTGTCAAAGAGTATTTTGCCTATGTTTTCCTCTAGGAGTTTTTTAGTTTCTGGTCTTACATTTAGATCTTAAATCCATTTTGAGTCTAGCTGCTTTTTTCCATGACTTCATTGACTTCTCAAGTCCATTGATCATCTGTACTTCTTCCCTGCCTGCAAGTATCTCCAATTTTACTATAGTCTACTATTCATATTTCAATCCACTCTTGATGATACTGTCAATTCTTTGGACTCTTTCACTGTTTTGTAATATCCATCAAACAAAGACCCAAAGGTGAATAAGTTCAACCACTTGCTTTCTCAGTAAATGCAGTTCACCAGCCACATACTGTCAAGACTAACTGCATGGTATCACAACACAGCAAGAGGATCATCAAATTAAAATAGATATGAATGCAATTCAACAGTTTGAACATATGCAAATGACTGAGAAATTTCTGGACTCCCAAAGTATATTTCCAACTAGGGTTCCAATATGCCTAATTTGATGCCTCAAAGGCACCTGTAAGTCAACATCTGTGAATTCACTATTGTCCCCCTAAATTGGATCCCTTCCGCTGTTTCCAACATTAGCACCCATGACCCTTTCCTCCAATGAAGAGCTCAGCACTGTGAATATATTTTATATCCTGAATGTTTCTCAAGTCAGTCTTCTCTCCATCTCCACTGCCACTGCCATAGTCAATACAGTATTGTTTCCTTCCTACTGCAATTGTTCCCAACTATTCTTTCCATATCCAGTATTGCATCATTAAATTTTTTCTTCACACTAATTCATATGTTCTAGGTATGTAATTTAGACATGTGATCTCTTGCTTCAAACCCTCAAAGGTTCCATTTCTTTTAGGGTCAGCATATTGGACAGGACCCACAAACAAGGTTTTCAGTACCTGACCTTACTTACTTTCTCAGGTTCACTTTTTTCCATTTTTCCCTTTGCTATCAGAACTCTCACCTTAATTACCATATTTTTATTGTCTGTTTTTATTGAAGCATAATTAACTTATATTGCTTTCAGTTGTATACAATATGATATAACATAGTGATTGGATATTTTTATAGATTACACACCAAAGTTATTATCAATTATCATACTAAGTGGAGTGAGACAAAGTATCATATGATATTGTTTATATGTGGAATTAAAAAATACAAATTAACTTATATGCAAAATGGATACACAGACAGAAAACAAATTTTGATTAACAAAGGGAAAAAGGGGAGGGGATAAATTAGAAGTTTGGGATTAATATATATACATTACTATATGTAAAATACATAGCCAACAAGAACCTACAGTATAGCATAGGGAACTATATTCAATATTTTGTAACAAGGGAACCTATAACAGAAAGAATGTGAAAAAGTATATATACATATATTTATATATATAGTATATATATATTTATATATATTTTTGAATGTTGAGTTTTAAGTCAGCTATATAGCTTTTATTTCTATATAGCTGGCTTAAAACTCAACATTTTAAAAACTAAGATCCTGGCATCTGGCCCCATCACTTCATGGCAAATAGATGGGGAAACAATGGAAACAGTGACAGATTATTTTCTTAGGCTCTAAATTCACTGCAGATGGTGACTGCAGCCATGAAATTAAAAGATGCTTGCTCCTTGGAAGAAAAGCTATGATGAATCTAGACAGCATATTAAAAAGCAGAGACATTACTTTGCTATATAAGTATCAACTATACTTCAATGAAATAAATAAAATAAATAAGCTCTCAGGATACAGTATACAAAAAACCTCAAAGTTATTATAATGTAGTTGACTATATTCTCAAATAGATGGGGAAACAGTGGAAACAGTGGCTGACTTTAATTTTCTGGGCTCCAAAATCACTGCAGATGGTGATTGCAGTCATGAAATTAGAAGACGTTTATTCCTTGGAAGGAAAGTTATGACCAACCTAGACAGCATATTGAAAAGCAGAGACATCACTTTGTCAACAAAGGTCCGTCTAGTCAAGGTATGGTTTTTCCAGTGGTCATGTATGGATGTGAGAGTTGGACTGTGAGAAAGCTGAGCGCCAAAGAATTGATGCTTTTGAACTGTGGTGTTGGAGAAGCCTCTGAGAGTCCCTTCGACGGCAAGGAGATCCAACCAGTCCATCCTAAAGGAGATCAGTCCTGGGTGTTCATTGGAAGGACTGATGCTGAAGCTGAAACTCCAATACTTTGGCCACCTGATGGGAAGAGTTGACTCATTTGAAAAGACCCTGATGCTGGAAAAGATTGAGGGCAGGAGGAGAAGGGGACAACAGAGGATCAGATGGTTGGGTGGCATCACCAACTCAATGGACATGGGTTTGGGTGGGCTCTGGGAGGTGATTTTGGACAGGGAGGCCTGGCATTCTGCAACTCATGGGGTCGCAAAGAGTCAGACACGACTGAGCAACTGAACTGAACTGAACTGATACTCCCTGTGCTGTACCTTATATATCTGTAACTTATCACTGGTTTGTACTTTTTAATCCTCTTCACCTGTTTTGCTCATCCCTCCCCTCTAGCAACTGCTAATTTATTATCTGTATCTGTGAGTTTTTTTCTGTTGTTTTATATTTATTCATTTGTTTTTTAGATTTCACATAAAAGTGAAAACATGAAGTATCTATCTCTCTCAGTCTAACTAATTTCACTTAGTATAATGTCCTCCAGGCCCATTAAGATTCTAGCAGATGGCAAAATTTTATTCTTTTTATGACTAATATTCATTATGTGTGTGTGTATATATATATATATATCTTCTTAATCCATTAATCCATCACTGAACACTTAGATTGCTTCTGTTTCTTGGCTATTGTAAATAATGTGGCAATGAACACTGTAGTGTATATACCATTTCATATTAGTGTTTTTATTTTCTTAGAATAAATATCCAGGAATGGAACAGCATAAACATATGATAGCTCTGGGCTTCCCTGGTGGCTCAGCTGGTAAAGAATCTGCCCACAGTGTGGGAGACCTGGGTTTGATCCCTGGGTTGCAAAGATCCCTTGAAGAAGGGATAGGCTACCCTCTCCAGTATTCTTGGGCTTCCCTGGTGACTCAGCTGGTAAAGAATCTGCCCACAATGTGGGAGACCTGGGTTCGATCCCTGGGTTGGGAAGATCCCGTGGAGAAGGGAATGGCTGCCCACTCCAGTATTCTGGCCTGGGGAATTCCATGGACTGTATGGTCCATGGGGTCACAAAGTGTCAGACACAACTGAGTGACTTTCACTTAAACTTTGTGCCACTTAGAAAACCTGTTTTGTAGCCTATTAAACAATTATTTTATATCTGCTTTAGCCATTAAATAAAAGAATATATTTAAAAATCAAAATGGAGTAACTGTTGTTCAGGCATTCAGAATGGGTCTGGGTGATCCTTGTGGATATGGTTTCAGGTATGTTCCTGCATCACTGAAAAACTTGAATTTTCTGAACTGTATCAAATTTAAGGACATAACAGTTCAGTTCAGTTCAGTTCAGTCGCTCAGTCGTGTCCGACTGTCTGCGACCCCATGAATTGCAGCACACCAGGCCTCTCTGTCCATTACCAACTCCCGGAGTCTACCCAAACCCAAGTTCATCGAGTCGGTGATGCCATCCAACCATCTCATCCTCTATCGTCCCCTTCTCCTCCTGCCCCCAATCCTACCCAGCATTAGGGTCTTTTCCAATGAGTCAACCCTTCGCATGAGGTGGCCAAAGTATTGGAGCTTCAGCTTCAACATCAGACCTTCCAATGAACACCCAGGATTGATTTCTTTTAGGATGGATTGATTGGAACTCCTTCCAGTCCAAAGGACTCTCAAGAGTCTTCTCCAACACCACAGTTCAAAACCATCAATTCTGTGGCGCTCAGCTTTCTTCACCGTCCAACTCTCACATCCATACATGACCACTGGAAAAACCATAGCTTTGACTAGACAGACTTTTGTTGGCAAAGTAATGTCTCTGCTTTTAAACACGCTATCTAGGTTGGCCATAACCTTCCTTTCAAAGAGTAAGCGTCTTTTAATTTCATGGCTGCAGTCACCATCAGCAGTGATTCTGGAGCCCAAAAAAAGTAAAGTCTGACACTGTTTCCACTGTTTCCCCATCTATTTCCCATGGAGTGATGGGACCAGATGCCATGATCTTAGTTTTCTGAAGGTTGAGCTTTAAGCCAACTTTTCACTCTCCTCTTTCACCTTCATCAAGAGGCTCTTTAGTTCTTCTTCACTTTCTGCCATAAGGGTGGTGTCATCTGCATATCTGAGGTTACTGATATTTCTCCTGGCAATCTTAATTCCAGCTTGTGTTTCTTCCAGCCCAGCGTTTCTCATGATGTACTCTGCATATAAGTTAAATAAGCAGGGTGACAATATACAGCCTTGATGTACTCCTTTTCCTATTTGGAACCAGTCTGTTGTTCCATGTCCAGTTCTAACTGTTGCTTCCTGACCTGCATACAGGCTTCTCAAGAGACAGGTCAGGTGGTCTGGTATTCCCATCTCTTTCAGAATTTTCCACAGTTTATTGTGATCCACACAGTCAAAGGTTTTGGCATAGTCAATAAAGCAGAAATAGATGTTTTTCTGAAACTCTCTTGCTTTTTTGATGATCCAGCGGATATTGGCAATTTGATCTCTGGTTCCTCTGCCTTTTCTAAAACCAGCTTGAACATCTGGAAGTTCACGGTTCACGTATTGCTGAAGCCTGGCTTGGAGAATTTTGAGCATTACTTTACTAGCATGTGAGATGAGTGCAATTGTGCAGTAGTTTGAGCATTCTTTGGCATTGCCTTTCTTTGGGATTGGAACAAAAACTGACCTTTTCCAGTCCTGTGGCCACTGCTGAGTTTTCCAAATTTGCTGGCATATCGAGTGCAGCACTTTCACAGCATCACCTTTGAGGATTTGAAATAGCTCAACTGGAATTCCATCACCTCCACTAGCTTTGTTCGTAGTGATGCTTTCTAAGGCCCACTTGACTTCACATTCCAGGATATCTGGCTCTAGGTGAGTGATCACACCATCGTGATTATCTTGGTTGTGAAGATCTTTTTTGTACAGTTCTTCTGTGTATTCTTGCCACCTCTTCTTAATATCTTCTGCTTCTGTTAGGTCCATACCATTTCTGTCCTTTATCGAGCCTATCTTTGCATGAAATGTTCCTTTGGTATCTCTAATTTTCTTGAAGAGGTCTCTAGTCTTTCCCAATCTGTTGTTTTCCTCTATTTGTTTGCACTGATTGCTGAGGAAGGCTTTCTTATCTCTCCTTGCTATTCTTTGGAACTCTGCATTCAGATGAGAATATCTTTCCTTTTCTCCTTTGCTTTTCGCTTCTCTTCTCTTCCCAGCTATCTGTAAGGCCTCCTCAGACCGTCATTTTGCTTTTTTGCATTTCTTTTCCATGGAGATTTTCTTGATCCCTGTCTCCTGTACAATGTCACGAACCTCTGTCCATAGTTCACCAGGCACTCTGTCTATCAGGTCTAGTCCCTTAAATCTATTTGTCACTTCCACTGTATACTCATAAGGGATTTGATCTAGGTCATACCTGAATGGTGTAGTGGTTTTCCCTACTTTCTTCAATTTAAGTCTGAATTTGGCAATAAGCAGTTGATGATCCGAGCCACAGTCTGCTCCTGGTCTTGTTTTTGCTGACTGTATACAGCTTCTCCATCTTTGGCTGCAAAGAATATAATCAATCTGATTTCAATGTTGACCATCTGGTGATGTCCACGTGTAGAGTCTTCTCTTGTGTTGTTGGAATAGGGTGTTTGCTATTACCAGTGCGTTCTCGTGGCAAAACTCTACATAACAAGGCAGTCTCAAAACAATGTCTAGTAGCACCTGCAAGCTGCAAACATATGCTCTCAAGTTCACCCCTTATAAATACGCAACCATTTCGGACCCCAACCAGTCCTTGTTTTATAAGCACCCTTGCGTCTTTCCAGCTCCAATTTTAATTCTTCACAGTTTATGTAATTTTGCAGGTTTCTCCTTTTATAAGCCCCCCAGATTTTGTAGTCCAACAGAATACAATTCAAGAGTTTCCCAAATCTGTGTCTCCCTGTTTTATTATCCTTAGTTTGGTTCAAATACAATTCTTCTTTTCCTATTATAGATTGTTTAGTAATTGTTTCTATCAACAGTGGCTTGTCCTGTGGGTATACAAGAATGAAGGGTACCAAATATAAGATTCTAACCATCATTGTTTATGCTTAGCAGTTATACACGCCATTTGTGTAATGTTTCAGTTTGCAAAGCTCTTCACTGGAAATTTTTGATCCTCCCAATTACTGTTAATAGGTGGTAGAATTATTATTATCATATACACAGATAGGAAAATTAAATTTAGAAAAGTTACTATATAGTCAGCCAAAGCTGGGTTTTTATTAACTGACAAAAATGGAAACCAAATTCTGGTATTCCAATTTGAGATTTAATGCCTCTTCAGCAATAATCTTTACTTTCTGCTAATCCTTTGCAATTTATATGTAAAAATATCATTCCCTTTGGGAGACATTTATAAAAGGTAAAAAATCTATATGTTTTTCTAATTGGAAATCATTTTGAGAATATCTGCCCAGCATTCAGTGACCCATTAAAGAAAATGAAAGAAAAATGAATGTGCACATAAAGAGGTCAGCTTTATACAGTATAAAGCCACAAACGATAACTGACCTGCCTAGGCATGGTTAAATGTAGTCTTAAAATCTTGCACATCAAAGTAATGGACTAGCCTCCTAGGAATTACATGGAGAATAAGGGAGAAGCAGACTACATAGCTGTGTATTAGGTGAAAATATTAAGATAATAGCCTCTAGGCTTCCATATAGTTTCTCACAACAAGCTTTTATTTCCAGGCGCATTAAAGTGTGATTTTATAAAGACACTTAACATCAGAAAAATAAGTCTATACATAAAATCAAGAGGTTACCAAGTGCAACAGAAGATAAAGCTAACCCACCAAGAAAACTGATGTTTGATAGAGCACCACAGATAATATTATTGTAATAGCTTTTGTAGGTCACTATGGAAAGAGAGTTTGGAGCTTTTTTTTCTCAGTTGTTGTTTGTGTTCCAGGATGAATAAAGTAGACAAAAGCTTGTGCTTAACTTGATTCTAATAATTGAGGGTGGTTTTTATAATATATATTATATAATTTTATATTTCATATAACTGTACTGTGTATATTATTAGAGTAATGTATTTGAGGTCACATTTTGAGTTGTGTCATCCTTCAGTGCTTATTTGTTAATTTACTTCACCAAGATTTCATTAGAGGAAGGTCTGGAAAGAAGAGAATGTAAGACCCAGTTGCTATTCTCAAAAAATAAACAATGCAGTTTTAGAAAGATACAAAGTAGCTAAAGAAGTGTCTCCATATATGAATCCATTCCCCAGTGAGTGGTATAGGCATAATAATGCTACAGGAATTCAGGAAATGGAGCAAATACTAAGGAGTAAAACAGTCTAGTAGTGAAGATTTAACATTGTTGAGTTTGAGGAAAATATAGGTCTCAGAAGGATGTAACAGAGTGTATCCTGTATGGCAGGGCTGTGTTTCAGCAAAACTATAATGAAATACAACAAATCTAAGAAATATTTAGATATATGCATAGTCCAGAAGGAAAATGAAAAGAAAAGGCTTTAGTGACACATATTTAAGAATGGCTGATTTAAATGCTATTCCAACAGCTTGCATGAGAACATGTATTCTTGAAAGGAGCCTGAGAACGACGTTATAAGGCATCTATACGAGGGTGTTCATTTGGCCAAGGGAACACGATCATGCTTGCATCATGGCTGTATCACATGAACTTTGGAAGGCAAGTACACATATTATGTTTGACTACATAATGTAGGCAATGTAATGAATGTAAGAATAAAGGAAGGTTAAGGTAAGACCATGGGGTCGCAAAGAGTCAGACAGGACTGAGCAACTTTCATTTTCAGTGTAAGAAAAAAGGAAGATGTTGAGCATGTGGCCAACTGGAGCTTATATAACAAAAAATTCATCAGTGGCCACAGGACTGGAAAAGGTCAATTTTCATTCCAATCCCAAAGAAAGGCAATGCCAAAGAATGCTCAAACTACTGCACAATTACACTCATCTCACACGCTAGTAAAGTAATGCTAAAAATTCTTCAAGCCAGGCTTCAGCAATACATGAACTGTGGACTTCCAGATGTTCAAGCTGGTTTTAGAAAAGGCAGAGAAACCAGAGAGCAAATTGCCAACATCCTCTGGACCATCAAAAAAGCAAGAGAGTTCCAGAAAAACATCTATTTCTGCTTTATTGACTATGCCAAAGCCTTTGACTGTGTGGATCACAATAAACTGTGGAAAATTCTGAAGGAGATGGGAATACCAGACCACCTGACCTACCTCTTGAGAAACCTGTATGCAGGTCAGGAAGCAACAGTTAGAACTGGACATGGAACAACAGACTGGTTCCAAATAGGAAAAGGAATACGTCAAGACTGTATATTGTCACCCTGCTTATTTTACGTATATGCAGAGTACATCATGAGAAATGCTGGGCTGGAGGAAGCACAAGCTGGAATCAAGATTGCTGGGAGAAATATCAATAACCTCAGATATGCAGATGACACCACCCTTATGGCAGAAAGTGAAGAAGAACTAAAGTGCGTCTTGATGTAAATGAGAGAGGAGAGTGAAAAAGTTGGCTTAAAGCTCAACATTCAGAAAACTAAGATCATGGCATCTGGTCCCATCACTTCATGACAAATAGATGGGGAAACAGTGGAAAGAGTGGCTGACTTTATTTTGGGGGGCTCCAAAATCATTGCAGATGGTGATTGCAGCCATGAAATTAAAAGACACTTACTCCTTGATAGGAAAGTTATGAACAACCTAGACAGCATATTGAAAAGCAGAGACATTACTTTGTCAACAAAGGTCCATCTAGTCAAGGCTATGGTTTTTCCAGTAGTCATGTATGGATGTGAGACTTGGACTATAAAGAAAGCTGAGCACCAAAGAATTGATGCTTTTGAACTGTCGTGTTGGAGAAGACCCTTGAGAGTCCCCTGGACTGCAAGGCGATCCAACCAGTCCATCCTAAAGGAGATCAGTCCTGAGTGTTCATTGGAAGGACTGATGCTGAAGCTGAAACTCCGATATTTGGCCACCTCATGCGAAGAGCTGACTCATTTGAAAAGACCCTGATGCTGTGGAGGATTGAAGGGAGGAGGAGAAGGGGACAACAGAGGATGAGATGGTTGGATACATCACTGACTCAATGGACATGGGTTTGGGTAGACTCTGGCAGTTAGTAATGGACAGGGAGGCCTGGCGTGTTGTGGTTCATGGGGTCGCAAAGAGTTGAACACGACTGAGTGACTGAACTGAACTGAACAAAAAATTAACTTATCTGTGGGCCACCATAAGCTGAACCTGCAACCCTTTCTGGTCTATGCCTCTCTTGAAATTAGAGCATGTGCTTTATGAATCTCAGTGTCATCTACTTCATCTACTATTTGAAATATCAATGTGGCTTGAATTAATGAACAAATCTCACTTAAAAATCAGCCCCTCCTGATTCATGTCAATGTATGGCAAAAACCATATTACCACAAAAACCAAATTACCACAATATTGTAAAGTAATTAGCCTCCAATTAAAATGAATAATTTAAAAAACTCAGCCCCTCCTCTGAGCATGGCAGTAAAGCAATTCACTGCTTATGAAAGACTCTTGGCTTCTACTCATACATACGAGTTATCCCTTGGTGATAAAACAGGTGATATATTTACATTGTTTCATTTACTTTTTAATAACCCGTTATATTATCATAGTTGAAATTATTCTTTCCACTTTATAGAAGAAAAAAAACTAAACTCAGAGGAGTTATGTGAGATAGCTAAGGTTATTTAAATAAGATGAAAATTTTAAATTAAGTAGCAAAGATGAAATTCAAAATTTTGTATATTTATATGTGTGCTTGCCAATTTAATCTGGTAATAAACCAAATATGAATTTTAATGAAGCCTAACATACATGTTTATGCCTTGTCATATAACAACATAATGCAATTTACAACACTAGAATTTTCAGGAATTATTAGATGATTTAGTGGAATATTTTCCACTAGGCCCTGAAATAGAGCTCTCTGAAGAAAATGGAATGGATTTTGATATGAGGTTGCATTGCATTGTTATATGTCATGGAATTTTTGAGATCTGTGAATATTTTTTTAACAAAATCTATTTTACAGATGGCACAGTTAATACTCAGAGTAATTTGCTTGCTTAGAGTGATTTGCTTAAGGCCTCTGATTCTATATCCAGTCAATACTCCATTGGCTACTCATTAAAGATGCTCTGATTAAGAGGATAATCAAGAAGTCTCAAGAATTCTGAAAACTTCCAAGATTGGAGCTGAGATCATTTTAGGGTAAAGCAACATTGTTTGTGCCCCATTTATTTCAGGGAGAATTTTAGAGACTTAAGCAGTATCCATTTGCAGAAATACATTGTGTTTCTCCTTCAAATTTATGATCTATGTCCTCCAAGAATTCAGATCAATATGATGACCAAGTGATTCATCTCTTTATGTCTTACTCACTTATAACTGTCACTTTGAAAAACACTTACTTCGTTCCACCTTCCTAATATATCCTGGATCCCCTGTGGTACAAATACTGCAAAATATTCTTTAAAATGTCTTTAAATAGACTAGTAGAAACCTAAAAGCCAGTCTTTTAGACTTTTCAAATACCAGGTTGCTTTAATCTACCTAAAAAAATAACGATTTATAGAAAAAGAGCAAAGTGAACACAGCTCTAGAAACTAGAGGAATTTTTTTTTAAATCACTTGTGTGTTTTCTCTTATGATTTTTGTGAAAAAGTTCTTTTAAAAATCACGCCAATAAAAAAAAAGTCATCCCATTTTCAGAATTCATCAACTACAACTAAAATATTAAGGTAGTTTAGTTTTGATTTAATTGTCTCAGAAGCTGAGGAGGGAGTGACAGTCACAGCAGAGCCAAATTCACTGGAGAAAGGCAAACACCTTGCCTTTGTTGTATGTACTTGGTCAGTGGCTACTAACTAAATGATAAAAATGACAACAGCAATCACACAGAGAAAATTTAAGGGAAATATTTCAATGAAGATAGATTGCATATTTTATTATAAGTAACATTGTTTAAAAACACACTTTGAGAAGTTTATAAAGACTTTGGACAAATGGCACTTTTGGAGCCATTTGGAGCAATTTGTATTAATTAAGCATAAAATAATTCACACACTATAAAACATTCTTCTCTGAACCGGTTCTACTGAGATGGATGAAACTGGAGCCCATTATACAGAGTGAAGTAAGCCAGAAAGAAAAACAACAATACAGTATACTAATGCATATATATGGAATCTGAAAGATGGTAACGATAACCCTATATGCGGGACAGAATGAGAGACACAGATGCATGGAACAATTTTATGGACTCTGAGGGAGAAGGTGAGGGTGGGACGTTCTGGGAGAATGGCATTGAGACATGTGTATTGTCATATGTGAAACAGAGCACCATTCCATGTTCGATGCATGTGACAAGGGCTCGGGGCCGGGGCAGTGGGATGATCCAGAGGGATGGGAGGGGGAGGGAGGTGGGTGGGGGGTTCGGGAAGGGGAACACATGTAAACCCATGGCTGATTCTTGTCAATGTATGGCAAAAACTATTACAATATTGTAAAGTAATTAGCCCCCAAGTAAAATAAATAAATTTATAAAAAAAAAAAAAGTTAAAAAAAAAAAAAAATTCTTCTCTATGTCAAGAAATAATTTTTCTTGTATATCATTGAAAACCATATGTAAGTACTGCCGAGAAAATTACTACTTTTTTCATAATGTTGTTCAGTTGCTAAGTCATGTTCAACTCTTTGCGACCACATGGCTTACAGCCATTCTCCACTATCTCCCAAAGTTTGCTCAAATTCATGTTCATTGAGTTGATGATGCCATCTAAGCATCTCATCCTCTGTCACCCCCTTCTCCTCCACCCCTAACCTCTCCCAGAATCAGGGTCTTTTCCAGAGTTGACTGTTGGCATCAGGTGGCCAAAGGATTGGAGCTTCAGCTTCAGCATCAGTTCTTCCGATGAATATTCAGGGTTAATTTCTTTTAGGATTGACTGGTTTAGTCTTCTGTAGTCCAAGGGGCTCTCAAGAGTCTTCTTTTCATATCAAGAGAAGTTGAAAAAAAAAACTGACTAGGAAAGCAACAATAATCACAGTAAATAGCTTTAT
This sequence comes from Giraffa tippelskirchi, assembly GCF_054371585.1. Taxonomy (NCBI): domain Eukaryota; kingdom Metazoa; phylum Chordata; class Mammalia; order Artiodactyla; family Giraffidae; genus Giraffa; species Giraffa tippelskirchi. The sequence goes on along the minus strand of NC_137278.1, from coordinate 107,128,356 downwards.
CAACTAATAGGAGTTATCTAACTGCTCATGTTCAATACATCTACATTTTTCTCTAGCATATTCATTTTAATATCCATAGTACAATAGAATATCTGGAATCTATGTTGCACTCTCGTGATTTTAATCTCCTTTTCTTTAGGACCACTTCTCAGCTTATAACAACAGAGAGTCTATTTTTAAAGATCAGTGTGAAACAACTAAGATATTGAGAACTGGAGACAAATTAAGCAGTAGCTTGAAATGTGCCATCAGAAACCTAAAACTGTCTTCCTGACTGTAGACAGGAAAATATTTTGAAGCCAATCAAGGAGCTGTGACATTATGTACCCTGATTGCAGCTGGGGAAGATGCCAGATTGAACATCTGCTTCTGATAGAAATTGAAAACAGCAGTTGGTAAATGAAATGATACCAATAAATCTCAATGATAAGATAATAAGAGATGTCTGTGAGGGAGTCCAGGAAAGGCAAAAATGGACTCCTAAGTAGAAATTTAAGGTGTTAAATTATAAAATTAGATATCTACATTATTTATTGAATCTCAGTGCCTTTAGGAAGAAGGTAAAACCTGTGCATGAATTTTTAGCATTGGGAAGAAAAGCTGGAATAAGAGGATTGATTAATAGGACTAAAAGGAAGCCAGGAACCAGCGGAAATAGATTGAATTTGTTGTTAGTAGCCTTGGACTGGAGTCCTGATTCAGTCAGTTACTGAGAACCTTGTGTGTTTGGTGATCAACACTGTTTCTACTCTCTGCCATTCTAACCCCTCACTGCACCTTATCTCCAATGTTTCAGGCTTGCGAGTCACATTTTGATTTACAGAGAGAAACTACTCATAGCTGTAACAAGCAGGCATTACATGTCTCAAAATGCAAAGAAATTCATCTTCTTAAATGCTAAATGTTTATTAAAATTAAGAAATGTTGATTGAACATTTATTGGAAAACATGTATCTTTATATAAGGATAATTAAAAAATAAACCCAAAGCTCTGTTCTTAAGTGTCACAAAGTCCATGGGGGAAAAGACACAATCAGGCAATGACCAAATACCGAAGAGCTATTAGAGAAGTGTTCTCCATGGTCAAACGCACAGAGACGAAAGCCAGTTAAAGAGAAACTGAGCAGATGATAAATTACCTGAGTTGAATCTTAGAGGATAGACAGACACTAGTCAGATGGAGAAGATGGAAAGATTATTCCAGATAAAGGGAACAATATTTACAAAGAGACAAAGCAGAAAAAGTGTTACATCTTAGAAACTTTAAACAGTTGAGCAAGACTGGAGTGGACCATTTGATACTATGCTAAAAAAATAAGTACCAGACACTAACTGATTGCACCAAAAGAGAAAAACAAATATCCTATATTAACTATATATATGGAATTTAGAAAAATAGTACTGATGAACCTATTTGCAGGGAAGGAATGGAGAGGCAGATGTAGGGAACAGACTTGTGGATACAGCCAGGGAAGGGGAGAATAGGAAGAATTGAGAAAGTAGCATTGACATATATGCACTATCATGTGCAAAATGGATAGCTAATGGGAAGGTGCTATATAACACAGGGAGCCCAGCCTGGCTAGTGCTCTGTGATGACCTAGATGGGTGGGATGGGAAGAGAAGGGAGTCTCAAGAGGGAAGGAGATATATATACATGAAAGTGAAAAAGTGAAAGTGCTAGTCACTCAGTCATGTCCAACTCTTTGCAACCCCATGGACTGTAACACACAAGGCTCCTCTGTCCATGGAATTGTTCAGGCAAGAATACTGGAGTGGGTTGCTATATAGTGTAAATACTAAGTCACTTCAATCATATCCAACTCTTTGCAACCCTTTGTATTGTAGCCCACCAGCCTCCTCTGTGGATTTTCCTCATGGGATTTTCTAGGTAAAAATACTGGAGTGAGTTGCCATGCTCTCTCTCGAGATATATATATATATATATACATACATATATATGTACTCCTAAATGTAGGAGTAAGGAGGACTGTGGTAGACTGGAGAATATTTGGGGGCTTCCCTGGTGGCTCAGATGGTAAAGAATCTGCCTGCAATGCAGGGGATCCAGGTTTGATCCCTGGGTTGGGAAGATCCCCTGGAGGAGGCCACGGCTACCCACTCCAGTATTCTTGCCTGAAGAATTCACTGGAACTGAAGCCTCTCGGGATACAGTCCATGGGGGAATATTTTACTGTCTAAAGTGGCTACTACAAAGCCCCAACTATAATCACCCAGTGGTGCCACAACTTTCAATTTTTCAAGAAGTGTAAATTGCACTTTTGTGAAGTATCCCAAATTATAATCGCTGATAAATCATAGTTTTAAAATATTATGCAGACTCACATCTCTCAAATATGCTCAATCTGAAGGCTTTGAGCTGATATAAGCAATGCGAGCTTCTCCAGGTTTTAAGCTGAGAAGTGAGAGACACAGTGAGGTCCATTGGGTAAAATTAGTTGCCAAAATCATCAAGAGTGGCCATTTTTGCTCCATGTGGCTTTTCCACGTAACTTGACCTGCTTTCAGGCAAGCAAGTTTTTTGGCTCCATATTTTCCATATGCCTTTATTTTCATCTATTCCTTTAGAAGACTGACTCAGCTTTACATCTTCAGCATTGAATATAACAGAGAGGGATGCAAGGACTTAATTGAATAAGGCAAATAGTGAATATTGCTTGCTCTATGCTCCTAGGAGGCAAGGCCTATAGTCTATAACTAGTCATAATCCATATCATGAAATTGAATTAAATAATCAAGAATTAACTGTACCTGAGCTAGAAAATAAATTCCATGCTACAGTGGTTCAGGATCCTTTCTTTGGGTCTATCTCTGAGACCTTTTTTTATTAGTGGTAAGCAGTTGCTAGGCAATGATTCCAAGTCTATACCCCTACTGATTTCTACATGGGAACTAGAGAATCAAATTACATTCCACTTTAAAAGCAACGATTTTATCTTCTTTACCACAGTATTTACGCATGTTAGCTAAAACTAACGTGGCTGTTATTTTACTTACTTTTTCTGCCATGGGAATAGCATTCATTCATTCAAATATGCATGCATCGATGCAACCAACATTCATTTACTAAGTACCTATTCTAAGTCAGGCTCAAGAACATCAAGATATTAAAAATTTACCCCTACCCCAAGAAAGCTCACAATATAGTAGAGGAAATGCTGAGAAAAACACATGTATACACACGTACATGCACACAGCATAACAAGCAAATGGAAGAGAGAAGAGCAGGTGCACCTTTATTATGTCTGCCCTCAATCCCTATGGTTATTTTAAGGTCTTTTCTAACTGCTCCAATGATAATAAATAAGATAAAGGTATTTAAAAATCTTTTATCTAAAAGTGATCCATAGCCTCTGCTCATCATTATTCTGATCTCTTAGATATTTCAAAGTTTGCATCCTTTTTTTTCTTTTTTTTAAAGAAGCTAAAAATTGGTGTGGACTTAGAAATTCTAAGAAAATTCCTTTTTCCCTTTCCTGCCCTGCCCTGAGTTAAGGTAGGGATTTTTTAATGTCCAGTGATATCGGGTTCAAGGGAACATTATTTCCTGATGCCAAATCTAGGGCACACACATCAAAAACAGAAAATTTTAATTTGGCGCTGACTCAGAAAATCCAGGATTGTGTGACTGCTCTAACTATATCTCAAAGCTGAGACTGTATGTATTAAATAACTCAAAAGATGGAGCAACATTTTCTTTATGCAAAGACTGACATCTCCCAAAGAATCTGAATCATCCTTGGAACCTTTGGCAACAAGCTGTGTTTCCTGTAACTTGAGATGTTGACTGCTTACTGTTCTCTAGCTAGATCTAGGGAGAAGGAAATGGCAACCCACTCCAGTATTCTTGCCTAGAGAATCCCGTGGACAGAGGAGCCTGGTGGGCTACAGTCCAGAGGGTCGCACAGAGTTGGACACGACTGAAGCTACTTAGCAGTGGCAGCAACAGCTAGATCTAGGAACCTGGACTGTTCCCTTTTGGGTTGCTTTCTTTAATCACCTTTACTTTTCATTAATTTGAAGAAAGCTGTTCTTTATACTATCCTCTTAATCATAGAGGGAAGCAGATAAGACTCAACACATAGCTCAGCCTTGACATTTCCAATCCAGGAATAGAAAACCAGAATGCCAGTTGGAGTCTATCCCAGTAATTTTATTTCACATGACCTGGAATATTGATTTCAAAAAAGAGAAATCACAGGAAGTTTTATATGTGTCCTGGATAATATGTTTAACACTAATTTCTTCATTCAGTCCTGACACTTACTGTACCATTTGTTGCCTTTCACATGTGACTGAATTATTAAAAAAATACTGAAGAATTTTGAAGTTCCAGGACCAAGTTCCATAAACCACTACAGTTATCCTGGGCTTTGCCAGGTTGTTTTTACACATATGACTTAGAGCTAGCTAGTTACAAGATACAGAATCAAAAAGCTACCTTTGCATTTTTATTTTACTCCAGCCTCTCCTCCTCCATCAACAGTCATCACTTTGCTTGACTTGCACCTTAACTTCTCATCCTCAGTGGTGAATCTCTTAACTCACTTATCTTTTTTTCTTTTAATTAAAGAAGTGTGTTTATTTATTTGCCTGCATCAGGTCTCAGTTGCAGCACATGGAATCTTTGTCGCATCATGCAGGATTGTTGTCACCGTGCATTGACTCTCCAGTTGTGTCTCATGGGCTTAGCTGCTCCACAGCATGTGGGATCTTATTTTCCTGACCAAGTATCAAACCCGGGTCCCCTGCATTGCAAGGCGAATTCTTAACCACTACCACCGGAGAAGTTCCTGCCTACTTAATATGAGTCTGCTAATTATTTTTTTCTTTGTAGGACAGAATCCTTCTAAGAACTTTTTTATATTATTTGTAGAAAAAAAGTTTAATTTCATGATCATTGACAGTATTCATCTCTTGCCTATTGATCATATTCAAGGAGCTGGTAGGTTTGAGAACTCATTTTTCATGAAATGTTGAGCATACCCTATTAGGGCTGGGGCTAGGGACAGTTTTGAATAGGTCAGGGAATTAACCTGGTTTAACATAAGACCTCGGAGAAGGCAATGGCACCCCACTCCAGTACTCTTGCCTAGAAAATCCCATGGACAGAGGAGCCTGGTAGGCTGCAGTCCATGGGGTCGCTAGGAGTCGGACACGACTGAGTGACTTCACTTTCACTTTTCCCTTTCATGCACTGGAGAAGGAAATGGCAACCCACTCCAGTATTCTTGCCTGGAGAATCCCAGGGATGGCAGAGCCTGGTGGGCTGCCGTCTATGGGGTCGCACAGAGTCGGACACGACTGAAGCGACTTAGCAGCAGCAACATAAGACCTTCGTGGGCTCTAGTGGCAAGGGATTCATGATACCAGACAGCGTTTGTCAGTTCTTAAGGGCCTGTATGAATGAACTTGAGATTCCTGCCCTTCTGCCCTCTGCAACACAAACATTTTTGATGGGTTGAACGGCTTTGCTTTTGAATTGCTCTGTTGCTTCAGCAATTAAATTTTGTAATAAGAATTCCCAAGATGGCTATGCCATAAATGAGAACAAAAATTAAGGTTGTAGAGATAGTTAGACCAGGGTCTGAATTATCGTTTTCATTTGTTTTCTTGGAACCTATAAAACTTTACTGTGCTGTGCCACAGTGAAATATCAAAAGGAACATATTAACCCATATGTTAGCTTTCCAGTTCCTTCTGGGCTACATGTTGTTCAATGAAATGGAGCAAAAAGAAAAAAAAAAAGTAATCTGCTAGGCACCTCATTAGCAATTTAGTGATATTTTTGCCCTTTTATATTGGAAAATGTCCTTGTAACACATGGACTCAGTAGTAAGAGGTTAGAGCAAAGACTAAGAGTGAATGCATATCATCAACAGAAAAGGAGTAAATGTGGTTCTTCCTATTGCAAATGATATTTTCAGAAGAGATTTTTCATCTTCGGATTCACTTACCCAACAAATAATTTAACACCTACGATGGGCAAGTGCAAAATCCGTGAATGTAGTGGTAAAAAAAAATCGCTGATCTCCTGGAGTTTAAACATTAGGTGGTATTTGTGACATGATGCAAACTACATCAGTTAATGCTATGATTCATAATTCACCACTGCATCTAAATCTCTTATCTACTTACCTGATTAAGATATATTTCCACAAAAATCTCTCAACTGAGTCTTTTGTGTTGCTCAGGAATATTTTTCTCAATTGTTTTGGAAAGTGTTGTGCTTATTCATTTTAGCTAATATGCTTGTTTATTTTTGAATTGATTTGCAACTGACAATATTAATTAACCAGGCTGCCATGAAATGAGCATTTTTACTAGAGAAATTGTTCATTTGATTACTACCATTATTCAGTCTGTATAATTTTGCCTTTGCTGTTAAGCTTCTTGAAGTTATCTTCCACAGATTATCACTGCAATAATTGCTTCCTATTATTGAAGACCATCATTATTTTAAATTTTAATTATTATTATTATGAACCACTTTGGAATGTATGTTGATTAGAAAGTCTTAGTAAATACATTTAAAAAATGGTTCAACATCCTAAAATTGCATATTGGAAAAACTCTGTTAATGTCTTTCAAGGAGAAATTTACATGTGCATTATTATAAGATGTATACATCTTTTAGATATTAGCTTCATATGTTTCAGCACTTAATACATCTTTTTCAGAGCATCACAAAGAATGGCTGTGACTTAATGTGAGCAAAATGGTGGTTAGTAACACCTGCCTGTTACACTTTTTGAAATATGCTAGCAAATTATAGAACCATTTTTATTGGCAATGATATATATCCATCAATGTAGGTATAATCTCCAGCATTTTTATATTGTTCTGTAACAAGATTCAGAGATATTTGTAAATGGCTTTATTCTACATTTGTGTATATATGCACACATAAACAGACATAGATTATATACACAAATAATACTGATGGATATTTTAACCTATGCAACACTTCCTTCAAACCATATGTTTAAAAAAACAGGTGGAGACCATGGCCTTATTTATCTAAAAAAGTACTGTCATTGAGCAAGAAATGACAATATTCTTTGAGGCTTCATAGCACAAACGTTGACACTTGTAGCAAATGAAGCATTAACTAATGTGTTTGTTTTATTAACAAAAGTCCTCTCATCATCATAGTGAAGTGAAGTCACTCAGTCGTGTCTGACTCTGCGACCCCATAGTCTGTAGCCTACCAGGCCCCTCAGTCCATGGGATTTTCCAGGAAAGAATACTGGAGTGGGGTGCCATTTCCTTTAGAATATAGACCTAACTATATGCATATGCAACGTCTGTTGAAGAAAGTTGATCTACTTGAAAGAAATATACTTCCTTGTTCATGCATTCATAAGATGACTTTTGGAGTTACCGACAGTAATTCAATCTACTGTTTATTCATGGTACTTCCTCTAACTCTTAAGAAATCTAAATCAACAGAGATTTTCTGTCTTTATAGCAGTCATTTTTAGTAGTATTTGGCTTTTTTGTTGTTGTTTTGATGGCTGTCTTGAGGTGAAAGTTACTTTGATTTATCCTTTTGTACTTCCTTGAGTGTTCTATATGAAATGTTCTAAACAAAAATGCTTGGAATTTCTGCTTCAAATACTCGCTAGCATCTCCACTTCTGCTATTTTCCTCCCTCTCTTCTTTTCTTACTTCCTTTTTACTCTCTCCCTTCCCTCTTTCCTTCCTATTCCCCGTCCCCTTCCTTCCATTCTTCATATCTTTGAAATACTTAATACATCAATAGCTTATCTGAACCGAAACTCTTCAGTTTATATTTATTTTGCAAATTAATTATATAGAATATTTAGTGAAATGTATGCTTTATAGTTGCAGAATCACAAGGTATCCTTATGGCTTTGCCTTAATATTTATGTGATCTTGAACAAGATGCCAGCGAGCGTGTATGCTAAGTCACTTCAGCTCTGTCCAACTCTTTGTGACCCCATGGACTGCAGCCCACCAGGCTCCCCTGTCCAAGGGATTCTCCATGAAGGAATGCAAAAGTGAGTTTAATACCTCCTCCAGGGTATCTTCCTAACCCAGTGGTCGAACCTGCATCTCCTGTATTGCAGGTGGATTCTCTATTGCTGAGCCACCAGGGCTGTTCCTTGAACAAGATACACAGGTTTGATTTCATCATGTGTAAAACAGAAACATTAATTCCCATTTTTTGGATTGTAGTAGAGATAAGTATTTTTCAAATGATTAGTTCCACAAAGATACATATTAGGTGTTCGGTTCAGTTCAGTTGCTCAATCGAGTCTGACTCTGCAACCCATTGAATCGCAGCATGCCAGGCCTCCCTGTCCATCACCAACTCCCTGAGTCCACCCGAAACCATGTCCATCAAGTCAGTGATGCCATCCAACCATCTCATCCTCCGTCATCCCCTTCTCCTCCTGCCCTCAATCTTTCCCAGCATCAGGGTCTTTTCCAACGAGTCAGCTCTTTGCATGAGGTGGCCAAAGTATTGGCTTTTCAGCTTCAACATCAGTCCTTCCAATGAACACCCAGGACTGATCTCCTTTAGGATGGACTGTTTGGATCTCCTTGCAGCCCAAGGGACTCTCAAGAGTCTTCTCCAACACCACAGTTCAAAAGCATCAATTCTTTGGCTCTCAGCTTTCTTTGCAGTCCAACTCTCACATCCATACATGACCACTGGAAAAACCATAGCCTTGACTAGACGGACCTTTGTCGGCAAAGTAATGTCTCTGCTTTTTAATATGTTATCTAGGTTGTTCACAACTTTCTGCCCAAGGAGTAAGCGTCCTTTAATTTCATGGCTGCAGTCACCATCTGTAGTGATTTGGGAACCTAGAAAAATAAAGTCAGCCAATGTTTCTACTGTTTCCCCATCTATCGGCCATGAAGTGATGGGACTGATGCCATGATCTTAGTTTTCTGAATGTTAAGCTTTAAGCTAACTTTTTCACTCTCCACTTTCACTTTCATCAAGAGGTTCTTTAGTTCTTCTTCACTTTCTGCCATAAGGGTGATGTCATCTGCATCTCTGAGGTTATCGATATTTCTCCTGGCAATCTTGATTCCAGCTTGTGTTTCTTCCAGCCCAGCATTTCTCATGATGTACTCTGCATATAAGCTAAATAAGCAGGGTGACAATATATAGCCTTGACGTACTCCTTTTCCTATTTGGAACCAGTCTGTTGTTTCATGTCCAGTTCTAACTGTTGCTTCCTGACCTGCATACAGGTTTCTCAAGAGGCAGGTCAGGTGGTCTGGTATTCCCATCTCTTTCAGAATTTCCTACAGTTTGTTGTGATCCACACAGTCAAAGGCTTTGGCATAATCAATAAAGCAGAAATAGATGTTTTTCTGGTACTCTCTTGCTTTTTCAATGATCCAGTGGATGTTGGCAATTTGATCTCTGGTTCCTCTGCCTTTTCTAAAACCAATTGAACATCTGGAAGTTCACGGTTCATGTATTGCTGAAGCCTGGCTTGGAGAATTTTGAGCATTACTTTACTAGCATGTGAGATGAGTGCAATTGTGCAGTAGTTTGAGCACTCTTTGGCATTGCCTTTCGTTGGGATTGGAATGAAAACTGACTTTTTCCAGTCCTGTGACCACTGCTGAGTTTTCCAGATTTGCTGGCATATTGAGTGCAGCACTTTCACTGTGTCATCTTTCAGGATTTGAAATAACTCAACTGGAATTCCATCACCTCCACTAGCTTTGTTCGTAGTGATGCTTCCTAAGGCCCACTTGACTTCACATTCCATGATGTCTGTCTCTAGGTGAGTGATCACACCATCGTGATTGTCTGGGTAGTGAAGAACTTTTTTGTACAATTCTTCTGTGTATTCTTGCCACCTCTTCTTAATATCTTCTGCTTCTGTTAGTTCCCTACCATTTCTGTCCTTTACTGAGCCCATCTTTGCATGAAATGTTCCCTTGGTATCTCTAATTTTCTTGAAAAGACCTCTAGTCTTTCCCATTCTATTGTTTTCCTCTATTTCTTTGCATTGATTGCTGAGGAAGGCTTTCTTATCTCTCTTGGCTATTCTTTGGAATTCTGCATTCAAATAGGTATAGCTCTCCTTTTCTCCTTTGCTTTTTGCTTCCCGTCTTTTCACAGCAATTTGTAAGGCCTCCTCAGGCAGCCATTTTGCTTTTTTGCATTTCTTTTTCTTGGGGATGGTCTTGATTCCTGTCTCCTATACAATGTTACGAACCTCCATCCATAGTTCATCATGCATTCTATATCAGATCTAGTCCTTAAAATCTATTTCTCACTTCTACTGTATAGTCATAAGGGATTTGATTTAGGTCATACCTGAGTGGTCTAGTGGTTTTCCCTACTTTTTTCAATTTCAGTCTGAATTTGGCAATGAGGAGTTCATGATCTGAGCCACAGTCAGCTCTTGGTCTTGTTTTTGCTGAGTGTATAGAGCTTCTTCATCTTTGGCTGCAAAGAATATAGTCAACCTAATTTCGGTGTTGGCCATCTGGTGAAGTCCCTGTGTAGAGTCTTCTCTTGTGTTGTTGGAAGAGGGTGTTTGCTATGACCAGTGCGTTCTCTTGGCAGAACTCTATTAGCCTTTGCCCTGCCTCATTCTGTACTCCAAGGCCAAATTTGCCTGTTACTCCAGGTGTTTCTTGACTTCCTACTTTTGCATTCCAGTCACCTGTAATGAAAAAGATATCTTTTGGGGATGTTAGTTCTAGAAGATCTTGTAGGTCTTCATAGAATTGTTCAACTTCAGCTTCTTTGGCATTGCTGGTCGGGGCATAGACTTGCATTACTTTGATATTGAATGGTTTGCCTTAGAAACGAACAGAGATCATTCTGTCGTGTTTGAGACTGCATCCAAGTACTGCATTTTGGACTCTTTTGAGATGTTGAGTCAGTGTTAACTCACTTTTTATCTTACATGTGAAAAATGATATCACAGTTAGCAAAATGCATTTTCTGCTTGTGCCTGACCAATGAAGACAAACTGATTACAGAAGTAATTTAAACACAGATCCTGTGTATAAAGAGTTTCTTGCAAAGTATCCTAAAGTTCAAAGAAAGAGGCTATTGTTTTTGTCAAGGAGAATTGAGAAAGGTTCCATGGAAGAAGTTACTTTTGAAACAGACCTCAAACTATGGAAAAAAGTGAAAGTGAAGTTGCTCAGTCGTGTCTGACTCTTTGCGACCCCATGGACTGTAGCCCACCAGACTCCTCAATCCATGAGATTTTCCAGGCAAGAATACTGGAGTGGGTTGGCATTTCCTTCTCCAGGAGATCTTCCCAACCCAGGGATTGAACCCGGGTCTCCCACATTGTTGGCAGGCGCTTTACCGTCTGAGTCACCTGGGAAGTCCTCTCTAAAAGGAAACAGCTAAAAGATGTTGAGCTAGTTTAATTTTCATTCTAGATAGTGAGAATATTAAGAAGGTTTGAGGAAGCATAATCAATAAAAACAATGGGGAAGGCAGTCCAGCTTTCTTGAACCGTCTATAAGATGTTGGAAATTAGTGAGGAATAACTCTAAACATTAGTTTGGGGCTGTGTTGTGGTGGCTCAGACGGTAAAGCGTCTGCCTACAATGCTGGAGACCTGGGTTCAATCCCTGGGTCTGGAAGATCCCCTGGAGAAGGAAAAGGCAACCCACTCCAGTATTCTTGCCTGGAAAATCCCATGGACGGAGGAGCCTGGTAGGCTACAGTCCATGGGGTTGCAAAGATGCAGACACGACTGAGCGACTTCACTTTGTGAAAAGTCTTAAGTTATTGTTTTCAAAATTTGTAAATTAATTCCTGTCTTCATTTTTCTTTTTACTTTTCCTCCACTTAAGATAGCCCTGACCAAGTCCATGAAGTCACATTTTGCTTGGGTGTTTCTGATATTGAAGCTTACAGACTTTAAACACACTCTTATCAGCTTTCACTTAATGATAAAGTTTTGTGGTAAATATGCAAAATGGCAGATGTTTTATTATGTTTTAAATAAAATATAAAACGAGAAAAAAAGACCTTATTTTTAATTTACAATTTTTGGAATTTTTAATTTTTTGGTGTAGATATGATTTTCTTTGTGGCATTATTTTCCCTCTGCCAGAAGACTTCCTTTAATAAACCTCAGAGTGCAAGAGCTTCCCTGGTGGCTCAGATGGTAAAGAATCTACCTGCAATGCAAGAGACCTGGGTTTGAACCCTGGGTCAGGAAGATCCTCTGGAAAAGGGACTGACAATCCACTTCAGTATTCTTCCCTGGAGAATTCCAAGAACAAAGGAGCCTGCTGGGCTACTAATGCATGGAGTGGTAAAGAGATGAGTGAGCAACTAACACTAACTAGCGCAAGGCTGCTAGCGATTAATCCTCTCTTTAGTTTTTTCTGAAAATGTCTCTATATCACCTTTATTTCTGAAAAATATTTTTGCTGGATATTAAATTTTAATTTAATTTTTTCAGCATTATAAATTTATTCCATTTTCTTTGGGTTTGCATTAATTCTGAAAAGAAGTTGATAGAAATATCAACTGAATGTAAACTTTTTATTATTTCTTCAAATATTTTCACCATTGTCTCTCTTTCTGTGATTCCAACTGTTCAGTTCAGTTCAGTTCAGTTGCTCAGTCATATCTGACTCTTTGCGAACCCATGGAACGCAGCACGCCAGGCTTTCCCGTCCATCACCAGTTCCTGGAGCTTACCCAAACTCATGTCCATTGAGTTGGTGATGCCATCCAACCATCTCATCCTCTGTCATCCCCTTCTTCTCCCACCTTCAATCTTTTCCAGCATCAGCGTCTTTTCAAAAGAAAGAGTCAGCTCTTCACAACAGGTGGCCAAATATTGGAGTTTCAGCTTCAACATCAGTCCTTTCAATGAACACTCAGGACTGATCTCCTTTAGGATAGACTGGTTGGATCTCCTAGTAGTCAAGGGACTCTCAAGAGTTTTCTCCAACACCACAGTTCAAAAGCATCAGTTCTTTGGCGCTAAGATTTCTTTATAGTCCAACTCTCACATCCATACATGACCGCTGGAAAAACTATAGCCTTGACTAGACGGACCATTGTTGGCAAAGTAATGTCTCTGCTTTGTAATATTCTGTCTAGGTTGGGCATAACTTTCCTGCCAAGGAGCGAGCATCTTTTAATTTCATGGCTGCAGTCACCATCTGCAGTGATTTTGGAGTCCCCCAAAATAAATTCTGTCACTGTTTCCACTGTTTCCCCATCTATTTGTCATGAAGTGATGGAACCAGATGCCATGATCTTAGTTTTCTGAATGTTGACCTTTAAGCCAACTTTTTCACTCTCCTCCTTCACCTTCATCAAGAGGCTCTTTTGTTCTTCACTCTCTGCCATAAGGGTGGTGTCATCTGCATATCTGAGGTTATTGATATTTCTCCCAGCAATCTTGATTCCAGCTTGTGTTTCTTCCAGCCCAGCGTTTCTCATGATGTACTCTGCATATAAGTTAAATAAGCAGGGTGACAATATACAGCCTTGACGTACTTCTTTTCCTGTTTGGAACCAGTCTGTTGTTCCATGTCTGTTTCTAGCTGTTGCTTCCTGACCTACATGCAGATTTCTCAAGACGCAGGTCAGGTGGTCTGGTATTCCCATCTCTTTAAGAATTTTCCACGGTTTATTGTGATCCACACAGTCAAAGGCTTTGGCATAGTCAATAAAGCAGAAATAGATGTTTTTCTGGAACTCTCTTGCTTTTTCAATGATCCAGTGGATGTTGGCAATTTGATCTCTGATTCCTCTGCCTTTTCTAAAACCAGCTTGAACATCTGGAAGTTCATGGTTCACGTATTGTTGAAGCCTGGCTTGGAGAATTTTGAGCATTACTAGCGTGTGAGGTGAGTGCAATTATGCAGTAGTTTGAGCATTCTTTGGCATTGTCTTTCTTTGGGATTGGAATGAAAACAGACCTTTCCAGTCCTGTGGTCACTGATGAGTTTTTCAAATTTGCTGGCATACTGAGTGCAGCACTTTCACAGCATCATCTTTTAGGGTTTGAAATAATTCAACTGGAGTTCCATCACCTCCCTAGCTTTGTTCGTTGTGATGCTTCCTTTCATTCCAACTGTTAATATATAAATTTTACACTGCTGGAGATTGCTCTATGCCACTTAGGCTCTTTTTATTTTTTCACCCTTTCATTCTCTCTATTTAACTTTGGACACCCTTTTATTTATTTTTTTCCTAGACTATCTAATCTGATATTAAACCCATCCAGGAAATTTTTTCAGATATTTTTCATCTCTAAAAGTTCCATTTGATTTTTTAAACATATTTTACTTCTCGTTATATTCTTATTTTGTTTAAGTCCTAACTATAATATAATAGTGTTTTCAAAGTCCTGCTCAGTTAACTCTACCAAATTTGTATCTTCTGAGTCTATTTCTAATGATCGTTCTCCTGGTTATTGATCACACTTTCCTGCTTTCTGACTTATCTAGTGTGGTTCTACTGGATCCTGGATATTACAAATATTAAATTGTCTAATGTCTAGACATGGCTGTTTTTCTTTAAAGGTTTTGTGCATTTTGTTTATTTTTGTTTACCGATACTTTAAGTTATTATTGGATTAACTTGTGTTTTTTTGAAATTTTTAACCTTTGTTAGAATGTGTATGTCTTTCCTGGTGGCTCCGATGGTGAAGAATCTGACTGCAATGCAGGAGACCCAGATTTGATCCCTGTGTTGGGAAGATCTCCTGGAGAAGGGAATGACAACCCATTCCAGTATTATTGCCTGGAGAATTCCATGTTCAGAAGAGCCTAGAGGGCTACTAGTAGTCCATGGGGTTGCAAAGAGTCAGACACGACTGAGGGTCTAACACTATCACTATCAGAATGACTATAGAATAGCTGTAACTTCTAAAACCACCTTAGGCCATTTACAAAAGCATAGCCTTCCTGGGTCTCGAATGAATCCTTGGTTACTCATTAATTCCTCTATTCTGCTTATTTGGAATTTGAATATGTCTCTGTCCTGAGAGAGCTTCAGAAATTGTTCAGTTTATACCTCCATGGTATTTCTTTTCTGAGCATTAATAGGCTGAACCCTGAGCACACAAAGCTGTGTTCATCCAAAGACTCAAGACACCTGGAACAGGAGAGAGGGTTCCAAGCAGCACAGAGGAGAGTGCGGACAAGCTGGCAGCTCTCACAGAAGAAGGGCTCACAAGGTTGCTTCTTTGAAACAAAATGACTGCTTGTATTAATGTCTCCCCAGGTCATGTGAGGCAAAATTCTAGCAGTGAAAGTGTTATTTGTTGGCTTTCTGAATAAAGCTAATAAAATCTACAGGTATCAGATTTCCAACTTGGATAAATCTGGATGGGTTTTTTTTTTTTTTTTTGGTACAGAGACAGATTTTTGGTTTTTTTTTTCCTTTTTTTGAGCAGTCATATTTATTAATTCTGTGAAGCCACTGACATGAAATATCACCTTTAGTACATGTTTTTCTTTATGTGGACATCTGTTGTGAATATATATGTGAATGCTGACAAACATACAGTGCTTTCAGCCTTGAAAAGTTCTTAGGATTTTGTTAGGTACAAAGAATCTGTAGACTAATTTGAGGCCTATTAACATCTATATAATACTGAGTCTTTCCCTACAGAAGGATAAAATATCCATTCTTTTCATCTTCAAAACAACAACAAAGACTCAAGGCAAACCTTATTCAAATTTCTGAAGCTCTATTCTTTCTTCTCCATTATTTCCAGTGTAGTAGTTTCCTCAGCCTTCCCAGACTATTAATAGATTTTCTGTCTCCTAAATTCAGAGATACAGTTATGTTCTGCTTGGATCCACTTTGCCTTCATTGTGGTCTGGAATGTGGCTGTATACGGAAAGAAGAGGCAACCCCTGCAATCATCTCATTTGTTTTTCTTATCTCAAGGACTAGAATTCTGAGTTTCATTTTGTCCAGTGTCTGAAAAACAGCTTTTTCATATATTTTGTCCAGTTCCTAGCTCCTATTATTGGATACTTAACACTTAGTTCCTTAGAGGAATTGGTTTTTGCATTTGTGCATTGGATAACTGTATCATTTTTATTTTTGCAAGAATATTTGGAAGGTGGGGTTGAATGAAAAGGCATTCAATTCAATCATTGCAATAGGCTTCAACACAGCTGTAAGAGCACAGTTTTCCCACCATAATGAAAATTGCAAGATCCTAGTTTCATTATTTTAAAAATCTCCCCATATCATTTTCTATCTATCTATATGTTTATTTATCTTCACCAAAATGTAAAGGTCTATATTACTCCTGGGAAGGTTTCTCATTTTGAAGTAAATCAGACTTCAGTTCATGCTATTGTTTTGGCAAAAAAACATTTCAGAATCAAGACATAATATGCACTCTTCAATACTATTATGAGAAAACTGTTATATCTGAATACTGGGCTCACAGGGCTGGACAAAACTATTTCCATTATTTCATATTTCTCCATACAATTGCACATTAAATGGCTCTACCTAAGCACCATATTTTAAGGATTGTTTACATTGACCGAAACATGCATTTTTACTAAGGAATTTTGGAATTGAATAATTACAAAAGCTTTGAGTTTGCCCATAGAAACCATTGATGACAGGGGTTAGTTGCTTAGTCGTCTCTGACTTTGCAACCCCAAGGACTGTAGCCCACCAGTCTCCTCTATCCAGGCAAAAGACTGGAGTTGGTGTCCTTCCCTTCTCCAGGTGAATACCTTGATGCAGGGATTGAACCCAGTCTCCTGCATTGCAAGCAGATTCTTTACCATCTGAGCCACCAGGGAAGCCCATAAAAGCATTAAGAATGTATAATAAGTCCATGATAATTAGTTACCCAAAAGTGGAGAAAATTTTGGTAACCTAAAAAATAGATAATAAAAATTCTTTGGGAATTTTTTGTACTTATTAAATTTTTATATATTTCACAAACAAATGATAAAGAACTAGATAACACTATAAGCATTTGCACCAACTCCTGTGCTTAGTCGCTCAGTTGTGTCTGACTTTGCAACCCCATGGACTGTAGCCCGCCAGACTCCTCTGGCTGTGGGGATTCTCTGGACAAGAATACTGTAGTGGGTTGCCATGCCCTCCTCCAGGGGATCGAATCCAGGTCTCTCACCTTGCAGGTGGATTCTTTACTGTCTGAGACACCAGAGAAGCCTAAGAATACTGTAGTGGGTAGCCTATCCCTTCTGCAGGGAATCTTACTGACCCAGGAATTGAATTGGGGTCTCCTGCTGTTTAATCTACTGTTGAAACACACAGGCTCAGGTATCAGACTATCAGAGCTGAAAAACTCTTTCATTGATTTATTATAGATTTTTTCTATCTTAAATATTAAATTTATACTGCAACCTTTATTGCCATTATAATCAAACATCTAAGTGTCTCTTAATAATATTGAATAATTATTCTAAATTAGTGAGTGACAAAATACATTGCTTCTAAGTAATGATGGCCTTTTCCTTCCTGCCCTCTTAGAAAGTAGAATACAGATAATGCAGAACATTTCCACTTAAAATCTGAAGATTACCAAATTAATACCCAAAATGAAGCAAAGAGTGACATTAGTCACCTCTCTTTAGGGTGAGATTTTTATCACCTGTTCCAGGACTTTAGAATTAGGGCCGGTTAGACTTTAAAGAAAAGCATTACATAATATTACATGGTTTTCTATTAATAGTGACAGCTTTAGATTTGTTGGAAAAAGAAATAAAACAGATTAATAAAAAAAATCTAAGACTCTTATTGAATGCTTGGCATGTAGTTTTCTGGAGGAATTGCTTCTTCCTTTCCTGTATTAGGTAATTCTATCATATTTATTTTTGCAAGAATATTTAGAAGGTGGGATAAAGTTAAGAGTCACTGATGTAGGCTTCGGCATAGCTATAATTTATAAGGTACTTGCCAAGCTTCATGTCTTTAGCCTAGATCTGTCATAAAATAACTGCATGACAGAATATGACTACTTCTGACAGGTCCAGTATACATTTTAAGCAAACAGCCTTACTCATTTTTCTCTGTATTGGGACCAACCCATCCTTAAATAATATAATGGGACATTTGCATTGTAACGGGCAGAACTGGACAGAAGGACCCAGATCCTGGTCCAGGCATACTTGAGATTTGTCTTAGAAGAGTCTCATTATACAAAGGTCCCTTGCTTAAGACCTTTCATAAATACATACTTCATTGGCCTCTATATGCCATACCCAGTATGAAATTCGGCCTAGAAACTCTGCACTACTTAGCAAAAATTATTGTAATATGAAGTTCCTGAAATATTAAACATAAGAACTTTTGATTTTAGGGCAAACAAAGGTGACAAATATTTTATGAATTTATACACACTTTGTTGTACTTACTTTACAAGTACCTTTAGAAAATGTATTCAGCCTCTTTCTACTAGACAGTAAGCCTCTTGAGGAAAGGGTTCAATTCTTAATTTGTTTTATAATTCTAGAACCTAGCCTGTCTGGAACATGCTTCAATGGTTAGCCTGAATCCTTTTGGAACTAAGAACTGTGGCTGTTTTCACCATGAGATGAGAGCCCTGAGATAATTTTATTTTTATGCTTTATGTAAAGGTTTTAATAATAACTTCTATTTGGAACTCTGATAAGAAACAATGATATCCCATTCTTACAGACTCATTCTTTTATACATTTTGAACCTCCTTCTACACTTCTCATTCTTCCCAACCTCCTTTAAAGTGCCTCAGGCACCTCTGTTCCTAGGGAACTGTGTTCCCTTCATTTCTCAGTCTCATCACAGTACACACCACTGCTTCTTGCTATAAATAAAATGTGCTGGTTCCCAAAATACATGACCCCTTCAGCCATATTTAGCTGAAGCTCCTTGCTCCACTAACAGCCACGTAGTATATCAATGCCAGGTAAGCTGATATTCTCCCAGCTCAAAATGTGTATTTCAACTGGTCACTGATCTATCTTCGCCATCATGTATTGAATGCTGCTGCTAATTTCCTATGGCACATTCTATTGGTTATCATTTTTCATTATCATCTATTGTTATCATATCACTTATACCTTCTTCTCATCCTTTCTCCCTTCTAAGGCCTGATGCCATCTCTCACTTCAACGTCACTTAGTATGTCCAGTCAAAGTTCTCTGACCTTCTCAGATGCAGTGAATTCTACCAAAGCTTCACTTCAAGCAACCACACCATGTAAATATGTAGATGTGCACACTATAAATATAAGACCTCTAACAGCATTGAGAGCAATCTCATCTCTAAACTTATGTATTTATTTTGTCTGCCAGGTCTGCTACTTCATCAAGACTCCAAATCATTTTACTCCATTTTCTAATAATTTATCAATCCCTTTCTTATCACTTCCCTCTTCAGAATTGTCCAATAGGTTCCTATCATATTTAAAATACAGATCCAACTTCTCACATTGGCCTACCTGATCCAGCATGATCTGGTCACTTCCCAACTCTGATTTTACTTCCCACTGTTCACTACCTTGTTTTCATACTCTAGATTCACTGGTTGTGTTTCTAACCAACCAGGACAAAAAATTCACTGCTATCTCAGAATCTTTTGTAATTTTTTTCATCAAGCTGAGTAATCCTCTAGTTAGATTTTTAACAGGACTCCTTTTATGATTCAAGTCTCAACTTAAAAGTTGCCTCATCAGAATCCTCTAAGTAAAGCAGGCTTTCCCTTCCAAACCTCACTACCTCTGTTTATCCTCTACCATATTACTCTAATTTCTTTGTAGAATTAATATGTGAAATATGTATTAACTTGCTGTGTTTAATATCTTTCTCTTCCCACCTCATAACAAAGACCTTTCTGTCTTATACATTGCCGTGTACTCAGAGCTTTAAAAACTCTCAGTAAAGATTCGTTGATCAATTGAGATTCACACACCAAAAGTTAGACTCTTAGAGGAATAGCAATCTTGTATTGTCTAGGACCCTTAGCAATCTTGTATTGTCTAGGACCCTCTGTGTTTTTGGCACAAGTGGACAATGACAAATATTGGTTGGAAGAATAAGTCTTCAAACAAAGGAATGCAAATGGAAAATAAACATATAAAATTTAGACTCTTAATTCAATATGAATTTAAAAAAACATTGAATTACCATCATTGTATATCAAAATGGCAAGATTAAAACAAAAAATATCCTGTAGTGATCCAGGTCTGATGTATTCTCCTTCTAGGAATTATCTTTGGCATTCAAGATTTGTGTAAAAATATTCATC
The DNA here is from genome assembly GCF_054371585.1 of Giraffa tippelskirchi. NCBI lineage: Eukaryota > Metazoa > Chordata > Mammalia > Artiodactyla > Giraffidae > Giraffa > Giraffa tippelskirchi. The sequence goes on along the minus strand of NC_137278.1, from coordinate 107,108,099 downwards.
ATAACATTATCTAGTTTACTAGGTAATTGGAAATGACCTTTATGTCAACAACAGGAAATTGGTTAAAATATTTCTAAGATAGAATAAGAGTCATTTCAAATGACAGATATGCATCAAGATGTTTTCTCTTGCCAAGAGGTGAAAGAAAGTTTCTCCTTTATCCTGTTAAATGTATTCTATTCAACAATATCTTATTTTTAGTTCAAATAAAAATTCTACCTCTTTACACTGTGAAAGCTTTTCCTGAGCTCCTGGTAGCCTGTGGTTCTGTTATTAGGAGGAATTGAAAAAGATACTATAGATTCTCATAACACAGTTATCTAGGATAAGTGAGTTTTTAAAGATTTTTTTTTCTGACATCATGAAACATTTAAATTGTAACAACCTCAAAAAATGTAGTATACATATCATGGGATTTTGGTAAAGCAGCAATGTTGTACTCAATATATACCACTATCGGATAAAGATGAGTATGTAGCATAAAGTTAGAGAAGAGAGCAGAACTAAATTAAGGTCTTTTGTCCTCATAGAAAATAACCAGCAATTCCCCTGATTACTGGTCCACAGTATCCTAGGCAGCTGTGTTTTGCTTCCTCCATGTTTTTTAATTGTGAGAATCAAATTTCTAAAGAGGTTTCTGCAGACTTAGTCAAGAATTTTCTTCTAAAAAAAGGAGTCTGAGCTTATGCCAGAGTTCCCATGAGCCTTGCTGTGCAAGTATCTGAAGAAAAACCTTTCCTCCCAGCTAAGCCCTCAGGGAGTTGGCAGGAGCTACTACTTTAACTACAGATCTGAGGACCTATTACTTTGTATAAGAAATACGTTTAACTGCTTATCCAGGCCAGGTGAACTAAGGTAAACTGAGGCCCATGGGCCAAATCCATCTGGTTCACCACCTGCTTCTGTAAATAAGATTGTATTATAACAATGCTGCACCCATTCACCTACGTGTTTCCTACAGTTAGCAGTGGCTGGATTCAGTAGCTGCAGCACAGACCATATGGCCCATAGAGCCTAAAATATTTACCATCTGGGCCCCGTAAAGAAAAAAAGTTCATAGACCTCTAACCTCGAGCATTCTTTTCATCTATATTCCAAATTAACTTAATCAAAGTATTGCTTAAGATCTTTTTACATGGTGTGTGATTGTCAATCCCTTGACACTATAATAAAACATAATAAATTCTCATTAGAAAATTCCTCTCTCTTTTAAGTAAAAAAGAGAACAGTGAATTGAGTCTTCCTAACTCCCACTCCATTTCTTCTATTTGTACTAATATTCTAACATTCTAGTGAATATGGCAATCCGTAGTAAACACATTCTCAATGAATCCCTTACTGACATGGAATTCTGGAATATATTTAAAGTCATGTCCTGTTTAGAAACTGGTTATAACTATTTTATATGGGTGTTACAAACAACTAGAAACCTGTAGGCTGTGTTCATTAAGATAAATACAGTATTTGATGCCCCAGGTTTTACAAAAAGGATCCATGTAAATGTATCTATTAGTTCAATTTGCAAGTCATTTAACTATTGTACTTAGTTGAGAAGAGTTTTTCTTCAATATTTAGACATTTTCAATCACATCATGATTTTTTTTTTTCTTAGATTAGTTGTCTCTGAAAGGAATCTAGGAAAACATTTAAAACATTATGAAAATAAACCTCGATAAAAGGTAGAGGGAAAATTTTAGTGAACAATGTGGAACTGAACCATTTCCTTCTAAAAATGTAGGTCCAATGCCATTCAAAAAACAAATATTTCTTGGTAATCATCTCCCCCCTGCTACACACACAGATACACAACAACAGTTGAGCAAAGTAAATACTTAAAGTTTCTGAGGCAGTTTGTCATAAGAATCCCTGTTTTGTCCACTATATTCCAGAGCTTAAGGATAGATCTGAGTGGCTGAACAACAGCAACACCAAAAGGATAGGTCTTACTCTCAGGAAACATCAGGCAGACCCACAATAGAGCTATATTAACATGAAGAACGTAAGATTAAAAGAAAAGCTGGTAGAAATCAATCCAACTTTCGCCCAACACTGACATTATTTCATACACCAATCTAGTATATAACCAAAGAGCTTCTGTCACTTCTAGTAACAAAAAACTCAGCCACCTAACAGAAAACATATTTTTTCATATGTGACAACTAGTTTACACTGGGCTTCCCAGGTGGCACTAGTGGTAAAGAACCTGCCTGCCAATGCAGGAGACCTAAGAGATGCAGGTTCAATCCCTGGGTTGGGGAAATCCCCTGGAGGAGGGCACGGCAACCCATTCCAGTATTCTTGCCTGGAGAATCCCATGGACAGAGAAGCCTGGTGGGCTACAGTCCATAGTGTCACAAAGAGTCGGACACGGTTGAAGTGACTTAGCATAACATAGAATAGTTTATATTAGATGCTCAGTTGTGTCTGACTCTTTGCAACCCTATGGACTGTAGCCCGCCAGGCTCCTCTGTCCATGGGATCATCCAGGCAAGAATACTGGAGTGGGTAGCCTTTCTCTTCTCCAGCGGATCTTTCCAATTCAAGGGTCAAACCCAGGTCTCCTGCATTGCAGGCAGATTCTTTACCATCTGAGCCACCAGGGAAGCTCATATTAAGCTGGTTATTAATTGAAGAACTCCTGTTAAGCCACTCATCTTATTAAGTTCTTAAACTTAAATGTCTCAATCATAATACAGCTACTTTGCACACATTGTCACCTAAAATTTTCACAACTTTATAAAATTATTTTTTATAAGAAAATTATTTTGATAAGAAAATCAGGGCATTATATTTATGAAGAAATATGTTGCCTTCTTCCTTTATTCTCCCATAAACTCTTTTCTGTGCAGAAGCTATATAAAAATATCTTTGACTCTTTTTCTTTCCAAACTCTAGTCATCCTTTAAGACTCAGAATTCAAGCTTCTGCAGACTTGGAAAATCATGTTGTGCTGTGTTAATTATTCCTTTTTTGAACACCTAAAGATTTATAGTTTGTATAAATCTTGATAGTTTGTATAAATCTTGATAGTTTGTATAAATAGTTCAACACTGAATAATAATCTATCATAGATTTTCTGCTTCATGTATATCAATCTAGTTTTTTCAAGAACATAACAGAATTTTTACCTATGTAAATATTACTTCATTCTACCATTGTCTTCAAAGCATTTTGCAGTTTAAAGGAACAATTTGCTGAATTTTAAGAGCATATATTTCAAATAGTTTAATTACAAATTGGAGAGCTAGCCACAGTTCAATCTCTTTCTTACAATACATCTTTATTTTTCCTTTTTGTTTTCAATCAGATATTTGGACTCTTGCTTTTCAGGGATTAGTTACAGGGGCACACCACATTTTTTCTCAGTGCTGATGAGACAGTATAATCATTGATTTTTGTTTTATATTTAAGGAAACATAATTGTGTGCAATATGAAAAAGAGGCATTTCCCTTGTACTAATTAGGGGAGCTGACATTTAAAAATAAATCATAGTATATTTGTGATGTCTTGTGATCATGGAAGGTACTTCATAAGTTTCTCTTGGAGTTACAATTTGTTGTTTCTTAACATCACTAAAATTCATACAGAAACAAATCAAAACCACAATGAGATATCACTTCACACTTATTATAAAAAAATGTTAATTTGTATCATATTTTAGATTCCACATGTGGTATTATATGGTATTTGTCTTTCTCTATATGACTTACTTCGCTTTGTGTGATAACCCCCTAGGTTCACCCACATTACTGCAAATGACATCATTTCATTCTTTTTCATGTCCGAGTAGTAGTCTACTATGTGTGTATGTGTATGTGTGTGTATCACATCTTCTTTACCCTTTCATCTGTCAATGTACACATAGGTTGCTTCCATGTCTTAATTGCTGTAAATAACACTACTACAAACATTGGAGTGAGTGTGTCTTTTTGAATTAGAGTTCCTCCAGATATGTGCCCTGGGGTGAGACTGCTGGTTCATGTGGTCACTCTATGTTTAGTTTTCTAAGGGACCTCCATACTGTTTTCCATAGTAGCTACATAAAAAGAAACACTCCCAGACATAAAAAACAAATTTATGGTTACCAAAAGGGAAAGAGGGTAGGAAAGGGTAACTTAGGAGTTTGGGATTAGCAGCGACAAGCTAGTATTCCAGTATATCTATATAAAATAGATAAACAACAAGGTCCTACTCTGTAGCACATGGAATGATATTCAATATCCTGTAATAAATGATAATGAAAAAGAATGTATTTGCTGTACATCAGGACCTAACACAACATTGTAAATTAACTATACCTCAAAAGTATTACTTTTTAAAAAGCTTAGAAAACAAAAGATGATGAATGTTGGTAAAGATGGTGGAGAAATTGGAAACCTGGTACACTGTAGGTGGGGATGTAAAATGGAACAGTCACTGTGGAATACAGTATATCGAGTCCTCAAAATGAATAAACAAATAAAATGACCACATAATCTAGCCATCACACTCCTGGGTATTTATCCAAGAAAGTTGGTGTTTGGATTTCAGAGATATCTGTACTCATATTTATTGCAGTATCATTCATGATAGTAAAGATAAACAACCTAAATGTCCATTGACAGATGATGGATAAAGGAAATGTGGTATACACATACAATGAAGTATTATTCAGCTTTAAAAAAGAAGGAAATTCCATCATTTGGACAACATGGATGGACCTGGAAGACATTATGCTAAATGAAATATCAGTCATAAAAGGACAATACTGGATTATTTCACCTGTACAAAGTATATAAAATAATCAAGATAATAGAAATAGAGAGTAGAATGGTGGTTGCCAGGGGTTGGATGGAGGGGTAGTAGAGAGTTTTTGTTTTGTGGGTATTTTAAAATCAATTATACAAGATGAATAAGTTCTAAAGATCAACTATAAAACAGTGCCTATTAACTACACAATGCTGTTCATTCTGAGACTCAAGAAGGTTGACCACATTTTAGGTTTTTTAATCTTTTGGAGGTAATAAATCAATTTTTTACCTTGATGTTGATGATGGTATAACAGGTGTATGCACATTTCCAACTCATCTAAATGGATACATTAAATATGTGAAGTTTTTTATATTTGTTATACCTCAATAAAACTGGGGAATGGGGAAAGGTATAGATGAATTCACTGTTGAGAATTACAGGCATTTCTGTTTTTGAATTCTTAATTTTAGTAGCTCTGGGAGTATTCAAATAGTTCATCTAAGAGTGAGTGAGCAACAGGAATGAGGGGGATTGTAAAGGCATATTTTTCACTTATGAAAAACCAAGAGAAACAGACTCAGCTGAAACAAGACTCATTGGGCTCAATAGAAAAACTACTAGGTACAATTGACCTGGTTTCTAAAAATTTGGATTCAAAAAAAAAGAAAACACTTGGATTATGTGCAATTATAGGCAATGGCAACCCACTCCTGTACTCTTGCCTGGAAAATCCCATGGACGGAGGAGCCTGGTAGGCTGAAGTCCATGGGGTTGCTAGGAGTTGGACACGACTGAGCAACTTTACTTGCACTTTTCCCTTTCATGCATTGGAGAAGGAAATGGCAACCCACTCCAGTATTCTTGCCTGGAGAATCCCAGGGACAGAGGAGCCTGGTGGGCTGCCGTGTATGGGGTCACACAGAGTCGGACACGACTGAAGCAACTTAGCAGCAGCAGCAGCATGTGTACTTTAGACTCATGATCATATTTCTATAATTGTAACACAGCCATCTCAAGCCTCTTAGCAATTCCTTCTACATTAATCATCTTGTTTTTGGCATACCAACTGGTTTTTAGTTAACTAAGAGGATAATTTTTCATATAAATTATCTTAGATAATTTACTAGACAGGAACTATGTTTAAATTTCATATAGTATTCATCAGCCAGTGCAATGTGAATATTTCATAGAAGTAGAAGGAACACATGTCTAGTATCGGAAAGGATTCTTGTGTAATATTTCTAATATCTGACATTGGCTTGACAATGTCCATGTTTAGTCTCTTTTTACTATCAAATAAATAATTTTATTATGTAACTTAAATTTTAAAATATCAATTAAGGGAATTATATTGATATTACTAGCTACCTATATGAGCATGCATTCTAACTGATGAATACTACAAAGGAAAACCCTCTAAATTCTTAGTCCATTTTCATTACTTACCTTTCATTTGTTAAATAGTAGACTCCTGTTTCAATATCTCAATGATAGCTAAATTTCCCATATACCTCATACAGAATTGGACTGATTTTAAAAAACAAAAACACCACAGAAAGATAGCAAATCACAGTCTAGGTTTTAACAGTATAAATTTTCCTTTCATATTCTTTTTACTTTACTTAAAATTTTCTATTTTCTGCTGCATCCTGATGCATTTTTGACTAAGAACACATACTAAAAATATTTTTGAAATATAAAAATTAGATTGCTTAATGGCTCTTTCATGGATTGGAAATATGATACATATTATTCCTAAGGTCTAGTCTCTTATAAATAAAATTTCAATAATAAATACGAAATTGTTAAGTGAGCTCCATTACAATGCAATAGGTATATATTAAATTTATATGATATAAGAATTCCAATGGAATTCATTGGAAAGTTACTTTATTTTATATTCTACGGGACTTACTATGGTATTTCACACAAAGTAAGAACTCAATAATTAATTGGTCAAACTCCAAAGGCTTTTTACTTTTGGTAATAAGGCATGAATAGCAATCTAGATACCATATGACTTTTCATAAGTAGATACATCTCTCGATGACAAGCTGCATAATTTTGTAAGTATAAGCTAAAACTCTATAGTTTCCATTGGATTGATATTGAAAAATTGTAATATACTTCCTCCAGCATATTTTCAATTTTATAGACAAATAATTTGATCATGTGTAAACAAGTCTGAATTGCCTCCTTGCTTTTTACCTTCTGATGCAATAGTGTAGATTCCAATTGGTTTGCATACTTTGTAACTAAAAGATTCACTTATACCTAAGATCTTTGTAATATAGGAAGATTGTAATAAAAGAGAAAAGAACTGTGCATAAGCCAACCCACTGTATTAAGCCCAAATGATTGTTAGTGTTCAACTATTTTCAAAAATTTCTTCTTTTTGCTTCTGGTAGACTTGATAGATTCTCAGTATCCTCAAATAAACCCATCCATAACTACTCCATATTCCCTAGAAATGTAGCATGAAGAATTCTATTTCTGTTATGATACCAGCATTGATAGAGTAAAATTTTGTACTTCCCCTTTTTCTCCATCCTCAAATCACACTTATAATAACCAAACTACACACATTAACCACAATTAAGTCTAATTCAGGGTAGGGAAAGTTGACTATTCACAATTGAATGTGTTCCAGGTACTGTTAGGTAATTTACCTATTTTATCTCATTTAATTGTAAAACATCCCAGTCTCAAATATGTATTACAGATAACAAAAATGAACCAGGGAAGGAGAAGTGAACTGCTTAATAGATTTGTTACAAAGATACTAAGGTACTAATGGGTAGAACCATCAGTTATGTATACTACTTTATTTCCTTGTCATATTAATAAAGTAAGTGGTACATAGTAGTTTCTTAATTAAAAAGAAGATTACAAATATACATGAAATCAGGAATCCATACTAACAGTGAAACAAGAAGAATGGAGAGGAAAGTTGCAGGAGATAAACTATGGTAGTTTGAAGACAGACACAATGCTTTAAGATTGTTCCATTGAAAAAGGTAGTCCATATCCTCTTTGAATCTGAGCGAATTATTTGACCAGCAAACTACAGGAGAGTTTCACTAGTTTCTAGACTCTGGCCTTAAGAATCTGCTGTTTTAATTCTTGTCTCTTGATAAGAAACTGGACACCATGTTAGAAGTCCAACTACTGGAGATCTCCTTTTCAGTGAGGAATTCAAAAATGATCATGGGAAGAGGATATACAAAAAGAAAGCAATACTTGTTAACTACCAGTTGTTCTGCCATCCAAGTCCAGATATTAGTAAGAAGTGTGAAGAAATCATCCTGTATTTCCCAGACCCGGAATATGACACATGGAAAAGAACTGAAGTCCAAATATGTGACTGTCTCTGCCATGTCCTGACATTTCACTACCCCCAGATGAGACCCAGCCATTGCGGCACACAGAAAGGGAATCTTCACTGTTGTTGCTCAGTCATTAAGTGGTGTCTAACTCTTTGCGACCCCAAGGACTGCAGCACGCTGGGATTCCTTGTCCTTCACTATCTCCCAGAATTTGCTAAAACCCATGTCCACTGAATCAGTGATGCCATCCAACCATCTGATCCTCTGTCATCCCCATCTCCTCCTGCCCTCAGTCTTTCCCAATATCAAGGTCTTTTCCAGTGAGTCGGCTCTTCACATCAGGTGGCCAAAGTATTGGAGCTTCAGCTTAAGTATCAGTCCTTCCAGTGAATATTCAAGGTTGATTTCCTTTAAAATTGACTGGTTTGATCTCCTTGTTCTCCAAGGGACTCTCAAGAGTCTTCTCCAGCACCATAGTTCAAAGCATCAATTCTTTGGCACTCAGCCAATTTGGCACCCTGTCCAAATTCTTGATCCCTAGAATTGGGGGGCCAGAATATAGAGTTCAAGAGATATACTTGGCAAGATTGTGTCTCCCCACCTCCACCATCATTGAGATATTGTCATGTCAGTGTAAAGCATGAAAAGTGGAAGAGAAAGACTATCTTATCCCCTTTCTTCTCTCTTTAGGGAAGGGCAACAAAGGCTGAAAGTTAAGGGAGTAATGTAAGGATTCTTTAACATGATGACCATTATTCCAATGTGTTTGGCTTGTGTTGGATTATGTGCTTTTTCTTCTTAGGTGAGAGTTTCTGTAGATTAATAGATAATCACCCCAGCGGAGTCCATCTACAAAGCTAAGCACTCTCCAGTCTCAAATATCTGCTTCTTAGGACCGTGGTTGTGTTAGTGTAACCCATACTAGCAACTGCAATTCCTGCTGCCCTGTTGTCTCCAGTGTTTTAGGGTAAAAAGTCAGTTGTGGGGGGCTAAACGAAGCCTGAAAATGGGAGGCATCATGACATAGGTGATTTGGAGGTAGGCAGATTGAGCTCCAATTCCAATAGTGTGAAATTTGGACAACTTTCTGATGCCAATCTCCTCATCTGCAGAGAAAAGATAACCTAAATCATAGAGATACTGTTAGGATTAGGTAAAATGGCCAACGAGAAGGACCTGGAAGATAATATTTTTTTTTTTTTTAAAGTCTCTCAGTCATGTCTGACTCTTTGCGACCCCATGGACGATACAGTCCATGGAATTCTCCAGGCCAGAATACTGGAGTGGGTAGTCTTTTTCTTCTGCAGAGGATATTCCCAACCCAGGGATTGAGCCCAGGTCTGTCAGATTGCTTACAGATTCTTTACCAACTTAGCCACAAGGGAAGCCCAAAAATGCTGGAGTGGGTAATGGCTCAATGTTAATTTTTTTCCCTTCTCTTATCCTTTCAGGCTCTAAATAAGCAAACATCCAGAGAGTGGCTGACTCTTCCTACTTAAGTGAGAAATACAAGGATGACTTCAGAGCATCAGTAGAAAAGATGAGCTCTGTGGTCACTGGACCACGATAATTGATATTGCAATGCAGATTGGCCAGATGAACTACAGAGCCAATTTCCCGAGGTGATGTGTAACAGTTTCAAGGAGTGAGCAGGAACTCAGTGTAGACATTTAGCTTTTCCCTATCCATTTAAATGTCACTGTGTGCAGCCAATGAACTAGCAAGAGATACGTTTTTCTTCCCTTTTATAAATAAGATTGAAACATATAATTTCACTTAGTCTACATTATGCTATCTCTTCCACTTCTTTATTCTTTTAAGCTTTCTTCCCCCTCGCCCTTTTCTTAAAACATATTCTCACTAAGGTAATTGAAATGATTTGGGGATCTTAAAATATATTTATGTAGATTATAATGAAGACTGATAACTTTTGTTAGACCAATTTGATTGCAAGCAACTGACACTCACCTTATTTTAAATATGGAAAGTTCTTTCAGTGTTCACTGAGAAGGCAGAGAAGTTAGGGAACATAAGGGAGATTAAAGAAAGAGGGCCATAGGGAGACTGAAACTAGATCGAAAGCTGAGACCTTTATCTGCTTGATAATCAGAATTTTTATTAGTTTTTCATTTTTTATGATTCATCTAGCTATCACATACACCAAGAAAACTTTCTTCACCCTCTCATTCCAAGATTAATTTTTCCTAGGTGCTATCACAGCACAAATCAGGTGGCCTTGTAATTGCCTGGATGTCTCCTCCTTTGGAATATAAATTTATTTAGAACAGAGATTACGTTATATTTATTACTGAACCTCCATTATACACCTACCACATGGAAAGTAATATATATATATAGATTATATTATATGAATAATATTATATATATATGTATATATATAATCACCTTAAATGAGTATAGAGGATAAAACATGTTTGATTTGTCCATATCCATGAAATAACTATTTAGAAAGTACATCAATCTGCTATATAATTTCATATGTTTAAAATCTTCAACTCATTATCTGCCACAAAGAGTAAGAAACAGTATTAATTAAATATTATCACTAGGACACACATCCTTTACAACCTGTATTGAGTGACTTTAATATAAATGGCTGTCTTAAATGATTATTTAAAAGTAATTTATTTTATGCAAACCTCTCCTGTGTACTTTCAGATGTTCAGAACACTTTATTATTTAAAAATGCAAAACTTTTTTACTATTTACTGGTTTCTGTCATTTCTCTTAGCCAAATATTTGACAGAAAAACTTCCCTCAAATTGGCATATTCTTCCCAGTTCAAAAATGTTCCAGTGACATTTTAGGCTAATTTTATTTTTACCAGTCAAAAAGATGTCCTTTTCACTGAGCAAGTTTTATTGCCATGGAAGATTAACAGGGGGTGTCAAGAATAAGAAAACATGTCAGATATTTTGTACTTTTTCTGTCAATGGGTCATTCATTTACTCAGTCATTCACAAGGTTAGTTCATTGTTTGAGAAGCAGTAGAGTCACAGTGTACATTTTTCATATATTTAAATGAACTAATTACTGAGAGAACAGACAGAGAATATAAAACTCAGCCTGGTGTAATGGCAAATGTGGAAGCAAAACATGACAGTTCTTTCTTTAAAACTGTCTAGGGTTCTTGATGTGAATACCTAAAATGCACTGGAGCTATTTGTGAAAAGAAAAAAAAAAACAAAACCCTGAAGTTTCTCCTGCTGCCAAAGGCAGGTATTTGTTGCTTTACTCTACTCAGGTATTGTCATTTGTGGGAACTCTCAGCTACGACTATAAGACTATAATCTTCAACCTGATTAGAATATTCATGAAAGGAGCTCTGCTATTCAAAGTGCAGAAAATAAAGAAATAAGATCTGCCAGAAAACATAAATAACACTTCTATTTCTGTCTAAATTCTTAAGAATATTGTATTTCCCTGTAGAAGCTGTTGGAAAATAATCTCTTATTGACATTATGCTAAATGCTCTTGTCACGCTGATAACCATGTCATAGAGGCTGTTTTCCCAAAAAGGGCAGGGCTTGAATTGTAATTCTTCCACCAAAGGCTAGCCAGACTCTGACATCCCTGAGCCTACATGGCTTACACGCAGGAGGAGGGAGCTAAGCTCACAGAAGAAGCCTAGATTTTAACTGTCTTCTTCTGGTGTGTCATTTGCTTGTTTTCACACTTCTTTCCTATAGTGTCTTTCCATCATAGTATTATGATGGAAATTACTGCATCAACACACACTTCACGTTTATTTTTGGTTGCACTGGGTCTTTGTTTCCACGCAGGCTTCCTCTAGTTGCAGCAAGCTGGGGCTACTCTGCTACAGTGCACTGAGTCAAGGGAGGAATTTTACTCTCATCCAAAATTTTTTTTTTTAATAAATTTATTTATTTTAGTTGGGGGCTAATTACTTTACAATATTGTAGTAGTTTTTGCCATACATTGACATGAATCAGCCATGGGTTTACATGTGTTCCCCTTCCTGGACCCCCCTCCCACCTCCCTCCCCATCCCATCCCTCTGGGTCATCCCATTGCCCCAGCCCTGAGCATTTGTCTCATGCATCGAACATGGAATGGTGTTCTGTTTCACATACGATAATATACATGTTTCAATGCTATTCTCCCAGAACATCCCACCCTCACCTTCTCCCTCAGAGTCCATAAGACTGTTCTATGCATCTGTGTCTCTTATTCTGTCTCGCATATATGGTTATCGTTACCATCTTTCAAATTCCATATATATGCATTAGTATACTGTATTGGTGTTTTTCTTTCTGGCTTACTTCACTCTGTATAATGGGCTCCAGTTTCATCCATCTCAATAGAACCGATTAAAATGTATTTTTTAATGGCTGAGTAATATTCCATTGTGTATATGTACCACAGCTTCCTTATCCATTCGTCTGCTGATGGACATCTAGGTTGCTTCCATGTCCTGGCTATTGTAAATACTGCTGCGATGAACACTGGGGTACATGCGTCTCTTTCAGTTCTGGTTTCCTCGGTGTATATGCCCAGCAGTGGGATTGCTGGGTCATATGGCAGTTCTATTCCCGGTTTTTTAAGGAATCTCCACACTGTTCTCCATAGTGGCTGTACTAGTTTGCATTCCCACCAACAGTGTAAGAGGGTTCCCTTTTCTCCACACCCTCTCCAGCATTTATTGCTTGTAGACTTTTGGATAGCAGCCATTCTGACTGGTGTGAAATGGTACCTCATTGTGGTTTTGATTTGCATTTCTCTGATAATGAGTGATGTTGAGCATCTTTTCATGTGTTTGTTAGCCATCTGTATTTCTTCTTTGGAGAAATGTCTGTTTAGTTCTTTGGCCCATTTTTTGATTGGGTCGTTTATTTTTCTGGAATTGAGCTACAGGAGTTGCTTGTATATTTTTGAGATTAATTGTTTGTCTGTTGCTTCGTTTGCTATTATTCTCTCCCATTCTGAAGGCTGTCTTTTCACCTTGATTATAGTTTCCTTTGTTGTGCAAAAGCTTTTAATTCTAATTAGGTCCCATTTGTTTATTTTTGCTTTTATTTCCAATATTCTGGGAGGTGGGTCATGGAGGATCCTGCTGTGATTTATGTCAGAGAGTGTTTTGCCTATGTTTTCCTCTAGGAGTTTTATAGTTTCTGGTCTTATGTTTAGATCTTTAATCCATTTTGAGTTTATTTTTGTGTATGGTGTTAGGAAGTGTTCTAGTTTCATTCTTTTACAAGTGGTTGACAGTTTTCCCAGCACCACTTGTTAAAGAGATTGTCTTTTCTCCATTGTATATTCTTGCCTCCTTTGTCGAAGATAAGGTGTCCACATGTGCGTGGGTTTATCTCTGGGCTTTCTATTTTGTTCCATTGATCTATATTTCTATCTTTGTGCCAGTACCATACTGTCTTGATGACTGTGGCTTTGTAGTAGAGCCTGAAGTCGGGCAGGTTGATTCCTCCAGTTCCATTCTTCTTTCTCAAGATTGCTTTGGCTATTTGAGGTTTCTTATATTTCCATACAAATTGTGAGATGATTTGTTCTAGTTCTGTGAAAAATACCATTGGTAGCTTGATAGGGATTGCATTGAATCTATAGATTGCTTTGGGTAGTATACTCATTTTCACTATATTAATTCTTCCAATCCATGAACACGGTATATTTCTCCATCTGTTTGTGTCCTCTTTGATTTCTTTCATCAGTGTTTTATAGTTTTCTATATATAAGTCTTTTGTTTCTTTAGGTAGATATATTCCTAAGTATTTTATTCTTTTTGTTGCAATGGTGAATGGTATTGTTTCCTTAATTTCTCTTTCTGTTTTCTCATTATTGGAGTATAGGAATGCAAGGGATTTCTGTGTGTTAATTTTATATCCTGCAACTTTACTATATTCATTGATTAACTCTAGTAATTTTCTAGTAGAGTCTTTAGGGTTTTCTATGTAGAGGATCATGTCATCTGCAAACAGTGAGAGTTTTGCTGTTTCTTTTCCTATCTGTATTCCTTTTATTTCTTTTTCAGCTCTGGTTGCTCTGGCCAAAACTTCCAAAACTATGTTGAATAGTAGTGGTGAAAGTGGGCATCCTTGCCTTGTTCCTGACTTTAGGGGAAATGCTTTCAATTTTTCACCATTGAGGATAATGTTTGATGTGGGTTTGTCATATATAGCTTTTATTATGTTGAGGTATGTTCTTTCTATTCCTGCTTTCTGGAGGGTTTTTATCATAAATGGATGCTGAATTTTGTCAAAGGCTTTTTCTGCATCTATTGAGATAACCATATGGTTTTTTTCTTTCAATTTGTTAATGTGGTGTATTACATTGATTGATTTGTGAATGTTAAAAAAAACCTTGCATTCCTGGGATAAAGCCCACTTGGTCATGATGTATGATCTTTTTAATATGATGTTGGATTCTGTTTGCTAGAATTTTATTAAGGATTTTTGCATCTATGTTCATCAGTGATATTGGCCTGTAGTTTTCCTTTTTTGTGACATCTTTGTCTGGTTTTGGAATTAGGGTGATGGTGGCCTCATAGAATGAGTTTGGAAGTTTACCATCTTCTGCAATTTTCTGGAAGAGTTTGAGTAGGATAGGTGTTAGCTCTTCTCTAAATTTTTGGTAGAATTCCGCTGTGAAGCCGTCTGGTCCTGGGCTTTTGTTTGCTGGAAGATTTCTGATTACAGTTTCGATTTCCGTGCTTGTGATGGGTCTGTTAAGATCTTCTATTTCTTCCTGGTTCAGTTTTGGAAAGTTATACTTTTCTAAGAATTTGTCCATTTCTTCCAAGTTGTCCATTTTATTGGCATATAGCTATTGGTAGTAGTCTCTTATGATCCTTTGTATTTCTGTGGAGTCTGTTGTGATCTCTCCATTTTCATTTCTAATTTTGTTGATCTGATTCTTCTCCCTTTGTTTCTTGATGAGTCTGGCTAATGGCTTGTCAATTTTGTTTATCTTCTCGAAAAACCAGATTTTAGTTTTGTTGATTTTTGCTATGGTCTCTTTTGTTTCTTTTGCATTTATTTCTGCCCTAATTTTTAAGATTTCTTTCCTTCTACTGACCCTGGGGTTCTTCATTTCTTCCTTCTCTAGTTGCTTTAGGTGTAGAGTTAGTTGATTTATTTGATTTTTTTCTTGTTTCTTGAGGTACGCCTGTATTGCTATGAACCTTCCCCTTAGTATTGCTTTTACAGTGTCCCATAGGTTTTGGGTTGTTGTGTTTTCATTTTCATTCGTTTCTATGCATAATTTGATTTCTTTTTTGATTTCTTCTGTGATTTGTTGGTTATTCAGAAGCGTGTTGTTTAGCCTCCATATGTTGGAATTTTTAATAGTTTTTCTCCTGTAATTGAGGTCTAATCTTACTGCATTGTGGTCAGAGAAGATGGCTGGGATGATTTCAATTTTTTTGAATTTACCAAGGCTAGATTTATGGCCCAGGATGTGATCTATCCTGGAGAAAGTTCCATGTGCACTTGAGAAAAAGGTAAAATTGATTGTTTTGGGGTGGAAAGTCCTGTAAATATCAATTAAATCTAATTTGTCTATTGTATCATTTAAAGTTTGTGTTTCCTTGTTAATTTTCTGTTTAGTTGATCTATCCATATTCGTGAGTGGAGTATTAAAGTCTCCCACTATTATTGTGTTTAGTATTTGCCTTATATATTGTGGTGCTCCTATGTTGGGTGCATATATATTTATGATTGTTACGTCTTCTTCTTGGATTGATCCTTTGATCTTTATGTAGTGTCCTTCTTTGTCCCTTTTCACATCCTTTATTTTAAAGTCTATTTTATCTGAAATGAGTATTGCGACTCCTGCTTTCTTTTGGTCTCCGTTTGCATGAAATAGGTTTTTCCATCCCTTCACTTTCAGCCTGTGTGTGTCCCTAGTTTTGAGGTGGGTCTCTTGTAGACAGCATATATAGGGGTCTTGTTTTTGTATCCATTCAGCAAGCCTTTGTCTTTTGGTTGGGGCATTCAACCCATTTACATTTAAGGTAATTATTGATAAGTATCTCATCCAAAATTTAAGGATGCCTAAAAACTCAATAATCAGGGTTAATAATATTTAAAGCCACGAATTAAAAATAAAAATAAAATAAATACATGAAAAACCAAATATCCAAATTTTAAATAAAGACAGATTGTGTTTGTCTTATGACCCAATGTTACCGTGCAAGCAGAGCAGCTGTGTCCAGTCAGTCCCCTGACCCTGAGTGTGTGAGGCTGTTTGCAGCACACATTTATGATGTTGACAGCAGTGTGCAAACAGATTTGGCAATTCAGAGATGTAATTCTTTCTGTCATCTATCTGTACACACACACAAACACAAGCTCATATATACAGTATATCTATAACTTCTATGTGTGAATAATATATAAAAATTTGTATTAACTTTCTCTACTTACTCAAAATACAGAAGAATATTTAGGTAAGTGTACATAGAGACACATATTTTTTTTTTCTGTCTTCAGTTTGGCTTCGCAGGGCCCTATGTCTAAGTAATTGGCAGAGCCTGAATTTAATCTCAGGTGGTCTGGCATCAGATGGTTCATTTTAAACTAGAGATTCTCTACTAATGAGAAATATTCAGTTTGCATAAAAACACAGATTTTATTCCAATGTCTCTTAATCTTCAAGTCAAGAAATTGGGGAACTGGATGATATTTACAGACTACTGAGAATCCAAAAATTTTTTGCTGATGTTTATTGCATGGATAACCTATATTGAAATGAGACAGATTGTGTAGTATTCCTTCTCTCTTTGGACTAGTATTATCTCTCCAAATTCAATTTCACTAATGAAAAGTTTGTTTGAAGAAAACAAAACAAATAATTTAAAATATTAATTTTAAATTAAATAATTGAATATACTGTGGACAAGAATCCCTTAGAAGAAATGGAGTAATCATCATAGTAAACAAAAGTGTCCAAAATGCAGTACTTGGGTGCAATCTCAAAAACAACAGAATGATCTCTGTTTGTTTCCAAGGCAAACCATTCAATATCACAGTAATTCAAGTCTATGCCCCAACCAGTAATGCCGAAGAAGCTGAAGTTGAACAGTTCTATGAAGACCTACAAGACCTTCTAGAATTAACATGCCCAAAAGATGTCCTTTTCATTATAGGGGACTGGAATGCAAAAGTAGGAAGTCAAGAAACACCTGGAATAATAGGCAAATTTGGCCTTGGAGTACAGAATTAAGCAAGACAAAGGCTAATAGAGTTTTGCAAAGAGAACGCACTGGTCATAGCAAACACCCTCTTCTAACAACACAAGAGAAGACTCTACACATGGACATCACCAGCTGGCCAACACTGAAATGAGATTGATTATATTCTTTGCAGCCAAAGATGGAGAAGCTCTATACAGTCAGCAAAAACAAGACCGGGAGTGAACTGTGGCTCAGATCATGAACTCCTTATTGCCAAATTCAGACTGAAATTGAAGAAACTAGGGAAAACCACTAGACTATTCATGTATGACCTAAATCAAATCCCTTATTTGTGGAAGAGAGAAATAGATTTAAGGGACTAGATCTGATAGACAGAGTGCCTGATGAACTATGGATGGAGGTTCATGACATTGTATAGGAGACAGGAATCAAGACCATCCTCAAGAAAAAGAAATGCAAAAAATCAAAATGGCTGTCTGAGGAGGCCTTACAAATAGCTGTGAAAAGACAGGAAGTGAAAAGCAAAGGAGAAAAGGAAATATATACCCATTTGAATGCAGAGTTCTAAAAAATAGCAAGGAGAGATAAGAAAGCCTTCTTCAATGATCAATGCAAAGAAATAGAGGAAAACAATAGAATGGGAAAGACTAGAGCAAATTAGAGATACCAAGGGAACATTTCATGCAAAGATGGGCTCAATAAAGGACAGAAATGGTATGGACCTAGCAGAAGCAGAAGATATTAAGAAGAGGTGACAAGAAGACACAGAAGAACTGTACAAGAAAGATCTTCATGACCCAGGTAATCACAATGGTGTGATCACTCACCTAGAGCCAGACATCCTGGAATGAGAAGTAAAGTGGGCCTGAAGAAGCATCACTACGAACAAAGCTAGTGGAGATGATGGAATTCCAGTTGAGCTATTTCAAATCCTGAAAGATGATGCTGTGAAAGTACTGCACTCAATATGCCAGCTAATCTGGAAAACTCAGCAGTGGCCATAGGACTGGAAAAGTTCAGTTTTCATTCCAATCCCAAAGAAAGGCAATGCCAAAGAATGCTCAAACTACCACACAATTGCACTCATCTCACACGCTAGTAAAGTAATGCTCAAAATTCTCCAAGCCAGGCTTCAATAGTACATGAACCGTGAACTTGCAGATGTTCAGGCTGGTTTTAGAAAAGGGAGAGAAGTCAGAAATCAAGTTGCCAACATCTACTGGATCATTGAAAAAGCAAGAGAGTACCAGAAAAACATCTATTTCTGCTTTATTGACTATGCCAAAGCCTTTGACTGTGTGGATCACAACAAACTGTGGAAAATTTTAAAGACATGGGAATACCAGACCACCTCACCTGCCTCTTGAGAAATCATATGCAGCTCAGAAAGCAACAGTTCGAACTGGACATGGAACACCAGACTGGTTCCAAATCAGGAAAGGAGTATGTCAAGGCTGTATATGGTCACCCTGCTTATTTAACTTATATTCAGAGTACATCATGAGAAACCCTGGGCTGGACCAAGCACAAGCTTGAATCAAGATTGCCGGGAGAAATATCAATAACCTCAGATATGCAGATGACACCACCCTTATGGCAGAAAGTAAAGAAGAACTAAAGAGCCTCCTGATGAAAGTGAAATAGGAGAGTGAAAATTTGGCTTAAAGCTCAACATTCAGAAAACTTAGATCATGGCATCTGATCCCATCATTTCATGACAAATAGATGGGGAAACAGTGGAAACAGTGACTAACTTTGTTTTGGGGGGCTCCAAAATCACTGCAGATGGTGACTGCAGCCATGAAATTAAAAGACGCTTACTCCTTGGGAGGAAAGTTATGACCAACCTAGACAGCATATTGAAAAGCAGAGACATGACTTTGCCAACAAACGTCTGTCTAGTAAACACTATGGTGTTTCCAGTAGTCATGTATGGATGTGCGTGTGTGCTTAGTCACTTCAGTTGTGCCCGACTCTCTGCAACCCCATGGACCATGGCCCACCAGGCCCCTCTGTCCATGGGATTCTCCAGGCAAGAATACCTGAGTGGGTTGCCATTTCCTTCTCCTGTATGGATGTTGGAGTATAAAGAAAGCTGAACGCCAAAGAATGCTGCTTTTGAACTGTGGTGCTGGAGAAGACTTTTGAGAGTCCCTTGCACTGCAAGGAGATCCAACTAGTCCACCCTAAAGGAAATCAGTCCTGAATATTCATTGGAAGGACTGATATTGAAGGTGAAACTCCAGTACTTTCGCTACTTGATGGGAAGAACTGACTCATTTGAAAAGACCCTGATGCTGGGAAACATTGAAGGTGGGAGGAGAAGGTGATGACAGAGGATGAGATGGTTGGATGGTATTACCGACTCAGCTGACATGAGTTTGAATAGATTCCAGGAGTTGGTGATGAAGAGTGAAGCCCGGCGTGCTGTAGTCCATGGGGTCACAAAGAGTCAGACACGACTGATAGGCTGAACCGAGCTGACCTGAAATATTGATTTCTAATATTAAAGCTATCTTCTGAATTTTTAAATGCTTAACTCTTTAAGTCAATAATATTCAACCTGAAATAAGATAGTAATCATACCACTGTATTGATAGCAGTTTCTCAAAGAAACACTGCTCTATGTAATATATGAAATGTACTGGTTAGTGCTCATTTTAAGAAATGTCTTAAAATAACTGTTTGAAAAGAATACGTATTAGCAATGTGTGGATATCACCTGAACTTCTTAATTTACGTTGATTGGACTCCTTATAGCCTCATCTCTAAAATGAAAAGTGGTTCGAAAATCTGTTTATTCTAAAATTGTTATACAATTTGGAGTTATTTTTACTCATGGCAGTGTTTCCTTTCTTTCTTACTTTACATTAATTAGTGAAGGTTTACTGTATTTTCAGTGACTCATATATCTGTTCTATGGTTAGCATAACTCAAAAAGTAAATACTGATTTTTTTTTCTTTTCTGATTTTACTTGTATTTTTTAATAAGTCCTTACCAGGAACTTTGTATCTGCACAAAATTGAACACATATTTACCTATGTGAAATATTTAATTTTCATTTTCTATTGATTGGATTGACCATTTGATAGTATATGGACTCCAAATTTTATTTTGAACTGTGGGATTGTGAGACTTTCTTTCTTTTGGCATCTTATTTTAGGCTGAGAACATTTTATTGTTAATTTTAAGGTGATGGGGAGGGGATAGATTTCTTTAACTCTTACTCAATCCTCTACTGATTTGGAAAGGAGTGTGGAGAGCTAAAAGTCAGGCATCATTACTATGAAAACATTACTGATGTGAATTTAAGTTGGGCTTTAACTTAGTTTCATTCTCCTCTGCAAAATACTTTAGGGAAGCTGTATCTCTTTCCATTTAATTAGTTGGGAGCTACACTTGCGTTTTTGTCAATAACAACTGTATACACTAAAAAAAAAAAGCAAGAATATTACACCTCTCTTTCACAATGGTAGGAAATTTCCCCCTATTTCTTTACCTAGGTTGTTTTTAGGTTCATTTAAATAATTTGTGAGAGGAACCAGTCTTTGGAATTAACAAACCTTATTTATGCAAGGGGCATACAGGCCACTTTTTCAAATTGTCATTTGCAAATGACTTTTCCTGATAAATCTCTCTCTAGTTCTGGTTGTAAGAGATGGTTGCGTTTGTGTGGAATTGATGCAATAACTCTAAAATATGCAGTCTTTCCTTTTCTTCTCATTTTTCCACATTTACATGCACTGCTTCACTCTCTGGCAAAATACCAGGCTATTTTCAGACATTTCAGTCTCCTTTGTTACACCCTTTTTTCTCCTTTGCTTTGGACAGAAAGAAAAGTTTCCAAAATAAGCTTATGAACCAAGATTTTTCCAGGTGCTGTGTAATCAGTTGACCTATTTCAGATGCAGCCTTTTCTCTCTCCATATTTCTTGCACTCACACGTGGATATATTTTCATACAGAGATATCTGTATGCAAAACCCAAGTAGTTATTTTCATTTTCTGATTTACAGAAGGCACATATTTGTGGATTTTTTAAGCTACTTCCTTTTTCAAATTCTCCTGTGCTAGTCTCCCTTAACTTAGCTGCTTGTATTTTTCTGAATGTGGTCCGTGATCCTTTCCAAATTCTGTGATTTTATTTGTACCAGTTTCTTCTCCTAAATATGAAATTCTTCTGGCCTGCTTACCACAACATCCCTTAATCGTTTTCCCAATCCATTCTTCATCACTAGATTCAGATGATTCTGAGACACTTACCAGGAGACTGGTCCGTTTCCTTCTCTGGACCCTCTGGCAAGTTGCTGGCCTTCTCTATATTCAGTAGAACATACATTCTTTCTGCGCAGCCTCTCTCTTTACAGGATATCACCTAAGGACAGCTAACCATGCCATTTCTGTATCCGTTACAGTAGGAAACTCTGGTGTCATTTCATGATACAACTTGTCCATATCGGAAGATAGAGATTATATAAACTGTTAACCAAATGTCAAAGAAGACTGAATCTTCAGGCATTCTAATTCTGACGGTCAGTGAAGACAATTTCTTCCTAAACCTGGGACTTGAAATCTGGTTACCTTTGTGAAGCACACATATAGGAGTTTCTGAAAATTTGAAAAAGGACTCTTCCATTTTCTAGGTGTTGTGCTCAGTCGTGTCTGACTCTTTTGTGATCCCGTGGGCTGTAGCCCTCCAGGCTTCTCTGTCCATGGGATTTCCCAGGCAAGAATACTGGAGTGGGTTGCCCATTTCTCCTCCAGGGAATCTTCCCGACCCAGGGATCAAACCCATGTCTCCAGCGTCTCCTGCATTAGCAAAGGGATTCTTTACCTATGTTTCAAATAGCTCTATTTGAGAGACACATGTTTTCTATTTTTAGAGAATATATAGGACATTGTGTTTGCCAAATTTACACAAATTCTGTTATGTAAAATATCATTGAATAAACACTAAGATTTCTAAGGGCTAAAGAAACTGAAAGTGAAGTCTCTCAGTCGTATCCGACTCTTTGCGACCCCGTGGACTGTAGCCTACCAGGCTCCTCCGTCCGTGGGATTCTCCAGGCAAGAATACTAGAGTGGGTTGCCATTTCCTTCTCCAGGGGATCTTTCCGACCCAGGGATTGAACCCAGGTCTCCCGCATTGGAGGCAGACGCTTTAACCTCTGAGCCACCGGGAGATTCCTAAGGGCTAAAGAACAGACTATACATATTACCTGTTCTTACTGTATATACTAAATTTAGGTTCTATTTTTAAAATATTCACTTTATATCTGGACCTTCTTTTGCAAATGGAATACTAATATTGTGAATAAGCCCTCATCTCAAATGCTTAACAGTAGGAAAATTTTCTGACTTACTTACTTGCATTCCATTGAGTGGTAAAATTTCACCAAAATTGCTTAGAAATACGATTTTTGAACAAAGTATTCAAGGAGAATTTTTAGATAGTTATAATAAGTCAAGCTTCAGAATTGAACTGCACTGCTTCAAAAGAATCTATTAAAATCATGTAAAACTTTATGAAAAATATGGTGAATTCATAAAGCCAGTATTACTTGTGGAATGACCAATGCATATAGCTGAGTAGGCACAACCTAAAAGAAAAATTTTAATTAAAATAATTACAATATAAAGTGTGAGCATCTGTTGATGGAGAGCTAGACATATAGGCTATTTTTAAGCTGAGTTCACCCATATGGAAAATACATATATTGAATTTAAACAGTGTATAGCATCCTTGGAGCATAAAAGGCAAATAGACTGTGGTGAGTTCATTTACTAAACTAAGTACCAGGCACTCTTCTAGGCACAGATAATACAGATGTGAAAGTTCATCTCTTTTACTTCGTGGATTTCTAGTGATTGTTGCACATGTGGTGTGTTGATCTATTGATAGTCATGCATTCCAACATGAGAAGAGGTAAATAAATGCTTAGCACTCTCAGAAAATGAAATATAAGATATATCCAAAAAAGGGCCTTAATTTTCAAAAAATAATGTGGCATTCAAGAAGCTTTCTACAAACAATACAATATTTCTGGACAAGTATAATTAGGCTGTGATTAAATGTGTTCATTTGTGCTTTTCTTTATTCCCTTGAGTCATGAAGTTTCTTTATGCTCAGATACCCAAGTAATAGATCATTAACTGTAACTACCCCTGTTTATTCCTTTTCAGTGCAGTTCTATTTTAAGCATGACAGAGAATCAAATGACACATTACCAAAGGGTAAAAATTAGTGCCCATGAAGGATTTTAGGACAGTGTGAAGAAGTACATTGCATCATAAAGATTTCTGCTAAATATTTAGACATAGAGATGGATGGGGAAATATTTCACCATTTTTCTCTGAAGAAATAAAACATTTATCACTTCTACATCATGTTAGGAATGTACGCTTTTAATCAGAAACAATTATTTACAAGGTGGAACAAATTTTTACTTAGGGCAATGAGTAGATTTGAGTTTGTACTAATAAAATAAATAAAGAAAGAAACATGGGAATCCAGCTCTCAACCTTTGTCAGTTGGTTGAAATCTGATAAAAATAGTTGCTTCCTGGGTAGCTTAAACGGTAAAGAATCTGCCTGCAATGTGGGAGACCTGGTTTCAATCCCTGGGCCAGAAATATCCCTGGTGAAGGGCATGGGAACCCACTCTAGTATTCTTGCCTGGAGAATTCTATTGCCAGAGGAGCCTGGCAGACTACAATCCATGGGGTCTCAAAGAATTGGACACGACTGAGCGACTGAGTTCACTTTACTGATAAAATACTGCTGTGAAGTGTCTCTAACGAACATGGCTTATAGACCACATATACAGCATCTTAGGAGTTTCAGCATCTTCAAATGTCTCCATTTGGCACAGCTCCCTTCATAAAGAACTCAGATTTAGTACCAAACCAGCAAGTTTAGAACATAAATTAGACCTAACACAGCCAGGGGCTCTCTCTGTCTCTCTCTCTCTGTCTCTCTCTCTCTATATATATATACATATATACACACACTGTACAGAAAGGTGAACAATGGGATAGAGGATGCACTTTGAAATTTTATAAAGCACTGAATCGATATCAGTAAAGTACCAGGAAAAAGAAAATCTTTATAATGTTTGCTCCTTAACTAAATGGGGAAATCTGACTGTTTTATAGATCTGTGAATTGTTATTTTGTTCCTTTTTATCTTCACATTTAGTGAAGTACTCTAGTTCTTCTGCATACAAATACATGTTGTTGACTGATTAACAATTAGGGGAAAGCATAAAATCAAAAAACACAAACTTTTTGCTATAGATCTAGAATATTGAAAGCTGAAATAGATATGAGGTTGAGAGAGACATTATGGGTGTAACAAGTAAAATCAGCCTGAATTAAAGAAATTTGCCATTTAATTGTCTGAAGATCAGATTCTCAAAACATTTCTCTTAAATATTTACAAAACCAATACTTCATTGCATAATATACCTGTGTTCACTTGGAATTAAGCAGATGTACACGGGGGCAAATGCCACAACATTCCCAGTTTCTACCAGCAGTTGCGGTAACATGGTTGTGGAAAATGTTATTGCTATCTTTCAAGACAACAGTTTCAAAGAAATTTGGGAATATGTTTCAAATTTACAAGCATTTTTCTTGCTAATCTGATAAAGAAGAAAAATGTCTAAATTAATCTGACTCATTTTTGCATCAAAACTGCATAGCCTGTGAGATAATTACTCATTCATATATTCAAAATAAAAATACATAACACTAGGAAAAATACTTTTTGAGAATTAGAGATAAAATTTAGAGAATTATTAGAATAGAGAGAATTAGAATTAGGATCTTTTTTTTTTAAAAAGGAATACATGGAAACCTTATTGGGAACATATTATTCTCCACTAATGATTTAACTGAAGACTTTTTATATAAAGCTTGGTGTATTTTAAAATAACTTTTTAATTTTTTCTTTCAATATACAAACCAGTCAGCAGTAAGCTTAAATCTTAATCTAAGAAAATTGAATCCACAAATAGAAATTATTTCAAAACAATGTTGAGTATTTAAAAAGCAGTTGAACTTTCAAAGTATCTTTGAATGTGTAATCTCATTTCATATTCCCAGAAACCATATAAGACATTTGAATTTCCCTTATGCAAATGAGAAATCTAAGTGCCCTAGAAAATCTAAGGCTCACACTTTTTTTTTACATAGTGAGAAATAGAGCCAGAATTTGGATTAAACTCACCTGATTGTTTATCCAATGCACTTTGAGTGACCTCATATCGCTTTGACATTAGCCATGCATATATTAAAAAACTAATATTAATAAGTTTATAGTTTGATTAGTTGAATAACTTTCATTATTTTATATAAAACTATATGTGAATTATAGACTTTGAAAAATAGAGAAGTAAAATGGAGTTAGTAAAATTCTCCAGTTACATCACACCACTTAGCAAGAAATAGCATATTAACACCTAGGTGAATTTTTTCACAGACTTGATAACAAACTTATATATACACATGTATATATATATATATATATACATTTAAATAAACAGAATCAAAATTCATATACTGCTTTATAATCTGCTTATTTTTCCAGTTAGTAACATATCACACCTCTCTTCCATAATATCACATATCCCACAGAATATTCATAAATGCTTTTCCCTATTATTTTTTCCTCATTGTGTTTAATAATATCATACAAAAAAATCATTTCCATCCTGTGATAATAAGTAATCTATATAAATAACCCTCTCCATTGCCTAAATAAAAACTAGAACCACAGAAGCCCTTTCATTTTCACTTCTTGCTGAATTTTCCAGGAGCTTCAAAATGAACATACAATTTAGTTGTTTCTCACAGGAGGTAGGAAGATGTGATCAAGAAGGGACATTTCAGAAGGCAAAGTCAGTAACATTTAATGAAGCTCATTCCTCAATCGGATGTGATAAATGACAGATTCATTTGTATGGATACTTTCAGGAGAGTGTACATGTACAGAGTTTTTTTAAGAAAAATTTAAATTTCATAGTTACTAAGTGAGGGATTCACTAAATGTTTGACTGTCCATATAATCGTTGTTCAGTTGCTAAGTCATGTCTGACTCTTTGTGACCCCACGCAATGCAGCATGCCAGGCTTCCCTGTCCTTCACTATCTCCCGGAGCTTCCTCAAACTCATGTCCATTGAATCAATGATGCCATCCAACCATCTCATCCTCTGTCACCTGCTTCCCTTCCTGCCTTCAGTCTTTCCCAGCATCAGGGTCTTTGCCAATGAGTTGACTCTTCATATCAGGTGGCCAAAGTATTGGAGCTTCAGTATCAGTCCTTCCATAGAATATTCAGTGTTGATTTCCTTTGGGATTGACCTCTTTCCTGTCCAAGAGACTCTCAAGAGTCTTCTCCAAATGCATCAGTTCTTCAGCGCTCAGCTTTCTTGATGGTCCAACTCTATCATCCATACATGACTAATGGAAAAACCATATCTTTGACTAGGTGGACCTTTGTCTGCAAAGTAATGTCTCTGCTTTTTTAATATGCTGTCTAGATTTGTCATAGCTTTTCTTCCAAGGAACAAGAGTCTTTTAATTTCATGGCTTCAGTCACCATCCGCAGTGATTTTGGAGCCCAAGAAAATAAAATCTGTCACTGTTTCCATTTCCTCCCCATCTATTTGCCATGGAGTGATGGGACTGGATGCCATGATCTTAATTTTTTGAATGTTGAGTTTTAAGCCAGTTTTTTCACTCTCCTCTTTTACCTTCATCAAGAGGCTCTTTAGTTCCTCTTCACTTTTTGCCATTTAAAGTGGTATCATCTGCATACATGAGATTGTTGATATTTCTCCCAGCAATCTTGATTCCAGCTTGTGATTCATCCAGCCCAGCATTTCACATGATGTACTCTGCATATAAGTTAAATAAGCAGGGTGACAATGGACAGCATTGACGTACACCTTTCCCAATTTTGAACCAGTCCATTGTTCCATGTCCACTTCTCACTGTTGCTTCTTGTCCTGCATACAAGTTTCTCAGGAGACAGGTAAGGTGGTCTGGTATTCCCATCTCTTTAAAAATTTTCCACAGTTTGTTGTGATCCACACAGTCAAAAGCTTTAGGATAGTCAATGAAGCAGAAGTAGATGTTTTTACTGGAATTCCCTTGCTTTTTCTATGATACTGGCGATTTGATTTCTGATTCCTCTGCCTTTCCTACACACTCTCAATTGTGCCTAAAATCTAGAACCATTTGCTTGATTTTAAGCTTATGATCTGGCTGACTTTTTCAGTCTTATCTACCACAGCTTTCTTTAATGGGCCATCATTCTAGATTGAACTCTTCACTATTACTCCTTCTTTGCTCTGGTTTTCACACTTTATTCCACCTGTAATATTCTTCTTTAACATTAAGAAGTGAAGTAATCCTATAGTCTTCAGTCCCCAGTTCACATAGTGTCAAATGCTCATAGATTTGCTTAGCTTCTTCAATTAAAAACGTAGTTTCCCTTCTTCTCAACTTCTTGGCACTACATTTCCAAGTTTCAAGGCACAGCACAGTTTTAAATTACCTTTTATTTTAGCACATATATTTTGACTCTCATAGAGAATACATGTAAGTTTAAATGAACCTGTTTTTTTATCATTGAATTTTCTATCATGCTTGGCCAGTTGCTTTGTCTGTAATAGGTGCTGTAGAAATGCAGAAGATTGATTGAATACATGAATGAAAGTACCAGTTGGCATAGGATAAGGCCACATTGTCCTTGGCTGATTGAAACTTGGCATCCATTCAGTGAGACACTCTAAATTGTTTCCACAACAAAGTTGCATGCTTCACATAGTAGACAGTCAGTGATTGATCTTATTAGCCTGGAACAGCACCTGTTTCTCTTTTAATGTATCTTCAGTGCATATCAAGGATGCTTGATAATGCAGGCTTTAATTGTTCTAAATTGGTTTGAGTCTACTGAAATAATAAATGAGGCAATTTTGTCTTCAAAGACAATGGACTTTAATGAGAATATTTCTGTATCTGGCAATTTGCAGTCATAATTTATTTATAGCAGGGCTTATGATTCATCGTCACAATTTCTTTCAAATTTTGTAAGAAAAATCATCTCTATGAGTGCAAGTGTCTTATTCTGGCAGCTGTTCTTCACTAGCTGATATTTTCTGCAAGCTCTAAACTTAACATTAGCAGCTTTCAGCTTAATTTTTCTTTGTTTACATTTGGAACATGTTCTCCACATAAAAACATTTTTGTCGTAAGAATGCAAGGAAGATACAAATGTAGTTGTAACAGAGTCTGCTAGCAAACTCTAGTCTTCTTTGATCCCAGGTGAGCATGATGGTAGCAGAAATCATCCCTTTCCCATGGTGAGGATCTATAAAACCAAACTGGATCAAATTGCTTTTTTTTTTTTTGCCCAAAAGTCTCATTGTACCCAAAGGGTATATCTAGAAACATTTGCTTTGTTAAGGTTCAGTTACTTCCCAAAGGTTCTAAAGAATGACGTTTGTTTTTTATTGTTTTTTCAAGTAACTGTAATCTCTGGTTGCTGGGGAAGGAATGGGTTGACATTATTGCAGTATTATAGTAGTATTTTTAACCAATTTCAATCTCTATTTATTACTTTCATTCTCTCTGTGTTCATTTTTTGACAGATCCATCAAGAATCTATAAAGCAGTTCAGAGGCTAGGGAATACGTAGGTAAAGGCTGACTACCTGAAACTTTATAGCTGCTTTCAAAATCACCAGGGAGATAATAAAAAGGCTCTGGAATCAAATAAGGAAATGAAAGAAGAGGATGGTTTCTCAATTTGCTTCCTCTCCTTGCACAAATACTTGGCCAAGCTGATGTCCAATATATGCAGGTCATATTAATTTCCACATCAGTTTTTTTAGCATTACTGTAATTATTTACACACACACACACACACACACACACAAAACACACACTCACTTGTCTCATTTGTATTGAAATTAATTCCTTTAAGTGTTAAATGGAAAAGTCAGGAACTGATGCTGAGAGGAGACATTCCAAACCAAAGATTAACAGGTTGGAGTTTTAGCCTCAAATTAAAACAGTCAAATAGACACATAAGCGTGCAAACATGAGATGTTAAACAATGATGTTTTGTGTGAACGTATGTCTATCTGACCACAAGCTTAAAATAAATATATTTTATTCCTTGGGATAACCTCCCTCATAGACAACCTAGAGTAGTGGGAATAAATTGTAATTTGGAGTTGGAGAAAATTACCCATTGCAGATACATCACTTACTAGTGTTTACAAATCACTTCGCCTCTCTGAACTTCAGTTTCTTCTTTTGTTAAATGTAGCTAATATCACCTATATCATAAAATAATGAGACTTAATGGAAATGACATGTAGAAAGTGCTTGGCATAGAGAAGGCATTCAGGTAATAAAAAAAGATAACATTAGGGATTGAATATTACTGAGGTGGACATGCAAAATGAAATGAGAATGAACAGGAAAAGAAAAAGAAAATAATCCTTCCTTCTACCCAGAGAACCAAGAATTTCTTTGGAAACTTTGAAAGCTTGAATGAGAACAGGCTAAACTTTCATTAATTCATTTGTTACGTATTAGTGAATTCCTGCTATATGCTGCACTGCAGTATGATAAAGGCTGAGGTTATACAGGCATACAAGTATGGACCTTCATGGAGCCTTATAGTTTGAGAATAGATAATATTTCCTGTGTCCACACTAGATATCTGAAACAAATTCCATCTTCAGTCACTTTATAATAAGAGTATTTGCACAGTACTTCAGGCCATAATAGAGATATGCTCTATAATTAGTGACATAGGGTTCCTTGGGAAGAACTGAATTTATCTAGGTGTCACATCTGTAATATTTTGAAGAGGCTTTTGAAATTTGCTTATAATCATTTATTCATTTTATAAGAGAGGTTTATTTTAAAAGAATATAAAGGAAGATTTAGGAAAAGTCCAAAAAATATTTCATTTTATTTTCATATAAGCTATCACATTTGTGACCAGGTGTAATTATATTTAGTTGAATTAATTCCTCAACCTTATTTTAGCACAACAAAAGTGATAAATGCTGGTAGAGGAATTAATGTGGATAATTGCCCACTTCAACTACTACTGCTCACAGATAAATCCCTAGTAAAGAAATGATTGCCATCCAGAGCGTCATCACCACACCCCAGGGACCTCCAAATTCTTAAGCAGAATGGTTTTTCTTAAGCCATTTTTAACTATATTACCTTTCTATTTGAACATAGTGATCATGACCTATTGAAGAGATATGCTATTTTACTTTTAATCTTTCAAGCTTATTACACCATCTATATGACAGCTGATCTTTCATTCTTTTTCAAATGTTAGCCCCTTGATTCACACAAAATTTCCTATGATGGGTGCTATTATTTTCCCCATTTTGCAGAAGAGCAACCAGTGTGCTTAAGTAATCTGTCCAAAATAATGCAGATAAATTGCAGATCTGGATTTGCACTAGGGCATTCTGACTCTTTAGTTTTTATATCCCCAAATGCTCTCTCCCCCTACCCCAAATTAAATTGCATTTTTCATCTGTTTGTATATATCTTTGTTGTTATTATGTTTTAAGAAAATTATTAATTTTGGACATTTTAATGACACAATTTTTGATAATTGGAGAGGTCATGCAATTAGTCTTCTTTAGTATTAGGGCTTCCCTGGTGGCTCAGGAATCCGCTTGCCAATGCAGGAGATGCAAGTTCAATCCCTGGCTTGGGAAGATCCCCTGAAGAAGGAAATGGCAACCCCCTCTAGTATTCTTGCCTGGAAATTCCATGGATGGAGGAGCCTAGTGGGCTAAAGTCCATGGGGTCACAAAGAGTCAGACACAGCTTAGCGACTAAACAGCAACAAGTTTTTGTGCAGATGAAATCACCAGCTACAATTTTTGACCGGCTCAATGAGAGAGTGTGTTCCTCCATATTATATTCTACCTTCTAAGTCTAAAGCTGTAATAAATTTTAGTATGCTTATAGGAAATTTTTCTTCCATTAAAAATATAAAGCTTGCCCTGGCTTTCTGTGGGTTAAGTCCTGTGATGAAGACCTCACCTTGCAATGCAGGGGTGCAGATTTGATCCCTGGTCAGGGAGCTAAGACCCTGCAATGCCTCATGGCCAAATAACCAAAACATAAAACTGAAGCAACATTGTAACAAATGCAGTAATGACTTTAGAACTGATTGAGATTAAATAAGTAAAGTACATTAAAACAAGAAATAAGTTTTCATCCAGAAAACAAATGTGTGTGTGTGTGCGTGTGTGTGTATCACAAGTTTACAGCTCCAGATTTTGTGATGATAAAAGCCACTGTTTCCTGCTAGTTCTTTGCATTTCTGCTCTTGCCCATAACCCCAGAAGCCCTGAAGATAAGTCATGGAGATATAGGGAAATAATTGATAGCATGGAATTCGAGAACCATGTGAAGTTGGAGCTAGCAGATATAAAAACTTAAAACTTTCCAGAGCAAGCAGATCTGCAGAAAGGAAATAGTTACATTTACAAGGAAAACCCTTATCACTAAGAAAGGGAGACTCCTCTCTTCACTGAGTCAAATACAAGCTAGATTTATTTCCTAAATTCTAAGATTAGGTAAATGTGTAATATTTGGCTCCATTTCAAGGCACTAATATCAACTGATTTATAAGTGACGTGGAAATATTTATACATGAATGAGTACTCAGAGGTGAAGGACATAAATCAGCAAAGAATTGTATCCCAAGAAAAGAGAATGTTTCAAGGAGGGATAGTCAATAGTGCACAAACATTCTCAGAGATAAAAATTAAAATTGCCCATTGGATATTACACAAGTTTGTTATGACTTTTTTTATTTATAATACTTTTCTTTCATTAAAAAACTTTTTCTGCAACATTAGCAGGTTTTTATAATTGTTGCAAATGAAAAAGTTCCCACTTACAGGGAAATTGTCTAACAATTATGCCTTAATTTGGATGTTTGCTTATGGGAATAAGCAAGGGTATCAGGACAGTTAATGCCATTTGATCTCTACAAAGACTTTGGAGTTTGTGTGGGGAAGTAACTTGTGATTATTGCCAACTCTGCTAGGAGCCTGAGTTTGGATATTGCCAGATTTGAGCAATAGGTTCTAGAGTAACCATCTAGGAAAGCCTCCTAAGAAGAAAGAGAGCTCACTGTGAGCCCAGGGAGAGTGAGCAGAAAAGACCTAATAATATCTAATAGAGTTTTACTGCAGAGCGCTTTGTGCACATGCTGGAAGGAATTATGCTGAGGCATCTTCTAAAGGGCTCAGCATGGACACTGTCATGAGCATGCACCATAACGTACTATCCTGTGTCAAGCCCTACTACATTTGCAGAGCTGTTTTTATCTGTTTGATATGCTGCATCTTCTCTGCCTTTTATGTGTCAAAAATGAACTAGGTTGCCTCCACTGGGAAACATTTTCTGATCTCATAGACTGGATTAGTAATCTATTTTCCCATAAGAGCCTATACATGATAAACTCAGACCCATTAGTTTCCAAAATATCTTATAAACTTTTCTAAAGCCAACATTGTATTATTCGTCATTTTATTGTAGTCTGCTTCCTGAAACATGTTTAACAGTTGGTTAACTAAAACAACCTCCTAGAGTCGTCACTGTTGTAGGCATCTTCTGAAAATCTTCCCAGTGACTCCGACCTTCTCAGATCCATACACTTGTGTGGGCTGGACCAAGGAGAATATGGCAGTATGAATGGGATGTCAATTCTGATATTAGTTTTAAAAGGACTGTGGATTCTATATTGCTCTTACTTTCTCTCTTGACCTCTTGTTTGCAAGAACTGATGAAATAAACTCCGATCTTGTGAGCTGCTCTATGGAAAGGGCCACATGGAGAGGTATTAAGGGTGGTTTCTGGTTACCAGCCAGTGAAGAACTGAGACCCACAGTCTACTAGCCCATGAAGTTATGAATCCTGTCAAGAACATGAAAATAATCTTGGATAAGTATCCACTCCCATTCAAACTTTAAGATCACTACAGCACAGGCTGTCACCTTCATTACAGACTTGTGAAAACCCCAAAACCAAAGGACTGATAATAATGTTGTTTTAAGCCACTAAGTTTTGAAGTATCTGTTATTTAGAAATAGCTATATTATACAATTATGAAGCCAAAAGGCTAAGGTAGATCCCAAGATTACTTATTTGATTATATAGGAGATATGAGCCTCCTTAATATGTTATGTGCAAGACCTGGAAAGTAAAACTTTTCAGAGAGAAAGAGACACCACAAGCATCTAGGTACAATAGTAGACTATTGCATAAGAGGGCCCATGACCCTGTAGAAACAAAATATATTCTAGCATTTGCATTTTAGGTTCTTGAAAATTGGTCTGAGGATGTGCCACAAGAGTAAAAATAAATAATTTCTTACTAGATATGATCAAAATTTGGAAAATTTTTTCAATAAAGTGTTAAGTGAGGTAGAGAGAGTATGAGCAGTTTTTCTGAGGTTATATGATGAAAGAGGTGAAATGAAACATACCTCTGTATAATTCTCAAATGTAAATCCTTTCCACTATACTATGCTGTCCAGACCCACATCAATTACCAATTCTCCAAGAGAAAAAAAAAGTAATATATAGACTTATAGACTGAATTTATCTATAAATGATTCAAATAGAATTCCCCAGAATGAACATTAATATCGGAGATTCTACTTATTCTAGGACTGAGCAAGAAAAAAACTGAATTTTAAGACTTGATTATAGAGATGGAGACAAGATTACATGCAGAGGGAACTGTGCCGTTAGTTATGATATAGCCGGAGAGCAATACTTCCTTGGTACAATGCAGAGAAATAAGAGGAACAAAGAACAAATATACCCCTGAAAGATAAGGAACACAAAATTAGACATGGAAAATGATGAAAGTGAAAGTGAAAGTTGTTCACTTGTGTCCAGTTCTTTGTGACCCCATGGAATAGCCCATGGAATTCTCCAGGCCAGAATACTGGAGTGTGTAGTTGTTCCCTTCTCCAGGGGATCTTCCCAACCCAGGGATCGAACTCAGGTCTCCCGCACTGCAAGCAGATTCTTTACCAGCTGAGCCACCAAGTAAGCAAGAGTATTGTATTATTGAACACTTTCTATAAAAAGTATATTGAAAACACAGCAAATATTCAGTGGTCTACATAATATTTGATCAAGCTGGACATATACTCAAAAGCATAAACAATGATACAAGGCAATTGTGACAAAAATAACATTGACATAAAAACTATATTTATATATTTCTAAAAGGTTTTTCACAAGTTCTTTTCACAAAACCCCACAAAAGTATGTCTTATTATTTTCCTTTTAAAGATGAGAAAACTAAAGTTTAATGAGTCTTCAACAGTTTAGTGAATTATCTACCCAAAATTCAATTAAATGATATATATATAATATAATATATAATATATATAAATCAAAATATATCTTTTATATATATTATACTTTCAAACTCAATGTAATAGAATATAGAATATATAAAAAATATATTATATATAAAATATTAATATTAATATACTATATAACATATAAAATATATATCATATATAATATAATATGACATAATATATAATGATATAATATAATTAGAATATGATATGATATAATAATAATATAAAATATAAAAAATATATATAATATGCAAGAGGGCATGAAAAGGCAGACGTACTGAAACTATAATCACAGAAAACTAGCCAATCTGATCACACGGACCACAGCCATGTCTATCTCAATGAAAATAAGCCATGCCATGTGGGGCCACCCAAGACGGACAGGTCATGGTGGAGAGGTCTAACAGAATGTGGTCCACTGGAGAAGGCCGTGGCAAACCACTTCAGTATTCTTGCCTTGAGAACCCCATGAACAGTATGAAAAGGCAAAAAGATAGGACACTGAAAGATGAACTCCCCAGGTCAGTAGGTGCCCAATATGCTAATGGAGATCAGTGGAGAATTAACTCCAGAAAGAATGATGGGATGGAGCCAAAGCAAAAACAATACCCAGCTGTGGATGTGACTGGTAATAGACGCAAAGTCTGATGCTGTAAAGAGCAATATTGCATAGGAACCTAGAATGTTAGGTCCATGAATCAAGGCAAATTGGAAGTGGTCAAACAGGAGATGGCAAGAGTGAACATCGACATTCTAGGAATCAGCGAACTAAGATGGACTGGAATGGGTGAATTTAACTCAGATGACCATTATATCTACTACTGTGGGCAGGAATCCCCTAGAAGAAATGGAGTAGCCATCATGATCAACAAAAGAGTCCGAAATGCAGTACTTAGATACAATATCAAAAACGACAGAATGATCTCTGTTCATTTCCAAGGCAAACCATACAATATCACAGTAATCCAAGTCTATGCCCCAAATAGTAACGCTGAAGAGGCTGAACTTGAATGGTTCTATGAAGACCTACAAGACCTTTTAGAACTAACACCCCAAAAAGACGTCCTTTTCATTATAGGGGACTGAAACGCAAAAGTAGGAAGTCAGGAAACACCTGGCGTAATTGGCAAATTTGGCCTTGGAGTACAGAATGAAGCAGGGCAAAGGCTAATAGAGTTTTGCCAAGAGAACGCACTGGTCATAGCAAACACCCTTTTCCAACAACACAAGAGAAGACTCTACACATGGACATCACCAGACCGTCAACACCGAAATCAGATTGATTATATGCTTTGCAGCCAAAGATGGAGAAGTTCTATACAGTCAGCAAAAACAAGACTGGGAGTGAACTGTGGCTCAGATCATGAACTCCTTATTGGCAAATTCAGACTTTAATTGAAGAAAGTAGGGAAAAACACTAGACCATTCAGGTATGACCTAAATCAAATCCCTTATGATTATACAGTGGAAGTGACAAACAGATTTAAGAGACTAGATGTGATAGACAGAGTGCCTGATGAACTATGGACAGAGGTTTGTGACATTGTACAGGAGACAGGGATCAAGACCATCCAGATGGAAAAGAAATGCAAACAAGCAAAATGGGTGTCTAAGGAGGCTTTAGAAATAGCTGGGAAAAGAAGAGAAGCAAAAAGCAAAGGAGAAAAGGAAAGATATCCCCATCTGAATGCAGAGTTCCAAAGAATAGCAAGGAGAGATAAGAAAGCCTTCCTCAACGATCAGTGCAAAGAAAAGAGGAAAAGAGCAGAATGGGAAAGACTAGAGATCTCTTCAAGAAAATTAGAGATACCAAGGGAACATTTCATGCAAAGATGGGCTCGATAAAGGACAGAAATGGTATGGACCTAACAGAAGCAGAAGATATCAAAAAGAGGTGGCAAGAATACACAGAATACCTGTACAAAAAAGATCTTCATGACCCAGATAATCACCATGGTGTGATCATACACCTAGAGCCAGATATTCTGGAATGTGAAGTCAAGTAGGCCTTAGAAAGCATCACTACGAACAAAGCTAATGGAGGTGATGGAATTCCAGCTGAGCTATTTCAAATCCTGAAAGATGACGCTGTGAAGTGCTTCGCTCAATATGCCAGCAAATCTGGAAAACTCAGCTGTGGCCACAGGACTGGAAAAGGTCAGTTTTCATTCCAATCCCAAAGAAAGGCAATGCCAAAGAATGCTCAAACTACCGCACAGTTGCACTCATCTCACATGCTGGTAAAGTAATGCTTAAAATTCTCCAAGCCAGGCTTCAGCAATATGTGAACCGTGAACTTCCAGATGTTCCAAGCTGGTTTGAGAAAAGGCAAAGGAACAAGAGATCCAATGCCAACATCTGCTGGATCATTGTAAAAGCAAGAGAATTCCAGAAAAATATCTATTTCTGATTTATTGACTATGCCAAAGCCTTTGACTGTGTGGATCACAATAAACTGTGGAAAAGTCTTAAAGAGATGGAGTACCAGACCATCTGACCTGTCTCTTGAGAAACCTGTATGCATGTCAGGAAGCAACAGTTAGAACTGGTCATGGAACAACAGACTGGTTCCAAATAGGAAAAGGAGTACGTCAGGGCTGTATATTGTCACCCTGCTTATTTAACTTATATGTAGAGTACATCATGAGAAACGCTGGGCTGGAAGAAACACAAGCTGGAATTAAGATTGCTGGGAGAAATATCAATAACTTCAGATATGCAGATGACACTCCCCTTATGGCAGAAAGTGAAGAAGAACTAAAGAGCCTCTTGATGAATGTGAAAGAGGAGAGTGAAAAAGTTGACTTAAAGCTCAACGTTCAGAAAACTAAGATCATGGCATCTGGTCCCATCACTTCATGGGAAATAGATGGGGAAACAGTGGAAACAGTGTCAGACTTTAATTTTTTGGGCTCCAAAATCACTGCTGATGGTGATTGCAGCCATGAAATTAAATGACACTTACTCCTTGAAAGGAAGTTTATGACCAACCTAGGTAACATATTTCAAAGCAGAGAGATTACTTTTCCAACAAGGGTCCTTCTAGTCAAGGCTATGGTTTTTCCAGTGGTCATGTATGGATGTGAGAGTTGGATGGTGAAGAAAAAAGAGAGACGAAGAATTGATGCTTTTGAACTGTGATGTTGAAGAATACTCTTGAGAGTCCCTTGAAATGCAAGGAGATCCAACCATTCCATCCTAAAGGAGATCAGTCCTGGGTGTTCATTGGAAGGACTGATATTGAAGCTGAAACTCCAATACTTTGGCCACCTCATGGGAAGAGTCGACTCATTGGAAAAGACCCTGATGCTGGGAAGGATTGGGGGCAGGAGGAGAAGGAGACAACAGAGGATGAAATGGCTGGATGGCATCGTTGACTCGATGGACATAGGTTTGGGTAAACTCCAGGAGTTGGTGATGGACAGGGAGGCCTGGCGTACTGCGATTCATGGGGTCGCAAAGAGTCAGACACGACTGAGTGACTGAACTGAACTGAACTGAATGTATTATAATATATATAATAATATAATATATAATAATATACATTATATAATTTATATTTAATATATATTATAATATATAATACATAATATACTATGACATGATATCTGATATACTATATCATGTAATATTATATGTGATTATAATATATATGTTATATATTATATATTATACATGTTATATGTTATATATGGTATACATGTTATGTTATATATGTTATACATTATAGGTATTATATATTATATTATTATTTATAAT
The DNA here is from genome assembly GCF_054371585.1 of Giraffa tippelskirchi. NCBI lineage: Eukaryota > Metazoa > Chordata > Mammalia > Artiodactyla > Giraffidae > Giraffa > Giraffa tippelskirchi. The sequence goes on along the minus strand of NC_137278.1, from coordinate 107,069,642 downwards.
ATTATATATGATATATATTATATATCATATATAATATATTATATTATTTATGTTATGTTATATATTATATATGACATATTATGTAATATTATGTATTATATATAATATATAAATCTTATATCTTATGTAATATATATTATGTATAAAATATTATATATATTATTAGTAATATGTTATATACTAATAGTATATATTATATAGCATATATATTATATGTATTATTATTAGAAGATATCAGAGAAGGAAATGGCACCCCACTCCAGTACTCTTGCCTGGAAAATCCCATGGACGGAGGAGCCTGGTAGGCTGCAGTTTGTTGGGAGGCTAAGCGTCGGACACGACTGAGCGACTTCACTTTCACTTTTCACTTTCACGCATTGGAGAAGGAATCGCAACCCACTCCAGTGTTCTTGCCTAGAGAAGGCCAGAGACGGGGGAGCCTGTTGGGCTGCCGTCTATGGGGTCGCACAGAGTGGGACACGTCTGAAGCAACTTAGCAGCAGCAGCATTTTAAGATATGTGTGTATGCATATTATAATATATGCACATATGCATAATATAATATATGCATCTATTATGAAGGCATGAATATTGTTGTTATACATTATGCATAGTATTTTATATTTTATATAATATATTAAAATATATAAAATGTATTAAAAATATAATAAAATACAAAAAATAATACAAATATATATAATACATAAATGTTATATATATAATATATAGAATAATATATAATATATAAATATATAACATAATATAATATTATATATAGTATATAATGTATTATATAAGTATATTATTTTCATATATAATATATAATAAGATATAATATATATTATATAAAATGTGTTATATATAATATATGATAAGATATAATATATTATATAAAATATATAGTTATGTTATATGTTATATATTTTATGTATTATTTTATATATTATGTTATATTAGAATAATTAATAATTTATATTAAACAATATTTTATTGATTATTTATATTACAATATTTATATATTTATGATATTTACATATTATAATTTTAATATAATAATTTATGTTTGTATAATTTATATTAAAATAATATTTTATTAATATATAATATATAAAATATATATAAATATAGAAATATTATTTGTTATATTTATATATTATTTATAAATATTTGTATGTATTTATATAATTATATTAAATTATTTAAGTATATAAAATAATAAGTGTATATGTATATATATATATTCCTAGGTGGGCTTCTCTGGTGGCTCAAATGGCAAGAAATATGTCTACAATGCAGGGAGCCCTGGGTTTGATCCCTGGGTCATGAAGATCCCCTGAAGAAAGGAATGGCTACCCACTTCAGTATTCTTGCCTGGAGAATTACATGGACAGAGGAACCTGATGGACTTCAGTCCATGGGATCGCAGAATCAGACAGGACTGAGACTTTCACTTTTCATGTTCCCAGGTGGCACTAGTCGTAAAGAACCCACCTGCCAATGCAGGAGACTTAAAAGACTCAGGTTCAACCCCTGGGTCAGGAAGATTCTCTGGAGGAGGGCATGGCAACCCACTCCAGTATTCTTGCCTAGAGAATTCCATGAGCAAAAGAGCCTAGAGGGCTGCAGTCATGGGGTTGCAAAGAGCGACTAACACTTTCACTTTTCATATGTGTGTGTGTGTGTGTGTGTGTGTGTGTGTGTGTATTGTTTTTCAGATTCTTGGGCATTTCCCCTTTGGCAACCAGTAAATTTGATTTCTGCGTCTGTGAATTTGTTTTGTGAATTTTGTAAGTAAGTTCATGTGTGTCATTTTCTAAGTTCCATATATAAGGGGATATAGGGGCTAGGCCAGGCCGGGGGGCCGAGAGCGGCGGCCTACAGGGCCTAGGCCGGGCCGGGGCCCGCGGGCCGGGAGTGGCGGCCGACAGGGGCTGGGCCGGGCCGGGGGCCGGGGGCCGGGGTGGCGGCCGACAGGGAAAACTGGCTAATCTGATCACACGGACCACAGCCTTGTCTATCTCAATGAAACTAAGCCATGCCATGTGGGGCCACCCAAGACGGATGGGTCATGGTGGAGAGGTCTGACAGATTGTGGTCCACTGGAGAAGGGCATGGCAAACCACTTCAGTATTCTTGCCTTGAGAACCCCATGAACAGTATGAAAAGGCAAAAAGATAGGACACTGAAAGATGAACTCCCCAGGTCAGTAGGTGCCCAATATACTAATGGAGATCAGTGGAGAAATAACTCCAGAAAGAATAATGGGATGGAGCCAAAGCAAAAACGATACCCAACTGTGGATGTGACTCGTAATAGATGCAAAGTCCGATGCTGTAAAGAGCAATATTGCATAGGAACCTGGAATGTTAGGTCCATGAATCAAGGCAAATTGCAAGTGGTCAAACAGGAGATGGCAACAGTGAACGTCGCCATTCTAGGAATCAGCGAACTAAGATGGACTGGAATGGGTGAATTTAACTCAGATGACCATTATATCTACTACTGTGGGCAAGAATCCCTTAGAAGAAATGGAGTAGCCATCATGGTCAACAAAAGAGTCCGAAATGCAGTACTTGGATGCAATCTCAAAAATGATAGAATGATCTCTGTTCGTTTCCAAGGCAAACAATTCAATATCGCGGTAATCCAAGTCTCTGCCACAACCAGTAATGCCGAAGAAGCTGAAGTTGAACGATTCTATGAAGACCTACAAGACCTTTTAGAACTAACACCCAAAAAAGATGTCCAACCTACAAGACCTTTTAGAACTAACACCCAAAAAAAGATGTCCTTTTCATTATAGGGGACTAGAATGCAAAAGTAGGAAGTCAAGAAACACCTGGCGTAACAGGCAAATTTGGCCTTGGAGTACAGAATGAAGTAGAGCAAAGGCCAATAGAGTTTTGCCACGAGAATTCACTGGTAATAGCAAACACCCTATTCCAACAACACAAGAGAAGACTGTACACGTGGACATCACCAGATAGTCAACACCGAAATCAGATTGATTATATTATTTGCAGCCAAAGATGGAGAAGCTCTATACAGTCAGCAAAAACAAGACCAGGAGCAGACTGTGGCTCGGATCATGAACTGCTTATTGCCAAATTCAGACTTAAATTGAAGAAAGTAGGGAAAACCACTAGACCATTCAGGTATGACTTAGATCAAATCCCTTATGAGTATACCGTGAAAGTGACAAAGAGATTTAAGGGTCTAGACCTGATAGAAAGAGTGTCTGATGAACTATGGACAGAGGTTCGTGACATTGTACAGGAGACAGGGATCAAGACCATCCCCATGGAAAAGAAATGCAAAAAAGCAAAATGGCTGTCTGAGGAGGCCTTACAGATAGCTTGGAAGAGAAGAGAAGAGAAAAGCAAAGGAGAAAAGGAAAGATATTCCCATCTGAATGCAGAGTTCCAAAGAAAAGCAAGGAGAGATAAGAAAGCCTTCCTCAACAATCAGTGCAAAGAAATAGAGGAAAACAACAGATTGGGAAAGACTAGAGATCTCTTCAAGAAAATTAGAGATACCAAAGGAACATTTCATGCAAAGATAGGCTCGACAAAGGACAGAAATGGTATGGACCTAACAGAAGCAGAAGATATTAAGAAGAGGTAGGTGGCAAGACTACACAGAAGAACTGTACAAAAAAGATCTTCACGACCCAGATAATCACGATGATGTGATCACTCACCTAGAGCCAGACATCCTGGAATGTGAAGTCAAGTGGGCCTTAGAAAGCATCACTATGAACAAAGCTAGTGGAGGTGATGGAATTCCAGTTGAGCTATTTCAAATCCTGAAAGCTGATGCTGTGAAAGTACTGCACTCGATATGCCAGCAAATATGGAAAACTCAGCAGTGGCCACAGGACTGGAAGAGGTCAGTCTTCGTTCCAATCCCAAAGAAAGGCAATGCCAAAGAATGATCAAACTACCGCACAATTGCACTCATCTCACATGCTAGTAAAGTAATGCTCAAAATTCTCCAAGCCAGGTTTCAGCAATACATGAACCGTGAACTTCCAGATGTTCAAGCTGGTTTTAGAAAAGGCAGAGGAACCAGAGATCAAATTGCCAATATCCGCTGGATCATCGAAAAAGCAAGAGAGTTCCAGAAAAACATCTATTTCTGCTTTATTGACTATGCCAAGGCCTTTAACTGTGTGGATCACAATAAACTGTGGAAAATTCTGAAAGAGATGGGAATACCAGACCATCTGACCTGTCTCTTGAGAAACCTGTATGCAGGTCAGGAAGCAACAGTTAGAACTGGACATGGAACAACAGACTGGTTCCAAATAGGAAAAGGAGTACGTCAAGGCTGTATATTGTCACCCTGCTTATTTAACTTATATGCAGAGTACATCATGAGAAACGCTGGGCTGGAAGAAACACAAGCTGGAATCAAGATTGCTGGGAGAAATATCAATAACCTCAGATATGTGGATGACACCACCCTTATGGCAGAAAGTGAAGAAGAACTAAAGAGCCTCTTGATGAAGGTGAAAGAGGAGAGTGAAAAGTTGGCTTAAAGCTCAACATTCAGAAAACTAAGATCATGGCATCTGGTCCCATCACTTCATGGGAAATAGATGGGGAAACAGTGTCAGACTTTATTTTTTTGGGCTCCAAAATCACTGCTGATGGTGATTGCAGCCATGAAATTAAAAGACACTTACTCCTTGGAAGGAAGGTTATGGCCAACCTAGATAGCATATTTAAAAGCAGAGACATTACTTTGCCAACAAAAGTCCATCTGTTCAAGGCTATGGTTTTTCCAGTGGTCATGTATGGATGTGAGAGTTGGACGGTGAAGAAAGCTGAGCGCCGCAGTATTGATGCTTTTGAACTGTGGTGTTGGAGATGACTCTTGAGAGTCCCTTGGACTGCAAGGAGATCCAATCAATCCATCCTAAAAGAGATCAATCCTGCGTGTTCATTGGAAGGTCTGATGTTGAAGCTGAAACTCCAATATTTTGGCCACCTCATGCGAAGGGTTGACTCATTGGAAAAGACCCTAATGCTGGGTAGGATTGAGGGCGGGAGGAGAAGGGGACAACAGAGGATGAGATGGTTGGATGGCATCACCGACTTGATGGGCATGGGTTTGGGTAGACTCCGGGAGTTGGTGATGGACGGAGAGGCCTGGTGTGCTGCAATTCATGGGGTCGCAGAGAGTCAGACACGACTGAGCGACTGAACTGAACTGATGTGATATTTATTCTTCTCTAACTTACTTCACTTAGTATGATAATCTCTAAGTCCATCCATTTTATTATAACTGGCATTATATTTCATTCATTTTTGATGGCTAATTAATATTCTATTGTGTGTGTGTGTGTATGGATATATGTCTGTGTTTATAGGGTGTGTGTATTATATATATGTATACATATACCACATTTTCTTTATTCATTCGTCAATCAACATTTAGGTTGCTTCCATATCTTGGCTGCTGTAAATAGTGCTGCTATGGATGTTGGGCTGCATGTATCTTTTTGAATTAGAGTTTTCATCTTTTATAGATATATAGACCCAGAAGTAACTTCTGGGTCCTATGATTTGTCTATTTCTAGTTTCATAAGAAACCTCCATACTGTTCCCCATAATGCCTGCATCAATTCTAATTTCCACCAACAGTACAGGAGGGCTGTCTTTTCTCCACACTCTCTCCAGCATTTGTTATTTATATACATTTTGGTGATGACCATTCTGACCAGTGTGAGGTGACACTTTATTGTAGTTTTGATTGGCATTTCTCCAATAATTAACAATGTTTAGCATCTTTTATGTGTCTGTTGGCCATCCGGATGTCTTCTTTCAAGAAATGTCTATTTAGATCTTCTGCTCATTCTTTGATTTGGTTGTTCTTCTTTCTTATTCTATCAGTACACTTTGCATAACTTGATCCTTTGTACCAAAAGTATTTTGAATATTTAATACCATTACCTCCAAATTCGACTTTTGTATAAGTCCATAAACCCTAACTCAATCTTTAAGTGTTTTCATTGCAGAGAAGTTGTTTAAATGTAATACAGAAGAAAAATATAAAGTAAATGTTCATCTTTTACAATTATTATTCTTTTGTAGAATTCCCTAATTGCATTTATTTCATTAGTTTTCCCTCCTAAACTATAGGTGGCAATGTGTCCACTGTAAGATTAAGCAAAACCACAACCATTAATTTATGAATAACATCTATTCATTCTTCATTTATACTGCTGCATAAAAGGTCATGTTTTTATGCCAAACTAAATGCAACTGTAAAAAGCAGGAAGACATTTATTAGCAAAACATTCATAAAACTCTTTGACCTGTGTGGTCAGAGGCAGTATATTAACTAGCAGCAAAGCCACAAAATAAACTAAATCTTAAACTATGAAAATTTCAAGAATTAGGATGATGGAAGAACTGGGAAAAGAGTCAAAGTTAATTCCTTATTTTTTAATTGATAATTTTGCCTTGTTACACCCAACCCTGAGTAAGTAGTATATTTGAATTTTTCTTCTCAGTTTGTTTTCTGTTGCTACTTTTGAATATATATTCAAAGAAAAGGAAGACAAAGGATTTTTATAACTAAAAAGTTATATATCCACTATTTTTATTTCTCCCTCATATATGTCAATGCAAGGAGCATTCTTTTGTAATAATTGTGGTTTCAGCTCTCAATAAAGTAAAATTTCTATTTGTTTCTTGAAGTAATATGCCTGGTTATTTATTTAATTTAAAAAAAGTCTTCACATTTTAAAAGTGCAAAATTTTTAAAATGTGACAAAATAAAGATGTTTATTATTTTTCATCATCAGGTATAAAAGGAGAAACTTTAAAAATTTAAATTCATCTAGTCTAATTGAACCTCCACCCTCCAGAATTAAGTCTAATATTGAGGTACCGCTGAATACAAGAAAGAAAATATGTTTTAAGATAGCATTTAATATTTTAGACACAAGACATTTCAGTGGAATATACAATGAAAAGTTTAAATTGTTTCATTCAATAAAACTATTTGCCATGTTTCTGGTTATTGCTAAGAAAGTTCTGTTATTTGTACATCCATACCCATATGTATATTTTAAATGAAACTATGTGATTCATTTCACTATTAGTGCTTAGACATGACTTATAAATTACAATTGCAGGTGTTAGAAAATGCAGAAAAATCTATTTTTCATTTTATAAAATGTCCAGAATAATTTATGAACATAGGAATCAAAATCACAATAACCAGTTGATTAAAGTAGGTAAAACATGTATCCATGTTGATTATTTATTTTCATATATGTGTAAGTAGTTGTTTTTTACTTTTATAGAGTATATAAGCTTATGATATGAAAGAGGATGCTCTCTACAAGAAGGCAAGAATACTTGCTTTATAATGGAGAAGATGATCATTTTATGGAGGACACTAGAGGAAAAAGTATATATGAAATAAATAATATCAAATAAAGCAGAAAAAGAAACATAATTATGCACATATTTAATACACCATCAAAAGAGTGACATATTTACATATTTTACTTATTATAATTTGCATTTCTCATCACTTAGCAAACAGACTACCCTTTGTAAACTCAGCTTTAAATTTCAAGAAGGACTTTTTTCCATCTGTCTAGGGAAAGATGATGAGCTAAACTGAAAGTCAGTAATACAATGAAATTTTGTCTCTGAATGGGAAATAAGCATACAACATACATTTGCGTTCTGGTTTCTCTTGTTATGAAATATGAAAACATTAAAATGAGATTTAAGATAACTTAGAAACTTGTTTGGAAGCACTAATCCTCCCTAATTTCACTTTATTATCCGGTAACTAAGCATGTTCAATAGTTGTGAGAAATATGTAAGTTAGAATAATTCAAAACATTATGTTCCATCTTATGAGAACTTACTTATCCCTTCAAGGCTTTCTTTTTTACACTAACAGGAAAATAGTTTTCTCTAATGACGGCTCGGCACAGAAGCTAGGCGGCTGCGACGGCTCGGCGCAGAAGCGTGGCCGAGAGGAGCTATGCCGGGTCGTGGGCCGGGAGCCGGGGGAGGCGGCCGAGAGGGGCTAGGCCAGGCCGGGGCCGGGGGCGGTGGCCGACAGAGGCTAGGCCGGCCGAGGGGGCCGGGAGCCGGGGCGGCGGCCGACAGGGGCTAGGCCGGAACGGGGGCTGGGGGCCGGCGGCGGCAGCGAGAGGAATTACCCAAGGCCCAAGGTAAGAGAACCCCAAGTAAGACGGTAAGTGTTGCGATAGGGCATGGGAGGGCAGACACATTGAAACTAAAATTACAGAAAACTAGCTAATTTGATCACATGGACAACAGCCTTGTCTATCTCGATGAAACTAAGCCATGCCATGTGGGGCCACCCAAGACGGATGGGTCATGGTGGAGAGGTCTGACAGAATGTGGTCCACTGGAGAAGGGCATGGCAAACCACTTCAGTATACTTGCCTTGAGAACCCCATGAACAGTATGAAAAGGCAAAAAGATAGGACACTGAAAGATGAACTCCCCAGGTCAGTAGGTGCCCAATATGCTAATGGAGATCAGTGGAGAATTAACTCCAGAAAGAATGATGGGATGGAGCCAAAGCAAAAATGATACCCAACTGTGGATGTGACTGGTGATAGATGCAAAGTCTGATGCTGGAAAGAGCAATATTGCATAGGAACCTGGAATGTTAGGTCCATGAATCAAGGCAAATTGGAAGTGGTCAAACAGGAGATGGCAAGAGTGAACGTTGACATTCTAGGAATCAGCGAACTAAGATGGACTGGAATGGGTGAATTTAACTCAGATGACCATTGCATCTACTATTGTGGGCAAGAATCCCTTAGAAGAAATGGAGTAGCCATCATGGTCAACAAAAGAGTCCAAAATGCCATGCTTGGATGCAATCTCAAAAACTATAGAATGATCTCTGTTCGTTTCCAAGGCAAACCATACAATATCGCGGTAATCCAAGTTTATGCCCCGATCAGTAACGCTGAAGAAGCTGAAGTTGAACGGTTCTGTGAAGACCTGCAAGACCTTCTAGAACTAACACCCAAAAAAGATGTCCTTTTCATTATAGGGGACTGGAATGCAAAAGAAGGAAGTCAAGAAACACCTGGCTTATCAGGCAAGTTTGGCCTTGGAGTACAGAATGAAGCAGGGCAAAGGCTAATAGAGTTTTGCCAAGAGAACGCACTGGTCATAGCAAACACCCTCTTCCAACAACACAAGAGAAGACTCTACACATGGACATCACCAGACCGTCAACACCGAAATCAGATTGATTATATGCTTTGCAGCCAAAGATGGAGAAGTTCTATACAGTCAGCAAAAACAAGACCAGGAGAAGACTGTGGCTCAGATCATGAACTGCTTATTGCCAAATTCAGACTTAAATTGAAGAAAGTAGGGAAAACCACTAGACCATTCAGTTATGACCTAGATCAAATCCCTTATGAGTATACAGTGGAAGTGACAAATAGATTTAAGGGACTAGACCTGATAGACAGAGTGCCTGATGAACTATGGACAGAGGTTCGTGACATTGTACAGGAGACAGGGATCAAGAAAATCTCCATGGAAAAGAAATGAAAAAAGCAAAATGGCTGTATGAGGAGGCCTTACAGATAGCTGGGAAAAGAAGAGAAGCGAAAAGCAAAGGAGAAAAGGAAAGATATTCCTATTCCCATCTGAATGCAGAGTTCCAAAGAATAGCAAGGAGAGATAAGAAAGCCTTCCTCAGCGATCAGTGCAAAGAAATAGAGGAAAACCACAAAATGGGAAAGACTAGAGATCTCTTCAAGATGATTAGAGATACCAAAGGAACATTTCATGCAAAGATAGGCTCGACAAAGGACAGAAATGGTATGGACCTAACAGAAGCAGAAGATATTAAGAAGAGGTGGCAAGAATACACAGCAGAACTGTACAAAAAAGATCTTCACGACCCAGATAATCATGATGGTGTGATCACTCACCTAGAGCCAGACATCCTGGAATGTGAAGTCAAGTGGGCCTTAGAAAGCATCACTACGAACAAAGCTAGTGGAGGTGATGGAATTCCAGTTGAGCTATTTCAAATCCTGAAAGCTGATGCTGTGAAAGTGCTGCACTCAATATGCCAGCAAATTTGGAAAACTCAGCAGTGGCCACAGGACTGGAAAAGGTCAGTTTTCGTTCCAATCCCAAAGAAAGGCAATGCCAATGAATGCTCAAACTACCGCACAATTGCACTCATCTCACATGCTAGTAAAGTAATGCTCAAAATTCTCCAAGCCAGGCTTCAGCAATACGTGAACCGTGAACTTCCAGATGTTCAAGCTGGTTTTAGAAAAGGCAGAGGAACCAGAGATCAAATTGCCAATATCCGCTGGATCATCAAAAAAGCAAGAGAGTTCCAGAAAAACATCTATTTCTGCTTTATTGACTATGCCAAGGCCTTTGACTGTGTGGATCACAATAAGCTGTGGAAAATTCTGAAAGAGATGGGAATACCAGACAATCTGACCTGTCTCTTGAGAAACCTGTATGCAGGTCAGGAAGCAACAGTTAGAACTGGACATGGAACAACAGACTGGTTCCAAATAGGAAAAGGAGTACATCAAGGCTGTATATTGTCACCCTGCTTATTTAACTTATATGCAGAGTACATCATGAGAAACGCTGGGCTGGAAGAAACACAAGCTGGAATCAAGATTGCTGGGAGAAATATCAATAACCTCAGATATGCAGATGACACCACTCTTATGGCAGAAAGTGAAGAAGAACTAAAGAGCCTCTTGATGAAGGTGAAAGAGGAGAGTGAAAAAGTTGGCTTAAAGCTCAACGTTCAGAAAACTAAGATCATGGCATCTGATCTCATCATTTCATGGGATATAGACGGGGAAACAGTTGAAACAGTGTCAGACTTTATTTTTGGGGGGCTCCAGAATCCCTGCTGATTGTGACTGCAGCCATGAAATTAAAAGACGCTTACTCCTTGGAAGGAAGGTTATGGCCAACCTAGATAGCATATTTAAAAGCGGAGACATTACTTTGCCAACAAAAGTCGGTCTAGTCAAGGCTATGGTTTTTCCAGTGGTCATGTATGGATGTGAATGTTGGACGGTGAAGGAAGCTGAGCGCCGCAGAATTGATGCTTTTGAACTGTGGTGTTGGAGAAGACTCTTGAGAGTCCCTTGGACTGCAAGGAGATCCAATCAATCCATCCTAAAAGTGATCAGTCCTGGGTGTTCATTGGAAGGTCTGATGTTGAAGCTGAAACTCCAATACTTTGGCCACCTCATGCGAAGGGTTGACTCATTGGAAAATACCCTGATGCTGGGAATGATTGGGGGCAAGAGGAGAAGGGGACGACAGAGGATGAGATGGTTGGATCTCATCACTGACTCGATGGACATGGGTTTGGGTGAACTCCGGGAGTTGGTGATGGATAGGGAGGACTGCCGTGCTGCAATTCATGGGGTCGCGAAGAGTCGGACATGACTGAGCGACTGAACTGAACTGAATGAACTCAATCTGTGAACTAAATGAGCACAGAGCAAATAAGGAAGCTTTGAATGCTTGAATCAATGTGGAAATCCACAACTTCTAAAGCTATCTAGTCTAGCAAATGTGGTTTTGAATTTGTCTATTGATTAGTGATGTTAAGTGTCTTTAATATACCACTTGGCCACTTGTATGTCTTCTTTGGAAAAATATATATTCTTGTTCTTAACCATTTTTAAATTGGGCTTTAAAAACTTATTGACCAGCAGGAATTTTAAAAATATATTCTACATATTAACTCCTTATCAGATATAGAGTTTATAAGTATTTTTTCACACTCTGTAAATTTTCCACTCTGTTGTTTCATCACTTTCATGTATTCCACACCCAACATTTATTTCTATTAGAGAGTGACTCTGCCTTCCACAATATCAAGAAAATAGACATTGTAAGGAAATAATTCATTCAATCATTTTGTTTTCCAGCTCCAAATTCATTTGAGTAATAATAATAATAGCCATATTCTGAAAAGCTGTGGCATGCACTCTATTAATTCTGAATTTCTTAACCCATGCTTTAGTTTCCTCATCTATAAAATGGAAATACAATATAATCTTACTTATGGTTTTTTTTTGTGAGTTAAGTAATTTAAAAGCATAATCATTCATGCTTGGCATGTAATAAATACTGAATACATTTTAGCTGTTTACTACTAACATAATTACAATCATCAGCCTCCATGCATTTGCTCTAACCATAAAATTGGGCATTATAGTTAATGCTTCCCTTCTTCTGTATGTGTACTCAATTTATTATTGTTTTCTCATGATTTTAGCTACTAAATTTATCTTGTTATCCCCATTGTGACTTTCCAAGTTTGCAATCACCTCTCAGATACTTGTATAATTTAGAATATTATAATTGCTTCTTACCAATGAGTCTTCATGGAAATAGATATAAGATTCAAGCCCCCAACTTGATTTAAATCCTTGCTGCTCAAAGTGGACCAGCAAACAGGCCAGCAGAATTAGCATTATTTGCAAGCTTATTAGGTATTAGGGCCCCATGGCAGACTTACTGATTCCGAATCTAAGGTTTAACAAGATCTCAGATATTTCTGTGCATGTCAGTTTTTTAGAAGTGCATAGTCTTTTAATCTAGCCTTTGCCCACCCCTCCAACTTCATCTGTTCCTACTGTGTGCTTTGACACACTGTGATGCAACCCCAATGATTTTGAAAATTATTGGATTTAATATGTATTTAACCAGCTCTGTCTTCTTCTAGGCTTTTGCATATATTGTTTGATTTGTCGGGCGCTATTACTTACCTTCATACCACTGCACTTTTTCTGAAGTCAAACTCTTTTATTCAAGTCTCTTTTCCTCTTACCAGTCTTTCAAGAGGCCTATCCTCATCCCTATCATCTGTCATCTGACCCTCCCTTTTGTTTCCATAACACATTGGACTTCTCTCACCCTAGCTCTAAACATATTAATCACACAGTATAATCCTTTTGTCCTAAGTACAGTAAGATTATAAAATAAATCCTTGCAATTATCTTTACTACATTTCCTTCCAAGATATCTTCAATGCCTAGCAGAGAGACAATACATGACAGGTGATCAATAAATCTTTTGTAAGGATAAATGACAAATGACAAGAATATCGAGCCTTAAAGTGTTTGAATAATTTATTCTATTACATGATTTAGAACAAGGATATGTCAAAGTCTAACTGTATTCTCGACACATAATTTTCCTCCTTCAGTCTCTACATGTTTCCCATCTGGAAATGGCAAACCATTTAGCTTTTTCTTGGTTTTTAAGTCTATCAAATTTCTCTGGACATGTGTTTAACCAATTATTTGGTTTCTCATATTTTTAATGTTTCCAAATCCAGTCAATCCTTCTCCTCATTCTATCAATACACATGTATTTCTCCTACTTCAAAACAAACAATAACAATAATTTTTTTTCTTGGATAGAGATTTCTCAAAGATGTTCAAAATTTGGTACAGAAAACAACAACAAAAAAGGAAGCTGTAGCATACATTATAGATCATTGCAACATATATAGCTCTTATGCACATGTCTGTGTGTGCTAAATTACTTCAGTCACATCTGACTCTTTGAGACCTATGGACTGTAGACTGCCAGGCTCTTCTGTCCATGGGATTCTCCAGGCAGGAATACTGGAGTGGGTCACCATGCCCTCTGCCAGGGGTCCTTCCTGACTCAGGATCTGTCGACTAAAAGGTGCACAACTTGAGAGCTGCGAGTTAAGTTTTATTTGGGGCAAAATGAGGACTGCAGCTTGAGACACAGATAGCTCTGAGAGACTGCTCCAAAGAGGCAGTGGAGGAAGGTCAGTATATAAGATTTTGGTAAAGGGGGAGTTCAACACAATGAAGTGCTTATACTATAAAAGATTTTCTGCTAGTCATGAGGAGCTGATGTCATCATGGAGAGAGTGCTTTGCTAGATATGAAGAGCTACAAGGACTGGGATCATGAAATCTGTTCCTCTAACTATCTAAACACCTGTTCTGTCAGATTCCATGGAGCACACATTGCGTCACTTCACCCTGACATTCCCTTAGGAAGTGTTGAAGGTCAATAGCTGCAGCAGCGCAGGGTTCAATCCCCACAGAGGCAGATGGCAAATGCCTTTGTTGTACAGTAACTGTCAGTGTTCTTCTGTTCAGTTCAGTTCAGTCACTCAGTCATCTCTGACTCTTTGCGACCCCATTGACTGCAGCATGCCAAGCTTCCCTGTCCATCACTAACTCCGGGAGCTTACTCAAACTCATGTCCATAGAGTCAGTGATGCCATCCAACAATTTCATCCTCTGTCGTCCCTTTCTCCTCCTGCTTTCAATCTTTCCCAGCATCAGGGTCTTTTCCAATGAGTCAGTTCTTCACATCAGGTGGCCAAAGTATTGGAGTTTCACCTTCAACATCAGTCCTTCCAATGAACACTCAGGACTGATCTCCTTTAGGATGGACTGGTTGGATCTCCTTGCTGTCCAAGGGACTCTCAAGAGTCTTCTTCAACACCACAGTTGAAAAGCATCAATTCTTCGGCACTTTCTTTGCAGTCCAACTTTCACAACCATACTTTACTCCTGGAAAAACCATAGTTTTGACTAGACGGAACTTTGTTGGTAATATATCTGCTTTTTAATATGATGTCTAGGTTGATCATAACTTTTCTTCCAAGGTGTAAACATCTTTTAATTTCATGGCTTCAGTCACCATCTTCAGTGATTTTGGAGCCTCCAAAAATAAAGTCTGACACTGTTTGCACTGTTTCCCCATCTATTTGCCATGTATGGGACCAGATGCCATGATCTTAGTTCTCTGAACGTTGAGCTTTAAGCCAACTTTTTCACTTTCCTCTTTCACTTTTATCAAGAGGCTCTTTAGTTCTTCTTCACTTTCTGCCATAAGGGTGGTGTCATCTGCATATCTGAGGTTATTGATATTTCTCCCAGCAATCTTGATTCCAGCTTGTGCTTCATCCAGCCCAGCATTTCTCATGATGTACTCTGCATATAAGTTAAATAAGCAGGGTGACAATACACAGCCTTGATATACTCCTTTTCCTATTTGGAACCAGTCTGTTGTTCCATGTCCAGTTCTAACTGTTGCTTCTTGACCTGCATACAGATTTCTCAAGAGGCAGGTCAGGTGGTATGGTATTCCCATCTCTTTCAGAATTTTCCACAGTTTATTGTGATCCACACAGTCAAAGGCTTTGGCATAGTCAATAAAGCAGAAATAGATGTTTTTTTCTGGAACTCTCTTGCTTTTTTGATGATCCAGTGGATGTTGGCAATTTGATCCTGGTTCCTCTGCCTTTTCTAAAACCAGCTTGAACATCTGGAAGTTCACAGTTCACATACTGTTGAAGCCTGGCTTGGAGAATTTTGAGCACTACTTTGCTAGCATATGAGATGAGTGCAATTGTGCAGTAGTTTGAACATTATTTAGCATTGCCTTTCTTTGGGATTGAAATGAAAACTGACTTTTTTCAGTCCTGTGGCCGCTGCTGAGTTTTTCCAATTTGCTGGCATATTGAGTGCAGCACTTTCACAGCATCATCTTTTAGGATTTGAAGTAGCTCAACTGGAATTCCATCACATCCACTATCTTTGTTCATAGTGATGCTTCCTGAGGCCCACTTGACTTAGCATTCCAGGATGTCTGGCTCTAGGTGAGTGATCACACCATTGTGGTTATCTGTGTCATGAAGATCTTTTTTGTATAGTTCTTCTGTGTATTCTTGGCAGTGCCAATCTGTAGTTGACAGATTGAACCTTTGTCTTGGGCATCTCCTGCAATGACAGGCAGGTTCTTTACCACTAGCACCACCTGGAAAGACAATGTAGCTCTGATGGAGAGTCACAATTATTATTTTTTAAATGTCTAGTAGAAGATCTGAGGTCATGGTTGGAAGCAGGGTGAAAACTTTCTAGATCAGGAAAAAAGATGATTGTGACATTGTTTAGAGTTTCAACAGTGGAACTAGAAAAATGGTCAAATTGTTGACATTTTTTTATGGTAGAACTGAAAGGATTTTCTGATCAAAGGTATTTATAAGCAGAGTCTTGGACTTCTTATGACTACTGGAATAAAGATAAAGATGTTTTTAATTCTGATAATTTTCTATGGACATTGGAATATCATTAAGTATTAGTATAGAGAATACTAGAAAAGAAGTGTGAGACATTAACATCATAAAATTTTATTAACATCATAAAAATAATATATATTATAATCATTTACATTATAATTGTAAGATATATTGAAAGCTGCCATTATCCAAGTAGTTATTCGATGATTAAAAAAAAAATAAGCTGAATCAGGAATTATAACACAGAAGATACAATCTTAGAAAAATCCTTTAATGTCTCAATATAGTGATTTGCTTTTTTATCGTTGCTTGAAAAACATTGTTCATTCATTTAGCTATTTTCAGGCATTTGGGGAAACTGTAGGTTTTTAACGGTAGATTCTCCAGTTTTCTGAGTGGTGGAGAAAAGAAGAATATAAACAAAAGCAAAACAGAGAAAGCATGTTAGACACTTACTCCTACAGTAATCTCTTAGGCATGTTTGCCGTATCCACTGACTTAATATCCAAATGGGCATGCTAGAATGAAACAACTATGCCATTCATTTATTCTTTCATTCATTCAATGAACTTGTATTTGGTAGTTACCGTGTGTTGGCAAATATTGAAGGGAAAGTGTTAGTCACTCATTTGTGTCTCACACTTTGCAACCTCATGGACTGTAACCTGGCAGGCTATTCAGTCCATGGAATTCTCCAGGCAAGCAAATTGGAATGGGTTGGCATGCCCTTCTCCAGGGGATCTTCTCAACCCAGGGATCGAACCCTGGTCTCCTGTATTGCAGGCAGATTCTTTACCGTCTGAGCCACCAGGGAAACCCTGGAAAATATGGGAGCACTGATATTACAGAGATTAAGATAGAAAGGGGGAGGTTTTCAAGAACTTTTTAAGCAGATTATGTAAAACAACACTGAATATTCTAACAGTGTTGATGAACATAGCAGTGAAAACACAGAAGAGATTGTGTTTGACCTGGGCTGAAGATGCTGGAGAGACTACAAAAGTAAAAGTTCTATGGTGATTTTTGAAGGAGAAGGAGAAGTTCTACACCTCTAAACAGAGATGAAGAAGAACATGTGCAAAATAGGGATTCGCCCAAGGCCATTGTTGCTTTGGTCATGACAAAAGTCTGGATAAACTATGGCTACGGGACCAAGACACCACAGGACAGGAAAAGCAAACCTAAGGGTACTTTCAGTATGATAGGATGAAAGTTTGTCTTTTCATCTGTAGGTCATTAGGAGTCGAGATTTACTTAGATAAATTATAATTTTTATTTTGAAGCAATTCTGTTGTCTGTGTGTTCTGCAATGGGTGGGTTAACTGGTGGCCAGAGGGGCTAGGGAAATTTGCAGAGAGTTGCTGTATCATGTAGGGTTTGGCCTTTTTAAAAGATAGCATTTATAGTAGGAGGAAGAAAGTGAGTTGTCAAACTGAACAGTCCTTATTGGGGTAAGTGACCCAGCTCATTCCTCCAGCTACCAGGAGTATGAGGGATGGTGGCTCATAGCTTTCCATTGAGAAGAGAAACTACTTCACTAGAAGTTATGCACCATCAGTGGGGGCAGGCGAGGCAGCCCACATCCAGTAACTGGTTTATTTAGGGTTACAATGACCCAGTTCTCTTGCCTCAATTCAGCTCAATTTAGAATGGTCATCCCAACACTAGATCTCTCTGTGAAATTGCCTGAAACCTGTTACAACTTCATTATACTCCAACTTCTGTCTCCAGTCTACCCTAGTTCTCTCCTTCTCTTACAGCTGTTGGTCTTAAGAACATTCCCCAATAAAATGCCTGCATGAAAATAACTGATTCCTGAAGAACTGAAAGTAAGACATATGTTAGATGTCATAAATGCAGGAATATAGTGTAGAGATTAGATATATATAGAATAACTCATAGGAACATTAATAAAAATGAGATTAGCTATTGACAATAGAGAAGGAAATGGCAACCCACTCCAGTGTTCTTGCCTGGAGAATCCCAGGGACAGAGGAGCCTGGTGGGCTGCCGTCTATGGGATTGCACAGAGTCGGACATGACTGAAGTGACTTAGCAGCAGCAGCAGCTATTGACAAACATGGTCTCATATTTGTCCCTTCCCTTGAAATATGAAAAATTCCCTTGGTCTGTATTCTTTATGTGTGCATCTTTGCCCATTTTTGTATTCTTTTAGCAAAAATTTATTAAGTATTCTGTGTAATTTGCATTTGTGAAAAAAAAATAACTTAGAAAAGTGAAAAGAATGTACTGGAGGAGAATGAGATTGGAAGTAGAAAGCCTAAGTAAAAGGCAATATCCCAGGTGATCTATGTAGGGCAAAAGCAAGGTGATGAGTGTAGGGATTCAGATGAGAGGGCACGTGTAAGTTACCATTAGGAGCAAAGAAGTCATAAAACTTTTAGCAACGTATGAAATAAATGATGGACAAAGCTGGAGTGACTATGAATCTCAGTATTCTATCTTGGCCCTCAGGCTTCCTCTTGTTATCACTGAGCAAATGAAGATGAAACTAGAAAATACAGTTTACTGGAGGAGAGGAAAGATATCTGATTTGAATCTGGACAATCAAAACCATTAGCATGTATGAGATCCCTGAAAAGGAGAATAGTGAAAGAAAACAATGACTGCTGAGAAAGTGGGGCAGAGTAAGGCAAAAAAAGAAGACTTGTGAATGAGATTGCAAAGAAACTAGGGGTGAACCAGATGAGAATGCAGTGATGACATTCTAGATTCAAAGGGTTGAGACAGATTTAAAAAAGGATAATAACCACTATTGAAAGCTAATAGTCAAGGGAGTATAGGATATAAAAATGACTTTGGATTTAGCAATCGGAGTATTATTACAGGCTTAATTAGTACAGTTTTATTGAAATAATGAGGAAATAATAAAAGTTCAAGCACTGTGGATTGACAAATGGGAAGATGTGATATTGGAATATGATGAATTTAGACCATCTGTTTGGTTATTTTAGAAGTGCAAGAAAGAATAAATAATAGGTGGTTTGAAACTCAAAGGTAAAACTTTGACTTTCTATTTTATTATATTTTAATTTTTACGTGCAAAAACAACTTATGCATATTTATAAGCAGAGGGGAAGAAACTAGCAGTGGAGTAAAAGATGGTCAAGATATACAACAATTTATGGCTGGAGAAAATCCTCAAGGTCAATAAAGGGTACTGAACATAGCATGCACAGTAGAGGGGTCATACTTTAGATGTAACTAGATTTGTTTCTTCCAAGACAAGAGGTAAAGAATGATTGGTATTTGCAAGTTTGTAGGTCGAATAGGTGGGAGCGGCTGTCGATGGACACAGCAGATGGCATCCATCTTTCTTGTAAAATAGAAAAGTAGTTTTTATGCTAAAGGAGAAGGGTTAAGAAGCTAGAAGGGGATGTGGAAAATTTTGAACACTTGCTCTGAGTAATGTGAATGATTGTGAATGGCTAAAAATAGATTCAGTACTAAGAATCACTGAGAAGTCATATGTATTTATAAACCATAATTTTGAAAAGGTACCAAACTGCACAGTCAAATGATTTTGGCCAGTTACTGGGTGCAAGAAATAAATGATGTATTCAGGCAATGAATAGGATTACTTAGACATTTGAAATGGAAATGACTGTCTTCATACTTTAGGCTACTCCATTGGCCCAACATTAGTTTTCACATAGTCTGACCATTACTTTAGGTGATTCAAGAGAAAATCTAATGAGTCAATGAATGAGTGTGTGTGTGTGTGTGTGTGTGTGAAGGAAATCTCTTGTAACTGAAACAACTGGACAATTTTTTTTCTTCAGAAGATGAAGTACCCCTATAAAAAAGTGTAAAGTGATATAGGTTCAGGTTGATTAAGGGGGAAGACAGCTTGTTAGAGAAGAGTGATTAAAGGCCACAGTACACACAGTTCATTTAGTTTTGTAGATACATGAGACAGTCATCATCATAGCTGAGATGATCCACTGACATACATGTGGAAAGGCATGTGGAAGAGCATCAGTTGCACAGGAGAAACTCCATTTTCTCCAGGGTACATGTATGTATTTGTGTGTGAAGCAGAGGCCTCTCAAAGCTTGCACCAGATTTGTTGCAAATCCACGGGCTTCCCAGGTGGCACACTGGTAAAGAATCCACTTGCCAATGAAGGAGACATGGGTTCGATCCCCAGGTCAGTAAGATCCTAGGGAGTAGGAAATGGCAGCCCACTATAGTATTCTCGCCTAAAAGTCGCCATGGACAGAGGGGACTGGCAGGCTGCAGTCCACAGGATTGCAGAGAATCATACACAACTGAGTGACTGAGCATGCACACAAATCTATATCTTTCTGGATGAACTAGTCATTAGTTTTATTATAAAACGTAGCTGAATGCCCAATTGCTTACAATAATGCTGTTATTTTTTTCCCTATTTTTCACTTCAAAAATTAGTTCTATGTAAAATTTCACTGGATTTTCAAATGCACAAAAGAAACCTGAGGCATACACTTATATAACGAATAAAACTTATAAAGGCTGCATCAAAGATCAGCAAGTTTTACTGGTACATGTAGGTAAAGACCACACACACACACACACACACACAGAGTCCAACTATGCCTGAAGAGCTAAACTGTGGTTGCTGTGGAAACAGAGCTTAACTTTAAGGCTTTACACAGTGGTGCATTGAAAATTTCAAGCCGACTGTGCAGTAATGTCAGCTTTTTCAGTGAATAGACAGCATCGATTACAGGAAATAGCACGAATGGAAGATAATGAGTTCCTAAGACTGACAACGATGTTGAACACAGAGTTACACATACACACACACATATCTAACTCTATAGAAACATAATTAGATATTATATATTTAAAAAATATTCTATTTTCCTTGTCTTAGTCCATTTGGTCTGTCATAAGAGAATAGCTAGACTGAGTGGCTTATAAGCAGCAAGCCTGTGTTTCTCACAGTTTCACAGGCTGGGGAGACCAAGATCAAGATTCCAGTACAGATTTGGCATCTGATGAGAACCTGCTTCTTGGTTCGTAAACTATAATTTTTTTCCTCTGTGCTTACATGGCAGGGGTGAGAAAGCTATTTGAGATCTCTTTTATAAAGGCATGAAGTCCTCTCTCTCTTTGTTTAAATTATTTATTTATTTATTTATAGCTGTGAGGGTCTTCATTGCTGTGTGTGGGCTTTTCTCTAGTTGTGGAGAGCGGGGGCTACTCACCAGTTGTGATGCAGTGGCTTCTCACTGAAGTGACTTCTGTTGTTGGGGAGCGTGGTCTCTAGGGCACACTGGTTTCAGTAGTTGAGGCTCATGGGCTCTGTAGTTGCAGCTCCCAGGCTCTAGAGCCTTGTCTCAATAGCTGTAGAACACGGGCTTAGCTGCTCCATGGCATGTGGGAACTTTCTGGACCAGGGATCAAACCCATGTTTCCTGCAGTGGCAGGTAGACTCTTTACCACTGAGCCAATAGGTAAGCCTGCTCCTATCTCTTAATACTAAGCCTCTTATCCTTCTCCATCAGAGGGAAGACAGACTGAAAACCACAATCACAGAAAACTAACCAGTCTGATCACATGGACCACAGCCTTGTCTAACTCAATGAAACTATGAGCCTCTTGATGAAAGTGAAAGAGGAGAGTGAAAAAAATTGTCTTAAAACTCAACATTCAGAAAACTAAGATCATGGCGTCTGGTCCCATCACTTCATGGCAAATAGATGGGGAAACAGTGGAAACAGTGACAGACTTAATTTTTGGGGGTTCCAAAATCACTGCAGATGGTGACTGCAACGATGAAATTAAAAGACACTTACCCCTTGGAAGAAAAGTTATGACAACCTAGACAGCATATTGAAAAGCAGAGATGTTATTTTACCAACAAAGGTCTGTCTAGTCAAAGCTATGGTTTTGCCAGTGGTCATGTATGGATGTGAGAGTTGTACTATAAAGAAAGCTGAGTGCTGAAGAATTGATGCTTTTGAAGTATGGTGTTGAAGAAGACTCTTGAGAGTCCCTTGGACTGCAAGGAGATCCAACCAGTCCATCCTTTAGGAGATCAGTCCTGAATGTTCATTGGAAGGACTGATGCTGAAACTGAAACTCCAATACTTTGGCCACCTGATGCAAAGAACTGACTCACTGGAGAAGACCCTGATGCTGGGAAAGATTGAAGGCAGAAGGAGAAGGGCAAGACAGAGGATGAGATGGTTGGATGGCATCACTGACTCGATGGACAAGAGTTTGAGTAAACTCCAGGAGTTAGTGATGGACAGGGAGGCCTGTAGTGCTGCAGTCCATGGGGTCGCAAAGAGTCGGACATGACTGAGCAACTGAACTGAACTGACCTCTTAATAACATCACATTGGGTATTAGGTTTTCAACATATGAATTTTGGTTGTGGGGGCAAGACAAATTTAGTCCATTGCCCAAAATTTAGTCCATTGCTCTCCTCCACTCTGTTTTTCTAAATCATTTCCAATGGAAAATTTTCACTCTCAAAACATTTATAATATTATGCTAAAGGTGACTTTTTTTTTTTACAACAGTGGTAATGGATGATCTCTATACTCTCATTAATGATTCCATTGATGTGTGGTAAATAAATCACAGGGGCCTCAATCCATGAGCATTTTAAAATTGTTTTGTCCCATGGACAATACTGAACATTATACATTTGAGTATACATAGATATATGGACAGAAGTTTAACTAAAGAGAAAATGATGTCTTTTATAGACCAAATCTGTAAACAAACTGAAGATACATTTTTATATCCCCAGAGAGAAGCATGCTGCTTTTAAAGACTATAGACAGAATATACTTTACACAAATCATTTACCTCATATGTCTGAAATTTCTCTATAATATTTGTGCCATCAATATTTCCCAATGTGACCCAGATAAGGGAAGGAAAAGCTAGGAGATAAGAGTATGTCAAAAGTACTCTAAGAGCAGCCTCTGGCTCATTTTAAGAAGACCCCCACCCCACCCCAGCACTTTCTTATTGGAGCCGCACAGTAGTCCAGCTCCGTGTCCCCGCTTTCACTTACTGGAGACCCCATGTTACGAAAACATTCTCATTTCAGTCAACGATGTCCTGCTCTGAACCCACTGAGACCAGCCTTCCCCTCTCACCTTCCTGTGGCCTTGGAGTTGCAGGCTGAGGTCTCTGCAGTTGATGCTGGCTCACCTTCAAGCCAACCTTGTTTTCTGGACAGTCATCCTGTTGACACAGCGCTGTCACAGTAACTATTGTGGAAGCCAATCTTTTTTACTATGTGGTTGCTCCTATTAACTTTCCAGTCTCCCTTCCTTTTCTTCAATCACTGTACTGAAATTGGGTGAAGACTCCATTAATAGAGATAATAATTCTTTAATTAAACACTCAAATGGGGATCATGGTTTTTCTTTTTTTTCCTGTGAGTAATCTACATTTTTGGCACTAATACTTTGACTTTCAACGTAATACCTAATCATACTCTATTGTTGTTTGAAACTATTCACAAATCCCACTAGGACGTGAACTGGAACATAATATAAATAGCAATTCATAGCACAGTATTCAAATTTATTTTTTCTTATCATGGACAATGAACAATTTTATGTCAAGTATCCAATGGAAGCAATGAGAGGGAGCAGTCTTACAGCAACCCACTGCTCTACATGCTTTACCTACGTTAACACTTAATCTTCATGAAAATATTAATCCCTATTTATAGATGAGAAAACTGAGGCACAAAGAGCTTAATAAGTTGTCTAAATCCTCATAGCTAATTAGGGGCAAAACTGTGATTTTTTTAGCAGTAACCTGGCTCCTGAGTTTGTGAACTTTTCATTCTTAAAGAGATGGAAAGCAATATTGTAAAGCAATTATCCTCCAATTAAAATTTTTAAAAAACTAGGAAAAAAGAAAGCAGAGTTTGTCAAGGCAAATATCTAATACTGTGTTTCTTGAGCAATGTAGTACCTGAGATAAAGGGAATCCATGATAAATAGTCCTTTTTTCCTTAATTGATCATTGTGAGTGAACTTTTGAAATCTTCATTGTTTTGGAGAATTCTTTCCCTATTCTCCAAACTCATCCATTTATTCATTTTAATGTTTCTATTTATAGAAATTGCAATTTTCATCTTTATGAAAATATATTCTATGTCTGGTATATATCATATGTATTTTATATACATTCAAAGTAATACAAATATTCACAATGTAAACAGTCATGATTTATCATTAAAAACACCTTTTCTAGTCCATCCTCTTCCTAATTCTCTATCTCAGAGGTAGCCGCTTTCAAGTCTTCCGTTTTTAAGTCTTCAAGTTCTCTGCAAGTTTATCTCCATGTTTATAAACAACATTATTAGCCTGCCTATTTTTATTTTTCAGTTTAAGGCATCATTCCACATGGCAATGAAAGATGATTTTTTTCCATTCCCCTCACCCACATCTACTTCCTCTTCCTTTCTCTTTCCACTACAGTAACGTATATTTATATTTATATCACCAGTTTCAGTTCATGCAGTACTCAGTGTTTGCATTATTATGACTATTAAATGTTGTTCAGAGTAAAGTCATGTAGTATTCTATGATTACTTATCCTTTCTTCAAAAATGCTTTTCTCCTATACATATTAACTGTCTCATTTTTCCTTTTGCTTGAATTTCTACATATTAACTTAAAACTTTCTTACAGAAATGTAAAATTCTTCTCAACTTCCTCACATACGTTATGTATTTTATCAATTTGTTTTGAAATCCTCTCTACAACAGCTGTATGGAACTAACCACAGGATACCCTTTGCCAGCATCTTAAGTGTCTCTTTTGGGAAGCCTTATTTCCTCATTCCCATGATTGCTTCATTGTTTTCTTAGTGTTTCCCTCTTTCATCTCAAATACATCCTCCTATAATTTTCTGAAAAACAGGATACTGAAAAGAAACATTAAGAGATTCTCATGTGCCCGAAAACATCTCTCTCTGCTCCGCTCACACTATACGATATGGGTTCTGGTTGGGTATAATTACAAATCATTTCCACTTGTAATTCTGAACTTTTCCCCATTCCTTGTTTCCTTTGGGGCCACTTTTCCTCTAGTACATTGGGCCTGAAATCATACTGCGTCTCTGTTCAGGCCATCAGAGTAGCCATGCTTTGAAGGCTTGTGATTTAGAGTACTATAGATCCCCGCCAAATGACTCAGTTGGGAGCGTTAGCTGGGATTTGGTATATAGGCCACAGGAGAGAGATTTAGCCTCCTCTGGGAATCTAAATTGTATGTGTGCTAAAGCGCTTTGGTTGTGTCCCACTCTTTGCAACTCTGTGGATTGTAACCCACCAGGTTCCTCTGTCCATGGGGATTCTCCAGGCACGGAGAGTTGCCATGCACCTCTCCAGGGGATCTTCTTGACCCAGGGATGGAAACCGTGTCTCTTAAGTCTCCTGCACTGGCAGGCAGGTTCTTCACCGCTAAGGACACGCAGGAAGCCAGGGAACCTCAACTGTTTGTATGTAAACCCAGAGCTACTCACAGCGCCGTCCCCTATCACATGGAGGATGTGATACATACCATACGCTACTGCGTAATGATGCACAGAAAGGAAAGAAAGCTTTAGAAGAGAAAGACATAAGAGCAATATTTTCACTCCTAGAACTAACTAGTCATACTTAAACAAATACTTTCTATTTTATAGAACTACTTCAATTTACTTAAAAAACAAAAGAATATTTAATAAAACTCTCATTTATTTTTAAATCGATGAACCTGAAACTATATAAATTAATCACCTCTCTCTGGTTACCCATGGTGAATGGTGGAGGCAGGTTTACAGCATTCATCTCTTCTTCTACTGCATTATAGCCTCTTGCGTGTTGTGTCAAAACACAAACCCTGAATGGTGATGAAGTTAGGTACTGGAAGTTTATTGCCATTTATCCTTTGCACTCTTACTAAACAAAGCAATCAACTGAAAATAAAAACAATATAAACTGCAGTTAGCACCGTTTATATAGCAGTCTGTGTCTGGCACTTTTTCCTCTGGTTAGTTGTTAGGTTCATATATAAAATATTGATAAGGCTATATATATGTATATATAAAATGACCTCATGACATGTGCATCTATACATTATCTCATTTGTCCTTGTGAGAATACTGTCCAGAGAGCATGAGACAACCTTCAGGCTCCTGAATTCCTGCATATCCCCACTTCATCATCATGTAAGTCATTCTGCAAAGTTCTAACATGACTTTAGCTTTCCCATGACATCCATTTTAGTGTATATTGAGAAAAGTTATCCAAAAGTTCATCCTATTTTTATATATGTATCATAAATATGAAAATAAATAACAGCATTTTGCAGTTAAACTAGACTTATTTCCCTAAATTAAAATCGCAGTGATTGTTTTTATAGCATGCATTATTATTTTTATAGAATATTTATTAAAATTATTAAATATTTCGATAAATTTTCTTTAAGGAAAATGACAATATAAAACTTAAAAAAACTTAATAGTAGTATTTACTGCTGCTGTTGCTGCTAAGTCGCTTCAGTCACGTCCGACTCTGTGCGACCCCATAGACGGCAGCCCACCAGGGTCCGCCGTCCCTGGGATTCTCCAGGCAAGAATACTGGAGTGGGTTGCCATTTCCTTCTCCAGTGCATGAAAGGGAAAAGTGAAAGTGAAGTCGCTCAGTCGTCCGACTCTTAGAGACCAGGCTCCTCCGTCCATGGGATTTTCCAGGCAAGAGTACTGGAGTGGGGTGCCATTGCCTTCTCCTGTAGTATTTACTACTTGCTCACATATTTTATTGTCCCTTTTGACATTTTCCACTTTGTGACCTGTCAGAAGAGATAAAACAAGGTAAAACAAAGATAGAAATCTGCTAAAAATTTGCAAAGAGGGGATAACTTGGT
The DNA here is from genome assembly GCF_054371585.1 of Giraffa tippelskirchi. Taxonomy (NCBI): domain Eukaryota; kingdom Metazoa; phylum Chordata; class Mammalia; order Artiodactyla; family Giraffidae; genus Giraffa; species Giraffa tippelskirchi. The sequence continues at coordinate 107,042,632 of NC_137278.1, read as the reverse complement.
ATCAGTGACATGAAAGAATATTCTTATTGTCTTTGGAAGACTTTTCATCATCACCACCATCCTCATCATATTTCAATACCTATCTAAACAATATCTAAAGTTACATTGTCTTCATCAAAATATTTCCCTTTGAATAATTTAATGCATGACCATAGTTTTCAGTTTTCAAATTTGATATATTCTCATTAAATATATACATTTTTCTTATGAAATATTTTAATTCTTGATTGAAAGTCCCTTAAGTCTCTTTTTTTTTATGGATTAACATAATGAATACTTATAATATCTGCAAGATCTTGCCTGCATTTTAGGAAGTGCTAATTGGTCCGTTTCAGGCATATGTTGATTTGCAAATGGGACACACTCAGGCTGTAATGGGTATATCCATTGCTAGACTCTGAACTTGTGTAATATTTCTCTATAAACTTCTTCTCAGTTAGAGAAGTAATTTTGTCTATAATGCCAAGAATATAGAGAGATGGCTGAGAGTTCATCCTTTTTCCTCCATGTCTCTGCATTATTTGTAACATTGGTCACTTACACTTCTGTCACCCAAGCCCTGGAATGATGGAGCATCCATAGTATACACAACACATATAATGAAAAAGAGTGTGAGAAAGTTTGGAAATTCCTACTGGAACATATGCATTCCTCTCATCTGGGCTATACTTGAGGATGAGAACTGGTGTTTTGTTATGAACTGGATACTTAAGGGAGTAGATCTGATAGACAGAGTGCCTGATGAACTATGGACAGAGGTTCATGACATTGTACAGGAGACAGGGATCAAGACAATCCCCATGGAAAAGAAATGCAAACAAGCAAAATGGCTGTCTGAGGAGGCCTTACAAATAGCTGTGAAAAGAAGAGAAGCAAAAAAGCAAAGGAAAAAATGAAAAATATTCCCATTTGAATGCAGAGTTCCAAAGAATAGCAAGGAGAGATAAGAAAGCCTTCCTCAGCGATCAATGCAAACAAATAGAGGAAAACAACAAAATGGGAAAGACTAGAGATCTCTTCAAGAAAATTAGAGATATCAAGGGAACATTTCATGCAAAGATGGGCTCAGTAAAGGACAGAAATTGTATGGACCTAACAGAAGCAGAAGATATTAAGAAGAAGTGGCAAGAATACAGAAGAACTATACAAAAAAGATCTTCACGACCCAGATAATCACTCACCTAGAGCCAGACATCCTGGAATGTGAAGTCAAGTGGGCCTTAGAAAGCATCACTACGAACAAAGCTAGTGGAGGTGATGGAATTCCAGTTGAGCTATTTCAAATCCTAAAAGATGATGCTGTGAAAGTGCTGCACTCAATATGCCAGCAAATCTGGAAAACTCAGCAGTGGCCACAGGACTGGAAAAGGTCAGTTTTCATTCCAATCCCAAAGAAAGGCAATGCCAAAGAATGCTCAAACTACCGCACAATTGCACTCATCTCACATGCTAGTAAAATAATGCTCAAAATTCTCCAAGCCAGGCTTCAACAACATGTGAACCACGAACTTCCAGATATTGAAGCTGGTTTTAGAAAAGGTAGAGGAACCAGAGATCAAATTGCCTACATCCGCTGGATCATCGAAAAAGCAAGAGAGTTCCAGAAAAACATCTGTTTCTGCTTTATTGACTATGCCAAGGCCTTTGACTGTGTGGATCACAATAAGCTGTGGAAAATTCTGAAAGAGATGGGAATACCAGACCATCTGACCTGTCTCTTGAGAAACCTGTATGCAGGTCAGGAAGCAACAGTTAGAACTGGACATGGAACAACAGACTGGTTCCAAATAAGAAAAGGAGTACGTCAAGGCTGTATATTGTCACCTTGCTTATTTAACTTATATGGAGAGCACATCATGAGAAACGCTGGGCTGGAAGAAACACAAGCTGGAATCAAGATTGCCAGGAGAAATATCAATAACCTCAGATATGCAGATGACACTCCCCTTATGGCAGAAAGTGAAGAAGAACTAAAGAGCCTCTTGATGAAAGTGAAAGAGGAGAGTGAAAAAGTTGGTTTAAAGCTCAACATTCAGAAAACTAAGATCATGGCATCCGGTCCCATCACTTCATGGCAAATAGAGGGGAAACAGTGCAAACACTGTCAGACTTTATTTTTTTGGGCTCCAAAATCACTGCAGATGGTGATTGCATTCATGAAATTAAAAGACACTTACTCCTTGGAAGGAAAGTTATGACCAACCTAGATAGCATATTGAAAAGCAGAGACATTACTCTGCCAACAAAGGTCCGTCTAGTCAAGGCTATGGTTATTCCAGTGGTCATGTATGGAAGTGAGAGTTGGACAGTGAAGAAAGCTGAGCGCCGTAGAATTGATGCTTTTAAACTGTGTTGTTGGAGAAGACTCTTGAGAACCCCTTGGACTGCAAGAATATCCAACCAGTCCATCCTAAAGGAGATCAGTCCTGGGTGTTCATTGGAAGGACTGATGTTGAAGCTGAAACTCCAATAATTTGGCCACCTCATGCGAAGAGCTGACTCATTGGGAAAGACCCTGATGCTGGAAGGATTGGGGGCAGGAGGAGAAGGGGATGACAGAGGATGAGAAGGCTGGATGGCATCACGGACTCCATGTACATGGGTTTGGGTAAACTCCGGGAGTTGGTGATGGACAGGCATCCCTAGGCCTGGCATGCTGTGATTTATGGGGTCACAAAGAGTTGGACACGACTGAGTGACTGAACTGAACTGAACTGAACTGAACTGAAATAGATATGTTGAAGCCCCAACCCCGAAATGATGATATTAGGAGGTGGGGTTTTTGGAAAGTAACTGAGTTTAGATGAGGGTCAAGTCCTCATGATAGGATTAGTGCCCTATAAAAAGAGATCATAAGCTTATTTGTTTTCTCAGTCTCTGTGTCTCTCTCTCTGTCTCTGTCTCTCTCCTGCCCCTACCTGCCCTCCAAGTGAGGACTTAGCAAGAAGAGACTCATTTGTAAGCCAGAAAGAGGGTCCTTACGAGACACTGAATCTGATGGCACCTAGACCTTAGACCTCTCATGGTCTAGAAGTATGAGAAGTAAATATTTGTTGTTTAAGCCACACTGTCTATGGCATTCTGTTATGGCAACCTGAACCAAGACAGTAACTGAAACTGATCTTAAAAGACATCATGATCAATTACATATTATCCATGTGACCCTGAGAAAGTTATTTAATGGGGCTCATTTTCCATATGTATAAACTGAGTGTTATGATGGTACACTTGTGAGAATTAAGTGACTTGATATTTGTATAAAGTGCTTTGAACAGTACTTGGCACATAGTAAGTGTCAGCCATGTAATTGTTTTAGTTGTAAGAACAGTTTTCATCTAAATACTTAATACCCCCTTTAGGTAACATTGCTGTTTTAAAAATATGAATCCTATTTTTAAGTTCAGAAAACAAAGGTATCAGGTTCATCAACACACTTTTGGATGGAAGTGATGGTAATAAACTCAAGAGATTGATCAAATAAATAGTTTATGATCTGACATGACTGAACACAGCTGGATTCAGGGTCCAAACATTCGTGGGTTTGAAGAAATCGTTAGGGATTCCCTGCTGGGTCAGACGATAAAGAATCTCCCTGCAATGCAGGAGACCTGAGTTCGATCCCTGGGTTGGGAAGACCCCCTGGAGAAGAGAATGGCTTCAGTATTCTTGATTGATCAGCATACTCCAGTATTCTTGCCTGGGAAATCCCATGGACGGAGGACCCTGGTGGACTACAGTCCGTGGGGTCGCAAAAGAATCAGACACAACTGAGCAACTAAAACTTTCACTTTTCACTTGGTTTATATCAGTTTTCATTCAGTTTTATATCAGGTTCTCTCATTCTCAGTTTTTCTTTTGTGTTGACTTTATTCTAAACGAGATGTTCAGTGTAACCCTTTATGACTGCACTATTTTTTTATTTGAGATCTTAGTAAATGGGAGAAAGACCACTTCCTTTCTCCCAGAACTCCCCCAAGGCAGTCCATCTTTGGCCCATCTTGGTTCTTGAGAACTAAATATTAGTAAACAAAGGATGCTGCAAATGTCAATCCATCACATACAGACTGTAAGCCCTGAGGGAACTCGGGACAAACAGGCTGCCCACTGCTAAACCCATCTAGAAGTCATGCCCTGCAGCCATCTCTGAGGGGAAACTCCTGATGAGAAAACAAAGGATACTGGTCTCAGGTAGCTTAGATGCATATCAAAGAAATGATTTCAGAGCCCAGACACTTGCATCTTCTCGTGTTCACAGAAAAGGGCTAAATTCCCTGGGCTTCCCAGGTAGCTCAATGGTAGAGAATTCACCTGGAGGAGGAAATGGCAACCCACTTCAGTATTCTTGCCTGGAAAATTCTTTGGCCAGAGAAACCTAGTGGGCTAGAGTCCATGGAGTCGTAAAGAGTCTGACATGACTGAGCACGCATGCACAAATTTCTTAACTTGAGATTCCTGGTTTGCTTTTATTAACAATAATCTTTTGATGTTCCCTCTACTTCGTCTTTCCTTGCTAAAGCTCCTAAATATTCTGATTTTCTATCCCCCTTGCCTTTTTGGAATAGTTTGCTCAGCATTATCTGAGATACTGTGTCCCTGGTTTGAATTCCTCAGAAAGTCCGCTAAATAAAACATAACTCTCACATTTTAAGTTGTGCATTATTTTCAGCTGACATTCTTGTGCCAGCTGCGAAACTGTCCCCAGAAAGTAATAAGTATTCCTTAGTCATAACCCACCTCTGTCTGCTCTGCTTACTCTCTCGGTGTTGTCTGACTGTTTAAGACCCTATGGACTGTAGCCCGCCGCGTGCTAGGCAACTGTGTCTACTTAATTGTAGCCTTGCCAGAATCCTGTAGATTCATGTGGAATAGAAGTATGTATTCCAAAAAGAGAGAGAGAGAGAGAAATGTACAGATGTGTGCATAGCCTCTGTACCATCCATGGTTCTCTTCACTTTCCTTCTCTTCTCTAACATAGCTTGGCAGCTACCCAAAAGGATTAGGCAAATCTGAAAGTCTCTCCAATTGTTTTGTTTAGTTGTACTTGTGGCTAATACTGCCACTCCTGCTTTACCTCTGGAAATTTTTCAGAATCCTGTTGCTGTTTCCTCAAGAGTCAATTAGATTCACCACTTGATGTAGGAGCTCTGGATTCAGGTGTTCAGATTCTTACTATAGAAACTACTATGTCCCCTGGTCAAGTAACTTCACTTTCATTTGTACATCTGGAAAATGAGGATCATTGTATGATATCTCAAAAATCAGAGAGGCTTAAATAAAATAATATATAGGTAAAATCTCATTATTTGCTAATTTTGATAAAATTATCACCGCTTCCTGAGCAACCTAGAGACCAATATAGACAAGTGAAGCACGGGAGATTCAGTACAACAAAGAAAATGTTGAGAGCAGAATTTGGAGGCTGTTAGTGAGAGCAATTAATTCTGTTCAAGGTAGTAAGAATAATTATATTCCTTGAGTTTCATCTTAGGGTGTAGTATGATCACTACCTACGCTTTCTTTCTTTTTATTTTTTTCTATGCTTGGAAAATTCTAATATTTGATGTATTCAGAGCATGTAATTCTCGTTTGATTCCAGAGACTGTCAAATGAATAAATAATATGTTCATACTTTAGGTTTCATCTGGTTTTGTTCAGTGTTGCTATTTTTGCTCAGTTGCTGTATTTCTTTGTGTCCTACTTCCTCCTCTACCTTCTTTACAGATAAAATCTTAGATGATTCTCTTTAATCTTAAAAAGCTTTTTATAATGATAAAAAAAATTTTCCCTGCAACTTAGAGGCCAGGTGTACTTTTTAGTTCTCAATGTGGAAAATGCTTTCCCCAAATGCTTCCATTGAATTGTACTGAGATCCCCATGGCAGCCATGTTCTTGCTTTGGCAAACCTGTGGGGAGGTCATTCACTTCACTCAAATTTGATGGCTTTGTGCATTTGCAATGTAAGTCTAGAAAGCCTCTGAAGCCTGGTTCAACTCTTTCTGGCATAGAAGTATTTCATCAAACCTTTCATGGGCTTTTTTATTATTTGCCTCCTATCTTTATCAATGTCTCCATTAATTTTTCATTCTGTCAAGAGGTTAAAAAAACAACAACAACAAAATATTAAATAACCCAGAATCAAATATAAAGTTCCCTCTTCATTTATATAAACTTTTTTTTTTCTTTGAAGTTGTGCTTTTAGAGTAGAGGGGGTAGTATCCACAACAGCTGATCATTTAATGTCTTTGCAACAGCTGAGAGACAAGATCAGTTAATTCTCCTTGAGCAGCAACAGAGGAGAAATTATCAGGCCAATTTGTGGATTTCAGATGGGCCATTTGAATAGCCCACTCTACTGCATGACATTGAGATTCACCTTAGATGCAGATGATAGTTGACCAAGAAAATATGGGCTCACTAAAATGTAGATTATAAGTTTTTCAAGTTCAGAACAGTGGCTTTGAAAAGGAAAGACAGACTCTTGGAGAGTCTATGAAGTTTTCCCTACTACACATTTTGTAAAATGAAGTGGGATAAGAGAGCTCAGTCTTAAGCTACAGGACATGAAAGCCATTCTCAGGATGGCTTAGATAATTCCCCAACTGGAAAAAAACTGAAAAAAAAAATTGAAGGGGGCAACTTATTCTCTCATTATTTAAGATACACAAATATCAGCACTAGATTCTCCTCTGTAGTGTTATAAAGATGAAACAAGGAGTTGATATTTTGAAGAGACTGAGTAAATAGTATTGCATAACTATGTATTTTTATGTTTTGTTATTTTTCAGCTTAATATATGCTAGCTGTATGTCAGGTCAAATGCTTTCTATGCCTTATCTTTATGTATCATATAAACTGTATAACTTTAAACTAGAAAGTTTAAACTTTAAGACTGGAAGTTTCCAGAGAAGTTTCTAATTTTCAGGCAAAAATTCATGTTTCCATTATCTTCAGGGAAGATAACTCAGAAGATAGAAAAATCACTAGAGTATAGATTTTTTTATGGATGCTGTCTGAATGAGGTCCTTTGTCAGGTATACATATTTACAATCTAATATTTTAGTACAGTGGCTCTCAAAGTGTGGTCCCTGGACCAGCAGTATCAGCATCATTGGGAACTTGTTAGAAATGCAGATTCTGAAAACTTACCTTAAACCTATTGAACCAGAAATTCTGATGGTTGAGCCCAGCAATGTTTAACAAGTTCTCCTGATGCACTGTAAAATTTGAGAATTCCTGTTCCAATTCCTGTTCATTAACTTTAGCATCCTTAAGATATTGTGCAGATTGCTTAAAAAAAAGATTTTAGCCACACTCATAATAATTCTTATTCAAGCTGCATGATATGGGTCCTAGATATTGCATGCAAAGAAGCAGGCTAGTAAACCCAGTGTGCTGTGCTTCGTCGCTCAGTCATGTCCGACTCTGTGACACTGTGGACTGCAGCCCACCAGGCTCCTCTGTCCATGGGAATTTTCCAGGTAAGAATACTGGGGTGGGTTGCCATGCCCTTCTCCAGGGGATCTTCCCACCCAGGGACTGAACCCAGGTCTCCTTCATTGCAGGTGGATTCTTTACCATCTGACCCACCAGGGAAGCCCAAGAATACTGGAGTGGGTAGCCTATCCCTTCTCCGGGGGATCTTCCTGACCCAGGAATCGAACTGGGGTCTCCTGCATTTCAGGCAGATTCTTGACCAGCTGAGCTACCAGGGAAGCCCAGTAAACCAAGTGTAGGTTGTCCTTATAATTATCTGCATTAGACAGAATGACTTAACACTGAAGTTGCTTTCTATAAATTCAAATTGAAGGCTTGTTGTTTGTATATTGTGCTTACGCTCTATATTAAGGTTGTGCAAACCAATTCACCTAGTTCCCCAAATTAGAATTTTCAAATTATTAAATGAATTTTTGCAGTGTGACTATAGCAATCCACACTGAACATTCAATATTCTTTCTTTATGATGTCTCTTATGATATACTTGCCCTTGGAACTTAATTTTGCTGTATATAATCAACTTCACATTTATATTGCATTACATTAAATCAGCCTAGCTTTCTTGCATTTGTTAAAGATTCCTTTTACGACTCGAAATCAGTTTTATTTAGCCAAAGACAAAAATCTTTGAGAATTCTGGTTTAATAGCTTTCAAAATTGGAGGTCAGTTTATGTAACTATGTTAATATTCTCATTTCATAGACTGATGCTGAAAGAATACATAGACTGGTGCATTGATGGTATCACAGACATTTCTTTAGTATGGTAGCTGCCAGCAGAAATACCAGTTTTAATGAAGCTTTGCACAAGCTCTTATCTCTTGCTGGGACCAACTCAGGTATAAATAGCTTGGCCATTGACTCATCATTAGACTCGTATTAGGAATCAGCCTGAGTTCTTCCAGCTTACTCAGAGAACTGCCTTGCTTTATGATTCAGAATTTCAAATTCATATAGAGTGGTAACACTCACTTTATGGTCTTATTTTTCTTTGCTATTTTATATTACCAAACAGAGGTGTAGTCATTTTATAATCTCTGCATGGCTGAATTTTTTCCTGCTATGTGAGCAACTCGTCAGGAGTAAATGGTGTTATTTTTACTCCCTTACCACCAGAATAAGAGAATGAATAGCACCATGTGGGGTGTGTGTGTGAGTGTGTGTGTGTGTGTGTGTGTGTGTGTGTGTGTGTTTAGGAAAAGAGAGGATAACTTGAATTTATCAAAATTTTTCAATGAGGAAAAGGAAATGCCAATGATCTATCACTGTAGGTGATAGATAGGTAAGGTGACCCTACCTTACCTGCAACTTGCTTTGGATAGGTCTGATATCCTTTCCCTTAATGTGTGACATTAAGGTCTGATACCCTCTTCCTGTGTGACATTAAGGAGTTGGCATTATTCAGTAACCATGAGTGAAGCAAGCAGGATTTGGGTAAGGCATAGATGGGTGTATGAGTCACATATTAGACAGAGTAATACTACTAGCTGCCACAGCAAACCTCCCTCGAGTCAAAGTGCTTTAAGTGCTTTAATACATAATTTCGTCATGTCATAGCCTATTGTGAGTAGCATGGGTCTCCTAGGAGTCTATTTTTGAAGGAGTCACTTAAGGACAGTGTTATATAGTGTGGTTCCACTCTCCTGAAGTCATTTGCTTGTGGCAAGAGAGAGACAAGGAGAGAGAGAGGGAGAGAAAGAAAGGAAAATCTAGAATTTTTAAGTTTACCCTTGGAAGTGGGAGTGCTTTGTTTCTTCCTGTATTTTATTGACCAAAACTAATTCAGAGTCACAATCTCACCGCAAAGAAGGTTGGCATATGTTCTAAAGTGTGCTCCAGAAAAATCAATATAATTGGTTAGTATCCAGCCAGTCCCTTCTGATCACCAGTAACTTTTTCATTACTCCTATTGTGTTACTCCTATGTGTTTCATTACCTGGAACACATTCAGCCTTTCCCAATGTTATCGACTCCAGCATATGTCCATCTCAAAAGTCTAGGATCTTTGAGTAATAGTTGCATCAAACATTACTTCTTTGGGTCCAGGGACCTATTGTCAAAAAAGACATATTATTTACACACACTCCTCCCAACAACCACTTGATTATTTAATGGTGAAACAAGGGGTGCATAAACACAAAAATATTCTTATTCTGGAAGTAAAAGAAAAACCCAAAAGTTACTGGTCTATAGTAACACACAACCCTACCAGTCAGACTATGTAAAAGCCACTCGCCTGAGTTGGGGAACCAAGTTGCTCCTGGGAGTTGCTCCTGTGTTCATTTTCCCCATATTCTCCTTGATAAGATCTGCAGAAGGCTTCTCCTTGCTCAATATCCTCCTTAGCCATGTTTAATGTATATTTTTGAAGTCTTATTTTTTCTTATACATTAGGGTCAAAATAATTATTTTAAGTATTTATCAAAGATCCTCTTGCCATATTTTAAAGCCAGTTTCTTTGATGTTGCATTTTCTTTGAAAACTTGGTAGGTTTCTGATCTGTTCTAAGTTCCATGTGTCAGAAACAATACCCAATGGTCTGTACTAGATAATACTCTTCAATCTGTTGTTCTGTTTCTTTTTTTGTGGTCTCCATGTATGTCTGGACGTATTTCCAGTCAAGCTCTGCCACAGAAAATATTAAAAATAAATCCAGAATATATGGACAATATCACTAAAAATTGGACAGAATATTTTTTTCAACTATGAATAATTGACCAAAACACTTGCTTTCACTTGCTATTCTCTTCTCATTAAAAAAAAAAAACAAAACCAAACAAAAATCCTATAGGAAAATTATTCATTAATTTTCACCCCATATTTTTTCCAGAAATTTCAAGTGAGCATAATTCTTGTGCTTATTGATGCTTAATTTAGCCAACATTCTTTCCTATGGTCACTCTGCCACTTACTGTCTCTTGGCTTGGACACATTACTTAATTTCTCTAAGTCTCTTCTCCAAAATGTGGATAAAAACAATATCTTCTCCCTAATGTCACTTTGAAGATTAAATTTAAAAAATTGCATTTCTTAATATAGTTTCAAGGCCCTCAGCATATGATAATGAGTATTAGTGTTGCTTTTATCCACAATTGTCATCCGTACTTTCGGTTTTACAGACAGATGGTATCTCTTATATATTTCATGCAACCAATATTTATTGACCTGGATATAAGACAATGTTTGAGACATGACTTCAAAAAGCTCTGGTTTTGTACCGCTTTATGAATAATCCACAGCAATCTGTGAAAATTCACTTTTTCTATTCGGCACTGCTTTCCTTCACTTGATCAGCTTATAAATGTCCACAGATTAAATCAACACTTATTTATTCAATAGACAACATTTGGAATAGCAGATGGCTTTGAGTTGCATGCATATTATTTCTTCGGGCTTTAGTGATATATTGAGCAATCATTTGCTATGTAAGGGTTGCTTCAGGAAATAGAGCAATTTATTGCAAAAGTACAGGGCAGACACATGGTACATTGGCACAATGGCATAAACAGACATACGCTGGTGGCAATGACATCAGTATAACCAACGTAAGTACTGAAGTACTGGCAACATATTTTAAGTACCAATCTGCCTTTGGACTAACGAGCATTGCCCGTATTACCATTCTTGATTTGTTTTAGGAAGATATTAACTAACTTTTGCTTTTAACTGCTTGTTTTAGGCTTAGCATGCTGAACCGAGGTTCTGAATAATACATTATGGTTAACCTAGTTCTTCAAGTTTTATTCTACATGATACTTCCTTCAATGGGCAATTCAAGTAAGAAAAGTATCTACTAATTTACTTACCACTATGTGTACAAACATATTTCTGTCCTAGATAAGACTGGGGCATTGGATAACAATAACAAAATCTATTTACAACATATTTCCTGGAATATGTTTTTCTGGCTTCCATTCAAAAATATAATGCCTACATAGTACTTGCAGTTGCCAAATTTGCTGAGATTTTTGGGGGTAGATGTATTGGTATTGTCTGAATCTGACATATCCTACAACTGTTATTTAATGGGAACTATAGGTTATTTAATAGGAACTATAGGGTCCCCGTACCCCAAGGCTTGTGTGTGCTTAGTTGCTTCAGTCATGTCTGACTCTTTGTGACCCCATGGACCATAGCTCCTTAGGCTCCTCTGTCCATGGGACTTTCCCAGCAAGAACACAAGGAATCTTTCCAAACCAGGGATCAAACTCCTGTCTTCTGTGCTGCCTGCCTTGCAGGCAAATTGTTTACCACTGAGCCACCATGGAAACCCCACCCCAAGACTTGCTGTTTGCTAAATAAAGCAAGTCACTTTCTCTGATCTTTAAGGGACTCAGGATTGTACAATTAAGCCACAAATGCTGACAAGATAAGAGCAACATCATTTCTTCTTTAATCACCACTTTTCTCTCTTTTGGTTACTTTGATTTTAGTAAGTTGACAATATTTTTGTGCTCTAGAAAAGAAACAAATGCAATACCAGCTTGAAATGTTTATCTTGAATTATCTATGGGAAAAAGATTGGAAATCACACTCTCACATTCATTTTTGTGCTGCTGTTTTTATTTAATATTTAATCATCACAACTTGCCATAACCTGGAAAGAATTAAATGAGGCCAGCAGTAGGCTTTTTAAAAAAATGTGCTCACAAGCTATTTATTTTTAAATTAAATCTTTTTATCCAGAAGCCAGTGTGTGTTGGGTGGGAAGAAGGTACAGCTACATACTTCTGGAAGGCTAAGATGAGCTTGTGAATTTGTAATATAGACATGATTTGTATTCTGATGTTTTCCTAGTTTGTAATTTGATCTCAAGGAGCTCCTAGTATAATGACTTCAGCACTATAATTTTATCAGCATGAAACATATTCTATACTTTCTATTAAAAAAATTCCCCCAACCCACTCCTTTTCATCTTGGAAACTACATTCACATTAGGTAAAACATTCTTGAAAAATGTCTCATTCTAGGCTCCTCCACTTTCTTCTTAATGCTTTCTCCTTAATGCTTTCCTCCTGGTTTTTCACACACTTCATACCTAAACAGAGGTTGCTTTCAAGGGCGTCACCTCTTACCTACTTTTATTTTGAAAATCTGGTTGATGTCTCCTTATTCTCCTTTTTTGCAACTTTTAGGAATATCTGGCATTGAAACCCCTTCCTCTAAAAGAAAGAAATTTCCTCTTTTATTTTCTAAAGACATATTATCTGGTTTTGTTTCTACCTAATTTTCCTCTTAACTTTTGCCTTTTTTTTTTTGATATTTCTCTACAATTTGAGTAATCCCAGGCTCATTCGTATACACACAAACAAATGTATAAGATTTGTTAATTATTATGATTGCTGTTACTATTAAAAGTATTTGGATATTTGTTTCTTTAATACTGTCATTGAGTTTACCATTGATATCCAGAGTGAGTAACTACCTAACAACTTGATACTTGAAATTGAAAATCTATAATAATAACACTATGAAATTCAATGTGAGTTAACCAAAATTCTTCATTTTAAACCACTCCTAACTTTTTTCCTCCTTCAGTGTTTAGTCTCCCTAAATGATATCACTTCCCATCCATTGGCTCAAATCAAAATTTTAGGAATCACTTACTATCTGACCATGTATTCATTATTCATTCATCCATTAAACAATTATTGAACAGTAACTATGAACTCTTATTTTGAGCCCTAGAGATCCAGCAGTAAACACAACAGTTAAGTTCTCTGCTAGGCTGGAACTTACATTGAAGTAGGGAAAGACAAGTAATAAACAAGTGGATACTATACTCAATTGTAATAAGCACACTGAACAGCATGGGAATATGGTCATGTAAAAGAGCGAGCGTGGCTCTGTGAAACTGTGGCATCTGAAGAGTTCTCTTTAAGAAATGACATTTAATCTTGAACTTAAATGACAGAGAAGGAGAAAGATGAGATAAAACAAGTTTAGGATGCAGATTCACTTGTCTGAAGAAAATAAATTGGCTGGTATGGCCTTACAGTGGATAATAAGGAGTTATTTGAAATGAGGTCAAACAAGTAGGCAGGGGTCAGGTCATATGGCATACATAAACCAACTGAAAGAGTTTGCAACTCATTTTAAGTGCAGTGATAATCCATTGAAGGATTCTAAGCAGGATGATGATGTAGTAGGATTTATCTTGTAAAAAGATCAGTACTCACCAAACTAATCCAAATCCTATTTCTTTTTGGCTTAAAATCTTTAATGAAATTAATAATTAAAAATAAATGAAAGCTTTGCATATAGCAAATGCATAAAAATATCAAATGAATCAATGATAAAATAAGCAAAATTGTTTTACCTAATTTTATGTCTGAAATTTTTAAAATTTTCTGTATTTTAAAATTAAATTATAGTTTTGAATTCTCCTTTTTATCAAAATTAGGAAATCTAGGGCAAATTTAATTAACTTTCATAAGTACACATTGTCTGTTATGTGTCTTCTTTCTAAAAAGTATTATGAGAAAGGAAACAATGCTTAGTGTCCCCTCTGAAGGAACTCAAACTCTTCTAAGCATATAACAGTCCAACACAAGGGTAGATCACAGCGCTTCTCCAACTCAAAGCAAACAAGGGCGTTCTAGTTTTTTCCTTCCTTCTTGCCTTCATTCTCTCCCTTTCTGTAGGAAAGCTACACTAGACCAGGCATAGAAGCAGAATGGAAATATGGAAAGATTTTTAAATAATCAAGGGGAGTGTGAAGGACACTGATAGCTTACAAATATCAGGTAAGTTTAGTTCTGTTGGCATTAGAGACAAATACATCACTAAATTTAATGACAGGTAATTGTGAGCTTGATTATAGAAGGGCTCTGTACTAGTCAGCTTAGGTTGCCATACCATAACAAGATACCATAGACGGGGTCACTTAAATAACAAAAGCAACTTATTTTCTCATCATTTTGGAGTTTGGAAGTTCAAGATCAAGTTCCAGCAGCTTTGGTTCCTGCGGAGACCACTCTCCCTTCTCACTGTGCTGTCACATGGCCCTTCTCTATGCACCTGCAGACAGAGTCAGTTCCAGGGAAGGAGTTCTGGGGTTTCTTCCTCTTCCTAAATGGACATCAGTCTATCAGATCACCCTGTGACCTCACCACTTACCTCCTTAGAAGCTCTATCTCCAAAAATGGTCACATTGCAGGTTAAGGTTTCAATATGTGAATTTTTGTGGGGACTCAATTAAATCCATTGTCTTTCTTTGGGATAGGAACGAAAACTGACCTTTTCCAGTCCTGTGGCCACTGCTGAGTTTTCCAAATTTGCTGGCATATCGAGTGCAGCACTTTCACAGCATCAGCTTTCAGGATTTGAAATAGCTCAACTGGAATTCCATCACCTCCACTAGCTTTGTTCGTAGTGATGCTTTCTAAGGCCCACTTGACTTCACATTCCAGGATGTCTGGCTCTAGGTGAATGATCACACCATCGTGATTATCTCGGTCGTGAAGATCTTTTTTGTACAGTCCTTCTGTGTAGTCTTGCCACCTCTTCTTAATATCTTCTGCTTCTGTGAGGTCCATACCATTTCTGTCCTTTATGGAGCCTATCTTTGCATGAAGTGTTCCTTTGGTATCTCTAATTTTCTTGAAGAGATCTCTAGTCTTTCCCAATCTGTTGTTTTCCTCTATTTCTTATCACTGATTGTTGAGGAAGGCTTTCTTATCTCTCCTTGCTATTCTTTGGAACTCTGCATTCAGATGGGAATATCTTTCCTTTTCTCCTTTGCTTTTCGCTTCTCTTCTCTTCCCAGCTATCTGTAAGGCCTCCTCAGACAGCCATTTTGCTTTTTTGTATTTCTTTTCCATGGGGATTGTCTTGATCCCTGACTCCTGAACAATGTCATGAACCTCTGTCCATAGTTCATCAGGCACTCTGTCTATCCCAAAGAAAGGTAATGACAAAGAATGCTCAAACTACCACACAACTGTGCTCATTTCCCATGCTAGTAAAGTAATGCTCAAAATTCTCCAAGCCAGGCTTCAGCAATACGTGAACCGTGAACTTCCAGATGTTCAAGCTGGTTTTAGAAAAGGCAGAGGAACCAGAGATCAAATTGCCAATATCCGCTGGATCATCGAAAAAGCAAGAGAGTTCCAGAAAAACATCTATTTCTGCTTTATTGACTATGCCAAGGCCTTTAACTGTGTGGATCACAATAAACTGTGGAAAATTCTGAAAGAGATGGGAATACCAGACCATCTGACCTGTCTCTTGAGAAACCTGTATGCAGGTCAGGAAGCAACAGTTAGAACTGGACATGGAACAACAGATTGTTTCCAAATAGGAAAAGGAGTACATCAAGGCCATATATTGTCACCCTACTTATTTAACTTATATGCAGAGTACATCATGAGAAACGCTGGGCTGGAAGAAACACAAGCTGGAATCAAGATTGTCGGGAGAAATATCAATAACCTCAGATATGCAGATGACACCACCCTTATGGAAGAAAGTGAAGAAGAACTAAGGAGCCTCTTTATTAAGGAAAAGAGGAGAGTGGAAAAGTTGGTTTAAAGCTCAATGTTCAGAAAACTAAGATTATGGCATCTGGTCCCATCAATTCATGGGAAATGGATGGGGAAACAGTGGAAACAGTGTCAGACTTTGTTTTTTTGGGCTCCAAAATCACTGCTGATGGTGACTGCAGCCATGAAATTAAAAGACGCTTACTCCTTGGAAGGAAGGTTATGGCCAACCTAGATAGCATATTGAAAAGCAGAGACATTAATTTGCCAACAAAATTCTGTCTAGTCAAGGCTATGGTTTTTCCAGTGGTCATGTATGGATGTGAGAGTTGGACGATGAAGAAAGCTGAGCACCAAAGAATTGATGCTTTTGAACTGTGGTGTTGGAGAAGACTCTTGAGAGTCCCTTGGACTGCAAGGAGATCCAATCATTCCATCCTAAAAGAGATCAATCCTGGTTGTTCATTGGAAGGTCTGATATTGAAGCTGAAACTCCAATACTTTGGCCACCTCATGCGAAGAGGGGACTCATTGGAAAAGACCCTAATGCTGGGTAGGATTTGGGGCAGGAGGAGAAGGGGACGACAGAGGATGAGATGGTTGGATGGCATCACTGACTCGATGGACATGGGTTTGGGTAGACTCCGGGAGTTGGTGATGGCCAGAAAGGCCTGGCATGCTGCAATGCATGGGGCCGCAAAGAGTGAGACACGACTGAGCAACTGAATTGAACTGAATTCAATCCATAACACACTATACACTCACAATTGGCTATTGCATTAATTGTATCTTAAATTGTTCATAAATCTAGCTGTTTAAAACAACAAATATTTCATTATCTTGAAGTTACTCTGGTAGAGGAATTGGACGAAGCTTAGCAAGGTAATTGTTACTCAGGATCTCTGAAGGATTTGCAGCCAAAACATCATTTCGTGCTGTGATGTTCTGAAGGCTGAACCAGGGCTGGTGGAGCCACTTCAGCATGGCCCATTCACATGCTTATAATGTAAAACTATCACAAGCAGCTGAAATAAGTCTCAGTTTTAGAAATCTTTATTTTGCTCAATAATTTTAATTCCATTATAAGTACATGCCCATGCCTTAAAACTAAAGAGAGTGAAAATCTATAAAAAATGGATAAGGTGGACTTTACTGTTTAAAAAAGAGTTCCTCAGATGACACAGCCACTTGTAATAGAAATAATAGAAAAGAGAGGAACTGTATAAGCTTCAGAATGTTGATTTTTGCTAGTTTGAAACAGTTTATGTGTTAGCAAGGGAAAAACTGTCTGGAAACTGATAATATTTTATGTTGTATATTAAATAATTCATTTTTACCAAGATATTTCTTGAGATATTGTTTAAAAAAGGCACTGACCCTCACAGAAGATAGCCAAAAGTAATCACCACAATTGTTTTGCAGTGTATATTCCTTGTTCCATGCAGTGTAATCTTCTGAGGCTGTGAATATCAACTTTGATTTTGGTCTTGCACAGTAAAGTTGCACACGGGTGTCTTTTCACTTTAGAATAGTCAAACTTTATTTTTGACCTGCTAAGCTATTTCAAGGATTGAGAATAAAGCAACTATCACTTTAGATGCTATCACTGGAAATGTTTTCTTCCCATGTCAACAGATATTCAGAGACCGGGAAGACCTTAACCTCGCAATATTGAAGCGAGGATTATAATTGCTTTTGAAATGCTAGTATGATTTGCAATGAATTTTCAGAAAATGCAGCACTGCAGTTTATGGCCTTGTTTCAGAAATACAAGCAATCTCTGATCTTGTAAGTAAATAAATTCCAGTGGAAATTACCAAGGAAGAGAGATCTGGGTTCCAGAGATGTGAGCAGACCACTTAGCCCTTTTGACCTTTGTTTCCTTCACTACAACATGAAAAGTTAGGGCTTGTTGCTCTCTGAGACCTCTCAAAGTTCCACAGTTCTGTGACTACTCTTGGAAGTAGAAAATGTTTAGTATCATTAATATGATAGTTATGAAAATAAAAGTGAGATCCATGAGCTGTAAAAGATGCAATTTTATTTCCTATGTGACCAAGCCAATTCAACAGTTATAAGAATTTTTTTTATGAAATGAGGCTATCCAGGAAATAATTAATAGAATATTAATAGAAGTAATTTAATAGAATATTAAAATTCTATGATAATAGCAAGATTGATATCTAAAGTAAGAGCAGCTTTACAGACA
The DNA here is from genome assembly GCF_054371585.1 of Giraffa tippelskirchi. Lineage (NCBI taxonomy): Eukaryota > Metazoa > Chordata > Mammalia > Artiodactyla > Giraffidae > Giraffa > Giraffa tippelskirchi. Next base: position 107,024,447 of record NC_137278.1, on the reverse strand, counting down.
CTGTGATGACCAACAGAGTTATCTATCAGTGATCTATTCCTGCTGAAAAATTCAGGAATTCTCTATAACATCTAGAATTAGCATATTAGATAAGACCAGAGATAAGATAGGCTACCCTGGTGGTTCAGACTGTAAAGAATCTGCCTGCAATATGGGAGATCTGGGTTCAATGCCTGGGTGGGGAAGGGATTCAATTCCTGGAGGAGGGCATGGCAACCACTCCAGTATTTTTGCCTGGAGAAACCCCATGGACAGAGGAGCCTGGAGTGAGTGACTAAGCACAGCACACAGAGATAACACATATACCATTATAATAAGTGTTACCATGTAATGGTTTCCAGTGTGTGAAGTAATGACGGATAACACTTTTCTAAACACATTATCACCAAAGACTTTACCATAGGGAGGAAATTAAAAGTTACTGAGTGAGCTATATGTAAGCCATGGGCTGTGTGTGTGCTCAGTCTCTTCAGCCCTGTCTGACTCTTTGTGACCCTAGAGGCTGTAGCCTGCCAGGCTCTTCTGCCCATGGGATTTTTCAGACAAGAATACTGTAGTAGGTTGCTGTGCCCTCCTCCAGGGCATCTTCCAGACCAAGGGATCAAATTCCCATCTCCTGTGTCTCCTGCATTGCAAGCGGGTTCCTTACCATTGAGTCATGGGAGATTTCCCTACGTTTAAGCCATAGTGCTCAAATATTTACAAGTATCGTGCCATTAATAAAACTGATTCATAAAACTACTGAAGTGAAGATTGAGTGTCATTCGTGCAGATAAATTGTTTCTGTAGATAGCGGGTCAAGTGAGTTGACAGTAAATTCTTGCTATGTGACCTTAAGCTGATCATCTAACCTGGGTTGATGTTACTCCTCTCATCTTTGAAATTAAAGGTTTGACATGATGGATCTCCTTGTGTAGTTGAAAGTTATAGGGGTTAAAGTTAAACCTGTATTTGTCTGATTTTTCATTTCCTGATTATATGACATGAAGCAAGTTAATTAAACATAGTAAGACAATTTCTTTAGCTATAAAATGGGGATAATATATGCATCTTTCAGGGTTGTTCTATGGATTAATGAGACACTGCACATCAACTGTCTCACAATAGTCCAGCACATGGTAGGTGCTTTTTTGATTAAACTTCAATTAAAAAATAAATATAAAATTAAAAAAATGGGATCATTTCCTTATGTTCTCTTTGGCTTCAAATATAGACCAACTTATTTTAAAATTTTTTATCTAAATTTTTCCTTAATTAGACTAACAAGATTGGAATGACCATATATTTTAAGGTTGTTTTGCTCAAATTAAACTAGATAGAATCAAATGATTCCCCCATCAGTGCATTTTGTTAATAGTGGTAATGAAATTTTATATTTGTATGTTTATAATAACATTACGAGCTCATGAAACTGCATGTGTAAGTAAAAATGCTCATATCCTGTAACCTTGTCACTCTGAAATCTCAGCACTTGGAGGAGATTTGAGATCATAGGCACAGAGTAACATTGAAGATATAGAACTGATAGTGTGGTTGACTAAATGCCAAATAATTTTCACTAACATTGAAAAAGCCAACTACATTAAGATAATCTATCTGTTTTGCCAGTGATATCTCCCTTTCTGCCACTCTCTCTCTAAGGTCTAGGATCTTAGGCTTGCTTTTTGGTGACTGACATCATGGAGCTGTGGGACACTGAGGAAAACTCTAAAAGTCCCATACAGAGGGAATTTATGCTTAAATGTATGCTATACCAGCTTTTGTTAGATAAATTAAATATATAAAGTGAAATGTTATACTTTTCATAGTCTGATACTTCACTATGAAATCTCTCTAGTACATTTCAGACAGAAAGACATTTAATAAGTGATAAAATAAAAAAAGAGGTTTATTAATACTGTACACAAAATGTCATGAACGTTAAGGCAAATTAAATATAATCCTGATAGTTCACTTGCGTGTTAAGATGGTCCAGTTTCTGAAGGATGCTGAAGTTCTGTCAAACCTGTAAGAGAGACAATTGCCAGTTTATTTTATGGGCTCTAATTGTCAAGATGCCCATCTGGCTCTATGGCTCAATTTCTACTGGCAAAGCTGCTCAACTGGCCATCCATATCATCTGGAGCCCAGGTGCTTATATCCTAGATCAGTGAAGTGTTCACAGGACCACCTGCTATATTCACAGTAGTGGATATAGCATTTTCATTTTAATATTAAAAGACAAAACATTTGAAGGCTACTGGATGGCTTTACTCTCAATATCTTCCTCATGTCCATGTAATGCAATTTAGGCACAGCTAATCATCTTGTAGGCTTCCCTGAAGGCTCAGATGGTAAAGAATCAGCCTGCAATGTGGGAGACCTGGGTTTGATCCCTGGGTTGGGAAGACCCCCTGGAGGAGGCCTTGGCAACTCACTCCAGTATTCTTGCCTGGAGAATCCTCATGGACCAAGGAGCCTCGTGGGCTACAGTCCATGGGGTCACAAAGAAACAGACATGACTGAGCGACTAGGCACAGCACAGCATCATCTCATGGTAGTTGTGATGTGTCAGTTTAAACTAGGGATTGCCTTGAAGATTCCCTTCTGAAATGTTGAATTACTGAGTAACCGTATGTCTTAGTTTGTCTTGGACACCCTCGGTTTAGGTCTGTTGTCACAGCATAATTATTGAAAACTTTGTTTATCCTCAAAATTCCCTGAAGTGTTTAACAGATTTTATGGTTACCCCATACTCTCTTTCGGAGAAGGAAATGGCAACCCACTCCAGTACTCTTGCCTGGAAAATCCTATGGACAGAGGAGCCTGGTAGGCTGCAGTCCATGGGTTCGCTAAGGGTCGGACATGACTGAGCGACTTCATTTCACTTTTCACTTTCATGCATTGGAGAAGGAAATGGCAACCCACTCCAGTGTTCTTGCCTGGAGAATCCCAGGGACGGGGGAGCCTGGTGGGCTGCCGTCTGTGGGGTCGCACAGAGTTGGACACGACTGAAGTGACTTAGCAGCATACTCTCTTTAGCAACGTCATTGAAACACTCAACATTCTTCTTAAGATTCTATTCCTAAGTAGAATGTTGTAAATTCTACAACAAAAAGTAGATGCTATTTTCTACTTTTCAGCATTGAATTCAGAACTGGATCAATAAACTTTTCAACTATGGCTAAATAATTGGTGAGTGATCCTAGAACAATCTTACACAATAAGTTAGTAGATGTTGATACAGGTAGATGCTGAAAGAAATTGGCTGTCATTTATGACCAATGTGATAAGTATTGAGGCAAGTGGAGGCAAGGGATTGAAATGACAAAGTTAGGAGCTCCTATCAGCAAGAAGTAGGATTGTTGCCAAAAGATCCTACTAAGTGACATAAGGAAAAGAGCTGAAACAGGAAGTTAAGAATTGTTAACACCATTTATTCTCGTCAAAATAACTCATAAAGTATTGTAACTGACAAATCTTCTCATTGGTTTGCCCCAATCCATTGGGGTCAGTCAAAGAACTGGAGTCAGCCTTATTCATTGGGGTCCATATTCTCCCTGATACTGGGAAACCCTGATACTGGGAAAAATTGAAGGTAAGAGGAGAAGGGGACGACAGAGGATGAGATAGCTGGATGGCATCGCTGATCGGATGGACATGAGTTTGAGTAAGCTCTAGCAGTTGGTGATGGACAGGGAGGCCTGGCATGTTGCAGTCCATGGGTCACAATGAGTCGGACACGACTGAGGGACTGAACTGAACTGAATGATTATCATACACATTTAAAATATGTGGATTAAATTGTGGGGGGAAAATGTATGCTTACACCTTTTTCAGAGAAGGCATAAGAGTACTGAACCATACTGATCATGATTTCGTTTAAGGAAATACTTACCTTGACTCTTTCTTGGTATTTCCAAGGCAATCAGAGCCACTGACATAGTTCATTTCAGTCGCTCAGTCGTGTCTGACTCTTTGCGACCCCATGAATCACAGTACTCCAGGCCTCCCTGTCCGTCACCAACTCCTGGAGTTTACCCAAACCCACGTCCATCGAGTCGGTGATGCCATCTAACCATCTCATCCTCTGTCGTCCCCTTCTCCTCCTGCCCCCAATCCTTCCCAGCATTAGAGTCTTTTCCAATGATTCAACTCTTTGCATCAGGTGGCCAAAGTATTGAAGTTACAGCTTCAACATCAGTCCTTCCAATAAACACCCAGGACTGATCTCCTTTCAGATGGACTTGTTGGATCTTCTTGCAGTCCAAGGGACTCTCAAGAGTCTTCTCCAACACCACAGTTCAAAAGCATCAATTCTTCGGCGCTCAGCTTTCTTCACCATCCAACTCTCACATCCATACATGACCACTGGAAAAACCATAGCCTTGACTAGATGGACTTTTGTTGGCAAAGTAATGTCTATGCTTTTAAATATGCTATCTAGGTTGGCCATAACCTTCCTTCCAAGGGGTAAGCGCCTTTTCATTTCATGGCTGCAATGACCATCAGCAGTGATTTTGGTAGATCACATTATTTTCAGTTGACATTAAACATATTAGGCTTATGTTAGATAACATTTAAACCCTAGACTGATTTTAACAATTGGCTGCATCTTTCCAACGATGAACATTTTTCCCATCTTTGGGCACTCTTAGGTGTTTTTTCTTGTTTGTGTATTTGCTAAGTCGTGTCTGACTCTTTTTGTGACCCTATGAATTGTAGCCCACCATACAACTGGGTCCCAGAATCCTTTTAAATCTGAAACTTATACAATGTTTTATGTCACTTATATCTCAATGAAACTAGACTAAATAAAATTATATTGTACTACAACCTACCTAATTTGACAACCATTCCTCAGTTTTGGGGGTCAGATTTAAGTATTCCTTGTAGATACTTCTCATAGCATCATTTATGCTTTTGATCATGTATACTCTTGATCCTAATCAGTATCGATCAGAATACAGGATCAAAAGTGTGTATTTAGCCTGATTAGGATGACAATCACAATTATTTTGAGAATAAAACCAAATATCCGATGTTATTAGCTGTTTGAGATCCAGACAAACCATTTCAGAGACAAGGAGAGAAACACTATCCCACAAATTTATAAAAAGTGTCAGACTTCAGTGCAATTATAAAGGAAACACAGCTGAAAAAAAGAAAGTGTATGTTAGTCAATGAATTTTTCATCCTCTATTCTTTACATATATGGCTTCAAAGTATTTCTAAATATTAGAGTTTTTTAGCTGTTATTAGAAGTAATGCATGTTTGTTTAAAATCAATTAAAAATGCCCTCCACTGTTTGGAAACTTTGGCAAGAAATCTAATCTATTCAGATTCATTCTGCCGCAAGCCCTAAGACCCTATTGTACTGGTAGACATTCCTTGTTGTAGTTGTTGTTTTAGATATTTGGTATCTACTCTCACTTCTAGTTACAACCTTCCAAATGACAGTTTCTTCTTGCGTTCTTAAAGAGAGTATCATTAATATTCATTGTCTGCCCGGAGACAAGATGTAGACAGGCAAACCCAGTTAAGCCTGTTAGACTCCATCAGAACTTTGAATCATAAGCTAAGTGATACAAATGGAGGAGGTGGGAGAGCTGATGGGCAAAAGCTACCACAGGAGATTAGTTTGTTCTCGCTCCCTCGACCTTTGGGGCTATATTTGCTCTTGCCTTGTTCTAGCCAAGGTCTTCGTTTCTTCCTTCAGTGCATTTCACTTTCTCTCACGTTAGCCAATTAGAGTTTTGGAATTGCAACTAAAACACCATGAAAAGACTTATTAACAATGATTTGGTTTCTGCATGATTCAAACACCTTCCAATCATTTTATTAGTCCAATATGACACATTTGTCAAATTCTTTTCAAAGGAAAAAACAAACAAATAAGCATTGCAGCTAGCTGATCCCAGATCTCTAGTGCATGGATTTCAGAAAGGTGTTACTTGCCATACAGGGCAAGTAAAATCATGATAAACAATACATAATATTTTTAGAAGTTTATACCTTTTAAAGATTTTTTTGTATTATTATAATGTTTAGTCCTCATAGGAATTCTGTGAAGTAGACAGAAAAAGAAATATGACTCCCATCTTCAAAGAGGGAAATTAAGTTTGAAAGAAAAAAAAAACAAGGGCACCAGAGAGCTGTTAAGTTACCAGAATATGTCACACAAAAAAATCACTTTGCATACCAAGTCTAAAAGTGCATTGTAAAATCACATCTAGGGAAACCATTTATTTTAATGTAATTATTTTATGTATAAGAAGCCACCTGCTTTCATTCTTTTACAAGTGGTTGACCAGTTTTCCCAGCACCACTTGTTAAAGAGATTGTCTTTTCTCCATTGTATATTCTTGCCTCCTTTGTCGAAGATAAGGTGTCCATAGGTGTGTGGATTTATCTCTGGGCTTTCTATTTTGTTCCATTGATCTATATTTCTGTCCTTGTGCCAGTACCATACTGTCTTGATGACTGTGGCTTTGTAGTAGAGCCCGAAGTCAGGCAGGTTGATTCCTCCAGTTCCATTCTTCTTCCTCAAGATTGCTTTGGCTATTCGAGGTTTTTTATATTTCCATACAAATTGTGAAATGATTTGTTCTAGTTCTGTGAAAAATACCATTGGTAGCTTGATAGGGATTGCATTGAATCTATAGATTGCTTTGAGTAGTATACTCATTTTCACTATATTAATTCTTCCAATCCATGAACACGGTATATTTCTCCATCTGTTTGTGTCCTCTTTGATTTCTTTCATCAGTGTTTTATAGTTTTCTATATATAAGTCTTTTGTTTCTTTAGGTAGATATATTCCTAAGTATTTTATTCTTTTTGTTGCAATGGTGAATGGTATTGTTTCCTTAATTTCTCTTTCTGTTTTCTCATTGTTAGTGTATAGGAATGCAAGGGATTTCTGTGTGTTAATTTTATATACTGCAACTTTACTATATTCATTGATTAGCTCTAGTAATTTTCTGGTAGAATCTTTAGGGTTTTCTATGTAGAGGATCATGTCATCTGCAAACAGTGAGAGTTTTACTTCTTCTTTTCCTATCTGGATTCCTTTTATTTCATTTTCTGCTCTGATTGCTGTGGCCAAAACTTCCAAAACTATGTTGAATAGTAGTGGTGAGAGTGGACACCCTTGCCTTGTTCCTGACATTAGGGGAAATGCTTCCAGTTTTTCACCATTGAGAATAATGTTTGCTGTGGGTTTGTCATATATAGCTTTTATTATGTTGAGGTATGTTCCTTCTCTTCCTGCTTTCTGTAGGATTTTTTATCATAAATAGAGGTTGCATTTCATCAAAGGCTTTTTCTGCATCTATTGAGAAAATCATATGGTTTTTATCTTTCAATTTGTTAATGTGGTGTACTACATTGATTGATTTGTGGATATTAAAGAAACTTTGCATTCCTGGGATAAAGCCCACTTGGTCATGATGTATGATCTTTTTAATATGTTGTTGGATTCTGTTTGCTAGAATTTTATTAAGGATTTTTGCATCTATGTTCATCAGTGATATTGGCCGGTAGTTTTCTTTTTTTGTGGCATCTTTGTCTGGTTTTAGAATTAGGGTGATGGTGGTCTCATAGAATGAGTTTGGAAGTTTACCTTCTTCTGCAATTTTCTGGAAGAGTTTGAGTGAGATAGGTGTTAGCTTTCCTTTAAATTTTTGGTAGAATTCAGCTGTGAAGCCATCTGGTCTTGAGCTTTTGTTTGCTGGAAAAGAATGAAACTAGAACACTTTCTAACACCATACACAAAAATAAACTCAAAATGGATTAAAGATCTAAAAGTAAGACCAGAAACTATAAAACTCCTAGAGGAAAACATAGGTAAAACACTCCCCAACATAAATCACAGCAGGATCCTCTATGACCCACCTCCCAGAATATTGGAAATAAAAGCAAAAATAAACAAATGGGACCTAATTAAAATTAAAAAGTTTTGCACAACAAAGGAAACTATAAGCAAGGTGAAAAAACAGCCTTCAGAATGGGAGAAAATAATAGCAAATGAAGCAACTGACAAAGAATTAATCTCAAAAATATACAAGCAACTCCTGCAGCTCAATTCCAGGAAAATAAATGACTCAATCAAAAAATGGGCCAAAGAACTAAACAGGCATTTCTCCAAAGAAGATATACAGATGGCTAACAAACACATGAAAAGATGCTCAACATCACTCATTAGTAAAGAAATGTAAATCAAAACCACAATGAGGTACCATTTCACACCAGTCAGAATGGCTGCAATCCAAAAGTCTACAAGCAATAAATGCTGGAGAAGGTGTGGAGAAAAGGGAACCCTCTTACACTGTTGGTGGGAATGCAAACTAGTACAGCCACTATGGAGAACAGTGTGGAGATCCCTTAAAAAACTGAGCCGGGGCAATGGGATGACCCAGAGGGATGGGATGGGGAGGGAGGTGGGTGGGGGGTCCAGGAAGGGGAACACATGTAAACCCATGGCTGATTCATGTCAATGTATGGCAAAAACTATTATAATATTGTAAAGTAATTAGCCCCCAACTAAAATAAAAGAAAAAAAAAAACAAAAAAAACAAAAAAAACTGGGAATAGAACTGCCATATGACCCAGCAATCCCACTGCTGGGCATATACACCGAGGAAACCAGAATTGAAAGAGACGCATGTACCCCAATGTTCATCGCAGCACTGTTTACAATAGCCAGGACATGGAAGCAACCTAGATGTCCATCAGCAGACGAATGGATAAGGAAGCTGTGGTACATATACACAATGGAATATTACTCAGCCATTAAAAGGAATACATTTGAATCAGTCCTATTGAGATGGATGAAACTGGAGCCCATTATACAGAGTTAAGTAAGCCAGAAAGAAAAACACCAATACAGTATACTAATGCATATATATGGAATTTGAAAGATGGTAATGATAACCCTATATGCGAGACAGAATAAGAAACACAGATGCATAGAACAGTCTTATGGACTCTGAGGGAGAAGGTGAGGGTGGGACATTCTGGGAGAATAGCATTGAAACATGTATATTATCATATGTGAAACAGAACACCATTCCATGTTCAATACATGAGACAAATGCTCAGCACTGGGGCAATGGGATGACCCAGAGGGATGGGATGAGGAGGGAGGTGGGAGGGGGGTTCAGGATGGGGAACACATGTAAACCCATGGCTGATTCATGTCAATGTATGGCAAAAACCACTACAATATTGTAAAGTAATTAGTCCTCAAGTAAATAAATAAATTTTTTAAAAATTTAAAAAAAAAAGGAAAAAAAAATATTCCTCATGACATGTAATCACTTCTAACATATGGTCTCATTTACTTAGTATATTTATTGTTCTGCTCTTACTAATAAAAGAATGACATCCTGATGACTGCCAAAAAAAAAAAAAAAAAAAAGAAGAAGCCACCTGCTTAAGAAAGAAAAAAAAGTTTCAGTTCAGTGTCTGATCCCTGAATTTTCCATTCCTCAATAAGTGCTATTCCTACTAATCTAGCTAACAACCTTGAATGTGTAAAATCTGATAGTAACTTTTTATTCAAATAACATATAGGTACATATGGTATTATTCTGACTCAATGTTGGAGGTGATATGGTCATTTCCCCCTCAGTGGGGTCATGAAGAGATACTAAAGAGATTCAGTATGGGAAAGAGAAATCTTTATTTTCTGAAGTCCATAATAGCTACTCAACCAGGAAAGATCATAGAGTACAAGCCAGGGGTTGACAAATAATCATTCAGGATCTGTCTACTTTTAAAACTCTCTATTTGAATTAATGCACACACACATATAGTATGCACATGTTTATATTTTAGGAACAGATTTGAGGAATTCCCTGAGGGTCCAGTGGTTAGGACTCCCATGCATTCACTGCTATGGTTGTGAGTTTGATCCCTGATGGGAAAACTCCCACAAGCTACACTGAGTTTCCAAAAATTAAAAAGGAAAAAAAGAGAAAAGGGATGGATTCAGTTATTATTACTAAAAAGCCTGGAAAATAATATTTTATAATTATTACAGTTTAAAATATCCCCCCTTTTTATGGCTTACAGAAAGTTGACTCCATGTCTTTCTGTTCTTTTCTTTTTGGAAAAAGGAACCTAGCTATCACAATTTCTAAAATAGACTTTATATCTCTGAAGACCATTCTTAAATTATTCCTCAATTTCCTTTTCTCCAGGCTAAATTATCGTTTTTATTTTTACTTTTTTTCTTATAGGCCCTATGCTTCAACCTTTAATCATCTCCTTTGCTCAACCCCTTCCAAACTCACTACACATATTAAATTGCCATTGATTTATTCATATGGGTGCCCAGTGGGTACATAGAATTCTAAAAAGTGTCTTTCAATTCATGTTCTTATGATTTCAGCCAAGTATGGGAATTCTGATATAAATTTGAACAGCATTCCATATACTGTATTAAAAGTTAAAAAATGAGGTCTGTGAAGAGGACTTCATCAGATAAAACCTGCCTCCATTATGGATTTTTAGGTTAATGTAGAACTAGAAACTTACATAGTTTCATTTCATTATTCAGAAAAGTGTTACCTTCTTGTAAGATTGTCCATGCCATTGCATCTGTGATTTTTGGGTTTATATGATAAAATTTTGGACATTTCCCTTTTACAAGCATAAGAATAAGAGAAGGAAAAAATCTACAATTCAGATTTGATCTACATTTACTAATTTTTCTGTTTTCATGGCCAAGCCTAAAAAAGAAAAAGCTAAAAAACTAGACTATTTTGACTGACAATTATTTTTTTTAAGAGTCAAGCATTTTGATTTAAGCCTTAGTCTAACTAGTCATTTGCATCGAGAGACACACTAGTTTTCCTTTATTTGTCGGAAGCAGGAAATTCAAAGTTTCACATTTCAGCTTTTAAGATCCTCTTTCCTTCCTCTAGTCTATTTCCTTTTTTGATTCTCAAGCTGAACTTACTGACAAATGCTAATGGGCAACTAGTTGCTAGCAAAGCCACCTTCTATATATTTCATAGGAATGACTATTTGACACCACTATACCTATTCCTATTTTCGTGGCACGTGTTACAGAACTATAATTACTCACTCTCTGGAACCTGGTAGAATAAGTTTGCTCCCTACAAGCTATGTGATTTGTCTAATTCACGTGGCCACTTTTATCCTCAGTTGCTTCATCATCTACATTTAGTTTCCATATTGGTCTGCTGCTGCTGCTGCTGCTAAGTTGCTTCAGTCGTGTCCGACTCTTCGCGACCCCATGGACTGCAGCCTACCAGGCTGCTCCGTCCATGGGATTTTCCAGGCAAGAGTACTGGAGTGGGGTGCCATTGTCTTCTCCCTCCATATTGGTCTAGTGTACAGGTTAAAGGCAAAATATTGTATGTAAGATTCTCTGTACATTGCCTAGCATACAATAAGTACTGCCAAAATGAAAGCTATTAAAATAGATAATATTTATTATTGCTATTAATTCATAAAATGGAGATACCCAGGCATAGTTGGGCAAGGCTAGTTACCATGATTGATAATCCTCAAAAACTCAGTGGATTAAATAAGTTTTTTTTTTTTATCACACATAGAAAAATTTAAAGCTTATTGAATAGCAAACTAAATAAACATTTTTTTTTCTTTGAAAGTAAAACCATGGTGGAAAATATAGAAATACTGAAGAGCACATGGATCCTTTCTGGGGAAAAACATACCAAAATTTTATTTGACTACTAGATGTGAAATTTACTGTTGTATATTTAAAAAGAACTGCTTTAAAGAAAGGAGCATAAAAATAAAATAGAACTTAAAATATTCAAATTTCAAAATCTAATAATAAACTTCATCTACCCTGCAGTTGACCTACCACTCTTATTACTAATTAGGTTCTTAATACCTTAGACTATTATATTGCATTTTCAGAATTTGAGGAAGCACACAGAGAACTAGTGGGAAACACACCATAGTTTGCTTTGAATGTTAGAAAAGTACTGCATGCTTTCTCTAACTGTAATCCTCGCCTTTGAATCAATGGTAACTTAAAAGTCATTTCTAAATTGTTTTATACACAAAACACACACAGATGAGGAAACTAAGGCACACAGAATTTTAGAAATTCTCCAGGATCAATCAAATAATGCATGCATCATCCAGTTTGGAGCTCAGTCTAACTCTGAACATACATTCTTAAACACTGTTAAACTGCCTCATTTCCAGTTACCTAATTCCTGTGCATATCAGGAGAGCTGTTGTTTTCAAATTTCAGATGGATGCATAATGATTCAAAATTTCTAAATGGGTCATTTTAGATATTACTTTCTTTTACAAGAAAATGGTTTCTTTATATAAGTTTTGTTAAATAATTGCTTTTCTACTTCCTGTCTGTGATTTTATCTTCCAAACAGTTTCAGAAATTAGAATACTTATATTCAATAGATTTGAACTGCAGTCTTGTAGATATTTGTTTTTTGAGGCTAATGCAGTAACTCAATCTTAATTCACCTTAGAAGACATTAATATGTATTGCCACACTGAAAGAAAGACCGAAAGAAAAAGGGAAAGCAAGAAGGAACAGAGCAGGGGAGAGAAGAAGAAAGCGGAAAGTTTGTTGAAAATAAAATCTTCCACAAAGAAAAACGTTGACAAATTGGACTATGTTAAAATTATAAACTCTGTTCCTCAAAGGATATACTTAAAATAGCATCCTGACTAGGAAAAAATACTTCCTAAAGTTGAAGGTACACTTATCCCGTGACCCAGAAATTTTACTATTAGTGGTATACTCAACTATATCAAACATAAATGTGCCAAAAGTCATGGATAAGCAAAATAGATAATTTTTGTCTACATTTACTGAGATAATATGTTTTATTTCCTTCAAGTTTAACATGGTATATTATATTAATTAATTTACCAATTTTAAATAAATTTGAATCCACAAAATAAACCTAATAACATAGATGTATTATCATTTTTATTCATTGTTAAGTTTGGTTTATTAATAGGTTTGCATTTTTGCCTTTATGTTCATGGGTAAAATTTGGATGTAAATTTGTTTTCCTATACTATCCTTATTTGTTTTTGATATCAAAGTTATACTAATCTTATAAATACTGTTGGTATACATACATTGTCTTCTTATTTTCTATCATGGAACAGTTGGTACAAGATTAGAATTATATGCCACTAGAAGTTAAAATTTACAGGTGCCAAGTAAATGAAGTATTTTCTTCAAACATTTTTAACTATTGACTTAACTCGATTTAGAGTTATATGGAATGAGTAGTTCTTCCTTTGTCAACATGCGACTTGTGTTCTAAAGATTTGTCTATTTCATATGGATTTTCAAATGTATTAGTATAGAATTGTTCATTATCTATTAATGTATTAAATCTCATTGGTGGTTAGTCTGTTGTATTAGATTGCTCTTTCATAAACCAACACTGAACTTTGTTGATGTCTGTTTTGTATTTCATTAATTTTACTTTTTTTTCTCTATATTTCCAGTCGTTTACTCCTTGGGTTTATTCATTTTCTTAACTTTTGAGTTCATTTATTTTTAGCCTTTCTGCCTTTTGATTTTCTATTTTAGGCAAATCCTGAACATTTTCTTCTAACCCCTAAACTGAAACTTAAATTCACTGTATTTGTCCACTGCCTTCATGGCACAGGGTAATGTTGCCAAGCTTAATTCCAGATTTCCAAATCAGTTACATTGTGGCTAGATTGTGGGTTATTTCTTTGGTATCTTATTATTGGCTCAATATTAATTAAGCTTTTATTCCTTTTTATGGTTACTAGTAACTTTATTTTCAGATGGATTGATGGTCCTGCCGCTTAGTCTAAACTATTCTTAAGGCACAATATTGTATTCTTTCCATAAGTGAAATCATCCTACTATTTGGGATTTGTTTTCTTAAGACTTGTTTTATTCCTTTATCTGTGTTGCCTTCTTTTTTTTTTTTTAACACGGTATCCAGTTTTTATTTTATTCTCAACCTTGAAACAAACATTTGGTACGATATGCAGTGATTATTTAGCTGATGTAGAAATTTAAAAGCTTCTTTTTCTGCATTTGTCCAGAAGATGATACACTATATTTGAAATCTGAACTTTTATCATCCGAAATAATAGATCTTTTATTTTCATGGTATCAGAGAATGCCAGTGCTAAAACAGACACCCCCCAATTCTTACCTTAAAATTAAAATATTTGTGTCTTACTCATATTTCTTTATTTCTTATTCAATTCAGTTGGCAACCAGATTCCATGTGGTGATTCAGGAATGCATGCCCCTTCCATCTAATAGATCGTCAAGCCTTCCCACTTGATCATCTGCATCTGGCTGTGAGATGATTGAGGATTGGTGGCTATCTCAGGAGATTTAGTGTGCCATACTTGGAAGTATAGTACATTTCCATCAGCAATCCATTGGCCATAGTCAATAGCTTCATAAAGAATAGAAGTTTGGCTAGGAAATGTAGAAGCACTCATTGTTCTTTTCAAGGCCAGATTAAACAGTTACCAAAATAAAAGTAAATTAATTGAAAATGACAGAAACAAATAACAACTTGGAAAATTGCCTCTGTATGTGTGGTTAGGTTGTCTATTAGCAAGAAAAAATGACACAAATGTATCCCTTGGGCTATAAAATTGATTACAGTCATTTGCATGATATTGTCTTCAAGAATATAGTCATGGCTCTGCATATCCCTTTATGTAACTAGTTGTGGAATCTTATCAAAAGAAAACATTTTTAAACCAAGTACTAGGAAAACTGTCTATATTTTTTTCCCCCCGTTTGAGCTTTTTCAGTTTGCAACTACATAAATAATCCAAACTCAGTCTGATTTGCTTTTCTAGTGATCCTCAAAAGATTAATTAGTGTTTTGCTTACTTTCAAACTAACTGACTGTTGGCTTCTCATCTTTCTTCCTATTTTGTCGATATCCCACTACACAAAATTTTTGGTTTCCCAGTGCAAATAAGCGTTTCCCCAAGTGGCGCTAGTGGTAAAGAATTCACCTGCCAATGCAGGAGATGTTAAGAGATGTTAAGATGGGATCGATCCCTGGGTCAGGAAGATGCTTTGGAGGAGGAAATGGCAACCCGCTCCAGTATTCTTGCCTGGAAAATCCCATGGCCAGAGGAGCCTGGTGGGCTACAGTCCATGGGGTCCTGAAGAGTCGGACACCACTGAAAGACTGAGCACGTGCATAAATGATAATAGTCACTCTCATAAGAAGCACTCATTTCCAATTTTAAATTAGTAAAATCTGTTCTTCATTTCTTATTTAAATTCATTTGCCTATGTGAAGTGAAGTGAAACTCGCTCAGTCGTGTCCAACTGTTTGTGACCCCATGGACAGGATTCTGCCAGGCATTCTCTGTCCCTGGAATTCTCCAGGCCAGAATACTGGAGCGGGTAGCTCTTTCCTTCTTCAGAGTATCTTCCCAACCCAAGGATCGAACCCAGGTCTCCCAGACTGTAAGTGGATTCTTTACTGTCTGAGCCACCAGGAAAGCGCAAGAATACTGAAGTGGGTAGCCTATCCCTTCTCCAGGGGATCTTCCCAACCCAGAAATTGAACTGCGGTCTCCTTCATTGCAGGCAGATTTTCTACCAACTGAGCTTCCAGGGAAGCCCCATTTGTCTATATATATATTAACAAATTTTAGGGTAGTACATACACAGTAGTATCTGATAGACAGTTTATTCATCATAGCAATAAAATCAGTTTAAAAATTCTAATATTTGACTTCACTAAGGTTTGTAGACTCCTGCAAATAAGACTTAACGTAGTTTCCAGTCTTACCTGCTATTGATCTTGACTCTATTTTTATATATATTGTATGCTGACCATTTAAAATGCATAGCAAAGGATTATTACTCTTGTTTGGAATTTCTTTTCATTTTATCTGTGGTATCCTTAATTTGGTTTTATTGAACTAGAGTAGAGGCTTTTTTTTTTTTTTAATTTGCTTGAAAAAATGTTATACCATCCATTTCACTTCATGGGAAACAGATGGGGGAAACTGTGGAAACAGGATCAGACTTTATTTTCTTGGGCTCCAAAATCACTGCTGATGGTGATTGCAGCCATGAAATTAAAAGACGCTTACTACTTGGAAGGAAGGTTATGGCCAACCTAGATAGCATATTTAAAAGCAGAGACATTACTTTGCCAACAAAAGTCCGTCTAGTCAAGGCTATGGTTTTTCCAGTGGTCATGTATGGATGTGAGAGTTGGACGGTGAAGAAAGCTGAGCGCCGAAGAATTGATGCTTTTGAACGGTGGTGTTGGAGAAGATGCTTGAGAGTCCCTTGGACTGCAAGGAGATCCAACCAGTCCATCCTAAAGGAGATCAGTACTGGGTGTTCATTGGAAGGACTGATGTTGAAGCTGAAACTCCAATACTTTGGCCACCTCATGCGAACAGGGGACTCATTGGAAAAGACCCTAATGCTGGGTAGGACTGGGGACAGGAGGAGAAGGGGACGACAGAGGATGAGATGGTTGGATGGCATCACCGACTTGATGGACATGGGTTTGGGTGGACTCCGGGAGTTGGTGATGGACAGAGAGGGCTGGCATGCTGCAATTCATGGGGTCGCAAAGAGTCGGACACGACTGAGCAACTGAACTGAACTGAATCTCCTTATTAGCCTTATCTTTTATAACCTTTTCCCTGTTGGCCTCTAAACTTTTGTACTCATTTCTAATTTTGATCTGTTTGTCTATTACAGGGTACTAGAGCTATTAAAGTATGCATTTTAGAAGAACAGTTAAGGTTTTCTACCTTCTTCTGTGATGTTACTTGCCTTTCCGAAACTTTATTCTTCAAGGCTCAACATTCCAAGTATTAATATATCACCCTGAAGTCTTTTTCCACCTCCTCATTTGAGTTGACTACACATTCTCTGTTCTCCCAGAGAGATTATTTATGTTTTTATCATTATATTAGACAAAGATATAACAAGTTAAAAATAAAGATAACTCTCCTTTGTTAACATACAAGCAATAATTCATAATGAAACATTAATACATCAACTCAGCAACTATTAAAAATAATATATCATGATCAAATAAGTTTATCCAAGAAATGTTTGGTTGAACATTTTTTTAAATAAACAATGTAATTCACCATATCAACAATATAAGGAAAAAAACCCACACAATCTCTTTGTAGACATAGACAAAACATTAGATATTTTTTGTATCTTTTCATGATAAGAATTTTCAGCAGAAAAAAAGAATATAAAGCAACTTTTTTAATATAATAAAATGTATCTTTGAAAATCCTCCAGTTATCATCATACATAACAATAAAAGACAATGATTTTTTTCTTAAGATCAAGAACAAGTAAAGAGTATCCATCATTGTCACTTCAATTCAACAGGACCCAATCCATCCAATGGGACAGGAAAAATACATAAAATGCATGAGTACTGGGAAGAAGGAAATACAATTTTCTCTATTTGTTCATGACATGATTATCTACAAAGAAAATGCTTAAGAATCTAAAAAAGAGTTACTAAAACTAATATGTATATTCACAACATCACAATATACAAAGTTAATTATTAAAAATCATTTATATTTTTAAACACTAGAACAACAAAAAATTAAAATTTTAAAAGATATGATTTATTATAGCAACAAATAACATGAAATATTCAAGTATAGCTAAAAATATCTGTAAGATTTGTATGCTGAAAACTACAAACATAAATGACAAAAAAAAGGTCTAAATAAGTGAAAAGAAAAGCTATGTTCACAAATTGAGACTGAATATTGTTAAGATGCATGCTTCCTTTGTAGCTAAGCTGGTCAGGAGTCCTCCTGCAATGTGGGAGACCTGGGTTCAATTCCTGGTTCAGGAGGATCCCCTGGAGAAGGAAATAGCAACCCATTCCATCTAGTCAAAGAAATGGTTTTCCAGTAGTCATGTATGGATGTGACAGTTGGACCATAAAGAAGTCTGAGTGTTGAAGAATTGATGCTTTTCAACTGTAGTGTTGGAGAAGACTCTTGAGAGTGTCTTGGACTGCAAAGAGGTCAAACTAGTCAATCCTAAAGGAAATCAATCCTGAATATTCATTGGAAGGACTGATGCTGAAGCTGAAGTGAAGAGCCAACTCATTAGAAAAGACCCTGATTCTGGGAAAGATAGAGAACAGGAAGAGAAGGGGATGACAGTGGACAAGATGGTTAGATGCCATAATTGACTCAACAAACATTGACTCCCAGAGCAAACTCTGGGAGATGGTGAAGGACAGGGAAGGAAAGGTGTGCTGTAGTCCATGGGGTCGCAAAGACCCAGACAGGACTGAGTGACTGAAAAACAACAGCCAGTATTCTTGCCTGGGAAATCGTATGCCTAGAGGAACCTGGAGGGCTACAAACCATGGGGTCACAAAAGTTGGACAGGACTTAGCACTAAGCCACCAGCATTCTACCCTAACTGATAAGTTGATTCAATGCAATCCCCATCAAAATCCTAGCAGGGTCTTTTTTTGTTTGTGTGAACGTTAATTCTAAAATTAATGCAAAAAAAAGATTTAAAAATACTTTTTCCCTTCTTAAAAGAAATAAAACTTTTAAAAACAAGAACACATTTCAAAAACTTGCCTATCTGCTTTCAAGACTTGTAACTGAGACAATCTAGTATTGGTATAACAACGCGTGTGTTGTGTGTTCAGTCACTCAGTTGTGTCTGACTCTTTGTAACTTCATAGACTTTAGCCTGTCAGGCTCCTCTGTCCATAGGATTCTCCAGGCAATAATACTGGAGTTGGTTGAAATTTCCTACTCCAGAGGATCTTTCTGACCCTGGGATCAAACCTGAATCTCCTATGTCTCCTACGTTGGCAGGCAGTTTCTTTACCACTAACGCCACCTGGCAAGACAAACCAATAAAATGAAATAGAGGATGCAGGAACAGACACAATATATAACATCAAATGATGTTTTTTGCTAAGTTGGAAGACTCAAAAAGCTGCATATTATTATTTCATTTATGTGTCACTCTGGGAAAGGTAAAACTAGGAGCTTAAAGCTGATCAATGGTTGCCAGAGGTTGAGGCTATAGAGAAGGGGATTGATTTTAAAGAGTCACACATGTGAAAATTTGGTATGACTAAAGTATTCCTTGTTTTATTTTCTTCATTGAATTGTGATCATTTAAGAATGGTGAACAATAATTCAATATTTGATGGTGTTAATGAGTGAACTACCTTTGATTTGGGCATGATGATGTGATGTGAAATTATGGTTATGTATATAAAGATATGTACTTATCTTTTAGTACATCCAAGGACAGAGGACCCTGGCTACCTACAGTCCATGAAGTTCTCAGGTGGAACTAGTGAAAAAAGAATTTATATATGACTTTCATGCCCCAGTAAAATTTGTTAAAATACCACCTAATAATTAAGTTTGGTATGGAAAGAAGGAAACCACAATTACTTCATGAAGACATTAGGAAGTTTTCATTATTAAGGATATGAGTATGTGCAATCCTTCACTGAAAGGGTCATAGTGACTTTCAGTCACAATGTACTGTGATTTATTACCTGAATAAAAACAATAATGCAAGAAGACAATATAAGATAATAGAACAAAGCAACAAATGAGTCGTTTTGTCAGTGGAATAAATTGGTATTTCGTGGTGTTAAAGGTCCCTGCTGAGCTATGTAATAGCAATTCAGTGTACCCTATAGACAATTCTAACTCAAAGATTATCATTAAAAAGAAAAAAGAAGAACAAAAAAAGACAGCAAGCTTAAAAAAAAGAAATATAAAAAACAGAAAAGTCAATGACTTTATGCAATGTTCAACATTAATATTTTCTACTTTATTATAATCAAATGCATCAATGTGGCAATCATAGCAATTATACTCTCAGCTGGTGGTTATGCTTATGTCCCTTAAATCTATGCATTGTACCTGTGGCCTGTCAAAAAAAATTAAGAGCTGAGAAGATTTACCATTAGTTTTATAAATAAGAGCCTCGGAAAACATTATAGATAAATACTGTTCTCCATTAAAAGAGACTGAGTTTTGCTTTTTTTGGAGAAAAAGATTTTAAATATTTAATGAAATCAATAGGAAAATCATTCCTTATTTTTTGTAATTCATTACTCTAAATTACATTAGATCAGATTTACTAGTCAAAAGGGAGAACTGCTTACATGAAGCAATATAATAGATTAATGTTACCCTACATATCATTACTAGCTATTTGGCCTGGGCCCTGAGGATATCTAAATCTCTAGAATATTAACAGTTATAATTTTGAAATTGTTTCTTGCAAAAGTCCTTAAAGTCAATTGAATTTCACTATTTTTTAAAAGGATTAATGTTTAAATGATGGAGCTGTTACAGAAAAGTCTATTAGCTGTGGCCATACATAGAGCTCCTTCTTGATGAGTAATATTTTGGAAATGATTGCCTAGTAGTGATTTTTTTGAGACCTAATTTTCCATTAATCTCCTGTTTATTTTTATAAATAGCTAAATTAGACTGACATAGATTTAACTGCAGGCTTCTAGTTTGCACAAAGATAATCATAATTGTAAGGCGAGTGCAGAGAAAAGGAGAGTGAGCCGGGCAGTCAGGCAAGAAAAGGGAAATCTATTAGAGGAAAAAGAGAGAGTGACTGACTGTTAAGGAGAACCAGCATCCTCCCTTTCTGACGGAGTCCTTCTTATACCCCACCAATGAAAAATTCTCTGAAAAGATGATCACGTAGCTGGAGGTCTGGAATCTGGTGGTCTCGCAGCTTTGAGAAGATAGGCGCCAGTGAGACAACAGGATGCCATCTGGGCAATTTGGTCAGTCTCATAGATCACTGTGATTTATTCTTCGTTTGCAAGGTCGACATATCAATGAGACCCCATGTGGCAATAATAGAATTGAAATGATTTGCTGGCTTCAGACTGTCTCTGGTTTCAGCAAAGCAAGAAACCAACCAACAAGCAAACATAACCAACATCACAGCAGAGTCTTCAGGACATTAGATAACACGTACAGACTGTTTGTTGTGTGCTGGACACGATTCTAAGCATCTAATAAATACCTCAAACAATCCTCACAACTGTCCTGAGAGAATGGTTATATTATTGTCTCTACTCTTCTGACAAGAAGTATAGATTCAGGGAACTTAAGTAACCTGTCCTGGGAACACAGCTGCCAAGTGAGATTTTAGCCTAGGGACTTTGACTCTAGATCCTGTGCTTTTAACCAGCTCATTCATTTTTACCAAGGTTCCTGAGCTAATACAAGAGAGTGTTTTGACAGTGTTTGCCATGTAATAATAGCCCAAAAGTTTTAACCAAAATATATTTTCAAAAGAACTAAAGCACATGACATTTAAGTGAAAATTATAGTGTAGAAGAGGAGAGTTTCCCAGAGCAAATAACTATATGAAGTCCCTTACTCCTGTGACTTGTTGCTGCCTCAGAGGGAACCTGAAATTTGAATATGAAAAGCAAAGCTCAAGTTGATGGAGGCTACTCTCAACAAATCTTAGTGAATCTTAGCCCTGGGGCTTCAAATCACTCATATTAAGAAAGTAGGTCAGATGGAAAATCAGGTTCTTCCCTGAGTTTACAGACATTGAAAATTTTAAGCCAGTTGTGAAAACAACAGCAGCAGCCACAAAAGATCAAAAGCCTTTTCCTTAGGCAGACTGGAGTAGTCTCAGCTGATTGCAGAACTTTAGGTTTTAAGATTCCACTCAAGGGTGAAGTATGACTTAAATACTCAAGACATAGATAACAAATGGCTACAGATTTCTAAATTTCGCTCTGAAAGAAATGGCTCCACCATTTTTTTTTTCCTCTTCTTATCAAGAAGCAGAATTCACCCTCTGATCTTGTGTTTTCCTTTTGAACAGAAACAGAAGTAGCGATAGCACAGTTCTGAGCAATGAATGTCTACTACTAACAGGTACTACAGTCTAGGAAGACAATGACATGGATTAAGCAGATCTGCCTTTAGAATTTGCTAGGCCTGGAGCAGGAGTTCAAATAGAGCTCACATATCTTGCATCTAAAGGAGATCAGTCCTGGGTGTTCATTGGAAGGACTGATGTTGAAGCTGAAACTCCAATACTTTGGCCACCTCATGCGAACAGGGGACTCATTGGAAAAGACCCTAATGCTGGGAAGGATTGGGGGCAGAAGGGGAAGGGGACGACAGAGGATGAGATGGTTGGATGGCATCACCGACTCGATGGACATGGGTTTGGGTAAACTCCGGGAGTTGGTGATGGACAGGGAGGCCTGGCGTGCTGCGATTCACGGGGTCGCAAAGAGTCGGACACGACTGAGTGACTGAACTGAACTGAATGTATCAGAATTATTTGTTTTAGGTGAAATTCTGAAAATCTATATTTATTTTTTAAAATTTAATTATATATAATTAAGAAAATAACTTAATTCACAATTTTAGTATTCAATACCCCATGGACTGTAGCCTACCAGCTTCTCCGTTCCTGGGATTTTCAAGGCAAGAATACTGGAGTGGGTTGCCATTTCCTTCTCCAGGAGATCTTCCCAACCCAGGAGTTGAATCGAGGTCTCCCACATTGTAGGCAGATGCTTTACCGTCTGAGCCACCAGGGAAGTCGAGCAACTTCATCTATCTAGTTGGCCATGTAAATAGTCAATATTATGCTTTGTGCATGTTATATCTATACCTGAAAGTGAAGGTGTCAGTTGCTATGCCATGTCTGACTCTTTGCAACCCCACAGACTGTAGCTCGTCAGGCTCCTCTGTCTATGGAATTCTCCAGGCAAAAATACTGGATTGGGTAGCCTTTCCCTTCTCCAGGGGATCTTCCCAACCCAGGGATCAAACTCAGGTCTCCTGCATCACAGGTAGATTGTTTACCTCTGAGTCACCAGGGACTTCTCTTTGAAATTCTCCTCCTTAGAGTTCTGAGCCACCATTCTTCTCTGGTACTCTTTTTACCCCTCTAACTACTCCTTCATGATGTCTGTACCTACATGTACAAAAAGGTAGGGACTTTTTAAAGTGAAAGATATTCCTCAGAAGTCAAACAACTGTTGGGGATACCTTATTAATACATGAGTGGCCTCAGAACCATGAATCGCAATACAAAGAAAACTCAGAGATTGGATATTGGACAATGTTAGGAAATGGTACTTTGGTATGCAGGGGTATATTCCCATTCATGCCATCTGAAAGATTGACAAGTCTATTTATTTATCTTTTACTTACATAAGGATTTCTACTGCTTAAATTCTGACTGCAGCTGAAAACACTGCTGTCTCTGACCTATAAAACTTCATGGCATTTGGATGCAGTGTCTTTTGTTTTTACAACATAGGTGAAGGAAGGATGTATACAAGCAATTTGCTTGGTTTGAACTATGTTAATCATGAAAGCCTGTTAGGATTACATCTTTATATTTGAAAATGATATTCCAAAGCAAAATATAAATGACCAACTGCAAAAAAATAAATATATTACAACATATAAGACAGAAAGACTCATGTTCTTATTATTTAAAAAAAATCTTTTAAATCAATGAAGAAATAATCTTTTCTCAAGTAAATACTTATTTGTTCTAGTAACAAAATACACAAGTAAAAACATAACAAATCTGAATCCAAAATGACATTAAAATAAACAGTTAGGAAAAGAATAAAAATATTACAATTCTGTATAAAACCACAAAGAGAATAAATGATTTATTACTATGTCTCTTATTCTGACTCCATCTTTCTGTCTATCTTTCTTTCTTCTCTTCCCCTCCCCCAGGTTTTACTAAAATTCTCATATAGGTGTTAATATATGTTCACACCTACTGGCATACTACATATATATAGATATACAGCTATATATTATTACACAAATATCTACATATATACATATATATGAAAAGATACGTATTCATAAAACCTTCTAATAATTATACATAGAATTAAATGCCATCTGAAGAAGTTAGTTTTGAGTGAGTGATCTGTTTGGTTCTGTCATAGTTATGTATACTTAGTGGGCCTCCCAGAATTTGGTGTGATGAGTATATTAGTCAAGGTTCTCCAGAGAAACAGAGCTAAAATGGTGAATACATATATAATACAGGGTATTTACTCACTCAGTTATGGAGGCTGAGAATTCACAAGATCTGTAGTCAGCAAGCTAGAGACACAGAAGAGGCAATGGTGTACAGTAGCCCCCATTATTCCAAGACTCCCCATGGATGCCCACTCAAAGAATCATACCCTGTATATACTATGTTTTTGCCTATATATACATACCTATGATAAAGTTAAATTTATAAATCAGGCACAGTAAGAGATATCTGAATTGCCAACATCACTGTTCTTACTCTCTGGGGTCATTATTAAGTACACTTAAGGTCAGCTGGACACTGGCACTGTCCATTGTTATAGCTGAGGAGACTGCTAAGTGACTAACGGACATATACTCAGTGGATACGCTAGACAAAGGACTGATTCACAAATAGAGTGGGGTGGACTGGAAGCACTTGAGATTTCATTATGCTGCTCAGAACGGTGTGCAATTTAAACTTATGAATTGTTTATTTCTGGTGCAGCCCATTTAATATTTTCATACTGTGGTTGACCATAGGTAACTAAAACCTTGATAAGGGAAACCGTGAATAAGGGAGGCACTGTTTCGTACATCGTCCATTTGATGATGGAGGGCTGCTGTGCAGGTCCTGCTGTATGGTTTGGTGGGTCAGATAATACCAATTCATTATGTGAAGCTCAGGTCACATAGTAACTTGGCAGCCCATGGTTAAGCATTCAGTCTCTACTAAGATCCAGCCTCAGGCCAAGAATTATTTCTGAAAAACAGAAGCTATCTGCATAATATGGTAAGGCCTTACTCCAAAATCCTAAGGGCAGGTACTGCAAAACCGCCCCCTACAGAAGGCTGTCAAAGGTTCCAAAAAGCATCTCCATCTGCCACTGACCCTCCAAGCACCACTGGATATGCTAGATCGTGTGGCCCCAGTGGTGAAGCAGCTTGCAGAGCAGCTGGGACCTGTTGCAGAATCTTCTCCTGTTCTGGGCTACGCCTGAAACTAGGATTCAGGTCACTTGGCAAATGGGCTGGAGTAACATAATCAAAAGGGCTTCACCTGTGGCTCAGCGGGAAAGAATCCGCCTGCAACGCAGGAGACAGAAGTTCAATCCCTGGTTTGGCAAGATCCTCTGGAGGTGAAAATGGCAACCCACTCTGGTATTCTTGCCTGAGAAAACCCACTGACAGAAGAGCCTGGCAGGCTACAGTCCATGGGGTTACAAAGAATCAGACATGATGTAGAAACTAAACAACAACAAACACTCTCAAATGAGGAATATTATATCTCTGAAATCCAAAGAGGAGCAATAGGTATGTGCCTCTTATTAGGGGCCAGATGTAATAACTTATTCTTCAATTTAGAAATTTCTTGGCATGACCCATACCACTGGACCCCTGAAAATGTTGCTGAAGTAAAAGACCTCAATTTTTTTGTCAGATTTATTTCACCTTCTGACTTGCAAATGTCTTACCAATAAGTCTAGAGTAGTTGTAATTTCTTGCTAACTAAATCCAGGGTAGTGATACTAGTGTAATATCATCAATGTAATGGGCTAGTGTGATATTTTCTCCAAAGGAAAGATTTCAAAGATATTTCAGAGCTAAATTATGATATAGGGCTGGAGAGTTGATATACCCTTGAGGGTATCAAGAAGATGTATTGCTGGCCTTTCTAGCTGAAAGCAAAGAACCAAAGGATCTTACTAATAGAGAAAGAGGGGGGAAAAGAAACAGTAAATTGCCAGAGCAATAGTTGCATACTAGGTACCAGGAGATGTGCCGATTTGCTCAAACAATGAACCTGCTGCTGCTGCTAAGTCGCTTCAGTCATGCCCGACTCTGTGCGACCCCATAGACAGCAGCCCACCAAGCTCTCCTGTCCCTGGGATTCACCAAGCAAGAACACTGGAGTGGGTTGCCATTTCCTTCTCCAAACAATGAAACTACATCTGGTAAAACAGCTATGATTGGAGCTTACAATAATCTACTATCATTCTCCAAGATTCATCTGTCTTCTGAACAAGCTAAAGAGGCAAGTTTCAACGGAGATATGGTGTGAAACACCATCCTTATACCCTTCGAGTTCTTGGTAGTGTCATTAATCCCTGAAGTCTCTGTAGAAACAAAGTATTGCTTTTGGTTTACTATTTTCCTAGATAGAGGTATTACTAGTGGCTTCCAGTTGGCTTTCCCATCATAATAGTCCTCACCCCACAGGTTGGAGAATTGATAGGGGAGTTCTGTCTGCTGCTGAGTGTATCTATTCCAAATAAGCATTCAGAAACTGTGGAAATAACCACAGGATGGGTGCAGGGACTAAAGTGTCCCACTGTAAAATAGATCTGAGCTAAAACTCCTCTGATCACCTGACCTCCATAAGCCTCTACTCTGACTTGTGAACTGCAGTTACATTTTGGGTGTCCTGAAATTACTATCATTACAGAGACAGTGTCTAATGTGTGCATGGGTGCTAAGTTGCTTTAGTCATGTCTGACTCTGTGAGACTCTGTGGACTGTAGCTCACCAAGCTCTTCTGCCTGTGGGATTCTCCAGGCAAAAATACTGGAGTGGGTTGCCATGCCCTCCTCCAGGGGTTGTTCCCAACCCAGAGATCGAATCTGTGACTCTTACATCTTCTGTGTTAGCAGGTGGATGCTTTACCACTAGCGCCACCTGGGAAGCTGACAGTATCTAATAGTCCCCCACCACAATCTTATCATTTCCTTTTCCCCAGTGAACATACCTTGGTAAAAGGTCCTTGGGAGAAAAGCTGGAAAAAAGATTAGCAGTATAAAGTTCTGACAGCATAGGATAGTCCTCTCTTAAGAGAACTGAGCCTCTCTTTCATTCAAGGAGTTCTGGGTCCATAAACTGGCTCAAGCTGGAGTAAAATGAGATGTTATTGCCTGTTTGTTTTTGGCTTTATTTTTTATAATTCAGGTTAGACTTTGGATCAGTTAGCCTAGGAAAATCAAATAAGAATTGTAGATTTCCTCTCCATTACACTTTTTAGGAAAACTGTGATCAGCTAGCTATAGTCGATGAGGGTCAGGCTATTTTGATTGCAGCTTTGACTTGCTGCCCTTTTTCATAATTATACCTACCTTACCTTCTGTGGTCAAGGATTGCCATTTGACTGATCCCTGCAACACCAAAACCCAATTAATCCAAATTCATTTAGGTTTTCCAATCCATCACTGCATTTCCACTGTAAGGTCTCGTCAACAAAGAGTGCTCACCGAGCTTTTCAAACATGTCACGTTTCACCTCACATTGTTCTGGGCCTTCCAGTGTGGGTAAGTCCCAAACGAAGACTCCACTCTAACATTCCACTTTCCCTAAGTTTCTGAATCCTTTCCTTTACATTCACCCAAAGGAAGATGGGCATTTCCAATTCATTTATAGTTGACTATCTTTTGGTTCTTGTGTCAGCCAAACAGACAAACTGCTAGAGCCCATTCTAACTCACCAAGCTGCAATATTAAATGCAGAATCTCTTTGTCATCAATAAATTTGACCTGATATAACTTTATGTTCTTCCCATCAATATCCCACACCCTTATAGTAATTCATACCCACATGTCCCTCAGATCTCTCTCACTGTGACTCCCTGAAATGAGTCTCAGATGAAAATTAGCATTTTTTAGCAATAAAATGTGCTTAAATTAAGCTATGTACATTGTTTCTTAGACAGAAAGCTATTGTACGCAGACTACAGTATAACGTAAACATAACTTTTATTTGCACTACTACATGTGTGTGGTTTGTTATAAGAAATAGGCACTTGATTGTGGAAACCAAGAAGTCTCAATATCAGCAGTTGACCAGCTGGAGACCTGAGAGAAACCATGCTATCCAAGTCCAGGGGCTGAAGAACAAGGACATCAAAGGGTGTAAGTTCCAGCCAAGTCTGAGACCAAGGATAAGAGAAGACCCAGGTCCCAGGGACAAGAGAGTCGCAGAGAGAGCATTCCCCTTCTTCAGTCTTTAGGCCTTCAGTGGATGGATAGGATTTACTCATATTAAAGAGGTTAATATGTTTAAGTATGGAATGATTTTTTCATGTTAATTTATTTTGTATATATATATATATTTATATATATATATATGTAGCCCCAAAGCACTAAAGAATAATGCTTAACTGACTCAAAAACATATGCCAACTAAAATAATGAATTTCATTTCTATCTTTCAACTTGGCTAGAGTAAGAAGTTTGTAAACAATTGCTTTGGAATGCGTGTGAAAGAACAACATTGTTGTTAGAATTAAGAATCAATACAACATTTGGAGGATATTTTGGCAAGGTTTTTAAAAATGTAGAATATTATATCATTTTACCTAGACATTCTATTTTTAAAAATTTGCCTAAAAGATAGATATAGTCACTCAAGAATGCAAAGATATACACAAGTGTATCCTTGCAACACTGCTATATACACAAACAATTTTAAAACAGATACCCATGTCATATATTTCCAAGTGGTGCTAGTGGTAAAGAACCAACCTGCCAATTCAGTAGACATAAAAGACATGGGTTCAATCTCTGGGTCCGGAAGATCTCCTGGAGGAAGGCATGGCAACCCACTCCAGTATTCTTGCCTGGAGAATCCCATGGACAGCGGAGCCTGGCGGGTTACAGTCCATAGGGTGGCAAAGAGTTGGACTTTTTGCATGGACTGAACCGACTTAGCACCCACTCAGTATATCTCTATGTACTACCATGAAATGATATCCTATTGTTTTGCTTGTTATGTTTTGGAAGAAAGCAAGTTAAAGATAAGTGTATTATGTTTGTGCCAAAAGGGTAAATGTACAGTCTTACCTTTTGCTTATTGTGATTTCATTTTCCTATTGTGTTGCGAACGTGTGACTAAAGTAGAACAGATCTGAAGCCATAAAAATGAAAAACACATGTTGAGGATGGTAGAATGAATAAACAGAAGGTGCCTCCAGCCCAGATGACATTGTGGAGGTATAATATTGGTCCTGGACTGTTTCTGAGCTTCTTTTAAAGTGAGAAAATTGTATCTCTACTGGTCATCTGTGTTACATACAGCCAAACCTAATGTGGTGGTGGTGGTTTAGTTGCTAAGTATTATTAATCTAATCTTTATACTATAAACAACTAAACTGAACCACTTAAGCATTGATGGGATTTACCTAGATTTCATCAAGTTAGCCAGAAGACCCTCACCTCCAACTAAGAAAAATCAACTATTTTGGTTTTTTTTTTTTGACTGTCCAACACAGCATGCATACTTTCCTGATCAGGGATCAAACTCATGGCCACTACAGTCAAATCACAGTGTGTTACCCACTGGTCCACTGGAGAAGTGCAAAAGTCAATTGTTGTCAACAATATTTTTGTCTATTAGAGAATATAGGGAGAATATGTGAACTTTGCAAAATATAATATATAAAATGCTATAAGAGAGGTCATCCTGTTCATTAGAATTGAGTCACTATTAAAATTCCTTTTTTTTAATTTTCCTTTCTTGTTTTGAAAGATCACTGATTTTTGTAATTGATTTTGGAACTCTAATGCTTTTCTTCTATTTCAACTTGTGGCCAACATACTGAAACACAAATGGCTATTAAGTTGTCATTGTGCTGGGTATCAATATTCCTTATTATATAGATTATCGATTATATGGTGGCAATTATTCTAAACTGCTAAAAGCCTGAAAATATGCAGTGATTTCAATCATTTTTGTGAGTGGTGCTTTATAAAATCAAAAGCAAAAATCTAACCCAAACACATTTGGATTCATGTCTGCATGTTTGAGGTTGATTGTTTTAAGCATCTTCTCAACATATAAAAACAAAAAGATTGTTAAATTACAGTAAAAATACATCTTGTTTGTTAGAATGTGTTGTCTCAATTACATTTTGAACTGAATTTCACTTTCCTAAATACCTTATCTCCTCTAATCTCAGTTGAAAACAATCAAATCCCACTTACTCTTTCCAGGAGATGTATCGGAAAAGCATTTTCAGTTTATATCAAGAGTAAAAAAACTTCCTTTTTTAAACATTCTTGTGGAAAAAGGTCAATTCCTTTGGCAATGTTCACTAATATAAATCAAGGTGTGTCTGTGCTATTCTATGTCTTTAAATTCATTAAGCTGTAAGTTTCAGGAAAATTTAGGTCATGCCCCACTGTATGTCTATTGTCTAGAATG
This sequence comes from Giraffa tippelskirchi, assembly GCF_054371585.1. NCBI lineage: Eukaryota > Metazoa > Chordata > Mammalia > Artiodactyla > Giraffidae > Giraffa > Giraffa tippelskirchi. Next base: position 106,994,200 of record NC_137278.1, on the reverse strand, counting down.
AGTAAACAAATAATGAAGCTCTCTGCTTTTAAACATTTATCTCTCTTACTTCTCAGTCTACAGCCATAATTTTGCTTTTAATTCTTTCCTCAAAAACCTAAATGCTTGCCAAAAATCTATAAAAATAAAGTTAAAATACAATTGTGAAATGTATACATACTAGAAAAGACAGATAATGAGGCTGGCTCTTGGATTAGACTGCCTCCATTTGATTCTAATCTTGACTCTTAGATGTTTATTTTTAGGTGAGTGACTAAAATCTTCCAGACTCAGTATTCTTTTTGATGCTTTCTGGATATAAAAATAGTACATCATTTCTTTGGGTCATCATGAGTGTATGGCATGCGGTAATTACCCAATTAATGTTCTTCATGTTATTTTTGTTCTGTTACACCTTAGAATCCAAATAATGCCTTGAGCTGGTATCATGCTGCTCTCCCAGCTTCAGTTCCCAGAGATTGTCAATGTTCATTAGCAGCAGTTGGTTACTAACCATGTTTTCTAGACTTTTTAGTTTGTATTGGGGTACAACCAATTTAACAGTGTGTTAATTTCAGGTGAATAACAAAGGGATTCAGCCACACATATATATGTGTCCATTCACCCTTAAACTCCTCTCCCCTGGAGACGGCCACAGTACATTGAGCAGAGCCCCATGTGCTGTACAGTAGGTCTTTTTTGGTTACCCACTTTAAATACATGTGTACATGTCCATCCTAAACTCCCTAACTGTCCTTTCACCCCATTCTTCCCCTGAGCAACCATAAGTTCATTCTCTCAGTCTGTGAGTTTATTTCTGTTTTGTAAGTAAGTCATTTGTATCATTTCTTTTTAGATTCCACAGATAAGGAATGTCTTATAATATTTTTCTTTGTCTGATTTACTTAACTCAGTATGACTATTTTTAAAAAATGTTATTGTGCAAACATTACATCTTTAGAAAATTTTACATCTCTAGTCCTGTTTATACTAGCTTAAATTCTTTCTCAAATACAGTTTAAACATCTCATGGGATGCATTGTTGACCTCCAAGTCAACTGCATCCAAGCACATGGAGTTTCTGTATCATGAACTTTGAGATTCATAGCAAAGGGAGAATAAGTGTGTTTACGAGGACACTTTTTAGAGCCTCTTTAAAATATAACTCAGATGAGGATGCATGTTCTTTGAAAATTGCTCTACTTGAGAGGAAAAAAAAATAAAACAACTTTCAGCTCAAACTCCAATAAATAGTTCCCTAAGTAGTATAGCAACAATACAAGTAGAAGTAGTAGTAATAGTAAGCGTTCAATACACATTTTAATATTATTTTCAGGGTCTTTTGCTGTGGACTTTATATATATTAACCTACTTAATTTTCACTACACCCCTTTGAGGTAGTTACTACTATAATCCCTAGTTTATAGATGAGGAAACTGAGGTTTAGATTGGTTAGGCAGTTTTACCACTGTCTTACAGGATGTGGTCAGGTTGAGATTTGAAACCAGCAACTGGGCTGATTATAATTGAGAAGTCCTTATACCACTATCCAAAATGCTAAAGACACTCCCATAAGTAACCAAAAACAAGTATGTTAACTATTACACTGCGTAACTCTGTTCCTTTAGAGGTTCTAATGAACTACAGGAATCTCAGGAGATATTTAGTGTAGAGGTATAAAATATTAGTTCAAGTTAAATCTCTTTTATAAAATCTTTTCATGACCATAAAGTACTTGGCAAGTACTTTCTTCTTAATAATAACATTGCTTTTAAATACCTTTAGGGACAAGAACCATGCATCTCCTTTTTTAATTGCAAGGTTTAAATGAGCCATTTTCCTAACTGAAAAGTGAAAGTGACTCAGTCATGTGTGACTCTGTGACCCCATGGACTGTATAGTCCATGGAATTCTCCAGGCCAGAATACTGGAGTGGGTAGCCATGCCCGCCTCCAGGGAATCTTCCCACCCCAGGGATCAAACCCAGGCCTCCCACATTGTAGGTAAATCTTTTACCAGCTGAGCCACCAGGAGAGCCCAAGAATACTGGAGTGGGTATCCTATCCCTTCCCTAGGGGACTGTCCTGACCCAGGAATAGAACGGGGGTCTCATGCATTGAAGGCCGATGCTTTACCAGCTGAGCTATCAAGGAAGCTGTAACATTGCTTTTAAATATGTTTAGGGACAAAACCCATGTATCTCCTTTTTTAATCACAAGGTTTAACAAGCCAGTGTCCTAACTGAAGCGGAACTCATATATGAAACACATCTCTCCCTCTCATTTGCTTCTTGCTCTGTTACAATTTTAAAAGATAATTTTTTGCTCTTGTAAGATAATTATTTATCAAGCTGGTCTTCTCTTTCCCAAAATCTATCCAAATATACATTGAATTGTGCTTGCAGAATAGACATTGTATTCTATTATCTTATTAAAAAATTATTGTCATTAAAATGAAAGCATTGGCCTATTTATATGAATGACTATGTTCTTCATCATTTCAGAGTAACAGTTTGCTCGATTAATACTAGTCTATAAGCAAAAATAAATTATACTAATAGGAAATTGATCCAAGAAGAAGACAAGAGTGTGATGTATTAATTTCAAATAATTTTTTTTCAAGTAAGTGACTAATACATTAGAGTTCTAATTCAGGTAATAAGCACCAAACATGTCTAAGAAAGGTTAATTTTCCTTTAAAATGGATGCAATTTCCTCTGTACTTATTGATGGAAAGTATGCCTGTGATAGACCACTGTGAATTAAATCATTCTTTTTATTAGTCTGACACTGTAGAATTTGTTTTTTATTTTACTCTGATAAAAAGATGGCTGATATGAATCCAACCAATCTATTCTGTATAAGTTATGTATTATAGAATAAACTATATAATTCTGAATATAGTCATGATTTGTAGAGGAAAGAACTATGTTCTGACCATGTATCTGTCTATTCCAGGACATGTTTAGATGATAGGAACAGAACTGTTGATCCCAGATAGGTTAGATGACTTACTAAGCATTTTGAAGGCACTTTAACAATTATAAATACAGAAATATCAGATTATTATACAAAATAGTAAAAATGCTTTGTAAATAGTAAAAATACTATGTTGGCAATTATATTTAAAACAAGCTAAAGGAAGTGCAAATGCCTTCACTTAAAATATCTGCATAACTTTAATAGGCAAACATTTCTTGGTTTTCTGAATAAAGATGAAACGTGAAAGTGAAAGTCACTCAGTCATGTCCGACTCTTTGCGACCCCATGGACTATACAGTCCATGGAATTCTCTAGGCCAGAATACTGGAGTGGTAGCCTTTCCCTTCTCCAGGGGATCTTCCCAACCCAGAGATCGAAGTCAGGTCTCTCGCATTGCAGGTAGATTCTTTACCAGCTGGGCCATAAGGGAAGCAAATATCTTTTAATAACGGTAGTAATATTTTACTGACATAGCTGTAATTGGATTATCTATCATCTTTATACATTTATTTTAAATTATTTGTTATATGGGTGCCAATTTTTACATAAAACTTTTAAGATTTTCTGTAATATACTTCATTTATAAAATTTTAAATTATTCAGTGTTGAACAACTTTGTAAAGTCCACTGTTAAACTTTAATCAACTTTTCCTTTCTGTGTATTCTCATCTCAGCTATTTCTTATTTCTGCCTGTCAGATTTCATAATCCCTCCTTCTCAACGTTTGCTATGTTCTTGGTTTAATAACCTATTGCTTTTGATATATCTTTGCACTGAAATTTAACTCCTCATACTTGGATGTTTATGTCCCCTGCCCTAGGGCTTCAACCTCCAAAGCTGTGAAAAATACAGTTCTATTGTTTATAAGGGGCTTCGCAGGTGGTTGCTAGTGGTAAAGAACCCTCCTGTCAATGCAGGAGACATAACAAATGCAGGTTCAATCCCTGGGTCTGGAAGATCCTCTGAAGGAGGGTATGGCAACCCATTCTAGTATTCTTGTCTAGAGAGAGTCCCATGGGACATAGGAGCCTGGAGGGCTACAGTCCTTGGGGTCACAAAGAGTTGGAGATGACCGAAGCGACTTAGCACATACCCATTGTTTATCAGCCACACAGTTTGTAGTGTTTTGTTTTAGAAGTCTAAATAGTCTAAGATAACTTTCCTATCCTAGAAACTCTTCTTATTTAGATCTTTTAAAAACTTTTTACTGGAGTTGCTTTACAAAGGTGTGTTAGTTGCTGCTGTATAGCAAAGTGAATCAGCTGAAAGTGTACATGGATCCCCTCTTTTTTGGATTTCCTTTCCATTTAGGTCACGGCAGAGCACTGAACATATCGGTCCTTGGGTTAAGGCATTACTTTCTTTCTTTTACTGAAGATTCAGGATTTTCTACCTTCTTACCACTCTATTTAATAGTCTTCACTGTTATTGCTTCAACTGAGTAGAAAAGAAAAAGCTACAGAATTGAGAATCAGGAGACGTGAGACCTAATCTTGCTTTGGTGCAAACTAGTCTGTCACTTTGGAATTGCTATTCCATTTATTCTTGCTTTGTAGTGCATAATAATTTTTCAAATGAAAGATTCTCAATGTTCATTAGTGAATTAAGGCTTTGAGGAGTCCTGTGATGTAAAGAAAATGAAATAAAGGAAGAGAAAAAGGGAAACTCTTGAGTTATTTAAGTCAAACTCCCAAGTCAAATAATTATATAACACTGAACTAATAGTCACTCAATTCCATCCACTTTTCTTTGTGTCCACAAGAAGAATTTAGTTCAGACTCTCACAATATTTAAGTCATGTTTGATTCCACCTATAATTTTAGCAGCCACACAGAATTGATAACCAGACTGTTTTGTTCACTTTATTAATTCTTTCTGGAACTCTTCTTGACTTCTTGTCACCTTTATTCAGGCTCTTGTGCCCTTGTAGATTAGAATGGAGGGTGCTTAACTGATTCCCTTGCACCCTTAAATCTTTGTATTCCATTAATTTTAGTAAAGTGCTAGTTTTTGTTTGTTTTTTAAAATAATTTTTTTAACATTTATTTTTTTTTTTATTTTTTTATAAATTTATTTATTTTAGTTGGGGGCTAATTACTTTACAATATTGTAATAGTTTTTGCCATACATTGACATGAATCAGCCATGGGTTTACATGTGTTCCCCTTCCTGGATCCCCCACCTACCTCCCTCCCCATCCCATCCCTCTGGGTCATCCCATCGCCCCGGCCCTGAGCCCTTGTCTCATGCATCGAACATGGAAAGGTGTTCTGTTTCACATATGATAATATACATGTTTCAATGCTATTCTCCCAGAACGTCCCACCCTCACCTTCTCCCTCAGAGTCCATAAAATTGTTCTATGCATCTGTGTCTCTTATTCTGTCTCGCATATAGGGTTATTTATTTTTATTTTTATTTTTATTTATTTTTTTCTATTTGTTTATTTTTATTTTTTTTTCTATTTATTTTTATCTATTTGTATATTTGGCTTTGCTGGGTCATAGTTGCAGCACATGGGATCTGCAGTTTTTCATTGAGGCATGTGGAATCTTTAGTTATGACATGCGGGATCTAGTTCCCTGACCAGGGAGCAAACCCAACTCTTCTGAATTGGAAAAGCGGAATGGCCCTCCTCAGTGGCCCACCAGGGAGATCCCAGGAAAGGGCTCTTTTGGTAGAACTTCTTATATACGGCCCTTTCACTGGAGGTGCAAGCCTGACAGTTGAATTGAGGATCTTTCACACTCTTTCTTTAGCATCTCTGCTGACTCCTACATATAGGGGACCACACTTCTATATTTCTGACCATAAGTCGGGTTTACATCTGTTTTCCTCAGCATAATCGATTCCCCTTTTTCTTTTCAAAAGCATCCTATTTTGGACAGTACATTATGTAGTTATCTTACTATATGCCTTCTATTTTCTGGTAAATTGAATCAATTACCCCTAAATAAAGCTTCATTATTTCCTGTTTCCCTTTACCAGCTTTGAATTTATTTCTATGAAAATTCTACCAGTATTGCAAGCTCAAATCGAATATCACCTACTCTAGAAAATCTCATATTACATGATTTCTAGTTCTTCATTTTTCCATTTTGCGTAAACTGTATAATATCCATATTATTAACATGACTCCCAAAACATATTTCCTAAAGTTTAACTAGAGTTCCCGCTGTTGACTGATTAAAATAAATTTATCAGGCATTCAATATTTTTAAAGTGAAAAACTGATCATATCATTTTCACATTTAACAGCTTTTAAGAGAGTCTCTACCAAAAAAAATTCAAATTTTAAGGACAGAATGGAAAGCCCTGAATAACTTTCTAGCTGCATCTCTCAGCTTTCCCCAGCATATCCTCTGATTTCTAGCCATTTCAATCTATTTACTTGGAATACACTATGCTCTTTTATACCTGTGTTTTCACACATTTAAATCATCCAGTTTTGGAGCAACCTCAGTTATCTGTATATATTAATATGAAAATTTTATATTTCTTCCAATTATTTCCCCAAACTAAAATATATCAAATTCCACTTTTTCATCCCAGCTAGGCAGCTTACATAAATGCATAATCATTTTCTGCCTTTAAAATTAGTTCATTCCACTTTAAACTCCAATCTCTTATCCTGTTTTAAACTGTTCCCCAAACCCAGTGCAAACTAGGTCTGTGCTTAAGAGGGCTCTTCAGCTCTTTTACTTTCTTGTCTTCTTCCCTTCTAAATTCTGCATCCTTCATATTTGAGGACAGAAAGAAAAGACGTGGTGTGGGGGGTGGGATGGGGGGAGGCATTACTTAATTAGGCTGGAGTTTGCAGCTCACCCATAGGCATCGAATTCCTTTCCTATCTGAAGCACATTTTTTCTTATAGCATCTACCCTATCCCTGAGAATCGTTCAAGGATTGCCTTGCCTCTCCAAGAGGAGTGTTTAAGCTGCTTCAATGCCACACATATAAAAACCCAGTGACTTTCACTACCATAGTCACTCCCAACATGCTGCTGCTAAGTCGCTTCAGTCGTGTCCGACTCTGTGCGACCCAATAGACAGCAGCCCACCAGGCTCCGCCGTCCCTAGGATTCTCCAGGCAAGAATACTGGAGTGGGTTGACATTTCCTTCTCCAGTGCATGAAAGGGAAAAGTGAAAGTGAAGTCGCTCAGTCATGTCCGACTCTTAGCGACCCCATGGACTGTAGCCTACCAGGCTCCTCTGTCCATGGGATTTTCCAGGCAAGAGTACTGGAGTGGGGTGCCATTGCCTTCTCCACTCCCAACATAGTCTTCCCCAAATATAACTGGAAGCCAGCAAGAGGAAACCAATTCTGGTAGACCTCTTTTTCTTGCTATCAGTGAGCCCTGGCAATGGAGAAGGGACGTAATAGTCAGTAATTCTGCAGCATCAGGAAAGAATCTCAACCAATGTGTCATCACTTATTTGCTATTCATTTTCTGGGCAAGCACATTTTCCTTCTGTAGCCAATGAATTCCTACTCCTTTTTAAAGTTTGAACTCACATGTTATTTTCCCTGTGAAATTTTTTTCTCGTTCTTCTAGGCAGATTTAATTTCTATGTCAGAACTTCCTGTTCTTTCCTTGATTCCATTGCAGTTTGCATCACATTTGTCTATAGTGGTTGTAGTTCATTGGCTCTTAATGGAAATCTGACACCATTTCTAAAAGCCTAATCCTAGACTACTTTAAACAACCAAGCAAAAATCCAATCCAGATTTCATTTCCAAAATGATACTATGCCATCGTCAAATTTCCTGATCTGAAACTCTTTGGCTTCTACTCTTTTAATTTTTTTCCTACCACACACCAAAAAATTTTAAATCACTAGAAATTTACCATTAGTAAAATAAAATACTTATCCTCTTGTAGCTTACCTCCCCAAGTGGCTGGCTTCCCAGGTGGCACTAGTGGTGGTAAAGAACCTGCCTGTCGATGCAGGAGATTGAGACAGTTCAATCCCTGGGTCAGGAAGGTTCCCCTGGAGAAAGGCATGGCAACCCACTCCAGTATTTTTTCCTGGAGAATTCCATGGACAGAGGAGCCTGGTGGGCTCTGGTCTGGTCCATAGGGTTGCAAAGAAGCAGACATGGCAGAAGCGACTAAACATGCACAACTTACCTTCTAATAGTTCATTTCCATTCATTATTCAAAATATTAATTATTTTCTTATTAAATTTATATTACAGGCCACTCTCCTATTTGATCAGGAGACTAAACTTAACTGAGCATGAAAAATAGCTCAAAAGGTTCCAATGCAGAGGTTGCATCAGAAGGCAGGAGGTTTTCCCTCAGATAAAGAAGCAAACATTTAGAAAATGAATTAAAAAGGAAAAAAGGAATGAGCATATAGAAAAGTGAAAAAGGAATGAATAAATAAGGAGAATGTCAAAGAGTAAAGAAAGGAGAAAGGATAAATAGAGGTTGGATAAGGAAAGAAAGAACAGAATGGATGAAGACCCAGTCTATTTATCCTTCATGCCTGTCTATTATCCCAATACTTAGGTATGCTCAAGGGATAGAAATTTATGTTAGTGTTAGCCTAAAATGTAATCAGATAATATATCTGCTAGGAGGAGAATAAAACCTGGAATGAATTCCAAAATCGATGAGTTAGATCATCTAGGTCAAACATTTTCTTCACGTTCTTGGACAATGGCAAGTGTCCATTGCTGCATTTCCTTGAAGTACTCCTACCTGGAATATACATTTAATAGCTATAAATCAAACTTTAACTCATTTTTACAAATTTAGGATATGGTTTGGTTGTGATATTTTAAAGGTTTTTAAATCAGCTCATCGAGCTCTTGTAGGACCATGCTACAAAAATAGCAGTAATTTATCTCTTCAGAATGGCATGTGGAGAATGGATTCTGGGACTGTGGCCTGCTTGTGATTGATGAAGCAACACTTGTCAATTATGAGACTTAACAGATTCCATAAATGCCCAGCTCTCGTAGCTACCGAGCCTCTTTTGTTCTAAAAACAAATCAGATCTGCTGGTTGCCAACATATGGACTTGTTGAGATTCTGAATAAAAATGTGAGGGGAATAAAACTTTTATGAATGCAATACTCACTAATCAAGTACCTATAGGGTTAATAAAAAACCACATCTTTTGGTAACACCATCTCTAGTTTTAGAGGAAAGGGAAATATTTTAGGGGTTTTATTTTTCCAGCAAGCTTTGTATTACAGTCCAAGTTTTCTCTAAATTTGATAATATCCAAATGACAACCAATTTAGAAGTCTAGGATAGAATAGTGAAGTCAAAACTGACCATGGAACGTCCTTGTTACATCAGTGCTGGAAGACACTCTGTAAAATCTTCCTACTCCAAATAATGAAATAATACATGGGAGAATTTTTGTTGCATTATAATTAAGTTTCTCCAAGAATTGAGAAATTGCAAATAGAATTACAAATAGCTGAAAATTAAGAATTAAAAGTAGCTTCCTGCATAGTTCAGTCAGTAAAGCATCTCCTCACAATGCAGAAACCTGGGTTCAATTCCTGGGTTGGAAAGTGTGGGAAGCTCCCCTGGAGAAGGAAATGGCAACCCACTCCAGTAATCTTGCCTGGAGAATCACCTGGACAGGAGTCTGGCAGCCTATACATTGATAAAAGTTTTATTATGAATTATTACGAATAAAATAATTATAAAGAGCTGAGAAAAGAAGAGAAACTAAAGACAAAGGAGAAAAGGACAGACATACACATTTGAACTCAGAGTTCCAAAGAATAGCAAGGAGAGATAAGAAAGCCTTCCTCAGTGATCAATGCAACGAAACAGAGGAAAACAATAGAATGGGAAAGACTAGAGATCTCTTCAAGAAAACTAGAGATACCAAGGGAACATTTCATGCAAAGATGGGCTCAATAAAGGACAGAAATGGTATGGACTTAACTGAAGCAGAAGATATTAAGAAGAGGCAGTAAGAATACACAGAACTATACAAAAAAGATCTTCATGATCCAGATAACCATGATGGTGTGATCACTCACCAAGAGCCAGACATCCCAGAGTGCGAAGTCAAGTGGGCCTTAAGAAGCATCACTACGAACAAAGCTGGTGGAGGTGATGAAATTCCAGTTGAGCTATTTCAAATCTTAAAAAATGATGCTGTGAAAGTGCTGCACTCAATATGCCAGCAAATTTGGAAAACTCCGCAGTGGCCACAGGACTAGAAAAGGTCAGTTTTCATTCCAATCCCAAAGAAAGGCAATAAATGCCAAAGAATGTTCAAACTACTGCACAATTGCACTCATCTCACATGCTAGCAAAATAACGCTCAAAATTCTCTAAACCAGGCTTCAATAGTATGTGAACTGTGAACTTCCATATGTCCATGTTGGATTTAGAAAAGGCAGAGGAACTAGAGATAAAATTGCCAACATCCACTGGATCATCATAAAAGCAAGAGAATTCCAGAAAAACATCTACTTCTGCTTTATTGAATATGCCAAAGCCTTTGACTACGTAGATCACAACAAACTGTGGGAAGTTCTTCAAGAGAAGGGAATACCAGACCACCTGACCTGCCTCTTGAGAAATCTGTATGCAGGTCAGGAAGCAACAGTTAGAACTGGACATGGAACAACAGACCGGTTCCAAATCAGGAAAGGAGTACGTCAAGCCTGTATATTGTCACCCTACTTATTTAACTTATATGCAGAGCACATCATGAGAAATGCTGGGCTGGATGAAGCACAAGCTGGAATCAAGATTGCCGGGAGAAATATCAATAACCTCAGATATGCAGATGACACCACCCTTATGGCAGAATGTGAAGAAGAACTAAAAAGCCTCTTGATGGAAGTGAAAGAGGAGAGTGAAAAAGTTGGCTTAAAGCTCAACATTCAGAAAACTAAGATCATGGCAACTGGCCCTAGATGGCAAATAGATGGGGAAACAATGGAAACAGTGAGTGACTTTATTTTTGGGGGCTCACCGCTGCAGATGGTGATTGCAGCCATGAAATTAAAAGATGCTTGCTCCGTGGAAGAAAAGCTATGACCAACCTAGACAGCATATTAAAAATCAGACATTACTTTACCAACAAAGGTCCATCTAGTCAAGTGAGTGAAGTGAAGTCGCTCAGTCGTGCCCGACTCTTTGCGACCCCATGGACTGTAGCCCACCAGGCTCCTCCGTCCATGGGATTCTCCAGGCAAGAATACTGGAGTGGGCTGCCATTTCCTTCTCCAAGAGATCTTCCCGACCCAGGGATTGAACCCAGGTCTCCTGCATTGGAGGAAGACACTTTAACCTCTGAGCCACCAGGGAAGCCCCATCTAGTCAAAGCTATTGTTTTTCCAGTAGTCATGTATGGATGTGAGAGTTAAACTATAAAGAAAGCTGAGCACCAGAGAATTGATGCTTTTAGCTGTGGTGTTGGAGAAGACTTTGAGAGTCCCTTGGGCTGCAAGGAGATCCAACCAGTCCATCGTAAAGGAAATCAGTCCTGAATATTCACTGGAAGGACTGATGTTGAAGTTGAAACTCCAATGCTTTGGCTACCTGACGTGAAGAACTGACTCATTGGAAAAGACCCTAATGCTGGGAAAGATTGAAGGCAAGAGGAGAAGGGTCAACAGAGGATTAGATGGTTGGATGTCATCACTGACTCAATGGACATGAGTTTGAGCAAGCTCCAGCAGTTGGTGATGGACAGGGATGCCAGCTATGCTGCAGTCTATGGGGTCACAAAGAGTCGTACATGACTGAGCAACTGAACTGACCAAGAATTGAAAGCCATTCCTATCATGCTGTTTTCAAGAACTACCTTATCTATCTGAAAGATAAATACTGACCAGAGGTTGAAGGTATATATTCCTTTTCTCCTCTTTGCCATTACCATCTAAGGTTCTTAACTCCTTCTTCTCACGTCTTTGTGAACTCCCTATTATGGGTTCATTTTCATTTTTTATGCTTTTCACTCCCTTGAAACTTAATCAAGCCCATTATATATATATATATATATATATATATATATATATATACACACACACACACAAATATACATATCTGTATGTTCATATATAGAGATAGCTATGATTTCTTTACACTAATCTCTTTAAATATCACATGCTTTAATTTATGCAAGACATTCAGAAGGCCTACATAATTTGAATTTTTTAGAATGGGTTTATTTTATATGTTATATTAAAACCATTATGCTTTTGTAATTGATTTCCTTTTTAAATGATAACTTTCTCAATTTGTCTCCCAAATTATTTAATGACATTAACACCAAAAACTAAATGTCTACATGAAGTTTTCTTTAAATTGGAAAGCAAAACTGAATTTTTATTAAATTGTAATTTTTTTCCCTAATTTTAAAAGGAAGATACTTTTGGCAGAAAAATGCAATAAATAGGGAAATTATAAGAATAATATTCATTTATAATAGCATTATATCCCAGTGTTTTTAACATTTTCCTTATTATTGAAGTAAATGAAGCCATAGAAATCAAGCAATATTATTTAAATGTGACAGTTATGTTACTATTTAAAAAGTATACAATTAAAATATTATAATTACTGTTTGACTGTTTGTGTCCCGCCTAAATTCACGTTGGAATTCTAAACCCCAATGTGGTGATTTAGAAGGTGGGGTTTGGGGGAGGTGATTTGATTATGAAGATGGAGACTTCATGAAGAGGATTACTTCTCTTAAAAAAAGAGATCCTTGGGAATTCCCTGGTGATCTAGTGGTTAGGACTCACGGTTTTCACTGCAGGTGCCTGGCTTCAATCCCTGATCGGGAAACTACGATACCAAAAGCCGAGCAGTTCAGCCAAAAAGACAGAGAGAGGAGAGACAGATCCTGCAGAGCTTCCTCCCCACATTCACCATGTAAGAACATTGTGAGAAGTCTGCAACCTGGAAGAGAACCCTCACCTGACCATGAGACATGACATTTCTGTTGTTTATAAAGCATTCAGCCTGTGGTACTTTGTTATAGCAGCCCAAGTGGACTAAGACACAAAGTAACTTGAGATAGCAGCATTTTAAAAAATCCATAAATTAGAAAACTATCAAAAAACAGTATAGGAGCTCTCATTCACCTCTATGAAATAGATTGAAACTTTGAAATATACATAAGAAGCCTTAAATGCTTTATATTCCTTGTCACATATTTCCACCTATAAGAATTTTTGCCAATGCAATACTTAGATATAGGATTATTCATTACATTTGCATTTTAGTAGTCCAGTTTTGGAATCAAAATATATGAATGAGATAATAGGTTTGCTAATTGCCTTCTAGTCCCCCATACATTCATATACTTGAATTTATTAACTTGTATAAATGTTCATGCTGTGCTGTGCTTAGTCGCTCAGTCATGTCTGACTCTCTGTGACCCCATGGACTGTAGCCCACCAGGCTCCTCTGCCAGTGGGGATTCTCCAGACAAGAATACTGGAGTGGGTTGCCATGCCCTCCTCCAAGGGATCTTACCAACCCAGGGATCGAACCCAGTTCTTTCGCATTGCAGGCAGATTCTTTACCAGCTGAGCTACAAGGGAAGCCCATAAATGTTCATACCACATTGATAATTGAAAAACAGAGTAAATAATACTGCATACTGTTGAATGATCATTTATTGTGGGTGATAATGAACATGACTTAACCTACCCTGATGTGTGTGTGTTATTTTCTCTAACAATGTTCAGCATGGAGACACATAATTGGTTAGATTCTCTAAGATTATTGGTGTGCCAAGGAATTTAAATGAGAAGAACAAAAGAACTAGAGTTGTGAGGTAATAATTGTAATAATGTATCTTAGCTTGAGGGGTATAAACAATGGCCAGATCAATAGAGGAAAGATGCCAGGAGAGGAAAAAAAATTTTACAAAAGGGACTGAACAAGCTGGAAGGTATTTCTATAGCTAGGGAGACTAACATGTACATTTCATTATAAATATTTCAGATATTTTTACATGCCTGATGCTCACCTCTTAATTTTTAGTACTCCTAATATACAAAAGTTTTAAATTTCTCTTTGTTGATTATTTCCTTTACTATTGTCTTTTTGCTTAGTAAGTCTCTCAGCAACCTGAGATTAGTTTTTAATGCATCCATATTTCCATTGGTGTTTTATCATTTATAGTTTAATCTTTGTCTATAATTTGCTTTACTTTGAATTTCACCCTTTCTCAAGGTAGGGAATATCTCAAGATCTCAATATCATATTTTTAAAGTTATTTCTTCCCTACTAGTTTGTTATGAGAAACATCGTCAGAGTATGTAGGAATATGCTAACATCTCAAAATCTCTACAGCCATCACTCACTTCCGACACTGTCATCTTTTGTCTGGACACTGCAACTGCCTCCCAATGAGCTCCCTGTTTTTTCCTGCACCTCAACAAAATATTCTCTGGACCATGGCAAAGTGATCATTGAAAACAGATGTTAGATCCAGACGTTCCTTTGTTCAAAATATTTGCATGCATTTTCATCGCGTGATCTGTAAGTGTAAAAGACTTTGTCATGACCCACCTATCTCACGTGGTGTGCTCTATGGGTCTGACTATTTTCTAGCACATGCCAGCCACACAGGATTTCATGTTCCTAAACCTAACAAATATACTTCCCACAGGATACCTTTCACTTGCTATTTCTTCTTTTTGAAATGTTCTACATTTACCAGGTTTGTTCTAACACTTCATTCTGATTCTGCTCTAAAGTTACATTAGGCATAACCACTATGCAGTTTAATACATACAGCAGATATTAATACAAAGACCCTATTTATTACTCCTAAAAGTAGCCTATGTTCTAAATTTGGCGATTATTTCCATACATTTCTTCTTACTTTTGTTACATCTGGCTAAGCAATCTGTGATGTCTAATATATAATTTATTAAGTATAAGATATCTCACAGATTTGTGAGGAAATGCAGAAAAAGAATTTGGTAAACACAGAGCCAGCAGAAATGATGACCCACACTTAGGAGTTGTTTCTGCAGATTCTGTTCTGCTAATCAATGAAACTAGAAATCAACAGTACTTCCCACCTTCCATGAAAGGATCGATACTCCTACCACATGGATTTTGAAGGTAACTGTGTCATTTTCACCTGCAAACTTTGTGTGAATTCTTGCAGAAACATATTTTTGAAGACATGTGTGAAATTCCAGCTACAAAGGAATCTTACAAATGTATTTATATTTTCTGAGGTTGAAGCATTTAGAGAGCCAGTTTTCAGCATATTCTATAGTCTACACTTTTGTGTAGAAAATTGGCTACACACAATTTTCCTAGTTTAACTTTTAGGCAATAAACTAACAAGCATCGTTCCCCAGTCTCACAAAGTATGTCTATTATTTGCAGAAATTAAGACATGTTAACTCTCTCTCTAGAAGTGAAGACCATGTCTTATCAAGTCATTGCTGTCATCTCTAGTTGTCCATCTCTAGTTGTCTAGATGTCCTAAGGGACATCACCAACCTTAAATTAAAAGCAGAAAATCTGCACACTAAAATTAGCCTAGATATCAATAACACAGTTTATATAGCAGAGAAAGAGAAATCAAGAGAGAGAAAGAGCTCAGTTCAGTTCAGTTCAGTTCAGTCGCTCAGTCGTGTCCGACTCTCTGCAACCCCATGAATTGCAGCACGCCAGGCCTCCCTGTCCATCACCAACTCCCGGAGTCTACCCAAACACATGTTCATCGAGTCGGTGATGCGATCCAACCATCTCATCCTCTGTCGTCCCCTTCTCCTCCCGCCCCCAATCCTACCCAGCATTAGGGTCTTTTCCAATGAGTCAACCCTTCGCATGAGGTGGCCAAAGTATTGGAGTTTCAACTTCAACATCAGACCTTTCAATGAACAACCAGCATTGATCTATTTTAGGATGGATTGATTGGATCTCCTTGCAGTCCAAGGGACTCTCAAGAGTCTTCTCCAACACCACAGTTCAAATGCATCAATTCTTCGGCGCTCAGCTTTCTTCACCGTCCAACTCTCACATCCATACATGACCACTGGAAAAACCATAGTCTTGACTAGACGGACTTTTGTTGGCAAAGTAATGTCTCTGCTTTTAAATATGCTATCTAGGTTGGCCATAACCTTCCTCCCAAGGAGTAAGCGTCTTTTAATTTCATGGCTGCAGTCACCATCAGCAGTGATTCTGGAGCCCCCCAAAAATAAAGTCTGACACTGTTTCCACTGTTTCCCCATCTATTTCCCATGGAGTGATGGGACCAGATGCCATGATCTTAGGTTTCTGAACGTTGAGCTTTAAGCCAACTTTTTCACTCTCCTCCTTCACCTTCATCAAGAGGCTCTTTAGTTCTTCTTCACTCTCTGCCATAAGGGTGGTGTCATCCGCATATCTGAGGTTATTGATATTTCTCCCAGCAATCTTGATTCCAGCTTGTGTTTCTTCCAGCCCAGCGTTTCTCATGATGTACTCTGCATATAAGTTAAATAAGCAGGGTGATAATATACAGCCTTGACGTACTCCTTTTCCTATTTGGAACCGGTCTGTTGTTCCATATCCAGTTCTAACTGTTGCTTCCTGACCTGCATACAGGTTTCTCAAGAGACAGGTCAGATGGTCTGGTATTCCCATCTCTTTCAGAATTGTCCACAGTTTATTGTGATCCACACAGTCAAAGGCCTTGGCATAGTCAATAAAGCAGAAATAGATGTTTTTCTGGAACTCTCTTGCTTTTTCGATGATCCAGCGGATGTTGGCAATTTGATCTCTGGTTCCTCTGCCTTTTCTAAAACCAGCCTGAACATCTGGAAGTTCACGGTTCACGTATTGCTGAAGCCTGGCTTGGAGAATTTTGAGCATTACTTTACTGGCATATGAGATGAGTGCAGTTGTGCGGTAGTTTGAGCATTGTTTGGCATTGCCTTTCTTTGGGATTGGAATGAAAACTGACCTTTTCCAGTCCTGTGGCCACTGCTGAGTTTTCCAGATTTGCTGGCATATCGAGTGCAGCACTTTCACAGCATCAGCTTTCAGGATTTGAAATAGCTCAACTGGAATTTCATCACCTCCACTAGCTTTGTTTGTAGTGATGCTTTCTAAGGCCCACTTGACTTCACATTCCAGGATGTCTGGCTCTAGGTGAGTGATCACACCATCGTGATTATCTGGGTCATGAAGCTCTTTTTTGTACGGTTCTTCTGTGTATTCTTGCCACCTCTTCTTAATATCTTCTGCTTCTGTTAGGTCCATACCATTTCTGTCCTTTGTCGAGCCTATCTTTGCATGAAATGTTCCTTTGGTATCTATAATTTTCTTGAAGAGATCTCTAGTCTTTCCCAATCTGTTGTTTTCCTCTATTTCTTTGCACTGATTGTTGAGGAAGGCTTTCTTATGTCTCCTTGCTGTTCTTTGGAACTCTACATTCAGATGGGAATATCTTTCCTTTTCTCCTTTGCTTTTCGCTTCTCTTCTCTTCCCAGCTATCTGTAAGGCCTCCTCAGACAGCCATTTTGCTTTTCTGCATTTCTTTTCCATGGGGATTTTCTTGATCCCTGTCTCCTGTACAATGTCACGAACCTCTGTCCATAGTTCATCAGGCACTCTGTCTATCAGGTCTAGTCCCTTAAATCTATTTGTCACTTCCACTGTATACTCATCAAGGATTTGATCTAGTCATACTTGAATGGTCTAGTGGTTTTCCCTACTTTCTTCAATTTAAGTCTGAATTTGGCAATAAGCAGTTCATGATCTGAGCCACAGTCTGCTCCCGGTCTTGTTTTTGCTGACTGTATAGAGCTTCTCCATTTCTGGCTGCAAAGAATATAATCAATGTGATTTCGGTGTTGACCATCTGGTGATGTCCACGTGTAGAGTCTTCTCTTGTGTTGTTGGAATTGGGTGTTTGCTATTACCAGTGCGTTCTCGTGGCAAAACTCTACTAGCCTTTGCCCTGCTTCATTCTGTACTCCAAGGCCAAACTTGCCTGTTATGCCAGGTGTTTCTTGACTTCCTACTTTTGCATTCCAGTCCCCTATAATGAAAAGGACATCTTTTTTGGGTGTTAGTTCTAGAAGGTCTTGTAGGTCTTCATAGAACCGTTCAACTTCAGCTTCTTTGGCGTTACTGGTCGGGGCATAGACTTGGATTATCATGATATAGAATGGTTTGAGAAAGAGAAAGAGCTAGGTATATATAAACAGAATGATTATGTATGTGATGAACTGCAATTATTCTTGGTTCTGCAACTCTTTACTCATCTACTCTTTGCATTTACAACCTTCTTTCTCCATTACATATCTCTCAGCTAGCATTAAAGTTAAAGTTCTTTATCTAAAAGTATGATTAAGTCTGGTGGGCTTGAGCCCTCAGTCTTCTTTAAAGTTTTTGTGGTCATGGGAGTATTAGGAAGTGGTCTAAAGTATCTTTTCATTTCCAGACACATGCACATCCTGTCAACTGTTCAGTTCATTTGCTCAGTCATATCCGACTCTGCGACCACATGGACTGCAGCATGCCAGACCTCCGTGTCCATCACCAACTCCCAGAGTTTACTCAAAATCATGTCCATTGAGTCCATGATGCCATCCAACCACCTCATCCCCTGTGATCCCCTTATCTTCCCACCTTCAGTCTTTCCCAGCATCAGGGTCTTTTCAAATGAGTCAGCTCTTTGCATCAGGTGGCCAAAGGATTGGAATTTTAGCTTCAGCATCAGTCCTTCCAATGAACACCCAGGACTGATCTCATTTAGGATGGACTGGTTGGATCTCCTTGCAGTCCAAGGGACTCTCAAAAGTCTTCTCCAACAACACAGTTCAAAAACATCAATTCTTCGGTGCTCAGCTTTCTTTATAGTCCAACTCTCACATCCATACATGACTACTGGAAAAACCATAGCCTTCACTAGATGGACCTTTGTTGGAAAAGTAATGTCTCTGCTTTTTAATATGCTGTCTAGGTTGACATAACTTTTCTTCGAAGGAGTAAGTATCTTTTAATTTCATGGCACAAGTCACCGTCTTCAGTATTTTGGATTCCCAAAAAGAAAGTCTGTCACTGTTTCCACTGTTCCCCCATCTATTTACCATGAAGTGGTGAGACCAGATGCCATGATCTTAGTTTCCTGAATGCTGAGCTCTAAGCCAACTTTTTCACTCTCCTCTTTCACTTTCATCAAGAGGCTCTTTAGTTCTTCTTTGCTCTCTGCCATAAGGGTGGTGTCATCTGCATGTCTGAGGTTATTGATATTTCTTGAGGCAATCCTGATTCCAGCTTGTGCTTCATCCAGCCCAGCATTTCTCATGATGTACTGTGCATATAAGTTAGTAAGTGGTGGAGTCGCTCTGTTGTGTCCGACTCTTTGCGACCCCAGGGACTGTAGCTTACCAGGTTCCTCCATCCATGGGATTTTCCAGGCAAGAATACTGGAGTGGCTTGCCATTTCCTTCTCCAAAGTTAATAAACAGGGTGACAATATATAGCCTTGATGTACTCCTTTCCTGATTTGGAACCAGTCTGTTGTTCCATGTCCAGTTCTAACTGTTGCTTCCTGACCTGCATACAGAGGCAGGTCAGGTGGTCTGGTATTCCCATCTCTTTAAGAATTTTCCAGAGTTTGTTGTTATCCACACAGTCAAAGGCTTTGGCATAGTCAATAAGGCAGAAGTAGATAGCAGTGATTCTCTTTCCTCATAATTAGTACTGATCACTGCACCTCCAAAATCTTTCCTTTCCAGAAAGCCTTTTTCACAAATTTGCCACATTTTCCCCAATTTTCTATTGTGTTAAATTGTTTGTCTCTCTGTTGATATGCCCCACACATTATTTTTCCTTCCAAGCAAAGAAGAGCTGTATCATCAACTTCTTCCTACTAAGAGAATACCGTTTCTTCTGTATCCCTGAGGACCACCCCTAATTATTCTCTAACAAAACAGTTATCAATTTCTGGCCACCACCACAAAGAGGTGATTCAGTGGCATTTTGTCTGTTTGGTGGCATAAAGAGTCTCAAACAGCAGAATGGTATCATAACTAGGAATTCAATGGAAGTATTGTCATGACCCCAGGTAGAAGCTTTCTTCTCTTAGATGCTAAACTTTCTAAAACACAAGTCCAGCATAGACAGGAAGTCAACATGCATGAATGGTTCAGTAAATGTAAAAATGATCAAGTCTAACTATCATATAATGGCACAATTTATGCATAGCTTCTTCGAAGGCAAATCCTGTTGGATCACACCCCACTATTAAAATATCTTTTAAAATACATGATGCCATGATTTGATCTTTAGTAAACCATTTCGCTTTTTCTATAAGATAGCTATTTCTGGTTTTAGAAAACACAGCAAAATTAATAAAACTCTTCAGAATCAGCCCATTGCCTTAATTAATTAGCCCTGAAAGGATTTCCTTCTTGAGAAGAAATGCTATGGGAGATACTGTGAAGATGAGAGACTGTAACTACAGTCTATGGATGGTAATGCAGGTAGAAGCTTGACGGTGAAGGAAGGCAAACCTTTGTCATCATTGTGTAGATTCCAGTCAATAAAATTACTGCCCTCTCCATCCATTTGAGATGGGGCTTGAGCCCTTTCAGCAAACTGAAGGGAAGTCCATGTTGTTGACCTTGTGTAAACTTCATCCCTGCTGTCTTGGCAGCATTACTCATGAGGAGATAGAACAAGTACTGTGATGACTAGGGAAAAGAACTAATTATAATCCACTTGGTAGAAGGTATTGTAGGTCATCTATTAAATAACTATCACAGGAAGCAGGAACTTTGGCAAGCATTCATGCAGGATCCTCATATATCTCATTTTAGGGGTGATTTTGAGAGTTTTAAATGTGTATTTCTTCCAGAAAGCCTTTTCCACAAATTCTCCACACATTTTTTTTCTTCCAGTTTGTTATTGTGTTAAATTGTTTGCCCCTCTTGATATGCCCCACATACTGTTTTCCCTTTCAAGCAAAGAAGACATATATCACCTTCAATTTCTTCCCACTAAGATAATGTCATTTCTTCTTCATCCCTGAGGCCACCGCTAAATTATTCTGTCACAGAACTGTTATCCATTTCTGGCCACTGCCACCATGTGGCGATTCAGAGGTATCTGTGTATAAGTCTCAGTGGTTTTTTTCTTTTTTGCTTTTTTTCTCCCTCCTTCTACCCTCCCTCCTACCTACCCTCTATCCTTTCTTTCTTTCTTTCTTTCTTTTCCTACTGTCCTTCCTTCCTTTGACTTTCTTTCCCTTTATCAGCCAACTATTCATAAAGTCACATGGACCACAGCCTTGTATATCTCAATGAAACTAAGCCATGCTGTGTGGGGCCACACAAGCCGGATTGGTCTTCACGACCCAGATAATCACGATGGTGTGATCACTCACCTAGAGCCAGATATCCTGGAATGTGAAGTCAAGTGGGCCTTAGAAAGCATCAGTACGAACAAAGCTAGTGGAGGTGATGGAATTCCAGGTGAGCTATTTCAACTCCTGAATGATGATGCTGTGAAAGTGCTGCACTCAATATGCCAGCAAATCTGGAAAACTCAGCAGTGGCCACAGGACTGGAAAAGGTCAGTTTTCATTCCAATCCCAAAGAAAGGCAATGCCAAAGAATGCTCAAACTACCGCACAATTGCACTCATCTCACATGCTAGTAAAGTAATGCTCAAAATTCTCCAAGCCAGGCTTCAGCAATACATGAACCATGAACTTCCAGATGTTCCAGCTGGTTTTAGAAAAGGCAGAGGAACCAGAGATCTAATTGCCAACATCCGCTGGATCATCGAAAAAGCAAGAGAGTTCCAGAAAAACATCTATTTCTGCTTTATTGACTATGCCAAGGCCTTTGACTGTGTGGATCACAATAAACTGTGGACAATTCTGAAAGAGATGGGAATACCAGACCATCTGACCTGTCTCTTGAGAAACCTGTATGCAGGTCAGGAAGCAACAGTTAGAACTGGACATGGAACAACAGACTGGTTCCAAATAGGAAAAGGAGTACACCAAGGCTGTATATTGTCACCCTGCTTATTTAACTTATATGCAGAGTACATCATGAGAAACGCTGGGCTGGAAGAAACAAGCTGGAATCAAGATTGCTGGGAGAAATATCGATAACCTCAGATATGCAGATGACACCACCCTTATGGCAGAGAGTGAAGAAGAACTAAAGAGCCTCTTGATGAAGGTGAAGGAGGAGAGTGAAAAAGTTGGCTTAAAGCTCAACGTTCAGAAACCTAAGATCATGGCATCTGGTCCCATCACTCCATGGGAAATAGATGGGGAAACAGTGTCAGACTTTATTTTGGGGGGCTCCAAAATCACTGCTGATGATGATTGCAGTCATGAAATTAAAAGACGCTTACTCCTTGGAAGGAAGGTTATGACCAACCTAGATAGCATATTGAAAAGCAGAGACATTACTTTGCCAACAAAGGTCCGTCTAGTCAAGGCTATGGTTTTTCCACTGATCATGTATGGATGTGAGAGTTGGATGGTGAAGAAAGCTGAGCGCCGAAGAATTGATGCTTTTGAACTGTGGTGTTGGAGAAGACTCTTGAGAATCCCTTGGACTGCAAGGAGATCCATCCAGTCCATCCTAAAGGAGATCAGTCCTGGGTGTTCATTGGAAGGACTGATGTTGAAGCTGAAACTCCAATACTTTGGCCACCTCATGCGAAGGGTTGACTCATTGGAAAAGACCCTAATGCTGGGTAGGATTGGGGGCGGGAGGAGAAGGGGACGACAGAGGATGAGATGGTTGGATGACATCACCAACTCGATGGACGTAGGTTTGGGTAAACTCCGGGAGTTGGTGATGGACAGGGAAGCCTGGCGTGCTGCAATTCATGGGGTCGCAAAGAGTCGGACACGACTGAGCGACTGTACTGAACTGATTCATAAAGTAATGTGGCGCAGACTGCTAATTAATCAGAAAACCCACATTCTCCTCTCTAGGACACACATTTAGATCATATTTTTCAAACTTTCTGCAAGTTAGGTTTGAGCCGTGACTGAATTTTGGTCAATGCATGTACATCAAACTGTTGTGTGCTACACAGAGACCAGTTCCATTTAAAGAACACTTTCAGCCATCCTACAACCTAAACATTATAAGTAAATGCATGCTGATGTTTAAGTTTGAATGTACTTTCTTCTTACAATGAAATACCAAGTATTTCTTACAATGATATTGTAAGATATTTCAATATTTCTTACAATACTTCTTACAATGAAATACCAAATGCCAAATATTTTGAGGAAGCAATAACAACAGTTTGGATGGAAAAGTGAAGAAACTCTAAGGTTGCTTTTGTTTTATTGTCATTAATTGTAGTATTAAACAAACAACAACAACAAAATACTAATGTACCTAAATGAGCAAATGACAATGCAAACAAAGGCATTGCTCTATCCGCTTACATTCTGGAAATCTCAAAGAGGCCAAAAGTTTTCCCCTTTCCCACTTGCAGTCAGGTTCTTCCCAGTCTCCACTAAGAAAGTCCATAGTTGTCAAGACTTGTTTATAGTGACTCTCACCCCACTTTTCTGTCTTCATTCTCACTGTGTCTCTTTGCTCTCTTCTTTGCTACTTATTCTTCATTTGCTTTTCTGTATCTTCTCCTTGCCCTTCTCTTCCCTAATCTGTGGTTCTGGAGGTTGACCTCTGCAGACTGGTTAGCTAGTCTTTCTTGTTCTTAATTTCTGATAGTTTTGAAGCATGGACAGAAGATCAGAGTGTAGGAAGGAAAAGAGACTGTGTACTTACACTTCACTGACCAGATGCCTCCCCATGGCACACTGTGGCCATGTATCAGAGTTAGGCTCCAGCTCCTGTCCCCAGCCCTGTCCTAAGACTCTTTTCCCTCTGGGCTCTGGGCATGCCATGCCCTCTATTTGCCCCTTTGGGTCTAGAACTGGTAACCATTTTCTTTGTGCTCAGTTGCTCACGAATGGTGTCCAGCTCTTTGTGGCCCCATGGACTTTGGTTCCCCAGGCTCCTCTGTCCATGGAATTTTCCAGGCAAAAATGCTAGAGTGGGTTGCCACTTCCTACTCCAGGGATCGAACTGGGGTCTCTTGAGTCTCCTCCATTGGGAGGCAGATTCTTTACCACTAGTGCCACCTTTGGTAGGTTTTTATTCCCTTTACCTCTTAATTAATATCCATTATTATTAAAGTATTTTCAGTTACACCCTCTTGAGTGTGTAATTTTTTTTTTAAATCTATCAAGGCATTGACTGATTCATTTTCCCTAGCTGTAAGATATGGGTATCATTTTCTATTGCCTGGAGCTTACCTGAATGTGACTATGGAGTCTTCCCCCTTGCTTTCCTAGGTAACATGAAATTTTGTGTATTTATTTCTCTTCACTGAAAATGATGTCTTCTATGTTTTCTTCCTGCAGGTCTTTTTTATATCGACTTTTCTGGTTTATTAAATAGTGCCATTAACTGTGGCTAAGTTAATAGATTGCTTTTCCTGGAAGTCCTTAAGGTTTTAACTGAAAGAAGTGAAGTAAATTTCAGGTAGTTTAATAGAAGTCATTGATTTGGAAAAACATTTAATTTTTTTCTAATACCTATATGATTTTTTATGACACACAGCTAGCTATTTAATAATGACTGCCATGATTGTAAACTTTTAAAAATATAGAGAAAGCCATATTGAAAACCTCTGTGGACTCCCTATTTTTATTTTTTTAAACTGATATATAATTGACATCTATATTTCAAGTTCACAACATAATAATTTGATATTCTCCAGTACCTGCTCGGTAAGACATACTCAGCTTAAGCATTGAATGCTCTTTAATCTCTGGTCCTTATTCTCAAAGTCCAAACTTTTATCTGTTTTGTTTTGTATTTTTTTTTCTGATTTTATTTTTGTCAGCAAGTGTTTCATGTTGTTTTCTTCTGATTCATTTTTACATTTCTTTACCTGATGAATCTTTACTTATGTCTCAAATCAAAGTGCAGATGGTTCCTTTTCTACATAAAGCTATCCTTGATTCTGGCAGGGAAAAAAACTTGTAACTCCATCTACTCTAATTCAAAACTTTTGACACATATAGTTATCACAAAACATAAGATGTCTTACATTAATTACTTTGACAAGCTTATATTTGAGTATTCTTTTGAATTTTTCCAGAAATAAGCAGTTCATATTGATTCTCACAACAATCTCAACAAATAGTTGAACTCATACATATGCCAAATTAATATTTGCCAAATTAGCTAGATAAACAAAGATTTAGTTTATAAAAGGAACTAGGAACTTCTATATTGTTACTCGAAATCCATTACAGACGCATTTGCTTTATTTTTACTTAGATGATATTTGTATTGTCTTCTTCCTTGCATTATAAATGTAACCCTTCTTGTTATATGCATTATGTATCGAAATAGTGTTTGCTTTGAATCTACTACAGTTTTCCTTGCAAACCTTTGATGGATTTTTAACTCACCTTGGCTTAATTTTAAATTTTAGCTTGGGCATTATGAGGTTATAACTTAGAAATATTAGTAAAGTATGCATTAAAACAAGTATATAAAGTAGGATGAAATATCTTATGCATTTTTCATTGCAATGAAAATAATACTTTCTGCTAAGAATCTCAAGATGTCATAAGGATTAAATGAATGTTACACATTAAATGTTAAACATCAAACATTAAAATGTTACACATTAAAGTGCTTGTAACAATGCCTGACACATAAAAATCCTTGAATAAATATTAGTGGATTCTTTATGTTACTATCAGTGTTATTTGCATGAGGAACCAAAGAGATTCCTAGGAGAAAAGATATCCTAAGGGAAAGAATGGTTGTTTTGAGTATATCTGTCAAATTTTTTTTGACAACTTTTCCCAGTTTGTCACTCACAGGGGCTCATGTTTGAAATACAGAGGCAGAAAAGGCTATAGTTATGTCCTTGTAAAACATCAGAACATAAAGGTTTAGTATCCATTCTGGAAGACTGTAACTTCAAAGAG
Organism: Giraffa tippelskirchi; assembly: GCF_054371585.1. Taxonomy (NCBI): domain Eukaryota; kingdom Metazoa; phylum Chordata; class Mammalia; order Artiodactyla; family Giraffidae; genus Giraffa; species Giraffa tippelskirchi. The sequence goes on along the minus strand of NC_137278.1, from coordinate 106,968,272 downwards.
AAAATAAGCATTTTCCTCGCTTACACCTTAGAACATAGCATAAAGACAAACACTAACGATTCCAGACATCTAAGCACCAGATTGGGGATACCAGCGGTTTTCCAGGATCAGGGAAGGGAGTGGTGGTGCCTTAATCAGGGCCAGGGGATGGCTGTGGAAGCCCTAAGGCAGCAGAGGGCCATGGTGGCAGATCAGGAAACATATCTAACATTCTCACAGTGAACAGCAGCAGTCATCATCAGATAGGTCCCACATAGGGTCCTCCTTCAACAACAAGAGAAGACTCTACACATGGACATCACCAGATGGTCAACACTGAAATCAGGTTGATTATAGTCTTTGCAGCAAAAGATGGAGAAGCTCTATACAGTCAGCAAAAGACCAGGAGCTGACTATGGCTCAGACCATGAACTCCTTACAGCCAGATTCAGACTTAAATTGAACCAAGTAAGGAAAACCAATAAACCATTCAGGTATGAGCTAAATCAAATCCCTAATGATTATACAGTGGAAGTGAGAAATAGATTTAAGGGACTAGATCTGATAGACAGACTGCCTGATGAACCACGGATGGAGGTTGGTGACATTGTACAGGAGATAGGGAGCAAGACCATCCCCAAGAAAAAGAAATGCAAAAAAGCAAAATGGCTGTCTGAGGAGACCTTACAAATAGCTGAGAAAAGAAGAGAAGGGAAAGGAGAAAAGGAAAGATATACACATTTGAATGCAGAGTTCCAAAGAATAGCAAGGAGAGATAAGAAAACTTTCCTCAGTGATCAATGCAAAGAAATAGAGGGAAACAATAGAATGGGCAAGACTAGAGATCTCTTCAAGAAAATTAGAGATACCAAGGGAACATTTCATGCAAAGATAGGCCAATAAAGGACAGACATGATATGGACATAACAGAAGCAGAAAATATTAAGTAGAGGTGGCAAGAATGCACAGTAGAACTATACAAAAAAGATCTTCACTATCCAGATAATCATGATGGTGTGATCACTCACCTAGAGCCAGACATCCTAGAATGTGAAGTCAAGTGGGCTATAGGAAGCATCACTATGAACAAAGCTAGTGGAGGTGATGGAATTCCAGTTGAGCTATTTCAAAGCCTAAAAGATGATGCTGTGAAAGTGCTGTACTCGATATGCCAGCAAATCTGGAAAACTCAGCAGTGGCCACAGGACTGGGAAAGGTCAGTTTTCATTCCAATCCCAAAGAAAGGCAATGCCAAAGAATGCTCAAACTACCACACAGTTGCACTCATCTCACATGCTAGTAAGGTAATGCTCAAAATTCTCCAAGCTAGGCTTCAGCAATATGTGAACCGTGAACTTGCAGATGTTCAGGCTGGTTTTAGAAAAGGCAGAGGAATCAGAGATCAAATTGACAACATCCACTGAATCATAAAGAAAGCAAGAGATTTCCAGAAAAACATCTATTTCTGATTTATTGACTATGCCAAAGCCTTTGACTGTGTGGATCACAACAAACTGTGGAAAATTCTTCAGAGATGTGAATACCAGACCACCTGACCTGCCTCTTGAGAAATCTGTACGCAGGTCAAGAAGTGACAATTAGAACTGGACATGGAAAAACAGACTGGTTCCAAATAGGAAAAAGAGTACGTCAAGGCTGTATATTGTCACCCTGTTGATTTGACTTATATGCAGAGTACATCATGAGAAATGCTGGGCTGGATGAATCACAAGCTGGAATCAAGATTGCAGGGAGAAATATCAATAACCTCAGATATGCAGATGACACCACCTTTATGGCAAAAATTGAAGAAGAACTAAAGAGCTCCTTGATGAAAGTGAAAGAAGAGAGTGAAAAAATTGGCTTAAAGCTCGACATTCAGAAAACTAAGATCATGGCATCTGGTCCCATCACTTCATGGCAAATAGATGGAAAAACAGTGGAAACGGTGGCAGACTTTATTTTGGGGGGGCTCAAAAATCACTGCATATGGTGACTGCAGCCATGAAATTAAAAGATGCTTATTCCTTGAAAGGAAAGTTATGGCCAACCTAGACAGCATATTAAAAAGCACTGACATTACTTGGCCAACAAAGGTCTGTCTAGTCAAGGCTATGGTTTTTCCTGTAGTCATGCATGGATGTGAGAGTTGGAGTATAAAGAAAGCTGAGCACCGAAGAATTGATGTTTTAAACTATGGTGTTGGTGAAGACTCTTGAGAGTCCCTTGGACTGCAAGGTGATCCAACCAGTCCATCCTAAAGGAAATCAGTCCTGAATATTCATTGGAAGGACTGATGTTGAAGCTGAAACTCCAACACTTTGACTACCTGATGCAAAGAACTGATTCATTTGAAAAGACCCTGATGCTGGGAAAGACTGAAGGCAGGAGGAGAAGGGGATAACAGAAGATGAGGTGGTTGGATGGCATCACCAACTCAATGAACATGAGTTTGACTAAACCCCAGGAGTTGGTGATGGGCAGGGAGGCCTGGGGTGCTGCAGTTCAGGGCACAAAGAGTTGGACATGACTTAGCCACCGAACTGAAGTGAACTGAGGGCCTTAGGAGAAAAACGTGTCAACAGTGCAGGGCACAGTGGTGGAGGAGTAATAACTAGGAAAACACAGAGGAATTTTAAGGCCATGAAAATACTCTATGTACTATGATGATGGGTATATGTCATTATAATTTCCCCAAACCCATAGACTAAATGAATTTTCCCAAACCCATACAATATAAAGAGTGAATCCTAAGGTAAACTATGGACCTTGAATGATTATAATGTGTCAGTGAATTGCAAGAAACATACCATTCTGGTGAATAATGTTGATAATGGGAAAGGCTACACATTGTGGGGAAAGGTATAGATGGGAAATCTCAGTACCTTCCTTTCAATCGTGTTGTAAAATTAAAACTGCTCTAAAAAAATGAAATCTTAAAAAAAAAAAAAAGCAATCTTCCCTCACATCAATTTACTATTAGCTGTTAGTCTAGAGCTCTTTGAGTCTGATGATCAACTAGTGAAAATATTTAAAATTATGATACTGTAGTTCTTTTTCTGGGTAATGAGACTAACAGACCCTCCACACAAGTTTTAAAACAGTGCAGAAACAACATTGAATAGTGGTATGTAGCAATCAGATTGTAGAACTGTTTAAAGAAGAAAGAAAGGATAGTACTTATTTATAGAGTGATGAAGACGTTATTTTATATTCTCTTAGAAAAATTATTTATACAGCATTCACTTTTTTTCAAGTATGATTGATTTATAATGTCATGTTATTAGTTTCAAGTGTATTGCATGATAACTCGGTTATACACATGTGTGCTAAATCACTTCAGTCATGTCTGACTCTGTAACACTACGGACCATAGCCCACCAGACTCCTCTATCCACGGGATTTTTCCAGGCGTTAATACTGGAGTGGGTTGCCATGCCCTCCTTCAGGGGATCTTCCAGACCCAGGGATCAAACTCACATCTCTTACATCTCCTGCATTGGCAGGCAGGTTCTTTACCACTGGCACCACCTGTGAAAGCCTGTAAGTTATACATATACATATATACATACATATATATATATATATATATATATATATATATACACACACTCATATATATATATATGTATGTATGTATATATGTATGTGTATACATATATTTCTTTCTTTCAGATTCTTTTCCCTAAATTTATTAAAAATGTTGAGTATAATTCCCTGACAGTATTGAATACTTTATTTTTTTTTTTTTTTTTTTTTTTGCTTTTGTGTAATAAAGTTTTATTAAAGTATAAAGGAGACAGAGAAAACTTCTGACATAGGCATCAGAAGGGGGCAGAAAGAGTACCCCGTATTGAATACTTTAAATTAAAAGTCTCTAAGGTATTCTTACTAATATTTTATGATGATAAAGATATTGGTGGTGGTTTAGCAGCTAATTCATGTTCAACTCTTTGTGATACTATGAACTGTAGCCAGCCAGGCTCCTCTGTCCATAGGATTTTCCAAGCAGGAATGCTGGAGTGGGTTGTCATTTCCTTCTCCAGGAGATCTTCCCAACCCGGGGATCAAATCCACGTTTACTCCATTGGCAGGTGGATTCTTTACCGACTGAGACACCAGGGAAGCCCAATAAAGGTATTAGACATGTAAATTATTAAAGGAAGATGATGAAATTGTCTTTTGTAGTTCACACAAGGTCGGATTTGTATGTTTCCCACAAGATAAGTTCGGTCTCTTGATATGCTTCATTAACATTCTCTATAAACAAAAAGAACTCTCCACTGTGAAAGTATGATGTGACTTTTTCTTCTGTCAGTCTTGTGTTTCACACTGAAGAGATACTTTAGCGATACTTTAAATATCTAAATTCAATAAAATATTATTCTAAGCCTAAAATAAATATCTCCATATAATAAGTTGTCTCCCACGTACAGAAACTTACTCTCGTTATAATTACTTCAGTACTAAAACTCCTCCTCTTAACACTCAAAGTGTGTGAGTTCTGAGAAGGCAGTACACAAACCTGGTAATTTTAAAAAGAGTCTAATAATAACACACTGTTTTTCTTCTTCCAGATGGCCACGTATCGTCATTTATTTTTATTTTTCCTTGTTTTACTGAATTTTCCATTTAAAATTAAAAGTGTGTCTATATCACTTATTCTCAACTAAATCTACACATATGGAATTTATTCTTCTGCTTTGCCATTTATTCAAATTTGTAAGGATACAAATATAAGAAATATAAGACCCAGATGACTGCACATAGATTTAAAAATGTGTCAAAAATGTGATTCTTATGAAATCAACAAAAATCTCTCCAAGTTTTATGAACTTTTTCATTTCTGTGAAATACTGGAATGCTAATAGTGACAATTATGATTTATTGAGTGCTTACTGTTTAGTGCCACATACAATTCTAAAAACACAACATTTGTAAATCATCTAAAATGGGTATTGGACCTATTTTACAGATGAAAATTGTGGTATAAAATGCTTTAATAACCTGAAGATAAAAGTTTAAATGAATCTTAACATATTGCTAATTTTCTTAAAAGCTTAAGAACTTTAGTTATATGTCTATTGCTCCATTTAGACAAAATGAGAGGGCTTGAAAAGAGAGAAAATTCTCCTGTACAGAAAAATCAAAGGGGAAACAAAATACCTTTATAATAGAAGAAATTTTGAACTCTGGAATCCATTTTTGGACTTCTGTTATTCACAAACAGAATACACTGAAGGCAAGCTATGATGTTGTTCAACGTTACACAGTTGACAAGCTGTCAGGCAAGGATTTGAGTCTAGGCTGTCTGATTATATAACTTATGATCCTATACTGTATGCACTGGAATTACATTTTCTTTTTTTAACTTTTATTTTACATTGGCATATAGTTGACAATGTTGTGTTAGTTTTAGGTATATAGCAAATTGATTGAGTTATACATATGCTTTACTGGTGGCTCAGTTGGTAAAGAAACTGCCTGCTAATGGAGGAGACACAGGAGACATGGGTTTGATCCTGGGCTGGGAAGATCCCCTGGAGAAGGAAATGGCAACCCACTCCAGTATTCTTGCCTGGGAAATCCCATGGACAGAGGAGCCTCGTGGGCTACAGTCCATGGGGTCACAAGAGTTGGACATGACTTAGCAACTAAACTTGCAACACATACATCTATTCTTTTCTTCAGATTCTTTCCCATATAGGTTATTACAGAGTACTGAGTAAGAATACCCATAGTATACAATAAATAGGTCCTTGTTGATTATATTTTATATATAGTGGTGTGTATATGTTAATCTCAACCTCTTAATTTATCCGTCCCCTTCACCTTTCCCCTTTGGTATCTTTAATTTTGCTTTATAAGTCAGTGAGTGTGTTTCTGTTTTGTAAATAAGTTCATTTGTATAATTTTTTTGATTCCATATATAACTGATATCATATGAGTTTGTCTTTCTCTGTTTGATTTACTTCACTTAGTATGATAATCTCTAGGTCCATCCATGTTGCTGCAAATGGTCTTATTTTATTCTTTTTAAGGCTGAGTAACATTTCATTCTGGGCTTCCCATGAAGCTCAGTGGTTAAAGAACTTCCCTGCCAATGTAGGAGACACAGGTTTGATCCCTGGATTGGGAAGATTCCCTGGAGAAGGAAATGGCAACCCTCTCCTGTATTCTTTCCTGAGAAATACCATGGATAGAGGAGCCTGGTGAACTATAGTCCATGGGGTCACAAAAGAGTTGGATATGACTTAGTGACTTAACAACAACAATATTTCACTCTATATATGTACTATATTTTCCTTATCCATTCAGGAATAAAGAAAATGTGGTACATCTGTAGATGGACATTTAGTCTGTTTCCATGTCTTGGTTATTGTAAATAGTGTTGCAATGAACACTGAGGTGCAATGTGGTTTTCTCTGGATATATGCCCAGGAGTGGGATTGCATAATCATATGGTAGCTCTATTTTTAATTTTATAAGGAAACTTCACAGTTTTCCATAGTAGTTGTACCAATTTCCATTCTCCCCAACAGTGTAGGAGGGTTCTTTTACTTCCACACCCTCTCCAGCACTTATTATTTGTAGACATTTTAATCATGGCCATATGACTGATGTGAGGTAATACCTCTCTAAATAGACATTTCTCCAAAGAAGATGTACAGATGATCAAAAAGCATGTGAAAAGATGTTTAATATCATTAATTATTACAGAAATGCAAATCAAAGCTGTGTTTTAGGTAGTATTACAACAGTGAGAATCACAAATTGCTTGGACATAATTCTGGATAGTAAACTATCATCCAGAGGAACAATGAATGAATGGATTCTGTCATTTTTCTTAAAAGGAAGTATATTTGTATCCTGGCATTGAAAATAAAGAAATAAATTCCCTTTGAAATACTGAATATTTTGCCATTTGATATTGCTGAAAATGATATTTGATATTATGCACATTTTCAGTGACAGTTTATTAATATTAAAAAAAAACCCACAATGGAAGCTCACTTATAAAAATAGTTGGAAATATTGGGTTTCATAGCTTGTTTTCTTCTCATGGAACTTACTATTACTTCAAATGCATAAAGTTTAAAGGATTATACTTGAATCAAATTTTAAAACAAACAAAGGTTTGTTGCTGTTTTGTCACTAAGTTATGTGCAACTCTTTGCAACCCCATGGACTATAACCTGCCTAGCTCCTCCGTCCATGGAAGTTTTCAGGCAAGGATACTGGGGTGCGTTGCCATTTCCTTCTCCAAGGGATCTTCCTGATTCAGGGATCAAACTCGTGTCTCCTGTATTGGCAGGTGATTCTTTACCATTGAGCTGTTACTTCAAATGCATAAGGTTAAAAGGATTATATTTGGATCAAATTTTAAGGAAAACAAGAAGTTAGCAAGTAACAAAAATAATGATCAAGATATTTAAGTAAAATAGCACTTCTGTATTTAACTAAGCCTTTATTCACATTACATTGTGAAGAAAGTGAATTTAAGAAAAATAAATACAGGCCACGCTTATTATTATCATGCAAAGGAACCTCAGTCAAGGGAGTCAGATGAAGCTAAAAACTCTCTCAACACGCTACTTGATGCAATGCTGTGTTAGCGCTGAGGAAATCTATGCCTTTTTCTAATTCATCTTCCCAGAGGGGATGCCTTTTTCAAACTTAGCAATGAATCTTCTATAAAAGCAACAGCCCTGAATACATGGACTGGCCAAAATTTTTGCAAGGAAGTTTTCTCTTCAAAATTATTATTCTACAAGTATTTTGCAGGAATAAACAAATATCGCTGGATCCAGGGGCCAAAGGCAGAAAACAAAGCCTAAACTTTGGCCATAATGCTTTGATTCTGGCAAAGTGCCTAATTTACATTTACTCAGAGAGATGTTTGTTTAAAATTATTTCTACATTGTCATTTTGTTCTTTAAATTCTGAGATTTCTGAACTGATTATCAGTGTTGACATTCATATTATCTTGGGATGAATAGAATCCAAGTATATTCCTCATATTTTTTGATATCCCTGATGCATTTTGACAGTAATCTAGCACTTAACCTTTATTGTTGAATCATCTAAAACACAGGATTTACCAACCTTTCTATTTATAAAAGAAAACTACACTAGAGACGTACAGAAGAAATGACTAGTATCAAAAATTATAGTAAAGATAGATGCACTTCTAATGAAATGCATTAAATAATTCAGCAGTCAAGAGGTAACTTGGAGTAGGTATCTTTGAACCATCAGTGGCATCATTGGAGGCAAAGCAACTCTACATTACAGTATTTCATTTATTATAATTCTTGCTGGTCATATGATAATGAGTACACTAAGAAAACGGATAAGATAATACTGACACTGGTCATTAAATAGGTCACTCTCAACTAAAGTTCCTCTCACAAGAAGACGATCTAGCAATTATCCATAAATAAGATATGTTTGTCTTTGTATACACTAATAATAAATTGTCTGAAAAAGAAAGAAAATATTTACAATAACATTTTAAAAAGTAAAAAAAAAAAAAATTCTTAGGAATAAATATAACCAAGGAGATAAAAAAGTGTGTTCACTGGAAACTATTAGACATTGATACAAGATATCGAGGGAGACACAAATAAATGAAAACATAGTCCGTGTTCATGGATGGGAAGAGTTAATATTGCTAAAATATCCATACTAGGGAGAACAAGATGGCAGAGAAGTAGGTAGACGTGGAGTACCTCCCTCTCCACAGATACATCAGGAGTATACCTTCAGACACAGAAGTGCATGCAGAAGACCAGCTGAGAGCGGACAGGAGGACCTGACCAGTAGAAAAGAATATATAGAGCCATGCAAAACTCGGTAGGATGAAGGAACTGAGGGGGAAAAAAAAAGAGTGTTAGTAGGATTGGACCTGCCCTTGGTGGGTGGGGGAACTGAAGCAAGGGTCTGATCCCCACATCAGGGCAATTGTCTGAGTCAGAGGAGAAACATTTCAGGCTGAGAGTGAAAGAGCTGATTAGTGGCAGCCTAAATGGAATGAGAATCAGACAGTCCTTCCCATAATCACACATAACCCAGACAGAGACACAGGTCCCCTGGAAAGCACAGCAGCTGGGGGCTAGAATTTAGGGAGTGTGGAGCAATCCCAGGAAAAGGGCTGCTGTTGACTGTGGAGAGACAGATTGAGGGGCTGTGAAGGAGGAGACTGTGTGGGGAATGCCTGTGGAGGCAGACCAGGCAGCCATGGAAACAAGATGTTGCTGCTGAGTCATGCATAGTGCATGAGCCATCACCATAGCCTCTCCCCACAGGCCAGCATCAGAAGTTGAACAATAGAGAGGGTGGCCCATTAAACGCCTGACACTCTTAACTACAGAGTAGGACCCCACCAAGTGTGCCCCTTCCAGGGCCTGATGCCTGATCTACAGAGTAGGACCCCAGCCAGGGGGGCCCCTCTATGTGCCTGATGTGCTGAACAACAGAGAAGGACCCCAGGCAACGAAGCCCTCTAAGTGCCTGAATGGGTGGAGATACGGAGAAAGACTGGCGGCCATAACTCCTGCCATGGAGGCAGTCTGTGTCCCTGTATAGTTGGCGCCGCCAGGGTCCCCGCAAGCCAAGCAGCTGTGCCATCTTCACACTCAACTTTCCCTGGGGCAGAGTGGCCAAAGGGGGGCCATAAAAACAGACATAGACACCAACTGAACAGATTCAAAACCTCATAAATAAACCCATGCATGGCAGTCAGCTAATATTTGAGAAGAGAGTCAAGAATATTCAATAAAGGAAAACATAGTCTCTTTAGTAAGTTGTGTTGCAAAAACTGGAATTCAAATGCTAAAGAATGAAAGTTTTTCCATCTATTTGATTTTATGATTTTATATTTAAAATGGGTCTTTTGTAAAAAGTTTAGATTTGATTTGAGTCTTGTTTTTTGATCTGCCCTGACATCATCTGTCCTTTAACTGGTGCAGTTTAACTGACATTCAAAGTGAATACTGATATAATCAGATTAATATCTACCATATTTGTTACTTTTTATTACCCTTATAATTCTTTTTTTTCTATGTTGTCCTCTATTAGTTCTCTATCTTTGTGATTTTAATGGAGTATTTTATATGATTACATTTTCTCTCCTTTTTTAGCGTATCACTTACATGTATTTTTACTCTTTTTATGGTCACCCTACACTTTGCAACATACATTTTCAACTAGCCCAAGTTCACCGTGCAGTAATACTCTGCCGCTTTGTCTCTGTTACACATACTATATAACAAGCAATTCTAATTTTTTCTCCCTATTTACTTGTATCATTGTTGTCATTAATTTCACTCATGCATAAGCATACAAAAGCATATAAATGTTAAAATTATGAAATCAAGAAATTATTGCTGTTATTTTGAAAAAACTGTTACCTATTAGACCAGTTAAGAGTGAGAAAAATGTTTTAATTTTACTTTTACATATTCCTTTTTCAATGCTCTTTCCTTTTTTAAATGTAAATACAAATTTCTTACCTATACTATTATTCTTTCTAAAGATCTTCTTTTACCATTTTCTGGCAAGAAGGTGTTCAGTTCAGTTCAGTTGCTCAGTCATGTCCGACTCTTTGCGACTCCATGAATCGCAGCACGCCAGGCCTCCCTGTCCATCACCAACTCCCGGAGTTTACCCAAACCCATGTCCATACAGTCGGTGATGCCATCCAACCATCTCATCCTCCATCGTCCCCTTCTCCTCCTGCCCCCAATCCTTCTCAGCATTAGGGTCTTTTCCAATGAGTCCCCTCTTTGCATGAGGTGGCCAAAGTATTGGAGTTTCAGTTTCAACATCAGCCCTTCCAATGAACACCCAGGACTGATCTCATTTAGGATGGACTGGTTGGATCTCCTTGCAGTCCAAGGGACTCTCAAGAGTCTTCTCCAACACCATAGTTCAAAAACATCAATTCTTCGGCGCTCAGCTTTCTTCACCGTCCAACTCTCACATCGATACATGACCACTGGAAAAACCATAGCCTTGACTAGACGTACCTTTGTTGGCAAAGAAATGTTTCGGCTTTTCAATATGTTATCTAGGTTGGTCATAACCTTCCTTCCAAGGAGTAAGCATCTTTTAATTTCATGGCTGCAATCACCATCAGCAGTGATTTTGGAGCCCCCCAAAATAAAGTCTGACACTGTTTCCACTATTTCCCCATCTATTTCCCATGAAGTGATGGGACCAGATGCCATGATCTTAGTTTTCTGAACGTTGAGCTGTAAGCCAACATTTTCACTCTCTTCTTTCACTTTCATCAAGAGGCTCTTTAATTCTTCACCTTCTGTCATAAGAGTGGTGTCATCTGCATATCTGAGGTTACTGATATTTCTCCCAGCAATCTTGATTCCAGCTTGTGTTTCTTCCAGCCCAGTGTTTCTCATGACATAAGAAGGTGTGGTGGCAACAAAATTCCTCAATTTATTTGTCTGAGAAAGTCTACTTTTTGCTTCACTTTTGAAGGTTAATTCACAAGGTACAGAGATTCAGGTTGTTGTTTTTTCTCTGAACTCTAAATTTATTACTCTACTGTCTCCTTATTTGCACGGTTTCTTGGGAGATGTTGGATGTATTTCTTTTCTTAGTTTCAAAATTACATGCCTAGGTGTACTGGGGAGGGAGCAAGGGGAGTTATTTATCTTGCTTTGTAGTCTCTGAGCTTCCTGGGTGTGTAGTTTCATATAATATTAATTTGGGGAACTTCTCAGTCAGTATTGTTTTAAATATTTTTTTTTGTTTATTTCTCTATCTTCTGATTTTCCCATTGTGCCTGGAAGCTGAATCGCTTCAGTTGTGTCTGACTGACTGCGACCGTAGGGACTGTAACCCACCAGATTCCTCTGTCCATGGGATTCTCCAGGCAAGAATACTGTAGTGGGTTGCCATGCCTCCGAGGGATCTTCCCAACCCAGGAATGGAACCCATGTCTCTTAGGTCTCCTGCATTGGCAGGCAGGTTCTTTACCATTAGCGCCACCTGGGAAGCCCACAATATTCCCATTATGTGTATATTAAACCCTCTGTAGTTGAGTCACTGTTTTTGAATATTCTGTTCTGGCGTTTGTTTTCTTTTTGATCTTTTTATTTTTTGCTTTGCAATTTGGGAGTTTTCTGTTGATATATCCTCAAACTAAGAGATTTTCCTTAGCTGTGTCCAGTCTCCTTATGAGCCCATTAAAGTCATTCTTCATTTTTGTTAACAGTGTTTTTGACTTCTAGCATTTCATTCTGGTTCTTTTTAGAATTTCCTTTGCTCTGTTTCTTGTCCATCTGTTCTTGCATGCTGTCTGTTTTACCCATTAGAGTCCTTAGCATTGTAATCATGCTGTTTAGTCATTAAGTAGTGTCTGACTCTTTGCGACCGCATGATGGTAGCCCACCAGACTCCTCTGTCTACTGGAGTTCCCAGGCAAGAATACTGGAGTGTGTTGCCATTTTCTTCACCAGGGAATCTTCCTGCTCCCAGGGAGCAAACTCGTGTCTCTTGCATTGGCCGGTGGGTTCTTTACCACCACTGAGCCGCTTGGGAAGCCCCTAGTGTAATCTTAGTTGTTTTAAATTCCTGGTTAGATAATTCTAACGTTTCTACTATATCTGAATCTGATCGTCTCTGTCTTTCCAAATGATTTTTTTTTTGCCTTTTAATATATTTTGCAACTTTTTATTTGATATCTATGCATGATGTACTGGGCAAAAGGAACTGCTACAAAGAGGCTGTTAGTAATACTGTGGTGAGATATGGGAAGAGAAGTGTTCTATAATCCTGATTAGATCTCAGTGTTTCAGTGAGCCCAACTCTGGATTTTGAACCTTTCATATGCATCTTGTTCCCCTTTATTCCCTTACACATACTTAAGTAGAACAGGATGGCTAGAATTGGCTGGAGTTGGATATTTCCATTCTCTCAGTGAGGCTATGATAAAATGCTAGCAGATAAGACTCTGATTAAATAGTTTCTCCTGAGAGCATGGCTTGTTTAGAAGAACAGAATGTTTTGGTGTTATTTTAAAATGGTTCTTTTTCCCCTCCCTCTGCCAGAAGCATGAGGGATTATTTGTCCAATACTCACTGAGAACCTTGGTAGAACATAAGGAGTTAAAAGTCACTAAAGTGAGTAGCCCCCTGGAGTTTTTAACTCTCAGAGTTGTTCACACTGAGCCTCTAGAAATTTGTCAATAAAGTTCAGGTTTTTCTACCCCAACACTGGTTTCTGCAGAAGTTGCTACTGATGGGTTTCTGGTTTGGTAAGTTGTGATTGATTGTGTTTTCTTGTTGGTCTCCCCAATTTGAGGAAATTGTGCTCATACACAGTAAAAAAAAAGAACTCATAGTCAAAGAAGCAGAAGACTAAGACATTGCCAAAAAGTATTTTTCTTAGGGGAAAAGAATATTTATGAAAAATTACTGACATCAAACTTAATAAAATGCAGGTTTTTATAAAATGATGTACAAGATGAGATGATAAAAAAACAGATTTAGATGGATTAGGAATTCTTTGATAGACATTCAAAATATAGAAAAGATGAATAAGAGAAGAGCTTACAAGGATTAAAATTACAATGAATGATAAAAAAAAAAAAAGCATTAGAACCAGCATACCTACTCTGAATAGGAATCTAAGGTCTCTGACATTTTTTATAGTCCTACTTTTCTCTTTATTCTTTTTGATAAAAAAAGAAATTGCTATAGCAAAGTTGAGAACATTTATGGAACCCTCTATCTAGTGGTGAGTCACTGAAGATTTTAATATTCTTTCTATTTTTCATTTGATGTCATCAGACTTATAATAAAAAGGAATGCATCCTGCAAAAGCTTAGCCTGGCCATCTTTTTCTCTCTACTTCATTCTCTTTTCTAACTTCACATTCCCTGCTACATTAAAGTAGGTTAGCATTACTCTAGGTTTGTAGGAAAAAACCCAGCTATCTATAGTCTTTATAATCATGATATTGTTGTTCAGTCGCTCAGTCATATCCAACTCTTTGTAACCCCATGGGCTGCAGCATGCCAGGCTTCCCTGTCCTTCACCATCTCCTGGAGCTTATTCAAACTCATATCCATTGAATCAATTGTTCTACCCAACCGTCTCGTCCTCTGTTGTCCCGTTCTCCTCCTGCCTTCTATCTTTCCCAGCATCAGGATCTTTTCTAATGAGTTGGCTGTTCGCATCAGGTGGCCAAAGTATTGGAGTCAACGTTATGTGTGTATATATATACATACATATATATATATATATTTATATGTATATATATATGTATATATGTTATGTATCCAATATATTGGGTTTCCTTGGAGGTAAAGAATCCTCCTACTAATGCAGGAGATGCGGGTTTGATACCTGGGTTGGGAAGATCCCCTGGAGAAGGAAAAGTCAACCCACTCCAACAGTATTCTTGCTTGGGAAATCCCATGGTCAGCGGAGCCTGGTGCGCTACAGTCTGTGGTGTCACAAAAGAGTCAGACACAACTTAGCAACTAAAGAACAACAACAAGAATCCAGTGTACTATGTAGATGCATGGTAGATAGATAGATAATGTTGGAAACCACTTAAATAAGATAGCTTTGCCCTACCTGGTACAAGAATTAGGCAATCCTCAATTTCCTAGCCCAAGAGATTTCTAGTTTCATTTCTACTGAACAAAGTGAAAGAGAGACGACCAGGGGAAAGGCTGTACTGGAAATGAGTACCTTTGAAAACTCTCCAAGTGCAAGGGAATCAGACAAAAACATTTAAAAATGTGGAAAGAAATGACAGCTCTAGAAGATAGAGGATAGAATACCAAGAAACTGCTTACATACTAGAAACAGATGAAAAAACAAATGAAATTTAAAAATCAATAGTACAATAGAAAGAAGTTCTAGAGTTGAAGACTTAAACTTATAAGTAAAATAATGCTCACAATATACCATGGAAGAAGAATAAAGGGATTCAAGCCTAGAGACCCAAACATTTAGAATGCCAGTGGTATTTTTAAACTTTATAGGTATCTCGGCCAGGAAAAATGGTAATCACACAAGATTTAAAGGAAAATTAGGGTGTCCTTGGACTTTTCCTTGACATCATAAGTTCAGAGGACAAGAGACCAATACCTCACATAGAAGTCATTACTGGGCCCACAGCTGTACCCAGGATGTAGACAGGCTTTGTTTGGCTTACATAACACTCTTCAAATTGAATTTCATTTAAAAATACTGTAGTTCTGTTTTTTCGTCAATAATGGTGAGATTTGTGATGCTTGTCCCGCATTTCCTCAAAGAAGCGATGATCTAGGGCTGAGCAGTTCCTGCATCACATCCTTGTTTCTTCCACCATTTCTCCCAGTGCTGAGGGAGATGAGCAGTCAGTGTTTGCCATGGGGTTTGCACTATTTCTTTCAAATAAAGAGATACTTCTATGCCCTTATAGTTCTATCAACAGTGAAAGTTTATCTCAAAGATAAACAGAAACTATATACCTTAACAATAATGAAAGAAGAAATACTTTCATGTGGAGTCTCTTGTTTTTAAAAGGCAAATATTCCTTTTATCTATGATTAAGAAAAAAACAAACAACAAAGAAAACAAGTGCTTAAACTTGTTTCATCGATTTGCCTAATCTTATCCTTTCTAGGCATTTGAAGTTTTAAACTCATTTTGCTCTCTGTAGTTAAAGTTTGGTGCTCAACTATTCTACATTTTGGACATTTTTTTAATCCTCTTAGGAAAAGGGAGAGATTTTTCTCAAAATAAGCCACAATTTATAGGTTATAAAACCCAAGTGCCATTTTTTGGCAGAAAAAAAATCAAGTATACAAACTAGTGGGAGTCTTATGCTCACTAAAAAGTAAACCAGAGTAAAATTTTATTTTTCACCTTTGGATTTACCTCCCCAAAACAATTTTAGGAAATAAAATATATTTTGTAGAAAAATAGAGAGCAAACATATAAAAATGTTGTATGCAAATATATATAAGAAGAGAGATGATTGGTCATAAACAAGTATAGTATTTGTTTTGTAATTCCTTCTTGAAGCATGTTTACTATACTTGCTGAAGTCTAACTACCTACCTTCCTCTTTCCACCTTCCTGGATTCTCTTTTAATTGCCTCTTATCTTATTGCCAGGATTTACAACTATCAAGCACGGAAGGTCAAGGAGAAAAAATTCTATATGTACCATCTTCTCTGGACTGTTAGTCTAGTGGGATACTTTTTGAAAATACATTTAAAAATTTCCAAGGAAAAAGTAGTAAAGACCGAAGTGCTTTAATAAATAATAAATTATGTAATACAATGAATGCTTGCATTTTCTGGGAAAATATTTTATGATAAATTGGATGACAATTCTTCATAAAAGGCTACTACACTAAGACCAACCTCAGTGGCCTTATTTGTGTATACAGTGCCTCAGTTGTGTATACAACTAAGCAATAACTATGCTGTTTACTCTCAAGAATAACAAATATGAGACCCTTAAAATGGATTTACTTGTGCACATTTTTCTTTAAAATTCATGATTCCAAAACGTTCTTGATCTTTGTGCATATAAAAGTAAAGTTTGGAACAGAGGTTAGAATATTGGTACTTAAGGAAGATCAAGAGCAAATAATGACTTGACTTTGATTCCATTTGCAAGTAATGGGGTGATAAGTTACAATATGAAAAGTTTTGCATCAGCTATCATAATATGTCCTATTCCTACAGTTGTCATATTTATAGAAAGATGTTATTTTCCCCAAATGAGTTTGCTGCTATACATTGGACTTATTCTAAATGAGAAAAAATAACTCCTCCAAAGATAACTCTCCTACCCCCATAGGCAATGATACTTCTCTTCCCTAAAGTGAGAAAAAGGAATTAGAATCTTATTACCCTCTAAAATAATCTATCAAAATTATTTTTATTATTATAGAGTCACATTTTTGATGAGAAATTTCTAGTGGCCTGATATTACCTAGAGAATTCTATACTCTTTAGTTAGCCATCTATGTATACTACAGCTTTATTCCATAAAGACTCACTATACAAGATGGATGGATAGATAGATAGATCGAATTTACGGTATCTGATCAAAAGCAATATAAAGACATTAAAGGAATAATGTGTGTTTGTTAGTCACTCAATGTGTGACTCTTTGCGACCCCATAGACTGTAGCCCACCAACCTCCTCTGTCCATGGAATTCTCCAGGCAAGAAAATTGGAGTGGGTAACCCTTTTCTTCTCCAGGGAATGTTCCTGACCCAGAGTTTGAACCCAGATCTCTTGCACTGAAGGTGGATTCTTTACCACCTGAACCACCAGGGAAGACCTAAAGAAATAAATCAGAAGTTAAAACCAATAAAGTAATAAGGAAAATGGTGGCACAATTGCTACACTTGAAATTCTCATCAGTAGAGCCTCATGAACAATAATTTCTCTGCATAATATAACAGAAAATGGATTTGACAGTGTTCTCAAAATTAAATACAACAGTGGATTTTACATAGTGCTCTTATAATGTTGCCCAGAAAACTACAAGGTGAATAGCACAGCAACAAAATACAAGTGAGTTAAGGTATTTCACCAGGAACCCAACAGTTTTGATTCAGCTTAACAGCCCTCTAATGTCATGACATCATCTAACTACAAAATTTATAAGAAACATGCTATCAAAAAAAAAAAGAAACATGCTATCAATAATACTTCTTATAACCAGAATTTTCCTAAGGATTAGTTTACAGAGTTCTAGGTTATATTCTATGTCAAGATCTCATATTAGTAATAGTCTGTATTCAGGGATAAGCCTTTCATTTTAGCATTTAATAAAGTGGAGTGGTTGGGAGGAGGAATTGAGTAGTGTACCCTTCAGAGGCTGAAAAAACCTACCTGCTTAAATAAACTTTTATCCTCCACTGCTTACAGAATATAATGAAGGTCCTTCTAAAAATGTTTCCTGATTAGACTGTATTTCAAAATCATTGGAATTAAATGCCCTGTGGGAAGAATATCAGTTTATTTGGCACCACAGTAACTTGGGCAGCAAATATGTATTGCATGTCTATTATATGCCTATTACTCTGTGCTCTGAGGATGCAGCAAAGAGCAAAAGCAAGCTGCAGTTTGGACAAAGCCCCTTTGTCATAAAGGCCAAAGGCAAACAAAAAAATAGCCAATGTACTTCAGCACAGAGAGGAAAAGGGTTTAAGAAGCAGTGAGATTAAGAATGGACAGATCTTTCACGAGGTATTTTGCCAAAGAAAGTGAAGCTAGTAAAGTTTTATTTGGTAGATGTGTAAGTTCATGTGATGAGAAGTCCATTGAGTATGTGTTCCATGTGATAAAATGAGATCATAAATTGATTTTAGATGACAAATTAGATGACAGAGAAGAACTGGAGAAAGTTGGGGAGCATTATATGATCCAGGTAGACAGCTTTAGCTTTAAAGGTTTTGTATGAGGGGATAAACTTGGGTATATGATTTACGAGCTGTCAGCTGCATAGCATAGGGGAGAACTTGATGCGGCCAGACAATTCCAACTATTCCTGCCAATGTAATATTTCTATATAAACCCTCAATCTCTGTACTTGCTGCAATATAGCATTTAACATTAATGAACCTGACTTATGGCTTTGCTATTATCATCCTCTGTGCTTCTTCTCAGATGCCCTTCACATATTATTGATATTTCCATGCCCTGCCTCAATTTTTTCTTGAGAGAGACTAATCTGCTCTCACTCTGTTCTGCCAGTTTTCATTACAGATATCTCATTCTATAGTCACATTATAATTTTCATTTTAATTTATCTCAAGCCATAGAATGAAGGGATTTTATCTTATGTCTCCATGAACCCTCTAGTACCAAACAAAGTAACTTATACATCTTATCAGTCTTCTTTTTTCCCTATGAGTTGTCATTTAAGAAAAAAATCAGAGGTTAGAGGGGAAATATAATGTGGTGTTAATGTGTGAAATTTTTATTTAGCTTTCCAGTTATATAAGACAGAGTTCACATTGGAGATAGAGTTCACGTTGAAGATATTTCCTCCTCTAGTTTTGCTTAAATCAGTTATTTGTTTTATGCACATTGAAAATTACATATACAATAGTTCTGCAAACTTATAAGACAATTCTTTCAAATGTAAATTTCATAGAAAACTTATCACCTAAGACAGGTGAACCTATAAATACTCCCGCTCATAATAAACAGACTGAACAAGTGCTTTTCTGTTGAACTAATGCATTCTAATGGAGTTCTGGCAAGCAGCCAGAAAAAGCAGGTATTTGGAAAAGGGGGAAATAAAGAGGAGTAATAAAAATATGTATAATTCTTGAATTGTTTTCCCTTGATATGAAATGACCTATATTTTTGGAATTCTAAATATGAGATGACTTTTGAAAACAAATAATTAGAAAATATTGCACAATTATTCTAAAGAAGAGCTCTTACAGATTAAGAAAAAAATTCAATGCTTGAGACAGAAAAAATAATCAAATTGTTTCCTAACTTAACTACTTATTCCACATTTCTATTGCCTTATAGTTCTGTTTTGATGCAACATTTTTCTGTGCTTTATGATATTCTAAAATCATTGAACTCTGTAGTAGCTAATTCTAGTTCTGTTCTCAATATAACATCTTTTCTCTTTGCTCTTCTGATTCTTTGTTTTCCAATATAGACTAATGTAATAGGCTCAAGTTACACTTTGAGCCAAAGTCATATTTTTTTAGAGGAAAGAGGTAAGCATTATTAAACTTGATATAGCTTTTCTTTTGTCAAATTTCTATGGCTGTGTAATTGCTTTGTATTGTGTGAACTCGACTATGTGACATGTGTGAAAATTACAAAAGAGGGCTGAAGATACAGCTAATTAACCCCTACCAGTGAATGAGCAATTCAGTTTTATTAAGGTTTCCATGTACACAATAACAATTGACCCTTTGAAGGCTATGTCTTTATTGATATATGTGCTTGCAACAGAAATTTAAAGCACCTCTCATGTAATTAAAGGAGAAAATTGGCAGTTTGAATAAAACAATTTCTATTAGAGTTCGTACTCTACTATATTTGCTTATGTCTGATATCAAATGATAAAATTTTATAAAATGTAGCCGTTGCTTGACAAAATGAACTTCTAAAAGTCTTTCATAATTTGTAATGTGACCATATGAATTCTAAAAGCCATTGTTTACACCTGGACATATCAGTGTAGGATTTGTTTTGATGTTAATGGTAGTTGTTGGTGCGTTGTATCTGTTTTAGTTTTGTTTTCTTTGATTTTGCTCAGGTGTTTCTTTTTAATAGTAACGATGACACCTTCCTTCTAAAAGGTTGACATTGCCTCCGATTTATGTGGCTGAAACAATTTCACGTGTCTGTGTGACTAAAGAAGGGAGGATGAGGAGAGAAAAAGGAAACAGAAACATTCTATAATTTTTAAAGATCTGAGTACCTAACATTTTAACAAAGGAAGTATTGCTGAGCTGAATGACATATGCACTATTTCTGAGGTCACTGATTCATTCACTCATGTATTAATTTAATAAAGCAATAAATATTTATTCAGAACTCACAGTGTTCTAGATACTCTATAACAGAGACTCCAAGGAAGGAAATTTCAAAGAGCTCCACCCGTATCCTTTAAAACTTGAATTTTAAGAGTAATACAAATGTATAAACTAATATTCATGTCATAATTCCTCAAAGGAACAAATATAGATATGTCATGGGGAATAATGGATTCCAGTTCTGCCTTGAAAGTAGGGTAAAGATTATAGAAGACATCTACTTAATAGACGTAGATATTTGGTGTTTGTTAGCCATGTGTTAGGGTAGGCTAAAAATCCTGTATAAATAGCATTCTCTTCCATTTCAGTGATAACAGCAAGTTTATTTCTATTCTAAGTAAGCGTATGAGGACACATTTTCATATAGCAAAGAAGTCTCCACACACAGTTATTTGGTTGATGGTTACTTGGTATTTTTTAACACATGCCTTCCAAGAACCCTTGGCTACAATTCTTGCCTTAGCTAAATGAGAAGAGCGTGGAAGGGTGTTTATGGAAGGTTTTGTGGACCAGACATAGAAGCCATACACATCTCTTCAACCCACAGAGGCTGGAGAGCCAGTGCAGTGGACCCTGGAAAGAACTAGAGAGATTTTGATGGACAATCAATGGGTTTGGCCCTTAGAAAATATTTCTAAAAGAAGGGAAAGATAGCATACTCAAAGGTTCTTGAGTTTGAGCATGCTTGATTAAATTCTTTGCGGCCAAAGATGGAGAAGCTCTATACAGTCAGCAAAAACAAGACTGGGAGCTGACCGTGGCTCAGATCATGAACTCCTTACTGTCAAATTCAGACTTAAATTGGAGAAAGTGGGAAAAACAACTAGACCATTCAGGTATGACCTAAATCAAATCCCTTACGATTATACAGTGGAAGTGACAAATAGATTTAGGGACTAGACCTGATAGACAGAGTGCTTGATGAACTATGGATGGAGATTCGTGACATTGTACAGGAGACAGAGGTCAAGACCATCCCCAAGAAAAAGAAATGCAAAAAAGCAAAATGGCTATCTGAGGAGGCCTTACAAATAACTGTGAAAAGAAGACAAGCAAAAAGCTAAGGAAAGAAGGAAAGATATACCCATTTGAAAGCAGAGTTCCAAAGAATAGCAAGAGGAGATAAAAAAAGCCTTCCTCAGCGATCATTGCAAAGAAATAGAGGAAAATAATAGAATGGGAAAGACTAGAGATCTCTTCAAGATGATTAGATATGCTAAGGGAACATTTCATGTAAAGATGGGCACAATAAAGGACAGAAATTGCATGGACCTAAGAGAAACAGAAGATATTAAGAAGAGGTGGCAAGAATACACAGAAGAACTGGACAAGAAAGATCTTCATGACCCAGGTAACCACGATGGTGTGATCACACACCTAGAGCCAGACATCCCGGAATGAGAAGTCAAGTGGGCCTTAGGAAGCATCACTATGAACAAAGCTAGTGGAGGTGATGGAATTCCAGTTGAGCTATTTCAAATCCTAAAAGATGCTGTGAAAGTGCTGCACTCAATATGCCAGCAAATTTGGAAAACTCCGCAATGGCCACAGGACCGGAAAAGGTCAGTTTTCATCCCAATCCCAAAGAAAGGCAATGCCAAAGGATGCTCAAACTACTGAATAATTGCACTCATCTCACACACTAGTAAGGTAATGCTCAAAATTCTCCAAACCAGGCTTCAGCAATACGTGAACTGTGAACTTCCAGATGTTCAAGCTGGCTTTAGAAAAGGCAGAGGAACCAGAGATCAAACTGTCAACATTCGCTGGATCATCGAAAAAGCAAGAGAGTTCCAGAAAAACATCTATTTCTGCTTGACTATGCCAAAGCCTTTGACTATGTGGATTACGATAAACTATGGAAAACTCTTCAGAGATGGGAATACCAGACCATCTGACCTGCCTCTTGAGAAAACTGTGTGCAGGTCAGGAAGCAACAGTTAGAACTGGACATGGAACAACAGCCTGGTTCCAAATAGGAAAAGGAGTCTGTCATGGCTGTATATTGTCACCCTGCTTATTTATATGCAGTATACATCATGAGAAATACTGGGCTGGATGAAGCACAAGCTGGAATCAAGATTGCCGGCAGAAATATCAATAACCTCAGATATGCAGATGACACCACCCTTATGGTAGAAAGCAAAGAAGAAATAAAGAGCCTTTTGATGAAAGTGAAAGAGGAGAGTGAAAAAGTTGGCTTAAAGCTCAACATTCAGAAAACTAAGATCATGGCATCCGGTCCCATCACTTCATGGCAAATAGATGGGGAAAGAGTGGCTGACTTTATTTTTTTGGGCTCCAAAATCACTGCTGCTGGTGAATGCAGCCATGAAATTTAAAGTTGCTTACTCCTTGGAAGAAAAGCTATGATGAACCTAGACACCATATTAAAAGGCAGAGACATTACTTTGCCAACAAAGGTCCATCTACTCAAAGCTATGGTTTTTCCAGTAGTCATGTATGGATGTGAGAGTTGGACTATAAAGAAAGCTGAGTGCCAAAGAATTGGTGCTTTTGAACTGTGGTGTTGGAGGAGACTCTTGAGAGTCCCTTGGACTGCAAGGAGATCTAAAAAGAGATCCATCCTAAAAGAGATCAGTCTTGAGTGTTCATTGGAAGGACTGATGTTGAAGCTGAAACTCCAATACTTTGGCTACCTGATGGGAAGAGCTGACACATTTGAAAAGACCCTGATGCTGGGAAAGATTGAAGGCGGGAGGAGAAGGGGATGACAGAGGATGAGATAGTTGGATGGCATCACTGACTGGACGGACATGAGCTTGGGTAAACTCCAGGAGTTGGTGATGGACAGGGAGGCCTAGCATGCTGTGGTTAATGGCCTCGCAAAGAGTCGGACACGAGTGAGCAGCTGAACTGAACTGATGAGTTTTAGAAAGAAATAAGCTGTAGTTTGATAGAAGCTATGGAAAAGTCTTTTGATTTTGTTCCTTGGACAGTGGAGGAGAACTATTCAATTGTTTTGGATAATGAGCAAATTTGATCATCTTTTATTAGACCCTATAAGAGCTGATAAAAACACACTTTAACCTTAGTGCAAATTGGCTCTTTAAGCCAACTGAACAGTTCAGATTTATGCTTCTTCAATTATAGTAGGCAATCAGATACCTGCTAGTGTAAATACCAGCTTAAATATCAGCAGACTCATCTGATTTACATAACATATTAGCATTAGTATTTTAAGGAAATTGGGAGAAATTTGTATTGATATCTAAGCCATTTCTTTTTCATAAAATCAAGTGAGAAAATAACACTGTATTTCTCTACTAAAAGTTATTGCAAGACTTTGGAACTCTTCTACTCCAAGTACATTATACTCTAAACCAATTTCAATTTATTAAAAACCTACTATGTTTTATGAGATATACATATGTATAAGTAAATATGAAACTGATAATTCTTACCAAGATCAATTTTGAAGTTTTAACCTTGGTGTGATAGACAAAAGAAAAAGAGTATTACAGCATAATGAAAACAGACTGCAGCATATATACCATAAAAGTAATCAGAGTTAATAGTTATGAGTTGTATATTTCTTTGATCAAATATTTTTAGCAAAAAATTGTTCTAAGTGCCTGAACTACATCAGAGATTTTTAAAAGTCCTTGCCCTTTGGTGCTTGCATTTTAGAAGGAAGACAAAATTTAGTAAATAAGAAAACTATGCACTATATTAGGCTTCCCAGGTGGCCCTAGTGGTAAAGAACCTGACTGCCAATGCAGGGGACTAAGAGACCTGGATTCAGTCCCTGGGCTAGGAAGATCCCCTGGAGGAGGCATGGCAACCCACTCCAGGATTCTTGCCTGGAGAATCCCATGGACAGAAGAATGTGACAGAGCTACAATAGAGTTGCAAAGAGTCCAACACGACTGAAACGACTTGGCACACTCTCAGCAGCTTTGTAGCTAGGGAAGAGGGTAGTGGGAGATATGGTCAGAGAGGTAACTATGAAGGAGCAGAGGAATCATAAGAGGTCTGGTAGGCTATTAGGAAGACGTTGACTTAATTCTCCATGAAATGCAGAACGAATTGCAAGATTTTGAAGAAAAGAATGATATGATAATTTTTTGTTTTAAAAAGGTTATTACATCTGCTGTGGTGAGGAGAGAATTGTGAAGTGGTTAATAAAGAGAAAATCTGGGGTATTATTTAGGCAGCTCTTGCAGTAATCCAAATGAGCGATGATTTGGGGGATAGCATAAGAATGTTGAGAAGTGGTGGATTCTGAAAATACTTTGAGAGACTAGCCAGCAAGACTCTGTGATAAGTTAGACTTAAGATTTGAGAGAAAGAAGTAAGTCTAGATGCATGTATGCATGCTAAGTCGCTTCAGTCATGCCTGACTTTGTGCGACCCCATGGACTGTAGCACACCAGTTCCTCTGTTCATGGGGTTCTCCAAGCAAGAATTCTGGAGTGGGTTGCCATGCCCTTCTCCAGGGAACCTAGGGTTGAACCCACATCTCCTGTGGCTCCGGCATTATAGGCAGATTCTTTACAGCTGAGCCACCAGTAAAGTCCTTAAGTCATGATGACTCCAAGACTTCTAGCATGTAAAACTAGGAAGATGATGTTGCCCTAAGCAGGGATGAGAAAGTCTGTGCAGAGATAGGTTTGCAGAGGTGGAAGGTTACTTTTGGATTGAGTGGGATGTCTATTGGGCATCTGAAGGGAAATACTGGGTAGATATCAGAGTCTGGAATTCAGGAAAAAGATCTGACCTAGGCACAGAAATCTAGGATAAGGATAACAATTGGAGGTAGTTCAAGTCTAAAGTCCAAAATGGAATTTAATGAGTTTATATGCAGTGAAGTTATCAAATTTTTCTCTGTATTTCATTGCTAAAAGACATAGCCCATAAATTATATCTTCTATTACATATTTATACAGATTCCCTTGAAAAAATAAACCTTTTAGTTTTAAAACCCTCCATTGAGCAACAGAAATAAAGTATGTAACAACAAATCTCAAAAAAATACACTGTGAGCTCCCTCTGCTGTTACTGGAGACTCGGATATTTAAAAAATTGGCGAATACTCATGATAGCTAAACTAAATAACTGCTGGATAGCTAAAGAAAAGGAAAACAATGTAAGTGAGATTATGAATTTGGAGTTTAAACAATATTAAATATCTCAAAATTTTCCTCTGTTTAAAGTGGATAGTATATTAAGAATATTAGCAAAACACTGTACTTGAAATAATTGATTCCTCTTTCAAAATTTAAAATATATGGTTTTCACTTTTTAAGTAAAACCACTTACATATTCACCTATTAAAACCATGGAGGAAAGAACCCCAGACGCTCGCATCATCCGCCACCAGCAAGTGGGGGCTGAACGGAGAGGAGCAGGCGGCACTGCCTAGGGTAAGGACCCGGCCAGAGTGCCCCGAGGGCAATCTGAGGGAGCTAACGCAAGATAGTAACCTAAACTGTGGGACAGCCAGAGAGAGAGAACTATCCCGCGAAAAGCCCAACTCTAAGGCACTGCCGGTCCGCTCACAGAACAAAGGACTGAGCGATACCAGAGGAGAGCTAGCCGGCTGCGGACCGCCCCATCCCCCGCCGGACACAGCGGGCAGGCGGGGCCCGCCAGAGCCGGAAAGGGGCAAACTCGGCTCCAGAGAGGACACCCCCTACCAAACTGCAAACAGGCTCCCAGTTTCTAAGCAAAGACTGCCTGAGATCCCGGAGAGTCGACAGCCGCCGGGAGGGTCGCAGCCAGAGACCAGCTTCCCAGAACCGACACAAAGCACACCGGAGCCGGGCGCGCCCGTAAACCGAGGCGGGGACCAGGGAGGTGATAAGCCGCACCGCCCCAACAGGGGAGAGCGCGCTTGCCAAACTCCTGGCCGCCGGGGCAGCTCCGACCGGGAACGGCACAAGCCGCGGGCGAAACCGAGTCTGCGCCTTTGTGGAGTAACCGGGAGCCTGAACCTGAGCGGCTTAGACCTGGGAAGTACGCGCAGCTCAGGGCCCGCTCCCCGGCCGAGTAACCTGAAGCCTGAGCAGGGTAGACAGGGAAAGCACACACGCCGTGAGCGGGGGCGAACCCAGTGCGGCCGAGACACTGCGAGCTTACCACACACACGCCAGATTTGCAGTGTTCCTTCCTCCCCACAGCACGATTGAACAAGCGAACCTAAAGAGATCACCTCCACCGCTTTGTTGCAGGGCGGAAATTAGATACTGAAGAGATCTCCAATCAGAAGCCAAATAAACAGAGGGAAGCGCTTTGGAAGGGACAGGCAAACAGATTAAAATCCCTGTAGTTAATACCGACTGCATTGAAAAGGACCTATAGATCTTGAAAAGTATAAGCAGGAATAAGGATCTATCTGAAACTGAGCAGATCCCACACTGCTCACAACAGCTCCAGAGAAAGTACGGGATATATATATTTTTTTACTATTATTATTATTTTTTTTTTTAATTTTTTTTCTCTTCTTTCCTTTTTCTTCAAGTCCTCTATTACACCTTTAAATTTCATTTTCATAACCCACTATTAACTTGCAAAAAAAAAAACACCCTATTTTTGAAGCAAACTACATACATATATCTTATACCTTTTGTGTTTTCTTTTTTTAATGTTTTTTTTCCTGTTTTACTTTTTTTTACTGTTTCTTTTTTTACTGTTTTACTGTTTTTCTTTCTTTTTACACTGTTTCCTTTTTTCTTTTTTTTTATATTGTAAGTTTTATAAGAGTCTAACCTCTACTCTAGATTTTTAATCTTTGTTTTACATATTTGATATCAATTTTGTACATTTAAGAACCCAATCTTTAGGACCCATTTTTACTCAGGAGTGTGATCACTGGCCTGATCACTCTCTCCCCCTATTGATGCTCTTTCTTCTCCCCCAGGGAACCTCTATCTCCCACCCTCCTCCTTCTCTTCTCAACCCAATTCTGTGAATCTCTGAGGGTGTTCTGGGTACCGGAGAACACCTCAGGAACAGGATACAGCCCAGATCTCTCTCTCCCCTCTTGATTCCTCCCTTTCTACTCATGCTCACCTCTATTACCTTCCTCCCCCCTCTCTATGTATCTCTGTGAACCACTCTGAGGGTTCCAAACTGTGGAAAGCACAGAGGGAAGTGCTTACTGGCTAGATTGCTCTCTCCACATTTGATTCCCCTCTTCCCCTCCTGGTCACCCCAACCCCCCCCACCTCATCTCTCCATGTAACTCAGTGAACCTTTCTGGGTATCCCTCACTGTGGAGAATCTTTTCACCATTAACCTAAAAGTTTTATTATTGAGGCTGTATGGAAGGAGAAGTCTAGAGGCTACTACAAGAATAAGACTGAAAGCCAGGGGAAACATTAATTAATAAGAGACCATCCAATAGCCTCCATATATACACTGAAACCAAGCTCCACCCAAGAGCCAATAAGTTCCAGAGCAAGACATACCACGCAAATTCTCCAGCAACGCAGGAACATAGACCTGAGCATCAATATACAGGCTGCCCAGAGGCACCCCAAATCCATAGACATCTCAAAAATTAATACTGGTCACTCCATTGCACTCTAAAGAGCAGAAATCCAGCTCCACCCACCAGAACACCGACACAAGCTCCCCCAACCAGGAAGCCTTGACAAGCCACCTGTCCAACCCCAACCGCAGTGAGAAACCTCCACAATAAAGAGGAACTTCATACTACCAGAATACAGAAGGGCCACGCCTAACACAGCAATCTAAACAAGATGAAAAGGCAGAGATATAGTCAGCAAGTAAAGGAAAATGAGAAATGCCCACAAAGCCAAACAAAAGAGGAGGAGATAGGGAATCTATCTGAAAAAGAATTTAGAATAATGATAATAAAAATGATCCAAAATCTTGAAAGCAAAATGGAGTTACAGATAAATAGCCTGGAGACAAAGATTGAGAAGATGCAAGAAATGTTTATGAAGGACTTAGAAGAAATAAAAAGGAGTCAATATAGAATGAATAATGAAATAAAGGAGATAAAAGACACTCTGGAGGGAACCAACAGTAGAATAACGGAGGCAGAAGATAGGATAAGTGAGGTAGAAGATAGAATGATGGAAATAAACGAAGCAGAGAGAAAAAAAGAAAAAAGAATCAAAAGAAATGAGGAAAACCTCCGGGACCTCTGGGACAATATGAAACGCCCCAACATTCGAATCATAGGAGTCCCAGAAGAAGAAGATAAAAGGAAAGGCCATGAAAAAATACTCGAGGAGATAATAGTTGAAAATTTCCCTAAAATGAGGAAAGAAATAGTCACAGAAGTCCAAGAAACCCAGAGAGTTCCAAACAGGATAAACCCAAGGCGAAACACCACAAGACACATATTAATCAAATTAACAAAGATCAAACACAAAGAACAAATATTAAAAGCAGCAAGGGAAAAACAACAAATAACACACAAGGGGATCCCCATAAGGATAACAGCTGATCTTTCAATAGAAACCCTTCAAGCTAGAAGGGAATGGCAGGACATACTTAAAGTAATGAAAGAGAATAATCTACAACCCAGATTACTGTACCCAGCAAGGATCTCATTCAGATATGAAGGAGAATTCAAAAGCTTTACAGACAAGCAAGAGCTGAGGGAATTTAGCACCACCAAACCAGCTCTCCAACAAATGCTAAAGGATCTTCTCTAAACAGGAAACACAAAAAGGATGTTTCAACACGAACCCAAAACAACAAAGTAAATGGCAACGGGACCATACTCATCAATAATTACCTTAAATGTAAATGGGTTGAATGTCCCAACCAAAAGACAAAGACTGGCTAAATAGATACAAAAACAAGACCCCTATATATGCTGTCTACAAGAGACCCACCTCAAAACAAGGGACACATACAGACTGAAAGTGAAGGGATGGAAAAACATATTTCATGCAAACGGAGACCAAAAGAAAGCAGGAGTCGCAATACTCATTTCAGATAAAATAGACTTTAAAATAAAGACTGTGAAAAGAGACAAAGAAGGACACTACATAATGATCAAAGGATCAATCCAAGAAGAAGATATAACAGTTATAAATGTATATGCACCCAACATAGGAGCATCACAATATGTAAGGCAAATACTAACAAGTATGAAAGGGAAAATTAACAATAACACAATAATAGTGGGAGACTTTAATACTCCACTCACACATATGGATAGATCAACTAAACAGAAAATTAACAAGGAAACACAAACTTTAAATGATACATTAGACAAGTTAGATTTAATTGATATTTACAGGATATTCCACCCCAAAACAACCAATTTCACCTTTTTCTCAAGTGCACACAGAACTTACTACAGGATAGATCACATCCTGGGCCATAAATCTAGCCTTGGTAAATTCAAAAAAATTGAAATCATCCCAATCATCTTCTCTGACCACAATGCAGTAAGATTAGACCTCAATTACAGGAAAAAAACTATTAAAAATTCCAACGTATGGAGGCTAAACAACGCACTTCTGAATAACCAACAAATCACAGAAGAAATCAAAAAACAAATCAAAATATGCATAGAAATGAATGAAAATGAAAATACAACAACCCAAAACCTATGGGACACTGTAAAAGCAGTGCTAAGGGGAAGATTCATAGCAATACAGGCTCACCTCAAGAAACAAGAAATAAGACAAATAAATAACCTAACTCTACACCTAAAGCAACTAGAAAAGGAAGAAATGAAGAACCCCAGGGTCAGTAGAAGGAAAGAAATCTTAAAAATTAGGGCAGAAATAAATGCAAAAGAAACAAAAGAGACCATAGCAAAAATCGGCAAAACTGAAAGCTGTTTTTTCGAGAAGATAAACAAAATTGACAAGCCATTAGCCAGACTCATCAAGAAACAACGGGAGAAGAATCAGATCAACAAAATTAGAAATGAAAATGGAGAGATCACAACAGACTCCACAGAAATACAAAGGATCATAAGAGACTACTACCAACAGCTATATGTCAATAAAATGGACAACTTGGAAAAAACGGACAAATTCTTAGAAAAGTATAACTTTCCAAAACTGAACCAGGAAGAAATAGAAGATCTTAACAGACCCATCACAAGCACGGAAATCGAAACTGTAATCAGAAATCTTCCAGCAAACAAAAGCCCAGGATCAGACGGCTTCACAGCTGAATTCTTCCAAAAATTTAGAGAAGAGCTAACACCTATCCTACTCAAAGTCTTCCAGAAAATTGCAGAAGATGGTAAACTTCCAAACTCATTCTATGAGGCCACCATCACCCTAATTCCAAAACCAGACAAAGATGTCACAAGAAAAGAAAACTACAGGCCAATATCACCGATCAACAAAGATGCAAAAATCCTTAATAAAATTCTAGCAAACAGAATCCAACATCATATTAAAAAGATCATACATCATGACAAAGTGGGCTTTATCCCAGGAATGCAAGGTTTCCTTAACATCTGCAAATCAATCAATGTAATACACCACATTAACAAATTGAAAGATAAAAACCGTATGATTATCTCAATAGATGCAGAAAAAGCCTTTGACAAAATTCAACATCCATTTATGATAAAAACCGTCCAGAAAGCAGGAATAGAAGGAACATACTTCAACATAATAAAAGCTATATATGATAAACCCACAGCAAACATTATCCTCAATGGTGAAAAATTGAAAGCATTTCCCTTAAAGTCAGGAACAAGGCAAGGCTGCCCACTTTTACCACTACTATTCAACATAGTTTTGGAAGTTTTGGCCACAGCAATCAGAGCGGAAAAAGAAATAAAAGGAATCCAGATAGGAAAAGAAGAAGTAAAACTCTCACTGTTTGCAGATGACATGATCCTCTACATAGAAAACCCTAAAGATTCTACCAGAAAATTACTAGAGCTAATCAATGAACATAGTAAAGTTGCAGGATATAAAATTAACACACAGAAATCTCTTGCATTCCTATACACCAATAATGAGAAAACAGAAGGAGAAATTAAGGAAACAACACCATTCACCATTGCAACAAAACGGATAAAATACTTAGGAATATATCTACCTAAAGAAACAAAAGACTTATATACAGAAAACTATAAAACACTGATGAGAGAAATCAAAGAGGACACAAACAGACGGAGAAATATACCATGTTCATGGATTGGAAGAATTAATATAGTGAAAATGAGTATACTACCCAAAGCAATCTATAGATTCAATGCAATCCCTATCAAGCTACCAACGGTATTTTTCACAGAACTAGAACAAATCATCTCACAATTTGTATGGAAATATAAGAAACCTCGAATAGCCAAAGCAATCTTGAGGAAGAAGAATGGAACTGGAGGAATCAACCTGCCTGACTTCAGGCTCTACTACAAAGCCACAGTCATCAAGACAGTATGGTACTGGCACAAAGATAGAAATATAGATCAATGGAACAAAATAGAAAGCCCAGAGATAAATCCACACACCTATGGACTCCTTATTTTCGACAAAGGAGGCAAGAATATACAATGGAGAAAAGATAATCTCTTTAACAAGTGGTGCTGGGAAAACTGGTCAACCACTTGTAAAAGAATGAAATGAGAACATTTTCTAACACCATACACAAAAATAAACTCAAAATGGATTAAAGATCTAAACGTAAGACCAGAAACTATAAAACTCCTAGAGGAAAACATAGGCAAAACACTCTCCGACATAAATCACAGCAGGATCCTCCATGACCCACCTCCCAGAATATTGGAAATAAAAGCAAAAATAAGCAAATGACACCTAATTAAAATTAAAAGCTTTTGCACAACAAAGGAAACTATAATCAAGGTGAAAAGACAGCCTTCAGAATAGGAGAAAATAATAGCAAACGAAGCAACAGACAAACAATTAATCTCAAAAATATACAAGCAACTCCTGCAGCTGAATTCCCGAAAAATAAACGACCCAATCAAAAAATGGGCCAAAGAACTAAACAGACATTTCTCCAAAGAAGACATACAGATGGCCAACAAACACATGAAAAGATGCTCAACATCACTCATTATTAGAGAAATGCAAATCAAAACCACAATGAGGTACCATTTCACGCCAGTCAGAATGGCTGCTATCCAAAATCTACAAGCAATAAATGCTGGAGAGGGTGTGGAGAAAAGGGAACCCTCTTACACTGTTGGTGGGAATGCAAACTAGTACAGCCACTATGGAGAACAGTGTGGAGATTCCTTAAAAAACTGGGAATAGAACTGCCATATGACCCAGCAATCCCACTGCTGGGCCTACACACCGAGGAAACCAGACTTGAAAGAGACACACGTACCCCAATGTTCATCGCAGCACTGTTTACAATAGCCAGGACATGGAAGCAACCTAGATGTCCAGCAGCAGATGAATGGATAAGGAAGCTGTGGTACATATACACAATGGAATATTACTCAGCCATTAAAAGGAATACATTTGAACCAGTTCTATTGAGATGGATGAAACTGGAGCCCATTATACAGAGTTAAGTAAGCCAGAAAGAAAAACACCAATACAGTAATACTAATGCATATATATGGAATTTGAAAGATGGTAATGATAACCCTATATGTGAGACAGAATAAGAGACACAGATGCATAGAACAGTCTTATGGACTCTGAGGGAGAAGGTGAGGGTGGGTTATTCTGAGAGAATAGCATTGAAACATGTATATTATTATATGTGAAAGAGAACACCATTCCAGGTTCAATGCATGAGACAAATGCTCAGGGCTGGGGCAATGGGATGACCCAGAAGGATGGGATGGGGAGGGAGGTGGAAGGGGGGTTCAGGATGGGGAACACATGTAAACCCATGGCTGATTCATGTCAATGTATGGCAAAAACTACTACAATATTGTAATTAGCACCCAACTAAAATAAATAAATTTATTAAAAGAAAAAATGAAGGGAGAATCAGTACAAGTATTTGATTGGAAATATATTGAAAGAAATGGAGAAACAATTGGAACATCACCCAGAGATAGTAACCACAGGAAGCTGCTACTACCCTAGGCTTGTAAGAGGGTAAGACTAGAGCCAGTAACTTACAAACATATGAAACAACAGATCAAGCCCAAGGAACAAGCCCTGGCACATAAGAACTGTTACTGGTATTAGATGTATTTTCATTTTTTTTTTAATAATAGTCTTAGTTGAGGACTCAATGACTGAATTTAGAACAAGCATTGATGCCACTTAAATTCTGTTATAATATATGTGCCCTCTTATTCCTTCTAATAGACTGTAACCTTTAACTCATTGTCTTTTCAAAGCACTTTTAATAGATACCTTATATTTTTAAAAATTCTAATCTGCTGCTAATAAAATTTTTTGATTCTATCCCCAAATTGAATTTCAACCAATGTTGAATTATAGATACATGCAGCTTATGATATTTTATGTCTACAATCAAATTAATTTTACCTTTAAGTTTTAGAGCCCATTTTTTCAGAGTTATGTTATATTTTTGCTTGGTAACAGCTTCAAATGTAAATTGGGGTTGAGATATCAAATATAAGAACTGCCTAGCTAGCCTTTTCCAGATCCTAGATTAAGGAAGTGCTTTTGTGATAATTAGTCACATCTGGCAGTGGTGCTTACATCACTTTACATGTGTCGAGTAATAAGTAGATTGAAATACCAGCAAAAGAATTTTGCCTTCTGGTCACATTTCAAGTGAGTACATTTATAAATAAGTAAAACACATTTTAAAGCTATGTTTATAACATCTGATTTTCCATAAAATAAAAATTTAACATCTCCATCTGCTTTTGCAATCAAGAATTAGAAAAGCATATACAAGTAAGCAAGATAGAAATATCATCTAAATTTATTCTGTGACAGTATCAGGAGCACCTTGAACTGTACTAAATCAGAAATATTCATTTATTATATTTAAATTACTCTACTTTTGACATTCAGAAAACAACCTGAAATTAACAGTATTAATATTTTTAGAATTACTATTTTCTCCTTTCCTGTATCTCTCCACGTACATGTGGATATATTTGGTAGTTCACAAATTCTTACATCATGACCCTGAAGATGAATATATAAGCCAGAAATGTTGATATAATTGAGAAAAGTTGTCACTTAAATATATTTTATTTTGTACTTTTATTGAATGATTTAAAATACTTTAATTATATCCTTTAGGAATTTTGTACTTGAAGATGTAGGAAAGTACCATTATGCTCCAGATACTTAAAGACAGGAAATTGCATGAAATACATTATGAAAGACAATGTCATTTTGACTCAAGAAAAAAGTAAGGAAGATTGTGCCAACATTTTTAAAAACTATATTTATTCATTTCTCATCTGTTTGTGAAGTACTTACAATGTGCCAGGTACTATACAAGATAATAGAAACACATTACAAAATAAGAAAATACATTTGCCCACTGTGATGGTTAATTTTATATGTCAACTTGACTGGACTAAAAGATGCCCCCAAAGCTGGTAAAATGTTATTTCTGGATATGTTGATGAAGTTGCCTCTGGAAGAGATTAGTATCTGGATTGATAAACTGAGTGAAGGTCACCCTCACCAGTGCAGTAGGCATCATTCAATCCTTGAGGGTCTGAATAGAACAAGAAGTTGAAGAAAAGGCAAATTTGCTCTCTTCCATAAACTTGGACATACACTTTCTCCTGTTTTGGACATTAGCACTCCTGGTTCTCAGGCTTTTGGACTCAAAATGGGACTTACAGTCAGTTGTTCTTGTTCTCAGTGCTTTGAACTTATACTGAATTATACTATGAGGTTTCTTGGTGCTCCAGCTTGGAGACAGCTGATCATAGAATTTCTCAGCCTCCATAATGGCATGAGCAAATTCCTGTAATAAATCTGCTCGTATATGAACTTACATTTATCCAACTGATTCAATTTCTCTGTAGAACCCTGACTACTACCAATTTTGGTACTAACACCAGTGCTAGATAAACAGAACTTTTGAATGAGTTTTCTGCACTGGTTCTGGGGCTTCTGGAATCGCCTCTCCAATCTGATTAGATTTTAAAATGTCCTGATTCTTTGCACTGATAATCCATAGCTGAAATGTGTATAGAGCTATGCAAAATACATATGCATTCAGTTCAGTTGCTCAGTCGTGTCCGACTCTTTGCGACTCCATGAATTGTAGCACGCCAGGCCTCTCTGTATATGCATTAAAGACCCTTAATCAACACTTTATAAGAAATAAGAAGCTAAGTAAGTGACTCTGTATATGACACTTTTGAATATATTTGGAAAACTAAGGAATATAATGTTGGTTTGTTGCTCCTAGTACCGCTGAACAAAGTGATGAAAGAAAAGGGGTGAGCTCAGGGATTCAGAGTCTCAGGTCAAGGACTGTGTAAATGACCTCAGAGCACCGATGTGTGCACTGGAGAGTCTTAACTCTTGTAGACACAGGACTGAAACTACTGAAAATCAAACATAAAATCTCATCCTGCCACTGACTGAATTAAGTTGAACTTTTGCCATCACAGGGTGTCTACCGTGATTTAAAGTGAGGGTACTGATTGGGAAAGAATGAGGTCTTGTAAGTTAGGCTGGGGATATGTGGGAAAACCCTGATGAAGCTGGGCCTTTTGAGCCCCTACACTCTGATGAGCCTTCTTTGTCAGTTCAAAACATCTCCCCACTTCAAAGGAAGTGGTCAAGTATTCATGGATTTCTAGTTCTATTTTAAACTTCTGAAGTAAGAAAACCACTATCAACGCAACTCTTTCACAGAATAATTTTTTAAACTGGGGTATAGTTGGCTTTACAATATTATATTATTTTCTGCTATACAATGAAGTTAATCAGCTATTTGTATACAAAACCCCCTCCTTGGACCTTCCTCCCATCCCCTTCACCCTACCCCACTAGGTCACCACAGAGCACTGAGCTGAGCTTTCTATGCTCTACAGCAGGTTCCCACTAGCTATCTATCTTACACATGGTGACATAAATATGTCAATCCCAATCTCCCAATTTATCCTACCCCCTTCCCCCCATCACTTGCCTGTTCTCTACATCTGCATCTCTATTCCTGCCCTGCAAATAGATACGCTGAGGATTTAGTGCTTAGTTAATATATAGTTGTTTATCCTTCAATTAAAAATAGAAAAAGGAAATTTTCGGTATTGGATCTGAGTAACATCTAACAATACTGAATAGGTGAATAAGTGAATTACACATAACAATATATTTATACTTTATGAAGAGTTATATGCTTCACTCTGCTGGAAGATCTGAATAAATTTTCATTTAATTTAGAAATCACAAATAAATAGGACATTTGACTGTCATAATATCTAACTACCCTTTATGAGCATAGAGGAAATTATGATTGAATAAATATTTAGGTTCTTATTTTAGAATTTCATTTCTTAACATTAGGATTCGTGCCATTCTCTAGGTGAGACTCAGCAAGAGAGAATAAAGGAACAGAAAGATTTCCAGTTAATTACCATATTGGTAAATCAAGTGGATAGAAGAGGAAAAAACGAGCTCATTATACAATTTGTTCTTTTGTGGCAAAATAGAAAAGATAAAGAAATACCTTGAAGAGTTCTATTTTTAGCTGAAATTTCAGAATAGAAAGCATTTCTATTAATCTCTCCTTCATGACAAGTTAAATACATTATTATTTCAACAGCTTTTTATGTAACACTGTCTTCTTTTTCCTTGCCTTTAGTGAAAATGTCTGTCAAGTATAATCTTTCTAATAATGAGATACCAAACAGTAAACAAGCTGGTTAAGAAGTTTCCTTATCAGCTTCTAGAATTCATTCCTTCATCAAAATAAGCTAAGAGGGGAAAAAAACATACAAGAGGCCATAATATTGAAGAAAAGTGCTGAAAAGTCCTTCTGTTGGTAAGCTGTTAGGTCAAAGTCTCCTGAACAGTACCGGCTGTTCCTTCCTCTCACTGGTGAAGGGTGAAGTAGGGGATGACCATCTCCATTGGCCATGCTTTTGTGTCTGATTGTTCTCTAGTGGAGGACAGGACAGAAAGACCTGTGAGGGAATAAAGCTTCTCTTTAGAGCCCAGGCTCTGTCCTTTCTTACTTTTGTCAGAGACCCAGAGCCTTTTTGCCTCGTCTCATTTCCCTCTCCTCTCGGCCACAAGAAGCTCTACTTGTGGATGCAGATTATTCCAGGGTAGTTTCATATGACGTTACATCTCAAGAAAGCAACTGGTCAAGTGGTTTGTTACACTACACCAGGATCTCTTCAATGGCAGCAAGCATTACAGGATTATTTTATCACCGGCGTCTCACAAAATGTAAAATTTTTAGACCGAATATAAGCACTCTGAGTTTCCTTAAATTCTCTCATCCTCTTTAACTTTACTGTAAGTTGCTTGTAAACACTGAGCTCTGGTTATAAGCAGCAGAGACACAGCAGCCTGTGAACGTTTTTAATCTATTGTGAAGCTGGGGGGTGCGGGGATAGAGGAGGAAACATGGTTGATTCATGCTGTTTAATTGTGGTGAGTTTAAATACACTGTGGGGATTGCCATTTTGTTTTCCCAATAGTGTACATAAAGTGTTTTGTTTTCTTGAAATGAGTGAAAAATCAGTCACATTTTGTGACTGTTGTGATAAAATTTATTTTGATCATCATTGCTATCTATTTTTCATCATTCTGAAAAAAAAAAAGAAAAAGACTTTGTCTCTGTTAAAAGAGCATTCCCAGCAGGATCTTGTTGCAGAGACTTCTAATGAGAAATCTGAGTTAAGTGACTTTTAGTTACACCTTTAGAACTATGTTTACATCTAGAATGAAGTGTCATTTCTCAGTTATGAACCACAGAAACCTGTTCATAGGGCTGGAGACAAGGTGGAGGAAAAAGGATGTTTTCCTGAAACACAAACAAAATCAACATAGGTAAACAAGAGTTTAAGCTCTGTGAAAAAAATCAGGAAAACTGCCTAAGCCATTTACTCCTCTATGCTCAGCTCCCATCTTATGTCTGGCACATAGTGAACCCTTGATAGATGCTTGTGAGTGAATGAATTATCTACTGTAATAAGATATTCAGAGTGTTAGTGAACAGAGATCACTCTACTCCATTTCCAATCAAGGAAACTGATGTATAATATCAGTATAATGCAAAGGACAATTATGACATAATTGTGTGGTGACTTGCCTGGCACTTGTGGTGACATGAAATATCAAGTTGAAAGTAAGAATCTGTAAATCTTTAATCAGCTATGGCCAAGAAAGAGAGTGCTCTTATTCTTCCAAAAGAAACATCTTTAGATAGAGAGAGACAGTTCAGTTCAGTTCAGTCACTCAGTCGTGTCTGACTCTTTGCAACCACATGAACCACAGCATGCCAGACCTCCCTGTCCATCACCAACTCCCGGAGTTTACCCAAACCCATGTCCATTGAGTCAGTGATGCCATCCAATCATCTCCCCCTCTGTCATCCCCTTCTCCTCCTGTCCTCAATCTTTTCCAGCATCAGGGTCTTTTCAAATGAGTTAGCTCTTCGCATCAGGTGCCCAAAGTATTGGAGTTTCAACTTCAGCATCAGTCCTTCCAATGAACACCCAGGACTGATCTCCTTTAGGATGGAGTGGCTGGATCTCCTTGCATTCCAAAGGACTCTCAAAAGTCTTCTCCAACACCACAGTTCAAAAGCATCAATTCTTCGGTGCTCAACTTTCTTCACAGTCC
This sequence comes from Giraffa tippelskirchi, assembly GCF_054371585.1. Taxonomy (NCBI): domain Eukaryota; kingdom Metazoa; phylum Chordata; class Mammalia; order Artiodactyla; family Giraffidae; genus Giraffa; species Giraffa tippelskirchi. The sequence goes on along the minus strand of NC_137278.1, from coordinate 106,929,074 downwards.
AACTCTCACATCCATACATGACCACTGGAAAAACCATGGCTTTAACTAGATGGACCTTTATTGGCAAAGTAATGTTTCTGCTTTTTAATATGCTGTCTAGGTTGGTCATAACTTTCCTTCCAAGGAGTAAACGTCTTTTAATTTCATGGCTGCAGTCACCATCTGCAGTTATTTTGGAGCCCCCCAAAATAAAGTCAGCCACTGTTTCCACCGTTTCCCCATCTATTTGCCATGAAATGATGGGACCGGATGCCATGATCTTAGTTTTCTCAAAGACAAGACATCTGAATGTAATAGCTTGAAGAACATATCTCTTGGGAATATTTAATACTCCATAGTGCAAGACACTTTTGAGTTGAAGACATGACACAAATTCTCTTCTTATTGCAAATCTCACGGCTATCTTAGGAATCAGTCTGTGAAAGAGTGAAATTGGTGAGCCCACATCCTGGCCTGGCTCTGTTTTCATTTACTCAAAAAAAAAAAAAAAAAAATAAGGCCAAGCCCTTATCAACTCTGGTTCTTTGTAGAGTAGATTTGAGTAACCAGATCCTTCAGCTCTCCCCTGAGACTCAATTAACAGTGAACTTCTCCAGTCAGTCTTCATTAAATCTACTCCTTCATGGCATGCAACACCCTAAAAGGATCTCCTTTCCTAGATGTTCTCCCTTGCTCTTTCTTCCAGCTAACTAATAGAATTATAGTAGGTGAACTTGTGAATTTAAATTTCTGAATCTACATATACACAATGGAATATTACACAGCCATTAAAAAGAATACATTCGAATCAATTCTAATGAGGTGGATGAAACTGGAGCCTATTATACAGAGTGAAGTAAGCCAGAAAGAAAAACACCAATACAGTATACTAACTCATATATACGTTATTTAGCTAATCAGTAAAGATAAATCCCTGTATGCAAGACATCAAAAGAGACACAGATAAATAGAATAGTATTATGGTCTCTATGGGAGAGGCCAAGGGCAGGATGATATGGTAGAACGGCAGTGAAGCATGTAAATTATCATATGTGAAATGAATTGCCAGTCCAGGTTTGATGCATGATACAGGGTGCTCGGGGCTGGTGCACCAGGATGACCCGGAGGGATGGGATGGGGAGGGAGGTGGGAGGGGGGTTCTGGAAGGGGAACACATGTACACCCATTGTGGATTCATGTCGATGTATGACAAACCCAATACAGTATTGTAAAGTTAAAAAATAGAAAATAAACTAATTTAAAAGAAAAAAAAATAAATTTCTGAATCTAAAGCTCCAACAACCAGGCCTTGAGCAGTTATGGTTTTATTAAGTAAGCTCAGTCAAATAAGTTATCAAAGTCTATCTTTGACTTCTGGTTTCTTCTAAAGGAAAATTCTGTTAGCCCTTTAATTGCCTGCTAAGTAATCAGGTTTGATAGAAATCATTTGACCAAACTATTTCTGTTTTGGTAAAAAGTTAGAGTTTTTTGTTCTCACTGGTAGTTGTGGTTGGTAGTGGTAATTAATGGTGGTTAGTTGTGTGGCTTGCAGGAAGAAGAAAGGAGAGAAAACAAATGGGAGTTGTGATGTGGAATGGACATGACACTTCCCGTTTTCATAACTGGGTTAAAATATTTTTATCTCAGAGAAACATGTTTTTCCCTAGAAACTCATTTGAGTTAAACACATACATAATGGAGACTAGCTATGTGTTCAATATGAATAATTTGCAGCTCTTTCATTACATAGCTAGCAATAAGATAGAAAATTAATGGGAGAATTCAGTCCAAAGCTGGATGGGAAAGAAATTTTGAATTAAGATAGTATGCATACTCGTGCTCAGACCTGCCTGACTCTTTGAGACCCCATCGACTGTAGCCTGCCAAACTCCTCTGTCCATAGGATTTTTCAGGCAAGAATACTGTAATGGGTTGCTATTTCCTCCTCCAGAGGATCTTCCCTATCCAGGGATCGAACTTGCATGTTCTGCATTGCAGGCGGGTTCTTTACCGCTTAGCCATTGGGGAAGCCCAAGAGAGAGTATAGATTTTTGTAGTTATGACACAGGAGTGGTATTTATTATTGAAAGGAGATATTTCTTGGTACTGAAAGTGCCTAAAGGACATTTTATGATCTAAGAATGAAAAATAATTTTCACGGCTTGCCTGAGATTTCATCAAAAGTAGAGAATAATAAACAATCCACATTGTAAAGGTACTGTGCTTTTTTTGTTAGTTGTTTGATTTTTATTTGCATCCAAATAAGAGTCGGACACAACTGAAGTGACTTAGCAGCAGCAGCAGCAAGAACTCATTCAACTTATAGTGAGACAATGCACATGAGAGAAGCAAGAGCAAGTGACAATTTGATCCCAGAGAGATACAGAAACTAGGATGGTTCAAAGAAAGCCCTTTCATTTTATGAGATTAATATCAGTAATTGAAACTTTGGTTAAGGCAAAGAATCTTTTAGAAGGAATTTATACTTCCTCTAAGGATTCTAATTTTTCTTAATGTGAACACACATTTATTTCCCATGTCTTTTCATAGAGGACTAAAGTCTTTTCTGTAAGTGTAGATCTACAGGTTGGAGTTTGTTGTAATATTTTTTTGTGTAAACAAAATACCTAATGCACCATTTGCAACTCCTAGCATTAATTTTTTTTTAATGGAATGAGAACTTAAATGCCTTTGTGAAGCATACTGAGTAAAGAATTTTTCTACTTTTTAAAAAATAATTTTCACCACCTTTGTAGTTTCACACTCTTATTTAATTTAACTGCAAGATAGTAATGTATCTTTGTCAAGCATTTCCAAACCATTGAAATTAAATTCAATAGAAAAAGACTTTATTATATGCTATTTTAGTTAATTAATTTGCATATTAATTGCTTGCAAAAGTTAATTAATGTACCTGAAAAAGGACAATGAACATAAAAAGGTTAGAGAAGGGACACAAACCACTTTAAGCATACTAATGAATGTAAAAGGACAGAATTGTTGGGGCAACATAGGTAGGAGGTTATTAAACAGAAGTGTTTCAGGTGCTATGAAAATCAATCAGTATATTTTAGCGAGGGAATGGTAATTACTGGCTAATGCAATGAGTCTGTAAATTGGACATCAATTAAGAGATTTGGGGGCTTGTCAGGTGGCTCAGTTGGTAAAGAACCACTGTCCCAATGCAGGAGACATAAAAGACATGGGTTTGACCCTGAATTGGGAAGATTTCCTGGAGGAGAGCACAGCAATCCATTCCAATATTCTTGCCTGGAGAATCCCCATGGACAGAGGAGCCTCACAGGCTACAGTCCTTAGAGTCACAAAGAGTTGGTCACAGCTGAGGCAACTTAGCATGCATTCAAGAGACTTTGTTCTCATTCTTAGTGGCCATTGATTTCCAGGTGACTCCAGATATCCAGTGTGCATTTTCTGCTGTACAGTTCAACAAATGAAATAAAATAACCCTAATTCCTTAAAAAAACATTCCTTTCCTTGTGTATGTTGATTCAAGTAGTATCTGTCGAATATATCCCCCCAAAAAAACATTGATGAGCTCTAGACTGGGTCCTAAGTGAGTTTTGGTGAAATTATTATATCATTTTTCTATTCAAAACATTTTAAGATCAGTGTTGTCTCTTTATATCTGAATATTCATTCTAATATATAAAGAATGTTCATGTTTTATATAATAATCAATGCTGATATATGCAAGACAGAATAAGAGACACAGATGCATAGAACAGTCTTATGGACTCTGAGGGAGAAGGTGAGGGTGGGATGTTCTGAGAGAATAGCGTTGAAACATGTATATTATCATATGTGAAACAGAACACCATTCCAGGTTCGATGCATGAGACAAATGCTCAGGGCTGGGGCAATGGGATGACCCAGAAGGATGGGATGGGGAGGGAGGTGGGAGGCGGGTTCAGGATGGGGAACACATGTAAACCCATGGCTGATTCATGTCAATGTATGGCAAAAACCACTACAATATTGTAAAGTAATTAGCCCCCAACTAAAATAAATAAATTTATTTTAAAAAACAATAATAATAATCAATGCTGAGACACTATCTGATTTAAAAAGTTAGCTTTTTTTCAGGCCAAGCATGAGAACAATTTCTGAGGTAAACTATTTAAACAATTTTGAAAGCCAACCTAATACATACTTCAAGAAACTTTTCCCACAGTTGACATAGAGTATATATTGTTAATTCCAACAGGTTCTCAATTTAAAAATTTGTATTTGGAGTTTTGATAAAATAATTTAGTGCATCTGTTCAGCACACAGTTTTAATTTTCTTCCTTTGCTTCTAGTCCTTGATCTTCTATCCTCTAGAAGTCTTTAGTCTATGCTTGAACTCAAGACATCTAAATGTGTAGACCACCTTTGTTTCTCCATCAATAATTATTTCTTTTGCTGCAAGTGGAATTAGTTCATTCTTTGTAATGTCTGAGTAATATTCCACTGTATATATGCACCTTGATGTCTTTATCCATGCCTCTGCTAATGGATATTTAGGTTGCTTCCATGTCTTGGCTATTGTAAACAGTGATGCAACAAACTTTGGGGTACATATATCCTTTCTGACTATGGTTTTCTCTAGAAATATGCCCAGAAATGGGATTGTGGGATCACATGGTAGCTCTATTTTTAGTTTTTTAAGGGATCTCCATATTGTTCTCCATAGTTGCTGTATCAATTTATATTCCCATCAACAGTGTAGGAGGGTTCCCTTTTCTCCACACCCTCTCTAACATTTATTGGTTGTGGATTTTTTGATGATAGCCATTTTAACTGGTGTGAGGTGACATCTCATTGTAGTTTTGATTTGCATTTCTCTAGTAATTAGCATTGTTAAACATCTTTTCACATGCCTCATTGCAGCATCATGGATGGACCTAGAGATTGTCATAATGAGTGAAGTCAGATAAAGAGAAATACATGATATCACTTATATGCAGAATCTAAAAAGAAAGGATACAAATGAACTTACTTACAAAACAGAAACAGACTCACAAACTTAGAGAATGAACTTATAGTTAATGGAAGGATGGAGGGAAGGAATAGTTAGGGAGTGAGGGATTGGCGTGTATGCACTGCTATATTTAAAATGCATAAACAGGTGCTTCACTGGCCATCCAGTGGATAAAACTCCACAGTTCTAATGCAAGGGGCATGGGTTCAATTCCTGGTCAGGGAACTAAGATCCAACATGCTACACAGTCAAAATAAATAAATAAATAAAATAATTTCTGGATATTTTAAAAAATAAATGAAATAAAAATTTTTTTAAAAATATAATGAAATATCAACAAGGATATAGTGTATAACACAAGGAATTCAACTCAATACTATGTAGTAACCTAAATGGTAAAGGATTTGAAAAAAGGATAGATGCATGTATATGTATAATTAAAAATCACTTTCCTGTACACTTGAAACTATCACAATATTGTTAATCAACTATATTTCAATATAAGATAAAAATTAAAATATAATTATTCCTTTTGCATTATTTTTATACAAAATAAGTAAAATGAAACCCATGGAAATGATCAACTCAGGACACTGAGGCTAATCACTTTTATTTTTATGCTCCACTAAGGAATGCTTGCATCCTTTATAATCCCAAAGAAAAGAATCTGGTTCTTAATAAGAAGTTGCTGGCACTCATCCAATTATCCAAGAAACACATTGCCTTTCTTCTAAGCAGTTCACTTTTTATGGAGTTAAATTGCGAGTCTTCCATGGCCTCTTTGTTTGACCTCAAGTAACTTCAAGAATAAGTTATTTTTATTTCTGAAATGTTATGAGTCACAATAAAAAAAAAATCCACAAATAAAATTATTTTGTTTATTGAGTAAGATTGAAATTGTTTGGATTGACATTTTTTGAATGAATAACAAGATAAATACTTGTCCTTATTAATTTCCAGGCTCCTATCTATAAGAAAAGGGTATGGACAGAGTTGACACTATCCCATAGTCTCTTTGGATTTTCAGTAGGATCGGCCCACAATTATTTCGTAACTGAAGAAACTGGGCTAAAATGTAGACACTTCCTTTCAAAATAATTAAAAATTCCAATATCACTAAGTGCTTTCAAATGAAAATATCTATTCTTTATAAGTAAATGTGACCAATTATAGCAGCTTCCTTTCTTATGCTTTATAACCTGTCTCAGTGATTTGTAGATTTTGACTTGGCAATCCAAACTCTCTCTGTCAATGCAACAATCTCTTTTTGATCAAGGGATCACCCTTGGTTGAAATTTCTAGATAGTAAAATACCGATTATCTGTTAAAGCCTTTCTAAACCAGACTCTTAACTTTAGTACAGAATGTTTTATTGTTGAAACAGAAAGACAATTCTTAATAGGGTTGATTGTGTTTTCCAGAGTTACACAGAAATCTATTTATTCTTGCAACTAGAACAAGTTCACATTTATGGCATGTTCTCATGAGTATTTTCTTTTCAAAAAATTCTAATTATTCCATCAACCATTTTTTATCTGATGTGATTTACAGATTTGCCACTATTCTGACACTTCTACTCAAATCTGTTTTTGTTGCCATAATTTTTAAAATATAATAAACATAATTTAATATGACATTGTAATTAGAATAATCCTAACATATGTAATGGCTATTTCTATTAATATCAGATGGTTTCTGGATAAAATACTAATGGTGAGTTTCAGTTATTTTAATTTTTACACTGTCTTCTATAACATGGAAACTTTCCCATAGGTTTCTGATATTTATTCTGAATGAAAGACAATGCAAGAAGAGATAATTTTTCATTGGTTACCATGTTGTGCATAGTTTTACAGTCTTGCAGTAGTTTGTCAGATTTGATAACATTCATTTAGAATAACTCTGAATGACTCAGAAGGTTACCTGGTTATATGCATTTTAAAGTCAGCAGTTCTGGTTTGTATTAAAGACATATGACTGAATGATATTCAAAAGGGAGTCAATGTAGACAGAAGATAGAATATATTCCAGGACAAGAGTTCTAGGGCTCTGTAAAATTTGTATATCACATGGACAAAGATTGGAAAGGAAAATCTTTCTCAGTTCAGGAACTACATGCAAACTATTTAGTCATTATTCTGAAACTATTGATTAGGTAACTACTGTAAGTTAGGCACAGTTCTAGTACACGGGGTACATAGAGTGAACCAAACAGCCAAAGCTCCTTGGTCCAGAGAGTCTACACTTATACAACATTGTTTCTTTACTCAACATTCTTTTCCTATTCGAAAGTGTTTCAAACCTTCTCCACTTTCCACAAATCCCATCAACATCCACCCTATCCTCTTGGAAGAAGCACTGGACACTAACTTCACAGAAGAACCTGAAGCCTTCAGATGGGAAATTTTCATCACCGTACCTTCAAAAACACTTCCTTCCCCCTTCCTTTGTTACCTTCTTGCAGTGAAGGCTCTCCTTGGGTCTTTCAGATGGCACAGGTGCAGTGATTTACCACGTTACAACACTGTATCGCCTTATATTGTAAATTGTGGCTTAATTATTTTTCTTGAGGAAAAGGTCTGTGTCTATCTTGCTCACTGTCCTAGCCCCAGCACCTAACGCTTAGCATCTGGTGGATGCATGAGAACCTTTGACGTCAACGAATCAGAGAACTGAGGGATTTCTGGGGAAGAGGCCTTGTACAGTGCATTCTGGGAGAGGAGCCATGTCGAGAGTGGGGCTTAAGAAACATTCTAGTAATGGCTGTACCAGTCTTCAATTCAGCATCATAGAATGTTGTCTTCAACACAAGTTGGAGGTTTAACCTTGCAGGAGAACTTCAGGCAGAGATGCCTAAACGTTTGAGGGGCCTTTCAGCTTCCCTTGCTTGAGGAATTCTTCCTATGATTTTAACACCTCTGTCAGACTTTTAGGACTGAGTTCAAAGGAGGTACTTTTTCCCTGGGGTATCTTTGGAGCAGAAGGGATTCAGAGACCTGATCACAGCACTGTGTCTTCAGCAAGTGTGATCTTTTTTTTGTAGGAACTCTGTAGAGGTAATAATTATCATGATCTCTCTTTACTGAGGACTTCCCAGGTGGCACTAGTGGTAAAAAAAAAAAACAAACACACACACCTGCCAATGCAGGAGACGTGAGAGACTCAGTTATGACACCTGGGTTGGGAAGATCCCCTGGAGAAGGAAATGGCAACCCATTCCAGTGTTCTTGCCTGGGGAATCCCATGGACAGAGGAGACTGGCAGGCTAAGGTCCATAGGGTCGCACAGGGTCCACCACAACTGAAGTGACAGTATGCACTGTTCGTTCTCTTTACTGAGAATGCACCTCGAATTCACTTTCTGGCTTTGTGAAAGTAACTTAACTAAAGACCCAGATTTCATCCATTACAAGGGAATATATTAGCCCAGACAGTTGTCCTGAAGAATGGGATAAAAACTAAATTGCTTTCTACAGTTCCAGAGTTAAAGACTTGGCTAGGGGACTTGCTGCAGTCAACCATGCTTGTTTACCACGTAGTCTATCCAGTACTGTCTTAATTCCACAGGAGCCTAGTTCCCTGGAAATATCGGGACTTCAGATGTCAGCGCGGTCTCTAAATTCAGGGGTGAATATCAAACTCTCAGTGCCTGCTAACGATCATTTACAATTATTTGACACTTGTTACAGAAACATGAAACCTTTTCTTTCAGAATACAGCAAAAATTTAATGACAGGACATCTTTTGTTTTTTCCAAGAGGTGGGAGGAAAATGGAGGATTAGAATTATTACCGGTAAAGTAGTCCTCAGCCCTGTTAGTCTGGAGAGAGGACACTTGATAATGTTTTTCTGGTTTGTATCCTTGTCTATTTTATGTTCAGACATTATTCAAAATGGTCATGAAATGTGTACCAATTACTGTTGTTGATTTGTAGATTTTTTAAAATACCTTGTAGATTTTTTTTAAATACTCAGTAGATGTCTATAAATACTCAGTTGTACCATTATAGAAGCTCTTAGACATATAGCTCTCAGTGGCTTTCAAAACCAGAATTTTTTCTCATATCTTTCCTTAGCTTTAACTTTTAAACCTATTCCTATCTTTCATCTTCCTTCCTGTGTTTTTGATTGATTTCCTTGAGGCAAAAAGCAACTGAAGCTAATATATCTTACGTATAGTGAATTCTTAATATTTTGTATTTTATCAACAATAATAACAAAAAATAAATGGAGAGGAGTTGTTTTTGATATGTGGTTTATGTACTCTATTTTATTTTCCTTTAGAGAAATTCCTAGTTGGATATCATGCTTAATTGCTTTCTCTTTATCAATTATTTGTCCTCATTCTTTTTTCCCTATAGTTGGAATTCTCAACTATTTGCTTGTCCTTAAAGTATAATAACATTTAATTTTATTGTAATATATAATATGTCCATTTTTCTGATATTAGACTTAATTTAAATTATTTATCTAAGCAAAAAGTAGTCTCATTCTGAGTTGATATGTGTCTTGATTAAAAACTTTTTCCAATATGAAAAACATAAACTTATGAATATGCACAGAAGTGGGTTTTCATTTCAGCTTAATATAGGCTACATTCTCCAATGTGCTTAATTATTCTTAAAATTTAGGCTATTTAGATTTAAATGTGCTTTTGATTAAATGGTTCCATTGGCAGATATTCTGGTGCTAAATGAGAATTTAAACAAATTGAATATCTAAGTCAACCAGAAGAGCATTAGAGTGGAGAATTGAAATATTATATATGAATATTGATTGGGTCATAATAATGTAATAAAAAACATATCATCCATTCTTGTCTATCAGGGAGCAATCTTAAACATAGTCAGCTGATAAAACAAGTTTTTCAATTACATAACTTCATTAAAATAAAATCTAGGAAATGGAAGCAGCTTCTGGTTTGCCAGTTGCAGTTTATTTCTCTTCTACATAATATCAGACACCAGAACAAGTACTGGGGAATGTTCTTTGGCTTCATCCACAGCAATGTGCCTTGCTCATCTGGAGTTTACGCTGTGACAAGACTAATGTCCACATATGTTTTCTTCTAATATAAATACCACATTGCTTTTGCAAGGAAAAAAAAAGCTTCTAAAGTGAAGGAAGTCTTTATCTACTGGCTAAATATTTAGATAATGTACTGTTTTGTGCAACCTGGTGACAAGTTTTGTAATGTTTACAAGCTATATATCTTGCTGGATTGAAGGCTAGAATAGGTGGGGAGTTTCCTGGGAGCACTAATTCCAAGAGAAGTAAAACATTCATGAATATGGAAAGAGAAGGGTGAAAAATTATTTACTAGCACTTATCTCAACTAGGATGTTTTATACACCAGACAGGAAGACTCTTGGGGTAAGGGATGAAGCAGTCAGTTACAGACGGTTGCTATGCTGCCTTTTAAGGAGGCTAAATCCAGCTACCTGCAGGCATGTTGTTTTCTTATTGGCAAATGCCAGCTGAAGCAGTGTTACTATTAGCTTCTGCTCGTCGGCAAGCAAATCTGAACTACTCTTCCAAATAAGTGTTACGTATTTATAGATATAATTCAAAAATAAATCAGATTAATAATATATCCTTGAAGTAAGAGTCTTACAATGTGTATGTGGAGGGGTAAAAAGACCCCTAATTTTTCATGTGGCTGAGAATAAGCTTTAATGTTCGTGAATTTATACTATGCACAGATTGTAGGTATGGGTTTTTTGTTCTCTGTACCTGTGAGTCTATTTCTGTTTTGTTATATCTATCCATTTATTTTTTCTTTTTTTTAGAGTCCACATTCATAGATTATTTGTTTTTGTCTGGCTGACTTATCTCACTAAGAATAATACACTCTAGGTCAATCTACATTGTTGCACATGATAGAATCCCATTTTTATGACTGAGTAGTATTCTACTATACGTATATAATTACATCTTCTTTATCCATTCATCAGTTGGTGGACACTTTGGGTGCTTCCATATCTTAGCTATTGTAAATGATGCTGCTATGAACATTAGGTTGTGTGTATCTCTTCAATTTAGTGTTTTTGTTTCTTCAGCTATATACCCAGAAGTGGAATTGCTATTTCTAGAAATTTCTTTATATATTGTTTTTTATATCTTTACTTTCACTGCAGTAAGGGAGCTGACTCTCTTGACAGTCATAGAAGTGCAACAAAAAGTGAAAATCAGGGGTGTGCCATACCATTTTGGGGGCCCGGTTTAACATGCTTTTTCAATATGGAAACATCATAGAGATTGGACAAAACCGTAATATAATACTTGGAGTTGGGTGCACACAGCAAAGTGACAATTTTGATGAGAGCTTTTACAAGCAAACACCCATTTGTTAAGTTCAGTTCAGGGACTGATTGTTCTGAAAATGAAGAAGATCGTATCCTCATGAGGGCAGGTTGAATAGTTTGTTGTTTGGATAAGCAAATGTTCACAAAATTCCTGAAATGAAACTAAAGTTATTTGAAACTTTATCTTACTGGACAAAAATGTCCTGGTTTTAGTAAGATCATGTTATTGCAAAATATAAAGCAAAATGTAGTCAAATTAATGTATGTTAAGTGTTTGGAGATAATTTCAATTCCCATTTGTATTATATTGTAGGAATATATTTTAGTTCTATTTTTCCATAGGTTTCTCTTTTAGATTTATTCTTATCACTGATTAGTTTATATTTGAATCCATTTTATTTTTGATTTTTTTGTGGATTTTCTACTGTTCTGCCATTTTACCACTTTTGTATATTTTGCGTACCTTTTGATTTTTTTTCCTACTCATTGGATCTTTGCCTATTGTTGAATAAACTGATAATCCCCATTTGTTTTTTAACATTTTAAATTAGCCCTAAAGCCTTAGGTCTGAATTTCCAAGGTCACCTGTTCCATATTTTACCATTTGATCCATCTACACCTTTTCCTCAGGTTCAGTTTATTTAAGATGCCTTGACTCCTGAGAATAGAAGTGATGTCCAATATTGTATATTAATTCCTTATTCTTTGGATTTCAGTTTATATTTTTGAAACTAAAAACCTTATTTTCCTCACTATTGACTAGGATGCAGTAGTTGTTTGAACTTGAAAACTGATATACGTGGTTATTAAATATTCCCCCTGAATACTCAACATCTCTTCATGAAACAGATTTATATTAGAGCTGTGTAGCTTTGGTTCTCAGAATAAAGCATCCACTATCCAAGCAATCATGCTATTATTTTCATCCCAGAATTCAGCGAGTCTCCAGGGAAGTTTTTGTATTTTTGACACTATTTGAACAATTGCTATGCCTTTTGTTTAAAGGATTTATATTTCCTTACAATGTCAGCAATCCAGATGTTCATTTGGCATTGAGTTTCATCTAAATCAATGATTTTTATCTGGAAAAAACATTAAGTACACATTCCTGGATTAACACTCAAAAATAGGTTATTATCTACATGATTTGATTTATTAGCAATATCTAATTTGATATTTTAATAGCTAAATTTTAATTTAAAAAAAATTGTAATTTTGTTCCCATACCAAGAAATACATTAAAGGGGGGTGCAAGTCATAATCCTAACATTTCTTAAACATTCTTTTCTATTTTCTCCTATTTTTTCACATCCCCCCAGTCTTAAATCTTTTTTGTCAAAACCATAAAATATTCTGTCACTTTACACGTTGGCTTGTTCTTCCTTTCCTCCTCAATTCTTTATCATCATTATTGACTCAAATAACTACTTCTTGTTCTCCTCTTTTCTCTTCAGCCAAGCTCTCTTCTACTCTTTCTTTATATATGCATAATAAAATAATAAATTTTAGGAATATGTTCAACACTATAAGGCAGTGGAAGATAAAACTAGATTGGCAGTTTCAGACCATGAGATTTTGACCATTCCCATGATAAGATGACTGTCACATTGTGTGTGTGTGTGTGTGTGTGTTAGTTGATCAGTTATGTCCAACTTTTTGCAACCCCATGGGCTGTAGCCCTCCAGGCTCTTCTATCCATGGAATTTCTCAGGCAACAATACTGGAGTGGGTAGCCATTTACCTCCAGAGGATCTTTCCGAGCCAAGAATAGAACCTGGGTCTCCTGCACTGCAGGCAGATTCTTTACCATCTGAGCCACCAGGGAAGCTCCATGATAAGATTCCTGTCACATTTTGTATACTCTATACCTAGATAAGAGAAAGATTGATTATCTAGTGTTGGTTTCCATTGCATCTCCTGAAGTCTCTTACAGCATTTAGATTTTTCTCTAACTGACTCACATAAATCTCATTCTTATCCTCAGTTTTTGCTTCTCTAATCATGGGGTTTAGGAGGAACTCTCCTGTGATTTGTGATTCTGCCCATTTGTTTCCCAATTTAATTTGGAATGAGCTGGCCTCATCTTCCCTATACTTGTAAAACTTTCTTAACTTATTGGACTTGTTCATTATACCGTTTTTTAATAGGCACTTTCAACTATATGTTCTCCTTCTTTGATTATTTCTATGCAAATTTATAAAAGTCAGGAGTCAAATGTGTATAGCCAATCTCTATGTTCAAAACTTCTCTGCAATAAAATTTTATATCACTCACTAAATTGCTGCATATACATTTTAATAGAGATAACCTAAAAGTATGAGCAATCCAACAACATGTTTTGGAATTGATGGCAGTTTTTTCTTTCTCTATGATTATAAAGTTATTGGTTTAAATAGATTTATGGAAATTGATTCACATGGAGACAAGAAAAATTCATAAAATATATCCATTTTAATTCCTACCTAATAATAAACCCCTGCATCCTGTGCTTTGCTTCACAAAGCCTTTAGAATGCATGTGGAACATGAACAGACATTCTTTAGGACCTGAAGATCTGTCTTTGTGAGTAAAACTAGAAAGAATGAACTAAGCACTATTAGGAATGGTCAAGGACACTCCTCTAATTGTATTTATGTTGGAGCCATTTCTTAAAAAGCCTATTTAACTAGATAACTTTTGACCATTAAACTATCTATTGGGATTTGAGTGTTTGAATAACACTGAACATTTGGATGACATATGAGGGGGAAAACATTGCAAAATTTTTCAAAAATTCTACATGTATTTGAAACAGTGGAAAGAAAATGTTTGAATATTTGGTCAAACTCTTACCAATATTTATCCAATTGTTTGACATTCAAGAGTTATAGATAAGGCTGGTGGATTTATGGCATTTCAAAATAAGCATGTGCATGATCAGTCATGTCCAACTCTTTGCAACTCCATGGACTGTAGCCTGCCAGGCTCCTCTTCTATGGAGTTTTCCAGGCAAGAATACCAGAGTGTGTGGCCATTTCCTACTCCAGGGGATATTCCCAACCCAGGAATTGAACTCTGTCTCTTGAGTCTCTTGCATTGGCAGGTGGATTCTTTTCCACTGCACCATCTGGGAAAGAGCTAATTTGTCATATGTTAAAAAAAAAGATAAATCTTTGCTTTGAAGGTCACTCTTGAAGGGCACGACTGTGCAAAGTACCACATTACAGAGAAATATATATTAGACTCCCTGAAAACTGGAAAATAATGTCAAGTGCTTACTGAAGTCTCACATAAAGGTTGAAATAAGACAGGGGAAATTGGTGGTGGCTTGTGTTTATAATACAGAGTGTGATAAAACATTAGAAATTTAGTCTTCAACCTTTCACATGTCCTATTTTGCCTAATGTTCTCCGTTGTACTCCTTAAGACTATATCCATTTCTCTCTTTTCTCCTTCTCTCTTCTAAAGCTATTTTTTCCTTCTTTAAAATGAGATCAAAATTCCAACTTGGGTAGACACCCCCAATCTTGACCTGTGAAGACTGAATTTATTGTTAAATTGCATTGCTTTGTCACTCAGCACAGCTTCAGCTTTCAAAGCTTAAAACCTTGCATTAGGATCCCAGATTTGCTAATAAAATATGGGAACAATAATGTAATGCTGTCAAGAATAAGTGTAAAATAAATATTACTACAGTGATTTGCATAAAGTCTTTGATCAGAAAACAAAAGTTAATATTTGTCAAATGGATGAAATTTGATACTTTTTCATAAAAATAAATTTACAGAAAAATCATCTAAATTTGTTTCAAAAATAATTATCTGAATGAACAAGGAAAATTCATATTTAAAATAGCTTTTGTGAATATTTCATAAACTTATAAGTATTTTAAAGCAATTATTTTCTATTTTTATATTTTATTGAAGTATAGTGGATTTACAATGCTGTGTTAATTTCTACTTTACAGCAAAGTGATTCAGCTATTCACATAGAAATTCTTTTTCATAATCTTTTCCATTATTGTTTACCACACAATATTAAATATAGTTCCCTGTGCTATTCAGTAGGACCTTGATGTTTATCCATCCCCTATATACTAGTTCATATCTAAAGCAATTACTTTTCCATCTAAAGCAATTATTTTTCCATGATCCCAGTTTGGCAAATACACTGGTTATGTTAGACAAGTGACTTAAGGGTTCTTTTTAAAAAAAAAAGAAAATTATGGCCTTAGAGTTTACAAAGTGTTCATTTTCTCATGAACTTTAAAAAAATGACATTTAATGAGAAGCAAGTCTTAATCGTTTGGAAACACACAGTACATAAATTTTTTAATCCCAAATATATTACTTTGTCCCTGTGCCATTGGAGCAAATCTCTGCTTTTCATATGTGACTTATCACATGAAGCGCTTAGGATGAATTTTATTTCTGTGCCATATTCTAGATCTATTGGATTAGAATCTTCTGGGCAGAGGTCTGGGGGAAAAAACCTCCTCCCATGCAATTCTGATGATGAGCAAATTTTAAGAAACATTGAGCTAGATGATCCCTAAGGGCCCTTATAACTTTTGATGTCTGACAGCCTATTTTAGGAAAGAAATGTTCATTTTAATGTACCACATTTGTTTAAACTGAAAAAAAAATGTGGCAATTAAATAATCAAACTCTTTGCAAATTGAAAGAAAATCATGTGGTAGCAGGAATAGAAGCAGAATTCTCCATTTAGTTAGACTCTGATCATACATTTTGGTACAGCAATCAAAGAAAAAATACGGTGATTTTCCTTTTGTCTTTACAGCTAATCTTTATATTCTTGAAAATGTGATTACAAATATGGATATACTTTCAATGTTAATCTGCTGTTTGAATCTTTTCTCCTGAAATGTGAGAAGTGGTATATATATATGGGACAATGCTGCTGCTGCTGCTAAGTTTCTTCAGTCATGTACAACTCTTTGTGACCCTATGGACTGTAGCCTTCCAGGCTCCTCTGTTCATGGAATTCTCCAGGCAAGAATATCAGAGTGAGTTGCCATCCCCTTCTCCAGGGGATCTTCCTGACCCAGGGATCAAACATGGGTCTCTTGCATTGCAGGCAGATTCTTTACCATCTGAGTTACCTGTGAAGCCCATATATGGGACAGTAACAAACCTAGACAGCATATTAAAAATCAGAGACATTACTTTGCCAACAAAAGTCCATCTAGTCAAAGCTATGATTTTTCCAGTAGTCATGTATGGACGTGAGAGTTGAACTATAAAGAAAGCTGAGTGCTGAAGAATTGATGCTTTTGAACTGTGGTGTTGAAGAAGACTCTTGAGAGTCCCTTGGACTGCAAGGAGACCAAACCAGTCAATCCTAAAGGGAATCAGTCCTGAATATTCATTGGAAGGACTGATGCTGAAGCTCCAATACTTTGGCCACCTGATGCGAAGAGCTGACTCATTTGAAAAGACCCTGATGCTGGGAAAGATTGAAGGTGGGAGGAGAAGGGGACGACAGTGGGTGAGATGGTTGGATGGCATCATGCCATGAGTTTGAATAAACTCCGGGAGTTGGTGATGGACAGGAAGGCCTGGCGGGCTGCAGTTCATGGGGTCGCAAAGAGTCAGACACGACTGAGTGACTGAACTGAAGTGAATAGTCAATAAGTAATGCTTATTTGATAACCCCATAACAATACACATAATTGAATAGCTGAATTCAAAATAAGAATAAAAGTTATACCTTAGAACTTATATGTGGTTACCCCTGCAGTCATTATAATAATCAAATACAAACAGAAGACATTTTTCCTCTTCTTCTAAGGAGAGTACCAGAATTGAAATTCTCATCATCAGAACAAAAACTTCTGTTCTCCATGGGTTGATTACCAGCAGTGGAATAATGGCTTCTATACCAATCAATATATAACATGTTCCATGATGTTCTTGCTTACTATGATAAGCCAGTAAACCAGGAAGTAATTCACCTCTATTTTTAGGAACATCCCCCCAAATCCATTTATTCAAGCAACAAATTGCTCAACTAGGCTCTTGACACCACCACACCTAGCTCATTTGTGTAAATGGTTTTCTTTTCAGGAGAACTGGGCAAATTTCCTCTCTGATCAAATAATGGTTTACTTATCAAAAGTGACTCAAAATTCCCCTACTTGATGCATCCACCAATGCTAGAGTATTATATTAAGGATCTTACTCAACAGAAAGTAGATTCCTGCCTTAAAAGATCTGTTTTACACCAGCACAATCCAGATCTTAAGTTTTCTGAGATACTCCTAAGATTCAGTCAAGAAAGTATTCTCCCTTGCAAAAGTAATAAACTAGGCTTTGCTAGTTGAGCAGTTGTTATAAGACTTCCTTCCTTTCTTTACCTTTCTTCTTTTAGTGTGTTCTTCTGGGATGTGCAGCTGACAATCTTGTGTTTTATATTTTAAAAACAATTTTTATTCTTATTGATCAAAATAATACTTTTACATGGGCTTATAAATTTTCATATTACAGAAAAGAATACAATATATATCTTTTAGTTTTTTGGTGCTTGGACAATATGCAAAACTATTATGACAATTTATGGTTTATTCTTTTTTCAAATGATGAAATAGTTACATTAATTATAATAAACTAAAGGAAGCAGTTTTGACTCAATAAAGGCACCAAAGACTGATAAACTGCAAACATTACTCTATCTTTAAATAACCTATTGTACTTACTACACACACACAGATCCAAACAATAGTCAACATTTTGATTAGTGTTTGAAATAAGCAAAATAAAAAATCTACAGAAATATTTGCATTATTATAAATATACTTTGTTTTCCTTTGTGACTCTTTGTACTTTTACAATTTTTAATTGTTTTTAAAGTTTATTTTTTATTGTTTTTAAAGCTGGAGATACAGGATGTTCTCAGGTCTATAAAAATAAGATTATAAATAGTCAAAATAATTGAAGTGAGCCTTTTTACTCTTTATGCATTTTGTATTTCATCATGTACTTGCAATGAAATAAATATGTATAAAGTCTTAGAAAATTATAAATATTTAAAACAAACACATTTTAAAATGTACAATCAACCTAAAATAATATTTTAATGAGCAATTGAGATGTAATAAAACATGAAGAAGATTATTTTTTATGTGATAAAAAACAGAATAGTTGTAACTATTAATACAACGTGGATTGGTGAGTAGGTGAAGATAATTTTTGCTCAATGTGGTATTTTCAATATTTTAACAAAAATCTTTGCAGTCTATAACAGAATATTTAAAAATGGATATACATACTGAAATATGAACCTAATAATTTAGTCACAATAGTAATGGAATAACATTTCATTACAGGGGGATTTTACTTAAAATTGCTCATAATACATTACTTTGGCAGTAGATATTAATGTGTTAGAAAGTGATTCTGTTATGATAAGACCAAATCCCTGAATAGTTATGAATAATTGGTTTCCATGCTAATAAATTTCATTCAGAACAAAATGACACCATTATCATCTTTTTAAATTGCATTAAGAATAGGAAAGCTTACATATCACATTCATTCATTAAGTTAATACTATTAAGTTACTATTGTGCTCACTGTTCTAGACAGTTGGGAAACATGAGTAATACAATCAGTCACAGATCTTGGACACTATTGTCAATGAAAGATTAATCAGTCAATCAAAGAAAGAAATGGAAAATTTTGTATGAGCCAAATTGAGGATTATAACCCAGGAACAGCATCTCAGAAATCTCTAAGAAATGTTCTGCTTGTTAGACATTATAGTACAGTCATATGAATTTTTTGAGACAGAAGACTGTACATTAAATGACGTATTATTGACAGTTTACACAATCTAGATCAGCAAGTACAAAGTGGTGAATCATCATGACAAAATCAAGAAGGAACGTTATCTTCTAAGGAGTAGTCTTGATACTAGGAGAATGTTGCTGTTTATGGTTGAACAGGTATCTCTGCCAAGGTGGGAGTTTTTGTTGATACTCTATGCACAGTGGAGGGATGAGTGGAAACCAAAAGGCAGAGGAAATTTCTTCATGTTTAAATTTTTCTTCTCTTGCCATAAAATATTAATTTTATTTCCTATCATAGAGGATGAAACAGTAGAGAAAGAATTAACTTTAAAAAATTTTTGTATGCTTTTGATTGGAAGATAATTGCTTTACAATATTGTGTTGGTTTCTTCCACATATCAACATGAATCAGCCATAAGGATACATATGTCCCCTCTCTCCTGAACCTCCCTCCCACCTCCCACCCCATCCCACAGAGCACCAGATTTGAGTTGCCTGCATCATACAGAAATTTCCACTGGCTATCTAATTTTACATACAGTAATGGATATGTTCCAGTGCTACTCTGACAGTTTGTCCCACCCTCTTTTTCCCCCTGTGTCTACAGGGGAAGAACTAACTTTTTATGCATGTTTGCTATGTGTTATGTACTGTCCTGAGTGTTTTCCAAACATTAAACCATTTATTCTTCATAATAACTTACAAAATAAGTACTCATCTTCTGTATTTTATGGTTGAGGAAACAGAGGCCACAGCACGGAGTGTTTAAGAGATTTTGAGGTCACACATCTAGCAAGTGGTAGAGCTAGGATTCACATGCTGAAACAGGGTGCTTCCAAGTCTGTGCTCTATAAGTTATGCTGAGTTGCCTAATTTTTCATAGCAAATAAGTGCTGGATTGTTGGTAAAGTTATTTTCTAAGTTAAATATTGTTCTCAACCTCAAATTATTTTAATGACTACTTTATTCTTTAAATGGTTATGCTACAATCTTGAATCAAAATAAAATAAATGCAAATATAATATTTCCCTTATCTCTTTCATAGAAGCTGAAAATTTTGTTGTGTGCTATCATTGAAACAACTTTTTAAATTTTTTTCCACTGATGTAATTTTGCAAAGAATTTATTTTTCAAAGCAACCCAGAAAATTGTGTCTTCTTACATAACCCTGTGGTAGTTTGAGCATTCTTTGACAGTGCCCTTGTTTGAGACTGGAATGAAAACTGACCTTTTCCAGTCCTGTGGCCACTGCTGAGTTTTTCCAGATTGCTGGCATATTGAATGCAGCACTTAGTGCTGAATAGATCCCTCTAAGTAAGTTTAGAATGCCCTTTCCTCCACTGAAAATTCTGGATATGATCATCTAATTAGTACCTCCATAAGTTCAAATTGCTGTCAGGTACCCTCAGTTCAGTTCAGTTTAATTACTCAGTCGTGTCCGACTCTTTGCGACCCCATGGACTGTAGCACGCCAGGCCTCCCTGGCCATCACCAACTAGGTACCCTACAACAATACATTTATTTTTAGAAAATAATCTAAATAGCACAGGCTCTCAAAAATATTGTTTGTGCCTGAAAATATGTTTTCTCTCTAATATATATATTTTTAACATTACCTTGATACATGAAATTTATTTTACTTGCCTTCACCCTGTTTTCAACTTTTCCTTTGGCTAAGTTTTAATTAACTTAACATTGAAATAAGATTTTCAGAAGTACACTGCAACCAAGTTCAAATGCCAAAATAAAAAACTGTTTTTAGTTACCCTCTCAGTAGTGATAAATAAGTTATAGTAAAAATAATTTATAAACTCACAGCACTAAACTCCAACCAAACAGAATGGGTTCCAACTGTAACAGCAACATGCATGCCCTGTACAGGTACATACCTGATAAAGTAGATCCTTTGCAAAGATAGCACGTTAGATTTGCCAGGATTAGATGTAACTCCCTTTTCTGAGTAAGGCCTTCTTGGATTCTTTAAAGTCTAACAAGACAGTAGTCTCAGAACAAATAAAAATAGAGAAAAAGTCAAAGGACTTTTACTCTGTTTTTACTGTCAGTATTTGTATTTTGCCTACACTCTTCAGCTCTCTGCTGTAGTGTTGTTGTGAATGTCTGAGAATTCTTAGAACTTTTAACTCTTATCACACAGTTGGACACGAAAGAGTCTGATCGCAATTTACAGAACAGCTCTGAGGAGCAGCCTGGGGAGAGCTTCGCTGGATGAATTATACAACTACTGGGCAAAAATGATGAAGTTTGAGGTTATCCAATGACGAAACTTTTAGCTTATTTTGGTTTTATCAGATTGGTTTCTACTCTCTATTTGAAGAATTAAAAATAAGTAAACATAATTTCTGGACAAATAGAACTCATGGGAGTTTTACAGACAGTATATTTCCTTCCTTTATTGCATTATATGACTTACATTTGGAAAATGAACACACACATCTTGATATATTTTGATAGTCATGATGTACTGGTTTATTATTTTTTCTTCTCAAAACTGAAATAAGTACTATGAATTCCACAGTGGAAATCAAGGCCATATAGAAATTTAACCAAAGGTAACATTGGAGGTAAACATTGTGGGTATGGAAACAGAAAGTTGTAGTTCCAAATAGTTTGATTCCTCTTAATTAATATTATAGTCAAAACTATAATGAGAAATAAGAAGGAGCAGAAGATAATGTTAACACAGTACTTTTGAGAATGCATAAGAGGGGACCATCATTATCCTCTTCTGTATCAAAACAGAATGTTGAAAAATATTTACAAATCATGTGCCATAAAGACACAACAAATAAGTAGTGAGGGTATTGACAATGCTGAGGGCACTGTTTAAAAAAGAATTAAGCATATTGTACACCTTGTAATAGTAACATTGAGCTCAGACATGCTATAAATAGAAAGGTAGTGGTCAGAAAGAAATAGAAAGCATGGTGGTTAAGAGCACAGACCACTGGGGCCAGATGGCCTGGGCAGAATTCCAGCTTCACCATCAGCCAGTTTTATGATTTTGAAGCAAGTTGGTTGATTTCTTTATACCTCAGTTCCCTCATCTATAAAATGGAGATAAAAATAGAATAAATAAGAGATAAAAAACCTCAAAGGATTGATAATGATTAAGTATTTAGAACAGAACCCGCCCAGTGTATAAAGGATTATTTTGCTATTTTTTTATTTGTTGAATACTGTGAAAAGTTCTGTACATTATTCTTTAACTACCAAAAGTCAATCATTATTTGGATGAAATTAAATCTTACCCTTGAGGTTAAGATTGCTGCTAAGCTTGTTTTACACGTTTGTTGCAGGGAATTGTGTTATACTCATCTTAAGTGTTATACTTATCTTAAGTAGAAAATTATGACTGATAAATAATATTTGTTGCAAGAAATTGAATTTACATAGTGTAAATTATAAAGTATACACCAGCATTATTGTGATTAATTTTCTCTCTGTGCCCTCTAAAACACCCATTTCTATTTGTCACAGTATTTTTCTTGTTTAGCAAAAAGCATCACATTATTTTTTCTTGACAATCTTAGCTATCTTTCCAGTGGAAAAATAAACTGATTGCAACCTATTGAATCTTAAAAAAAAGAAGCATGTTTTTTCAACATGAAGAAATAAAGATGAATGTAACTAGATTTTTGCCACCAATAAGCTTATTTTTAACCTAAGATTTAACCCCTACTACTACTACTACTACTGTGTTTAGCCATGGCTTTAATAGCAATAAAGGGATCATATATCTCAATTTACACCTGTTTTTTCCCAACATGATTTATATGTTCTTTTCTGTATATTTCAATGGTTTTCAAATGGAAGAGGCACCTAGAAGCTTGTATCCACTATAAGCATAAACATAATAGATTTTCTACATTCTGTGAATACTTCTACAATTGTCAAGTTTGAAAGTAGAAACCCCCAACAAACAAACAAATGCCAGAAAAAAATTGCTATGAAGAACATTACTAGAATTATTGTTGAAACTGGAATATGAATTGAAAATCAGATAGAAGTATATCAATGTTAAAATTTATGAATTTAATAATCAAGAGATTATCTTTGTTATTGCAAAATACACATTGAAGTATAGTGGGGCCACAGGGCAAGATGACCACAACCTACTATCAAACTTTTAAAAATATTTGTATGTAGAGAGAAAAACAAAGCAAATATGTCAAAACATTAAGAATTGACTGATTTGAGTAAAAGGCATATGGGCATTCTTTGAATGATTCTTGCAATTTTTTGGTAAGCTTAAAATTATATCAAAATACAAAATTAAAATAAAACCTCTGCAAAGTATTACATAAATATGTACATATGTACATAAATATGTATATATTTGATCTTCATTTATAACTTAGTGTGAACTCATTAAGTTATTCTTGTGAATCTGAGCTTTCTATATATCACATGAAGACTGCATTTATTAAATAAATAGAAGGTAGAGAAACAGTTCAGTCATTTAACAGACAATTAAATTTGGGATATCTGGATGTTGACTGTAAGGTGGAAATTGTCACTAAAAAGACTAACAGAAAGAGTGAAGAGAAATGGCAGTTGTCAGAATGGGTATGTGGTCTCTGCAAAGGTGGACCAAAGATAAACTGGCAGACCCTGGGATGGAAACAAGGATTAATAGACTAACTTGACAGAAGACAATGTTGACTATACAGTTTTTAGTTAGGCATAGGTTTCAGAGAACATGATCGGAGACAATGATCCAGATATGCAGAATGGTGGTGTTGGAAAACCTAACATGGGATATGGATAGTTTTCCAGAAAGGTGACAAAACATGTGTACAGGCAGTCAGGAACCAGACTGCATTGAAGGGACCCAGACTAAGTTGTAAGTATCATATAAATTTGTAATAAATTAACAAACATGCAATGGTAATGAAAGCTAAAACAAACAAGCAAAATGAAATTAAAAAAAAGGAAAAAGAGCCTGCAGGCTTCAGAAGTATCAGTTAGAAGATAAAAGAGTATTAGGACCTAATTTAAGTTCAGCCATGTCTGACTCTTTCACACCATGGACTGCAGAATGTCAGGCTTTCCTGTCCATCACCAACTCCCAGAGCTTACTCAAGCTCATGTCCATCGAGTCGGTGATGCCATCCAACCATCTCATCCTCTGTTGTCCCCTTCTCCTCCTGCCCTCAATCTTTCTCAACATCAGGGTCTTTTCAAATGAGTCAGTTCTTCGCATGAGGTGGGCAAAGTATTGGAGTTTCAGCTTCAACGTCAGTCCTTCCAAAGAACACCCAGGACTGATCTCCTTTAGGATGGACTTGTTGGACATCCCTGCTATCCAAGGGACCCTCAAGAGTCTTCTCCAACAATGCAGTTCAAAGCATCATTCTTTGGCGTTCACCTTTCTTTATAGTCCAACTCTCACATCCATACATGACCACTGGAAAAATCATAGCTTTGTCTAGATGGACCTTTGTTGGCAAAGTAATGTCTCTGCTTTTCAATGTGCTGTCTAAGTTGGTCATAACTTTTCTTCCAAGGAGCAAGCGTCTTTTAATTTCATGGCTGCAGTCACCACCTACAGTGATGTTAGAGCCCCAAATTATAAAGTCTGTCACTGTTTCCATTGTTTCCCCATCTATTTGCCGTGAAGTGATGGGACCAGATGTCATGATCTTAGTTTTCTGAATGTTGAGTTTTAAGCCAAATTTTCACTCTCCTCTTTCACTTTTAAGAGGCTCTTTAGTTCTTCGTTGCTTTCTGGCATAAGGGTGGTGTCATCTGCACATCTGAGGTCATTGATATTTCTCCTGGCAATCTTGATTCCAGCTGTGCTTCATCCAGTCCAGCATTTCTCATGATGTACTCTGTATATAAGTTAAATAACCAGGGCAACAATATACAGCTTTGACATACTCCTTTCCCAGTTTGGAACAAGTCTATCGTTCCATGTCCAATTCTAACTATTGCTTCCTGACCTGAATACAGATTTCTCAGGAGGTAGGTCAGGTGGTCTGGTATTCCCATCTCTTGAAGAATTTTCCATAGTGTGTTGTGATCCACACAGTCAAAGGTATTGGCATAGTCAATAAAGCAGAAATAGAGGTTTTTCTGGAACTCTCTCGCTTTTTCAATGATCCAACGGATGTTTGGCAATTTGATCTCTGGTTCCTCTGCCTTTTCTAAATACAGTTTGAACATCTGGAGGTTCATGGTTCACATACTGTTGAAGATTGGCTTGGAGAATTTTGACCATTACTTTGCTAGCATATGAGATGAGAGCAATTGTGTGGTAGTTTGAGCATTCTTTGGGATTGCCTTTCTTTGGGATTGGAATGAAAACTGACCTTTTCCAGTCCTGTGGCCACTTTTGGGTTTTACAAATTTGCTGACATATTACGTGCAACACTTTCACAGCATCATCTTTTAGGATTTGAAATAGCTCAACTGGAATTCCATCACCTCCACTAGCTTTGTTTGTAGTGATGCTTCCTAAGACCCACTTGACTTCGTATTCCAGGGTGTCTGTCTCTAGGTGAGTGATCACACCATCATCATTATCTGGGTCATGAAGATCTTTTTTGTATAGTTCTTCTGTGTATTCTTGCCACCTTCTCTTAATATCTTCTGCTTCTGTTAGGTCCATACCATTTCTGTCCTTTATTGAGCCCATCTTTGCATGAAATGTTCCCTTGGTATCTCTAATTTTCTTGAAGAGACCTCTAGTCTTTCCCATTCTATTGTTTTCCTCTATTTCTTTGCACTGATCACTGAGGAAGGCTTTCTTATCTCTTCTAGCTATTCTTTGGAATTCTGCATTCAGATGGGTATATCTTTCCTTTTCTCCTTTGCCTTTCCCTTCTCTTCTTTTCTCAGCTATTTGTAAGGCCTCCTCAAGCAAACATTTTGCCTTTTTGCATCTCTTTTTCTTGGGGGTGGTTTTGATCAGTGCTTCTGTACAATGTCACTGAACCTTTGTCCATAGTTCATCAGGCACTCTGTCTATCAGATCTAGTCCCTTAAATCTATTTGTCACTTCTACTGTATACTCATAAGGGATTTGAGTTATGTCATACCTGAATGGTGTAGTGGTTTTCCACACTTTCTTCAATTTAAGTCTGAATTTGGCAATAAGGAGTTCATAATCTGAGCCACAGTCTGCTCCCGGTCTTGTTTTTGCTGTCTGTATAGAGTTCCTCCATCTTTGGCTGCAAAGAATATAATTAATCTAATTTTGGTATTGACCATCTAGTGGAGTCCATGTGTAGAGTCTTCTCTTGTGTTGTTGGAAGAAGGTGTTTGCTATGACCAGTGCGTTCTCTTGGCAAAACTCTATTAGTCTTTGACCTGTGTCATTGTATACACCAAGGCCAAACTTTCGTGTTACTCCAGGTATTTCTTGCCTTCCTGCTTTTTCATTCCGGTGCCCTATAATGAAAAGGACATATTTTGGGGGTGTTAGTTCCAGAAGATCTTGTAGGTCTTCACAGAACTCATCAAATTCAGCTTCTTCAGCATTACTGGTCAGGGCATAGACTTGGATTACCGTGATATTGAATGGTTTGTCTTGGAATCGAACAGAGATCATTCTGTCATTTTTGAGATTGCTTCCGAGCCCTGCATTTCAAACTGGTCATCTACCAACCTGGGGAGTTCACCTTTCAGTGTTCTATCTTTTTGCCTTTCCATACTCTTCATGGCGTTCTCAAGGCAAGAATACTGAAGTGGGTTGCCATTCCCTTCTCCAGTGGACCACATTTTGTCAGAACGCTCTACGATGACCCATCCATCTTGGGTGGCCCTACGTGGCATAACTCATAGTTTCATTGAGTTAGACAAGGCTATGGTCCATGTAATCAGATTGGTTAGCTTTCTGTGATTGTGGTTTTCATTCATGCCACTGGAACGGCGGCTGCATGGTGCTGGAGCGACTGTGAGGCGATACTCCACATCCAAGGGTAAAGGATAAGCCTCAAGATGGCAGGAGGAGCAAAAATACGTTTAGAATCAAACCCCACACCCGCCAGAGACACTCAGAAGGGTCAAACTAACCTTGTGCACGCTAGGACCCAGAGGCCCCACAGACACTGAGACAGAAGTGTGTTTGGGTGTCTCCAGTGGAGGTATGGGTCAGCAGTGGCCTGCCACAGGGGTAGGTACTCTGGGTGCAGCAGACTTGGGTATGGCATAAGCCTTCTTGGAGGAGGTCACCATTAACCCCACCATAGAGGTGCCAGAACTTACACAGGACTGGGAAACAGACTCTTGGAGGGCACAAACAGAACCTTGTGTGTACCAGGAACCAAGAGAAAGGAGCAGTGACCCCACACGAGGCTGACCCAGACTTGCTCGTGAGTGTCCAGGAGTCTCTGGTGGAGGCATGGGTCGGCAGTGACCTGCAGCAGGGTTTGGGGTGTTGAGTGCAGCAGTATATGCATGGGACCTTTTGAAGGAGGTCGCCATTATCTCCATCACCTCCACCATAGTTTGGCCTCAGGTAAAATAACGGGGAGGGACACATCCAGGGCCATCAACAGAAAATTGGATTAAAGATTTCCTGAGCATGGCCCCACCCATCAGAACAAGACCCAGTTTCCCCTCCAGTCAGTGTCTCCCATCAGGAAGCTTCCATAAGCCTCTTATCCTTCTCCATTAGGACCTAGAAACCAATCAATGGGATAGATGGAGAGGAACTTAAGCAACTCAGTAATTAAGTTTATTGAGATACAGAAACCCAGGAGAATTAATAATATGAAATCTTGAACAACCAACTGCTGGCCTAGAGCTTTTTAAATAGTGGTGTCCCTGAGAAGGGACAGAGTTTGCAGGTGGGAATTAAATAGTCCCAACTTGGAAAATCAGAGGCCTTCATGAAGAGAGTGCCAAGCAGTCAGTGCAATTACTTTCTCCAAAATTTTTTTCTGTGGCTGCCAAATTAAAGAGGTGCTAAAGAGGAATGTGAAAGAGAAATGCATTTGGGATTCATGTAGATTTGCATTTAAAACTTGTGCTTACTGCTTACATGTACTTTGACGTTGTTGTTGCTAAGTCACATCTGTCTCTTTTGTGAACTCATGGACTGTAGCCTCCCAGGCTCCTCTGTCCATGAGATTCTCCAGGCAAGAATACTGGAGTGGGTTGCCATTCCCTTCACCAGTGGATCTTCTTGACCCAGGGATCGAGCCCACGTCTCCTGCATTGCAGGCAGATTCTTTATCCCTGAGCCACCAGGGAAGCTATGTGAACTTTATCAAACCTCATAATGGTATCTAATGAAAAGGACTAATTTTAGAAATAAAATAAGTAAAGTAAATATGTAAACTTTTGGTCCAATGCTTGAAACAAAAATTGCACTTAGTAAATGATAGATTTAATTATTATGGATGGAACAAGAGGTTATATAGTATTCTCTCTCTTGCTACCAACTGGTGATAGAAGAGGTAGGTGTACTGATTCCTAGCTTCACTGGCCAAAATTAGACAAACAAACATACAAAAACAGCAAGTGAAACAAAAGTCTTCTTGTGATATAAAAACTCCGCATGGTGGTAGCCTGCTTCTGAAGTTTGTTTTCCCAGTGAGAGATGGGTTCCATACCTAATGTTGAGTTATAAGATCTACCAGGTGGATTGAGAGTTCAAGTTAGCTGGTGTTTCAACTTTTGTGGGAAGAGTTAAATGCAAATGAGATCTTACATTCTGCAAATTTGAGGCCCACAGGCTACTAGGAGAAAAACATTAAGCTATATGATAGTGAAACTGTGTTGAAGCTTCCAGTTTTAAGTGCCAAAATATGTCATTCATATCTACACTGGGCTGAGAATCTCACCCAGCTGAGAATCTGACAGAAATAGGAATTATACGTAATTGAAATATGTAAACTGTGGACTGAAAATAAGAGAGTAGCGAAATAATTACAAAATTAATTCCATCCCAATTATATCACCATGTAAACAAGGTTTTATTTTTTTAAATATTAGCATTTTTCCTTGTTGTTCTTCAACACTTTATTTCCATATTTATATTTGTATTCCATGTTGCATGTTTGTATACCATGCACATTTGTAGTCATAAAGAAGGCAATCTATTAAAGCCAGGAAATATTTTTGTGTTGATACTTTACTTTTGTTCACCTTATTTCATTTGACTTTTGCTGCAACTCTGAGTTTTCAAGGGCATATGACATTCCAATTTTATGCTAAAAACCTGAATTTCAGAGAGTTCTTAAGAATTGCCCAAGTTCACACAACAGGTAAGTCAAGATCTAGAACTGCAGTTTCTCACTCCAAAAGAAGCAGGGTTTCTGCCATTATTCTAACATAGTTTCTAACAGCGCAAGGCCACATCTCTAGGATGACCTTAGTCCCCCTTACAGTGCTTCCCTGAGAAAACTCAAAGCTGCCAAAGTAATTGATTGTTTGTTTCAGAGGACACAGAAGAAGACAGCATCCCCTCTCCCAGTCTGTTTGGCAGAGTGGCAGTCCAACTTAGATAAATGCCAGTTAGCACATAGGTTTCACAGGGTCCAACATGCCCTTCCTCCTTTTTGTAATTTTCACTTCCCTGACTTTACTGAAACTCCATCCACCCGCCTCCCCATTCCTTCATCCTTCCTTTATAATGCCCAGTCTTCTCTTTACAAGTTGAAATTGAGTTCAGTTCACACTGGACAATTTCTTCCCTATTGCCATAGTATCTTGTTGATTAAAATCTATTCTTATATATACGTATATCTGTATAAATATATATAAATCTGTCTTATCACTCTAACTAGTGTTCAATTTGGTTTATCTTTAAGAATAACCACTAGTTTGAGACTAGTTAAAGCTTTGAATATATAAGCCTATCTGGTTTTGTTGTGCTTGTCTTTATCAAGTTGCAGATACTGAATTTTTTTTCTGTTTTTTGCTAACTGAAGGTTTATGACAATCCTGCGTCAAACAACTCTATTGGTGCTATTTTCCCAAGAGCATTTGCTTACTTTGTGTTTGTGTCATATTTTGATAATTCTCACTGTATTTTAAATGTTTCATTAATATTATATTTATTATGGTGATCCATGATAAGTAATCTTTGATATATTATCATGACTTGTTTAAGGTTCAGCAATTTTAGCAGTAAGGTACTTTTTACTTAAGGTAGAAACTAAAAAATTCATGTGTCTTGTTTTATGGCAATATTCACTTTACTGCTGTGGTTTGAAACCTACTGAAATATCTTTCAGTAGATATGCTGTATTAAGTGTTGGTAAAGATAGGAGCCAGAGAAAACTCTTCTACACTACTTGCAGGACCATAATTTGTATTATAAATTGGACAGTCTGCAACACGTAGTAAAGTTGAAAGTGTTCTTACCCTGCACCTCAGCATTTCTTCTCCTGTTCTTTTTGGGCTTCCCTACCTGGATAATTATCTACAGAATACTTTTGCAAACATGCATCAGGATTCTACATGAGTCCAAAATCTAGTTACAAGCTAGGTATATAAACACGAAGGAAGAGACAAAACACCTGTAGTGCATTCATGATATTCATATACATGCATGCTTAGTCGTGTCTGACTCTTTGTGACCCCATTGATTGTATCCTGCCACGCTTCTCTGTAAATGGAATTTCCCAGGCAAGAATACTGGAGTGGGTTGCCATTTCCTTCTCCAGGGGATCTTCCTGTCCCAGGGATCGAGCCCACGTCTCTTGCATCTCCTGCATTGGAAGGTGGATTCTTTATCATTGTGCCACCTGGAAAACCCATAATATTCACACAGTGGAATATTTTATAATAATATAGATGAATGAACCACAGCTGCATTTATCAATATTAGTGAATCTCACATGCATAATATTGATTTATTTATACAATTCATAAAATATACCATTTGTATTAATTTTAAAGTGCTTGCCAAATGAACAACAAAATAATAATATAAAGTATATAAAGAAAATAGAGAAAGAATAAAAGGGAAAAGTGGAAAATAATTTTAGGATGCTGGTTCTCTTAGGTCGTGAGGAGGAATCCAAGAAGGGAAATATCTTCACCTGGGTGATAGGTACAGCAATCTATTACAATATTTTTTAAATAAATTGTATAATTTATGTGTGCTAAAAGTGAAATTGAAGTCATATGTCATAAATTTGATTTTTGAAATTTTAACCTAATATTCAGAAATTATGAAAAGTGGTTCTTATACACGTGAGTTTTTAAACTCAAGTCCATACCCCTAATGCATCAGTTTTGAGCTCTCAACAAGTTCACAAAGTCTTTGTAGTAAGCAGATGCTCTCCCTCTACCCACCCATCCTCACTGAAGAGAGAATGTTTATTCTCTGGAAAATCTACACAGGAAAGACTCTGGGAACAGAGAGAGAATCTTGGTGAAAGCAGGAGGATTTAACAAAAATGGACACACTGCACCATGAGAGTCTAAGAGAACAAGAATGGCTAGAAGCTCACCATCTTTCATCCCAACTCCTGACAGGCAGAACTGAAGTTTCATTTAAAGAAAAACTGGAGCCCATTATACAGAGTGACGTAAGCCAGAAAGAAAATACCAATACAGTATACTAATGCATATATATGGAATTTGAAAGATGGTAACGATAACCCTATATGCGAGACAGAATAAGAGACACAGATGCATAGAACAGTCTTATGGACTCTGAGGGAGAAGGTGAGGGTGGGACATTCTGGGACAATAGCATTGAAACATGTATATTATCATATGTGAAACAGAACACCATTCCATGTTCGATGCATGAGACAAATGCTCAGGGCTAGGGCAATGGGATGGCCCAGAGGGATGAGATGGGGAGGGAGGTGGGAGGGGGGTTCAGGACGGGGAACACATGTAAACCCATGGCTGATTCATGTCAATGTATGGCAAAAACCACTACAATATTGTAAAGTAATTAGCCCCCGACTAAAATAAATAAATTTATTAAAAAAATAATAAATAAAGAAAAACTGAACAGTGTAAGAATACACCTTACTAACAAGACCTTTCAGTAAATAAAATATCACCAAATGACCCTACAAGAAAGACCACAGAATTTGCAATAGTGACTTACTCTTATATATGAGGGAACAGCCAAGTATTTTCAGACCATGAAGAAATTCTCTAACATTAATAAATGAGATTTTAAAAAGAAAGAAACCCTAAGTTTCTTCTCATAACAAATGTTACAAGGTTGGGCAGAGGCAATGTTGATGTAAGCTTATTTTTTCATAAAACTAAAGAAATAAAAGACTGAATTCTTGCAAACATGTATGTAGAAATATCAGAACAAATATATATACATATATATTTGTTCTGATATTTCTATCTTTTACTCAGGGATTAAAAAATCAGAAGACTTTGACATTTAAAGAGTATTTTAAAAGTTCTATCATTATTTTAAATCTTATTCATGTTACCAATGAAATTAATTATGTGATTATGTTAGGAAATATAAATACCTTTATATAATACCAAATTTAGATTTATTTTAGATTATTTTATATCTTAATATCTTTGCTATCTTCCTTGTCATCCAATTATTTTTCACATTTCAAATTCATGTTTGTCTATTACCCTTTAATGAATTTTGATTCCTAATTTGTAGAGGCTATGCCTTCTTACATCATAATGATGTACTGTTTTGAGGCACATTTTCTTTAGTTTCTTAATAATTAGTAAATAATACATTATTAACTAATAAATAATCAATAAATATTTAGTAAATAACTTTCAGGGCTTTCATTTGCTCTCTGTCTCCAAGGTGCTGTTTCCTCCTTTGCCTTGTAGTAATTCTTCCAAGGCCTGTGGTTTATTTTTGGCCCTGTATCTCTTCTTCACAGCCACAGTGAGACAGAGTGGCAGCTAAGCTTGGCATATTCTGTTATTCAGGTTGTTCAGATGAATTTTTGGTCAAATGTTTTTAAATTTTTTTTGCAGTAAGCTTGTTTCATTTCTGTGTAAGACTTGAAGCTGGACAGCATGTTGATACTCACTTGTGACCAAGTAGGACTTAATGTTCCTCTGAGGTTGGCTACACTTTAAACAACATTCCTCCTGACTTGGCTCCTGACCTCCTTTACTTTAGAAAGCTTATAATTTTAAATTCTCTCTGCCCTTGGACATATAATGTTTGTAAAGGTCTCATGCCAATTTTACAGCCCACAAATGTCTTTTTTAGTACCTTGGGAGACATCTGTTGAAATGTAATAATCAAGAAAAATAGCCTCCTACTTCTTGCGAGGTACCTTGTTCATTGTTGGAAAAGTATCTCCTGTCATGTAAACAGAAGAGTTCACTTCTCCTTAGGACAAGGCTAATTAGCAAATGTAGATGGCCTACAATTCCCTTGCCCCCACCCATCTGAAAATCTCACCAGCCCTTGGTTACACTGGATTGAGTTCAGACCTCACTCGTTTATAGCAATAATCTGGAATAAAACCTTGCTTCCCTGTATAACTTTGGTGTAGTTTTTGCTTTGACAGGTGTTATGACTCACTTATCTTAAGCTTATATGTAGAAAGATTATGTTGACTTCAGATGAGATGGTCTAGTTGGCACAGTGGTAAAGAAACCACCTGCTAATGCAGGAGACATAAGAGACATGGGTTTGATACCTGGGTCAGAAAGATCCACTGGAGGAGGAAATGGCAACCCACTTCAGTATTCTTGCCTGGGAAATTCCATGGACAGTGGAGCTTGGTGAGCTACAGTCCCTGTGATTTCAAAGAGTTGGACATGATTGAGGACACCCACACACACACACACACACACACACACACACACACAGAGCTATATATCTAACTCATTGCTGTTATTCAGTTACTAAGTCGTGTCTGAATTTTTACGACCCCATGAACTGCAGCACACTAGGCTTCCCTGTCCTTCTCTATCTCTTGGAGCTTGCTCAAACTCGTGTCCATTGAGTCTGTGATGCCACACAACCATCTCATCCTCTGTCACCCCCTTCTCCTCCTGCCCTCAATCTTTCCCAGCATCAGGGTCTTTTCCAGTGAGTCTGTTCTTTGAATCAGGTGGCCAAAGTATTGTAGCTTCAACTTCAGCATCAGTCCTTTCAGTGAATATTCAGAGTTGATTTCCCTTAGGATTGACTGGTTTGGATCTCTTTGCAGTCCAAGGGACTCTCAAGAGTCTTCTCCAGCATCACAATTTGAACATATCAATTCTTCTCAGCCTTCTTTATGATCCAACTCTCACATCCATACATGACTACTGGAAAAACCATAGCTTTGACTATATAGACCTTTGTCAACAAAGTGATGCTCTGCTGTTTAATTTGCTATCTAATTTGTCATAGGAAGAAGTGTGTGAAAAAACTCCAGTAGACAGTGCCCCCAGGCTTTTATTTCTTGTCTCATTTTCCTCTGTTGTTTCTTTTACTTTTGGCCTGTTTATTCAGCCAAAATGTACAAATAAATGAAATATAGCACTCCATCTTTTTCTCCTTTGTTATATAATCTCTGAGTAGATGCAGAAGGAAGTATTAAATTAGGGGGAGAAAAATTTTGTAACTTCTTACTAAGTCTTTATCTATGTAGTAGAGGGACAAAAAAAAATCTCAATTTTCTTTTCTTCTTTTTTCTTTTAAATTCTTTTTTATTTTAATAAAGCATTCTTAAACAAAGAAAGAGGTGTATATGCTTAGTCTCTAAGATATTCAAACATGGAGATTAACACAGAACAAGTTAGTCTCTGTCCTTGTAAGCACGCAGGTCACTGCTTACAAATTATTAGAACTGAAAATGCTCTTGAGAGGTCCAACTGACTTACATTTAAATCAAAGCAAACTGAAATATTTCAAAGAAGGAAGCAGTATATTAGTAATTCCTGGCTAGGATCAGGAGATCATTTCAGATACCATTATAATTATGTGGTGAGATAATAAAGGCTTTAACTAAGGATTGGAAATGTGGCTGAATAAAATAAGATAGATTCAAGAGACTTTTGGAAGTAGATTTGGCATGAATCTGTGATTAAGTTTGGTAGATAAGGAAGGAGGAGAGAATAATTATGTCTAAAGTTTCTAGCTTGGGTCACGGTAGATAATCATGAGCAAAACAGAAGTCAGTATGTGGTATATTGGAAAGACAATTTGTTTCTGGTCTTGGATCTGCCTCAAGAAATTGTATGACCTTATAAAATTCTATTAAAGCTAGAGTCTGATTCTTCAGCCAATTTATCTCAATATTCCTTTTCAGCACTAAGGATCTAGTGTTCTTGAGGTAAATCAATCACCTTCACCATGAATGATCTCTTTCAAAATGATAACAGTCATTTGTCCTCAGTCACTATCTCGTATCCAACTCTTTGTGACCTTATTGACTATAGCCCTCCAGGCTCTTCTGTCCATGGAATTTCCAGACAAGAATACTGGAGTGGGTTGCCATTTCCTCCTCCAAGGGATCTTTCCAACTCAGGGATTGAACCCACATCTCCTGCATTGGCAGGCAGATTCTTTACCACTGAGCCACCTGGGAAGACCTAAAGAGGTTTTTATCAAGTATCTACTGTGGTTGTTATGACTCTAACAATTAAGTGAGACACAGAGTAAAGATAGTATGTGTTTAAAGGCAATGGAAGAATGGCTTGCACAATGCATTTATAAAATAATAAATCTATATTATTTAAATTGCAGTATTTGTTATAAGAAGGTCAATACTATGAAAGCTTAATCACTGCAGAAAATTAATAAAGAACTCATCTTCTACATAAAAATTACCTCATAACACACACAGAAAACTGATTCATAGGTGCCCATTCCAAAGATATTATTTAAGAACTGAGATATACAGAACAGTCATAAGAAATTTTCTAAGTTTAGTGACTGCTAAAGAGAAGACCGAGTTTTAATTCTGGTTTCAAAACTCAGTCTCTTCAAACTATATCCTTGCTAGACCTTAGCATTACCAAACCTACATCCAAGAGATTGTTGCTTTCTTACTTGAAGCATAACAAATACCTTGGCCCTAATCTAAAAAACAATGTTCAATTACATGCAATCAATATTTCAGACTAACTAATAT
This sequence comes from Giraffa tippelskirchi, assembly GCF_054371585.1. Classification (NCBI taxonomy): domain Eukaryota; kingdom Metazoa; phylum Chordata; class Mammalia; order Artiodactyla; family Giraffidae; genus Giraffa; species Giraffa tippelskirchi. The sequence continues at coordinate 106,893,006 of NC_137278.1, read as the reverse complement.
ATTACTTCAAGCTACTGTCCTGTCATTCAAGTCTTTGAAATAAATACTAGAGAGGAAGAGATGTATAAGAATTGAGGTATGCTGCCATCTAGTGGTCATATGGTTGCTGACATTCATCAAGTACCTAAAAAGTACTTGAAGGGAAAAAAAAAAAAAAAAAAGATTTATGTATATGCAGGAAGTAAGTAAACAAAGATAATCAATAGTCTGCTGTGAATTTTTTTTTTCTGCTGTGGATTTATATGGTAAATTCCACATAAGTTTAGATTAGGGCAAAAATATAAAATAATAAAGAAAAATATTAATGAAAAACTTTAGTATTATAAATTTTTTTTTTCTTGAAAGCAAAATTATCATCAGTTTACATAGAAAATTAAGTTCTTTAGTAGAGCTTCCAGATCACTGCAGATGGTAATTGCAGCTGTGAAATTAAAAGGCTCTTGCTCTTTGGAAGAAAAGCTATGACCAACATAGACAACATATTAAAAAGCAGAGACATTACTTTGCCAACAAATATCCATCTAGTCAAAGCTATGGTTTTTTCCATTAGTCATGTACCGATGTGAGAGTTGGACTATAAAGAAAGCTGAGCACCGAAGAACTGATGCTTTTGAACTGTGTTGTTGGAGAAGACTCTTGAGAGTCCCTTGGACTGCAAGGAGATCCAACCAGTCCATCCTAAAGGAGATCAGTCCTGAATATTCATTGGAAGGACTGATACTGAAGCTGAAACTCCAATACTTTGGCCTCCTGATGCGAAGAACTGACTCAATGGAAAAGACCCTGATGCTGGGAAAGATTGAAGGCAGGAGGAGAAGGGGACGACAGAGGATGAGATGGTTGGATGACATCACTGACTTGATGGACATGAGTTTGAGTAAGCTCTGGGCGTTGGTGATGGACAGGGAGACCTGGCGTGCTGCAGTCCATGGGGTCGCAAAGAGTCGGACATGACTGAGCGACTGAACTGTAGAGCTTCCACGTATTTTTAGTTTCTGAATTCTAGAGTTTTGTCTTATTATTTAAAATACATATTCTTCATAACTTACATGTTATATTTCAGTTCAGTTCAGTCGCTCAGTCATGTCCGACTCTGCGATCCCATGAATTGCAGCACACCAGGCCTCCCTGTCCATCATCAGCTCCTGGAGTTTACCCAAACTCATGTCCATCGAGTCGGTGATGCCATCCAGCCATCTCATCCTCTGTCATCCCCTTCTCCTCCTGCCCCCAATCCTTCCCAGCACCAGGGTCTTTCAAATGAGTCAGCTCTTTGCATGAGGTGGCCAAAGTATTGGAGTTTCAGCTTCAACATCCGTCCTTCCAATGAACAGAATACCCAGGACTGATCTCCTTTAGGATGGACTGGTTGGATCTCTTTGCAGTCCAAGGGACTCTCAAGAGTCTTCTCCAACATCACAATTCAAAAGCATCAATTCTTCGGCGCTCAGCTTTCTTCACTGTCCAACTCTCACATCCATACATGACCACTGGAAAAGCCATAGCCTTGACTAGACAGACCTTTGTTGGCACAGTAATGTCTCTGCTTTTCAATATGCTGTCTAGATTGGTCATAACTTTGCTTCCAAGGAGTAAGCATCTTTTAATTTCATGGCTGCAATCACCATCTGCAGTGATTTTGGAGCCCCCCAAAAATAAAGTCTGACATTGTTTCCACTGTTTCCCCATCTATTTCCCATGAAGTGATGGGACCAGATGCCATGACCTTAGTTTTCTGAATGTTGAGCTTTAAGCCAACTTTTTCACTCTCCTCTTTCACTTTCATCAACATGTTATATTTAGGGACTAACATATCTTTCCATCTAATCGGAAAGTAAGAATAAGAGCTGAAGACAATTAAATGAAGAAAGGTGATCTCAGGAAGGTCATAGGAAGAAGAAGCGGCATAGAAAGTGGAAAACAGAAAAGATTTGTTCCTAATATCAGCTGAGCTCAGTATTTTCGGGAGCTCAATAATTGCTGAGGAAACAAAGAACACATTCAATGTTTATTAAATAGCAGAAGTCTTAAAGCATTGCATATTTTTATTTTACACAAAATAAATGTACAGGAGCTTAACTCCAAACAATCATACATGAAAAAAATTTAGGCACATTATATATCAATTCTCATTTATATGTGACTCTTACATAAAGGTCCGGAGGCTTAAAGGCTTCAGGGTAAGGAGTGTTAAAAGGAGAAAAAAAAAAAAAAAGATTCTACAGTTCTAAAATTTGTTCATTTCCTTGTTCAGAGAGTTGAAAATGGACTTAGGTAACATAGGAGATGCTAAACCATGTATTACATACTGTTGTTGTTTAGTCACTAAGTCGTGTCTGACTCTTTGCAACCCCATGGACTGTAAGCCTGCCTGGCTCCTCTGTCCATGGGATTTTTCAGGCAAGATTACTGGAGTGGGTTGCCACGCCCTCCTCCAGGGGATCTTCCTGACCCAGGCATTGAACTCCAGTCTCCTGCATTAGCAAGCAGATTCTTTACCACTGAGGAAGCAGGGAAGCCTTTGTTATGTACTGTTATATACTAAATTCGCTCCACCCTTAAAGAATTTATAGTTAAGTGGCAGAGATATACACTTATAAATGAGTGAATATGCTAACCATGGAGTGCGTAAGTAGAGGACAACTCTACTGCATCTCTCTTTTCAATTCCTTAAGGACATTTTTGGCAAATCACATCTCTCTGGTGATACGGGGATATCAGAATAGCTTCATTGTCAGGTTTAAAATTTTATCTCAAGATATAAACTGATAGATGATTTAGTTTCTAAGTCATGTCCAACTTTTGCAAACCCATGGACTTTAGCCCACCCAGCTCCTCTGTCTATGGGATTCTCCAGGCAAGAATCCTGTAGTGGGTTGCCATTTTCTTCTCTGAAGGATCTTCATGACCCAGGGATCAAAGCCACATCTGCATTGCAGGCAGTCTCTGGCATTGCAAGAGGACTCTTTACTGCTGAGCCACCAGGGAAGCCCAAGATATAAGCTATTTGAGGTTAAAACCTTACTCTCTCACCTCATTCAATGTTTCTTCCCTAAGATCAGCTCAGCCTTTAAGTGGCACTGGAATCAACAGAGGAACAGAGGATGGGGCTTACAATTTTTTGACTGATCTTGCTTGATTTCCTTTCCTGCCATCTCTTCTCCCACTGCTTTCTTCAGGAGAACATCAGGAGAAGAGATAACAGAAGTTTAAGAGAAATGTCTCTTCAATTGACTTGTGCTGTTTGTTCTCTGTTGCGGTAAACACTCAGATGATGGCGTTGTATCACAGTGAACTTCTGGATAACTCAGAGATGCCTCATGCCACATTCTGTGATGCGCAAGACTGCCTTTTCCCTTTGTGACTTTAAACATTTAATATCACTCACCCTGTTGGCTATAAGCATAGGGAATATGCTACGCACAGGTCTGTACTGTAATTAACAGGACCTCTTTGAAAAATAAAAATGACTTTCTCATCACCCCCAGGTGAAGGGCTGGGAGTAGTAAAAAGTACATGGTGGAAAGACATCTTGAAAGCAAGATGTTGAAGTACTGATGTGACTGATAGAAAACCATCAGTGACTGTTCCCTAATCAGAGCCTTGAGGGAGTTGCTGAGAAAGGGCATCACTAAGGGAAGGGCTAAACAAAGTCATGAAAGGCCTGAAGGTTTGACATTGAGGACTGTTCATTGTATACCTTTATTTCCAATCTGAGACTATAAAGAACAGATATCTCTAGAGCAGGAATAAGGAAGTAGAAGTTAACAATAAAAGGCATGCAAGGATTAGGATCTGGGCTTTTGCCTGTGAATGGCATCAGCCCCCTGATCCTCACTTTATTTCTGAGTCTTACTTTTCCTTATTCTTCTGCGGCACCACTCCCTTGGGTCAGTTCGTTGTTGGGCTGGTCCCAACAATAAGCTCTTTGAGGGCAGAGATAGAACATTCTGTCATTGCTATATGTTGAGCACTAATGCTCATGTCTGTTTGAACATTCTAAGAATCAGAGAATCGTGAAACTTTGTATGGCAAAAGGGTTCTTAAAGCAAAAAAAAAGAATAAAAAATGGACTCTAATTCAGGTGTAAGCAAACTGGGGACAGTTTGACTAGAAAACGTGAAATACATGCTCATTTTCATCACATGCGCGGTTACAGATTTTATGCATGTCTGTTTATGGATTTTGATGTACTAATTGTTCACATCTGAGTCCTTTCTCCATCTCTGGAGCTTCACCTGCAAGATGTGTCCTGGAAGGTGAAAAAGTATGGCTTCCCATAAAAAAACAAGGTCATCCTCTATGGTGGCCCCAGGAAAAATAATCTCAAATCAAACTCAGGTTAAAATTCAGCTTATCATTTAGGAACTCTTGGGATGGACAGGAGGGCATTTGGTTTGGTAAGGTCTCATTTTGACTCATTTTGTTCTGGAACATTACATGAATTTATGGCATTTTTTAAAAAAATTAACCACTTCCAACTAATTCTACCTATAGGAATTGCAAGAAAATATATTAAAAAAGAAGAAATCTTTGGAGAAGAGAGATTGGCCTCTGCCCCACTGAACAGGTCTTTGAGGTATAGTCCAGTAGCCAGAAGACACAGGTGGCTGCTGAGCATTAGAATGTGGCTTGTCTGAATTGCCAAAAAACTAAGATCACGGCATCCTGCCCCAGCACTTCATGGCAAATAGATGGGGAGACAATGGAAACAGTGACAGATTTTATTTCTAGAGGCTCCAAAATCCCTGCAGATGGTGACTGCAGCCATGAAATTAAAAGAAGCTTGCTCCTTGGAAGAAAATCTATGATCAACCTAGACAGCATATTAAAAAGCAGGCTCATTACTTTACCAACAAAGGTCTGTCTAGTCAAGGCTATGGTTTTTCCAGTAGTCATGTATAGATGTGAGAGCTGGACCATAAAGAAAGCTGAGCGCCAAAGAATTGGTGCTTTCTTTTTTTTTTTTAATTTGAATTGGTACTTTCAAACTATTCTGTTGGAGAAGAATCTTGAGAGTCCCTTGGACTACAAGGAGATCCAACCAGTCCATCCTAAAGGAAATCAGTCCTGGATATTCATTAGAAGGACTGATGCTGAAGCTGAAGCTCCAATACTTTGGCCATTGTGATGAGAAGAACTGACTCATTGGAAAAGACCCTGATGCTGGGAAAGATTGAAGGCAGGAGGATAAGGGGAGGACAACAGAGGATGAGATGGTTGGATGGCATCACTGACTCAATGGACATGAGTTTGAGCAAACTCTGGAAGTTGGTGATGGACAGGGAAGCCTCGCATGCTATAGTCCACGGACTATAAAGAGTTGGATACGACTGACTGAACTGAACTGATGAGTATAAACTACACATTGGATTTTGTACAAAAAAGTAAAGTATTTCTGCAATGTTATTTGTAAGGATTATAGTTTGACATAAGAATATTATCTAATATGTGTGTGTGTGTATATATATATGTATATGTATGTATATATATATGTATATGTATGTATATATATGTATATGTATATATACATATACACATATATACATATATATATCCAGTGAAAATGTATTTTTAAGTTAGTTTTACCTATCTCTTTTTACTTTTATTTATGTGGCTACTAGAAAATATAAACCAACATGTATTATATTTTTATTGGGTAGTACTGGTCTAGAAAATAGTCTCCTGGCTTGAAAGAGCCAGAATTTTCAGTTTTTAGAGAAGAATTGTTTCCTATCATCTGATCTGGGGATTTCTCTGCCATAGTGAAATGCTGCTTGCTCTCTCTGTTTCCCCTCCCCTTCTTTAAGACCTCTGCTCTTTATCTTCCTTAAATTCACTCTAAATAATTTCTCTTCAAGCCCAGGCTGCATGCAGTTATGTAATGGAACATGTATTTTGACTTTAAACTATTAAAGAAGTGCTTCTAACATGTGGACATCTGTATTTCTCAACGTTTTTAATTCCTGCTTCTGGAAAAGAGATTATAGGAGGTTCAGGGGAGCCTTGACATGTTAACATTTTCCATTCTTGATGTTGATGGAATTTACACATACCTGAGACCAATGGAATGGAGTTTAGCTTTCCAAGCATTACTTATAAGAATTCAGACCATTTGATATACTTCCTATACTAGATATATTTTTCTATTGCATTCCTTGGTAATGTTTTGCTTGTAAATGATAGTAAAAACTTTATCTAGTTGAAGTATTAATATAATATAAATTGTAAGGATGTTCAGATGCTGTAGAACAGCAAAGTTGTGTATAAGGCGCATAGAGAAACCTCAGGAAGAATTGGAAGACTTGGAAATTCACTAAGTCTCCTCAGTTTTAATATTTAATTTTCTCTCTCTTATTTGTTTACTTTTTCTCTCTCTCTTGACTGATTTTCTCTAAATGGCAGAAAACTTGACTGCTAAGTCTTATGGGGAAAATTTATTTTGGTTCAATATTCTCCTATTATTCACCCAGCTTCAAAACTTCATATTTATCTCTAAATATCCATGTGCATTGCTTCTGTAATGTAACCAACCCAATGTTAATGTCTATTCTTGCAGCTCCTCTTGACTGTCCATTTCAATTTCCTGCATACCAAGTCAGTACTGCTCTGCTTTTTTCCAGACTCTGACTTTGTTTTCCACTTCCATTCCTTTTCTTCTTCCTGTGTGTTAGTTTTCAAATTTAAAATCTTCTAATGGTAATAAATGACTTCATTTGAAACTTCCTGCGATGAAAGATACAAAGTAGTTTACAGATTCAATGTAACCTGTATTAAAAACCCTACGGCATTTTTTACAGAAAAAAAAAAAACTTAAAATTTGTAAGGAACCACAAAAGATCTTGAATAACCAAATCAATTTTGAGCAAGAATAAAGCTGGAGGCATCACATTTCCTGATTTCAAAGTCTATTACAAAGCCACACTAATTGAAACAGTATGATACTGCCATAAAAACAGACATATAAGCCAGTAAAATAGGATAGAGTGTCCAGAGATAAACCCATGTACACATATATACAATCTTTGACAGGCTAAGAATATACAATAGGGAACAGATAGTTCCTTCACTAAATGGCGCTAGGAAAATTGGACATACACATACAAAAGAATAAAATTGGACCCTTATATTACAACATGCACAAAAATTATCTCAAAATATATTAAATATTTGAATTTAAGTTATGAAACCCATGAAATTCAAGAAGGGAAAACACTGGAGGAAAGCTTTTCAACATTTGTCTTGGCAATGATTTCTTGGATATGACACTGAAAGCTAAGACAACAAAAACAAATATATACAAATGGAACGATATCAAGCAAAAAAAATCTTCTGCACAGCAAAGAAAAACAAAAAACAAAAAAAAAGGTGACCTACAGAATAGAAGGAAATAGTCATAAACTGTATATCTGATAAAAGGCTAATATTCAAAATATATAAGAAATTCTTACAACTGAATAACAACAACAACAAAAAATCTGATTTAAAAAAAAAAAAAATGGGCAAGGAACTGAACAGAAATTTCTGAATAGAAAGAAGGCATATAAATGTCCAACAGAGATATGAAAAAATACCCAACATTACTAATCACCAGAGAACTGCAAATCAAAATCACAATGAAATATCACCCTGGGACTTCCCTGGTGGTCCGGTGGTTAAGACTCAGTGGTTACAGCACAGAGGACCCTGGTTCGATCTCTGGTGAGGGAAATAAAATCCCATGTGCACAGTAAGTTTAAAAAATTTTAATTAAACAATGTTTAAGAAAGATATATGACTCACACAAGTTAGCATATCACAAGCACACACATGCAAGATAACAAATGTTGGTGAGGGTGTAGAGAAAAGAGAACTCTTGTACACTACATGGGTGTGTAAAATGGTGTAGCTACTATGAAAAGCTGTACAGGAGTTCCTCAAAAAACTGAAAGTAGAAGTACCATATGATCCAGCAATCAGAATTTAGGTATACATACATACAATGGAACTGAGATCAGGACCTCGAAGAGATATCTGCACTCCCATGTTATATTCTCAACAGCCACATGGAAGCAACCTAAATGTCCATCGACAGGTAAGTGGATAAAGAAAATGTGTTACATACGCACAATAGAATAGCTGCTGCTGCTGCTGCTGCTGCTAAGTCGCTTCAGTCTTGCCCGACTCTGTGCAACCCCATAGACTGTAGCTCACCGGGCTCCCCCATCCCTGGGATTCTCCAGGCAAGAATCCTGGAGTGGGTTGCCATTTCCTTCTCCAATGCGTGAAAGTGAAGTCGCTCAGTCGTGTCTGACTCCTCGCGACGCCATGGACTGCAGCCCACCAGGCTCCTCCGTCCATGGGATTCTCCAGGCAAAAGTACTGGAGTGGGGTGCCAGTGCCTTCTCCGCGAAGGAATAGCACTTAGCCTTTAAAAAAATTTAAAAAAAGATGTATGACAGTGTGAAGGAACCTAAAGAACTTTATACTAAGTAAAATAAGCCATGATTCTTCCTGCATGAACCCACTTTTATGAGGTACCTAAAATAGTCAAATTCAGAAAGGTGGCTGCCAAGGGCTGGTGAGAGGAGAAAACGGGGAGTTATATATCTACAGATGTAAAATGTTCCAGTCGTATGGGATGAATAAATCCCAGAGATCTCTGTACAGCATAGTGACCATAATTAAAAACTGTTGCTGTCGTTGTTTTTCGTCACTAAGTCATGTCTGACTTTTTGCAATCCCATGGACTGTAGCACTTCAGGCCTCCCTGTCCCTCACTATCTCCCGAAGTTTGCCCAAGTTCATGTCCATTGCATCAACGATGCCATCCAACCATCTCATACTCTGATACCCTCTTCTAAGTATTTGCTAAGAGTGTGGACCTATGTTAATAGTCTTATCACAAAATAAACTACAATAATACACAAATAAATATATAAATGTAATAATAATAGTAAGAGTAAAGATATAGTGGGCAGGCAGAAACTTGGAAAGGATAGATATGTTTATTGCAAAGGTAATGGTGATGATTTCATGAATGTATGGTGGTGGTGGTGGTGGTGGTTTAGTCACTAAGTCGCGTCTGACTCTTGCAACCCCATGGACTAGAATCTGCCAAGCTCCTCTTTCCATGGAAATCTCTAGGCAAGAATATTGGAGTAGGTTGCCATTTCCTTCTCCAGGGGATCTTCCCAATCCGGGAATCGAACCTGGGTTTCCTGCATTGTAGGCAAATTCTTTACCAATTGAGCTATAAGGGAAGCCCCATGAATGTATAGTTATCTTTAAATTCATTCCATTGAATACATTAAATGCAAATAGCTTTTTGTATACCAATTACACCTCAATAAAGTGGTTAATAAAAAGATAAAAGAAAAATATAAACAAGTCACTGAAAGGAAAAAAAAAATGTTGACTTTTGCAAAAGAAAAAGCAAGAAGCAATATTTTATGTTTGAGTTATATAAATGAAGTCAGCATTAATATAATCAAAAGAAAAATGTTGTATTTAAAGTCAATTAATTTTATTCTATTTTTATTTTTTATTTATTTATTTTTTAAATAAATTTATTTATTTCAGTTGGGGGCTAATTATTTTACAATATTGTAGTGGTTTTTGCCATACATTGACATGAATCAGCCATGGGTTTACATGTGTTCCCCATCCTGAACCCCCCTCCCACCTCCCTCCCCATCCCATCCCTCTGGGTCATCCCATTACCCCAGCCCTGAGCATTTGTCTCATGCATTGAACCTGGAATGGTGTTCTGTTTCACATATGATAATATACATGTTTCAATGCTATTGTCCCAGAATGTCCCACCCTCACCTTCTCCCTCAGAGTCCATAAGACTGTTCTATGCATCTGTGTCTCTTATTCTGTCTTGCATATAGGGTTATCGTTACCATCTTTCAAATTCCATATATATGCATTAGTATACTGTATTGGTATTTTCTTTCTGGCTTACTTCACTCTGTATAATGGGCTCCAGTTTCATCCATCTCAATAGAACTGGTTCAAATGTATTCTTCTTAATGGCTGAGTAATATTCCATTGTGTATATGTACCACAGCTTCCTTATCCATTCGTCTGCTGATGGACATCTAGGTTGCTTCCATGTCCTGACTATTGTAAACAGTGCTGCAATGAACGTTGGGGTACACGCTTCTCTTTCAATTCTGCTTTCCTCGGTGTGTATGCCCAGCAGTGGGATTGCTGGGTCATATGGCAGTTCTATTCCCAGTTTTTTAAGGAATCTCCACACTGTTCTCCATAGTGGCTGTACTAGTTTGCATTCCCACCAACAGTGTAAGAGGGTTCCCTTTTCTCCACACCCTCTCCAGCATTTATTGCTTGTAGACTTTTGGATAGCAGCCATTCTGACTGGTGTGAAATGGTACCTCATTGTGGTTTTGATTTGCATTTCTCTGATAACGAGTGATGCTGAGCATCTTTTCACGTGTTTGTTAGCCATCTGTATGTCTTCTTTGGAGAAATGTCTGTTTAGTTCTTTGGCCCATTTTTTGATTGGGTCGTTTATTTTTCTGGAATTCAGCTGCAGGAGTTGCTTGTATATTTTTGAGATTAATTGTTTGTCTGTTGCTTCATTTGCTATTATTTTCTCCCATTCTGAAGGCTGTCTTTTCACCTTGTTTTTAGTTTCCTTTGTTGTGCAAAAGCTTTTAATTTTAATTAGGTCCCATTTGTTTATTTTTGCTTGTATTTCCAATATTCTGGGAGGTGGGTCATAGAGGATCCTGCTGTGATTTATGTTGGAGAGTGTTTTGCCTATGTTTTCCTCTAGGAGTTTTATAGTTTCTGGTCTTATGTTTAGATCTTTAATCCATTTTGAGTTTATTTTTGTGTATGGTGTTAGAAAGTGTTCTAATTTCATTCTTTTACAAGTGGTTGACCAGTTTTCCCAGCACCACTTGTTAAAGAGATTGTCTTTTCTCCATTGTATATTCTTGCCTCCTTTGTCGAAGATAATGTGTCCATAAGTGCATAGATTTATCTCTGGGCTTTCTATTTTGTTCCATTGATCTATATTTCTATCTTTGTGCCAGCACCATACTGTCTTGATGACTGTGGCTTTGTAGTAGAGCCTGAAGTCATGCAGGTTGATTCCTCCAGTTCCATTCTTCTTTCTCAAGATTGCTTTGGCTATTCGAGGTTTCTTGTATTTCCATACAAATTGTGAAATAATTTGTTCTAGTTCTGTGAAAAATACCATTGGTAGCTTGATAGGGATTGCATTGAATCTATAGATTGCTTTGGGTAGTATACTCATTTTCACTATATTAATTCTTCCAATCCATGAACACGGTATATTTCTCCATCTGTTTGTGTCCTCTTTGATTTCTTTCATCAGTGTTTTATAGTTTTCTATATATAAGTCTTTTGTTTCTTTAGGTAGATATATTCCTAAGTATTTTATTCTTTTTGTTGCAATGGTGAATGGTATTGTTAAAGTCAATTGATTTTAGAATAAAATTTCCATGAGGATAAAGGCCAAGTATTATTGAATCTAAGGCAAGTCTTTATTATAAATACAACTTCAAATATGTTTTCATCCAATCTGGTTTTAGCACTGGGAGGTTGTTTGGTGACCTATGCATGTGCTTGAAAAGCTAATGGAAAAGTGGAAACAGAACTCCTTTTTAAAAAGCTGCTAAAATGATATAGATGCACAGGAAAAAGGAACCAATGATTTACTTTATCTAAAGGTTAAACTACCAATCTGGAGATAATAGCAAGTTTTGTTAGTATTGGTAACATTTTTCATCATATGTTCCATGCATCATTTACCCTCCTTATTTTCCTTCAATGAGGTGAATTGCTTTCCTGATGAAGGGTCATTAGGTAACACTTGCACAGGTTATCATAAAATATAAATCTAATGATTAGAACTAATGTGCCAGCTGAATATAGTCAATATAAGCAGACATTATTAGCTGAAAAGAGAAAATGGCTTGACAGTCTAGCTGCCTTTTGTATTATCTATAGCATCATGAGAATCTGCTTAAAATGTAAAACAGATGTCTTTGACAGAGTTTAGTTTTAGGTTTAGAAGAGAACAAATGCCTGTTCCATCACTTCCTAGAAGGTGAACTGGATGGGAAGATATTTACTCTGGGAGATAAATGGCCATCCATTAGCTCAAATCAGGGAACTGGTTAGTTTGGAGCATGATGACAGATATGATTTAGAGACTGATTTTAGAAGGATACATTGTGCTTAAGAGAAGGGGTCAAATTGTGTTCACCTTTCTTTTTTCACATCATACCCAATCTTTGTCATTCAGATATATTTATTTTTATATAAATGAATATGAAATCCTTGTATCACTCACTTGATACAGTTAAGGCTTTTGGAATAACTAATATGTAGAAGGAGAAGTTTGGTGTGAATTATTAGTATGAGCATTTTGATTGAGAGGATTGTTATACTGGCAGATTTTTGTGGTGGCCATCTTATTAAATTTCTAACCACTTAGCCTTTGTCCTCTGATTCTCAATGGACAATTCCTTACTTTAAAAATACTGGTAGAGGGGAAAAAATACCCCCCTTCTATAGACACTAAAAATGCTAGCTATTTGACATCTAACCTCCCCTACTGCTGACATGGACTCAGTAACTTGTAAACAAGCAGTTCCCTTTCTTAGTGACTGAAAACAGTAGGAAATTATGGTAGGTGACACTTAAGAAAACAGAACTGTCCATACCTAAAGGGATGTTCTTCAACATACCAGTTCTGCAGTGTGGTTTCGTTCATTTTTGCTGGCAACTAATTTGGTCATTGGTTCTTTGGTATTTCCAATGATCCTTTTAATAAAGTCATTTTCTTCCTTTTTAGATAGAACTAGCTTCTGTGAAATGAATTGAAAACCTGATTCGTTCCATTGCATACTTCCATTTCACTGTGACTGCCCTTCCTTTGGAATTTGTAGAGAATATGACCTTTATGCATCTTTGTTTCTCTGTTTAATTATAAACTGCTTGATCATGGAGTCCTTGTTTTGTATATTCTTTGTATCATTCGTAGTATTTGGCAAAATGACATCTTTTGGATACATGAATGAACATGAGAATACATAGCAAAAGCATAAACCTGAGAAACACTGAAAACAAATATTACTCTGCTAAAATCTTACCTTGTCTAAGCCACAGTATATCCCGTGGCCACAGATTCTTCACATAGAAAACAAAACATACGGATAAGTGTTATTGTTCCAAAAATTCTTTTTGTATATTTTGTGTCTTAGCATGCTCTGTTCAATAGCTCTAGAAGTTAAGAACCTTTTACTATGATGCTCCTTTATAAAATTTCAGGAGCAGGTATGCCTAACATAGACACATGGCCCAAATTTAATTCATGTTTCTTTTTATTTTTCTACCCAAAAACTGAGGATTAACTATACATGTAGAGGAAAAGAGTTAATTGGAATAGAACTACTTTCATTGTCACCTCCGTTTAGTATCTGCATTTCTCCAGTTTCTCCTGAGACTAAGAAACTCAACAGTTACAGCAGCTTAGTATCCTCCGATCTTACTTTCTTATAATTATTTTTCTGTCTCCAAACCCCAGTTACCATTCCCTAGCTGCTTCTTTCTTCTTGTCTCTGCTTGGGGGTGAAATGAGTGACAGGCATATCCAGACTCCGCCTGTCAATATCTCAGCATCTGTCACTAATGAATCGCATCTCTCTTTCTCGCTGAGCCTGCATGCGTTTGGCCAATCTTCAGAACACCACTCCAGGAAGTCAATACCAATTAGAGTTGGCGCAGTTTGGTGCAGACACTTTTTATTAACTCACTCACCACTCACGTCAATGCGTTTGGGGCTTACTTTCTCGAACAACAGAGGCTGGCAACCCACAAGCTGCTTTTTCCAAATATCCTTTTAACTAACATGCAGGCATGGGAATTGGGATCTGCCAAGCAGATGCGCCTGCATGAAACATTGGTGAGGAAATAGATGAAGCAGCTGTTGCATGAGGGTCTCCTGGGGCAGCAAAGGTGGTGTTTCTATTTTCTACTGTAGAGGCAATGGCATGTTTTCCTATCGTAATATCCTCTCCGTATTCCTATAATCTCTGTATTCTCTGTAATCTCTGTATTCCTCATGGTATGATTGGCATTTTTCCTGGATATGTGGTCTTTCGTGTATATCTCCCAAAAATGAAGGGCCCTGACTGAAAGGCCGTCCCAACAATTCTATGTGATTTCCGCTAAACAATGTTTAATGAATAAGCCAGTTAGATTAGTTTCACTTGTCTAAGATTAAGAACTATGACCTATAAAAAGAGTAAACGTACTTTTTGTCTCTGTCAGTTAGTAATGTATTTGTAACAGAACACCCCAAAAAACCCATGGTTTAAACATGGAGCTTATTTTGCACATGATGGTCCAGGATGTCACCCAGAAACTATCTTCAGCATGTAATTTTTTTTACTGCATTGTTATATGATGAATGCCTGTTTTGTCTGCACACCAGGTGGGAGGGAAGGGCTGATCGAAGCTTTCTTTTAGCGTTCTTTCATTTGAGAAATGATGTCATATCCTGGGGCTACTGTTGAGGTTTCAGTGGCTAGACCTGTGTGACACACCCAGAGAGCTGGTGCTGCCTCATCCTATCCTTATAATAGAGACAGGCTGGAAGCAGAGATCAGAAGCTGTGTTGAGTGAAATATCCTCCAGTGTTTGCCACATCATCACTGCCTTAGGTGCTGTTGTCGTCTAGGACTCCTCTGATAGGCTCCCTCACACATTTAGATGAAATATTTAGCTTTTGACATGATGGAATTAAACATACCAAAAGACCCATCTGTTCAAAAGTGACTTCCCCAAAAGCTTCTAATTTAAATTTTCTTCTTTTGGAGTCACATATCTGGATTAAGATATTTGCCATCCAGAGGATATATGCTAGACCATCTATGTACTAGTCAGTGATAGCAACTCAAAAACCCATCACCACTCATTGTCATGTTACTACAGGTAAGATGATAAAGTGGATAGGTATATCTTCCTGCAGAACAGAGCAGCATGGAAGCTTTCTGATGAAGGGAGGCCTGGGTGGACCGTAGGGCAGCCTGAGCAATTGGAGAACAGGAATGATGACGTGACCTAGAGAGGAAAACAAGTCCAACTAAGCTTTCTCTTGATTGCAGCTTCAAGTGTGTCGGTTTTAATTAGGAATGCATATTAAATTATTGTTGCATATAGAATTTTAGGAGGTTAAAACATAGCATCTTTCTTGTCTCTGTTTGAGGTTAAAACAAACCAAGAAATTGACAGACGGATGAACATTTCAATATCAACTTTTTTTCATAACAATCTCTGTATCCCATGAGTAAGTTTTTGTCCAAGTAGGGTTGTAACCTTTGACCCCTGAATTCCACTCCTGAACTTAAGCTGTTGCTGGCACAGTTGGGCAACACCAGACCGACCACACACACACACACAGCAGCAACCCCTTTTATTGCAGGCAAGAAAACTGAGGAGGAACCCAGAGTGTGCCAAGCCAAACACCAGTAATTACCCCACTGGCCCAGCAGGTAAGTTGTTGCACTAACTTCAGAATGAGGGCGCAGATGAGCAGAAGAAAGGCCAGGAGTGTTGCTATGGTGGATAGCCCTCTGCACGGAAACATAAAGAAAGTGGAATGTATACTCTCCACTGATGATTCCTCAGAGATAAGGCAGAGAGCGAGGGAAAAGAGAGATCAAGCCATCTCAGACAACAATAGCATCACTGTTAACATTTCATCATCTTAAGTTATTTTTTAAAGGACTGCTGGCTTTTTATATCAGATTTCTGAAGAATATGCTTTCTCCTACACAGATCTGATGAGATTGACATCTTTCTGTTCATTAATTCTATCTGAAATCCATTGGGGCAGCATCACACAACCATTTTAAAGCTAAACCAGTTACTGGCTACGCTGAGTATGAAGGACCAAAGTCTCACCTCCTAAACTCTCTTGTTACATCTTAATATTCTTGAGTTCTGGCTGAAGTTTAAGTTTGATATTCCAATTCTATAATTCTGTGGAGTTTGCTACTCATTTGTGTGCGTGCTCAGTCACTCAGTCATGTCCAACTCTTTGCGGGCCCATGGACCTGCCAGGCTCCTCTGTCCATGGGATTCTCCAGGCAAGAATACTGGAGAATTCTGGGCAAGAATACATGCCCTCCTCCAGGGGATCTTCCCCACCCAGGGATTGATCCTGGGTCTCCTGCACTGCAAGCAGATGCTTTACCTCTGAGCCACTGGAGAAGTTGTTACTTATTTAGAGATATGAATAAAAATGTAGACCTACAAACACCTGTATGAAATTTCTACAGAAATTTTTATTTTGATGTCCATAAATATTAACATTTATTAGGGAAATATTGATTTCAAGTTTTATTTTTCTGACGATTTACGATTTTACTAGAACCAAATTGGATGATGTGTAGTTAAGTGTTTATTCATATAAATCAACATGTAATCCGCTTCCTCACTTAGCAATGCCAAATAAATGATAAAATTTATATCTGCCAACTTAATCATTGCTAGAACCAATTATTTATTTGAACTTGTTTTTTTTCCTCAGTCATTCATGCACAATTAATCATTCTTCAAATTGCTCAATCCTAGAGGTTTGACAAATGCTGCGCATAGAAACAGCTTTGTTTTCGAAATTGCATTTTCTGCACTTCTCTTTTTATTACTAAGAATATTTGCATAAAAATAGTATAAAATTAAATAAGTTGCCAATTTCCTTTCAGTGGATCTGAAGTCCTCCTGAAATCATTACAAGTAAACTTGCTGGCTTTAGCATACACATGTTGAAGAGCAAAAACATCAAATTTCTGCCCAGCAGTACCTCTGATAAAATACTGTTTTATTCCATGGCTCCGTAAAAGAACCATAAAATATTGCCTAAAAACTACCTCAACTGACTAAGTTAGTTTCTGCAAGTGCAAAACAGAAGCATTTGGTTTCATGAAGATTAAGGTGAACTTGTAGTAGATTCAGGCCACGCCATCTCTCTGAGCATCACTGTGCAAAATCATTTTCAGGTTAAGTATAAGCATTACAAAGAGTAGTCACATGAAAGCATGAGAAGAATGTAACCAAGGTTGTTTTTATAGCTTCCATTTTTAATATTTCTTTGGTCCTATAATTTTTCATTTAGTTTTCACATAGCCTCTATTTACAACACCTCAGAATGGTCTCTGAACAATGATTATTTATTCTTGTTAATATGTTATCATCTATTTCTTTATCTGCTTTGGCTAATAGAGACTTAAATATGCTGGGAAGTTATTTTTCTCACTTTGTTTATGAGGTAGACTTTTACTTTTGAAAGTATTACGTTACAATTTTTCCACTTTTACTATCATTCTTATTAAAATAGATACCAGTACTGTAGTAGCAATGACAGAATGCTTAACTTTAGGCTTTTTTAATGGAGAAATAAAATCTTAGTTACAATATATTCTTGAAGTCCTGACTTCTAATTTCATGCATTGTCATCATCACTGCTTTAGTCATCTATAGACTGGGTTTGGCAGCATCCTTTCTGCTTCTTTTAAAGCTTTCAATTTCTCTTCTCTCCAAGAGGATCTGCGCTAAGTTTACAAAATTATCTTATTAAAAATAGTTCTATTACCCTGACAAAAATCTATAAAAATCCTAATTATTTCCTAAAGTAGTTTCCCTGGAATTTATGTGCCTGTGAGTATTTTCCCTGCTAAGATGTAGATCTGATCTGGATTTGTTGGTGAATCCTTGTTTTCTTTCTTTCTTTTTTTTTTTTACTCTTCTGTATCCTTTATTTTCACTTTTCAAGGTCAGAAACATTATATCAAAATGCTGTCTTGATTCTGAAAAATCTCCAATACCTTCATTAGTCACTAGTTTAATCGCTCAGTCATGTCCGACTCTTTGCGACCCTATGGACTGTAGCCTACCAGGCTCCTCTGTCCATGGGATTTTACAGGCAAGAGTACTAGAGTGGGTTGCCATTTCCTTCTCCAGAGGATCTTCCCAACCATGGGATCAAAGCTGGGTCTCCCACATTGTAGGCAGACGCTTTACCGTCTGAGCCACCAGGGAAGTCTTGCTTTCAATACCTTACCCCTTCATTTATTCCTCTCACAGGACATGATTTCTCAAAGTAAATATTTCTAGTTTTAGGAAACAGACACTGCTTTTCTATTTTTTTCAGCTTTATTAAGATATAATTGACATATAACATTGTAGAAGTTCAAGGTGTACAGTATAACGACTTCATACCTGTATGTATTGCACATGTTTACCACAATAAGATTGGTTAACACAACCTTCACCTCATATATTACCATTTTGGCATCGATGTCCTTATGGTGAAAACATTAACGTTCTATTCTCCTAGCAACTTTTGAGTATACAGGATTATTAACTAAAGCTGCCATGTTGTACTTTAGATCCTAGAACTTATTCATCTTAGAAAGTTTGTACACTGACCAACATCTCCCTACCCTCCCCCACCTTCAGTCCCTGGCAACCACCATTTTAACTTTGTTTCTATGAGTTCAATGTTTTTAGATTCCATGTATACATAAGATTATACGGGATATGTCTTTCTCTATTTGACTTAGTTCACTGAGCATAATGTCTTCAAGATGCATCTGCTTTGTCATAAATAGCAGTGCTTTGGCTATATACTTAGAAACAGGATTACTGGATCATATGGTAGTTCCATTTTTAGTTTTTTGAGGAACCTCCATATTGTTTTCCATATTGTCTGTACCAGTTCACATTCCTACCAACAGTGTATGAGGGTTCCCTTTTCTCCATATCCTTACTAACACCATTTATTTGCTGTCTTTTTGATAATTGCCATTTAACAGGTGTGAAGTGATACCTCATTGTGGTTTTGATTTGTGGTTTCTCTGATGATTAGGGGTATTGTGCACCTTTTTCATGTACTACTTGGCCATTCATATATCTTCTTTGAAGAAATGTCTATTTGGATCCTCTGTCAATTTTTTTTAATCAAATTGTTTGCATTTTTGCTGTTGAGTTGTAAGAGTTTTGTTGATATTTGGGATATTAACTCTTTATCAAACACATGGTTTGCAAAAATTTTCTCCCATTACACAGGTTGCATTTTCATTTTGTTGATTTTTCTCCTTTGCTGTGCAAAAAACATGTTAGTTTTCTGTAGTCTCGTGTAGAATTTTGCTTTTGACGCTGGCTTTTGTTGATATAGCTGAAACATTGCTGCTGAGACCAACGTCCAGGAGACTTTTACAACAGTTACTTCTAGGCAGTTTCAGGTTTAAGTTTTTAACCTATTTAGAATTCATTTTTTATAAGCGGTATAAGATACGGGTCCAATTTCATTCTTTTGCATGTGAATATCCAATATTTCTAACACCACTGTTGAAACAGATGTCTTTTCCTCACCAAGTATTTTTGGCTCCTTGTCAAATATTAGGTGACCATACATGTATGTGGATTTCATTCTGGGCTCTCGATTCTGTTCCATTGGTGTATGTGTCTGGAAGCTTACTTTGACTCTGGATACAGCATTACAGGGGCCTGAGGCAGTCAGCCCAGGGGTCCAGGGGTCGGCTCACACCACTGGGGTCCCCAGCATGGACCTGCATGGTCTTTTGTGAGCGCTGTGAGTGGCCCCGCAGGGGCTGCTATGGCTGTTGGGTCCTCAGCACCACCTCATGATCTAGGAGCTAGGGACCAGAGCAGGCAGTGGTCGTGGCCAGAACTAGTGGTATGTACACACTTGGCTGCAGAGACAACTCTGGATGCCTTTGCAGAGGCTTGTAGCAGACAAACACAAAGTAGTGGAGTCAAGGACAACTGCAGGTGTACTAAGGGTCCATCTGTGGGTGAATGGGTAAAGCAAATGTGAGATATATATATATATATATATATATATATATATATACACACACACATAAATTCTACATTATATTATTATTCTGAGCATTATTCAGTCATTTTGGGGTAAAACAATGTCAGAATACAAGAAAATGTCATTCTAATCTTTGATATTTTAGTATGTATGCCATATGCCTCATTTATAAGAATAGAATGCTACATTGTTTGGAAGAGTGTGAACTCTGGAGCCTGACAAGTTATGATAAAATCCTTTTTCTGCTATTTATTATTAGTAGTATCACCCTGGGCAAGTGACCTCTTCGCTTGATATTTCAGTCCTCTCTACGGTAATCAGGGTTAGTTACACTGCCTATTCAAAGTGCCTATTCATCAGATACATACAAAGTCTACAGAATAGTGACTTGTATACCAATGTGCTATGCTGAAGGTCAGCTATTTATTATTATGATTATCATCATCATCATCATCAGTGGGTTTAAGTTTTCTTGTCCTATATGATGATCCCATAGCATTTGAAAAGAATGATTCGGTACTTCTTTCCCCTGCCTTGGTGATTAAGGAAGCAAGTGTTGTTATGAGACCACTGAGTCATCTCAGAGGAGAACCACTACAGAGTATCTTCCAGACTTGTGGTATGGACTGTGTGTATGGACAATCAACTCATTCTTTTATGGTACTAAGATATGGAGGCTGTTCTTACTCTAGCATAACTTTGCATTTCTGACTAATAGATGACCCTGTTGGCAAGTCAACAGAGCTTGTTAAAAATTGGCTATATGCCTTGTGTGCTAGGTTGCTTCAGTCATGTTCAACTCTGCAACCCTATGGACTATAGCCTGCCAGGCTTCCCTGTCCATGGGGTTCTCCAGATAAGAATACTGGAGTGAGTTGTGATTTCCTACTCCAGGGGATCTTCCTGACTCAAGGGTCGAACACGTGTCTCTTATATCTCCCTCATTGACAGACGATTTCTTTACCACTAGTGCCACCTGGGAAGCCAAAAATTGGCTACAGTCGTCACCAATTTCTAGCTATGTGGTCTTGGAAACTTACTGTAAAGAATTATTGTAAGAGTAAAGAAATAAAAACTTTGTTAAGAGACTCACACATATTTTAAAGTTTGCAATTATATATATACACATATATATATACAATATATATTAGGTGGGTTTTATAATGGGTTAATATTATTGAGAGTCTAGTTAAAACTTTTTTAGACATACTGTCTTATCTGTAGCTGGTGGGAGTTGGTGGGGCTATAAATTGTAATAGTAGTTTCCATGGAGCAAAATTAGATAATACTTTTTCAGAATTAAAAATACCTGGTAACCCAGTATTTCTGCTTGTAGGTATTTGTCCTCCACATAAACACACATGTGTATGAAAATGCCTATATAGTACATAGATACTTGCTGAAATATTATTTGTGATAGAAAAAGAAGGAAAAATAAACCTGACTATTTAGCAATAAGGAATTGGTTAAGTAAAGACTAATAAATTCATACTCTGAAATACTATCAGGGATTTTTTAAATGAGGTAATCCATAATATAAAAATATCTCTTAGATATACTGTTCAGCAAAAAGTGTAAAGTGTGGAGAAAGTTTAATGTGTTTCTATTCATATCAGCAAAAGATTTACATGTACATTTACATTCTCCCTACAGAATAGGGAGAATGGAAGGATAAACCAACAAGTCGTGATGCTCTCTCTGGGAAAGCAGTGATATTTGGGGAGAAATAGTTGAATAAAGGATCTATTTTCCACTGTATTTCCTAAGTGTTTTTTTTTCAGTTTTACAAAGTAAATAATATAAAATAGATAAAAGGAAAGATGATATACCAGGCATACTTTTGTCATACTGTTGTTGTTGATTAGTCACTAAAGTCATGTCCAACTCTCTTGCGACTCCATGAACTGTAGCCTGCCTCCTCTGTCTGGGGGATTTTTAGGCAAGAATACTGACATGGGGTGGCATTTCCTTCTCCAGGGGATCTTCCCGACCCAGGGATCAAACCTGTGTCTCCTGCATTGGCAGGTGGGTTCTTTACCACTGAGCCATCAGGGAAACCGTCATTATACTGCTAGTAAAGGGTCATTTATGAATAAATGAATTGAGTGACATTGAAATGAGGTGTTTTTTTTTTTTGGTACACTTAAGGTTTTTTTATATACAGAAAAGGCAATTTAGAAAAATTATTTTAAAGACTAAATATTAAAGTTAAAATATATTTCCCTTGTGCTTTAGTTTATTTTAAAAATTTTAATTTATTTATAAGTTTATTGGATTCTGATGATTATTGCTAAGGAGGCTTTAAATAATGAGCACTCATCTCTAAATTTAATCACGCATCCTTGAACTTTAAACAATCTTCTATTATTATATTAGATTTCTTTCTCAAATATTTGTTGTCTATATTAAAATATTTTTAAGCATTTAAAATATTCTTTTAAGTCTAATAAATTAAACTTATATCACTAATTTAAAAATTTAGTGAGGCTTCAACTTAGTCACTAATCCAAGTCAATTACTCAATTACCTATTTTTTTTTAATTGTATTCTAAAAGACTGTCACTCTAGTAGCCAAACTTTTTTAAACAATATGAATTCAAGAATACGAATGATTCCAGGAGGTTGAATCTTGAGTAAGATGGGTATTGACTTTACATATGCAGAGCAGTTAAGAATTTGACTAAATTCATATAACTAGAAAATAGCAAAATAGGATCAAGATTTGTCTAACTCCAATTTCCTTCACACCGTATCACCGACTTTACCATGTGCTAGAGACTAACAAAATTTTATTAACACACGTATTTAAAAGTTCAAGAAGTAAGGCTAGCTTCTAATATAGTAGGATATTGGGACTCAGAAGATATCTTCATCATCCATACTTTTGTTTTAATCTTCATACTCCTTCATCTTTGCTTTTGTGCATGCGTGTTAGCTCCATTTTTAGCTGCAGAAACAAGCCTTATATTTACCTACCATCCGATCAAATGCTGGTATTTAATTTTTTCTGAAATTCTCTAGCAAAGACCTCATCACATTCTATTTCTCTGTTTTCACAATATTCACATTCCTGAAATATAGTAACTAGCCAGGGAAACAAGATACACTAATTCATTTTGATAAATCAAGATCAAACTTTGGTCTATGAGGTTTTATTTTACCAAATCATGTGGATTGAGAGTGGCAAATAGGTGTATCTACATTAGAAATACTAGGGCTATAGAGGCACAGGTGAAGAGGAAATCTGTGATTGTAAAAGAAAATTCTGAAGTGAATCCTTCCCTCTCTGCATATACTATGCTTGTTATTTGAAGACTTTTTATAACACTAGAATCATTCAGTAAAATTGAAATATCTGCTTTCAACTTAATTACCCAATACGTTTAGTGTGATCTAGGGGGAGTAGGAGACAGTGGCCTAATTTTAGTAACACAAGCTTTCCAGAGTAAATGGCAGTGAGTTGGCAGATAGCTGGTATGAAGAGAGATTGGACAAAGGATATAATAAAAAGTGAGATTTCCCTTAGCAGGCATCAGAGCCCCAGTTAAGCTGCCAGGTAGTGGGCTACCAGGTTCAAGGATAGGAGACTTAGATACTACTAAGAGGAAGTTGCTACACCTGTGTAAGAGAAATTGGACCATGTGAATGCTGTTAAGATAGACAGTAAGGGCAGGGTTCTGAGTACCAGAATTCTATGAGACAATGACTAAGACTTGGTTATACATCAATATAGGAGTCATAGCTAGAGTAGAGAGGAAAGATTTCATAACAAGCAAGAACATTTGCTTTTCAGTCTCTTTTGCCTAAGGTCAGAATTAGTTCTGATAAAAAATGGCTCCTGGAAAGTGGCCTCAGACTTGGAGAAATGACTTTTGGGGCAGTGGCACCTGAAAGCTTCCAATCAAGGTACCATGTGTCCTCAGGATCCTTCTTTAAATTCCTTCTTCTAGAACACAGCTTTCCTCCCTTTTCCCAAAACACCATCATGTATTCCATTTTTTGTCCTGAGGACTTTTTCCAGCTTTATTGAGATAAAATTAGCAAAAAATATCATATAAATGTAAGATATATGATATGATAACTGACATATTGTGAAATGATCACCAGCTAGTCAGTCAGGGTAGCTGAGCCATCTGTCCCTGACACAGCTACAATTTTTATGTGGTGAGAATATTAAAGATTTACACTCTTCAGTTCAGTTCAGTTGCTCAGTCGTGTCCGACTCTTTGCCACCCCATGAATTGCAGCACGTCAGGCCTCTCTGTCCATCACCAACTCCCGGAGTCTACCCAAACCCATGTCCATAGAGTCAGTGATGCCATCCAACCATCTCATCCTCTGTCATCCCCTTCTCCTCCTGCCCCCAATCCTACCCAGCATTAGGGTCTTTTCCAATGAGTCAACTCTTCTCATGAGGTGGCCAAAGTATTGGAGTTTCAGCTTCAACATCAGTCCTTCAAATGAACACCCAGGACTAATCTCCTTTAGGATGGATTGATTGGATCTCCTTGCAGTCCAAGGGACTCTCAAGAGTCTTCTCCATCACCACAGTTCAAAAGCATCAATTCTTCGGCGCTCAGCTTTCTTCACCGTCCAACTCTCACATCCATACATGACCACTGGAAAAACCATAGCCTTGACTAGATGGACTTTTGTTGCAAAGTAATGTCTCTGCTTTTAAATATGCTATCTAGGTTGGCCATAAACTTCCTTCCAAGGAGTAAGCGTCTTTTAATTTCATGGCTGCAGTCACCATCAGCAGTGATTTTGGAGCTCAAAAAAATAAAGTCTGACACTGTTTCCACTGTTTCCCCATCTATTTCCCATGAAGTGACGGGACCAGATGCCATGATCTTAGTTTTCTGAACGTTGAGCTTTAAGTCAACTTTTTCACTCTCCTCTTTCACTTTCATCAAGAGGCTCTTTAGTTCTTCTTCACTTTCTGCCATAAGGGTGGTGTCATCCGCATATCTGAGGTTATTGATATTTATTCCAGCAATCTTGATTCCAGCTTGTGTTTCTTCCAGCCAGCATTTCTCATGATGTACTCTGCATAGAAGTTAAATAAGCAGGGTGACAATATACAGCCTTGACGTACTCCTTTTCCTATTTGGAACCAGTCTGTTGTTCCATGTCCAGTTCTAACTGTTGCTTCCTGACCTGCATACAGGTTTCTCAAGAGACAGGTCAGATGGTCTGGTATTCCCATCTCTTTCAGAATTTTCCACAGTTTATTGTGATCCACACAGTCAAAGGTTTTGGCATAGTCAATAAAGCAGAAATAGATATTTTTCTGGTACTCTCTTGCTTTTTCGATGATCCAGAGGATATTGGCAATTTGATCTCTGGTTCCTCTGCCTTTTCTAAAACCAGCTTGAACATCTGGAAGTTCATGGTTCACGTATTGCTGAGGCCTGGCTTGGAGAATTTTGAGCATTACTTTACTACCATGTGAGATGAGTGTAATTGTGTGGTAGTTTGAGCATTCTTTGGCATTGCCTTTCTTTGGGATTGGAATGAAAACGGACCTTTTCCAGTCCTGTGGCCACTGCTGAGTTTTCAAAATTTTCTGGCATATCAAGTACAGCACTTTCACAGCATCATCTTTGAGGATTTGAAATAGCTCAACTAGAATTCCATCACCTCCACTAGCTTTTACACTCTTAGCAAATGTCAAATATCCAATACGGTATTGTTAATGATAGCTACCATGCTGTCCATTAAAGCCTCAGAGCTCAATCATCTTATAACTGAAAGTTTATACTTTTGACCAATATCTCCACATCTCTTTACCTCTAGCCCTCTCTGGCAACCACTAACCTACTGTTTGTTTCTGTGATTTTGGCTTTTTTTAGGTTACACATGTAAGTGAGCTCATACAGTATTTGTCTTGCTTTGTCTGACTTATTTCACTTAACCTAATGCCCTAAAGAAGATTCATCCATGATGCCACAAATAGCAAGATTTTCTTCCTTTTGTGATTGAATAATATTCCATTAGATATGTAATACATAAATATTGTTTTGCAGATATTTACTTATAGCTAGTAAGATCATCTTCGTTTAGATAATGCACTACTTACATATACATATATGATGTGCACGCAAAAGAAAATGGAGCTGAGATGTACATTAGCATCTGGTAAGGGAGTTTATGTGGTAGCAACTTTACTGGAAAACTAGATTATACATGCTATTTTAGATGGGACTTTTTGATTGTGATCTTTGGTAGAAAAAAGTCTCTCTAGGTGTCTTCATTATAAAAATGTCTCTTCAAGTCCTTTGTCTGTCCTAGGAATTTAAATACTCAATTTAAATATATAGATTTGTGTTAATGTGTTTTTGTGTAAATTACCCTTGTTAAGGATTAGTTTAAGCAACCATAAATCAATGGAATAATATTGATGTTAAATAGTTAATTATCAAAGTATTAGAAATGTTGATATATAGCCTAAATACTAGAAAATCCTTGGTCATACACAAATTAGTTTAAAAAGTAATTTAGATACCTATCCATTGCTGAAGATAATGAAGCTAACTCTATCATTTTATTTTTAAAATATTGCTCAAATTTTCAGATAGAGCCTGGAGCTTCTATGGCAGGAAGTGACAAGGAAATAATGCAAGGGGAAAAAAAACCCCACAATGATAGTGATGGGATATATCAAAGGGTCACAGGAATCAGTTGAATAGAGCTCCTGATAGCAAACATGGAATAATTCAAACAAAGAATGCAGACATAAGACAAAAATGCAACTAGGTATATTGAAAGGAGTATTAGACTTCTAATTCAACAGTGCAGTTATGGTCTTAAATCTGCCACTTCATAAAGCATAACTACTTCTTTACGTCTCAAAGACTTTCATACATGATTCCCATTAGAAGTGGCCTCTTTGCCATCGTACTGGTTTCCATAACATGGGTCCCTTCCTCTAAACACTCCTAGCCTCTTGTCCTGCTCTTACTTCTTGTGGCAGTGTTTCCTTGGTAGGTGATAGTCTTTAATTTATGATTCTGATTGAATGGGGATAACCTAGAAATGAGAGGGGCTGCTGTGGTGGCGCACTGACGCCGCCGAGAGGAGCTACTCTGGGCTGGAGGTCAGGGGCGGTGGCTGAGAGGAGCTACCATGAGTCAGAGGTAAGGGGCAGCGGCTGCGCTTCTTCGGAGCAGCCATGAAGAGAGATCCGCGACCAAGGTAAGAGAAACCCAGGTAAGACAGTGGGCACTGAGAGAGGGGATCAGGGGACAGAGAGGCTGAAACTACAGTCACGGACAACTAGCCAATCTGATCACATGGACACAGCCGTGTCTAACTCAGTGAAACTAAGCCATGCAGTGTGCGGCCATGCAAGACGGATGGGTCATGGTGGAGAGGTCTGACAGAACGTGGTCCACTGGAGAAGGGAATGGCAAACCACTTCAGTATTCTTGCCTTGAGAACCCCATGAACAGTATCAAAAGGCAAAAAGATAGGCCAGTGAAAGATGAACTCCCCAGGTCAGTAGGTGCCCACTTTGCTACTGGAGATCAGTGGAGAAATAACTACAGAAAGAATGAAGGGATGGAGCCAAAGCAAAAACAACACCCAGTTGTGGATGGGACTGGTGACAGAAGTAAGATTCGATGTTGTAAAGAGCAATATTGCATAGGAACCTGGAATGTTAGGTCCACAAATCAGGGCAAATTGGAAGTGGTCAAACAGGAGATGACAAGAGTGAACATCGACATTCTAGGAATCAGTGAACTAAGATGGACTAGAATGGGTGAATTTAACTCAGATGAACATTATATCTACTACTGTGGGCAGGAATCCCTTAGAAGAAATGGAGTAGCCATCATAGTCAACAAAAGAGTCTGAAAGGCAGTACTTAGATGCAATCTAAAAAATGACAGAATGATCTCTGTTCATTTCCAAGGCAAAACATTCAATATCATGGTAATCCAAGTCTATGCCCCGACCAGTAATGCTGAAGAAACTGAAGTTGAACAGTTCTATGAAAACCTACAAGACATTCTAGAACTAATACTCAAAAAAGATGTCCTTTTCTTTATAGGGGACTGGAATGCAAAAGTAGGAATTCAAGAAACACCTGGAATAACAGGCAAATTAGGCCTTGGAGTACAGAATGAAGCAGGGCAAAGGCTAATAGAGTTTTGCCAAGAGAGCGCACTGGTCATAGCAAACACCCTCTTCCAACAATACAAGAGAAGACTCTACACATGGACATCACCAGATGGTCAACACCGAAATCAAATTGATTATATTCTTTGCAGCCAAAGATAGAAAAGATCTATATAGTCAGCTAAAACAAGGCCAGGAGCTGACTGTGGATCAGATCATGAACTCCTTATTGCCAAATTCAGACTGAAATTGAAAAAAGTGGAGAAAACCACAAGACCATTCAGGTATGACCTAAATAAAATCGCTTATGACTATACAGTAGAAGTGAGAAATAGATTCAAAGGACTAGATCTGATAGACAGAATGCCTGATGAACTATGGATGGAGGTTCGTGAAATTGTACAGGAGACATGAATCCAGACCATCCCCAAGAAAAACAAATGCAAAAAAGCAAAATGGCTGTCCAAGGAGGCCTTACAAACAGCTGGGAAAAGAAGAGAAGTGAAAAGCAAAGGATTTTCTCCTTTGGGAAATGGGAAAGATATACCCATTTGAATGCAGAGTTCCAAAGAATAGCAAGGAGAGATAAGAAAGCCTTCCTCAGTGATCAATGCAAAGAAATAGAGGAAAACAATAGAATGGGAAAGACTAGAGATCTTTTCAAGAAAATGAGAGATACCAAGGGAATATTTCATGTAAAAATGGGCTCAATAAAGGACAGAAATGATAGGGACCTAAGAGAAGCAGAAGATATTAAGAGAAGGTGGCAAGAATACACAGAAGAATTGTACAAAAAAGTTCTTCATGACCCAGACAACCACGATGGTGTGATCACTCACCTAGAACGAGACATCCTGGAATGTGAAGTCAAGTGGGCCTTAGGAAGCATCACTACGAACAAAGCTAGTGGAGGTGATGGAATTCCAGTTGAGCTATTTCAAATCCTCAAAGGTGATGCTGTGAAAGTGCTGCACTCAATATGCCAGGAAATCAGGAAAACTCAGCAGTGGCCACAGGACTGGAAAAGGTCAGTTTTCATTCCAATCCCAAAGAAAGGCAATGCAAAAGATTGCTCAATTGCACTCATCTCACACGCTAGTAAAGTAATGCTCAAAATTCTCCAAGCCAGGCTTCAGCAATACGTGAACCGTGAACTTCCAGGTGTTCAAGGTGGTTTTAGAAAAGGCAGAGGAACCAGAGATCAAATTGCCAACATCCGCTGGATCATCGAAAAAGCAAGAGAGTACCAGAAAAATATCTATTTCTGCTTTATTGACTATGCCAAAGCCCTTGACTGTGTGGACCACAATAAACTGTGGAAAATTCTTAAAATACATGGGAATACCAGACCACCTGATCTGCCTCTTGAGAAACCTGTATGCAGGTCAGGAAGCAACAGTTAGAACTGGACATGGAACAACAGGTTCCAAATAGGAAAAGAAGTACGTCAAGGCTATATATTGTTACCCTGCTTATTTAACTTATAAGCAGAGTACATCATGAGAAATGCTGAGCTGGATGAAGCACAAGCTGGAATCAAGATTGCTGGGAGAAATATCAATAACCTCAGATATGCAGATGACACCACCCTTATGGTAGAAAGTGAAGAAGAACTAAAGAGCCTCTTGATGAAAGTGAAAGAGGAGAGTGAAAAAGTTGGCTTAAAGCTCAACATTCAGAAAACTAAGATCACGGCATCTGGTCCCATCACTTCATGGCAGATAGATGGGGAAACAGTGGAAACAGTGGCTGACTTTATTTTTCTGGTTTCCTAAATCACTGCAGATGGTGATTGCAGCCATGAAGTTAAAAGATGCTTACTCCTTGGAAGAAAAGTTATGACCAACCTAGACAGCATATTAAAAAGCAGAGACATTACCTTGCCCACAAAGGTCCGTCTAGTCAAGGCTGTGGTTTTTCCAGTGGTCATGTATGGATGTGAGAGTTGGACGATGAAGAAAGCTGAGCGTCAAAGAATTGATGCTTTTGAACTGTGGTGATGGAGAAGACTCTTGAGAGTCCCTTGGACTGCAAGGAGATCCAACCAGTCCATCCTAAAGGAGATCAGTCCTGGGTGTTCATTGGAAGGACTGATGTTGAAGCTGAAACTCCAATACTTTGGCTACCTGATGCGAAGAGCTGACTCATTGGAAAAGACCCTGATGCTGGGAAAGATTGAGGGCAGAAGGAGAAGGGGACGACAGAGGATGAGATGGTTGGATGGCATCACTGACTCTATGGACATGGGTTTGGGTGGACTCAGGGAGCTGGTGATGGACAGGGAGGCCTGGCGTGCTACGGTTCATGGGTTGGCAAAGAGTCAGACATGACTGAGCAACAGCACTGAACTGAACTGAACCAAGAAATGGTTCTAAATAGAAGGCATTTGTTATCCTATCCGTTGTTTTCTACTCTGCACCAATGTGAAACAACTGAACAACAACTGAAGCATTTGCTGTTTGGACCACATGTTCTCTTGGAATTCAGTATTTCTATCTTCTTTGTTGTTTTTCAATCGCTAAGTCCTTCCAACTCTTTGTAACCCCATGGACTGCAGCATCTCAGGATTCCCTGTCCTTCACTATCTCTTAAAGTTTGCTCAGATTCATGCCCTTTGAGTCAGTGACTTTGCTTAAAGAGTCACCAGCATGCTATATGTAAACTTAAGATTCTACGTTCTTATTCCTGAGAAAATTAGTTCTTTCAGTTTTATAAACTTTCTAGAAGAGATGGAGTGTCTGATTTGATTGTTCTATAACCAGCCAGGAAGTGAATAGTCTCATTTGGTTTCACAATATGTCCTCCATGCTTGTTTCTAATCAAACATACAAAAGATGCTTTGATTTACCTTCTGCCTTTGACTTATTGCTCAATTGATTCCTAACTTAGACGGGAAAAGGGAAGTGTTATTTGCTGAGACTCTCAAACCAACCTCAGCATTTAATAAAACCAAAAAAAAAATCATTTATGCTCTGATAACTTGAAAATAACAAATCATCATATAAATTTATTGAAACTAACAGCCATAATTATTACACACCTATGTAAAATTATTGAATTGTTACAATTTCTGATACTATCCAAAATAAAAAGGAAATTCTTAACTTGTTTAAAGTTTGGAGCAGCCTTGCTTAGCTTTATTGAATGGACTCTTACACATTTCTAATTGCCAATTATTTCCTTCTCTTTTTGCCTCATACACATTCAATATAAAACTATGCTTTTAATTAACTTCTGCTCAGTAAATAGGTATTCAGATGCACATTTTGTGCTTCAGAACCACAATTAAAGCTGTAGGGTTAGTTTTTGCAACATTATTCTAATTAAAATACTTTTAGCTGTATTTGGCATGCATTAAAATGTCAAATAATTGACAGCCCATAAGTGAAAAATTGATCCAATTATCAAACCAGCTAGAACTTTTTTCTTTTTTCAACTGCAAAGATTTATTATGGCCATTAGAATTACAGATGTTTATATGTTTGCTTTAAGTAATTGGAATTCATTTAACTTTGCCATGCCCTCGGTGTATTTCTGCTCTTCATTGGGGTAGATAATTCCTCAGTCTTTGGAGTGCACATTTAGAAAAAGCCTCCCAATTTCCTCTTCACATGGAGGAGATAATCATCCTTTCATTGGAGTTCAGGGTATAGATTTTTCTTTTCATGTCTCCAGATGGTCCTTTTAGTAATGAATCAAAGTAACACAGTTTATCCTAAGATATAGCTTTTCTACAACATCTTATTTTTTAAATTAATAATATAAATCTTTAACAAATTACTTAATTTAAGACATGCAAATGGAATAAAGCAAAAGAAAGTATAATAAATGTTAACTTCTAATTGCAGCTATTCGGGTAATCTCTGCTGCAAAGTAATAAAAATATTTAATCCTCTCAATAAAAGTCAGCCCCAAACCCTCTAAAAT
This sequence comes from Giraffa tippelskirchi, assembly GCF_054371585.1. Lineage (NCBI taxonomy): Eukaryota > Metazoa > Chordata > Mammalia > Artiodactyla > Giraffidae > Giraffa > Giraffa tippelskirchi. The sequence goes on along the minus strand of NC_137278.1, from coordinate 106,861,064 downwards.
ATCAATTTTATATAGGCATGAAAAGTGTTTAATTTAGAATGATAACTAATAAAACAGAAAGGGGAAAAATGGGGAGGTTTAATATTTACTCAATTAATTATATTAAGTTATTGGATTAGTACTATGGGAGAGCAATACATATTATTTATCAAGAATCTTCATCAATAAATATTAGCCAACTGGGGAAAAAAATGTCACCTTAGAATACAGATTGTAGGTATTAAATTTAATTGGTATCTCGATCTAATAACTGTAACCAGAATAAATACCAAACTGATTTATTTGTTATGGATGCCATAGATATATTATTCCAGTGACGGCACTTTATATAGTGTTAATAGATATATCTAAATCCTAAACAAGATTTTCCTTACCCAAAACTTCATAATAACATTTGTCTCTTTAAAGTAAATGCAAGGTTCTCAGCTTAGGACCCAGTATCTTTCATCACTAGACCGTGGTACCTCCATTCATTTCACCTCATCCCCGAGAATCTTGATCTAAGCCACCCAATAACATCCAACACATCATGACCAGTCTCAGTTCCTTGCTGTTTCCTCTCCTATCTTCTTATTCCCCAGTAATCTTCACCTATCTATCCCAAAGTTCCAAGACCAGGCTAAAACTTACTTTCACCAAGACCATATCTCTTTGAACCTATCCCAGAAATAATTTTTTTCTAATTCTAAGTTATACAGTAGTCCTACAATATGTGCTTCACTATAAGAAATGTGTTTAGGAACTTCCCTGTGGCTAAGACTCTGTGCTCCCAATGCAAGGGACCTGGGTTCAATCCCTCATCAGGGAAGTGGATTCCACATGCCTCAACTAAGGACCCTGCATGCTGCAATCACAAAGATCTCTTGTGCCACAACTAAGACTTGGCACAGCCCAAAAAAAAGAAGAGAGAGAGAGAAGAAACGTCTTTAGAGTCAATTCTCACTTCATGGGAGTTACATTCTGTGAAGTCACTGCAAATACTGAATCATTGCTTCTTGGTGAATAAAGGTGAATTGAAAAGTGGCTCTGGAAGCCTCTGGTCATAACATTTTTCCTAACTGAGCAACAGATGATTTTGTTTTACATGTGCTTCTACTTTAGGACGCCTTATAAAACATATTGTTGATTCATTAGTGTTGAACTCCTGGAAAACAACACTATACCTCAGGAATGAATGAAACTTAACTAACACACCTATTTCTCATAGATGTATTACAGCCTTCTAGCAACTAGAGACACTGGAGAGTGCTTCAGCACTAGGCCTTGGGGTCATTTTAAAGGACAGAATTGCCAAGAAAAAGCAAAAAAAAAATGTGGAAAATGTGGCACTAAATAGAGCATGAGAAGAACACATTTTACAGTATGAAAGATGAAACAAGATGTCAGAGAGAAACCTTATTTGACCTCAGCTGAGAACGTGTTCATGGGGCAAATAAATCACTTTTTTTGCTACGTTGAGCATGCACATGTCCATGAATGAAATGACTGTGAAAGCCCTAGAATATTGACTTTAGGGTTACAAATAAATTTAAGTTGTGAACTCATGACAGTGGAATCACAGAATTCATAAATAATGAGGATCAACTGCATACTACTTACATGCTTCTACCATCTTGTCTGATCTTCATAATTACATCCTTCCCCAAGTACTGATGAATCCATTATAATACCTTTAATAATATTTGTTGAATGTGAAAATAAATGTTACTTGATACAAATTGTATCATAAATGTGACTATTGCTACGCACTTTATTTGACTATGTAATCTCTGGCCTCACCTGGAAACATGGATTTAAACGTCACTGAGCCAAGTTTTTTTAAGAACTTTAAAATGTAGATATGAAAGAATACACTTAATTATATAAAGTGATAGCTTTACAGGCAAATATAATGACAGAGCTCTGTTTCAGTCTTGACAACGCACTTCTAAAATAGCTCTTAGAAGAGAGGCTGCAATAGCAATAAGGAGGCTATTGAAAAGCTCTACTTTTGAGATAATGTGGGAGGTTGGATTAGGGTAGGTAAAATACAAAAGAAGGCCATTTGAAAAATGTATTTTTTTTTAATTTGATTTTAAATTTTTTCATAAGACATTGTCTTCAGAAGAGGTCAATTGCAAATAAAATAATTTCTATTCCAGTCTATGTATATCATATGATAGAACTTAAAAAGGAAGTAGAAGAAAAGATTACTCTGTGAATATAGTAAAATAGCATGAATCAAGACAACCAAAGATGATAACAGCAAACTGACATTTATTACTAGTGAAAAACCAGGGTACTATCTAATGGATTTAATTCCCATTTTAAAAATTCAGAAGATTGAGGTTTCCCTAAAGGAAAATGAATCGCATTCAAAATGTTTTTTAAGCATTTTACTGAATTTCTTGAATTTCTGCTTATAACTAGGCCCTCAGGTAGTATAAATGGAACTAGCAGATGTTAGTAAAAATGATTATGGCTTACCAAATTTCTCATACAGAAAAACCACAGACTTTCCAAGTCTATAATAATTGCTTATTTGTGTGAAAAAAGATTCTGAATCACACATGCATCATCTTCCCAACCCTCTCTGAGCTAAAATGATCCTTGTAGACACTAAAAATTCAACAGGCTGACAAACTGAAAAAAGGAATGATTTTTTGCTTTAATTTTCCCATGATTTGTGGGATTTTGTTTTTGCCTGTGCATAAACCAATGGACGAATTTAATGAGACTGTTCTCTATTGCTGCCCTCCAAATAGGTTCATCGGTACCATCTTTCTATATTCTTTTAAGAATTTAATATATAGTAAAACCTAAGGACCCTAGTAGACTATTCCCCAACTTCCCAGTTTATAGTTGATGTTAGCTGGTTTGTTTTATAACAGGTATAAAAATGAAGCTGATCACTGTTCAATTGCTTCTCTCTCCACTGGGAGGAGCCATTGCCCTAGGAAGAGAAGAACGTGCCCTTACAGAGAAAACTGTGTTTTTCATTTTCATCTGGTATCTGGTCTTTGTGGCTCTGGATCAAATTTTGCTCTAGGAAACATGGGTGTTTCATTAATACCTATATTATTTATAACTCTGTTCATAATAAACAACTCCACAAAGCTGTGGGGTTGCTTTTTCAGTGGAGGATGCCTAACACCACGTGTGTACAGTTTAACAGCTTTAGAAATTAAAAAGCTACATTGATTTAGGTGGGTTTGGCTTTGGTTTTTGTTTACTTATTTGGTTTTTTCTATAATAGAGTAAAATGTATACTGGAAAACAATAGAAAAAACTGGTCTTTAAGCTATATGTAACTCGTTTTCAGATTTCAGATACTTGTTCACATTTATAAATATTGAAGCATTAAAGATACATTGAATATATTCTCCTCTAGAAGAAAATTGTTTAAAAAAATCTTTAAATATTTTCTTGGTTACAAGGATTAAGCTGAAAAAAACAGGATTATTTGAGAATCAATCATATACTTAATGATTATGCAAAATCTGAAAATACTGAATCTAGCTTGAGGTAAGGAAATACCATACAATTAGAAATTTTATCTTTTCCGGAAGACAAGGTAGTAGAATATTTGATGAAGAATTCAATGGGAGGTAGTATAAAAATTACAGTTCTGGTTCCTAGACTGGCATGTAAGGACCTTGGAAACCATAACGCCCATCCTCACAAAAGAAAGAAACCTGATTGAAATGAAAGTCTACAATTTCTCTTAGCTCTAGAGAACTGAGGTCATAGGCAAACAGCTGTCTTAAATTATAGTCGAGAGACTACCTAAACAAAAGCCCTGGGGCATAAACCACTTCTAGAGCCAGTCCTGGGGTAATGAAACAAGCTATAATTGACAATTTGCTCGAATCTCAGGGCGGGCAAGTGTGAGAGGTAAAAACACCAAGTTAATCCAGTCTTAAAATGTGCTGCCACAGTCTCATGAATTTTGTCTCCAGATACCTTACCAGGATCTCACAGTTAAAAATTCTCACAGAGAATGTTTTTCTCATTTTTCTGGAATAGGAGGGAAATGTTGCAATTTTGAGATAAATTCACACCATTATATTTTCTTAGCAAAGCCTTAATCAGCACAGGCTCATTCAAAGACCTAATGATAGGAATGTAGAACACTCGCTCTCTCCATACAGCAAACCGGCCTATCAACAAGGTATCGATTATAGGGGAAAGAACCACATATCTCAGGCCTTATGTAAGAAGTATGTAGAGAAATCCAAAGAGACAAAAGTAAGGGCGCCAAAGGAAACTTTATCCTCTGACACTACGGTCACAGGAAAAATAAAACACAGCCTGACTCTTAGCCAGATAAACATAAAATCTCATATTAAGGGCTTGTTTACTTCAGTTCCTTTCACCCCAGTATATCATAACCAGCTTTCACAAGATGTTTACAAAGCATACTGGAAGACAAAAAAGACACAATTAAAAAAAACGTTTGAAGAGACAGATGAAGCATTAGAACCAGATTTAGATACGGCAGAAGTATCCAGCAGAACCAGACTCATAATTATTAGAACAGGAATTTCAAACAACTATGATTAGTCTGCTAATAGTTGTAATGGAAAAGGTGGATGGCATATAAAAATGGGTGGATAATGTGAACAGAGAAATGAAAATGCTAAATATGGATCAAAAAGTAATGCTAAAAATAAAAAATACTGTGAAAGAAATGAAGACTGTCTTTGATGAGCTTCCCAATAGATTGACAGAGTTGAGAAAGGAATCAATGAATGAAGAAATGTCAACAAAACTGTCTAAAATTGAAATGCAAACATTAAAAAAAAAGGTGAAAAATATGGAACAGAGTATTGAAGAACTGTGGGGCAATTACAAAAGATATAACATTAAAAAGGAAGAAAGATCTAAAATCATTAATATGAACTTCTATCTAGAAAGAAGAGATCACAAAGGAATCTTTCTCAGCAAAAACAAAATACGCTAATAACCCAGAATATACATTTGGAAGTTTTGAATTTTAGTTTTTAGTTAATACCCTGGGCTTAATAATCTTGTGCATATATTATTGAACACTTTTGATTAAAGTATATATTTATATTTAAGGTTTATAATGTATAGTGTTGCCAGGGATTCAAGAAATAACACTGATATTACATAAAGATGCTGATTTCCTTGCACTCATGTTAAAACAAAACACTTATTCTTTTACCAGTTGTCAATTTACAGAGGCAAAAACACTATTATAAAATTTTATTTTTCTGCAGAATAAGCAGTCTAATTATGAACCACATATATATGGAGAGTACCAATTTAAGCTTCTAGAATAATATTTAAAATCTAAATTATTGTCACTCAAAATGTAGTTCACAGACTAGACCGGCAGAGTTAGTGTCATTTAGGAACTAGGGAGAATGAAAATGCAGGTACTCCATCCCACATCCGTGCAACCAGAATCTCTGAAGGAAAAAGCCAGAATCTGTGTTTTAATTTTTCATGTTCATTCATTTTGAGAAGCATCCACTTGCACCTTGTACCTCAAGCGGTCTTACACTTAAAAACTTACTATGAAAGTTCCATGCCTTTTCTCTTTTGTCCTAAAGAATCTAGTGTCATACAGTAAATATCTGGTCTGAATGATTTCCATTCCCTTCTCAGTCTTTGTTTTACACCCATACACTGATAGGAGAAGGCAATGGCACCCACTCTGGTACTCTTGCCTGGAGAATCCCATGGACGGAGAAGCCTGGCAGGCTGCAGTCCTTGGGGTCGCGCAGAGTCGGACACGACTGAGTGACTTCACTTTCACTTTTCACTTTCCTGCATTGGAGAAGGAAATGGCAACCCACTCCAGTGTTCTTGCCTGGAGAATCCCAGGGACGGCGGAGCCTGGTGGGCTGCCGTCTATGGGGTCGGACAGAGTCAGACACGACTGAAGCGACACTTCTTTTTTCCATGTTAAATATTTAGCCTACGCGTGCAAGTGTATTTTTCACTGTATGTCTGGAAATATGTCAATATTTTCATCTATGTTTTAATTTCTTGGTCAGTTTTCTTCAGTTGTGCCTTTGTTTGTAATCATTTTAAATGTTTGGGTTTCTGTGTAAGTGATATCTAATGTGCTTAAACAGATTCTTATGCTTTATTTTACATATGTTCCTTTCTCCAAATGATGGGTTACATTTGTATTTAGCACCATCTAATATTTTAATGAATTTTTCTTTATTATATCACATGTAAATTTTACCTATGGCTTTCAATTTGGAGTTTTCTGCTTCCTTTGTCATTTCATGTATCCCTATTTACATCTGTTATGTTAAAACTGTTTATAGCAATTAATTCCTTTATGTCAGAATAATGTGATTAATTGAAGTTTTCTGATTCATTATTTTTGTTTTGCATTTTATTATTTTGATTGGTATTTTCAGTTATTAATAATAAATTTTAAAATAACAAAAGAAGAAACTTTTACAAATGTCCAACTAAAGAGTCTGCAATTTCTCATTATTGTATTATCAAAGCTTTCAAAATAGTTTTTACAAATGGCAGTTAAAATCGAGTATTACAAACTCTTAACAGGAGCCTAAAAATATCTCTAATCACTTCAATGTCAGCTTCCTGAGAGAGAAGTTGGAGTGAAAAGATGTAATGATCTTAACCAATTGCAGTTAAAATAACCACTTTTGAAAGTTTCACAATAATACTTTGTCTCATGAATACACTGTTAGGGACCTTCCCATTGTCTTCAACAATAACCGTACAAGTAAGGAGCACAGGATTTTAAGCTTCAGTTCAATTTTAAATTTACTTTCAATCAAGATTGTTTAACTTACCTGATTGTGTCATTTCATTGTTTTGCCCATAGATTGTTTGTAGTTTCATAAACCCTATGTAAGATCTTTCTATGTGCTTAACTTTTTAAGAATGTTATAGGAAAGAACTGCTAGATCTAGCTCCATTTTTTTCTCTGCTACCCATCCCCAAGGAACTTTCCTGTACAATTAGAAATGAAAATCTTTCAGTGGTTACAGGCTCTGCTTCTATAGTACAGATGAAAGGTGAAAAATGAAGGACAGAAAATTAGCTCTACTAACACTTGCCAAACACATATAGAAATAAACTTCATCATATGAAAAAATTATATTATTGATGCTGTAGCTGTTTTGGGAACAAATGTCTCTAATAGTCATTTATGATCCATCTGGTACCATTTCTCTCTCACACTCTCATTATATTTATCTATCTTTTCATCTTCCTTTCTCTCTAATATCTTGGTGGGTTATTACTAAAGACTTGACTTTTTGAAGATGACAATTATGGGAGGATAGAGCTCAGTAAAAATATGCAATTTATTATAAAAGTCTCTATGTAAGGAACTATCAAGAATGCAATTCTGAGATGATCCTTCAGTACCTAACTAAAGATTTAGGGGCAACTCTTGCTGCAATCCTGGCACTCAGTATGCAGTTGCAATGTTGAAGATAAATAATTTCATCTCAAACCCTCAAGTTGTTTTTGCTGTAACAAGGAATCTGAAACCATGCTCAGCTTCCTCCTTATAATGCTTAAGAAAGAGGTGCTGACTTTTCTATTCACATATATATAAAAAACAAAAACAAACAGATCACAGTGAGCTCAATTAAGGTACATAAACCAAATTATATTTCTATGTAGCTCAGCAAAACAAAGAGGTTTTGAAGTTTGAACATTTTTATATTAGAAACTATATCCTCTCTCAGACCACCATTTCTAATTGGTTACTAACTACTGTGCGCAGGCACTCAGTCATGTCAGACTGTTTGTGACCCCACAGCATGTAGCCCGCCAGGCTCCTCTGTCCATGGGATTGTCCAGACAAGAATCCTGGAGTGGGGTGCCATTTCCTTCTCTAGGGGATCTTCCCGACACATGTCTCCTACTTCTCCTGCACTGGCTGGTGGATTCTTTACCACTAGTGCCATCTGGGACCTTCCCTACTAATTGTTAATAATTAAAAAAAAATGACACCTCTTATTTGCCCAGCCCCAAACATATTTCTCTGAAAGTTATCTGTAATTTCTTTTCCACAAAGATGATTTTTTTCCTATTTCTAATCCCTCTTCCTTTGTATCCATTGTTCAAACTCCTACCAAATTAATCTATCTAGACAATTATTTATAGTATTACCTTATAAATACAAAAATGTTCAGTTATTTTCTGTTTATACTTTGTAAATGCTAATTTCATGTTGCTAGAATTTTAGGCTTTAACATATAATTATCATCAGATATGCTAATCTGTTCCTATATATGAGACAGATAATGTATCTGTATATGTCCAACATTGATTCAGTAGATATCTAACTTGGTAGTCCTGATTTCATTATTGGGATTGCAACTTGACTTTCTGAGCCACAATCCCTTTCTCCAAAGTAGGGATGAATATGCTAGTCAGAATTCAAGGTGAGTGTCAGGCTTGTGAAAGCCCTATCAAATATTTTTGCGTTTTGTTTTTTGGAAAAGGCTTTTTCTATTAAGATAGTCAAGACAATAGTTAAAGAACTAGTAGCAAATAAGCTACCACTGGATAAGAATCAATAGAAAATAAGGCCACAGAAAGGATGGGTAATTGCAGAATCAATCACTTTGGGGTAGAATTTGGCTCAATCTCATTTGAAATTCACAGGACAAGTTACACTGACTGGCTCACACATAAATTGGGTCTCAATGCTTCCACATGTTGATGCTTAGTCATATCTGACTCTTGCAGCCCCTATGGACTATAATCTGCCATGCTCCTCTTTCCATGGGATTTGCCAGGCAAGAACATTGAAATGGGTTGCTGTTTCCTCCTCAAGAGTATCTTCCTGACCCAAGATTAGGACCTGCATTTCCTGCATCTCCTGTATTGCCAGGTGGATTCTTTGCCACTGAGTCAATTGCAAAGCTCTCCATCTATCTATATGTTACCTCGAATTTACTTTATCAGATTCTTTCAACCCATTTATAAATGTCTATTACTTATCCATATTTGAAGAATTTAACTCAAGTTCATCTCTTCTGTAAAGTCTTCCATGATTTCTTTAACTTCATTTATGTCCCTCTTCTCTTCCCCCACAGTATTTTACATATATGTGTCAGGTATCACTTTTAGCATTCTACCATGCATTATGATTACTTTTTCTGCCATTTATAGCACAGTGAAAATAGCACTTTTTGTGGCATTTTGTGTAAGTTGAAATTTAGGTTATTCTCGTTGCTTATTGTGCAACCCTGGATACAATACCTAATTTCTCTGAACTTCAGTTTTATGGTGATTAAGTGAATATGAGAAAGTATTTAATTCTAGAACTATAATAGAAACATTTTTGCAACATAGGTACAAAATTTTTTATTCTATAAATGAATAACTATTTGCTAAATATTTATTGGTGACTCAGTGATAAAGAATCTACCTGCCAATGCAGAAGACACGATCCCCTGGAGAAGGAAATGGCACCCTGCTCCAATATTCTAGTCTGGAAAACCCCATGGACAGAGGAACCTGGTGGACTACAGTCCATAGGATTGTAGAGTTGGCATGGCTTAGCAACTAAACAATAATTATTTATTATGTACAAAGCACTGAGTTAAGTACATCATTGTGATTAACATCTAATATGTTCTGTCCAATCAAGGTTCTTAAAAGAGCACTTATTATGTCCCCAGTTAGAATGAAAGTACTAGAAGAAAGGGTTCATAACTTATTTTCTCCATCAAAATACTTACTACATTGCTCTTATCATATTCAATGATATTTTAATAAAATTTTAGAATATAATTAGAGGTGAAATATTTAGTCAGAAAAATTGCCATCCAGTTAACTGTGCAAAAAGAAAGGCAAGTACCAGATTTCTTTCTATACTGCTTGATGTAAAGAATTACTTAAATATACATATCACTAGTAAGGTCTTCCCAGGTGGCTCAGTGGTTAAAGAATTTGCCTGCCAGTGCGGGAGACTTGGGTTTGATCCCTGGGTTGGGAAGATCCCCTGGTGTAGGAAATGGCAACCCACTCCAATATTTTTGCCTGGGAAATCCCATGGACAGAGGAACCTGGCAGGCTACAGTTTAGGGCGTGGCAAACAGTAGGACATGATTGAGCAACTGGGCTAGAGCTAGATGACTAATAAAGAAAATGAATCTTTAAGGAATGGATACACAATGCCAAAATATCTATGAGAAGTTGCCATTTTCCTTCTGTTTAGAGGAATTGGGTTTAAAAAAGTATATTGTTTCAACAAATTTCATCAGAAATATTTTCTTTCTATATAATATTCTTACATGGCAGCTTTAAATTTTATATCAATAGAACATCTCTTGAACCACCAGAGTTTTAGAAAAACATCTTCATTAGACTTCTGATTTCTCTACCATTAAAAATGCTTATGACAACAATTGTCAACAGCCTTGATTTTGTTAAAAAAAAAAATGGCCCAAAGGGTGACTTTCATTCCCTGGAAACATTGCAAATAAATGGAAGGAGAGGGGAGGAAAGCAGGTTGTTGTAAATACAGAATGGTGTATATTTGCAGGGCATTTTTGTAATGGCCATGGTCATTTCTGAAGATACTTTCAAGATAATAGATTTTTTTCCCCAAAAGTTATGCCTTTTATCTTTTAGATATCTAGTATTTTAAGGTATCTCTAGCATCACTTACATTACTGAATTATTTTAAAACATGTACTTCAAAGTGTATTTTAATTATTAACATTTTTATTTCTCATGTTAACATTTTATTGAAAACAGATATGTATTATCTCTATGAAGATATTATTTCATGAAAGTACTACCATAAATTCAATGTCATTACTTAAACAGACTTATATCTTTATAAATTTAGATATATAAACAATAGCATGTCTAAAGCAATACATCTATGTACGTTACATATATTGTGATATAAACAAAATATAATACACTATCTTATTTATAATATTTATTATTATTTATAGCATATAATATATATGTGCATACTACATATATGAACCAATGATTTGTTTCACTATGTATATGTGTATATATAAATATATATGTACATATGTCACACATGTACCTGCACACACAAAGTTTATATTCCTGGCATACTCTTCCCTGAGAAACACAATTCTGATCCTATAGGTTAAACTTAAAATTAATGAAAAAAGTTTCTCAAATACTTTTCATATATTCTGTGGTCAAGCATATCAGTATGATTGAGAGATTCACCTGAAGGTTTAAACTGCATAACATTTGTAAGACAGTTTCAGAAGTAGTCTAGATAGAGACATTTGAAAAGGTCATGGTATGTTTAATGTACTCCACTGAAGAAGTCAAGACCACACTATTGATTTAAAATGAAATTTGGCTAATAGCTCCTTATATAGCTATGCTCAACATTCCAAATTCATTAGAATTTAGGCAGACTTTAAATATCTGGGTAGATTTAAAGCAATAGAGCTCATGATACCAAATGCTATTAGCTAATTGAAAGCAGCTATCTGGAAGAACTTTCATTCATTATTGCACAGAAAATCTTGACCATGATAAATACTTGGCTAAGCATTTCACCATAGAATATTCAGAATATTAATTATAAAATCAATACCACCTAACTACACATAGGCAGTTATTTCACTAATATTCTATTATCATTTGACTCATAAAATCAGTATTTGTAATAAACATAATTTGTGCAATCATCTTTCTATTCTAAGTAAAAGAACATCAGTTTCTTTTAGTCCAAACCTCTATTTTGTACATGGGAAGGGACAATTCTCAGAGAATAAATAGGCATAACCTAGTTGATATATAGTCAAGAATATTCTTGAAAGTGAATGGTACAAAAGTAAAGTACTATAGACAGGGAGATGAAAAATCTCCAGTTGTAACAATTCTATGACATATAATTTTTTATATACTAGCTTGGGTCAGAGTTCCTAATTAACAAAAAACTGTAGTTGAACAAACCCCCAAAACAAAGGCAAATGCTTTTTATTGGCAACACTGAAATAGACAAATAAAAAAAATTAAAGGATGAAAGAAAAAAGAAAGAAATGTTTTTGAGAAAATACTGTGGAGTGAGGGAATGAGGGGGAAGAAACAAACAACCAAAAAGAAAAGGAAGAGCACAGCTATAAAAATAATCTCCTGCAAAATCTAGAAGAAAATGTCAGAGACATTTTTGTTTGTATCCTGAAAAGAATTTAGAATGGTTTGACCTCTATATAATATATATAATAAGGACAAACAACATTAGGACAGAAAACATTAAGAAATTCTTCAAGATGAGTTGAAAAGTCAACAAGATGCTTCAGAATGAGTCAGAAGAGGAATTTAATCTGGTTAGGAAAGGTTGCAGGAATATCACCAAACACAGTGGCAACATTAAATCCTCCCTGAAATCAGTACCTTACCACGTATAAAATAGATAGCTAGTGGGAAGTTGCTATGTAACACAGGGAGGTCAGCCCGGTGTTCTGTAACTGCCTAGAGGGATGAGATGGACGGAAGGGAGGCCCAGAACAGAGGGGATATAAGTATACTTATAGCTGATTCACCATGTTGTGTGGAAGAAACCAACGCAATGTTGTAAATCAATTATCCTCCAATTAAAAATAAAAATTAAAACGTTTAAAATAACACTTACAGTAAACATTTAAAGTAACATTTACATTGAGAAAAATCAAATCACCTATAGGTCAAACTTGAAAAGTCCTTCAAGATTGCAAAGGAAGAGGACAAAGAGATAAAGTGAGAGATGGCATTAAACACAGGAAAAAAAGAGACCGAAGAGAAAATATTCTTAGAAGAAATGAGTAAACAATAAAATCTAGGTTATATGAATTCAACAGTTTTGAAATTAAATAGGATCTGTGTATTCAGACTGATGTTTAACCTTATTTAGAACAAAATCAAAGAAAAAATATTATGGAATGTTTTTGAATGACAAACATAATAGAACAAAACTTTAAAAGGAAACTCTCATTTACTTTTTGTAAGTTTTCCTATGTAGGAATAAATTTCAGATTGGTTTAGGGTACTTACTTGAAGAAGACAAAAGGGAAACAACTGAGGAAGAAAGATTCTCAGATAAAATTTTTATTCAGGGCAGAAATATACTCTCAGAATTGAAGGAAAAAAAAAAACAACAACAACCCTGTAAGTCCTTCGAGTCATCCGACAGCTAAATTGAGACCAAATTAACAGTATAGAAATTTTCAAAAGAAGCTCTCTTTGATTTCTTTCACCAGAGTTCTATAGTTCTCATGTAGATCTTGTTCATATTTTGTTAGATTTATACTAAGTATTTCATTTGAGAGTAAGTTGTAACAGAGCTCTTTTAAAAGTATATTAACAAGATGGGAATTTGTCCATCTTCCTGACAGAAAGCATGCCAGGCTTCCCTGTCCTTCACTATCTCCCTGAGTTTGCTCAGATTCATGTCCATTGAGTCAGTGATGCTTTCTAACCATCTCATCCTCTGTGACCTCTTCTTTGCATAGAGAAAACCAAAGAAGGGAAGGGAGGGAGGGATGGAAGGAAGAGGGATAGAATTGTGGTGAATAGGAGGCAAAAATGAGATCACCATGGACATGTTAAAGGGAAAAGTAATAACAAAGTTCTCATAGCTGGCTACTCCTTCACATTCCTTTTTTAGCATACTGGTTTAGGAATGCATAAGCTTACACTTGGAATAATAGCTTACTATATTACCATTAAAGTTTTCTTAATTTCTTTTCCCTTCTTCCTCAAGTAGTCTCACTTGATAACTTCAAATTCAGCATAAAATTTCTTAAGTGATTCCCTTATACAAGCATAAACATCATCTGCACTGATTTTGAAAAGTAAATTTCTTCAAAAGTAAATATCCTTAGCGTGGTATTCGTACTGCACCACTATAGGATTAAAATGGGGAATTGATGTAATTGATTAGGAGGATTTATCCCCAGAATATATTTGAGATTTTTATACTGATTTTAAAATATAATTGAAAAATATTAGAGAGCAACGTCAATAAATTGACCAATTCTAAGAACGTTTCAAGTTTTAGGGGAAACTTGAAAGAGTAAGAGAGTTAGAAATGAGAGTTGTGGGAATGAAAAATGGGAGAAAGCACACTAAAAACTAAGCTTCTAAACATTTTGCATGCTTTTAGATATTAAAATTTTAGAAATCTTAAATGACACTGATTCTTGTGTATGTTCAACATATATCAATTTGCATCAGTGTGGAAACTAGATTTTTTTCCTATAAATTTAACTGTGGCTCAGAACTGAACATATATTAGTGCACCATGAGAATAAATAATTTAATGTAAGTGCTCATTTCTTTTAAATGCATTCACTGAAGTAAATTTACATGAGTTTATGAAATATTAAATTATCTGTTTTTCTTTTACCTATTTTTACCGATGCTATATATTTTTTTAAAAAGTAGAAAACTCTTAGGAAATGTATCTTTTTTTAAAATTTTTTAAATTAGTTTATTTTCTATTTTTTAGCTTTACAATATTGTATTTGTTTTGCCATACATTGACATGAATCCACCGTGGGTGTACATGTTTCCCCTTCCAGAACCCCTCTTCCACCTCCCTCCCCATCCCATCCCTCCGGGTCATCCCGGTGCACCAGCCCCGAGGACCCTGTATCATGTATTGAACCTGGACTGGCGATTCGTTTCACATATGATAATTTACATGCTTCAGTGCCATTCTCCCATATCATCCCGCCCTTGCCCTCTCCCATAGAGTCTATAATACTGTTCTATTTATCTGCATCTCTTTTGATGTCTGGCATACAGGGTTATCTTTACCGATTGACTAAATATCATATATATGTGTTAGTATACTGTATTGGTGTTTTTCTTTCTGGCTTACTTCACTCTGTATAATAGGCTCCAGTTTCATCCACCTCATTAGAACTGATTCGAATGTATTCTTTTTAATGGCTGAGTAATAGTCCATTGTGTATATGTCTTAATTGGGCATTTTTCTTTATAGTAGCTCATGAACAAAAAGAGCACAGCTCTTAGCAGTGAAGAACACTGATGTATTAGCTCTTGATAGTTTTGTGAAAACTATTTCAAGCAAAGTTTATTGATAAATATGTAAACTTTTTGTTCCATTGAGATAATTTCTAATGAGCTACACTTGTAAGCAGAAAAGAATAAGACACAATGATCTTTTTGGCTGTTTGGGAGAGAAAAAAAATGTCCTCTCTCCACCAACTGCACCTCCACCTTCAGCCCTCATTTGCATAACTGAATGCTCGTCATTCTGAGCTCTTAAGGTGCTGTTGTCATTCAGTCACTTAGTTGTGTCCAACTCTTTGTGAACCCATGGACCGCAGCACTCCAGGCTCTTCTTTCCTCCAATATCTCTCAGGGTTTCCTCAAATTCGTGTCCTTTGAGTCAAAGACCATTTCAACTATTGCTCCTTCTGCTGCCCCCTTCTCCTTTTGCCTTCAATGTAAGTTATACAACCAGTTAATTACATCACAACTGACCTGCTGGTCAGTTCTCCATTTGCACTTACCAACCTGCAGCAGTAATTTTCTACTAGCAGACAATTTGCATTTTGTGCTTCTTCATTGTGATGCAGGGGAAAAAAAAAAAGTTAGAGACCCAAATGTTACAGATGATTCTAGAAAACACACATTTTATGAGAAATCTTTACAAATTTCAAGTGTGAGAAACCAAAGGAGGGCTCATGCAGAGAACTTAGAAATAGAATTCTAAGGGAATCTGATAAATGACATTCTATTTATGAAACAAGACATGAACTAAGTGAGACAGTACTGCTTACAATAATCCCCTAAAGAAGTCAGCATATTCAAGTTGGATAATGCTTTGACAACTAAGTTAATCCAGAGCAAGAAGCAGACTTCTACTTCAGAGTTTCACTAAGTGGATACTCTTGAGTATTAAGTTTTATGTTTTTAAGTAATAATCTTACATGATTGTAAGAAAATCCCTGGGGGCTCAGCAGTAGGGAGTCTGCCAGCAGTGCAGGAGACTTGCAGGATATGCGGGTTTGATCCTTGGGTTGGGAAAATCCCCTGGAGCAGGAAATGGCAACCCACTCCAGTATTCTTGCCTGGAAGTTTCCATGGACAAAGGAGCTTGGCTGACTACAGTCCATGTAGTCTTAAAAGAATTAGACACTACTGAGCAACTAAACAACAACAAGAAAATACAGACACATATTTAAAATTTGGACGCTATTATGAAAGGCTAAGCAAGAAGAACAACAGTGCAAATTAATTGTGCCAGTATAAACACAATTATTTATTTTTGGTTTTATCAAGATCATAGTCACTTTATATAAATTTTTGTATTTGTTTTTAAATTTATGTGGACCTTTATCCATTTTTGTTTTCTTTTGAACACATGTTTTTCACATCCCTGCTCATGGATTAATCCCTATTCCATGGATATACCATATGATAGCAATGAGCATAATATCTGAATTATAGTAAGCTTCAAGAATTATCAATTATGGGTTCCACAAACATTTTGATTGTTCAAAATTGTCTACTATAAATAATACTTTGATCAAAATTACAAATGTAAATATCTGAATCTCTAATTCTTTGAGATAAATTATCAAAAAGAATTTATTCGATGTGATCTATTTAAATCTCTCAATATTGAAAGTTTATGATTATGTGTCCCACCATACTCTGATATTACTTTTCTGTGTCTAAATTAATCTATAAAATTAAAGGAAAAATATAACATTTTCTAACATGAATTTTTATCTTATTAACAAGAATTATAGAAAATTCATTACATTTTAATTTTTCTATGCATTGTTCACATTTGGAGTTAATGTCTCTTTTAGAGCAAAGGTTTCAAAACTATGCCTCACAGAGACCTAGGGACCAATCCAAAAGGGGCTCTGGGAAGCCAAGCAAATGGGCAAAAGATCATCATAGTAGGTGTTCAGTCTCTGGACTTTGACCTGAACAAGTCTGCCCCATCTATTTTACAATCTGGGCTTCATCTAAAGCTAAACATGTAGAAGATGCTTGGCAAACACTACATTTTAGTATTAGTAATTGATTACTAATTTGTAATGGCTTTATACATTTTTAACAAATTAACAATGTATCCTTTTTTTTTCTTTAAATGTTATTTATTTTTTTGGCTGTGACAGGTTTTAGTTGTGGCCTGTGAACTCTTAGCTGTGGCATGTAGCATCTAGTTCTCTGATTAAGGATCAAACTGGGGCCCCTTGCATTAGATGTATGGAGTCTTAGCCACTGGACCACCAGGGCTAAGACCACCATGGAGGTCTCCTAACTCTGTATTCTTTATAAATATTTCCTAGGCTACCTTTAGTCATGTTAGATGTTCTGCAATGACAAGAAATTGTTATTTTTAGATAGTAAAATGTATGAATTCATTTTATTCATAGTAACAAAAAACATCCAATAGATTTATAAAATAAAATCATTCAAAAGAAAGGCACAAAACATTGCCAAAGGACATTAGAAAAAAATATAGTCTTGAATAAAAGGAGATGAAGAGTATGTTTATGCGTGCAGATAACAACTGTTGTGTCTTAAGTCAGGTTCTACTGGAAGACTTGTTAAGGCAGTTATTTTGGTAACAACTCCAAAATACCATAGTGAGGAAAGGGAAGCAGGGTTAGGTAGAGGATAAGTGCAAGACAATCCCATGGGGAGCTCTGGAATTAGGGTGGTCCTTTAGAGATTTCTTGAATTGAGGCAAGGAGTCTGCTTCTTGGTCCCTCCACATTAATCAGTCCCTGTGAATATTCTCTGGCAAAGTGGTTTAACATTGAACAACTTTTAGGGAAGGAACTCTGGGGTAAATTATCAGCAACCAGTATTCCCCAAAGCTTGGGTAGTGAGAGCCTCCCTCTGAGAGGGGATCAGGGCTGCATACCTAACATCCACTCTACTCTAAGGTATTAATTACTCTCTTATAGTGCTGTAAGACAAGGCTGTGGTCCATGTGATCAGATTGGTTAGTTTCCTGTGATTGTGGTTTTCAGTCAGTCTTCCCTCTGATGAAGAAGGGTAAGAGGCTTATGGAAGCTTCCTGAAGGGAGACTCTGGCTGAGGGGGAAATTGACTCTTGTTCCGATGAAAGTGAAAGTGAAGTCGTGTCCAACTCTTTGCGAATCCATGGACTGTAGCCCACCAAGCTCCTCCGTCCATGGGATTCTCCAGGCAAGAATGCTGAAGCGGGTTGCCATTTCCTTCTCCAGGTGATCTTCCCAACCCAGGGACTGAACCCAGGTGTCCTGCATTGTAGGCAGATGTGAGGCACCAAACAAGGTTGTTCTGATGGGAGGGGCCATATTCAGTAAATCTTTAATCCAATTTTCTGTTGATGCGTGGAGCTGTATTCCCTCTCTGTTATTTCCTGGGGCCAAACTATGGTGGAGGTGATGAAGAAAATGGCGACCTCCTTCAGAAGGTCCCATGCATGCACTGCTGCACTCAGTGCTCCCAACCCAGCAGCAGGCCACCGCCAACCCACGCCTCTGCCTAAGACTCCTACACACTCACGGGCAAGTCTGGGTCAGCCTATTGTAGGGTCACTGCTCCTTTCTCCTGGGTCCTGGTGCACACAAGGTTCTGTTTGTGCTCTTCAAGAGTCTGTTTCCAAGTCCTGTGTAAGTTCTGGCGGCTCTCAGTTCAGTTCCCTTCAGTTAAGTCTCTCAGTCGTGTCCGACTCTTTGCGACCCCATGAATTGCAGCACGCCATGCCTCCCTGTCCATCCTCAACTCCCAGAGTCTACCCAAACCCATGTCCATCGAGTTGGTGATGCCATCCAACCATCATCCTCTGTCGTTCCCTTCTCCTCCTGCCCCCAATCCTACCCAGCATTAGGGTCTTTTCCAATGAGTCAACTCTTCCCATGAGGTGGCCAAAGTATTGGAGTTTCAGCTTCAACATCAGTCCTTCCAATGAACACCCAGGACTGATCTCCTTTAGGATGGATTGATTGGATCTCCTTGCAGTCCAAGGGACTCTCAAGAGTCTTCTCCAACACCACAGTTCAAAAGCATCAATTCTGTGGCACTCAGCTTTCTTTATGGTCCAACTCTCACATCCATACATGACCACTGGAAAAACCATAGCCTTGACTAGACGGACTTTTCTTGGCAAAGTAATGTCTCTGCTTTTAAGTATGCTGTCTAGGTTGGCCAAAACCTTCCTTCCAAGGAGTAAGCGTCTTTTAATTTCATGGCTGCAATGACCATCAGCAGTAATTTTGGAGCCCCCAAAAATAAAGTCTGACACTGTTTCCACTGTTTCCCCATCTATTTCCCATGAAGTGACGGCACCAGATGCCATGATCTTAGTTTTCTGAACGTTGAGCTTTAAGTCAACTTTTTCACTCTCCTCTTTCACTTTCATCAAGAGACTCTTTATTTCTTCTTCACTTTCTGCCATAAGCGTGGTGTCATCCGCATACCTGAGGTTATTGATATTTCTCCTGGCAATCTTGAATCCAGCCTGTGTTTCTTCCAGCCCAGCGTTTCTCATGATGTACTCTGCATATAAGTTAAATAAGCAGGGTGACAATATACAGCCTTGACGTACTCCTTTTCCTATTTGGGACCAGTCTGTTGTTCCATGTCTAGTTCTAACTGTTGCTTCCTGACCTGCATACAGGTTTCTCAAGAGACAGGTCAGATGGTCTGGTATTCCCATCTCTTTCAGAATTGTCCACAGTTTATTGTGATCCACACAGTCAAAGGCCTTGGCATAGTCAATAGCAGAAATAGATGTTTTTCTGGAACTCTCTTGCTTTTTCGATGATCCAGCAGATGTTGGCAATTTGATCTCTGGTTCCTCTGCCTTTTCTAAAACCAGCTTGAACATCTGGAAGTTCACAGTTCATGTATTGCTGAAGCCTGGCTTGGAGAATTTTGAGCATTACTTTACTAGCATGTGAGATGAGGGCAATTGTGTGGTAGTATGGTGGGTTAATGGCAACATCCTCCAAGAGGGCTTATGTCATACCCAGGCCTGCTGCACCCAGAGTCCCTGCCCCAGCAGCAGTCCACTGCTGACCTGAACCTCCTCAGGAGAAACACAAACACAGTTCTGGCTCAGTCTCTGTGAGGTCTCTGGGTCCTTGTGCGCACAAAGTTTGTTTGTGCCCTCTGAATGTATCTGGTGGTTATGGAGTTTCATTCTAAACGTGATTTCACCCCTCCTACCATCTTGCTGGGGCTTCTCCTTTATTCTTGGATGTAGGGTTTCTCCTCACAGTTGCTTGAGAACCATGCAGCCGCTGCTACTGAGCCTAGAATCTTGCTGGGGGTTCTCTGACCTTGGACATGGTGTATCCCTTAGAGCTGCTCCAGCACTGGAGAGTTCTGACAAAACGTGTTCCACTGGAGAAGGGCATGGCAAACCACTTCAGTATTCTTGACTTCAGAACCCCATGAACAGAATGAAAAAGCAAAAAGATAGGACACTGAAAGAGGAACTCCCCAGGTCAGTAAAGAATGAATGAAGAAAGAATGAAGAGACAGAGCCAAAGCAAAAATAACACCCAGCTGTGGGTGTGACTGGTGATAGAAACAAGGTCCGATCCTGTAAAGAGCAATATTGAAAAGAAACCTGGAATGTTAGGTCCATGAATTAAGGCAAATTCAGTCCAGTTCAGTTCAGCTCAGTTGCTCAGTCGTGTCCGACTCTTTGCGACCCCATGAATCGCAGCACACCAGGCCTCCCTGTCCATCACCAACTCCCGGGGTTTACCCAAACCCATGTCCATCGAGTCAGTGATGCCATCCAACCAACTCATCCTCTGTCGTCCCCTTCTCCTCCTGCCCCCAATCTTTCCCAGCATTAGGGTCTTTTCCAATGAGTCAACTCTTCCCATGAGTTGGCCAACATATTGGAGTTTCAGCTTCAACATCAGTCCTTCCAATGAACACCCAGGACTGATCTCCTTTAGGATGGACTGGTTGGATCTCCTGGCAGTCCAAGGGACTCTCAAGAGTCTTCTCCAACACCATAGTTCAAAAGCATCAATTCTTCAGCACACAGCTTTCTTCATCGTCCAACTCTCACATCCATACATGACCAATGGAAAAACCATAGAAGTGGTCAAACAGGAGATGGCAAGAGGGAAAGTCTACATTTTAGAAATCAGCAAACTAAAATAGACTGGGATGTGTGAATTTAACTCAGATGACCATTATGTCTACTACTATGGGCAAGAATCCCTTAGAAGAAATGCAGTAGCCATCATAGTCAACAAAAGAGTCCGAAAGGCGGTACTTGGATGCAGTCTCAAAAACGACAGAATGATCTCTGTTCATTTCCAAGGCAAACCATTCAATATCACTGTAATTCAAGTCTATGCCCTGACAAATAATGCTGAAGAAGCTGAAGCTGAACGGTTCTATGAAGACCTACAAGACCTTTTAGAACCAACACTGAAAAAAAAATGTCTTTTTCATTATAGGGGACTGGAATGCAAAGTAGGGAGTCAAGAAATACCTGGAGTAACAGGCAGATTTAGTCTTTGAGTACAGAATGAAGCAGGGCAAAGGCTAATATAGTTTTGCTAGGAGAATGCACTGATCATAGCAAACACTGTCTTCCAAAAAGACGAGAGAAATCTCCTCACATGGACGTCACCAGATGGTCAATAACAAAATCAGATAGATTATATTATTTGCAGCCAAAGATGGAGAAGTTCTACACAGTCAGCAAAAACAAGACCAGGATCTGACTGTGGCACAGACCATGAGCTCCTTATTGCCAAATAGAGACTTAAATTAAAGAAAGTAGGGAAAGCCACTAGACCATTCAGTTATGACTTAATCCCTTACGATTATACAGTGGAAGTGACAAAGAGATTCAAGGGATTAGATCTGATAGACAGAGTGCCTGAAGAACTATGGACACAGGTTCCTGACATTGTACAGGAGGCAGTGATCAACACCATCCCCAAGAAAAAGAAATGAAAAAAGGCAAAATGGCTATCTGAGGAGGCCTTACAAATAGCTGTGAGTAGAAGAGAAGCAAAAGGCAAAGGAGAAAAGGAAAGATACCCATTTGAATGCAGAGTTCCAAAGAATAACAAGGAAAGATAAGAAGGCCTTCCTCAGCGATCAATGCAAAGAAATAGAGGAAAACAATAGAACGGGAAAGACTACAAATCTCTTCAAGAAAATGAAGATACCAGGGGAACATTTCATGCAAAGATGGGCACAATAAAGGACAGAAATAGTATAGACCTAACAGAAGCAGAAGATATTAAGAAGAGGTGGCATGAATACACAGAAGAATTGTACAAAAAAGTTCTTCATGACCCAGATAATCACGATGGTGTGATTACCCACCTAGAGCCAGACATCCTAGAATGTGAAGTAAAGTGGGCCTTAGAATGCATCACTATGAACAAAGTTAGTGGAGGTGATGAAATTCCAGTTGAGCTATTTCAAATCCTGAAAGATGATGCTATGAAAGTGCTGCATGCAATATGCCAGCAAATTTGGAAAACTCAGCAGTGGCCACAGGACTGGAAAAGGTCAGTTTTCATTCCAATCCCAAAGAAAAGCAATGCCAAAGAATGCTCAAACTGCTAGACAATTGCACTCCTTTCACACGCTAGTAAAGTAATGCTCAAAATTCCCCAAGCCTGGCTTCAATAATACATGAACCGTGAAATTCCAGATGCCCAAGCTGGATTTAGAAAAGGCAGAGGAACCAGAGATCAAATTGCTAACATCTGCTGGATCATTGAAAAAAGCAAGAGAGTTCCAGAAAAATATCTATTTCTGCTTTATTGACTATGCCAAAGCCATTGACTGTGTAGACCACAACAAACTCTGGAAAATTCTTAAAAAGATAGGAATACCAGACCACCTGACCTGCCTCTTGAGAAATCTGTATACAGGTCAAGAAGCAACAGTTAGAACTGGCCATAGAAAGACAGACTGTTTCCAAATAGGAAAAGGAATATGTCAAGGCTGTATATTGTCACCCTGCTTATTAAACTTTATGCAGAGTACATCATGAGAAACGCTGAGCTGGATGAAGTACAAGCTGGAATCAAGATCTGGGAGAAATATCAATAACCTCAGATATGCAGATGACACCACCCTTATGGCAGAAAGCAAAGAAAAACTAAAGAGCCTCTTGATGAAAGTAAAAGAGAAGAGTGAAAAATTTGGCTTAAAACTCAACATTCAGAAAACTAAGATCATGTCATCCGGTCCCATCACTTCATAGCAAATAGAAGGGGAAACAGTGAAAACAGTGGCTGACTTTATGTTTTGGGCTTCCAAAATCTCTGCAGGTGGTGACTGCAGCCATGAAATTAAAAGACGCTTACTCCTTGGAAAGAAAGTTATGACCAAACTAGATTGCATATTAAAAAGCAGAGGCACTACTTTGCCAACAAAGTTCCGTCTAGTTAAGGCTATAGTTTTTCCAGTAGTCATGTATGGATGTGAGAGTTGGACCATAAAGAAAGCTGAGTGCAGAAAAATTGATGCTTTTGAACTTTGGTGTTGGAGAAGACTCTTGACAGTCCCTTGGACTGCAAGGAGATCCAACCAGTCCATCCTAAAGGAGATCAGTCCTGGGTGTTCATTGGAAGGACTGATGTTGAAGCTGAAACTCCAATCCTTTGGCCACCTCATGCAAAGAGCTGACTCACTGGAAAAGACCCTGATGCTGGGAAAGATTGAGGGCAGCAGGAGAAGGGGATGACAGAGGATGAGATGGTTGGATGGCATCACCAACTCAATGTACATGGGTTTGGGTGGACTCCGGGAGTTGGCGGTGGACAGGAATGCCTGGTGTGCTGCAGTTCATGGAGTCGCAGAGTCGGACACGACTGAGCGACTGAATTGAACTGAACTGATGTAAGATTTAGGCTTCCCTGTCAGCTCAGTGGTAAAGAATCCACCTGCCAATGCAGGAGATGCAGTTTCAACCCCTTGGTTAGGAAGATCTCTGGAAGAAGAACATGGCAATCCATTCCAGTGTTCTTGCCTGGGAGATCACGTGGATTAGGAGCCTGGTTGGCTACAGTCCATGGTATCACAAAGAGTCAGACATGACAGAGCAACTGAGCACAAAGGCGGGCATATAATTATAAATAAACTGTAACATATATTATTGTAGTATAGTGTCTTCTAGAATATATACAGTATATCCTATAATAGTATAGTGTACTGATATTATATATGCTTATATGTATTTCATATATATATTGTGGAGCCTGGCAGCCCACAGTCCGTGGGGTCTCAAAGAGTTAGACATGACTGAGCTACTGGACATGACAACAGTTTATTTTATTTAAAATATTGGAAAATATAATTTATATCTAGTTCTTTCAATAAAAATTAGATGATTACTACTATAAGTTATTACATTCACAGTATTAAAGTGTGATGGAAAATAACTGTTCTAAAAAAGAAGATTATATATATATTTTCTTTTAACATGGGCTTCCCTGATACCTCAGTTGGTAAAGAATCTGCCTGCAATGCAGGAGCCCTGGGTTTGATCCCTGGGTTGGGAAGATCCCCTGAAGAAGGGAAAGGCTATCCACTCCAGTATTCTGGCTTGGGGAATTCCATGGACTGGATAGTTCATGGGGTCAAAAAGAGTCAGACACAACTGAAAAACTTTCACTTTTCATATTTACACACACACGTTTTTCTCCAGTTGGAAATATGTTGTCCTTTTTTGTTCTCAAGTGATAGAAGAATAATATACTAATGCACTAATGTGTTGTAGAAAAGTTTTCACACCACAACAAATGTAGATTTCCAGAACTCTGTGTCCAATGACTTGAGATGAAGGAAGAGAATCATATATTGAGGACATGGAAAGTTGACAAAAATCTTCATTAACAGTAAGTTACGTAGAATTCTGGGAAGTACAGTGCTATCTGAAAATGTACTTTGCTATATCAAGGAATTAAATCTGTGATTTCCCCTTAGTAATTATTTAGCAAAAGTGTGAACCAATTTTGTCATGGATTTGTTTTCTTTCCATTTGAAGCTACATATGACTAAATTAGAAGCATAGTCTTGTCATTCAATATGAGTGGTTATGTCTGTTTTACGAAAGTAATCATTGGAAAACTATATATAATAGCAATATTGTATTTATTCAATCCTTGTGCCAGATGCTTTAACCTTTCCACTCTGGAAACTGTTTAAAATGGAAAGATAACCTATTAAGCAATTTTACAGAGTCCTTGTGATGGAGATTAGTAAAGCAGTCTTCTTCAATTAAATCTGAGGGCTAGTGAAATGAAATGGCACCTGATTCATTCATTTCTATCTACCCTTTGACTACAGCATGAACA
This sequence comes from Giraffa tippelskirchi, assembly GCF_054371585.1. NCBI lineage: Eukaryota > Metazoa > Chordata > Mammalia > Artiodactyla > Giraffidae > Giraffa > Giraffa tippelskirchi. The sequence continues at coordinate 106,835,775 of NC_137278.1, read as the reverse complement.
AATAAATTGTCAACAAAGGGAGAGTACATATTATAGTTGCTTTGTTAATGTTAAATTTTGAAAAGAAATTATTTTTTCATAACTCTTCTGGAAATAGATGAGAACTCTGCTCAGATTTCCACTTTATTTTCAAAGTAGCTCTTAGTTTAATGTGTTGCATAATGTATTTTAATTTTCATGAAAATTTTCTATACCCAAACAGTAATACAACTGCTGTTTTATTTGTTTCTTTCTCATTGTTTAAGGTTTAAGGGTTAGTCTATGTTAAATTAATCAAGTGGCTTTGTATTTTTAAGTGTATACCACAGATTTGTCAGATATTCAAAAAAATCTTTTTTAGTTCTTGACATGTAACAATTTATTGAAAAAGAAATATAGCCGGACTGAGAATCAGAAGAGACAAGCTTGAGTCCAGGCTCATTTCTCGTTTATATAATATTGATTAAACCACTTGATCCTCTAGGCTACACATATATTTACTTATAAATTATGGTAAAATTATCTTTTGGTTTTTTTTTTTCTCTTTTCCCCTACCAGTTATGCCAGAAATCTAGTATTTGGTGATCTATTGTCTTTCAGGAAACAGTGTAATTTTCTGGGTGAGATTAGAATCTTCTGGAGTTGACTCACATATAGAAACTGTATTTAGGAAACATCCACTTCTTTCAGGCTATTTGATCAGGTGCAGTTATAAACAGGAAGCAGAGATAAAGAAGAGGTGGCAAGAATACACAGAAGAACTATATCAAAAAGTCTTAATGACCCAGATAACCACAATGGGGTCCCTCATCTAGAGTCAGACATCCTGGAGTATGAAGCCAAGTGGGCATTAAGAAGCATTACTATGAACAATGCTAGTGGAGGTGACAGAATTTCAGCTGAGCTCTTTAAAATCCTAGAATATAATGCTGTTAAAGTGCTGCACTCAATATATTAGCAAATTTGGAAAACTCAGCAGTGGCCACAAGACTGGAAAAGGTCAGTTTTTATTCCAGTCCAAAGAAGGGCAGTGCCAAAGGATGTTCAAACTGCTGTACTCCAACGTTCTCATTTCACATGCTAGCAAGATTGTGCTCAAAATCCTTTAAGCTAGTCTTCAGCAGGACATAAATCAAGAAATTCCAGGTGTACAAGCTGTGTTTCAAAGAGGCAGAGGAACCAGAGATCAAATTGCCAACATTCATTGGATCATAGAGAAATTAAGGGAGTTCCAGAAAAACGTCTATTTCTGCTTCATTGACTAGGCCAAAGTCTTTGACTGTGTGGATCACAACAAACTGTGGAAAATTTTTAGAGATGGAAGTACCAGACAACTTTACTTTCCTGAGAAATCTGTATGCAGGCCAAGAAGCAACAGTCAGAATTGGACATGGATAAATGGACTGGTTTAAAGCTGGGAAAGAGTAGGACAAAGTATACAGACACTCTGCTTATATAACTTATATGCCGAGTACATCATACAAAATGCTGGGCTGGATGACCCACAAGCTGGAATCAAGATTGCCAGGAGAAATATCAACAACCTTAGGACAGGAGCAGAAAGAAATGGCAGAGGATAAGATGGTTGGATGACATCACTGACTCAATGGACATGAATTTGAGCAAACTCTCGGAGATGGTGGAGGACAAAGGAGCCTGGTGTGCTGCAGTCCATGAGATTGCAAAGAGTAGAACACAACTTAGTGACTGAGCAACAACAACAGATATATATCTTCCATCAATATTAAATTTTTGTTGTTGCTGAGGACTTTTCTCTTTTGCTTAACAAAGATTTACTTATAATATATGAAAATTTGAGAACTAGGAAAGATATATAGATAAGTGAGAGGTTTTCATTTATTACTGTTCATTTCCCTTGTTATGGAACAAATGACAGCAGAAATAAAGAAATGAGAGAAACATAATTAGCATAAATATCACTGGGTCACTGTTTTTGGAAATCAGGAAAATGCACTCATCCTTAAGCTCTAACTCCCATAGAAAACTTTTTTTTTTACTTTATGTTTCTAAAAATTCTCTTTAAGCATCCTTAAAATATAATTTAATTATCTATAGATTTTTTAAATGGAAACTACAAAAATCTTGTAACCTTCTTAATTCAGTTTTCTTTGGATGAGTCAACTTACACAAAAAGTCTCACTCAGCCAAGTTGTGCACCGTGGGGGAAGGAGTAGCAGAGTATGCATCCGAAGACTTGGAACTGATCTCAAACTTGAGACTAATAGTCAGGGACACTGATACTTTGTCAGGGAGCTTGGTATACACTCTTTGTGTGCTGTGTGCTAAGTCACTTCAGTTGTGTCTGAGTCTTTGCAACTCCATGGACTATAGTCCACTAGGCACCTCTGACCATGGGATTCACCAGGCAAGAACACTGGAGTGGGTTGCCATGCCCTCCTCTAGCTGGTGGTAGTGGTATCATTGCTAAGTTGTGTCCAACTCTTGTGATTCCCATGGTCAGTAGCCCACCAGGCTCCTCTGTCCATAGGATTTTCCAGGCAAGAATACTGGAGTGGGTTGCCATTTCCTTCTCCAGGGGATCGTTCTGACCCAGGAATTGAACCTAGGTCTCCTGCATTGCAGGCAGATTCTTTACCGACTGAGCTATGAGGGAAGCCTCCTCCAGGGGATCCTCCCAACCCAGTGATCTAACCCACATGTCTTATATCTCCTTCTTTGGCAGACAGGTTTTTTTTTTAACCGCCAGCACCACCTGGGAAGCCCAATATAATCTTTACAACAATGTTGCTATAAACATTAAGTAATATAAGTTTTATCATGTTTTTCAATTTAATGTAAGCTGTGGAATATCTTACCAATGACAGATACTGTTTTAACAAATTTAATATATAATTCAGGCTAAGCCATATGTGACCAAATAGTAGATCCAACACGTATCTTCTGGTCTGCATAATTCTAGAAACAGAACAGGAAGGCAATTTATGACATCGCCCTTGTGTTTCATGACATATCATGTCAAACTAATCTTTTGGCCTGTGGGGAAAATCTATTCCCTAAGCAATTGTGGGCCTATTTTTAAATGCAAATATAGACCTTAAGTATAATGATGCTAATGAAGGTAACAAATTAAAAAATGAGATGTGAAATTGTACTGTAAAGTGTAAAAAAAAAAAGGAAAATCAATATACAAAGTCTGGAAGTACTTAAAGGCAGGGATGTTAAGAGCAAAAGGTTTGGAAAAGAACTCTTGGTGGCAGAGCATGTTTTGATGTATGTTAAACTGTACCAAGGGAACATTTCATGCAAAGATGGGCTCAATAAAGGACAGAAATGGTATGGACCTAACAGAAGCAGAAGATATTAAGAAGAGGTGGCAAGAATATGCAGAAGAACTGTATAAAAAAGATTTTCACGACCCAGATAATCACGATGGTGTGATCACTCACCTAGAGCCAGACATTCAGGAATGTGAAGTCAAGTGGGCCTTAGAAAGCATCACTACAAACAAAGCTAGTGGAGGTGATGGAATTCCAGTTGAGCTATTTCAAATCCTAAAAGATGATGCTGTGAAAGTACTGCATTCAGTATGCCAGCAAAATTGGAGAACTCAGCAGTGGCCACAGGACTGGAAAAGGTCAGTTTTCATTCCAATCCCAAAGAAAGGCAATGCCAAAGAAAGCTCAAACTACCGCACAATAGCACTCCTCTCACACACTAGCAAAGTAATGCTCAAAATTCTCCAAGCCAGGCTTCAGCAATACGTGAAACGTGAACTTCCGGATGTTCAAGCTGGTTTCAGAAAAAGCAGAGGAACCACAGATCAAATTGCCAACCTCCGCTGGATCATCGAAAAAGCAAGAGAGTTCCAGAGAAACATCTATTTCTGCTATATTCACTATGCCAAAGCCTTTGACTGTGTGGATCACAAAAAACTGTGGAAAATTCTGAAAAAAGATAGGAATACCAGACCACCTGACCTGCCTCTTGAGAAATCTGTGTGCAGGTCAGGAATCAATAGTTAGAACTGGACATGGAAAAACAGACTGTTTCTGAATAGGAAAAGGAGTCTGTCAAGGCTGTATATTGTCACCCTACTTATTTAACTTATATGCAGAGTACATCATTAGAAGCGCTGGGCTGGAAGAAGCACAAGCTGGAATCAAGATTATTGGGAGAAATATCAGTAACCTCAGATTTGCAGATGATACCACCCTTATGGCAGAAAGTGAAGAAGAACTAAAAAGCCTCTTAATGAAAGTGAAAGAGAAGAGTGAAAAAGTTGGCTTAAAGCTCAACATTCAGAAAACTATCATGGCATCTGGTCCCATCACTTCATGGGGAATAGATGTGGAAACAGTGGCTGACTTTATTTTTTGGGAGTCCAAAATCACTACAGATGGTGACTGCAGCCATGAAATTAAAACACGCTTCCTCCTTGGAAGAAAAGTTATGACCAACCTAGATAGCATATTTAAAAGCAGAGACATTACTTTGCCAACAAAGGTCTGTCTAGTCAAGTCTATGATTTTTCCAGTGGTCATGTATAGATGTGAGAGTTGGACTATAAAGAAAGCTGAGCACTGAAGAATTAATGCTTTTGAACTGTGGTGGTGAAGACTCTTGAGAGTCCCTTGGACTGCAAGGAGATCTAACCTGTCCATCCTAAAGGAGATCAGTCCTGGGTGTTCATTGGAAGGACTGTTGTTGAGGCAGAAACTCCAGTCCTTTGGCCACCTGATGCGAAGAGCTGACTCATTGGAAAAGACCCTGATACTGGGAAAGATTGAAGGCAGGAGGAGAAGGGGATGAAAGAGGATGAGATGGTTGGTTGGCATCACTGACTCAGTGGACATGAATTTGGATAAGCTCTGGGAGTTTGTGATGGACAGGGAGGCCTGGTGTGTATTGGGTCGCTAAGAGTCGGACATGACTGAGCGACTGAACTGAACTGAACTGAAACTATAGAATTCACTGGGAGAGAATTACTTTGTTATTTGAAAGCAATGAAAAGCAGCTTAGGTTTTGTTTATTTGTATAGAGTAGATCAGAATGACATGGGGGAAAGATTTTGAAGGAACAGCTGAGCAAAATTCTGAGGAATATAAGAAGTGCCAAGTTAAAGAAGTGTTAAATCCAGAAGAAATATCGCTCTGGGGTATAAGAATGACATGGAACCAGCAGTGGGATAATTAAACCATCTTACGATGAGTTATGAGTGTTGCCCAGAAAATAGAGTCCTCACATCGTAAAATCAGACTTCATAAACTACTGTACATAGGAGTTAATAAAAGGAATTTTTATCCTATTTCCTTGTTGTTGTTTAGTTACTAAGTTGTTTCTGACTCTTTTTCTACCCCATGGACTGTGGCCCACCAGACTCCTCTTTCCATGGGATTTGCCAGGCAAGAATGTTGGAGTGGGTTGCCATTTTCTTCTCCAGGGGAACCTTCCCAACCTGGGGATCAAATATGGGTCTCCTGCATTGGCAGGAGGATTCTTTACCACTGAGCCGCCAGGGAAGTCTTTCCTATTTCTTTACCTTTGTGTAATTTGTACTTAGTTTTCCTCCAGAGTCAAAATAATTTACTTTCACTACTACAGATTGGTTTGGAGAAGCTGGTGACTTCTTGAAGAGAACACAAGAGAGGAGTGCAATCTGAAGGCTTTGATTTTTAGAGAATAGAGCTTTTCTGTATCCATGTCACCTATTTCTTTCAGTAGTTGTACCACCACTGAGAAGAGCCAGGTACTGTTTTTTCAGATGTGAGGTGCATCAATATAGTGCCATGATCACTTTAGTTTTGGTTTAATAGCTTGGGAATTGAACCATGTGACAAAGATAGGATCTATAATAATCCAGCTTGATTTTATAAATTGACAAGCCATTTCACATTGACCTCCTGTTTTGTTTTTTTTATTGAAATCTTAGGGATTTATTTCTGTTGTTGCTTGTGGTTTTCTTTCATGCTGAACAAATTCAATTCCTTACACATCATTCATTATTTCATAAAGTTTTCAAAAATATTTTCCCCACTAGATTCCGTAAACTCAGGAGCTCTTGATGAATCCTTCAGTCAGTACAGTTCAGTTCAGTTCAGTTCAGTCGCTCAGTCGTATCCAACTCTTTGCAACCCCATGGACTGCAACACACCAGGCCTCCCTGTCCATCACCAGGTCCCAGAGTTATCCAAACTCATGTCCACTGAGTCGGTGATGCCATCCAACCATCTCATCCTCTGTCGACCCCTTCTCCTCCTGCCCTCAATCTTTCCCAGCATCAGGGTCTTTTCCAATCAGTCAACTTTTCGCATGAGGTGGCCAAAGTATTGGAGTTTCAGCTTCAACAACAGTCCTTCCAATGAACATCCAGGACTTATTTCATGTAGGATGGACAGGTTGGATTTCCTTGCAGTCCAAGGGACTCTCAAGAGTCTTCTCCAACACCACAGTTCAAAAGCATCAATTCTTCGGCGCTCAGCTTTCTTTACATTCCAACTCCAACATCCATACATGACTACTGGAAAACCATAGCTTTGACTGGACGGACCTTTTTTGGCAAAGTAATGTCTCTGCTTTTCAATATGCTGTCTAGGTTGGTCATAACTTTTCTTCCAAGGAGAAAGAGTCTTTTAATTTCATGGCTGCAGTCACCATCTCCAGTGATTTTGAAGCCCCCCAAAATAAAGTCAGCCACTGTTTCTACTGTTCCCCCATCTATTTGCCATGAAGTGATGGGACCAGATGCCATGATCTTAGTTTTCTGAATGTTGAGCTTTAAGCCAACTTTTTCACTCTCCTCTTTTACTTTCATCAAGAGGCTCTTTAGTTCTTCTTCGCTTTCTGCCATAAGGGTGGTATCATCTGCATATCTGAGATTATTGATATTTCTCCCGGCAATCTTGATTCTAGCTTGTGCTTCATCCAGCTCTGTGTTTCTCATGATGTACTCTGCATATAAGTTAAATAAACAGGGTGACAATATACAACCTTGACAGACTCCTTTTCCTATTCAGAAACAGTCTGTTTTTGCATGTCCAGTTCTAACTGTTGATTCCTGACCTGCACACAGATTTCTCAAGAGGCAGGTCAGGTGGTCTGGTATTCCCATCTCTTGAAGAATTTTCTGTTTGTTGTGATCTGCAGTCCAAGGTTTTGGGGTAGTCAATAAAGCAGAAGTAGATGTTTTTCCTGAAACTCCCTTGCTTTTTCTATGATCCAATGGATATTGGCAATCTGATCTCTGTTTCATCTACCTTTTCTAAATCCAGCTTGAACTTCTAAAATTCTTGGTTCCCATACTGTTGATGCCTGGCTTGGAGATTTTGAGCATTACTTTACTAGTGTGTGAGGTGAGTGCAATTGTGCGGTAGTTTGAGCGTTCTTTGGCCTTGCCTCTCTTTGGGATTGGAATGAAAACTGACCTTTTCCAGTCCTGTGACTGCTGCTGAGTCTTCCAAATTTGCTGGCATACTGAGTGTGGCACTTTCACAGCATCATCTTTTAGGATTTGAAATACATCAACTGGAATTCCATCACCTCCACTAGTTTTGTTCGTAGTGATGCTTCCTAAGGCCTACTTGACTTCACATTCCAGGATGTCTGGCTCTAGGTGAATGATCACACCATCAGGATTATCTGGGTCATGAAAATCTTTTTTATACAGTTCTTCTGCATGTTCTTGCCACCTCTTCTTAATATCTTTCGCTTTTGTTAGGTCCATACCATTTCTGTCCTTTATTGATCCCATCTTTGCATGAAATGTTCCCTTGGTATCTCATTTTCTTGAAGATCTCTAGTCTTTTCCATTCTATTGTTTTCCTCTATTTCTTTGCATTTATTACTCAAGAAGGCTTTCTTATCTCTCCTTGCTATTTTTTGAAACTCTGCATTCCAGTGGGTATATCTTTCCTTTTCTCCTTTGCCTTTCGATTCTCTTCCATTCACAGCTATTTGTAAGGCCTCCTCAGACAGCCATTTTGCCTTTTCGTATCTCTTTTTCTTAGGGATGGTGTTGATCACTGCCTCCTGTACAATGTCACGAACCTCTGTCCATAGTTCTTCAGGCACTCTATCAGATCTAATCCCTTGAATCTCTTTGTCGCTTCCACTGTATAGTCATTAGGGATGAATAGTTAACTAATCAAATAAAACTAGCAGAAAACAATGCTGATTTTAAACCTCTGTTGTTTTATATACTTCATAAATCAATGCTAATTTTTAGGTCCAGAGAGGCTGCAAAATGGTAAATCCTTACATATTGGAAGGATTGTTTGATTTTTCTCATTTTAAAGCACTGATACATAATTTTAAATCAGATATTGTATTTTATATTTTACTAGTTACAGCTTCTTACAAAGCCTAGTTTAAATTCTGATTAATTCCCAAATTCTTATGCAGTTCAACATTCATGCTGCTGCCAAGTCACTTCAGTCACGTCCGACTCTGTGCGACCCCATAGATGGCAGCCCACCAGTCTCCCCTGTCCCTGGGATTCTCCAGGCAAGAAGTGCTGGAGTGGTTTGCCATTGCCTTCTCCAGAACATTCATGAAGACCTTGTAAAATTAACCTAAAAGATATCTAATGGATGGTACAGTATTTACGTTGTAACCACTCCTTAGAGAATTTACATTTTCCAGCAAGCCCAGGTAATTACTCATGATGGCAGAAAGGATTATTTTAGATGTCTATCTTTACAGTTTATGTATTGAATTAATGTATGCCAAGAGAAAGAACTAATTGCAATAAATTTACTGTTTTGAGAAGGAATAAAAGAGCTCACAAAATATCATTATAGATGTAGCTGCAAGTATTTCTATATATATTCTGCTTAGAACAAAGTATATCGAATACTATTATACTGACAACTGGGTACTATGATTGTCTTGCTGGTAAAAGTTTAGAATGTTCCTCTTGTATAATTTTTACTCTGAGTCTTTAACTTTCTATTTGCCTTGAGATCAACAAATAACCTAATTTGGACGTGGCAGTCTTCAGTTCAGTTCAGTCGCTCAGTCGTGTCTGACTCTTTGCAACTCCATGAATCGCAGCACGCCAGGCCTCCCTGTCCATCACCAACTCCCGGAGTTTACCCAAATCCATGTCCATCGAGTTGGTGATGCCATCCAACCATCTCATCCTCTGTCGTCCCCTTCTCCTCCTGCCCCTAATCCTTCCCAGCATTAGGGTCTTTTCCAATGAGTCCCCTCTTCGCATGAGGTGGCCAAAGTATTGGAGTTTCAGCTTCAACATCAGTCCTTCCAATGAACACCCAGTACTGATCTCCTTTAGGATGGGCTGATTGGACCTCCTTGCAGTCCAAGGGACTCTCAAGAGTCTTCTCCAACACCACAATTCAAAAGCATCAATTCTTCAGTGCTCAGCTTTCTTCACCGTCCAGCTCGCACATCCATACATGACCACTGGAAAAACCATAGCCTCGACTAGATGGACCTTTCTTGGCAGAGTAATGTCTCTGCTTTTCAATATGCTATCTAGGTTGGTCATAACCTTCCTTCCAAGGAGTAAGTGGCAGTCTTAATGTTTACCTTTATTTCATAATCTAGTATACCAGGATAGGTTTTAAAATATATTAACTTATAATTTTCATAAATATTTTCTTGTTCTACCTCAAGCTGGAAGTTGTGCCTTGACCTTCCTTGCCTTCATTATGGCAAGGTGGAGATCAAAGTTTGCTTGAGATCATTGACTTTTCCTTTCTTAGTAAAGGGTTTAAATGATTATGGTCAGTATCTAAAACAATGAACACTAAACACACACAGGTGTGCAAGTTTGTGCTCAGCACAATACTAAGTGCATTACATACATTTTTCCTTTTGTTCTTATCACTCTTATAAGACAGGTCAGCACCAATATTAACTTCTTTTGAAGATGAGGAAATTGACGTTAAGTACAAAGGCACGCGCTAATGAGTGGCTGAGCTGGGATTGGACTCAAGCAATAATTCCAGTTCCTTGGCTGTAACTGCTGTGTGTGTTAGTTGCTCAGTCATGTCCGACTCTCTGCAACCCCATGGACTATGGCCCGCCAGGTTCCTCTGTCCATGGGATTCTCCAGGCAAGAATATTGGAGTGGGTTGCCTTTCCCTTCTGCAGAGGATCTTCCTGACCCAGGGATCAAACCCTGGTCTCCTGCATTGCAGACAGATTCTTTACCCTTTGAGTTACATATTTATAGAAGCTACAAGTAACTTCTATATTTAACTTTAATATACGAGATTGTTCACAGAAGCCCAGGTTGGAAAGGCAAAAAAGGAGGATGAGGTTGTTCATAACACTTTGCATAGATTTTGGGAGAACCTAGTGTGACAAGACCTCCAATACAGGCACTTCAACTCAACAAAGATTCTAGTGTTTCAATTTATCATGGGAGCAGAGTGTAGCTACTAGGGACTTATTGACCCTACCGGCCATAGGGCGACTCTGAGCTGTTGATTTCCAAAGTAGAATAATGGAGGAGAGAAAGATTAAGGTTTAGTTGAATATAAAACATGGATAGATTAATAGTATTAATAAATAGGAGAACCAGTATTATATTTTTTGAGAACAAATGAAGACATGATTCTCACCATTTTCATCTTTCCCAACAACTTCAGGGAAATTGGAGATTACAATGTTGGGTATGACATCTGTATGAAAATGTCAAACAGAAAGTTGAATCTTCTCAGACATATGGGATATTTTAGGAATGGCATTATGATCTGGGGGGTCTTCTCCACATAGATGAAGTTGAAGATGAGCTATTACCTTACAAAACTTATGGTACATATCTTAATCAGTAGTTGAAAAATCAAGGCTTCCTGCTATTACCACACATGGAAAAACTAGATATATATGGTTTGGAGAGTAAAAAAATTCTCATCAATTGCAGATAATTTTTATATCTAGAAAGTCAATATGATCAATTGAATATCTATTAAAAATTAATCATCAATGCTAGAAATGGGCTGGCTATGTAGTTTCCTCTTGTTTTACATAAAAGCAATCATATTTTGAATATTTACACACTAAAATAAAATATATATAAGAAGACTCATCCAAATGTTAACACAGGTTGCCTTTAGGTTAGTAGTATTAGTTGGCTCAAGAAGATCCAACCAGTCCATCCTAAAGGAGATCAGACCTGGGTGTTCGTTGGAAGGACTGATGTTGAAACTGAAACTCCAATACTTTGGCCACCTCATGCGAAGAGTTGACTCATTGGAAAAGACCCTAATGTTGGGAAGGATTGGGGGCAGGAGGAGAAGGGGATGACAGAGGATGAGATGGTTGGATGGCATCACCAACTCGATGGACATGGGTTTGGGTAGACTCCGGAAGTTGGTGATGGACAGGGAGGCCTGGCGTGCTGCAATTCATGTGGTCGCAAAGAGTTGGACACGACTGAGTGACTGAACTGAACTGATTAGTTGCTCAGTCGTTTCTGACTCTTTGCCACCCCATGGACCGTAGTTCACCAGATTCCTCTGTCCGTGGAATTCTCCGGGCAAGAATATTGGAATGGGTTGTCATTTCTTACTCCAGGGGATCTTCCTGACTCAAGGATTGAACCTGGATCTCCTACATTGCAGGCAGATTCTTTACCGTGTGAAACACCAGGGAAGCCCTTTTGGCTATAAGAGTGGGAAAAGGTAAGAGGAGAGTTTCAGTTTATTTTTTATAATCTATATAATGCTTGAACTTTTAAGAATTAAAAAATGTATTGCTTCATTTAAAGAATGTAAAGCAAAAGTAGATTTGGGGAAAAGTTACAATTAATTTTATCTAGAACCCTGGTCACCTAGATTTAAAATGCTGAATCCTGATTTTGTCTCATCACCTCTGTGGCCTAATTCCTACCTGCTTCATCAGAATTTGTCAGGATGGACTCACAAGAATCTGCATTTTTAAAGATATCTATTTATTTTATTTTTTTAACTTTTTTAAAAATTTATTTATTAAAAGTTTTTTGGCTGTGCTGCACGAGATATGTGAAATCTCAGTTACCTACCGGGGATGGAACCCACACTTCCTGCATTGAAAGTGTGAAGTCTTAAACACTGGAACGCCAGGAAAGTCCTCAAGAATCTAGTTTTAACAAACTTTCTCCTTGGTTTTTATGCACACTAAACTAGAAAATAACTAGCTTAGAGGATAATTTCTGTACAGATCTAGAGTCAAATATCAATTTGCATTAGGGGAAGGAGTGAATAAAAGATGCAAATATTGAAGAAGAAAGTAAAATGTAATGTGAAAAAATTTTGAAGGAAAGAGAAAAAAGATTGGCAATTGCTATTAAGCTGGTAACTACAAATTGTATTCAAAAATCTTTCATTCATTAATGAAGAAAGCAAAATTATTAGATAGTAATTTTTTCACTTAGAATTTTTGTTTTAATTCTGATTTTGTGCAAATGGTTGAATGAATCTAAAGTGAAAAATCAAAGGGATAGTAGTTTGAGTTATACTGTGATATAAACACCAGGATATATTTTATCTCTTTATTTCATTGCTGCAACAGAAGACATATTTTTACATTGTCCACTCTACTTATATTTTTGAACTTTTTTTTATAAGTGGCAATATATGTATTTTTTATCACTAATAATTTACCAAAGCTTGATATTTTTGCTCTTTTCATTATATGGTGGAATTCACGACTTTCAATAAATCAGAACTCTGCTGATTCTCTTTGGACAGCTGGCATTCGTGTTTATAGCCTTAAAGGGGATGTGTGAACATCTGCGTTTGATGAATAACTCCATGTGTATTGTAGTTCCTTCAACAGAAATTGTTCAGAGGTTCAGAGAGCTGGTGATAAATAATTAATGAGCACAGAAGCAATATTCTCGCTTTATTGCCAGACTTAGAGGAAATACACAGTAAAGCTGTAAACCAGGCTTTCCTTTCTCTTTAGTCTTCCTTCTGACTAGTCATTTAGTTGATTGCAGGCTCTGCCATTCAGAAGACCTCCAGGCTTATAACATATCTTCATTTTATCTTGTCTTTAATTCATTTTGTCAAAGGGATGTCATGAATATTGAAAGCTTCTGTCCTTCAAATGCCACTGAGACATGACTTCTAAGGCAATGTGTAAGTTGGATGTGGTAGGTATGAGCGCATCTACTTTTTTTTTTAATTTAAGATTATTTTTCTGATTTTGTAAAGCTTTTTTATGACATTAAGAGAAATGGAAAAGTAATAAATTATAGAAATTAATGAAATAATTGTATCATTTCTGTAAAATCTTAGAATCAAAGTATGAATTCATCTAGTAACACAACAGTACCACAAATTGGTTCAAATTTGATTTCCTTACCAAGGTAAAATAGTTGAAATTTAATATAGGCCTTTATGGATACACTGATATAAGCGTTGATAAAGAGATAATTTCTTATAAGGTAAAATCTGCAAAGGATTCTCTATATTAACAAATATGTAAATGAAAGTGAAGGTCTCTCAGTGGTCTCTGACTCTTTGCAAACTCGTGGACTTTAGCCTGTCAGGCTCCTCTGTCCATGAAATTCTCCAGGCCAGAATACTGAAGTGAGTAGCCATTCCTTTCTCCAGGGGATCTTCTCAACCCAGGGACTGAACCCAGATCTTTTGCTTTGCCGGTGGATTCTTTACTGTCTGAGCCACCAGGGAAGCCCAATTATATAAGTCGAATCCACAAAAAGAATTCTTCTCTGGACTTTATAATAATTTTGTTATTAATTAAAAAGATGGGCTTCTCAGGTGGCACAATGATAAAGAATCCACTTGCCAATGCAGGAAATGCACAAGAGACACGAGTTCAATCCCTGGATTGGGAAGATCCCTAGAGTAGGAAATGGCAACCCACTCCAGCATTCTTGTCTGGAAGGTTCCATGGACAGAGTCTGGGAGGCTATGGTCTTTGGGGTTGCACAGAGTCGGACACGACTGAGCACACAATAGCAAAAAGATAAATTCTGATATTAATTATGTCTTTAAAGCTTATATTGTTTTAAAGTTTGAGCCCAGCACATCTCCCAAGAATGACAGTCATTGAGACTAAAAAATACAGATTAGAAAAATAAGCATATATATCCTTACACCTGCCATAAGGATATATTCTCATTTAACTCTCCTAGTAACCTATATAAAAGATAAACTGTATCTGTTTTATAGATAAAGGCAACGTGGCTCAATTACATGTCTATTTTTAGTTTCCATAAACTTTGAGTGTCAAAACTGGGTTTAACATCTGGGATTATTTTCCTCTAAAGCTCATATTCATTCCACTGTACTGTTTTACACAATACTAGATTTCACCTTACATGATATTAATAGTATACACTTGATGACACAAGGTTATTTCTTGGCATCATATACTCTAAAGCAATGATAGCTTATGGTGAACAATGTCGGATTCATGATCTCTGAAGAAGATTTATCTTTGGGACCAGGAACCAGGCTTGATGACTCAAGAACTTTTGTGTAGTAGAGCTTTATCAAGGTGAAAGAGGACCGAGAAAGCTTCTGACACAGACATCAGAAGGGGGACAGAGAGTGCCCCCCTTGCTAGTCTTAGAAAGGGAGCTATATACTTCTTCAATTGGTTATTACAATAAATCAAAAGAATGTCTCAAGGTTGTAAAGATCTTACTAGACCCACTCCCACAAAGATGACAGGATTGGAACTAACAATAGAAAGATCTTACCAGACCCACTCCCATAATACACATTTTAAGATGACAGAATTTGTCAAAAGGATCTTGAGAAGGAGAACTATGTCCTCAAGCAGGATACATTAGTACAGAGTTTAAGGGAAAACATATCCTTGAGCAAGTTGCGTTGTTTTGTTGTGCAATCATCAGCTCTGGGTTTAAAGAAAAAAAACATTTGTCCTTTTCTTCTCCTTGAGAACCCCAGACCCCTCTCTCCTCGAAGACCCCGGAACACTTTCTCCTCCTAAGGGACCTCGGACTTCTTATCAACCTACCTAGGAATTGATTCTGTCAGCAATATTCTCTGGTCCACAGGAAGGAATTAACAATGTTGCACATGTTATGGTGCTAGTGTTATAGTTAGCCCAGAAACTTTAACTCTCTCCTATTTTTTAACCATCTGCCATCCTTCCTTTCTTTCTTTGTTTCATTATCTATTAATCTATTATCTCTTACCATCTTCTGCTCCCTCTTCCTTTCCCTTTGCTCCCACTCTCCATTCATCTATCATCTACCAAATTTTTATGTAGTTTCCTGTCTTCCTAACCATTATTCCCCTTGTAATGAGAGCAAGGACTATATTACATTTATTCTTGCTCCTAGCACAGTGGCATTACATGTGTTAAGTAGAAAAAACATAATCCTTTAGTTATGACAGAATTATGTTGGAAGGCAAACTGATGCCCAAGAGTGTTGTAAATCAATGAAGCTACAGAGGAATAGGGATTAAAAGGAATTTGCTGGTTCAATTTTCAACACATTGACATTTTGTACTTAAAAAGGGTGAATTACACATGAAGAAGAAGAGATATCTGGCAGAGGAGAAATCATGATCTTTGTGATTTATTTTTTCAGATAAATCATCCTTTAAACAATGGTTTCTGCTAATATTGACTAATTCTCAACAACACAAAACTGTTAACTTCATGATTCACACAGATAACAAACCATATTTGTTTTCTGCCTCTTCAACCAGCTTCATTGTCTTTTTCTTCATAAGTGAAAGTACATGGTGATGTGAAAGGAAAAGAAGCCAGGGGTAAGGAATCCAAGTTCTACTTCTGGCTATTCTAATTAGTAGATCTAAATTTGTGACTTCTCTATAAAATGTTTTAATTTGATGAAAATTAATGATATATCAAGAAGAGTAGTATATGCTCTTTTTTTTTTTATAAATTTATTTATCTTAGTTGGGGGCTAATTACTTTACAATATTGTAATAGTTTTTGCCATACATTGACATGAATCAGCCATGGGTTTACATGTGTTCCCCTTCCTGGACGCCCCACCCACCTCCCTCCCCATCCCATCCTTCTGGATCATCCCATTGCCCCGGCCCTAAGCCCTTGTCACATGCATCGAACATCGAATGGTGTTCTGTTTCACATATGATAATATACATGTTTCAATGCTATTCTCCCAGAACGTCCCACCCTCACCTTCTCCCTCAGAGTCCATAAAATTGTTCCATGCATCTGTGTCTCTTATTCTGTCTCGCATATAGGGTTATCGTTACCATCTTTCAAATTCCATATATATGCATTAGTATACTGTATTGTTGTTTTTCTTTCTGGCTTACTTCACTCTGTATAATGGGCTCCAGTTTCATCCATCTCAGTAGAACTGATTCAAATGTATTTTTTTTAATGGCTGAGTAATATTCCATTGTGTATATGTACCACAGCTTCCTTATCCATTCGTCTGCTGATGGACATCTAGGTTGCTTCCATGTCCTGGCTATTGTAAACAGTGCTGCGATGAACATTGGGGTACACGCGTCTCTTTCAATTCTGGTTTCCTCGGTGTATATGCCCAGCAGTGGGATTGCTGGGTCATATGGCAGTTCTATTCCCAGTTTTTTAAGGAATCTCCACACTGTTCTCCATAGTGGCTGTACTAGTTTGCATTCCCACCAACAGTGTAAGAGGGTTCCCTTTTCTCCACACAATCAACCTGCCTGACTTCAGGCTCTACTACAAAGCCACAGTCATCAAGACAGTATGGTACTGGCACAAAGATAGAAATATAGATCAATGGAACAAAATAGAAAGCCCAGAGATAAACCCACGCACATATGGACACCTTATCTTCGACAAAAGAGGCAAGAATACACAATGGAGAAAAGACAATCTCTTTAACAAGTGGTGCTGGGAAAACTGGTCAACCACTTGTAAAAGAATGAAACTAGAACACTTCCTAACACCGTACACAAAAATAAACTCAAAATGGATTAAAGATCTAAACGTAAGACCAGAAACAATAAAACTCCTAGAGGAAAACATAGGCAAAACACTCTCCGACATAAATCACAGCAGGATCCTCCATGACCCACCTCCCAGAATATTGGAAATAAAAGCAAAAATAAACAAATGGGACCTAATTAAAATTAAAAGCTTTTGCACAACAAAGGAAACTATAAACAAGGTGAAAAGACAGCCTTCAGAATGGGAGAAAATAATAGCAAATGAAGCAACAGACAAACAATTAATCTCAAAAATATACAAGCAACTTCTGCAGCTGAATTCCCGAAAAATAAACGACCCAATCAAAAAATGGGCCAAAGAACTAAACAGACATTTCTCCAAAGAAGACATACAGATGGCTAACAAACACATGAAAAGATGCTCAACATCACTCATTATTAGAGAAATGCAAATCAAAACCACAATGAGGTATCATTTCACACCAGTCAGAATGGCTGCTATCCAAAAGTCTACAAGCAATAAATGCTGGAGAGTATATGCTCTTTTTAAAGTAATTTAATAATCACAAAAAAGTCATGTGATATGTTTCTTCCCATTTGATGTTGGATTAAGTTGAGCTTTAGAAAAGCTAAGTAATTTATGTAAACTCATGTAAAAGGCACAACTGATATTTGTACGTAAGTATTATTCCAAAGTCAATGTTCTTCCTTTACACATAATTAGTAAATTGATTTTTGTTTTGTGTTGTTTTGGTATTTAGTATGCTAATACAATTGAAAATAGCACACAATTCTCCAAATGAAAATGAAAACTGGTTTTCTATGGAAATGTGTGCTGGAAGTTTACTCATAGAAATTTTAATTTGTTCTTTGAATTTCTTTGTTGATGCTGGTTGGATTGCTTAAAAAGTCATTCATAGCTTTCTAGAGCCTCACAAAAGGCATAGGCAAATGTAATCTGACCATAGTCTAATGCTATGATATCTTCCCAAAAACATCACAGAGCTGCCTGTCTAATTTATAAACATTTCCAGGTTTAGGAAGTTGTTTTCTTCCTAAAGACAACTGGATTTGTAAAGGCTTATGTTGTTAAAATTGGTTCCTTGTTGTTGTCATGTATATCTCCTCCATCTTTGAATATTTGTTTTACAGAATAACACAGAATTAGCCTTGGAGAAGGAAATGGCAACCCACTCCCATATTCTTGCCTGGGAAATTCCTTGGAAAAAAGAGCCTGGCAGGCTACAGTCCATGGGGTTGCAAAAAGTTGGGCACAACTAAGGGACTGAGCATGCACTCACACACAAAATAAGCCTATACTTGTTGCACATGAAATCATTACATATTTCAAGATCAATATTTCATAATCCCTTTATTGTCATGCCTAAACATTCCATGTCTATTCAGTAGGCTCTCATGTTACAAGAATTTAGGGTCCTTCACCAATTTAGTAACTCCTCTTTCCGTGTTTATTTTTGTTACTTGCCTGAATGTGAGTCCAAGCTTTGCCCAGCAGAGTTGGAGCAGGTATATCACTTCATATTTTCTTGAAATATTAGTCTGCAATTAAGTATGCATGCGTGCTAAGTCATTTAAGTTATGTCTGACTCTGCACTGCTCTATGGACTGCAACTTGCCAGGATCCTCTGCCCATAGGATTCTCCAGGTAAGAATACTGTAGTGGGTTACAATGCTCTCCTCTAGGGGATCTTCTTGAGCCACAGGTCGAACCCACATCTCTTACATCTATTTGCATTGGCAGGTGGTTTTTTAATTAATTAATTTATTTTAATAAGATACTAATTACTTTACAATATTGTGGTGGTTGTTGCCATACACTGACATGAATAGGCCATGGGTCTACATGTGTCCCCCATCCCGAACCCCCCTCCCACCTCCCTCCCCATCCCATCCTTCTGGGTTGTCCCAGTGCATGGACTTTGACTGCCCTGTTTCATGCATTGAACGTGGAGTGGTGATCTATTTCACATATGGTAATATACATGTTTCAATGCTATTCTCTCAAATCATCCCACCCTCACCTTCTCCGACAGAGTCCAAATGTCTGTTCTTTATATCTGTGTCTCTTTTGCTGTATCACATATAGGGTCATCATTACCATCTTTCTAAATTCCATATATACAGTCAGCAAAAACAAAACTGGGAGCTGACTGTGGCTCAGATCATGAACTCCTTATTGCCAAATTCAGACTTAAATTGAAGAAAGTAGGGAAAACCACTAGACCACTCAGGTATGACCTAAATCAAATCCCTTATGTTTATACAGTGGAAGTGACAAATAGATTTAAGGGACTAGATCTGATAGACAGAGTGCCTGATGAACTATGAATGGAGGTTCGTGACATTGTACAGGAGACAAGGAGCAAGACCATCCCCCAGAAAAAGAAATGAGAAAAAGCAAAATGGTTGTCTAGGGAAGGCTTACAAATAGCTCTGAAAGGAGAGAAGTGAAAAGCAAAGGAGAAAAGGAAAGATATACCCATTTGAAGGCAGAGTTCCAAAGAATAGCAAGGAGAGACAAGAAAGGCTTCTTCCATGATCAGTGCAAAGAAATAGAGGAAAACAATAGAATGGGAAAGACTAGAGATCTCTTCAAGAAAATTAGAGATACCAACAGAACATTTCATGCAAAGATGGGATCAATAAAAGACAGAAATAGAATGGATCTAACAGAAGCAGAAGATATTAAGAGGTGGCAAGAATACACAGAAGAACTGTACAAAAAAGATCTTCACAACCCAGATAATCATAATGGTGTGATCACACACCTAGAGCCAGACATCCTGGAATGCGAAGTCAAGTGGGCCATAGGAAGCATCACTATGAACAAAGCTAGTGGAAGTGATGGAATTCCAGTTGAGCTATTTCAAATTCTAAAAGATGATGCTGTGAAAGTGCTGAGCGACTGAACTGAACTGAATTGAAGTGTTAATATACTGTATTGGTGTTTTTCTTTCTGATTTACTTCATTCTGTATACTAGATTCCAGTTTCATCCACCTCAGTAGAACTGATTCAAATGTGTTCATTTTAATAGCTGAGTAATATTCCATTGTGTATATGTACCACAGCTTTATTATCCATTTGTCTGCCAATGGGCATCTAGGTTGCTTCTATGTCCTAGCTACTGTTAACAGTGGTGTGATGAACATTGGTATACACATGTCTCTTTCAATTCTGGTTTCCCCTGTGTGTATGCCCGGAAGTGGGATTGCTGGGTTATATGGCGGTTCTATTTTCAGTTTTTTAAGAAATCTCCACACTGTTCTCTGTAGTGACTGTACTAGTTTGCATTCCCACCCACAGTATATGAGGGTCCCCTTTTCTCCACACGCTCTTTAGCATTTAGTGTTTGTGGATTTTTTGATAGCAGACATTCTGACCGGCGTGAGATGGTACCTCATTGTAGTTTTGATTTGCATTTCTCTGCTAATGAGTGATGTTGAACATCTTTTCATGTGTTTGTTAGCCATCTGTATGTCTTCTTTGGAGAAATGTCTGGTTAGTTCTTTGGCCCATCTTTTGATCGGGTCATTTATTTTTCTAGAATTGAGCTGTATGAGCTGCTTGTATATTTTTGAGATTAATTCTTTTTCAATTGCTTCATTTGCTATTATTTTCTCCCATTCTGAAGGCTGTCTTTTCACCTTGTTTATAGTTTCCTTTGTTGTGCAAAAGCTTTTAATTTTAATTAGGTCCCATTTGTTTATTTTTGCTTTTATTTCCAATATTCTGGGAGGTGGGTCATGGAGGATCCTGCTGTGATTTATGTCGGAGAGTGTTTTGCCTATGTTTTCCTCTAGGAGTTTTATTGTTTCTGGTCTTACGTTTAGATCTTTAATCCACTTTGAGTTTATTTTTGTGTGTGGTGTAAGAAAGTGTACTAGTTTCATTCTTTTACAGATGGGTGACCAGTTTTCCCAGCATCACTTGTTAAAGAGATTATCTTTTCTCCATTGTATATTTTTGGTTCTTTTGTCAAAGATTAGGTGTCCATAGGTGTGTGGATTTATCTCTGGGCTTTCTGTTTTGTTCCATTGATCTATATTCTGTCTTTGTGCCAGTACCATACTGTTTTTACGACTGTAGCTTTGTAGTATAGTCTGAAGCCAGACAGTTTGATTTCTCCAGTTCCATTCTTCTTTCTCAAGATTACTTTGGCTATTCAACGTTTTTTGTATTTTCATACATATTATGAAATTATTTTTTCTAGTTCTGTGAAAAATACCATTGGTAGCTTGATAGTAATTGCATTGAATCTATAGATTGCTTTGGGTAGTATACTCATTTTCACTACACTGATTCTTCCAATCCAGGAACATGGTATATTTCTCCATCTATGATGTCATCTTTGCTTTCTTCAATCACTGTTATATAGTTTTCTATATATAGATCTTTTGTTTCTTTAGGTAGATTTATTCCTACCTAAAATAAAGTATTCTAGAGAATAAAAAGTATTTTATTCTTTTCATTGCAATGGTGAATGAGATTGTTTCCTTAATTTCTCTTCCTGTTTTCTCATTGTTAGTGTATAGGAATGCAGGAGATTTCTGTGTATTAATTTTATATCCTGCTACTTTACTATATTCATTGATTAGCTCCAGTAATTTTCTGGTGTCTTTAGGGTTTTCTATGTAGAGGATCATGTCATCTGCAAACAGTGAGAGTTTTACTTCTCCTTTTCCAATCTGGATTCCTTTTATTCCTCTTTCTTCTCTGATTACTTTGGCTAAAATTTCCAAAACTATGCTGAATAGTACTGGTGAGAGTGGGCACCCTTGTCTTGTTGTTGACTTTATGGGATATACTGTCAATTTTTCGCCATTGAGGATAATGTTTGCTGTAGGTTTAGCATATATGGTTTTTATGCCTTCTGTGCCTGCTTTCTGGAGAGTTTTTATCGTAAATGGATGTGGAATTTTGTCAAAGGCTTTCTCTTCATCTATTGATATAATCATATGGCTTTTATCTTTCAATTTGTTAATGTGGTGTATCACATTGATTGATTTGTGAATATTGAAGAATCCTTACATCCCACTTGGTCATGATGTATGATCTTTTTAATATGTTGTTGGGTTCTGTTTGTTAGAATTTTGTTGAGGATTTTTGCATTTATGTTCATAAGTGATATTAGGGTGATGGTGGCCTCATCGAATGAGTTACCTTCTTCTGCAATGGCAGGTGGGTTCTTTACCAGTATTGCCACCTGGGAAGCCTGTAATGAAGTGTAGGAATGACTTAAATTTGAGACAATAGTTTTATACAATTGACTCTTATTAAGATGACAAATCATGTTTCCTGATTTGTTTTCCATACAAATTGTATCTTCAATTTTTTGCTTGTCAGTTTATTTTTAAATCTAGTTTCAGAACTCCATATTTATTCATATTACCATTCTTTTTAGATTGACTCCATATTCAAACTCTATATGCTTATTTTTATCCTCTCCAAATTGTTTGTTGTCCCTCCTAAACTATATCTTTTAGATGATTCAGAATAGGCACTTCTTGATATGATCAGGTATCATTTATATACTTAATATTAATACATTATTTCATAATCTTTCGGAGGCAGTATTCCACCATTTGGGAATTCTTCTAACTTTATTCCAAGTTTAAATTTCTCTGTTAATATCCACATGATATTTCAATAGACATTGGTAATATTCTTGATAAAATCCAAATTATAATTACAGACACCAAGCGCACAGATGGAGTTGGAAATCCTAATAGATATATAATCTGGACTCTAAGCATTTAGAGAAAACAGAAATTCAGTGACTACATACGCTTTCCACCTTCCACAGGCCTCTGTTGTTGTTGTTTAGTTGCTTAGTCATGCCTGATTCTTTACAACCCCATGGACAGCAGCATGCCAGACTCCTCTGTCCTCCACTGTCTCCCAGAGTTTTCTCAAATTTATGTCCATTGAGTCGGTGATGCTATCTAACCATCTCATCCTCTGTTACCTGCTTCTCCTCCTGCCCTCAATCTTTCCCAGCATCAGGGTCTTTTCCAATGAGTCGACTCTTTGTGTCAGGTGTCCACACTATTGGAGCTTCAGCATTATCAACAGTCCTTCCAAGGAATACTCAGGGTTGATTTCCTTTAGGATTTAGGCCTCTGTGCTCCTTATTGATTTACGCCTACTCCTTCATACAATTATGTTTCTGATTTGAGCCCTCAAAGTATTTGAGTTTGAGACCCCTGTATGATTCCCCACATCTACCAGCTTTTACCCAAGACGTATCCACAATAGCCAGTTTATGATCTGGCTCGTAGGGTTTGCCAGTTACCCTCATTTTAGAAATTTAATTCTCGACTGTTCTCCTGGTTAAATATCAGTCACATGTACTCTTCATTAAATATTATTAACTGTGCATCCAATGTCTCTACCTTCTTGAAAGGTATGGCTCTATTTTTTCATCTCTAATCTTCACATGATTATGAACATATTGTGGTTCGTGGTAGTAACTTCTCATGTAAAATTTTTCCAATTCTTTGGGATTTAATTTCTCAAAACAAGAAAACTTAAACTTCATTTAGAACATGTAGGAGCAAACTTAAAATCCTGTACCCATCTTGGGATTCAATTCCATCTGAATAATATTTCATTAGTATGTCCTTATTACTGAGAAAGAAAAAGGTGCATATCAGGAGATGAAAAGTGGTACTTTGGTTATTATTAATCATTAGCTCCCACTGGCCAAGATGGCTTTAGAATCCTTTGCTTCACTAAATTTTAGACAAGTTTCCTCCTGACAAAAGACCCCCCGGACTTCCCTTTTCTTAGAGCTTTTACTTTAGAAAACTTGGAACTGTAAATTTTCTCTCTCCCTTTGAGATGTAAATCTTCAAGCCTCTGGCCAGTTTTTCAACACAGGAATGTCTTTCTCAAGGACCTGGGAGCTATTCCTTTGAAATGTAATCATCAAGAAAGATAGTACCCCTGTCTCCCAAGCTCCAAAGCAGGAACTTAACTTCAAAAAGCACCAATTAGCAAATACATATGGCTTATTCACTGTGAACAAACTCCCTGCTAATATGGGCTAGTATTTTTCCACTTGTTCAACCTAGCATAAAACACTCTCTGCCTTTTGTTTCAGGAGAGTCAAATTGAATTCCTTTCCCCTACTGCAACACTCTTGGATAGTATCTTCCTTGCCTATTTGACTTGTCTGGTGCAATTTTTCTTCGACATCATTAAAAATTAACCCAGCTACAGCTACCTAAAAATAAAAAGTTAAAGTATTTATTTTTTTAAGAGTAGTAACATTGTGTATTGTTTGTCAGTCTGTACTTCTATCCTCTTCCCAATAAAACCAAAGGAAAGGTCCTGGCATTGGCCCTGATTTGAAGATCAGCAAACTAAACTCAGTGAGTTTGCTCATTTGTTTGAGATTAAGTGTGTTAGTCACTCACTCATGTCCAACTCTGCGACCTCATGGGTGGTGGTGCGAAAGATTCCTCTGGCCATGGAATTCTCCAGGGAAGCATACTGGAGTGGGTTGCCAGTAGCAAAAGGCAAAGAACCTAAGGGCTTCCCTCATGGCTCAGATGGTAATGAATCCACTGGCAATGCAGGAAACCTGGGTTCAATCACTGGGTCGGGAAGATCCCTTGGAGGAGGACATGGCAACCCACTCCAGTGTTCTTGCCTGGAGAATCTTCATGGAGAGAGGAGCCTGGTGGGCTACAGTCCACAGGGTCGCAAACAGTCGGATATGAAAATGAGTAACTAAGCACAGCACAGCCAACCTAAGTATTCAATTCCAAAATTCATGCATTTCACTGTTAGGCTAATCTGCCTAGTTTTAAACAATATTTAATACTGCAGATTATTCTTCAAATCAGCCTTCCTTATTAAAATAATATTTCCCTTCTAGCTTTGTTTGTCTTTATCTCCAATACCTTGGCCACCTGAGCTGACTCATTTGAAAAGACCCTGATGCTGGGAAAGATCTTCTTTACCAGGAGAAGGAGAAGGGGATGAAGGAGAAGGGGATGACAGAGGACGAGATGGTTGGATGGCATCACTGCTTCAGTGGACATGAGTTTGAGCAAGCTCCGGGAGATGGTGAAGGAAAGGGAAGCCTGGGATTCTGGAGGCCATGGGGTTGCAAAGAGTCGGACATGACTGACCGACTGAACAACAATAAATCCTATTTTTAAAATTATGTTTTTAAAAATATGAACTCAATGGAGCTATCAGTTATTCTTTAACTACTTTCATTCCAATAGTTTGATATTCCTCTGAGCATCTCAGTACTATCTGTATTCTCAACTTTTATATTCTATCTTTCTCAGGTTTGAAATATATTTATTACATTCACTCTTGGAGCTATCACTAACTTGAAAATGACATAGTCTCTTTTTCCAAAGGTTAAACAACATGTGTTCATTTTCTAAATAATGTAATGAGGCATAAAAGGTAAATTGCAGTAGCAATAGCAGCAAGATCAGATTGCTGATAGGAGAAGTGTTTAGAGGTGTTATTGATGACACTGTCTGCATAATTTATTCTTTATTGGAGATGACAAAGAGTATAGACTCACAGCAATCCACTAGACCATCACAGACATCCATAGTGTGTAACCTGACCACCATCCACCCTTGGGCACTCAAAGAACATTAGATTGCTGGGTTTTTTTTTTTTTTTTGCTTCATTACCTTGTTAATCTTTCTGTTTTTAGTAACAATGGTTCTCTTCAAAATGTATCTTAATTTCAAATATTATGTTATTTTATAAAATAAATTATAATTG
Source organism: Giraffa tippelskirchi (assembly GCF_054371585.1). Taxonomy (NCBI): domain Eukaryota; kingdom Metazoa; phylum Chordata; class Mammalia; order Artiodactyla; family Giraffidae; genus Giraffa; species Giraffa tippelskirchi. The sequence goes on along the minus strand of NC_137278.1, from coordinate 106,810,142 downwards.
ATATTTTGATTTGTGTGCTATGCACTTAAAATGCCTTACATGATGTTGTTTGTTACATGAATTTATTTGAAAAAAAGTTTGGCTATTTTTCTATATTCTTCAAAAACATCTATCAACTGGAATATGAATAATTTATATATTAATTGGACTTGTGACTTACAGATAAATATTTTTATAACTTTTGGCAAACACCAGTCAGTTTAAAAAGACACAGAACTACACACACACACACACACACACACACACACACACACACACACACTTTACTATATATAACCCAAGAGCTACCTGTCTATCACTACCAGAGAGACAAGCTGACTTTGTTAATATATATTGTCCCATGTTAAATCTTGTGTTGCCTTTCAGGAAATCTTAGCAAAAAATTAATTTACAAAGTAAAAAATGTAAAAAATCAAATGAATTTTATGTTAGTACAACTGTAAGTTAAAATCTAATTTGTAAGGGGAGCATGAAGTTTCATTTGAAGACAGGAAACTTCCTTCTCTCTGAAAATGCAAGATACATTCTCTTCTGTGGAATTTAATAAGCTGATATGAATCAGTATCTTAACATTCAGCTCAGAAGTGGAAAGGAAAATTATCTCTCTGGCCAAAATGGTGACACATAATTACTCATTCTCCAAAGAAATCATTAGCACTACAGCATTTTCAAATGCACATTTGCCTAGAGATGATATCTATCTTGAAGAGTATTATTTAATGCAGAATATTCTGTCACCCTTTGGAATTTAACTGAATGTACAAGTAACCAGAAACCAAACTCTGAGTAGACGGTCAGTACATTTATTGTACTTATGACAATATCATGTATAATATGAGATACGGAAGATCACTGGATATAAAATACAATAATCCAGGCCAAATATTTCTAATTTAACTTTTTTAAATTTAAAATGCCAATTGCATGTCTTTTACCTTTTTTACCCACTGACTTGGCTTATAATATAGGCAATATATTCTGTAGGAAAAAAAGAAAACTCATCATTGACCTAAATTAAAAATATCTGAAGGAAAAGATATGTGGATATGAACAAGTTAAGGTCTATAAGGATGGTATTTTTAATTCTATACTACCCAAAGTTACAAACTTTTCTACAATTAAGAGTAAGAAAAATTCATCATTTGGTGACCTACATTAATATTCTGCAAATTTACCTGCTAATTTTAGCCATCTCTGCTTGATTCCCAACTGGATTCAAGGTATTTTAATAGATGTTTCAGACCACATAGCCTATGAGTGTATTCTTATTTGAAATACCATCTCATTATGAAACTAGTGGTATTTTTCATTTAACATTAATAAAGCAGAAATCCACTATGATAAGGAATCTTAATTATTCAAGTTGTAGTGAGCTGCAATAATCTATCATTATATTGTTTTTTTTTTCCTCTGTTCTGTGGACATAGGTTACAAATTTCTGATTAATTAAATGTTAAAGCTTATTCCAAGTATATTTATTAGTATTTCAACATAACAAGTATAGCTTTTGCCATGGATATTTTAGTCCTCACTAATGTGTAGGTGCATGAAGTATGAAAAAAGGCTTATGAAAAATCTCTAAATAGACAAATGCACCATTAAAAAAAGAAAACTTGAAAGTGAGTTAAATCACTACATCATATGAGAAATGAGTAAGATGAAGAAAGCAAAGGCATTTTTTAGAGTAAGCAGTTTATACTTAATTTGAGAAGTATTTAGTATCTTACTCCAAGGTTCATGTTATTAATTTGTATTGGAATTAACTGTCAGTGTTTCATGAATTTTTGTGTGTGTGAGTGCATGTATGCATGCCTAGCTGTACTCCATAGACTATAACCAGACTCCTCTGTCCGTGGCAGGCAAGAATACTGGAATGGGTTGCCATTTCCTTCTCTATTTTTCTTTGTGTGTGTGTTGTGTGTATGCTTACAATTTGTTCTCTTGTTAACCTCTATATAACTGCCTCACATTAAGAGAATTATCTCATCAACTGGGAAAAGCCTAATATCCACAGGTTTTTGAAGAATCCAAAGGATTATCATTGCAGTTCACTGGCAGGAATTCCACAAATGTTTACTCCTGCATGATAAAATAATATTTTGTTAGAGCTGGTAATTGGAGTGGGAAATAAAATGGTGGTGGTAAATGTGCAAACCATTGATGCAGGATCATTTACAGAACTTACTTTAGAGCAACAATTCATTCAGTCTATTGAAATGAGCTCAAAATTCATAGATCAAGTAAGTATCATGAAAGCATTTGTAAAAGAAACTTTTAAACTGATTCTTAGTCAAATTGAGTTGAAATTATAATAATGATAATGACTACAGAGTAAATAATTTAAACAAAGGTCCCTTATATCCCTAAAAGTGAAACATCCCCAGAACTTATTTTGAAGTATTTTCTTTTAATAAATTTATTTATTTTAGTTGGGGGCTAATTATTTTACAATATTGTAGTGGTTTTTGCCATACATTGACATGAATCAGCCATGGGTTTACATGTGTTCCCCATCTTGAACCCCCCTCCCACATCCCTCCCCATCCCATCCCTCTGGGTCATCCCATTGCCCCAGCCCTGAGCATTTGTCTCATGCATCGAACCTGGAATGGTGTTCTGTTTCACATATGATAATATACATGTTTCATCGCTATTCTCTCAGAACGTCCCACCCTCACCTTCTCCCTCAGAGTCCATAAGACTGTTCTATGCATCTGTGTCTCTTATTCTGTCTTGCATATAGGGTTATCAGGTTATTTAGAAGTATTTTATCTTCCATTCAATCATTTATTAGGTTTTATTCATTGTTTAAAATGTGCTGACATTGTACTAAGCCTGCTAATTGTATTCATTAATTATAATTTCTACAACACCCCTATGAGGCATCGATTGATATGAAGCCCATTTAAGGTGCACAACAGGAGCACAGAAAAATAACTTGTCAAAGAAACAGCTAGGAAGTGATGGAATCAGAATACAGACCCCTTTAGTTTCATTCAAGAATATACTCTTAACTGATCTGCTAAGTTGTAGCTGAACATGCAACAGTTAATTGTATTCCTATGTTTGGAAGAAACATTTCCTTCTTTCATTGAACTACAAACTACCAGAATGTTAACCATGTATTAAAACGGGCATATAAAAAGAGTATTTTTACCGATTGACTAAATACCATATATATGTGTTAGTATACTCTATTGGTGTTTTTCTTTCTGGCTTACTTCACTCTGTATAATAGGCTCCAGTTTCATCCACCTCATTAGAACTGATTCGAATGTATTCTTTTTCATGGCTGAGTAATATTCCATTGTGTACATGTACCACAGCTTCCTTATCCATTCATCTGCTGATGGGCATCTAGGTTGCTTCCATGTCCTGGCTCTTATAAACAGTGCTGCGATGAACATTGGGGTACACGTGTCTCTTTCAATTCTGATTTCCCCTGTGTGTATGCCCAGCAGTGGGATTGCTGGGTCATATGGCAGTTCTATTTCCAGTTTTTTGAGGAATCTCCACACTGTTCTCCATAGTGACTGTACTAGTTTGCATTCAGATAACCCTGTATGCGAGGCATAAAAAGAGACACAGATAAATAGAAGAGTATTATGGACTCTGTGGGAGAGGGCGAGGGTGGGATGATATGGGAGAATGTCATGGAAGCATGTAAATTATCATATGTGAAATGAATCGCCAGTCCAGGTTCAATGCATGATACAGGGTGCTCAGGGCTGGTGCGCTGGGATGACCCGGAGGGATGGGATGGGGAGGGAGGTGGAAAGGGGGTTCTGGAAAGGGAAAACATGTACACCCATGGTGGATTCATGTCAATGTATGGCAAAACAAATAAAAAGAAAAAAAGAGTATTGTATAAAATGGTTTCTGCCTGAAGATACATATGCAATAATTAAAAAGTAAAAAGTTTTTTTAGGTTTAAAAAATGGGTACAATTTTAATAGACAGGAACTGACAAAGAAGGAAATGGCAGTGCACTGCAGTACTCTTGTCTGGTAAATTCCATGGACAGAAGAGCCTGGCAAGCTATAGTCCATGGAGTCACAGAGTCAGACACGATTTAGTGACTGAGTACAAGCACTGTTGACAAAGAGGATACTTCAGGACAGACAAAGTCAAGAGCATGGGAGGAAAAAATATACATAGTATACTTGAGGAATAATAAGATGTCTGTTTCTCCAAAGAATAAAGAGTAGAGTTTTTGGTGAGTACTGATAAGAGACAAAACTTAAAGGAGTTTGGATTCAAATCTCGAAGATCTTGAAAACACATTTTAGAAAATGGGATGTGGATCTTTGAAGAATGGGAGATATTTTTACTTTTGATGAGAAGAGTAAGAAGCATAATTTCAATGGGTGATTTGTGAATATTATTCAATACGATGTGCTGTGCTAAGTTGTTTCAGTCGTGTCCAACTCTGTGCAACCCTGTGAACTGTAGCCCATCAGGCTCCTCCGTCCATGGGGTTCTCCAGGCAAGAATACTGGAGTGGATTGCCATTCCCTTCTTCAGGGGATCTTCCCAACCCAGGGATCGAACCAGTGTGTCTTATGTCTGACTTGCATTGGCAGGCAGGTTCTTTACCACTAGCGCCTCCTGGGGAGCCCATTCGGTAGGATATTAAAGTATACTTGTCATGTAGAAGAGAGATTAGTTGAGAAAATAGATAGTTCAAAACCAAATTCTCTATTGTGTGATTTTAAAATATATAAATAATTATGAAATTAAAGGTCAGGGTTTTGAAAGTAGAAATTTGTATGGAACTTGCCATTTTTAAAAATCTTATAGCCTTTGAGTAAAGTAGAATAAACATTGGGGAATGCATATTAACAACTAATTTATCAGAAAATTTAGTAATTTTTATAAATATCTTGTATTTCTAGTAGATTTTCATGCTTCATGGAAAGAACATTAACAATGTTATTCCTCGGAATATATAATGATTTAGTCATTAACAAAGAGGTTTTTTGATATGATTAAGGCATTGCATTCAAAAGCATTTTTTTCATCTCTATACGATGTTTTTAGGTAATTAATAATAATCTGAGCAATTAGATGGAAGCACTCTAGAGCAAATGCTCCATTATGTTGTATACATTTTATTTCTTATAATAAAATTTGAATTCTTTTAAATACAGATGTCAGTAAAACACACAGGAGAAATTCATAGCTTCTTTTTAATTGTTCTCATTCTTGAAATTATTTATTTCTTAAGATTCAGAGTTCTGTGAGTTTTATAATTTCCCCCATTGCTTAGTATTAGGTAATTGAGATGGTCATTGCAAACCACCATGTAAGAATACAGTAAGTGCTCTACTCGTGAATGAGTCCCTAACTGACAGCAAATTTGTAAGTCCAACAAAGTTAGCCTAGGTCCCCAACTAATATAACTGGCTGTATGGTACTGTACTGTAACAGGTTTATAATAGTTTTCACACAAATAATACATCAAAAATAAAACACACACACAAAATAAAGAAAACATTTTTAATCTTATAGTACAGTACCTTGAAAAGTGCAGTAGTACTGTACAACAGCTGGCATCCAGGGGCTGGCATCCAGGGGCTGGCATGGAGTGAACAGGTGAGAAGAGTGACTGAGTGGAGGAGGGAGAGGTGGCAGGAGAGGGTAGAGCTGAAGGATCGTCAGCAACAGCAGGCAGAGGGCAAGCTGCAGTGTCACTCATGCCTGACGCTGCTGGCACAGGTTCTGGTCCTTGCTGGATTCAATTCCATCTACCCTCTGGAGAAAAGGATTCAGTGATGTCTGGGTAGCGGCTCTTTTCCTCTCCTCACAGATAACACAGTAGCACTGGATGGCATTCTGAACGCCTGCCGTGACCTTCCTGTGCTGTTCTATGTTTGGGTCCTGTGACTCAAAAACTAACAGTGCCTCCTCATAAAGAAAATTCTCTTTCTATTTCCTGTGTCATGAATCTCTTCAGTTTTTCAGTTGAAGAACTTGACTCTTCTTGACTCTCTGTCCTTTCTCTGAATCTCCATCAGGTCTTCATTAATCAGCTCCTTGTGTTGCACAGCAAGGAGTTCAATGAAGTCATCCTCTTCCATAGCCAGCTCCAGCACCTTACTGAGCGTCACTAAGTTGCTGAAGACCCCTTTGGACTCCTCATCCACCTTCTCAAATCCACCAAAGTCATGAACAAATTGTGGGCAAAGGTCCTTCCAAACCCCATTCATAACGATGGCTATAACCTTATGCCAAGGAAAGGCAATGTATTTTATGACTTTGTAGGTGTTTTAGTCCTTCAAAAATTGTCACAATATTATTCCTGATTCATCACTTGCCTTTACTGCTTGGCAAAAGGGTGACAGAAATAATATTTCTTGAAAGTTGCATAGCTTGCTGGTCCATAGGTTGGATGAGTGACATAGTATTCTATGGCACATAGTATTCTGTGGGAGATGAAAGTCATAAATGAGGGTAGCCCAGAACATTGTCAAACATCAAAAGAATGTTGAATGAGACATCTTTCTCCAAGAAATATTTCTCTACCTCTGGGATAAAGTGGTGGGGAAGAAAATTCTGAAAAATGGCCTGTGTAATCCAGGTTTTGGATTTACTCTTCTACACAACAGGAAGACCACACTTGGGTGTGTTTATAAGGGCTCTTGGTTTCTTTGAATGATAAACTAACAGAAACTTCAGCTTTCTGTCACTGGAAGTATTGTTACCAAACAACAAAGTTAGCCTATCCTTTGCTGCTTTATAGCCCAGCATCAAATTCTCCCCCATACTGACCAAAGTTCCATCTGGCATCCTCTTCCAATACAATCTTGTCTCATCTACTTTAAAGACCTACTCATATCAATATGTCCTTTATCAACAATTTCTCAAAGCATTGCAGGAAATTCCCAAGCAGCTACTGTGTCTGCACTCACTGACTTTTATGTTGTGGAAGTTGGCTCTAATTTTGAACCGATGAAATTAGCCGTGGCTGGCATTCAAAGGTATACCCTCGATTCTTTGCTGTGTTTCTTCTTCACGTCTTCATAAAGGCTTTTGGCTTTCTCTTGAATCAACTAAGCAGGACACTGATGCTGATCCTGCATCCACACACTGGAATGTTTCTCCATCTCCTCCATCACTTTTCCAGGCTTCTTCAATATTATTTACTGTCGACATCATCAGCACAGCTGGCTTCATACATTCCATGATCTTGTCGTTGTTCTTTAGAATTGTGCTGATGGTTAAACAACTCATGTTATAAGAATGAGTGATGTCTACCATCTTTTCTCTTCTCCTTGCTCCACTGTCTCAATTATTTTCACTTTTGTTTCCATCATTATCAGCTTGGTGCTTCTTAGCAGTACCAGCTATATCACTGTTGCTTTTAAGCTTACTTCCAGACATCTAGGCTTAATAAAGACACTACTCTACTCTATACAGTACTGTACAGTAACATACACAAATGCACCACCATTTGTAGGGGATGCATGCATAAGATGATGGACACCATCCATGTGAACTAACTTACGTGGCTGGACATGTGAATGCATGTTTGAATCTTTGCAAGTTCAGAACTTGAAAGTTTTATGTAGAGGACTTACTGTATTCCTAGTTTCACAAGAGATAACTACGAGAGTTCTTAAAGTCCTATCACTACCTTCCAAAACCTGAAGTCCACAAAAATTGGGTTTCTCAAATTTATTTCCAGAGTTTCTCAAAATATAGGATTGAACAAAGACTCTTGAAAATATTTGTTCTGAGTTCCAGCATATGAATTTGTACTATTGAATGAAATAGGTTGTTGTGTCTGTAATTCAGCTCCTCTAGGTTAAGTGTCTTTCCTCTTCAACCCACCATTCTGTATCCATTTTCACACTAGAACAGGTCTTTCTGTCCATTAGTCTCTAAAACATTTGTGAACACCTCAGAAACTTCCAGAGGCTAAAAATCGTACTTGGACCTCAATAAATGTATGCTGAATGGATAAATGAGACAGTTCCTGGTTGAAAAACAAGTACAGATGAGAAAAGCAGGATCAGCAAGCTAGGAGTAATGTACTTTTCAATGTCTGTTGGTTACCAGGAATCACAGAAAAGCCAGAGACAACTTTATTTGTTAGTGAAGAAGTTTATTGCTGAAACAATATTTTCTCAGTCTTTTGCTGCTGCTTTATTGAATTTTTCTACAAAATCTGTGTTCCGGATGCTTTGCCCCTGGCTTGAGTTCTGGACGCTTTGTCTCTGGTAACAAAGACAAGCTGCAAATAGCTCCTCTTCCTTTTGGGCTTCCCTGATGGCTCAGCTGGTAAAGAATCTGAGACCTGGGCTTGATCCCTGGGTGGGAAGATCCCCTGGAGAAGGGAACAGCTACCCACTCCAGTATTCTGGCCTGGAGAATTCCATGGACTATACAGTCCATATATAGTCCATGTACAGTCCATGTGTAGGGTCGCAAAGGGTCAGACACAACTGAGAGGCTTTCACTTCACTTCACCTGCCTGCCCTTTCAGGTGCCACTTTCACCCTCACTCATGACTGAGGACCCTGCAATTCTCCAGCACCTCCATGCACTCAAAAGCCTCAGGGTTCTTCTCAAACACTATTTCAGTTCCCAAGGCAATAATATATTATAGGCATTAAGATAGCGCAAGGAGATGGTGTCAGATTTGTTAACATAGCAGGATATTTCTTGGAAAATTAAGCCACCACCTGCCTGTGTGAAGTATGTGAGTATAGGAAGACATGAAAATACATAAGCCAGATTATTAATGCTGGGAGTAAATGAGACAAGAATTAAACAATATTTGACCTAAAGATACAGGGGTGTCATAATAGCACCTTTGATCTTTGACCTTATCCCACAAGGTCTCCAAGAATATAATAAGGCTTTAGTCTCAAATTCTAGTACAGAGCCCTAGTCAGTGAAGATTGACTAAATAGGATTGCCTTTTGTCTTTGCAAACTTCTGTTGCCCAGTCATGTCCAACTCTTTTGTAACCCCAAGGACTTGTAGCCTACCAGACTCCTCTGTCCATGGGATTTCCCAGGCAAGAATACTGGGGTGGGTTGCCATTCCCTTCTCCAGGGGATTTTCCTGACCCAGGGATCGAACCCAGGTCTCTTGCACTGCAGGCAGATTCTTTACCATCAAAGCCACTTTGCTAGTGGCATGGGCACCTTTTAACCAGGGAGTTCTTTATAAGGCCTGAAGCAGAGTTGATTTCATCTTAGATCTTAGTTAGGCATTTCCAGGATTGTGACATGAAATTTTGTGCATAGTTTAAAAGAATCTCAAAGAAGAAATTAACGACTGTTTTTCTTCCTCTAGACTGAATTCCTCTCTTTGATCACCTTAGCCACATTTGAGAGAATGTTTATAATAGCTCTTTGCTCAGGCTTATTGGATACAGTGAAAGTTCTGCCCACATTTGCTCCTGAATATAAAATATGATTGGATAGCCTTTAATGTACTTCACTTAGAACAGTAAGATAATATTATGCAGACTGTAAAACAATTACAATTTCAAAGCGTCAATTGAAAAAAAAAGAGCACAATGTGAGAGTTTCAGGTTAAGTTTTTTTGGGGGCAAAATGAGGACTGCAGCACAGGAGATAGCAACCCAGATAGCTCTGAAACTGCTTCAAAGCAGCAGGGGGGCCGGTCAGTATACATGTGATTTTGGTGAAGGGGGAGTAAATACAATTAAGAACATATTTTTCCAGAAGGTTTCTATTAGTCTCATGAAGCTTTTGCTAGTCATGACTAACAGCTGTCACCATGAAGGATTTTAGTGGTTTTCTAGAGAAGAGGTGATACAAGAATTGGACTCATAAAATCATCTCCTAAAAATACCTAACTGTCTGAAGACCTGTCCTGCCAGTTTTTCCCTGGGCACAGAGTGCCTAAATTTCTGCTTTCCACGCTGAACTCCGTTCAGGGAGTGTTGAAAGTCAGAAGCTGCAGCAGCGCGTGATTTAATTCTTGTAGAGGTAAGTGGCAAGTGTCCATGGCTAGTGCCAATTTGTAGCTGACAAAAGTCAGGTTACAACAGGACAGGGTCTTGAGGATAAAGACTCTTTTAGAATAAGAAATCCATAGCAACCTAACAATATATTATGGTTAGTCTGTAGAACCAGTCAGAAGGAGAATGCACATTGTGGCAAAATGGATGTTTAAACATAAAGGGAAAATAATAAAGCTCAAAAATGTGTACCTTATAAGGCACTGAAACACAGTCTGTGGAAATTGTGTTGGTTTGATGGCTGAAGAATTTTGAAGATGTATATTATACTTCTTCATATGTTTACCTTACACCAAAGTCATGCCCTCTTGATTATTATAGCTGTAGTCAGGAAAATCCCCTGGAAAAAGAAATGGCAGCCCACTCCAGTATTCTTGCCTGGAAAATCCCAGGGCTACAGTCCATAGGATTGCAAAGTGACACAACCGAGCAGCTGAGTACACACACATGTAGCAAGCCTGGAATTCGATACATTGAGTCTTTGATTGGTTTTCATCTTTCTCCAAATCGTTTCTGCAAAGTCATTTGCATAGACATTTATGAAGTTTATGGACAATGTCCAGACTACAGAAGATGTGTGAGGATGCTTTCCTCTATGGGAGCAGCGAAGACTCATTAACGCTCCTGAAAATATTGTTCTTTAGTGCCTGGCTCATCACAAAATCAAATGCATTGATAAATAGTCATGCTTACTGTGAGGATAATGACAATATCTTTTCTCAACTGAGAAAAGATGTAGTTTAATTTTCTACATGTAGTTTAATTTTTGGTTTCTATTTCCAAAGTAGCAACATACAGCAGGAATGAGAACATGATGCAATTTAAAAAACATGACATTAGGAAATGGATAAAAACTCAAATGGCAATTCCCGAGTTGTTGCCTTGCCTTATTTGATTTTCTACAGATGCCATTTGTTCTCAGCAAAATGTACTGCCACCCAGCAATAATTGATGTGCACATTTCTGCTACTGGAGACATTTTTTTTCTGAGTCCTCACTGATTTTGTAGATCAACAAAATGTTATAACCAAGGGCCTGTATCTTTTCTATGACTAGCATTCTTCTTGCACCAGAAATCTTTTTATAAATAATGCTGAATAAATATTGGCAATAATTAAAAGTGAAAATATACTTAATCATAAAGGTAACATAATTTATATATTTTTGTATATGGACCATATCTTCAACTTCCAATTATTCATGAAAATGGTGAATAGATAGTTGATGAACCTAAATATTGACAAGTAAGATACAAACGGCTTTAGATCTAAATAAACCAATTCCCTTCCCTATAATTTTTCCCCAAACTACTAAAGATATCAAACAATTGGGGAAAGTTGTCAACAAAAGTAAGTAAGTACTGGATATATTGTTATTCATTGGAAGGACTGATGCTGAAACTCCAATACTTTGGCCACCTGATGCAAAGAACTGACTTATTGAAAAAGATCCTGATCCTGGGAAAAATTGAAGGCAGGAGGAGAAGGGACGACAGAGGATGAGTCTGTTGGATGGCATCACTGCTTGATGGACATGAGTTTGAGAGGCTCCAGGATTGGTGATAGACAGGGAGGTCTGGCATGCGGCAGTCCATGGGGTCGCAAAGAGTTGGACACGACTGAGCATCTGAACTGAACTGATGAAATTTCCTGTGAAGTGATGATTACTTGAGTTGTGAGTAAAAGGTAATCAGAGAGAGAGATGAAGAAATGAAATTTCTACAAAGAAGAATCAGCCCCAATAGAGCAAAACTATAGTTACCTCAGCTAGGTCTTCATTTAAGATTTCCTTTTATCTTTGTTGAGTATTCTTTACTCAGTTACTGATTTTGTGGTGGAAAATTGGAATGACAGGACAGAACTCTCAGTGAATCTAAGAGGGCTTACTTGGCTTATTGTAATCCTTAGGGTATTACTGTATTTCTTATTCAGGTATTTTCTGCAGTTCTTCAAAGCCTGATTCCAAACTGTGTGCTTTGTCCTATTTTCTCAGTGGATTCTATGCCTGTTGCTTTGTGGACTAAAGACATCAACACTTATGTACTGTATGATTTTTGGTAATTTCTTAACGTCTCTGTTAATCCTTCACTTTCCTCATCTTGTGGGTTTAATGAAACAATAGATATAAAGTGTTTAGAACTGTTAACCCATGTTTCAGAATCAGTGACCTGATTGAAATAAAGAGGCATTATTTTGGGGTTTGTTGGGACTGCAGCTCAGGAGACAGATTCAAGAAGCGCTTGAATTGTGTTCCGCTGGACTGTATAACAGCAAGGCCTATAAAGGGAAAAAACCCACAAGGTTACATAAATTGATTGTCAAGAATTAGGATTTGAGCTGACAAGAAGAGTGTTTGTTAAGCAAGAATTGATTGTGGTCTGAAATGATTACATGGTTGCAAAGCAGGGAGGAACTTTGAAACAAGTTTGCAGCTAGAAGTTGCTAGCAGACATTTTTATGATTGTGTCCTTGAGTTTGATACAGTTCAGAGAATATGCAAATTCTTAGTGATTCAGGAATGTGTGTGAAACTACAGCTACAGTGGCCACCAGGTTCCATTACGGATGCTTGAACCATGATGAATTACTTCATTTTAGTTTTTAAATAATTTTAACTATTTCATCAGAGCAATCCCTGAAATACTGTAATGGCCAATATGTTAATTGCTGTGTTACTGATATTTTTGTATCTCTACACCCACATTTGTTGACCCTCTCAAAATTTCTTCTTCTAAATTTTCATCCATATTCTGTTTTGCTGTTGTCGCCTAAAAAAATACATGCAACCTAAAAGTTAAAAGATATGTTTTATTTGGCAGAAATTTTTAGGATTTAAGCCTGGGAGGTAGCCTTTTAAGTAATCCTGAGAGAACTGCTCCAAAGAGGTGGGGAGACCAGCCAGGTTATATAGGAGTTTTGCTATCCTGACTTCCCCACTGAATGCAACTAATCTCCTGCATGAAGTTCTTTGCTACAGACTGTGCCAAGTTAATGCCAACAGGTGGACTGGGGGCTCAGAATACTGGTGTCCTGTTGGTGTTGCAATGAAAAGAAAAATAAAAGGAGTGAGTTTTTTTTGTTTTTCCTTTCCCTTTCCTGAGAACAAAGAACACAAAGAGAACAGTGAGCAGGCCTGAACATGCTCAGTTTGTTTGTTTGTTTGTTTTTTAACTTTAACTGTTCCGAACTCTGCATGTCTGTAAGCAAGTTTGCTTTTCTGCCCTCTAACTCTGAATGTCTGTAACTTCGTTTGCTTTTCTGCCCCCTAACTCTGCAGGAGCTACACTATCTTCCTTAGATTCTGCGCTAAATACATCCTTGTGTAGGTGTTCGCCCTTACAACATTCTTCCCCTCATAGGTCTTTTTTAACAAGTCAGAAAGAAAACTTCGGAGGCACTGAACTGCCAGATTCAGTTACTGAGTTACTGAGTTACTGAGACAGCCTATGACTGTCTTTGAACCAATGCAAGAGGAAGAAATCGAGATCCTAACACCTTTGTTCCTCATTACTGCTTCCAGACTGTGAGTCCTCATCTTGTATAAGCCTTTAGACACCTCATGGGGGTGGGAACCCTGTTCTTGAGGCATGAGCCTACTGTGTCCCCCTCTCCATCTGCTGAGAATTCAAGCTACCTTTCTATTTCCTCCAAACTCGGTCTCTGTGTTTTGTATTCAGCTTCAGTGTGCAGAGAAAGCCAAGATTTTAGCCAGCAACGAGGGTGAATTTTCTGTTTTGGTCTTGTTTTCTTTTTCTCCAAGCCTCAAATCAAAGATGGCCTGAAGCCTGGAAGTGCATACCAGTTCAAGAAAAAAGCAGTTTCTAAAGAAGCACTTTCTTTTTGATCAGAGGAGTAGGAAGTGGAGGCCGTAGGAGACAGCAAGTGGAAGAATTTTCTGTTCTTGTTTGTTTTCAGTCCCTCCCACCCTGGCCTCAAGGCAATTGTAGGGGGTGTCTGTTTTAACTGATCACTTGGGACTTCCAGCAGAGCAGCATTCTCTCCCTCATGTGCTCATATTCTAGAACAGTATCTGGACATAGGAAACACTCCATAAATATTTGTGTAAAGAAACTGAAATAAAAAAGGGGGGGAGGGGGCAAAAGATAGAAGAAGGTATATGAAAAGGAATCTAGAACAATCAGAGAGAAGACCTTAGGATATTTCAATCCACAAGAAAATTTACCCCAAAAAACCAAATAGGATCAATAAAGGCTTCCCTGGTGGCTCAGCAGTAAAGAATCCATCTGCAATGCAGGAGGCATGGGTTCAATCCCTGGGTCAGGAAGATGCCCAAGAGAAGGAAACGGCAACTCTAGTACTCTTGCTTGGGAAATCCTGCAGACAGAGGAGCCTGGTGGTCTTCAGTCCATGGGGTTGAAAGAGTCAGACTCAACTTAGTGACAAAACTACCACTACCACCAGGATCAATAAAGTCATTTAAGATCATTTCTTTGGCAGATGAAGTAGAAAATAAAAAAGACTGCATTGGTCAGTGCTTCCCTGGTGGTCCAGTGGTTAAGAATCCACTCTTCCATTGCAGGGGGCTCAGGGATTCAGTCCCTGATCAGGGAACTAAGATTCTGTGCAATGCAGCATGGCCAGAAATAAATAAAATTTAATATTGCATTGGTTAGAAAAAGTAAGATGTTTCAGTGAAACTTTGCCTTAGGCAAAACAATTTATTTCATCTTCTCTTCAGTTATATCTGTATGTATGTAATATGGGCTTGCAAAAGCAGCAATGCCTCATGAGATCTAAATAATCTTCATTTTCTATATTATGGCAAAGAATCCTAAAAAGAACCAAGTACTCATCAACCCACAGGCATTTATTAGGTGCCACTTTAGTCATGCATTTTAGAGAATGGAGTTTAACTTACTAAATTATGGGGGTTGTTTTCATAATAATTGGCCTCAGTGGACTTTTCCAATGATCACTGTGCACAGAGCACCCTGAAATAGGAGAACTCAGTGAACAAAAGTTGCAACCCTCTCTTCTGGGCTAGAACTTTGGCTTCCCCATGACTTGCTATCAGTGATAACTTCATATTTTTCTTCTTCATGCTTTTTTTTCCCTCACTCAGACATCTCTGATTTCAGAGTTTAGACAATACAATAAATCTTTTCATATACTCTCTCCTGGACATCTTCCAAGCAAAATAACCTCATTCTGCTTTTTTGTACAGTCTTTGTAGCATCTCATGATTTTATTGGATACATCAATTGTGTGGAGCATTTGATTGTATATGGGCAAACACGACCATACAATTTTTCTAGTTTATCTTCTGTGTAATGTATCCTTTAAGCAATCTCATAAATACACCCAGCCATTTCCCCAGCTTTTCCGCCCTCTGCAGCAGCAAGCTGAGGGAAAAATGTACAAAATCCTTTTTCATACAATTTTACTCACTCTGAGGACTAGATGAGCAATTATTCCCCTTTTTAAATGTTTTACATTGTGTTCAGTGCTGCTTGATACTTAGGTAATCTCTTCAGTTACCTCGTCTTTAAAGCCAGGAATTAAGTCCAAGCTCCTGAAAAAGTCCCACCAGCCTAGTATACCTGGCCTTGCTTTGAATATGCCCGGTTTTAATTTCATGAACATTTGTATGACAATTACTATATCCAGGTAGGAAAATTTTGGCCACCTGATTCATGTAGGACACACAACTTTCTGATCAACTGAGTTTTCTGGAAAGCTGAAGAAATGCATTTATGAGCAGAAAAGTCTTGAAATTAATTTTGAGTAGACGTCATTTAAAAATGTGTTATGTTTTTCTTACGTATGATTCTAAGATACTAAAATAAAAGCACATAGGGGACATAAAAAGATTACTAATACCACTACCGGAGAGATTTAACAATTTTTTTCAAGATCTTTTTTCCTTCAAAATTGTCAAAATCTGGGCAAAACCACCTTGGGAGTAACTAAGACTCCCAAATTTTCCTGTGGGATTTTACTAAATCAAACTTTCCCAGAAAGCACTCGACTGTTTATGTGGCGAGAGGAGGGGAGCTGCCTGGGTAGAAGTTTGCCCTAATGCAAAATGGTGATCACCGATCTGATTTTATAGTTTTCACAGCTGCCTTTTGGGGTTTCCCAGGTGGCACAGTGGTAAAAAAAAATCCACCTGCCAATGCAGGAGATGCAAGAGACAGATTCAATCCCTGGGTGGGGAAGATCCCCTGGAGTAGAATATGCAACAAATTGCAGTGTTCTTGCCTGGAAAATTCCGTGGACAGAGGAGTCTGGCGGGTTACAGTGCAAGGGGCTGTAAAGAGTCAGGCATGAGTGAGCACGCGCACTCTGCTGCCTTTGGCTGTGTTGCGTTTACTCCCTGCTCTGAGGCCGGCAGCTGTCATTGTCCACTGCTGTCAGTGCACCAGCCAGTAACAGCCCTTCCCCTGCTGTCTAATGTAGTCATATTCTAAAAAATGATAAATATTGCAAAAATGGTACATTTCTTTGCAAAAGAAAAGCAAATATTCTCTAAGTGTAGGCCCAAGGAGGTCTCTTGTGCATGTTTTACCAACTTATGTAATGGGCTGGGAACAGCTTTATTTTGTCTTTACTTCAGGAACAGCTTTATTTTGTCTTCCTATTGCCTTAACCATACTCTTTGGAAATCCCCTTTCAGCCTTTGGATGGCATTTCAGGTTATACTGTAATTTAGGAACCACTTTCTGATTCTAAAAGATCCCATTCAATCTAAATCAAAACTTTGAGCATGCATTCAAGTTAAAGCTTTCACCTCTCACCAGGTGAAGCACCAGTGTGCTATAGGTCCAACAGAGAGGAAGAGGGGTGAGGGGATGGAACCTGGTCTGTTATTTCACTCTCTTTATTCCAAATGACTCTTCTCTCATCCCCACTGCAATAATTTTCTATTTGCCTCTCTCCCTTGATTTTGGCTCAGCAGTGGAAGAACCCACCTGCCAATGCAGGAGACCCAGGTTCCATCCCTGGGTCAGGAAGATCCGCTGGAGAAGGGATAGGCTACCCACTCCAGTATTCTTGCCTGGGAAATCCAATGGACAGAGGAGCCTGACAGGCTACAGTCCATGAGATTACAGGGTTGGACACAACTGAGAGACTAAACCACAACTTGATTTTGGCAGGTGTCTATATTTATTTCCTGGAAGATATTAGTGGTTTCTTTGGAGAACACCAACAATGCATTCTATCTTTTTGCGGGGAATTTGTTTTCTAGGAGACCTCACATCACCTTCACAAGTGTCTCCCCTCACTCTTGGAAGGGAACCTTTGCAGACAAGGGTTCATTTGCCGTGGGAGGCAACCCTCGTGGGAAACTTCCATGGCTTCCTGTAGGGCCACTGGAAAACTCACAAACCCTTGTCTCACAAGACATGGGAGGTTCTGGTCTGCTAACACTCCAACCCTTCCACCTTTTCTCCCTGCTTTCCACTACAGCTTTGTTTGGCCAGCTTGTGATTTGCAGATTCTTCCAGAGAAGGTCAAATACTTGTCCCTTTTTTCCTTGCAAACTTGTAGTAACAAATGGTAAGTGTTTTTCCCAAGTACACATTCAAGTTTCTGCAACGCAGCTACATCTTTTCTATGGACACAACTCTAAACTCTATGAGCAGTTTTTTCTTGGGGTGGTGGTGGGGGGCTCTACTTTTTTGACCTGTATAGGAAGGACTTTCCTTTCTACCTTCCTAGAAGAACCACATGCATGCTTAGTTGTGTCCGACTCTTTAGTAACCCCATGGATGGCAGCCTACTAGACTCTTCCGTCCATGGAATTCTCCAGGCCAGAATACTGGAGTGGGTTGCCATTCCCTTCTCCAGGGATCTCCCCAACCCAGGGATAGAACCCACATCTCCCGTGTCTCCTGCATTGCAGGTGGATTCTTTCCACTGCACCATCTAGGAAGCCACTCCTAGGAAAGAAAGGAAGGAAAATGCCGTAATAGTTTCTGTCACTAATGAGTCTCTACCCCCTCCCTATTTTTTCCAGTTTAAAAAGAGTTTATTTCTAAAACTTTCAAAGCCTGTTGAGTTCCTATCATATCACATCAGCCTTTCTCTCCAGAAGAAACTGATTTTTAAACTTTCATTTGTATTTTCTTTATAATTTTATCATATAACCTTTTTAAAAATCACCTGGAGAAACCTGGGCTTCCCTGGCGGCTCACATGGTAAAGAATCCACCTGCAATGTAGAAGACCTGGGTTCAATCTTTGGGTTTGGATGATTGCCCTGGAGAAGGGAATGGCAGCCCACTCCAGTATTCTTGCCTGGAGAATTCCATGAACAGAGGAGCTTGGCAGGGTGCAGTTCATGGGATTGCAGAGTGGGACACAACGGAGTGACTAAGCACAACACACGGGAGACTAGATGAGTGTTGATAAAGACCAGTTTGCCACCTCTTTAATAGGTCCTCTGGCATCCGGGTCACCTCTCTTAAGAATGCAGACCTGTACTTTTTGCTTGTCCTGAACTTTGCAGCCTTGGGCATTCCCTCCAGACAATAAAAATAGTCCAGTTGGACACTTAGTTACTGGTATGTTGTGTGAACTGAGGAGCAATTACTTTGTACTGTTTGTCTCAGTTGCCAGGAGCCTTTTTCATTTTGTTTTATTTTATATCCTGGTGTACTTTAGATTTTCAAACATGCAGTGCTGATATATTTCTAGTGTTTGGTAAGTGTAATGTGTAGGCTGCCCTGTATCATTATTTTTTAATGTTTTAGATTTACGTCTCATCCCCAAGCTAATTATAAGTGACTCACTGAATTCTTAAAATTTCTTATATTGTAATCAAATAAATATATATTAAGTTTTCAGCATTGTTTGAAAAAGGCATTCAATATGTATTTGTTTATTAATTATATGAAGTTTTCCTATGTAAATTTTTCTTCCTTCAACATGGCATCTTTTCAAGACCAATACTTTGTTATTCTCTGTGTTAAAGAGGAAAGAGATTGGAGTTTGGGTTAGATAGTCAAATGTCGCTTGACCACTTAACTAAATTTGAGATTTGCAGAAAGATTTTCTACTTCAGCCTCAGTTTTCATTTTTTAAAGAACAATGCCTAATTTGCCTGTTCTTAGGAATGAAATTGTGCCATTTTGTAGAGATGTGGATGGACCAAGAGACTGTCATACAGAGTTAAGTAAGTCAGAAAGAGAAAAACAAATATCGTATATTAATGAATATGTGTGGAATCTAGAAAAATGGTACAGCTGAACCTGTTTGCAAAGCAGAAATAGAGACACAGATGTAGAGAATAGATGTATGGACCCCATAGGGTAGGGGGACAAGGGGGTGGCATGGATTGGAACTAATATATACACACTACTATGTATAAAATAGATAATTCATGAGAACCTCCTATATAGCACAGGCAACTCTATTCAATGCTCTCTAGTATCTAAATGGGAAGGAAATCCCCCCAAAAAGAAAGAGATAAATGTGTATATATGGTTGATTTACTTTGCAGTACACCTGAAAATAACACATCAGTATAAAGCAACTGTACTTTAATAAAAAACATTTTTTAAAAGAATTATATGTTGCAATGAATATACATCTTCTGGAACTCAGCAGATTTATATGTGTTAGTACCCTTCACTCATCCTTCAATTAGTCTTGTCTTTCTTAAGATGTTCTACTCTATCTTCTCTAAATTAGTGATGGTGATTTCTTACTCTCAGAATAATTAATCTTTCAGAATCTGTACCACAAAATCTACAAATCAGCTATACCAGCCACCCTTCACTCACTTGTATTATATTATACTCAGAGTCCTTAGAGAACTATAAAAAATATATGCACTTGCCAGAGGCACTATTGTTGCTTTTTCTGATTCCTTCTGAATTCTATGATGTAATTAATCTAGGCCTGGTGCTCTGTCAACTTCAATAATCCTGATAACCTTATCACACTCTCCAGTGGAGAGATAAGTATTAGGCAAGCACCTGAGGGAATTAGATTCTACTGTCACCATGACCAGCCAATGTTTTTAGAAACCACTTCACCCCTTCGTGTATATGAGAAATTGTATATTAAACTGAGGATGAATAGAGCTGTTGTCTTTGCCAACTTGTTTTCATAACTAGGGGCTGGGTGGGGGTAGAGAGCTGGTGAGAATTCTAATAAGGAAGAAGAAAATTAAACTACATCTGTGTAGGTAAAACCAAGAGTCTATTTTCATTATTAAAGCTGTTTGTCATCGCAACAACCACTGGTTGTTGTCTCAGGGAACCATTGTACATGCCTGCAGTTTTAGAAAACAGCTTCTCAATTTCGCTTTGCTGCTTTTGACTTGATTGCTGGGATGGCAGTGTGATTGGATACCTGAATAATAATAAATTTTGGCATGCAGATTTGAACAGTGAAGGAAAAAGATGAGGAAAATAATGGCGGTGGCTTAAGCCCATGTTAAATTTATGCAAAAATATGGTTAGCCAAATGATGAACAGATGCAGCTGAGCATTTCCATCATTTTTGTTAAATATCCTGCAAATGATTCTGGCTGGTTATACAGGAAAATTGCATCAAAATGAAGTGTATACATGAGTAAAATATTAACGACTGATCTCCATTCAATAGAGTATAGAAAATGCAGCTGTTTTTAGCCTCCAGCTGTGGAAACATAACTTACTTTTTCTGCAGGGGAAGGAGAAGCAGACTCCCCATTTTGTTTTATTTCCATATTATTTCCTATTTACTTACTTTTTTCTTCCCTTGGATTTCTGCCACCTCTTTCTTTTAGGACTATCTCCAACACCCTCACAATCTTCCTGAGTAATATGAATCAGCACTTGTAAACTTAATTTAGACTTCTGGTAATGAGTGTTAATCATGAGCGGTGGGCATCTTGGGAAAGAACCTATTAGAGTCTCAGTCTGAAGTAACTCTTCTAATGGGAGGCTATGTGTCTTTGCCTTCTGAGTCAGAGCTGCCATGAGGCCAAGAGTAGGCGGGAAACTAGGGACTGTTCTCACTTCTCATAAAAGCTTCACCAAGCTTGGGTGCTAATGATGACATTAAGACAGTCGTTTTGAGAGACAAATAAAGGCATATAAGCAGTAAGGTAGGACAAGGATAGGCAGAAGGCTAAAAACGAACAGAAAAGTTAGTAAGTAAAATCTGTGAGGCAGGTGTGGTTGAAAATAAACAGAAAACTCGAGTGGAGCAAAAGAGAAGAGAGATAAGTGAATTGCTAATTATAATAATGGCATAGACATATGTAGCCAGAAATTGAAGATCATTTCATAGGCCACCTCATTCAATTATCACAGCAATCCTACAAGTATTCTAGAGTCCATCTAAGTCCTACACATATGGAGAACTGAAGTTCAGGAACATTAAAATGTACATATATACATATGTATGTATATATATATATATGTATACACATCGGAGGTCATATAGTTGGTTGAATCCTATCCTTTGGCTCCAGATCCCCTACTCTTAAGCACTATGTTACTGAATTGTCATCAGTAACACCTGTAGCAGTGAGAGAAAACCTGGGAAAGTAATCGAGTTATCATTGTATCAGAAAAGGAGAGAGTAAGTAGCAGTTACTTTCACTGAGATCAGTTCTATTTCACAGTCTTTTAAATCCTCTTTAATCCTGCCATAATTCTGGCTATGAAGCTTACCCTTTTCTCCTAGGATGCCTGGCTGTATGGTACTGAGACCTCCAGCATCCTTACTGATGGAAGTATTCTAAAATAATATGAAGATAGGCCTAAAAGAGATGTGAAGATGTGGGAATAGAGTCCAGGCAAAGACATGAACATGGATAAATTCCCTGAAACAAGTCTAGCTGGTTCTACTCTAAGCAAGAAGTCCAGATGAGCTCTATTTTAACGGAGATTCTTTCTGTGCTACTTCAAAGTCCTAAAACTTAGAACCATAGAAGTGATTGATACACTGGAAGGGCTGAATAATCCACTTGTTAAATGAATAACTATGAATAAAACTGAACAATATTTAGGCACTGGGTATTGATGAATGGAAATCAAATGGTACCAAAATAGTAACAGGAGGGGGAAAATAGTTCAAGCAAGTAACATGAGAACACATCTTTAATTCACTAATCTGTTCTTGATTTGGGCTTCGCTGGTAGCTCAGATGGTAAAGACTCTGCCTGCAATGAGGGAGACCTGGGTTCAGTCCCTAAGTTGGGAAGATGCCCTGGAGGTGGGAAAGGCAACCCACTCCAGTATTCTTGCCTGGAGAATCCCATGGACGGAGGAGCTTGGTGGGCTACAGTCCACGGGGTCACCTCTTTGTTCATGTTCAATGTTTCATTGTACCCAATAGCCTCATGCTGTTTACTTGGCTTCAGAGACTTTGCATTTTTCCAAACAAACATACTGCTCATTAAAAAGACCACTTCTAACTTTTCATGTATGGGGAATAATGCCAATATTTGACAATTTCCTTTTATCAGACTGTTCATCTGTGTAAATTTATTAGGATCATTTATTTCTAAATATCTTCTGAATTGACTGCTAAGTCAAAAGCAGATCACTGCCGAACTGGCTTCAGGTACATTGTAGTAACTTCAGTGTTCCTCATTGCCAGCTCTACAGACATGCTGTTTGACTAACTCAAGTTTTATGTTAGATAGTAATCCATCTTCAATATAAATTGTAATTATATGTAATTGTGCTCTCTAGGATATTAGACGGAGAAGGCAATAGCACCCCACTCCAGTACTCTTGCCTGGAAAATCCCATGGATGGAAGAGCCTGATAGGCTGCAGTCCATGGGGTCGCTAAGAATTGGACATGACTGAGCAACTTCACTTTCACTTTTCACTTAAATGCATTGGAGAAGGAAATGGTAACCCACTCCAGTGTTCTTGCCTGGAGAATCCCAGGGACGGGGGAGCCTGGTGGGCTGCCGTCTATGGGGTCGCACAGAGTCGGACACGACTGAAGCTACTTAGCAGCAGCAGGATATTAGAACTAAGAAATTCATTGACAACCACTTTGTCTTCTCTTTTGATGCTTCTCATTTTCTCCCTTATTCTAGTCATGTGCTTGTATTTCTTCAGTGCATAGTATGCGATTCACTTGGTGTTCTGAGTTCAGCATCTGGGTCTGCTACTGGTGTTAAAGCTGTCAGATGTTTGCACAAAATGCGGTTAAAAAATCATTTTTATTCAATCTTATTTTTCAGTGCCATTAATGAACATTGGTCATAGTTCTATAAGAACCTGGCAGTACTATGAGTTATAAGCACCAGGATATACTGAAAATCCTCCTGCCCTTCAAATGTTTGAGTTATCAACCTTAAACCAAATCTCTCAGCTTCAATATATAATTGTATTAGTTTGTATGGGCTGCCATAACAACCTACTACAGACTGGGTGGTTTAAATAACAGAAATGCAGAAACATATTTTCTCACATTCTGCACTTGGAAGTTCAGGATGGGAACATTTGATTTATTCTGAGGCCTCTCTCCTTGGCCATCAGAAGGCCATCGTGCACTTGTCCTCAGGCAGTTGCGCCTCTGTCTAAGTCTGTGTCATAATCTCTTCTTCTTGCAACAGCAGTCATATTGGACTAGGGCCCACTTAGCCCACTCATGGTGACCTCACTGTGTCTTCATTACCTCTGTAAAGGCCATGTCCTCAAATATCATCATATCCAGAGGTACTGGAGTTAGGACTTCAACACAGGAGTTTTGAGAGGACATAGTTTAGCCTGTAACAATGGTATTCCCTCATGAAATATCTTCTAGAACAGGGGTTCCCAACCTCTGAACTGTGGACTGGTACCTCCTGTCAGGTCAGGTGGCATTAAATTAGAAATAAAGTATACAAAAAATGTAATGCACTTGCTGCTGCTGCTGTTAAGTCACGTCAGTCGTGTCTGACTCGGTGCGACCCCAGAGATGGCAGCCCACCAGGCTCCCCCGTCCCTGGGATTCTCCAGGCAAGAACACTGGAGTGGGTTGCCATTTCCTTCTCCAATGCATGAAAGTGAAAAGTGAAAGTGAAGTCACTCAGTCGTGTCTGACTCTTAGCGACCCCATGGACTGCAGCCTACCAGGCTCCTCCGTCCATGGGATTCTCCAGGCAAGAGTATTGGAGTGGGTTGCCAATGCACTTGAATCATCCTGAAACCATCCTTGCTCTCCTCCTTGGTCCATGGGAAAAGTTCTTCCACAAAAGTGGTCCCTGATGCCAAAAAAGTTTAGGGACTACTGTTTCAGAAGCATCTTAATGGCCTTGCTGTATTAAGTATCTGGACATATCCAGGTAGCTCACACTAAAAAAAAGCACCTCTCCTACTAGCAGAGGACTCTGATGGTTTTCAGAGGCTAACGGGAAGAAATCATTGAGTAGATAATTTTGCTACTCTAGAGGATGGACATATGTTAAGTTTTAATAAAGTCATTATACGATAAGTGTGTTTGAGTTCATGTATGTGTGTGAATGTGTGTTTTTTTTATCTTTACAACCACAAAAAAAATTTATTTTACAAACCCTGCTGTAAACATAAAAACATCAAGACTTAGAGGAGTCAGGATGGGGAACAGATGTACACCCATGGCTGATTCATGTCAATGTATGGCAAAAACCACTACAATATTGTAAAGTAATTAGCCTCTAATTAAAATAAATAAATTAAAAAAAAGTCATCTGATGTGAAAAATGGCAAGATGCTATTTTATAGGGCTGGAGTTAAAAACCAGATTTCTATAATTTCAAAACCCTTACACTGTTGCTGTTGCATAGGAACATCTCTCTAAAGGCTAAACTCAGTTTTGACCAAACTCATGAGAAAATCATTAAATGAGACTTTCAGAAGTGTTCTTTTCTTCTTTCATATTTGTAGGCAATAACCTAGTGCTTTTGTTAAACTAACTGAGGTGATTCCATTGAGAAATTCAGTTCAAGTAGGCTGAGAGTCAAAAGAGATTTTAGGACTTAAAATCTCATCAAGGGAACAGCAAGTAAAGTGCCTGTGCTTACTACTGATGATAATAGCGGGGTTCTCCTGCGTCTTAAGGCTGTACTAATTTAGAACCATTCAACTAAAATAAGATACCTATTACAAATGAAGCTTGTGTCCACTTGTCTGTAAATCACATCTGGCAAAAAGGGCCAGATGGTTTTCCCCAAAATTGGAAAGTACATTTGCCATGGTTCAGTATACAAAAATTCACATTGAGATCTACAAGAGAGGTCTCAAAGGATGAGATAATTATGCTGCAGTGTAAGAAAAATATAAATAGAGATTGTAAGACTGCCCATACAAAGAGACATGTAATACTTACTAAGATGCCACAAATAACTGACCGTTATTTTTATCTAGAATCCTCAGGTCAATAATCATCATGACATATTGGGTTAACAGTGGGTTGCCATGACATAGTCTTAGAAATACTATTTTCATGACTCAAATTGAGAAGTTAAAATCACTTCATATTTGGGCAGAGATATTTGTAGCATGAGAGGTAGACTTAATAAGAGCTGCCAATTCTAATTCTGTTGAATAGGCCAGAAGTTTTAAATAAAAGGATATGCTTTGGAATTCTTTCACCATATATTGTATTTATAACCAAGTATCCTGAACTGATACAAAAGCAATCCTGATAACTGGAAGAAAGCCTGTTAAGACAAAGCAGAAAGAATGACTTCTAAGTAGGAAAAAAACTGATGAAACAAGAAATTACCTGCCAATTAGTGAATATGTAATAAAAATAATGGTGTAACAGAAAAATAACATGTATTTCAGTGTACAATCTTCAATGAGAGATCTAACCCCGTGATATGTATATCCTAAGGTTTTACTCCATTTAAACTTTAGCATGAATGATTAAACTTAGTTCTGTGACCGCCCCCTAAAAGGTACAAGACTAGTGAAATAAAACTTGTTTTTGAGAGATATCTCAGAGGTATACAATAATTGCAATATTTAAAATTATAAAATTGCAGTAATATTATGCAGTATTTAAATGGATTAACTGAAATGTACATGTGTGCGTACTTGCTCCGTCACTCAGTTGTGTCTGACTCTGAGACCCTATGGATAGTAGCCTCCATGCTCCTCTGTCCATGGGATCCTCCAGGCAAGAATACTGGAGTGGGTTGCCATGACATCCTCTAGGAGATCTTCCTGACCCAGAGATCAAACCTGAGTCTCTATATGTTTCTTGCATTGGCATGCAGATTCTTTACCATCCAGCCACCTAGGAAGCAAACTGTACATGCAGGAAACCATTATTTTTTAGCTTTCCAAAATATAGTTTGTACATTTACAGATTTTGGTTACAAGAGACCCCCCATTTATATTGCTGAGTGATAATGGAATGGATTATTGGTAAGAGGAATCATTACACAGCTCAAGTCTATAGATAAAAAGAGAAGTATAGAAGAGTGAGTCTACACAAATTATGTAATTGTATTTTTCCCATGTTTAAAAAATATATGGACAAAAACTATGATGAAAGGGGAAGTCAAAGTGTTACATTTTACTGAAATTTGTATTATTTTGAGTTAGATACTTAGAATAACAGAAATACTGGCAATCTTGTGACAACGATGGAATTACCCTTTAGAATAAGCAAAGTACTTAATGAAGAAAAGGTAAAGGTGAAAGGGCTTGAGTAAGCTCTCTTTATCACAAGCTATGTTCTTCACATCTCACACTGTAAGGATTCTTTTATAATATTTACACTTCTATACATGCTTTAAAAATATTTTAAGAGCAAAATGAATTGTCAATTACTCTCTGAAAGATTCTCCTGTTGGACAGTCTTACAGTGAAATCACTGCAGTGCATGGATACATGTCTAAGTCATCAAAGAAAGAAATAATTCACTCCAGAGAGATGATCTTTTTTTCTTACAGAAAAATATTATTGTTATGTAACCTTTGAACATGATTAAAATTCAATGACAGAACATCACATTAAATAAAGGGTAATTAGTTAAGGTTCCAGTAGATCTCTCCTGCTGAAGGTATTAGTGAACATCAGATATGTAGCTGCAATATTCATGTACATCAGCTGGTCTGAGCCAAATAGCAAGAATAAGGCATGCTGAAGTCCCGTCATGTTTGCGTCCTTAATTAATTCTGAGAGTGAAATGGTTGAGATCATGATCCTTCTTTTAGAAGTGAGAAAACCTGAGTTTGAGAGAAGTCATGCCAAAGGTCACACGGCTCCTTGTGACAGCACCAGGACTGCCACCCGCTCCTTCTTTCTACTCTGGAGTTTTCACCCAAACTCGCAACCTTACTTGGAAAAAATCTAATAAATTGATTTGATTTCTCTGTGTGATTGTACTTGAATTCTGTTTTTCTTTTTTTTTTAGGTTAGTCTCTTTTCATTAAATGACACTCAGAAGCCGTTTTGCTGATTCTCAAGCTGAACTGTTCAGTAATTGGTTTATCTGTGGCAAAACCATAGAATTAAAAACAAAGAACAAAATCATTGGGAAAAACAGATGGCATTTAAAATGGTAGCCTAAGTGATTTGTTCTCAAGTCTGAGAAATAATGTTTCCAATGTGTGAATGCTTTTGAAAAGTAATTGCTTAAAAAATTCTATTCAAACCTGACATTTATAGGCACATGAAATTATCTGTTGCTCTAAAGAGACCTGAGATTTGGCCACTATTGTTTGGTCACTGAAAGGAGTTAATCAGGATTTAAAATTTCATTCAGTTTCCATAATGGCAAGAAAAGGAAACACTGGGGCTGATAAAATCTTAGAATTAGTCTAATTTTAGCAAGCACAACAGTAAAATTAAACAGTAGGATATATGAACAAGGGAGATCAATGAAGAAATATTTTGAAGCCAGAGGTTTTTTTTTTCTGTTCCAGTGGTAAAATTTAATTGTAGCTCTCTAAGATTTGTTAGATGTTTTTGTTGTGGTGGTGTATGTTTTGTTATAAACTTTTCTTTTGTTGTATTAAGCTACCAAGTCAAAAATTTGTGTTTCCATGTAAAATTAAAACATACAATTTGTGACTAAATCATTATATAATAGTTTACCATTGCGATCTAGCATTTTTAGCTTTTACAAAAGTTGTGATGATCTCATTAATGCTCTCCCCAAAAAAGAAACTAAATTAATCAAACTTTAATTGCCAAGGTACTTCTTAGAAAATGAAAGCTATGAGATGAATAGTAATCTATCTCATTTGCATTTTGTAACCAAACAGAAAATCTCCACGTATTACTGTTTAAACTCACAATCTATTAAGCTATATTTCTTAAAAATAATTTTAAAATATCATGATTTTTAAGGGAGATTGAATTTGCTTTAAAGTGTGAAATCTTACATTTGTAAAAAAGAAAGTAGATTGGAAACAAAAAACCTAATTCTTGAGTTCTGCAGAATAAAAGCCAGGAATACACAAATATCTAAAAAGAAGATTTTATAATTGAAATAATGATAAAACAATTTTGTTCCTCCTTGACAAGAACAAAAGAACGTTGTTTTACTCTTGGAACTAACACAACAGAATATTGTTCAATTCAATATTTACTTTTTATTCTATCATTTATTCTATCAACATGTATTAAACACCCATTATGTGCCAAATATTGTGCTGGGCAGTATATAAGACAACAATCGTCAGTTGTCATGAAACTTGCATTCCAATAGAAAAGTCTACAATTTATAAGGAGTTATGCTTAATCTGTTTGTCTCCATTAGTAATGGGGGAAGTGAGCGTGATGTGGGTAGACCTTTTGAGACTGGGCTGGTGGAGGGGTGGGATTGTGGGCAGAGAGTGATGTTTCAAAAGTGCCCAAAAGAGTGCCACAAACAGTGACACTATCATTATCTGATGCTATTCACATCTCACATATTACTGGGAAATTCTCCTATCAATGGACTTAAAAGTCCCCAACCAAGAACCCTAAATATCGCTTCTGTCAAAACAAAGCTGCAGGTCCATAACATAAACTGTGTTTCTATAAACTCATAAACGCTCTGGAGACCTCCACAGTTTGGCAGACAGGGGCTTTTTGTGTATTCACACTGAACTTGTAGAGCCCTGCTCACTGAAGACCAGACTATAGAGTAAGCAGGAGATGCCATCCTCAGAAGCTCCATCCTTGTCCTCAGAAGAGCTCCAGCCTCCAGTGTCCTAAGGGGTGGAGTGAAAGCACAGTCTGCAAATATTACGGCCCCCTGGTTTAGACACCTTGTATAACCAATCCCTTGAAGGAGTGAGGCATTGCTGTGAAAACCATGGGATAACACTTCTATGATTAAGCTACTTGTGGGCTTTGAGTTCATAAAAAGGAAGATGACCTTGTGTGAGCCTCACCTAATCATCAGTCCTTAACAGAGAGTGACGGAGAAGGCAATGGCACCCCACTCCAGTACTCTTGCCTGGAAAATCCCATGGATGGAGGAGCCGGGTAGGCTACAGTCCATGGGGTCGCTAAGAGTCGGACACGACTGAGCGACTTCACTTTCACTTTTCCCTTTCATGCACTGGAGAAGGAAATGGCAACCCACTCCAGTATTCTTGCCTGGAGAATCCCAGGGACAGCGGAGCCTGATGGGCTGCCGTCTATGGGGTCGCACAGAGTCGGACACGACTGAAGCGACTTAGCAACAGAGAGTGAAGCAGAAGAGATGTTCTTTTGTTGACTGCAAGCTTTTGTATTGTGAGAGAAGGGGAAGGTGGGCTCTAGAAGCTGAGAGCCCCTTGAGTGGGGCGAGGGGTAGAGTGACAAAAGGCTGACCCCACATCTCTAGTTGCATGGTACTCAATTACCTCTGAAGTAGCCTGGACTTCCTCTGCATTCTCACAGTTATCCACAGCTCTAGATACTGAGCCTTACCATCTTTGCAGAGAATTTTATTTAAGAACAAATCTACAGTATTTTATGTCCATCAATAATAGAAAATGTTTAAGGCCTCAAACATTATCTTCATCCAAGTACCATGACTAACCATAAACAGAATATAACAAGCCATTCTAAATTACTCCTGTCTACACTCTGCTTAATGACACTGCCTGCCAATACCTGTGACTTGCTAAATGTTACTTGCTACGAAACACTGTTTATGAGTATTACTGCAGAGTAAGTGATTTGGCCCCATATTGCACACTGCATGTGGGTTGGCCACCTAGAGAGAGGTAAAGCTTGAAGTCTGGACAATTTGCTTTCACTCGTGAGTGAAAAGGGACTCCCATATGGGACTCCCAGAACATATAGTAATGGCTTATTGTTTCATTTTTCCCACATGTCTCTGTCCATTCTTAACTGTAACTCACATTGAGCAGGTAAGAACCATCTACAGACATCTTTAACCATTTGATTTTCTCATATATTTCAAAAAACCCCAGTAGCTAATCCGCAGTACAGTTTTGACAGTATGGCAATGCAGTTCATACCTTCATTTCTAACTTCTGATTGGTTACATACTACTTTCAAACAGCATATTGTAAGTAAACAATACTTACTTTGAAGATTTGGTCTCACGATCTTCATCACAGCTTGGCCTTTGATCTCTTTTAAAAACATTGCTCAATTCTTCTGTGAGTTATAACTAGGGCAACCATATATATGAATGGGAAAGATTAGAGATCTCTTCAAGAAAATTAGAGATACCAAGCGAACATTTCATGCAAAGATGGGCTCAATAAAGGACAGAAATCATATGGACCTAACAGAAACAGAAGATATTAAGATGAGGTGGCAAGAATACACAGAAGAACTGTACAAAAAAGATTTTCATGACCTAGATAATCATGATGGTGTGATCACTCACCTAGAGCCAGACATCCCGGAATGTGAAGTCAAGTGGGCCTTAGAAAGCATCACTACGAACAAAGCTAGTGGAGGTGATGGAATTCCAGTTGAGCTATTTCAAATCCTCAAAGATGATGTTGTGAAAGTGCTGCACTCAATATGCCAGCAAATCTGGAAAACTCAGCAGTGGCCACAGGACTGGAAAAGGTCAGTTTTCATTCCAATCCCAAATAAAGACAATGCCAAAGAATGCTCAAACTACCGCACAATTGCACTCATCTCACACGCTAGTAAAGTAATGCTCAAAATTCTCCAAGCCAGGCTTTAGCAATACATGAACCGTGAATTTCCAGATGTTCAAGCTGGTTTTAGAAAAGGCAGAGGAACCAGAGATCAAATTGCCAACATCTGCTGGATCATTGAAAAAGCAAGAGAGTTCCAGAAAAACATCTATTTCTGCTTTACAGACTATGCCAAAGCCTTTGACTGTGTGGATCACAATAAACTGTGGAAAATTCTTAAAGAGATGGGAATACCAAACCATCTGACCTGTCTCTTGAGAAACCTGTATGCAGGTCAGGAAGCAATAGTTAGAACTGGACATCGAACAACAGACTGGTTCCAAATAGGAAAAGGAGTACGTCAAGGCTGTATATTGTCACCCTGCTTATTTAACTTCTATGCAGAGTACATCATGAGAAACGCTGGGCTGGAAGAAACACAAGCTGGAATCAAGATTGCCGGGAGAAATATCAATAACCTCAGATATGCAGATGACATCACCCTTATGGCAGAAAGTGAAGAAGAACTAAAGAGCCTCTTGATGAAAATGAAAGAGGAAAGTGAAAAAGTTGGCTTAAAGCTCAACATTCAGAAAACTAAGATCATGGCATCTGGTCCCATCACTTCATGGGAAATAGATGGGGAAACAGTGGAAACAGTGTCAGACTTTATTTTGGGGGGCTCCAAAATCACTGCAGATGGTGACTGCAGCCATGAAATTAAAAGATGCTTACTCCTTGGAAGGAAGGTTATGACCAACCTAGATAGCATATTTAAAAGCAGAGACATTATTTTGCCAACAAAGGTCCGTCTAGTCAAGGCTATGGTTTTTCCAGTAGTCATGTATGGATGTGAGAGTTGGACGATGAAGAAAGCTGAGTGCTGAAGAATTGATGCTTTTGAACTGTGGTGTTGGAGAAGACTCTTGAGAGTCCTTTGGACTGCAAGGAGATCCAATCAATCCATCCTAAAGGAGATCAGTCCTGGGTGTTCATTGAAAGGACTGATGTTGAAGCTGAAACTCCAATACTTTGGCCACCTCATGGGAAGAGTTGCCTCATCGGAAAAGACCCTAATGCTGGGAAGGATTAGGGGCAGGAGGAGAAGGGGACAACAGAGGATGAGATGGTTGAATGGCATCACTGACTTGATGGACATGGGTTTGGGTAAACTCCGGGAGTTGGTGATGGACAGAGAGGCCTGGCGTGCTGCAATTCATGGGGTCGCAAAGAGTTGGACACGACTGAGTGACTGAACTGAACTGAACTGAACCATATATATTATTTTGGTTAATAATTTATCACCTCAAGCTCAACACTTTCAAAAGGACAGGGGGACAGTATCAATAACAACTGAATAACAGTTGTAAATCAAGACTCTCCCAGGAAAACCAGGACGAATGATCATTCTTTGGGCCTTATTAAGGCAGAAAGTCTGATACGTACTTTCATGCATCCACAGGATAAAGTGGCTTAATTATTGTTCTCCACCTGAACCAAACGGATGCCCCTAATATAGCACTTTCTGGCTCTCTGTTTCCATCTTAGGCCCAGCTCATACCTTTCCCAATGGTAAACATTGTAACTACTATCAATGAGATTGCACTACTTTCATGAAGGTTGGAGATTCTGAGCTATGCTATGGATTATTCTTTCCCTTGCTAATACTAAACAATTTATAATTAATACTAGATAAACCAATTGGAGTTTCTACTTTTTTACATAATCTCTGTGAGTAGAATATTACCCTAACAGAAATGGTTCTGTTAAACTACTGATTTTGTGGCCTGCTGTCAATACTCAAGTAATGTTGCTGATGAATGGATGATGAGAAGAATCAAAGTCTTAAAATTTTATGAAGAGTCATAGAATCTATGACCAAAGTTCTTGAATTAAAAATTTAGCTGAATGAAAAGTAGAAAAAATATTAATACTCAGAGACTGGGAAATAATATATGAGAAAAATTTAAAAATACTTTAATTGTTAAGCAACTGAGCAGTTCATTATACGCATTCATTCTGAAGTAATAAAATAATAAGCTGAATTAATTCACATTTTCCATTTTTCTTTTCACACTGCCATTTTTGTCCACACTGTAGAGCTCTCTTAAATGAACATTAGACTCATTAACAAAAGAATGGATCCTTTACAACTAATCTAAAGATATGCAAACAGAAGATTAGTGACATCTATTGGAACATACAGGGCTTCACCAATGGCTCAAGTGGTAAACAATCGTCTGCAATGCAAGAGACACAGGGGAAGCAGGTTCAGTCCCTGGGTGGGGAAGATCCTCTGGAGGAGGAAATCGTAACCCATTTTAGTATTCTTGCCTGGAAAATCCCATGGACAGAGGAGCCTGGTGGGCCACAGTCCATGGGGTTAAAAAGAGTCGGACACGACTGAGCATACCACACTATTGGAATATGTATTGCCTTTAAATGCTCAGGGGCAGAAGGATGATATATTTTTCTTATCATTCCAGAGGCAAAAAAAAAAAAATAATCTCAGGGCTATAATTTAAGGAATAAATAGTTTTAAAACATAACTCTTTATAAAGGCATTACAGTAAGCCTGACATCATGTCTTTAAATACTCACACTTTTAAATCAAATAGTTCATATACACAAGAGTTAGCAAAAAAAAAAAAAAAATCCAGGGTCTCAAACATTCTAGGAAAGGGCTATTGGAGATTAAAAGAGAGGATGAATGCAGACTTATTTTCTGCTTTCTCTCTAGGGCAGTAGTTCTCAACATTTAGAATGCATCAAATTCACTGGGGCATGTGTTGAAAATGCAGCTTCTCAGAACTCACTTCGCATAAGATGAAGCATGAGATGCCTGTGGGACACACAGTTGGAAATGTCGAATATGTCCTCGGTCAGGTAGCCCTGAAGAAAAGATGTGAGCCGGGCTTAGACATGACATGTCTCTAAGTGATGAGGAGGTCTAGAGCCAAGCTGTAGAACAATTTACAAAGCAGAATTACCCAGACTCATGTGAAGGAGCCCATAACCTAACTGTGCCAAATTCTCTGCATTTCAATGGTAAAACTGGTCTTGGGAATACGATGGCTTGGGTAAATTATGTTCCTATGCTTTAGCTCACAGAATCAGAGAGTGTCACAGGTGGAATGGAACCAAGAAATCATTTCATTCAAGCTCATTAATTTATCAGCAAAGAAACTTCTCCAGAGAGATGATCAGGGCCACAGAGTTTGTTGTGGAGTCAAGACATTGCAGTGTTTCTTCCAATCTGTTATCCAACATCTAAACCAACTTTTGAATCACTGTTGGCTCCAATACTAAGCAGAAATAACACAAGCATACTGAATTCCAAACGAAAATTTAGCTGTAAGGGAAGTACTTAAGAGGCCAACACCCATCTTCCTTCAAACTACAGAAGTGGCTGCTCTGCAAGTAAGGTCTTGAACTGTAATAATTCACACAGCAGTAAGAGCAGAAGCAGCTTAGCTAACTTTCTCTGAACTGGGCTTGACTTAAAGTTATAACTCTTGTGTGTGTTCATGGGTATGTGCATGCATGTGTGTGTATGTCTTAAAACAGAAAATTCTGGGGGATAAGAACGCAGTTGGAAAACAGTAACTTTAGGTGACAAAAACACATTAGAAGTGGACAGGTCACCTTGTATTCATCTTGCCAATCTAAGGTTAAACTTGCGGGTAAAAGGTGTTATTATATTGACATGAGTTTGTTTTCTTAGAGCTCTGTGGAATTATGTCCCTAATTATGATTTATCTATGTACTTGATGGAATGCAAGTAGGGGGTTTATGCCAATAATAAAGGTCACCATCTAAAGGCATAATCCTTTCTAAATTTGGACTGGTTTATGACTGTATTCGTTTTCTGTTGCTGCTTCACTACTTATGACAAATCTAGCTGCCTAAGACAGTCCTCACTTAGGAATCTCACAGTTCTCTAGGTCAGAAACCACGCTTGGATGAGCCATCTACTGAGGGTCTCATAGGCCAAAGCGTACGCCAGCCTGGGTTCTTAGGTTCTTACCTGGAGGCTCTGAGGAAGAATCAGTTTCTGAGCTCTTCAGGTTGTTTGCAGCATTCAATTTCTGTGGCTGTGGGTCTGATGTACTGTTTTCTTGCTAGCCATTAGCCAGAGGCTACTCTCAGCTCCAAGGAGCACACCCCACATTCCTTCTTGCTTGCCCCTTCATCTTCAAAGCCAGCCACATCAAATCCTTCTCACACTTTAGATCTCTGTGATTCTTCTACTACCAGATGGAACACACTGAGGTTTTTTAGGTCCTCACCTGACTAGGGAGCAGGTCAGATGTAGCTAATTAATCTCCAGATCTTAAGGTCAATCAACTTGAGATTTAATTACATCCCCAAAATCCCTCCAGAGCAATATTTAGATTTCTGTTTAACTGAATAAACAGAAGAGTCTCAAGAGACTGTCTTTAGAATTCTGCCTGCCACACAGCATTTTACCTACAGCACGAAATAACAAAACAGAGAGCATTCTTTGGACTCATGATATTCTGAAAAATTTTTGCAATATCCTTTAATGTTAAGTATACTGGCAGTTTCACTTCCTCTGAAACTTCTTTATCATTTTTATGACAACCAGTTTTCTTATTTGTGTTGGTAATCCCACCTTTGTTAAGTTCCTCTGGCCGCATTTCTTCCATCTCTAGAATGCTGACAGTGTCAACCACTCTGAGGATCAGTGGTCTTCTAATTACATCAATTACATCTGATTACAGTGCTGAGAAAATTAGAACTCCTGGGACTTCCCTGGCAGTCCAGTGGTTAGGAATTTGTGCTTCCATTGCAGGGGGCATGGGTTTGATCCTTGGTCAGGGAACTAAGATGCTACCTACCATGCAGTGCAAACAAAATATAAATCAATAAGAATGAATTAAAAAAATTAGAACTTCTTTCTTGTAAAAACAATGATTAGATGCAGAATATGATAACAGTTAAGAGAACTTAAAAAAAATAGATGCTATTTTTTTTTTTTTATAAATTTATTTATTTTAGTTGGGGGCTAATTACTTTACAATATTGTAATAGTTTTTGCCATACATTGACATGAATCAGCCATGGGTTTACATGTGTTCCCCTTCCTGGACCCCCCACCCACCTCCCTCCCCATCCCATCCCTCTGGGTCATCCCATTGCCCCGGCCCTGAGCCCTTGTCTCATGCATCGAACATGGAATGTTGTTCTGTTTCACATATGATAATATACATGTTTCAATGCTATTCTCCCAGAATGTCCCACCCTCACCTTCTCCCTCAGAGTCCATAAAAGATGCTATTTTTATAGCAAAAGATGCTATTTTTATAGCAAGTTTGTCTTTTGTGAGAATGTGTTTATATTTTGTGAGAATGTGAGGGACCCAAATACTATTAGGTAGCCAAGAAGTATATTATCTTGGGCACATTATATAATCTTCAGGCAGAGGTTTCTCTAACAGGGTAGGGTAACTATGTGAAAGCAAGGGTATAAGTATCAATTTCCAAAGGAAATGATGATGATAATGTTATTGTTTTAATTAGTTTATTTAACCTCAGGCTATGGCAGAGGCTTTTTTAACTGTTGTTTCTATAATCAGGAAGATCCCTGCTTCTCTTTTACTCTGTTCATTCTTTCACTAAGAATGTAAAGATTATTTCAGGTATCTTGTATTTAAGGGGGGGCAGTAATGAATGGTTTCAATTTGTGATGATCAAAGTATAATCTCCTAGTCCCATGTGGAAGTTCCTGGTTTCTGCATGTCCTCCAGTGCTGTCCCATTTTCTGTCTCCGCTTGTGTCTTTGGTTGTGTGTGTGTGTGTGTGTGTGCATGCACACATGTGTGTAATAGGAAGAGAGAGCTGAATATTTCCCATACTTTTTTGGGATGATAACAAGACAGTTGACAGTATCTTTGTTGCAATTTAATCAGCATCCAGATTCTTTTTGCATTAAGAGGTCTTTCTCCAAAATTCAGACCATGATACACATAGAACTGGAAGTCTAGTTCACATTTTTGGTATAAATTTTATTACAGGGGTACATATCCCTAAACACAATATAGCATTGTTTTGCATACTGTTAAGTTTCAAATAAAAGGTATCAAATTATAATAACAAATGTTTTACTAAATATTTTATTTGTGCAATCCTGTTATTTTCACTTTTGCATTTGACTTTTTTTTAATGGGTATTTATATCACTTTCAATTTTTTCATAGTAGAAAACAATGCTGCAAAAGGTGGAAATATCGGGGCATTGGTTATTCACATCAAATGTGGTAGATATTTCCAAATTGTTTTCCAAATTTTTTTTATCATTTAACAGTCTGCCAGCAATGTGCAAGACTTTTAACTGTTCCATATACATGTCAGAGTTGATATCATCACACTTTTTTAAACTGAGTGGTACAAATTGGTATTTAATTTGCTATTAGTTTTTATTTCTCTGGAACTAAGTGAACTTTTCACAACTTTTTTTTTTGTCATTTGGATTTCTTATTCTATAAATGAACTGTTGTCTTTTATTTTGTCCATTTGTCAACTGTATAATTATTTTGTTAATAATCTTTTATTAGTTCTAAGAATTGTAAACTCCTACTAGCATCTTATGGCATTCTGTCATTGTGTGTTTGTTTCTAGTATGACAGTGCATAGACAGTTTTTTTGTGGTCCAACATATCCGTCTTTTGTTTGGTACTTTTATTTACTTATTTTTCCTTACCTACAATTATGAACATATCTTTCTGTATTCCCCTGTAAAGATTTTATGTTTTACTTTTTCACAATGTCTTAAATCCTCATGGGAATTAATTTTTGTGTCTAGAGTACAGTTTTAATATTTATGGCTAATCTATTCCGGAACAGTGTAACAGTTCATAATCTACTATGATACCAGTTTAGTCACACATCAGGATGACATAAATGTGTTTTTCATCTAATTCTGAACTCTCTTCTATTGTTTCTGCAGTGCAATCTCACTATGTATAAGATCCATTTGTCAAAATGATCTTGTCTATTCTTGTGCCTTGATTTTCATATAAATCTTAAAATTAACTTAAGTTCCATGAAAACATCTATTTGGATTTTAATCAAGATTACTTCCAACTCATGTAATTGGAGTGATGATACCGACCTTCCTACCCATGAACATCCCATCATTCTCCATTTATTTTGGTGTCCTTTCTTATGATTCTTCATTTATTTGAGTTTTAACATTCCAGTTGAAAAGTTTTTTCCTCCATAAAACCTTACACTTCTTGTGTAAGGTTAGTATTACATAGGACTGTATATACTTTTGTTGTGTTGCATTATAAATGCAACATTTACAATTTTTTATTGTTCTGATTTTGGATCCTTGTAACTAGCAACTTTACTGCATTCTATCATCACTTCCAGTGGTATGTTCATAGAGTCTATACAACTATCTATTTAGATATCATCTGAGAATGAGAGTTTTGTTTCTTCCATTCCTGCTTTTAAAGAGAAAGCTTCCAAGTATTTGACCTTTAAGCAAAGCAATTGTAGATTCTGGTACATAAATTATCAGTGTATGGAAGTTCTTTAGCCCTTGTTTCTATATAACTAGTATTTTTAAAGCCAATAATTGGCACTGAATTTTGCAAACTATTGTTCTGTATTGAAATTTCACATGGATTTTCTCTAACAGTGATGATATTCTGAATCAAAACCTGTCCTGAGATTAACATGACTTGATCAAGTTTAGAGTTGGTTTGCTAACATCTTCCTATTATTGAGTTTATAATGATTTTTGTTTCTTGCTATACTGTCTGTAAAACTCTATGAGTCTAGTATTTTTATGTGTATTTGGGTAGAAACAGGATTTTTTTAAAGTTCTAGATGTAAATTACATTTATTAGATTAAAAATAAAAATTCCTTGTGAGTCACTTTTGTTAAATGTATTTTCCACTTTTTCAATGTTTTCATTCATTGTCTTATTAAAGTTTTCATTAGCATCACATTTTCATTCTACTTTAAAGGTACTTTACCTTTTTAAAAAAACTAGTCCTTTCAGTTAGTAAATTCTCTTGCTTCAACAGTGCACTGGCCTTGCACTAGCACTGTTTTTGTTTCTGTATTTTTGTCTTTGAATTGTGGGCAAGTCACTGCTGCTGAATATATTTTCTCATCTCTGAAGTGACTATTTCCTTTCCAGCTCACAAGTTCAATTAGGCTCAAGTGAC
This sequence comes from Giraffa tippelskirchi, assembly GCF_054371585.1. NCBI lineage: Eukaryota > Metazoa > Chordata > Mammalia > Artiodactyla > Giraffidae > Giraffa > Giraffa tippelskirchi. Next base: position 106,770,942 of record NC_137278.1, on the reverse strand, counting down.
AAGGATCAAAATTTTCAAAATGGAAAATCAAAACCAAGAAATCTACAGGTTTATCTTTCTGAACCGGTGCATCACCTATAACAAATATTTTCTTTGGAAAATGTGTTAAGAATCAGAAAGCTTGTGACCTCCACAACAGATTAAAGCTTTCAAAGTCTGACATTATCTCTGAGAACCAGCAATTCACTATCCATAATTAAAGACTAATATTAAAATATATTTAAAGAAAGCTCTTCCTGAATCCTTTACTACTTGAGCATATTTCATTTTCTGTCAACATCAAGCAATCATTTCTTTGGTTCCTGACCTCACGCTACATGCCACAGTTAAAATGTAGTATCTAAGGAGTTAAAGGGTATGTACTTTTTTTTTCTAAGTATAAAGATCGTTAGAAAACATGAGCAGAAATAATCTTGTACGTCCTGCCATCATGTAGATTTAGTAGAGGTCTTGCAAATACCTCATTTCAGAAAAGTAGGTTAGCATGAAACACATTAATTCAAATCTAAACATACAAAATAGGATTCAAAAATATTTGTGGCAGCTGCATCAGTGTTGGAGAAGGCAATGGCACCACACTCCAGTACTCTTGCCTGGAAAATCCCATGGAAGAGCCTGGTAGGGTGCAGTCCATGGGGTTGCTGAGAGTCGGACACGACTGAGCGACTTCACTTTCACGCAATGGAGAAGGAAATGGCAACCCACTCCATTGTTCTTGCCTGTAGAATCCCAGGGACAGGGGAGCCTGGTGGGCTTCCGTCTATGGGGTCGCACAGAGTTGGCCACGACTGGAGCGACGCAGCAGCAGCAGCAGCAGCATGAGTGTTAGGTGACTCAATACATGTCACATGTCAGTAAGGCCCCCTGAGATATCTACTTCAACAGGTTTCCTCTGGTCCCGTTTCTATGATACTTTTTATTCATCTAAATGTTATTTACGCTTTTGGGCTGCTTAAGACCTAGAACATTCAGCAAACAAGTAATTTTGATCAATACTAAGGAGCAATTGGTACAGTTTCTAGGGAAAGTGCTCTAACTTTGGAATATGAACTGGAATAAATTTTTAAAAAATCTCTGAATTTAAAAAACAAAATTACAGACCTAAACACTTGGAGTAAAATGAAAAGTATTAGAAAAAAATTAACTTTTAGAAAGGCTGACTCATTGTTGCTATGAATTATTTGCCTCTTGAGAGCAAGAATATGTATATATTAAGATACCTCTAGTATCATTTAAATTGAACTATCCTTCACACTGGACTTATTTAGTGACAGGACTGGATTATATTTTACCACCTTCTTACTTATTATGGTAAATGGAAGACCGTATAGTTTTTCTCTCTCATTGGCTGTTGCAGAAAGCTAGATCTGAACTATCAGATGAAGAAATAAAATTCCTCTCTTCTGATAAAACTCCTATTCAGGAGAAAGTGACTAAGGGTCAAGGGTCAACAGTGGTTCCACATTTATTTCTCTAAGTGAAAACCCAAGAAATATGTACAATCTTAAAAGATGAATATAGAGTCCAAATAAAATCATTTTTAAAATCTTGTTTATTGTCATCGTTTACCAATGAGGAGATGCAGTTTATTTACACCAGCAGCCATAGGGGCAAGGGGAATACACAGTTAGTTAGCAATCTGTATAGGATGGACTACTTATGCAAAAATAAGACTCTCCAAAACAAAGGACAATGAGTTTCACTATACTTCCCCAATGATCCCAGCATGCGACAATGCCAGGCAATGGCCCCTGGGCATGCGGTGGTGGGAACTAATGTATGGAAGAAAAAGCCACAAACCACAGAAATTTGTAAAGAACCCCTCCCCCCCATACATACACACTCAGATACATAATAGAATTACAGGGTGAGCAATACACTTTATTGAGGAGATTAGGACAGGAATTCTGCTGTTAAGAGGAAAGATAGATAGGGAAAGGGAGAGTTCCTAACCACTGTCAACTATATGGTAGGGAGAATTCTCTCCCTCAAAATGAAAATAGTCTATCCCCTCAGGGCACCTGTTAGACCTAGCCCACCTCATACTCAATCAGGGGGCCACTGCCCTAATAATGGGGGGCAAAAAAACAAAAACACAAACCAAGAGGGAGGTAATGTGAACCAACCACTACTCAAAACTATTTCCAATTCTTCCTCCTCTAACCAGGAGAAAAGGCCAGAAAGGAAACAGTAATGTCACAATCTGAGCTCCCTCTCTGAAGTAAGAGTGGACCATGACCTTACGTTTAGCCTGTTTCCCAGACATTACTGTAGGTAGGCCAGAGTCTCACTTAGACCCTCCTTTCCTTCTGCGTCTCCTTAGAAGGAGATGTCTATAAAAAAGCCAAGGGCAGGTAACCCCAAATTATTTTAGTTCTTGCCAAGGTCTGACTTTTTAAACAGTCATTACAATTCTTGAAGCCCAATCTGTAGCTAGGCCCTGATCCTAAGCAGGACAACTCTAGAGGGAGAACGCAATAATAAACAGCCTCAAGGTCCTATTACTATGTTACTATGCTTCCCTTATCCCTGTAGAGTGTGTAACCCAAATCACTCCAAGGATAGTCCAAACAGTTCCTTCTGGGATAAGGAAGGATACATGCACAGCAAGGGTTAGACAAAATGGATCAGGACCTACTCCATTCCTGTGTGCCAGTCCTTCACTGCTTTTCTGCTTAGGTCCTAGAGGCAATATCCAAGTGGAGGTGGGAAGATAAAACTTCTCAGAAAGTAAGACACAGCAGGAAGGCATACCAGCAAGGCAGTCCTACAGGAGAAATGCTTAGGTATGATACTGCTTATCATATACAAAAAAAATTACTTTCTCCTCCCATCCCAATCCCAATAGAGGGAGCCATAAGAAAGATTCTGCTCTCTCTCACAAAAACAAGAAAACAAACTTAAAAGAAGCCAAGGAAAGGGAAACTGGGCAGGCTTCAGAAGCAGGAGAATCAAGAGAGATAAACTAAAACTGGTCAGCGTGAATGAAGAGTGGCAGGCAGCACCCGGGGTGATGAGCTGCACCAAATAGGCAGTGGAGCAGGGACTGGAGAGATGTGGGGCCAAGCCAGAAAATTGAGGCTGGGCCCCTTACTCGGGCACAGAATGAGGTAAGAAAACATTTCAAATAAAGCAGCACCGTTCCCGCTCACCTTGGGGGCTCCCACCCCTCTACACAGCATAAACTTCAATCAGGGAGTCAAGTGGAAAGTAGTTTTGATACACAGCTCACAGTTCCCATCCTCCCCTACCCCATTCTCTAAAACCAGGTTTCTGGGGGTCCTTTCCTTGAAAGGTCCTATCCTTCAAGCAACAAAAGGACAACTCTTGTCAAGAAAGGCCAAAGGGGACTGAGTGGAAAGCACTGCCCCATGTGAGGGGCAGGTGGTGACAGTCTAGATGTTCACCACAACAAAACCCTGTGACTGCCCAACCCAAGGAACAGGGGTGTTTGATAGGATACTGCACAGTCAGATGAAAGATGACCCAGTATTGCTCCTTGGCTCCCAGCACATTGCTGACTACAGTTGGAAAAGGTCCCCTCTAGGCTGAGCTTTCAAAGTTAGCCACGATGCTCTTCCATAGTTCACTTGTGCCCTGAAAGTGGGAGGCAGGTAGTGACCTGGAATAATAACCAAGTTAGACCCACAGATTGGCATGGTAACTAGTGACTCAAGAGCAGGAAAATGCCCCACTGAACTGCTGTCCACAGCATAATACATCCAGTTAAGAATCTTGCAGTTTGAAAGATCGTGCATAGTTGCAGAAGGCCCTGCTACCTCCCCAAGGGATCATTACTCAATCCTCAGCCTGCTTGAATAACCAAGTTGTCCACCTGCTAAACCTATGCCACCAGATGCGGTGCAAGAAAGAGGGTCCTGTTCAGCAAGATGCTAGCCCAAGTCCCCAAGTCCGTTGACGTTATTTTTAAATGCTGGACCTTTGGGAAACTGGTGACTTCGAGCTTTTCTTCTTGTTGCAGGCAAGACCACAGAGCTTCTCCTACAGATTTGGCCAGGAATTCTTTTTCATAGTTTTCCTAGACTGGAATGCCTAATATTCAGCTCTCATAACTGACTTGCATCTGTCTTGGAGAAACCCAAGGCTGAGAGATCAGAGGTGTTGTCCCACTGCGGCCCATCGATAAAGGCCTGTCCATCAGTTATGTCCGAACTGTCAGTTACACAGAAAGCCCTTGACATCAGGCAGACAGAAAGGCTGAGGAACCAAAGACCTTTATATGCTGGGTGCACAGCTGCTCACCTGCGCACTGGGGACAGTACAGGGTTCTTGCGCACTAGAAATCAACCGCAGCACAGCGAGCTGGATCCATAGTACAGCTCCTCCTGTTCAGGATTTCAAAGCTGACCCAACGTCATACACTTATGCAGGGATCTGAATTCCTAAATTCTCCACTTCGGGTTTTTAAAGGGTAGGATATTCAATGGGAATTGGGACTTTTGTCTGATTTTTTTTTTTTTTTTCCTACTTAGCTACCTAACTTCTGAAAACCACAGGACTGGTGTATGTCCTTGTCCTGGTCCCCCTCAGACTCTCACGTGGCGGCTACTGGAACTCCGGAGGTGAGCGTTGCAGCTGCTGATCAGGCCCATTCCCAGATTCTCCAGGAAGGGAGCAAAGCGGGAGGCGACACGCTCCTTTATCTTCAACTGGCTGAATGCCAAAATCCTTCACGTTACCAGTCTCTGCGAATTCCAGGTAGAAGTAGCCACACTTGACTGCCCGGTGCACCTCAAAGCAGAAGCCCAAACAAGAATCCTCTATCAGGTCTACGTATATCTCCTGAGCGATGGCCTCCAGCTTGTTAGTATCCAGGTTAGCCAAGGAAATTTCCTCCATTTTAATCTGTAAACTACTGTGGAAGGGGCGCTCGGATTACTCACAGCTGTACCGGCGGCAACACGTCGGGCTCGGAGGGCCGCGCCTAGGCCTTTAGGCCTGTCAGGGCCGCGTCTTCAGCGGCGAGTGCGGAAGCCTCCACCGCGGCGATGGCAGGGGAGCAGCAGTCAGCGGCGACCGCTCCGGAATCCCAAGTCCTTCCGTTTTTGCTGGCGTTTCCCCGGGTCTGGGACTTGCAGCTCGGGCAGGCCGGGACTCACCGCCGCCAAACGCTGTGGGTGCCGCTCTCCGCCGCCCCGGCCTCTTCCGCTCGCGGGTCCCGGCTGAGCCCCGCCTCCCCACTTCCGCTCCTCAGCTCGCCTGCGCCCGGGCCGCGCGCAGACTCGCCGCGCTCGTCGCTGCGCGCAGGTGCCTGAGAGGCCTTGGAGTTCAGGGAAATGGGTGGGAAGAAACTAAAATATGTTAGACTTTCATTATCTGTAATGGTAAAAAGATGGTATTTTATGTTATTTTGTTTACAAATTTAAACATTCGCTATTGAATTCAGCGCCCATGCTTGATTAATTCCCTCTTAAAAAAGACAGATGACAGCTGTGTCCATGTTTGTGGTATGAGCTGAAGTACAGTTTTAGCATTTGTTCTCCGGATGTTTGAAAATCTGACATGTAATTGACTTATAATTATTTATACCACTGCCGCAGTTGTCATTTAAATCCACTAGATGGTGCAAGGAAGCAAATTACAGTATAATTTTTATCTTTCAGTACTAAAAACATAATTCGTATATATTGATCACGTGAAACTAAGGCATTTATCTCATCTATAAGACCATTAAGCCAGTGATTATAAGTAGATCTCATATATATCTCTAAAATAATCGAGAGAGAAAATTATGAATATTCTCTTGAAGAGGGAGGAAACCTGATCTACCTTAAAGTTAAATACTGGGAGGGAGGTAAAGGAAGCCTTTCCTAAAATTCTACAGCATGAAATAATGGGATCTTGAACTAGTAGGAAAAGTGAAAGTATTCGTGGCTCAGTCCTGTCAAACTCTTGCCAATGACATGGACTGTAGCCTGCCAGTCTCCTCTGTCCATGGGATTGTCCAGTTAAGAATACTGAAGTGACTTGCCATGCCCTTTTCCAGGGGATCTTTCCAACCCAAGGATCAAACCCTGAACTCCTGCATTGCAGGCAGATTCTTTACCATATGAGCCACCAGAGAAGCCCTATCTGAGTTTAAATCTTAGGTCCAACATTTAACAATCCTGTTTCCTCATCGGAATAAAGCTAGTTCCTATTTCACAGTTCAAATTAAATGATAGTTAAAAAAAATCTTCTTGTGACAGTTTCTTATATGTAAGCAAGTATTTAATAAGTGTCAGCTCATTTAATGATATTAGTTATGAACTTGAGTATATTATAAGAACATTTTCCTGTATCTTGTTAGTCTTTTATACCCACCACACCCACTCATCACTGTGAAATAGAGTGGCATCTTGTACCTTTATACTTTATCAAAATACAGCTGTAGCCAAAGAAACAAAAACTTTAAAATTATCTATTTGCATCTGTCTGATTCTATAATTCTCTTTCCAGAATAAAGGAAAATATAGATATGTATCTTACCAGACAGGTACAAATAAGGATTTTCTAATGTGTATAATCATCAGAATACTGCTAAATAGTTTTAGAACTCATTCATAGAATCACACTCTATATTTTTATGAGCAGAGGGTTAAGTACTAGTTTAAATTATCAGTTGATGAGTGATTAGCCGGTACTTGTCCCCATCCAAATTTTCTGATTGTGTATTCTATCACCTTAAAAAACACAAATTGGCAGATGCAGAGGATTTTGAAAGCCTAAGCTATTTAAGACCCATGCATGACAAAAATTATTTTCTTTATCTAGGATGTAATTTTTTTCCATTGTAGCCTTTGTGCAATTTATACATTTGTCATTCATAAATTGGTACCATGTTTTGATATAAGTTGGAATCTGCATATGAAGTGCTAAGCCATAAAATATAACAATTAAGTGCATACATTTTTGAGTCAGATGGCCTCCCTTCTACCAGTTACTATTTTTGTGAACTTGCCTTATCTACTTAACTTCTGTAAATCACAGTTTTCTCATTGTAAAATGTCAATAACATTTTCATCATACAAGGTTGTGGTGAGATTTAAACTTGACAATGAATTTAAAAGTCTTCACAAAGTGTCTGACAAATAGTATATAATATTGTTTACCTACCAATTACATGCCTAGCTAGGTAAGAAAATACAGATATAAATACAATCATTTCCACTCACTCCTGTCCCATGCTTTCTCCAAATTTCATTTAAATCAATGATTCTCAGAAAATCTTCATGTGTATATAAACCACTCAGAGATCCTTTTAAAATATAGATTGTGATTCATTAGTTCTGAAGTAGTACCTGGGTTTCTGCATTTCTAACATACTTTGATGCTGCTGGTTCCTGAACTACACTTGGGTAACAAGAAATGAAAAGAGCTTGATTGTGGACAACTATTCTTCATATTGTTTTACTCCCAGATAATTTGTCTCACCGAATTATTGTGAGAACCTTTGCATACTTGATTTTGACAGAAGTGATTGTTTTTCTGCCTCTTAAATCCTCCTTATATTGTAAAAGAACTCAAATTCTCAATTTATTTAATGAAAAAATAAAGTTTATTCAGAACATATGCTGCTGCTGCTAAGTCGCTTCAGTCGTGTCCGACTCTGTGCGACCCAATAGACGGCAGCCCACCAGGCTCCCCCGTCCCTGGGATTCTCCAAGCAAGAACACTGGAGTGGGTTGCCATTTCCTTCTCCAATACATGAAAGTGAAAAATGACAGTGAAGTCTCTCAGTCATGTCCGACTTTTCGCGACCCCACGGACTGTAGCCTACCAGGCTCCTCTCCATCCATAGGATTTTCCAGGCAAGAGTGCTGGAGTGGGGTGCCATTGCCTTCTCCATTCAGAACATATGTGAGACCATCGTATTAATTAGAATACAAATAATCAGGACTAGGACTAGATTTATATTTCTTGTCAGTATTTTATTATATTTATTCTTAGAAAAAGAACACTCTTATGACACTGAAAATTTGCACTTACGCTCATTACCACCTTGTCACCTCCTTCTACTTGTATCATTTAAAATTGCCTTGCCTGCCTGCCTGCTAAGTCTCTTCAGTCGTCTTCAACTCTTTGCGAAGCTATGGACTGTAGCCCACCAGGCTCCTCTGTCCTTGGGATTCTCCAGGCAAGAATATTGGACTGGGTTGCCATGCCTTTCTCCAGGAGATCTTCCCAAGCTCGTGTCTCTTACATCTCCTGCACTGGCAGGTGGGTTCTTTACCACTAGCGCCACCTGGGAAGCCCCTAAAATTCCCTTACGTCTTGTTAAAATGTACTGAAATTCTTAATGTTAAGTCAGTTACATGTCACAAAAAAGAAATTAGAAAGAACTTCGTTCCATTCCAATTAATACGGTTGAAGGCATTTAAACCTTTGGTATACAAATGTTTTTAAAAGTAGAAACTCTCCAGTATCTAAATCATATTCCTCAATACAAAGCAAGTAACAGGGATTTGATTCTTCATAAATGAGTGATCTTAAAAGAATATATACATCATATATGATTAAAATATTTAGTGTACAAATTAAGGGAAGTAAAAATATTTTGAAATTTAATTGTCTTTGATTATTTTTTTGCCATTCAATAATCATAATATATGCCCTGAGGAAATCAGCTCTTGCAAAGAAGAGCATGTTTTAAATTATTTAAAGGTTTCTCTTAGAGACTGAAATTCCATGCTTTTTTGTGTGTGTTCACATAAAACAAAATAGTGACACAGTAGAGTGCACTCAGGGATACACCTGGGAGCCAAAAGACCTGAGTTGCTGTCCTTTTTCTGCCTCTAACTTATCAGATGACGTTTGATCAGAAGGTGAATTCATATTTGTGAAAAAATAGGCAGCTGGACTTAGGTTTCTAACTGGTCCTTTTAAAACTAAATTTCTGTGATTCAAGTATTCTGAGGAAATAGGTTTCACCAAATTAAGAGTCAAGTCAATTCTTCTTTATTGGTTACAAAGTTCAAATGTTGGATCCTGGGTGTTTTCTAACCACAGACTAATCTGTTCAACTACCTAGGGCATCTTGAAGCACCACACCATCTTTGGGTTAAGAGCATTATTTGTCTTCAGAGCACCAAGTGGGTGTTGTCATTATCTTGCCTAACATCTGGAGATGTAGCCTGTACATGGTCATTTTTAGTTGAAAATATTGTGACTCCTATCAAATCCATTTTCACCTATAAAATATTAGTTAAAACTTCACTTGCTTTTCTGTACCTACCTAGGTTTTTAAGGTAATTGAAGAGTAAATTGAAGTGAGAGGTAACATTTGACCATCTTGTCTTCTTTTATTAACAGGACCATGCTTTATGTCAGGAATAAACTATATAGGATGATAACTTTTTGTCTATAATTTTCTGAAAGAAACATATGTGTGTCATAACTCAACTGTAAACATTCACATGTCCTTCCAGGTATTACCAGCTTGAAGTTTCAAATTCATCCTCTGAAATCCATTTTTCAGGATTTGCATTTAAAACCTGATTATCATGCCTTGCATGAGATTCTAAGATGCTGAAATTTGATATTAGATAAGAGTGTCATGCTAAAATTGCAATGTCAAAAATAAATTTATGATTTTAATCTGCCCTACTAAACTGTGATATCAAGCTGACTTAGTGAATTTTGGCATTTATAGCAACTATGGTTTACTATCTACTAAGAAAAAAACAACAACAAAAAAACTGTAATCCTGAGCTAACTCCAGTTAGTAAGCAGTATAGTATGCTAATGTGAAATAACATTTTTAATATTTAGCATAACAGTCTTTCTTTAAAAAATGATCTTTTGATAGATCAATTGGTCTGCATCAGTTTGAACTATGTGAAAAGGCTCTCTGGAATTATTTCCACATACGTGCATGTACAGGCAAATGTTAAACATATTTTTCAAATGTTTATGACACTGCCCTTGAAGATTATAAACTATTTCTTAAATAAAAATAATTATTGCTAGCCTCTCCCTTTGTGAGAGTCTGCCTGGTAGTGCAGAAAAGGCTATTTGTTTACCTTATATGTAAATATAAGGATGGGCTCAGAAAAATGTAAACTCAAACAATGAAGATAATTTCTGACTAGGCAATACCATTGTGATATGGCAACAATTAACAGAGATTAAAAAAAAACTTATTTAATAGAATTTCAAACTTCAGAAGTGTTGTGAGGCTATTACAAATAATTTCTATATAACTACTCTTCACTCAAGTTTAATTAACGTTTTTCTCCTTTTACTTACTCTCTCTGCTGCTTTACCTCCCTACCTTACTGCTGCTGCTGTCCCCTCCTCACTGAAGTTTCCTAATCACAAACTACTCTGAGCTATTATTTTTCCTAATCTATTTCGTCGGTACATTGCAGACATCATGCCTTGCATGCATGCTAAGTTGCTTGTCGTGTCAGACTCTTTTTGACCCTACAGACCATAACCCACAGGGTCATCTGTTCATGGGGATTCTCCAGGCAAGAATACTGGAGTGGGTTGCCATGCTCTCCTCCAAGGGATCTTCCTGGCCCAGAGATCGAACCTTCATCTCATATCTCCTGCGTTGGCAGGCAGGTTCTTTACCAACTGAGCTATCAGGGAAAGGAAGAAAGTGAAGTCGCTCAGTCGTGTCCGACTCTTTGCGACCCCATGGACTGTAGCTCGCCAGGCTCCTCTGTCCACAGGATTCTCCACACAAGAGTACTGGAGTGGGTTGCCATTTCCTTCTCCAGGAGAACTTCCTGACCCAGGGGTTGAACCCCGGTCTCCCGCACTGTAGGCAGACTCTTTACCGTCTGAGCCACCAGGGAAGCCCTAATAATTGAATATATGTGTGTCTTAAAAACAGGCATTCTTTTATATCACCACAATGCTGCTGCTGCTGCTAAGTCGCTTTAGTCGTGTCCGACTCTGTGCGACCCCATAGACGGCAGCCCACCAGGCTCCCCCGTCCCTGGGAGTCTCCAGGCAAGAACACTGGAGTGGGTTGCCATTTCCTTCTCCAATGCATGAAAGTGAAAAGTGAAAGAGAAGTCTTTAAGTCGTGTCCGACTCTTAGCGACCCCATGGACTGTAGCCTACCAGGCTCCTCTCCATCCATGGGATTCTCCAGGCAAGAGTACTGGAGTGGGGTGCTGTTGCCTTCTCCACAATACAATGATCGAATTTAGGATTTGGACTTGTTTAGCAAGTGACTATTGTTTCAAGTCTAAAATAAAATCCATATTCAAATATTGTCAAATGTGCTAACAATACCCTTTATAGTATTTTCCCCCTAGATCTAATCCAGTATTGTATATTGCCTTTACTAACTGTCTAATCTGTAACAGAAAATCTTGAGAATAAAAGAGTATTGCACACAAGTTCAAAGACATTCCATTTCAATCTAAGATGAGTATAATAAAAATATCTTTAAAGATATGCAATTTCCCTAATTATACCTTGATCATGGTAATAATGTGACTTAACAGATTAGGACTCTGTAGCAATGTTGCTTGAAAATGAAGATGATATTGAAGGAAGTTTATCTACCAGAGTAAGTTTGCCATGCTGACATATTAGGTTTTGTTTGTTTGTTTGTTTTTAATAGGTGCCTTCTGGAACTTCTGTTACCTTCATTTTTTAGATATATTTAAGGACAGTAATATTGATTTCATTTCTTCCCTGCTAATGTATGTACTTTAGGAGATCTTGAACTTGCTAACTCTAGTTTTGTCAGGCACAAAATTTTTCAGAAATATAACCCTCAAGGTTGATGAAGAGTTTCTGTTATTATGTAAACTGTTGCTTGGGCCTCTCCTGATTAGTAAAACATGTCTTTTGGTTGCTAGTACACATGAGTGTAAACCAATAGAAAGTAACATCTAAACATAGCAATTACTGAAAAACAATGGCTCTCTTTATTTAACCAATCTAACAGAAAAAAGAAGAACTTATAATAGTATATTAAAGTCTGATTTAAAAAACAACAACAACAACTAAGGCCAGAGATGTTAAATGAATTGTCCAACTAATTGTTGGCAGAATTAGAACTAGATGTTAAATCTTCTAACTTCAAATTTTCTCTCTGTTATACAATAGTATCTCTAATATGTACTTTTTAATTTCAAACTGTCAGTAATGACTATGTCCTAGAATGCATTTTGTAAAACACTTTACAGTCAGCATTAATATGTAATACATCAGAATGTTATTGCCAGTTGTAGCAATGCACCAGTGACCAAAAACAAAAAATTAAAAAAAAAATGTTTTTGCTTATACACAAGGTGCTAAAACTCATAAAGTGATGCTCTACACAATGTGTTTTTTAATCTTTTTTATGTTAGAACTTTAAAAGGAGTATATTTCAGATTTAATAAACCATGCATTCCACAAAAAGATCATAAACTCCATTTAGAAATGTATTTTGAGAGTTTTAAAAATCAGAACTTCACAGAAAAGTTTTTACTGCCTAAAAGTAATGTTATTTTTAGAAGTTTTCCAACAAATTGATTTTAAATTGTTCAGTGAAGCATTGTTTCTTTCTTTTTCCATAATTCTTTGGAACACAGTTCTAGTTTTCAAGCTATAGAGAGGTTTTCATGTAATTAAGTGAGCATACTTTTTCCTAACTACTAATGTCCATTAGGTTTGTTTTTGTTTATCTTTTCCCATCAAGAGCTGTCTCATATTTTCTTAAGTCAAGCTGTTAGACTGGTGGGTGGGATGTCTTTACTTCTTATAGTCCACAGACAGGCATCTGGCAATTGCCACCAAGTGAGAGATTAATTTTCTTGCAAATATCCTGGTAAGGGTAAAAATAAAAACAAATTTAGGTACTAACATGAGGGTATCTCAGAATCACTAACAAATTAAGTAAAGATTTATTATTATTATTATTAAAGTAACTCTGGTTTCTCTTTTTGGACTTAAACTCATTTTTTATTATCTCTTTTTTTTTTTCCTTTGTTTATCTGAAACTGCTCTTTGGTTTTCAGTTCTCAAAGGACTTCCAGCAGTTTGATTTGTCCCTATTGCCAGAGATTATTAGTTGCTTCTAGACCCACTTTTTTATATTTGCTAAAAATTAATTCTTACATTTTCTTACCCTGACTACACCAGTCCTCACTCCTTATGGACATCACCATCTACTTGTGCCACACATTTTCTTAGGCAGCTCCCAGTGCTATTAAAATTTTATTTCAGTCAGCTGTGAATAAATTCCTAACATAACCCTTAAACATTTTTCTCTTATTTACTGACTTGTGTGGTTCTCATGTGCTTTAAGTACCTAGGCCTTGTATTTTGTAGAAAAATACAAACATAGATGTGTGTACCATCACTGGCATTTAGCCAAATGGAATGTATATAGTGGGCTTCCCTGATAGCTCAGTTGTTAAAAATCTGCCTGCAATGCAGGAGACCCTATTCAATTCCTAGATCAGGAAGATCACTGGAGAAGGGATAGGCTACCCACCTCAATATTCTTGAGCTTCCCTTGTGGCTCTACAAGTAAAGAATCCACCTGCAATGCGAGAGGCCTGGGTTCGATCCCTGGGTTGGGAAGATCTCCTGGAGAGGGAAAGGCTACTCACTCCAGCATTCTGGCCTGGAGAATTCTATGGGCTGGATAGTCCATGGGGTCACAAAGAGTTGCACACAACTGAGTGACTTTCACTTTATATAGTAGATCCTTAATACTTTATACATCACCAGGATCTACTGCACCAATTTTAGAATTCAATTTCATTTTTCAGTATTACTATTAGTCAAATTGATATTTCATAACTCAGGTTTTTGTTTTAGGATTCCTCAAAGAACAAAGTGAAAATTTAATTCTTTAAAATAGAATAAAGCTCATTCTGTCTTATGGATCCATTGGACATATGTCTAAATCTAAGCTACATTATAGGATCTTGGTGATCTCAGTTTTTCTCTATTTTTTATCGTTTTTCTATTTCATCATTATAAGGACTATTTCATCAATAGTTATTAATTATTCCTAATTAAGTTTTAAAATATAAAAATAAAAAGATGAGAAGAATGATGGAATGATCTAGATCCGTAGGGGTATGAGAATCATGAAGTTGAGACCAGTGTTTTTGTGAAAAAAGATGCATTAGAACGCAGTCACATATGTGTATGTATTATACATAACTACTTTTGCTTAAATAGCAGAGTTGAGTGAGTAGTTGCACCTGAGACCATATGGCTTGAAAGCCTAAAATATTTACCATATATCCCTTTAAGAAAAAGTTTACTTATGCTACGTTTCTCTTGAAAGTGAAAGTCGCTCAGTCCTGTCTGACTCTGCGACCCTATGGACTCTCCAGTCCATGGAATTCTCCAGGCCAGAATACCGGAGTGGGAAGCTAGCTGTTCCCTTCACCAGGGAATCTTCCCAACCCAGGGATTGAGCCCAGGTCTCCCACGTTGCAGGCAGATTCTTTACCAGCTGAGCCACAGTGGCAGTCCATGTTTCTCTTAAAAGGACAAAATAATAGTGAAGGAATTATTGTTATCCTTCACTTTTGTTATTTTGTTACCCAACTATTACATTATCTTTCTAGAGGATATAAGAGAAACCTGGAGATACCATCTCTATAACCTGCTTTTAGCTTTTGTTGTTGCTGTTGTTTAGTTGTTCAATCATATCCATCCAACTCTGTTGTGACTCCATGGACTATGTAGCCCACGAGGCTCCTCTGTCCATGGGATTGCACATGCAAAATTACTGGAGTGGGCTGCCATTTCCTTCTCCAGGGGATCTTCCAGACCCAGGGAATGAATCCACGTGTCCTGTGTCTCCTGCATTGCAGGCAGATTCTTTACCTCTGAGCCACCTTTTATTGAACACAACCAAGAAATCAGAATTTTTCATTTTCTAACCTTAATAGCATAGAGATGAAAATTGACAGAGGAGGATGTTTCACAATTATTAGGTGAATTGGAAGATAAATTCTAACAGACAGATAACAGTACTCTAATGTTGATGGTGAAATGGATCATGGATGTGAAATGGATTGTATAAGTGGAATCTTAGACAATGAGACAATAAGTGTTCAGATGACAATATTTAGATGAATTTTTTAGAATATCTGTGTGAACAATGTATTTTCTAGAACAAAAGGAGTAGGTGATTTAATCCAGTTGTTATTAAATAGGAAAAATTCCATCAGGAAATGTTTTGTAGTAAGGACTTAGACTATTCTGTTTTGCTAAAAATAGGTGTTTTCATCTTTATTCATTTTTATGATGCTTGTGTGCCAAAATTTACTTGTTACAAAAAAATTTTTAATGTTTAAATTTGTTTTAAAATTTAGAATATAGTTGTTTTTGACTATCTTTTTATTTTTGCCTCTGTGAATTATTTATTAAAGGACAAAATTATTTTTCAGGTCCATTGGATCCAAATAACAAATGGTAGTGACAATTTTCTTGATGCACTGAAAGTTAAATATTAATGACATAAAGAAGACACAAAAAGGAATGAACTTAGGAAAGTTAGATTTAGTGGTTTTAATTCATAGTTTTTAAAAATTAGTGTGGTATTTCTGTACTTTAAGCATTTGTCTTTCTCTGGGAGATAGCCTGTTTGCATCCCAAGCAAAATCTCAAGCATTCAACTATAAAGAAATTTATTGGCTTTTATAATAAAGCTTTCTTTTAAAACATGCAAGTGGCATATACTCTTGAAATAATTCTGTGCAGTGAGATTATCTTCTGGTCAAACATAAATGCTCTCACCAACCTTCTTTAGATCAGAGGTCAGCTTCCCAGAGTTACTTTGTTTTGTAGTTTTTTCTTTGTGTACCTGCTTTTTCCCTTTATTTTTAATTTGAGCAGATATTTCTGTAGATATGTTTTAATGTACTTACCTTTGGTTCTTGATAAGTTT
Source organism: Giraffa tippelskirchi (assembly GCF_054371585.1). Classification (NCBI taxonomy): domain Eukaryota; kingdom Metazoa; phylum Chordata; class Mammalia; order Artiodactyla; family Giraffidae; genus Giraffa; species Giraffa tippelskirchi. Next base: position 106,755,071 of record NC_137278.1, on the reverse strand, counting down.
TCCTCATGACTTTTAAGTATATTGTAAGGCAGCTTTTTTCCTTAGCCCCCAAATACTTTCCCTTATAAATCCCCCATATATAAACAAAGTACAGCATAGAGTACAACAACAACAACAAATATATATATATATATATAAACCCTTAAATTATGATGAGCTATAAGAAAAAGTTACATTATTTTTTAAACTTCTGTTCTTACACCTGAAATAATAAAGCCAACTTTTTGACCCTGTACATATTGACAATTGTTGACATGGGGGAGACAAGCCAAGTGAATAGTTTCAGGCTTAAAGTAGACAGTTTGCAAGTTGACAAACTCTGGGAGTTTGGGCAAACTCCGGGAGATAGTGAGGAACAGGGAGGCCTGGCATTGCTGCAGTCCATGGAGTCACAAAGAGTTGGACACGACTTAGTGACTGAACAACAAGCTGACAAAGATTTACTCATTTTTTACAACTTTTCACTGCATGGAATCCATTATAATTCCATACAAATCTCACTGTATAATGTTTTTGTTTTTAAGGGAACAACAACACAGAAGAAAAGACATGTGAGAAAGGTAGGAGAGATCTAACTGGTTTCTAATTTGATGCCAATAGCTATTTGTGTTAAGGTTTCAAAAGATTAAATTCATTACATCTACTCTCTAGTGTCTTTAAGTTATAAATTTTTCCATGTTCATTTTTGCATAAATGGCAGTTGAATTGAGGGACTCTGACATTATAGCCTGGGCCACTTACTATTAACACAACCCTGCACAATTTTAGTAACAGCTCAGATTTGGTTACTTTGTTAGTAAGCTCAGACTTAGTTACTTCATCTGTAAAATGGACATTAATATAGTGCTTTCCTTATAGGGAATTGTACAAGTAAAATAAAACATAAATTGCTTAAAAGAATTTGGGGCATTAAGTAAGTATTCAGTAAACATAACCTATTTTTATAGTGATATAGGAGAAATATGGATCTTTGAACTCAAATGATTCTGGTTTTCAATCATTTATTCCTATATTCCAAAAGATTTAATTTCCTTTTTCTTTGTGTTTGGAAGTTAAGGTACAATGATAAAGGGATATGATCCTTCTTTCAGGGAGCTACTTAGTGGAGATAGAGGGATAAACATAAACACATATAACTAAGGATCATGAGGTCTGATAAAAATGTGCTTATTTCAGTAGGCATACTCAGAGTGGTCAGTTCTGTGTGCAGACAAGGGAACATTTTGTGGGAATGTGACCTTTTGTTTAGGACTTAGGAGAGGAATACATATCGCTTGTCGGAAGGTATGCAGTACATGTGGAGTTAGGGACATTTTAGGTGTAGGTAGAGAGAAGAAGATGATGGAGAGAATAGAGGTATGAAATAATATTGTAGTCATTATCTGTTAAGTTACTCACTCTTAAAAGTTATAGCTGTTAAGTTACAGCTAGAGCAGAGGAATTGGAGGACAGGGTTCAAGAGAGGCTAGATAAAAGTTCTGTGGTCATTGGAGGGTTTTTTTTTTGTTTGTTTGTTTTTTGCTTTTTAGAGATTTTCGTATTGGAAAGGTTATCTGGAATCAATGTGGAAGGCAAAATGGATTGTTATAAAACCATGGGCAGGGAGGGTAACTTGTAGACTATTGTCGTAGTCTGCGTGAGAAATCGCAGATTCATGAACTAATACAACAGCACTGAAGATGGAGGAAGGGAAAAATTGTGGTAAATACTAAAGCACCAAATAGACAGGATTTGTTTGAGTTGCAGTAAGAAAAACCTCACAAAATGATGGTACAAATGAAATGAGATATTTAAATAAAAGTACTTTGTAATATATAAAGCTCGGTATGATTTTCAGTTGTTATCTACATTTGCGATATATAATCAGTGACTTTAAAGACACAATTAATATTTGTCCTACAAAATATAACTGCTGTCTTCTTTTTAAATTATATTTTTAAATGCAATCTTTGAATGTTTGTCTGAAGGTTGTCATAACAATCCTAGTATATTTGTAGGAATATATGACACCTTCATAAGTGTTTCCACAGAACTCAAACTTCTTGTATACTTAAAATGTCTGATCATATTGACCAAGTCTTAAAATTTTACCAGAAAAGAGGACATGTTTACATACACACACATACAATCAGGTTAAACCAAAGGAATTATTGAAGTAGTAGAGTTACAGACAAATTTTCATAGTGCTTTAACTATTTATAGGAATAAAATTGGGGGCATAATTCAAAGTGGATTCACACGGTACTAATTTTAGAAGTGAGGCTAAACTTGCCTTCTTATGCATAGTTATCTAGGAAGCAGCAAATTAATTTTTAAGTGATAATCATTTTTTTTTCCACAGCACTAGCCAAAACTTTTAGTGGCCAAAATCCTGTGAACCTTTACAGACAACTGCCCTATGTGAAATCCAGGTCTTTGACCCATTTACTGTTAGAGGAATCCAGCCATGCCTGGCATGAGTTTAAAAACATTGAGAGATCTCTTTCTCATATTCCACATTTTGGGCCATATATGCATTGACATTAGGTCTGCTGCATCTGTTCATGCATTTAAATGAAAGTTAAAGACTTTCTCTTTTGATCAAGTTTTAGTGTTTTCATAATTTATATTCACCACACTATTCTACAAGACTGTGTTTGAGCAATTTTCTCTGTTTTATCTGTCACTGGTATTTTTATGCCTCTTATTCTGCAGCCTTTAAGATGTGATGTGAATAAAAACAGCTTTCTAAATAAAGATTGATTGTCTGGTAACAGTTACACAATCAACAACAGGCTTCATATGAGACTTTTAAAATGCATATGTTGGTTTAAATGATAGAATGGCACATGTTATAATTTATTGAATTGTACACAAAGCAATATCCTCATGTAGATGTTAAAGTTATATTGGGAATTTTTTAAGAAAATTTTTTACAGATGCTTAGTTAAAATTGCCAAAAACATCTGTGTACAATGTTCTCTTAATATAGACATTGGAACCACCATTTTTTCCTCATGAAGTTTGATTCTGTCCTACTGAGAGCGGTATCTTTTGTTGGGATTGAATGAACCATTCCCAAGCAAATCCCCAGGTCAAAAATCTGTAGTCATTAAATTTTCTTCCATCAATCTTTAACAATCTTTCTAACACTTTTTCAGTCCACTGGAATAAAGTAGAATATTTAGAAAAAAATTTTTCTAGTTTTTCCTATAAAAGGGGATTGTTGGATTTATATTTGCATTACTTCATTAAAAATATGATGTGACAACCTAGAGGGATGGGATGGGGTAGGGGTGGGAGGGAGGTTCACGAAGGAGAGAACATACATATACCAATGGCTTATTCATGTTGATATATGGCAAAAAAAAACAAACCCCACAATATTGTAAAGCAATAATCCTCCAACTAAAAAAGACTAAAATATATGATGTGCATTTTAAGAAGAGATTATTTTTATTGATCCTCAGTGAAAAGTGAACTTACATCTGTAAGATATAGTGTTCAGTTCAGTAGCTCAGTTGTGTCTGACTCTTTGCGACCATATGGACTGCAGCATGCCAAGGCTTTCCTGTCCATCACCAACTCCCAGAGCTTGCTCAAACTCATTTTCATTGAGCTGGTGATGCCATCCAACCATCTCACCCTCTGTCATCCCCTTCTCCTCCTGCCTTCAATCTTTCCCAACATCAGGGTCTTTTCTAAGGATCAAGTTCTTCGCATCAGGTGGCCAAAGTATTGGAGTTTCAGCTTCCACATCAGTCCTTCCAACGAATATTCAGGACTGATTTCCTTTAGCACTAACTGGTTTGATCTCCTTGCAGTCCAAGGGACTCTTAAGAGTCTTCTTCAACACCACAGTTCAAGAGCATCAATTCTTCTGCTTTCTTTATGGTCCAACTCTCACACCATATATGACTACTGAAAAAACCATAGCTTTGACTAAATGGACTTTTGTTGGCAAAGTAATGTCTCTGCTTTTTAATATGTTGTCTAGGTTGGTCATAGCTTTTCTTCCAAGGAGCAAGCATCTTTTAATTTCATGGCTGCAGTCACCATATGCAATGGTTTTTGAGCCCAAGAAAAGCCACTGTTTCCACTGTTTTCCCATTTATTTGCCATGAAGTGATGGGATGAGATACCATGACTTTGTTTTTTGAATGCTGAGTTTTAAACCAGTTTTTTCACTCTCCTCTTTCACTTTCATCAAGAGGCTCTTCAGTTCTTCACTTTCTGCCATAAGGGTGGTGTCATCTGCACATCTGAGGTTATTGATATTTCTCCTGGTAATCTTGATTCCAGCTCGTGCTTCATCCAGCCCAGCATTTCTCATGATGTACTCTGCATAGAAATTAAACAAGCAAGGTGACAATATAGAGCCTTGACATACTCCTTTCCTGATTTGGAACCAGTCTGTTGTTCTATGTCCAGTTCTAATTGTTGCTTACTGACCTGTGTACAGATTTCTCAAGAGGTAGGTCAGGTGGTCTGGTTTTCCCATCTCTTGAAGAATTTTCCACAGTTTGTTGTGATCCACACAGTCAAAGGCTTTGGCATAGTCAATAAAGCAGAAATAGATGTTTTTCTGGAACTCTTTTGCTTTTTTGATGATCCAGCAGATGGTAGCAATTTGATATCTGGTTCCTCTGCCTTTTCTAAAACCAGCTTGAACATCTGGAAGTTCATGGTTCACATACTGTTGAAGCCTGGCTTGGAGAATTTTGAGCATTACTTTTCTAGTGTGTGAGATGAGTGCAATTGTGCAGTAGTTTGAACATTCTTTGACATTGTCTTTCTTTGGGCATGCTTAATTATCATTCTTAATTTTTTATAAGCCCATTTTTAAAAAATTTAAAAAAGTTAATTAAAAATGCATTAAGAATCATCATGCTTAATTTTTTAAAAGCCCAGTTTTTATCTGGAACTCTTTTACCTTTTGTTTATGTATTATCCTTTATCCCCTCATTAGAACATAAGTACCATTAGGTTAGATGCTTCATTTTGGTAACTGTTTTATCTTTACTTCATACTCAATTAATTTTTCAGCTTTCATCTTTTATTTTAATACTCTAACATAGGAGTTCAGACATGCAAGCATGTATAGATACTTTGGGATTATTGCCTTTATAATGCTCCATGACCTTAAGAACATAAGTTATATCAATTTACCTTATTTCTTGATTTTGAGTAATGTGGGTATGATTGCTTGAGAGATGAAAACTGTACATTTGTTTCAAAGTTATGGAAAAATTTGACTATATATGGGGAAAGCTGACTAGTAAAGTCATGATTATAGGTGTATTAAAATGCATGTATTTTTAAAAAGCTGACCAAAGCCCAGAAAGATTATCATTCAACTTTTTCTTCGTGAGAGATGAGAAGTAAAGAAAATGAGATACTAAATTTTTTTAAAGAATACAACACTTCATCAAATAAATTTTGTGTTAAACCCCATAGTCCATTAGCTCTTTATAGAGAATACGAACAACTCTGTAGGTTCATATTTTTCCTTCCAGCACAAAGATTTATTCCAATTATGATTTTTAAAGTATTTTATTAACTAACTCCTACTCCCAAATTTAGTGTTTTACTTCTGTTTTTGTCTTTGAGAATTTCTTTCCATGTAAATAATTGGTGAAAGTGGAACTCTGATCTTGGGCATCATTGTCTTAATCATCATGACTCATAATTTAAAGAAGTTATTTTCTCTGTGGGTTAAAAGTCGACCCACAAGGAAATATATATATCCAGAGAGTTGGACTATAAAGAAAGCTGAGCACCGAAGAATTGATGCTTTTGAACTGTGGTGTTGGAGAAGACTCTTGAGAGTCCCTTGGACTGCATGGAGATCCAACCAGTCCATCCTAAAGGAGATCAGTCCTGAGTGTTCATTGGAAGGACTGATGTTGAAGCTGAAACTCCAATACTTTGACCACCTGATGCGAAGAGCCGACTCATTGGAAAAGACCCTGATGTTGGGAAAGATTGAGGGCAAGAGGAGAAGGGGATGACAGAGGATGAGATGGCTGGATAGCATCATCGACTGGATGGACATGGGTTTGGGTGGACTCCGGGAGTTGGTGATGGACAAGGAGGCCTGGTGTGCTGCGGTTCATGGGATCGCAAAGAGTCGGACACGACTGAATGACTGAACTGAACTGAACTGACCCTTTGAAACGTAGACTTAATGTGTATAAATTTTCAACAGAAGGTTCATCTAGCTCTGCATCTCCTGATCATTGCTTCTCATATCAAGTTTCCAATGTTCAGCCTTAAGGTTCCACCTGCAATGCAGGAGACACAGGCAGACACAGGTTTGATTCCTGGATTGGGAAGAGCCCCTGGAGGAGGAAATGGCAACCCACTCCAGTAATCTTGCCTGAAAAACCCCATGGACAGAGGAGCCTGGTGGACTACAGTCCATGGGGTCGCAAGAGTCAGACAAGACTCAGCTCATGTGCAGCAGCAGCAGCAGCCTCAAGGTTCAAGCAAGGAACAGTACCACTTGAAAAGAGTCACTGCAGAATTTAAAGAATTTTTCATTCACTTTAAACAAGACAAACAAAAAAAAGTGCTATTCCTTTTGGAGGAACTGTCAAGGAAATCATTTTTTGACTGTCTTTGTGACTTCGGAGGGATGCTCTAGTAAAATTTTAGGTTGGGGCTTATTATGGTGGCAACTTGAAATATTGAGCTAAACTTGTAAGCTTAATTTTATTATCTCTAAATATAACTGGAACTGTAACACAGACTAATGGAAATACATTTAATTTCAGGGTGGAAATGACAGCTGTAACATTATTATGTAGGAGAGGGACAATTCTTGATAAATATCTTCAAAGAGTGGCAATAACTTTATTTAAATTTGATTTAGTTATGCCTTATTCATAGTGATGTGGTAAGTGTTAAAGGAAGAATATAGAACAAAATCTGTACTCTTTAATGTACTTTATAGTAGGCAATTTTACCTTGGACTAGTTAAGAAGAAAGCAAAAACAAAGGTAATGGCTTGTTGCTCATGTAATTTTGGGTTACATTTTTCTTCCTCTTTTCTCTAATTTTCTTGACCTATAGAAATGTATAAGAACAGGGACACCTATGGTTGCTTTTTGAAAAAAGCTCACTCTTCACTTGCCTACTTATTGGTGTACCAGGCAGTCTTACATATGTGGTAATGGAGGCTCTGAGCCTTTAGTCATCAAAAAAGAAAATGAGATCTCTCCTTGGGACTTCAGTGTGAAACTGTCCATAGAGATGCTCTGTCTTGGTTTGTCTTACCTGAAGAAGAGAATAGATTTCTCAAGGTAGGTAAGAACTAGAACCCAAGGTTAGACTTCTAGTTCAGAATGGGTGGTTGTATATTCCCTATTTGCCCAAATACCAGTTTGCTCTTGTGTTAGAGGATTTGTATTTATTTTCAGTGATTTCATGTGGGCACACTCTCAGCCCTTATGTATGCTTTATATTTTTCACCAACTGTCTTCAGTATAATCCTCATATGTGGTGGTGCAACTAAACATACTCTAAAGAAGAATTTCATTTTTACTAGTGTTATTTACAATTATGATATACAAATGCTTATTAAATGAACAGTATCCTCTGTCAATCAGATTTCCCAAGCAAGAATACTGGAATGGGCTGCCATTTCCTCCTCCAGGGGATTTTCCTGACTCAGCAATCAAACCCGAGTCTCCTGTGTCTCCTGCATTGCAGGTGGATCCTTTACCACTGAGTCACAGGGAAATACCCAATTATATTACTAGATGCATTTAATTCTGTTTTCTAAGTCATTTTGATATACTTATTTCATTTATGCTTTCTCACTATAGTGCATCTATTGCTAAACCTAAGTTCTTCTGTCCATCAAATAAGAGAGGTCTTTACTGAATCACCAGAGTGGGTACACCCTCAGTTTTCTGACTCTATAGTACCTCCAACTTTCCATTTTTGCACACTTCATCAATTTTCCTTTTGATGTCTGGGTAGAAACTATACACTTTCAAATTTATGACTACCTAGAAAATCCAAAATAAGCATTATTTCATCACCCATAGATGAATTAAGCAGTGATTCTCCTTTAGCAGTAGAGAATAATCTTGACAATCAAGTTATATTACCTTCTTCCAGTTTAAAATAGTGAGTCTTAGGACTAATGTGATTCCCTCCTATTCCTTTTTCTTAAATCTCCAAAGGCCACCGAATTCCAGGATGGGGGTAGGGAGGTAACTTTAAGGAAAGGGCATTTGTTTTGGGGCTACTCTCACAGCTATGGTATGATTTGTTTATACTGTGGCCACTTGCTGCTCTTGCTGCATATTCCTCTTTGCCTAATATATTTTTGAAAACATTTAATTTTGAATAGTTTTATATTTACAGAAAAGCTGCAGCAATAGTTTGGGGAATTTTGACATACCCCAAACCCAGTTTCCCCTATTAACGTCTTCCATTAGCATGTTAAATTTGTCATAACTAATGAGCCAAATTACTTGTGGATTCTTACTGATTCTGCTAGTCTTGGCTTTAGTTTTTGTCAAGGTAGGTCTACCTGATTTTATCCTTAATTAGAAGGTGTTGCCTTTATTCCCTGGTAGCTCAGCTGGGAAAAATCCACCTACAATGCAGGCAGGAGGCCCTGGTTCAGTTCCTGAGTTGGGAAGATCCCCTGGAGAAGGGATAGGCTACCCACTCCAGTATCCTTGGGTTTCCCTGGTAGCTCATATGGTAAAGAATTCACCTACAATGTGGGAGGCCTTGGTTTGATCCTCGGGTTGGGAAGAGCCCCTGGAGGAGGGCACGGTCACCCACTCCAGTATTCTTGCCTGGAGAATCCCCATGGACAGAGGAGCCTGGCAGGCTACACAGTCCATGGGGTTGCAAAGAGTTGGACACGGCTGAGCAACTAAGGACAGCCTTTATTTTTACATAGCACAGTCTTTATTTCAAAGGAATGTCCTTTCTGGGCTCTCAGTTGAATATCTGAAATCATCAGTAATGTGTCTTCTCTCCAAATGGGCTGTAATTGCAATACTTTCTATCCTTGTGTGAACAGTGTTATCTCCATTCAATCCTAGTCTAGCACTACCTTCTTTCTGCTAAGGCTAGTAAGGTCCTTCTGTGAGCATACTCTCTCAGCCAAAAGCTCATGGTGAACCGTCACAGAAACTTCTCTGGCCCCTTCATTCAACTTCTTCCTTTGCAGGAACCTGCCTTGAAAATTCCATCCCCTTCAGCACTCTAGATTCTGAACTCTGCTTCCCAGTATGGCAATATATTGCATCACTTGGGCCCAGTTTTCCCGATACAAGTAAAGAAAGTATCTATCCTCAGAGTACTGCAGTGTCCTTTCTCTTAAAAATCATAGTACTGCTTTGTCTGTTGTTCAGTGCAGTAAAAAATCTTCATATATTTTGTCTGATTTTATAGTTATTTATAGTTGGAGATCATGTAAGATACCAGTTACTTTTTGATGGTTAGAAATTGAATTGTCACATAAATAGATTTTTATTATTATTTCAATGTTGGCAATTTGTGAATGACTGAAAATTAAATTTGTTGTTTAACTATTAATTTATCACTCTAAAACTTTTATAGCCAATAATATTTCCAGGTATATTTATGATCCATGCTTAGAATATAACTCTGCTCTTGCTAAAGTTTTTGAGAAGCTCTGATATATAGTATAAACTTTCGACTATATTTTGTTGAAGCTAGCTTTTGATATTCTAAGCCAAACTTTTGGAATACCAAACAGTTATATTTTTTCAAATACCTGATCCCAGAATTAAAATGGTCATCTATAGTGAACAAAAGTTTAGGAAGGTGACCATGTTTTCAAGACTGTTTTAGACTTGATGAGCAATAAATTAATACTCTTTTTGTTATATTTTTGAATAAGGGAACATCACTTCAGAATCTAGTTTAAATTCAAAAAGGAACACATAGCTCACAGTATTACTGAGAAAGAGATACACAGGAGAATAAATCAAACTATTATCCACTAAACTAACCTCTTCTCTAGGTGTACTATATACCATGGGTATTTTATGCACAGAACACACCATCTAAGACTAACATTAATTCTTCTTAGAGTCCTGGAATACATCTTCAGGAATATTCTTTTCTGTGTATTATCTTTTCTAAACAGGAAAAAATGAGCTTGAGGAAGTAAAACTAATTTAATGTCTGTCACACAAACTTCCGTCTATGTCTCACTACATATGTTGCTGCTGCTGCTGCTAAGTCGCTTCAGTCGTGTCCGACTCTGTGCGACCCCATAGATGGCAGCCCACCAGGCTCCCCTGTCCCTGGGATTCTCCAGGCAAGAACACTGGAGTGGGTTGCCATTGCCTTCTTCAATGCGTGAAAGTGAAAAGTGAAAGTGAAGTCGCTCACTCGTGTCCGACTCTTAGTGACCCCATGGACTGCAGCCTACCAGGCTCCCCTGTCCATGGGATTTTCCAGGCAAGAGTACTGGAGTGGGGTGCTATTTCCTTCTCCACTCACTACATATGTACTTGGGTAATTTTAGTATAAGAAGAAAAAATCCTAAGGATTCAGTTAACAGAGTAACAAAAAACGTACTTTAGAAAGAACAGTATGGAGGTTCCTTAAGAAACTAGAAGGAGAGCTACAGTATGACCCTGCAATCCCACTCCTGGGCATATATATCTGGAGAAAAATATGATTCACAGGGATATATATGCACCCCAGTGTTAATTGCAGCACTGTTTACAATAGCCAGGACATGGAAGAAACCTAAATGTCCATCAATAAAGGAATGGGCGAAGAAGATGTGGTACATTTATACAATGGAACATTATTCAGTCATTAAAAAGAATGAAACAATGCCATTGGCAGCAACATGGATGGACCTAGAGAGTGTCATACTGAGTGAAGTAAGTCAGACAGAGGAGAAACATTGTATGACATCCCTTATCTGTGGAATCTAAAAAGAACTGACACAAATGACCTTACAAAACAGAGACTCACAGACTTAGAGAATGAACTTATTGCTTTTGAGGGAGAGGAGTGGGGGAAGAGATAGTTAGGGAGTTGAGATGGACATGTATGTACACACTGCTGTATTTAAAATAGGTAGCCAACAAGGACCTTCTGTATAGCACATGGAACTCTGCTCAATGTTATGTGGCAGCCTAAATGAGAGGACTTGGAGGAGAATGGATAGGTATATATGTGTGACTGAGTCCCTTTGCTGTTCACCTGAAACTATCACAACATTGTTTGTTAATCAGCTGTACCCCAACACAAAAGATTTTTTTTAAAGTACCTCAGAAAAAAGTAAGCAAAAGTTCTTAAACTATCAAATCTTTAGAAGATTAAAGCTTCATCCTGCAGTAAGGATTGTGCTAATCACACTGGTGGGTCAGACAGTAAAGCATCTGCCTACAATGCGGGAGGACCCAGGTTCCATCCCTGGCTCGGGAAGATCCTCTGGAGAAGGAAATGGCAACCCACTCCAGTACTCTTGCCTGGAGAATTCCATGGACAGAGGAGCGTGGTAGGCTACAGTCCATGGGGTCACAAAGAGTTGGACACGACTGAGCGACTTCACTCACTCACTCACTCAGTCACACTGTGAAACAGAGCATCTTGGTGACATGGTGATGCATTTCCCCTCCTCAATTTCAGTGTATATTGTGTGATTATTCCCAAAGATATGTTAGGTTTTTTTTTGTTCCTGGTAAATATATTTCAGAAAAATGAGTTTTGTGTTGGCTTCGTTTTATAATATGATTTTCTAATATCAATATTAAGAACTGAGCCAGTATGATACACCAAAAGGAAATAAGATTCCTAATGTTGACACACTGTGCATCTGACCCAATTCATCATAGGTTATGATGTGAGTATGGTGTGACATTTAAGCGTTTTGATGATGATTTTTATTTTTTTAATTAGAGGTGAAAAGGAGACCTGATTTCCCAGTACAATATTGGCTCTCTCCTTGTTATAATTCAAATTACTATGCTTTGGAGAAGATAGAGGTACAAATGGTATCAGAATCTTATAACAAACTAGGCTTTGATTTATTTTTGTCTTTATTACAAGCCTACTTCAATGAATAACTGACAATATGTTAGCCAATGAGGACGGTTTTATGAGGTTCTGTAGGTCAGTAACTGCTGCTGCTGCTAAGTTGCTTCAGTCGTGTCCGACTCTGTGCGACCCCATAGATGGCAGCCCACCAGGCTCCACCGTCCCTGGGATTCTCCAGGCAAGAACACTGGAGTGGGTTGCCATTTCCTTCTCCAGTGCATGAAAGGGAAAAGTGAAAGTGAAGTCGCTCTGTCGTGTCCGACTCTTAGCGACCCCATGGACTGTAGCCTACCAGGCTCCTCCGTCCATGGGATTTTCCAGGCAAGAGTACTGGAGTGGGATGCCATTGCCTTCTCTGGTAGGTCAGTAAACTTTGTTGCATTTGAAATGACATGAAGTTAATCACTATGTAATGATCACATATGATCTTACATTATGAATGCTTTTATGAACACTTTCATATGCTAATAATCAGATAACCAAGCAAATTTGTGTAATAAGATTTCTGGTATTAGGGATATGAGGAGAAGATTAATTAAATGAAATATGACATACAAATGGAATATCCAGTTTAACTATGAAGTAAAAGAAACTAGGAACTGCCTTATAAATATGAAACCTGATGTCATGATCATCACGTATTTTATGGAAACCTACTTCATGGATCTGAGATGGAAGCATTTATTAGTCTCTTTCATCAAGAAGTCAGAGTGAGCTAGTTCTGGGACTGTATGGCAGTTTAGTTACAACATCTGGGATTTAGTACCCTCCTGCCATCCTGGTCTCCCATTTTTTTGTGTGTGAACTTTCATCTTTGTAGAGTCAGTGTTGATGCTGTCCTTCCAGATATTGCATTTGCTTTTCAAGCAGGAAGAAATGTTAAGAGTGAGAGAGCTGATGGATAATGTGCCATTTCATCTCCTTAACAAGCTTTCTGGGAAGAAGCTCCACCAACATACTAATTTTTTTAATCTCATGGTGAGCACTGGGTCATATAGTGAGCCCTAACTGCATGAGGATTTGGGAAAGTTAGTATTTACATTTCCACCTAGTTAAGGAAGGCAAGAGAGAAAGAAAGTGTCTAATGTCAGAGCTGAAAGTTCACACTACTTGTCATCACCAGTATGAGCAAACCATGGGATTAAGATTCATGGAGGCAGGGCCACTTATTTCCAGAAATAAAAAGTTGAAAATATCTGATAAATGCTCCATCTGGTAGAAAATTGCTTTTATGGAGAAACCCCTTTATAGAGGGAATATATATATATATTTTTTTTTCTAGCATTAGGTATGTCTATTTGTGGATGACAAGGGGAAAAATCACTACTCTGTATGAGAGGAAGTTTTTAACTCTCTAAAGAGAGTACAAACCCTGAAAAAGGTGACCTCCGTGTAAATCTTCAAGACTTGAGTAAAGTTACTAAATTCACAAAATGCTTATTGCAATTTAATATTTTTTTAAACTGCAGAGAAGTTGTATTTTACATCCTGTCTGACATTAGAGAAAAGTAGGAGGAGTATGTGAAATGCAAGTGCTACAAACAGGGCATGAGAAGAAATCAGCCTGCAAGACTGTATTATAAAGAGAAATCTGACTGTCTCTAAGGCATGGGGCATTTTATGCAAGTTAAGATTTTTTTTTTTTTTTAAGAACTGTCAGGGCAGGGAAAACCCAGCTGACCTATAAGCTACATATAGAAGACTTCAACTAGTAAATAACTAGCAAGTCAGGATCATTGCAGAAATTCATGCATATGTAACTATGTAGTAGATGAAAAAGAGTGTGTGTGTGTGCGCGCACTGAGTGTGTGGTTTCAACACCTTTGATGCTGGATTTTCTTTTCAAGTTATCATCTTTGTTGTTGTATGTTAAAAAGAAAACTTTTCCAGAGGAAACTTTTTTCTTAGCCATTTCTGTATTGCATTCTGTCAGATAACAAACTGAAAGTGAATTTTTCACTAAGTCCTTAAAAAAAGTTTTCTTGAATTTGTTTTCTAATGAGATTTTTGAATCTCTGTATAAACACCATTTAAAATGGTTACATAGTATCTAAAGTATCTTTATATTATAATTTATATAATCAGTTATATGTTCATGCACATTAGGTTCTTTCCAACTTTTTATGAGAAAATCGGGTTTGTTGCATATCTTTTTGTACTAATCTATTCTCCTCTGTGTATACTCCTAGGGTGAGTTCACAGGATCAAAAATTATATGCAGTTTATATTTTTATATAAGCTGAAAAAATGGCTACCAGTAAGACTATACTAATTGCTGCTAACAAGTTTTATTTGCTTTTATTGGAGTATCAGCAACAGTGAATATCTTTCCATGTTTGTTAGCTAACTGATTTAATTTAGAAGTTTTCTATCTTATCCTTTGCCCGTTTTTGTCATGTTTTAAATTAAGTTCATAATTAATTTGTGAAAACTGTGTATGAGAATTTTAATGCTTTCTTTGATACATACAAATATCAAAGAAAGTACAAGTAATAACGAAATACAAATATAGGTAAAAATACATACAAATATCAAAGAAAGCATTAAAATTCTCATATACGGTTTTCACAAATAAATCATTGGAAGGACTAATGCTGAAGCTGAAGCTCTAATACTTTGGCCACCTGATGCAAGCAACCAACTCATTGGAAAAAAACCTTGATGTTGGGAAAGACTGAGGTCAAGAGGAGAAGGGGACAACAGAGTGTGTGATGATTAGATGGCATCACCGACTCAATGGACATGAGTTTGAGCAAACTCCGGGAGATAGTGAAGGACAGGGAAGCCTGATGTGCTGCAGTTCATGGGGTTGCAAAGAGTTTTGGATATGACTTATGATTGAACAACAGCAAATTGTCAATTAGCTAAAAACATGAAAAGATTTGCTGTTGCTGTTATTCAAATAAAAGCAGATAAAATTTGTTAGTAGAGAGGCTAATGATTAGTATTTTACTTATATATGTTTTATTTATTGTGACAAAATCTTTCCATTTAGACTGTGAAATATATTGGCTTTCAACTATATTGTTTCAGGTTTTATTTTGGAGTTTTTACTATTCCATCAATACAAACATATTCAACACTTTCTTGTGGTGTTCTCTTATTATTATTGTCATTTTTATGAATGTGAAATTTATTTTGAACTGAACAGTAAACTGTGAATCTAGATTTCATTTTCAAAGTAGCCAGCTCATTGTATTAACAATAAATAATAAATAATACACTTAAATATTTTAAATATAACTCCATTATATACAAAATGCCCTTGAAATATTTTTGATTTCTGAGCTCTCTGTTCTGTTTATTTAATATGCATCATGGATGGTCCAAGTAATTTGTCACTAGTAGCAGAGGAGATGGTTCCCTGGAAGGAAAAATTAAAGTATATTATATGGGCTTCCCTAGTAGCTCAAGTGGTAAAGAACCCACCTGCAATGCAGGAGACCAGTTCAATTCTTGGGTCAGGAAGATCCCCTGGAGAAGGGAGAGGCTACCCACTCCAGTATTCTTGGGCTTCCCTAGTGGCGTGGACAGCAAAGAATCCACCTGCAATGCAGGAGAAATGGATTCTATCCCTGGGTATTCTGTTTATTTAATATACATCATGGATGGTCCAAGTAATTTTTACTAGTAACAGAAGAAATGGTTCCCTGGGAGGAACAATTAAAGTATATTATACAGTGTATGTTTAATTATATAAAGTCTATTATACTCAAGAAGGTTATAATAGTTTAAAGAGAGGGCATGCATACCATTATCTTAGTCCTATATTTCATACTAGGATTTTTTATTTAGGAGTTTAATGGTGAAGACCTGGTTGAACTGTATCTCCAATGTGGGACTTCATGGAAAGGTCAAAGAGTTAAACCATGTGTTTTATGCATCTCACCGCTGCCTTGAAACTGCAGCCTTGAAACAAATCCATTACTTGAACTTAACATTTCCCACTCCAATCTCAAACAGCAGGGCTCTATTTTGCCAAGTTCTGTATTCTCCAAGACAGTTATATCATAACTGGGAATGTTTCTTATTACACATTTTTAAAAAGTCTCTCATGTTACTTCAAACTATAACAAAAATTAACACTTGTGTTGTTTGGTTAACCAACAATCATAACTTATTCTACTGTACACACACATATTTGACACTTGCTTTTGTTAGGGCAGGATTCTCCCACAAAGAAATTTTAAGGTCTTGTTCATATATTCTCACTCTACATTTCTATTTAGACTCCACAATTTAACTACAGTAGTGCTACTCTTGTATTTGAGGACTTTTGCATCATTGCTTATTTATTCTTTCCAAAGAAAAGGGTGAACCAAAAATTTCACATACAACAAAATTATTCTTCGAAAATAAAGAATGCTATTTTGCAAAATACTTTTTTAGGGCTAAATGTAAACTTAACTTACGTCTCAGTGATTTAATTTCTAGAACTTTATTCAAAATAAATGAAAGTATATATTCACACAAACTTGAATAATAAAAGTTGTAAGCAATCTAAATGTTTATCAACTGGGGAAATGGCTAAGAAAAAGATATATATCTATACAGTAGAATATGTCAGTTCAGTTTAGTTGCTCAGTCATGTCCGACCCTTTGCAACCCCATGGATTGCAGCACACCAGGCATCCCTGTCCATCGCCAACTCCTGGAGCTTACTCAAACTCATGTCCATCGAGACGGTGATGCCACCCAACCATCTCATCATCTGTCATCCCCTTCTCCTCCTGCCCTCAATCTTTCCCAGTATCAGGGTCTTGTCCAGTGAGTCAGTTTGTCACATCAGGTGGCCAAAGTATTGGAGCTTCAGCCTCAACATCAGTCCTTCCAATGAATATTCAGGACTGATTTCCTTTAGGATGGACTGGTTGGATCTCCTTGCAGTCCAAGGGACTCTCAAGAGTCTTCTCCAACACCACAGCTCAAAAGCAGCAATTATTCAGCGCTCAGCTTTCTTTATGGTCCGACTCTCACATCCATACATGACTACTGGTAAAACCATAGCTTTGACTAGATGGACCTTTGTTGGCAAAGTAATGTCTCTAGTTGTTAATATGCTGTCTAGTTTGTTCATAACTTTCCTCCCAAGGAGCAAGCATCTTTTAATTTCATGGATGCATTCACCATCTGCAGTGATTTTTGAGCCCAAGAAAATAAACTCTGTCACTGTATCCATTGTTTCCCCATCTATTTGCCATGAAGTGATGAGACCAGATGCCATGATCTTAGTTTTTTCCTAGTTTTGAGTTTCAAACCAGCTTTTTCACTCTCCTCTTTCACCTTCATCAAGAGGCTCTTTATTCCTCTTTGTTTCTGCCATAAGGGTGGTACCATCTGCTTGTCTGAGGTATAATACTTTTTATAATAGAATATTATTTTATTCTGTATATAATATAATGCATTAGATATTATTCTAGAATATTATTTTGTTCTATTATATATATAATAAAATATGTATATAGAATATTACAGTAGAATATTATTTATAAATAAAAACATAACAAAATAATGTTCCTGTTACAACATAGAAGAATCTCAAAAACAGTATGGCAAGTAAAAGTAGTCACTTGCAAAGGATTGCATATTGTATGATCCAGTTATATAAAAACATCCAGCATTTATTATTTAGAGACTGATGACAGCCATCTAACGTGTGTGAGGTGATGCCTCATTGTAGTCTTGATTTGCATTTCTATAATAATTACTGATGTTGAGCATCTTGTTTATGTGCCTGTTGGCCATCTGTATGTCTTCTTTAGAGAAATATCTAGTTAGGTCTTCTGTTCATTTTTCGATTCAGTTGTTTTATGTTATTGAGCTGTATGAACTATTTGTGTATTTTGTAAATGAAACCCTTGTCAATTACATCGTTGTTAATATTTTTCCCTGGTTTTCTTTTCATTTTGCTTATGGTTTCCTTTGCTGTGCAAAAGATTGTAAGTTTGATTAGGTTCCATTTATTTGTTTTTATTTATATTCTTATTGCCTTGGGAGACTGACCTAAGAAAAATTATCGCAATTTATGACAGAGAATATTTTGTCTATGTTCTATTCTAGGAGTTTTACGGTGTCATGTTTTACATTTAGGTCATTTATGTCCATTTTGAGTTTACTTTTGTGTATGGTGTAGAGAGAATTCTACTTCGATTTAATCTTCAACTTTTCCAGTACCTCTTGCTGAAGAGACTATCTGTTCTCCATCACCAAAAAGTCTAAAAATAATAAATGCTGGGGAGGGTGTAGAGAAAAGGAAACCTTCATGCACTGTTGATGAGAATATAAATTGGTACAGTCGCTATGGAGAACAGTGTGGGGATTCAACTACCATACGGTCCTGCATTCCCACTCCTGGGCATACATCTGGGAAAGACAAAAATTCTAGTTGGAAAATATACATTCACCCCAGTGTTCACAGCAGCCTTATTTACAAAAGACAAGATATGGAAGCAACCTAAGTGTTCATCAGCAGATGAATGGATAAAAAGATGTGGTTTTTATACACACACACACTCATAACACATACACACAATGGAATACTACTCAGATGTAAAAAGGAATGAAATAATGCCATTTGGAGCAACATGGATGGACCTAGAGATTATCATACTAAGGAAAGTAAGTCAGACAGAGAAAAAGACAAATATAAAATCACTTATTTGTGGAACCTAAAAAAAAAGATACAAATGGATTTGTTTACAAAACATAAATAAACTCACAGACATAGAAAACAGTCTCATGGTTACCAAAAGGGAAGAGGGGGCAAGGGATAAATTAGGAATTTGAGATTAACAGATATACGCTACTATATATATATATAAAATAGATAAACAAGGACCTACTGTATAGCACAGGGAACTACATCAATATCTTGTAATAACCTAACATTGAAAATAATCTGAAAAATAATATATATATGTATAACTGAATCACCCTGCTATAAAACTGAAACTAACACTCATTGTAAATCAACTATACATCAACAAAAAAATTTAAAAATACATATATATATATATATACATATACACACATATATATTCCTAAAGAAGAACAAACAAGTGGGAGTATGATGTGTAGTGTCAGATATATCTGATTATTTAAAAGATTATCAGTCTTTCTTAATTTAAATGTTTTGTATTCTTTATTACAGGAAATCAAAATGAAAACCTCCCTGTACCAACAAAGGGAAATTGTCATAAAACAACCTTGTATATTTGGAGTAAGACTTACAAACTCACTAGAACATCATTTTTATTGATTCTGATTATAGGTTCTTGTATTTCAAATAATGAAAGTATCTTATATGCATTATCAGTCATAATAAATTGAGTTGTTCATGTTACAAAAAGATTAAAAAAAATAAATTGTACAGAAAATGAAGATTTATAGAGACAGAAAACAGCCCAGTGTTTGCGTGGAGTTGAGATAGGGGTAGGAATTGACCACAAACAAGCTCAAGGGGATTTTAGAGGAGCAGGATAAAAATGTTTTAAAATTGGATTTTTGTGGTGGTTGGAAAACTGTAAATTTGGTAAAATATCTTAAATTGTAATTCACTTGCAATAGGTAAAATTTATGGTATGTAAATTACACCTTAACGAGATGTATATAAAAAGGAAGGGAAAAAAGAAAATGATGCCATAATTAATTACTGGCTGCACATTTCATTTGACATATTTTAAAGTATATTTCAAGTATTATTTTGTACAAGTAGAATTATAAGGTAAAGATTGTGTTTTAAATTTTTATATAGTGCCAAATTCCTTTCTGTAGGAACTGTAGCAATTTTCACTCCCACTAATAAAATCTAAGAATGCCTGATTCCCCAAGCTTTCTATGTTATCAGACTTGGATTTTCAACATTCTAGTAGTCTGTAAATATTTTTTTGTTTCATTTGCCATTATATAAGTGAGGATGAGAATCTTTTCATATATTTAAAAACTATTTGTTATTCTTCTCTGCACATTCTGTTGATGTCTCTTGTTTTCATATTGTGTTTTATCTACTGTTGATTTTTAAGAACTCTTTAAAAATAGGAAAGTTTAGCCCTTTATCTGTTCTTCAGTTGAAAGAAATTTTTTCTACTTATATACATCTCTTTGACTTTTGATTAAATGTATTTCATTACAAGTTCCAGGTTTGTTTCCATCTATCTCTTTTAACTGTGTAATCCAGTCTCTTACAATTTTTACAAGGGAAAAACAATTACTGTACAAATCTGCCATGAGTTTTGGAGGGTGTGTGTGTGTGTGCTCAGTCATGTCTGACTCTTTGTGACCCCATGAACTGTAGACTGACAGTATCCTCTGTCCATGGAATTTTCCAGGCAAGAATACTGGAGAGCATACAAAGTGATTTTTAAAATCTATTTTCACTGTTCTATTATTTTTTCTGTAGAATTTTTAATATAATTTATGCTATGATTTTGTGTTTATGAATTTTTATCTGTGGCACATATCCTGCTGTGTTTTTGCTTCCACATAATACAGATATTATAGACATGGTTTTTCCAATAGTCATGTATGGATGTGAGAATTGGACCATAAAGAAGGTTGAGTGCAGAAGAATTGATGCTTTGGAATTGTGATGCTGTAGAAGACTCTTGAGAGTCCCTTGGACAGCAAGGAGATCAAACCAGTCAATCCTAAAGGAAACCAACCCTGACTATTCATTGGACAGTAGCTGAAGCTTCAATCCTTTGGCCACCTGATGGGAAGAGCCAACTCATTGGAAAAGACCCTGATGTTAGGAAAGATCAAAGGCAGGAGAAGGGGGTGACAGAGGATGAGATGGTTGGATGGCATCAGTGACTCGATGGACGTGAGTCTGAGCCAGCTCTGGGAGATAGTGAAGGACAGGGGAGCCTAGTGTGCTGTAGTCCATGGGGTTACTAAGAGTCAGACATAGCTTAGTGACTGAACAACTAAACAATGAGCAAGTATAGATAGAGCCCCTTAATTCCCTTCATTCTAGTTTCTATTTATTTAATTTTTTCTTAGTTTTTTATTTTTTAAAAAAAGATTTAGTTTTGATGACATGAAAATTTGTCTTTATCATGCTATCATCTGAGAGTTTTCCTTCTCAATTTCTTTCTGACTTTCTTGCATCTACATTATTTGTACTTGTTTTCAGGCTTGTTCTCTTCCCTAGAAAAATATTCCTCTGTCACTAATTAATCGCAAGTTAGGAGGAGAGGTATCCCCTTCTGAGAAGCTGATTTAATGATTTAACAATAGGCTTATTACATTCCCCTCTTTTCTTATTGGTTTGCTTCTAAACCCTACCATTCTATTAAGGAATCCTGTCATGGGAGAAAAAGGTTGGTGCTTGACTCAAGTCTTATTTCATTACTGCCGCCCCTTCCCATCTGTGAGAATACAGTTGTTCTTTTTCCTTTTTACAAACTAGGAATTTTCCCTGCCTGCTGCAAGTTACCACTTCAAGTTATATCACTTACTCATTACTGCTACAGTGTTTGAGAAAGAAAATATTTATTGTTGATTCCTCATGGCCCCTTTTAATGTGGTCAGTAGTGTATCAGTTTTGGCTGATATTTCTGCATTGTATGCATATTTGAGATTCTCCCTCCCTCTCTCTTTCTCTCTCATTCTTTCTCTTCTGTCCTCTGGTTTCTAGTCTCACTTTGATATAATAACCAACTTATTTCCTATAAGAAAATGTATCACTTTACTAGAAAATGCCTGACTTCCCAGTAAGATTCAAGAACGACGAAGTTTCCAAGAAATAAACTTTCTGGGAACTAGTGCATTTCATCACATTAAAACATTTTTTTTTTTACTGTAGCTACAGAACTGGGACCAAAGGGACATTCAGTTCAGTTCAGTCATTCAGTCATGTCCGACTCTTTGCAACCCCATGAATCGCAACACGCCAGGCCTCCCTGTCCATCACCAACTCCCGGAGTTTACCCAAACCCATGTCCATCGAGTCGGTGATGCCATCCAGCCATCTCATCCTCTGTCATCCCCTTCTCATCCTGCCCCTAATCCTTCCCAGCATCAGGCTCTTTTCCAATGAGTCAACTCTTCGCATGATGTGGCCAAAGTGTTGGAGTTTCAGCTTCAACATCAGTCCTTCCAGTGAACACCCAGGACTGATCTCCTTCAGGATGGACTGATTGGATCCCTTGAAGTCCAAGGGACTCTCAAGAGTCTTCTCCAACACCACAGTTCAAAAGCATCAATTCTTCGCGTTCAGCTTTCTTCACCGTCCAACTCTCACATCCATACATGACCACTGGAAAAACCACAGCCTTGACTAGATGGAACTTTGTTGGCAAAGTAATGTCTCTGCTTTTTTTTTTCTTTTTTCTTTTTTTAATGTCTCTGCTTTTAAACATGCTATCTCGGTTGGTCATAACCTTCCTTCCAAGGAGTAAGCATCTTTTAATTTCATGGCTGCAATCACCATCCGCAGTGATTTTGGAGCCCAAAAATATAAAGTCTGACACTCTTTCCACTGTTTCCCCATATATTTGCCATGAAGTGATGGGACCAGATGCCATGATCTTAGTTTTCTGAATGTTGAGCTTTAAGCCAACTTTTTCACTCTCCTCTTTCACTTTCATCAAGAGGCTCTTTATTTCTTCTTCACTTTCTACCATAAGAGTGGTGTCATCTGCATATCTGAGGTTACTGATATTTCTCCCGGCAATCTTGATTCCAGCTTGTGTTTCTTCCAGCCCAGTGTTTCTCATGATGTACTCTGCATAGAAGTTAAATAAGCAGGGTGACAAAATACAGCCTTGACATACTCCTTTTCCTATTTGGAACCAGTCTGTTGTTCCATGTCCAGTTCTAACTGTTGATTCCTGACCTGCACACAGATTTCTCAAGAGACAGGTCAGATGGTCTGGTATTCCCATCTTTTTCAGAATTTTCCACAGTTTATAGTGATCCACACAGTCAAAGGCTTTGGCAGAGTCAATAAAGCAGAAATAGATAGTTTTCTGGAACTCTCTTGCTTTTTCGGTGATCCATCGGATGTTGACAATTTGACCTCTGGTTCCTCTGCCTTTTCTAAAACCAGCTTGAACATCTGGAAATTCACGGTTCACATATTGCTGAAGCCTGGCTTAGAGAATTTTGAGCATTAGTTTACTAGTGTGTGAGATGAGTGCAATTGTGCAGTAGTTTGAGCATTCTTTGGCATTGCCCTTCTTTCGGATTGGAATGAAAACTGACCTTATCCAGTCCTGTGACCACTGCTGAGTTTTCCATATTTTCTGGCATATTGAGTGCAGCACTTTCACAGCATCATCTTTGAGGATTTGAAATAGCTCAACTGGAATTCCATCACCTCCACTAGCTTTGTTCGTAGTGATGCTTTCTAAGGCCCACTTGACTTCACATTCCAGGATGTCTGGACATTATTGTACAGCAAAGACTGTCAGCTATCAATGGACCAAGAGCACTCTGTAGAAATTAGAAGAAATGCTCTTTGTACTTTTAACTTACTGCTTTCCATTAAATGTGTATTATAAGAGCAACTCTAAGATGTTTAGAAAGAGGAAAGAACAATATGAATGGGAGAAACACGATGAGTTATAGTGGAGAAATATCTAAACTGAGAGGAAAGTTTTTTTTTTTTTTAAGACATGGTATCTAAAATTTACCTACAACTTTCTATGTTAAAATTTTATGGTCAGTGTTTATTTAATATCAGTCACAACTTTATGCTATATGGAGACTGAGCCTACTACTCACTCTAAGGACATGCCTGAGTTCAAATTTATGAAAGTGACAGAAAAGAGATACACTTACATCTTGCATCTCACTTATCTTGCTCCACTGATTGCAACACCAGCACTGCAGTTTCAGGTGAGAATGGAAGGGAAGTTTTGAGAAATTAGAGAGTCACATTTTCCCCTAGTTCCCTATCTTGAATATAATCAATAACTGGGAAATAACATTAAATTGAAGAAAGTTAATTTCTGTTGACTCTTTCTTACCCAGAGAACCCTTTCCTAAAAAAAAACAAAAAACCCTCTATCAGGAAGTTTCCTATCACTCACATCCCCTGTAATAACACTGTAAAAACTTCTCTTGGAGCACTGATTATACTCTTCAACTGCCAATTTAAGGCCATGATGTATTGTCATTGCAAATTTGACTTCAAGGTCCTGAGATCATCGTGGTTTTGTTTCCTTTCATATCTGAAGCTGCTCATTTTTCTCACCGTGGTCATGCAGTAAACATTTGGTGAATGAAGAAAAGAACACAGAATTTACTGTTCCACTCTCGTGAACCTAGAAATAAATACGCAAGTTATAGCTGCACAAATGTGAGGGTGCATATGGTAAATACTGTGTGCATGTGTGCTCAGCAGCTTCAGTGGTGTCCGCCTCTTTGTGACCCTGTGGGCTGTAGCTAGTTGCGGTCTGCATCACCTCTGGCATGCACTGCTTTCCTTCTGAATGATACTCTGCTTTCCTGCATGTGGATTTCTGCTTCCCTCTGTGTTTGATCTAGGAGAGGCTCTCTGTGAAGGAAAAAAGAAGTAGAGACACAAAAATGGAGAAAAACAAATTATAGCGCACATGAAAGAGTCAGCCTCAGTTACCCAGAATGCTGAGGCTGGCTGCATTTTATGAACCTAGTTCTTAAGCCACATTTTTGATTGAGCCACAGGTTTCTTTTTAGCTAAGTTAGACACAGTTGATTTCCACTGCTTGCAGCAGAATTAGTCCAATGAATATACATGGAGGTGCAGTTAGTCTTAATATAACATACAAAAAGTTATCCATTTATCAATACCTGACCTGAAAACTAGAGAGGAATTAAAATGGAAAACAAAGAGAATAATGAATGTGGATAATTTTTCAGTGTCACCGGAGTCAGTTCTTACAGCATGAGTTAAATTTTTCCTTGTAGGGCAGTTCCAGGTATCGAATTATACTCATATTCATTTGCAAATATTAAGATATAGTTTCTTCTAAGGTTCGACTACTTTTAATTAAATTGAAAACAATAATATTACTTCCTTTGCAGGTTTGTTGTGACGATTACAGGGCATCATGTGAAACACATAAATCCAGCAACTTTTTAAAAAATGGTTAGCCTCAAAATGAACTATTATTATTAGCAGATGTGAGTTTTCTGGTCCTAGCCCTTGTGTTAGGTAGTCAGACATTAGCAGGAAGGAGGTGACAGATAAAAGCAGATAAAAACAAGAGGGGAATAATCAAGCTAAGCCCCAACCATCTAGAGACTCTCCTCTGACAGTAGCATCTAAGAGGTGATGGTGGCTAGAGACAAGCGTGAGATAGTCCAGTTAGGCCCCAACCATCTGGAGACCTTCCCTTGACCCCACCCAGGAGAGGTGACACTATGGTCAGGTGGTGGGCAACTTACCCTGATAAAGAGGGAGCATTGTGACATAAGAGAGCTTCCCTGGGGTTGCGAATTCCCAGACCAGACAGGCGGATAACCTCCAGTAGGTGGCGCTAGTGGTAAAGAACCCGCCTGCCAATGCAGGAGACTTAAGAGACATGGGTTCAATCCCTGGGTCAGGAAGATCCCCAGGAGAAAGGAAATGGCAATCCACTTCAGTCTTATAGACTGGAGAATCCCATGGACAGAGGAGCCTGGCAGGCTCTGGTCCACAGGGTCTCAAAGAGTCGGACATGACTGAAGTAACTTAGCACGTACAGCACTCAAACCCAAACTCATTATATCAACATTATAAACAAAACTGCATGTGGTTTTGCCCTCCTCTGGGTGGGTTTTTCTTAGTGAATCAAGGGTAGGGACATATGCAATAATGAACTTGTTACAGAACTCAGGACAGTCAATCAAATAGCAGCCCCCTGTTACTCAACGATGATCTCACCTGCCTCCTTGCAGAAGACTACTTACAGACACCCTTAAACCTGTTTGAGAAGGCTGGTTTCACCTTGCAGAAACAGTACAGCTCTCCCTCAGAGAGTGTATCTATGTTTGAATATTGCTTTGCACTTAAGCCTGAAGTGGGAGTTTGCAAATTTTTGCTTGTTCTCTGCTGCTGCTGCTGCTAAGTTGCTCAGTCGTGTCTTACTCTGTGCGACCCCATGGACAGCAGCCCACCAGGCTCCTCTGTCCACTGAATTCTCCAGGCAAGAGTACTGGAGTGGGTTGCCATTTCCTTCTCCTTGCTTGCTATCTAAAAGACCAAGATTGCTGGTCTCTGGTCTCCCATTGACCTCCTGGATTAAAGCTCTCTGTCTGAAGCCTCCAACTCTGTAATACTTATATTGATAGTACCACTCTGCCTCCTCCATCCTTTACCCTTACTATTGCCTCCCTCTAAGAAGAGGCTTGTTGCTACTTGACTGATCAGACTCCATTCCATTGATCAGGCCAAATTTCTCTGCTGAGACAGATCACTGCATTGGAACATATTGTGTATCTGAGACTTTCCCTGTCTACTTCCTCTTCCTTTATCTATTGCCAGGAGAGTAAATGGCCAGGAGGGTGAGCCAACTTTACCATATTAGAAAAAGGATAAAAGTAAAAAGCAAGAAGACTTGATTAAACCAGTGTCCTGAAATTTTAGAATTAATCAGAATTACTTGGAAGTTTTCTTAAAACACAGATGGCTGGCTCCATTCCAGTTTCTCAGATTCAGTAGATCTGAAAGAGAGGCTGGGCATTTGCATCTGTCATAAGCGACTAAGTGACGGTGATCATTGCTGATCCAAGGATGTTTCTGAGATCCCTGGACCTTTGCAGATCACTGGTGCCATTTATCAAAATTATGATCTGTATTGGAACTTATCAGGTACATTTTTTTTCATTTTTTCCGTACTTACCACTTCAAATATACATATACATATTTCTCTCTGTGAAGTCATTTAAGGAGTCAGAGTGAATGATAAGACAACCAAATACTAAAAATGATAAACTAAAAATATTGCAATATATATGAAAATATGCTACCATATTTTATCATGTCTAAACGTCATGGATTGGAAGATATATTATTATTTGAGGTACCATCATGAAGGAAAATATTCTCTGTTAGTTATGCTATGATACAATGTTTACTTATATATGACTTTTTATGCTATTGATATTAAAATGATGGTTTTATACTTACTATTTAATCTCATATTTTTATCATATATCATTATTATGTAAACATAGAAAGCAAAATAAAAGTAAAATCGTTATTTAAGATGTTGTTAAAACTTTTCACATTCGGAGTTTGATCTTCAATTCACTTTCCTGCTCATTATGAAGTTCAGGTTTTTGCACACAGTGTCATGCTGTGTGCCCTCAATAGCAATGGGGTCCCACCCCATTGGTAGAGCTGCAGCTGTGAAGTCTTGAAACAGTGATCACTATTTTCTAAAAGATTTTGTTTTAAAGTATTGACACCTATTCTGAAATTTTGATATTGAGGTGTTCTTGTTCTTACTATAAACCTTTAATTGGCTTTCTGGCAACAGCCAGGATCCATATTCCTTCACATGTAGCACAACTATTTTGCTGATTGAACCATGGTAGAACTGCAGTGGTCTCTTCATGCAGTCATGAAAAAAAACCAAGTTTCAGCCATTTTGTAAAAGCTAATGAAAATTAGGTTTAGAACTGCCGTCTGACAGTGATTGCAAGATGCTGTAAGTGTAAGACAAATCCTTAACTTCAGAGATGTTAGAATATGCAGAAGAAACTATATGTCTTACTACTGATGGAGTAAGAGTTGCTCTAATTTTTCAGTTTCTGTAAATCCATAGGACACCACCACCCATTTCTCTTCCCTATTGCAGTCATCTACAAAGCAGTGGGTCACTTCTTTCAATCCTTTTGAATTGTAGCACAAATTCTACCATAAATTCTGATCATTTTAATACCTATGTACTTTATCCCTCTTGAGCTTCCTAGGTGGCTCAGATGGTAAAGAACCTGCCTGCAATGCCAGAGACCTGGGTTTGATTCCTGCATCATGAAGATAACCTGGAGAAGGGAATGGCTACCCACTCTAGTATTCTGGCTGAGAGAATTCCATGGACAGAGGAGCCTGGTGGGCTACAGTCCATTGGGTCGCAAACAGTCAGACACGACTGAGTGACTAACACTCACTTTTCAATGTCCCTCTTGTCTCTTCATTTCCTCTTCAAGGATGATCTTATACTAAAACCTACCTCTCGCACTTACTCCCAAGTGAATGCACATAGTTACACCGCTTTCATAATCATAACTTGAAGCATTCCACTCCCAAACATCACCTGCTCTCTTTCTAGGTCATTCATGATTTACAGTACCATATCTCCAGCAATTCTTTGTCAGTGGTTACAGAAATAACTCCATGTCTCTACAACATGCTTTATCACTGATTTTATGTTATCCCACACAAACCTCATATCACCACTCCCTCCCCAGTTTAGGTCCCATTGTGTATCATTGCGTTTACTTCTTCAATTTATTTTCCCCATTCTTCCTGTGTTTTATTCAGTTTGTGTGCTGAGTAATTATGCTGACTAAACTAACTCATTGCCTTTGCTGAACCTATGCCTGAACAGCTGAACGTTGCTGGAGAAAAATGCACAATTATGCTGAAAGGTCTCATTTTAATTTCATGACTACTCATCTCAAGTTGGTTCTTGGTGCTGCTTTGCATTTGTTCTCTTTTTATTTCTGCCTTATTTTCTTCGTCACCCTTTTTCCTATGGCTTATTTTCATTGGCATAAAAAAAACCTGCTACAATATTTCTTAAAAAAATAACCTCCCTTGGTCCACATTCCTTAGAGCTGTTATCCCATTTCTCTGCTCTCTTTTATAGCTATCCACCTAAAAGAATTGTTACTATTTGATATCTGCTTATTCTCACTCAGTTTTCTTTTGAACCTACATCTTTTATGCTTTTATTCCTACAATTCTTAAATAGACATCAAGGTTACTAGTGAGTTCCCTCATTTCAAATGCAAATTGCTTATTTTTGTTTTATTCACCTACTGATACAGTTAATCATTTGCTACACATAAGGATTCCCTTGTGGCTCAGCAGGTAAAGAATCGTCCTGCAATGCGGGAGACCTGAGCTTGATCCCTGGGTTACGAAGATCCCCTGGAGAAGGGAAAGGCTACCCACTCCTGTATTCTGGCCTGGAGAATTCCAGGGACTGTATAGTCCATGGGGTCGCAAAGAGTCAGACACGACTGAGCAACTTTCACACATAAGGATATTTTCTTCATTGTTTTCTTCTAAGACAATTTTCTCTGTTTCTCTCCTCAGTCATTTTCTACTTTTTCTGAAGATTCTTTGCTGATTGCTCTCATTTTTCTGACCTTTAAACATAGATTCTTTCATGTCCTAAATATTTAATCTAGGCTCATCATTACAAATGTTTTATTTTTATTTTTTTATTTTTTATTTTTTTAATTAGTTTATTTTCTATTTTTTAGCTTTACAATATTGTATTTGTTTTGCCGTACATTGACATGAATCCACCATGGGTGTACATGTTTTCCCCTTCCAGAACCCCTCTTCCACTTCCGTCCCCATCCCATCCCTCCGGGTCATCCCGGTGTACCAGCCCCGAGCACCCTGTATCATGTGTCGAACCTGGACTGGCGATTCGTTTCACATATGATAATTTCCATGCTTCAGTGCCATTCTCCCATATCATCCCGCCCTCGCTCTCTCCCATAGAGTCTATAATACTGTTCTATTTATCTGTGTCTCTTTTGATGTCTCGCATACAAGGTTATCTTTACCGATTGACTAAATACCATATATATGTGTTAGTATACTGTATTGGTGTTTTTCTTTCTGGCTTCCTCTGTATAATAGGCTCCAGTTTCATCCACCTCATTAGAAGTGATTCGAATGCATTCTTTTTAATTGCTGAGTAATATTCCATTGTGTATATGTACCACAGCTTCCTTATCCATTCATCTTACAAACGTTTTAATTCTGGTGATTTGCAAATTTCTATCTCCAGCTTAGACTTCCCTCCTGAACTCCAAATTTTCTATTGCATAAATCTAGTATGCAACTCAAAATGAACATGCCTAAAAATCTTTTTTTGATGTCTTACTTCTGCAAATCTATTTGTTTTGCAACTTTGTGTCTCAGTTAATGACAAATATATTCCTATAATCAGGCCTAAAACCTTGAAATCACTCTTGCTTTTACAAACTCTATCACATCCATTGTGCAGTCCAAAAGCAAATGTCTGTAAAATCTACATTGAGAATATATACAGATTCTGACCACTTCCATCCTTTTATTGTACTCCTAACATTTGGTATAAATTGAGTGTTATTCCTTACAAAGATTTTTGCAAAATTCTAATGGTAATTTCACTTTCATCATTGCTCTTACATTCTTCACCATGTAGTATTTAAAAATTAAAGACTGATCATGTTATCCCTGCCTCCCAAACATTACAATGCTTTTCTCATTTCATTCATTCAAAATCGGAAAAAAAAAAATCTTAAAACTACCTGCATGAACTACATAATTCTGTTGCTTTACTTTCTGAGTATTTTAAATTGTCTTCTATTCTCCCTCTTGCTCACTTATCTCTGGCCACAAGGCTGAAAAACAAAATCACCTAATAATGTGTTACTTCAAAGCTACTGATATTGCTATAATATTTCCTATTAAAATAACTTCCCTTGACCCACATATCTTAGAGCTAGTGGCAGAATTCCTAAAGTATGAATGTCTTGAGAAACCCCAAACTGAAATTTGTTTTAGCATGGTTCTAGGTTGGCAGTTCCCTGAGAGGCCTGGAAGAAGAAAATGCAAATCTTTGGAGAAAGTCATTTTAAAAATAAGTCTCAAAGAATCAATTAAAGTGACCTAGAACTTTTTGCCAAAAGAAGACCATAAAAAAGAGCCAGTAGAAAAAAATAAACAAAATCTTACTACAAAACATTCAGATATTGAAATCATCTGATGCAGAATATAAAATATGTATCTAAAGGGTAAAAAGTAAAAAGGCTGTTGATATTATGAGTTAAAATAGGTGGCTACAAAAAAAAATTACCAAGTAGTTTTGTCTAAGGATGGAAGAAAGCTCTTAAAAAATTAAACTAACTAGGGCAGAAATATCTTTAAAGGATGAAACAAATTATACAGAGCCAAAAGGGGGATTCATAAATTGAGACATATATAAAAAATTTACACAAAATGCAAAACAATGAGACAAGGTGTTAAAAAAAAAGTTGTGTTAAAGTATATAAAGAGAGGAAAACGTTCTAGTTCTCATCTAACTGGAAATCTAGAAGGGGATGATAGAAGTGGAGAGGAAATATTTAAATATACCATTTTTACAACTGAAAATAGACAAATTATCTGATAAAAGTAACAGTATATTTCTAGGAGGAGAAATTAAATCTTTTCAATTACAACTCAGGGTGAAAATGAGTATCATTAATGTAAAAGAGTTGATCTCTGAAGTAGGTAAAAAGAAAAGATAGATAACATATTAGGTTAAAACATTTCAAATAGATTGAAAATGGTCAAATAGCTTCAGTTTCATATATGGTCAGTCTATTACAAAGAAACAGTCCCCAACTGCTGGGAATTTGGGAGACAAAACAATCTGTCCCACAAAAGTAGAAAAAATTATGGATAATGGGTAACTTCAAAAGCACCTACATATGGATCTGTGGGAAGAATTTACAAAACAGGTATGTCTGTTGGAACAAGTTCAAAAGCCATGATGAAATATTTGCTATGCAAAATAAAATCTTCAAATTTTGGAAAGAAAATAAAGGTCAACCTGGAAGTGTAAACCTGATCAAATGAAGGGCTGAATAAAAACATTTTTCTTGCAAACACTGGCAAATTGTAGCACCCTCCTTACAAAGACTGCAAAAGAATCTACATTTACATGCACATCATCATGAATGAGGTTCCTGGCCAAAATACAGGACACTGACAGTGCTAAATGCTGGTGAGAATCTAGAACAACCAAAACTCTAATTTATTGCTTGTGGGAATGCAAAATGGTACAGCCACTCTGGAAGACTGGCAGTTTCATTCAAAACTAAACGTACTCTTACAAAAGGATCCAGCAATCATGGTACTTGGTATTTGTCCAAATGAGCTGAATGCTGCTGCTGCTGCTAAGTTACTTCAGTCGTGTCCGATTCTGTGTGACCCCAGAGACGGCAGCCCACCAGGCTCCCCCATCCCTGGGATTCTCCAGGCAAGAACACTGGAGTGGGTTGCCATTTCCTTCTCCAATGCATGAAAGTGAAAAGTGAAAGTGAAGGCACTCAAGTCATGTCCGACTCTTAGCAACCCCATGGACTGCAGCCTACCAGGCTCCTCTGTCCATGGTATTTTCCAGGCAAGAGTACTGGAGTGGGGTGCCATTGCCTTCTCCAAATACTTATGCTTAAATGAAAAACTGAACACAAATGCTCATAGGAACTTCATTCATAATTGCTAATATTTGGAAGCAACCAAAATGCCCTTCAGTAGGTGAATTGATAACAAATTGAAGTATTTCCCTATGCGGACATGTACTCAGTCACTTCGGTCGTGTCCGACTCTTTGAGACCCTGTGGACTGTAGCCCACCAGGCTCCTCTGTCCATGGGATTCTCCAGTACTGGAGTGAGTTGCCATGGTGTCCTCCAGAGGATCTTCCCAACTCAGGGACCAAACCCACATATTTTATGTCTCCTGAATTCGCAGGCAGGTTCTTTACCATTATTGCCACCTGGGAAGCCTTTGTTTCCCTACAATGGAATATTATTCTGTGATGAAATGAAATGAGCAGTTAAGCGATGAAAGGACATGGAGGAAACTTCAATGTATATTTCAAAGTGAGAGAGGCCAATCTAAACGGGCTGCTGGGTTGGGAAGATCCCCTGGATCTAAACAGGCTGCTGTGCTGTACTTAGTGGCTCAGTTGTGCCCAACTTTTGCGACCCCGTGGACTGTAGGCCACAGGCTCCTCTGTCCTTGGGATTCTCCAGGCAAGAGTACTGGAGAGGGTTGTGATGCCCTTCTCCAGGGGATCTTCCCGACCCAGGGGTCAAACCCATGTTTCCCGAATTTTAAGTGGATTCTTTAATGTCTGAGCCACAAGGGAAGCCCAAGAATTCTGGAGTGGGTCAGTCAGTCGACCAGTTCAGCCTGTCACTTGTGTCTGACTCTTTGCAACCCCATGAATCGCAGCACGCCAGGCCTCCCTGTCCATCACCAACTCCCTGAGTCCACCCAAACTCATGTCCATCGAGTTGGTGATGCCATCCAACCATCTCATTCTCTGTTGTCCCCTTCTCCTCCTGCCCTCAATCTTTCCCAGCATCAGGGTCTTTTCCAATGAGTCAACTCTTTGCATGAGGTGGCCAAAGTACTGGAGTTTCAG
Source organism: Giraffa tippelskirchi (assembly GCF_054371585.1). Lineage (NCBI taxonomy): Eukaryota > Metazoa > Chordata > Mammalia > Artiodactyla > Giraffidae > Giraffa > Giraffa tippelskirchi. Next base: position 106,721,698 of record NC_137278.1, on the reverse strand, counting down.
CTTCAGTGTCAGTCCTTCCAATGAACCCCCAGGACTGATCTCCTTTAGGATGGACTGGTAGGATCTCCTTGAAGTCCAAGGGACTGTCAAGAGTCTTCTCCAACACCACAGTTTAAAAGCATCAATTCTTCAGCACTCAGATTTCTTCACAGTCCAACTCTCACATCCATACATGACTACTGGAAAAACCATAGCCTTGACTAGACGGATCTTTGTTGGCAAAGTAACGTCTCTGCTTTTTAATATGCTGTCTAGGTTGGTCATAACTTTCCTTCCAAGGAGTAAGCATCTTTTAATTTCATGGCTGCAGTCACCATCTGCAGTGATTTTGGAGCCCAAAAAAATAAAGTCTGACACTGTTTCCACTGTTTCCTCATCTATTTCCCATGAAGTGATGGGACCAGATGCTATGATCTTAGTTTTCTGAATGTTGAGCTTTAAGCCAGCTTTTTCACTCTCCTCTTGCACTTTCATCAAGAGGCTTTTTAGTTCCTCTTCACTTTCTGCCATAAGGGTGGTGTCATCTGCATATCTGAGGTTACTGATATTTCTCCCGGCAATCTTGGTTCCAGCTTGTGCTTCTTCCAGACCAGTGTCTCTCATGATGTACTCTGCATATAAGTTAAATAAGCAGGGTGACAATATACAGCCTTGCTGCTGCTGAGTCGCTTCAGTCGTGTCCGACTCTGTGTGACCCCATAGACGGCAGCCCACCAGGCTCCTCCATCCCTGGGATTCTCCAGGCAAGAATACTGGAGTGGGGTGCCATTTCCTTCTCCAATGGCACCCCACTCCGGTATTCAACCTTGACGTACTCCTTTTTTTATTTGGAACCAGTCTGTTGTTCCATGTCCAGTTCTAACTCTTGCTTCCTGACCTGCATACAGGTTTCTCAAGAGACAGGTCAGGTGGTCTGGTATTCCCAACTCTTTCAGAATTTTCCACAGTTTATAGTGATCCACACAGTCAAAGGCTTTGGCAGAGTCAATAAAGCAGAAATAGATGGTTTTCTGGAACTCTCTTGCTTTTTCGATGATCCAGCAGATGTTGACAATTTGATCTCTGGTTCCTCTGCCTTTTCTAAAACCAGATGTTCAACATCTGGAAGTTCACAGTTCACATATTGCTGAAGCCTGGCTTGAAGAATTTTGAGGTGCAATTGTGCAGTAGTTTGAGCATTCTTTGGCATTGCCTTTCTTTGGGATTGGAATGAAAACTGACCTTTTCCAGTCCTGTGGCCACTGCTGAGTTTTCCAAATTTGCTGGCACATTGAGTGCAGCACTTTCACAGCATCATCTTTTAGGATTTGAAATAGCTCAACTGGAATTCCATCATCTCGACTAGCTTTGTTCGTGGTGGTGCTTTCTAAGGCCCACTTGACTTCACATTCCAGGATGTCTGGCTCTAGGTGAGTGATCACACCATCATGATTATCTGGATCATGAAGATCTTTTTTGTACTGCTCTTCTGTGTATTCTTGCCACCTTCTCTTACTATCTTCTGGGTCTGTTAGGTCCATACCACTTCTGTAGCCTATCCCTTCTCCAGGGGATCTTCCTGACTCAGGAAGTGAACCGGAGTCGCCTGCATTGCAGACAAATTCTTTACCAGCTGAGCTATCAGGGAAGCCCGCTCAAAATCCTACATAATGTCTAATTCCAACTATATGACATTCTGGAAAAGGCAAAACTATGAAGATAGTAGTTGTCATGATTTCAGTGGGAGAGAGGTAGAAATGAACAGTAGGAGCATAGTAGATTTTCCTAGGGCAGTGAAACTATTCTGTAAGATACTGTGATTGTGAACATATGTCACTATACATGTGTTAAAACCCATACAATGTACAATACCAAGAGTGAGGCCTAATGTAAGCTATGTACTTTAGCTGTTAATACTGTATCAGTCTTGGTCTATGAAATACAACAAATGAAAGATATTAATAATATGGGAAACTAGAGGGAGAGGATGAGTTTCATGCAAATCCTGTGCTTTTGGCTTATTTTTTTCTTTAAACCTAAAACTGCTGAAAAGTTAACTTAGAAAACTTGAGAATAAACAAAAAACCTACTTAATAAGTAACTGTATCATAGAATACAATATAGAGATTAATAAGAATGAATGCACTTATATGAATAAAGAGAAATGCACTGATGTGTAAAAGAGAAAACAAATAAGTTGTATAGCAGTGTTTATATTATCGCATTTATTTGAATAAAATTTATATAAAATATGTATTTCATATATATATATATTAAAGAATGTGAAAGAGCTGTTTATAGCCATTACTTTTGGGAAAGAAACTGTTAGTTGGAGTTAAATAGCTGGTGGAAGGAAGATATAGGCATCTTATTGTATCCCTTTTAGTATTTGTATATTTTATTTACGCAAAATGAAAAGTTTAAAGTTAAAGTTACTCTATATACCATTTCATATATATTTTCCAAAATTTGCTAGTGATAGTAGATTGACACATATAAGATTTAGTAAAACTCAGTGCATATTGAAAAACTTTTTTTGTCAACTTAAATGAATTATTTTATAGTGTATTACTTACCTATGGATTACGTGACTGCTTCAATGCTCTGAAATATGAAATCACTAGGCATGGGATGACCTGAATTAGGGAGGGAATATGGGTCAAGGAAAAAGCTTTGAACTGAACTGAATGTAAAAATAAATGAAGTTTTGATTTACTTTGGATTGGATCTTTTGATAGAGAAAGTGCTGAAATGGACTTTTCCTTTACATAGACTTTATCAGCTGGAAAAAAGAAATATGAGTGGGAAATAGCAAACACTGTGAGATCTGCCTAATAGTGCATCAAGAAATGAGGAAAAGAAAGCTAACAGATCACACAAAGTACCTTTATGAGTAGTGGCTGAAGAAACAATCATTTTCATTCTTATGCTCCTATTGGTTTTAAGTGTCAAATACATTAAGAAACAATAATAATACTCTAAATTCTAAATTTCTGTAGCAGGAATCTGATTCAATAAATGGCTGAATACTATCTATCATGTGGCGTGGTATCTCTAAAAGGAAGATCAAGAAAGAACTTTTTTTTTTCCTGTTTCGCTCTGTTCTCTTGTGGAGAACTTTTATGATCTCAGACTTCTGGTAAATTCCATGACTAAAGCTATCATAATGCATCACTACAGCCTCAACTAATGGTTATGAACTAGGAAGAAGAGGCTATTTTCATTTTGAGTAAAAGAAAGATAATGATAGCAAATAATTTAAGTTTTGGATATTCCCTATGTGCATGGAAATGTTAACAGTTCTTTTAAAACTTATATTTGTAATATATGTCTGTTGTTTTCTTACTGATATGAAGAAACTATTTACTAGACTTACTCTATAGCCACATTTCCAAAGCTGAAGATAAAGCAAAATGGTGGAATTTCTCTGTACATATTTCCAAGCAGCTGGTGATCTACAGTCAGGACCTTGACTCCAGCAGAGATGCTTATACTTAGCTAGCTGCCAGTATTTCAGTTTTGTGTTACTTCCCTGGGGATGGATGGAGGAAGAAATTTGACCTTTTTTTTTTTCAAGCAATCATAGGAGAAGTACCAGTTTAACACCAAAGTCACCTTGAGAGTAATGTATGCAAGTAATAACACTTTCATGTGTGTCTCTGACGAAGCCTGGAATAATGAACAAAAAAATGATGCTGCCTAAGAGAAGAGCAAATCAGGAAACTAGTTTTGACGAGTTGTCCCAAACACTGGTCTCTGGCCCTGCTTCTGAGGTTTTTATGGATATATAATTGAACCAGGCCTGTTACAGGCTTCTCTGGACACATTTAGCTCCTAAAACAGTTTCTGTCAATGTAACAACTTGTATATTACATCCTGTAGACTGTAGATAATTGCTTAAGCTCTCTGCTTTACTGATTCCTCTCCCACAGACCTACAAGACTGCTTAACCTTCAATATTGCACAACGAGAACTTGGTATCTATAAAGGAGACCTTGAAGTCCTAGTATCTCAAACTATAAATAAAGTGAGGTAAGAGTGTTTATGTGACTGACTAAAATCATCGATGTTTGTTAATCTGCACTGGATTCAAAAGAATTGTGTGACCTTTCCTAGTAATTAAACCTGCAGAATCAAAGTCCTTTCTCTCTTTTCCATTGTAAAATAATTCTGCCAGTCTGGGCAGAAGTATATGAGAGCAGAATGACACTCTTCACTAACTTAGTAGACCAGTCAAATATTACCGTCTGTTGCCATGTGGTGCATTGTGGAGCTGACACACATTTAGCCTTTGAAGAAAGGGCATGTAATTGCATCAGTGTGCCATGAAATCCATTTAAATCTGGCAGATGTACTGCAATGCTTTGTTAGCAATTATAAATTCACAGTGGTAGGTGATAGGAACAGAGTCAGAAATGGGATGTCAGGAAAAATGAGGATCACTTGCTGGCAACTGTCTATTCAGTTGCCAAGAAATTAAACAGTTTGAGTTTCACTGGGGTATTAGTGCTATTGCTTAGAAACTAGCAGTTAATTTTTATACCCCTCTGTCATCCCCACCTTTGTTCTCATGAAGCAAACAGATTTAGCTTCTAATGCACAGAGTGATACCATAATGAAAAGATGTGCTTCTCTAAAGGAAGAGATGTTTAAAAAGGAAGTATTTCTTCCTAAGATTATAGCTTTTAAAACTGCATTAACAGAAGCATGATCAAGAGAATCAAAAAGGAGAATATTTTAAACCTGAATGTGCTTGTGCATAGTTGCTCAGTTGTGTCTGACTCTTTGCAACCTCTTGGACTGTAGCCTGCCACATTCTTCTGTCCATGCAATTTTCCAGGCAAGAATAATGGAGTGGGTTGCCATTTCTTCTCCAGGGGATCTTCCTGACCCAGGGATCAAATCCTCATTTCCTATGTCTCCTGCATTGAAAGAGGATTCTTTACTTGCTGAACCATCAAGGATCCTCTTAAACCTAAATATAACTATCCAATATACAGCATACTGTGTGAGAGTGTTACTCTTGTTTGAAATTGTGGAATTTTCATCCTTTGTGTTTAGTCGTGTCTAACTCTTTGCGACCCCATGGACTGTAGCCCGCCAGGCTCCTCTGTCCATGGGGATTCTCCAGGCAAGAATACTGGAGTAGGTTGCCATGCCCTTTTTCAGGAGATCTTTCCAACCCAGGGATTGAACCCAGGTCTCCCGCATTGCAGGTGGATTATTTACCATCTGAGCCACTAAAGAAACCCTTTCATACTCTGGCCTGGCACATATATATATAAAAGTCCCAAGTCGTTGAAAAAGTGAAAATGGTAAGGCTAACACAATGAAAATATTTAGTTTTATGATGCATTAAATTTATAAATAGCACCCTTGTTTTTTAAAATCAAATATAGGGATATAATCAGAGTACATGTCCCCAAAATAGGGATCATTTTGACCCTCCTGACAGGAATGAATCTCATGATCACTACTCAGGTGTGCAGTTGCAAGTGAGCTTAATAGATTAGGTAATGAAATGCACTTTATGTAAATCTCCCAAATACATTTTAAAGCCCAACTATTTTATATGTAATTATAACTTTTAAGGTAAGCCTTGGGAGGACTAGGGAAGAGTCCTTCATCCTCGCCGTTTGCTTTCCTCCCCTAACCCTAACTCCTAGTCGGGTCTCTAGCTGTTCCAAATGCCCAGGCGCAGTGTCCAACCATCCCTCCAAAACTTCCCTCAAAAATAAACCATTATTTAAAATCACTTCTACCTCTGCACTACTGCAGGTTTCGAGCCTTTTTTCCTTTTAAAATTTCCTATTTCAAAATATCTCTTCCTTTCTAATTCTCTCCCAACATATTTTGCCATATTTCTTCCTTAAGAATCTGTAGATAATGGCAGTAATTGCTAAATGAATAATATATGAAGTAAAATGTGGTTAGCTAAAATGCCAATTTTATTTTTATTGAAAATCAGCAACTTAAATTATATTGAAGGAGATCATTTTCTTATTTCTGGATTTGGAGAAAGTGTGTATTTATTTGGAACTCTAATGAGAAAATGAGAGTTGGATATCTCCCTATCGAATTCTGAGAATACATTAAAACTAATTAGGTATTTTCCCAGTACAGTGACATCATATTTTAAGTTATGTATCTGCAAGACTAGAGGTGATCATTGAGCTCACATATAAACATTCTTCTGTAGAATTTTTAGTAAACTTAATGGCACTCCATGATGATGAATTAAGGCTCACAGTGAACTGAAAAGCAGGATGAACTCATTAATCAATTCAATACAGTATCTGTCACAGGTAACTTTAGAATTATCTATTTCCTTCTCATATCTGGAAAAGCCTAGTTGCCAGATGACTATTGATAAAATGTCAGTGAAAAAGCATCTGAAATTGAAGTATACCTACTTTGATATAAAGTACTTGAATTATAGAAGTAGAGAAAAATTTAGTATTATAGTAACTCTCGTAAGTACCCATACGTCAGTATTTTATATGAAATTAGAATGAAGATGAAGTAAATTAGATGTTAATTGCATCATTGTAACTGAATAAAGGAGTTACAGCATAGCACTAAATTAATATGCTGATAACTCTCAAATCTGAATATTAAGCTTGGATCCTAATTCCCAGGTATGTATCTTAAGCCTAAATTCTCATCAGAACTCCAGCCTCATAATATAACCATATGTAAAGTCTCCACATGGATGTGTACTATCTCAAACTTAGTGTAACCAAAAGGGAACTATTACCTTTAGTCCTTAAACATTCTTCTGCTTCAGTCCCCCATTTCAGGAAGACTATTACAGCTTAAACAAAAAATTAAAAATTGTGAGTCTAATCTGATTACACTCATTTACTCACTTCTTTTGTCGAACCCGTGAGCAACTCATGTAGATCCATGTATATTTCCATGTGCTTTTACCATTCCCACTATTTTTACCCTAATTTAAGTCATCACGATTTCTTGGGGAGATCATGCTAAAAGTCTGTTTATGATTTTTTTCTGCTTTCCTTTTGGCCCTTTCTTTCTCTGGTCCACAGTATGATATGAATAATGGCCTAAAAGTTAAGCCAGATCACACCAATCCTTATTTAAAATTCTTTACTATTTTCTTAGAATCATTGTCAAAATCCTTATAGACTTAAAATTCATACACATACTGATTCCTGCTAAATGTTCAGACCTCAGAGTGAATCATTCCCTCCTTTGCATATTTTATGCCCAAATTACTGGAATGGTTTTGGTTTCTTGATTTTAGCAAGTTTGTCCCCATCTTCAGGTCTTTGCAGAATTTTTTTTCTCTGCTTAAAATATACTTCTGCTTAACTTTCTAAAGGCTGTCTCCTTCTTGCTATTCAGGTCTCTGTTAAACATCAGTGTATCAGATTCCTTCCCTGCCTTCTCAAACTGTGGTAGCCACCCAGGTGATTGCCACTGAGGCGAATTGATCTAATTTAAGTCTTTGAGTAGCACTTAACCACAACTCATTTTTCTTTTTTTCCTTTCTTTCTTTCTGCACCACATGGCATGTGGGATCTTAGTTCCCCCAACCAGACCAGGGATCAAACTCACAACCCCTGCATTAGCAGCATGGAGTATTAGATGCTGGACCACCAGGGAAGTCCCTACCTGATACTTCTTAAGTGTTCATGTATTTTATTTCTACTGACTGTCTCTCTCTACTGGAATATAAGCTCCATCAGAGCACAAAACTTAATCTGTTTTGTTCACTCTTCCATTCTCAAGGTATGTAATTGTGATTGGTGCATTCAGACATTCTGAGTATTTTCCAAATAAATTTATTAATGAATTATATATTTTCAACTGCATAATTATTTTAACTTGGCAAGTGTGAACCAGGCAGGAAACCATCTGGAAAAAATAGTAAAAATGTTGAATCTACCTGCCAACATGTAATTTTAGAAATTAGATTCGTTTCATGTTCCACGTTGGATTGAGTTGGCATATTTACACATTTACTTTATCATTTTGGACTGTAAACATTTTAACATCAAACAGTTGTTGCATCCATATATGATTATTTAAAGCTTATTATGTTCCATGCAATCATTTAAGTGCTTTAAACATGTTAACTCGTATAATGTTTATCACATCATAATAATAAAAATTTTATTTTATAGATGAGGAAACTAAGGCACAGAAAGATTAAACAACTCACAATTATATAGCTAGTAAATAGCAGAGTTGGGGAATCAAATCTCGCAGCCTGGATTGTCTGTGTTCATAATCACTAAGCTATATTCCCTCTTAACCTTGAAATGCAATTTAGCTCATTCAGTCAACCTTCCATAGTTATTCACTGATAGCTTACATGTTATTGACAAAGCATTAAATATTTTAGATGGAAAGATAAATATTGCAGTTATAGTCATCAGGAAACTTTTATTCCTGATAGGCTAGTAGAAAAGTTAAAAATGAATGACGTGTCTATTATAATGATGGAGAAGGAAATGGCAACCCACTCCAGTGTTCTTGCCTGGAGAATCCCAGGGAGGGGGGAGCCTGGTTGGGGTGCCGTCTATGGGGTCGCACAGAGTCGGACATGACTGAAGTGACTTAACAGCAGCAGCAGCTATTATAATGAGTATGGAAAATGCTTGATAAATAAAAGTGGTAGGGTCTAAGTTAACTCACAGAAACACTTGAAATGATATTGGACGTATACTGAGGAAGGGAGCTTGCCAGCCAAGGGATCCTGGGGGAGTCTCGTTTACCTTAAATCCGGAAGCATCAGTGGGCGTTCCCTCGGAGAGGAGGAAGCCTGCTCAGGCAAAGGAACACAGCACGAGCGCCACGTAAAACCCCGAGTCTGGCCTGGCATGTGCGCTGTGCCGCCCGGCTGCACTGAGACGGCAGGAGCTCTCACCCTGACTGGCTTTCTTCTTAGCTGTCAGTAACATGGTCTTATGAGAATCATTCATCTAATTCCTACACCCAGTGGCTTTTCTGACCTACTGATTACAAAGTCAACAAAACTATTGGCTATTTATTTTTGCAACAGAACTATTTCTCTCATTCTATACAAAAGAAAGAAAAAGGGAGGTAAAAATGACCTAAAAAATAAAAAAGCTTATGCAAATAAACAGCATTAAAACATATAAATAACAGAATTACTTTTAAAATACTACAAAATAGGAGCAGTATTTTTAAAGGAATTGTCTACGAGAAACATTTTTAATTTTAACACTAACCAACAATATGACAATTAATATCCTTAAAGTAATTTAAATTAAGACAGGTTTTAGTAACTCACCCCACAAGCAACTTTAAATTATATTTTAAATATAATATTAACATTAAAAGAGTAAATATCAAACTAAACTAATCACCTTAGTAACGTCTGTGAATTATTACTTTAGAACATGTGTTCCATGTAAAAGTAATTCTACTCATCGTGAATTGTATGTGTGTGTACTTTTCTTTTAATGATCACTTTTAGAATCAAAAAGATAGACTCCAAATGCTTACTTTTATCTAGTGCCCTATCATCATAGAGGAATGCTTGGTAGTTACATTAATAAAGTAAGAGAAAAATAAAGATAATATTAGAATAGTTTCTACCATCAGTCAGGAAATCATTTGAATATTAAAGACTCTAGTTTAACAAAATCCTTTAAAAGTGGTAATTTCTCTCTTTTGTATTAGCTTGTAATGTAGTAAAAAATACATTAATATGTGAAGAAGAAAACAGTCATTCATCTCTTTACTGCTTACTGGTACATTTCCTTTTAAGATATGAGGATAGCTTATGATTAATTGTACAACTTTTCAGTAAGTATGGTTGTTGCTAAAGAACATTTCATCAGAAACTTGAGAGAAAATTTTAAAGATATTTATCAAAATTTCCATTTGGAGTCTAGAGAAACAGTAGATATTGACTTCTCTTCAGCAATGGATCATGATTTATAGATTCAAAGAGAGAGTCAATATTTACCTTCACTGAAAATGATTCTTCATGGTGAATGAAATGTAAATTTACTACATTGTTTCTGTTCAGAAATATCTTGAAATCTATTAAATAATGACACTGTTAAATAACATTTTTATTTTTCCATTTATAAAAATGTATGTGTACTCTAAGAAATTCTGTAATGTAGAGAATATTAAAAGTAGAAAAATTACCAGTAATTTCCCATCAAAGAAAAGCAACTGTTAATATTTGGTGTATTTCATGCCATTCCTTTTCTTATAAAAATATTTGGGTGTTTTATAAATTTTGATTTAAATATGATAAAACTGAAATATGTAGCTTACATTATGCATCCCCAATATGCATTCTTTCTTCTGCTCAAAGGATTATACATCTTTATCTATTGACCTGTGACTTGCTAAACCTTGTGTGAAGTAAGTGTGTATTTCCGACCCACTGATACTGTGTTTGTCCATGAACAAATTGCTTCGTCCAATAGCGTGGGGTGTATACATATGACGACATCCAAGCTTACGTGCCATTACAGGTTTCCACCAGCGATCTTGCTGTTTTCCCTCTGTCACAAAACCAACATATGTCATTTGAGGGCTTCTCTTTTCAGTATGGATCCAGAGTTAGAAGACATATATTTTTCTTCTTTTTGAAGAATACCGTGTCTATTTTAGTTTACTTACATGGAATATTAATTCTTGAAGAACATTTTTCTTTGAAATACTTAATACTTTCTTCCAGGCATTTGATGTTTCTTCACATATTTTATGTTTTTGTATCTTTCAGAAGAAAAATTTTGTAGCTTTCTGCTTATGTGTTACATATATATATTTCTCTATTAGAAATTTCTTGGCCTTCTATGTTACTACTATAAATGATTTTTATTTTTAATTAATTGTTATTAATTAAGAGTAAGAATTTCCCCTTACAAGTGTTTTCATTGTTTTTGTTAATAAGCTTCAGAATTTTATTTTTTTTCATTGCTCACCTTTGAAGCAAGAGCTCTATGCAGACCTGATGTTGAGATTCAAAGATTGAACTCAACTGTTTCATGGATATTAAGGATATTTCTAACTGCAGGTCTTTAGGTATAGGAATTCCAGCTGAAATATACCATATTTAGAAAAACGTCAAGAATAATTTTCTTCAAACTACACCCTATAGGAAGCCCAACTGAGCCAAGAAAAAAGCAAGAATCAGGGGTGAGGGAAACTAGTGCTTAGTGAAATAAGTCAGAGGGAGGAAGAAAAATACTGTGTGTTAACCTTCATGGCATCTTTTTAATTTCACACTTCCAGCCTTCCCAATAAGTTTGTGAGAGCCTGACCTCCTCTAATAACTTATTTTGTGTCTGAAATACCAAAAACAATTTCTGTTTTCCTAAACTGAACGATGTCTGACACAAGTCTTTTCTAACATGAATCCTTATTGAGCGCTAACTCTGTGCCAGGCATTGCTCTAAATGCATTATATATATACATATATAAACATATTTAATTTCAATTGATTTTAATTTTCTTAATATATCTTTCTCACATTCACTCAAATCTGCTGCCTAAATGTAGCTGTGGCTCAAGCCTCAAGGCACACTTGCCTTATTTCACTGTTCCTATTAGGTTGCAAGTTAAAGCCAATTAATGTTGGTAATTTTTTACTACTCCTTAAGTTGCAAATTCAGAGAAGGAAATGGCAACCCACTCCAGTACTCTTGCCTGGAGAATCCCAGGGATGGAGGAGCCTGGTAGGCTGCAGTCCATGGGGTTGCTCAGAGTCGGACACGACTGAGCCACTTCACTTTCACTTTTCACTTTCATGAATTGGGGAAGGAAATGGCAACTCACTCCAGTGTTTTTGCCTGGAGAATCCCAGGGACAGAGGAGCCTGGTGGGCTACCGTCTATGGGGTTGCACAGAGTCGGACATAACTGAAGTGACTTAGCAGCAGCGGCAAGTTGCAAATTAGATGATCCATAAATTCCTTTATTTTGCAGAGTTCGTCTGTGACTTCACAATTCCTTATTAGACAGTGAGGATTACTTCAACATGCCCAGTTGTGATTTATCCCCAAGTAAATGACCAAGAACTGGTTTGTTTTTCATACTATCAAGACATTGATTGGAGAAAAAGGCATAAATGGAGTAATGCTAAGAATATTTTTCTCAGTTATATCTTATTGTTTCTTTACACCAAGTGTGAAGGTTTGAAAGTTAAGAACCACAATGGAGATTATTTCTAATATGTTTGTATCTAATTATTCTAAATGAACTCTCTATTCAAATTATGGCTTTATTTGATGGTATGGCTCAATCACTCTCAATATTTTCATTATTAAGTATTTAAGTAAAGAAAATCTTCATGAGATTTATGCATAGGCATCTGGATGTGGTAATAACCAATGAATAACTGATCTGTAGACTAGTATGGACTAGATGTCTAAGCCGTACTCTATATCGACCAAGGTACCAAGCAAATCCTGTTGGTTATGTCACATGTTGCCCATATGTACATTAGTGGCATGGTTGCCAGATTTGTAATATCTTTGATAAACTTCAGAAACATTAGTTATATGAAGAAGAGGTTCACAGCATTACAACATTTACAGTTATACTCTAATGGATTCTTATATTAAGTAATTGAGAATAATCAGTTTATTATCACTGAGGTACATTAGAGACAGACAGGCTTCCAGATATGCCAAAAGTTTCCAGTCCCATTTGTTGTTTTTTATAGACAGAAATATTACTATATATAATCCATTAATAAAGCTGCCAGAAGATGCTTGTTATGTAAAGGATACACTACACTCTAGAGATTAGTGGCATTAATGTTACTTAGAAACTAACTGAAGCTTCAATCTACTCTTGGGGACATTTAGGATTCTGTCACATAAGTGCTAGACTGTATCTACACTTAAACTGATTTTCTATATCATAGAAAGTAAAAAGGTAATTATCAAAATGGATGTAAATGAAACATGCATTTTAGAAAATAGTTGAGCCAGTTACTCTCTGAGGATATATAAGGGTTGGAAAATCTTTCACCCAATTTACTCATCCACTCTCATTTTATTTCTACAAGCAAGCAGAGATTATTTCATAAATATTTATTTATTATATTTATAAAATCTAGACAGCTCAACCTGCAGAAAACTGTTTGAGACAAAAATTATTTAACAGCTAATGAAAGACCATTCTTAAAAGATATTTCTTCTACAGAAGTTAACTTCAGAAAAAATCACTGGTGCCATCTTATGAGGCACTATTATAGCAGCAGATGAAGTATGCTTACTCTCATTGTCACAGCACAGGACTGTAACTGAACCAAATCATCAGATCCTCTGGAGAAAGGCAACAGCACTCAAGTCTTTATGTTTATTAAAATAAGTAAACTGAATGTCTAATTATCTAAGGGCCACAGGAACATGATCATTTTACAACTGGCATTTGCATTCCTCATTTACAGCCTCTATTTGGTTCCTCATAGTGAAAAACTTCTTTCTTATATAGGAGTAACACACAAAAAAAGAAAGATTAACGTGTTTTCTCTCTATTTGCCTTCTCTTCTTTCTTTTTACCCTTTTATAGTGGTATTACCATTGCCAACATCATCATCATTGTAAGCTAACAAGCAAAATGTGAATAAATGAACGTTAAAATGATGATAAAAGAGAAAAAAGTGAAAACGATAAAGTAATACTACTGTGCATTTGAGTCTTTTAGGTGGGAGTTATTATATCCATTTCTGTTTATAACATCCTTGTGGGACAGGAGAGATTATACAGCTGATTCACGGTAAAAGATTGATGTAGCAGTATTTAAACATATGTGTGACTTTAGCATCTTATAACCACATATTCAAATCTCAGCTATGTTAATTTCTTTCTTGGTGATAGTTGGTGAATTAGTTAATCTATATTCTCTACAAAGTTTTACATACCAGTTCAATTGATTTAAAGTTTAAGCTTTCCACTGACCCAGAGGTTTTTTCTTAATTAAATAATATGTGTTTGAAGTTCTTAGAAAGGAAAAGAGATTTTTGTGCATGTGTGTGGTGGTGAGAGTGTTATGAACAAAGAAAGAATGGCAGTGATAACTATTCTTTTACTCATGGCACTAGGTTAAAGCATTTTTACAGTTCTCAGTATTCTTTCCCAAGTGATGGGTGTTTCCTATGACATGCATAGGGTCAATGGCTCCTCATAAAGCCTGACTGAGAGGTGCTGGATGGTAGTATGGAATGATGATTAACCGTGTGGGTTCTACATTCACATTGCCTGGATTTAGAACCTGAGTGTACCACTTACTAGCTCTATGTCCTGGAGTAAACTACTTAATCTGTCTGTATCTTAGTTTACTCATCTGTAAAATTGTTATAATAATAATGTTTAACAGTCCAAGGTCAGTGCTCACACTGACCTTTTAGATTAGTAGATATAGGAAAAGTCTTCAAAACCCTCTTGCACAAAGGAAATGCTGCTACTGCTGCTGCTAAGTCACTTGAATCGTGTCCGGCTCTGTGCGACCCCATAGACGGCAGCCCACCAGGCTCCCCCGTCCCTGGGATTCTCCAGGCAAGAACACTGGAGTGGGTTGCCATTTCCTTCTCCAGTGCATGAAAGTGAAAAGTGAAAGTGAAGTCGCTCAGTCGTGTCTGACTCTTCGCGACCCCATGGCTGCAGCCTACCAGGCTCCTCAGTCCATGAGGTTTCCCAGGCAAGAGTACTGGAGTGGGTTGCCATTTCCTTCTCCAAAGGAAAGGAAATGCTAGTTACACGCTATTTTCATTATTGCCAAATCTTTCTCAGAAAACGATGGCGGAGTGGTATTGTCCTAAAAGCATCATCTAATTGTTAACATCTTTCATCAGAGAAAACTGCCTGAGAACTGACCAGATGTCAAACTCTCTGTAGCTCTCTTTCCCTCCCCCATTGTCTGTAGTCCAGCACAGGACAGGGACAGGACAGGGAAGTCGCTCAGTCGTGTCCGACTCTTTGCGACCCCATGGACTGTAGCCTACCAGGCTCCTCCGTCCATGGGATTCTCCAGGCAAGAATACTGGAGTGGTTTGCCATTTCCTTCTCCAGGGGATCTTCCTGACCCAGGGATCGAACCCAGGTCTCCCGCATTGGAGGCAGACGCTTTAACCTCTGAGCCAGAGGATTCCTCAGATTGTTTGGTAGTGGGTGTGGTGGATTAGTATCCTAACAACTAGGCAGAAGAGTGTGAATATAGTTTCTATTAGCTCAAGTAATTTATCTGACTTGCTTTCTGGTGTGAAAAGATGTCCCAAGCTCATGCAGTATTAATATATCTCCAAATCAAGACTTAATTGTTTCCTGTACATAGCTACACATATTTCATGAGATCTATATTACTAATTCCTGATAGTTATTATTCAAATTTAGTCCTAAATGATATTTGCTTAACCTTGTTAATCTTACATCTGTTCGTCTGTACTTCCACATAGAACATCTTAGTTCTCAATATTATTAGTCATTTGCATTATTCCACAATATCCACAACACTCTCAAAATGATATTTGCAACGCTAACACCAAAGCAGATAATTTCTTTTCAATTCTTTTTGTCTCTAGATTATTTTCTTGGTGGTACTTTTGCCTGCACATCTTTGAGATATATTTCTAGAAGTGAGGTCAAACAGTAAAAGCCTCTGTAATTTTGATAGACAATGTGACATTTCTGTGCAAATTTTGTACTCCCTCTGGTGATGTGTTAATGCCTATATTTACACTGGTGTGTCACCAGAGTATGTTTTCAAAGTTTTAATATTTGCCAAACTAATAGGTGAGAAATGGTATCATAGTGCAGTTTTGATTTACATTTCTTTTTATTATGAATGAGACCTAGTAGCTTATCTGTGGTTAAGAACCATCTGTATTTTTTTTTATTATTTTTAGTGAAAGGTATTTTCATATATCTAACCTCCTCAACACATTAAAACTTTACAACATTGAAAATATGTGATACATTTTTTTAAAATTTATTTATTTATTTATTTTTTATAAATTTATTTATTTTAGTTGGGGGCTAATTACTTTACAATATTGTAATAGTTTTTGCCATACATTGACATGAATCAGCCATGGGTTTACACGTGTTCCCCTTCCTGGACCCCCCACCCACCTCCCTCCCCATCCCATCCCTCTGGGTCATCCCATTGCCCCGGCCCTGAGCCCTTGTCTCATGCATCGAACATGGAATGGTGTTCTGTTTCACATATGATAATATACATGTTTCAATGCTATTCTCTCAGAACGTCCCACCCTCACCTTCTCCCTCAGAGTCCATAAAATTGTTCTATGCATCTGTGTCTCTTATTCTATCTCGCATATAGGGTTATCGTTACCATCTTTCAAATTCCATATATATGCATTAGTATACATTTTTTAACACAAGCTTCTTTCATGCTATTGATGTTATTATCCACATAGCTCCACTAATGTACTGCACAACCCTTCTGGCAGCTCTCCACCTTCAAACTCTTTTGCCAAGGGGTTAAACCATGACTTAACATACTGTCCAGTTAAGAAGGAGAAATTGGTCATGTACAGCTGGCTTCTTCTTAACTCTCTTCCTCTGAACCTGTTTGTTGCAGAGTAGATGAGCTCTTAATTTTACCTCCCGTAAATTAGTGGTAAAGACTATGATGCGTAAAATAGGTAGCTAGTAGGAAGCTGCTGCACAGCACAGGGAGCTCAGTTCAGTGCTCTGTGATGACCTAGAGGGGTGGATGGGGGAGGAGTGAGAGAGTGGTTCAAACGGGAGGAGATATGTATATACATATACACACATACATACATTCACATATAGCCCACTTCAGTATTCTTGCCTGGGAAAACCTACAGACAGAAGAGCCTGGCGGCTGCAGTCCACGGGATCTCAAAGAGTCAGACATGACTTAGTGACAAATCAGAAACAACATAACTGATTCGCTTTGTTATATAGCAAAAACCAATACAACAATGTAAAGCACTTATATGCCAATTAAAAAAAGACCTTCTATAGCCTATGACTAGGCATGGATGTTTGTCCAATTTTTGTATTCAGCAAGTAGGAGCCCATTGTTGCTTACAAATATAATGAGGATATCTTTATTCCTGAGAAACATGTGCTACAGTGTTTGGAATAAAAGGCCATGAAGTTTGCAACATAAATGGCTCCATAAAAAAAGCACACACATACAATAATAGCACTTACTGTTATATTTGTATTACTTTTATCAGAGATAGAAAGCAAAGAAAATAAAGTAATAACAATGAGTGAAAGATATATGGAAGTTCATTGCATTATGGTTGCAACTCTTCTGTACATGTATAGCTTTCAGATTCAAAAAAAATGGTCATAAAATAAAAATACCTATAGAAGAAAAAAATAAAAGTCACTAAGAGAAAATAAATGAAATGATAAATAGGCCAGTATGTTTTACATATGAAAGCATCACTAACAGAAGTCACTGAATAAATTCTAGAATGATAAAATATTATATTTTTATTAGAATTTTAATAAGTATCATAAATGATAGCCATATATTTCTTTTCTTATAATTAATAAACAGAACATTTTAATTTTGTGGTGAAATTATCATTTAGAACGAACAGGCAACAATCAGTTAAAAGTGCTTATTTTTTAAAAATCTTCCCCTTTTTTTTTTCCTACTGAAGATAATACTGATGTTTCTGTTTTCAGTCTCCCATATTTCTTTAATTTTGTTTCAAATTCATTCAAGGTCAGATGGGGAGACAAATGCTGTTGTTTCATAGTCAAACTCTATGGATACAACTTTATCACTGCTTTCAAAGAGATGAGATGTTTTGACTCCATGATTTGTGACCTAAATGACTTTTATTTGATGATATACAAATGTAATTGGGACACTGACAGTTGGGCTTTCTCTATTATAGAAATGTAAGAAAGTAACAACTTGCATAATTTGTTTTCTTCTCATGTTGTATCTTATATAAACTATCTTTTGGGATGAAATAAGAAAAGCAGGTGTGGTATCAAGACCTAGGAACATAGTTGCAGCTTATCAAACAGAAAATTGTCATAAATGAAGGAATGATGGTTATATGACAAATGTCTGTGAATCTTGACCTATAAACAATATATGTTTAAGGGTTTTATTTGTTTAATAATATATTATCAAAAGATTTTCACATTTTTCTCATTATTTCACTTGTAAATGGATGTGGTATTGTAAAGAATGAAATATATCGTGCAACATTTAATTTCACAGTAGGCAAAAAGTGCAAGGTTCATTATGGCTCCAGTATCTATGTTACTTTGTTTCATAACCTTTATCCCTCTTGCTTTGTTTCTTTGGAACAATCTTTTTTGAGCTAATCCCAAACTAGCAGCCTTCCTATACACTAACCAGGTTTCAGTACTAGTAACTTTGCCCTCCTTCAATGGAAATACAGTATCTTCCAATGTAACTCCCTTTAATCTGCACTGGAGCCAAGTCAGCTTCAGCCACAGTCCTAGCCTCAGGCTTTCACATGTGGGTCATTTATAAGGCCCCCTGAACCTCGGCCTTCAGGTGATCCTGTCATGAATGTCTTTGAACAATCACCGTTAAGCCCCTCTCATTCATCCTAGAGAAAAGACCACCACCTCCCACTCCAGATTGCACATCACTCTGCAACTTGCTGCAAAGGAGTTCTCTCCTGAATTTTTTCTGCCTCCTTTCTTACAGTCTACTACAGGGCATAAAGTTAAGGGCAGAAAACCCAGTGTGTATCTCTTAGCAGATAATCCAGCATCCCAAACTATAGGTCTTCCTGGCACCTGTTGTGTTCTTCATGTCCTCTATATGCACGGCTGAAACTCTCATCAGAGGCTAGTTAATCATTCTGTTATGTTTATGCTTCCTATCCAAACTCAGTTTCTATGTTTATGAACTTTGATTAATATAAGCAATTTCCAGAAAATGTAATTTTGCTGTGTAGACAAGGTGTGTATTTGGTGGTGCTCTCTTAGTGAACATAGAATCAAGGGGAAAAGCAATCTTGGATTTTACTAGATGTAAAATAGGAGGTTAAAACACATCAAACCATAAAGAAACCCTACAACTAAAGGCTAAAAAAAGGAGATGTTTAAAGATAATCCAGATGGAAATGTGTTAAAGTCTGCTATAATAAGTTTAAAATAACAGGTTGTGTTAAACACTAAATACATGTGATTGTGATTTGAGTAACGTGCTTCAAGAAATTGGACGTTTCCTGAATACCTATACTAAAAGTCAGATGCTTGTTGATTCTTAGTAATCAGTTAACCTCACAAGGTCTGATGCTTCAGCTACAAAATAAGTAAGTGGAATAAATGGTAACTGCAATCACATACAATTGAGACATTCTAAAGTTTCTAGTATTTTATAATATATTTTGTGCTCATGTTATCATTTTGAGTTTAGCTAGGTAACTGTCTTTAATTATTCTAAAAGTATTTTTGAATTTTCATTATGAGCTTGGCCCTCTCCTATGAATTTGAAAGATTTAAAGGTAGACATAACAAATATACAATCTAGACACATCTAATGTAGTTGTCAAGTCATGTTCGACTCTTTGCGACCCTATGGACTTCAGCACACAAGGCTTCCCTGTCCTCCACGATCTCCCAGAGTTGGCTCAAGTTCATGCCCATTGAGTCGGTCATGCTATCTAACCATCTCATTCTCTGCCGCCCTCTTTTGTCTTCAATCTTTCCCAGCATCGGGCTTCTCTGGTAGCTCAGCTGGTAAAGAATCCACCTGCAATGCGGGTAACCTGGATTTGATCCCTGGGATGTGAAGATACTCTGGAGAAGGGAACGGCTACCCACACCAGTATTCTGGCCTGGAGAATTCCATGGACTATATAGCCCACAGGGTTGCAAAGAGTTGGACATGACTGAACGACTTTCACTTCACTTTCCCAGCATCAGGGACTTTTCCAATGAGTCGGCTCTTCACATGACCTGTGACCAAATTATCTAATAGATAGTAAATGAATAAAGACAATAAAATAAAGTTCTAGTGTAGAAAGTTCTGAGGCTGTTGAAAAATGTAAAGTAGGATAAAGGGGTTCAGGAGAGGAAGCAAGTGAGAAGGTTATGGTTTAAATAGGATTGTCAGAGTAGCTTCCTTCAGAAAGTGACACTTGAGCAGACTTCAAACAGAAAATTAAATACTGAAAGGTGGTAAGAGGCAAAGAGCTTTCTGGACTGAAGTCATCATTTCTAGTTCAAAGGCTGGAGGCAAGCAACCCTAGCCCATCCATATAGAATAATAAGATGTCTGCATGGGGGAGCCTGAGGAAGTGAGGGGGCCAGAAATCATAGAAACGTTAGAGAGATAAGGGTGGGAACAGAAGCAATAGAGTATTGAAGTGAAGCAAAATGTAAAGATCTACAGTCTTGTGGGAGGTAAGAGCAGATGATATACAGTTCTGAGAATGCCCCCAAACCTTACTTTTGGCCCTGTTCACAGTCATTTCCTTTCTCAATGAATGAGTACATTCAGAAAATAAGAAGCAGAGGTCATGTGTCTGATAATTGTTTCTACTCAGCTCAGTTTGTCCTGCAGAAGTTAAAGCATAGGAGAGAGGTGAAGAATAAAATACTTGCAGAAAGAATGAATGCAAATTAAGACTATTTGTTTAGCATCGAAAACATTTGGAATATTACCCCTCTCTCTTCTTTATTGGAGTAATTGTCTCTGTTTCTTATAGTACTTTAGATAAATTAATTTTTCAAATTTGTAAGTATTGATGAATTATCAACTACTGATAATTACAAATTTAATGATTGTAACATGCTTCAGTGACAATCATTTATACAAGTGATCCAAGAATACTAGTATGACACTTGACCTGCTAATCTATCCAGGCATCAGACAATGCTTAAATCCCATTGGATTACTAGTTTTGATATGTTATTAAGGTAATTTTTAAGAGGATGTCTAAAAACCTCAGGTAAATTGCTTTCCAGAAGTCAGGCAGGGGCATGTTGCATCTTGTTCTTTAGGATAAATGTGCGTTTGGAAAACACAAAGAGTATTAGTATATATCATGGCTGGGATATGGCAATGAGGATGTGGAGTGTGTCTTGCTTTATTTAGGGGAAAAAGAGCACTTAAAGTAGTTTCTTATTCCTCACAGTTTTCTTGGATCATTTCAAGAGGATTTTTGTTCTTTTTCTCTGAAGAAAATAGTATTATACTTTTCAGCTAGACAATAAATATGCAGCTTTGTTTAAAAGCAATGTTTTGTTCCACTTTGGTAGAAACAAATAGAAAAATACAACAAATAAAGTAATGAAGTTAATCTTTATATGCAATGTGATGGGTCTCTTTTGTAGATATAGAAACTGAAGTAGAGGACTATTTTAATCTCTATAAAGAAAGCTGAGTGCCAAAGAATGGATGCTTTTGAACTGTGGTGTTGGAGAAGACTCCGGAGAGTCCCTAGGACTGCAAGGCAATCCAACCAGTCCATCCTGAAGAAAATCAACCCTGAATATTCATTGGAAGGACTGATGCTGAAGTTGAAACTCCAATATTTTGGCCGCCTGATACAAAGAACTGACTCACTGGGAAAGACCCTGATACTGGGAAAGATTGAAGGCAGGAGGAGAAGGGGACAACAGAGGATCGATGATTGGATGGCATCACTGACTCAATGGACATGAGTTTGAGCAAGCACCGGGAGTTGGTGATGGACAGGGAGGCCTGGCGTGCTACAGTCCATGGGGTCACAAAGAGTCAGACACAACTGAGCGAGTGAACTGAACTGACTGGCTGGTATGAAGTGGCTGTGGACTAGGAATATACATCTGGCGTCGGAATCAAGGGAAATTTCTTTCCTTCCTTTATCGTGTGCAACCTCTGACAATTTAAGATTATTTGAAATATTTTAAGTTTTGTCCACAATGCACAAAAGCCAAGAGTGTTTACTTGTCTCAGAAGAATTTTGTGGTAATGTAAAATTTTAATGTCAACTTGAAAAGAAAATTTTAAGAAAATGTATTTCATATATATCTGTTTTCATCCTATGTTAAATGATAAATGTCTATAGTAAAAAGTTACATAAAATATGATATATCTGTTTGATATAATATTTTAACAATGAAATTTAATGAAAAGCTGACTTAACATTTCCATTATCCTATCTAAATTATAACTTTCTCTGATGTAGACACATCTTTTAGTTAGAAAAAAGAAATTTTCCATTTAAAAATTATTATTAATGTCCAAAGCATATCTATTACTTCTACTGTGCCATTCTGACAAATTTTGAAACTCTTAATTATTTATGTGTGTCTGAATAAGAAGCTTTTGTTAACTTCACAGCACAGTCTAATGCATGTACAGAAACCAGCCAATTAATAAAGAGGGTACCAGGTATAAAGGCTCTTGAATTCTGGGTGGTGCTGTACTGAGCAAGAACAAGGCATTAATCAAACTGTCTTACAGATATCCTGTTAATCTAAATGTGTTTGGATTAAAGTACCAGTAATTTATTTCATCATTTCATCACTTGTGAGGTTCGCAGCATTAGTATTTAATCATTTTAAATGCATAATTATTATCCTTTGCTTCATGCTTTCTCATGGGTCCTCTGAACGATAGTGAGGTATTACAATCATATTTTTGAAACCTATTTCTTCTCCCAGTCCTTCACACTGATGAATACACTAGGGATGTAGTATATGAGAGTACACAAAAGGAGAGAAGATCAATTCTGTCCATAAATACTTAGGATGAATGCTTCTGTTTTTAGCAATATATGCAATTAACTTCGTTTCAAGTTACTCTTCCATCTCCTTTGTAGATTTACACCCTTTCTGGTTGTGTCTGCAAGCAATGCTGAACACCTGCTGGCATATGTCAGTGCAAACCATACTTCTTTTTTCCCCAGTTACAATCCATGTAACAATTTTTAAAATATTGGTAAAGATTAACCTTTTAGAACAGCTCTGTAGCTAAGATGGGTACATTGCTAAATCACTAAATAATATTATTAAATATTGCACTAGTTATACAGACTATACACTCTCTTGAAATACTGGTTTAATATACTTATGAAAACAAAAACATTGCCCACTTCTACACTATGTTAAATATTCATGGTTTCTTACCTGTAAGCCAGTCATCTCTACATGTATTAGCAACCTTAGTAAACAAACTCTAAGATTCTAATCCTTTGTTAAACTGATGCCCTGATATCAATTGGTTTTAGTCTTACTTTTTAGAAACATATGTTTATAAAACTCCTCCTGATATTAGCAGATTAAACAATACCCTAAAAATTATTTCAGTAAGAACGGCTTATTAGTTTTCTCGGCATATTTAACAGTATTTACATTTTATGTATTTATAGATTAAAGCTTTATAGTGTATTCCTTAGAAGGTCTTTTTCACATTAATTTCTCTAACTCATTTTAGAAGAGAATTTAACTGTGGTTTGTGTTCCTTTGGGCTTCCCTGGTAGCTCAGACTGTAAAGAATCTGCCTGTAATGTAGGAGACCTGGGTTCGATCCCCGGGTCTGGAAGATCCCCTGGAGAAGGGAATGGCTAACCACTCCAATATTCTTGCCTGGAGAATTCCATGGACAGGGGGAGCCTAGTGGGCTACAATCCATAGGGTCATGAATAGTTGGATAAGACTGAGCAACTACCACTTTCTACCTTTAATGCACGTATACCCTCTAGGCTCCCACCTACAGCCTTGTTCTCCTCTTGCTTCACATTCCTTGCTGACCAGTCGCTTACTGTGATAGTAATTATCCACTTTTATCCACTCTGCCTTAATGTTCTCAAACCTGCATTTCACATCTGCACCACTCTGGTTCACCTCCAGATGGCTTAGAGAAAAGTCAACTTGAATGTTTCACAGGCTTTGTAAGCATAAAGTACAAAATATTAAGAACTCAGTATTTCTACTCCACACCTCCTCTAACATCAACCTGCCTTTGCAATGTCATGTTGAAATGGGAATCAAAGCTCTTATCCGTGAAGCTGAAGAATGGAATTCAGGGACATGCAGACACTCACACAGGCAAAATTTTATTTCAAAGAGTAGAAGTACAAAGCTCCCAGCATAGACACCGAGGGGGGGAAATGTGCCCTGAGACAGCAGAAATCACAACAGTTTATATCTTTGCCAATATTGATCTGTTTGCTTTTGGTTGGTTTAGGGTTCCCAATGTATTCAATCCCTGACCAATCAGTTTAAAAGTCGTCATGCATAGTTTGTCAATTTTATAGCCTTTTTTGATCTCGCAGTCCTTAAGTTTCCCTTAAACATTGTCTCCATCCCCCGACCTTTTCTCATGACCTCAGGCCATTGTTTATGGACTAGATGTATATCTTAATGTTGATAATGTTTTCTTCCTCAATAAATTGGACAACCCAGACAGGATTTTCCTGTCATGGTTTCGAATGTTTTATGGTCTCCAGGCCAAGGAGGCATTCCTCTGAATGTCAAGAAAACTGGAACATGAGTATTGGTATGGGTTACTGGAATGAGACACTTATGTGAGAGAACAAGTGGAAATTAGAATTGAATTTTTAAAGGAAGAAACCAAGGGTTTAACTCTACATTGAAGATTTAGTATTTTTCTAGGTCAATGTCTTTAATAAATATCATTCATTTATTAAACCAACTGGTCTCCCAGTCTCTCATCTACACATTCTCACTGCTTTTGCTCTATTTTGGCCAAGTTGCCTACCAAAAAAGCTAGTATAATATATAATATAATAATATATTAATGTAATTTAATATAATATGATAAGATATATGGTATGATATAGTATAATAAATTGACTTCTTAACTTTAATTTCACTATAGCTTCTTCCGGTAAAGCTGAAATTCATCTCAGTTACTGAAAGAATTATCATTTAAAAAATCTCTACACATCAAAATCCTTTACCACTTAAATCTGTCCAAGGCTTCATAAAACCCATATTGTTTTAACATGGCATAACGGGCACTTCATATCTGTCATCTACTTATATCATACCCTGCTACTCCTCTTTGTTCCCCAGAAAAACACTATTTATATAACATGTTTACAATTTTTCCATTTTCATATCTCCTCTTGTTTCTTTTGTCTAGAAATATAGTTCTGTGTTGTTCTGAACTAATTTTTTGCATATATATTCCATGGGGTTGCAAACGAGTTAAACAGGCCTTAACGACTAAATCCGTCTAGTCAAGGCTATGGTTTTTCCAGTGGTCATGTATGGATGTGAGAGTTGGACTATAAAGAAAGCTGAGTACAGAAGAATTGATGGTTTTGAACTGCAGTGTTGGAAAAGACTCTTGAGAGTCCCTTGGATTGCAAGGATATCCAACCATTCCATCCTAAAGGAGATTAGTCCTGGGTGTTCATTGGTAGGACTGACGTTGAAGCTGAAACTCCAATACTTTGGCCACCTCATGCGAAGAGTTGGCTCATTGGAAAAGACCCTGATGCTGGGAAGGATTAGGGGCAGGAGGAGAAGGGGACGACAGAGGATGAGATGGTTGGACTCAATGGACATGGATTTGGGTGGACTTCGGGAGTTGGTGATGGACAGGGAGGCCTGGTGTGCTGCAATTCATGGGGTCGTAAAGAGTCGGACATGACTGAGCGACTGAACTGAACTGAACATGTATACATGCATATATATTTATATATATAATTATATGAATGTTTACTTGACAAGTTAGACAGCAATATACTTTGTACAATTATTTAATCATTTTTACTTTTTTTGCAGCATTTTCTTGGATTGATTTTCTTATTCCTCCAAGAGCGTTTTCAAAGTGGGTTTCTGGTGGCTAATTTTGAAGTCTTTTGTGGTATCTATCACTTAAATTCATTTGGATATATAAATCTATATTTAAAGTTATTTTCTATCAACCACTTTATAATTATTACTCAATTTAATTTTTACATCTGGGATTGCTGCTGAGAATTCTGATGTCAGAGTTTCACTGCTCTGTAGGTAACATTTCTATTTTTTCTGGAAGCTTTTATTTTAAGTTTACAAGTGTATGTTATTTTCCGTTTATATAAAATGCTTTGCACTCTATGAATAATGTAAATCTGAGACACTTAGTCTTCTTTATTTGACGTTTATAATCATTTTATCATATATCTCTCCCTATTTGTATGTGTATAAACATATATATGCATGTGTGTGTGTATATATATATATATATATATTCATTTATTTCCATTCTCTTTTGGAACTCACATTATCTTTGTTCTACTTCTAGTCTACACATATCTTGAGCTTTACTTTTTATCCTTTTCTTTTGTTTTCTTAGAGAGCTACTCACACTGATTATCTTGCTCATTTTTTTTTCTATTGTATCACATCTCTTTGCTCTTTATTTCAATCATTGTTATATGCATAACTCATATTTTACTTGGATATTTGTATGACTTCTTACCCTTGTTTTGTTTAAGAATACAATTTTGTCACTATTGAGAATATTTTCTATAGAAATTATATTTATCAAAATGTTCTAATAATCTTACTTAATGCTTTATGTATTATTTAGACTTTTTTTAATTTTAATGTGTTTGAACTCTTTGGCCTATAAGCTTATGTCTTGGGATAACAGCTATTCTGTCTGATTATGGTAATTAGTCAAAGGCTGCTAGGAATGCAGTGGCAAAGAAACAGGCATTTTCTGCTTGCTTGCTTTTTTAAAAAAAATTAATTGAGGTATGGTAGTCATTACAACAAGTTGAACATATTTAATAAATACAATTTAATGAGCTTAGAAATAAATACACACCTGTGAAATCATCCACACAGTCAATGATATAAACATAAAATTTGTCTTCGAGAATACGACCTTTGGAGAAAATTCAGAGTTTTAGGAATCAGAAGTTCTGTGAGAAGGAAATATGCAAACCTGGCGATAATTAATGAAAATAATTTCTTAGTGAAAGTATATACTGAGTGAGACAAGTGTTACATTGTTTTGATAGGATTTTTAAAATGAATTTTAGAGACACATATTGCAAGTAAAAATAACTAAATCCAGTGATAGCTAGTATTAGGTTATAAATATTTAGGATATTTCTGTTAAAATTTTATAAATCAAATTATTCATTTCCTGGGTATTTTTAGTCATTAGGCAGTGGGAAGAGTTGTTTATTTGGGTTTTTTTTGTATAATTTCTATATATTCATTCTGCACAAAAATCTTAATAAGGGGAACTTAAGTTATTTATTCTTCACACTTTTTAACATTGGAATTTTTCATGAACCTGTTAGCTTGCCATAAGATGTTATTTTGATTTTTTATGGATATTGCTTCTAAAATAGCTTCATGTTTCTGGTTGAAAGTAAACAAAGTTTAAAATGCAAAAGTGAGTTTGGCAATTTTTAATAGTTTCTGATGTAAAAGGATTACACCAATCTGTAGAAAACATGCTCCTCTGCTGCTCCAGTTGCAGTTAGAATTTTACTAAAGCAGGTTGTAAATGTCCCACCTGGATAAATCTGTGAGAGTAACAACACCATTATCTTACAGAGTTTGCTTGGATTTTACTCCCTTGAGAAGGTTTTGATAGCGTGAATGAGTTTACAAAAGCAGGCATACAGGAAAAAAAAAAACAAAAATCCAACAACAAACAGTCTTTTTAACAGGAAGGCTGAAACAGTGGAATACACAAGTTCTACACACAGACACACACCAGATGTGGTGGTATTGTTGGACACTTTCCAGATCCTCCAAATGCTAAGATATAGGTACCCAACGGCTTAGAGCCCATCCCTTCTTGAAACTGGGAGTAGCCTCACCTAGTCATAATTTTTCTCTTGGAAGTAGCCCATCTACCTACTTCTGATTAGTCCAGTCTGGGATACAAAGTCCCACCCCTTTCCCTCTATTCATTACATGGCCATTCCCACCCTTCCCATCTCAGAGTGCCACTGGGATTGCCCGAGTCATCTGTATCAATTGCAGCAGCAGTTCAATTTCTCTATCTGCTCAGTTCTGTTTCTTCTCTCCTTTACAGGTGGTGTTTTTATTGATTGATTTATTTATTTTTTAAATTTATTTAGCTGCTCCAGGTCTTAGTTGCAGCATTGTGGATCTTCATTGCAACATGTGGGATCTAGTTCCTTGACCAGGGATCCAACCCAGGCCACCCTGCATTGGGAGAGCAGAGTCTTAACTGGACCCCTGGGGAAGTCCCAGCAGGTGGTATTCTTGAGAGCACATTTCCCCCAAATTCCTGCATTCAGATCTCCATCTTGTCAGAGTTTGTTTTAAACGAATCTACAACATACTGAGTAACATTTTCCACCTTAATTCCTAGTGCTTCTGCCACTGAAAGTCTTGGGCTTTCTCCTGTTGTTATAGTATTCGTTAGTCCTCATATCCTTCTGTATTATTGAAGTTTATTGAAATTTATTCAATAGACAATAATAATTATCTTCTGTTATGGGGAAAGAGTACCCAGATATATGACATAATATTTTATGACTATCCTCTCTTGATGTTCATATTTGCTACATACTATCACATTTACATTTCACTTCACAACACAATATTTTTTAAGCTAGAGGGGTTTGTTGACCAAGTTTCACTGGTTATATAGAAATTTACAGATCAACACTGTGATATTGAAAAAGATATTAAAGATTCCTGTACATAAAACTACAACTACAAAAGTAAAGTGTTGCAGCACTGCATGTTGAGATTGTTTCTTGCTTTCAGAAGAAAAAAAGATTGTGTTCTAACCTGGATGGAATATTTTCAAGATACCTGGGCCTGAAGTCCATCTACTTGTATTTGACCAACATCTGGGTCTTGCTGATTGTGGAAATGCTGTCTAGTTTGCCCTACCTGGCTGTGTGTTTTTGAATTACAGTTGTTGTTGGGTCTTAGACCATACTTGATTACCAAGATTCAAGGATATTTCCAGGATGATTCTATGTCTGTATTTGATTTCTTTGCTTCTCAAATGTTGTCACAGATCTTTCAGCTCCAGCTCGAGTTCCAGTATTCATGATGCAATCTTGCACTTTTAGTCCTGACCTTAATAAATAGTCTTTTTTATACTCACATCTAACTCCCCAAAGTGTTACTTCATTCATTTATCCATCCACCCATCCATTTATTTGTTTGTTTATCTATTCATCTATCTTAGGACAGTTCTCTAGAAGTGGAACCTGAAATAAAGAGGTCTTGTTCAAATGATTTTTTTGTGGGAGTGCTCTCAGAAGAAGAGAAGGAAAAGAATCAGGTCAAAGCAGGGAAAAATCTAAGCATGGTTATGACTCTCTTGGAAACTTGCTTTGGTCTGATCCATGAGGGATATTTTATAGCACAAATTGCACCATAGAATTTGTCCTACTTTTTGGCAATAATTCCACCTTAGTCAATCACTGGTCAAGGTTTGAGATTTGAAAGGCACAGAAACAAATGCATTCTCAAGAGAAGGGGGTAAATATTAATTGGTACCTGGGCCAACACTTTCAACAGTGTGAGATGGAAATGCTGCAGAATACAGGTAGAGAGAGGAAGCGACAATGACAGTCTCTACTGTAACATCTACATGTCCATCATCTATCATCCATCTAACAATTCATTTATCTATATATCCAAAGACTTCACATACATTTTGCCAGCTTCTGGGAATAAAAGAGATGTCCTTTGATCTGAAAGAACATGCAATATAGTGGAGAAAGTAAAAAAGTAAATTAAAACCAAACTAGGGCACTTCTAGTTCTTCCTCACTGAATGGGGTTATATAAAGTTTTCTTAAAAAAATTTTTTTTGATGTGGGCCATTTTTTAAGTTTTTATTAAATTTGTTAGAGTATTGCTTCTGTTTTATGCTTAGGTTTCTTGGCTGTGAGATATACATGATTTTAGCTCCCCCATCAAGGATCAAACTCACACTCCTGCATCAGAAGGTGACGTTTTAACAAATGGACCACCAAGAAAGTTCCCTGGAAAGTTTTCTAAAGGAGCCAATTGTTAACAGTAATAATAAAAGGAGTTTATTAGTGGCTAAAAAGAGTGAAAGGAGGTACAATGAGTGGCAGAACAGAAGTTATTACTGCTCATCCTTGATAGCAGAAAACCTAGTCAAATTGATATTTCTTTGGGCCCATTTTCCTGTTTGGACAGAGGCAAAAAGAGTGTGTGGGTGTTTGTGAAGGGCTTGATAAAATAGATTAGAGAGTTCTTTTGTGTTTCCTAAATTTGGGTTTACTTTATTAAATCCAAAGCTCTTATCCCAAGAGCAAGGAGCATCAGTTTGAATAAGGCTATTATAAAGAGAGATTCTCTCCTTAGTCACTTGACTTCATAATGTTTAAGAGACTCTTAACATTCCTGTTAAATTCCTGCAATCTTAGGTTGAATATAATTATATTGAGGTGAGAAATTAACAATGATTACTGAAATTAATCTTCAGGTTGACTAGCCAAGTAGGAAAGAGAGGGACAATTCAAGAAAAGACAGCATATATATAACTGTTTACAGAAAGCGTTTATTTGAAATATAAATGCATTTTTGCTAGACAAGCATTTGGGATAGGGTCTGGTTGAGACTGGCTTATAAGAGAACTTACATGTCATTGGAGTAGGTTATGTACAGAAGTGATATGATCAATCTTTATTTTATACTATAGTTCTGTATGAGGAGATTTCTTAGAAAGATAAACTTAGATAAGTTAGCTGTCCATTTTATTTCTATGACTTACTATCTCAAAATGATCATGTTACCTCTTTACTTATAACTAGAGGTGGGGGGAGGGGGACAATAAAGCTGTTATTGCTCTACTATCAGTGGATTAATTTATGCCTATTTGGAGTGAACTCAGGTTGGCTCTTCCTTTCTAGATTCTCTTTTACTGACAAAAACATTTCAATTTTTTCATTGAATATCCACAACTCCTTTGTTTTCTGCAGGTAAAGCTGAAAGCAGGTGTGGTTAATGAGATTCATAGTAATTGACTCAAGAATGAATGTGTAACCCAACCCAAGCCAAGAACAATCAGCCTTATGAATTTTGCATGGCACTCTCAGGAAAAAAAAACATGCTCACTTTCTCTGAGGTTAATAAATCACAAAACACAAGTTTTAATTCATTGTTAGCGGTCTCAGACACTTTGCGGGGGAGAACTTTCTCAGATTAAAACCAATATATAAGGAAACAGAGAAAAGAGATCAAAGAAATCATTCCTTGAAGATATAATTTTCCAACCTCATTAGAGTCGTGTCTGAAGTCCATCTAGTTATGGTCATGCTTTCCAATATAGGAAAATTTCTTTTTGTAAATAAGCCAGATTGAGTTATATTTCAGTTTCTTGGACTCACGAGTTCTGACCCGTAAACTTACTTTCCAATCAAAGCTCCAAACTGCCTCATGTCTGTTCATTCTAAACTCAGAACATGATGGGTTTCTCATCTCTATGCTATTAACTTCTTTTTCTTTTTTGGACTTAGTAACACCATTTTGAATTGATTACCTCAGCCCAGATCCGCAACTATTGGTGGGAAGTAGTGCTCCTACTATACAAAGCTTTCACCAAGCAAAGTCATTTGAGGAACTGTTCAATTGTCTTGCAAACCCCATTTCCCTCTCCCAAGCTTCTTTCTTGTCTGAACTTACAAAATTAGAAGAAATTCACGACAAGTCAAATCATTAACTGATGAATGTAAAAACAAAGAGGTGATTTAAGAGCTATTTATGAAATTAAAAGACGCTTACTCCTTGGAAGGAAGGTTATGACCAACCTAGATAGCATATTAAAAAGCAGAGACATTACTTTGTCAACAAAGGTCCATCTAGTCAAGGATATGGTTTTTCCAGTGGTCATGTATGGATGTGAGAGTTGGACTGTGAAGAAAGCTGAGCACTGAAGAATTGATGCTTTTGAACTGTGGTGTTGGAGAAGACCCTTGAGAGTCCCTTGGGCTTCAAGGAGATCCAACCAGTCCATCCTAAAGGAGATCAATCCTGGGTATTCATTGGAAGGACATGTTGAAGCTGAATACTTTGGCCACCTCATGCGAAGAGCTCACTCATTTGAAAAGACCATAATGCTGGGAAAGATTGAGGGCAGGAGGAGAAGGGGACGACAGAGGATGAGATGGTTGGATGGCATCACTGACACAATGGACATGGGTTTGGGTGGGCTCTGGGAGTTGGTGATGGACAGGGACGCCTGGCATGCTGTGATTCATGGGGTCGTAAAGAGTTGGACACGACTGAGTGACTGAACTGAACTAAGAAGCCATCAGACATTGGAAATGAAGGATAGGACAGAATTTGTTAAGATTTTAGCTTTCTTTGGTACTCTGGTGAATAACAGTACCATTAAGGGAAAGTTTTAGAGAGAGATAATATAATTCTGGTTGTATGTCTTTATATCTCAACCACCCCCAAGCTAGTCTAATTTGTTCCTCCATGGATTTTAATAACATCATCACTGATTTCCCCATATCTGCTCTTATTCCCTGCTGCCTAAAGGCCAGTGAGAATTTTCAAAATCCAAGCTCAAAAACATAAACTCTGCTTAAAACACTTTAAAAACTTTCAACTTTCCTCAGGAGAATAAAAAAGAATCCTGTTAAGAAACTGTATTCCAGAGAACACTGTTTCAAAGGCATTGTAGAGTTCACCATCATCTAAGAAATATTTAGTTCAGTTCAGTTCAGTTCAGTTACTCACTCATTTCGACTATTTGTGACCCCATGGACTACGGCACACTAGGCCTCCCTAGCCATCACCAGCTCCCGGAGTTTACCCACTCATTCCATTGAGTCAGTGATGCCATCCAACCATATCATCCTCTGTCGTCCCCTTCGCCTCCTTCCTTCAATCTTTCCCAGCAACAGGGTCTTTTCCAATGAGTCAGTTTTTCGAATCAAGTGGCCAAAGTATTGGAGTTTCAGCTTCAGCATCAGTCCTTCCAATGAATACTCAGGACTGATTTCCTTTAGGATGGACTGGTTGGATCTCCTTGCAGTCCAAGGGACTCCCAAGAGTCTTCTCCAATACCACAGTTCAAAAGCATCAATTCTTCAGTACTCAGCTTTCTTTATAGTCCAACTCTCACATCCATATATGACTATTGCTAAAACCATAGCTTTGACTAGATGGACGTTTGTTGGCAAAGTAATGTCTCTGCTCTTTAATATGCTGTCCAGGTTGGTCATAACTTTTCCTTCAAGAAGCAATTGTCTTTTAATTTCATGGCTGCAATCACCAACTGTAGTTATTTTGGAACCCCCAAAAGTAGTCTGTCATTGTTTACCCATCTATTTGCTATGAAGTGATGGGACCAGGTGCCATGATCTTAGTTTTCTGAATGTTGAGTTTTAAGACAACTTTTTCACTCTCCTCTTTCACTTTTATCAAGAGGCTCTTTAGTTCTTCTTTGCTTTCTGCCATAAGGGTAGTGTCATCTGCATATCTGAGGTTATTGATACTTCTCCAGGCAATCTTGATTCCAATTTGTGCTTCATCCAACCCAATGTTTCTCATGATGTACTCTACATATAAGTTAAATAAGCAGGGTGACAATATACAGTCTTGACGTACTCCTTTTCCTGTATGGAACCAGTCTGTTGTTCCATGTCCAGTTCTAACTGTTGTTTCTTGACCTGCATACAGGTTTCTCAAGAGGCAGGTCAGGTGGTCTGATATTCTCAACTCTTGAAGAATTTTCCACAGTTTGTTGTGATCCATACTGTCAAAGGCTTTGGCATAGTCAGTAAAGCAGAAATAGATTTTTTTCTGAATCTCTCTTGCTTTTTTGATGATGCAACGGATCTTCGGAATTTGATCTCTGCTTCCTCGGTCTTTTCTAAATCCATCTTGAACATCTGGAAGTTCATGATTCACATAGTGTTGAAGCCTGGCTTGGAGAATTTTGAGCATTACTTTGATAGTGTGTGAGATGAGTGCAATTGTGTGGTAGTTTGTGCATTTTTTGGCATTGCCTTTCTTTGGGTTTGGAATGAAAACACTTTCTCCAGTCCGTGGCCACTGGCGAGTTTTCCAAATTTGCTGGCATACTGAATGCATCACTTTCACAGCATCATCTTTTAGGATTTGAAACAGCTCAACTGGAATTCCATCACCTCCCTAGCTTTCTTAGTTGTGATGCTTCCTAAGGCCCACTGGACTTTGCATTCCAGGATGTCTGGCTCTAGGTGAGTGATCACAACGTCATGATTATCTGGGTCTTGAAGGTATTTTTTGTATAGTCCTTCTGTATATTCTTGCCACCTCTTCTTAATATTTCCTGCTTGTGTTAGGTCAAAAGCATTGCAGAGTTCACTATCATCTAAGAAATATTTAGTTACATTAGAAAATTATATAAATAGCCACTATCAGCAGACTCTAATTCTACCTTCCCATCAATCTCAGTCGGCCCAACACATCCCCTTCTAGTAAGTCCTTGCACTCTGGCAATCTTGGCTTCTCAGCACGCTCACCTGCCTCCACTCCTTGGGCTTTTGATCATGCCCTTAGCTCTGTTGGAGCAAGCCAGGTTTCCATATCCTATTGCTCAAGGTATTTTTTATTTATTTCCCTAGTGTCCCTCACTAGAGCACACCCCACTATTAATTTCCTTAATTTATTTTTTATAATTTTTATTGTTGTAGAGTTGATTTTCAATGCTGTGTTAGTTTCAGGTATAGAAAAGTGGTTCAATTATACATATATCTACTCTGTTTTAGATTCTGTTCCCATATAGTCCATTACAGAGTGTTGAGTTGAGTTACCTGTGCTGTACAGTAAGTCCTTATTAGTTACCTGTTCTGGCACAGTGGAAAAGAATCTGCCTGCTAAGACAGGAGACACAAGAGATGTGGGTTCTCTCCCTGGGTCAGGAAGATCCCCTGAAATAGGAAACGGCAACCCATTCCAGTATTCTTGCCTGGAAAATTCCATGGACAGAGGAGCCTTGTGGGTTAGAGTCCATGGGGTTACAAACAGTGGACATGACTAAACACACATGCACACACATACACCCACACACTTTATATATAGTAGTGTGTATATGTCAACTGCTAACTTCCAGTTTACTCCCTCTATATCCCCGAGTAAATATAAATTTATTTTCCATATCTGTAACTCTCTTTCTGTTTTTTTAACTCATTTGCAGCACTTTTTCAAAGTTTCCATATATAAGCAATCATTTCAGTTCAGTTCAGTCACTCAGTCTTGTCTGACTGTTTGTGACCCTATGAACGGCAGCAAACCAGGCCTCCCTGTCCATCACCAACTCCCGGAGTCTACCCAAACCCATCTCCATCGAGTCGGTGATGCCATCCAAACATCTCATCCTCTGTAATCCCGTTCTCCTCCTGCCCCTAATCCTTCCTAGCATCAGGGTCTTTTCCAATGAGTCAACTCTTCCCATCAGGTGGCCAAAGTCTTGGAATTTCAGCTTCAGCATCAGTCCTTCCAATGATCACCCAGGACTGATCTCCTTTAGGATGGACTGGTTGGATCTCCTTGCAGTCCAAGGGACTCTCAAGAGTCTTCTCCAACACCACAGTTCAAAAGCATCAATTCTTCAGCGCTCAGCTTTCTTCACTGTCCAACTCTTACATCCATACATGACTACTGGAAAAACCATAGCCTTGAATAGATGGACCTTTGTTGGCAAAGCAATGTCTCTGCTTTTTATTTTTTATTTATTTATTTATTTTTCTGCTTTTTAATATGCTATCTAGGTTGGTCATAAACTTTCCTTCCAAGGAGTAAGCATCTTTTAATTTCATGTCTGCAATCACCATCAGCAGTGATTTTGGAGCCCAGAAAAATAAAGTAAGCCACTGTATCCACTGTTTCCCCATCTGGTAGCCATGAAGTGATGGGACCAGATGCCATGATCTTAGTTTTCTGAATGTTGAGCTTTAAGCCCCCTTTTTCACTCTCCTCTCTCACTTTCATCAAGAGGCTTTTTAGTTCCTTTTCACTTTCTCCCATTAGGGTGGTGTCACCTGCATATCTGAGGTTATTGATATTTCTCCCGGCAATCTTGATTCCAGCTTGTGCTTCTTCCAGCCCAGCGTTTCTCATGATGTATTCTGCATGTAAGTTAAATAAGCAAGGTGACAATATACAGCCTTGACATACTCCTTTTCCTATTTGGAACCAGTCTGTTGTTCCATGTCCAGTTTTAACTGTTGCCTCCTGACCTACATACAGGTTTCTCAAGAGACAGGTCAGGTGATCTGGTATTCCCATCTCTTTCAGAATTTTCCACAGTTTACTGTGATCCACACAGTCAAAGGCTTTGGCATAGTCAATAAAGCAGATATAGATGTTTTTCTGGAACTCTCTTGCTTTTTCGATGATCCAGCGGCTGTTGGCAATTTGATCTCTGGTTCCTCTGCCTTTTCTAAAACCAGCTGGAACATCTGGAAGTTCACGGTTCACGTATTGCTGAGGCCTGGCTTGGAGAATTTTGAGCATTACTTTACTAGCGTGTGAGATGAGTGCAATTGTGTGGTAGTTTGAATATTCTTTGGCATTGCCTTTCTTTGGGATTAGAATGAAAACTGACCTTTTCCAGTCCTGTGGCCACTGCTGAGTTTTCCAGATTTGCTGGCATATTGAGTGCACCAAAGAAATAGAGGAAAACAACAGATTGGGAAAGACTAGAGATCTCTTCAAGAAAATTAGAGATACCAAGGGAACATTTCATGCAAAGATAGGGTCGATAAAGGACAGAAATGATATGGACCTAACAGAAGCAGAAGATATTAAGAAGAGGTGGCAAGAATACACAGAAGGACTGTACGAAAAAGCTCTTCATGACCCAGATAATCACGATGGTGTGATCACTCACCTAGAGCCAGACATCCTGGAATGTGAAGTCAAGTGGGCCTTAGAAAGCATCACTACGAACAAAGCTAGTGGAGGTGATGGAATTCCAGTTGAGCTATTTCAAATCCTCAAAGGTGATGCTGTGAAAGTGCTGCACTTGATATGCCAGCAAAATTGGAAAACTCAGCAGTGGCCACAGGACTGGAAAAGGTCAGTTTTCGTTCCAATTCCAAAGAAAAGCAATGCCAAAGAATGCTCAAACTACCGCACAGTTGCACTCATCTCACATGCTAGTAAAGTACTGCTCAAAATTCTGCAAGCGAGGCTTCAGCAACACGTGAACGGTGAACTTCCAGATGTTCAAGCTGGTTTTAGAAAAGGCAGAGGAACCAGAGATCAAATTGCCAACATCTGCTGGATCATAGAAAAAGCAAGAGAGTTCCAGAAAAACATCTATTTCTGCTTTATTGACTATGCCAAAGCCTTTGACTGTGTGGATCACAATAAACTGTGGAAAATTCTGAAAGAGATGGGCATACCAGACCATCTGACCTGTCTCTTGAGAATTTTGTATGCAGGTCAGGAATCAACCGTTAGAACTGGACATGGAACAACAGACTGGTTCCAAATAGGAAAAGGAGTACGTCAAGGCTGTATATTGTCACCCTGCTTATTTAACTTACATGTAGAGTACATCATGAGAAATGCTGGGCTGGAAGAAACACAAGCTGGAATCAAGATTTCCAGGAGAAATATCAATAACCTTAGATATGCGGATGACACCACCCTTATGGCAGAAAGTGAAGAAGAACTAAAGAGCCTCTTGATGAAGGTGAAAGAGGAGAGTGAAAAAGTTGGCTTAAAGGTCAACACTCAGAAAACTAAGATCATGGCATCTGGTCCGATCACTTCATGGGAAATAGATGGGGAAACAGTGGAAACAGTGTCAGACTTTATTTTTTTGAGCTCCAGAATCACTGCTGATGGTGACTACAGCCATGAAATTAAAAGACGCTTACTCCTTGGAAAGAAGGTTATGGCCAACCTACATAGCATATTTAAAAGCAGAGACATTACTTTGCCAACAAAAGTCTGTCCAGTCAAGGCTATGGTTTTTCCAGTGGTCGTGTATGGATGTGAGAGTTGGACGGTGAAGAAAGCTGAGCGCCGCAGAATTGATGCTTTTGAACTGTGGTGTTGGAGAAGACTCTTGAGAGTCCCTTGGACTGCAAGGAGATCCAGTCAATCCATCCTAAAAGAGACCAATCCTGAGTGTTCATTGGAAGGTCTGATGTTGAAGCTGAAACTCCAATACTTCGGCCACCTGATGGGAAGGGTTGACTCATTGGAAAAGACCCTAATGCTGGGTAGGATTGGGGGCGGGAGCAGAAGGGGACGACAGAGGATGAGATGGTTGGATGGCATACCGACTCGATGGATATGGGTTTGGGTAGACTCCAGGAGTTGGTGATGGACAGAGAAGCCTGGCGTGCTGCAATTCACTGAGTCTCAAAGAGTCGGACACTATTGAGCAACTGAACTGAACTGAACTGAGTGCAGCACTTTCACAGCATCATCTTTCAGGATTTGAAATAGCTCAGCTGGAATTCCATCACCTCCACTAACTTTGTTCGTAGTGATACTTTCTAAGGCCCACTTGCCTTCACATTCCAGGATGTCTAGCTCTAGGTGAGTGATCACACCATCGTGATTATCTGGGTCTTGAAGATGTTTTGTGCAGTTCTTCTGTGCATTCTTGTCACCTCTTCTTAATATCTTCTGCTTCTGTTAGGTCCATACCATTTCTGTCCTTTATCAAGCCCATCTTTGCATGAAATGTTCCCTTCGTATCTCTAATTTTCTTGAAGAAATCTCTAGTTTTTCCCATTCTGTTGTTTTGCTCTATTTCTTTGCATTTATCGCTGAGGAAGGCTTTCTTATCTCTCCTTGCTCTTCTTTGGAACTCTGCATTCTGATGGGAATATCTTTCCTTTTCTCCTTTGCTTTTTGCTTCTCTTCTTTTCACAGCTATGTGTAAGGCCTAAGACAGCCATTTTGCTTTTTTGCTTTTCTTTTTCTTGGCGATGGTTTTGATCCCTGTCTCCTGTACAATATCACGAACCTCTGTCCATAGTTCTTCAGGTACTCTGTCTATCAGATCTAGTCCCTTAAATCTATTTCTCACTTCCACTGTATAATCATCAGGGATTTGATTTAGGTCATACCTGAATGGTCTAGTGTTTTTCCCTACTTTCTCCAATTTAAATCTGAATTTGGCAATAAGGAGTTCATGATCTGAGCCACAGTCCACTCCCAGTCTTGCTTTTGCTGACCGTATAGAGCTTCTCCATCTTTGGCTGCAAAGAATATAATCAATCTGATTTTGATGTTGACCATCTGGTGATATCCATGTGTAGAATCTTCTCTTGTGTTGTTGGAAGAGAGTGTTTGCTATGACCAGTGCCTTCTCTTGGCAATACTCTATTAGCCTTTGTCCTGCTTCATTCTGTACTCCAAGGCCAAATTTCCCTGTTACCCCAGGTGTTTCATGATTTCCTGCTTTTACATTCCAGCCCCCTATTATATATATAAGCAATATCATATGATATTTATGTTTCTCCATCCACATCTGTGGTTTGAGATCATTATGTGATGATTTGATTACTTAAGTTCCTTTCTCAGCAAACTATGTGCTCCATGAATTTAGAGATCATTTCAATTTTTGTTCATTATTTTCTATTTCTTGTTGGTGCTTGGCTCATTATATATCCGTCATTTATTGCTTAAAGGATGAGAATTTTTTGAGAGTGTATATAAACATTTTTGTTAAAAATTATTTTCTTTTTACCGGTTGCTGCATGTTTGAGTCCATAAAGAACAAAATTTTTCAAAAATATTGTTCTCTGTCTTGTGGCTCTGTCTCAGTCTCATTTTTGTATATCTTTGAGATGAACCCCCTTCTTTTCTCCTTTGACTGTAAATGGTTGCACCAAATATTAGTTGGTAGGATTTTGAATCTAGAACATATTATGTAATAGTTGAGTGTAGTTCCATGGATAGTATTGCTCTCAATTTAGGCAGGATTACTGATACCATTCCTTTGATAGAAGAAGTGAATTTTTCTTACTGCGATTTATTTACGCTGGAAATATCAGAAAACTCACCGTTCAGTGGTTTCTTAATCTCTTGCCATTTAAAATGACTATTTATGTGGCAGAAATGGTGGCACAAGGGAATATTATTTATTTCTGTAAGGTTTATGTAATGGACAGAGTGCAGACAGCAGATAAAGCTGAATATTTGTGCCTGGGATAGAGAAAATTTTAATTGCAAATTCACCAGTAGAGGAATTGTTGTCACTCTCTTAGAGGAGAATAAATAGATGATCTCCTCTTACCTCTCCATGCATACTTATGAACTTTATCAGAGAATCAGGCTAGACATAATGACACTCTGTTTAACTACCTCTATGCTTTCTATCCCTGGAATTGTTATAGCTAACTCATTAGCTACAATACATCTGCTTTAGGAAGGTCTTGGTGGAATTTATTAAAATGACACCTTTGCCAGATCAGGATGCCTCGTTTGCTCTACTGGAAAGTGATTTGCAGACAGAAAATAAAAAATTTGTGTATGAGATTAAAAATACAGACACGATTTGTCAGTGTTTTTGCTGCCTGAATTTGGAGATATGGTTTTTAATTTTCTAGATGATAGTGCTTATGATGTTTCAGGCACTATTCTATACACAATTAATTTATTGAATCCCCATAACAAGTTATCAGACATTATCACAATTGAGGAAGAAACAGACCTAGAGAGGATAACTAGCCGAGGCAACATAGATAGTGAGTGTTGGCACCAGGACCAGAGGGCAGCAACAGAGTCCACGCCCTTCCCCACTATGGGATGTTGCCTCTAGCGTTTATTATAGGTTTATTTGTTTTTTGTTTTTGGACTGATCTCTAAAACTAATCAGTTAAAAATTTAAAAAACAAAGTGCAATCCATTTAATGTTCATTTTATACACATTTATTGACCTTGAAATACTACCTGAAAGTGCATTGTTTGGTTCCTTGATTTTTCTTTTGCAGGCAAATAGAGAAGTGTGTACTTCTCAAGGTATTTACAGTTGATCTGTCTTCCCAGACACAGTTGTTGCAATAAGATGATGACATTCTCTCCATGAGAGGTGGGGGTGACATTGTCCCGATCTGAATATGAGTAACCTGTGCCTAAAGTGGCAGTGACCAAGCAAAGGTCATTAAAGATGATATAACAGCTGCCTGGTCATCTTGAGGTACTTGCTCCTACAACTCCGTCATCATGCTGTCATGAAGCCTCAACCACATGGAGGGGGACCTGGAGCTGTTCTGGTCATCAGCCTCAATAGAGATCCCAGCCAGCAGATAGCATCAGGCATCAGGCATGCGTGTGAAGACTAATACAGATGACTCCTGTCTCCAGTTTTTGAGTCTTTCTGCCTAAGACTTCAAACATTGCAAATTATAGACAAACTACTCCTGTGTGGCCTGTCTAAATTCCTGATCCATGAAGTCTGGAATATAATAAAGGTATTTATTTATGCCATTAGTTCTGTGTCACTTTGTTAATCAGCAACAGATAGCCATAATAATAAAATAGGGCTAATATTTCTGGTCTTTTGTAAGGTATATAATTAATTTTTGAAGCAGTAATGTAATTGGACTCTTTCATTATAGTTGTATCCTGAAAGAACTTAAAAACACTTTAGATCAAATGCATTTAATTTTTTTAAAAAAATCAGAGTGGGAATTTAAATCTGAATTTTAGTGATGACTTTTTCACTTTTGTTGCTGCTTATTACTTTTGTTGTTGCTTAGTCACTAAGTTGTGTCTGACTGTTTTGCAACGCCAAGAACTGTAGGCTGCCAGGCTCCTCTGGCCATGGGATTTTCCAGGCAGGAATACTGGAGTGGGTTGCCATTTCCTTCTCTAGGGGATCTTCCCAACCCAGGGATCAAATCTGCATCTCTTGGGTCTCTTGCATTGCTCAGTCACTTCAGTCGTGTCTGACTCTCTGCGACCCCATGGACCATGGCCTGCCAGGCTCCTCAGTCC
Source organism: Giraffa tippelskirchi (assembly GCF_054371585.1). Lineage (NCBI taxonomy): Eukaryota > Metazoa > Chordata > Mammalia > Artiodactyla > Giraffidae > Giraffa > Giraffa tippelskirchi. Next base: position 106,679,857 of record NC_137278.1, on the reverse strand, counting down.
ATGGGACTCTCCAGGCAAGAATACTGGAGTGGGTTGCCAGTTCCTTCTCCAGTGATAAAGTATGAAGTGAGTGAAGTGAGTGAAGTGATTGGAGTGAAGTCGCTCAGTCATGTCCGACTCCCTGCGACCCCATGGGCTGTAGCCTACCAGGCTCCTCTGTCCATGGGATTTTCCAGGCATTGGCTGGTAGATTCTTTACCACTGAGTCACCTGGGAAGACTGCAAATTACTCAGGCAATTTATATCTTATCTCTTCTCAAACGTTTTGTGCCTCATTTTCTTTCTTTTCCAAATTCTTAACTGCTGACACCATGATGCTTTTATTATTGTGATTAATTACAAACTTTTGCAGAAAACACTTCCTTGCATGGACACATGACTATATTTGAATGCTGAGATATTTACCAAATTTTAGTATATAGAAGTAGCTTCAAGGTCACTAGCACCTAAGATTGAAACTAGTTTTATTTCTAATATTATCATTGTAAACTGAAACTTAATTAACTATTTTTCCCAGCCATAGAGGGTAGTCAATAGCTAATATTTCAGAGGTATGGGAGAGAAATAGCAGATAAAATTTTCTGAGTGATTTTTCAATTAAAAAATCCTGACAGCAGTGTGTGTGTGTGTTTGTGTGTGTTTATGTGTTTTGAGACCTGATCTCCTGGGGCAGGGTATCTAAATCTGAGATTGTTCATGACTCAAAATACTGGGATAATTTAAGTTTACTAGAATTGAGTTTTAGTACAATTTTTAAGGTATTATTTGAATATATTAAGTACCTGATTAAAGAAGCATGAGTATTTTGTTTTGATAGATAAGACATTAATTATCTTTCAAGGACTCTAAATTTTTTCACTGTGTTGACAATTTTATGTGATATAATCATATGCTTTAATATCTTAAACATATAACTCTTGACATTTTAAAAATGTGAGATTTAAAAGAAACAATCATAAATATATTTTCAAAACTATAATAATATTTTTTCAGCTCATCATTACAAAATGGCAGATATTATGTATTCTAAGACAAAAGCTAGCAAGATAAAGGAAAGTGGAAGAGATCTATGATGTATAACACGTAAGAAAAATCCTCCAGTAGTTCATGTGGTCAAATATGTCCTAAAACAAGTGGACATATTAATTAAAAACAAACATAGATATAAGACAAATAATAACATTTTTAAGAAAAGTAGAAAATAGTCTGTTTTAAGCCCTTCAGGTAGATAAGTGTACTAAGCACTCACTTTGAGCCAGCAATTGTGATAAACTTTGGGACACAAAGAGACCCTTACCCTCAAAAAATATTAAGTTCTGGAGAGCAATATATTTGACATAAACACATAATGACAAGCATTGTGCAAGTGTACATGTATTAAGTACAATGGTAAGCAAAAGTGTCCATGGAAACAAAGGTTCTCTGACTGGGGACCTCCTAACAAATCTGGGGAGAGGATGATACCGCATGAAAATTTTGAAGGTTGAGTTACAAAAGGATGAAAGGACATTCCAGAAAGAAGAGGCAGCCTCAAGAAATACAGTCCAGATGAAGAATCACTTATGGAGGAACTAGAAACAATTGAGCATGTCTGGAGCATGAAATGGCTTCAGACAGGGATAAAGCTCATGCCATATCAGGCAAGATCTTGTTTACCAAAAGGGGCTATGTCTTCTAATTTGGTTCAGGGAATTAAGTAACAATGAAGAATTTATGAGAAGGGGAAGTAATAGGGTCAGATAGTTCTAGGTAGATGACTGAAGCTTTGTGGAAACTGTGGGGAGGAAGTCTTTCTGTAATCAAAGGCAGAGACAGGGTCTAACTAGAGCAAAAGAAGCCAGAGGAGAGCATAGATTCAAAAAATATTTTGTAAAGTTGACAGTATTTGATTGAAAACCTAGTGGATGGGGAATGAAAAGAAAAAGGAAAGAACAACTTTTGTTGTAAAACTTACATTGCAAAAATGAAGCAAAACTGAATTCACTGAGTGATGAGGCTGGAGCCATTTCAGACATGGTGTCATGCACCATGTAAACTAAAAAGCTTAAATGGATTTTAAACAATGTTGTCACTAACTGAGATTGAGAATTTATGAAGAGGCTCAATTTTGGAGAACAGTTTTGTTGTGTATAAATCAAAAATTTGAACTTCTGACTGACAATCTTATGGAACAATAGTGTGGTGAGTCATATATGCACCCACGTTTAAGGAAGAAAGGATTGGATATTCCAATTTTTGGAAGAGTCAAGATGAAAGTCTTAGTAAAAATTTGTTGTTGTTTAGTCCCTAAGTCATGTTCGACTCTTTGCAACCTCATGGACTATAGCCCGCTAGGCTCCTCTGTCCATGAGATTTCCCAGGCAAGGATACTGAAGTGGGTTACCATTTCTTTCTCCAGGGGATCTTCCTAACCCAGGAGCCAAACCCACATCTCCTGCATTGGCAGGTAGATTCTTTTCCGCCGAGCCACCAGGAAGACCAAACTTAGTAAAAATTGTGTGTGTGTGTGTGTATGTGTGCTTTGTTGCTCAGTTGTGTCACTCTTTGTGACCACATGGACTGTAGCCCATCAGGCTTCTCTGTTCTCCAGGGGGTCTTCCCAACCTAGGGATCGAATCTAGGATCTCCTGAATTCAGGGAAGTGGATATACTACATATAGAAAGTGAATACAAAAAGAAAGAAATAGATGTAAATGGGAACTCTAGAGAATTCCAGCAGTTAAAATCATCGGTGTACTGGTAAACATTTAACAACAGACTTTCTACAAAAAAAACAAAAAAAACCCAAAACACATGTCTATAAGTATATATGTTTACTATAAATTTTACTAATATATTAAGATTGGGTAGGTGAATTATTTAACTTTGGGTGATTTGGTACTTTACAATGAAGATATTAAGATTTGCACTGTATCACTCAATGTAATGATGCACATGAAAGCATGTTGACATTATTTTGACAGATACATGGCAGGCATGTGAATGCATTAACATAGAATATTATCTGGATTTTCTTTTGCATAATTGTTGGTTTCTCTGTTAGTGTTTCTCCCTCCTTTGCTTACATGACAACTGAGGCAGAGCTTTCTTCTATATAATTATCAAGGAATCTCTACATGTCTATAGGCATAAACTTAGCTAAAACCACACATGATAGGATCAGTAATACCACCTATGACAGCACAGCTTAGGGTCTTATAGATTTAAATATATCCAGAGGTCTTCTTGGTAGAAACTTTGCAAATTATCTCTACTGTGAATTGATATATAAGAAGTATGTTCTTTGAAGATAAGGACCCTGCTGTATAACCCTATTTATAGTCTTAACATTATCTAACATATATTTAAGTATGAAAAGAAAGTGGAAGTGTTAGTTGCTCAGTCGTATTTGACTCTTTGCAACCCCAGGGACTGTAGTGTCCCAGGCTTCTCTGTCCATGGGATTCTCCAGGCAAAAATACTGGAGTGGATTGCCATTCCCTTCTCCAGGGGATCTTCCCAACCCAGGGATTGAACTACATTGCAGGCAGTTTCTTTACCGTCTGAGCCACCAGGGAAGTCATTTAAGTGTAGTATTGTCAATTAATGTCTAATTTAGTAAGATGAAGTAGTGTTTTATAATTAGGATCTGGAGTACCAACACATATGTGTTTTGTTGCAAAACTGCACCCTGGGATGTGGCATGGTCCCAGGCCGGCCAGTAGGTAGCCATTGGACCTGACCCACTTCCCCAGGCTCTCTGAGTCACTAGTCCCAGCCTGGTCAGTAAGTAACCATTGGGCCTGACCCACTCCCCAGGCTCTCTGAATCACTAGTTTCCTCATTTTTAAAATATGGATAATGCATATTTCATCCAGCTCTAAAGATTTCATAGGAAGTTGAACCCAGAATGTTTATCATAGTTCCTGACTTACAGTTAGCTTTCAATAAATATTAATTCTCTCCTGGTCCATCATTCTCCAGAATTTGAATTCTAAACATACATTATAGGCAATGTAATTAATAGCCAGTGCTGCTAACATATTCAAGTGTTGGCTATGGGAACATCTTATATTCCTAAATGCCAAAGGATAACAACAACATCTTTAAGGAAAGCGTGTTTGAATAACTGTGACAGCAATCTTACTACTAGGAAATAAATTATAATAGTAGCAATTCTCTTATGAAATTGGAAACATTTTCATAAAAGAACAGTTCTTTTATCTTTAACTTCATAAATCATGGTATATGATGTGCTCTCAACTTGAAAATAAAGACGTTCTTTGGTAGATGTTGAAATTTATAACGTTGTTACTTGCAGCACTAGAAAGTACACCGCTTTAAAGGAATCTAACTGAATTTTTCAGTGGGACTAACTACTTTTGCCTACATAAAAGAGGACGACAAGAATTATATTTTGAAACCTCTCTATGATTTGTGTCTTATGAAACTTTTTGATTTCTGGTGATGTCCATAGTGTTTTTCTGTCTGTACTTTGAAATGTTTCTAAATAAATGAATAGTCTTTATGCTGCTTTTGTTTATGCCATTCCTTCAAGTAACTAGATCCCCCATCAGTGTCATTGTTCCCAGAAGATCTGTTCTACTGAGAATAAAATGTGCCATTGTATTCCGTAGAAGAAGACAACTTCTTACTCTGGATGGGTCTTTGATAGATGGCTTATAATAATGGTCAGGAAAGGGATTTTTAAATGGTGATTTAGGAAAATACATGCAATTTGAAAATTTTTTGAATTCCATATTTTTTTTTATTGTCAATGTTTTGGATAACTTGAAAATACTGCTATTTGCCTGGAAATATATTTATGAGTGTTTATGACTGAGATTCTTATCCAGTTCGTACTTTCCTCTCTATTTTTATATCTACCAGACCTGAATCATGGTCTAAAGTTCTCCTTGCCTACTTTAGCTCCCATCCTTTTATTCTTCACAATTTTCCACAGTAAAAATTTCTGGTATCTTCACGTCTAGTTTATAGAGGATTGAAACAGGTACAAGTGATGTCAGGAGTGGTCCAATAAAATAGTTAGTAGAATAGTGTTTGGGGAATGGCAAAGGGGCCCTATCTTGAGTGGAATATGGGGTGAAATCATGCCTAGTATAAGATGGTTGTCCAATTGCTGAAGATTTTGCCCTGGTGAACTTGGAAAATAATCTGGTAGAGGAAAAATCCTTGTTGGAATGCTGGTTCAGGAATTTGAAGGATATGGGGATGAAAACTGCTTCCAAGCACAATGGAATTGTCAGGTTATTACTGAGCTAAATGATCACTCTAAATAGATAAAAAACAAAACAAAACAAAACTAAGCATTGTCTGAAACAGTCAGGACCTAAGCATGAAAGTCAGAAGAATAGAGTTGTAGATGAATTGTACATTTTGATTAAAAACAGAATGAATTACTTATAAAATAGCAAAGTAAAAAAAAATTGCTCATATACAATCATTAAAATAATAATAAACATTAAAAATACAATATTTAGGAGTTTGCTAGTCTGAGATATTATTTTCACTTCAACTTGCTTTTTTGTGTCACTGAAAAATGACAATATGATGAAAGGTTCTTAAAAAGAATGACAATACAATGTGAAAATAAAAAAATAAAAAGGTCAGATCACTCTTATATGTGCTTAGTTGCATCCAGCTCTTTGTGACCCCCATGGGCTGTAGCCCATCAGGCTCCTTTGTCCATGGGGATCCTCCAGTCAAGAATATTGGAGTGTGTTGCCATGCCCTCTTCCAGGGCATCTTCCCAACCCAGGAATCGAACCCAGGTCTCTTGCCTTGCAGGTGGATTCTTTACCATCTGAGCCACCAGGGAAGCCCATCATCCTTATACAGAAAGGACAAAATATTTCCTTTGCCTCTCTCTAACAAATTACCACATCATTACTTTTGCTGTAACAATTAAATATTTTACCTCACTGACCTTAACTTCCCATATTTCCTTAATGATAAACTATAGATTGGGCAGCCATTATTCTATTGAAGCTATTCTTTTAAGGATCAAAAATAGCTGCCAATATTAATTCCCAGAGTGTTCAAAATGCACTACCAAGAGACTCTGTGACATTGGAACATGTGATCTATGAAGTGGGAAAGGGGACTATGGAATAGAGAATATCACAATATAAAATAAACATTTTAAGACTAATGTATCAGGTTTAAAAACCTAGTATGTGATTAAATTAGAGGTAATGTATAAGCTAAGCTCAAACATTAATATGGTAAACAAAATTTGGTTCTTATTAGCCTTCAGTTTAAACAATAAATACAAAGTAAAAACATTTTTAAAATGAGCCATTTCTATGAACAAGGCATATTCAGTAGTATAATATAGAAATACCAGAGGCACCAGGTATTATATAACTCTTAAATTTTCACTGCTTTGATTGAAAAGTTTCTCATTTTCTTCTCTTGCCATTTTCAACACCCCAGATTAAGTTCAATAACTCCTTTATAATTTTGTGAGACATAATTTACCTTCCTATCCAGCCTTTTAGCTTACAGATTTTTCCTCATCTTATACATTTTCAACCATGTCATTCACGCTCACTTTCTAAATCTGATTATTTAATCCTCCTCTCAAAAATGTTCAGTGTTTTCTCTTTCACCTTGGGGGTAAAAATATCCAAATTCCATGATATAGGATTCAAGGGTTTTATAATTCATTTTCAACCTGTATTTTCATCTTGACCTCAGGTCATAGTTCTCAACACTTTGCATGCTGAGCTTGCTGTTTCTCCCCAAATTCTCATTAATTCTTTCCTACCTTGGCTTAATCTATTCCATCTATCTAAACTCACCCTTTTCTCTGATTGTTGAGTGATATGTCACTTATTCTTCAACAACAGTTGGAATGTAGGTGCTCAGTGAAGATTATCTAGAATAAATGCCGCCACATAGCTGCCAAGTATACCTAACTGCATGTTAGTAACACAAGCACTGGTGAATGTTCTCAGTACCCTCAGGAGATGGTTCAGTCGTAGGGTAAATGGTTATGTCTGAATCCCTTTTCTTTGCTCAATACCTAACATAAAATGCGCCATGAAAAAATATGTATTAATATTATGTTTAATGAATAGGTGGAGTCTTTGTTTCATCATACTGTCTGTGGTTTAACTTTTGAGCATAGGATTAATACATGCATAGCTCTGGTTTTGTAAAATTCAAGCTGAAGATTAGGTTAAGGGAATGGTTAGACCTACCAGAGAAATCGGGCTTCCAGGTGGCACTAGTGTTAAAGAACTTGCCTGCCAATGCAAGAGATGTAAGAGCATGGGGTCAAACCCTTCCCTTAAACATGGGTCAGGAAGATCCCCTCAAGCAGGACATGGCAACCCACTCCTGTATTCTTGCCTGGAGAATCCCATGGACAGAGGAGACTGATGGGCTACAGTCCATAGGGTTGCAAAGAGTCAGACAGGACTGAAGTGACTTAGCATGCACACACCAGAGAACTTTGATCATTCTGTTGGGTAGGCTAACTGTGGTCTCTAGGACTGGTTCTGGTGATACACAAGTAAAGCAGGGTCACATTAGTTTCTGGAGGGGTTTTGAACAATTACACCTTTCTATTTGTACAAAGAATTTGATTCAAACATGCCATGAAGTGCCTACATAAATATTAATAAAGAAGTTGGTATTGATAAAAGCAGAGAAAGAAAAATCAAAATGAATTTGGTATTGCTAAGAAAGCTCTCTAAAATGTAGCCGAGAGGCCACTGAGGAAGTACAACTTATGCATGTCTTGGTCTGGACGGAATCTGAACTTTTGGCCACTTATTATACTAATGAAGACATCCAGAATATCTGCTAGAAACTCAAGATATTTATCAGACCCTTATCATAAAATACCTTGTGGCAGTCTATCTTCTTTCGGATTCCTATGCTAAAACAACTTGCAATTCCTTAAGGAAAAGTATTTTCTCACTCAGCTCACAGTCAGTCACAGTTCTCCAGTTCTCCCCAGGTAACTTTTAATAACATCATATCTTTTTGTCTTTATAAGCCCCTGACTCTTTCTCTTCCTCAAAACACTCATTAGGTTTTACCAGAATCTGTGTCTCCAGAACTACAATTCCTTTTTTTTATTTTTGAAGTATAGTTGAATGACAATATTGTGTTAGTTTCAGCTGTCCAGCAAAATGACTCAATTACATGTATATGTAATTAAGATTAATATACATTTTTCAAATTCTTTTTCCAGTATAGGTCATCACAAGATATGGGATATAGTTTCCTATGCTATACAGTAAGCCTTTGTTGTTCATTTTACTTATAGTAGTGTATTAATTCCATACTCCTAATATAGCCCTCCCCACCCTTTCTTCTTTGGTTACCATAAGTTTGTTTTCTATGTCTACAAATCTTTTTCTGTTTCATAAATGAATTAATTTGTATTGAAGTGAAGTGAAGCAAAGTGAAGTCAGTCAGTTGTGTCTGACTCTTTGCGACCCCATGGACTGTAGCCTACCAGGCTCCTCCGTCCATGGGATTTTCCAGGCAAGAATACTTGAGTGGGTTGCCATTTCTTTCTCCAGGAGATCTTCTTTGTATTACTATTATTTTTTTAGATTCCACATATAAATGATATCATATAATATTGTCTTTCTCTGTATAACATACTCCACTTAGTATGATAATTTCTGAACTGCAATTCTTAGGACTCCAAATAAATCTTTATTTTTTCTTTTTTAATTTTCAAAATCTTGCATTATTTTGTTTGGTAACAAAACACAGATACCATGCTTTCCATAAACCCACAAAAGGGATCATCTTGAGAAGCTTGGTGTCAATAAATACATGGGATGGGATCCAGAAATAATAATTTTAACCAAGACTGAGGGTTGAAAAGAATGTCTTGGTATCAGCAAACTATGGCTGTTCTTTCCTGAAAATCAGAGATGATTTAGTCAGAAAAAATAAAAATAAAAATAAAAAAGCTTTAACTACATCAATCCTGTACTCCTCAGGGCTTCATGGGCCCTGATCCTCTGTTGGAATTTCTTAAGGGAGCCATGACAAATTCTGATAACTCACAAGAATAAAACTAAGATAACATTCCATTTATTTGGAATAGGAGCTTCCTTCCTTTCTCTCTACCAGACAAATTAACCATTTTGAAAATTTTAAGTGCTTAGCATCATTTTCTGAATGATTTTTCTTTAGTCTTTATAAAAACACACACATTTTTCTTATTAAAAAAAAGACAAATGAGGTAACTCATATAATTTTACAGCAGAGAGAAACTTTAGACAAGGTAAGTTTAACCCTCATTTTACAGATCTGAAAATAGTGCTAGCTAGGAAAAAAAAAGTTGTCTCTACATATTAACAGCTAGTGTTAGAGATGGATCTTGCACTCATGACTCTTGTTCTTTTCTATAACATAACTACACCAACTATTAACTATAATCTAACACAGGGTTGGCAAATTATGGCCCATCTGCCAAATCAGGCTTGCTGCTTGTTTTGAAAGAGTTCATCAGAACACAGCCATGCTCATTTGCATCAGCTATGCTCATCACCTGTGGTGCTTTCATGTGATGAGAGCAGAGTTAAGTAGCTCCAACAGAGACCATGTGATCCTCAGAACCTAAAATATTGGTAGTTATTCTCTGGCTCTTTGAGAAGATGTTTGCCAGCCTCTAATCTAAACTACCAGTCTTCTTGTAATAGCCATACACACTTTTCTCATTCCTTTCCCACTTTAGATTTCTTGAAACTGTCCACCCTCTGGCCGCATCCATCCTCCTATAGAACAGACATATAAGAAGTCAGAAAGAGACCTTTTGTTATTATTTACTGTTTATCCACAAAATAAACTTTCCTTAAGGAGACTGTTCTTGATGTTTTAGAAGCCATTATGGAAATGTAATATACATTCTAAGTTGGACATTGGGTAAACATCATAGGCATCACTGCTACTGGCCCTACTACAGATAAAAGTGACAAGAAAAGCTGATAGTCTGGCATGCTCAGTCACTTCAATCGTGTCCGACTCGATCCCATGGACTGTAGCCTGCTGCGTTCCTCTGTCCTTGGGATTCTCCAGGTGAGAATAGTGGAGTGGGTTGCCATTTCCTTCTCCAGGGAATCTTCCCAACCCAGGGATCGAACCTGTGTCTTTTACGTCTCCTGCATTGGCAGGCAGGTTCTTTACCACTAGTACCACCTGGGAAGTTGATAGCCTGGAGTCTACTACAAAGACTGGCTTCAAATGTTTTGTGAAGGGTCTGCAAAGTAAGGCATACACCTTTAAATCAGATAATTTTATATTGATTTCTATTCAGATTACTTTTTTGATCACAGTTTACAACCACAATTCTCATCTTTCTGATGAAAATTTTGCCTGAGAGTCCTCTCTACAAGATCCCTTCACTATCTGAGTTGGTAACAATGAATTCATTGGTAAGAAATCAAAACAGCACTTTCACTGGAAAAAGAAAAAAAAAAAAAGCACCTCAGAAATAGTACTTGAATAGCTACTCTGAAAGAGCAGAGTTAACTCATAGTTAACTGGTTATCTTTCATCTGGAGAAAAACAAGGGAGTAAAAGGAACTAGAGAACCTGTTGATGAAGACGAAAGAGGAGAGTGAAAAAGCTGGCTTAGAAATCATCATTCAAAAAACTAAGATCATGACATCCAGTCCCATCACTTCATGGCAAATAGATGGGGCAAAAATGAAAACTGTGACAAAACTTTATTTTCTTGGGTTCCAAAATCACTGCAGACAGTGACTATAGCCATGGAATTAAAAGACGCTCCTTGGAAGAAAGCTATGACAAACCTAGACAGCTTATTATAAAGCAGAGATATCACTTTGGGTCAAAGGTCTGTATAGTTAAAGTTATGGTTTTTCCAGTAGTCATATACAGATGTGAGAATTGGACCATAAAGAAGGCTGAGTGCTGAAGAATTGATGCTTTTGAACTGTGGTACTGGAGAAGACTCTTCAGAGTCCCTTGGACTGCAAGGAGATCAAACCAGTCAATCCTAAAGGAAATCAACCCTGAATATTCATTTGGAGCACTGATGCTGAAACTGTGATACTTTGGCTGCTTGGTGCAAAGAGCCAACTCATTGGAAAAGACCCTGATACTGGGAAAGATTAAGGGCAGAAGGAGAAGCAGATGACAGAGGATGAGATGGTTGGATGGCATTACTGACTCAATGGACATGAGTTTGAGCAAGCTCCAGGAGGTGGTGAAGGACAGGGAAGCCTGGCATGCTGCAATCCTTATGTCACAAAGAGTCAGACATGACTTGGCAACTGAACAACAACAAAAATGAATCGTGACAATTGGATTGAAAGAAATGTGGCAATGAAGATGGTAAGTTAGCTTCTCAGGTTGCAGAGATAAAGATGAGGATGGCAAGGCAAGGAAAAACAGCATGGAAAAGACTAGTCAGAATTATGTGATAGGAGGAACTGAGAGAGACTGTTCATCTGAACCTCAAGCCCAAATGACAGCAGACACAAAGAAAAATGCAAATTCAGCTGGAGGACTGCAGGAGTGGGAAAGGCACTTGTGCTGCTTGCAGGGTTAGCTGTTATGCAGGATGTTACTGGCAATCCCCTGATGGACTCTCTTTGAAGCTACTGAGATTAAGGAGTAGAAGAATGGCATCAAGGTTATGCGAAGCTGCAAGAAAATCTTTCCTGAGAATATCAACCTTGACCCTGGTTGTGGCAGACTCACAGGTGCTTCTTGTTAATATTTTCTGACAAGTGCTTCAGCAGAGCAGGACTAAGAAGACCATTCACAAGACATGCCATGAAATATGGTCAAGATGTGCCATGAAATTCTTTCAGCTATCCAAAGACCCGTGATGACAATAAATTGATATGTATATCTGGATTTGTGGACCTGGGAATCTAGATGTATTACACCAATGTGTAGCACCTGTCTGTATCGCTCATAGGCAGATCATAGAAAGACTTCCTGATCAGAAAAACATCATGTAAAACAGGCTCAGTGGTTCTGATTGGCCAGCCAGCTCTGAGAATCATTGAACCTAAGAGTTGAGACCAATGAAAGAGTCCATGTTTTAGAGTCTTCAAATAATCTATAACTTACCAAGAAACTGGGTTTTATATTTCATAATAGGATAAAATTAAAACTCTTTGAATTCATTTGTAAGAAAGCTCTTATTTAGACCCACATCTAATGTTCATTAAGTCTGGGTTGGGTCCCGGCATAAATCTGCATTAAGCTTCCCCTTTCCTATTCACATACTGGATCCTGGGACATCTCAGCTGGCTTCATCTTATCTGAAAGCATTAAAACAAACAAACAAACAATTAAACACCAAAGATGTCTTCCTAATCCCTCCTCATTCCTTCCCTAATATGAATTAGTAGAAATTCCTACCTCTGTTTTCATCCTCCCTACACAAGCTCACAAATAGGTGATAAAACTATTATCCCTTGGTTTAGTTTTCTGCTTAGTCTCAATATTAATGCAATTATTATAATTTAAAAATTAGCTTCCCTGGTGATTCAGATGGCAAAGAATCTGCCTGTAATGTGGGAGACCTGAGTTTGATCCCTGGGTCTGGAAGATCCCCTGGAGAAGGAAATAGCCCCTCACTCTAGTATTCCTGGAGCTTCCCTGGTGGCTGAAATGATAAAGAACCTGCCTGTAATGCTGAAGAATGACTACCCACTCCAGTACCCACTCCAGGATTCTTGCCTGGAGAATTCCATGGAGAGAGGAGCCTGGCGGGCTCAGTCTGTGGGGTTGAAAAGAGTCGGATATGACTGGGTGGCTAACACTTCTACTTTCAAAAATTAGATAGATTCGTTTATTCTACTTGTAGCCACATTTGAGTAACTTAGCAGTCTACCTAAAATGTTGGAACAAAGAAATTAAAGGTAAAATAAAATGATAGGGCACAAATAAGAAATGGACTAATGAGAATCAAACTTTTTTAAATGTCTGAAATACGACTGCACATTAGTTTTAAAGATAACTCTTACATTGCCAGTGGAAAATGAATCTTATATCTAATTAAGAAAGTGTAAAACATAAGATCTTTACGTTTTTAAGAAAAGTATTATTATAGAGTTTAGTCTTTAACCCCCTGCCTTTTATTTAAACTCTGAAATGCTTTCTTATTGAATAACATTCAATTTTAAACCCTACTCAAGCTTCTGCTGCTGTTTCAACATGTGATGTAGTGAAGCCTGAATTCCATAAGGTGGCATCAATCTACCAGAGTGAGCAGGGACACCATTGATCGTAGTTCAAGTGCCCTTGGACCGTCAGCTTTCATTTTTCTTAAAGTTATTTTATGCAAGGAAGAAATTCAAAGACATCTTAAAAATTTCCTTCAGATCTATTAGCTATTGACTTAAACAAAGAAAATCTCAAATGAATCCAAATTTGTGTTCTTCTGGAGTCTAAATTTCAAGTGTGCAGCTGAAGGGTATCTGAATCTCTGGTCTGCTGTAGCCTACAGATTTGGGCTTGAAATTTCACAGGGATTTCTTCTTGTGCTTCAGGGATTTCTTACATTTCAACTTTTGGGGTATAGTCAAAAGTACCATGCAGATGGTAATTTTGTTAGTTTTCTTATACAGCAAGGAAAGATGGGAAATTAAAAAACAGGTAAGATATTTAGTATTTGATTTTTCAATCTTTTTACAGATTGAATTAAATCTTCTTTAAAAATATAAATGACAAAAATGTTTATGTTCCTTGAATTGTTTCTGTAGGAATATAAAAAATCTCAAAAATACATGACTAAAATAACTAAATAAAATGAGATTGACCTGAATAAACTTCATGTGATACAGAGGACAGGCTAAATTAGTTTATTCATAATAAGTGAAGGAGAGAAAGTAAAAATGCTTTCAGTCCCACATTCACTTATTAGCGAATATTAATAGTCATTTATTAGTGAATGTTAACTAGCTTATATAACTAGAAAACCAAAAGTGATATTATTCCATAAATCATTAAAATACCATGTACTATGTTCTGCCAACATAAACACATTTATATTCCTAATTATTCTTTCAAAAGGCCATTATAGAGAACATTGTTACAATTAAATATATATATATGTGTATATATATATATAAAGAAAACTTGTTTAGTTCTCAATTCTTAGTTTCAGTTAGAATCCAGAGATTCTTGTAATATGAGAAATAATGACCCAATATCACAATAAAGGCAAGCGTTAAGCAGCTTTCTTAGCTGTGCTTTTTTACTGGCTTGGTTACATGATATAAGACATTTAATCTCCCTATATGTAGATTGGGAATTTACTCCTCATTCTTATTTTATAGCAGTGTTAGGAGGATTAATTGGATAATGAATCTAAGGCTCTAGGCTCAGTAAAGAAAGACACAAATGCAGTGTATTATTTGCCAGTGAGAGAAGACAATGAAAAAGCACTTTTCCTCCTGATCAAAATTATTCTTACCAGGAGAGTGAATGCTAGCAAGTAAATTCTGACTATTTTTGACAGAGTTTCTAGTCTCACATATCCTACGGCAACAAGCAAAGAGAGAAAACATGGCTCTCTGACAATTTAAATATATTTCTTCCATTAAGAAAACAGGACCACTTTAAAGGCACAATGGAAAAGATTTCATAAAGTCATTAAAGCACAAACCTTGAGAAAGTTGGACCAGACCTAAATGAAAGACACATGTTCAGTAAATTAAAAAAAAATAATTCAGATGATGTGGTCTTGCATTCTTTTCCAACTGCTTAGAACTTCTTCCAACTGTTATGGCCTTAGAACAAAGGCCATAACACAGCTAATGATTTAAAAAAAGAATATAATGGAAAACTATTCTATGTGATGAAAGTGAAAAAATGAAAGTCGCTCACTCATGTGAAAGTGAAAGTCACTCTTGCTTCTCCAGGCAAGAACACTGGTATGAGTTGCCCTGCCCTTCTCCAGGGGACCTTCCCAACCCAGGGATCGAACCCAGGTCCCCCACATTGCGGGCTGATTCTTTACCAGCTGAGCCACCAGTGAATCCCTGTTCTGTATGATAGTAGGTACAAAATATTATTCCCAGAATTCGTAATAAATGTGAATACTTGTGAGTGTCCATAAGAATGCAGACATCAAGCAATTGATATAGAATTGGACTGGAAAAAAGATTACCTGAGGCTGCTGTTTTTGATGCTGTCTGCTTAGGAATTTTTGCCCTCAAATTAAATTTTTGCAGTGAGAGATCTAGATTATATCTAGGTTGTTTTTTTGCTGAAAGATAAAACATCTATAATTTCTTTCTGAGTTTGAATTGTACAATGACTATTTCCTGATCAATAGAAAATGAAAATAGCTAACATCTCTCCAGGTGTGGAATTTCCTGGTGTGCCAGGTTTCACTAAACTGAGGACAATGAGGCTTGAGTTCACTACTATATTCAAGCTTGGGTTAGATTTAGGCGTCTTCAGGTATGAAAACAGATTTGAGGCAGGATTTCTGAATTTTTTAATGCAATTTCTTATGACAGTAATATTTGTTCAGCAGTCAAATCTAATTTCAAAGTTTTCAGAAAGTTATCAGTGCAAAAGAGAAAGGTTTTTAATTAATGTCATGATATCATATTTATTTTGTAGGACTTGAGGTAATAATTGTCTTATTTTTTCTCAAGTTGATTGTGTCAAACTGCTTGTAGAAATAATGGGGAAAAAGACAGTAATTATAAATGCTAATTTTAGATCAAATTCTATTTTTATGTCTTTATTGACCTCACCACAAAATTATCTACTATTCATATGTAAATTACTAGCCTCAATAAGGTTGAAAACTTGTATTTCTTTCAAGATTGAATTTTGTTACTTTGAAAAATCAGCACAAGGTGGCAGCCGAGAGAAGTTTTAAAAAAGTAATTTTGCAGCTTAATTTATGGGGTGAAGAGTGACAATTCAGGTTCATTTGAAGAGTTACTACACATCTGTGATGTCAGTGGCCAAACCAGTACATAAAAGTTGATGTACACTTCAATTAAAAATCATAATTATCTATACGAAGAAAGCAGCAGGCTATGAAACCAAATGCTCTAGAACTGAGCAAGATACCGTAGATGGACATTTAGTTCTAATAACGCAAGGCCTGCCAATCGCATTAACTCTTTGCGTCAAGACATTTTCATTTCTTCGTGCCAACCTCTCAGTGATTTTATATATGGTAATGAAAAATAGCTGTCTGAAGCATTTCAACTCCAGCATCCTCCAGGAATCCACAGGAATAAGCAGTTTTGAAAGGAGCTTTCAGCTTAAAGCAATTCAATTCAATTTACCTCACTTAAACTCCACTCCCAGAGATCAATCAAACAAGGGCATTGTGCAGGATGCAATGAGGGGTACACAGAAAACAAACACAAATCTTTGGCCTCAAAGGAACAAAGAAACAAAAACACAGGACACAAGGGAGGGAAATCTTTAGGAATTTCTTCCTTAATAAAACCGGAAATGTACACATATGGCAAACACAGAAATGTCCAAATCTGTCTCACCAACTAAAAGTCACCTTTATCATTTATAAATTTTATATTTAAGCCTGAAACAGTATCCCATTAGTTTGCTAATAGTGTGTTAAGAGAGATCCATACAATTGACACGCTGAGTACCATGTTTATCAGGGATCTATTACTCACTGAAAACATAAAAGCCATATGTTTCTTATTTTTACAGAGAATTAAGTTTCTGCAGCAATAAAACTAGCATTATTTATATTACTTATTTAAAAAAATTAATTAGTTATATTTATTAGTCCTAGCAAAATGATTGCACATGGTAGGCTTTCAGTATATATTAGTTCCTTTATTGATAACTTGGAGTAGGAAATGGCAACCCACTCTAATATTCTTGCCTGTAGAATCCCATGGACAGAGGAGCCTGGTGGGCTACAGTCCATGGGGTCACAAAGAATTGGACATGACATAGCGAATAACACATTTTACTGATAACTATTATAGGTGACTATTGCTATGGTCCCAGCACATAGTCTCAATAAATGTCTATGATCTCTACCATACTATTAGAAAACTGGGACTGAAGGGTTTTATTTGATTTTTCTCATGCCATACAGCTTACAAGGGACAGGGACAGAGTTCCAATACAAGCTTACTCACCTCCAGCGTCCACAGTTCTAACTAGAATGAGAAGATGATTTGGTTAGATTGTCTGCACACAGATATTATGATTCACCTTTTCTTTCATCTGAACTATTCTTGAGTCTAGTCAAGCAAGCCCTTTAACTTTAATATAAGAGAGCTCCTGAGACTAAGGTGCTTATATTTATTCAGCTATGTCTGGTCTTAGTTTTGGCATGTGTGTCTTAGTTATGGGACAAGGGATCAAACCCACATCCCCTGCTTTGTATGGCAGATTCTTAACCACTGGACCACCAGGGACGTCCACATGCTTTCTGCCTCACAATTTTTCTTAGAAAGTAAAATGATCCAGAACTAAACTTTAAACTCTGTTCCTGAAAATATCAGCGGATAATGGTTTATTTGAAAACAAAGATCATGCCTTTCTTTCTCTTTACAGGACTTCCTTGTAGCTCCAACTGCCCTACAAATAAGGGTGCCTCCTCAATGATAATTTGCATATTTATGTATTTTGAAGGGACTTTGTAATGTGAATCAATGACTGAGTAACTAGCAAAGAGCTGTATAAGTTGTGTTTCTGGTTTTATAGGCAATTTCTGTACTAATTTAATGTCATTACATTTTTTCAAGTAATAATTTAAAAATATACTTTTGAATTCTAATTTGTAAATTAAATACAGGGTAGAAACAAATAACAAATTGTTATATCAGATTAGCAACTAAAAACTTCCCTGAATCCTAGAAAAACTGCAATAAACGTATTTTTAACATTTACCCAATGTCTACTGTGTTTAATAAATTTATTTTTATGCATAATCATTTTGTCTTTTTGTCATCTCTTTCCTTTCCCAGTCACACTTTATTGAAATGGACCTCCAAGTAATATTATTTTGAAATCAGTTTTCGTACAATGCAGACTTTTCTAGTTGTGGTCCAGTGAGGTTATCTTTTGAAATTCTCAAGTTGGAGCAATTTTGCCACAGAGGAGACATTTGGCGATGTCTGAAGACACTTTTATTGTCATTGTGGGTCCTGGAATCCAGTAAATAGAGGATTTAGAATGCTGCTAAACAGTCTTCAATGAACCAGACAAAGAATGTCAGTAGTGCTGACATTGAGATACTCTGCTATTTTTAACACTTGTATTCAAAGTTGGATGTATATACAAACGTATTAGCATGTTTGTTTGTTTGTTTTCCTGGAGAGAATTTATGACTTTCAACATCTTCTTAACGTAAGATTAAAAAAAAAAAAAACTATAGTGAAAATAAGTTATACATGAATTTACTACCCAATTTACATTCTGTCTAGTTTTTAAAGTGACATTTATTGAATATATCTGCTTAGTGCCAAATGAGCTACATTTTTGCATTAAAGATTTTAATTGAGGTATAAGTGATTTGCAGTGTTTCAGATGTGCAGCAAAGTGATTCGTATTCAAATTCTTTTTCAGATTCTTTTCCACTATAGGTCATTACAAGATACTATATATAATTCCAAATAGTTTATTATTTTTTTTTAAAGTGTAGTGTGCTGTATGCAGTAATAGCTATGAGTCAATCAAGGATCAAACAGGAAGTGACACCTTAGCACTTGAACAAAATGAAGTGCTAAGGAGTGGTATTTCTAGGCAGAGAAAAAAGTCCATAGTAAAAAGCCATATTGTTTAACAATATGAATAATTCATTTGAAACTGAACATTTTCTGGGGATTTTTTTCATGAGTGTAATTAATAGAGACTTCAAATCAGGGGCTTCCTGGCACTTGGTACCCTGCTTTCCTTTCCAATTTCTTCAACTACATGGATCCTGTGTTCCTTTTCATATGCCCATTTGTAGTTCCTATACTGCCTGACTTCTGTATATCTTTTTCTTTGAAAACTATCTCATTTTTCTCTTTTTTTGTCATCCTAGCAAGACTTCCCATTCTTCTCTCAATTCTCCCCCCTCATAGCTCCATTTATAATGTTGGTTTGGAATAATCTAATTCCAGAGGTGGATGTAGGAAAATTCCAAAAGATCTTTAAAGTCCAGTTACTTTCTTCTCTCATTTTAATAAATAAGGAAAATCTCAGAATCTTTCTTTGAATGTTCTTTTAACTATATATGACATAAGACAGGCTAAGGGCAAGAAATTCAAGTCTGTTGACTTTAGCATCTAACAAATGCTCTTACGGAACTTGTCTATTTTCTTTCTATTGTTACTGATGTATTTAGGATTGATTTTTTCTATTACTAGAGTTCAAACATTTTATGATTTTAAGTTTGGGCTTTAAGGTGAAAGGCAAGCAGACTAGGCTTTTGGTCTGTGGTTGTTCTGCTCAATTTGGCTTTTTTTTTTTTTTTTTTTGCAGGGAAAGTAAAGTCTTCTTTAAAGTCCATTCTTGTTCCATGGAGTTTAATGCTAGAGTTAAACTGGGGAGAAGTCCCAGGAAGTGACACAAGCCAGACTTGCCTTCCATTGTCCCTTTAAGGATTACTGGCAGAAATAGGGTTAAAAATAAAGACTCCTCCTAATCCAGAAAACCTATCCAAAAGTTAGAAGATTTACAAAAATTATTATTGAATAAAAATGCAAGATGCAATACATTTTATAGGCAATTCTATAAAGAAATTTCAAATCATAATAACTAATTGCTAATCTTCAAGTAAAGGACTTGACATCACCATTTTCCATATACAGTTCATCCTAAGATCACTTGTCAATTGGAGCATCCACTTATGTTTGCTAATTGCCTTTGTCCAAAAAAAAAAAACCACTTAACACCTTTATGATCAGAGGTAGGTTTGCCACTTGGAGTCAGGGCCAGCTGAAACTGGGACCCCTATCACACCAGGAAAGAGGGAGATGGACATGCTCTCTTCCTTGATTGATTCCACTTCAAAGAGATGATTTCATATCCTCAGGAAACATTTCTTAGTCGTGAAACTGTCGAGGCTTATTTCACCTTTAAACACATTTATATTCATTTCAAAGGGAGTAGAAAAAGGATTCACAATTACAAATTTTCTAAAGTAAATGCTGTTAAAAAAGTGTATGTGTGTGTGGGTTCTCTCCCTTTTTCAGGGATTATTAACTTTTTTTTCTATTTAATTTATATTTACCTTTATAGCTTACAGCTCACCTGTGATTAAAAATGTGCTGCATCCTAGCATGGATGAGAGGGGAGTTTGGGGGAGAATGACAGCGCAAGAGCACTGCGGCTGTGATGGAGCACGAACGCGGCCAAGAGGAGCTACCTCAGGCCGGAGGTCAGGGGCGGTGGCCAAGAGGAGCTACCCCGCGTCCAAGGTAAGGGGCTGTGGCTGCGCCTTGCCGGAGCAGCAGTGAAGAGAGACCCTGCATCCAAGGTAAGAGAAACATAGGTAAGACAGTAGGCACTGAGAGAAGGGATCAGGGGGAAGACAGAATGAAAATACAGTCATGGACAACTAGCCAATGTGATCACATGGACCACAGCCTTGTCTAACTCAAGGAAAGTAAGCCATGCTGTGTGGGGCCACCCAAGTCGGACGGGTCAAGGTGGAGAGGTCTGACAGAATGTGGTCCACTGGAGAAGGGCATGGCAAACCACTTCAGTATTCTTGCCTTGAGAACCCCATGAACAGCATCAAAAGGCAAAAAGATAGGACACTGAAAGATGAACTCCCCAGATTGGTAGGTGCCCATTAAGCTACTGGAGATCAGTGGAGAAATAACTAAAGAAAGAATGAAGGGATGGAGCCAAAGCAAAAACAACACCCAGTTGTGAATGGGACTGGTGATAGAAGCAAGATTCGATGCTGTAAAGAGCAATATTGCATAGGAACCTGGAATGTTAGGTCCATGAATCAAGGCAAATTGGAAGTGGTCAAACAGGAGACGAGAAGTGTGAACACTGACATTCTAGGAGTCAGTGAACTATGATGGAACAGAATGGGTAAATTTAACTCAGATGACCATTATATCTACTACTGTGGGCAGGAATCCCTTAGAAGAAATGGAGTAGCCATCATAGTCAACAAAAGAGTCGAAAATGCAGTACTTGGATGCAATCTCAAAAATGACAGAATGATCTCTGTATGTTTCCAAGGCAAACTAATATCAAGGTAATTCAAGTCTATGCCCTGGCCAGTAATGTCGAAGAAGCTGAAGTTGAACGGTTCTATGAAGACCTACAAGGCCTTCTAGAACTAACACCCCAAAAAGATGTCCTTTTCATTATAGGGGACTGGAATACAAAAGTAGGAAGTCAATAAACACCTGGAATAACAGGCAAATATGGCCTTGGAGTACAGAATGAAGCAGGGCAAAGGCTATTAGAATTCTGGCAAGAGAACGCACTGGTCATAGCAAACACCCTCTTCTAACAAGACAAGAGAAGACTCTACACATGGACATCACCAGACAGTCGACACTGAAATCAGATTGATTATATTCTATTCAGTCAAAGATGGAGAAGCTCTATACAGTCAGCAAAAACCAGACCGAGAGCAGACTGTGGCTCAGATCATGAACTCCTTATTGCCAAATTCAGACTGAAATTGAATAAATTAGAGAAAACCACTAGACCATTCAGATGTGACCTAAGTCAAATCCCTTATGTTTATACAGTGGAAGTGAGAAATAGATTTAAAGGACTAGATCTGATAGACAGAATGCCTGATGAACTATGGATGGAGGTTCATGACATTGTACAGGAGACAGCAATCAAGACCATCCTCAAGAAAAAGAAATGCAAAAATGCAAAATGGCTGTCTGAGGAGGCCTTACAAACAGCTGTGAAAGGATGGGAAGTGAAAAGCAAACGAGAAAAGAAAAGATATACCCATTTGAATGCAGAGTTCCAAAGAATAGCAAGGAGAGATAAGAAAGCCTTCCTCAGAGATCAGTGCAAAGAAATAGAGGAAAACAATAGAATGATAAATACTAGAGATCTCTTCAAGAAAATTAGAGATACCAAGGGAATATTTCATGCAAAGATGGGCTCGATAAAGGACAGAAATGGTATGGACCTAACAGAAGCAGAAGATATTAAGGAGAGGTGGCAAGAATACACAGAAGAACTGTACAAAAAAGATCTTCATGACACAGATAATCACGATGGTGTGATCACTCACCTAGAGCCAGACATCCTGGAATGTGAAGTTATTGGGCCTTAGGAAGAATCACTATGAACAAAGATAGTAGAGGTGATGTAATTCCAGTTGAGCTATTTCAAATCCTGAAAGATGATGCTGTGAAAGTGTTGCACTCGATATGCCAGCAAATCTGGAAAACTCAGCAGTGGCCACAGGACTGGAAAAGGTCAGTTTTCATTCCAATCCTCAAGAAAGGTAATGCCAAAGAATGCTCAAACTACTCCATAATTGCACTCATCTCACACGCTAGTAAAGTAATGCTTAAAATTCTCCAAGCCAGGCTTCAGCAATACATGAACCATGAACTTCCAGATGCTCATGCTGGTTTTAGAAAGGCAGAGGAACCTGAGATCAAATTGCCAACATCTGCTGGATCATCGAAAAAGCAAGAGAGTCCCAGAAAAACATCTATTTCTGCTTTATTGACTATGCCAAAGCATTTGACTGTGTGGATCACAATAAACTGTGGAAAATTCTGAAAGAGATGGGAATAGCAGACCATCTGACCTGCCTCTTGAGAAACCTGTATGCAGGTCAGGAAGCAACAGTTAGAACCGGACATGGAACAAAAGACTGGTTCCAAATAGGAAAAGGAGTACGTCAAGGCTGTATCTTGTCACTCTGCTTATTTAACTTATATGCAGGGCATATCATGAGAAACGCTGGGCTGGATGAAGCACAAGCTGGAATCAAGACTCCCGGGAGAAATATCAATAACCTCAGATATGCAGATGACACAACCCTTATTGCAGAAAGTGAACAAGAACTAAAAAGCCTGTTGATGAAAGTGAAAGAAGAGAGTGAAAAAGTTGGCTTAAAGCTAACATTCAGAAAGCTAAGATCATGGCATTCGATCCCATCACTTCATGGCAGATAGATAGGGAAACAGAAACAGTGGCTGGCTTTATTTTTCTGGGCTCCAAAATCATTGCAGATGGTGATTGCAGCCATGAAATTAAAAGACATTTACCCCTTGGAAAGAAAGTTATGACCAACCTAGACAGCATATTAAAAAGCATAGACATTACTTTGCCAACAAAGGTCCGTCTAGTCAAGGCTATGGTTTTTCCAGTGGTCATGTATGGACATGAGAGTTGGATGGTGAAGAAAGCTGTGTGCCGAAGAATTGATGCATTTGAGCTGTGGTGTTGGAGAAGACTCTTGAGAGTCCCTTGGACTGCATGGAGATCCAACCAGTCCATCCTAAAGGAGATCAGTCCTGAGTGTTCATTGGAAGGACTGATGATGAAGCTCAAACTCCAATACTTTGGCCACCTGATGCGAAGAGCTGACTCATTTGAAAAGACCCTGATGCTGGGAAAGATTGGAGGCAGGAGGAGAAGGGGATGACAGACGATGAGATGGTTGGATGACATCACCAACTCGATGGACATGGTTTTGGGTGGACTCTGGGTGTTGGTGATGGACAGAGAAGCCTGGCGTGCTCCGGTTCATGGGGTCGCAAAGAGTCAGACTCAACTGAGCGACTGAACTGAACAGATACATGTATATGTATGTCTGAGTCCATTTACTATTTACCTGAAACTATTGCAACATTGTTATTTGGTTATATTCCAATACAAAATAAAAAGTTAAGAAAATCAATAAAAACATGCACCACCCTTTTTAAGGGTTGTTATCAGCTGATTGAAATGTTATTCTATACATACATATTTATATTTATAAGCATCAGTCATATGCCTGCTCATAAATATTTCTATCTGTTTCACTATTTTTCTAAACTGCATATACTCTAAGCGATCATTACAAAATCATCTGGGGAAAAAACTTACCTTAATCTCGCATAGAAAAAAGCATATTTCTGAAACTGAAAAATTAAAGAAGGAGGGCTCAAAATAGATTCAAAAGAAAGTTAAACCTTTCCCTACCCATAAATTGCTTTTAAAATGTATATTTTGTTGCTTGTTTATTAAATACTTTTCTTAGAAAGTAGCTTTTACAGTCTTGCTGCTCAAGTGTTGTCTTTAGAGCAAGAACATTGTTATTGTCTGTAACACTGATGTCAAAAATGAGGATCTTAGTATCTACACCTAATCTACTGAATCTGAATGTAAGTTTTCATAGGCCTCCCATTCAAATTTAAAAGTGCAAATTAAAAAAAAAAGAAATACAAAATCATGTCTGTTTCATACATAATGTTTCAAGTCCTATGAACAAATGAAAATCTGCTTACTGTTCTCCAATACTGAAAGTCTCTAAATATCATTATTTACTCTTTCAATATCTAGGTGCTGTTTAATTTTTGTAAACTATGTTATCCCCTTCATGGATCACAGCCTTTTGGTGGCCAATGGGCTTGTGTAACTCAATGAAACTATGAGCCATGCCCAGCAGGGCCACTAGAGAGAGATGAGTCATAATGAAGTGTTCTGACAAAACATGATCCGCTGGAGAAGGAAATGGCAACCTACCTTATTCTTGCCTGAAAAATCCATGGACAGTATGAAAAGGCAAAAAGATATGACACTGAAAAGTGAGCCTCCCAATCAGAGGTGTCCAGTAGGGTACTGGGAAAGAGTGGAGGGCAATTACTAACAGCTCCAGAAAGAATGAAGCAGCTGGGCCAAAGTGGAAACAATAATCAGGTGTAAATGGTTCTGGTGGTGAAAGTAATGTTTGATGCTGTAAAGAATAATATTTCATAGGAATCTGAAATGTTAGGTCCATGAGTCAAAGTTAACTAGATATAGTCAAACAGGAGATGGCAAGAATGAACATCAACATCTTAGGAATTGGTGAACTAAAATGGACAGGAATGGGAAATTGTAATTCAGATGACCATTATATCTACTAGTGCAGCAAGAATCCCTTAAAATAACAAATGGAGTAGCCCTCATAATCAACAAAAGAGTCCAAAATGCAGTACTTGGGTGCAACCTCCAAATTCCATAAAAATTTTGCTTCATTAACTACGCTAAAGCATTTGACTGTATGGATTACAACAAAGTGGAAAATTCTTAAAGAGAGGAGAATAACATGCCACCACACCAGAATCCTGCGAAACCTGTATTTGGGTCAGAAAACAACAGTTAGAACCAGACATGGAATAACTGATTGGTTCAAACTTGGGAAAGGAATATGACAAGGCTATATATTGTCACACTGCTTATTTAGCTTATATGCAGAGTATATCATGTGAAATGCCAGACTGGATGAATCACAAGCTGGAATCAAGA
Source organism: Giraffa tippelskirchi (assembly GCF_054371585.1). Lineage (NCBI taxonomy): Eukaryota > Metazoa > Chordata > Mammalia > Artiodactyla > Giraffidae > Giraffa > Giraffa tippelskirchi. Next base: position 106,654,450 of record NC_137278.1, on the reverse strand, counting down.
TTGCTTCGAGAAATATCAACCTCACATATGCAGATACTATTCTAGTGGCAGAAAGTAAAGAGGAATTAAAGAGCTTCTTGATGAAGGTAAAAGACGAGAGTGAAAAAGCTGGCTTGAAACTCAACATTAAAAAAACTAAGGTCATGGAATCCAGTCCTATCACTTCATGGCAAATAGAAGGGGAAAAAGTGGAAGCAGTGTCATATCTTTTATTTTCTTGGGCTCCAAAATCACTACAGATGGTGACTAGCCATGAAATTAAAAGATGTTTGCTCCTTAGAAGGAAAGCTATGACCAAGCATATTAAAAAGCAGAGACATCACTTTGCTGACAAAGGTCCATAGAGTCAAAGCTATGGTTTTTCTGGTAGTCACATATTGATGGGAGGGTTGAACCATAAAGAAGGCTGAGTGCCAAAGAATTGATGCCTTAAAATTATGATGCTGGAGAAGACTCTTGAGAGTCCCTTGGACTGTAAGGAGATCAAACCAATCAATCCTAAAGGAAATTAATCCTGAATATTCATTGGAAGGACTGATGCTGAATCTGAAGCTCCAATACTTTGGCCACCTGATACAGAGACAATTCACTGGAAAAGACCCTGATTTGGGGAAAGGCTGAAAACAAAAGGAGAAGGGGGCAGCAGAGGATGAGATGGTTAGATATCATCACCAACTCAGTAGACATGAGTTTGAGCAAACTTCTGGAGATAATGGGTTTCCTTAATGGCTCAGATGGTAAAGAATCTCCCTACAATTCAGGATATCCTGGTTTGATCCCTGGGTTGGGAAGGTCTCTTGGAGAAGGGAATGTTTACCCACTCCAGTATTCTTGCCTGGAGAATTCCATGGACAGAGGAGCCTGGCAGGTTACAGTCCATGAGGTTGCAAAGAGTTGGACATGACTTAGCGACTAAACAACAGTAGCAGCAGCAAATCTATGTTACATTTTAACATTAACGACCAACCCTTTATAGAAAATAGAAATGGGGAAAAAGGGAAGGGTAATTGGTTAATATTAAGTACACACACAAGCATATGAACACATACACAGGAGAGAGAACAAGATAGAATATAATAATAAAACACCCACTTTTCAATGCATAAGGCTACAGATCTTGTTCACAGCTTCCTTACTACAATACTCCTTCCATATTCCCTTTGTCCTCAGCATCTCTGCTGGATGCTATTCTTTTCTTGGCAAAATGATTAAAACTTTCTTTTCTGGAGATCCTAATCACTGGTGATTAAGAGGCACTTCAGCTAAATTATTTTCATCTTAGATTCAGATACAACAGTCAAGAAATCACTATAAATTATATGATTCTGGTGTTAGAAATAAAGACCCAGAGAATATGATAGATGAGTATTTTGAGTGCCTTATGTGTACATTTCTAGTGAGCTACTTGCATGGTCTTTTTAAAATACTCCAGATAGAGGAACAAGTGTTTCTCTTTTGGTACTTTAAATTGTTGTTTTTTTTTTCAAAGTGCCTAAATAAAGAAGTTTCAATAGGTTGTAAAGATGTCAATCTCAACTAGCATGACACATGAGGCTATAACACTAGGATTCTGGGTGAAGATCAGGTTAATACATCAATGTATAATTTCAAGAAGTGGAGGGTTTTGTTTGGACCACATTGAAGAAATTTATATTTCTGGATATTCCTTCCTGCAAGTAAATATAGATATAAGCATTTATTTCATGTTAAAGCAGTTTGGTTGTGTGGATAAGAGGGAGACCAAGTAAATCAAGTAAATATATTTTAGAGAAATTTGTAAACATAAATGTAGACATATATTTAAGCATAGCACCACTTTTACTTTCCTAACCTTTATCATTTCCCTACATTTGATAGCTTCTCCTTAAATAAGTAAATGTAACTATGTTTATTCCTAAAAAACTTTAGCATACAGATTTATTGTCAGGCTTCTTTTCATAAAATACAACCTGAACATCCATTATGTGATATCAGGTCTATTGTAACTCTGGGCATCAATTTAAATTTTAAAATTCAGTCAAGCATAATAATTCTGGAATTCTATTTCTGTAGTGATGTGTAAGAATCCCCAATGTACAATGTTTCTCTGTTTGTGATAATTTGAATAACTGGTCCTAACTTTTCACCCTTCTTTCTCATTACCTTTGCCATGCAACTTTGCATTTCCTTCTGGGAAACGGTACAGAATATACTTTTCTACTGCTTGACTTTAGGTTCAAACATGTGTTTTGTATTGGCCAACATAAGAGAAGTGACAATTGCTAATTCCCTATGTGTATTTCCACTTGCTCCTTTGCATCTCTGCCACCACCAGAAGAAGGGAGGGGCTTCCCCTGGTAGCAACTATTTCCTCAGGCTCAACATTAGAATAAACACATAGAGAAGCCATTACATCAAACCTCAGTGAGGAGAGCTGCTGTGCTCATGGAGATCTATGGCTTAAAGCAAAGCCGTCCCCCAGCCAGATGTAACTGAGGTCAGCTTGTGCCTTATTATTGTATGCCACGGAAAACTTGTGATAATTTTGAGCCAATGTTACTTCTCCATATAAAGGTGAATATGTCTCATGATCTAAAATTACATATGGAGACTACCTTGAAGTCAAAGACTAAGACTGAAGGTGACATGATTTGATCCCTGATTGGGGAACTATTTTCTCATATGCCATCCTCATATGCCATGCAGCATGGCCAAAAAACAGAAAAAAAAAAATAATGCAGAAAAAAGTTATAAATGTCTATCTATTTTAGACTGGAACTATGTCATTTGAATTGTGTCCTCTCAGTTGAATCAGAAAATAGGATTTATCGATGCCCATAGGCTTCCCTGATGGCTTAGTGGATAAAGAGTCTGCCTACAATGCAGGAGACACAAGAGATGTAGGTTTGATTACTGGGTTGGGAAGATCTTCTGGAGAAGGAAATGGAAACCCTTTCCAATATTCTTGTCTGGAAAATCCCATGGATTGAGGAGCCTGGCAGGCTACAGTCTGTAGGGTTGCAAAGAGTCAGACATGACTAAACATATTGACCACCATACAACTGATAATGTCTCCTTTCTTCAAGCAGCATTGATGTAAGGTAATACGGATTTTAATAGCAAGTCTTTTGCTTAATAGCTATCAAAGGAGCCTTGTACACAATTCCCAGATACGGAATGTTTTTGTAGTTAAAGGTGTGGATTAATTGTAAATGATAAGTCCCCTAGTACTTGAAAGAGAAATTATGGCACTGCCACAAGATGTGTTTATATTTTAATTCAGCATAACATTCTCTGTACAGTGTAATAAAAAACAGAGTTCAGTATAACCCAAAAGTTTAACTGAGTTTAAGTGCATATTGTTGAGGGATAGGAAAGAAAATGAAAAAGTCGGAAATAGCCTACTTTTATGGGTTCTACTTAGGTGAGTTAAAGGCATGGAAATGTAAGACACATGGTAAAATTCAATAATATTAATTGAACAAAATTATTATTATTAATTATGCTAATCATAAAAGTTATTAGTATGTGTGATATGGCATGTGTTCCAAATTGATATTAGATTTATTATATGATATGTGCAAAGATTAATTTGCTTTATCCTCTAAAATAGAATATTTCTTGAATTAGGAATTTTGTGCATGAATTCAATAGCTTTGACTGAGGAGTAAAGTGTCTATATTTTTCAAAGAGCTGTTATTAATAATAAAGGGAAAAGCTTATGAGATTGTATGAACAGTAAATTCCAGCATTAAGAGAACTTTAACATGATGAATTAAATCTTAATATTTTTGTATTTTGTATTTAATATGCTGCTCCTTTTCCCTTTTATCTTAAAAAATGAATCCAGAGATCACCTCCTGCCCCTCCACTCACACACAATTTCTGGAGAAGGGACAAGTAATAAATCTTGTAGCCACAAAATGGAAGCTGAGCAGGAAATCCAGGGGGCTGATGAAATAGAGAAAATCAGTTAGCTTCAAATTGACTGATTTTTTATGTATTTTTATATGGGATAGACCATTGGGAATTGAGATACCATTTAGATGAGAAGATATGTTTACTGAGTTATAAAATATTCTTAATAAATTTATAAATATGTTTCTTATCCAGATTTGGTCAAAGTTTAACCTTAAGGGTACAAAACTTTCATGAAGTGAAGTGTTGCATTAAAGTTAAAACGCAGTTGTGCTCTTAGAAACTATTGGTTAGAATATGCACAATTTTTGATAAAATTTAAATAATCATGGGAGACTTATTTAAGTTAGAAACTTTAATCAATAAAAAATTGAGATCTAAAATTAAATCTGGTCAGATATATTCCTCAGAATAAATGGAACTATTTAATGGTGATGCTAGTTTGACTGAAGAAAATGCTTTTTATTGCCAAAATCATTTTGGAAATAATATTTTCACTCAAATAGAAATGAGAAAGTTAAAGGTGATTAAAATTACAAGATTTTTCCTAGCCTAATTATCTTTGTTTTCTATAAAACGTGTGACTTTGCTAACAGCAGCAGGATATTTCTTGCAAAGCTTTTGGTAGCTAGCAATATGCTGAAATGTACGTTGGCTATGGGCTTCCCAGATAGCGCTAGTGGTAAAGAATCTGCCTGCCAGGAGACTGGGGTTCTATCCTTGGGTAGGGAAGATCCCTTGGACAAGGGTTCTTGCCTGGAGAATTCCTTAGACAGAGAAACCTGTGGGGCTACAGCCCATAGGGTCACAAAGAGTCGGACACAACTGAAGTGACTTAGCATGCATGCATGTACCTTGGCTATATTTGCCTCATTCAACAAGCAAAGAGTGAAATATAATATCTACATTTGTGATGTTTTTATATAATGACATTTTTTAAGCCGGACTTTTAACTGTCATTTGAGACCTGACTCTCAGGTTACAGAAATAGTCCGAAGGCAATGGCACCCCACTCCAGTACTCTTGCCTGGAAAACCCCATGGACGGAGGAGCCTGGTGGGCTGCAGTCCATGGGGTCTCGAAGAGTCGGACATGACTGAGCGAATTCACTTTCACTTTTCACTTTTCACTTTCATGCATTGGAGAAGGAAATGGAAACCCACTCCAGTATTCTTGCCTGGAGAATCCCAGGGAGGGGGGAGCCTGGTGGGCTGCCGTCTATGGGGTCACACAAGGTCAGTCGGACACGACTGAAGCGACTTAGCAGCAGCATATACGGACTTGAAAGAACTATTTTTTTAATTAATTATTTTTTAATTAAAGGATAATTGCTTTACAGAATTTTTCTGTTTTCTGTCAAACCTCAACATGAATCAGCCATAGGTATACATATGTCCCCTCCATCTTAAACCTCTGTCCTGTCTCCCTCTCCATCCCACCCCTCTAGGTTGATACAGAGCCCCTGTTTGAGTTTCCTGAACCATACAGCAAATTCCCGCTGGCTATCTATTTTACATAGGGTAATGTAAGTTTCCATGCTATCCTTTCCATACCTCTCACCCTCTCCTCCCTTCTCCCCATGTCCATAAGTCTATTCTCTGTTTCTCCATTGTTGCTCTGTAAGTAAATTCTTCAGTACCATTTTTCTAGGTTCTGTATATATGTGTTAGAATACACTATTTATCTTTGGACTTGAAAGAACTATTAAGCTTCAACTATTTGAGTAAGTAAGGCCCACCTGTAATTATTTTAATTGCTTTTTTTAAAATTTGAAATTATCTATTTTAAAAATTAAGTTCAGAAATAAAACATTAATTAAATGGAAATTTTATTAGAAAGTATTTGCTGAGGGCATTGTAAATGTCTGTTATTGACTTTATCTAGGCTAGTTTATCTTCTTACAAAAACAAGAACTTTGGTCCAAGGCTGTCATGATTGAGAGCATACTTTTTTGTACTAAATGACTACTAGAAAAAAATTTTGTTGGATATAGGAAAAGGACCATAGCCTGAAATAGCCACAGTTAAATCCAGATTTGGAAAGAGTATTTTGAATGAGGCATGGGAGAAATGGAAATGAGAAAGAGGATAAATAGTGGGATTGAAACAGAGCAGTGGAACATTTGGCTCATGTGGAAAGAAAAGTGCTGGTATAGGATTTTTAATATCCTAAAGCTTTTATCTCTGCTTTCCTTTTTAAAAAAACTAATGGGTACTAAATATATGTGGGGTTCAAGATATAATTCAGAGTGCTTCATACAGTATTCCTCCAGAGAAGAATGAGTTTTCACCTTCTTGGCTAATTTTATTTTTACTCTTCTGGTTGTTTGTACTTTTAAATCTACAGATTCCCTGGTGGCTTAGATGGTGAAGTGTCTGCCTACAGTGTGGGAGACCTGGGTTCAATCCCCAGGTTGGGAAGATCCCCTGGAGAAGGAAATGGCAACCCACTTCAGTACTCTTGACTAGAAAATTCCATGGATGGAGGAGCCTGGTGGTCTATAGTCCATGGAGACGCAAAGAGTCGGACACGACAGCGACTTCACTTTCACTTTCACTTTTCTTTCAATGCTGTAAGTGGGATCATCAATCCTGAATTCTATGTGGCCGATTTTTAAATATCTGTGCTAGGGTTAAAAGCAAAAAAATATAAAATCGGAATTCTGTTCCAAAGCTTCTGATATTCTGTACACTTTACTTTTAGGTAATTGTGAACCAGTCTAATTGTCTCTGAAGCCTATGCTAAGCTGAGGAGAAAAAAGTTGGGAATTTTGTAAGTTTTGGTTCAAAGACTATCAGATTTATGAACGAAAAATGTTTTTACATATGATACTAAAATGCTTAATCTCTTTCATATGGCAGGCACTTAATAGAAGTGACTAAGTGAAGGAATGAATGAGCAAAAAGTAAGGAGGCATAATGGATTCTGAAGAATTAGAATTCAAGAAATGTTAGGAACTCATGTATTTTGAGGTTATATTATGTTGTGAGAAAAAAAGAGACAAATGTGTATAGAAGCAAATACATAGGTATTAACCCTAATCCTAATCCCAAAGAAAGGCAATGCCAAAGAATGCTCAAAGTACTGCACAATTGCACTCATCTCACACGCTAGTAAAGTAATGCTCAAAATTCTCCTAGCCGGGCTTCAGCAATACGTGAACAGTGAACTTCCAGATGTTCAAGCTGGTTTTAGAAAAGGCAGAGGAACCAGAGGTCAAATTGCTAACATCCACTGGATCATCGAAAAAGCAAGAGAGTTTCAAAAAAACATCTATTTCTGCTTTGTTGACTGTGCCAAAGCCTTTGACTGTGTGGATCACAATAAACTGTGGAAAATTCTGAAAGAAATGGGAATACCAGACCACCTGACCTGTCTCTTGAGAAACCTGTATGCAGGTCAGGAAGCAACAGTTAGAACTGGACATGGAACAACAGACTGGTTCCAAATAGGAAAAGGAGTAAGTCAAGGATGTATCTTGTAACCCTGCTTATTTAACTTACATGCAGAGTACATCATGAGAAACGCTGGGCTGGAAGAAACACAAGCTGGAATCAAGATTGCCGGGAGAAATATCAATAACCTCAGATATGCAGATGACACCACCCTTATGGCAGAAAGTGAAGAACTAAAGAGCCTCTTGATGAAAGTAAAAGAGGAGAGTGAAAAAGTTGGCTTAAAGGTCAACATTCAGAAAACTAAGACCATGGCATCTGGTCCCATCACTTCATGGGAAATAGATGGGGAAACAGTGGAAACAGTGTCAGACTTTATTTTTTGGGCTCCAAAATCACTGCAGATGGTGACTGCAGCCATGAAATTAAAAGACGCTTGGAAGGAAGGTTATGACCAACCTAGATGGCATATTAAAAAACAGAGACATTACTTTGTCAACAAAAGTCCATCTAGTCAAGGCTATGGTTTTTCCAGTGGTCATGTATGGATGTGAGAGCTGGATGGTGAAGAAAGCTGAGCGCCGCAGAACTGATGCTTTTGAACTGTGTTGTTGGAGAAGACTCTTGAGAGTCCCTTGGACTGCAAGGAGATCCAATCAATCCATCCTAAAGGAGATTGGTCCTGAGTGTTCATTGGAAGGACTGATACTGAAGCTGAAGCTGAATACTTTGGCCACCTGATGTGAAGAGCTGACTCATTTGAAAAGACTCTGATGCTGGGACGGATTGAGGGCAGGAGGAGAAGGGGACGACAGAGGATGAGATGGCTGGATGGCATCACTGACTCGATGGACATGGGTTTGGGTGGACTCTGGGAGTTGGTGATGGACAGGGAGGCCTGGTGTGCTCCGGTTCATGGGGTCACAAAAAGTCAGACATGATTGAGCAACTGAACTGAACTGAACTGAATGACTTAAGAGAATCTCATGGACTTTTCTTAAGAGATACATTTTGATGCCAGTGAAATAAGCAGAGATTGATGTAGAGTTTTAAAAATTTTTATTGTCAAAGGAGAGTGGCTGGAGGAGTTGAAAGTAAAAAAATCAACCATAAAACAACCCAGTGGATGAAATTGTAAGACTCCTAAATGAAAACATGCATGGTAAACTCCTTGACATTGGTCTTGGTGGATGATTTTTTGTATTTTGACACTCAAAGCAAAACTAAACAAGTGGGACTTCATTAAACTTAAAATCTTCTGCCTATCAAAGGAAACTGTTAACAAATGAAAAGGCAACCTACTGAAGGGAAGAAAACACTTGCAAATCATATATCGGACAAGGGGTTGAAATGTAAAACATATTTTTTTAAAAAACTCATAAACCTTAACATCTGAAAGACCAAACTACTCCATGAAAAAATGGTCCAAAGAATTGAATGGACGTTTTTCCAAAGAAGACAAAACAGATGGGCAACAGGCACAAAAGGATGGTCATCATCAGGGAAGTGCAAATGAAACCACAGTGAGGTATCTTCTCACACCTGTCACAAAGGCTTTCACCAAAAAGGTAAGAAATAATATATCAGCAAGGATGTGGAGAGAATGAAACCCTTGTACACTGTTGGTAAAAATGTAAACTGGTACAATCACTATGGAAAATAATATGAAGTTTCCTCAAAAAATTAAAAACTGAAGTACCATATGTCCCAGAAATTCCACTTCAGGGGATTTATCTGAAGAAAATAAACAAACAAAAAAATAACTCAAAAGATACGTGCCACCCTGAAAATAATCAAGTGTCCATTGACAGATGAATGAATAAAGAAAATGTGCTACATTTACAATAGAGTATTATTCAGACATGAAAAAATGAAATATTGCCATTTTCAGTGACAAGGATGGATCTTAAGGGTAACAAAGACAGATACTGTATAATCTCACTTATATGTGGAATAAAAAAACAAACAAACAAACAAAAACCTCAAAACCAAGCTCATAAATACAGAGAACAGATTTGTGGCTAATAGACATGGCAGCTGAGGGTGGGCAAATGGGTGGAAGGAGAAAGAAGGTACAAAATTCTAGTTATAAAATAAATGTCAAGAGTTTGTAATGTGCAGCATGACAACTCTAGTTAATACTGCACACATATTTGAAAGTTGCTAAGAAAATAAATCTTAAAAGTTCTAATCACAAGAAAAAAATTCTGTAATTGTGTGGTAATGATATTAACCAGACTTATTACAGTGATCGTTTATATATATATATATCTCAAATCACTATGTTGTACTGCTGAAACTAGTAAGCCATATGCCAATTTGTTGGTGTTGTTTAATTGCTAAGTCTTGTCTTTACCCTTCAAAAATCCAATTAGATGATTTGGATTTTTTACTTTTTTTGGTGCTTTCTATAATGACTAAGATATCAGTCTGAATACTGTTTGAACAGACTATATATTGCCATCTTCATTTTAAATTTGAGATAGAACAAAGGATCTTGTGTAAGATAGCATCTCAGATAAGCTGTAGGTCAAAGATTAAGGATTATATGATTCCAAAACCAGTGCTCTTTTTACTCACAAAAGTCTCCTGACACTCAGTCAGGGAGGAAAGCTTCACCTGAAAAATACACACCACATTTATTGATAAATGTTAGGATAGGGCAAATAGAAGTGATGCTGTTGGGTGTCATATTTTAGGATGACTAGGGAGAGCTCTCTTAAATGAAGTGAAATTGTAGAGCAATTTAAGCAAGGTAAGCAAAACTTTCCAGGATATAAGGAGGATAGGAGGAGAGCATTCCAGGCAGAGAGAAGAAATACAGATGCCCAGAGCTGACATGCTCAGCTACTTGTAGAGAAGTCAGTGTGGCTGGAGTTCAGACACCCACTATTAATGCTTATTCAAAGACCAAGTGATAGTATTAGTTCAGAGAACGGTTGGGGCTGGTAAAATATTGCAAAACATCAATTTATTAATGATAAATAAAGGCATAGAACAGGATTAAGTCACCAATAGAAATACGGCAGTTACAAATGATGAGGTCCAAAGATTGAACTCTGGAGCTCTCCAAACTTCAAAAGTAAAAAAAGTTATATCAGAATGGCTTCTATCAAAAAGACTGCAAACAATAAATGCTGGAGAGGGTGTGGAGAAAAGGGAACCCTCTTACACTGTTGGTGGGAATGCAAACTAGTACAGCCACTATGGAGAACAGTGTGGAGATTCCTTAAAAAACTGGAAATAGAACTGCCATACGACCCAGCAATCCCACTGCTGAGCATACGCACTGAGGAAACCAGAACTGAAAGAGACACGTGTACCTCAATGTTCATCACAGCACTGTTTACAATAGCCAGGACATGCAAGCAACCTAGATGTCCATCAGCAGACGAATGGATAAGAAAGCTGTGGTACATATACACAATGGAATATTACTCAGCTATTAAAAAGAATGCATTTGAATCAGTTCTAATGAGGTGGCTGAAATTGGAGCCTATTATTCTGAGTGAAGTAAGTCAGAAAGAAATCACCAATACAGTATACTAACGCATACATATGGAATTTAGAAAGATGGTAATGATGACCCTATATGTGAGACAGCAAAAGAGACACAGAGGTAAAGAACAGACTTTTGCACTCTGTGAGAGAAGGTGAGGGTGGGATGATTTGAGAGAATAGCATTGAAATATGTATATTACCATATGTAAAATAGATCGCCAGTCCTGGTTCAAAGCATGAGACAGGGTGCTCAGGACCAGTGCACTGGGATGATCCTGAGGGGTGGGGTGGGGTGGGGGGTGGGAGGGGGGTTCAGGATGGGGAACACATGTACACCTGTGGCGGATTCATGTCAATGTATGGCAAAAACCACTACAATATGGTAAAGTAATTAGCCTCCAATTAAAATAAATACTTTAATTAAAAATTGAAAAAAAATATATAAATAGTCATCTAGGAAAAGATCTCAAAAAGAGGAGAAAATGAAGGGGAAAAAACAATGTGTTTTTGAATATGTGTTGTCCCAGAGGTCAGAGGAAGAAATATTTCAAATAGGATTGGTCAGTTCTGTCAAATGCTGGTCCTATGAGAATAGCTATTGACCATTGGAGAGCTCTTTGGTGGTAGAAGGAAATGTGGATAGAGTAGTGGGGAAGAAAACCTATTTGAAATGAAAATGAAGCACTGGTAATATAGAGCAATGGCGAATCATTTTAGCTGTTTTGCAGGGAAGCGGAATAGAGGAAAAGATCATACTAGTTGGAGAAACAATGTATCAAAAGAAACTTCATTGCTATGATAGGAGTTATTACAGTATGTATATATGATAATTTTTCAAAAATCAAAGAGAAAAAATTCTGATGATCTAAAAGGGTAGGAATCGAGAATAGTCGGAGTGAAATCCTAAGATAGGTGAGAGGCAGCTATGCAATGGGTATAGATCTTTCAATTTAATTTCTCCTAAAGTACAGCATGAGTGAAAAACTTGGTTGTGTATAGTTTATTTAGAAGATGTTTCCTGTAAGCAGAAATAAGTCATGAGATGGACATGGGAAAAAGAAAAAGCCAATAAAGTGTGCACTGTTGAGGACACGCTCTCCACAAAATATTATAGGATCTGCCCAGAATGTTCCAGTCTCTGATCTTACTACACTTTAATCCACTGATTCTCATATCCCATTATCTAAGGGTTACCCCCAGGGCATGATATAATAATCATGACAATAAGATTTGAAAGCAGAGCTGGACATAGTCTATGGACTCATAACTGATGAATTTATTAAACCACTGATATAAAATGAAATTTTCTTCCAGAAGTCCTAAATAATTACCATTCAATTGGCAACTCCATTCAGTCACTGAGAACATTAAGCAATGTAGAAGAAGAGGCATTTTTGTATGGATGAAGGTACCCTCCAGGGCTCTATATATGCCCAATAGGAGAAATTTTACATCTTGCAACTCTGTTGAAAATGACTTGGCAACAGGCTAGCTTGTGTCTGTATACATTTTACTGGAAAGAGAAAGCCTATATATTAATACTTAAACATCTAATAGGAATCATTTCAAATTGTTAGTATATGAAGGTTATTTGTGGTCCTGTGTGAGGACTCTCTTATAATGCCTATTGTTTGGTAGTTGCACATGGATATTGACTCATTCTGAAATAATTAGCACCATTAGTCATAGAATCTCACAATATGTCTGTGGATTTGCTTTTTGTCTTCACTTTTACTGAAGTACAAGGAGGTTAAGTGACTTGCCAATGAACATCAAACATGTTGGTAAAGAAGCCAAGAATAGATCTTACGATTTTGAATCCAAATTATTTATGTCACTGTATTTATTGACTTCGGAGAAGGCAATGGCAACCCGCTCCAGTACTCTTGCCTGGAAAATCCCATGGATGGAGGAGCCTGACGGGCTGCAGTCCATGAGGTCGCTAAGAGTCAGAGACGACTGAGCGACATCACTTTCACTTTTCACTTGCACGCAATGGAGAAGGCAATGGCAACCCACTCCAGTGTTCTTGCCTGGAGAATCCCAGGGAGGGCGGAGCCTGGTGGGCTGCCGTCTATGGGGTCGCACAGAGTCGGACACGACTGAAGCGACTTAGCAGCAGCAGCAGCATTTATTGACTTTACCTTCTGCTTAGTCATTTGTTGGGCATATTTATGATAAATATAATGAAAAGAGATACTTCAATGCTTTAAATACAGGCTGTGCTATACACCACGGAAGGATGAAAACAGAATAAGTCTGTGAGGCCTATGGAATTTTGATTGAAGTTTCAGAATAAACTGTTGGATTATTCATTTAATTTTTTAGGTTAGAGTCTCCTTTTCAGATCCATAAAACTGACGCAATAGTTTCCTAGGTTCCTTTTAAGAATGACATTCTGTTTTTCTAGGAGATGGTAATTGAGGATTTGGCCATTTTAACTTCATGTGTATGTACGGTGAGTGGCTGTACCATGTAGGGTTCCTTACGTGTGTGTGTGTGTGTGTGTGTGTACTATGTCGTCTCAGTTGTATGGACTGTAGCCTGCCAGGCTCCTCTGTCCATGGGGATTTTCCAGGCAAGAATATGGAGTGGGTTGCCGTGCTCTCCTCCAGGGGATCCTCCCAACCCAGGGATCAAACCCACGTCTTCCACATTGCAGGCAGATTCTTGACGGTCTGAGCCACCAGGGAAGCCCTAGGTTTCCTTAGTCTTCCTGATTTTTGTCAGGGATTCTGAGGGATTCTGTCACCACAGGCTCCACAGGGAACTCTGTAGTTAGCCATGTCTTTCTCCTAGACATGTTAGCCAGTTTGGCTTTCTGAACATAGTAGTTTGCCCCATACAGCTTCAGTAATACCTTTGGCACAAGGCCCATGATGAAAGTACAAGGCAAATAACACAGTTATCAGATGACTTAGTATTTCCCATTACCCCTCCTCCACTTTAAGTCCTAATCTTCAGAAGCTGTCTCCTTTAATGTTTTGTTTGTTTTTAGTTTCTATGACTATTGCAACAAATCTAATTAAAATGCATTTACTTGTATTTTAGGTCATCACTCTCTAAGCTTTGGAAGATTTGGAAAGTGGTTTCCCTACATGAGATTGTACATCTGTATACTTCCCAAAGTTTTATTTTCGATGATACTAAGTTGAAAATTTTTTCTAATGTTTATCTCTGTTTATTCTTTTTTTTTTTTAATGTTACAAGTATAGAATATAGTGATTCACATTTTGAAGGTTACACTCCGTTTGTAGTATTATAAAATGCTGGCTCTATTACTTGTGCTGTACAATATATGCTGTGGCTTATTTTATACTTTATAGTCTGACCTCTTAATCACTACCCCTATATTTCTCCTGCCACATCCCCTCTCCCCACTGGTAACTACTAATTTGTTCTCTATATCAATGAGACTGCTTCTTTCTTGTTATATTCTCTGGTTTGCTGTAGTTTTTAGATTCTGCGTAGAAAGTGATATACTGTATTCGTCTTTCTCTGTCTGACATTTAGCATAATGCCTTGGTGACTCTGTCATAAAGAACCTCGTGCTTTGGTAGGAGATGTGGGTTGGATCCCTGGGTTGGGAATATACCCTTGAGAAGGAAATGGCAACCCACTCCAGTATTCCTGCCTGGGAAATCCCGTGGATGGAGGAGCCTGGAAAACTACAGTCCACAGGATTGCAAAAAGAGTCGGACAAGATTGGGCCACTTAACAACAATCTCCAGTCCAAATCTCTGTTTATTCTTAAATCTCTATTTTTACTCCAAATCTTCTTAATATATTTTTAGTCTAAAATTTAAATAGAATTTTGACAATCTCCAATCCAAATCTCTGTTTATTCTTAAATCTCTATTTTTATTCCAAATCTTTTTATTTTTATTTTTTTTCAAATCTTTTTAATATATTTTTATTCTAAAATTTAAATATATTTTTTCTCATCTTTGCTTCATTAAATGAGGAAATTAGCAACCTTACTAGTGCCCTTTGCTGCTTCTAATTCTCTACACTCAAACTTTGCTATGTCATTCATTTTACAATATGAAGGAATGCTGGTTCTTTGTTGTGACTCAGGTGGTTCTTTGCCCCACCATTATGAACATTTTTTTCTATTGCAAGGAGATTCTGCTCAGATTTTGCAAATAGAAGCAATTAATAGGAGGAGGAAGGGATAAGATATAGTTTTCTGTTCCTAGTGGTCAGGTATATCACTAGGTACATTTTTTCAACATTTCACTTTTAACCTACTTGTGTTTTTATATTTAAAGCACACAAAGTTGACAGTATATGTTTGAAACTTGTTTTCTATGGAGTCTGATACTTGACACTTTTTGTCCTTTAATTATAGTAGTTAGCTCTAGAAAACAATACCTTAAAGTTATCTGGAAGTTACTAAACATATAAATTAAGTAAACATTCTAGATGAAATTCTGAGATATTGTTAATTAATTCTAAGTAAAAGGAAAAAAGATATACATATGAAAAAAAAACTAAATGAACAGGAAAGTGGTAGGTTAAATCTCAATCATCCGTTCATCTTTCCCTCACTCTGCTTCATCATGGATATTTTCTATTTCTTTATCTTAATGTATGGCCAGCTTCCATTCTGCATTATCTAATCTGCCCTCAAGCTCACTCAGTGACTTTTCACTTCTGATATTGTCATTTCCATAGAAAGTGCATTTAGTCCTTTTTATACCTTCCATTTTCCTCTGCAGTAGTATATTCATGTTTTATTTTAAACACTTTTACATAGATAGATATTTTAATGCTCTTTCCTGTCAATGCTATTATCTCTCTTCTTTCTAGGTCTGTTTTATTGACAAGTTTTCCTTGTCATATCATTTTCTTGCTTCTTGTTATATTTAGCATTGCTTTATTTAAAGAAAAGTAAAAAGATTTTTTGATGTGGGCCATTTTTGAAGTCTTTATTGAATTTGTTACACTGTTGCTTCTGTTTCTTTTTATGTTTTAGTGTTTTGGCTGCAAGGCCCATGGGATGTAAACCACATCCCCTGCACTGGAAGACAAGGTCTTAACCACTGGAATGCCAGGGAAGTCCCAAGCTAGCATTTTTTTAAAATTTTAACAGTATAACTCTGTTTCTGGGCTTTGAATTTTAACAGTAAGCAGTTAAATTGCTAGTGGTACCATTTGTTACTTTTGAGGTTTGCTGTTAATATTTATTTGGTAGATCTCAAGTAGTCTTTATTATGTAAGCAATTTAGTCCCACTACTTAGGTGTTTTTTCTGTGGTCTCTACTAAATACCTATGGTTAGTAGGGATACATGTCTCTTTCTCTGGTAGATTGTAATTTTAGTGCTTTCTTGTGTGCTCTCTGGATCAACTCACATCACTTCTGGTTGCTCAATCTTGTAGACGTTCACCCAATGAATGTATATTTTAGTAGTATGTGATGGTTAATTTCATGTCAACTTGGTTAAACTGTGCGTGGGTGGTTGCTAAAGTCTCTTCCCTCCTGTCCGACTCTTTATCACCCTATGGACTGTAGTCCTTCTGTAATCCCCTGGAGTAGGAAGTGGCAACCCCCTCCAGTATTCTTGCCTGGAGAATCCCATGGAGAGAGGAGCCTGGCAGGCTACGGTCTATGGGGTCACAAGAGTCGGACACAATTGAGCGACTAAGCCCACCCACAGCACACACAGCTAATGTTTACAATTAGTTGACTTTAGGTAAAAGAGATTGATAATGTAGGTGGGCCTCATCCAATTAATTGGAAGTCGTAAGAGCAAAATAAGTTTTTCTGGAGATAAATAAATTCTGCTTTAAAGCTGTAGCATCAATTCCTGCTTTAGTTTCCAGCCTACCAGACTGCCGATAGTTTCAGACTTGCCTGCCCCCAGAATCACATGAGCCAATTTCTTAATTCCTTAAAAATGTCTATCTATCTACCTATCTTCCATTTCTCTACCTATCATCTATTTCCTATTGGTTCTGATTTTCTAGACACATCTGACTGATAGAATAACCTAAATAAATAAATAAATAAATAAATGTTAAATGTTAAAGGAGCTGGCATATGGGAATTTCTGAAACTTTTTTCTTTGCAATTCTGTTCTCTCTGGAATTATGTGCTACAACTTCCAGCTGATTCAGCATCCATGAAATCAGCCTCCGTTTCCTCTATTAAACAAGACGGTATGCTCTGGTTAGCCTCTCCTTACTCAATGGTTTGTCCTGACAGAATTCTGAGGCGATTGTCAGATCCACTTCACTTATTTCTTCTCTTCCAGTGATCATGGTCTTGCACTGCCAGTTGTAACTGAAAGATGTCTTATACAGTTTGTCTTTCTTTTTGTTTATAAGAGGAGGTTAAATTCAGTCCCTCCTTTTAAAAAATATTTATTAAAAAATTATGTCATATTGAAGTATAGTTGATTATTAATGTCATGTTAGTTTCAAGTATCTAGCAAAGTGATTCTGTTATACATATACATGTATCTATTGTTTTTCAAATTCTTTTCCTATTTAGGTTGTACACATGCTATATTTAAAATAGGTTACCAACAAGTACCTATTATCTAGCACAGGGAACTCTTCTCAATACTCTGAATGTCAGTCCTTCTTATTCCATGTTGACTGGAAGCTTGTCTCCATCTTCAACATTAGCCAGGCAAAAATTCAATCAATTAAGAACCTCTATTTAAAAATCATATTGGAAAAAGTTATATTTCATAAGGAAATAGACATTTATTGTTCTTTTTTCAGTAAACTAGAAATAGAAAGAAATCATATATAGGCACTCTCCCTACAAGTTTACATTGCAATTTATTTTCACACGGAGATGGCCTTCCATTTTGATCTCAGCTAGTGTATAATCAGGGAGAAGGCAATGGCACCCCTCTCCAGTACTCTTGCCTGGAGAATCCCATGGACGGAGGAGCCTGGTAGGCTGCAGTCCACGGGGTCGCTAAGAGTCGGACACGACTGAGTGACTTCACTTTCACTTTTCACTTTCATGCATTGGAGAAGGAAATGGCGACTCACTCCAGTGTTCTTGCCTGGAGAATCCCAGGGACAGGAGAGCCTGGTGGGCTGCCGTCTGTGGGGTCGCACAGAGTTGGACACGACTGAAGTGACTTAGCAGCAGCAGCAGCAGCAGTAGTGTATAATCAATCTTTTCTCTGTTCGTATACTGTCTTGGTAGGGGGTCGGAGTAAATCACAGGTGCATTGAAAGGTCATGATCAGTTATTTCTTTAATATATTATTTTATATTTGCTCAGAACCATGATTTTAGGGCTTTCTTGACAAATATAAGTAATAGACCTCTCATCTCTGCACTGTGATAGGACTGGTCAGCTAATACTTTTATAGATTTCTCTTATTGCTTTGGGACATCAACTGGCCATAAGATTGAATAAAAAAAGGAATCCTCTCTGAGTCTAATAGTATAATTCCTATTCCCTCCCCTTCTTACTATTTTTTGGGCTAATGAGTTTATTTAGAACTTTTCCTCCTGTGTTCACAAACTGCTACTTCTTTTCTTCTTTATTGATTCATTTCAGGTCTAGTATAACTGGAAAATTACTCCTTTCACAGCATTAAATTTTTGTATTGTTTTTTCCATTTCAGTAACTATATGATAGATATAAGACTTAGTTTCCTTTCTATGTAATAATGATTTAGGTGCATATAACGGACAAATAGAAAGTGTTTTATATAAAATGGCCTAATGGAAGCACTTTTCCTTGTTTAAAAAACACAGTATCTTCCATTTTTATGTCTATTTGATGCTATTTCTCAACTCTCAATTTAGCTTTCCCTGGTGGGAGTCATCATTACTTGCTCCTGGCAAGCAGAAAGATTGCAACAAAGTCATTTGGTTTCTCCCATTTTCTTTATTCCATATTTTTGAAGTCACCTCTGTAATGAGATGGCTGTAAAGGCTATTTTGTTTGCATTCTCCAATGCTATTTTTTTCTCTTTCTGCAATATTATCCTATGTACCTTGTATTCTATTTAAATCCTAGGTTAAAACTTAGTGTGTATGTGTTAACTAGATGCATTTTCTCTCAATCAAGACTAGAGTAGTTGTATTTTGAATAACATTTATGAATCTTGAAGACAATGCTTATTGTATGACTCTGATTTGTATGATATTAATAGCTTTGCTAATTAAATTGAAATTATTAAAACATAAATAAGTTAATGTGAGGTTAGATGTCATCATTATCTAGTGTATTGCTTTATTTTAGATGTTATGTTTATCTTATTAGAAAAAAATAATTAATGGAGGGCTTTCAAAGAATATTACTCAAAAAATGTTTACTTCATTGTGTTCCCTCAGCACCAAGGAGAGTGAAAGGTAGTAACTGTTCAATAAGTAGTATTTGCAATCAGTGAGATCATTTAAATTAGTTTTAATAGTATGTTGGGAATAGTTTGCTGTGAATTTAACATATCATCACACTAAGTAATAAATATTTTATAGCTAGAATTGTCCCAGTCAAAATTTTTTTCTTTACCATGCAGCATTTCACTTGGCTGTTATTCCTTTTAATACAAAATCTGAAACTATTTCTCTCTGAAGCTTTGTCAACATTAAACTGAGGACTTGTATATATATTGCTTAAAACAAATACCTCACTCTTGTAGATGAATTCATTTTGATTAGATAGTCACTGGCCATAGAGAAAAGCAATAGCATTTTTCATTTTTCAATATCTGATCTAAATTATTAAGCTTAAGTAAAAAGCTCTGAAGTCATGAGGATTGATACTACCAATTTTTAAGTATTGAATACCCATTAGAGCTAATTTAAGATAAAATTGCTCTTTTTATAAAATGCAGTCTTCTCTACTACTTCCTACCTCCAATTCTATCTATAACAATGTTTTGGATATTTTTGTTTTAAATCTTACAATCATTGTATAATTTTAAAAATATTTTAAAGTACATGGAAAATAAATAATTGATTTTATATTATTTTCATCATATTATCTGAAAATATTTGTTGTTATACTGTCAAAATTCAGCTTTTGTTCTTAATGCTGATTTTATAAGCAATTTTTCCCATATTCCTTTTTTTGTTTCCCAAAGATGATCATAGAAAAGGTAGATAAGAAAAAATAACCTGAAGAGATAAAATATCTAAGATATTGTTTTATTAGTCCAAGTTTTAAGGTAAATTTGCATATAACATTCCTTAAATTTAAATACACAGAAACATTTTTGGTATAAATAAATGCACAAAAATATGGCACCTCCATCAGCCTTTTGAAATGCATGTCATTTCACATCTCATCTGCAACTCCCATAAGCTCCTATAAATTGTACTTACTAAATATCAATGATATTGCAGACATCTATAGACCTTTAAGTGGTATAATTTTTATATGGTTATTTCTATTTTTTCATCTTTTGGCCACACCATGCAGCATGCGGGATCTTAGCTCCCTGACCAGGAATCAAACTCACGTACTCTGCTTTGCAAGTGTGGAGTCTTAACCATAGGGCCACCAGGGAAGTCTCTTGTATGACTATTTTTATAGTCAGATGTCTAAGGTCATTATGTCTTTTTGCAGGCTTTTTGAACACTTGATTTCTGACTTAACTTTCTCTGATGTTATTTACTTAAGTACAAATACTGATCTTAATTTTAGAGATTGATAATAAAGCACCACAGTTAATCACATGCCAAATTTCTAAAGATGCTTATGGGGAAATTGTACCTTTTTACAGATATTGCATTACTTTATTGAGAAGCAATTTTTTTTTTCTGTTAAATAATTTTTTTTCTCTTGCTAAATCCTTTGGGATGGAAACACAACAGGCATTCAAAGTTTCTCAGGAGACAGGTAAGGTAGGACCGGTACTCACATTTCCTTAAGAATTTTCCAATTTGTTGTGATTCTCACAGTCAAAGGCTTTAGGATAGTCAACAAAGCAAAATAAAGCCAAAACAAAGGCTTTTCGGCAATCCCTTGCTTTCTCGATGAGAAATGGAGCTTAGTGGTATTAACTAGAAATAATTACACCAAGCTTCCACACTGCGTCATGGTTATTATACAAACTATCTGTGATTACACTTCATCTCTACCCCAAGTTTGTTCATAATCTATTCCCTGTGAAAGACATTGCTCAAAATCCTGGCCTTTTAGTTCTCTGGGAAGTTCTATTCTGATAGCTTTATCTTCCATTTCATCAACTTTTCCTATGGCCAAAGTCATACCATAAAACTCCAATCTTGGATAATGTTCTACCCCAAAAACATAACAAACATTTTAACACAATCTCCAGTTTTTCATTTTTCTTCTCATTTGTTACTCCAGCAACTGTTCTCTTTATATTTTGGTTCCTAACACAGTATCTCACTGGGAATTCTCCCCTCTCACTTATAGGCCTAAATTCTCCAGTGAAACCCAAAACCTGGAAAAATGTAATGGTGGCTGTCTTCATGCCTGCTCTTGGGTTGCTGAGCCTTGGATTGGCACCTCAGTACTAGACAGTGACAGTACTAATCATTTATAGTCCTGTGCATCACTGATGCTTTTGACCACTTGGGCAACTAATTA
Organism: Giraffa tippelskirchi; assembly: GCF_054371585.1. Classification (NCBI taxonomy): domain Eukaryota; kingdom Metazoa; phylum Chordata; class Mammalia; order Artiodactyla; family Giraffidae; genus Giraffa; species Giraffa tippelskirchi. Next base: position 106,633,116 of record NC_137278.1, on the reverse strand, counting down.
CTTATGTCAATATTTTTCAGCTTTGTGAAACTTCATTTCTCCTATCAGCAGAAATTTAAATTTTCTGTTCAGACAGAAAAGAATTGATCAATATCTCAAATTCCAACTACTAATCTCTGTGTGCATGCTAGGTTGCTTCAGTTGTATCTAACTGCTTGCAGTCCCATGAACTGTAGCCTGCCTGGCTCCTTTGTCCATGGAATTCTCCAGCAAGACTACTGGAGTGGGTTGCCATGCCCTCCTCCAGGGGATCTTCCTGAAACAGAGATTCAACTACGTCTCTTAAGTCTCCTGCACTGTCAAGTGAGTTCTTTGCTGCTGAGTCACCTGGGAAGACCTTAATTACCAATCTACAAACTAGTATAAATTCCCACCCTTTCCCTATTCTTTCTGCCGCAGAACTGCAGTTGTCATTCTTCCCTTCTTAAATCAATCTTAAAGTTGGCCTTTAAGCATTCTATTTCTAATTATAGTTAGTATCTTCAGATTTTTCAACTGTATTATCTTTGTCCATATGTATTTATACATCTTAGAAACACTCCAGTATGAACAGAAAATGTCCTTTCTTAAAGGACATTTAAAGAATTAGCTACAATTCTATTTTTTTTTTTGCATTTTGCAGTCTAACTCTGTAAATAAGTTTCTAAAATCTTTGTTCCTAGTTCATTATCTCTCATTTGTACACCTAAGAGCTCAGTTCAGTGCTCAGTCATGTCCAACTCTCTGCAACCACATGAACTGCAGCATGCCAGACCTCCCTGTCCATCACCAACTCCCGGAGTTTACTCAAACTCATGTCCATTGAGTTGGTGATGCCATCCAGCCATCTTGTCCTCTGTCATCCCCTTCTCTTCCCACCTTCAATCTTTCCGAGCATCAGGGTCTTTTCAAATGAGTCAGTTCTCTGAATCAAGTGGCCAAAGTATTGGAGTTTCAGCTTCAGCATCAATCTTTCCAATGAATATTCAGGACCAATTTCCTTTAAGATAGACTGGTTGGATCTCCTTGCTGTCCAAGGGACTCTTGCCCAGTATGCTACTGGAGGTCAGTGGAGAAATAACTCCAGAAAGAATGAAGAAATGGAGCCAAAGCAAAAACAATACCCAGTTGTGAATGTGACTGGTGATGGAAGTAGCGTCCGATGCTGTAAAGTGCAATATTGCTTAGGAGCCTGGAATATTAGGTCCATGAATCAAGACAAATTGGAGGTGGTCAAACAGGAGATGGCAAGAGTAAACATTGACATTTTAGGAAACAGCGAACTAAAATGGACTGGAATGGGTAAATTTAACTCAGATGACCATTATATCTACTACTGTGGGCAGGAATCCCTTAGAAGAAATGGAGTAGCCATCATAGTCCACAAAAGAATCTGAAATGCAGTACACCTAACATTTTATGTGAAACCACCTTGGCAAAAGGCACCAATGATTTCCAATACACTGCAGTCAGTGGCCATTCCTTAGCCTTCTTGCTTAACCTCTCACTACCCTCTGAATAAGTAACCCTCTTTTTTTAAACACTATCTTCTCTTCAAATTTTATTGTACTTTCTCCAAGTATTTTTCCTACTTTCTCAATTCTTTCCAGTGGTCTATACCATCTTTGAATGTTGAATTTCCTCATGACTTTCCTCTTCCTCAATTCTGTTTTCAATTTACTCTTCCTCTTATATATTACCAGAGCTCACCAAAGCCTATAAATATGTATTTCTAATACCCTTTTTTTGAGCTTTAAATATGTGTGCATATTTATTAAGTATCTGTTTATCTATCTATCTATTCCTTTATCTATCACCTACCATCTCTCGAGACAACAATTTAAACTCAAAAGCAAAATATCTGTAAATCTGGACCAATTGTCCATTCCCCACAAGCTGCCAGATGTGTGATTTCTTCTAGAATAGCAGTCTTGTCCCCTCTCTAACCTGTCAATCACTCTCTGATTAAAGGAGAAGTTTTATCTGATTGATTTTCGAAAAAAAGAGCAGAGCAGGCTTAGCTCAGTTTTTCCCCCGTATCATAACTACTCCATCAGTATGCTGCCCTTTATTTAATCTTATGCTGTACTCAATTGCTTCAATTAGAAAGATAGGAGATAGCAGTGGATTTCATCTTCTTTTTCCTCATGCTCTTCATCCCTACATATCCAACTGACCTTGTACTTCCCAAAACTCTCACTGTTACCATTCTGTTTCTGCCTTCTCTCTCTCCTGATTACTCCAGTGGCATTCTCTCCTCACTTCTTGTATCACATATCACTCCAATTTATCCTTTAAAATGCATAGCTGTTAATGTCACCATATCGCTTAAAAATACTTTCAGTATTTGTAGTTAATCTATAGGAAAAACTCCAAAGTTTTAATCTGTCTAAAAATTGGTGTACAATTGGATCCTTTTACTTCCCTTTCTTACTCATTATCCACCAGCTTGCTCTTTAAGAATTAGCAGTAGTCTTCTCAGAATTCTTCAGCGTGCTATATATTTTTACTAACTCAGACTTTTTATGCATCCTATTCCTTTTCTATGAAACAATCTCAACCTTCCCCATTTGAACCTATTCACTTAGATAATATCTGTTATTCTTTCACATTTTAGTTCTCAGTTAACAGCTAATTCTCATGAAGTGAGTGAAAGTCACTCAGTTGTGTCCTACTCTTTGCGACCCCGTAGACTATACAGTCTGTGGAATTCTCCAGGCCAGAACACTGGAGTGGGTAGCTGTTCCCTTCTCCAGGGGAATTCTCATGAAAGTTGTTTATTGATTACTGAAATAGATTAGGTAAACAATTGTATGCTCTGTATTGCACTCTGTATTTTCCAGCATATAATAGAAATTGTAATTCTAAGTTAATTATTTATAATGATCTATGTAATGTTGTCTTCCTTGCTACACTGTAAACTTATAAGGGCAGGGGCTATCTTTACTCAGGGCCACGATGGACTCTCCAACATATTGAGTTCAGTAGGTATTTGCTTAATAAATTAATAGCCAACAAAAAAGTAGGAATTTCCCAGAAAATTATAACACAAAGAAGGCAAGGAAAAAGTATGGAAATAGGGATGGTTATTTTACATCTGGTGGAATATAAGTAAGAAAGCAAGTGTGAATATCAATGGAGTTGAAATAACATAAAATAGAAATTTTGTGACTACTTAAATATTTAAATGATGTACAGTTATGATGTTTCTTTTTAGACTACTGTAATTATGAAATTGAATATAAATGATAGTATACCATCCAACTATATAATGAAATCATGATCTGAAATGCCATCTTTGACTTAATAAAATAGCTCTTAAGTCAGTTATTTAAAGGTGAATATTTGTTGTTGGATCTGAAAAATATTTGAGCTCTAAGGAAGAACAAAATACAAATCAATACATTATTTTTTATTTGTTTTTGGAGCACTTATAAATTTAATGTAAATATCAATTTCTGCCTTAATTTTATTGCCAATATATAAAAGATTGATAGGCTGATACATATCATATCACTATTATGAAAGGTGTTTTGCTTTTCCTTGTTAATTAATTTAGGAAGAACATCTTAAAACAAACAAGTTAAAGTTTTGACTATCTACCTCATTTTAAATTTATTCTTTTCTTGGGTGTTCCTAATTATTATCCATAAATAATTACTACTACTAATTGTATTGCTATTATTACTGTTACTAATTTAGAGGAACCTGGTAGACTATAGTCCATAAAGTCACACAGAGTTGGACACAACTGAACTTAGACGCGTGCATATATTTATATACTGCTACTGATAATTCCCTTTCATGCATTGGAGAAGGAAATGGCAACCCACTCCAGTGTTCTTGCCTGGAGAATCCCAGGGACGGGGGAGTCTGGTGGGCTGTCGTCTATGGGGTCGCACAGGGTCGGACATGACTGAAGCGAATTAGCAGCAGCAGCAGAAAATATATATACATTGTTGTTGTTCAGTCGCCCAGTGATGTCCAACTCTTTGCAACCCCATGGACTGCAGCACTCCAGGCCTTTCAGTCCCTCACCAACTCCCAAAGTTTGCCTAAGTTCATGTCCATTTAATCAGTGATGCCATCCAGCCATTTCATCTTCTGATGCTCTCTTTTCCTCCTATTCTCAATCTTTCTCAGCATCAGCGAATTTTCCAATGAGTCAGCTGTTCACATTCGATGACCAAAATACTGGAGTTTCATCTTCAGCATCAGTCCTTCCTCAAGTATTCATGGTTGATTTCCCTTTAGATTGACTGGCTTGATCTCCCTGCTGTCCAAGGGACTCTCAGGAGTCTTCTCTTAGCACCATAGTTTAAAGGCACTTTTAAAAAGTTCAATTCTTTGGCACTCCAAATAATTATTTTATATATATATATATATACACACATATATATATGTGTGTGTGTGTGTATATATATGTATATATATATATATATATAATTATTATGCACTTAGATCCTAGGGCATTTTTACAGAAACTTTAGCAGGTAGGTCTTGAAGATACTATTATTTCCTCCATTTTCATATGAGGAAAATGAAAAACAGGGGCGATTATGTGGCTTGACCAGACCTTACTGCCAGTAGAAGCAGCACTGCTTTACAAACTCAGGAATCTGGCTGCAGAGCCCATGCTGTTTAGCAGTTTTATAATTCTCAGGCCACTATAATCCCAGCTATACTATCATCTGTTCCAGTCCTGCTTCCACAGTCAGTTCTGATGGAGCTGCAAAAACAACTGTGCTGTGTGCAATAGGAAGAGCACATGACTTGGAATCAGACAGACCTAAATGGGAAGAATAAATCCATCCTCCCCTCTGTGTCTTCAGGGTGCCATGGACTTCTCTGAGGCCTAGTCTTCCCATCTGACAAGAGGAAATAGTAGCATCAAATCTACATAGCCCAGAGCTTTATCTTAAAGAAAGAATGATATAGTTAATATAAAAGCTTTTGTAAGTCATTCTATAAATTTAAGCAATAGTGATATATAACTCATTTGCATTAGCATCTTGCTGTTATAGTGAACAATAAGAACTAACTAAATTCCTGCTTTGAAACATAACTTATAACTTTGTGACCATTAGTTATCCTATCAAATTCATTATCTGTAAAAATGAAATAAAAATTGCTTGTCTCATAAATTAAGGTATTCTAGATATTTGTAAGATGGTTTATACATGACAGGAGACATATATTAATTCCTCAGTAAATGTGAGTTCCCTAACACTTTGCCTCAGTGCCCTGGATTCAGTAACCCAAGACGAGATTTTTGGCTTCCTTTTTATGTTTGCTTAGTTTTCTCAATTCCTTTTTATCTCTTAGGCCCTGGAGCTTGGATTATTTTAGCCAAATTATAGTTCTCTCTTTTCCAACTTTGGAATGATTGAACTGGACTGTCCTTTTTACAAGATTCTTGCTTTTAGTTTGGCCAAAAAATTTGTTCAGGTTTTTCGGTAAGGTGCTATGAAAAACCCAAATGAACTTTTTGGCCAACACAATACTTTGTTCTTCCTGATTATACACCCCTGCTTTATCAGTTCTCTGTAGGATTATGATTTAACCCAGTTTTGAGGGGTCTGCATTTTTCTTTTGTTTGCATGTGAGTATGTGTGCCAATTTTAAATATATATTTTTTTAAAGAATATGTATTTTATCTTAGTTTTAACTTGCACAGTACTGACAGAGTGAAATGATATCATTACTCTACATAATTTATTTAGAGTGTCCCAAAGTATCATTTTCTAAAACTGCCATTTAACTTGCTTATCTACTAATTTAAGTCTTTCAGAGGTGGTAGAAAATCTGGATGCTTCTCTTCCATTCAATTATTGCAGTGGCAGATGTACTATTTGCTAGGAGGGCACCGTGTATTCCTCTTTGCCCACCCTTTTCACTCTGTCAAAGCTTTGTGAGTTGCAGAACTTTTCCATCTCTTTTAACTGATGAAGACATTCTTTATTTTAGGAATATAACTTGTCATCTATATACCTAATGATTTTGTTACAATTGTCAAGAAATTTCAGTTATCCTCTTTGTTTACCAACACTTGAAGTTCCCCATGTTTCTTTGTACACTTTGTTAAGGTAGAATTTTAGGAAAGGGTTATTTATGATTCTTTGTATCTGCCTGTTTGTCTCTTCAGTTTGCAGGACAGCTAGCAGTTTTCACCATGACCTGAATCCTCTAATGGAACTAAGAAGACTTGCTGATTTTCACCTTGTTCAGTTTTTTTTCTTTTTTCCTTGTGAGAATGAGGGTAATGATGTCCAAGCTCCATTGTTACTAAAGTACTATTTTGTTTAACCATTCTTCTATTGGAGAACATATGGGCTATTTCTAGTTTTTGGCTATTATAAATAAACCTATAAACATTTATGGATACATTTTTGTATGACTGTAAGTCTTCACTTTTCTCAGATAAATACCAAGGAGTGCAATTACTGGGTCTTATGGCAGTTGCGTATTTCTTATTAACAACAATTACAAATTATTTTCAAGAATATCTCTGCCATTTTGCCATTTTACATCCTCACTAGCAGTGTGTGAGTGATTCAGTTACTCCATGTTCTCATCAGGATTTAATGTTTTCACTATTTTTTAAAACCATTCTGTTAGGTATTTAGTGATATCATACTGTGGCTTTGATTTGCATTTCCTTGTGGCTAATAATATTAACATCTTTTTATGTGTTTGTTATCTGTACAGCCTCTTCAGTGAAACGCCTCTTTATGTCTTTAGTTCATTTAGTAATTGTACTGTTTGTTTTTTTACTGTTGACTTTGAGAATTCTTTATATATTCAAGATATTAGTTCCCTTGCTGGATACGTGTTTGCAGATCTCACAATCTATAGCTTATCTTTTCATCCTCTTGCCAGGGTCTTTGCAAAGCAAAAGCTTTTAATTTTGAAAAACTCTAATTTTTCAATTTTCCTCCAATGGAATGTGTTTTTGGTGTCAGTTCTAAGAACTCTTTGCCTAGTCCTAGATTCCAGAAATTTTCTATTTCTGGGTTCTCTATTCTGATTCACTGACATGAATCTATCCTCTGCTCTGGTGTACTGTCTTGATTGTTTTACCTATATAGTAAACTTTAGTATCAGAGTGACTCTTTCTACTTTATTCTTCTTTGTCAAGATGGTTTATCTTGTTTCAAGATAGTTTTACAAGTTTCAAAAGTAAAATATAAAAGTACTCTTGTAAAGTATTTCAAATAATAATAGATTCATATATTTTGGGGGGAGTACATTTTAGTAACTTTTAAAGAAAAATTCCCTATTCAATAACAGAGGATGGTATATATTTGTTTCCCAAATGTTTATCCTTTGTGATGGGCTTGATGCTTCTAGCTCTATATAATGGCTGAAATGACTAATGCTTTACTTTGTGTAACTGAAAAGACTTAACCCAAAAAAGTGACCCTAGGTGGACTTCTTCTCACTTTGTAGTGGTAAGAGCATATTGCTTTGCTTCATCACAGCCACACAGAATGGCCAGGGGCCTAATCTATTGTGTGGTGTGACTGGGAAGAAGGTTGGAGCAATTTTGAAAAAGCCGTCTTTTGAGCAGTGTTATTCCCAGATACTTAGAGAGGGGATTAACCTTAGCCCCACGTATTTGATTTCTCTGGTGTCAGAAAGGCTCGTGTTAAGCTGATGTCCACATGCATTTGGGGATAAAATGATTAAACAGAAATGTTCCTGAATTATCATTTTTAGGACTGTATCAAATTATTATACACAGGATATTCCTAGTGCCAGGAAATAACACATCTCTCTTCAGTTTATTTCAAGTTGGAATTATGTCTCACTGCCTAACAGGGACTAAATGACCCTCTTACTGATCCATATTTGGAACTCTTTGGCAGGAAAATTGCTTCATTAAGGGGCACTGCATCCTAGAGCCGGCAGCATTTTGTATAGTGGATATTGGAGGAAAATAACACCTTCTGTGGCAGTAATTTGGGGAGATTTTATGAAAAATAATAGTTTCAATAAAAGTCCAAATACATTCCCTCTGCTACATCATTTGGCTTCACAAACAGTATATGAAAAGACAGGGAAATATGCCTTAGAGTAAAAAATGATGTAAAGGTGGAATCAAGAAATTTAAACTAATTATTTCTGCTAAATAATTATAGACAGACACTTGAGAAGGTATCAACTTGATCTACATTTTCCAAAGTGAGATATGTGTAGGAACGATATCAATAGAAGAGAATGTCATTGACTTTTATCACTCAGAATCCTCTTTCCACCATTTCATTTAGAGAGATACTTCTCTGTTCATTTAAATCATGGGATTCTGGTAGAGACTATTGATCACAATTCTCTTTCTCCTTGACAGTATTACCCAGCTAGGCCAGTCACAGAATTTCAGGCCCCACCCATAACAACGTTTCCATTATGAGCTCATGTCCCAGGCCAGACTGATCAGGCTCATTTTCTAGAACTTTCAGCTCAGACTGACCGATAAGTATCTGACAGGTAAGTACCTGACAGGTAAGTCTGGTATGCTAGACTATTAGGGAAAGTAAATCTGAAAAAATGAAGGAGACATGATTCTTTGGATCTATTTTTCCCTTGAGATTAGTCATACCTTATTTTATTTTTTTGTTTGGCTAGTCTAGCCAAGAAATGTTTTTAAGGAGTGCTCCTCAAAAAAAGCTCTTAGAATCCTTTTAAATAATGAAGCCACACTTGTCAAATGGGTTGGACCTGCTGCAAACCAGATGTTAAGAAACTGGTCCTCTGGGTCACCAGGGAGGTTTTAGACACAAACATCACATCACATCATAAACCCCACTACTTTCATCTTTCCTTGAGTTGAAAACCAGATGTCCAGGAGTCCTAGGATATACAGACTGAGCTTTCCCAGTCCAGCTGTTAATCAACTGTAGTTCCACATCACTCATATTTTATTTTCAAAGGCTTTATCCTGTTTGCATCTGCCGTGTAATTTTATGGCAGTTTGTCTCTCGATCTTGTGGAACAAGAAGGAATAATTAGGAATAATTAGGATTTTGTGGAAACTGTGGAACAGATTGCTGGGCAGTTAGCTGCAGTGCTAGTGTTCTAGGTATGGAACTTCCTTCTAGAACTTTTTGTCCTGGTCTTGACATGCAAAGCATTGCTCAGCATCTTATTCGACAACCACAATAATAAACGTGTAACTCTCTTATTCTAAAGCATTACCTCTGTGGTCAATATGTGTTTCGAGAAGCACCGATGGGGGCAAAGATGAGAGTAGTTGCAGGTCAGATGAATGTATCTACCTGGAAGATACTAGTGTGAGCTTCCCAGGTGACATAGTTGATTAAGAATCCACCTGCCAATGAAGGAGATGCAAGAGATGTGTGGGTTCTATCCCTGGGTCAGGAATCCCTGGAGTAGGAAATAGCAACCCACTCCAGTATTCTTGCCTGGAAAATCCCATGGACAGAGGAGACTGGCAGGTTACAGTCCATGGGGTTGCAAAGAGGCGGACACGACTGAGCACACGTATGCATTTTATTGCTATGCTAGGTTCTTCTCCTGATGCACAGCATATCAAGGTTCATAACCTTCCTGAACTTCTCCAACTTTGCATCAGCCTTTTCCTGAACAGGTTTGAAAATCCACTTTCTTTCTCCAAATTTGTCTCTGTCGCCTCATCAAGAATTACTCAGAATTTTGGTCTACCTAGGGTAATGGTTTTGTTTGCCTTGATTTTTCCTGCTTTAGGATTCTATATTCCTTATTATCTTTACTTTAATACTTCTTTTTCTACTTATCTTTTTCACCTAGCTATAGCTCTGTAATTATTCGTATCTTCCAAGGAAGCCTTTCCTTGAAATACCAGTCTAAGTCAAATTCTCCTCTTATATTATGATACAAAACTTGAATCTGGCTTTCAGAGAGTTTCTGATAATTCTTTTCTTTCCTCTATGAGACTTGTAGAGGAATCTGCAACTGAATGTATTTTGTCGGTTTTGAAAAATTTTCAAATATTACCTCAAATATAGCTTCTGTCCCTCCTATCCTTTGGAGAAATTAGTTATACATATCTTTTTACCTTTTTTCACATTTGCCTCTTGCATTCTTTTTCTCTATTTCCCATCTGTTTTCCAATATGTACTTTAATCTTAATATTTTAGGTTCACCTAGATTCCTGATTATCAATCTTCTCTTATACTGCAGGTAATATGATTTTGCACTTACCTATTAGATACTTATTTTCAGCTATTGTATTATTTTAATAAACATTTTATTTTGGAACTGTTTCAGATTTACAGAGAAATTAGACAAATGGTTTTGAGAGTTTCCATATTTTCTAGGCTTAGTTTACCCTTTTATTAGCATCTAATTTAGTGTGGTCCTTTTGCTATAACTAGTGAATCAGTATTTATAAATTATTATTAACTAAAGTTAAGAGTTGATTTGGGTCTCTGATTTTTTCCTAATGTCCTTTTACGATCCCAAGCTCTCAATCCTGGTAGCACATTACATTCAGTCATGTGTCTTCTTAAGCTACTCTTGGATATGACAGTTTCTCAGACTTATTTTATTTTGATGATCTTTACAGTTTTGAGGTGTGCTTGTCAGATATTTTCTGAAATGTTTCTTTACTGAGATATATATGATATTTTTCTTACAATAAGACAAAGGTTGTATGTTTTTTGAAGTAAGATCACAGAGTTAAGTGCCATTCTCATCACATTACGCCATAAATACATACTACCAATATGACTTAGCACTATTTGTGTTAACCTTGACATATGGCTGAGGTAGAGTTTATCAGATTCCTCCATTGTAAATTTAATCTTTTCCCTTCATTTCCATGCAAACAAGTATAGTCAATTTATTTTGACAATGGAGCAAAAGCAATTCAATGGAAATCTTATAATCTTTACAGTGAGTGGTGAGGATTAGCATTTATCTGGCTAAGAGTTTCCCTGTGTGTAATGTTTTCATAGCTATACGTGCTAGAGGCTTCAAATTAATTTAAGTATCTTTGCTTCCATGTCCCCTTTGACTTTGGGTTTCCTTAAAAAACTGCTCCTCGGAGAGTTTCTGAGTCCTGTCTTTCAGCTGTAATCCACTGTTATAATGGAGCCCTGCTGGTGTGGTCGAAAGGTACAGGAAAGAGACGTATTCTATAATCTTTTGATTAAATCTCTGTATTTTTGTGATCTTATGTCTCTGGGTTGTAACCTTCATAACTGTTTCTGTAGTAGTACAGCTTTTAAAAAAATTCTCCCTTAGATGAGATAAGAAATTAGAGGAGTCTGGAGTCTGAATAAATCATGTCCCCAAACTGGGATAAGGATTTGTTAATTTTTTCCTCCTTGGATAACAGACAATACTTAGAGAAAATTCTGAGAGTATATGACAATAATTTCCTTTCTCTCTTCCATATCAGAGTCACAAAGGATATTTCTAGCATATTACCTTAAAGAACTCTTAGAGGAAAACATAGACAGAACACACTCTGACATAAATCACAGCGATGTCTTTTTTGATCCATCACCCAAAATAATGGAAATATAAACAAAAATTTAAAAATGGGACTTATTTAAAAACTTTTGCACAGCAAAGGAAACAATAAATAAAACAAAAAGACAACTCACTGATTGGGAGAAAATATTTGCAAATGATGTGATCAATAAGAGATTAGTCTTTAAAATTTACAAATAGCTCAAGATACTTAACAGAATCAAAACAAACACCCACTCAAAAAAATGGGAAGAAGACCTGAATAGACATTTTTCCAAAGAGGACATACAAATGGCCAACAAGCATATGAAAAGATGTTCAGCATTGCTAGTTATTAGAAAAATGCACATCAAAAGTACAATGAGATATCACCTCACACCAGTCAGAATGGCTATCATCAAAAATCCACAAACAACAAATGATGGAGAGGGTGTGGAGAGAAGGGAATCCTCTTACACTGTTGTTGGGAATGTAAACTGGTACAGCCACTATGGAAAATTGTATGGAGGTTCCTTAAAAAACTAAAAATAGAGCTACCATATGACCTTGAAATCTCACTGCTGGAAATAATCTGGAGAAAAAAATGATCCAAAAGGATACATGTACCTCGATATTCATTGCAGCACTGCTTATAATAGCCAAGGTATGGAAAAAACCTAAATGCCCATCGACAGAGGAATGGGTAAAAATGATGTGCAATGGAATATTATTCAGCCATTAAAAAGAATGAAATAATGGCATTTGTAGTAACATGGATGGACCTAGAGAGTGTCATATTGAGTGAAATAAGTCAGACAGAGAAGGATAAATATAGTATGATATTCCCTAATACGTGAAACCTAAAAAGAAATGAAACAAATGAACCTACTTTAAAAACAAAAAAAAAAAGACCCGCAGACTTCGAAAATGAACTTATGATTGCTGAGGGATACTTAGGGAGTTTGGGAAGGTCATGTACACATTGCAATACTCAAAATGGATAACCAACAAGGACCTATTTTATAGCACATGGAACTCTACTCAATGTTACGTAGCAGCCTGAATGGGAAAGAGGTCTGGGGGAGAATGGATACATGTATATGTATGACTGAGTCCCTTTGCTGTTCACCTGAAACTATCACAACTTTGTTAATCAGCTATACCCCAAACCAAAACAAAAAGTTTGAAGTCTGAGAAACAAACAAGCAAAAAGTCATTTTATTTATATTATTATTATTTTATTTTTTTTAATTAGTTTATTTTCTATTTTTTAACTTTACAATATTGTATTTGTTTTGCCATACATTGACATGAATCCACTATGGGTGTACATGTTTTCCCCTTCCAGAACCCCCCTTCCACCTCCCTCCCCATCCCATCCCTCTGGGTCATCCCGGTGCACCAGCCCTGAATAGTCATAGAAATAAAAATTACTATATGCATATTAAAAAACAAAGCAAAACATAATGGAATGAAAAGTATGAGGTTCTTTCCAAGATTACGGACCCCAGGTTTTTCTTATTGATGTGCTAGTCCATCTGTTAGTCACTCAGTCATGCCCAACTCTTTGTGACCACATGGACTGTAGCCCGCCAGGCTCCTCTGTCCATGGAATTCTTCAGGCAAGAATACTGTAGTGGGTAGCCGTTCCCTTCTCCAGGGGTTCTTCATCACCCAGGGACTGAACCCTTGTCTTTCTGCATTGCAGGCATGTTTTTCACTGTCTGAGCCCCTAGAGAAGCCCAGTCCACACTAAGCTTCCAGTAATTCTTCAAAATGACAGTGGAAGCATTTCTTCATGTGTATGGTTTCTCTCTTGATTTGCTTGCTCTCTGAAATTTCATGCTAGCAATTTTCCTTGTAATCTTAGTTATCTGATTAATTCAATAAAGGTCATTAATTTTCATTTTGTTTTTCTCTTTCTTGTTTTAAGGATGGGAGTGACAACTTCAAAGCTCTTCTTGATGAGAATGTAGCTGAAACCAGAAGTAGCCAGCCAACATTCAACTTTGGCTTTACTTCTAGATCATAGCCCTTATCCCTAGTCTGTGCTCCTCTGAGGTCTTAATTACAAGTCAGAGTTGTTTGCCTGTGTTCTTTTTCTTGGCAGGTCTGAACTGCAGCCTGTCTCCCTAGTATGGCACTGCTGATGAAATCTCTGAATTTCTCTAGCTTCCCAGCTGCTAGTTTCTGTACAAATTATTGTATCTTTCTGAGCATGTTCATCTTAGGAGTTGACAAATACATCAGGGGACTTGCACTCCAATACCTGGGTTCACTTCTTTCTGTGGCTCTTACCTCTCCTGAGAGATTTTGTCCTACAAGTGTAATCACTTTGAAATTTGCAAACTCCAATCTCAGAATTAGAATCAAAGTAGTTACTTTAACTGGAGTCCTAAATATTTCCATTATTTTTATTTTCTTGAACTGTATCAATATATGTCTGTATTTGAAAGTATATTCAACTATATTTTGCATGATATTTTATGGTCTTGGAAAAACATCTTACACAAAATATGGAAAGTGTGTACACAATAGTAATCAAGAGAAATGCTTGTTAATTCCAGTATTTTTTTCAAAACATTTATGCAATAATGGATCTTTTAATATTTTTAAATATATTTTATTGCCTTGAGCATTATATTAATTAGGACCTGTTTAAATCTTGTGATATTTTGGAGATTCCACTTTTTAAAAAAATGTAGTATTAGTAAACTGAGAAATAGTTACCCTAAAAAGATTATATATGCAGCAGCTTTGAAATAAGAGTTATAAATAAATAAAAAGAGAATTTTGAAAAAAGTGTTTTTGCTATACTATTTCCATGTAAGACTATAGTTTAGTGTGGTGGAATGGTGTGAAGGTAGGTAAGTGGGGGAAAAATGTCAGTTTAATACTACTCACCTATTAAATTCATTTTCTTTCCTTAAATTCCTTCAGTTAAAAAAAAAAGACCCATGAATCTAATCTGTATTAGGTTAATTTTACATATTAAGCTTTATTTAGAACCCAATTTAGACTGTATACATTTCTAGTAATACTGTAAATTTGAGATTTATTTATTTATACATGTCTTATAATGGTTAACAAATTTATTTTAAATATATATGTGGAGAAAGAGAAGAGGGAGAAAGAGAAAATTTAGAAAATGTGCTTTAGCTATAATAGCATGATTGAAAGAAACCCATTTTAGTTAAAATAAATTATTAAATTATGTTTCCTCCATAGGAAAAGTAAGTTAAATCTCTTAGAATTCAGTGCTTGGTGACTAATTAAGCTTTTCTCTGATTTCAAGATTCTTTTTATAAATGGTATAGCATTATCTATATACTTCATATTACCATGAATGTTAAGAAAACTTATTTGAAGAAATATTTCTAATAATCACACACAAAAATGTTTATACACTCTATAATCAATGTGTCAAAATATTTATTTTAAATAAAGGTTAGTATAAATTTCACATTTTACAGGTCTACTTACTACTATTCTAAAAACTAACTACTATAATTTGTTATTACATATTATTTACATACACACATACACACAAATTATTGCACACTTGAACTATTCCTTTTTTTTGTAGCTGTATCATTTTCTGAAACAAAGGTCAGTATTTTGCCATAATTAGATGTTATGAAGAATAGTATTAGCTTATGGCAATTTTAGCAGGCATTTTCTTCTTCCTAAATAGTTAATTGAGGATAATGGAAAAAAGCAAAGGAATGTCCTTGGTGAGTGTTAGTTGGACTACTACTTGATAGGAATAAGACCTACCTAGGGCAACATAAAATCTGCAAAAGAATAATGATACAAAATTAAAGAACATTCCTTAGAAGTTCAAAGTGAAAACTAAAATGATTAGATATTAACATTCTCTGCCATGTCTTTCAGAAAATATTCTATATTCACTTCAGTAACAACAAACTTAAAAGGAAGCATAACTAAGAACTTATTAGAGGTATTACTTCTCTTTTTCCTTTTATTATAATTATTAATTTCATCGTTTATTTTAATTACTAGATTTCAAATAATAAAACTTAGATATAGAAAATTAACTCGATAATAGAAGAGTAAGAATTTTTCACACAGGCTTAAATACACACACACACTAGTACACACACACACACTCTCACATACCCACATACATTACATTTTTTATTCATCAAAAAGAATCAATCAATTTTAAATTGTCAAATTTAGTTCTTGTTTTTTTTTGTTTTATTTAACAAATATAAAGCATTCTACATGGTTAACTCTCTATGTGAATGTCTCCATTGAATGCAATTTTAAGTATGATTAAGCTGTCTATCTCCCTAAAGGAAACAAATATCATGAGGTTTGCATGTACATTTTCAATCCAATTTTTTGCTTTCTTACATATAATAGATAATATTTGCTTTTTAAATTTGTGTAAATGTTATCAGAGGTTATTATTCTTTTATTTTACTAAACTATACATTTTTTGAGATTTACCGGTATTGAGAGAGGCAGTCAGACAGACACACAGATAGACATATCTCATTCATTCCTATTTCTGGTTGTATAGTTTTCATTCTTACATTTCCAGCTTATATCTATTATATTGTGTCCTATGGCTCTCACTTTAACAGAGTAAATCTAGAATTTTTCATGTAAACTTTGCATTAACAGGCTTTAATTGGTGAGTTTATTCAGTTTACATGATTACTTATATTTTTTAAAAAATATTTCTTTTTCTGTTTTATTTACAACATATTTCATTTTATTTTCCTTATCCCTTTTTTATTGAATTGATATTGTTTAGTTAATTTTATTTTCTCACAAGTTAAGGGATTATTTATTCTATACTTTCTAATTAAGAGCCTATGATGAAACATTTAGTCTGTGTTTTATACACGTGTATATTCATCTCTTTATTATAGTAGAAAATTAATTGATCTTTTTTAGTTTATACTTAAAGGACTTTGGTGGTGGTGGTTTAGTCACTAAGTCATGTTCGACTCTTGTGACCCCATGAACTGTAGCCTGCCAGGCTCCTCTGTCCAAGGCAAGGATACTGGAGCAAGTTGCTATTTCCTTCTCCAGAGAATCTTCCTCACCCAGGAGTTGAACTTGGATCTCCCACAATGCAGGCAAATTCTTTACCTACTGAACTACAAAGGAAGTCCTCAAGGACTTTATTGTTTCATAAATTTCCTGAAAGTTTTCTTTCATATTGTCATGTGATATTTTTATTCATCTTTTTTAGCTCTTTTAGTTTCTAAATGAAAAATAAAATTATGTATAATCATCTGGCTAAAATGATTTATCTATTTATTTATTAATATACTTTGGTTTATAATGTTTTTCCCTATGTGCTTTGTTTTCTTGCCAAGTCCTTCATTTTACTTAATTTGTTAAATGATATTTCAGTTTGGTATAAAATATTTGATTGACAATATTTTTAATATGTACTTTGAAGATATTATTCTTTTTTCCTTCAAGTAAACTTAGGATAAGGAATATGCTTAATTTTCATTGGTGCACTTTTGAAGACACTTAGATTTTTAATTTGATAGCTTTTAAAAGCTAATCTTAACTTTTATTCTTGGACTTTGAGATTCCACAGCTTCATAAAAAAATGCTTGAAATTTATTTTTTCAATCTAAGGATTTAGGTATTTCTTTAATTCTGGGAATTGTTGGCTACCATCTCATTAAAAATTGCCTCTTTTGCACTCTTCCATTCCATTACTCTTCTACTCCTCTATTCACTACTCTGCTAATTCAAACAGATCTACCTTGGATCTTCTAAATCTATCATGTTGTCTATCAAATATTAAATCAAATGTATATGGTAATTTGTCTATTGAGGTTTATTATGATATAATTTTAATTTTTGTTTTTAAAAATCCATCTGCTTTTTTTCTTAAAATCTCCCTTTCTTGTTGCAAAATCTTGATCCTCTTCTGTATTATCTCATTTTATCTACTTGAATATTTATAACATAATACATAGTCAATTAAAGTTTTCTTTAAATTGTTCCAATATCTCTAGTTTCTTGACTTACAGTTCTCTCATTATGGATCTATCGCAGTCAGTCACCTTTCATTGAACTTCACTACAAATTTTATAATTTGATTTTTTGAGTATCCTCTATAGGATAAATCTGGACTCTGAAAAGTACTAGGAATTATAGGGACTGCACCATTGGACCATTTTTCATACTACTGCCATATCCTTGTATTTCATCAGTTTGGGGCAAGGTATACCATCTGTTTATATACTCAGGCTTCTTGTTCTCCAGAGGTAGTGTGAATGTAGCCTCAAAACTCTACCAAATACAACTTCAGATACTCGTTTTTTCCTGTTCAGAATCTGGAGCAGTAAACCTAAGTAAGCAGGTGAAAATGCTATTTGCCATACTAAATATCAATGATTCTTGGATCTGTACATGGTATTGAGGGATTTTGTTTTTGATTTTCAGCCTTTTGTACACTGTTCAAATCCTAGGTGTAATTCCTTTATACCAGATTGAAATTCTTCCACCATCCATCCTATAATTTACTTGCCTTCAACCTCCTTTCAGCAATCAAAAAGTTATTGATTGCTATTCCATTCAGTAGTTAACTATATTTATTTAAACAAAAATGAAGAATCATCCTTTAGTTAAATCTGACAATTAAATAGAAATAAAGTTCACAAATTTCTGCTATTTTTGTATATAAAAATATACTTTTTATGCAATTATTTGAACAACTTTATATTCAAACAATTAGCTGGAAATTTTCCTATCCACAATGAATATATAAATTTTAATTATGTATATAATTATGTATATATCATCAATTCATTTTCAGGGATGTTTTGGCAAAGCAAACTTTGATTTCACCATGAAATTCACACAGCACACAAATATATGGAAAGGGACCAAATATAGGAACGCATATTGAAAACAAAAATGTATTCATATTTACTTATGATTTAGTATCTTACATTTATTTATAAAGTCAATTAGATGAAATCTTATTTAATAACTAGCTCTTGAATTAATAGACATTTAAACCATGAAGACTCTAAACCTATTTGTTTCAGGGTCAGCCAGATACATCATCTATCTTTTTCATCAAAAGAAATATTGTCCTTCTCATAGTAGTTATGATAAGAATAATCCTAATAAGTTTGTTACTATCAAGAAATGGAGGAGAAATCAGAGAAATATGATATTCCTTATAGCTGTCTATCAATTAAGTTTTAGTCAATTTGCAACATATAAGAGTATATATGTTAGGCCATGTGCTCATCCCATTTCCTATTATACCATAAATCAATAGATTAACAAATAAATTTACCTAAGTTTGCCTGTTTATATGTTTCACTTTAAAGAGAGATTTTTGCATTTTCATGATTCTTAGAAATGACCTTAAGGCATTGGTTCTGAAGTGGACTACATATCAATTCTCTTTTGAAACATTTGGTCAATTAGCATGACTTAAAGTCAAAAATAATCATGAGGCATAATTTACAGAGTAGAATGCAGTAAAGAAATGATTAACTATATCTAAAACTTTTAAGATTTAGCACTTTCAAAAATGTGTGGTGTTCAAGTATATAAACTTTATAAATTTAAGATTTTACATCTCCCTTAGTACATATAAAATAAGTTAAAGATACCAATTAGATACTAAGTTGCTTCAAATATTTAAAGATTGGATTGAAACGGCTAAGTCAATTAATGTAGTTAACAAAATATTTTTTGAAGAACTAGACTGTATAAAGTATGTGGCATTAATTGGGCATACAAATTTTTGGGACATAACTCCTATTTTAATGAGATGAATTCTACTGGAGAGAAGCTCTTTGAGGAAGTATTAATTAATAAATACCTATTGTGTTTAAGATAATAATAAACAATAATAAATTAATTACTGGAATAAAATGAAGAAGGATATGAGAAAACTAATGAGGTGATATGTGAAATGAGATGTGTAGGGGTATATGGACTGAAAATAAGTGAAGAAAAGAGAAAGAATTATTGTACAATTAAGAAAATAAGAAATTAAATAAACAAGAAATGAAACCAAGTGTAGGATAATAAAACATAGTAAAAATCAGCAAAATGTGAGCCAAGTTTCCAAAACAATGATTTATTCTCTAAAATTTTTATTTTTATTATATGAGGCTTTATTCTAATATAGGATATTACAAGCCAAACCATAAAACATTTTTTACTAATATTTTGAAAGAATTGTCACTATTATTTCATAATGCAACACTATATTTAACATTGAGAATCTCTGATGTTCTAAAGATTTACAGATGTAAAACTCTTGTCAAATAGCACCATTTCTTTTGTCTTTTATAAACATTTTAGATCCAAAGTTGTGATTTGGGAGTAGTACACCTATCAAAAAGAAGGAATACTTATATAAAAGCAGAAGAAACAAAAAAGCAGTCTCAACAATCTGACATAAATACGGGGTTTTTGTGGAGTTTTAAATTTTTATCCCCCTTGATAAAATAATGTACAATTTTCTCAGTTCTCTCCAAGGGTATAATTTTTAAACTGAATGAAATATACAATAAAAAGCATCAAATGTAAATGTCAAAAATTTTTGAAATATAAATATCAAAAAGCTCTCAAGATAGTGAAGAAGCAGAGGCAAAATCTAAAAGAATATAAGTCCACAGAGAGATAGCCCAAGAATTCACAAATGCTTTCTATCAAGCATAAAATAATCTGATTTTTTTTTTTAACATATCAGTTAGTCAGTCAGTCAGTCAGTTCAGTCGCTCAGTCGTGTCCAACTCTTTGCTGTTCCATGAACCGCAGCTTGCCAGGCCTCCCTGTCCATCACCAACTGCTGGAGTTTACCCAAACTCATGTCCATTGAGTCGGTGATGCCATCCAACCATCTTATCCTCTGTTGGCCCCTTCTCCTCCCACCTTCAATCTTTCCCAGCATCAGGGTCTTTTCAGATGACTCAGTTCTTTGCATCAGGTGGCCAGAGTATTGGAGTTTCAGCCTCAGCATCAGTCCTTCTGATGAATAATCAGGACTGATTTTAGGACGGACTGGTTGGATTTCCTTGTTGTCCAAGGGACTCTCAAGAGTCTTCTCCAATACCACAGTTCAAAAGCATCAACCCTTCAGCACTCAGCTTTCTTTATAATTCAGCTCTCACATCCATACATGATTACTGGAAAAACCATAGCTTTGACTAAATGAACCTTTATTGGCAAAGTAATGTCTCTGCTTTTTAATATGCTATCTAGGTTGATCATAGCTTTTCTTCCAAGGAGCAAGTGTTTTTTTTTTTTAATTTCATG
The DNA here is from genome assembly GCF_054371585.1 of Giraffa tippelskirchi. Classification (NCBI taxonomy): domain Eukaryota; kingdom Metazoa; phylum Chordata; class Mammalia; order Artiodactyla; family Giraffidae; genus Giraffa; species Giraffa tippelskirchi. Next base: position 106,612,392 of record NC_137278.1, on the reverse strand, counting down.
GCTGCAGTCACCATCTGCAGTGATTTTGAAGCCCCCCAAAATAAAGTCTCTCACTGTTTCCATTGTTTCCCCATCTATTTGCCATGAAGTGATGGGATTAGATGCCATGATCTTAGTTATAATGTACAACAAGTAGTCAAAAACAAAGGCAAAGGCAAAGAAAGGACTGAGACAGCAAAACCTGAAGATAATTCAGAAATAGATCAACAATGACTTCAGTTTTAAATGTATTAGGCACAGATTAAACACACACACATTTTACCATGCTCATATAGATAAAAGAACAGCTTAAAATGTTAGCAAGAAATTAGAAACTTTATGAAGTGACACAGATTTGTATATATAAAGCCAAATAAAATTTCTTGAAAAAATGTGTCTGTACTTTAACCAATAGTAACAGCAAAAAGAGGACACAACTACTTTTCAGAAGCTGATTTTAGATCTAAGAGCAGATTATGTATATCTGGAGAAAGAGGCAGAGTTATCTGTTTTAACTGGAAAACAGATCTGAAGAAGCACTCAAACTACAATACTGAGAGATAAGAAGACTCAACTTAGAGAAGAGAGGATAAGAAAATAATAACTATGGTGAGACATTTTAAAATCCGTATCATTGGATTCTCAGAAAGTAAATAGAATACTTCAAAAGTAACATTTGTTTTATCATCAAAAGTCAACAGTCCACAGATTTGAGAAGGTCAGTACATCCTTAGCAAGACAAGTAGGATAAAATATACTTGGAACAACTGTCTAGTATTTTCTCAAACTGAACGTAAGTATACTCTATGGCCTAGTGATTTTGATGCTAGGTTATATCACAAGCATATATGCATATGTACACAAAAATATGTACAAGAATGCTCATAATATATTCATTTACACTTTCCTTAAACAGAAAACAACCTAATGACTGTCACAGTAGAAGTTAAGCATTGCCTATTTTTCAATGACTTGAATGTAGAAAACTATATAGCAACGAAAAAGAACAAACTACTGCTCCCTGAAATATCTTTTATATATAATGTTGCACAAATAAAGACAATCAAAAGGGGTATACACCACATTATTCCACTTATACCAATTTTAAAACTGATACAATGTGTTCAAAGTCAGAATAATACCTATGTTTGGGGAAGGCGGTTGATTGGGAAGGAGGATAACAGAAGTTTCTAGTGTGCTATTAAAGGTATATGTTTTGACCTGAGTGGTGAATAAATAAATAAGTTTGTTTGCAATATTTTACAAAATTTTAGTATAAAAATCTATGTCCTAAAGATTTGTGCATTAAATTAAAAGTATGCAATATTTCATAAAATAAGACCTTGCCATTAAAATGTTAAATCTATTAAGAAGAGGAAAAATGTATGTAGAACTTTGACCAAGAATGTGGCTAGGGAACATTCTCTTAAAAAGGAAACAGAGCATTCATGATAGGAGAAGAAATGGATAGATTTATCTATATCCAAATCAGGAGCTTCTTTTCATCCATAGTAATCAGTGAACAATTTGTATACATTATATATAGAATCTTTACTTACTAATAGGGATAAAAATAAAAGACAACCTATTTAAAAATTGGCAAAACTCTTGAATGAGAACTTCAAAAGATAAAAAAATGTAGATGATAACAATATCACATGAAGATTGAGCAACATCTTCAATAAAGAGAAAATCTGGGAATTCCATGTGATGGAAAATTCGTGAAACAATGGGAGTTTTCATTATCTACTGATTTGTGTATTCATTTTTATAACCACTCTGGAAAGCTCTTTACAATTATTTGCTGAAGCTGAAGATGTGTATATCCTGTGCTGTGTTTAGTCACTCTGGTATATACCCACACTTTGTGACCCTATGGACTGCAACCCTCCAGGCTCCTCTGTCCATGGGGATTCTCCATGCAAGAATACTGGAGTGGGTTGCCCCGCCCACCTCTAGGGGATCTGCTCAACCCAGAGATCGAACCCAGGTCTCCTAAATTGTAAATGGCTTCTTTCCCTTCTGAGCCCCCAAGGGAGCCCAATAATTCTGGAGTGGGTAGCCTATCCCTTCCACAGGGGAACTTCCCAAACTAGGAATCAAACTGTGGTCTCCTGTATTGCAGGCATGTTCTTTACCAGCTGACCTACCAGGGAAGCCCATGTACATCCCAAGAACAGAAGATTCCACTTTTGAATGAATTACCAGTAAATGCTCAGCAGGACCTATGTACAGAGATGCCTGTAGCAGCATTGCTCTTCATTGTCATAAACTAAAAATGATCAGTCATCTACATTGGAATGGATAAATGAGTTCTGTTTTATTTATAAAATGTAAGTTTCTCTAGCAAAAAAGCTAAATCAGTTCAGTCGCTCAGTTGTGGCCGACTCTTTGTGACCCCATGAATCGCAGCATGCCAGGCCTCCCTGTCAATCACCAACTCCCGGAGTCTACCCAAACCCATGTCCATTGAGTCGGTGATGCCATCCAACCATCTCTTCCTCTGTCATCCCCTTCTCCTCCTGCCCAAAATTCTTCCCAGCTTTAGGGTCTTTTCCAATGAGTCAACCCTTCGCATGAGGTGGCCAAAGTATTGGAGTTTCAGCTTCAACATCAGTCCTTCCAATGAACACCCAGGACTGATCTCCTTTAGGATGGACTGGTTGGATCTCCTTGTAGTCCAGGGGACTCTCAAGAGTCTTCTACAACACCAAAGTTCAAAATCATCAATTCTTCAGGGCTCAGCTTTCTTCACTGTCCAACTCTCACATCCATACATGACTACTGGAAAAACAATAGCCTTGACTAGACGGACATTTGTTGGCAGAGTAATGTCTCTGCTTTTCAATATGCTATCTAGGTTGGTCATAACCTTCCTTCCAAGGAGTGAGAATCTTTTCATTTCATGGCTGCAATCACCATCAGCAGTGACTTTGGAGCACAAAAAAATAAAGTCTGACACTGTTTCCACTGTTTTCCCATCTATTTCCCATGGAGTGATGGGACCAGATGCCATGATCTTAGTTTTCTGAATGTTGAGCTTTAAGCCAACTTTTTCACTCTCCTCTTTCACTTTCATCAAGAGGCTCTTTAGTTCTTCTTCACTTTCTGCCATAAGGGTGGTGTCATCTGCATATCTGAGGTTATTGATATTTCTCCCGGCAATCTTGATTCCAGCTTGTGTTTCTTCCAGCCCAGCATTTCTCATGATGTACTCTGCGTATAAGTTAAATAAGCAGGGTGACAATATACAGCCTTGACGTACTCCTTTTCCTATTTGGAACCAGTCTGTTGTTCCATGTCCAGTCCTAACTGTCGCTTCCTAACCTGCATACAGGTTTCTCAAGAGACAGGTCAGATGGTCTGGTATTCCCATCTCTTTCAGAATTTTCCACAGTTTATTGTGATCCACACAGTCAGAGGCTTTGGCATAGTCAATAAAGCAGAAATAGATGTTTTACTGGAACTGTCTTGCTTCTTTGATGATCCAGTGGATGTTGGCAAGTTGATCTGTGGTTCCTCAGCCTTTTCTAAAACCAGCTTGAACATTTGGAAGTTCACGGTTCACGTATTGTTGAAGCCTGGCTTGGAGAATTTTGAGCATTACTTTACTAGCGTGTGAGATGAGTGCTATTGTGCGGTAGTTTGAGCAATCTTTGGCATTGCCTTTCTTTGGGATTGGAATGAAAACTAACCTTTCCCAGTCCTGTGGCCACTGCTCAGTTTTCCAGATTTGCTGGCATATTGAGTGCAGCACTTTCACAGCATCATCTTTCAGGATTTGAAATAGCTCAACTGGAATTCCATCACCTCCACTAGCTTTGTTCATAGCGATGCTTTCTAAGGCCCACTTGATGTCACATTCCAGGATGTCTGGCTCTAGGTGAGTGATCACATCATCGTGATTATATGAGTCGTGATGATCTTTTTTGTACAGTTCTTCTGTGTATTCTTGCCACCTCTTTTAATATCTTCTTCTTCTGTTAGCTCACTACCATCTGTCCTTCATCAAGCCCATCCTTGCATGAAATGTAGCCTTGGTATCTCTAATTTTCTTAAAGAGATCTCTAGTCTTTCCCATTCTGTTGTTTTCCTTAATTTTCTTAAAGAGATCTCTAGTCTTTCCCGTTCTGTTGTTTTCCTCTGTTTCTTTGCATTGATCACTGAGAAAGGCTTTCTTAACTCTCCTTGCTATTCTTTGGAATTCTGTGTTCAGATGGGAATATCTTTCCTTTTCTCCTTTGCTTTTCACTTCTCTTCTTCTCCCAGCTATTTGTAAGGCCTCCTCAGACAGCCATTTTGCTTTTTTGCATTTCTTTTCCATGGGGGTGGTCTTTATCCCTATCTCCTGTACAATGTCATGAACCTTTGTTCATTGTTCATCAGAAACTCTGTCTATCAAAGTTAGTCCCTTAAATCTATTTGTCACTTACACTGTATAATCATAAGGGATTTGATTTAGGTCATACCTGAGTCTTCTAGTGGTTTTCCCTACTTTCTTCAATTTAAGTCTGAATTTGGCAATAAGAAGTTCATGATCTGAGCCACAGTCTGCTCCCGGTCTTGTTTTTGCTGACTGTATAGAGCTTCTCCATATTTGGCTGCAAAGAATATAATCAGAGTTCAGTGTTGACCATCTGGTGATGTCCATGTTTAGAGTATTCTCTTGTGTTGTTGGAAGAGGGTGTTTGCTATGACCAGTGCATTCTCATGGCAAAACTCTATTAGCCTTTGCCCTGCTTCATTCTGTACTCCAAGGCCAAATTTGCCTGTTACGCCAGGTGTTGCCTGACTTCCTACTTTTGCATTCCAGTCCCCTATAATGAAAAGGACATCTTTTTGGGGTGTTAGTTCTAAAAGGTCCTGTAGGTCTTCATTGAACCGTTCAAGTTCAGCTTCTTCAGCGTTACTGGTTGGGGCATAGACTTGGATTACCGTGATATTGAATGGTTTGCCTTGGAAACGAACAGAGATCATTCTGTCGTTTTTGAGATTACATCTAAGTACTGCATTTCGGACACTTTTGTTGACCATGATGGCTACTCCATTTCTTCTAAGGGATTCCTGTCCACAGTAGATATAATGGTCATCTGAGTTAAATTCACCCATTCCAGTCCATTTTAGTTCGCTGATTCCTAGAATGTCAACGTTCACTCTTGCCATCTTCTGCTTGACCACTTCCAATTTGCCTTGATTCATGGACCTAGAACTCCAGTTTCCTATGCAATATTGCTCTTTACAGCATTGGACTTTGCTTCTATCACCAGTCATATCCACAGCTGGGTATTGTTTTTGCTTTGGCTCCATCCCATCATTCTTTCTGGAGTTATTTCTCCACTGATCTCCAGTAGCATATTGGGCACCTACCAACCTGGGGAGTTCATCTTTCAATATCCTATCTTTTTGCCTTTTCATACTGTTCATGGGGTTCTCAAGGCAAGAATACTGAAGTGGTTTGCCATGCCCTTCTCCAGTGGATCACATTCTGTCAGACCTCTCCACCATGACCCATCCATCTTGGGTGGTCCCACATGGCATGGCTTAGTTTCATTGAGATAGACAAGGCTGTGGTCTGTGTGATCAGATTGGCTAGTTTTCTGTGATTATAGTTTCAGTGTGTCTGCCCTCTGATGCCCTCTCCAAAACACATGCTGTCTTAATTGGATTTCTCTTACCTTGGATGTGAGGTATCTCTTCACGGTCACTCCATCAAAGTGCAGCTGCTGCTCTTTACCTTGGACAAGGGGTATCTCCTCATGGCCGCCCCTCCTGACCTTGAATGTGGAGTAACTCCTCTTGGCCCTCTTGTGCCCACGCAGCTGCTGCTCCTTGTACGAGGGGTAGCTCCTCTCGGCCACCGCCTCTGGTCTCGGGCGCGGGGTAGCTCCTCTCAGCCATGCATCTGCGCAGTCCGAAAATGATTGGTTATCTACATTAGAATGGATAAATGAGTTCTGTTTTATTTATCAAATGTAAGTTTCTCTAGCAAAAAAGCTAAATGACCTTAGCTAAATCCAATACCATGGGTGAATCTTAAAATACTCAGCAAAAGAAACACACTAAAATGATATGCTGGCATGATATGAATATCATTTTGTTGATATAAAGTACACAAACAGGACAAATCGTTCTATTTTGATGTACACATAGAAGGTAAAACTATAAAGTAAATCTTGGAAGCTATTACCAGAAAAGCCAAGGTTATATTAATCTCACAGAGACAGGGAAGAAATGTAATTATGAAGGAATACATGGAATTTATGAGAATGTTCTCTAATACAATCTGGATGATTATTTTATGGTTATTTATTATACTATACATTTATGTAATACTCTCATATCAGCATATATATATATATGTATGTATATATGTATATATATATATGTTATTTTGTTGTTTAGTTGAAAAGTTGTATCCAACTCTTTTGCAACCCCATGGACTGTAGTTCACTAAGCTCCTCTGCCCATGGGATTTCTCAGGCAAGAATACTGGAGTGGCTTGCCATTCCTTCTCCAAGGCTTCTTCCTGACCCAGGGATCAAACCTGAGTCTCCTGCACTGCAGGAGAATTCTTTACGGCTGAGTCACCAGTTAAGCCCCATTTATGCTATACTTCTAGATAAAAAATGTTTAAAAATCACAAAATCACATGCAAATATGCATGCAGTACAAATAATGCATGATGGACACTAGCTTTGCCAAGTTGATATACTAAATCCAATGGGCAAAAAGTTCAGTTCTGTGCTATTGTAACAAGCCAATTATGGTCCTGAATCTGATTGTGTTGTTCAGCCAAAAACATCCTGATGCCAAAATCATTTTGACATAAACAAAAGTCAACTCAGTTTGTTTTTTAAGATTTCAAAGGTAATGAATAGAGATAATTTTTTCAATGTATTTAAATATTATGGTGCTTATGAAATATAGTATAGAAATACAATATATACATCAAATTAAAAAAGAAAAGCGGAATTAATTCAGAGAGGAAATATTTATTTCACTTCCAAATTTCTCCTAAATTTTTTCTTTATTTTAAACTCCATTTCTAACTTTTTAAAATTACCCACTTCCTAAAACTAGGGTTATGTTAAAAGGAGAGCATTGTACCAAGCTGAAAAAATGTTTCAGATTTATTTTTATTCATTTAACAAATTTCAATTATTATTTAATATTTTTGATTTTGAAAAGTATTCATAAATATTCAGTTGATTTACAAGTCATCCATTTCAGATTATTTTCCAAAACATTTTCTATATTGTAGAAATTTGACTGTGTAATTAAGATTATACGCTGCTTCGTGGTGGCTAGATTGTAAAGAATTTGCCAGCAATGTGGGAGACCTGGATTTGATCCCTGGATGGGGAAGATCCCTTGGAGAAGGAAATGGTCACCCACTCCAGAATTCTTGCCTAGAGAATCTCATGGAGAGAGGAGCCTGATGGGGTATAGTCCATGGGGTCGCAAAGAGTTGGACACGACTACATTCAGTTCAGTTCAATCGCTCAGTCGTGTCCGACTCTCTGCGACCCCATGAATTGCAGCACGCCAGGCCTCTCTGTCCATCACCAACTCCCGGAGTCTACCCAAACCCATGTTCATCGAGTCGGTGATGCCATCCAACCATCTCATCCTCTGTCGTCCCCTTCTCCTCCCGCCCCCAATCCTACCCAGCATTAGGGTCTTTTCCAATGAGTCAACCCTTCGCATGAGGTGGCCAAAGTATTGGAGCTTCAGCTTCAACATTAGACCTTCCAATGAACACCCAGGATTGATCTCTTTTAGGATGGATTGATTGGATCTCCTTGCAGTCCAAGGGACTCTCAAGAGTCTTCTCCAACACCACAGTTCAAAAGCATCAATTCTGCGGCGCTCAGCTTTCTTCACCGTCCAACTCTCACATCCATACATGACCACTGGAAAAACCACAGTCTTGACTAGACGGACTTTTGTTGGCAAAGTAATGTCTCTGCTTTTAAACATGCTATCTAGGTTGGCCATAACCTTCCTTCCAAGGAGTAAGCGTCTTTTAATTTCATGGCTGCAGTCACCATCAGCAGTGATTCTGGAGCCCAAAAAAGTAAAGTCTGACACTGTTTCCACTGTTTCCCCATCTATTTCCCATGGAATGATGGGACCAGATGCCATGATCTTAGTTTTCTGAACGTTGAGCTTTAAGCCAACTTTTTCACTCTCCTCTTTCACCTTCATCAAGAGGCTCTTTAGTTCTTCTTCACTTTCTGCCATAAGGGTGGTGTCATCCGCATATCTGAGGTTATTGATATTTCTCCCGGCAATCTTGATTCCAGCTTGTGTTTCTTCCAGCCCAGCGTTTCTCATGATGTACTCTGCATATAAGTTAAATAAGCAGGGTGACAATATACAGCCTTGACGTACTCCTTTTCCTATTTGGAACCAATCTGTTGTTCCATGTCCAGTTCTAACTGTTGCTTCCTGACCTGCATACAGGTTTCTCAAGAGACAGGGAGACAGGTCAGATGGTCTGGTATGCCCATCTCTTTCAGAATTTTCCACAGTTTATTGTGATCCACACTGTCAAAGACTTTGGCATAGTCAATAAAGCAGAAATAGATGTTTTTCTGGAACTCTCTTGCTTTTTCGATGATCCAGCGGATATTGGCAATTTGATCTCTAGTTCCTCTGCCTTTTCTAAAACCAGCTTGAACATCTGGAAGTTCACGGTTCACGTATTGCTGAAGCCTGGCTTGGAGAATTTTGAGCATTACTTTACTAGCATGTGAGATGAGTGCAATTGCGCGGTAGTTTGAGCATTCTTTGGCATTGCCTTTCTTTGAGATTGGAACGAAGACTGACCTCTTCCAGTCCTGTGGCCACTGCTGAGTTTTCCAAATTTGCTGGCATATCAAGTGCAGCACTTTCACAGCATCAGCTTTCAGGATTTGAAATAGCTCAACTGGAATTCCATCACCTCCACTAGCTTTGTTCGTAGTGATGCTTTCTAAGGCCCACTTGACTTCACATTCCAAGATGTCTGGCTCTAGGTGAGTGATCAAACCATCGTGATTATCTGTGTCATGAAGATCTTTTTTGTACAGTTCTTCTGTGTATTCTTGCCACCTCTTCTTAATATCTTCTGCTTCTGTTAGGTCCATACCATTTCTGTCCTCTATCGAGCCTATCTTTGCATGAAATGTTCCCTTGGTATCTCTAATTTTCTTGAAGAGATCTCTAGTCTTTCCCAATCTGTTGTTTTCCTCTATTTGTTTGCACTGATTGCTGAGGAAGGCTTTCTTATCTCTCCTTGCTATTCTTTGGAACTCTGCATTCAGATGAGAATATCTTTCCTTTTCTCCTTTGCTTTTCGCTTCTCTTCTCTTCCCAGCTATCTGTAAGGCCTCCTCAGACAGCCGTTTTGCTTTTTTGCATTTCTTTTCCATGGGGATTTTCTTGATTCCTGTCTCCTGTTAAGATTATATAATAAAAATACAGAAGACTTTATCACCCCACATGAACTACATCATAATATATATCAACAACTCTAACTCTACCATCATGTACATTATAAGTTGAGCTAAATCTCACGACTTTCAAATTTGAGAAATAAATTATTAAAATACTGGGGAAAACAATATCAAATTCTGAGGCAGATTTATATTTTATTTTATCTATTTTAAAATGAGGTTTTTTTTTAAATAACTGAAAGCTAAATTAAACTTAATGAAGCACTGGGGAAAAATTTATTATTATAATTATGATTAAACTATCATTTCATGACACATCTACTACTACGCTAACTAATACTCCATCTAATAATATAATTATGCATAAATTCCTTTTCATGTTATAGTAACCAGAGTTTCTTTTGAGAATCAGCTTAAGGCTTTGTTTGCAGCTCTGGATGATTTAAGTTGTACATAATAAAAACCAACTTACACACAGGCTAATTTAAGAGCTAGCATCACCTTCTCTGTAAACAATCTTGAAGCTCTTTTTATAGTCATGAATTGCTTATTGAAGGTGAGAGGATTTCAATCAGTCAAGAGTCTGGGTCATTATGTACTCAGCCGTGTCTTACTCAGGTATTTGAATTTGTTTAGCTCTGGTTAGTTTGTGATGTGCTTTAATTTAGAGGTATAAATGCTGGCCAGAGTTCTGAGCTTTAATTAAATACTGTCAAGGGACTGATTACAGTGTATTGATCCATAACTGAACATACTATCTACTGAGTCACAGTTCTAGTAAAAGAGTCTACATTTTTAGTTCTGTTCTGATTATAGTCTGTTATTGGGATAGTGTATACATTGCAATGCTGTTATTTGAGAATAATGATACAAAGCCATGGATAACACATGGTTTTCTTCCTTTCCCTTCATTAAGCTACAAGTTTGGATAAACGAGGACAAAATATTAATTTCATATATTTTCTGATGGCAACTCTAAAAACAAAGGGACAGCTTTGGTGAAACAATAGCTTTAGTTAAAATGTTTGAAAATTACTTCCTATAAAATGGATTTAACTAGAAAATACCATTTCTATCCTCTTTTTCAAAGATATTGATGATCTTTCTTTTCCTCAGTCACCAATGATGTTTCCTACTCTCTAAACTACCTCTGCCTCATGCAATCACATTTGTATTCAACACGTCATAATTTTTCACTTATCTGTGAGTCCCATGCAACTTTTAGAGGCAGCACAGTGGTTTCCCTACACGGTTGGAAAGTTCGGTGTCATCACTGAACCTTTTCACTTTGCCTTTGAAATGTAAACTTAAATGGAATCTATGTCCATGTTTCACCCTTGTCTCTATTTAAGTAGTAGTCATGTGCTTTTGTATTTATTTTATTTGATAAAATGTTGACAAACATTAAGGACTAAAATAAGGAAAGAAGAATCCTGACTCAGAGTCTGTGACATATTGGTAAGGATTATTTTTAAAATTCAGACATGTTCCCTGAAATGACTAAATAAAATACCCTGAATCTCACATTCCAAAGCACAGAATGATAGAGTCATATTAACTATCCATTTTATATGCAGTAATTCAAAACAAAATAGATGGACAAACAGTAGGCACTTTCTCCTAACATTTCACTCAGTACTCAATATTTTGGGGTAACCATGAGATAAGACAACAATTTTCTTTCAATTAAGTTTTTTAAAAGCCATTGACTATACTAAAGCCTTTGACTGTGTGGATCAAAACAAACTGTGGAAAATTCTTCAAGATATGGTAATACCAGACAGACAACCTTACCTGCCTCCTGAGAAACTTGTATGCAGGTCAAGAAGCAACAGTTAGAACTTAACATGGGACAATGGACTGGTTCCAATATGGAAAAGGAGCATGTCAAAGCTGTATATTGTCACCTTGCTTATTTAACTTCTATGCAGAGTACATCATGTGGAATGCCAGGCTGGATGAAACACAAGATGGAATCAAGATTGCTGGGAGAAATATCGATAACCTCAGATATGCAAATGACATCCTATGGCAGAAAGAGAAGAGGAACTAAAGAGTCTCTTGAAAAAGGTGAAAGAAGAGAGTGAAAAAGCTGGTTTAAAATTCAACATTCAGAAAACAATGATCGTGGCATCCAGTCCCATCATTTCATGGCAAATAGATGAGGAAACAATGGAAACAGTGACAGACTTTATTTTCTTGGGCTCCAAAATCATTGCAGATGGTGACTGCAGAAATTAAAAGACGCTTACCCCTTGGAAGAAAAGCTATGACCAAACTAGACATCATATTAAAAAGCAGAGACATTACTTTGCCAACAAAGGTCCGTCTAGTCAAGGCTATGGTTTTTCCAGTAGTCATGTATGGATGTGAGAGTTGGACTATAAAGAAAGCTGAGAACCGAAGAACTGATGTTTTTGAATTGTGGTGTTGGAGAAGACTCTTGAGAAGTCCCTTGGACTGCAAGAAGATGAAACCAGTCAATCCTAAAGGGAATCAACCCAGATTATTCTTTGGAAGGACTGATGCTGAATCTGAAGCTCCAAAACTTTGGCCACCTGATGAGAAGAGCCAACTCATTAGAAAAGACCTTGATGCTGGGAAAGATTGAAGGCAAAAAGAAAAGGGGGTTGTAGAGGACGAGATGATTAGATAGCATCACTGACTCAATGGACATGAATTTGAGCAAATTCTGGGAGACATTGGAAGACAGATGAATCTGGTGTGCTGCAGTCACAGTTTTCAAAAAACCCATCAGATTAATTTCTTTTGATCTTTCCTAAAGATCTATGGTGAACTAGTTTTTTTTCTCTTTGAAATTTATTCTTTTTTTTTTTACAGTTTGCTTATAATATATTAGCATTGTTCAATTTAATGCAGCTTTCATTACATGACAAAAAGACTGATATATTGTTTGATGGATTTGGTGCTGCATGAATAAATCAGTGACTCAGCAATATTGTATTCTTTTGAAATTCATTAGAACTTTTATGGAACTAGGGTATTATTCATCAAATCAATTTAACAAATTATTGAAAGATGACTTAGTAACTAATGATGTACTAATTATAAAGAACAATTCTGCTTCCTCTGTTTTATTTAGTGACAAAAGATAACATATCAATCATTTACAGACCTGTGCTATTGTCCACCCAATGACTCATAGCCATAAATGGCTCATAGTGAATCATCTCCTCTGCTCAAAAAACAGTTTAAAACAGACATCATACTTTTTATGGATGAATCACTAGTGTTGTATTCAAGTAGAAATTGTGACAAAATCATATAAACATACAAACCTTTGAATTAAAGAAAAATGTCCTGAATATAAGGGTTCCAAAAGTTGTTTAATGGCAACTTATATCCCCAAGTTCTTTCTCTTTTTTCCCACTATTTCTTTTGCACATGTAAATAATAACAAATATGTATATCAACACACTCAATTTGGTTCAACAATAAACCATACATTTAAACCTTACATTTAAATCTTTACTCCATTTTAATTTAGTTGTTTTGAGTGCTATAAGATGAGGATCCAGTTTCATTCTTTTGCATGTGAGCATTCTGTTTTCCCAGAATCATTTATTGAATAAACTTCCTGTTCTCTATTGAGTATTCTTGGCTCTTTTGTCAAATACTGTTGACCTTGACTGTAAATGTATGGGTTCATTTCTGGGCACTTGATTCTGTTCCATTTGAGTATTTGTCTGTTTTGATAATCTTTTTTCAAAGAGATAAAGGATATTAATACACTTTCAAGGATCTAATGCATTAAGCTCATGTGCTGTGCTGTGCTTAGTTGCTCAGTCGTGTCCAAGTCTTTGCAACCCCATGGACTGCAACTTGCTAGACGACTCTGTCCATGGGGATTCGCCAGGCAATAAAACTGGAGTTGGTTGCCATGCCCTTCACCAGGGGATCTTCCCATCCCATGGATTGAACCCAGATCTCTCCCACATTGCAGGTGGATTCTTTACTGACTGAGCCATCAGGGAAGTCCAAGAATACTGGTGCATGTAGCCTATCCCTTCTCCAGGGTAGCTATCTGACCCAGGAATTGAAGCGGGGTCTCCAGCATTGCAGGCAAATTCTCTACTAGCTGAGCTACCAGAGAAACTCTCATTAAGTGCATAACTTTAGGAAAATGATCATACAGAATTTTCTCTTTCTCCTATCACTTATTTAAAATGTACTAGTGGAGGCTACCTTCTCCATTCTCTAGATGATAATTCAAGCAGATCGGAAACTCTTCTGCTCTCTCTCCTTTAAAATCAACATTTTCCTTTAATCTGAGTAACTTGAAAACACAGTACCTAAAAGGTTATAAAAACACCAGATAAGGACAGTGAAATATTAAACATAGTCAGGAGTAAATTCCATTTAATCTTAAAATGTGTTCCCCTTTTCCACTGGACATAAGTGTAAGTTGCTCAGTCGTGTCCAACTCTTTGCGATCCCACGGGCTATAGTCCACCAGGCTCCTCTGTCCATGGAATTCTCCAGGCAAGAATTCTGGAATGGATAGTAGATCAAATACTGCATCAAACCCAGGTCTCCCACATTGCAGGCAGATTCTTCAATGTCTGAGCCACCAGGGAAGACCATTAATTCTAATTAGTTCAAGATAATTCAGCAGGTCTTTGATGTCTTTCAACAGATATCTTTATTCTTTTGTTCTTATTTAATCCAACTTTTTAAGTTTTCTCTAGGAAGTTTTTGTCTTCCATAAATCACTACATCCCACCCATCAATAAAAGTCTCAAGACCTACTTTTGTGGTAATTTTATTTTGCTTATAGGCCTCTTTTACTGCAATTCTCTTTGTCTCAAAATAATGTATTTCTATTTTTGAAGACTGCTTACAGATCAAGTCACTCTTCACTTAGGAGTCAATCTGATTTTCGATACTGAGCATCTCCAGTCTTCCTTACATCCCTATATGATGGAAACAGATGACTCTGTGATTGATTCCTTTATCTTGTAGACTTTATCTGTTTCACAGGAAATATTTATTCATTACTGGCACCAACAATGTATGGGATATTAGGATTAATCCAATAGAGACACTTCTATATCTTGCTAGAGCTCACTTTAAGCTTTTCAAGGTATAAGCCAAACACCATTATTATGTGTCTGAAAATTATAATAAAAATATTTGAAATCTCTCTGAGGGATTCTATGGAAGGCATCTTCATAAGACCAAAATTTAAAGAATTAACACCTTTCAATACTTTCCTTCTTGGTGCTGGTGGTGTGGAATATGAAGTACAGAAATGAAAATCTAAAAGTTTTTCAAGAACCCTAAGATCTATGTTATGCTTCTTATATCTATCAATATTTACTGTGTTAAAAATTAGAAGATATTTACAAATTTATTTAAAATGATCATAGCAAACTTATTACAGTACATTTTACTTGAAAAATAACTGTACTTTCCAAAAGAGTGACATTGTTTTGAAATTTTGTGAATACCTTTAATATCTTGTTTAATAGAGGTCAACTGGATTCCCATATCTGCCACTGCATTTATCCTTTGGAACATCAAGCATTTCTTCACTGTCCATGCTACCTTTTGTCTCTCCACTATGAGCATATCATTTTGACATTGTGGATCTTTTGATTGGATTTTGGAGAAATCTCCAGGTCACCAGGTCACATTTTGATAACCACTGTAGTACAATAATAACACTTTTTGAATTAATATTACTTCTATTTTTATATTCTTAAAACAATAGGGAAGATTAAAAATTCACGAATAGGAGGAGTATTTTTGGAATGATGGGAACATTCTAAAATTGAATAATGGTGATAATTTCCCAGCTTTAAGTTTACTAAAACTCACTGAATTACAAACTCATATATGGTTAAGTGTTATGGTATATAAAGTATGTCTTAATGAACCTGTAAAATTGGTGGTGGTGGTGGCTTCATCACTCAAACATATCTGACTCTTGAGACTCCATGGACTGTAACCCACCAGGCTCCTCTGTCCATGGGATTTCCCAGGTAAGAACGAACGCTGAAGTGGGTTGCCATTTCCTTCCACAAAGGATCTTCTCCACCCAGGAATAGACACCCCATCTCCTGTGTTTCAGGAGGATTCTTTACTGCTGAGCCACCAAGAAAGCCCCTCAAAATGGTGGAATATATCCTAATCCCTTTGTTCTGTAAAATCATCATGTGGTGATATTGTGTTGTAATTTCACATTTGTTGTAAAACTCAGTGACTCATTTAAACCTTTAATTATAGAAGAAATTGGGTAAAAGTGAGTGAAAGTGTTAGTCCCTCAGACGTGTCCCACTCTGCAACCCCAAGGACTGTAGCCATCCAGGCTCCTCCATCCATGGGATTTCTCAGGCAAGAATACTGGAGTGGGTAGCCATTCCCTTCTCCAGGGGATCTTTCCAACCTAGGGATCGAACTCACATCTTCTGCATTGCAGGCAGATTTAAATCTTCAATTCTAGGGGAAGTTGGGTAGCACAGAGATTAGAAACAGACTCTTGCTTCACCCTGGCTTCCTGTATTTAATCCTATACTCTCTCTCTGTTTCCTCTTCTGTAAAAAGGAGAACATGCTAACACCTAAGTTAATGACTTGTTATAACTATTAACTGAGTTAATATACCTAGAGTTGTGCCTGGTAAACGTTGTGCTGTGCTCTGCTGTGCTTAGTTCCTCAGTTGTGTCCAACTTTTGCAACCCCATGGATGCCAGACTCCTCTGTCCATGGAGATTCTTCAGGCAAGAATACTGTAGTCATGTGTTAGTTATTATTATAGATGCTGAATTGAAGAGTCAGTAAATCTTAAAATTGAAGATACAAAAGTAAGATAGTAAAAACGATAAAGATTTGAGAAAAGGAATGTGATTAATCTTCTTAAAGTAAAAAAAAAAAAAAAATCTTATCCCTGAAGTAAGACATACATGATTATGATTAAAATTAATTCAGGTATATTTTTAATTAGTGGACTGATGGATGATGGTGTTAGTAACTAGAAAGGTAATAGAAATTCAGCTATTTTGGCTATTTCTATTGCTATTTTATGGTAGGTAAATTCATTTGAAAAAAGAGATAACCTGGGATACTGATGATGGTAGAGTTAAGATCATTAAAAATTTGTCATGGCTGTTATTGGAAAATTGAGAAATATGCAAAATAGAAATATAGAAGAGAACAATCAAATGTAATTGGAACCCAACTGAAGTTGTAGAGCATAATTTGCTCGCTGTTTATGGAAGTATATTCTTTTGATAATTTCAATAGACAAAATGACAAAACTATTTTACTAAAATGAATCCGCTTATTATTAGAAACAGTTTTAATAGTATACAGTAGCCATTATAACTGACTAACCAATATTTATTCCCCATGAAATAAATCAATAATAATAATTTCTTTATATTTGCTAGTGCTGAATTTAGAGATGGACAAGTTTAACAACATGAGGCCAATGAAATGAAACTAAATATTTGCTTTGGACTTCTAAATTAAACCTATGCTGCTGAATGTGAAGAAAGGTGCTGTTTATTCCAGTTTCTGCTAGCAGACATCTATTTGTGCTCATGAGGCAAGTCATCCTCAAAATTAATCTGTTTTATGGTGGTAGAGATAGAGAAATAAACTTGGCTCTTCAGAAAACTTTTCAGAAACCAAATCAAACATCCCAAGAGCCTGGTCTAACTAGTTTGTACAGCTTATTAAGTACTTTTTAAAAAATTATTATTATTTTCTTGTTTTAAATACAATTTAAGTTGAAATTTTCATTACCTATAGCTGTAATAATCTAATATAGAATATATATCTTGAAATATTCTTCAGATACTCATTATAAAATGTAAAGAGAAAAAATAAATATATTTCAGAAGAAAACATTTTGATTTAATGAAAATTAGGTTTTTATATTTACATATTTTAATTGAATTTACATTTAATCATTTTTATGTGTGTGTTTAGTCTCTCAGCCATGTCGGACTCTTTGAGACCCTATGGACCATAGCCCGCCAGGCTCCTCTGTCCATGGGATTCTCTAGAAAAGAATACTGGAGTGGGTTGCCATTTCCTTCTCCAGTCTTTATGTAGTTAATCATTTTATATGCAAAATATGGGCTCCTTTCAAGCTGAAAATTCCAAACAAGCAACCAGGATGACTGAGTCTATGGAATTTAAAGCATCTGAGGATAAAACAAGAAATAGTCAGTTGTATAAGCTCAGTTCAGTTCAGTTCAATTGCTCAGTTGTGTCTGACTATTTGTGACCCCATGGATTGCAGCCCACCAGGCTTCCCTGTCCATCACCAGCTATTGAGTTTATTCAAACTCATATCCATTGAGTCGGTGATGCCATCCAACCATTTCATCCTCTGTCGTCTCCTTCTCCTCCCAATCTTTTCCAGCATCAGGGTCTTTTCTAGTGAGTCAGCTCTTTGCATCAGGTGGCCAAAATATTGGAGTTTCAGCTTTAGCATCTGTCCTTCCAATGAATATTCAGGACTGATTTCCTTTACGATGGACTGGTTGGATTTCCTTGCAATCCAAGAGACTCTCAAGAGTCTTCTCCAACACCACAGTTCAAAAGCATCAATTCTTAGGTGCTCAGTTTTCTTGATAGTCCAACTCTCATCCATACATGACTGCAGGAAAAACCATAGCTTGGACTCGATGGACCTTTGTTGGCAAAGTAATGTCTCTGCTTTTTAAAATGCTGTCTAGGTTGATCATAGCTTTTCTTCCAAGGAGCAGGTGTCTTTTAATTTCATGGCTGCAGTCACCATCTGCAGTGACTTTGGAGCCCCCCAAAATAAAGTCTCTCACTTTATTTTAATGGAAGCAATGTTTTCGTTGTTTCTCCATCTATTTACCATAAGCTAATGTTTGACTAAAAGTAATTCTTAGGATGAGTATAGATCTTGGGGCTTTGAGGGCAGCACAGCTGGTAAAGAATCTGCCTGCAATGATGGAGACCTGTGTTCAATCCTTAAGTTGGAAGATCCCCTGGAGGAGGGCATGGCAACCCATTCCGACATTCTTGCCTGGAGAATCCCCCTGAACAGAGAAGCCTGGCAGGCTACAGTCAATGAGGTCTCAAAGCACATGACCGGAATGAGCAACTAAGCACACACACATACAAGAGACTTGCATTTGCTTCTGTCCTATGTTTAGCTTTTCTATCTAGTAGAAATTCTCCAAATAAAGCATTACATTTAACTATATTGGTTTGAATCTTTGCAAGACTCTGGATTATAAATGGCTTACTAATTATAGGAGACGGTTTACGTTCTCTTAACAGCATTTCCTTTTTTTCTCTCTTGACTTATAGGCAGTCTTCTTAGCATACCTCATTACATTATTCTCAGAGTACATTAATCTCAACACTTTTAAAAAATAAACACCTGCCAGACTTCTCACACTGATTGTACCTGAAGAAACTCTTCTAAAATTGTCCCTTTAAATATCTCTTATACCTGGGTATAATTAGAAGAAAGAAAAAATGAACATAAAGCTAAATTCAGTTCTTTTATTCAGATACAATAACCAAGTGCTCTAATATGTGTCCTTTAATTCCTTATTAAACAGATGATAAAAACTCTAGGAGAGCACATCATTTGGAAGCCAAGTCCTTTATCCTTCCTGAAATACGTGCCTGCATAGGAACCACATTAATTAAATTCGGAACTCATCACAGTGTGATTTTCTTAGTGAACGGAAAGGTGAAGTCTCACTCAGCATAGTTTTACCAAGCCCCAAAGAGAAAAAATCAGCGTTAAATGCAATTTCTTCCAAAATCATATGATGCTCTTATATTCATTAAAGTTTGACAGCAAGAAAACACTTTTAAATTGGAAAAGCCTTTGTTTTCAAACTTTTCTCTTACTTTTTATCTCCCATTTACATTTTAAGGTCACTAATGCTCCATTCAAATACACTCCTTACTGCTCGTGTTCATCTGTCCACACATGCTTATCTCCCACCTGAGCACTACCTGGAAGCAAATGTTAATCTTCTATTTTTAAAGTAATTATTTCTTCTCAATGGATATAAATTATTTGGTTGATCCATAAGCAAAATAATCAACATCCAACAATTCTGATCTATGTAAAACAGTATTTTCAGATGACTCCAACTAATATCATCAAAGTACTGAAAATTTCTTCTTATCAGAAAAAAATTCTCTAATACAATCAGCAATATAAATTAATTTTCTATTTAACTTATAGTATGCTTCTGATATTTTAATTTCCCTGGATTTAGACTTATATGTATATAGATCACTTTTTCCTAATATTATTTTCCCCCTTGGCTAATTTCAGGGATTATTTTATTTTAGTCTGAATTTGGTTAGGGAAAGAGTCTTTATGGATTTTCAAGCAAGTTTTTAGAAACAAAGACATGAAACTTACCTGATTAGTTTGAAAAAAAAAACAAAACTGAAAAGCATCAAGGGAGATGGATAACTAAAATATTTTAGTACAGATCTTTGCAAAATTGGGGGAGAAGCTTGACTGAAGAGTATAGTGACTGAGAAAGATGGACAATGATGTAATTCTTCTATATGCTTCTATGTATGCTTCTGTATGCTTCTATGAAGTACTTTTTTCAACCAAAGCAGCTATTAAAACCAAGTAATAAAATTAACTGAACTAAGAATCAGACTTCTTGATGTTTTTATCCCAGTATTTAATACTGAAGTAGGTTCAAACTCACTGCTTTAATTAAAATATTATTACTAGTAAAAAGAAAAAGGTGTTTGTATCATTAATAAATGAATAAATGACATAAAATTTTAAAAAGAGAATTATTGGAATAAGGGAGATTATATATTTATGGCAGAAACTGGAGGAGTGATAATAGGTGAACCTGGAGCTGGAGAAAGATGTCAGCTGAAGGACAGGCTGAAGAAGATGGGAAAGAAGCCACAAGACTGCAGAGACTTGGCCAAGATCTCTTTTTCCAGAACTGCAAGTCAGAGGGGTGGCTAAACCATCTCGTCTGACCAGCACTACCTTAGTGGTTGTCGCTTCACTTCCGCTCTCCTGATTTTGCTCAGGTTCTTCTTAATAAGAAGCTCTAACTCGTGCTAACACAAGGAAGGGGGTTCCATGGAAAATATGTCTTGGCCAATAGAAGTAAGTGATGGTAATTCCAAGTTGATTACTGACAATCCACCGCAAGCCCAGAAGCCAGAAATTAGCATAGGCGGTCATTCAAGGATTTTCATTTCCAAGGGACCATTGCCTTTTCTGGAAAAACCTAACAAAGTACATTCATCACTGAGATACCCAATACCTACAATCATACACAAAAAGACACGCTCAGTTCAAAGACCTTGCCAATAAACTAAGTGATGGTGTTTTTCCTGGAAGTTTAGAGCATATTGATCATTTTGGCTCACAAGCATAGTTAGTAAGGTGATTGATAGGTATGTCACGTCTAATAACAGGACATTTGTCTCACACTCTGAAAGAAAGTTGGCCTACCTGATCAGCTTCTATACGAGTAATAAATCTCTTATCTGTCTGTTCACTTCTAAGGCCCTAATCTTTATAATACTAGTTAAGTACCTGGAGTTTAAAGCCTTTCCCCACTAGATCTTCAAGTCATCTAACAATCATTGATATAAGTAAATACAAATGACTAAGAAATGAGAAAAACAAACAAACAAACAAAATCAAGACTACTTATTTGTGAAATACAAAAGAAATATGTGAAAATAAAATGTTCCATATTGTGATTTTAAATATTTTAAATAACTTAATGTTATTTCTTTAGAATATTATTTAAAAAATAAAATTTGTCACTATTTTTTGTGTACTGAGTATCTTCCTAGAAGATATATTTTTTTCTCATTTCATGATTTTAGAAATACATGTATCTTATTATAATCAAAATTTAAGTGAAGGATTGTGACTCTTACACCAATATTAAAAAAAAAAGAAAACCACAAGAGAGTAGAGACTTAATAAGTGTTCATGAATGTAGCACGTGTCTTTAAAATTATTATGTTGTTGCATGAATGGGAGGACACGAGAAAGTGAGGTTAAGAGAAAAAGCAATTATTACAAGATTGTGAGGGCTGAGAATGATGTTCAAATGACAACGAGGGGCCTCCCTAGTGGCTCAACATTAAGAATCTGCCTGTAATGCAGGAGACACAGGAGACTAGGGTTCAGCCCCTGGGTTGGGAAGATCCTCTGAAGGAGGAAATGGCAAACCAGCTTCAGTAATCTTGCCTATAAAATCCCATGGATGGAGGACCCTGGCAGGCTACAGTCCATGGGGTCACAAAAAGCTGGACATGACTCATTGACTGAACAACAACAACAAAAGGACAATGAAGATGGAGCAGATATGAATACAATATCAGATATGAGGAAAAGATCTCAGAGCCTTGAAAATAAGCAAAATAGTATTAAATGTCTTGGTGAAGAATGAAATCAGTTGATGGCTTTGAGAAACAAAGTAAAAGATGAAATCATTTTCTTAAAGTGGACTATTTTTAAATTTGTATTGAATTTGTTACAATAGTTTTTTCTGTTTCCTGTTTTTGTTTCAGAGATGAGACTGGTTATTGTATGGAACTTAATCATCCCTTATTATGAGAATATAAATTTAAAAATATTTTTTAAAAGATATTTTAAAATGTCTCAAGATATTTGGATCTAAATCTTGCTGAATTCTGTAAACATTAAAATAAAGAATTAGATGACTTACCCTGTATTTAATTAAACTTAGAAATATCCATGCTTGAATATTTTTATTTCAGGTTAAATTAATTAAAAAAAAAAACTACAGAGATAGTACAATTACTATATACTCCACATTCAGTTTCTTTTTTTAATTAATATTATATTTTAGTATAGTACATTTGTCACAATTAATAAACTGATATCAACATGTTATTAACTGAAGTCCATATAACTGAAATCCATACTTTCAGATTTCTGTATTTTCCCCTAATCTCCTTATTGTTTCTCAGGATCTCATCTAGAATAATACATTACAGTGAGCTGTCATGTCTATTTAGGCTCCTTTTAATTGTCACAGTTTCTCATTTTCTTTAGTTTTGGTAGCCTTGATAATTTTAAAGATTACTGGTCAAGTATTTTATAGAATCAGGCTTGTTTGATTGTTTTCTCATGGTAAGACTAGAGTAATATATACTTGAACATTAAAGAGAAGAAAGCTTTAAAATTGTCAGTCAAAAATCATTGTAACCTAGGAAACAAATGTAAATTTCTTAGGGAAATGAATAAAATTTATAATATGTTAATATGATATCAAAATATAGAGTTCAAAGAGCAGATTTTCTAGCTTTTTGAAACTTCAATCTATGATTATAAATATAAGTAATATGTAAACGAGAAAATAAGATTGTCTATGTTCTTTTTTTTTTAATTTATTTTAATCTACTAAAATTACAATTGACTAATGTGCCATGACTTGCAGTTTTCATAGACTGGGCTAATTTACTGTGTGTCACAGAGGAAATCAAATAGTCTTTTCTGTCCCTCAGAACTTTGGAAAGCATTTGATTGAATATCCCCAAAGACATAGAAGGAAACTGAGAAAAATTTTGGAGAGATGGTATAATAATAACACAAAACTCCCTAAAGAATTTCCTTACATTTATTGGAAACACAAAAGGCTAAGTGAGAAGAAAATAAATACAAGTTGCTGTGATTTTCATAATGGTCATTACAGTTAAATTAGGTGTGAATCAAGAAAAAAAAGTTAATTGTCACGGATAAAGGTTGTGCAATAAGTCACTAGTAAAGAGGAGAATAAAAACCAGGCATCTGTTTGCTGTAGTCACTAAAACATCCCACAGCTAGTTGATTTAGCAGTAACTGCATTCTCTTTAATGTTTCTTATTACATAGGTCTGCTTTTCACTATAGAAGAGAAAATGAGTGTAGGGAATTCAAAGCTATGTATAAATGATATTGGTTCTCACGTCTCTAGTGAATATGAAAAAACTGCAAGAATCATGTAAAAATGCCCTCTGTTTCACGTGACTTGCACTGTAGCAGTCCCCATTGCACAGTCTTATGCTTCAACTAAAAGGTAATATTACAGGGATCATTTACAAATGGAGATAAAAATAACAGAAGCATCCTTCATCCTGAATTCTATTAGGAAATATGACTCAGAAGCACATTTTCTTATTCTTCTGTTTGTCTAAAGAGGTGAACACACATCTGGGGAGCACTTTCATAAAGGGCAAATGTGGCAGGGATGTTATCGAATGCTTGGAGCATGATCTAGGCATGTGAGGAATTCTAATTCAGGTGTTCAGGGAATCTTATAAATTCAGTTCTTCGAGAGCCAAAACAGCAGCTCATTAGTGACATTTCTTTTTTTTTTTTAACATAAGAAAAGAGATGTGGGTTCAGTTCCCAGCGTCAATATCTACCTCTTCAGGCTATTTGGCACATATCACACAGTAGAGGTTGCCTGAAAGAGAAAAAACAAAAAAAAACTGGCATCCAGGAAGTATGGCATGCTGTTCACCAACCATTTTTCTAGTTTGGGAATGATTGGTATGTATATAGGCCCTCTGGTTAGATATTCGTGGTAAGGTGTACTGTTATGGTGCATGTGTGTGCATGAAGCAAGAAGGGGTAAAGTGAAATGTAGGAAGTAGGTAAAGTGAAATGTAGGAAATAGACAGACACATTGCTTCCCGTACTGGGGCTGCTCAGATGGCACTAGTGGGAAAGAATCTGCCTCCAGTGCGGGAGATGTAAGCGACATGGGTTCCATCCCTGAGTTGGGAAGATCCCCTGGAGGAGGGCATGGCAACCCACTCCAGTATTCTTGCCTGGAGAATCCTATGGACAGAGGAGCCTGGCGGGCTACAGTCCATGAGATTACAAAGAGTTAACACGACTGTGTGTCTGGCCAGTCTAGGAAAAAGTGAAGGTGATTTGTCAAAATGTAGATAAGAAATCTTTGCACCATTTATGCCACTAAATTCATCTACTCTTAATTCATATAAATAAAATGAAGTTCTAGTCAAAATTTGGTTTGCTGACTTCTGCTTGGCTAATTTTTAATAGGGCTTTTTGTTTTAGTTATTATACCTTATTATTTTAAATTTATATTGTCAGTAAATTTAGTTGCGACTTAGTACTCCTTCTAATGATGATGACTTTTTAGTCTCTTCCAATCTCTTTTGTATTGTTATTACTTTTAATTGGAGGACAATTGCTTTACAATGTGTTGACTTCTGTCATACATCAACATGAATAAGCCATAAGTATACATATTTCCTCTCCCTTTTGAACTTCCTTTCCACCTCTCATGCCATCCTCCCAGTCTAGATTTTCACAGGGCACCAATTGACTCCCTGTGTAGCAACTTTCCACTAGCCATTTATTTTACATATGGTAATATATATGTTTCAGTGCTACTCTCTCAGTTTGTCCACCCTCTCCTTTCCGCACTGTGTCCACAAGTCTGTTCTCTGTCTGCATCTCTATTCTTTCCCTGCATATAGGTTAATCAGAACCATTTTTCTAGATTCCATATATATGCATTAATATATATGTTATTCTCTTTCTGACTTACTTCACTCTGTATAACAGGTTCTAGGTTCATCCACCTCATTAGAACTGACTTAAATTTATTCGTTTTTATGACTGAGTGATATTCCATTGTTTGTATGTACCACAACTTCTTTATCCATTCATCTATCAACGGACACTTACAAGATATCTTAATGTATTTCTCTACATTAAAAGAGGCTTGATAGAAAGAAAAAGTATTAGAATCTTTACATGACCTTTTATTATATTTTTTAACAAAATGAGAGCAAAAGAAGAAAGTGCAACAAAATAATAAAAGGATATTCTGTATAAGGAGTGGTAGCGTTCTGACAAACAGCTAAAAACCACTGGTTTATATACTTGATTCAATTCATTCTTAAAAGAGACCTGAAGTTGTGTGCAAAAACTGGAGTAAATATGTATTTGTGTATTTTTTTTTTCAAGAAGCAAGTGATCAATAGTTTTCATAGCATTTTGAAAACATTCTTAAGTGGACCTGTGACCAAAAATACCCAACTCCCTCCAGTACATCAGATTCATATGAGTTTTCCCAAACTTTCGAGACACTAGATCATCTGTGACTTACAGAAAATTTTTGTAGTCAGACAAAACTTCAAGATTGTTGTCTTCAATTTTCCCCAGCTTTCTATTCTATTTTATTCTACATTGTCTTAGAGATATTTTCATATTTTCACTGTTTTATTGGTTTGTTCATTTTAATTTTCCAGAGTCAAATGAATCTGCCTTTAAATTGTTGTCCAAATGCTATTTTAAAACAAAGGCTATTCCTTTTTTTTCCTATAAAAAGTTTGGGTTAGTTTGAAAGGCAGAATAAGGTATCTAAGGACTATGTGATGAAAGACAGGTATGGTAAGTGGTGTTATGTCAGGGACTTTCCAAGAGGAAGATCAGCATACCACTGCTTACCAGGCCAGTGGAGCATGGCAATGAACAATTTAAGAGCTGTCAATGTTCAGAGATCCAGATAGATAAGTTAAAAGCAAAATTGCATGGAGTAGCAGAGTGATAGACATTAGGGGATTAGCTGCAGTCTCTAGAAGGTGAGAGGGCAGAGACTGATAACAGAGAAAAGCAAGGGTTCAGACTTGAAGGGCTTGAGAAGTTCTAAGATAGGCAATATAAGAACACTGGCACAGGAGACCAGGGACAATCACTTGTTATAGGAGCAAACCATAATTCTCAATTTGACCTCTGTGGTTAGAGCCAGATTGTTAACAATGACAACTTGTTACTACCATCTGGTAGTGAATTGAATTCTTGCTGGCAAAAGAGAATTTTCGATCTAGAAGCAATGACAGAGTTGAACTTAATGCCAAGAAGTCTGGCAAAAGATAAGTAGCCAAATCCAATGCTGTGGATATTTGACCTATTTCACATACATTTCTTTCAGTAGTCATTAATTATATCATTTAATTAGGGACATTTAGAACTTTCTAGTAATAGGTCCTCCTTTTATTATTGAGAACATATGATATGTAAAATACTCTTTGTTTCTTACTAAACTTTATTAACAATAAATTGAACCTCACTATTTTTTATTGACATATAATTGCTTTACAACATTGTGCTAGTTTCTGGTGTACAACATACTGAATCAGCTATATGTATACATATATACACATACGTATATATATTGAGCCTCCCTCCCTCCACCCCTTCCCATCCCTCTAAGTCATCACAGAGCACCAAGCTGGGCTCGCTGTGCTTTACAGTAGCTTCTCACTAGCTAGCTATTCTACACATGTGAAAAAGTGAAAGTGTAGTTGTTCTGTTGTGTCTGACTCTTTGTGACCCCATAGACTGTAGCTCACCAGGCTTCTCTGTCCATGGGATTCTCCAGGCAAGAATACTGGAGTGGGTAGCCATTCCATCTGTTGGGGATCTTCGCAACCCAGAGAGCAAACCCAGGTCTCCTGCGATGTAGGCAGATTCTTTACCATGTGAGCCACTAGGGAAGCCCTAATTTTACACACGGCTTTTGTATATGTGTCAGTGCCACTCGCTTAATTCGCCGCAACCTCTCCTTCCCCACTGTGTCCCCCTGTCAGTTCGCTACGTCTGCCTAAGACTATTTTGATTTTGCAAAGTTTACAACATCTACCTCAGAGGGAGTTACCTATTAAAATGTTCATCTCAGCCATTTCAAATTGTGGGTCACATATTCTATATCAAGACATACAGTATATCCTTAAACTTGAAATGTTGCTCTGTTACCCAAACTTCACAATTAAAATGTTCCTTTTAAAGGAAAAAAAAAATCTGTCAAACTTGTTAAATAATATTTTCAATGTCTTATTTCTATATACTTTCGCCGAGACCGCCCCCTATTAAATCAGTCTGCCAAAGCATACATTTTTACTTATTGTCGCCTCTTCACAAGTTGGTACAGAAGTGGATGCTAACCTTTTCTCATACAGCATTCTTTTTGAAAAATATTTGGTAAATTATTTCATAAATATTAATTTTAAAATAAAGCATTCACTAAGAAAATTTGTAATCTATAATGCTAGTCAGAGTGTTGGATATGGTGGAGTGTTGATTCTACTCCTCAAACCTATTCTGAATAAGATGCTGTTAGTCTCTTTTGGTTTTTTGTATCAATCTGTTGACTTTGCAACCTGAAAGCTCTTGGTCTTTAATGATCTGTAGCACATCTGTATGCATAATACTGCTTTTCAAATGCCTCAACAATACAAAAACATTAGGCACGTATCACAGAGTTATTTTAATACATTTTCCATGCAACAATGCTTTTCCAAAATGCAACCCATTTTTGCATAAAAAATAAGATTTTACTGTGTGGAGATAATCAGGTAGTTATGCTGAACTAATGAGCCTTTTCTCTTCCTGACAGTCTTCAGATGTAGGGTAATTTAATCATCTCTTAGATCTAGAAATAATTACTTCTCTACCTTTGGTCACCATTACAGATTTCCTTACACTGGAATATCTAGGCCAGGCAAGCTCGTTAACAAGCAACACTCCGATCCATTGATTACATTATACAAAATAATATGCTGCTTGTCTATTCATTTGTATAAAGCCATTCATTAAAACTGAGCTACTCTGCATATAATGTAAATTGATTGTGCCCACTTGCCAATGTTATTTTTATTACATAAATTAACCTGAAAAGATGTATTTTTTTTTTAATATTTAAAGCAAAATTTAAAAAATAATCACAGGGAAATGATAATGTACTAGCTGGGATAATTTGGCTTTATTTATTTGGAGGAAATCTTTATTTTTTTTCCTATTAATTGGAATCATGTCTTAGACAATATAACAGTAGAATCCTATTGTCATAATTTTTAGACATTCCATCTCCTTTTCTGTTTATCGTGTCTTGACTGTGCTCCAGAATTCAGTCCTGATGCTCCATAATCATACAAATCCCCTATTCTGAAAGGAATATGCAATTCAAGAAGGGAGAGGCAGAGTGTGAAATTCATTTAGATTAATAGCATATTTATTTAGCACCAAAGGGCAATATTCTTGTTATTAAAAGACGTTTTATGTTTTCTCTGAAATGACAGAGGAGCTAGTGAGAAGGTGGCAAATCTTCTACCTTTGACTATTTTTCTCTGAAGTTCTGGCCTATTTCTTACTGTGTTGTAGAAATAGTTGTTGGTTTTCTATTTCCTTCCCTCTCTCAAGGCCACTTCTTTCAATAGTCCTTTACACTCATGATCGAAGGATAGGAAGCTTGAGGGTTTCCATGTGTACTCAGCATCAGAAAGGCAAGTACACGATGACTTCTTTGGGTGAGCATAAGGCTTATTTTCAAATTTGTATTTAGACATTTAAAAATATTTCATTATTATTTTTAATGTTTCTGATGTCAATAGAAGCATACTTGTGAACAATGTTGTGCCTTTTTTGTTATTCTCTCCATTTTCTGGCTTGTTTGGAGCACCCAGAAAATAAGAGTAAACTGACAAGAAGCTCAAGAAAAGGCAGGATTGATTTAAAGTAAAAAGCATTAACAAGTGAACACAATCTTCTGCCTGTTTGGCAATGGCCACCAGAATAAAACCCCCAAATAAATATATAAATAAATAAATTTTTAGAAGGAAGAAAGAGAAAAGTATACCTAAGCTTGTTTTCTGCAAGCTAAGTGAGCAAAGCAGTAGCTTCTTAACAGTGATAGCATCACTTGTAGGACTGAAGCATTAAATCATCCCAAGCCCATCTGTCAGCCAATCAGAAAAGATTTACATTTTAGCTGGGTCTGTAGCACAGGGATCGAAGTATTCACAGGTTGCTTTCTTGTAGCATAAAGTTTAATGCACTGCATAGCATGTCGTTGAAAACTGGCCAAGACTGACAGGGACTTGGCAGACACTTTCTGGAGCTCCTAGTGCCAGCAAGATGTCTTTGCTAGGTGAAAACAAATAAGAGCAAAATTCTTTCTAGCTTGCAGAGATAAACGTTTCCTGGGGATTGTTGCGTGTTAGATTGCTGTCTAAAACCTCTCATTTTGTGCTCTTGTTCTGAGTTGTGTTTCTGTTGCAATTGGCTCCCTGCCTGGAAACTCGCTGTGCCCTACTGGGTTAACCATAATGGGCAGGTGGGATGAGGGACCTCTGGTTGATTTAACACTAGCATGGTGGCATTTAGGATGATCATTACTACAAGAGGGTGCTATAAATCTGTGGAAGGCAACTGATGTTTCAATCCCCATGCACAACTCTCTTTTTAAATTGGCCTCTTGTCTTCTCTGTCTCTCACGTCTCACTTTTTCTAGAAATGCCTTCAATGGTCATTTTATAACCTTACATTGATTGTCATGTCACATTATCAGCTTCAAACATATCAAAAAAAAAAACAACACAAGTGATCATCTTGCGGCAGGGGACTGGTAATTCCACAGAGTTAAAGTCCATGTCCTTTTCATCATAGGGACTGGAACTCAAAAGTAGAAAGTCAAGAGATATCTGGACTAACAGGCGAGTTTGGCCTTGGAGTACAAAATGAAGCAGGGCAAAGGCTAATAGAATTTTGCTAAGAGAATGCACTGATCATAGCAAACACACTCTTCCAATAATACGAGACAACTCTACACATGGACATCAGCAGATGGTCAATGCAAAAATCAGATTGATTATATTCTTTGCAGTCAAAGATGGAGAAGCTCTATAGTCAGCAAAAACAAGACCAGGAGATGATTTTGGCTCAGATCATGAACTGCTTACTACAAAATTCAGACTTAAATTGAAGAAAGTAGGGAAAACTACTAGACCATTCAGGTATGACATAAATCAAATCTTTTACAATTATACAGTGGAAGTGACAAAGAGATTGAAGGGATTAGATCTGATAGACAGAGTCCCTGATGAACTATGGACAGAGGTTCATAACATTGTACAGGAGGCAGTGATCAAGACCATCCTCAAGAAAAAGAAAGGCAAAAAGGCAAAATGGTTGTCTGAGGAGGCCTTAAAAATAGCTGAGAAAAGAAGACAAGGGAAAGGCAAAGGAGACTAGGAAAGACATACCCATCTGAATGCAGAGTTCCAAAGAATAGCAAGGAGAGATAAAGCCTTCCTAAGTGAAGAATGCAAAGAAATAGAAGAAAACAATAGAATAGGAACGACTAGAGATCTCTTCAAGATGATTAGAGACACCAAGGGAACATTTCATGCAAAGATGGGCACAATAAAGGACAGAAATGGTATGGACCAAACAGAAGCAGAAGATATTAAGAAGAGGTGGCAAGAATACATAGAAGAACTATACAAAAAAGATCTTAATGACCCAGATAATCACGATGGTGTGATCACTCACCTAGAGCCAGACATCCTGGAATGTGAAGTCAAGTGGACCTTAGGAAGAATCGTTATGAACAAAACAAAGGAGGTAATGGTATTCAGCTGAGCTATTTCAAATCCTAAAAGATGATGCTATGAAAGTTCTGCACTCAATATGCCAGCAAATTTGGAAAACTCACCAGTGGCCACAGGGCTGGAAAAGGTCAGTTTTCATTCCAAATCCAAAGAAAGGCAATGCCAAAAAATGCTCAAACTACCACACAATTGCACTCATCTTATGGGCTAGCAAAGTAATGCTCAAAATTCTCCAAGCCAGGATTAAATAGTACATGAACTGAGAACTTCCAGATATTCAAGCTGGATTTTGAAAAGGCAGAGGAACCAGAGATCAAATTGCCAACAACTGTTGGATCATAGGAAAAGCAAGAAAATTCCAGAAAAACATGTACTTCTGTTTTATTGACTGTGCTAAAGCCTTTGACTGTGTGGCTCCGAATAAAACTGTGGAAATTCTTAAAGAGATGGGAATACCAGTTCTCCTTACCCGCCTCCTTTGAAACCTGTATGCAGGTCAAGAAGCAACAACTGAAACCATAAATGGAAACAACAGACGGGTTCCAAATTGAGAAAGGAGTACTTCAAGGTTGTATATTGTCATGCTGCTTACTTAACTTATATGCAGAGTACATCATGCGAAATACTGGGCTGGATTAAGCACAAGCTGGAATCAAGCTTGCTTGGAGAAATAACAATAACCTCAAATATGTAGATGACACCATCCTTATGGAAGAAAGTGAAGAGGAACTAAACAGCCTCTTGATGAAGGTGAAAGAGAGTGAAAAAACTGGCTTGAAACTCAACATTCAAAAAACTAAGATCATGGCATCCAGTCCCATCGTTCATGGAAATAGATGGGAAAACAATGGAAACAGTGACAGACTTTATTTTCTTGGGTTCCAAAATCACCACAGTGACTGCAGCCATGAAATTAAAAGATGCTTGTTACTTGATAGAAAAGCTATGATGATCCTAGACAGTGTATTAAAATGCAGAGACAGTACTTTGCAGACAAAGGTCTGTATAGTCAAAGCTATGGATTATCCAGTAGTCATATACAGATGTGATAGTTTGACCATAAAGAAGGCTGAGTGCTGATGAATTGATGCTTTTGAACTGTGGTGCTGGAGAAGACTATTGAGAGTCCCTTGGACTGCAAGGAGATCAAACCAGTCAATCCTAAAGGAAATCAACTCTGAATATTCATTGGAAGGATTAATGCTGTAACTGAAGATCCAATACTCTGGCCACCTAATGGGAAGGGCTGACTCATTGGAAAAGACCCTGATGCTTGGAAAGGTTGAAGGCTAATGAAGAAGAGGGAGGCAGAGGATGGATGGCTGGATGGCATCATCAACTCAATAGACAAGAGTTTCAGCAAGCTCCTGGAGATGGTGATGGACAGGGAATCCTGGCTTACTGTAGTCCATGAAGCTGCAAAGAGTCAGACATGTCCTTGTGTCTGAGCAACAATATTTTTGACTCCAATTTGCAAGTAGACAGGAGACCTCATCTCTTCCTCAGCACTATCCAGGACTGTGAAGCTGCTGTCAGGCTTTAACCTCATGCTGGACAGAACGTGGATTAAAGGTTTACATTGTTTATGTGTCTATGCTCAGAATGGAGGCTGAAGTCCAAATCTGGGGATGCTTCTTGTACCCTCCTGTTAGTTATATTGGCTATACTCTGAGCTATCCAGCATTATGGTCTCTAGTTGGGGCAAGTGTAATGACTACTTTTCAAACAACTATCTCCAAATAATTCCCATCAAGTTTCTTTTAACCTGAAAGAATGATACTCAAGGGGGATTTTAACACATAGATTAAAGCTCTCTACTCTCAAAATTTTTGATTCAGTAGGTCCTGGATGGAGCCCGATAACTTGAATATTTAATACGTTTCCAGGTGATCTTGATGCTGCTGAACAATATGTGGGAAACCACTGACCTGGATGATCTGTATTTCCTCTTGGGCTGGAAGATCATCATGGTGAATTTTCCCTTAATTGCATTTCTCAGTCTTTCAAAATTGTCTCTTAACATTTAAAGACAAACTTTTGGAATTCTAGAAAAACATTTTCTTTCTCACCAAAAGACAAGTGGTTTTCTCCTTTTTCCTTAGTATATTTTGGATCTGTTTCAAACTAAGATTCATAAAAATAAATTATTGTTTTTAGTCGCTAAGTTGTGTCTGACTCTTTTGTGATCCCATGTACTGTAGCCAGGGATCCTCTGTCCCTGAGATTTTCCAGGCAAGGATACTGGAGTGGGTTGCCATTTCCTTCTCCAGGGAATCTTCCTGACTCAGGGATTGAATCCATGTCTCCTGCATTGGCAGGCGAGTTCTTCACCACTGAGCCACAAGTGCTAGGAGGAAGAATTAGATTTTCTTTTTCCAATTTCATACATACTTTCAATATGTAAAAAAAAAAAAAAAAAGGTGTATATTTATATATATGCATGTATTTGAAAAGTATTTACTGATTAAATATTCTCTATTTTAGCCTTCCAATTGCTAAATATGATTTAGTCAGTAACAGTCCTCCAAACTCTGGAGGTATCATACTGTTTTGTAATATTGTTCTGTTAAATAATGCTTAGGCACATTACAAGTACTTAGCTAAGTTAATATGAGCAACCGTTTACAATCTGTTATATTTCTCATATGGTAATTTTTAAAAGATTATGTTAGATGCACAAGTAAGCTAGCTGAACCTGCTAAATGAAAGTGCATGCCCTTACTCCTTTTCCTCTTACTGCATTTGAATTAGACCATAAGCATTGCTCTTTTTATAGCTTGTCCCTGAGAGTCAAAATGAACACCTGTGCCATTGAGGGGATTACCATACATAGATGAACACAAGCAGACACACACACACGCATTCATACATTTTGGTAAACTGTGATGAGACAAAACCAGATACAGCACATATTCATAAGAGCTTGCTAATATAATTTATATGAATAAAAATTATATATCTCTCGAACTTTCAATTTTTTCATCTTCAAGCAGACAAGACAATGTACTTGTTCTAAATGTTTAAACATCCTTTTTTCAAGTAGCCTCAAATTTAACTGGGATTTAATTACAGAGCCTCTATTTTGATTATTTGGACTTAGGGATGAAATTTTTCATTGATATATTTTTGTTTGGCAGTTTTTTGGACAGAATCACTATATTGTATAAATTCATGGCCACCCTTGGCAAGCAATGATGTTGAGTATTTGTATGTTATTTATACTTATATGGTATAAAAATATACAAACACTATACTTTAACATTTGAAACTGACAGTGATAGTGGGGAATCAGGTTGAAAAGGTCAGTATCTGTTCTGAGGCAATCAATTAAGAAAGCTGCCTTCTGCTTTGAAGGTGAGGTTGCAGCTCTAAAGGCATGCATTTGGAGTTAAGCTTTCTCTCTTGTCTATTAGTCTCTGTATTATAGATCTGTAGATATTTTTTTTTTTTCTCAAAATGCTATTAGCCTATCTTGGATTCCTCCCTGCCAGCTGACCATTCCTATTTCTGTTTATTTTAAGCAATCAGCAACTCTTCTACATTTCTCCAGGCTGAGTTTCTGTGGTCCAGTCTTTCTTTTGGCTTGAAAATATATTGGCTTCGTTTGAAAGCAGGTCTAGTAAGCATGGCTATAATACCAGTTGATGCATTTTGGACCAGGATCTTGATAATTTCAGCTCCATTTTGCTAATTGAAGACATCATTGACACAGTACTTGCCAATAAATCCTGTCCAAATATTGAACAAAGAGAGTGATCATGTTCAAGGACTCTCTAAACTCTGAATGCATTATTATTCTTAGATTCTGTGTTAATCTTCATTGTCTCCCATGGGTGCCATTCATGCTGCAGATCTGTTATTTTGCCTACCCAAAAATCATTTCCCTTTCCTTTGGTAAAAGCACCTTGTCTTTCTTTTGGAAGATAACATATCTCAATCTCAGTCTCTGTGATTTGCGGTGAACTGACTCAATCTTGAACTTTAGCAATACATGTGACACAGATATACCCATTTAGGGTACTTCAATCTCTTCACTTAAACTCATTACCTCAGCTTGACTAGGCAGATACTTATGTGAGGAATTTTATGTTAATAGGAACAGGAATTAATTTGTTTTTCCTCCCAAAATATCTAAACTGATACAATATTGTTTTGGTGTCACTAGTTATCACTTAGCATTACTTGTGATTGAGGATAGTTGCCTAAAAATAAAGTCAACAAAGATGAAAGCAAAGCAGTGGTAAAGTTACCTTTAGAGAACTCTCCTTGAATATCTCTTTGAATACTTAAATCAAATTATATCTAAATCTGTCACCACTCTTAGATGTCCCTGTTATACTAACCAAATACTCCATTTTTGCTGCATCAATTTGAATTGGGTTTCTGCCACCCACAACAAAAGTGTATTATAAAGTACACCAATAAAAACTGTACCTCTAGTCCAAAACACTGGTGTTGTTAGTAATAAAACAACAAAGCATGACAGAATGATTAACTTTCAGATAAAGTCAACGGTTTATCTTAAGATAAAGTAGTAAAACACTCTGGTTTACTGGCATTAACACCTAACATTTCACCTACTACTAGGAAGTTATTTGATGTGATATGCATCACATATAAGACATGCTTGCTCTTTTTTATCTATCTTTTCATTTATGGTTATCTCTTTGGTTTACCTGAGTACCATGTATCTGCTTTGGTTTCATAATAGTTAGTGATGTTTCCTCTTTAATTAAGCCAACTTTCTTTAACAGGAAGCTGGTATATAACTCTAACACAGATAATGGAGACTGAATATGAACTATGGAGGTAACAGAATACAATGACAGCTCTGAGGTCTGTAGGTCAGAAGAGAGTTGCAGCCAAGTGTAGCATTTGCCCAGCAAGACCTTGGTTTTCAGGATGATTGTCATCTCATTGTATTACACTGAGCCTTTAAACAATCCCTAATTTATCGCATGTCTTCTTGAATGCATGCTACCGGGGCAGAGTCAGCAGTGTAGAGATTTTCCCAAATAACTTCATCAAGATTTTCAGTGTACACCTATGAATGCCAGGAATAGAAGAATTTCCCTTATTACCCAAACTCTGCCTCCCAGGATTTTTTTTTCAGAACTGATCAGCGTGGGATAAAGGCTTTAAAGAATCCTTTTTACCTCTATGCCTTTGGATTCATTAGTGCATGCAGGGACTGATACTTTTGCATACTGGAGTATTTTCCCAATAAGTGGAGATCGTTTTTAAGATCTCAGAGTTCTGTGAATAGTGATAAACAACATATTCTAACCCTTGCTTTCATGCTTACTAACTGGGAGTCTTTGGGACTTAGGTTCTTCCCTTGTAAGCTAAGATGATTTTAATAGATTATTTCATTGGATGGTAAGTATTATTATTAAATTAGATAATCCTTATTAGCCCACAAAGTGTGATTTATCAATATTAGCATTAGTATTATAGTCCAATAAACAATAATCATGTAAAATGAGTCCAGTTCTCAGGCAAAGATTTCTTTTAATAGTAATTCCTAAGATGTTAAATTCAATCAGAATAACGTTCTCTGACTCACGCTATATCATGAATTATCTGCCTGAAGTTGCTGCTTGATTTCTATGTTCTGCTTGGCCCCTTGCACTTGTTTTCCTGGGTGGATGCATCAGAAGGATATTATTGGCCACCTGTTTCTTCCTGCATTCAGAGTATGCACAGACATACAACACTTCCCGTGAGAGAAGAGGAGCCAAGACCCTGGAGACAAACAAATCTCCCAGAGCAAGCAAAGATGCTCTTCTCTGGAATTCAGCATAGTCATGGGGCCAGAGCACACACATGTGACCTGTCAGTATGGCCTCAAGGTCACAATTTCCAATTCAGAGAATCACCCAAGACAGGGTTTAAGAATCAGTAAGTGCTTCTGAGACTGTAGTAGAAAGCAGTGCAGGAGGAAGCACCATTTATAAAAGTGAAGAAGCTACTGTGAATACTAAATTTTTTCTCCTTTCTGGGGAAATGACAGAATAGTCTATCATATAAAATGAGAAGTGATAGTAATTATGACTTATTGGAGATGTTTCAAAACATTACCACTGGTGATGATGATAAATCGAGCTATCTAGGACAGGAGGAATGGCTAAAAAAGATTCTGAAAGAACATAAAAGAAAGTGACTCAAGATAATAGAATTATTTGTTTTAAATAAAGAAAAAGAGAAAAGAAGAAAAAATGTGGAAGCCTGTGTGAGATAAATGATTAAAATTTTAATATTCATGAGTTTGGAAGATCAAACTTTTAAATCTCATAAAAATACATTTATTCTCACTAGAACAAGAATTTCTATTTTATTTGAAATATTATATATAAATAAATAATAATGAAATTAATATTAACATTATTAATGAAGGACAGGGAAGCCTGGCATGCTGCAGTCCATGGGGTCACAAGGAGTCAGACATGACTTAGCAACTAAACAACAACAACAATGATATGATACATTTATACAGGACTTCTACATTTTTCATTAACTCTTAATACCATGACTTTAGTCAGTTCCAGAAAGAATAAGAGTTTTGTCAAGACCACAGAGCAAATGGGTCAGAATTGGGATAAGGATTTATATTTTCTAAGTGTTCAACTGAGGATTCTGCCATCATATCACATACTCTCCAGTAGATATTTCCTAATTTCATAAACATTTAACATGGAGACTACCATCTCAGTAGGCCTTATTAATATGTATAATCTCATCCATTTCTTAAATTCAGGGTAAACCAACTAGTAATTATATTGGTTATTATTTGTCTCCTTGGAGACAAATTGATAGTGAGTGTGTTATAATGATATTTTCTTATATATTATGATAGCAAATGCAAACATTTATATAATTAGAAATAGCATGGCTTAATTTACAGTAAGAGTGTGTTATATATCTGGGAAATTGGAATTCCGTTTCATTTATTCAAAACAGTTAGTTGTGAATCTCTTGTTTGATATTTCACTGCATCTTAAGTGCAAAGGAAGAGTTGACATATTGATTTGAGATTGAGGCTTAGAGAAATGTCACAACACTGTGATAAGGTGGAAAACTTTGAGGATAGAGTTGACATGAATGTACAAGATTGGGTATATGCAGGGAATTCAGTACTTTAAACACAAAACTATTCAAACAACTATCACCATGCTACTTAAAATTGCCAACTCTTAGTACAACTGCTACTTTGCTGTGAAAGTGTCTAACTTAAAAATAAAACTCCATTAAGCTTATAAACAGAATTTTATTGTCTAGCTAAGTGGTATTATAATTTTTCTCTTATTTTCCAATTGTTTAACTTAGAGGATTTAGGATATAATTATTTCTCATTGATGTGACACTAAATTTTTCAATTAATCAACAAATACACTAAAATAGGGTTCTCCATAATTAATTCTTATGTATCTTAACTTGTTATTAGTTTGTATTTTTCTACTGTGTATTTTTCTTCAAATGCATTATCGAGCTACTCTTTCCATTAAAATTCATCTCCTCATCTGAATAATTTCCCCAGCTGTCCAGATCCTTCTGTATTTTTGATCAATCTGATTTATTATCTCTAGCTTCTAGCATTTTCTTATTGCAGAGTTGGATGTGTACTCGTTTATATTTTCCACTGACTGCTTAATGAATATATTGAATAATATCAGTGCACATTCTGATCCCCAGGGACCTTCTTTGATACTTCTATCTTCCAATGAGGCAGAAAATAATTGAAGTTTTCTATTTACTGGGCTAATTTGTGTATTCTTATTGTGCCATTATTTGTATGCAAGAAAATCTTAAGCTCTGAAACCCCTCATTTAACTAGATTTTCAGCTCTCAGCTGTTAGAAAAAGAAGTTAATGGTGTAACAGTAGCTAGCAGGTATTGTGTTTAAAAACTACTCCTTTATGGCGTCCTCACTCAGCTTTATTTTAGCTCAGATCCTTTCTCTTTGGGAGCTACAATGACAAAGTTTTAAGTCGTAAGACTTGGGTACAACAACATTCCTAGCTACTCTATTAGGAAAATATGCCCTAGACATTACAGTAAACTGAAGGAAATTGAACCTGCTGGCTTTATGGAGAGGATTCTAATTGAGTAATATTCCATCCTCCATGCCCATGCATATATGTGTGTGTGTGTGTGTGTGTACAGAGAGAAAAATCAGTAAATCTTTCAGACAAAGAATTATGGAGACCTAGGTCACCATCTCTTCATGATTAGATAGGTGAACTTGCTTGCTTAACTTAAAACAACTTGACTAATCTCTGATGCATAAAATTGTAGATTTTGAATAAATACCTTTTCCACACATTTCTGGAAATATAATAAACCTGGTACACTTGAGCACATAGTCTCCTCTATCCTACATTTTAAATTCTATCAAATCAACTACATGAGGTATGGGTGCAAATATTCTAATGCAATTTTCCCTTCAGAACAGAGACCTTAACAGCTCAAAGTGAGTCTTGCATTATCTTGGCCAAGCTCAGCATTATACCTGAGTCTATCCTTCAGAGCAAATCCTCCCTTCCTTACCTCTGCTTTATTGGTTGCTGCTTCTTAGGTACCATTTTATTTCCTTAAGAAAATATTAAGACAGTGTCCCAAATTTGCAATCTCTAATTGGTCCTACATCTCTATTGCCTATTTCCAAAAAACTTTAAATTTCAGTTATAATCAAGAAACTTGATCAGATTCTCAAGAGACTTTATCAAGCAGGACTTGTTTGGAATGAGCATGTAATCAGCCCATGGTAAGTTGACTATATATCTAGCACCCAAAATAAAATATTTTGTGATTTGCATTTCAATAAGTATAAATGAGGTAGTAGTGATGATAAAGAAAGCAATTTCTAAATGGAGAAAATGTCTTAAAAAATAAAAGAGGAAAACAGAATGCTTGTTGGCTAATTTATATGAGATTAAAAGTTAGAGTAAGAAGGGGGGATAAATAAAAAGGATCCCAAGAATGTCTATTAGAGCATGCAAACTCTACTCTGGATTATCCAGGTTAAACTGTACAACCAAACCAATCCTTGTTATGTTTATAGTTTTAAAACAGCAATTATAAGTCCTGAATTGCTCCTTTGGTTTAAATACCAAAGTAGATATAAATCCCCTATGAAAGTGGCTTGTTCATAATAGATAAGTGCCCATAAAATGTTAGCTACATATCACCTTCTGCCCCAGGGAAGTACTTCATAGGTATTTCTCTCAACTATTTAGATTAAATTAAGGCATAATGAGGAGGGCGTATTGGAGACAAAGTGACATAGATAATAAAGAACTAGAAACACGGTGATTAAGGCTAGAAACTCCAGAGAGGAACCCTATGGTATGCCGATTCATTGAATCAGTGAAACTTGCATTAAAGTAGCACAAACATGACAACGTTTACTCAGTAAAACCATTATACTAGTTGTGGTATAGCATTAACCAATATTGGGTATTCACTTTTTACTTCTTTAAGAAGCAGCTCTATATATTTATTTACATTCAAATTCTTTGAAATGTTGATGGCCCTTAAAACTGGGGAAGTTTGCCTGGGCTTGAGGAAGTTTTTTTTTTTTTTTTTCTTTTCTGGTGACATGACTGGATAACCATTTCCCCAACATTTTTATAATCAATAGAGTATTTAAAAACAATTTGAGAAAAAAAATATGATTTCTCGTTATTGCTTAAAGATATGCCATGAAATTCTCGGAAAATTCAGTAGAACAACAAAATCTAGTGTGCATAACAGAAGTAAGGGAAAGCAAAAACTATTTGGAGACAAAAGTAGAGGATATTTTAAAGGAATTGCACATCATTGTATCATCGATATTCTTGGTGTCACCACAGGGCATATTATTTTAGGTAAAATACAGAGAATGACAATTCTGTTTCCAAAGAGCCAGATTCTGAATGAAAGGTCTTAGGAATAACAATCACATTATTTCTCTTGTACTTTATTTTAAATGTATACATCAAGAATGATATATGAATCAAAAGTCTTCATTGAGTCTGAAAGTTATCTTTCCACAAGTATTGTGATAACTTTTAATTGTCAGTGTTCTCCTGTTGTTCTTTCTCAATGGTAATCACCATAACAGTGTGTCATACAATTGACTGTGTTTTGAAGTTAATGAAGTATAGAAGCTGCTCAGATCCTAGAAAACAGTGACCTAGAATGTATCCTAAGATGAGTATTTTTATGAATATATTAGAGTTTTTCCTTGTCTTTCTCACTAGTGTAGGTACATCAACCAACAGAAACACTGCTGGCGGACACCGCACAAAGTTACAAGATTTATATGTTTGGACACGATAGGATATTGGAATGATACGTCAGAGGTGTGAATTTTTTAATGATTCTAAAACATGCAATATAACAGTCTCACTTTTCAAAGACTTTCAAGTAATGTAAAGTAAGTCTGCTAGGCAAAAAGAAAACTGAAAAAAATCAGAGGAAAATGATTTACATGGCCAAGCATATAGATTAAATGAAAACACAGAGATAC
The DNA here is from genome assembly GCF_054371585.1 of Giraffa tippelskirchi. Lineage (NCBI taxonomy): Eukaryota > Metazoa > Chordata > Mammalia > Artiodactyla > Giraffidae > Giraffa > Giraffa tippelskirchi. The sequence goes on along the minus strand of NC_137278.1, from coordinate 106,571,051 downwards.
TTAGGTCCAAATTTGCTCAATTGTGGCCTCCATTTTGCACCTGCAGTGTGTGGGCACCATTCAAATGAGATAACATCTGGCACATTGTAAGTATAGTAATTGACTATTGCAGAAGCATTTAAATTGTAGCTGTACTTATGGAGAAGGAGAGAAAATGCATTTAAAAAGATGTGAGTCTAAGATAGGTTTAAACTCATAATTTCCACATAACTTATTCTTAAGAGGAGAGACTGGAGTCAAGTTTGAACAGGATCAAAGAGTGTACTCAAGGTCATGAAACTACAAGGTATTCAGTCAAGGACCAGTGGAAACAGAAGTGTCTTTAAGGATGACCAGATGTAATTCCACATATGCTTTTTAGGTGCAAGAAGTTGATAAAACCACTTAAACTCTGCATCACAAGTCTTTCAGTTGTAAAAGGAAAAGATTAGAAAGGATGTGGATTTATAGCGAGAATTATACTAGAATGCTGAAAAGTAAGACACACCATGAATGGTAGTTTCTTTCCCCAACTTTCTTTTTGCTTTCTTATATTTCTATCCCTATATTTTATATATAGTGATGATAATTTTTGCATATTTAACTTGATTAAGTATGTTTCAATTTGACTTATACATTCACCTACTTCATACTCCGGGCACTTGGGAATCATTCATTCTAAACCATGTAACAAAAGCCTCTTGTGTGTTAATTTATATGCTAGGTGCTGGAATTACAATTGTGAGCACAGAAAACAAAGACCCTAGGCTTATTATAACTCATTGAGTGAGACAGACATTAATCAACTGAACAAAAATTTATGATATTGCAAAGGTGATCATCGCCATGGAAAAGGGATACAGTTTATAATACAAGAGGGTGCAGAAGACAAGGAAGTCAGGAAAATATTTAGGGAATTGAAAGAGGAAGAGAAAATACAAGGGCAAAAGGCAAAGGAAGAACATAAAAGCAAGAGAAAAAGATAAGAAAAGCCTTTCTGGCAGAAAGGAGCACTATATATGAAATCAAGAGAACATGTTTGGTATTAAATTGGATATGGATGAAACATTACATACTTGAAAAACTTATAGAAATCTTTATCAGGTTATGTGGAAAAAATAGTAGTTATCTATATAGGGTTGAAACCATGGGCTATGTTCAAAATGTGTTTGAAATTTTATAACTGTGTAAGTATTTCTTAAAATGAAAATTATGCCAGTAATGGACATTTTGAGGGCAATGAGATTAATTTATGTCACGATGACATCCCTTTGAATTCCAAGGTCTAAATTTGGAAGAGATAAAATATAAGCATGAGTGGTACACTAGAATTTGGTGAGACAGATGTTCACACATACACCCCTCTTCTGCCTGATCATTCCTACTTTTCTCATACTTAGTTCAGTAGATGTCAGAAATTAGACAAATGAGTGTGGAAGGAATTCAACACAAAGAACAGACAAATAATATATTGTAAGATTCAGTTGCAATAAAATAAGTTAGAGCATTTGACTTGTAAGATATCCAACCATGAACTATTAACCTTTTCTTTCAATTGGCTACATATTCCCTTTAAAAAAAAGATTCACCATATGTCCTGAAATCTATAAATGATTTAAATTATATCCTTCTTATGATTTCGACCACTAAAGTTGTCTTTATTTTAAAATTAATCATAGGGAGTCCATCCGCGGCGGGGAGAGGGCGAGAGGGGCCGGCGGGGGCCGGAACAGGGGCGGCGGCCCTCGAACTGTCCCATCCGCCCCGTATTGAGGCGCTGGGAGCGGCGGGGCGATCGGAAAACGATGGTGAAAGCGGGGCCGTGAGGGGGCGGAGCCGGCAGCAGGACCCGCAGTAGCGGCAGCGGCGGCGCCGCCTCCCCGAGCTCAGACCCAGGAAGCGGCCGGGAGGGCAGGAGTAAACCGGTCCCGCCGCCGCCGCTATGGAGCTTAGAGTGGGGAACAGGTACCGGCTGGGCCGGAAGATCGGCAGCGGCTCCTTCGGAGACATCTATCTTGGTACGGACATTGCTGCAGGAGAAGAAGTTGCCATCAAGCTTGAATGTGTCAAAACCAAACACCCTCAGCTCCACATTGAGAGCAAAATCTACAAAATGATGCAAGGAGGAGTGGGCATCCCCACCATCCGGTGGTGCGGGGCTGAGGGCGACTACAACGTCATGGTGATGGAACTGTTGGGACCCAGCCTGGAAGACCTCTTCAACTTTTGCTCTAGGAAGTTCAGTCTCAAAACCGTCCTACTCCTTGCTGACCAGATGATTAGTCGTATTGAATACATACACTCGAAGAATTTCATCCACCGAGATGTGAAGCCGGACAACTTCCTCATGGGGCTGGGTAAGAAGGGCAACCTGGTCTACATCATTGACTTCGGGCTGGCTAAGAAGTACCGGGATGCCCGCACCCACCAGCACATCCCCTACCGCGAGAACAAGAACCTCACTGGGACGGCGCGGTACGCCTCCATCAACACACACCTTGGCATCGAACAATCTCGAAGGGATGACCTGGAGTCTCTGGGCTACGTACTCATGTACTTCAACCTGGGCTCACTGCCCTGGCAGGGCCTGAAGGCTGCTACCAAGAGGCAGAAATATGAGAGGATCAGTGAGAAGAAGATGTCCACTCCCATCGAGGTGTTGTGTAAAGGCTACCCTTCTGAATTTGCCACGTACCTAAATTTCTGCCGTTCCTTGCGTTTTGACGATAAGCCTGACTACTCATACCTGAGACAGCTCTTCAGGAACTTGTTCCATCGCCAGGGTTTCTCCTATGACTACGTGTTCGACTGGAACATGCTCAAATTTGGAGCCAGCCGGGCAGCTGACGATGCTGAGCGGGAACGCCGGGACCGAGAGGAGCGATTGAGACACTCCCGAAATCCAGCCACCCGCGGCCTCCCTTCCACGGCCTCGGGCCGGCTGAGGGGGACACAGGAGGTGGCTCCTCCCACCCCCCTCACCCCTACCTCACACACTGCGAACACCTCTCCTAGGCCCGTGTCCGGCATGGAAAGAGAGCGGAAAGTGAGTATGCGGCTGCACCGCGGTGCCCCGGTCAACATCTCCTCATCCGACCTCACGGGCCGGCAAGATACCTCCCGCATGTCCACCTCACAGATTCCCGGTCGGGTGGCGTCCAGTGGTCTGCAGTCTGTCGTGCACCGATGAGAACTCTCCTTTTTGCTGAGGGCAGACAATGCATGGCTGATCTACTCTGTTACTAGTGACACGCCCCCGGTCTAGAACCGAAATGTTAACACCGGGAGCTCTCCAGGCCACCCACCCAGCGACGCCCATGGGGGAAACAAAACACAAACCCAACCGGACAGACTCCAAGCGCTGCCATCGTCAGGGGCTGCACTGAGCCCCCGTGAACTCGGTTCTAGCGGGGCTGGGAAGAAAGCAGTGAGACGGTTGCAGAGAGAATCAAACTCCCATCCAAGAGTTTCAGTCCCCTCCGTGGTGGCGCACCCATGTCCCTGCCGAGTCTACTGTAACTACCGATCTTCTACTTGGTTAAGACAGTTTTGTATCATTTTGCTAAAAATTATTGGCTTAAATCTGTGTAAAGAAAAAAAAATAAAATAAAATAAAATTAATCATAGATAAAGTCCTATACACAAAGCTATAACTTAGTTATTCTTTACAAACAAAAGGAAATGCTTTTAACACCAAAACTATCTACTTATATATTCTTTTAAATTGTGAATTTTTAATGTTACTGATTCTGTTTAATCTGAAGGTTGAAAGTGTCTATAATTTTGCTAGCAACACAATTGGTGATTCTTTAACTGAGAGTCGTTTTTTAATTTTCTTTTAAGAAATCATTAATTTTCCAGTTCTATTTTTGCTTTCTTTTCTTTCCTTCTTACCAATTCACAGATGTCAAAATAGAAGACACTTTCACTCAGAAAGTCAGGTAACTGATATACCTGAAGATCATGTCAGACAACTCACCTATATAAGTTAAATACTCAAAATACAAACTGAAAATTCAGCAAGTATGGCCAAAACCACCACAATATTGTAAGGTAATTAGCCTCCAATTAAAATAAAGTAATTAATTTTAAAAAAAGAATCATATCTTAATTCTCTTTATGTGAAATTACAACAAACACATAGAATGTGATGGTTAAATCAACAGATCCAAGGTACAGAATACTACTAAGCATTTGTAATACACCAATAAATATTTTTCAATAAATCCTATTTATTTTATCATCCTATATAACTATTTTATTATCCAGCTCTATATCCTTTTCAAGCCTTTGACTGTGTGGATCACAATAAACTGTGGAACATTCTTAAAAAGATGGGAATACCAGATCACCTGACCTGCCTCTTGAGAAACCTCTATGCAGGTCAGGAAGCAACAGTTAGAACCGGACATGGGGCAACAGACTGGTTCCAAACAGGAAAAGGAGTATGTCAAGGCTATATATTGTCACCCTGCTTATTTAACTTATATGCAGAGTACATCATAGAAACGCTGGGCTGGAAGAAGCACAAGCTGGAATCAAGATTGCGGGGACAAATATCAATAACCTCAGATATGCAGATGACACCATCCTTATGGCAGAAAGTGAAGAAGAACTAAAGAGCCTCTTGACGAAAGTGAAAGAGGAGAGTGAAAAAGTTGGTTTAAAACTCAGCATTCAGAAAACTAAGATCATGGCATCCAGTCCCATCACTTCATGGTAGATAGATGGGGAAACAGTGGCAGACTTTATTTTTTGGGGCTCCAAAATCACTGCAGATGGTGACTGTAGCCCTGAAATTAAAAGATGCTTACTCCTTTGGAGAAAAGTTATGACCAACCTAGATAGCATATTAAAAAGCAGAGACATTGCTTTGCCAACAAAGTCCATCTAGTCAAAGCTATGGTTTTTCCAGTAGTCATGTATGGATGTGAGACTGAAAGAAAGCTGAGCGCTGAAGAATTGATGCTTTTGAACTGTGGTGTTGGAGCAGACTCTTGAGAGTCTCTTGGACTGCAAGAAGATCCAACCAGTCAATCCTAAAGGAAATCATTCCTGAATATTCATTGGAAGGACTGATGTTGAAGCTGAAACTCCAATACTTTGGCCACCTGATGTGAACAGCCGACTCATTTGAAAAGACCCTGATGCTGGGAAAGATTGAAGGTGGGAGGAGAAAGGGACGACAGAGGATGAGATGGTCGGATGGCATCACTGACTCAATGGACATGAATTTGAGTAAACTCTGGGAGTTGGCGATGGACAGGGAGGCCTGGCCTGCTGCCATCCATGGGGTCACAAAGAGTTGGACACCACTGAGCAACTGAACTGAACTGATATCTTTTTAACAAATGAACATAGGAGGAATGTGACTTATTGGTACAGTGCTGTAATCAAAAATATCATAATGATAAAATTATAATATCTATAACAGATGTGTAATATCAGAGAATATACAATTTTAGCCTGAGAGTTTTTCTGGCAAGAATGTAAGGTCTAGGAAAGTTGCTCCCACCTCCACAAAGGGGGAAAAAAAAATGTAGATTGTTCTTTGTTAAAGAGAGAGGAGAAACACTATGAGGGATAATGTGGAAATATGTGAAAATGTCTAAACAAAATGTAACTGCTTCACAGAGATTAATCTGCAAATATTTACATTTGCAATAGTTGCCAGTAAATGATTGAAATCTTAATTCTTGGCATATCCAAGGACATACAGAAAGATATTCTGTTTCTCCCTTCATGTTGCAATGACAATGAGCTCTTTCTGTATGGCTGGCTTGCTGTAAACAGTTGTAATCATATCCATAAAATGTAACAGTTTGTTTTATTTTTTAATCCTCAGCTGTTAGAAAAGAGAAAGTAATGGCATAACAGTAGCTAGCAGGTATTGTGTTTAGAAACTACAAACATTGGTCATATACATTTTATGACAAACTACCACCAAGATACAAAAATTTTGTAATGTGGCAACTTCTTAGATATACAGTCTTCTAAATTATCATTAAAATCTGGTTGATTTTTTACATCTATAAAATATATTTTTAAATCTTTTGATATTATTGCATTGTCAATGATCTATAAAGCTAAAACTCTGGTTCATTTAAGGTTTTGCCAATTTTTGACCACTTAAGTGAATTAATTTTGACTGAATTTCTTGTGGTAATATCTGTTTATAATGCTGGCAATAAATGGCTACAATGTGCATATCTATTAATAATATCATGAACATATTTTAAACTACAAAATACATTCTAGGCAGGAGTAAGAGGGTATAATTGGATTGGTTGAGGTCACTTATATAAAAAAACAAGGATAATAAAATCTGCAAGACAGGCTAATTTATAACATTGATGAACATCTATTAAATTCCTAAATTCTTTCTTCTGTGTTTATATGATATATTTGGGCAGCGGGGGTAATATAGGAAATCATTTTTAATGTACAATATACAAACTCTTTAAACTTGGTGATTTTATAATGAAAATATACTAACTTCACTTATAATGAAGTTGGATGAACTTTCAAATATAATCAAACATTTAATTTAAACATTTAATCCTTTAAAATTCTTCTTACATTGATTTTTTTTTTTTAAGGTATCCTCAAAAGTGTTAGCATAAAGGTTTGTTGCAGCAAGTTACTGATCAACCAGTTGGTTAAATACCAGATTGTGATCTCTTTCAGTCATTGTTTCCAGTGACATACCCTTCCACCCATCCCTTTCGTTTAAGAGGATTTAAAAAGCTCAGGAACTTCTCAGAGAACAGGGGGGATCACAGATCCCCAAGTGGGTTCACTATTAATATTTTCTGACACATTATGGAAAGGGATTTACTGGTAGCTTACTTCCTCATTTGTCCTTTAAAACTCCTCTACAAATTGTGCAATTAAAGTCAATTGTATAGCTTCTGAAGAGAAACTTTTGCTCCTAAAATAGGTAGTGATCATATTATTAGAGCAGAAAATTAAATGTGTTGGTGGCTCAGTGGTAAAGAACTTGCCTGAAATGCAGGATACCCAAGTTCAAACAACTGGGTCAAAATTTTGAAAGGGGTACAACAAGGGTGTATATTATCACCCTGTTTATTTAACTTATATACAAAATACATCATGTGAAATATCAGGCTGTATGAATGACAAGCTGGAATCAAGATTGCCAGGTAGAATGTCAACTACCTCAAATATGTGCATGATACCACTCTAATGGCAGAAAATGAAGAGGAACTAAAGAACCTCTTATTGAGGGTGAAAGAGGAGAGTGAAAAAGCTGGCTTAAAACTCAACATTCAAAACACGATCATGGCATCTGGTCCCATCACTTTATGGCAAATAGAAGGGGAAAAAGTGGGAGCAGTGACAGATTTTATTTTGGGGGGCTCCAAAGTCACTGTGGATGGTGACAGCAGTCATGAAGTTAAAAGACGCTTGCTCCTTGGAAGAAAAGCTATGACATGTCTAGACAGTGTATTAAAAAGCAAAGACATCACTTTGCTGTCAAAGATCTGTATAGTCAAAGCTGTGGTTTTTCCAGCAGTCACATACGAATGTGAGAGATAGACCATAAAGAAGGCTGAGCACCAAGAAACTGATACTTTTGAATTCCCTCTACAATCGTTCACCTGTCTTGTGTATACAATGTGTTATGTCATTTCAATCTGGCCAGTGACCTGTCTAGAACTAGAGACATTGATATTTAATCATCCCTAGCCACCTTCCAAGCAGTGGCAATTGTCACCACTCCCTTCATATCAGTAGTTCTGGAGTATGTGATGGTTACTAAGGTGATGGATTTCAATTCTCAGTTCAGGGCTGTGTGATAAGGAATAGAAAACGTCTGTATGAGAAAGATTGCTCACTGTGTGTTTTCTTACCGCCCCGCCCCCCCCCCGCCATTTAAAGCTATTAACAGCTGTTCTTATTAGCCTCATTTTACAGATGTAAAAACTGAGATTGAGAGGTTGGAAAAATCATTAACTATCAAACACCAGCTAGTAATTAAGCTCTCATCTGTCTGATTCCAGGTAAAATTCAAGGATAATGGGAAGACTTTACATTCTCTCAAATAAATAATATTACAAGAGGGAGAAAAAATAGTGTCAGCTTCATATCTCCATGCAATAACTCAATGCCTTCTTAACTTGTTCTCAGTATTTTAGTGAAAAGATTTATTCAGGATTCCCAAGCAATTTTAGCAACTGGTTTAAAAATTTATATCTCAGCACTAAATAATAAAAATCTTAAAAAGCAGTTTTAAACTCACATTGATATAGTAATGGCATCATTGTGTTTACAGGCTGATACGCTTTGAAAATAGGTATGTTTTATGGATAACAATACTTTTTACCAATCACATGGAGCTAATCACTAGATTAGTTAACCTGACTTATGGCTAAACTCATCCTGACTTTTGCTGTGTAAAAAGGAGAAGGGCACAAATCAACAGAAAACTGGAGATGAGTTAGAAACAGCCTTATCTTCAAACTGCCTAATTTTGGTGAGTTGTGCCTTCACCATACTTTTCAGCAATATAGCTTTTTAAAGCAATTATTTTTTCTTTTGGCAAAGAAGAAATAAATGAGTATATGAATAAAGGAAAAATTAGGTACTAGAGAAATGAAGACTTTCCAATATACTTTCCATCTACTAGGTACAACATATTTACTTGTATGGTTAACTGCTCTCCCAAACCTTAAAGCCATAACAAGATTTATTGTTGAATATCAAAGATGAAATGATACTTGAAGTTACACAAAATGTCATATATAGTGTTGATACCGGCTCGACAAGCAGGGTTTCTGAAAGTGTGATAAGGCAGAAGAAGGAGAAACAAGACACAAGAATTCAGTGAAAAGCAAGGATCAGGGGACCAACACCTCTCCAAGGTGAAGGTGCTGAAACTGAATCCAAGCCTGCTTTATTATACTTTCAGCAGTGAAGGAAAACATATACGGGGAATTAAGCTATAACTCATGTGGCCTTAAAGGCCAAAGAACAAAGTGATCGTTAACCTCTGAGTAACCAAATAATCAATAACAAATCAGTAACTAAGACTCATATTCTTATCCATAGATTTTCCACCAGATACGTAAAACATGTGACTCTGAGAGGCCAGTTGAGAAACACTCTGGGGTTGATTTTGCGACCCCAGGATCATGTCCTATTTTCAAGATTATGAACTGTTTCTTCTGGACTTGTCCCAAGAGTCTCATGTCTTATAGCATCCAGTTTACCAATAATTATAAATTTCTTTTGCCGCCCTTGCTGGGGCCTGTTCTTCCTTTATTCTTCCTGTCTCCTACATATAGCAGGTATCAAACTACTGTCATTTAAATAAATGGTAAATCAACATTCTTGTTTCTGAGAATTGACCCACTGATTCAAATTGTCTGACTTCTGTCATTCAGAGTAGGAGTAGCTTCATCATAACATCCAATTGACCAGAGTACCCCCATTGGAGGTTATATATTTTTTTCACTATTTCCAAATTTACTCATTGCCAGTAATAATCTACTTTTGTCTTTACTCTCCTTTTAGTGTAGAACTGCCTTCATGTTTAAACTCTAGCTATTCTTCAAATCCCATCTTAACCCACCCATCTGAGAAATCCAGTGAACATGCTGTTTTGAGCATATCAAGTTATTATAGCATAACCTATTCCATTCATTAAGCAATCTTTCCTCTGTTGACTTACAGTATCCATCATTTTTGCACATAGAATCATTTTTTTAAAAGAAAACAAACCATCTAATTTAAGAAATGGGCAAAAGAACTTGCTAAAGATTTTTTTCCAAAGAAGATATATTAATACAAATGTTCAATGGGTACATGAAAAAATACTCAATATCACTAATCACTAGGAAATGCAAGTCAACACCACAGTAGGATAGCACCTCACAATATAATGACCATTATCAAAAAAAAAAACCCCAAAAAACAGGAAACAGCAAGTGTTGATGAGACTGTGGAAAAAAGAGAACCTTTGTGCACCATTGGTAGAAATGTAAATTGGTGCATCCATTATAGAAAACAGTACGTGGAGGGTTTTTAAAAAATCGAAAAGAAAAATATCATGTGATCTAGTGATCCTACTTGTGTGTATATAACCAAAGTAAATGAAATGACTATATCAAAGAGATATTTGTTCTCCCATGTTCATTGTAATATTATTCATAGAAGCAAAGTGGTGGAAACAAGTGTTCATCAGTGGATGAACAGATGAAGAGGATGTGGTATATATATATTCTAATAATCTAATATAATAATAATACAGCAATAATAATAATAAAAAAGTGCACTCATAGAAATAGATAGTAGAATGGTGGTTACCAGGGGCTGAAAGGTGGGGGAAATGGGGAGAAGTTGTTCAAAGCATATAAACAACAAGCAATAAGATAAAAAAGATCTGAGGAGCTAATGTATAGCATGTGTGCTAAGTCATTTCAGTCATGTCTGACTCCTTGCAACCCCATGGACTGTAACCTGCCAGGCTCCTCAGTCCATTGGATTTTCATTTCCTTCTCCAGGGGATCTTCCTAACCCAGAGGTTGAACCCGTGTCTCTTATATCTGCCACATTGGCAGGCAGGTTCTTTACCACTAGTGCCAACTGGGAAGCCCTAGTACATAGCATAACGAGTATAATTAACAATACTCTATTATATACTTAAAAGTTGTTAAGAGAGTAAATTTTAAATACTATCATGACACACATAAAAACATAATTATGTGAGGAGATGGGAGTGTTAACTAACATTATTGGCAATCATTTTGCAATATATACATTTATTTTGAACTTTGGTGTTGGAGAAGACTCTTGAGAGTCCTTTGGACTGCAAGGAGATCCAACCAGTTCATCCTAAAGGAAATCAGTCCTGGTTGTTCATTGGAAGGACTGATGTTGAAGCTGAAACTATAATACTTTGACCACCTCCTGAGAAGAGTTGACTCATTGGAAAAGACCCTGATACTGGAAAGGATTGGGGGCGGGAGGAGAAGGGGATGACAGAGGATGAAATGGCTGGATGGCATCACTGACTCGATGGACATGAGTTTGGGTAAACTCCAGGAGTTGATGATGGACAGGGAGGCCTGGCGTGCTGCGATTCATGGGGTCGCAGAGTTGGACACGACTGAGTAACTGAACTGAACTGATTTATCATATTGCACTGCTGACATTCAAAAAAATAAGATCATGGCATCCAGTCTCATCACTTCATGGCAAAACAGTTGGGGAAAAAATGGAAACAGTGGCAGATTTCATTTTCTTGTGGTCCAAAATCACTGTGGACGGTGATTGCAGCCATGAAATTAAAGACACTTGCTCCTTGGAAGGAAAGCTATGACAAACCTAGACAGTGTATTAAAAATCACTTTGCAGAAAAAGGTCCATATAGTCAAAACTATGTTTTTTTTCAATAGTCATGTACAGATGTGAGAGTTGGACCTTAATAAAGAAGGCTGAGCACCAAAGAATTGATGCTATCAAACTGTAATGTTGGATAAGATTCTTGAGAGTCCCTTGGACAGCAAGGGGTTCAAACCAGTCAATCCTAAAGGAAATCAACCTTGAATATTCATTGGAAGGAGTGATGCTGCAGCTGAAGCTTCAGTACTTTGGCCACCTGATGAGCAGAGCTGTCTCATTGGAAAAGACATTGATATTGGGAAAGATTTAAGGCAGGAAGAGAAGGGGGTGACAGAGGATGAGATGGTTAGATGGCATTACCAATTCAATGAACATGAGTTTGAGCAAACTCTAGGAGATAGTGAAGAACAGGGAAGTCTGGCGTGCTGTAGTCCATGAGGTTGCAAAGAGTTGGACGTGACTGAGCAACTGATCAACAACAACACATTTCATGCCTTAGTTATGTCAATAATATCTCAGTCAACCTGGGAGTGGGAGGAAATCAAAGGAAACCATAACTATCATGTGGTGTGATCCTCTCATTTGGGAATCTGAAAACCAGAGACACTAAGTAATTTTCCATGAGAAAATGAAGAAAAGGCAATAGTAAAGTGCAGCTTTCTTGTATCTACTTTAGTGAACTTTATTAAGGCTATAAGAATCTTTGCATTTCATTAGGATTCCTAAGAACACATAACTCAGCATTGCATCAAGTACCAAAAGATCCTCTATCAGTTCAGTAGGAATTAATATCCATTTTCAATATTTCAATCAGAGAGAAATAATGACATGGTTCTACCTACAAATAACTTAATTTTTAAAAAGACCTTTATGAGTCTGTTCCCTATTGCACCAGAAATGATCCTCTTAAACTCTTTGCTAAAATATGCAGAGTTGATGAAATGGTAATCTGGTGAGAGTCTTTGTTCTTATTAACAAAAATTGTTAGAAAGAAAAATGAAAATGTTCATTACCTCCTGAGATATATCCCTAGTTGGGCAGGTCTAATTGCTATTTCTTTTATTAAGCAAAACCATCCTCACTGTAATATTTACTCACTTGCTTTGCTCTACGATTTTACTTTCACAGTGTCTTATTGTACTTTCAAGTTACAAATCTTCACATACTTGAGAAATGTCATGTAGACTCTAAGAAATTTTTCTGGACTAAACATCACTAGATTAACCATTTATCCATAGTATATAACATGTAGAACACTTCTGATAACTCATATATATATATGCATGTCACTCATAAAATATGGTGGTTCCCGCAGAAGCCAATTGTCTGACCCTCACAGAGTACAGTGAGTTTCCTGCCTTCCATGTCTTGTAAGCTGGTGCTTTCCTAACATAGATTGATTGGACTAAAGATAGACTCTCTTGGCTAGATTGGTTAAAGTTTGCTTATATTCCTTACCCTTTAAGTACATTTCAGGACATTAACATCAAGAAGACCTCACTTATGTAGTGAATTCCCACATAAACTATTTCCTCTTACTTTCTGGTCAGTTGAGTATTCAGTAGATGCTTGAAATTAAAGCTCTTATGTTTTTGCTGGTAATACTGTATAGTTGGAGGTGTTTGACTTAATTTCCTAAGCCAGTGGACCACTCTTCAATTAACAAAAAAGTTCTTTCATGAGTATTAAAATTTCTGGAAAAGAAAATTTGAAAACAAATGTTTTTCTTGAAGTCTTAAAGTAACAGCAAAGATGTAACAGGGCACTGTGCATTTAGTTATAGGTCACATTTTTTTTTCCCCCCCTAGGATAAGCACTCTCTGGGAGAAACTTTCTGAGTGCTGAAGGTTGAGAAGGAATTTAAGATATATAACTAAACTTTCCATCAAGTACAAAAAGCCACGCTATCAGTTCACCAGCAATTAATATGCAGTTTTGATATTTTCACTGAACTTGTTTTTACACATAGTCATTGGTTGAATCTCACCAATTGGGATCTAAAGTTCTGAAAACAGATTTTCCAAGGGTGGCAATCAGCAGTGAAAATGAGCTTAACTATATCAATGTCTCTTCCCAAGACTTCATTTAATTTATTCAACATAGGGCCAGCATTTTGCTGAATTAGTTTAATTTTAATCCATTTCATCTATTTGAACTAGATTCCTCTTTATTATTTTAAGGATATTATTTTGAGTGAAGAAGAGAGGAAAATTAGGTGTGATACATGTTTAGGCAAAACCAAACAATACAAAAACAAAAACAAAGAGCATGAGGAAAGTATGAGATTTGGTCAGTGCCACAAGATTTTCTCAACAAGTTATTTAGCTGGTAATTTAAAAATGGGCTTGGAGTTTTGTAAGTTTCGAAATTAGTATGATACAGCCTAGAGCTGCCACATGAAGGTTCTGATCTATAGGACAAGCAGATTAAACTTATTTGCAAATGTCAACTCTGTCCTTGTATTCTTATCCTGTGTGGCTCATTAACTTGTTTTGAGTAGGAGTATGGGTGTATACTCCTACACAAAAGTATGTGTGTATACTCCTACTCAAAAGTATTGTGTCAGTGAGCTGGTTAAAGGAACTTAGATTTCAAAATGGACGTGACTAAAGCAGTGACTGTCATTTTCATACAGCAGCAATTCTACAGAATTTGATTATCTGCAGTTTGCACTTTATTCACCTACCTCTTTGAGACAGATGGGCCTATTCACACTGTTGAGTGCAAATGTGAGTGAGGAGGAGCATGAGAGTTCCTGAGAAGGAGCAGGAGCTAGGAATGTAAGGGACACATTCTTACTTTAATGTGGTGGGAGAAAATACCTCCAGGCTGGGTGTGGGTTATATGCTATCAATTTATGGTTGTTAGGAGTATTTTATATTTCTATGGACAATTACTTGGACTTCACAAAGAAAAATGTTAAAAATCTACTTTTATGTCCCTCTAAAAACTATAGAAACTCTAGAAAGACCTGTAAATAAAAACAAACAAAAAAATTCAAACAGAATTCTAAGACCCAACTCTTATAGTCTTTTTGCTATGCATAAAAATAGAGACAGCTATTAATAGATATGCAAGGCATATATTTGTATGTATACATGCACATATATATACATATACATATTAATTTAACTGAAATTACCCATTGTCCTTTCAGATTTAAATAAATCTTTATTAAAATCCAGTTTGTGGTCATTTTAAACGTGTACAAATTCTTTGATATTGCTATCCTTATCTTGAATATTGTCTAGTCTTTATGTATTACTCTGATGACTAGTTTTATGTGTCAACCTGGGCATGTGGTCTGGTTATTCAGTCAGACACTAACCTAGGTATTTCAAGAAGGTGTTTTGTAAATGTGGTTCAAGTCCATATTCAGTTGACCTTAAGTACAAAGATTATTTCGACTTCCCATGTGGCTCACTGGGTAAAGAATCTACCTGCCGATGCAGGAGATGCAGGAGATGTGGGTTTGACCCCTGGATCTGGAAGATCCCCTGGAGAAGGGCATGGCAACCCACTCCAGTATTTTTGTCTGGAGAATCCTATGGACAGAGGTGCCTGGCAGGTTACACTCCACAGGGTCGCAAAGAATCAGACAAGACTGAAGCAACTTAGTAGGTATGCAAGCACAAAGGTTATTCTAGATAAACTGGGTAGATGTAATTTTAACAGTTAAGAGTCCTTAAGAGCAGAGCTGAGGCTTCCTGAAGAACTCCTTCCAGTAGACAACCTCCTCAATAATGTCCAAGAGTGTCTGCTTTCCCTACTGGCCCGTCTTATGATTTCCAAACTTGCCTACTCAGCCCCTAAAGTTATGTAACTGATTTTTTTTTTCAATAAATCCTTTAACAGATATGCCTTACTGGCTGTCTCTCTGGTTGAACCTTGACTAATGCACTTACTAATGCAGTTACTCATGCAGATATAACTGTGTGACTCTCAAGGCTGTGCTCTAAAAAGTGATACAGATTTCCCCTGGCTCCCTTTCAGATACTTGAGGAACCAACTAGCTCCTGTGATGAAATCCAGGTAACATAGTTATGTCCCACCCAAAGCAGGAAATGAGGGCCAATTCAGTGACATGATAATTCCCTAATATCACATGAGAAAGTCTTCACTATCCACTTATTATAACCGTGTGAGAAGCTGAGACTGAGAAGTCCCAGGCCAATCCCATTCAACCTCCAGAACTATAAGTGATAATAATAAATGAGTGTTGTTGTTCTGCACTATTGTTTGGAACAGCTGTTTATGTTGTAGGAAAGGAGACTCCTTCCTGGGCCCGAGAGTGTGCTCTTGTCTAACACGTGGAAATGATTTGTTCAAGGAGACACACATGCTGACTACTCAGGAGACTTTATTGGGAAGGGGTGCCTGGGCAGAGAGCCACAGGGTAAGGGAACCCAAGAGGACTGCTCTGCCACATGACTCATAGTCTCGGGGTTTATGGTGGTGGGATTAGTTTCTGGGTTGTCCCTGGCAATCATTCTGACTCAGAGTCCTTCCTGGTGGCACATGCATTGCTCAGCCAAGATGGATTCCAACGAGGAGAATTCTGGGAGATGGTAGGATATGTGGTATGTCCTTTTGACCTTTCCTGAATTCTTCTCATTGGTGGTGGCCTGTTAATTCCATTTTCCTTGCCAGGACCTCCTATCATAAAATAATTCATGCAAATGTTTACTGTGGTGCCTGGCTAGGGTGGATGGTTTCAGTCAGTGTTTCCACTAACATTTACACAGCATAGACAAATTACAGACCTTGGTGGTTTTTGTATTGTGTCAAAGTCTCTAAATTAGAACTAACCTTTCAAAATTCCCTTCCTTGAAGGATGTTAAGTTACAGATTGCCACAGTAGATGTATAAACAAGATTTGAAAGAAAGCAGTTAGTGGCTTTTTTTTTATGCTTGGAAGATCTGACTAGATCAGATGCTCTTGCAGGTCCCGTGTTTTGTGATGGATCTGCTGACTCACCTCATTGACAGGAAGCAGAGTCAGCCCAAAGCGACTTTAGCTTCTGCCAGGCCTTCTTGAGCCCACAGCCACACCCAGACTCCTTCACCTCCCTGCAGAGCTCTTCCTTAATCCACATCTGCATGAAAAGCCATAGAGATATATCCCCGGTTCTACTGCAGGTCACTTGCATAAACAAAGTTGAAGGCTTAAGGTGGTGAAAGATTGATTCAGAGTCTTTTCATAGGACAGGCTCCGGTTTGTCCTCATGGGTTCTACGGGCTCCTCCAGCATCCTACTTTGTGCTTGTTCTCCTTCCCTTTACTTCTGTCTTTCCATTTTAATCAAGCCCAGCATCTGACACAGAGACAGTGAAGCTCTGTGGAATGGTTACCAAGCTCCTACAATAATATAAGGTTGCATCTCCACAATAAATCCATTTTCTCTCCCATAATGATTCTGTTTATCTGGTCAAATACAAAGATTCACGACTTAAATTCCACTGTCCTACCTGAGATGTCTCATTTCAATGATTCCCAGTCTCTTTCATGTCCATTCACTAACTTTTTTGTGCACTGTGAAGCACAGAAATGAAACAGACCTCTTTCCCGGCATTTTCCCAATAGTTACTGTGTTGGCAGAACATTTCACTTAAGTTCATAGTCAATGCAGAAGTTTCCAATTTAAAATATGAGGGACTCCTGGTGTAAGTCCTTTGGCCACTTTCTCTTTTGGTATTTTTCACAGTCTAGCAGCCTTTGCAGGCTCCCAAACTCCTGCCACTTAGTTCATCTCTGGATTTATTCCATGACTATGCTCATCTGTCCATATTTTTATATTTTCTGAATACTTATCTTTTGTACCTCAATATGTCTATTTCCTTTATTTTATATAGCAAGATGATTTATCCCTCCCCTTAAAATTTATATTTAAAGATTCTGAAAGTGCTCATTCAAACAAAAGCTTACCTATTCTGTGTGTCACCTCTTAGTAGCTTAGAAAAGCTGACAGAATATTAAAATTTATTTATATTTCTTTAAATATCTGTAGTATCAGTGGTGATGCCTCCTTTATTTTGATATTAGTATTTTTTATCTTATTTCTTTTCTTTTATTAACTTGTCTAAAGATTAATTGACAGGCTTCCCTCATAGCTCAGTTGGTAAAGAGTGCCTGCAATGCAGAAGACCCAGTTCGATTCCTGAGTCTGGAAGATCCCCTAGAGAAGGAAATGACAACCCACTCTAGTATTCTTGCCTGGAGAATCCCATGGACAGAGGAACCTGGCAGGCTACAGTCTTTAGGATTGCAAGTGTTGGACATGACTGAGCAACTAAGCACACAGCCCACTAGAGATTAATACATTTTAATTGATTTTTAAAGGAACCAGCTTTGATTTTATTGATTTTCTCTAATAATTTCCTACTTTCAATTTAATTAATTTCTTCACTAATTACTACTTCCTTTAGTTCTTTTAGACTTAAGTTTCTAGCTTTAGTTTCATATAACTATTAAGTTAGAAAGATTTTTAGATTTTTCTTCTAAAATTATAAGTTTGTAATGTAAATTTTCCATTGTTGTTGTTGTTCAATTGTTAAGTCGTATCTGACTCTTTGTGATCCCATGGACTGCAGCATGCCGGGCTCCTCTACACTCCACTGTCTCCTGGAGTTTGCCCAAATTAATTTCCATTGAGTCAGTGATGCTATCTAACCATCCCATCCTCTGCCATCCACTTCTCCTTTTGCCTTCATTCTTTCCTGGCAACAGGGTCTTTTTCAATGAGTCATTTCTTCACATCAGGTATCCAAAGTATTGCAGCTTCAGCTTCATCATCAGCCCTTCCAATGAATGTTAAGTGTTGATTTCCTTTAGAATTGGCTGGTTTAATTTCCTTGCTGCCCAAGGGACTCTCAAGAGTCTTCTCCCCACCACAATTTGAAAGCAAAATTTCTTCAGCACTCAGCCTTTTTTATGGTCCAACTCTTATATCTGTACACAACTACTGGAAAAACCATACCTTTGACTGTAAGAATCTTTATCAGCGAAGTGAAGCCTCTGCTTTTTGCTCCTTTGTCTAGGTTTGGCATAGCTTTTCTTCCAAGGAGCAAGCATTTTTCGATTTCATGGCTGCAGTCACTGTCTGCAGTGATTTGGACAGTGAGCTTGAGAAAATAAAATCTGTCTCTGCTTCCGCATTTTCTCTATCTATTTGCCATGAAGTGATGGGACCTGATGCCATGATCTCAGTTTTTTAATGCTGACTTTTAAGCCCACTTTTTCACTCTCCTCTTTTATACTCATCAAGAGGTTCTTTAGATCCTCTTCACTTTCTGCCATTAGAGTGGTATCATCTGCTTATCTGAGATTGTTGATATTTCTCCTAGCACCTTGATTCCAGCTTGTGATTCATCCACCCTGTCATTTCATACATGAGATACACCTACGTAATATTGTTCTTTTTAGCATCAGACTTTACTATCACCACTAGACACATCCACAACTGAGTGTTGTCTCCACTTTGGCCCAACTGCTTCATTCTTTCTGGTGTGGTGGTGGTTTAGCCACTAAGTCATGTCTAATTTTTACAACCCCATGGACTGTATCCTACCGGGCTACATGGGATTTCCTAGACAAGAATATTGGAGTGTGTTGCCATTTCCTTCTTCAGTGGACCTTGTTTTGTCAGAACTCTTCACTATGACCCATCTATCTTGGATGGCCCTGCAAGGCATGGCTCATAGTTTCAATGAGTTATGCAAGCCCTTTGGCCACAACAAGGCTTGATCTATGAAAGGGAAATATGCCTTTAAGCACTGTTATCACTGCATCTCACAAATTTTGATGTTTTGACTTTATGTTCATTTAGTTCAAAATGGTTAAATTTCTCTAGAGATATCATCATTTTGATTCATATGATATTTACATATATTGTTCAATCCCCGATATTTCTGAAATGTTTAGCTATTTCTAGCCAGTTATTAATGTCTAGCTTAATTCTATTGCAGTCTGAGAACATATTTGTATAATTTCTATTCTTTACATTTGTCAAAGTATATATTTATCCTGATGTATTTCCATATGAGCTTGAGAAGAATGTGTATTTTGCTGTTGCTGAACAAACATTCTATACATATTTCCATTAGATCTAATTGATTAATGGTGATACTGTTCAGTCAAATATATCCTTCCTGATTTTCTACCTGCTGAGTCTATTAATTACCAAAAGAGGTATGGTGAAGTCTCCAACTAGAGCGGTCATATAGCATGATTTTTTTTTGTTGTTGTTGTTAAACTTCCTAGGAGCTGCGCTGTGTTTAATGTTTATAGTAGCTATAGTTGCCAGATGTTTCCAATTGATCTGGTGTCCTTGTTTTATATATTCTCTGTTTTCCTTGAGTCTTTGTAAGAACTTCTTCAATTGAGTCTTTGTCTTTCAAGTAATTTCAGCTGAACTCTACTGATAAGGTCGTGATAAGATGTTGAGTAGGGGGATATTCTGTAATTGTATTATTATTATTGGCTGCATCACATATGGAATGTGGGATCTTAGTTCCCTGACCATCAATTGCACCTGTGCCCCCTGCATTGGAAGCATGGTCATAACCACTGGACCATTAGGGAAGTTCCCCTTAAAATTGTATTTATCAATTATACTTTACTTATTAAATTTCTACACTTTACTGTATGTTTACTAAATTTAAATTCTAAAAGTTTAAAAAACTGGAACTCATCTAATTGTCTGACTCTTTAAGATTGCATGGACTTTAGCCCACCAGGCTCCTCTGTCCATGGGGTTTTTCATGCAAGAATACTGGAGTGAGTTGCCGTTTCCTTCTCCAAGGGGTCTTCACAACCCAGAGGGGGAACCTGCATCTCCTGCATTGGCAGGCAGATTCTTTGCTGCTCAGCCATGAAGGAAGCCTTAATAAATGTTCACTAACATATAAATAAATTATAATATTATCTACTCCCCACCCCACCCCCAGTGTTTTACACTTTAAAAGAAAATAAATCAAGATATCAGTGTATTGTGTTATTCACTCAGTCATGTGGGACTCTTTGTGACCCCCATGGAATGTAGCCTGCCAGGCTCCTCAAAGAATTCTCCAGGCAAGAATATTTTAGTGGACAAGCCATTCCCTTCTCCAGGGGATCTTCCTGATCCAGGGATTGAACCCATGTCTCCTGCATTGCAGGCAGATTCTTTAACATCTGAACCACCAGAGCAGTCTATAACATTAAATGTTTCATGTGTATAACATTAAATTTTAACTTCTGTTTACACTACAATATGCTCACCACCAAAAGTTTAGCTTCTTTTTGTCACCACACAGTTGATCCATTTTACCTTCAACTTTGACCTTCTCAAATGTTTGTTGCCTATTTTCCTTCCCATTCATAAAACAGGAAGGTTAGAAGGGGTTGGAGCTAGGTGATTAACTACCCTCTGGTGGGTCAGATAATGAACTGAAGAAGAGTTTTTCTTTTAGACAATAGCCTTTTGTTATGGACAGAGCTTCAGGCAGATTTCAAAAATGGTTACCTTTCCCATTTCTGCCAAGGCCACAGGGGATCTCTGTTATCTCATCACTGAGAACTAGTGAGATTCCTGGAGGTAAAATGCACAAATGTTTAGGGACCTTCCTAAAGCTGCAGATCTCAGGAGTCATCTTTCTCCTACCAGTTCAGACTGAAGCCTCCCATAACCTACAAACTTACTGGTGGGGTGTTATTACCAGTTTATGGAGTGTTTCAAATCGAAGTAAACAAGTAACTACTGGGATTCTCTGTATTCACCTACTTGTCTTATTTTTCAAGTTTCAGAATGGTGGTTTACTCTGTGACCCCAATTTTCTGACAGGTTCCAAAAAGTCTTTCTGTTGGTTCACCATATTTTTCTACTGTGAGGTTACAAATGATGACTTCTAAGCTCTTTCCATGTCGAAGGTGAAACTGCAAGTTTCCAAGTTCTACAATCATGTGAATGTCTAAAGGCACAGTGTTCAGGAAAACAGAACCATTAAAGTGATAAGTATATATATATTTTAGGCTTTCATTATCATAAAAAATATGATGAAAGCTTAATCAAGTGGATGTATATAAATACCTTGATTAGGATTCTATTATTTTTAAAGAATTGATGGGTTCCAGACATTTGGTTACATAAATGCTAAGAAATGAATTTTCTTGCTATTTCTAGTAATATTTTAGCTTTGCACTACAATTAGGAAATACAAAGGGATTGTGAGACAGGGAATCCGACCGTTTTTGTAAATTTTACAGGCTGCTGTATATTCTTAGGGGCTCCCTGGTGATTCAGAAGGTAAAGAACCTTCCTGTAATGCAGGAGATCTGACTTCCATCCCTGAGTCTGGAAGATCCTCTGGAGAAGGGGGTAGCTACCACTCTAGTATATTCTTAGAGTCAGGTAATAGAATGAATGCCTGGCATGAATACCATAGTGATTGTCCTAGACTCTCATTTTGTGATTCTTCATCTGTCTTGCCAACAGAGAAAAAGGATTACAAACCAGCAAACAAAAAAGAAGAGCTATTGCAATAGATGCTAACTTTCATTATGTGGCATATGGATTTTTTTTTTCCTTAATGGCCTTACCTTCCTTCTTATATTCATAGCTATGTGTCCTTAAAAAAAAAAAAAGCTGAATTGCTTTGGGTATCTGAAAGTTAGGGCCTACAGTAGAGTGTGGCTTTTCTTAAGAATAATAACAAAAATATTCCCTTGGTATCTCTAATTTTATTGAAGAGATCTCTAGTCTTTCCCATTCTATTGTTTTCCCCTACTACTTTGCATTGATAGGCTTTCTTATCTCACTTTGCTATTCTTTGGAACTGTAACAGGAGGGAAAGCGGCAGGGCACAGCTTTTGAAAGAATGACATGGCCCAAGGACACAATGTAAAAGGATTAGAATCAAATGGGACCAAGATGATGGATAAGACTAGACCTTGATCTTCAATCAGAAAGTGAAATGACACACCCAGTGATGCCATGACAGTTCCAAGGCACTGTTAAAAGACCAAGGGGTGGGCGGAAGCCCAAATCCTGGAAATCTCCTTCCAAAACATAATTAGAATAATCCTCCCACTCATTAGCATATTAAGTCACCCAGCCTATGAAAACCAACCTTGGCAAATTTCGGGGCTGCACTTGTCTTCTGCGACGGCCCACATTCTGTCTGTGGAGTGTGCTTCTCTCTGAATCTGAATAAATCTACTTCTTACCTATCACTTTGTCTCTCACTGAATTCTTTCTGCGATGAGACATCATGGACCTGAGCTTCATTAAGTCCTGAAACCAGGTACCATGGGTTTTGGCTGGGTTTGAGTCCCAGCCACATGGGTTCAAGTCCCAAGCAGGGTTTTGGCTGGGTTTGAGTTCCAATCTGTAGTAAACAGTTTTAGCACTCTGGATTCAAATGGGTATACCTTTCCATTTCTCCTTTATCTTTAGCTTCTCTTCTTTTCTCAGCTATTTGTAAGGCCTCCTCAGACAGCTATTTTGCCTTTTTGCATTTCTTTTTCTTGGGGATGGTTGTGATCACTGCTTCCTGTACAATGTCACAAACCTCTGTGCATAGTTTTTAGGCACTCTATCAGATCTAATCCTTTAAATCTATTTGTCACTTCCATTGTACAATCATAAGGAATTTGATTTAGGTCACACCTGAATGGTCTAGAGGTTTTCCCTACTTTCTTCAATTTAAGTTTGAATTTGGCAATAAGCAGTTCATGATCTGAGCTACAGCCAGCTCCCAGTCTTGTTTTTGCTGACTGTATGGAGATTCTCCATTTTCTGCTGCAAAGAATATAATCAATCTGATTTTGGTGTTGACCATCTGGTGATGTCCATGTGTAGAGTCTTCTCTTGTCTTGTTAGAAGAGGGTGTTTGCTATGATCAGTGTTTTCTCTTGGCAAAACTCTGTTAGCTTTGCCCTGCTTCATTTTGTACTCCAAGGCCAAATTTGCCTGTTACTCTAGGTATCTCTTGAATTCCTACTTTTGCATTCCAGTCCCCTATAATGAAAAGGACATCTCTTTGAGATATTCATTCTAGAAGGTCTTGTAGGTCTTCATAGAACCATTCAACTTCAGCTTCTTCAACATTACTGGTTGGGGCATAGACTTGAATTACTGTGATACTGAATGATTTGCCTTGGAAATGAACAGAGATCATTTTATTGCTTTAGAGATTGCATCCGAGTACTGCATTTTGGACTCCTTTGTTGCCTAGGAGGGCTACTCCATTTCTTCTAAGGGATTCTTGCCCACAGTAGTAGATAAAATGGTCATCTGCATTAAATTCACCCATTCCAGTCCATTTTAGTTTGCTGATTCCTAAAATGTCAACGTTCACTCTTGCCATCTCCTATTTGACCACTTCCAATTTACTTTGATTCATGGGTCTAACATTCCAGGTTCCTATGCAATATTGCTCTTTACAGCATCGAACTTTACTTCCATCACCAGTCACGTCCACAACTGGGTGTTGTTTTTGCTTTGGCTCCATCTCTTCATTCTTTCTGGAGTTACTTCTCCACTGATCTCCAGTAGCATAATGGGTACCTACCAACCTGGGGAGTTCATCTTTCAGTGTCCTATCTTTTTGCCTTTTCATACTGTTCATGGGGTTCTCAAGGCAGAATACTGAAGTGATTTGCCATTCCTTTCTCCAGTGGACCACATTTTGTCAGGACTCGCCACCATGACCTGTCTGTCTTGCGTGGCCCTAAACAGCATTGCTCATAGTTTCACTGAGTTAGGCAAGGCTGTGGTCTATGTGATCAGTTTGATTAGTTTTCTGTGATTGTGGTTTTCATTTTGTTTGCCCTCTGGTGGAGAAGGATAAGAGACTTATGGAAGCTTCCTGATGGGAGAGACTGGCTGAGGGGGAAAGTGGGTCTTGTTCTGATGGGTGGGGCCATGGTCAATAAATCTTTAATCCGATTTTCTGATAACAGACAGGGCTGTGCTATGTCCCTGTTGTTGACTTGAGGCCAAACTATGGTGGAGTTAATGAAGGTAATGGCGACTTCCTTCAAAAGGTCAGTGCCCTTGCCCTTTCAGCAGGCCACTGCTGACCCGTACCTCCGCAGGAGACACTCAAACACCCAAAGGCAGGTCTGGCTCAGTCTCTGTGGTGGCTACTGTTTGTGCACAAGGTCTTTTTGAGCCCTCTGAGCATCTCTGGCAATTATGGGGTTTGATTCCAAAAGTGATTTCGCCCCTCCTACCATCTTGCTGGCGCTTCTCCTTTGCCCTTGGATGTGGGGTATCTTCTTTTTGTAGGATCCAATGTTCTCCGGTCCATGGTTGTTCAGCAGCAAGTTGTAATTTTGAAGGTCTCACAGGAGAAGATGAGTGCACGTCTTTTCATCCAGTTCATGACTTGACTCGGAGACCAGTTGCTCACCAGTCCCATGATCAGAGCCAAGGGAAGGGGCTTGGTTCCATGCAGGGCATGGATTTCAAACATGAAACAATCTCAGTAGCCTGAGCCACCCTCAGGTGGGGTCCCTCGCTGGTCACTGCCTCGCTGGACGGGTGGCCAGAGAAGGCAGCATTTGTGTATCAAGTATTGTGGCTGCAATGTCTTTAGGCAAATGGAGGGTAGCAGCCATGGGAGAGGTGATGGGGAGGGAAAGGCACTGGGTTCGTGGCCCCACAGAAGCTGTGCTTGCTACCCGCAGGCCCCCGGCAAACCCTCTCTGCTCTTCGTTACCCATGCAGCTCCTGGCATCTTCTTTGCTCAAACAGACGTCTCCTTTTGTGGGACCACAAGTGTCTGCTGGCCAGTTCCTGGGAACTCGTGCATGGTCAGCACGAGAGTGTCTTCTGGTTCTCTTCCCAGAATGGGAATACAATAGAATGGGAAAGACTAGAGATCTCAAGAAAATTAGAGATACCAAGGGAACATTTCATGCAAAGATGGGCTCAATAAAGGACAGAAATGATATGGATCTAACAGAAGCAGAAGGTATTAAGAAGTCATAGCAAGAACACACAGAAAAACTATACAAAAAAAGGTCTTCATGACCCAGATAACCATGATGGTGTGGTCACTCACCTAGAGTCAGACATCCTGGAATGTGAATTCAAGTAGGCCTTAGGAAGCATCACTACAAACAAAGCTAGTAGAGGTGATGGAATTTCAGTTATTTCAAATCCTAAAAGATGATGCTGTTAAAGTGCTACACTCAAGATATCAACAAATTTGGAAAACTCATCAGTGGCCACAGGACAGGAAAAGATCAGTTTTCATTCCAATCCCAAAGGAAGGCAATGCCAAAGAATGCTCAAACTACCACACAATTGCACTAATCTCACATGTTAGCAAAGTAATGCTCAAAATTCTCCAAGCCATACTTCAACTGTAAGTGAACTATGAACTTCCAGATGTTCAAGCTGGATTTTGAAAAGGCAGAGGAACCAGAGATCAAATTGCCAACATACGTTGGATCATCGAAAAACAAGAGAGTTCCAGAAAAACATCTATTGCTTTGTTGACTATGCCAAAGCCTTTGACTGTGTGGATCACAATAAATTGTGGGAAATTCTTCAGGAGATGGGAATACCAGACGACCTGACTTGCCTCCTGAGAAATCTGTATGTAGGTCAGGAAGCAACAGTTAGAACCGGACATGGGGCAACAGACTGGTTCCAAATTGGGAAAGGAGTATGTCAAGGCTGTATATTGTTACCCTGCTCATTTAACTTACAAGCAAAGTGCATCATGCAAAATGCCGGGCTGAATGAAGTGCAAGCTGGAATCAAGATCGCTGGGAGAAATTTCAATTACCTCAGATATGCAGATGACACCACCCTTACAACAGAAATGGAAGAAGAACTAGAGAACTGCCTGATGAAAGAGGAGAGTGGAAAAGCTGGCTTCAAACTCAGCATTCAGAAAACTAAGATCATGGCATCTGGTGCCATCACTTCATGGCAAATAGATGGGGAAACAATGGAAACAGTGAGAGACTTTATTTTTGGGGGCTCCAAAGCCACTGCAGTTGATGATTGCAGCCATGAAATTGAAAGATGCTTGCTCCCTGGAAGAAAAGCTATCACCAACCTAGACAGCATACTAAAAAGCAGGAACATTACATTGCCAACAAAGTTCCATCTAGTCAAAGCTATAGTTTTTCCAGTAGTCATATATGGATGTGAGGGTTGGACTATAAAGAAGGATGAGTGCTAAAGAATTGACGCTTTTGAACTGTGGTGTTGGAGAAGACTCTTGAGAGTCCCTTGGACTGCAAGGAGATCAAACCAGTCAGTGCTAAAGGAAATCAGTCTTGAATATTCATTGGAAGGACTGATGCTGAAGCTGAAACTCCAATAGTTTGGCCACCTGATGCGAAGAATTGACTCATTTGAAAAGACCTTGATGCTGGGAAAGATTGAAGGTGGGAGAAGAAGGGGACGTCAGAGGATGAGATGGTTGGATGGCATCACCTACTCAATGGACATGAGTCTGAGTAAGCTCCAGGAGTTGGTGATGGACAGGGAAGCCTGGCGTGCTGCAGTCTATGGGGTTGCAAAGAGTCGGACATGAATGAGTGACTGAACTGAACAACAGAAAACAATTAAAATTTCTTTCTCTTAGAAAACCTTGCAGACAGGATAATTCACAACCACATGCTGTGACCTAGTTTCATTTGGTTTCAGAGGAATATATGCTATAATAATATATTCACCAAACTTCAGCACGTTGAGCAGTTAGAAACCAGTACCAGGGACTTCTACAGTCCTATCTATCCATTTCAGGGGATTGTTCCATAGGTTCTCAACCATGTTTTGATATTCCTTAACTCTATTCTGTTTTTATTTATTATCTTTCTCCTTATGGGGAGAGATTTCTAAGATTAAATATTCTGTAAAATTCAAGTTGTTGTTGTTCATTTTCTCAGTTGTGTCTGACTCTTTGTGACCCCATGGACTGAAGCCTGTCCTTCATCTTCTCCTGGAGCTTGCTTAAACTCATGTCCATTCATTCGGTGATGCCATCCAAACATTTCGTCCTTTGTTGTCCCCTCTCTTTCTGCCTTCAATTTTTTCCAGCATCAGGGTCTTTCTAATGAGTCAGTTCTTTGCATCAGGTGGTGGAAGTATACATATTGGTTAAGAATGTATTTCTCCAACTATTTTTTTCTAAGGACATTAGAAAAAGTGCTAAATAAATGACAGTTTATTTTTCATGCATTTTCAAATTATCAGTATGTGCAAAATTATGTGGTTCTCTAAAGTGGAAAGCAAAAAAGATACTGCCCAGAGAGTCAAAGAATAAATATCATGAACACATTACAATCATTGCTTTCTTGCAAGAAATATTTTACCACAATTTTACTTTTATAATTTCATTAAAAAAATAAATAAGACAAGTTTCTTTGTGATAAGATATACATTATTGTACACAACATTTCAATATCCTTGTCCCATTGTATCTATGTGCTGAAATTTCATCCATGTTGTCTTAATTGTATACCTGCCTCCTCCTTACACATACATATGCACATAACCTAGTTCATTTGGCTTTGTTTTCTTAAATCTTTAATTACAAAATGAGTTACTTGCTACTTAACTGGATACCAAAATGTCTCTAAATTCCTGTTGATGTATTAATAACACCAAAGATTCAACTGAAGTCATGCTTTTCCCTCTCTTCTTAACAAATAAAAATGTATATTTTCAATAAATGGGGATGATTCTCAGGACTAACATAGACAACATGCAACCAAGAACTATTCTTGAGTTGAATAGAGAATACTGAATGCCAACCATTCTTGGAAATGCAGTAGTAATAATGAGCTTGAAGAATTACCAAGATGACTGTTATTTTAAAAAATAGATTGGAGCATTTCATTACACAGATCTTGTTCTATTAATATTTTGGTATATTATGAAAATATTTATTCTGAAGGCATTGCTACTGAGGGAAATAGTGATGGAATGCTTCTTTTGAAACTGTCTTTAGAAACAATGTTCTTTTCATTAATGTTATGAATTCATCCAGTGGTAGGGACCATTGTTAGGCTCAGGAAAGTTATTCTAGAAAATATTCAGCTTACATTTTCCTTTTCTTGTCTTTTGAAACTTGATATGAATCAATTTGATCTAGATAGCATGACCTCTCTTAATGCTTCATATCATAATTTTTTCTGAAGAATCCATGACCCAAAAGTATAGAGAGAATTAAAATTATAAGGATTAGTTTCTTGATGAAACAGTCAAACATTTTTGAAGTCAACACAGGAATATATTTCTTATTCCCTTTAAAAAAAACCTCTATTGTTATTATTCTAATAGTACTGTAGTACTGGAGGAGAGAATGCCAAACTAATCTAGGATTCTTGTGGTGAGAAACCCATGAACAATATGAAAAGGCAAGAAGAAGATGAGCTCCCAGGTTGGAAGGTGTCCAGTATGCTACTGGGGAAGAGTGGAGGGTGATTACTAATAGCTCCAGAAAGAATGAAGCTGAACCAAAGTGGAAACAAAACTCAGCTGTGGATGTATCTGGTGGTGAAAGTGAAGTCTGATGCTGTAAAAAACAATAATCCATAGGAACCTGGAATGTTAGGTCCATGAATCAAGGTAAATTGGACGTGGTCAAGCAAGAGAAGGCAAGAGTGAACATCAACATCTTAGGAATCAGTGAACTAAAATGGATGGGACTGGGCAAGTTTAATTAAGATGACTGTTATAGTTACTACTATGGGGAAGAATCTGTTAGAAGAAATGGAGTAGCCCTCATAGTCAACAAGAGTCCAAAATACAGTACTTGAGTGCAATCTCAAAGATAAAAGAATGATCTCAGTTCATTTCCAAGGCAAACCATTGAACATCACAGTAATCCAAGTCTATGCCCCAACCTATCATCTCACGGTCCTATCACTTCATGACAAACAGATGGGGAAAATGTGGAAACAGTGTCAGATTTCATTTTCTTGAGCTTCAAAATCAATGCTGATGGTGATTGTAGCCGGAAGGAAAAAAAAAAAAAGCTTGCTCCGTGGAAGAATAGCTATGTCAGACCTAGATAGTGTTTTAAAGAGCAGAGACATCACTTTGCCGACAAAGGTACGTATAGTCAAAGTTATGGTTTTCCCAAGTGTCATGTATGAATATGAGGGTTGGACCACAATGAAGGCTGAGTGCTGAAGAATCAATGCTTTCAAACTGTGGTGCTGGAGAAGACTCTTGAGAGTCCCTTGGACTGCAAGGAGATCCAACCTGTCCATCCTAAAGGAGATCAGTCCTGGGTGTTCATTGGAAAGACTGATGTTGAAACTGAAACTCCAATACTTTGGCCACCTGATGGAAAGAGCTGACTCATTGGAAAAGATCCCGATTCTGGAAAAAAATTGAGGGCAAGAGGAGAAGAGGGTGACAGAGGATGAGATGGTTGAATGGAATCACTGACTCAGTGGACATGAGTTTTTGCAAACTTCAGGAGATAGTGATGGACAGTGAAAACTAGTGTGCTACAGTCCATGGGGTCACAAAGTGTCAGACATGACTTAGCCACTGAACAACAACAACATCGACCCAGGCACTGATGCTGAAGATGCTATAGCTGACCAGTTCTATGAAGGCTTACAGGACCTTCTAGAACTAACACCAAAAACGATGTCCTTTTCATCATAGAGGATTGGAATGCAAAAGTAGGAAGTCAAGAGATACCTGGAGTAACAGGCAAGTTTGACTTTGGAGTATGAAATGAAGCAAGGCATTAACTCTGCTGCTAGCAGAGTTTTGTCAAGAGAACACATTGGTAACAGCAAGCAGTCTTTTCCAACAACATAAGAGACAACACTACACATGGATATCACCAAATCTTCAATACCGAAATCAGACTGATTATATTCTTTGCAGCTGAGGATGGAGAAGCTGTGTACAGTCAGCAAAAACAAGACCTGGAGCTGACTGTGGCTCAGATCATGAGCTCTCCTTATTGCAAAATTCAGACTTAAATTGAAGTATGGAAAATCACTAGGCCATTCCAGCATGACCTAAAGTAAATTCATTTTGATTACACAGTGGAGGTGATGAATAGATTCAAGGGATTAGATCTGGTAGATAGAGTGCCTGAAGAACTAAGGACAGAGGTTCATAACATTGTACAGGAGGCAGTGACCAAAATCATCCCAAAGAAAAATAAATGAAAGAAAGCAAAGTGGTTGGCTGAGGAGGCTTTACAAATAGCTGAGGAAAAATGAGCAGTGAAAAGCAAGGGAAAAAAAGGAAAGCTATACCCAACTGAACTCTGCATTCCAGAGAATAGCAAAGGAGAGATAAGAAGGCCTTCTTCCATGAACAATGTAAAAGTAGAGGAGAACAATAAATGGTAAAAACTAGAGATCTCTTCAAGAAAATTAGAGATACCAAGGGCACATTTCATGCAAAGATGTGCACGATAAAGAAAAGAAAGGTAAGGACCTAACAAAGGCAGAAGAGCTTAAGAAGAGGTGGAAATAATACAAAGAAGAACTATACAAAAATGGAATGACCCATATAACCACGATGGTGTGGTCACTCACCCAGAGTCAGATATCCTGGAGTCTGAAGTCAAGTGGGCCTTAGGAAGCATAACTATAAACAAAGCTAGCGGAGGTGATGGAATTCCACCTGAGCTATTTCAAATCCTCAAAGATGATGCTGTTAAAATGCTGCAGTCAATATGTCAGCAAATTTGGAAAACTCAGCAGTGGCCATAGGATATTTTTCGTTTCAATCCCAAGGTCAGTTTTCATTTCAATCCCAAGGAAGGGCAATGCCAAAGAATGTACAAACTACTGAACATTTGCACTCATTTTGCATGATAGTAAGGTTATGCTCAAAATCCTTCAAGCTAGGCTTCAGCAGTATGTGAACCAAGAACTTCTATATGTACAAGCTGGGTTTAGAAAAGGCAGAGGGACAAGAGATCAAATTGCCAAAATTCATTGAATCATAGAAAAAGCAAGAGAATTCCAGAAAAATGTTTACTTCAGCTTCACTGACTATGTGAAATCCTTTGACTGTGTGGATCACAACAAACTGTGGAAAATACTTAAAGAGATGGGAATACAGACCACCTTTCCTGTCTCCTGAGAAATTTATATGTGGATCAAGAAGCAATAGTTATAGCCTTATATGAAACCATTAACTGGTTCAAAATTGGGAAATGAGTACAATAGGAGCTGTATATTGTCACCCTGCTTATTTAATTTTTATGCAGAATACATCATGCCAAATGTAGGGCTGGATGAATCACAAGCCTGAATCATATTGCCAGGAGAAGTATCAACAACTTCACATATGCAAATGAAACCACTCTAATGGCAGAAATTGAGGAGGAACTAAAGAGCTTCTTGATGAAGATAAAGGAGGAGATTGAAAAAGCTGGTTTAAAACTCAGTATTCAAAAACTTAGATCATGGCATCTGGTCTCATCACTTCATGGCAAATAAATGGGGAAACAATGGAAACAGTGATAGACTTTATTTTCTTGGGCTATAAAATCACTCCAGACAGTGAATGCAGCCTTAAAATTAAAATACACTTGCTCATAGGAAGGAAAGCTATGGCAAACCTAGACAGCATATAAAAAGCAAGGACATTACTTTGCAGAACAAGATCTGTTTTGTCAAAGCTATGGTTTTTCCAGTAGCCATGTTTGGATGTGAGAGGTGGACCATAAAGAAGGCTCAGCACCAAAGAATTGATGCTTTTGAATTGTAGTGCTGGAGAAGACTCTTGAGAGTCCTTTGGACTGCAAGGAGATCAAACCAATCAATCCTAAAAGAAATTAACTCTGAATATTCATTGGAAGGACTGATGCTGAAGATGAAGTTCCAGTGCTCTGGCTGCCTGATGTGGAGAGCCAGCTCATTGGAAAAGACTCTGATGCTGGGGAAAAAATGAAGACAAAAGGAAAAGAGTGCAACAGAGGATCGGATGGTTAGATAGCATCATAATGTACATGAATTTGAGCAAATTCCAGAGATAGTGAAGGACAGGAAAGTCTGGTGTGCTGCAGGCCATGGGGTCACAAAAAGTCAGACATAACTTAGCAACTGAATAGCAACATCCTAGGTCAAGTAGATACATGCTAGTATGCTCTAGAATACAAAAGACAAAGAATATTTCAATGCACTATATTGTGTACTTGAAACTGATATAATATTATGTCAGGTATACTTCAATAAAAGATGATATGGCTGTATTAGCTCTAACTTAAGAATTTTCAAAAGTGGAAATGTTTGCTATATAATTATAAATTTATTGCACAAATATTCAGCAGAGCCTATAATGCTCTAGATACTGATTTTTGGGTTAGATTTTCCAGTGTCAATAGAGAGATTAGATAGTTCTTTTAGGGTGCCCTCTTTCTTTTAAGAGGTCTAGATAGTATTTCTATGAAGCATAACATTTCTTTCTGTATCATACATAGAGAATAATTGAAATAATAGTTGCAGAAAAATGTGGACATTGTAATAAGAACAGGACGGAATGCCCAGAGTGCATTGGTATGCTCGGGTGGAAAGAGTCTAAAATTGAATTAATAATAACGGAGAGAAAAAGGAATGCTCTTATGCCAGACCTGCCCCTGCATCTTTGACTGTTAACCAGAATTAGTGTAATGTTAAGAGGCAAAGTCCTCTCAGTGGGTAGGAAAGTAGTCTCTGTTGTGTATCTTCTGAGTTGTTACCTCTCTTTCTTCCTTCACCAAATATCCACTGACCACCTCCCATGTGGCAAGGTATTATTATCCTGTGCTCTTGGATGAGCAGACAATGCCTCCCATCCTTATAGAATATATATTCTATGTATTCTAGTTGGGTTGATATGATTTAGAGCTAGTAATTTGGAATTCTATATCTACATACTACCTGGTTTGTGATTACTGACTCAGGTACAAGTCTGAAGGCCAATAATTAAGTATTCTAAAGCCATAATCTTTTATTTTTATTACTTGTTCTACGAACTGTAAACAACAATCCATCAAAGCAAGTTAACTCATTTAATTGTCACGTACAATTAGAACATACTATTTTAACAGATTCACCAGGAAGTTGCTTTGAGCAAAGCAACTTTGTTTTTTGGCCAAAGTCAATGCATGGTTATCCTGGCTATAAAAAATACTCCTTGATAAAAACAATTATGTTTATTTGTTCATACAGAGTAGAGCTTTGTTGCCTTAATTTTTATGAACATTTAAGATAAGATATACATATAGATAACTTTATTAAATTCACATGTATATAAATGTAATAAATTATGGTGTAACTTCATACATGGTAAAATGCCAACATATCATATATAATAAGACCAAGATCATGAAAATATATAAAAATATGTACATACAATAATAAAAAAAATAGGCTATTCTGGCTCAAACATTTTAGAAAGACATTTATTTACTAAAACTTATTGTTTTGTGAATCCAACTAAACGTTTGTTAAACATAATGATCTTTCCCCTCCACTTTTTTGTGCAAAATAAAAATTTAGGCTAATGTGCAAAATAAATCGTAAGTGAACATGGGTTTGAAATGGACTAAGAAGTACATCTGATGCTGTAAGTATCTCTAATCCGGATGCAAATATGTCACTGGTGAATTCTATAATATATGTAAGGTGAAACTTTTTCTCAGCAGGGAGAAAAATAAGAATTTGAAATAAGGGGATGCAAGCTAGTCTGACTTTCCCCTCTGCCACACAGTGATGGCCCTCATAATTCATACCTAGGGGAAAGAGCAAGCAAAGCAGGGGAAGTCTGAAACCAGACAAGCCCTACTGTATTAGGGAAAGTGCCAATTAAAGATATGCTGTATTATCAACCAGAAATCATGAGTGCATCAGTGCATGGTGGAGAAGGAAAATAATTTGGCTTAAGAAGATTAGAAATCCCCAGTTCCTAGTTAAAAGTAATTCAACCACACAACAAAATAACAAATTCAATAATACTTGAAGTTTAGGAACAAAGGTAGTCAGAAGGGAAGAAATGACAATGTAATGATACAGGCAAAGCTTTGTTCTCAGAGCTTCTGAAAAATCTGTTTTAGGAAAGTCTCACAGAAAGAAAACAAACAAAGCTAGCTATTAAGCCCTTGTGGCTAAACCATCGGTCTTCATTGATCTTTATGTTATCTTTCTCTCTAATAATGTCACGTTATTAAGATGATGACTTCACAGTAATTGATACACAGTTTAAGCATTCTGAAAAATAAACTTTTCAAGAATTGTGATTAATTTATCTTTGATTTTATTGGTTTTGTGTGGGTTGTCTATGCATCAATATTCAAAACAGTTTACTTACGTTATGCTCATGTGTTATTTATAAATTTGTTGATGTTTTATCAATATTCAGCGGATCAATAGAGACAGAAAAAAGAGAAAGAAAATTGTTATTCTTCCTTCCCTTTGATGATGTGGTCTTGCCTAATTTTTCCCATGTAAAAATAGAGATAATAATTTATCTCTATTTCAAAGAATTGTTCTGAAAATTGGATAATTTAAAAATAATTCAAGTGAAAAAGCTTTAATGTTATAAAGTGCTATGCAAAGGAAATAGAATTGCTTTTTTATTAATATAATAGTTAACATTAATAAGCATTAATAATTAGCATTAATATGACTTTTTGAACATATAACAATGAAACAGTGAAACTAAAAGTAATTCTGAGAAATGATGAAGAAAAAGTTGAGGCAATCACATGAAAGTAGATTAAACTTGTATCAAGTTTCAAGTTCAAACAACAATAACAATAACAACAGCACAAAACAAACATTAGATTTTGCCCTAGGATCATTACTAGCCTTCAACACATACCAAATGACAAAAAGCAGAAAAACATTCTCTATTCACCACCACTCCCACTCTGCTTGCCCCAGCCCACACTTCCTCAGGGAATTTTTCATTTCTCAGGACTATGGAATGTGTACTTGTCTGATACTGTAATTGACGTTGCTGCCACAAACACCTGCAAATACGGGTGCACCTTATCTTTCCCCCAGCTTCACCAGAGGAAAAAGGAGCTAGTATGCAGGTATGAGGAGGTAGAGAAGGTGAACAACTTCAAAACTTCGTGAAGTCAGACTTCACAGTTAAATTCAGAATAAAGAAAGAGTTGAAACTCATCGTCATACAGTTTATTTCTAAGTGGGTTTTGAGTAGAGGATGAACAAACCAAAATTTCACCATTTTAAAAGTATGTGATCTCAGACAAATTTTTTAAATTTGGAGATAAAATATGAAAATAGGCAAGACATTAATTATGAATATTGCAAGCATTAAGTTCATACCGAGTAATGGCAGTGGGAGTGATGATGATGCTGTCTGATATCAAATGTATCCCCAAAGTCATTATAATGGTTACCTATAATTTGGCATTACCTGTCTCCCAAGGTAAGGCTTGGGACTTCCCTGGTGGCTCAGTGATAAAGAATCTGCATGTCAATATAGGAGACATGGGTTTGATCCCTGGGTCAGGAAGACCCCCTGGAGAAGGAAATGGCAACCCACTCCAGTATTCTTGCTTGGAGAATCTCATGGGCAGAGGAGCCTGGTGGGCTACAGTCCAGTGGCTTGCAAAAGAGTAGGATATGACTTAGCTACTAAACAGGAACAATAATAAGTCTTATGATGTAAACTGATAGAATATACATGTTCTCTGTATTAAGACAAAAATATTTACTTTTGTAATAATAAGGTGGTGTTGTGTTTAGTTGCTCAGTCATGCCCAACTCTTTGCAATCCCATGGACTGCACCTGCCAGGTTCGTCTGTCCTTAGGGATTCTCCAGCCAAGAATACTGGAATGGGTTGCATGCCCTCCTCCAGGGGATCCTCTCAACCCAGCAATCGAACCCAGGTCTCCCGCATTCAGGAGGATTCTTTACCGTCTGAGCCAATAGGGAACCCCAATAATAAGGTAAAACAAAATCCATATTTCTGGATATTATTTTCACAGTACTAGAGCAAATAAAATATTAATCTTTTAATGTATATATACTCTAATAATGTACGCTTTTAGTTAATGAAAAATGAGAAGCATTTCACAACCATAACAATACAAAGCAATGACTGTAAAAATCAGAAATCTGAATATATCATGATTTTGATATGTTGTAATACCACTGGTAAGGAAAACCTCAGGGTGTTTCTGTACGTTATGCCAATTTAATTCAATCAAACATGTAAATTATTTAACAGAGTTCCTGATATATTTGCAGTGCTCAAAAAATCTGATTTCTTGGTCTCTCTGTTCTAGGCTGCCTTGCATTTTAGACCCTTTCTCTCCATTATATGGGCTTCCCTGGAGGCTCATACAGTAAAGAATCTGCCTGCAATGTGGGAGACCAGGGTTTGATTCCTGGATTGGGAAGATCCCATGGAAAAGAGAATGGCTACCCACTCCAGTATTCTTGCCTGGAGACTTCCATGGACAGAGAAGCCTGGTGGGCTACAGTCCATTTGATCTCAAAGAGTCAGACCTGACTGAACAACTAACTTTCACTTCTTTTTTATTAGGCATGTTCTTTGCCTTATGTTGAAAATCATGCTCACAGCACAAGCCTTCTAAGTTATTTTCTAATGGAATCATCTTATTTGAATTATTACTTCATGATTTATCAAAGCTTTATGCATGTAATGTATCCACTAGTTCTCACATTCTTTCATGGTTTGACACACCTGTTGCTTTATTTGTCTCACTAACATTGCTCTGTTTTTCAGACACCCTCAAGGTAAAAATACAACATTATACTATAAATATTGCTCATTACATATCAGCTTAATAGCTGGAATTTGCCTTAAATGTGTTTTTTTTTTAGACTAAATAAACAACATTTTCATTATGTCGTTTGTAATATTGATGTTAGCTAGTCGTTTCAGCAAAATTAAATCTTCAGTTTTGCTAAAGAAAAGCAAAAATATATTCTTTTAAATTGTTTACAATTGTAAATCAGGTATTTTGGAATAATTCTTGAATTTAATGATTAAAATCTGATAAGCACTTAATCCATCTAAGCAAATTTATGCAAGTCAAAGGACTCAGACTTTAAACTATTTAAAGGTATTATGATATGAAGAGTTAAAACTTCTGGTTAAAAAAATGGGGGAAAAGAAAGCTGCTCTCAGTGCTGCCAATATGGCCATAGGCTACTTGAACTTACTCCTCTCTTGAGCTCAACATTTTGATGTGTAAAAGATTCATTCCTTGCTGTCCTGAAAGCACTAGTTCTCATGAGAAGTCTATTTGAGAAGGTCTTTGGTCTCGTTTTGTAAGTGTAGGAGAATTGAGATGTGAATAAGGAAAAGTGCAAGAACTTAGGACCTGATTTTGACAGCAGAAGAAGTTAAAGATGGCTCTGGAAAAGTAGTTTTTTTTGATAATAAAAATTAGAGATTACAAAAATAGAAAGAGGATCTTGAGAATAATGGACTTTTAATTTATTACTTTCCTAATTATTTAAAATAGCCTTATTAATGTCAGATTATTATTTCACTTTATACATTTACTGACTAGCACATCACATAAACTTTGTGTCGATTTAACAATACCATAAAAGTACTAGTTATTTTTTCTTTTCAATTAGAATGTGGTTGCTTTCCTATATCGTGTTAGTTTCCTCTGTACAGGGAAGTGAATCAGTCATATGTAGACAAGTATACGCTCCTGCTTGGACACCCATTCCACCCCCATCCCACCCATCTAGGTCATCACAGAGCACAGAGCTGAGCTCCTGGTACTGTGGGGTAGTTCCCACTAGCTGTTTATTTTACACACGAGTGTATATATGTCGATCCAAATCTCCCATTTCCTTCCACCTTCCCCTTCCCCTCCTGTGTCCACATGTCCCTTCTCTACATCTTTGTCTCTATTCCTGCCCTGCAAATATGTTTATTTGTACCATTTTCCTAGATTCCACATATATGAGTTAATACACAGTATTTATTTTTATCTTTCTGACTTACTTCACTCTGGTAGGAGTACTAATTATTTTTTATGTAGTTTTTGATTTTACTTGATATCAGTCCCTCACTCAGAATGTCTGGAAAAATTAGCTTACGTATATTTATTCTCCAACAGTTAGATGAGATGCAATTAAATGATGCCATGATTCCTGTTGTTGTTGTTGCTTTTCACATATCTCAAAATCTTAACCAGTTTTCAAGATTCAATGTAACTTTCACTTCCATCATGAATACTGACCTGAATATTTCAACAGTTCAGTTCAGTCACTCAGTCATGTCTGACTCTTTGCAACCCCATGGATTGCAGCATGCCAGTCTTCCCTGTCTATCACCAGTTCCTGGAGCATACTCAAATTCATGTCCATCAAGTCGGTGATGCCATCCAACCATCTCATCCTCTGTCATCCCCTTCTCCTCCTGCCCTTAATCATTCCCAGCAACAGGGTCTTTTCCGATGAGTCAGTTCTTTGCATCAGGTGGCCAAAGTATTGGAGATTCAGCTTCAGCATCAGTCCTTCCAAAGAATATTCAGGATTGATTTCCTTTGGCACTGACTGGTTTGATCTCCTTGCAGACCAAGGGGCTCTCAAGAGTCTTCTCCAACACCACAGTTCAAAAGCATCAACTCTTCAGCACTCAGCTTTCTTTATAGTCCAACTCTCACACCCATACATGACTACTGGAAAAACCATGCTAATGCTAAGTTGCTTCAGTCGTGTCCAACTCTGTGCGACCCCATGGACTGCAGCCCACCAGGCTCCTCTGTCCATGGGGTTCTCCAGGCAAGAATACTGGAGTGGGTTGCCATTTCCTTCTCCAAGCTTTGACTAAATGGAACTTTTTTGGCAAAGTAATGTCTGTGCTTTTTAATATGCTGTCTAGGTTGGTCATAGTTGTTTCCAAGGAACAACTGTCTTTTAATTTCATGGCTACAGTCACCATTTGCAGTGATTTTGGAGCCCAAAAAAATAACGTCTCTCACTGTTTCCAATGTTTCTCCATCTATTTGCCATGAAGTGATGGGACCAGATGCCATGATCTTAGTTTTCTGAATGTTGAGTTTGAAGCCAACTTTTTCACTCTCCTTTCATCAAGAGACTCTTTAGTTCTTCTTCCATTTCTGCTATAAGGGTGGTGTCATTTGCATATCTGAAGTTTTTGCTATTTCTCATGGCAATCTTGATTCCAGCTGTGCTTCATCCAGCCTGGCATTTTGCATGATGTACTCTGTATATAAGTTAAATAAGCAAGGTGACAATATACAGCCTTGATGTACTCCTTTCCCGATTTGGAACCAGTCTGTTGTTCCATGTCCAGTTCTAACTGTTGCTTCTTGACCTGCATACAGATTTCTCAGGAGGCAGGTCAGGTGCTCTGATATTCCCATCTCTTTCAGAATTTCCCACAGTTTGTTTTGATCCATACAAAGGCTTTGGCATAGTCAATAAAGCAGAAGTAGATTTTTTTTTCTGGAATTCTCTTGCTTTTTTGATGATCCAACGGATGTTGGCAATTTGATCTCTGTTCCTCTGCCTTTTCTAAATCCAGCTTGAACATCTGGAATTTCACAGTTCACATACTGTTGAAGCCTGGCTTGGAGAATTTTGAGCATAACTTTGCTAGCATGTGAGATGGTTGCATCTCAACATATGTGATGAATAATATTTCAATATATATGATCAATTTCTTCAAATCCATAAGGCATCTTTCTTGCATTGCATAATTTGGTGTTATACAATACTTCATAATACTTAAACAATGTTTTAAGACTGAATACATTTATATTTCCTTCACTCAACCCTTCAAAATATTATACTTTCTGATAGTTCTAAGGCTGAAATTCTAGCTTCACCTTTATGTGCTTGTATATTAGTATAATTGTATACATGACAGACACTATGTTTTGAGCTGCAACTTTAATATCAGATAGTTGACTTTGTCATTTACTTCATTATGTATTGTTTATTAGTTTATTATGTAGTGGATCTACTACACAGAGAAAATAAGGTTTAGAAATATCAATTGACTAGCCTGAGGTCATGTAGCAAATAAATGACAAAGGTTTGATTTGATTCGTAGGTTTTAGGAATAAGAAGAAATACTGTATGTAAATATTACCAAAACCATAAAAATACTAGAAAAAATGGTTACTGTAACAAAAGTTATGTCTAAATGGACCAAAGAGTTCTCATCTTTGAGATAGCTTACTTAAGAATGGATGTAAGGAATTCTGAGAAACAGATATATAGCACATTCTGGTAAATATAACCCACCTTGATCATTTTCCAGCTCTAAATTAAAAACAAAATCCATTCTGTATCAGTCATGACCTTTCTTATTGAACATATTCTATTAACTGCTTCCCTTCTTTGACAGTTTACTCTTTCCCACTTAAGAACAGATGTAAAAGCAGGATGCCACATACAACCAGGTATAAATATGTCCTGATTTCTTACACTTGAAGAATCTAGCTTTCATGTGCAATAACCCAGACTCCAAGATTCTCAGCATGACTTTTACTGATATTACTTTTAGGGAATCTAGTGAATTGCAGTTCATTATTATATTATTATTTATCTTCATATATATATTAATATGTAGTAAACTGAAGATTGCTAGAGGAATACTTCTGCATGTGGGGTGTAAAGTATTCTGTTGGGGAAAGAATTGCAAGAGTAAAAAGATGAGATTTTCTTAAGGGTATAAAGGTTTCAACTTCTCTCTCTCCTCACATCAGGTTGTTTCCTTGAAAGCAATACACCCAAACTTTTGATTTTACAACAAAAAATTGAAGGCTTTCTGCCTCCTGGGATTTGAAACATATATCTCCAAAATTCACCCAGGAGATTCTTATGAAGGGTCCAGGAAACTATCACAAGGTATAACCATTCATCTCTCATGGAAATAATTATCCCATGGAAGTTCTCAGTTCAGTTCAATTCAGTCACTCAGTCGTGTCCGACTCTCTGCGACCCCATGAATTGCAGCACGTCAGGCCTCCCTGTCCATCACCAACTCCCGGAGTCTATCCAAACCCATGTTCATCGAGTCGGTGATGCCATCCAACCATCTCATCCTCTGTCGTCCCCTTCTCCTTCCGCCCCCAATTCTACCCAGCATTAGGGTCTTTTCCAATGAGTCAACCCTTCGCATGAGGTGGCGAAAGTATTGGAGTTTCAGCTTCAACATCAGACCTTCCAATGAACACCCAAGATTTATCTCTTTTAGGATGGATTGATTGGATCTCCTTGCAGTCCAAGGGACTCTCAAGAGTCTTCTCCAACACCACAGTTCAAAAGCATCAATTCTGCGGCGCTCAGCTTTCTTCACCGTCCAACTCTCACATCCATACATGACCACTGGAAAAACCATAGCCTTGACTAGACGTACTTTTGTTGGCAAAGTAATGTCTCTGCTTTTAAATATGCTATCTAGGTTGGCCATAACCTTCCTTCCAAGTAGTAAGCGTCTTTTAATTTCATGGCTGCAGTCACCATCAGCAGTGATTCTGGAGCCCAAAAAAGTAAAGTCTGACACTGTTTCCACTGTTTCCCCATCTATTTCCCATGAAGTGATGGGACCAGATGCCATGATCTTAGTTTTCTGAACATTGAGCTTTAAGCCAACTTTTTCACTCTCCTCCTTCACCTTCATCAAGAGGCTCTTCAGTTCTTCTTCACTCTCTGCCATAAGGGTGGTGTCATCAGCATATCTGAGGTTATTGATATTTCTCCCGGCAATCTTGACTCCAGCTTGTGTTTCTTCCAGGCCAGCATTTCTCATGATGTACTCTGCATATAAGTTAAATAAGCAGGGTGACAATATACAGACCCTTCTAATTAAGGTCTACAGGGAATGAAGGAATAAGGGCAACCTGTTTGTAGAAAAACTGGGTAGAGTAAGTTGACTCTACACTTTTCAGATATGTCTAGGTTATTATAACTAAACAATCTTGCTAATTTTAAGAGGTGGATACTTTTTTCAGATGGACAGTGTGCACTTGACCAGGCAGGTTTGCATTCTGAAAGCACATAGGTGTTAATACAAAAAAAACTTTAATATTGCTATTAAAGTATATCCAATAACCAACTTGCCTCAGTGGTGTCACTGGTTGATGATATCCTTATAAGCCATTCATCAAAGTTCATGAGACAAAACCCTGCTTGGAAACAGGAGCTTTAGTCATTAGCCTGACTCCCAACCCCACTGCCTGCTCTATGGAGAGGAGGGTCCAGCATTTTACCTATCCTCGACTTTGGTGGCATGGTAAGCAAGTGGCTTCTTTTGGAGTAAAAAGATTCTGCTGACTATTTTAGAGCCTCCTTGATGATTTACAGCCTCTTTAGGGACATCTAAATCTCTGTATTTAACAGAAATATGCATTTACTCTTTTAACAATAGGCGACAGTACTATGTCAAGGTTATATCAGGAGGAAAGACAGCAGTGTCAGAAAGGTAATGCACTTCCTGATCATCTGTGAAGACCAGAGTTGGAATACCAGGAATAGGACTTCATCATTCTACCAAAACAGGAAAGCTTATTTTACAAACTTTACAAATTC
Source organism: Giraffa tippelskirchi (assembly GCF_054371585.1). NCBI lineage: Eukaryota > Metazoa > Chordata > Mammalia > Artiodactyla > Giraffidae > Giraffa > Giraffa tippelskirchi. The sequence goes on along the minus strand of NC_137278.1, from coordinate 106,528,200 downwards.
TGATCTATTAGATATAATAATTCACATGAATATTTTTTATTTTCTAGAGAAAATATTTTTTGAATTTTTAGTTAAAATAATATTTGAGAATTTGTAAAGATTGTGACTTTTACATTGTTGGGCTAATCAACAAAAGTTATACCATATCACTTAATGATCATCACATTATTATATATTTTTTAAATATATAGATTGTTAGTTTATACTATATCCATTAAATAATGCTATGAATACTATATGATAAGCAAGAAAATTTACTTCCAGATTCTGAAGGTAGATACCTTGATGGTCCACATTAATTTAGAAAACTTGACTAAGTAATGACATAGTTAAGAATTTACTATCATAAAACTCTATTAAATATAAATTTCTTTAAAGCTACAAAGTTAATTATCACAATATTTTTGTAAAAGAGCATGTCATTTAATATATAGAATAAATGCATAGGAGAAAAATGGTAAATTATTAAAATTTAACTTAAATATTAATAAATTACATAACAATAGGCAGAATACTTATAAACTAATTTGTCTAACACATTAGTTTCAAGACATCTGCTGTTCCTTATAATGACACAGGGAATAGTAAAAGAGTCCCAAAATGGAGTTCCAGTTTACAGAAGCAAAAATCTCTAGATGAGTTTCCTTCCACCAATAGATGTATTAGAAGGAGCAGAAGTAAGGCAGGATTTTTAAAGAAAGCTTTAAACTCACAAGATCCATCATGAATAAAATTAAAAGGCTTTATTGGCTTCATTAGTTTTCTTCCTTCCCAAATCTTGAGAATTTGCTTTCAATATCATCCATCAGAATCATCTTGTGGAGGAAAGGTCAGAGATCTAATTCTTCTTTCAGGCACAGAGGACATTAACATCTAATATACAATGTGAGATATCATATATAATAATTAGGATGTAATTATGTTAGTATATTTCCTCATAGATGTCTTTAGGCACTAGCTGCTCTTCCATTCCAAGAAGCCACAGTGGATATTGTTCCTATTTTATCAGAAGGGATGTGTTAAGCAGATAGTTCACGACTATAAAAGGAGTAAGAGACTCAGCCAGAACTGCCAGCTGGCCTCATAAAGTCACCCTGTCCATCAGGGTTTCTCAGTTATCCCGATGCTAAGATGGTGTTCGTTAGTAGAAACAAAGAAATTAATAAGTTGTTTTACATGAAGACACCAATTTAATTAGTTTCCAGTGTACTTTAATCTAGGGCTGCGGTTCTAGATTCCTGATAAAAATTATTTAAAAAAAAAAAGAATTTGAGAGAAGAAAAGAAGTCTGCTATTTTAAAGGGGACAATGTTTTGAAAGAACTATTTTTTCAAATATTATTGAGGTGATCACTGAAATAGTACAGGTAAAGTCAACTAGTATTTAAGACAATATAGGTTTATTTAACTAGACATGGAAATAATATTATTTTCATGTTTGTAATAGCTGTTCTGAAATAAAACCTCTCTATTTTGACAACATTTTTTTTTTTCTAAGAAAGAGAGACAGAGGCAGTGAGAGACAAGAAATGCATAGCATCATATGGACTTCCCTGGTGGCCAGTTGTGAAGAATCTGCCTGCCAGTGCAGGGGAAACGGGTTCTATCCCTGGTCTGCGAAGATTCCCCATGTAGATGAGCATTAAGCCCATGCACCACAACTACTGAGCCTGCCCTCCAGAACCCACGAGCCACAACTACAGAGCCTGTGTGCCCAGAGCCTGTGCACCATGACTGAGAGCAGCCTTTGCTTGCTGCAACCAGAGAAAACTGCACACAGCAGCTAGGTTCCAGAACAGCCCCCAATCAATAACTAGCATCACATGCTCTGAAAGGAAGTAGTAGAATTAGAGAGTAAAATGAGAATGTAAAGAAATTATTAATCTCTTTTCAGTTCAATTCAGTCACTCAGTCATGTCTGACTCTTTGCGACCCCATGAGTCGCAGCACGCAGGGCTCCCTGTCCATCATCAGCTCCCGGAGTTTACCCAAACCCATGTCCATCGAGTCGGTGATGCCATCCAGCCATCTCATCCTCTGTTGTCCCCTTCTCCTCCTGCCCTCAATATTTCCCAGCATCAGGGTCTTTTCCAATGAATCAACTCTTCGCATGAGGTGGCCAAAGTATTGGAGTTTCAGCTTCAATATCAGTCCTTCCAGTGACCACTCAGGACTGATCTCCTTTAGGATGGACTGGTTGGATCTCTTTGCAGTCCAAGGGACACTCAAGAGTTTTCTCCAACACCTCAGTTCAAAAGCATCAATTCTTTTGCACTCAGCTCTCTTTAAAGTCCAACTCTCACATCCATACATGACCACTGGAAAAACCATAGCCTTGACTAGATGGACCTTTGTTGACAAAGTAATGTCTCTGCTTTTTAATATGCTGTCTAGGTTGGTCATAACTTTCCTTCCAAGTAATAAGCGCCTTCTAATTTCACGGCTGCAATCACCATCTGCAGTGATTCTGGAGCCCCCCCAAAATAAAGTCTGGCACTGTTTCCACTGTTTCCCCATCTATATGCCATGATCTTAGTTCTCTGAACGTTGAGCTTTAAGCCAACCTTTTCACTCTCCTCTTTCACTTTCATCAAGAGGCTCTTTAGTTCTTCTTCACTTTCTGCCATAAGGGTGGTGTCATCTGCATATCTGAGGTTATTGATATTTCTCCCGGCAATCTTGATTCCAGCTTGTGCTTCCTCCAGCCCAGAATTTCTCATGATGTACTCTGCATATAAGTTAAATAAGCAGGGTGACAATATACAGCCTTGACATACTCCTTTTTCTATTTGGAACCAGTCTGTTGTTCCATGTCCAGTTTTAACCATTGCTTCCTATTGCATACAGGTTTCTCAAGAGACAGGTCAGATGGTCTGGTATTCACATCTCTTTCAGAATTTTCCATAGTTTATTGTGATCCACACAGTCAAATGCTTTGGCATAGTCAATAAAGCAGAAATAGATGTTTTTCTGGAATTCTCTTGCTTTTTTCAATGATCCAGCGGATGTTGACAATTTGATCTCTGGTTCCTCTGCCTTTTCTAAAACCAGATTGAACATCTGAAAGTTCACAGTTCACATATTGCTGAAGCCTGGCTTGGAGAATTTTAAGCATTCCTTTACTAGCGTGTGAGATGAGTGCAATTGTATGGTAGTATCAGCATTCTTTGGTATTGCCTTTCTTTGAGATTGGAATGAAAACTGACCTTTGCCAGTCCTGTGGCCACTGCTGAGTTTTCTAAATTTGCTGGCATACTGAGTGCAGCACTTTCACAACATCATCTTTGAGGATTTGAAATAGCTCAACTGGAATTCCATCACCTCCATTAGCTTTGTTCGTAGTGATGCTTCCTAAGGCCCACTTGACTTCACATTCCAGGGTGTCTGGCTCTAGGTGAGTGATCACACCATCGTGATTATCTGGGTCAGGAAAATCTTTTTTGTACAGTTCTTCTGTGTATTCTTGCCACCTCTTCTTAATATCTTCTGCTTCTGTTAGGTCCCTACCATTTCTTTTATTGAGCCCATCTTTGCATGAAATGTTCCCTTGGTATCTGTAATTTTCTTGAAGAGATCTCTAATCTTTCCCATTCTGTTGTTTTCCTCTATTTCTTTTCATTGATACCTGAGGAAGGCTTTCTTATCTCTCTTTCTATTCTTTGGAATTCTGCATTCAAATGGGAATATCTTTCCTTTTCTCCTTTGTCTTTCACTTCTCTTCTATTCATAGCTATTTGTAAGGCCTCCTCAGAGAGCCATTTTGCTTTTTTGCATTCCTTTTTCTTGGGGATGGTCTTGATCCCTGTCTCCTGTACAATGTCACAAACCTCTGCCCACAGTTCATCAGGCACTCCGTCTATCAGATCTAGTTCTTTAAATCTATTTCTGACTTCCACTGTATAATCTTTTTTGAGGAAACTCATTTTTGTTGAGAAGCTTTGAATGTTTTACTTTTCCTGTTCATTTATTTATAAACCAAAAATATGCTTACCGAAAGCACAAATCTGAGATGGAAAACAGCCATCTTCAGTGTGCTAAAGGTTGCAGAACAGAGATGTTTATAGATATGTGTATATACTTATAAAAGCTTACAATTACATTCTCTTTTTCTGATCAAACATATAATATTTAATCTTTTTTATTTAGTTCCTGCTACACTTTGTTTTTAAAACCTAGTTAGAAGCCCATGAAAAGTAACACAATTTTTCACATCTATATGTTTCTATTCTTCTGACATTAAATATCTTAGAGAAAATCAGTATTCCTCAGTCTAGCAAGTTTGCCTCTCTGACTGCCTGAGATGTGAAAAATCAAAAAAATGGCAATTCATGCACATTTTCTAATTAAGCAAGGGAAATCCAAAGGCATTTACTGGAACCTACCATCAAGTATCCTGACAAATTTCTAAACTGAATAAGATATAGTTATTCGTGTATGTCAGCAAATACCAAGTGGCACATCTGAGAGTAATATCCATTACAGAGCAGACACTCCCATGTATCTGGGAACATGCTGAAATAATTAAGTTAGTAAATCATCACCTAGTCAGTATATTGGGCTCCCACAGCTACTCTCCTTGATCTTCACCTTAATTATGTGCTTGTCTTGATCCTTGACTGTAAAATGTACTTGCATTCATGTGCTGTTGACTGCTCCATTCTGGAGAAACTTCACAAGCTGCCCATGATATGATGCTTTTGTTCTAACTCTCCATGTTACTTTGACATATATTTCCAGAGAGAGGTGTTTATCATAACCTGCAAACTCCTAGGGGGTAAGCTACTTAAAATCAATTGTCAATGATCAGTAGCCACCAGAGTGTCATTTACAATCAGCCAGTTAATCAGTACTTAATGTCAAGATAAAGATAACTATGACAAATCCATATTTTGGTGGAAGTATATAAATGTAAAAAGAGAAGACAGACAATGTCATCCATTTCGAATACACATGCATGCACATACAATAAAAAGGGTATTTAATAATACATTGTATCATACCTCCAAGATCTATCAAGACTACAATTATGCTTTTAATAATTAAAAAAAGAATATAACACTGTAAATTACTACCACCATCAAAAAGGAATGCCATACTGTTTAATATCCATTATAGTGGTACGATGATATATTTTGGAACTATATCTTATTTTTGTTTCTTTTACATGTATTTTTATTAATAGCATATATGTACATATACATAGCATGTGTGACTTTTTCCTAAAAAAGGAAAACAAATATTAGTGTCTATTATTCAATTATATGACATATAAAATATAATATCATAGCTCAATCTTCTACCAGAAATGAATTACTTACATCCTCGTAGAACACCTACAATATTCTCTTCAGGAAAGTGATACTGACTATTGTAGAACCAAGAAAAGGCAAGTTAGTGAGAAAATAATATTATTAGACTCCTTACTTTTGGATTTGCTTAAGGAATAATCACAGGGAGAGAGCATAAAACTACATCACTCAAGTCTGTAGAGTGAATGTGGACATTATGCAAGTAAAAAGTATATAGTATTCTAATCCTTGTGCCATATTCTTCCTTGAGAGAGGAGTCCTATGACTTCAAGGTTTGTCTTATGAAGACATCAAGTTTTGAAAAATAGAGAGACAAAGGTAGCAATGAATAAAAATAGCCCCAAACTTTGACTAGTGATTGAATTTCTCACCTGCTCTCTGTTACTATTTAATCTGCACATAAGAGAAAAACATCAGCTGAGCTGTCTAGAAACATCTGGATGTTATGGTACCCAACAAATATGATAGCCACAGCTAATGAGTCTAAAGATAGGAAGAGCATTGCCTAGTTGCTGTTTCAGCCTTCAGTCAATGCATATAAATGGGCTTTTGCTGATCTTTCGTCCTACTAAAATGTTATCCAGTTTATTGAAGTGGTGAATGACATTAACCATTTGGACATTATTTCTTTATAAATCTAACATGGTGTCCTTGTTCTGTTTTTTCCCTCTCTGTATTAGGAAAAAAACCATAATAAAACCATATAATTTGTTTAAGCTCAGTGATTCTAATGATTGATAAAAATTGAATAGAAAATGACATCTATATGATATAATTAGATAGATAGATAAAATCATGTAACTTGAAAAGAAACGTAGGACCTCCACTTTCATGTTTATAGTTATTTTGTCTGCCTCCATTTTGTTTTCTGAATGATGAGATTGAGGAGGGGACCTGCCCCAAAAGATTTTGTAAACATGAAATTAGATAATGTGTATAATGTCCTAACACACAGCAAGTGCTGAGGGAGTGTGTTCATTGACATTATGATTGTTATGGCTATTAGCATATCATCAGAGCATCAAATCTAAAGTAGGTTTTGTCCTGGCACATGTGTTCACAACTGGGAGAGACAGGCGGTGTTGAGATCAGGAAATATGCCCATATAATCTTCACAACCAATCAGTGACCTAACTAGAGAAAATATTCTTTTCTCCATTTTACAGATGATACGACTAGTTTTTAGAGGTAAGATGACTTACTAGATTTCATCCATATGTAAGAAGCAGATTTAAAGCAAGAGGTCATATCTTTTCCCCCTAAACAAAATTTCTTAATATTTATGTATTTCAGCTTTATATATTAATTGATAAAATAAACAATTATAAATAAAATTCTAGCAACTTGTCAATTTGTTTATTATATCAAACATCTTTCTTAGCAAATCAACTTTAGTGGCATATTTACTCAGGTTTACTGACTTCAAGTAATAGCTTTCAGGCATCTACTCTGTTTTCATCCAAAGGCATTCCATATCTAATGGAATTACAACTAAAGTTATATATAAACATGATCGAGAATAACTCCCAGGTAAGTGGCTTAAGCAGCTGGGTGATGTATGCCATTCAGTGAGACAGAGACATGATCAAGATAGTTAGTCTTTGGAGAAGTGAGGAGTCAAGAATTCTAGTTCTCACATATTGTATTTGAGAATACAACTCAAGATGGATGTTCAAATATTAAGGAAGCAGTTTGGTTACACAAGTATTGTTCTCAAGGGATCTGATAGAAGCTGTATACGCAGAAATCATGAGCATAGAAAAGTAGACATATGAGTCCACTTAGACATGGTTTCAACAGGAATGACAGTTTGGCCTTGAAACACTCCAACATTTAGAAACTGGGTGGGAAAGAGAAGTCAGCAAAGGATAATAAGAAAAAGTTGGGTGGTACGAGGAAAATCCTGAGCATGGCTATGAACAATAGAAAAAATGTGTTTCAAGCATGCTGAATTTCTGGAAAGAAATGGTATGAAATAAGTGGTACTTTCCCTGGCCTGAGTGGAATAAAATTCACTTTTGGAGGGATTCCTATCAGTCAGAATTTGATCAGAGAAACAGAATCATTTATATTGACAAGAAAGCAATTTATTGTGAAGATTCAACCTTAACAACTGTGGGAACGCATTATGCTATGCTTGGTGGAGCTGTAGCCAGAAGTCAGTGTGTAAGTAAGCTGCTAAGGGAAGATTGACATTGATGTAAAGGTGAGAAACATGGGCTCTAGGAGCAAAGACTAGAACTGACACTGATCCCCTATCATTTCCAAGACGCTAGCTTTAGTAGCAGGAGTGTCCTACAGGAACAGCTGGTGGCTTTTCTCAATAAGCTAAGAATGCAAAAAACTGAGGAGTCCAAGATCCTTACAGAGGAGATGAGGCAGCACTAAAGTTGCAGTGGATTCAGCCGTAGCCCATCCCAATCTGGTGAACCAGCCTGCCTGAGCTGTAGCAGCACCTTATCCCATTCTCTATCCTTTCCACAGTAAAAACAAACATCGCTTCTACACTGTCTAAATCTTGCTCATGGTGGTGTCTCTTGTGACCCATGCAAAAGAGAACTATGCGGGGATGGGAATTCAGGGAAACTGATTCCTGTTTAGCTAACTGGCACAGTACAAATTCTCCTGAGAGTGGAAGAGTGGATGGGAGGTGAGTAAATATCTACAGCTCTTTTCTTTCAAGAGTTTTGCTAAAACTGGCAGAAGTGAAGTATAAATTTTTATTTAGCTTTTGGTTTTTGATTTATTTCTTTTTTACAAGATGGTTGATAACAGAGCAATTTAGTTCTACAATGTGGTAGATAACGGAGAATGGCTCAGCAAAAATCGAGAGATTAATGAAGAATAAGAGAGAGAAAAAGAACAGAACTAATGAAACCCTTGAGAAAGTAAGATGAGTTGCTATTAATGCTTGAGGTCTACATGGTTTCATTTTGGTCTTTCTTTTTCTATTTATTTCTGATGGAATTTAGTGGTTCATAGCACATACCAGGACAGATAAGCTTAAAATCTCGACCCTATTACTTAATAGTTGTGTGAAAAAGAGCAAGAATCTCTTTGTCGCAGATTATTCTTTTTAAAATGTCAATACAAAAACTAGACTCATAGGGTCACTGAAAAATAAAATAATAATGGTATCTGTTCATAGGTCCCCGTCAAGATTAAATAATTTAATATCTGGAATTCATGTTGAACACTATGCGTTCTTGATAAGTGCTCTGTTATTACCTAAATAAATGTTTGGGTGCCTAAATAATGTACATTTTAAAATTCTTTTTTGGTTAACATTCTAAAATTGTGTACTAAGTTACTTCAGCCATGTCCAACTTTTTGCAACTCCATGGATTATAGCCCACCAGGCTCCACTGTCCCTGGGATTTTCCAGGCAAGAATATTGGAGAGGGTTGCCATGCCCTTCTCTAGGGATCTCCCAAACCAGGAATCAAGCCTGGGTCTCTTGCACTGGCAGGCAGGTTCTTTACCACTAGAGTCACCTGGGTATAAATTCTAATGTTAAGACTTCTCTTATTTAAATTTCTTTACAAATATTGTTTTATTATTTCATAATATTCCAGCATATAGAGTGCAAGAAAATGTGGGTAACTTTTTCATTTTCCCTCAGTAGACATTCAGGAAAATGAATCACACATTCAGAAAGCTTCTAACTTCAAAAAGATGTTTTTCGTTGTTTTTGTTTGCTTTGTATAATGCTATGGCAGACACCTTCAAACATAAGGATATGACCATTTAGATTATTTCTGTAGAATAAACTACTAGAAGTGAAATAATGAATTAGTAATTCTCAGTATTCTTAATATTCTGTCTTTGAGTAGTCAAGAAAAAATAGTCCTAAAAATTAAATTCAAACTTTGTTCTTTTAAAATATTATCTTAACAGTTAATAAAATTTCAGGAAGTTCATTAAATAGCTAAATGCTACAGAGCATTAAAATATATTAAAATCAAAAATTTCAGCAATATGTATCTATAATTTATTTTTTTGTTTCTAAGTCCATGCTAAGCTCTGTTAAATACTAGAAAATCATGAGTTTTCTTCATCTACATCTTTGTTAAAATGAACATTGAAATTTCCTTATAAAAATGCTTTCTTTAGGCATTTAAATTATAGTAATTACAATAGTTTTTTTAGATTATTTAACTATTTGCTCATCTTTTGTACCTGATGTTTACAATTATAGATTTCATCATGTAACTTAAAAACACATTACAATGAGATAATATATGTAGCTTTTGCACTTCACTGATTGTCAATTACCATTTTGATTATGTCACTTGTTACATTTCACAATTAAAACATATGGATAATTTCTTTGTATAGCAATTGCATTTGCTATCATAATAACTAGTGGCAAATCTGGCAAGATAATATTCCCACCTGTCTCTAGAAATGAAAGTCTCCTTTGCATTACTAATTTGACCATAAAGTTCATCTCCTCAAGTGCGGGTTCATCTATTGTTAGTGTATTTGTTAACAACAATAACCATGTCTTTATTTCAAGAGTTAATCATGATTTTGCAATGCATAGTTATGACAAATGTCCTTAAATATTTTCTGGATGAATGCCCATAATTTCACAAATGTTCACTTGGTTGTTTAAAAAATATATATATCAGAAATAAAGCAGGCTACCTGCCTGCACAAGCAAAGAAAGAATTCTACCTTATAGCAGAATATTTGCTAATAGTGCAATAATCACTGTTATTAGAAGCTGTCTTATTCTCTTTGCAATCATCTGTCTTTGGCATGAAACAATAGGCTGTTCCTGAGAGAAAGTGGCTAAATAAAATGCATTTCATTTTTTCTTTCCACCATCAACCTGGTGTTCACACTTTTAAGAAACTGGAAAACTACGTTTTTAAAATAATGTACTCTCATGATTTCCTTAACACTACACTCTCCTACTCTCTAATCTTTTCCACTTTTTCTCTTTATATCATAATAGTTACTAACCATTAGGTTCTGATGATTTTAGTATTCACTAATGAGTACTCCAAATATATTTTCTTCTTTAATTTTCTGAATAACACTATTGGGTAAGTATTTTTTTGCAGAGAGGAAACTAACCTGCCACAAAACAATGTTTGTGAGAAAGGAAGATGCAAATTAAATACAGAAGATGTGACTGACTCACCTCAAGCATTTACCTATTTTGCCCTGCCCATCATTATCAGCTCCTTTCCATTATACAATGCCTTAAGTGGCAGTAAGACCAAGTTTCTGTCTATTGTCATCCACTCTTCTCACTTGGCAAGGTTTCCTTCAGTGATTTCTTTCCCATGTTTTCAGGTCATATTGAAGATTGGAGGCTTCCATATCTTTCTCACAAATCTAAGATCAGTTTCCAAGCTAAAGATTCTTACTCTCATCTTCTGAATAGACACCTGCACCAGAGTGTTTCACAAGAACTTGAGGATTGTTAGATCCATAATTAATTATGTGATTTCCCCAGCTTCATTCTGTCTCTGCCAAAATGGTCTTTATCTTGAATTTATTGTATCTGTGATTGTTTCAATGTTTAAGAGATCCTTAGGAAGTCTCTGGAGATCCTTAAGAGTCTTTAAAAAGCCTCTTTCCCATTCCACATTTCAATCATTCAACCAAGACTTTTTCATCCCAATTCCTATAAATCTGAATTCATCTTCATTCTCTGTCTTCAGTACCACTAGCATACCACTGCTTTCCATTTTCTCTATAATTCATCTTTCTTCTATCTCAACTCCATTTCTCAGGTGATCTCAAAGCGATCTTTCAAAAACATTTTATTAAAATCCCATTATATTCAAGATAAATTTCAAATTCCTTAACTATACCATAAATTCATCATAGTCATTATTATGCCCACATTTCTAACCATGTTAATCACTTTTCGTACTATAATAGAAGTTCTCTTAACATATAAGATTTCTTACTGTTTCCTGCTTTGAACTGAAGCTTACACTGCCTTCCATGTTTTTAATGGTACATCAATCTGAAAATTTTTTCTCCTGTCTTTCAAAATCAGACTGAATTTTTACATTTCTGTAAGATTCTTCATGAATGTTATTTTACCTACATAAATAGATAAAAGTTCTCAAATGCACTGTTTAAAATTTTATCTTAAGAATTTTTGTTTGTTTCTTAGAGAGGACTGGAATGTGAAAGTAGGAAGTCAAGAGATACCTGGAGTAACAGGCAAATTTGGCCTTTGAGTACAGAATGAAGAAGGTCAAAGGCTAACAAAGTTTTGTCAACAGAATGCACTGGTCATAGCAAACCCCCTTTTCCAACAAGACAAGAGAAGACTCTACACATGGATATCACCAGATGGCCAGTAACAAAATCAGATTGATTATATTCTTTGCAGCAAAAGATGGAGACACTCTATACAGTCAGGAAAAACAGGACTGGGAGCTGACTGTGACTCAGACCATGAACTCCTTATTGCCAAATTCAGTCTTAAATTGAAGAAAGTAGGGAAACCCAATAGATCATTCGGGTATGACCTAAATCAAATCCCTTATGATTATACAGTGGAAGTGACAAATAGATATAAGGGACTAGATCTGATAGACAGAGTGCCTGATGAACCATGGACAGAGGTTCATGACATTGTACAGGAGACAAGGATCAAGACCATCCCCAAGGAAAAGAAATGCAAAAAGGCAAAATGGTAGTCTGAGGAGGCCTTACAAATAGCTATGAATAGAAGAGAACTGAAAGGCAAAGGAGAAAAGGAAAGATATACCCATTAGAATGCAGAGTTCCAAAGAATAGCAAGGAGAGATAAGAAAGCCTTCCTCAGAGATCAGTGCAAACAAATAGAGGAAAACAATAGAATGGGAAAGACTAGAAATCTCTTCAAGAAAATTAGAGATACCAAGGGAACATTTCATTCAAAGAAGGGCACTTAATAAAGGACAGAAATGGCATGGACCTAACAGAAGCAGAAAATATTAAAAAGAAGCAGCAAGAATACACAGAAGAACTGTACAAAAAAGATCTTCATGACCCAGATAATCACGATGGTGTGATCACTCACCTAGAGCCAGACATCCTGGAATGTGAAGTCAAGTGGGCCTTAGAAAGCATCACTATGAACAAAGCTAGTGGAGGTGATGGAATTCCAGTTGAGCTATTTCAAATCCTGAAAGATGATGCTGTGAAAGTGCTGCACGCAATATGTCAGCAAATCTGGAAAACTCAGCAGTGGCCACAGGACCGGAAAAGGTCTGTTTTCGTTCCAATCCTAAAGAAAGGCAATGCCAAAAAATGTTCAAACTACCACACAATTGCACTCATCTCACACACTAGTAAAGTAATGCTCAAAATTCTCCAAGCCAGGCTTTAACAGTACATGAACTGAGAACTTCCAGATATTCAAGCTGGGTTTAGAAAAAGCAGAGGAACCAGAGATCAAATTGCCAACATCTGCTGGATCATGGAAAAAAGCAAGAGAGTTCCAGAAAAAAAATCTACTTTTGCTTTATTGACTATGTCAAAGCCTTTGACTGTGTGGACCACAACAAACTGTGGAAAATTCTTAAAGAGATGGGAATACGAGACCACCTGACCTGCCTCCTGAGAAATCTGTATGCAGGTCAGGAAGCAACAGTTAGAACTGGACATGGAACAACAGACTGGTTCCAAATCAGGAAAGGAGTATCTCAAGGCTGTATATTGTCATCCTGCTTATTTACTTATATGCAGAGTACATCATGTGAAATGCCAGGCTGGATGAAGCACAAGCTGGAATCAAGATTGGAGGGAGAAATAGCAATAACCTCAGATACACAAATGACACCACCCTTATGGCAGAAAGTGAAGAAGAACTAAAGAGCCTCTTGATGAAAGTGAAAGAGGAGCATGAAAAAGTTGGCTTAAAACTCAACATTCAGAAAACTAAGATCATGGCATCTGGTCCCATCACTTCATGGCAAATAGATGGGGAAATAACGGAAACATTGAGCGATGTTATTTTTTGGGGCTCCAAAATCACTGCACATGGTGACTACAGCCATGATGTTAAAAGATGGTTGTTCCTTGGAAGAAAAACTTTGAGCAACCTAGACAGCATATTAAAAAGGAGAGACATTAGTTTACCAACAAAGGTCCGTCTAGTCAAAACTACGGTTTTTCCAGTAGTCGTGTATGGGTGTGAGAATTGGACTATAAAGAAAGCTGAGCACCAAAGAATTGATACTTTTGAACTGTGGTGTTGTAGAAGACTCTTGAGAATCCCTTGGATTGCAAGGAGATCAAACCAGTTAATCCTACAGGTAACTGGTCCTGACTATTCATTGAAAAGGCTGATGCTGTAGCTGAAACTCCAATACTTTGGCCATCTGATGTGAAGAATTGAGTCATTGGAAAAGACCCTGATGCTGGGAAAGACTGAAGGTGGGAGGAGAAGGGGACAATAAAGGATGAGATGGTTGGATGGCATCACTGACTCGATGGACATGAGTTTGAGTAAGCTCCAGGAGTTGGTGATGGACAGGGAGGCCTGGCGTGCTGCAGTCCATGGACTCGCAAAGCATCGGACACGGCTGAGTGACTGAACTGAACTGAACTGAGTGGTGAAGAACCTGCGTGCCAATTCAGGAGATACTTAAGAACCAAAGCTTCAATCCCTGAGTTGGCAAGATCTCCTGAAGAAGGGTGTGGTAACCCACTCCAGTATTCTTTCCTGGAGAATTCTATGGACAGTGGAGCCTGGTGGGCTACATTCCATAGGGTCGGAAAGAGTTGGACATGACTAAAGTGACTTAGCACAGCACTTGCTTTTATTATTTTGATTCCCCCTTTACCTGTGCCTTATATCATTTTCCAAGGTCTTCAAAATATACCAGGTTTTAGTTTTACTAAAATTCTAAAATATTTTAATTATGTGTTAATTTTCATGCTGCGCTTCTTGAGTAGCTCAGCCAGTAAAGAATCCGCCGGCAATGCAGGAGATCCTGGTTTGATTCCTCGGTTGGGAAGTTCCCCTGGAGAAAGGCATGGCAACCCACTCCAGCATTCTTGCCTGGAGAATCCCCATAAACAGAGGAACCTGGTGGTCTGCATCCATGGGGTTGCAAAGAGTCAAATATGACTGAGTAACTAAGCACAGTACAGCACAATTTTAGTGCTATTATGGTCGTCAACAGCTGCTGTTCTATTAGGATACACATTTTCCCTCATTCTTATCAATACAGAGTTTTAGCTCACTTTTTTGTTTGTTTGTTTTAAGGTTTTTCAATTTTCTCTTATGTTTTATTTTTGGCTGTCCAGCACCTCTTGCAGGATCTCAGTTCTCTGACCAAGGATTGAACCCAAGCCACAAATTCTAACCACTCAATGACCAGGGAACTACTATGTCTCATTTTAAAAAGGTGTTTTCTAATGTTTAATCAGTGATAAATATATTTTCATATATGAGTGGCTATGTCAATTTTTTTCAAAACCAGTAAACATATCTTTGTCTATTTTCTCCAACAAGGTATTTTTATTTCCTACAGATTTGACGTGGCTGTTTATACATGAGGTAAATTATCTGTTATGCATTACAAATATGTTTCAAGATGGTTTTGTTTTATGGATTTGTAAAGGCTTTTATTTTTCTCAATCATTGTTTTTATGGCTTATAGATTCTATGTCATCCCTGGGCATCCAGTTGAAGACATGAAAAATGTATGTTTATTCTAACACTTTTTTGAACTCATTTTTATGTTTTTAAATTGGACACTTCTGGGATTAATTTTGTAATAGGGCATATAGTAGAAATCCAGATTTATTCAAATAGTTAGTCAATTCTTTATCATAGTCTCTTTACTAATCCTGCTTTCCCCACCAATTTTCATAGATTAAATTAGCTTATGTTTTGGGGGCTATTTCTGGATTTTCTATTATGCTCCACTGATCTGTTAGTCTACTTACACACAAATAATTTATTTTATTAACTGGCGTTTATCCTTTGATATCTAACTGAAATACTTCCTTTGCCACCATCCTAATCCTCCTATTTTACATACATTTTCTGATTATTCTAAGATATTTCTCTTTTAATATCAATTTTAGAAGCTATTTCTCTAATTCAAAATGAAAACTGTTATTATCTAAAATATTAACTTAGGAAAATGGCATTTTGACAATATGTAATCTTCTTATCTAAGGACAGATGATGCATTTCTTTCTATTCAGTGAGTTATTTCTGCATTTTTTTTTTGCATTGTTTATATTCTAGAAAAGTTCATTACTGGACATTTCATATTTTTATATTACCAATTGTGAAGATAATATTTTAATTTGCTTCCTCACTACTTATTACTAGCATAATTTGCATTTCTACTTTGTCTAGTTTGTAATCAAGCATGTTACTAACTTTACTACCTGATAGTTTTTTCATACCTATTTTCTATCTTTTTTTTTAAATACATAATCACATAATCTATCAAAGAAAAAGAGTTTCCCTCCTCTTTTCCAGTTGTATGTCACTTATTTCTTTATCTTTTCTCATTCCATAAGTCAGTGTGGAGGTACCTTTTAAGGTTTCTAGAATTCTAGTCTATTTTCATCACTCTTCCCTCCTTTAACATTTATGCAGTCTCTGCTACTCAGAAAATGCTTGGGCAGACAGTAAGGGAATGAACCCTAAAACACAGTGTCATCTGACTTATAATTGTTGCTAACACAGTTGTATCACTATGGCCTATCTTCTACCTGGAACCTCATGGGTCCTCCAAAGTGAGTCCAGTAGTTGGAGGAATACATTGGTAACATATAAATACATTATTTCATCCAAAGTGGTAGAGAGGAAGATAGTGTGTTAATATATGTTATTCTGCACTTGTTTGTATTCTGTCAAGAGGAATAAGGAGCAAATCTCAACATTGAGGAAAATCTCTTCTGAGTAAAACAGAACATTAGATTAAATCCTTCCAAGTTCTGATGAGAGTTTGGCCCTGAGCTTGTTTGCTTTTTTCATTCATTTATTCATGTAATCATTCAACAACAACTTGCATACATTGTTCTAAGCAGTGAAGATATGGCAATAAATAAAACAAACCCCTTGTTCTCACAGAACTTTCACTCTAGAGGTAGGAAAGATAATTTAAAATCATTATTGGGATTAAATATCATGTAAATGACATTGAAAACCATGGACAAAATCAGACAAGCTGGATTTACTGTAGATACTGAAAGCCCAAACATTGATCCCTAAGATATACCAATATTGCAACATTGGTGAATTTAGGAACAATATGAGTATTAGTCCAAAAATAGTTATTAAAATAATCACGAAAACTGTGTGTACAGTTCACACATAGAGGATTTCACTTAAACAGTATATCTTAAGTAGCAGTGTTCAATTTCATTAAGATTTCAGCCTATAGTTTGAGTAAAATGAGGACTTGTAATTGATCACTGGATGTGGTGGAGGCCATTGCTGACCTTAACATGTTTTGGTTTTATGGAATGGAAGGATTTCAGTTAACTTAAGGTTTGAAATAAGATCAAGAGGATGAGGGAAGGAAGTGATAGAATAATACATTTCTTTAAACTTGCTTTGAAAGCACAAATTAGGGTCTAGGGAGCTTTGTCTATGATATGTATATTATATTTCTTTAAGATGAGAAATATTTAGTGTGTTTAATCTAGTACAGAGAGAATAATTACAATTCAGAAGAAAGAAGATCATTAAGAAAGCAACATTCTGATAGTTCAGAGGTTATGAGATCCAGTACAGAGGTAAAAGAGTTGGCCATTGTGAGGCACACTGATAGTCCATCCGTAACAACAGGAGGAAAGATTCTGCACATAGTTACTGAGCCAGGATATTTTATGGACATCATGGTGGACTAACACAGAAATTCTCTTCTAAGTCCTTCTATTTCTCAAGTGAAATGAGTAGATAATACGGTCATAAGCAGAGAGCAATGGGTGCAGGAGAAATGGCTGATATATTGAGAAATGTGAAAAAAGTGTAAAATAGTCCTTTTGAAGAGTGATGCATGAGTTGAAAGGCAACACTGTTAGGAGCACTGAAATCTCACTTAAAGTGAACTGTTAGGACTTTAGCATAAGTGCCAGAAAGCTGAATTTACTGCAGAAATCGGTAAGGATTTAGAAAGTATAACTGAGGCAAAGAAGGGAAGAGAATTGATAGAGTGTGCAAAGGAAATGGTTTGTTTATTAACCATAGGCTTTAATTGGTTTTAATAATCTATTGGGTCTTTAAAAGTATGGAGGATATGAGAGATGTTGACACATAGTGAAGAAGGTAAAAGTAGCCATGCACCTCATCCTACTATCCTATTTTATTGGAAAATAACACCTATAAAAATAATTTTCAAAAATATTAGTAGATACAGGAGACAAAAGGTAGTAGCTACCCTCTGTTCATGGAGTACTCCAGAGAAAAAAAACTACAGTAATATAAAAAGAAAAAAAAATGAAAAAATATTATCCAGATTAAAATATCCCTAATTAGCTAGATTGAAAAGACATAGCATTTTAGGGAAATTCTATGTAAAGAAAGTTGAAAAAAGTAAATAAGAGAAACAAACTTTAAAAATATATGAAGGACAAGAAAAATTCAAAATGCATGACTGAAAAGGAAGAAAAGTTAGGTTTGCCTCAGATTTTCCATTGCCATGCCAAAACTAGAAAACAATTCTGGACAATTTAATCAGTGACTCTTAAACAGCAATCTGTCCTCTGATAGATCCAATCTAGTGCATCTACTGCTGCTGCTGCTGCTAAGTCACTTCAGTCGTGTCCGACTCTGTGCGACCCCATAGACTGCAGCCCACCAGGCTCCGCCGTCCTTGGGATTCTCCAGGCAAGAATACTGGAGTGGGTTGCCATTTCCTTCTCCAGTGCACGAAAGGGAAAAGTGAAAGTGAAATCGCTCAGTCGTGTCCAACTCTTAGCGACCCCATGGACTGTAGCTTACCAGGCTCCTCCATCCATGGGATTTTCCAGGCAAGAGTACTGGAGTGGGGTGCCATTGCCTTCTCCAGCATCTACTGCAGTCAGGGTCTAATATCCCTGTAGCTGCCTCTTTGAGGTATCAAAGGAAAACGTATTTATGAAATTACTCTTTCCATCAAAGGAATGGGTCCCATACCCCACCTTTAGATATCACAAAGCTTGTTTTACCCCCACGGGTTCCATTTGTGATTTCAGTAGATGAAAATAGTCAGATATAAGGATGACTCTTCTACCTCCCTTTAAAGTTTATGTTTTATAATTCACCAAGGCATTTCTTATCTAACATAACTTCTAGTTTTAAAGGATTTTCAACTTAATTGGGAAGACCATCTTGAGAATCACTTCAGAACAACTGTTGTACTTAGAATGAATATATAAAACTGGCTCAACAAATCCATAAACACAGGACAATAAAATAGCTGGTAAATTTGGTAATTGTGTTTATAAGTTAATCTTGGAGTTCTGTGCTATTCATATTGAAGTTTCCATGCAAAATTAGCAAGACAATTATTTTATTTTTCACTTACACTTGACATTTAAAGCGAGGAACATGGAATGACCTTGTCTAGACTTTGATTCCAGCTGACTCTAAAAGTCTTTTGTGAACTCTGCTTACTTTGCAATCAGTAACTTGATTACACTGTGACTAAACTGCTCTTAAGGATGCCTTATTCTGGCTTGATTCTAGGACATCATTCTAGTGTGTCCTCAATTATCTTTCCTCACTTTTCTTCTGTTAAGATTAGAACAATAATTCTCCTGTTCCTAAAAGCTACTGTGTTCCATTAGTAAAGATACTTGAGATTTACTTGGATAATTTTCATTTAGGGGAAATTTTCATGTAGGGGACTTCCCTAGTAGTTCAGTGGTTAAGACTTTGCCTTCTAATGCAGGGGGTGCAGGTTTGTTGCCTGGTTGGGGGGCTAGGATCCCATATACCTGGCCACCAGAAAACCAAAACCTAAAACAAAAGCAATATTGTAACAAATTCAATAAAGCCTTTAAGGAAAAAAAAGAAATTTTTATTTAACTTCATAAAAGTATATATATTGACTTAAGAATGTTTTGTTAAGGATTACATCACAAACTTACAAATTATGCAACTTAAGTTAGTGTTGAATGTTTTGGAAATACAATGCCTGTTAAATAGTACTACTATTGCTTACTTAATAAAGGTGGCATAAATCTATCTCTCTACTTAGCAATGTAGTTGATGAATAATATATTTCTCATTACAATGACATAATAAGAATAAAAATAACAATATAAGTGTTATGGCATGAGTGTTGTGTTTCCCCTTAACCATAGTTCACATTTTGGAATCTTAACACTCAATGTGGTCATCTTAAGAGGTAGAGCCTTTGGGAGGCAATTCTGACTCTTTGACTTTAAATGGAAAATTTGACATATTGATCTTCAGAAAGCTCTTCTAACTGATGCTTCTATAAACACCAAGTGGCTTTGCTTCTTCTAATTTTCTTGAATGGCAACAGTGGATTTAGAGTTTGGAAGCCTTCAATTTCATGTTTGCTTTCTTGCTCTTTGAATAGAAAAATAATTCACAAAAATGTGATGAGTTCACAAAATCCCATGTAAAACTCAAATAAAGAAAAAATAAACAGCTGTATGTTTTGAAACCTGCCTTTGCCAATTGGCACCCTTATTTGTCAGTGACTTGAGGATAGCAAGCTAAAGAATACATCATTATATATTTATAGGGACTACATCTGTTATGCCTGAAACCCAATAATTAGCTAGTGACCTGTAATTCAAACCTCTGTTTAATGCCATTTTTAAATAAAATATGAAAGAATATATGCAGTGGGTATATCTGTAACAACAATGATAATGCTAATAACAAAAGTTCGATAAATCATCTTTTTAAGAACCTAGTTGCATAATTTTTGAGGGGTTATAAAAGATTTTTTTCCTTCATATTTTATAACCTACACTAGAAGATTTATGGAGGGAGAAAATTGATCATCATAACACTTAACATGCAACTGGAATTAAGTGGAATGAACCATTTATTCAATTAGCTATGTAAATGGTCAAAATCAATTCTTTCACATTTTTATATATAAAATACAAATCAAAATCAAATTCAATATAAATGGTATCTGTCTGCATTATATATACATTTCTATGCATGTGTTTATATAAAATATGACTTTTGAACTTTAACATAAAATCTGAAACTTCAGAAGTAGAGTCACGTTTGTGATCACTCAGTCACCTTCCTAAGTGAATCCTCATTTCACAGATAATTAAGCTAAGACACACAGACTTAAGTTATTTGCCCAAAGTCATTTTTTAATTTTTAAATTTATTTATTTTTAATTGGACAATAATTGCTTTACAATATTGTGTTGGTTTTTGCCATATATCAACATGAATCAGCCATGGGTATAAGTATGTCCCTTCCCTCTTGAAGCTCCCTCCCACTCCCCACCCCATCCCACTCTGCTAGTCACAGAGCTCCCTGATTTATACAGCAGATCCCCACTATCTAATTTTACATATGGTAATGTACAGGTTTCAATGCTACTCTCTCAATTCGTCCCAGCCTCTCATTCTTCTACTCTGTCCACAGTCTGTTCTTTATGTCTGTGTCTCCACTGCTGCCCTGCAGATAGGTTCTTCAGTTCCATCTTTCTAGGTTCCATATATATGCGCTAACATCCAGTATTTGTTTTTCTCCTTCTGACTTACTTCACTCTGTATAATAGGCTCTGGAGCCAAAGCCAATGTATAACTAGCAAATGGCAGAGATTTTATTCTCCAGTATCCAAGCTTAGTGTTCTTTCTCTAAATATGAAATAAACAACATCAGAGGCAGTGCCAGAAAAAGTTGACAAGATAATAATAAAATGCAAGGTATATAAATAGTTAATTTAATAGCAGTATTGTGGTATTTAACTTTGTAGTTTATGTTCACACCATTATGTGGAATAATTTATGTATTTCTTTAAATATTTTAAAAACTCAAGTTTTGAATATTTTTGTATTGAAATGAAGGTGGATAAATTTTAGCTCCAATTTCAGTTCAGTTCAGTCACTCAGTCGTGTCCGACTCTTTGTGACCCCATGAACTGCAGCACACCAGGCCTCCCTGTCCATCACCAACTCCCGGAGTCCACCCAAACCCATGTCCATTGAATCGGTGATTCCATCCAACCATCTCATCCTCTGTCATCCCCTTCTCCTCCTGCCCTCAATCTTTCCCAGCGTCAGGGTCTTTTCAAATGAGTCAGCTCTTCGCATCAGGTGCCCAAAGTATTGGAGCTTCAGCTTCAACATCAGTCCTTCCAATGACCACTCAGGACTGATCTCCTTTAGGATGGACTGGTTGGATCTCCTTGCAGTCCAAGGGACTCTCAAGAGTCTTCTCCAACACCACAGTTCAAAAGCACCAATTCTTCTGCTCTCAGCTTTCTTCACAGTCCAGCTCTCACATCCATAGGAAAAACCATAGCCTTGACTAGACAGACCTTTGTTGACAAAGTAATGTCTCTGCTTTTTAATATGCTGTCTAGGTTGGTCATAACTTTCCTTCCAAGGAGTAAGGGTCTTTTAATTTCATGGCTGCACTCACCATCTGCAGCGCTTTTGGAGCCCAGAAAAATAAAGTCAGCCACTGTTTCCACTGTTTCCCCATCTATTTCCCATGAAGTGATGGGACCAGATGCCATGATCTTAGTTTTCTAAATGTTGAGCTTTAAGCCAACTGTTTCACTCTCCTGTTTCACTTTCATCAAGAAGCTCTTTAGTTCTTCACTTTCTGCCATAAGGGTGGTGTCATCTGCATATCTGAGGTTATTGAAGGTTCTAATTTAGTATAGAGCAATTACTTATTTTTTATTTTTGTTAAATTATTAGTCTCCTTTGATCACCTCTTCTATTCCTCACTCCCATATTGATACATACACAAATATACAGGCTTCCAAGGTGGCTCAGTGGTAAAGAATTCACCTGCCAATACAGTAGCCACAGGAATGTGGGTTGGGAAGATCCCTGGGTTGGGAAGGTCCCCTGGAGGGGGAAATGGCAACCCACTCCAATATTCTTGCCTGGAAAATTCCATGGACAGACTAGCCTGGCAGGCTATAGTCCATGGTGTCGCAGAGTCAGACATGACTGAGCACACAGGCACACACACACATATACGTTTAACACACTCACACACAGAAGCTCTTTACAAAAGCAAAAGCAAAGCATGGTTGATTTATCATTATGACTTATTTAAATATGGAAAATATTTTTAGATATCAAATCTAAAACCTATAAAAAAGATTCCAGACCTAAGCTTAATAATCAGTATTAGTCTTAGAACAAGTATCATGTATGTATTTGGTGTTTATCTCTAGTATTTAAGTTCAATTTTAAAAATAAAAATAATGATGTATATCTTCATGTGCTCTACAAAAATTTATTCTCCTCTTAAATCAACTTAAGATAAATTTATATGCAATAAACCCCACAGATATAAAATGAACAGTTTAATTAATTTTCACAAATTCATGTAGTCATGGAACCAGCACCTCAATGATCCTATTATCTCAAAACAGTTTCATCATATTTCTTTTCAGTCCATCCCTTCCTCCCCTGCCCAGCAACCACTGATCTCTTTCTGTCACTATTCAACTGTTTTGCGTATTCTAGAATTTCATATAAATGAAATCATATGGTATTTAGTCTTTTGCATCTGATTTTTTTTGTTCAACAAGTTTTTAAATTTTGTCATGTTATATGTTCCTTTTAATGAGTCAGTTCAGTTCAGTTGCTCAGTCGTGTCCGACTCTCTGCGACCCCATGAATTGCAGCACGCCAGGCCTCTCTGTCCATCACCAACTCCCGGAGTCTACCCAAACCCATGTCTGTTGAGTCGGTGATGCCATCTAACCATCTCATCCTCTGTCGTCCCCTTCTCCTCCTGCCCCCAATCCTACCCAGCATTAGGGTCTTTTCCAATGAGTCAACCCTTCGCATGAGGTGGCCAAATAATGAGTAGTGTTCTATTATATGTATACTTCTATGATGAGAACTAGTGAACACATTCACATATATGTCTTTTTTAGACAAATGTTTTCTATTACCTCATGTAAATATCTGGTAGAGAAATTGCTGGGCCATATGATAACGGTTTAAATACTGAAAAAAACTAAGATTATGGCATCCGACCCCCTTACTTCATGACAAATAGAAGGGGAAAAGTGGAAATAGTGACAGATTTCCTCTTCTTGGGCTCTAAAATCACTGCGGATGGTGACTGCAGCCATGAAATCAGACATTTACTTCTTGGCAGGAAAGCTATGACAAACCTAGACAGTGTGCTAAAAAGCAGAGACGTTACTCTGCCAACAGAGGTCCATCTAGTCAAGGCTGTGGTCTTCCAAGTGGTCATGTATGATTGTGAGAGCTGGATCAGAAAGAAGGTGGAGTGCTGAAGAATTGCTGCTTTCAAACTATGGTGCTGGAGAAGACTCCTGGGGGTCCCTTGGACAGCAAGGAGATCAAACCAGTCGATCAAACTTAAACCAGTCTGATTTAAGGGAAATCAAACCTGAATACTCAGAAGGACTGATGCTGAAGTTGAACCTCCAGTATTTTGAGGCCTGGGGTGCTGCAGTCCATGGGGACGCAAAGAGTTGGACATGACTGGACGACTGAACAACAACAGCTATAATAAGTGTATATTTAATTTTTTAAGAGACTGCCAAATAATTTTCCATTTTAATCCCATTGGCAGTAAAGAAGAGTCCTAATTGCTCCATATCTTACCCAATAAATGGTATTTGCCAGCCACTTAAACTTAGCTATTCTAGTGGGTGGATGTACAGTGGGTATCTCATTGTGATTTTGTTTTTCTTTTTCTGAAGATTAATAACCAGTATCTCTTCATGTCCTTACTATTTGAATATCTTTTTGACAAAGTGTCTTAATCTTTTTGATCTATTTTAAAAATTTGGCTTTTGTCATAAGAGACTTTTTAATATTTTAGTTACAAGATTTTTGTCACATACGCGACGTTTTTTATAACATTTTTTATATGTGTCTTAACTTTTCACTTTTAGCAGTGTCTGTAAAGAACATAATTTTTCATTGTTTAAAACCCACTTTGTTAGTTATCTATTGCTGCGTACTAGATTTCTTCCAAATTTAGCAGCTTAAATCAACACTTATTATCTTACATAATTGAGTGGGTCAGTAGTCTAGGAGCAGCTAGATATTTCTGGCTCAGAATCGCTCATGAGTTTGCAGTAAGGCTGTTGGTTGGATTGGAGCTTGAGATCTGTTTCTATTTTCATTCACATGGTTATGATCTAAGTCCCCAGTTCCTCCAACCTAGACATCTCCACAGGGTTGCTTATGGTAAGACAGTTCAATTTCTTTAACAGGTGTCATCCAAAGGAAGGAGAGAAGCAGAGATAGAGCAAGAGTAAGACACCAAGATGGAAACCACAGCATCTGATATAGTAATGTCAGAGAATGACATATGATCGCTTCTGACATAGCCTATTGGTCACACACGCCAACTCTACAATGTGAGAGGAATAACACAAGGGTGTGAATACCAGGAAGTACTAGGGGATGACCAGGACCCACCTTGGAAACTAGCTATCACACATATTTATAAGCACTTTATTGTATGGTTCACCTTCTTGTATCCTATCTATGTGAACTTTATCTAACCTAATGTCATAAGGATTCTCTCTTTTGTCTCCTTACCTAAGTTTTAAGTTTTTCGGCATTTCTGTTCAGGTTAATGAACCATTTCAAGCTATATTTTGTATAGTGTGATAGGAGTAGAAGTGTCATTAATTCCTTATGAATTTCTAGTGGTTCAAGTGAAAATATAATTTCTCCACATGAATTCAGTTCAGTTCAGTCGCTCAGTCGTGTCCGACTCTTTGCGACCCCATGAATCGCAGCACCGCAGGCCTCTCTGTCCATCACCAACTCCCGGAGTCTACCTAAACCCATGTCCATCGAGTAGGTGATGCCATCCAACGATCTCATCCTCTGTCGTCCCCTTCTCCTCCTGCCCCCAATCCTACCCAGCATTAGGGTCTTTTCCAATCAGTCAACTCTTCGCATGAGGTGGCCGAAGTATTGGAGTTTCAGCTTCAACATCAGTCCTTCCAATGAACACCCAGGACTGATCTCCTTTAGGATGGATTGATTGGATCTCCTTGCAGTCCAAGGGACCCTCAAGAGTCTTCTCCAACACCACAGTTCAAAAGCATCAATTCTGCGGTGCTCAGCTTCCTTCACCGTCCAACTCTGACATCCATACATGATAACTGGAAAAACCATAGCCTTGACTGGACGGACTTTTGTTGGCAAAGTAATGTCTCTGCTTTTAAATATGCTATCTAGGTTGGTCATAACCTACCTTCCAAGGAGTAAGGGTCTTTTAATTTCATGGCTACAGTCACCATAAGCAGTGATTTTGGAGCCCCCCAAAATCAAGTCTGAGACTGGTTCCACTGTTTCCCCATCTATTTCCCATGAAGTGATGGGACCAGATGCCATGATCTTAGTTTTCTGAACGTTGAGCTTTAAGCCAACTTTTTCACTCCCTCTTTTGCCTTCATCAAGAGGCTCTTTAGTTCTTATTCACTTTCTGCCATAAGGGTGGTGTCATCTGCATATCTGAGGTTATTGAAATTTCTCCCGGCAATCTTGATTCCAGCTTGTGTTTCTTCCAGCCCAGCGTTTCTCATCATGTACTCTGCATATAAGTTAAATAAGCAGGGTGACAATATACAGCCTTGACGTACTCCTTTTCCTATTTGGAACCAGTCTGTTGTTCCATGTCCAGTTCTAACTGTTGCTTCCTGACCTCCTTACAGGTTTCTCAAGAGACAGGTCAGATGGTCTGGTATGCCCATCTCTTTCAGAATTTTCCACAGTTTATTGTGATCCACACAGTCAAAGGCTTTGGCATAGTCAATAAAGCAGAAATAGATGTTTACCGTAACTCTCTTGCTTTTTTTTGATCCAGCAGATATTGGCAATTTGATCTCTGGTTCCTCTGCCTTTTCTAAAACTGGCTTGAACATCTGGAAGTTCGCGGTTCACATATTGCTGAAGCCTGGCTTGAAGAATTTTGAGCATTACTTTACTAGCATGTGAGATGAGTGCAACTGTGCAGTAGTTTGAGCATTCTTTGGCATTGCCTTTCTTTGGGATTGGAACAAAAACTGACCTTTTCCAGTCCTGTGGCCACTGCTGAGTTTTCCAAATTTGCTGGCATATTGAGTGCAGCACTTTCACAACATCATCTTTGAGGATTTGAAATAGCTCAACTGGAATTCCATCACCTCCACTAGCTTTGCTCGTAGTGATGCTTTCTAAGGCCCACTTGACTTCACATTCCAGGATGTCTGGCTCTAGGTGAGTGATCACACTATTGTGATTATCTGGGTCATGAAGATCTTTTTTGTAGAGTTCTTCTGTGTATTCTTGCCACCTCTTCTTAATATCTTCTGCTTCTGTTAGGTTCCTACCATGTCTGTCCTTTATCGAGCCTATCTTTGCATGAAATGTTCCTTTGGTATGTCTAATTTTCTTGAAGAGATCTCTAGTCTTTCCCAATCTGTTTTTTTCCTCTATTTCTTTGCATTGATCATTGAGGAAGGCTTTCTTATCTCTCCTTGCTATTCTTTGGAACTCTGCATTCAGATGGGAATATCTTTCCTTTTCTCTGCTTTTCACTTCTCTTCCCAGCTATCTGTAAGGCCTCCTCAGACAGCCATTTTGCTTTTTTGCATTTCTTTTCCATGGGGATGGTCTTGATCCCTGTCTCCTGTACAGTGTCATGAACCTCTGTCCATAGTTCATCAGGCACTCTGTCTATCAAATTTAGTCCCTTAAATCTATTTGTCACTTCTACTGCATACTTTTAAGGGATTTGATCTAGGTCATACCTGAATGGACTAGTGGTTTTCCCTACTTTCTTCAATTTAAGTCTGAATTTGACAATAAGCAGTTCATGATCTGAGCCACAGTCTGCTCCCGATCTTGTTTTTGCTGACTGTATAGTGCTTCTCCATCTTTGGCTGCAAAGAATATAATCAATCTGATTTCGGTGTTGACAATCTGGTGATGTCCACGTGTCGAGTCTTCTCTTGTGTTGTTGGAATAGGGTGTTTTCTATGCCCAGTGCGTTCTCTTGGCAAAACTCTATTAGCCTTGCCCTGCTTCATTCTGTACTCCAAGGCCAAATTTTCCTGTTACGCCAGGTGTTTCTTGACTTCCTACTTTTGCATTCCAGTCCCCTATAATGAAAAGGACATCTTTTCTGGGTGTTAGTTCTAGAAGGTCTTGTAGGTCTGCATAGAACCGTTCAACTTCAGCTTCTTCTGCGTTACTCGTCGGGGCATAGACTTGGATTACTGTGATATTGAATGGTTTGCCTTGGAAATGAACAGAGATCATTCTATTGTTTTTGAGATTGCATCCAAGTACTGCCTTTTGGACTCTTTTGTTGACCATGATGGCTACTCCATTTCTTCTAAGGAGTTCTTGCCCACAGTAGTAGATATAATGGTCATCTGAGTTAAATTCACCCATTCCAGTCCATCTTAGTTCACTGATTCCTAGAATGTCGACATTCACTCTTGCCATCTCCTGTTTGACCACTTCTAATTTGCCTTGATTCATGGACCTAACATTCCAGGTTCCTATGCAATATTGCTCTTTACAGCATCGGACTCTGCTTCTATCTCCAGTCACATCCACAGCTGGGTATCGTTTTTGCTTTGGCTCCATCCCATCATTCTTTCTGGAGTTCTTTCTCCACTGATCTCCAGTATCATATTGGTCACTTACTGACCTGGGGAGTTCATCTTTCAGTGTCCTTTCTTTTTGCGTTTTCATACTGTTCATGGGGTTCTCAAGGCAAGAATACTGAAGTGGTTTGCCATGACCTTCTCCAGTGGACCGCATGAATTAAATTAGCACAAATTTAAAAAACTGATTTACAAAATTTCTATTTTCAGTAAAACTAAGTAAGCTTCCACCATTTCTTGCCTTCCCACAGATTACAGCTATAATCTTTGGAGAAAATTATAACCTGTAGGCATTGGTAAGTGAATCCAAATAAGCAGATTCTGAGAGGAGAGTCAAAACATGTATTTCCTTTTTAACAAGGAAGTTTAAACAAACTTTTAGCAGGATGGTAGGCTGAACTGACTTCCATGTAGGGTGATTGAAATCTTGATAAAAACCTATAGCCTATCTGACATTAAGAAAGAAAGAGAAAGATTTGGGTCAAATACAGCCGTTTAGAAAGTAAAGACAAAGTGGGGGAGCATGGAAACAGAACCCTAAGTTCTATATCCAAACTCTAAAGAAGACTTTGGTTGACCATTGAATCACATATGGGTATGATATATTACAGCTAGAATAAAAAATAAAATAAAATCTAAAACTAGGAGTTGCCACCAAAGACCAAGTTAAAATTTTAGTCCAGCTACATTAACAAACAAGTAGCCCTTAAATATAAACACTCCTTGGAGGACTCCCAGACTCTCCACTAGAAAATATTAACAATGTTCAGAGTAAAGTAAAACATTACTTAACACATTATAAATCTTGAAAATGTACCCAATTCTCAATAGAAAAGTCCATCAATTGCGACCAGTCTTGATTTGAGATCACACAGAAATTAGCATACAAAGATTTTAATATAGTTATTGTAATTAAACTCAGTGAAGTAGAGAAAGATGTGATTCACAATGAATGAAACTATTTGGAATATCAACAGAGAAAAGTATAAAATGGAAATTCAGGAACCAAAAATAAACCACAATTTCTAAAATTAAAAAAAAGAAAACAAAAAGCAACCTGGATGCTGTTAAGAGAATAATGGGTTTAAGACAGAAAAAGTAGTGAGGGGTGTGAAAGTGAAAGTGAAAGTCTCTCAGTTGTGTCCGACTTTTTATGACCCCATGGACTGTACAGTCCATGGAATTCTTCAAGCCAGAATAATGGAGTAGGTAGCCTTTCCCTACTCCAGGGGATCTTCCCAACCCAGGGATCAAACCCAGGTCTCCTGCATTGAAGGTGGATTCTTTATCAGCTGAGCCATAAGGGAAGACCAAGAATACCAGAGTGGATAGCCTACCCCTTCTCCAGCAGATCTTCCCGACCCAGGAATTGAACCCAGGAATTCCCGTATTGCAGGCAGATTCTTTACTGACTGAGTGATCAGAGAAGACATTAAAGGTGAATCAATACCAATAAACTAATATGAAAAAAAAAAGAGCAAAAAAATTGACAGAAATTATTCAAACCTAAGAAACTTTAGGGAATATAACACAAATTATACCATTTTAAAGAGGAGTAGTGGAAGGTAGAGAGACAAAATAGGTAAACAATATATTTTAGAGTATAAAAATGTAAACACTACGATTTTTCCAAAGATTAAAGAAATGTGTTGGTTCATGAAGCTTCTCCAAACCGGGATGCATTGAAAAAAAGTCATGGTATGCACAAAACAAAGTTGCAAAAACTAAATATTTAATATAAAGGGAAAATCTTCAAAACAACCAGACAGACAAAAATGACAGAAAACATATAGGGGAACAGTAACTTGTTTGACTATTGACATATAATCAGGAAATATGAAGGCCAGAATTTTCTAAAATGCTAGAGAAAAAGTCAACTAATTATTCTATATCCTGTGAAAATACATGCTAAGTTGCTTCAGTCATGTCTGACTCTTTGTGACCCCATGGACTGTAGCCCACCAGGCTCCTTTATCCACGGAATTTTCCAGAAAAGAACATTGGCGTGGGTTGCCATCTCCTTCTCCACCTGTAAAAATAGTCCTCAATAATAAAGACAAACAAGACATTGTCACATAAAATAATGATGACAGTAAGGGTCATCTGCAAACCTGTACTATAAGAGATATGAAAGGAGATTCCCAAGGCTGAATAGAGATGATAACATGAGTAACTTTGATCACCAGGAAAGAGAGAGAAATGAAGAAAGAGAAGATAGGAAGGAAGGAAGAAAATAAATAAAGAGAGAGAAAAAAGTAATGATTAAAGACTCAATACATCAGGAAGACATAACAATTATAAATGTGTGTGTATACTCATGTATGAACCACAACTTGATTGAATTAATGAAAAATAAATTTTAAGATCATAATTAAGGAATTGAAATCTATCTTTCAAAATATAATAGAACAAATATATTTAAAAATTGGTAACAACATAAATTATTTGAAGAACACTATCAACATACTGACCCAATTGATATTTATAGAACACTAATTACTACATCTGCAGCATGAAAATTTGCAAATCCACATAGTGCATTAGCCAATATAGACAATACACTTATCCATAAAATGAGTCTCAACATATTTCAAAGGACTGCACTAACTTCTAGACAATATAAGAGTGAAAAAGAAAAATTTCTAGCAAACATAGAAGATATTTCAAATTTCATAACAATGAAAAAAATGTTTCCAAATATATGACTGTATGGAAATTCCCCAAACATTTACAGCCTAAATAAGACAATTATAAGTAATCTACAGATCAAGAGAAGAAATCAAAAGTGACCTTATAAAATACTTTGAACTGAAGGAAAGCAAAAATATACATCAAAAACTGTTGATACAGCTGTTAGGTTAGTTAGACAGGAGGCCATTAGATTGAAGGCTCTGAGCCTATATAACTGAACCAAAACCTAAGCCAAAGTAAAGTCTTATAAACATGCTCAAATAAATTCAGGGACAACCAGTCATGAAAAGACAACCAGACTTTCCCAAATAACTCAACTACTTAAGTTGTATGGAATAAAATAATGTTGTATTACTTCTGCATCTGCTCTATAAAAGCCTTTCCCAGCTCCTGTAGAAGCAAAGCTCCTAACCACTTTCAGCTGGATGCTGCCTCGTGAGAATTGATGTTTGTTCAAATTTTGAAAATTTTAATGTGCCTCAGTTTATAAGTAACAGCGAAAGCTATACTTGGTATTTTTATGGCACTAAATACCTAAATAAGAAAAGAAGGAAGATCTCAAAACAAATGACTTCAGGTTCCACCTTAAGAAACAAGGAAAAGATTAGAGTCGTAGTATTAATAATTAGAATAAATTTTAAAATAAAGTCCAGGCTGAAAGCCAATGAAAATATGAAATTAAAGCAATAGAGAAAATCTATGAAATCCAAAGGTGGCTCTTTGAGAAGATCAATAAAGTTAATAAAATTCTAGCCAGGTAATTTTAAAAAATGGCACAGATTAACAATATCTGGTGCGAGAAGAACTATATCACTCTTGATTCTACAAATATTAAAAGGATGTAAAGCAGATATTGGGCTTCCCTGGTAGCTCAGCTGGTAAAGAATCTACCTGCAATGCAGGAGACCCTGGTTCAATTCCTGAGTCAAGAAGATCCCCGGAGAATGGATAGGTTACCCACTCCAGTATCCTTGGGCTTCCTTGGTGGCTCAGCTGGTAAATAATTCACCTGCAATGTGGGAGACCTGGATTTGATCCCTGGGTTGGGAAGATCCCCTGGAGAAGGGAAGGGCTACCCACTCCATTATTTTTGCCTGGAGAATTTCATGGATAGTGGAGCCTGGCAGGTTACAGTCCATGGGGTTGCAAAGAGTCAGACACGACTGAGCAACTAAGCATAGCACAGCACAGCATGTATGTGGAAGCATAGTTAACATGCTCAAGGATTAGAAGGGAGGCCAGTGTTGACAGAGCAGAGTCAGCAAAGATACAAGCAAGAGATCAGGTCAGAGACATATCGGAAGGAAGGCTCTATACATCACTGTGGGCCATTACAAATAATTTGTATATTACTCTAAATAAAATAGCAGTCCATTGGAAAATTTTAGGCAGAGAAGTAAAAAGATACGTATTATGTTTTAAAAGGATCAATTTAGTTGCTATGCTAACACTGGACCTTTGTGGTATAAAAGCAAGAACAAAGGCTGGGAACCATTTGGGTGGTCAATAGACATAGTCAATGAAGAAATAAAAGATTTGTTGAGACAAGGAGGGTACCAGGAAATAGCAGAATGCGGCCAGATTCTGGGTACCTTTTCAAAGTAAAAATGATAAAATTTACAGTTATACTGGGTGTGGAGTGTGAAAAAGTGAGGAATCAAAAATAAAAGGTTTTGTCTTGAGCGTCTGAAAGATTAATGATGTAATTTCTTTTTTTTGTTTTTTTTAATTATGTATTTTTTGTCAATACAAGGTGGCTTTCAGGATCTTTGTTCCCCATCCAGGGATTGAACCCCGAGCCATCATAGTGAAAGCACCAAGGCCTAACTACTGGGCCACCAGAAAATTCCCCGTAATTTCTTAAGATAGAGAAGGTCAGGAGAGGTATATTAAGATAGAAAGGATGATAGATTTTATCTTTCTCTTCAATTACACTTTAATAATTCGTAGACAACTATATAGCATTCAATGAAAGACTTGTTTTGTATTTTCTACTAGATTCTTAATATGCCATCACTCCTGGAATAAAAATTTTATTTTTAACTCTTGCCTTTTATATGTTTGATTTTTATACTATCTATCTATATCCTGGAGTAGGAAATGGCAATGCACTCCAGTATTCTTGCCTGGAGAATTCCATGGACAGAGGAGCCTGGTGGGTTACAGTCCATGGGATCACAAAGAGTCAGACATGACTGAGTGACTCCTAAACCATGTTTTGTTTGAAAATTTGGACTTTTATTCTTTGACCATGCTGTCAGTGCAAAACCTCAGTTATTGCAATGCCATCTTTCTTTATAAAGTAGTGTTTGTGCAATTAATAAGATTTTTTTTGAAATTTCTCTTACTTTGTATAAATTACTAGTAAATGAAAAATTAAAGTGCTGATATCAGTTATACAAAGACGTCTCATAAACATAATGCAATTGTGACAAAGATGGAATTCATTAAGAATGTGGCATGAAGCAACTCTTTACTTTCAGTTCAATATCATCAGACTTATCTGTCTCTGTGTGAACTGTAATGGCCAAGAGAATAAAATTTAAGGACACATGCAGGATGCTAGTATATATATTGTTGTACTTTAAGAGCTCTGCAGGAGAGCACAATTGATGCAATGCCAACCTTTTGTTCAACTTGAAAACATATTTAGGTTTCACAGGTAGAATTAGACATGTAATGACTAATTCAAATGTCATGCTTTACATTCTGTAGACTTCTGTTCATTAATTTAAACATTAGGCCTTCTATAAGAAATAAATCTCAAGTGGTTGTACCAACATATGCCTAGATTGTGTCTGTACCAAAAAAAAAGTTGTTAGCTTAATCATCCAGTCAAATGATAGATTAATCAACAGAAAATATATTAGCTAGGTTATTGGGAGAACTGATAGAATTAATATGGTCAAGTTGCTTATATACATATCAAAGATATACTTGTAAAATTACAAAATTGTTCAGTCAGTTATCACAAAAATGTTATTTAAATTAGCATACCACCAATTAATTGACAAGATACCAAGTTATTAACATCACAGTATAGAAGCATTATATGTCCTAGAAAGCTTTCTCACTGAATTTTATTTTTTTTTATTTTTATTTTTTATAAATTTATTTATTTTAGTTGGGGGCCAATCACTTCACAACATTGCAATAGTTTTTGCCATATATTGACATGAATCAGCCATGGGTTTACATGTGTTCCCCCTCCTGGACCCCCCACCCACCTCCCTCCCCATCCCATCCTTCTGGATCATCCCATTGCCCCGGCCCTGAGCCCTTGTCTCATGCATCGAACATGGAATGGTGTTCTGTTTCACATATGATAATATACATGTTTCAATGCTATTCTCCCAGAACGTCCCACCCTCACCTTCTCCCTCAGAGTCCATAAAATTGTTCCATGCATCTGTGTCTCTTATTCTGTCTCGCCTATAGGGTTATCGTTACCATCTTTCAAATTCCATATATATGCATTAGTATACTGTATTGTTGTTTTTCTTTCTGGCTTACTTCACTCTGTATAATGGGCTCCAGTTTCATCCATCTCAGTAGAACCGATTCAAATGTATTTTTTTTAATGGCTGAGTAATATTCCATTGTGTATATGTACCACAGCTTCCTTATCCATTCGTCTGCTGATGGACATCTAGGTTGCTTCCATGTCCTGGCTATTGTAAACAGTGCTGCGATGAACATTGGGGTACACGCGTCTCTTTCAATTCTGGTTTCCTCGGTGTATATGCCCAGCAGTGGGATTGCTGGGTCATATGGCAGTTCTATTCCCAGTTTTTTAAGGAATCTCCACACTGTTCTCCATAGTGGCTGTACTAGTTTGCATTCCCACCAACAGTGTAAGAGGGTTCCCTTTTCTCCACACCCTCTCCAGCATTTATTGCTTGTAGACTTTTGGATAGCAGCCATTCTGACTGGTGTGAAATGATACCTCATTGTGGTTTTGATTTGCATTTCTCTAATAATGAGTGATGTTGAGCATCTTTTCATGTGTTTGTTAGCCATCTGTATGTCTTCTTTGGAGAAATGTCTGTTTAGTTCTTTGGCCCATTTTTTGATTGGGTCGTTTATTTTTCGGGAATTCAGCTGCAGAAGTTGCTTGTATATTTTTGATATTAATTGTTTGTCTGTTGCTTCATTTGCTATTATTTTCTCCCATTCTGAAGGCTGTCTTTTCACCTTGTTTATAGTTTCCTTTGTTGTGCAAAAGCTTTTAATTTTAATTAGGTCCCATTTGTTTATTTTTGCTTTTATTTCCAATATTCTAGGAGGTGGGTCATGGAGGATCCTGCTGTGATTTATGTCGGAGAGTGTTTTGCCTATGTTTTCCTCTAGGAGTTTTATTGTTTCTGGTCTTACATTTAGATCTTTAATCCATTTTGAGTTTATTTTTGTGTACGGTGTTAGGAAATGTTCTAGTTTCATTCTTTTACAAGTGGTTGACCAGTTTTCCCAGCACCACTTGTTAAAGAGATTGTCTTTTCTCCATTGAATATTCTTGCCTCCTTTGTCGAAGATAAGGTGTCCATAGGTGCGTGGGTTTATCTCTGGGCTTTCTATTTTGTTCCATTGATCTATATTTCTATCTTTGTGCCAGTACCATACTGTCTTGATGACTGTGGCTTTGTAGTAGAGCCTGAAGTCAGGCAGGTTGATTCCTCCAGTTCCATTCTTCTTCCTCAAGATTGCTTTGGCTATTCGAGGTTTCTTATATTTCCATACAAATTGTGAGATGATTTGTTCTAGTTCTGTGAAAAATACCATTGGTAGCTTGATAGGGATTGCATTGAATCTATAGATTGCTTTGGGTAGTATACTCATTTTCACTATATTAATTCTTCCAATCCATGAACATGGTATATTTCTCCATCTGTTTGTGTCCTCTTTGATTTCTTTCATCAGTGTTTTATAGTTTTCTATATATAAGTCTTTTGTTTCTTTAGGTAGATATATTCCTAAGTATTTTATTCTTTTTGATGCAATGGTGAATGGTATTGTTTCCTTAATTTCTCTTTCTGTTTTCTCATTATTGGAGTATAGGAATGCAAGGGATTTCTGTGTGTTAATTTTATATCCTGCAACTTTACTATATTCATTGATCAACTCTAGTAATTTACTAGTAGAGTCTTTAGGGTTTTCTATGTAGAGAATCATGTCGTCTGCAAACAGTGAGAGTTTTACTTCTTCTTTTCCTATCTGTATTCCTTTTATTTCTTTTTCAGCTCTGATTGCTGTGGCCAAAACTTCCAAAACTATGTTGAATAGTAGTGGTGAAAGTGGGCATCCTTGCCTTGTTCCTGACTTTAGGGGAAATGCTTTCAATTTTTCACCATTGAGGATAATGTTTGCTGTGGGTTTGTCATATATAGCTTTTATTATGTTGAGATATGTTCCTTCTATTCCTGCTTTCTGGAGGGTTTTAATCATAAATGGATGCTGAATTTTGTCAAAGGCTTTTTCTGCATCTATTGAGATAACCATATGGTTTTTTTCTTTCAATTTGTTAATGTGGTGTATTACATTGATTGATTTGCGGATGTTAAAAAAACCTTGCATTCCTGGGATAAAGCCCACTTGGTCATGATGTATGATCTTTTTAATATGATGTTGGATTCTGTTTGCTAGAATTTTATTAAGGATTTTTGCATCTATGTTCATCAGTGATATTGGCCTGTAGTTTTCCTTTTTTGTGACATCTTTGTCTGGTTTTGGAATTAGGGTGATGGTGGCCTCATAGAATGAGTTTGGAAGTTTACCATCTTCTGCAATTTTCTGGAAGAGTTTGAGTAGGATAGGTGTTAGCTCTTCTCTAAATTTTTGGTAGAATTCCGCTGTGAAGCCGTCTGGTCCTGGGCTTTTGTTTGCTGGAAGATTTCTGATTACAGTTTCGATTTCCGTGCTTGTGATGGGTCTGTTAAGATCTTCTATTTCTTCCTGGTTCAGTTTTGGAAAGTTATACTTTTCTAAGAATTTGTCCATTTCTTCCAAGTTGTCCATTTTATTGGCATATAGCTGTTGGTAGTAGTCTCTTATGATCCTTTGTATTTCTGTGGAGTCTGTTGTGATCTCTCCATTTTCATTTCTAATTTTGTTGATCTGATTCTTCTCCCTTTGTTTCTTGATGAGTCTGGCTAATGGCTTATCAATTTTGTTTATCTTCTCGAAAAACCAGCTTTTAGTTTTGTTGATTTTTGCTATGGTCTCTTTTGTTTCTTTTGCATTTATTTCTGCCCTAATTTTTAAGATTTCTTTCCTTCTACTGACCCTGGGGTTTTTCATTTCTTCCTTCTCTAGTTGCTTTAGGTGTAGAGTTAGTTGATTTATTTGATTTTTTTCTTGTTTCTTGAGGTACGCCTGTATTGCTATGAACCTTCCCCTTAGTATTGCTTTTACAGTGTCCCATAGGTTTTGGGTTGTTGTGTTTTCATTTTCATTCGTTTCCATGCATAATTTTATTTCTTTTTTGATTTCTTCTGTGATTTGTTGGTTATTCAGAAGCGTGTTGTTTAGCCTCCATATGTTGGAACTTTTAATAGTTTTTTTTCCTGTAATTGAGGTCTAATCTTACTGCATTGTGGTCAGAGAAGATGGCTGGGATGATTTCAATTTTTTTGAATTTACCAAGGCTAGATTTATGGCCCAGGATGTGATCTATCCTGGAGAAAGTTCCATGTGCACTTGAGAAAAAGGTAAAATTGATTGTTTTGGGGTGGAAACTCCTGTAAATATCAATTAAATCTAATTTGTCTATTGTATCATTTAAAGTTTGTGTTTCCTTGTTAATTTTCTGTTTAGTTGATCTATCCATATGCGTGAGTGGAGTATTAAAGTCTCCCACTATTATTGTGTTATTGTTAATTTCCCCTTTCATACTTGTTAGTATTTGCCTTATATATTGTGGTGCTCCTATGTTGGGTGCATATATATTTATGATTGTTACGTCTTCTTCTTGAATTGATCCTTTGATCTTTATGTAGTGCCCTTCTTTGTCCCTTTTCACATCCTTTATTTTAAAGTCTATTTTATCTGAAATGAGTATTGCGACTCCTGCTTTCTTTTGGTCTCCGTTTGCATGGAATATGTTTTTCCATCCTTTCACTTTCAGCCTGTGTGTGTCTCTAGTTTTGAGGTGGGTCTCTTGTAGACAGCATATATAGGGGTCTTGTTTTTGTATCCATTCAGCAACCCTTTGTCTTTTGGTTGGGGCATTCAACCCATTTACATTTAAGGTAATTATTGATAAGTATGATCCCGTTGCCATTTACTTTGTTGTTTTGAGTTCGTGTTGAAACATCCTTTCTGTGTTTCCTGTTTAGAGAAGATCCTTTAGCATTTGCTGGAGAGCTGGTTTGGTGGTGCTGAATTCCCTCAGCTCTTGCTTGTCTGTAAAGCTTTTGAATTCTCCTTCATATCTGAATGAGATCCTTGCTGGGTACAGTAATCTGGGTTGTAGATTATTCTCTTTCATTACTTTAAGTATGTCCTGCCATTCCCTTCTAGCCTGAAGGGTTTCTATTGAAAGATCAGCTGTTATCCTTATGGGGATCCCCTTGTGTGTTATTTGTTGTTTTTCCCTTGCTGCTTTTAATATTTGTTCTTTGTGTTTGATCTTTGCTAATTTGATTAATATGTGTCTTGGGGTGTTTCGCCTTGGGTTTATCCTGTTTGGAACTCTCTGGGTTTCTTGGACTTCTGTGACTATTTCTTTCCTCAATTTAGGGAAATTCTCAACTATTATCTCCTCGAGTATTTTTTCATGGCCTTTCCTTTTATCTTCTTCTTCTGGGACTCCTATGATTCGAATGTTGGGGCGTTTCATATTGTCCCAGAGGTCCCGGAGGTTTTCCTCATTTCTTTTGATTCTTTTTTCTTTTTTCCTCTCTGCTTCGTTTATTTCCATCATTCTA
The DNA here is from genome assembly GCF_054371585.1 of Giraffa tippelskirchi. Classification (NCBI taxonomy): domain Eukaryota; kingdom Metazoa; phylum Chordata; class Mammalia; order Artiodactyla; family Giraffidae; genus Giraffa; species Giraffa tippelskirchi. The sequence goes on along the minus strand of NC_137278.1, from coordinate 106,489,507 downwards.
TCTTCTACCTCACTTATCCTATCTTCTGCCTCCGTTATTCTACTGTTGGTTCCCTCCAGAGTGTCTTTTATCTCCTTTATTTCATTATTCATTCTATATTGATTCCTTTTTATTTCTTCTAAGTCCTTGATAAACATTTCTTGCATCTTCTCAATCTTTGTCTCCAGGCTATTTATCTGTAACTCCATTTTGCTTTCAAGATTTTGGATCATTTTTATTATCCTTATTCTAAATTCTTTTTCAGATAGATTCCCTATCTCCTCCTCTTTTGTTTGGCTTTGTGGGCATTTCTCATTGTCCTTTACTTGCTGAGTATTTCTCTGTCTTTTCATCTTGTTTAGATTGCTGTGTTAGGCGTGGCCCTTCTGTATTCTGGTAGTATGAAGTTCCTCTTTGTTGTGGAGGTTCCTCACTGCGGTTGGGGTTGGACAGGTGGCTTGTCAAGGCTTCCTGGTTGGAGGAGCTTGTGTCGGTGTTCTGGTGGGTGGAGCTGGATTTCTGCTCTCTAGAGTGTAATGGAGTGACCAGTATTAATTTTTGAGATGTCTATGGATTTGGTGTGCCTCTGGGCAGCCTGTATATTGATGCTCAGGTCTATGTTCCTGCGTTGCTGGAGAATTTGCGTGGTATGTCTTGCTCTGGAACTTATTGTCTCTTGGGTGGAGCTTGGTTTCAGTGAATTTATGGAGGCTATTGGATGGTCTCTTATTAATTAATGTTTCCCCTGGCTTTCAGTCTTATTCTTGCAGTAGCCTCAAGACTTCTCCTTCCATACAGCCTCAATAATAAAACTTTTAGGTTAATGGTGAAAAGATTCTCCACAGTGAGGGATACCCAGAAAGGTTCACTGAGTTACATGGAGAGATGAGGTGGGGGGGGTGGGTTGAGGTGACCAGGAGGGGAAGAGGGGAATTCAAATGTGGAGAGAGCAATCTAGCCAGTAAGCACTTCCCTCTGTGCTTTCCACAGTTTGGAACCCTCAGAGTGATTCACAGAGATACATAGAGAGTGGGGAGGAAGGTAACAGAGGTGAGCATGAGTAGAAAGGGAGGAATTAAGAGGGGAGAGAGAGATCTGGGCAGTATCCTGTTCCTGAAGTGTTCTCCGGTACCCAGAACACCCTCAGAGATTCACAGAATTGGGTTGAGAAGAGAAGGAGGAGGGTGGGAGATAGAGGTTCCCTGAGGGAGAAGAAAGAGCATCAATAGGTGGAGAGAGTGATCGGGCCAGTGATCACACTCCCGAGTAAAAGTGGGTCCTAAAGATTGGGTTCTTAAATGTACAAAGTTGATATCAAATATGTAAAACAAAGATTAAAAATCTAGAGTAGAGGTTAGACTCTTATAAAACTTACAATCTTAAAAAAAAAAAAAAAAAGAAAAAAGGAAACAGTGTAAAAAGAAAAAAAACAGTAAAACAGTAAAAAAAGAAACAGTAAAAAAATGTAGAACAGGAAAAAAACATTAAAAAAAGAGAACACAAAAGGTATAAGATATATGTATGTAGTTTGCTTCAAAAATAGGGTTTTTTTTTTTTTGCAAGTTAATAGTGGGTTATGAAAATGAAAGTTAAAGGTGTAATAGAGGACTTGAAGAAAAAGGAAAGAAGAGAAAAAAAAAATTTTTTTTTTAATTAAAAAAAAAAAAAAAAAAAGTAAAAAATATATATATCCCGGACTTTCTCTGGAGCTGTTGTGAGCAGTGTGGGATCTGCTCAGTTTTAGATAGATCCTTATTCCTGCTTATACTTTTCAAGATCTATAGGTCCTTTTCAATGCAGTCGGTATTAGCTACAGGGATCTTAATCTGTTGGCCTGTCCCTTCCAAAGCGCTTCCCTCTGTTTATTTGGCTTCTGTTTGGAGATCTCTTCAGTATCTAATTTCCGCCCTGCAACAAAGCGGTGGAGGTGATCTCTTTAGGTTCGCTTGTTCAATCGTGCTGTGGGGAGGAAGGAACACTGCAATTCTGGCGTGCGTGTGGTAAGCTCGCAGTGTCTCGGCCGCACTGGGTTCGCCCCCGCTCACGGCGTGTGTGCTTTCCCCGTCTACCCTGCTCAGGCTTCAGGTTACTCGGCCGGGGAGCGGGCCCTGAGCTGCGTGCACTTCCCAGGTCTAAGCCGCTCAGGTTCAGGCTCCCGGTTACTCCACAAAGGCGCAGACTCGGTTTCGCCCGCGGCTTGTGCCGTTCCCGGTCGGAGCTGCCCAGGCGGCCAGGAGTTTGGCGAGGGCGCTCTTCCCTGTTGGGGCGGTGCGGCTTATCACCTCCCTGGTCCCCGCCTCGGTTTACGGGCGCGCCCGGCTCCGGTGTGCTTTGTGTCGGTTCTGGGGAGCTGGTCTCTGGCTGCGACCCTCCCGGCGGCTGTCGACCCTCCGGGATCTCAGGCAGTCTTTGCTTAGAAACTGGGAGCCTGTTTGCAGTTTGGTAGGGGGTGCCCTCTCTGGAGCCGAGTTTGCCCCTTTCCGGCTCTGGCGGGCCCCGCCTGCCCGCTGTGTCCGGCAGGGGATGGGGCGGTCCGCAGCCGGCTAGCTCTCCTCTGGTATCGCTCAGTCCTTTGTTCTGTGAGCGGGCCGGCAGTGCCTTAGAGTTGGGCTTTTCGCGGGATAGTTCTTTCTCTCTCGCTGTCCCACAGTTTAGGTTACTATCTCACGTTAGCTCCCTCAGATTGCCCTCGGGGCACTCGGGCCCGGTCCTTACCCTAGGCAATGCCGCCCGCTCCTCTCCGTTCAGCCCCCACTTGCTGGTGGCGGATGATGCGAGCGTCTGGGGTTCTTTGCTGGGAGTTGCTTTAGGCACGTAATCTGTGGATTTTATTTATTTTTTCCTCCCAGTTACGTTGCCCTCCGAGATAAAAAATCCTCCCCTACACCCGCCGGTGAGAGGGTTTCCTGGTGCTTGGAAATTCCTCCTCTTTTACGACTCCCTCCCCGGGACGGGTCTCCGTCCCTAACTCTTTTGTCTCTCTTTTTATCTTTTATAATTTCTCCTACCTCTTTTGAAGATAATGCGCAGTTTTTGTGGAAGCCTGAAGTCCTCAGCCAGCCTTCAGAAGTAGTTTTGTGAAGTTTGGTCAGCGTTTAGATGTTCTTTCGATACATTTGTGGAGGAGAGAGTGGTCTCCCCGTCCTATTCCTCCGCCATCTTATCGGAACTCCTCACTGAATTTTAGACTTATCCTATAATTAGCATGCTTCTATCTATCATTAAATACTTTATATTTCACTGTTGATATCTAAATATTCCTAAGTTTATTCTATTTCATAAAAAACTTGAAATTTGGAAGAATTTTAGTTTTGCTTATATGCTTTTCCCACTTTACAGCATGCATAAAAGCAAATTCCCAGGGGCCTTAATGTTTGAATATAAAAATAAGTACAATTATATTCCCAGTAGTAAATACAAGAGAAAAGCACAATACCCAGCAAGAGAAACCTGAGACTACGGTGTGAAACAACACTGCCTACATGTTCATAGACTACATGGGGAAAACAAAAGTTTTTAAAGTGAAAGGTTAACCATTTGGAAGTTCTACAAGGTAGATAAAGGATATTTACACCAAATTAAATAGATAAGGAATTTTTTAAATAAATAAGATAAAGATGAAATGCTTAATAGAAAAAAGCTAAATAAGAAAACAAATTTAACAATATAGAATATGTCAGAGTCAAGCTTTAATGTGGAAACAATCTATATTTCCACTGACAGATAAATGGATAAAGAAAATGTGGTATATGTATATATGTGTGTGTATATATAAAGTGAAATTTTATTGAGTCTTTAAATAAAAAGAAGGAAACTCTGTAATATGTGACAGATGGATAAAATTTGAGAGCATTATGCTTAGTGAAGTGAGCCAGTCCCAGGAATACTGTAGAAATACTGCATGATTCCTCTTATATGTGGGATCTACTATTGTCAAACTCAGAGTAGTAAGGTGGTTGCCAGCCACTGAGGGAAAAGGAAGTGAGGAGATGCTAATAAATAGGCATAAAGTTTCAGTCAAGTCTGAATAAACTCCAGATATCTGCTATACCACATTGTATCTCTAGTCAACAAAAATTATATGGTGCACATAAAAATTTGGTACAAGGGAGACCTCATGTTAAGTTTTTCCACAATAATCGTTTTTGAGAAACATCGAGCTTTACCCTAATAATCAGATGACACGAAGATATTTAGGGCTGCCTTCCCAAGTGATGCAGTAGTAAAGAATCCACCTGCCAATGTAGAAGACTCAAGAAACACCCTTTCTATCCCTGGGTCGAGAACATCCCCTGGAGTAGGAACTGGCAACCCACTCCAGTATTTTCACCTGGAAAATTACATGGACAAAGGAGCCTGGCAGGTACCATTCATAGGCTCACAAAGAGTTGAAGACACTGAGCACACACACACACATAATTTAGGACATCAGATAACCAAAATTCGACGTGAGTCAAAATGATATATGATGATAAAGTTTCAGAATATGTCTCAGCAACCCATGGCACATATTTGGTTTTAAAACTTAATTGTAAAATTTTCTTTAAGTTTTTTAGCAATGGGACTATATTAAATATAAAATTTAAAAAGATTGAAAACTATTAAAGGTCTGTGAAAATTTTTAAGATTAAAAATATTTATGAAAAATTTAAAGATTATAAGCAGTTGGAAAACTGCAGAAAATAGAAACTAACATAAAGTATAAATTGGCACAACATTTCTAGAGAAATAATTTATCAGTGCATACCAGGTCTTTATTTTTTTCACATTATTCAGGCCAACAATCACACGCACACACACACATATATGTGTGTGTATATATATATATATATGCTTACATGCTAAGTCACTTTAGCCATTTCCAACTCTTTGTGACCCTATGGACTATAGCCTACCAGGCTCCTCTATCTACGAGATTCTCCTAGCAAGAATACTGGAGTGAGTTGCTGTGTCCTTCTCCAGGGGATCTTCCTGACCCAGGGATTGAATGTTTGTCTCTTACATCTCCTGCACTGGCAGGAGGATTCTTTACCACTAGTGCCACGAGGGAAACCCATATATATACATATATTTAACTATTTTTCAAATTTTAGCTACAGTAATTATAGCATAGTTTACAATGTTAAAAATGAATGTCTAAAAGAAATAAATGAATATAATTTAAAATAACTGTGACAGCTTAATTATCACTACATGTATTTTAAATATCTTTTAGTTACATATTTATTAATGTAAAAGATATTTAATATAATGTTTAAGTAAAAACCATGGTGGTGGTGGTTTAGTCACTAAGTCGTGTCTGACTCTTACATACCCACGGACTGTAGCCTGCCAGTCTCCTCTGTTCATGGGGCTTCCCAGGCAAGAGTACTGGACTGGATTGCCATTTTCTTTTCCAAGGGATCTTCCCAACCTGCATCAAGGATCAAACCTGCATCTCCTGTGTTGCAAGCAAATAATTTACCACTGAGCCACCAGGGAAGCCTTAATAAAAACCATGCTACACGTTAAATGTAAAACTCTATTTTATTTTATAAAAATATAGATTTGCATATATCCATATTAGATATAAATATCTATTTATCTATAATACTATATATATACCTATCTTAAGTATGATATTTATAGAATTATAGAAATTCTATAGCTTGAAAGCCCAGCAATCCTTCTATTTGCCATATCTCAACCACAACCTTCAAAATTTCCCCCAGAATCTGCCTTTTGTGCAGTTATTTTCTTGTGTATTTTTATTTTTTCATTATCTAAATATGTATCTCTATACATGGTAATTTAGTATTACCCATTTTCTTGAAATTTGGTGTGTCTCTTAAGCTTTTTAATTTATAGGTGCAAATTCTTTTATTTTTTTTCCCTTACACCATATCAAATTGAAAATCACCATCCATTTAAATTGCAAATTTTCCTTGTCTGGATTTGCCGATTACATGCTCATTTTGCAATCCATATTTTTCACTGCCCTCTGGAATTTTCTGCAACTTGGAAGAAAATAGACTTAGCTTAGATTTTTTTCTTTTTTAGCAAGATTACACATGATTTGGGTTTTCTAGCTTGTCTTTCTCTTTTTGCTTAATTCCTCTGTCCATTAATCCATTGAGAGTTGAATTATCATTTCCTTTTTAGTTATTATCATTTCTTTTTTAGTTTAGTTTTTAGTTATTACTTTAGTTCTACAAAGTTTCACTCTCCCTCATCTGTAAATTATTATTGTTTGCTACTTGTTATATTAATAAAGTATTAGTTCTCTTTTTTTACTTAGTACTTAATATTAAAATATTTTAAAAGTAACACTCAAAATAGAAAAAAAAAGATAAATTCCTGATTTTTCCCTTTATTTTATAGACTTACACCTAATTTGTTTCTTCTCATTGTCTAAAGTAACTATTAGATTAAGTATCATTAGGAACTAATGTATTTAAACATACTTGATGGATTTCACTTCTTTAATATAAATTCAACTCATTTTGAAGCTCAAATTATCTAATTTTTAGTTATAGCACCTATTTACAGCTTTTTTAAAGTTGACACTTCAATCTGTTGAAAGGCTGAGACAACACAGGGCTTGCAGCCGTCAAGTTTTCTCCCAACCCCTTGTCTTTGGGATTGGTGGAGATACCTTGCAACTTAATTTTGTTGTAAATGGGGTTCATTGATTTTAGCTTACTATTTAATTGTTTTATCTGCTTTTAAAAAGGTATTTGAGGAGATTAAATATTATCCTCCTGTTATTTCCCCAGAGTCCCTTGTTCTTACATTGAAACTAGTTTTTCATAGTGGAGCAATGTGTCCTTAAATACAAATAACTTCCTCTCCTTTTGATGTTCATATTTCAAGGTATTAGAAATATACTATAACTGCATTTTATGTATAAAATGCAATACAATTTAGCAGAACCTATGCCAACCAATTAAATTAAATAAAATCATAAACCAGAGCTAAACACAGTGCACCAAAAATTGTGTTAACTCAGGCAAGTATCTTTTGGCTCTTTCCACAAAAGTCTGCCCTGTAGGCAAATGGCTATAAACAAGACTGACAGTTATTCAGTGTCGGTCTGTTTAGCTTCATTTGGAGAGCCAAAGCCTGTGATTTCTTTTCAGAAACAAAATTAGTTGGAATAGTCAAATCCTTTTTGTCTAATGCAGTTTTGTATCATTTTTTTTTTTTAATTACTAAACATTGGCCGACAAATCAGTCTGCAATTATTCCTGACATCCATGCCCTTTGGCTTCACTGCTTCTATAAAAGAGTTTGTCTTTAGGGATATAAACAAATGGAGTATTTTGCACAAATTTATTCCATTGCTTATAAAATCATATTGTATTAACTATGGTTACATTTATTTTGTTCTTGTGCTTAGTCACTCAGTTGTGTTCGACCCTTTGTGACCCCATGGACTGTAGCCCACCAGGCTCCTCTGTCCGTGGGGTTCTCCAGGCAAGAATACTGGAGTGGGTTGCCTTTTCCTCCTCCAAGGGATCTTCTTGACCCAGGGATCGAACCTGTGTCTCCTGCATTGGCAGGCAGATTCTTTACCACTGAGCCATCTAGGAAGCCTCCTAGATTTATTTAACTCCAGGCTATTGCATAAGAGGAAACTACATATAACTTAATCCTCTAGTTTGAAAATTTCAACTCTTAAGCAATTTTCTAAGAATTTAGCATATAGTGCAAAACCATTCCTATTTGGATCTGATAAACTTTCTAGGAAATCCTAGTTAGAATAAGATTTTCATCAGTTTTTACACATACCTAAAAATGTATTATTGTCTATTGGATTTTATTATTTGGATATAATGTAGTTTAGAAAGATTTTACTGCACAGGAGAACACATGTGTTTTGAGGCCTACAGACTTAAGTCTTCAATTTCCTTTTGCTGTATACTAGATAGCTGACCTTGAAGAATTGCTTATCCTATATATGCCTCAGCTTCCTTCCACAAAAGTGAGAATAATAATAACAATCCTAAATTTATGAGGTTGCTATGATAATTGAGTGATACAATAAATACAAACCAACTTTTACTCTGCTTGGTATGTGGTCATAAAAGTTCAAACAAAAAGCATTACAACTTTCACTTGTCCAAAATAGATCATTTTTTTCTCCAATATCCAACATCTTTCCCATAGCTCTTCACATGATTCACTCTCTTCTCTTCTCTCACATTGTTTGAAGATGATGTGAATATATGTTTAGGATGAAGTTCCTTTATCAATGGTGCCATAGTAGAATAAGCTCATTCTTCGTTCAGTACTCTATACTGGCTTTAAACAAATTTATGTACAAAAAAGAATACTATATATCTAATTACTAAATCTAATTATTTTTAAAGACTAGCAATCTTAAAAATGGATGTCTGAATTTATATCGCAGCTTCATTTTGTAATAACAAACTATATTATTTTCAAAATATTCTATTTTCTTTTATATAAGCATGCGCTCATTTGTAGATTAATATTTTATTAACATTTGAAAATAGCCTTTTTACCAAACTCCCTACTATCTTTGGAACAAAAATATCAACTTCTTCAGCTTTTACTAATGAATGAAACATAAGTGCCGGAAAGATTTCTTTGTGTTTGATGTATTCCATTATTTGTTGAAAATAATTACAATTTATACTTAAATTAGCAGACTGAATCTATTTACTTTAATAACCATAATAATGGTTGTTTAGATATACATTTTCAAATAGAGTTTGAAAGCACTGACTTGAAGAGAACATTTCAATCTTCAGAACAGATAGAAGAGTCAAAGTCCCACCTACCATAACCACTTTGGTGTAATTTAAGAGGCCAAAGTCCTTAAAATATAGAAAGTAAGAGGAGAATAGTGGGTAATGAAGAAATGTTTGCAATCTATAAAGACTTATGTACTTTTGTACATATATTTTCTTGATGTGCTAAAGTTTACATGTGTGTGTTAGTTTTAATTGTTGCAATATAATCAGAAAGGATACAAGTTACTTTTTACATTGACATTTCCTCACTACTGCAATATCTAAAAAGATGGTTAGGCTGTAGTCTCCTTTGTTTCAGTTAATGTTTATATCTTAGGGCCTAAAGCAAACTTTGCCTCCACAAAACATCTCCTTCTAGCATTTGCCTTACAAAAGTTGGAGCATACTAAGAGAAGAGGAAAAAGGGTGCTTTTAGTGTTGGTGTCAATGATTTGATTTACTTTTATTTTGTTTATGTAAATATTAGGACATCATTTAAGGACTAAGCCTCAGTGTCATCTTCACTTCCTGTTTGCAGACTCTGGTGGGCTTGCTACCAGATCTTAGAGCTTTGCCATTCTTTATCTACCTAACAATGGTTGTTGATATCTTTGAAACTGGAGCAAATATCGAGGTAGCCCTTCTTGGTATTCTGTGATTTAGTCTCAGCAATGGAACATGTTCTCCTTTGAGCTGTCTCCATGAAGAAAGTTCCAGTGATGAAAATATGTCCCCTTTTGGCCACAGACATTCTCTTACTTCACATCAATACTTTGTCCAGAACTTTAAAGGTATTCACTAAGTGATATAGTGCAAAAACCTTTTTATATAAAGTGATCCTAAATAATATCATCAAGATATCCAAATGATGTTGTTAAGTCTAAATTTAAGACATGTTTATGAATTATGGTTAAGTAGAAATTATTTGTACAAATATAAAGTTATTCATCGAGTAGTTTGTCAGATTGTGTTCAGTGAAAGAACCAGAGATTATTAAGAATTTCTGTAAATTTTGTGTCTGTATTTGTAAGTTATACAACAGAAATTTAGATATGAGTTTGCTTATTTTTATGTTTATTGATTAGGTATGCCTGGTGGCTCAGTGGTAAAGAATCTGCCTGTAATGTAGGTGACCACCTGAAAAACAGGAGATGAGGGTTCAATCCCTGGGTCAGGAAGATTCCCTGGAGAATGAAATAGCAATCTCTCCTGCATTCTTGCCTGGTAAATCCCTTGGAGAGAGGAGCCTAGCAGGCTACGGTCCATTGGTTTGCAAGAGTCGGACATGATTAAACCACCCACCACCAGTATAATAATATTTATACATCAAGATAACTGTTAAAACATTCATTTAAAATGCAGTGAAAAATTACTGAGTTTATTTAGGTGAGTTATGTAATATGATACTATTTTTGAAAGATAATTTAAGAATATTTTAAGTCATGAGAAGAAGGGGATAATTAAAAGGGGATAATTAAGGAGGTTCATTAAGAGGCTGTTATAGTAAAAACAATAAAAGATAAATGTAATCTTTGACCATGGAAGTGATAAATCATTCTATTTAAAATATATTTTTGACCTATGAAAGATGTAGGGGAGTGTCAAAAAATGACTTCCATGTCTCCATACCTGGAGAAACTGAATGGAGATGGTGCCATTACCCAAGATGCTGTAACTATGAAGGAGTAGTATTGGTGGAAAATTCCTTGCGACAATTGTTACATGAAAAGCTATTAAACAGGCATTTGTACTTAGACGTTCAGAGCTCAGAAATATATCTTAGAATGAGAAATATAAATCATATCATTCATTTATGAAATGATCATTTTTAAAAGCTGAGAATGTGTAAAATAGAAGGCAGTCATTATGTTGGTTGTTATGCAATGGATACAATGATTAATTAGTTATGAATTTTCACTAAAATATATGTTAAGGACTAGACAGCATTAGCTTTTCTATGGTGCTCTTGTCATAGATTATATCAACAGAAAAGATGTTTTCAGTTACTGAAGTGTTTGGGGTAAAAAAAAAATCCATGATCCCTCACTGAAAATGTAATCAAGGTATAATCTAAGTGATCAGGAGATAGGTTGCAGTAAATCTGGATTTGGAAGCTGTGGTGTTATAGAACTGATAGTGAAAAATGAAGCCAGTAAAACATGAAGTTAAGACCAATAAGACATGCACAGAAGCAATTAAAATAAAATACACAAAGTAGTAAATGTCCCCTGAGAAATGATGTACAAAGATGTAAGTTCAATTTGTAATATGGTATTGAAAATTCTTTTCATAGCAAAAGATCAGGGATACCTGAGGAAGGAGTGACTATAGAATTCAGCTTATATGGTAATTGGGATTTGAACAAGGAAACATGGGAAAGAAATGATTAAGTGGTTCACGATGACCAGCAAGACAGGTGCATTGACTGGAATAAGTAAGATATTTGCATCTTGCACCTGAGAGAACCAGGTGTATCAAGTGGAGCATTGGGTAACTCAGCAGGATCCTTACATCAGACCAAACTGGATGGGCCTTCAAATTTATATATCATCTCACTGCCACTAATGGGCAATCATTCTTTACAAGTACAACCCAATAATTTAAAATTATTCAAATGGAGAAAAAAATAATGGCATCTCACTTATCTTATTTTTAAGAATTCAGTTGTAACTGTCTGATATTTAAAATAAGTTGTTCATTTTAAAGTAAGATTGCTTCAGCACCAGATCTGATGATTATGCAATATCCCATAGGAAAGATACAGACACATAGGGAAATCTACAACACAAGAAGTAAACTGAAAATGTTCACATTTAATTTTCTCCATAAACAGTGATTACTTTAAAATATGATTTAAGGCATGGTTGCAAGTCAATGCCAATGAACTGTAGAGCAATTATATTTAATTAAGGTGAATTCTTAAAATGTTCTTTTACCTGCAAGATATGAAAATATACCAAGGTAGCTTCAGTTTGGTCAACATATAATAGATTTAACACATCAGTTCAGTTAGTTCAGTCTCTCAGTCGTGTCTGACTCTTTGTGATCCCATGGACTGCAGCACGTCAAAAGGATCTTTAGTTCTTCTTCACTTTCTGCCATAAGGGTGGTGTCATCTGCATATCTGAGGTTAATGATATTTCTTCAGGCAATCCTGATTCCAGCTTGTGCTTCCTCCAGCCCAGCGTTTCTCATGGTGTACTCTGCATATAAGTTAAATAAGCAGGGTGGCAATATACAGTCTCCTATTTGGAACCAGTCTGTTGTTCCATGTCCAATTCTAACTGTTGCTTCCTGACCTGCATACAGATTTCTCAGGAAGCAGGTCAGGTGGTCTGGTATTCCCATCTCTTTCAGAATTTCCCACAGTTTGTCGTGATCCACACAGTCAAAGGTTTTGGCATAGTCAATAAAGCAGACATAGATGTTTTTCTGTAACTCTCTTGCTTTTTTGATGATCCAGTGGATGTTGGCAATTTGACCTCTAGTTCTTCTGCCTTTTCTAAAACCAGCTGGAACATCTGGGAGTTCATGGTTCATGTACAGTTGAAGCCTGACTTAGAGAATTTTGAGCATCACTTTACTAGCGTGTGAGATGAGTGCAATTGTGCTGGAGTTTGAGCATTCTTTGGCGTTGCCTTTCTTTGGGATTGGAATGAAAACTGACCTTTTCCAGTCCTGTGGCCACTGCTGAGTTTTTCAAATTTGCCGACATATTGAGTGCACCACTTTCACAGCATCATCTTTTAGGATTTGAAATAGCTCAACTGAAATTCCATCACCTCCACTAGCTTTAATGCATAGATTAGCTTTAAATATTTTTGTTCTTCAAAAAGGTTTGGTTAGCAAATTATTTGGAGTAGGAAATGGCAACCCACTCCAGTATTCTTACCTGGAACATTCCATGGAGAAAGGAGTCTGTGGGGCTACAGTCCATGGGGTCACAAAGAGTTGGACAGGACAGAGTACTCACACTCAGTAAATTAATAGACACAAAGGTTTTTGACATATTTACAGTGTGATGTATGCTGCATATGAATATGAAATCTGAGAATAAGTATGATTTTAGGGATCTTTTACTTTTTTCAGGCTCATGCTTGCAACCAATGTTAATATTACATTCCTAAACATACAAGTAAAATAATTCAATAACTAATATGAGTTAAAATTATTTGTTTTTAAGTCATCATAATTTTTTAAAAATAGCTTTACGTTTAGCGTATTTTCCACAGGTCTTTTCTTTCTCAGTGTAATCAAATACTTTCTCTTTGACCTTTTGCTCTTCTCTTACATGTCATAGAATGGCAGCACAGGCTGTATGAATTATTCTAAGCACATAGTCACAAATCTATAGGAAATTTAACAAACTAATGAAAAGCAATCAGAAAAGACACTAAAGATTACAAGCAAGATGATGCTTATGAAGATCTGCTTGTATTGGTCTTTCCATATCATCACTATCTATAGTTAATATATTCTACTTTTTGCTCTTGAAAATTGAACTCAGATATCTGTCTCTTTTCTTTTCTTCCAGAATGTGAGATAGAGTCCGGTTGTTATTGTTGCTAAGTTGTGTCTGACTCTTTGCAAACCCATGGACTGTAGCATGACAGTTTCCTCTGTCCTTCATTATCTCCTAGAGCTTCCTCAAACTCATGTCCATTGAGTCAGTGATGCTTATCTAACCATCTCATCCTCTGTTGTCCCCTTCTCCTTCTGCCTTCAATCTTTCCCAGCATCAGGATCTTTTCCAATGAGTCAGATCTTCCCATCAGGTAACCAAAGTATTGGAGCTTTTGCTTCAGCATCAGTTCTTCCAATGAATATTCAGGGTTGATTTCCTTTAAGAGTGACTGGTTTGATCTCCTTGCAGCCCAAGGGACTTCTCAAGAGTCTTTTCCAGCATCACAATTCAAAAGCGTCAATTCTTTGGCCGTCAGCCTTCTTTGTGGGCCAGCTCTCAAATCTGTAATTGACAACTGGAAAAACCAAAGCTTTGACTATACGGACCTTTGTTGGCAAAGTGATGTCTCTGCTTTTTAATATGCTGTCTCAGTTTGTTATAGTTTTCCTTTCAAACAGCAAGCATCTTTTAATTCCATGGATGCAGTCATCATCCTCAGTGATTTTAGAGCCCAAGAAAATAAAATCAGTCACTGCTTCTAGTTTTTCCCCTTCTACTTGCCATGAAATTATGGGGCTGGATGTCATGATCTTAGTTTTTTGAATGTTGAATTTTAAGCCAGATTTATCATTCTTCTCTTTAACCCTCATGAATAGGCTCTTTAGTTCCTCTTCATATTCTGAACATCTAAGGTTGTTGATATTTCTCCAGCTTGTGATTCATCAGCCTCACATTTCACGTGATGTACTCTGCGTATTAGTTAGTAAGCAGGGTGACAATATGCAGCCTGTTATACTTCTTTCTAATGTTAAACCAGACTGTTGTTCCATGTCCAGTTCTAACTGTTGCTTCTTGGCTCACATATAGGAGATCATCCATGTTCAATAGTGCTGCAATTTGTTAAGAATTGAGAAATATTGGGTTTAATCCCATGGTAGTCATCGGTGGCCTTGACAAGGAGAGTTTCTGTGTTTTGGATGTAGAATAATGTCATTGGAGTTGCTTTAAGGAAAAAAAAAATCAGAGAATAAAGATTGAAGAGTAACAGCATTTATACTACAATGTGAAAATATTATTGTAGAACACATAATAATTCTAAACTGTTTACATATCTTACCGCATTAGACCCTCATAGAAATTCCTGAGGCAGAGACATATTCCTCTCCACTAAGGACAGAGTAGTGACTTTAAATTTACAAAACAAGGAGTGCACGACTTATACACAAATGAGATTTATGTGATATTAGATTTCAAGTGTGTAAAATGTGCAAGAAGGCAAAGTGTTTGTCAGAGGAGGCATTACAAATAGTAGAGGAAAGAAGAGAAGTTAAAAGCAAGGGAGAAAAGGAAAGATATATCCAACTGAATGCAGCATTCCAGAGAATAGCAAAGAGAGATAAAAAGGCCTTTTTAAATGAACAATGACAAGAAATAGAGAAAAACAATAGAATGGGAAAGACTAGAGATCTCTTCAAGAAAATTGGAGATATCAAGAGAACATTTCCTGCAAGGATGGGCATGATAAAGGACAGAAAGAGTAATGACCTAACAGAAGCAGGAAAAATTAAGAAGAGGTGGCGATTCAATGTTACAGTGGATTCTGGGGCTAAGTCAGTCCTAGAATTTGATATTCTCACTTATAAAATGAGGATTATATGCTCACATGTACCATGTACACTTAAAAGTGGTGTTTCCCAATCAATAAAGTGAAATAAGGTAGGAAAAAAAGAACATAAATGGTGTAATTAACAAAAAAATGAAAGACTCAAGCTACAGAAGTACAGTAGAATAAAAGCTTAGCACCCAATCAAAAAGTGATGACTTAGCCAGCTTCCATAGAAAATAAACCAAAAATATAGATTTCAACTTTTGTTCTAATTTAGAGGATTCTCAAAGCAATACTTCCAAAACACCCATATTACTTGGGAGACATGTTAAGAGATAAAGTTTTTAAGTTCTTTTGATAAAAATTCTATGTACATCCAATTTATTTTAATTTTGTCAACAAATATTTCCTCATGCCATGTATCAGAAAGTGATATCTCCCCCCACTTAGGCATAAATAATTAATCACCATGTTCGCATGTTTTTCTTAAAGACAGCAAAAAGCTCTATCTAGGAAAACCATTTTTAAACTCATCTAGTTTAACTAATAACTTTAGTTTATTTATTGTTCTCCAAGAATATTTAATTTAAACAATTTATTCAACAGTAGTAACCAATCTAAAGTTTTCTACTAGGAAGTCTCTTCCCTTCAGTCCTGTAGTTTAGCTCAACAAACACTAAAAATAAAATTTCAAGTAACAGTAGATATACACTGAGTTACTCCTAAATAATACTTCAGAACTCAACAGACCTTGCAGTAAATCTGAATGCAGGAATGATTCCCTACAGATGCCAGAGACCCACCATGGCCGTTGTGTTATTAGTTATACCAGGAAGCCTTGTCAAAATGTGTGACTGTTGAACCTGGAAACACTCCGAAATGTCAGACAAAATCTTCGTTGCTATACAGACTCTACAAAGACCTGTAAAGATATTTTAAGTTGGAATGACATTTATGTTTCCTGAAAAACTTTAACTTTCAAGAAGCTCATATTCTCTGACTCTGTAGTTTATTTATTCCTGTGTTGTATGAGTATTATCTCTGGATAACACTCTTCAATAGCCACTATAAATTGTGTTTGATTCAAGGAGTTTATGTAGTACATATGAATATATGGTATTTAGTATATACATACACTAAATTTTATAGGTATTGAACTTAAAAGTCTTCCTATTTTTCAAGATGCATAAAACATGCACAGATCCTAAGTACTACCTAAAAGAAATAATTTATTTGTTAAATAGGTATTTAATGAAAACCTCACTAAAATGCAAAACTACAGAAATATTATCAAGGCTCTTGGGCTCCAAAATCACTGTGGACAGTGACTGCTGCCATGAAATTAAAAGATGTTTGCTCCTTGGAAAGAAAGCTATGACAAACCTGGACAGCATATTAAAAAGCAGACACATCATTTGGCTGGCAAAAGTCCATATAGTCAAAGCTATGGTTTTCTAATGGTTGTGTATGCATGTAAGAGCTGGACCATAAAGAAAGTAGAGCATCAAAGAATTGATGCTTTCAAACTGTGGTGCTGGAGAAGACTCTTGAGAGTCTCTTGGACAGCAAGGAGATCCAACAAGTCAATCCTAAAGGAAATCAACCCTGAATACTCATTAGAAGGACTGATGCTGAACCTGAAGCTCCAGAACTTTGGCCACTTGATGCAAAGAGACGACTCACTGGAAAAGACCGTGATGCTGGGAAAGGTTGAAAGCAGGAAAAAAGAGGATTAGATAGTTGGATGGCATCATTGGCTCAATGGACATGAGTTTGAGCGAGCTCTGGGACATAGTGAAGGACAGGGAAATCTGGCATGATTCAGTTCATTGAATCACAAAGAGTCAGACGTGACTAAATGACTAAACAACAACAACAACAAACTTTAAAGTTAGATTTCTGAGAATGTTTGGAATGTCATGGTTTCCTTGCTATTTTATCATGCCTTAGAAATTACACTGTACTGTAAAACAGTTTCATGGGAGGCATGGCCATTTGGATGAGATCCTTTTGGTGTAGGCAAAAGGAAAATGTTAATATTTGCCCATCAGCATTTTATTTCTTTTTTTTTTATTTTTTTTTATTTTTATTTCTACTGGCATCAGAATGTTGGTTTTCTCAAGGGGTGTGTGGGGGACCTCTTTTTGAAACTACTGTCCTCAAGATATACATGTTGACAATCCATATCCTGACTTGATAGAGACACTTAATAGGGCATCTGTTTAATCTAGTGGAATTTATGCACCCAGGCCCACTTCTCTGTTTTCCTCTCTCCTTACCATACTAGTTATGGCCCATCCTGTAAACCACCAGTCTTCAAAGTTCACGAGAAATAAAGCAGGCAAATATATACATATATATGTATATATATTTCTGAACTACTGAGGACAAACATTGATTTTTCAAGAACTGAACACCCTCCAGTGGCTGTTCTGGGATGAGTCGAAGGGTCTCTGCAGCTTTTGAAATAATCAATCAGAAATGATCAGTGTCAACTCCCCCTTTGGTAAATACCCCAAGTTCTCTGAGACTGAGCTCCTCTCAGTTATTCTAGTGAGCCACACTCAGCACTAACAAACTCATTTCCTCCCTCCAAAGCTCTCTTTTTCTGCTTATATGGATTGGTTAGTGCGAGTAATGGTGAAATGCTAGCTTGGCTACCTTTAACTTTTAACAGGGATTCCCCAGTGGCTCAGTAGTAAATAATCTGCCTGCCAATTCAGGAGACCCAGGAGACACGAGTTCAATACTGGAGTTGGGAAGATCCCCTGGAGGAGAGCATGGCAACCCACTCCAGTATTCTTGCTTGGAGAATCCCATGGACAGAGGAGCCTGACGTTCTACAGTCCATGGGGTTGCAAAGAGTTGGACTTGACTAAGCACACACCGTTTAACAAATATGTGAAGTCCAACATAGGAGAAGGGTGAGGTGGAACCCTGGCAGCTTTATAATTGTTCTATTATATAGATAGCTTTGTCTATAGTTCTCAAAATTAAAAAAAGAAAAAGAAAAGAAAAAGAAATAAGGGCCATGTTATGTACTGTAATGGATCTCAGCTGGTCTACTCACAAAATTAGAACTTTCCTGTAATACAAGAGTGAAAGAGGGTGGGAGCTGTGAAGAGAAAAACTACAGAAATTACAAAAGAACAAAGCCATTCCTCTAGGGAATTCCCTGGGGATACAACTGTTAGGATTCTGTGCTTCCACTGCCAGGGGCCTGGGAATTAACATCCTGCAAGCTGTGTAATGCAGCCAAAAACAAACAAACAGATTCCTCAAAGGCTTGTGCAAGTCTCTGTCCTGTAAATATACAGCCACAAAGTGGTGTGCTAATATAAATATAAAATTGAGGATCAATTTTGTGTGACTGTGTGGGTAAACTCTAAGCTTTGATAGTCATCATATCAGCTGTGAATAAAAACTCACTGCTCCTAGGCTTTTATGAATACCACACTTTATTTTGTGGTACCCTTGGGAACGTCTATTAATATATATTTCACTGTACACTACACAATTTCCCCTTCATTTTCCCTGTCTTTCACCAAGCAAACACCTGTGTGGTTTCAGTGTAGAGTTAAAACAAAAATTATTATATAAGGTGGCAGAGTAATTTTTTTAAAATAATTTAATATTTACAGAATAATCTGTTAAGAAATTAACTGTCTAGTTTTCTTCTTCCATAGCAAAACAAAATGGTTAAAATATTATTCTGTTTTACTCTCTATTTGTATTAGGAAACTCTGCTTTTGTGTCTTTAATTCCAGTTTGTTTGTTTTTTTTACTTTCTGTATAAGGGGGCAAAGGAAAGTCTTTTGGGTGTTTTTGGGTGATGGAGAAGTTGACAGGCAGGATATAAAAATAATATGTTTTAAAAAGTGATTCAAAATTGGAAAAGAAATACAACAAGGCTGCATATTGTCAACCTGTTTATTTAACTTATATGCAGAGTACATCATGTGAAATGCTTGAATCACAAGCTGGAATCAGGATTGCCGAGAAAAATATTGACGACCCCAGATATGAAGATGATACCACTCTAATGGCAGAAAGTGAAGAGGATATAAAGAGTCTCTTGATGAGGGTGAAAGAGGAGATTGAAAAAAGCTGGTTTAAAACTCAGCATTCAGAAAACTAAGATCATGGCATCCAGTCCCATCACTTTATGGGAAAAAGCAGCAGAAAAACTAGAAACAGTGACAGATTTTATTTTCTTGGGTTCCAAAAGCACTGTGGACAGTGACTGCAGTCATGAAATTAAAAGATGATTTCTCCTTGGAGAGAAAGCTATGACAAACCTAAACAGCATATTAAAAAACAGAAACATTACTTTGCCAACACAGGTCTGTATAGTCAGACCTTTGGGTTTTCCAGTGGTCATGTGTGGATGTGAGAGTTGGACCATAAAAAGGCTGAGTGCCAAAGAATTGATGCTTTCAAATTGTGGTGCTGGAGAAGGCTCTTGAGAGTCCCTTGGACAAGAAGAAGATCAAGCCAGTCAATTCTAAAGGAGATCGACACTGAATATTCATTGGAAGGACTGATGCTGAAACTGAAGCTCTAGTAGTACTTTGGCTACTTGATGTGAAAGAGCCGACTGACTGGAAAAGACCCTTATTCTGGGAAAGATCAAAGGCAAAAATAAAAGAGGGTAGCAGAGGGTGAGATGGTTGGATAGCATCACCAATTCAATGGACATGAATTGGAGTGAACTCCAGAAGATAGCAAAGGACAGGGAAGCCTGGTGAGCTGCAGTCCATGGGTTCGCAAAGTTTCAGACAGGACTTCGAGACTGAACAACAACAAATGTTTTAAAAAGTAAAATCTCCTATGTTTCTTTTCAGCCATTCCATATTTGGAATATACTTAGCTTCCGTGGATGATACAGACTGAAGCATCTTTGTGCTCGGATGCTCAGAAGTCTGCAGTTTTTGAAGAACCTTTTGATTCTTTAATCTCCCTATTGGTGGCTTTTGTTGATTATGATAATTTCAAGTTTTCTAGGCTTTCCCTCATTTTCTCTTGGTGGCACAGTCTCAAAATTTCATATGGCACACAGAATACTAATTTCCTTAGGAAAAAAAGAAATATATATATATATATAAAATTTTACATATATTTAATAATATAAGTATATATTTACATGGTTCTCTTTTTTGTCATTTTAATGTAGTTAAAATCTTCCTGCATAATATTGTAACCATGAGCCATATGTGGCTATTGGGACCTTAAAGTATGCCTAAGAGCCCTGAGGAACTAAATTTTAACTTTCATTTAATTGTAATTAACTTAAAATAAATTTAGTAAATGTAGCTTACCCTTTTGGGCAGTGTAATTCTATAGGAAAAGTCAACTTCATTATATGCTGTGTTATTCTGAAGAAACATCTTAGGGAAGAAAAAGACATATGCCTTGTATTTTCAAGCACATTGTCAAGGCAGTTAAAGAGATGTGGAAAACTCTGCTTTGTTTTATTGGTCATAAGAACAGATTAAAAATGAGAACATGGCGGCAGTGGTTAAAACTAAAAACACATATTGATTCCTTAGAAACTTAGAAACAGTGGGCCACCAAATTTCCTGATGCAAAGAGGCTAAAAGAAGGTAATACATTTCACAACATGTAAATGATTAATGCTTTTACATTGTTAGTAGTTTTAGGGATGTTATAAAACATTATGAAGGGGGTTATATTTGGAATCTGAAAGTTCACAAGATGCAAATATGCAAAGTGTGAAAATTTGAATTACTTACGAAACACAAGGCAATGTGTTCTCTCTTTGGGTTGTCTATTAAAACCTTGCTTTTTATAAAAAGTCAGGTTGAAAGTGCAAGTCATGGAAAGGGGAGTGCTGTTTCTCAGTTAGTATATAAATCTGAGGCTAATAAAGTTCAGTACTTTTATTAAGATGACAATTTTGTTTACCTTCAACATCATAAATTTAGCAAATGGTTTATAGTAATAAAACTATATCTATCAAATTATTTTTCTTTCTTGAGGAATTCCTGAAAAATTAAATTGGTATAAATGCATATAATATTTTTAAGTATTCTAAAATGTGTATAGAAATCAACTTACAAACTTTTTAATCTAACTAGTGGGAAATTTAAACTTCTTTAATATAAAGTTAAATTAATCATTTACTTTGGCTTCATTTCACATTTAAGCAATTACCAATTAGTTTGTTTTAGAATCTCTTAAAAAAAACAGCGTGTTTTATATTTAGATTTAAGACATCAATATCTGAAATGAATATAGCAAAAAGTGAAATCTAAGGACTTTTTCATCTTCTAGATTAAAATGTTATACCTTTATATTATAATATTGTACAATATAAATGTTGTGCATTTATATTAATTATAAGTCAATAAAATCTCTATTCATGAGACTTGAAAGTTTGCTAAAAGATACCCACTCCAGTGTTCTTGCCTGGAGAATCCCAGGGACGAGGGAGCCTGGTAGGCTGCCATCTATGGGGTCACATAGAGTCGGACACGACTGAAGCGACTTAGCAGCAGCAGTGAAGATAAAGAGCTAAATATTCTCTCATATTTGTTTATGTAACTATTCCATGTAATGCTGTGCATTTCACTATATACCATATTTGTCTCCATAACAACTAGCAAGAGTTCATGGAGTAAACCCACTATGATGTAATGTATCAAATACTTTTCCTTACACACCAGTATCTGCTTTTGTCCTGTGTTAGGACAGTGCTGCCATTTACGAATGTGTGGGTGTCTTTGTGCCTGAATGACAGTCCACTTGAAGTCTAGGGAAGTGACTATTAGTTGTATTTCCAGTTCAGGTCAGTTGCTCAGTCGTGTCTGACTCTTTGCGACCCCATGAATCCCAGCATGCCAGGCCTCCCTGTCCATCACCAACTCCCGGAGCTTACCCAAACTCATGTCCATTGAGTCAGTGATGCCATCCAACCATCTCATTCTCTGTCGTGCCCTTCTCCTCCTGCCCCCAATCCTTCCCAGCATTAGGGTCTTTTCCAATGAGTCAACTCTACGCATGAGGTGGCCAAAGTATTGGAGTTTCATCTTCAACTTCAGTCCTTCCAATGAACACCCAGGACTGATCTCCTTTAGAATGGACTGGTTGGATCGCCTTGCAGTCCAAGGGACTCTCAAGAGTCTTTCCCCAACACCACAGTTCAAAAGCATCAATTCTTTGGAACTCAGCTTTCTTCACAGTCCAACTCTCACATCCATACATGATCACTGGAAAAACCATAGCCTTGACTAGATGGACCTTTGTTGGCAAAGTAATGTCTCTGCTTTTATTTTTATTTTATTTTTTTTTAATAAATTTATTTATTTTAGTTGGGGGCTAATTACTTTACAATATTGTAATAGTTTTTGCCATACATTGACATGAATCAGCCATGGGTTTACATGGGTTCCCCTTCCTGGACCCCCCACCCACCTCCCTCCCCATCCCATCCCTCTGGGTCATCCCATTGCCCCGGCCCTGAGCCCTTGTCTCATGCATCGAACATGGAATGGTGTTCTGTTTCGCATATGATAATATACATGTTTCAATGCTATCCTCCCAGAACATCCCACCCTCACCTTCTCCCTCAGAGTCCATAAAATTGTTCTATGCATCTGTGTCTCTTATTCTGCCTCACATATAGGGTTATCGTTACCATCTTTCAAATTCCATGTATATGCATTAGTATACTGTATTGTTGTTTTTCTTTCTGGCTTACTTCACTCTGTATAATGGGCTCCAGTTTCATCCATCTCAGTAGAACCGATTCAAATGTATTTTTTTTAATGGCTGAGTAATATTCCATTGTGTATATGTACCACAGCTTCCTTATCCATTCGTCTGCTGATGGACATCTAGGTTGCTTCCATGTCCTGGCTGTTATAAACAGTGCTGCGATGAACATTGGGGTACACGCGTCTCTTTCAATTCTGGTTTCCTCGGTGTATATGCCCAGCAGTGGGATTGCTGGGTCATATGATAGTTATATTCCCAGTTTTTTAAGGAATCTCCACACTGTTCTCCATAGTGGCTGTACTAGTTTGCATTGTCTCTGCTTTTAAATATGCTATCTAGGTTGGTCATAACCTTACTTCCAAGGAGTGAGCGTCTTTTAATTTCATGGCTGCAATCACCATCATCAGTGATTTTGGAGCCCCAAAAAATAAAGTCTGACACTGTTTCCATTGTTTCCCCATCTATTTTCCATGAAGTGATGGGACCAGATGCCATGATCTTAGTTTTCTGAACGTTGAGCTTTAAGCCAACTTTTTCACTCTCCTCTTTCACTTTCATCAAGAGGCTCTTTAGTTCTTCTTCACTTTCTACCAGTTGTATTTTATGTTATGTCAATCCAATGAACGTTTCAAAACTAAGAACTCATGGAAAAAGTAAGATTTTATGAGTGCTTAGTCGCTTCAGTCATGTCTGACTATCTGCGATGTTATGGACTGTAGAACACCAGGCTCCACTGTCCATGGGAGTCTGCAGGCAAGAATACTGGGTAGGGTTGTCTTGCCCTCCTCTAGGAGATCTTCCCTACCCAGGGATTGAACCCACGTCTCCTCTGTCCATTGTCAGCAGATTCTTTAGCACTGAGCCATTGGGGTTTTAGGCAAAGCCCTTTTTAGCATTCGGTATGGTAAGAAGATCATCGAAAAAGCAAAAGAGTTCCAGAAAAACATCTATTTCTGCTTTACTGACTATGCCAAAGCCTTTGACTGTGTGGATCACAGCAAACTGTGGAAAATTTATCAAGAGATGGGAATACCAGACCACCTGACCTGCCTCCTGAGAAATCTGTATGCAGGACATGGAACAACAGATTGGTTCCAAATAAGAAAAGGAGTGCATCAAGGCTGTATATTGTCACCCTGCTTATTTAACTTATACCCAGAGCGCATCATGAGAAACGCTGGGCTGGATGAAGCACAAACTGGAATCAAGATTGCCGGGAGAAATATCAATAACCTCAGATATGTAGATGACACCACCCTTATGGCAGAAAGTAAAGAAGAACTAAAGAGCCTCTTGACGTGCTGCAGTCCATGGGGTCACAAAGAGTCGGACCTAACTGAGCAACTGAACTGAACTGAATTGATGGTAAGAAGAAAAACTAAATTCTGTGTTAAATCATATACTTTTTACAGAATTTGTTAGGCATGGTATTTTTCAATAAGGTCATAAATAAGCCCGACTAAAGCAACTTTCTGGAAAGAATAATGCTTATCTCATTTGCTCTTTAAAAGCCAAGAATTTTGAATACAAATTCCAGAAAGACCCAATTGGTGTACATACATATACCCTTCAGTTCAGTTCATTTCAGTTGCTTAGTCATGTCTGACTCTTGCAACCCCATGGACTGCAGCATGCCGGCTTCCCTGTCCATCACCAACTCCTGGAGCTTGCTCAAACTCATGTCCATCTAGTTGGTGATGCCATCCAACCATCTCATCCTCTGTTGTCCTCTTCTCCTCCCACCTTCAAACTTTCCCAGCATAAGGGTCTTTTCCAATAAGTCAGTTCTTCACATCAGGTGGCCAAAGTATTGGAGTTTCAGCTTCAGCATCAGTCCTTCCAATAAACATTCAGGACTGATTTCCTTTAGGATGGACTGGGTGGATCTCCTTGCAGTCCAAGGGACTCTCAAGAGTCTTCCACAGCACCACCGTTCAAAAGCATCTGTTCTTTGGCACTCGGCCTCCTTTATGGTCTAGCTCTCACATCCATACATGGCTACTGGGAAAACCATAGCTTTGACTAGCCGGACCTTTGTTGACAAAGTAACGTCTCTGCTTTTTACTAAGCTGTCTAGGTTGGTCATAGCTTTTCTTCCAAGGAGTAAGTGCCTTTTAATTTCATGGCTTCAGTCATCCTCTGTAGTGATTTTGGAGCCCAAAAAAATAGTCTCTCGCTGTTTCCATTGTTTCCCCATCTATTTGCCATGAAGTGATAGGACCAGATGCCATGATCTTAGTTTTCTGAATGTTGACTTTTAAGCCAACTTTTTCACTCTCCTCTTTCACTTTCATCAAGACGCTCTTTAGTTCTTTGCTTTCTGCCATAAGGGTGGTGTCATCTGCATATATGAGGTTATTGATATTTCTCTTGACAATCTTGATTCCAGCTTGTGCTTCATCCAGCCTGGCATTTCACATGATGTACTCTTCATGTAAGTAAAATAAGCAAGGTGACAGTATACAGCCTTGACATACTCCTTTCCTGATTGGAAACCAGTCTACTTTTCTATGTGCAGTTCTTACAGTTGCTTCTTGACCTGCATACAGTTTTCTCAAGTTATGAAAAAATAAAATGTTTTTAAAACCGTTAAATACCATTTTTGTTGTTGTTTAGTCACTAATTCATGTCCAATTCTTCTTCGACTCCATAGACTGTGGCTCCCCAGGCTCCTCTGTCCATGGGATTTCCTAGGAAAGAATACTGGAGTGGGTTGGGTTTGCCATTTCCTTCTCCAGGAGATTTTCCTGACCCAGAAATCGAACCTGCAACTCCTGCAGATGATTTTTTTACCACTGAGTCACCTATGAAGCCCTTGCTAAATACCTGTATAGCAATAGTAAAATCAGATAGAGTTGGATTCATATATATTTTTTGTTTGTTTTCACTTTAGTTTCTGTTATGGTTATTTTGCTTCATATCATCTCTTGATCTTTGACATTTTATTCTTAAAAACAACTAAATAAAAAGGTGTGGAAGATATTGTTAATACATTCCTTATAAAGTTTTCATGAAGAGTAAATGAAGCTGCGAAGGTTAAAATGTAGCTGAAGTGCTCAAGGACTTCCCTGGTGGCTCATACAGTAAAGAATCAGTTTGCAATACAAGAGACTCGGGTTTGATCCCTGGGTCAGGAAGATCCCCTGGAGAAGGAAATGTCAACCCACTCCAGTATTCTTGACTGGAGAATCCCATGGACAAAGGAGCCTGGGGGCTACAGTCCACAGGGTCGCAGAGTCAGACATGAATGAGCAACTAACACTTTTACTTTCAAAGTGCTCAAAGCAATGTTTGGTGCATTCTAGATGCACTTATCATTATCATTATTATTATTACTATTATTATCATTATTTTCTGTTGCTGTATATGTGTGATTCTTGTTTCTAATTTAATAGTTGTTTAGTCAACCGACAACTTTCAATCCAAAGCCTTGACTGAGTTCTCAGATAATATTTTTGCTGTTATACATGTTACTCTTTTAATTAAATTGTTTCTTCATTGCTTATTAAGCAGATAATTATGAAAAACATAATTCTACATTAACTCATAATCTGTACCCTCATGCTCCTATAGATAGTCAAAGTAAACAGAATGCCAAGGAAAACTGCATCAGAACAGACTCTGTTCCTGTCCAAACAAACCACATCCTACTCCAGTGTCTATATTAAGTGAAACATGCTTGTACTCACACTTTCAAGACTTTTTAAAAGTTTCAATAACTTACAGTTTACCACTTTATTTTTGTGAGAAATGGAATAAAATCTCTATTATTATAAATGTGATTCCACAGATAATATTTATATATTATAAATGTTAGATATTTTATATTAAAAAACACAATGCAATTTTCAAATATGTAATTAATAGATATGTAATAATGCTAAATAAACATACGGATTTCCTTTGACTCTGTATGTCCCAGTAATGCTTTACTATAGGTGTTACGTGGAAAAAAAAATTATGTCATTTTGATAATTTCTTATTCTCCTCAAGTTCTTGCTTAGTAGAGCAGATGCCATCATTTCTTCTGTTCTTTTTGTCAAGTGTAATGTTCAGAGATACAGTGCTTTCAATGGCTTCGAAGAAAATATTGACTTGAAGAATTCTACTGTATTATTAACATGTTACTCAAAAGGTACTTTTTAAAACATGCTTACTAAAATAGGCAGTATCATTTCCTCTACCATTTTTCTCCATTATATGATAAAAAGAAAAAAATATATAAGGGAACAAGTAAACTGTTTTAATTGTTTATTATCCACTTTCCAGTTAAGACAGAAGCAAACACAAATGAGCAAATTTAAGATGATGCCTTAATAACATCATAATTCAGTTCAGTCGCTCAGTTGTGTCTGTGTCCTTGGGATCCCATGGACTGTACCATGCCAGGCCTCTCTGTCCATCACCAATTCCTGTAGCTTACTCAAACATATGTCCATTGAGTCAGTGATGCCATCCAACCATCTCATCCTCTGTCATTCCCTTCTCCTCCCACCTTCAATCATTCCAAACATCAGAGTCTTTTCAAATGAGTCAGTTCTTCACATCAGGTGGCCAAAGTATTGAAGTTTCAGCTTCAACATCAGTCCTCGCAATGAATATTCAGGACTGATTTCCTTTAGGATGGACAGGGTGGATCTCGTCGCAGTCCAAGGGACTCTCAAGAGTCTTCACCGACACCACAGTTCAAAAGCATCAATACTTCGGCACTCAGCTTTTTTTATAGTCCAACTCTCACATCTGTACATGACTACTGGAAAAACCATAGCTTTGACTAGATGGGCCTTTGTTGGCAAAGTAATGTCTCTGCTTTTTAATATGCTGTCTAGGTTGGTCATGGCTTTTCTTCCAAGGAGCAAGTGTCTTTTAATTTTATGGCTGCAGTCAACATCTGCAATGATTTTGGACTCCCCCAAAATAAAGTCAGCCACTGTTTCCCCATCTATTTGCCATGAAGTGATGGGACCGGATGCCATGTTCTTAGTTTTCTGGATGTTGAGCTTTAAGCCAACTTTTTCACTCTCCTCTTTCACTTTCATCAAGAGGCTCTTTAGTTCTTCTTCACTTTCTGCCATAAGGGTGGTGTCATCTGCATATCTGAGGTTATTGATACTTCTCCCGGCAATCTTGATTCCATCATAATTAGATTCTGTATAATACTAACTGTGTTATATACTATAAAGATATAAATAAAATATTTAAGGTAGGGGAATTTTCTGAATTTAAAAGCAATGGAAGGCATTCCAAAGGAGAATGTTCATAGATTTTTAGCATAAAGTATCACAACTTCAAGTGTATGAAATCCACAATTAAAAACCAAATAGCTATGGTTCAAAATATTTAAGATAAACATTATTTATATCATTAAAGCTTAAATGCCTCACGAACAAGTAAGAAAATACTAATATAATAATAAGTAAATGAACACATTGTGAATTGACAATTGACAAAAGAAGAGAACAATTATACTATTAGCCACCAATTTTCAGAGCCCATTTGAACATGAAACAGTTGGTAATATTAAAATATTATAAAAAAATTTTGTTCCTAATTCACTAATATAATCCTTTGGGGAAGATATGAACTCTGGGGTTCACAATTTTGTGGTCTTATTCTAGTAACCCTTTAAAATTTAAACTCTACACGATAACAAAATCCAACTTTTTCTCCACTCTGTTTGCCTGTTGCCATTTATGATCTTTTTATGCTCTGCCTTTCAATGGTGTCCTTAGAATGTCTTTTTCTTGGATTTCAGTGCAACCTTACCAATCTCTGCTATTAATTAACCTTTCTTCCTCTGAACTGGTTACACATTCAGTGTGCATGCTTGTCTTTCTTTGTTCAATATGAACTGTCTATGAATGTAGCAGAGGAATCAAGGCTCTCTCAGTGAAAGGGCACCAACTCTTTTCACAGTCTACTCCTGGTTCATGGATTCTCAGCGGTCAGTTTGAGACCATAATTGTGTTCATATGTCACAACAGACTATTCACAGGGGCCTGCGCTCAATTCTTTATTCCCTTACAAAATCCTAAATACCATTTCTAGTTCCTTTACCATTTAAGCTTTTAACTATTCTCAGGGGGAAAATGAGGGGAAACTGTGGTTGAAAACTACCTTCTGTTGTGTTTATATTCAGATAACCAGCAACCAAACTATGGAGAGTTCCCTGATCCTCCAGTAACACTTTTCTGAAAGAAAGTTGGGGCACATAACTGTCATAAGCCCAGCAAGTCACAGGGTTTATTATTTTTCATTCAAATCAGCTGCAATATGGCACTTGGTCATTTAATGCATACTAACAAAATTGTAACATTCTATAGAAAAACATCACTGTTACCTTTTGTCTAAAAACTACTTCTGTGTTCTGGGTAATTTTTTAAAGACCAACAACTATGGTATTTAAATATGCTAAGTTGCTTCAGTCGTGTCCGACTCTGTGCGACCCCAGAGACGGCAGCCTACCGGGCTCCTCGTCCCTGGGATTCTCCAGGCAAGAACACTGGAGTGGGTTGCCATTTCCTTCTCCAATACATTTAAGTGAAAAGTGAAAGTGAAGTCACTCAGTCGTGTCTGACTCTTCGCGAGCCCATGGACTGAAGCCTACCAGGCTCCTCTGTCCATGGGATTTTCCAGGCAAGAGTACTGGAGTGGGATGCCATTGCCTAGGCAGTTCTTAAAGTTAATTCTATCATTCTATCTATATAGGCTGAACTTTCATCTAAAAATAATTTGAGTAGTAAAGATAAGAGACCAACTGTATTCTCATTTCACAAGCCATTGAGTCAGCGTACTATGCCCTTGAATTTCAAACTTCTAACTGAGAGGAAGGATTAACCGGACTTGACCAGGCAAATGTGACTGAGAACAACTGAGGAAAATGTGTTGGAAGCAACTTCTCTGTCAGTTAAAAGCTAAGAGTCATGGAAATATGTTCATGCTACAGGGTAAAGCAGAACACTGGGTGGGAATTAGACTCTAAAAGACTCATCAGAGATGAAAGATCCTTCACCACGCATTAAACAAAATAGTGTGGCAGGAGCTGTAACATTAACCTTAAGAATGGATTCCTTCCAGTCATGGATCATTCTGATACGGAATTTCAAAGGCAGCATCCACATTTCTTGGAGGCAGAGTGGCATTCTACCTCAGAGAGTTTGTGGAAACTTTTTGAACACCCCAGAATAGTCTGTCACCTTAAGCTAAATCACAAAAGACCTAGGAAAATTTCAGCTCACACTGAAAAAGACATAATCAAAGAGCCCTAGCCTGTGTCAATTTGAGAGATCTTTTAATGAGACCTAGAGGCTGAAATTTTCAAAACAATGACAATAAGCAACCCAAATCAGCTATCTTTTTCTCCTATAAAAGATTTATGGCAGCTCATCAAAAATATACTTTGCAGAGAATTATTTTGTTTTTGTTTTGTTTTGTTTATCTACTTGTCAAGGTAAGTTTCTAGCTGTTGAGGGGTTGCCCAAATGGATCGCCCAGTCTGTTCCTGTTTCAGACATCTCTGATCTCTGACCTCTGAATTATAATTCCAGGATTAACTTTGAGTCTGTTCAGTGCAACCAAGAAAGGACATGAGAGGATGATGAAATAAAATGACATAGAGGTTTTTTCTTACCATAAATTTTATTCTGAGTCTCATTGTGTAGATTTTTCAGAAATAGAAAGCTCATATTCAAAATGCCTTCTGATCATATAGCCCTTAGTTAATCGTAATTTATGATACAAATATATCTCAAAGGTTGGAAAGTCAGGGTAGAGGTGACCATAAAGTTGAATAAATCAGGAAAGAATGATAGTCAGAATCAGGGACTGGTGTCTAGAGTCTTGGAGTTTGCCTTAATGATGCCTGCGAGGAACTGAGGTGCTGCTGCTGCTGCTGCTGCTAAGTCATTTATGTAATATGGTTAGGGACTTTTCCCATGGCTCAGGGGTAAAGAATCTACCCACAATGCAGGAGACTCAGAGACATGGGCTCAATCCCTGGATTGGGAAGTTCCCTGGAGTAGGAAATAGCAGCCCATTTCAGTAAATTTGCCTGGGAAATCCCATGGACAGCGGAGCCTGGTGGCTACAGTCTATAGGTCACAAAAGAGTCAGACACAACTTAGTGACTAAACACCAACAACAACAAATATGATCAAATGAGAAACCAAAAAATTATCTTGTCATCAAATGTAATGATTCTATTTCAGTGTTAATATGCAGGGCCACTTTGGTTACAACTGAATACCTGCTGAAAAAGAGAAATGGTAAAATGGGTATACATTTTATATTGCACTTAAAAATGCAGCTACCTGCATGTATACATGTGAAGAAGATGGTACTAACGGTCTACAATGCTATGTATTATACAATAGGATCAATGCACCTCTTTCTGAAAACAGACACCATATCTGAATGAAGACAGAACACATAACATCTGTAAAAATAGATGCTTTCTTTGTTTAGAAATCATGTTAGATTGCTTTTTTATTTCTATGTAAGGAATTGAGGAAAAGCTTTATCTTCTTTTCCAATGAAATCTGAAATTTATGACTTGAGGACACACTTCTGCTCTGAAAAATTAATGAGTGTCAAAACACTTCCCTACACTGTTGGTAAGTTTGACTGGTTAAATTCACAGATATTTGGCTTTAGCAGTGGAATTCTGTTGGACTCCTTCTCTAAGTGAGCCATGCTTCTTTCTCTTGGTCACAAGACCAGCGCAACACTTAACAAAAGCTGAGAGCAGTGAAGGAGTAGTTATACTCTACTTGTTTGTATATTTAGTAGAGAAGAAGGAAATCATGTCTTTCAGTGCCCTGCCATTAATTTTTAATGTAGATTCAAGGGATAAAAGTAGCATCTAGCCATCTAGAGTGACAAGAGTCCCAGTTTTAGTGGCAGGAACTCATAGATAGCTGTTTATTTTTAATTTTGTAAATAGAACAAATATCCATGAAAAAGCCAAATATACAGTGTTTATCTTCTGAATATGTTTTGCCCTTTCAATGTTTTATGGAAGGGAATAATCAACACTTGGCTATCTAACCCAAACCATGCTTTCCCAAAGTATGATACTCAGAACCCTGATTTGAGAAGCTGCTTAAAAGGAACCAAATGCTAGAAAGACTTCTGTAATGAAACACATTTAAGTATCATATAGCTAACCAAATTTAAATGAATTTCTTCTCTTCATGTCTTAGAACACTGGATATGCAAATATGTCTTAGAATCTGTTATAATATGCAGATTTTCCACACATATTTGAACATAGCATTTTTTTTTATTGATTGTGGCAAGATAAAGGTATTTCATAGAATTAATGTCACATGAAACATGCCTTGCAAAGTACTTCCATCATGAACCATATTTATTTTTCCATTTCTCCCAAATGCTTTCCTTTTTTTTTTTTTAAATAAAAATGTTCTGTTTCATTCATTTGTTCTTGTTTGTTCAGTTTTCTGACCTTACTAAGCATCCACTGAGCATAGCATAGCAGGAGGTAGAAACTATGTATTGCTTTGACAGGCTGTGTAACCTGAGAGGGTAAGGGCAGAAGAAGGGATAAAAAGATGTTATTCTTTTTAAAAAATCAATTTTTTCTGATCTGCTACATGCCTTGTAGACCCATTTCATTATAATATAAATGATTACATAGAATGTCAACCTAAAGTACATCTTGGCCCCAAAGCACTTTTGGGTAGCCACATAAACTATTCAGGGATTTCACAAGCCTCTAAACTGTCATTACCCACATACTTGAGTTTAAGTAAAATATAATATCTTTAAAAAAAAATCACAAAAGAGCCTAAAAGTGCCATGAAACATCACTATAGTTAGTGGCAAATGGACTTTCTTTCATCAATATCCTTTTACACACTTATTGAATAATTATTATGTTAGATTAATAATTCAGTGATTATGTCTTCAGTTAGCTTCATTCCATAATAAGAAAGTTCACCGGTAAGTCATAATGGATAATTATCCTGAAGTGATTTGTTTAAATATTCAGCCTGGTATTCTATATGACTCATTTATATCATAGAATCAGCAAGTGACATTTCCAAGATTCAGTATTTATAATAAATGAGATTGTTCTGATATGAAACAACTTTCCATAAGTAGGTTAATTATTTAAACTAAACCACAGTATCCTACAATGACCTTTTCCTCTCTAAACTTCTATTACTGTAAATCAAGCTAAATCACAGTATGTGATATATTTTATATATCTTCTGAGACTTATGAGGATTCTGAATCCTTAACTAGTTTTCTTTCCTAGCCAAAGCTCATATGATAAGATATGCAGAAGGTACAGGACAGACAATTATGCAAGGCTTTGACCTCAGACTCACATGTAGAACATATAGTCATGGTAACTTGGGTGGGATAACTTTTGAGTCAGCACTATTCCTTTGGTGTTATGGCCCAAAGTCTTAATTACTCCTTGCTCTCTTTATTTATTTATGTTTATCTATGTTTGTATCTTTTCACATTTTTTTCTGTTGCCTCCAAAACCTTTAGCATATTGGTTTCTGTTTTACTTTACTCAATTTTTTCTTTTCTTTTTTTTTTGTGGGGCAGGGAATCACCTTATTTGTTATCGATAATTGTTATCAGGTAATTACATATGTTTCTTATAAAACATATTAATTTAAAAATCCAATTATATTGACATAATATAATTGAATATCTTATATTGTACAGTATAATATAAAACTCACTTCAATATTTTTGCCTGGAAAATTTCATGGACAGAGGAGCCTGGTGTATCATAGTCCATGGTGTCACAAAGAGTTGGACATGACTGAATGACTGAACACGAGCTTGCACATCTAATTTTATAATCAATTTTCACAAAATTACTTCAAAATTTTTCTCTCTTCTTCATTTTCAAATAAATGATTAATTTTTCCAAAATAAATTTCTTATGACAGATTTACGAAATAGAATGAGATCTCTGGTTCACTTTATATAGACAAAAAAATCACTATTATTTTACAGATTAGATAACTGAAATTTTAAAAAGTTAAGTTTTCCAATGACATTTACCTAGCTAATGGTAAAGATAAAACTATCTTAAAACTAGGTTACATGTTAGCCATAACATTGAATGAAGACATATTTAAGGCAAGTGTATGTTCCTTGGTATTTAGGGGGATGCCAAATCCTGGTACACCAAAAGAACTGTATTATTTGTTGTGGTTTTATTTATGGTTTAAATCTCTGCTTGATTTGGTCTTCATTTGTGAAATTTGGATTTATTTACATGCATCTGAACATTTTCATAGCTTAGTAATTTACCAAGTAAATTATCTGCTCAGAACCAATCACATATTAACTATCCCACAACTGTGACTTAAGCTGGCCTTAGAGTTAGCATCTGGTTTCCCCAGTACTCATGCTTTCCAGATGGTTATTTGGCAAACTGGAACATATCTTGGTCCCTAGGAAATAAAGAATGTTTCTAACTGTTACCAAACCTATTTTGGAAATGTGAGCTCTTGATAAAATTTCATTTTGGCTCATTGTTCTATTACTTTACATGTCAGTTGCATAGTCCTGCAGAGTTACAGAATAAATTCTTAGCTAAATAGAGTAAGTGGTGCTTTTTCTCTTAATTCTCTGCTCAATTATTAGTCAGTGTTCTTGCAGGACTCTGATCTAGTGAAAAAAAATTATTAGTTTCTAGGGCCAAAGAAAACGTGTGACTGAATTGTAATCAAATGCTTGATAATGCAAACTAGAAAGCACAGGAAGAACTGGGGGATCTAAGTGTAATATTTTTCTGCAATATTTTAAAAAATCAAATTGTCTGAATCAACATTGTTGTATAACAATAACTAAAATGACCCTTTTCATTAACAAACACTCCTCTGCCCCTCTATGTGCTAGTTCAATTTACTCTAAGAAATGGCATTGTTCAATAAACCTGGAGCCAATGGCTACCTGTAACACTGTGCTTATTTACAAATCTAAATTCCAAACAATAGTCTCCTTCTCCTCTGTCATATTTCTCAAAGAGACCATATCTATATTACCCTCTACTTCACATGAATCATAGAGGCTTGATAAATTCTCAAATTTCTAATGTCCAGATAACAATCCACAAAATGCACCTGTCATCTTAGAGATAAGCATGATGGGCATAGAGAGAGGAGATAAAACACAGTAAAGATTTAATTTTAAACCCAATTTTTTAAGGAAATATTATTTTATGATAATCATTAAACTGAATCAATAGAATATGTTTTATATGATTCTTTGTAAATTTTAAACTCTTCATTTTGCACTGTATTATTTTTGAGTTTCACAAGAACCAAAGATGTACACAGCACATAAGTAATGATATTCCCATTTTACATATAATATTAACAAATTCCTACAGCATCTTATACATTCCTGTTTAGTATGTGTTTAGTATTTGCCTGTTTGGAGTGTGCTATGATGATGAATTCATTTAGTCTTTAAAGCTTCAACTCTGAGAAAGTTCTATTATTATCCCCCTTTACATTTAATGAGGAAACCAAGGCACAGAAAGTAGATAACGTCTCAACATCCCACAGCTAGAATGGGAGAATTGGGAAACAACCTAGGTAAACTGACTCCATAGATGTTCATCTTAACCTTTGCATTGTACTGACTTTCACATAACAAGTAAAGAAACCAGGCCCTCATGAAAGTGTGATTTTTTTTTTTTTTGCATTGCTACATAATCAGTAATATCATGTGTCTAGTCTAGAGTTCTTGTCTTCTGATTCTTATTAGGAGAGATTACAAAGTTTAAAAAGCATATTGCAAAGTTCTTAACAAAAATCTGTCAGTGTTTTTCTCAAGTCAAAAGAAGTGTTTTAATTTCTACATGGATGTCATTCTTTTGATTAAGGAAATGATATTTAGGAAATTGGGACCCAAACAGCAAACTTTTTGCAATGATAGAGTATGAATTTCTGCATAATATGTTCTAAAGTAAACTACAAAGGCTAACTTAGTAAAACTACAAAGGCTATATCCTAGTTAAGAGGACTAAATCGATTCATTTTTTAACAAAGATTTACCGTAGTCCTACTTACACCAAGTATGCTTCTTTGAGGTTGCACTATATTAGTGAACAAAAGATCCTGCCTTTGTGTAAGTCTACAGACAAGAAAATGGAGGGATATAAAACAAAACCACAATAAATAAGGAAATTGTAAGGCAGTAGGGATTATAGAAAAAAGAAATGTCAACTATGGTAATAAGGAATCTGAAATTCACCATGGTTGATCATAATGGAATGGCTGTAGTTTTTAGCAGGGGATTAAGATGAGGTCTGACAGCTGTGGTGATAAAGGCAGTCATGCAGTATTCTAGGGGAACAACACTTGAGAAAATGGGAACAACTTATTAAAAACAGTGGTAATGACTGGCATATTCAAAAAATATCAAAATGGCCAACAAGGCCAGTTATATAATTTATGTGAATTAAAATGTTAAGAATTTAAAGGTGGTTACAAGGGAGAATTACAGTATGGGGTCCATTTGAGCAAACAGTCATGTATAACACATAAGCCGTTATGTCCATGAAGCTGGCATTGGTGGCCAAGTGATTGACTGGGAGACGAGATTAGAAAGATGAAGAAAGGCCAGATCTTGCAGTATTAATACTGTTATGATCATAAAGACAGTGCTTTTACTCTGAGTAAAGTGTGGATCTACTGAATGGTTTGAGTAAAAGAGAAATATGGTTTGACTTAAAGTTTTAAAAAGACTTCTTGCTGCTACTGTTTTGAGAGTAGAATGTAGATCAGCCAGAGTAGAGGCAGAAAAAAGTTGCGTTAACAACTAATAATTGTTTGGGCTGGATAATACTTTAAGAAATTAGATATTTCTTTGTGATAAACTTAATAGCTCTAACATACATATAAGTTCAGTTCAGTTGCTCAGTCGTGTCCAACTCTTTGCAACCCCATGAACCGCAGCATGCCAGGCCTCCCTGTCCATCTGCCCTCAATCTTTCCCAGCATCAGGGTCTTTTCCAATGAGTCAACTCTTCGCATGAGGTGGCCAAAGTATTGGAGTTTCAGCTTCAACATCAGTCCTTCCAATGAACACCCAGGGCTGATCTCCTTTAGAATGGACTGGTTGGATATCCTTGCAGTCCAAGGGACTCTCAAGAGTCTTCTCCAACACCACAATTCAAAAGCATCAATTCTTCGGCACTCAGCTTTCTTTACAGTCCAACTCTCACATCCATACATGATCACTGGAAAAACCATAGCCTTGACTAGACAGACCTTAGTTGGCAAAGTAACCTCTCTGCTTTTTAATATGCTGTCCAGGTTGGTCATAACTTTCCTCCCAAGGAGTAAGCGTCTTTTAATTTCATGGCTGCAATCACCATCTGCAGTGATTTTGGAGCCCAGAAAAATGAAGTCAGCCACTGTTTCCACTGTTTCCCCATCTATTTGCCATGAAGTGATGGAAGACCAGATGCCCTGATCTTAGTTTTCTGAATGTTGAGCTTTAAGCCAACTTTTTCACTCTCTTCTTTCACTTTCATCAAGAGGCTCTTTAGTTCTTCTTCACTTTCTGCCATAAGAGTGGTATCATCTGAATATCTGAGATTATTGATATTTCTCTCAGCAATCTTGATTCCAGCTTGTGCTTCCTCCAGCCCAGCATTTCTCATGATGTACTCTGCATATAAGTTAAATAAGCAGGGTGACAATATACAGCCTTGACGTACTCCTTTTCCTATTTGGAACCAGTCTGTTCCATGGCCAGTTCTAACTATTGCTTCCTGACTTGCATACAGGTTTCTCAAGAGACAGGTCAGGTGGTCTGGTATTCTCATCTCTTCAAGAATTTTCCACAGTTTATTGTGATCCACACAGTCAAAGGTTTTGGCATAGTCAGTAAAGCAGAAACAGATGTTTTTCTGGAACTCTTTTGCTTTTTTGATGATCCAGTGGATGTTGGCAATTTGATCTCTGGTTCCTCTGCCTTTTCTAAAACCAGATTGAACATCTGGAAGTTCATGGTTCATGTATTGCTGAAGCCTGGCTTGGAGAATTTTGAGCATTACTTTACTAGCGTGTGAGATGAGTACAATTGTGCAGTAGTTTGAGCATTCTTTGGCATTGCCTTTCTTTGGGATTGGTATGAAAACTGACCTTTCCCAGTCCTGTGGCCACTGCTGAGTTTTCTGTATTTGCTGGCATACTGAGTATAGCACTTTCACAGCATCATCTTTCAAGATTTGAAGTAGCTCAACT
The DNA here is from genome assembly GCF_054371585.1 of Giraffa tippelskirchi. Classification (NCBI taxonomy): domain Eukaryota; kingdom Metazoa; phylum Chordata; class Mammalia; order Artiodactyla; family Giraffidae; genus Giraffa; species Giraffa tippelskirchi. The sequence continues at coordinate 106,451,569 of NC_137278.1, read as the reverse complement.
GAGATTCCATCACCTCGACTAGCTTTGTTCGTAGTGATGCTTCCTAAGGCCCACTTGACTTCACATTCCAGGATGTCTGGCTCTAGGTGAGTGATCACACCATCATGTTTATCTGGATCATGAAGATCTTTTTTGTACAGTTCTTCTGCGTATTCTTGCTACCTCTTCTTAAGTGTGAATGTATATATAGTGGTATGAATGTTTATTAAGAGGACTGATTCAGATTAAAAGAGAAATGTTTGGTTTTATGTAAATTTATTGCAAGAGATAAAAATAAAGTTTGTTATGGAAGAAAGTTAAATATCTGGTGGGATGGCATTATCTTCAGTGTAAACTTTCAGATATGGAAATCTCATATTAGATTATAGTTTTGTCTGTAATATGAATACACATTTGTTGTTGTTGAATTGCTAAGCTGTGTCTGACTGTTTGCGACCCCACAAACTGTAGCACTCCAGGCTTCCCATCCTTCACTGTCTCCCAGAGTTTGCTCAAGCTCATGTCCATTGAGTCGGTAATGCCATCCAACCATCTCATCATCTGTTGTCTCCTCCTCTTGCCCTCGATCTTTCCTAGCATCAGAGTCTTTTCAATTTAAAAATATATAATAAATGAGAACATATGCATTATCACTGAAAGTAATTGTAAACGAAATAATGATAGTTGAAAAGATTTTTGGAGATTATATCCTATGAAAGTGTGTGTGTGTGTGTGTGTGTGTGTGTGACTCTTGAAGGTATTGCTGAGCATTAACACTTGCCTTAGTCCCTGGTTCATGTATTATGAATGATATTTTGTAATAACATTTGATTGTGCTAGTTTCACAGTTAGACTAAGAACTTTTGTGTATATGCATACATTCTGGATACATATACAAAATTTAGATTTACAGAAGGTCAAATGGTAAAATGCCAAATACATAAATAATTCATCCTTTAATTTTTTTGGCAATTTAATATGCACTGGATATTGAAATTCTATTATTGTAAAGTGATAAAAAATGTTCAGAGTTAATTACAGTAAGTGATTCTTCAAATAAAACTGGAAGAGTTTATTACTTTCAAAAGCAATAAACAGGTGGCTGTATACAAACAGCCCACCATCTCTGAGAACTTACTATCAAAAATAGGCCAGGTTGGGATCCTGGAAAGATTGATGCAGTAATTGGATGGTTGGTGGATCTCCTCCAATCTAATTTAAAAGAAACTAACCAACCTATCAAACAACCAAAACAAAAATATAAAAACCCTACCCCAATCCTACCAAACATTAATACAGAAAAACTGAAAGCCCCAAGGAAAATATCTGTATAAAAATCTGGTGATGGTATGGTTTCAGGAACTCAAAAATATATGTGGATTCAGATCTACAAGCCCCAGATGAAATCAGAAACTGCAGAAAAGAAACCAAAGAGAAAACTCTTACAGCTCTGGGACCTGAGGAATACACAAGCCACAAAAGATATTCACTGTCAAGTGTCCCAGTTCAAACAGAGCAGAGCATCCAAAACTGAGAGGGGGTTTTCAGGCCTAAGTTTATGAGTGATTGAAAGGAGGCTGTTGGAAGAAAGGACTGAAGCTGTCTGAACTCTGTGAAATTTAAGAAACAAACAACAACAAAAAAAAAATTGTAAGAAACCAAAGCTTACATCAGGATAAGACCCTACATTGAGGAAAAAAGTGTTGAAGTATGATCAAAATGAAGACAAAGAAGGTGCAGAGAAAAAAGGGAGAGATACCTCCAAAATGCATGTGAACAAGTTTGATTATTTTATGAAAATAACAGGAAAAAATCTCTAGAGTGATAGAGATAATATCCACATGAATATTCACAAATAATATCTACAAAAGCACAGGAACACTAATCTCACTTAAAAATGAGCAACTGATAAATACTTTTGGTTGACTTCCATAGAGACTGCTGTTGTTTAGTTGCTAAGTTGTGTCCAACTCTTTTGCAAGCCAGTGGACTGTAATCCACCAGGCTCCTCTGTCCACAGGATTTCCCAGGCAAGAATACCAGAGTGGGTTGCCATTTATGTCTTCTGGGGATCTTCCCAACTCAGACATCAAATCTGTGTCTACTGCATTGGCAGGCAGATTCTTTACCACAGAGCCACCAGGGAAGACCCCTATAGAGATTAGTACAGAGAAATAAAAGACTAATAAAAATCAGAATAATATCCCTAAAAAAATTGAAGGTCTAACAGAAAGACCTGCTCAATAAACAGTTTTTAAAATATCTTAATATTTCAAGTTGTATTAAACTTAATACAAAAATAATAGAAACTCTGAAAGAACAGCTTAAATCATAAATAGAAAAAAAAAGACTTACACAAATATATTAAAGGTATATTGACAAGAAATACATTGAAAAAATTTAGAAAGTCATCTCAGAAATGAGGCCTGAATTGGAACAGAAATAATCATGAACAATGCCATAAGAAATACAAAATGCTGAAAATGGACATTTAAAATTTTTAAATAATATAAAAATAAATTCAATGGATTTGAGAAAAATCATTAGATGTAGAGGATAATCTCCTTGAGTTTGCTAAAACTTATGCTCATTAAGTCAATGATGTCATCCAACCACCTCATCCTCTGTCGTCCCCTTCTCCTCCTGTCTTTAATCTTTCCCAGCATCAACTTCTTTTCCAATGAGTCAGCTCTTGGTATCAGGTGGCCAAAGTATTGGAGCTTCATCTTCAGCATCAGTTCTTCCAATGAATATTTAGGACTGATTTCCTTTAGGATTGACTAGTTTGATCTCCTTGCAGTCCAAGGGACTCTCACGAGTCTTCCACAGCACCACAGTTCAAAAGCATCAGTTCTTTGGCACTCAGCCTCCTTTATGGTCTAGCTCTCACATCCATACATGGCTACTGGGAAAACCTTAACTTTGACTATATGGACTTTGTTGGCAAAGTATATGTCTCTGCTTGTTAATATGCTGTCTAGGTTTGTCATACGTTTTCTTTCAAGAAGCAAGCAAAAATGTTACAGTATTTGGATTTCTTGATACATTTAAATAGTGCTTTAAGACAGAACTTCACAATGAAATAAACGTGTTATTTGCAACTATTTAAAGTTTTAATAAAAATATTAGATGTCTTTCTAAAATGTGCAAGAGAGTAGATATTTATTTAATAACTATTTAATTATGTGAATTTTTTTTGAAAATCATTGTTCATAGTAGCCTGGGGAAGTATATTAAATAATTTAACATGGTTAATATAGAAAGAAGTTGAAATTTAGTCTGTTACAATTATTTATGTAGAAGATAATGGTGTCAGTGTTCCTGGAAACTCTGATAGACATGGCGAAGGATCAAATTATTTTAAAGAAATTATTAGTAGGATTCAGGGCCATAAAGAACATAAAAATATTTTTTAAAAGAATAATATATCAAATATGGCCAAGTTTTCTAGATATGGAATCTAGAAAGTCATATGAGAAAAGCTCATTGACAGAATTGGGTTATATCTTGGAGAACAAAATGGAGGGGTTAAGTTTTGCACATAGTGAGTCTGAGGTGACAATCAACAAAGCTTTTTGCATATACAGGTAAGAAGTTCAGACTAGACATATAAATGTGAGGTTATTTTTAGAGACATAAATAATGATACTATAAAATTAGGTAAGGCTCAGGCTAAATGAAAAAAAAAAATAGAGCAGATTTCTAAAATGAAGTCATGTTCTATAATTTTAAGGAGTAAAGATTTGCTGAATGATGAGGTGATGTACAGGACATAGATTTGAAATGTGTCTTAGATTACCAAGTGTCTAAGTAAGTCATTCTTACCAAATAAAATTTTCTTCAAGGTTGCTGTAGGCAAATCATATGAATGCCAAGGTCTCAATTATATTTTAACTTCACAGTTTATCATAAGATTATCACAGTTATTATAAGATTGTAGGAATGGGAGGAAGAAAATGCACCCAAATGTGTAACAAGTTCTTTATCTTTGTATATAAAACTAAAATACTAGCTATTTTTTTTTTCTTATTGCAGTGTTGTCTATTTTATAAGAAAACAGCCTAAGGCTGTGTGAATCTAATGTCAAACAAATTCAAAAATCCAGTATGAAAACAGCAAAGTTGTACACTTATTTTAAGTAAATACACTAGAATTTTAATATTTTCTCTCATTCTTGGATGGAATTCTAATAAGCTAAAATATCTAGTTATTGTATATGTTTTTTAGTATTGTATAAAATTTTGTTATTAATTTCTCTGCACCTGTCAGACTTTGCAGTATTCAAACATACTGTGCTGGGTGAGTTCCATACTCAAATTTTTTATTTGAAATTTGAAATATTCATTCATATTATATGATAGCCTATTTTCTTTCATAGGCTATGAACAACTCATTTTTAGTTATGAAAATACTATCATCAGTTGGAATGTTTCTATTTTTTAAACACTTCCATATTTAAATATTTAAAATATTTTTGTATTTAAATATGTGAGTCATATTACTTAAGAACGTAATCAAAAGGTAGATTGCAAAGTTCCATTCTACAGGGAGGAAGTTCATAAAGCTTTACAGTTACACAGGCCACAGTGTAGACCCTAAAATCTTCTTTTCCATTGTCAAAGTGAAACAGAATTTACCAAAATATCAGAAAAACATGAGCTATCATTCTGTCTAATAACAGGAAATATGAGGAAAATTAACTGTTAATTTTCTCCCAGAGAAAGGAACATGATTTGGGTAAATCAAGTCTATCTATCTATCTATTGATCCATCCATCCATCTATCATTTATCTAAAAGTCTATCTGTGTCTAACTACCTACATAAATAAATAATATGCCATGCCCACAAATTTTATAAATTTCTATAAAAGCATACATGCAATTGTTTCTCTTTATTTGAAATTATTTTATCTAGAAGAATGAGATTGTTTTTACAAAATAACCAGCCACAGATTATCTTGAACTACAACATGCCAGATTAAATATCATTTTAAGAATTCTCCAAAATCTCAGCTCCTATATAACATGGTTTACATAATAATATGTACAGAATTACAATTTTATCATGTACTTGTTGCCTCCTCTTTGTCTATGGATTCATTGCTCATAACTAGGGCTTAAATTTCAAGAGAGCAAGAATTTGAAGGGAGTGAAAGCTGGTAAGAAGCATAGTGTTCACTCATGTAGTGATATAAATATCTAGAAATACAGATTGTTTTCTAAACAATTCCCTATCATTTTAGTTACTCTTTCTATTCTTCCACATATCTCAGGATTTTTGTGTTCATAATTTTCCAGTTTGGAAATCGTTCCAGAGACCTGTTAACTTATAAGACCCAGTACCACTGATAGATGAGATAGTTGTGAAGAACTGGGTTTTTCAAGATCCAACTAAGTGTTAATATTATACATAAGGGTCTAATGTAAGCTGGAGAAGTAAATGGCAACCCACTCCAGTGTTCTTGCCTAGAGAATCCCATGGATAGCGGAGCCTGGTGGGCTGTTGTCCATAGGGTTGCACAGAGCCAGACACAACCAAAGCAACTTAGGAGCAGCAGAAATATTGTAAGATTTTCAGATTTCTCAATAGAAATAGGAAGGCTGAATTTTTAAATAAAATATGCAATTAAAAATATATTTTGTTAAAATTAAATTTAAAAAAACTGATGTTTTAAAACATCAATTGTTAAAATCAAATAAAATATTTTTAAAAGCATAATTCACTCACTTTTGCTCAGTCATGTCTGACTCTTTACAACCCCATGGACTATAGCCCACCAGCCTCCTTTGTCCATGGGATTTTCCAGGCAAGAACACTGGAGTGGGTTGCCATTTCCTCCCCCAGGAAATCATCCAGACCCAGGGATCGACTCTGCATCTCCTGCATCTCCTGTATTGGCAGGTGGATATTTTACCACTAAGCCACCTGGTAAGCCCCTCACTATTGAATGTATGTATGTATATTTTGCATCTGCATTACAATTTCCACCTATCATCTTAATAGATTTCTCTCTTACTTTGAATGAAGCTCTTTAGAGCCAGGGATTTTTATTGCTATATGCAAAAGGAAAAGCAAATATAGCTAAAGAGTCATTTTCCTTCTTTTGGCCATAATGGTATAAATAGTACTGAAATATTAGTCCTCTCAAGGTCAATGCCTATAATTTTTGTATATCTTTTCATGGAATTCATGTTTGAAGAATGTTTTCACTGAATAAACAATTGTGGTTTGGCATTTGTTTTCCTTTCCATGCTGTAAAATATGCTATGACAGTATCATAAACAAAAACACATTATATAAGATATTAAAGAAAGTTGTTGAGGTTGAAGAAATTGAATTTCAGGAAGGAATAAAAAGCACTGGAAATGATCATTATATGGTAAATACAGCCTGCTTTATACTTTACACTTTCATTCTCATTTTTTTTTTCTAATTTAGTCTTTTAAACAATAATTATAATAATGTACTGTGGGTTTCACAATGCATATAGAAGGTATATATAATAAAAATAACACAATGGAATGGGGATAAAAGGAACTATATGGTTCATTTGCAGTCTTTTTCACTTATGTGAAGTGGTAAAATATAATATAATCTCTACTAGTCAATGATAAGTTTAAAACACATATTATAATCCCTAGATAACCTAGGAAAAAAATCCAAGAGAAAGAAGGAAAGGTGGGGAAAGATGAGGAAAAACTGGAAAAAAAGGAAATTTTAAAAATAATAAAAATAAATTGAATATATTAATAATTGTAACCAAAATCAAAGTAAAATAAACATCTGCGAATTCCTATTTTACTTAAAGATGCTGTATTTGTAATTAAAAGTTCTCCAACCAAGATAACACCAGCCCAAGTAAATTAACTCTAAACATTTTGAAACATTATAAAAGAAATAAAATAGTATAAGAATTCCTTCAGAAAATGGAAGAGAAAACATTTTCCAGCTCCTTTTCTGAGGACAATATAATGGTGTTAAAACTAATCAAGATAGTATAATAAATAAGAATTATGATAAACAAAGGTACCTCATAAATATAAATACAAAAATCCTAAGGAGAATATTAGCATATCAAATCAGTAACATATAAAATATACATCATGAACAAGTGGGTTTTCCCCAGGAAAAGTAGTTTAATATATTAAAAAAAAAAAAATCGAGCAAAGTTATTCACCAAAATAAAGGAGAAAAGAAAATGAAAATTTAAATAGATACAGAAAAGCATTTGACATCTTCAACGTTAATTTATAACATAAATTGTCAAGAGAGGGAAAAATGTTCTCGGTTTGATAAAGAGCATCTATAACAAACTTACAGCTGACATCATACTTACTGTAGTTTAGTTGCTAAGTCACGTCCAACTCTTACGACGCCATGGACTGTAGCCCACCAGGCTTTTCTGTCCATGAGAATTTCCAGGCAAGAATACTGTAGGGGGTTGCCATTTCCTTCTCCATGGGAACCTCCTCACCCAGGAATCAAACCCTGTTCTGCACTGCAGGCAGATTCCCTACAGACTGAGCTACCAGGGAAGCCCCTCATACTTACTGGTGATATCAGATATTTCTCCCTTAAATTTGGAACAAAGTAAAGATGTTTTTATTACATTGTAATATATGTCCTTGTATGCAATGAACAAAGGGAAAAAAAAAAGATTAAAGACTGGAACAGAAGTAAAAAAATTGTCCTTAATTTCAAACATAAATTTTTTGTAGGAAGTTCTACAAAATTCATAAAACTACTACTAATGCTTAATGCAAATTAGCGTGGTTGAATGATAGAAAATAAACAACGATCAATTCCGATTCTATACACTAGCTTCAAGCAAAGAGAAAATTAGAAATTTAAAAGGAGAAACTTAAAAAGCATCTAAAATATAAACTATTTAGAAAGAAACAACAGACTGCATGTCCTCTACACCAAATACAATGAAACTATTGAAAGAAATGAATGAACACTAAATAAAGTGATACACTTGTTCAAGGATGGGAAGATAAGATACTATAAAGATGTCAATTTTCTAAAAAACAGTTTATAGACAGTTCAATTTTTTCCCATAGTGACTTTCATTCAGTTTAATCGCTCAGTCATGTCCGACTCTTTGCAACCCCATGGACTGTAGCACATCAGTCTTCCCTGTCCATCACCAACTCCTGGAGCTTTCTCAAACTCATGTACATCAAGTCAGTGACCCCATCCAACCATCTTATCCTCTGTCGTCCCCTTCTCCTGCCTTCAATCTTTCCCAGCATCAGGGTCTTTTCCAATGAGTCAGTTCTTCGAATCAGGCGGCCAGAGTATTGGACTTTCAGCTTCAGGATCAGTCCTTCCAATGAACACCCAGAACTGATCTCCTCTAGGATGGACTGGTTGGACCTCCTTGTAGTCCAAGGGACTCTCAAGAGTCTTCTCCTACACCACAGTTCAAAAGCATCAATACTTCAGCTCTCAGCTTTCGTTATAGTCCAACTCTCACATCCTTACATGACTACTGGACAAACCATAGCTTTGACTAGATGGACATTTGTCTTCAAAGCAATGTCTCTGCTTTTTAATATGCTGTCTAGGTTGGCCATAGCTTTTCTTCCAAGGAGCAAGCGTCTTTTAATTTCATGGCTGCAGTCACCATATGCAGTGATTTTGGACCCCCAAAAAATAAAGTCTGTCACTGCTTCCGTTGTATCCCCATCTATTTCCCATGAAGTGATGGGACCGGATGGCCATGATCTTAGTTTTTTGAATGTTGAGTTTTAAGCCAGCTTTTTCACTCTCCTCTTTCACTTTCATCAAGAGGCTCTTTAGTTCCTCTTTGCTTTCTGCCATAAGGGTGGTGTCATCTGCATATTTGAGGTTATTGCTATTTCTCCCTCCAATCTTGATTCCAGCTTGTGCTTCATCCAGCCTGGCATTTTGCATGATATACTCTGCATATAAGTTAAATAAGCAAGGTAACAATATACAGCCTTGACATACTCCTTTCCTGATTTGGAACTAGTCTGTTGTTCCATGTCCAGTTCTAACTGATGCTTCTTGACCTGCATACAGATTTCTTAGGAGACAGGTCAGGTGGTCTGGTGTTTCCATCTCTTCAAGAATTTTCCAGTTTGTTGTGATCCACACAGACAAAGGTTTTGGCATAGTCAACCAAGCAGGAGTAGACATTTTTTCTGGAACTCTCTTGCTTTATTGAAGATCCAACAGATGTTGGCAATTTGATCTCTGGTCCCTCTGCCTTTTCTAAATCCAGCTTGAATATTTGGAAGTTCACGGTTCACATACTGTTGAAGCCTGGCTTGGAGGATTTTGAGCATTACTTTGGTAGCATGTGAGATGAGTGGAATTGTGTGGTAGTTTCAACATTCTTTGGCATTGCCAAAGAATTATGACTTTACTGAGATATAATTGACGTACAGTTAAATCCATCGTTCAAAGTGTAAAATTTTGAGGTTCTTACTCTATTCACTGAGTTTGCAACCATATAGCAGCCATACCCTCCCACTCACATGTGCCTGATAATTCATAATCTATGTTCTGTCCCTATGTATTTGCTTATTCTGGACATTTCCTGTAAGTGCAATCAACAATATGTGGTTATTTATAAATGCATTCTTTCACTCTGCAAACATTTCAAAGTACATATTGTGCCATGTATAAGTGCTCCATGCTTTTTCACTATCCAGCTTTTTGTTGTAAAGATGAAAATGGCCACAAGGAAAACAAGACCAGATTTGAGCTCTAGAAATCCAGATCTCAGCTTCTAAATAGCAATCTCTACTAAAAGGAATTGCATTTTAGAGGATGCCTGATTTCTACAGTAACACAGAAGAATAAAAGTTGAGACAGGGACCTCATGTTGTGTCAGAAAGAAATGAAATTTCAAGAATCATGGAGACTTTTCAGGAATTATTGTGATGAGGGTTGCAATGTATAAATCTGGAACAACTTGCACATCAAAATAAATATTTATTGAATTTCATCTTAGTAAATTCAAGAAAAATCCATCAGACTAACATTAAAATATATATATATACACAAATGAGTAGATGCAGAGAAGCAGTATTTCCTCCCAAAGTAATGACCAAAAGTTAATATAGAAAGAATAAAGGAGTTAGAAAATTATCAGTTGGTATTAAAAAATTTTTTTAAAAAGTGAAATAAAAAGAATACTTCTAGTTTTACTAGAAGAATACTTCTAGACAGTTCAGAAGTTGTCATTTTCATCTTTATGACACAAAAAGTTGGATAAACTGAAAATCAGCTTTTCTTAGACCCAGAGAAAAATGACACGACTTGGACATGCTACTCTCCCAAATCTGGAGAAACAGTCAAGTTCAAAGAGATACAGCTAAGATTTGCTTAATTGTATCAGAAGCCATAAATTGGTAGAAATCAACTTGAGAGTGCAAAATTCCTGGAGGGTGGAATTTTAAGAGAGACCCATCATGTTAGTTTGATTTACATACAGGAGCCATGGCTTGCATAACTCATTGAAGCTATGAGCCATGCTGTGCAGGGCTACCCAGGATGGATAGGTCATAGTGGAGAGTTCTGACAAAGCACGGTCCACTGGAGGAGAGAAAGACAAATTACTCCAGTATTCTTGCTGTGAGAACCCCCACAAAGAGTTAGACATGACTTAGTGACTGAACAGGAACCAGCCTAGATTCTCACAGAGTATCCAAGAAAAATCCCCTCCTGACTGTGGCAGGAAGAGGGGGAGAGTTATTACTGAAATAAATTCAGAATCTTCTCCGCAAGAAGGTCTACTGTCTAAAAGGTGGGAATTTGATTAGAAGACTATAGATTGCCCTCTTTCCCATCCTTACTACTACCAGAACAGTGGATTACAGGTAGAAAAGCAGCAAGATATTAATTATCTCTGAAGAGTACTTAGGGAAGCCCCAAATCAAGAGAAGAGACAACATGGACAAAAACATAATTTGAAGCCTCTGGCATCTATAGGTAGAACAAATATTAATGGAGCCCACTACTAATGAAATTAACATAAATCCTCACATAATAGACCAATTTACCTTAGTTCCTATCAATTTATACATATTTGCCTTTCAAGAGAAAATTACAAGTTATGCCAAAACACAATAAACAAAAGCAGTCTGAGATGACAAAGAAATCATCAAAATCAAAATCAAACGTGACACAGACTTTGGAACTACTAGATAGATAATTTATTAAAAGTTCTAATGGAAAAAGTAGACATGTAACAACAAATGAGTAAAGTAACCAGAGCAATGAAAAAAAAAATTCACCTAGAATACTACAAGTAAAAAATTTCTCTGAAAAATAAACAAATAAAATAAAAAGTGCTTATAGCATTATGATGTACTCTAGTCTACTAAACTTGATGTGGCAAACTGGGTAAGCTTGAGTATAGGTCAGTGAAAACTCTCCAAACAGAAATGCAAGGAGAAAACGTAATGGAAAAAAAATTTAAAATCCAAGAACGGGGGGCATAGTTTCACACTTTGTGACATATTTAAAATAGGACTACCAGGAAGGAAAGAAAAATAAAATAGTAGTAAAAAATATTTAAAATTAAAATGGACAAGAACAGATACCAAGCTACAAATCCAGGAGGCTTGGAGAACACCAAAGAGGAAAATATTAGCCCCCAAGTACCTCCTCAGCTTAAAAAAAAAAAAAAAAATCTAGGCTTATCTTGTGCACATGGAAGAAAAATGAAGTCAGAGAAAATATTAAATGAAGCGAGAAATGGGAGAAATTTACATACAGAGGAAGACAGATAAAAATGATAGTAGACAAGCAAGAAGAGAATAGAGTGAAATATTTTGTGTTGATAAAAAATAAATACAAATATAAAATATTTTATCTACTATTAAATATACCTACAAACAAATGGAAAAATATTAAAAAACTGGAGGGCCTGAATAAAATGTGTGTGGGAATTCCTCCTTATATGTGTATCTTTTGGAAGTTTAAAATTATATCAAAGAGTTTAAAACTAAATCAATGTAAAATGTAACCTCCAAAAAAATCCATCTTTCCAACTCATGACCCCATAGGATTAGACAAAAAGAAATGTAGAGAACTCAATTTTGGGGGGCAGATTTCCCCAAAGTAAGGAATATGACCATGTATGTTAAATAATTGTGCACAGTTAAGTCATTGCTGAGGTGAGAAGTACTTCAGCTAGAATTATGGCAAGGTGGAAAAGAGTTTTAATTTGGGTGTTTGCTTGACAATTGTACCTATCTTTTTCTTGCCACCAACACATCTGATATTCTAGATATACCCCAGATACTGTAAGAACAAAAGAATAGTAAAGCTCCTTTTAAATTCAGATATAGGCATATCTCATTACATTGTGGTTCGAAGATACTGCGCTTTTTACAAATTGAAGGTTTGTGGCAGTCCTACACCAGCAAATCTATCAGCATCATTCTTCCCACAGCATTATTTTCAATTTGTGTCTCTGTGTCAATTTTAGTAATTTGTGCGATATTTCAAAGTTTTTCATTATTATTATATTTGTTATGGTGATCTGTGGTCAGTGATCTCTGATGTTACTACTACAACTAGCTGAAGGTTAACATTTTTTGGCAATAAAATATTTTTAAATTAAGGTATTTACATTGTAAACAATAGAATGGGATAGACTAGAGATCTCTTGAAGAAAATTAGAGATACCAAGGGATGGTTTCATGCAAAGATGGGCACAATAAAGGACAGAAATGGTATGGAGCTAACAGAAGCAGAAGATATTAAGAGGAGGTGGCAAGAATACATAGAAGAACTATACAAAAAAAGATCTTCATGACCCAGATAACACGATGGTGTGATCACTCACCTAGAGTCAGACATACTGGAATATGAAGTCAAGTGGGCCTTAGGAAGCATCACTACAAAGTTAGTAGAGGTGATGGAATTCCAGCTGAGATATTTCAAATCCTAAAAGATGATGCTGTTAAAGTGCTGCACTCAATATGCCAGCAAATTTGGAAAACTCAGCAGTGGCCACAAGACTGGAAAAGGTCAGTTTTCATTCCAACCCAAAGAAAGGCAATGCCAAAGAATGCTCAAACTACCACATTATTGCACTCATCTCACATACTACCAAAGTAATGCTCATAATTCTCCAAGCCAGGCTTAAACAGTATGTGAATTATGAACTTCCAGATCTTCAAGCTGGATTTACAAAAGGCAGAGGAACCAGAGATCAAACATTCACTGGATCATCAAATAAGCAAGAGAATTCCAGAAAAACTTCTGCTTCTGCTATGTTGATTACACCAAAGTCTTTGAGTGTGTGAATCACAACCAACTGTGGAAAATTCTGAAAGAGATGGAAATACCAGACCACCTGACCTGTCTCCTGAGAAATCTGTATGCAGGTCAATTAGCAACAGTTAGAACTGGACATGAAACAACAGACTGGTTCCAAATTAGGAAAGGAGTACATCAAGGCTGTATATTGTTACCCTGCTTATTTAACTTATATGCAGAGTATATCATGTGAAATAGCAGGCTGGTTGAAGCACAAGCTGGAATCAAGATTGCTGGAAGAAATATCAATAACCTCAAATATGCAGATGACACTACCCTTATGGCAGAAAGCAAAGAAGAACTAAAGAGCTTCTTGATGAAAGTGAAAGAGGAGAGTGAAAAAGTTGGCTTAAAACTTAGCATTTAGAAAACTAAGATCATGGCATCTGGTCCCATCACTTCATGGAAAATAGATGGGAAAACAGTGGAAATAGTAGCTGACTTTATTTTTTGGGGCTCCAAAATCACTGCAGATGGTGACTGCAGCCATGAAATTAAAAGACACTTGCTCCTTGGAAGAAAAGCTATGGCCAACCTAGTCAGCATATTAAAAAGCAGAGACTACTTTGAAGACAAAGGTCTATCTAGTCAAAGCTATGGTTTTTCTAGTAGTCAGGTAAGCATGTGAGAGTTGGACTAGGAAGAAAGCTGGGAGCTAAAGAATTGATGCTTGAACTGTGGTGTTGGGGAAAGACTCTTGAGAGTCCCTTGGACTGCAAGGAGATCCAACCACTCCATCCTAAAGGAAATCAGTCCTGAATATTCGTTGGAAGGACTGATGCTGAAGCTGAAACTCCAATATTTTTGCCACCAGATGAGAAGAACTGACTCATTGGAAAAGACCTTGATGCTGGGAAAGATTGATGGCAGGAGGAGAAGGGGATGATAGAGAATGAGATGTTTGGATGGCATCACCGACTCAATGGACATGAGTCTGGGTTAACTCCGGGAGTTGGTGATGGACAGGGAAGCTTGACGCGCTACAGTCCATGGGATCGGAAACAGTTGGACACGACTGAGTGAACTGACTAACTGATTTACGTTGTTCTTTCAGACATAATGTTTCCACTCTTAATAGGCTGCAGAATAGCTCAAACATGCAATTTATATGCACAGAAAAACAAAAATCTTATGTCTCACTTTATTATTATGCTCACTTTATTGTCATGGTCTGGAACAGAACCAACAATGTCTCCCAGGTATGCCTGATTCTATTCTGACAAAAGGAAAAAGGGAGAAAAATACGAGGTGTTAGAAAGGAAGTTGGAAATCTTCTCTGAGAACCAGATCACTCAGTGGGCTTTCCAGGTGGTGCTAGTGGTAAGGAATCCACCTGCCAATGCAGGTGATGCAAGAGACTCGGGTTTGATCCATGGATTGGGAAGATCCCCTGAAGTAGGAAGTAGCAACACACTCCAATACTCTTGCCTGGAAAATTCCATGGACAGAGGAGCCTGGTGGTCCATAGGGTCTCAAAGAGTTGGATGCGCAACTGAGCACAGGTCACTCAGCATAACAAGAGGCATTACTGAAGGGTAAACCTTCATATTTGAGCAAAACATGTTTCTATATCTACATTCAGCACGAACGAGATTAATTTACCTAGTCCATAAGCACACAATGAGTAAAAGATTAAAGGTTAAGTTTAAATTATATTACCACATTTATTTTATATAACTTGAGTGTTATATACTGTCAAAAGCCAAGTAATAAGAGTGAGTTTTAGGCAAAAATGATTTTCAAACTTCTGAAGATTAAAAAAAAAGTTTGCACAAAGGGAAGTTTCTATAAGTGACAATTTCTATTTTCATCTCATCTTGTAACTGATTATATAATAATAAAATCTGGTGATGTGAGCCAAAGGAACGCTTTATTCATGCAATATAAATTATTTCTGAGCCACTCCATGCTTCTCCCTCTGCCATTCCTATTAGAGATAATTGGTATAATTCATGCATTCCTGGGAATCTTGTGAGCCTACAAATAACATTGTAATTATGAGTTTAAATTTTCATAAAACTTTATCAAACCTGAAAACCTCCCACAGTCCTATACTTGATTCTAACCACAGGTTGCTTGTCTTTATCATGATTTCAAAGGAAGAAAACACACTTAGTTGAAGGAATATGATTAATCAGTTCAGTTCAGTTCAATTCAGTCACTCAGTCGTGTCCGACTCTCTGAGACCCCATGAACCGCAGCACCCCAGGCCTCCCTGTCCATCACCAACTCTCTGAGTCTACTCAAACCCATGTCCATCGAGTCGGTGATGCTATCCAGCCATCTCATCCTTGTTGTCCCCTTCTCCTCCTGCCCTCAATCTTGCCCAACATCAGGGTCTTTTTCAATGAGTCAGCTCTTGGCATCAGGTGGCCAAAGGATTGGAGTTTCAGCTTCAACATCAGTCCTTCTAATGAACACTGAGAACTGATCTCCTTTAGGATGGACTGGTTGGACCTCCTTGCAGTCCAAGGGACTCTCAAGAGTCTTCTCCAACACCACAGTTCAAAACCATCAATTCTTTGGCACTCAGCTTTCTTCACAGTCCAACTCTCACATCCATACATGACCACTGGAAAAACCATAGCCTTGACTAAATGGACCTTTGTTGACAAAGTAACGTCTCTGCTTTTTAATATGCTATCTAGGTTGGTCATAACTTTGCTTCCAAGGAGTAAGCGTCTTCTAATTTCATGGCTGCAATCACCATCTGCAGTGATTTTGGAGCCCAGAATTCCCACTGTTTCCCCATCTTCTTCATTTCCCATGAAGTGATGGGACCGGATGCCATGATCTTAGTTTTCTGAATGTTGAGCTTTAAGCCAACTTTTTCAGTCTCCTCTTTCACTTTCATCAAGAGGTTCCTCACTTCTTCACTTTCTGCCATAAGGGTGGTGTCACCTGCACATCTGAGGTTACTGTTATTTCTCCCAGAAATCTTGATTCCAGTTTGTGCTTCTTCCAGCCCAGCATTTCTCATGATGTACTCTGCATATAAGTTAAGTAAGCAGGGTGACAACATACAGCCTGGATATACTCCTTTTCCTATTTGGAACCAGACTGTTAATGAATGATATTTTCCCAATTTAATTATTTGTATATTTATAGTTAATTATGAGTATCTATTGAAAATATCAAAATCTTTCAGATCAGATATCATCTCTATAAAGAAAGTTGGGTTGCCGTTTGTTTATGAAGTGGTAGTGCACTAACCCATATAAATATATTTATAACTTTCCCTCAAGAAATCCCTATACTGGACTGTGAACTTTACCTTTAAAGGAGTGATATTTTTATTTATCTTTGTATTTACATCATTGAGCACAGCGTCTGACACAGTATATTCTGCTGACAAGTTAACTGAAGGAAAGTAAGAAGGAAAGCAGTGAGAGAAGCAGGAGGGGAAGCGGTTGAGTGGGAGGGTGGGTCTTCTGAAGATAAGTAAACTAAATTTCATTTTTGAAGTAGTATTTTCAATATGAATAGCATAAATATTCCCAGGAATACTTGGTTAGTATTATCTTTAATTCAGGGCAAAACCAAGAACCATGTGATCATGAGGTTTATTCATAGGTAAGGTAAGTTGAAGAGCAAAATTCTTTGTTTTTGCAGTAAAAGACAACTTTGTGGTAAAAACGATTTAGGAGCTTCAGGAAGCATAAAAGAGAGGGGCTCCCTCTGCACCACTAGCGAAGTCCCTCCTTCACTTCTGAAGGGTACAAAATTTTAAGCTGGTGCCCTTTTTGTCCCAATGCTGAAATATTTCACTCCACTTTCTTTTCTTCATGCTTGCATGGTTTCTGAGGAAAGGCCAGATGTAATTCTCCTCTTTACTTTTTTGTAGGTAAGAGTGTACTGTGTTTTCTTTCTTTAGCTTCTTTCAAACATTTTTTGTCTTTGATTTTTCTGTAAGTTAAATATAATGTGCCTAATTTCCATATAAAATAGCTATTTTTGGTATTTATTCTGGTAGTTGTTTTCTGAGCTTTCTGGTACTGTGATTTCAATTTGGGGAAATGTTTAATCATTGTTGCTTCAATTATTTCTTATATTCCTGTCTTTGTTCCCTTTTGATATTCCCATTATATATGTGCTACATCTTTTGTAACTGTCCCAGTATTCTTGGATATTCTGTACCTTTCTTTTTTTTTTTTTTTTGCTTGTTTTGAACATTTGAAATAACACATCCTCAAGCTCAGAGATTTTTTTCTTAGCCAGGTCCAATCTACTATTGAGCCCATTTAAAAGCATTCTTCATTTATATAATAGTTTTTTTTTTTTTAATCTTCATCATTTCTTTTTAATTTTTTAAAAAAAAATTCTATCTCTCCTCTCATTGCCCATCTGTCCTTACACAGTATTTCTTTTACTCATTAGAGCCTTCAGCAGTGAATCATAGCTGTTTTAAACTCCCAGTCTGATGATTCCAAAATCCTTGCTATATGTGGTTCTGAGGCTTGCTGTGACTTCAAATTGTGCTTTTGCCTTTTGTATGTCTTGAAACTTTGTTCTTGATAGCTAGACATTGCTGCTGCTTCTGTTGCTGCTAAGTCGCTTCAGTCGTGTCTGACTCTGTGCGACCCCATAGACGGCAGCCCACCAGGCTCCCCCATCCCTGGGAATCTCCAGGCAAGAACACTGGAGTGGGTTGCCATTTCCTTCTCCAATGCATGAAAGGAAAAGTGAGACTAAAGTCGCTCAGTCGTGTCTGA
Source organism: Giraffa tippelskirchi (assembly GCF_054371585.1). Classification (NCBI taxonomy): domain Eukaryota; kingdom Metazoa; phylum Chordata; class Mammalia; order Artiodactyla; family Giraffidae; genus Giraffa; species Giraffa tippelskirchi. The sequence continues at coordinate 106,433,572 of NC_137278.1, read as the reverse complement.
CTCTTAGCGACCCCATGGACTGCAGCCTACCAGGCTCCTCCGTCCATGGGATTTTCCAGGCAAGAGTACTGGAGTGGGGTGCCATTGCCTTCTCCAAGCTAGGCATTAAGTACTGATAAAAGCAACTATCGTAAATTGGACTTTAGTGACGGTGGTAAGATGTGGTGGAAGGGGATTTTCCTAGAATCCTATGACTCGATCTCAGTCTACTGATCCTGTGGTTAGACTGTGAACTTCACAGGATTCTCCTCACCTGGCCCAACTTGGGTGGGATGGGATGGCTGGAAGAGACTCAGTTCAGTCGCTCAGTCGTGTCCGACTCTTTGCGACCCCATGAATTGCAGCACGCCAGGCCTCCCTGTCCATCACCAACTCCCGAAGTTTACCCAAACTCATGTCCATCGAGTCGGTGATGCCATCCAGCCATCTCATCCTCTGTCGTCCCCTTCTCCTCCTGCCCTCAATCTTTCCCAGCATCAGGGTCTTTTAAAATGAGTCAGCTCTTAGCATCAGGTGGCCAAAGTATTGGAGTTTCAGTTTCAACATCAGTACTTCCAATGTACACTCAGGACTGATCTCCTTTAGGATGGACTGGTTGGATCTCCTTGCAGTCCAAGGGACTCTCAAGAGTCTTCTCCAGCACCACAGTTCAAAAGCATCAATTCTTCGGTGCTCAGCTTTCTTCATAGTCCAAATCTTACATCCATACATGACCGCTGGAAAAATCATAGTCTTGACTAGACGGACTTTTGTTGACAAAGTAATGTCTCTGCTTTTTAATATGTTACCTAGGTTGGTCATAACTTTCCTTCCAAGGAGTAAGTGTCTTGATTTCATGGCTGCAATCACCATCTGCAGGATTTTGAAGCCCAAAACAATAAAGTCAGCCAGTTGAAGAGTGTGGAGCTGGGTATTTACCTTCTCTGCATGGATGCTAGAATTGGCTATTTCCCTGCCTCTAGGTCAGTTAGACTATTTAAAACAAATAAAACCACTGGGCTAATCTCTGGTGGCTCAGACAGTAAAGTATCTGCATGCAATGCAGGAGACCTGGGGTTCAATCCCTGGGTTGGGAAGATCCCCTGGAGAAGGAAATAACAACCCACTCCAGTATTCTTGCCTAGAGAATTCCATGGACAGAGGAGCCTGGTGGGCTGCAGTCCATAGGGTCACAAAGAGTTGGACATGACTGAGTGACTAACACAATCTCTGGTAAAATGTTTCAAAATAGTTGCTTTTCTCTCCCCTTGCTGGAATCATGAAGGGGTTTTTGTCTGATATTCACATTGAGAACCAGGTCTAGCTCTGAGAGATAAAGCGCAGAATCTTGGGGCCACTCTGAGAAGCTTCCTCTGGCGTTTTCATCCTCACGTTTGTCCTCACAGAGCCTCCTGCCGTTCGTCAGGGACAGTTTGGGTTTCCTACACTAGCCCCGATTCCCTCAGAGGCTTGTGCTCATGAGTTTGTGCTCCAGTACCTTGTGACTCCCTGTATTCACCTTTCTCTCCAATTTTGCGGGCAGTGATTTCAATTGTCTATCAGATCTAAGAGTTATGTTCTTTTAATGTATAAAAATATAGTTATTATTTTAATATGCATTATATGTAAATGTAAATATGCACATGTTATCACTGTGTATATTTTATTATGTATATTATGCATATAGGCACTTCTAATAAGTATACATGCACACTTCTAATTAAATTTTGTGTAATTTTAATGAATATCAGAAAATATGACTCATATATTTTGATCTAACAACTTTCTAATCTGTTATGTTAGTCATATCATAGTACACAAATCTCTTGGCAGCCATAAAAAATTCAATTATTCACCTCATATCTTTGATACTCCTTTGCCTTTGATAGCTTGAAATTTTAGAATTCCTCGTGGAATATACATTTCTTTGAAAATTGGAGAGAAAATTAAAAAAAAAAATGAGGGAATAAATGGTGGTATTTTCAAGCCCCAGGGATTACTGAAGCAATATTTTTTAAGATATTTTATATTATATTCACTGTTACTCTATGTTATCTACTAATAGACAATTTTAAATCCTCCTATGACTATTTCTACATGTATAAAGAGATTTTCAATTAGAATTTTAACTCAATTAGAATTTATTTTGTATGTTACAGCCATTACTTCAAAATATAGTGTAATTAAGAGACATTTCTCCTTGCTTTTTTAAAAAAATAAGATCTTTTTCCATTTCCAATCCACAACCTCCTAGCCTTTACTTGCCATTTTATACCTATTACAGAGATACAGCAAAAGTGTTTGTGTTTCTGTTTTCAAATAAACATACATTCCCAAATAATGATAAGATGGAGACTTGTGTCTCTCATCTCAATGTTTGCCATATCATTTATTTTCACCCTCTCATGATGAAGTGGTCATCTTAGACCCTGATACATTTTTCTCTTTGAATGTAAACTGTCTCTTTATGAATTATTCTTTCAGTAGAATACATGTATATACACTTAATTATTCCTGTTTTCAGCCTTTGATCATAATCTATGAAAGAGGAAGATCTTAGAGTATCTGAAAGTAGTGTTGTATCGCAAGTGAATTTTCTAAAATAGAATAGTCTCCCTGAAGACACACCATACTCCTCTTCTTCTGCTCTAGATTATCTTGGGAAGTGAATGGTTGATTTCTTTTATCACTGTGGCTTTTCTATTCTTTCCTATAAATTTAATGTGTGGTAGGTAAGATTGGAAAAATGAAAATACCAGACTGAGGAATGGCTATACACCTTAGAAAGACAAAAGCATTATAAAACTTTTAAGTGACACAGAGATGAGGTGGGGCTAAAGAAAAATACATATTAGAAAATTTGGCATAACATTTAAGTGTAGTAATTGTTGGCTATCAGTATTAATGGAAGGTAAACATAGCACTAGAATGGAAAATAAATGCATTTTGTAAACTAACATGGAATAAACTGCAAAGCTCAAGTCAATTGCCATCAATTTAAATGTATTTTTATCATTTCTATTTTGTATGCCTCCCCATGTAGCACAGTGATAAAGAATTCACCTGCCAATGCAGGAGATACAAGAGACTCAGTTTCAATCCCTGGATCAGGAAGATCCCCTGGAGGAGGGCACAGCGACTCACTCCAAAATTCTTGCCTGGAAAATCTCATGGACAGAGGACCCTGAAGGGTTGCAGTTCATGGGGTTGCAAAGAGTCAGATAAGAGTGAGCACATAGTACATATGCATTCAGTTAAAAGAACTCAAGATAATCTTTCAGCTCATAGTGAGTACTTTGTTGCGAGGCATAGATAACACTAGTGAACTGGACTACATTGCATATAGTAAAATATGTATTATGTATCCAAGATTTTGAGGTTCCCAGGAGGTGCTAGTTGTAAAGAACCTGCCTGCCAATGCAGGAGACATGAGAGACAATTGATCAATCCCTGGGTCATGAAAAGGGCATGGCAAACTACAGCAGTATCCTTGCCTGGAAAGTTCCATGAAGAGAGGAGTCTGGTGGGCTACAGTCCACAGGGTCACACAGAGTTGGACATGACTGAAGTAAGTTTGCACTCATGCACACATCGAAGATTTCTGTAAATGTATGATTTTATTTTAATTTAATTCATGTCTCCTATTGATGCAAATAAATAAAAAACCTCAAGATACATCAATGAATAAACTACAATATCTTAGTTGGTATTTGTTTTTAATTTAAAAGATTCATCCTTATTTCCTTTCAGTTTGACAGTGAACAGCAAACTTTGAAAACCCAATTTTAAATGTAACAGATCCAGATTTAAATACATTCAACACAATTCAATTTGAGAATAGTTTGAAAAAATTACTTGTCTCATGATTGAACCAATAAGCAGTATATGAGTTAAAAACTCTCTACTCCTAATCCTTGAATAGTGTTCTGCTTTGTAAAGCTTCAAGAGGAAAGAAAGATTTATGGGAGATGATTTATATTTTTCCAAAGACATCATGTATCACTTCAATAGTTAAGACATTTTTCAAATAATTTTTATTATTCCTTCAATGAAATTTTATTGACTGCCTGATTTATACAAAATACAACCTCAATTTTGAGGATAAAAGACAAATTTTGTCTATAGTCTCAAGAAACTAAAAGACTAATAGAAAATGAGTAATCACAACATGATTTAGTAAATGCTGAAAGATTGTGAATGCAAAATAGGGGTGGGGCAAAAAGTTATCAAGTTGACCTGGGTATAGTTGAGGTTGGTGAAAATGTTACCAGAGATAATTACAGAGCCTGGGATATAGAATAGTATCATGAAGTACAGTTGTTTTTGGATTATGTATTTCAGGGTTAACAAGATTTAAGATAGTCTCTTTGTCACTTCTTTTCACTTGAGTCCATGCATTCTGTTCCCAATCCTTTGCATGGCGCATGTGTGCTCAGTCGCTCAGTCTTGCTCCACTCTTGCAACCCTATGAACTGTAGCTTCAGGCTCCTCTATCCATGGGATTCTCCAGGCAAGAATACTGAAGTAGATAGGCATTTCCTCCTCCAGGGGATCTTTCTGACCCAGGGATTGAACCCAAACCTCCTGTGTCTCCTGCATGGGCAGGCAGTTTCTTTTCCACTGCACCTCCTGGCAAGCCCTCCCTAATGCCAGTGATTACACAAAACACAAAAGAAGTTTATAAAAATCATCCCTATCCTTTCTTTTCCACAGTGAAACTGTTCAGTATATGACATGCTAATATTTGTAAAGCCAGATATCAATAAAATGCCCCTCAAAAAAAAAAGGGGTATTACTAATTGATTGGCTACACTTCATTTTCCTGTTCATGGGTACAGAAAGTTCAGAAAAAACATTACAACATTTATTTCAGGGTATAAACTCTTCCTTTGGCAGTGTATATAGCAGAGGTAGGGTATATTCACCAAAAATGTTTGATTAATAAGACAACAGACATATGAACATTTTAAAGGTAGATTCTAATCATGCATACTATTTTTTGTTCTAGCTACGTTAATTAAATTTCAAAGACTACTTTTTAAACTGATTAGACTGTAAGTTTACGCTTGATTTTGCTGAATAATTTTTTTTCAGTGAACTAATTTTCTAAGAACTAATTAAAGGAATGAAGATATTTTGGATAACATCATTATTTCCTTGATTACATATTTTATATAAGTAAATTGCTTATGAAACCCATGAATTTCTATTTCCAAGACCATAATAGAAACAAAAGTAATTTTTACTGTTAGATAAAGTAAGATATTAATCTATATTGGACTTTTTCAAAGTAAGTCAATAAAAGCCTATTAATTAGTGTATGTCTGTACATTGTGTAGAATTCAGCCTTTGAAGATTAAGTAGTGTCTTTTATCTAATAAATGTCCCTAAACTAAAAGAAAATTGTTTTTCATGAGATTATTCAATTTGGAGATTGGAAAAATGGAGAGCATTGTTAACACAGATTCTGAGGCACTATCAGAACTTGATTTGGGGGTAGGGACAGAAGTGGGGTTGCTATAATTAATGAGCATACCACTGACTAAAGAGCCTCCTGATGAAAGTGAAAGAGGAGAGTGAAAATGTTGGCTTAAAACTCAACATTCAGAAAACTAAGATCATGGCATCTGGTCCCATCGCTTCATGGCAAACAGATGGGGAAACAAGGGAAACAGTGACAGACTGTCTTTATTTTGGGGGGCTCCAAAATCACTGCAGATGGTGACTGCAGCCATGAAATTAAAAGACGCTTGCTCCTTGGAAGAAAATGCTTTGGCCACCTGATGCAAAAAACTGACTCATTTGAAAAGATTCTGACGCTGGGAATGATTGAAGGCGGGAGGAGAAGGGGATGACAGAGGATAAGATGGTTGGATGGCATCACCGACTCGATGGACATGAGTTTTAGTAGACTCCAGGAGGTGGTAATGGACAGGGAGGCCTGGCGTGCTGTGATTCATGGGGTCACAAAGAGTCGGACACGACTGAGCAACTGAACTGAACTGAACCACTGACTCAATGAACAACAGAAACACCTATTGTGTCATATATTTGCATTTGTTTGCTGAAGTTATATACAACTTAAATTCTGTAATAGGTTGGATTATCATGATTTCAGCAAGTTCTCTGAGCCTTCTTTTGCAGTAGGCTTGTTTGCTTTCTAGCTCTAATAGCAGTTACTAAAAGTCTTCAAATGCTTGACTCAGTTGTCCCATCTGTATGAAAAGAAACATGAATTCTGCCATCCAAATGATAACTACTTACTCTTTACCCATATAGCTTTCATTTTCTATTTTTCTCACACTTGGGATTATTTAACTGGTACTAGTTTAAAAATGATACCATTTAAATTGAAAGTGCCTTTCGATTCTTTTTTCATAATTATGTTTTTTGTCATTTATCAAGGTCAGTATATGCTGGTAGTTCTTAAGCTTTATTGTACACATTAATTACCTGGGAAGTTGTTATAAATGACTAATTCTTGTGTCTCATCCATAATTACTGATCAGACTCACATGGTATGGTCTAGGAATATGTCTTATAATAAGTTCCATAAGAAATACCAATTCAAATTATTGGGAGATTACAAGAGGCTGGTTACTAAGATAATCCATTTTGTGCTTTCAGTTGAAATACACCCATTTAGAAATTTCATAGGTCACACAAAGAAAACATATTTTCAGCATGAATCATCTTGTGCCTTAGTTTAAGGATTTTAAATTTAAATCTTTGTTGTCTATGGTTGTGAACCCCGTAAGCCACCACCACTTCCATCCATCTATTTGCTAGCTAACATCTGTGTGAAAGCTCCTTCCCACATTAGCAGCCTGTATGCCAGCCAGTCACAGAACAACCAAGTTTGGAATGCTATTCTTATATAATTGCTGCCTGTGGAACATGGTACTGTTGTGCAGGAAGCTAGTTCATTAGTTATGAGTTTGAGTGAAACATGAGCATTAAAACCAGAAACTCTTCATTTTCTTCAGCTCAACTTGAGCCTCCTCTGCTCTCTGTGTAGAAGAGGCCAATTCCAGTCACAAAATCAGGTGAGCATACCCACCCAGAGTATATTCACTCACTAGCAGCAGGTCATCATTCTTTCCTCCAACTTAGCTCCATGGGACTGCCAGCTGCAGAGAAAATGTAGTGCAGTCCCCTTGAGTGGAAGAACTGATTTCTACTGAGTGGGAAATTGATGAAGAATGTATGATTCTAGTCAATTTCACTCACAATGGGTAAGAAGTGCCTGTGAACAAGCTGGTATGGCACTTCCAGAGCAGCTGCTGCCTTTTTTCTGAGCTCAGTAAAGATGCAGAAAGGAAAATGGAGCAGATAAGAAACAGGGAGGCAAATGTGAAACCTGTCTTATTTTCTGTCTTTTCTATTTATTTTCTATCTTAGAATTGACTATATTTTCTCATTAAAAGATGAGCATGTGGTCAGTTTTACCTAAGATAATGCAATTCCCAAATGATTTGTGAAATTCCAAATGATACAGGCTTTATTTTTAGTATGCGGCACAAGAGGGCACAGGTATGTTTATATTTGGGGATGTTATCATTTTTTTTTTAATATGTGCTTGTTTTCAGAATGTTTGACCACTGCAAACCCTGAGTCTTCGTGAAGATTGTAGATAAACATTTACTTCACTGCATACACTTTAAGAGACTGGCCAAACTAAATGTCTAATGTGGCACTGTCACTTAGAATAAGAAGAATAGTAAAATCATAAAGTATGATTTTGGTCCCATCACTTCATGGCAAATAGATGGGGAAACGATGGAAACAGTGACAGATTTTATTTTTGGTGGCTCCAAAATCACTGCAGATGGTGACTGCAGCCATAAAATTAAAAGATGTTTGCTCCTTGGAAGAAAAGCTATGACCAACCTAGACAGCATATTAAAAAGCAGAGACATTACTTTGCCATAAAGGTCCGTCTAGTCAAGGCTATGGTTTTTCCAGTGGTCATGTATGGATGTAAGAGTTGGACTACAAAGAAAGGGCCAAAGAATTGGTGCTTTTGAACTGTGGTGTTGGAGAAGACTCTTGAGAGTCCCTTGGACTGCAAGGAGATCCAACCAGTCCATCCTAAAGGAGATCAGTCCTGGGTGTTCATTGGAAGGACTGATGTTGAAGTTGAAACTCCTATACTTTGGCCACCTGATGCAAAGAGCTAACTCATTTGAAAAGACCCTGATGCTGGGAAAGATTGAGGGCAGGAGGAGAAGGGGATGACAGAGGATGAGATGGTTGGATGGCAACACTGACTCAATGGACATGAGTTTGAGTAAGCTCTAGGAGTTGGTGATGGACAGGGAGGCCTGGTGTTCTGCAGCCCATGGGGTCACAAAGGAACACAACAGAGCGACTGAACTGAACTGATGGTTTCTGCAGTTCTCTCACAGTTGTGTGCACACAGAACTAACCGATTATCTGAAATCACAGGAATGAAAGTGCCCTTCTAGCCCACTTTTACATCTAGGATTCTGCTATCTCTTCTGCATCTGCATTCTTACTTATGATAGTAACTCTTTACCCTCAGACTGCAAACATGCCCAGGTCTTTCTCATGACAACACACACACTCTCATTCACATTTCCCTCTTCAGGTTCAGGTAGCTTTCCCTCTCTCTTTTAATTTTGCAGCTAAATTTCTTCAGTCTATTGGTATGGTATTTTCATGATTTTTTGTTCATTTCTTGATGCACTAACATCTATATATGCCTACTAAAATTACTCTGAAAAAACAATTAAACCAACAAATTCTGTATGTCTAAGAACAATAGATATTCTGTACTTTGTTACTGCTTCACTGATTTTTAATATTTTTAGTATCATTGACCATATATTTCTCCTCAAAATAATTTGCCTGCTGAATTCTGTGATGTCACTTACCTGCTTCATCTTCCATTTAGACACTAGTACTCACTGGTGGCTCAGACAGTAAAGAATCTGCCTGCCATGCAGGGTTCATCCCTGGGTTGGGAAGATGCCCTGGAGAAGGGAATAGCAACCCACTCCAGTGTTCTTGCCTGGAAAATTCCATGAACAAAGGAGCCTGGCTGGCTACAGTCCATGAGGTTGCAAAGAGTCAGACAAGACTAAGGGACTAACACTTTCACTTTAATTCCTTCATTTACCTTGTTTCCTCTTTTTCTATTAATTAAATTCTGATATTTTCTGGAGTGCCTACCTTAGCTCTTTCCTCTCAAGAATCACTCACATAAGTTTATTCTATAAATGCTATGTTATTGACTGAAAATACGCTGTAAGTAACACATTCTCCATTCATATTATAGAATATCAACTTGAGCCTATTCCTTTTTTCCCATTTTCACCCCATTTCAAGTGTGGCTTTCTTCTCAATTTTTTTCTCTGCCTCTGGAAATATTAGTACCATCCATTCAATCACCACACCTAGAAATCCAAACAGGAATCTTGATTTCTACTTTTCTCTCAATTTTTACATTGAAACAGAAAATCATTCCAATTTTGTCTCAGTATTTTCTTGACTCTCTTGTTATTTCTCTCTTTTGCTGTTTTCACTATGACCCTTTCAACCCTCATCATCTGTTATATCACCTTGGCACAAGCTCCTTGTTGCCTATAGAACTGAATCCAAATTCCTTAACATTGATTTTTAGAACTTTCGTAACAGATCTCCAACTATAATCCTTTCTTGCTTATCTCTTGCATGCTTTAGCAAAAGCTCTCTTGTTGTTCACAGGAAACATCAAGCCTTTCTAGCTTCCTTACTATACTAATTTTTTTCTTCTCTGTTTACAAACCATGCTTTCTACACAGAAGTCTGTTATTTTTTCTTATTTAGCTAATTCCCAAGTTTGCTCAGCTATTCACCTCCAAGAAAATTTCCTGAACCTTAGGCTAAGTTGATTCTGATTCATGACTAAACAAAATAAAATGGATAACATTATGGATTTTTTGCTCCAACAAACCCAAATTACAAAAATATTTAAAATTATGTCTGTAGGAGAGAAGTACATATCATCATTAGCATTAAAAAAAAATAGTGCTTTTATAGTTATGAGGTTTCCCTCCTTTCTCTAGCTTCTAAGTAGAATTTTATTAGTCTAAGATTTTATAAGATTTATCTGGAGCAGAAAAGGAAAATACCTGAGTCTGTAGTACCTTTAGCAATCTGGTGAAAGTCATGACACAACCATGTGTATCAATCTTCTGTGGCCATGATTTGGGCTGTGGATCTGAAAACTAAAATAAACTACATAAGTCCAAGTGTTTTTCAACAATTAGACCTACTCATTGAAGATATGCAACATATGTCTATTTCACTTACAACTACAATTAGAGAATCAGAATTCACTGATCGATAGACGACAGTTAAGTTAAGAAAATAGTTTTACAAAGTGCTTTTCTTTCAAAAAGAATATATTTAACTCTTTCTACATCAAAATATTTTCAGTGAAGAGTATTTGGTCACAACTGAATGAGTCTATGCCCTGACCAGTAATGCAGAAGAAGCTGAATTTGAACGGTTCTATGAAGACCTACAAGAAATTCTAGAACTAACACCCAGAAAAGATGTCCTTTTCATTATAGGGCACTGTAATGAAAAAGTAGGAAGTCAGGAAACACCTGGCGTAACAGGTAAATTTGGCCCTGGAGTACAGAATGAAGCAGGGCAAAGGCTAATAGAGTTTTGCTAAGAGAACGCACTGGTCATAGCAAACACCCTCTTCCAACAACACAAGAGAAGACTCTACACATGGACATCATCAGATGGTCAACACCAAAATCAGATTGATTATATTCTTTGCAGCCAAAGATGGAGAAGCTCTATACAGTCAAAAAATCAAGACCAGGAGCAGACTGTGGCTTGGATCATGAACTCCTTATTACCAAATTCAGACTTAAATTGAAGAAAGTAGGGAAAACAACTAGACCATTCAGGTATGACCTAAATCAAATCCCTTATGATTATACAGTGGAAGTGAGAAATAGATTTAAGGGACTAGATCTGATAAACAGAGTGCCTGATGAACTATGGACAGAGGTTCAAGACATTGTACAGGAGACAGGGATCAAGACCATCCCCATGGAAAAGAAATGCAAAAAAACAAAATGGCTGTCTGAGGAGGCCTTACAAACAGCTGGGAAAAGAAGAGAAGTGAAAAGCAAAGGAGAAAAGGAAAAATATAAGCATCTGAATGCAGAGTTCCAAAGAATAGCAAGGAGAGATAAGAAAGACTTCCTCAGCGATCAATGCAAAGAAATAGAGGAAAACAACAGAATGGGAAAGACTAGAGATCTCTTCAAGAAAATTAGAGATACCAAGGGAATATTTCATGCAAAGATGGGCTCCATAAAGGGCAGAAATGGTATGGACCTAAGAGAAGCAGAAAGTATTAAGAAGAGGTGGCAAGAATACACAGTAGAACTGTACAAAAAAGATCTTCACGACCCAGATAATCATGATGGTGTGATCACTCACCTAGAGCCAGACATCCTGGAATGTGAAGTCAAGTGGGCCTTAGAAATCATCACTACGAACAAAGCTAGTAGAGGTGATGGAATTCCAGTTGGGCTATTTCAAGTCCTGAAAGATGATGCTGTGAAAGTCCTGCACTCAATATGCCAGCAAATCTGGAAAACTCAGCAGTGGCCACAGGACCGGAAAAGGTCAGTTTTCATTCCAATCCCAAAGAAAGGCAATGCCAAAGGATGCTCAAACTACTGCACAATTGCACTCGTCTCACACGCCAGTAAAGGAATGCTCAAAATTCTTCAAGCCAGGCTTCAATAATATGTGAACTGTGAATTTCCAGCTGTTCAAGCTGGTTTTAGAAAAGGCAGAGGAAACAGAAATCAAATTGCCAAGATCTGATAGATCGCCGAAAAAGCAAGAGAGTTCCAGGAAAACATCTATTTCTGCTTTATTGACTATGCCAAAGCCTTTGACTGTGTGGATCACAATAAACTGTGGAAAATTCTGAAAGAGATGGGAATACCAGACCACCTGACCTGCCTTTTGAGAAACCTGTATGCAGGTCAGGAAGCAACAGTTAGAACTGGACAAGGAACAACAGACTGGTTCCAAATAGGAAAAGGAGTCTGTCAAGGCTGTATATTGTCACCCTGCTTATTTAACTTATATGCAGAGTACATCATGAGAAACACTGGGCTAGAGGAAGCAAAGCTGAAATCAAGATTGCTGGGAGAAATATCAATAATCTCAGAGATGCAGATGACACCACCCTTATGGCAGAAAGTGGATAAGAACTAAAGAGCCTTTTGATGAAAGTGAAAGAGGAGAGTGAAAAAGTTGACTTAAAGCTCAATATTCAGAAAACTAAGATCATGGCATCTGGTCCCATTACTTCATGGCTGATAGATGGGGAAACAGTGGAAACAATGGCTGACTTTATTTTTTAGGCTCCAAAATCACTGCAGATGGTGACTGTAGCCATGAAATTAAAAGACACTTACTCCTTGGAAGGAAAGTTATGACCAACCTAGACAGCATATTAAAAAGCAGAGACATTACTTTGCCCTCAATGGTCCGTCTAGTCAAGGCTATGGTTTTTCCACTAGTCATGTATGGATGTGAGAGTTGGACTGTGAAGAAAGCTGAGTGCCGAATAATTGATGCTTTTGAACTGTGGTGTTGGAGAAGACTCTTGAGAGTCCCTTGGACTGCAAGGAGATCCAACCAGTCCATCCTAAAGGAGATCAGTCCTCGATGTTCATTGGAAGGAGTGAAGTTGAAGCTGAAACTCCAATACTTTGGTCACCTGATGAGAAGGGCTGACTCATTGGAAAAGACCCTGATGTTGGGAAAGATTGAGGGCAGGAGGAAAAGGGGACAACAGAGGATGGGTTGGATGGCATCACTGACTCGATGGATATGGGTTTGAGTGGGCACAGGGAGTTTTTGATGGACAGGGAGGCCTGGCGTGCTGTGGTTCATGGTGTGGGAAAGAGTCGGACAAGACTGAGTGGTTGGACTGAACTGAACTGAGGGACTAACACACACCTGTGAGCGGAGGGGAAGAGTAATCAATGGGAATAATTCCCAGAGCCATCTCCATAATAAAGTCTTACTCTCCAGGGAAAAATTTTGCCACAGCATTATCCCAGTCAGGGGAAGGTCATTCCTTTTACTTCAGTGTTCTGTAGACTTTCTGTGTCACCTAAGCTGGGGAATAATCAACAAGGGTCAGAACATCACTGAAATGGATTGAGAAGAACCATGTCCATGAAAGGTTGAGGTATAGAGAGAGAGGGGAAAAAAAGTAATAATGTTGGGGAAAAATGTTGGGAAAATCACAATCCTCTGACAAATGCTGTTAAAAAATGAGATTTCATTAGATTTTAGAAATGTCTTTACCCATACATTTCTAGCATGACACCAGTACAATAGCAAAGATTATTACTGAAAGAGACAAGGAGGAGTTCTTAGAAAAGCTCAAAGTGAAGGTCAGACAAAAACAAAGACACCAGAGTAAATTGAAGCATCTGGCACCTATAGCTACAGAAAACTTTAAGAAGCACTTGATTCCTAGGTAAACTAATGTAGCCTTAGCATTAGTCACTCAGTCGTGTATGACTCTTTGCAGTCCCATGGATTGTATCCCACCAGGCTTTTTTGATACTGGAGTGGGTTGCCATTTCCTTTCCCAGGGTATCTTCTCAACCCACGGACTGAACCCCAGGTTTCCTGAGTTACAGGCAGATTCTTTACCATCTGAGCCACCAGGGAAGCCCTAATGTAGAATCTCTCACTAAAGATCCATTTCCTTTATTGACATTAGCCACCAGTGTTGCCTTTCAACAACAACAACAACAACAAAAGTTATAAAACGTCCTGTAGGCAAGGAAGACACATTCTGAAAAGGTAAAACAACCACTGAAGCCAAACAAAGATGTGACACATATGTTGAAATCACCAAGCAAATCATTTAAAATAACTATGGTTAATTTGTTAAGGACTCTAATAGAAAAAAGTAGATAACATGCAAGAACAAACATGAGAAGAGAGATGAAAATCTAAGAAAGAATAGAGAAAGTGATGTGGGAAAAAACCCAGTATGACATAAGCATAGAATATCTTCTATAAATCTACCAGTAGATTTGACATGGCACAAAAAGAATCAGAGTTGTGGAAGATAGGTCAAAAGTAACTTCAGAAATTAAAATTCAAAAGAAAAAGAATGAAAACAACGAACATATGAAGAACTATGAGATAATTTCTAAGAGTGTGATATATGTATACATTTAAAACCAGAGCCAAAAAAAAAAAAAGAGAGAAAACAAAATAGAATAAGTATTTGAAAATATAATAACTGAGAAATCTCTAAAATTAATAACAAACACCAAATCACAGTTTTACAATGCTTAGAAAATAAGTATGGTAAAGTTAAACAAAAACAAGCAAACAAACAAAAATGAATGAAAAAGCAATGTAGAATGGAATTGTTTCCTTAATTTCTCTTTCTGTTTCTCATTGTTAGTGTATAGGAATGCAAGGGATTTCTGTGTGTTAATTTTATATCCTGAAATTTTACTATATTCATTTATTAGCTCTAATACTTTTCTGGTGGTGTCTTTAGGGTTTTCTGTGTAGAGGATCATGTCATCTGCAAACAATGAGAGTTTTACTTCTTTTTTTCCAATCTGTATTCCTTTTATTTCTTTTCCTTCTCTGATTGCTGTGGCTAAAACTTCCAAAACTATGTTGAATAGTAGTGGTGAGAGTGGGCACCCTTGTCTTGTTCCTGACTTTAAGGGAAATGTTTTCAATTTTTCACCATTGAGGGTAATGTTTGCTGTGGGTTTATTATACATGGCTTTTATTATGTTGAGGTATGTTCCTTCTATGCCTGTTTTCAGGAGAGTTTTTATCATAAATGCATGTTGAATTTTTTCAAAGGCTTTCTCTGCATCTATTGAGATAATCATATGGTTTTTATCTCTCAATTCGTTAATGTGGTGTATCACTTTGATTGATTTGTGAATACTGAAGAATCCTTGTATCCCTGGGATAAAGCCCACTTGGTCATGATGTATAGTCTTTTTAATATGTTGTTGGAGTCTCTTTGCCAGAATTTTGTTAAGGATTTTTGCATCTATGTTCATCAGTGATATTGGCCTGTAGTTGTCTTTTTTATGTGGCATCTTTGTCTGGTTTTGGTATTAGGGTGATGATGGCCTCATAGAGTGAGCTCAGCAGTTTACCTTCCTCTGCAATTTTCTGGAAGAGTTTGAGTAGGATAGGTGTCAGCTCTTTTCTAAATTTTTGGTAGAATTCACGTGTGAAGCCATCTGGTCATGGGCTTTTGTTTGTTGGAAGATTTTTGATTACAGTTTTGATTTCCATGCATGTGATGGGTCTGCTAAGATTTTCTATTTCTTCCTGGTTCAGTTTTGGAAGGTTATACTTTTCAAAGAATTCGTCCATTTCTTCCAAGTTGTCCATTTTATTGTCATATAGTTGCTGATAGTAGTCTCTTATGGATTAAAGATCTAAATGTAACACCAGAAACTATAAAACTCCTAGAGGAAAACATAGGCAAAACACTCTCTGACATAAATCACAGCAGGATCCTCTATGATCCACTTCCCAGAATATTGGAAATAAAAGCAAAAACAAACAAATGGGACCCAATTAAACTTAAAAGCTTTTGCACAACGAAGGAAACTACAAGCAAGGTGAAAAGCCAGCTTCAGAATGGGAGGAAATAATAGTAAATGAAGCAACTGACAAAGAATTAATCTAAGAAATATACAAGCAGCTCATGCAGCTCAATACCAGAAAAATAAACTACCCAATCAAAATATGGGCCAAAGAACTAAACAGACATTTCTCCGAAGAAGACATACAGATGGCTAACAAAGACATGAAAAGATGCTCAACATCACTCATTATCAGAGAAATGCAAATCGAAACCACAATGAGGTACTATCTCACACTGGTCAGAATGGCTGCTATCAAAAAGTTTACAAACAATAAATGCTGGAGAGGATGTGGAGAAAAGGGAATGCTCTTCTATGGAAACAGAACTTCCATATGACACAGCAATCCCACTGCTGGAAACCACACTGAGGAAACCAGAATTGAAAGAGACATGTGTACCCCAATGTTCATCTCAGCACTGTTCACAATAGCTAGGACTTGGAAGCAACCTATATGTCCATTGGAAGACAGATGGATAAGAAAGCTGTGGTACACATACACAATGGAATAGTACTCAGCTATTAAAAAGAATGTGTTTGAATCAGTTCTAATAAGTTGGATGAAACTGGAGCCTATTATACAGAGTGAAGTAAGTCAGAAAGAAAAACACCAATACAGTATATTAACACATATATATGGAATTAAAAAGATGGCAATGATGACCCTAAATCCGAGACAGCAAAAGAGACACAGAGATAAATAGACTTTTGGACTCTGTGGGAAAAGGTGAGGGTGGGATGATTTGAGAGAATAGCATTGAAACATGTATATTACCATATGTGAAATAGATCACCAGTCCAGGTTAGATGCATGAGACAGGGTGCTCAGGGCTGGTGCACTGAGATGACACTGAGGGATGGGATGGGGAGGGAGGTGGGAGGGGGGTTCAGGATGGAGAACACATGTACACCCATGGCTGATTTGTGTCGATGTATGGCAAAACCACTACAATATTGTAAAGTAATTAGCCTCCAATTAAAATAAATAAATTAATTTTTTAAAAAAGCGGTGTAGAAAAACAGAGAGGAAAATATTGAAAGAAATGTTTTGATGTCATACTTCACTTTTATAAATTTTGTGTACAGTTTAACTAATTATTATGTAAATAGATGATTTTATCACTTTTGTCTTTTAACCTTCCTACTAGCTTTATAAGTGATCGATTCACTACCTTTACTGTATGTTTTAATTTTCTACTAAAATTTTTTTCATGTCATAATTTTCTTATTTATAGTTGCAGCCTTTTCTTTTCTGCTTAGCAGTCCCTTTAACATTTCTTGTAAGACTGTTTTCATGGTGAACTCTTTTAGTTCTTGCTTGTCTGTAAAACTTTTGATCTCTCCTTCAAATCTGAATGATAATCTTGTTGGATAGAGTGTTCTTGGTTGTAGGATTTTCCTTTCAATGTGTTGAATATATCGTGCCATTCCCTTCTGGCCTGCAAAATTTCTGCTAAAAAGTCAGCTAACAGCTTTATGGAAGTTCTGTTGTATGTAACTAGTTGCTCTTTTCTTGTTACTTTTGAGTTTCTCTCTTTGTCTTTGATTTTTGCTGTTTTGTAATGTGTCTTGGTGAGGTTTTCTTTGGGTTCATCTTGTTTGTGCTTCCTGGACCTGGATGTCAGTTTCCTTCCCCAGGTTAAGGAAGCTTTTTGCTATTACTTCTTCTAATCAGTTCTATGCTTCTCTCTCTCTCTTTTTTCTTGGACCTCTATAATGTGAATGATAATACAATGTTGTCCTAGAAATTTCTTAAGTTGTCCTTATTTAAATTTATTTTTCTCTGTTTAGCTTAAGTGATTTCCACTGCTCTGTCTTCAATTTTGCTGATCCATTTTCTGTATTGTCTAATCTACTCTTGATTTTGTGTTTTTCTTTCAGTTATTGTATTCTTCAGCTCTGATTTGTTCTTTTTTATATTTTCTAACTCTTCACTGGGGTTCTCACTGAGTTTGTCTATTATTCTTGCAAGATTGGTAAGCAATAGCATCTTTATCATCAATACCTTGAACTCTTCATTGGATAGATTGCTTATGTCTATTTAATTTGGTCATTTTTCTTAGATTTTGTCTTTTCCTTCATTTGAAATGTATTCTTCTGTCTCCTCATTTTGCCTGATCTCTGTGTTTGTTTTATACTTATTAGGTTTGTTACATCTCCAGATCTTGGAGCAGTGACTTTATGTGAGAGATGTCTTTTGGATCCCAGCATACTCCCCTCTGCCACCAGAGTTAAGTGCTCCAAGAGTGGCCCCTGTGTGGGCTGTGCCTTTCTGTTTTGATGGGGTCAACTGCTGTTAGCATGAGGGTAGAAGGGCTGATCCTGGCCCAGCTGGCTGTGCAAGCCACTTCTTGCAGTTGTGTGGGCCCTCACTAATAGGTTAAGAAGGAGGATTCCAAAACAACACTTGCCAGTGCCATGTCAGCATGATAGAATGATATTTCCAAAATGTTTGCCTCTAGTGTCTTAGTTCCCAAGGAAAATTCCAGCTGCCTCTTGCCTTTGTGGGAGAGTCTCCAAGATCAGTAAGTGGGTCTGACACAGATGCCTTTCAAAGTACTTCTTTTGTGTCAGGATGCACAGCATGTGAGATTTTGCATGCAATTTTTAAGAGCAAACTCTCTATTTCCTATAGATCTCTATTTCCAAATGTAAGCCCCAATGGTTTTCAAAGTCTGCTCTTCTAGGGGCTCTTCTTCCTGTTGCAGGGTATCCAGGCTGGGGAACCTGATGTGAAACTCTCTCTCCTTGCTGCTTGGGGAGGACCTCTGTGTTTGTAACATCCTTCCCACTTATGAGTCACCAATCTAAGGCAGGCCTCTTGACAAGACCACATCTTTGTCACTCTTACCCACCTCGTTATGGCTCCTTTTATATATATTTTAATCGTGGAAAATCTTTTCTGCTTATCTTCAGGTCATTCTCACAGGTAGTTGCTCTGTAAGTAACTTTAACTTTGGTGTGCCTATAAGGGAGGATGAGTTCAGGGTTTTTCTACTCTGTCAACTCTATCAACATGATCCCTTCCCCATAAAGCCAATTCTTTAAGTAAAATAAGAATTATAATTTATATTTCTCAAGGCTGATAATTAAATGTATATGCTATGCTATGCTAAGTCGCTTCAGTCGTGTCCGACTCTGTGCGACCCCATAGACGGCAGCTCACCAGGCTCCGCCGTCCCTAGGATTCTCCAGGCAAGAATACTGGAGTGGGTTGCCATTTCTTTCTCCAGTGCATGAAAGGGAAAAGTGAAAGTGAAGTCGCTCAGTCGTGTCCGACTCTTAGCGACCCCATGGACTGTAGCCTACCAGGCTCCTCCGTCCATGGGATTTTCCAGGCAAGAGTACTGGAGTGGGGTGCCATTGCCTTCTCCGAATGTATGTGCAGCCTATGGTATTTAATAAAAGTGTTATAAGAAAACAAAATTATAGGCATAAAGAATATGGTGGCTATAAGAAAAAGCTAGAAACAAAATGAAATGTTTCTCCTTTTAGTAATTTCTTTAGGAGCAGGCCCTCTGTTTTTGTAAGTATTGGTCTAGTCAAACAAAATTTGAAAATCTTTTTCTCTAACAAATTGTATTTCAACCATAAGAAATTTCGGTTATGGAGTATTTGTGAGAACATCAATTTTTGTTGTTGTGTTAAGGAAAATATCACAGCAACACATTGGGTCTTGTGTCAAAATTCTTATTGGTGGAAAGTAGTTACTTCAAGACAATTATACCGCAATATAAATTCAGATATCTTTTTTCTAAATTTCTTACATAGGAAAGGAGGAAAAGGAAAACAATACAGAAAAATAATGTTGATATGAAGGACTAGTTTTGAATATAAATCCCTTGGGAAAGTGTCTTCTATTCTAGTTAATCTTTCTTCAAAAGAACTCATGATCTTCTTTGTAGAAGACCATATGATTTACCTTATGAGTACAAACAAGTTTCTTAAATGAAAAGGAATATACCACACAAAATTTTCATAAGTTTTTTTTTCATTAAAATGTTTGGAAAGAATTGGGAAATGCTACGCTTCTCACTTCAAATATGAAAAGTAAGGGAAGATAGGGATGTAATTAGTATAAACCTAAACAAATTTCAGGGCTTCTCCACTGACTCAGCAACAAAGAATCTGCCTGCCAATGCACGAGCCATGTGGTCAATGCCTGGGTTGGGAAGATCCCCTGGATAAAGAAATGGCAACCGACGCCAATATTTTTGCTTGGAAAATCCCATGGCCAGAGGAGCCTGGTTCAGTTCAGTTCAGTCACTCAGTTATGTTCAGTTCTTTGTGACCCCATGGACTGCAGCACACCAGGCTTCCTTGTCCATCACCAACTCCTGGAGCATATTCAGAGTCATGTCCACCAAGTCAGTGATGCCATCCAACCATCTTATTCTCCGTTGCCCCCTTCTCCTCCTGTCTTCAATCTTTCCCAGCATCAGATCTTTTCCAATGAGTCAGTTCTTTGGATCAAGTGGCCAAAGTATTGGAGTTTCAGCTTCAACATCAGTCCTTCCAATGAATATTCAGGACTGATCTCCTTTAGGATGGACTGGTTGGATCTCCTTGCAGTCCAAGGGACTCTCAAGAGTCTTCTCCAACATCACATTCCAACAGCATCAATTCTTCAGTGCACAGCTTTCTTTATAGTCCAATTCTCACATCCATACATGACCACTGGAAAAACCATAGCTTTGACTAGATGCACCTTTGCTGGCAAAGAGATGTCTCTGCTTTTTAATATGCTGTCTAGTTGGTCATAACTTTTCTTCCAAGGAGCAAGTCTTTTAATTTCATGGCTGCAGTCAACATCTGCAGTGATTTTGTAAAGTCTGTCACTATTTCCATTGTTTCTCCATCTATTTGTCATGAAGTGATGGGATCAGTTTGCCATGATCTTAGTTTTTTCAATGTTCAGTTTTGAGCCAGCTTTTCTCTCTCCTCTTTCCATTTCATCAAGAGGCTCTTTAGTGCCTCTTCACTTTCTGCCGTAAGGGTGGTATCATGTGCATATCTGAGGTTATTGATATTTCTCCTGTCC
Organism: Giraffa tippelskirchi; assembly: GCF_054371585.1. NCBI lineage: Eukaryota > Metazoa > Chordata > Mammalia > Artiodactyla > Giraffidae > Giraffa > Giraffa tippelskirchi. The sequence goes on along the minus strand of NC_137278.1, from coordinate 106,412,839 downwards.
ACCTTAATCCCAGCTTGTGCTTCATCCAGCCTGGCATTTTGCATAATGTACTCTGCATATAAGTTAAATAATCAGGGTGACGATACACAGCCTTTATGTACTCCTTTACTAACTTGGAACCAGTCTGTTGTTTCATGTCCAGTTCTAACAGTTGCCGCTTGACCTGCATACAAATTTCTCAGGAGGCAGGTAAGGTGGTCTGGTATTCACATTTCTTTAAGAATTTTCCACAGTTTGTTGTGATCTACACAGTCAAAGGCTTGGCATAATCAATAAAGCAGAAGTACATATTTTTCTGGAATTCTGTTGCTTTTTTTATGATCCAACTGTTGTTGGCAATTTGATCTCTGGTTCCTCTGCCTTTTGTAAATCCAGCTTGGACGTCTGGATGTTTACGGTTCATGTACTGTTGAAGACTGGCTTGGAGAATTTTGTGCATTACTTTGCTAGCGTGTGAGATGAGTGCAATTGTGTGGGAGTTTGAGCATTCTTTGGCATTGCTTTCTTTGGGATTGAAATGAAAACTGACCTTTCCCAGTCCAGTGGCCACTGCTGGGTTTTCCATATTTGCTGGCATATTGAGTGCAGCACTTTCACAGCATCATCTTTTAGGACTTGAAATAGCTCAACTGGAATTCTATCACCTCCACTAGCTTTGTTCGTAGTGACACTTCCTAAGGCCCACTTGACTTCACATTCTAGAATGTCTGGCTCTGGGTAAGTGACCACACCATAGTGGTTATCTGAGTCATGAAGATGTTTTTTGTATAGATCTTTGTGTATTCTTCCCACCTCTTCTTAATATCTTCTGTTTCTGTTAGGTCCATACCATTTTGGTCCTTTATTGTGCCCTTCTTTGCATGAAATATTCCCTTGATATCAGTAAATGAGGTCGTAAAAGAGTCTGGCACAACTTAGCAACTATATAACAACAACAACAAACTGATTTCAGCAGTATTTCCCTCAGAGAGATCTTTTTCTGGATCTTGGAATACACATATTTTTTCAATACTTAGGAAAATGTCTGAAGAATAACTGTTTTGAGCTAAGAAATCATACAATAGTTACTTTGACTGAGGTACTGTAAAGTGAGAATAAAATAAAAGGTTTACTTATTCATTTATATAGTCATAAATAAAAATATTGTTGAAAACTAGACTGTGTAATAAGATATGAGCTTTAAGTACCTCATGTTATTTAATATTGGTCAGTAATTATTTTGTTCATGGCAATCTATTCCACAAAATATGAATATTTTACCTTACATATTTAAGATAAAATGTCTTTTTATATTGAGGATATAAATAAAAATTACACTATTCTTGACTATCTCGCACTTTCTTTGTAAGGTTTTTTTTTTTTTTTTTAATATCTTACATCTTAAAGCTTCCCTAGTGGCTCAGATAGCAAAGAGTCTGCCTGCACTGCAGGAGACCCAGGTTCAATCCCTGGGTCAGGAAGATACACTAGAGAAGGGAATGGCTACACACTTTAGTACTCTTGCGTGGAGAATTCCAAGGACAGAGGCACCTGGTGGGCTACAGTCCATGGGATCGCAGGGTGTAACACAACTGAGCAACTAACACTTCAGAGCAGTTTTTGATTTACAACAAACACAGGTGAGGAAGGTACAGAAATTTCCTCTATATTCCCTGCCCTTACACTTGAGGAACTAAAGAGCCTCTTGATGAAGGTAAAAGAGGAGAGTGAAAATGTGGCTTAAAACTCAAAATTGAAAACAGGAAGATCATGGCATCTGGTCCATCACTTCATGGCAAATAGAAGGGGAAAAAGTAGAAGCAGTGACAGATTTTATATTCTTGGGCTCAAAAGTCATTGTGGATTGTGACTCCAGCCCTAAAATTGGAACACACTTGCTCCTTGGAAGGAAAGCTCTGACAAACCTAGACAGCATATTAAGAAGTAGACATCACTTTACCAACAAAGGTCTGTATATCCAAAGCTATGGCTTTTCTAGTATCATGCATGGATGTGAGAGTTGGACCATAAAGAAGGCTGAGCACCAAAGAATTGATGTTTTCGAGCTATAATGTTTGAAAAGACTCTTGAGAGTCCCTTGGACAGCAAGATGATCAAACCAGTCAATCCTAAAGGAAATCAACCCTGAATATTCATCGGAAGGACTCATGCTAAAGTTGAAGCTCTAATACTTTGGCCACCTGATGCTAAGGGCTGACTCACTGTCAAAAAGACCCTGATGCTAAGAAAAATTGAAGGCAAAAGGAGAAGAATATGGCATAGGGTGAGATGGTTTGATAGCATCACCAACTTAGTGGACATGAGTTTGAGCAAACTCTGGAGGATGGTGAAGGACAGGGAAGCCTGGTGTACTGCAGTCATGGGGTCACAAAGAGGAGTCAGATGTGACTTAGTGACTGACAACAGCAACAGCAACTTACACATGCATAGCCCACCTCATTATCAACTTCACAAAGAGCTGGTGCAACAGAACATCAAAAGTAAATGAACAAACCACAAAAGTATCTGATTAAAAAATGGGCAGAGGATGCCATAGGTACCTGAAAAAATGCTAAACTTGACTAATCATCAGAGAAAAGGAAATCAAAACCACTGTGTACTATCTCCTCACACCTGTTGGAATGGCTAGCATCAAAAAACACAAATAATAAATGCAGGTGACAAAGTGGAGAAAAGGGAACCCGCCTCCACTGCTGGTGGAAATGTAAATTTGTGTATCCACTATGGAAAACAGTATTGAGATTTCTCAAAAAATAAAAATAGAACTACAATATGGTCTAAGAATTCCACTCCCAGATATATATCTGAAAAGGAAAAAGAACTAAGACTCTAATTTGAAAAGGTATATGTGTCAACGTTTATAGCAGAACTATTTGCAATAGCCAAGATATGTCAATCAACAGATGAATAATAAAGAATATACAATATATAAACAAAGTGTGTTTCTTTCTGATGACACCACTGAGTGCCTGTGCAACAATGTGTCCATTCATGACCATTTGTATTGATTCCAGTTTTTTACTTTTATGAATAAAGTTGCTGTGAACATTCTAATACATATCTTTATGGTATATCAGTACCTCATAGTAAAGAAGAAATCTCATGTGTCTTGTATGAAACTCTACTATATCTAGCTCATATTTTGTGCATGAACACACACACATGCACACCATCACATGATGCTGCATACACTCCTGGTTTATGGAATTGATCAAAAAAAATGCAGAAGAACACAATACAATATAAAGCAGCACATGCCTATGTATTTGCAAAACAGGTGTTTGTTTACAGGTTAGCATTTGCTCTTCTCACCCTGAATTGCTTTAACCAGTTTTGTCTTACTTGACACCATGCTTTATTACTCAAGATTCATATATAATGTTCCCAGCTGGGGCTTGGACACCCACTCATTCAAGTTCACATTGTAGCAGTGAGCTCTCAGAGTCTGCTACCCGTCTACAATTTAGAACGATTAAACTAGCATCAGGTAGTGGGTAAAAATAGAGGAGTACTAGTACTTCCTTTTCAATTAATACATGAAATTAAAGAATTTGCAGTGAAATATATCCTCTCAGTCTTAAAGTAATTCGTGAGTCCTGACAAATTAATGAGATGCCAACATCTTTTTTTAGTATCTAAAGATTTGCTAAAAAATCTCTCTTAGAATATAAGGGTGATGAAAGAAAATCAAGATAATTATACTTCACTGCCTTTAAAAAAAAAATACCTTTCCTATAAAAGTGAATTTACTGATTTAGTAGAATACTTTTACTCTAAATTTGTACTTGCATATTGGAAAACTACAACATTCAATTTCATTTACTATCAAATAATATATGATAATATTTTAAAGGCTAACAGTTGATTCAAGTTTCACTATTCTAAGATTTCTACCATTTTAAGAGGGTCACTTTTTTTAAGATCCAAGAATTTTTTACTGCAATAACTAGTCAAAACAACAGATATAATTTTTATATATGGTGATTGTATTGGAAATCAACAGAAGCATAGCCTTCTAGAGAACTCTTAATTTCCCTCACTTTAAACATCAGAAAACAGATTATATGATATGCCCAACATCTCACTGCTAGAAAGCACCTGGTGATTTTTCATTTTCTCTTAAAACATGATTAGCAAAATCTTTTTGTATAATCCTTGAAATTCATAATGTCTTGTTTACATGTTGAGGTATTTGGGCCTTTTTTTTTAATATATAGTGAAAAGACAACTGTATAGAAGAAATATCCAGAAATATTCATAATTCAGTTTGGGTCAGCTGTATATATGCATATAAAATGCTGACATATATATATATATACATATATAAATTTATATATTATTTATAAATTTATATATATATATTGTATTTTCTATTTTGCAAAGTCAGATAAGGAAAAAAAATTATAGAGCAATCTAGAACAATTTTATTATCTTTCTAGACTATAAATAAACCATTGAATGTCTAATGAACTGTTTGTAAAGAAATAAAAAACTTATCCATATTTGTGCATAAGATTATTTTAAATAGAATATTTTAGTTATTAAGAATCTTGATATAAATTACACTAGTTATACCAAATCTGTAGCTCTAAAAGGACAGAACATTTATTTCTTTCCCAGTCCAAGTTGATATGTGGTTTAAGGGGACAGAAGGATTCATTCATGAGATGACTCAGGCTTCCTTCCTTTAATTTTGTACTTGCCTCCCCAGTTCAACTTTGCACAATATACCCACCTTCACGTTACTGCCCACACGAAGTCAGAGAGACATTCAGTAGGGACCATTAGGTTACTTCTAAGGATATTATTCAGAAATTGCACAAATTGTTTGATTATTAGGTAGAACTTTATCCTGGTCGTAACTAGTTGCAAAAGGGCTGGGACATGTTCTCTCTAGCTCTACTGTGTACTAAAAGAGAAGGGAATCTATTGCTCAAATGATGAAAATAAAATTTTCAGGCAATTAACAATCCATGTCACATGTGAACTTCATTGTGATGCTAAATATAATATGATATTTTTGTTATTGTTGTTGTTGTTTTGCTTTATAAAGCATGAGGATATTGTTTTTCTTCATGTTCATTAGTTTTCAATGTATATTACTTTAAAATTCTTTTTCTTTGAATGTTTAGCTCCTAGGGAATTTTACATTTGTTTACAGGTTTTGACAACAGGGTAATAAAATATTATTTCTCATAAATTTTCAGTCCTTATAAAATAGATATTTAAGGCCATAGACCAGTTTCAATAAAAAAATTAGTGAAATTCACATTGATGCGTCTTAGTGTTATCCATCATTGTAAAAGCATAGGGTTGTGAGAGTAAACTTTGCTGAAAGACTTTTCATGGTTGCAATGTTAATGAAAGGAGGAGGGAAAAAAGGAGATGAGGCTGAAAATGTGGCTAAAGCCTTGTGGTTAAAGATTCTAAACACAATCATGTACTTTCAAACTGCCATCACATAGTTGGGAGATGAGAAGTCTCCAAAACATTTTATTGCATGGTTGATATCTCAATAAAAATTATTGAGCATATAACCCAAATATATATACTTAGTATAGACTATGTAGGCATATATTATTCTACTGATATATCATGTGCTGCTGCTGCTGCGTAGCTTCAGTCGTGTCCGACTCTGTGCGACCCCATAGACGGCAGCCCACTAGGCTCCCCCGTCCCTGGAATTCTCCAGGCAAGAACACTGGAGTGGGTTGCCATTTCCTTCTCCAATGCATGAAAGTGAAAAGTAAAAGCGAAGTCGCTTAGTCATGTCCGACTCTTAGCGACCCCGTGGACTGCAGCCAACCAGGCTCCTCTGTCCATGGGATTCTCCAGGCAAGAGTACTGGAGTGGGGTGCCATTGCTTTATACGAAATAGATTGTGAAAAACTAAGGAGAAAGAAAACACTTTAAATGTAAAAAAGGTTTTTGCTGTCCAATGATAAAGTTTATATTCTTATTCTATATATTTGTGTTCATATTCTGTATATTTATATTCATATTCTGTTATCTTACTGATAACATGAAAGTCATAATAAAAGAAGTTATAAATTTCAAGTTGAATGTTATTCAGGGTAAAGTTCAACATTCACGGTAGTTTCACAAAGTTGCATGCATGCGTGAGGGTGAAGTCACTTCAGTCATGTCCGACTCTTTGCGACCCTATGGACTGTTGCTCCCCAGGCTCTTCTGTCCACGGGATTCTCCAGGCCAGGATACTGGAGTGGGTTGCCATGTCCTCTTCCAGGGGATCTTCCTGACCAGGGATTGAGCCTGCATTTCTTAAATCTCCTGTATTGGCAGACCAATTCTTTACCATTAGTGCCACCTGGGAAGTCCCACAGTCGCATATGAAATCTCTGCTTCATGTAGTTTTCTTGTTAATGATGAAAAAAAGAATTTCTCCCTAGTAAGGGGAAATATAAACCAGAGGGCTGACAGCTATGTATGTTTATTTTCTGCAAAGCCAGTTCCATGAAAAGCAAGAGGAAGAACACCAATTTTCTGGCGTTATCCCTTGCTCTCCTAGTCACTAATGCGCTTCATTAACATAAGGACTCCCTGAAAAGTCCCACTTTTTCTCAACCTATATCATAAATATTCAACAAACTTCAAAACTCACAGCTTTCTTAAAATTTGTTAACTGTTGTCCCAATGTGGTTCTCTCTGTCTGGACAAGAAGCAATCTTCACCTTTATCTCCAATATTGAAGACAAGGTTGCCATTCAAGTTCAAATTTAAAAAGCATTTTGAGTTACTAGTTGTAAGCTCTGATTTGAATTTTCCTTTAAAAAAAAAAATGTGATACAGCTGTAAATTACCAGCTAAGAAATATGAGACTTATTTGGTATGTTTAAATTATATACCATATACTCTGTTTGTGCTTGCATTAGTGGTATGATTTTTATCTGTCAATCATTAGAATTAACATAGTTTAAAATTAAATCAACTTCACCAGATATGAATAAACTTTGAGGGCAGCACTGTCAATCTTGCCTATTGTGGAATTATCACTTTTCTCTTAAGATAACTGAACTGCTTAAATACAGGATGTTTAAAATAAGTAAAGGAACCTTGTAATTTGTATAATATTATCACATCCTGGTATTTTTCTTATTATCTTACAGTTTTTAGCTATAAAAATTAGTATGAATAAAAGTGCTCATATTTTCATTCAGGTTGCATGCAAACTTCTTTGGAGACCAGTGCTCTAAGCAAAAGTTGGTGCCTGTTTTTTAAGCATTCAGATTTGCATGAGACTCTGGGTGATTGAATATTCTAAGTATTAAGAACCTCAACATAAGGTATAATAGTTATACCAAACCTCTGACTTTTGAAGGATAGAATGTGTACTCTATATCTAACTCTCTGCTAATTTAACCTAATTTAGCTTTCACCATTTTGGGGGAATATAAAATCAAAATGTTAGTGGAAATAAATTCCAAAATACTTAAAGCAAGTTATTAACACTGATATCATTTAGGCAAATCAAGAACAAATGGCATCTCATAAAGTAATACCAGCTTATATTATTTGGCAAGTTTAATGTATACCACCTCATGAACTCTCAATGATGCATGACAAAGTTGCTTCCATAGTTGTAATAGAGACATTTAGCATTCCCAAGTACTGATAAAATTCTCCATCTATGCATTTGCTGCCCCTGGAGAAGGGCATTTCTACCCACTCCAGTATTTTTGCCTGGAGAATTCCATGGACAGAGGAGCCTGGCAGGTTACATCCCTTAGAGTCCCAAGGAGTCGGACAGAACCAAATGATGAACACTTTCACTTTCACTCCTCATACATTTGCTTCGAATGGTTCCGTCATGGACTGTTGATGCAGTGAGCAATTCTCATATAATCCACTCTTTCTCTGTTTCTTGGCTATATCAGCCTCTGACCAACCATCAAAACAGTGTATTTTAGTCACTTCTGTCTGCTTGCATCTGTTCCAAGGGATGTCATGCACAGCAAATTAGTGATCTCAAATATCAATCTGGCACAGGTGTTTGGGTCACAAGCTTTCATTTTGAACAAGTAATTGAAAAACAACCTCTACCTGGCCAGAATAGAAATGAACTAAAATGTCTGTGCCATATTTCTTTATTTCAGAGGGAATCTTATTACCATTTAAGTTATTTTTCTTAAGTCTTTGCTTATAGAATAATTATATATTTTATTTTGCCCCTAACCTTTTTACTTGGGGGAAAGCTAAGAGAAGTAAGACAGATTTTATCAAGATGCTTACCACAGTTTAAAAGAAATAAATTCTATATTCCCGCTTTAGAGAATAGGAATACAAGTTAGCATGCAAATTCCTGCTAGAAATTCTGTTCAACATTAAATTCAAAATAATTATTTCAAATTAGAAAGTTTCAAACCTCAGTCTTCCTTGCAGATGGCTTATTTTTAATGATTACACACAGGTTTGAAAAATATGTCAGTGAAAAATGTCACAACATCTTTTCTTTGTGAGATGAGCTTCTCAGGATTCATTTCTATACCAAGCATCACTTTAATATCACATCTTCTAGTCTTTGAAAAAGGTTATTGATTTTTCATGGTTTCTTCTCTCAATCAAAGCCTAACATGAAAACTTGTTTGTTGACTTGAGCCTTGATGTAAAATTTAGTTTAACTCTTTTTCTAGAAATATGTTTGTCAGTGGCATGGCAATTTTCTTGTCACTGAAACTAGTGCACCCTCTAAGCACTTTGCTCACTAGAGTATAAAATTATCATTTTTTTCATCTTGATTGTTCAAGTCAACAAATGCTGATTTTAAAAGAAATGTTTTAAAAAGTTTCAAAAATACGTTACATTCTATACAATTAAAGTTGATTCTTCATCTTCTGCCATGCTACTCTTTTACAATTTTTGAAGCTAAGACTCTAAAGCAGCTAAACAAAAAGAAGCATCCCAAGACTTCTTTACATCTTGGTCCTGGCTTTGCACATCCCATGAGAGACACAAAACTCTGAGCTGTTGCCCTGGGAGGTTATATGTTTCTCTGCTATTTTTTGTGCACCCAATGGAGGAAGAAAAGTGGTGCCAATATCAGGAATAGAACAATTTTTATCCATGAGTTTTTTAAATATACAATTCCCATAACATTAATTAAAGCTTGGATCCTAGACTTCATGTGACACTGTTAATTAAAGGAAAGACTAACTCTCAGTGAAAAAAATCACTTTCTGAAATAAGATCGATGGACACAGATTTTATTAATTCACCAAACTCAGGAACTTCTCTATAAGCAGAATTATCTTATGAAATGACACTTCATAAAACATATACATTTTGTTAATGTTTTCTAAGAATTTAAATGAATGCTTTATGGATTTTAAAACATATTTGGGGAAGTCATAAATACAAATTTTATTTGACTATTTTTATTCTTTTTTTTTTTTAACAAATTTATTTATTTTAGTTGGGGGCTAATTACTTTACAATATTGTAATAGTTTTTGCCATACATTGACATGAATCAGCCATGGGTTTACATGTGTTCCCCTTCCTGGACCCCCCACCCACCTCCTTCCCCATCCCATCCCTCTGGGTCATCCCATTGCCCCGGCCCTGAGCCCTTGTCTCATGCATCGAACGTGGAGTGGTGTTCTGTTTCGCATATGATAATATACATGTTTCAATGCTATTCTCCCAGAACGTCCCACCCTCACCTTCTCCCTCAGAGTCCATAAAATTGTTCTATGCATCTGTGTCTCTTATTCTGTCTCACATATAGGGTTATCATTACCATCTTTCAAATTCCATATATATGCATTAGTATACTATATTGTTGTTTTTCTTTCTGGCTTACTTCACTCTGTATAATGGACTCCAGTTTCATCCATCTCAGTAGAACCGATTCAAATGTATTTTTATTCTTGTATGTACTTTTAAAATTTTCAATGTACCACTACAGGAACATGAAAAATAGAGATTAATTACTAAAAAATAGGGAAAAGGACCTCTGCTTTCTCATTCAGTTTTAATTTTCTTAGTTTTATATAATATAATGAACTGAAGCTTTTGTTATAGCACACCTGTTACCTCCTTTTGCCAAAATATCTTTTGATGCTATATATTGTCCCATAGAGAAAGTCAGGTGTTCTTCCCATTCTCGCTTTCCTCTCAGAATCTTAGTTATAAGAAAGGGTTTTTCTTCATACTTGGAATTCTATATAGTTGTTATGTTCAAATGGCTTTTGACATTTTTTTACTGGGCTACCAAAATTTAACAGTTGGTAATCCCAGTCATTCCTAGCCAGAGGGAGCCATTAACTTTAATGAAGTAGCTATCCTCCCATACTTGAATTAGACTGGCAATCAGCTTTCTAGTAATTGGATTAGTAGAATACTAAGAGTTTCAAGATCCTATGCAGTTTGCATATTCATTCACCATTCACGTCCTGCTTCCCTCTGATTTATAACTCTTTTATATGTATTTACATGACAGTCTTTCAATTTGCAAGTGAATGGTCATCCAAAAATAAATGAATGACTCAAGCTAGCTCAAATTTACATGAAATGCTTAAAATTTATAAAGTTTAGAGAGATTAATAAATATGCTTTTTAAAATTTTCATGTATTTATGAAAATAAAGTGTATTCTGTATGCAGACAGAGCTCATTATACACCTTTAATTCTACAGTAACTCAGAATATTCTGTTGCAACCTGATATTTTTGATATACATATTCCATAAAATTAATTTTTTGTATATAAGAATTTTAAAAGCAAATTCTAGGATTTTCTGTAATAAATTATCAATGTAGTAAATAAAAAAAAAAGGCTGTAATCTATTGCTTTAAAAGAGTGGTATCTTCCATTTTAAGTGACATATCTCTGAACTCTTCCCTTCTTCAATTGCCAGAGCTCTTCTAATGCAGTAGTTTCTTTTAACAACTGATAGAAGCAACTATAATAAAGTGAAAACACTCTAGGATGGGCATACTTAACCTCTACTATAAGCTTCAGACTCTTCCACAAAACTATAGGTATGACAATTTCCCAGAGGTTACTGTAAGTATTAAAGAGTTGATATGTTGTAAATGTTAGTTATGCTTTTATATGACTAACACATTTGCTATCTATCTATTGCTATGTAATAAATTATCCCCAACTTAGTTATTTAAAACAACAACAAAAACATTTATTATCTCACATAATTTCATGGGGTCAGTAATCTGACCTCAGCATCTTAACTGGTGAACCCTGATTTAGTATTTTTCCTGAGGTTGCAGTCAAGATGACAGTGGACTTGTCAGTCCATTTATAAGTCCTTTTGACTGAGGTTGCAGTCAAAGTGGTAACAGGATGGACTCTTGCCATTTGCAAGCTTTACTGGACTGGAGAATCCACATCCAAGTTCACACACATGGCTTCAGTTCATCAAATGGGTTTCTCCAGAGAGCTGATCATAATATGGAGCTAGCTTATGCCAGAGAAAGTGATGTGAGAGACAGTACAACATCAAACTGCCCTCTGTGACTTTAGTTTCTAAGTCACACGTTAATCAGTTCTGTTTCATTTTATTCTTTAGAAACTGGCCACTTAGTCCAGCCTAAATTTAATGGGACAGGGTTAAACAAGGAAGTGAATACTTGGAGGAAAGATCACTGGGAGTCATCTTGGAAACCTTGGAGACTTGCTCCCACAAATAGGGTATCCTTATCTTCTCTGTTTTATACACAGTCACAAGTTGACACCAATTTAAAACTTTGCTTCTGTCTTGTACTTAAGGAATGCACTAAAAGAAAGGAGAAAGGGAGAAAAATGAATCAAATTAATTATATATAATGTAATATATAATTTATAATATTAAATATAAATCACATATGTTCATATTAAAATCTGTATAAAATATTATCAATAGTATTGAATATTATTGAATTAAATATAAAATTATATATAATAAAATAAATGTACTTAGCATTTAAAATATCTAGTGCAAACCTATTGATTGTTAACTGGAGCAAATGATGAAAATGTCATCAGTGATGGAAATACATATAGAAGGTGAAAATTAATTTGAGTATAAAAATGAGTAAAGTTAAATAATGGAAGGTGGAAGGCAAAGGAAACTCTAGGCTAAGGTGGCAGTATGAACAAAGTTAGGATGAAAGATTGTGGCTTCTTTAAGTAACCGAAACTTGTTCATCCTAGTAGAAAGTAGGACAAAACGATGTTCTGAATGGAGTAAGCAAGAAGTTAGAGACATGGACAAGGAGTCAATCATGGGATATATTTTACAATGTTATTTTAGTTGAAAAAAATTTGGAAAGATTTAAAGCTAATGAGTATGAATGATAAGATGAAAAATTATAAAATGAGAAAGTCATGAGTCATTGGACTGTATTAAGTGTCCACATAACTGATGATAAAGGTTTGGCCAAAAGTATAGCATTAGTATTAAAGTCAGAAGATGACAGCAATAAATGTTAAAAAAAAAAAAGAGAGAGAGAGAGACAATCTTCTGGTTGTGATGGCGTAATTTTAAATGAGACAAGTCTCTTTGGGAAGAGATATGACAGCTAGGTAAAATTAGTGTTTGGAAAGAATCAAGGAACACTGACTAGAAGGTCCAATAGCGTAAAGAGTTGGGAAGGGCATACACAGGAGATCAATATTCTTTATGCCATTTCTTTCTAAGGCACTGGACTATTCTTATGCTACAAGAGTTAAATGCTGAAAAGAGGAAAAAAAAAGAGGCAGAAAACAAATCAAACAGCTGAACTTTGAGCATGCTGGTGGGATCAGAGAAACAGAACTTGGCTATCTGTGGATCTGTAAAGAAGAACCCTGGTGAACACCTTGAGTTTCAGTTAAACATTATGGCAGGATATAATCTAAGAGTAAGCACTAGTAAAAAAGTAGGCCAGAAAGGTCTAACTTTGAAGTCACTCATTCACTCATTTCTTGATTTGACCAGCTTGAGCTGCCTTTACATCTAGTAACTTCCAAAAGAAAAGTATAGACTGTCTGCAAAAGGAGATAAAATCATCACACTCAGCTGTTACAACATTTATACACAATTCCAAACACTTAATAAAAAAATCACAAAAATAAAAAATCACACCTCCACATCTGATTATAATGGAAACAACACTGGATTTAACCTTCTACCTAATACATCTGAGACAAAATAAGAAATAGTTTTCAAGATACTGGACATCACGCTGTTACAGATGATGATTGCTGAAGATGGAAAACCAATGAGGCAACCCTGAAAATGGCACCAGTTTTTGTTGTGAGAAAATTTTCAGGCTGCCGCAAAGAGAACAGAAAATGAAGCTAGAGATTGGTGTACATCTGAAGTTGAGGAAACAGATGAGACCCACTTGGAGTCTCTTTGAGTAGTCATCAGAGAATTGATCCAAGTGCACATGAGAAGAAACTACCTGAATCCAAGAAAAGAACATATAAAAATATTAAAACGTATAGGACCTGGTAAAAGTCTGTATAGTCAGGGCTATAATCTTTCCAGTAGTCATGTAAGGATGTTAGAGTTAGACCATGAAGAAGAATTGATGCTTTTGAACTGTGGTATTGGAGAAGACCCTTGAGAGTCTCTTGAACTGCAAGGAGATCCAACCAGTCCATCCTAAAGGAAATTAACCCTAATATTCATTGGAAGGACGGATGCTGAAGCTGAAGTTACAATACTTTGGCTACCTGATGTGAAGAGCTGACTCATTGGAAAAGACCCTGATGATGGGAAAGATTGAGGGCAGGAAGAGAAGGGGATGACAGAGGATGAGATGGCTGGATGGCATCGTCAACTCAATGGACATGAGTTTGAGAAAACTCTGGGAGATAGTGAAGTACAACGAAGCCTGTTGTGTTGCACTCCACGGGATCACACAGAGTTGGACAAGACTTGGCAACTGAACAACAATTTATACTGAGCAAGGAATAGTGCTGGTTACCACTAGCCAGATTGGAATATCAAACAATTCATAGGCTATTGAATAAACTATTCAGTAATGTCTTGCCTTGGGGCTTCCCAGGTGGCTCAGTTGTAAAGAATCTGCCTGCCAATGCAGGAGTTGAAAGAGAAGTGAGTTTGATCCCTGGGTTGGGAAGATTCCCTAGAGGAGGAAATGGCAACCCACTCCAGTATTCTTGCCTGGAAAATTCCATGGACAGAGGCATCTGGTGGGTTACAGTCCATGGGGTAGCAGGACTGAGTGACTGAGAATGCATGCAAACGTTCGCCTTAATAGTAAGGAATATTTAGCCATAGAATGCTAAATATGCACTAAAAATGCTGCTCTGGCTTGCTTGCTTAGTCGCTCAGTCGTATCTGACTCTTTGAGACTCTGTGGACTATACCCCGCTAGGCTCCTCTGTCCATGGGATTCTCCAGGCAAGAATACTGGAGTGGGTTGCCATTTTCTCCTCCAGGGGATCTTTCCGACCCAGGGATCGAAACTGCGTCTCCTGCATCCAGGTGGATTCTTTACCTGCTGAGCCCTAGTGGAAGCCCAAATGTTCAGTCACACTAATAAATCTTAAGACTCAAACAGATTAAATGGATTCCATTTAACTTACTTGTATAACAAAACAAATCTCAAGAATATTTATGGAAAAACAAGATTTTTTAATATGTTTAACAAATGAGCTAATTCATATAGACAGATTATCTGATGAACTATGGATGGAGGTTCGTGACACTGTATATCAGACAGGAATCAAGACCATTACCAAGAAAAAGAAATGCAAAAAAGGAAAATGGCTGTCTGAGGAGGTCATACAAATAGCTGTGAAAAGACGAGAAGCGAACAGCAAAGGAGAAAAGGAAAGATATACCCATTTGAATGCAGGGTTCCAAAGAATAGCAAGGAGAATAAGAAAGCCTTCCTCAGTGATCAATGCAAAGAAATAGAGGAAAACAATAGAATGGGAAAGACTAGAGATCTTTTCGAGAAAATAAGAGATACCAAGGCAATATTTCATGCAAAGATGGGCTCGATAGAGGATAGAAACAGCAGGGACCTAAGAGAAGCAGAAGATATTAAGAAGAGGTGGTAAGAATACACAGAAGAATTGTACAAAAAAGTTCTTCACGACCCAGATAATCACGATCATGGTGTGATCACTCACCTAGAGCCAGACATCCTGGAATGTGAAGCCAGGTGAGCATTACAAACAAAGCTAGTGGAGGTGATGGAATTCCAGTTGAGCTATTTCAAATCCTGAAAGATGATGCTGTGGAAGTGCTGTACTCAATATACCAGCAAATCTGGAAAACTCAGCAGTGGCCACAGGACTGGAAAAGGTCAGTTTTCATTCCAATCCCAAAGAAAGGCACTGCCAAAGAATGCTCAAACTACTGCACAATTGCACTCATCTCACATGCTAGTAAAGTAATGCTTAAAAATCTCCAAGCCCGGCTTCAGCAATACATGAACCGTGAACTTTCAGATGTTTAAGCTGGTTTTAGAAAAGGCAGAGGAATCAGAGATCAAATTGCCAACATCCGCTGGATCATCAGAAAAGCAACAGGGTACCAGAAAAACATCTATTTCTGCTTTATTGACTATGCCAAAGCCTTTGACTGTGTGGATCACAATAAACTGTGGAAAATTCTGAAAGAGATGGGAATACCAGACCATCTGACCTGCTTCTTGAGAAACCTGTATGCAGGTCAGGAAGCAACGGTTAGAAGTGGACATGGAACAACAGACTGGTTCCAAATAGGAAAAGGAGTACGTCATGGCTGTATATTGTCACCTTGCTTATTGAACTTATATGCAGAGTACATCATGAGAAACACTGGGCTAGATGTAGCACAAGCTGGAATCAAGATTGTTGACAATCAAGATTGTTATCAATAACCTCAGATATGCAGATGAAACCACCCTTATGGCAGAAAGTGGATAAGAACTAAAGAGCCTCTTGATGAAAGTGAAAGAGAAGAGTGAAAATATTGGCTTAAAGCTCAACATTCAGAAAGCGAAGATCATGGCATCTGATCCCATCACTTCATGGCAGATAGATGGGGAAACAGTGGAAACAGTGTAAGACGTTATTTTTCTGGGCTTCAAAATCACTGCAGATGGTGACTGCAGCCATGAAATTAGAAGATGCTTACTCTTTGGAAGGAAAGTTATGACCAACCTAGATAGCACACTTAAAAGCAGAGACATTACTTTGTCAACAAAGGTGCGTCTAGTCAAGGCTATGGTTTTTCCAGTGGTCATGTATGGATGTGCGAGTTGGACTATAAAGAAAACTGTGCACCGAAGAATTGATGCTTTTGAACTGTGGTGCTGGAGAAGACTCCTGAGAGTCCCTTGTACTGCAAGGAGATCCAACCAGTCCATCCCAAAGGAGATCAGCCCTGGTTGTTCATTGGAAGGACTGATGTTGAAGCTGAAGCTCCAATACTTTGGCCACCTGATATGAAGAGCTGACTCATTGGAAAAGATCCTGATGCTGGGCAAGATTGAGGGCAGGAGGAATAGGGGACGACAGAGGATGAGATGGCTGAATGGCATCACCTACTTGATGGACATGGGTTTGGATGGACTTAGGGAGTTAGTCCTGGCGTGCTGCGGTTCATGGGGTCGCAAAGAGTCGGACACGACTGAGTGACTGAACTGAACTGATATGTATATAATCTTTGATTAATATGAATTATTGTAGAATAATTTTAGATGCAAAAATTTGAGCAGATATTAGAGAGTTTCCGTAAACTTCAACTTTCTTCGTGCCTCCATAGTTTTCCCCACTATTACTATTTTTCTATTAGGGTGCAACTTTTCATTGCATTTAATAGAAATAGATACATTATTAGTAACTAAATTTATAGTCTACACTAAAGTTAATTCGCTGTGTTAATACACTCCTATATGATAAGTTGATTTGTAATTTAAAGTCTTTCTGCAAAGGAAACGTCATGCTCTACATGTAAAATATCTCCTATATTGTAATCAACTTTGTTGGGAAATAATTTACACACAAAAATTCCATGAGTGATATGTGTAAAATTCAACAAGCTTGAAAAATAATAATATAACCACCTCCACAATTATGATACAGGACAGTAGTTAAAAACTTTTTTGTAACAGATAAGCTGGAATGTTATTTAGCTATGCAGGCCATGATTTTGTAAGTACTTTTGTAACACACAAAATCATTTTTCAAAAATTTTTAATAAATCAAATTGTAATGATAGTGGAGTACAATGTTTCTGTACTTTGAGCCTTTTAAGGAGAAGAACGAAAATTTTTTGAGAGAAAACATTTCATTTAATTGGCTTTTAAAATTATTGTTCTGATTTATCAAAAACAATTGCAAATATCTATGTGTTAGTACCAGACTCTAATGGGATTTTATTTATTTCACCTTTGGCAATGTCTTTCACATAGAAGAGCATTGCCATATACTGATATCAATCTGTTGGCATATATTTTAATTAAGCATATTCATGTCAAAACATTGCATTAGATTCTTCTTTTTATGCTTTCCTTTTATCATGGCATTATGTTGCAGATGAATGACTTCCAAATGAAGAAGAGGGAGAAGTTCTTCAATTGCACAATTAAATGCATTTTGAAATATGGAAATTTCCTTGTACTTGCATCAAAATTTGAAAAAAATATTAAATTATAGCTTGACCACAGAAAATATATCTCCTGCAAATTGGTGGGGGCAATAGAGATTTCATTTATTGTTTTAATACTTGATACGTGAGAAGTAAACAAAATAATTTGACATTACTTGAGATATAGAAGAAAATCAGTTGTCATTGAAATTACTTTTCCGATTATAAGTTCTGCATGTAGACATTATTTTGTTTTGTAATTTTAGGTTGACTCAATATGTAGCATGCAATAACAGGTGATTTCCTGTTTTGTTTTCTTTTCTTTTCGATCTATTTTCTGGTTGAATCTCCTTGCTGTCCAAGGGACTTGTACATCTGGTCCCATCACTTCATGACAAATAGACAGGGAAACAATGGGAAAGTGGGAGACTTTATTTTTCAGGGCTCCAGAATCACTGCAAATGGTGATTGCAGCCATGAAATTAAAAGACGCTTGCTCTTTGGCAGAAAAGTTATGACCAAACTAGACGTATTAAAAAGCAGAGGCAATACTTTGCCAACAAAGGTCTGTCTAGTCAAAGCTATGGTTTTTCCAGTAGTCATGTATGGATGTGAAAGTTGGACTATAAAGAAAGCTGAACACCAAAGAACTGATGTTTTTGAACAGTGGTTTTGGAGAAGACTCTTGAGTCTCTTGGACAGCAAGGAGATCCAACCAGTCCATACTAAAGGAGATCAGTTCTGAATATTCATTGGAAGGACTGATGCTGAAGCTGAAACTCCAAAACTTTGGCCACCTGATTCAAAGAACTGACTTATTGGAAAAGACCACGATGCTGGGAAAGACTGAAGGCAGGAGGAGAAGGGGACAACAGAAGATGAGGTGGTTGGATGACATCACCGACTCAATGGACAAAAGTTTGAGTACACTCCGGAAATTGGCGATGAATAGGGAGGCCTGGCCTGCTGCAGTCCATGAGATCACAAAGAGTCGGACATGACTGAGCTACTGAACTGAACTGAATTTATTTTCTAAAAATTGTGACTTTTTTCTTAGCTCAAGGATTTTTAGCTAGCTCATAGTATTTCTGTGTAGTAAGGCATGTTACATACCATTCAAAAAATTAAGATAATGCTTAATTCTGAAAGCAAATGAAATTCACTTTTACATTACTGCTTCCACAGAAACGTAATAGATTTAAATATTATCCTCAAAGTCTCTATGGATGAAAAAATATAATTAATAACTATTTACAAAAGCTTTACAAATTTTTGTTCTTTTTTTCCTAGGATTTCTCTTTTTATTGCTCACATTATTCTTTTTTAATTAATTTTCCTTAGAGTATAATTGCTTTACAATGTGTTAGTTTCTGCTGCATAGCAAAGTGAAACAGCTATATGTTTACAAATATCCCTTCTGTTTTGAATTTGAATTTCCTTCCGATTTAGGTCACCACAGAGCATTCAGTAGGTGCTATGCAGCAGGTTCTCAGTAGTTACCTACTTTATACATAGTGTCAATGGTGTGTGTGAGTGTGTATATATATGTATCAATCCCAATCTCTCAATTCATGCTCCCTTCCCCCTTGGTATCCATACATTAGTTGTCTACATGTGAGTCTCTACTTTGGCTTTTCAAGTAAGATTATCTATACCATTTTTCTAGATTTCACATATATATGTTAATATGTGATATTTGTTTTTCCCCTTCTGACTTACTTCACTCTCTATGACAGTTTCTAGATCCACCTACGTGTCTGCAAATGGCACAATTTCATTCACTTTATGGCTGAGTAGTATTCCATCGTATTAATGTCCCACACATCTTATTTATTCATTCCTCTGTCAAAGAACATTTATGTTGCTTCCATGTCCTTCTATTGTAAATAGTGTTGCAGTGAAATTGGGATACATGTGTCTTTTTGAATTGTAGTGTTCTCTGGATATATGCCGGAGAAGGCAAAGGCACCCCACTCCAGTACTCTTGCCTGGAAAATCCCATGGACAGGGGAGCCTGGTAGGCTGCAGTCCATGGGGTAGCTAAGAGTCAGACACGACTGAGCGACTTCACTCTCACTTTTCACTCTCATGCATTGGAGAAGGAAATGGCAACCCACTCCAGTGTTCTTGCCTGGAGAATCCTAGGGACGGCAGAGCCTGGTGGGCTGTGGTCTATGGGGTCACACAGAGTCGGACACGACTGAAGCGACTTAGCAGCAGCAGCAGCTGGATATATGCCAAGTCACTCCTGAATTGCTGAGACATGTGACAGCTCTATTTTTAGTTTTATAAGGAATCTCCATACTGTTTTCCATAGAGGCTTTATCGATTTACAATCCCACCAACAATGTAAAAAGGATTCCCTTTTCTCCACATCTTCTGTAGCATTTACTGTTTGTAGCTTTTTTGATAATGGCCTTTCTGATAAGTGTGAGGTGATCCTTCATTGTGTTTTTTATTTCATTTATATATTCAGTTCAGTTCAGTCGCTCAGTTGGGTCCTACTCTTTGCGACCCCATGAATTGCAGCACGCCAGGCCTCCTTGTCCATCACCAACTCCAAGAGTTTACCCAAACCCATGTCCATTGAGTCGGTGATGCTATCCAACCATCTCATCCTCTGTCATCCTCTTCTCCTCCTGCCCCCAATCCTTCCCAGCATTAGGGTCTTTTCCAATGAGTCAACACTTTGCATGAGGTGGCCAAAGTATTGGAGTTTCAGCTTCAACATCAGTCCTTCCAATGAACACTCAGGACTGATCTCCTTTAGGATGGACTGGTTGAATCTCCTTGCAGTCCAAGGGACTCTCAAGAGTCTTCTCCAACACCACAGTTCAAAAGCATCAATTCTTCAGCACTTAGCTTTCTTAACCGTCCAACTCTCACAACCATACATGATCACTGGAAAAACCATAGCCTTAACTAGACGGACCTTTGTTGGCAAAGTAACGTCTCTAAAGCAGAAATAGATGTTTTTCTGGAACTCTTGCTTTTTCAATGATCCAGCGGATGTTGGCAATTTGGTCTCTGGTTCCTCTGCCTTTTCTAAAACCAGATTGAACATCTGGAAGTTCACGGTTCACGTATTGCTGAAGCCTGGCTTGGAGAATTTTGAGCATTACTTTACTAGGGTGTGAGATGACTGCAATTATGGAGTAGTTTGAGCATTCTTTGGCATTGCCTTTCTTTGGGATTGGAATGAAAACTGACCTTTTCCAGTCCTGTGGCCACTGCTGGGTTTTCCACGTTTGCTGGCATATTGAGTACAGCACTTCCACAGCATCATCTTTCAGGATTTGAAATAGCTCAACTGGGATTCCATCACCTCCACTAGCTTTGTTCGTAGTGATGCTTCCTAAGGCCCACTTGACTTCACATTCTAGGATGTCTGGCTCTAGGTGAGTGATGACACCATTGTGATTATCTGGATCATTAAGATCTTTTTTGTACAGTTCTTCTGTGTATTCTTGCCATCTCTTCTTAATATCTTCTGCTTCTGTTAGGTCCATACCATTTCTGTCCCTTATCGAGCCCATCTTTGCATGAAAATTTCCCTTGGTATCTCTAATTTTCTTGAAGAGATCGCTAATCTTTCCCATTCTGTTGTTTTCCTCTATTTCTTTGCATTGATCGGTGAGGAAGTCTTTCTTATCTCTCCTTGCTATTCTTTGGAACTCTGCATTCAGATGGGAATACCTTTCCTTTTCTTCTTTGCTTTTTGCTTCTCTTCTTTTCCCAGCTATTTGTAAGGCCTCCTCAGACAGCCATTTTGCTTTGTTGCATTTCTTTTCCATGGGGATGGTCTTGATCCCTGTCTCCTGTACAATGTCATGAACCTCTGTCCATAGTTCATCAGGCACTGTCTATCAGATCTAGTCCCTTAAATCTATTTCTCACTTCCACTGTATAATCATAAGGGATTTGATTTAGGTCATACCTGAATGGTCTAGTTGTTTTCCCTACTGTCTTCAATTTATGTCTGAATTTGGCAATAAGGAGTTCATGATCTGAGCCACAGTCTGCTCCCGGTCTTGTTTTTGCTGACTTTATAGAGCTTCTCCATATTTGGCTACAAAGAATATAACCAATCTGAGTTCAGTGTTGACCATCTGGTGATGTCCATGTGTAGAGTCTTCTCTTGTGTTGTTGGAAGAGAGTGTTTGCTGTGCCCACTGTGTTCTCTTGGCAAAACTCTATTAGCCTTTGCCCTGCTTCATTCTGTACTCCAAGGCCAAATTTGCCTGTTACTTCAGGTGTTTCCTGACTTCCTACTTTTGCATTCCAGTCCCCTATAATGTTCCCCTGAAAAGGACATCTTTTTTGGGTGTTAGTTCTAGAAGGTCTTGTAGATCTTCATAGAACCGTTCAAGTTCAGCTTCTTCAGCATTACTGGTCGTGGCATAGATTTGGATTACTGTGATATTGAATGGTTTGCCTTGGAAATGAACAGAGATCATTCTGTCGTTTTTGAGATTGCATCCAAGTACTGCATTTCGGACTCTTTTGTTGACCATGATGGCTACTCCATTTCTTCTAAGGGATTCCTGCCCACAGTAGTAGATATAATGGTCATTTGAGTTAAATTCACCCATCCCAGTCCATCTTAGTTCGCTGATTCCTAGAATGTCGACGTTCACTCTTGCCATCTCCTGTTTGACCACTTCCAAACAGGTTCCTATGCAATATTGCTCTATACAGCATCGGACTTTGCTTCTATCACCAGTCTCATCCACAGTTGGGTATTGTTTTTGCTTTGGCTCCATCCCATCATTCTTTCTGGAGTTATTTCTCCACTGATCTCCAGCAGCATATTGGGCACCTACCGACCTCGGGAGTTCATCTTTCAGTGTCCTATCTTTTTGCCTTTTCATACTGTTCATGGGTTCTCAAGGCAAGAATACTGAAGTGGTTTGCCATGCCCTTCTCCAGTGGACCACATTCTGTCAGACCTCTCCACCATGACCCATCCGTCTTGGATGGCCCCACATGGCATGGCTTAGTTTCATTGAGATAGACAAGGCTGTGGTTCGTGTGATCAGATTGGCTAGTTTTCTGTGATTATAGTTTCAGTGTGTCTGCCCTCTGATGCCCTCTCCCAACACCTATCATCTTACTTGGGTTTCTCTTACCTTGGACGTGGGGTATCTCTTCACTGCTGCTCCAGCAAAGTGCAGCTGTTGCTCCTTACCTTGGACAAGGGGTATCTACTCACGACGGCCCCTCCTGACCTTGAATGTGGACTAACTCCTGTTGGCCCTCCTGTGCCCATGCAGCCGCCTCTCCTTGGACCTGGGCTAGCTCCTCTCGGCTGCTGCCCCCAGCCTCGGGCGTGGGCTAGCTCCTCTGTGCCACCAACCCCAGCCTCCGGCCCGCGGTAGCTCCTCTGGGCCGCTGCCCCCGGCCTCCGACCCAGGGTAGCTCCTCTCGGCCGCCGCCCCCGGCCTCGGCCGTGGGGTAGCTCCTCTCGGCCATGCTTCTGCATGGTCCGTCGCAGCCGCCGCACTTCTACTAATTTATTCATTAATTAGTGACATTGAGCATCTTTTCATTTGTTTGTTGGCTATCTGTGTGTCTTCTTTGGGGAAATGTCTATTTAGGCCCTCCACCCATTTGCTGATTGGGTTGTTTGTTTGTTCGTTTTTTATATTGAGCTGCATGAGGTGTTACAAAAGCTTCATAATTTTGTGCAAATAAATCTTTTTCTGCTCTACACATATTTTATTGAAGTATACTTGATTTACAGTGCTGTGTTTATTTGTACTGTACAGTAAAGTGATTTAGTTATACACACACACACACACACACACACACACACACATACATGTATATACATACACATATTTAAGGGCTTCCCAAGTGGCGCTAGTGGTAAAGAATCTGCCTGCCAATGCAGGAGATGTAAGAGACACAAGTTTGATCCCTGGGTCTGGAAGATCCCCTGGAGGAGGGCAAGACAACCAGCTCCAGTATTGTTGCCTAGAGAATCCCATGGACAGAGGAGCCTAACAGGCTACAGTGCATAGGGTTGCAGAGTCAGACACAACTGAAGTGGCTCAGCATGCATGCACATGCACAGCATGCATGCATGTATATATGTACATTCATTTTTCATGTTCTTTTCCATTATAGTTTATCACAGGATATTGAATATAGTTCCCTATGCTACAGAGTAGGAACTTGTGCTTTGCTCTACACATACTTTTGCCATGATCCATTGTGCACATCTTAGTAGTTTACACCTCAAGTTGTACTAAATTGTGTTTTCTCTACTTTGAAACTTATCTCCACTGTAGTTCTTCAGGGCAGGCTGTTGATGGAGGCTAATTCTTCAGTCACTTCAAAAGTTCTTCAGTGCAGGCTGTTGATGGAGGCTAATTCTTCAGTCACTTCAAACTCAGCATCATTTCCCTGAATAAACATCTAAGAAGGATTGATATAAATTGTTATAAAAGCCATCTCAAATAATTTGCTTTGTTTTTTGACTATATGTATATCTCTCAATGATCTCAAAGCTTTAACTGTTTTCCTCAAAAACTGTCTTAAAGTGTTGATTTTTTCTGAACACATTTTTCAGTTGCTGATCAAAGTGATTCAATCAACTCATTATTGATAAATGACTTCTTTTTGATAAATGACTTTTCTTAGTTTACTAATAATTAATTAGAAGTGAATGTTAGTTACAGTCTCTCATTTTGGAGGAGGGGGATGAGAAAATTGCTGTAATTTCTACTTTTTCATTGCTTTTTTTATTGTGATGGGTGCTTAGTTTAGTAATGTAGATGTGTATTGTATACTTTTAACATAGCTACAGTGACACTGAATCATGGACTCAATCCTTTGCCATCTAATTCACTAACAGAATAATACAAATTCCACTGTGCTTCAAGAAGTCACCAAATTACTCACTATAACATTGCCCTTTCACAATTTTGCAATTTTTAGTGTCAGTTTGGATCAAGCAGCTTTTTTTCTAGAAATGTTTTCTTTATAAATTAAGTCAAGTTCTAATGATTCATTGAATGTAGGTCAGCAGTGTAAAAAAAAAAAAATTACAGTAAAGGCCCAATTGTTGAAACAAAACAAGATATTCAGGGTAGCAGGAGATAGTTCTTTCCACTGTGTTATAAATCTTTGTTTCCAAGTTCGCAAAAAGATTATTTTTCAGGATGCAGGAACTTTTTTTCATTTTATAAATTACTTACATACAGCTATTTTCTCTAATGTAATATAAAAATTGGTGATTAATCCTAATATTCACCAAAGGACTTCAATCTATTAACTATATAATTGAGCAAATATTAAGAGTGTTTCTAAGTAGTCAATTTATGGCATAGTACATATTCATTAATTTTTGTTGTTGTTGTTGTTGTTTTTTGCTTTGCATGCTCAGTCGTTTCCAACTCGTTGTGACCCCAAGGGCTGTAGTCCACCTGGCATAAATATCAAGATGTAAAAGTACCTTCTTGGCCTATGTTAATATAATGCCAATAAGGAAAGAAGAACATAGAAAAACACTTATATCTTTGTTGTGTTCATTGGAAATAACTCAATTAACAATTCACACAAACAAGATTTAGCAGTATTTTTAAAATGAAGTCCATATTTCATGTAATTAAAAGTACACATCCATACAATTACTATGTTTTTGTGGTGTGAGTGTGGTGGGTGAGGCCCCACCTATAAGCAGAAAATTGAGCTAAAGATTTACTTCTCAGTAAATCTTTACTTTCTCAAGGCCCCACAGACCAGAGCAGGTCCTGGCTTACCCCACAGCCAGTCCTTCCCACCAGGAAGCTTCCACAAGCTTCTTATCCTCATCCATCAAAGGGCAGACAAAATGAAAACCATAATCACAGAAAACTAACCAAACAGAGCACATTGATCACAACCTTGTCTAACTCAATGAAAATATGAGCCATGCTGTGTAGGCCCACCCAAGACGGATGGGTAGTGGTGAAAAGTTACAAAAATATGGTCGACTGGAGAAGGGAATGCAGACCACTTCAGCATTCTTGCCTTGAGAACCCCCATGAAGAGTATGAAAAGACAAAACAGATATGACACAGGAAGATGAGAGCCCCAGGTTGGTAGGAGCCCAATATGCCACTGGAGAGGAACAGAGAAGTAGTACCAGAAGAAATGAAGAGGCCGAGCCAAATAGAAATCCCCCAGGTGTGGATGTGTCTGTGGTGAAAGTAAAGTTCAATGCTGCAAAGAACAATATTGCAAAGGAACCTGTAAAGTTAGGTCCATGAACCAAGGAAAATTGGAAGTGGTCAAATAGGAAATGGCAGGAGTGAACATTGACATTTTAGGAACAGTGAACTAAAAAGGATTGGAATGGGTGAATTTAATTCAGATGACCATTATATCTACTACTGTGAATAAGAATATCTTAGAAGATATAGACTAGCCATCATAGTTAACAAAACAGCCTGAAATGCAGTACTTGGATGCGTTCTTGGAAACAATAGAATGATCCTCTGTTCATTTCCAAGGCAAACCATTCAATATCAGAATAATCCAAGTCTATGCCTCGATCAGTAATGCTGAAGAAGCTGAAATTGAACAGTTCTATGAAGACCTACAAGACCTTCTAGAACTAACACCCAAAAAAGATGTCCGTTTCACTATAGGGCACTGGAATGCAAAAGTAGGAAGTCAAGAAATACCTGGAGTGACAGGCAAATTTGGCCCTGGAGTACAGAATAAAGCAGGACAAAGGCTAATAGAGTTATGCCAAGAGAATGCACTGGTCATAGCAAACATCCTCTTCCAACAACACAAGAGAAGACTCTACACGTGAACATCATCAGATGCTCAATACCGAAATCAGAGTGATTATATCTTTGCAGCCAAAGATGGAGAAGTTCTATACAGTCAGCAAAAATAAGACTGGGAGCTGACTGTGGCACAGATCGTGAACTCCTTATTGCCAAATTGAGACTTAAATTGAAGAAAGTAGGGAAAAACACTAAATCATTCAGGTATGACCTAAATCAAATCCCTTACAATTATACAGTGGAAGTGCCAAATAGAGTCAAAGGATTAGATCTGACAGACAGAGTGCCTGAAGAGCTATGGATGGATGTCTGTGACATTGTACAGGAGGTGGGGATCAAGACCATCCCCAAGGAAAAGAAATGCAAAAAGGGAAAAAATGGTTGTCTGAGGAGGCCTTACAAATACCTGTGAATAGAAGAGAAGCGAAAGGCAAAGGAGAAAAGGAAAGATATACCCATTTGAATGCAGAGTTCCAAAGGATAACAAGGAGAGATAAGAAAGCCTTCCTCAGTGATCAGTGAAAAGAAATAGAAGAAAACAATAGAATGGGGAAGACTAGAGATCTCTTCAAGAAAATTAGAGATACCAAGGGAACATTTCGTGGAAACATGGGCTCAATAAAGGACAGAAATTGCAGGGACCTAACAGAAGCAGAAGATAATAAGAAGAGGTGGCAAGAATACACAGAAGAATTATACAAAAGGGATCTTAATGTCCCAGATAACCATGATGGTGTGATCACTCACCTAGAGCCAGACATCCTAGAATGTGAAGTCAAGTGGGCCTTAGAAAGCATCACTACAAACAAAACTACCACAGGTGATGGAATTCCAACTGAGCTATTTCAAATCCTAAAAGTAGGTGCTGTGAAGTGCTTCACTCAATATGCCTGCAAATTTATAAAATTCAACAGCAGCCATAGGACTCGAAAGGGTCAGTTTTCATTCCAATCTCAAAGAAAGGCAATGCCAAAGAATGTTCAAACTATCACATAATTGCACTCATCTCACATGATAGTAAAGCAATGCTCAAAATTCTCCAAGCCAGGATTCAACAGTATGTGAACCTTGAACTTCTAGATGTTCAAGCTGGATTTAGAGAAGGCAGAGGATCCAGAAATCAAATTGTCAGCATCCATTGGCTCATCAAAAAAGCAAGAGAGTTCCAGAAAAAATCTACTTCTGCTTTATTGAATATGCCAAAGCCTTTGACTGTGTAGACCACAACAGCCTCTGGAAAATTCTTAAGAGATGGGAATACCAGACCACCTGACCTTCCTCATGAGAAATCTGTATACAAGTCAGAAAGCAACAGTTAGAACTGGATGTGGAACAACAGATTGGTTCCAAATAGGGAAAGGTTGTATATTTTCACCCTGCTTATTTAACTTATATGCAGGTTAAATCATGAGAAACGCTGGGCTGGATGAAGCACAAGCTGGAATCAAGATTGCTGGGAGAAATATCAATAACCTCAGATATGCAGATGATACCACTCTTATGGCAGAAAGTGAAGAAGAAGTAAAGAGCCTCTTGATGAAAGTGAAAGAGGAGAGTGAAAAAGTTGGCTTAAAGCTCAACATTCAGAAAACTAAGATCATGGCCTCTGGTCCCATCACTTCATGGCAAATAGATGGGGAAACAGTGGAAACAGTGACAGACTTTATTTTTGCGGACTCCAAAATCACTGCAGATGGCGATTGCAGCCACGAAATTAAAAGACATTTGATCCTTGGAAGAAAAGTTATGACCAACCTAGACAGCATATTAAAAAGCAGAGACATTACTTTGCCAACAAAGGTCCGTCTAGTCAAAGCTATGGTTTTTCCAATAGTCATGTATGGTTGTGAGAATTGGACTATAAAAAAGGCTGAGCACCAAAGAATTGATGCTTTTGAACTGCAGTGTTGGAGAAGACTCTTGAGAGTCCCTTGGACAACAAGGAGATCCAACCACTCAATCCTAAAGGAAATCAGTCTTAATATTCATTGGAATGTTTCAGCTAATGTTGAAATTCCAATACTTTCACCATGTGATGAGAGAAACTGACTCATTGGAAAAGACCCTGAAGCTGGGAAAGATTGAACGTGGGTGGTGAAGGGGACGACAGAGGATGAGATGGTTGGATGGTATCACGGACTCAATTGACATAAGTTTGAGTAACTTCCAGGAGTTGGTGATGGACAGGGAGGCCTGGCGTGCTGCAGTCTATAGGGTTGCAAAGAGTCGGACATGACTGAGTGATCGAACTGAACTAAACTGAACTGCTCCTTTGAAGTAAAGCTATATCACACCTATACAGAGTATTAAAAAGCAGAGACATTATTTCGTCAACAAAGGTTCATATAGTCGAAGCTATGGTTTTTCCATTAATCATATATGGACCTGAGAGTTAGACCATAAAGAAAGCTGAGCACCGAAGAATTGATGATTTTGAATCATGGTGTTGGAGAAGACTCTTAAGAGTCCCTTGGACTGCAAGGAGATCCAACCAGTCCGCCCTAAAGGAAATCAGTCCTGAATATTCATTGGAAGGACTGATGCTGAAGCTGAAACTCCAATACTTTGACCACCCGATGAGAAGAACTGACTCACTGGAAAAGACCCTGATGCTGGGAAAGATTGAAAGCAGGAGGAGAAGAGGGCGACAGTGGATGAGATGGTTGGATGGCATCACTGACTCAGTGGACACGAGTTTCAGCAAGGTCCAGGAGATGGTGAAGGACAGAGAAGCCTGACATATTGCAGTCTATGGGGGTCACAAAGAGTTGGACAGGACTGAGTGACTGAGCAACAACAGTGTTTATATGGCCAATTTCTGCACTCTATACAGGGCATTTATTGCTTTAAAGATCTAATCAACAATGCTTGATAGAATTCTGATTCTGATAATGTTGGGTGACAAAATATGGTCCCTTTTACTGAGAATAATTTAAAAAGCTGAATGAAATACTAATGAAAAACTATTTTAAGAATCTCCATAAAGTTAACAAGGAAGTGAAATGTACCAGATTAAATTTTAGGAAATGTTTCCCACAGACATAAGCTTTACTTTTCAAAAACACTTCTGTCCTGAGAGCTATTTTATGGCCATGAATACAGAAACTTCCTAATGGACTGGAGGCGGTTCATACGTGCTCAGGAGACATACAGAAAAATGTGTTCACCAGTGTTACTTGTAATAATCCCAAACTGGAAACAACCCAATGATCTATCCATAGTGAAATACACACTGGAGTATATTTAAACAAGGAGATACTGTAAAGCACGGAAAATGAAGGACTACAGCTGCAGGGAGATACACGTTGTTCATGAGCATGATGTTGACAAAAGAAGACACATATGAATAAACACAATAGACTCTACAAAAATGTGAAAAAACAGGGACATATTCAAAAGATGATATAACCATAAAGAAAAGCAAGTTATCAACTAAAATAAACTCTGGATTATGTTTACTTGTGAGGAGATAGAGGGAATATGGTCTAAAGATAGAAGCAGACTGACAGAGGAACAGACCAAATGTGTATTCATCTTACAATTACTCATTGTACTGGACATGTATGTTTTATGCACTTTTCAGTATAATCTATTCCACCAAGAATGTTTAAAAATGCTTAAATATTAAAAAGTAGCCAAAGCAAAAAAAAAAAAAAATAAAGATCTAATCATATCAGGAACATTGCATAGTCCTTCATACAAAACATGTATTGTGCTCATGTACACAGAAACACACATACTTTTTCAATTTCTTCACTGAAGAGAAAAAACACCAAGAGAAGGAAAATTGATAAACACCTTTACATGAACAAAAAAATAGTTATTTGAGAATTTCTGGTTTCCCTCATTGTCTACCTATTTATATCAATCTTCTGAGCCTTAAAATTATTTCTAATATATGAAAATATCATTATTTTCTAAATTTTCTACCTTCTGACCACTTAACTCTTTTTTCTCAAGTGAGCAAGACAAATATCAGAGAACTTAAAAAATGAGAATTATGGAAAAAATGGGAGTTGAAACCACATTAGTTTGACACAAAAATAACTGATGATGTTATGCATAGAAGGAATGATCCATTTCTTGAATTTTTCACCACCAGCATGCTCTCTTTCCTCTCCCACTTACAGTGATCCTCAGTTTTTAAAATCTATAACACAAAATGAATCTGAAAATTCTTTACCAACATTAGTTTAACTTAACAACACCCATGAAAGTGAAATCCTTTTCATCTTGCAGATAATTAAAGTGATCAGAGAAATTAATTTCTTTCTCTAAATAAACTGCATGAGTGTTGATATTCACAGGTATAACATTTGATATACTTTATTAAAAGATGAAGCTTTGGAAAGTAATTTCCAATTGTCATTTTTTTACCTACTAAATAGACTCTAACATACAAATTTCTTAAACACAAATTTATAAGCCAAGTGTATTAAAGAGCTCTTCGAGGAAATCTTCAAAATTTAATTCATATGCATATGGTTACTCATAGATGAATAACAGCTCATATGTTATGTGGAGGTTAGAAAAGAGACAAGTTGAATAATATGCCATGCTATTAAAATATATTAAAACCGAAACAACTGAAAAGTCGTTACATAATCTGAGCTTTTGATGGGATTATACTACTTAGAGTACAGGAAGACATATACAAACTTTTGAGAGAGTCAAGTTTTTACCCAAAATACAAAGTAGGGAAAAAAATAAAAACAATCTGAAAAATGAAAGCTTTTTTTGTGACACTAAAACCTAATTTGGCTCTCTTTATTCTAGCTCTGAAAGTCATCCTCTGTTGCCCCTAAAGAAGCTTTGATTTGGAAAATGATGATGCTACTATAGAATAACTTTCATTATGATTCTATAAATCAAGCAATATTTAATTCATTGGATTTCCTATATGAGCCATTCAGTGCTCAAAAAGAGAAAGAGAGAAATACTAATTACATGGAAGAGATGGCTTTAAGTGAATATAGGAGATTTTTATCTCTACCTGTGATTTTGCTTATTCCCTGACTATTGAGCAGAAATATTGACTTTAGAAAAAGACAGTATCTGTTATAGAAAATAGAGCTATAATTTTCCTCATCTGAGTAGCACACTAAATATTGAGCAACAACTAGAATAATAATTTTAAAAATCCTGGAAAGAATAGTACAGGCAATGGATTTGATGCAAGAAGAAATTCTTCTAGAATTCTTCTAGAAACCTAAGTTTCTTTATCACACATAATGCACTTAAAGAGGTTTCAAGGTACGTGGTTGGGTGGTTAATGAAAGATAAAAGACCTTTCAGTTGCATGATATGGCATGAGAGAAAAATTTTGCTGAAGTAATTGGCAGAAGATTGAGAAGACCAGAATCTGAGCTCGTAAGTAAATGAGGGATGTTCTGATCAGTTTCTAGGCAAGGTGATATTAGCAGGAAGTGGATCAAATGGTAAAGATCTGCCTGCAATGCAGGAGAACTGTGTTCCATCCCTGGGTTGGGAAGATCCCCTGGAGAAGGGAATGACAACCCACTCCAGTATTCTTTCTTGGATAATCTGCATGGACAGAGGAGCCTGGCGGGCTACAGTCCATAGGGTTGTAGAAAGTCGTACACTACTGAGAGACTAAGCACAGCACATGGTATTCTTTAGTGACATTTCACATCTAAAGGATTTACTTTTCTTCTACCAGCTTTGACATTTTATTTCTTTGTTGTTAAACTTACCTTCAATTGCTTTGACATCTTCTAAAAGATAAGTCTTTGATCTCCTGTCTCATATGGGAGGGAGGATGCACTCATTTAGGAAGCTTTCTTAAAAATTGCTTTTAATTTTCTAACTTGTTTCTGCTAAAGAATTTAAATAATTGATTTGTTTCTTGTTCTTTTGCCCACATACATTTTTATTGAAATATTTTAAATTGTTTGTTAGGATTTGATCATTTCCCAAGAGCATTCCTGAAATGGTTTACTTGTTTATGAACTTAAAATGAATTTTAAGAATGGAATAGACTTTTGTTATCAATGCTGTAAGATGTTATAGCATATCTACAAATGGTATAGATATGTTGTAGAAAGATATATTGATTTGTAGATATGTTGTACATAAGTTGTCAAAAGTATATACATGGTTTGTTGTCCAGTCACTCAGTTATGTCTGGTTTCGGGGGATCCCATGGATTGCAGCATGCCAGGCTTCCCTGTCCTTCATTATCTGCCTGAGTTTGCTCAGACTCATGTTCGTTGAGTCGGTGATGCCATCCAATCATCTTATCCTCTGTCGCCCCCTTCTCCTACCCTCAATCTTTCCCAGCATAAGGTTTTTTTCCAGTGAGTCTACTCTATGCATCAGATGGCCAAAGTATTGGAGCTTCAGCTTCAGTATCAGTCCTTCCAAAGAATATTCAGAGTTGGTTTCCTTTAAGATTGACTGATGTGATCTCCTTGCTGTCCAAGGGACCCTCAAGAGTCTTCTCCAGCACCACAATTTTAAAAGCATCAATGTTCTTCAATGTTCAGCCTTGTTTATGGTCCAACTCTCACATCTGTCCATGACTGCTGGAAAAACCATAGCTTTGACTATACAGACCTTTGTTGGCAAAGTGATGTCTCTGCTTCTTAATATGCTGTCTAGGTTTGTCATAGCTTTTCTTCCAAGGTACAAGTGTCTTTTAAGTTCTTGGCTGCAGTTACCATCCATACTGATTTTGTAGCCCAAGAAAATATATGCGTTAGCAAGCTATTTTACTGAAAATTAAGTTTTCAAATGCAAACAATACTAAATCAGGCTTGACATTCTACAATTAAATCATAGGCAATGAAACAAAGTGGTTATAATATATGTATCTAAATCAAGCAGACTAGTATTTGAATTCTGGTTCTGTCAACAGTAACTGTAAGATCATTAATGCTTTTGCTTTAGGTTGTGGACAAGTTTAACAATTTCCTAAAGGAGTAACAAATCATGTAAAAATATCCTAGTAGCTACATTGTTTCGGAGAAGGCAATGGCACCCCACTCCAGTACGCTTGCCTGGAAAATCCCATGGATGGAGGAGCCTGGTAGGCTACAGTCCATGGGGTCGCTAAGAGTCGGACACGACTGAGCAACTTCACTTTCACTTTTCCCTTTTCCCTTTCATGCACTGGAGAAGGAAATGGCAACCCACTCCTGTATTCTTGCCTGGAGAATTCCAGGGATGGTGGAGCCTGGTGGGCTGCCCTCTATGGGGTCGCACAGAGTCGGACAGGACTGAAGCAACTTAGCAGCAGCTACATTGTTTGGTATTCTAGAGTATTCTATAACATAAAAGATTTTTCATGAACATTCTTGAAGACTTAGGAAATGTGTCAATAATACACAATTTCTCTGGTATAAAAACTTGCAGCTGAGGAAAAGGGCAGAATTGTTGCTTAAATACCCACATTAACATGTTGTAATTTCAGCTCTGCACTTTCCAGAACATCTTGCAATTAATTTTCCCTTTCAATCATAATACCTCTTTAGGGATCAGAGTGGAGCAAGAATGAAAAGAAAAAAAAAATTGTACAACAGAGGTAGTTTTGTAACATTTTACTTTTCCAACTTCAGACATTTGCCCAAAGCCAGTCAGACAATAAGAAGCCAGAGAGAGAAAAAACAACTTCAGTGATGGCATGGTAAGACACAGGGCAAGTCCAAGAGTTCTAGAGCTAGAGAAATCTGTGTTCATCTACATTTCTAGTTGTAGAACTTTAGGTAATTGCTTTACTTTCCTAAGCCTCAATTTCTGTATCTGAAAAATGGGAAGTAAGTGTATTTGTGCTGTATGCAATATTTCTAGCATTCAGCTCATGAAAATCTAGCATCACACAGACATGAAGGATCTATCAATCCTAAAATTAATTGAAAGAATTATGAAAGTATGAGTGCTGAGATTCCCCGTAAGCCACATGTTTAGGTGGCAATATGGGTGAGATATTCATTCAGGTGTTCACTTATTAGACAAATCCTCAAATGTTCTCAGTTATACACACTAACACACTAGGCATAACTCTCATTTTTCTGAGATGACTTTTAAGAAAATATTGAGTAACAAAATATATTTATATGCACTAATGTTAAAAAGTTTTTCAGAGTTTTATTTTAGTTACGTAGATAATGTTATTTCATGATATTTTCATTAAAGCCATGTAGTCATATAGTTGGGTTTCCCTGGTGGTTCAGTAGTAAAGAATCTGCCTGCAATGCAGGAGACTCAGGAGACGTGGGTTTGATCCCTGAATTGGGAAGATTCCCAGGAGAAGGAAATGGCAACCCACTTCAGTATTCTTGCCTATAGAATCCCATGGACAGAGGAACCTAGTGGGCTACAGTCCAATTGCAAAGAGTCGGACATGACTGAGTACACACACACAGACACAGTCATGTAGTTACATTTGTTTATTTGTTTAATTTTACCTTTGTCTTCTTAGATCCTCCTCTAGCGAGGAATTTGAAAATAATTAGTACTAAAATTTATTCATTTGCTCTTGTTTTTTGCATTTATCTTATTTGGTGGCTTCCCAGGTGTTGCCGGTGTGGTAAAGAACTCACCTGCCAATGCAGGAGATGAAGGAGACTAGGGATCGATCCCTAGGTTGGGAAGATCCCCTGGAGAAGGAAATGACAACCCACTGGAAAATCCTATAGGCAGAGGAGACTGGTGGGCTAAAAAGGGTTGTAGTCCATGGAGTTGAAAAGACTCAGACATGACTGAGCTGCACTCATACATTTATATTTTTACACATATATTCAGTAGTAGTAGGTTGTATAGATATGCCTAACTGGGCTAGCATACATATGCCTATTGCAAGAGTATGTGTGTAAAAGCTATTAATTATATGAATAACATGAATGGTTACCAATTCAAGTTTTAAACATTGCTTAATTTTAAATGATTGAACAATTGATTGAGTAATTGAGGGCTACCTTGAAGACTGTGACAATTTGATGAAACTATTTTGTGATGATCACCCAAAGCAAAAACAAACAAAACCCTCTATTTTATAAAAGGAAGAGAGCTAGATGGAAAACTTGGAAAATTAGTTGAAATTTTGACTCTCATAGTTACCACCTATTCAGCTTAGAAGAAATACATTAATTTTACCCTATGAGCCTCATGTACTATTAAAATCAAATTAGTAATACTTGTCCTTCCTTGTCATATAACAAGAGTGAGAGCAAATTAAAATAATGTCTTCAAAACTATATTTTATCATGGAGGATGCATTACAAACATGAATTTTGAAATTATCACAAAAGAGGATAAAGTCATTTCATTATATTCTGGCTCTTTCTGAGTCTTTCATGCATATAAAAGAGGGAAGAAATTAACTGTAGAGCTGATATTTTTTACTCAGTAAGTAAAAAAATGGGAAGAACAAGATTTGGAGTTTTAAAGAATAAGAAACAGTACATTGCATGACTCTCCAGAATTACAGGTAATGCTACTCTGAAACCTAATGATGGATGCATGAGTTTTGAAATGTAATGCCTGTCAGTCTCAAAATAGATTGAAAGTCTGTAAAATAGAACTCTTGCTCTCTACTATTATTTCTAGTTAAATTTGTAATGAATATAATACTTATCTCAGGATAAAGAAGAGACTAAGAATCCTGGTTCTTTATGAATTATGGTGATTATAATGTTTTATCCCCCTGAAGAAGGCACGGCACTTGCTACTCTATTTATTAATGTATGCTAGGTGCAAAATAATAATGAATGCAGAGTAAGCATAGATTTTACTTACAGAAAATATAACTAATGCAAAAGAGAAGACTGACTCTTGAAAGTGATTAATAAGTAAGAAATTCTATAGTGAAAATCGTACAGGGTTTATTCTTTCCCAATGTAATTAAAAACTGAATTCCAGAGAAATTCACATTGACTGACACAGATAACAGTGTCTTTATACCTGCAATTAACAAGTTAGAATCTTACTCCTAAAAAGGTTCCTTATAGTATTAACCTTAATAATTTTTGTTGAAACAATGATTTCCATCTGGTGTGGCAGACTTATATAGGATATGATATGCATAAAGTGTATAAGTTTGTTATATTTCATTAGCTGATCATTGATAGTCATAGCTAACTCTTGTTGTCAGCTTCCTTTTTATCTAGTTTGCCCCATTTACCTTTTCACAATGAGACATACACATGGAAGGATCAAGGTAGAAAATTAAGCTGCATGAGTCTGAAGAAAACACATTATAAGCATTATCTAGTTACTAATTAGACTCTAGCACACCCTCACTGCAATGATTAATGCACTCTTAACAAAAGAAAAAAAATGATTCATCCTGTGTATGAAAGAGATTTGGTTAACACTGCAATTAATCTTTCCATTTATGAGAGAAAATTGTTTACTGCAAATTTTACTTACCTAACAAATTTAGATGAATTATCTTAGATGTCAGTCAAAATCATTTCATGCTATAGTCTCCTAGTGTTCCAGTATTGATTAATTTGATCTAATGTTTTCTTGATATATTGGCTTATTTATGCTCAATTACTGCAGAGAGCTAAAGCCTTACCACAAATCACTAACATTAGCAGAAAAATCACACAAATACTGTTTCTTTTAACAAGTAATACACACTTAAAACCACAGCTAAGTCATTTTTACAACAAAATACAGCAAAATAAAAAAAAAAACACATGTGTTTAAAAAGACATAATTTGTCTTTGTTAACTTAAAAAGAGTGAATTATGGTGATGCTGAATGTGAAGACAATCATGATAAATAAGATTAGTCATTATTTACAGTAGCATTTCATCTACTCTAATTTGTTTCCAACTCATTTAATTCTAGATATTGCAACATGAATAATATTCTAGAGATACAAAGAGCTATTGAAACTTTTTATGAAAAGGAAATTCTGTATAAGCTTTAATTAATGAGTATTTGTAAGAAATTCTTTTAACTGGGCAATAGTACCTGCCATTATTAATAATAAATATTCCCTCAAATGATACTCATTTCTGGCACTGAGTACCATTCTCTGAATCATACTCTTCAGAAAAAAAAAAAGTTGTTTTAAAGCAAAGATGGCATATTGCTTTGAATCATGAGTATATTTAAACTGTATTTAAAATTCCCTACTTCAGTAGAAAACAGTGATATAAATTAATCATTTCAAGAAGGTTGTCATTTGAAAAGTTAGTCTCTGATTATGTTATGGTTTTAAGACTGTTGATATAACTTAAAAGCAATTATTTTCCATTGTAACATGGCAAAAAATTTTGTCTCTAAAATTATAAATCATAATACTGGTAAGCCCATTTTTTGCTAGTGATATAATAGTAGAAAGTAAAAATTTAGTTTATATTTTTTTCTCCCCAAATTATTTTTACTGTACCTATATATGCTGGATACTGTTATATAAGTGTATTTAATATAAAAAGCCTAAGTTACTATGAAAAGACAAATTTAAACTTAAATAGTAAGTTGTGGCAGGTCCACCAGTTGCATTTAAAATTACATGCTTCCTATTTTTTATAACATTTGAGAGAATTTATTGCTCTATTTATTCAATTGTTCATTTAGCCCTTCTGTTATTGATACAGTATTTATTATGTAATTACTTTATCCCGTGTGCATTTAATCACTGGGTTCACAGTGTATTTGGGAACTTGGAAGAATCAAGACTGTAATATTGATACCGAGGAAGTTTGGCTGAAGTTGGGAAAAGCCTGTATGTGGATGAAGAACTTTTCATTGTAGTGGTGGTGGTGGTTTAGTCACTAAGTCATGTCTGACCCTTGTGACTCTGTGGACTGTAGCCTGCCCAAGGAATGGA
Source organism: Giraffa tippelskirchi (assembly GCF_054371585.1). NCBI lineage: Eukaryota > Metazoa > Chordata > Mammalia > Artiodactyla > Giraffidae > Giraffa > Giraffa tippelskirchi. Next base: position 106,374,698 of record NC_137278.1, on the reverse strand, counting down.
ACTCGAGTCTCCTTCATTGAAGGCAGATTCTTTACTGCTGAGCCATCAGGGAAGTCCTTTCATTGCAGACCCAGATTGAAAATATGCTTGTTTCAAGTGAATGCTCGTCAAATAATACCCACTGAAAAAATTTCCCAATAATCAAATGACAGAATGATCTGTCCTGTAGATGTTAGCCAGACTTTTCTTCAGCTACCAGCTTAATGGACAAACTGGATGTAGCAAGAATGGAAGCAATACATGGGTTCACTAATATGTTCTTTTTTCCTTAACCAAGGCTGACTTGGCTACCACTGTGACTCGATATTTGCTTGGAGTTAGGTATCAGCAATACAGAGCCTTTCACATGTTAACATACCTTGGAGAGAACAGCCTGCTTACCAATGGAGGGTTAATAATATTGAATATATTCCACCATGGAAGGAGCCCTATTTTCCCTTACTGGTATAGGGTTTGATTATGGAGGTGGATTTTTCTTCCTCGTCCACAGTTCTGCTGCCATTTGCATCCTTACTAATCCTCATTTGCTCATATATCCCATAGAATTTTTCTTTGATAAAGAAACTGCCCTTATAGAAAGAGAAGGGAGAAAATAAGCTCATGCTTGTCAAGTTATTGGCTTTACCATATTTCTTATCATTCAAAAATGGCTAGCCTGAAAGTATAGTGGAAGATTCTATAGAATACTCAGTTAAGATGTTAAAAAGGAGATAATACTTTGGGTTTGGAATATGGCATATTAGCTTAGTACATAAGATCAATATGTACTGCTATTTCTCCTAGCCTTTAGAAATATGAACCCAAGGGAACAAGGATTACAAGCTAGAGTAGCAACTTCCAATTAAAATTCCTTTGAAAATATTGACTTTCTAACATATGACATTAAAGTTCCACTCTTATAGAGGTCTTGCACTAGTACGGAAAAACTGAAAACCTTCTAAAAGAGGATTCAAAATATGTTTCTACTGAATTTATAAGCTATGATTGCTAAATGGCTGTATTAGCCAGCTTTTTTTTCAGGTAAACAGAATCCATCAGATCTCTGTACATATATATAGTCAATCTATCTGTATCTTTATCTGGGCTTCTTTGGAGGAAGAAGCAAGAGATCATATGCAATGCAGAAGATCCAATTTTGATCCCTGGGGCAGGAAGATGCCCTGGAGAAGAACATGACAACTCATTTCATATTCTTTTCTGGGAAGATCCATCGACAGAGGATCCTGGCCGTTTCCAGTCCTTGGGGTCACAAAAGTCAGACACATCTTAGAGACTAAGCCATCACCATATCTTCATCTATTTATCTGCACACACATGCACACAAACACACACACACACAGAAATTTATTACAGGAATTGGCCCATGTGATTATGGAAACCGAGAAATCCTACAATCTAACAATCTGCTATCTACAATCTCTTCCAGAAATACCTTCATAGACACACCCAGAAATAAAATGTCATCTAATACCTGGGCGTCTCTTAACTCAATCAAGTGAGCACATACAATTAACCATCAAAATTACCATTTGGGGCTTCTCAGGTCATTGAGAAAATAGGAACTGAGAGATTAAGTCTTGAATAATTGTTCCTGATTAACAAAGAATAATACTCTTGGTATAATAAAGTGTAAGCATAGCACCTACAAAAAATTTTATATGTTTTGATCAAAGTTAATGCAATATGCATATAGTAGTATTGAAAGTTTCTTAATCTTCAAGAAAGTTTAGATATCCAACCAATTAGGCAGTCATGGTCAAGTGAAGTGCTCATTGAATGCAAAGGAAATGTTAAACCAGAAAAAAAGAAAAGCTAGTAAAAATAGTAATTTTGACCTTGTGAAAAGTTGAAGAAACAAAAGTCATAGAAATAAATTAGTTATATTAGTTAATTTTTTCAAAATATTCTTTTACTTTTCATTTACTATACTGTGGTGTTAATTTTATTATGTACACAGTTAAGAGATTATTGAGATATGTCTGTGAAGAAATTACAGAAGAAAGTCCATTAATTAGAAACTCTAGACTCAAAGCTGTATTCAGTGATGGATAACACTGGGCTCTTGCCCTTTGGGGAAGGGATAAGACTAATTTTGTTTATATGTGGGCAGCTGCAATATATTATGTTGAAGGGTATGCTACTGCTGTTTTGATACTAAACAGTCCAAGGTGGGAATTCTGGTGGATATCTGTTTTGATGACTGGCTGTAATTGCCTCCATAATTTGGTTTCTTGCTTTACCTCTTACTTGGCCTTATTTCACTTGCCCTCCCAATCCAGAACCTCCCCAAACCACTCCCTTATACTTAAAAAATCATTTCCTTTTCTTTCTACTAAGGCTTAGACATGAAATTTAGATTCCACCAATTTTATGCACCCAACGGAAATTTTGACTGGCTAAATGGAGAAAGAACTAAAGTACCACATATGTCTTGTGCTGATGCTGATGCCAAGTTTTACAAAGACCTGAAACTGAAGGAATGAAATGATTTGTAGCTTTATGTTCATGGCAGAGAAAATAGCTTTTTTAAGAAGCCATTTCTATGGTGTGGGATAGAAAGTCAATTCTAGAATCTCTGTCTAGAATTTACTTTCTCAGACTGAAAATTTCTGTAATATCTGTAATTTTAACAACTTCTTTCTGCAACAGTTTATATTTTGATAAGAATTCTGACCAGTAAGAGCCATATATGGCCATTTAACGTTGTCGATTTTTTCATTTTTTTTCCTACTTTTGAGAAGGTCCAGAGAATAATTTTACATAAAACCGATAACTTGCAAAGTATGATAAAGTAGGCCTAAAATATAGGACCACAAAGAAATAATTCAGCTAAAAACTTAACTTTCAAAATTTGTTTTACTGTATCTTTTAATAAAGATTCATGAATATGCTAGACTTCTCACCTATACTAGTTATATCAGAAGACTTTCTAGAGCAATCAGGACTTAATCAAAGGTAGAAAACTTAAGAGTATGATAAAGAAAGTGTCTTGAAGGACCATACAGAATTCTTACTCTAGAATATAGTATTAATAGTGGCAGATTCCAGAAGCCTGAATGATAGGGAAATATGCCTATTCCATTAGACTACTTTTCTTCTTATGTTCTTTGTAGCCTTTTCTATGCGGCAATAGTAGAAGGTACTGGATGTTTTTTACTGTGCCACTTAGTGTCATTTTTTGAACTCTATCATCACTGAAATGGCTCCTATATTCACAGCAGACATGGCACTGGCCTCTAACAGTCTAGAGGATTTTATTGATGACATTAGAATATCAAGGGGAAACAAGACTACACTAGATTACTAGAGTGCTTTTCCAGATTATCCTTGATAATTAAATGTTTTTGGAGTTGGAGATAAGAGAAATCCCTACCCACCACACCACCAGTGGAGTATGCCAGATGGTACCTATACTACAAAGAGGATCCTTAACAGTCCTATAGTTAAAGTTGTCAACTTTGGTTAAAACTATGAGGGTGAATAAATCATTAACAGAAACAGAACAGTGAATGATTATAACGGATGTCCAACTGATAAGGTAAACTGGAATTGAAAGCCAGAATTAACAGGTAAAGGCAGAATCACTTAGGTGATAACTGAGAATTGCAGAGGCCGTGAGGACCCCTGTGGGTTCCCTAGAGTGTCAATCAGCAACTTTCCAGGCAGAAACTTTGTAATAACTAATTCACTGTTTGTGTGAGTGAGTAGAACCAAGAAATTATTTCTCAAATGGGTGTCTGTTTCTTTAGCAATGGTAAGAGAAACAATATCTGCAAACTTTTAGATGTGGTATGGAGCAAAGCAAACAGCAACAGACTAAAAGTATTAATTTTTACTTACTCCATTTGAAAAATGATCTTAGGTTAAAGGATTTAACAGTCAGCAATTCTGATCCAAAATGTGTACATTAAAACTTTCTTTTAGGTAGTCATAACCATTCAGAAATTATTGTCTACTTAGGCTAGGAGATTCTGGGCTGAAAACTAAAAGTACAAAATTGAAACACAAAAGTTTCAGTAGTTAAAGTGTACAATAAGCAATTTATTGCTTAGTAAACTATTTCTGGCATGAGAAAATATGTATAATAATATCATTTGCACTTGTGCACCTATTGCCAAGTTTAAGAAATAAAATAGAATCGAAGTTGCAATTTATTCCTCTCAGAACTCATCTCCAATGTTCCTGCTTACAGATAACCTCTACTCCACATTTGGCATTTAAACTCTTATGTAAATTTTTATATTTTATTTTGTATGGAGTTGTATTCAAACAGTATGTAATTTATTCTGCATGCATTAAAATTATAATAAAGATATTATACTTCATGATCATCTGGAACTTGCTCTTTCAGTCAATATTTTTAAATAAATTAGCCATATTATTACAAGAGGCTCTTATTCTTTCATTTTAGTGAGTATTTACTTCAGTGTTTTGTGACTAAAGCAACTTCTTGATTTATTCTCCTGAATAAAATATTCATATTATTTCCAATTTTTCAAACCACAAGCAAAGCTTATCAAGAACATTCTTGTATATGTCTCCTTGGGCACATGTGGCCATTTCTTGGGGAAATGTAATTGCTGAGTATAATACATGTACATCTTCTACTTCACTAGAGAGTGTGAAATTGCTCTCCAGAGGGGCTGTGCCAATTTACAAATCTCCCAGCTGTGAATGAGAGTTTCCTTTGCCCCACACCTTACCATCAGTTTTTGCTATTTTTTTAAATTGTTGCCAATTTAATAGGTGTGAAATTGTAGGTGATTATTATTATAATTTGGAGAAGGCAATGGCATCCCACTCCAGTACTGGAGATTCTCCAGCCTGGAGAATCCCATGGATGGAGGAGCCTGGTGGGCTGCAGTCCATGGGGTCGCTAGGAGTCAGAGACGACTGAGTGACTTCACTTTCACTTTTCACTTTCATGCATGGGAGAAGGAAATGGCAACCCACTCCAGTGTTCTTGCCTGGAGAATCCCAGGGACGGCGGAGCCTGGTGGGCTGCTGTCTATGGGGTCGCACAGAGTCGGACACGACTGAAGCGACTTAGCAGCAGCATTATTATAATTTATATTTTCCTAATTGCTAATGAGTTTGAGCTTTTTATGTATATTATTGACTTTGTGGGCCCCTTTTTCTGGGATTTGCCTTAATATATTGTCAGCTCATTAAAACCTTTTAAAAGTTGTTTCATTTTGTTGAGAATTTTTAACTCTTTTGAGGCGGTAAGGTTTTCAATGTTTTGTTTGAAATATTGCTCTAAAATACTAACGCCTGGTTCTTTCCTTCAGGTATTCTAATTTAGCTATCATGTGGTGCAACCTGGGCTTCAAGGTGTTTATAAAATCCCCAGGTAGTTCTAAGTGCAGCAACATGTAGTAAGCTGATTCTGTACAGCTAATGTCCCAGAATAAACAAATCATTTGCTGTCCTATTTTTTTACCTAAACAGATGGTGATTGGGTGGAGGAAGAAGGAAAAGAAATCATTCAAATGGTAAATAAAAGGAAAATACTTTGACTTTATTTCATAAAATATCCTGTCAACTTTGTCAAATTCTCAACAAAATAAAACAGCTTTTAAAAGATTTTGTTTTCTGCCTAAGGTAGAAAGAATATTCTGGAAAGGAAAGAAAGAAAAAGTGGCCAAGCTGTTATTGTGAGGATATTAAATATTAACACTGTGTGAAAACATGAATATACTTAAATTTGGTATGAAGTATAATCTTTCAATGGGGAAGATAATTCTGAGAAATAGATTTTTCTTTACATAATCCATCAGCTAGAATAAATATAAACTGGAACTATTAATGGTGACTAGCACTACTAGGCAGACATGCCCAGTGCCCAAATCTCCAGAAAAGTTCCTGTTCAATGTATAATGCTCAGTGTAGAGCTTGGTGTTTAGTAAATTTATCCTTATGTATTTTAAAGAAACTTGTATCTTTGCAGGTGTCAACTTCAGATGCCAATCACACAGTTTTAGAGGGAATAGTGCTCACTATTAGAGCAGTATACAATACTATCAGAAATAGAAATTAAGGAAATGATCCCATTTATTAGCACATCAAAATGAACACGTAGGAATAAACCTACCAAAGGAGGTAAAAGACCTCTACTCAGAAAACTATAAGACATTAATGAAATAAATTTAAGATGATACAATCAGATGGAAAGATATACCATGTTCATAGATCAGAAGAATTACTATCGTTGAAGTAACCATACTACATAAAGCAGTATACAGATTCAGTGCAATCCCCATAAAAATACCAAGGGAATTTTTCTCAGAACTAAAACAAATAATTTTAAAATTTATGTGAAAACACAAAAGACTCTGAATAGTCAAAACAATTTTGAGAAGAACAGAACCGGATGTATGCTCCCTGTTATAAGACCATAATAAAAAGCTACAACAATAAAAACAGTATGATATTGCACAAAAAATAGACACATAGATCAGTGAAAGAGAATAGGGAGCCCAGAAATAAATCCATGCACTTGCAGTCAATTAATATATGACTGAGGAAGCAAGAATCTGCAATGGAGGAAAGTCATAGTCTCTTCAATAAATGGTGCTGGAAAATCTGGATAGCTACATGTCAAATAATAAAATTAGAACATTTCTCATACCATAAAATAAACTCAAAATGGGTTAAAGATCTAAATACAAGACCAGAAACCATGAAATTCCTAGAAGAAAACATAGATGGAACACTCTGACATAAATCATAGCAATATGTTTTTGCATCTAAGCAAAAGAAATAAAAACAAAAATAAACAAATAGGAACTAATTAAAGTTAAAAGCTTTTTCTTAGCATAGGAAACCATCAACAGAGCAAAATGACAAACTAGTCAATGGGACAAATTTTTTGTAAATGATATGATCCATAGGAGTTAATATCCAAAATATAGAAACATCTCATCCAATTCAACATAATAATAACAAACCACAAGTTTAAAAAATGAACGGAAGACCTGAATAGTCATTTTTCCAAAGAAGATACACAGATGACCATAAAGCACATGAAAAGATGCTCTACATAATTAATCATGAGAGAAATGTAAATTAAAATTACAATAAGAAATCATCTCATACATGTTAGAATGGCTATCATCAAAAATTTCACATATAACACATTTTGGTAAAGATGTGGAGAAAAGAGAATTTTTGTACTCTGTGGGTGGGGATGTGAATTGGGGCAGCCAATTCAAAAAACAATATGGAGGTTTCTCAAAAAGATAAACATAGAACTACCATATGACCCAGAAATTCCACCCCTGAGTATTTAGCTAATAAAAATAAAAACACTTATTTGAAAAGATAACATGCACCCCAAACAGCAGCATTATTTATAATAGCCAAGGTGGAGGAAACCTGTGTCCCTCAACAGATGAAAGGATGAAGAAGATGTGACATCTGTATCTATCTATACAATGGAATACAACTTAGCCACAAAATAAATAAATAAATAAATAAATAAAAATTTGCCATTGCAACAACATGGACGGACTTGGAGGGTATTATGTTAAGTGAAATAAGTTTGACAGAGAATGACAAATACTATATGATGTCATTTATATGTGAAATCTAAAAAAAATAAACAAATTAATGAATACAACAACTGCAAAAACATCCAAATCCATAGAGAATAAATTAGTGGTTACCAGTGTGGAAGGAAAGGGAAGTGGGGAGAGGCAACATAGTTTAGGAGATTAAGAGGTAGAAACTACTATGTATAAAATAAATAAGCTACAAGTATATATAGGGACTACACAGGGACTATAGCCATGTTTTACAATAACTATAAATGGAATATAGGCTTTAATAATTATGAATCATTATGTTGTACATCCAGAGAAGGCAATGGCACCACACTCCAGTACTCTTGCCTGGAAAATCCCATGGACGGAGGAGCCTGGTGGGCTGCAGTCCATGGGGTCGCTAAGAGTCGGACACGACTGAGCGACTTCACTTTCACTTTTCCCTTTTCACTTTCATGCACTGGAGAAGGAAATGGCAACCCACTCCAGTATTCTTGCCTGGAGAATCCCAGGGACGGCGGAGCCTGGTGGGCTTCCGTCTATGGGGTCGCACAGAATCAGACACGACTGAAGTGACTTAGCAGCAGCAGCATGTTGTACATCTGAGGCTTATATACTGTTACACATAAACTATAGCTCAAAAAGCCTCATATAAGTAGCCATAACTGGCCAAACAGGTAATGCCATTCTGGTAAAGGGGAAGAAGCTGGCAGGGGAAAGCTTTGCCACTTCCACTTATTGATTCTTAGAGTTGAGTTTAACGTCTTGCTTCAATTTGCTCATTTCTTTTTTCTCTGTTATTTTAGAAATTGTAAATACACTTCACTTTTTTGACTCACAGCATTAAGTGCCTCATGAAAATTTTTAAAAAATTAAAATTTTGGTCTATGCGGTTTTATATCATTCATTGCTGAATACTTCAAAGTAGTAAACATTAAACAGTATATTATTTTTTAATATGAGGCTAATTACAAGCCTACAGAAAAACTTAAAGAACAATACCAAGAGTTCCCTTACATTTGTCATCATGGTTTCCTAAATATTAACAATTTACATGCTCATAGAACAATTATTAAGAACAATTAACATTGCAACTTTGTAATGATATTATTAAATAACATGTAGACTTTTTTCAAATGTCATCAGTTTTTCCATTAATATCCTGTATCTATCCAAGGTCCCTATCCAGAATTCTACGTGATAGTTAGCTGTGTATCTTCAGTCTCCTCCAGTCTCCTCCAGTGTTTCCGTGTCTTTCCTTACTGTGACTGATGCTTTTGAAAAGTTAATCAGTTATGTTGTAGAGGGCGCCTCAAGGTGTAGCTGTCTATGATTTTCTGGTCATTGGGACAAGATGGAGCATTTTGGATAAGAATACCACAAAGATGATGTGTCTTTCTCAGTGCATCATATAAAGTTTTTTGTTATGTTGATATGTTTAACGAGAAACAAAACTGGCTAGAAAAAGAAAAGTTTTGAGATAATAGAAAACAGTGAAATGTGCAAAAGAATTTAATTCTGTACCATCTGAAAGGACAAAGATTGACTGATATAATGTTGATGTCTCCACAATGAACCAGCTAGTGAGCAATATAATAACATTACTGCAGCCATGGAATTAAAAGACGTTTGCTCCTTGGAAAAAAAGCCATGACAGCACACTAAAAAGCAGAGACATTACTTTGCTGACAAAAGTCCATTTAGTCAAAGCTATGGCTTTTCCATTAATCATGTATGGATATGAGATTTGGACCATAAAGAAGGCTGAGCACCAAAGAACTGATGCTTTCAAACTGTGGTGCTTGAGAAGACTCTTGAGAGTCCTTTGGACTGAAAGGAAATCAAATTAGTCTGTCTTAAAAGGATATCAACCCTGAGTGTTCATTTGAAGGACTGATGCTGAAGCTGAAGCAACAATACTTTGGTCACCTTATGTGAAGAGCTGGCTCGTTGGAAAAGACTCTGATGCTGGGAAAAATAGAAGGCAGGAGGAGAAGGGAACGACAGAGGATGAGATGGTTGAATGACATTGCCGACTCAATGAACATGAGTTTGAGCAAATTCTAGGAGATGGTGAAGGACAGGGAAGCCTGGTGTTCTGCTGTTTATAGGGTCGCAAAGAGTGAGACATGACTGAGTGAATAAACAACAATTCCACCCATAATCAATGCACTAGTCCACATCAATGTCACTCGACATAAAACAAAGGAATGTAAGCAAATGCTTAAAATATTTATGTCTTAATGATTGTGGAAATATGAATCAGGCTAAAATTAACATCTCTTATGAAGGAAAATTTCTAGCACCAACTACATGAAACTATCTTTCTTGAAGCAACACTTGAAAACCGATCATGCAAACTGTGAAGGAAATCACCAGAAAGTTTTTGTAACTTAAAAGGATGACTTGACTGAAAATGGTATAACGAAATGTACAATCAAACAAATAAGCAGATTGCTTAAAGCTAAAATTCAGATATATTTCAGAATTGTATTTGTACTTGATGCTCATATAATTGAAGAAATTTAGTGCTTTCTGTATTGTAGTTAAAAGTGAACATATTTTAAGTCAAAACCCCAATAGACACATTAACAAAAAATACTTTCAAATGATATATTTTGCTATATACATAAATGAATCCTTAATTATTTTAGAAACAAATAAAGTCATTTCCTTCTTTTCATTTCCTTGTTCTCTTGTCTACTTATTTTCTGTCTTCTTAGCCATTAAATTATATAAATGAATAATTTTGTAATTTTACTGCCCTTTTAAAACTATATATTAACTCTCATTCTATCTTTGTAATCAGTGCCAAATTTTTCCAAATAGGTAAAAAATTTTATGATTCCATTGATTCTCCATACAACTAACATAGTTCAGTTCAGTTCAGTCGCTCAGTCGTGTCTGACTCTCTGCGACCCCATGAATTGCAGCACGCCAGGCCTCTCTGTCCATCACCAACTCCCAGATTCCACCCAAACCCATGTCCATCGAGTCAGTGATGCCATCCAACCATCTCATCCTCTGTCGTCCCCTTCTCCTCCCGCCCCCAATCCTACCCAGCATCAGGGTCTTTTCTAATGAGTCAACCCTTCGCATGAGGTGCCCAAAGTATTGGAGTTTCAGCTTCAACATCAGACCTTCCAATGAACACCCAGGATTGATCTCTTTTAGGATGGATTGATTGGATCTCCTTGCAGTCCAAGGGACTCTCAAGAGTCTTCTCCAACACCACAGTTCTAAAGCATCAGTTCTTCGGCGCTCAGCTTTCTTCACCGTCCAACTCTCACATCCATACATGACCACTGGAAAAACCATAGCCTTGACTAGATGGACTTTTGTTGGCAAAGTAATGTCTCTGCTTTTAAATATGCTATCTAGGTTGGCCATAACCTTCCTTCCAAGGAGTAAGGGTCTTTTAATTTCATGGCTGTAGTCACCATCAGCAGTGATTCTGGAGCCCCAAAAAATAAAGTCTGACACTGTTTCCACTGTTTCCCCATCTATTTGCCATGAAGTGATGGGACCAGATGCCATGATCTTAGTTTTCTGAACACTGAGCTTTAAGCCAACTTTTTCACTCTCCTCTTTCACCTTCATCAAGAGGCTCTTTAGTTCTTCTTCACTCTCTGCCATAAGGGTGGTGTCATCTGCATATCTGAGGTTATTGATATTTCTCCCGGCAATCTTGATTCCAGCTTGTGTTTCTTCCAGCCCAGAGTTTCTCATGATGTACTCTGCATATAAGTTAAATAACCAAGGTGACAATATACAGCCTTGACGTACTCCTTTTCCTATTTGGAACCAGTCTGTTCTTCCATGTCCAGTTCTAACTGTTGCTCCCTGACCTGCATACAGGTTTCTCAAGAGACAGGTCAGATGGTCTGGTATTCCCATCTCTTTCAAGAAGAGGTGGCAAGAATACACAGAAGAACTGTGCAAAAAAGATCTTCATGACACAGATAATCATGATGGTGTGATCACTCACCTAGAGCCAGACATCCTGGAATGTGAAGTCAAGTGGGCCTTAGGAAGCATCACTACAAACAAAGCTAGTGGAGGTGATGGAATTCCAGTTGAGCTATTTCAAATCCTCAAAGGTGATGCTGTGAAAGTGCTGCACTCAATATGCCCGCAAATTTGGAAAACACAGCAGTGGCCACAGGACTGGAAAAGGTCAGTTTTCATTCCAATCCCAAAGAAAGGCAATGCCAAAGAATGCTCAAACTACCACACAATTGCACTCATCTCACATGCTAGTAAAGTAATGCTCAAAATTCTCCAAGCCAGGCTTCAGCAATACGTGAACCGTGAACTTCCAGCTGTTCAAGCTGGTTTTAGAAAAGGCAGAGGAACCAGAGATCAAATTGCCAATATCTGCTGGATCATCGAAAAAAGCAAGAGATTTCCAGAAAAACAACTAACATAAAATGATACCATTTCTTTCTTTGAAGAAAAACAACATCAAACATTGGTTGCAATACAAATAATATGTATTTGTTACTTTACTTGGAGGATAATCATAAGTTACAAAAATACCTTCTTGCTGCTAGCATCCTTTTAGCAGCTGCAAAGTTATCATTCATCATTTTGCTTACCCTTCATAGGCTGTAACATTAGCATGAACTGGTATAATACAAAACACTTTTTGAAAACATATTTTAAAAAGCAAATAAATGTATGAGTATTTTAGTGATGAAAAATGGAAATTAAAAGTACACTAGAAGAGTCTGATACAAAAATAAAACACATTCAAAGAAAAATAATTTTATTTGCTTTCAAGTAGACCATGAATATTTTGATCATATAAAATATTAAAATGGCATAGCATTACATATAAAAGTAATTTGTAATATTAGGATTACCGTGTTTTTTCAGCTTTATTGAGATAAAATTGATAAGTAAAACTGAAAAAAATATTAAAATGTGCTTTGTAATGGTTTAATATATTTATGCATTGTCTAAGTATTTCTCCTATTGAGTTATTACATTTATCACTTCACATATTTAATACTCCTTCCTCTTTTGGTGAGAATACTTTAGTTATATTTTTCTTAACAAATTTCAATTATGTAGTACAGTGTTACCAACTATAGTAAACATGTTATGCATTAGCCTCAGATCTTAGTGAAGTATAACTGAAAGTTTCTATCTTATTACCAACCTCTCCCTATTTTCCTCATCCTAGCACCTGACAACCACTTTTTGCTCTCTGTTCTGTAAGCCAAATTATTTTTTTATTAAGGATTCTAAATAAAAGTGCTATCACGTAGCATTTGTCTTTCCCTGTCTGTTATATCACTTGGCATGATATTCTTGAGGTTCGTCCTGTTATTGCAAATGAAAGTGTTTCCTCCTTTCTAAAGGCTACATAATAGTCCATTGTATATATGTATACACATTTTCTTTATTTATTCCTCAACAGACACATAGGTTGTTTCTATACTTTGGATATTGTGAATAATATTGCAATGAACATGAAAGAAAAGACATCTCTTCCAGATATTGATTTCACTTTCTTTGGATACGCATACCCAGTGGTGGCATTTTAGATCATGCAGTAATTTTATTTTTAATTTCTTGTGGAACCTCCATTCTGTTTTTCATCATGCCTATACTAACTTACATTCCCACCAACAGTGTACAAGTATTCCCTTTTATAAACCTCCTTGTTAGCAATTTTTTTTATCTGTTATCATTTTGATAATAGATATCCTAAACAGTGTGGGAAGATATCTCATTGTGGTTTCTATTTGCATTGTCTCGATGATTAGTGATGTTAAACAACTATGTATGTGCCTGTGTACTATCTGAATATCTTCTCTAGAAAAATGTCTCTTAAAGGTCTTTGTCCACCTTCTGATTGGGTTATTTTTTATTTCTCTTGAGTTGTATGAATTCCTTGTATATTTTGAATATTAACTCCTTATCGAATGTGTGGTTTGAAAATATTTTCTCCCATTTCAAACATAGGTTTCCTTTCCATTTTGTTCAGGATTTTTGCATCTGTGTTCATCAGGGCTATTGGCTTATAATTTTCTTTTCTTTTGATATCTTTGTTTGGCTTTTGTATTAGGGTGATGCTGGCTTGGTAAAATAAGTTAGGAAGTTTTCTTCCTCTTTAAACTTTTGTGATGAGTTTGATAAGGGTGGGCATTTTATTCTTCTTTACACGTTTGGTAGAATTCACCAGTAAAGCTGGCTTCTCTATGGGCTCAGTTGGTTAAGAATTTGCCTGCAATGCAGAAGACACAGGTTCTATCCTTGGGTTGGGAAGATCCCCTGGAGAAGGGCATGTCAACCCACTCTAGTATTCTTGCCTGGAGAATCCCATGGACTGAGAAGCCTGGCAAGCTTTGTCCACGGGGTCACAAAGAGTCAGACACGCCTAAAACAACTGAGCATGTATGCACCAGTAAGGCAATCTAGTTTGAGACTTTTCTTTGTTATGAGGTTTTTGATTACTGATTCAATCTTCTTGCTATTAATTAATCTGTGCTGATATTCTATTTTTTAATGATTCAGTTTCCTATGCTATATGTTTCTAAGAATATATACATTGCTTCTGGGCTTTCCAATTTGTTAGAATATAATTGTTCATTGTAGCTTCCCAGGTGGCTCAGTTGTAAAGAATTCACCTTCCAATGCAGGAGACACAGGAGATGTGAGTTGGATCCCTGGGTCAGGAAGATCCCCTAGAGTAGGAAATAGTAACACACTCCTGTATTCTTGCCTGGAAAATTCTATGGACAGAGCAGCCTGGCAGGCTACAGTCCATGGGATCACAGAGTCAGACAAGACTGAGCACATACACACAATTGTTCATTGCAGTCTGTTATGATCTTTGCTGGATTCTTTGCATTAGATAAAACCACCACCTCTCCCAGTATTGACAGAGAGGTCTCTTGTAGGAAATGATCCTCTTCAACCAGCTCCAAATAGTAAATAAAAACTAACAATTACATACACAAAGTGCAGATGTCAAGGCCAATCCATTCACAAGATATTAGTAAAGTTTTGTTTGTTTATAAATTTAAATAAATATAAATATGAGTTACAACATTTTCTTTGACAGATAAAAGACTCTGATATTCCCCACTGAATGTGAGCTCCTTTAAAGACTGCTGTTTAATTTGGAGGAAGGGCAAGTTAAATACAAACAAAAATAAAATTAAATTAAAGCAAAAATTCTGAGTTGGGAGATCTCACGATGGGGAAATGTTGTCAACTGTTTGGGATGTTTAGACAGAAAAGGAAAATTTTAGTGACAGTCATTTTCAATTTGCTCGGCAGAGCAAAGCAGACAGAATGTTGTTCGATAACCTGCCAGAAGCTGAGAAGAGCAAAGAGCAATTTCACACCTCTCTCTGATAAGGCAGTAGGTTAATTAAAGGTAATCAATCTAGCATCAAATTAAAAAAAAATTGCACAGACTGTTTTAACACAAGAGCTTTTCAGTAATGAATAGATCTTTTCACCTGAAGAAAAGCCAGGAAGCCGAGGAATGTGAGTGCTGGATCCTACGAGGTGGGCGGGATAACTGATGAACCTGCTGTCATCTTGAGTATGATATCTCCGTTTTTTGTTCTGTCTTGTATGGTTTCGACCTTAGTTTCTTAATCTCTAAATTGACGGCCTCCTACGATGTAATTATCCCTTAGTGTCTATTTATTTTGTGTACATAGACTCAAAGAAAGTTTTTGAATAAGCTCAGCATTGGAAATACTGACATGATTTTTCATTTTACCCAGGTAATTTCCTTGGCCAATAAATCCTGTAAAATGGTTATGAGGTTGAATCAGAATTGCCTGAATTTTAATAATAATAGCACGAAATGTTATATTTATATAGTATGTTTCATTTCTGAATCTCAAATGATTTAAATATGCCTCATTAATCACCCAAGCATTCTTGGAGGTATGTAGATGGGTGTTTTTAGCATTATTATCAACAATTAAGTAATACCAAAGAGATCAATCTTATCTTTTACAACATAAAGAAAGTGTAATTTTTTACCTCCAAAAGGCTCATAATGAATAAAGAGAAAGACATTTAAATATAAATATGCCTCTAAACACAGTGTCAAATATCAGTGGGATAATTGTACAAAATGAATTTGAGATTTATAGCAAAGAAACTACTCTCTTTAGAATATATTAGATTTTTGTGAAAACAGCATCAATACTTTTAGGCCTCTAGGATATGATTAGAGCCATTAGAACAGTAATTTAATTTATTATTGATTCAGGTATAGTCTCTATCTTCTAATGGCTCTATATCTAAAAAGTTTGTAAGAATTAAGTTTTTATTAAAAAAGAAAAAATAAAAATGGAAAGATGTCATTAGCTGAATAATTCTTTTTAAGGATAAGCACAATTAGTCATTTATTTGTTGTATCTAACTGCATTAAGTATTATTAATATATTCAGAAGATTTTTACCTATTTGGAATTCTTAAAAATGGAGCTATACCTATACTGTAATAGCACAGGAGAAAAACTTAATTTTCTGAAATATCCTAAAATATTCTTAGGCAGAATTTTTCATACAGGAAGAATCTTCATTAGCAACAACTGACACTAGTAAAACTGGTAAGGAAATCTGCTTTTGCAATAAAATTAAAAATAACTAGAAATTTCTCAGGACGTTAAGTAAATACATGTGTTTGGTTTTGATCTGAAGATTATCATTCTTAAATTCAAATGTTATCTATTTGGCTACCATAGCTCTCCTTTCTGTGCTTTGTAAAAATGTAGTTAAATATACTTTTATTTATTTTATTTATTTATTTTTAATTAGTTTAGATTGAGACAGCAGTTAAATATACTTCTAAAATGTTATAACATACTAGGGAAAATTTCAAATTCATTATAGAAGTTTTAAAAAACTGGTTGACTTAAATACATAGTGAACCTAACTATCTTAGTATATTTATCTAACCTTTCCTGAGATCTGAATATGATTCATCTATAATGTTCAACGAAATGAATTATTCATAAATAGTATTTTGTAAGCTTAATTTTAAAATGTTAAAATTCATAAAGCAACTTTTTGACTGTAGTTAAAAATCTTTAAAACAGTGACATGCAGTATTAAACGTACTTGAGAAGTGTAAAAGTAAAAGCACAAATGTATGGCATAATATCTATCATATATAATTCTAAAGAGTCATTTGTTACTTAAGTGTTCCAAAAAAGTCAAAGGATTTTTCAAAAGTAAGCTATATTAAATATGACTTTATGACACAATTTTTCACTACAACATATAGTGGAATTTTCTCTGCAATTTCTATTTCACAAATGTTTAGCTTATAAAATATATTTTATATAAAATTGGACTTTCCAGTTGACAACATAGATATTTACTGAGAATTTGTCCATAGCCATTGCTTTTTGTGAAACAATCTTTCATTTGTATGTGTGTGTGTGTGTGTGCATATAAACATATTTTGCATGAAGAAAACAAGAATCATATTTTAAGACAGAGAATACTAAATGAAATCATCTATAGAAATAGATTTGTACTTGCACTGGGAATAGGAAGTCACTCATGCTTTTATCTTTCCCTCCTACAAAACAGATAATCTATTGTTCATGTCAAGTTGACAGACACATTAAGTACAATTTTGGAGTTTTGAAAGTGGTTGCTGCTGCTGCTGCTGCTAAGTCGCTTCAGTCGTGTCCGACTCTGTGAGACCCCATAGACAACAACCCACCAGGCTCCTCTGTCCACAGGATTCTCCAGGCAAGAATACTGGAGTGGGTTGCCATTTCCTTCTCCATGAAGGTGGTTAAGGACTTCCATTTATGCTTTTCACTGCACAACGTCTTTCAACCAGTAACTATTTTTTATTCTTTTACATCCTACTTAATATGATAATAATAATAATGATAATACTAAGCACATTTCCCTAATACATGCATGTTCTTTACTTATCAATGTTATGTCCACACAACTATAATAAAACATCATAAACAGAAGTAGACCTAAACTGATGAGACAAAATAAAGAATAATACAAGTTCTAGTATTTTGTGTGTGTGTGTGTGTGTGTGTGTACTTTTGGAAGTAGACACTGCACTTTGAATATCACTTCTCCAAGACACCAAAATATTCCTATGTCCAATCCAAGAAGTCTCAAATTATATTAACTTAGCAGCCATCTGCTAATTTTTCATCTAACTGGCTTTATTTTTAAAGACTCCATACTAGTATACATTAGCAAGCATACAGAGTAAGTTCACTTTCTGTCAAAAGTAATTTCAGAAAAGGAAGGGTAGATACTGTTACCACATAAAGTTTTTAATATCACTATTTAACACATTCTTACCTCTGGTTCCCCAAAAGGTATGAATTTTATGGCTACTAAAGGTGTCACCTTTGCTGTGTGTTTTCACACATATATGCACATTGTACACTCATTTGCAAAGGTACTTACAAACACACAAAGATTTTATAAGAGGACTTGAGTTGCCTTCAACCTACACTTTTGGTATATTCATGTGATTTGCAGAATTTTTAATCACACCTGCCATTCAAGGATGTGGTTCCAAATATACATTTATTCCATTGAGTCAGTTATTATGTTCAATATGCAATTATGAAGATTGGAGCCAAGCAGGGTCTCTCCCTCTCTTTCTTTCTCCATTGAATAGAAAAGGAAAACAAACAACAATGATCAGGACTCACAGCAATCTGAGAATAAGAGAACAAGGAAGGAGTAGGAAGGCAAGTGGGGCCAGGGGACATGGCCCAAGGCTTAGAATCAGTATCTTATGTTTGCTCTAACTATGTTTTTCAAGAGACAAGGGGCCTCTACCTCACACCAAAATGAGGTAAAGATGATAGAGGTAAAACACAGTTAAAATGTAAGACTACTAACATTTTCATCTTTAGGAAACTCGAGTGGTCACAAAGGAACCATCAAAGTTGGATGGGTGTCTAATATCGTTCCCATCTATAGGAGCAAGTATGTATAATTTACTCAGAGGATTTGATATCTGGCAGTGACTTTTTCCATATAAGAGTTCTCCCCATTTGTTGTAACTGTTAAGATTCTGCATAATTTAAAAGAGTTGCCATCATTTGTCTGATTACATTTTGATTTATTCCAGAGCCTCATATAAAGAGATCAACTGTTCAAAAAAAGGCTCTCATATCTTGGAAGAAAAACATATGAAAACTTACAGGAATATCTCATAGATTACCTCCTCTCAAATTATATAATAGAATATCAAGAATATCAGTCAATTTAGATCAGGTCTCGGAATTTCATGAATTTTCCAGTGATTTCAGGAGTTCATACCCAATTTTTCTAGTCACTTAATATTTGATTTTGCTTTATTGATAATCCACCAGTTGTATTCTTGGAAAAAATCACAACTGATGCCTTTATGGAAGTTATCCCTAACTTCTTATAGTACAACTGATCTTATAGTATCAAATAACACCTAAATACCATAGAGGAGAATTATCCAGCAAAAATAACTAGAAAGTTTAGATGACTTCTATTCTCATATAATTTAGCAATGGAAACCAGAAACCTTAAAAAAATTAAAAATAAAGACAATCACCAGGTGTTACAGACATAAATCTTAGATAGAGCCACACTTTGTGCCCAGTGCAAAAAGGCAGATTATTGTTGGGGAAAATAAACAAGGCCATAGATTGTTGGATAGTAATTTGACATCTTCTAATAACTGTATACATTTTAGAACAAGTTTAGGAAGTTGTTTAAGATAATAATTGCTAAGAATAAAGCAAAAAAAAAAAAAAGTACCATAGAAGTAAGCAGTGCCAAACTAGACAGATGTTTTGTAAACTACATCAAGTTCATTTATGGACTTAAAAAGCAGATAACACATAACAGAGAGGGGAGAATTCAGGTCAGAGGATCATGAAGCTCTATTAAACAAAGTCAAATACTTAATTCTAGAACTTTTGTTGTTCCGTAGGTTTAGTGAGTCATGGGGTGGTTGCAGATGAAGAATTTGATGGCTGCTTCACAAGGGCTTCCCATTTATAAGTCAGAGACAGAGGCGATTACTTTATATGTCAAATAAAATCCCAGTTCCTTGCAGAAACCCTGGCTGACCAGTCTCCTTGAGAGATTGTCCTTCACATCTGTGTGGTTCTAGCAGCTGTTCTCTCTGCTCTTCATGAATGCTTGGTTCTACAATTCTCCATTAACCATCTCACCCTATTTTTCTTAGAAGCTTCAGGAATATATTCTGTTTTATATCTTCTTGTGGCCTGCCTGGTGATTAGCTTTTGATGAGGTGCTCAACAAATATTTACGAAAGGAATATATCAAATTATAGAGCATGTGCAATTGCAAATTTGAGTGCCTTAATTGTCATGTCAGTGTGACTCATTGAGGTAAAGGACAAAACTGGACAAGTACAACAAAATTGGAGAGCATACACGTCTTTTGGAGGCTATTCTTCACACATGCTTGTATTATTCACCTGTCTATTCTTGGCATAGCTGTCAAAGAGCAGAATCACATTTGGTGACCACCCTCTGGAGCCAGACATCCTAGAAAAAAATCTAAAGTCTTCCATTGTCAGGCTAGGTGATCTTGAGCTGATCACTTATTACAATCTTGTTTCTCAGAGGTGATAACACTTTCTAGTCTCATATAGTTGATATGTGAATGAAGAGATGATTATATCGAAAGACTTTGTAAGTACAAAGCAAGCAATCAATAAATATTAGCTCTTATTATCTGACAGAGAAGGAAATGGCAACCCACTCCAGTATTCTTGCCTGGAGAATCCCAGGAATGGCAGGGCTTGGTGGGCTGCCGTCTATGGGGTCGCACAGAGTTGGACACGACTGAAGCGACTTAGCAGCTTATTATCTGAACTATGATTAATCATGCATTTCTCTGCCTGTGGGTGTTCAGAGTCTTGGCTCCTCAGGCATTTCATCATTCAGAGCCCTGTCTCATCATTTCCCACCTGCATTGTGGAGGAGTTATAGATTCCTGAGGACAGCACTTTTTGTATGCCAATGAGTCTGCAATAAAAGCATCTGTGGGTCCCCAGTGGAGCAATATGTATGTTTCTGGTTCTTTAAAGGCCTTTTGCTGAGAAACCACAAAGTCTTACTCAGAGACATGACATTTTCTGTTATTAGATCTTATGCAATCTGAATCATGAAAAACTACCTTCTGGAAATTCCTGTCCTTTCTCAAATTCATAAGAGAAAAGAACTTCTATATCTGAAATAGTGTCCTTTAGATATTGCTTCATACTGGCCTCATATATGCATTGCTTCAATATTTCTACCATTACTTTTAATATATATATATATATATATATATTTCATAGTTTCACATCTTTCCTCATTAGTTACAGTCCCATGTATTTTCTTACAAAGATGGGAAACTAGAAATGAACTAGTGAAAGTGATGTGGCTCAGTCGTGTCCGACTCTTTGTGTCCCCATGGACTGTAGCCTACCACGCTCCTTCGTCAATGGGATTTTCCAGGCAAGAGTACTGGAGTGGGGTTCCATTGCCTTCTCCAGGGGATCTTCTCGTCCCAGGGATCGAACCCAGGTCTCCCGCATTGTAGGCAGACGCTTTACCCTCTGAGCCACCAGGGAAGTCCGACAAGAACCAAGAAGGGAGTAAATGAACTCCCATTTACTACTAGTGAGCTACTAGTCACTTGAACTACTAGTGATGAAGGATCTGAGACCCTGAGGAGTTAGGAATGTAACATAGAAGAAACTTTGATAGTATCTCTCTCGTCTCTTCACTTGTGTGCGTGCTCAGTCGCTTCAGTCGTGTCCAACTCTTTGCGACCCTGTGGACTGTAGTCCATCAGGCTCCTCTGTCCATGGGATTCTCCAGGCAAGAATAATGGAGTGAGTTGCCATTTCCTTCTCCAGAGGATTTTCCTTACCCAGGGATAGAACCTGGGTCTCCCTCATTGTAGGCAGATGCTTTACCATTTGAGCCACCAGGGAAGTCCTATCATTTAATTCCTATAACCAATATTTTAAACTAATGAAACTATTAGTCTTAATTCTACTTTTATTTTGATGGTAAATTGTTTTAGTTGGGAAGCTTTGGGGTGCCAGGGAAAGAAATTAAGTCTAATTAGCTCCAGTAAAAAGGCAATAATAAGAATACAGTGGTGCCTTACAGAATCCTATATAGGATCTGCTCAAGTATTGGGGATTACTGAAACCACAAGCAAGAAACTAGGAATGTGATCTTTTATTTCCTTCTACACATGTGCTTTATGCTGATTCTGGACTGAAAGGCATTATCTGATACAGAGTCCACACAGACATAAGGATTTTACAATCTTAAAATCTAATATGCATCATTATTTATAGTATTTTAAACCTTTTTTTTTTTTTTGCTAATGTGCACTGGTTTTAATATATCAGCTATGTCGCATTCATGGCATAGATAAGTTGAGAAGGGATCTTAATATATAAAATATTTACTTTCTGATTGCAAATAACCAAATTTTAATTTTATTAAAAACTGACAAGGATTACTAAATTACAAAAACTTGCAATGATGTATCTATGTATGTGTACATCAGTTCAGTTCAGTCACTCAGTCGTGTCTGATTCTTTGCGACCCCATGGACTGCAGCACACCAGGCCTCCCTGTTCATCATCAACTCTGGAGTTTACCCAAACCCATGTCCATTGAGTCGGTGATGCCATCCAACCATCTTATCCTCTGTTGTCCCTTTCTCCTCCTGCCTTCCATCTTTCCCAGCATCAGGGTCTTTTCATTACATATGCCTACCTAAACATGAAAATATCAATATATACTTGAGGCATAACAAGTGAGGAAATTATACTAAGTACAATACCTACAAATTTCAAAATGAAAAAAAAAATTCTAGACGGTGTGAGAATAACGGTTAGACAATTTCATCTCATAAGTAATACTATTAAAATAATGGTTGGATTATTAATGAGGGGAGAGTTTATATTTTATTTCTTTTCATGGCTGAGTACAAAATCTATCACATGTAATGCTAGTTTCTCTAACAAATTCTAGCTTTGTTAAATATGTTATAGGCAAAAGAAAAAATGAAGAAGCAATAATTTTAGACAACTAAAACCTAGTCAACCATAAGGACATGCAATTTCGAGCACAAAACACTATGGAGTTTAAATCCTAGTGGAATGACAAATACAGAAGTTCTAGAGAGTACTGATATGATCTAAACTTAAAGGGTGAAATAGTAAATTCAGGATTAAGAGAGATGTGATTGCCTCTAAGCAGTACTTAAACTTCATAAATTCCATCTTTTGGCCTCTGAGTTAGTGTGCATTTTCTAAACAGAGCTTACAGTTTAAAGTTTTAAAACAAATGCTAGACTGTCACTCAAAAGCCTCTTATTGTTACTTGTTTATTGTTCAGTCTGAGTTTTAATATAAAGGTTGTTCAATCACTGTTAGACAAAAGAAGATGGTGTATAAGAAATAAGGATAACATTTTATATCAAGTAAATCTTAGATCACAGAAGTTTTGTAATTGGTCACTGCAATTGCAAAGTATTATCATTATAAACATTGATGTGACTGTAAGTAGAGGCACACATGAAACATATAAGTTAAAGAATCAAGAGAAAAATACAGATAATTTAACATCAATGAATAGTTTTGTTAAAAAATAGAATTTAATAGAATTGTCAAACATGTATAAAAATCTAAATGAATTCACTAAATAGAGTAGTAAAGCAACCCTTTAAACCTTTTCCTAACAAATAGAAATCAGGACCACATGCTTTTTATCAAATCTTAAGGAAAGAGATAAAGTATATTTTTTTTCCAACAAGTTTAATGAGGCTAGTGTACTCTTAATTCTGAAGTGGTCAAGGGGAGTACAATAAAATAAATTATTTTTGCTCATCAGCATATATGCAAAAATCTTCAAATAATCACATTCAGATCATTAATAAGTAGTGCTTATCCCTGGAATATCCCTGGCAAAGGAGGAAGCAAAAGATATAAAACTGAATGCAGAGTACAGAGAATAGCAAGGAGAGATAAGAAAGCCTTCTTAAGTGAACAATGCAAAGAAATTGAGGAAAACAATTGAATGAGAAAGAATAGAGATCTCTTCAAGAAAATTGGAGATGTCAAGGGAACATTACATGTAAATATGGGCACATTAAAGGACAGAAATGGCAAGGATCTAACAGAAGCAGAAGAGATCAAGAAGAGGTGGCAAGAATACACAGAAGAACTATACAAGAAAGAGCTTAATGACTGGGATAGCCACAATGATGTGGTCATTCAACTAGAGCCAGACATACTGGGCTTTAGGAAGCATTACTAAAAACAAAGCTAGTGAAGGTGATGGAATTCCACTTGAGCTACTTCAAACCCTAAAAGATAATGCTTTTAAAGTGCTGCACTCAATATGTCAGCAAATTTGGAAAATTCAGCAATGGCCACAAAACTGAAAAAGGTTAGTTTTCATTCCAATCCCAAAGAAGGGTAATGCCAAAGAATGTTTAAACTACAACACAGTTGCACTCATTTCACATGCTAGCAAGGCAATGCTCAAAATCCTACAAGCTAAGCTTCAACAGTGCATGAACCAAGAATTCCAGATGTACTAGGTGGATTTAGAAAAGGCAGAGGAACCAGAAATCAAATTGCCAACATCCACTGTATCATAGAAAAAGCAAAGGAATTACAGGAAAAAAAAATCTATTTCTCCTTCATTGATTATGCTAAAGCCTTGTACTATGTGGATCAGAAGAAACTGTGGCAAATTCTTGAAGAGATGGGAATACCAGACCACCTTATCAGCCTCCTGAGAAACCTGTAGGCAGGACAAGAAGCAACAGATAGAACCGGACATGGAACAAAGGACTGGTTCCAAATTGGAAAAGGAGTAAGACAAGGCTGTATATGGTCACTCTGCTTCTTATCTTACATGAAGAGTACATTATGTAAAATGCCAGACTGGATGAAGAACAAGCTGGAATCAAAATTGCCAGGAAAAATAGCAAGCAGATATGCAGATGATACCACCCTAATGGCAGAAAGCAAAGAGGAACCAAAGAGACTCTTGATGAAGGTGAAAAAGGAGACTGAAAAAACTGGCTAAAATCAACACTCAGAAACATAAGTGTTGGGCATTCTGGTCCCAGCACTTCATGGCAAATAAATGGAAAATGGAACGAGTGGCAGGTTTTATTTTCTTGGCCTCCAAAATCATAGTGGATGGTGACTGAAGCCACAAAATTAAAAGACACTTGCTTCTTGGAAGAAAAGCTGTGATAAATCTAAACAATGTATTAAAAAGCAGAGACATCACTTTGTCAACAAAGTCCTTAGAGTCAAAGTTATGGTTTTTCCAGTAGTCATGTACATATGTGAGAATTGGACCATAATGAAGGCTGAGCACCAAAGAATTGATGCTTTGGAACTGTAGTGCTGGAGAGACTCTTGAGAGTCCCTTGGGCAACAAGGAGATCAAACCAGTCAGTCCTAAATGAAACCAACCCTGATATTCATTGGAAGGACTGATGCTGAAGCTGAAACTCCCGTACTTTGGCCACCTGATGCAAAGAGCAAACTCATTGGAAATGAGGCATGGGGTCATGTGGTCCACGGTGTCCCAAAGAGTCAGACATGGCTGTGGGACTGAACAAAAACAATAATCCCTACCTAGAATCCAGGGCTGCTTTACTTTGGAAATTTATCTAAATTTACCAACACATTAACATAAAGCAAAGAAGAATTTATGTGATTATCTCAATAGATCCAGTAAGTTCTTTAATATTATTTGGGAAAGAATATTAATAGGAACTTTTACCACTGGAATTTTCATCTGGAGCCCCAAAGTTGAAGACAATATTTTTTAAGTAGTCTCACTTTCTAAAGCAAGACAAGATATAAGAGAATTTTGTCACATCACACAAATGGAGCTTGAGTCCTCTATACCCAAACAGAACTCCATGACTTTCCTTTCTATTATGGAAGCTACCTTAAGTGTGACAAATTTAACTTTAATGATTTTGAATAAAAGACAATTTACAATTCTGTGTGTAGTAACACTTGCTGCATTTTAATTTCAAGTGCTCTGGAGCTGTGTGTGGCTAGTGACAGCTACGTTGGACACACGATGGTCGTTTCTGTGAGGCAGAAAATGTTACTGGTTAGAAAACGTTACAGAAAATGTTACTGCTCTGAGCATGAGGAGGAAGACATGACTGCGGGAGATATTTGATAGAGAATATTTCTTTGAAGAGATTTTTGGAGTGATGTTTAATCCTTCTCCCACTTTCCATTATCCATTTTACTTGGAATATTGGGACTCTTAGTCATCATCACAAGCCAAATAAGTGGTTATTTAAAATAAATACAGATAACCAGCAGGATGGTTTTCAGGCAGAAAGACTGCCCCTCAAACCTGGCTTCAGCCACTAGGAAGGCTGTTCCAGAGTGCTATGATAGAAATACACTGTGTTTTCACACCCCTGAGGGAGAGTCAATGTCCCTCTATTATCAGTTTGAAAAACAAACTGCACTTCAATAAGAGAACAGTAGCAGCTGACCACGTGTTGGTGCAGAGGAAGCCAGTACTAAGTTACATGCACATTAGCCAAGTAGGGGTTCTTCCATGCCAGACACCCTCTCTTTCTCTGCTTGTCCACACTGAGCTTCAGAAAGCCAGAGCGTAAGGAATTGGAGAGAAGATATGGAAGAGCATGGAACAAAGCCTCTAAGAAGATTGTGCACCAAGCCTTTGCAATATGTCACACAGCTGTCTCACTTCAGAGGACAAAGTAGATTTTTAAAATTTGTCTTTCAGGAGTGAAAAAAAGGATGGGAGGTAGACTTCTGTAATTAATATGAATACAGGCTTCCCTGATAGTTCAGTTGGTAAAGAATCTGCCCACAGTGCAGGAGACCTGGGTTTGATCCCTGAGTTGGGAAGATCCCCTGAAGTAAGAAATGGCAACCCACTCTAGTATTCTTGTCTGCAGAATTCCATGGACAGAGGAGCCTGGCAGGCTGCACTCCATGGGGTCCCAAGAGTCAGACATGACTTGGTGACTAAACTCAAACTCAGAGATGCATTTATATAATTGCATTTATAATATTTATATAAAACTTTTATTTATGATAGCCATAGCCTCAGCAAAAGACAAAAATAGTAAATTAACTATTCAATTTTTCAATAGTAAAAATTCAATCAACATCCTTCCCTTTGCCATGTCTTTATATCTATCTTAGTCTAGATTTGGTGCCTAAAATGTATACAAACTAAACATTCTAAAGAAACTTAGTAGACACTACTGGAAATAGTACAAATAAATGAAGAGACATCTAACTTACTAAACAGAATTTGAATCAATGAAAATTATCCATCAAGCAGCACCTATCACCTCCATGGGAGGAGTCCCATAGCATGGAGCACAGTAAATAGCATAATAATGCCTACACAAGGCAGAATAGTTCCATATATGAGCCACTCCATGGTGTGTAGGAATCAGGTCTTCAAGAAAGATACAACACACAGGCACTAGTTGGAACAATGCTTTACTCACATCAGTTCAGTTCAGTCGCTCAGTCGTGTCCAACTCTTTTTGACCCCATGAACTGCAGCACACCAGGCCTCCCTGTCCATCACCAACTCCTGGAGTTTACCCAAACTCATGCCCATTGAGTTGGTGATGCCATCCAACCATCTCATCCTCTGTCGTCCCCTTCTCCTCCTGCCTTCAATCTTTCCCAATATCAAGGTCTTTTCAAATGAGTCAGCTATTTGCATCAGGTGGCCAAAGTATTGCAGTTTCAGTTTCAACATCAGTCCCTCCAATGAACACCCAGGACTGATTTCCTTTAGGATGGAGTGGTTGGATCTCCTTGCAGTCAAAGTGACTCTCAAGAGTCTTCTCCAACACCACAGTTCAAAAGCATCAATTCTTCTGCACTCAGCTTTATTTATAGTCCAACTCTCATACCCATACATGGCTACTGGAAAAACCATAGCCTTAACTAGACAGACCTTTGTTGACAAAGTAGTCTCTGCTTTTTAATATGCTGTCTAGGTTGATCATAACTTTCCTTCCAAGGAGTAAGTGTCTTTTAATTTCATGGCTGCAATCACCATCTGCAGTGATTTTGGAGCCCCAAAAAATAAAGTCAGCTACTGTTTCCACTGTTTCCCCATCTTCTTCATTTGCCATGAAGTGATGGGACCGGATGCCATGATCTTCGTTTTCTGAATGTTGAGCTTTAAGCCAACTTTTTCACTCTCGTCTTTCACTTTCATCAAGAGGCTCTTCAGTTCTTCTTCACTTTCTGCCCTAAGGGTGGTGTCATCTGCATATCTGAAGTTATTGATATTTCTCCCAGCAATCTTGATTCCTCCTGTGCTTCCTCCAGCCCAGCGTTTCTCATGATGTATTCTGCATATACGTTAAATAAGCAGGGTTACAATATATAGCCTCGACGTACTCCTTTTCCTATTTGGAACTAGTCTGTTGTTCCATGTCCAGTTCTAACTGTTGCTTCCTGACCTGATACAGGTTCCTCAAGAGGCAGGTCAGGTAGTCGGGTATTCCCATCTCTGTCCTATCTTTACTCATATAGAGCTAGAAGATCAGCGACAGTGAGTATTTATCTCCTGTGAGCAGAGGGTCTCTTCCCACCACCTAGCAAAGGGGTTTGCATGCACCCCTTCACACTGGAAACAGTTATAGTTGTGGGGCTGACCAAGTGCCATATGATACACACATATAAAGAGAACAAAAAAGCACATGTCAAGTCCATAAGAGAGAAGTATATTCCCAAAGAGATGCCCAGCACAGACTATGAGGCTTCTTTAGTTCTTTGTAAGGAAATGTTCCTGTCTCAAACCAGGCAGGGGTCCAGGAACTGTGCTCACTTGACTGCTTCTCTCAACAAATATCCATTTGAAAAAAGCATAAGTAAGAATTCCTACTTTGTAAAAAAAAAAAAACAAAACCTTACTCTCAGCTAGCAAAATAGGCAAAATTCATAAAATTTAAAATTTCATGAAGAAAATATGTAATATACAAAATAAGATGTAGAAAATACAACATATAATGAATTAAAATATTGATTATTTTATAATTGCATGTTTTACTCAGAAAAAAGGAAGATAAGCCAAAAGAAGATAAGCCATACTTGAAAATATATTTTAAACACACATGATATAGAATTAGCATTAGCATACAACATCTTAAAAACCTAACTAAAAAGAAAATAATATGTTCTTTAAAAAGTAGACAAAGAATATAAACAGTTAACTTAAAAATCAAGATTCCAAAATAATTTGTCAAAAAATCCTCAGGACCATCTTAAAAATAGAAATATTCTTTAACACTAATCAACTTGAAAAAAATGTTTAAGTCAAAAACAATGTTAAGTTTATTGTATATACATATGTATATTTGTATATATGTATTATATTTGAAAAAAGCATGACTAAAACAAAATGAAATTCTTTATATAACTAAGAATATTACAAGGCATGCATTATTATTCCTTGCTGTGACAGTATAAACAAACACATTATATTGAAAAGCACTTGGAAAATTAGTATGTTTATTGTCAAAATTTCATACATTTTCTCATAATAATTCTACTTTGTGTATTCTAAAAAGTAATTAATACCACGTGGTGAAGAAATGTTACAATCATTAAGGCCTCTATCAATGTAATAAAATTTTTGAAGAAATATATTCACTAATAAAAGACTACTACTTAAGTAATGTTCTAACCACTTGTGGAAACATATTATTTAAAAGTTGAATGTATAAATAATATGTTAAATTCAAAGAATATTAATTTTTTGTTTAACATCAAACCGAGATGTGAAATGCTGAATTTTCAAAAACCGTGTATAGTTAATTATAAAAGTTTCAGTAAAAACAAACAAATCAACAACAACAACAAAACAGTTTTTCTCAGTGTACTTAATTGAATTAACATCAGCTGTTCATAAAAAGTGTCAAATTGGTTCTGTGTGTGTATCCTGATGAAATATATTTAATACACCTTCAATTCACAATTCCTGTGTCATTAATCTGAATTGTCTATCTCTAAAAGAGATATCATTTACACTTTAATGGATATTTTTGATAGAATTATTTTTCTCTAGTAGCATTTTGAGAAATAAATGTATTTAAAACAAAGTTAGAGAAAAAAATGGAATGAAATAGGCCAAAAATATGTACACTAGCTTTCTTTGAATCCTTCCACTGATTCTTATAAGACTTTTCTATTTCAGTTATCTCTTTTCAATAATCATAAGTTAGTCAATTTTAAACTAATACCTAAAATGCTATTTTTCTCATGAATATATTTTAAAAGTAAGAAAATGTTTCATATGTTAATACTGCTTCTCTAAATAGGTAATTTAGTGGTACTACAATGAAAAGGAAATAAAACTGTGGTGAGTAATCCTTCCATAGAGAATGTAAGTGTAGTTTTCTTTTATTTGATTATTGATTGATTAGTATAGAGAGAAGGCAATGGCAACCCACTCCAGTACTCTTGCCTGGGAGGAGCCTGGTAGGCTGCAGTCCATGGGGTCGCTGGGAGTCGGACACGACTGAGCAAATCCCCTTTCACTTTTCATTTTCATGCATTGGAGAAGGAAATGGCAACCTACTCCAGTATTCTTTCCTGGAGAATCCCAGGGACGGCGGAGCCTGGTGGGCTGCCATATACGGGGTCGCACAGAGTCGGACACGACTGAAGCAACTTAGCAGCAGCAGTATAGAGAGACAGAGCAAATATCTGATATTTATTTTATTATATTTTTGTATGACATGGCCTAATCATTTGCTTTTCATTTTATTTTACTCAATATATTTCAGCAGAATTTGAAAAAAAATCTAAAATTTAGTAATTATGCCCTTTGTATAATGGAATGAGTATTGCTGACTTGTTTCAAAATGTAAATTGGACATTTACAAATTCGAGTCTTATTTGCCCTGGTTCCATTACCAGAGGGAAAATATAAACAGGAAGCTTGACTTAGCATTCATATCTATAAGGAACTGTTGACCTTCAGATGGTGCTATTAAAATTTTTTTAAATAATTATTTTATTCAAGTGAATGGTTCTCGAAAGAATGTTTTTAAAGGATGATATTGTCTTAATTAAAAGTGCATTCATGTGTAAAAATGTAAGATCAAAGGCATTTCTGCTTTACATAGTATCCAGAAGCATGAACAAAAGTTGTAAATTATTATATCATAATTATTATATTTTTTAAATTGCAATTTTACTTTTTATCTATGAGGCTTCAGCTCCTCTTTTCAAATTAATAAAGAAAGTAAACCTCAGCATTTTTAACTGATCTAAGTGGATATAGAGAAGGAAATGGAAACCCACTCCAGTATTCTTGCCTAAAGAATCCCATGGACAGAGGAGCCTGGTGGGCTACAGTCCATCGGATTGCAAAGAGTTGGACATGACTGAAGTGACTAAATAAGTGAATATAACTCATTTTAAAGAAAATTTCTTCTGTATTTTTTAAAAAATTGAAATTAATTCACAAAACATTTTAGAACTTATGAAAAGAATCTATTCAATTGTATACTAAGAGTTTATAATGAAGATGGTTGTAAAAGTGATTTAGAAGATATTCTCACTACTCACTCATTTCCAACCAAATTCTCATTAACAATTTAACAATAACAACATCCTCAAATCCAAGAAATGTATTTTGGCTTGATTAATTCTGAAATGAGAGCTCAATTAATACAATAGTTTACATATTGAGTTTCTTGCATTGCATTAAGTATAGTGCAGAATATATAAAGAAATACAAGACCTGTATCAGTATGAAAATATTTTTTAAACACAAAGTTTATATATGAATTTAATTAAGAATCACATCTGATTTGTTAAGAAATTTCATCACATCATTATCAAATTTATCTTCTATAATCCATATAGCAGAGTGAGCTTTTTTAAATTCATAAACATTGTTTTCTCATCTCTATGTAAAATGTGATTCCTTGATGATTATGCCATGTCTTCTTCTAAACAAACGTTATAGGAGTAAGACTTGGGGAAAAAAAGCATTTAAGAGTGCTGGAGCAATGAGACCTTTTATCTGCCAAATATGTGTTTGTCATGTTTTGCAGATAATAAATTGTTCATGTCTTCAGAGAGTTATAAGCAAAAACAGCTGATAGGAAGGTGACCCCAGGAAAAATTTTACTTCATTATTTATTCACTGTCTAAACATTATTCATACTGTTCATGGGGTTCTTGAGGCAAGAATACTAGAGTGGTTTGCTATTCCCTTTTACAGTGGACCGCATTTTGTCAGAACTCTCCACCATGTCCCATCTGTCTTGGGTGGCCCAGCACAGCATAGCTCATAGCTTCGTTGAGTTATACAAGGCTTTGATCATGTGATTATACTGGTTAGCTTTCTTTGGAGTCTGTGGGATATAGTTCTTGCTTCTTCTCTCTGAGGATAAGAGACAAGCTTCCTGATGGGAGAGACTGGTGTTGGGGAAAACTGGGTCTTGCTCTGGTGGGCAGGACCATGCTCAGTAAACCTTTTAATACAATTTTCTGCTGATGGGTGGTGCAGCGCTCCCTCTCTGTTAGTCGTTTGGCCTGAGGCAACCTAGTCCTCAAGTCTAAAGCCTCTATGGTAAGGCTAATGCAGACCTCTAAAAGGACTTATGCCAACAAACACTTCCCAGGGCTGCTGCTTCCAGTACCTCTGTCCTTGAAGCAGGCCACTGCCATCCCACACATCTGCAGGAGACCTTCAAACACTCACAGACATAAAAGTTATGACAAACCTAGACAGCATATTAAAAAGCAGGGACATCACTTTGCCAATAAAGATCCGTATAGTCAAAGCTATGGTTTTTCCTGTAATCACAATATGGATGTGAGAGTTGGAACATAAAGGAGGTTGAGCACCAAAGAACTGATGCTTTTGAACTGTGGTGCTGGAGAACACTCTTAAAAGCCCCTTGGACAGCAAAGAGATAAAACCAATCAATCCTAAAGGAAATCAACCCTTAATATTCACTGCAAGGACTTATCCTGAAGTTGAAGCTCCAACACTTTGGCCATCTGATGAGAAGAGCCAACTCACTGGAAAAGACCCTGATGATGGGAAAGATTGAGGGCAGGAGGAGAAGGGGATGACAGAGGATGAGATGGTTGGATGGCATCACCAACTCAATGAACATGAGTCTGAGCAAACTTCAGGAGATAGTGAAGGACAGGGAAGCCTGGCATGTTGCAGTTCGTGAGATCACAAAGCGTCAGACATGTTCAGTTAGCAATTGAACAACAGTCTAATCATTTATTCATCCATTCATTCAGCCAATCATCACATAATTATGTATTTAGTATATACAGCAGGTCAGTTCTGATATGTAGTAGAACACAAATCCGAAAAAAAGTCAAGCATAACTAATTATAATGATCATGTGCTCAGTCACTTAGTCATGTCTAAGTAGCCATGGACTGTAGCCCATTAGGCTTCTCTGTTCATGTGATTCTCCAGGCAAGAGTACTGGAGTGGGTTGCCATTCCCTTCCCCAAGAAAGATCAAAATAAGTTCTAGAAGGAAATTTGTATTGTATTAAGAACAAAGAGAAAATTATTAATTGCCAAAAGGCTGTAAGTCTTTTGGCAATTAATAAAGTTCTAGTTCAATTCCAAAATCCTCTGGGAATGCTGATGGTAAAAGTCCCAGTTTGAGGCCAGGGGAAAGACTAATGGCCAGTTCAATGGTGAAACAGAGAGAAACAATGATAGTTTTCCCTTCCCCTGCATTTTTGTTCTGTTCAGCTCCTCAACAGAGTACACTGTGGATGGCGCCTTGCTCTACTCAGTCTACTGACTCAGAGGCTAGCAACCTGACTGAACTGCTGAATCAGTGCAGCTAATCCAAGAGTCTCTGCCCAAAAGATATATAAGGAACTTTCAATTTCCCAAAGTAGCAAAATAACTTTTGTATTCGTTAAAGGTGGGAAGGAGAAAAACTATGTGAGAATAATTGTGTTTTCAACCAAAAATTAAGCACATGAAAAAGAATAGAGAAATGTAAATATCCAAGACCAGAGGAAGTCACATCAATCACATATACTTGTTTGTTCTTTAATAAACATTGATCTTAATCAATGAAATATTAGCAGAATTTTGGAAAAAATGTACCTACATACTTTCAAATGGACATGCACATAGCAATATTCAATGCAGTTCACTGTAAATGAGAGATAAATATATAATATTCTTAATTTTTTTTCTATGAGATAATTGGGGATTGACAATAAAATGTTTCATAGTATATTTTTCTTTTAGACTTCCAAATTTAGTTATTTTTAGAGGTGCCTGATAATGTATGTTCTTAAAAGCCATTCATATAATCTACACACAGTATTTTTGAAAATAAAGTCATAGAGTTTTATTATAAAACAATTCATTATCTGTAGGATTGACTATTCTATAATTCTAATCAAAATTACCATTTGCAAATGTTTTGTCTATTATGTTTCAATTAACAAAAATTCTAGATAAATACACCTATTATATATTTCTCCTTAAAAATGGTGTCTATGAGCAAGTTACTCTATAAAACTATAGAAGATTAAAGCCTACTACAAAATTATACTGATTCTTTTATAGTTTCAAACATGTTTCCACAATTAATTTTATGTTATAATGCTGTAACAGGTGCTAGAGATCATGCATTTCACCCCTCTCAAGGCCTTCTGTTTCTACTAGCAGATGTGCAACATTTGGTAGATATTAATAAAAAAAAAATCCATGCAACATAAGGGATGAATATCATCCAAATTTAGCACAGCTCATGGAAGATATTGGTTGTAGAAACAGTTCTATACTTATATTTTTGGTAGTGAGCTAAATATTAAATGAGGAGAAGTGAATGAAAATGACTGAATATTATGTTTGCAGAAAAATTGCCCTGAAAACATGCATTTATAGAATGATGAAACTTAAGTGCATCACTTATTCTACTCCTCTGTCTAATGTATTCTGATAATAAATACTCCAAATGACAAAAATACAGTCAGCCCTCTATATATGCAGGTTCCACATCTGTGGATTCAACGACAATGGCAGATCAAAAATACTAAAAAAACTTCAGAAATTTATGAAAAGCAAAACTTGAATTTGCCACATACACAACTATTTGCATAAACATTTACATTGTATCAGGCATTATAAGAAATCTATAAATAGTTTGGGTCTTTCCAGGTGGCACAGTGGTAAAGAACCTGCTTGCCAAAGCAGGAGGTACAGCAGATGCAATTTTGATCCCTGGGTCAGGAAGATCTCCTGGAATAGGAAATGGCAATCCACTTCGGTATTCTTGCCTGGAGAATCCTATGGACAGAGGGGCCTGGTGGGCTACAGTCCATGGGGTCACAAAGAGTCAGACATGACTTAGTGACTGAGCACGCAGGTAGAGATGATTTAAAGTAGATGAGAGGATGTATGTAGGTTCTATGCAAATATTGTGCCATTTTACATAAGGGACTTGAGCATCCAGTGAATTTTAGTATTTGTGGGAGTGTCCTGGAACCGGGTCCCTGTGGACATGAAGGGATGACACTATCCTTGACTCATGAGTATTTCTAAGGTTGGAAATATTTTCCACGTTTGGTGATTTTTTTTTTTAATTGCATGATTATAACAGACATTGCTCCAGAAAGGAGTTTCCTTTTCTTCTGTTGTAGATATTTTCCACTACAAATCTTGAAAAAATCTGTTAGTCCCTCAGTTGTGTCTGGCTCTTTGTGACTCCATGGATTATAGCCCTCCAGGCTCCTCTATCCATGGAATTCTTCAAGCAAGAAGGCTGGAGTGGGGAGTCATCCCCTCTTTCAGGGGTTTCCCAACCCAAGGAATGAACCCAGGTCTCCTGCATTGCAGGCAATTCTTTACTGTCTGAGCCACCAAGGAAGCCCTTAGACATCCTTAAAATACATTTTTGGCAGATTTTTCAAACAGATAGGTCATATGAACTGAAGGTATGTGATTAGAGATAGCTTTTCCTATTATGTCCCCCCTCTAGCTAAGGTTGAAACAGACAGTGATCTCTTCTATCACCCTGCCTCTACATGGTGAGTTTTTCCTAACTTACCTACTGAGGAGGCTGGCTTTTTCTGAGAAATCTATAATCTAACTTCCCTTATCACCAAGGCTACCTGACTCTGGGATAAAAGCTGGCCTTAGTGCCCTCTGGCTTCTCTGAAATCCCTTTATCTCATACTCTAAAAATTTCTTTTAAGTTCCTGAAAAGTCAGTCAAGCATTTTAAAAAAAGTTTTCTTCTCTCACCTAACACTCTCATACACCAAGAGTTTTAGATGTTCTTAACTGGAAAATTATGTCTGGTTATCTTATTTGAAGATACATCTAAGGGATGCATCTTATTTGAAGATACAAATGTGGCCTGGCACAAAGACTTGGGCTCTGCACTCCCAATGCAGGGGGCCTAGATTCAATCCCTGGTCAGGAAACTAGATCCCGCATGCCACAACTAAGAGTTCACCTGCTGGAGCAAAGATCAAAAACCCCGCCTGCCACAGCCAAGACTCAGTTCAGTTAAGTTCAGTTGCTCAGTCATGTCCAACTCTTTGCAACCCCATGGACTGCAGCACACCAGGCTTCCCTATCCATCAACAACTCCCGGAGCTTGCTCAAACTCAAGTCCATTGGGTAGGTGATGCCATCCAAACATCTCATCCTCTGTTGTCCCCTTCTCCTCCTGCCTTCAATTTTGCCCAGCATCAGGATCTTTTCCAATGAGTCAGTTCTTCACATCAGGTGGCCAAAGTATTGGAGTTTCAGCTTCAACATCAGTCCTTCCAATGAATATTCAGGACTGATTTCCTTTAGTATTGACTGGTTTGATCTCCTTGCAGTCCAAGGGACTCTCAAGAGTTTTCTCCAACACCGCAGTTCAAAAGCATCAATTCATCGGTGCTCAGCTTTCTTTATAGTCCAACTCTCACATCCATACATAACTACTGGAAAAACCATAGCTTTGACTAGATGGACCTTTGTTGGCAAAGTAACGTCTCTGATTTTTAATATGCTGTCTAGGTTGGTCATAACTTTTCTCCCAAGGAGCATGGGTCTTTTAATTTCATGGCTGCAGTTACTATATACAGTGACTTTGGAGCCCCCCAAAAATAAAGTCTGTTACTGTTTCCACTGTTTCCCCATCTATTTGCCATGAAGTGATGGGACTGGATGCCATGATCTTAGTTTTCTGAATGCTGAGTTTTAAGCCAAATTTTTCACTCTCCTCTTTCACTTTCCTCAAGAAGCTCTTTAGTTCTTTGTTTTCTGCCGTAAGGGTGGTGTCATCTGCATATCTGAGATTTAGATACGACTAAGACTAGGCGCAGCCAAATAAATACATAAAGAAAATATTTAAAAATATACATATAAAACAGAGCTTCCCCAGTGGCTCAGTGGTAAACAATCCACCTGTAATGAAAGAATTGCAGGAAGCACAGGCTTGATCCTTGGGTCAGGAAAATCCCCTGGAGAAGGAAATGGCAACCTACTCCAGTGTTCTTGCCTGGAGAATCCCATGGACAGATGAGCTTGGTGGGCTACAGTCCGTAGGGTCAAAAGAAGTAGGACATAGCTGAAGTGACTAAGCAAGATATACATATAAAACACCTTTTCTCATCTTTGTCCCTTCAGAGTGATAAACAACAACAACAAATGATGACAAAGGGGGAAGATGCTTAACAGGCCCTGGAGGGCGTGCAGGAGCGCGTCCTTAACATAAATAAATCAGGGTATGCTGGGTCATAACTTATTCTACTCTCATTGTCAGTGTGTGTGGGGGTGGGGGGAGTTATAAATTCTAGATTATTTAATAAGGAAATGTATTTGAAAACTAGGCTTGGAGTTAAAAGACATCACTTGAGTATAAGCATCCTCACTGGATGAATATGTCATATAAATGAGAACTACAGGAAGAGCAAAGCATGTCCATACACTGTTTAGTTGTAGATCTAAGAAGGGAAATCAGATATTACCCAAGTCAGTATTAAGTAGAGGCAAGAGAAAACCAAATATATGACTCTAGTTAAGATGAAGAAAGAAGCCAGTTTTTATATTTATAAAAGGCAACTTAAAAAACAATGAAATACTTAAGTTGTTTAACTGGGTGCTTAATAGAGCATGTGTTTGATAAATAGCAACTTTCATTGTCTCTCCTTTCCTCTCATAGAACTTTCCTCATTACTCCTTAAAATATCCAGAACATTCTGGGAATTCATCATATTCTAAATCCAGATTTTCATATTTACAAGTTTAGTTTCTTGGGTTCTTCAGTTTCTAAGAAGAGGTTGATCTATAAAGCAGAATGGAAAATAGCTAATGTAAACTAGCTAAATTAGCTAATAGCTAATGATTTTTCAATAAGATAATAGCACCCCCCCCCCCAAATACATGAACTTTAAGTTTTCCTTGCTGATATTAGGACAATTTGAAAATACTTCTTCTTCTCCCAATAAAGAATAGCAATAATAATAATAAATAATTCAGAGAGTTTAAGCAGATGCTGCTTTTTTGTATTGAATATAACATTTACTTGCTGAGAAGTCAGCTGATCTAGGCTTCTACTCATCTATCACTTCTGCTTATAGTCTTAACAATACAGAAGCTCAGGTTCACCTTCCTAGACTTAGAGAAAGCCCAAGGTTTAGTCTCTAGGTATTGGTGTTTGTATAGTCACTTGTACCAGTGACTCATGTATTCATTGTATCAATTAATATTCTGTTTAGCCGCAGAACAAAAAAACCTGAAGTAGCAGTAACACAAATAAGATAGTTTATATTTTATCACGTGTATGTCCGGGTACTGGAGACATTGCTCTCCAATGTCTCAGAGACCCTGCTTCTTCTGTCCATTTGCCATATGTGATCTCTACCTTAGGTGTCCAGGTGCTTTGTTTTGCAAACTATGTAGCAAAAAGAAGGCAAAACAGTAGAAGGGGACAAGGAACACAGTACAGTATCTCTTAAAGATTCCTAGACTTGACTGAAGGGCACTTTTTTAATAATTCATTAATCAAACTTAGATATATTATCTGTATTTATCTTGAAAACACCTGAGTAATAGTCACTTTGACCTGTGTCCAACTAAACATTTGGGTTTCTATTACTATAAAATGAGAAAATGGATACTATAGCTAAGCCCACTTGGCCATACTCACTGAATGGTATAAGCCCCTTGTGTTTAATGTGTTGTTGTTGCTCTTTCCTTTTGTTTTCTGTGAGATCAGGTATGTTTTAAAAAATGTGTGTATTGTGTATCTAGTATCTGTTAGTAAGAAGATAGAGGTCCTGTCAATTTATTTAGTCAGCTATATGGAAGGAAATAGAAAACACATTTTTCTTTATCTGAGTGCATTAGTATTATTAATTAGGATATGGGTTTCTTTCACATTCAGTCAAATTGTGGTTATGAATTTCAGATTTTGGCTTTGAACAGGGAGAATCAGAACAGACCCTGAAGACTGCTGAGGTATGTATGGTGTTTCCTTGTGGAACAATAAACTGATGTTAGACAATGCTACTCTGAGACCAGGATGAGGCCAAACCAGAAGAAAAGCAATCCATAATTATTTCCACAATGATAAAAATAATAATCTTGTCAAACAGCAGTGACCAAACATCTCCCTCCCAGCTAACCCAGGTAAGTGCTACTTTTCTTAGCATTAACACTTTTAGCTCCTTCTCAACTTCTAGACAAAACTACTAAGATAATCAATTATACAATCATCTTTTCTTTTTCTGGCAACATCTAATCCAGAACAAAACTATGTTTTCTTGTACTCTCTTCAAATCGCTTTAAAAATTTCAAATCCTGTAAGAAAGTCCTAACATTCTTAATGAGACTTCTCATAATGCCCCCACCCCCATTTCAGTCAGGTGTTGCTCATTCCCTCATTTCAGAGAGCAAATAAAATCACCTTTATTCAACTGCAATGAGCTCTGCTCTTTTTGAACAGGGTGGAATCACCATACATTTGTATTTTGGAAGATACCCAGTTCATTAAAGTTTGTTTTGATAACTTCTGTTATCAAATGTGTGGGCTTTGCCATTTCATTTCACACAAGTAATTGATTTCTAGTATTTAGGAGATCTAAATAGTAGCTGTACATGTCCATAACCACATTCTTATAGTAGCTTTCTATGGATAATATTTCATATACATATATGTTTTACTAACGAAAATAAATGATGTTACCATTTGATATTAGTTGACATAATTTGGAACTCTTTGGCCCCATATAAGAGAAAAACAATGTGGGCACATTGAAATCAAAGGATAGAGTTTATAAGTATCCAGTGCACCTATAGACAACCACATTTCACACCACAGCTGGCTTTCAGGAAAGAATTAGAATTAGAATCTGCATCAGCCTACTTTTTCTCTTTTCTATATACTTCTTTCACTGTATGTTTTGTTTTGTTTTTTTTTTTAATAAGAATAGATTCTTCTACTCCTCCTTTTAAGTATCAGGCTAGTAATGGCCACTCAATAGCTCCCAACTTTATAAATCAGCCAAGACAACTCTTCAAGTAAATTAAATTACTTGGGTCTAGTCATGAAACTTCAGAAGAATATCTGATTTTCTCAATTTGAGTCCAACCAATGATGACAGGGTGAGTGGGCTCTCATAAAAGACAGGTTATTGGGACTATTCATGGATAAATTGTCACTTTCACAGAAACCACTAAAAGAATGACTTATAGTCTTTAATATTTTAAATGATGGCAAGTCACCTTTTTATTGTGGTGAGTTAAAATATGTATTTATTTATTTTACATTAATTGTGGGAAATTTGAAAAAAAAAAAGACATTTTGTCCTTCTGTTTTCTAAGATATAGTTAGCCTTCAGTGATCTCTTAATCACTTAAAATACTTCGGTAAGCTATAGAGTGAAGGATTGAAAATAGAAAATGCTACAGAAATTGCATTCATTTATATTTTATTTGGGGAATCTCTAGAAAATGGGAGGAAGAGAACTTGATGATAACTGTATTCAGTCAGTCACTTCACTGAACAAGTCACTTCACTCAGAAGGAAAAGAAGAAAGAAAATGGCAAAAAGTGATGGGAAAGAAAATGAGACCTATCCCTTATTTACAGACAGGAATTTAGAGAGATTATTCATGACTCTTGTTTGCCACTGGGAATTTTATACTAAGAGATGGGGCTCTGAAAACAATGATAAGGAGAAGAGAGCCATTTGTGAGTGGGTCTAACAGGTTGCTGACCAACAGATA
This sequence comes from Giraffa tippelskirchi, assembly GCF_054371585.1. NCBI lineage: Eukaryota > Metazoa > Chordata > Mammalia > Artiodactyla > Giraffidae > Giraffa > Giraffa tippelskirchi. The sequence continues at coordinate 106,333,844 of NC_137278.1, read as the reverse complement.
ACACGAGATAAAACTCAAGAGCTGCCAGATTAGCAGATGGAGAAAAGATTGAGTCTCTAACATGAACCAAAGGCAAGGACTTAAACCATTTTCTGGATACCATGTAAACTTCCCAGATTCTTGTGCTAATTTTAATAACCAGAGCCCAACAAACAATGAAATAGAATTGTTTGTCAACTTGTCAAGCTGTATTCTTTTTAAATGATATTTTTATTGAAGTATAACAAAGGATTGTACAAATCATTTATTTCATAAATTGCCAAACACAAAAAAATCAGCCCTTCTTGGGTTTCAAGTAAGCCAGGTTTTAGGCTGGAACTTACATCATTGGCTTTCCTGGGTCACCAGCTTGTTGACTGTAGATGGATCTTAAGACTTAGTCTCTACAATTGCATGATTACGTGAGTAAACTTCTCATAATAAATCCCAATCTCTCTATATCAGTATATAGAGAGATATGTAGATAAATATAGATATATTAGTATCTATAATATTCCCTATTAGTTCAGTTTCTCTGAACACCCCAGACCAATATATCCAGTCAGCTAATGTGCATTTCCATGGGTTACAGCTTCTTTATTTGTCCATGAACTCAGCTTTGGCTGATTGAAGTCACCTAAACAGGGAAGTTCTGTCCACCACCCCACCCCCATTTTTGACCATCAGCCAATGATTAATTGACACATTGGTACCAGTAGCTATACCTCTTACCTCACTGGAGGCCAATTTGATGTGCATCTATGTTTCATATCATCCTGGTGAGATCAGGTTAAGCCTGGTTTCCACCAGTGATTACATTCTATCTTTGCTTTTGGCCTCTATCCAGTCTCACTTTTCTCATTCTTCTTCCTCAAAGAGAATATCCTAAATAAACAACTGAAAAAAACCTCTTACTCAGACTCTTTCCTCTAAAGATTTAAGAGAAGTTGTTTTAAGAAGCAAATTGTGCAGATGCAATTCTAGAGATGCAAGTGGAAAGAAATTCACTAGCTGGTACAAGTCAGGCAATTGAGAGGTATAGAAAACACGCTAATTACAAAGACAATGGAGTTGGAATGACCGAGTCACTGAAGAGAGAAAATTACAAGTTTAGGTGTGTTAATCAATATTTTAAAGCAAAGCAGAAAAATTCAAAGAGCCTCATAGGCAGCATTTAAAGAGATTCTCATCAAACACAGCCCGTGGTCACAAATAGTTAAAGGTCAAGCAAGGAATTTAATTTTACAAGTAGGAAAAATTCAAGGAAGGCTGAATTCTAAACCTAAATCATTTTATTATGTGAATTTTAGGGCCCTCATAGGGTAGAAGTGGGGCTGTTAGACTTGGGATGGAGATATATTGATAGGCTCATTTGAAAACCTTGAATCCTCAAATTTACCTGAACAGCCTGAGCTTGCATTCTTAATTACTTGCATTCTTAATATCAGTGGGGCTTCTCAGGTGGCACTAGTGGTAAAGAATCCCCCTGCAATGCAGGAAACAATTGTTCAATCCCTGGGTCTGGAAGATCCACTGGAGTAGGAAATGACAACCCACTCCAATATTTTTGCCTGGAGAATTCCATGGACAGAGGAGCCTGGAGGGTTATAGTCCATAGTGTCACAAAGAGGCAGACACAACTGAGCAACTGAGCAAGCTAAAATCAATAAACTTACATCTTAATGCTAGAATTCATGCTTGATTCTATTTTATTGATTTATCTTCTAACATTCTACATTTTATCCCTTTGCTTTCTTGAAAACATTGGTCACATTTATTTTTAATTTTTGTTTAATATCAATATATAATTTATCTGAAGCTCTATTTTTAGTGTCTGCCTATTTCTCTTGCATTTTGTTCTTTTTTTATGAGTGATAATTTATAAGTAAGTTGTCATGACATTATATATGACCAATTATCAAGATAATACCATATTTTGTATTATCTTACCTTTCTCTATAGAAGGTTTAATTTTGCTTCCTAGGGGATGTGTTAATATAATGTATGATTGGCCTGTTTAGTAAGAGAGAAGTCTGAAGCAAACAAGAGAGTAAAAGGAAAAAAATAATTTCATCATTTTTCATTTGTGTAGGAAATATTTCCCTCCTTGTAAAAAGGGAGGCTTATGACAAATTCTAAGTTATATATAGAATATTCATAAATGCATAAAGCTTTGTACCTTCCCCAGATACATTTTAAGGAATTTTTAAAAGGTGAGGCAAATATAATTCAGATGTTTGCAGCTGAACTGGCTTAAGAATACTGTAGTAACTGAAGAGTTTGAGTGTATAGACCAGGAGGTAAAGTGTAAGCCAGGAGAAATTGAAGCAAAATATTCTATCACAGGCTTGTTGGGGTGAAGCTAACAAAGCCACAGAACAGCCTCTATAAAAACACATTAGAGAGGCTTTTGTAAAGGTATTCCTCAAAACAGTGAAAAAAGAAGTCTGGTTGTGAGCCAAGTGCATGTTGAGGTCCAAAGAAAATTACCAAATGCCTAAACTAGTCATTGTAGGGTCTGGGAAGAACTATTGGAAGTGGATGATTGCAAAAAAAAATAGTAATTTTGTGGTTGGTGATAGCAGTGAATAGTTGATAACTGCAATTCTATGAAGACTTTGTAGAGCCACCCCAAACCACAAACACAATCACGGGCTATACAGGAAGTGACATGACAAATTTCATCTCAACAATGTAAGCATGTACTAAGTATACGGTTTGTTGTCTGTCACAGTGGGGAATAGAGTTAAAGATAGTTCTGCCAAACCTCACTCATTATAGTGATGGTTACTTTGCTGAGATTAATCTAAAAGCCATTTTTTTAAGGGATTCTATTCTTGTACTGAAGAGATTTGCTGTCTGTTTTCTGAAGCCCAGAAAATTTTTGTTGATCCTTTTTTTCTATTTATTTTTTCCTGCTGCCTTTATTAGACAATCTTAAGTCAAATAATAAAATAAAATACTAGCATTTAAGACAACATGTATGCATGCATGGCACTGATATGATCATGAATTCCTAGTTTATTATACATACAAAAATATGAATATATGCATATATATGCATAGTATGGGCTATACATATATATTTCTGAGTATATATGTGTGACCTTACAATGCAAATTATAGCTCCCCCACTTAACAAGAAATTATTTTGCCCCAAATTTGAGACTGCAAAACCCATAGACAAACCATAACTAAACATTATTCCCTTTCTGCTATAATTTTAACATAGGCATCAGGCAACAATTGTTAATTGAGTGCCTATGGTACATATCCAGCATCCTTTAAATGAGGATGGAACCAGCACTATCCCAATTCAAATAGCCAGCCCTTGCAAATAATGCCACATTGCTATCATCCAGAATACATCGGTAACAATTAAATTTCTGGTTATTTCTGATGTTAATGATACTCCTTGGGAGAGCGAGATGAATGACTTATAAAACCATATGCAGAGGCCCTGATAGGATGACAAACTCAACCCCATTTTTTCCAGGATATCCCCAATTTTAGCCCTAAAACCCCCACATCCAGAAAACTCAGTCCCAGGGAAACAAGTGTGGTTGGTCACCCTACCAGAAATAGTGGGTAAACAACATAGATAAAGCTTCTGTCTTTAAAGATCTTACATTTAAGTTTTGAAAAACAAACAACAAAATCTAGATGATTATATACCCTTTCATTTAAGCATACAGAAGTGATAAATGAAGTGCAAAAGAATGGGATCCAGGATGGTTAAAGATTTTGGTAGAAGTAGCAAAGAATGTAACTTTGAGATTAAGAGAAAAAAATAATTTAATTTTAAACATATGTCCAAACATGCAAACAACCAACTCATTGAAAAAGACTCTGATGCTTTGAAGACTCTGAAAGATTGAAGGCAGAAATAGAAGAGGGTGACAGAGGATGAGATGGTTGGATGGTATCACTGATCAATGGACATGAACTTGGGCAAACTCCAAGAGATGGTGAGGGACAGGGAAGCCTGGTGTGTTGTAGTCCATGGGGTCTCAAAGAGTCAGACACGACTTGGTGACTGGACAACAGCAACAATTACATATGTCCAAAAAATAAATATCTAAACTGGTACCTCAGTTCAGCCTGAGAAATGTACTCAAGACAACTGTGTTTTATTCTCAGAATTGTCAATAATTAGTTGTATGACCCTAAAAAGACACAAATTTTCTGAGCCTGAATTTCTTCACCTACAAGTTAAGCAAAATTGGGCAATCTAATCTCTGTAGTTTCACAGAGGTCTAAAATTCCAGAATAGAAACTCTCCAATCAAGATTTAAATGATTATTATATCCTTAGACATAATAAACATCAGGTCACCTATTTCTAGCCAGTTGCTACTCAAACAGTTAAGAAGTAGAAAATAATTGGCCTTTTGAATAATGTTATTTATTGTTTCATCAGAAGTTACATGGGGAATAGACATTTATTGTTGTGTCACATTTTACCTGCTGGGAAGGGATAGCAGCTAATAATGGAACTGTTTACAGCAAAATGCATTTGTACAAAAGAATCTGCTTTCTGTGTGAAGCTGATGAGGGATTATGAGCTAGTTCATTTCCTCCTCATGACTTCTGAAAACTTTCCACGTGCTGGGCAATCATTTTAAAAAAAGCAAAGAGAAGTTTATAGTGTTCTATTCCTTGTGGCAGATACAAAGAAGACAAAGAACTCCTCAGTGGTGGGATGTTTAAAACCATTTTAGAGTGCAGTCATCATAAGCAATTATCTCCCTCAGTGACCATTCTTCCAAGGCTATTTTCGCTATACAGACTTTTTAAGCCCATGTGCCTTAGAATCCAATGATCTGGTTTGCAACTAGCTCAGTTATTAGTTATGACACGTAGACAGAACCGACTCAATGAACATGAGTTTGAGTAAACTCTGGGAGCTGATGATGGAAGGGAAGACTGGCGTGCTGCAGTCCATGGGGTTGCAAAAAGTAGGAGCGACTGAGTGAACTGTACTGAACTGAACTGTTGACAGAATAATTGCCTTCTTTTGTAAAACAGAGATAATATTTTCTTTATTATAGAGTTGTTTGGACTTAAGTGTGATAATAAAGTATAGAATACAGTACTTAAAACATATTAACTCTCCAATAAATGTTTCCTAGAATCATGATTATTTCAAAACCCCAAACCACTCCTGGGAACAGGTTGTAATAAACCAGTGGCTTACCATGGCACTACTGGGTAATCTTTTAATATATCTAAGCCACTTTAATCTATTATGCCGGTGCATTTGTAATTTGGTGTGGTTACGCCTTGGATTTCAGAAATTTGAGACCATAGATGTCTCTTTTAAGTGTGGTATAGATGCATGTAATGAAATAACTATTTTTAGTTGGTAGTAAATGCATATAAGCAAACATTAAGTGGACACTGGGACCATGAAATATGTGTTTAACATAAATAGTAGACATGAAATATAAAAGAGTTTAATCATTTTAAGAAAAAATAAGACTGTCATAGATTAAAAGTAAAATCAGTGCTTTTCCTCTGTATTATTTTGGTTTACTTATGAAGACAGGAAAATTGTCCAGTTTTCTAGAAAGAAAATTATTTCACACAGAAGAAAGCAGTTCATTTGAAACAGAAAATAGTTTTCAAAACACAAGCTCAAGATTAATGTCTTGATATTTAAAAGAGCTTTGCCTTATATAAGGTTGAAAGTTATTATTTCATAGAAACAAATCAGGATTAACTAATGAGAGAGTCAATTCATAGGCAAGTTGATAAGAAGTCTGGGATCCCCAAGGAGGAGAGACCAACCTGGGGCTCTCGAGGAGGAGATAGTGGTCTGGGATCCTCAAGGAGGAGGAAAGGACAAACATCTTTTTTTTCTTCTTCTTCTTCTTCTCTACATTCCTTAGTCTTAATCACATAAAACATTTTTTTTTCTTTAACCACAGGACTAATGATTACACAACAAACAACTCAATTCAAACTCTGTACTAAGAATTATATAACAACAATGTGTCCTGCTTGAGGACAGTTTCTCATTCCTGAAAACCTTCTGACTAATCCTGTTATCTGTGGGAGTTGGTGATGGACGGGGAGGCCTGGTGTGCTGCAGTTCATGGGGTCGCAAAGATTTGGACATGACTGAGTGACTGAACTGAACTGAATCCTGTTATTTTAAAATGTATCTTATGGGAGTGAGTTTGGTAAGATCTTTTTGTTGTTAGTTCTAATCCTGTCATCTTAAAATGTAAATTATGAGAGTAGGTCTAGTAAGATCTTTACAACCTTGAGACATTCTTTTGATTTATTGTAATAACCAATTTAAAAAAGTATAAAATTTCCTTGCTAAGACTAGTGAGGGGGGCACTCTCCATCTCCCTTCTGATGTCTATGTCAGAAGTTTTCTTGGTCCCTTTTCATACTTTAATAAATCTCTGCTACACAAAAGTTCTTGAGTGATCAAGCCTGGTCCCTGAAGCTAAATCTTCTTTGGAGATCAAGAATCCTGTTCACCATAAGCTATCATCTTGGGGGTCATCTGGGATGTTCAGGACAAGGTAAGAACAGTCAGAGCTCTAGCCTCTCTGCTTTCTCAATATACACATTTTCTTCTTTACTTTACTAACTCTAAGGTGTGCTTGTGTGAATGAATGGCACGCCCTGCATGAAGCGAGTGATGAGCCCTGCTGTGTGGTTTCACCAGGCCTCATAATGACTGAAGGCAGCCCCCCAAAAGGGGAGCCTTGTCAGGGGTTTATACCGACCTGCCAATGCCAAGAGACACCCAATGTCCCTGTGAGGGGAGTGTCCAGAAATGGATGAAGCGTGTGGGCTGAACTTTCCTTTCTCAGTCAGTTTTTCTGGTCTCTTTGACCATTTCGTAATTGTATTATGAAACTAGAACTACTATCCTAATCTTTTGGATCATAGACTTTCATTGGGCTTGTGATTCATGCCGTTACTATGTACTTTTACTTAGACCCCATGTATTGAAGTGCCTAGCGCCTTGGTAGGAGCCGAAAGTTATGTGAGTACTTTGGGAGCAAGGCGGAGCTCTAACTTCAAGAACGTCTCTCAGGCTAGTGGTCACTCTCTCGGCTGCCTGCCTCAGAGGCCACAGACCTGAAAATGAGTCTTTGTCATGGCTATGCCTCTGATCTGTGTGAATATAAGCATTTCTGATGACCGTGAGGTTTTTGAGGACACAGGTCGGGAATTGCAGGATCTGGTCAGATTGGAAGTACAGGGGGCTTCTTCCTTGGGCAGTGCTAGTTCTCAGCAGACCAGAGAAAACTCTCCAGTGGTTTTTGCCTCAACTCCTTGGATATTCTTTTTGTGGGATCTGTGAAAATGAACTTGGAGGATTGGTCCTAGTAGCTCGAGGACAAAAATCACTTTTCCTTCGCTGGGCAACCCTGCACCATCTCTTTTGCTATCACATGTACTAGCATGGTGACACTCAGAAGGGACATCTTGGTTGTTGTTCATCCCTTTATGACTCACCACTTCTACTACGGTCAGCACTGTACTCAGGAATGAGCACAGGCACACATAACACGGATGCTTTCCATAGAAGTCATAGCTTGGGAAACATCCCAGGAAAACTACTCTGCTCCACCCCGGGTGGCATCAGAGAAAAAGACAAATCAAACAAAGGTCTTGATGGTAAGGAACTAAAAAATCAACCTGGGATGGCATCAGATCTACCCCGGTGCATCTCCACCCCACCTCAGTGATAGAACTGGAAGGGATGAGTAAGGCCCTTGCATCAGTAAGGGACAGACTAAGTCCAACCAGAGAAGGAAAGCTTCTGTGGAAAGTCTCTGTACGCCTCCATCTAGAGCAGGGAGGAACGCCTCTGGTGGAAAGAAGTCACAGCTGTGGATGCCGCTTTTTTCTCTCTTACAGATGGAAGCTAGCAGTTTCCAGAACCACTCCTTTCAATTGTATTTTTTAAGAACTCGGACAAGTTTGATCCCCAGAATTTAAAAAAGACATGTCTGATCTTTTTCTGTGATAATGAATGGCCATAGTACCCCTTGGAAGACGGAGAATACTGGCCAGTGGAATTACTCAATTATAATACTGTTCTATAATTAACTAGATCAGTTCAGTAGAAAACAAGGGAAATACCCCATGAACAGTATGAAAAGGCAAAATTATAGGATACTGAAAGAGAAACTCCCCAGGTCAGTAGGTGCCCAATATGCCACTGGAGATCATTGGAGAAATAACTCCAGAAAGAATGAAGGGATGGAGCCAAAGAAAACACAATACCCAGGTGTGGATGTGACTGGTGATAGAAGCAAAGTCTGATGCTATAAAGAGCAATATTGCATAGGAACCTGGAATGATAGGTCCATGAATCAAGGCAAATTGGAAGTGGTCAGAGTAAAGGTCAACATTTTAGGAACAGTGAACTAAGATGGACTGGAATGTGTGAATTTAACTCAGATGACCATTATATCTACTACTGTGGGCAGGAATCCCTTAGGAGAAATGAACTAGCCATCATGGTCAACAAGAGTCCAAAATGCAGTACTTGGATACAATCTCAAAAATGACAGAATGATCTCTGTTCATTTCCAAGGCAAACCATTCAATATCACGGTAATCCAAGTCTATGCCCTGACCAGTACGCAGAAGAAACTGAAGTTGAACAGTTCTATGAAAAACTACAAGATCTTTTAGAACCAACACCCAAAAAAAGATATCGTTTTCATTATAGGGGACTGGAATGCAAAAGTAGAAAGTCAGGAAACACCTGGCATAACAAGCACATTTGGCCTTGGGGTACAGAATGAAGCGGGCAAAGGCTAATAGAGTTTTGCCAAGAGGATGCACTGGTTATAGCAAACATCCGCTTCCAACAAGACAAGAGAAGACTCTACACATGGACATCACCAGACGGTCAACACTGAAATCAGATTGATTATATTCTTTGCAGCCAAAGATGGAGAAGCTCTTATACAGTCAGCAAAAACAAGACCGGGAGAGGATTGTGGCTCAGATCATGAACGCGTTATTGCCAAATTCAGATTTAAATTGAAGAAAGTAGGGAAAACCACTAGACCATTCAGGTATGACCTAAATCAAATCCCTTATGATTATACAGTGGAAGTGACAAATAGATTTAAGGGATTAGATCTGATAGACAGAGTGCCTGAAGAACTATGGACAAAGGTTTGTGATATTGTACAGGAGACAGGGATAAAGACCATCCCCATGGAAAAGAAGTGCAAAAAAACAAAATAGCTGTCGTAGGAGGCCTTACAAATAACTGGGAAAAGAAGAGAAGTGAAAAGCAAATGAGAAAAAGAAAGATATGCCCACCTGAATGCAGAGTTCCAAAGAATAGCAAGGAGAGATAAGAAAGCCTTCCTCAGTGATCAATGCAAAGAAATAGAGGAAAACAACAGAATGGGAAAGACTAGAGATCTCTTCAAGAAAGTTAGAGATACCAAGGGAACATTTCATGCAAAGATGGGCTCAATAAAGGACAGAAATGGTATGGACCTAACAGAAGCAGAAGATATTAAGAAGAGGTGGCAAGAATACACAGAAGAATTGTACAAAAAAGATCTTCATGACCCAGATAATCACGAAGGCGTGATCACTCACCTAGAGACAGACATCCTGGAATGTGGAGTCAAGTGGGCTATAGAAAGCATCACTACGAACAAAGCTAGTGGAGGTGATGGAATTCCAGTTGAGCTATTTCAAATCCTGAAAGATGATGCTGAGAAAGTACTGCATTCAATATGCCAGCAAATTTGGAAAAACTCAGCAGTGGCCACAGAACTGGATAAGGTCAGTTTTCATCCCAATCTCGAAGAAAGGCAATGCCAAAGAATGCTCGAACTACTGCACAATGGCACTCATCTCACACGCTAGTAAAGGAATGCTCAAAATTCTCCAAGCTAGGCTTCAGCAATACATGAACCGTGAAATTCCAGATGTTCAAGCTTGTTTTAGGAAAGGCAGAGGAACCAGAGAGCAAATTGCCAACATCCGCTGGATCATTGAAAAAGCAAGAGAGTTCCAGAAAAACATCTATTTCTGCTTTACTGACTATGCCAAATCCTTTGACTGTGTGGATCACAATAAACTGTGGAAAAGTCTGAAAGAGATGGGAATACCAGACCTCCTGCCTTGTCTCCTGAGAAACCTGTATGCAGGTCAGGAAGCAACAGTTAGAACTGGACATGGAACAACAGACTGGTTCCAAATAGGAAATGGAGTATGTCAAGGCTGAATATTGTCATCATGCTTATTTAACTTATATGCAGAGTACATCATGAGAAACGCTGGGCTGGAAGAAACACAAGCTGGAATCAAGATTGCCAGGAGAAACATCAGTAACCTCAGATATGCACATGGCACCACCCTTATGGCAGAAAGCGAAGAACTAAAGAGCCTCTTGATGAAAGTGAAAGAGGAGAGTGATAAAGTTGGCTTAAAACTCAACATTCAGAAAACTAAGGTCATGGCATCTGGTCCCATCACTTCATGGGAAGTAGATGGGGAAACAGTGGAAACAGTGGCTGACTTTATTTTTCTGGGCTCCAAAATCACTGCAGATTGTGATTCCAGCCATGAAATTAAAAGACGCTTACTCCTTTGAAGGAAAGTTATGATCAACCTAGACAGCATATTTAAAAGCAGAGACATTTCTTTGCCAACAAAGGTCCGTCTAGTCAAGGCTATGGTTTTTCCAGTAGTCGTGTATGGATGTGAGAATTGGACGGTGAAGAAAGCTGAGTGCAGAAAAATTATTGCTTTTGAACTGTGGTGTTGGAGAAGACTCTTGAGAGTCCCTTGGACTGCAAGGAGATCCAACCAGTCCATCCTAAAGGAGATCAGTCCTGAGTGTTCATTGGAAAGACTGATGTTGAAGCTGAAACTCCAATACTTTGGCTACCTCATGGGAAGAGTTGACTCATTGGAAAAGACCCTAATGCTGGGAAAGATTGGGGGCAGGAGAAGAAAGGGACGACAGAGAATGAGATGGCTTGATGGCATCACCGGCTCGATGGACATGGGTTTGGGTAAACTCTGGGAGTTGGTGTTGGACAGGGAGGTCTGACGTGCTCCAGCTCATGGGGTCGCAAAGAGTTGGACACAACTGAGCGACTGAACTGAACTGAAGTGAACACAAAAGAAGGCTTTGGCATAGTCCATAAAGCAGAAATAGATTTTTTTTTTAACTCCTGCTTTTTCGATGATCCAACAGATGTTGAATTTGGTTTCTGTTTCTTCTTCCTTTTCTAAATCCAGTTTGAACATCTGAAAGTTCATGTACTGTTGAATCCTGGCTTGGAGAATTTTTATCTATACTTTGTTAGCGTGTGAGATAAGTACAATTGTGCAGTAGTTTGAGCATTTCTTTGGGACTGGAATGAAGACTGACCGTTTCCAGTCTTGTGGCCACTGCTGAATTTTACAAATTTGTTGACATATTGAGTGCAGCACTTTCACAGCATCATCTTTTAGGATTTGAAGTAGCTCTACTAGAATCCCATCCCCTCTATTAGCTTTGTTCATTGTGATGCTTCCTAAGGCCCACTTGACTTTGTATTCCATGCTGTCTGGCTCTAGGTGAGTGATCACACCAATGTCATTACCTCGATAGTGAAAATCTTTTTTGTATAGGTCTTCTGGGCACTCTTGCCACCTCTTCTTAATAGCTTTTGTTTCTGTTAGGCCCGTGCCATTTCTGTACTTTACTGTGCCAATCTTTGCATGAAATGTTCCCTTCATATCTCTAATTTTCTTGAAGAACTCTCTAGTTCCCATTCTATTGTTTTCCTCTATTTCTTTATATTGATCACTGAATAAAGAATTCTTCTCTCTCCTTGAAATCCCTTGGAACTCTGCATTCAAATGGGTATATCTTTCATTTTCTACTTTGCCTTTTAAGTTTTTTCTTTTCTCAGGTATTTGTCCAACCTCCTCTGGACAACTTCCAGAGAAGCTTACTAACCTGCCATACCGTAAAACTCATTCTGCAAGATATGTATTTCACTGGTATGATTATCTGGTTGCAATATTCGTTCCCTCTCTGGGAGCTACGTATGTTATGCTATGAACTGATGTCTGACTAACTTCAGCCCTTAATGCTGAATAAATATAAATTAGAAAGGTGGTTTTACAATATGGGCTTCCCTGGTAGCTCGGATGGTAAAGAATCTGCCTGCAATGCAGGAGACACGGGTTAAATCCCTGGGTTGGGAAGATTCCCCTGGCAAAGGGAATGTCAACCCACTCCAGTGTTCTTGCCTGGAGAATTCCACAGATAGAGGACCCTGGCAGGCTACAGTCCATGTGGTCACAAAGAGTCAGACATGACTGAGTGACTAACACTGCTACTTAGATATTCTAATGGCTGCACAAGGATGAACTTGTGCCATTATTCATACCCAATGTTATACATATATATCAGATATGAGTACGAATGTTACTCACTTTACTAAACACATGAACAAGATGATTCAGGCTATGGATTCTCCTGAAACCTCAGTCACCTCACTGTGGGAAATGCTAACTAGCTCCCCATGGTGGAAAACTATCTTAATCGTAATAATTACAATTGTTCTGTTTTTCTGTTTGCTCCCTGCATCTGTAACTGTAACTGGATTTGTTTCTAACTCTCTGAAACTTTTAAGTTACAAATGGTTGTCCAGGCTGCTACAAGTGTCACAGCCTCCTCCAACGATCACTTGGGGCCCCTGGATCAGAGGGCCTCAGTATGAGGGTTAGGAGAAAATGTTGCCTCAACAAATTAGGGGTAATGTGCCTCAACAGCAGGAAGTAGTCATTGAATGAAAATGATGCCTCTTTCCCTTGGCAACATAATTCTCCTAAAAGAAAAGGGGAGAATGAGAGAGTCAATTCCAAGGCAGGTTGATGAGAAGTTTGGTGTCTCCAAGGAGGAAAGAGGGGCTTAGGGTTCTTGACGAAGATATAGGGGTCCAGAATTCTCAAGGAGTAGGAAAGGACAAACGTCTTTTTTTAAATCTCTACATTCCTAAGTCTTAGTCACATAAAACTTTTTTTGTTTGTTTGTTTTTTTCTTTAAGCTGGGAAATAATGATCACACAGCAAGATGGTAGGAGGGGCAAAATCACATTTAGAATCAAACCCCATACACACCAGAGATGCTCAGAGGGCTCAAACATATCTTGTGCAAACTGTCCATCGCAAGACTATTCAACCCCAGTCAGTCTTTCCCATTAGGAAGCTTCCATAAGCCTGTTATCCTTCTCCATAAGAGGGCAGACAGTCTGAAAACAACAGTCACAGAAAACTAACCAATCTGATCACATGGACCACAGGTTTGTCTAACTCAATGAAACTATGAGCCATGACGTGTAGGGCCACCCAAGATGGACGGGTCATTATGGACAGTTATGACACAACATGATCCACTGGAGAAGGGAATGGCAAACCACTTCATTATTCTTGCTATGAGAATCCCATGAACAGTATGCAAAACAAGAAGATAGGACACTGAATGATGAACTCCCCAGGTCGGTAGGTGTCCAATATGCTACTGGGGAAGGTGGAGAAACAATTCCAGAAAGAATGAAGAGATGGAGTCAAAGCTAAAACAACACCCACTTGTTGATGTGACAGTTGATGGAAGTAAAGTCTGATGCTGTAAAGAGCAATATTGCATAGGAATCTGGAATGTTAGGTCTGTGAATCAAGGCAAATTGGAAGTGGTCAAACAGGAGATGGCAAGAGTAAACATCGACATTTTAGGAATCAGCAAACTAAAATGGACTGGAATGGGTGAATTTAACTCAGATAACCATTATATCTACTACTGTGGGCAAGAATCCCTTAGAAGAAATGGAGTCGCCATCATAGTCAACAAAAGAGTCTGAAATACAGTGCTTGGATGCAATCTCTAAAGCAATAGAATGATTCTGTTCATTTCCAAGGCAAACCATTCAATATCACAGTAATCCAAGTCTATGTCCTGACCAATAACGCTGAAGAAGATGAAGCTGAACGGTTCTATGAAGACCTACAAGACCTTCTAGAACTAACACCCAAAAAAGATGTCCTTTTCATTATGGCGACTGGAATGCAAAAGTATGAAGTGGAGAAATACCTGGAGTAATGGGCAAATTTGGCCTTGGAGTACAGAATGAAGCAGGGCAAAAGCTAATACAGTTTTTCCAAGAGAATGCACTGGTCACAGCAAACACCCTCTTCCAACAAGACAAGAGAAGACTCTACACATTGACATCACCAGATGGTCAGCACCGAAATCAGATTGATTATATTCTTTGCAGCCAAAGATGAAAAAGCTCTCTACAGTCACCAAAGCAAGACCAGTAGCTAACTGTGGCTCAGATCATGAACTCTTTATTGCCAAGTTCAGATTTAAATTGAAGAAAGTAGGGAAAACCACTAGACCATTCAGGTATGACCTAAATAAAAACCCTTACAACTATACAGTGGAAGTGACAAATGGATTCAAGGGATTAGATCTGATAGGCAGAGTGCCTGAAGAACTATGGATGGATGTTCATGACATTGTACAGGAGGCAGTGATCAAGATCATCCCCAAGAAAAAGAAAAGCAAAAAGGCAAAATGGTTGTCTGAGGATGCCTTACAAACAGCTATGAAAAGAAGAGAAGCAAAAGGCAAAGGAGAAAAGGAAAGACATATCCATTTGAATGCAGAGTTCCAAAGAGTAGCAAGGAGAAATAAGAAAACCTTCCTCAGTGATCAATGCAAAGAAATTGAGGGAAATAATAGAATGTGGACTAGAGATCTATTCAAGAAAATTAGAGATACCAAGGGAACTTTAATGCAAAGATGGGTACAATAAAGGACAGAAATGGTATGGACCTAACAGAAGCAGAAGATATTAAGAAGCGGTGGCAGGAATATATAGAACAACTATACCAAAAAGTTCTTCATGACACAGATAATGATGATGGTGTGATCACTCACCTAGAGCCAGACAGCATGGAATGTAAAGTCAAGTGGCCCTTAGGAAGCATTACTAGGAACAAAGTTAGCAGAGGTGATGGAATTCCAGCTGAGCTCTTTCAAATCTTAAAAGATGATGCTGTGAAAGTGCTGCACTCAATACGCCAGCAAATTTGGAAAAAATCAGCAGTGGCCACTCTGGAAAAGGTCAGTTTTCACTCCAATCCCAAAGAAAAGCAATGCCAAAAAATGCTCAAACTACCACACAATTGTATTCATCTCACACACTAGTAAAGTAATGCTCAAAATTCTCCAAGCCAGGCTTCAACAATACGTGAACCGTGAACTTCGAAATGTTCAAACTGGATTTAGAAAAGGCGGAGGAATCAGAAGTCAGATTACCAACATCCATTAGATCATTGAAAAAACAAGAGAGTTCCAGAAAAACATCTATTGTTGCTTTATTGACTATGCCAAAGTGTGTGGATCACAGTCAAAACTGTGGAAAATTCTTAAAGAGATGAGAATACCAGACCACCTGACATGCCTGTTGAGAAATCTGTATGCAGGTCAAGAAGCAGCAGTTAAAACTGGACATGGAACAACAGACTGGTTCCAAATAGGGAAAGGAGTACATGAAGGATGTATATTGTCACCTTGCTTATTTAACTTATATGCAAGTACGCCATGAAAAACGCTGGGATGGTTGAAGTACAAGCTGGAATCAAGATTGTTGGGAGAAATATCAATAAACTTAGATATGCAGATGACACCACCCTTATGGTAGAAAAAGAAGAAGTAAAGAGCCTCTTGATGAAAGCGAAAGACGAGAGTGAAAAAGTTGACTGAAAGCTCAACATTCATAAAACTAAGATCATGGTATCTGGTCCCATCAATTTATGGTAAATAGATGGGAAAACAGTGGAAACAGTGACAGACTTTATTTTTGGGGGCTCCAAAATCACTGCAGATGGTGATTGCAGCCATGAAATTAGAAGATGCTTTCTTCTTGAAAGACAAATTATTACCAACCTAGACAGCTTATTAAGAAGCAGAGACATTACTTTGACAACAAATGTCCGTCTAATCAAGGCTATGGTTTTTACAGTAGTCATATATGGATGTGAGTGTTGGACAATTAAGAAAGCTGAGCACTGAAGTATTGATGCTTTAGAACTGTGGTGTTGCAGAAGACTCTTGAGAGTTCCTTGGACTGCAAGGAGATCCATCCAGTCCATCCTAAAGAAAATCAGTCCTGAATATTCCTTTGAAGGACTGATGTTGAAGCTGAAACTCCAATACACTGGCCACCTGATGGAAAGAACTGACTCACTGGAAAAAACCCTGATGCTGGGAAAGATTGAAGGTGGGAGGAGAAGGGGACAAGAGAGGATGAGATGGTTGGATGGCATCACCGACGCAATTGATATGAGTTTGAAGAAAGTTTAGGAGTTCATGATGGACAGGGAGGCCTGGTGTGCTGCAGTCCCTGGGGTCGCAAAGTGTAGGAGAGGCCTGAGAGACTGAAGCGAACTCTGAATGATTACACAACAAACAACTCAGTTCAAACACTATACTGTGGATTATATGACATCTGTGTATCCTGTTTGAGGTCAGTTTCTTCTTCCTGAAAACCCTGTGACTAATTCTTTTATTTTAAAATGTATCTTACTGAAGTGAGTCTGACAAAATATTTCTATTGTTAGTTCTAATCCTGTTATTTTAAAATGTAAATTATGGGTGTAGGTTTTGTAAGATCTTTCAGTTCAGTTCAGTCGCTCAGTAGTGTCCGACTCTTTGCAACCCCATGGATTGCAACACGCCAGGCCTCTCTGTCCATCACCAACTCCCGGAGTCTACCCAAACCCATGTCCATCGAGTCGGTGATGCCATCCAACCATCTCATCCTCTGTTGTCCCCTTCTACTCCTGCCCCCAATCCTACCAAGCATTAGGGTCTTTTCCAGTGAGTCAACTCTTCGCATGAGGTGGCCAAGTATTGGAGCTTCACCTTCAACATCAGTCCTTCCAATGAACACTCAGGATTGATCTCCTTTAGGATGAATTGATTGGATCTCCTTGCAGTCCAAGGGACTCTCAAGAGTCTTCTCCAACACCACCGTTCAAAAGCATCAATTCTGCGGCACTCAACTTTCTTCACTGTCCAACTCTCACATCCATATGTGAAGACTGGAAAAACCATAGCCTTGACTAGATGGACTTTTGTTGGCAAAGTAATGTCTCTGCTTTTAAATATGCTATCTAGGTTGGCAATAACCTTCCTTCCAAGGAGTAAGTGTCTTTTAATTTCATGGCTGCAATCACCATCTGCAGTGATTTTGGAGCCCCCCAAAATAAAGTCTGACACTGTTTCCACTGTTTCCCCATCTATTTCCTGTGAAGTGATGGGACCAGATGCCATGACCTTAGTTTTTGGAACGTTGAGCTTTAAGCCAACTTTTTCACTCTCCTCTTTCACTTTCATCAAGAGGCTCTTTAGTTCTTCTTTGCTTTCTCCCATAAGGGTGGTGTCATCTGCATATCTTAGATTATTGATATTCCTCCCGGCAATCTTGATTCCAGCTTGTGTTTCTTCCAGCCTGGTGTTTCTCATGATGTACTCTGCATATAAGTTAAATAAGCAGGGTGACAATATACAGCCTTGACGTACTCCTTTTCCTATTTGGAACCAGTCTGTTGTTCCTTGTCCAGTTCTAACTGTTGCTCCCTGACCTGCATACAGGTTTCTCAAGAGACAGGTCAGATGGTCTGGTATTCCCATCTCTTTCAGACTTTTCCACAGTTTTTTGTGATCCACACAGTCAAAGGATTTGGCATAGTCAATAAAGCAGAAATAGATGTTTTTCTGGAACTCTCTTTCTTTTTTGATGATCCAACGGATGTTGGCAATTTGTTCTCTGGTTCCTCCGCATTTTCTAAAACAAGCTTGAACATCTGGAAGTTCACGGTTCACGTATTGCTGAAGCCTGGCTTGGAGAATTTTGAGCATTACTTTACTAGTGTGTGAGATGAGTACAATTGTGTGGTAGTTTGAGCATTCTTTGGCATTGCTTTTCTTTGGGATTGGAACGAAAACTGACCTTTTTTAGTTCTGTGGCCACTGCTGAGTTTTTCCAAATTTGCTGGCATATCGAGTGCAGCACTTTCACAGCATCATCTTCAGGATTTGAAATAGCTCAACTGGAATTCCATCACCTCCACTAGCTTTGTTCGTAGTGATGCTTTCTAAGGCCCACTTGACTTCACATTCCAGGATGTCTGGCTCTAGGTGAATGATCATGCCATCGTGATTATCTGGGTCGTGAAGATCTTTTTTGTACAGTTCTTCTGTGTATTCTTGCCACCTCTTCTTAATATCTTCTGCTTCTGTTAGGTCCATACCATTTCTGTCCTTTATGGAGCTTATCTTTGCATGAAATGTTCCTTTGGTATCTCTAATTTTCTTGAAGAGATCTCTAGTCTTTCCCAATCTGCTGTTTTCCTCTATTTCTTTGCATTGAGGAAGGCTTTCTTATCTCTCTTTACTATTCTTTGTAAGATCTTTAGAATCTCTAAACCTGAAATTCTCTTGATTTATTGTAAGAACCAATTTTAAAAAGTATATAATTCCCTTGCTAAGGTTAGCGATGGGGTCACTCTCTGTCCCACTTCTGATGTCTACATCAGAAGTTTCTCTGTCCATTTTCATACTTTAATGAATAATAAAACCGTGACACAAAAGTTCTTGAGTGATATAGCCTGGTCCCTGGTCCCAAAGTTAAATCTTCTTCAGAGATTGAGAATCCAACAGCATTCCCTGTAAGCTATCACTAACACAAATAAAATAACTGTGCAATTTTTTACCTGTAGAGAGTAAAGTGCACTCATACTGTTTTCTGTTTTATTTTTACTTACAAACTGTATATAGAAGAAAGTGAAATTTTAAAGATTTAATATTTAACTTTGCTGTCTTAGGAAGGAGGATTAGTTTTTCTGTGCACTATTCCCATGATCTAATGGTACCTCCCTGAGTCTTCAAACCATCACTAACCTTTACTATCTCAACAATAAGGGTGAGAATGCATTCATATTATACTTCTATTACAATAAGTAAGGCATTTTCTGATCACTAAATGCTTCACAACCAGGAAATATATAGAATAGAGAATTTTTTGAAACTAGATCACCATAAGTCTCAGTTAAAAAAAAAAAAAGATGTAGAATTTAGCAATACAGTGAAAGACTACATACAGAAATGCTAAGAAAAAAGAAATTACTTTGATAAATAATTTAGTTTGCACATATTGATACTAATAGAGTCTATCCTTTTTTTCTGATCCTTAGAAATTTCAAGTTTTCTGCCCTTCCTCTACTGAAAGCATGTATAAATTAGTATTTCTGTTATCTAAAAAAATAATGTATTACCTCTTTTAAGTTTGTCACCAGATTTAAAGGAAATAATAACAACATTCAGGAAAAGAAATTTTATTCCTTTTGTGCTTATAATGCCATCAAGTTTTAAAGAATTCTCCTTTTTCTCCATAAAAACTCTTTAGACAAAGATCATACAGTGCATGTGTGAATACCTATTTTTGATTATTCTTGGAATTTTTTGATATTTTATACATATGCCTTTGGGGATGGGAGCAGATGCTAGTACTCTTACCAATGGTGTTATAAAACATTAAATTTAATTAAATAATTTAGACAGTACTTGAAAAGGTAAAGTGTTAATATATAAGTGTAAATAATTACCTGTTATAATGTTGATAATTCATGTCTTCATCTATCTATTCATCCAACTACAGTAACAGAGACAAATAAAAGAGGAGAAAACTCATGTTTTCAAAAATATCTCAGTTTGGCATAATTCATTAATTGCTAAAGTAAATACACCTATCAAAAGGTTTTTTATACTATATATGTGTATATGATATTCTTATATATATGTGTACATATATATGTATATATATATATATACATTTTACACTTACATATATTTATCCTATATTTAAATTATTTATTTTGAATATGTTTACTTCAGTTCAGTTCAATTCAGTCGCTCAGTCGTGTCTGACTCTTTACGACCTCATGGACTACAGCACCCCAGGCCTCCCTGTCTATCACCAACTCTCAGAGTTTACACAAACTCATGTCCATTGAGTCGGTGGTGCCATCCAACCATTTCATCCCCTGTTGTCCTCTTCTCCTCCCGCCTTCAGTCTTTCCCAGCATCAGGGTCTTTTCAAATGAGTCAGTTCTTTGCATCAGGTGGCCAAAGTATTGGACTTTCAGCTTCAACATTCAGTTCAGTTCAGTCACTCAGTCGTGTCCGACTCTTTGCGACCCCACGAATTGCAGCACGCCAGGCCTCTCTGTCCATCACCAACTCCCGGAGTCTACCCAAACCCATGTTCATCAAGTCGGTGATGCCATCCAACCATCTCATCCTCTGTCGTCCCCTTCTCCTCTCGCCCCGAATCCTACCCAGCATTAGGGTCTTTCCCAATGAGTCAACCCTTCGCATGAGGTGGCCAAAGTATTGGAGCTTCAGCTTCAACATCAGACCTTCCAATGAACACCCAGGATTGATCTCTTTTAGGATGGATTGATTGGATCTCCTTGTAGTCCAAGGAACTCTCAAGAGTCTTCTCCACACCACAGTTCAAAAGCATCAATTCTGCGGCGCTCAGCTTTCTTCACCGTCCAACTCTCACATCCATATATGACCACTGCAAAAACCATAGCCTTGACTAGACGGACTTTTGTTGGCAAAGTAATGTCTCTGCTTTTAAATATGCTATCTAGGTTGGCAATAACCTTCCTTCCAAGGAGTAAGCGTCTTTTAATTTCATGGCTGCAGTCACCATCAGCAGTGATTCTGGAGCCCAAAAAAATAAAGTCTGACACTGTTTCCCCATCTATTTCCCATGGAGTAATGGAACCAGATGCCATGATCTTAGTTTTCTGAACGTTGAGCTTTAAGCCAACTTTTTCACTCTCCTCCTTCACCTTCATCAAGAGACTCTTTAGTTCTTCTTCACTCTCTGCCATAAGGGTGGTGTCATCTGCATATCTGAGGTTATTGATATTCCTCCCGGCAATCTTGATTCCAGCTTGTGTTTCTTCCAACCCAACGTTTTCCATGATGTACTCTGCATATAAGTTAAATGAGCAGGGTGACAATATACAGCCTTGATGTACTCCTTTTCCTATTTGGAACCAGTCTGTTGTTCCTTGTCCAGTTCTAACTGTTGCTTCCTGACCTGCATACAGGTTTCTCAAGAGACAGGTCAGATGATCTGGTATTCCCATCTCTTTCAGAATTGTCCACAGTTTATTGTGATCCACACAGTCAAAGGATTTGGCATAGTCAATAAGGCAGAAATAGATGTTTTTCTGGAACTCTCTTGCTTTTTTGATGATCCAGAGGATACTGGCAATTTGATCTCTGGTTCCTCTGCCTTTTCTAAAACCAACTTGAATATCTGGAAATTCACGGTTCACATATTGCTGAAGCCTGGCTTGGAGAATTTTGAGTATTACTTTACTAGCATGTGAGATGAGTGCAATTGTGCGGTAGTTTGAGCATTCTTTGGCATTGCCTTTCTTTGGGATTGGAACGAAAACTGATCTTTTCCAGTCCTGTGGCCACTGCTGAGTTTTCCAAATTTGCTGGCATATCAAGTGCAGCACTTTCACAGCATCACCTTTGAGGATTTGAAATAGCTTCAACATTAGTCCTTCCAATAAACACCCAGGACTGATTTCCTTTAGATGGTCTGATTGGATCTCCTTGCAGTCCAAAGGACTCTCAGGAGATTTCTCCAACACCATGGTTCAAAAGCATCAATTCTTTGATGCTCAGCTTTCTTCATAGTAGCTTCCCTGGTGACTCAGAGATTAAAGCGTCTGCCTCCAATGCGGGAGACCTCACATCCATACATGACCGCTGGAAAAATCATAGCTTTGACAAGATGGACCTTTGTTGGCAAAGTAATGTCTCTGCTTTTTAATATACTGTCTAGGTTGGTGATAAATTTCCTTCCAAGGAGTAAGCATCTTTTAATTTCATGGCTGCAGTCACCATCTGCAGTGATTTTGGAGCCCCCCAAAATAAACTTTTACTTACTTGTGAAATATATAAATATTTGAGCTGTATATATTTTAATGGGTTTCTCAGGGGGTGCTAGAACCCACCTGCCAGTGCAAGAGACATAAGAGACACAGGTTCTATCCCTGGGTCATGAAGATTTCCTGGAGGAGAGCATGGCAATCCACTCACTTATTCTTGCCTAGAGAATCCAATGGACATAGGAGCCTGGCTGGCTACAGTCCATGAGTCTCAGAGTTGGATATGACTAAAGCAAATGTATGATAAATATCATTAATAGCTGGTCAATATCATGAGATACAGCTTTAAACCACAAATTTTAGTAAGCATATAACTGAGGCTTGAAGAAAATCAAAGTTTTCTCTCAAAAGCATGCAATTAGGTAGAGTCCCCAAACCATACAATGTGAATCCAGCACTGATTCTCAAACTTTTAAAGTCAAGAAAAAAATTATAGAAGCTAGGTCTTCTCTTTCCTATTCTCTTTTTTCCGTATCACATTATTTTGTTATTCTGTCAGCTGAAAATCACCTTCTTAAATGATCATTCACTAAAAAGTTTTGAAGAATCTCATTTGTGTAGGGTTATTCTGTGTGCCAGTGGTTCATACAGTATAGAATCTGCCTGCAATGCAGGAGACCCAGGTTCAATCCCTGGGATTGGAAGATCCTCTGGAGAAAGGAATGGCAACCCACTCCAGTATTCTTACCTGGAGAAATCCAAGGAGAAAAGAGCCTAGAGGACTACAGTCCATGGCGTGGCAAAGAGTTGACAAAGAGACAGCGACTGCAGACAAGATCAGACATTGTGTACTTGGTCTTCCCAGGTGGCACTAGTGGTAAAAAAAAAAAATCTGCCAACTGGGGAGAAGTAAGAGATGCAGGTTTGATCCCTGGGTTGGGAAGATCCCCCTGAAGAGGGAATGACAACCCATTCCAGTGTTCTTGCCTGGAGAATCTTATGGACAGAGGAGCCTGGCAGGTGACCATAGGGTCGCAAAGAGTCAGAGAGGACTGAAGCGACTTAGCAAGCATGCACACGTTCTGTGATTACCTTGTTTTTGAGGGTGATGGCACATAATAGGTGGTGAAAATTATTATAATTACATTAGTGACTGTGTTTGAACGAAATATTGGGATTTTGTCATTTATGGAGCATTTTCTATGTTAGGAACATGACATAGTTATACTCTTCTGATAATCCCATAACACTAAACGGTACATATTACTATCTTGATTTTTTATTTTTTATTTATTTATTTATTTTTTTTGAGGTAAGAAAAATGAATTTTAGGAACTCTAGAAAATTCCCAAGGTACTGCTGGAAGAAATATGTGCTACTTTTTTTTTTTAATTTATTTCAAAGCTCTCTGCTTTCTGTTATGCTATGTTGTATTATTAAGAATTAAATGGTTACTTTTTGAAGTTTGGTTTATGATACTAGCATGGAGATAGTGATGGGTCCTTATAAAAATCATCTAAAGAGTTATTAAATGTGCATAAACTCTTGCACCATTACAGTTTTAATGAAGAAGAATCTCTGAGTGTGGGGTCATAAAACACACATTTGAAATTCTCTCCAGGTTAATGTGATGTAGGGGTAAATTTGAAAGCTACTCAGTCTTACTTTTTCAAAATCTAATTATCTCATTTTATCCATAATTTGACACATCAATATACATGTAGAGCATCACAATATAGATGCAGAGAGTAACGCTTTTGTATTTCACGTAGAAGCACAAAATTCCAAAGTCAGTAGGGGCACTAAAATTGGAGCAATGGTCACAAAATTTATATTTTGTTTACTCAAGATTGCAGTATGTTGAGTAATCAAAAATTTGAAGGAGGTTTTTTCATGCTAATGAAAAAAATATAGCAATGTTGAAGAGGAATACTACTGGGATTTTCATAAGGCAAGGCTCAAATAATCAAGAGTTATTTTATTTTATACTTATAGATCATAATGCTATCAATATTTTTATCATATTGCAAAGACTAAAAATTTGAGCCAGGATTAAATTTTCATTGACAAAAAGTAAAATCTTTTTCCTTTCAGTAGACTTGAATGTTATTTTGAAAGTTTTTTTCTTTCTTTTTTCCCCACTGTTCCCTTGAAATAATTTTAGATTTACTAAAATATTATAGAAAAAGTATAAAGAATTTCCATATACCTTCACCCAGCTTTGTCCAATTCAAATAACTTATGTAACCAGAGTAAAATTGCCAAAACTAAAAATTTAGTGTCAGTCCAGTATTATTAACTAAGCTAGAACTTAATTTGAATTACAGTAGCTTTTCAACTGTTAGTTTTTTCCAGGATCAAACCTAGAACACACATTTCATTAAGTCCCTTAGTGTTAGCCAATCTAGAATGTGCCATAATGTTTCAAAGTTGTTCTCTTCAATTCTTTTGAAAAATACTGGTCAATTACTTTGTATAATGTCCTTTAATTTTGGTTTATTTGTTTGTATTTATGGTATATGTTTTCTATCCTTTTACTTCTAAGCTATACATGTCCTTATAATCAGTTTATTACATACAGTATGTAGCTGGATCTTATTTAAAAGACAGAACATATATTTTTTAACTAATATGTTTTAACTGCTCCTATTTTAATCTTATTATTAGTAGCCAGTTTAAATCTATCATCTTTTGAATTGTCAGATAGTTTCAACATATCAGATCAGAGTCTATTTCTAATGATACTGTTTCTTGGAAGATTGTTGTTTTATTTATCCTATCTTTTAGAAGACTTGTTTTGTTTTGTTTTTTTAACTGAAAGCCAATTCGACATAATCCACTTATGAATTACTACTGCTGTTTTAAAGAATAAATTGTATTTTTAAAATATTTACCTCCACATTTATTATTTCCTGTGTTCTTTATTATTTTATGTACATCCAGGTTTTTAACTTGGATCATTTTTCTATTCCTTGAAGAATTAATTTAACACTTGGTTACAATGCTGATCTATTGTCTCTCACCTACTATTTGTCTGAAATAATCTTTATTTTATATTTTGTTGAAAGATATTTGAGTACTGATAGTGTTCTGTTGATATCACACTCCCATATTTGTCACAACTGTCTGCTGTCATTACTGCATTATCTTTGTTCCTTTAAAAGAAATATGTCTATTTTCATTGACTTTTTATAACACAAAATGAAATATAAGACCTACAGAAAACAAATAGCAAAAGCAAATCCTTCCTTATTAGTTATTTAAAGATTAGTTAAACAATGTTACCTCTTATTTTGTGTGTGTGTTTTGGCCCCAAGTCATGTGGGATATTAGCTCTCTGGCCAGGGATCAAACCTGCACCCCTTCCATTAGAAGCCAAAGTTTCAACTGGTGGACCACCAAAGAACTAATAGAGTTCCAAAGCACAGGGCACTTTAATCTGTTTCAAAGACAGATTAGAATTAAATAATGGAGCAATACACATTGTCGTGGATTTGAATATTCAATATCATTATTCTAAGTTTATCCAAGTTGATCTATAGGTTTTACGAAATATCAATCAACATCCTAATAGGTTTTTTTTTTTTTTTTGGTATGTGTGTAGAAACTGACAAGGTGTAATATTACAGATAATGAATTGAGCATAACCCTGAAACTAGAACCAAGAAAGGACAGAACAACAAAACGATGCTAGAGACCAAAATCATTAGAAAATTCAAGCAAGTAACACAAAGGCAAAACATATTTCATAGTTATTTAAATAGTGTACCTCTTGATCAAGAATTACTTGCTTACCTTTTCAAAGATGCTTTTATATTACAAATTTTACCAATGCAATTCACTTCAATATCAGTTTCAAGGTAAAGTGTTCAGTCTACTAGTGTAGAAATGACTTCTCTTGTACCAACTCTTTCAGTTAACAACTATAATCTTTGGAAAAAATGCAAAGAGCTACTTGAAAGTATTGGAAAGTCTTCAAAAGTAAGCAGACACTGGATGGCAGTCTACACTTAGGATAAGGCAATAACATTGGCAAATATTGGCTATTAGACTCAATTTTTTTTTTCCCCAGAGAGTAAGCTCGGTCTTACTGACTGGAATAACAAGAGGACAGAGATTGGGGTAAAACAGCAACTGGAAAGGAAGAAAAATAAATCAGAAAGAGAGAGCCATATGTATTAACCTCAAACTTTCTAACAGATACCTGCCCATATCTCTAACTGACTCCTAAATTATGTGTGTGGTGAAGATTTCAAGAACAAATCTAAGAACCAAAGAAATAAGCAGAAATTCTGTTGCAACCTAGGACAGGGAAGACAAAATTTAGAGTTTGAGTCTAGACAATTTTACCAGCCTTCCTAAAAAGAGAAATCAACATTTTCCAAAGAAATGTTGCGGGAAGGGGGACCCCTTCCAGGGCCCAAAACTAGTCTCTTGTCTAACACTTGGAAATGAATTGTCCGAGGAGACACATGTGCTGACAAAGCAAGAGATTTTATTGGGAAAGGGCACCCAGGTGGAGAGCAGTAAGATAAGGGAACCCAGGAGAACAGCTCTGCCACGTGGCTCGGCTAGCAATCTTGGGTTTTATCATGATCGGATTAGTTTCTGGATTGTCTTTAGCCAATCATTTTGACTCAGAGTCCTTCCTGGTGGTGCACGCCTTGTTCAGCCAAGATGGATGCCAGAGAGGAGAATTCTGGGAAGTGATCGGACATGTGGTGTCTTCTTTTGACTTTTCCTGAACTCTTACAGTTGGTGGTGGCTTATTAGTTCCTTGTTCCTTACCAGGACTTCCTGTCATAAAACAACTCATGCAAATGGTTACTATGGTTCCTGGCCAGGGTGGGCAGTTTCAGTCAGTGTGCTTTCCCTAACAGAAACATAATGGACTTCAGAGCTTATAGCTATGTGTCATTCATAATATCTAGGATACATTTTAGAATCACTAAGCACAGGAAGAAATAGGAAAATGTGATCAAGATTTAAGAGGAAAGGCTATCAGCACAGTCTAATCTCAAAGTGATCCAGATGTTGGAATTAGCAGACAGAATTTTAGACTAGTTATTTTAACTATGTTCAAAGATACATGCAAAGACAGACTAGAGTTAAATAATGGAGCAATACACATGGTCGTGGATTTGAATATTCAATATCATCATTCTAATTTTATCCAAGTTGATCTATAGGTTCTATGAAATATCACTCAACATCCTAATAGGCTCTTTTTTTTTTTTTTGGTATGTGTGTAGAAATTGACAAGGTGGTTCTAAAATTCACAAGAATTCAAAGAACCTAGAATGTACAAAACATCTCTGAAAAATAAAACAAATTTGGAGAAAGTCCACTATCAGATTGCAACACATAACTACATAAAGCTTCATTATCAAAACATAGAAGCCTTGGTGTGAAGAGAAGAAAATTGATCAAAGATACAGAAAAGAAAGTCCACAAATAGACTCACACATATATGTTTAATTAAATTTGACAGTCTTCCTGCAATATGGGAGACCCGGGTTTAACCCCTGGGTCAGGAAGATCCCCTGGAGGAGGAAATGGCAGTTCACTCCAGTATTGTTACCTGGGAAATCCCATGGACCAGAGGAACCTGATGGTTATAGTCCATGAGGTTGCAAAGAGTTGGACACGACTGAGTCACTAACACTAAATTTGACAGTGAAGTCAAAAAAAAAAAATTCAGTAGAAAGAAGATAGTAAAGAAATAATGCTGGAAAAAATAGATAATCTTAGTAAACTACACAGACTTCTGTCCTTAACTAGCAACATTTGCCACAGATTGAAACATAAACTCAGATTATAGATTATATAGTTGGAAATTGCAAAGAAATTAATTATCCCCTAGAACCTGTAGAAAGGATTACAGTCTCACCAGCAGATTGATTTTAGTCATTGTGGCCTGTTTTAGAATTCTGACCTATGGAAATCTAACACAGTAAACTTATGCTGCTGTAAGTCACAAATTTTGTGGTAATCTTTTTTTTTTTTTTACTGCAGCAACAAAAACTGGATACACAACCTCTAGTGCATATGATAACCAACAAGTCTACAAGCTCTCTTTTCCTTTTTTTTTTTGATTCAGTAAGAGAGCAATGAGTAGTAGTAGGCAAAACAAAGTCAGTGAAAAATGCTAAAATCTGATTGTGAATCTCTGTTTTCATAGTCACTTTGCAGTCACATTTTTTAGGTGAAATGATGGAGCTTCTACCCTCAACGGATCTGTATATTATATGTGTAGACTACTGGAAAGACCCATCTAATAACCATAGTGTACTGATGGAGTATCTCTTTTTCAGCTTAAAAATAGTAAGATGAAATCAATTTCTATGAAAACATAGTGAGTCCAAGGGTAAAGTCACAAATCAGGAAAGAACTAGACTGGACATGGAGGAGAAACAAGGGCAAAGGAAGCAAAAAATCAAGTTCAAGACCTGACTGGGTGGGAAAGATAATGAAGGCCTAAATCTAATAGTCTAAAAATATAACTGTGGCTAAAGGGGTCTTTTGAGATTGTTCAGGATGGCTAGCTCAGCCTTTTCTAGGAGGAAAGCGGCACAACCCTGGCAGTTCTGAGGAGTACACCGAGGCCTAGTAATGACAAGCCACACATTTTTGCAGCTTTATTCTGCTGAAATGAAAAGCTGTTAGCGTTCAGTAACAGATCATTGTTACTATGAAAATTTTCAAATACAAGGAATATTAAAATCCCCGGCTCAGATAACTAGGGAGAAATAGTTTAGGTCTAATTATTTGCTATTTTTACCTATTAAATATTTACATCCTGGTATTGGGAGTTTTTAGAGATAGAAGAAAACTTAGAGATCATCAAGAGGTTCCCTACGTAACACTGCAACTATTAGGGCACAGTGGCTATCATTCACTTGAAATGTGGCCAATCCAAATTGAAATATACTCTAAGTATAAAATATTCATCACCTTTCCTAGCCTTAGTATAAAAAGAAGAATGTAAAATGCTTCATTTACAACATTTCTCAGAAACTGATCACATGTAGAATGTTAATATCAGACTTACTGATTAAAACAATATACATAAACTTAGGGAGACGCTTTCTTCTTTGTATCCTACTCTTATTACTTAGGTCGTATTCCTGATTTAGATGGTGACTTTGAGGATGAAATAAATCATACACTTGAGAGTGTATTAAGTGAAAGTTCCCAAAATTTGAAAGCTGAGACTGAGGCAGAAGTACCCAGAAATTAAGATATTAGGAAAGAGGAGGCGGGGCTAAGATGGCGGAGGAATAGGAAGGGGAGACCACTCTCTCCTCCACAAATTTATCGAAAGAACATCTGAACGCTGACCAAACTTCACAAAACTACTTCTGAAGGCTGGCTGAGGACGTCAGGCTTCCACAAAAACTGCGCATTATCTTCAAAAGAGGTAGGAGAAATTATAAAAGATAAAAAGAGAGACAAAAGAGTTAGGGACGGAGACCCGTCCCGGGGAGGGAGTCGTAAAAGAGGAGGAATTTCCAAGCACCAGGAAACCCTCTCACCAGCGGGTGTGGGGGAGGATTTTTTATCTCGGAGGGCAACGTAACTGGGAGGAAAAAATAAATAAAATCCACAGATTACGTGCCTAAAGCAACTCCCAGCAAAGAACCCCAGACGCTCGCATCATCCGCCACCAGCAAGTGGGGGCTGAACGGAGAGGAGCGGGCGGCATTGCCTAGGGTAAGGACCGGGCCCGAGTGCCCCGAGGGCAATCTGAGGGAGCTAACGTGAGATAGTAACCTAAACTGTGGGACAGCAAGAGAGAGAGAACTATCCCGCGAAAAGCCCAACTCTAAGGCACTGCCGGCCCGCTCACAGAACAAAGGACTGAGCGATACCAGAGGAGAGCTAGCCGGCTGCGGACCGCCCCATCCCCCGCCGGACACAGCGGGCAGGCGGGGCCCGCCAGAGCCGGAAAGGGGCAAACTCCGCTCCAGAGAGGGCACCCCCTACCAAACTGCAAACAGGCTCCCAGTTTCTAAGCAAAGACTGCCTGAGATCCCGGAGGGTCGACAGCCGCCGGGAGGGTCGCAGCCAGAGACCAGCTCCCCAGAACCGACACAAAGCACACCGGAGCCGGGCGCGCCCGTAAACCGAGGCGGGGACCAGGGAGGTGATAAGCCGCACCGCCCCAACAGGGGAGAGCGCCCTCGCCAAACTCCTGGCCGCCTGGGCAGCTCCAACCGGGAACGGCACAAGCCGCGGGCGAAACCGAGTCTGCGCCTTTGTGGAGTAACCGGGAGCCTGAACCTGAGCGGCTTAGACCTGGGAAGTGCACGCAGCTCAGGGCCCGCTCCCCGGCCGAGTAACCTGAAGCCTGAGCAGGGTAGACGGGGAAAGCACACACGCCGTGAGCGGGGGCGAACCCAGTGCGGCCGAGACACTGCGAGCTTACCACACACACGCCAGATTTGCAGTGTTCCTTCCTCCCCACAGCACGATTGAACAAGCGAACCTAAAGAGATCACCTCCACCGCTTTGTTGCAGGGCGGAAATTAGATACTGAAGAGATCTCCAAACAGAAGCCAAATAAACAGAGGGAAGCGCTTTGGAAGGGACAGGCCAACAGATTAAGATCCCTGTAGTTAATACCGACTGCATTGAAAAGGACCTATAGATCTTGAAAAGTATAAGCAGGAATAAGGATCTATCTAAAACTGAGCAGATCCCACACTGCTCACAACAGCTCCAGAGAAAGTCCGGGATATATATATTTTTTACTATTTTTTTTTTTTTAATTTTTTTTTTTAATTAAAAAAAAAAAATTTTTTTCTCTTCTTTCCTTTTTCTTCAAGTCCTCTATTACACCTTTAACTTTCATTTTCATAACCCACTATTAACTTGCAAAAAAAAAAAAAAACCCTATTCTTGAAGCAAACTACATACATATATCTTATACCTTTTGTGTTTTCTTTTTTTTTTAATGTTTTTTTCCTGTTCTACATTTTTTTACTGTTTCTTTTTTTACTGTTTTACTGTTTTTTTTTCTTTTTACACTGTTTCCTTTTTTCTTTTTTTTTCTTTTTTTTTTTTTTTTTAGATTGTAAGTTTTATAAGAGTCTAACCTCTACTCTAGATTTTTAATCTTTGTTTTACATATTTGATATCAACTTTGTACATTTAAGAACCCAATCTTTAGGACCCATTTTTACTCAGGAGTGTGATCACTGGCCTGATCACTCTCTCCCCATATTGATGCTCTTTCTTCTCCCTCAGGGAACCTCTATCTCCCACCCTCCTCCTTCTCTTCTCAACCCAATTCTGTGAATCTCTGAGGGTGTTCTGGGTACCGGAGAACACTTCAGGAACAGGATACTGCCCAGATCTCTCTCTCCCCTCTTAATTCCTCCCTTTCTACTCATGCTCACCTCTGTTACCTTCCTCCCCCCTCTCTATGTATCTCTGTGAATCACTCTGAGGGTAGCAAACTGTGGAAAGCACAGAGGGAAGTGCTTACTGGCTAGATTGCTCTCTCCACATTTGAATTCCCCTCTTCCCCTCCTGGTCACCTCAACCCACCCCCCCACCTCATCTCTCCATGTAACTCAGTGAACCTTTCTGGGTATCCCTCACTGTGGAGAATCTTTTCACCATTAACCTAAAAGTTTTATTATTGAGGCTGTATGGAAGGAGAAGTCTTGAGGCTACTGCAAGAATAAGACTGAAAGCCAGGGGAAACATTAATTAATAAGAGACCATCCAATAGCCTCCATAAATTCACTGAAACCAAGCTCCACCCAAGAGACAATAAGTTCCAGAGCAAGACATACCACGCAAATTCTCCAGCAACGCAGGAACATAGCCCTGAGCATCAATATACAGGCTGCCCAGAGGCACACCAAATCCATAGACATCTCAAAAATTAATACTGGTCACTCCATTACACTCTAGAGAGCAGAAATCCAGCTCCACCCACCAGAACACCGACACAAGCTCCCCCAACCAGGAAGCCTTGACAAGCCAACTGTCCAACCCCAACCATAGTGAGGAACCTCCACAACAAAGAGGAACTTCATACTACCAGAATACAGAAGGGCCACGCCTAACACAGCAATCTAAACAAGATGAAAAGGCAGAGAAATACTCAGCAAGTAAAGGAAAATGAGAAATGCCCACCAAACCAAACAAAAGAGGAGGAGATAGGGAATCTATCTGAAAAAGAATTTAGAATAAGGATAATAAAAATGATCCAAAATCTTGAAAGCAAAATGGAGTTACAGATAAATAGCCTGGAGACAAAGATTGAGAAGATGCAAGAAATGTTTATCAAGGACTTAGAAGAAATAAAAAGGAATCAATATAGAATGAATAATGAAATAAAGGAGATAAAAGACACTCTGGAGGGAACCAACAGTAGAATAACGGAGGCAGAAGAGAGGATAAGTGAGGTAGAAGATAGAATGATGGAAATAAACGAAGCAGAGAGGAAAAAAGAAAAAAGAATCAAAAGAAATGAGGAAAACCTCCGGGACCTCTGGGACAATATGAAACGCCCCAACATTCGAATCATAGGAGTCCCAGAAGAAGAAGATAAAAGGAAAGGCCATGAAAAAATACTCGAGGAGATAATAGTTGAGAATTTCCCTAAATTGAGGAAAGAAATAGTCACAGAAGTCCAAGAAACCCAGAGAGTTCCAAACAGGATAAACCCAAGGCGAAACACCCCAAGACACATATTAATCAAATTAACAAAGATCAAACACAAAGAACAAATATTAAAAGCAGCAAGGGAAAAACAACAAATAACACACAAGGGGATCCCCATAAGGATAACAGCTGATCTTTCAATAGAAACCCTTCAGGCTAGAAGGGAATGGCAGGACATACTTAAAGTAATGAAAGAGAATAAACTACAACCCAGATTACTGTACCCAGCAAGGATCTCATTCAGATATGAAGGAGAATTCAAAAGCTTTACAAACAAGCAAGAGCTGAGGGAATTCAGCACCACCAAACCAGCTCTCCAGCAAATGCTAAAGGATCTTCTCTAAACAGGAAACACAGAAAGGATGTTTCAACACGAACTCAAAACAACAAAGTAAATGGCAACGGGATCATACTTATCAATAATTACCTTAAATGTAAATGGGTTGAATGCCCCAACCAAAAGACAAAGGGTTGCTGAATGGATACAAAAACAAGACCCCTATATATGCTGTCTACAAGAGACCCACCTCAAAACTAGAGACACACACAGGCTGAAAGTGAAAGGATGGAAAAACATATTCCATGCAAACGGAGACCAAAAGAAAGCAGGAGTCGCAATACTCATTTCAGATAAAATAGACTTTAAAATAAAGGCTGTGAAAAGGGACAAAGAAGGACACTACATAAAGATCAAAGGATCAATTCAAGAAGAAGACGTAACAATCATAAATATATATGCACCCAACATAGGAGCACCACAATATATAAGGCAAATACTAACAAGTATGAAAGGGGAAATTAACAATAACACAATAATAGTGGGAGACTTTAATACTCCACTCACGCATATGGATAGATCAACTAAACAGAAAATTAACAAGGAAACACAAACTTTAAATGATACAATAGACAAATTAGATTTAATTGATATTTACAGGACTTTCCACCCCAAAACAATCAATTTTACCTTTTTCTCAAGTGCACATGGAACTTTCTCCAGGATAGATCACATCCTGGGCCATAAATCTAGCCTTGGTAAATTCAAAAAAATTGAAATCATCCCAGCCATCTTCTCTGACGACAATGCAGTAAGATTAGACCTCAATTACAGGAAAAAAACTATTAAAAGTTCCAACATATGGAGGCTAAACAACACACTTCTGAATAACCAACAAATCACAGAAGAAATCAAAAAAGAAATAAAATTATGCATAGAAACGAATGAAAATGAAAACACAACAACCCAAAACCTATGGGACACTGTAAAAGCAATACTAAGGGGAAGGTTCATAGCAATACAGGCGTACCTCAAGAAACAAGAAAAAAATCAAATAAATCAACTAACTCTACACCTAAAGCAACTAGAGAAGGAAGAAATGAAGAACCCCAGGGTCAGTAGAAGGAAAGAAATCTTAAAAATTAGGGCAGAAATAAATGCAAAAGAAACAAAAGAGACCATAGCAAAAATCAACAAAACTAAAAGCTGGTATTTCGAGAAGATAAACAAAATTGATAAGCCATTAGCCAGACTCATCAAGAAACAAAGGGAGAAGAATCAGATCAACAAAATTAGAAATGAAAATGGAGAGATCACAACAGACTACACAGAAATACAAAGGATCATAAGAGACTACTACCAGCAGCTATATGCCAATAAAATGGACAACTTGGAAGAAATGGACAAATTCTTAGAAAAGTATAACTTTCCAAAACTGAACCATGAAGAAATAGAAGATCTTAACAGACCCATCACAAGCACGGAAATCGAAACTGTAATCAGAAATCTTCCAGCAAACAAAAGCCCAGGACCAGACGGCTTCACAGCGGAATTCTACCAAAAATTTAGAGAAGAGCCAACACCTATCCTACTCAAACTCTTCCAGAAAATTGCCGAAGATGGTAAACTTCCAGACTCATTCTATGAGGCCACCATCACCCTAATTCCAAAACCAGACAAAGATGTCACAAAAAAGGAAAACTACAGGCCAATATCACTGATGAACATAGATGCAAAAATCCTTAATAAAATTCTAGCAAACAGAATCCAACATCATATTAAAAAGATCATACATCACGACCAAGTGGGCTTTATCCCAGGAATGCAAGGTTTTTTTAACATCCGCAAATCAATCAATGTAATACACCACATTAACAAATTGAAAGAAAAAAACCATATGGTTATCTCAATAGATGCAGAAAAAGCCTTTGACAAAATTCAGCATCCATTTATGATTAAAACCCTCCAGAAAGCAGGAATAGAAGGAACATACCTCAACATAATAAAAGCTATATATGACAAACCCACAGCAAACATTATCCTCAATGGTGAAAAATTGAAAGCATTTCCCCTAAAGTCAGGAACAAGGCAAGGATGCCCACTTTCACCACTACTATTCAACATAGTTTTGGAAGTTTTGGCCACAGCAATCAGAGCTGAAAAAGAAATAAAAGGAATACAGTTAGGAAAAGAAGAAGTAAAACTCTCACTGTTTGCAGATGACATGATCCTCTACATAGAAAACCCTAAAGACTCTACTAGAAAATTACTAGAGTTGATCAATGAATATAGTAAAGTTGCAGGATATAAAATTAACACACAGAAATCCCTTGCATTCCTATACTCCAATAATGAGAAAACAGAAAGAGAAATTAAGGAAACAATACCATTCACCATTGCAACAAAAAGAATAAAATATTTAGGAATATATCTACCTAAAGAAACAAAAGACTTATATATAGAAAACTATAAAACACTGATGAAAGAAATCAAAGAGGACACAAACAGATGGAGAAATATACCGTGTTCATGGATTGGAAGAATTAATATAGTGAAAATGAGTATACTACCCAAAGCAATCTATAGATTCAATGCAATCCCTATCAAGCTACCAATGGTATTTTTCACAGAACTGGAACAAATCATCTCACAATTTGTATGGAAATATAAGAAACCTCGAATAGCCAAAGCAATCTTGAGGAAGAAGAATGGAACTGGAGGAATCAACCTGCCTGACTTCAGGCTCTACTACAAAGCCACAGTCATCAAGACAGTATGGTACTGGCACAAAGATAGAAATATAGATCAATGGAACAAAATAGAAAGCCCAGAGATAAACCCACGCACATATGGACACCTTATCTTCGACAAAGGAGGCAAGAATATACAATGGAGAAAAGACAATCTGTTTAACAAGTGGTGCTGGGAAAACTGGTCAACCACTTGTAAAAGAATGAAACTAGAACACTTCCTAACACCGTACACAAAAATAAACTCAAAATGGATTAAAGATCTAAACGTAAGACCAGAAACAATAAAACTCCTAGAGGAAAACATAGGCAAAACACTCTCCGACATAAATCACAGCAGGATCCTCCATGACCCACCTCCCAGAATATTGGAAATAAAAGCAAAAATAAACAAATGGGACCTAATTAAAATTAAAAGCTTTTGCACAACAAAGGAAACTATAAACAAGGTGAAAAGACAGCCTTCAGAATGGGAGAAAATAATAGCAAATGAAGCAACAGACAAACAATTAATCTCAAAAATATACAAGCAACTTCTGCAGCTGAATTCCCGAAAAATAAACGACCCAATCAAAAAATGGGCCAAAGAACTAAACAGACATTTCTCCAAAGAAGACATACAGATGGCTAACAAACACATGAAAAGATGCTCAACATCACTCATTATTAGAGAAATGCAAATCAAAACCACAATGAGGTATCATTTCACACCAGTCAGAATGGCTGCTATCCAAAAGTCTACAAGCAATAAATGCTGGAGAGGGTGTGGAGAAAAGGGAACCCTCTTACACTGTTGGTGGGAATGCAAACTAGTACAGCCACTATGGAGAACAGTGTGGAGATTCCTTAAAAAACTGGGAATAGAACTGCCATATGACCCAGCAATCCCACTGCTGGGCATATACACCGAGGAAACCAGAATTGAAAGAGACGCGTGTACCCCAATGTTCATCGCAGCACTGTTGACAATAGCCAGGACATGGAAGCAACCTAGATGTCCATCAGCAGACGAATGGATAAGGAAGCTGTGGTACATATACACAATGGAATATTACTCAGCCATTAAAAAAAATACATTTGAATCGGTTCTACTGAGATGGATGAAACTGGAGCCCATTATACAGAGTGAAGTAAGCCAGAAAGAAAAACAACAATACAGTATACTAATGCATATATATGGAATCTGAAAGATGGTAACGATAACCCTATATGCGAGACAGAATAAGAGACACAGATGCATGGAACAATTTTATGGACTCTGAGGGAGAAGGTGAGGGTGGGACGTTCTGGGAGAATGGCATTGAGACATGTGTATTGTCATATGTGAAACAGAGCACCATTCCATGTTCGATGCATGTGACAAGGGCTCAGGGCCGGGGCAATGGGATGATCCAGAAGGATGAGAGGGGGAGGGAGGTGGGTGGGGGGTCCGGGAAGGGGAACACATGTAAACCCATGGCTGATTCTTGTCAATGTATGGCAAAAACTATTACAATATTGTAAAGTAATTAGCCCCCAACTAAAATAAATAAATTTATTAAAAAAAAAATGTATGGCAAAAACTATTACAATATTGTAAAGTAATTAGCCCCCAACTAAAATAAATAAATTTATAAAAAAAAAAAAAAGATATTAGGAAAGATACTTCTGTTTCTCAGGGTATAGTAATGGGTAATATTGAGACTTGATTAGCAAAACGTCAACATTGTTAATTTCCCTGCTTTTAATGCTATGTAACACATTCCACTATATATATTTTTTAAAATTTCTTCTTTATTTTCACAGGTCTTTCTTATGGATCTTTTTTTTATTATATATTATTAGAAGCTCTGAACTCAGGCTTCTGAAGATTTTAAAGCCCCTTGTAAACTTTCTAAATCAAAAATGTGTTAAGCCATCCTCTGGATTAAAATATGTGGAAACATATACTTTGTCATGTGACAAATAAACCCCATCAAGAGATAAAATGAAATTCTGGCTTAAGCAATACTCAAACTCGATACTAAATTGAAAGTAGTTCCTCTTAATATATACTCATCCATTTCCACTTGCCTGGGGTAAAATATAAGGAAGAAGTCTTAGTGAATCAAGTCAAATGAAAGTTATCAGTAAATTACATCAGATCAAATCAAGGCAAACAGCAAACTAACTCCTGAAAAAAAAATTACAATGAGAATATTTTTTAATAAATAGAGTGGGTCAGTCAGTTCAGTCGCTCAGTCGTGTCTGACTCTTTGCGACCCCATGGACTGCAGCATGCCAGGCTTACCTGTCCATCACCAACTCCTGGAGCTTGTCCATCACATTGGTGATGCCATCCAACTATCTCATCCTCTGTCGTCCCCTTCTCCTCCTGCCCCCAATCTTTCCTAGCATCAGGGTCTTTTCAAATGAGTCAGTTCTTCGCATCAGGTGGCCAAAGTATTGGACTTTAAGCTTCAAAATCAGTCCTTCCAATGAATATTCAGGACTGATTTCCTTTAGGATGGACCGGTTGGATCTCCTTGCAGTCCAAGGGACTCTCAAGAGTCTTCTCCAACACCATAGTTCAAAAGCATCAATTCTTTGGTGCTCAGCTTTCACACATCCATACATGACTACTGAAAAAACCATAGCTTTGAGAAGATGGACCTTTGTTGGCAAAGTAATATCTCTGCTTTTTAATATGCTGTCTAGGTTGGCCATAGATTTTTTTTCCCAAGGCGCAAGCATCTTTTAATTTCATGGCTGCAGTCACCATCTGTAGTAATTTTGGAGCCCCCAAAAATAAAGTCTCTCACTGTTTCCCCATCTATTTAGAGTGCGTAGAACTTATGAATTACATATTTTTATGTTGTAATTTATCATGCAAAAACTTTTATTTAACCAAAACTACCTCCTATAGTTCTTGCATTTATCATGGTTGATTATAGATAAGATGTCTTCCCTGGTAGCTCAAAAGGTAAAGAGTCAGTCTGCAATGCAGAAGACCTGGGTTCAATCCCTGGGTCAGGAAGATCTCCCAGAGAAGGAAATCGCAACTGACTCCAGTATTCTTGCCTGGAGAATCCCAAGGACAGAAGAGCCTTGTGGGCCTCAGTCCATGGGGTCACAAAGAGTTAGACACACAACTGAGTGACTAACACACACAAAGGTAAAATCACCATACCGCAATTTTAAGAGGGTGATTTCAACACAAATGCAGCTTCACTTTGATGTTAAATCTTCCCTAAATTTTTGTACTCTGAACTTTTGTTTGATACTAATAGCTTTTAAATTTTTACCTCATTTTGCTGTGATTTGTTGTTTCCTTAACATTTTCATAACTTTTTATTTGCTTTGATTTTAACTTAGGTCTCAACCAAGTTGAGAGATTCTTTTAATTTCCAAAATCAAAACTTAACATGTACTTATGACTTTGTGTTTATTTTTGTTCATTTTATAATATATATTTGTAATGGAATACATCTTGAACTTCAAAGAGATCAAATCAGTCAGTTCTAAAGGAAATCAACCTTGAATATACTTTGGAAGGACGGTTGCTGAAGTTGAAGCTCCAATACTTTGGCCACTTGATGCAAAGAGCTATCTCATTGGAGAAGACCCTGACGCTGGGAAAGATTGAAGGCGAAAATAGAAGAGGGCAACAGGGGATGAGGTGGATAGATAGCATCACCAACTCACTGGATATGAATCTGAGCAAACTCCAGGAGAGAGTGCAGGACAGGGGAGCCTGATGTGTTATAGTCCATGGGATCACAAGAGTCAGACACCACTTAGTGACTGAACAACAACAAAACTGAATAGTTATTCTGTTCACTTGTATGAACACTATTAAGAAAAAAAGTAAATTATCAATATTTAAAAAAAATTAAGCATCTTGTTAAAAGTATCATGTTTATTTGTATAATTAATATATCTATAATGTTTCTGGTGGCTCAGTGGTAAAGAATCTGCCTGGCACTGCAGAAGACATGGATTAGATCTCTGGGTCATGAAGATCCCCTGGAGGACAAAATGGCAACACACTCCAGTATTCTTGCCTGTGAAATCCCAAGGATAGAGGAGTCTGGTGGGCTACAGTCCATGGGGTCACAAAGAATCGGACACAACTGAGCCACTGAGCATGTACTACTTCTTCATCCTGTCTTATGTTGGTCTTCCTGCTTTTTTTTAAATCTAGAAATGTCATGAAATTTATGACTGAAGACATTCTTTTTTATAATTGAATTGTGAATTCCACAAAGTCAAGAAAGTAGCCATTTTAAAAATTTGTAATCCACCATATGTATATTACCTTTTGCTTAGAAATCAAATATTACAATATTTTTCCAACTACAATTATTAAATATATATATATATATATCTACTTTTCAAACTAGGTACTTTCTTTTTATAGAATATGAAAAACATTTTCATTTAGAGAAACAGCAATAATTAAAATAATTATTTAAGATTAAATAATCTTAAATCTCTTTAAAAATAATTATTTAAGATTTTGTATTTGATTTCTGAACTGTTCTGGAACTGTATAATCAATGCATATAAAAGAAACATTGAATTATTGCCTAAGTCTAATACAAACTGCATGTGTAATTACACAATTTAAGCTGAAATATATAATTCAAGAAACAGATGGTTCATTTGAAAATATTTGCAGAATATGTACACTGTTTGAAGAATTTGACCTCTATTTTAAAGTGTTAGTTTTATCTCACTGAATTAAATACATGACCATAGATCAAGCCTAACCATTAGAGAAATATATGCAATAAACAAAGGTTCATGAGAGATGGATAAGTTCATTGATGAATGAGAATTCCACAAACTTTGGACAAAAGGTGAAGAGAAATAGTGGAGAAATGCAATCAGTCTAAAAATGGGAACTCCAGTCAAATATGGAAGCTATGTCTTCAGTTCAGTCACTGAGTCGTGTCCGACTCATTGCAACCCCAAGAACCACAGCACACCAGGCCTCCCTGTCCATCACCAACTCCCTGAGTACACCCACACCCAAGTCCATTGAGTCCGTGACGCCATCCAGCCATCTCATCCTCTGTTGTCCCCTTCTCCTCCTGCCCTCAGTTTTCCCAGTATCAGGGTCTTTTCCCCTGAGTCAGCTCTTTGCATCAGGTGGCCAAAGTATAGGAGTTTCAGCTTCAACAGATGTCTAGGTTGGTCATAACTTTCCTTCCAAGGAGTAAGCGTCTTTTAATTTCATGGCTGCAATCACCATCAGCAGTGATTTTTGGAGCCCAGAAAAATAAAGTCAGCCACTGTTTCCACTGTTTCCCCATCTTTCTGTCATGAAGTGATGGGACCGGATGCCATGATCTTAGTTTTCTGAATGTTGAGCTTTAAGCCAACTTTTTCACCCTCTTCTTTCACTTTCATCAAGAGGCTCGTCAGTTCTTCTTCACTTTCTGCCATAAGGGTGGTGGCATCTGCATATCTGAGGTTATTGATGTTTCTCCTGGCAATCTTGATTCTAGCTTGTGTTTCATCTAGCCCAGCATTTCCCATGATGTACTCTGCAAAGAAGTTAAGTAAGCAGGGTGACAATATACAGCCTTGATGGACTCCTTTTCCTAATTGGAACTAGTCTGCTGTTCCATGTCCAGTTCTAACTGTTGCTTCCTTACCTGCATACACGTTTCTCAAGAGGCAGGTCAGGTGGTCTGGTATTCCTATCTCTTTCAGAATTTTCCACAGTTTATTGTGACACACACAGTCAGAGGCTTTGGCATAGTCAGTAAAGCAGAAATAGACGTTTTTCTGGAACTCTCTTGCTTTTACGATGATCCAGCGGATGTTGGCAATTTGATCTCTGGTTCCTCTGCCTTTTCTTAAACAAGCTTGAACATGTGGAAGTTCACGGTTCACATTTTGCTGAAGCCTGGCTTGGAGAATTTTGAGCATTACTTACTAGGGTGTGAGATGAGTGCAGTTGTGCGGTAGTTTGAGCATTCTTTGGCATTCCCTTTCTTTGGGATTGGAATGAAAACTGACCCTTTCCAGTCCTGTGGCACTGCTGAGTTTTCCAGATTTGCTGGCATATTGAGTGCTGCACTTTCACAGCATCATCTTTCAGGATTTGAAATAGCTCAACTGGAATTCCATCACCTCCACTAACTTTGTTAGTAGTGAATCTTCCTAAGGCCCACTTGACTTCACATTCCAGGACGTCTGGCTCTAGGTGAGTGATCACACCATCATGATTATCTGGGTCGTGAAGATCTTTTTTGTACAATCCTTCTGTGTATATTTGCCACCTCTTCTTAATATCTTCTGCTTCTGTTAGATCCCTAAAATTTCTGTCCTTTATTGAGCCCATCTTTGCATGAAATGTTCCCTTGGTATCTCTAATTTTCTTGAAGAGATCTCTAGTCTTTCCCATTCTGTTGTTTTCCTCTATTTCTTTGCATTGATCACTGAGGAAGGCTTTCTTGTCTCTCCTTGCTATTCTTTGGAAATTTCCGTTCAAATGGGTACATCTTTCCTTTTCTCCTTTGCTTTTCGCTTCTCTTCTTTTCCCAGCTATTTGTAAGGCCTCCTCAGTTAGCCATTTTTCTTTTTTGCATTTCTTTTTCTTGGGGATGGTCTGGCTTCCTGTCTCCTGTACAATGTCATGAACCTCCATCCATAGTTCATCCGGTATTCTATCAGATCTAGTCCTTTTAATCTCTTTCTCACTTCTACTG
The DNA here is from genome assembly GCF_054371585.1 of Giraffa tippelskirchi. Lineage (NCBI taxonomy): Eukaryota > Metazoa > Chordata > Mammalia > Artiodactyla > Giraffidae > Giraffa > Giraffa tippelskirchi. The sequence goes on along the minus strand of NC_137278.1, from coordinate 106,291,474 downwards.
TATAGTCATAAAGGATTTGATTTAGGTCTTGCCTGAATGGCCTAGTGGTTTTCTCCACTTTCTTCAATTTCAGTCTGAATTTGGCAATAAGGAGTTCATGATCTGAGCCACAGTCAGCTCCGGTCTTGTTTTTGCTACTGTATAGAGCTTCTCCATCTTTGGCTGCAAAGAATATAAGCAATCGGATTTCAGTGTCAACCATCTGGTGATGTCCATGTGTAGAGTCTTCTCTTTTGTTGTTGGAAGAAGGTGTTTGCTATGACCTGTACGTTCTCTTGGCAGAGCTCTCTTAGCCTTTGCCCTGCTTCATTCTGTACTCCAAGGCCAAATTTGCCTGTTACTTCAGGCGTTTCTTGTCTTCCTACTTTTGCATTCCAGTCACCTGTAATGAAAAGGACATCTTTTTTTGGGTGTTAGTTCTAGAAGGTTTTGTAGATCTTCATAGAACTGTTCAACTTCAGCTTCTTCAGCATTACTCGTCGGGGCATAGACTTGAATTACCGTGATATTGAATGGTTTGCCTTGGAAATGAACAGAGATCATTCTGTCGTTTTTGAGATTGCATCCAAGTACTGCATTTCCAACTCTTGTTGACTATGATGGCTACTCCATTTCTTCTAAGGGATTCCTGCCCACAGTAGTGTATATAATGGTCATCTGAGTTAAGTTCACCCATTCCAGTCCATCTTAGTTCACTGATTACTAGAATGTCGATGTTCACTCTTGCCATCTCCTGTTTGACCACTTCCAATTTGCCTTGATTCATGGGCCTACCATTCCAGGTTCCTATGCAATATTGCTCTTTACAGCATAGAATCTTCCTTTTGTCACCAGTCCCATTCACAACTGGGTGTTGTTTTTGCTTTGGCTCCATCCCTTCATTCTTTCTGTAGTTATTTCTCCACTGATCTCCAATAGCATATTGGGCACCTACTGACCTGGGGAGTTCATCTTTCAGCATCCTATCTTTTTGCCTTTTCATACTGTTCATGGAGTTCTAAAGGCAAGAATACTGAAGTGGTTTGCCATTCCCTTCTCCAGTGGACGACATTCTTTCAGACCTCTCCACCATGACCTGTCCGTCTTGGGTGGCCCCACACGGCATGGCTTAGTTTCATAGTTAGACCAGACTGTGCTCCATGTGATCAGATTTGCTAGTTGTCTGTGACTGTAGTTTCAGTCTGTCTGCCCCCTGATCCCCTGTCTCAGTGCCTACCATCTTACCTGGGTTTCTCTTACCTTGGACACAGGGTCTCTCTTCATGGCTGCTCCAATAAAGTGCAGCCGCCGCCCCTTACCTCAGATGCGAGGTAGCTCCTCTTGGCCGCCGCCCCTGACCTCGGGCGCGGGGTAGCTGGCTATGTCTTAAACTGGTATTTTTCTTCTACACACTGCTGGATGGAGTTACATAACATTTTTGCAATTTTTGTTCCACACAACTATCACTGTCAGTAGTGATGGGGTGTACTGGAGCTACAAGGAGATGGAGAAAAGAGAATCCTGTTGGAATAATGAAAGACAAAGGTTAATGAGAATCCAAATTGTATCAGCACAATAAAGGACACTGAAGAAAAGATGACATTGAAAATATCATTGTTGTTGTTCATTTGCTAAGTCACGTCCGATTCTTTGTGACCCCATGGATTGCAGCATGCCAAGCTCCTCTGTCCTCCACTATCTTCTGGAGTTTGCCTGGATCGAACATACAGGATAAGTAAAATTCAGTAAATGATAGAATAGGTTGAGTCAAGAAGGTGAAAGAGTTTTCTATTATTCTTGTGACTTTAAACCTCAGAAATTACTATGACATTAACATTATCCAAAATTTGCAACAGCAGAAGGGGTGTTTCTGAGAGGAATATGTTTTTACTTTCATGTTTATTTTATTGTATTCTAACTGAATTTGAGCAGAGCATCTATCTCTGTAATTTGACAATTAAAAAGGTATTTCTGTCTTTATGACTTCAACATACTTTTTAATATTAGAAAATTTCACTTTTAATAAGTATCTAGAGAGAAATAACAGAAAAAGAAAAATATTTCACTCAACATGCCAGCACAATTATTGAAATTACAAAGGAGTTATGAAAACTTGATATTAATTAATGATTGCCATTCTAATCTTAATCTTTGTTGGAAATAATATAAGATGTTATGAACATTTTAAAAGAAATTTTGCAACTTGTTTCAAGATCTAGTAGCCTAATAAAACTACAATACATATGGGAAGAGTAGCCTCCCAAACTCTTTGACACCTGAAAAAAATTGGCATACAAAACATTTATCAGTAAGTTTTCTTCTGTAATTTTCTACAGAGCAAAATGTTTGTCTTTCCAAACACAGGATATATTTCTTTGACTCCAATTATAGTAAAATCTAAATAAGAGCTTAAATAATCACTTTGAAATATAATGCAGCTTTTAAGGATATTAAAAGCAGAGACTGATAATGTATTTTAAAAATCTGAAAATAAATTGGAAATTATTTCTTTATTATTATTATTATGATTTTCTATTTTTGGCCGCACTATGTGTCTTGCAGGATCTTATTTCCCTGGACAGGGGCTGAGCTCCACCTCAGCAGTGAAAGCAGAGTCCTAACCACTGGATCAACACTGAATTCCAAGAAATTATTTCTAAAAAAATACTAATACTTCAGGAAAAAATGGCAAGAAGTGTGATTTTTTTTTTTAATTTAAAATTAATATCGATATTTTCTCTTTGGGAGCTGTATCAGACAGCAGTCATTTGCTGCTGATTCACCATTTTTAACGTTAGTTACAATTTGAAATTTCTGAAAAGTGTGAATTCCCCTTGTACTCTTAAGAATTATAAATAAGGAAACACCATATTTTGAGCAACACATTGTGCTATATAGCAGGTCCCCAAGAGCCATCTATCCTGAACACATCAGTGTGTACATGCCAATCCCAAACTGCTATCTCTGCTCAACATTGTGTAACAACCTAGATGGGAGAAGAATTTGGAAAAGAATAGATACATGTATGTGTATAACTGAATTACTTTGCTGTACAACGGAAAGTAGCACAACACTGTTAATTAACTATATTCCAATATAAAATAAAAAAAAATTAAAGAAACACCATGTTTTGCAGATTCTCTTGCTGCCAGCATAAAGAAATAACTTTAATTACACCAATAACATATCTACAGCTTTCACCCTGGTTTATTGATGTGAAGAAATAGAAATGATGTGGTGCATTATTTTATAAATGCTGACTGCAACATGCAATATCAGAGCATTTAGTCTTATTTCTTATATTACTCTATATCGTATTTTTCAGTTGTTTTTTAAAAATTCTGAATTGAGTTATATTAATTAAATCATGGAAATTCCATTATTTCTTTCTTTTCAAATTCAGTATGTTTCAAATATTCGGTTCCAACACTATGTGCATCAGAATTACCTGAATTGTTCATTGAAAATGCTGACAGCCTAGCCTCCCCCAAGAACAATAATATTAGAATTTTTGGAGTGAATTTTAGGACAATTTAATTCTAACAGTGGCAACAAAAAATTCTGAGATACTCCAAAATTTGAGAACCATTGATACAGAAATAATAAAAGTTTTACCTTTTTTTTTTTATGTTTCTGGATGTTACTTATAATATTTGCAATGTATTTAGATGTAAATGTATTTATTTCATTTATTTTAATGTTAAAACAACTGAACTCATAGCCTGCTTCACATATAAGAAAAAACTTTTGGATATATTTACTGTTTACTTCCCAACATTACCCTATCAATTTTTGTTTATTTATAACATTGGTTGGTCAAAAAGTTCATTGCTTCTTTCTATAAGATGGCTCTAATAGTTCTTAAAAAATAAAAGTGAAAGTCACTAAGTCATGTCCTACTCTTTGTGACCCCAAGGACTAGAGGCACCAGGCTCCTCTGTCCATGGAATTCTCCAGGCAAGAATACTGGAGTGGGTAGCCATTCCTTTCTCCAGGGGATGTTCCCACCCTAGAGATTGAACCTGGGTCTCCTGCATTGCAGACAGATTCTTTACTATCTGAGCCCCAAGGAAGCCCTCTACTAGTGTTTGCTTGTCTTTAACATCATTCAAAACAATTTTGTTAGATTGCATTATAACAACTATCATATCAACATGCATTAAAAAAAAAGTCGTATCCAAATTGATGCGCTTCTGCAATGCAGGAGATCTGGTTTGATTCCTGGGTTGGGAAGATCCCCTGGAGAAGGGGTAGGCTACCACTCCAGTATTCTTGGGCTTCCCTGGTGGCTCAGCTGGTATAGAATCTGTCTGCAATGTGGGAGAACTGGGTTCGATCCCTGGGTTGGGAAGATCCCCCGGAGAAGGGATAGGCTACCCACTCCAGTATTCTGGCCTAGAGAATGCCAGGGACTGTATAGTCCATGGGGTCACAAAGAGTTGGACATGACCAAATCACTTTCACTTTCACTGTGTCCATACTATCTAAAATTATCAACAGATTCAATGCAATCCCTATAAAAACCCCAAAGGCCCTTTTCAAAGAAATAAAAAAAAAAAACACTACTAAAAATGTTTTGGCATCACAAAAGACCCAAAGTGTCCAAAGAGATCTTCAGAAAGAAGAGCAAAGCTGGATGCATTTTACTTCTTGATTTTAAATTAGGTTACAAAGCTATAGTAAGCAAAACAAGATATTAGCATAAAACCATACACATATGCCAATAGAACAGAATAGGGACCCCAGAAATAAACCCACACATATAATGTCAATTAATCTTTCACAAGGGTGCCTACACCAGGCAGTTGTGTAGGCAATGCTGTCAATAAAAGGTGACAGGAAAACAGAATAGCCACGTGCCAAAGAGTGAAACTGGATTCCTATCTTATACCACTTACAAAAATTAACTTGAAATAAATTCAGGACACATGTAAAACCTAAAACCATAAAACTCAAGAAGAAAACATAAGGAAGAAACTTACTGACACTGGTCTTAATGCTTTGTTTTGATATGACACCAAAAGAAAAGGCAACAAAAATAAAATTAAACAATTGAGATTATGTCAACTAAAAAACAAAAAACTTCTGCGTAGTAAGCAACAAATGAAATGATAAAAAACATTTTATGCAATGGGAGAAAATATTTGCAAAGCTGATAAGAAATTAACATCCAAAATATTTAAGGAATTCATATAATTCAATAGAGAAAACCTCCCAAATAACCCAATTTAAAAAATGGACCTGAATAGACACTTTTCAGAAAAATGACATACACATGACCAGCAAGTAAACAAAAGGGTTTTATTTTGTTCATTCATGAGGGAAATGCAGGTAAACCATCCATAGGGCAATGCAGGTAACCCACAATGTGGTATCATCTTACCAGTTAGAATGGCTATGACTAAAAAGACAAGAGATACATTTTGGTTAGGATGTGCAGAAATGAGTACCCTTGTAGGCTGTTGGTAAGTATGTAAGTAGGTACAGTTATCAGTTAAGATAGTGTGGAGGTTCTCCTAAAAATAAAAAGTAGAACTACTGTGTGTGTGTACTTTGTCTCTCAGTCGTGGTCAACTATTTGCAACACCATGAAGCCTGCCAGGCTTCTCTGTCCATGAGGATTCTCCAGGCAAGAATACTGTAGTGGGTTGCCATGCCCTCCTCCAAGGGAATCTTCCCAATTGAGGGATCGAACCCAGGTCTCCCACATTGCAGGTGGATTCTTTACCCTCTGAGCCCCCAGGGAAGCCCAAGAATACTGGAGTGGGTAGCCTATCCCTTCTCCAGCAGATCTTCCTTACTCAGGAATTGAACTGGGTTTTCCTGCATTGGAGGTGGATTCTTTACTAGCTGAGCTACCAGGGAAGCCCAGAATTACCATATTATCCCATAATCCCACTTTCAGTTATCTATCTGAAGAAAGCAAAATCAGTACCTTTTAGAGATATCTGCATTCCCACTCCAGTACTCTTGCCTGGAAAATCCCATGGACGGAGGAGCCTGGTAGGCTGCGGTCCATGGGGTCGCTAAGAGTCAGACACGACTGAGCGACTTCACTTTCACTTTTCACTTTGACGCATTGGAGAAGGAAATGGCAACCCACTCCAGTATTCTTGCCTGGAGAATCCCAGGGATGGCGGAGCCTGGTGGGCTGCCGTCTATGGGGTCGCACAGAGTTGGACACGACTGAAGCGACTTAGCAGCAGCAGCATTCCCAAATCCATTTCAGCTTCTTCACAATAGCCAATATATTGTAGCAACCTGAGTATCCATCAAATTGCCAACATCTGTTGGATCATCTCTTTATTGACTATGGCAAAGTCTTTGGCTGTGTGTATCGCAACAACCTGTGGAAAATTCTTAAAGAGATGGGAATACCAGACCACCTGATCTGCCTCTTGATAAATCTGTATGCAGGTCAGGAAGCAATAGTTAGAACTGGTCATGGAACAACAGACTGGTTCCAAATCGGGCAACGAGTACATCAAGGCTATAAATTGTCACCCTGCATATTTAACTTATATGCAGAGTACATCATGAGAAATTCTGGGCTGGATGAAGCACAAGCTGGAATCAAGATTGCTGGGAGAAATATCAATAACCTCAGATATGCAGATGACACCACCCTTATGGCAGGAAGTGAAGAGGAACCAAAGAGCCTCTTGATGAAACTGAAAGATAGTGAAAAATTGGCTTAAAAGTCAACATTCAGAAAACTAAGATCATGGCATCTGGTCCCATCACTTCATGGGAAATTGATGGGGAAACAGTGGAAACAGTGTCAGACTTTATTTTTGGGGGCTCCAAAATCACTGCAGATGGTGACTGCAGCCATGAAATTAAAAGACGCTTGTTTCTTGGAAGAAAAGCTATGACAAACCTAGACAGCATATTAAAAAGCAGAGACATGACTTTACCAACAAAGGTCCATCTAGTCAAAGTTATGGTTTTTCCAGCAGTCATGTATGGATGTAAGAGTTGGAGTATAAATAAAGGGCCAAAGAATTGATGCTTTTGAACTGTGGTGTTGGAGAAGACTCTTGAGAGTAACTTGGATAGCAAGGAGATCCAACCAGTCCATCCTAAAGGAAATCAGTCCTGAATATTCATTGGAAGGACTGATGCTGAAGCTGAAACTACAATACTTTGGCCACCTGATGGGAAGAACCGACTCATTGGAAAAGACCCATACAAATTGTGAAATGATTTGTTCTAGTTTTGTGAAAAATACAGTTGGTAGCTTGATAGGGATTGCATTGAATCTATAGATTGCTTTGGGTAGTATACTCATTTTCAATATATTAATTCTTCCAATCCATGAACACGGTATATTTCTCCATCTGTTTGTGTCCTCTTTGATTTCTTTCATCAGTGTTATAGTTTTCTATATATAAGTCTTTTGTTTCTTTAAGTAGATATATTCCTAAGTATTTTATTCTTTTTGTTGCAATGGTGAATGGTATTGTTCCCTTAATTTCTCTTTCTGTTTTCTCATTATTGGAGTATAGGAATGGAAGGAATTTCTGTGTGTTAATTTTATATCCTGCAACTTTACTATATTCATTGATTAGCTCTAGTAATTTTCTGGTAGAATCTTTAGGGTTTTCTATGTAGAGGATCATGTCATCTGCAAACAGTGAGAATTTTACTTTTTCTTTTCCTATCTGCATTCCTTTTATTTCTTTTTCTGCTCTGATTGCTGTGGCCAAAACTTCCAAAACTATGTTGAATAGTAGTGGTGAAAGTGGGCATCCTTGCGTTGTTCCTGACTTTAGGGGAAATGCTTTCAATTTTTCACCATTGAGGATAATGTTTGCTGTGGGTTTGTCATATATAGCTTTTATTATGTTGAGGTATGTTCTTTCTATTCCTGCTTTCTTGAGGGTTTTTATCATAAATGGATGTTGAATTTTGTCAAAGGCTTTTTCTGCATCTATTGAGATAATCATATGGTTTTCATCTTTCAATTTGTTACTGTGGTGTATTACATTGATTGATTTGCAGATGTTAAAGAAACCTTGCATTCCTGGGATAAAGCCCACTTGGTCATGATGTATGATCTTTTTAATATGATGTTGGATTCTGTTTGCTAGAATTTTATTAAGGATTTTTGCATCTATGTTCATCAGTGATATTGGCCTGTAGTTTTCTTTTTTTATGGCATCTTTGTCTGGTTTTGGAAGTAGGGTGATGGTGGCCTCATAGAATGAGTTTGGAAGTTTACCATCTTCTGCAATTTTCTGGAAGAGTTTGAGTAGGATAGGTGTTGGCTCTTCTCTAAATTTTTGGTAGAATTCAGCTGTGAAGCCGTCTGGTCCTGGGCTTTTGTTTGCTGGAAGATTTCTGATTACAGTTTCAATTTCCGTGCTTGTGATGGGTCTGTTAAGGTCTTCTATTTCTTCCTGGTTCAGTTTTGGAAAGTTATACTTTTATAAGAACTTGTCCATTTCTTCCAAGTTGCCCATTTTATTGGCATATAGCTGTTGGTAGTAGTCTCTTATGATCCTTTGTATTTCTGTGTAGTCTGTTGTGATCTCTCCATTTTCATTTCTAATTTTGTTGATCTGATTCTTCTCCCTTTGCTTCTTGATGAGTCTGGCTAATGATTTGTCAATTTTATCTTCTCGAAAAACCAGCTTTTAGTTTTGTTGATTTTTGCTATGGTCTCTTTTGTTTCTTTTGCATTTATTTCTGCCCTAATTTTTAAGATTTCTTTCCTTCTACTAACCCTGGGGTTCTTCATTTCTTCCTTCTCTAGTTGATTTAGGTGTTGGATGAGTATACTACTCAAAGCAATCTATAGATTCAATGCAATCCCTATCAAGCTACCAATGGTATTTTTCACAGAACTAGAACAAGTCATTGCACAATTTGTATGGAAATATAAGAAACCTCGAATAGCCAAAGCAATCTTGAGAAAGTAGAATGGAACTAGAGAAATCAACCTGCCTAACTTCAGGCTCTACTACAAAACCACAGTCATCAAGACAGCATGGTACTGGCACAAAGATAGAAATACAGATCAATGGAACAGAATAGAAAGCCCAGAGATAAATCCACGCACCTATGGACACCTTATCTTCGACAAAGGAGGCAAGAATATACAATGGAGAAAAGACAATCTCTTTAACAAGCGGTGCTGGGAAAACTGTTCAACCACTTGTAAAAGAATGAAATTAGAACATTTTCTAACACCATACACAAAAATAAACTCAAAATGTGTTAAAGATCTAAACGTAAGACCAGAAACTATAAATCTCCTAGAGGAAAACATAGGCAAAACACTCTCTGACATAAATCACAGCAGGATCCTCCATGACTCACCTCCCAGAATATTGGAAATAAAAGCAAAAATGAACAAATGGGACCTAATTAAAATTAAAAGCTTTTGCACAACAAAGGAAAATATAAGCAAGGTGAAAGACAGCCTTCAAAATGGGAGAAATTAATAGCAAATGAAGCAACTGACAAACAATTAATATCAAAAATATACAAGCAACTCCTGCAGCTGAATTCCAGAAAAAGAAACGACCCAATCAAAAAATGGGCCAAAGAACTAAACAGATATTTCTCCAAAGAAGACATACAGATGGCTAACAAACACATGAAAAGATGCTCAACATCACTCATTATTAGAGAAATGCAAATCAAAACCACAATGAGGTATCATTTCACACCAGTCAGAATGGCTGCTATCCAAAAGTCTACAAGCAATGAATGCTGGAGAGGGTGTGGAGAAAAGGGAACCCTCTTACACTGTTGGTGGGAATGCAAACTAGTACAGCCACTATGGAGAACAGTGTGGAGATTCCTTAAAAAACTGGGAATAGAACTGCCATATGACCCAGCAATCCCACTGCTGGGCATACACACCGAGGAAACCAGAATTGAAAGAGACGCGTGTACCCCAGTGTTTATCGCAGCACTGTTTACAATAGCCAGGACATGGAAGCAACCTAGATGTCCATCAGCAGACTAATGGATAAGGAAGCTGTGGGACATATACACATGGAATATTACTCAGCCATTAAAAAGAATACATTTGAATAAGTTCTATTGAGATGGATGAAACTGGAGCCCATTATACAGAGTGAAGCAAGCCAGAAAGAAAAACACCAATACAGTATACTAATGCATATATATGAAATTTGAAAGATGGTAACAATAACCCTATATGTGAGACAGAATAAGAGACACAGATGCATACAACAGTCTTATGGACTCTGAGGGAGAAGGTGAGGGTGGGATGTTCTGGGAGAATAGCATTGAAACATGTATATTATCATATGTGAAACAGAACACCATTCCAGGTTCAATGCATGAGACAAATGCTCAGGGCTGGGGCAATGGGATGGCCCAGAGGGATGGGATGGGGAGGGAGGTGGAGGGGGGTTCAGGATAGGGAACACATGTAAACCCATGGCTGATTCATGTCAATGTATGGCAAAAACCACTACAATATTGTAAAGTAATTAGCCCCCAACTAAAATAAATAAATTTATTTAAAAAAAAAATAAAAGAAAAGACCCTGATGCTGGGAAAGCTTGGGAGTGGGACGAGAAGGGGATGACAGAGGATGAGATGGTTGGATGACATCACCGACTCAATGGACATGATTTTGAGTAAACTCTGAGAGTTGGTGATGGACAGGGAGGCCTAGCATGCTGCAGTACATGGGGTCACAATGAGTCGGACATGACTGAGCAACTGAACTGGCTGAGTATCCATCTATGGATGAATAAATAAAAATTTGTTGATACATATACAATGAAATATTATTCAGTTATGAGAAAAAGGAAATCTGTCATTTGCTACAACATGCATGTAACTGGAGGGTGTTGTTCTAGATAGAGAAATACTGTATAATATACTTACGCATGGAATGTTAAAAAAGCTGAATTTACAGAAACAGAGTAAAATAATGAAACAGATGCTGGGACTAGGGGAAACAGGGAGAGGATGGTCAAAGTGTACAAATTTTTGGTTACAAGATGAATAAGTTCTGAGGATCTAAAGCTAATAAAACTGTATTGTATGCTTGAAATTTTCTAAGAAAAAAATGAAGATGTTAAATATTCTCACTCTGTAAAAAAGAAAGGTAACTATGTGATGTGATGGATGTGCTAATTAACTTAGTGGTAATCATTTCACAATATATTTGTATATCTAGTCATCACATTTCACATTTTATACAATTTTTACTTATCAGTTATGTCTCAAAACATAAAAAATGATATAAAATTGTTATCAAGTCAAATAGTTAAAATTTTTCTTCAAATCTTATTTTGTTTTAAGTTCTGGTATTTTTTTTAATTTATTTATTTTAATTGGAGGCTAATTATTTTACAATATTGTAGTGACTTTTGCCATACATTGACATGAATCAGCCAAGTTCTGATATTTTTTTTAAGTTTCTGGTAAGAAGCTTTTCTCCTTAATTATCTTATGGCATGAATGTCTGTGTAGCAGAATCTATTATATTAGGCAAAATTCTAAGCTACCATTTAGAATGGATTGTCAAAACTCATACAAATCAAATTAATATCACCAAACATAGCATTATAATAATTTGATTAAAGACAACTAAGAGGCACAAAAGAAGCAAACAGAGGCCTAGATACTGAGAGCAACTCCCTCTTTGTCCATAGCAGCCTTGTATCCTTGCCCAGAATGATGGATCAGGTCCATGAGAGAGTCTGTGGGTCATCTCACATAGCAGAGAGGGCTTACATTTTGAACATCTCTACTTTATACCTTAGAGAGTTAAAAATCACACATATTTAATAACACATGGGACAAAGAAGTATCAAGAGAAATATTATAAATATTTAAACTAAATCTAAATGAAAATGAAACCTATCCAAAGGAATAATTAGATAAAATTTTATAATGCTGAATGCATATATTAAAAAGAATATCTGAAGCTAATTTAACCTTCACCTTAGGAATTTAGGTAGCATTTTATATGCTACCTAAGGAACATAAATTCTTGTGTTATTTTTGTTTTTTAAAATATTTATATTTTCCATCAGACTCCACAATATTTAGCACTTTGGAATGCTAAAATTCTCCTCTCTGCATTAATGCCCTACATATTTTACCATGAAGTCTATTCTAAAAGTGACATACAGCTAGATAATGCCTTTATATTGGTGCTTAAACAGACAATAAGAATGCTTGGAGCAGTCCTGGTGCTGGTGAGATCACATTATATAACACTTTAGGAACTAAATACATGCAAAACAATGGAGAAAAGAGAAATCACAGTGTTGCTCTTGCATTTAATTAGCATCATCTTGAAGCTATAGCCAAGTGTTGCCTGTGTTCCAATGATTCCAGGTTGGAATTTCAGTTATATGATTTAGAAATGCTGTCATTTTGAGAAATTTCCTTAATCAACCATAAATCAATTTCTATACACATACAATGTGATAGTAATACTTACTTAATATAATTATTTTGAAAATTAAAATGTTCACTGTACTTAACATAGGGTTCCACATGATCCAGAGTCGTTATTGAATAAGGAAGAAAGTATATTTCACATTAGCAACAGAATTAGTGCTGGCCTTCTGGGGCAAATTACCAGCCAGTCTTATCTTTGATTAATGGGGAAGGGTGATCAAAGTGGGAAGGAGAAAGCTGCTCTATCACATTTATAAATAGTTTTTATTCAAAAAGTTTTATATAGTTAGTTCCTGGGGAGTAATTTTCCCATGGAAATAATGCTATAAATGGTAGTTAAATCTCAGACAAGCTCACAGAACTCTGTTTAGTCCATAATGTAGTTGAAATAATGTGTACTTGCAATGGAAAATAGTAGAATAATAATACTGTTGCAAGACTACCAATTAAACAAAACAGAGAAAAAATAGAATATAAATTAGTCCTTTTATTGATTCTTCAGTTGACTAAAAACATTTCACTAAAAGAGAATGATCAACTGAGGTTATGTAGAAATTCTTAAAGGGTCACTTTATAGCATTTCAGAGGCTTTAAAGGAAGATTATACTAATCATTAAAATAAATCTGACTTCAATTTATTTTCAACAAAATGTTAGGAAAACATAGCCAACAAATTATACTCCAGCACTAGGAGGGAGGAGTTACACTAATTGTGCAAAGCTGGTTGACTATTAAAAAAAAAAAGTTAATATTATCCACCAATAAATAGGCAGGGTAACAGTGAAAAGTCATATAAGCATATCAATTGATACAAAAAAATTTACATGTGACAAAATCCAATACTCAGTGATGAAAAAAAGACTCTTAGCAAACTAAGAATAGAGAAAAACTTCCTCAACTTGATAAACAACATCCTCCCCCCAAAAAAATCCTTTAAGTAACATAATAATTAATGATGAGAAGCTGGATACTTTTGTCTTAACACTGTGAACAATGTAAAAATATTCTTTTTTACCACTCATAGTCAACACCATACTGGAAGACTTAGCTAATGCAATAATGCAAAGAAAAATATGCACAATTTGAAAAAGGTGAAATAAAATGATCTTTGTTTATGAAGAGCTTGATAGTCTATGTATAAAATTGTAGTAATTGGCAAACAAAAACTTCTGGAGCTAATATGCAATTATAGTCAGGTCACAGGTATACCAGGTAACCAAAAATGTCAATTACTTTCCTTAACAACAGCAAAGAACCATTAAAATTTGAAATTAAAAACACATGGCCTTTTACATTAGCCCCCACAAATTAAATATTTAAGTAAAAATCTAACAAGACATATGTAGAATCTATATTTAGAGAAAAATGCAAAATTCTGATGAACTGAAAGAAAAATTAAATGGAAATATAATATTTACTGTTCATGAATTGAAAGACTCAACATTGTTAAGACATCAATTATTCTAACTTGATCAATGTAATCTCAATCAAATGAAATTATTTTGTAGAGTTCTATAAACCTATTTAAAAGTTTATATGGAAATTCAAAGATGTAAAATATTCAACACAACATTGAGAAAGTAAAAATTTGATGGTTTTCATTACCCAACTTTAAGAGGCACTTACTATAAAGCTATAGTAACCCATACAGAGTAATATTAGTGAAAGAATAGACACATGGTGATCATTGGGACAGAATAAAGGGTTACAGCAGGGTAAGGAGAGGGGGGTACACCTTGAAAGAAAAGCATTGACATATACACACTACCATGTGTAAAATAGATAGTGAGGGTAAAGCTGCTGTATAACACAGAGAGCTCAGCTCAGCACTCTGTGACAACCAGGAGAGGTGGGATGGGGCGGTGGTGGGAGGGAGGTTCAAGAGGGAGTGGATACACATATACTTACAGCTGATACATGCTGTTGTACGGCAGAAACCAACACAACACTGTAAAGCAATTATCCTCCAATTAAAAATAAATTTAAAAAAAAACACAGCCAAATGGAGTAGTATGCTACCTACAAATAAACGATGCCATAAAGAAACAAAAAAAAAAAGAGTTCACAAAAAGACACATAAATACAGCCAGTGAGTCTTTGCTTAAGAAACAAAGGCAATTAAATGGAAAAAAGGACAATCTTTTCAATAAATAATGTTGGAAAAATCTGACATTCATATGCCAGACACACACACACACACAGTCTAGACACAGACCTTACTATTTTCACAATTTATCTCAAAATGTATCATAGAACTAAAGGTTAAATGCAAAACTATAAAAACTACCCTGGCCTCCAATAGTTAAGACTTTGCCTTCCAAAGGAGGGGGTGTATGTTTGATCCCTGGTTGGAAGGCTAAGATTCCACATGCCTAAGATTTCACAAACCAGAACATAAATAATGGAAGCAATATTGTAACAAATTCAATAAAGACAAAAAACGGTCTATATCAAAAAAATAATCTTAAAAAAAAAAGAAGATAGGGCAAAAGCTAGGTGATCTTGGATTTGGCAATGAAGATTTTGATACAAAAATACAGAAAATCACAATCCAAGAAATTTTTTAAAAAATCGTAACTTGGGTTTTGTCAAAATTAAAAACATCTGCTCTGCAAAAGACACTGTAAAGAGATTAAAAGAGTGATCTACAGACTGAAAGAAAATGTTTTAATTGGATTGTTTCGGTTTTTCTTTTTGATATAGAGTTATATAAACTATATATGTATTTTGGATATTACCCCCCTTATCTGTCATATCACATATCTGACAAACAACTTGCATCTATTTTAAAAACTCCTAAAATTAACCAGTTAGAAAACAACAATGTAAATTATAAACTAGCAAAAATCTGAACATCTCACCAAAGAAAATATTCAGATAGCAGATAGGCATATGAAAAGATGCTCAACATCATTTTTCCCTAGGAAATTGCTAATTAAAATAAGATATCACTACCCATCTCTGAGAGTAGCTAATATGCAAAACCCTAAAAATACCAAAAGCTGAACAGAATGAGGAAAAGCAAGTGTGTCCATTCATATTTTTGGTGAGAATGCAAAATGCCTCAGCTTTTTTGGCAGACAGTTTGGCTATTATTTAGTATAGAGGATTCAAGGGATTCGTGACTGCACAAAGAAAAAGATGTGGCCACAAGAAGCAGTAACACATCACAAGCTTTGCATGTGAGGAGATGATCACCCAGAAATAAGCGGGGCAAGGGAATTACAGGGGGAAAGGGAGTTGGAGAGGAAATTTGTGTGTCTAGATGATAACTCCCTGCAGCATCGTAGACTATCTTTCTCAGTCAGAAACTTTGACGGGCATTAGTGGCTTGGGGTCTTATAACGCAAAGCTCTATCTCATCAATGGCCAAAGACCACTGGATCAATTTTCACAGCACTATGAAATAAACTGTATCCTCCCCCAGAATTCAGTTGTAGCCCTAACACCTAATGTGATGGTATTTGAAAATACAGCCTTTGGAAGGAGATTAAGTTTAGCACTAGGGTGGGGCTTTTCTTGATGGGATTATTACCTTTGTAAGAAAAGATACTGGAGAGATTACCTGAAAGGGAACTCAAACATTTGAGAACTAAGAGAGAGGGCAGCCATCTGCAAGCAAAGAAAAGAGATTTCAACCTCTGTTCCTCAAAAGAATAGAGACCTTTCCTGCAAGCAAGGAAACTGAATAGCTCACATCTTAACTTTAGACTTGTCAGCCTCCAGAACTGTGAGAAAATAAGTTTCTGTTATTTACATTACCCAGTCTGTGGTGTTTTGTTATGGTAGGCAGATTAACTAAAGTATTCAGAGTATGCCAAGCAGGCAAGCTCTAAATGGCTAAAAATGTGCTTACTTGAGTTTAGAACTGGTACACTTGTGAGATAATGCAACTTATGTTACAGTGAAGAAATAATCAACTTAGACACTGATATAGAGAAACCATCTTTGATTCATTCATAGGACTCTTACAAAGCTCAACATAGTCATACCATATGATCAACAATCACACACCTATGTATTTACCTAAATGAGTTAAAAGCATGTGTCCACACACACAAAAAAATGTGCACAAGAATGTTTATAACAATGTTATTCATAATTGCCAAACACTGTTAGCACCCAAGATGTCTTTCAGTATTTAAATAGATAAACTGTGTTATATATGTACAATGCACTATTATTCAGCAAAAACAGAAATGAGCTAACAAGCCATAAAAGACATGGAAAATGTTAAATGCATATTGCTATCTAAAAGAGCCTAATCCAAAAAAAGCTACATATTGTAGGACTCCAGTTATATGATACTCCATAAAAGACAAACTAAAACTAAAGATATTAAATAATTCTGAATCCATACTGATATAAATAAATTGTTGAAAAAATTAACAAATAGGGGAGAAGTATAAGTATCTCCTGAGGAGTAGAATTTAAAATAATTTATGTAGATATTACACCCTAAAAGACAGGGAGCACAAATCCCACCTTCTTAAGTCTGGGCTGGAGAGAGTGACTTCCAAAGAGTAAAGCATGGAAATGGGAGAGGGTAGAGAAATATAACTTAACAGTAGAGAAACTTGCAAAAGATACCATCAGCCAGGTGACCAAGGTCAATATGATAAGTCAACAGTCCTGATCAACAGAGTTATCAAGGCCAACAGTCATAAGTCATGTTGATATTATGACAATTAGTTCTATAATATTTTCTTAAGTACATAAACCCCATGTAATCATTAGGAAAAACATCAAGTGAATTTCAATAGAAGGGCATTCTACAATACATGTCCATTACTCCTTAAAACTGTCAAGGACACAAAAAGAAAGAAAGTCTGGGTAACTGTCATAGCCAGGATAGCTTAAGGAAACATGACAACTCAACATATTTCTGTCTTTCCCTGTAGTCTGTTACATTTAAAAGACATAATTGGGACAAGTGTACATATCAGGAGAAATTACCCTTGAAATGATTTTGAAAAAGAGAATCCGAGGCAAAATAAATAGGAAAATACAACATTTGTAAAATAGGAGCTACTCTTGTGAGTTCCAGGAGTAAGAGGGATGCAAGTAAGCCATTGAGAACTGCATATTCGAGGAGATTCTGAGTTGATAAGCTCAGTGAGGTCGCTGATTGTTAGACCACGTGGAACTTTACACATCACAGAAAAGTGTTACAAAAGAGTTCAAGGGAAGACCACTAGACTCTTGTGCTGCTGCTGCTGCTGCTAAGTCGCTTCAGTCTTGTCTGACTCTGTGCAACCCCACAGACGGCAGCTCCCCAGGCTCCCCCGTCCCTGGGATTCCCCAGGCAAGAACATTGGAGTGGGTTGCCGTTTCCTTCTCCAATGCAGGAAAGTGAAAAGTGAAAGTGAAGTCGCTCAGTCATGTCCAACCCTTAGCAACCCCATGGACCGCAGCCTACCAGGCTCCTCCATCCATGGGATTCTCCACGCAAGAGTACTGGAGTGGGTGCCATTGCCTTCTCCAGACTCTTGTAGAGAGAATGAAAAAGATGGGCAGTGTAAACATAGGAACCAAAAAGTGAAGGGTGCTATATATCTTATGAGTAGTTTGGTTTTATCCCATAGAAATTGTAAAGTAGAGATATATGTTTTTGAAAGAAAACGTTTACAAGTGTAACAATGGAAGAAGGTAGAAAGATACAACGAAGGGAAACCAAGTAGATCAAAGAAAATAAATTTATTTCAAACCCCTCTCAAATTTCTTTCCGTTTCTGAAAATTCCATTTATTTTATTCTTCTGATTAAAACATTTCTAGCTTCTGAAGATTAATCTGTTCTGTTAACTCTAGCTATAAACAACTCCTTCCTTGACGTAAAGATACTTTAGCACTGATCTATACAATTTGAAATTGATTGCTTGCTATTTTACTAATATACATTATGTCTTTCAATTTGGCTGTAACTCACTGAAGGCAAGGTTATTTCTGTTTTTCCAATATCATCTGTTACATTTAAAAAACATAATTGGGACAAATATGTAATTGCTAATGAATTCCAAATTTGAATCTTCAGTCTGGACTTCTCCTGGGGACTACAGAGTCTATATTTAACTACTTACTTTATATCTCCAATTGATGTTTTACAGCCATCTAAAACTTAACATGTAGAGACTGAATGCTTTTCAACCAATAGTGTTTGCCATTTCGCTAAACGGCAGCTCTCTTCTTCCAATTGCTCAGGCTTCAACATGTGTAGTTTCCTTTATTTATTGCTTTTTCTAATATTCCACATGCATTCCATTGTCGGTTCACAAAATTCTGGGAGTTCCCCAGGTTCAGTCTGAAACTGGATCCTATCCACTGAGTGCAAGGAGAAACAATGACAAAGCAGGCCTCTCCACATTGGTAGGTGGCAGTTTTAATAAGCAAAGAAGTTATCTATGAAGCTTATCCTAAAGCAGTAGATCTCTGAACTCCCTAACTAACATCTTAAAATTAAATAGAGACCTTAACAGTGTTCAGTAACATATACTGTTCAGATGGCCTCAATGACACTTTGTATCTCAAGTTTGTGTCCTCAGAATAGCTCAGGTTATGGGAACAATGGGCAGGATATATATTACAAGAACAAAGGAAAGAAGGAGTCACCTCTAATTGCCTGGGTCCAGCTCACAAGTCAACCAGAGGTCATGTCCTTTTGATAATCTCCTCCAACATCCATGGAAAAATTCCATCAGCTGTACTATCAACAGTTATCTAGAATTTGTTTATTCTTCCCTGCCTCTACTACTGCCCTCACTGCTATGTCTCCAGTTTCAGTTACATCATTCACACCTTGGTTTTTGCAATAGTTCCCTAATTGGTTTT
Organism: Giraffa tippelskirchi; assembly: GCF_054371585.1. Taxonomy (NCBI): domain Eukaryota; kingdom Metazoa; phylum Chordata; class Mammalia; order Artiodactyla; family Giraffidae; genus Giraffa; species Giraffa tippelskirchi. Next base: position 106,272,264 of record NC_137278.1, on the reverse strand, counting down.
CCTACTTCTTGTTAGCCTACATTCAGTATATTCTTGATATCTCTTAGAATGACACTGTTAAATGTAAGTTGAATCCTATTGCTTTTCTTTTTATTTTAGGGGCTTCTCATCTAAATCAGACTAACAGCAAAGGCTGTATGATTTGCAAAACCTTTCATCACCTGGACCCTGTTATCCCTTGGTGCTAATTTCTGGCTCTCTTTTCTGCTCACTTTGCTTTTGTCACTTTTTGTTTTACTCAAGTGTCAGTCTCTCAGTGGATCGTTTCTAGCAAATCCTCTACAAAAATTTAATTCTTTTATTTCTAATAATTTTCCTTTTCATAACTTCATCATTTCCCAAAATATTTTATATTCATGTATTCATCTTTGTATTCATTAGGAGGAAAGCTCCCTAAGGTTTGCAGTGCATTTGTGGTTGTGGTTTAGTCACTATGTTGTGTCTGACTCTTGCAACCCCATGGTATTTACAGTTCCTAAAAGATTCCCTGGTACATAATCGGCACTCAAAAGTTACTTGTTTTTTTTTTTTTTTTTTTTTTTCACTTTCTTTTTTTTTTTTTTTTTTATAAATTTATTTATTTTAGTTGGGGGCTAATTACTTTACAATATTGTAATAGTTTTTGCCATACATTGACATGAATCAGCCATGGGTTTACATGTGTTCCCCTTCCCGGACCCCCCACCCACCTCCCTCCCCATCCCATCCTTCTGGATCATCCCATTGCCCCGGCCCTGAGCCCTTGTCACATGCATCGAACATGGAATGGTGCTCTGTTTCACATATGACAATACACATGTCTCAATGCCATTCTCCCAGAACGTCCCACCCTCACCTTCTCCCTAAGTGAAAGAATAAATGAATCATTGAGGATGGTGTGTTGAGTTAATTTAAAACAGAGGAAATGTGATGTCCTGACATATCTTGTTTCAGTTAATGTGATCCATACAATTATGACACTAGCTTAGTCACTAATAAAATACTTTAATGTTAATTATGTAAACTGAATATTTGTTTGAAGAGAAACTTTTGTTATATAAAGCAACTTTCTATTCAAATTTAAGTAGCTTCAAGTTTCCAAATGATGAGATGTGTCTTTTTCTTGTTTTCTGAACAAGAATCCTTTACTGAAATAGATCACAGCAGGAGGATGGATTAGAGCGGTTAAAAGAAAAAAGGAGAAGGTACAAGAGAGACATTCACTTATTTCTCTTATTGTTGACTCCAACATAGCAGAATCATTTTTCCCGTTTCCTCTCCTTTCTAACTTGCCTAATTTGCTGAACCCTCTTCACTTACTGATGTCTTCTTATCAGTCTGACAAACCGGCCCCCTGCCTAGAAAACCTTCACTCTTCACAAGCAATTTTTTTTCTGCTACCTGATTTTTTCCTTAACCATAATTCCCTTCCCTGAAGTTTTACAATGTCTAATACATTCTTTGCCACAATTCTCTTCACAATTCAGTCCATGCTACACACTACTTCAAAGCAATCTTTGTAAAACTCTCACCTAATAAAACTACTGACCTCAGAAAGGTATTTCTCTCTTTTACATGTAAAATATTGAATTTGCTTAGCTTTTAAAAGCTAATTCATATATGACCTCATCTCTATGTTTTCCCCTGACCCATCTAACCATAATTCCCCACTCTGAACAGCTTTCTTACCTGTTTTTCCATTATAGTTTATTAATACTTTGATTCAAACATCTCTTATTTTATTACACATATTTATTTCTATTTCTGCCATGATAGATATATAGAATATATATATATATATCAGAATAACTTGAAAATTCTTTGAAAGGACTGATGCTGAAGCTGAAGCTCCAATACTTTGGCCACCTGATGTGAAGAACTGACTCTTTAGAAAAGACTCTGATGCTGGGAAAAAAAATTGGAGACAGGAGGAGAAGGGGACAAGAGAAGAATGGTTGGATTGCATCACTGACTCGATGGACATGAGTTTGAGCAAGCTCTGGGAGTTGGTGATGGACAGGGAAGCCTGGCATGCTGCAGTCCATGGGGTCACAAAGAGTTGGACATGACTGAGTGACTGGACTGAACTGAGATATATAGAAAATCTTGAAAGAATACTTTGAGTTTCTTTCACTTCTGTACTGTTTTTGATCATTGGTAACTACTGAAAAATAAAATAAAGTTACACTAGGTGTTTTCAATTTATAAAAAAAAATATTATAGATAAGATTAAGCTAGAGACACATTTTGTATATGTTAATTTGTTAACTGATCAATGCCAGTATAACAGTTAATTTTAAAATTCGGTGTATGCTTGCATTTTAAGTTATACCATCCTTATCCTTAGTTTCCCTGTGTGTATAAAAGAAAGAAAGAGAAAGTTAGAAGGAGAGAAATAAAAGAAAAAGACAAGAAAGAAGGGAGCAAAGAAAAAAGAGAGAAAAGGAAGAAAGAAAGCCAGAGAAGGAAGATGTGAAAGAGAGAAAAGCAAAATAAATAGTTATTAAATACACAAAGACTACCTGAAAAGTAACTTTAAAAATTCATAGTTTTGCATTCTACCAAGATGAATTTTCCAATCATTTGCTTTTGTAGTCTCACCGGATTTTTTAGATGTCTGCTCATTTTCTCAAATTTGCGATAACAGCATTTCATTTTATCTTAGTTATAAAATAAAGCAGTCCTTGTTATTTAAGCTTTTGTTAGCTAGCTCATCTGCCTGCTCTTAACATAGTGAAATGAGAGAGAACAATGGCAGCTTTTCCTGGAATACTCTTTCCACATTCCTTGTTCAGGGTAGAGAGGTGAAAAAATAGCTTCTGACATGGAAAACAAATACAAAGAAGCAAGACCCTCTATGCAATTTTGGTAGTATACTTCTCTCAGTCATGCATGAACATTGTTTGGTAGAAATGGTATAACAGCAATAAACTTTAGAACACAACTGGAAATCAGAATGACAAAGGTATTTATCATTATTTCCAGAAGTCTTATGTAGGAGGTCTGTCCTATAGATTTATCTGAACATTTATCACAAGATATAAAATAAATAACATGTACATTAATGACATTGCAACATTTTTGTAATAATAATGTTTTAGAATTAAACCAAATGCCCATTAATGGGTGAGGGAAGCATTAAATTAACTATGATTTTATCTTTGCAATGAAATAAAATGTAAAGAAGACAAAAAGATGACCTGTGGAATGGAAGAAAATATTTGCAAATGATACTATAGATAAGGATGTAATATCCAAAATAAATAAACAGTTCATATAACTCAATATCAAAAGCACCCAAACAATTCAATTAATAAATAGGAGAATGCCTAAACAGACATTTTTTCCAAAGCAGACATGCATATGACATATGGCTAACAGGTTAATGAAGAGATGTTCAGTACCGTTAATCATCAGAGAAATGCAAACTGAAACCATTGTAAGATATCACCTCACACCTGTCAAAATGGCTGTCATCAGAAAGTCTACAAATAACAAGTGTTGGTGAGGATGTAGAGAAAAGAAACCCTAGTACACTGTTGGTGGGAATGTGAGTTGGTGAAGCTACTCTGGAAAACAATATGGAGGTTCCTCAAAAAACTAAAAAAAAAATAGAACTAGTATGTGCATGGGTGCTCAATCACTTAGTCCTGTCTGACTCTTTGTTGACTCTATGAACCCACCAGGCTCCTCTGTCCATGTAATTTTCCAGGCAAGAATACTGGAAACTGAACGTGAAAGTTACTCAGTCATGTCTGACTCTTTGCAGCCTCATGGACTATACAGTCTATGGAATTATCCAAGCTAGAATACTGGAGTGAGTAGCCTTTCCCTTCTCCAAGGGATCTTCCCAACCCAGGGATCAAATCCAGGTCTCCCGCATTGCAGGCAGATTCTTTGCCAGCTGAGCCACAAGGGAAGTCCAAGAATACTGGAGTGGATGGCTATCTCTTCTCCAGCGGATCTTCCCGACCCAGGAATTGAACTGTGGTCTCCTGCATTGCAGGTGGATCTTTACCAACTGAGCTATCAGGGAAGCTGGAGTGGGTTGCAATTTCCTCCTCCAGGGGATATTCCCACTCAGGGATCAAACCTGTGTCTCTTAAACTGCAGGCAGATTCTTTACTACAGAGCCACCAGGAAACCCACCCCACCCTCACCCCCACCCCCAGAACTAGTGTATGAACTAGCATATGATCCAGCAGTTCTACCAAAGTGTATATACATGAAGAAAATGAAAGCACTAATTTGAATAAATAAATGCATCCAATATTCATAGCAGCATTATTTATAATAGCCAATATATGGAAGAAATCTTAAGTGTCTATCAAGTGATGAATGAAGAGATAGTATGGAGTATGTATATATAAATACAAAGATATATACAATGAAATATTATTCATCCATAACAAATGACATTCTGTCATTTGCAATGATGTAGATGGATCTAGAGGATACAATGCTTAGTGAAATAAATCATATAGAGGAACTACTCTATTTTATCACTTATATGTGAAATCTAAAAAATAGAATAAGCAAATGTATAAAACAAAACAGAAACAGACTCATAGACACAGAAAACCAACTAGTGGTTACCACTGCGGAGAGAAGAGCAGGTAGGGAGAAGATAGGGGTATGGGATTAAGAGATACTACTGTGAATAAATAAGCAACAAATATATATTATATAGTACTAAGAATTACAGCCATCATCCCGTAATAATATTAAACGGAGTATAATCTAAAAAAATGAATCACTATGTTATACACGTGAAGCTAAAATAATATTTTAAATCGACTATACTTCAATAAAAATATATACTGGCACATAAATATGTTCTACAAAGATACAAAATAACCTAATATGATTTCTCATAAACAATAAATCCCCTATTGAGAGTTAAATAGAAAGTATATGAATGCAGCTTTATTACATTGAATCAAATCAAAACCCTACACGTTAATATATTTTAGACTCACAGAAGTGTATAGGAATTATTCTTCACTTAAAAGTATGCATTATTAAGTTTCAGAGCCTAGGTTCTGAAATCAAGTAGAGATGTTGCATGACTGCTTTAGTAAAAGATACTAAGTCGTTCTTTTCCCAATGATATTTATATGGAAACTAGAATGTTTGTCTTCATTTTTATTTATCCAAATAATAACATCAATCTTCTACATTAAAATTTTGAAAGAGATTTGGCTTCGAGGAAAAGAAATGTTGCTTATCAAATTTAAAGATGATCTAATTTTAAAACACAGACCTCAGAATTCTATAATTTTATATGACTTTTAATGTGTCTAAACATTTCAAATTTGCAACCATTACAGCAAAATCCACTGACACCACTTTTATTTGTTTCTCCACTTGGCTGCACTCCCGCTCTTCCCATCTTCAGCAGAAAGCCAGTCCGCCAAGGGGAAGCCCTGCCCCAGCAGCTGACTGGTATATGCCTCATCACAGCCTGATGCTGATTCTTCTCTCTGAGGAACTGGAAGCACTCCTACAAGCTGCTGGTAAGCTTCAGTGGAGAGGAGGTAAGTGAACAGACTGTCCTTTAGATCTGGCCAGATTTCAGTGTCCATATTGAAAAACAGGCTTCAAGAAGGTTTTTATTTTTTGTTTGTTTGTTTCTTTTATCCCCTTTACTCTTTAATGATCTGTTCTTTCAACTGAAAGATGTCCTATCTGGGTTCCATGGATCTTATTTTTATTCTAGTTCAAGGTGTAGAGCCTTAAGCACAATTGCCACCTGACTATGTTTTTAATCTGTACTGGGTACTCTTTCACTTCCAACAAGGCATCAGGAGGATATTTTCTTGATAGTTCCCAGGTGGCCTAGTGAGACTCTCTTTATAGAATAGGATGTTGTCCAGTGCTAAGTATTCCTCTATCTCAGAAAAGGTCAGGCCACTCTGTATCCAAAGGGACAACAGTTTGATTCAATTTTCATCTGCTTTTTTGATTAAGTTCTCTGGTGTGCATAAGAAGCAGAGGGAGTGATTTCAGCTTGTTTATGCTTGAGCAACATTGTGAAATGAAGGAAGCACTATACTGGGAGTCAGAAAATTTGCACAACGTTCTTTCATCTGAATCTTGTTGGCTGATCATGCTCTCACTTTGGGCCTCAGTTGCCTCCTTGGTAAAGCTCAGTGATAATAATATTTACCCACCTAAAGTGAGGCTTGTATTAATATATGAGGTTCTTTGCAAATCTAGGTTTTAGTCACATTAAAAATAAACAAGCTCATCTGAAATTACCGGTTCCCAGTAGAGGCCCCTATACTAATAACAGGTAGAACAAAAAAATTCCAAGTAAAATGCTCACCACCCAGAGTAGTGGTAGGAATCAATCTGTTGAGTGTTTACTTCTTACCCAGCCCTATGAAGGCAGTGAATGAAATACTGAACAAAATCAGAATCTCTAACCTCATAGAGATTACTGAGAAATGAATAGTGAAGCACTAGGAGTTGTGATTGATTAGAATACCATGTGCTGTGCCAAGCTCTTTATGTTTAAGTGTTCTCAACTGTGAACAACTACTTGTTCTCTCTATCAACAGTATTAGAATAAATGGAGGGTCTTAGCAAAACGTTCCTGCTACCTCAGAATAGGCATCAAAAGCTTTATCTAATGGTATGCAGGCATGGAGAATTCTACTTAACATTCCAAGTTCAGAGAACTTCCAGCTGTACTTTCCAAGTTAAGAGGTACAAAGGAGAAAGAGAGAATGTCAATTAATCCATTTTACAAGAAAAGGGATTCAAGTCCTGGGAAAGCACTGCATTCCTGGAAGATCAACTGTTTCTTATTCCTTTCAATTCCTGGAAGATCAACTGTTCCTTACTCCTTTCAAATCTCTTTTCAGCCCCGCTTTCCTTGGGGAGGCTGTAGGCTCTGGACTGCTTTTCTATACTAGACAGCCGTGTACAGAATTCTGTGATGCTAAGGCAAGCTCGCTTCTTGACTATTGCTCTAATATATGTTACAGATAACTCCCAGATTCCCCAAACCACTCTCAATGTACTAGTGACACACCCACTATTCAGATTCTGGAACAAACCTGAGGATGAAAAAGGTCAGGAAGCAACTTGTGCTTCTATCCCCTGCCAATCTCTTTCAGGCACTAAAACAATTTTTAGACAAGTGAAAATAACTGGTCTGACTGTACTGGCTATCCTTCTCTGCACTTCAGCCCAGAAATAAAATGTCTTCTTCCTCTTTAAAGTTCAACTAGCTCTTTTTGTATATAGCACAATGGCTATCATTATTGCAGGCAGAATTCTAAACGTTCACTCTACTCTCCAGGGAGATTACTCTGCATTGTTCAAGTGGACCCATGCTATCACAGTAACTCTTAGCAGCAGAAGAGAAAGGAACAGGGGTGAGCCAGAGAGATGAAGCAAAACAGAAGGGAGGAGAGTTTTGCAGCTCGAAACAGTCTAGACTTACCGTTGCTGGAAAGAGGTCATGTGGAAAGCATGGGGAAGAAAGTGGACTGTCTATGAGAAAAGACCACTTGCTGACAGCCAGCAAGGAAATGGGGATCTCAGGTATACAGCTGCATAGACCTGGACTCTGCCTAAATAAGTCTGGAATTGGATTATAGCCTAAACCTCCAGTAAAGAACGAGCCTTGCCAATATTTTGATTTTAGTCCTATAAGATCCATATAGACGGACCTACGGAAACTGTAAGATAATATATCTGTATTGTTTTAAACTGTTAAATTTTGGGTAATCTGTTGTGACAACAGTAGAAAACAAATACAGTCATTTCCTCCTCCTACTGTAAGGTACATTTGCCTTCCTGTGCCAGAGGGAAAACTACAGAAGTAATGTAGGAAGCTCAGTCAGCGAAAGGAGAAAATAGATTGATGGGAGTCAAAATATTTTTCATTTTATGCTTTTTAACTTGATATTGGTGTGATATTCTATAATTAGATTATAAAGGCTTTGTCATACCTTACACACAAAGTAATATCTAAAATACATGTGTGTGTATAAGAGAGAAATATTTGGATTAATAGTTCTTCATATATTCGTATTCATTTTTGAAGTGAATTGAACTTCGTAATGTTAGGTAGTTAGAGTAGGAAAAAGGAGTCCAAAATGGCGGTGACTGAAAGACAAAGAAGAGAAAAGCCTGCAAAAATAGACCAAAGGAAAATCCAAGGACCTCAGGAGTGAGGACCTCAGCTAAAACAAACAGCCCTCCTGGCTAGCCCAATTTGCATAGGGCAGGCTCCGGGGTGAGGAGACAAATGTATAAAAGGAGGAAACCTAGAAGGATTGAGCCTCTCTTCTCGTCATCTTTTGGGTCGGTCCGCCCTCACTCCTTGAGGGTGTACTATCCTTTCTTTTTCCTAATAAAACTGAGCTGTAACACTGATTCACCCATCGCTTCAAATTTTTGCTGTGGCGAAACAGAACCAAGGAAGTTACAAACTCCCCTGACATCTATGGTGTCATTTCTCGGATTTAACCTGGCTGAAACAACCTCGGCTCGGCACCTGTGAGACGGAGGCTAAGCACGCAGAAGTCCAACTTGGTGAAAGCTTCCATGCTGGAAACTGAACGTGAAGAAAACCCAGTGCAGTGGAAGTGACAAGAAGCCCACTGTGCTGGAAACTGGGACAGCAAAAACAAACCCGGCAGAAAGCTCACACAGCTCAGTCTCAGATTCCAGAAGATCTTTAGGAGATCCTTGCTCCTATGGCTGGAAGGACATATGGCTAACAAAATCTTTATTCCTTTACAATCTCTCATTTCTTGTTTCCTCAAACACTCTGCAAACAGGCGAGTGCAGTGGGTGTCCCAGGGTGTCCTGAAGGCTCTACTATCTGCTGTGTCTTAGTAGCTGTTGCCCAAGTGGGTGGGGGTTCTTCTGCCCTTAATCTTCTTTGTGCCAAGGATCAGGCCAATGAAAACTGAGAGCACAGGTCAGGCATTTAGCAGTTTTTCCAGCAAGATATGAATGGGATTCCTTGGCACGTTTTTCCCACTGCTTTTTCCTTCCATCCTTCAGCTCCTCTCTCCATCTATGCCACTGCTTACAGGTCACCATCTTTCCATTTCTGAAAGTTGTGCTTGAAACCGTTTACATAAGATTGAGACTCAAACCCATGTGGCAGGGACTCTGTGCTACACCTAGTCACTCAGTTGTATCCAACTGGGACTTGAGCCTGGCCAAAACCCATGGTGCCTGGTTTTAGAACCTAATGAAGCTTAGGTTGTTGATGTTTCATTGCAAAAAATTCAGTGAGAGACAGTGATAGGTAAGAAGTGGATTTGTTCAGATATAGAGAGAAGCATACTCCACAGGGTACGGGCCATTGCAGAGCAGTGGCCATGGAATGTGATGTGGTGATTTCATATGCTAAAGAGTGGGAGGATCATTCCAACAATATTTGACTTGTCATCTTGGACCCATTTGATTTTAATAGGTTTATGGTATGCCCTTAGGCTATGTCATTCTTTCAAAAGTTGTGCCCTGCCCCCTTCCACCCTGTTTCATGCTCTTTTGCTGAGCCCCGTCCAGGCCCACAATATTGACTTTACAATCTTCTGGAGGGACAACCAGAAAATAGCTGGCCCTTGGGAGAGAAATACTGTGTAATATCCATTCTCTCTAGATATTCAGGCCTTCATCTTCCACGTTTCCTACAACATGTGCAAAAGGGCATCTCTCAGTGAACCCGCTAGGACGGGTGAGAGACACACAATGCCTGCTAGAAGTCCATCTGCTGGCATCCCTTCAAGGGCAATTAGGCTTCCAGAGATAATGTTTGCCAATTTGGGAGTCAGCCCTGCAGGTTGTTTGGGCCCAAACCCTTGCCATCCTTCTCCTAAATTTGCAAACATACCCTCAGATCAAATCTACACTCCACTTTTATGGAACATCTGGTCTGATGCTTCTTATCAATTTGTTTTTAAGCCACTTACTAACGCCTGCAAACAGGACCCTGCCCCCTCGTAGGCAACATCACTCCACCCCACTTGCTGCTGCTGCTAAGTCGCGTCAGTCGTGTCCGACTCTGTGCGACCCTGGGATCCTCCAGGCAAGAACACTGGAGTGGGTTGCCATTTCCTCCTCCAGTGCATGAAAGTGAAAAGTGAAAGTGAAGTCGCTCAGTCACGTCTGACTCTTTGCGACCCCATGGGCTGCAGCCTACCAGGCTCCTCCATCCATGGGGTTTCCCAGGCAAGAGTACTGGAGTCGGGTGCCATTGCCTTCTCTGCTTATTGCTATTAAAATACTCTTAATGCCCCTAGCAGGACCAGATAATCTGCTCCTTTGTCGTTGCTTCTGTTATTACCTAAAGTGGGTCTATGACAATGAGATGTTTACCAATGGAGACATCCTAAGCTACTCTTATGAAAGACTAGGGGAGGAAATCAATGACTTATATTCCCTCAGAGCAATAACAGGATAAGGCTTATGGTTGTTTCACCAGGTTCCCAGTCTCAGGGCACAGACTTGGATTGCTTTACATCAGGGTATCTATTCCCATCCGCAGTGGATAAACTGGCAATGAGTTAAGATTACAATACCTTAATCCTACTCAGTACTGGTCACACTGGAGACCTTGGGGATGCTCAACTCCAGCCTGGGGTCCCAGGTGGTCGACATGCCTCAACCTTCCTAAGGATCTGGTTTTTGGAAGGTTGTCATGCCTCAACCTGCTTGGAGATCCGCCAGTCCAGGGGTCCCAGGAGGTCGACATGCCTCGACCTGCTCTGGGATTCGATCTCCAGGAGTCTGTCATGCCTGAGTCTGCCTGGGGATCTGCACCCTGACCTGGGGGCGCCTTGCTCTCAGGTTGCAACAGTACTGGGTAGGATAAGCTTCAAAAAGACTCACCCCTAAGCAAGTCCACCCATGAAAATAGAAGGAAGCGTATTAGCTGTGGGACTATGCCTGATCTCAGCAATAACACAGGAGTCCAACTAGAACCCCGTTGCCTTTCTGGAAAGGCTAAAAGCCCCTCTAAAAGTTTACCAATCTGGACTTAGACTCTTATGAGGGACTGGTGGCTTTAAAGGACAAATTCCTGTCCCAATGTACATCAAACATCAGGATAAAGTTACAACAGCTACAGCAGCAGGACCCTGCTGCTTCTCCAGAGGAGATGGTCCAGATAGCCACCAATATCTTTTATAACAGAACAGGAGAGAGAGGCCAAGGACCAGGAAATGGAGAAAAGGAAAGAGATAATGCATGACCAGGTGCTGGCTGCCCTCCAGGGAAGTTCTATGACTAACCCTGAGTCCTTGAAGGATAAGGCATGAGATAAATGCCTAATCTGTAGACAGGCGGGACATTGGGCCAGAGAGTGTCCAAACCATGGCAAGTCTCTTAAAATGACTTGCTACAAATGCCATCAATTGGGACATTGGGTGGCACTCTGTCCTTGGGACTCAAGAGCCTCAAGGTTAAGTGCCAAGCCTTTCCTTATGATGGTTCAACAGCACTGAGGCAGCCCGCTCCAGCCAGGGTGCCTGTCACATATAACCATCACAGGGCTGGAGCCAAGGGTGAGCCTGGATGTGGCAGGTAGATCTAATAATTTCTTGTTTGACACAGGTGCTACCTGCTCTGTCCTGACCCCCAACTCCAGAGCCTTCTTCTTCCAAACTTGTATCATTTTGGGTGCTACAGGAAAAACAATTACAAAAGATTCACCCAAGAACTTCTTTGCTGCTGGCATGGGCAAATATTTTCCTACCAGTTTCTGGTGGCACCTACAATTCCCTTATTGGGAAAAGATCTTTCATGCCTTCAAAATCTTGCAGCTATTGCAGTCCTGATAGAAGATGCCTTAAAACTCTCTCTAGGGGTAAATTAACTATTTTTACCAGCCACCAAGTGAAACAACTCATGAATGGAAGAGGTCATTTATGGATGTCTGATCAAAGAATCCTCAGCTATCAAGTAGTGCTGATGGAAAATCCGGGCCTGACTATATCCCCTTGTGAGGTTCTTAACCCAGCTACCCTCCTGCCTACCCCTGAGGGCTCTCTCCCATTTCACTCTTGTATAAACTTTGGAGCATTGGACAAAACCCCGAGAGGGATTGTCAGAAGATCCTCTGACCAATCCTGAGGAAATCTGGTACACTGATGGAAGCAGCTTTGTCTTGGATGGAAAAAGAAGAACTGGATATGCAGTAGTCTCCAATTTTGAGATCATAGAGTCTAAGCCTCTGCCACCAGGTACTTCAGCCCAATTAGCTGAGCTCATAGACCTGATTCAAGCTTTAGACCTGAGAAAAGGAAGAAGAGTATCCATTTACATTGACTCTATATATGGCTTTCTGGTGCTGCATGCACATGCTGCTATTTGGAAAGAAAGAGGCCACTTGACCACCTGAGGGTCCCAAAGCAAATATGGTGATCAAATACTTAGGCTCTTAGAGACAGTCCATCTGCCCACTGAGGTTTCAGTCTCCCACTGTAAAGGATACCAAAAAAGGAGCACAGAAGTGGCACGAGGGAACCAAGCAGCTGATCAGGCAGCTAAGAGAGCAGGGTTACAGAACAATGACCTAATATGGGTTGCCACCTTAGGCCCACAGACTAATTTGCCAGAAACTCCTTCATATACTGAAGGTGAGACTCTTAAAGCTAAGAGTGAGGACTTTCAAGAAGATCATATGGGGTGGTTCCACAAGGAGGGACTCATTTTTCTGCCTGCGAATCGCCAATGGAAGTTGGTTAACTCCTTACATGCCACCACTCATTTAGGGGAAAAGGTCCTCCAAAGATTACTAGAAAGGATCTTCAGAGGAACAGGCCTCCAAACCACTGTAAAGCAAGTGGTCTCCTCTTGTCCCACTTGCCAATTAAACAACCCCCAAGGAGCTCAAAGATCCCAGCTAGCCCAGCCCATCCAAAGACGTGGGACCTACTCAGGAGAGGACTGGCAGATGGACTTCACACAGATACCAGTTTCCCAAGGGTATAAATACCTATTAGTCATGATAGATACATTGACAGGATGGATTGAAGGTTTTCCCACCCAGACTGAAAAGGCTGAGGAGGTGTTAAAAAACTGCTCCATGAAATCATTCCAAGATTTGGTCTTCCCAAGTCATTACAAAGTGACAATGGGACATCATTTATTTCTAAGGTCACCCAAGGGGTGTCTGAAGCATTGGGCATTACTTATTATCTCCATTGTGCCTGGAGGCCTCAGGATTCAGGAAAAGTAGAAAGAGCCAACCAAGTCTTAAAATCAGTGGTAAAAAAGATAACCCAGGAGACCTCCGTGGGATGGAAGGAGGCTTTATCAATAGCTCTCCTCCGCACCTGTATTGATCCTAAGGAACAGGTTGGTATTAGTTCTTATGAGATGCTATATGGGAGACCTTTTTTTTTTACGTCAATGATCTCATCCTAGATCCAGAGACTCAGACCCTCCAGTCTTATACCATGGCCATTGGGCAATTCCAACAGGATATACGCTTGTGTGGTGTGAACCAGGACCCAAACGACTGTAAAGAGCCCCCACTATATGCTCCAGGGACTCAAGTCCTAATTAAAGTCTGGAAAGATGGGTCTTCAAAGGCTCAACTCCAGCCAACATGGAAGGGCCCCTACCCTGTAATACTTTCTACCCCCACAGCAGTAAATGTACCAGGACACAACTCCTGGATTCACTACTTACTAGTCAAGTCGTGGAAGAAAATAGAAGAGGACGCTTAATATACTTGTGAGCCCCTGGGAGATCTGATACCTATTCAGGACTACAAATGAGTGCCATTCTAATGAACACCCCAAAATCTAGTTTCTGAGGATAAGATTTCTCAGGATAGCTCTAAAGAGCCAACACAGGTTGGCAGGGGTTGTACTTCAAAATAGACAGGTTGTACTTCAAAATAGATCTCCTGATCCCTAAACAAAGAGGGTCTTGAGCCATCTTAAATGAGACATATTGTTTCTGGGTAAATACTTTCAGCTAAATTAAAGAAAGTCTCACGATCTCAAGGAAAACATTTAGATCCTATTTGATCTCAAAGAACAAACTGGAGAGTTCTCAGGGTGGCTACAATATCTCTTTGGGGGATCCTTCTCCTGGTGAGCAGGAATTTGGAGTTGGCTAATGCCCCTACTTATCCTTGTTATCACTATATTGATGCTGCTTATGTATTGATGCTCCATGTATTATCTATTGTCTAACCCATTTTGTCTCTGCCCGGGTCAAAAAGCTACAACATGCAGTGCCAGTTTAATGAGGATATATAAAACTACAGCTGACCACAGAAAATATCACTCACCCTTAGATGGACACCACTATAAGGACTCTGAGGCTTGAGACTAGCAAGAGGGGGAGGCCCAATGCCCCTCGCTGTCTCAGTTCAGCGGGAAGTAGCCAGAGAGACTTTGATGCCCCTATTCCCAAAGAATTGGGCTTCCTATCTCTTGAGAAGAGAATGTTAAGTAGTTAGAATAGGAAAAGGGAGTTCAAAATGGCAGTGGCTAAAAGACAAAGAAGGGAAAAGCCTGCAAAAATAGAGCAAAGGAAGGTTTGAGGACAAAGACCCCTCCTGGATAGCCCAATTTACATAGGGCAGGCTCAGGGGGGAGGAGACAAATGTATAAAAGGAGGAAACCTAGAAGGATTGAGGCCTCTCTTCTCTTCATCTTTTGGGTCGGCCCATCCTCACTCATTGAGGGTGTACTATCCTTTGTTTTTCCTAATAAAACTGAACTGTAACACTGACGCATCCATCCCTTCAAATTTTTGCTGCAGTGAGACAGAACTGAGGAAATTACAAACTCTCCTGACAATATATTCAATATTCTTTCACTCAAACCTCAGTAAAACATCATGAATCCTTATGTGTGAACTATATGTAAAGAAACTGAGCCTCAAAAAACTTTAGGGCTCTGCCTAATTCAATAAAACAAAATTTTGACTACAAAGTGGAGCCAACTCTAGCGAAATGAAATGTCCAAAATTTTTGAACATGCAAAAATAACATGAGATCATCAGATCTTGAAGGAAAAAACAAAAACAAACAAACAAACAAACAAAAACTGGAAGATAGTTTGACCAGGTGTAAAAATACCATAGGGGCAATTTGTGTTTCACAATTTGACATGATAATAACAGAAGAGTTTTCCATTAATAGACTTAAATTGTCTTATTGTTATTTCAAAATGAGGCATTTCCATGGCAAAGGGTCAAAGTGACAAAACAGAGTGAAGTAGACCACCATAGCATGCAATCAATATTAAGCATAATTACTCTCCACAATCATCAGATGAACAACTCATCTGAATAACATTTAAACTTAAAAAAATAAAAAACTGTTCTTCTTGTCATAATTTTACTAGTTTGGGATGAGGAGTAGAAACAGGACTAGTCTAGATCTAGTAGGTCTCTTGTGCAGGAGGAAGGTCCTATAATACCATCTGTACAATCACTCATGTCTCTTACAAAGGAGCCAAAGAGAAACAAAGGAATATCAGTTAGTATTAGATGAAGAATTATAGCCCCACACACAATGGGGCCAACAGATTCTGTACCATTAACATGGAGTTGCCATTTTCAACTCTCTTTTCTGTGCATCTTCTTAACTAGAGAAGTAAGTGCAAGAAGACGTCTGGGGAAAAGAACAGATCTTGTCTCTATCCAACCCAAACTGGTGGAAGGAGCTATGAGGCTAGACTAAATCTGAGAGGGAGCAAGATTTTGAATCAAATAGTTGATTGAAAACATTTAAAATGATTGAAATTCATGGACTCAAATGAGAAGCAATTAAAGTAATCAACTACACAGTGGGAAGGGAGATATCAAAGTTTGTAGCAAGTATAAAATATAGATATGTTTTCTACTTGTACTTTAATGATTTTCAGTTCGTTGGGCAAACTAATCTCATATTGCATTGTTTATGTCAATATCTATATATCTAATACATGTAATTTTAAGTTTAGGAGTATCCTACTAAAATTCCCACAAAAAATTTTAAAATTTATTGAAATTTTCTTCAGATGAGCCGTTAAACTCATGTCTGGGCAGGGCAATAATTAATTTATTGAGCACTTACTATGAGTAGGACACTGTTCTAAATATTTTACATGTAACATTAATCAAATTATCAAAACTACCTTAATAGCCTTGGTAAAACAAGACAATTAATACACAGCAAGTTTAAATACTGTTATTTCTTTTCTTCACGGAAAAATAGAGCTAAAATAGCACTCATCTCTCTGAATAAGTTATTTAAGAACTTAATATCACAAAATATTTTTAAATTAAAAGACAAGTGAATTCAACTTTTGTGTTTGATAAAAAGTCTTAATGGGAATTTTGTCTAACTACAAAAGATGTTATTTATATGTGATGCAAAATCAAAACAACTAGAGGTGCATATTTTCAATTTTTCTGTTCCTTGATATTCAAGAGGTTTTTTAATTGAAATGAAATAATCTAAATTTTACGTTAATTAATTTATCATTTTACCTCAAAAATCTTTCCTTTTTATTTTTCTTGAAAAGATAAGAGAACATAGCTTTTGTTAGAACTGGTTGTGAATAGTAAATATAGACTCACTTGTATAAAAATTTTAATGCTCAAAGAATATTCAGTTCATAGTGTAATTATTTATTCCTGAATTGTCTTGTTTTTGTTCATTTCTTCTTCTTTATTTAAGTTTTATCTTCCATAAGTATTTATTAATATGTGAAACTTTTCCTAATTCTTAAGGCCTGTTCAACCACAATAACAACAAATTTACTCTCTTGGGTACTTGTTTTAAGAAAAACTCAAAAATATTTTACTTATCTTTTCGTACCTTACTAGCCTCCCAGGTGGCTCAGACAGTAAAGAATCAACCTGCAGTGCAGGAAAACTTAATGTTTAGACTTAGGGAAAACTGAGTGCTTAGACTGAGTGATTAAGCACAGCATACAGGAATTATATGACCCTAAGGTCAATGATCACAAAAATAATGCCTAAAAGTACAGAGAAATCAGTGATTTAAGTTTTACTTTGGAGAACTGAAAAAAGCAAACTAAGTTGAAGGTAAGCAAAAAAGATAAATAATAAAAATTAAGCAGAATCAATGAAGTTGAAAATAGAAAGCCCAAAGAGAAAATTTTAATAAACGAGAAAAATTGGTTATTGAAAAACCAATAAAATCAATACCCTAGCAAAGCTAACTTAGAAAAAAGATACAAATTATTAATAACAGAAATGGAAGGAAGGGCTTTACTATAGATCCCTTGGATATTAAAAAGGATAATCAAGGAATACTATGAACAACCCTAGTTTCTTGAAAGACACAATCTGTCAGTCTCACCCAAGAATAAAGAGATAATATGAATAGGCATACAGCTATCAAAGAAATTTAATCAATAGTTAATAAGCTTCCAAACCAAAAAACACCCAGTCCAGATAGATTCACCAGTGAATTCTGCCAAACATTTAGGAAGAAATTGTACCAATTCTTTATAAACTTTATCAGAAGAAACAAATAAAATCTTAACTCATACTATGAGGCCAGATTACCCTAATACCAAACCAGAGAAAGACATTATAAGAAAAGAAAACTATATCTTTTCATTAAAAGTAAAGAAAACCAATATCTTTCATTAATATAGATGCAAAAATTCTCAACAAAATTTTATCTAATCCAAACAAAATATAAAAATATTTATGCATCACGACCAAGTGGGATTTATCCCAGGTAAGCAAGACTAGTTCAACATTTGAAAACCAATTAGCTGCATTAACAGACTGAAAAGTAAAAAAAAAAAAAAAAAATCACATAATCATGCCAATAGACACAGAAAAATATACAGTAAAATTCAACACTGATCCATGATAAAAACTCTCAATAAACTAAGAAGAAAAAAAAAAAATACTGGGAAATCTAGCTAAAGCAATCAGTGGGGAAAAAGTAAAAGTTACACAGATTGGGAAAGAAGAACTAAACGTGTGTTTGTTCACAGCTGAAACAATTGTCCTTGTAGAAAATCCAAAAGTAACAACAAGAAACCTCTTGCAAGTTATATGCAATTATACAAAGATTGACGGATACAAGGTTAATATATAAAAGTCAATTGCGTTCCTATATCCCATAATGAACAAATGGAGTTGAAATTAAAAACACAATATCATCTACATTCAGTTCAGTTCAGTCGCTCAGTCGTGTCCGACCCTTTGTGACCCCATGAATTGCAGCACGCCAGGCCTCTCTGTCCATCACCAACTCCCGGAGTCTACCCAAACCCATGTCCATCGAGTTGGTGATGTCATCCAACCATCTCATCCTCTGTCGTCCCCTTCTCCTCCTGCCCCCAATCCTATCCAGCATTAGGGTCTTTCCAATGAGTCAACTCTTCGCATGAGGTGGCCAAAGTATTGGAGCTTCAGTTTCAACATCAGTCCTTCCAATGAACACCCAGGATTGATCTCTTTTGGGTTGGATTGATTGGATCTCCTTGCAGTCCAAGGGACTCTCAAGAGTCTTCTCCAACACCACAGTTCTAAAGCATCAATTCTGCGGCACTCAGCTTTCTTCACCATCCAACTCTCACATCCATACATGACCACTGGAAAAACCATAGCCTTGACTAGGTGGACTTTCGTTGGCAAAGTAATGTCTCTGCTTTTAAATATGCTATTTAGGTTGGCAATAACCTTTCTTCCAAGGAGTAAGCGCCTTTTTTTTTTTTTTTGCGAAGAATTGATGCTTTTATTTTATTTTATTTTTTTTAAATAAATTTATTTATTTTAGTTGGGGGCTAATTACTTTACAATATTGTAATAGTTTTTGCCATACATTTACATGAATCAGCCATGGGTTTACATGTGTTCCCCTTCCTGGACCCCCCACCCTCCTCCCTCCCCATCCCATCCCTCTGGGTCATCCCATTGCCCCGGCCCTGAGCCCTTCTCTCATGAGTAAGCGTCTTTTAATTTCATGGCTGCAATCACCATCAGCAGTGATTCTGGAGCCCAAAAAAATAAAGTTTGTCACTGCTTCCATTGTTTCCCCATCTATTTGCCATGAAGTGATGGGACCAGATGCCATGATCTTCGTTTTCTGAATGTTGAGCTTTAAGCCAGCTTTTTCACTCTCCTCTTTCACCTTCATCAAGAGGCTCTTTAGTTCTTCTTCACTTTCTGCCATAAGGGTGGTGTCATCCGCATATCTGAGGTTATTGATATTTCTCCCGGCAATCTTGATTCCAGCTTGTGTTTCTTCCAGCCCAGCGTTTCTCATGATGTACTCTGCATATAAGTTAATAAGCAGGGTGACAATATACAGCCTTGATGTACTCCTTTTCCTATTTGGAACCAGTCTGTTGTTCCATGTCCACTTCTAACTGTTGCTTCCTGACCTGCATACAAGTTTCTGAAGAGACAGGTCAGATGGTCTGATATTCCCATCTCTTTCAGAATTTTCCACAGTTTATTGTGATCCACACAGTCAAAGGCTTTGGCATAGTCAATAAAGCAGAAATAGATGTTTTTTCTGGAACTCTCTTGCTTTTTCAATGATCCAGCGGATATTGGCAATTTGATCTCTGGTTCCTCTGCCTTTTGCTAAAACCAGCTTCAACATCTGGAAGTTCACTGTTCACGTATTGCTGAAGCCTGGCTTGGAGAATTTTGAGCATTACTTTACTAGCATGTGAGATGAGTACAATTTTGCGGTAATTTGAGCATTCTTTGGCATTGCCTTTCTTTGGAATTGGAATGAAAACTGACCTTTTCCATTCCTGTGGCCACTGCTGAGTTTTCCAAATTTGCTGGCATATTGAGTGCAGCACTTTCACAGCATCATCTTTCAGGATTTGAAATAGCTCAACTGGAATTCCACACCTCCTCTAGCTT
The DNA here is from genome assembly GCF_054371585.1 of Giraffa tippelskirchi. NCBI lineage: Eukaryota > Metazoa > Chordata > Mammalia > Artiodactyla > Giraffidae > Giraffa > Giraffa tippelskirchi. Next base: position 106,252,434 of record NC_137278.1, on the reverse strand, counting down.
TGTTCGTAGTGATGATTTCTAAGGCCCCCTTGACATCACATTCCAGGATGTCTGGCTCTAGGTGAGTGATCACACCATCGTGATTATCTGTGTCCTGAAGATCTTTTTTGTACAGTTCTTCTGTGTATTCTTGCCACCTCTTCTTAATATCTTCTGCTTCTGTTAGGTCCATACCATTTCTGTCCTTTATCGAGCCCATCTTTGCATGAAATGTTCCTTTGGTATCTCTAATTTTCTCGAAGAGATCTCTAGTCTTTCCCAATCTGTTGTTTTCCTCTATTTCTTTGCACTGATCGCTGAGGAAGGCTTTCTTATCTCTCCTTGCTATTCTTTGGAACTCTGTATTCAGATGGGAATATATTTCCTTTTCTCCTTTGCTTTTCACTTCTCTTCTCTTCCCAGCTATCTGTAAGGCCTCCTCAGACAGCCATTTTGCTTTTTTGCATTTCTTTTCCATGGGGATTTTCTTGATCCCTGTCTCCTGTACAATGTCACGAACTCTGTCCATAGTTCATCAGGCACTCTGTCTATCAGATCTAGTCCCTTAAATGTTTTTGTCACTTCCACTGTATACTCATAAGGGATTTGATCTAGGTCATACCTGAATGGACTAGTCGTTTTCCCTACTTTCTTCAATTTAAGTCTGAATTTGGCAATTAGAAGTTCATGATCTGAGCCACAGTCTGCTTCTGGTCTTGTTTTTGCTGACTGTATAGAGCTTCTCCATCTTTGGCTGCAAAGAATATAATCAATCTGATTTCGGTGTTGATCATCTGGTGATGTCCACGTGTAGAGCCTTCTCTTGTGTTGTTGGAATAGGGTGTTTGCTATTACCAGTGCGTTCTCTTGGCAAAACTCTATTAGACTTTGCCCTGCTTCATTCTGTACTCCAAGAATGTACTCATCTACATTAGTGTCCTTTAATTTATACACTTAGGTGTAAGTCTAATAAAATATATAAAAGACCTATAGGAGGAATACTACACAATTCTGATGAACAAATCAAAGAACTAAGTCAATAAATGGATACATATTCATGGACAGGAAGACTCAATATTGTCAAGATGTAAATTCTTCCTGGGCTTCCAGGGTGGAACTAGTGGTAAATAACATGCCTGCCAATGCAGGAGATGTAAGAGATGTGTGTTTAATATCTGGGTCAGGAAGGTCCCCTGGAGGAGGGCACAACAACCCACTTCAGTATTCTTGCCTGGAGAATCAGGCAAGAGGACCCTGGTGGACTACAGTCCATAGGATCACATAGACACTGCTGAAGTGACTTAGCATGCACAAGTTCTTCCTAACTTGATCTATAGTTTCATCATACCCTTATCAAAATCCTAGCAAGTTACTTCATGGCTAATTTTGCTCTGAATCTAAGATTTCTCTAAAAAATAAAATCTCTTAGAAAATTTAAAGAGGGTTAGTGTTGAGGCTATGTTTAAAATTTGGAGATTATTTACAGAAGTGAAAATCTATGTGGAAAAAACTAATACTACATTCCTATGACACCTAGGAATTTCAATTCAATTTAAGTAAACATTTGTTAAAATTCTAATATGAGAAGTTGTAATATGGTGAAAACAAATTATTGGTTTGCAATAAGAGCTAAATATATTCCATAGCTCTTAAATTTAACTCATGAGTTATCTTTCAGCTATTATTTATTTTGACCAACATGAAATTAAAAAAAAATTAATTATAAGATAATTGCTTTACAATGTTGTGCTGGTTTCTTCTGTGCAACAATGTGAATCAGTTATGAGTATACAAATATTTCCACCCTCTTGAATCTCCCTCCCACCCCCTCATCCACCCCTCTAGGTCATCACAGAGTAACAAGATGAGCTCCCTGTGTTATATAGCAGCTTCCAACAAACTATGTATTTAACACATGGCATTGAGTATACATCAGTGTTTTCTCTTAGTTGTTCCACCCTCTCCTTCCCCCACTGTGTCCATAAGTTCATTCTTTCTGTCTTCACCTTTCTTCCTGTCATGGAAATAAGTTCATTGGTATCATTTTCTAGATTCCTTATATATGTGTTAATATATGATATCTGTTTATCTCTTTTTGACTTATATCACTCTGTATGACAGACTCTAGATTCATCCATCTCACTACAATTGACTCAACTTTGCCCCTCTTTATGGCTGAGTAATATTCCATTGTATTTACAGTACCACATGTTCTTTATCCATTTATCTGTTGATAGATAACTAGATTGCTTCCATGTCCTGGCTATTGAAAACAGTGCTACCACAAACATTGCTGTCCATGTGTCTTTTAGAATTATGGTTTTATCAGGGTATATATCCATGAGAAAAAGAAATGCAAAAAGACAAATGTCTGATGAGGCCTTCCAAATAGCTGAGAAAAGAAGAGAAGCTAAAGGCAAAGGAGAATGCAGAGTTCCAAAGAATAGCAAGGAGAGATAAGAAAGCCTTCCTCAGTGATCAATGCAAACAAGTAGAGAAAAACAATAGAATGGTAAAGACTAGAAATCTCTTCAAGAAAATTAGAGATACCAAGGGAACATTTCATGCAAAGATGGGCTCAATAAAGGACAGAAATGGTATGGACCTAACAGAAGCAGAAGATATTAAGAAGAGGTGGCAAGAATACACAGAACTATGCAGGAAAAAAAAAATCTTCATGACACAGATAACCACGATGGTGTGACCACTAACCTAGAGCCAGTCATCCTGGAATGCAGGTCAAGTAGGCCTTAAGAAGCATCACTAAGGACAAAGCTAGCGGAGGTGATGGAATTCCAGCTGAGCTCTTTCAAATCCTAAAAGATGATGTTGTGAAAGTGCTGCACTCGATATGCCAGCAAATCTGGAAACTCAGCAGTGGCCACAAGACTGGAAAAGGTCAGTTTTCATTACAATCCCAAAGAAAGGCAATGCCAAAGAATACTCGAACGACTGCACAATTGCACTCATCTCACACGCTAGTAAAGTAATGCTCAAAATTCTCCAAGGCAGGCGTCAACAGTACATGAACCATGAACTTCCAGATGTTCAAGCTGGATTTAGAAAAGGCAAAGGAACCAGAGATCAAATGGGCAACATCTCCTGCATCATCAAAAAAGCAAGAGTTCCAGAAAAACATCTACTTCTTCTTTATTGACTATGCCAAAGCATTTGACTGTGTGGATCACAACAAACTATGGAAAATTCTTAAAGATATGGGAATACCAGACCACCTGACTTGCCTCCTGAGAAATCTGTGTACAGGGCAAGAAGAAATGTTAGAACTGGACATGGAACAATGGACTGGTTCCAAATAGGAAAAGGAGTACATCAAGGCTGTATATTGTTACCCTGATTGTTTAACTTATATGCAGAGTACATGATGCAAAATGCCTGGCTGGGTGAAGCACAAACTGGAATCAAGATTTCTGGGAGAAATATCAATAACCTCAGATACGCAGATGATCCAATCCTTATGGCAGAAAGCAAAGAAGAACTAAAGAGCCTCTTGATGAAAGTGAAAGAGGAGAGTGAAAAAGTTGGCTTAAAACTCAACATTCAGAAAACGAAGATCATGGTATCCAGTCCCATCAGTTCATGGCAAATAGATGGGGAAACAATGGAAGCAGTGACAAACTTTATTTTTTTGGGCTCCAGAATCACTGCTGATGGTGATTGCAGCCATGAAATTAAAAGACGCTTGCTCCTTGGAAGAAAAGTTATGACCAACCTAGACAGCATATTAAAAAGCAGAGACATTTCTTTGCCAACAAAGGTTCATCTAGTCAAAGCTATGATTTTACCAGTAGTCATGAATGGATTTGAGATTTGGAGTATAAAGAAAGCTGAACGCCAAAGACTTGATGCTTTTGAATTGTAGTGTTGGAGAAGGCTCTTGAGAGTCCCTTGGACTGCAGGGAGATTCAACCAGCCCATCCTAAAGGAAATCAGTCCTTAATATTCATTGGAAGGACTGATGCTGAAGCTGAAACTCTAATACGTTGGCCACCTGATGCGAAGAACTGACTCATTGCAAAAGACCTAATGTTGGGAAAAATTGAAGGCGGGGAGAGAAGGGGATGACAGAGTATGAGATGGTTGGATGACATCATCGATGTGATTGACATGAGGTTGATTAGGCTCCAGGAGTTGGTGATCAACAGGGAAACCTGGCGTGCTGTAGTCTGTGGGGTCACAGAGTCGGACACGACTGAGCAACTGAACTGAACTTATACCCAGTAATGGGATTGCTGAGTCATATGGTAGTTTTGTTCCTAGTTTTTAAGGAATCTCTATGCTGTTTTCCATTGTGATTGTAATAATTTAAATTACACCAACAGTTCAAGAGGATTCACTTTTCTCTCCACACCCTCTCCAGCATTTGTTTGCAGATTTTTTAATGATGATCATTTTGATCAGTGTGAAGTGATACCTCATTGTAATTTGATTTGTATTTCTCTAATAATGAGTGATATTGAGCATCTTTGTAAAATAATGAAATTAGAGCACTTCCTAACACCATACACAAAAATACACTCAAAATGAACATTTTTTTTTAATTGAATAAGAATGATGAATCTCTCTTTACATTGTAGTTTGGCTTGTTAAGTAAAATTATATTTTGAGATTATCTAACATAGTTAAATGAAATATAAATTGTGCAGGTAATTTGATAATCAAATGAAAGACTTTAAAGAGAAGAATCTCATGGATGACATGTTTTTATTTATCAATCTGTTTGATTTAAAGTTATTTGAAATTGAAATCAATAGATATTTATTGCCACATAAATCCTAGCATGTTGTCTGGAATAAAGCACAAAGCAAACATGTTTGTTGAATGTTGAGTAATAGTAAGAAAATTTATGTACCTTTCATACTTTATTATTTTTTTCACATGTTCTTTAATTTTTCACAGTTTCTTATTTGTGCTGTGCTTTGTCACTAAGCTGTGTCAGAATCTTTGTGACCCCATGGACTGTAGCCTGCCAGGCTCCTCTGTCCATGGGGATTCTCCAGGCAAGAATACCGGAGTAGGTTGCCATGCCCTCCTCCAGGGGATCTTCCCAACCCAGGGATTGAACCTAGGTCTCCCGCTTTGCAAGTGGACTGTTTACCATCCGAACATTCATCAAATATATAACGATCAGGTACATTCTATAGAATCATCTCCAACTTCATTCAGTGATTCACATGGCTCATCACTGTTTTAGCATTAGTGACCATGCTTGATCAATAACATGTGAAGGAAAGCAATTGGCACAATGAGAGCTCATTATACTATAAATAATAAACTTATTATATGGATATAATAAAACTTCAAAATAAAATAAAATGATATAATATTAAAAATACTAAAATCTTTGGTGCTTCAGTTATTTTCATATAGTTTATCTAACTTATGAGAGTTTGGACTTTGGCTTTTTACTGGTAATTGTAATTTCAATACAATATTTACTATTTGAGGTTCTTCAACCTGCAGTGATTCACATATCTGTTAATAACCTAATTATTTCTTATTTCATTTGGTAAATTTATTGCATAAAGGAAATCCTACAGTCTGCTCTTGAATAGATGACAATTATCATAAAGTTAAGAATTACTATAAAAGGATATACAATTAATCAGTTCTGTGTTTCACACTACCATGTGCATGCCCTGATGCAATGCTTTCAGCAGTACGGCAGCTGTTCTTTAATGCATTTTTTATGTCTCCAAGTAATTCTTTCATGATGAATTATGGCATATTCAACCAGAATTAATAATGTACCAGAAGCATGTGTGAAAAAGTAAATTAAATCTTTGCTGAAGAATTAAAATTGATTTGAGATTTTAAATTAAAAATAAATATGCAAACACAAATTTTTTAAAATTCTCAACCAGTGAAAATCCTACCTTGTAAATGTCTTCAGTGGCCGAGAATGATACAATACTTAACTTTAATGGGAAGTAAATATTCTCCTAAGGTAAAAAACAGGAATCACCCACTTGTAGTCATAGTAAGAATAAGGTAAGATCTTTGAAAGAACTACTCAAATATTGATAAATTTGTAATTTTAACTTTGAGATAACCTTAAGTCATATACATTCTATTACTGATGCACTGGCTTCTCAATCCCCGTCACCAGTGGAAATTGTCCAGTAATTTTACTTTTCTTTCTCTCACCTAAATGAAACCCGCAAGGAGAACCTTGAGATGAGTCACTTGATGTTGTAGTATGAATTAAGTAAAATCTATTCAGTTAGCAAATGTTCTTGGAATGCTGATGTTAGTAGTCTGTGTCCAATCAAGATAGAAAATCCACACAGTAACTTGAACAAGAAAATGTTAATGTGAAGAAATACTAGCTATTACAAGAAATTGGTGTAACACAGCATAGGGAGGTAAGAAATAAAGCGATGCTAAAGAATATAGGTACAGAAAAGATAAAGAATAGCCACCCCCTCTATGGCTAAGATTGAACACCCAAAGGAAAAGCCCCACAGGGCTGAGGTACAGACCATGTGGGAAGAAAAGCCGTGACTTTTTGGATGGCAGATAATTCACTTTGGTGCAACAGAGGGAAAAACTTGTTGGGAAAATACCCTCTAGCACTTGCCATATTTTCCCTCACTGAGATGCTGGGGAAAGTTCTTCACTGAGAAGTATCTCGCTGGAGACATTCTAGTACAAAACCACTCTAAGTGGATATGTGGTGATGAATGCTATAGGCTTTGGTGCACTGCAGGAGTTAAGAACTGAAAAGCTGCAGTGTTAGTTGCTGAGTCTTGTCTGACTCTTTGCAATCCCATGGACTGTAGCCTGCCAGGCTCCTTTGTCCAGGGAATTCTCCAGGCAAGAATACTGGAGTGGGTAGCCTGTCCCTTCTCCAGGGGATCTTCCCAACCCAGGGATCAATGCTGCTTCTCTTGCATTGAAGGCAGATTCTTTGCCTTTTGAGCCTACAGAACTCAGATGCTGGAGAAAGTGTCCACTCCGCACGAGCCTTCTAGGACCTCCTTCCATGTCTCTCCAATCCTCTCTACTGATAAAGCTGAACACTGTACCAGCTGACAAAGCAAAAGTACTCAAAGGGCACAGATTCATCTTTACAGAGCAAGCAAGAATTTTGAATTAGGAGTTGAAAGTCAATAAACAAATAACTGGCAGAGTGGCATAAATGCAAAAAAGCAATTATTTATGATCCTGAGGCAGTTATGCTTGAAAATATGATATTCATGTCATGAAAGACACATGACATGAACAGCAGTTGTATGTAAAGTTCAGAGGGAAGAGCATGATCAGAGGAACAGAGGAGGAAATATTGAATAGAAGGAAATGAATGCAAAGTCCCAGTTAGCTGTTATGTATCTATTCAGTTTGATGGCCTCTAAATTGTGATAGATTTTACTTAGTAGACATTTGGGACAATAAATGTATTTTAAGTAAAGGGCTATGGGATTCAAAATGTTCTCTAGATATATCACTTCTATATTGTGAACAAGACAGATAAAGCCATTACAATGTCCCTGGGCTTTATCTCTTACCATGAAATGAATAGTTTTATATCTATCTAAACAAAAATATGCATAGAAAAGCAGATCAAGGAGAGAATAAATGTGTAAAATGGTGCTTGGAAATATGTTGATTTTTAAAATAAGCCCTTACTTTGCTCTAAACTTGAGAGCAGAATCAGCCATAGTTGATACAACACAGGAGTGATTGTAAAAGAATGAGCTCATGTGGAGCTACAGTGAAGAAGAAAACTATTCTTGACTACTCTGTAACCTTGTACATACATTGTAAAAACATATACTAATACTCAATTTCAAAAATCATTGGTGTTCAATGTTCTTCTCTATTAGTTTTAAGTTAATTGTGGTGATGTTTTATAATCAATATACAGCAAGTAAACTGAACATAGAATCAAAAGATATGGATTCCAGTCTAGACTGTGCTCTCTATTTTCCATGTAATGTTAGGCAATGAAAATGACCTTTAAAACAGAGATGTTAATGTAGCACATACTTGCCACAGGAATAAAATAAAATAATGTAGGTGAAACATGTTTATTCATTGAAAAGCACTGTATAAACACAAGAAATTTATCTTGATTTAAGTCAACTGTGTTGAAGAATGCTAGTATACTAAATAATAAAGACATCACTTGAAGAATCAATGTTTCACAATTTATTCAGGATATTTTTTATTAGTGATATCTACCTCAAGTTTCTTCAGGGCAAAAATCTATTTTTCTCCCCTGATCTGAACAACAAAGAACATATTATCAAAGATAAGTCTTTCTGATAGGCATTTAACAATCTAAAGGAATCTTCATGCATATTTCATATTTGGTTTATAATTACTCTAATTTTTATATTTTTTGAATTAATATACTTCAATATTATTAAATGATTATCTGTACCCACTTTTGCTTTTGTATAGGCCTACTCATTCAAGTAACATTACAAACTTATCCTTAATTTCCCAAGATTCATAATTCTAAATATTTTTGACATATTTTAAATTTAATATGAACTTAGTATCTCTTTTAAAATATTTATTTTTAAGTTAAGTTTAAATAGGCTTAAAATTTCCCTGCTAACTTACTTAATAAATAAAAGTTTAACAAGTAAGTATTATTTTGCAGAAAATTGTTTTAGATGGGTCATATATCTTAAGTAATAGAAATTTATGACTAATTTTTATTTTCATTAATTATATATTAATATAGTAATGATAATATATTAATATATATTTATGTTATATATTATATAGTATTTGCCTTTGATGAAAGAATTATCATTGTTCTAGATTATGCCATACCAAGAGGAAATGAGCCTTAAAGAGCAGCCCCAAATTGGCGTTTGTCCCAGAAGTTGAAAGAGAATTTTGTCAGGATAAAAATAATAACATGAGGCTTGATACTTCAACCTTATCCACTTTCATACAGTGTGTCTCTCTGCAGAATAAAGAAATATTAAAACTAAACTATCAATATGAGGACCATGGGTAAAATGCAAACCAGAGGCTGAAGTATAAAACTAGAAATTTGCTTATATTTATCCAGAATGAACAAAGCATTCATCATATGTTTGAGTTCATTTGAAGTAAGTCTAAGTGTTACATGATGAAAGATGATTCTGAAATAGAATGACCTAGTCAAATATCATGAAAAAGCAAAAAGCACCATTACATAATTGTGAGAAGATAAAATGCAAATATCAGTGTTTAATGCCATTTAAAAATATTTCACTTGGTCTCAAGATGGTAATTAGCTTAATAATAAGCTTAGGTCACAGAAACTATTGAACTATTAAATAGATTTAGAAATTTAAAAAGCTATTGATTTATTCAAGTGATGTGTATCTTTTTCTCATTATACACTATGATTTTACCTACACTGCAGAACATGAGCCTTATTATTAATTACAAAAACTGCATGTGTCACGAAAGATTGTGCTTTTGTTTTTTAGACATTCTTTAAATTTAGTTACCTAACTAAAATGTTAAAATGTTTTTCTTAAATTGAGGGTTACTGTTGATTATCCCTTCCCAGTTTTTTAACTGGATTGAAAACTAAATTTAGATGATTTCATTTTCTGGTTATAGTGGAATAGCTTATATCAGACAAACTCCCTCAACAAGAGTAAATACAAAACTTGAAATAAAAATGGAAACTGCTGTTTGAAGACACTGGAAATAAACTCAGGAAATCAGGACTTCAAGAGCCCCAAATTCCCAAGAGAAGAAAAATACAAAGAAAAGACTCCAACACTGTTTGTCTGCCACTTCTCTTCTTAATGTATTTGTAAACTTTTCATCTACACAGGGCTGTTTCAGTCAAAAATGGATCTCAGAGCTTTCTGAAGTAGCACAAAATGGTAAAAACAAAAATTAGAATTCGGAGCTACCATAGTAGCTTGGAATTAAAAGACCAAAATGTCAAAGCTACGGCAGTAAAGAAGAGGTGATCATAAAATTAAGTGACTCTTTGCCTGTATAGTACTTTCCAAATTTTTATTATGCAGAGAGAGAGGCTGGGTAAGCAAGAGCAATCTCTGCCAAAAAGGGAAGAAAAAGGGCTGTTCAGCTCCTGAGCAGGAGGAAATGCCCAGGAAAAGTACTCCAGGTTTTCAACAGAGATACAGCTGAATAAAGTATTAGTAGAATGGAAGATAAGTCAATAGAAAATACTGGCTCATAACGAAGTGAATATGAATTAAAATGTAAAAAAGATTGTCATATATAAAAAAAGAAACAAAAAAAAACAAAGAATTGCCGACCTATAACTGGAATCCTAGAAAGAGCAGAGAGGGAAAAGAAGGTGGTAAGTTCTGTTTGAAGAGACACTATTGTGAATCTTCTAAAATTGATTTAAAATAAAAAAGACATAATGCTACAGAGACAGGAATGATAAATATTGAAGAGTCAATCCTAGACAAACTATAGGAAATCACCAAAATTCAGTCAGAAATAGAGAACTGTTAAAAGCAATCAGAAGAAAATAAAGCATTGCCTTCAAATAAGAAGCAATAATAACGGCATCCAATTTTTAAACATAAATGGTAAAACGAGAGTACAACATGTGATATATTTTAAATTACTGAAAAGAAATAAATGGTAAGCTGTAATTAAGTATCCACCTAAAGTGTATTGAAAACAAGTTGAATTTTACCTCAGACTCTTCCTACCTACAGAAGAATAATTTATAGATAGCCAACCTACACTAACAGAAGTACCAAAAAAATTCTCGAAGCTAAAGAAAAGGTATCTCAATTTATTTTCAATAATAAATGAAGATATAAGAACACTGAAAAAGATAAAAGTATAGCAAATTTAAATAAAACTGATGATGTAAAGATAGTAATATCAAAAATTATGAAGAATAAAAATACCTGACAAAAGAAGTACAAAGTGTGGGAAGGAATAAATATATCTAATACTTTAATAGGAATTTCATGCACACATGCACACAAAGTGTGGGAAGGAATAAATATATCTAATACTTTAACAGGAATTTCATGCACACATGCAAAAATGATGTAAAAACAATCTCAAGTTGAATTAATAACACCTTTTCCCCGAATAAAATGGCTGCATTTTTCTGACATTTAATATTCATTCAAATATATATTTTTTATGTGTCCTGTACCAAGATCTATGATAGTCCTTGAATATACACATAAGAATATGAAACACTCCCTGTTGTCAAGAACATTAAATATAGCTTAAGCAAATTTTCTCTAGTCTCAGATTCACCACTGATTTAATTCAGATTAGAAACAAAGAACCACTTCTAAAATACATACTTAAGAAAAAAAAAACCTGAAAACAAGACATTCATCCTGCCATTCGAATCAAAATTTGAATCCAAGATTTCTGCAATTCAGAACCTAATTTTCTGGATTTCTTTAGTTATCAGTAAGAATTTATGCCATCATTATTACATTCTCCTCTTTATAACAATTATCTTACTTTACTCCTTTTGAAGTTTTGGGATTGATAGTTTCATATGTGGCTAATTTTTATTTCATTTCTTATTTGTCTAAAATTGTAGTAGTGTTTACATATGTATAAAGTAGCATCTTGTAAAATATTTTATCTTATTTTACTTTGGTGCTTCAGTGATATTCTCTCTTGATTTATGAACTAGTTATATCTAACTTGCCTGGCTCTGAAAATTGTAATATTTATTTAAAGAGGTCTGGCATTTTATTTGACATCAATTGTTTTCCTAGTAAAACAGGATAATGTTCTAAGCACACAATGATCATTAATCATCTTTTTAAAAACATTTTAAACTACAAGTAGAAATTCAAATTTAAATTAGGAGTAGATCTCATAGAGTGATATAGATTAAAATAATTCAAGTGATGTAATAATCACATTAGTGGAATATTTTAGCAAGACAAATTAAGCCAGGTAAGTCAATGACACAGGATCAGATAAAGCCCCCCTTGCTTAATGTGATGAAAGTTATTTTTTCTAATTATTATTATAGTGAATATCTCAATAATTCAATTAAAGGAAAGTTAAAATATAACTGAGAATTGATGAAATATGAGCATTATAAGGCAATGAACAACACAGAAATGAAATTATAAATACAAAGCATTGTGAGGCACAGAAGAGTGGTACTAGTCCTTATTAATGAGAATTTCTCTTCCATTTCTGAAAACATTTTCTTCAGTACTATTTTTATTCATATTTAAAGATAAATAGGACTTCCCTGGTGGCTCAGAGGGTAAAGGGTCTGCCTGCAATATGGGAGCCCTGGGTTCGATCTCTGGGTCAGGAAGATAAATAAGCAAAAGATAAATAAGCAAAAGGTCTAATTAACTCATTTCTGACATTAGCTTCCTCAGTGTTCAGAGCTATCCCTTATTCTGATAAGCAGACAGTGACATCAGCCATGAAATTAAAAGACACTGTTCCTTGGAAGGAAAGCTATGACAAAATTAGACATAGTATAAAAAAGCAAAGACATCAGTTTGCTGACAAAGGTTTATATAGTCAAAATTGTGGTTTTTCCAGTAGTCATGTATGGAAGTGAGAGTCAGACCATAAAGAAGGATGAGTGCTGAAAAATTCTGTCCATTCAGTCACTCCATCATGTCCAACTCTTAGCGAGCCCATGGACTGCAGCACACCAGGCCTCCCTGTCCATCACCAACTCCCGGGGCTTGCTCAAACTCATGTCCAAGGAGTTGGTGATATCATGCAACCATCTCACCCTCTGTCATCCCCTTCTCCTTCTGCCTTCAATCTTTCCCAGCATCAGAGTCTTTTCTAATAAGTCAGTTCTTTGCATAGGTGGCCAAAGTATTGGAGCTTCAGCTTCAGCATCAGTTCTTCCAATGAATATTCAGGACTGATTTCCTTCATTGACTAGTTTGATCTCCTTGCAAATCAAGGGACTCTCAAGAGTCTTCTCCAACACCACAGTTCAAAAGCATCAGTCCTTTTGTGCTCAGCTTTCTTTATATTCCAACTCTCACATGCATACATGGCTATTGGAAAAACCGTAGCTTTGACTATGTGGATCTTTGTCGGCAAAGTAATGTATCTGCTTTTTAATATGTTGTCTAGGATTGTCATAGCTTTTCTTCCCAGGAGCAAATGTATTTTAATTTCATGGCTGAAGTCACCATCTGCAGTGATTTTGAAGCCCCCCCAAAGTAGTTTGTCACTGTTTCCATTATTTCCCCATCTATTTGAATGGAGTTATGGGACCAGATGCCACGATTTTTGCTTTCTGAATGTTGAGTTTTAAGTCAGCTTTTTCACTCTCCTGCTTCACCTTCATCAAGAGGCTCTTTAGTTCCTCTTCACTTTCTGCCATAAGGGTGTTGTCATCTGCATATCTGAGGTTATTGATAGTTCTCCCAGAAATCTTGATTCCAGCTTGTGCTTCATCCAGCCCAGAATTTTGCATGGTGTACTCTGAGTATAAGTTAAACAAGCAGGGTAACAATATACAGCCTTGACATACTCCTTTCCTGGTTTGGAACCAGTCCATTGTTCCATGTCTAGTTCTAACTGTTTCTTCTTGCCCTGCATGCAGATTTCTCAGGAGGCAGGTCAGGTGGTCTGGTATTCCCAGACCATCTCTTTAAGAATTTTCCAGTTTGTTGTGATCCACACAGTTAAAAGATTTAGCACAGTCAATGAAGCAGAAGTAGATGTTTTTCTGAAATTCTCTTGTGTTTGCAATGATCCAGTGGCTGTTGGCAATTTGATCTCTGGTTCCTCTGCCTTTTCTAAATCCAGCTTGAACATCTGGAAGTTCACGGTTCATGGATTGTTGAAGCATGGCTTGGAGAATTTTGAGCATTACTTTACTAGGGTGTGAGAAGAGTGCGATTGTGTGGTAGTTTGAGCATCCTTTCACATTGTCTTTCTTTGGGATTGGAATGAAGACTGACCTTTTCCAGCCCTGTGGCTACTACTGAGTTTTCCAAACTTGCTGACATATTGAATGCAGCACTTTCACAGCATCATCTTTTAGGATTTGAAATAGCTCAGCTAGAATTCCATCATATCCACTAGCTATTTTCTTAGTAATTCTTTCTAGGGTCTACTTGACTTCACATTTCAGGATGTCCAACTCTAGGTGAGTGGTCACACCATCATGGTTATCTGGGTTGTGAAGATCTTTTTTGTATTGTTCTGTGTATTCTTGACACCTCTTTTTACTATCTTCTGTTTCTGTTAAGTCCATACCGTTTCTGCCCTTTATTGTGCCCTTCTTTGCAGGAGATATTCCCTTGGTATCTCTAATCTTCTTGAGGAGATCTCTAGTCTTTCCCATTCTATTGTTTTCCTCTATTTCTTTTAATTAAGCATTGAGGAAGTCTTTCTTATCTCTTCTTGCTATTTTTTAGAACTCTGCATTCAGATGGGTATATCTTTCCTTATCTCCTTTGCCTTTCACTTCTCTTTTTTTCTCCACTATTTTTAAGCCCTCCTCAGACAACCATTTTGTCTTTTTGCATTTCTTTTTCTTGGGGATGGTTTTGATGACAACCCCCTGTACAATGTTATGGACATCCCTCCATATTTCTTCAGGTACTCTGTCTATCAAACCTAATCCCTTGGATCTGTCACTTTCACTGTCAAATTGTAAGGGATTTGATTTTGGTCATGCCTGAATGGTCTAGTGGTTTTACCTACTTTCTTCAATTTAAGTTTGAATTTTGAAATAAGGAGTTCATGATCTGAGCCACAGTCAGCTCCTGGTCTTGTTTTTGATTACTGTACAGAGCTTCTCTATCTTTGGCTCCAAAGAATATAATCAATCTGATTTCCGTATTGACCATCTGATGACGTCCATTTGCAGAGTCTTCTTTTGTGTTGTTGGAAGAGGGTGTTTGTTATGACCAGTGCGTTATCTTGGCAAAGCTCTGTGAGCCTTTACCCTGCTTCAGTCTATACTCCAAGGCCATACTTGCCTGTTACTCTAGATATATCTTGACTTCCTACTTTTGCATTCCAGTCCCCTGGAATCAAAGGGACTGTATCTGAATCATCAGATGTCCCGTATGATGAAAAGAATATCTTCTTTTGATGCTCTTCTAGAAGGACTTGTAGGTCATCATTGAAGCCAAAAAATGTGTGCCTTCAAATTGTGGTTCTGGAGAAGACTCTTGAGAGTCTGTTAGACTGCAAGGTCAAACCAGTCAATCCTATGGCTAATTATCCCTGAATATTCAATGGAAGGACTGATGCCAAAGCTCCGATACTTTGACCTGATGTGAAGAGCCGACTCGTTGGAAAAGTCCCTGAAGCATGGGAAAGACTCAAGCTAAAAGGAGAAGAGGGTGGTAGAGGATGAGATGGTTAGATAGCATCACTGATGGAATGGACATGAATCTGAGCAAATCCCAGGAGATAGTGAAGGACAGGTAAGCCTGGTGTGCTGCAGTCTATGGGGTCACAAAGAATCAGACAGAGCTTAGCAACTGAACAACAATACCAACAAACAAAAAGTATTCATATCATGTGACTGAAGCCAAAAAGAAGAATGGGGGAAAAAAATGTTTGTCTCATCCTTAACAGCCTTCAGGTAAGATTTGAAACCTTCCATTACCATGCTGATTATATATTCATTGTCAATTGTCACCATTTATGTAAATACAATATATTTAGATAAATATACTTATCTATATACAATGGAAAACTAGTGAACATCTGGCATAGTTTAATTCTTTCTTCAAATTAGAGCTGGAACAAGTTACCACACACCAAAAAAGTTCTTTTATCTTTTTCACATACTTTTGAAACCCAAGGAACTTGATTTCAAATATACAGAGGGCAATATCTCTATATTGAGGTAAAGATGTTCATAGGCCAGATTACCTTTGCAACATTCTTTAATACAGTGGCTCAGATGATGAAGAATCTGCCTGCAATAGCACACTGTTCACTAACTATTCTGCTAGTCTGGAAATGATCAGTATGTAGATAGGCCCTCTGATTCGATATTCACTGTAAGATGTTGTAGCTCAGACTGTAAAGAACCTGCATGCAATGTAGGAGACCGGAGTTTGACTCCTGCATCAGGAAGATTCCCTGGAGAAGGGATTGGCAACCCACTCCAGTATTCTTGCCTGGAGAATTCCATAGACAGAGGGGCCTGGTGGGCTACAGTCCTTGGGGTAGCGAAAAATCGGATGTGACTAACCAGCGTGACTAGCATAAGCACCTTTTATTTTTAAGTCAATATATTTTATAAAATAATAAGTTAGGAGAATATTCATGTAAGACAGTTACTGAGGTTTCTCAGCAATCTTGTAAAATGCTAAAGTCATGATGGTTTTCTCAGTGCTCCTTGAACGGGTTGGAAAATACTTATTTCATAAATGAGTATAATGAACACAAAATAAATTATAATAGTGGAGTGTATAAAACTAATAAGATGTATTGAAAAGATGTGTTCTTCCTAATAAGAATATAAAAATTGAGGATATGCTTTATAATGGAGGTATCTTTTGTGAGCAATTTGAACATATGTGAATGAAAAAGCCCTTTCAAATAGAGGAATTAAGTGAGTCTAGAAAAAGAGATATATCTACTTTGGTTAGATTATAGGGTGGATGAAAAATAATATATATATATATGTATATATGTATATTGAAAGTGAAGTCGCTCAGTCACGTCCGACTCTTTGCGACCCTGTGGACTGTAACCTACCAGGCTCCTCCATCCATGGGATTTTCCAGACAAGAGTACTGGAGTGGGTTGCCATTTCCTTCTCCAGGGGATCTTCCCGACCCAGGGGTGGAACTCAGGTCTCCCACACTGTAGGCAGATGCTTAACCATCTGAGCCACCAGGGAAGTCACCAATATATGTATATATGTGTGTATGTATATAATGCTTTTCCATTCACCATCACTGATTTATATATGGCAGTTTACTTTAACATATATATGTCTACATATATAGGCTTCCTAGGTGGCGCTAATGGTAAAGAAGTGGTGATGGGGGTTTAGTCGCTAAGTGGTGTCCCACTCTTGCAACCAGACAGACTGTAGCCTGCCAGGCTCCTCTGTCCAGATGATTCTCCAGGCAAGAATACTGGAGTAGGTTGCCATTTGCTTCTCCAGGGGATCTTCCTGACCCAGGGATCAAACCAGGTTCTCCTGCATTGGCAGGCAATTCTTCACCAACCTGCCAATGCAGGAGACAGATGTAAGAGATGCAGATTCGATCCCTGGGTTGGGAAGATCCTCTGGAGAAGGACGTGGCAACCCACTACATATATATTTATATATATATAAAACTCATTCAAAATATATAACTGAATCACTTTGCCCTATACCAGTAACTAATACAACAATGTAAATTAGCTACACTTCAATTTAAAAAATAGAAAAAATGAAAAAATCTATTTCTATTTCTACTATTCTGCTGTCTTTTTCAAAAAGTATCTAGAAGCAATGATTTCATAATTAAAACTGAATTTTATTTTATCAGTACTTCTGCTTTACTCCTTTTAATTTTTATCATCAGTGGTATGTGTCCAGTGAAAACAATATTCTATTAAGATTGACTCAAATACTGAGTTCAAGTCCTGTCCATGCCAGTACATTTTATTGTTGTTGTTTGTTGTTTAGTTGCTAAGTTGTGTCCAACTCTAAGTTATGTCAGACTGTAGCCCCCCCCCAAATCCTCTGTCCATGGGTTTTTTCAGACAAGAATTCTGGAGTGGATTCTCTAGTGGATCTTCTCGACCCAGGGATCAAACCTGCACCTTCTGCATTGGCAGGCAGATTCTTTACTTCTGAGTCATATACTAGGTATGACTATATCAGTTAAAATTAAATTTGATGGCACTAAAGGAAAAAAAAAAAGCTAACTACAGTGGCTTTTCAAATAGAGTTATATTTCTTTCTTATACAAAAGATGACCAGAGATAAGCAGTTAAGGATGCAGCTGCTCAGAGGGTCTTTAAGTACTTTCATAATCCACCGTCCTTTACATGTGTTTCATCCTAGACATCCTAGATAGATAGTTGTTCTATCACATATGTCCTTTAGGCAAGAGGAAAGTAAAGGCAAAATGTAAAACACTTTTTTTCCCCAAATTTATTTATTTTGAATTGAGGGATAATTGCATTCTTTTTATGAAGAAATCATTCCAGAAACACTGTCTAGTAGATGTTTGTTCACATATCACTAGTGATTATTGTGATACCCAAATGAACAAGATAGTGTGAGGATATGAACAGTTTTAATGAGGCACATTGACATCCAAATGAAACCGGCATTATATTATTAGGAAAGATAGAGTGTATACTGATAGACTTCTGAGAGTACCTGTTTCTGTAATCTTATTTATTTTCCATTTAAAAAATGAAGGAATCATGCAATCTGTAGGATCCAGGTCAGTTCTGAGAATGAGATTATATATCAGCTGAAAACAGTTTGAACTTGTATTCAGATATGAGTCAAAATTCATGTCATAAATAATTCAGAAAACAATTACCTTGGCTGTAAATGGCTCAATCCTGGGAACTGTATCTGTGACTATGATAGTAAAATGTTTCATTATAACTCGATTTCCTTTTCATCAGAATAAGTGATAGTTCTGAACACTGAGTAAGCTAATGTCAGAAATGAGTTAATTAGACTTCTTGCTTTTTGTATTGTTTACATCAGTTCTAAAGGACTCTTGTATTTCAAAGTAGCAGAAATGCAATTTCATGGTATTCTGCTTAAGTGACTTAGAGACATATACTAACTACCTAAAGTTTGATTATTTTAATGGTTTTAAGTCTACCAAACAACAGACAGAGATTTGTGATTTTTCTAACCAATATACTTGGTCCAGAATGAAGACTCTAATCTGAACACTAAATTATAAATTTGCTCATCAAAACTAATGGGCAGATCACAGAAAAGATAATCTTAATAAAAGGAACTAAAAATCTATAAAAGTTTTATACATAAGTTATGACAGGCATCGAATAAACTATCACGGAACCTAAATATA
This sequence comes from Giraffa tippelskirchi, assembly GCF_054371585.1. Taxonomy (NCBI): domain Eukaryota; kingdom Metazoa; phylum Chordata; class Mammalia; order Artiodactyla; family Giraffidae; genus Giraffa; species Giraffa tippelskirchi. The sequence goes on along the minus strand of NC_137278.1, from coordinate 106,233,478 downwards.
ATTATGAAATAACCCGAGGTTATTGGTATAGCTAATCTAGACTGTTAATCAAAAATTCACTAAAATGAATTTAGATTGTTGACAGAATAATTAGTCGATTAAAATTTCTATTTTGTAAACTGGCTTTTTGTTATTATATTCATGCAATAGTTTGAGATCTTGATAGATACTGGATTTGAGTAAAATATTTAAAACTGTCTACTATTGTATTAAGACTTCCCTGGTGGTGCAGATGGTAAAGCATCTGCCTACAATGCGGGAGACCCGGGTTCTATCTCTGGGTCGGGAATATCCCCTTGAGAAGGAAATGGCAACTCACTCCAGTACTCTTGCCTGGAAAATCTCACGGACGGAGGACCATTGTAGGCTACAGTCCATGGGGTCGCAAAGAGTTGGACATGACTGAGCAGCTTCACTTCACTATTGTATTAAGTTACTAGAACGATGCAGTACCTTTGAGCAATCTAAAGAGTTATGTTTAGAAACATCCTCTGCTTTAGATTCATTTATTTATTCATTACACATGATAAAGATTTTTCCACATTATAACTAATAAGCACTATGAATGCATTTTGCAAAGGCAAATGCAGTGTCATCTACTTCATAAATAGCATTTCTTATTTGTATAATCAATGTATATATTTTATATCTTTGAGCTGCAAACTATTTTAGGAGTGATAATAGTGATGTTGCATTGGTTATTTTGATTGTGGTAGTCCATTATATATTACAAATTATTTATTGCCCAAATAGCACATCCTCTTACTTAATTTTTAGTTGTAGACTGGTAAGTGGATACTGGAAACTTTCTAGTAGACAGCTCATATAAATAAATTCATACATATCTACAAATATATACCACATGAATTTATAAGAGGGTAAAAGTGTACAGATACGTATATTCATTAATATATATATGTATATATATATATATATATATATGCACAGATTTACAGACTTCCCTGGTGGCTCAGCGGTAAAGAATCTGCCTGCAATGCAGGAGATGTGGTTTCAATCCCTGGGTCGAGAAGATCCCTTGAAGAAGGAAATGACAACCCACTCCAGTATTCTTGCCAAGGAATATCATGGACAAGGGGTTGCAAGAGATTTGGACATGATTTAGTGACTAAACAATAGCAGCAAATATACAGATTTATATTTTAAAAGTGTATAAGAAATACAATAGTACTAAAAATAAATTGATAAGACTATGTACATGTTCAAAGATTGATTCTGATCCCCACCTTTATGAATATTAAGTAATTCAGATAGTTTTTTCACTATGAATAATTAAAAGAGCTGCACAAATATAATGCATTAACTTCACTTCATTTCAAGGTAGCTAGAATAAAGTCAAAAAATGTTGTGATATGTAAAGAAGAGCTAAGAGCAAGGGAGTGAGCATGAGATTTGGAATTTTTTACACTTGTGGGTGTTTTATGATTTGTTAGTGTGACTGAGAAGCTGAGTTGCAGAGCTGAGGTATTTTCACATGATTTTTCATGAGAATTTTAAAGAAGGATGACAAAATAGGTAACTGTTCTATCTAGTAAACGTAATAGATGTAATCATGTACACACTCAGAAAAATGCCCAAGATTAATAGCATCAGATATTGTCTGAAACTTTAAGCCAAATAATTTTTTTAATATCAGAGTAGTACTCACTACTCAGCATAAGTTTGTACTGAGCCAATAACTTGCTTACAGCAGATTATTGCTAATGTGGCCAAGGTCACAAGCTCTTTGACTTGCAGGCCATTTATTTTGCTCTGCACCTTGACTCTTGATTGTGCCACAGGGCAGTGGTCTTGCTTGAGAACTTACATGAGTAGAGGGAAAAAAATGCATATCTCCATCAGAACTCTTGGGTGTATTGTCCATTAGCAGTAATATTTTTAAAGAAATCTTTTTTTTTCTTTTTTCCTGAATAGCCAGCCTCAACAGCAAGATTAACATTTTCAATAAACCATATTGTAAGCCGATGCACTGTCATCCCGGCTATGTTGTTCTAGTTATAGAGGATAGTAAAGGAATAAAGTAATTTGTAGTTTGTAATATACTATCTCACTTAAACCATAGTGCAACATTTCAATATAAGAATTATTAGGCCCGTTGTACAAATAAGAAAATTAAATATTGAGAAGAAAAGGAAATTTTGACAAATTTTGTCCTAGGAATACCCACCAGATTGATGATGTGCTTGAATGAGCTTATATCAGCTTATGGAAACCAACTGTTAAATTTTGCAAGGAAGCTGTTAAACTATTAGCAGTTTTTAAATAGTCATAGTGCAAGTATTTTACACCACAGAGATGGGCAAATGCTACAAGTCAAAGCTCCCTGTTTTCAGAGATCTGCTTTATCAGCACACATCAGCTAATTTCTCTAGAGCTAGGATTTATAGTCTTCCCTGTTTTGCTAAAGACCCCATGGTTTTGATTTTTGTGTAATATGGTTTTTGTATGACACTATCACTCTTCTAAGATTTATTGTGTATTAGGATAGCATTAGTATGGTTACTAAATCTTAAAATTATATTTTATAGTGCTTAATAGTAAATTATGCTTACACTGATTAAATTAGTGATCCTTGAATGTCAAACTAAAGAATGAGTCCTTTAATAGCTAAGGAGGATGTGTCAGGTAGGGGCAGGGCCATTAAAAGAGATATGATAAGCTTAACACAATCTCAGACAGTAGGGTGAAAAGTGGCTTTCGTTTTAGAAGAGAGTAGAGGTAAGCGACCCAAAAGCTATTAAAATAGTCTCTGTGAAAGGTAACATGGTGGTCACTAACACACTAGTGGCAAGTGTGGCTCCTGAATTTTATTACTACAGGACAACATCTGCATACTGTAATAAAATGCTATATGGGTATGGTGTTAGGAAGTGTACTAGTTTCATTCTTTTACAAGTGGTTGACCAGTTTTCCCAGCACCACTTGTTAAAGAGATTGTCTTTTCTTCATTGTATATTCTTGCCTCCTTTGTCAAAGATAAGTTGTCCATAGGTGCGTGGGTTTATCTCTGGGCTTTCTATTTTGTTCCATTGATCTATATTTCTATCTTTGTGCCAGTACCATATTGTCTTGATGACTGTGGCTTTGTAGTAGAGCCTGAAGTCAGGCAGGTTGATTCCTCCAGTTCCATTCTTCTTTCTCAACATTGCTTTAGCTCTTTGAGGTTTCTTATATTTCCATACAAATTGTGAAATGATTTGTTCTAGTTCTGTGAAAAATACCCTTGGTAGCTTGATAGGGATTGCATTGAATCTATAGATTGCTTTGGATAGTATACTCATTTTCACTATATTAATTCTTCTAATCCATAAACACGGTATATTTCTCCATCTGTTTGTGTCCTCTTTGATTTCTTTCATCAGTGTTTTATAGTTTTCTATATATAAGTCTTTTGTTTCTTTAGGTAGATATATTCCTAAGTATTTTATTCTTTTTGTTGCAATGGTGAATGGTATTGTTTCCTTAATTTCTCTTTCTGTTTTCTCATTATTGGAGTATAGGAATTCAAATGGATTAAAGATCCAAATGTAGGACCAGAAACTATAAAACTCCTAGAGGAAAACATAGGCAAAACACTCTCCGACATAAATCACAGCAGGATCTTCCATGACCCACCTCCCTGAATATTGGAAATAAAAGCAAAAATAAACAAATGGGACCTAATTAAAACTAAAAGCTTTTGCACAACAAAGGAAACTATAAGCAAGGTGAAAAGACATCCTTCAGAATGGGAGAAAATAATAGCAAACGAAGCAACAGACAAACAATTAATCTCAAAAATATACAAGCAACTCCTGCAGCTGAATTCCAGAAAAAGAAACGACCCAATCAAAAAATGGGCCAAAAAACTAAACAGACATTTCTCCAAAGAAGACATACAGATGGCTAACAAACACATGAAAAGATGCTCAACATCACTCATTATTAGAGAAATGCAAATCAAAACCACAATGAGGTACCATTTCACACCAGTCAGAATGGCTGCTATCCAAAAGTCTACAAGCAATAAATGCTGGAGAGGGTGTGGAGAAAAGGGAACCCTCTTACACTGTTGGTGGGAATGCAAACTAGTACAGCCACTATGGAGAACAGTGTGGAGATTCCTTAAAAAACTGGGAATAGAACTGCCATATGACCCAGCAATCCCACTGCTGGGCATACACTCCGAGGAAACCAGAATTGAAAGAGACGCGTGTACCCCAATGTTCATCGCGGCACTATTTACAATAGCCAGGACATGGAAGCAACCTAGATGTCCATCAGCAGACGAATGGATAAGGAAGCTGTGGTACATATACACAATGGAATATTACTCAGCCATTAAAAAAATACATTTGAATCGGTTCTATTGAGATGGATGAAACTGGAGCCCATAATGCAGAGTGAAGTAAGCCAGAAAGAAAAACACCAATACAGTATACTAATGCATATATATGGAATTTGAAAGATGGTAACGATAACCCTATATGCGAGACAGAATAAGAGACACAGATGCATAGAACAGTCTTATGGACTCTGAGGGAGAAGGTGAGGGTGGGACGTTCTGGGAGAATAGCATTGAAACATATATATTATCATATGTGAAACAGAACACCATTCCATGTTCGCAAAAAAAAAAAAAAAATGCTGTATGGGAACTTAGCTTTGGTGGATCAGTACAAAAATGTGCTCAGGTACATGATTTCATTTGCATGAATTGATACTGTTTTACCTGAGTGTCTTCCTTTAAAAAATTGTTCTCTCCTAGAGAGCACTGTACCATTTCTAATAATTTGATGAGAGTAATGAAGTGAATTTATCTTCAAATTTTTAGACGCTTATGCATATATGCCTGATTGAAACCATTTTTATCCTAGGGATATCCACTCTTTTCATGTTAAATTTTCTTCTATCTGTCCAAATATTCAGAATGTGAAGAATATATTTGATCATATCCAAATTGCCCTTTCTCTTTTTTACTTTGCTAAATGGATTCCTCTAAGGAAAGGCCTCTCTCCATTTTATCAGATTTTAATCTGTCTTGGAAACATAGTAACATGAGCTCCTTTTGTTTTAGTGCTTTTAAAATGCTATTAATTCTTATTTTTAAACAGGAAAGAACTGATCATTTCTAACATCATGGGTAGAAAGAGGAACAAATATATGTTTAAGGGGTTTTATCACTAGATATTTATGTGAAATTTGTATAGTTGATAGTTTGTAATTTGATCAATAATTTAACCATGAGCAATCAAGAACACATAAAGGTATGTGTTAAAAAAACACATAAAGGTAAAAATCTCAGTTTATAAACTCTGTTGTGAAAGGAAAAAAGAATTGCTTATTTTTAATAAATTTATTAAGTTTTTACATTGAGCTTCCATCCTCTTAGTATTGAGCTCAGTAATTATTGTATCCTCGTTTCTCATTTGCCCTGGTGCCAAGAGCCTATGCATTACCAGTCCACTGGCATAAGTGGTTCCGGTTTGTAGTTATCTATTTCCATAGGTCACCAAACATCTTGCACTTATATTCCCTTTAGGTCTGGAGGCTCTCTGTCATTTTGGTAAAATTATTTGTAAGTGGAAATTTTTGTTGCATTTTGAAGCTCTACACCTAGGGCCTGAAGTAATTTGTAATCATTTCTCTGTATAATCTTGGTGCCCATATTCCCAGATGACTGCCCACAGCACTGTTACAAAGCAAATTCTGGTTTCCTATTACCTCTAGACCTGAAGACCTTTCCCTGGTTTCTTTTCTCAGGCCAAGGAAGTCTCCATATAATGTGGAAAAAAATCCTTCTTCCATCACGTTTCATAATCACCTGCTTTCATCTGAAACTTTTTCTTTTACTCCCTTAGAAAAGTCTCTAAGTTCTCCTAATAGTGCAAGCTACTGAAAGAGAGCCAGTTCTGCTGTGTACCCTGCCAAGTGCTTCCCTTGGAGCTATGAAATATAGACCAAACTGCCTGAAGGAGATTGAGGCCATGGTCAACCTTCCAGGAAAATCTTCCACTCACATAAGACATACTACAATTGCATACACAATTAAATGCATTCATAAGATATTGATTATGAGTACTTACTGACTCAATATAAATATACTTACACTTATTTGTGAATAAAGATAATGTAGATTGCCTGGGAAAGTTTTACTATACAAATTATACATCCATTCTTTATCAGAAGGATCTGTAATTAATACTTATATTCACTTGACATTCAGTAATATTATCCTTGGAAGAAAGGATATTGTTAGGATGGGGTCAAATCTCTGACCATGATACAGCAAAACTAACCTGACCCATAGAGTGAATGATGGTCTAGCCCTGATGACCTTGATGCTCTAAAAAGCTGTTTTAGTCACAAAACATCACCAAATTTTAACAACATACATACAAAGCAGTAACAGTTCACTACTTAATTGTCCTAATTTTCATGTATTGCAGATTCAGAAGGATTCAGTTTTATCACTATAAAAATAAGTAAGATTAATTTTTTTGTGTGTTTGATTCCCTTATCTCTATGTATTTGCTTGGAGCATAAGAAGTTAAATTAGTCTAAAGACAGAGACTAAACTACCTTTGCAGTTTAGTTTATTTGTACACCTTCAGAATCCTATTAGTGGGAAAAAAATATCACAGTATTTCAAGCAATAGAATCAAAATTATATCAACAAAAATAAATCTAAAAGCAACAATAGTGTCATTAAATCTTTGTCTCAATTTTTCTGTTCCTCATCATAAGTCCGGATTACCCTGTGTCATCATGGCTTACTGGTCACTCAAGGACTGAATAGAAATTGTGCTCAGACTCCTTGTATCCCTAAGGCTTCCACTCTGTGTGACAGAACTGGGAATATGGTATTGAACATTTTCAAGCCTGCCTTAGCTTTTACTTTCTGATCCAGCTCAGTCTTCTCCGAGCATGCGTACTTTTTTCCAGTCAGCCAAGAATGTATGAGGATTTTAGTGTTCAGGGATCTTTCATTTACAAGGCTCTCTCCTCGAAGGTCTGGCTTGATCACCACTTTTCCCAGTCAAGTCTACAACCTCAGGCTAGCAGAGATTTGATTTTCCTCCCTTGCTTCCTATTCAATTTGCTACTTTTAATTAACTATGCCACAGGGTATGGTTTTCCACTCTGTTCAAAATCAACCAAGGTAGCTTCATTTGTCTGCAAAGATGTTAGTTCTCTTGGTCATCTACACCCTAGTTAAACTCTTATGCTGATAACACTGAGAGTGAAGTGTGGGATTTGGGGGCAGGAACAGGAACAGCTCCAGGTCAACAGACTATAGAATCTCACTGCTTTTATTTTTTATTTATTTATTTATTTTTTTTGAGAACTCAGGTTTATTATGCCAGCAGGCCCAAGAGGAGTTAACACTCCAAGCTCTGAGACCCAAACAAAGGGGTTACAGAGTTTTTATACACAGACAGGCATTATTAAGCAGGTTTGCGGGTTTGTAGGGGCTAGGGCGATTGCAAAGAGCAGGACAAGGGTGAGTGAGATAAGTCTGTAACTCAGCTTGCTCCTTGCAAAGTCTGGATCACTGCTTTTAACAGAAATTCTAGCAGTTTCTCTAGATAAATATTTCACAATTTGTTTTTTGCTTTTCATCAGTTTTCAGTGTCCTGACATGGTTGTCTTCAAAAATATTGTACAATTTTACACTTGCTTTTTTAGAAGATTTGCCAATATCTTCTATCAATCACTGCTGGAAATCCAGCCTTATTCCTTGCATTGTTGAGAAATTATGCAATGATCTCATTTTATCATCACACTCTAGAATTACTGCTTTTATATTATGATCTTATAGGAACAGAATCTATGAACAAAGGATTCAGAAGTGTGAGCAGGAGTAGTGTCTACATATGCTCAAAGGTATATAACTGGATTGCTCCAGAAAACTCATTTATACCAAAGTGATAGGAGACCATCCTTGACATTAATACGTTATGGAAAACAAAACAGAACCATGATGCTTCATAAATAAACACACACATTCACACACAAAGTCCTTCACCTTCATAACTGAGAACAGAATGATCCGTTTCCACTTCCCCTACATCACTTTTCCTCCCATACAATATCCAATTCTTTTCAGTATTGTAATACATTAACTGACTTAATATTAAGTGTAATGAATGCATCTGAAATTAGGAGCATACTTAGAGTCCAAAGAAAAGCTAGAAACTGTTTATTTCTGCCACATGTAACAAAAACACAGCTCCATTAGGAGTAGCACTTTTTAAAACACAGCATAAAGGTGATAAATTATTTCAGCATCTAACAATCACTTTAATTATGCATTCCAATTCTATCATTGTGGTTGGAAACATATTTTCATAAAATGTTTCCCACATGTACATTCAGTCTTTTCATAAAGCACTTAGTTTTGTAATAAAAACATAGCTTGTTTTTAATGTGGAAATTCTGAGTAGTCCAAATAGTAGGCTTTACAAGTTCTGACAGTGAAGCTAAGTGCTATTAAGAGACACCATGAAACATACAATTCAAATTCCTATCAACTTTTCAGTTTTGTTGAAAAGATACATGCAGTATCTCAATTTTAATTTGTATTTTGATATTTAGTTTCGCTGAGTATATGATGCAATATTGTAGCTTAGATTTAGCTTAGAATGTTGCTTTAGTCATCTTCAGTTCAGCCGCTCAGTCATGTCCAACTCTTTGCAACCCCATAGACTGTAGCACACCAGGCCTCCTATCCATCACCAACTCCCAGAGTTTACTCAAACTCATGTCCATTGAGTTGGTGATGCCATCCAGCCATCTCATCCTCTGTCGTCCCCTTCTCCTCCTGCCTTCAATCTTTCCCAGCATCAGGGTCTTTTCAAATGGGTCAGTTCTTTGCATCAGGTGGCCAAATTTCAGTTTCAGCATAGTACTTCCAATGAATATTCAGGACTGATTTTCTTTAGGATCGACTGGTTAGATCTCCTTGCAGTCCAAGGGACTCTCAAGAGTCTTCTCCAATACCACAGTTCAAAAGCATCAATTCTTTGGCACTCAGCTTTCTTTATAGTCCAACTCTCACATCCATACATGACCACTGGAAAAACCATAGCTTTGACTAGATGGACCTTTGTTGGGAAAGCAATGTCCCTGATTTTTAATATGCTGTCTAGGTTGATCATAACTTTCCTTCCAAGGAGTAAGAGTCTTTTAATTTCATGGCTGCAGTCACCATCTGCAGTGATTTTGGAGCCCAGAAAAATAAAGGTTGTCACTGTTTCCCCATCTATTTGCCATGAAGTGATGGGACCAGATGCCATGATCTTTGTTTTCTGAATGTTGAGCTTTAAGCCAGCTTTTTCACTCTCCTCTTTCACTTTCATCAAGAGGCTCTTTAGTTCTTCTTCACTTTCTGCCATAAGGGTGGTGTCATCTGCATATCTGAGGTTATTGATATTTCTCCCAGCAATCTTGATTCCAGCTTGTGCTTCATCCAGCCCAGCGTTTCTCATGATGTACTCTGCATATAAGTTAAATAAGCAGGGTGACAATATACAGCCTTGATGTACTCCTTTTCCTATTTGGAACTAGTCCATTGTTCCATGTCCAGTTCTAATTGTTGCCTCTTGACCTGCACACAGGTTTCTCAAAAGGCAGGTCAGGTGGTCTGGTATTCCCATCTCTTGAAGAATTTTCCAGTTTGTGGTAATCCACACTGTCAAAGGCTTTGGCATAGTCAAAAAAGCAGAAATAAATGTTTTTCTGGAACTCTCTTGCTTTTTCAGTAATCCAACGGATGTTGGCAATTTGATCTCTGGTTCCTCTGCCTTTTCTAAAATCAGCTTGAACATCTGGAAGTTCACGGTTCACGTACTGTTGAAGCCTGGCTTGGAGAATTTTGAGCATCACTTTACTAGCATGTGAGATGAGTGGTACTTTGAGCATTCTTTGACATTGCCTTTCTTTGGGATTGGAATGAAAACTAACCTTTTCCAGTCCTGTGCCCACTGCTGAGTCTTCCAAATTTGCTGGCATATTGAGTGCAGCACTTTAACAGTATCATCTTTTAGGATTTGAAATAGCTCAATTGGAATTCCATCATGTCCATGACTACTTTTTCTCCTAATAAAATTTTAATATTTAATATAAAACAAAATAGGTAGAAACTATTAAACACATCATATGATATTCGTGAAGGCTTCTCTTTGCTGTTGTTAGCATTATAATATATAATCCATTTACCTATTTTGTAAATACACAGTGATAAATTTATCTTAACTCTGCTTCTTCATTCTTATCTTTTCAAAGGATGACAAAGGGGGAAGATGAGAGGTTTTTGAACACTGGGTAGAAGAAATACATAGCATGAATCCAAAATGATATAGCAATGATAATTGAAAATTGTGATAAAAATATTTTATGTCCAACTACAAATGTTTTTGTTAAAATACATAGTATAAATCTAGTTTGAAGCAGAGCTTATACTTTGATAACAGTTTTTCCTGTTTCACAACTTTTTAAAATTGTGTCACCCTCCCTCAATTTGTTAAAACTATATAATTTGGAGAAAGCCATCCTTCAGAATTGTTTTTTACAATTTAGCTGTCATTGTGATATCATCTTGGGAAGCACTGTAGCCTTCTTTGGTTGAGGGTTTTTGTGACATTCCAAATCATTATACATAAATTTTTAGCTAGCATTCAAGGCTCTCCACACCATGATGTAGACGGAACACTATCCTTCCTTCTCATTCATCCTCCTGGCCATGTCCCATATTGTTCAGCTTGCCGGAGAGACTGGATTAAATACCACCTGCTGAACAAACCTAAATCATTGTCACATCTATGCCATTTCTCACGCTGTCTTTTTCCAGGAATAAAACACTCACACATATAAACACACATATGGAAGATACATATATATATATCTTAGGGCATAATTCACCTATTGCTGCTGCTAAGTCGCTTCAGTCGTGTCCGACTCTGTGCGACCCCATAGACGGCAGCCCACCAGGCTCCGCCGTCCCTGGAATTCTCCAGGCAAGAATACTGGAGTGGGTTACCATTTCCTCCTCCAGTGCATGAAAGGGAAAAGTGAAAGTGAAGTCGCTCAGTCATGTCCGACTCTTAGCGACCCCATGAACTATAGCCTACCAGGCTCTTCCGTCCATGGGATTTTCCAGGCAAGAGTACTGGAGTGGGGTGCCGTTGCCTTCTCCAATTCACCTATTACATTTCTGAATTTTCCTAAGCACTCTTGTGACTTCATTGAACCTCCAATCATATTTTATAACTAAATTTGAAGATAAATCTCTTAAGTGTTTTCAAGTAAGATGAAACAAAACAATCACACAAAGGAACATTCTTTTCATGTTTCTTAAAAATATATTGTTAAAGGCATTTTCTTTATATAGTCAAATCTCTTAAATTGAAAAAGATGTAATACACTTTTAAAAAATGTTCTATATATTACTTTTTCTTGGTCATAAAATAATTGTGTGGTAATAATTTTTGTCCCTTCAAGCTAGCTAGCTTGGAAGTAAATTTAATATTCAATTGTAGTAGCTTTATACAAATATTAACTCCCAGGAAGTTAGTTGCTTATTCATAAGGTGTGGTGCATAGGAGAACCACAGACCCAAGAAATGCCATACTCAAGAATTCAAATCCTATGCTAGTACTCAGTGAATTAAAATCCTAGGCATACAGATGTTTAGAGATTTTGATCTATGAGTGCATGTTAAACTTCTGTTTTAGGAGAAAAGGAGAGGTACCTTAAAGTATTTTAATAGAAAAGCAGATACTACAACACATTCTATCTGATCATGGTGAGGAACTATAAGAATAAAGCTGGCAGAAATGAGGCAAAAATTCATGCTGTGGTCAGCTGGTTGGCTGTGTAGCCAAGAGGTCATTCAACTCTAATACAAGAGAAAACAAACTCAGAGCTTGTTTTGAACCTGAGACTACTCATGTCCTAGAGTACTGATGAGAAAAAACAAAAGCCCTGCTCTCATGAAACATACATTCTGGTATAGAGTCACAGACAATAAACAAACACACTATTACTTCAGAGAGTGATAATAGTCAAAAAGTTAAATAAAAGAGAGTAAAGGGGAAAAAAAAACCCACTAAATTAGATAAGATGAATGGTGAAGACCTTTCAAATCAGGGGAAATATGACCAGGGGCCGTATAAAGTAATGGAGGGAGTTACAAAAATTCCTGAGTATTGTACCTTTGGGGCAGCCACCTGTCTAGTAAGAATTTACTTGGTTGGAAGACCAGCAAGATAGAAATGGTGGTTAAGATGAAGTGGAAAAGGAGAGTGGCAATTTGTAGATAAGGATTTTAAAAATATTTTTAAAAGTTGTTATATTACTGAATATTATAAAAGTTAAATAAAGTTTTATACCCCTTTATAAAGAGGTAGTAGAATTTTTTAAAATGTGTTAGTGATTTAAACTAGGAATGATTATCTCCTGTGTATCTATATCCATCCCAATGCAGTCACCTCATTGTTAAACTTAGAGTGAATGACAACAATTTGGCCCACATTTCTTGATATTTTGTGAACTATGAGGGTTCATGTAATACTTAGCATTTATTTGTACACTGACAAGTATAAAAAGTACTTGAAGAAATTTATAGTCATGTTTCTTTTCTAATACAAATTCCTGAAAACATTTCATGTCCGGTAAGTTTATTTTTACTTCCTAATTTTTTGTAGTTTAACACAGCAATATTTTCTATTACTAGATAACAATGCTGGGATAGAAATACATTCTTTTAAAATAATTCAAAATTTTTCCGTTTCTTCTAACTACAGGAGATACACAGTTTGTCAAAAACAGTATAGTAAGAAAGTATGAGGACTATTTTTATCTATTTTTCAAGAAAATTTAAGAATGAGATCATTTACCCTTATTTTTAAACCATAAGATTGAAGGAATTTGCCATATCCTCACACCTGGGAGAATCTCATTAGCAGGACTTACAGTATTTGGATATAATCTAGGACAGTTGAGGTTTTCTATATGTAACTGTGATTGATTTGACAGCAGTTATTAGTATTAAAAGTTGAAATAAGCCAGAAAGATGATTATAATACTTAGGTTATAAATAATGAAAAATGTACAATTTTTATTACTAGCTTGTTAATAAGTACTGCTTATTTAAGAAGTACAGATGGATATATACTAACATGTAGATTAAGTGAAATAATGAATTATTCTTTTTTTCTTTTTGATAGGTTTGTGCCTACAGCTATAACCAAAAATAACATAGTCTGTGTCTTTGTAAATTTTTTTTCCACGATGATAAACAAGAATTTAATCGATATGCTCAAAAGTATTTTGAAGAGTAAATAATTTCTATTCTTGGTAATGTCAGACTAGGTAAATCTAGATTCCATCCTACTGTGAATGCCAGGGAAAAACGGTTAAAATATAACAACAAGTTTGCTTAAGAGCACTGAAAATCTAACAAGATCCTATGAATGTATAGTTCTAAGATCTGAGAAGAAAAGTAACTCAGGTCAGTGAGTAGAGTTTGGGAGCTGCTTTTGCAATAAGAACAGTATCAGTTCTGGAAGAGATGACTTTCAGGGTTAGAAACCTTGAAGAGCTAAGGAAATCAATCTTAGAGTACAGGGTCCATCAAGGTGAAGACGCCCCTGAGAATTTTACACATATATGTGGGGTGCTCTGTAGAGCCTAACTGTAGGATTCACAATTGAGTAGGTAAATGTTGGCCAGGAAAGAATCTCAGTTTTAAAATGTGACAACTCCTGATTGAATGAGGTGATCTAGAGTTGTCAAGCTCATGCTATCTGCCACCCCTAATGATTAGAGTAGCGTACAGGCTCAAATAATATCTATAATGCACCATGTAAAATTCCTGGAACTCAGCAAGGCCATCAGGTAAATGAGTAGATAAGACAGTGTCATTGAAATCTATGTGGAACCACAGCTCCCAGAAGTATCTCTTACTGGGAATCCTGGGAAATGTAGCTCATAGCATCTCTTCTGTGATGTAGGGCGAGGGGCCTGATAAGAAAACCGTGGTAATGGAGAGTTGACAGTGAACCTGCAGCACAGTGGGACAGATTTGAACATGATTAAACTTCATTTAACACATATAGACTGCTGCACCTAATAGAATAATTTATATTTTAAAAATCAGTTTGTAAGAATTATATATGCGAACCATAAAGGAAGTCTCAAGAAATTTTAAAGAACTGAAATCATATGAGTAGCTTCACTATCTAGAGAGAAATTAAGCTAAAAATAAGACAATTAGCAAATAATAGTTTATGTTCATGAAAAATAATTAGTAAATGAGTATTAGCAATATTGCCAACACAAAGTCACTGCATAAAATCTAGATATATTTCTACATGCAGAAGTCAGAAAATTAAATTTTAAATGATGCTATTCACGAGCTGCAGGGTCTTTCCTGTGGTTCAGATGGTAAAGAATCTGCCTGCAATGCCGGAGACCCAGGTTCCATCCCTGGGTTGGAAAGATACTGGAGAAGGGAATGGAACCCACTTCAGTATTCTTGTCTGGAGAATTCCATGGGCAGAGGAGCCTAGTGGGCTACAGTCCACGGGGTAGCAAAGAGTTGGACATGACTGAGAAACTGACACTTTTATTTTCACTTTCATACACGATAGCAATATACACATATACTAACACATATGGGAATAAAGTTAATGTCAGAATTCTAAGAAAACTTTAAAACACTTTAAGAGCTATTTGATAAAGTATAAATAAATCAAGGAATATTCCATTTGCAAGATATTTCAAAGAGATTTCAAACAGCATTTAGTGCAATTCCAATAGAAGTTTCAACAGGTTTGTGCATGTGTGTGTGTACATGTGTAAATTAAACTGTGATTATTAAATTTATACAAAAATGCAAAGGATTTAGAATAGTCAAATCATTCATGAAAATGATACATATCATTGAACTAGGATAAAGGACTATATAGCCTGTGAGGCTCCTCTGTCCATTGAATTCCAGGCAAGAATACTAGAGTGGGTAACCATTCCCTTCTCCAGAGGATCTTGGGTAACCACTCCCTTCTCTAGGGGATCTTCTGGACCCAAGGATTGAACCCAGGTCTCCTGTATTGCAGGCAGATACTTTACAATCTGAGCCACCAAGGAAGTACATGATAAAGGACAATGTTTTTAATAAAAGACAAGAAAATTTATCTGTATAAAAGTATGAAACTTGAATATACCTTATGTTATATTTAAATATAAATACCAACAACTCTACAGATTCAATTATAAATGCCAAAATAAAGTGGCACAGATACATACATGCATACAGCATCTAGATTGTACTATATTTAAAAAAAGTAAAAAATAAATTGGGCTTCCCTTGTAGCTCAGTCAGTAAAGAATCTGCCTGCACTGCAGGAGACCTGGGTTCAATCCCTGGGTTGGGAAGATGCCCTGGAGAAGGAAACAACAACCCATTCCAATATCCTTGCCTGGAAAATCTCATGGACAGAGGAGCCTTGTGAGCTGCAGTCAATGGGGTCGCAAAGAGTCGGGCACAACTGAGTGACTACACTTACTTACTTATAGTAAAATAGGTTCACAATTTTCTGGTACTGATCAACTAACTAGGACAAAAAAAAATCATTGAAAACAAAGAAAAATATTAATAGATTGCACTACATGACTGGAGAAGGCAATGGCACCCCACTCCAGTACTCTTGCCTGGAGAATCCCGTGGCGGAGGAGCCTGGTGGGCTGCAGTCCACGGGGTCGCGAAGAGTCAGACACGACTGAGCGACTTCACTTTCACGCGTTGGAAAAGGAAATGGCAACCCACTCCAGTGTTCTTGCCTGGAGAATCCCAGGGACCGGGGAGCCTGGTGGGCTGCCGTCTATGGGGTCACAGAGTCGGACACGACTGAAGCGACTTAGCAACAGCAGCAGCACTACATGAAAATTAAAAGCCACTAAATTAGAAAGAAAGCAAATGTAACAGTGAGAAAATACTTTTGCAATACATGTGACCAACAAAGAGAGCATAGTCACTGCATGTGAATGACTTATAAATAAATCATTAATATCAATAAGAAAATGATGAACAATCTACCAGGAACAAATTGTCAAAGCCACAGTCAAATATTTTGTAAAACAGCTCAACTGGCTCATAAACATAGAAAAAAGTGTTTAAAACTCATTTGAGCAGAGAAATAAATACCAATTGATATCACAATAAAATACCACTGATATGTAATAAACTGTTAAAAAGAAAAAAAGTATAAAGTTAAGTATTAGGAAGGGTAAGGGACAAAAGGCCCACTTAAACAGCGTTAAGACTGTTAATTCATATAATCACTAATATAGCCAAATATTATGACTCAATAATTCAGTTCCTAGGCCTATTTCCAATAAAACTATATACATAAAAAGTTTATTTAAGATTGTTCTAAGCAGTATTATTATGAATGAATATACTAAAAATAACCCAAATGTTCATCAACAGAAGAATAGGTAAATATTGTTTAGCATGTTCATAAAATGAAATCTACCCAACAATGAAAATAAATGAAATACAGCTTCATGTCACAACATGGATAGATTTTACAAGCACAATTCTGAGTAAAAAAACACACAAAAATTACATAATTCATGATTGTCAATTGAGGACAAAAGCAGGCTAATCTCTCTGATTATTAAAGTTAGGATATTGGTTATCTTGAATAAGATAGAGAGGGTAATAATTGTTTAGGGTCAAGAGATGATCTGTGGTGTGCTGATAGCATTCTCTTTCTAGACCTGGGTGGTAGTTGCATAACTTTTCAGTTTTTGGTCTTACAGTGAGTTTCATATTTATTTTCTTGTACATTTTTGCTGTGCATGTGTTCTACTTCAATTTCTAGTGTTAAGAAATTTATAAACATAGCAGTGTTTCTAAAGTTGCCAACTTTAGGCACATGTCCAAGAAAACAAGGAAGTTGTGACTAAGGGGTTTTTCTCTGCTTTTTGCATCAGAACACAAAGGTTATTACAACAAGTGATTATAGAGCTAGACATGTAATCCAATGGATGAGATATAATTAAGGACTCAATAGAGGATCAAAAATAAGAAAAAAAAAGATAGAGAAAGAAAAATTTCTTCAGAAAATCAGCACATTACAGGCAGCCAGATAGTGCTATGCAGAAAAACATGCAAGTTCAAAATCAAACCACCAATAATGATGACTATTTATTGCATGATTTGCAGTCAAATAAATCCAAATTTAAATATTTTATAGTTATGTGATCTTGATCATGCCATGTTTCAATAGATTTGAGCCTCAATTTCCTCAACTGTAAAAACGCCATGTTATATCACATAAGTATTGTCAGAAATCAATATAAACATATAAGAATTAGTTTAGTGTCTGCAATTAGTAATATATAATACATAATATTTCAAGTGGTTGTAAATATTTCTGATAAGGTCAATTCAGTCGCTCAGTTGTGTCCGAATAATCAGAGGTTATTCTCATTGTCTTAAACATCAAATTCTTTTAGGTGCGTGCATGCGTGTTAAGTTGCTTCTGCTGTGTCTGACTGTGTGCGACCCTATGGACTGTAGCCTGTCAGGCTCCTCTCTTCATGAGATTCTCCAGGCAAGAATACTGGGGTGGGTTGCCATGCCCTCCTCCAGGGGCTCTTCCTGACCCATGGATTGAACTGAAGTCTCCTGAGTCTCCTGCATTGCAGCTGGATTCTAGCACCACCTGGGAAGCCATCTTTTAGGTAACACTTGCTTAATATAATGATAAAGTGGAGATTCCTGCTTATAGTTCCTTATCTTCCTTTATATGGTTACTACATGTAAACATAATTTCTCTAAATGCAACCACAACCCTTGAAATATCTTCATCTTGGTCTTCTGAATATCCATGCTAAAAATTATATAGTTACTCAGACCGTAGAGACACTTGCAATGCCAGAGACCCAGGTTTGATTACTGGGTCAGGAAGTTCCCCTGGAGAAGTGGATGGCTACCTGCTCCAGTATTCTTGCCTGGAGAATCCCATGGACAGAAAAGCCTGACGGATTATAGTCCGTGGGGTCACCAAGAGTCAAACAAGACTGCGTGATCAAGCAAACACTCCTTCACCAGCATTCTCTCAGTTCTCTGCCTAATTACTTCTTCTATTCTGGGTAATTGATATAAAAGAAAATCTTACATTTTGTTAGATACTAGTCTAACTCTTCTTTATAGAAATGAGTACTTTTATGCTAATAAGGGGACCATCTTTCACATGAAATAATCTCCCAACATTCAAGCAGAGTAGACCTACCAAAATGGATTTGTGTCTGACCTCTGCTAATCTCTCTAGTTTCATTTTAAATTACTTTTTCTCACTATCCTTTGATATATGAGACATCCAGGAAACCAAGACCATTTTTTTTCTTTAAGTTTACCAACTAAGCCCTGGACTCCAGGAGGTAACTTTAACAAGACCAGGAGAAAGTTGAGAGGAAAGCCTTTTTATCTATTTATACTAGTGACTTATCTTATGCCCATTATTATAAGAATGGGAGAATTTAATTCAGATGACCATTATATCTACCACTGTGGGCAAAAATCCCATAGAAGAAATGGAATAGCACTTACAGTCAACAAAAGAGTCTGAAATGCAGTACCTGAGTGCAACCTCAGAAAAGAATAATCTCAATTCATTTCCAAGGCAAACCATTCAACATCACAATAATCCAAGACTATGCCCCAACCACTGATGCCAAAGAAGCTGAAGATGACTGGTTCTATGAAGACCTACAACATCTTCTAGAACCAATGCCAAAAAAGATGTCCTTTTCATCATAGGGGATCGGAATGCAAATATACAAACTCAAGAGATACCCAAAGTAACAGGCAAGTTTGGCCTTGGAGTACAAAATGAAGAAGGCCAAAGGCTAACAAAGTTTTGTTAACAGAACACATTGGTAATCACAAATACACTTCCTCAACAACACAAGAGATGACTCTACGTATGGACATCACCAAATGGTCAATACACAAATCAGATTGATTAAGTTCTTTACAGTCAAAGATGGAGAAGGTCTGTACAGTCAGCAAAAACAAGACCTGGCACTAACTGTGGCTCAGACCATGAGCTCCTTGTTGCAAAGTTGATGCTTAAATTGAAGAAAGTAGAGAAAACCATTAGGCCATCCAAGTATGAACTACAAGTTGAGAATAAATTAAATCCCTTATGGTTATACAGTGAAGGTGACAAATAGATTCAAGGGATTTGTTCTGGTAGACAGAGTGCCTGAAGAAGTATGGACATAGGTTCATAACATTGTACAGGATGCAGTGACCAAAATTATCCCAAAGAAAAATACAAGAAGACAAAGTAGTTGTCTGAGGAGGCTATACAAATAGGTAAAGAAAAGAGAAGGGAAAGGCAACAGAGAAAGGGAAAGATACACTCAACTGAATGCAAACTTCCAGAGAATAGCAAGGAGATATAAGAAATCCTTCTAAGTGAACAATGCAAATAATTAGAGGAAAACAATGGAATGAAAAAACTAGAGATCTCTTCAAGAAAATTGGAGATATCAAGGGAACATTTCACGTAAGGATGTGTATTAGTCACTCAGTCATGTCTGACTATTTGTGACCCCATGAACTGTAGCCCTCCTCTGTCCATGAGATTCTCCAGGCAAGAACAGTGATAGGCACAATAAAAGACAGAGATGGTAGTCAATGAACAGAAACAGAAGAGATTAAAAAGAGGTGGCATGAATATATAGAAGAACTATAAAAGAAAGGCCTTAATGACCCAGATACAGCAATGGTATGGTTACTCACCTAGAGCTGAACATTCTGGAGTGTGAAGTCAAGTGGGCCTTAGAAAGCATTACTAAGAACAAAGCTAGTGGAAATGATTAAATTCCAGCTGAGCTATTTCAAATCCTAAAAGATGACACTGTGAAAGTGCTGCACTCAATATGCCAGCAAATTTGGAAAACTCAGCAGTGGCCACAGGACTGGAAAAAGTTAATTTTCATTCCAATCACAAGGAAAGGCAATGCCAAACTATTGCACAATCGCACTGATTTCACATGCTAGCAAGGTAATGCTCAAAATCCTTCAAGCTAGGTGTCAACAACACCTGAACCAAGAACTTCCATATGTACAGACTGGATTTAGACAAGGCAGAGGAACCAGAGAGCAAATTGCCAACATCTGTTGGATCACAGAAAAAGCAAAGGAATTCCAGAAAAACACCCAATTCTGCTTCCTTTGACTGTGTTAAAGCCTTTGACCCTGCCTCTGGCAAAATCTGTATACAAGTCAAGAATTGACAGTTAGACCCAGATATGGAACAATGGACTAGTTCCACATTGGGAAGGGAGTATTTCAAGGTTATATATTGTCACCTTGCTTATTTAACTTACATGCAGAGTACATAATGCAAAATGCCAGGCTGGATGAATCACAAGCTGGAATCAAGATTGCAGGGAGAATATCACAACCTCAGATATGCAGATGACACCATGCTAATGGCAGAAAGTGAAGAAGCACTAAAGAGCCTCTTGATGAGGTGAAAGAGGAGAGTGAAAAAGCCGGTTTGAAACTCAGCATTCAAAAAACTAAGATCACAGTAACCAGTCTCATCACTTCATTACAAATAGATAAAAGAACGGTGGAAGCACTGACAGGTTTTATTTTCTTGGGCTCCAAAATCACTTCTGATGGTGACTACTGTCATAAAATTAAAAGAAGCTTGCTCCTTGAAAGGAAATCTATGAAAAATCTAGATAGCATATTAAAAGCAGAGTCATCTCTTTGCCAGCAAAGGTCCATAGAGTCAAAGCTATGGTTTTTCCAATAGTTGTGTATGGATGTGAGAGTGAAACCATAAAGAAGACTGACCACTGAAGAACTGATGCTTTGGAATTGTGGTGCTAGAGAAAACTCTTGAGAGTCCCTTGGATTGAAAGGAGATCAAACTAGTCAATCCTAAAGGAAATCAATCCTGAATATTCTTTGGAAGAACTGATGCTGAATCTGAAGCTGCAGCTGCAATACTTTGGCCACCTGATACGAACAGCTGACTCATTGGAAAAGACCCTGATACTGGGAAAGACTGAAGGCAAAGAGAAGGGGGCAGCAGAGGATGAGATGGATAGGTAGTATAACTGGCTCAGTGAACATAAATTTGAGAAAACTCCAATAGATAGAGAAGAACAGAGGAGACTGGCTTACTCAAATCCATAGGTGACAGTTGGACATGATTCGGTGAATGAACAGCAACAGCAACAATATTACAAGATTGAAGACAGGGATGTAGTTTGATGTTCACCCCTTGACTATTTATTGGTGACTTTTTTTAAAAAGTGGAATAGTTCTTAAAATGAAGACTGAGATATTTTGTGTGACTCACATTCAAACGGAAAGCTATTTGGTTTAAGGAATTGTCTGAATAAGTGAAGTAAATCACAAGAACATTAGTTTCCCCCCCCCTACATTCTTCATATCTGACCATCTAAAATAGATTTAAAGTAAAAATATTTGTTTTCTCTCATGTTTAAGTTGAATCAGTTTTATAGTAGCTCTGAATGATAGAGTAAGTCTAGTGTTGTGAGAGGGCATCAGAGGGAAGACACACTGAAACTAAAATTACAGAAAACTAGCTAATCTGATCACACGGACCCCAGCCTTGTCTATCTCAATGAAACTAAGCCATGCCATGTGGGGCCACCCAAGACGGATGGGTCACGGTGGAGAGGTCTGACAGATTGTGGTCCACTGGAGAAGGGCATGGCAAACCACTTCAGTATTCTTGCCTTGAGAACCCCATGAACAGTATGAAAAGGCAAAAAGATAGGACACTGAAAGATGAACTTCCCAGGTCAATAGGTGCCCAATATGCTAATGGAGATCAGTGGAGAAATAACTCCAGAAAGAATGATGGGATGGAGCCAAAGCAAAAACGATACCCAACTGTGGATGTGACTGGTGATAGACGCAAAGTCCAATACTGTAAAGAGCCATATTGCATAGGAACCTGGAATGTTAGGTCCATGAATCAAGGCAAATTGGAAGTGGTCAAACAGGAGATGGCAACAGTGAATGTCGCCATTCTAGGAATCAGCGAACTAAGATGGACTGGAATGGGTGAATTTAACTCAGATGACCATTATATCTACTACTGTGGGCAAGAATCCCTTAGAAGAAATGGAGTAGCCATCATGGTCAACAAAAGAGTCCAGAATGCAGTACTTGGATGCAATCTCAAAAACGACAGAATGATCTCTGTTCATTTCCAAGGCAAACCATTCAATATCACGGTAATCCAAGTCTATGCCCCGACCAGTAATGCCAAAGAAGCTGAAGTTGAATGGTTCTATGAAGACCTACAAGAACTTCTAGAAATAACACCCAAAAAAGATGTCCTTTTCATTATAGGGGACTGGAATGCAAAAGTAGGAAGTCAGGAAAGACCTGGCGTAACAGGCAAGTTTGGCCTTGGAGTACAGAATGAAGCAGGGCAAAGGTTAACAGAGTTTTGCCCCGAGAACGCTCTGGTAATAGCAAACACCCTATTCCAACAACACAGGAGAAGACTCTATTGATTATATTTTTTGCAGCCAAAGATGGAGAAGCTCTATACAGTCAGCAAAAACAAGACCAGGAGCAGACTGTGGCTCAGATCATGAACTGCTTATTGCCAAATTCAGACTTCAATTGAAGAAAGTAGGGAAAACCACTAGTCCATTCAGATATGACCTAGATCAAATCCCTTATGAGTATACAGTAGAAGTGACAAATAGATTTAAGGAACTAGACCTGATAGACAGAGTGCCTGATGAACTATGGACAGAGGTTCGTGACATTGTACAGCAGACAGGGATCAAGACAATCCCCACGGAAAAGAAATGCAAAAAAGCAAAATGGCTGTCTGAGGAGGCCTTACAGATAGCTGGGAAGAGAAGAGAAGCGAAAAGCAAAGGAGAAAATGAAAGATATTTCCATATGAGTGCAGAGTTCCAAAGAATAGCAAGGAGAGATAAGAAAGCCTTCCTCAGCGATCAGTGCAAAGAAATAGAGGAAAACAACAGATTGGGAAGGACTAGAAATCTCTTCAAGAAAATTAGAGATACCAAAGGAATATTTCATGCAAAGATAGGCTTGATAAAGGACAGAAATGGTATGGACCTAACAGAAGCAGAAGATATTAAGAAGAGGTGGCAAGAATACACAGAAGAACTGTACAAAAAAGATCTTCAGGACACAGATAATCACGATGGTGTGATCACTCACCTAGAGCCAGACATCCTGGAATGTGACGTCAAGGGGGCCTTAGAAATCATCACTACGAACAAAGCTAGAGGAGGTGTGGAATTCCAGTTGAGCTATTTCAAATCCTGAAAGATGATGCTGTGAAAGTGCTGCACTCAATATGCCAGCAAATTTGGAAAACTCAGCAGTGGCCACAGGAATGGAAAAGGTCAGTTTTCATTCCAATTCCAAAGAAAGGCAATGCCAAAGAATGCTCAAATTACCGCAAAATTGTACTCATCTCACATGCTAGTAAAGTAATGCTCAAAATTCTCCAAGCCAGGCTTCAGCAATACGTGAACAGTGAACTTCCAGATGTTGAAGCTGGTTTTAGCAAAAGGCAGAGGAACCAGAGATCAAATTGCCAATATCCGCTGGATCATTGAAAAAGCAAGAGAGTTCCAGAAAAAAACATCTATTTCTGCTTTATTGACTATGCCAAAGCCTTTGACTGTGTGGATCACAATAAACTGTGGAAAATTCTGAAAGAGATGGGAATATCAGACCATCTGACCTGTCTCTTCAGAAACTTGTATGCAGGTCAGGAAGCAACAGTTAGAAGTGGACATGGAACAACAGACTGGTTCCAAATAGGAAAAGGAGTACATCAAGGCTGTATATTGTCACCCTGCTTATTTAACTTATATGCAGAGTACATCATGAGAAACGCTGGGCTGGAAGAAACACAAGCTGGAATCAAGATTTCCGGGAGAAATATCAATAACCTCAGATATGCGGATGACACCACCCTTATGGCAGAAAGTGAAGAAGAACTAAAGAGCCTCTTGATGAAGGTGAAAGAGGAGAGTGAAAATGTTGGCTTAAAGCTCAACGTTCAGAAAACTAAGATCATGGCATCTGGTCCCATCACTTCATGGGAAATAGATGAGGAAACAGTGGAAACAGTGTCAGACCTTATTTTTTGGGGCTCCAGAATCACTGCTGATGGTGATTGCAGCCATGAAATTAAAAGACGCTTGCTCCTTGGAAGGAAGGTTATGGCCAAACTAGAGAGCATATTTAAAAGCAGAGACATTACTTTGCCAACAAAAGTCCGTCTAGTCAAGGCTATGGTTTTTCCAGTGGTCATGTATGGATGTGAGAGTTGGACGGTGAAGAAAGCTGAGCGCCGAAGAATTGATGCTTTTGAACTGTGGTGTTGGAGAAGACTCTTGAGAGTCCCTTGGACTGCAAGGAGTTCCAATCAATCCATCCCAAAAGAGATCAATCCTGGGTGTTCATTGGAAGGTCTGATGTTGAAGTTGAAACTCCAATACTTTGGCCACCTCATGCGAAGGGTTGACTCATTGGAAAAGTCTCTAATTCTGGGTAGGATTGGGAGCGGGAGGACAAGGGGACGACAGAGGATGAGATGGTTGGATGGCATAACCGACTCCATGGACATGGGTTTGGATAGACTCCGGGAGTTGGTGATGGACAGAGAGGCCTGGGGTGCTGCAATTCATGGGATCTCAGAGAGTCAGACACGACCGAGCGACTGAACTGAACTGAATGATAGAGCATTTCTCAGTGGATCCCAATAACTATCCTTAATCCAAAAAGGTTTGATTTTATGAAGACTATATAATTCTGTTTACATGATGAAATGAATATATACATTAAGAAAGAAGTGGAACAACTGTGCTATTGCCAATTCAACTCATCAATTGATATTGTGCATGTACACAGCTAAAAAAACTCTTTAAAAGTGGTAAAGATTAAGATTATAGTGTTGCTTTTCAAGTTACAATTTCAAAGGAAAGAGAGTAACTTCTAGGCATATGCTTATCATATTTTGTGTAGAGAATGTCGAGAAAAAACTATTAATACAAAGTAAATTTTTGCTTTGAAATGCATATAAAGAATCATAGCTGCTAAGTCACGTTAGTCGTGTCCGACTCTATGCGACCCCATAGATGGCAGCCCAGCAGGCTCTGCCGTCCCTGGGATTCTCCAGGCAAGAACACTGGAGTGGGTTGCCATTGCCTTCTCCAATGCATGACAGTGAAAAGTGAAAGTGAAGTCGCTCAGTCATGTCCGACTCTTAGCGACCCCGTGGACTGCAGCCTACCAGGCTCCTCCATCCATGGGATTTTCCAGGCAAGAGTACTGGAGTGGGGTGCCATTGCCTTCTCTAAAGAATCATAGAACCGATGGTAATTTAAATAAAGAGCTTTAATATATATTAAAGAGCATTTAATGTAACAAGAAAACTCATGGATCTTGAATGCACTTGATCTACCTGGGTTTCAGTTCTCTAGTCTTTAACTTGGAAGAGACTGATTAATATCTTTCCAACTTTATACTCATATGCAATTTCATTGAAATTAGACAGTAAGAAAGACTTAAAAATGTTCTTAAATCCATTAAATCTATCTTAAATCCATTAAATCTTTTTACTTTAAAAATCAACTCTTTTTTGTTTAATATCTCAGACCAAAAGAATAAGAGAGATAAATATTTTATCTAATAAAAAGGCTTATGGTGTAGAGTCACTGTTATGCTAAATTGGTCAGTTTAAATCCATCAAGTATTTCATTGCCAATACTTGACAATTTTCCAGAACAACTTCTATTTTCAAGTATACTGTCTCATGTTTTCAGAAATTAAGAAAGTAAAGTGATGTGTCCCAAGTGTTAATTGAAAAATACACTCACTAAGCTTTTAAAATATATAATAAATATATTACATATGTATAATATTAAACAATATTGATGCTAAATATATATTACATATAAAATATAGTAAATATGTATGCTGCCATCCTTACTATAAACTGATAAGAGAGACATAGTGTTAAAGCACAAGAAATCTCAATAACATTTATTTTTGAGAAGTTTAGGGAAATTTTTGTAGACAGGACATGCTGTCAAATAAACTAGAAACTTATTCTGAAAAGTAGTTGGCTCCAGTAAACCTTCTTAAAAGAGTTTCTAGAGGATATATGAATAACAGAAAACATCACTATATAAATGAATGCTTCCATCAGGGTCTATATAGTACGTGTCTATTATAGATTCTGGTTTCATTTTATCACTCCACATAGTCATTCAGTTCTCCCCGAGTCCTGTGTTCTCCTTTCTAACCATCAGATGGTTCCTGGCTTATGATAGCTGACAAGGCAAAAATAAAATCCTAGTCACAAATATTTCTTCTACCTAATTCCTAGTTGAGTTCTCAAATTTAACATACTTAAGAATTACCTAGAGGGCTAGTGAAAGCATCCATCCCCAGACATTCCTGTTCAACGTGTTTGGAATGGTACTAGAAAATGTCTATTTCTAACAAGTTCCCAAGTGATCTGATCCTGAAGTTCTGTGAACCACACTTTCAGTAGTACTGTCTTAGGTGATTTAGATGGTCACCCAAATCTATTAGAAGTTCAAATTTTAGCCAAACCCGCTTTCCTCCATTTCTAAAATATTAGAAGCTCATTATATAAAGTATTTGTAAGCAATCATTTATTTTCTATTTTTTTTTATAATACACCAACTGAATAACTGCTGATTTCGCCAGAGAGGCACTATCTGTTTGGCCAAATCAAGCAACTTAATAATGACCAACTTTCTGACAGTTCCAACCAACTGCACTTTCATTAGATAAGAGTCATGAATTTTAAGAGCATTTCCAAAGTTGTTTATTCTGACTGACTCTCACACTTTAACAAATTGAATATAATAGTGTTTTTTTTTCTTTGTATACAATTTGTGTGTTTGTTTTGTTTTAGGCAAAAATGGCAAAAGCAAAATCTTTCTTTGAAAGAGAGACAATTCCTCTTTGATGTTAATTAGCACAATTGAGGGGTCAATGTCTCAGATCTTTTTTTGTCTCATCTTCCTCCTAACTCCTGCCACTCTAGCTAAAGTGGTTCTCTCTAAAATGAGAGGCTAACAATCCAGACTTCCTTCTATTACCAAGGAAAAAATGTACATACTGATGTCCACAAATCTATAACTTTGAAAACTGAAGTTACAAGTTTAAAACACAAGTTAACTTTTCTGATCATTGCATTTATGAGCACAATACAGGAAAGATGCAGAAGGGCTAGCTTCTCACCCTGAACTGCATTAAAACTTCTCAAACAAACCCTTTCTGGACAGCCCATTCTTAGAAACTAGATCGTTCCATGTTGTAACAGTCTTGAAGGAGATTCATGCTCTGGCACTCTAAGGATAATAGAAAACTGGTGACATTTGTCATAATGATGACATTATATTATATCAGTTACTAAGAGAACTAAGTAAAGTCTCTACTGGGGAAAAAAAAAGGAGTGAAGATTGTTACCTATGATTAAATGCCACTATCAAACAGAGAAAGATGAATTATACACTAAAAGAGCTTGTTTTACAAGAACATACTATCAATAGAGTCAATCTGATATGACTTCAAAAAATGTTGTCATTGATGTATGATACAAAGTATGTTTCTAAAGAAATAAAGCATTATTAATGATTTTAATAGATTTGGTTATTTCATTAAATGTTTGACTCAGTCAGTAAACATTGGACTTCAGTAGGTAGTTTTCTAATTCTATGTGAGAACAATGATTTCTTAACTGAAAAAATGTTGAAAATATTTTTGTGTATCTAGATATTATATTAGGTTTAGCAATACTGGGAGTTTTTTATCCCTAGATATATCAGGATGACTTTATAGTGTAATATATACATATATATATGTATCTATACACACACATATATATATATATGAGTAATTATATTTTACTCTTGTAAAATACATAGGTATACATGTTTGTTTGAATGTCTATAAGCCAGTATTAGAGTGTAAAATTTGTAGGATTTTGGAAAAATAGGGGTGTGGAGATTGTGTAAAACAAACCATAAATGGAACGAAAGAAAAACATTAAAATCCATGACACGCTTATAAGCCAAACGGAAGCCCAACATGTTTTGCATCTCTTAAAAATCCACTCTTAGAAATGTTTTTAGTATGTTCAAGAAAGCCACTGTCATATTATCATTCAAAGATAGTCTTCCTATTTCTAGCTGTGCTGTGCCCCTGGGAAAAGTCAGTCACTGAAAAATAATTAAGAATAAGGGAAAAAGAAAACAAATAAATAAAAAGGCTAGATATGATTCCAGAATCCACCCATTAATGACATGGAAGCTTGAAGAAAATATTCAACTTCTCCAAGCTTTAGTTTCCATCTCAGAAACCACATAAGCTTGCCAGCATTTTTTTTTTGTCACTTTATATTTTGTGTAGCACTGGAAAAATTATTTTTTAAAGTTCCTAGTTCTAGGATTAAAAAGGGAACAGTACAAGAAGCTATGGAGTGAGGATATACAGAAACATGTAAGTTAAAAGAACAAAACTTAAGATGTTAGCTTGAAAAGAAGAATGAATACAAAGTTTTCAATGACTTCAAGTTTTTATTAAAGATATCTATGGTTCAACTTTCTACCTATTATGAAGACCCTTTACATGTTAAAGAACTTATGAAAACTAATAGCATTGGAAATCAGTAGAAAAGATTTTTGTTTGCCTGTTTGTTTGTTTTAATTTAGGAGCTCTTATGAAATAGATTTCTATTTCTATACTGCCTCTGGTTCTTTCAAGATCAAGGTATAGAAACTGGGTATAACTTTTTAAAAACCAGGAAAATAATACCATTCATGAGTTTCTCTTGGTTGTTCATTGTGATAGCAGAACAAAAGTGTTTCATGAGAAAACCACTCTTCAAAGGGAAATTCTGCTTTGAACTCATTCTGAAAGATTGATCATTGATATCATATATATTTGTCCTTCCAAATTGACTGGAACTTGTTTCTTTTTTCACTGCCATGGAGGTTGGTCTAGCTAGTGACACTAGACTTCAGTATTCTTAGGATTGGATGTGGGCACAAATATTATATCTATTTTCACAAATGTCTCCACAGTCCTGGGACTCCCAAGTTTCTTACAGAACTCTCTCATGCTCTCTTTAGTGGTAGTATGGGACAACCCTACAATTTCTGCATCATAGCACATGTCCTTCTGAGAGTCCAGCCTTCTCCTTGGAGACACCAGAAATATTTTTGTGTTTCTCTTACTGACATCTACAAATGTGGGTGTGAAAGAGGTACATGCTTAGGTTTGGAACGTTTCAGCATTCTGGATTCCTACAAAATCTCTTTGATTAATCAAAATTCTTCTAACGAATCTGTGATTTTTATAGCTATATGGATTATACATTGGAGGTGATGAATAGATTCATGGGATTAGATCAGATAGACAGAGTGCCTGAAGAACTATGAACAGAGGTTCACAACATTGTACAGGAGGTGGTAACTGAAACCGTCCTCAAGCAAAAGAAATGCAAGAAACCAAGTGGTTGTCTGAGGAGGCCTTACAAGTAGTTGAGAAAAGAAGAGAGGTGAAAGGCAAAGAAGAAAGAGAAAGATATACCCAACTGATACAGAACTCCAGAGAATAGCAAGGAGAGATAAGAAAGCCTTATTAAGTGAATAAGGCAAAGAAATAGAGAAAAACATTGATTACGCTAAAGACTCTGACGATGTGGTCACAAAAAAAAAAAAAACCTGTGGAAAATTCTTCAAGAGATGGCAGTATCAGACCATCTTACCTACATCCTGAGAAACCTGTATGTAAATCAAGAAGCAACAGTTAGAATCAGACATGGAACAAGCTGAAATCAATCAAGATTGACAGGAGAAATATAAATAACCTCAGACACGCAGATGATACCACCCTAATGGAAGAAAGTGAAGAGAAACTAAAGAGCCTCTTGATAAAGGCAAAACAAGAGAGTGAAAAAGCTGGCTTAAAACTCAACATTCAAAAAACTAAAATCATGGTATACAGTCCCATCACTTCATGGCAAACAGATGGAGAAACAATGGAAACAGTGACAGACTTTGTTTCCTTGGGCACCAAAATCACTGCAAACAGTGACTGCTGCCATGAAATTAGAAGACACTTGCTCCTTGGAAGAAAAACTATGACAAACCTAGATAGCATTTTAAAAAGCAGAGACATTACTTTGCTGACAAAGGTCTGTATAGTCAAAGCTATGGTTTTTCCAGTAGTCATGTATGGATGTGAGATTTGGCCCATAAAGAAGGCTGAGTGTCAAAAAATTAGTGCTTTCAAATTGTGGTGTTGCTATTTACAATAGCTAGAACATGGAAACAACCCAGATGGTCATCCACAGATGAATGGATAAAGAAGCTGTGGTACATAAATACAGTGGAATAGTACTCAGCCATAAAAAGGAACACATTTGAGTCAGTTCTAATGAGGTAGACAAACCTAGAGCCTATTTTACAGAGTGAAGTAAGTCAGAAAGAGAAATATAGGTATTGTATACTGATGCATATATATGGACTCTATAAAGATGGTTTTGATGAATTTATTTTCAAGACAGCATGGAGAAACAGACATAGAGAACAGACCAACGGACATGGGGAGGAGGGATAGGGTGAGATGTATGGAAAGAGTAAAATGGAAACTTACAATACCATTTGTAAAATAGATACCCAATGGGAATTTGCTGTATGACTCAAGGAACACAAACAGGGGCTCTGCGACAATCTAGAAGGGTGGGGTGGGGAGGGAAATGAAAGGGAGGTTTGGTTTGGGAGGGAGGTGACATGAGTGTACCTATGGCTGATTCTTGTTGATATCTGATAGAAAAACCACAAAATTCTGTAAAGCAATTATCCTTCAATTAAAAATATAAATAAAGAGACAAAAAAAAATTGTGGTGTTGGAGAAGACTCTTGAGAGTAACTTGGACAGCAAGGAGATCAAACCAGTCAATCCTAAAGGAAATTAACCCTGAATACTCTTTGGAAGAACTGATGCTGAAGCTGAAGCTCCAATACTTTGGCCACCTGATGCAGAGATGACTCATTGGAAAAGACCTTGATGCTGAGGAAAGATTGAGGGCAGAAGGAGAAGGGGGCAAAAGAAGATAAGATGGTTGGATAGCATCATTGACTCAACAGACATGAGTTCGAACAAATTCTGGGAGATGGTGAAGGACAGGGAAGCCTGGCATGCTGTAGTCCATGGGGTCGCAAACAGATACGACTGAGCAACTGAACAACATATGGAGTTATGTGCGCTGCACTGCTTTTATTGCCTCTCATTATGCTCTGCAAAATTTTGTCTGCTCTGCAACTGCTCTGGAAAATGTATATGCAATTCTACCCATTATCTTCAGGTTTGGTTCCCCTGGCAAAAATTCAGAGACAACATGAAAATTCCCTTGTGAGACCTTGTTCCCATTAAGAAGCTGAAAAATAGAAAAATATTGACTCAATGAGCAAAAGTAGGGGGTGAAAGGAAGAAGTAGAGGTAAAAGAAGTGGAAGTATATTAATATCCTTTTAAAACCTAAATGTATAGCCTGAAAAATAGAATTTTAGTTATATGATAAATCAGTAGTTACAGAAAAGGATATTTGAAATCTATTAACATTGGTTGCCTTTGGAATTTACCTGGGGAACTGGGAATTAAGAAGGCTTTTAATATTATATCATCTTGTATCTCTTGAAAGAAATATGGTTGTGGCCCTGTCCGGACTGCCCTCCCTTTTTGTGTGGGTGAGTGTGCATGCACACGTGAATCAGAAAAGTTGGCTGACTGACTAATATTCTTATATAGTGGGTGACCTTTCCTGCTCTAATCAGATATTGGGTCAATTTTCCTCAAATACACAGAGTGGACTTAAGTATACACAAAGGATGTTATTTGTGTCTTAAATATGCCAGTAGAGTACTTAGTAGGGGAGACATATTCATTCTTCATCTTATTAAACAATCTTTTTAAAGTGCTTCTTGTTTGCTGGACAGTAAAAATATAAAGGTTATTAAGATATATTGTCTATATTTCAAGAAAATATAATATACAAAAGAGTGGAATGTTTTTAACAAAGTTTTCATGGTAAAGTTTAGACAATTTCTTTAACATATAGTAACTGTTTCACTGAGAATGTTGAATAAGTAATTTAAGTCTTTTTCAAGTTTCTTCAGGAAAAACAAATTAAATGATTTACTAGATCTACCAGATTTAGATTTACTAGATTTGACTTCTTTTTTTAAAAGTCTCATAAAAATTCATGTTAGCATCAGAATTGATTAAAGTCTCATCATATATACTTGCACACTAAAATTAAGGGAAAATACTTTTGAAAAATAGTTTCATGGATTATTTTTTAAAGTGGTCAAAAACACTGCTGTCCATCATAACTAATGAGAACAGATTTTGAAGCTTCAGGGGTATCAACTGCCTTGATCCTGGTCTGTACATGATTTTTCTAGCAAAACTCAGCT
The DNA here is from genome assembly GCF_054371585.1 of Giraffa tippelskirchi. Taxonomy (NCBI): domain Eukaryota; kingdom Metazoa; phylum Chordata; class Mammalia; order Artiodactyla; family Giraffidae; genus Giraffa; species Giraffa tippelskirchi. The sequence goes on along the minus strand of NC_137278.1, from coordinate 106,200,884 downwards.
ACTGTAGTTAACATGCCTAAGCTGCCCCTTCTCCTAGGGGCAGAGAGATGTCTGATTAAAATACTTCTGCCTTCTGCCCATCCCTACCTTCCAATGAGAATGAACACCTGTTGTATTCAACTACTCCCTTTTAGACAACCTGTCTGCATTTGGCCACTAACATAATCTCTTATTTAACATTGCATGCAAGCCATGTTCTGATTTGATATTTCTGATAACTCAAGGGAGAACTTTATAACATTTTTCTTTTTGCCAATTCCAAGTAAAGATAAAAATCTCTGTGAACAGCATCCCTGATTCCATTATTGCTTTTCTTCTCATCAGAATATAAACATAAGAGCTTCTTATTTATACACTGCACTTCCATGTTACATTCTTTTTGCTACCAATATCAAGATTTGCATACAACATAACATTAAGTATATTTTTTTAAAATAAAATTAGTACCTATTTTTAAGCAAATCACAAATTCAGAATTATGAAGGCTAGAACTTTGCTAAGTTTCTAAAATTATTAATTTACTTCATTCACTTCAAGAATATTTAGCAAGTGGATACAATGTGCCAAGGACTCTTCTAGTCATTTGGGTATATCTGTGTATAAAAGAGAATAGGTTCCTATCTTCATGGAGCTTGTATTTTAACAAGGAGATATAGACAATAAAACTGATATAGCAGATGCATTTTCTACCATTTATAAGTATGAAGGTTGAAAAAAGCTTATCAATATATAGAGATCAAGAGTATCAGGGGCTGGGAAACATAAGGGTACTATTAAATAGGGTGATACGACAATTCTCCTTGAAATGATAAAATTTGAGCAAAGATTTAAGAACATAAGTTGTTTAGTCGTATGGATTTCTGGATTCTTTCCAGAAGAAACAAATAACACATATACAATCTTTACAGGGCTTTCCTGGTGGCTCAGTGGTAAAGAATCCGCCTGCAATGCAGGAAACCCTCGTTCAATTCCTAGATTGGGAAGATCCCCTGGAGGAGAGCATGGCAACCCACTCCAGTATTCTTGCCTGGAGAATCCCATAGATAGAAGAGATTGGTGGGCTATAGTCCACAGGGTAGCAAAGAGTCGGACACGACTGAAGTGACTGAGTACACACCATCTTCATGGGATTTTTTTTCCCGTAGCTCAGACAGTAAAGAATCTGCCTGCAATGCAGGAGATCCAGGTTTTATCCCTGGATTGGGGAGGGAATGACAACCCACTCCAGTATTCTTACCTGCAGAATCCCATGGACAGAGGAGCCTGATGGGCTACAGTCCATTGGATTGCAGAGTCAGTCATGACTGAGCACACAAGCATGCACAATCTTTACAGTGGAACCAAAGAGGCCAGTGTGGCCAGAATATTTGATTTGGGGTAAGGACAGGAAAAATAGAAAATGAAGTCAGAGAGTTAAGGAGGAGTTGGAGGGGTAAGATTATATACAGCTTCATAGATTGCATAACGGTTGTGACTTTTACTCTGAATGAACTCGGAAGCTATCACAATTCAGAGGTGACACGCTCTGACTTTGGCTTAGAGTGACACTTCCCACTCTAGTGGCCTCTGTATATTGATTGTATCGGACTAAGAGTAGAAGTAGAAGTCCAGTTAGGTAGCTATTGAAGTAATCTCAGTTAGAAGAGAAGATGAAGACTTGTTTGAGGGAGGTACCAGCAGATCAGGTTAAGAAGCTTCAAGATTCTAGAGGAGACAATATTTCCAGGAAGTGGAAAGGAGAGTCAAGGAGGACTCCAGAAATTTTGATGCTAAGCAACTGAAAGGATGCATTTAGGTATAAGTGGGTTTGGGAGGAGAAAAAACAGGGGTCAGTAATGCGCATATTCTGTTTGAAGCTCAAAAAGAATAACAAACTAAGCATATAAATGGAGGACCATTAACAACTATATTGTACTTGAAGTCATGAGGCTGCACAAACTCACCAATGGAGGGAGGATAGTTCCAGAAGAAGAAAAGACAAAACTCTGAACCTGAGATGGGTTGGGAATATGAGGATAAACAGCCAGGGTTAACAAGGAACGTCCGTGACATATAGCGGGCTTCCCTGGTGGCTCAGATGTTAAAAGTGTCTGCCAGCAATGCGAGAGACCCGAGTTAGATCTCTGGGTCAAGAAGATCCCCTGGAGAAGGAAATGGCAACCCACTCCAGTACTCTTGCATAGATGCAGCAACATATGGTAGTATCTTGGAGAAGAAGTGATGAAATATATCAGAGGAGAGAATGAACCTCTGTGTGAAGAGCTGTTAACAGATCCAATAAAATGGGGGCTGTGAAATAATAACTGGATTCAAGAATGTGGACGTCACCAGTGAACTGGACAAGAGCAGCAATGTAAGAGGTAAGAAAACAAAAGTCAGACTATAGAGGGGCCTAAGGAAAGTGAAAAGAGAGAATTAAAGAAATGTAATATGCTCAATTCTTCCAAGGAGATTCATTACAAAAGAAAGTAGTCTTTTAACATAAGAGTCTAGGATTTTATAGATGAGAAAAACAAAACTGATGGAATACATAAGTGACTAAGTCAAACAGTTTATAAGGGATAGAAACTGATTCAAATTCAAACCTGCCTGTCTCTTTTTGTTGTACGCTGCTATTTTCACAAATAGCCAAAGAAATTGGAGAGTGATCAATTAATTCTTATTTTATGTGATTCTGTGAGAATTAAGTGATTTATCTATACAAATTGTATGGCACAAAATCTAGCACATTATAGGTGAGAAATACAGACTAGATTTCTTCTCCTAATGTTCCCTACTCTTGTTTACTGTCTAAAATATACAGGGTCATTGGGAAATGTAAAGCAAGTGTTTATTGCTTATGAACCATATGATAAAATCAAATATACGATAGGCTACTAAAAGAACATATGATATTTACAACTTACGTTTCTTTTTATAACAGAGGGGTACAAGAAATGTATTTTTGTTTACATTTTGTCACCAGAAAAAAAGGAATATTAGATCTTGTCCAGGCTTCCCTGGGAGCTCAAATGGTAAAAAATCTGCCTGTTATGGTGGAGACCAGGGTTTGATCCCTGGGTCAGGAAGATCCTATGGAGAAGAGAATGGCAATGCACTCCAGTGTTCTTGCCTGGAGAATTCCATAGACAGAGGAGCCTGATGGGCTATAGTCTAAACAAAACGTGGGCCTATTTGGCTGACTAATAATACAAGTATTCATGTATAATTTATAAACTTATATTACTCTAAAAAATAGCTATTCATCTAGGTAAGGAAGAAAGTTAGAATCTCCTATCAGTTTGTCTCCAATATTATTTAAAGTATATTTTCTCTTGTAAAATTTTTTGTTTAATGACAGCACGGTTTTGGAAATGAACATCATGTGGTTTGGAAATATTCACATTATTAAGATAATTATTTCAGTTACTGAACAGAAGAAGAAAAATGAATCTAAATATGTATAAAATGATATTTAAGGATTAGTAAGCATACATGGCTGTTTATATTTCAACACCTTAGAAAAACACTACTTTGAAACTGCATGCACAGGATCAAAGTCTTAGAGGTATTTAGGAAATAGTAACTGGCCTTGTTTTGTTGGAATTTAGACAAACAGATGAATTATAGAAACACATAGTTGTAGATGTTTAGGTAGGTATGGATAAGAAAATAATATCAGAATAGGCCTTTAAGAATTGCAAGCTTTGCAGATCCTTTCCAATCCAGATTAGTAATGTTAAAATACTGTTTCCTTCAACGTTACATCCTACCTTAGGGGTGAAGATTGGAAAGAGACAATAAATATGCAAATAAATAAGTCATTCATGGGTGTTGGGGATTTGGGACGCTTACTTGAATTACATTATCAGGAGATAACTCTCTTAGGGAATATTTGACTTTAGAGCAAACTGACAAGAAGGTAGTCATGCAGGTATTTCTGAACAAAGCTTTCTAAGTAAGAGTTAAAGCAAGGGTAAAGACCTTAAATATATCAAAGTATGATTCTGAAATTTAAAAATCAGAAAAAAGGAGCTCTCTGTGCAAAATGCAGTAGGAAAATGAGAAAAACATGGGAGAGATCATTGGAGAGGTTACCCAGACAGATTGCACAGGACTTGGTATGCCGGAGTGAGTGTGCACATCATTGCAATAGCAATGGGAGCCTTTAGGAACTGGTACATGGTAGGATGAAGTGATTTAATAAGGGCTTTACAAACTCCCTCTGGCTGATTTATGCAGAATGGATCAGAGCGATTATAAAAGCCTATTATTAGAAGGCTGTCAATGGAGTTGAGATGACTGACAAGGTGATGTGAAGTATGACCTTAGCAGAGAAGAAAAAATATACAAGCTAGATACCATAATTACTGGTTCCGCCAAAAATTTATTCAAGTCTTTCCATAAGATATGAAAAACCAAATGAAATTTTTGGCCAATCCAATGTAATAGATGAACTAAATTACCTATCTGTTTTGTAAAATGTGGAATTATGTGAGTTCAGTTCAGTTCAGTCGCTCAGTAGTGCCCGACTCTTTGCGACCCCATGAATTGCAGCACGCCAGGCCTCCCTGTCCATCACCAACTCCCGGAGTTTACCCAAACCCATGTCCATCGAGTCAGTGATGCCATCCAACCATCTCATCTGGAATTGTATGAAAGGGAAGAGAAAAAAAATAACTTTCACTGACTGCGTACACCTCAGTTTGAACAGATTGAGTTTGAGAGACTAGCAGTAGAATTCTGGAAAGACACTGAAAATCGACATTAAAATTTACTGGAAAGAGAGAGTCAGTCTTTCAGTTTGGGGCAACATCAGCCTAGAGGGAATCATTAAACTATTAGAAAGACTGGCCTTTCGCTAGCCACAAGGGTTTGGGGCTTTTGTAGAACACTTCTCTTTTATGATGCAAAGCCTCTAAACTTGAAGAGACTGAAGTGGGAAAGAGAAAGGTCTAGACTCTATTATAAAAGGAAAAAAGTAATGAGAAAGAGAGACTCAAATTTCCTCTGTTTCCCATCAGTGGGCTTCCGTGGTGGCTCAGCTGGTAAAGAATCCACCTGCAATGTGGGAGACCTGGGTTTGATCCCTGGATTGGGAAGATCCCCTGGAGAAGGGAAAGGCTACCCACTCCAATATTCTGGCCTGGAGAATTCCATGGGGTGGCAAAGAGTCAGACAAGACTGAGCTACCTTCACTTTCACTTTCCCATCAGTGCTTTTTCTTTTCTGGGAAGATCCAGACACATTAGTATGTTCCCATAACATAAATGGTGTGTTTATTAATGCAACTTAATTTTTAGAAGAGTACATGAAAATGTGCATACTGCCCTCAATAAAGTTATAATTCAATTGTGAAGCAAAAGCAACTGCCTTCTTGCTTTTATCTCAAAATTCACAATTATGCAATATTTCAGAGGAAATTTGCACAACTTAGTCCTAAATGGAATTTTTACTTTCTCACTTTACATGGCTGTTCTTAACCAGCTTCTCTTTGTATCAAACCCGTCTGTGACTGATAACTTTCCATCCATCCCTCTCGATCCTACCATATTTTATATCATCTTGATTTGTTCCCTGTTATATTTCTACCTCACTGTAGACAAATTCAGAGTTTTTGGCCTCTGAATTTTTCAATTTATACTCTACTGGGATCCAACAGTAGACCAGCAGGAAAGTTGATCAAACAAATGCTCTTCATAGAAGGGGATGTCTATGTGTATGTGTTGTTGTTGTTGGGAATAAGGGGCTACAAATACTTCTATAGTAATTAATTTTTGTCCCTGAGAAATGAGATATCATTTTTAGAATTTTTAAAATACATACAAAATGTGTGAAGAATCTTCTCACAAAAGATACATATTCTGAAATCATGAAGTAGCTAAATTTTCCATCCATAGTTTTAAATTCTTAAGTATACTGAGCCAATAATCAGCAACTCACACACTTTCAAAAAAAGATAAAAAAACAGTTAGTCTTTATCTTAATTAAATGATGAAGCAATTCAACCAACTCAGCTTTTAAATTTAATCATAATTAATCTAAATAGGTATACAATGCTGTAGCATTTAGTGGTTCAATAAGACAGTAGGGATCTGGCAGAATAATTCCAACTCTATAGGCTGCTTCATTTATTCAAAAAGTGATAACAAGACAGAAAATCATTAAGAAGTTTTCTGTTGTGATGACAGTGCATTTTTCAAAGTTTGTCTTGAGATATACTAAAAGATGTAAACCTCATACATACTTAGAGTAAAAAATTCTCAGATCTGATATCAAAAGCATGAATCACAAAAATAAAAAAATGAAATCAGACCTCATAAAATATTTTGCCTTGCAAAAGGCTATGTAAAATAATAAACGGTAACTAGAGCTATAATGAAGGCTTTATTTTTTACATATGTCAATCACTTATTTAATTTATTTAATGTTTAATTAATTTAATGTTCTTATGTAGACTATATAAAGGTCCAACATAATAGCTGTGTTGTACTGAGAGCAATTTGAGATAAAATGTGATGGGTATTCTGGTTGTTTTCATCAGATTATTTGGTTCAATTTGCATAGTCTACCATTACTGAAGTCAGAAGTTTTAGATTCAATTTTCAAAGTATCATTTCATTCTCCACCTCCAAAACAGTAAATATTTTCTGCAAAAGACATATCATCATAATGGATGAAGAAGGCATTGTCCTATACAAACTGTTAGAAGATAATTTGGATAAACAGAGAGAAAGAGAGGAGACCTGTTTATAGGTGTAATGCATGCATAGACTTTAGGTAAACATAAATAAACTCCTGATTTGATCATGGTGACTCAAAAAGAGACAACAGATATAAGAAAAAATTTACATAAATTATTCATTATTCTATTTATTATGCTTCTTCATTTTTTTTTTTTTAAATAATAGCATAAATGTAAAGGTTTTGTGATATATTGCCAAGCTGTAAGGTAGGTTACTCCTTGGAAGGAAAGTATGACCAACTTAGACAGCATATTAAAAAGCAGAGACATTACTTTGTCAACAAAGGTCTTTCTAGTCAAGGCTATGGTTTTTCCAGTAGTCATGTATGGATGTGAGAGTTGGACTATAAAGAAAGCTGAGCACTGAAGAATTGATGCTTTTGAACTGTGGTGTTGGAGAAGACTCTTGAGAGTCCCGTGGACTGCAAGGAGATCCAACCAGTCCATCCCAAAGGGGATCAGTCCTGGGTGTTCATTGGAAGGACTGATGTTGAAGCTGAAACTCCAATATTTTGGCCACCTGATGCAAAGAGCTGACTCATTTGAGAAGACCCTGATGCTGGGAAAGATTGAGGGCAGGAGGAGAAGGGGACTACAGAGGATGAGATGGTTGGATGGCATCACTGACTCAATGGACATGGGTTTGAGTAGACTCCTGGCAGTTGGTGATGGACAGGGAGGCCTGGCGTGGTGCGGTTCATGGGGTTGCAAAGAGTTGGACATGACTGAGCGACTGAACTATAGGTAGGTTAAATAAATAAGACAAAAGTTAAATAGTGAAAGGCTATGGTTGAAAAATCTGAGCATCATCAAGAAGCAGTATTATCTAAACAACAGAATTCTTTGTGATTATGTATCTTAAAATGAAGAAGAGAAATTGTGGTTGATGAATAGTCCAAATTACTATATATATTTTCAAAGATGTGGATGAGTTAACACTGATTCTGCTATAATAGCTTTTGAATATCTAGAAATTAACATTAACCTCATGATGAACATTTGAATTTACTTTTACTCAGCAATGAATTACTTATAATCAAAGGACTTTTCAACAACCAGTTCTAGAGAATGTACATAGTCAAAAAACACAAAACTAAGCTAAACTAAGCAAATCACAGATCTACACAGGGAATGTAAGTTATAAATATTCTCATACTTCTGAGGATATACTGACTGATAACGAGAACATGGCTTCCTACTTGATGGACCCTTGCCCATCAATATAGTTTCCAATATTATCATAACTACGGAAAACAGAGCTACCTCCTCCTTAGCAAAAGGAAATATCTTTGAGAAAATGCAAAATTTCTTTCTTTTTTTTTTTTCTGGCAATAGTGACAATGTTTTTATTTTTATTTATTTATTTATTTATTTTATTTATTTTAGTTGGAGGCTAATTACTTTACAATATTGTAGTGGTTTTTGCCATACATTGACATGAATCAGCCATGGGTTTACATGTGTTCCCCATCTTGAACCCCCCTCCCACCTCCCTCCCCATCCCATTCCTCTGAGTCATCCCATTGCCCCAGCCCTGAGCATCGAACCTGGAATGGTGTTCTATTTCACATATGATAATATACATGTTTCAATGCTATTCTCTCAGAATGCCCCACCCTCACCTTCTCCCTCAGAGTCCATAAGACTGTTCTATGCATCTGTGTCTCTTATTCTGTCTCCCATATAGGGTTATTGTTACCATCTTTCAAATTCCATATGTATGCATTAGTATACTGTATTGGTGTTTATGTTCTTCTGCAATGGATAAGCAGATTAAATCTTATGCAAGATAATGAGCTAGTCTGTAATTTAAAAAATGTTTTCTACTCATGTATTCATATTATTTCTTAAGTTTATAGACAAAATGAATTGATAAGTTTAATTTGAACATATTTAATAGAAACATATTGAGTCGTCAGTTGAGAAGACAAGTCTGAAATTCAGAAAAAATATGGTACCAGTAGAAGAAAGTTGATGCCAAGATAAATTATCAGTAGGTAGATGGCATTACAAGATTCATGGATGAGTAAGATCATCTTTCATGTGATACAAGTATGGGCTCAGGACAGAACCCTGTGTAGGGGCTATAATCTAAAGACTAAAAGCAAAATCAAGGAGAAAAATGTGACCAGATATTCAGCAAATATTTGAATAAAATCTAAAAAGAAAAGTCAAATGTTGAATATACAAAAAGTAATTTCAAATGTTATTTGCTTCAAATTGAATTTCCCATCTTTTTATTCATTATATATAAGAATACTGGGCATCATTTACCTTACTGAGTGTACACATAGAATATAAAATACTGACAATTTGAAGAAAGGTTGATTCATGTTTCTAATCTTTTCTTCTTTGCTATTATTACATACTTATTTTAATAACATTATAAAAATGTTTAAATTTTAAAAGCAAAGAAAGATTGTGATTAAAAAAATTCTATAGCAAACCATTACCTATAGCATTTCAATAATGACATTAAAATTTTCTCTTATTTCAAATGAATTTTATTCACCCTCAGTTGAATCACATCATAGATTTCAGCAGTTTATGATTTTTTTTTAATTTTGAGGATTATTTGTGACATTACTGAAAATTGTGAAACCTTTCTGCATGAAAGTTTAGTCAAAATAGATCTTGAATTTTTCTCAAGAGACCTGATTAAGAATTCAACTGTATACAGTGACATGCATTATTATATTAATTGCACTCAGAACTAGAAAATATATCATTCCTTTGAGAAATTATATTCAAACTTAAATCATTTAAGGGCTTAACCACTTGGAACATTTCAGCAATTCACTAAATCAGTATGAACTTATCTACAATTAAATATTTTATTTGCTTAAATTTAAAGGCATTAAAGATTTGCTTGCATTGGTAAAAGAGAGATTGCTAGTTTCTAAGAAGTAGAGGCAAAAGAGGCTTTCCTGGTGGCTAAGATGGTAAAGAATCTGCCTGCAATGCAGGAGACCTAGGTTCTATCCCTGGGTTGAGAAGATCCCCTGGAGAAGGAAATGGCAACCCACTCCAGTATTCTTGCCTAGAGAATCCCATGGACAGAGGAGCCTGGTGGGCTACAGTCCATGGGGTCACAAAGAGTCGAACATTACTAACGCACTGGCGTGTGCTCGCGTGCGCACACACACACATACACACACACACGAGGCAAAATAGTTATCTAAATTACCACTGATAGCCATTTACAATCAAGTGCTTATAACTGACAAGGCTCTGAGTACCACATAGAAAGTAAATATAAATACCAGCTATGAGCACATGATCCTTGCAAATTGAAGACTATAAGAGTTGAGTATTTTCCCTTTACCTTAAAAAGTTTTATGCATGTATCTATTATAATCAGTTTTGTTTCCTTCCTGTCTCCCATGCCTCTACCATTTAGCATAGTATGTGTTCATTGATTTAGACCTTACATTTCAGTGTGTAAGTTATAAAATAAGAAAATAGAAGTTTGGCAAAGTTAAAAGAGAAGTGAACAGTATCCAAAGATGGAAAAAAAGAGTTGTATCCTCTTTTGATTAGCAGCTTTCAATTGTGAAATGGACATACTTATCCTATTAGCAGAAGAATGGGCTTGCTATTGTTTTATTTGCAATCTATTCTAGTTAAGAGAGATGAGAATGAATGTCAAATCGATGAGATACAGAGTGTGACTTTATACTGGGGCAATTTAGGAAAACTGGAATTCTGGTTCCTGGAATCTCTTCCTATATAGTTGATAGGAGAAATTAATGTTTGTGAGATATGGACAATGTAAGTGAAGCAGCAGCCATACCTCCTTCCTCCGAATGCTGGTGCAGGGTGACTGTTGGTCTCGAGTACACTGTATTGCTGTGCAGCAGCATCACACCTGCAGCTTCCAGTCTCTGCCTGATCTCCTTCCTCCAGCTTTCTTGAGTCTTTAGTCAAGTGCATGTGCAACTCCATGGTGAAGAGAACTAGGTTCTCTCTCAGCTATTGGAAGTGGTGAAAAACAGATGCAAGTTCTGGTTTTCTCTCATATGTCCTAGTTGTCTTCAGAGATTTCAGTTTGTTCGTGTTCTGTCCATATTAGTTTTCTTTCCCCATTGCTGAACTGACTAGTCTATAGCAAATTTGACCAGATATATAACATAGACAACATCCATGCACAGATACTTTCACCAACTTCTCAACTATGTAAGGGCTGATTCTTACAATATCTGTATCATTTATAGTGTCTCTATTTCTCTTAATGAACCCTGAGTTAAATAATAGAGAATAAAAATGACACTGGAAGAAGCTCTATCAAAAAGTGATATTTCAATACATGCATTGGTCTATATTATCTATATTACATAAGAAAGTAGCTTATGTAAGTTCCAAAATTTGAGTACAAAAACAAGAAAACAAACAGACAAAAATGAGATAGGAAAAATAAATAATAAAAATAAAATAGGGCACATATTTTTCTAAGGTCTCATTGTGAAACAAATTAAAAATTAAAACAGGCCCTCAAACCATCCTATTTAATAATAACAATAAAAAAATCTCATGATGTGACAGCTTCATGACCCATTGTTTAAATGGTATAGAAAAAATGTGACTCTAGAGTAACATCACCTTTAAAATGACTTAATCTAAAGTCCATAAATATTTCTGCTTTAATAAAGTATATAGCAGCCTGCCTTTAAAAGGGACTAAAGAGCAAATTAAAATAATGACTATATTGTTATGTTTTTACAAATATGTATTTTTTGTTTGGCACAATTGTAATTATTATTTATTGTGTGTTTGCTTGCACCAGGAACTACATTAAATATTTTATATTCATTAATTTTTTTGTTACAATTCCTTATAAATTCTATTTTTATCATAGTTTATAAATGGAGAAAAAAAACACAGGAAAATTAAGTAATCTGCCTGAAGAAATGCATCTAATAAAGAAGAGTACCAAAAGTTGAATTTAGTTTATCTGACCTCAGACTGTTCACTTCTTTGACATTCTTATTAAAATTTTATTTGAAAAATATCAAAATATGAATCAACACTAACAAAATATTAGGTTCATTATTCCAATCTGAGGAACCATCTTTTTAAAATCATCATTTTATTAGGTTACTTGAGGAGATGGAAAGAAAGGTTAGATAAGAAATGTCTATACTTGTGTATAAGTATGTATACATATATATGGATATCAATATACACATATATGTGTATATATGTATCAAATGGGTAGGATTAGATAGTTGATAATGAAACACTGAAGCACTTTCAAATACTTTCAGTAATTTTAGATAATTGTTCTTGTATCTTAAGTTCCATTACTAAATTCTTACTTTTGCTTCAATATCTTGTTTCAATTTCAGATGTTGTATAGCAATCTCCTACTATGGAATATACTTTAGACCTCCTTTGTTGCATTAAACAAAAATATTTCCCTTGCCTCATTCTCTCAATGATTTCCAATCATAGCTTTTTGTTAAGTAAATACTTGGTTTACATTATCATGATCATATAAATATTGGTCACATTTGATCTCTATAATGTCCTATATTGACATAATTTGAGAGGGGGTTAAATATTAGTATTATCTGGGTAGAAAAATTACCATATTTTTGTTTTTTCTCTTTTTTCTATTCCTATCCTTAATTCTTCCCTAGGCTCTAAAACTATATTTGGTCTAGTCAACCATATTTAATATCTAATTTAAAAAAGAACTTAATTTGAAATCATCTCTCGTGGATCTCTCTCTCTGCCTCCTCCTGTGTTGTTTGATCACTAGCATGGAAAGAAAGCTGATTGGAAGTGGGTACATGAGAACTCATGCTTTATCAAGGGATGATACAACAATAAATTGGTCTCTGCATTGAAAGTCCCCCAAAATTCAGGGAGTATTTTCTTTTGAGCATACCACTTAATGCTGCTGTTTCTAGGCAGCATTTCATCTTTGACCTCAATGGAAACAGATATCACCAGAACATAATCATATCCTTTTTTTCAGAATTGGATGTGAATGGCTACAGGCAAACACTTAAGCAGTTGAGATCTGTTTCTTACTGACCCTTGCACAATAATATGTTAACCCACACTTCTGATTTCAGCTTCAAGATCACACTTCACTACATTCAAATGTGCCGGTGTTTTCAATCCTGGAGCTTCTCCAGAGTTTTACTCTGCAAGTTTAAATTCAGTTTTCTGTGAATTATTATGTCAGTATTTAATTTTCCATAGCTCTTGAGGTGGCTTTTTCTTCCCCCATTATCCTATTCTTGTGAGTGTTACTTTTTTATTCTTTTATTTGCACTATTAAATACTTAACTCTAGAAGACTGAACTATGTGTATTATATAATCATAGTAAACTAGAAGAATGTTTCTGTTATTTTAATTTAGCATTCAGTGTGTATTTTCTGTATAGTTTGGATGATATGATTTGTAATAAAAATGATCAGAAATTAGAAATCAAGCCCGAAAATTTGAACGAAAACCTTGACTGCAATCAAATTATGAAGCCAATTTATTGACTTGCCTGTTGTTCCTAAATAACTTATTTATCTAATGTGATCTTACTATACCTGAGTTTAGTATGGTATTATAAGGAAGAGTCAATCTGAATAATTAAGGTGAGAGATGATGTAAATTAAATTCAGTTTCCACAGCGATATAGAGACTATTTATATTACAAGAAACTTATATGCAAACATGATATTGAGCTTATAATTGTTGTGAATTCCTTTAAGAAAGGGAATGTTGATTAATCATCAAGTTTTGGGATAATATAAGCAGTACGAGAAACAAGCTTCCAGCTTGGGAAAGAAAACACCTGGAATCAGAAGAAAGGGTCATGTTACGTAGGATCCCGTCCAGTGTTTAGGTTTTGTTTTCTGTTTCTGGGGTCAGAGGGGTAAGGATGGAAATTTCAGCACATATTTTTGAACTCTTCTCTCCCAACTCCTTGGCAGGGTAACTCAACCATAAAAAATTACCTTAATTAATTGTCTTAGCCTACTATAAAAAAAATCTCCCAAGTACCTTTTATTTTTCATTAATTCTCCGCTGCCCAACAGACTCTGACAGCCTGATATTCTCAGGCATTGATGGTTCTCACACCCAACCAACCTGAGCAGAAAAAGAAAGATTCCATCTTTCTACTTCCTGTGTGACATAGGAAAGACCATGCAAAACAAATACCACCATGATAAACAAATACAAGTTAAGAAAAATTTAACCAGAATCTATGCGGTCCCTTGGAATATACAGTAGAGTAATTCCTAAGGAAGTACCAGGGCGGAAAACAGACATCATGGGGCACAATGATCCATCAGGCAGATAGGCAACCCACAGTCAGCGGTAAATGAGGAGGCTGGGGTGTGGAGCTCTGTCGGTCAGCACACTAAACCTCTTCCCAAGAATTTTAAATGCTGTGACGGACAAAAGGATAGCAGATTTCCTTAGATCCCTTTAACTATTTAGTCTAAGTCTAATGAAGCAGAGGGACCTGGGTCTGGCTGGGACTAACAGTGGCTGGTTTTAGATAACACAAGTATGGTTAGAAAAGGGACAGATGGACAAACAGTACTTACTGAATAATTTAAAACTTAAATACTCCCATAGTCTCTCAATAAAATACTAAATTTTATTAATATGACTTACACTACAACCAAGAAAAAAAATTTTCTAGTATCTTATATAATGATGTTTCTATATGTTCAATATAAAGTGTTGAATAATACAAGTGAGCTTCCTTGTACACTTTCTGTGATACATAAATAATATTCTATTGAATATAATCTTTTGTGATATAAAAGCAATAGGAATTAAAGAATATCAAAGAAAGTGATAAAGAGAAAGACATGCATTATGGGAGCACCACTGCAGTCTCTAAAGATGACATCTTTGCTAATAGCAAGCTACCAGAGTCCTAGGCACTCAAGAATCTCAGGTCTGCAAGACTGTGATTTGTGTAACACTTGAAAGTTTTTTTGCCTAGTTTTATTTACTGACAATTTGTAAAATCCAGAATCATGCTGTATACAAAAAAAAAAATGTAGACACTGGAAGTGAGATAGTTCTTAGTTAAGAAAATACTACATGCAAATAACAATAGAAGTTATAAAAGCTCTCAGATGAAATAGCAGGTGACATTTTGGTATCTGGGCTTAGTGAGAGAGTCAATGTACTGCTACTGCTACTGCTAAGTCGCTTTAGTCGTGTCCGACTCTGTGCGACCCCATAGACGGCAGCCCACCAGGCTCCCCTGTCCCTGGGATTCTCCAGGCAAGAACACTGGAGTGGGTTGCCATTTCCTTCTCCAATGTGTGAAAGTGAAGTCACTTAGTCGTGTCCGACCCTTAGCGACACCATGGACTGCAGCCTACTAGGCTCCTCCGTCCATGGGATTTTCCAGGCAAGAGTACTGGAGTGGGTTGCCATTGCCTTCTCCGAGAGTCAGTGTAGGACACCAGCCATCAGCAGCTCATAAGGCAAGTCTGCTACTTTAGTATCACAGTCCTAAGTCAACATTCAACAATAGTTTTCTTAATTAGACTGAGTTCTCATGTGGGCTTCCTTGGTGGCTCAGAAGGTAAAAAATCTGCCTGCGATGTGGGAAACTGGGTTTTGATCCTTAGGTCAGGAAGATCCCCTGGAGAAGGGAATGGCAACCCACTCCAGTATTCTTGCCTGGTGAATTCCATGGACAGAGGAGTCTGGCAAGCTACAGTCCATGGGAATGCAAAGAGTCAGACACGGACTGAGCGAACTAACACTTTCTCATGTGGTGAAAGTTTAACATACAAATTGATATTTAAAATGGAAAGAAAATCTATAGACATTTAGTAAACTTTATTCAATCAATAAGTTTGAGTTTTTGATTTATTTTGTTATGATTTCTAGACAGAGTAGAATCTTCCTTAAGTCCCTGACTGCCTGAGTTTGAATCCTGGCTCTAAAACCCACTGCTGCTGCTGCTGCTGCTAAGTTGCTTCAGTCATGTCCAACTCTGTGTGACCCCATAGATGGCAGCCCACCAGGCTCCTCCGTCCCTGGGATTCTCCAGGCAAGAACACTGGAGTGGGTTGCCATTTCCTCCTCCAATGCATGCATGCATGCTAAGTCGCTTCAGTTGTGTCTGACTCTGTGAGACTCTATGGACAGCAACCCACCAGGCTCCTCTGTCCACAGGATTCTCTAGGCAAGAATACTGGAGTGTGTTGACATTTCCTTCTCCACTAAAACCCACTAGGTCCATGGATTTGGGTAACTTACTCAACTTCTGTGTCTCAGTTACTTCATGTATAAAAAAGAAATAATAGTATAAACTATCTCGTGAAGTTGCTGTGAAGCAACCAAATCAAAAATTAGTTAGTATGTATAAATTGCTTAGGATAGTACCTAGCACAAGTGGTTACCATGAAAGCATATGCCATTATTATTATCATTATTTTGAGATATTTTGTAAATCACACTTTGTACCAGGCAGTGTAAAAAATTTCTTAGCTCATCCTAATACCAACTTCTTCCTCGTCCTGAAAAAAAATAATATTGAATTTTGCATCTAACATTATAATCAAATATAATTGCTCTTGGATAGAAAAATAAATGCTTTTAATAAATGCTATCAAAAATGACCAGAGTAAATGTGTGATGTCAGTATGTGATAGCAAAAGTAGGACTATGGTCAAAATTCTCAAAGTTGTCAAAGTTAGGTTGATGTTTAGTTTCCTGTCATCCCTGTTACTGTGGGGTTTTTTTTTTTTTTTTTTTTTTTTACTTTTTGCTGGTATTATTGTCTTCTAGGACTGATGCTCTGTGTTCCATATGGGGTCCTTATCTAGATACAAAGTAAATTATCTAAGTAATTAATTAATATTAAGTGATTCATTGACTTTAACTTGGCCTTTTCAAACAGTATAATTAAGGGATTTTCAATGACCAGAGGCATCCAATAGCATTAAAAGATAATTTATAGTGTATTATGCCAACCATTCCCAGTTTACCTTGAAAGCAGACACACACCTATTTTTGTTGTTGTTGCTAATCTATGTTCAGAGATCATTGATCAATGATCAATAAATGTTTGCTGTGGAGCCATACCTTTGTCTTGATACATGTTAATATCAGATATAGACTGCTGTGAAGATTAGGCATAGGCACATTTAAGTTAATCCAGCATAGTTTCTCATCTGAAGAAGTCAAGATACACAACAGAGATTAGTAATTTTATCCAGTGTAAGTATAGACATTGTGCCCTCTAAAATCCCCAAGAGCCTCACCAGGAAGCACAGAGTTGTCCATGATAAGTTTTTATGAGTGAGAATAGGTCATATCAGACACCTTGGATGACTAACTTTCTCTTCCAAGCCCAGGCTTATACATATATTTGAAACAGTCAAGCTTTGAGCCTTGGCTGGAAACATGCTATTAGCTGTTGTTTAGTCACCTTGTTGCATCTGACTCTTTTGCAATCCCAGAGATTGGAATTTCCCAGGCAAGAATACTAGAGCAGGTTGCCATTTCCTTTCGCCAGGAGATCTTCCCGTCCCAGGGATCAAACCTGCATCTCCTGCCCATGTCTCCTGCATTGCAGGCAGGTTTTTTTTGTTTGTTTTTTGTTTTTTTTATTGCTGTGCCACTGGGAAAGCCCTAGAAATACACAGTAGACCACCTCATCTGGACCAAGTGCTCCTCATAAGAGACTCAGACTCCATCTAATCATACAATTTCACCCTCCTACTCCTTGTATACCTCAGGAAAAATATATTCTGTAACTCAGATTTCAGAACTAGAACTAGGGCCAGTTACCCAGATATTTCTGAGAGTCATGCTTACATGACTTTAGACCAACTAGTATATCCTCCCCTGTGGTAGGGAGTAAGAGGAAAAATCATAAACTGATCATTTCCTTATGTTGGAGATTGTGCCAGAAAAATGAAAAATAATTATTTTAATAATGATCAAACAGTTAATATAGCATCAACTGAGTCTTATTGTGTACACTGTTAAAAAATAACTTTGCTTGTGCTATATTCTTTTATTACTATGACAGTAACCTGAAATAGGAAACCTAGATGTAAGAAGTTAAAATGTGGACAAATACAAAAGGCAGAACGTGGTCATACCGGGGCAGTTTGACTCAGAAATCTGACTCCGTATCACATCTAAAAGCGAATTCTGGGCCTTTTAGAACTCTATAGCCAAGCACTTCCACCATGTACTCTGTGCTCTGTCATGACACCGACTCAATCTCAGGAAATCACGTAGGTGATCTCTCCAGTCCTGTGAGTCTGGGAGACTCTGAAGGAAACTGGGAAAATTTATAACCACTTACACAAACCAAGCAAAGATTGTCACCGTGTGTTACATGGCAATAGAGAGCAACAGAATCAAGGTGATTGAATCATAACTTTGAATCATACCCCATGCATTAGAGGCCATCTCAACATTATTTGCAGAATTTGTTCTAAAAGTGTCAGTGCTGTGTGTAAGTTTTAAAGATTGAGTTTCATGAAACTATATATGGTCTTTTAAAAATTACAATTAAGGCTTAGACTTTGAATCCTTTTACAGGAAATGTAGGAAGATGGTCTTACAACAAGATAGGCAAATGCAGAATGACAATGCCACTTTTCAACACATTACTAAAAACACACTGAAATAAATATATGTTCTTGTGGTTGTGTTTTCCTGACAGGAAAAAAAAAAAAAGTGCCTGGATGCTACATCACATCATGACCCCATAAAAGGGATATCAATCTCCACTTTCTATGAACCTTCAAAACTTCTGCTTACAAGAATATATTATGTAAGATGAGAGCACCAAATATCTGATAAAAATCAACCCATCAGTCATGCAATTTAAAAGATACCAGTTTTCCTGATATGCTTCTAATAATGCTATAAATTGAAATATTAATATAAGGGAAACATTTTTATGCACAACAACCATTAGAATTAAATAGGCATTTAATTATATATTTTAAGTATCTTGTTGCAAAGCATTATGAAGTGAAAATAGATTTGACATGGTGTTTTAATTCTTCATTCTTTTTCCAGACAACTGGTAACTAGCCTTATATATTTACTGGTCATAATAACAGGCCACAACATATATTCCCATGCCATGTACTGTTAGCAATCACTTAGCAGTCTCGTCAGCTGAGTAGGTGAGACACAGCAGACTCTGGAGACACTAGCCAATGAAAGTGAAAGTGAAAGTGTTGGTTGCTCAGTCCTGTCTGACTCTTTGTGACCCCATGGACTGTAGCCCACCAGGCTCCTCCATCCATGGGATTTCCCAGGCGAGAATACTATAGTGGGTTGCCATTTCCTTCTCCAGGGGATCTTCCCAACCTAGGGATTGAACCCAGGTTTCCCGTACTGCAGGCAGGCTCTTTACCATCTGATCCACAACGGAAGCCTGAGTTCACTGAATCTGCTACCAGGTAAATTATTTTCAAACTTGAACCTGCAGGGATTTGGTTTCTGAAGCATCTGTTGAATGTTTTTGCTATATCTTTTGTAGTAGTGGGACTTCCCTGGTGGCTCAGAGGTT
Source organism: Giraffa tippelskirchi (assembly GCF_054371585.1). Taxonomy (NCBI): domain Eukaryota; kingdom Metazoa; phylum Chordata; class Mammalia; order Artiodactyla; family Giraffidae; genus Giraffa; species Giraffa tippelskirchi. The sequence continues at coordinate 106,181,630 of NC_137278.1, read as the reverse complement.
AAAGCGTCTGCCTCCAATGCGGGAGACCTGGGTTCGATCCCTGGGTCGGGAAGATCCCCTGGAGAAGGAAATGGCAAACCACTCCAGTATTCTTGCCTGGAGAATCCCATGGACGGAGGAGCCTGGTAGGTTACAGTCCATGGGGTCGCAAAGAGTCGGACACGACTGAGCGACTTCCCTTTGTAGTAGTGAATTTCACATTAGTACACACTATCAAGAGTACTATTAGTACTCTTGCCTGGAAAATCCCATGGACAGAGGAGCCTGGCGGGTTACAGTCCATGGGATTGCAAAGAGTTGAACACGACAGAGCGAATGAGCATATATGTGCTGCTCCTGGTTTAAAATTCTGCCATAGCTCACCACTGCCCTCAGCACCACTTCTTGGCCTACCCGTTGGTCCTCCAGCAGTATGTTGGGACATTCCCGTCTAGAACCCTCTCAACAGGCCTACTCAAAGATCCTGATGCTGGGAAAGATTGAAGGCAGGAGGAGAAGGGGGCGATAAAGGATGAGATGGTTGGATGGCATCACTGACTTGATGGACATGAGTTTGAGCAAACTCCTGGAGATAGTGAAGGATAGAGGAGCCTGGCGTACTGCAGTCCATGGAGTCTCAAGGAGTCAGACATGACTGAGCGACTGAACGACAACAACAGTCCTACAGAGCCACTTGGAACTCCCTCATTTCCCCACACCTTTGTACATGTGATTTCCTGTTCCTGGGGGGCCCTCTCCTCTTGTTGTAGCCATGCGTTCTGGCAAACAAACTCACTCAGAAGGACAATGCAGGTGGTGGAGTGCAGTTTATTACACCAGTGGGCCCAAGGCGGAGTCTTCTCTTAGCCATGGACCCCGACCAGCATTTGTGAAAATCTTTTATACCCCGTGTGTACATGTCCAAACTCACCACCCCAAATTCGTTGAGACTTACATAAACTAGGAAGGGTAAATACAACCACAATAATCCCATCATTCATGTGTTATGTGATCAAACAGTTAAACAATTGGCCAATAATCAATAAGCCCGAGGTTACACTCCGATAGGTACAGAAAAATTTATGGCCCGTCCAGAGATAGGGGTGATTAGTGTATGTTTTCTCTTAGGCGATGAGTAACCTGGATACGATCTTCAAGGTTCCCCTGTCTGGAGGGGGTTTTATCCTTCTATTGTCGTTTCCATAGGCACTAAGCACAGAGTTTAGAGTCCATTGGAGAGGTGGCCTAGCATGATCAGCAGGAACAGGCCTAAGATGGAGTCCAGGCCCTATGAATTCCCTCTTCACTCCGTCATCTGGGTGACAAACTCCCTTTATCCTTCAGGTGGCAGTTCTGCTTCCCTTGCAGGGAAACACTGCCTCCTTTCATGTGCCCAAACTCGAGATTCCATGCTGGAGGGACAGGCTCTCAGAGTCACAGGGTGGCGGGATAAAGTGTCTTTGTCACGTCCCCCTTGGGATCTCTCATGACCTCGGAATGCTTGCCTATAGCTGTGGCCCAAGTCTGTGCACAATTGCCCAGCAAAGTGGACCCTGGCTGGATCTTTCCACAATGGCAAGCCGCTGGAAAGTAAACCCCTCCAAGTGCTGGGTCCTGATGCTGTCGCAGGAGCCCTCCCTCGGCCCCCTCCTGCTCCACCCTCCACCGGAGGGGTCTTTTCTGCAGCTCAAAGGCTGACACACTGCCTCCAGATGGCAGTTCCATTCCCTGCCCTTGACATAGTGCAGTTTACATCCTATCATAGTCCCTGGGTGAATTAATAAACTATCTGGCATCACCAGATATCTGGAGAAGGAAATGGCAACCCACTCCAGTACCCTTGCCTGGAAAATCCCATGAACGGAGGAGCCTGGTGGGCTACAGTCCATGGGGTCGCAAAGAGTCGGACACGACTGAGCAACTTCACTTCACTTCACTTCACTTCACACACTATCAAGAAATTCTGACACCTAGAGAAGAGGGAATTGCCCCTTGTCAGGGAGCATACACTTAACACTGGAGAAATAAAGATGGACAGTCGTAATTATGTGGTCATGGCAAATCAATCTTGGGAACATATTTTCAATATTTTGACTTGTGTGCGTGCTAAGTCACTTCAGTCGTGTCCAGCTCTGTGCTATCCTATGGACTGTAGCCCACCAACATCCTCTGTCCATGAAATTTTTCAGGTGGGAATACTGGAATGGGTTGCTGTGTCCTCCTCACCCACATCTCTTATGTCTCCTGCATTGGCAGGCAGGTTCTTTACCACTAGTGCCACGTGGAAAGTTGGGCGAGATAAAACAACTTCAAATACAATAAAGTGATAAATGAAGTAGATACTACAGAATAATACAGAAAAAGAGTAATTAACTAAATGTTCCTTCTCACTCAAAATTTCTTAAGTAATGTTGAGTCTGTCTGAGAAACAGCATTTTGTGATTATTGTAGCCAGTAGCTACATATTCCTTAGTGTCGTGTGTATTATTTCTAATCCTCACAAGAATCTATTGAGGTAGTTATATTTTATTTTAGATATGAGAAAAATGAGTCTATGTTAATTAAATATCTTTTCCATAGCTAGTGTTTTCATGACATTACAACATGGTTTATGAAACAGAAAATTCAACTGCATCTGAATTAAACAATAAGGGATTTGTTGGCTGTAAAACTCTAAGACCCAGAGGCAGAGTTTGACCTAGAAGGTTAGCATGAAAATCAAAGACCCTATTTCTTTTTATTTCTCCATTGTATCACCCACAATTTTGTCTTGGTTCAAGGCTGCTGCTGCTGCAAACATAAGACATATCCCAGCAACAATCCAGGTACATAGGCTTCCTGATCATGTCCACTGTTAATGACAGAGAATATACAATCAACAAAGAAAAGTTTGAGCTTCATATTAAACAGTTCTGTAAACTAATACTATGCACTGATTGCTAAGACATTTCTACATGTCACCCTGACACAGGGAATGGAATTTAAGATCCTACTAGTGGACAAGGACTCTGACCTAAAGTTGGAAAAAATCTTCGTATTTTTTAAAGAAGTTTCTTAAATGACACTGTGAAATGCCAATTAACACTGTGAGAAAAAGCAAGAGCAGTAAACATTGAGGCCGGAGGGACTGACATGAGCTAAATTATGTAGAATTGCATAGGCCATATTAAAGATTTTGGATTTTGTTCTAAATTTAATGAGTAAATAGGAAAAGGAGTACGTCAAGGCTGTATATTGTCACCCTGCTTATTTAACTTCTATGCAGAGTACATCATGAGAAACGCTGGGCTGGAAGAAACACAAGCTGGAATCAAGATTGCCGGGAGAAATATCAATAACCTCAGATATGCGGATGACACCACCCTTATGGCAGAAAGTGAAGAAGAACTAAAGAGCCTCTTGATGAAGGTGAAGGAGGAGAGTGAAAAAGTTGGCTTAAAGCTCAACGTTCAGAAAACTAAGATCATGGCATCTGGTCCCATCACTCCATGGGAAATAGATGGGGAAACAGTGGAAACAGTGTCAGACTTTACTTTTTTGGGCTCCAGAATCACTGCTGATGGTGACTGCAGCCATGAAATTAAAAGACGCTTACTACTTGGAAGGAAGGTTATGGCCAACCTAGATAGCATGTTTAAAAGCAGAGACATTACTTTGCCAACAAAAGTCCGTCTAGTCAAGACTATGGTTTTTCCAGTGGTCATGTATGGATGTGAGAGTTGGACGGTGAAGAAAGCTGAGCGCCGCAGAATTGATGCTTTTGAACTGTGGTGTTGGAGAAGACTCTTGAGGGTTTCTTGGACTGCAAGGAGATCCAATCAATCCATCCTAAAAGAGATCAATCCTGGGTGTTCATTGGAAGGTCTGATGTTGAAGCTGAAGCTCCAATACTTTGGCCACCTCATGCAAAGGGTTGACTCATTGGAAAAGACCCTAATGCTGGGTAGGATTGGGGGCGGGAGGAGAAGGGGACGACGGAGGATGAGATGGTTGGATGGCATCACCGACTCGATGAACATGGGTTTGGGTAGACTCCGGGAGTTGGTGATGGACAGAGAGGCCTGGCGTGCTGCAATTCATGGGGTCGCAGAGAGTCGGACACGACTGAGCGACTGAACTGAACTGAACTGAAGTATTCACAGATTCTACATTAAAAAGGCATATGATATAAACTAGGTTTCAAAATGATTAATCTGGCTTTTGTGTGTGAATATGATGGTGCAGTTGAAGAACTGATGCTTTTGAACTGTAGTGTTGGAGAAGACTCTTGAGAGTGCCTTGGACTGCAAGAAGATCCAACCAGTCCATCCTAAAGGAGATCAGTCCTGAGTGTTCATTGCAAGGACTGATGTTGAAGCTGAAACTCCAATACTTTGGCCACCTGATGCGAAGAGCTGACTCAATGGTAAAGACCCTAATACTGGGAAAGATTGAAGGCAGGAAGAGAAGGGAACGACAGAAGATGAGATGGTTGGATGGCAGCACTGACTCAATGGACATGAGTTTGAGTAAACTCCCGGAGTTGGTGATGGACAGGGAGGCATGGCAAGCTGTGGTCCATGGGGTCGCAAAGAGTCGGACACAACTAAGCAACTGAACTGAACTGAACTGAACTGATGATGGTGCAATGGTAAAGAATCTGCCTGCCAATGCTGGAGATGTGGGTTCCATTCCTGGGTCAGTAAGATTCCCTGGAGGAGAAATGGCAACCCACTCCAGTATTCTTGCCTGGAAAATTCCATGGACAGAGAAGCCTGGGAGGCTGTGGTTCATGTGGTCACAAAGATTTGGACAAGATTGAGCAACTGAGCACACAGCACATGATATCTACAGAATAAAAGCAGGAAGTCTTGTTTGTATTAGTAGTCTAGGGAAGAGATAGTGGTCCCTGGGACCAAAATTGTATAAGTGCATATGGAGATTAGTAAATTGACAGAAGATGTATTTTATAGACAGAATCAACAGGACATGCAGATGTAATTAGTGATATATTAGGTACATTTCTATCCAACACTATTATGGGTTTCAAAGATTGCCTTGAAAATAGGTAAAAATACCCTTCATATAATTATGGTTAGGAAAATAAACAATTCAGTGAAAAACTATCTTTAATGTGGTTTGGTAAGAAATATTACTATGACTACTGGGTAAATGAGTACTATAGATAAAAGTGGAGATATAGAGAAGAAACAAACTTAGTCCTAACAAGCCTGAGGGTTTGAAGAGAAAAAATACTAGAACCCAGAAAATAACACATTATTTGTATAGTTAGAAAGAATCACAATTCTCATGCTTATAATCAATGCAAATTTGTCAAAGGTACGCTTCAGCAATATGAAATCTTAAAATATAATATATCATCTACCTTTTTGTTTTAACAAGGAACAGAGCCTTTAAGTCAGTGTTCCACTTCTTGGTCATGGTCTATTTGTATAAACAGAATTGTTTGGCTGTGGATGTAAACACAAAGTCCAAAATTGCTTTTAATACATTTCAGGCTGACATTTATTGAACACTATAACTTAAAGCCAAGGTAAGTGTATTTCAGCCTCAATAAAAACACAATTTATTGCAAATCATCTCTCAACAAGTCACTGTTAAGCTTTCATCCAGTCGTTGAACTGGTATTTACAAAACACTTAGTGTGTGGGTCAGGCACTCATGACAAACACTAAACATACAATAAAGATTTTAAGGAAAAAACATTCCTTGCCATACTAATATCATTGTGTACATGGATTTTAATAGATCAATTGATTTGTTAAAGATATATAAGGAAGTTTCTCCATAGTGATGATTGCATACAAAACAGAGGAATCAGGTGAACTGAGGGAGACAAAGGAAAACATAATTGGACAGAGGGGAGAGCACATATAAAGTTATATACTAGGAGAAGACATGGTGAATATGAGGGGCTGAAAGAAAGCCACTGTAGCTGCAGTTAGGGAGAATATTTTATAGAGGAGTTTGGGAAGTTAGGTGGGTGCCAAAACATGCAGAGTATTTACACATCGATGCATGTTGTCTTCACTGTAAAAACAATGAGAAGCCGTTGGAAGGCTTTATGTATGGAGTGACACATTTTTATTTGATCACATAAAAGATTGTTCTGAGTAAAAAAAAAAATTGAAGGGATAAATATGTGTTGTCAGACTAGAGAAGAAATGATGATAACTTGAATTAAGGGAGACAGATGTGTTCAAACTTGTGAGATTTTTAACAGGTTAAATCAGTAGACTTTTCCAGGACTGGATATCAGAAACAAGGCAGAGGCAGATGTCATAATGATTTCTCAGTTTCTGGCTTACATAACCTGGTGGGTTATGCAGCCATTTGTGACGAAAAAGGGTAGTAAAGAACTAGGTATAGGGATAAAGATTATAAGCTTAGTTTCTGTCTTTATTGTGTAACAGGGTCTTTGAAATATCCAAGGACTTATTTCAATTAAATAGTTAAATATTATCAGGAGCTAAAAGGTAATTCTGACCAGAGACATCATTTTTTGAGTAACCTAATTAATATAATAATGGCAGTCATACATGTGAATGAATTTGCCTAAGAGTATAGTCTAGCTTGTGACGACTCATGATCCTGGGACTAGGATTTGACAAATCTCATATTGTATTGTAGATTGCAAAAAAGGGGAAGTAGGAGTAAAAATATGGAGAATTTAAAAAGTAAAATCTAAATAGAAGGTTTTGAGGATAAGGTAGTGTTTGGCAGTAATCTAAAGACACTCCCCCCTACTCCAGGGGTGGGAGGGAAGAAGACTAATTTCCTGACATTGGAAGTAATAAGTGAACTTGGAAGAATTTCAGTAATAGAGAGATGAAGACAGATTGGTATTGCAATGAGTAGAGAGAGAAAGAAAAGAAGGAAAGAAGAAAGGAAGGGAGAGAAGGAAGGAAATAAAGAAGGAAGGAAGGGAGAAAAAGGAGAGGAAATAGAGTGAAGTGTGAAATGGAAACTGTAGATAAGCCTTTGGAGAGTCTTGTGCAGAATGAGAAAGAAGACTGACTCTGAGGAGCCAAGCAAGACTTGACTGCTTTCCTTTTCTTTTTTCATTTCTCATAGGATGTACTTGAATTGATTAAACAAGCCAATGAGTGCCAAGTCACTTCAGTTGTGTTCAACTCTTTGCGACCCTATGGATACCAGGCCCCTTGGTCCATGGGATTCTCCAGGCAAGAATACTGGAGGGAGTTGCCGTGCCCTCCTCCAGGGGATCTTCCTGACCCAGAGATTGAACCCACATCTGCAGCTCTTGCATTGCAGGTGATTTCTTTACCTCTGAGCCACTGGGGAAGCCCTTACAAGCCAATGGAATGATGCGATTGTGAGTAAACTATGAAAGGCAAAATAAGAATAGCTGATATATACCATAATAAGAAAGCAGATGAGATGAAATCCACACTAGAGATGAATTATCTTCAAACAGGAGGATGAATTTTGTTTCAACATGAGGAAGAAGGAGAGAATGGGAGCAGATGATACTAATAATCATAAAACATTAATAACAGGAGCTGACATTTGAAAACCATACATATGGAAAACAATAAGGCACAAAAAATTTCATCCTTCCCAAGGTTATCTTTTTAACAATAGTAGAAAGAAGTTAAAACTTGTATATTTGAGGAGAGTAGAATAATGTTGAATAAAACAAAAATAATGTTGAAGAGATGCAGGAGAGGCAGTGAGTTGACCAAACACAGAATAGGATTGCAAAACAGTGTTGGTAACCCCAATTAAGACAGTGGTTAAGAATTTATAGTGAAAATATTCTGTTCTGTTATATGTAAATTTTATGTAGTAATAGACTCATCAGAGAAAGTCCTAGAAAAAGATTATGAGGCTCAAAGTTACAAAATTTTGCAATATGTATGAGACAAAAATTCTGAGAAGAGAGATTTATATATAACAAACCTATGCTTGATAGAAGTCATTATGAAATCAGTAAAGTTAAACAGAAACGGAAATGAAAGTGAAAAAAAGTGTAAGTCGCTCAGTCGTTTCCAACTGTTTGTGACCCAATGGACTGTATAGTCCATGGAATTCTCCAGGCCAGAATACTGGAGTGGGTAGCCTTTCCCTTCTCCAGGGGATCTTCCCAACCAAGGGATAGAACCCAGGTCTCCTGCATTGCAGGCAGATTCTTTACCAGCTGACCCACAAAGTTTTTCCAACAGCCCACACTCTAGGATTTACATTTTGTTCCTTTCAAAAGAGCTGGTTCCATATTCGTGAAAACAGAGGCCTGGACCTTGTTCAGTACATCCCTCCCCAGAAGGGGTGAGGGAGACTCTGGCACGATTAGAAACTCATGAGGAAACAGCACAGAGTCCCAGTTGCAGCTTAAAGGATGACTGACAATAACGTTTGGTTCATCCTTCCATCCCATTATGGTAGTGGATCGAGAGGAAAGTGGACCAGGGGCTTCAGTGAGCACAGAAAAAGTTGCCTCAGTGTCCAAAAGAAATCAACTGATTGGCCCTCCACAGTTATTAATACCCAGGGTTCCTCAGGCGTAATTAGGATGGGAGCTTGTGTGGGGCCCCCGGGCACCTTCAGTCCAGATTATCTTGCGAGTCTGACCCCTGGGGCCTACTCCTCAGAAATGAAAGAACTATCTAATTAATTTGTAGAGAGCAGAAATTTCAAGTAACTGGAAATCCTGAGAAAATAAAATATACGAAATAGTTAATGATAAATGATGGAAATAGCAGAATAAGCCATAAGGAAAGGAGACATGGCGTGAAGTGGGATTATTGGATCAGTGATTTCTGAAGACTGATCAGATTCAGGGTATGAAAAGACTCAAGGTGTGACCCTGGAAGTGAACAACCTAAGTGGAAAAGAAGCTCATTGAGTATCAGGAATTTTAAGACCTAAGGAGTTCTAGAACTGGAAACAGCTGCATATGAATGTTATATGAAGTGGGGACTTGGGATAAATAGAACATCTAAACTGGGTACCAAAATCTTTGAAGAGTAGTAGAAACAAACCAGAACCTCCACAGATGACAGTGTTAGAGAGAGTGATACAACAGAAACACTTAATCCTTAATTCTTTTGTTCTGAAAAAAGAATGAAATACTAATAGTCTGGAATTGCTAATGTAGAATAAGAAGAATGAAGCACGTGAATTTAAAGGGAAAAAAAAGAAAACAGGAAGAGGCATCAATCAAACACCCTATTAGGTGAATGGCATTCTCAGAGTGAGGTCTGCTTTCTAAGGAAAGCAAGTAAAAACGGGTGATGCAAAAGAAAACGAGGAAAGTTTATACATGGGGCAGGGAAAGTCCAGTAGAAAATTTAAGGTTAATATTGACAGATCAATAGAAAGATGGAAAGCTTGACAATTTAATTTCAGCAAACCCTTTGAGAGACAAGAAGGAATATATATCTTATTTGGTCAGAGTAATATAGACCCTATCGTAGATTCAATATTGAAACACAGTGGGGAATATCAATGTATTTAGTGTATCACAATCCAGTATTAGTGAAGGAAAAATATACATATGCATATATATATATATATATATATATATATATATATATATATATATGCATTATCTATCAAATTACTATACTGGCTTGGTACCAAATGAGTAGAAGCATAATAGTAAAGGAAGAGGATCACTGAGTGGGCAAAGGGAGATGTCTTAACCTGGCTTTGTTTTGAAAATTATCAAGTATATACTTTGTCTTAAATACAATGTGTTGTTTGTTGTTGCTTAGCTGCTAGGTCATATCTGACTCTTTTGTGACCCCATGGATTGTAGCCCACCAGGCTCCACTGTCCATGGGATTTCCCAGGCAAGAATACTGGAGTGGTTGCCATTTCCTTCTCTATGGGATTCTCTTGACCCAGGGATCCAAACCATGTTTCCTGCTTTGGCAGTCAGATTTCCACTGAGTCACTAGGGAAGCCTCTTAAAGACAATGGAGGATTGTAAAAAGAATATATTTAAATAAATGCCTGATTATCAGCTGTGAATTTTTAGTAAAATCATTCTGGGAATGAAATATAGGATAGATTGAAAGATGAACTGGAAGGTTAACTAGAAGATTAAAATTCCAGTTATAAGAGAGCTGAATAAACCATTCATTTCCAATCTTTACTGAATTCCCATTTGTGTAATAGCTCTGGGCGTCCAAATGAGGGATTCTACACTTTAGTAATAACTGATTCATTCTATTTAGAAAACCATAGTTTCATGTTAGATTGGGAACAGTGGTGGAGGAAGGATGCTTACTGCAATACAGAGTGATCAATGAATTCATCTAACAACATATCATGTGCTTCCTCAAGGTACCGTTTGAGATTTTGAAAACACTTCTGTTATATAATCTTAATATATTCAATTATTGTTCCCAGTCTTTGATTCCTCCCTGGAATGGGATTTCATAGTTCTGCCTATTGACGTGTACTTCTTATTCTCACCAGAAGAACTTTAATACTTAATACATCTTCATCACCACTGACTTTGAGTTTGACCATATGCCACTTTTCGATCAATACAAAACTAGAAAGATGGGACAATCAGCTGGTTCTAAGCTGAGAATTCAAAAAGCACTGTGGTTTTCCATTTCATCTTCTCGATCATCTTTCCTCTGTCCTGAGAACAATGTACCTAAAACAGTGAATGCTCCTTCTGGCTAAGTCCTCAAATGAAAAGGTATGTGAATCAGATTTGAGTGTGACCTTGAGCCAGGCCCAACTGAGCTCAACCAAACTCACTCAAGCCAAGCAAAATCCAACAGGTCCCAGAAGGACCCAGCAGAACTGCAGTTGAGAAAGTTTTTTTGGTATAAACAACTGTTTTGTGACTATTTGTTATGCAATATTGTTGCAGCCAAAATTGAATATTACATCTTGTTTTGCCTTTTGAGATTATATACATATAAATATAATGTGTATATATGTATATTTATGCACATATGCATGTACATCGGCAAATTGTGACACACTAGATTGCAATGTTTTATAAAATAGCTAAATAAATACTCTGTAAATATCAAAACATATTTATGTATCTTTTAATCTCTTTCTTTTATTTTTAAAATATTTTCTACAAATATGGATTTCCTTTCTCTTCCTTTTTATTTAAAACTTTTTCAAAAACTCAGTATCAGTAAATAAGTTTTCTTCTACTCTAAATCTCCATAAGCCTACTGTTGACAGTCTACACTAAATAATTGATACTGACTAGTTAGATACTTCTATCAACAATGACTTTTCTGGAGCAAAGAAATCACAATGTTTGTATCCTTCACAATTGTAGATTTTCCAAACCACGGAGAAAGAAATAAACTATTTTGCCTAACATTTTTGGTTCCCTAAATTATTGAATCAGAGTTTACTTTAATACTTAATTTTCTTCCAATTCATTAAATAGGAGACTGCTAATATGCTCTAAGTTAAGATAAGGAAAATATTAGCTCTACTTTTATATAAAATCATCACTTCCCTTTTCCTGTAGTATCCTTTTCATTTGATCCATATTCATGGTGTTCATCCAGTTGAACTTCATTGGTAGAAGTAAGAAATTATTTCTGTTACATTTGATGGAGTCTGATCACAAGTCACTCATTTTTCTAACATAGAAATGACTGGAATGGATTAAAGGAAAACTTCAGACTATAAGAAATGTTTCACGATTGCTTCTTTCTGACCTGAAGACATTGATATATGACTTCTTAAATGAAAGAAATTTCATGTTCTCTCTACCCAAGGACTTGATGCTCTTTTATTTGGAAGTATGAGTGGTTAATGTTAGTCTTCCAAAACTTTGACACCTTATTTGAGATTAGTGATGGCCAAAACTTTGGATATGTGTTCTCTAAACTTTCAATTGCCTAACCTTTTCTAAAAAACTATACACTTATTTCTTTCTTTCATAACCATATGTGACTTGACAAAAAAGAAAAGATTTTGGCCTTTCAATGTATTATAATAATCATAGGGAAAAATATTGATAAAGCATCCTTGAAATTATACTGTGAATAAAGAGCTTTGACAACATTATATTAAATATCAAATATGGAAGAGCTATGTTTACACTAATATGAGGGTCCTTACACCTTACATTTTAGAGTATCTAGTCTATGTGAAGGAAATACTAAAGACCACTTGGGCAAACATTTTAACAGGAAAAGCAGTGACATAAAAAGTAAATGATTTTAACTCTTAGAAGCCTCTCATACACTTGTACTTTGCCAAGATAGAAGGAAGTATCAGATTACAATGTCTTATGGTCATTTTCTAGAGTTAATATTGCATATAAACCAATTATGTTTGTGGGACTGATCATTTGAGTTGAAAGAGCTGATCTGCCCTGGTAAGTGAATCATTTCTTTCTCTTTCAACACTGCACATTTTTATTTCTTTAATATGTACACTTCTTTTAAGAGAATGGTCTTGGGTAGATAAACCTATATTTTCTCAAGATAAACAAAATTGCAATCTTCATTTTAAGAACCAAAATAAAATTTTAAAATTGATCTATTTTATACAAAGGGGAAATTATTAATTAGGGTGTTATTAAACAGTATCTACATTAATATTATTGTAATAAAATCAGTTTGGAATGTATAAGATACAGTTCTATCTCTCCCAATGTGGTTTCTGGTAAAATAAAATCAATTAATTATACTGTTAATAATCCTTCTGAGACTCAAAAAGATGATCTGTCCTATAAAACCCCTTTATATACAGAGTTGATACAGGGACCTTACAGAAAAATAGTTAAAAACTGAAGACATGTTAGATTGGTCTGCTATCTTATTAGCTGCAACATTTTATACTTAAGTTAACCCAGGCACTATGACAAACAAACTAGAAACAGATGGAAGCTTAATATAATAGAGTGTTATTTTATGTTCATGTAATAATCCAAAACATCCAGGCATTCCTAGGTGACAGGAGACATTTTATGCTGTGAATCAAATATTTGAGCTCATTTGACCTTATGGCTCCATCATCTCTTAGAAATGCATGGTAATCTGCACCTGTTTTGTGGGAAAGCTCATGTTTGCAGTGGTGGTAGGGGCACACATGTATCTCAAAAATCATGTCTCAAAAATTGGCACATCAAATATTGGTGCATATTTACTGCTGAAGTACAGCCATGCACCAAGATAGAAATATAGATCAATGGAACAAAATAGAAAGCCCAGAGATAAACCCACGCACATATGGACACCTTATCTTCGACAAAGGAGGCAAGATTATACAATGGAGAAAAGACAATCTCTTTAACAAGTGGTGCTGGGAAAACTGGTCAACCACTTGTAAAAGAATGAAACTAGAACACTTCCTAACACCATACACAAAAATAAACTCAAAATGGATTAAAGATCTAAACGTAAGACCAGAAACTATAAAACTCCTAGAGGAAAACATAGGCAAAACACTCTCCGACATAAATCACAGCAGGATCCTCCATGACCCACCTCCCAGAATATTGGAAATAAAAGCAAAAATAAACGAATGGGACCTAATTAAAATTAAAAGCTTTTGCACAACAAAGGAAACTATAAGCAAGGTGAAAAGACAGCCTACAGAATGGGAGAAAATAATAGCAAACGAAGCAACAAACAATTAATCTCAAAAATATACAAGCAACTTCTGCAGCTGAATTCATGAAAAATAAATGACCCAATCAAAAAATGGGCCAAAGAACTAAACAGACATTTCTCCAAAGAAGACATACAGATGGCTAACAAACACATGAAAAGATGCTCAACATCACTCATTATTAGAGAAATGCAAATCAAAACCACAATGAGGTACCATTTCACACCAGTCAGAATGGCTGCTATCCAAAAGTCTACAAGCAATAAGTGCTGGAGAGGGTGTGGAGAAAAGGGAACCCTCTTACACTGTTGGTGGGAATGCAAACTAGTACAGCCACTATGGAGAACAGTGTGGAGATTCCTTAAAAAAACTGGGAATAGAACTGCCATATGACCCAGCAATCCCACTGCTGGGCATACACACCGAGGAAACCAGAATTGAAAGAGACGCGTGTACCCCAATGTTCATCACAGCACTGTTTACAATAGCCAGGACATGGAAGCAACCTAGATGTCCATCAGCAGACGAATGGATAAGGAAGCTGTGGTACATATACACAATGGAATATTACTCAGCCATTAAAAAAAATACATTTGAATCGGTTCTACTGAGATGGATGAAACTGGAGCCCATTATACAGAGTGAAGTAAGCCAGAAAGAAAAACAACAATACAGTATACTAATGCATATATATGGAATTTGAAAGATGGTAACGATAACCCTATATGCGAGACAGAATAAGAGACACAGATGCATAGAACAATTTTATGGACTCTGAGGGAGAAGGTGAGGGTGGGACGTTCTGGGAGAATAGCATTGAAACATATATATTATCATATGTGAAACAGAACACCATTCCATGTTCGATGCATGAGACAAGGGCTCAGGGCCGGGGCAACGGGATGACCCAGAGGGATGGGATGGGGAGGGAGGTGGGTGGGGGGTCCAGGAAGGGGAACACATGTAAACCCATGGCTGATCCATGTCAATGTATGGCAAAAACTATTACAATATTGTAAAGTAATTAGTCCCCAACTAAAATAAATAATTTTATAAAAAATAAATAAATAAAGTACAGCCATGTTTCCCATTTAATTAAAAGGGAAGATAGATATTATAGGCTAGGATTTTACCGTAGAAGAAAATATTTTTTAATGAAGAGTTAATAATACCAACCATAATGTGGACTCCTCATCTCTTTATCTATTTGATTGTTTCTTTCAACATATAGAATGTCCTCAAATACTCATGCAAGGAAGACAACCTTCTAAAACCATCTAATAATTACATTCAGCTCCAAGTCTACTATCTGCTAGGGATACATATTTCAGATATATGTGGTACAACAATATAGACATTGAACAATATATCCTCAATACACTCAAGATACAATAATGAAGCACCACTGAAATAACTGCAATAAAATTTCTGTTCAAAAAAAGAGAAGAAAGGAAATAAGTAATCATGTATTTCATAGCAATTATGCTATTTCGCTGGTCAGGTAATATGAAGACCCCCATGGAATAGCTATGGAGAAGAGCCATTGATTAGAACCTGAGTCTTCCCTTCAGGAGAAATCTCCTGGCCCATTACTCTTGTTACGTTAGAAAATGTGGAGGGCCTAAGATTTTATCCCACTTGCCAGATAACAAGTCAGTCTAACACAGTATTCTGACAGAATGTCATAGGACTCTTGGACCAGCCAGTCAAAAACTGCAGTCATAGCAGCAGTTTTCATTGGTTTTTCATGGCCCAAATCTAATAGGCAATACAATGTGGGTCAGATGTTACCTGCACAAATGATGTTCAACAGAGGACAGGGATACCAACTTTTAAGAGATACTTAGCTTTTATGGAGCTGTCAGCACATCACCCATTATCTCTTTGAAAGAGAGTGCTTACTTACCCTAGAATGTTAACACCTCTCTGGGAGGGAAACAGAAAGGCTTTATCTTTACTGGGTGGGAATATCTTTTGGGAGGTAAATCACTAATTCTTGGGAAAGATATACTATCTCTACCTTCTAAGGCTGTTTTCCTTCAAATATGCCCTTTCTCCTAAGTCCCAGACCTTGCAAAAACAAAATCTCCAACAATTCACCGTGGAAACATTTGAAATAGGTATTGGAATTAACTTCCCATAATACTGTAAAGCTTTTGTATTCTATTTCCTATTATACCAGTTTAGTGCTTTAGGATATTAAAGTTGGTACATTCAGAAACACTTCAGTTTCAAATCATGGTTTCTTTGGAAGTAGAATCCTCTAAAATATTTAGTAGTCATCCAAGAGATCCAACCAGTCCATCCTAAAGGAAATCAGTCCTGAATATTCATTGGAAGGACTGATGCTGAAGCTGAAACTCCAATACTTTGGCCACCTGATGCGAAGAACTGATTCATTGGAAAAGACCCTGATGCTGGGAAAGACTGAAGGCAGGAGGAGAAGGGGACAACAGAGGATGAGATGTTTGGATGGCATCACCAACTCAATGGACATGAGTTTGAGTAAACTCCAGGAGTTGGTGATGGACAGGGAAGCCTGGTGTGCTGGAGTCCACGGGATCACAAAGAGTCGGACACAACTGAGCGACTGAACTGAACTGAACTGAATGTGTTTGCTTCTAGTTAATTCTTTTGGTCTATAACCACACTTATCATTATGTCTTGCATTTAATTTTCCATCCAACTCTATTTTCTCACATACTCTATCCTTGGCACTACTTTACCGGTGTGCTACATTAAGCCATGGAGAACAATAGTGTTTGGTGTTCAGCTAATTATCCATAGATTGATTTTGACTGAATTTTAATAGGCCCTTGTCTTAAAGACTTTGCCTGTTATATTTCTTACTTGGTGGGTACCGAAACAGTTGTCACAAAATTGTGGATTCCTAATACCTCTCAATATCCCTTTTATTTCAGCTTATAGGCAGTTCAGTTCTGCTTGTGCTGATCTTCTTCTTAAAATGTCTTACTATGAAGTGCAAAGAACAAGTAACCTGTTGTAAGAGACAAAGTCTGTTTAACATTTTGCCTGGAGTTACAGTCTATAAACTAAAACCAGAAATGTGTAGGCTACTTCAGGTGATAAAGAATATACTTATACGAATTGTCCCTGCTAGATAATGTATAGCACTGTAGGCAATAAAATCTATTTTCAAAGTCCTGAAAGTGAAAATAAGAGTCTCTCATTTGTGTCCAACTCTTTGGGAAATCATGGACTCTAGTCCTCCAGTCCACTTTGTCCATGGAATTCTCCTTCTCCAGGAGATCTTTCTGACCCAGGGATCAAACCTGGGTCTCTTGCGTTGCAGGCAGATTTCTGCCATCTGAGCCACCAAGGATTTGCCTTTAAAAAATAAAACAGTTATCTATATGACTAATTTTGCTAATTCTAGAATGTTAGCTTGGCAATGGTAATATTTATCTTAGCAGTTTGTAATTGTTTTTATATTTTATACTACTTATGCTTCTGATATTGTCTTTCTAGCTCATTACTGTACTCTCAATATCCAGCAAGGTATTCATCACCTAGAATGAAATAGTAAGTACCTGATGAATTAAGGAATAAATGTAGGTAATAATGTCAACAATCTTGCAACATAATTTGCGTTTCAAAAGTTTATAGATGAAGAAATTGAGAAATACAAGATTAATTGATTGTTTAAAGTGTAACGGGTACTTAAACAGCCAAGTCTAATTTGTGTTAATGAAAACCTTGTGCAATTGTTTTTAGAAATATGATGATATTTGAGATAGAGGCTACAGAATATGCATATATACATGCTTAAACATTCTAAATATAACTAAACAGACTACCTGCCTGTTATCAGGAAAAAAGCATACATATACTATACTTAGAATTACAGAGTAGAACAAGATTCTAAGATGACATTTGGTCTACCTATTTCATCTTAAGAAATGAACAGAAAGTATACATAAATATGTTTAAAAACTTGTAACTAGGCTATATATATATGTGTGTGTGTGTATGTATATGTGTGTGTATATATATATATATATTTACTGTGTTTATCATTAGCAAGCTTAATTAGAGTAACTGTTATATCCAAGTGCAATATCACTCTCATAGGGCAAGTGACATTCCCAGGTAAAGCAAGCAAGCTCAAGGCACATATGCCAGTGACGCTGACACTTTTTTTTGACATTCTTGTACTCAGGTTGTACAAAATTCATCTTCAATAAAATGAAGTGACTAGATTAGTTGTTTCAAAGAGAGTGAAAATCACTCCATTGTGTCCTACTCTTTGTGATCTCGAGGACTATACAGTCCATGGAATTCTCCAGGCCAGAATACTGAAGTAGGTAGCCTTTCCCTTCTCCAGGGGATCTTTCCAACCCAGGGACCGAACCAAGATCTCCCACATTGCAGGCGGAGTCTTTACTAGCTGAGCTACAAAGGAGTTGTTTCAAAAGTCTATGCAAATTTTAAAATTCTACATTTCTTTGTGATCTCGAGGACTATACAGTCCATGGAATTCTCCAGGCCAGAATACTGAAGTAGGTAGCCTTTCCCTTCTCCAGGGGATCTTTCCAACCCAGGGACCGAACCAAGATCTCCCACATTGCAGGCGGAGTCTTTACTAGCTGAGCTACAAAGGAGTTGTTTCAAAAGTCTATGCAAATTTTAAAATTCTACATTTCTATTTGGAAATAATAGCTGCATACGTCTTTATGAGTCATAGGTGGGTGTTTAACAAAGTAAAATGTAGAAGTATTTCAAAGATTTGTTAAGTGGATGGATTTTTAACAGTACTATATATGGAAATAATCACATACTCTTTGAACTTGGGGATTAAAAATAAAATCTGTGCTGTCAGGTCGTGTGACAAGAATAAGTATTTATTACCCCTGTAAGGACACTTAGAATGTTAGTAGAAAGGTAACTGAATACTATCATATTCTGTTGCTTCCATGTGTAATTTACTAGCAACTGAATTTAATAGGAATAAAAATAACCAACTGGATTATTAACAAAATTGAAGCAGATGCTATGTTTTAAGTCTTATGTTGCAACAACATTTTTGAAATATTAATTTCTTATATTTTTTGTCTACACATTTTTACTTTACCAAATGAAAGAAACAACAAATAATTTATTAAGGCAACATTTTATGAAGATAATGGAAATACCAGTATAGGAGCAATTTAATAATTTACAAAAATAGCATTTCTAAACCAGGCCTGAAGCCTGTACCTATGACATGACTACATATTGTATCCTTTTTCTGATTATACAAATCAATCTTCCACTGAAATAAGAAGCTACCTCTAGTTAGTTACTTGTTTTTCTCCATAAATGCATTTGGAGTAGTTTTAAACTCTCCAATGGAATCACCATCATTCATAATGATGGAAAATACAATTTTTATAAAGCAAAATACCAATGTACAAGTTTTATGCCTCTAATAGTGAAATCATCTTGAAGGCTGCTTTGAGGCAGTATCCAGTGAATTTTTTACAACAAAAATGACATATTGTTCTTCATCAATATGTCTTTTAAGCCACATTTATATTAATTTTATATTAATGAAATATTATCAAAAAAGTGAGAAAATCACATTTCATTAATGAAATATAGTTTATTCTCTTAATGCAGAAAAGTGGCATTAAAAGATGTCATCTAAGAGCACAGACCTTGAGCAAGATTGCCAAGGTTCAAACATCAACAAGTACTTATCATATAAAAATAGTCAGGGCTTTATATCACTTTGTATTTCAGATTTCCTTATATAAAAATGAGGACAGTTAATGTACCCACCTTACAAAATTGCAATGGTTATGTGATTTAAAATAATGCTTAGTATATAGTAAATATTGATACTTTGGAAATGTTAGCTGATGTGAGTAGTATGTCCAAAAAATTACAAAAATAATATTGCTGGAATAGTTTCATAAATCTGTGCTTGCACGCTAAGTCACTTCAGTCATGTCGGACTCTGTGACCCATGGACTGTAGCCTACCAGGCTCCTCAGTCCATAGGATTCTTTAAGCAAGAATACTGGAGTGGATTGTGTCATGCCTTCCTCTTCATGAATCTACATCCTTTTTTTATTTGCAGCAGTTTGAAACCATAGGGGAAAATAGATAATGTTCCTTTAAAGCAGTTGCCTTATATTTGGAAAATATGTAACTCATAGAAAAATTGATCTACTTTATGTACTGGTGAATCTTAAAATGATTAAAGGAATTTGCAAAGACAAAATTTTATTTGATATTAACTTTTAATAGCATGTAGCATCATTTTAAGATCATGAGCATCCAATATTGTATTACTATAGCATCTAATCAAGCTTGATAGTTATAAAGACAATTACATATATGAGAGGGCAGAAATGTTAGCAAAGTTGAGTGATGGGGTATAGACTGCACTACCTTATTTACAGTTGTGTTTTGAAGGAAAAGTTGAAATGAGCCCATCTATGTAAAGTGGAAGAATTATAGAATATTCCAGGCAAAAAAAATCTTCACACTATTACAAGGTAGGATGCGCAGGGAATTTTAAGATATTTGATAACTGTGCAAAGTCATGAGAAGGTGGCAGAGTTTCAAAGGTATTGAATGTTGTGCTAGAGAAATAGGGCATGGCAACATGAGAGGGCATGACTGAAGGACTGGTATGCCTTTTGACATAGGACTTAATCAGAAACATCTGTTCGGAGTTTTATCTTCATCTTTTTACATATTATTGCCTGAAAATCATCTTTGAGATTCATCAGCATTCAGCTCAGTCCAGATTTGCCCCACAAATATGTCCAGCTGATACAGTATTAACACATAAGAAAAAAAAAAAAACTAACATTGGTTAGATATTTATTGCACTCAGTCGCTTCAGTCTTGTCTGAATCTTTGCAACCCTATGGACTGTAGCCTTCCAGGCTCCTCTGTCCATGGGATTCACCAGGCAAGGATCCTGGAGTGGGTCACCATGCCTTCCTCCAGGGGATTGTTACTACTCAGAAATTCTCAGACCAATTGACAAAAATGTGTTAGCTAATACTTCAAAATAAAATTATATTAATAAAAATGTCTAAAAATATTTCTCTAAGAAAACACACTTAATGGAATTTTGCATCCATGAATGGATAAAATAAAATAATTAAAATTTAATTGCAATTTTGAATGAGAACAGCACATTTAATAATGGCATATATATTTTTTTTTTAGTTTAAAGGAATTATTATTTTATTTTATGTGACAGCTTTGTCAGAGTATAACTGACAAATAAAAATTGTCTCTATCTAAGACATACAAAGTGATGATTCTTATAAATAGAAAATGAGAAATGATTAACATAACCAAGCTAATCAGCACATCCATCACCTCACATAGTTACTATTGTGTGTGTGTGCGGTGAGAACACTTAAGATCTGCTCTTGTAAATTCCAAGTATAAAATATAGTTTTATTAATTATAATCACCATACTGAATATTAACATTGTAACTTATTCACTTGATAAGTAAAAGTTTGTACCCTTTGACCAACATTTCTTCATTTCCTCCACTTCTCAGTCCATCACAACCACCATTCTATTCTATTTCTGTGAGTTAGACTCTTAGATCCCACACATACATAAGTTCACACAATATTTGTCTTTCTGTGTCTGGCTTCTTTCACTTATTAAAGTGCCTTCAGATTCATTCATGGTGCCACAAACGGCAGTATTTTCTTCTTCATCTATGGCTGAACTTTATATATATATATACATACACACATGTATAAATCATAATATATACATATTAAAATCCCAATGTTATTTTTCACAGGAAAAAAAAGGGAATCTTAAAAATCCACAGAGAACCACAAAAGATCCTAAATGGCCGAAGTAATATTAAGAAAGAAGAACAAACCTGGAGACATTCTACTTCCTTTTTTTGAATTACGTCACGAAGCTATAGCAATCAAAACATCATCAGTTCAGTTCAGTCACTCGATCATGTCCGACTCTTTGCGACCCCATGAACGGCAGCATGCCAGGCCTCCCTGTCTGTCCATCACCAACTCCCAGAGTTTGCCCAAACCCATGTCCATTGAGTCAGTGTGATGCCTCAACCATCTCATCCTCTGTTGTCCCCTTCTCCTCCTGCCCCCAATCCTTCCCAGCATCAGGGTCTTTTCCAATGAGTCAACTCTTTGCATGAGGTGGCCAAAGTATTGGAGTTTCAGCTTCAACATCAGTCCTTCCAATGAACACCCAGGACTGATCTCCTTTAGGATGGACTGGTTGGATCTCCTTGCAGTCCAAGGGACTCTCAAGAGTCTTCTCCAACACCACAGTTCAAAAGCATCAATTCTTCGGTGCTCAGCTTTCTTCACCGTCCAACTCTCACATCCATACATGACCACTGGAAAAACCATAGCCTTGACTAGATGGATCTTTGTTGGCAAAGTAATGTCTCTGCTTTTAAATATGCTATCTAGGTTGGTCAAAACATCATAGTACTGACATAAAACCAAACTCATAGACTAATGAAACATAATAGAGTCCAGAAGTAAACCACGTGTATATGGTCAGCTTAATTTTTGAATAGCTTGTTTTCAGTGTATAGAAATTCAACAGAATTTTTACATTTTGATTTGTCTCCTGTAACTTTACTGAATTTGTTTATTAGTTCTACCAGTTTTGGATTTTTTTCTGCTTTTTTTTAGTGGAGTAATCAGATAAACCATGTCATATAAACCATGTCATCTGTAAATAAAGACAATTTGATTCCTTCCTTTATTGCTTTTATGGCTTTTATTTTCCCTCTTGTCTAGATGCTCTGGCTAGACTTCCTGTACTATGTTGGATAAAAGTGGCAAAAATAGGCATCCTTGTCTTGTTCCTGATTCTAGAGTAGAAGCTTTCACCTTCTCACCATGGATTATGATGCTATCTGCAAACCTGGAATGTATAGTCTTTATTATGCTCAGGTATATTCCTGCTACACTAATATGTGGAGATTTTATAATAAATGGGTGCTGAATTTTGTCAAATTCTTTCTTCATATCTATTTAAAAAAACGTTTAATTTTTTTCTTCATTCTGCTAATATTATGCATCAGATCCTATTTGTGTATGTTGAACCACCCGAAGGATAAATCTCATTTTATGGTGTATTATTTGGGGCTTCCCTGATAGCTGAGTTGGTAAAGAATCTGCCTGCAATATAGCAGGCTCTGGTTCGATCCCTGGGTTGGGAAGATCCTTGGGAGAAGGGATAGGCTACCCAGTCCAGTACTCTGGCCTGAAGACTTTCATGGACTATATGGACTATACAGTCCATGGGGCCGCAAAGAGTCGGACACAACTGAGCGACTTGCACATCCTTTTAATGTTTCATTGAAATAAATTTTCTAGAAGGGATATTGCAAAAATATTTAACAGGGATATTGGTCTGTATTTTTCTTGTTTTGTCTTTATTTGGGTTTGTTATGAGTATAATGCTGACTTTATAAAATGAGTTGGAAGTGTTTCTTTTTCAATTCTTAGGAAGAATTTGAGGGTTTGTGTTAATCCTTAAATGCTTATTAGAAATCACCAGTGAAGACGTGTGGTCCTGAGTTTTTCCTCTTTAAAACATTTTTATTTCTTCGTTTTTGGCTATGCTGGGTCTTTGTCTCTACTCTCAGACTGTCTTTAGTTGCGGCAAGTGGGGCTCCTTTTCATTATGTTACAGGGGCTTCCCATTTCAGTGGCTTCTACTGTTGCAGAGCAGTGACTCTAGCATGTGGGCTTCAGTAGCTGTGGCATGCGAGCTCAGTACTGGCAGCTCACCGGCTCTAGAAAGCGGCCACAGTAATGGTGGCGCATCGGCTTCGTTGCCCCTTGGCGTGTGGAATCTTCCCAGACCAGGAATTGAACCCATGTCCCTTACATTGGCAGGCAGATTCTCAACCACTAGACCACAAGGGGTGTCTGGTCCTGAGCTTTTTCTGTTGATGGATTTTTGATAATTGACACAATTTATTTACTCAATATTGGTATGTTCATATTTTCTATTTCATGATTTAGTCTTGGTAGGTTCTAGTAGTTGGTTAATTTCTTTTAAATTAACCAATTTATTAGCATATAATCGTTGATAGTAGTCTCTTTTAATCCTTTGTACTTGTGTGGCATCAGTTGTAATGTCTTCTCTTTTATTTCTAATTTTATTTATTAGAAACCTTTTTTCTTTTTTAGTCTAGCTAGTGTTTTCCAATTTGGTTTTTATTCATTTATTTATTTTTTAAAAGCAACTTAGTATCATTGATTTCTCTATTGTCTGTCTAGTCTCTATTTTATTCATTTCCTTTATTTATTTCCTAGATTTCATCATTTCATTCTTGTGCTATATTTGGATTTAGTTTGTTCTTTTTCAAGTGTTTGAGGTATAAAGTTAGGTTGTGTATTTGATTTTTCTTTTTTATTAATATAGTCATTTATTGCTATAAAGTTTCCTCTTAGAACTGCTTGCTCTGTCCTGTAAATTTTGTTATATTCTACTTCTATTTTGGGTTGTTTCAAGATACTTTTTTGATTTCCATTGCTTTGTCTTCTGACCCATTGGTTGTTCATGAGTGTACTGTTTGTTTCCACATACTTGGGAATTTTTCAGTTTTGCTCCTGTCACTAGTTTATAGTTTCGTACCATTATGGTAGCAAATGATACTTATTTGATGGAGTAATGTTTGCCTGATTCTTCATAATCTATATAGCTTTACATTGGTATCTGTGCATTTGAAGGAGTAATTGTCATTTCCATTCTTTACAGACTGATTTAAGCAGGTAAAGAAAGACCTTCTCTTGCTGGTCCCCTAGGCCAGCAATCCCTAATGTAATCCTATTAGGGATTACCTCTGCAATCACAGTCCATTTGGGTTCAAGTAAGCTCCTGTGGCTGCTGCTGGGTATTTACTGGTTTGGCAAGACTGTTGCCACTGCTTGGACAGGTATGGATCCTGTCCCTGGGCAGACTGGACTGCTTCTAGGTCCATGATCAGCAGGGCTGGTGCTGAGACAAAGATCTGCTTCAGGTCTGCCTTTGATGGGGATGTTACTAGGTGTGTGAATGGATGTGGCTCCCACCTGGCTTCTGGGTAGGCTCTCACAGGGTCACTGAGAGGGTCCCTTGACAAGGCAGGATTGGAGCTGATTTGTGGCTGAGAGAGGCAGAAATCAAGTCAATGGATTATTTTAGGTTCTGGAGCTGGGACTGAGGTCTGCAGGCCTTCTTCTGGGGACATGAATGGGCCTGTCTCCTGCAAGTTTCCTGAGCAAGCAGGATTGTCCCCAGACCATGGCTCAGATGGGTTGAAGTTGAATCATAGGACTGCTTCAGGATCTTCAGGTGGACCAAGATTAGTGGGCTGATATCTGGGGCAAAGGATGGGGATGACTTCCACTGGGTCCCTTAGGCAGGCAGGATCACGCCTGAACTGAGGCAGGTGAGGTGCTGGAGCTGGGTGTTGGACTGCTTCAGGGTACACAGCTGAGACCAAAGTCCGTAGGCCTGTTACTTGAGACTCAGGTAGGCGTGACTGCTCCTGGGGGATGCAGTCAGTGCTGACCAGCGGAAGCAACACAGGTCAGTAGCAAAATGCGCACAGAGATGGGGTTGTTTCCAGGTCTGTAGCTGGGACCACAGTTGGCAAACTTGTCACCTGGACATGAGTCTGCCTTCTCAAAACTGCCCTCTTTGGTCTTGAGCTTCATCAAGGTTTTGCAACCTTTCTACCTGAATCCCAAAGCTCCCATAAAGGCATGTTTGTCTATAGAGGACTGACTCATTATTGTTGCTGTGTGGATGATTATCATCAGAAGATCTTTTATCCTGCCATTTTGCTGACATCACTCCTAATATTTGAATATGCAAATTTGATTGAGGTCATTGAATTAATGTATTGTTGCTGCTGCTGCTGCTAAGTCGCTTCAGTCGTGTCCGACTCTGTGCGACCCCATAGACGGCAGCCCACCAGGCTCCCCCGTCCCTGGGATTTGCCAGGCAAGAATACTGGAGTGAGTTGCCATTTCCTTCTCCAATGCATGAAAGTGAAAAGTGAAAGTGAAGTCACTTAGTCGTGTCCGACCCTTAGCGATCCCATGGACTGCAGCCTACCAGGCTCCTCCATCCATGGGATTTTCCAGGCAAGAGTACTGGAGTGGGTTGCCATTGCCTTCTCTGGAATTAATGCATTAGAAGACAGTTTATCACTTGAGACAAATTTCTTAATTATAAGGCAGAAATTTAAAAAAAAATGGCATTCTTTCTATAGTATTGTCCATGAAATAAGTATAAGATTAATGTTTGTAAATGACAGAGATTCTAAAAATTATTATATTTCTATACTCACTTAAAGCTATTATTTTCTGGTGCATTTTTAGCAGGTGTTTGTATTTCTTCATTAAAAAATATTATCAACTAAAGCATATTCTCACAGAAGCTTTGATATACAAAATCTATTGGTACCTGTAATGCTTAACTGTCAAGGTTAATTACCTAAATACACCTTTTATTGCAACAACTTTTGTAAGAAACAAATTGACTCAGCTGAGGCAATTAGCATTTTAACAACAGCATCGAGTAAACAATAAACAAACAAAAACATTCCCTAAAATTATACTTTTTAGCTTCAAAACTATTACGCCAAAACAGGTAAAAAACTGAGTTGTTTTTAATGTGACCTGTGACATATTACATGCAGTCCTATCATTATACATTTAAAAATTAACTTTATTATACTGAGAACAAACATATCCACATTCTCTAAAACATTGTTTAATATTTAGGAGGTAGGATAACTTCATTAAGTCTACTTTCTTCTAAAGGCTTCATGATTTTATCCTCTTATTTTTTATTTTATTTTACTTTTCCATAATTTTTCCATTCCTACATTCACACACTGGTTAAAGAGCTTACTGACAAAGGTTTTCATTTTTCTTGGCATTTTCAGGGTTCCTATATACTTTCCTACATTCATTTTGTTCTTGCAAATATCATTGAGTCTGTAAACTGAAAGAATTCTTTAAGGTTATTGACATGGTAGCTAACTGAGAGAATTCTTAAATTTGTTCTGTGCAGTACTTGTCAGTGTATGCTGAAGTACCTAGTTTTGTATAAATTCATTGCAACTCTCCATCTTTCTTCTTTAGTTCACAATAGTTATCTAACTCACCATTGTTTCATTCAATGTACTTCACTCCTGGGTGGTTTTTGTCTGGAAAGTATCTAATATATCTATGTCTACATTGCTAAGTAGCAAAATCATTTAGTATTCTATTTCTTCTTCCAGATGCTATTAATTCCAGATTCAGATGGAAAACTTCCTTTTATTGAACCACATGAGATCATTCATTTTATAACAGCTTTTCTTTTTGAGGCTTAATTTCATTTTATATATTTGTCAATGAAAATTCTGTCCTCAAAAGTTTTTAGTTTGTATTATTTCACTGTTTAGGCTTTGTTAACTTGAATCTATGTTAAAAATGTGTCTTCTTTTTTTACAAAGTGATATAATTCTAACTTGATTTAAATGATCATATTTTGATTTTTCTTCATAATAAAAAATGAGAAATGAGGCATAAAAGTGTCTGGGTAATGAACTGAATATTAGTTTAGTCCTTCAATAGGCAGTGAATTAATAAGAGGATATATATTTACCATAGTTTATATTTTAAAATGCTCATTATATCCTCTTCTTTAAAAATTCTAACCAAAAGAAATTATATTGTCATAACTTTTTAAACTTTAAATCCCATGTAACAATTTTGACTCCAGCCCACCTTAAATAAATTGTATGTTAAAAAGAAGGTGTGGTTGATTTTAGCTGCAGTTTCTATTAGCTTAGCAAAGAGATGGGAGTAACAAGAGTTGAATAAGAGAGTTTTCGGACTTCCCTGGTGGCTCAGAAGTTAAAGTGTCTGCCTCCAATGCGGGAGACCCAGGTTTGATCCCTGGGTTGGGAAGATCCCCTGGAGAAGGAAATGGCAACCCACTCCAGTATTCTTGCCCGGAGAATCCCATGGATGGAGGAGCCTGGTAGGCTACAGTCCATGGGGTCGCAAAGAGTTGGACACAACTGAGCGACTTCACTTTCACTTTCACTTTGGTGTAGGAGACAGATTAACAGAAGGTGCAACCAGGGTAGTAAACCTATCTTAGATTGAAAGGTTAGTGAAAAGGGTAACATATCTAAGATAATGAAATCAACCAAAAAAGATCCCCAAAATTCAAGCACACAAGTTATTGCTATGAACAATCCTGGGAAAATACCTGAACCCAAGCTAGTAGATAATAGAAGAGCCATGCTAGAGGCAATCTGGAATGGTATGGAGAAGGTGCAACAAATTATCTATGGTATCGTTCCTAAACCTCTTTGCCTTAGGCTCTGGCCTTTGCTGATACCGGCATATCAGAAGGAGGCTAGCAAATAAAATTAAATACATATATAAGAAAACATGTTGATGCTACATACTCAAAACATGATATTCAACATTGGCATAACACAATATGTAGTCAAAACATTGTCTCCTACCACTGCTGGGTCCTGAGGAAATCCTTCTCATTTCTTGCCACCATGTCTGAATTCCAAGAAGATTTGTTGATTGTTCTTCTGTTGCCATAGGAAAGAGACAGAGTTTAATTAAGAGGAAAGACAAATTAATAAATTTGACAAATTTTTATTAAGTTGCATGAGTATAATACATTCTTGCAAAATAAATGTATACAAAAAATTGACTAGTTTGAGGTAAATTATAAAAATTTAAATTCAGTATAATGCTGAAGAAGTGATGCTTTAGAACTGTGGTGCTAGAGAAGACTCTTGAGAATCTCTTGGACTTCAAAGAGGTCAAGCCAGTCAATCCTAAAGGAAATCAATCCTGAATATTCATTGGAAGGACTGATGATGAAGCTGAAGCTCCAATACTTTGGCCACCTGATGTGACCAGCTGCCTCATTAGAAAAGATCCTGATGATGGGAAAGACTGAGGGCAGGAGAAGAGGGAGACAGAGGATGAGAGGATTGGATGGCATCATTAACTCAATGGACATGAATTTGAGAAAACTCTGGGAGATAGTGGAGGACAGGGAAGCCAGATGTGCTGCAGTCCATGGGGTCACAAAGAGTTGGATGTGACTTAGTGACTGAACAACAAAAACATGACTAAAGTAAAGAAATAATGACTAGAGTAGTATTCCAGTATTCCCAGAAAATCTGAATGAGAAAAAAAAAATTTATGACTGAAAAAGAATCATTTCCAAAACCTGATTTATGTTCACACAACTTTCTGACCATTATCAATCAAGGTAAATTTTTTATTATTTCTTTAAAAATTGAATAAATAAATTGACTTATTTCCAGATTTCTTTATAATACTGTAGCTTCAAAAATGTAAAAATTCAAAAACTATTGTATGAATTTATACATTGCATGAGCTAAGTAATAAAATTACTATAACAAAATGAAAGTATTTTGTTAGCAGTGTGATGATAATATTTTATTATATGAGAGTTCTTTATAATCATTGAATATTATATCTGTGGTTAATGTCTGCATCTTAGGATTCCTTAATGAAATTATCTATTTCTATTTCATTATCTATGTCTATTATCTATATCTATTCTATATCTATTACCTATATCTATTATCTATATCTATATCTATTATCTATATCTATTTCATTATCTTAATAAAATTAATTATCTATTGATATGATATATCTTTATATAATTGATATATAATTATATATAATTTATATATACAAATATATATTATATTATATCTAGATATAAATATATATTATATATATAATATATATGTTATCATTATATTATTACATATATAATATATATTTATATATATTATATACATTATATCATATATTATATATAATATATCTAATGTAATAATATATATGCATATATATTATGCATATAATAATATGTATATATGTATATATTATATATTATTTATTTTGCAATTATTATTTAATATGTATTATTTAATATGCATATATTATATATAATATATGTAAATATAATATATTATATTTATATAAAATATATAATATACATTATATATTATATATTATGTATGTAATATATATTATTATATTATATATAAAGTAATATATAATATAATATATAATTGATATTATATGATATGTATATCTATTCTATATCTACTATCTATTATTTATATCTATTTCATGATCTTAATGAAATAAATTATCTAATAATTTAGATAATTCCAGTTTTTCCTGTTTCAACAAAGTGTCTCCAACTTGAATTTATTAAGACTCTCAGATTTCATGGAGATAGGAAACATTTTGCAATACTGTCAGTTGAACACAAATTATGTTAGAATATCAAATGTAATAATTTAATGTGATTTATCTTAAGTATCAATATATTTATAAATATTTATAATTTATGCTTATTACTTATTCATACATCTTGGCTCATCAAAGAATACTAACACATGAACAATAATATTTAAATATAGTTATATCTGATAGTTTGCTGACTTTCAGTGATAAATATAGTTTTGCATGTATTGTTCAATTTGTTTTATAGAAGTATACTTTTCAAGGTAAGAGGATAGATGACATATAATTTAACAATTTATTTTCTTCATTCATAACTTGTATGTGAGTCTGTATCTGTACTTGCCCAACCCCCTACACAGTGGTAGGCTTGCTTATCTGAAAGAGTAATTTCATTTGTTAGAAGCTTTTTAAAAAATATATTTACTTATTTCTTGGTCATTCTTTTTACACTCTTTTTTCGGTTATGAAAACAACAACCAAAATTAAATGTTTCAGAGATTTAATCATGGTTCACATATTCATGTTTTTTCTCTTACCTGCTTTATTAATTTTCACTTTCATATAAACTCACTTCCTACAATAGTAGGATGTATTCCATTTTGTTCCTATGTTCCTTTTGACTCTATGAGTAAACTGGCCCTAATTTTTTTAAGCCAAATACACATGAATTACAAAAGAACTGCTGTATCTTATATAAATTAATTGAAGCAAAATTATATCACATTATAAAATAGTGGTATCAGTTATGTTCACTGAATAAATATATTTTTCTAAAAATAATACAATATTATGAAATAACAATAGTGGTTGATAATTTGGAGTTTTAACCCTGATCAAATAAAGTTTTTCTTTCTTTTTTTTCCAAGTCAAACCAATTATTTAGGGTATGTAGATGACTGTGAAAGATTTGAAGAAAAATTTTGACATATTGACATTAAAGTACACCTGCCTATGGCTTTCCTGGTAGCTCAGTTGGTAAAGAATCTGCCTGCAATGCAGGAGACCCTGGTTTGATCCCTGAGCTGGGAAGATCTCCTGGAGAAGGAAATGCAAGCCACTCCAGTATTCTTGCCTGGGAAATCTCATGGACAGAAGAGCCTGGTGTGTTACAGTCCATGGGGTCACAAGTGTAGGCACGACTTAGCAACTAAATCACTAAATCACTAATTATCACTCAAATTCTAAAACTTTGATATTGAATCCATGAATGGCTTTCCAAACTCGAGTTTCAAGTTGCAATCAGTGAAACAACCACTAATTCTCTAAAAGTTAAAACAAGAACATTGTTATCATTCAACCATTTAATTTGAACTTCAAAAATAAATTAATTGTAATTGAATAAGTAATAAAATATAGCTTGGCATTACTTTAGAGAAATCTAAATTAACATGGTTAATTAAATCACTTTATTTTTTGCTTTGTCAGTAAACTTAGTCCTTCTCATGTCCTTAGAGTTGAAAAGCAAATAATCTGTAAAAATAGATGATCTTTTTTTTTCTTTTAACCTCACTGAAATTGCAAAGTCTATTAAAGCAGGTTTCACTTTTTATAATAACTGCATTTTAAAATGAGCTTTTCATAACTTATACGTTTTTTATTTCTTTCTTTTGCCTACCAGAGGTACTTCATTATATAGCAGCATTTTTCTCTATCCTTCTTGTCTTGATAAACAGACTAGAGAAAATTTTAAATCAACATAACTGTATTAATCTCTAAGTGAATGCCAAAATTAATGTGAATGATAGAATACATATATGTAACATGACCCAATGATTTCTTGTTTAATATATATTTTTTCCAATAGCTGCTAACTCAGCTGCTCCTAATTTTAATTCATACAAAAAATGTATCAGTTCTCTACTATATTCTAAGCCCTGTTATAAGTATAGGACACAATAGACAAACTTTGTCTCTGAACTAAGGAATACACATCGTTCTGGAAGCAGTGGATGAACTATAAGCAAGAAAAAAATCACACACAAAGCAAGTCAGTATCATAAAAAGATATATGTTTTGCTGAATATATGAGACTACTGTGATATTAAGTAAAAGAGGTTAAGTATCTTTAAATTGCCTGAAGGAGACTTGGTAGAAGGAGTGATTTTAGATAAAGTTAAAATACTAAGATTATAATCACTTAAAGTTCTGTGGGAGTATTGCAAGCAAAGGAACAGAAAATACAAATGCTCTGAGTTATCTGAAAGAAAACCAATTATATTAGTAGTGACTGAGTGGCAGAGGTCACATTGAGATCATAGCTCAGCTGGTAAAGAATCTGCCTGCAATGAGTAGACCCGAGTTCAATCCCTGTGTCAGGGAGATCACCTGGAAAAAGGAAATGGCAACTCACTCCAGTATTCTTGCCTGGAGAATCCCACGGACAGAGAAGCCTGGCAGGTTATAGTTCATGGGGTCGCAAAGAGCTGGATACAACTTAGCGACTAAACAACCAAGGAGCAGAAGCAAACGAAGTGTTTCTGAGCCATTGCAGGGAATTGACATGTTATTACAAGTGTGGAGAAAAAGGTACTAGAAGTTTTAAACATTGGCATTCAAGTTTTACTCTTGAATGGCAGAAATTTTAAATATTTACTCTGATAGGTGCTTGGGGAATAAACGGAAAAAGGTGACTACCTAGGGACAGAAAAAGGGCTCTTTCCACACTTGTGTAGTCTGGTCTAGAGATAATCATAGTCATGCTCTGGATGTTAGAAGTACAGTGGGAGAGAAGGAAAATTATTTACTATATATTTTAGAGATGGGGCTGAAAATATTTGGTAAAAGAAGAAAAAAAGTCAGAAACATTCTCATGCTTTTGGTTTAAGCAGTTGAGTTAGTGTTGGTGCCATCCACTAAGAAAAGGAAGCATCAGGTAGAACACAGGTCAGTTCACTTCAGTCGTTCAGTCGTGTCCAACACTTTGCAACCCCATGAATCACAGCACGCCAAGACTCCCTGTCCATAACCAACACAAACTCATGTCCATCAAGTTGATGATGCCATCCAGCTATCTCATCCTCTGTTGTCCCCTTCTCTTCCTGCCCCCAATCCTTCCCAGCATCAGGGTCTTTTCCAATGAGTCAACTCTTCGCATCAGGTGGCCAAAGTATTGGAGTTTCAGCTTCAACATCAGTCCTTTCAATGAACACCCAGGACTGATCTCCTTTAGGATGGACTGGTTGGATCTCCTTGCAGTCCAAGGGACCCTCAAGAGTATTCTCCAACATCACAGTTCAAAAGCATCAGTTCTTTGGTGCTCAGCTTTCTTTTTAGTCCAACTCTCACATCCATACATGATTACTAGAAAAACCGTAGTCTTGACTAGATGGACCTTTGTGGGCAAAGTAATGTCCCTGCTTTTTAATATGCTGTCTAGGTTGGTCATAACTTTCCTTCCAAGGAGTAAGCGTCTTTTAGTTTCATGGCTGCAATCACCATCTGCAGTGATTTTGGAGCCCCCCAAAATAAAGTCTGACACTGTTTCCACTGTTTCCCCATCCATTTCCCATGAAGTGATGGGACCGGATGCCATGATCTTAGTTTTCTGAATGTTGAGCTTTAAGCCAATATTTTTACTTTTCACTTTCACTTTTATGAAGAGATTCTTTAGTTCTTCTTCACTTTCTGCCATAAGGGTGGTATCATCTGCATATATGAGGTTATTGATATTTCTCCTGGCAATCTTGATTCCAGCTTGTGTTTTTCCAGACCAGCGTCTCTCATGATGTACGCTGCATATAAGTTAAATAAGCAGGATGAAAATATACAGCCTTGACGTACTCCTTTTCCTATTTGGAACCAGTCTGTTGTTCCATGTCCAGTTCTAATGGTTGCTTCCTGACCTACATACAGGTTTCTCAAGAGGCAGGTCAGGTGGTCTGGTGTTCCCATCTCTTTCAGAATTTTCCACAGTTTATTGTGATCCACACAGTCAAAGGCTTTGGCATAGTCAATAAAGCAGAAATAGATGTTTTTCTGGAACTCTGTTTTTTCCATGATCCAGTGGATGTCGGCAATTTGATCTCTGATTCCCCTGCCTTTTCTAAAACCAGCTCGAGTGCAGCACTCTCACAGCCTACAATGATTAAATAAACTTATGTCCATGTTAATGTAAAAAAATGGATCTCTCATCCAATTTAGAATTTCTTTCCTACTTATTTTCAGCATGACTTAGTCTTTGAAAACTGTAGTAGAGGGAGTGAGCATTTGTCTTTTCATTTTTATCTGGGCACTTAGTAGCATGGTGTGATCACTCACCTAGAGCCAGACATCCTGAATGTGAAGTCAAGTGGACCTTAGGAAGCATCACTATGAACAAAGCTAGTGGAGGTGATGAAATTCTTGTTGAGCTATTTCAAATCCTGAAAGATGATGCTGTGCAAGTGCTGCACTCAATATACCAGCAAATTTGGAAAACTCAGCAGTGGCCACAGGAATGGAAAAGGTCAGTTTTCATCCCAATCCCAAAAAAAGGCAAAGCCAAAGAATGTTCAAACTACTGCACAATTGCACTCATCTCACACACTAGTAAAGTAATGCTCAAAATTCTCCAAGCCAGGCTTCAGCAATACATGAACCATGAACTTCCAGATGCTCAAGCTGGTGTTAGAAAAGGCAGAGGAACCAGAGATCAAATTCCCAACATCCGCTGGATCATCGAAAAAGCAAGAGAGTTCCAGGAAAACATCTATTTCTGCTTCATTGACTATGCCAAAGCCTTTGACTGTGTGGATCACGATAAACTGTGGAAAATTCTGAAAGAGATGGGAATACCAGACCTCCTGACCTGCCTCTTGAGAAACCTGTATGCAGGTCAGGAAGCAACAGTTAGAAGTGGACATGGAAAAACAGACTGGTTCCAAATAGGAAAGGGAGTACATCAAGGCTGTATATTGTCACCCTACTTATTTAATTTATATGCAGAGTACATCATGAGTGACGCTGGGCTGGAAGAAGCACAAGCTGAAATCAAGATTGCTGGGAGAAATATCAATAACCTCAGATATGCAGATGACACTACCCTTATGGCAGAAAGTGAAGAGGAACTAAAAAGCCTCTTGATGAAAGTGAGAGAGGAGAGTGAAAAGTTGGCTTAAAGCTCAATATTCAGAAAACTAAGATCATGGCATCTGATCCCATCACTTCATGGAAAATGGATGGGGAAACAGTGGAAACAGTGTCAGACTTTATTTTTGGGGGCTCCAAAATCACTGCAGATGGTGAATGCAGCCATGGAATTAAAAGATGCTTACTCCTTGGAAGGAAAGTTATGACCAATCTAGACAGCCTATTAAAAAGCAGAGATATTACTTTGCCAACAAAGATTCATCTAGTCAAGGCTATGGTTTTTCCAGTAATCATGTATGGATGTGAGAGTTGGACGGTGAAGAAAGCTGAGCGCCAAAGAATTGATGCTTTTGAACTTATGGTGTTGGAGAATACTCTTGAGAGTCCCTTTGACTGCAAGGAGATCCAACCAGTCCATTCTAAAGGAGATCAGTCCTGGGTGTTCATTGGAAGGACTGATGTTGAAGCTGAAAATCCAATACTTTGGCCACATGATGCGAAGACCTGACTCATTGGAAAAGACCCTGATGCTGGGAAGGATTGGAGGCAGGAGGAGAAGGGGACAACAGAGGTTGTGATGGCTGGATGGCATCACCGACTCGATAGACATGAGTTTGGGTAAACTCCAGGAGTTGGTGATGGACAGGGAGGCCTGGCGTGCTGCCAGGGGTCACAAATAGTCGGACACGACTGAGTGACTGAACTGACTGACTGAGGCTGCTATAGCTGCCATTATATGTGGATTACTGGAAAAGCTTTGGAATAGGTTTGAGACTGTATGCGTGTGTGAAGAATGATCTTACCAGATTTTAGAGGGCAGCATTGCATAATAATGTTTATTTCTAAGGATTTCCACCTAAGCCCATTTCATCCTGGCTTACATTTTGACAGATCACACAATGTCTTGTTTGAGAGTTTCTCTTAGACTTCTCAGAGAAGACACTGGCGACCCACTCCAATACTCTTGCCTGCAAAATCCCATGGACAGAGGAGCCTGATAGGCTGCAGTCCATGGGGTCGCTAAGAGTCAGACACAACCGAGTGACTTCACTTTTACTTTTTAGTTTCATGCATTTGAGACGGAAATGGCAACCCACTACATTGTTTTTGCCTGGAGAATCCTAGCGACGGCGGAGCCTGGTGGGCTGCCGTCTATGGGGTCACACAGAGTCAGATATGACTGACGCGACTTAGCAGCAGCAGCATAGACTTCTACCAGATAATCAAACTAATTTCCTGTTCTTTGGCACAGGGATGGTCTCATTTATCAGGCTCCTTCAGAGTGAGATGTATCCATGTAGCTGTGTTCCAACAAATAGCATAAGAGCAATAATTACGTGTTCCATTTCCAGCAACATAAGGTCAATTATAACTTTTTGTGCACTCTATACTTTGTTCTTTATTCTTCTACCAGGCACATGAAGAGAACAAGAAAGATCCAGGTACTGGTAGAGAGAAACAGAACAGGAATCTGGGTCATTGAATAAACTGATGAAGGAGAAATGATCTATCTTCCTGTGCATTTGTCAACTATGGTTTTGAGGGTAAAATAGAAAATTCTGTTGTGTTAAGTAACTTTTTGTGGGGGTTATATTTCTATAGCACTTAGCCTATCCTAAGTAGTAGAATGAATGATAGCCATAGCACAAAAAGAAATGCAAAAACTTTTTCTATATTGTTGTTCAGTCACTCAGTCATGTCCAACTCTTTGTGATTCCATGGACTGAACCACACCAGGCTTTCCTGTCCTTAACCATCTCCCACAGCTTGCCCAAAGTCATGTCCATTGAGCTGGTGATGCTATTCAACCATCTCATCCTCTGTCCTCTTTTCCTCCTGCCCTCAATCTTTCCCAGCATCAGGATCTTTCCCAGCATCACCTCTTCTTATCACGTGGCCAAAGTATTAGATCTTCAACTTCAGCATCAGTCCTTTTCTATATTAAAGGAAGTGTACTAATGTCTAGAAGATTCAAAAGAAGAAAATACTTCTGAAATTATATAATACAAGGGCCAAAGAACAAATTTATAGTGCTGCATTCATCCTAAATGAATTGCAAGAAATTTTTCCTCATATATGAGTAAAACAAAGTCATAAGAAATGAGACAGAAGAGATTAGAAGGTAATGAGACAACTGAAAGATGAGAGTAAAAAAGAAAAAAAGTCTACAATGTAGGAAAAGAAGAGAGAATTTGACACTGAAAAAATCAAATCAGTAGCCTGAAAGACAAATATGAGGAGTTCTCCCAGAATGCAAGGAATAAAAAGTAGAGAACTTAAAATGTTGATATGGAAGAAGGATAAAGCCAAGGTTAGGTAATAAGATGAAAAGATACCAATTTTTTTTTTCTTCCCAGAAGCAAATATATATATTGAAATATATATAATGAAATATATATATGAAAATATATAATGAAAATCTCAAATATATAATGACAAATCTCAAGCTCGAGAGATTAATGATTTTTTAGTTTGCTCAGGAATTATCAACAATAAGGAGTTATTATGATACAATTTTGAACTACAAACATAAGAGAAACAGAAACTATGCCACCAGGAATGGAAAAAGAGACAGATGAATAAGCACACATGAATACCAACAAAAGAAGAAAAAATGGTGATCAACAAGCATTTGGTCCTGTCCAAAATGTCCATTGAAACATTTGATCATTGAAATTTGGTCCTATCAAAAACATCTATGCTTTGAAAACATCCCTGAGATCAAATATCCCATAACTTTTATATATGCTTTAAGGTTACAGGATTAATTCATAGAAAAATACTACCATGCTTTACTAACCCAGTAACTGTATTGTGGCCATGTTGCCGATAATAGTAATTCTTGACTAGCAGGTATGACAGAGAAGAGGATTTAAATTTCCTATGCGTACTGACAGAAACTTCTACAGTTGGAGAAATGAACAAAAAGTCAAGGATGGAATCTCTAGATACATGGTGTGTTAATATGTCACTGGGCATGTATTTGGATATGGCTGGGTCATTAAATATGGGGGAATATGAAAGGAGGAGCTTGGTCATATCACTACATAAAAAGAACAGTGAACAAGTTGACACAAACACTTTACAAAACATCTTGCATGTTTGAGAGGAGTGAGAAAGCATATGACTCTCTTATTACACAGGATTCATGTGTAATAACTGTCATGAGGAGGATTCTGGGCATTTAACTAACCCCTTGCTACAACTATCGCATCTCCCAAGGTTATGAACGATGTTTCTCTTGAGTCAGCGTTCTATAGATGTATGATCACAGTAGACTGCAAGAAGCATCTGCTGCTATTTGGAAAGATTTTGTTAGTGTGACTCTCACACAGCCCTTGGCTGGTCCCTACCTCCTGGATGATCCAGCTCAGCTGAATAAGGTGTTGAATCCTTAAGATGTTAGTAAGGTTTTCCCTACCAGTAAACCAGTGACCATTTTGTCAGGTGGTTACAAAAGAAAAAATAATAACCTTTCTGTTGCTTGGCAGTATGACATCTTTATTTGAAAATTCTCAGTAGAATATGGCAGAAACAGTGTACTCACAAAAAGAAAAGCCAGTGCTACCTAATGTTTCTTGTTATCATTTCCATTCTTTTTTTAAATTATTTACTTCAATTGGAGGCTAATTACTTTAAAATATTGCAGTGGTGTTGTCATACATTGACACGAATCAGCCATGGGTGTACATGTGTTCCCCATCCTGAACCCCCCTCACACCTCCCTCCCTATCCCATCCCTCTGGGTCATCCCAGTGCACCGGCCCTGAGCACCGTCTCATTCATCAAACCTGGACTGGCAATCTATTTCACATATGGAAATATACATGTTTCAATACTATTCTTTCAGATCATCCCACCCTCGCCTTCTCTCACAGAGTCCAAAAGTCTGTTCTTTACATCTGTGTCTCTTTTGCTGTCTTGCATGCAGGGTCATAATTACCATCTTTCCAAATTCCATATGTATGCGTTAATATACTGTATTGATTTTTTTTTCTTTCTGACTTACTTCACTCTGTATAAATGGCTCCAGTTTCATCCACCTCATTAGAACTGATTCAAATGCATTCTTTTTAATAGCTGAGTAAAGTGAAGAAGAAATAAAGAGCCTCTTGATGAACCTGGAAGAGGAGAGTGAAAAAGTTGGCTTAAAGCTCAACATTCAGAAAACTAAGATTATGGCATCCAGTCCCATCCCTTCAAGGCAAATAGATGGAGGAACAGTGGCTGACTTTATTTTTCTGGGCTCCAAAATAACTGCACATGGTGATTGCAGCCATGAAATTAAAAGACGCTTACTCTTTGGAAGGAAAGTTATGACCAACCTAGACAGCATATTAAAAAGCAGAGACATTACTTTGTCAACAAGGGTCCATCTACTCAAGGCTATGGTTTTTCCAGTAGTCACGTATGGATGTGAGAGTTGGACTATAAAGAAAGCTGAGAGCTGAAGAATCAATGCTTTTGAACTGTGTTGTTGGAGAAGACTCTTGAGAGTCCCTTGGACTGCAAGGAGATCCATCCAGTCGATCCTAAAGGAAATCAGTCCTGGGTGTTCACTGGAAGGACTGATGTTGAAACTGAAGCTCCAATATTTTGGCCACCTAATGCAAATAGCTGATTCATTTGAAAAGACCCTGATGCTGGGAAAGATTGAAGGCAGGAGGAGAAGGGGACAACAGAGGATAAGATCGTTAGATGGCATCATCGTCTCAATGGACATGAATTTGGGTAAACTCCGAGAGTTGGTGATGGACAGGGAGGTCTGGCGTGTTGCGGTTCATGGGGTCGCAAAGAGTCAGACATGACTGAGCAACTGAAGTGAACTGAATATTCCCTTGTGTATATGTACCACAGCTTTCTTATCCGTTCATCTGTCGATGGACATCTAGGTTGCTTCCATGTCCTGGCTATTGTAAACAGTGCTGCGATGAACACTGGGGCACACCTGTCTCTTTCAATTCTCATTTCCTTAGTATGTATGCCCAGAAGTGGGATTGCTAGGTCTTATGACAGTTCTATTTCCAGTTTTTTAAGGAATCTCCACACCGTTCTCCATAGTGGTTGTACTAGTTTGCATTCCTACCAACAGTGTAAGAGGGTTCCCGTTACTCTGCACCCCTCTCCAGCATTTATAAAGTCAGAGAAAAAAGATATTTGCACTGTGAAGAAAGGAGAATCTGCAATTGCCAAAGTACAGCTAGTCAAGATTTGGATAATGTTACAATCATTTAACGTGGGGCAGAAAAACATCCACACAAAGTTAGTGTTTGGGGGAAATAAAGAAAACCCTGAATAGGTTAAAATGATACACAGAAGAAGAACCAAATGCAAGATCATCAAGGTACTTCAAAGAACTCTCCATGACATTCATTATGAAGAAGTACTGTTAATACTACTAGAAAGAAACTCATTGAAGTGGCAAGAAAATAGAATTAAAAACAGATGTTGATCTCTAAACCCGGTTTTACTGCATGGACTTGAAATTCCCGAGGAGTACTAAGTGAACAGACACGAAGAATCATCTCTTATGTATGATTCTGGTGCTTAAGATGAGCAAAGAATTCTTATTTATACAACTATGAGAGGACTTGATATTTAAATGCCACTAGTACCTTATTTGAAGGAAAAGAGGGCAACAGAGGATGAAAAGGGCATCAGAGGATGAGATGGCTGGATGGCATCACCGATGCAATGAACATGAACTTGGGCAAACTCTCGGAGATGGTAAGGGACAAGGAGGCCTGGTGTGCTGCAATCCATGGGATCGCAAATCTGACATGACTGGGCAACTGAATAATAAGAACAAAAACTGTACTATTAAAGGATGACACATTCAAGATGGCACCAGTACAATTCACTCATTTATTTACTATGCACAGTGTATTATTGGGTTATACTATACCAGTGGTTTATTAACAAAAAATGAAAAGCTGAGAACACACACACACACACACATATATGAAAAAATGCTTGCATTTGCATGGGAAAACATTTCAGCATTAATCCTTCATTGTGCATGATGTATTTTGAGATTGTAAATGTGAATGTGATTTGATGACTCCTACCAAATGCACAAATAAAAGGATGCTTTTCACTTTCCATAATCGCTATGACAAAAAACCAATATCTTCTTTGGGTCTAACATGTAAGTAAAAGACAAGAGAAGTAACACCTATAATTGTGCATCCATGTGGCTTTAACTTCCATTTGTGCCTCTGAAAGATGTAAATGAAATTTTGAGTATAATATGGAGAACGCCAAAGAAGATTTAGATGAGCTCATGCACTATGTTTAAAGAGTGTATTTCCATGGAAGACATGGCTGAGGCAGAAGGTCAAAAGATTCAAGATTTCCATCCTGTATTTGGGATGTTTATATATCAGTGCTTAACAGTTATCACAGAACAAACGATGCAGTGGAAAGCTGACAAAGTGAATTACCAAAGCTGATGGTTGTGCATTACACTTCAATATGGTGATTTATTGAAATGTTAAAGGATGAACAGCAGAGAAATGAACAAAATGTCACCCATGTTATGATGGTCTCATTCCAATATTCTCACCAACTTCACAATACCGACAAAATCAAACTTATGTAACTGAAATTGTTTACAGATAGAATGAATACAAAGCTAAAAATCAGGTCAGTATATACTTGAGAGCAATTGTTCATTGACTTGAATAATCCTGCCAAACTTCATGATGAAGAAGAACAAAATAAATGTAAAATCCAAATTCATCAGGAATTACAATAAAAAAATAACACAGTTTCAGCAAAGTTCAATGTCTGTATTATTTAACAAATCATGGGTCAAATATCTCAAAGGACATGTTGGACAGGCCCAAAATTCAAGGACCTTTTTCATGTAGACCAAATGTGTCTGCTAGGACCAAATTTCAATAACTTTGGCAACAATACATGTTTGTATTATTTAACAAATCGTGGAACAAATGTCTCAATGAACATTTTGGACAGGACCAATTCTCAAGGGTCTTTTTAGCATGAACCAAATGTCTCACTCAGGATCAAATCTCATAAAACTTCTGGCAAAGTTAAATGTTTGTGTCATTTAACAAATCATGGAACAAATGTTTCAATGAATGCTTTGGACAGCACCAAATTTCAACGACATTTTTCCCATGGACAAAACATCTTTGGACAGTACCAATATTAAGAAACTTGTTGTGGACCAAATACACCAGTGGATATTTTGAACAGAACCAAATATCCTCCAAACACAGTCAGTTGTTCTTATGATGTTACAGAAACCAAAAAAACAGAGGTATAGGTTTCAAAATATTGAGTAGAAAGAGTCACGACCTCACAATGCTAAGCTAAGTGGTCTTTCCTGCTTAAACTCAAAAAAAAAAAAAAGGAAAATATTCTCAGGTGTTCGTGTTAAAAACTAAGTCTTTTGTATACTTTCTTTCTAAAATTGAGCATATATATCTAATGAAAAAGAAAAAAATGGTAAGAATTAAATAAGGCATTATAAACAATTAGAAGTCTGTTAAAAAAGTAATAGCAAAAATGTGTGGTTATTTTTGTCAATCAGTAAAAAAAAAGTCTATGTTAAATATTTCATGAAATAATGAAGAATCATCTGTATCTGATGTAACAGATCTTAGAGGGAGTTCTTCAAATGGAAGAGATACAGAAAAAATGAACTACATTAAATTATTTTAATAACATAAGTTATTCAAAATAATTGTAACTTAATATTATCAACTAGAAAAGTGTAGACTAAAGACATCTTAAAAAATTAAAAATATTATACAGAAGACTAGAGAAGATTTACAAGTATACACAGAGCAACATATAAATATATGTATATAATATATGTATATATTTCATATATATACATATAAGGAAAGATACACCTATTTGAATGCAGAGTTCCAAAGAATAGCAATGAGAGATAAGAAAGGCTTCCTCAGTGATCAATGCAAAGAAAAAGAGGAAACAATAGAATGGGAAAGACTAGAGCTCTCTTCAAGAAATACCAAGGAACATTTCATGCAAAGATGGGCACAATAAAGGATAGAAATGGTATGAACCTAACAGAAGCAGAAGATATTGAGAAGAGGTGACAAGAATATACAGAAGAACTATATGAAAAAGATCTTCATGACCCAGATAACCATAATGGTGTGATCACTCACCTAGAGCCAGACATCCTGGAATGTGAAGTCAAGTGGGCCTTAGGAAGCACCACTATGAACAAAACTAGTGGAGGTGATGGAATTCCAGTTGAGCTATTTCAAATCCTAAAGATGATGCTGCGAAAGTGCTGAACTCAATATGTCAGCAAATTTGGAAAACTCAGCAGTGGCCACAGGACTGGAAAAGGTCAATTTTCATTCCTATCCAAAAGAAAGAAAATGAAAGTGAAAGTGAAGTCGCTCAGTCATGTTCCACTCTTTGTGACCACATGAACTGTAGCCTACCAGGTTCCTCCATCCGTGGGATTTTCTAGGCAAGAGTACTGGAGTGGGATGCCATTTCCTTCTCCAGAATCCAAAAGAAAGGAAATGCAAAACCAGTGTAAATACCACGTAATTGCACTCATCTCACACACTAGACAAGTAGTGCTCAAAATTCTCCAAGCCAAGCTTCAACAGTACGTGAACCATGAGCTTCCAGCTGTTCAAGTTGGATTTAGAAACAGCAGAGGAACCAGAGATCATATTGTCAGCATCTGTTGGATCATCAAAAAAGCAAGAAAGTTGCAGAAAAACATCTACTGCTTCATTACTGACTATGCCAAAGCCTTA
The DNA here is from genome assembly GCF_054371585.1 of Giraffa tippelskirchi. NCBI lineage: Eukaryota > Metazoa > Chordata > Mammalia > Artiodactyla > Giraffidae > Giraffa > Giraffa tippelskirchi. The sequence continues at coordinate 106,137,920 of NC_137278.1, read as the reverse complement.
GACAGTGTGGATCACAACAAACTGTGGAAAATTCTTAAAGAGATGGGAATACCAGACCACTTGACCTGCCTTCTGAGAAATCTGTTTGCAGGTCTGGACTGGATGAGGAACAACAGACTGGTTCCAAATTGGGAAAGGAGTATATCAAGGCTATATATTGGCACCCTGCTTATTTAACATATTCAGAGTACATCATGAGAAATGCTGGACTGGATGAAGCACAAGCTGTAATCAAGATTGCCAGAGAAATATCAATAACCTCAGATATGCAGATGATACCACTCTTATGGTAGAAAGCGAAGAACTAAAGAGCCTCTTGATGAAATTGAAAGAGGAGAGTGAAAAGTTGGCTTAAAGCTCAACATTCAGAAAACTAAGATCATGGCATCCGGTCCCATCACTTCATGGGAAATAGATGGGAAACAATGGAAACAGTGGCAGACTTTATTTTGGGGGGCTCCAAAATCACTGCTGATGGTGACTGCAGCTATGAAATTAAAAGATGCTTGCCTCTTGGAAGAAAATTTATGACCAACATAGACAGCATATTAAAAAGCAGAGACATTATTTGCCAGCAAAGGTCCATCTATCCAAAGCTATGGTTATTCCAGTAGTCATGTATGGATGTGAGAGTTGGACTATAAAGAAAGCTGAGTGCCAAAGAATTGATGCTTTTGAACTGTGGTGTTGGAGAAGACTCTTTAGAGACCTTTAGACTGCAAGGAGATCCAACCAGTCCATCCTAAAGGAGATCAATCCTGAATATTCACTGGAAGGAGTGATGCTGAAGCTGAAACTTCAATACTTTGGCCACCTGATGGAAGAACTGACTCATTTGAAAAGACTCTGATGCTGGGAAAGATTGAGGGTGGAAGGAGAAGGGGACGACAGAGGATGAGATGGTTGGATGGCATCACTGACTCAATGGAAATGAGTTTGAGTTGAAGCTGGTGATGGATAGGAGGTCTGGCATGCTGCAGTCCATGGGGTCGCAAAGAGTCAGACATGACTGAGCAGCTGAACTGAACTGATATGTAAAATGAAGAAAGCAAGAAAATTTAAAAATTAAAGCATAAATAAGGTGATAAAATATATAAAATACAGTTTTTATCCATTTATGCATTAAATTGAAAAAATTCAACTGTCAAAATAGAATTTTCCCTACATGAAAAAAGTAAAATCTGCATGATGTTTCAGTTCGTTTCAGTCACTTAGTCATGTCCAACTCTTTATAACCCCATGGACTACAGCACAGGCCAGCCTTCCCTGTCCATATCCAACTCTCGGGGATTACTCAAACTCATGTCCATTATGTCAGTGATGCCATCCAACCATATCATCCTCTTTCATCCCCTTCTCCTCCTGCCTTCAATCTTTCCCAGCATCATGGTCTTTTCCAATGTCAGTTCTTTGAATCATGTGGCCAAAGTTTTGGAGTTTCAGCTTTAGCATCAGTCCTTCCAATGAATGTTCAGGACTGATCCTTTAGGTTTGACAGATTTGGTCTCCTTGCTGTACAAGGGACTCTCAAGATTCTTCTCTCACACCGCAGTTCAAAAGCATCAATTCTTTGGCACCCAGATTTCTTTATGGTCTAATTCTCACATCCATACATGACCACTGGAAAAAAAATATAGCTTTGAATAGACGGACCTTTGTTGGCAAAGTAATGTCTCTGCTTTTTAATATGCTGTCTAGGTTGGTCATAGCTTTTCTTCCAAGGAGCAAGCATCTTTTAATTTCATGGCTCCATTCACCATCTGCAGTGATTTTGGAACCAAGGAAGTAAAGTCTATCACTGTTTCTCCATCTATTTGCCACGCAGTTATGGGACTGGATGACATGATCTTCTTTTTCTGAATGTTGAGTTTTAAGCCAGCTTTTTCACTCTCCTCTTTCACTTTCATCAAGAGGCTCTTTAGTTCCTCTTTGCTTTCTGTCATAAGGGTGGTGTCATCTGCATATCTGAGGTTATTGATATTTCTCCCCACAAACTTGATTCTAGCTTGTGCTTAATCCAGTCTGGTAATTTGCATGAAGTACTCTGCATATAAGTTAAATAAGCAAGGTGACAATATACAGCCTTGAGGTACTCCTTTCTCAATTTTGAACCATGGTTAAAATAGACTTAAAATTAAGTGGCATTAAAAATAATATGGCAGCATATATGTTAAGCAAAACAAACAGGTGACCATTTTACAGAATAAATTAAATGATATTTTCTCTTGAGAGGCTTCTGAAAGAATTTAATCCCTACTACATTTGAGTTTGTATACTGTACTAGAGACTTTTACCTAATTTTATGATGATTAACTATTATATTTTTCTAAATTAATCTGTGAATTAAGTACAATATGATCTTTATTTTAAACATATGTAAAGTTAAGTAGTTTATTAATATTCTCCAAGGTCATACACTTTGCAAATTATGGAGGTGAGATTGAAATCCAGGGCAGCTGAGTTCAGAGCCCAAGATTTTATTTTTAGTATCTCTCTATGATGATAAAATTATCATAAAATATATGCCCCCTGATTATACTGCATTGGTTATAAATTTGTAATTGACAAAAAACAGAACAAAACAAACATATCTGTTTCAGACGTGAAAGAGGCATGTGCTATGTCTAAAAACGCATTTAGAAAACTGTAAACTATAATCATAACAAATAATAATTCAAATAATGTCAGTGGCAGTTACAATTAAGTAGATTAGTGAAAACCATTCTGTTTTAATCAATATATTACATACTTTACAAATGCTATTTTATAATCACAGCAATTTTTGCTGTTAGAAAAATAAAGCCCAAACCTGAGATGGAAAGTATGTAGTTGAAGGTTTGTAGTATTTATGCTGAAGCCAGTATTTGTATAGAGAACTATTCTACTCCAAACCCCTTTACATGAAAATATGTTATGTCCTAATAAAATGACAAGGTGGATTTTAAGATATATAAATTTAAAAAAAATTTTGCAACTTTCTTGAGATATTATTGACATATAACATATGTAGATTTAAGGTACACAAGATGATTTGGGACACAAATTGTGAAATGATAACAACCAAATTATTAGTTAACACCTCTATCCATTTGCATAATTACCTTTTGATGTGTGAGAAAAAATAAAAATAAATGTAATAAGGATTCAACTTAAGAAATTGGAAAAAGGATAATAAAAAGAAGTGTGCGAAGCTATGTTAAAGCTAAAAATGTATTAAATTGAAGGTAAAACACAAAATTGACAAATATATAAAATGACTATTTATCTGATTGATGAATAAAAGAAATAAATGTCCAGTGAAAGTGGGTAAGATAATTTTATAAAAGAAAACACATATAGAGGAAAGAGAATTTACAACAGGCATTTAACCTCAGAAAAAAATTATTTAGAAATTATTTTAAAAAAATGTATAGTAATACTGCATGTCATTCTATTCAGAAAATTAAAAATTTTAATAAAGGGAACAATTTTTGAGAAGAACAATATGTTCTCACTTTGACTACAGCATAAGTTAAATATTTAAAAATAATTTATTATTTAGAGATAAATGAATACATAAAAGTAATTGAAGTATTATTCCACCGAAGATGTTCTTGATGGACTGTGTTGGAGTCTGAATGTCTCACAAAATGTATAGTTTCTTTGTCCTTAAAAAAGGAGAGAAAAATACAAAAAAATCTTTCATTTCCTGAAGTAAGTAAAAAATCTGACACCAAACAGTAATGAAGATATTAATACCAGGAAAATAACACAAGTATGCTGCCAAACCAAACCACCATTCCAGAAGGTTGTGGAATTCCAGCTGAGCTATTTCAAATCCTAAAAGATGATGCTGTGAAAGTGCTGCACACAATATGCCAGCAAATTTGGAAAACTCAGCAGTGGTCACAGGACTGAAAAAGGTCAGTTTTCATTCTAATCCCAAAGAAAGGCAATGCCAAAGAATGTTCAAACTACCTCACAACTGCATCATCTCACACACTAGCAAAGTAATGCTCACAGTTCTCCAAGCTAGACTTCAACAATATGTGAATTGAGAACTTCCAGATGTTCAACCTGGATTTAGAAAAGGCGGAGGAACAAGAGATCAAATTGCCAACATCTATTGGATCATTGAAAAAGCAAGAGAATTTCAGAAAAATGTCTACTTCTGCTTTACTGACTACGCTAAAGCCTTTGACTGTGTGGATCACAACAAACTGGAAGATTCTTAAAGAGATAGGAATACCAGACCACCTTGCCTGCCTCCTGAGAAATCTGCATGCAGGTCAGGAAGCAATAGTTTGACCCAGACATGGAACAATGGACTGGTTCCAAATTGGGAAAGGGATATGTCAAGGCTGTATATTGTCACCTTGCTTATTTAATTTAAATGCAGAATATATTATGTGAAATGTCAGACTGGATGAAGCACAAGCTAGAATCAAAATTTCAGGGAAATATCAATAACCTCAGATATGCAGATGACAACACCCTTATGGCAGAAAGCAAAGAGGAAATAAAGAGCCTATTGATGAAAGTGAAAGGGGAGAGTGAAAAAGTTGGCTTAAAAGTCAGCATTCAAAGAAAGAAGATTGTGGCATCTGGTCCCATCACTTCATGGCAAATAGATGGGAAAACAATGGAAATGGTGAGAGACTTTATATTTTTGGGCTCCAAAATCACTGCAGATGGTGATTTCAGCAATGACATTAAAAGACACTTGCTCCTTGGAAGAAAAGCTATGACCAACCTAGACAGCACATTGAAAAAGCAGAGACATTACTTTACCATCAAAGCTCTGCACAGTCAAAGCTATGGTTTTTCCAGTAGTCATGTATGGATGTACAATTTGGACCATAAAGAAAGCTGAGTGCCAAAGAATGGATGCTTTTGAACTGTGGTGTTGGAGAAGAATCTTGAGAGTTCCTTGGACTGCAAGGAGATTAAACCAGTCAACCCTGAATATTCATTGGAAGGACTGATGCTGAATCTGAAGCTCCAATACTTTGGCCACCTGATGCAAAGAACTGACTCATTGGAAAAGACGCTGATGCTGGGAAAGTTTGAAGGCAAGAGGAGAAGGGGACAACAGAAGATGAAATGATCGGATGGCATCATCGACTCAATGGATATGAGTTTGAGAAAGCCCCAACTGCTGGTGATGGACAGGGAAGGCTGGCATGCTGTGGTCCATGGGGTGACATAGAGTCAGACAGGACTGAGTGACTGAACTGAACTGAACTGAACTGATACTGCCAAACACCAAAATCTTTGCCATCACTCCCACCACTACCAAATTTGCATACTTTGTGTTTTGCAACTAGAACCATGAAAAAATTATTAGTTTGAATTTCAAATATTTAATAGCAGTTCTTACAGGTATAGGCACAATGCCTAATTGCTTTAGTGATTTCTGAAACACCCCATCGAGAGGCCTCCAATAGCTATCTCAGTTCCCTTTCTTTCCTGGTAAGAGTTAGAATCACTGAACACTGAAATACCCAAGTCTCATTCAGTATTTACTGACAAATGCAATATGATCACATAGACAATGTCTTGAAATGTTAGATCCAAATATTAGATTTAAAATTCAGTATCTACAGTTAAAAACAAATTCTTAATTGTCTTCTTTTGATGCAAAATCAGACAAAGGGTAAAACCCAATCATCTTCTTTGTATGCGTATGCTCAGTTGCTCAATTATATCTGACTCTTTGCACATCTGTGGGCTATAGTTCTCCTCGCTCCTCTTGTCCATGTAATTTTTCAGGCAGGAATACTCAAGTGGGTTGCCATTTTCCTCCTCCAAGGAATCTTCCTATCCAGGGATTGAACCTACATCTCTTTCATCTCCTGCAGTAGCCAGCAGACTCTTTACCACTAGTGCCACCTAAAAAGCCCTGATCATTTTCTTTAGTTGTTCTTGTTGTACAGTTGCTAAGTTGTGTCCAAATATTTGTAACTCAGTGAACAGCAGCATGCCAGGCTTCTCTGTCCTTTGCTGTCTCCCTGAGTTTGCTCAAACTCATGTCCACTGAGTCAGTGATGCCATCCAACCATCTCATCTTTGTCGCTCCCTTCTCTCCTGCCCTCAATCTTTCCCAGCATCAGTGCCCTTACCAATGAGTCAGCTTTTCACAACAGATGGTCAAAGTATTGGAGCTTCACCTTCAGCATCAGTCCTTCCAATGAATATTCTGGGTTGATTTCGACTGTGTGATCAAGAATAGATATATTCTAAAAGCAGAAAATTTGGACTTCCCTGATAGTTCAGCTGGTAAAGAATCTACCTGCAACACAGGAGACCCTGGTTCGATCCAGGTCAGGAAGATCTCTTGGAGATAGGATAGGATACCCACTCCCATATTCTTGGGCTTCCATGAATGTTCAGATGATAAAGAATTCACTTGCAATGCAGGAGACCCGGGTTTGATATCTGGGTTGGGAAGACCTCCTAAAGGGCATGGCAACCCAATCCATTATTCTTGCCTGGAGAATCCCCATGGACAGAAGAACCTGATAGGTTACAGTCCTTAGGGTCATGAAGAGTCGGACATGACTGAGTGACTAAGTACAGCACACAGTACAGTAAAAGTAGAAAAATAATTGAACCATGCTTTGGCATGTTTGTTCAATGAAAAGAGATGCTAACAGTTATTGATGGCAATAACCACGCTTATGGCAGAAAGCAAAGAAGAACTAAAGAGCTTCTTGATGAAATTGAAAGAGGAGAGTGAAAAAGCTGGCTTGAAACTCAGCACTCAGAAAATGAAGATCATGGCATTCAGTCCCGTCACTTCATGCAAAATAGATGGAGAAACAATGGAAACAGTGACAGACTTTATTTTCTAGGGCTTCAAAATCACTGCAGATGGTGACTGCAGCCATGAAATTAGAAGATGCTTGCTGCTTGGAAGAAAAGCTATGATCAACCTAGACAGAATATTAAAAAGCAGAGACATTACTTTGCCAGCAAATGTCCGTCTATCCAAAGCTATGTTTTTTCCAGTAGTCATGTATGGATGTGAGAGTTGGACTATAAAGAAAGCTGAATGCCAAAGAATTGATGCTTTTAAACTGTGGTGTTGGAGAAGACTCTTGAGAGTCCCTTGGGCTGCAAGAAGATCCAACCAGTCCATCCTAAAGGAGATCAGTCCTGAATATTCATTGGAAGGACTGATGCTGAAGCTGAAACTCCAATATTTTGGCCACCTGATGTGAAGAACTGAATCATTTGAAAAGACTCTGATGCTGGGAAAGATTGAAGGCTGGAGGAGAAGGGGATGACAGAGGATGAGATGGTTGGATGACATCACTGACTCGATGACATGAGTTTGAGCAAACTCCGGGAGTTGGTGGTAGACAGGGAAGAGTGCAGTGCTGCAGTCCATGGGGTTGCAAGGAGTCAGACAGGACTGAGGGACTGAACTGAACTGAATAATAATAATGTCAAAATTTATATGCCATGCATATTTCTAAATGCTTTGCATATATTATACCTCATCTAATTCTTATGGCAACTCTGTGTAGTAGTTTCCCAGATATAGGAGCCAAAGCCCAGAGAGGTTTAGAAACTTTTCTGGGAACACAGCCAGTAAGTTCATGGATACACACACTGTTACTCTGGATTTGTATGGTTGTGCTTGCTACCACAAAGCATAAAATATTAACAGTAGAAAGTTAAAGTAGATATTATTGTTATTTGCAAACTAGAAAATCATCTAGAGGAGCAAGTGCTGTTAGCAATATCACTCCTTCTCTAACCCTAACTCATCCTGTTCTAAAACTTACAGACACAAAGTTCTGTGTGTCTTTGTCACTATCCCCCTTAATGGTGAAAGTGAAAGTGTTAGTCACTCAGTCGTGTTGGAGTATTTGCAACCCCCACGGACTGTAGCCCGCCAGGCTTCTCTACCCAGGGGATTCTCCAGGCAGGAATATTGGAGTGGATTGCCATTCCCTTCTCCAGGGCATCTTTCCTACCCAGGAATTGAACCTGGGTCTTCCTCACTTCAGGAAGATTCTTCACTGTCTGAGCCACCAGGGAAGCCCCATTCCCCTCAATGGAGATTGCCCCAAACAAGATTTATGGAGATCTGTACAGCATCTCACGCTCTTGGTAAGACTGTCCTTTGGCCTGCAGTTGGTCAGCTTAAAAACTGTTCTAACAGATTAATTCTAATAAGGAAGCTATAGTTAGAATTGATCACCTAATTTCCCCTAAGAAACCATCAGTACTAATCTAATTATTTTCCAGCCCTATTTACTTCAGAAACAACTAAAATCTTAAACTTTCACAACCACCTATATGGCTCTACACATCCCCTAATTGGACCCAATGTCCTACCATTTCCTGACTCTCCAAAGTCATGGTACTGTTAATCGAAAATCCTTTATATCTTTACAAGTTCTTTCTTAGTGTTTGAATATAATTCTTACTCTTTCAAATTCCATAAATCCTCCTCAACCCCTGCTTTTCCCCTGCAGCATTTTCAATTGTATCTGCATTTTTGCTTAGGTTCTTTTTCTTTTCATGGTGTTCCTTCTATAATCCCTGTAAACAGGTCTGGACCAAAGGGAGGGGATTCACTCCTCCTCTGCATAGCCACATCACTGTTTCTCCTCCTTCAGCAATTCAATCACTCTCTTTATACTATCCAACCCATCTTATTCATGTAATGCAAAGTCTATACATATTCCTGCTTTAACTCCTTCATACATTGAAGATTTAATACCACGCTCATCATCTTTTTACCACCATGGAAAATTGCAATATTTATATATACAGCCTTTCAAGTGCCTGTTTCTCAGTTATTGGAAATCCTATTTCCATAGTCAGTTTGGCTTTCAATGACATTTTCTTCTAAACTGCATTAATTCCCATCCCCGTTGGTAATAAGTAACTTTGAAAATGGGTCCTATACATAAAACAAGTTCTAAAAACTATGTATCAATGCTCATCCTTTGACCTTCACTTATATTTTCCTTTTTTTATTATATATTTTTGTTGGTAAAGGTCTTTTTAAAAAATATTTATTTATTTGGCTCACTGGATCTTAGTTGCAGCACATGGGATCTTCAGTTGCAGCATGGCATGTGGAATCTTTAGTTGCAGAACATGGGGTCTAGTTCCCTGACCAGGGATCAAACTAGGCCCCCTGCATTGGGAGCAAGGAGTCTTAGTCACTGGACCACCACTTTACCACAGGAAAGTCCCTGCACTTACATTCCATTACCTTTTTCTATTTCACTTAGCCCACTCTACCATTTTCAGCAAAACATAAATAGTTAGGGACCTCCATATCTTTGGGACCTCCATATATTTGGGGTTTCTTGCCAGCTGTGGCTCACTGCCTTTTTTTTTGTTTGTTTTAATTTCCCTTGTTTTACAAAGTATGTTCCATGAAACATTTCTAGAACAACACTTTTGAACATACTGTCCACCATACTGCTTCATCTTCCCTCCATCACATTCAAGCTTCATCAATGTATCTGATCCTCCTTATACCCTGGGTCTAGGACCATTTTATAGCTTCCCAGGTGACACTAATGGTAAAGAACCTTCCTGCCAATGTAGGAAACATAAAAGATATGGGTTTGATCCTTGGGTCAGAAAGATCCCCCTGGAGGAGGGCTTGGGAAGCTGCTCTGGTATTTTTGCCTCGAGAATTGCATGTACAGAGGAGTCTGGTGGGCTACCATCTATAGGGTCACAAAGAGTCCAACACAACTGAACTGACTTGGCACATATGCAGGAAATTTTTACAACCCGTTTGAATTGACTAACTTTGACTAATGAAGTATGAAGAGAAGTGGCAAATGCCACATTTTGGTACAAATATTAGAGAACCAGTGTGTGATTCTTCATGTTTTCTCAACTTTACTGAGACAGACACAGAACTATATGTTAGCATGGAGGTGCCTGATATCAAAGTGACACAGAATACTGAATTAATATAAGGTAGACAGTTGCCCTGGAGAATTTCATGGATCCTCATCACCCTTTGTATAAATTATGTTTCTATTCTTTTATGCTAATAAGATAGTGGAATCGACTGGACTGGTACCTGAAAAATCCCTAACCTGGTTAATTGCAACTCAGTGTATTTGTGCTTCTAGCTGAGAAGCTAAAACATGATAGGAAAAAAAATCACAAACTTGCTGACTGGTTTTATTTTAAATTGTGACCATACATCTTAGTTGTTCTTCCTATATTTCCTACTATCTTATCTCTACAATTCTTTAAGATGACCGTTCATTTTTACCTCTCTCCCAAATCATCCAACTTACCCTACTCTCGGTGTACAGCCTGTGTTCTTATTTTATGAAGATTTAGAAGCTGTGATAGAGTAAATGTCAGATTCCTTACTCCCAACACCAAATCTACCTATCTATCTAACTGAACACCTATATATTCTGCTTTCAATCATGTTGAAGTAGAACAGCTAATCTTGCTCCCCTCTATGAAAATCACCTAAAATTACCTGGATCACAGACTTTTCTTTCTCCTATTGAAAGGCTTTGCTTCTGAAATTATCTCCTCTGTTTACACAAATATAATTTTCTTTTATTGCCTCTCTCCCAGCAACATACAGATATGTACTACATATTGCTTAAAAAAATATAAATTTGACCACCTATTTATTCCCTTTTTACTATCCTATAATAGTTCTAAAATAATTTACACCTTCACTCCACTGTGACATTTCTATTCAAGCTCACAAGGGAATTATATCTTACCAAAAGAAATGGTAATGATTTCAGTCCTCAACTCACTCAATTGGCCAAATTCTTAATTAGATTTTACATATTTGCTCACTCCCTCCAGAAACATTATTTTTTTTAACTTATATTCCGGGACATCATGACCTTAGTCTTACTTCCAAATTGCTGTCTCTCCTCAGTTTCTGTAGATTCCTCTTTCTTCACTTGAACTCTAAATATTAGAGTATTACAAGACTTAATTAAAGACCTTCTCCTGTTTTTTCTTCTTCATGTACATGCACTCCTTAGATGATCTTATTCAATTCTGTGCTTTTAATACATCTATAAAACAATGATTGCTAAATTTGCATTTCTATCCTGAACACTTTTGGAGAAGGAAATGGCAACCCACTCCAGTGTTCTTGCCTGGAGAATCCTAGGGACGGCGGAGCCTGGTGAGCTGCCGTCTATGGGGTCGCACAGAGTTGGACACGACTGAAGCGACTTAGCATAGCATAGCATAGCATCCTGAACACTTTACATGAGTTTCTGAATCAGATATGGAATTCCTTGTTATATTTCTACATTAAGGTGCCCAATAAATATTTCAAATTTAATGTGTCCAAACCACTTTTCACTTATCCTACATATTCCTAAGTCATTCATCTCTGCAAAAGGGGCCACTGGCTACACCACTGTTCAGATCAAAATCTAGACATCATCCTGATTTCTCTAATTCTCCTTGGACCAGTAGGCAAACCAAAATATGCTCTGACGATCTCAGTGATGGAAGAGAAAGAGTGCAAACTTATGATACTTCCTAAGGACAAAGCTTGCAGTTGGTATTCTGTTACTTCTGCCTACATACCCACCGAATTGTTTTTGGCCAAAAACCATTGATAAGCTTATAGTTAAGGAGTCAAAATTTGGGCCAACAATTTAATCTCCCAATGAATATATCAACCATTGGTTAGATTGCTTCTGAGTTAAAATATTATTAGAATTATTAGAATTCTAAACAATAATAAATGATTTTTTTTTGTCAGAAGTTTTTAAGTACGTAAAGCATTTTCAAATGCATTGCATAGTTATTCATATTATCTCATTTTATCCTCAGGCAACTCTGCAACACCATTATACTAATGAGATACTAAGGATCATATACGTAAAATGCAATTTCCCAAATCACACGGTTACATAAGAGCAGTGGAATCCACTACTTAGATGTTTAGATTATAACCATCACTCCCCTCTTTCTCTGCTGCATCATAATGCCTCCATAACTTATTAAAACAAAACAAATTTGGGGTATAACACATAAATTGCCTACATATGAGCAAATGGTTGCTACTAGTGACAAGTATGTATTCATGTTACCAATAAAACTCATCTTGTAAGTTTCACAGTGATTCTTATAGTCCATTTTGATGGATGAGGCTGTTACTATTGCATTCAAACCTTTGACGACACCACTGCCAAATCAATATACTTTCCAATGGATCATGTAAGAAGCCTGGAAAATACTACAAAATAAAAACACTCCATACTTTCAGAGTATTATCGTGATACCTGTGTCTAGAAAATACACAGTAAAATGGGATTTGTGTGTGTGTGTGTATGTGTGTGTATAGTCAGATGGCATATCAAAAGATTAGACTTTGGTTTGCAAAACAAAGTAATATCCTTATTCTGGTTTTTGTCTTAGCAATTATTTATCAAAACTTACTGGGCTCTTTTTTTTTTTTTTTTTTTACCACTTGAGGAAGACATATGACAGAATTTTTCCATAAAGTACATGATTTTGTAATGTAGTGAAAAATGGGAGAGTTGTCATGTTTTAATCATAAAGACATATCTGTATTTATCATCAAGTCTTCAGCATCATGAAGAAGAGAAAATGGATCTCTTAACAGCACACATACACTAGAGAGACCCAATTGGCTTTCTCCCCAGAACTTACCTGAACTTTTTGTCTTAGTTCAGCTATGTCAGCTATCAAGCATGTTGATCAGGACCTAAAGACAACTTGCAACTGTGGCTAGAGACCAATGGTTGGAGGCTTAAAACTTTGCACCGAATATTCTTATTTTAAAGTTTTGCTTTCTGTTTTGTTTAAAGCAAACTTCATTCATTATGCCACAGCCTTAGCTCTGCTCCAGAATGAAATTCATAAAGTTGCTTGAAAATTCTTTTTAAGTGTAGTCAAATCCATGATTTGAAGTTTTAGTCATCTTCTGTTTCCTATTATTTTCTCATACCTACCAAGTGTCTGACACCTGGTAAGCAACCATAAATATTTAATGAATTAAATCAATTAACTTGTGTGCAGTTTTCATAAGGAATAAGGAATGAGCACAAATATTGCATAAATTATTACACTTTTATGAAAGAAAAATTATAAAGGGAAATTTAAGGTTTCAACATCTCTCTTAGATATCATGCATTACAAAATTTAGAATTCTCAAATATATAAAAGAAATAAACAGTTTCCTTGAAGGGAAAATGTAATTACTTATGAAACTTGGAAAAAGATATAAAACATATAGCTCTCATAGCACTGTTGTATAAGATGACTCTAGCAGGAAAAAAGAAAACACAGAAGAAGGAGAAAAAACTCATAGATCTATTTTATAACAAAATCAACAATAAAGAAAAATCTCTGTAAAAGCAAAGAAAACAGTTTTGAGAGTTGAGTCAATTCATAACTAACGGGAAAAAAGTTGAAGGAAGTATCAACTTTTCACAGAAAGATATATATGTGTGGATTTACATTTTACACAGATAAAATATGTTATTTTCATAAAAAGATGAGTACTTAGTGCTTGAAAACTAGGCTCGGATTCTATATCAGACACTGCTTGATTCAATAATTTATGACATATCCTTTATAAATCATGAGCTAGACTTTTCTCATATAGAAAACAAGAGTGAAACAATTAACTCAATTTCTAACCAAATTATACAACTATTCAAACCCTTACACAGATATACCTTCAAATTTACTTTCTCATTTGAAGATTTCTACTCAAGATTATAATTTGCATGTGAGATAATAAATTTAAATAAATGTATTAAAATACCATAAGTCATTTCACAGACATAATGTTCCTTTGTTATTTTGTTATTACGTAAGAATATTTTAACCTCCATATTTTCAAAAAATGGTGAGCTTTGTTTCAAGAAGCAGTACTATTATCATGTAGTTAAAAGGATATTTGACAATGGCTTCTGATTATTTCCTCAATAGAACTTAGACTCTCTACCTAACTTACATTCTCACATAATCAGACCCTGATTTCTCTCTTTTTCAATTTATAATGTGTCTCTATTGTTCTATACTTTCTACAAAAACTAGTCTTCTCCAGGGGGTCTAAATTATGCTGAACTTATTCCTACTTCAGGAACTTTCATTAGTGTTTCTTTTACCTTTGATGGCTGACTCCTACTAATCACCTCATCCCTGGAGAAGGGCATGACAACCCACTCTATTCTTGCCTGGAGAACTCTATGGACAGAGGAGCCTGGCAGACTACAGTCCACGAGGTTGCAAAGAGTTGGACACGACTGAGCAAGTAACACACTCACACAATCACCTCCTCTGAAGTACCACCCAACAAATCTATCAAGTCATCTTACTTTAATCTTTTGTAGAATGCACATCACCACTTGAAATTTTCCTGTGTCTTCATTTATTTATTTTTTTTTATTTATTGTTAACCATCTCCTTCTATGAATTATCCTAGGAAATTTGCCTTTGTTCTTTATCATAGAATGCTGTATTTAGAGTGGTATCTGGCAGAGTTGGTTTTCAACAGATATTTGTAAAATAATCATAGAGAACTTTCAAAATGAACACTACTATTGACAGCTTGGACTAGAGTTCCAGAGGTGCACTCTTTGTCCAGATACACAGCCAGTTTCCTGGATCTGGGTTCTATGACCTGTCTAATTTACCATGCTAATCAGCACTAATTAACTCTTTCATTGATTTTCTTGCCACAATGCTATGTTCAAATTTACAACAAGCAGCATAAAGCTACTATATTTCTATAAAGTTGAGAAATATTTCCAGTGTTCTAAGAAAAGAGCAGGTGTCCTGCTGACCAAATAAAAAGGAATGCTGACATTGATCTGGATTAGTCATCACCTCAAGTAACAGAAGCAAAAGTATATGTATAAAAAAAGTACCATCAGCAGAAAGAATCCAAATGGCATCCAAAATTCCAGATGGGGAAGTGACATCGGAAAGAGTTAGATCAAAAGGCTTATGGATTTTTGTGATTCCAAAGTGTTGTTTCCGGTAGTTTCAACACAGGTATTAAAAAAGTGAACAAAGAATGTTCCCAGTTTCTGATGGATATTTAAAGGCAAGATAAAAGTCTATACTAGGAAGATATTGGCTAAATAGTTTGAGGAAAGCAGTCATCTCACGCAAGGAAAAACCAAAAACATAGATACTTATTCATTCACTTTGAGTGTGAAGGATAAAAGGGAAGGTTAACAATTGCTAAAGATGAAGGTAGTCACTTCAGCTTTGATATATAAAGTTTGGAGATTACCACTCCTGTCCTTATAACAAGAAAAAGCTAGTCAATAATAATAATGATAACTCTTCTTGGACCCATCAGAGAGCTAAAGTCATAGAACAAAGAGCAACCATGAAACCTGGAGAGAGAGGGGCATCCAGAGAGCTCTAAGATCCAAGATTTGCTTATATGGAACAGAATCTGCTGGGCACCATAAGCTGAGAGGAGCAGTGGACCGTTACTTAATTAGTAAGTGTGACTAATTCTTGGAAGCTGGGTATAGATCAGTGTGCAATTGAGCAAATTCTGGGGCAACAATCATAGCTGGGCCCCACACTTTCATTAGTTTTCCCTCCAGGGGCACCACTAGATTCTCACAGCCAAGATTCAAGGCTGATCCTTCTTGTGGCCCTGGCAGTGGGAAGGGGAGGAGCCAGTGTGAAAACCTCCCAGGTTTTGCTCCCTAGTAAAGGCCTACTTCTCAGGGGAAAGATGCCACCAGTGGGTGATACTGGAAACCTACCCCACTTAGGGTAAGGAAACTCCAGTCCTACTCTAATCTGCTGCAGTCTTCCTGACTCAACTAAGAGGAAAAAACCCATAATCAGCAAGGGAGAGAGATTAAAGTAAATGGCTTAGGAATATTGCAGCTAAGAGAGAAGTGATGGGAAGGGAATAAAAAAGCTAGACTCCTATGGTGGTGGTGTAGTCCCTAAGTCGTGTCTGGCTCTTTGTGACCCCAGGTACTATAACCCCCCCAGGCTCCTCTGTCCATGGAATTCTCCAGGCAAGAATACTGGAGTGGGTTGCCATTTCCTTCTCCAGGGGATCTTCATGAGGCAGATCAAACCCAGGTCTCCTGCAATGCAGGCAGATTCTTGATCAACTGAGCTATGAAGGAAGCCACAGAAACAGTTGTGAAGGCTTTCCTGAAACACAGTCTCAAGAGATTGTGACTTAATCAGAGAATTATAGAAAACTCCTCCTCCCACACTTAACCACCACATTAACAGTGACATGTTCAAATGATGTTAATTGATCTCTAAAATAGTAACAATTCTACTTTTAATAACCTAAGGACTAAATTATAACGTTAAATGCCAATGGCAATCTTTATATTAATAATGAGAAAAAAAGGGAAGAGGCAGAGGGAGCAGGAAGAAGATGAAGATGACGAAGAAGAAGACAGTAAATATATAAATTAAAATTAACAAGCAAAGAAAATATATTCATAGCAGCTAAAGGTCTCATTTCTGTAACATGCCATAAAGTCATGGTTTATCTTTTTAATATTTATATTTATGAAAAGATAATTAATTATTATTAATTATCTATATTTCATTATTATTAATGATTAAAAAGATAGTTAATTACTATATCTAGTATTAATTTGCCCTCTGTCAGAACTTCAGTTGGTTGGTCTCTTTACCTCTTGTAGTGATATGTATATACCGTTATTATTGGATATTTTGAATACTCAGTAGTTTTGACTTTTTATGTAACTTTTACTATTTGATATAGAAGTACCCTGCATTTCAAATCTTATCTTTCCTTCTACAACATTTCAAGTGGTGAGGAGGAGATACACATTCAATTAGTTAAAATTTTTAATTAAAAAATTGCTTTTTTATTTTTTGTATTCTTATCTTCTTCTATAGTTACAAATTTAAGCTTAAAGAAAACAAAAACAC
Source organism: Giraffa tippelskirchi (assembly GCF_054371585.1). NCBI lineage: Eukaryota > Metazoa > Chordata > Mammalia > Artiodactyla > Giraffidae > Giraffa > Giraffa tippelskirchi. The sequence goes on along the minus strand of NC_137278.1, from coordinate 106,121,018 downwards.
TTTAAAAAACTAATTAATAACAAATTATATCAAAGGACGAATAATCAAATAGAGATTCTTCCTCTATCTAATCAAACACAGCAACATCTTCTCTTATATTGATTGAAATGCTATTTGCTTACATAAACTGAAAGCTTTTTGCACATTTTTTACTTATATTCCAGAAAACTGAGCACAAAATTGCTGACATAATCTTTTTATTTTTGTTTTTCTTCCTTTTAAACATGCTCTTATGTGACAGGTCAAGACTATGGGTTATAGAACAAAATTCCAAATAAATTAAAAAAAAATGAACTAGATACAATTTCAGTGGCCTCTTGAGGCTTTTCAGAGTTAAGGTCAACCCCCAAATCCCATCTATACTTATTACTTCCATCACCTGTTGTTAAAACAAGCTCACAATCTTTTTTTCTCTTCTTTCTGCCCTAGAGAGATTGCTATCACTGCACTTTCTAGTCCCTCTCTCACAGCATTATGACTTTGAGGTCCAAAAAGGAGATGGTTTACTCCCTTCAACATCCTATAAAATCACAACAAGTTTTTCTGTTGGAATCAGCCTCACAGAACAAAAGTTCATCTTGTGTTCTACTGGTCGTTCTTACTCTATGCAGCAATCGATTGCCATAAAAAAGAAGAGTAACATCCTGGAAGAGTGACCATGGAAACATGTCGGGGGGAAACAGAGTAAAACACACCCAAGGGCAGAAATTAACTACATGAATTTTTGACCTTTTGTTTTCTAAATGCCTGGTAAGGTGCCTTGTAAGATATATTGGTTTAACAATAGTTGTTGATAAGAATTGAGTTGAAATACTGTAGGGTGAAGCTACTAAGTCAATTTTTTTCTAATAATCTATTTCTTTTATAAGCAGTGGGTAAAGAAGAAGGAAAAGTTGAACAATAAAATCATGTAATTCTGTGATAGTCACACTTAAATTCACACAATTCAATCCCTTCAAATTGTGGCTGTGTTTCAATTTACTCTGTATTGTGCATATTTGAAATGTCATATAAAAAGATTTATGAAAAATGTGTACCTTTTATCTGTGGCTGAATTTTCAAAATTACTTCACATAAAAAGTATACCCAGTGATATCAGCTTAGGTTCATGATGAAGAAAACATTCAGGCATTCATAAACAGTTTAATTTTTTGAATGCAATTTGATAATCATATATGGAGTAAATATTCATATATTTCTCATAAAGCCTTTAGATGATAACAGCTGTGAGTTGATTGCCCTAAGAATAAGAAGGGTGAAAGGAGTTAAGGAAACACATTAATTACTTGGTTTTTATTTTCTTAAATAATATGAATGAAGACCCTCTTTCAAAAAATTTACTCTAATTAGTGGAAAAAATGTATATATTACTGACATATCAAGAGAGCCACTTCTTTTGCTTTTTTTAAGGAAATATTTGATAAAATTATGGAGATGTACTCATGATATATCTCTAGCACTATCGATTTTATGCCTTTCTAACTAGATATTTTCTTTAATTTCCAGGAATAAATATTGATCCATCTGCTTTTTGAATTTTCCACAAACATTCAATAAGGTGATCTTTTTTAAAGGGTCTTTTAAATTAAGATTGTTCACAACTTTAAGCAATAATCATTATTGCTTTTCACAAAAAATTTCTGATTGACCTTCTGGCCCGATAGTAGAATTGAACTTTCTTCTTCCCAGTGTAATGGAACAAAAATGATTTGTGTCACTCCTGGGTAGGGACTTTAAGAATCCATGCATGGATACGTGATTCTAAACTTTCCTTTCCTGAGATGCAGTCTCTTGTTACCTGGATCTGTTCATGGTACAGTTAACTCTTGAGCAACATGGGTTTGAACTGTATGAGTCCACTGATACCTAATTTTTTTTCAATACTACTGTAAATACTACAATACTACACAATCCGTGGTTGGTTGTATCTATGGGTTTGGGACCTGGGATTTAAGGAACAGCAGATATGGAGGGCTGACTATAAATAATACTTAAATTTTCAACTACAAAGAAGATAGTGCCTCTAACCTCTAAGCTATTCAAGGATTAACTGTATAGACAGTACAACTTCCTGCCACTTATTTTGGGAACATAAATTAAGAGGAACTACATTTTGATTGTATTAAGCAACAAAAATTCAGAGGCTTTATATTTCCAAAATATAGCCTAATCTATTTCAATAGTCATACATAAAAATCCAATTTACTTGTTTTCTTTGGAAAATGTTGAAGTAAAAAGGCAGTCGACCATTTTCTGCACCATATGTTTTACACTTAGGTTAAAAATGAAGGGGCACGGTGTTAGGAAGTGTTCTAGTTTCATTCTTTTACAAGTGGTTGACCAGTTTTCCCAGCACCACTTGTTAAAGAGATTGTCTTTTCTCCATTGTATATTCTTGCCTCCTTTGTCGAAGATAAGGTGTCCATATGTGCGTGGGTTTATCTCTGGGCTTTCTATTTTGTTCCATTGATCTATATTTCTATCTTTGTGCCAGTACCATACTGTCTTGATGACTGTGGCTTTGTAGTAGAGCCTGAAGTCAGGCAGGTTGATTCCTCCAGTTCCATTCTTCTTCCTCAAGATTGCTTTGGCTCTTCAAGGTTTCTTATATTTCCATACAAATTGTGAGATGATTTGTTCTAGTTCTGTGAAAAATATCATTGGTAGCTTGATAGGGATTGCATTGAATCTATAGATTGCTTTGGGTAGTATACTCATTTTCACTATATTAATTCTTCCAATCCATGAACACGGTATATTTCTCCATCTGTTTGTGTCCTCTTTGATTTCTTTCAACAGTGTTTTATAGTTTTCTATATATAAGTCTTTTGTTTCTTTAGGTAGATATATTCCTAAGTATTTTATTCTTTTTGATGCAATGGTGAATGGTATTGTTTCCTTAATTTCTCTTTCCGTTTTCTCAATATTGGAGTATAGGAATGCAAGGGATTTCTGTGTGTTAATTTTATATCCTGCAACTTTATTATATTCATTGATCAACTCTAGTAATTTTCTAGTAGAGTCTTTAGGGTTTTCTATGTAGAGGATCATGTCATCTGCAAACAGTGAGAGTTTTACTTCCTCTTTTCCTATCTGTATTCCTTTTATTTCTTTTTCAGCTCTGATTGCTGTGGCCAAAACTTCCAAAACTAACACCGTACACAAAAATAAACTCAAAATGGATTAAAGATCTAAACGTAAGACCAGAAACAATAAAACTCCTAGAGGAAAACATAGGCAAAACACTCTCCGACATAAATCACAGCAGGATCCTCCATGACCCACCTCCCAGAATATTGGAAATAAAAGCAAAAATAAACAAATGGGACCTAATTAAAATTAAAAGCTTTTGCACAACAAAGGAAACTATAAACAAGGTGAAAAGACAGCCTTCAGAATGGGAGAAAATAATAGCAAATGAAGCAACAGACAAACAATTAATCTCAAAAATATACAAGCAACTTCTGCAGCTGAATTCCCGAAAAATAAACGACCCAATCAAAAAATGGGCCAAAGAACTAAACAGACATTTCTCCAAAGAAGACATACAGATGGCTAACAAACACATGAAAAGATGCTCAACATCACTCATTATTAGAGAAATGCAAATCAAAACCACAATGAGGTATCATTTCACACCAGTCAGAATGGCTGCTATCCAAAAGTCTACAAGCAATAAATGCTGGAGAGGGTGTGGAGAAAAGGGAACCCTCTTACACTGTTGGTGGGAATGCAAACTAGTACTGCCACTATGGAGAACAGTGTGGAGATTCCTTAAAAAACTGGGAATAGAACTGCCATATGACCCAGCAATCCCACTGCTGGGCATATACACCGAGGAAACCAGAATTGAAAGAGACGCGTGTACCCCAATGTTCATCGCAGCACTGTTGACAATAGCCAGGACATGGAAGCAACCTAGATGTCCATCAGCAGACGAATGGATAAGGAAGCTGTGGTACATATACACAATGGAATATTACTCAGCCATTAAAAAAAATACATTTGAATCGGTTCTACTGAGATGGATGAAACTGGAGCCCATTATACAGAGTGAAGTAAGCCAGAAAGAAAAACAACAATACAGTATACTAATGCATATATATGGAATTTGAAAGATGGTAATGATAACCCTATATGCGAGACAGAATAAGAGACACAGATGCATGGAACAATTTTATGGACTCTGAGGGAGAAGGTGAGGGTGGGACGTTCTGGGAGAATAGCATTGAAACATGTATATTATCATATGTGAAACAGAACACCATTCCATGTTCGATGCATGTGACAAGGGCTCAGGGCCGGGCAATGGGATGATCCAGAAGGATGGGATGGGGAGGGAGGTGGGTGGGGGGTCCAGGAAGGGGAACACATGTAAACCCATGGCTGATTCATGTCAATGTATGGCAAAAACTATTACAATATTGTGAAGTAATTAGCCCCCAACTAAAATAAATAAATTTATAAAAAAAAAAAAAATGAAGGGGCAGGAAGTTGAAATAAGATGAAAGAAGGGAGAGATATTGGAGCCAATATAGAAGTATATTCAATATATTCTGTAACAGCTGTGTTTTAGTTAGTAAGAGCTTATGTGATCTACTTTGACTGTGATGACTAGAAAAGCCTGACATAACATTCAATCATCAATTGATCTACTTTGACTGTGATGACTAGAAAAGCCTGACATAACATTCAGTCATCAATTCTAACCCCCTTCCTCCCCTTCCTTTTTTCTTCTATGGCTGTTTCCACTGTGCATGCTCTTTGAACATGTTTAAATCTTTCCATCTTAATGACAGTGATAATTTGATCCAGAAGCACTTTGTAATATACATCTCAGGCCTCCAAATAAAAGACTGTTGATAAGGTTACTAGACATGGAGAATGCAATGTCTTCTCAGGAGAAATGACTCATGTTTATTTTGGATGCTTATAACAGCTTCCATTCTCCTGAAGGGAAAGAAAGAGAGAATTTGCTAGATTATAAAAATATTAAAGCAATGCCCAGTAGGAGAATAAAAGTCAAATTGGAAAGAAGTCTATGCTGAAGTTGAATCCAGCATAGATTTGATAGCTTTACAAAATGGGGAACTAGCAATAAAATAACCAAAGATTCTAAAGAATTTTACATATGGTAATCTCTTTATTACAGCAGGATTCCACCCACATCCCTCATTTTCTCCCTGTTGGATTTCTGTTTCTCAAATCTGCCACTGCTGAAAGGACACAGCAATAGCTGTTCTTGTATAGATTTTCCACCTCCCAAATTTAATCATTGCCATTTGTTTACAGTGTGTCTAGTAAGTATATTTAGTTTCTAATTCTTTCCCTTAAGATATTGTTCTTAGATTTTAGCTCACTGAGTAAATGTTAAGTTATTGATTGAAATAAACACTAAGCAATATTATTTTAAGCTGAAAAGCAGTAAATTATAAAGGTCAAAATAGCAGTCTCTTTTGTGTTAAAACTGTAGTTGAATTCCTGTCTTAACACTTTAAAACCCTGTACTTTGCACAAAGACTTAAACTTTTTAAGTTTTAATAATAAATTGAGAATACTTACATTATACTAATACAAATATTAATATATGTATATATATGCACTTTTTAAACATTCTTACCTGAACTCAAAATTAAGAGAAATACACTCTATTTTTATTTTCTAAATTTGGGAGCTACATATATAACCTCAACAAAATTTGTAATGTATAATATTAGCAAAGTGACAACTGTTATTGCTATTATTATACCAACCCCTTGGAGTGTTCCTAGAATTTTGTATTTTGAAACAAGAAAGATTCAGGATTACCAGAAGTATAATAAGTACCCTCTTCTAAGGCAAATTTCAGTCTCAGATCTTCCCACCTTTTTCTTTATTTATCTATTTGCTCTTTGTGTTTCACTTAGAGGTTATCTTCTTTATTTAATACTATCTGTGGCAGATCAACTTCCAGATTGACCCTCATGATCCTCCCTCCTCACGTTCATGTCCTTGTATGATTCCTTAACCTTGAATGTGTTGGGATCCATGACTTGCTTCTCACCAACACAGTATGGCAAATATGACAAGATATATGTGATATGTGATGGTGTGATTGATTAGTATTACATAAGACCGCAATGCCCACCTTACAGGAATCTCTCTCCCTTGCTGGCTTTAAGGGATATGTTGAGGGTGCTCACATTCCAAGGAATTGTGGGCAGTTTCTAGGAGCTAGGAATGCTCTCCAGTCAGAAGCCATTAAGAAAGTAAAAACCTCAGCCTTAAAACCACAAGAATCTTTATTCTGTCATGAATCTCAGCTCTCTTCCCTGGCTCTTCCTCATTAAGGCATCAGATGAGACTGTAGTCGTGGCCAGTACCTTAAATTGCAGCCTTGTTAATCCTAAAGAAGACCCTCCCCCACAAAAGTAATAAATAAGCATAAAGAAGACCCAGACAAGCTATGCCCAGATTCCTGACCTACCAAAACAGTGAAATAGTAAATGTGTCTTTGTGTGAAGTCACTAAATTGTGGTAATTGTCATTCAGCAGAAATAGATAACTAATATATTATATTCCAATTGTTTTCCTTGTTGGCTCATCTGAAAAGACCATATTTAAATTTTTACTGATTGATTTACTTTATTTTTGGCTACTCTGGGTCCTGATTGCTGCACGGGCTTTTCTCTAGTTGAGGTGTGTGGACTTCTAACTGCAGTGGCTTCTCTCTTACAGAGCACAAGTTCTGAGTGCACAGCCTTCAGTAGTCGTGGTTCCTGGGCCCTAGAGCACGAGGGCTCCATAGTTGTGCCCCACAGACTTAGTTGTAGGATCTTCACAGACCAGAGATCAAACCCATGTCTCCTGCACTGGCAAGTGGATTCTTCATCACTGAGCCACCAGGGAAGCCTTGAAAAGACCATATTTGAATATTAACACTTGAATGCCTTGGTGAAGTTTTGTGTTAAATAAAAGGAATCAACTCTTCCTTTGTTCTTAGATAACATTTGACATACATTATTCTAGTGTTTATTTTATTTGTATTGGTTTTCATGTTCACATATTATTTTATTTAATCTATAAAACAGGGATTCTAGCATATATTTTGCTGAGTGCCGTGAGATATGTATATCCAACATTGCCTGGCAACCAGTAAATGCCAATGTGTTTCTGTATATGAATATGATTCCCTTGAGGATGAGGACTTCTGGTATATCCAACTTTATATCCTCAGCTCATGGCACATATTAGGTAGTCAAAGTGTACTACTTTAGTGAAAACATATTCCTCTAGCTCTCATTGGTTAATACTTGGTAAGTTTTAAAAATGTGGTTAGATTTTTTCCCCAATTTTCCTAGCCATGAATCTTTTAACCATAACTCTGTAAGAAATACTCACACACATTGGAGGGAGGGGAGATCTGCAAAATGCATTGCAAACTCGATATCTTTGTTATACTATAAATATATTTCATTAATATTTATATCAAATTAAACAAAACCGCATATGACTTTTTACTGTATGCTAAGAAACTTTCTTCATATTGCTATCCACATTAATGAAGAGGAAAATACTTAACCGTCTTTGAGTTTTTGCAAGTTTGAACCACAACAAAATATATCAGTAGAAAGGAGGTGGGTAAATGCTGGGCGGGAAGAAGCACAAGCTGGAATCAAGATTACCAGGAGCAATATCAATAACCTCAGATATGCAGATGACACCACCTTTATGGCAGAAAGTGAAGAAGAACTAAAAAGCCTTTTGATGAAAGTGAAAGAGGAGAGTGAAAAAGTTGGCTTAAAGCTCAACATTCAGAAAACTAAGATCATGGCATCTGGTCCCATCACTTCATGACAAATAGATGGGAAAACAGTGGAAACAGTGCAAGACTTTATTTTTTTGGGCTCCAAAATCATTGCAGATGGTGATTGCAGCCATGAAATTAAAAGATGCTTACTCCTTGGAAGGAAAATTATGACCAACCTAGATAGCATATTAAAAAGCAGAGACATTCCTTTGCCAACAAAGGTTCCTCTAGTCAAGGCTATGGTTTTTCCAGCAGTCATGTATGGATGTGAGAGTTGGACTGTGAAGAAAGCTGAGTGCCACAGAATTGATGCTTTTGAACTGTGGTGTTGGAGAAGACTCTTGAGAGTCCCTTGGACTGCAAGGAGACCCAACCTGCCCATCCTAAAGGAGATCAGTCCTGGGTGTTCATTGGAAGGACTGATGTTGAAGCTGAAACTCCAATACTTTGGCCACCTCATGTGAAGAGTTGACTCACTGGAAAAGACCTTGATGCTGGGAAGGATTGGGGGCAGGAGGAGAAGGGGATGACAGAGGATGAGATGGCTGGATGGCATCACTGACTCAATGGACATGAGTTTCGGTGAACTCCAGGAGTTGGTGATGGACAGGGAGGCCTGGCGTGCTGCGATTCATGGGGTCACAAAGAGTCGGACACCACTGAGTGACTGAACTGAACTGAAAAGCAGAATGCTTTCCAAACTCATTTCTTTCTGTTCCTTTCTTGACTTTATTTATTTTATCTATCAAATTACTTAGCCACCGAATATGAATACATTTTAGTTAGAAGTTATTTTGGAATTTATAGCTTTTACTTGTATGAAAATATTAGGGAAAATGTTGAAAATAGAATGAAGAGACTGATAAGGATTAAATAGCAAGCATTGCAATATACCAAGTATTTAAAACTTGTAGAGGCTCCAACTACAATATGAATGACTATCCAAGTTATAAAATAAATTCAAAAGTGATGTAAGTCACCATTATTAAGTATATTATCAGTAACATGACTTAGCGGTATATTTTAAGTCTCTAGTTAGCAATCTAGTTTCCAATGTCTAGAAACATGATTTTTTTAAGGAACAAGACGTTGACTATGATAAATACGGTGACGACACTATACTTTAGCAGGTGGTTTGGGATAGCAAACTTGAGTGAGGCAGTAGTTTATCTCTACTGCTGTTTTTCCTAGTTTATTCTTTTTAAAAATGAGCAACAGTATTCATAGCCATTTTGATCACCTCTTTTCTTTTCCTTCAATGCAATCATCAAATAGATTTTGTATACTGTCATTCCAATTTTATTAGGCTCATTTTGTATGACTCTTACTTTTTGGCTCAAATTATTTTATTGAAATCAGCAGCTTTATCATTTCACTTCATTCAAGAAGAGAATAAAACATCATTTTACAGAGTTGGCAGCTTTTTTGCTTCAGAGATTCTGTAATTTAGTTGGCTACTCTAATAGGATTATATTTCATGTATGCTGAATACACCCTTTATGCTTGTGTTACTCCTTAGAGAACTCCCAGACAAAACAAAGCAGTTTATTGCATAAGAGATGGCAATTGCATTGACCATTAACCTCAATAACTTGCGAGGTCTATAAAGAAGCTTATAAAACACTTTGTAGTCAAGTTTAAAGTGGTACAAGATGTTTGTTCAAGCCAAAGCACTGATAAATAAAGGAAAGTCTTAAATTTTCTCTCCCAGTGAGCAGACCTATCATTTCAAACTTAAGTATATTTTGTATGTGTCTACAGGAAAGGGAAAAATTTTGACTGGTTTTTCTAAAGAATTTCAGCTTACATACTTACTTGCAGTGTATGTGAAAAAATATTTATTCCCAGGGCACAATATTGTGTCAAATTTTCAGAGTTCTAATTAATAATGAAAATAAATTTTACACAAATAGTAAATTGCCTCTGTTAGGTTTTAAGGCAACTATATTAAAGATACACAAATGCATGCATTTTTTATATAACTTGAAAATCAGATAATTATCACCAAATAAATATATCATTTATACTTAGCATAAAAAAGAAACCATTTAAACTACAATTTTCTTTAGATTAATAATGTCCATTTAATTTCTGCTTTGGAAGCAAAGGCACATATTATGTTCCAATTGTTTTATATGAAAAATTATTTAAAATTATAATTTTTTAAAATTACACTCTTTTCTGAGTGTAGTATGTATTGATACTAACTGCATTTACTTTTAGAGCTATGTTAGAATAGCTTCAATACAGAACTTAAATAAGACTTCAAATACTGATTAATAAAATAAACCATTAGCAAAAGTAGATTTAATAGGAAGTTAATTTGTAAGTGGAGACCTGTTGGCCAAAAGAAAATGGAAACCACATACTTTCAAATGTGCATTATATAGCATCACTATTTTTTAGTTTATAGATTAGTTTGCTGCTAAGTCGCTTCAGTCGTGTCTGACTCTGTGCGACCCCATAGATGGCAGCCCATCAGGCTCCGTCGTCCCTGGGATTCTCCAGGCAAGAATACTGGAGTGGGTTGCCATTTCCTTCTCCAGTGCATGAAAGGGAAAAGTGAAAGTGAAGTCGCTCAGTCATGTCCGACTCTCAGCGGCCCCATGGACTGTAGCCTACCAGGCTCCTCCGTCCATGGGACCCTTCAGGCAAGAGTACTGGAGTGGGGTGCCATTGCCTTCTCCATAGATTAGTTTATGCCCCCATAAATAGAAACTGAGTAACCTGATAGCTTTCTAAACAGCATTCTGATTCTCACATGGTTCAAAGTCACAGAACAATTCACGTAATAGAAACTTTACACCATTCTTTTTAGAAGAAAAAATTTGAATTTGGTAATAAGACATAAAGGTACAGAAAGAGGATACAAGTAAATCAATATTGTATATATTATTCTAATATATAATTGTCAAATCTTAATTTCCACAGAAATGTGATTAAAATGTGACATATAGATAAGAGGGAGCAAGAAACCAAAATGAAAACATAATGTATAGCCACCTTTAGGACACTTTTAAAAAGAACCTTGATTTTTAAAAGCTGCTCTGAAGAAAAAACGCCTTGGCTTTTAAAGGCTGCTTTGTGAATAAAAGACAAGACTTTGAAACCAAGAAAGGTTTTAAGTCAAAATTTGTAACTCAACATAAAGTTAATTTGCTCAAAGGTCTCTCATAGATGAATGAGTGTACCATAAGATCTACTCAACTTGTAAGATGACAAGAAAACTGTCTGTTCCAGTCTTACCAGTAAATGGGTAAAAAGAAAGTTCCTATGAGATATAATCCTCCTTTATGTGACTTTGAAGTTTTCATGAATATGCTCAATATTGTAAAAGGAAATTCTAAGCAAAAGAAATAATTCAGCATATTTTCATATCCATTGAAAAGTAAGCTCCACGATGACCAGACTTTTTAATGTTGTGGTTACTGATATTTGTTGATACATCCCTACAATATAAAACATTCTCTGTCACATGGAAGATACACAGTAAGTATTTGATGAATAAATGAATGAATTTAGTCCTAAGTTAAGAAGACAAGAACTAGAAAACTAAATGTATTTTTAAAAGAACATAATCTTGAAAAATCTCTTATGATTCTCACAGAGGAAGCATCAAAAAATCTATTTTTAAGTCCAAATTGTTTTTAAATGTAAATAAAGATAAGTTGCCAGTATTCAGGATTAAAATATTTGATAACAGAGTTATTAGATAATAACAAAATCTGCATGATTGAAATGTTTAAAATTATGAAAGTTAAGTTCAAAATGTAAGAAAGAAATGCACAAACAAATGAAAATTAGAAAATATGCTCTAGAAATAAACAAAAAATAATTCTTGTAATTAAAACGGGAAAAATATCATGGAATGGCCATTTTGAAAAATACTGCTCAGACAAGGAGGCAAGCTTGATACAAGAGTAAAAACTTATCAGTAGGAAGGCATTGTAGATTTAACAAGTCAGTGAAAAGTTAAAGTTTAATTTCACTTCAAGATCAGACATGTAACTAGCTCAGAAGTCATCATTCCCATTTTTACAAGAAAAAGCAGAAATATTGAAAATTGATTACTTTTATTGGACGCACCATTCTATAAGAGTCATAGTGCAAATAACCACCTTGAAATCTCTGGAAGGCAGGCGAGTCGAGTCATAGTGGAGACTGCTTAACTACAAAAGAAGCCAATGGAGTAATAAAACTGATAGGAAGTTAAATGGTAACTTGGCAGACCTTTGGAGGCTGAGTATGCACTAGCATGAGATTGAGAACTCCTGAGGCTTTAATTTTTACTGTGGAGAAGACAAAGTTTTCTCAATTCTACCTCCAGGAATCTTACCATAGTCTCATGACGAGCAGCGGACAAAGATTTCCTCTTAACCCTGGCAGGAAATGGGGAAGAGTAACCACTAGGAAATATATCTAAACGTCTCCAACAGAAAACTTAGTATTCAGGGTTAAGGGCTTCAGAAAGCCAACTCCTGTCTAGGAGAGGGTCATTTCTCCCACTCCTGACCTCTCTAGACTTTCTATGGCACTTAATGTTGGGCAGAGTGGAACTATAAAACCCTTGTGAAAATGATAGCCTAGGGGCACAGGGCACTAAAATACAAGATTTACTCAGAAGATTAAATGCTTGCCTTCCCACAGATTACCACCACTCTAATATGGCTCCAGTAACAAAAATGAATTACAGCTGAAAGAGCTTCAAGACACAAACTCTGAGGAAGAAGACCAACATGTCAACAGGAGAGATAAAATCATTATCCTAGAAAACTGTATACCTATGGTCCTTCAGTTCAGTTCAGTCGCTTAGTCATGTCTGACTCTTACAACCCCATGAACGCAGCACACCAGGCCCCCCTGTCCATCACCAGCTCCCAGAGCTTGCTCAAACTCATGTCCATTGAGTCGGTGATGCCATCCCACCATCTCATCTTCTGTCATCCCCTTCTCTTCCTCCTCAGTTACAGCAAACATTAAATGTAAGCCAACTCCTAGTCAGATTAACACAAATCATCACCTGCTTAAAACAGAAAGTTTATTCTTTCACAGTTCAGGAGGCCAGATGTTCAAAGTCAGGGTTTGAGAGTATTGATTCCTTTTTGGAAACTTTGAGGAAGAAACCATCTCGTGTCTCTCTCCTAGGTTCTGGTGGTTGCCAGAAATCCTTGTTGTTCCTTAGACTGTAGGCATAGGTCTTGAATCTTTGCCTCAATCTCTACATGGTCTTATTCTCTGTATCCATGTGTGTCTTTTTCTCTTACTTACAAGGGCATTGTAATTATTTACCAGTAGGTATACTAATAAATATCGTAAATAATGTTAGGTCGATATTAAATATTTGTATTCATACATAAATCATGGATTATAGGATGAGGAAAAATATAGTTACTAGACTACTATATTCATCACATAAGGACAGGCAGTGTCCCTTTCTTATTCAAACTGAAAGTCATGAAGCTCCTATAGTAAGACATCTATGATTCAAATCAGTCCATTTATCTTACTGCCAAATTCTTTAGAATTAGTTTAAACTATTTCTAATATATATCAAAAGATTGACTTTGGTAATAAGATACATTTTTCCTTAAGATTAAGAAAAATAAACTACAACTTCACATCTTATTAAAACAATTTTGTGCAAATTGTAAGCTTTGTAATAACATAAGTTTATACCTTACTTGTTTCTACTGAAATTAATCTTTCAGGGTACCTACATTATCTAAATCTTGGGATCAATTTCTTTAACACTCATACCAAATTTTAAACCAGTACAAATTAAGTATAGTAAGAGACATACTGTTTCAACTATTTGTTTGAGTAGTAGTAACTCTGTTGATGAAAGCATTTTTTATGATTATGTACATATATATAACAACTGGCTTGTACCTATTAGTGTGACCTGTGACCTGTGAACACTTTTGAGTGGAGATGCACTGGTCATTGACATTTTAAGGATTGTTAAGTCTAAAAATGCTAAATGAGAATTTCCCTATAACAAATTGTTAGAAAATGCTTATTTTCTATTCTAGTTTGGAGACAAATATATTTCTCTCACTCATTTTTAATTAATATTTCTTTTCTTCAAAAAAGTGTAACAAAAAGGGAAAACATATTATGTACCCCTAAAATTCTAAGGTGTGATTTATTTGTATAGCCAACATGCTATGCAATGCTATGCTAAGTAGCTTCAGTCATGCACGACTCTATGTGCCTCTGTGGACTCTAGCCCACCAGGCTCCTCTGTCCATGGGATTCTCCAGGCAAGAAGGCTGGAGTTGGTTTCCATGCCCTCCTCCAGGGGATCTTTCTAACCCAGGGATCAAACCCAGGTCTCTTATGTTTCCTGCACTGAAAGGCAGCTTCTTTACCACTAGAGCCACCAGGGAAGCCCATAATCAATATATATATATATATATATATATATATATATACACATATATATAACATATAAATATATTTTTATATGTTATATATATATTTAATTTATAAATATGTTTAGTATATGTTTTTTTTTTTCTTTATTTTTTTTTTTTCTTATAAATTTATTTATTTTAGTTGGGGGCTAATTACTTTACAATATTGTAATAGTTTTTGCCATACATTGACATGAATCAGCCATGGGTTTACATGTGTTCCCCTTCCTGGACCCCCCACCCACCTCCCTCCCCATCCCATCCTTCTGGATCATCCCATTGCCCCGGCCCTGAGCCCTTGTCACATGCATCGTATATGTTTTTAAGTCTAACATGGATACGGCTTTCTCATAAAAACCTTATTCTGAAGATTAAATTGCTTATAATTTAATTTAAATTCAATTTTATATACATTATTGGTTTTATACGGAGAAGGCAATGGCAACCCACTCCTGTACTCTTGCCTGGAGAATCCCATGGACAGAGGAGCCTGGTGGGCTACAGTCCTTGGGTTGGCAAAGAGTCAGACATGACTGAGAAACCAACACTTTCTTTCACTTTTCCAATGTAGGTATTCTTATGTTATGATCATCTATATATTTCTAATAATTTTTTCTGCTGACTTGACCTAAAAACGGCATATATTGTTCAGCTCAATGCATTGATGTTGCCTAATTTAAAAATTAGTTAATAATTCAAGAATATAGAAGTTAGATAAACATTACAACATATCCATAATAAATTTCTGTGCTATTATTTAATATGAACAGTAATAGACTCTTGAAAAACATAATTTTGTATATGTTTGACTAATTGAAAATGAATAAAACAATACATAATGTTGTCTAAGCTCTCTGTTGTATTAAAAATGAAGAGAATTGTCTATGTAGTGGGCTGAGGGCAGGGAAGATTTGGCAATTTCACCCACAGGAAAAAAATATATATATATATATTTATATACTATGTAATACATATCTGCATATTTAATATATATTTATATAATAATGTTTGTACATATATGTATAATCATTTAAATATGTTTATACATATGAATATGGGTATATAATACATAGAGAGCGAGGATTAAATTTTTGTAATCACACATCAGACTGCAAAAATTTTAAAGTTAATTTTTACTGTATTAAGATATCAAAAAATTTTATTCAAAATCAGTATCTATTCTATTACTAGAATAGCCATATAAATTTTTAAGTCCATATAAAATTACACTCTAGCTGCAAGTGTTATTGCATATGATGAAATAGTTTCAGTAAAATTCATATATTTAACTCAAGTAATGGCATTAATATTTTCTTCAAACACCAAGTTGTGTCACACATAAACACATTTATACATACAAATACAAGCTGCCACCTACAGAGAATGGTCATTATAAGTATTTCAATAAGGTTATATATGTGGTCTTGCTTGTTTACTTGATAAGTATCCTTATTAAAAAATTGAGGCAATATAAAGATGAATCTTTGATTGTGGCTTGTTTCTAATGGAAGACAAATTATGTTTAAATTGTGAAATGATATTCATTCTGGCTATAATTTTAAAACTTTTAAAAATTACTTAAATAAGACTAAAGTGAAAAAAACAATTTGTTTGGTAAGGCCGACAGCTGTATCAATTTGATAAGCACTGAAAAAGAGAAATCACAACACAGGCATCTTGCTGTTTTTGCCTTAATACTCCAAGTGGAGAAATTCATTTTGTGGCAATAGGCACTACAGAAAACTTACTCAGTTTCTCTGCCAATATGACAATTTGCATAACATTACCCACAATGCTTCACATTGTGATTTTGCTTTGAACAGTTTTAATTGAGTCTTGCTGAGCTGCATTAATGTATCTGTTTAAATTGAACAAACCTAATTATCTCACATGAAAGTTATGCCACCTCTGGTGTGGCAAAGCTGATGCAGTTAAAGTCAGCCAGATGTATTAATTGAGTATTGTAAACACACAGTGTATCTGGTAAAGAACAGTTCATTATACATTAGTACTGGACAATTCATAACATATCCACACCAACTACAATATACCTGTCCAATACAATATTATCCTTGGAATAAAATCCATAAACACCAGAGTGTGAGGACCACTGTGTCTTAGAAATAAATGCTTGTGTAGATTTAAGCTGTTCTATCTCACATATTTTAGTTCTATGCCTTGAAAACCAAATTTTCTGAAGCATTCATAAGATTTAGTCTTTACCTCTTCATATTCTTTTAAAAAATTAAATCAGAAGAAACTATGATTCCATATTTCTGCTTCACAGGTAAGGATCTTAAAAGTTGCCACTCTATCCTAACAAGGAAAAAGTTAAACTGATGAAAATCAACAACTTTTCTAGGATTTATTAAAACCTTGGACAACTGCTGCCCCAAGGTTTGAAAAGTGGACATATGAATACAAGAAGTAAATTTACAGAAGCAGAGACTCAACATTGGAAATCAATGTAGGAACAAGTGCCAGGATAGAGGAAAATCTGAACTGTAACCAATGAATTGCTGGAGGCTCAATATGGAAAAATATGAGAGTTAAATATTCCAGAGACATACAATCTTGGAGGTGATGGTGGTGGTTTAGTCACTAAATTGTGTCTGACTCTTGCAACTCCATAGATTGGAGCCTGACAGGCTCCTCTGTCCTTGAGATTTTTCAGGCAAGAATACTGGAGTGGGCTGCTATTTCCTTCTCCAGGCATTCTTCCCCCATAATTTTGTGATATTTAACTCAAAGAGATCAACCATGTCCTCACAGTAAGTTATCTGAGAAAAATCCCCTTCTGCCTGGGTAAGGTGAGGATAGAGAGGAATCATTTTGACATGTACCATTCCACTCTATTCTTCTTAGCAAGAGATGTCCTCAGGAGGAACTAGTTAACCAGTGCCTTGCCTTTTGGGGTCTTATCAGAGCCTAATACACCTGGAAGAAGAGATCTATTCAACTCCAGCTCTCTCGAATCATCATACCCCACCTTAAAGAAGAGGAAAAATAGGGTAACACCTGTGAAGTTCACAGTCCAGACATGCAGGCTTACTGAAAAGACTGAAACCTAATCATAGGACTATAGAACAGTTCCTCTCCCCCAACACCTCACTCCCACATTACTAAACATCTATTACACTTCCTTTTACTTGGTTGATCATCTCCAGTTTTCAAGAAAAATGCTGCAAAGTATACCTGAGTCCCAAAACCACAATTTGAAGAGACAGTGCAAACATCCTAACCAGACATGACAGAGATGTTGAAACTAGGGTGGAAATTTAAGACAACTATTATTAATATGCCAAGAACTCTAAACAATAAAGTAAACAGCATACAATAAGAAATAACAATGTAAGCAAAGAGATGAACATCCTACAACAGACCCAAAAATAAATGCTGGAGATAAGAAACACTAGAATAAAACTGAAGAATGTCCTTAATGTGCTTATTAGTAGACTGATTACAAAGAGTGAAAGAAACTCTGAGCTTAGAGATATCTCAATTAGAACTTCCAAAACTGAAAGAAAAGGTGAAAAAAGGATAATAATAATAATAATAACAGATAGCCAGCGGAACAACTTATAAAATATATGCACACTATAAGAATACAAGGAGAAGAAAAAGGAAAAAGAACAGAAGGAATATTTAAAATATAGGAATAAGTTTCCCCCAAACTGATGTCAACAAACTGTAAGTCTAGGAAGCTAGGAGAACACTAAACAGAATCAATACGAAAAAGCTACATGTGGACATATCACTTTCTACAGATTGTAGAAAGTCCAGAAGGTCCAGAAAACTACAGAAAACTGAAGGTCCAGAAAAAAAAATCCCAAAAAAAGAAAAAATACATTATCTAGAATAAAGATAAGATTGCATCTGACTTCTACTCAGAAATTTTTCAATCAGGAGGAAACAAGTGAAATATTTAAAGTGCTGAGAGAAAAGAAAAAAACAAACAAACTAGAATTCTATATCCTGTAAAATTATCCTTCAAAAGTAAAGGAGAAATAAAGAACAAAGTTGAACTTAACAACACCATCCAACAACTGGATATAACTGGCATCCATAGAATACTTCTGGAGAAGGAAATAGCAACCCACTCCAGTATTCTTGCCTGGAAAATCTCATGCACAGAGGAGCCTGGCAAGCTACAGTCCTTGGCATTGCAAGAATTGGACATAACATGGCAATTAAACTGTCCCATAGAATAATTCATCCAATAACAGGAGAATACATAATCTTCTTAAGATCAAATGGAAATATTCAGCAATCCATAAACTTAAGAATGAGAGGCTATTAAAAAACACTCTTTCAGCAAATTTAAAAGAATAGAGATTATACAATGTCTGTTCTAAGTTCACAATGGAATTAAACTAGAAATCAATAACAGAAAGATAATTTGAATAGTCCAAAATACATGGAAATTAACAACATACATTCAAATAACACAAATCAAAGAAAAAAAATCTCAAGATAAATTTGTAAATATTTTGAACTAAGTAAAAATAAAGTACAATTTATAAAAATGTTTGGGATCCAATGAAAGAATTGTAACACTGAAAGCAAATAGTAGGAAAAAAGACAGGTCTGAAATCAACAATCAAATTCTAACCTTGCAAAACTAGAAAAAGAAGATTAAGTTAAATGAAAAATATGCAGAAGAAAAGAAATAATAATAACTAAAGCAGAAATCAATAAAACTGAAAATAGGTAACCAATAGAGAATATCAATAAGACCAAAAGCTGTTTCCTTGAAAAGATTCAGTTCAGTTCAGTTCATTCACTCAGTCGTGTCTGACGCTTTGTGACCCTATGAACCACAGCATGCCAGGCCTCCCTGTCCATCACCAACTCCCGGAGTTTACCAAAACTCATGTCCACTGAGTCGGTGATGCCATCTAACCATCTCATCGTTTGTCATCCCCTTCCCCTTCTGCCTTCAGTCTTTCCCAACATTAGGGTCTTTTCAAAAGAGTCAGCTCTGAAAAGATTAATAATATCAATAAGCTTCCATCCATGCTAAATAAGAAAAAGAAACAATACAAATTACAAATATCAAATATGAGATAGGGGCATCACTAGGTATCCCATGGACATTAAAGGGATAAAAAAAGTACTGTGAACAACTGTATGCTCACAGATTTGATAACCTGGATGAAACAGGTCAATTCCTTGAAAGAAACAATTGCCAAAACTCACACAAGAAAAAGTAAGCTAAATGAATAGGCCTATATCAATTAAAGAAATTAAACAGGAAATTAATAACCTTCCAAGACAAAAAGTATCCAGTCCAGATGGCTTCACAGTAAATATATTCTTTCTAACATAGGAGAAAACCAAGCTGACCTTAGATATGGTGATAACTTTTTAGATATAACTCCAATGGCATGACCCATGAAAGAAAAAATTGATAAACTGCACTTTATTATAACTAAAAGCTGCTGTTCTGTAAAAGGCAATGTCAAGAGAATGTGATGACTGTGAAAATTTATTTTTAAAAGGCACATCTGATAAAAGATTTTTATCCAAGTTGTATAAAGAAATCTTAAAATAAAAAAAATAATACACTGAGAAAACAGAGAAAAGAAAATTTAAATAACAATGTATATTTATTCACCCTTTATCTATTGTCAGATTTAATACATCTGGCAGTATCAAATGTTTCTCCAGATGTGGGAAAGATATTAGGCACTTTCTCCTCCAAATAATATTTAGGGGAAAAGTATGATGTATTTCATTTAGGGGCAGTAAAGCAATATATAATTCTATTAAAAATGTACCTCATTATACAGCAACTTGGCATTTAGGAATATAAAGAGAAACATTTGGACCATGACCTTGAAGTATATTTATCATATATTGTTTGAAAGAGCGAAAGTGAGTAACAATCAAAATGTCCTTCAGTCGAACTGGTCAATAAAGTAGAGTGTACGTGCACTATGGAATGTTAAAAGAAATGAAGTTGATATATCAACATGGTTATATCTCCAAAACATAATGTGGAACTAAGAAAAAAAACAGAATAAATCAGACAATGTGTCCATCCATTAATGAAAATCAATATTAAACATAAACATAATAGGTTCAAGGTGGAAGAATTCACCACAAACTCATAACTGAATTTGCTTCTATAAAAAAGTACCAATAGATGTGTGAGAGTCTGGGGAACCTCCAACTACATGAGCAAATTCATGAACAAATGCAGTACTCTACTTGTCAAAAAGTACTTGGTTTTCAGGCATAAGGAAGATATTATGCATATATTTCTTGGCTAATTTTTTAGAATAAACTGTTGATAAGAAAATGACCAGAAGAATGGATGTTAAACTATGGACTATAGAGTCCATGGAATTCTCTAGGCCAGAATACTGGAGTGGGTAGACTTTCCCTTCTCCAAGGGATCTTCCCAACCCAGGGATGGAACCCAGGTCTCCCGTATTGCAGGCAGATTCTTTACCAGTTGAGACACCGGGGAGGCCCAAGAATACTGGTATGCATAGCCGATCTCTTCTCCAGCGAAACTTTTAACAGTCGTTAATAGTAGATGGGGAAATTCATGATTATAATCTATTTTATTTCTAATATATTCAAATTTTTCATTTATATATATTCTGAACTAGATGTATATGAATTAAATTCTAAAATTTCTGAAGTTTTATATTTTTAAAAATGTTTACTTATTTGGTGGCACCAGGTATTAGCTGTGGCATGTGGGATCTAGTGCCCTGATCAGGGGTAAAACCTGGGCCCCTGCATTGAGAGCATGGAATCTTAGTCCCTGGACCAGCAGGAAAGTCCTGAGCTTTACATTTTTAATACCTAAAGATCAACTAATGATTTTTAAAAGAAAATTTGAATGTAATATATTTATAACTGGAGTTACTAATTTCAAAGGAAATTGGAATGTAGAGTAAATGAAAATGTCCCTCTTTACTGCACACACCTCTGCACTATTTCTAATGAGAGGGGGTTTATATATAGTATGTAAAATTAAAATATAATAAAACTATATAATAAAGAAGAAAAACCACTTAAATTATGTCAGAAATGTACAACAAGGACAGAAATATCTAGTGCTTCTAGAAATTAGGATAAGGCTGCTTGACATAATTTTATACATATTTACTTTGGGAAAGCCCTATTCCTAGCAATGTGAACCTTAAAAAGATAAGGAGATCAACTCTGTAACTAAAAATGCATAATAAGCTAAAACCAAATTCAAATGCTTACGATTACATCTTTTCTTTGTTAAAAAAAAAAAAAAACTGAGTTAGAAATAACTTTGGAAGAATCCTCATAAGGAGAACTATTTGCTTTGTACCAAGCCTGGAAGTCTGCACTTAACAAACGTTTCACTTAAGAGTTGAAAGTCATTGATTTTGAGGATGTGAAAATGAATGAATGACTTAACTTTCACAAAATTCTTTATGAATGTTAAAGCAGTTGTAAGGAATACTAATCAGATGCCTTCTCAAGATAAAATACATGTGGATAAATCAATAATAGGTACTATATTTGATCAATGCTTCTTTCTACAGGTTTCAAGATAAATGGATATATCTTAGGATAAATAAATAAATGAGTCTGATATAAATGAAATATAATTTCATCATATCTACACAAAATAATCAATTTTGCCTTAGAAATGATAATTTATAGCCTATTATGTGGACAATTGGAGAAGGCAATGGCACCCCACTCCAGTACTCTTTTGCCTTGAAAATCCCATGGACGGAGGAGCCTGGCAGGCTTCAGTCCATGGGGTCGCTGAGTCGAACACGACTCAGCGACTTCACTTTCACTTTTCACTTTCATGCTTTGGAGAAGGAAATGGCAACCCACTCCAGTGTTCTTGCCTGGAGAATCCCAGGGACGGGGGAGCCTCGTGGGCTACTGTCTATGGGGTCGCACAGAGTTGGACACGACTGAAGCGACTCAGCAGCAGCAGCAGCAGCATGTGGACAATAATTACACATCAAGTCCATCTGATTATTCAATCTATTGTTAAAATGAATAACAACTACTACTTACATATAAAGATTATTTATCTTCCTCTATTTCACAGCAAAATGAGTTTCAAGTTATGACAAGTGGTAGCTTATTAAAGATTTTTTTCAATGTGGAATGTGAAAGCATAGCCATGAAACTTTCATAGTCTATTCTGCTATATTTTATACTTAGAATAGGCCAGATAATTATGCATGGCTTTGTATTTGATGCTTTGTGTTTTTTTTAAATATTGATATACTGTTACACAAGTATAAGAAAGATTGAGGCATTTCTTATCAAACACTATTAGTTATTTTCCTTGAAATGACAGGCTATCATTATTCACTTTAGAGAAAGTGTCTACCAAATACTCTGCCTGAATAACCACAGTGTGTCTGCTGATCTCTTTTTCTTTTTACTAAAATTATGTTGCATGCATAAAGCAGCTAGTCAGCTTATAATTAAAAAAAACTGTATAAGTGATTTTTATCAAGATAAACATGGTGGTGTGGTACTTTTAAGACCTGCTTTCTGTACTTTTTCTATTTTTAGCACAGAATACTACATGTAGATGCAAAGGATAAGTTTTAACAAAATTATATTTTTAATGCTTCATCAAGGACATTTTAAAGTCAAGGCAGTTTTTTTTTTTAATTGTGAGTGTATAGCAGTAAAAATAGGACTAAGTACTAGTACCGCTATGTTGATTCCCACCAGAGCCAGTATTTTTACTTACTATGGCTTTTCTACCATCAGTGCAAATGTCAACTCAGAGAAAGAAGTAATTAATATCTTAGTATTACTATGAGAATAATTTTAACTTCATGAACCTCTTGAAAGTGTCTCAGAGGACCCAAATATTCTGCAGATCACTCTTTGAGAAATCATTTCAGGGAGCAGCCACAGTTAAGCTCTAGAAACTTGCTGCATTGAGGTAATGCAGGCAAAAAATGGCTAGATATTTAGTTTATAGCACAGTCGGGATTTAAACAAAAATAACGACACTTCTACAATACTACTGGCAACTAATTGAACTTAATAGGAGGTGTGTGCTCAGTAGCTGCAAGATGAGTAGATCTTCTATACCTGCCTGCCGTGTGACCCTGGCCAGTATCTTATATATGGAGGCATAACTTTAAACTTTTATATGGAGGCATGAACTGGGATCAGTCAAGTATTTGGTCTAGATGGTCTCAGCAACACCTTGATGGCTCAAGGCAATGTCCTTAGAACACCTCCAGCTGTAGAAATGGTGGGCAGAAGGGAGAATCCAAAGATGGAGAGGTCCAGCTCTTAGATCAATTGATAGTCACACTCTCTTGTAGACCTCCTCCTACAAAATAAAATGCAGCATTGTAAAACAGGACTTCCCTGGAGGATCAGACGGTAAAGCGTCTGCCTATAACGTGGGAGACCCGAGTTAAGTCCCTGGGTCGGGAAGCTCTCCTGGAGAAGGAAATGGCAACCCAATCCAATATTCTTGCCTGGAAAATCCCATGGATAGTGGAGCCTGGTAGGCTACAGTCCATGGGGTCGCAAAGAGTCAGACACGACTGAGCGACTTCACTTCACTTCATTGTAAAACAGGTCAGAATATTTGAAATCAGATTTGAACTAGTGCCCCTGCTGGCACCTATTAGCATTTGCATCTTTTTAGGTAGGTTGCTAATCCTTGTATGCCTTGATCGTTCCACCTGTGAAATGGAAAATGGGCCATAGAAAGAGGAAAATTATTAAACTGCAGTTGCTTTTTTTTTTTTAATTCTTCCATCATTCTTACAGCATTTACACTTTTCATCAATTCTTACATTAAGAAATAGTAGTGTGTGTGTGTGCTAAGTTACTTCAGTAGAGTCCAACTCTAGGTGACCCTATGGACTGTAGCCTGCCATGCTTCTCTGTCCAGTGAAATTCTCTAGGCAAGAATACTGGAGTGGGTTTCCATGCCCTCCTCCAGGGGATTTTCCCAACCCAGAGATTGAACCTACATCTCATGTCTCTGGCACTGATAGGTAGGTTCTTTACCACTAGAACCACCTGGTAAGCCCAAGAAATGATGGTACAGAATTTAAATCAGAATTTTTAAGTGATGGACTCTGAAATTTATCAGAGTTTACCTCATTTCAGTTCAGTTAAGTCGCTCAGTCATGTTTCACTCTTTGTGACCTCATAGACAGCAACATGCCAGGCTTCCCTGTCCATCACCAACTCCCGGAGCTTGCTCAAACCCATGTCCATTGAGTTGGTAATGCCATCCAACCATCTCATCTTCTGTCATCCCTGTCTCCTCCTGCCTTTAGTCTTTCCCAGCATCAGGGTCTTTCCCAATGAGTCAGTTCTTCACATCAGGTGGCCAAGGTATTGGAGTTTCAGCTTCAGCATCAGTCTTTCCAATGAATATTCAGGACTGATTTCTTTTAGGATTGGCTGGTTGGCTCTCCTTGCAGTCCAAGGGACTCTCAAGAGTCTTCTCTGACACCACCCTTCAAAAGCATCAATTCTTTGGCACTCAGCTTTCTTTATAGTTCAACCATGACATCTATATATGACATCTGGAGAAATCATAGCTTTGACTAGATGGACTTCTGTTGGTAAAGTAATGTCTCTGATTTCTGCCTTAAGGGTGGTGTCATCTGCATACCTGAAGTTATTGATATTTCTTCCAGCAATCTTGATTCCAGCTTGTGCTTCATCCAACCTGGCATTTTGCGTGATATACTCTGAATTTAAGTTAAATAAGCAGGGTGACAATATACAGCCTTGATGTACTCCTTTCCTGATTTGGAACCAGTCTGTTGTTCCATGTCCATTTCTAACTGTTGCTTCCTGACCTGCATACAGATTTCTCAGGAGGCAGGTAAGGTGGTATTTCCATCCCTTGAAGAATTTTCCACAGTTTATTGTGATACACACAGTCAAAGGCTTTAGCGTAGTCAATAAAGCAGAAGTAGATGTTTTTCTGGAACTCTCTTGCTTATTTGATGATCCAACAGATGTTGACAATTTGATCACTGGTTCCTCTGCCTTTTCTAAATCCAGTGTGAACATCTAGAAGGTCATGGTTCATGTACTGTTGAAGCCTGGCTTGGAGAATTTTGAGCAGTACTTTGCTAACATTTGAGATGAGTGAAGTTGTATAGTAGTTTGAACATTGGCATTGCCTTTCGTTAGGATTGGAATGAAAAATGACCTTTTCCAGCGACTGCTGAGTTTCCAAAATTTTCTGGCATGTTGAGTGCAGCACTTTAACAGCATCATCTTTTAGGATTTGAAAGAGTTCAACTGGAATTCCATCACCTCCTCTAGCTTTGTTTGGAGTGATGCTTCCTAAGGCCCACATGACTTCGCATTCCAGGATGTCTGGCTCTAAGTGAATGATCACACCATCATGGTTATCTGAACATGAAGATCTTTTTTGTATAGTTCTTCTGTGTATTATTGTCACCTCTTCTTAATAGCTTCTGCTTCTGTTACGTTCATGCCATTTTTGTCCTTCATTGTGCCCATCTTTGCATGAAATGTTTCCTATGTATCTCTGATTTTCTTGAAGAGATTTCTAGTCTTTCCCATGCTATTGTTTTCCTCTATTTCTTTGCACTGATATCCAATGAAGGCTTTCTTATCTCTCCCTGCTATTCTTTGGGACTCTGCATTCAGATGGTATATCTTTCATTTTCTCCTTTACTTTTAGCTTCTCTTCTTTTCTCAGCTATTTGTAAGACCTCCTCAGACAGCCATTTTTCCTTTTTACATTTCTTTTTCTTGGGGATGGTTTTGATCACCTCATCCTGTATAATGTCACAAACCTCTGTCCATACTTCTTCAGGCACTCTATCATATTTAATCCCTTGAATCTATTTGTCACTTCCACCATATAATCATGAGGGATTTGATTAGGTCATTCCTGAATGGTCTAGTGGTTTTCCCTACTTTCTTCAATTTAAGTCTCAATTTGGCAATAAGGGGTTCATGATTTGAACCACAGTCACCTCATGGTCTTATTTTTGCTGACTGTATAGAGCTTCTCCATCTTTGGTTACAAAGAATATAATCAATCTGATTTCAGCATTGACCATCTGGTGATGTCCATGTGTAGTCTTTTCTACATATGGAATCTAGAATTTGCCTAAAATTATATAAATGAAAATCAGAATAACGGATGTTTGAAGTCACAATATACTGTTATTTCCTCTGCTGTGGGTTTCTGCTTGAGGTATATATTTCCTTAGTTTAAAGGAAATATTTTCTGAGTATTTCCATAATTGAATATTTTTCTAGCTAAACTTAGTACACAGTTTCTCAGAAACTTTCTCATAGCTGGAGTTACTGTCCTTGAAACATGCTCTTTGCTATAAGCACAGCTATCTTTGATCACAAAAAACAACTTTATCATGATTATCTTCAAACTGTTTCATTGCCACTAATTATTTCATGGAGACCTTTTGCAGAAGCAAAGATGTCCAAAAAGTGGCAATGTCTTTGTTTAGTTGCGTTCATGATCATTTACTAAGTCAAAACAAAATAAATCCTAAACTAAACTACAAATTATCTTTCCTTTCCACATTTTTATACTTCCAAAATCATCAGAAAATTTTATTACAACATTTAGGCATTCAGAATATATGGGAAAAAAGAGGATTTTTCTTCAATTTATTTCATCTTTTAGTCATAGTGTGTGAATAAGTGACACTTTTCTGCATCATCTCAATTATTTGCTCACTACCTTATGCAAAGATGGGCTTAATAAAGGGCTCCTGAACCATTCTTTGAGACCTTCTAAGTATCATCACACTCTGACTATCACTTAGGTGAAAATCTAGCATTTCTAATCTACTGTAGCATGTATTTGTTCAGTCTCATGCAGATAAAATATTTATCCTATATTATCTTGGGAAAGGAAATTTAGAATAATGACCATGTGTAATGTCATCTGGCAAAGAAGTGAATCTTTATGAGTTTCCTAAATACAAGTTTAAATTCAATTTTTTTCCTTTTTTTTTTTTGGTATTTAAATCAGAAATAACACGACATTTTCTTGACACATCATTGCTATGAAAAGAATTCCTTTTTCCTCTAAATGTCTATGGACTTCTAACTTTGTCATTAAATTATGATAACATTATAGCTTACTGCCTATTGCATTTCACTTTTTGTAAAGTAATACACATGAAAAATATCTTGCTTTGAGACTTCTTAGGGTCATGTAAACCATGATCTCATTTTAGGCTACCAGACAACAACAAAAAACTCCTAAAAGGGCAAGAATAAAACCACTAATCTTAAATGCTTACCTGACATACCAAGCACTCAGGTAGGTATTAAGATATACATTATTTTAATTAAACTTGAGAATAACCTGTGTAATCATTATTTTCCTCCTTTAAAAATAAAAGGGCTTTACATTATCATTTCTAGAAAGCTATTGAACTGAAACTAAAATATTGAACAGAGAATAATTCCAACTAAAGAAAACCCAAAAATGAAAGAAGTACACTGAGAAAGAAATAAAAAGA
This sequence comes from Giraffa tippelskirchi, assembly GCF_054371585.1. Taxonomy (NCBI): domain Eukaryota; kingdom Metazoa; phylum Chordata; class Mammalia; order Artiodactyla; family Giraffidae; genus Giraffa; species Giraffa tippelskirchi. Next base: position 106,093,311 of record NC_137278.1, on the reverse strand, counting down.
GATAAGACCCATTAATATGCTTTGTTTCAAGTAAATATATCTAAAATTGTATTAAATGAGATAGGCTTTGCCGCTGTATATCAGAAAAAACATTTTCTGAAGTAGGGAAAGTTAGAACACTTGGAAACCAGAATGTTTTACATTTTCATGAATTTCCTTTCCTATCACTGCTGATTACAAAGATATTTGCATGTAAATAGGAATTTTCTTCTATGTAATCAGCAGGCTGTTTCTTCAGTTTGCTGTGCATACTCTCACCATGTGTCCTTATTTCTTTTTCTTTCCTCAGTAATCAATTCAAAAACCACAGACACTGGGCTATGACATCATCAAATAATCCAAGATTAGAAACACTTATGAGATCAAAAGGGGGAAAACACTTTTTGTACAATAGTCTCAAAAGTATGTAAATAATGGTCACTCTAAAGTAAGAGAAATTTTAATAGTTTAATAATGTTTAATCTACCATAAGATGTGCAAACAAAATATTGATAATAATGTCAATATGTGGATTTGATGCCTTATAATAACTTTACTGTTACTCTCAATGAATAGTTTATTCACATTTACCATTTCTCTTCAGACCTCTTATAGAATCTAACTGCACTTTCATATAGAATTTCTCCCTTTGGAAGAATATATAAGTGTCAACACACACTAGTCAGATAATTAGTATAATGTAAAAGTAGTTATTTTTAATACTCCAAGACATCTACTTGAGTATCTGGCCCATGACACACAGTAAATAATTATTTGCAGATTAAGTTAACAGAGATATGTAATATCAAACAGGTCAGTGGCTCAGTACAATTTAATATGATACCTGTTTTCCCATATGAAACAATGTATACACCATTAAAAGCTAGTTATTCCACAAACATAAAATGTGTTTTCAGAAACAAACAGGGAAATAATTCTGGCAAATCAAGTTCATGTGAAGAGCTGAATGAATAGCTGAATACAAACATACTATTTTTTCAATATTAAAGTAGAAATTTTCAGGAGAGCCAGAATAAAAGCATAAGCATTTGAAAACAATCAATTGTATTTTTTTTTAATTTCATATCTAGAAAATAAGGGTGATTTTCAGATGAGCATTTTATGCTATAAAAATAAACTAAAGAATGATAGCTGCTTCTTATCTTTTTAAGAAACCAAATTCTCATATTTAAGCAACCTCAAAAACAATATATTATGTTGAATTACCTCCCACCAATTTTAAATATCCAGGCTTGATTTTTGTACTTTTGATTGTCAGTTTACACATCCAACTACTCACTTGGCATCCTGACTTGAATATATAATAGGCACTTCAAATAAAAATGTCTCCCAAAACAGAATTCATGACATGTTCCCATACTTGTGTTAGGTAGTTAGAATAGGAAAAAAGAGTCCAGAATGGTGGTGGTTAAAAGACAAGGAAGGTAAAAGCCTGAAAAAACAGAACAAAGGAAGGTCCGAGGACCAGAGTGAGAACCTCAGGTAAAACAAACAACACTCCTGGCTAGCCCGATTTACACAGGGTCGGCCCAGGGGAAGGTGAAAAAATATATAAAAAGAGGAGCCAAAATTGGGACAGGGGGCATCTCTTCTCTTCATGTCTTTCATGTCGGCCTGCCCTCATGCCTCAAGGGTGTATTTTCCTTTACTTTCTAAATGAAACTGAGCTGTAACATGGGGTTGTAACTCGGGTCCAACTGAGGGCTGTAACGCTGGTCTGTCACTTCAAATTTTTGTTGCAGCGAGACAGAACCAAGGAAATTACACACTTTTCCCACACTTGTTTCTCCTCCTAAGAAAGAACTATCATCAAAAGCTCAGCTGGTCATACCAAAAAAGCCTAAGAGCTATTGTTGATTCTTGTCATAACTTTCATTTCTAATTCATCATAGTATGCTATCAGTATATGAAAAATACACATTCACTTATATGTATACATATATTGTGATTCTATTCATTTATCTGTTTCTACATTCACCCCTTTAATCACTGCAACATAATCCTGAGAGTTTCCTCCTTTGAACCATTTTGGGTAGTCTTAGATTTCTTTTCATTTGTATGTTATAAATTTCACAAAGTAATTATTAATTTTAGTGAAATTTATATTAAAATAAGTTATGCCACAAGAAAAGAATACACAGATGCATAACAAAAAAAGAGATTTGCAAATGCACGCATGAGTAGACATCATGTTTTTGTAGAGCACGTCACTGGCTATAGAGAAGTAGTTTGAATTTTAAAATAATTCACTTTGAGTAGTCTATGTGGATGGGGGATGTGAGAGAAACGTCTTCAGATTTTTTTTTAAATAACTTCTTTATATGTCTTTTATTAAACACACTTATGTTGATTGCTGTGCAATTTACATGGCAAAAGGAAATGATTCATAGTCTTCATGACTGCCTGAACTCATTTTTTTTTTTTAAATCTTAATTGTGAGCAGAATTGGGGATTTTTGCAGCTGGCTCTTAGTCTTATGATCGTAGACACTTCACCTAAAGTGAAACCAAAGTTTTGAGGTCAGACAAGCATGAAGACAAATTTAACTATTGGGCAATATGACTGTCTGTCTGTCTCTCTGTCTCATTTCCCATTTTATTCCCTTCCTTTTTTTTTCTTTCATTCCTTCTTTTTTCATAAACAAGTATTGGCCTCATTATGTAATAAGACCTATACCAGGAACCAAGTATAAAGAGATGAATAAGCACATTCTCCATGTCCTCAAAGATTTCTAGTTTAGCAGGAAAATCAGATAGATAGAGGAATATTCAACGTGAGTGAGTGAGTGAAGTCGCTCAGTCGTGTCCGACTCTTGGCGACCCCATGGACTGTAGCCTACCAGGCTCCTCCGTCCATGGGATTCTCCAGGCAAGAGAACTGGAGTGGGTTTCCATTTCCTTCTCCAAGGGATCTTCCCGACCCAGGGATCGAACCCGGGTCTCTGGCATTGGAGGCAGACGCTTTAACCTCTGAGCCACCAGGGAAGTTCCAGTATTCAACGTATCAGGAGATAAATAGGATTAACTATTCTTATAAAATGTCAGAGAAAGTTTCAAAAGAAGAGGAAGCATTTGAGCTCAATTTGACCCATCAAAAGAGTTTATCTCCCTGATATACATGATAGGATTTCCTGAATACTTTTTCTTAATTATTACTTTTCCTCTCTAAGTAACATATTACCCTGGGAGATTGTAAATATTTCTTTCATGAGAATCAGGTTTCAAATTAAATCTAAGAAAATCATGTTGCAGCAACTTAATTCAGCACATATTCCTGTGTACACTTTTAGGTAATGAGGGTGATGTAAGACTAACTACATGTGTCCAGCAATCGTTCCCTGTTGGCTCAAATGGGAAAGAATCTGCCTGCAATGTGAAAGACCTGGGCTTGATACCTGGATTAGGAGGACCCCCTGGAGGAGGGCATGGCAACCCACTCCAGTATTCTTGCCCGGAGAATCCCCATGGACAGAGGAGCCTGGTGGGCTACAGTCCACGGGATCACAAAGAGTCAGACACGACTGAGCAGCTAAGCAGCAGCAGCAACTATCCAAAAACTTGCAGTTTATTATGTAAAAACAAGTGAGGAAACATGAAAGTAACCTTGTTAACAGGCAGACTGGAAAAAAATTCTATTACAAAATTATAAACAGTATTATGCAAACACAGAAAAGGAAAGACTAATTCCAAATGAAGGATCATACAAGCTTTCCAGAAATGATGGCCAATTGAGTTCCTTATATATTGGCTATACTTTGGTGAGTAAATATGCAGGTAAAAACTTATCAGGCCTTGGTAACTGCATATTGGATAGAGGTAACATCACCATATGGTCAACACTGAAATCAGATTGATTATATTCTTTGCAGCCAAAGATGGATAAGCTCTTATTCAGTCAGCAAAAACCAGACCGGGAGCAGGCTGTGGCTCAGATCATGAACTCCTTATTGCCAAATTCAGACTTAAATTGAAGAAACTAGGGAAAACCACTAGACCATTCAGGTATGACCTAAATCAAATCCCTTAAGATTATACAGTGGAAGTGACAAATAGATTTAAGGGACTAGATCTGATAGACAGAGTGCCCGATGAACTATGGACAAAGGTTCGTGACATTTTACAGGAGACAGGGATCAAGATCATCCCCATGGAAAAGAAACGCAAAAAAGCAAAATGGCTGTCTGAGGAGGCCTTACAAATAGCTGGGAAAAGAAGAGAAATGAAAAGCAAAGGAGAAAAGGAAACATATTCCCATCTGAATGCAGAGTTCCAAAGAATAGCAAGGAGAGATAAGAAAGCCTTCCTCAGCGATCAATGCAAAGAAATAGAGGAAAACAACAGATTGGGAAAGACTAGAGATCTCTTCAAGAAAATTAGAGATACCAAGGGAACATTTCCTGCAAAGATGGGCTCGATAAAGGACAGAAATGGTATGGACCTAACAGAAGCAGAAGATATTAAGAAGAGGTGGCAAGAATACACAGAAGAAATGTACAAAACAGATCTTCACGACCCAGATAATTACAATGGTGTGATCACTCACCTAGAGCCAGACATCCTGGAATGTGAAGTCAAGTGTGCCTTAGAAAGCATCACTACGAACAAAGCTAGTGGAGGTGATGGAATTCCAGTTGAGCTATTTCAAATCCTAAAAGATGATGCTGTGAAAGTGCTGCACTCGATATGCCAGCAAATCTGGAAAACACAGCAGTGGCCACAGGACTGGAAAAGGTCAGTTTTCATTCCAATCCCAAAGAAAGGCAATGCCAAAGAATGCTCATCTCACTCAATTGCACTCATCTCACACGCTAGTAAAGTAATGTTCAAAATTCTCCAAGCCAGGCTTCAGCAATACGTGAACCGTGAATTTCCAGATGTTCAAGCTGGTTTTAGAAAAGGCAGAGGAACCAGAGATGAAATTGCCAACATCCGCTGGATGATCGAAAAAGCAAGAGAGTTCCAGAAAAACATCTATTTCTGCTTTATTGACTAGGCCAAAGCCTTTGACTATGTGGATCACAATAAACTGTGGAAAATTCTGAAAGCGATGGGAATACCAGACCATCTGACCTGTCTCTTGAGAAACCTTTATGCAGGTCAGGAAGCAACAGTTAGAACTGGACATGGAACAACAGACTGGTTCCAAATAGGAAAAGGAGGACATCAAGGCTGTATATTGTCACCCTGTTTATTTAACTTATATGCAGAGTACATCATGAGAAACGCTGGGCTGGAAGAAACACAAGCTGGAATCAAGATTGCCGGGAGAAATATCAATAACCTCAGATATGCGGATGACACCACCCTTATGGCAGAGAGTGAAGAAGAACTAAAGAGCCTCTGGATGAAGGTGAAGGAGGAGAGTGAAAAAGTTGGCTTAAAGCTCAACGTTCAGAAAACTAAGATCATGGCATCTGGTCCCTTCACTTCATGGCAAATAGAAGGGGAAACAGTGGAAACAGTGTCAGACTATTTTTGGGGGCTCCAAAATCACTGCAGATGGTCACTGCAGCCATGAAATTAAAAGACGCTTGCTCCTTGGAAGGAAGGTTATGACCAACCTAGATAGCATATTTAAAAGCAGAGACATTGCTTTGCCAACAAAGGTCTGTCTAGTCAAGGCTATGGTTTTTCCAGTGGTCATGTATGGATGTGAGTGTTGGATGATGAAGAAAGCTGAGCACTGAAGAATTGAGGCTTTTGAACTGTGGCGTTGGAGAAGACTCTTGAAAGTCCCTTGGACTGCAAGGAGATCCAACCAGTCCATCCTAAAGGAGATCAGTCCTGGGTATTCATTGGAAGGACTGATGTTGAAGCTGAAACTCCAATACTTTGGCCACCTCATGCGAAGAGTTGACTCATTGGAAAAGACTCTAATGCTGGGAAGTATTGGGGTCAGGAGGAGAAGGGGATGACAGAGGATGAGATGGTTGGATGGCATCACCAACTCGATGGACATGGGTTTGGATAAACTCCGGGAGTTGGTGTTGGACAGGGAGGCCTGGCGTGCTGCGATTCGTGGAGTTGCAAAGAGTCGGACATGACTGAGCGACTGAATTGAACTGAACTGAATGTAAATTGAATATACCCATAGATACTTGAAAGTGGGGCAAAGAACAAGAGGAAAAATGAATCTAGTTTTGGGGAGTCTGGTGCTTATAAAACCAGGAAAGGGATCCTTAAGATAAAACAAAATTAAGCTTACAAATATAAATTAGGTACAAATGTGAATTTTTATTTAGAATAAGAAGAAAATTGCTATATTTTTTAATATATATTATATATATAACATATATATAATATATAATTGTTAATAACACAATTGTTATATATAATGTATATAATTGTTATATATATTACATATACAATATATAAATAACTGATGAATATCACTTTTAAAGGAAAATTACACTGGACACGTTAAAAAAAAGGAAGACTATTTTTTCAAGACTACTGCAATTGGAGAGAGCAATTCATCACTGTGGAGGACAAAAGGAAGGAAGATTATTAAATTCTGAGGTGAGCTAGTGAAAAAGTGGAGGAAAGTTGGTCAGTGTGATTGTTCAATGTATTTGCTAAGTGCTGTTTTGGTTAGTTAGGCTCCTACATTCCCAGACGGATTGGGAGACAGAAACCCTATCTTTCTTGACTTTTACATTCCAAATGAATGACACTCATTTCACTTTGAGAAACACATTTCTAGATGCAGAGGATTTCTAACTCAAAGAGACAGAGAAAGAATTAACAGTTTCAAGTTTTCCAAAGTAAATGCTCTAAGAAAAAGGAGACAGAAAGAAACCTGTATGAAGTTTAGTCAAGCTGAGGAAATAGTAGTCTATTCCATTCACTACAAAAATTATCAAATCCAGAAAAATACTTGTTCTAAATTTCTTACATATTTATATATTAGCTTTCTTTTCTGTAATCATTAGATACATTGTATTTGATTATGCCTTCATATAGCAACAATATTCTGATATCATTTCTTACAGAAAAATTCCATTTTCCTTTCAGCAAGTTTGGCTAAAATAAATTTAAAGAACTTTATCTCAGATTTACTACTCGTGATTAATAGTATCAAGAAAATTTTAGGATGGTTGCTATATTTAAAGAAATTACTTCCAGATTTCTTTCATATGTGTGCTCTAAAATTTCATAGAATTGCACATTTTTTTGTTCAATAACTAATCATAAGTACTCTCTGAACTAATTACATCCTTCCACCAATCTGCCAGAAATTTCCTTGCTGTAGTTATATACTTTGTTTATATTATTTTTGTCAGTGTTAGTATTTCATGTCAAATAAATAAAAAGTTAACAAAAATCTGAATAGTGTGATTAGGTAAGGCAAACTCAGGTATGCAGAATAGGCATGAGCAAGGTGTGGTCTGGTAGAGCCCACTTTGACTATTGTTTTGTGTGTAACCTGAGCACCAGTTTGCAGAACACCAGTGAAGCGTTAGGAAAACTGGGCAGACAGGGGTCAGGCATGGTTGGTTTGTGATAGAAATGTATATAGTATGTTCATAAAGCTAAACGTAAAATCCCCTCTACTTTTTTTTTTTTGGTCATACCATACAGCATGTAGAATTTTAGTTCTCCAGCCAAGGATAGAACCCATTCCCCCTGCAGTTGGAGCACAGCCTTAACCACCAGGCTACAAGAGATGTCCCCCCTGGAACCGATCATCATTTGGCTATTTTTGTGAAGACAGTGATTTCTTTTGTTTATTTTTTTTTTCAAACAGAATACAAATAAATTGCCAGATGGAAATGATAATTCTGGAAAATTTTTGTTAGAATGACAAATTTTGTAACAGATTATTTTGTTTGTTTAAATTTCATCCCATAAATTGTTACAGGTATATGGAGGGCAGATAATATTCTAGCCTTGCTGAGCAAATAGAAGAGAAAAAATCAAATAGAAAAGAAAGTTAATTGAAAGCTGATCTAAGAGTTAGCTTGAACAGAATCCCATTACCAGCTCTATAACTATGCCTTTGCATATATATAGGGAAAATTTTTCAAGGACAGTATAAAGCAAAATGTGCCATCTAAAGTAAGTTCCATTTCTGCGCTTGAATGGATAAAATGTTGCAAACTGAACACAGCTTGAAAAGACCTACTGAGACACTGGAAATAATATTTTAAAAGGCCTTCAATGTCAGGGAGGTAATTACTTTTCTTATGAAATAAGTGCTATACTATGTTAGTAAAAGGAAAAGATGACACTGTCTTGTTTGTTGCTGCAATATGATCTATCACAGTTCGTTTATGAGAGTCTCATATTTCCTTGTCATATTTTGATTATGATTTTTTGGGGGGAAAAGAATATTTTCACTTTTCAATTTAAATTTAGTGTACAATCATAGTTGTCTGAAAACATATTGACAATCACAATAAACTTGGAAAAATTAGAGTTCAGTTCAGCTTTCCTTTTTTACTTTAACGAAACTACACAAGAGAAAATAAGAGAAGACTGAAACAACTTCACATTTGTCTGGAAAAAGTTGAACACATTTAGGAAAAGGATGACAGTGTTTTAACCATATCAAGTTCACAGTAGTCTGATTTTCAAAATCAGTGTGGCTTATAATAATATAATTTTAGTAACATCTGGAAAATTAAAATAATTCTTTCCAAATCATTCTTTGGAGAATTCTTTCCACATTCTCTCCATTATGTTCATACATAAAAGAAAATGCATTTCTAATCAAATAAGGAATAATTTCCTCAGATATATAAAAATAAGATGACATTAGGTTAGTATACACCCTTTGAAATCATTGATTTGTCTACTCTTCATGCATATTCTTTCACAGTTTGAGGTTGTTTATAAGTTTATTCAGGAAAGTTTTAGTGTCATTTATGTGTTACACTTTAAAGTACATTTTCTTTTGAAGTGGACAGAGACTAGAATGTCATATTTTGCAAGCTAAGATGATCTATAATTAAATCACATGTTACATAAAAAAAAAAACTTTTAACTGCAAAATCAAATTTATCCAAGTCCTTCCTAACAAGAATTATTAATATAATCAAGTATGAATAGTACCATTGGGTCTATTAGTTGGTAAAACCTTCATGGAGGGCCAATTTCAATCCACATATAAACAATTAAAATGTACTTACTTGTATGCCAGCAATTTCATTTCTATGAATTTATCGCAAGGCAATAATTCTCTCCATTCTGACATTTTAAAGATATCAAACTATTTGATGAAACCAAAATGTTAAACAATGGTGAACCATTCATAGTCTGGTCTTGCTGCTGCTGCTAAGTCGCTTCAGTCGTGTCTGACTCTGCGACCCCATAGACGGCAGCCCACCAGGCTTCCCCATCCCTGAGATTCTCCAGGCAAGAACACTGGAGTCTTACTTGGCAATAATTAAAAATCATATTGGTGATATATATAGAAAATATGTTCATAATAATTCAAGCGATTGTTCTCTAAGTCACTAAGTCATGTTTGACATTTTTGTGACCCCGTGGACTATAGCTCACCAGGTTCCTCTGTCCATGGGATTTCCCAATCAAGGAAACCAGAGTCGGTTGCAATTTCCTTCAGGGGATCTTCCTACCCAGGGATCAAACTCATGTTTCCTGCTTTAGCAGGTGGATTCTTTACCACTGAGCCACCAGGGAAGTCTATTTAAAGATAGCTATATATAAATTATTAACATGACATTTCATTATTTTACTTTTTGAATGTAGTTTAAATGTACATAGAAGTTTTGGGAAAGGACAGAAACCAAAATATCCACCAATGATTGATATATTATTTAATCGTAAAACTTAAAATTCATTCCCAATACATTATTTGCACTAAAAATGTTTGTGACTAAATGAATAAGTCAATGAACACCATCAATTAAAAAAATAAAAATAATAATTCAACATGGATGTATATTCTCACCCATAGTGTTAAACATTTTTCAATGACATTCTTGGAAATGCAGTAAGGGAAAAATCACTGCAAAAAAAAAAAAGAAAGAAACAAAAATTAGAAACGAGGAAAAGAAAACTATAATTATTTGCAAATGATAGTATTTTGTACAGAGAAAACACAAGAGAATTAATTAAAAACTTAAAACTGTATACATTTTGAAGAGTGTGACTAGAATTAAATCAAATTACATACAAATACTACGTATAGCAATAAAAGAAAATTAATGGAAAAAAGATGCCTACACTCAAAATGGAAATAAAATAAATAGCGAAATGCCTGGAAATACATCTTACAAGTTGAGTCTATGAGCATATGTAATTGTAACTACATACTTTTTTACAATATATAAAAGAAAATTAATAAGTTAGGCTATTTGTATTACTATAAATGAGAAGACAATATTCAAATATACCAATTCTCAAGCTTATCAAAATATTTAAAACAATTATAATATTTCCAGTGGTGACATTTTTGGATTTGAACACAAGGTCAGTATGGAAGAATCAAGTCAAAATAGTAAAAATAATTTAGAATAAAAATAAAATGAAAGAGACCAAAAGCAAATAGACAATTTGTTACATTACACTTGAAACCCAAAATTATTTTCAAACCATAGTGCAAATTCAAGAGCAGGCAGATATATGAGAACACATATAAAGAGAACATATAAAGATACAATTAATATATAATGTGGTGTGTAACAAAGTTTGCATTTTTGATATGAGAGATGATGGATTACTCAAATGAAGATGAGGTAGTAATTTTTAAAGTAAGAATTTGAATTATTCCAAATCTTATATCAAAGAAATTCCAAATGGATGAATAGCAATATTTTAAAAAATCAGAGAAACCAAAACAAAGCTAGAAAAAATACACAAATGAATAATACACATACTATTGAAACCAACACAAACTATTTTACAATTTTACCATAACAGAGGAGATTAATATATGTATATATACACATTTATTATATATATATATTATATATATAATAAAAAGATTAGGAGGGGAGAGAGAGGAAGAGAAAGATTGACTTTTTAAATGTTAAAATATTTATGCCATTATCACATAGTAGAAGTCATTGTGTTTTTTAATTCATAAAAGAAAACAGCAGTAGACTTTCTGTATTTTCTAAATATATATAATTTGCATCATAAGAACAAGAAATAACTAATTTCACTTTTTAAAAGTGCATATTTGTTCTATTAGTTTTATTTCTGGCCAAGTGCACCTTAGGTAACTTGTCAAGAGAGATGAGAATACTATGTATGTATACATCATATTTTTTCAGGAACGATCATTCCAGATATATTTATAATAATAAACTGTTTATGTAATTTGAATTTAACACACTCAGGCATTCATTGATATGGAAAAGCATTCATACTTTGTGGTTACGTGAAGTTAAGACCAATTAAATATTTTCAATTAAATATATTTGTTTGATTATCTGCCTCATTGTACTTCCTTCCCCAAACTTTACCAATGACCATGGAGAGATCATTTTAATAATAAAAATATCTATAAAGAGTGGAGATAAGAAGTTGGAACACAAATCAAGTAATGACTACCATAGCCTACTGTAAAGTGCAGAATTACAGTAAGCCCAGAAAGACTAAAGAATTAGAAGAATTATGTAATAAGCCAAGAAAAAGAAAATAGGATTCTAGGGTGAGGATAGAGCACAAGCGGAAGGTGGGGTAAATTTCCAGGAAACTAGTGGAGGGATATTCAAAGATGGAACTTGGTGAAGAACCAGTCCTGATTGGATTAGCAAGACATAGGAGACTGAAGTAAGGGTGTGAGAGAAAATAAATAAAGAATTAATAAATTAATTTATTATTTGAATGTGCTGAGAAGAGTTTCACTCTTCAACATAGAGTTTGGGAATCAATAAATGGTAGATCCATAAAATGCAAGCATATAAACATATTAAACAGCTATTAAACTCAGGAAGGCAAAAAGAGTGTACAAGAAAGTAAATGAAATCCAATTGGACTATATTACATGACTGAGTGGAAAATAATTAATACTGTTACAAGAATATAAATACTGAATATTTGTCTAGCCAAATCTGACAATATTGATAGAATGGGCTAATGGAAAGCATGTTTATGGGCTATGTGTATTGTGTATCTCTGTGTATAGATGAGATAAGAAAACTAAATCTTCATTTTTCATAGTAAGATGCCAAATGATAGTATCCCAAAACTAAAGTGTTTGTGTTAAAAGACACATTGCCTGGAAAATAGTGAGCTAAATATAGTAGGGATTGGAGGTAGGGTACATCTGAAAGACTTGAAAGTGGTTGCCACTGTGAAATGAACACAAGAGTGAGATAAGAGTCTTCTATTTATTCATTCTGAACCTTAAAGATCTAGTTGGCATTTAAATCCAAGGATGTTTATCTCTGATAAAAATTTAAAACCTAAAAACTTTAAATAACGGGGAGGGAGGTGGGAGGGAGGTTCAGGATGGGGAAAACGTGTACACCCATGGCTGATTCATGTCAATGTATGGCGAAAACCACTACAATATTGTAAAGTAATTAGCCTCCAATTGAAATAAATAAATTCAAAAAAAAAGAGAGAGAGATGCTTGAACAGCCAATAAATAAATAAATACATAAATAAATAAATGTTTAGTAAATTTAGCCATCATTGCCATGTCCAGATAATTGCCAAAGCCTCTTCACTGTTGTCCTGCTTTTGCTCTTGCTCTCTATTTTTTTTCAAAAGGTATCTACAGTGATTCTGTAAATATATATCAGATCATAACTCTCTAATGGCTCTTCACCTATTCAGAGCCAAGGTCAAAGAATGTAAAATGGTTTGCAAAGATCCAGTCACCTGTTGGGGCTTCCCTGGTGACTCAGTTGGTAAATAATCTGCCTGCAATGCAGGAGACACAGGTTTGATCCCTGGTTTTGGAAGGTCTTCTGGAGAAGAAAATGGCAACCAACTCCAGTATTCTTGCCTGGGAAATCTCATGGACAGAGAAGCCTGGCAGGTTACAATCTATGGACATGACTTAGCAACTAAACCACAGTCACCTGTTACATCACCAACTTCATTCCTGCCACTTTCTTTCTGGTTCCCTTTCCTCCAGTTACACTGACCATTTCTATTAACTGTGTAATACACTTACACTTGTTCTTCCTCTGATAGCCACAGATCTCACTCCCTCAATTTTGTTCTGACACTTGCTCAGTGAGGTTCTCTCTTGCTTCTATTGCATCTTGTAACCTCTCATCACTCCAGCAATCTTGATACGACTTCCTTGCTTTCCTTCACTTAAATTCTAACAGTACAGCTCATCTGTTCATTTTGCCAGATAAAATGTACTCTCTACAAGTGCAAGAATTTTTCATTACTTTATCCTCAAGTGACCAAAGCAGTGTGCAGTGTATGTGTGTGTGTGTGTGTGTGTGTGTGTGTGTATATATACACATGTATACATATACAGTAGTTTTTAATCAATAAATAATTGCAATAGCTATAGATTTTAAAATAGTTATTCAGCAATGTATAAGAAGTAGTTATTTCTACTTATTTCTCTTACAGACTTACAAGCATTTTTCTATTATCTTGTTTTTAATGATATAAACAACATATGCATTTGTAATAGAGTTATGTAAAATAAACTTTAAGAATAACTCTATAAAAACACAGTGCTAAAAGAGCATACATACTGATCTATGACTTAAGTAGAATGAATACAAATACAGAGTAATGAAAATAATTTTTTGAATCAGTGAAAAACTACATTACAATACTAATTTTAAAAAGAAAGAAAGAAACGCTTTCTAACACTAACGTAACAATTTGTGTTATGTCGCCATGTTTTATTTTCTTATCCACAAGCAGAGATGAACATGATAATGGTATTGTTATTATAGTTGTTTTAGTCATTACTTACTGATCCTTATCTGTTTTCTGGGTCTCCAGCTTTTAATTTTATGTGCATCCTATGACTTAAGCCTTATGACATGTTGTAGGCTCTATTAATTTTACATTTTATAGAACAAAATATTTGATATTAAAAAAAGCTGTTTTCTTCCAATTAAACTGCACTTCGTTAAGTCTAATTACTATATCATTGGGCTTCCCAAGTGTCTCAATGGTAAAGACGCTGCCTGCCAATGCAGATGTCAGAAATGAGGGTTCAATCCCTGGGTCCAGAAGATCCCTGATGAAGGAAATGGCAACCCACTCCAGTATTCTTGCTTGAAAAACTCCATGGACAGAAGAGCCTGGAGGGCTACAGTCCATGGGGGTCTCAAAGAGCTGGACACTAACTGAGTGACTGAGCACACATTATGTCATCATTAAAATTTTCTTATTGAATCCATTTAGTTATGTAATAATTTCCAAGCTTTGTTTGTCTAGGCTCAGAGTCTTTATTTTTCCCCCAAACCTGCTTCCCCTACCTCTGTCATGAGCAAAGTTCATTAAGCCATCCCAGGATACGAAAATGGAATCTGGGTAATAAAATAACACTAACCTTTTTTTCCCCCCTTTGTGTATCATCTAGTTTTACTTGGTCCTACAGTGCTGCACGCAGATGTCTTATTCCAGGCACTTCAGACCAGAGTTCCCAGTGCAAAAAGGGCTGCGACCTCTAACAGCTGAAGCTGAGGATGCGTCAGCTCTGCTGGCCGTGTGCAGAAAAGTGAAAGTGAAAGTGAAGTCGCTCAGTCGTGTCCGACTCTGTGACCCCATGGACTGTAACCTACCAGGTTCCTCCATCCATGGGATTTTCCAGGCCATGTGCAGAAGAGCTGGCAACTCAATATGGCAACTCAACACGGCCGCAGTGGAGGGACCCTGTGCAGAGACACTGCACTAAGCACACCTCGCCTGCCATTGTCATCTGGAGCCGAGCAGCACAGCTGCCTAGGACCTACAGAACCCTGACCCCTTCTGACTGACAAGAAACTAATGAAGCAGCCTGTTGTAGAGAGCGAGTAGACTAGAGCCACTGGAGCAGGAGCTCGCACCTTTGCCAGCTCTTATCAATCAAGCTTTATTTGGCTCCTGAACTGTACTCAGTCTATTGCTGCCGCAACTCAGGAGGGTAGGTAATCCACCTGAATCTTTTATCCTCAGTTAATGTCAATGAATATTTGCAATTGCTCAGGCAAAAATGCTGAAGTCACTTTTTACTTATTTCCACTCACACGTCAATCCTGTGGCCGCTACTCTCAAAATAAATTCTCGATCTAACCAGGGTCTCAATATTCCCCTAAACCACAGGAGTCCATTCACCAGAATCTCTTGAATGAATCTGAATTCAAATGCACTGACCTGTTTTACAATAAGCACTGTGTTTATTTTGTTGAAGGAGGCTGTGAAGACTTTGTGAGCTCTGGCTGAACTGCCAGCTGGAAGGAGAAATTTGAGGTGCCTCTCCCTCTCCCTTTGTCCCTGGACTGCATGACCACGTATTCTTTCTGAGTGAGGAGCTTTTCCAAGGATGCAGCCTTGAGAGAGTGAGGCAGTGTTGAGATCATCTACACTGAATACACAGTTGAAACTGAGTTAAAGCCTCTACATAAGCTTTTAAGATCCTCACCGGCATGCGCACAGGCTGCATGAGACAAGTCTCTTATGTAAGTTCCCATGTTTATTTATTTATTTATTTATATTCTAAATTCCTTTCAAGATACAAAGCCATATCATCACCACAAAGCTTTCTCATGTGGCAGTTTGGGAACTTCACCCACCTCCCTCCCATTCCTACTGATCCTGACCCTTTTGTGTCGGGTAGACCCTGAACTGAGTCCCTTCCCTACTAGGGGCCGCTCCCACTAATACAAACAGAGTAGGTTCAGCAGAGCAGGATAGGAAAATTACCTGCTGTTTAAGGTATGGAGAAGGGAGTGCTCCAGCTCTAAAGACCGCTTCTCCCAGAGGGAGGGAGGTGGGACACTTTTAGGGATAAGAGGTAGGATGGGTCATCAGAATTGAAAGGGGGATGATTTCCAGCAAAGCCAGAGCATGAGCAGTCCTTCTGGTTCCCTTGCAGAGGGGCTAATTGTCCTAACAAAGTGCCAGTACCACTTTGGGCAGCGATCCGAACACAGTATGAAGCAAAGGCAACTTTCAGACACTGGGTGCTGTCTCTGCAGGCACTGCCCATCTGGTTAGGTTGGAACCCGTTCTGGGTGGTTGACAGTCTCCATCTTGGGCCTCTCTGGCTCAGGCTGGTTCTGGGGTTTTATTTACATGGCAGCTACTTTAGTCTTGGTTTCTGTTAAGCAAGCACAGCTGTAGGATTGGACTAAGATTTGGTGTGAAAATCAAAGAAAGTAGGTGGAGCGTTCTGCAGATGTAAGTCCTTTCCCCTGGCACGGAGAAGGCACGGGCACCCACTCCGGCACTCTTGCCTGGAAAATCCCGTGGACGGAGGAGCCTGGTAGGCTGCGGTCCATGGGGTCGCGAAAAGTCGGACATGACTGACGCGACTTAGCAACAGCAGCAGGGTTCTCTATTCCCATACTTTTATTTCAAAAATATTCTATAAATGATATCATACAACATGTAACCATTAGAATTTCCTTTTTTTCATGCAAAATAATTCCCTGGAGACTAAGTTGTGTGTAGCAATAGTTTGTTTCTTTTCATTGCTGAGTAGTATTCTAGGACATGTATGTACCATAAATTTGCTTAACTATTCACCCACTAAAGGGCTTCTGAGTTGTTTTCAGTTATTAGGAATAATGCTTCTTTGAATATCTGTGTATAGGTTTTTATATGTTTTCATTGTTTTGAGATAAATGAATACCTAAGAGTGCAATTTATGAGTGGCATGGAGGTTGTGTATTTAGTTTTATTAATTGCCAAAGTGAGGATGCTGTACCCGTTTACATTTTCTCCAGGAGTGTATGTTTAATTTAGTCTTTCTGCATCATTGTTAGAATTTGGTGTCACTATTTTATATTTTAGCCATTCTCAGAAGTATGTGGTGATATTATGGTTTTAATTTGCATTTCCCTAATGATGTGCTCTTTTGCCATCTGTATATTATTTTCAGTGAAATGTCTATACACCTCTCTTTTACATTTTCTCATTGAATTGCTTGCTTTTTGGTTGGTTGTTTGTTTTACTATTGAGTTTTGAGAGTTCCTTTTATATTCTAAATACCAGTCTTTTGTCAGCTATGTGGCTTGCAAATATTGTCTTCATATCTACAGCTTGACTTTTCTTTATCTAAATAGTGTCTTTCACGAACACATTAAAACTTTTCCCCCAGCTTTACTGAGATACATGTGACATATGACATGAGTAAGTTTCAGGTATAAAAATGCAAATATTTCTTTACATATATTTATGGGGGATGATTTTTTAACTTTTATGAGGTTTAAAGGTATTTTTTTTTACCCTAAATGGATCATGCTTTTGGTGTTAATGTCTAAGAGCTCATTGCTTAACCTCTGTTCAAGAGGACTCTCATCTAAATTTTTTATAGTTTCTCATTTTACATCTATACCTATGGCACAATTTGGGTTAACTTCATATGTACTATGAAGTGTAGGTTGAGGTTCGTTTGGGGGCATATGTATAGCCAATTGATTCAAGATTGTTTGTTGATCACTGTTTTTTTCTCCATTGATTTGCCCTTGCAACCATGTCAAAAATCATGTAGCCATTTTTGGGGGTCGGGTCTAGTTTTGTGTTCTCTATTCAGTTTCATTGATCTGTGTGTTTGCAATCCATCCTTCCATCAATACTATTATACATTGCTTCTATCACTGTAGCTATTATAGTTAGTCATAAAATTGGTTAACATGATTCTCTAAGCTTATTCTTCTTTTTCAAAATTGATTTAGATATCCTAAGTTCTTAGCTTTTCCAAACAAATTTTAGAATCAAATTTTCTGTATCTGAAAAAAAAAAAAAAACTTGCTGCAGTTTTGACTGGAATTTGATTAATTCTCTGATTAGGGGAGAATTGACATTGTTAATACATTTACAAACTAGTATTTTACTGATTTGCTTGTATTTACATAAGAATAAATATATTAAACAATGTCAATTGTCATTAGCTTATGAAACCCGCTGCCTACCAATCTGGAGTTATCTGCCTGTTCTTTTGCTTTCACTGTTCTTCATGTATGTGGACCAGTTCTGAATTTTACCAGGTGAATAACTGTGGTTGTGAACCAAAAAGTTCCTCTTTCCTCTTTAATGATTTTTCTATCTCAAAGTAGATGCCAAGATTTCATTTGCCCCTTCCTTTCCTAGTTACTCTTCAATCTTATCTGCTACTATATTTTTCTTTGCTCATTCCACGTGACATAATTGGATTAATGAATGAACAAAATATTGAAATTATTTTAATTCAATTTGTACTAATTTAATAAGCATTAAAATATTTAGTTTTATATTTCTGATTAGTGAAGTTTAGTATTTTGTGAAGTTCAGTATTTTTAATGATATACATGTTCATGCTTTCTTCTGAGAAATATCAGCTGGATATATATCTTGTCATTTGTGTAAATTCAGTTTTTAATGAATAGCTCTTTGTCCTATTTCTGTTTTACTTTTAATTTTAAATTTTGACATTGTTTTCAGGAGTTTCACTTTTTAACTACATTATTACTTAAAAGTTTGTATCTATTTGGTGAACTTTAAAATAAAAAAAATTACTTCAAATAGAGCACAAAGTCCATTTCTACTGCAATTAAAATTTGTGTCTGTTTTAGAAAAATATTGCACCAGTATGGGAAACTTTTGTCTATATACTATGAGGTATGAATCTGAATGTGTGTCTTTTCAATTTGTATTATTTTGCCACCAACTTTTTAAAAATTTTACCTATGTCATCATATTGGTGTGTTGAATTTGTGTGAGTATATGTGAATTTGCCTGTATATAATAAAGGTTTTTGTTTTAGACTATTCCTATAAATATTAGCAATTATTTTTTAATTTATATAAGTATCTATTTTCATTCATATCAAATATAATTATCTTATTAACTAAAATTTTAATAGTTGGTGGAGAATAATCAGTGTGCCATTTTGAAATATTTTGTTAGACATATTTTCTTTTCAGGATAAATTTATGATCCTACTAAAATTTTGATTTAAATTACTTAGCACTGGAATTTTAATTGAAAATTAATTTGCAGAGAGTTTTCAAATTCCTGCTATTAAGTTTTCTAAAGAAGAATCATTGATGGCCTTCATACTATTCAAGTTTGTATTTTTAAAATTTAATGATTCTGAATACATCATTACATATTTTAGTTTTTACTAAAATAAGATTTACTACTGTCATATTTTATTGTATTTGCAATCACAATTGATTTTTCAGGATGATTATTTTATTTATTCAAAGATATCTATGTACTTATAAAATAAATATTTATTTTGCTCACACTACATATTAGTCACCATTCTTAATATTGAGGATATTGCATCCCATTTGGGGACAGATGAAAGACACAATGACTAAACATCATGGTACCAGATAATAATAGCGGTAGCAAGTCAATGAAGATAGTTATGAAGAAGATGATTCCAATTAGGGGTATCATGAATACAGTGATCAAGGAACAACTCTCAAAGGTTTTCACAGTTTGAATTTCATTTCTAATATTTTAATTGGAGTTGTTTATAGTTTTAATCTCCTTTTTCCTAGCTAATGGGCTTCCACTGGAGAAGGGAATGGCAAACCACTTAAGTATTCTTGCCTTGAGAACCCCACGGACAGTATGAAAAGACAAAAAGATAGGACACTGAAAGAAGAACTCCCCAGATCGGTAGGTGCCCAATATGCTACTGGAGATCAGTGGAGAAATAACTACAGAAAGAATGAAGGGATGGAGCCAAAGCAAAAACAACACCCAGTTGTGAATGGGACTGGTGATAGAAGCAAGATATAAAGAGCAATATTGTATAGGAACCTGGAATGTTAGGTCCATGAATCAGGGCAAATTGGAAGTGGTCAAACAGGAGAAGGCAAGAGTGAACGTTGACATTCTAGGAATCAGTGAACTAAGATGGACTGGAATGGGTGAATTTAACTCAGATGACCATTATATCTACTACTGTGGGCAAGAATCCCTTAGAAGAAATAGAGTAGCCATCATGGTCAACAAAAGAGTCAGAAATGCAGTACCTGGATGCAATCTCAAAAATGACAGAATGATCTCTGTTCTTTTCCAAGGCAAACCATTCAATATCACGGTAATTCAAGTCTATGCCCCGACTAGTAAAGCTGAAGAAGCTGAAGTTGAACAGTTCTATGACGACCTACAAGAACTTCTAGAACTAACACCCAAAAAAGATGTCCTTTTCATTGTAGGGGGCTGGAAGGCAAAAGTAGGAAGTCAAGAAACACCTGGCGTAACAGGCAAATTTGGCCTTGGAGTACAGAATGAAGCAGGACAAAGGCTAATAGAGTTCTGCCAAGAGAACACACTGGTCATAGCAAACACCCTCTTCCAACAACACAACAGAAGACTCTACACATGGACATCACCAGATGGTCAACACCAAAATCAAATTGATTATATTCTTTGCAGCCAAAGATGGAGAAGCTCTATACAGTCAGCAAAAACAAGACTGGGAGATGACTGTGGCTCAGATCATGAACTCCTTATTGCCAAATTCAGACTGAAATTGAAGAAAGTGGAGAAAACCACTAGACCATTCAGGTATGACCTAAATCAAATGCCTTATGACTATACAGTAGAAGTGAGAAATAGATTAAAAGGACTAGATCTGATAGACAGCATACCTGATGAACTATGGATGAAGGTTCGTGACATTGTACAGGAGACAGGAATCAAGACCATCCCCAGGAATCAAGAAATGCAAAAAAACAAAATGGCTGTCTGAAGAGACCTTACAAATAGCTGTGGAAAAAAGGGAAGTGAAAAGCAAAGGAGAAAAGGAAAAATATACCCATTTGAATGCACAGTTCCAAAGACTAGCAAGAAGAGATAAGAAAGCCTTCCTCAACAATCAATGCAAAGAAATTGAGGAAAACAATAGAATGGGAAAGACTAGAGATCTTTTCAAGAAAATTAGAAATACCAAGGGAACATTTCATGCAAAGATGGCCTCAATAAAGGATAGAAATGGTATGGAGCTAACAGAAGCAGAAGATATTAAGAAGAGGTGGCAAGAGTACACAGAAAAATTGTACCAAAAAGATCTTCATGACCCAGATAATCACGATGGTGTGATCACTCACCTAGAGCCAGACATCCTGGAATGTGAAGTCAAGTGGGCCTTAGGAAGCATCACTACTAACAAAGCTAGTGGAGGTGGAGGTGATGGAATTCCAGTTGAGCTATTTCAAATCCGAAAGATGATGCTGTGAAAGTGCTGCACTCAATATGCCAGCAAATATGGAAAAGTCAGCAGTGACCACAGGACTGGAAAAGGTCGATTTTCATTCCAATCCCAAAGAAAGGCAATGTCAAAGAATGCTCAAACTACTGCACAATTGCACTCATCTCACACACTAGCAAAGTAATGCTCAAAATTCTCCAAGCCAGGCTTCAGCAATACGTGAACCATGAACTTCCAGATGTTCAAGCTGGTTTTAGAAAAGGCAGAGGAACCAGAAATCAAATTGCCAACATCAGCTGGATCATCAAAAAAGCAAGAGAGTTCCAGAAAAACGTCTATTTCTGCTTTATCAACATTGCCAAAGATTTTGACTGTGTGGATCACAATAAACTGTGGAAAATCCTGAAAGAGATGGGAATACCAGACCATCTGACCTGCCTCTTGAGAAACCTGTATGCAGGTCAGGAAGCAACCGTTAGAACTGGACATGGAACAACAGACTGGTTCCAAACAGGAAAAGGTGTACGTCAAGGCTATATATAGTCACCCTGCTTATTTAACTTATATACAGAGTACATCATGAGAAACACTGGGCTGCAAGAAGCACAAGCTGGAATCAAGATTGCTGGGAGAAATATCAATAACCTCAGATATGCAGATAACACCACCCTTATGGCAGAAAGTGAAGAACAACTAAAGAGCCTCTTGATGAAGGTGAAAGAGGAGAGTGAAAAAGTTGGCTTAAAGCTCAACATTCAGAAAACTAAGATCATGGCTTCCGGTCCCATCATTTCATGGCAAATAGATGGGGAAACAGTGGAAACAGTGCCTGATTTTATTTTTCTGGGCTCCAAAATCACTACAGATGGTTACTGCAGCCAAGAAATTAAAAGACGCTTGCTCCTTGGAAGGAAAGTTATGACCAACCTAGAGAGCATATTAAAAAGCAGAGACATTACTCTGCCAACAAAAGTCCGTCTACTCTTGGCTATGGTTTTTCCAGTGGACATGTATGGATGTGAGAGTTGGACTATAAAGAAAGCTGAACACTGAAGAATTGATGCTTTTGAACTGTGGTGTTGGAGAAGACTCTTGAGAGTCCCTTGGACTGCAAGGAGATCCAACCAGTCCATCCTAAAGGAGATCAATCCTGGGTGTTCATTGGAAGGTCTGATGTTGAAGCTGAAACACCAATACTTTGGCCACCTCATGCGAAGAGTTGACTCATTGGAAAAGACCCTGATGCTGGGAAGGATTGGGGGCAGGAGGAGAAGGGGATGACATAGGATGAGATGGCTGGATGGCATCAATGACTCGATGGAGATGGTTTTGGGTAAACTCTGGGAGTTGGTGATGGACAGGGAGCCCTGGCGTACGGTTCATGTGGTCGGAAAGAGTTGGGCATGACTGAGTGACTGAACTTGGCAAAGAGAGGCTGGCAGTTCAGTGCTTCCTCCTGGCGATGTTGAACTTGCAGGTGGAGGAAGTACTGGCTATGAGTTGTCAGTGCCCGTGATGCTTCATGCATCACAAGAGAGCAGTTCACCTTTTTCCTTTGTTCTTCATCTAGTTTCACTTTCTCATAAGCGGCTGCATTCAGAGGCCTTTCACTGGGCATTTCAGTGCAAAACAGCTGTGCAGACATCTCAGCTTGGGACCATGTCAAATTTTTTCGTATTTTTAAAATAATGTTTGTCTTCTCTCAAACAGAAGCACATAATTATAAGAGAAACTCAATCAAAATAATGGGGAACTAAAAATTCAATTGCAGAATTAAACTACTTTAGAAGTAGTAAAGCATCAAGTTGGCAAACTGGCAATTTGTTATAGTGCTAGAGAAAGAATATCTTATAGAACATACTAAAACATAAAAATAAAAGTACTTCAGAAAAAGAGAACAAAATAATAAATTTACAAACTGTGATTGAAAGTGAGGATACTCGCTAAAGTTATTTATACATGCTGTTTAGGGAACTAATTTTTCTGCATATTGAATTTGGTAGCTCTCAAGTAAGTTCATTTCCTCTTGTGGTTAGTAGACTTTGCTCATGATCTTTTCTTTACTATGGTTGATTGCATGTCTGTATGTGTATGTATGTGCTTTCCTGGGAGTGTTTGTGAGTATGTATATTTTGTAAGAGTTCCCAGCTGAAAGTGAAGTTTTTATTTACTTCTTAGGCATTAGGCTTTGTACATATTCTTGCCAACTTTTAAATTAATTCCTTGGTTTACCTAGAACAATCCATGTAGAAACGTGGTATAAATTCAGATCTTATCTAACACTTTTCATGACACAGACCAAGGCTAATTGATGGCATTGTCAGGTCAGTTTATTTCTCTCTTTTGATTCCTGTCTCATCACAACAAAGATTTAGAATGACAGACTAAAGGGTTTAAAACAACAGACAAGTTACAGCGCAAACAGACAGAACTTTTTTTAAACAGACACTCTCGAGACATGTGATCAGGCTGACCTCAAAGAAGTTGTGACCATTCCTCTTGTCTTACCCTTTTTATTCTTCCCATCTCCTCCTCTTGATTCTGTCCTGTGAAAAATAGGGCTTGTACATTCCATTAATCAGGAAGAATAATGCAAATGAACATACTCTCAAGGCCAATTGACAGTTGCAAGTTACATAATAGGCTTTATTGCACATGTCTTCCCACAATTCAGTCAGTTATAGTCAAGAGTATGTGTGTATAGAATATTTATGACCCCTTAATTGGCTCTTAGCTGCCTAAGGTTACTTGAGGAAACCCCTGTTGTTAGTTTGTATCCACTGTGAGCCTAGGGCGGAGAAGGCAATGGTACCCTACTCCAGTACTCTTGCCTGGAAAATCCCGTGGATGGAGGAGCCTGGTAGGCTACAGTCCATGGGGTCGCTAAGAGTCAGACACGACTGAGCGACTTCACTTTCACTTTTCCCTTTCATGCACTGGAGAAGGAAATGGCAACCCACTCCAGTGTTCTTGCCTGGAGAATCCCAGGGACGGCGGAGCCTGGTGGGCTGCCGTCTGTGGGGTTGCACAGAGTCGGACACGACTGAAGCGACTTAGCAGTAGCAGTAGCAGCAGCAGCAGTGAGCCTAGGGCACACCTGCAGGATTTAGAGGAGTCTTTGTGGTTATTTTGATGCATATCTGTGAGCTCTTCCTGGCATGTTTGGGATGGGATTTAGAGATCAGCTTGTATCCTTTTCAGCTAGGCCACCCCTCATCGCTCATGCCTAACTTCCTACCTAACAGCATTAATTTAATTTCTATTACAGAATGAGCTCTAAATTTTCTATGATGATCATATATCTTATTTATAATGAGAGTTTAATAAGAAATATTATTTTGAAATATATAGACTTACCTGCTGCTGCTAAGTGGCTTCTGTCGTGTCCGACTCTGTGCTACCCCATAGACAGCAGCCCACGAGGCTCCCCCATCCCTAGGATTCTCCAGGCAAGAACACTAGAGTGGATTGCCATTTCCTTCTCCAATGCATGAAAGTGAAAAGTGGAAGTGAAGTCATTCAGTCATGTCAGACTTTTCACGACGCTGTGGACTGCAGCCTACCAGGGCTTACCTATGATTTTATAAATATTTTCAAAAAGCATACAATAAAAAGTAATTATTTCTGGTATTATGATTAGAAAGTATCTAGTGCATTTTTCATTAATTCCAAATCTATGCATACACTTCAATGAAATATTTGAAAATTATGCCAAGAATTGATTCATTAAGCAAATATTTATTGAGATTTACTAAATGGTGACCACTGTGATAGTAGCTGAGATACAGAGGTAAAGAGGTAACACAAGATCCTTATTCTCATAAGATTCTGAAATGGTGGGGTAAAAAGATAATGGATGCAAATAAGTATTCAATTTAAGAGTATAAAATAGGGCTAAATAATTAGGTCCAAGACTCATCTATACTTCCTTTCGAGATGTCATTTAAACTGACACGATGTATGAATAGGATTTTACCAGGAAAAGTCAAGTGGTCTAAGTTCTATTTTATACTAGTCCTTTTCTTTTTGAGTAAGTTACCTAAAGTTCTAAAATCTCTAAAGTTCTGTGTCCTAATCTGTAAATGTACCAATTCCTCACAGATATGGAGGAACTGACAATTGTAAACACTTCAAAATCTTTTTGTCTCATTATTATTTCTGTGATATTAGGGCTCCACCCTTCTGACCTCTTTTAACACTAATCCTTAAGGTTTAGAACCTCCTTAAAGGTGATATCCAATAGAGTCACATGAAAGGTTAGGAGTCCAACATATGAATTTTGGGGCAATATAATTCAATAGTGATCACATTTTCTTTTAACTAATAGATTGGAGAAGATTGTGTAAGAATTTTATAAGTTTCAGCTACTATTTGGGCTCTTGGTAGTTAGGATAATCCCAGTGGAGGTGTTGCTATATATAGCCAGAACAATGTATGTGAATGCCCTATGGCGGAAAGGAGTTTGGCCAACGTAATTGGAAAATGGTGAAAACTGGTATGTCACTTAGGAGAATGGAGAGGCAATTAGGGGCCAGTACAGGCAGTACCTGGTAGGACCTGAAAAGATTTTGAAGTGTTTACAATGATCAGTTCCTCCATATCTGAGGGATTGGTTATAGGACTGAAAGTATATACCAAAACTCAGGATGCTCCAGTCCCAGAGTCACCCCTGGATCACATTCAACAAATGGCAAATCTTGCAGTACAGTAGGCATTTATTTTAAAAACTCCACATATGTGTGGGTCCACCTAATTCAAACTTGGTTTATTTAACGGTCAAATGTCAATGGTCAAATCTTGGGGAAAATAGACAGCACTTAGGGAAGTAACAGCCTCAAGATTGAAGTCGAAGATGACTGACTAGATTCCTCCTTGAATGAGGGGAACCATTTATAGCATAGGGCAAAATATAAGGAGTAATAATGGGGATTTAGGATAATCAGGGAGGAAATGAGACATTCCTATGCTGAAAGAGACAATTTAAAGTTTAGCCATTGAGGAATGGCTTTATCAATCTTACTATATCCAATTTTAACATTTTTATATATATTTGGTGTATTTTAAAGATTTTTAGTAGTATTTTAAAAATAAGTGAAAGCAGAAAAATTTTCACAAAGCCATGTTAAGTTGAAGAGATTTAAAACAATGATTTAAGTTTTTAAATGTCTTCATAGATATACAAATGCTACAGGTGCATAGGCACATGTAAAATATAAATATTTATAAATAATATGGCATACTTAAAATGAATAAAATATGAATATGAAATATTGAATATTAGATATCAATTTTCTTATTTTTGGAAAGACTATAATAATATTTATTATTTTTATGCATTTCTAAATGTTTCATCATATATAATTTTAAATTTTTATGATGTTTATGCATTATATGTCTAAACAGAAAAAATGATACAAATTTGATACATAAGGTTAGAAACTTTAGATTGAAAGATGAAATAGCCTGTTCAATAACCATGAATGTTATAAATGATATTATTTTTTTCTTATTTTTAGAATGAAATAATTGTTCAAATTTTTATTTTGATGCACAGTATGAGTAATGAACTCTTAAATCAACAATTTTGTAGAAAAATGAAAGAGCAAATAAATTAGACCTATGTTCAAATATAAGGTCAATTCAATGTCCAAACTTAGGGATATAATAGCCACAGATAAACTTCAATTCTATATTCTTCTTCAGGAAGTCAAAGTCTTTCAAACACAACTTTACTATGATCTTTACATACTACATATTACTATGAATTACACATATTGTATGAGATTCCACCTGCAATGCTGGAGATGCGGGTTTGATCCTTGGGTCAGAAAGATCCCATGGAGAAGGAAATGGCAACCTACTCCAGTATTCTTGCCTGGGAAATCCCATGGATAGAGGAGCCTTGGCAGGCATCAGTCCATGGGGTTGCAAAAGAGCTGGACACAACTTTTGCAAACAATTAAACAACAACACACTTATTGTATATTTATCTTGATTTTATGGTCTTGATGAGACTAACGAATTTTAAAAGTGGAGCAAGAAACAATAATCCAAAATATATTTTTTCTTAAATTATGATTTTTACATTTTTATTCTGATTACATTGTTGCAATCCTAAAGCTATGAATATCTCACCAAGGTAAAAATAAAGCCAAATCCCTTATATTTTCTAGAAATATGTCAGGAATTGTATATAAGTGCTATATATAAATGTGGTGGAAAAGAAGCTCAAGGTTTAAAATTGATTTTAATTGATTCTAAATGTTCTAGATAGGCATGGGATTTTTACCAGATTTATTAAGCCTCATCTTCTTTATCAGAGAATAAATGAGACAGTAAGCTCCACTCTACCTACTGCATTTAGGTGTTGTATATAAGATGTAAAATAATGTGTGAAAGTTATTTGAAAATTGTCTAAAAATTCTTGCTTTGACAATGAAATTAATAATCACAGGAATGCAAAGAAAACAATAAATAGATTATATTGAAAAATTGAAAGATTATATTAAAAATTTGAAACAAATAATTAAGCAGTGTATGAGGAAAGCCAAACACTAAATAATTTTTTGGGGGGTTAACTAATATCTCATACTCATGTAGGTTTAATAATCACTAACAAATTAGTTAACTTTCTCCCTAACAACTTGAAAAACACAGGCCATTTGATCAAGGACTTCATTAGTAGATTTTAAATTACTTTTATTGTAGCACAGTATATTATCAACTCAACATAAGTAGCCCAGAAATAAACTAAATCTACTCAGCTTAGACCTAAATCACACCCATAGTTATTCATAATTAATAAACTTCATTTCATTAATAATATGCTAAATATATGCAAATATAATATGTACAATTATAGTGGATATAACAGATGAAAAGAATAGTTTAAAATTTTATCATAAGGAAAGGGCATTTAAGTAACATTTATCTTTTAGTCTCTTGGTATTTGGAGCAAAATTGAAAAATTAGTTAGTATCATGCATTTTCTGTTGCTAGTGACAATCATGTATGGCTTTACATTGGTCCCTTCAAGTCTCTCAAAATCATACAGTGTTCTGCCAGACTTCTGAAAATATTTGTGTAAACTCTTGGATTTCTCTTTCTACTAAGTGTATTTAAGAACGACAGGAAATTTTCCTTGTAAACTCACAGGAGGACAGATCAGTAGTGTAAACAAAAAGAATGTCTTGTCTTTGCATCTTTTCCTGGCTTGTCTTGCCTTTGATCTTAGTTTCCTTGTTAACCTTTCTGGGCCCGGCCTAACCCAAAACTCCTTCAGAGGCTTCAAAATGACTTTGACAGGGGACCGTTTATTCTCTGCAGCCTATTTCAGACTTAATAGCCCTAATGCTTTTGAGAGGCCTAAAGTAGTTTCTTTAATTTGTTCATGATCAATCAGGCACAAATCTATACATGGCTCATTTTCTGCATAATGAACAGCATCAGATTAAGAT
Organism: Giraffa tippelskirchi; assembly: GCF_054371585.1. Lineage (NCBI taxonomy): Eukaryota > Metazoa > Chordata > Mammalia > Artiodactyla > Giraffidae > Giraffa > Giraffa tippelskirchi. Next base: position 106,064,596 of record NC_137278.1, on the reverse strand, counting down.
GTCTAAATGCTATAAGGATTGAAAAAATATAGATCCTTTTTTTGTGTGACATTAGAAAATAAACACTAACCTCCAAAATGAATTTGAAGAAATACCATATCATGTCTTTCATATATTACTTACCTTGTTTTGAAATATCAACTATCAAATTCTTTAAAATGTTTCTAATTTTTATACTAATTATTTTAAGTGGCTCACAGGTAAGTGCTTGCTATAACAAATAGGTAAAGTCCCATGGGATAGGCTTATTACAATTGTATCTCTATTAATTCCACCGTGGATTTCTCACCATATCAATATATACATTCGAGAACCCACTCCAGTATTCTTCCTGGGAAATCCCATGGACAGAAGAGCCTGGTGGGCTACAGTACATGGTGTCGCAAGAGTCGGACATGAATGACACTAAAGGGACACTAAATCAGTACCACCAGCAATGTATTCTTATGCTTGTGAGAACACCTAATTTTTTCTAAAAAAGAGTTTTCAACAGAATATGGAGAATCTACTTGCAGTAAATGAATACGTTACTCCCATAAACAAGTCTTTAAAGATATGCATTTGATGATTGATATAAAACATCACTGTCAAAATATTTAATAGTGTATTTTTTTTTGCAAAATGCTAATCATTCAGTTAGTAAATTTTAATGTAGTGACAGGAAGATTTATGAATTTGATTTAGTTTTAATTTTCTCACCATATGTAGTCAAATTTATTTATTCTGCCACACTTTTTCTTCTGGAAATGGAAAAGTGAAAAAAAAACCAGCAACAAAATATTTTTGAGTTATATTATGTCCACCTGATGCAGAGCCGACTCATTGGAAAAGACCCTGATGCTGGGAAAGATTGAAGACAGGAGAAGAGGACAATAGAGGATGAAATGGCTGGATGGCATCATCCACTCAATGGACATGAGTTTGAGCAGGCTCTGGGAGATGGTGAAGGATAGGGAAGCCTGGCATTCTGCAGTCCATGGGGTCACAAAGAATCATACACAACTGAGGGACTGAACAACAACAAGGTGCTTCCAAGAGCCATATCATGGAAAAAAAACATGATAGATTGTGGCTATGTTACTCTTTTAGTAAGAGAACCTACAAACCATTTAATAATATAATAAGATTTCCTACTTTCAAAGATTTAATTTTCTATTCAAGTTTGATTTTAGCTAATTAGGTTTATCTGGTTGAAACATGCCTTTATCCCCCTTCCTTTTCTGTGTGCTATATTGCATAGAATTCAGCTGAAACATTCCTATCATGTAATTATTACATAGCTGGTGTATTTAGTCAATTAAATGGGTACTGAGAAACATGTGATTTTTTTTTTAATCTGTTCACTTTTCAACCAAGAAAAAAGGGTAAATGATTGTCTGCAAGGTATTTGCTGGCTATCCTATGACTTATAAATTAAGAATAAATTTAGACAGAATACAAACTTATGTCTTCACAAATTATGTATTAGTTATTCACCAAATATTTTTAATATTAACAGCAATCTATTTAAATTTATCATTTGTAAGCCATAAAATCAGAATATCTGTTATGAACATGCAAACAATAACATCCATTTTTTGAAAAATTGGGAAATATAAAACCAACAATTATTTATCTACTTTCAACATTTAATTCTACCAACTTCATAATTATAGCTAATATTTATTGAGCTCCGTTGTGCTGGTCGTGATGCTATATACAAAATGTGATCATTTTGCTTAATGTTTGTAGCAATTTGATAACATTGTTACTAGATTACATTGTTATCCTTATTATACTCATGAAGTGGCAGACACCTGTAAAGATAAAATAGTTTGTCTAAGATCACTCAGGTCAGAAGTAGCTTAGGTAGCTGTTCTAGAAGACCCTTTGTAATTTATTTTTATTATTTTTAAATTTTATTAGAATATAACTTATTTTCAGTGTTGTATTAATCTCTTCTATACAGCAAAGTGACTCAGATGTGCATATATATATATATATATATTCTTTTTCATATTTTTTTCCATTATGATTTCTCACAGGATATTGACTCTCATTCCCTGGGCTATATAGTAGGACCTTATTGTTTATCCATCCTACATATAAAAGTTTGCCTCTGCTAATCCTAAATTCCCAATCTTTCCCTCCCCTATCCGCCTCCCTCTTGAAAAACTCTAAGTCTGTTGTCTACATCTGTGAGTCTGTTCTTCTTTGGTAGATATGTTGATCTGTGTTGTATTTTAGATTCCACACAGAAATGATATCATATGGTATCTGTCTTTCTCTTTCTGACTTACATCACTTATTACTATAATCTCTAGGTCCATCCATGTTGCTGCAAATGGCACTATCTCCTTTTTGATGGGTAAGTAATATTTCATTATATATAGGAACACCCTCTTTCTCCATTCACCTATCAGTGGACATTTAGGTTGCTTCATTTGTCTTCACTATTGTAGATTGTGCTACTATGAACACAAGGGTACATGTATCTTTTCAGATTATAGGGTTTGGGGGTATATGTCCAGGAGGAGTTTTGCTGGATCATATGGCAATTTTAGTTTTAGTTTTTTGAGGAGGTCATATTGTTTTCCATAACGGCTACTTCAACTTATATTTCTACCACAGTATAAGAGGTTCACTCTTTCTCACATTTTCTCCAGCATTTGTTCTCTGTAAACTTTTTAATGATGGCTGTTTTGACTGGTGTGAGGTGATACCCCATTGTATTTAAATTTGCATTTCTCTAATAATTAGCAGTGTTGAGCATCTTTTCTTGTGCCTGTTGGCTATCTATATGTCTTCCTTTGAGAAAGAAAGGTCTTCTGTCCATTTTTGATTGGATTGTTTGTTTTTTTATTGTTGAACTATATGACTATTTGTATGTTTTGGAAATTAAGCCTTTATTAATCATATCATTTTCAAATATTTTCTCCCAGTCTGTAGGCTGCATTTTCAACTTGTTTATGGTTTCTGTCACTGTGCAAAAGCTTATGTTTTATTAAGCCCCATTTACCTTTTTTCTTTGTTTTTATTTCTATTGCCTTGGGAGACTGACAGAAGAAAACATTGGTACAATTCATGTCAGAGAATGTTTTGGTTATATTCACTTTTAGGAGGAAGAAAACTCTTTGCTATGTTATTATGAATATACCTAAAAAAAAAAAATCATTCTTAACACTTGCATGCAATTTCTGAGAATTAAAGAGAGAGAGATCCAGTTGATATGTTGTTACAAAAGCTATGGTTCCCAGAAACATTTGCTGGTTTCTCCAATATGGCAACCATTAGCTACACATGTCTTTTGAACACTTGAAACTGAAATGTGTTTTAAATGCTTCAAGAGAATACTTGAAGTTAAGATATGCTTTAAGTATAAATACATATTGAATTTCAAAGGCTTAGAATGAAAAAAGGAATATATTAGCAATATTTAAAAAATCTAATTACATGTTGAAATAAAGACATTTTGGAAATGTTGACTTATGCAAAATATATTGGTAAAATTAATTTAGTTAATATACTAGATATTTTGGTGGCTGATTTTTACAATTAAATTGACTCATGTATATATTACCTCTGCATATAGTCTGCATATACTTTTGTACTGTTGTGTACATTTTGATATGTTTCAAAGATGTTACATTTTTAAAGAGCAGAAAATATACATTTTATTTAATCTTTAATAATTCATCTGCTGGACTGAAATACTAAAAACTGGCTGGCCGGCACATGACTGTGATAAACTGGCTGTGGGTGCTAGTCACTTCTATCCTTCCTTGGTGGTGGTAATCTTGTGATTATATTTGGGCAGTCCTTCCTTTTCTAAACAACCTTAAACAACCAGTCATAACAATTCCATTTTCCTTAACAGTGATATTATAAGCCAATGATGCTGTGCAGTCCAAAAAGCTTTTTTGAGAACAAGTCTGCTGAGATGATTCTGGGATTTTTTCTTTTTAGCATAAAGAGATTACTATGCTGTAATTCTTCATTGATTGATATTTAGTGGAATAGCATGCCTGGAGCTGTGACGGACACCCTTCTTCTGTATCACAGTGAGAATAGCTAAACTGACAGAGTAAGACTGAAAGGAATCTAGGTTTCTGATGGCATTAGCTTTATTTTTTTTCTTCTTTATTTATTCATTTATTCATTAGTCATCTTCTTTATTCTTTATATACCTGTACATTGTCATGGATGAAATAAAGATGAAAACTGAGCAGTTTTAGCTGGTGATCAATATTATCTAAAAATGATAGGACCTGGATTTACTGTAAATTGCTATTTTAAAAAGTATAAGATTATCTCTTTCATAGGTTTTCATCAGTCCTAATAGTTAGATATTTTATAATTCTATCCTAAACATGCTGTAGCTTCTGACACTTTATAGATCCCAGTTGCATCTAATATCATCTTATCTTTATATGTTTCATTGTGTATTTTCCTGATAATTATTCCTATTATATTCTTATTTTATTGCTCTGTTATTCATTTGGAATATTTTTCTTTATTATGTGTGTGTATATATATATATATATATATATATATCTTTTTATGTCCATGCTTTTAGTCTGCCTAAATATTTACATAAAATGCATATCTGACGTCTTAAAAAGAAGTATTTTTTTCCCTGAACTATAATATAGATTCACATGATTCTGGGGTTGAAAGAGTATAGGAGATATTTACTCTACCTCACTTTATAAGTTGTTGTTCTTGTGATTTAGTTGCTAATTTGTATCCGACTCTTTTGCAACCCCATAGACTGTAACCCACCAGATTCCTCTGTCCATGGGGTTTCCCAAGAATGCTAAAGTTGATTGCCATTATAATAAGTCCAATGTTACAAAGGAGACTGTAGAGCTGGTTCTACCAATGTTAAGATGAAAAAACAGCTCCTGATATGCCCAGCTCAAAATTTTTCTCATAAAATAATGACCAAATCTTGGCTATCTTTCAGTTTTATATTTTCTATTTCTAGATTATCACAAATTCTAACATCATGTACCCAAATATATGGTGCCCATATCCTACAAAATCATCAGTCTTATCTCTTTCACTTAAGTTATCTCTATGACAGTTCTATTTTTGACCAGGACTCCCCTATCCTTCCACTTAGACAAACTTCATGATGTGCTGAGGTGAGGCTGTGTCCTCAATGTTTTGTTTATTAGTATAATTTCATGAACCAGGCACAGAAGATTAGAACACTTTTTAGGAAAGGTGGACAGAGATGTGGTAATAAAGATGGATACAGAATCCACCTTGATTGTAATTAATAAGTGATGAAACTAAAATGAAATAACTTTGACTCTCCAAAGAAGTGGGCTGTTGACCTTAGAAAAGCTTGTATTACAGATAGCAATGATATGTTGATTTCCTCTGATCATCTTCACCACCTCTATTTAAGGGCTATCTGCTTCATTTGATAGGCTTTCATGTCTATTCCCCAGTCCCTTAATAATTTCCAGTCAGTGATCATACTTTTGCTTTACATGCAAAGAATGTTAAGCTTCTTTTGCTTATTTCTTATCAACAAAAATATTTCACCTTTACAAAGTGAGCTTATAACATGTGCAATACACACAGCAAATAAGTCTGATAAAAATATGGCCTTTGAGGAAGAAGGAAGAAATCTTTTCCATTCCTCTGCTTTAATCAGATTTTTTGGGGGGCAGATTATCACATTGGTTTAGGAAGTCAGACCATTTCCAACAATCACAATTCCAGAGTAATTCACTGTAGACAAACCTGAGAAAGACATTTAATGTGAAGATATACCATAAAAATATAAACATCCTTCTAAGTTTATCTCATTGTCTCTATTCTTGTACAGCATCTAGTCTGTTCATGTACTATAGAGCTAAGATTCTAAAAAATCAAATTCAATCTTTTCTTTTCTATCTTTAAGATATTTGCCATTTTTCATTGATTTCACAATAAAAATAAAAATCATATCTTTAAATCCAAGGAATTTCATGATCTGAACCCTTTTAATAAGTCTAGCATCATTTTTTCAATAATCACACTCCCTGAACTCTGTAACTTTGCCAGCTTCAATGAGTATTAGACGTTCTTGCATGGTGTTTGTTACAGTTTCCCAATCCTGACTATTCATGGTTATGCTTTATTCATTTTCTGTACTCAAGTGTGGCATTCCTTCACAGATCATTCCCTGAAATGACATGACTAGCATAGTTCTTTTATTTCTACACAAAACACCTTCTATTACACAAATGTAGTTCAACTGGTATTGAGGAGAGAGTTCATAAAATATCTATTTATTGTTTTTAATTATTTTTAGAGAGAAAAATTTACATTTAAACTTTTCAAAGATATTCTTATTTCTAGTAGCATAATCATCCTGCACATAATAATTTGAATGACAACTTTTACATATGCATATGTGAGAAGTGTAGACTAGACTGATTGACATTAAGTCAGAAGTTTTGCCCTGGCTTAATGGTAAAGAATTCTGCTAATGCAAGGAGACATGTGTTTGATCCCTGGGTCAAGAAGATCCCCTGGAGTAGGAAATGGCAACACACTTCAGTATTCGTGCCTTGAAATCCCATGGTCAGAGGAGCCTGGCAGGCTACTACAGGCAGTCCAAGGAATCACAAAGAGTTGGACATAACCTGGCAACTAAACACCAATAAATATTTTTATAAGTTAGGGCCTGTGCCCCAAGAGTAGTTTACAAATTTTGATATTACACTGGCATTAGAGTCTCTGTTCTTCTGGAGGAAGTCTGGATGGGGAAACCTGACCTCTAGTCTCACTCATTATCGGAGAATTTTAAGATCACAGGAATGAGGTGGCCCAATCTGCGTAAGGTTCAGTGAGTGCCCTGGGAGGAAACATTGCAAGAATTTCACTATACAACTGTTGAGATTTAGTTTCCTTAGAACATAACCTGGTGCACTGATATGATCTGGATGATAAGTATAGGCCCAGGAACATCTAAAGGGGAATTTACCATAAAAGAGAAAGGAACCATAGAAGGTTGCTAAGAGCCAGGCATTCTGGAATATAAGTAATTGTCTTGTAAAGAACATGGTGGAATGTGTCAAAATGTAAAAAGTGAGGGAGTTGTATCACTAAAATAAGATACTTTGGCATCTCAGGGCAATTGGTTAAAGTACAAATAGCAGTCAATTGCTCCTAAGCAATCTTTCAAACTGTATATAAACTAGATTTAAAATAAAAATATGTGGAATAAGAACAATCAGAATCGATTCTTTAAATAGGATATATAGAAATAAAATACTCAAACATGAAAGTCTCTAGTTTGGGTGACAATGATACTTTTCTCTACCACAGTGAACAGATATAATTTTTGTCTTATCAATTGTTACATATCTGGTGCCTACACAGAGTCTAGATCTGAGTAGATACTGAATAAAAGTATCTGTGAAAACAATGAATGGTGTAATATATTTTCTGGAATCTAAGATGCCTCAGAATTTTTAAGAGGACTATAATTAAACTATAGCATTGATGAAAACAAAACTAAATACTGTCACATAAGATGTACTTACAAATTATAGAATGTATATTCCCTTTGGAAAAATTAAAAAAATGTATGTCATTGACAATTAAGAAAATATGCTAAGTAATTTGACTAAAGTAAAAATTTCTGGCATGTGGAATAAATGACACAAAAATGCAAGTTTGGTAACAACTGTTTCAGAACTGAAATATAACCCATCACTTATAAGTTTTATAAATGTTTAAAATCCCATTTGCATCATCTCATTTCAGTTTATAAACTAGATAAAGAAAAATGAGACTCAGGGGCCTATTTTATGAAGCTTGTACATTTATCTAGATATATATGGAAGTGAAAATATGATCTCTTTCAGTTGAGTAATTTCTGAATTCCTCAATTGTTTCATCGAACAGACAGATTTTTTATCAAAAGAAATTTATGCTTAACTTTTTAAATATATGAAATAATTTAGAAATTATACTCAGAGACCTCAACCAAGAACACTGGAGATGGGTGTTTTCTGTCCCTGTTTGTGGAGATGAAAGACGCTCTTCTTCATATCTTGCAAAAATTTTATGCAGAAATTATTAGAGCCCATGTGCTAGAGTACCTCAGAGCATCTACCCATCAATTTATATCATCATTGCCTACCTATGATGTAATTTGCTAAGAAAATATCATTGCCTATTCTGTAACAGAAAGACAAATTAGACAAAGCTCATGCTTGCAAGAAGTATAGCAGACTAAATATTGATTAAAAAGGTTTTCTTGATGGATAAGTGTCATCAGCAAGATGGTAGAATATATGTTTTCTACTGTCATTTCCTCTCAGAACACTGATTTTCACTACCACCAACAAAGAAAAGTACCTCTGTGGGAGTTTGGGAGTTCCGAAGAGAAGTTCCAGCACATTGATGGGGCAAAAAAGTCGGAGAATAGACACATTGAAGAGGGCCTGAAGAACAGTTTCCCTTTACTCATGTCATCCCTCCTTTATAGCAGCACAATTTAGTGTCGAGCCTGTGCTTTCTCCCATGTGGGAAAGTGACAGAGTAGCCAGTTAAAACTCAGCATTCCCAGACACGTGGGATTCTCGTCAAGAGGTCATGTTTTTCTTTCCTCAACAAAAATAATGAGGTGAGGCTTCCCTGGTGGTTCAGTGGTAAAGAATCCATCAGCCAGTATGTATGAGACAAGGGTTTCATCCCTGGTCCATGAAGAAGCCCACGTGCCACAATTACTAAGTCTGCCCTCTAGAGCCCAGGGACCACAACAGCTCAGCCCACATACCACAGCTACTGAAGCCCGCATGTCACAGAGCCTGTGCTCCACAACAAGAAAAGCCACCATAAGGAAAAGCAGGGGAGAGTAGCGCATGCTCACAGCAACTAGAGAAGAGCCTGCACAGCAACGAAGACCCAGCACAGTGAAAAGTAAATAAATAAATATCTGCAAGCTGTGAATAGCATGGCTGTGAATGAAAGAGGCTAGGAGAACCAGGCTTGGAAAACATCCTACCAGGCTTGGAAAACATCTGTGGATCCTACTAAACACATCATGAACCCAATTAGGGAGCTTAACCACAAACTGCTTGTCTGTGGACCCCACTATTAAGCTATAGAAATCTTAAATGCTATGAGTGTTTCACCCACCATTCCACCTCCCACCCATGGAAGACATCGATCCACCACTGTGGATATGTTGAGTCTTGGCAGATGGCTCTTGAATATATGCAGAAAGCCAGCCCACTCTGTGGGATTGGGTGAAGGCACAAAAAATTAAAAATTTAAAGGCATTACCCCAGCAAAAACAAAAACCTCTGAACCTAGCCTGGCTTTGGGGGATTGAGAAAAAACATATGATCTTAAGAATTCTCCCAAAGGGAGTAACTGTTGTGAGATGAGTGAATCCATAGAAGAGGCCTGAGAGATGGTCATAATCTCTAGCTAGCCTGATTGGTGAAAGTAATTTTTCTCCCAAAGGAAATCAGTAAGACTGGAAGAGATGGCTGTTTCTTTAAATGTGAAGACAGCAACCTAAGATTTCAAGGACCAGGAAAAATCAAGAAAATAATAATTTCCCAATAACGGATCTAAAGTAATGGAGATCTATAAATTACCTGACAAAGAATTAAAAATCGTTATTTTAAGGAATCTCAGCAAGCTCCAAAATAACACAAGTAGGTACTGAAAATAAATCAGAAAAACAATCAAGGACAAAATGAGAATTTCAATGAAAAGATAGAAATCATAAAAAGAATGAAACAAATTCTGGAGTTGAAGAATACAATGAATGAAATGAAAAATACAATGAAGTATATCAATAACAGATTTGATCAAGTAGTAGAAAAAAATCTCTGATCACAAATACAAATTACTTAAAATTATAAAATCAGAGGAGAATTAGGCAAACAAAGAAATAAGATTCATCCAATTCAGAAAGGAAGAAGTAAAATCATCTCTTTGCAGATTGCATGATCTTATACATAGAAAAGCTTAAAGACTCCAAAATATGCTGGAACTAGTTAATAAATTCAATAAACTTGCAGCATACAAATTTAACTTAAAAAAATCTGTTGCATTTCTGTATACTATAAACAAAAGTTAAATTGCTTATACTGTTACTAATGTCACAATTTATTTTGCCATCTTTCCAAGGAATTTTTCAAAACCTAGATATTTCCTGAATTCAATAGCAACTTAATAAAAACATCTGTATTCTCTTTCTTCTTTTTTCTCTCTGTCTCAGACACACATACACACACAAACACACTTACACACAAATACACCTCCATTACTTTTGACATTCAGGATCTAGTATGCCAAAGATAAATCAGTTTAATGCCAATGAAGTTGAGCTTGGGTTTCCAGAATGTGGTTGCTACCCTTGAGTATACTGTGTGAAGTATGGATATATACAGGTTTTATTTTAGTGTTCAGGTGAGCCTAGCTTTCTTCTATACAAAACAAAAGGACATTAGAAAAGCCCATGAACTGTATCATCAAAAGCTGAGAGTTCTTAGTGATATGGTGACAACGGTATATGTTTTGTCTAACAAAATGAAAGTGAAATTTAATTGGATAAGCCAGAATAAAACACCCAGAAAAGTAATCCACTGTTTGAATATGAAATAAATTAAGATATGAAATAATTGTTACATTTTAAGTAAATGTGGCTTATGGCTTTTATTTTCTGAGAGATAACCTGTTATATAGTGAGCACTTGATAAATACCTGTTAAAGTACTTAATTAATTAGTTAAATTGAAGTAAATTCATTTGATATTGTGCACATAAGTATATTGTTGAAGAGACTTTCTGCTACTCTATAGATGGAATTCCTGGTTTAGCAGTGAATCACATTTGCATTGTCAAAGCATTATAAATAATGTATATTCTTGGACTTCCAGTTTTTACACAATGATCCATAGACAAGACATAGAGTATTGTATTAGAATTATAGAGTTGATTGTAAATGTTTTAAGTTTATCAGTAATGTAAACGTGAAAGAATGGAAATTTAAAATTCTATTAATAAAACTAAATCTGCTTCTTAGTTTAATTTGTAAACTTATGGACTGATGCTCAAAGCAGGAGAGAGAAGTACAGAGCAAGAGGAATGCGAAGACCCTGGTTTCCTCTTCTCATATACTGGAGCATCAAGCACTGTAGTACATAACTGGTCAGTCATGATACGCAGGTATGTACATATTATAAAAAACCTATACAATGTTTTGTATGTGTGTATATGATTTCTTGCTTGTTCCCTTGTTTATTTTTTGCATTAGCAAATTATCACAAGCTTAGTGGCTTACAGTCGCACAGCTTTATTCATTCGAAATTCTGTAGGTCAGAGTCCAGAATGAGTTTCATAATGGTAAAATCAAGATTGGCAGCATGGTTATATTGCTTTCTGGAAACTCTAGGGAAACAACTGACTTTCTTGTTTATTTAGATTGCTGGCAGACCTAAGTTCCTTACTGTTGGAAATGTCCATGGTCATTATTTTCTTGGTGTCTGCAGGCAGCCCACAATTTACTAACTCTTGCATTGCTTGGCTTGTGGTCTCATCCTTTCATTTTCAAATCCAGCAATGGTACATTAAGTTCCACTCACATTACATTGGCAGGAGGATTGTTTACCCAATGCTACCATCTGTGAACCAACTACTCCAATAAAAATTTGTTTAAAAATAAATAATTGTTATTCCTCTTTTTTAGTGTCATCTCTCTGACTGAAGCTTTCTTCTACTTTTAAAAGTCAGAATCACATTTAATCTACCCAGATTATCAAGGATAACTTTCCAATACATGGCCCATAAACTTAATTCTATCTGCAAAATTCTCCTTGTCATGTAACTTAACATATACAGGCATAACATCAAGATTCAGTTCAGTTCAGTTCATTTCAGTCGCTCAGTCGTGTCTGACTCTTTGCGACCCCATGAATTGCAGCACGCCAGGCCTCTCTGTCCATCACCAACTTCCGGAGTCTACCCAAACCCATGTCCATTGAGTCAGTGATGCCATCCAACCTCTGTCGTCCTCTGTCGTCCTCTGTCGTCCTCTTCTCCTCCTGCCCCCAATCCTACCCAGCATTAGGGTCTTTTCCAATGAGTCAACTCTTTGCATGAGGTGGCCAAAGTATTTGAGTTTCAGCTTCAACATCAGTCTTTCCAGTGAACACCCAGGATTGATCTCCTTTAGGATGGATTGATTGGATCTCCTTGCAGTCTAAGGGACTCTCAAGAGTCTTCTCCAACACCACAGTTCACAAGCATCGATTCAGCAGTGCTCAGCTTTCTTCACCGTCCAACTCTCACATCCATACATGACCACTGGGAAAACCATAGCCTTGACTAGACAGACTTTTGTTGGCAAAGTAATGTCTCTGCTTTTAAAAATGCTATCTAGGTTGGCCATAACCTTCCTTCCAAGGAGTAAGCGTCTTTTAATTTCATGGTTGTAATCACCATTAGCTGTGATTTGAGAATATCTTTCGGGGTCTCACAGGAGATTTCAGTTCAGAATAGTGCAGCAAGATTAAGCAGCTGCTGTGAATAACTTATTTTGTTGTTGTTGTTGTTGTTGTTAGGAAATGAGCAGAGGTATCTACCTCATTTGAGGAAACAGTCATCATGATTCTATCATCTAGTTCCCAGAATTCTAGGCAAATACCCAACCACAGTACCCAGATGTGTTTGCTAGAAAGGTGCAGGTATCTGTTTTGAGCATAGTTCCTTCACGGTTTCTGAACTGAGTTATCCACTGACATACTAATGCTTCATAATCATCAACTCACAAATTCTCCTTTATTGTTCTCACTTGTTTTGTGAGTTGTGCTGAGGTAGAACTGCTTTAGGCTAGGCCATCAGTTTTCAGTCTTAGGTCTCCTCTACAAATTTCTTATTTGAAAATCGAGTAAGGAACAACAGCTAACTGGGTATGCTCTTTCATAGTGATTGGTAGAAGTACCAACAAGCTGGAAGAGAATGTGTGTGTCAGTTTGTTTTGATCTTTATTTTAATTTCTATTTGTTTTTAACTAAAATTTTGAATAATACAAAGGATACATTAAGTGATTGAAATAATTTTCATTCAATGATTTTTGGAACAAACTATAAACGCTTCTTATAAGTTATTCTAGTTGAAAAAGAGTAATCCACGGGAGATACTGCTGAGTCAGATACTATTTGAAGAAGAAATTTGAAACTATGTTTGTTTGTTTTTTCAAAAGTATGATCTTAGAATTCCTTTCCTCAGAATAACATATGGTCGTGATTTTTGTTTATTCTAATTAATTTTATTGGAGTAGGGCCTTCACAGATGACAGCAGTGGTAAAGAACCCTCCTACCAAAACAAGAGACACAAGAGACCCAGGTTCAATCCCTGAGTTGGGAAGATCCCCTGGAGTAGGAAATGGCAACTCACTCTAGTATCCTCATTTGGAAAATTCCATCGACAGAGGAGCCTTGCAGGATACAGTCCATGGGGTCACAAAACACTGGATATGACTGAACGCACGCAGACACACACACACACAGTTGATTTATGGTGTTATGTTGCTTTCTGCTGTACAGTAAAGTGAATCACTTATACATACACATATGTGCACTCTTTTTTAGATTTTATTCCCATATATGTCATTAAGATGATTGAGTTGAGTTCTCTGTGCTATAGAGTAGGTTCTTATTAGTTACATATTCTATATATAGCAGTGTCTATATGTCAATCCAAATCTGACAATTTATCTCTTCCCCCTTGGTAACCATGAATTTGTTTTTGACATCTGTGACTATTTCTGTTTTGTAAATAAGTTCATTTGTACCATTTTTGAGTTCAGTTCACTTGCTCAGTCATGTCCAACTGTTTGCGACCCCATGGACTGAAGCACGCCAGACTTCCTTGTCCATAACCAACTCCCAGAGCTTGCTAAAAGTCATGTCCATCAAGTTGGTGATGCCATCCAACCATCTCATCTGTTGTCCCCTATTCCTCCTGTCTGCAAACTTTCCCAGCATCAGGGTCTTTACAAATGAGTCAGTTCTTTGTATCAGGTGGTCAAAGTATTGGAGTTTCAGCTTCAGCATCAGTCCTTCCAATGAATATTCAGGACTGATTTCTTTTAGGATTGACTGGCTTGATCTCCTTGCAGTACAAGAGACTCTCAAGAGTCTTCTCCAACACCACAGTTCAAAAGCATCAATTCTTTGGCACTCAGCTTTCTTTATAGTCCAACTCTCACATCCATAAATGACTACTGGAAAAACCATGGCTTTGACTAGATGGACCTTTGTTGGCAAAGTAATGTCTCTGCTTTTTTATTATTCTGTCTAGGTTGGTCATAGCCTTTCCTCCAAGAAGAAACCGTCATTTGATTTCATGACGGCATTCACCATCTGCAATGATTTTGGAGCCCCCCAAAATAAAGCATCTCACTGTTTCCATTGTTTCCCCATCAATTTGCCATGATGTGATGGGACCAGATGCCATGATCTTAGTTTTCTGAATGTTGAGCTTCAAGCCAACTTTTTAACTCTCCTCTTTCACTTTCATCAAGAGACTCTTTAGTTCTTCTTCACTTTCTACCATAAGGGTGGTGTCATCTGCATATCTGAGGTTATTATTATTTCTCCAGGAAAACTTGATTCCAGCTTGTGTTTCATCCAGCCCATCATTTTGCATGATGTACTCTGCATATAAGTTAAATAAGCAGAGTGACAATATACAGCCTTGATGTACTCCTTTCCCAATTTGGAAGCAGTCTGTTTTTCCTTGTCCAGTTCTAACTGTTGCTTCTTGACCTGCATACAGATTTCTCAGGAGGCAGGTCTGGTGGTCTGGTACTCCCATCACTTGAAGAATTTTCCACAGTTTCTTGTGACCTACACAGTCAAAGGTTTTGGTGTAGTCAATAAAGAAGAAGTAGATGCTTTTCTGAAACTCTCTTGCTTTTTTGATGATCCATTGGATGTTGGTGATTTCATCTCTGGTTCCTCTGCCTTTTCTAAATCCAGGTTGAACATATGGAATTTCACAGTTCACATACTATTGAAGCCTGGCTTGGAGAATTTTGAGCATTACTTTGCTAAGATGTAAAGTGAGTGCAATTGTGCGGTAGTTTGAACATTCTTTGGCATTGCCTTTCTTTGGGAATGGAATGAAAACTGACCTTTTCCAGTCCTGTGGCCAAAATGGTCCTGTACCATTTTTAATAGTTAAAAAAAAAAAAGCACCAAAAAGCCTTTTTTGCCTTATTGGAAATCTCCCTGATAAGAATAAATTATTGCTATATCTGTGACTCTGATTTCAAATTAGTTTCTCTATGTCAATTTCCATGCAACTTTTAACTACTCTCAACTAATATGCATTCAGTTAAGTTAACATCATTACTTTCTTTTAATGAAAGCAATTGGTTCCTAATCTTCTAACAAAATCTTTGTTAAACCTTACTATTCATTCTTCCGTCATAGTGAATTATTTTAGATCACTCTAAAGTATTCGTTATGTATTCATATATTTGATCTCATGTTCTCTACCCACAACAGTCCTCTGTATTAGGTAGAATAAAGAATAGTGGATCTCTATTATTTCTCTACTTTAAATCTCAAAACCAAGTATCAACCTATAATGCCCAGATTCAGGTTGTAAATTCCTAAGCTTTCCTTCAAAACACAGTGCTTTACTTTAAAGTTATCTAATAATTTTTCTTTGAAAATTGTCTTTATAATAGAGTTTAATTAATATTTAATCTAATTTAGGTGGCAAATTATAATATGTAACAGAGAGATGATTGCCTCTTTTTAAAGAAATATCTTTAAAATTGCTATGATGCTGCTGTGGTTACATGCAGGCCAAACATTAGCTTAAATCCCAGCTACTTTACTCTCTAGCTATAAGGATTTACTTAATTCTTAAAATTTATCCTTTTTTCATCAAAGGAGGTTAACATAGCTATAATATTTTAAGAATTACTCGACAACAGTCATGTAAGCATTTATCACATATTTCAGTCTCTCAACTATTATTCCTGTAGCTCTGACATTTTTTTTTTCCCCGTTAGTGACATAGTATGCCATTTAGCCTGAATGACTAAAAATAATGCTTTTGAAATAAAAAATAATAATAGTTAAAATCTGAGTATCTGAGTTTAGTTCCATACTTCAGTCTAGATTTTAAACGTAGTATAGTGTATTGTTTCATACTGTGGATCCCAGAAATTAGAGTTTCTTATTGAATTTTTTACTTTTTAACCTAGAGGATACTAAAGTAGTCACTTCATCTTTTTGTTCCTTGGTTTCTGCATCTGTAAAATTAAAGTGGTAATAGCATAAATTAATTTGCAAGGTTATAAATCTTACATAAATCTATATAAAGGCTCAGGAGCATGTCTTGCTTAAGTTAGTCATTCATGTTAAATTGTTTTGCATTTTATAAAATTTGTATGAGGCAAGTATTTACTTTTTGTGATATCAACATTTGATATTAGATATAATGTTGTAGTCTTGGCCTGAAGGGATGGGAGATATAAGAAAGTGCTACAAAAAATCTTATTAAATGTTCTTTGTATATGAATGGTTTTATGTCACTGACAAGTATATTTTGAATATACAATTATGCTTATGATTTATGAACCCTATGAAACCAATGACAATATTATTGCTATAATTTTATTTTGCCTTTGCATAGCCCTTTAAAATTTAGAAAGTTGATTCATGTACAAAATTGTGTTTAATATTTACAAGAGTAATGTGTGAGTTTTACTTAGACAGGATTACTGATAAGAAAACTAATGCTCAGAAACATTAAATAATTTGATGAAAGTTAAGCAAATAGTAAGTAGTAGAGTTTGAATTTAAATCCTGGTCTTCTGACATTCATAATAGTGAGTTTTTCCTTGGAATCTAACAATTTTTTTTTTTTTAATTTAAGGATAGGTGTTACCTCACCTTTTAAGACAGGAGTAGAATTTCACCATACTATCTTTATGTAAGCCAAAAAAAAAAAACCTCAAAAAAAAAATTTCCCCCAAAGAAACCTGATAACTAGCAATTATATCCTAAAATGAAGCTATGCAGTCTCCAGAAAATTAAACCATTTTCTTTGTGATTTTTTTTAAGCTGGTTTTTCCCCTTGAGATGACAAATATTTACACTTATAGCCAGAAAAATTTACTTGTAATTTGCACTAGTGCCACCTGGGAAATCTTTCACTTTCATAAAAAACATGGGCCATGTGGCCCATTTGACTCTGTGATGAAACCTCACATTCATGTAAGTTACTTATTTTATAGATATTCAAAGCAAGTTTTATTTACTTATGTCATGGATGAGAAATCTAGCCTGTCACATTTAGGGAAAATATACAAGAGATCTGGAAATGTCAATGAATAATCCATGTTAAGAAATATATTACAGTATTTAAAACAATTCAAAAACAGAGGTACCAGGCACATTTGCTGTTGACAAAATAAAACCTCTTCCTGAAAAAAATGTGTGTGTGTGTATCTTATCTTTCTACAAATGTATTTATATATATATATTTTTTTTTTTTTTCTTTTTCTCCAGAGGAGGTCAAACTACAGTCAACATATGGTGAAATTAATCAGGCATCTCATTTATTGTGTCTGATTGAATTTTAATGGAACTGATAATCCAATTTGACAACCTGCTGAATTGTTATCAAATATATTAAAATATCTTCTCATTATGTACGACAGATAGTTCAGTGCTATAAATTATGGTGTTCTGTAGGAGTAGGCTGTGTTATGAAGCCAAATGACAAGCACTTCTGGAGAGGAAGGAACTGTTCTTAAGTGACCTCTGACAATAATTCACAAAGAGATCACAGGCAATTCTACACAGCCTCTTTTATTCCAGTCAGAACAACAGTTTCTTACTTGAACAAGAAACAAGTAGATAGCTAGATAGGTAACGGATAGATAGAACTCTTGAAAATAAGGCAATAGAAAGTTCCTAAGTTGAAATGAACAGAAGGAATGAAAAACAGATAAATAAATGGACACAGCATCCAAGAACTATGGGACAATTTCAAAAGTATGACATATGCATAATTGGTAAATCAGAGTGAGAAGATAGAGAAATAAGATGAAAAGTTCTGGATAGGATATTTGTAGCTAAATAGAGAATTTTCTAAAATTAATGATGGACCCCAAAACCATCTCAGGGAACATAAAAAAGGCACTTCCAATAAAACAAAAAAAACAAACAATAAACCCTCTGTGTATCCTATCAAACTTCAGGAAACCAAATCAAAAAAAAAAGGAGGAAAAACAATTTCCTGTAATCAAGTAAGTCTAAGAACATGAATGGACTTCTTGTGGGAAACTATCCAAGCAGAGAAGAGAGTGAAATATTTAATATGCTGGAAGAAAAAAAATGAAGAAACTTAGGATTGTATATACAACAAATTATTCTTCAAAATTAAATGAGAAATAAAGACTTTCTCTTTGAAAAATGAAAATAAAACTGAAGGATCTTGTGACTAGTAGAGAAATGTAAAAATAAATTTTTTGGACAGACAGAAACAAGCTTGGATCTATATAAAGAAAATTAAGATGTTAGAAAAGGGACAAAAAATGAAGGTAAATTAAATATTGGTGTAAAAATAATACTGTGTAAAGAGGTAGCAATAAAAATGCATTGGTTGATGATAACATATGCTTGAGTTAAATGAGTGACAGAAATAGCAAGGGGATGAAAATGAAGAATTGGAAATGATGTTAAAGTTCCCCACACTGTATGTGAAATAGTATGCTGCTATTTGAAGACAAAAAATGAAGGGCAAAGACTAAGAAAATGACTTTAAAAAGTCTCAAAAGAAATTTAAAATATTGAACTAAATAAAAATAAAATACAACATTATAATGTGTGAGATGTAGTTAGTGCAGTGCTTTAGAAGGGAGATTTATAACACCAAGTAATATATGTATTTGGAAACAAGAAAGATCTAAAATCAATACTAAGCTTTCTCCTTAGGAAAATGAGAGATACACATGCTTAAATCAAGCAGAAGAAAATAAATAAAAACTTCAGCAGAAATCAATGGAATTGAGAAAAAAGGAAAACAGTTGAGAAAATTGATCTAACCAAATGCTTGTTCTTTTGAAAAAAATATCAGTAAAACTGACAAATCTTTAGAAAACCAAGAAGAAAGCAAAGATGTACATATTACCACTCTCAGAGGACTCATCACTACTGATGTCATGGATATTAAAATAAAACTATGAACAACTTTCTGATAATAAATATAATAACTTGCATGAAATGAGCCACTTCTTTGTAGGACACAAAATATCAAAACTCATACAAGGAAAAGTGGCTAATACAAATAGCCATATATCTATTTAGAATTTAAATTGGAAATTAATAACCTTCTGTAAGAAAACATCAGATCCAGATAATTTCATTGGTGAATTCTATTGACTTTAAGGAATACATTTTACTAATTCTTCCAAAATTCTTCCAGAAAATAAAGGAAGAGGGCATACAACTAAATCATTCTGTGAAGTTGCCATTACTTTAATATCAAAATTATATAATAAGACAATAAAAGAAAGCTACAAATCAATATCTCTACTGGACATTGATGCAAAAAATTTTCAACAAAAAATTAGCCTAATATACAAGTATTTTTAAAAAATGATATGCTACAACCAACTGAGTTTTTCATATATGCATAGCTATTTCAACACTGAAACTGATAAAATTTACTATATCAACAGGCTAAAGGAAAACAAATATATGATCAAATAAATTGGCACCAAAAAGTTTAAAAAGGAAAAAATATTTGATATAATCCTAAACTCATTCATGACAAAAATTGAAGCTAGCAATAGAGAGGACCTTCCTCAACTTGACAAAGTAAATCTACAAAACCTATAGCTAACATCATACTTAATGATGAAAAACTAAACATTTTCTTCCTCCAACTGGGAACAAAACAATGGTGTCCTTTTCATTGCTTCTAAACATATCAGAAACTACCAAGATTTCTTTCAATATATGAAGGAACAAACTGAAGTACATCCATACAATGGAATACTATTTGGCAATGGAAGGGAATGAATTATCAAGAAATGAAAAGACATGAAGGAAACCAAATTATATATTGTTAAATGGAAGAAACCAGTTCTAAAAAGAGAAGACAGTAAATGACTTCACTGATTTGACAATCTAGAAAAGTCAAAATTATAGAAACAATAAATAAAACTGTGGTTTCCAGGTACAAGGAGAGAAGGAAAGAGTGGGCATTGAACAGCTAAACGCACAGGAGATTTTAGAGTGGTAACATTATTTTGTATAACACTGTAATAGTGGATGTGTTGGTTAGAAATCATAGAACTTTACAACACAAAGATTGACCTTAAATGTAGGCAAATTTTAAAAATTATTTAAGAAGTCAAGGGAACCCAGGATGAAATGCAAAATAAATCTGAAGAATTAAAATTTTAATATTAATTTTAATACAGTAAAATGAATGAAAAAGTTAGAACTGCACTCTCATTAACAATATTGTATCACATAGAAATATAGGATAACAAATTTGAAAACACACAGACACACATGTGCACATATTGCACATTATCATTGAACAGTTTTAATTGGTGGATAGTGTAGGTCAGGTTTCTCACTTTTGGAATAGGGATTTAGAGATAAAAAGAGTAGACTAGCATCATTTATGTGGTAATGGATTAGCGTCTGAACCATCAATATGATCACATTTTCACTTAATATAAATACAGATAATTATATATGTAATTATTTACAAATTTATATATATACATGCATAAATTAGTATACACATTTAACATTTCCTTGTTTTCTCAGCTGAGAGAGCCTAGGAGCGAAGACACCAAAGTATCAATAAGCATCAGTCAGTTCAGCCGCTCAGTTGTGTCAGCTCTTTGCGACCACATGGACTGCAGCATGCCAGACTTCCCTCTACATGACCAACTCCCAGAGCTTGCTCAAACTCATGTCCATCGAGTCAGTGATGCCATCCAATCTCATCCTCTGTCATTCCCTTCTCCTCCTGCCTTCAATCATCCCCAGAAACAGGGTTTTTTCTAATGAGTCCATTTTTTGCAACAGGTGGCCAAAGTGTCGGAGTTTCAGCTTCAGCATCAGTCCTTCCAATGAGTATACAGGAGTGATTTCCTTTAGGACTGACTGCTTTGATCTCCTTGTGCAAAGGAATCTGGAGTCTTCTCCCACACCACAGTTCAAAAACATCAGTTCTTTGACGCTCAGATTTCTTTATGGTCCAACTGTCATATTCATACATGACTACTGGAAAGCTCATAGCTTTGACTAGACAGACCTTTGTTGGGAATGTCTCTGGTTTTTAATATGCTGTCTAGGTTGGTGTTAGCTTTCCTTCCAAGGAGGAAGTGTCTTTTAATTTGATGGTTTCAGTCATCATCTGCAGTGATTTTGGAGCTCAAGAAAATAAATTCTGTCACTGTTTCCATTATTTCCCCATCTATTTGCCATGAAGTGATGCGACTGGATGCCATGATCCTTTTTATTTTGAATGTTGAGTTTTAAGCCAGCTTTTTCACTCTCCTATTTCACTTTCATCAAGATGCTCTCTAGTTCCTCTTCACTTTCTGCCATAAGAGTGGTGTCAGCTGAGTTCTAATACTATTCTCCAGTAACAATAATCAGGACACTTTAGAAAACTAGCTGATTTTAAAACTGGGCCAGGTAATACCTAATAAGACCCTTTATCATCTTGTAGTACCAAGACAACAAGGATGTGCCCCCCCCCAAAAAAAACCCTACACTAATTCAGTTCAGTCACTCAGTCGTTTCCGACTCTTTGTGAGCCCATGAACCGCAGCTCGCCAGGCCTCCCTGTCCATCACCAACTCCTGGAGTCCACCCAAACCCATGTCCAAGGAGTCGGTGATGCCATCCAACCAGCTCATCTTCTGCCGTCCCCTTTTCCTCCTGCCCTCAATCTTTCTCAGCATCAGGGTCTTTTCAAATTAGTCAGCTCTTTGCATCAGGTGGCCAAAGTATTGGAGTTTCAGCTTAAACATCAATCCTTCCAATGAACATCCAAGACTGATTGCCTTTAGGATGGACTGGTAGGATCTCTTTGCAGCCCAAGGGACTTTCAAGAGTCTTCTCCAACATCACAGTTCAAAAGCATCAGTGGTCAGCTTTCTTTACAGTCCAACTATTACATATATACATGACCACTGGAAAAACCATAGCCTTGGCTAGACAGACCTTTGTTGACAAAGTAATGTCTCAGCTTTTTAATATGCTCTCTAGGTTGGTCATAACTTTCCTTCCAGAGAGTAAGTGTCTTTTAATTTCATGGCTGCAATCACCATCTGCAGTGGTTTTGGAGCCCAGGAAAAAAAGTCAGGCACTGTTTTCACTGTTTCCCCATCTATTTGCCATGAAGTGATGGGACCGTGTTGGGGTCCTTTAATGGACCAGAACCTGGTGGACTCTCTGCAACCCCATGGACTGCAGCATGCCAGACTACTGTCCATCACCAATTCCCAGAGCTTGCTCAAAGTCATGTCCATCAAGTCAGTGATTCCATCCAATCATGTCATCCATTCTCCTTCCACCTTCAATCTTTCCCAGCTTTTTCAACAATAAGAAAGTAAAAGAGAGAACGAGGCTGATATTCCCTGGTTTACGCAGAGAACCAATAAAACCTCTGACACAAGGTTTGCGTTGCTTCACGTAGGCACAGGGCACCCTCTGGAGGAGGTCTTGAAAGCCCAGGCAAGAAAGTGGCTCAACAGGCTTCTACACTTGAGAAAATTAGCCTGAGGGAGAGAGAGAGAAAGAAAGAAAAAGAAAGACACAGGGACCCAAACTCTGATGGAACAAGGGTGCTTTATTAAACATAACGTGAATATATATGTATACTCTTTTGCAAGGTAGCTTTTCAGCAAAGATAAGGATCACAAGACCAGACTTACAAATTACCAAGCAAACAAATCATAAACCTAGAAGACAATCCGTATCAAAGAAAGAGGGTTGTAAATAATCACTTTTATCATATGGTTCATAAAAAGCAAAAGGGTCGTAAATAGTTACTTTTCATTGTAAGGAAAAACTAACGAAGGAAATGCATGCATTCCTCAGTCCCGGGAGTGGCTTAACATTCCTCTTAATTCCTGAATATACAGGAATTAATAAGGAACAGAGGAAAGAGCACACAGGAAGCCTCCTGATAATCGTTCCCTGACATGACCGGATGCCATGATCTTAGTTTTCTGAATGTTTAGTTTTAAGCCAACTTTTTCACTCTCCTCTTTCACTTTCATCAAGAGGCTCTTTAGTTCTTCTTCACTTTCTGCCATGAGGGTGGTATCATCTGCATATCTGAGGTTATTGATATTTCTCCCAGCAATCTTGATTCCAGCTTGTGCTTCATCCAGCCCAGTGTTTCTCATGATGTACTCTCCATATAAGTTAAATAAGCAGGGTGATGATATACAACCTTGACATACTCCTTTTCCTATTTGGAACCAGTCTTTTGTTCCATGTCCAGTTCTAACTGTTGCTTCCTGACCTGCATATAGGTTTCTCAAGAGGCAGGTCAGATGGTCTGGTATTGCCATCTCTTTCAGAATTTTCCACAGTTTACTGTGATCCACACAATCAAAGGCTTTGGCATAGTCAATAAAGCAGAAATAGATGTTTTCCTGGAACTCTCTTGCTTTTTTGATAATCCAAAGAGTGTTGGCAATTTGATCTCTAGTTCCTCTGCCTTTTCTAAAACCAGCTTGAACATCTGGAAGTTCACAGTTCATGTATTGCTGAAGCCTGGCTTGGAGAATTGTGAGCGTTACTTTGCTAGCCTGTGAGATGAGGGCAATTGTGTGGTAGTTTGAGAAGTCTTTGGCATTGCTTTTCTTTGGGATTAGAATGAAAATTGACTTTTTCCAGTCTTGTGGCCATTGCTGAGATTTCCAAATTTTCTGGCATATTGAGTGCAGCACTTTCAGAGCATCATCTTTTAGGATTTGAAATAGCTCAAGTGGAATTTCATCACCTCCACTAGCTTTGTTCATAGTGATGCTTCCTAAGGCCCATTTGACTCCACATTCCAGGATGTCTGGCTCTAGGTAAGTGATCACACCCTCGTGATTATCTGGGTCATGAAGATCTTTTTTGAACAGTTCTTCTGTGTATTCTTGCCATGTCTTCTTAATATCTTCTGCTTCTTTTAGGTCCTTATCATTTCTGTCCTTTATTGAGCCTATCTTTGCATAAAATGTTCCCTTGGTATCTCTAATTTTCTTGAAGAGATCTCTAGTCTTTCTCATTCTATTGTTTTCCTCTATTTCTTAATTATAGTATCACAATTGGATGCAAGAGTAAAACTCAAGCACTCCCAACAGCCAAAGCCAGAACATTTTGAACAAAAATAAAGCAGTATTTTATTGTAATATAAATTAAATCTTGTTCAGTTGCTCAGTCGTGTCTGACTCTCTGCAACTCCATGTACTGCAGCATGCCAAAATACTGTCCATCACCAATTCCCAGAGCTTGCTCAAAGTCATGTCCATCAGGTCAGTGATTCCATCCAACAATGGCATCCATTCTCCTCCCACCTTCAATCTTTCCCAGCTTTTCCACTCTCCTCAGCTGGATTTAGAAAAGGCATAGGAAGAAGAGGTCCAACTGCCAACATCTGATGGACCATTGGCAAATTGATAGAGTTCCAGAAAAACATCTACTTCTGTTTTATTGGCTATGCCAAAGCCTTTGACTTTGTGGATCACAACAAACTGTGGAAAATTCTGAAAGAGATGGGAATACCAGACCACCTGGTATACCTGCTGAAAAATCTGTATGTAGGTCAGGAAGCAATAGTTAGAACTTGACATGGAACAATAGACTGGTTCCAAATTGGGAAAGGAGTATGTCAAGGCTGTATATCATCATCTTGCTTATTTAACTTATATGAAGAGTACATCATGAGAAACGCTGGGCTGCATGAAGCACAAGCTGAAATCAAGATTGCTGGGAGAAATATCAATAACCTCAGATATGCAGGTGACACCACCCTTATGTCAGAAAGCAAAGAAGAACTAAAGAGCCTCTTGATGAACCTAAAAGAAGAGAGTGAAAAAGTTGGCTTAAAACTCAACATTCAGAAAACTAAGATCATGGCATCTGGTCCCATCACTTCATGGAAAATAGATGAGGCAGCAATGGGAACTGAGAGACTTTATTTTGGAGGGCTCCAAAATCACTGAAGATGGTGACGGCAGCCATGAAAGTAAAAGATGCTTGCTCCTTGGAAGAAAAGTTATGACCAACCTAGACAGCATATTAAAAAGCAGAGACATAAAGGTCCACCTAGTCAAAGCTTTGATTTTTCCAGTTGTCACATATGGATGTGAGAATTAGACTATAAAGAAAGCTGAGCGCCAAAGAATTGATGCTTTTGAACTGTGGTGTTGGAGAAGACTCTTGAGAGTCTCTTGGATGGCAAGGAGATCCAACCTCCCAATCCTAGAGGAAATCAGTCCTGAATATTCATTGGAAGGACTGATGCTGAAGCTGAAACTCCAATATTTTGGCCACCTAATGCAAAAATCTGACTCATTGGAAAAGACCCTGATGCTGGGAAAGATTGAAGGTGGGAGGAGAAAGGGACCACAGAGGATGAGATAGTTGGATGTCATCACTGATTCAATAGACATGAGTTTGAGTAAACTCTGGGAGCTGATGATGGAGGGGGGCTCTGGTGTGTTGCAGTCCATGGGGTCACAAAGAATCAGACATGACTGAGCAACTTAACTCTTTGCTTTCATCAAGAGGCTCTTGAGTTACTCTTTACTTTCTGCCATTAACAGTGGTGTCATCTGCATATCTGAGGTTATTGATATTTCTCCCTGTAATCTTGATTCCAGCTTGTGCTTCATTCAGCCTGGCATTTTGCATGATGTACGTCCTCTGCAGAGTGACAATATACAACCTTGACATACTCCTTTCCCAATTTGGAACTAGTCTGTTGTTCCATGTCTGGTTCTAACTATTACTTCTTGACATGCATACAGATTTCTCAGGAGGCAGGTAAAGTGGTCTGGTATTCACATCTCGTTAAGAATTTTTTACAGTGTTTTGTGATCCATACAGTCAAAGTCTCTAGTGTAGTCAGTGAAACAGAAGTAGATGTTTTTCTGGAATTCTCTTGTTTTTTTCCTATGATCCAACAGATGTTGGCAATTTAATCTCTGGTTGTATTTTTGTTCTGTATTGTTATTTAGTCACTAAGTCATGTCTAACTCTTCTACAACATTATGGACTGTAGTCCACCCAGTTCCTCTGTCCATCAGATTTCCCAGGCAAGAACACTGGAGTAGGTTGCTATTTCCTTCTGTAGGGGATCTTCTTGACCCAATGATCAAACTCACATCTCCTTCATTAGCAGGTGTATTCTTTACCACTAAGACACCAGGGAAGCCCCCAAAATGAATTCTGAATTATAGAACAAAATAGATAAAAATCTAATAATACATACTAATATATAATAGTTATTGGATACTTTAATAAATGGCAGAGAATAGACAAATATTCCATCTGGAAAAATCACAAATAATTTACATAAATAATTCACCATTAAGAAGGTAGGGCATAACTTTCAACCCCTTAAATAGTGGGTGCAGGTAGTGACCTCCAAAAAGTACAGTTTGAAAAGAGGAAAATAAATCAGATTAATATTACAGTGGAGAACTCTGAAAGACACTACTTTAAACCAGTTGATAAAGGTTAAACCTAACAAAGCTGATAATATGTAGCCTTGGTATGATACAATGAGCATGGCACTTCA
Organism: Giraffa tippelskirchi; assembly: GCF_054371585.1. NCBI lineage: Eukaryota > Metazoa > Chordata > Mammalia > Artiodactyla > Giraffidae > Giraffa > Giraffa tippelskirchi. The sequence continues at coordinate 106,037,782 of NC_137278.1, read as the reverse complement.
CTTCTGTGATCTTCCTCCCCAAATACTATATAACTCATTGTAATCATGATAAAGATATCAGAAAAATCCTGAATGAAGGATATTCTGCAAATTACCTGGTAAATATTCCTCACACTGTTAAAAAAAAAAAAAAAAAAAACAAGAAAAAAATTGAAACCTGTTAATCTAAGGGGAGTCTAAGGGGATATGACTAAATATGATCCTGTCACAGAAGAACATTCTGTTAAAAGAAACAAATAAGCAAAAAACCTGTGGATAAAGTATGAGCTTGAGTTATTAATAATGTATCTATAGTATTTCATTAGTTGTGATTCATTTGTCATATTAATGTTAGATATGAGTAATAGCAAATACTAGGTATAGTGTGTATTTAAATCTTTGTGTTACTTTTACTACTCTTTCATGAATCTAAACTATTCTAAAATAAAAAGCTTATTATAAACAAACAAGCAAAAAACCTCTGGATACAAAGTATGAACTTGAGTGAATTATGATATATCCATGAAGTGAAAGTGAAGTCGCTCAGTCGTGTCCGACTCTTTGTGACCCCATTGGCTGTAGCCTACCAGGCTCCTTCATCCATGGGATTCTCCAAGCAAGAATACTGGAGTGGGTTGCCATTTCCTTCTCCAGGGGATCTTCCCAACCCAGGGATTGAACCCAGGTCTGCCGCACTGTAGGCAGACGCTTTACCAGCTGAGCCACCAGGGAAGTTTAATTGTGATTGATTTGCCATATTAATGTGAGATGTGAATAATAGCAAATACTAGGTATAAGGTGTATTTAAAACTTTGTGTTATCTTTGCCACTTTTTTATGAATCTAAACTATTCTCATATAAAAAGCTTATTAAAATATAATATATTCCAATTATTTATATATAATTATATTAGAAGATAATATTAGGCTATCTTCAATGCCTTACTGCTTTTTTTGGTCTTTTGCTTTCTGTTTTGCTGTATAGAAAATTATTATCTATACTTGAGTCTACCTGAATGTTTCAGATTTACATGAGAGTCAATATTACATTGAGAGTTAATTTTATTTTCACTAATATTTTAAACAGAATTTTAAAATATTTGATAAGGTAGATATTAGCATATTTTAGAAACACAGTCTTTTTTTAAACAGATCAAAAGTATTATAAAGAGAAGGATGACTGTTGCATGAAGTTGCCTTATCTATAGAGTTGGTATAAGCGTGGTAGAGATTCTTCAAAGAAACATTTGTCTCATTCTTCAATATTAAGAAATATTTGAGAGAAACTCAATGTCAAATCATCCATGCAGCCTGGGAGATAGTATAGGAAATAAAATTCTGCATACACCTAAAGTTGAAATATTGACATGGATGTGATTATTCCATTCAGTGTATGTGTGTGTGTGTGTTTGAAGATTTTTTTTTTCCATTTCTTGTAATTCTTTCTCTTCCACTTTTTTTCAACTTGTATGAATGGAATAAAAAGTGCAAAATTACTCATACCCTCACATATGTATGGTTTATGAGGAATTGTCAGAGAAAGAAATTTTTAGCTTCATTCCACAATGAATATGATGGAAATGCCAAAAAAGACAAAAAAAAAAAAAAAGGATACCGTAATTCCATGTAAAAATTACATTTTGATGTCTCTGATTGTGTACCTTCATGGAAAAAACAAAATCCTGTAATTTCAAAACACATTTATGATAGCACTTCTCTTTTATGATAATCCTTCTTAATTCTTGAGAAGTATACATTATTATTTGAGTGTGTGTGTATGTGTGTGTGTGTGAAGGAGGAGGGAAATTTCATAGAATAATAAAATTTACTTAAATTATTTGTGGAGGGTAGAGAAGGGAGATTTCATAAAACAATAAAAATATATAATATTTTTTATACCAGAAACATATCAGGCAGGAAGAAAGGTAGAACCTAATGCTCTGTGGCAGGCAGTGAATGTTTCTGCACCATTCTCTATACATTACATAGAAATTAAAACTCAGATCACATTATCTATCTAGATCGCTTTGTATAGTATTTTGCCAAAAACAGCCCTTGAAATGCTATTGTTATATACCTTTATTTTGATTTTACCATATATGCTTGTGTTTCCCATGGTGGATTTCATATTATAATGAAAGTTTTTATCATGTCCACTTGCATTTGAATTTTATTTCTTCTTAATTACAAATATTCACACTTCATTATTGGCCTCATATGTTTATTTTCTATTTTATCTAATTTCTTCTTGCCATATATTAATTCTTAACTTTAAATGTTATTAAGTGTGGTCTCCCATGGTTCCCATTCTTCTATTTTTATCTTTTTTATATTATTTGGTTTGGGCATCTTATTTTAAGTTTCTGTGTTTTGATGATATATTTTTCAATCTAATTTCAAATGACTTTTTCCTCCTATAAATTGAGAAATTCTACCTATTTGCATTTATCTGTTATTGTTCAGTCACTAAGTCATGTCCAACTCTTTGCAACCCCATGGATTGCATCATGCCAGGCTTCCCTGTTCTTCACTGTCTCCTGGAGTCTGCTAAAATTCATGTCTAATGAGGAGGTGATGCTAACCATCTCATCCTCTGCTGCCCTCTTCACTTTCTGCCTTCAATCTTTCCCAGCATCAGGGTCTTTTCCAATGAGTCGGCTCTTCCCATCAGGTGGCCAAAGCACTGGAACTTCAGCTTCAGCATCGGTCCTTCCAATGAGTATTCAGGATTGATTTCCTTTAGGATTGACTGGTTTGATCTCCTTGCAGTCCAAGGGACACCAAACACCAAAATTCACAAGCATCAATTCTTCAGTGCTCAGCCTTCTTTATGGTCCAATTATCACGTCCATACATGGCTATTAGAGAAACCATAGCTTTGGCTATAGAGAGCTTTGTTTTACTATGACCATTGATTTATTTACTTATTTGTCTGCTATTTCTTTCAACATATAATGCTTTTTACTTTCTTTTTTCTCTTTTTGTGTATACCCTTTCCCCTTGTAGCATGTAAGTTCTACCCCTATTAATGGGGTAGAACTAAACTGTGTTCCCTGTCCCCCAAATTCAGATATTGAAGCCCTAATTCCTATTTTGTCAAAATCTGACTGTTTTTGGAGATAGAGCTTTTAAAGAAGTGATTAAGTTAAAATGAAGCCTTTAAAGCGAGCCTTAATCCAAATGGACTGGTATCCTTGTAAGAAGAGAAGATTCAGTTTCAGGAGAGACATCTATGCATGAACACAGAGAGCAGACTATTCGAGGCTACAGAGTGAGGGCAGTCATCTGCAAGCCAAGGAGAGCCCTCAAAAGATACCAACCAAAGTTGCCAACATTTTGGTGTTAGACTTCGGCCTCCAGAATGAAAGTTTTAAGTTTTAGCCATTCAGTCGTGTCCAACTCTTTGAGACACCATGGACTGTAGTCCACCAGGTTCCTCTGTCCGTGGAATTCTCCAGGTGAGACTACTGCAGTGGGTAGCCATTGCCTCCTCCAGGCGATCTTCCCGACCCAGCGATGGAACTCGTACCTGTGTCTCTTGCACTGGCTGGCAGGCTCTTTATCATCTGGGCAAGCACGTGTGAGAACAGACATCTTCTGCCCAGTAGTCCCCAGCTCTTTTGGCAGCAGAGACTGGTTTCGTGGAAGACAGTCTTTCCACGGACCGGGGTAGAGGGGAAGGTTTGGGGATGATTCAGCATTCACTGTGCACTTTCTATTATTTTTATATCAGCTCCACCTCAAATCATCAGGCATTAAACCCCAGAGATTGGAGATCCCTGGTCTAAGCCAAGTTTGTGGTATTTTGTTTTGGCAGCCCTAGAAAATTATTACAGCCTCTTCTAAGAGTAGTCCTTTAAGCTCTTAGATACTTAACATCCATATTTTAACCTAAATTAATTTTAATATTAATAATTAAATGCTATCAGTACCTACTTTTCCATAACAGCAATAGCTTCAGCACACTTTTATTTGAGTGTTTTCGCTTTTCCCTAATCTGATGGAAATGTTAATACAGATATTATGCTTTCCTTTTTTTTAATAAATGCTTCACTTTCATAATGTCTTATTATTTGCATTAAACTTCACATGTGCATTTTCAGCTATTGTTGAGATTCAAATATATTTTAAAAACTTTATTCCTAAAATATCTTTCATCTCTTACATTCATAAATTTATGTTTCTTTCGACTGAAGTACTTTCTCTATTAATGGCAACATTATTTTTTAAGGAAAATGTATGTGACTGGTATAATTTGCTTCAGCCTTTGTCACAAAATTGTTTTTATTTTAAATCTCATACATAAGAGTATCTTGTTTAGATCCAGAATTTTAAGGTAGCAATCTTATCCTTTACAATTATGTAAATTCTGATAAATTCTAAAGGTTGTGTGTGTGCTCGGTCACTCAGTCGTGTCTAACTCTGAGATCCCAGGGACTGTAGCCCACCAGGTTCCTCTGTCCATGAGATTTTCAGTCAAAAATATGGGAGCGGGTTGCCATTTCCTACTTCGGGGGATCTTCCCAACCCAGGGATCAAACCTGTGTCTCCTCATCTCCTGCCTTGGCAGGTGAATTTTTACCACTGAGCCACCTGGGTAGCCCCAAATTCTAAAGGTTAGAAAGCCAAAAAGAAAAGGAAATCTGGTCTTAACTAATATTAAAAAAAATAATAATAGTGCTTTGTGATTACTGTCTCCAAATCAAATGCTAGAAAAAATTTTAACTTGAAGTAAAAATGATTTTAATATTATGACCTTATTTTCCCTGCTGTTTTTTGTAAACTATTTTCCCTCTGATGTGTATACCCACATGAAATGATTTTTTTCTTCATCATATTGTCATTTCATTGTGTACTACAGAAATCTTTTCCTAAGTAAATTTATAAGAATGAAGTAAATTTCATCAAATTAAATCTGACAAGAGTGATAACACACTGCTTCTTTAAATTATGGTTAATAGATGTAAGTATGTTGATTGCATGATAATTAATTACAAAATGTAGAACACTAAATATTAAACAACTTCATTTATTGACTATAATAAATTAATGTAATTATAGTAGTCACTTAAATTAGATTCTTATGTTTACATTGCTATAAGCTAAAAAATAATTCTTCAGATTTTAGAATATAGATAGAAGTGTTTATTTACATAATAAATATTTCTTAATGCAAATAAGAATTTCTTTTATTACTGGATTCTTTCTTTAAAATGTCCAAATCTATGTAGGGAAAAAATGAAGTTCTTCTTTGCATTTATAATGTTTTGAACAAATAAATGTTAGACTTTAACTTGCCACTACATACTACCACTACATGCATGTGAACACACACGCGCACAGAAACATCTTTTAAGCACTCAAAAAGTCTCTTTCACTAAAATTTTAAGTCTTGCTTAAACCAGCAATGAAAAATGCCTGTATTGAGGCAAAATGAATCATACTGAGAGATACATGTAAACTTTCCGTAACTGTTAGTGGCAGAGAAACCCATTTGGTTTCTGGACTAGCTGACGTTTTTAATGAGGCACAGCTAAGCCATCAAATGGGCAGGTTGGGATTATTCTATCTAAATGCACATACTAAGAAATGAGTGTCCTTATAAATGTGTTCTCAACCATGCAACTAGTGTCAGAAACATCAAATTATGTTGCTTTTACAAGATGCTTACATTCTGGAATTAGAACTTAATAAACCCTACACACCTCACCTTATTTAACTGGACTATTACCATAACACTGATCAGATCCACTCAGAATTAGATGCTAAATTAAATTTGTTCTCTGCCCTTTTACAAGAAGTATTTAAATGACAAAAGGCAATTGTCAGGAAGTGTGGAAAATTCAATCAAGACATTTATAGTGAGATTTTATATGCTTCAGTAAAAATGGTAGACACTAATGGATTTTGTTCTAAATTATTATATTAATGCAAATGAACAGAATTTATCTAACAAGCATTCCTTTTCTTAGAAACTTTGAATATCAGTAGCTATTCTAGTCTTCAGTTTTGAACATTTTGAAATCTGGCAGCAGAATTCTGGTGCAGAAAAGAAAGCTCAACAGGGAGTTTCACTGAAAATATTGATAAAAGAATGATCTAAATATTAAAATAACTTAAGGTAATCTTCAAAATCAAATCTAACAAATTATGGGAATGAATGATAACTTGAGAAACCCCTAACTGAATGTATGGTTTTCTGATTAACTACAGTGATCTCATTGATTCTATTCTGTACACTTACTCTACACAAAGTATTTAGCTAACTTAGGTTTGCAAAATCCATTGCCAGTTTCACAGGCCCAATGTATTCATTAAAGCCTCAAAGGAATATTGAAACCATGTTAAGGTATGGTTTTAGGCATTTTCAATACCTCCTTAGTATCCTATGGTATGATCAAAATACTAGTCTCATCCCAAACACAATGCTTGTTATATTTTTGACATATAAATAAAACATATTGTGTGTATGTAATTCTCCTAGGAGAAAAATGAAGCAAGTTGATTTTGAATACATTTTTATTTGAAATATGTGTTACTATATAATCAATTATATTTATAAAAAATAATACAAATAAATGGAAAATTAAATCAACAAAATATAGATCACTACAATTTTCTGTATACAGAAAACAGTCTGTATATAGAACCAGTTTGTGTTCATTTCTAATTTTGCTAGTAATTGGTGTATAACCTTACTTTCTCTAAGTGAAGAGATAACAGTATATCCATAATTATTTTCTGAAATAATGTTGTTTTTTAGAATAGTGAGAAAAGAAAATCATAATTATTTTGAAATGTGCTTTTTCCACTTAACACAGCATGAATTAATTTCCATACCATAAATGTACACCTATGTGATTTTTTTTTCTTTTTTTCTAGTTTACTGAGATAAAACTGAAAATGTGATAATGTGATACAGATATATATTGTGAAATGATTACCATAGTAAGTTTCACTAACATCATTCACCTCACATAGTTACACATTATTTTCTTATGATATGAACTTTTAAGATCTACTCTCCTAGCAACTTTCAAATATACAATAGAGTATTGTTAACTTTTGTTACGAAGTTATGCATTATATCTCCAGAACTTATTTATCTTATAGCTAGAAGTTTGTACCTTTTGACCTAAGTTATTTTAATGGCATTCTATTATACAAGAATATCATGCTTTAGTTTTCAAATGTATTTTTAGCAAATTCATTATTTATCAGTAATTCACTGCATTTAGGTAAGATTTGGTTGGTTTGTTGTCTTTTCTTGGATATTTGCTGAAACAGTGTACTTTAATAAATAACCATTTTAATCAATATTATATATACAGTAGAAAGATAAGTATACTTTATTTGGCAAAAGGAAAACCTTATTTTTTTAATATTTTTCAGCTTTATTAAGATATAAGTGATATATTGTTGTAATTTTTCAGTCACTAAGTTGTGTTCAACTCTTTGCGACCCTAAGGACTGCAGCACTCCAGGCTTCCCTGTCCTTGTCTATCTCTTGGAGCTTGCTCAAACTCATGTCCATTGAGTCAGTGATGCCATCCAACCAACTCGTCCTCTGCCACTCCTTTATCCTCTTCCCTTCAGTCTTTCCCTTCAGACCTTCCCATCAAGGTCTGTCCAATGGGTCAGCTCTTCGCATCAGTGGCCAAAGTTTTGGAGCTTCAGCTTCAGCATCAGTCCTTCCAGTGAGTGTTCAGGATAATTTCCTTTAGGACTGATTAGTTTGATCTTGCTGTCCAAGGATAGTATGCACACTTTAACAATATTAATTATTCAAATCTATTTTAACATGGGACATCCCTCTATTAATTGATATATTCTTCAATTTCTTTCACCAATGCCTTATAAATTCCTGTGCATAGATTATTCAAGTTTTTCATTAAGTTTTTTCTTAAGTGTTTTTAGTTTATGATACCATTGTAAATCAAATTGTTTTATTTCTTTTCAAATAGTTCCTTGTTAATATAGAGAAATGTAACTGATTTTTGCACGTTGATTTTGTAGCATGTATCAGTGCTAAATTCATTCATTAGTTCTAACAGTTTTTTGGCCTAGTCTTTAGAATTTTCTATACGTAAGATCATATCACCTGCAGTCAGAGACAATTTTACTTCTTCCTTTCTGATTTGATGCCTTTTTAAAACTTTTCTTGCCTAACTGCTCTCACTAGAACTTCTAGTTATGTTGAATAGGGGTTGAGCAGCCTTGTTTGGATCTGATCTGCCTTTGGAAGTTTGATGTGTTCAGTTGCTAAGTTGTGTCCCCCATTGACTGTGGCCCACCAGGTCCCTCTGTCCATGGAATCTCCAGGCAAGAATACTGGAGTGGGTTGCCATTTCCTCCTCCAGGGAATCTTCCCAACCCAGGGATCAAACCTGTGTCTGTTAGTCTCCTGCATTAGCAGACAGATTCTTTACCACTGGGCCACAGAAGCCTTTGGAGATTTCTATTAAATTTTTCAGTTCAGTCACTGTATTCTTCAAATCTAGAATTTTTGCTTTTTAAAAATTATTTTTCTTTTCAAACATTTCATTTTCTTTATGCAGTTTTAATGTTGTTTAGTCACGTTTAGTCTTTTTTTTTTTTTGTAGTTGGCTGAATTTATTTAATAGGATTACCTTGAATTATTTATCAGTTCATAGAAATTCATTTCCTTATGATGATTTCACCTGGCAGGCTACAGTCCATGGGGTCATAAAGAGTTGGACGTGACTGAGTGACTAACACTTGAATGAATGTCTATGATCATTTACTGACAGTTTATTAATTTCCCAGATGTTTTGTGGTCTTTGCATTTTTGCATTGATATTGGCACATTTGAGAATGTGGTGTCCTCTCCTACAGTTTACACAAGTTCACCTTAGCAGGGAAAGATCTTTATCATTCAGCCTACCTTGGGATTCTGAGCGAGTTAGCTGGTAGTGTCCACAGGCAAGATGGTACTGCTGCCAGATTCTCTAGTTAGGTGGCATCATTGCTCTGAGGTTGAGGGTGTCACTGTTTTGGCCTCATGGTTGAATGGGCCTGCCAGCTATACTCTGTGTTCAAGTAGGACTGCCAGGCCCGCACTGCAGTCAGGGGTTGGCACAAGTGGGACTCTGCAGTTACCTTTGTTCATATGGGGCTGCAAGCTGCCTCACCCTGCAGGGCAGTGCCATGAGTTGGACTCCATGATTGGCCAAGTCTTTAACCTGGGTTCTTGTTCAGGTGAGACCTCCACATTCCAGATGGTGCTGCTGCTTGGAAGCAGAACTGCAGCCTTTGCTCTGAATTTAGCAAGGCTACTGCAACTGAGCAAATTTCTGCTTTGCTCTGCTGTTTGGGAAAGTCATTGACTGGGTTTCCGGTTTAGGTGGACTTTCAGTTCTACCCCACAGTTGGATGCGGCTGTATCTGTTTCCATTTGGACTGGGTAGCTGTCCAGGTTGTGTGGGACTGTAGGCTATCCTCTGTGATTGGGAGGGGTCACTGGCTGAATTTTCTGCCTGGGCAAGGATGCAGACTGCACTCAGCAATTGAGCATGCTACCGGCTGGGCTGTGTGTCTGGGCAGTAAATTGGCTGGACTCTGAGACTACCTGAGGCCACTGTTCAGGTTCTCTGATAAGGTGAGCCAGAGGTCATGCTCAACAGATGGGCCTGCAGGGTGGGCTTCACTGCTACCTGGGTTCCATGGCCAGGCTTCCTGATTGGGCAGTACTGAAGGGCATGTTCAGCAAATAAGCAGGGCTGTGAATTTGCTTTCCTGCCTGGGTGAGTTGAAGGATGTACTTGAGGGCTGCCCAGGCTCTCAGACCAGATGTCCTGTTTGAGCAGACCTGGAAGCTATACTCAGCAGTTTGGCAGGGCTGCTGATTTGCTTCTCTACTCTGATGGGCTGTAAGGTGTGCTCTGAGGTTGCTAGGCATCTGAGGCCAGGCTTCCTGGAGAGTGAGGGTGAAAGATATGCTCAGCAGTTGGTCCAGGCTCTGAATTTGCTTCCCTGCCCAGGCAAGGTTGTAAAATTGGCTACCCAGCAAGACTGGTCCTTAGGCTGGGAACCCAAGCCAATCAGAACTGCCAGCTGAGCTCCCTGTCCAAACAAGACTGTCAGCTCCCCTCTTAAAATGAATAGAGCTGTTAGCTGGCATCTCTTCATGGGAGCCACTGCCTGTATAAACTACTGTCCAAAAACTGAGTGCTGGTTGCTATAAGCCCCGCCGCCTTATCCATCTCTGAGCACTTGTGATCCAGCCCTAAAGATTTCCTTGCATGCATGTGTGCTAAGACACTTCAGTTCTGTCCAACTCTTTGCGACCCTATGGACTGACTGTAGCCCACCAGCCTCCTCTGTCCATGAAATTTTCCAAGCAAGTATACTGGAGTAGGTTGCTATGCCCTCCAGGGGATCTTCCCCACCCAGAGATCAAACCTGCATCTCTTAATGTCTCTTGCATTGGCAGGTGTGTTCTTTACCACTAGGAAGTTTCCCTTAGTGAGTCTCATATAGTTAGACCCAACAGGGCCTCTCAGGAAGTGTCCCACGATGCTGCAGAAGCTAGATGTCCATGTTGGCTCTCTCTTTCCTACTGGAGAAACTGTATGATCAGGCGGGGTCTCCCAGTACAGTACCAGGCTGGCCTATGGGAGCAGTGATGTGGTCAATGTCAGTCCACTCTTTTTACCCTGCTTCTATTCCTTCTAGGTCTCTGTGGTCCAGGTGTGTGCTTCAGCCTCATCTCTAGATTCTGGGATTTTCACAAAGGTGTCTTGTCTATGTCAGTTTCCAACAAGGCCCAGTGTCATTCTAGCCAATAGTGTAAGACCAAGTTCGATTCTGACAAAGAAAATCTTTATTTTTAGATCAAAGAATAGAGAGGCTCAAACTTAGTGCTCTAGAGTATGGCATCTCCCAGACAGGCCAGTGGTAGGGCTGCTTTCTAGGGATGTAGTCAGCAGGGAGAGAGTGGAGTCCTCAGGGATGACAGACAGCTGTGCAGCTCATGCCCCAGATCTTGCAGTGTCACATGCAGCTTCTCTGCACATGGTCTGCCGCCGCCATGTTGAATTCCATGTGCTGTGTGGCTCTTCTGTGAATGACCCACTAAGGTGAAGCATCAGTTTAGCCATTGGAGGTAACAAGCATTTTGCAGTGGGAACTGTGGTTTGAAGTACCTGGGACAAGACCTCTGCACGTGGCACCATATGAGCAAGTGAAACTAGACAAAGCACAAAGGGGAAAAAAATAAAAATAAAAAAAGGTTTCACTTTATTTTATACCCAGATTCTATTTGTATTTCTTGGGAATTGTCAATGAGCTTTGCTGGTGACATATAGATAGAGTTGTCTATATTGAGCTCCCAGCAATTTGTCAGTTCCAGTCCCAGTCTTCCTACCCTGGCACCGGTTCCTGCAGAAGTTTCTGCTTGTAAATCTCTGCTCTAATAAGCCGAGACTCCATATACTTGCCTGTCTCTCTCTTCAGTCTTAGACGGAGCAGATTGTCCTGAGTCCTCCCCTCCCATCTCTTATGGATCCAGGACAAGTTGTTGATTTTTCAGTCTTTTGGCTTTTTACTTGTTTTTAGGATGGAGTGGCAACTTTCAAGTTCTTGACATGCAGAAGTGAAAGCCAGAAGTACCTCTTCAAAAACATGTATACGTTGCTGCTGCTGCTGCTAAGTCGCTTCAGTCGTGTCCGACTCTGTGCGACCCCACAGACGACAGCCCACCAGGCTCTCCCGTCCCTGGGATTCTCCAGGCAAGAACACTGGAGTGGGTTGCCATTTCCTTCTCCAATGCATGAAAGTGGAAAGTGAAAGTGAAATCGCTCAGTCGTATCCGACTCGCAGCGACCCCATGGACTGCAGCCTACCAGGCTCCTCAGTCCATAGGATTCTCCAGGCAAGTGTACCGGAGTGGGGTGCCATTGCCTTTTCTGATGTACATGTTAATATATACTGAAGTCTAATTAGCACCCTGCCTACTCCCATTCTGAATAGACTTACTCTATTATTTGTTTTCAAGATGCTTGCTCTTCACTTTTCTCAAACCTCCTAATCGCTAATCTTATCTCTGTCACCTTTAAAAAACTACAATATTGTTCCTATCTCCACTGTTAGCATAGCTCATTTCCACTGTTTTTCTCTCCTCTCAGTGTCATCCTGCTTGTTTTACATACCTACATCTTTTGAAAATCTGACCTTTTGTTGATAGTGGAAATTAATGATAACATGACAGGATAAAGAAGTGGTTGAAAGCCAGACTTTGGGGTGCATCAGAGAGAGATTGTAAAACTTCCACCACAGAGACAATCAACAATTATGATCAAATTGTTATTTAATTTCTCCATTCTATAAGCTCATAAAATATAGCCCTTACCTCAGGAGCTTTCACTGAGACCGTATTTGTAAAATACTAAGCAATTAGTCTCTCTGAAGAGTGAATAATCAGCTCCTTGCCTCCGCCACCCAGTGCCTAGTAGAAAGCTTCTAAAACTTTTCTAAGCACTTCTTTGTGCTCTTTCTGTAAGTGTTGAGGAGTCCCAGCTCAATAATTGTGTGGGGAAGTTCTTGAGAAATGGGGAATGAGAGCTATTATATAAAAGCTTCTGTTTCCAATTTCTTCAGTAAAGCTCTTTTATAAGAACTGCTTCTAAGTTCAAGGTAGAACTGGCATCATTCACTCCCAATAATCATCTTTTCACTAGATTTAAATCTTCCCCATTTTACTACAATTCATTTTCTTTAAACATTCACTTTTCTTCCCTGTGGAACATTCCATACACACTACCTGAATATTATTTTTGGGTCTCTATTATTTTTTGAGTGTTTGTGTGTGTGTGTGTGTCTGTGTTTTCCATTGAGACATCAGTGATGTACTTCTCTGTATAGTGGAAGTATTTGGTGAAAGTTACATTCAGTAAGTCTTTCCAAAAGTCTGAGAATTCTAGGAAACTGAATTATAAACTAAAATTTTACCATTCAACCAGTTGATAATAAAAATTCAATTCTAAGAGTCTTTTCCTATAGTTTTGTAATTCAATAGATTAACTACTTTTATTTTTTTGCCCCCTTGAGCTCCTGAATGTAGAATATAATTTTGCATTGGAGTATATTTTGTCAATATTCACTATACAGAAAACTAATCATATGGTAACACACAATTCCAGAACACACTAGTAGCTGCTAGAATATAACAGTTCTATAATTTGCAAATTTTTATTGGTGAGCTCATATTTCACTAATCAGTAATGTGACAAATTGTTATAGTTTTATCTTGCATTTCTTAAATATATTTATTTGTCTGAAAAAGGCCAATACCTCAGGAGTCAAGTAATGAAAGTGGTTGCATATGCACATAAAATTCATGATTAAGTGATAAATTAATGATAAAGAATATAATTATCTCCTTTGAAATCCATATTTACCCCAAAATATTTAATAATATTAACATCATTTTAATATATTAACATGGTATCATACTCAATGATATTGTAATGCAATTATTTAATTGTAAGGATTAATCATTTAAATATGACGGAGATTGACATTATCAGTAGAGGATTGTCAATAAAGTTAGTCATTAATTTGAGAAGTGATAGTGATACACTATAATACAAAAAATCAGGCATGTAATTTGAAAATGTCTTTATAGTATATTCAAAGTATATTACATTAAAGACATTGCCTAATCCTAGATTCTCAGCATTTGTGATGACTGTTATCTTGCAATTGATTAATACAATATAAAGGTAATGATTCAACTTCTTAATTCTTCAGCCTTCCATATCCAAGTCTCTAGAAGTATCATCCATCCAGTTGCTCAAAACAAAATGATTCAGTATTCCTTGACCAAATTCCTAATATGATAAAGCACTCAATTCATGGAGTTTTCAGTGAGTGTTCTTTGGTTATTCTCTTTTCCTCAAACTCTAACTCAATCTGTGATCAAGTACTGTTGACTCATTCAGAAAAAATCTACTGTACCTTTCCAACTTCACTTCTACAATCTCAGCAGCTTTCATTGGAATGACTAAAATATCCTCCTAACTTGTCTCCCAGCTTCCATTATTAATGTCTAACAGAGCAGTTGGAATTATTTATTTAAATTTAAACCATATTTTGATTGCTTCTAATGTTATAGTTTAATATACTCTGTATGCAGTAAGAATAACTGTAAACTCTTATTTTTGTTTTAATGTCATTTATTTTTCTCTCATGCCAGTCTGCATCTTACTAGTTACAGTATAACATATACTGGCCTTTTTTCTATTCCTTGAACCTGACAAATTTAAGCCTCTTAGTGATTTTTCCCACTGATCTTCAAATGGGTGTTTTCTTTCATTCATATATCCATTTATTCATGGTTATAGAAGGCTATCACAACTTTTGAATGAAGAAACCTAGTATATAATGCAATATTGCATAACAAACCCTTTAGGTGGCACAAGAAAGAAAAAAGATAAGATTAGGCATCAGAGGTAACTATACTATCACATATTCTTATAAATTGCAATTCTGTTATTTTGTTTTTTCTCCCCTGCTAATATAAAATAATGTATTCAGAGAACATAATCCTGTTGATAGTAGTGGTACAGTAAATTAAGATAATAATAAACATAAGTAGAAGTAACCCATATAATAAAACATATAATGACAGTTGAATATGTGAAAGGCACTGTCCTGGTCCCTAAGGATAAATTAGCGTTCTCTTAATCTGTGACAAATGGCCAAAAGGAGAACAAATTAGCTTTCTCTTAATATGTGACAAATGGTCAAAATGATTAGTTCTTTTTTTCTTTTAGCATCAGAATTTTAATTCTTCATGATGATTTTAATGGCCCATAGCATGATTTTAATGGCTTAGAATTTGTCTCTCTTTCCTTCAAAATTATTTAAACAAAAAGATGACAATGCCAGGTCAATAATATAGTAAAAATGTTTAGATAAAATTTCTTAAACAAAAATGTTTATTGTTTATCAATATTTAAATCTACACAAGTCTATTTTTAAAATGTTGCTGTTTTCTTTTGTTTTACTGTTCCTTCTCATGTATTATTATGAATCAAAATTATTTTACTAGCCAAAATTAAGAAACATTTTTAAGAAAGAATAATTAATAATAATAGCAAAAGAGACATTATTAAAAACAATAAATGTTAGAGTTACTTATGAAATTAAAATCTTTATCAAAACCCAATAGTTCCAGATTTACCTAAACTCACCTCCTTCCCTACTAGAAATATTGTGTCCATCTGCAAAATTTGGGGGATAGTATGATTTACCCTGAAAAAAGCAAATAAGTTTCTATTAGTAAAGTATGCAACATAAATTAATTGAGTTAATAATTTCTCAACAAATGTTTGTTAACTACACAGTTTGTTCCAGACATTAGGCTATGTACACAGAGCAATTACCAAGAGAAAGAAAACATGAGAGAATATACAGGATATTTTTTTAAGCAACAGAATGTGATATTTCAAACATTCATTCCATTTATATTATCTTGCTTTATTCATTTCACCACTCTTATAATGACATAGATTTCTGGCTGAAAGCAGCTAGCATTTATCTTGTCTTTTAGTAAATCTAAGCTTATAGTTTCTTATGTGATCAGCCACTTAATTGAACTACATTGCAAAATCATCTCCACAGAGAGCTACATCTGAAGTACTTTTAGAACCTCTAATAAAAAATATTTCCCTCAAAGGATTAGAGATTTAAATTGAGGGGAAAAGTGTCTATTCTATTCCAATTGAATTGTCTAAACAATCATCTGAAATCATTATTTTAATTTTAAGTCTAAGCATGACCTCTTTCGTGCAATATTGTATATTTTCCACATCAGTATTATTAATATTATTAGACACTCTGTCTAGTACAAACAAACATCAATGAATGACTTTATTGTTTCATTCCAGTGCTTTCTGGTTGAGGAAAATGGGTGGATCTAGGCTGCTGATATTCACATGGCTGTAAAGAGTTCTCTTTAGATCACCTTGATTTCTACATGAAAGTTTTGAATAAGTTAATCAAATTATAGCATTTTTAATTGACAGCCCATAATTGTAATGTCCACAGCACACTCATTATGAATAAAGAGGCTTATATGCACATGAGTACATTAAGAATTTTCAAATAGAAATTTACCAATAATAATTTGAAAACACATTGTTTCTTTATGATAAGATTATAAACTGTTTTATCTGTAAAATATAGATATAATTTTATAAGTAAATGTACCTTTAATGTGGTATTATGTTCATAGTTGTTTTCATTTGTTTTTTTACCTCAAAAGCTGAAAACTTATATTTAGATGTATGAAGGGTCTTATATGATGTGGTCTCTAACATCTAGAAATATATTTTTCTTTGAACTACTCTTTTCTCTTAATAATAAACTTTGTGAGAATAGCTGTATATTTTAAAACGTATTTTCAGTGTTTTGTTTGTGATGAGGATGTACAAAGTCATTAGAGACAGATGCTTCCCTTGTAACAATGATAACAAGCTAAGGAAGTTAAAATATCAGATTTTTTCAACATATAAGAGAGTTAAAGAAGCAAAGAACCTTGAATTAACTAAATTTCAGAAAGCAATATATTTTCTTAGAAGATTTTCACAGCTTCCTTCATCTCTAGTAGAGACATGGGAATTAAGGGACTGTTTCACTTAAGGTACAAGAAGAAAGCTGCCAAGCTTTGAGGGAAATTTTGATACTAGTGCTATGATAATGTACTTTAAAAGATACAAGTCCTGAGCATCGTGGACATAAAGCATGCCACAGCTGTTTTCCCACAGGGCTTATCTAGTTCATAGGAATGGTGTACAGATGGCATCACCAACTCAATTCACATGAGTTTGAACAATATCTGGGAGATGGTGAAGGACAGGGAAGCCTGGCATGCTGCAGTTCATGGAGTCACAAAGAGCTGAACATGACTGAGAGACTGAATAATAAAAGTGTGAAGGAAAGTTATGACCATCCTAGATAGCATATTAAAAAGCAGAGACATTACTTTCCCAACAAAGGTCCAGTCTAGTCAAGGCTATGGTTTTTCCAGTAGTCATGTATGGTTGTGACAGTTGGACTGTGAAGAAAGCTGAGTGCCAAAGAATTGATGTCTTTGAAGTGTGGTGTTGGAGAAGACTCTTGAGAGTCCCTTGGACTGCAAGGAGATCCAACCAGTCCATCCTAAAGGAGATCAGTCCTGGGTGTTCATTGGGAGGACTGATGTTGCAGCTGAAACTCCAATACTTTGGCCACCTCATGCGAAGAGTTGACTCATTGGAAAAGACCCTGATGCTGGGAAGGATTGGGGGCAGGAGTAGAAGGGGATGACATAGGATGAGATGGCTGGATGGCATCACCAACTCGATGGACATGAGTTTGGGTAAACTCCGGGAGTTGGTGATGGACACGGAGGCCTGGCATGCTGGGATTCATGGGGTTGCAAAGAGTCGGACACGACTGAGCCACTGAACTGAACTGAACTGAACAGAGAGTTGGGGCCCATCAGGAGAACTGCAACTTAAGGGCCTTATCCTAGTGCAAGGCATAAATCTTCCAAATGTTGAGTGCATCTACAAAAATATTATCTGCTAATGAATATTGTATTAGCAGTTTAGATTAGCACTAACCCCAATTAGATCAGGACTAACCCCAATAATTCCATTCTTACAATTTCTATTCTACATTTTCTTTTTCTGGAATCCTAGCTGGTACAATAGGAATGATAAAATTGGTAAAATATATAAAAGCTAAAAAAAGGAGGAAATAATAAAACTTTATTTCTTTTCCAGATGTTCTGTTGTTATTAGCTGTATAGAAACACAAGTAATTTCTGTATGTTGATTTTGTATCCTGCAACATCTCTGAATCTGTTAATTAGTTCTAACAGTTTTTGGATAGCATCTTTAGGTTTTTCTATGGACTTTCCCCATGGCTCAGTGCTAAAGAATCCAGCTGCAATGCAGGAGATGCAGGAGACATGGTTTAATCCCTGGGTCAGAAAGATCCGCTTGAGGAGGGTATGGCAACCCACCCTAGTATTCTTGCCTGGAGAATCCCATGAACAGAGGAGCCTGGCATGTTACAGTCCATGGGGTCAAAAGAGTCAGATAGAACTGAAGTGACTGAGCACTTAGGATTTTCCATTGGCATACCTTGGAGATATCACAGGTTTGGTTCCAGACCACCACAGTAAAGTGAATATGACAATAAAGCAAATCACACATTTTCTGTTTTGTTTTCTCAGTGTATATAAAAACTACATTTACACTATACTGTAGTCTACTAAGAGTGCAAAATCATTACATCTAAAAACTATATATAGCATAATTTAAAAACTACATTATTGCTAAAAAAAATTCTATAACCATCATCAAGGCTTTCAGTGAGTCATAATCTTTTTGCCAATGGAGGGTTTGAAATAATGTGAGAATTAGCAAAATGTGAAGGGAGTCCCTGGAGGCTCAGATGGTTAAGAATCTGCCTGCAATGCAGAAGACCTGGGTTCAATCCTTGGGTCAGGAAGATCCCCTGGAGAAGACCATGGCAATCCACAAAAGTATCCTTGCCTGGAGAATCCCATGGACAAAGGAGCCTGGCACGCTATATAGTCCATAGGGTCACACGGAGTCAGACATGACTGAAGCGACTTCAATCAGTTCAGTTCAGTGGCTCAGTCGGGTCTGATTCTTTGCGACCTCATGAATCCCAGCACGCCAGGCCTCCCTGTCCATCACCAGTCCCCAGAGTTTACTCAAACTCATGTCCATTGAGTTGGTGATGCCATCCAACCATCTCATCCTCTGTCATCCCCTTCTACTCCTGCCTTCAATCCTTCCCAGCATCTGGGTCTTTTCAAATGAGTCAGATCTTCGCGTCAGGTGGCCAAAGAATTGGAGCTTCAGTTTCAACATCAGTCCTTCCAATGAACACCCAGGGCTGATCTCCTTTAGGATGGACTGGTTGGATCTCCTTGTAGTCCAAGGGACTCTCAAAGAGTTTTTTCCAACACCACACTTCAAAAGCATCAATTCTGCGTCACTCAGCCTTCTTTACAGTCCAACTCTCACATCCATACATGACCACTGGAAAAACCACAGCCTTGACTAGACGGACCTTTGTTGGCAAAGTGGTGTCTCTACTTTTTAATATGATGTCTGGGTTGGTCATAATTTTCCTTCCAAGCAGTAAGCATCTTTTAATTTCATGGCTGCAATCACCATCAGCAGTGATTTTAGAGACCCCAAAAATAAAGTCGGCCACTGTTTCCACTGTTTCCACTGTTTCCCCATCTATTTGCCATGAAGTGATGGACCAGATGCCATGATCTTAGTTTTCTGAATGTTGAGCTTTAAGCCAACTTTTTCACTCTCCTCTTTCACTTTCATCAAGAGGCTGGCTCTTTAGTTCTTCTTCACTTTCTGCCATAAGGATGGTGTCATCTGCATATCTGAGGTTATTGATATTTCTCCCGACAATCTTGATTCCAGCTTGTGCTTCATCCAGCCCAGCTTTTCTCATGATGTACTCTGAATATAAGTTAAATAAGCAGGGTGACAATATACAGCCTTGATGTCCTCCTTTTCCTATCTGGAACCAGTCTGTTGTTTCATGTCTGACTTAGCATGCAGCAAAATGTGGCAAAGACAAAAAGTGAACAAAGCCTGTTGGAAATATTGTACCAGTAGACTTGTTCAGAGCATGGTTGCCACAGACTTTCAAGTTGTAAAAAGGTATAATCTGCAAAGAGCAGTAAGGCATAGTAAAATGAGGTACATTTTGTACATTTTTGTAAGATCTCGTCATTTACAAGCAATTTTCCTTCTGTGTTTTCAATTTGGATGGCTTTTAATTTTGTGCCTTGTCTGTCTGCTCTGGGCAGGGCTTTAAGTAATATGTTAAATAAGAGTGGTGGGAATGGGCACTCTTGTCGTTTTCCTGAAATTAAAGGAGAAATTTCCAGCATTTCACCACTGAGTATGATGTTAGTTGTGGGTTTATCATATATGGTCTTTGCTATGTTAAGGTATGTTCTTTCTACACCCAATTTGTTTAGAGTGTTTATTATAAAAGAAAGTTGTATTTTGTCAAATGCTTTTTTTTGCATCTATTGAGACGATCACATGATTTTTATCTTTTATTCTATTAATTCTATCTATTAATATGACCTATCACAATTATATATTAAAACATCCTTGCATTCCTAGGATAAGTCCCTTTTTATCACAATATAATATTCTTTCAATATTTATTGAATTTGCTTTGCTTTTTTTTTTTTTTTTAGACTATTTGTATTTATCTTCATAAGTACTATTTGGCTGAAGTTTTCTTTTCGTGTACTGCTGTGCTTAGTTGCTCAGTTGTGTCCAGTTTTGCAACCCCATGGACTGTAGCCCGCCAGGCTCCTCTGTTCAAGGAGATTCTCCAGTCTTGAATACTGAAGTGGGTTGCCATGCCCTCCTTCAAGTGATTCGCCCAAGCCAGGAATGGAACACAGGTCTCCTGCATTGCAGGCAGATTCTTTACCATCTGAGCCACCAGGGAAACCCTTTCATGTACTAGTATCCTTAATTGACTTTGGTGTCAGGGTAACATTGACCTCATAAAATGGATTTGGGGTTATCCCCTCTTCTTCAATTTTTTGGAAGAGTTTGTGAAGGGTTGGCATTAATTCTTCTTTAAATATTTGTTAGAATTCACCAGTGAAACCATCTGGTCTGGGCTTTTCTTTGTTGCAGGGTTTTTGATTACTGATTCACTCTCCTTATTTGTTATTGGTTTTTTTATATTTTCTATTTTTTCATGATCCAACATTGGAAATTGTGTTGTTCTAATAATTTATCCATTATTCTTTATTATCTATTTGTTGACATATAAATATTCAGAGTAGTTTCTTATGATCCTATGCCTTCTTACAGTATCAGTTGTATGTTCCCTCCATCATTTCTGATTTGTTTAAATTTTATTTTGTATTGGTGTATAGCCGATTAATAAAGTTGTGATAGTTTCAGGTGAACACTGAAGGGACTCGGCCATACATATACTAGTATCCGTTTTTCCCCAAACTCCCCTCCCATCCAGGCTACCATGTAACACTGCACTGAGTTCCATGTGCTATGCAGTAGGTTCTTGTTGGTTATCTATTTTAAATATAACATTGTGTACATGACCATCCCTAACTCCCTGTCATTTCTGATTTTATTTGTTTAAATATTATTTTTCCTTAGCTGGATTAGCTAAAGGTTTGTCAACTTTATCTTTACAGAAAATCTGTTTTTAGTTTAATTGATCTGGATAACTCTTTGTATATTTCTATTAAAATTGAATATATGCATCTTCTTAACCCAGCAATTTCACTTCCAAATATGTTAAAAAAAAAAAAGTGATGTAATGATGGTAGGAAGGTATTTGATATTATTCAGTTGCATTCCTAAAATGGTTAAAATGTTAAATTTATGTGTATTTCACCACAAAAAAACAAAAATGGAGAAAAGAGCATAAAGGAAATATCCACAAAATGCAATGTTGGATCTTTTCTGCAACCTAGTTTGAACAAATCAATTGTAAAAGGCCACTTTTGAGGTAATTCAGGAATTTTGAATTTTGAGTGGCAATTAGATGATATTAAATAATTATAGTTTCATAAACGATTATCCACATGAGCACCAATAGTTAAGGATAAGAACATTAATTTCATCATTAATTTTGATTGCTCAAATTTGGTACTATTCAAATGTCCATCAACATTATAATGATGACAAATAGAATATAGCAATAAAAGTGAACAATGGATAAAGCTCACACACACAAAGCAGAGCTAAGAAATCACAGAGAAAAATATTCATAATAAACTGATTTCATTTCACATAGTGTTTATCTTTTTGAAGGCCAAACTAAGTTATGTTGTTAGAATTAAGGAGAAGAGACCGTATTTTAAAATGTCCAGTTTAGAAAAAAGAAATACAGAATGCCAAGGTAAATTTAAATTTTAGGTAAACAATGAAAATCTGCTTACTATATACTGAATATTACATTTTGTATTTTATCGGGCAGCAGTACTTCAAGGAAACCATAGATGATGTGGATAGGGAAGGGGTTTGAGAGGGACTAGCTTGATGCTAAAATTTTTTTTTGTTTAATTAGAGTATGTTACATGTGATTCACTTTCTAATGATTCACTGAGTTTTAGCTTATGAGCTATGCATTTATATTTTGTACACTTTTGCTAATGTATATTTTACTTCATAAAAACAACTATTCATGTTTAAATGTAACGTTCACTGGAAAGTCAAAATAAAAATGGATTTTTCAGGTAAATTAAAAGAGGGTTCAAATATGAGATGATGGTAGAATTTGAGGAAATAAAAAGTCCATTTTAGTGCCAAGAATCTAGGTCCCATGATTTCTTACAAATGTTTCTAATGGAGAAATTCTATTCAACTTTGCCTGTGATTTTTCCGTGACTCACCAGAAGCACTAGGGTATTCTGTCTCAAGAACAAACTCACTTCAGTATTTACTTCTTTTGGCAAATGAGTTTTAAATATATTAATATATCTTATAATAAGCCTGTATTGTTTCTCAGTCAATATTACTTTTTAGCAAATGTTAGTAAGCTTGACCAGTCAATTCTCTATTCTGTATAGTTCAGTTCAGTTCAGTCGCTCAGTCGTGTCCGACTCTCTGCGACCCCATGAATTGCAGCACACCAGGCCTCTCTGTCCATCACCAACTCCCGGAGTCTACCCAAACCCATGTTCATCGAGTCGGTGATGCCATCCAACCATCTCATCCTCTGTCGTCACCTTCTCCTCCCGCCCCCAATCCTACCCAGCATTAGGGTCTTTTCCAATGAGTCAGCCCTTCGCATGAGGTGGCCAAAGTATTGGAGTTTCAGCTTCAACATCAGACCTTCCAATGAACACCCAGGATTGATCTCTTTTAGGATGGATTGATTCGATCTCCTTGCAGTCCAAGGGACTCTCAAGAGTCTTCTCCAACACCACAGTTCAAAAGCATCAATTCTGCGGCGCTCAGCTTTCTTCACCGTCCAACTCTCACATCCATACATGACCACTGGAAAAACCATAGTCTTGACTAGACGGACTTTTGTTGGCAAAGTAATGTCTCTGCTTCTAAACATGCTATCTAGGTTGGCCATAACCTTCCTTCCAAGGAGTAAGCGTCTTTTAATTTCATGGCTGCAGTCACCATCAGCAGTGATTCTGGAGCCCAAAAAAGTAAAGTCTGACACTGTTTCCACTGTTTCCCCATCTATTTCCCATGGAGTGATGGGACCAGATGCCATGATCTTAGTTTTCTGAACGTTGAGCTTTAAGCCAACTTTTTCACTCTCCTCTTTCACCTTCATCAAAAGGCTCTTTAGTTCTTCTTCACTTTCTGCCATAAGGGTGGTGTCATCCGCATATCTGTGGTTATTGATATTTCTCCCGGCAATCTTGATTCCAGCTTGTGTTTCTTCCAGCCCAGTGTGTCTCATGATGTACTCTGCATATAAGTTAAATAAGCAGGGTGACAATATACAGCCTTGATGTCCTCCTTTTCCTATTTGGAACCAGTCTGTTGTTCCATGTCCAGTTCTAACTGTTGCTTCCTGACCTGCATACAGGTTTCTCAAGAGACAGGTCAGATGGTCTGGTATTCCCATCTCTTTAAGAATTTTCCACAGTTTATTGTGATCCACACAGTCAAAGGCTTTGGCATAGTCAATAAAGCAGAAATAGATGTTTTTCTGGAACTATCTTGCTTTTTCGATGATCCAGCGGAAATTGGCAATTTGATCTCTGGTTCCTCTGCCTTTTCTAAAACCAGCTTGAACATCTGGAAGTTCACGGTTCACGTATTGCTGAAGCCTGGCTTGGAGCATTTTGAGCATTACTTTACTAGCATGTGAAATGAGTGCAATTGTGCGGTAGTTTGAGCATTCTTTGGCATTGCCTTTCTTTGGGATTGGAACGAAGACTGACCTCTTCCAGTCCTGTGGCCACTGCTGAGTTTTCCAAATTTGCTGGCATATCGAGTGCAGCACTTTCACAGCATCACCTTTGAGGATTTCAAATAGCTCAACTGGAATTCCATCACCTCCACTAGCTTTGTTCGTAGTGATGCTTTCTAAGGCCCACTTGACTTCACTTTCCAAGATGTCTGGCTCTAGGTGAGTGATCACACCATCGTGATTATCTGTGTCGTGAAGATCTTTTTTGTACAGTTCTTCTGTGTATTCTTGCCACCTCTTCTTAATATCTTCTGCTTCTGTTAGGTCCATACCATTTCTGTCCTTTATCGAGCCTATCTTTGCGTGAAATGTTCCCTTGGTATCTCTAATTTTCTTGAAGAGGTCTCTAGTCTTTCCCAATCTGTTGTTTTCCTCTATTTGTTTGCACTGATCGCTGAGGAAGGCTTTCTTATCTCTCCTTGCTATTCTTTGGAACTCTGCATTCAGATGAGAATATCTTTCCTTTTCTCCTTTGCTTTTCGCTTCTCTTCTCTTCCCAGCTATCTGTAAGGCCTCCTCAGACAGCCATTTTGCTTTTTTGCATTTCTTTTCCATGGGATTTTCTTGATCCCTGTCTCCTGTACAATGTCACGAACCTCTGTCCATAGTTCATCAGGCATTCTGTCTATCAGGTCTAGTCCCTTTAATCTATTTGTCACTTCCACTGTATACTCATAAGGGATTTGATCTAGGTCATACCTGAATGGTCTAGTGGTTTTCCCTACTTTCTTCAATTTAAGTCTGAATTTGGCAATAAGCAGTTCATGATCTGAGCCACAGTCTGCTCCCGGTCTTGTTTTTGCTGACTGTATAGAGCTTCTCCATCTTTGGTTGCAACGAATATAATCAATCTGATTTCGGTGTTGACCATCTGGTGATGTCCACGTGTAGAGTCTTCTCTTGTGTTGCTGGAATAGGGTGTTTGCTATTACCAGTGCGTTCTCGTGGCAAAACTCTATTAGCCTTTGTCCTGCTTCATTCTGTACTCCAAGGCCAAACCTGCCTGTTACGCCAGGTGTTTCTTGACTTCCTACTTTTGCATTCCAGTCCCCTATAATGAAAAGGACATCTTTTTTGGGTGTTAGTTCTAGAAGGTCTTGTAGGTCTTCATAGAATCGTTCAACTTCAGCTTCTTCGGCGTTACTGGTCGGGGCATAGACTTGGATTACCGTGATATTGAACGGTTTGCCTTGGAAGCGAACAGAGATCATTCTATCGTTTTTGAGATTGCATCCAAGTACTGCATTTCGGACTCTTCTGTTGACCATGATGGCTACTCCATTTCTTCTAAGGGATTCTTTCCCACAGTAGTATAAGTAACTAACTAATCAGAAAATGCTGTACCTGCTAATTACACTTGACTAATTAGTTCACATAATACTCGTGTGAGGTTGGAAAGTAAACATTTTACTTCCAATTTTACAAATGAAGAAACAGATACAAATATGTTAGACCATTTTCCTGAGGCCATTCAGCAAATCAATTGGAGAAGCAATATTTAAATTAAGTGTCAATTCTTTTACTAATTTTCTATTGAATTGTTCTTGTCAGGCTGTTTTCAACACATAAAAGCTAAAAGTCAAAATTATTTTGTAGTACAAAAAGCATTCTGTATTCACATGAACAATTAAAATATTCAAAAATTATTCAGGCAAAAACAGAAAGCATTTTCACTTTTATACATATGAATGAATGCTCATTTTCTTATATAATTTCTGAATCAACATAAATATGAAGGTAAGATGTCATTACAGATTTCACTGCAAATTATATTGAAAGCACTGGATTTATAATTTAGTATAGCAGACTGGGTTCTGGTCACTCCCTTGGCAGTTTCAAAGGTTTTTGAATTAGGCAATTATTTAATCATGCAGAGTTTTTGATTTCTAAAAAAAGTAGAAATGGGAACAATTGACCTGTTTATTTTGCCAGTTCTCATGAAGATTAAAGAATACAGTTTTTATACTTTTATGAAAGTGCTGTAAGATGGATATCTTTGTATTTTTCAGCACTTTAGCAAGAATTTTTAGAAAAAGAAAAAATTTACCTAAAAATAATCAGTAGGAAAATCAACTTCTGCAGTCATTTTGCTTTGTGCATTTATCTAAACTACATTAAGGTGGGGTTTTTTTTGTTTGTTTTTTCAATTTAAATTAGTTTATTAATCTATTTTTTTACTTTACAATATTGTATTAGTTTTGCCATACATTGACATCAATCCACCATGGGTGTACATTTGTTCCCCTTCCAGACCCCCCTCCCACCTCCCTCCCCATCCCATCCCTCCGGATCATCCCGGTGCACAAGCCCCGAGCACCCTGTATCATGTGAATCTGTTTTCAAGTAAATTTTTGTAATGTTACAATACTTTTGCGCTAGAGCTTCCCAGGTGATGCTAGTGTTAAAGAACCCACCTGCAATGCAGGAGACAGAAGAGACATGGATTCTATCCCCAGGTCAGGGAGACCCCTTGGAGAATGAAATGGCAACCCACTCCAGTATTCTTGTCTGGAGAATCCAATCTACAGAGGAGCCTGGTGGGCTACAGTCCTTAGGGTCACAGAGTCAAACAAGACTGAAATGATTTAGCATGCATAAGTGCTTTTAAATGGTTTAAAGTAGAACTGAATATATATGAAATGCTAATCTAGGCACTGGTGTTTTTTTCAGACTATTTAAAATAATTGACAAAGCAGCTGAATAGTCTTCACAGCTGGAGTTTACTGAGAACACACTATTTTAAGATATTTTCATCTCTTTTATCATTTGATCCTCTCCACATAACTACTTCATGCAAAGATAAAGATGGGCACAGTAAAGGACAGAAATGCTGTGGACCTAACAGAAGTGGAAGATATTAAGAAGAGCTGGCAACAATATACAGAACTGTACAAAAGAGATCTTCATGACACAGATAATCACGATGGTGTGATCACTCACCTAGAGCCAGACATCCTGGAATGCGAAGTCAAGTGGGCCTTAGGAACCATCACTACAAACAAAGCTAGTAGAGGTGATGGAATTCCAGTTGAGCTATTTCAAATCCTAAAAGATGATGCTGTGAAAGTGCTGCACTCAATATGCCAGCAAATTTGGAAAACTCAGCAGTGGCCACAGGAATTGGAAAGGTCAGTTTTCATTCCAATCTTAAAGAAAGGTAATGCCAAAGAATATTCAAACTACCACATAATTGCACTCATCTCACATGCTAGCAAAGTAGTGCTCAAAATTCTCCAAGCCAGGCTTCAACAGTAAGTGAACTGTGAGCTTCCTGATGTTCAACCTGGATTTAGAAAAGGCAGAGGAACCAGAGATCAAATTGCCAACATCCATTGGATCATCGAAAAAACAGGAGTTCCAGAAAAACATCTACTTCTGCTTTATTGACTATGCCAAAGCCTTTGACTCTGTGGAAACTGTGGACAATTCTTAAAGAGATGGAAATACCAGACCACATTGTATGCCTGCAGAGAAATCTGTATGCAGTTCAAGGAGCAACAGTTAGAACTAGACATGGAACAACAGACTGGTTCCAGATAGGAAAAGGAGTACGTCAAGGCTGTATATTGTCACTCTGCTTATTTAACTTATATGCAGAGTACATCACGTGAAATGCTGGGGTTGGATGAAACACCATTGAAATCGAGATTGCCAGGAGAAATATCAATAACCTCAGATATGCAGATGACACCACCCTTATGGCAGAAAGTGAAGAAGAACTAAAGAGTTTCTTGATGAAAGTGAAAGAGGAGAGTGAAAAAGTTGGCTTAAAGCTCAACATTCAGAAAACTAAGACCATGACATCCAGTCCCATCACTTCATGGCAAATAGATGGGGAAACAGTGGAAACAGTGTCAGACTTTATTCTCTTGGGCTCCAAAATCACTACAGATGGTGACTGCAGCCATGAAATTAAAAGACACTTGCTCATCGGAAGCAAAGCTATGACCAACCTAGACAGCGTATTAAAAAGCAAAGACATTACTTCGTCAACAAAAGTCCATCTAGTCAAAGCCATGTTTTTTCCAGTAATCATGTATGGATGTGAGAGTTGGACTATAAAGAAAGCTGAGTGCTGAAGAATTGATGCTTTTGATCTG
Organism: Giraffa tippelskirchi; assembly: GCF_054371585.1. Classification (NCBI taxonomy): domain Eukaryota; kingdom Metazoa; phylum Chordata; class Mammalia; order Artiodactyla; family Giraffidae; genus Giraffa; species Giraffa tippelskirchi. The sequence goes on along the minus strand of NC_137278.1, from coordinate 106,009,689 downwards.
TGGTGTTGGAGAAGACTCTTGAGAGTCCCTTGGACTGCAAGGAGATCCAAACCATCAATCCTAAAGAAATCAGTCCTGAATATTCATCGGAAGGATTGATGCTGAAGGCGAAACGCCAATACTTTTGCCACCTGATGCAAAGAACTGACTCATTGGAAAAGACCCTGATGCAGGGAAAGATTGAGGGCAGAAAGAGAAGGGGACGACAGTGGATGAGATGGTTGGATGGTATCACTGATACAATAGACTTGAATTTGAGTAGCCTCTGGGAGTTGGTGATGGACAGGAAAGCCTGGAGTGATGCTGTCCATGGGTCACAAAGAGTCAGACATAACTGAGCAACTGAACTGACATCACTATTAGTGTTACTATTATTTTCTCCATTCTACTTATGAAAACATTGACACTAGGAAATTTAATACTTACTTTTAATCCTCTGATTCAGTACTTAGCAGGTGAGTAACATGAACTAGTTTTTACGTCTCAGGTCCTTCCTCATTTGTATACCTGGAGTAATATTTTACATTGTGTAGTGTTTACTTTTAATTATTTAACACTTTTAAAGAATTGATACCTTTATTTGAAGTAGCATGTCATCAATTAATATGAGATATTGTTATGCTGTATAGCATATGAAACAAAATCCTTTTAATGAGATGTATTTTTTACAACTCAAATTTATTGTGACCCAGAGAAGATACTTATTTTATTCTATAATGTTGGGATGGTCATCCGATGTCAATTTCTCACTCTTCCTCAATAATAGTCCCTCAGATTTGCATAGTGCAACAACATTCTGAGCCTAAGTTGCTATCTTTTTCATACTTCCTTAGCTAGGGGACGAATATGACACACTTCTGACCAATGTAATGTGATCTGAGGATTTCTAGAAAGTTTTTTCCCCCAATCTGGGTTCAATATTTATTTATCCTCTTTTATCATTTTTTTTTCTACCTGTATCCTCAGTGTAGGGTTTAGAACAGCAACAGCTATCTGGACACCATTACATGTTAAACATGGGAATAGAAGTTTGCACACTATTGAGAAAAGTGAAATACGTGTCCCCACTTGTACCAGTGAGCTGCACAATATGACTGCTGAACTCTAGGTCTCCTGATTTCTTTTTGGTGATTCATATAAACCTCCACATTCTATTATTTCTGGCTGAACACATTAGCAACTGATTCACTGAGTATACTAGCTAATGACTTAAGAATCACCAAGCTGTACAATTAAATTTTTCCCTTCTCTTAATAGATACCCATAGGTAAATCTGAAATCCTATTTAAAGTTAAAACAATGACTGATGATATGATTTGGGAGCAGTTCAAGTAATTAATAGATTAACTGTGGGTGCACGACTAGTGATTAAATTATTCAAGGGAATTTATCTTCATCTGGAGAAGTTTCCCATTTGGAAATCAGCATTGTCATCTGCTGCAAATGGAAGCATCTGATACCTTGTTTAGTAAAGACTTTAGAACTCTGTGAGCATCATGTGACATACAAATTCCATGAGTGCACAATCACTTGGCCTCTTTGCCAGTTTCATGACAATATTATCCTTATAGCCAAACTCATTCACTTCAAAAGCTCTAAAATTAATTCTAAGAAAATAGCAACCATTTTTGAACCAGTGTTATTCAGAAAAAAATAATTATATAAAGAAACATTTATTAAAATTAGTCTTCCAAGGAAGCTTTCCCCAAATCAGAATATTAAATACTCTATGAATTGCTTTCTACAAGGTTATAAGGACAAAGCAGTTCATCTTCCTAACTTGAAAAGCAAACAACTTTTTAATATATATTTTGGAGTGAAATTACTGCTATCATATTTCCACCATGTAAAAATGTGTGTATGAAGGTAAAAATTTTTTTAACCCACTGATTTTTGTTTTGTTTTGTTTTTTCCATGCTTTATACCTACATTTCATTCAAAAGGACTTTTTTTTTTATTTATTAGTTTTGAAATTATGGGACCAATGTAGCAATAACTGTATGTCCAATCATATTTAAACTATTTTAACCGTTTTAACCATACTCATATTTATGTTTGTTTAAGACCTTATTTTGTTAAAATAATACAGATAGAGTTGTAACTCTTATGCATACTGCTATCTGAACATATTTTATACACCTTTATTTGTTAATATTATCCTAAATTCAGAATTGAAGTTTCTGAAGCAAAATATATTATTTACTTACAGCCAATAATTGTACTGCTTTCTTTTTGTCCCAATTATTATACTTCAAGTGATATAATGAGAACCAGATGCCATCTTAAATGTAAGAGGGTCAACAGTGGGCAAGAAAATGACAAAAAAAAAAAAAAAGAATCTTGATGGTTACACAGGAGAGCGAGGTAGCTGTTACTCAGCTTCTAAGGAAATATCCTTGAAAACATAACAAGAATAATCCTGGGTCCTATAGACATTTTAGAAAGTATTTGTGTGCTTAGTCTCTCAGTCTTGTCAAATTGTTTGTGACCCTATGGACTGTAACCCATCAGGCTCCTCTGTCCATGGAATTCTCCAGGCAAGAATACTGGAATGGGTAACCATTCCTTTCTCCAGAAATGTATAGGTGCATAGGGCTTTTGTACATTAGAAGTGAATTACAAATACTTAAAAATATCTTCCTTGATATTTTACAGCAATCTATTGTTTTTGGAGCTTTAGAGTGAAAAATTCATGAAAATTAGAAATGCTGAAAACTGAGGTCAGTACAAATGAGAAAAAGACAAAGAAAATTTTTATCTTTGCATTACAAATGTATCTTTTCCTCTTACTACTTTTCCTTTGTTTTCTTTTCCTTTCCTCTTCTGTCCTTTCTTTTCTCCTACTTTCTTCATCTTTGTCTTTTTCTTCTTCTTACTTCTTTGATAATGAATTACTTTTGACACTGTCATGCTTGAAGTAATTCATATCTATTTTCTGGAACAAATATACTTGTGAATCATATGACACTCACAGTGAATAAAAATGAAGACACTATTTAAATTTTTAAATGAAGAAATCTAGACCCAAGTCAGGAAACAAACTTTTATGTTATTTTACTTTACTTTAGTAGTTGTTCCAGGAACTGGGGTTTTCTTGTGAACATGATACAGCTTCTATCACAGGAGCTTATAAACTACTGACAAAACATAGACATTCCTACATAATATGCTAAATTGGAATAAGGAAGAATTGATTACCAGTAAAGCATAGTTGGTGCCGCCTCAGTGGCTCAGTGGTAAAGAATCTGCCTGCAATTCAGGAGCTGTAGGAAATGTGGGCTTGATCCCTGGGTTGGGAAGATACCCTGTTGGAGGACAAAGCAACCCACTGCAGTATTCTTGCCTGGGAAGTCCGGGACAGAGGAGACTGGTGGGCTACAGTCCATGGGGTCGCAAAGAGTTGGACATGACTGAAGCGACTTAACACACAGACACTCAGGCATACACAAAACACAGCAGAAGGGCACTTTTCTGAAGTTTTGTTTCTAAAAGAAATGCTAGTCAACAATGTGTAAGCTAAGACATGAATGATGCATTGTGAAGAGCTAAACAATGTGGGAGTATGAAGAGCAAAGAGAGTTTTTCACACAGAGTAAATGGCACTCATTTATTCATGCATTCAGGCATGAATGCATTCATTCAATAACAATTTATTTTCAATGCCTACTATATCCTATACATTGTTCTGGGCATTAAGGATCTAAAGTTGGAGGAGAAATAACATCAAGTACCTGCCATTACAGAGCTTACAAGTTTGTAGCAGATTATAAAAGAATCAAAGTGATGTGTGTATAATTGTATCTGTACTATGTACATTGTGCTATTAACAAATATAAATATGAGCAAAAACTTAAGAATAGAATTTGATAGGCAAATGAACTGGTTGTCATGGTGGTTGTACAGGAAGTAGTGTGAGGAGTATGGCACATCATATTCAGATGTGCTGTGGTGGAAGTGTAAGTCAGAGTTATATTTTTGCTTCCAAAAAGATTAATGAGTCTAGAATAAGGCCATATAATTGAAAAAGATTCTGTTCTGATTATTGCAGAGAGATTACTGCAATAATTTTGTAATTGTACTATGTTTGAAAGTCATACAAATATAGTTGAAAAGAAAGAAAATATTTAGAAAATGCTCAAGTGTTAAAAATCACCAAGACTGGTCATTATTTACCAAAATCAAACCTATATTGTAATCTAGAAATTAGAATCATAGATAAATTCAACAGAAATATATGTAAATATGGGCATGAAATAGGCACACACAACATATGTTAACACTTGGCTCAGTTTAACAGCCAAAACTTTGAAATTAATGAAACAGGCATCAGCAGAATAATGGATAATTAAATTTTGTATATTCATACAATGGGATAATATACAGAAATGAAAAATCAATGAACCACTGCTGTAGACAAAAATATGGATGGATGAATGTCCAAACATAATGTTGAATCCAAAAAGAAACATACAAACAAATACATAATATATGAATCCATTTTATAAAGTTCAAAATTACTCAAAACTAATGCACGGTATTAGAAATAAGGATAGTATTTTATTTAAAGGGAGGATAGAGGAACAGTAAGTAAGAAGAGGAATGAATAGATTTTTTCCAGTGCTATTATCCTATTAATTGTAGGATAATTTACTGAGCTATATTCTGATGATTTGTATTCTTCTATTTATATGTATTGTACTTTAAAATAAAAGTTTTAAATAAATAATGAAACATAAATAATTTGCATAGAGAAAAGGGGGTAAAGCAGAGCTGGTGTTCTAGAATTATATATATATATATTTATGGCATTAATTTAGGGGGTATCAGAGGAAGCCTGAGTTCAGGCACAATAGAAGTGATTATTTTTAGTTTTGACCTTTGGAGCTCAGTGTGCCTTTTTCACATTTGAGGGGAAATGCAGAGGAGGCAGGATACAAAGTATAAGTTTCACAGATCACATAAGAGTCCTCAGCTAGAGAAACAAATTTGTAAGTTCATATGCGTATAGGTATACAAATCATGTGAACACCTAAGATTGGCAAGTGAGCAAATTTAGAGCACTAAAGTAATTGGGTATGGAGTTAGTGAGAGATGTGTATACAGAAGTAATTTTTTCAGCAAAATGTTTCTTGATGGAGAAAAGAAAGCTAAAAGAGGAGACCACTGTGTCTGGAATAGAATAGAGAGAAGGGGTGTGGTAAGAATTGTGATCAGGTCTGTTATTGGTAGGACCTCATTTAAACCCATGGTATTGCACAAAAGGAAGCAAAAAGAGAAGGGAGAAAAAGTGCTAGATGACAGACCCTGGGGCAATCTATCATTTAGAAGTCTGCACTGAACATATCTCAGGTAAGACAAAAACCAGTCAGTTTTGATATATAGAAGAAGGCAAGAAATACTGTGTTTCTGTCATTCAGAGGTTGAATATATTAAGACCAAAAAAAAAAAAAAAAAACAAAGCAGGTTTAAAAAAGAAGGAATAATTAATAGTGAAGGGTTTTTCAAATGCTTGGAATAGATTGTCCCTCAAGCACACAGGAAGAAAGAGGCTTTCCCTGTGAGGCAGGACAGTGAATAGAAGAAGATAGTAAAAGATGCATGATTGTAGGCAGGTTTTTAGTTCTACTTTTGGGAAAAAAAAAAAAAGGAAACTCACTTTTAATTTCTACTATTGTTGGGAATGTGGTGTGACAGACAGACTTAGAAGTAACAGGAATTTGAGACTAAAATAAACCAATATAGCTGAAGCCTGGGCTTCCCTGGTAACTTAGGCGGTAAAGAATCCGCCTGCAATGCGGCAGCCCTAGGTTCCATCCCCGGGTTCGTAAGATCCCCTGGAGGAGGGCATGGCAACCCATTCCAGTGTTCTTGCCCAGAGAATCTCCATGGACAGAGGAACCTGGCAGGCCACAGTTCATAGGTCGCAAAGAGTCGGACATGACTGAACGACTAAGCAGAGCACAGCTGAAGCATAAATTTTGGATTGTTAGGAGAAAGAACAACGGCAAGTTGTAATGCTTTTTTATTGGAATGAGGTAAGAACAAGCAAGATCCAGAGAAGTAAAGAACTTGAATAACATGAGGAAAAGTGTGCTTATTTATAAGCAACATTGCCTTATATATGCACTGGAGAGAAAATTAAAATGCTTAAGGAGACAATGAACATATTGAAGGATTTTGTCTTTTCCTATATTTGTTCTGTATGTTTAATGCAGAAATTCATCATGGTTTATAGAACCAATATGTGCATGTTTTGCATACACCCTTCTCCACTTCATTGTAGTTTTTAAAAGAATATAAATGGACAGTGTTTCTCTGGTGATCCAGGCGTTAAGAATCCACCTGCCCCTGCGAGGGATACCATTTCAATCCCTTTTCCTGGAAGATCCCACGTGCCATGAAACAACTAAACTTGTGTGCCCCAGCTACTGAACCAGCATTCTAGAGCCAGTGATCCACAACTACCCAGCCTTTGTGCCACCACCACTGAAGCCTGCACACCCTAGAGCCAGCCAGTCACAACTACTGAGCCTGAGTGCTGCAACTACCGAAACACACACACCTAGAGTTTGTGCTAGACAACAAAAGAAGCCATCACAATGAGAAGCCCGCGCACTGCGAGAGGAGTCGTAGCTCACTGCAACTGAAGAACGCCTACATGCAGCAATGAAGCAAAAATAAAAAATAAACCTTTTTAAAAAAGAATGTAAGTGAATTTAAGCTGCTAATTAGAAAATTGATATTTTTCATCTCTAAATGGTATGTGTCATTTGAGGAGAAAGAAAGCTAATATACTCAATTCCTATATGAGAAAGAACTAAAAGCCAATATAATACATAAGTTAATAAAAATATCGAGAAAGAAGAAAAATGCATTACCAGTATCATAAGGAGCACTGATAAAAAGAGAATCTTCAGAAGTAATTCTGATAAAAAAAATTGAACAACCAAAATAGTGAAGAATTGCTGATTGTGCCAGCTACATGTTGTACAGTTCTGGACTCAAGTAGGTATATTACTATTCTCTCTTTTTCTTCTCCTATCTTCTTCTTTCTTCTTTCTCTTTCTTAAAATCTTGTTTGTTTGCCTGACTAATTAAGAAGCAAAAAATGCAAAAATAAATAAAGTACTTCTCATAAACAATTTTTTGAAGGAAATGTGGAAAACATATACTACAAATATGCAAGCATATAAATACCATGACTAAAGCCCTGTTAATGAAAAGTAGCAGAAATAGTAAAGAGCTCTAACAAACCAAAATGTACTTCAGTATGGGAAATATCAGACATAACTTGCCTAAAATAATGCCTTACCACATACAAAGAAATATTTTTAAAAACTCTGGTAAGGATTAAAATTTTTTCAAAAGTTATCCTTCTATTTGAGGAAAATAACGGGCTGCTACAAATATATATGTCTAATAATTAAAATATCCAATGAATTTAATATCAGATTAGACAGTAACACAAGAACAGGAAAGTGGGAGTCTAGAAAATTGATCAGTCCCATCACTTCATGGCAAATAGATGGGGAAGCAATGGAAACAGTGAGAGACTTTATTTTTTGGCAGTCCAAAATCACTGCCAATTGTGACTGCAGCCATGAGTTTAAAGGCGCTTGCTCCTTGGAAGAAAAGTTATGACCAACCTAGACAGCATATTGAAAAACAGAGACATTACTTTGCCAACAAAGATCCGTCTAGTCAAAGCTATGGTTTTTCCAGTAGTCATGTATGGATGTGAGAGTTGGACTATAAAGAAAACTGAGCGCTGAAGAATTGATGCTTTTGAACTGTGGTGTTGGAGAAGACTCTTGAGAGTCCCTTGGACTGCAAGGAGATCCAACCAGTCCATCCTAAAGGAAATCAGTCTTGAATATTCATTGGAAGGACTGATGCTGAAGGTGATACTCCAGGACATTGGCCACCTGATGCAAAGAACTGACTCATTGGAAAAGACCCTGATGCTCGGAAAGATTGAAGAGGGGAGGAAAAGGGGACGACAGAGGAAGAGATGGTTGGATGGCATCACCGACTCAATGGACATGAGTTTGAGTAAACTCTGAAAGTTGGTGCTGGACCAGGAGGCCTGGCGTGCTGGTCCATGGGGTCACAGAGTCAGACACGACTGAGTAACTGAATTGAGCTGAACTGAATCAAAAAAATTCTCAGAAGACCTAAATAGACATTTCTCCAAAGAAGACATATAGATAGTCAAAAAGTTCTTGAAGAGACACTCAATGTTATTAATTATTAGATAAATATAAGTCAAATCTACAATGAGATACCTCACACCAATCAAAATGGCCATCATCAAAAAGTCTATAAACAATAAATGCTGGAAAGGGCATGGCAAAAAGGGAATCCTCTTACACTGTTGGTGGGAAAGTAAACTGATAAAGCCACTGTATTCAAAAGCAGAGACGTCAGTTTGTTAACAAAGGTCCATATAGTCAAAGGTATGGTTTTTCCAGTAGTAATGTACAGATGTGAGAGGTGTAACCTAAAAAAGACTGGGCACCAAAGAAACGATGCTTTCCAACTGTAGTGCTTCTGAAGACTCTTGAGAGTCCCTTGGACTGCAAGGAGATCAAACCAATCAATACTAAAGGAAATCAACCCTCAATATTGATTGGAAAGTCTGATGCTGAAGCTGAAGCTCCAGTACTTTGGCTAGCTAATGGGAAGAGCTGACTCATTGGAAAAGACCCTGATGCTGGGGAAAGATTGAGGGCAAGAGGAGAAGGGGATAACAGAGAATGAAATGATTGGGTGGCATCATTGACTCAATGGACATGAATGTGAGCAAAATCTGGGAGATTGTGAAGGAAAGGGAAGCCTGATGTGCTGCAGTCCACGGGGTCATGAACAGTCTAATGGGACTTAGCAACTGAACAGCAATAATAACAACAGCCACTGTGAAAGCAGTATGGAGTTTCCTTATAAAAACTAAAAGTAGAGCTACCATATGATCCAGAAATCCCACTCTGGCAATATATCTGAAGGAGACAATAATTTGAAAAAGTGCATTCATCCCAGTGTTGATTGTAGCACAGTTTACAATATCCAGAACATGGAAGCAATCAAAATGCCTATTGAGGGATTAATAAAGAAAACTTAAATATATTGTGAGTGCATGCATGCCTAGTCATTTCTGACTCTTTGCAACCCCGTGAACTGGACACAGCTAGACTCTCCATCCACGAAATTCCCCAGGCAAGAATACTGGTGTGGGTTGCCACTTCCTACTTCAAGGTATCTTCCTGATCCAGGGATCAAACCACATCTCCTGTGTCTCCTGCATTCACAGATGGATTCTTTACCACTGTGCCACCCTGGGAGCCAGATAGGCGGGCCACAAATTCAGGGTTTCTGAAGACGGGCATTTGAGGTAGAATTCATAAATACTAACCTCGAACAGCTCCCTGAGTAAGATTGTTAATCCATGGATTACACTTTTAAGACTACCGCTCCATACAAAATTCATACCCACTCTGAATGGCCCTCTCCTGCCCCTGCAAAAATACACATTCGCACACATATACCTGTACATTTCATTATTGTTTACAAAAGCTGGAAATGACACAAAATGAGTAAATAAATTATAGTACAGTAATACAATGGAATTCTATATATTAGTAGAAATGAAGTAATCACAGTTGCGTGTAACAAGGATAAATATTTTTAAAAATATTTTTAAAAATCTAGAAAATGTTATTCTGAGTGAAATAAGGCAGAAAATTAGAAATACCATATGACAACCTTTATATGTGGAATATAAAAAGAAATGATACAAATTAACTTATTTACAAAAAGAGGTACAGACTCAATGACTTAGAGAAGGAACTTACGGTTGCCAGCAGGGTCAGTTCAGTTCAGTCGCTCAGTCGTGTCCTACTCTTTGCGACCCCAAAGATGAACTGCAGCACGCCAGGCCTCTCTGTCCATCACCAACTCCTGGAGTCTACCCAAACCCATGTTCATTGAGTCGGTGATGCCATCCAACCATCTCATCCTCTGTCGTCCCCTTCTCCTCCCGCCCCCAATCCTACCCAGCATTAGGGTCTTTTCCAATGAGTCAACCCTTCGCATGAGGTAGCCAAAGTATTGGAGTTTCAGCTTCAACATCAGACCTTCCAATGAACACCCAGGACTGATCTCTTTTAGGATGGATTGATTGGATCTCCTTGCAGTCCAAGGGACTCTCAAGAGTCTTCTCCAACACCACAGTTCAAAAGCATCAATTCTGCGGCGCTCAGCTTTCTTCACCGTCCAACTCTCACATCCATACACGACCATTGGAAAAACCATAGCCTTGACTAGACAGACTTTTGTTGGCAAAGTAATGTCTCTGCTTTTAAATATGCTATCTAGGTTGGCCATAACCTTCCTTCCAAGGAGCAAGGGTCTTTTAATTTCATGGCTGCAGTCACCATCAGCAGCGATTCTGGAGCCCAAAAATATAAAGTCTGACTCTGCCAGCGGGATACTTATGGGCAAAGGGATAGTTAGGGAGTTTCAGACCGACATGTACACACTGCTGCATTTAAAATGGAGAACCAATAAGGACCTACTGTATATTACATGGAACTCTGCTTAATGTGGTAGCCTGGATAGGAGGGAAATTTGGGGGAGAATGACTACATGTATTGTTGTTGTTGTTCAGTCACTAAGTTATGTCCAACAGACTCTGCTCTTTAGACTGCAGCACACCAGACTTCCCTGTCTCTTCACTAGCTCCCTGAGTTGGCTCAAATTCATGTCATATGAGTCGATGATGCCATCCAACCACCTCATCTTCTGTTGCCCCCTTCTCCTCTTGCCCACAGTCGTTCCCAGCATCAGTCTTTTCCAATGCTTTGACTCTTTGCATCAGGTGGCCAAAGTATTGGAACTTCAGCTTCCACATCAGAGCCCTTCCAATGAATATTCAGGGCTGATTTCCTTTAGGATTGACAGATTTTATCTCCTTGCTGTTCAAGAAACTCTCAAGAGTCTTCTTTAGTACCACAATTCAAAAGTATCAATTCTTTGGCACTCAGCCTTCTTTATGTTCCACCTCTTACATCTGTACATGACTACTGGAAAAATCATAGCTTTTGACTATACAGACCTTTGTCATCAAAGTGATGTCTTTGCTTTTTAATACACTGTCTAAATTTGTCATAGCTTGTCACACACATACATGTATGGCTGAATCACTTTGCTGTCCACCTGAAGATGTCACAACATTGTTAATTAGCTGAACTCCAATATAACTTAAAAAGTTTAAAAAAAGAATCTAGATCACTAATGAATGTATGATGGGAGTAAATTATTCTGAAGAATCAAAGATGGTTATCACAAACATCATAATGTTGGTTAATGTAGAGAAAGGAAGGTTCTCATAAGAGGCTTCTAAGAAGTTAACAGTGTTCCATTTCTTGACCTGAGTTATAGTTCACAGAGAATCACATTATAATTAATCTTTAAATTACATATATCTATTTCATTTGCTCTTCTTTTTGAGCTATCTATCTCATAATAAAACAGAAATAAAACAAATAAACAGCACAGATAGTCTCTATAGTGAGACATCTAGAGAAAAGATTAATTCCAATATAAAATCACTGTTACCTCCTACTGCAACTATTTGTACTCTTATTAAGTTTACAATAGTCACTTCTCAGAAATTGCTTCTCTCCTAAAGAGGATGTTAACCCCAGTCAAGGTACTTCATGGATCCGTGGGTAGCTGAACTTTTCCTGCTTTCTAAAAGACTTTGGAATCTGATAAAACTTTTATAAAGCCATAGATTTTCTCTACACTATTGCCAGTGGAAGTTCTCACAGGACACCATTCCCTTACTAATTCAACGTTAGATTAAGTAGACTTGTATATTTGTTGGTTATTTCAGAATAATTTCAGATAATTGTCCTTTAAGTTACTACATCAAACTCACTACTCATTTTTATTTAGAAAGGTTAAAATATGTTTAATTTAATTTAATTTTTTTGCTGCATCACATAGCTTGTAGGATTTTAGTTCCCCAACCAAGGATCAAAACTGGGCTATTTGTAGGAAGCTCCAGGTAACATAACCACTAAGGAATCTGCCAAAATTGCTTAATTTTAAAGAATTCCCTGTAAAGTCCCTGGCAGCTCAGTTGGTAAAGAATCTGTCTGCAGTGCATAAGATCTGGGTTTGATCCCTGGGTTGGGAAGATACCCTGGAGAAGGGAATGACTACTCACTCCAATATTCTTTCCTGGAAAATTCCATGGATAGAGCAGCCTGCAGGCTACAGTCCATGGGGTGGCAAAGAGTAGGTCAGGACAGAGCACCTTTCACTTTCACCTTCCCTGTAAAGTAGCTATATTTTCACCATTTCTTTGTGCTCCCCCTCCTCCTTCTTTTCAATTCATTCAATCACAAATGTTTCTACTATAATGTGTGATCAAATGTATAGGAAAATATACGTATAAAAAGATAACATGCAGTGCTTAAGAAGGGGCACTCAACAAGTTAACATAACTTATGGCAATGAAAGCAGGTCATTTCTCTAACATAAGTGAATGTTTATTCACTTATGAATGTTTTGAAGCTTTGTGGGAGCTAATAAATTTCTCCAGCACATCATGAATAAAACACCTATCAGATCTATCATACAAATGCAAACAAGCCATAGCACATGGACTTGTTCTTTAAAAAGATTATCAATAACTTGTAAATCATGTTCTGCATTTCTTTGATGGGATTAAATTGTTAGAATGGGAAAGCTTGAGGTATTTATTTACTTATTTCTGACACCACTTGCTTCATGTTGCACTGCTTCCCATAGGAATTGCTGCTGGCTGCCACATTCATTTGGATCTTTGCATGACGAAAAAGCTAGGCTCCATTAAAGTATCATTTGCAGTGAATTTACATCCTTCCTCAGGGATAAATCTAACCATTAGACATTATGCAGAAAGACTGACTTTTATAAAAGACTACTATTCTTCAGATTCCAAGCTGCATTCAAAAATAGTCAAGGATAAAACAGAAATATTTGACAGAGAAAATGAGATAAATTAACTTTCTCAAGATCTTGAGAAGCCACTTTCAAATTCCAGTTAAAATACTAGAGAAAGTCTGAGATTTAGGAGATAACTTAAAGGCTGTCATTTTACATTTGTGTTTATGTTGTTCATACAAGAAACCTAATGTTCTAGCATCAAATAGAAATTAAATTAGCTTTAAAGTTCAAGAATCTATCAAAGGTTCTATGTTCAAGATCAAGTTTATAGTTTCATATAAATATAGATAAATATATATCTCTATATATATTTTTTATATACTTTTTATATATTTATATATAATACTTATACTTTGAGGACATATTAAGCTTTGTTGATATGATTGTTTCCCTTATAGAAAGTGGAGATATCAATTCAGTAATGTGAACAAAAGCAAAACAGGAGTACCTAAAGCACCATAGTAGGACCTTCTGTTACAGAAGTGTAATGCAATTACAACTCCCATTTTCTTGGCCTAAACTGACCAACTCAATCTAAAACATGAGTGCATGTGTGGTAAGTCGCTTCAGTCATGTCTGACTCTTTGTAACTGTATGGACTGTAACCTGCCAGGCTTCTCTGTCCATGGGATTATCCAGGCAAGAATACTGGAGTGGGTTGCCATACTCTCCTCCAGGGGATGTTCCCAACACAGGGATCGAACACATGTCTCTTTTGTCTCCTTTAGCAGGTGGATTCTTTATCACTAGCACCACCTGGGAAGCCCTATCTAGAAGGATATGTTTCAAAAGTAGAAAACTTCAGCTTGTAACATAAATTGAGTGCATAATCAGCAGCATTAAAATTTTTCATTATTTTTAAATTCCAAAATGGATTTACAGTTGAGGGTCCCTAAAATTAGGGAGTTTAAAAACAGTTATCCTAGGAGACATGAAGTCTTGTTATATCAGTATTTATCAAGGCTAAGGTTGAACGAGACTCACTTTGTTACAGTCTGTTCTGGGTTGAATTCTTGGAGTCCAACATCTTGTGATATTCAGGCTTCAGTAACTCAGACTCTAAGGACTGTGCTGAAAGAAGGGGGTTAAACTCATTCTATGATAAGACAGGATGTTTCCTTGAAAACAATGGATACTCCTGCTATAAATTATCCTTGTGAAGAAACTGACAAAGAAGTGATTAGGTTTTGAAAATTGAAGTCTGAACATTGAAAGTAAAGAATATACATCTGGAAACTCTATTGGAATTGGGTTCAGCAGTCTTGCTATTAACAAGTATAAGAAAATAGGTAGGGATCAGTCTGTGAAATTTCAGAGAATTTGACCACTAACAAAAAACAGTGTACTTGGTCTTCTCTGTTGTACATCTGTTTTTCTAACCCCTATCCAAATGTTCAGAAAGAAGCAGTTTACTAGGTTGAATCAAATATTTTTAATGATCCCTCAAAATTTCATTTACTACAGAATATTACATAATTTGAAATAAAGTATTTGAATTAATGGTTGAGTATAAATTAGCATAGCTGAGGAAAAGTAGCAAGGGGAGAGCCAGGTTATTTGTAGTTTAAAGAAGGCATATTTTAGGATTCTCAATCTTGCCAATATTATATCCAAACTCAAAATGAGTTTGATTCTTTTAACCTATTTGTCTGGCCAGCGAGTACTTGCAGAGTATATTTTTCTCATTATTTTTAAATTTTCCAATCAGCTCTGATTCACCCAGAGTGGAAAATTAATATTGTTGTGAATTTTTGAGAAATACTATGAGTAGTAATACACCAAAATCTCTAGAATTAAGTTTTTATTGAGTAATCATTTGCTTAATATTTGATCAGTTTTGTTATGCTGCATCTACCAGTTCCTATTCTTTTTCCTAAGATCATTTACAAGATGGAATAAATCTTCAACTTTTTTGCTCATGGAGAACAAGAAATGTACACCCCAACAGCAAAATGCATCTATCTAGTCAACATTTTATTTAAGTTATTTGAAGCTGAACTTTTGCTTCTAGAATCCAGACAACTGAAATGTAATTATGGAGAGGCAGAGACATTGCTCACTCAGTTCATAGTAGTTAATATTGCTACACATATCAAGATAACTGATTGCTTTAAAATGCTATTAAGAGAATGAATTGAAGCTGAAAACGTAGGAAAGTCAAAGTCTAACAGTTTCTGAAGATAAATTATTTATTCTTGAAATCAGTGATCTTTCATTCAGGTTAGTGCTAAGGACGTATCTTCTATAGGTTTCAGAAAATTCAACAGAAGACATATTTAGAAGTTTTAAATTCCTCTGTTTAAAATCTTTCCAAATCTTAATCCTATGTCTTTTTTTTTTATATTTTAAATTTTATTTTCAAGTTGATTCTTACTAGTATACAGAAATACAGTTGATTCTTACATGTAGAACTTGATCCAGTAACACTGTTAAATTTACTTATCAATTCTAATATTGTATATATACATGCTAAAGACTTCCTGACTTAAAAATATTAAATGACTATATTCTGTAAGTATTTTTAAAATTCTATTTTCCAAGTTACTTTTCTTGGTGTATAGAAATGTGTTAGGTTATGTATGTTAAATATAGAGTGTGGATCATCATTCATGGATCCTCTATTTAAATAGATCTGGAATTGATTCTTCATATTTTAATTTTTAATTTTATTTTATTTTATTTTTTGTTTGTTTAAGGACCTCAGGAATTAAAACACAAAGAGATACTTTCATCCTTCTCTGATGGTGGTTTGCTATCATGATTCATCCAGGCAAAACTTTTAATGTTACATTTTCCCCTTATCTACCACCCCAATTTTGATGCTTTAAATCCCCCATAGAAAATTACTGTAGCATACGCATTATACTTCTTTCCACATTGTATTTAGTTATTGATGGATCCTGAAAAAGAATATGTGTAGGTACTATTTTAATTTTAATTATATCTGTGCTTGCTAAGTATCTTCAGTCATGTCTTACTCTTTGCGACCCCAACCCCAGGGACTGTAGACTGCCAGACTCCTCTGTTTATTAGATTCTCTGGTCAAGAATACTGGAGTGGATAGGGATTCAACTTGGGTCCCTTGCATCTCCTGCACTGGCAAGAGGGTTCTTTACCACTAGCACCACCTCGAAAGCCCAGTTGTAATTTCCGTATGCTGTAAATATAATCATTTTATTATCTTATGAATTTGGATTTCTTTCTAGAGGAAGCACCACATTTGTCTATATTTATTATTAATTAACTTTTCCTCTTCTTTAAATTTCACATTCCTAATGTTTGCTCATTTTTTCCCTTGCTTTTTATCTTCATTTCCTGTGTCCTCTCACTGGAGTGGGAGCTCCATGATTTTTCAGATATACTCCCTTGCTTATTTTATACTTTTGAAACGTTTACTTGGATTAGTTAACCATTAGTTAATTGGGTCTAGTACCTTTTTACGAAATGAAATATTTAATGTGAATTTTCAAATTTACAGATTTTAAAGTTTTCAGATTTATCAACCTTTATATGTTTAAATATTATATCTTCTCTTTTTTCAATGTTATTTTTAGCATGCAATAAGATGGTATGCAACTCTATATAATCAGCTTTTTTAATGTATTTTAATTTTTGTTTTAATTTTTTATACAAATTTAGTTTTAAGATAATTTGCACATTTTTATTCCTACTATGTATAGTTTTTGTGTATGTATGGAGGTGGGTTTTTACAATGACTCAAATGGTAAAGAATCCACCTGCCAATGCAGGAGATACAGGAGATTCAGCTTCGATCCCTGAATGGGAAAGATCCTCTGGAGGATGAAATGGCAACCCACTCCAGTATTCTTGCTTGAGAAATCCCATGGACAGAAAGCCTGGCAGGCTACAGTCCAGGAGGTTTCAAAAGAGCAGGACAAAACTGAATTACTGAAAAAGAAAGAGATGTAGAATTTTCAGATTTCTGTTCCTGTTTTGTAATTGGTTATTGCTGATATATGAAAGCTATAGATTTTTTTGCATTGGTCTCCTGAAATCTCTTTGGTTATCTCAAACATCTATCAACTGATTTATCTGGTTTTTTAGTATACATTAATGGTGTTACAGTGATGATATTATTTGTAAATAATGACACTGTTTCGTTTCGTTCTTTACACATCCTATTCTGTTTCTTATCTTAATATGTTGTCAGGTTGTGTACAGCTGTGCTGAACAAAATTAGTGCGTGTCTTGTATATGTCTTTTTAGAAGTATTGGTTTAAAATTTCTCCATCAAAAAAGTTTCTTATTGAATATTTTTACATACATACATTTTTACATACAATTTTGTCATAGAGATTTTTTCTAATATTTTTTATTTTATGAACTTTATTTTTTCTTAACTCAGTATTGTGCCCTATCCAAAATATTCCAGAATTATCAAAATAATATAAATAATTTAGTGGATGGGATCCTCAAGGTGAAGAGACATTCTAATATTGTTAGATTGTTTGTTGTGGTTTATTAATTTTGTTATTCATGTACACTATATATTTTAATAACACCTGAATGGTCTATCATTCCTCATACAGATGGATTAAAATTTGTGATTCCAATTATTTATTCTTATATTTTTCTTAGAACTGGTGTCACTTTTGGTACAGATTTTTTTTTCCCATTTGTTGTCTTTCTTTAATAATGTTGGTCCTCCTTAAACATCTTGTCATTTTCCTTGGTAAACACATTTCCTGGGTCTATCACCTATTTTGGCTAGGACTGTATACCAAATGGAGGAAGATGTTTGGTTAGAATCAAGGACCAGAGATAATAGTGCCTGAAGTCATCTTAAATGGCCCTTCCCTCACACCCTCCCAAGAACCTAGGGGTGGGTCATCTGCTTTCATGATATATTGAAAATGTAGAGGAAACACAATGTCACAAGACAATTTATAAATCTTCCTAAGTTTGGCCTCATCTATGTTTACTAACCATTGCACTGTCATTGATTGTAAAGTGTTATTTCCCTCCCAGACTCTCGTAGGGTTTCTCACAGTGTGTGTTTACTCATGAATCCAGTCAAGCTCCCTCTCCCTCCCATGATAACCCTAAAGGTAGGAAGGCAAACAGCCATGTTGCTTTCTCATCTTGTCAGGAATTGGTAAACAAGTCTGTATTATTTTAACAATATCCCAGATGACTTTGATTGAAGACTATTGTTTTAACTTAGTTCTCTAAAATACCCACAATTACATCTCAGCCTTAAACAAGAGGCTGTAAATAAATACAATTAAGGCATCAAAGAATGACTGTTACATAGATGTTATTTACTATGAATTGAGATACAATGGATATGCTGCTGCTGCTGCTAAGTCGCTTCAGTCGTGTCCGACTCTGTGCGACCTCATAGACGGCAGCCCACCAGGCTCTGCTGTCCCTAGGATTCTCCAGGCAAGAATACTGGAGTAGGTTGCCATTTCCTTTTCCAGTGCATGAAAGAGAAAAGTGAAAGTGAAGTCGCTCAGTCGTGTCCGACTCTTAGCGACCCCATGGACTGTAGCCCACCAGGCTCCTCCGTCCATGCGATTTTCCAGGCAAGAGTACTGGAGTGGGGTGCCACTGAGAGTTTGTTAAAAAATACTTAAAAAGGCACATCTTCATCTACTGAATTAGAAACTTTTGGAATAAGGATGATGAGTTTAATTCTAGCACTAATACTGGTGATTCTTATTTACAGTGAAATTTAAGAGCTTTAATTCCTGTGTGTAAGTATCATAATCTATCATTTGAAATTTATGTGAAAATTAATTGATAATTTGATTTGTGTTCTGATCTTATAGGATGTAACACCATTTATAAATGAATGTAGTTTAATAGTCAAAACTTTAAAACTAGCAGCATAAGAACAATTAAATCATGTATAAGAAACTTGGTTAATATCTTTGATATCAACAAATCCCACAGTTTAAAGTAAAAATATATTTTATGATATATATTATTTTATAAATTATATTAACTATAAGATATAGAAAAGTTAAAAGCAAAAATAAGTAATTTAAAATTCTAGGTTTATAGATGTATAGGGAGACAGATACAATGATATAAAGATAGATACATCTGTTTTTTTATCTTCTCACATCACAAAAATATTGCCAATGTTAATATGTGCTTTGGAGTGATGAAAACTTACATTATTTGGCAAATAAAATTTACATGATTTTGCTTCAAGCAAATCAGCATTCATTATAGTTGCATGTTTTAAAATTCTCCTTAGTATAGACTTTACTAGCAATTTCCGGGGGGAGGGGGAAGCTGTGTGAATTTTCTACTTCCACATGTGAAAAATATGGATAATAATGATAGTACTGACCTTGTAGGTTATTCTGAGAATCTAATTAGTTGACATATAGAAATGTCTGAGGATATTTTCCTTGAGATATTAAAACTGTGCATTGTAGGCAATATCTTGCAGTAACTCTGTATTCGATCTTATGATTCTTTCTTTGTTCCCTTGTTCCAGTAGATCATGAACTTGCCTAGACTTAAATTACTACAAACTTTCTGTTCCCTATGCTAAGTAGTTTCTAATAACTTTGTGCTTATGAATTCTTATGGCTATTATTTTTTAACTGAATCTCTTCTCTTATGCCTGCATAATTTGTTGGTTAGCCAAGGATTGAAACTCAAATATTTCACTCATATTTGAGAGCTTTCTTTTTTGCTCTATATTTCTAAGACTTCCATATTTCCAGCTGTTCTGCCATTTTCTGGCTAATTTCTGACATGTCTCATCTGTGAGTAGTCAGCATTTTGCTATCCTAATTGTGTAAGCTTAGGAAATGCACTCTGGAGAAGGCAATGGCACCCCACTCCAGTACTCTTGCCTGGAAAATCCCATGGACGGAGGAGCCTGGTAGGCTACAGTCCGTGGGGTCGCTGAGAGTCGGACACGACTGAGTGACTTCACTTTCACTTTTCCCTTTCATGCACTGGAAAAGGAAATGGCAACCCACTCCAGTATTCTTGCCTGGAAAATCCTAGGGACAGCGGAGCCTGGTGGGCTGCCGTCTATGGGGTCGCACAGAGTCAGACACGACTGAAGCGACTTAGCAGCAGCAGCAGCAGCAACAGGAAATGCACTCAGTTAAAAAAGCAAGAAACTCATAGGTTTTATCAACTTTTATTAACATCCTCTTTCATCTGTAAAAATTAGGAGGTAATACCTACATTTTCCAGACAAAATTAGGAGGTGTAACCACTAGGCCTCTTGGGCTCCCCCTTGTTGTCGACATAATTTAGCTGCCATTCTTGGATTTAGACAGAGTTAATGTTAAGATATTTGGTTTCATGCCAAATTTCTCTCACATCAGTAGCCTGCAGCTTTTGTTATTATTTTCTACTATCATGTTGGGCTTCCTAAGTCACAATAGAGGTAAAGAATCTACCTGCAAATGCAGGGAACTTACGAGATGTGGGTTCAATCCCTGGGTCAGGGAAGATCTCCTGGAGAAAGGAATGGGAACCCACTTCAGTATTATTGCCTGGAGAATCCATGGACAGAGGAGCCCAGCAGGATACAGTCCATGGATCACAAAGAGTTGGATGTGACTGAGCATCTGAGCACACCCTCATGACCAGAAAGCCACAGACTGACAATTTTCACCCCTACTAGTTTCAGTTTTTCCAAAACAAACTTTCCTTGAGCTTCTGTCTTTTCTTAGATGTTTTCTGATGCCTTTACATAGTTTTTTTTTTAATAATTTATTCTGTTTTTATAATTGTCACTTGTGGGGGAGTTCATACAACTACTTAACTCTAATACATTCTTGTCCACACTTGATATTTTTTTTTATTTTTTGAACATTTAAAGTTTTTATAGTCAGCACACTCATAAGTAGAACTTTAATAGAATGTATTGTTTGATATAGATCAAGTTTTGTCACACAGTAGATTCTCCAAAGTCAAAGTTTATACAAATATCTTAAAATTTACAACACTAAGGAAAGTGCTTGGCTTATAGTAGTTTTGTTTGTTTATTTTATATATGTTTATTGAATGATTAATTGAAGAGAGTTTTTCTTTACATTTACTTAGGGTTTTTCATTTTATGACCAATATTGCCCAATATTTTATATTTTGTTCTGTTTTTGTGTTTCATTGTATTTACATTACACTATGTGATGTCATACTCTGTCAGAGAAAAGATCACAATGTGATTCTTGGTGTTTTGAAACATTTTTCATCATAAGAAGCCTCCATTAGTCCATGAGATGGTCACTTTTATTTATAGCTGCTCACAAAGTTAGAAAGCAATTAATGTCAAATTCAATTAGACTCTAAGGCTTTCCCTCAGCAATTATTCACAGATTACAATGAAAGACTACTTTGACTGAGACCCCTGACTAACGCAAGATGACAGAGGCAAGATAGAAAATAACAGAACTATCATGCAGATGAAATAAGAGTTGGAAGCAATAAGGACATCAAAACATTCCCAAACAGAAAAGTAAATAAAAATCTAGAGGACAGAGATAACTATAAAAATAGAAAGAACAAAAAGTCTCTACATTTGTCAAGATTTGAAAATGATGCTTACAAAGTACCAAGCAAAGTATTTAGCACAGATTCATTACAAAAGTTTCTTTATGCTATCTTAAGTTTTAGTAGGATTTTAAGAAACACAGGTGCAAAGTCAAAGTAAACTCTATCACAAACAGTAGAGTTAGGGAAATTGAGAAACAGGAAAATATAGAAGGAATGGATATATGGTAGCCACAGTATGAAGAGCATCATGCTAATAAACCAACTCGGTATTTGGAATTTTATACATTCTTATCCTGATGAGAATCCATGCTTAGCAAGACCAAGACTGGTTGGTGGTACATAAGTGATGAAAAACAGATTGGAATGTAATATTAATTCCTAGGTAATGAGTGCTACCTCAGTTTCCTAAGTTAACTGGTTTATCTTCTGCCACCTGAATCTGCTAATGATTTTCTGTAGGTTTAGATTAGATTAGAACATTTTCAATATTAGTCAAGGACAGATTGAGAAACAAAATGTAATAAAAAATTAGCCAGCAGTTGTTGTTGTTCAGTCACTAAGTTATGTCCTACTCTTTGCAACCTCATGGACTGCAGCACACCAGGTTTCCCTGTCCTTCACTGTCTCCTGAAGTTTGCACAGACTTATGCCCATTGAGTCGATGATGCTATCTAACCACCTGATCCTCTCTTGCCCCCTTCACCTTTTGCCTTCAATCTTTCCTAGCATTAGGATCTTTTCCAATGTGTCAGCCATTTTAATCAGGTTACCAAAGTTTTGGAGCTTCAGCTTCAGCACCAGTCTTTCCAATGAATATACAGGGTTGATTTCCTTTAAAATTGATTGGTTTGATATGCTTGTGGACCAAGGGGTTCTCAAGAGTTCTCCAGCACCACAATTTGAAAGCGTAAATTCTTTGGCACTCAGCCTTCTTTATGGTCCAACTCTCACATCCATACATGACTACTGGAAAAAAAACATAGCTTTGACTATACAGACTTTTGTCAGCAAAGTGAACTCTCTACTTTTTAATATGCTAAGTTTGTCTTACTTTCCTTCCAAGGAGTAAGCATCTTTTAATTCAAAGCTGTAGTCATCATCCACAGTGATTTTGCAGCCCAAGAAAATAAATTCTGTCACTGTTTCCACTTCTATTTGCCTTGAAGTGATGAGACTGGATGCCATGATCTTAGGTTTTTGAATGTTGAGTTTTAAGACAATTTTTCACTCTCCTCTTTCACCCTCATCAGGAAGCTCTTTAGTCCCTCTTCACTTTCTGCCATCCTAGTGATATCATATGCATATCTGAAGTTGTTGATATTTATCCCAGAAATCTTGATTCCAGCTTGTGATTCATCCAGCCCAGCATTTCACCTGATGCACTCTGCATATGTTAAATAAGTAAGATGACAATATACATCAACTCCATGAACAGTGTGGAAAGCTAGCAGTAGCATTCAGAATTACATTGTGTAAATCACCAGCTAGTTCTGCTGATCAACAAGATAGGAAAGAATAAGTAAAAGCATTTTTTAGCCTCTCTTTTTGTGTTAGCCCAATTTATATGACTTCATTTTCACATTGCATCCCATACTATAGTCTGTCTCTTTATCCAAATACCTTGTGATAGACTGCTTTTAAATATGAGGTCACACAAAATCACAGTGTTCAATACATTTGATATTAATAGTTTATGTGGTTCAATCGTTTGGCTGAACTATACCTGTGTCATACATAGCCTTTAAAAATTGTACCTTCTATAACCTGTGTTAGTTCCTCAATCCTTCTATTCTACTCAGCTTGGTTTATAGCATTTAGATTCATTATCCTGGCTATCATTACCCAATTAACTTGAAATGTTCAGTTAATATTTAAAGCTTTCTTTCAAGTTTTCTGTTTGGGGCTTATGTTTTATGTTTTAGAGTAAGGAAAACCACACATTTTCTGCAGCCTCAAAACCTGGCTTGGCTCTTATATTATTTGGTTGACTCTGGGAAGTCAGCAACACTTTATTCCCATTATGCAGGACAATTTCAGGGGTATAGATAAAGGGGAAAGAGGGAGGTGAAGAAACTCCAGGTTTGATAGTCTTTATATTAAGCACATTTTTATTTTATCTTACTTGTATTAATTTCCTGGTGCTGCTGTAACGAAGTACCACAGACTGAGTGGCTTTAAAAAAAATAATAACATTTTGCTTCCGTTTTGGATACTAAAGGTCCAAAAACCAAGTTCTTGGCAGGACCATGGTCTATGGAAGGCTATAGGGAAGAATCTATTCCATGCCTTTGTCTTAGTTCCTGGTATTACCAGTAATTCCTGGAACTCCTTGGCTTGTAGTTGCATAACTGCTATCTCTGCCTCCATCAACACTTGTTTTTTCTCCCTAACTCTTTGTATCTTCACACAACAATATTCTTATGCAGACACCAGCCACGTTAGACTAAGAGCCCACTGTACTCCAGTATGAACTCATCTTAACTATTTGCATTTATATATTTCTATCAATTTTATTTTCCAATAAGGTCATACTTCAAGGTACTGGGGATTAGGACTGCAACATATATGTTTTTGAAAGGGAATTAATTCAATTCTACTATGCTTATGTGTTGACCAACAGGTAGAATTATTCAGGATAATTTTTTTTTTCCCTTAAAATATTGAAAGGGTCTAAATGACATACAGGTAGACATCACACAGCATTTCTTTTGCATTTAATATCCCACAAAGTGAAAATATATTGTTGGCTCATTATTTTGAGTGATCTTAAAAATAAGTAGGGGTTAATGCTAATATTGACCAAGATAAGCTCAAAATAAGACTTTCTGACTGATTGTCAGTGACTACATATTTTGTACAAGTTGATCATTCTTTTTGGCAATGTAGTTTAAGAGATTTGATAATTTCTCAATAAGAAATAAAACCAGAAACTCAGAGTCTTATTTATAAATGACAGTATAAGCTAACATTTTAGTGTTGGCTGAATTCAAGCTTCCATCTATGTTCCCAAGGGAATTAGGATTTAAATGAATCTGTCACACAAGCAAATGATATGTTTAGCTAACTTTCATAAATAAACCCATTGCTTTTTTGAATGTGGAATCTTCTGTTTGTCTTTACATCTTCAGATAGTTTTCTTTGTACTTTTGTGTCATAATGATTGCATAATGGAAGAGTGCCTCGTTTTCTGGTTTTTAGAATTTAAATATATGGTTACCCTCCTGGTCTTACCCAATGACACATTTCTTGGAGGTACAGTTAGGGTTAACTACTGTTCTCCAGGCTTTTTTAATGTCTAATTACAGAAGTTATTTACTTATTTTTCAATCACCAAAGTAGATATTTTGGGGGAGGAGGACATTTGGTCAAATGTTGTGTTTTCTTGCTTCAATTTATTGCACCTATTGGATCTTAGGGCACCATTCATGTTGACAGTAAAAATAATAACTTTACAAAAGCAGTAACCTGTAGCTACATATTGCAGTTCTGAAAAATGGAAACCTTGGTTCAGGTCACATCTTTTTATTGAGCGACCACCCTCTATGATGGAAGATATAGGTGAGAAAGAACATTTCTAATCAAAGTGCACAAAGATAAAGAGGGTCAATTTATCTTTGTCTTTGGAAACTGAGGATAGGAATTAACTTCCGTAAACTAGGGTGATGGCAAAGTTCAAATACAATTTACATTATTAAAGTTCTTTGTGACTCTTTTGTTTCAGCCCTTGCAAATGACTTTGCACTTGTGTCAGCTCATGACTTAATACAGTTGCTAGGGCCTGGTTGGTTATCAATGCTAAAAAATGTTGAAAACCATACATTATCTTGGCAGTGGCTATTATCTAAACCTGAATGACTGGATTGCATTTAGATGAGCTCATCTTAGCTTGTTGTATTCATTGTGAAAACAATGGGAGTTTCACCTTAATGCTACTGAGAGGGAAAGCAAAGTGTAAAGTGAAACTTGAGTAAATCCAGCTCTGCCTGCTTGTAGGCTCTGAATGTGTGAAGGGATTAAAGTATACAGAGCTCATTACCAGATCCATAACTTGATCTACATATATCTTATCTTTTGTCAGAACTGACCTTTGGGAACTGCTGATTCTTGGGAGAATGAAGAATTCTTAAAATTTACACATTCCAGCACTATCTAATGGGGTCTAGTTCACATTTCACTGTTTTTCCATGCTGATAGAAATTAATAGATACCTAGTATGCTCTCTATACTGATCCTGACTATAATTTTAATGCTCATGATGATTACAGTTTAAGCACTCTTAATATTTATTTCATATAATAGCTACCAGATTTGGGAGTATAATGGATAAAAGGGCACAGTATAACAGTATATTCTAAAGTATATATCCCATGAATCCTGAATTATGTCCTTATGGACACTATATTAAACGGTAGAAAATATGAGGGATAATTTATGTGATTACACATAAATTATGTGATTACAGGAAATGTATTAAGTTGACTTTACTATGCACATCTTTGCTACAGACATTGAAAGAATGTGAAAATGTTAATCACTCAGTCATGTCCAACTCTTTGTGAGCTCATGGACTGTAGCTCACCAGTCTCCTCTGTCCATTGGATGTCCCAGGAAAGAATACTGGGGTGGGTTGCCATTTCCTTCTCCAGGGGATCTTCCTGATCCAGGGATCAAACCTGGGTCTTCTGCACTGCAGGTTGGTTCTTTACTGTCTGTGCCACCAGAGAAGTCCACAGACATTGCACCATAATTAATTGGCTATAAGACAATTTTGCTGTGAAAAAAAATAACTGGTTGACAGTTTTTGATTCACTAGTCTGATTTTAGCTGGTTGAAATATATTAGCATTTCTTTCTGTTCACAATTTTCCTGATGGCCTCATTGAGCTGATGACACATGATGATGACTTCCCCCAACAATGGGTTTCTTGCTTTGAGACACTCTGTATTAGAGGAGAATGAAGTTGAAGCCCTCCAAATTTCAAAATTGAGCCCATATCTCCCAAAGAACTTTGGCAAATCCATCAGTAAGCATGTGACAAGAAGCCAAAAACACATAAAACTAGAGGTTTTCGCAATGAATACAAAGTTCAGTTACAAATATGCATAATAGTGTTTGGAAACTGATACTTCTATTACTAAAGAAAAAAAATTTAGCAAAAAAGAAAATATATGATGCTGAAGGAGGAAATGAATCAGCAAGATATATATATATATTTATGTATATGTGTGTGTGTGTGTATCTGTGTATCTATATATGTGTGTGTGTGTGTTAATATGAATGAAAGACAAGTGCTTAGGTACAACCCACAGTATAAAATCAGTTGTTTGTTCCATGAATCTACACACATTTTTAACCATATTCAAATATTTTTGTATTTCTCAATGAAGTCTTTTTAATTTTGTTATTTTTTTCTCATGTTTCATTGTGTCCTTTTTTAATGTTCCTCTTTTATTTTTCATTATTTAATCTTTGACATAAAAATTGCCTTTTGACCAGCTAGTCATGGTGTGAACAAGTTAGTAGCAAAAATGTTTGTGGCAAAGATGTGTATGTGTTAGTTGCTCAGTCGTGTCTGCTTTCTTGCCACTCCATGGACTGTAACCTGCTAGGCTTCTCTGTCCATGGGATTCTCCAGGCAAGGATGCTGGAGTGGATTGCCATTCCCTTCTCCAGAGGGTCTCCCTGACCCAGGGATCAAACTCAGGTCTCTTGCACTGCAGGCAAATTCTTTACGGTGTGAGCTACTGGGAGGTCTGATATGACAATGATGATTATGGAAAAATTACTGGACACAGAGTGCATCAAACAGGAAGTTTCACTATGGAAAAAGTTCTCAGCAAAGATTTTCATTTCTTTTAAACAAAAATGAACCATCAAAAAGTGTTTGTGTAACAGACTGTAGAAATACAGTGTTCTATATTTTATAAATGTTGTTATAGATAAAATCTACTTCAATGAGATCATCCCTATAATAGCATAGCATTTTACTGACATATACTCATAAAACATTTAAATTTATATCTAATAAATAAAGTTATTAGGATGTCAATACCATTAGCTCACTGGTCTTTCTGTTTTAAGTTGCCATATTGACACCAAAATTGCTATTTCAGTGACGGATACTTCACATTATTTTTTTTTCATGTTCAGCATAATTTTATTTTAATTATAAATTTAAAGAATGTTTAGGCTTCAAATATGTGATAAGCCTTAGTCAGCATGATGCCACTCACTAACGGATCACAATAGGTTTGTTGTTGTTGTTGTTTTTGATTGACAATTGTCAATTTCCAGCAGCATGTTCTGAATAATAATAGCTTTTCCAATTATTGATTTTAAATGATTTTAGAAACATGCTTTGAGCAGTAATCCTACTTTCACTAAATCATCTTTCTGACATATCATAACACTTAATGAGAAGTTACACCCAAAGCTGAAATAATGTCTCTTAGGTAACTAAAAATTTTAAGGAGACTTACCACCTAATCGCTACTAAAACTAATGTTCGCTCTTCTATGATAAATTATCTCACAAAATAACAGTAAAGTCCTCATGTTTTCTGCTTCGTTTCATTTTTTTTTCTTCCTTTTTTCACATCCCTAGTAGCTACCTGAGTGAAGGGAAGACTCTGACAGCACAATTGGCTTTCATGTTTCTCAAGAACTTTGGTCTCAAGCTGATCAAAGATATTTTTCCAAAACAAAAAATCACTCAATGCGTATGTACTTAATTTGGCAGAAGACCATCTCTAGCACATTTTCCTTTAAGCGTCAAAGGGATAATAGAATTCTGTGAAATTATATGTTGCTCTGTTCCTGCCTAACTCTAACCTTGATTCTCATGAAGACTTTTCTCTAGAAAGAAAATAACTTCATTTTATATAATGACCCTGAAAATTTCTTATTGTTCATGGTAAAAAACAAAATTAAAATGCTTTTGCTGATGTCAACAAGCTGTTGAAAATCTTGACATAATTTATTCATTGTTTTGTGTGTTGAAAAATAATTGATAGACGGTACGCTTTTTTGTGACTGAAAATATTAATGATTGACATGTGGTATATTTTTAATTGACTTGGGATCAGAACTTATAGGGCCCCTTTCAGCAAATCTGATGGCTTTCCAGCATTTGTATACCCTTACTTGAGAATGTGGAAATTAACAGTGATAAAATAAGTCAAAGCGTTTAGGATAACTGCAGCTGTTAGTCAGATAACTCCAAGAAAAAATAACTTGGATGATTTTTTCTTTTAAAAGTGGCTACAGAAGTAATTTTAGTTAGGTATTTTTGTTATCATTCAGAAAAATGAATGACAATGTAATTTTACATATAAACATGTAGAAACAAAGAGTATCATAAATTTGTTTTCCCTTCTTAATTTGAGAATATCTCATCTTACTTGCCTCACCGACTCAATGGATATGAGTTTGAGTAAACTCCAGGAGTTGTTGATGGACAGAGAGGCCTGGCCTGCTGCAGTCCATGGGATTGCAAAGAGTCGGACACGACTGAGCAACTGAACTGAACCGAACGTCTTACTTCTCAAAACATATTATTCCCAAAAGGATGTGGTTGATCTTTTACCCAATTTAGCTACAGAGTTTGTAAATAATAGCTTCCATTTCTTCCCTGGAGAGAGTATTATACACTCATTATCATTAAGAAGTTTTTTGCTGACATTGGCCTAAATGCTTGTTTGTTTTGTTTTGTTTTGTTTTGTTTTCTGCTACTCAGGGTTCTGATACCTTAAATAATGTCATTTTAGACTTGAGGTTTACACCTTTCAACATTGATTTTCCATTCACTTAATTCTGTCTGTAACTTGCTTTCTAGCATCTATGTAAATTGTCTCTCCCATGCTGGAAATAGATACGACTGAAGATGCACTTGCTATTAAAGAGCAAGAGAATCCCTTGAGCAGTCGAGTCAAGGTCTAAGTTTTATTCTCTTTGCTAATTGACTGAGCGAGAATTACTAGGCTAAAATGAAAGTCAGGGCAGATATGTAAATAAATAATGAAGTGAAACTTAAGTTTTAAACAATTGATTCAGAGGATTATGGGGAAGAAAACTTTGGAGAGGAGAAATTAAGTTGTTTCAATCACTGTTATGCATGAACCTCTCTTTTCTGATTTTCCTTTAATATAAAGGCATGTCTTGGAAGAATTAATATAGTGAAAATGAGTATACTACCCAAAGCAATCTATAGATTCAATGCAATCCCTATCAAGCTACCAATGGTATTTTTCACAGAACTAGAACAAATCATCTCACAATTTGTATGGAAATATAAGAAACCTCGAATAGCCAAAGCAATCTTGAGGAAGAAGAATGGAACTGGAGGAATCAACCTGCCTGACTTCAGGCTCTACTACAAAGCCACAGTCATCAAGACAGTATGGTACTGAAACAAAGATAGAAATATAGATCAATGGAACAAAATAGAAAGCCCAGAGATAAACCCACGCACCTATGGACACCTTATCTTCGACAAAGGAGGCAAGAATATACAATGGAGAAAAGACAATCTCTTTAACAAGTGGTGCTGGGAAAACTGGTCAACCACTTGTAAAAGAATGAAACTAGAACACTTCCTAACACCGTACACAAAAATAAACTCAAAATGGATTAAAGATCTAAACGTAAGACCAGAAACTATAAAACTCCTAGAGGAAAACATAGGCAAAACACTCTCCGACATAAATCACAGCAGGATCCTCCATGACCCACCTCCCAGAATATTGGAAATAAAAGCAAAAATAAACAAATGGGACCTAATTAAAATTAAAAGCTTTTGCACAACAAAGGAAACTATAAGCAAAGTGAAAAGACAGCCTTCAGAATGGGAGAAAATAATAGCAAACGAAGCAACAGACAAACAATTAATCTCAAAAATATACAAGCAACTTCTGCAGCTGAATTCCAGAAAAATAAACGACCCAATCAAAAAATGGGCCAAAGAACTAAACAGACATTTCTCCAAAGAAGACATACAGATGGCTAACAAACACATGAAAAGATGCTCAACATCACTCATTATTAGAGAAATGCAAATCAAAACCTCAATGAGGTATCATTTCACACCAGTCAGAATGGCTGCTATCCAAAAGTCTACAAGCAATAAATGCTGGAGAGGGTGTGGAGAAAAGGGAACCCTCTTACACTGTTGGTGGGAATGCAAACTAGTACAGCCACTATGGAGAACAGTGTGGAGATTCCTTAAAAAACTGGGAATAGAACTGCCATATGACCCAGCAATCCCACTGCTGGGCATATACACCGAGGAAACCAGAATTGAAAGAGACGCGTGTACCCCAATGTTCATCGCAGCACTGTTGACAATAGCCAGGACATGGAAGCAACCTAGATGTCCATCAGCAGACGAATGGATAAGGAAGCTGTGGTACATATACACAATGGAATATTACTCAGCCATTAAAAAAAATACATTTGAATCGGTTCTACTGAGATGGATGAAACTGGAGCCCATTATACAGAGTGAAGTAAGCCAGAAAGAAAAACAACAATACAGTATACTAATGCATATATATGGAATTTGAAAGATGGTAACGATAACCCTATATGCGAGTCAGAATAAGAGACACAGATGCATGGAACAATTTTATGGACTCTGAGGGAGAAGGTGAGGGTGGGACGTTCTGGGAGAATAGCATTGAAACATGTATATTATCGTATGTGAAACAGAACACCATTCCATGTTCGATGCATGAGACAAGGGCTCAGGGCCGGGGCAATGGGATGACCCAGAGGGATGGGATGGGGAGGGAGGTGGGTGGGGGGTCCAGGAAGGGGAACAAATGTAAACCCATGGCTGATTCATGTCAATGTATGGCAAAAACTATTACAATATTGTAAAGTAATTAGCCCCCAACTAAAATAAATAAGTTTATTAAAAAAAATAAAATAAAATAAAAATAAAAAATAAAAAGATCTTCATGATCCAGAAAAAAAAATAAATAAATAAAGGCATGTCTTTTTTGTACTTCAGTTCAGTTCAGTCGCTCAGTGGTGTCCGACTCTTTGCGACCCCATGAATTGCAGCACGCCAAGCCTCCCTGTCCATCACCAACTACCAGAGTTTACTCAAACTCACGTCCATCGAGTTGGTGATGCCATCCAGCCATCTCATCCTCTGTCGTCCCCTTCTCCTCCTGCCCCCAAACCTTCCAAGCATCAGGATCTTTTCCAATGAGTCAACTCTTCCCCTGAGGTGGCCAAAGTATTGGAGTTTCAGCTTCAACATCAGTCCTTCCAATGAACACCCAGGACTGATCTCCTTTAGGATGGACTGGTTGGATCTCCTTGCAGTCCAAGGGACTCTCAAGAGTCTTCTCCAACACCACAGTTCAAAAGCATCAATTCTGCAGTGCTCAGCTTTCTTCAGCATCCAACTCTCACATCCATACATGACCATTGGAAAAACCATAGCCTTGACTAGACGGATCTTTGTTGGCAAAGCAATGTCTCTGCTTTTCAATATACTGTCTAGGTTAGTCATAACCTTCCTTCCAAGGAGTAAGCGTCTTTTAATTTCATGGCTGAAATCACTATCTGCAGTGATTTTGGAGCCAAAAAATAAAAATAAAAAAAAATAAAGTCTGAAACTGTTTCTCTGTCTTGCCCCAGATATTAAAAAAAAAAAAAATGCATTTCAAATATATAAAAAATCACTGTACCCCTGATATGTGATTTTTATGTCACCAATTTGCCTTCCAAATACTAACTTGAATTGACGAATTCTCATCCATCAAATGAGAAGGTTCTGACATTGTTAGAAATCTAGATAGAATTTAAATAGAAGATGGACTGAGTTTAAGAAGTCATGTTGGTAACTCTAAAGTGACCATGGGTTCTGGTTTGCCTAGGACAGTTCTGACTTATATTTTGAAAAAAGGAAAACATAAACAGAGATATAGTGTGAGTTTCTCTGAGTTTATTACAAAACAAGATATGAAAATCTGATCAGAAAGAAACGGCACCCATAGATTAAATGTCAAAGGCGAACTTAGAGAAAATTGATAAAGCAAGATGATAGATAAATAGACAGATAGAATTTATAGATGACAAGTGTGTGTGTGTGAGAGAGAGAGAGACAGAAACCTCTGCATCACAATCTCTGTGACCAAAGACAAGACTGTGACTTATAAAGGCAAAAGCCCCAGAGGCTTCACACAGGAAGGTGAGTGGTGAGTTTGAACAAGACTTTGTCTTGCCAGTTCAGAACTTGTTGGCTGAGGCAGTCCTAAGATGGCAGAGGAAGAGGAAGGGAAGACCACTTTCTCCCCCACAAATTCATCGAAAGAACATTTAAATGCCAAGCAAATTCCACAAAACAACTTCTGAATGCTGGCAGAGGACATCAGGTACCCAGAAAGGCAGCTTTGAAAGGAGGTAGGACAAAACATAAAAGATAAAAAGAGAGACAAAAGAGATAGGGACAGAGATCCATCCTGGGAAGGGAGTCTTAAAAAAGAGAGAAGTTTCCAGACACCAGGAAACACTCTCTCTGGTGGGTCTGTGGCAAGCCTTGGAATCTCAGAAGGCAAAATAACCAGGAGGAAAAATAAATAAATAATTAAAACCCACAGATTACGTACCTAACAGCAACTCCCAGATGAGCAGCAGCCCAGATGCATGCAGCCCCCACTAGCAAGAAGGGGCTGGATAGGGAGGGGCGGGCTGCACTGCTTTGGGTAAGGACTGGGCTTGAATGCCCCGAGGGCAATCTGAGGGAACTATCGTGAGATAGAAACCCAGACTGTGGGATAGCTATCGCAGGAAAAGCCTTAACCTAAGACACCGCCAGGCCCGATCACAGAACAAAGGACTGAGTAGAGCTAGCCAGCTGTGGACTGGCCCATCCTTTGCCGGAGATGTGCAGGCAAGGGCAGCCAGAGCTGGAAGGGTGAAATCGTGGCCCCAGAGAGGCAGCCTATACCAAACTGCAAGCAGACCTCATTGCTAACCAAGACTTCTTGGGATTCTGGATGGTCGACACCTGCTAGGAGGGTCACAGCCAGAGATCAGCTCCCCAGAAAAGACACAGCACACCTGAGAAGATGCATCCATTGTACACCCAGAAACCGAGAGGCTGGGATGGAGGAAGGGAAAAAGGCACAGCCCCCAACCATGCTAGCCAAACACCTGGACACCTAAGCTGCTCGGACCTGGGAAGGGCAGAAAACCCAGGCTCAACCAAGTCTGCACCTTTGCGGAGTTCCCGAGAACCTGAACCTGAGCGGCTTAGACCTGGGAACTACAGGCAACCCCAGGGGCCTGCATCAGACAATTCCTGGCAGAGAAACCTAGAGCCTGAGCAGTGTAGACTAGGAAAGTACACACGCTGTGAGCGGGGGCAAACCCAGTGTGGCTGAATCACTGTGAGCACATGCCAGTGAAATTTGTTTGCAGTGTTCCTCCCTCCCCACAGCACAACTGAACAAGTGAGACTAAAAAAAGTGACCACCACAGCCCTCCTTGTGTCAGGCTGGAAATTAGACACTGAAGAGACCAGCAAACAGAAGAAGCTAAAAGAAACAGAGGGAACCACTTTGGAAGAGACAGGTGCAATAGATTAAAACCCTGTAGTTAGCACCAACTACATAAGAAGGGGCCTATAGACCTTGAGAAGTACAAACAGGACCAAGGGACTATCTGAAAATGAACTGACCCCACACTGTCTGCAACAGCTTCAAAGAAAGTCCTAGATATATTTTTACTATTATCATTTTTTAAATTTTTAAAACTTTTTTTATTATTATTTTTCTATTTTTTTCATTTTTAAGTCCCCTATTACTCCTTCAATTTTCATTTTTATAAACTACTACTACCTTGCAAAAAAAAAAAAGACCCTATTTTTAAAGCAAACTTCACATATATATATTTTTATAATTTTTGTGACTCTGGTTTTTTTTCTCTCTTTCTTTTTTTTAACATTGTATTTTTGAGAATCTAACCTCTACTCTAGATTTTTAATCTTTGCTTTTTGGTATTTGTTATCAACTTTATATCTTTAAGAACCCAATCTTCAGTACCCATTTTACTTGGCAGCAAGATCACTGGCTTGACTGCTCTCTCCCCCTTTTAACTCTCCTATTTCTCCACCAAGTCACCTCTATCTCTCCACTCCCCCTTTTATTCTCTACACAACTCTGTGAATCTCTTTGTGTGTTCTGGGCTGTGGAGAACACTTAGGGAACTGATGACTGGCTGGATCTGTCTCTCTCCTTTTGATTCTCCCTTTTTTCCTCTGGCCACCTCTGTCTCCTTCCTCCCTCTTCTCTTCTCTGCATAACTCTGTGAACATCTCTGAGGGATCCAGACGGTGGAGAGCACATAAGGAAGCACATTACTGGCTAGCTTGCTCTCTCCTCTTTTGATTCCCCTCTTCTCCTCCTGGTCACCTCTATCTGCCTCCTCCCTCTTCTCTTCTCCATGTAACTCTGTGTACCTCTCTGGATGCCCTTCATTGTGGAGAAACTTTTCATCATTACCCTAGATGTTTTATCATTGGTGCTGTAGAGATGGAGAAGTCTTGAGGCTACTGTAAGAATAAGACTGAAAACCAGAGACAGGAGGATTAAGTCCAAATCCTGAGAACACCAGAGAACTCCTGAATCCAGGAAGCATTAATCAATAGGAGCTCATCAAATGCCTCCACACCTACACTGAAACCAAGCACCACACAAGGGCCAACAAGTTCCAGAGTAAGATATACCATGCAAATTCTCCAGCAACATAGGAACTTAAACCTGAGCTTCAATATACAGGCTGCCCAAAGTCACACCAAACCCACTGACATCTCAAAACTCATTACTGGATACTTCATTGCACTCCAGGGAGAAAAAATCCAGCTCCAACCACCAGAACACTGACACAAGCTTCTCCAACCAGGAAACCTTGACAGGCCACACTTCCAACCCCACCCACAGTGAGGAACCTCGACAATAAAAGGGAACCACAAGCTGCCAGAATACAGAAATACCACCCCAAACACAGCAATATAAACAAGATGAAAAGGCAGAGAAATGCCCAGCAGGTAAAGGAACAGGATAAATGCCCTCCAAACCAAACAAAAGAGGAAGAGATAGGGAATCTACCTGATAAAGAATTCTGAATAATGATAGTGAAAATGATCCAAAATCTTGAAAACAAATTGGAGTTACAGATAAATAACCAGGAGACAAGGATCGAGAAGATGTAAGAAAGGTTTAACAAGGACTTAGAAGAAAGAGTCAATATATAATGAATAATGCAATAAATGAGATCAAAAACACTCTGGAGAGAATCAACAGTAGAATAATGGAGGCAGAAGATAGGATAAGTGAGGTAGAAGATAGAATGGTAGGAATAAATGAAACAGAGAGGCAAAAAGAAAAAAGAATTAAAAGAAATGAGGACAACCTCAGAGACCTCTGGGACAATGTTAAATGCACCAACATACGAATCATAGGAGTCCCAGAAGAAGAAGACAAAAAGAAAGACCATGAGAAAATACTTGAGGAGATAATAGTTGAAAACTTCCCTAAATGGGGAAGGAAATAATCACCCAAGTCCAAGAAACCCAGAGAGTCCCAAACAGGATAAACACAAGGCGAAACACCCCAAGACACATATTAATCAAATTAACAAAGATTAAACACAAAGAACAAATATTAAAAACAGCAAGGGAAAAACAACAAATAACACACAAGGGGATTCCCGTAAGGATAAGAGCTGATCTTTCAATAGAAACTCTTCAGGCCGGAAGGGAATGTCAAGGACATACTTAAAGTGATGAAAGAAAACAATCTACAGCCCAGATTACTGTACCCAGCAAGTATCTCATTCAAATATGAAGGAGAAATCAAAAGCTTTACAGACAAGCAAAAGCTAAGAGAATTTAACACCACCAAACCACCACTTCAACAAATGCTAAAGGATCTTCTCTAGACAGGAAACACAGAAAGGGTGTAAAATCTCTTACCCAAAACAATAAAGTAAATGGCAACAGGATCATACTTATCAATAATTACTTTAAATGTAAATGAGTTGAATGCCCCAACCAAATGACAAAACTGGCTGAATGGATACAAAAAACAATACCCCTATATATGTTGTCTACAAGAGACCCACCTCAAAACAAGGGACACATACCTACTGAAAGTGAAGGGCTGGAAAAAGATATTTCATGCAAATAGAGACCAAAAGAAAGCAGGAGCAGCAATACTCATATCAGATAAAATAGACTTAAAACATCCTCCATGACCCACCTCCCAGAATATTGGAAATAAAAGCAAAAATAAACAAATGGGACCTAATTAAAATTAAAAGCTTTTGCACAACAAAGGAAACTAAAATCAAGGTGAAAAGACAGCTGTCAGAATGGGAGAAAATAATAGCAAACGAAGCAACAGAAAAACAATTAATCTCAAAAATATACAAGCAACTCTTGCAGCTGAATTCCAGAAAAATGAACGACCCAATCCAAAAATGGGCCAAAGAACTAAACAGACATTTCTCCAAAGAAGACTTACAGATGACCAACAAACACAGGAGAAGATGCTCAACATCACTCATTATTAGAGAAATGCAAATCAAAACCACAGTGAGGTACCATCTCACGCCAGTCAGAATGGCTGCTATCCAAAAGTCTACAAGCAATAAATGCTGGAGAGGGTGTGGAATGCAAACTAGTACAGCCACTATGGAGAACAGTGTGGAGATTCCTTAAAAAACTGGGAATAGAACTGACATACGACCCAGCAATCCCACTGCTGAGCGTACACACCGAAGAAACCAGAGTTTAAAGAGACACGTGTACTCCAATGTTCATTACAGCACTGCTTACAATAGCCAAGACATGGAAGCAACCTAGATGTCCATCAGCAGACGAATGGATAAGGAAGCTGTGGTACATATACACAATCGAATATTACTCAGCCATTAAAAAGAATACATTTGAATCAGTTCTATTGAGATGGATGAAACTGGAGCCCATTATACAGAGTGAAGTAAGCCAGAAAGAAAAACACCAGTACAGTATACTAATGCATATATATGGAATTTGAAAGATGGTAACGATAACCCTATGTGAGACAGAATAAGAGACACAGATGCATAGAACAGTCTTATGGACTCTGCGGGAGAAGGTGAGGGTGGGACGTTCTGGGAGAATAGCATTGAAACATGTATATTATCATATGTGAAACAGAACACCATTCCAGGTTCAATGCTCAGGGCTGGGGCAATGGGATGACCCAGAGGGATGGGATGGGGATGGAGGTGGGAGAGGGGTTCAGGATGGGGAACACATGTAAACCCATGGCTGATTCATGTCAATGTATGGCAAAAACCACTACAATATTGTAAAGTAATTAGCCCCCAACTAAAATAAATAAATTTATTTTAAAAAAAATAGACTTAAACCAAAGGCTGTGAAAAGAGAAAAAGAAGGATACTACATAATGATCAAAGGATCAATCCAAGAAGAAGATATAGCAATTATAAATATATGTGCACCCAACATAGGATCACAGCAATATGTAAGGCAAATGCTAACAAGTATAAAAGGGGAAATTACGAGTAACACAATAATAGTGGGAGACTTTAATACCCCACTGACACATATGGATGTATCAACTAAACACAAAATTAACAAAAAAACACAAACTTTAAATGATGCAATAGACCAGTTAAACCTAATTGATATCTATAGGACATGTCACCCCAAAACAATGAATTTCACCTTTTTCTCAAGTGCACATGGAACCTTCTCCAGAATAGATCACATCCTGGGCCACAAATCTAGCCTTGGTAAATTCAAAAAAATTTAAATCATTCCAAGCATCTTTTCTGACCACAATGTAGTAAGATTAGAAAAACTATTAAAAATGCCAACATATGGAGGCTGAACAACATTCTGCTGAATAACCAACAAATCCCAGAAAAATCAAAAAAATTAAAATATGCATAGAAACGAATGAAAATGAAAACAGAACAACCCCAAACCTATGGGACACTGTAAAAGCAGTGCTAAGGGGAAAGTTCATAGCAATACAGGCTTACCTCAAGAAACAAGAAAAAAAATCAAATAAATAACCTTACTCTACACCTACTGCTGCTGCTGCTGCTGCTAAGTCGCTTCAGTCGTGTCTGACACTGTGCAACCCCATAGACGGGATTCTCCAGGCAAGAATACTGGAGTGGGTTGCCACTGCCTTCTCCAGTGCATGAAAGTGAAAAGTGAAAGTGAAGTCGCTCAGTCGTACCCGACTCTTAGCGACCCCATGGACTGCAGACCACCAGGCTCCTCCATCCATGGGATTTTCCAGGCAAGAGTACTGGAGTGGGTTGCCATTGCCTTCTAGACTCTACACCTAAAGTAACTAAAAAAGGAAGAAATGAAGAACCCCAGGTTTAGTAGAAGGAAAGAAATCTTAAAAATTAAGGCAGAAATAAATGCAAAAGAAACAAAAGAGACCATAGCAAAAATCAACAAAGCCAAAAGCTGGTTCTTTGAGAAGATAAATAAAATTGACAAACCATTAGCCAGACTCATCAAGAAACAAAGTGAGAAGAATCAAACCAACAAAATTAGAAATGAAAATGAAGACATCACAACAGACAACAGAGAAATAGATAGGATCATAAGAGACTACTATCAGCAACTATATGCAAATAAAATGGACAACTTGTAAGAAATGGAAAAATTCTTAGAAACGTACAACTTTCCAAAACTGAACCAGGAAGAAATAGAAAATCTTAACAGACCCGTCATAAGCACGGAAATTGAAACTGTAATCAGAAATCTTCCAGCAAACAAAAGCCCAGGACCAGATGGCTTCACAGCTGAATTCTACCAAAAATTTAGAGAAAAGCTAGGACCTATCCTACTCAAACTCTTCCAGAAAACTGCAGAAGCCAAGGTAAACTTCCAAACTCATTCTATGAAGCCGCCATCACCCTAATACCAAAACCAGACAAAGATGCCACAAAAAAAGAAAACTACAGGCCAATATCACTGATGAACATAGATGCAAAAATCCTTAACAAAATTCTAGCAAATAGAATCCCACAACATATTAAAAAGATCACACATCATGACCAAGTGGGCTTTATCCCAGAGATGCAAGGATTCTTCAATATTCGCAAGTCAATCAATGTGATACACCACATTAACAAATTGAAATATAAAAACCATGATTATCTCAATAGATGGAGAGAATGTCTTTGACAAAATTCAACATCCATTTATGATAAAAACCCTCCAAAAAGCAGGCATGGAAGGAACATAGCTCAACATAATAAAAGCCATATATGATAAACCCACAGCAAACATTATCCTCAATGTTGAAAAATTGAAAGCATTTCCCCTAAAGTCACGAACAAGACAAGGGTGCCTACTCTCAGCATTACTATTCAACATAGTTTTGGAAGTTTTGGCCACAGCAATCAGAGCAGAAAAAGAAATAAAAGGAATCCAGATTGCAAAAGAAGAAGTAAAACTCTCACTGTTTGCAGATCCTCTACATAGAAAACCGTAAAGACTCCACCAGAAAATTACTAGAGCTAATCAATGAATATAATAAATTTGCAGGATACAAAATCAACACACAGAAATTCCTTGCATTCCTATACACTAACAATGAGAAAACAGAAAGAGAAATTAAGGAAACAATTCCATTCACCATCACAATGAAAACAATAAAATACTTAGGAATATATCTACCTAAAGAAACAAAAGACCTATATATAGAAAACTATAAGACACTGGTGAAAGAAATCAAAGAGGACACAAATAGATGGAGAAACATACCGTGTTCATGGATCGGAAGAATCAATATAGTGAAAATGAGTATACTACCCAAAGCGATCTATAGATTCAATGCAATCCCTATCAAGCTACCAACAGTATTTTTCACAGAACTAGAACAAATAATTTTACAATTTATATGGAAATATAAAAAACCTCGAATAGCCAAAGCAATCTTGAGAAAGAAGGATAGAACTGGAGGAATCAACCTGCCTGACTTCAGGCTCTACTACAAAGCCACAGTCATCAAGACAGTATGGTACTGGCACAAAGATAGAAATATAGATCAATGGAACAAAATAGAAAGCCCAGAGATAAATCCACACACCTATGGACACCTTATCTTTGACAAAGGAGGCAAGAATATACAATGGAGAAAAGACAATCTCTTTAACAAGTGGTGCTGGAAAAACTGGTCAACCACTTGTAAAAGAATGAAACTAGAACACTTCCTAACACCATACACAAAAATAAACTCAAAATGGATTAAAGATCTAAATGTAAGACCAGAAACTATAAAACTTCTAGAGAAAAACATAGGCAAAACACTCTCCGACAGAAACCACAGCAAGATCCTCTATGACCCACCTCCCAGAATATTGGAAATAAAAGCAAAAATAAACAAATGGGATCTAATTAAAATTAAAAGCCTTTGAACAACAAAGGAAACTGTAAGCAAGGTGAAAAGACAGCCGTCAGAATGGGAGAAAATAATAGCAAATGAAGCAACTGACAAAGAATTAATCTCAAAAACATATAAGCAACTCCTGCAGCTCAATTCAAGAAAAATAAACGACCCTATCAAAAAGTGAGCCAAAGAACTAAACAGACATTTCTCCAAAGAAGACTTACAGATGGCTAACAAACACATGAAAAGATGCTCAACATCACTCATTATTGGAGAAATGCAAATCTAAACAACAATGAGATACCATTTCACGCCCGTCAGAATGGCTGTATCCAAAAGTCTACAAGCAATAAATGCTGGAGAAGGTGTGGAGAAAAGGGAACCCTCTTACACTGTTGGTAGGAATGCAAACTAGTACAGCCACTATGGAGAACTGTGTGGAGATTCCTCAAAAAACGAAATAGAACTGCCATACGATCCA
This sequence comes from Giraffa tippelskirchi, assembly GCF_054371585.1. Lineage (NCBI taxonomy): Eukaryota > Metazoa > Chordata > Mammalia > Artiodactyla > Giraffidae > Giraffa > Giraffa tippelskirchi. The sequence goes on along the minus strand of NC_137278.1, from coordinate 105,968,275 downwards.
GCAATCCCACTGCTGAGCGTACACAAGGAGGAAACCAGAGTTTAAAGAGACACGTGTACCCCAATGTTCATCGCAGCACTGTTTATAATAGCCAGGACATGGAAGCAACCTAGATGTCCATCAGCAGATGAATTGATAAGAAAGCTGTGTACATATACACAATGGAATATTACTCAGCCATTAAAAAGAATACATTTGAATCAGTTCTAATGAGGTGGATGAAACTGGAGCCTATTATACAGAGTGAAGTAAGCCAGAAAGAAAAACACCAATACAATACACTAACACATATATATGGAATTTATTAAGTTGGTAAAGATAAACCTGTATGCGAGACAGCAAAAGAGACACAGATGCATAGAGCAGTCTTTTGGACTCTATGGGAGAGGGTGAGGGCAGGATGTTATGGGAGAATGGCATTGAAGAATGTAAATTATCATATGTGAAACGAATTGCCAGTCCAGGTTTGATGCATGATACAGGGTGCTCGGGGCTGGTGCACCAGATGACCCAGAGGGATGGGATGGGGAGGGAGGTTCTGGAAGGGGAACACATGTACACTCGTGGCAAAACAAATACAATATTGTAAAGTAAAAAAAAAATAATAATAATAAAAATAAAAACAAAAAAAGAAGAAGAAGAAAAAGAACTTGTTGGCGATAATGGGTGCCAGGGCAGGCCACTTTTGTCCCTTTGTTGAGTGTAAGATTATAGAATTTTGAATTCACCATCACCATCATCACCGCCTTTCTCTGGATTCTGATCAGTTGTCTGAAAAATTGTTGTTCTTGTTTCTCCTGTTTGCTGACTGCTTACTGTCTTGTGCTCCTCAAGTTCAAGATCACACTGAGAACATGTCTGCATAAGCACACTCAAAGATCCCCAACATACTTTCTTCAATCAAACTGTGGTCCCAAGGTCTTGTCCTATATATCTTTTTCATGCATTTTTTAATTTGTTTAAAAAGTAATTTTGCAAACAGTCATATCAAAAACCTGGTTGGGGGGCGTTGGTTGCCAATGTCTACTTTTACTTCCAATCTCTGCCATGACTTCTAAAAGCCATGAAATACATGATTTTTGTAGAATTTTAATTTGGTTAAGTCTGAAGGACCACGAGACCATCCAAAGCACAGCTCTTTTTACTTGAACTTTCTCAAATACATTGTAACAAATACCTTTATCCTAAATACAATATGCAGAGTTTTTCAAGAGCAGTAGTAATAGAAAGCTAACCTCTTCTTATACGAGGAGTGTTCAACATATGCCCCTTGCTGGACACTTAGCTGTAATATCCACCTGTGCTGAGGCCAGTGTCTGACCTAAAAGATGCAGTAAGCTTATCATAGAAATGGTACCCGGATGGGGGAGGCACAGACTGTCCCTGGTGCAGGTAATAGGGGAGTGTGTTATGCATAGGAAATTTTTAAAAGAATAATAATGCTGACTTACAATTGCTATTTTTTTCTGGCAATAAAAAATTGCCATCATGATCTAGCAATTCTAAACAATAGTGTGACAAAATACTCCACCTTGCCAGGGCTGAACGCTTCCACTGCCAACCCCTACCCGCTTTGGGGCTCCAGTAGATATGGCCTCCAGCCTTGAGCAGTGGACAGAACACAGGAATGGTAATTTAGGTGCATAAGAAATTTTTGCATGAAACTGAAACCGACAGTTAGTGCCAGGGACATAGTGGAAAGTAGTCTGAATATGTGTGTTGTGCTGTAACTGTTTATATGTTTATAACTATTTTCTGCACCAGTGAACTAAAAATAAAAGTGCATGTTTAATTTAAAAATACACACTAAATGTCCATTTTTCAAGAAAGTTTTTTTATCCACAATAAGAAACTTGGTGTTACCCCTGACTGCATAAAATCAGGAGAAATAAATCTGCTAAAGAAACATCAGCATTTATTTCAGAGGTTAATGGGTAATTTGGGAAGACTGACCCTCTCCAGAGTTAATATTAAATATAGGCAGCTGCACAAGGTGTATTTGCAATGTAATTCCATGAAATCATATTTTATTTAAATAAAGTGACCCTTCATCTACATTATTTTCATTTATTTTCAAATCTAAGTTTTCCTCTGCACATAGAAAGCATTACACAATGACTGTTAATATATTGGCTCTATCCACAAAAGAAAAATTTGCAAGTAGATAAATACCAGCTTTTATATTAGTAATATCAGATTCTCCAAAGAGAGAATCACTTAACATCAGTTGCAAGGGTGGGTTTTCTTTGTTGTATTGAACTGATAAAATTTATATAAATCTTTTGAAAATTCTTTGTAAAAGGTGAACCACCAGAAGTAACTGAAAAATCTTCTGTAACTTTAGATTAAAAGTTCAATGGAAACAGTGACAGGCTTTATTTTCTTGGGCTCCAAAATCACTTCAGATGGTGACAGCAGCCATAAAATTAAAAGACATTTGCTCCTTGGAAGAAAACCTATGACAGCCTATTAAAAAGCAGAGACATTACTTTGCCTACAAAGGTCCATATAATCAAAACTATGATTTTTCTGGTAGTCATGTATGGATATGAGTTGAACCATAAGGAAGGCTGAGCACCGAAGAATTGATGATTTAGAATTGTGGCTTTGGAGAAGACTCTTGAGAGTCCTTCCAAGGAGATCAAACCAGTCAATCCTAAAGGAAATCAGTCCTGAATATTCATTGGAAGAACTGATGCTGAAACTGAAGCTCCGATATTTTGGCCACCTTATGCGAAGAGCCAACTCATTAGAAAAGACTCTTATGCTGGGAAAGATTGAAGGCAAGAGAAGAAGGAGACGACAGATGACGAGATGGTTGGATGGTGTAGGAGACAGGAAGAATAAAAGCAAAGCAGGCCCCAGCAAGGGCTACAGAAGAAATTTATAATTATTGATAAACTGAATGCTATAAAGCATGAACTCTTGGAACAAGTCCAAAAGGAACAGTTCATAGTCTTGAAAACAAGATATGATCCTGGGGTCAGAAAACCGACCCCAGAGTGTTTCTCAACTGGCGTCTCAGAGTCACATGTTTTACATATCTGGTGGAAAATCTATAGATAAGAATATTAGTCTTAGTTACTGATTTGTTATTGATTACTGTTTCTTAATTGCTCAATGGTTAATGATCATTTGGTTCTTTGGCCCTGAAGGTCACATGAGTTATAGTTTGACTCCCCGCATATTCTTTCATTCATGACTGAAAGTATAATAAAGCTGGCTTGGATTCAGTTTTGGTACCTTCACCTTGGAGGCCCTTGGGTGTTGGTCCCCTGATCCTCGCTTTTCTCTGAATTCTTATGTCTTGTTTCTCATTCTCTTGCCCTATCGCGCTTTCAGAAACCCTTCTTTATCGAGCCAGTCTCGACAGGATGGCATCACTGACTCAATGGCTATGAATTTGAGGAAGCTCCGGGAGATAGTAAAAGACAGAGAAGCCTGGCATGCTGCAGTCCATGGAGTCACAAAGAGTTGGACACGACTGAGCAACTGAGCAACAACAACAAAATTGAAGATAAAATCATTTATTATATTAAAATTTTTTGACAGGGCAAAGCTTTGCATTAGAAAAGTTCTTAATTAAGAAACCAAAGATACAATTTGCTGTAGATGGTAAAACAAATTCTACTATTTCCAAAAATGTTGTGAAATTCTAAAATAAAAATACAAACTGTAGTTGTATTTAAACACTGATAGACTTACTGAAATATAAATTTTTGTTAAAAGATGATGTTGAATAATACATCAGCATGGTGGTGATACTTTCTATGTGGTTCATCATTAATTGGAGTTTAGAAATGTTTGAGCTTTTCAAAATATATATTTAAAAATCAGACTAAGTGTCCTAAAATTATATTGGACTTTTCAACAGTAAATCCTTTAAGTTGTAGTTCCATAATGTTCAATAACAGTTTGAAATATTTAATCAAGCATTTTTCAAATGAAGCTCTAAAATGTCAGCATTTTAAGCTTTCAGGAAATTGTGCTTTTAGGAAAAAATGTGTGCAACAGAATGATATTGGGATGAATCACTACAAAGACAAGGGAAGAATTGAACAAATCAAAGCAAACATAACACATTCAATCAAACTTATCTTTGAAATTTTATATTCATACTTGGAAATACCTCAAATTGGGAGAAAGTGCTTTGGTGGAGCTGCTAATTTATTTAGAAATAATTGAAAATGCTCCTTGGAAAAATATATTTGAATTCAGAAAGGGGCATCAGAATAGTAACATTATAGGATAAGTTGCTTTTATCTTTCATTATTCAGGATACTTATTCAGCTAGAGATCACACACATAGCAACACATATTCATACCTCATGTATTTAGTCATTCGCTTATAATACACACATGGATATGTGTACTTGCATTTTCAAATAAACATATCTATTTATACACTTGTATTAGTATATTTACACAAGCATAACATTTATATGTGGTGCTGCATGTATATCTATATGTATAGTTTTGTGTGTATATTTAGCTAAATATCTTCAAAAATAAGAAAACTTTATTCCTTCATTTTGGTCACTTGATATGATCTAATATAAAATCAAATTTAAGTATCTGGAAAGACTCCTCAGTCTTTGCACATGTGTTAAGTTTTTCCCAAAGTCTATTTTCTCAAATTTTCTAGATGAAAACATTGAATATTCTGCTGTTACTCAAGTCAGATTTACATAGGGTAATTTCAAGAATGTTTCTTCTTCTTTCATAACTCTAAATTTTGTTTAGAATTTTTTCATACATGCTTATTAGGAAGCATATCATGAAAAGTTCTTGAAACTTCACTGTGTCCATTCCTTCCACCATTCTCAAAGTTGGCCACTTAGGACTATACCAGAAAATCAGCTTTGTGTTTAACTGTGCTTGGAAAGAATGCTTTACAAGATTCTTTTGTAGTGTTTTTTGGGGGCACATACTTATGATACGCTTGTTATCTTGTCTTAAATATGGTGATACTTAAATATTTTAGTCTTCTACAGCTATTGTCAATTTTACATTTAAGAGATCCTTACATTGGTGATGGAGAAGACAAAGAAATCTCTAAGTAAGTTGCATCTTGTCTCATATAAAATACATTTTATTATGAAACCAAGGGTGATTTTAGTCTCTCCATGAAAAATTAGCAAGTAAAATGTGTCTTATCTCAAAGATCTTGGTGAAAAACTCCTAATCAAGTTTATTTTAAAATATTTGAGCTACTTTATAAAATAATGATTAAAAATTAGAATATACCAATGATAAGATTAATCAAATAAATTGATAATGAAAAAGCAGTCCATTAAAAACTATTTCAGTCTGTTTATTGTTATATAAAGAGTTATAGTCAAATTATAGTCATATACTTGGCAGAGTCTAAACTTTCTAATTACTACTGACTTGTTTACCACTTCAGACTCATCCAAAGCTGTCAAAATCAAAATAAAGTCAAAAGACTGATTCATGTCGATGTATGGCAAAAACCACTACAATGTTATGAAATAATTAGCCTCCAATTGAAATAAATTAATTAATTAAAAAAAAACAAAGTCAAATGAATCCTATAACCTCTCACACTCAGAAAAGCAGAGGAATTTTAGAAAATTCTCAAAAATGTTTAGTAAACATCTACCATTTACCATACATGGTGTTAAACACTGAAGACACAAGCATACATGTGAAACATCTCTTTTAGTCTAGTTGAGCAGTCTGATGGAGAAAACAGACAGACAAGCAAATTAAAACACAACATGAAAGCACTAGAAAGCAGACATAAACTTCTGTTTTATAAAGCAATCATTTGTTGAAAATCCTTTCTTTTTCAGTTGATATTTAAGTACTCTTCATGGACTATTATCTTTGCATGAGTTAAAGATAGAAGGAAAAATAGACTGGAAAGATAATCCAAGTAGCCCTTCAAATGTATTCAAATAAAAAGCCATTAAGCCAGGCAATAAAAATGAAAAAAAAAAATTTTTTTTTTTTGCTCAATTCCCACATGCAATTGCTTTTACATTATTTTGTTTTTCTACTTCATGCTCTTTTCTGTCTCTGCCTTTACTTTCACTTGTAATATGTACTTCACAGCTTTGATACAGTTCTTTTGTATTTTGAAAAGGCAACACAAAGTGATTTGTGGATCAGTTGAGGGTTTTATGAAATTTAAGCACATTTTAATCATGAATGAGAATTTTTTTTTTTCCGTTGAGTAAAATGGATATTTTTAAACTAAAGTGTCTGTTAGGTGTGAAAAACAAAATAACACTTAGTGAAGTAATTTATTAGACCTCAGTTCATAGAAAAGTTCATTTGCTTTGTGCTTTAGAAAATGTAAGAGTAAACAAAGTTGTGTGTATGTCAAGTGAAAGAATACTTAATTAAACTTACCAAAATGAGAGTCTTGATGAATTAACACATTATAGTATTCAACTATTTAGAAACAATTGCTGAGTTTTCAATATGTTTAGTAGGTCTATCTGTTTAACTTTCCACATTAATATTATTAGCCATGGAATGACTAGAATTAGACTCCTGATGGTCACTGAAGAGTGACTATGTTGATCTTCATTAACATTGTCATCTTTACAACACTTGAAACAAAGCATGAGTTATAATCAACTTAATTACATTCTCCTCTGGGTGAAGGGAATAGCTTCATTTAAGCTTCTCAAACTCAGTGCCAGGTATAGGCACTATGTTTGATATCTTAGTCTAAGGGATACTGAAGTAACAAACAACTGACTTAAAACCAACAGAAATGAATGTCTGTTGAAGTACAATTGTGGCTCTTTCTCACTTCTTTATTTCTCACATATTTATTTTCTTTCTTGAATTTGCTTCCCCTACCAGAAATATGGTGTCTCCTGGAAGACTGACATGGCAGCTCTGCCATTCATGATTAATTGGGTAAAGCCAGTCACATTATCAAATGGAATTTGTCTCCAATAAGCAGGGGTCAGTAGGAAGGAGCAGTAAATATTTCAGCAGTAGTCCATTCTATCTCTGGGGCAAAGAGTAGAAAATATCTGTGTTGGTCCTAGTGCCTCTTTGCGTCTTGGGCCAGTCTTCTCCTGGAAGAACTATCATTTTTAACCTATTAAAGTACTTTATTCATGTACTATGGATTTGTCTTTAGTTTTATAGTTATCCATTCCACTCTATTTTTGCAAATATTTTGAAAAAATTCTTTAAAATGAATAATCCTTTAACAAAGAGCATACATTTTAAATTCCCCTTTTATCAAAAAAAATTCATCTACATTTTACTTCAAACCTTACTCCCACTTTTACATTGAATAATAAGTATTCAGCATACAAAACTTTACTCTTCCTTCTGTTACTATGTATTACCACAAAAAATCAATGTTAGAACTATTTTAAGCAATCTGAACATGGCTTTTCAATTATCTTAAGATAATATTTCAAGTGACCGTATCAACCAGGTGAGGTGAACACTCAAGAAGTAGACTTTTTACCTTTCTTGCTTATGTCCTCAGTATCAATTAAAACAAACAAACAAAATCTTTTCACAACTTTCTCCATCACTACTTCTTACCTTCTAGTGAACTAGACTACATCCCTATTTTCCTCCCCTTCCCTGAGCTCAGACACTTCTAGTCCTCAGACTCATTTTTTGCTCTCAATCCACATTTCACGTATGACCTTGCTTTCATCTCCAATAAGCTAAACTCCTTGAGCAGTAGCTTCCCCTGGACTCAAAATCATGGGACTAGGAGTAGGGAAGGCAATTACTGTCCACCGCTTCTGTCTCAGTGCAAGGTCTTCTACTACACTAACCCCTCTGGCCCTCTCTCTATTCTTCAGCCATCTTTACATAGAGAATGAGAATGAATTATCCCTGAAATAATTTAAGATAATAAAATCTTTGAGATATTTTAAGAGAAAATACTGAGTATGCTTACCTCAGTTTCTTCCCTTTTGGAAGCCAGCCTATTTATATAGATTTTGCATAATCACCTACTGCCTGTCATATGGAAAGAAGTCTGCTCTTGAAAGGAAAGATGAGCAACTAGCTAATCAACTGTTCAGTGACAGGTAAGCATATCTAACTCAGGGATGGACTGGCAATTTTGTTTGTTACAGAAGGAAAGTCATATTCTGCAATCACCTTTCATAGGAACTAAGGTGAGACTTTGTTTTTATTATTCATACTCCTGCACCCTTTTCTCAACTTGCTCCATTCTTGAGTAATAAAGCATGTAATTTATTTGAATTCTTTAAAACCTGACTCACAATATCTACATCCTTTTTCCTGGCAGTATTTTGCCCTACAGACTTCAGTTTCCTTCTTATATCTGGGTTGCTTAACATTTCTGGTAGAAACAACACAGTTCTGTGCATGGATATAATTACTCCTTTATAATCTTTATAAAAACTTGCCAGGTGGCTCAGTGGTAAGGAATCTACCTGCCAATGCAGGAGATGCAGGAGATGTAAGTTTGATTCCTGGGTTAGGAAGATCCCCTGGAGGAGGAAATGGCAATCCACTTCAGTATTCTTGATGGGAAAATTTCATGGATAGAGGAGCCTGGTGGGCTACTTTCTGTGAGGTCACAAAGAATCAGACACAACTTAGTGACTGAGCACACAGCACACACACACACACATTCTTTATAAATCCCATATCAGCAAGACTATCAGTATTTAGTAGAATGGATAGGAGACAAGGAGTTAAGAGCCTGAGCTCTAAGATTAACACTGCCTTGGCTCTTCTATATCCAACATAGGAACTTTAGGTCCGGAGCATGTTACTTAAGGTCTCTGCCTCAGATTCCTTATTTGTAAACTTCAAATATTATAGCATTGACCTCATGTGATGGCAAAGATTAAAATAACACATGCATAATGCTCAAAACAGTGCCTGGAAATAATGTCAGTTATTATAACCTTGGCGATTATTTTTTGTGTGTTTTGTCCCTCACCTAGTCCATTCAGGACACATTACAAATATATTCTTCAATTTTGTCTTTCTTCATATGTATACTAAAGCTTTTTCTTGAAGTGCTGTCTTGACCTAGTATTGAGGCCTTGCCTACAGGCTAGTCAGTTTTCCTTATATAGCTAATTGTGGCAATCCACACTCAACCACTTCTCTTATCAGTGTCTCACATTTCCAACCACCATACACCATTTCCAGTTGCCACTGGGCCCAGTACCAGACAAGCAGGGACAGACTTTATGGCTCAGAGCCTAAAAAATTATTCAAATTAGCCAAAGGGTAGGGAACCCTTGAAATCTAGCTAACCTTTCCTCACTTGCCAGGTATAAGCTATCCCCTGTAATTCCAGCTCATAATTACCATGTTCCCCAATTGTGTGACCCTTTATGGTACCTTTCTCTAGTTCACAGCCGTAAGTAACAAAGAGTTCTGCCTTCATCTTTCAGACTTTCAGTATGTGGTGCTCCTTAAAGAATGTTTAAGTCTTTTAAAGCTTAAAAGTGATATGTTCCTCATATAAATGATAGCATATGATATTTGTCTTTGTCTGACTTCCTTCACTCAGTATGACAACCCTAGGTCCATCCACATTGCTTCAAATAGCATTATGATGTTTTTTTGTAAGGCTGAGAAATATTACACTATGTGTATGTACCATAGCTTCCTTATCCATTCTTCTGTTGATGGACGTTTTGGCTGTCTCTGTGCCTCAGCTATTATGAATAGCACTGCTAGGGATGCAGGGGTGTATGCAGCTTTTTGAATTATGACTTTCTCCAGATAAGTGCCCAGGACCAGGATTGCTGGATCATATGGTAATGCTATTTTTAGTTTCTTATAATGGCCATTCTGATCAGTGTGAGGTGATACCTCATTGTAGCTTTGATTTGTATATCTCTAATAATTAGAGAGGTTGAGCATCTTTCCATGTGCATTTTAGCCACCTGTATGTTTTCTTTGGAGAAATATCTATTTAGATCTTTCACCCATTTTTTTTAAATTAGGTTTTGGAGTATTTGTTGTTGTTCTGTTGTTATTGTTTGCTTTTGTTTCTTTCTTTTTTATTTTATTAAGCTGCATGAGGTGTTTGTGTATATTGGAAATTAATCCCTTGTCAGTCACTTCATTTGCAAATATTTTCTCCCATTCTGAGAGTTGTCTTTTTATTTTGTTAATGGTTTCCTTTGCTCTGTAAAAGCTTTTAAGTTTAATTAGGTCCCATGTGTTTATTATTGTTTTTATTTTCATTACTGTAGTATCCAAAAAGATCTTGCTGTGTTCTGTGTCACAGAGTGTTCTAAGTACTCTTCTAAGAGTTTAATTGTATGCAGATTTAATTTAGGCCTTTAATCCATTTTGAGCTTATTTTTGTGTATAGTGTTAGGGAGTTTTGTAATTTGATTCTTTTCACGTGTAGCTGTCCAGTGTTCCCAGCACCACTTATTGAAGAAACTATATTTTCTCCATTGTATTCTTGACTCTTTTGTCATAGATGAGGTGACCGTGGAGGTTTATCTTTGAACTTTCTATCCTGTTCCGTCTATTGATATTTCTGTTTTTATGCCAGTACCATACTGTTTTGGTTACTGTAGCTTTGTGGTATAGTCTGAAGTCAGGTAGCCTGATTCCTACAGCTTTCTTTCTCAAGATTGCTTTGATTCTTCAGGGTTTTTTATGTTTCCATAGAAAGTATAAAAAAAAATTTTTATTCTAATTGTGTGAAAAATGCCCAGCAAAAAGTCTCATCCAGCAAGCCTTCAGGGGTTCTCCAGATGATCTGATGCACCTGGGACTGAGACACACCTTGAAAATAACTTCCTTGTAAGGTAAGACATGACTTCTGAAGTCAGGCTGACCAGATTTACCCCTAGGACACCACTCTTTAACTGAGTGACCTTGAGCAAGAGAGTTAATTTCTCCAACTAAAAGATTGGTGTAGACAATGAAATCAGTGTTTACTTGGGGAAGTCAAACTGTCATCACCTTCTCCCTTCCAGTGATCTGCTTCTGTTAATAGGACCAAAACATCAAAAAACATGAGTGTTTGTGGAGTTGTATGCAATGTCTTTAACCATACCCATATCTTACATGAATGTAAGTGTACTCACTGCTATAAAAATAAATTTCTACACCAAAAGTTATGTGATTAAGAATTACTCAGTCTGTAATTGGTAGTGGTATTTCAAAGCATCAAGGCATAGAAATAGAATTCTTGCAAAGCGAGACAAACTAAATTATTTTCTAACATAATGCCATTTAAAAAAAAAATAGCTTGAATACTTAACACTTAAAGATCATAAAGACCCTCAAAGTGATTTTATGTTCTGGAAAGATATTCACAATATATTATTATATGAAAACTCAGATTAACAAGATAAACATTTTTAAAAAACACAAAGGACAATATGTTCCTCACTCTACCTCAACAGAAAGTGTTCTCCTCTCCTGAATTTAAAAGTGAATTGTCCTGCATATACTTCTGAGAAGTCTATTATCACACATTTTTTCCAAAGTCTCAAATCAAAACCACAGTAAATTATCACCTTACATTTTAAAAGATGGCTATTATGTAAAAAGAAAGATAATAAGTGCTGACAGGGTTGTTGGGAAATTGGAACGCTTGTACACTGTTGTAAGAGTATAAAGTGGTGCTGTCACTATGGAAAGCAATATGGAGATTGCTCAAGAAAAAGAAGAATGAAAGCTACCACGCATAATTCCTCTATATGAAGCATAAGTAAACAGTATAATGATGGTTGCCAGGAAACAGGGGTAGGGAGATATGGGGAGTTGTTCAATTGGTATAAAGTTATATTAATTAGTGCAGTTTTTTTTTTATACCAATTAAAGCTGAGGGAATGAAATGGTTTATCAAGGGAAAGCTGATTTTTCTTGAAAGTTCTTTTCTTACTCCAAATTTGTACACTGGAATCACCAACAATAAGAGGATATGAGGTCAGCAGCTTTGGTTCATATTTTGAAGAACATATCACTTCCATAGTTAATAACCAAATACTTAGAGCTATATAAGTATAATCTGGAAATATGAGCCTTTACAAAAATGAATCTCTGAAATAGAGGCATTATTAAAGTGATGTTCTTTGATCCATTACAACTTACTTACATTTGCTATAAGAATTCTGGTATCTAGGAAGGTTAACATATATAATGATGCATGAATGAGATTTTTTTGTTTTCTCTGTTTGGGCATATTGTAGGATTACAGTATGGTAGTCCATAACAAATTCCTAACTAAAATTATATTTCAACTCACATTTAAAAAGTCAGAAAGTTTCCATTAATACATTGAATGGGAGATAAGGTGAAACTCTTCATAAGGACATAGATTTTATAGAGAAAATGCTTGAATTCAAGCTTCACATACCACCAGCTGTGGAATCTTGAGTTAGTCACTCAATCTCTCTGGAGCACATCTGTATTTAATTTGATAAGAGTGCCTTTCTCAAAAGATGACTAAATGAATTAATTGTCATAAAGTCTTCAAAGAGAATCTGACATATTAAGCACTCTATAAGTCGTCATTCTAAAACATAGCTTTTCTTTTTTCTGTGTTCTCTTGTTTGTTTTTGTATGCTCATCTAATTGTTCTTTTCAGTATACAGTACTATGAACTATGATAGATACTAGAGGACTTTTATTGGTTATTTTCTTGATTCTTCGTTAGTTTGGAACTTGCATATTTTATATTATGGTGGTAAGACTGATCTAAAATCTCAAATAGCTCTATGATATCATTAGCACCCCCTCAAGTAAGCAAATGCCTTACATCTGTAAGGAATATTAAAAATATGCCAGTATACATAATATTATTAGTAGTAAACCTTTAAATAAAAAATTCTGAGTCAATTAAAATGAGAAAATTAGCACTAAATAACCTAAGTATAATTTATTGGAGCAATATAGATATAAAACAATTAACTTAAGCTAACCAAATTAGGCTAACAATCTAAGCTAACTAAATGTTTGAATCATAACCATTAAACTTAGTTAATAGAATTTTGACTAGAAAACATTTTTAAAATATTTTATTTTGTATCTTAAATATTTTCAAAAGAATCTCTTGGTAATCTCCCTTATGTATCCTACTCTTTCATTCTGATATTCATATATATATGTTAAACTGGAGATTTAGTGAAAAAATCAACAGATATTTATCCATTCAGATAATAAAATTAAAACTACATTATGTTTCTAAAATTAAAGTATGGGAATGAATTCTTTTTAACCTTAGACATTCATTATGACTGTAACAGGGAAGGTTAGGATTTTCAATAATTAAAGCATTGTATGTGTCATCCCAAATAAACTCTGCTCGTTGCTAAATTTTTAACTGGTAGCAAGAGTAAGTAGTTTATATTCAATATTTAAGAGACTTGTTCTAAATCCTTTATTATTCTTCATTTAGAATCATCATTCTAAGCAATTATGGTTAATTTTTCAGTACTGGTGTTTTATAGATTTTTTTCCTCCGTAAACAATACAGAGCCCACTAACAAAGATAACTCTCTGTGAAAGTGTATTTTAAAAGAAAAAACAAGCAAACAAACAAACAAAGAAGATGTTCACAACTGATCTCCAATAAAGCACAGCAAAATGCAGAATTTACAAAGTGAAAGTGAAGTGAAGTCTCTCGGTAGTGTCCGACTCTTTGCGACCCCATGGACTGTAGCCCACCAGGCTTCTCTGACCATGGGATTTTCCAGGCAAGAATATTGGAGTGGGTTGCCATTTACAAGGTGTCATTAAAAACATTTTAGCTCATTGACTACATCTAGATCAATTTTCTAAGACACTTATAAAAAAATTTTTTACTGTCAGAGAAGTCAAAATTTACAGCCTAATTTATTATGTCTATCATCTGAACTTTGGTGTCTGTCACTCATGCATAATAGTATATATATACTAGGTTCTATGTTACCATCACTATGTATAATATCTTAACTTTTTTTTTTTATCCAAAATGAAGAGTAATTTCAAGGTAGCAATTCCTCTTATGTACTTGATTACTATCCAGAGGCTTCAATGTACAAAGATCCTTAGACACAGACATATGCTCCTTTAGAAGCTAAATAAATAGATAATAAAGTTCAAATACAAATTAGAAAATTAAAGTTCAGAGAAAGAATGTCATTTTGTTCAGAGTTCAAGGTGTCTCAAGCAGCATGGGAGAAAACCCTCTGAACTATTGGTCCTCATTGCTGATAGCTCCCTAGCTAATCCATGTATCCTTAAAGTGGGTTTCCAGTGTACTCCTGGGGAAATACATGTTATCCATGGGTTCACAGTCATGGAGAGCCTTAGGGAAAGCCTAAACATATATGTATTCTTCTTTAAAACTGTTGTATCTGAAAATACCTATCTTTTGCCACTTTCCTGTCTCTCCTTTCACTTTTGAGCTTCTCCTATCATACAAAGAGAAGTTCCATCTCACACCAACCCAAATCTGTCTATGGTTCTTTGTTCTGAAGTTTAAAATATTTGCTTATTTTTACAGAAAGAGAAAAAAATGGAAGAGACATTTAGCTAGATCTTAAAAAGGATAAGTCAACTGAACAAGTAGAATTAAGGACTAATTTGTATACTGGAATGGAAGCAAAACATCATGGAATGTGTTAATTTAGAGCAACTAATATTCGGTTCAGTCACTCAGTCGTGTCTGACTCTTTGTGAACCTCTGGAATGCAGCACGTCAGGCCTCCCTGTCCATCACTAACTCCCGGAGTTTACTCAAACTCATGTCTATCAAGTCGGTGATGCCATCCAACTATGTCATCCTCTGTCATCCCCTTCTCCTCCTGCCTTCAATCTTTCCCAGAATCAGGGTCTTTTCCAATGAGTCAGTTCTTCGCATCAGGTGGCCAAAGTATTGGAGTTTCAGCTTCAGCATCAGTTCTTCCAATGAATATTCAAGACTGATTTCCTTTAGAATGGACTGGTTGGATCTCCTTGCAGTCCAAGAGATGCTCAAGAATCTTCTCCAACACCGCAGTTCAAAAGCATCAATTCTTCAGCACTCAGCTTTCTTTATAGTCCAACTTTCACATTCATACATGACTACAGGAAAAACCATATCTTTGGCTAGACGGACTTTTGTTGGTAAAGTAATGTCTCTGCTTTTTAATATGCTGTCTAGGTTGGTCAGAATGTGGTCTGACAGAATGTGGTCCACTAAAGAAGGGAATGGCAAACCACTTCAGTATTCTTGCCTTGAGAGCTCCATGAACAGTATGAAAAGATATGACACTGAAAGATATAACAGCTTCATAAGCCCTGAAATTTTTCATCTGCATCAGTAAATCTGTATACTTCAGAGGTTAAAATGGGAACTGTTTCTTCTAGTATATGATTTCTATTCTAGCTGCTGCTGCTGCTGCTGCTGCTGCTAAGTTGCTTCAGTCATGTCTGACTCTAGGGACAAGGTTAATTTTTAATGTCTGTTTGACTCTTGAGTCTGTGTCCAGTTGATTCCAGTTTAAGCATTGAAGAGAGATTATTTATTGGATCCTTCCAAACTCCAACAGTATTTTTTCTTTTTTATTCTTCTTGCCCAACATGATTGGAATCCATTCTTTACTGGCTAGATATCTCAATTCCACAAAATATTGCTGGTCTTCTTCCCCAAGAATAGTTATGTCATTTATCTAAATTTGTACTTCTTATTTTGTGACTGTAATGATTTACTCTCTAGAAGTACCTGACCTAATAAAGAGTAGTTACTTTAGCAAACCAGGTCAGGTTTAAAGTCCTAGCCTCCTCCCATGATGGGGTTTCACAATTTCTGGGGAACTGACTAGGCCTGAAAGTATCTACAGGACCGGTTCAAAATAAAAATTATCTTTCCTATCGCTGGGCTGGAAGAAGCACAAGCTGGAATCAAGATTTCCAGGAGAAATATCAATAACCTCAGATATGCAGATGACACCACCCTTATGGCAGAAACTGAAGAGGAACTAAAAAGCCTCTTGATGAAAGTGAAAGAGGAGAGGGAAAAAGTTGGCTTAAAGCTCAACATTCAGAAAACTAAGATCATGGCATCTGGTCCCATCACTTCATGGGAAATAGATGGGGAAACAGTGGAAACAGTGTCAGACTTTATTTTGGGGGGCTCCAAAATCACTGCAGATGGTGATTGAAGCAATGAAATTAAAAGACGCTTACTCCTTGGAAGGAAAGTTATGACCAACCTAGACAGCATATTAAAAACCAGAGACATTGCTTTGCCAACAAAGGTCCATCTAGTCAAGGCTATGGTTTTTCCAGTAGTCATGTATGGATGTGAGAGTTGGACTGTGAAGAAAGCTGAGTGCCAAAGAATTGATGCTTTAGAACTGTGGTGTTGGAGAAGACTCTTGAGCGTCCCTTGGACTGCAAGGAGATCCAACCAGTCCATCCTAAAGGAGATCAGTCCTGGAAGGACTGATGTTGAAGCTGAAACTCCAATACTTTGGCCACTCCAAGAGTCAAACTCCAAGAGTTGACTCATTGGGAAACATCCTGATTCTGGGAAGGATTGGGGGCAGGAGGAGAAGGGGACAACAGAGGATGAGAAGGCTGGATGGCATCACCGACTCAATGGACATGAGTTTGGGTAAACTACGGGAGTTGATGATGGACAGGGAGGCCTGGCCTGCTGCGATTCATGGAGTTGCAGAGTCGGACTCGACTGAGCGACTGAACTGAACTTCCTATGTAGCTAAGGGAAAGACTAGAGATATATAGAAATTCAGAGCCTGAAGACTCATGTAGGACCCGACTACACTCCAATTTAAAAAAAATAAATAAATAAGACATGCCAGTTGTAAAACAAGGGTCACAGTCCAGAGCAAATATTTAAAAAATCATTGCCAAACCTGAATTTATTATTTTAATTGTATACACTAGGCACACAGACAGATTTAAAGTCTCAGCTCATTCCCCATTTCTCATGCAAAGCATTCTAGAATGCATTTTCAGTTCAGTTCAGTTCAGTCGCTCAGTCGTGTCCGACTCTCCGCAACCCCATGAACCACAGCACGCCAGGCCTCTCTGTCCATCACCAACTCCCAGAGTCTACCCAAACCCATGTTCATCGAGTCGGTGATGCCATCCAACCATCTCATCCTCTGTCGTCCCCTTCTCCTCCCGCCCCCAACCCTACCCAGCATTAGGGTCTTTTCCAATGAGTCAACCCTTCGCATGAGGTAGCCAAAGTATTGGAGCTTCAGCTTCAACATCAAACCTTCCAGTGAACACCCAGGATTGATCTCTTTTAGGATGGATTGATTGGATCTCCTTGCAGTCCAAGGGACTCTCAAGAGTCTTCTCCAACACCACAGTTCAAAAGCATCAATTCTGCGGCGCTCAGCTTTCTTCACCGTCCAACTCTCACATCCATACATGACCACTGGAAAAACCATAGCCTTGACTAGACGGACTTTTGTTGGCAAAGTAATGTCTCTGCTTTTAAACATGCTATCTAGGTTGGCCATAACCTTCCTTCCAAGGAGTAAGCGTCTTTTAATTTCATGGCTGCAGTCACCATCAGCAGTGATTCTGGAGCCCAAAAAAGTAAAGTCTGACACTGTTTCCCCATCTATTTCCCATGGAGTGATGGGACCAGATGCCATGATCTTAGTTTTCTGAACGTTGAGCTTTAAGCCAACTTTTTCACTCTCCTCCTTCACCTTCATCAAGAGGCTCTTTAGTTCTTCTTCACTTTCTGCCATAAGGGTGGTGTCATCTGCATATCTGAGGTTATTGATATTTCTCCCAGCAATCTTGATTCCAGCTTGTGTTTCTTCCAGCCCAGCGTTTCTCATGATGTACTCTGCATATAAGTTAAATAAGCAGAGTGACAATATACAGCCTTGACGTACTCCTTTTCCTATTTGGAACCAGTCTGTTGTTCCATGTCCAGTTCTAACTGTTGCTTCCTGACCTGCATACAGGTTTCTCAAGAGACAGGTCAGATGGTCTGGTATTCCCATCTCTTTCAGAATTATCCACAGTTTATTGTGATCCACACAGAATGCATTATAGCTCAAGACAATTACGAGATCTATGGAAACATTTGAGAAATAAGTATTATGAAAGATTTAGAAATAGAAACTAGTGGAGGAGGGAGATGGAGGTGAGAAAGCAGAAAGAAAATATGTATTATTTCTCTTTCAACTTGGATGCTAATAGAAATAAGGATATTATAGGAATGAAAGAGATTTATATTTTAAGATATATAACACTCATATAGAAAGATGTCCTAATCATGTATGCACAATTTAACGAATTGCTAGAATAAATAGTGCCAGGTCAAGAAATGTAGAACCGCCAGATTCCATTAATCTTTTCATGTTCTCTCTCAATCACTAACCCCTTCATCCTTTCTAGAGATAATGACTATCTTTACTTCTATTGAAATTGTTTATTTAAATCTGCTTTTGAAGTTACCTATACATTAAATTATGGGCTTTCCAGGTGGCACTACTGGTAAATAACTTACCTGCCACTGCAGGAGACTTCAGAGACATAGGTTCTATCACTGGGTCACGAAGATCCCATGGAAGAGGGCATGGCAACTCACTCCAGTATTCTTACCTAGAGAATCCCATGGACAGAGGAGTCTTGCAGGCTACAGTCCATAGCATCACAAAGAGTCGGGCATGACTGAAGTGATTGAGCATGCATGCATACATTAAATTATATCATGTATTCTTTTGCATCTGACTTACTTTAGCTTAACATTTTTTAAGTGTTTATATTGCTGTAGTTCAATAATCATCATTGCTGAATAACATTCCATTGCATTAATGTACACAATAAGGATTTATGCTTTCTGTTGGTAATGGCCAATTCTGTTAACTATGAAATAAGTCCTGATAAAAATTGATCCAAATTAATGAATTTTAGTGTACATATAGAAGAATTTCTGTAGAATATATCTAGAAATGGATTTTTAGATCATTGGGTATGAATAGGTTCAAAAATAGAAGGGATTTATAGTTTCTCTATTCCAGACTAGTTGTACCAATTAAATATCAGGTGGTAATAAACTCAATAATTTCCATGAAATCAATCCCTTAATGTAAACTCCACAGTTATTATCATATAGATCTCTATGTTTTTTTCCCCCTGAAACTTTGAAGAATACTTGCAGACATCATTATACTTTACCATGAATATATATCTTCAAAGAATATGAATATCCTCCTATACAGTTAAAGTATCCCTATCACACATTTAATATGATTAATAATATTTCCAAAATAAGAATATCAGTTTATATTCAAATCACCCCAAGCTTTTTACAAATGTACATTTTAAAGTTTTTGATTCAGAGTCCTATCAAAGTATTAACATTCAATTTTTGCCTTCATATTGAAGGATATTTTCACTGTGTATAGAATTTTGAGCTGAAAATTTAGTTTTTCTTCAGGTACTTTAAAGATATCATTCCACTGTCTTCTGGTTATCATAGTTTATGGTGATAAGTAGTAATTTGTATTGTTGGTACCTCTTTGGTATGTGTCATCCTCTGTTTTCAAGGTTATCCTTTTATCTCTATTTTCCAGCAATATAACTATAATGTGCATAGGTTGGATACTATTTTATTTTATCCATTTTGGAGACACTGAAATTTTTGAATCTGTAAATTATACCCTTCACAATACTTGGGAAATTATTGGTCATTATTTCTTCAAATATTGTTTTGTACCATTCCCTCTTCTCTTCTTGGACTCCAAATTCCACAAAGTTTAGAGTTCTTAATATTGTCCCTCATTTCTCTATACATTTATTTAATTTTAAAAATATTTGTGCTTCTTTTCTACATATCAGATGATTTCCCTAGATCTATCTTCAAGTTCAACATTTTTTCCATTATCTCCGTTCAGTTTTTGAGCTCTTCTTGTGAATTTTTTATTTCAATTACTGTACATTTTAGAGCTAAATATTTCATTAGTTTTGTTTATGGTTTCTTATCTTTCTGGTTAATTTTCCAATCGTTGCATTCATTCTGAGCATATTTTTTTCTTACCTTATTTAGTATGGTAGATTAACCACTTATCCCTTTCTGACAATTACCACATCTGAATCATCTTGGACTTGGTTTTCTTTTCCCAATAAAATTTGACGTATTTTCTTGTTTTATTTTTTCTATGTTGAGTAATTTAGCTTTAATTTTAGTAATTAATTAAGTTTAGATTAATTTTAGCTTTGTATAAGTTTTAAATACTGTAGTAGCAACTCTGGATTCTGATACTGTCATCTGAAGGGTGTTAATATTTTGTTTCAGCAGGCATTCATCTTGGAAGGATGACAAACATTTATTTGAGATTAAAAATAAAATCTTAATCTTATATTGTTTAATTTTAGTGAGCTGTTTGGAGTTTAACCTGAACATGCATGTTTCAAGTGTTAGTCCAATATTTGATTTTATGTGTAGATATTACTCTGCCCTCTGGTTTGCTCCCTTTAAAACTTTACTCTCTGGCTTTTCAGGACAGAAAGACTGAAGTTTTTCTGTCAGTTCACCTACTCCATATAGAGCTGACTACAAACTTTCTCTCAGACTAACAGTCATAAAAATATAGGCATGGATAAAGTCATTCCATGCCCATTCTTTTGGATTGGTTTTCTATCTTTAAATATAATTTCATAATAAATTTAGTGGCTAAAGCAAGAGGCAGTTATTATATCAGAGATGGGTCAATAGTCTAGACATGTCTTCTACTCAAAATCTCACAAATCTAAAATTTAGTTATCAGCCAAGAAATATTTTCTCCTGGAATGTGGAGTCCTCTTCTTCTATCACTTGGGTTATTAGCCAAATTCAGTTTCTATCAGTTGTAAGTGTGAAGGCCTCATTTACTCAACTAATGTCCTAAGGTACCTATTTGGACAGTTTTAATATTTTACAAATCCAAATAAATTTTTATTTTTTTTTAAATTGAAGTATATTGGGCTTATAATATTGTATTAATTTCAGGCAGACTATATAGGGCTTCCCTCGTAGCTCAGTTGGTAAAGAATCTGCCTGCAACACAGGAGATATTGGTTTGATCCCTGGGTCAGGAAGATGAAGATCCCCTGGAGAAGAAAATAGCAACCCACTCCCATATTCTTGCCTGGAGAATCCCATGAACAGAGGAGCCTGGCAGGCTACAGTCCATGAGGTTGCAAGTCAGACATGACTTAACAACTAAACCATGGCCACCACATAGTGATTCAATATTTTTCTAAATTATACTCAATACGAAGTTACTATAAATTTTGGCTATATTCCTTGTACTGTATATAACATATTGTGACACTTATTTTATATACAGTAAATACAAATTACTCTTAACATCCTACCTCTATCTTGTCTCTCCCCACTTCCCTCTCCCAATGGTAACCATTAGTCTGTTCTATTTGTATATGAATCTGTTTCTGTTTTGTTATATTCATTCATTAGTTTTACTTTAAAAACTCCTAGAGGAAAACATAGGCAAAACACTCTCCGACATAAATCACAGCAGGATCCTCCATGTCCCACCTCCCAGAATATTGCAAATAAAAGCAAAAATAAACAAATGGGACCTAATTAAAATTAAAAGCTTTTGCACAACAAAGGAAACTATAAACAAGGTGAAAAGACAGCCTTCAGAATGGGAGAAAATAATAGCAAACGAAGCAACAGACAAACAATTAATCTCAAAAATATAACAAGCAACTTCTGCAGCTGAATTCCAGAAAAATAAACGACCCAATCAAAAAATGGGCCAAAGAACTAAACAGACATTTCTCCAAAGAAGACATACAGATGGCTAACAAACACATGAAAAGATGCTCAACATCACTCATTATTAGAGAAATGCAAATCAAAACCACAATGAGGTATCATTTCACACCAGTCAGAATGGCTGCTATCCAAAAGTCTACAAGCAATAAATGCTGGAGAGGATGTGGAGAAAAGGGAACCCTCTACACTGTTGGTGGGAATGCAAACTAGTACAGCCACTATGGAGAACAGTGTGGAGATTTCTTAAAAGACTGGGAATAGAATTGCCATATGACCCAGCAATCCCACTGCTGGGCATATACACCGAGGAAACCAGAATTGAAAGAGACGCGTGTACCCCAATGGTCATCGCAGCACTGTTTACAATAGCCAGGACATGGAAGCAACCTAGATGTCCATCAGCAGACGAATGGATAAGGAAGCTGTGGTATATATACACAATGGAATATTACTCAGCCATTAAAAAAAATACATTTGAATCGGTTCTACTGAGATGGATGAAACTGGAGCCCATTATATAGAGTGAAGTAAGCCAGAAAGAAAAACAACATTGTGTATATGTACCACAGCTTCCTTATCCATTCGTCTGCTGATGGACATCTTGGATGCTTCCATGTCCTGGCTATTGTAAACAGTGCTGCGATGAACATTGGGGTACACGCGTCTCTTTCAATTCTGGTTTCCTCGGTGTATATGCCCAGCAGTGGGATTGCTGGGTCATATGGCAGTTCTATTCCCAGTTTTTTAAGGAATCTCCACATTGTTCTCCATAGTGGCTGTACTAGTTTGCATTCCCACCAACAGTGTAAGAGGGTTCCCTTTTCTCCACACCCTCTCCAGCATTTATTGCTTGTAGACTTTTGGATAGCAGCCATTCTGACTGGTGTGAAATGATACCTCATTGTGGTTTTGATTTGCATTTCTCTAATAATGAGTGATGTTGAGCATCTTTTCATGTGTTTGTTAGCCATCTGTATGTCTTCTTTGGAGAAATGTCTGTTTAGTTCTTTGGCCCATTTTTTGATTGGGTCGTTTATTTTTCTGGAATTCAGCTGCAGAAGTTGCTTGTATATTTTTGAGATTAATTGTTTGTCTGTTGCTTCGTTTGCTATTATTTTCTCCCATTCTGAAGGCTGTCTTTTCACCTTGTTTATAGTTTCCTTTGTTGTGCAAAAGCTTTTAATTTTAATTAGGTCCCATTTGTTTATTTTTGCTTTTATTTCCAATATTCTGGGAGGTGGGACATGGAGGATCCTGCTGTGATTTATGTCAGAGAGTGTTTTGCCTATGTTTTCCTCTAGGAGTTTTATAGTTTCTGGTCTTACGTTTAGGGTGGGGGGTCCAGGAAGGGGAACACATGTAAACCCATGGCTGATTCATGTCAATATATGGCAAAAACTATTACAATATTGTAAAGTAATGAGCCCCCAACTAAAATAAATAAATTTATAAAATTAAAAAAAAAAACAAAACAAGAAAACAACAATACAGTATACTAATGCATATATATGGAATTTGAAAGATGGTAACGATAACCCTATATGCGAGTCAGAATAAGAGACACAGATGCATGGAACAATTTTATGGACTCTGAGGGAGAAGGTGAGGGTGGGACGTTCTGGGAGAATAGCATTGAAACATGTATATTATCATATGTGAAACAGAACACCATTCCATGTTCGATGCATGAGACAAGGGCTCAGGGCCAGGGCAATGGGATGACCCAGAGGGATGGGATGGGGAGGGAGGTGGGTGGGGGGTCCAGGAAGGGGAACACATGTAAACCCATGGCTGATTCATGTCAATGTATGGCAAAAACTATTACAATATTGTAAAGTAATTAGCCCCCAACTAAAATAAATAAATTTATAAAATAAAAAAATAAAAAATAAAATAAAATAAAATAAAATAAAATAAAAATAAAAATTCCATATATAGTTATAACATACAGTATTTGTCTTCTCTATCTAAATTTTTTCAGTAAGTATAACACCCTCTGGGTCCATCCATGTTATTGAAAACGGCAGAATTTCTTTCTCTTTTTATGGATGAATTTTGTATATATATATATATATACACACACACACACACATACATATACATGGTGTATATATATATACACCATGTCTTCTATACTTTTTCATATATGGGTTTAATGGCTTGGCCAGTATAAATAATGCTGTCATAAATACTGGGTTGCATATATTTTGGAATTAGTATTTTAATTTTCCTTGCATATATACTCAAGAGTTGTTTGTTTCACTTGGGTTTATCTCTATATGAAACTTTTTTTTTCAAAAGTACATTTTAAAATCAAGAACTTTATTAAAGTTGAGTGGATTTTTGAAGGACTTGACTTCTTTCAACAAATTTGAGTTATGATGGCTAGGACACCCACATAGTATAAAAGATATCATACTATTATTTTAATCTTGACATATTTACTAATTTGTTTTAACAGTTTGGATTTTCTCTTTAAACTTTGCTGTTAAAACTGAATCACCCATCTCTTAAACATTTATTTATTATATAAGAAAAAATCAAAATATCTGCATTTTCCGTAAATAAAAAGGTAATATCTTCAAAATTAATTGTGAAGAAATTTATAAAAACAGCTCTTAAAACACTGAGATATTTTACATATAGAAGAGAATTCAGATTAGTTTTTCTGATAAAATCACATCAGATAACAAAAGCCATCTGATGCCCTTTCTTCTACACTTTAGTCTTAGTAGCATTATCGTAACTTTGTTTGAAACAAAAATGACTTAAGCCAAAGAGCTACATTCTTTGTAGGCTCTCTTGCAGCTTTGTCATACAAGTTTTTACCTGAAACACACAGAAGATGATTGGAGCTTGAACTATACTGTGGTTTAAGATGGAACCTATGTACCATAATGGTGCAGGAAAAAATAAAATTTTACTGTCTATAGAAAGTAAAAGGACAGTGTGACCATTATACCAGTCTTCACTGCCTCTATGTCTGGGGTTATAGATGGACAAACACATTCTTTTGGAGCTTGAACTATACTGTAGTTTAAGATGGAACCTATGTACCATAATGGTGCAGGAAAAAATAAAATTTTACTGTCTATAGAAAGTAAAAGGACAGTGTGACCATTATACCAGTCTTCACTGCCTCTATGTCTGGGGTTATAGATGGACAAACACATTCTATTTTGTTAATCAACTATTTTTTGAGGCTTTAGTTCTGTGATACAAATATATGCTACTAGTCGATAGATGCAATTTATGTCAAACACTGAAAACATTGTAATGATGAACTTCAGAATTTTTAAAAATAGTATAAAATTAAACAGAAATTAATTTAAATGGTTCACGGTTTGATCAGATCCAAGACTTAAATATGAAATAGATTTTAGCTGTCCAGTTTACCTAGCAACACTATTGATTAGACTGTCTTTCCTTCATTTTATATTCTTGCTTCCTTTGTCATAAATTAATTGACTATAAATGTGTGGGTTTATTTATAAGTTTTTTATCCTGTTCCACTGATCTGTATGTCTGTTTTTGTGCCTACACCATACTGTTTTGTCTACTGTAGCTTTATAGTGTAATCTGAAGACAGGATTTTGATTCCTTCAGCTCCATCTTTTTTCTCTAGATTGTTTTGGCTATTTGGTTTTTTTTCAGAAAAATTATGAAATATTTTATTCTAGTTCTGTAAAAAGTGACATTGATAATTTGATAGAGATTGCAGTGAATCTGTAGATTTCTTTGGATACCATGGTTATTTTAACAATATTGATTCTTCTAATCCATTAACATAATCTGTCTTTTCATCTGTTTGTGTCATCTTCTTTAACTTTCATCAACATTTTATAGTTTTCAGAGTATATGCCTTTTGCATCAAATTATATAATGAAATTAGAACATTCTGTAACACTATATACACAAAAAACTCAAAATGAATTAAATACCTAAATGTAAGACTGACTACTACAAAACTCCTAGAGGGAAACACAGGCAGAACACACTTTAACATAAATCACAGCAATATTATTTTTATACCTGTCTCCTAGATTAATGGAAATAAAAACAAAAATGTGAGCTTTTGAAGCCATTTTTTTTCCAGCTCCCAAATTATGGGTTCAAGCCAAAACTAAAATGGCATGTGGGAAAAATCTTTAAAAAAAAATAATATTGAGCCTCAGATAATAAATTTATCATAATATATTTTCCTCAATTTCTATAACATGTATTCATCTTCATTTTATCTCAGCAAGCAAGAGTCTATACAGGTTTTATCAAAATAAGTTTGAACCTGAAAGCAAGGCAATTATGATTAAAAACATTCAATTTATAATAACACTGTAATTTAAGTATCTTGAGACAGTAGCAATCACTGTATTTGAGAAAAATGACTTATCCTGAACATAAAAAAAGAGAAAAAGGTAGTATTTAGCTTCTTGTCATTTGAGTCTAATTATTTTCCCTGGCTAGAATTTAGAATGTCTTTTTTTTTTTCTGAGCAGTAACAATTAAATCAGTTATCTCCCCACACATTTACAGAAATCCCAGCATACCAAATCCAGGTTTACCTGTCAAGTATATTTAAAATGTATACTTTAAAACAGAGTTACTAATAGCTACAAAAAAGGCCCCTTAAGCCAAATTTATAGCCAGTACAATCAATACTAAATTAGATAAAATTTTAAAGTTATGTTTTTTTCTGTACCCTGCCTTTTTTAATATTTTTCCAATCATATGATCTGTCACTGCAATTCTCTAAATTTTAACATCTATGAACCCTATCCCAAGACACACTTCTCAATCTTTTATCCTCAAATTTTCTCTGTTGTGAAATCTCTATCCTGTTAAAAATTCAGAGATCTCTTCTATTTTTTCCCCCCCTTTCAGAACAGATCCTTTGTGAAAGTTGTAAAAGTGCCAGGACATTTTCTTGCTGCCTCTTGCTTCTCCACTATACCTCAGGTTTCACAGTCTGAGGAATATTGGCCCTGAACCTGTGAAGTAGAGGCGTTAGTTGCTCAGACATTTCCGACTCTCTGCAACCCCATGGACTGTAGCCCACCAGGCTCCTCTGTCCAATGAATTCTCCAGGCAAGAATACTGGAGTGGGTTGTCATTCCCTGCTCTTTACCAGCTGACCTACCAGGAAGCCCCCAAGGTAAATTAGTAGGTCTTAAATGATAAATCCATTCACATATTTTAATCTCCATGAGCCTTTGAGTCTCCTCCTCTACATTAAACTATGAGAGATTGAGTATTTCCATGTCACGCAGGGTGGATTACCTTTTGATCCAAGTTTCAACTAATCAAACAAGCAAACTGCTGTCGACCTTCCTAACACCCTTTCCAACTGTAACATTAAATGCAAAGTCTCTGTTTAGTAGCTTCATATCAATAAATTCAGCCAGATCCGTCTTTATGTTCCTCCCATCATTATCCCATACGCTTAATAAATCCATTCCCAACATATTATCTGGATTTCTGTCTGTATAAATTTGAAAATTCAAGTAGTTCTTTTGGAGTGTAACGTATTCCTCATGGATCATATTTTATTCCTCATCTTTAGAGGCCTACTCTGGCTTCCCTGGTGGCTCAGATGGTAAAAAAAATTCCCTACAATGCAGGAGACTCAGGTTCAAACCCTGAGTTGGGAAGATCCCCCAGAAGAAGGCATGGCAACCACTCCAGTATTCTTACCTGGAAAATTCTATGGGCAGAGGAGCCTGGCAGGCTACAGTAGTCCATAGGTTAACAAAGCAACTTAGCATGCATGCACACTGACTTGAATGGAGTTATAGGTACAGAAATAGAAAGAAGTGGTCAGGGGTGGGTCCTGAGAAAAATCAGCATAGTTTTGCAAGGCAATGGACTGGTTCAAAATTGGAAACAGGGTACGTGAAGGTTGTATATTGTCACCATGCTTATTTAACTTACAAGCAGTGTTCAGTTCTGTTCACTTCAGTCACTCAGTTGTTTCTGACTCATTGCAAACCCAAGGAATGCAGCATGCTTCCCTGCCCTTGCTGCTGCCAAGTCGCTTCAGTCGTGTCCAACTCTGTGCGACCCCATAAACACCAGCCAACCAGGCACCCCCGTCCCTGGGATTTTCCAGGCAAGAACACTGGAGTGGGTTGCCATTTCCTTCTCCAATGCATGAAGTGAAAAGTGAAAGTGAAGTCGCTCAGTCGGGTCTGACTCTTAGTGACCCCATGGACTGCAGCCTACCAGGCTCCTCGGCCCATGGGATTTTCCAGGCAAGAGTACTGGAGTGGGTTATCATTGCCTTCTCCGCATACTTCCCTATCCATCACCAAATTCTGGAATCTGCTCAAACTCATGTCTATTGATTCAGTGATGCCATCAAACCACCTTATCCTCTGTCATCCCCTTCTCCTCCTACCTTCAATCTTTCCCAGCGTCAGGGTCTTTTCCGAAGAGTCAGTTCTTCCCATCAAGTGGCCAAAGTATTGGAGCTTGAGCTTCAGCATCAGTCCTTATAATGAATATCCAGGTCTGATTTCCTTTAGGATTGACTGGTTTGATCTCCTTGCAGTCCAAGGGACTCTCAATAGTTTTTTCCAATATATCAGTTCAAAAGCATCAATTATTCAGTGCTCAGCTTTGTTTACGGTCCAGCTTTCACATCTATACATGACTACTGGAAAAACCATAGCTTTGACTAGATGGACCTTTGTTGGGAAAGTAATGTTTCTGCTTTTTAATATGCTGACTAGTTTTGTCATAGCTTTTCTTTCAAGGAGCGAGTGTCTTTTAATTTGATGGCTGTAGTCACCACCTGCAGTGATTTTGGAGTCCCCCAAAATAAAGTCTCTCACTGTTTCCATTGTTTCACCATCAATTTGCAATGAAGTGGTGAGACCAGATGCCATGATCTTAGTTTTCTAAATGTTGAGCTTTAAGCCAACTTTTTCACTCTCCTCTTTCACTTTCATCAAGAAACTCTGGAGTTCCTCTTCACTTTCCGCCATAAGGGTGGTGTCATCTGCATATCTGAGGTTATTGATATTTCTCCTGGCAATCTTGATCCCAGATTGTGCTTCATCCAAGCTCAGCATTTCACATGGTGTATTCTGCATATAAGTTAAATAAGTAAGAAGACAATATATAGCCTTGACATACTCCTTTCTAAATCTGCAACTAGTTCATTTTTCCATGTCAAGTTCAACCTGTATGCAGTGTACATCAAGTGATATGCTGGGCTGGATGAAGCACAAGATGTAATCAAGATTGCTGGGGGAAACATCGATAACCTCAGTTCAGTTCAGTTGCTCAGTCGTGTCCGACTGTTTGCGACCCCATGAATCCCAGCACGCCAGGCCTCCCTGTCCATCACCAACTCCCGGAGCTTACCCAAACCCATGTCCATCGAGTCAGTGATGCCATCCAACAATCTCATCCTCTGTCATTCCCTTCTCTTCCTGCCCCCAATCCTACCCAGCATCAGGGTCTTTTCCAGTGAGTCAACTCTTCGCATGAGGTGGCCAAAGTATTGGAGTTTCAGCGTCAACATCAGTCCTTCCAATGAACACCCAGGATTGATCTCCTTTAGGATGGATTGATTGGATCTCCTTGCAGTCCAAGGGACTCTCAAGAGTCTTCTCCAACACCACAGTTCAAAAGCATCAATTCTTCGGTGCTCAGCTTTCTTCACCGTCCACCTTTCACATCCATACATGACCACTGGAAAAACCATAGCCTTGATTAGACGGATTTTTGTTGGCAAAGTAATGTCTCTGCTTTTCAATATGCTATCTAGGTTGGCCATAACCAACTCCAAGGAGTAAGCATCTTTTAATTTCATGGCTGCAATCACCATCAGCAGTGATTTTGAAGCCCAAAAAAATAAAGTCTGACATTGTTTCCACTGTTTCCCCATCTATTTCCCCTGAAGTGATGGGACCAGATGCCATGATCTTAGTTTTCTGAATGTTGACCTTGAAGCCAACATTTTCCCTCTCCTCTTTCACTTTCATCAAGAGACTCTTTAGTTGTTCTTCACTTTCTGCCATAAGGGTGGTGTCATCTGCATATCTGAGGTTATTGATATTTCTTCCGGAAATCTTGATTCCAGCTTGTGTTTCTTACAGCTCAGTGTTTCTCATGATGTACTCTGAATATAAGGTAAATAAGCAGAGTGACAATATACAGCCTTGATGTCCTCCTTTTCCTATTTGGAACCAGTCTGTTGTTCCATGTCCAGTTCTAACTGTTGCTTCCTGACCGGCATACAGGTTTCTCAAGAGACAGGTCAGATGGTCTGGTATTCCCATCTCTTTCAGAATTTTCCACAGTTTATTGTGATCCACACAGTCAAAGGCTTTGGCATAGTCAATAAAGCAGAAATAGATATTTTTCTGGAACTCTCTTGCTTTTTCGATGATCCAGCGGATATTGGCAATTTGATCTCTGATTCCTCTGCCTTTTCTAAAACCAGCTTGAACATCTGGAAGTTCATGGTTCATGTATTGCTGAAGCCTGTCTTGGAGAATTTTGAGCATTACTTTCCTAGCATGTGAGATGAGAGCAATTGTGCGGTAGTTTGAGCATTCTTTGGCATTGCCTTTCTTTGGGATTGGAACGAAAACTGACCTTTTCGAGTCCTGTGGCCACTGCTGAGTTTTCCAGATTTGCTGGCATATCGAGTGCAGCACTTTCACAGCATCATCTTTCAGGATTTGAAATAGCTCAACTGGAATTCCATAACTTCCACTAGCTTTGTTCATAGTGATGCTTTCTAAGGCCCACTTGAATTCAACCTCAGATATGCAGATATTACCACCCTCATGACAGAAAATGAAGAGGAACTAAAGAGCCCCTTGATGAAGGTGAAAGAACTGAGAGAAAAAGCTGGCTTAAAACTCAGCATTCAAAAAATGAAGACCGTGGCATCCAGTCCCATCACTTGAGGCAAATTGATGGGAAAATAATGGAACCAGTGACAGATTTCATTTTCTTGGGCTCCAAAATCACTGCAGACAGTGACTGCAGCCAGGAAACTAAAAGACACTTGCTCCTTGGAAGAAACGGTATGAGAAACCTAGACAGCATATGAAAAAGCAGAACATGAAAGCATTAGTTGCTCAGTCATGTCTGAATCTTTGCAACCCCATGGACTGTAGCCTGCCAGGCTCCTCTGTCCATCGGGATTCCCCAGGCAAGAATATTGAAGTTTGTTGCCATTCCTTTCTCCAGAGGATCTTCCTGGCCCAAGGATCGAGCTCAGGTCTCCTGCATTGCAGACATTCTTTGCCATATGAGCTACCAGGGAGGCTTTGCCAACAAAGATCTGTATAGTCAAAGCTATGGTTTTTCCAGTAGTCATATATGAATGTGAGAGTTGGACCATAAAGAAGGCTGAGTGCTTAAGAAATGATGCTTTCAAACTGTGGTGTTGGAGAAGACTCTTGAGAGTCCCCTGGACAGCAAGGAGATCAATTAGTCAATCTTAAAGAAAATCAACCCTGAATGTTAATTGGAAAGACTGATGCTGAAACTGAAACTCCAATACTTTGACCAGCTGATGAGAAGAGCCAACTAATTGGAAAAGATCCTGATACTGAAAAAGTTTGAGGGCAGGAGGAGAAAGGGATGACACAGGATGAGATGGTTGGATGGCATCACTGACTCAATGGGCATGAGTTTGAGCAAGCTTCAGGAGATGGTGAAGGACAGGGAAGGCTGATGTGCTGCAGTTCATGGGGTCGCAAAGAGTCAGACAGGACTGAGGAAATAAACTCAGCTGAACTTGCAAAGAAAGTCTCAGGGAAACTTGTTTAGCAAGGATACAACCTCAGGCAATGTAGGATTAATCTCAGATAGGAGAAAGGGAGCTACTTCCACTGGAGATGGAGACTCTTCTTGTAATAAGGAGTAAGGAGAAATAAGTTTATTTCTTCTAGCAAAAGATTACCTGAATTTTGAGGTGCAGTGTCTGAGCTTTGTTAGGATATTTCCACATGTCCCATTCCAAATTGTAAGACTCAATTTTTTTTTTCCAATTAATGCCCTCACTTTAACAGTAGACACCCTTTGAAACTGTGAATTCAATTTGCATTGTAATTCCACCACTGCCAGGATAAGATTCTGGTTTTGGTTTTCATTCATGCCAGTCCTGAGTCTCCAAGGAAATAACATCTCTTTGTGTGTGTGTGTGTGTGAGTGTGTGTGTGTGTGTGTGTGTGTGTGTGTGTGTGCGTGCTCAGTTGTGGTCGATTCTTTGGGACTCCATGGGCCATATCCAGCTAGGCTTTTCTGTCCATGGAATTTTCCAGGCAAGAATCTGGAGTAGGTTGCCATTTCCTACTCCAGAGAATCTTTCCAACCCAGGGACTGAACCCACATCTCCCTATGTCTCCTGCATCAGCACGCGGGTAGGGTGGAGATAAAATCTTTCAGGTCATGAATAAGATATTTCAGCTAAAAATTAGAATTCTTGAGCTCATTTTTTTTTTCTCTTTCCATTTCATGACAGGAGCAACCAGTCAATAGCATTATACTCTTTAGTTTGACTAAAGTATCTCAAAGTTTTATATGTGTGATCATCCAGATCCTTGCTTCCTGTAAGTGTTGGATTAAGAGTATCCAATGGAAATATCCTGTATATCTTACTGCCAGATAATGCCTTAGACTATTAGCTTTTTTTTTTAACTTATAGAAATAGAGTATTTAGTGTCTTTAAATCTAATGAGGTTAGATAGTCAATTTCAGATCCCTAGAATCAAATCAGAAGATTCATTAGTACAATTCTGTTCCTCTAGAATCAACCTTGGTATCAAAATTTGTATTGATCAGTGTTCTCAGAGAAACACACCAATAACATACATGTAGATTTGTAGGTAGAGAAATATATAGTTATATAGGTAGGTAGGTAGGTAAATAGATAATAAGGTATTGGTTAATGTGGTTATGAAGGCTGGTATGTCCAGCATCTAGAGTGTGGGTGAGTAGGCTGAAGATCACGGCTACTGATGGTGCATTTCCAGTATGAAAGACAATACACAGAGAAACAGGAATGTCAATGGGGCAACTATATGTCAAAAGCAGTCTGCTATAGAGCTTCTTCTTCCTCAGAGGAGACTAGACTTTTGACACTATTCAGTCCTTCATCTGTGGATGAAGGCCACTCACATACTGAGGACAATCTGCTTACTCAAAAATTATTGGTTTAAATGTTAATCTCATCCAAAACCATCCTCCATGTTGACATATAGAATTAACTATCACAGATGTAATAGCCACTTTTATATATCTTACACTCACCTCATCTTCTCAATTTAGTCTCTGTATTTGTTGAGTCAAGTATGTAGTATCCTTGGACTCACTCATAATTTACACCAATCTTTGTCCAAATGTGTTTCTATGAAATTTTATCCCTTTATATAATTTTATATTTTTTTATTCTTTGTGAATTTCTTAATGCTGTTGGTCACCTACAGACATTTTTTTTTCATTTTCCAGTAGTGTTATGAATTTATTTGTAAAAAGTCTGTCCTGATAGTCCAAGGAAATAAGTATTTAACCTCATTCATTATCTTGATACACTCGTTTACTTCTTGAAATATTCTATGCTCTTAGAATTACTTGATATTTTGCTTTCTAGTTTTTTGCTTCTACAGCTCTGACATGTTGTTCTCTAACTCCTTGGATTCTTTTTCTTTTCCTCAGGGTCTTTTTCTTGATGCTTTATTCTTTTTATTTAACAATTTTTCTTAAATGAGGTTGAGGTAAAGTATTGGAAGAACTGAAAAAAGTATTGCAAAGTATTGCAATCTCAAAACAACAAAATGATCTCTATTTGTTTCCAAGGCAAATTATTCAATATCACAGTAATCCAAGTCTGTGCCCCGACCAGTAATGCTGAAGAAGCTGAAGTTGAAGGGTTCTATGAAGACCTACAAGATCTTCTAGAACTAATACCCAAAAAAAGGTGTCCTTTTCATTATGGGGGACTGGAATGCAAAAGTAGGAAGTCAAGAAATACCTGGAGTAACAGGCAAATTGGCATTGGAGTACAGAATGAAGCAGGGCAAAGGCTAATAGAGTTTTGCCAAGAGAACGCACTGGTCATAGCAAACACCACCTTCCAACAACACAAGAGAAGACTCTACACATGGAAACCACCAGATGGCCAATAGCAAAATCAGATTGATTATATTCTTTGCAGCCAAAGATGGAGAAGCTCTATACAGTCAGTAAAAAAAGACCGGGACCTGACTGTGGTTCAGATCATGAACACCTTATTGCCAAATTCAGACTTAAATTGAAGAAAGTAGGGAAAACCACTAGATCATTCAGGTATGACCTAAATCAAATCCCTTACAATTATGCAGTGGAAGTGAGGAATAGATTCAAGGGATTAGATCATGATAAACAGAGTACCTGAAGAACTACAGATGAAGGTTGGTAAGATTCTACAGGAGGGTGGGATCAAGACCAACACCAAGAAAAATAAATGCAAATAGGCAAAATGATTGTCTGAGGAGGACTTACAAAGAGCTGTGAAAAGAAGAGAAGCAAAAGGCAAAGGAGAAAAGGAAAGACATAACCATTTGAATGCAGAGATTCAAAGAATAGCAAAAGAGATAAGAAAGCCTTCCTCAGTAATCAAGGCAAAAAAAAAAAAATAGAGGAAAATAATAGGATGGGAAAGACTAGAGATCTTTTCAAAAAAAATTAGAGATACCAAGGGTATACTTCATACAGACATGGGCACAATAAAGGACAGAAATTGTATGGACCTAACAGAAGAAGAAGATATTAAGAAGAGGTGGCAACAATACATAGAAGAACTATACAAAAGATCTTGATGACCCAAATAATTACGGTGGTGTGATCACTCACCTAGAGCCAGACATCCTGGAATGGAAAGTCAAGTAGGTCTTAGGAAGAATCACTACAAACAAAGCTAGTGGATGTGATGGGATTTCAGTCGAGCTATTTCAAATCTTAAAAGATGATGCTGTGGAAGTGCTTCACTCAATATGCCAGAAAATCTGGAAAACTCAGCAGTGGCCACAGGACTGGAAAAGGTCAGTTTTCATTTCCATCCCAAAGAAAGGCAATGCTAAAGAATGCTCAAACTACAACACGGTTGCACTCATCTCACACGCTCATAAAGTAATGCTCAAAATTCTCCAAGCCAGGCTTCAACAGTACCTGAACAATGAGCTTCCTGATGTTCAGGCTGGTTTTAGAAAAGGCAGAGGAACCAGAGATCAAATTGCCAACATCTGCTGGATCATCAAAAAACCAAGAGAGTTCCAGGAAAACATCTACTTCTGCTTTATTGACTATGCCAAAGCCTTTGACTGTGTGGATCACAACAAACCGTGGAAAATTCTTAAAGTGTTGAGAATACCAGACCACCTGACCTGCCTCCTGAGAAATCTGTATGCAGGTCAGGAAGGAACAGTTAAAACTGGGCATAGAACAACAGACTGGTTCCAAATCAGGAGAGGAGTACGTCAAAGCTATATATTGTCACCCTGCTTATTTAACTTATATGCAAGAGTACATCATGAGAAATGCTGGGCTGGATGATGCACAAGCTGGAATCAAGATTGCTTGGAGAAATATCAATAACCTCAGATATGCAGATGCCACCACTGTTATGTCAGAAAGTGTAGAAGAACTAAAGGGTCTCTTAATGAAAGTGAAAGAGGAAAGTGTAAAAGTTGGCTCAAAAGTCAACATTCAAAAAACCAAGGTCATGGCATCTGGTCCCATCACTTCATGACAAATAGACGGGGAAACAGTAGAAAGAGGGACTGACTTTATTTTTTGGGGCTCCAAAACACTGCAGATGGTGACTGCAGCCATGAAATGAAGACACTTGCTCCTTGGAAGAAAAGCAATGACAAAACTAGACAGTGTACTAAAAAGCAGAGACGTTACTTTGCCAACAAAGGTCCATCTAGTAAAAGCTATGGTTTTCCCAGTAGTCATGTATGGATGTGAAAGTTGGACTGTAAAGAAAGCTGAGAGCTGAAGAGTTGATGCTTTTGAACTGTGGTGTTGGAGAAGACTCTTGAGAGTCTCTTGGACAGCCAGGAGTCCAACCAGTCCATCCTAAAAGAAATCAGTCCTGAATGTACATTGGAAGACCTGATGCTGAAGCTGAAACTCCAATACTTTGGCCACCTGATGCAAAGAGCTGACTCATTTGAAAAGACCCTGATGCAGGGAAAGATTGAAGCCAGAAGGAGAAGGGGACGACAGAGGATGATATGTTTGGATAGCATCACCAACTCAATGGGCATGAGTTTGAGTAAACTCCGGGAGTTGGCTATGGACACGGAGGCCTGGTGTGCTGCAGTCCATGGGGTCGCAAAGAGTCAGACACGACTGAGCAACTGAACTGAATTGAACTGAACTGAAAGTATTGTATTTTTAAATAACTCCCTATGAGCTTGTCCATAGGTTACTTGTCATTTGCTTCAGAACATGGGCTATTTTCCAATTTCTGTTTTTCTTTTATATCTTAAAAGTGATTCAATAACTAGAATGTCAGTGTCCTCCAAATCCATAGAGCTAGCTTAGC
Organism: Giraffa tippelskirchi; assembly: GCF_054371585.1. Taxonomy (NCBI): domain Eukaryota; kingdom Metazoa; phylum Chordata; class Mammalia; order Artiodactyla; family Giraffidae; genus Giraffa; species Giraffa tippelskirchi. The sequence continues at coordinate 105,931,997 of NC_137278.1, read as the reverse complement.
CCAGGATTTCATGTTATCACAATACCCACTCTATTTTATGGGTAATATGTCTAGGGTTAATAATATTGGGGAAGAGAAATATTTTTACAGTTCAGTTTTTCTGCAGTTGTGGTGTACAGTAATGGAGAATATTGTGTGTGTGTATAATTGTGTATGTTGCTAAGTATACTGGAAATGTTTTACCTGTTCACAATGGGAATGACATAGTATGTTCTGCCCAAATAAGGCCATGACTTATCCACTCTCTTATAGGAATATTTCTTCTGTCTCTCACTTTCTCTATTCATTGTCATGTGTCTTTGGTAACAGGATTTACAGCTAGAAAGCTGACTTGGAAGTTGCCTCACTACAAAATCAAGTTTTAAGGTCTCATGTACTCAGTTAAATGTTATCCTTTCACTTGACTGTTTGTTCTTCTTTGGTACCAGGCTAAGCATGGCAGATAACGTTCATCTTGAAAGCCAGTTCTCATTGTTTCACAATAATTGCCTGGAGTGATACATTAAAAAGGGCTCTAAGTTCAAATATGTGCTCTTTTGGAAATAATGCAATCAATTAGCAATATTAGCTATGGGTAATAAGAGGAACAAATATTACATCTGGTACAGATTTTTCACCAAATTCCCTGAAACTGTCAAATGTTTTGTCACATATTTATCTGGCAAATATTTTCTTGATTTCTTCCAATGAAAATTATGAATCTAAATCTATTCAAAAATACTTACCAAATAGTCTCTTATGTTTTATTTATGTAGTTTGTAAAATACTTTATCTCAATTCTTGTTTTCAAGAATACAAAACCCATATGGTTTCTATTATTACACTCTACATTTGAAATTTATAGACAGTAGTTAAGATATATTTTCTGATAGACTTCAGGAAAAGAATATCTGCAATGAGACTAAAAAAAAAAGAAAAATAGACAATGAAAAATGAAGACATGCTGCTATCTTACCATATTCTGTACTAATTCTCAATTTTATTCCAGAATGACAGTGCACACTGACATATTCATCCTGATGTTACTTTGACCTTATTGATATTGCACTATATTAATAAAATTAAAAAAAATTGTCTAGAGTTATGCAAAATCACCAAAAAATACAAAGTATTTTATAAAAGAGAAGTTTCTGTAACATCACAGTGATTTGAGGATTAAGGTATTGACATATGATTGTACCTGGTATACCAATACACAAATAAGAATTTGCATTGGTATACCAGTTTACTTAGTCATCATACTTACCAGATTCAAGAAATTTTAGATAAATAATTATAATTTTACTAGTCTCCTCTAGTTTTATCTACAACTCTCTATCCCAGATGTATTTCATTTGAGCATCTATTAAATTTATAATCTGTGTCAGTCTAAACGTTACATGTGGATTTGCTTCAATACTTGTTTAGTTATATAATTTAGTTTCATTTTCCTGATCAGAGCCAAAGTGTCTCAGGGATATTTTAATTAGGTATTTATGAATAGCTGTCAAATTTTAAATGTCAAATTTCTAGGATATTTTCAGATGACTACATGTCATCAGCATTGGTTCAACTTTATTTCAATCAATTTTATAGTTGATCACTGTTAACCAAAGAAGGATACTGTGTAATAAATTTGGTAGAAAATATGCCTACTCTTAAGAGTGCTTATTTGCACTGGCCAAGCACCTCCTTTCCTGAATTAAGTTACTTGGGAAATAAAATAACTAGAGGGCTCCCTGATATAAATGGATTCTACATGAAAATATTACTATAATTTTGTTTCCTGTGAAGTGACTGTTTATTGTAAGTATAAGCAAGTCATACAGACTAGAATGCTTCTTTATACAGGCTGATATATACACTTACCAATAGTTCCTTGACAATGAAAAACCCAGTTTGCAGTCCAAGTTGTTTAACACTATTATTTGAGAAACTTTAGTATCTCATTGTTCATCCTGCCACAGTTTCTTAAAATACTATAATTCTCAATTTGCAAGTTATTTTTATTGAGGGGGAAAGATCAACAAGCTGAATCTAAACTGTCATTTGCTCTGTTCCTTGTTCACATATTTCTAGAAATATATGTTTTACACTCTGTTATTTGCCAGTTAAATTTGAACAAGAAAAATTAGTTTGTATCAGTGAAATGTATATTGAACAGTAAGAAAGTTTTAAAAGTTCTGAGATGGAATCATACTACAAATAAAAATTTTATAAAATTACAAGCTTTTTTCATTATATGGAAATCAATATAAGGTACATTTTATTTAGTTGTGGTTGGAAAAAAGCAAATGATTTCTTTTAAAGATGCCAACAGTGATGTCCTAAATTATTTAGCTGGAGAGATTGCTACTTAAAAAAAAGAATTAGCCACTTTACTTTCTACAAAAGAAATTTTCTTTTCTTGAAAAAGAAAAAAACACCATTATCTATTTTTTTAACCTATGTTTTAAGACTATAACAATAGGTAACATTCTTAAAAATTGACGTTGGCAATAATTTTTTCACGATTTCAATATAATTTATCATATTTTTGGACATTTTAAAAGAAGAAAAATATTAATAAATACATAAAAGCTTTCTCTCTTAAGGTTATGATACAGAAAGACCATTTTGTTTTCTCAACAATATACATTATTATTAGACCTTTGATTTCCTAAATTTTGAAAACAAATTTCAGAGTTCCCCCTCATGTTTAAATGATCTTTTATATTTAATTTCTAAATGTTTATTTATATTTTAAGAGATATTTAAGTGACTGAGTATGCATACAGCAGATCACTCAGTGTTGGTGATAACCTTGCCAAAATGCATGAAACAACTTTGCAACAATGACTCTCGGATCCCCTGGATTGTAGCCTACCAGGCTTCTCCGTCTATGGCATTTTCCAGGCAAAAGTACTGGAGTGGGTTGCCATTTCCTTCTCCAGGGCATCTTTCCAAGGTGGGGATCGCCCCGTGTCTTTCGCATTGCAGGCAGACGCTTTATGCTCTGAGCCACTAGGGAAGCCCCTAAAACAACTTAGAAGTGCATTTTTGATAAAAACAAAAGGATAACAAGTACTATGATATTCCAACATAGTATATAAAAATTAATCATTTTTATTTTATTCTTTGAAGAGGCAATGGCAACCCACTCCAGTACTCTTGCCTGGAAAATCCCATGGACTGAGGAGCCTGGTAGGCTGCAGTCCATGGGGTCGCAAAGAGTCGGACATGACTGAGTGACTTCACTTTCACTTTTCACTTCATGCATTGGAGAAGGAAATGGCAACCCACTCCAGTGTTCTTGCCTGGGGAATCCCAGGGATGGCAGAGCCTGGTGGGCTGCCATCTATGGGGTCGCACAGAGTTAGACACGACTGAAGCGACGTAGCAGCAGCAGCAGCAGCATTTTATTCTTTAGAAACATAAATTGAATGTATATAAATTAATTTATATTAATGGACCTGGAATTAATTAATGGACTTGGAATGTTAGGTCCATGAATCAAGGCAAATTGAAAGTCGTCAAAGGAGATGGCAAGAATGAACGCCTACATACTAAAAATCAGCAAACTAAAATGGTCTGGAATGGGTGAGTTTAACTAAGATCACCATTATATCTACTACTGTGGGCAGGAATCCCTTAGAAGAAATGGAGTAGCCATCATAGTCAAGAAAAGATTCCAAAATGCAGTACTTGGAGGCAACCTCTGAAATGATAGAATGATCTCTGTTCATTTCCAGGGCAAATCATTCAATATCACGGTAATCCAAGTCTATGTCCCAACCAGTAAAGCTGACGAAGCTGAAGTTGAACGGTTCGATGAAGACCTACAAGACCTTTTAGAACTAACACCCAAAAGAGATGTCCCTTTCATTATAGGGGAATGAAATGCACAAGTAGGAAGTCAAGAAACATCTGGAGTAACAAGCAAATTTGGCCTTGGGGTACAGAATGAAGGAGGGCAAAGGCTAATAGAATTTTGCCAAGAGAAGGCACTGGTCATAACAAATACTCTCTTCCAACAACATGAGAGAAGACTCTACACATGGACATCACCAGATAATCAACAGCAAAATCATATTAATTATATTCTTTGCAGCCAAAGATGGAGACGCTTTATTCAGTCAGCAAAAACTAGACCGGGAGAGGACTGTGACTCAGATCATGAACTCCTTGTTGCCAAATTCAGACTTAAATTGAAGAAAGTGGGGAAAATGATTAGACCATGCAGGTATGACCTTATGATTATACAAATCCCTTATGATTATACAGTGGGAGTGGCAAATAGATTTAAGGGACTAGATCTGACAGAGTGCCTGATGCCTGAATGGATGGAGATTCGTGACATTGTACAGGGGACAGGGATCAAGACCATCCCCAAGAAAAAGAAATGCAAAAGGGCAGAATGGCTGTCTGAGGAGGTCTTACAAATAGCTGTGAAAAGAAGAGAAGTGAAAAGTAAAGGAGAAAAGGAAAGACATATCCATTTGAATGCAGAGTTCCAGAGAATAGCAAGGAGAGATAAGAAAGCCTTCCTCAGCAATCAACGCAAAGAAATAGAGGAAAACAATAGAATGGGAAAGACTAGAGATCTCTTCAAGAAAATTAGAGATACCAAGGGAACATTTCATGCAAAGATGGGCTCAAAAAAGGATAGAAAATGTATGGACATAACAGAAGCAGAAGATATTAAGAAGAGGTGGCAAGAATACACAGAAGAATTATACAAAAAAGATCTTCATAATCCAGATAATCACGATGGTGTGATCACTCACCTAGAGCCAGACATCCTGGTATGTGAAGTCAAGTGGGCCTTAGAAAGCATCACTATGAACAAAGCTAGTGGAGGTGATGGAATTCCAGTTGAGCTATTTCAAATCCTCAAAGATGTTGCTGTGAAAGTGCTGCACTCAATATGCCAGCAAATCTGGAAAACTCAGCAGTGGCCACAGGACTGGAAAAGGTCAGTTTTCGTTCCAATCCCAAAGAAAGGCAATGCCAAAGAATGCTCAAACTACCGCACAATTGCACTCATCTCACATGCTAGTAAAGTAATGCTCAAAATTCTCCAAGCCTGGCTTCAGCAATACGTGAACAGTGAACTTTCAGATGTTCAACCTGGATTTAGAAAAGGCAGAGGATCCAGAGATCAAATTGCCAACATCCGCTGGATTATTAAGAAAGCAAGAGTTCCAGAAAAACATCTATTTCTGCTTTACTGACTATGCCAAAGACTTTGACTGTGTGGATCACAAGAAACTGTGGAAAATTCTGAAAGAGATGGGAATACCAGGCCACCTGACCTGCTCTGTATGCAGGTCAGGAAGCAACAGTTAGAACTGGACATGGAACAACAGACTGGTTCCAAATAGGAAAAGGAGTACGTCAAGGCTGTATATTGTCACCCTGCTTATTTAACTTATATGCAGAGTATATCATGAGAAACACTGGGCTGGAAGAAACACAAGCTGGAATCAAGATTTCTGGGAAAAATATCAATAACCTCACATATGCAGATGACACCACCCATATGGCAGAAAGTGAAGAAAAGTCTCTTGATGAAAGTGAAAGAGGAGAGTGAAAAAGTTGGCTTAAAATTCAACCTTAAGAAAACTAAGATCATGGCATCTGGTCCCATCACTTCATGGCAGATAGATGGGGAAACAGTGGAAACAGTGGCTGACTTTATTTTTCTGGGCTCCAAAATCACTTCAGATGGTGACTGCAGCCATGAAATTAAAAGATACTTACTCCTTGGAAGGAAAGTTTTGGCCAACCTAGATAGCGTATTAAAAAGCGTAGACATTATTTTGCCAACAAAGGTCCATCTAGTCAAGGCCATGATTTTGGGATGTGAGTGTTGGACTGTGAAGAAAGCTGAGCACCGAAGAATTGATGCTTTTGAACTGTGGTGTTGGAGAAGACTCTTTAGAGTCCCTTGGACTGCAAGGAGATCCAATCAGTCCATCCTAAAGGAGATCAGTCCTGGGTGTTCATTGGAAGGACTGATGTTGAAGCTGAAACTCCAGTACTTTGGCCACCTGATGCGAAGAGCTGACTCATTGGAAAAGACCCTGATGCTGGGAAAGATTGAGGGCCGGAGGAGAAGGGGACAACAGAGGATAAGATGGCTGGATGGCATCATCGACTCGATGGACATGGGTTTCAGTGGACTCAGGGAGTTGGTGATGGACTTGAAGGCCTGATATCCTGCGGCTCATGGGATCGCAAAGAGTCGGACACGACTGAGCAACTGAACTGAGCTGAGGTTATTATAGTCAACTGAGGTCTAGAAAGCAAAGATATTATTGTATATTGCACAGAAAAACATCAACATTTTATACAGTCTAGTGTGGTGTATGACAATACTATAATTGTAAACTCTTTTACATTTGAAAGCTTTTCACTTACATCACTTATCTTATTTGAGCCCATTGATAATCTTTTCTGGAGAAGGGAAATGCTTTCCACTTCAGTATTCTGTCCTGGAGAATTTCATGAACTGTATAGTTCATGGCGTCACAAAGAGTCAGACACAACTGAGAGAATTTCACTCACTCATAATCTTTTAAATTTTTTATAGTGTAAGTTTTCTAATATATACAAAATTAGGAATTATATTTTAATAAACCTGCAAATAACTAATATCAATGTACTAGAATTATTGATATTTTTTAATCTTGTAGTTTTAGTCTATTTATTGTTTTACCTTCCCTTTTGATTAAAATATACTCTTTTAGCATACATTTAAAATACAAATTAGTTAAAAATTTTCCTGCATGAAAAAGCTAAATTATATGAACCTTATTATGGGGCACTTGTATCAGAGGTTTCTCCATATATGTTAAAGTATATTCTGAATTCATAATTTGCAGTCAAATAAAATAAATAGAGCGGTTCTTCAATAATTCAAATCAAATATTAAATCTATATTCAGTTGGACAACTATTCCCGTAACATTTTGCTATTTGCCTAAATGATGATGATGCGACAATGGTGAGCAGTACCCTTAAATTAACTCAATTTAAAACAATATAGCAGTCACTATGTGTGCTGTGCTCTCTGCAACCTCATGGACTGTAGCCCACCAGGCTCCTCTGTCGATAAGAGTAGGTTGCCAAGCCCTCCTCCAGGGGATCTTCCTGACCCAGGAGTAGAACTGGGCTCTCCTGCATTGCAGGTGGATTCTTTACCAGCTAAGCTACCAAGGAAGCTCCAGCAGTCACTATACTGCAGCCAATTACTTAGAAAAATAACTGGAAATAATAGACCATTTTCTGGAAAGGATGTGTTTTATTTAGTCTGATAAGCTACATATGTTTGTTTTAAAAAGCTGATTGAAAGAAAACTCATTAACTAATGCATTTTGTCATATTAGAAATGAAAAATTCAAGGGAAAGAAGTCCCATTTTCCATGCCTTTTCCTGCCTCATGCAGATGAATCTCTTTTAACCTGGAGTTAGAAGTCTCTTCTTTGAAGTATTTCTACATTCTGCCAAGTCTTTTGCTCTATTTTCAAAGCACACACAATCTTTATTCTGCAGTGTCCTTTAGCTATTCTGAAATAAACATAACCTGAATTCATACAGTGCCTATCAGGCACACACCCCATGGCATGCCATGGATATTAATGAATAGAATATCATGGGCCATATGGTGATATATACTGTTTAATTCAAGAGGACCTACTGTCTTTAAACAACAACGACTTGTTGGAAATATAGACTCTTAGTTATATTATTTAGATTTTATTGCATTTCAATTGGCAGACAGGCTAACCTAAAAACTTAAAAAAGAAAAACAGAATTTATTGTTTTTGTTCTCCTTAATTTACATTATTGATATCAAAAGCTTTGACTTTCATATAGGCTGCTCAGAGTCTTATAGATTTTTCTTATTTTTCAATACTATTGCCAAATATGAGTCACTCACTTTATGTTTTATATAGCTTCTTGAGATAAAGAAATGTAATTTCAAAGTTAGCAAAAATCTTTCTTATTATTCTACACCACAAAAACTAAAATGAGACATATTTTCCAAATATAAATGCCTATCTTTAATAATTTTATATGATGTTATGGATAAACAACCAATCCTCTCTTGCCTTAATCACTCATGCTTATGTCAGCATAGAGTATTTATCAAACTTCTATTCTTCATGTTCCAAAAGATTTTGAGAAAGAAGTTTTGCTTTAAGTTACAGTTCTGAAGTAGAAAAATCCTAATTCATCCCCATTTGTGAAATGCATTTTTTGTTTGTTGGCATGGTCATTGATTCTTTCTTCCTCCTCAGAAGTGCTTTAAAAATAGAAACAAAAACAGAAATGATTTTTTTTAAGTTATAACTATTTGAAAGTCTGTAATGACATACCACATCCCAAAATGGAGATAGTTACATGGTGGGAACTGCTTATCTTTTTAACTTTTCTGTTTTTCCCATCAATAAACCTAATTTTCCTTGATAATAATAGCTAACATTTAGTAAACAATGTGTTTGGTATTTTGCTGAAATCCTTATACGTTATCTCATCTTTTTCACAGCAGTCCTATGCAGTAGGATGTTTATCGATTAGGAATTAGAAGACCAGGAAATAAAGCACTTTGCTTATGATGACAAAACGGCAGATAGGTGATAAGTATATAGGTACGTTGATAGGTAGGTAGACAATAGGATAATGGACTATTAGGTGCTTGTTTTGTTTTCCATTTGTTTCTGTTCTCACTTCCCTGACATTGCAGGACATCCAGCACCTCTAGCCCTTGCCTACTACATGTCAGAAGGACTTTCCCAGTCACTGCAAAGACCAGACCTCTCGACCTCATTAGATCCCAAAAACTTCTCCAAGGAGCAAGACCAACTTCGCTAATTGTTGCCTCCAGAAAAGAATTCAAAACACTCTGAGGCTTTTATTTCTGTCTTCTCTCCTCAATTTGCCCTTTTAGGGTTTGAGTGGTATGTAGGGAAGTAAGAGAAAAATAATAACTAATCTTTAGTGGTAAACTTTAGTGGTAAAGAACCTGCCTGCCAACTCAGGAGATATTAGAGGTGTAGGTTCAATCCCTGGGTAGGGAAGATCCCCTGGAGGAGGGCATGGCAACCCATTCCAGTATTCTTGCCTGGAGAATCCCATGGACAGCAAAGGATGGTGGGCTACAGCCCATAGGATTGCACAGAGTAAGATACGACTGAAGCGGCTTAGCATGCATGAACTAAATCAAGCATTCCTTCCTTAACACTCCAAGGCAGATGTACCTGTACCTTCCTTTGGGATCCACTCTGTGTCATCCACATTGCTCTCATACAACTTTTCAAGCTGACAACAATTCACCCGTGTACATTTATCTTTCTACACACGAACAAAAGCAAATTTATTCATTTTCACTTTTTCATTTGTTTTTCCCTAGGGGATCTCCTGAAGAAGGAAATGGCAATCCACTCCAGTATTCTTACCTGGAGAATTCTATGGACAGAGAAGCCTGGCTTGCTACAGTGTGTGGGGTCAAAAAGAGTTGAACATGACTGAGCAACTAAGACACTTTCAGGAGCTGAAAATATTTTTGAATGATCTCAACCTCTTTTCTGAAAATATCTTTATTGTGATATAATTGGCATACAGAGAATATATAATAAACTCTATACTTTAATATATTGGGCATGTGTATGCATCCAGGAAGTTTATGTCACAATCAAGATAATGAACAAATCCATTAGACCAAAGTATTTCAATTCCCCTACATGCCTCTCCACAGCCCACTCATTCCAAAGGAATAGCAACAACCAGTCTACTTGTCACTATTTATTGGTTTGTACTTTCCAGAAATATATGCAAAAGAAACTGTGCTATACATAATATTTTGTTCTGAATTATTTCATTCAGCATAATTATTATGTGATTCATCCCTGTTCCTTTATATATCACTAACTCATTTTTTTAATATTTAAATTAAAATTTTATTGAAGCATAATTGATCTACAATGCTATATTAGTTTTAGATGTACAACATAGTAATTTGATGTTTTTATATATTATACTTCAGACAAATTTATTTAGCTCATTATTTTCAGATGATGACTTCATTCTATTTTATGGATAGAGTATATTTTATTTGTTCATTCTCTATTTAATGAATATTTGAATTGTTTCCTCTTTTAGACTAGCAACCCTGTATCTTGAAACCTTGCTAATTTGAGAAGTCAGCTTTAAATCATGCTCTTATACTTTGAAGATAATCTGTTAATTCTCTGCTTTTAATAGTTTTCCTTATCTTTGTTTCTTTCATATTATGCTAAATATATATTATAAAATATTGTTTAGCTTAAACACGCATGAAAGTTTAATGCAGTGGAAAGAACTCAGGTTTCTCTTCTGAAAATATGGAAATCGACAGGTTTATAAAAACATCACAACATTTTCCCTCTTTCAGCTTCTCTACCAGTAACAGCAATATCCATTTTTTTGGTGTCATAATAAATATATGATTAATTTTCAAAAACTTTAATAATCTGAATATAAAGCAATCACTATACCAGAATTATTAAACTGTAAGATTCTTATGGCGAGGTCTCTGTTTTATTTTTCATATTGTGAATTCAGCAGTCTTCCCTACCTATTAAGCAACAATATAGAGTTAAATAAATCCATTTATAAATAGCAAAATTGCTATCATGTATGGTAGCTAAAAGTGGATTTACCTTACATACGAGGACTATATGAATATATTATTAGCAATATTCAAAAAACTGTTCATATTTTTCCTGTAATATAAGCAATCAGTTCAGTTCAGTCGCTCAGTCATGTCTGACTCTTTGCGACCCTATGAATTGCAGCACGCCAGGCCTCCCGGTCCATCATCAACTCCCGGAGTCCACCCAAACCCATGTCCATCGAGTTGGTGATGCCATCCAACCATCTTATCCTCTGTCATCCCCTTATCCTCCTGCCCCCAATCCTCCCCAGCATTAGGGTCTTTTCCAATGAGTCAACTCTTCACATGAGGTGGCCAAAGCAATAAATCTTCACTTATCACTTGTTGGCTTTGAAAACTATTTGATGATATGGACATTTGGAAGGACTTGTTGATTTTTATTTTTTGTTTTTAAAATGAAATTACTCTTTTAAGATTTAAATAATATTACATATTCCTTCAGATTTTAGAGAATAGTATCAGAAGATAGAAAATATGTTAGATAAGCAGTGAGAATGGGAACACATTCTGGGCTTGGCATTGCTTTCTTAGGATTTGTCATCCACAAAAATATTCTTATTTAATAAAGAGTGAATATAGGTAGTAATCTCAGGTAAACTCAATAGCAATATATTTCAGGTCAGGGAACCTCTGGTGCTCTCCTCTCACAATACATAACAGAATTCCTTGTTCTTGCAAAGCCAGGTCAGACTGTGGCTACATAAGACTGACTATTTACTATTACTTTATATTATCTTTAATTTTATCTGTTTCATCCATTTTATAACATCTAGCAATCTTTTGACATTTAAAAAATTAATAATTAGAAATTGAATTGTGGAGACAAGCTGAAGAGCATTTTGTCTGAATCATTCCTGTATTCAATATACTTTTAATGAAAAATAACTGAACATTCCAAATGATATGAAGGTGGGGTTAAGATAAGGACACAGGGACTTGCTTTATGATTCTTAAAATACTTCCTTGTTTCCTGGTTTTAAAAGGGTCCAGAGGTCTTTCTGCCAGCCAATAGGTTGTTTGTTCCCAGTATCTCAAGCATTGTGCAAATATTGGCGAGGTTGATTCTGGCCAGAACATCAAAGGGATATTGGAGTAAAAATCACAAAGCTGTATGCTGTATTCCTTTCCCTTTCCTACAACAGTTTAATTATGGATAATATTTCCAAATGTATTAAAATTAGATAATTACACACTTGTAAGTGAAATTAGACTGTGGAAAGGCAGTTTTATTTGAACTTTAATGACAGAAACAAATGCATTTACTATTGAAACTGACTTTAGTTATATGAAGTATCATATAACTTAGAAGTTAAATCTAGTAGTGGTATAGAAAACTATATCTGTAATTCACAACTTTTATTCAGAATAGACATTTGTTTAGGATTTGTATTTTTCATCTCCTGCTAAAACTGAATGTTTACTTCTGAAATTGTTTCTTTCTTTATTTTTTTCCTTAACTGTTTATGTGAATGCCCCTTTTCATTTTTTTCTTTGGAAGTAAAATATTTATGTGTTCTCAATAAACATAGTTTAATGTTTTACTCTAAATTAAAGTTAATATACTGATACCTTATTGATTTCCCACAAGGGCTTTTATAAACTTTTTATATACATATTTTGATAAAATGTCTTATGAATTTATTTTCCATCAGATGCTAATTGCTATAAAAAATGTTCAATGGAGAAGAGTAACATCTGGTTAACTTATTGGATAAAAGGTAGAAAGTTTCCTCTCTTTTACATTGGTCATAATCTCTCATATAAATGAAATGTTTCTGATGAAAATAAGCAGTCAACAGAAAACTCAGAAACTAATTTAATTTAACGATCTTAGAAAAAAAAATGTTCTCACATTTCTAGTTATTGTTGCACTCACAGTTAAAACCACCCTTTTGATTGATAGTCAATTCAATTAGCAAAACTTTTTTGAGTCTTCACCATGTTAGAGAGATGGGGAGAGTAATTAATGAATAGCTGACTTTCTTCTTCATAGTAGTATAGTTTGGGGCCGGGACGGCGGCCAAGAGAGGCTAGACCTGGCCGGGCCGGGAGCTGGGGGCTGTGGGCAGTGGCCAACAGGGGCTAGGCCGGGCAGGGGGCCAGGGGCAGTGGTGAGAGGAGTTACCCCAGGCCCAAGGAGCAGGGGCGGCGTGGGCACAGGAGGGCCGAGAGGAGTTACTCCACATTCAAGGTCAGAAGGGGCCGTCGTGAGCAGATACCCGTTGTCCAAGGTAAGGAGCAACAGCTGCACTTTGCTGGAGCAGCCGTGAAGAAATACTCCACGTCCAAGGTAAGAGAAACCCAAGTAAGAGGGTAAGTGTTGCAAGAGGGCATCAGAGGGCAGACACACTGAAAATAAAATTACAGAAAACTAGCTAATCTGATCACACAGATCACAGCCTTGTCTATCTCAATGAAACAAAGCCATGCCGTGTGGGGCCACCCAAGACAGATGGGTCATGGTGGAGAGGTCTCAGAGAATGTGGTTCACTGGAGAAGGGCATGGCAAACCACTTCAGTATCCTTGCCTTGAGAACACCATGAACAGTATGAAAAGGCAAAAAGATAGGACACTGAAAGAGGAACTCCCCAGGTCAGTAAGTGCCCAATATGCTACTGGAGATCAGTGGAGAAATAACTCCAGAAAGAATGATGGGATGGAGCCAAAGCAAAAATGATACACAGCTGTGGATGTGACTGGTGATAGACGCAAAGTCCAATACTGTAAAGAGCAATATTGCATACGAACCTGGAATGTTAGGTCCATGATCAAGGCAAATTGGAAGTGGTCAAACAGGAGATGGCAAGAGTGAACGCTGATATTCTAGGAATCAGCGAACTAAGATGGACTGGAATGGGTGAAATTAACTCACATGACCATTATATCTACTACTGTGGGCAAGAATCCCTTAGAAGAAATGGAGTAGCCATCATGGTCAACAAAAGAGTCTGAAAGGCAGTACTTGGATGCAATCTCAAAAACGATAGAATGATCTCTGTTCGTTTCCAAGGCAAACCATTCAATATCACAGTAATTCAAGTCTATGCCCCAACCAGTAATGCCAAAGAAGCTGAAGTTTAACCGTTCTATGAAGATCTACAAGACCTTCTAGAACTAACACCCAAAAAAGATGACCATTTCATTATAGGGGACTGGAATGCAAAAGTAGGAAGTCAAGAAACACCTGGCGTAACAGGCAAATTTGGCCTTGGAGTACAGAATGAAGCAGGCAAAGGCTAATAGAGTTTTGCCAAAAGAACATACTGGTCATAGCAAACACCCTCTTCCAACAACACAAGAGAAGACTCTACACGTGGACATCACCAGATGGTCAACACCAAAATCAGATTGATTATATTCTCTGCAGCCAAAAATGGGGAAGCTCTATATAGTCAGCAAAAACAAGACTGGGAGCAGACTGTGGCTCAGATCATGAACTGCTTATAGCCAAATTCAGACTGAAACTGAAGAAAGTAGGGAAAACCACTAGTCCATTCAGGTATGACCTAGATCAAATCCCTTATGAGTATACAGTAGATGTGACAAATAGATTTAAGGGACTAGATCTGATAGACAGAGTGCCTGATGAACTACGGACAGAGGTTCGTGACATTGTACAGGAGACAGGGATCAAGACAATCCCCATGGAAAAGAAATGCAAAAAAGCAAAATGATTGTCTGATGAGGCCTTACATATAGCTGGGAAGAGAAGGGAAGTGAAAAGCAAAGGAGAAAAGGAAAGATATTGCCATCTGAATGCAGAGTTTCAAAGAATAGCAAGGAGAGATAAGAAAGCTTTCCTCAGTGATCAGTGCAAAGAAATAGAGGAAAACAAAAGATTGGGAAAGACTAGAGATCTCTTCAAGAAAATTAGAGATACCCAAGGGACATTTCATGCAAAGATAGGCTCGATAAAGGACAGAAAATGTATGGGCCTAACAGAAGCAGAAGATATTAAGAAGAGGTGGCAAAAATACACAGACCAGATAATCACGATGGTGTGATCACTCACCTAGAGCCAGACATCCTGGTATGTGAAGTCAAGTGAGCCTTAGAAAGCATCACTATGAACAAAGCTAGTGGAGGTGGTGGAATTCCAGTTGAGCTATTTCAAATCCTCAAAGATGATGCTGTGAAAGTGCTGCACTCAATATGCCAGCAAATCTGGAAAACTCAGCAGTGGCCACAGGACTGGAAAAGGTCAGTTTTCGTTCCAATCCCAAAGAAAGGCAATGCCAAAGAATGCTCAAACTACCGCACAATTGCACTCATCTCACATGCTAGTAAAGTAATGCTCAAAATGCTCCAAGCCAGGCTTCAGCAATACGTGAACTGTGAACTTCCAGATGTTCAAGCTGGTTTTAGAAAAGGCAGAGGAATCAGAGATCAAATTGCCAATATCCTCTGGATCATGAAAAAAGTAAGAGAGTTCCAGAAAAACATCTATTTCTGCTTTATTGACTATGCCAAAGCCTTTGACTGTGTGGATCACAATAAACTGTGGAAAATTCTGAAAGAGATGGGAATACCAGACCATCTGACCTGTCTCTTGAGAAACCTGTCAGGAAGCAAGAGTTAGAACTGGACATGGAACAGCAGACTGGTTCCAAATATGAAAAGGAGTACATCAAGGCTGTATATTGTCACCCTGCTTATTTAACTTATATGCAGAGAACATCATGAGAAACACTGGGCTGGAAGAAGCACAAGCTGGAATCAAGATTGCCAGGAGAAATATCAATAACCTCAGATATGCAGATGACACCACCCTTATGGCAGAAAGTGAAGAACAACTAAAGAGCCTCTTGATGAAAGTGAAAGAGGAGAGTGAAAAAGTTGGCTTCAAGCTCAACGTTCAGAAAACTAAGATCATGGCATCTGGTCCCATTACTTCATGGGAAATAGATGAGGGAAGAATGGAAACAGTGTCAGACTTTATTTTTTGGGGCTCCAAAATCACTGCTGATGGTGATTGCAGCCATGAAATTAAAAGACGCTTACTCCTTGGAAGGAAGGTTATGGCCAACCTAGATAGCATATTTAAAAGCAGAGACATTACTTTGCCAACAAAAGTCCATCTAGCCAAGGCTGTGGTTTTTCCTGTGGTCATGTATGGATGTGAGAGTTGAATGGTGAAGAAAGCTGAGTGCTGTAGAATTGATGCTTTTGAACTGTGGTGTTGGAGAAGACTCTTGAGAGTCCCTTGGACTGCAAGGAGATCCAATCAATCCATCCTAAACGAGATCAATACTGGATGTTTATTGGAAGGACTGATGTTGAAGCTGAAACTCTAATACTTTGGCCACCTCATGTGAAGAGTTGACTCATTGAAAAAGACCCTAATGCTGGGTAGGATTCGGGGCAGGAGGAGAAGGCGACGACAGCGGATGAGATGGTTTAATGGCATCAGTGACTCGATGGACATGGGTTTGGGTAGACTCTGGGAGCTGGTGATGGACAGAGAGGCCTGGTGTGCAGCAATTCATGGGGTTGCAAAGCGACTGAACTGAACTGATACATATAGTGAATACAAATTCAATGTTTTACACTATTATTTTTTAATGATGTCATTTTCCTGAAAGCAAGATTCATATTTCACAGCAGTAGTCTCCTTCTTGTTTATCTCTGCTACAAAGAGATAAATATATTTTTTATTTTACAGAAGTTATATTTCTGCAAAGTCAGTAGCTTCTTTTTATGTGGAGTTTCATGAGGAAGAAGTTGATAGATTCAGGTGAATGCTGCATTAGCTAGCAATGTGTAAAATAGAGGGCAAGTCAAAACAAAATGTCATAAGTAATGGATTTAATGGATACATCTTTAATTATTTATTGAGATTGGAAAGTTCAGCATTTACATCTTTAATCCATGGTTCAAGTGATCGCAATCAGTGCTTCTTCAGTGGGTTTCACTTCAACCCTCTAGAATGTGTCTGTCCACATGTAAGTCATGAAATGACATCAATTCGATAATGAGGTATCATCATTAATGGGTGTTATTGAACATGAATTAATTATAATAATCATCTCTTCTTCTAATATTTTAAAAACGGATATGTAATTTCTAAGCAACAGTCATTTAGCAATCAGTAAGTCACTTAGTCAATTTACTGTGATACAGCTATTTAAAGGTAGGCTTTAAAGAGTTGGAAATTTCCTTGCCAAAATCTTATAAGTCAAAAATTCTTGTTGTAGGTTCAAATGTACTAATTTAAATGTCTAAGATAATGATCTGGAATTTCCATAATTTGACGTGCTATTTAACTGGTGATACATTGAATTATGTTGATTTACCCATTTCTGATACCTAGTCAGAAAAAAAATCTTTCTAATCTTTTGTCTCCTGCCATGGAAGTTCAAGTTTCTGAAAAAAACAAAACCATTAGGCTATTAGACAGGTGGGTCCCACATCAAGCAGAATTCTTATGCACAATATCCCAGAAAATAGTCTTAATTGAAATTAATGATTAGTAGACCTTAAACTCATTCTTAAAATTTCAAGTTGTACATGATCTCAGCATTAAAAAAAAAAAAATTAAATTTAAGTTCAAAGTAAGCATTAATTAGACCTGCTGAGGTCATTTTTTAAGGTGCATGCGTGCTCAGTTGTGTTCAACTCTTTGCAACCCTATGGACTATAGCCTGCGAGGCTCCTCTGTCCTTGAGATTATCCGGGCAAGAATACTGGAGTGAGTTGTTATTTCCTCCTTCAGGGGATCTTCCCAACCCAGGGATTGAGCCCATGTCTCCAGCATCTCCAGTGTTGGCATGTGGATTCTTTACCACTGAGCCACCTGGGAAGCCCAAAGTCATCTAGAAAACAGAATAAAACTGTCTAGGTTTTAGTAGCGCCTACTGAAAGATCTCAATAAAGGATCAGACGGATGAGGGCAAATAAAAACATAATTAAATACAAAGAATGCAATGAGAACTCAGGGGCAAGTAAAACGTAAAGCAACAGGCTCTTGGGTAACAGAGGGAGAAGGTATAGATGTAGACGTATCCTAGCTTTAAAGGAAAGATCTGATTTTGACAGGCAGAGACAGGTACATAGAATTGTACATACAGAATTGAGCTTGAGAAAAAATGTAGAAACATGGAATAGAAATAACAATGTAAATTGCTAAATTTAGTTTATCCTTTCTAAAACAGAATTCTATGTTAAATTAGTGATTAGCTACTTTAATCTCCAGAAAATTCTTATAAATAGATCTGTTGAGCTTCCCTGGTAGCTCAACTGGAAAAGAATCTGCCTTCAATGAGGGAGACATGGGTTCCATCTCTGGCTTGGGAAGATCCCCTGGAGGGCGGCAGGGCAACCCACTCCAGTATTCTCGCCTGGAGAATCACCATGGACAGAGGAGCCTGGCTTGCTGCCATCCATGGGGTCTCAAAGAATTGGACAGGACTGAGCAACTAAGCACATTTTCTCCATAAACATGAGGTTTCTCTGGTGGCTCATACAGTAGAGTATTCTTGCAATGCAGGAGACCCAGGTTCGATCCCTGGGTTGGGAAGATCCCCTGGAGAAGGGAATGGCAACCCACTCCAGTATTCTTGCCTGGAGAATTCCATGGACAGAGGAGCCTGATAGGTACAGTCCGTGAAGTCACAAAGAGTCAGACATGACTCAGCAACAAACATGAGACAACTGCAGCCAAATAACTTGGTGAAGTTTCTGTGAACACATTTTTCAGAGTATAAAAAAAGGACTGGTTTGACCAGATTACTGATTGGGAAAGAAAGAAACAAAAAAGTAAAACATAAAATTCTGTAAAAGGTACTGTGTAAGTATTGTTTTGAGAACAAAGATTTAATTTGTCATGTAATTGAATGTTATTGGATGCATTTTTACATGGCTATGACAAAATCCAGGCTCTGCCTGGAAAACATTAATCAGGTATCTGCAATTTAGGTTAAAGAAAGTTAAAAAATTAAGATTAGATAATGAGTCAGAGCACTATATATCTGTTTTTATTTTTCCATTGTCACTGCCTTAGGACAGACCCTTATCTTTATCTCTGTGGGCTACAGAAATATTCTCAGAACTAGTGTCTGTAGCTCCAGCTTCTTCTTTCTTCAGTGTATAATTCTTATTGTCACCCGTGAACTTTGTCAAACACACGTACTTTTATTTAATTCCTGTGTTTTAGTTTTTTTTTTTTTTAATGGCTTGTCATCACATTCAGAAAAAAAAAAGAGATAACCTTTAGTGTGACTTCAAGGGTCTTTATAATTAAAAGTTTCCCAGCCCTTTCCCTCACCTGTCTCCAATCTTTACCCTCCACTCCATATCTCTATTTAAGCACACCAAATGATTGTTTACAAATTTAGAATTTCCTGAGTTACAACACTTTATGTGCTCTGCAAACCTAAAATGTTCTTTTACAAATACTTCATCTGATAAAAGTCTCCATTCCTAGAGACCACCTCAGTTTCACTGAAGCCCCAGTTCAAGAAGACATTCTATTCTCTGAGCTTTCATTTAGCATCTCTACCTTCCATTACTAGGACATTTGTCACATTTTATTTGAGTTATATGCTTATATGTCTATTTTCTACAGTTGATAAAAACCTATAAACAAGGTACACCATCCATGCTGATAATTAAATTTTGGAAAATTCTTCTATCAATGAAAATGTTCTACTTAGCTTGTATTATATATTGTATTATATATTATCCAGGAACAAAAGAAGGAAAAATTCCACTCCCTTGTACATTTCTAACAGAGGATGACACTTCAGATCATCTATACTGATCAGCCAGATACTCATTGACAGTCCATTTAGGTGAAGTCCAAATAGCAACAAGCAATTAATCATCATTTAAAGAAAATAATTAAGAATAATGACGTTTTTATTATAGAATCAATTCAACCACAATGGCATTCATGGTGTAAAACCCTTCTGATTCCTTTAACAATGCTTAGGGCAAATACTTCAGAAGCTGCGGGAAACGTAGTCCTTTCTGGGAAAGTTCCCATGGAAGTGGCTTTGCCAGGTCAGGGCCAGGTTGGGCTCATTTTGAGAATTTGACAGAATATTTACTTAGAGGAGCAAATGAAAACAATAGTTTGGAAGAAGAGTGAAGGTTGATGTCAGTTTGAACCATATTAGGTATTGAATCCAAGAGAAGTACTTCCAGAATAATGCAGATATCCTAGTTCAAGAAGGAATGAAGCAAAAGAGTGAAGGTAATTTGCCAAGAAGAAAGCAAAAGTAACAATTGGTTTTCCTTACAGAGTGCTCTTGTAGCATGAAGGTGCACGTTGGAGTTTCATTAAACCAAACACTTCTTTGATGCTGGCATCCTGAGGTGCCACACTGAAATGCTTCCTTATTTTTAAACAGAGAAATCACATAACACACACACACCAGTTATTTAAAATTATATAAATTATATTAAAATATAAAAACTCACAAGAGATGCCATTAAATGATAACATAACCCAGAATTTGTTTATTAAATGATGGATTTAGTAGCTAAAGTTATTAGCTTATATATGTGCAAAATCATCTAAGGCATTTATCCAAAGCTTATTCATTATGGATGTACATTTAGTAAGTTATCAGCTCCCAGTTTTAAAAAACAAATTACTCTAGGGGGTTGGAAGCCTCAAACAGCAAACTATCAGCATATACACTCTTTTTAGCAATAGCTTCAGCCTGATAATATTAATGTTAATAAGGAAACTCTTGTAATTTTGATTTAAAATGGTAGTGTTCACAGCTATTCTGCTTCTCTGGTGGCTCAGCAGTAAAGAATCTGCCTGCAATTCAGGAGATGCAGTAGATGAGGGCTCGATCCTTGGATCATGAAGATCCTCTGGAGAGGAGAAAGACAACGCACTCCAGTATAAGAATACTGGATAATTCCCGTAGACAGAGGGGCCTGGTGGGCTACAATCCATGGGATTGCAAAAAGTTAGACATGACTGAAGCAACGGAGCATGCACACATTCACAGTTTCTACTTACCAAATAAACAATTTTTGAAGAAAAATAAATATTGGTCACAGATTATAATGCATAAAATATATTTTAGCAAATTTCCAGCACTTGGGCATATCAAGAAAAAAGTACCACAGCATGGTGACAGTGGAAAATAGCCCATCCTTTACATAAGCTATACCCATTCCTAGACAATATATAGGAATAGCTCTTTTTTTTTTCCTTTTTGTGGTAGTGATCTATTTCTACACACCTCTCCATTCTCACCTCAATTCCCATGTTCCTACATATCTCATCATCTGTGAAACCAATCGTTAGAAAATGTATACATCTTATGGTGCCTAAAGCTAAAACAGTTATGGGGCAAGGGAATGGGGAGGCTGTTTGAGAAAATAATATAAGATTTGCAGCAGATATTAAAGTGCATATTTAATTGGAGTGCCTGGTTGAAAAACATAAAATTTTAGTTTTTAAAAATCTTACAAATAAAACAATCATAACAAAATTCAGAAGATAACCTAATGTCCATGCCTTATCTCCATATTGTTGTTGTTGTTGTTATTCAGTTGCTAAGTCACGTCCAACTCTTTGTGGCCCCATGGACTGCAGTGCACCAGACTTCCCTGTCCTTCACTATCTCTCAGAGATTGCTCATACTCATGTCGATTGACTCGGTGATGGTATCCAAACATTTCATCCCCTGTCGAACCTTTCTCCTTTTGCCTTCAATCTTTCCAAGCATCAGAGTCTTTTCCAATGAGTTGGCTCTTCTCCTTAGGAGGCCAAAGTATTGGAGCTTCAGCTTCAACATCAGTCCTTCCAATGAATATTCAGGGTTGATTACCTTTAGAATTGACTGGTTTGGTCTCCTTGCTGTCCAAAGGATTCTCAAGAGGCTTCTCCAGCCCCACAGCTCAAAAGCATCAATTCTTCAGTGCTCAGTCTTCTTTACAGTCCAACTCTTGCATCTGAACATGACTACTGGAAAAACCAGAACTCTAACTATACAGAGCTTTGTCAGTAAAAGCTTGTCAGATGTTTCTGCTTTTTAATACACTATCTAGGTTTGTTATAACTTTCCTTGCAAGGAGCAAGGTTCTTTTAATTTCAAAATTGCAGTCACAGTGATTTTGCAGTCCAAGAAAATAAATTTTGTCACTGCTTCTACTTTTCCCTCTTCTATTTGCCATAAAGAAATGGGACCAGATGCCATGATCTTAGTTTTCTGAATGTTGAGTTTTAAGCCAGTGTTTTCACTCTCCTCTTTCACTTTCATCAAGAGGTTCTTTAGTTCTTCTTCACGTTCTGCATCAGAGTGGTCAGTTCAGTTCAATTGCTCAGTCATGTCCGACTCTGAGACCCCATGAACTGCAGCACGCCAGGCCTCCCTGTCCATCACCAATTCCCAGAGTCTACCCAAACTCATGTCCATTGAGTAGGTGATGCCATCCAACCACCTCATCCTCTGTCCTCCCCTTCTCCTCCTCCCATCAATCTTACCCAGCGTCAGGGTCTTGTCAAATGAGTCAGCTCTTCGCATCAGGTGACCAAAGTATTGGCGTTTCAGCTTCAACATCAGTCTTTACAATGAACACTCAGGACTGATCTCCTTTAGGATGGACTGGTCGGATCTCCTTGCTGTCCAAGGGATTCTCAAGAGTCTTCTCCAACACCACAGTTCAAAAGCATCAATTCTTCGGTGCTCAGCTTTCTTTATAGTCCAACTCTCACATCCATACATGACTACTGGAAAAACCATAGCCTTGACTAGGTGGACCTTTGTTGACAAAGAAATGTCTCTGCTTTTTAATATGCTGTCTATGTTGGTCATGACTTTTTTCCCAAGGAGTAAGTGTCTTTTAATTTCATGGCTGCAATCACCATCAGCAGTGATTTTGGAGCCCAGAAAAATAAAATCTGCCACTGTTTTCACTGTTTCTCCACTTATTTTCCATGAAGTGATGGGACCAGATGCCATGATCTTAGTTTTCTTAATGTTGAGTTTTAAGCCAACTTTTTCACTCTCCTCTTTCACCTTCATCAAGAGGCTCTTTAGTTCTTCATTTTCTGTCATAAGGGTGGTGCCATCTGCATATCTGAGGTTATTGATATTTCTCTCGGCAATCTTGATTCCAACGTGTGCTTCTTCCAGCCCAGCATTTTCATGATTTACCCTGCATATAAGTTAAATAAGCAGAGTGACAACATACAGCCTTGACGTACTCCTTTCCCGATTTGGAACCAGACTGTTTTTCCATCCAGTTCTAACTGTTGCTTCCTGACCTGCATACAGGTTTCTCAGGAGGCAGGTCAGGTGGTCTGGTATTCCGATCTCTTTCAGAATTTTCCACAGTTTGTTGTGATCCACACAGTCAAAGGCTTTGGCATAGTCAATAAAGCAGAAATAGATGTTTTTCTGAAACTCTCTTGCTTTTTCGATGATCCAGCAGATGTTGGCAATTTGATCTTTGGTCCCTCGGCCTTTTCTATATCCAGCTGGAACATCTGGAAGCTCATGGTTTACATATTGTTGAAGGCTGGCTTGGAGAATTTTGATCATTACTTTACTAGTATGTGAGATGCTAGTACAATTGCTTTACTAGCAGTTGTGCAGTTGTTTGAGCATTCTTTGGCATTGCTTTTCTTTGGGTCATCAGAGTGGTATCATTTCCATATCTGCGGTTGTTGATATTTTTCCTGGCAATGTTGATTCCAGCTTGTGCTACATCCAGCTCAGCATATTACATGATTTACTCTGCATATCAATTAAATAAGCAGGGTGACAATATATAGCCTTCTCATATCCTTTTCTTACTTTGAACAGGTCACTTGTTCCATGTTGCAACTCAATATGTATCTATACATTTGTCAGTAAGGACCCTTGAATGTTATTGCTACACCAAAATGACTGACAGTTACTTAACGATGTGCAGAGTGATTTTAAGTCTCATATACCTACAAAGAACATAAACTCTCACTTAGTTCCCATTAGTCAAATAAGAATGGCTATAGTCCCCTCAGTTGCCACCTGGCATTAGAAAAACTGTCACAGCGAATAAGTCATAGTCAAAAGAGATGGTGACCATAACTAGTTCTATTCAAACTATATCAATTTTGCAAATTTTGTAAAATATAGGACCACAAGAATATGTTGTAGTATCTCCCAGGTTCTTGGAAGGAGCCTATCCCCACAAAGTTCCCTGAATTACAAAGTTTTTAGGTTCAAGGAAATTACACCTCTCCCTCTTATCCAGCCATCCCCAAATTAATGTCATTTCAGAAACATGCCATGTGCTTCTTGCTATGGTGTTCATGCCTTTACTTCTCTTTCTGCTTTCAATTTGTGTCATATTCAAAACTTTTAGGCTTTCAAGACTGAGTTCAACTAATTGATTCTATTTAAATTGTAGAAATTATTGTTGTTTTAGATATTATTCTGATGGTAACATCACATGTCTTTATTCCCTTACTCTACTGCTCTATCCGTGCATAGTTTTCATGGTTCCTGGAACATAACATGTACTCAATGAAGGTTTAATTTATGTATTGTTGAGCATTAAGCAAGGCAAGGAGAAAAGATTAATTAAAAAAAAAAAAAGAGAAACAAGAAATAATTGAACTGATTGCAAAGTGTGCTATTCAAGTCTGTATAGTGACACCACCACTGCCTCTCTGAAATTTGATAGTTTGGTGCTCTGCTAAATGTCTAAAAAGTCCTGATTTCTTTAAAAGTTAAAGTATACAAATGTTATATTAATATATAAAGAATATATATTTTCTAGTAAGGACTTTTACAAGACAATGTTTTTCTGTTTGGAAAGTTGAATCTTCTTAAACCTAATTTAGGATACAGCTTACAAACTACTAATGTGATGAATCCAATATTATATTTTTAAATAGCTCTCTGATGTTTTTCTAATCAAGTTGAGAGACTTTCTGAAATTTTATTAATGTGATTTGGCAGCTGGGGAAAATACTTAATCAAAACTGTTTCCAAAATATGTAGCTTCATTAAAGCTGTAAAAATGACTGTATTTCTACATAAAGACACACTAAATCAGAGAATTGTTTTTCTTACAAGCCTTTGTCACTTATTATTTTCTTTTTATAGCCTAAGTTTCACCTTTTCTAACTAAAGTGAGACAAAAATAAAATTATTTAAACTTCTTCAAATTGTAAATGACTTTTCCGTGTATAATTTTGCTAATAGCTAGAATTTATTGATTACTAAATGAAAGATGTTTAAAGAGTATTATTAATACTTCTTGGAACAATGTTGTCATGATTATCTCCATTTAAAAAATCTGAAACTGGGATTTAGAAATATTATATCATTTGCTCAATTTACACAAATCATACTTAGAATAACAAGGATTTTAAAAATCCAAATTTTATATTTGTATTAAAATGTTTACCACTTTCAAATTGACTTCCCATATAAGTGTTTTGTGTATTGTGTGTGTGTATCATATGAGTGGGAATAGATAAAAAAGAAACATACTTACATATGAAAGGTATTACACTTACTAAACAATTACTAAGAAGAGTGAATACTTGTTTTTTCATCAGATTCATAGGCCAGGAGTACAAAGCATGCAGGAATCAAGAGTTCACATATTTCTACATAAGTTAATTCATGAGAATGTATTTCTTAATCTGCGTCTTGTTATCTCACTGTATCCTTGTAATTACAGTTGGTTAGGCGAAGTTAAGACCATTAGACCTCAGACACACTTAGATTTGCCTGTTAAGTTGGCTTAAGTATTTAGTTAGAACAAGAAATTTAACCACTCAGATTCTCAATTTTTTTTATTGGAAGATAGATAATAATATCTTTTATAATACAGTTTTTAAACCAATAGTGTAACATATAAAACATCAAAATAATTGCCTAGAATAATTCAAACTAACTTCAAACTGGGATGAAAGTAGACTGATTCTTTGCATATCAAAAAAAAATGCTAATTCTCTCTAACAAAAATGAAAGACTTAATCTGTTTATACTTAGATTGCATTTTCCATAGCTAGGCAAAATCAATTACTTGTTTCAAGAAACACTATAAAAATGTGAAGGTAGTCTACATAGATATTCTTGATAGTTCTCTGTGCCATGAAAAAGATATCTAAGAGCTGAGACTCCACTAACTTCAAAGGACGTGCATACTTACATTAGCTGAGCAATGTGCAGGACAAGATAAGCAATGACCCCTTTGATTCTATTAATATAAATAGAGACTTCTAGCCAGTTTCATATCTGAACTTCATCTATCTATTTTCTGAAAAATGTGATTGATGGAAAATGTCATCTGAAGGTAGCTGCCTCATCCAATACCTTGCTTCTTCTTGAACTGATGGAGATTCAAAGGTGTTGGTATAAAATATATAAATATTAATGTCATGAGAAAATATTAATATGTTTAAATGTGTCCCCAAGTGAACAAAATTAAGAAGTTTAAGTAAGTAAATTCAAATGGCCTTCTCTATTACATGTGAATTACAGATGTCATGAAACATTTGGTATCATAAAAAAGTACTATTTCTGATAAAATCTTATGTGGATAAACTGAAATTATTAGTTTCCTTTCAAAAGTCGTATATGTAGAACTATTTGACTTGGTTGAATTCTTGCATATTTGCAAAAGGTGTAGTGAGGAATTATAAGCCTGATACGATCATTTCTGTAGGACAAGAGTGAGTCCTTTTGAAAAAACTACACTACTCTCTCATAAGGAATATAGTAATGCTGACATTAATAGTGTTTCTTTCCCCTCCTCAATTACAATTTTGAAAGAATGTGAGAAATATATATAGAGAGAGATAGATATAGATGATATTTATATTAATTATATGCACATATATATATATAATAAGTTCAATTCAATGTTTATGCTTTCTTCTTGATATTTTTCTACATTTTTTATGTTAATATGTTTTCTTTTTCTGAAATTATTTTTTAACACAAAGTATTTGTTGAGTGAGTATGTTTGTGCCTTTTAACATTCCTACTTGGTTCAGTAAAACATTTGCAAACTTGTACTCTATATTTAAAATATATGAATCTATGAAATATATCAGTTTAGCGCATGCAGTGGAAGCTCTGGCACAACACCTAAGTCCACCATTCAGAACCCAGACACTCACTCCTTGAGCTGCCGGGTGTACTGCCAGGACTATTCACAGCTGAGTCCCTCTCCAGGAATTTCTCTGAAGGGAGCTGTCTCACCCAATACCTTGCTCCCTCCCCAAGAGCAGCTTGTACACAGTGACTAATCTATTTTGGGCTACAAATGCCTGGGTCTCTTTTCATAACTGAGAACAGTTCTGAATGTCTATACTTGCTCAATAGTCCCTCATAGGATCAGTCAAGGTCTCTGCTAAAACTGTCTTGGAAAGGCATCACAGTTTCCCTTTTCTCTGTAAATGTCCAGCTTCTTACACAATTAAAGGTACTGCCCCAGAGAAAACTCCCCAATAATTGACCTGCACACAAATCTTATTCTCAGAGATTTGTGTTTCTAGGACAGACTAACTTCAGATATAAGCACTGTTTTAGAGGTTACTCCAACCATGGCATTAATGTCAATCAATATTACCTTGAGACAATGCCAGGCAATATTCAATTATAAAAGTAAGAGTTATATTCTTGATATGTAATATTACATGATCACTTGTACCTTAAGGTGAAAAAAAAATCTTATGAATAAGAGATCCATTACAAAAAGCAAAAGGCAACCTAACACCTGTGTCTTATCTACACATTACAACTTAAGGTCTGACTGTGCATTGGGCAATAAGGACCCTTGGAAGTTATTCCTACACCAAAATGACTGGTAATGACAATATGCACAAGTGATTTTTAATCTCATAAACATATTCCACTATGACCAAACAATGTAAACTCCCACTCTAGTTCCCATTAGTCATATAAAAATGGCAATAGCCCTCTCCAATGCCACCTGGCGTGAGTAGAACTGTCATAGAAGACAAGTCATAGTCAAGAGAGACTGGGTTAATAAATAGTGATAATGAATGTGAACTTGTAAATAAGATCATGATAAATAAGTAGTAAATAATAAGATAACATTTATCAACTACTTCCTGCATGCCACATGATTGTACATTGTCTTTATCCATTGCTCATTACAAATATGTACTGATAAATAAAATCAGAGGTCTAGGTTATTTACTCAACATAGTTTAACAAGACCAACATTCAAGTCAGCATCTGTCTTATCCTGCAATCTTTTCATAATATGAATTTTCTGCTCTAAGGGCTGAAAGACTAACTAAGACCAAATCACTGGGGAACTAGTGGTAACACTTTTGCAGTCTGAAAAAATTACTGGATAAGAAAAATTGATACAGCTGTACTGAAGGAGTGGTATCTATGAGGAAAGCATTTTAGAGAGTTCCAGAAGAAAAGTTTATATCCTTAGAGTGATCCACATCAAAGAAAAGCAGTACAGATCACAGTAGCTCCAAACATAGAACCATTATTAGTTTTAGGGGATTAGCTAGAAGTTGAAGCAAATCATGAATACTTTTCATAACTAACATTAATTAGTGCTATTTGTCTGCAATTCCTTTAATATAATCTTAGTTACTTTATTGGCAAACAGTTTTCAGCAGAAAAAGAACCACATTGTTAACAGAAAATGTTTCCCAGATTTGGGGGATGGTGTCTGAAGGAAAATAATAACCCAGAAATGAAGTGAAGTGTCAGTAATCCAGTCATGTTCGATTCTTTGCGACCCTATAGATCATAGCCTGCCAGGCTCCTCTGTCCATGGAATTCTCCAGGTAAGAATACTGGAGTGGGTTGCTATTCCTTTCTCCTGGGGATCTTCCCAACCCAGGGATCGAACCTGGGTCTCCTGCATTGCAGGCAGATTCTTTAATGTCTCAGACATCAGGGAAGCAACCCAGACATACCACAAATATTTTTAAAGTGTTCTTAATGACTATCAAGGACTTGATATAAGTCATGGGTGTCACTTTGGTGTTCTCAAAAAGCTGTGAGAATTTGCTTATCTATGGCCTTATTATATTTAAAACAGTAGTAAGAAAAATACTTTTCTATGTAATCAATTGAACTTCAACTTCTCCATTAGATATTTTTGGAAGCATTTTCATATAAACAGAATGAGGGAAATGCTCAACAGCGGAGTAGGGAGAAAGTATCCTCTGAAGTTTCTCTGCACTTTTATTAACTAATCAAGCATGAACAAAATGTCCTACTCTCTGTTAGTCGTTTGTTATAAAAGTGCTTCAGATTTAATTTTGATGAAAGTACTTAAAAGAAATCTCTCTTACAAACATGAACACTTACGACACTTCAGTTAAACATGAGTGTCTATAATAGTCAAAGCTGAACTGCATGAGGAAGCACTTGGAAAATATTTTTATAAATTACATCTTGCTTTGATAAAAATTATAGCAAAATCTGTAAGATTTTTAGCGTATCTCTCAAATACCGGCAGTACTTTCTCAAGGACGCATTGAAGTATGAGCTTGAGAATGAAGATATTTGTAGAGTATGAAATCTGTAGTGAATTGATCAAAATGCAATTCTGCATATTAATGAGATAAATTTATGCTTTGGAGGCTTTGCCAAAGTGACTAAGTGAGGAATAGTTCAAGAAAAAATTAGTTTATAGAGAATTGGAAATAAACTGATCTGAAAGAAAGATAACTTGGAATAGGACTTGATCATTTTTTAAATTACATTTATAATATACTAAGTGTTGAAACTAAAATTTGCAGGTGTTTCAGAGGGAGGATATAGTAGAAGGCTTTTGATAGCTAGGAGAAGGGAGAGTCTGAGAAGTAATTTTCTAGGATGAATATACTTAGGTAATGGAGTAGACTTTTTGTAGAGGTGAAGGAATCATTTATAATTGGAGTATAAAAGGACTGGATACTCCCAGCAGGATCAGAAGAATTTTCAATACGAAAGAGTTCTAGACCTGTGGACATGTGATATACAGCCTCAGATAAATGAGAGAGACTTTTCAACCAGCATGAAACTAGGGATGAAGGAAAGAAGGGAGAGACTTGTCAGAAATTACTGGGTAATTTAGGATGAGAGATTAAATGCAGCACTTAGATTCATTCATTCATTCACATATTTGATCATTCAACAAGTCTTTTTTGGGTATCTCCTATTTGTTGGGACTATTATGAAGTGAGGCACAAGGAAAATTCTCTACCTCCATGGAGATTACCTTTTAATCGGTTGTTGTTGTTGTTCAGTCACTCAGTTTTGTCCGACTCTAAGACCCCATGAACTGAAGCAGGCCAGTCTTCCCTGCCTTCACCATCTCCTGGAGCTTTCTCAAAATCATGTCCATTGAGTCAGTGATGCCATCCATCTCATCTTCTGTTGTCCCCTTCTCCTCCTGCCTTCAATCTTTCCCAGCATCAGGGTCTTTTCTAATGAGTCAGTTCTTCGCATAAGGTGGCCAAAGTACTGGAGCTTCAGTTTCAGCATCAGTCCTTTTAGTGGGAGTTGCAGAAAAAAAGTGAATGCACAATTACATATGCTGTCCTGTGCTGTGCTTAGTTGCTCAGTCATGTCCAACTCTTTGCGGCCCCATGGACTTTAGCCTGCCAGGCTCCTCTGCCCATGGGCATTCTCTAGGCAAGAACTCTGGAGTGAGTAGTATATCGCTTCTCCAGGGGATCTTCCTGACCCAGGAATCTAACCAAAGTCTCCTTCATTGCAGGCAGATTCTTTACCAGCTGAGCTACCCGGGAAGCCCGTATATCTACATTTTCTTAAATTATAATAGATGGTAACAAATAAAGTTTGGAAAGTACATAACAAGTATCATGGGGGGAATGCATTTTTAGACTGGATTGTCAGAGATGCTCTCCCAGAAAAGGTGCCCTTTGAGCAAAAGTCCTGAAGAAGTTGGGATAGAGAACGATGCAAATACCTGTGGTAACAGCAACCCAAACTCCATTAGGTAGGGGCACACCTGGACAGTGTGACCACAAAGGAATGAGAGAAGCCTAGAAGAGTAGGAGACATGATTGAGGATAGATAGATCTATTTTGTTCTTATAGATGATGATGGAGATGTTAACTATTCTAGAAAAGTAAGTAAAATATCAATGAAATGTGTGATTCAGTGCAAGCAGAACTATATTCTGTGTATCTCATCTTTTAGGTATCTATGTCTGAAAATAATTTTCTGCGAAGAGACTCCTGTTAGGCTGTCATCATAATCAACAGTCAGTCAACTACAAATATCAACTGCCTGTGATTCAATAAATAGCTGAGGAACAGGATTCCAAATGTCCTTAATTCCTTAACATGGAGTCTTCTTTCTCCTCTAATTCCTTGCTAGCGTTTCAGGAGATACAATATTAGTTGTTTATCTAGATTCTGACAACAGTTCTGCTTCTGTGTGCCAACTTTGTGACCTTTGGTAAGTATCTCAGTCCCTCCATTTGTAAAGAAATTAATAACACATGTATAGTTTTGGAGAAGGCAATGGCATCCCACTCCAGTTCTCTTGCCTGGAAAATCCCGGGACGGAGGAGCCTGGTAGGCTGCAGCCGATGGGGTCGCTAAGAGTCGGACACGACTGAGTGACTTCACTTTCACTTTTCCCTTTCATGCACTGGAGGAGGAAATGGCAACCCACTCCAGTATTCTTGCCTGCAGAATCCCAGGGACGGCGGAGCCTGGTGGGCTGCCGTCTAAGCGGTCGCACAGAGTCGGACACGACTGAAGCGACTTAGCAGCAGCAGCAGCAGCAGCATAGTTTTGAGGATTAAAATGATGAGTATGAGAAGCAACTGCAGTTCTTTTATACAGTAAATTTCAATTAATGCTATCATTCACATATTATCGTTATTAAAGCATTAGCAAATCAAAATGTCAGAAATGTACATATATGCAAATAATATGTACCATATTTTAATTACCTCTCTTACTGCCAGCACATTCGCTTGATATCCTGGCTTGTTTCTGAAAAACGAAAACAAAACAAACTTACTGACAGTGAACTTTTGTTGATTTCAAGTTTCTTTGCAATTGATAATAGTCTTGCCGATATCTGTTAAATATATATTTCTTGCAAGCTCCTCTTCCACACATTTATTAATTCAGACAGACTTCCTCTGGTTTTTGGCCTGGGTGTATCTTCATGTAAGCAGAGCTACAGATGGTTATGACAAGTTCTTGTTTGTGCATATCAGAGGGCATGCTGTGTGGGAAATTGCATTCTTGTTTTTCTCAAGTAAATTCAGTGAATTTTCTTTCTGTTTCATTTTTCCCCCATGATAGGGCATTATATGATCCATAGTGAAGAAATGTAAATCTAAAGTAACATGGGCACAAAATAAGGTGCTAATAAAATAACATTTCTATTGTATCAAGTTTTATTAAGTCTTGTAATTAGTTCTGGTTGCCAAACACATGGGTCAGTGAGAATAACATTCAAAAT
Organism: Giraffa tippelskirchi; assembly: GCF_054371585.1. Classification (NCBI taxonomy): domain Eukaryota; kingdom Metazoa; phylum Chordata; class Mammalia; order Artiodactyla; family Giraffidae; genus Giraffa; species Giraffa tippelskirchi. The sequence continues at coordinate 105,899,915 of NC_137278.1, read as the reverse complement.
AGATTAAATGCAATTCAGGCGGCTATATTAAGAACTCAATATGGTTAGTTTTACTGTTACGTTAGAAGTAGAGGTGGTATGTCACTGATGTCAGTGTGCTCTCGTTTGATCTGAAGCCTTAATCTGTGGTGAGAGCCAAAACTGAAGAACTAACAAGTTTATAAAATTAATGTAATTTTATTGTGTAAATGAGATAGTAGAGACACATTTATTCACAGCCTTATAGTTATGATACTATAATTACTAAATTAACTATAGCAATAGGATATGTGAAAAGTGAGTTAACCCAGAAGTCTCCATAGAGTCACAAAAAAGGCTGAATTCTAGTAACTGTTATTAAAAGGGCTTGACTTTAGTTTTTGCTACCCAAAGAAGGGTTTAAAAGTTTCTGTGGTAGGAACTCCTTCCTTTTACTTGTCCTGCTTCCAAAACTAGTAGTAATATTCAAGTGGATTATTCCAAAGAGGACTTATATTATATTGGACCCAAAAAGTATTGTTATCAGCTTTATGGGAAAACAGAATGAAGATTTTATTACCAGGGGACTATGCAGAGTGCATGTAATAGCATATCTGAACTTAAAGTAATCTTGTTCTGTGATTCCAGTTGATTTTCTTACTTCTAATTAAAGTTCAGTAAAGTTCATATACATATGAATTCTTAGAAAATTATCAATAAAACAGCTACTCACATTTCACAGCAGTGCAAGGTACCAAACTGATTACTCCCTCCATCCCCCCCTACTTTTAAGAACTGGAGGTTGAGAGTTCAGTTCAGTTCAGTTCAGTCGCTCAGTCGTGTCCGACTCTTTGGACCCCATGAATTGCAGCACGCCAAGCCTCCCTGTCCATCACCAACTCCCGGAGTTTACCCAAACCCCTGTCCATCGAGTCAGTGATACCATCCAACCATCTCATCCTCTGTCATCCCCTTCTCCTCCTGCCCCAAATCCTTCAAGCAAAGCTAAAAGAAATTGAAAACAAACATCACATTAAATTCATAATTTCTAACTTTTATTTTGTATTTTGTCTACTAATTGGCAGTGCTATTCACTAGAGAATTGAACAAGCGTTCACAATATATCCTAGAAGCTTACATATATATATATATAAACTATCATAACATGCTCATCTAAACCACCACCAATAACAATTTGGGATTCCCTCATAGTTAAGGTGGTAAAGAATCTGCCTGTAATGCAGGAGATCCAGGTTTGATCCCTGGGTCAGAAAATTCTCTGGAGAAAGAAATGACAACTCACTTCAGTGTTCTTGCCTGGAGAAGCCAATGGACAGAAGAGCTTGGCAGGCTATAGTCCATGGGGTCTCAAGAGTTGGACACAGCTTACTGTTTAATCCACCATCATAACTTCCAAAAATCTTGAATAATTTTTATAAATTTATCTTGATCTTTTTCTTTCACAATAAGAGCTCTATTTCTATCAAGATTCAGGTTTATAATTTTAGTTGCTCTTGCTGCTGCTGCTGCTGCTGCTAAGTCACTTCAGTTGTGTCCAACTTTGTGCGACCCCATAGACGGCAGCTCACCAGGCTCCCCGGTCCCTGGGATTCTCCAGGCAAGAACACTGGAGTGGGTTGCCATTGCCTTCTCCGTTAGTTGCTCTTAAGTGAGCATAAATAGATGCTGGAGGGGATTTTTATCACAATGAGAAAATTAACTTTGTTCATTCTCAAGTAAGTACAAGAAAAAAATGCTAAATTCATTTTGGCTAAACTTTCCAAGATATTCACATCTAGGCTGAATTTCACCTTTTCTTTTAGAGTAAAAGAAAAAAAAATCAGCTCAAAAAGTTTTTTGATGACATTGTAAGCTATTGCGATAGATATTCAAGCTCTATATCACTTTCAACTTTAAACTGAGTGTTCACTATCACAAAGATTGATATCACAGAATATACTTTGTGTTGATCTCAGAAATGATAAAAGAAAAAAAATAGCTAATCCTAGTAAAGCAAAAGAAAGTATGAGCTAACATGAATTTTTTTTTTGCAAAATATAATATACAAACTATAATCTTTATTTATTTATTTTTGACTGTGCTAGCTCTTAGTTGCTGCGCGGGCTTTTCTCTGGTTGCAGAGAGTGGGGGCTACTCTCTAGTTGCAGTGCACAAGTGTGGAGCGTGAGCTCTATATGCACAGACTTCAATAGTGGCAGCACACGGGCTCCATAGCTGTGGCTCCCAGGCTCTAGAGCACAGGGTCAATAGTTGTGGTACATGGGCTCAGTTGTTATTTGGTATGTAGGATCTTTCCTGATCAGGGATTGAACCTCTGTCTCCTGCATTCGCAAGGGGAGCCTTTACTACTGAGCCACCAAGGGAAACCCTATTTTTGAAAAATATCATGGAATTTACAGGAAAACATGATTTCTGGAATGAAATATCTCATTCCAGTAGGAATATACGATAAATAATTAGTTCACTAGTCAATTTTCGTTCAATAACTCAAAAATCTCATATAATAGTTACTGACTGTAAAACCCTGGAAAAAAAACACCAAAAAACTCAAAAGTATAAATCATTTACTCTGGTAGAAGTTTTGCTGAGCAGAAGATATTAGGGAAAATGAATTAAAAATGTAAGAACCATTGTTTTAAAAATTAAATAACTATAAAGTATCACATTCACAGATCTATGAATAATAAAATTGAAAAGGACTTCAAAGATACTCAAATTCAGTGCTTAATACAGAGTGTTTGGCACTTTGTCCAGGATGTGATCTTTTTCATAGGTTAGGAAAGTAAGTCATTATAAAGCTAAAAAAAAAATTGATGCTAAATATGGAATCATTGATAGAGCAGAACCATCTTGGACATACCAAAGTTTCCATAGATTAGAGAGTCTCTTATTTAAAGCCACAGAAATACAGGTCTATGCCCTGACCAGTAATGCTGAAGAAGCTGAAGTTGAATGGTTCTATGAACACCTACAAGACATTCTAGAACTAACACCCTCAAAAGATGTCTTTGTCATTATGGGGACTGGAATGCAAAAGTAGGAGGTCAAGAAATACCTGGAGTAATGGGCAAATTTGGCCTTACAGTACAGAATGAAGCAAGGCAAAGGCTAACAGAGCTTTGCCAAGAGAATGAACTGGTCATAGCAAACACCCTCTTTCCAACAGCACAAGAGAAGACTCTACACATGGACATCACCAGATAATCAACACCAAAACAGATTGATTATATTCTTTGCACCCAAAGATGGAGATGCTCTATACAGTCAGCAAAAACAAGACCAGGAGAGGACTGTGGCTCAGATCATGAACTCCTTATTGCCAAATTCAGACTGAAATTGAAGAAAGCAGGGAAAAACACTAGACCATTCAAGTATGACCTAATCAAATCCCTCATGATTATACAGTGCAAGTGAGAAATGGATTCAAGAGATTAGATCTGATAGACAGACTGCCTGAAGAACCATGGATGGAGGTTCATGACATTGTACAGAAGGTAGGGATCAAGACCATCCCCAAGAAAAATAAATGCAAAAAGTCAAAATGGTTTTCTGAGGAGGCCTTACAAATAGCTGTGAAACAAAAAGAAGCAAAGGCAAAGGAGAAAAGGAAAGATATACCCATTTGAATGCAGAGTTCCAAAGAATAGCTAGGAGAAATAAGAAAGCCTTCCTCAGTGATCAAGGCAAAGAAATAGAGGAAAACAATAGAATGGGAAAGACTAGAGATCTCTTCAAGAAGCTTAGAGATACCAAGGGAATATTTCATGCAAAGATGAGCACAATAAAGGACAGAAATGGTATGGACCTAACAGAAGAAGAAGATATTAGGAAGAGGTGGCAAAAGTACACAGAAGAACTGTACAAAAAAGATCTTCATGACCCACATAATCACGATGGTGTGATCACTCACCTAGAGCCAGACATCCTGGAATGTGAAGTCAAGTGGGCCTTAGGAAGCATCACTCCAAACAAAGCTAGTGGAGGTGATGGAATTCCAGTTGAACTATTTCAAATCCTAAAAGATGATGCTGTAAAAGTGCTGCACTCGATATGCCAGCAAATCGGGAAAACTCAACAGTAGCCACAGGACTGGAAAAGGTCAGTTTTCATTCCAATGCCAAAGAAAGTCAATGTCAAAGAATTCTCAAAGTACCACACAGTTGCACTCATCTCACACGCTAGTAAAGTAATGCTTAAAATTCTCCAAGCCTGGCTTCAGCAATACGTGAACCTTGAAATTCCAGATGTTCAAGCTGGATTTAGAAAAGGCAGAGGAACCAAAGATCAAATTGCCAACATCTGATGGATTATCAAAAGAAGTTAATCAAAAGAGGATAAGAGTTCCAGAAAAACATCTGCTTCTGCTTTATTGACTATGCCAAAGACTTTGACTGTGTGGATCACAATAAACTGGAAAATTCTTAAAGAGACGGAAATATCAAACTACCTGACCTGCCTGCTGAGAAATCTGTATGCAGGTCAGGAAGCAACAGTTAGAACTCGATATGGAACAACACACTGGTTCCAAATCGGGAAAAGAGTATGTAAGGCTGTATATTGTCACCCTGCTTATTTAACTTATATGCAGAGTACATCATGCAAATACTTGGGTGGATGAAGCACAAGTTGGAATCAAGATTTCCGGGAGAAATATCAATAACCTCAGATACATAGATGACACCACTGTTATGGCAGAAAGCAAAGAAGGATTAAATAGACTTTTGATGAACCTGAAAGAGGAGAGTGAAAAAGTTGACTTAAAACTCAACTTTCAGAAAACTAAGATCATGGCATCCGGTCCCATCACTTCGTGGCAAATTGACGGGGAAACAATGGAAACAGTGAGAGACTTTATTTTCTTGGGCTCCAAAATCACTGTAGATGAGACTGCAGCCATGAAATTAAAGGATGACCAACCTAAACAGCATATTAAAAAGCAGAGACATTACTTTGTCAACAAAGGTCCATCTATTCAAAGCTATGGTTTTTCCAGTAGTCATTTATGGATGTGAGAGTTAGACTATAAAGAAAGCTGAGCACTGAAGAATTAACGCTTTTGAACTATGGTGTTGAAGAAGACTCTTGAGAGTCCTTTGGACAGCAAGGTGATCCAACCAGTCCATCCTAAAGGAAATCAGTCCTGAATGTTCATTGGAAGGACTGATGCTGAAGCTGAAACTCCAGTACTTTGGCCACTTGATGAGAAGAGCTGACTCATTTGAAAAGACCCTGATAGTGGATAAGATTGAAGGCAGGAAGAGATGAGGAGGACATAGGATGCGATGGTTGAATGACATCACCTACTCAATGGACATGGGTTAGAGTAAGCCCCGGGAGTTGATGATTGACAGGGAAGCCTGGTGTGCTGCAGTCCATGGGGTCACAAAAAGTCAGACACCACTGAGCTGAACTGAAGTGTACCACAAGTCATGGAGAAGGCAAAAAACAAAGTACTCTCCCACGTCCAAATGACCTTATGACACAGACTTTTTTCAAGTAGAAAACTATTGAATCTGGTCCAAAGTTTTCTTACTACAAATGAGAGAACTGAAGTCCAGAAAACTAGACTTTTCTAAGCTATTTTAATCTCCCAGAAAAAGACTTGATTATACTGTTCTGTTTTGCTACTACCTAGGTTAACTATACTTTAGATTTGTTTTCAGCTATGCATTATCATGATTAAAGTTAATGATCCTTTACTCTATTTTTTCAAATTCCCCAGAGTATAAGAAATAAATGATAAACTATAAATAGGGACAAATTAAGCGAGCCAAAGAAGATAATTCTACTATTATTATATTAAAATTTTGAATCTTAAGCAAAACATAGATAAATTAACATTGTATACTTGAAGATGCTTTTTCTAATGTGCAAAGCATCATACAGCTATTAGATATAATAAAAAGTGGAGACAATTTAATTACTGATTAAAATCATTTGGCATGATTTTGAATCATCAGTAGGTTTCAAGTCAGTTGTGAATATGAAGTAACAAGCACTGAAGTAAAGACAGTTTAGAAAAATCTAGTATTGATGTGTACACAAAATCAGAGTATGCTAATGATCTTTCTTTTCCATGTCTAATTCCCTGGATTCTAGACTCCAGATTTCCAAATTTGATATTTCAAGATTTCCAAATTGACAAGATTTTCTAACTGATCTTGACCAGTAGACTGAAATCACTTGATTTCCTAGAATCTAGGTTTTAGTAAACACTAGTTGCTTGGGCACAGGAGGGCCGAGAGGAGTTACTCCACATTCAAGGTCAGGAGGGGCCGTCGTGAGTAGATACCCCTTGTCCAAGGTAAGGAGCAACAGCTGCACTTTGCTGGAACAGCTGTGAAGAGATACCCCACGTCCAAGGTAAGAGAAACTCAAGTAAGACAGTAGGTGTTGCAAGAGGGCATCAGAGGGCAGACACACTGAAACTATAATCACAGAAAACTAGCCAATCTGATCACACGGAACACAGCCTTGTCTATCTCAATGAAACTAAGCCATGCCGTGTGGGGCCACCCAAGACAGATGGGTCATGGTGGAGAAGTCTGACAGAATGTGGTTCACTGGAGAAGGGCATGGCAAACCACTTCAGTATTCTTGCCTTGAGAACTCCATGAACAGTATGAAAAGGCAAAAAGATAGGGCACTGAAAGAGGAACTCCCCAGGTCGGTAGGTGCCCAATATGTTACTGGAGATCAGTGGAGAAAGAACTGCAGAAAGAATGATGGGATGGAGCCAAAGCAAAAACAATACCCAGCTGTGGATGTGACTAGTGATAGACGCAAAGTCTGATACTGTAAAGAGCAATATTGCATAGGAATCTGGAATGTTAGGTCCATGAATCAAGGCCAATTGGAAGTGGTCAAACAGGAGATGGCAAGAGTGAACGCTGACATTCTAGGAATCAGCGAACTAAGATGGACTGGAATGGGTGAATTTAACTCAGATGACCATTATATCTACTACTGTGGGCAGGACTCCCTTAGAAGAAATGGAGTAGCCATCATGGTCAACAAAAGAGTCCGAAAGGCAGTACTTGGATGCAATCTCAAAAATAACAGAATGATCTCTGTTCATTTCCAAGGCAAAGCATTCAATATCATGGTAATCCAAGTCTATGCCCGACCAGTAACACTGAAGAAGCTGAAGTTGAACAGTTCTATGAAGACCTACAAGACCTTCTAGAACTAACACCCAAAAAAGATGTCCATTTCATTATAGGGGACTGGAATGCAAATGTAGGAATTCGGGAATCGCCTGGTGTAACAGGCAAGTTTGGCTTTGGAGTACAGAATGAGGCAGGGCAAAGGTTAATAGAGTTTTACCCAGAGAACACACTGGTCATAGCAAACACCCTCTTCCAACAATACAAGAGAAGACTCTACACATGGAAATCACCAGATGGTCAACACTGAAATCAGTTTGATTATATTCTTTGCAGCCAAAGATGGAGATGCTCTATACGGTCAGCAAATACAAGACCAGGAGCAGACTGTGGCTCAGATCATGAACTGCTTATTGCCAAATTCAGACTGAAATTGAAGAAAGTAGGGAAAACCACTAGACCATTCAAGTATGACCTAAATCAAATCCCTTATGATTATACAGTGGGAGTGACAAATAGAATTAAGGGACTAGATCTGATAGAGTGCCTGATGAAGTATGGACAGAGGTTCATGACATTGTACAGGAGATAGGGATCAAGACCATCCCCATGGGAAAAAAAAAATGCAAAAAAGCAAAATGGCTGTCCGAAGAGGCCTTACAAATAGCTGGGAAAAGAAGAAAAGCAAAAAGCAAAGGAGAAAAGGAAAGATATGCCCATCTGAATGCAGAGTTCCAAAGAACAGCAACGAAAGATAAGAAAGCCTCCCTCAGTGATCAGTGCAAAGAAATAGAGGAAAACAACAGAATGGGAAAGACTACAGATCTCTTCAAGAAAATTAGAGATACCAAGGGAACATTTCATGCAAAGATGGGCTCGATAAAGGGCAGAAATGGTATGGACCTAACAGAAGCAGAAGATATTAAGAAGAGGTGGCAAGAATATTCAGAAGACCTGTACAAAAAAGATCTTCACAACCCAGATAATCACGATGGTGTGATCAACTCACCTAGAGCCAGACATCTTGAAATGTGAAGTCAAGTGGGCCTTAGAAAGCATCACTCCAAACAAAGCTAGTGGAGGTGATGGAATTCCAGTTGAGCTCTTTCAAATCCTGAAAGATGATACTCTGAAAGTGCTGCACTCAATACACCAGCAAATCTGGAAAATTCAGCAGTGGCCACAGGACGCGAAAAAGTCAGTTTTCATTCCAATCCCGAAGAAAGGTAATGCCAAAGAATGCTTGAACTACCACACAATTGCACTCATCTCACACACTAGTAAAGTAATGCTCAAAATTCTCCAAGCCAGCCTTCAGCAATACGTGAACTGTGAACTTCCAGATGTTCAACCTGGTTTTGGAAAAGTCAGAGGAACCAGAGATCAAATTGCCAACATCCGCTGGATCATCGAAAAAGCAAGAGAGTTCCAGAAAAACATCTACTTCTGCTTTATTGAGTATGACAAAGCCTTTGACTGTGTGGATCCATCAAAAAAGCAAGACAGCTCCAGAAAAACATCTGTTTCTGCTTTATTGACTATGCCAAAGTTTTGACTGTGTGGATCACAATAAACTGTGGAAAATTCTGAAAGAGAAGGGAATACCAGACCACCTGAACTGCCTCTTGAGAAACCTGTATGCAAGTCAGGAAGCAACAGTTAGAAGTGGACATGGAACAACAGACTGGTTCCAAATAGGAAAAGGAGTATGTCAAGGCTGTATATTGTCATCCTGCTTATTTAACTTATATGCAAAGTACATCATAAGAAACACTGGGCTGGAATAAACACAAGCTGGAATCAAGATTGCTGTGAGAAATATCTATAACCTCAGATATGCAGATGACACCATCCTTATGGGAGAAAGCAAAGAAGAACTAAAGATCCTCTTGGAGAAAGTGAAAGAGGAGAGTGAAAAAGGTGGCTTAAAGCTCAACATTCAGAAAGCTAAGATGATGGCATCTGGTCCCATCATCCCATGGCAAATAGATGGGGAAAACAGTGGAAACAGTGTCAGACTTTATTTTGGGAGGCTCCAAAATCACTGCTGATGGTGATTGCAGCCATGAAATTAAAAGACGCTTACTCCTTGGAAGGAAGGTTATGACCAACCTAGATAGCATATTTAAAAGCAGAGACGTTACTTTGGCAACAAAGGTCCGTCTAGTCAAGGCTATGGTTTTTCCAGTGGTCATGTATGGATGTGAGAGTTGGACGGTGAAGAAAGCTGAGCGCCAAAGAATTGATGCTTTTGAGCTGTGGTGTTGGAGAAGACTCTTAAGAGCCCCTTGGACTGCAAGAAGATCCAACCATTCCATCTTAAAGGAGATCGGTCCTGGATGTTCACTGGAAGGACTGATGTTGAAGCTGAAACTCCAATACTTTGGCCACATCATGCAAAGAGTTGACTCATTAGAAAAGACCCTGATGCGGAATAGGGTTGTGGGCAGGAGGAGAAGGGGACGACAGAGGATGAGGTGGCTGGATGGCACCACCAACTCGATGGGCATGAGTTTGGGTGGACTCCAGGAGTTGGTGACGGACAGGGAGGCCTGATGTGCTGCGATTCATGGGTTTAAAAAGAGTCGGACACGACTGAGCTACTGAACTGAACTGAACTGAGTTGTCTTATAAGAGTCAAATGTAAAATATAACTAAATACAAAGTATGAAACAAAAGCACGGACACAGATTGATTCTTTTCAAATTAAAACGTGGCTGCAAAAACACTATTTGTTTCAAAGAAGTTAAATTGTTAGAGTTAAAACAATATATATAACAAAGAGATCACTTTATTGTAATATAATATGTATCTATAAATATATCTGCCAAATAACACAATGAATTTTATGAAAACAAAGTACTTTTAGAATGTTTGACATGAATACTACCATAAGAGAGAGAAAAATACATGTCCATGTATAAAAACAACTGAATATATAATAAAAGAGTTTGGATCTTGCCTCTCACTTGCACTTTCCCAAAAGAAAGAATTTTGGAGATTGATGAGTAAATTATTTAAAAATTGTCACAACAAATAATGTCAATGTCATATAAAATATTAAAAGCACATAAAAATATGGAAAGGTATTCAAATTTGCTTAATGCCAGTGGCAATTCTTGACCAAAAACTTGAAAAATTTGGACCACAGAAAAGAATGTTTATAAGCAAAGACACTGAGAACTGAAATCTAATACAAAGACAATAAAACCCTGAAATTAAAAGTGATGAATATGAGTGATTTGTTATGGAATATATTCATGCTGACATCTTAGCAAAATGTTATACATTAAAAAATTCACAAGCTAATATATTCTGATAAAGCATTTGAAAACACGTTTTAATCTAATTAATTATTCAAAATCAGGAATACAGTGCTTAATACAATAATATATCCACTTCCTATGACAGTGTAATTTCAATTATCAGAGTTAATTTTGATAAATATATGTATATATATATATATAATTAGGGGATATTTAGGCAGATTATAAATATAGTTATAATTTATAATTATAATAAAGTATAATTACAATAATACATTTTATAATTGATAATAATTTATAGTTTATAATTATAAGTGCCTGCTCCTCTGCCCATGAGATTCTCCAGTCAAGAATACTGGAGTGGGTTGCTGACAGCTTCTACACACTCCTAGGACTCCCAAACAAATAGTTAAGAACATCCCCCTAAGTCATGGGGGTTAATTGATCTAAATAGGGATAGGAAAAAGACTTTTAAGCATAAAGTATAATTAAATGATTGAATAACATTTATGTTCACCATTTTCAGATATTTTCTATATTTTTCAAAAAATTATCTTCCTTGATTTCAAATATGATTAGAAAATAAAAATATTTTTAAAAGACTAGATAGCAAAAAAAATGTGTCCTGTATTCTAGATTCAGTTGTTTTGATACCTGTTTTTACCTACATAAAAGTAATTTTTTATTTTTGTATTTATATTAGGTATAAATTAGAGGAGCAGTTTTGCTCTCACTCACTCTTGGTCTTTTTTCTTTTTATATGTGCAACCTTTTAAAAGTAAAAAAAAAAAGATTTAAGAACATAAGCACAGTCATGATATTTTCTACCATTAAAATATCTGCTTTCAGAACATCCCTGTTTTCAGTTATAGATTTTGGTTCATCCTACAAACAGAAGTGTCTCTTGTAACAGCTGGGCACAGATGTCTTTTGCATCTGGCCTCTGAAAAAGTAATCCACTGAGCTTAAATTTCAAAAACAGCTTGCATGTTTATCAAAGCTTTAAAATTAGAAGAGTTCTCAATGAATTTTTTTTTCATTCTATATGGCCATTTTAAGCTTATTTAACCATGTTACATAACTCAAGAGATCACTTAAAGCATCATAAAATATTTTCTAATATTTAATAACTCTTACTGTCAAGGAATCGGTCTTCCTACTGAACTTAAATCATTTATGTAGTAGTTAGACTGACTTTGTAATGTTTTATACTCCATGGTGAGGATACTCTGTGTAAGCACCTTTTCTTAAAAAAGGACTTTCCACTTTGTATTGGAGTGTAGCCAATTAACAGTGTTGTGATAGATTCAGGTGAATAGTGAAGGAACTCAACCATACATATACCTCTATCCCTTCTCCCCCACTTCACTAAAATACAGGATAGTCTTGGAGTTATTTTGCTTTTATTTCAGCAAGTGAATGCCATAATTATACTGTAACATTGTACCAACTCCAAAAAATAATGTTGAATAAAAAGGTCACTGAGAAAAAGTTCAACCTGGATGTGAAAACATGTATACTTAGAATTACTTCTAAAATGCACATTATCACGATGGATGACAAAGGTGGACTTTTCTAGATGAATTGATGGGGCAACTTTACAGTGAACCTTCTAAACAATAACTTTTTTATGTCACAGAAAGACACATATAACTATAAGGCAAGCAAGAATCTGAGAATCAGTCTTGATTTAGAAAGATAAATTAATTCTGGATTCAAAAGAAATGACTTAGTAATATCATGGAAAATAATGGAGTAAGAAGCTTCAAAAATTAATCCCTCCACCAAAATAAGTACTGAGTTGACAAGAACTATTGGGATGAATTCTTTCATAACACTGGAGTCTAAATAAATACTTGTGGATTCCAGGGGAGTGCTTGATGAGAAAGTGGCTACTAAATTTTAGCATTTCCCATAACAACTGTCATTCCTCATGACTTGTCCCTAGAGCAGGCAGTTGTGGGGATGAAAGCTTGTCTTTCTGGTTCAGCTTGCAGGTGCCAGGATGGGTGATAAAGATCTTATCATCCAAAAACCAAGGTTGTGTGTTTCAATCTACCTTCTTTGTCACAGAGTCCAGCATATATGTTGCGCATTATTTTAACACCAACATGGCTAAGAAGGCATTCTGAGAGACATCTGTGAAAGAATTATAAAGAGACAGGACACTCCCCCCCCCCATTTCTTCTTGGATTAACAATCTTAAGCAATCAAGGAAATCAGTTCAGTCACTCAGTCGTGTCTGATTCTTTGCAACCCCATGAACCGCAGCAAGCCAGGCCTCCCAGTCCATCACCAACTCCCGGAGTTTACCCAAATTCATGTCCATTGAGTCGATGATGCTATCCAACCATCTCATTCTCCATCGTTCTCTTCTCCTCCTGCCCTCAATCCTTCCCAGTATCAGGGACTTTTCAAATGAGTCAGCGCTTCGCATGAGGTGGCCAAAGTATTGGAGTTTCAGCTTCAACATCAGTCCTTCCAGTGAACACCCAGGACTGATCTTCTTTAGGATGGACTGATTGGATCTCCTTGCAGTCCAAGGGACTCTCAAGAGTCTTCTCCAACACCACAGCTCAAATGCATCAATTCTTTGGTAATCAGCTTTCTTTACCGTCCAACTCTCACATCCATACATGAATACTGAATAAACCATAGCCTTGGCTAGACAGACTTTGGTTGACAAAGTAATGTCTCTGCTTTTAAATATGCTATCTAGGTTGGTCATAGCTTTCCTTCAAGGAGTAAATGTCTTTTAATTTCATGGCTGCCATCACCATCGTAGTAGTAGTGATTTTGAGCCTTCCAAAATAAAATCTTCCACTGTTTCCACTGTTTCCCCGTATATTTGCCATGAGGTGATGGGACCAGATGCCATGATCTTAGTTTTCTGCATGTTGAGTGTTAAGCCAACTTTTTCACTCTCCTCTTTCACTTTCATCAAGAGGCTCTTTAGTTCTTCTTCGCTTTCTCCCATAAGGGTGGCGTCAACTGCATATCTGAGGTTATTGATATTTCTCCCGGCACTCTTGATTCTAGCTTGTGCTTCTTCCAGCCCAGTGCTTCTCATGATGTACCCTGAATATAAGTTAAATAAGCAGGGTGACAATATACAGCCTTGACGTACTCCTTTTCCTATTTGGAACCAGTCTGTTGTTCCATATCCACTTCTAACGGTTGCTTCCTGACCTATATATAGGTTTCTCAAGAGGCAGGTCAGGTGGTCTGTTATGCCCATCTCTTTCAGAATTTTCCACAGTTGATTGTGATCCACACAGTCAAAGGCTTTGGCTTAGTCAATAAAGCAGAAGTAGATGTTTTTCTGGAACTCTCTTGCTTTTTCGATGATCCAGCGGATGTTGGCAATTTGATCTCTGGTTCCTCTGTCTTTTCTAAATCCAGGTTGAACATCTGGAAATTCATGGTTCATGTATTGCTGAAGCCAGGCTTGGAGAATTTTGAGCATTACTTTACTAGCGTGTGAGATGAGTGCAATTGTGCGGTCGTTTGAGCATTCTCTGGCATTGCCTTTCTTTGGGATTGGAATGAAAACTGACCTTTTCTGGTCCTGTGGCTACTGCTGAGTTTTCCAAATTTGCTGGCATATTGAGTGCAGCACTTTCACAGCATCATCTTTCAGGATTTGAAATAGCTCAACTGGAATTCCATCACCTCCACTAGCTTTGTTCTTAATGATTCTTCCTAAGGCCCACTTGACTTCACATTCCAGGATGTCTGGCTCTGGGTTAGTGATCACACCATCATGATTATCTGAGTTGTGAAGATCTTTTTTGTACAGTTGTGTGTATTCTTGCCACCTCTTCTTAATATCTTCTGCTTCTGTTAAGTCCATATCATTTCTTTCCTTTATCAAGCCCATCTTTGCATGAAATGTTCCCTTTGTATCTCTAATTTTCTTTAAGATATCTCTAGTCTTTCCCTTTCTATTGTTTTCCTCTATTTCTTTGCACTGATCACTGAGGAAGGCTTTCTTATCTCTCCTTGCTGTTCTTTGGAACTCTGCATTCAAATGGGTGTATTTTTCCTTTTCTCCTTTGCTTTTCGCTTTTCTTCTTTTCTGTCAGGTAGTTGGCTGACTGCAGAAGCAACTGAACAGAGACTCCAGTAACTATAAATGACTATTTACTATTTGTAAAAATAGTCTGAAAAAGTGACTAAGCAAATATATGTCTGCCACCCTCAGTAAGAAGCAATAGCAAACCCAGAGAAGGTGGGAAACCCTGCTTTATAGTTACCACATTCCAGTATTCAAAATATCTGGTTGTTAACAACAAGCAACAACAAGAAATATAAAGCATACAAAACATAGGAAAGCACGACCCATTCATAGGGTGGAGAAGAAAAAAGAAAGAAAAAAGAAAGAAAGAAATTGAAAACATTCTTGACAAAACCCAGATTTTGGACCTAAAAGAAAAAAAAAAATAACTATCTTAAATATTTCCAAAGACCTAAAGAAAAACATGGAAAAAGAACTAAGAGCAATCAGGAGAATGGTATATAAACTAGTGAATATCAATAAAGAGATAGAAAGAGAATTATACTAAGTATAAATACATCAGAGAAAGACAAACACCATGTGATCTCTCTTGTATGTGGAATATAAATCTTAATCTTATATGGGCAGTTTAAATGTAAACACACAGACACATATGTGTGTGTGTGTGTGTGTGTGTGTTTGTAGTTAAAACAAGCTCATTGATACAGAGTATCAATTAGTGGTTGATTAATGGGGATGGAACCTGGAGAAATGGGTGAACTCTTTGATTTTTATTAGCTTAAATAAACTGAACTTTTTAAAAATGGCATTAAAAAGATATATTTTTCAAGTTGTTGATTCTGATGCATGACATAACACAAGTTGAATAAAAGATAATTTTCTTTTTTTATGATACACATACCTTTATATTCCAAAGTCCGATATCCTACTTCAGGTCTGTACCTCCTCTTTCCTGAGCTGAGTTGTAATTATCTTGTATTTTCACCTCTCTTAAGGCATCAGCTCCAAACAATCCCACCTGGGACATGATTGTTTAATACTCTGCTGTAATATTTTTCTTCTGATTTAGATACATGTATTTGCTTTGTATCTCCTTGTACAGTGAACTCCTTTCTAGGTGATCCTAATGTAGATGACAGTTACAGTGCTTCAGCCTCCCTCATTGCAGTCCAAACTGCCATAAAATAGCATTACTGCTAATGAATGTAGAAAAAAAGGAAAACATATTCTCATGTTCATGTTTTTGAATTGGCAAATGTAACAAATAATGTGAACTCTGGCTTTCTTGAACCACAATGCCATGACAGTATCTGAAGTTATTCAAGTAAGCAAATGGCCTAAAGAGACATTTAGAAAATGTTAATATAGTAACTAATTCAATGTATTTGGCTTAAGGGACACAAATACATATTCAGAATAAGTAAACCGTCAACAATCATAGGGTATATTAACCATTAAAAAGTCTACTAGGAAACTAAAGTTTTTGAGTATGTAACTGAATGTTCTGATTTTTAAAGTTCAGTTTTTGTAAATTAATTTATTTATTTTAATTGGAGGCTAATTACTTTACAATATTGTAGTGGTTTTTGCATACATTCACATGAATCAACCATGGGTGTACATGTGTCCCCCATCCTGAACCCCTCTCCCACCTCCCTCCCCATCCCATCTCTCAAGTTTGTTCCAGTGCACCAGTCCTGAGCACCCTGTCTCATGCATCGAACCTGGACTGGTGATCTATTTTGCATATGGTAATATATATATTTCAATGCTATTCTCTCAAATCATCCCACCCTTGCCTTCTCCCACAGAGTCAAAAAGTCTGTTCTTTACATCTGTGTCTCTTTTGCTGTCTTGCATGTAGGGTCATTGTTATCATTTTTATAAATTCCATATATATGTGTATTGATGTTTTTCTTTCTGACTTACTTCACTCTGTATAATAGGCTCCAGTTTCATCCACCTCAACAGAACTGATTTGAATGCATTCTTTTTAATAGCTGAGTAATATTCCATTGTGTATATGTACCACAGCTTTCTTATCCATTCATCTGCTGATGGACATCTAGGTTGCTTCCATGTCCTGGCTATTGTAAACAGTGCTGCAATGAACACTGGGGTACATGTGTCTCTTTCAATTCTGGTTTCCTCGGTGTGTATGCCCAGCAGTGGGATTGCTGGGTCATATGGCAGTTCTATTCCCAGTTTTTTAAGGAATCTCCACACTGTTCTCCATAGTGGCTGTACAAGTTTGCATTCCCACCAACAGTGTAAGAGGGTTCCCTTTTCTCCACACCCTCTCCAGCATTTATTGCTTGTAGACTTTTGGATACAGCCATTCTGACTGGTGTGAAATGGTACCTCATTGTGGTTTTGATTTGCATTTCTCTAATAATGAGTGATGTTGAGCATCTTTTCATGTGTTTGTTAGCCATCTGTATGTCTTCTTTGGAGAAATGTCTGTTTAGTTCTTTGGCCCATTTTTTGATTGGGTCATTTATTTTTCTGAGATTGAGCTGCATGAGCGATTGTATATTTTTGAAATTAATTCTTTGTCAGTTTCTTCATTTGCTATTATTTTCTCCCATTCTGAAGGCTGTCTTTTCACCTTGCTTATAGTTTCCTTTGTTGTGAAAAAGCTTTTAAGTTTAATTAGGTCCCATTTGTTTATTTTTGCTCTTATTTCCATTACTCTAGGAGGTGGGTCATAGAGGATCCTGCTGTGATTTATGTCAGAGGGGGTTTTTCCTAAATTTTCCTCTAGGAGTTTTATAGTTTCTGGTCTTACATTTAGATCTTTAATCCATTTTGAATTTATTTTTGTGTATGGTGTTAGAAAATGTTCCAGTTTCATTCTTTTACAAGTGGTTGACCAGTTTTCCCAGCACCAGTTATTAAATAGATTGTCTTTTCTCCATTGTATATTCTTGCCTTCTTTGTCAAAGATAAGGTGTCCATAGAGGCGTGGATTTATCGCTGGGCTTTGTATTTTGTTCCATTGATCTATATTTCTGTTTTTGATTTCCATTGATCTATATTTCTGTCTTTCTGCCAGTATCATACTTTCTTGATGACTGTAGCTTTGTAGTATAGTCTGAAGTTAGGCAGGTTGATTCCTCCAGTTCCATTCTTCTTTCTCAAGACTGCTTTGGCTATGTGAGTTTTTCTGTATTTCCATACAAATTGTGAAATTATTTGTTCTAGTTCTTTTAAAAATACCATTGGTAGCTTGTTAGGAATTACATTGAATCTATAGATTGCTTTGTGTAGTATCCTCATTTTCATTATATTGATTC
Organism: Giraffa tippelskirchi; assembly: GCF_054371585.1. NCBI lineage: Eukaryota > Metazoa > Chordata > Mammalia > Artiodactyla > Giraffidae > Giraffa > Giraffa tippelskirchi. The sequence goes on along the minus strand of NC_137278.1, from coordinate 105,882,250 downwards.
TTTTGATCCATGAACATGGTATATTTCTTCATCTATTTGTATTATCTTTAATTTCTTTCATCAGTGTTTTATAGTTTTCTATATATAGGTCTTTTGTTTCTTTAGGTAGATATATTCCTAAGTATTTTACTCTTTTCATTGCAATGGTGAATAGAATTGTTTCTTTAATTTCTTTCTGTTTTCTCATCATTAGTATATAGGAATGCAAGGGATTTCTGTGTGCTAATTTTATATCCTGCAACTTTACTATATTCATTGATTAGCTCTAGTAATTTTCTGTTGGCATTTTTACGGTTTTCTATGTAGAGGATCATGTCATCTGCAAACAGTGAGAGTTTTACTTCTTTTTCAATCTGGATTCCTTTTATTTTTTTCTGCTCTGATTGCTGTGGCTAAAACGTCCAAAACTATGCTGAATAGTAGTGGTGAGAGTGGGCACCCTTGTCTTGTTCGTGACCTTAGGGGAAATGCTTTCAATTTTTCACCATTGAGGATAATATTTACTGTGGGTTTATCATATACGGCTTTTATTATGTTGAGGTATGTTCCTTCTAGGCCCGCTTTTTGGAGGGTTTTTTTAATCATAAATGGATGTTGAATTTTGTCAAAGACATTCTCTCCATCTGTTGAGATAATCATGATTTTTATATTTCAATTTGTTAATGTGGAGTATCACATTGACTGATTTGTGAATATTGAAGAATCCTTGTATCCCTGGGATAAAGCCCACTTGGTCATGATGTATGATCTTTGTAATACGCTGTTGAATTCTCTTTGCTAGATTTTGTTGAAGATTTTTGTATCTATGTTCATCAGTGATATTGGCTGTAGTTCTCTTTTTTTGTGGCATTTTTGTCAGGTTTTGGTATTAGGGTGATGGTGGCCTCATAGAATGAGTTTGGAAGTTTACCTTCCTCTGAAATTTTCTGGAAGAGTTTCAGTAGGATAGGTATTAGCTCTTCTCTAAATTTTTGGTAGAATTCAGCTGTGAAGCTGTCTGGTCCTGGGCTTTTGTTTGTTGGAAGATTTTTGATGACAGTTTTGATTTTCATGCTTGTGATGTGTCTGTTAAGATTTTCTCTTTCTTCCTGGTTCAGTTTTGGAAGGTTATACTTTTCTAAGAATTTGTCCATTTCTTCCAAGTTTTCCATTTGATTGGCATATAGTTTCTTATGGTAGTGTCTTATGATCCTTTCTATTTCTGTGTTGTCTGTTCTGATTTCTCCACTTTCATTCCTAATTCTGTTGATTTGATTCTTCTATTTTTTCTTGATGAGTATGGCTAATGGTTTGTATATTTTATTTGTCTCCTCCAAAAAGCAGCTTTTAGTTTTGTTGATTTTTGCTATAGTCTCCTTTGTTTCTCTTTCATTTATTTCTGCCCTAATTTTTATGATTTCTTTCCTTCTTCTAACCTGGGGTTCTTCGTTTCTTCTTTTTCTAGTTGCTTTAGGTGTACAGTTAGGTTATCTATTTGATTTTTCTCTTGTTTCTTGAGGAAAGCTTGTATTGCTATGAACCTTCCCCTTTAGCACTGCTTTTACTGACTCCCATAGGTTTTTGGTTGTCATGTTATCATTTTCATTCATTTCTATGCATATTTTGATTTCTTTTTTGATTTCTTCTGTGATTTGTTGGTTATTCAGAAGTGTGTTTTTTAGCCTCCATATGTTTCTATTTTAAATAGTTTTTTTTTTCCTGTATCACATTTGGGATCAGAAAAGATGCTTGAAATGATTTCAATTTTTTTGAATTTACCAAGGCTAGATTTATGGACCAGGATGTGATCTACCTTGGAGAATGTTTCATGAGCACTTGAGAAAAAGGTGAGATTCATTGTTTTGGGGTGAAATGGCCTATAGATATAAATTATGTCTAACTGGTCCATTGCATCTTTTAAAGTTTGTGTTTCCTTGTTAATTTTCTGTTCAATTGATCTATCCATAGGTGTGAGTGGGCTATTAAAGTCTCCCACTCTTATTGTGTTACTCTTAATTTCTCTTTTCATACTTGTTAGCATTTGCCTTACATATTGTGGTGCTCCTATGTTGGGTGCACATATATTTATAATTGCTATATCTTCTTCTTGGATTGATCCTTTGATCATTACGTAGTGTACTTCTTTTTCTCTTTTCATAGCCTTTATTTCAAAGCCCATTTTATCTGATATGAGTATTGCTACTCCTGCTTTCTTTTGGTCTCCACTTGCATGACATATCTTTTTCCAGCCCTTCACTTTCAGTCTGTATGTGTCCCTTGTTTTGAGGTAGATCTCTTGTAGACAGCATATATAGGGGTCTTGTTTTTTTATCCATTCAGCCAGACTTTGTCTTTTGGTTGGGGCATTCAACCCATTTACATTTAAGGTAATTGTTGATAAGTATGATCCCATTGCCATTCACTTTGTTGTTTTGAGTTCGAGTTTATAAACCTTTTCTGTGTTTCCTGTCTAGAGAAGATCCTTTAGCATTTGTTGAAGAGCTGGTTTGATGGTGCTGAATTCTCTCAGCTTTTGCTTGTCTGTAAAGCTTTTGATTTCTCCCTCATATTTGAATGAGATCCTTGCTGGGTATAGTAATCTGGGTTGTAGGTGTTTCTCTTTCATGACTTTAAGTGTGTCCTGCTATTCCCTTCTGGCCTGAAGAGTTTCTATTGAAAGATCAGCTGTTATCCTTATGGGAATCCCTTTGTGTGTTATTTGTTGCTTTTCCCTTGTTGCTTTTAATATTTTCTCTTTGTGTTTGATCTTCATTAATTTGATTAATATGTGTCTTGGTGGTGTTTCACCTTGGGTTTACCTTGTTTGGGACTCTCTGGGTTTCTTGGACTTGGGTGGCTATTTCCTTACTCATTTTAGGGAAGTTTTCAACTATTATCTCCTCAAGTATTTTCTCATGGCCTTTCTTTTTGTCTTCTTTTTCTGGGACTCCTATGATTCGAATGTTGGGGCCTTAAGCATTGTCCCAGAGGTCTCTGAGGTTGCCTCATTTCTTTCAATTCTTTTTTCTTTTTTCCTCTCTGCTTCATTTATTTCAACCATTCTATCTTCCACCTCACTTACCTTATCTTCTGCCTCAGTTATTCTACCGTTGATTCCCTCCAGAGTGACTTTGATCTAAGTTATTGCTTTATTCGTTATTGATTGACTCGTTTTTATTTCTTCTAGGTCCTTGTTAAACGTTTTTTGCATCTTCTCAGTCTTTGTCTCTAGTCTATTTATCTGTAACTCCATTTTGTCTTCAAGATTTTGGATCATCTTTACTATCATTTTTCTGAATTCTTTTTCAGGTAGACTCTCTATCTCCTCCTCTTTGGTTTGGTGGGCATTTATCATGTTCCTTTACCTGCTGAATATTTCTCTGCCTTTTCGTTTTGTTTAGTTTGCTCTGTTTGAGATGGCCTTTCTGTATGCTGGAAGTTTGTGATTTCTCTTTATTGTGGAGGCTGCTCCCTGTGGGTGGGGTTGGATTAGTGGCTTGCCAAGGTTTCCCGGTTAGGGAAGACTGCAATGGTGTTCTATTGGATGGAACTGGATCTCTTCCCTCTGGACTGCAATGAAGTGTCCAGTAGTGTGTTTCGAGGTGTCTTTCTATGGGTTTGGTGTGACTTTGGGCAGCCTGTATTTTAAGGCTCCAGATTAGAGAATTAGTGTGGTATGTCTTGCTCTAGAACTTGTTGGCTCTTGGTTGGAGCTTGGTTTCAATGTAGGTATGGAGGCTTTTGGATGAGCTCTTGTCAATTAATGTTGCCTGGAGTCAGGAGTTTTCTGGTGTTCTCAAGTTTTGGATTTAAGCCTCCTGCCTCTGGCTTTCAGTCTTATTCTTACAGTAGCATCAAGACTTCTCCATCCATACAGCACAGGTGATAAAACAACGAAGTTAATGGTGAAAAGGTTCTCCACAGTGAGGGACACCCAGAGAGTTTCACAGAGTTATATGAAGAAGAGAAGTGGGAGGAGGGAGATAGAGTTGATCAGGAGGAGAAGAGAGAGAGTCCAAAGGGGAGAGACCAATCTAGCCAGTAATCAGTTCCCTAAGTGTTCTCCACAGCTCAGAACACCCAGATAGATTTGCAGAGTTAAGGAGAGAAGAGAAAGGCGAGGGAGGAGATAGAGATGCTCTGGGAGAGAAAAGGGAGAGTCAAAAGTGGAGAGAGCAATCAAGCCAGTAATCACACACCCAAGGAAAAATGAGTCCTGAAGATTAGATTCTTAAAGGTACAAAATTGATAACAAATACCAAAAAGCAAAGATTAAAAATCTAGGGTAGAGGTTATATTCTGAAAAATACAATATTAATAATACAAAACAAAATCAATCACAAAAATTATAAAAAATATATATATGAAATTTGCTTTAAAAATAAGGTCTTTTTTGCAAAGTAATAGTAGGTTATAAAGATGAAAATTAAAGGAGTAATAAAGAACTTAAAAATAAAAAAATTTAAAAAATATTAAAAAATGATAATAGTAAAAATATATCTATGAATTTCTCTGGAGCTGTTGAGGGCAGTGTGGAGTCTGTTCAGTTCAGATAGTCCCTTGTTCCAGCTTATACTTCTTTTCAAGGTCTATAGGCCCCTTCCAATGCTTAGACATTGCTAACCACAGGGTTTTAATCTGTTGCACCTGTCACTTCCAGAGCAGTTCCCTCTCCTTCGTTTATTTTGGCTTCCTCTGTTTTCAGGTCTCTTAAGTGTCTAGTTTGTGCCCTGACATGAGGGGGCAAAGGCGGTCACTTATCTAGCCTCATTTGTTCACTTGTGCTGTGGGGAGGGAGGAGCTCTGCAAACAAATATCACTGGCAAGTGTGGGGAGTGCTGGCAGTGTCTGGACCACGCTGGGTTTGCCCCCACTCAAGCCGTGTGTGCTTTCCAGGTCTACACTGCTCAGTCTTCAGGCTGCTCTGCAGGGAAACTGTCTAAAGTAGGCCCTTGGTTTCATGCACTTCCCAGGTCTAAGCTGCTCAGGTTCAGGTTCTTGGGTACTCCACAAAGGCACAGACTCAGTTGGGCGTGCGTTTTGTGCCCTTTTCAGGTCTGAGTAGCTCAGGTGACCAGGTGCTTGGCTAGTGCACTGTCCTAGGTGGGCAGTGCGTCTAATCACCTCCCTGGTCCCAGCCTCTCGGTTTCCTGGGTGCGCCACAAGAGCGCCTTCTCAAGTATGCTGTGTATCTCCTCTGGGAGTTGATCTCTGGCTGCGACCCTCTTGGCAGATGTCAACCATCCAGGATCCCAGGAAGACTTGGGTAGCAGCTGGGAGCCTGCTCACAGTTTGGTGGAGGATGCCATCTCTGGGGCCGAGTTTGCCCCTTTCTGGCTCTGGCTGTCGCCCACCTGCCTCTCTGCCTCCAGCAGGAGGATGGGCTAGTCTGTAGCCGGCCAGCTCTCCTTTGGTATTTGCTCAGCCCTTTGTTCAGTTTGTGAGTCAGGCTGTGCCTTAGGTTACAGCTTTACACAGGAAAGTTCTCTCTCTCTCTCTTTATCTCTCTCTCTGACTATCCCACAGTTTGGATTGCTATCTCACATTAGCTCCCTCAGATTGTCCTCAGGGCATACAGGCCCTGTCCTTACGCTAAGCAATGCAGCCCACACCTCCCTATTCAGCCCCTGCTTGCTGGTGGTGGACACGAGCCTCTGGGCTACTTCTCCGCTGGGAGTTGCAGTTAGGTGCATATTCTGTGTGTGTGCGTGTGTGTGTGTGTGTGTGTGTGTGTGTGTGTGTGTTTTCTTTCTCCCGGTTATGTTGCTCTCTGAGATTTCAAAACTCCCCACAGACCTACCAGTGAGAGGGTTTCCTGGTGTTTGGAAACTTCTCCTCCTTCATGACTCGCTCCCCAGGACAGGTCTCCAACCCTAACTCTTTTGTCTCTCTTTTTGTCTTTTATATTTTGTCCTTTCTCCTTTCAAAGAGAATGGGCTGCCTTTCTGGGTGCCTGGTGTCCTCCGCCAGGATTCAGAATTTGTTTTGTGAAAGTTGCTCAGCATTCAAATGATCTTTTGATGAACTTGTAGGGGAGAAAGTGGTCTCCCCATCCTATTCCTCCACCATCTTAGGACCTCCCAGATTTTTAAGATTTTTTACTGGGGTAAATGTATTTATACATAAAAAGAAAAGGCTGTTGCTCTAAAACCTCAGAAACTAGGTTGTTGTTTATGCTTTAAGTACATCAATAGCTAATAAAAATAAATAGCTAACAGAATAAAATAGCTACAATTATTCTATTAAATTCACACATTATCTATAATAGAGATAGTCAGTAGTTATAGCTGATTATGAAAGTATCTATAGGTAAAAAATTAATGAATCTTTGTAATTTTATAGATAATTTCAGTTTATATTCACCTAAATCACCCAACATATTCAATGTATCCTATATTGCAGGCAGATTCTTTACCATCTGAGCGACTAGGCAAGTCATATACTTTATATAAATAGGTATAATTAAAACACTCATAAACATAAAAATTTAGCACAATGCCAAAACAAGGAAACATTTAAAATCATAACTCTATAGATCTTCACTGACTCTTTTTTGCTTTCAAATCAATTCATCTGTTAACTAAAGTCTTCAGATTATACTGAAACAAAAGATCCTTCTAGATCCCATGGTAGTAGACAAAGATGTTAACATCTGAAGCACCAGCATCTTTAGTAGTTATACAACAAAGTTGTAGCTATTCCTAAGTTTCAAATAGTTGTCTCATTAGCATTATATGGTAGGTAGTGGCATTGCTTACAGATTATCTGGTACACTTCAGACAGTAGGCACATGGGAGAATGTTGTGGGCCACTTATTCTTGTTTGAGATAAGAGAGACACTATAGCAAAGAGTGTCTTTATTCATTACAACTTCAGGTTTCTGAAATTTTAGATCCTAAGTCACAACATTCAAGAAAATAATGAGCACTGGGCAGAGTTTTAAGCACATCATAATAGACTTCAAACGTCTGCAACTCTGCTTACTTTTCTCCACTTACTAACACTGAGATCATTAAACACTCTCCTTTTTCATCAATCCAGATCTCCTATCCTGCTCTTCATTTAAGTGTAGCTATTTAATGTTTTATCCTATGTACATACTTCTTTTCCTTATTTCTTCTATTGCCTCATTGCAATAGCCATAATAAACCACATGGTTAGTCCCAGAATCAATGGGTGAGGAAATTAATCATTTTAGTGTCAGGCAATTCATAGTCACATGGCAAAGGGTTTGAATAGAGGAAAGGGTGAAAATCTGGGGTCACTATTGTTATCAATTTCTCATATACCCACTTGTATATGCATAACACAAAGCTTGATCCAAAGGAAACAGAGATCATTATAACAATAAACACTGACATAGATTGAGGAGTTTTGAATTACAGGCTGTATTATTTTTTCATTGCTGTTCTTCCAAATTACTATGAATTTAGCAGCAAAAAACTACACAAATGTATTATTTCAAAGTTCTGTAGGTCAGAAGTATTGTCAAGGTTTTGCTCAGTCTAGGATTTTATCTGGAGGCTCTGAGAGAAAATCTGTTTCCAAGGTTCACTCAGGCTGTTGACAGTATTTAGTTACATGCAGCAGTGGGACTGAGGTTCTTGTCTCTTCACAGATTACCAGTCTGGAGCTTCTCTCAGATCCTTAATGTCCCCTGTATCTTTTGTCATTTTGGTCCTTTCATCTTCAAAGAGAACAATGGCAGGTTAAACCCTCTCTGACTTCTATTTCTGCCCTATCTTTCTTATTCCACCTGGAAAAAGATCTCTGCCTTTAAAGGTTCATTTGATTAGTTTGGGCCCTCCAAAGTAATCCAGGATGTTTTCCTATTTTAAGGTCCATAAATTTGATTATATGTTCCTGTATATTCCCTGTATATTTCCATGAATATTTACAAAATCTAGGAATTAGGGTATGAATATCTTTAGTAGATCATTTTGGCTATCACCAACCATTTGCTGACTCTCAAAGGTTCATGCCCCACCCCCAACCCCATACAAAATATGTTCATTCCCTAAATAAATATGTTTTAAATATGTTTAAGTCCCTAAAGGTCAACTTCCATTATAGCATCAACTCAAATCCCAAATTACACCTAAATCTCATCAGCTCAGAAATTCAAAATCTCACCATCTAAATAATCTAATAAAGTCATCTACATCATGAGACTAAAGTTTTTAGTATGATCTATTAAATATAACAGTGGGGTACAATTCTCCATTTATGAACCTATGAAACCAAAGTTAAGTTATCTGTTCCCAATGTAGAGTAGTAGGACATGCATAGACAGTCACCGATATCCTTATTTTAAAAGTGGGAAAATGGATAAGAAAATGTTGTCCACAGCCCAAAGCATTTTTTAAACTGAAGGCAAGCAAAATACATTATGTTTCAAGGCTTGGGAAACTTTTTCCTTTGTTCTCCACTCAGGCCTCTGGTTGCTTGGCTCCACCTTTGGAATCATTATTCCTTATAAAAGACAGCATATATTTAATGATGAGTATTTTTATCAGCCTCTTTCCTGCTGGTAGAATTTTGGAGGCTACAGGAGGTTCATTACAAGACACATAGGCTTTGTCTATTTTCAAGACTAATCCTATGTCTGTTTTGGGCTTCCCTTGTGGCTCAGATGGTAAAGAATCTGCCTGGAGTGCAGGAGACCCAAGTTCAATCCCTGGTTTGGGAAGATCCCCTGGAGAATGGAATGGCTACTCACTCCAGTATTCTTGCCTGGAGAATTCCATGGACAGAGGAGCTGGATAGGCTACTGTCCATGAGGTTACAAAGAATCAGACATGACTGAATGACCAACACACACACACACACACACATATCTGTTTTAATCTCTATTGAGACAACTGAAAGACAAAGAAAGACCTTAAACTTTACATGGGATTCTGGTTTGACTGAGGGAATATGGAAGTCACATCCTTGATCTCTTTGAAGAATCTTTTGTGTAACTGAACACTTAGACCTCTTGTCCTCTGGATAGGCTGAGAATTTTCCAAAACTTCATATTCTTACTTCTTTTAGTTAAATAGTTCTTCCTTTAGTTTATATTATTCCTCTTGCATTTTACTATAAACAGCAAGGAGAAACTAGGACTCAATTTAAATACTTTGCTTTGTAATCTCTCCAGCTAAATATCCAAGTTCATTAGTCACAGATTCTGATTTCCACATGATCTCAGGACACCATTACACTCAGTTTTCTGACACTAAAAAACAAGTGTCTTCTTTTTCAAGTTTCTTGTAACGTATTCCTCAATTATTTCTGAGTGCTCACCAGAAGTGTCCTTGAAGTCCAAATGTCTATGGACAGCCAGTTAACAAAGATTTAGGCTTTCTCTAAAGTGATTTCAAATTTCTCATTACTTCCTTCTAAATCAATTGGTGTGGCATGATGAATTCTAGGGACTCTCTAACCTCATTTCAATTGCAGCAAATAACCCCAGTAATATGATGTATTTTTGCAGTGCTGAGGAGTTGCTTGGTACATGAACTCTGCCTTCCAGACTTCTGTGTAATGACTTACTAAGGAAGAGCTAAGAATTTATCTTCTCTGTGTGTTTTTGGACATAAATCTAGCTGGCATTGTAAACTGTGAGGAAGGTAGGAAATATACACTCAACAAATATTGAAACAAAACTAAAACTGCCAATCTGCTCCTCAAGTATGTGAGAAAAGCCATCTGGCTCTATCTTCAAAGAATGTTTCCTCAAGAGTAATTTAGGTGAGAACCACTAAGCAAAGTGGAAAGGATCTGTCCCCTATTCCGTGAACAAGATGACATGTTGTTCATCATCAGATAGCAAGCACATGCCTCTTCAGATACAAAATTGGGCACATCAGGAAATGTAAAATAGGTATTGGGCATGAGGGAGAGAGAATGCAGATGGGTCTTATTTTTTAAACTCAAAATGAATAGCTAATGAGTAGAGAAATGAAGATGGAATTTAAAAATTGTCAATTAAATAGCTGTTGCATCAAACACCTCTTTATCATAGAAAACATTATCATTTGAATAAAAATATCAGGAAAGAGTATTGTCGTTATTATTGTTCAGTCACTAAGTCATGTCTGACTCTTTGCAACCTCATGGACCGTAGCACACCAGGCTCCTCTGTCCTCCACTATCTCCCAGAGTTTGCTAAAATTTATGTTTATTGAGTTAGTGATGCCATCTAACCATCTTATCCTCTGCTATCCCTTCTCGTTTAGCCTTCAATCTTTCCCAGCCTCAAGGTCAGTTCCGATGAGTTGGCTCTTCTCATCAGGTGGCCAAAGTATTGCAGCTTCAGCTTTATCAACAGTTCTTCCAATGCATATTCACGGTTAATTTCCTTTAGGATTGACTGGTTTGGTCTTCTTGCTGTCCAAGGGATTCCCAAGCATCTTCTCCAGCATCACAGTTTAAAAGCATCAATTCTTCAGTGCTCAGCCTTCTTTGTGATCCAAATCTCACAACTGTACATTACTACTGGAAATGCCATAGCTTTGACTATACAGACCTTTGTCAACAAAGTGATATCTCTGCTTTTTAATACACTGTGTAGGTTTGTCATAGCTTTCCTTTCAAGTAGCAAAACATCTTTTAATTTCATGATTGCAGTCACTGTCACCGTGATTTTACAACCCGAGAAAATAAAATCGGTCACTGTTTCCACTTTTTTCCCCTTCTATTTGCCATGAAGTGATGGGACCAGATACCATGATCTTAGTTTTGTTTTGTTTTTCTTTAATGCTGACTTTAAACCAATTTTTTCACTCTCCTCTTTCACCTTTATGAAGAGGCTCTTTAATTTGTCTTCACTTTCTTCCATTAGAGTGGTATTATCTGCCTATCTGAGGTGGATATTTCTCTCAGCAATCTTGATTCCAGCTTGGAATTCATCCAGCCAAGCATTTTTCATGATGTACACTGCATGGAAGTTAAACAAGCAGGGTGATAATATATAGCCCTGTCATATTCCTTTCCCAGTTTTGAACTAGTCTGTTGTTCCATGTCCCATTCTAACTGCTGCTTCTTGGCCTGCATACAGGTTACTCAGGAGACAGGTAAGCTCTGTTACTCCCATCTCTTGAAGAATTTTCCACGGTTTGTTGTAATCCACACAGTCAATGGCTTTACATAATCCATGAAGCAAAAGTAGATGTTTTTCTGGAATACCCTTGCTTTCCCCATGATCGAAAGAATTTTAGCAACTTGATCTCTGGTTGTTCAGCCTCTTTGAAATCCAGCTGAACATCTGGAATTTCTCAGTTCATGTACTGCTGAAGCCTAACTTGAAAGATTTTCAGCATAACCTTGCTAGTATGTGAAATGAACACAATGTTATGGTAGTTTGAACATTTTTTCAACATTGTCCTTCTTTGGGATTGAAATGAAAACTGACATTTTCCAGTCCTGTAGTCACTGTTGAGTTTTCCAAATTTGCTGACATATTAAGTGCAGCAGTTTAACAGCAACATCTTTTAGGATTTGAAATATTCAGCTGGAATTCCATCACTTCCACTAGCTTTGTTTGTATTAGTGCTTCCTAAGGCTGATTTCAACCTTCAGGCTCTGGCTCTAGGTGAGTGATCACACCATTGTGTTTATCCAAGTCACTAAGACCTTCTTGCTACCTCTTCTTAATATCTTCTGCTTCTGTTAGGGCCTTACCATTCCTGTTCTTTACTGTGCCCATTCTTGGGTGAAATATTCCCTTGATACCTCCAATTTTCTTGAAGAGATCTCTAGTCTTACCGATTCTACTGTTTTCCTCTATTTTTTCACATTTTCCACTTAAGAAGGGCCTCTTATCTCTCCTTGCTATTCTCTGGAATTTTACATTCAGTTGGATTTATCTTTCTCTTTCTCCCTTGTCTTTTGCTTCTCTTCTTTTCTTAGATATTTGTAACACCTCCTCAGATAATCACTCTGCTTTCTTGCACTTCTTTGTCTTTGGGATGATTTTGGTCATTGCCTCCTCTACAGTGTTACGAACCTCCATCCATAGTTCTTCAGGCCCTCTGTCTACAAGATCTAATCCCTTGAATCTACTCATTGTGATAAAATATAAGCCACTATATTTGTCATGTTAATGAATCATTTTAAAGGAAATTCTTTTTTTAATAAGCAATCTCATGAAAGACTCTAGGAGAGGCCATTTAATAGAAAAATGTCAAGACAAAAATACTGTATCATTGACATACAAAATTATTTATTTGGTTGCTCAACCGATTTATTATTATATTACTTTTACTCTAAGAAAAAGTCTATTGTTGTACAAACTTTAAGATTCTAGTCTTTATTATATGCCCCCAGTGTTGTCTTTATTGATACCTTCTGACATACCTTGGCAATCAGCTGTAGTGCTGGATCTAGCCTCATGAGTCTCAAATAAGCAATTTCTCTGCCTTTGTGAATGCTCTTTTCTGTCTGGAATGACATTCTCAGGCCAATTGGTTTGACCTATGTTAAATTTTAACATTCTTCCTCCAAGACTGATTCAATAATCCCAAAGTTAATAATTTCTGTTTCTCTGTACCTTTAGTACATTTTTATTACCTCTCTTATGGACTTATTGCATATTTTGAATGAAACACGAAACTAATAGGAAGGAGCATTGTCTTTGGGATTAGATAATTCATGATTCAACTACTGGCCTCATCATGTATTAGCATTATGACCTGAAAATTTTCTTCTTTTTTTTTCTATGTAAAATACAAAGATTAATGACGTTTTTGTAGAAACATTGAGATTATTAAATGGATATATAAAAAAGCCACTGCATCCGACTGTTTGTATTCACTCGGTATACATGCTTTTGTTCCATCTATCACAGCACTATAAATACGTAATGTATATAACTCTAGTCTCACCTATCTGTGACTACAGAATAAGCTTACACTTTATTTTTGTAAGCCCATATTTTTATGGCATGAGGTTCCACTAGCCTATTTCCTAGAAATAAGTTCCACTCAGTGTCTTATTCTGTTATTTCCTTTAGTTTCTAAGAGGGAAATGAGTCAAGCATTTATTTCACATAGGTGGAAGGTGTTTTAGATATATAGCATTCTGGAGACCAGGGAAGTATAAATTTTAATCAACACAAGAGAGACTAGTGTGTTTACTATTTATCTTGAAAGGATAACTTGTGCACTGTGTCATAGTCAAAACATTCCAAGTAATCTTTTGGGAATCTCTAAGAATCACACTTCTCTTCCTTTCATGTTGCCTTTATACACTGAAAGATGCAGAGGTAATATTTTCTTGAGCATACAAAATATTTTTGAAGCTACCTTCCTGTTTAATAGAGAGAATATAGTATTTTATAAAATAGAATTCAAGAGACTCTTTTGAATTTCTGTGTCATAACTTCATATTTCTTTCTTTGTACTACTATCTTTATGTGATCAAGTCAAACAAAATCCAACAAGAAATTTCAAGATACCTAAAAAGCAGTTTGAGTATGTTGTTACCAAAAGGAAAAAAAAAAAAAAGACACAGGATTTAGAAGGGGAAAGTAAAGTAAGTGAAAAATTTACTTTAACGTATGTCTGCCTACTCATTCCTACCTATTCTTTTCATTTCTAAGGGACTGCAGCCATAATCAAATCTAACAGAACCATTCATTATCTGTCATCTGAGAAATTTCTTACTCTCTTTCATTTCAAACTTATCTTGATTATAACTTACACTTAACATATTGCTTAGCTAATGTCTTTTTTTTTTTTTTAATTTAATAACATTGGTCACTCTGGTAATATCTTTCAGACTAATTTTAACCTTTTATTCTCATATTTTTTTTTGACTCACAACTGTGACAGACAAGTTATCTATCATTTCTCTTTTCACTGTACACATTATACATAATTTATTCTGTTTTCTCACATTTTAATAAAACTGACATTCTTAAACCAAAAGTAATTGTCTCAGTTACCAAATAGTCTAATCAGTATTGCAAATAGTCTCTTATCACCTCTAGTTAAATTTAATTGCATATTTGTTATTGTTCTCCAAATTTTCCTTGATATCTCACCTTCTAATTGACATCTTCCCCCTGTACCTTTTTCAATAACATCAAACACCAAGGAGAATTGAACTTGTGCTTTCCTCGGATGAGATACAAATGCTCTGTCAAGCTCAAAATTCTGGCCTCCAGCCATTATTGACATCATTCTCATCATCATCTGTGAAGCGCTAGCATGGAAGCTTTGGGGATTTGCAAAAGAAACAAGAATCTTCACAACTAACCCAGATGACCTAACACATAAGAAAAAAGCAAGAAAAGAAAATTTAAGACACATATTTAGCAGTTCTAATTTAACAAACAGAGATGATTGAGAGAGAAAAAAAGCATAATGCATAGAGATCTTTTCAAATGATAATTAAATAAGTTTGCATTTAACCTACATTAGTGATTTAGTATGGAGGATAAAAGATATTTCAGGTAGTGGCTGAAGAATAGAGGCATAACCATGGAAACTCACATGTTGTAGAGAGAATATTTTTATTTTCTTGAAATATGGGAAGAAGAGATAAGTGATAAAGTATACTGATAAAAATTTTTGCTTACAGTTTGCTGACTAGTGCTGACTTAGTAAGTGTTCAAAATGTACTTGCTGGTTTTGTTAGATAACAGGGAGGGAGGAAGTTTTAGATTTCCTCCATAGAAAAAATGAGCAAATAGATCTGTGGTTTATTGCAAAAGATGTTTGCCCTCCTTAAATATATGCCCCTGGCAGTGTGTATTTTCATCTCTTCTCATCAAGAAATGGAGGGAATTTCTTCACCCTTTAAATCTAGGCTTAACTTGAGACTAACTTTAACAGTAGAATGCACAGAAATAGCATCATGTTAGGTTTGAACACTTCTATTTTTGTTCTTGGGATTTTATGGAGATACCATAAGGGAATGGCTATCTACTCCAGTATTCTTGCCTGGAGAATCATGTACAGAGAAGCCTGGTGGGGTCGCAAAAGAGTCAGATACGACAGAGCAACTAACACTTGCTTACTCGTTTACCATGTGAGCAAGCTCCTCTTGAATGAAAAGAGTCACAGAATTAATTGCCCCCGTTGCCCCAATCAACAGACAGCCAATCCTCAGAAGAACTTTCTGGCTGACTGGCAGCTGACTAGACTCATAAGTTAACCTGACTGAGATTAGAACCAGCCACCTGAGTCCAGACAACTGCTGACCCCATAGAAGAGTAAGTTAAATAGTCAGGGTATTAAATCTCTTAATGAAAAAATAATTCATTTCAAAATAAAATTATGCTGCATCAGCTGACAAACTATAAATGTAAAGCTTAAATGCTTTACTGGAATAAATATTTATATTCATAAATATATTTATATAATAGTATTTCATATCGTGCAATCAGAGTAATAAATCTTTGCTCTATCTAATGAAGCTTATATTCTAGAAGGCGTTTTTGTTGTTATTTAGTCTCTACATATGTCCTACTCTTTGCGACTTCATGGACTGCAATTTGCCAGGCTTCTCTCTCTTTCACTATCTCCTGCAGTTTGCTCAAACTCATGTCCGTTGAGTCGGTGATGCCATCCAACCATTTCATCTTCTGTTGTCCCCTTCTCTTCCTGCCCTCAATCTTTCTCAGCATCAGAGAGGGAGTGATGCATAGTAAATGAAGAAAATAACCCTTATAATATCAGCTGTTGGTAAATTTATAATCAAAAATAAATTAAATAATGTCACTAAGAATCACTGTGGAGCGACGGGAAGATGTGGTTTTAGTTAAGGAAATATTTTGAGGTTAAGTAACTTTATATGTATACATACAGAGAGAAGCAAGATGGAACCGCACCCAAAATATGGTCCAGATATCAAGACTTCTGACACTCCACACCCCAAGATAATTTGAGAGAAACTGTATCATCACAAAGAAACTCTCAGAGGAGGGAAGAGTGAGCAGAAGAAGGCTTCGGCTGCCTTTATGAAGGAAGAGGATCTAGGTTAGGACTTTCAAAATGCTGGAGGGCAGAACTGGGGCTACTTTCCCTTGTGCAAGCTGGAGATTTGTAAGATTTAAATTTCCCACTGGATCAGAAAAGGAGACATATGTGGGCATTCTTGTTAATCTGTGCAAATGTGGAGCAAAGGAGGAACAAAAGTGAAAGTTTTAAAATAAGTCAATGTTCAAGCACGAAAAAATGAAGTCAAACTCTATGTTACTGATGATCAGGAAGGACCTTTCTAGGAATGTGACATTTGAGGAAAGACTTAGAGGATGTGAAGTGTAGTATAATGAAAACTTTCCAGTCTTTGATTCAGATTTCTGACACAGAACTTCTAAATCCCCTGGAATTTTCTGCCTGATTGGAGTGTGTCTGTTATATTTATGAGGTGGCTTATGATGGGCTACTGGATATCTTTATGGATTGGGATGTGAGACTACCCCACATTTTTAAAATTCATTCAGTAAAATTTTTTGAGTTACCACTATGTGCAAGGCTAGGTGCTTCAGTTTTTGAAATGACAAAATTGTATATGTAGGATCTGGGTTAGGCCTTGATAGTTTGCCTGATTTGAGATAAAAAGACAGAATTCCCATACATGGCTCATTTAGGGAGGTAAGACAACAGATGATGTCTGCTTTCTGTCCTCTATCAAATCAGCATAAACTTTAGGCTTCCTCTATTCAGTCATAAGTCAAAACAAATAAGGCTCATTAAAAAAAGAAAAAAATCCTACATAAACTATGGAGAGAGGAGGGAGGCCTGAAATTGAGTTCACTCACACGTCTGATGACTTCATCAGTCATGTCTACAAAATGAAGCTCTAATAAAAACTATGAACACTAAGGTTCAGTAGAGCTTCCTGGTTGTGAACAAATGGGTATAATAATAGAGAGGTGATGCAGAACCCAGAGGCCATGGAGAAAGGGCATTAGAAACTGTGCATTCGGGACCTTCCCAGACCTCACCCTATATGTAATGGTTTTCTATGTTCTGTGAGTCACTCTAATTATTGAATCTTAGGGAGCTAGAGAAAGTCTTGAATTTATAGCCAGAGGTGCACATGGCCTAGGGACCCCTGAAGCATAGCTGGCATCTGAAATAAGAATGGTCTTATGGAGAAATGAATCTTAACTTGTGGGTTCTGATGTTGACTCCAGGTGAATAGCATTAGAACTGTATTCTGATATGAAGACAGAAGGAGAAGGGGACGACAGAGGATGAGATGGTTGGATGGCATCACCGACTCTATGGACATGAGTGTGAGCAGGCTCTGGGAGTTGGTGAGGGACAGGGGAGCCTGGTGTGCTGCAGTCCATGGGGTTGCAAAGAGTCAGACATGACTGAGCAACTGACTGATGCACAGTTAGTGTCACACCAGTTGGATTTTTACCAGATTAAGAGGGGACGATGTTGTATAAGAGGAATAAAAATAGCTTCCCAAACAAAGGGAACAAGAGAATCAAACACCTTGAGGTTGGAGTGTGCCTGATGTGCTCCAGTAATAGCAACTATATCACTGTGACTGAAGAAGTGTAAGGAAACTAGACAAGTAGTTCCCAAGATCAGAGAGGTAAAAGGAGATAAGGACATGTGGGACTTCATGGGGCTTTGTGCAGGCTTTACGTTTTACCGTAACCACGGAGTCATGATAGAGAGGAAGCATCACTTGACCTAAAAAATAAAGAAGAGACTGCTTTTGTGTGTTTGTGTGGTTAGCTGGAAAAACAGAAATATCTGTTAAGAATGACATTGCAATAAGATAAAAGATAATTACTTGGCCAAGATTTTACTGATTGATAAGAGTTCCAATTCCAGATAAATTTTAAAGAAAGAAGGGAAAAAGAGAGATTTTCTGATGAATTAAATACAGAGTGTAAAGAAAGAGTGAAGACCCAATAACTTACTTTTGTATCTTCTAATTAAGTCCCAGTTGTTGCTGAGTGGTGGCTTCAATCTTCAGAAAGGGCCTGGAAGATCCACAGTACCATCCCACATCACCTGAATCCAAACTGGTCTATGCTGCCATTTTAGTATCAAATCTCTGATTTAAACTGATAAAATAAATCTGTTTTATTTATTCACATGTTTGAGGTGAAGCAATAAAATTAAATGAATCTCCCCTGTCCTAAAAATGTGTGTACACAGAAGGAATTGTTTAAACACATGCTATTTTTCCTCCCAGGGGACATATTATCAAATTAATTTTACTTCAAGATTATTAATTAGAAAAATAGTCTTATTTTGCTATTGTCATCAATTTTGTATTGGTTGGAAAAATTGGGATATTATCATTGAGGTATATATACACTGTCATGTGTAAAATAGAGAGAGGGAATGTGCTGTATAGCATAGGAAGCTTAGCTCAGTGCTCTGAGATGACTGAGTTGAGTGGGATAAGGTTGGAGGAGGTCTTAAGAGGCAGCGGATATATGTATACAGATTATTCACTTCATTGTACAGCTGAAACCAACACAACATTGTAAAACAATTAT
Organism: Giraffa tippelskirchi; assembly: GCF_054371585.1. Lineage (NCBI taxonomy): Eukaryota > Metazoa > Chordata > Mammalia > Artiodactyla > Giraffidae > Giraffa > Giraffa tippelskirchi. Next base: position 105,863,805 of record NC_137278.1, on the reverse strand, counting down.
ACTCCAACTAAAAATTTTACAGAAAAAAATAACTTCCCCATAAACAAGATTTCTTGCAATTATTTGGTGACATTAAGTTACTCTACTTATATTTTGGGAAACTTATCTCCCGTTATTGCAGCCAAAGATGGAGAAGTCCTATACAGTTAGCAAAAACAAGACCGGGAGCTGATTGTGGCTCAGATTATGAACCCCTTATTGCAAAATTCAGACTTAAAGAAAGTAGGGAAAACCACTAGGGCATTCAAATATGACCTAAATCAAATCTCTTATGATTAGATGGAGGAAGTGACAAATAGAATCAAGGAATTAGATCTGATAGACAGAGTGCCTGAAGAACTAAGGATGGAGATTCCTAACTTTATACAGGAGGCGGTGGTCAAAATCATCCCCAAGAAAAGGAAATGCAAAAAGGCAAATGGTCGTCTGAGGAAGCTGAGAATTGAAAGGTAAAGGAGAAAAAGAAAGATATACCATTTGAATGCACAGTTCCAAAGAATGGCAAGGAGAGATAATAAAGCCTTCTTAAGTGAACAAGGCAAAGAAATAGAGGAAAATAACAGAATGGGAAGGACTGGAGATCTCTACAAGGAAATTAGAGATACCAAGGGAACATTCCATGCAAAGATGGGCACAATAAAGGACAGAAATGGTTTGGATCTAACAGAAGCAGAAGACTTGAAGAAGAGGTGGCAAGAATACAGAGAAGAACAGTACAAAAAAGGTCTTAATGACCCAGATAACCACCACGGTGTGATCATTCACCTAGAGCCAAACATCCTGGAATGTGAAGGTAAGTGGGCCTTAGGAAGCATCACTATGAACAAAGCTAGTGGAGGATGAAATTCCAGCTGAGCTATTTATAATCCTAGAAGGTGATGCTGATAACTCAGTATGTCAGCAAATTTGTAAAACAATGCAGTGGCCACAGGACTGGAAAAGGTCCGTTTTCATTCCAATCCCAAAGAAGAGAAATGCCAAATAATGTTCAGACTACCACACAATTGCACTCATCTCACATGCTAGCAAGGTTTTGATCTAAATCCTTCAAGCTAGGTTTCAGCAGTACATGAACTGAGAACTTCCAGATGTATAAACTGGACCTAGAAAAGGCAGAGAAACCAGAGATTAAATTGCCAACATCCTTTGGATCATAGACAAAGCAAGAGAATTCCAGGAAAAAAATCTACTTCTGCTTCATTAACTATGCTGAAGCCTTTGACAGTGTGAATCACAATAAACTGTGGAAAATTCTTCAAGAGATGGGAATACCAGACCACCTACCCTGCCTCCTGAGAAACCTGTATGCCAGTCAAGAAGCAATAGTTAGAACTGGACATGGAACAACAGACCGGTTCCAAATTGGGAAAGGAGTATGTCAAGGCTGTATATCACCAGCCTGCTTATTTAATTTATATCATGAGAAATGCTGGGCTGGATGAAGCTCAAGCTGGAATCAAGATTGCCAGGAGAAATATCAATAATGTCGGATATGCAGATGAAAACATCTTAATGGCATAAAGCAAAGAGGAACTAAAGAGACTCTTGATGAATGTGAAAGAAGAGAGTGAGAAAGCTGGCTTAAAACTCAACATTCAAAAGAGTAAGACCATAGCATCTAGTCCCATCATTTCATGGCAAATAAATGGGGAAACAATGGAAACAGTGAGAGACTTTATTTTCTTGGGCTCCGAAAGTACTGCAGACAGTGACTGCAGCCATGAAATTAAAAGATGGCTTGCCTCTTGAAAGAAAAGATATGAGAAACCTAGACAGCATATTAAAAAGCAGAGATATCACTTTGCCAACAAAGGTCTGTATAGCCAAAACTATTGTTTTTGCAGTAGTCATGTACACATGTGAGAGTTGTCTCATTAAGCGGATTGAGAGCCAAGGAACTGCTGCTTTCAAACTGTGATACTGGAGAAGACTCTTGATAGACCCTTGGACAGCAAGAAGATCAAATCTGTCAATCCTAAAAGAAATCAACCCTGAATATTCATTGGAAAGACTGATGCTGAAGCTGAAGCTCCAATATTTTGGCCACCTGATAGAAAGAGGTGAGTCACTGGAAAAGACCCTGATGCTGGGAAAGATTGAAGGCAGGAAGAGACTTGATCAACAGCGGATGAGATGGTTGAATGGCATCACTGGCTAAAAAGACATGAGTTAGAGAGGGTGAAGGACAGGGAAACTTGGTATGCTGCAGTTCATGGGGTCACAAAGAGTCAGACAGGATTAGTGACTAAACAACAAGTAAGCAAAATATTCTAATCAATATCATGTCTCATTTTTATTTTGGTAAATACTGCCTCATTAACAAATTTTCTCCTGTGTTTCTCCTGACCCCCTTCAAACACACACACACACACAACTGCACACACACAAAACATATATGTATATACAATCAATCACAATCAATTACAGAGGAGGTATTCATTTTCAATCAAATAATTTAATGCACTTTGATATTTCAGTTAAACATATTAATACATCATGTCTACTGTAATAGTTAAAAGAGCAAGAGCCAGCATAATATGTTCTAGACTGTATTATTACTTGATAATTGTATTCATGTCTATTCTCCTTTAGGAATTGTGTAGTGATTATGAAGAGCGTTAGCAAGTGGGGATTAAAAGAATAACAATAATTACAGTATAAAATTTACATGATTTAAACATAATATATTAAACATAAAATTCTCATTTCTTATTTTTAATCTGCTCTATTGTTGTATTAACACTACTCTTTATTAACATAATTTTGACTTTTTACTTCACTTTTGCATACAAACTGACTGCTTCTTTCTCTGTAGAAGGATCGTAACATACAGCTCCAGACCTTTTGGGTATCTTTCTTCTTGTAACAATTCTTAAATTGAATAATGGCTTTGAACTTTTCTAGAAGAAAGCCTGGAGGTACGAGAGAGAAACAATTTTTTTTTTTAAATGCCAACTTTGTTTACTATTTGTGGGAAGTACAAAGCTTGAAATAAAGCAAACAACTGAGCAGTTTTCACAGTCATGAAAATTCCAAAGGAAATATGTGAAGCTAGGAATCAGAACTGAATCCACGCAGTACATTTTATCCTCAGGTATAATACTCTTATTGCACAGGAAGATTAGAATAAAATTAATTATGTTAGATAATATGTGTGAATCCTTTGAAAATGCTAACGTGCCACATAAATGTATTGTTTAATTATTCAAATCAGTATTAAGGAATTTATTTTATTATTAAAATTATCTTTGAAAATTCAAAGATGTATGTGTTGTATTATATTTAGACGAACTGGGCAAGGTGCTTTGACAAATCCAATATGAAGAAACTTTCACTCTTTCTCATTAGTTATTCACAATCAAGTAGAAAGACATCATACATAAAATTAATTTTAAAAAGTAGGATTAATTAAATGGTGTATTAATTGCAAAGTTCTAAAGAGAACAATAGCAGTAATTAATTCAGAACATAGAACCAGTGAAGGTTTCATGGGAAAGGTAATTTATAGGGTGTGATATTATAAATTCCTTTATTACAGTGTCAAAAGTTTTAAGATGCAAAGGTGGCAAGTATTTTTTAGGGCAATATTGGACTACTGAGTTAGGATGTTGAATAATACCAAGATGTCAAGAACTCGGAAGAATTTAGATTTTAAACCACATGCAGGGGCTTCCCTGGTGATTAAGTGATTCTTCCAGAGGTTAAGAGCCCACCTGTCAATGCAGTGGGCATAGGTTTGGTCTTTGGTCCAGGAAGATCCCACTTGGTATGGAGCAACTAAACCCATATGCCATAACTACAGAAGCCTGTACACTCTAGATAGCCTGTGCTCTGCAATAATAGAAGCCACCATAATGAGAAGTCTACACACTTCAATGAAGATTACTGCTGCTTACTGCCACTAGAGAAAGACTGTGTGCAGCAGTGAAGATCCAGCACAGCCAAAAATAAATAAGTAAGAATTTTTTGAAAAAGCAACCACTGTAAACTAACAGGTTAGTTTACTATACTTTCAAGGATGCTGGCAGAATACACAAGACTCCTGGCTCAGACGAAAAATACTTTACTACTTATGGCATAGTAAGGTGGCATATGCTTCATGCTCTTATAGGTTTCTCTTACCTACTTGTGTCTCATAGGAATAGACTAATCCACATGGTTGCTGATACTTGTAGAGGATTTGCCTCCAAGTTAAGAACCTTGGCCTTAGGGGAAAATCTTATTATAAGGGGACTATTAGAAAATCTACCCAAACAGTGTGCCAGGGGAAGGCATTATCTTGATTATCTTGCATAGGAAACAAATCTGTCCATGCCCAGGGGGAGACACATCTTTATTATGGTGGCCTGTTTGCTTTACAAACAGCCTTGAAAATGTAGTATAGAGTCAAACACAAAAGCTGTACCAAGATGTGCAGAAGTGGGAGGGGCAAATTGTTATTGTTCAGTCACTCAGTCCTGTCCAACTGTTTGTGACTCCATGGACTGCAGCACATCAGGCTCCCCTGTTCATCAGTATCTCTATCACTATCCTGGAGGTTTCTCAACTCCCTCCCATTGAGTCAGTGATGCCATCCAACCATCTCATCCTCTGTTGCACCTTTCTCCTTCTGCCCTCAATCTTTCCCAGCATCAGGGTCTTTTCCAACGAGTCTGTTCTTTGCATCAGGTGGCCAGAGAATTGGAGCTTCAGCTACAGGATCAGTCCTTCCAATGAATATTCAGGTTTGATTTCTTTTGGGATGGACTGGTTGAATCCCCTTGATGTCCAAGGGACTCTCAAGAGTCTTCTCCAACACCACAGTTCAAAAGCAACAGTCTTCCAGTGCTTCATCTTCTTTATGGTCCAACTCTCACATCCATACATGACTACTAGAAAAACCATAGCTTTGACTAGATGGATCTTTGCTGGCAAAGTAATGTCTCTGCTTTTTAATACACTGTCTAGTTTTGTCATTGCTTTTCTTCCAAGGAGTAAGTATCTTTTAATTTCATGGCTGCAGTCACCATCTGCAGTAATTTTGGAGCCCAGATAAATGAAGTCTTTCACTGTTTCCACTGTTTCCCCATCTATTTGCCATGAAGTGATGGGACCAGATGCCATGATCTTAGTTTTCTGAATGTTGAGCTTTAAGCCAACTTTTTCACTCTCCTCTTTCACTTTCATCAGGAGGCTCTTTAGTTCTACTTCACTTTCTGCCATAACGGTGGTGTCACCTGCATATCTGAGGTTACTGATATTTCTCCCGGAAATCTTGATTCCAGCTTGTGCTTCATCCAGCCCAGCATTTCTCATGATGTACTCTGCATGTAAGTTAAATAAACAGGGTGACAATATACACCCTTGATGTACTCCTTTCCCTATTTGGAACCAGTCTGTTGTTTCATGTCCTGCTCTAACTGTTGCTTCCTAACCTGCATACAGACTTCCTAGTAGGCAGGTCAGGTAGCCTGATATTCCCATCTTTTTAAGAATTTTCCAGGTTTTGTAATCCACACAGTCAAAGGCTTTGGCATAGTCAACAAAGCAGAAGTAGATGCTTTTCTGGAACTCTCTTGCTTTTTCAACGATCCAACGGATGTTGGCAATTTAATCGCTGGTTCCTCTGCCTTTACTGAATCCATCTTGAACATCTGGAAGTTCATGGTTCATGTACTGTTGAAGGCTGACGTGGAGAATTTTGAGCATTACTTTTAGTATGTGAGATGAGTGCAACTGTGTGGCAGTTTGACCATTCTTTGGCATTGCCTTTCTTTGGGATTGTAATGAAAACTAACCTTTTCAAGTCCTTTCACTGCCACGTTTTCCAAATTTGCTGGCATATTGAGTGCAGCGCTTTCACAGCATCATCTTTTAGGATTTGAAATAGTTCAACTGGAATTCCATCACCTCCACTAGCTTTGTTTGTAGTGATGCTTCCTAAGGCCCACTTAACTTCACATTCCAGGATGTCTGGCTCTAGGTGAGTGATCACACCATCATGATTATCTGGGTCATGAAGATCTTTTTTGTATAGTTCTTCTGTGTATTTTTGCCACCTCTTCTTAATATCTTCTGCTTCTGTTAGGTCCATACCATTTCTATCTTTTATTGTGCCCATGTTTGCATGAAATGTTCTCTTGGTATCTCTAATATTCTTGAACAGATCTCTAGTCTTTCACATTCTATTGTTTTCCTCTGTTTCTTTGCATTGATCACTGAGGAAGGCTTTCTTGTCTCTCCTTGCTATCCTTTGGAACTCTGCATTCAAATTGGTATGTCTTTCCTCTTCTCCTTTGCCTTTCACTTCTCTTTTTTCACAGCTATTGATAAGGCCTCCTCAGAAAACCATTTTGCCTTTCTTTTTCTTGGGGATAGTCTTGATCCCTGCCTTCTGTGCAATGTCATGAACATTGTTCCATAGTTCTTCAGATAGTCTGTCTATTAGATTTAATCCCTTGAATCTATTTGTCATTTCCACTGTATAATCATGAGGGATTTGATTTAGGTCATACCTGAATGGTCTAGTGGTTTTCCCTTCTTTCTTCAATTTAAGTCTGAATTTGGCAGTATGGAGTTCATGATCTGAGCCACAGTCAGCTCCTGGTCTTGTTTTTGCTGACTGTATAGAGCTTCTCCATCTTGGGCTGCAAATAATATAATAAATCTGATTTCGGTATTGACCATCTATTAACTTCATTTATAGAGTCTTCTCTTGTGTTGTTGGAAGAGGGTGTTTGCTATCACCACTGCTTTCTCTTGGCAAAACTCTATTAACTTTTGCCCTGCTTCATTCTGTACTACAAGACCAAATTTGCCTATTACTCCAGATATTTCTTGACTTCCTACTTTTGCATTCCAGTCCCCTATAGTGAAAAGGACATCTTTTGGGGGTGTTAATTCTAGAAGGTCTTGTAGGTCTTCATAGAACCTTTCAACTTCAGCTTCTTCAGCGTTATTGGTCAGAACATAGGTTTACTGTGATATTGAATGATTTACCTTAGAAATGAACAGAGATCATTCTGTCATTTTTGAAATTGCATCCAAGTACTGCATTTCAGACTCTTTTGTTGACTATGATGGTACTCCATTTCTTCTAAGGGTTTCTTGCCCACAGTAGTAGACATAATGGTCAATTGAGTTAAATTCACCTATTCCAGTCCATTTTAGCTCGCTGATTCCTAAAATGTCATTGTTCACTCTTGCTATCTCCTGTTCGACCACTTCCAACTTGCCTTGATTGCTTCCCTGGTGGCTCAGTTGGTAAAGCGTCTGTCTGCAATGTGAGAGACCCGGGTTCAATCCCTGGGTTGGGAAGATCCCCTGGAGAAGGAAATGGCGACCCACTCCAGTACTCTTGCCTTGAAAATTCCATGGACTGAGGAGCCCTGTAGGCTACAGTCCATGGGGTCGCGAAGAGTCGGACACGACTGAGCGACTTCACTTTCTTTTTCTCATGGACCTAACATTCCAGGTTCTTAGACAATGCTGCTCTTTACAGCATCGGAATTTGCTTCCATCACCAGTCACATCCACTTCTGGGTGTTTTTTTTTTTTTTTGCTTTGACTTCGTCTCTTCATTCTTTCTGGAGTTATTTCTCCACTGATCTCCAGTAGCATATTGGACATCTACCAACCTGAGCAGTTCATCTTTCAATGTCCTATCTTTTTGCCTCTTCATACTGTTCATGGGGTTCTCAAGGCAAGAATGCTCAAGTGATTTGCCATTCCCTTTGTGTACCATGTTTTGTCAGAACTCTCCTCCATGACCCATGCATCTTAGGTGGCCTTACATGGCATGGCTCATATTTTTATGGAGTTAGACAAGGCTGTGGTCCATGTGATCAGATTGGTTAGTTTTCTGTGATTGTGGTTTTCATTCTGTCTGTCCTCTGATGGAGGATAAGAGGCTTATGCAAGCTTCCTGATGAGAGAGACTGACTGAGGGTGAAACTGGGTCTTATTCTGATGGGCAGGGCCATGGTCAGTAAATCTTTAATCCAGTTTTCTGTTGATGGGTAGAGCTGTGTTCCCCCTCTGTTATTTACCTGGGCCCAAACTATGGTGGAGATAGTGAAGATAATGGCGACCTCATTTAAAAGGTCTCATTTTTGCTCTGCCACACTCAGTACCCACGACCCTGCAGCAGGCCACAGCCGACCCATGCTTCTGCCTCTGTCTCTAGTGCTGCCTTACAAATAGGTTCATTTCCAGTTCGTCCTTTCTACTCCACTTTTCTTAGTGTTTGTGCTTTCATCCTCAAGCTTACCATCTCATGGCCACAAGAATCTTGCTACAATAAGGATTGGCACATATTCACTTTAAGAGAGGAAGTATATGTGGGATGCATGTATCAGGAAGTATGAAATTTTCTCAGCTTCTATCTCATTGGTCAGAACATTGCAATAATGTCATCACCCTCTGCAAAGAGATATTAGTTGGCAGAGTTATGTCAAATAAAACTGGGGTTTCCTCAGTAAGGAATAGGAAATATATACATATATAATGTAGTCAACTAGCAATATCTGCCACAAAAATCTCCTGCACCCAGAGTAAGGAGTTCTGCTAAGAATGATAAAAAAATAAAAATAAACAAATGACTACAACTTGAAAATGGAGGTCATTTAAACAATTTTGAGACCAAAAATTAAGTGAAAAATCTTGCTCTTGCCTTAGGCTAGAAGGAACCAAGTGGATTTTCTCACATTCCTGCTCAGTAATATTTTCACTCACATTCTTTTTCTTCCTGCCCCATACCTTAAAGAAATACTTATGTTCAATTTAAGCAAATTTTTCTACCTTTTCACCAGATCCTATCTCCTCCTTACTTTAAACAATTTTTTCTCTAACACTCCTTTCGTCTTGCCACAAACAATCTCCTGTTTCCAACAGCAAAGAATGAACAAGCATGCAAGCAGATACCTTTGCTTGAATCCAATTTCCTGCCAGACACAGCCTCGATTTTTTTTGTATTTCAAAACAAGTGTTTTATCTTCACTACTTCCAACTACATTTTCCTGTTTTCTCTTAATCTCATTTCCACCAAATTCCTGCTTTAATTCTAACAGAACTGCTGTTGTCAATATTGCATCTTATGATTTCTAGGTTGCTAAATTCATTGAACAATCCCTAATTCTATACTGACTTATCTTAGCTATTTGATGCAGTTGACCATTCTCCTATTTTTGATACACTTACTTCACACTTCATGGGCCACTCCATGTTATCTCCTTTGTTTTTTTTTTAAGTCTTCTCTCTGGACTTCGTAATGGTGCAATTGTAAATGTCCGTTCATAAGAAAAAAACCCTTGATTAAATGAGTATCACAATACTAAGTATTCAGAGATGTTTAAAAAGATGCTCTAAATGGTATTTTAGGCTGTAAAATCATTTTTCACATCCTTCATGACAACAAATTAGCGTACATTTTTCTAGCATATGAATTTTAATCCAAATATCTGGCCTATTCCTTTTTTTCTTTTTAATTGCTATCCAATTCTGACCTCTTTCCAGTTTTCCCACAAATGTAATATTAAGTATGAGCACAGCCTAGCATAACTCTGGTGGTTTAGTTTGGGTCTAACCTAGAATTGCTTTTGTGTCTCATAACTATGGAGTGAATGCTGGCAAACAGAATCCTCTTTTCATAAGTCAACCCAAATGCACAGTTTTAATATCTATACCCTACTCTGTGGCCATTAATTTTGAAAGGCTGAATTCTGTTCTTTGATATCTACCTCACTTACCAAATTGTTCTAGAATTGTGCCACAAACTTTCTTTAGAACTGAACTTGGAGAGCTTGGTAATCATTACACAAAAATTTCATTTATGCAAGCTTCTTTTACTTTAAGAAGACATCATTTATAATAATCCTTGTGTTAGTCATAATCACCAAGAAATATCTGCAGTATTCTTTTGTTTTAAGTAAATTTATTTATTTTAGTTGGGGGCTAATTACTTTACAATATTGTAGTAGTTTTTGCCATACATTGACATGAATCAGCCATGGGTTTACATGTGTTCCCCTTCCTGGACACCCCTCCCACCTCCCTCCCCATCCCATCCCTCTGGGTCATCGCATTGCCCCAGCCCTGAGCATTTGTCTCATGCATCGAGCATGGAATGGTGTTCTGCTTCACATATGATAATATACATGTTTCAATGCTATTCTCCCAGAACGTCCCACCCTCACCTTCTCCCTCAGAGTCCATAAGACTGTTCTATGCATCTGTGTCTCTTATTCTGTCTCGCATATAGGGTTATCATTACCATCTTTCAAATTTCATACATATGCATTAGTATACTGTATTGGTGGTTTTTCTTTCTGGCTTACTTCACTCTGTATAATGGGCTCCAGTTTCATCCATCTGAATAGAACCAATTCAAGTGTATTTTTTTTTAATGGCTGAGTAATATTCCATTGTGTATATGTACCACAGCTTCCTTATCCATTTCTCTGCTGATGGACATCTAGGTTGCTTCCATGTCCTGGCTATTGTAAACAGTGCTGCGATGAACATTGGGGTACACGCGTCTCTTTCAATTCTGGTTTCCTCGGTGTGTATGCCCAGCAGTGGGATTGCTGGGTCATATGGCAGTTCTATTCCCAGTTTTTTAAGGAATCTCCACACTGTTCTCCATAGTGGCTGTACAAGTTTGCATTACCACCAACAGTGTAAGAGGGTTCCCTTTTCTCCACACCCTCTCCAGCATTCATTGCTTGTAGACTTTTGGATACAGCCATTCTGACTGGTGTGAAATGGTACCTCATTGTGGTTTTGATTTGCATTTCTCTAATAATGAGTGATGTTGAGCATCTTTTCATGTGTTTGTTAGCCATCTGTATGTCTTCTTTGGAGAAATGTCTGTTTAGTTCTTTGGCCCATTTTTTGATTGGGTCGTTTATTTTTCTGGAATTCAGCTGCAGGAGTTGCTTGTATATTTTTGAGATTAATTGTTTGTCTGTTGCTTCATTTGCTATTATTTTCTCCCATTCTGAAGGATGTCTTTTCACCTTGCTTATAGTTTCCTTTGTTGTGCAAAAGCTTTTAATTTTAATTAGGTCCCATTTGTTTATTTTTGCTTTTATTTCCAATATTCTGGGAGGTGGATCATGGAGGACCCTGCTGTGATCTATGTCGGAGAGTGTTTTGCCTATGTTTTCCTCTAGGAGTTTTATAGTTTCTGGTCTTAAGTTTAGATCTTTAATCCATTTTGAGTTTATTTTTGTGTATGGTGTTAGGAAGTGTTCTAGTTTCATTCTTTTACAAGTGGTTGACCAGTTTTCCCAGCACCACTTGTTAAAGAGATTGTCTTTTCTCCATTGTATATTCTTGCCTCCTTTGTCACAGATGAGTTGTCCATAGGTGTGTAGGTTTATCTCTGGGCTTTCTATTTTGTTCCATTGATCTATATTTCTATCTTTGTTTCAGTACCATACTGTCTTGATGACTGTGGCTTTGTAGTAGAGCCTGAAGTCAGGCAGGTCGATTCCTCCAGTTCCATTCTTCTTTCTCAAGATTGCTTTGGCTATTCGAGGTTTCTTATATTTCCATACAAATTGTGAAATGATTTGTTCTAGTTTTGTGAAAAATACCATTGGTAGCTTGATAGGGATTGCATTGAATCTATAGATTGCTTTGGGTAGTATACTCATTTTCACTATATTAATTCTTCCAATCCACAGAAATACAAAGGATCATAAGAGACTACTACCAACAGCTATATGCCAATAAAATGGACAACTTGGAAGAAATGGAAAAATTCTTAGAAAAGTATAACTTTTCAGAACTGAACCAGGAAGAAATAGAAGATCTTAACAGACCATTCACAAGCATGGAAATCGAAACTGTAATCAGAAATCTTCCAACAAACAAAAGCCCAGGACCAGACGGCTTCACAGCGGAATTCTACCAAAAATTTAGAGAAGAGCTAACACCTATCCTACTCAAACTCTTCCAGAAAATTGCAGAAGATGGTAAACTTCCAAACTCATTCTATGAGGCCACCATCACCCTAATTCCAAAACCAGACAAAGATGCCACAGAAAAGAAAACTACAGGCCAATATCACTGATGAACATAGATGCAAAAATCCTTAATAAAATTCTAGCAAACAGAATCCAACAGCACATTAAAAAGATCATACATCATGACCAAGTTGGCTTTATCCCAGGAATGCAAGGTTTCTTTAACATCCGCAAATCAATCAATGTAATACACCACATTAACAAATTGAAAGATAAAAACCATATGATTATCTCAATAGATGCAGAAAAAGCCTTTGACAAAATTCAACATCCATTTATGATAAAAACCCTCCAGAAAGCAGGAATAGAAGGAACATACCTCAACATAATAAAAGCTATATATGACAAACCCACAGCAAACATTATCCTCAATGGTGAAAAATTGAAAGCATTTCCCCTAAAGTCAGGAACAAGGCAAGGATGCCCACTTTCACCACTACTATTCAACATAGTTTTGGAAGTTTTGGCCACAGCAATCAGAGCAGAAAAAGAAATAAAAGGAATACAGATAGGAAAAGAAAAAGTAAAACTCTCACTGTTTGCAGATAACATGATCCTCTACATAGAAAACCCTAAAGATTCTACCAGAAAATTACCAGAGCTAATCAATGAATGTAGTAAAGTTGCAGGATGTAAAATTAACATACAGAAATCCCTTGCATTCCTATACTCCAATAATGAGAAAACAGAAAGAGAAATTAAGGAAACAATACCATTCACCATTGCAACAAAAAGAATAAAATACTTAGGAATATATCTACCTAAAGAAACAAAAGACTTATATATAGAAAACTATAAAACACTGATGAAAGGAATCAAAGAGGACACAAACAGATGGAGAAATATACCGTGTTCATGGATTGGAAGAATTAATATAGTGAAAATGAGTATTCTGCAGTATTCTTAACTCTCAGCCCTCAGAATGTGCTGTGCTCAGTTGCCTTCTATTTTTTTGTGATCCCATGGACTATAGCCCTCTAGGCTCCCTGTTCATTAAATTCTCCAGCAAGAACACTGTAGTGCGTTACCATTTCTTACTCCAGGGGATCTTCCAGACCCAGGGATTGAAGCTACATCTCTTGCATTTCTTACATTGGCAAGTGGATATTCTTTACCACTGTGCTACTTGGAAAGCCCAAGCCCTCAGAATAGAAGATAAATCTTGGTTCTGAGGAAAATATTAGAATGTTATATGTTTCTTTGAAAGAAGATATTTGTACAACTATTTCAATGGACCCACACTTTTATATTTTCTTTGTCCCCTTTTATTGAAAATAGTTTTCTCCTGCCCCTTTGGAGTTCCCTGGGGGCTCAGATGGTAAAGAATCCACCAGCAATGCAAGAGACCCAGGTTTGATCCCTCGGTTAGGAAGATCCACTGGAGAAGGGATGGCTACACACTCCAGCATTCTTGCCTGGGAAATCCCATAGAGAGAGAAGCCTGGCAGGCTGAAGTCCTTGGGATCACAGAGATGGACACAACTGAGTGACTAACACTTTCACTTCCACTTTTCATAATCATAGCCAAACAGGATTTTGCTTATGCTCTCCATCTTAAGATCAGGTACATATATAATGGATAAATATTAAATTACTCTTGTCTGTAAAAACTTGAATCAAGATACAGGATTTAAAAAAAAATTCTCTCATAAAGAAACATAAAATAGCCAAAGTTATAATTATCTGTCATCCAGAAATCCCAGGAATTAGGCCAGGTTCTCATTTCTCCCACTTTAGCTAGGTTCATTAGTACATTAAATGTTTTTAGAGACAAAATAGTGAATAGTTTCCACTGCATCCCACAACATCCTTTTCCCCATCCTTATTTATTTAATGCCAGACTTTAGTTTGGGGATCCATGTGGCTTTTTGAAGACTGACATGAACTTCTAGCTTCAGTGGTGGGAATTATATAACACAGCTAAGCTGTGTCATGGGCTGAGTTCTGCAAGTCTAGAGTATATCTCAGGACTTTTGAGGGGGAATATGGTGAAGTAAATATCCCCTCTTCCTAACCAAGAATAATGAAGAATGATGTAGTCCTAAATGCTGGTGGCATTCATCTTAGTATCATAAGTGGAGCCTCAGAATGAAAACAACCTCATGAGCGCAGAATGTTGAAAATATGCCAGGTCCACCTGTAGATTTTTAAGTGTTGTGAGCTAGTAAATTATCTACACTTGAGCCATATGAAATTATTAATTTGATCATTTTTATCATAAAAAAGGACAAGCTTAATTTTATCAACCCAATGGACTGCTTAATTCAGAACTTCTGTTACAAGCTAATAAACTGAAGAGATGGACACAAAATTCTATGCCTTTGAGAATTTTTAACTTGTTAAACTACTGCCAAAACAAATTTATAAACAAAATATAAAATTATAAATTGAATTAAATTATAAATTAAAGTAAAATTATTCTAACTCAAGGGGCATATTGATACCAGTGGAGTCTCTGATGAAAGATTTCAAAAGGAATTCTTTGGCTATAGAGACACAAAGAAAAGTATAGGAAGATGTATAGGTAAATGTATTATTTTTAATATAAATTTCAATTTCTTCCTTCATATCAGGTGGCTCTCTGTTTATCACTGATTCCTTAATGCATTAAACAAATATATATTAAACCTTTCCCATAGGTATGGAGACACAAAAAAGAATGCATAAAGTCTCTAGCCAAATTTATTGCCCAGAGGAATGAAACATTAAGAAAACAATTACAAACACACAAACACATAAGTAAATACACATAAAGCAAATAAATACACATAAAATGCCTTGTAATAATTAATCTGTTTCCAGTTGAAAAAGCTCTCTGCAACCTTAATCTGATTCAACAGTCTTAGAACGGGCATGGTGCTCAGGCCTATAATGTTTCATGGATAATAGCAAGTCCTCTCCAAGTCTTTGCCAGAGCCAACCTTGAAAAATGTTCTCTTTTCCTAATAACTTTAGCTGTAATAAGGATTTGTCCCTAGAACTGCTGGTAGCCATTTACAGACCACAAAGGGAGGTATTAATGGAGAATAAAATCATTAAAAAAGAAAGCAGCAAAGATAGAAAAGCTTGATTACATTTTTGAATTTCTATCCCAATTATTAATAAAAGAAGTTTAGCCCTGGAACATTCAACTAAGCAGAATATGTTTTCTCGTTTTTTATTTTTTGTTATTTTTTTTCTTCAGTCAGAAACATCTAGGTTCAAATTAGGGCTTTCTTGGTGGCTCAGACAGTAAAGAATATGTCTCCAATGCAGGAGACCCAGGTTTGATCCCTGCGTCAGGAAGATTCCTTGGAGAAGAGAATGGCAACCCACTCAGTATTCTTGCCTGGAGAATCCCATGGACAGAGGAGCCTGGCAGGCTATAATCCATGGGGTTACAAAGAGTCAGACACAAGTGAATGACTAACACACAAAACACACAGGTTCGAACTACTTGGATCAAACTATTGATAACTAACACATCTCTTTCTTCACCTGGGGATCTGCATAGCATTGGTCAAAAAATCAAAATGCCTTTTTTCCCCTGGAAATCTTTATGTTCCAAGAGCTTCCTACATTTAAATCTATCAACGAATGTCATAACTTGCATTGCAGCTATCTATTTATTTTTTATTTTATGCTATTGCCGGGCTGGGGCACGGGGGCCGAGGGCGGCGGCCGACAGGGGCTAGGCCGGGCCGGGGGATGGGGGCGACGGCCGACAGGGGCTAGGCCGGGTCGGAGCCCGGGGGCTGGGGGCAGCAGCCGACAGGGCCTAGGCCGGGCCGAGGGCCGGGGGCCGGGGGCTGGGGGCAGCGGCCGACAGGGGCTAGGCCGGGCCGGGGGCTGGGGGCCGGCGGCAGCGGCGAGAGGAATTACCCAAGGCCCAAGGTAAGAGAAATCCAAGACGGTAAGTGTTGCGAGAGGGCATCAGAGGGCAGGCACACTGAAACTAGAATTACAGAAAACTAGCTAATCTGATCACACGGGCCACAGCCTTGTCTATCTCAATGAAACTAAGCCATGCTGTGTGGGGCCACCCAAGACGGATGGGTCATGGTGGAGAGGTCTGACAGATTGTGGTCCACTGGAGAAGGGCATGGCAAACCACTTCAGTATTCTTGCCTTGAGAACCCCATGAACAGTATGAAAAGGCAAAAAGATAGGACACTGAAAGATGAACTCCTCAGGTCGGTCGGTGCCCAATATACTAACGGAGATCAGTGGAGAAACAACTCCAGAAAGAAGGATGGGATGGAGCCAAAGCAAAAACGATACCCAACTCTGAATGTGACTGGTGATAGACGCAAAGTCCGATGCTGTAAAGAGCAATATTGCATAGGAACCTGGAATGTTAGGTCCATGAATCAAGGCAAATTGGAAGTGGTCAAACAGGAGATGGCAAGAGTGAACGTTGACATTCTAGGAATCAGAGAACTAAGATGGACTGGAATGGGTGACTTTAACTCAGATGACCATTACGTCTACTACTGTGGGCAAGAATCCCTTAGAAGAAATGGAGTAGCCATCATGGTCAACAAAAGAGTCCAAAATGCAGTACTTGGATGCAATCTCAAAAACGATAGAATGATCTCTGTTCGTTTCCAAGGCAAACAATTCAATATCACGGTAATCCAAGTCTATGCCCCGACCAGTAACGCCGAAGAAGCTGAAGTTGAACGATTCTATGAAGACCTACAAGACCTTCTAGAACTAACACCCAAAAAAGATGTCCTTTTCATTATAGGAGACTGGAATGCAAAAGCAGGAAGTCAAGAAACAACTGGCGTAACAGGCAAATTTGGCCTTGGAGTACAGAATGAAGCAGGGCAAAGGCTAATAGAGTTTTGCCACGAGAACGCACTGGTAATAGCAAACACCCTATTCCAGCAACACAAGAGAAGACTCTACACGTGGACATCACCAGATGGTCAACACCGAAATCAGATTGATTATATTCTTTGCAGCAAAAGTTGGAGAAGCTCTATACAGTCAGCAAAAACAAGACCGGGAGCAGACTGTGGCTCAGATCATGAACTGCTTATTGCCAAATTCAGACTTAAATTGAAGAAAGTAGGGAAAACCACTAGACCATTCAGGTATGACCTAGATCAAATCCCTTATGAGTATACAGTGGAAGTGACAAATAGATTTAAGGGACTAGACCTGATAGACAGAGTGCCTGATGAACTATGGACAGAGGTTCATGACATTGTACAGGCGACAGGGATCAGGAAAATCCCCATGGAAAAGAAATGCAAAAAAGCAAAATGGCTGTCTGAGGAGGCATTACAGATAGCTGGGAAGAGAAGAGAAGTGAAAAGCAAAGGAGAAAAGGAAAGATATTCCCATCTGAATGCAGAGTTCCAAAGAATAGCAAGGAGAGATAAGAAAGCTTTCCTCAGTGATCAGTGCAAAGAAATAGAGGAAAACAACAGATTGGGAAAGACTAGAGATCTCTTCAAGAAAATTATAGATATCAAAGGAACATTTCATGCAAAGATAGGCTCGATAAAAGACAGAAATGGTATAGACCTAACAGAAGCAGAAGATATTAAGAAGAGGTGGCAAGAATACACAGAAGAACTGAACAAAAAAGATCTTCACGACCCACATAATCATGATGGTGTGATCACCCACCTAGAGCCAGACATCCTGGTATGTGAAGTCAAGTGGGCCTTAGAAAGCATCACTACGAACAAAGCTAGTGGAGGTGATGGAATTCCAGTTGAGCTATTTCAAATCTTCAAAGGTGATGCTGTGAAACTGCTGCACTCGATATGCCAGCAAATTTGGAAAACTCAGCAGTGGCCACAGGACTGGAAAAGGTCAGTCTTCGTTCCAATCCCAAAGAAAGGCAATGCCAAAGAATGCTCAAACTACCACACAATTGCACTCATCTCACATGCTAGTAAAGTAAAGCTCAAAATTCTCCAAGCCAGGCTTCAGCAATACGAGAACCGTAAACTTCCAGATGTTCAAGCTCGTTTTAGAAAAGGCAGAGGAACTAGAGGTCAAATTGCCAACATCCGCTGGATCATCGAAAAAGCAAGAGAGTTCTAGAAAAACATCTATTTCTGCTTTATTGACTATGCCAAAGCCTTTGACTGTGTGGATCACAATAAACTGTGGAAAATTCTGAAAGAGATGGGAATACCAGACCATCTGACCTGTCTCTTGAGAAACCTGTATGCAGGTCAGGAAGCAACAGTTAGAACTGGACATGGAACAACAGACTGGTTCCAAATAGGAAAAGGAGTACGTCAAGGCTGTATATTGTCACCCTGCTTATTTAACTTATATGCAGAGTATATCACGAGAAACGCCGGGCTGGAAGAAACAGAAGCTGGAATCAAGATTGCCGGGAGAAATATCAATAATCTCAGATATGCAGATGACACCACCCTTATGGCAGAAAGTGAAGAAGAACGAAAGAGCCTCTTGATGAAGGTGAAAGAGGAGAGTGAAAAAGTTGGCTTAAAGCTCAACGTTCAGAAAACTAAGATCATGGCATCTGGTCCCATCACTCCATGGGAAATAGATGGGGAAACAGTGGAAACAGTGTCAGACTTTACTTTTTTGGGCTCCAGAATCACTGCTCATGGTGACTGCAGCCATGAAATTAAAAGACGCTTACTACTTGGAAGGAAGGTTATGGCCAACCTAGATAGCATGTTTAAAAGCAGAGACATTACTTTGCCAACAAAAGTCCGTCTAGTCAAGACTATGGTTTTTCCAGTGGTCATGTATGGATGTGAGAGTTGGACGGTGAAGAAAGCTGAGCGCCGCAGAATTGATGCTTTAGAACTGTGGTGTTGGAGAAGACTCTTGAGAGTCCCTTGGACTGCAAGGAGATCCAATTAATCCATCCTAAAAGAGATCAATCTTGGGTGTTCATTGGAAGGTCTGATGTTGAAGCTGAAGCTCCAATACTTTGGCTACCTCATGCGAAGGGTTGACTCATTGGAAAAGACCCTAATGCTGGGTAGGATTGGGGTCGGAAGGAGAAGGGGACGACAGAGGATGAGATGGTTGGATGGCATAACCGACTCGATAGACATGGGTTTGAGTGGACTCTGGGAGTTGGTGATGGACAGGGAGGCCTGGCGTGCTGCAATTCATGGGGTCTCAGAGAGTCGGACACGACTGAGCGACTGAACTGAACTGATATTGGAATTTAATAATTTAATAAGTTATAAATTAAATAATATTTAATTTATTGAATAGTAAAATCTCTCATTTAGTTTAATATACCTGGTACCTAGTACATGCTAGTGTTTATTTAAGGAATGAATAATTACTCAAAACATAAAATATATGATTACTGACATGCTAATTGATTTAATATAGTATATTAAAAAGAAAGCATAAAATATGTTATATTTTATATACTATAAAGCATTTAAATTGGAATTTAATAAGATAAAATAAAACATTTTCGAATTAGAAGAAGCAAGGAGTTTTGATTGATTCTATAATAAATCCTCAAATATGTAGGCTTCCTTTTCACAATTCACAAATTCCTCTCATAATATCTTTTTCCCATTTTTACTTCACAATAAGCCTGCAGAATAAGCTAGGCTCATATCTTCATTTTTTTCTTTTTAAGAATCAGAAGGTGAAGTTTAGAAAGATTAGGTGACTTATTCAAAGAAATATTTATAGTAATAGCAGACCCAGAATCAGAAACTAGATATATATTTGTAAGATACCTTCAGTAGTAAAATCAAATTAGTATATTTTATTTTCCTGTCACATATACTTCCATAGTCAGTCTCTGATGAATAATAATTTCTCCAAATAAATATGGATAGCAGGATCTCCTCAACCAGGGCATTTAAAAGAAGCATGTATAACTGATATGTAAATAGTAAATAACCTCTTATTTATTTGTGATATTTAGCCAAATTGCCTGACTTTGAAGGACAACACAATTTCTATGGAAAATATCTCAAAGCCTGTTCACAAGTTTAGATATAGAGATATTATTTGGAAAGAGTTACAGTGTGCCTTAATGGAAATTAAATGACAGAGGGGATCTAGGAAACTGAAAAAGAGAGAACAGCTATGAAAATGTGTGACCTTGTTTTACTTGAACCAGTAACAGGGACTAAGGAGAAGTGGACAGTTTCTCAAAATACAAAAATTAACTTTGTATTTAATTCCCCCAGTCTAGACCCAAGGTATCTTATGAGCCCTTGGAGAGAAACCAGTGTTTAGCAGAATTAAAAGAAACTGTCTCTAGTGTTCCATGGGATTCCCCCTGAAACTCCACCCCAGGGATTTCTCTACTCTAGCAGAGGGACAGCAAGAGGGCCGGTGGAGGTCACAATCACCTCCTGACTGCCCTGTGGATACTGAAGAAAGTGGCAGTATCTGTGTGGATCACATAATAGAACTGAGAATGCAGAGCAAACACAAGAGGGGCAACAAAATGAAGATCAGCAGTCCCAAAGTGTGCGGGAGGCCAATGTGGGTTACTCTCTGTATTAAAATGTTGGGTCTGTCCCAAGCAGGAGCCCAAATAACAATGTGGATTTTTAAAAAACTATTTATTTATTTATTTGGCTGCACTGGGCCTTAGTTGCAATATGCAGGATCCTTGATCTTTGTTGCAGTGTGCAGCATTTTTAGTTGCAGCATGAGGAATCTGGTTTCCTGATCAGGATCAAACCCAGGCCTCCTGCACTAGGAGTATGGAATCTTAGCCACTAGACCACCAGGGAAGTCCCAACAATGTTTTAAATAAAGTAATAGTTTATTTTCTACCCATGAAATGATATAAACAGTTTAGGGCATGGATGGTAACTTCACAGGAGAATTAAAATGCCTGCAATTTTGTTTTGCTGTCCTTAGGGGGTGGTACTTGTCTATGGAATACAGACGGCTTTTTAGTTCTTCCACAGTTTAACTGAGTCATGGGGCAACGAGGAAAGAGGATAGGAGCTGTATAACGCGTACCTTGAAATTTGCATATATCCTCTATATCGTTAGATAAAACTTAGAAGAGAAACAGTTATTCGAAAATTTACTAGGAGTCTTTGCCAAAATGCCATTGTATAGACAGTTTAAAAAAAAAAAAGTTGACAGGAGCAGATACGTGCAGGTGACATCAACGTGGACAGACAGAACAAGAGGAGACAAAGGCTAAGAGGAAGGGCAAGAGTGGCAGCTGGAATAGACATTTGACAGAGGTTAAGTTATATGTACATAATGTACGAAACGACTTTGCCCTTAGAAGCATCCCAGAAAGATATTAAAGGTGAATATGTTTCTCTTTGACAGATGAGAAAAAGTAACCCATTTGTCATAGATATTTGGTCTTTTAAAGTGGCACACTAGGTTTCATAAGACAACAGAACCAAGGAGTCATTTTAGGTATATGTGTATTAGAATTGTAATAGCATTTAGGTACAAAGCTAAATGATGCTCATATGTAAATGTAATCAGTATGGAATTGTAAACCTATATTTTTGAATTGTCCTATTGGTAATATGTATGAATATACAAGAATATAGGATATATGTTAAATCTAGGATAAATATAGGTTTGGGGTTGGTGGAAAGAAGAGAGTCATCTAAAACATCTAAAAGTAAATGAATCTCAAGAGAAATAAAATTGATTCAAAACAAAGCTTGAAGATAAATTTCAACATAGGATTTAAACTGACACCTTTAAAAAATTGTGACCTTAAGAAAACTCAGGGTGTGAAATTCATGGAAGGCCCACTTATTAACTAATATCTAACATGAATCCAAGAGAGAAGCTTTGACTGGACCTTTGGATTATATGCGGGTCTCAGCTAGAACAAGGTTCACTGTTTTTCTCAATTTCCAGAAGTCAGGTACCATGTAAGAAACAACAACAGTAACAAGTGAGTTCAGAAGTCAGACTTTAAAACGAGCCAGAAGAATGTACTCAGTTCAACAAACTGCACTTTGTATCTATACTGCCACATTCTTCTGACACTATCAAAATTCTTCACACCGTGACAAACAGTATTTCCTAAAATTTGCTAAATGGGTGATGCATTAAATAATTCTCCACAAACAGACATAGAGGAACAAGTCCCCAACTAAAACTGACATGAGGAGAATCCACTCAACATTCCTTAGTTCATTCATGCATATATCAATGGTCAATATTAAAGAGTTCCCCTCTTTAAGAGTGACCATGAAGTACTTCAAAAGTTCCCACAATTCTGAAGGCCAGATCAGTCTTATCCCAACAACAAAAGCATGTTGTAAATTTTCTATTGCCAGGTGTTTTCCATACAACACAGTAGGTAAGAGTGTATTATGGAATGCTAACTATTAGATTTAATTTGTAATTTTAACACTTGACTGGTGTGTGATTTGAAGCAAATTGCTTATATATATTTAGGTCTTTTTTTTTTTTTTCATTTTCAAAACATTTAAAAAGTAAATTTACCTCACAGTGTTGTTGAGAATATTTTAAGTGGTGAAAAACTAATTAAC
Source organism: Giraffa tippelskirchi (assembly GCF_054371585.1). Lineage (NCBI taxonomy): Eukaryota > Metazoa > Chordata > Mammalia > Artiodactyla > Giraffidae > Giraffa > Giraffa tippelskirchi. Next base: position 105,841,337 of record NC_137278.1, on the reverse strand, counting down.
CATTTGCTAGCAATAAGTTCATGTTTATGTATTCATAACTCTCACAAATAGCCAGTGGAGCTCTGTGTAGCAGATCAGGATGAGAATTCTGTAGCAAATAGAATCCATGATGAAATAATGCCTCAATCTCATTGTGGTTAATTAGAATATTGTATTGCCTTTACATGGACCCTTTCACCATAAACTGTCCGTATCAACTTTTAATGTGATTTGGCAATGGGTCCCAAAAATTTGCCATTTCAAATTTTGTCCCAATTTCCTACAACTAATTTTTCCCTCTACTCCATGAAATTCTGAGGTGGTAGGTGATATTTGAAAGTAGAATTACATTTTTTTCTTTTTTCTTTTTTTTTAAAATAAATTTATTTATTTTAGTTGGGGGCTAATTACTTTACAATATTGTAGTGGTTTTTGCCATACATTGACATGAATCCTCCATGGGTTTACATGCGTTCCCCATCCTGAACCCCCCTCCAACCTCCCTCCCATCCCATCCCTCTGGGTCATTCCATTGCCCCAGCCCTGAGCATTTGTCTCATGCATCGAACATGGAATGGTGTTCTGTTTCACATATGAAGATATATATGTTTCAATGCTAATCTCTCAGAACATCCCACCCTCACCTTCTCCCTCAGAGTCCATAAGACTGTTCTATGCATCTGTGTCTCTTATTCTGTCTTGCATATAGGGTTATCGTTACCATCTTTCAAATTCCATATATATGCATTAGTATACTGTATTGTTGTTTTTCTTTCTGGCTTACTTCACTCTGTATAATGGGCTCCAGTTTCATCCATCTCAATACAACTGATTCAAATGTATTCTTTTAATGGTTGAGTAATATTTCATCGTGTATATGTACCACTGCTTCCTTATCCATTTCTCTGCTGATGGGCATCTAGGTTGCTTCCATGTCCTGGCTATTATAAACAGTGCTACGAGGAACATTGGGGTACACGCGTCTCTTTCAATTCTGGTTTCCTCGGTGTGTATGCCCAGCAGTGGGATTGTTGGATCATATGACAGTTCTATACCCAGTTTTTTAAGGAATCTCCACACTGTTCTCCATAGTGGCTGTACTAGTTTGCATTCCCACCAACAGTGTAAGAGGGTTCCCTTTTCTCCACACCCTCTCCAGCATTCATTGCTTGTAGACTTTTGGATACAACCATTCTGACTGGTGTGAAATGGTACCTCATTATGGTTTTGATTTGCATTTCTCTAATAATGAGTGATGTTGAGCATCTTTTCATGTGTTTGTTAGCCATCTGTATGTCTTCTTTGGAGAAATGTCTGTTTAGTTCTTTGGCCCATTTTTTGATTGGGTCGTTTATTTTTCTGGAATTCAGCTGCAGGAGTTGCTTGTATATTTTTGAGATTAATTGTTTGTCTGTTGCTTCATTTGCTATTATTTTCTCCCATTCTGAAGGATGTCTTTTCACCTTGCTTATAGTTTCCTTTGTTGTGCAAAAGCTTTTAATTTTAATTAGGTCCCATTTGTTTATTTTTGCTTTTATTTCCAATATTCTGGGAGGGAGGTGGGTCATGGGGGACCCTGCTGTGATCTATGTCGGAGAGTGTTTTGCCTATGTTTTCCTCTAGGAGTTTTATAGTTTCTGGTCTTAAGTTTAGATCTTTAATCCATTTTGAGTTTATTTTTGTGTATGGTGTTAGGAAGTGTTCTAGTTTCATTCTTTTACAAGTGGTTGACCAGTTTTCCCAGCACCACTTGTTAAAGAGATTGTCTTTTCTCCATTGTATATTCTTGCCTCCTTTGTTGAAGATAAGGTGTCCATATGTGCGTGGATTTATCTCTGGGCTTTCTATTTTGTTCCATTGATCTATATTTCTATCTTTGTGCCAGTACCATACTGTCTTGATGACTGTGGCTTTGTAGTAGAGCCTGAAGTCAGGCAGGTTGATTCCTCCAGTTCTATTCTTCTTTCTCAAGATTGCTTTGGCTATTCAGGGTTTTTTATATTTCCATACAAATTGTGAAATGATTTGTTCTAGTTTTGTGAAAAATACCGTTGGTAGCTTGATAGGGATTGCACTGAATCTATAGATTGCTTTGGGTAGTATACTCATTTTCACTATAATAATTCTTCCAATCCATGAACATGGTATATTTCTCCATCTGTTTGTGTCCTCTTTGATTCCTTTCATCAGTTTTTTATAGTTTTCTACATATTAGTCTTTTGTTTCTTTAGGTAGATATATTCCTAAGTATTTTATTCTTTTTGTTGCAATGGTGAATGGTATTGTTTCCTTAATTTCTCTTTCTGTTTTCTCATTATTGGAGTATAGGAATGCAAGGGATTTCTGTATGTTAATTTTACATCCTGCAACTTTACTACATTCATTGATTAGCTCTGGTAATTTTCTGGTAGAATCTTTAGGGTTTTCTATGTAGAGGATCATGTCATCTACAAACAGTGAGAGTTTTACTTCTTTTCCTCTCTGGATTTCTTTTATTTCTTTTTCCGCTCTGATTGCTGTGGCCAAAACTTCCAAAACTATGTTGAATAGTAGTGGTGAAAGTGGGCATCCTTGCCTTGTTCCTGACTTTAGGGGAAATGCTTTCAATTTTTCACCATTGAGGATAATGTTTGCTGTGGGTTTGTCATATATAGCTTTTATTATGTTGAAGTATGTTCCTTCTATTCCTGCTTTCTGGAGGGTTTTTATCATAAATGGATGTTGAATTTTGTCAAAGGCTTTTTCTGCATCTATTGATATAATCATATGGTTTTTATCTTTCAATTTGTTAATGTGTTGTATTATATTGATTGATTTGCAGATATTAAAGAAACCTTGCATTCCTCAGATAAGGCCCACTTGGTCATGATATATGATCTTTTTAATGTGCTGTTGGATTCTGTTTGCTAGAATTTTATTAAGGATTTTTGCATCTATGTTCATCAGTGATATTGGCCTGTACTTTTCTTTTTTTGTGGCATCTTTGTCTGGTTTTGGAATTAGGGTGATGGTGGCCTCATAGAATGAGTTTGGAAGTTTACCATCTTCTGCAATTTTCTGGAAGAGTTTGAGTAGGATAGGTGTTAGCTCTTCTCTGAATTTTTGGTAGAATTCCGCTGTGAAGCCGTCTGGTCCTGGGCTTTTGTTTGCTGGAAGATTTCTGATTACAGTTTCGATTTCCGTGCTTGTGAATGGTCTGTTAAGGTCTTCTATTTCTTCCTGGTTCAGTTCTGAAAAGTAATACTTTTCTAAGAATTTTTCCATTTCTTCCAAGTTGTCCATTTTATTGGCATATAGCTGTTGGTAGTAGTCTCTTATGATCCTTTGTGTTTCTGTGTAGTCTGTTGTGATCTCTCCATTTTCATTTCTAATTTTGTTGATTTGATTCTTCTCCCTTTGTTTCTTGATGAGGCTGGCTAATGGTTTGTCAATTTTGTTTATCTTCTCAAAAAACAAGCTTTTAGTTTTGTTGATTTTTGCTATGGTCTCTTTTGTTTCTTTTGCATTTATTTCTGTCCTAATTTTTAAGATTTCTTTCCTTCTACTAACCCTGGGGTTCTTCATTTCTTCATTCTCTAGTTGCTTTAGGTGTAGAGTTAGGTTATTTATTTGATTTTTTTCTTGTTTCTTGAGGTACGCCTGTATTGCTATGAACCTTCCCCTTAGCATTGCTTTTATAGTGTCCCATAGGTTTTGGGTTGTTGTGTTTTGATTTTCATTCATTTTTATGCATATTTTGATTTCTTTTTTGATTTCTTTTGTGGTTTTTTGGTTATTCAGAAGCGTGTTGTTTAGCCTCCATATGTTGGAATTTTTAATAGTTTTTTTCTTGTAATTGAGGTCTAATCTTACAGCATTGTGGTCAGAGAAGATGACTGGGATGATTTCAATTTTTTTGAATTTACCAAGGCTAGATTTATGGCCCAGGATGTGATCTATCCTGGAGAAGTTTCCGTGTGCACTTGAGAAAAAGATGAAATTGATTGTTTTGGGATGAAATGATCTGTAATTATCAATTAAATCTAACTTTTCTATTGTATCATTTAAAGTTTGTGTTTCCTTGTTAATTTTCTGTTTAGTTGATCTCTCCATATGTGTGAGTGGGTTATTAAAGTCTCCCACTATTATTGTGTTATTGTTAATTTCCCCTTTCACACTTGTTAGTATTTGCCTTACATATTGTGGTGTTCCTATGTTGGGTGCATATATATTTATAATTGTTATATCTTCTTCTTGGATTGATCCTTTCATCATTATGTAGTGTCCTTCTTTGTCTCTTTTCACAGCCTTTATTTTAAAGCCTATTTTACCTGAAAAGAGTATTGCAACTCCTGCTTTCTTTTGGTCTCCGTTTGCATGAAGTATCTTTTTCCAGCCCTTCACTTTCAGTCTGTATGTGTCCATTGTTTTGAGGTGGGTCTCTTGTAGACAGCATATATAGGGGTCTTGTTTTTGTGTCCATTCAGTCAGTCTTTGTCTTTTGGTTGGGGCATTCAACCCATTTACATTTAAGGTGATTTTTCATAAGTATGATCCCGTTGCCATTTACTTCATTGTTTTGGGTTCGAGATTATACACCCTTTCTGTGTTTCCTGTCTAGAGAAGATCCTTTAGCATTTGTTGGAGAGCTGGTTTGATGGTGCTGAATTCTCTCATCTTTTGCTTGTCTGTAAAGCTTTTGAATTCTCCTTCATATCTGAATGAGATCCTTGCTGGGTACAGTAATCTAGGTTGTAGATTATTCTCTTTCATTACTTTAAGTATGTCCTGCCATTCCTTTCTAGCCTGAAGAGTTTCTATTGAAAGATCAGCTGTTATCCTTATGGGGATCCCCTTGTGTGTTATTTGTTTTTTTTTTCCCCTCTTGCTTCTTTTAATATTTGTTCTTTGTGTTTGATTTTATTAATTTGATTAATATGTGTCTTGGGGTGTTTCACCTTGGGTTTGTCCTGTTAGGGACTCTCTGGGTTTCTTGGACTTCTGTGACTATTTCCTTCCCCATTTTAGGGAAATTTTCAACTATTATCTCCTTGAGTATTTTTTCATGGCCTTTCCTTTTATCTTCTTCTTCTGGGAGTCCTATGATTCAAATGTTGGGTGTTTCATATTGTCCCAGAGGTCCTTGAGGTTTTCCTCATTTCTTTTGATTCTTTTTTTCTTTTTTCCTCTCTGCTTCCTTTATTTCCACCATTCTGTCTTCTACCTCACTTATCCTATCTTCTGCCTCCGTTATTCTACTGTTGGTTCCCTCCAGAGTGTTTTTTATCTCCTTTATTTCATTATTCATTATATATTGACTCTTTTATTTCTTTTAGGTCCTTGTTACACATTTCTTGCATCTTCTCAATCCTTGTCTCCAGGCTATTTATCTGTAACTCCAGTTTGTTTTCAAGATTTTGGATCATTTTTATTATCATTATTCTAAATTCTTTTTCAGATAGATTCCCTATCTCCTCCTCTTTTGTTTGGTTTGGTGGGCATTTATCATTTTCCTTTACTTGCTGAGTATTGCTCTGCCTTTTCATCTTGTTTAGATTGCTGTGTTTGGGGTGGCCTTTCTGTATTCTGGTAGTTTGAAATTCCTCTTTATTGTGGAGGTTCCTCACTGTGGGTGGGGTTGGACGGGTGGCTTGTCAAGGTTTCCTGGTTGGGGAAGCTTGTGTCGGTGGTCTGGTGGGTGGAGCTGGAGTTCTTCTCTCTGGAGTGCAATGGAGTGTCCAGTATTGAGTTTTGAGATGTTTTTGGGTTTGGGGTGCCTCTGGGCAGCCTGTATATTGGTGTTCAGGGCTATGTTCCTGCATTGCTAGAGAATTTGCATGGTATGTCTTGCTCTGGAACTTATTGGCTCTTGTGTGGAGCTTGGTTTCAGTGTAGTTATGGAGGCTTTTGGATGATCTCTTACTGATTAATGTTTACTGGAGTCAGGAGTTCTGGTGTTCTCAGGTTTTGGGCTTAAGCCTCCTGCCTCTGGTTTTCAGTCTTATTCTTGCAGTAGCCTCAAGACTTCTCCATCCATACAGCACTGATAATAAAACTTCTAGGTTAATGGTGAAAAGATTCTCCACCATAAGTGATACCCAGAGAGGTTCACCGAGTTACATGGAGAGGTGAAGAGGGAGGAAGGAGATGGAGGTGACCAGGAGGACAAGAGGGGGACTCAAACGTGGAGAGAACAGGCTAGCCAGTAAGCACTTCCCTATGTGCTCTCCACAGTCTGGAACCCTCAGAGAGGTTCACGGAGATACATAGAGAGGAGGGAGGAAGGAGATAGAGGTTAGCATGAGTAGAAAGGAGGGAATCAAGAAGGGAGAGAGAGTTCTGGGCAGTATTTTGTTCCCAAAGTGTTCTCCAGTGCCCAGAACACCCACAGAGATTCACAGAATTGGGTTGAGATGAGAAAGAGGAGGGGGGGAGATAGAGGTTCCCTGAGGAAGAAGAGAGTCACTAGGGGGAGAGAGTAATCAAGCCAGTAATCACACTCCTGAGTAAAAATGCGTACTAAAGATTGGGTTCTTAAATGTACAAAATTGATGTCAAAAATGTAAAACAAAGATTAAAAATCTAGAGTAGAAGTTAGACTTAAAAAAATACAATATAAAAAAAGAAACAAAATCACAAAAAGTATAAAATATATGTATGCAGTTTGCTTTAAAAATAGGGTCTTTTTTTTTGAAAGGTAATAGTGGGTTATAAAAATGAAAATTAAAGGTGTAATAGAGGACTTAAAGAAAAGAGAAAAAAATTAAAAAAAAATATGATAATAGTAAAAACATATCCAGGACTTTTTTCTGGAGCTGTTGTGAGCAGTGTGTGGTCAGTTCAGTTTCAGATAGATCCTTGTTCCTGCTTATACTTTTCAAGATTTATAGGTCCCTTTCAATGTAGTCGGTGTTAACTACAGGGATTTTAATCTGTTGACCTGTCACTTCCAAAGCGGTTACCTCTGTTAATTTGGTTCTGTTTGCAGGTCTCTCCAGTGTTTAATTTCTTCCCTGACACAAGGGGGCAGAGGTGGTCTCTTTAGGTTCCCTTGTTCAGTTGCGCTGTGGGGAGAGAGGAACTCTGCAAACCAGTATCACTGGCGTGTGTGTGGAGAGCTCGCAGTGTCTTAGCCGCACTGGGTTTGCCCCCACTCACAGCGTGTGTGCTTTCCCAGTCTGCCCTGCTCAGGCTTCAGGTTACTCGGTTGGGGAGTGGGCCCTGAGATGCTTCCCAGGACTAAGCTGCTCAGGTTCAGGTTCCCAGGTACTCCACAAAGGCACAGACTCGATTGGGCCTGAGGTTTGTGCCAATCCCCCGTCGGAGCAGCTCAGGCAGCCAGGTGTTTGGTGAGCGCACTGTCCCCTGTTGGGGCGGTCCCCGTCTCAGTTTCTGGGTGCCCCCAGCTCCGGTGTGCCTTGTGTCAGTTCTGGGGAGCTGGTCTCTATCTGCGACCCTCCCAGCAGATGTCAACCCTTCGGGATCTCAGGCAGTCTTTGCTTAGAAACTGGAAGCCTGTTTGCAGTTTGGTAGGGGGTGCCCTCTCTGGGGCCGAGTTTGCCCCTTTCCAGCTCTGGCTGGCCCCGTCTGCCCGCTGCATCCGACGGGGGATGGGGTAGTCCACAGCCGGCTAGCTCTCCTCTGGTATTGCTCAGTCCTTTGTTCTGCGAGCGGGCCGGCAGTGCCTTATATTTGGGCTTTTTGCGGGATAGTTCTCTCTCTATCTGGCTGTCCCACAGTTTAGGTTGCTATCTCACGTTGGCTCCCTCAGATTGCCCTCAGGGCATTCAGGTCCGGTCCTTAACCTAAGCAGTGCCACCCGCTCCTCTCCGTTCAGCCCCCACTTGCTGGTGGCGGATGCGAGTGTCTGGGGTACTTTACTGAGAGTTGCCTTTAGGTACGTAATCTGTGGGTTTTATTTATTTATTTTTCCTCCCGGTTATGTTGCCCTCCGAGATTCGAAATCTTCCCCCAAACCTGCCAGTGAGAGGGTTTCCTGGTGTTTGGAAACTTCTCCTCTTTTACAACTCCCTCCCCAAGACAGGTCTCCATCCCTAACTCTTTTGTCTCTCTTTTTATCTTTTATATTTTGTCCTACCTCCTTACAAAGATAATGGGCTGTTTTTCTGGATGCCTGATGTCCTCTGCCAGTGTTCGGAAGTTGTTTTGTGAAGTTTGCTCAGCGTTCAGATGTTCTTTTGATAAATTTATGGGGGAGAGAGTGAGTGGTCTCCCCATCTTATTCCTCCACCATCTTAGCCCTGCTGAATTACATTTTTTTAAACTAGTATACTTCTGATTCAGCTATTACTATCTGATTCAATGATTTGAATATTTTCCACTGACTTTTTTTGGAGGGGGGAGATATTTTCATAGAAGATTTATTTCTGAAAATGAACCATGTATTAATTTTCTGAGACTGTTAAGAAAAATCTTCACAAATTTGTGGCATTAAAAAATACAAATTTATTCACTTATATTTATGGGATCTAGAAATCTAAACTTTATTTAGCAGGATTGTTGACCCTCCATTGCCCTAAGGGAAAAATCCATCCTTTGCCTCTTCCAGCTTCTAGTAGTTGTCATGGCATTCCTGGGCTTCTGGTCACATCACTTCTGTCTCCACCTATATCTTCATATTTCTTTCTCCTCTGTGTATGTGTTATTTCTCTTTGGCTCTCTCTGATAAATTATGTGATGGCATTTAAGAGCTCACCCAGATAACCCAGGGGAACCTCCCCATCTCAAAAGCCTTAATTTAATTACATCTTCAAAGTTCCTTTTTCCAAATAAGGTAATATTTACAAATTCCAGATATCAGGACTTGATATCTTTGAGTGGCTATTATTCAAACTACTATTGGTACAAACTATTTAACTGATGTGCCTGGAGGCACTTCTTCAGGGTTAGGTATGGCATTCTGTCCTCATATTGCACTTAATGTGAGTCATATATTTTACTTGTTTGTTTGGTTTAAATTATCCAGTTTTTTGAAGTACAGTGTTTTGGGAGTAAGTGTTGTAAAAGTTGGGATTCCCTGGTAGCTCATAAAATTGCTTTGTAGCAATTTCATTCACCATCTGTATGTGTGATCTTTACCTTTAATATCAAAATGTCCCAGAAGTTACCTGAAATACTGAACAAGACATCCTGTGATGTATATCAGGTAAAGGAACAAAAATGAATGTTTTGCTCAGTCAATCTTCAATCCAGTTAGCACAAGTTGAAAAAGCTACCAGTAGAAAATTGTGACAGGTACAAGAAAATCATTTCATGTTTTATTTTGACTTAAGAGATGAGTCATGGAAAAATAGAACTCTTGCTCTAGAAGTCACTTTAAAAGTGACTGGAGCTTCAAGACCTTATGAAAGAGAAAACTGATTCTTACCATGATTGAGGGGTTCTGGAAGGTTGTGCACCCAATCAGAGGAAGCAATGTGGCTAGAAGCCAGGTTTCTGAGGTTCCAAGGTGAGAGCGCCCTCCAACCCTTGATGGGAAAGACTTGATACTTCATTAGATCAACTTCTCAATTTGTAAAATTGCCATCAAGAAATAATTCTGATTATTTATCACAAGGTAGGCTAAGTATTATAATATTTTAAGAAAGAAAATAATAAAAATAAACCCAAGAAAATTCACCAGAAATTTTCATCTAGAAGCTGCTAAAACACAGGAAAATAAAACATTGTACTAAAGTAGGAAAAAAAATTCTTAATATTTTCCATTGCAATGGTAATAATGTACCAGTTTATCTATTCTTATCAAAATGTATGATTGCAAGACTACTTACCAATAGATGGGGACACAGCTGCTTAGTTAAGGTTAAGGGGCTATACAAAACATATTTTCAACTGTTAACTAATTTGAGTTTTTTTAATTGAATATTTTTTCAATTAAAAATGCCAAGAAATAGAACATTTCTTATCATTGTTTAACTCAATTAGGAAAAAAAATCACACTGATTACAATAAAAGAGGTCAGTTGCTCTCCTGCTGTCATGAATATATTATTCCCAAATTGATATACAGTATTGCTGTCACTTATTAGATTAACTATTTGTAATCTCATAAATCTGAAACCAAAGGCCTGTGGAATTGAAACTAACAGAAAAAGTCTGATGAAGATGAATGAGCTAGAGACAAATAATGCCTAGTAGAGCTTCTCAAAATAAGTCACACAGGATTCAACTGGAGATCTTGTTCAAATGAAAATCCCAGGTCTTGTTTCATGAATCAGGGGTGGAGTCTTAGATTCTGTAGTTCCAACAAATTTGCAGGTGATACTAAGGTTGTTAGACCATGATTCAAGCTTCAAATGTTAAAGTGGGAGATTCTAACTAAATATTTTACAACTATATAAGGTGACTAACACTGAACACTTTATTCTAAACTCTTTACTTCAATCCTTACTGTAATCTATAAATCAGATAGATTATCATCATTATTTTACCCTTGAAGCACGGGGGGATTAAGTAACTTGTCTAAGGTCATACACTCTCAGGAAGGAAGAAATTCTCCCCTACCCTTCTAAGTTCTTCTTGCTGGTCTAAGAATCAAATTGGCATGAGACACGTTAATAGGAGAAAAATCAAACAAAAGATTAATAACATGTACATATGGGAGAGACCTGGGAAAAACTGAGTAACTTTTAAAAATGGACAAAATCCTCACTTTAAATACCACTTTCAGCTTAAAACAAAAGCGGGTAGTGACTTTGGGACTTCAAAGAGAAGGAAGGCAATTCACAGAGAAATGGAAAAGCATAGGTTTTATTGTTGTTCAGTCTCTTAAGTGATGTCTGACTCTTTGTGACCCCATAGACTGCAGCACACCAGGCTTCCCTGTCCTTCACCAACTCCCAGAATTTGCTCAAATTCTTGTGCGCTGAGTCAGTGATGCCATCCAACCATCTCATCCTCTGTTGCCCCCTTCTCCTCCTCTTCTTAATCTTTTTCAGAATCAGAGTCTTTTTCAATGAGTTGGCTCTTTGCTATCATGTGGCCAACGTATATGTGTATGTCCAATGGATATTTATATTCTTCTTTCTGAGATCATAACATCTAAGGCATAGATATAAAAAAACTTCCCAGGTCTTCTGTTTCTTCGAAAAAAAAAAAACAACACAGTCTAAATTAATCCTTATGCCAAGAGACGCATTCAGGGCGGCAAATTTTGCTTCCCTACCCAGCTTCTAAGTGAAGCAATTTGAACCCAAGAAACACTGTGGCTTGAGAGTTTAACCATCAAATATTTTGAGAGGTATGCTGACCTGATAAATTATTTGGAAATTGGAAAATGTAGGGAATGCAGCTAGACTTATCCCTGGATATCTGCCTTTTAACAAATGGTAGAGATCTAATTTGAATTGAATGATAGCTTAAGTTTGTAGTAATGCTTTGCTGCTGCTCTTGCTTCTCAAAAAAATGGTGAGAAAACACTGTACTATTATACCATATATTTAATATAGTATCAATGTTAAATATATAACAGAAAGTTTGTACTAACTTCTTTATATATATGTACATGATATGTAGATTATAAAATACATACTTATGTCCAATGTAGATTTGTATTCTTCTTCCTGAGATCTTAAATATTTTGTCACAAATCTTTGGGATGAAATAAGTCACAACATTACAGGCTGTAGTTTTATTTAAAAAAAAACCAATTTGGAGCTCTCTTTTATATTACTTTCAGCAATGATTAACTTAAATGACATCTAAAAGATGATAGTGATGTTATTTTTACTGAAATATGTGAGGCATCCAATAATGCTTTTATTAGACATTATATTGTCTTAGGAGAATAAAAAGACAGGCCACAAACTAGAATAAAAAGTTTACAAATTACATATTCTATAAAGGATTTGTATCTAAAATATAAAAGAACTCTTAAAATGAATGATAGGAAAACAAACTAATCTTAAGAAGGGGCAATAGATCTAAACAGACACTTTATCAATGAAGATGCAGAGATGACAAACATGAAAAGATGCCCAGAATCATGTCATTAGTGAATCGCAAATTAAATTAGATACTACATGCCTATTGAATATCTACAATTAAAATAAAAGCAAAACAAAAACCTGATCATACCAACTGCTACAGTGGATATGGAGCAACAGGCACTCGCGTTCACTGCTGAATGCCAGATGGTACATCCACTTTGTAAGACAGTTTGGCAGTTTCATATAAAGCTAAACATAGTCTAACTACATGTTCCAGTCATCATATACCCAGGTAGGTACTCAACTGAATTAAGAACTTAAGTCTACCCAAAATACTAAACACAAATATGTATAGCACCTGTGAAAAAAAAAAAAAGTGGCAGAAAGGAAAAATTGCAGAAATGTCCTTCAGTAGGTGAATGGATGAACAAACTGTGGTACATCAATGCAATAGGATATCCCACCATAAAGCTAAATTAGCTGCCATATGAGACAGCAATCCTGGGTATATATGTAGAAAAGACAAAAACACTAAGTCAAAACCATACATGTACCCCAGAGTCCATAGCAGCAGAATTTACAATAGCCAAGACATGGCTGCACTATCTTCTCAATCATTCCGTCCATCAAAAACTGTTTAAAAAATTATCTATTGACTTAAATAAATGATATTGCAAAGATTAGTAACAATAATGTCCTTACTATATGTTCATTGAAATCGCCATGGAATTTATGAAGTCCAGTTAAAAACTTATTCTGTATGAACAAGGTCAAATTCCCAGTGCATATGTAAATAGTAACCATTCTATTAAAATTTTTGCCCTGATAGAAATTAAATTAATTTAAAGCCACATTGATGCCACAGATGAATAATAGAAAATTAAACATTCTGAAATATTTTACATTTATATTTTTATTTTAAGAGATTAAACTAGCTCTGCCTCAAATACAGGAAACCTGGGTTCCATCCCTGGGTTGGAAAGATCTCCTAGAGGAAGCAATGGCAACCCACTCAGTCCTCTTGCCTGGAGAATCCCATGGACAGAGGAGCCTGGGGGGCTACAGTCCATGGGGTCACACAGAATCGGACACGACTGACACAACTTAGCATGCACACCTGCCAAATGAATTGATAATCTGTTTCAAAAACTTAAGCAGCATTAGAATAGTATTTTAAGACTACAATCATAAAAAGGAAAAAAACTGATATCAAATTCTGGCTTCATATGACCTGCCTGCTGAGTGATTTAGGGTTCAGTTACCTAAACTTGACGTTTTATTCTCCTCACACATAATGTGAAGATAATAATGTGACTTCATTTATGTATCTTCAATAGCTAAATGAATGAATAGGCTTTATTTAGCATGCTGCCTGGTGTGTACTAAGTGCTCAATAACCAATCATTAAGTATTGTTTATATACTGACAAAATATCTGATTTTCCAGATGAAAGCAATACCTGGGACTCAATTAGTTCTGCTGTTGAATCCATAGAATTTCACATCAGGTAGGGATTATTGCAGCAGTACTTCAATTTTATAGGTAAGAAAATTGAAGATATACATTTGAGCACTTGCTCAGTGCCAGATAACTAGTTAATAATCGCTTGCATGCATGCTAAGTCGCTTCAGTCGTGTCCACCTCTGTGAAACACCATGGACTATAGCTCCCCAGGCTCTTCTGTTCATGAGGGTTCTCCAGGCAAGAATACTGGAGTCAGTTGCCATGCCTCCATCCAGAGGATCTTCCTGACCCAAGGATCAAACCCGTATCTCTTATGTCTCCTGCACTAGCCCCATCTGGGAAGCACAATAATTGCTTATGCTTAGTCATTTGCTCTCTACACAGCTTTTACATTTGTGCAAGTCCAGTATCTCAGGTCTGACGAAGCTGAAACCCCTTCAGCTTGACTGAAGTTAGTCTTTTTTTCCCAATGTCTTCCCTTTCTAGAAAGCTTTATAGAAAAAGAGATTTTCTTTTCTGTCTTTAAAGTGAGGGCAGTTTAGTGGAACAACACTAGGATAACTTGCAGCAAGAGATTCTGGCTATAATTCTGACTTTTCCACTTGCCAAAGAAAGTTTCCTTGCATAGAGAGTATTGTGTACTCTCACTGAATTATCAGTCTCTTTAAATGTTTATTGGGTGATACAGTAGAAATTATTAGTAAGTGCATTTTTTTGTGTGATTATTGGAAGGCTATAATAAAATGTATTTAATAGTGATATGAAAACCACAATGTGCTATATAAAGTATTATTATCATATCTTTAACACTATGAGAGGAAGCTGAAAGCAGATTACCGTAAAAGGAATTCACTGGACTAATAATCATAGCCAACATAAGAGTGTACCTTCATTTGAGGGGTAGGAGTGTTTCAGCTTGTTGTCATTTTTCCCTAGTGTTATGAACAGTGGATAAGACTTAATTGTCATTTTAATTAAACAGCATAGCAAATTACAAGGATATTTTCGGGATTAGTGTTTGACAACCAGAGTTAAAAAAAGTGTGTCTTCAGTTCCTGGGTGAATGCAATACATACTGATAAAAATAGAAGTATGCATTTTAAACATTTTTCTGTTCTGTAGCACAATGTTGAAAAGATAGGTTTTAGTTTCCACTTTAACAATATGTCTTTAACTTGATATGAAGCTGTTAATGCAAAAAGGCATTTTTAAAGTTCAAAATCAAAACAAATATATATTCTAAAAGTTTTAGGGTAAGTATGAACTCTGTACTAATGTTGGTTGGTTGTTGTCAGATTCTTTTGTGTCCCCATAGACTGAAGCCCATCAGACTTCTCTGACCATGGAATTTCCCAGGCAAGAATACTAGAGTGGGTTGCCATTTCCTTCTCCAGGGGATCTTCCCAACCCAGGAAATGAACCCGTGTCTCCTCCATTGGCAGGCAGATTCTGTACCACTGAGCCACCAGGGAAATCACACTATCTAATAGAATGCTATTATCGCTACTTTTCATCAACAAGACTAGTAGGTAATATATTTAGGGAGTCACGAAGTATGGCCCTTTTATAAATCTTTATGTAAGTTCAGTAAAAAAAATGAACAGTCTATATTTCAAATAGATGTCCCTTAAAGGACTCTGTCGACTTTATTTTATGTGTTTTATATTTACACTATAATTAAATTGTGATTCTTATTCATTTACTGTAACAAAGAGCTCTTACATCATTTATTTAAACAATGAAGGAAAGAACAGAGAAAACTAACTGGTCTCAACTATTCATATGTAGGACAAAAGAAGAATTTTATTTATAAAATTCTTGAACAGATAATGATTTTGACATAGCCATATAAGACTGTTTTCAAAAACCCTGGAAACAGGGTATATTGCATTGGTATATTTAAAAATAATTTGCTGAGTTCCTATAAGGAGTGAGTATATTCCAAAATAACTCAATTAATGTGATTGAACCTGATGATTTGTAAATCAAATGACAAGTTCCCAAATTGGAGAGAGGGGAATAGCAACTAGCAAATTAACATCTATTTCCAGTTCCTATGTATAAAGGTGAGAAGTTGTGTCATGCTTATATCTACTTAAAAGCACTTCCATAATAATGAGTTGACTGGAACATGTGTTTCTAATGTCAATTGAAAGACATGAGAAAGAAAAATGTAATGTAAATGTCAACACAATTTGGCTTATTTTTCAGCCTCAAGAATAGCAATTTAAGAATATAGGTGATAAGCCTAATAAATACTTAGATAATTGTAAGTAGAGAAGAACTTTGCCTTTGACGGCTATTCTTTCACACTGGATTAATTCCTGGTTTATAGATCCAAAGTATTGCATTATCTTATCTCTTTCATAATGTCTTACTCAGTAAAAAGTTCTAACCTCACAAGCTTTTCAAATACATACTCTAAACTAATTATCTATATTTCCATAAAGGTAGGATAATGGTAGGATAATAAAGCTAAGCTGAGTACATTTACAGTTCAATACCATACAGTTCATACTGGGAAATGGTTTCCTTCACAATTTCCTTACTACTGAATACATTTCTATTCCTTTCTGAAATTATCCCTTTATATAACTGAAGATTACTTTTTAGTTTGCAGTTGTGAATAATTTCTGGATTAATATTTTGTCCCAGTGTAACTGATTCTTACCAGCCTTCATTAATGATTATTTAAAGGAAACGTGTGTTCTGTGGAGTAAATGAATTCTTCTGAATTCTTTGGAAGACCAGTTCCTATAACTTTGAAAACGAAGTGGGGAGGTTGTGCTTTAAGCACATGTTGCTTTGATCCTACTAGGTTAATCATATATATATATACATATATATAATATATATCATTATATATATTTGAAATTATATATATTCAAAATGATATAGATATATATCCTGAAGTTTATTTATTGAGCAACAGTTTAAACCACAATGTTGCATTGCATTTGCCCACAATTGATGCAGGTCAGTCACCAGACATCAGCTTTCTTCGAGGATAATGATGTGTCCCCCTCAAGCCTGACATTAATACTGAACAGCCTTACTGCTCTTCTGTTTCCCTCATTCAAATAAACTTACAATAAACATTCCTAAACTAGATGATTGATAGAGAGTTGGTGATAAATAATATAGAGCCTTGTATAAATTATGGTCAAAGGAAAATACTCTTGGAAATTCATAGATGTGGTAAGAGGTACCATATAGCCCACTGCAGCATGCTGCAAAATTTACTATTGAATGCATGATATAAATTTGTCACAGAACAGGGAGAAATATAGAATCTAGCCGGTGGAACTATAGGCTCCAGGATTTGTTGTGAAAATGAACATTTACAAAAACTTTTTTACAAAAGTCTAAATAAAGTAGGGAAAATTCTAAACACTTATATGAAATATGTATTTTCCTACACACAAATCAAATTCTGAGAGAATTTACAAAGTAGGAAGGAGGTCATAGAACAAAAGGACTTATAGAAAGGACCTATGTTTTATACGGCAATATTTCAAAATAATCAATCATTAAACTTTTTAAAATTAGTTTTTACTGAAGATAGAGATTATCAAAATTTTATCAAAGTATTATGTTAGTGACAATAATGTTCAAAATCACTCTTACTGGCTAATGTTTCTTGAATGGAATATAATGCAGACTTTTAAAATGGTACTTTATTTTATGTATAATCTGTGTTATATGTAAAGCTATTGCCTTGATATATATATACAAGAAAACTATATGTTAAAATAAACAGAATTTCAAATGGTTATTAAATCATTTTAAGTCAATTACCCCTGAAGTTTAATTTAATGGTGATGCATTTATTTTTTTTTTTTGAGTTTTTTTTTTTTAATAAATTTATTTATTTTAGTTGGGGGCTAATTACTTTACAATATTGTAATAGTTTTTGCCATACATTGACATGAATCAGCCATGGGTTTACATGTGTTCCCCTTCCTGGACCCCCCACCCACCTCCCTCCCCATCCCATCCCTCTGGGTCATCCCATTGCCCCGGCCCTGAGCCCTTGTCTCATGCACCGAACATGGAATGGTGTTCTGTTTCACATATGATAATATACATGTTTCAATGCTATTCTCCCAGAACGTCCCACCCTCACCTTCTCCCTCAGAGTCCATAAAATTGTTCCATGCATCTGTGTCTCTTATTCTGTCTCGCATATAGGGTTATCGTTACCATCTTTCAAATTCCATATATATGCATTAGTATACTGTATTGTTGTTTTTCTTTCTGGCTTACTTCACTCTGTATAATGGGCTCCAGTTTCATCCAGTTTCATAATAAATGGTGATGCATTTATTAAACAAAGATATGATGCTAGCCTTATATTATTGCTCTAACAAATCACGAAAAATAGTTGCTTAACATAACACAAATTTATAATCTTGAAGTTCTGTAGGTCAGAAGTCAACAAGCATCTTAGCAGGCTAAGATCAAAGTGTCCTGCAATGCTGCTGTCCTTCTGGAGGCATGAGGGAAGAATTCTGTTTCCTTGACTTTTCCAGCTACTAGAGCCCTCTTGTATTTCTTGCCTTATGGCCCCTTCCTTCATCTTCAGATTTAGCCATCACTCTGACTTAACTTCTGCTTCAGGGTTCCATTTTTGGAACCCTTGTAATTACAGTGGGCCTACCACAGATGGGCTTCCCTGGTGGCTCAGATGGTAAAGAATCTGCCTGCAACGCAGGAGATGGGTTCAGCCCTCTGGGTTGGGAAGATCCCCTGGGGAAGGAAATGGCAACCCACTGCAGTATTCTTGCCTGGAAATCCCAAGGACAGAGGAGCCTGGTGACTACAGTTCATGGGGTCGCAAAAGTCAGACACAACCGAGCGACTAACACACCACAGATAACCCAGGATAATCTTCCTATTTTATAAACACTTGATTATCAAGTATATCCAACGTATATTCCTCTTTGCCATTTAACATAAGTTTATGTTCTGGAATTAGGATGTGAATATCTTTGAGAGGCCATTATTCTGCCTATCTGCTGCTGCTAAGTCGCTTCAGTTGAGTCCGACTCTGTGCGACCCCATAGATGGCAGCCCACCAGGCTCCCTGGTCCCTGGGATTCTGCCTATCACACACACACATATATAGAGAGAGTTTCACATTTACAATGAGTTTCATTTATGGACAAAGCATTCTTCAAAAATATCTAAATTTGCAGAGTCAATTCTCATAATAAATAAGGAGTAAAAGGACATGCAATGTTTTATTTGTATTCCATTAAAAAAAATTCTTGGATAGTGGCTTTACTTTCCTATTTATTGAAGATTTAGTTAGAAAAACAAAAATGGGAGTGAAAGAATGCTATCATATAATAGTATATATGGATGTACATATATATGTATATATATGACATATATATGATAGAAGTACATGTGCCTGAAAATTATGGAGAATGTAAAAAGTGGCATTCTACAATCTTTTTGAACTACACATTTCTTTTAAAAATCCAAAAGACTTGAGGATTTATGCTTCCTATCCTGCCCTGGTTCTATTCTGAAATGCACTCAGTACTATCCCCTTATCATTTTTAGCTGCTGTTCCTCTTCCATATGTGTGCCAGTTTGGGAGACTAGACATCTAGGACTTAAATAAATACAGAATAAATCAGTTGCTGTTCCCAGAGTGCCCTAGAGTCAAATAAAAAAAATACAGTTATGAAATAGTATGCTAAATTGATGTCTCATGTATAAGACCTGTTACTTCTCTTTCCAGTAATATTGTCATATCTAAATATATCGAGATAACATTTGATCACTTTCTTTCTCAAGTACATTCCTCATAATAGTTTAATATTTAAGTCTATGCCTGACTAGTTAAGAGGGTAAGGTCTAGTGTTTGAACTGTGAATATTGACAACCACCATATACTGCTTACTACTTTTCTATGGTAAAAATCATTGTGAAAATACCATAAAAGTTCATCTTCATCATCTGATGCTTAGGCAGAATTAAACATAATAATTTAAACTAAGTAGATAAATATCTATTTTATGAAAATAGAGAAGAGTTTCATTTTTCCCCATAATGGTTTATAATATGGTGCAAAGTAAGGGAGCATACGCTAGGATATCAAGATAGGAGTTTTGAATGGGAATTGGAGAAAAGAAGTCAGACTCGAGTAAATGAATTTACTCCAAAGACAAGTAAATAAACAGTTTCTTTCAAAAAATCATCTATCCCTATCTATCTATCTATCTACCTATCTATCTATCATCTCTGTCTCTCTCTCTCTATCTACTATAAAGTTTGGCTACATGCCTCAAAACAATTTCTATACGATTTAGTAAATCTACAATCTCTAATCTGACTTGGTAACATACTCTAGTCATTTTGTCATCACAAAGGTTAAAGTATTCATTTTTGTGTTCATTATACTAACCTTGATTTTCCAGTTGCCTGACTTGCTGAATCCTACTGCTCTTCTTATTTAGTATCAGAAATAGTACCATGGGAGACAAAATGCACAGGAGGAAACTCTGTTTTTACAAGTTACACTGATGACCCAAGAGTTGAAATACTGTGGATAAGATAGAACTCCATTTATAGTTGACAGTCAAATTTTAAATACTGATAGGGTCAGAAAAATAACTATAAAAATAGCAACTAAGCCATCATATGGAGAAGGCAATGGCAATCCACTCCAGTGTTCTTGCCTGGAGAATCCCAGGGACGGAGGAACCTGGTGGGCTGCCATCCACGGGGTCGCACAGAGTCAGACGTGACTGATACGACTTAGCAGCAGCAGCAGCAGCAGAAAGCCATCATATTCTCTCCTCTTAAGTTGTTGTGTCATATCTGCTTAAGACAAAAATTAAAAGTTTTACTAATTTTAATAAAAACTGAACTGTAATCTCTTCTATCCATGAAACAGTGTAAGATCAGATAGCTTTATGCCTGTTAAAAGACAAACCTTTCTTGTTCCAGGACGAAAGAGACCATTTCACTAACATAACAAGAAGCCTCGATGTATTTTCTGGCCAGAACAATTTTATATTTTCTGTTAAAAATTATTATTGTTTAAATCCATATGCTACTCTTTAGGTCAGGAGTTTGTGATCCTGAAAAAGCAATATAATTACATGTGGAATTTTCAATCGTAAAGTTGCTTGGTTTCCAACTGCAAAGATTTTCATTCAGTAAATTAATTCATTGAGCATTTACTTATGACAGGCAGTGTTGCAGGCACCTGAAATACATCAGACAACAAAAGAGAAAAAAATTATATATATATATATTTATAAAATATATATTCTAATGAAAAAGAGGAGTAATAAATAAATACAATTGAGAAGATGATATAAAGTATAAAATAATATAAAGAAAAAAAATCAGATCAGAGGGAATGGGAGATATTTTTACTTAAATAGTTTACCAGGTAGACCTCCTTGAGATGAAAGTCTTACAAATAACTTGGGGGATAATGTAAACAGAATTATTAAATAAGAGGCTTATGCAGTAGTCATGAGGAATAGCAAGAAGGTTAGTGATTGGAACAGAATATGTGAAAGAGAGATAAGTTAAAAAAAAAAAAAGAGTACAAAAGCTGCTATTGGATTTTGGGGAAGGGACCTATGACTATGTATTTTAAGCAGTAACTGTGATTCTGAAACACAACCAATTGAAAAAGTACCCTATCTTATATGTTTTATTAACCTTTTCTTGTAACAAGTATTAATTTCCATTTACAAAGAGATGGATTAATGTAACAAAAAGAGGAAGGAAACATCTAACATCACAGAAATATTATTTAAAAATTAAACATTTCTGAAACTGTATAATTAATACAGTAAGAGAGGGAAATATGGACTGTTTCTGACCTGTTAAGACATTGGACTGTGTCCAATGATATTTAAAAATATATTTAATATTGAAAAATAGTCTGAGAATAAAGGAAATAATTATGAAGGAAAATTTTGGAAAGAGTGTGATGCTATTCTTAAAATTTGGACATATGAAAGGTCCTTTCAGCAACTATAGACATTTCCATATTTTTATTACTAAGTTGCTAAGCAGTAGTCACCCTACATTATCAGCATAATCCCATTCATCCTTCAAAACCAGACCCAACTCTAATATTTTCCATCTTTCTTATTACTCCCATGAAAAATATTTGAAATTAGCCAGAACAATCCCTAAATCTCATTCCACCAACAACTTCCAAAAGAATATTAAATTCTATCAACACTGATCAATATGCTGGATCTGTCTGCTCTTCATTGCACTGCTCTAGATCTGAGTGTTATCATCTACACTATTAAGAGTTTAAGTCTATTCCTGCTCTACATCACCATCCATTACCAATTACTTGTATGTTAGAGTCTTCTAAGTGACAAATCTCCCCATGCTATTTTTCTTTCCCTAAAGCCCTTTGATGAGTTGCTATCAACTGCAGAAGTCATAGTTTTTTGTAAGGCAAAATATTCTATAGGTTATAGAATCTGCTTATCCTCTAGCTTTGTTTCTCACAGTGTCCATCCTCTTTCCACTGTATCCTTCAGCCATGCCAAATTGGCCCTTTTCTCAATGAGTCATCTGATCTCATGCTTGCATCCCTTATAGAAGAAAACCTCTCTTCCTAGAATTCTTTTCAGTCGTTTATTTCTATGGTAAACTAAAACAACATTCAAGAATTCAAGATCCAACTCAGACATTATATTTCCAAAGAGTCAATCACTTTCTCCTCTAGAGTTCTACTTTACATATCTCCAAAATAGGGCTTCATCACAAATTACTAACATTATAGCTTTCATGTCAGCATTATTAAATAATAGTGTTTTTATTTTTATAATTGGAAGCATACTTTCTTAGTATTCTTTCTATTTCTGTGGTTAATTGAGTCCCAGAAAAGTTAATTTAATAAATATTTGAAGGGAAATGGATGACAAGAAAGAGAGGGAAGAAGGAAAGATGTCAGCACATTGATATTTATGGCTTTGTCTTTTCAAGGGCAACTGTTGTATCTTTCCAGTTCTATTTCCATATTTTGAAATGGGTATCCCAAATGTAAGATAAAACTTACATACACAGTGTGAAAATATGCCCAGCTTTATATTTTCAACTGACAACAAATTATCTAGGTTACAAGGAAAAAGTGAAGCTTAGAGTTTTTCTCCCCCAATGTCAATGCAATCTGTTAAAGTGTGTGTGGAAAGACAGGGCGTTCTAGGCACTTCTGAGTTGTGATGCTATAAATCCCAATTAATCTTACTTTATTCTTCACATTTGAGTGTTTATAACTTAATTCTAGCTGAAGAGGAAAAATTATTATAAAACAACAATATAGAAAATCAACACATAAAAATTGAGTCATAAAAATAAAGAAATTATTTTTATGACTTCTTCAACATTTCTGACATAGCTGAGACTTATTGTAAGTATCTTTTTTTTTCAAACTTAAACTTTTTATTTTGTATTGGGATATAGGCAGTTAACAATGTTGTTGTAGTTTCAAGTGGACAGTGAAGGGACTCAGTTATACATATACATGTATCCATTCTCCCCTAAGCCCCCTCCAAACCAGGCTGGCACACAACATTGAGGAGAGTTCCATGTACTATACAATAGGTCTTTGTTAGTTATCCATTTCTAATACAGCAGTGTGTACATGATCTTCCCAAATTCCCTAGCTGTCCCTTCACCCCGGCAACTATAAATTCATTTTCTAAGTCTGTGAGTCATTTTCTGTTTGGTAAGTAAGTTCATTTGTACCATTTCTTTTTAGATTCCACATATAAGGGATGTCATATGATATTTCTCCTTTTATGTCTGACTTACTTCACTCTGTAACACTCTCTAGGTCCATCCACATTGCTGCAAATGGCGTTATTGCTGTTGATGGACATTTAGGTTGCTTCTGTGTCTTGGCTGTTGTAAACAGTACTGTAATGAACATTGCGGGGGCATGTATCCTTTCAGATCATGTTTTTGTCTGAATATATGCCCAGGAGTGGGATTACAGGGTCATATGATAGCTCTATTTTTAGCTTTTGAAGGAACCTGCATACTGTTCTCCACAGTGGCTGTACCAATTTACATTCCCAACAGTGTAGGAGCGTTCCCTTCTCTCCACACCCTCTTCAGTATTTGTTGCTTGTGGATTTTTTGATGATAGCCATTCTGACTGGTGTGAGATGATATCTCATTATAGTTTTGATTTGCATTTCTTTAATAACTAGCAATGTTGAACATCCTTTCTTCTGTCTGTTGGCTATCTGTATGTCCTCTTTGGAGAAATGTCTGTTCAGGTCTTCTGCCTACTTTTTGAGTGGGCTGTTTGTTTTGATGCTGTTAAGTATCATAAGCTTCTTGTAAATTTTGGAGACTAATCCCTTATCATTTGGCTAAGATCAAGTGTAGTATCTGTTCTTACTAGTTTATTGTATGTTTCTAGTGGGAGAAATATCCTTTTCCAAAATCATTCTGTCTTGGTTGGTCATAACTGACTATCAGAAAGTCTTTTTGAAACCAGCCTCTTCTTTTTCCTTTACCGTCTGAAATAATATTAAGTGAATTAATTTTTAGACATTGAAAGACTTCAAAAAATTATATATTTCTAAATATTTCTATTAGTAATCTTTTATCCACAATAAATATATCAAATTCCTTTTACCATTTCTCAAAAACAAGTTATAGCTTGTGTTATGATCTCAAAAAAATTTTAACAAATTTGTCCTCTGAATATAAAGCACAACAAGGGCCTATAGAAATTACTGCAGATAAAAATGTTCACATCATTCAATATATTCTGACTCAGATGACTGACATCTAGGCTGTATACTCCCAGGACACTACAATAAAATTTAACTTTCAGACATTAAAAAATTTGTAAATAGTTTATTTTCTAGATAGCTAAAAATTAAAGCCCAATTTTATTCTATGATTTTTTTTTATGTCCAAGAGAGATTTGATACAGATTCTTTTCTTTTTTATGGAAAAATTACTATTATTCCTTATGATTGGTTGTAATATATTGTGAAGTTTTGATATCTTGCATCCTTTTTTTTTTTTTTGAAGGTCGCTCAATTGTGTCTGATTCTTTGCAACTCCATGGACTGTATAGTCCATGGAATTCTCCAGGCCAGGATACTAGAATGGGTAGTCTTTCCCTTCTCCAGGGGATCTTCCTGACCCAGGGATTGAACTGGGGTTTTCTGCACTGCAGGTGGGATTCTTCACAAACTGAGCTATCAAAGAAGCCATTGCAAGCTTGAATCACTTTAAATATTGACATCCGTTGACATCATGTCAATATTTCTCTCAAGACAGTTTGTTCTAATTTGCTATCATCATCACTTCCCTAGACAATTTGATGTCAAGAATTTCATTCAATAACTAGCCCAAAGATGACTTGGTCACTGTCTCCAGGTTCTTCAATGTTAGTGACTACTTTTCCCTTATTTTTTGTAATATTTTCAATGTGCCAAGTGCTATTGCTGTTGTTGCTGTTCATTTGCTAAATTGTGCATGACACTTTGCAACCCCATGAACTGCAGCACACCAGGCTGCCCAGTCCTTCACTATCTCCCAGAGTTTGCTCAAACTCAGGTCCATAGAGTCTTCATTTATACTCCTTAGAGAGGAGAAATTTCTTATAAGGTCATCCAGCCAATTCTGTATCAGATTTGCTAGATTAAAAAAAAAAAAGGAGCTTCTATAGGTGTCCAGATATATGTACAAATACATGCACACACATCTTCACTTTGTTCCAAAATAACTTACATGTTGGGTACCAGTAGGTAGATATCTTATAATGGAACTGCTATATTCTCATCGTCCTGTGTTAGAGTTCACTGAAAATTACTAAGGGGTTTATAAAATATTCTTTACTCTCTGCTATTCCTAGTTTTCTTCATAGTGTCTAGTATTAAATAGTTCTCTTGATATTTTTCTCTCTCCATCTTACTTAAACTTAAAGCCCTTTTATTCATGCCAGTAAATCTCTTAATACACTCAAGTCTCTAGAATTTTGCAAAATATAGAGTTGCCTTAAAAAGACTTATGTTAATTTTATAATAATAATTTAGGGAAAAATTATTCCCATTTTCAGACACCATATATAAATTTATCTCAGTACACAATCTCTTTCCTGTAACATAAAGAAATTGGTGCATTGGCTACGCCTATAAATTTTTAAGTTTTGTATCTTGGCTTCATTCCTTACTTCAGTCTTTCAAGTAAGCTTTTGTGTCAGTTATATGGTAGATACTAATCTTCTGTGTATATTAGATAGAATACACTCATTACTTTGGACTTCCCTGGTAGCTCAGACGGTAAAGCATCTGCCTACAATGCAGGAGACCTGGGTTCAATCCCTGGGTTGGTACGATCTCTTAGAGAAGGAAATGGCAACCCACTCCAGTAAAATCACATGGACAGAGGAGTCTGGTAGGCTATAGTCCATGGGATTGCAAAGAGTTGGACACAACTGATCAACTTCACTCATTACTTTGAAATAATTCATTTAAAATATGGTAGAGGAAATATATCTGTACTGAAACGGTAATTAGAAAGTGCAACATTGAACTTCAGCAGTGGTCCAGTGGTTAGGACTTCATGCTTTCATTGCTGAAGGTGAAGGTTCAATACCTGTTTGGGGGCCTAAGATCCCAAAAGCCTTGAGGCATGGTCAAAAATACTTAAAAAAAAGGGGGGGGGGTAGTGCCCTTTGAAAAGAAAAGAAAATGCAACACTGTGTTATGCAAATTTTTTCAAGAGAAGCAAGCTGAAGGAGTGCTTATTCTATCAGAGGAGTTGAAGAGGTAAAATTTGAGCTAAGTCATCTATGATGGATTAGCATTTAAACGCTGGTAAAGAAGGAGAAAGCTTCTGTCCAAAGAGAGAAAACCAACATGTCAATAGGTATGAAAAATCATGACTCACTCAGGGAACCACAATTGGTACCATAAATTTTGTCTAGAGTATGGGGCTTATATATGAGTCAGGAAGGAAATGATCTTGTGAATAATGATGGCCACGGAAGAGTTTTGCATACTATGCTGAGATTTGGTCTTATAGATGATAAAAATATCAAAATATTTTAAGCAAGGATGTGACATAAACAGACATATTTTAAAAGAATTTTTATAGAATATGGACAATTGATTAGGTGGCTTAAGACTGGAAAAATAATCTATGTACAAGATGTAGATGAAGTTTTGGGTGAGAAGATGGCTAAAGATAGAGCACAAGGAAAAAACAGAAAAAAGAAGTATCTTTAATTTAAAAATATAATAATTTCAAGAATAGAGTCATCAGCAGGATCAAGCAACACAGGAAAAATGCAAAAGTCAAAGCAAGGACTGAAAATGTTATATTTGAATTGGAATAATAATCCCAAAAGAGTGGCAGGAGAAAGATCAGACAGGAGGATTCTGAAATTTCTGTGAAAAGAGACATTTTAGATGTGGTGAAACTACTTTTTTAAAAATGAGTAGATGAATGAATGGTTTATTTTAACAGGCTTTATCCCTATGAACATTTAACTTGATTCAACAAATATCCATGCCAATAGCTCCTTTAGATGTTGGGAGTATAACATGAACAAAAAGCCCCAGCCCTAACACCTTAAAGAACTTGATGATATAATGGGTCTTCAGTGTCTCTGCAGTGCACTTCTCTAAGCAAAAACAGTAGTTACATAGACTAATGAATCTTTCTAAGAAAGAAACTAACAGGGAGTGTCTGGATCTTAAAGTGATGCAGTCCATTATCTCTCAGCAATGTGGCAATTACATTTTTATGCTTTGAGTGGACGAGGCATGTATCTCCAGTTAAAGTTTTATGCATCATTATTTACAAAAGTGGAATAAATATCCATCAATGACATCAGGTATATAAAAACATCCATCAAGCATTAGAAAAAGGAAAGAAATATTTGTGATTAATTGTTTATTCTTCAATTCATCAAGCAGCAAAATAAATAAGATTCAGTTTAACTGCTGACACATTCAGAATAAAGAGTGGGATGTTTGTTGGTTCAAACTGTGTATATTACTAATTTCAAGAGTGAAATAAAAATCCATCAATGACACACCAAGTAATTGGAAATGCTTCGGAAAATTTGTCCAGAGATTTTATTTACTCAAATTGCCTTCTCAGAACTTGTTGTCACATCGAAAAATGTCTGCCTTGATTTGTTGACATTATAAAGTTCTGTAGGGAACTAGTTATGGGTCAAAGATTTGCACAACTGCTTATATGACATATGACAACAAACCTAATATAGTCCAAGTACTATCAAGTTATTTATAAGGAACTTTATAGAAAACAATCCTGAGTGTTCATTGGAAGGACTGATGTTGAAGCTGAAACTCCAATACTTTGGCCACCTCATGCGAAGAGTTGACTCATTGGAAAAGACCGTAATGCTGGG
The DNA here is from genome assembly GCF_054371585.1 of Giraffa tippelskirchi. Classification (NCBI taxonomy): domain Eukaryota; kingdom Metazoa; phylum Chordata; class Mammalia; order Artiodactyla; family Giraffidae; genus Giraffa; species Giraffa tippelskirchi. The sequence continues at coordinate 105,813,558 of NC_137278.1, read as the reverse complement.
AAGGATTGGGGGCGGGAGGAGAAGGGGATGACAGAGGATGAGATGGCTGGATGGCTTCACCAACTCGATGGACGTAGGTTTGGGTAGACTCCGGGAGTTGGTGATGGACAGAGAGGCCTGGCGTGCTGCGATTCATGGGGTCGCAAAGAGTTGGACATGACTGAGCAACTGAACTAACTGAACTAACTTATAAAAAACTCTATCAACAACAAATGCTGTTATTACTGTTAAAAAGGTTTTGTTAATTAGATACTTAAATATGGTTTGAATTTTTGTAGAGAATCTGTCCATTTTACCTGTACACTATGATGGGACAATATTTTACTTTGTTCTTTTGCTTTCTAAATTACGTTGTTATGGGTGACATATGTTACACTGAAAAGTGTACAGTTCCTCAAATATGTTCAATAGTATAAAGCTTTATAATATTTGTAGTCCACTCCTAGAACACTTGTGATTATATTCAACATGATTACTTCAAAATGTTGTCTTCCTTTACATGACTAATAGTGCATAAAATGAATCTCTTAGAAATACAAATTGCTGAGGACTGAAACTGGACCAGAACAAAAATGTTACCAATTACGTACTCTGGAAAAACTGAACAATATTAAATAAAATGAGATTATTTATTACAAATACATGTTACCATTTGACTAAGTGTAAGGTGACTTGACATCCAAGCCTCCATGTTACCTTTTTTTATTAATTTGAGTAAAAGAAAAATTATTTCAAATATCCATTTGGATTGAGGAAGAACATAAACTATGCATCACTCTGTCTCTCATAAAAATAGGAAGCAAATTGTTAGATAGTTAGAATAGGAAAAAGGAGTCCAAAATAGCAGTGGCTAAAAGACAAAGACATGGCATCCAGTCCCATCACTTCATGCAATTAGTTGGGGAAACAGTGGAAACAGTGACAGACTTTATTTTTTGGGGCTCCAAAATCACTGCAGATGGTGAATGCAGCCATGAAATTAAAAGATGCTTGCTCCTTGGAAGAAAAGTTATGACCAACCTAGACAGCATATTGAAAAGCAGAGACATTACTTTGCCAACAAAGGTCAGTCTAGTCAAGGCTATGTTTGTTTTTTTTCCAGTAGTCATGTATGGATGTGAGAGTTGGACTATAAAGAAAGCTGAACACCAAAGAATTGATGCTTTTGATGGTGTTGGAGAAGACTCTTGAGAGTCCCTTGGACTGCAAGGAAATTCAACCAGTCCAACCTAAAGGAGGTCAGTCCTGGGTGTTCTTTGGAAGGACTGATGCTGAAGCTGAAACTCCAATACTTTGGCCACCTGATGCGAAGAGCTGACTCATTGGAAAAGACCCTAATGCTGGGAAAAATTGAAGGCAGGAGAAGAAACGACAGAGGATGAGATAGCATCACTGACTCAATGGATGTGAGTTTGAGTAAATTCTGGTAGTTGGTGATGGACAGCACCCTGGCATGCTGCAGTCCATAGGGTTGCAAGGAGTGGAACACAACTGAGCGACTGAACTGAACTGAACCTAAAAGACAAAGAAGGGAAAAGCTCACGGAAATAGAACAAAGGAAGGTCCAAGGACCAGAGTGAGAACCTCATGTAAAACAACAGGCCTCCTGGCTAGCCCAATTTACATAGGGCAGGCTCACGGGGAGGAGAAAAAAAGATATAAAAAGAGGAGCCAAAATTGAGCCTCGGGTGTCTCTTCTCTTTGTGTCTTTTGGGTCGGCCCGCCCTCACTCCCCCAGGATGTATTTTGCTTTGCTTGCCAAATAAAACTAAGCCATAACACTGGGCCATCCGTTGCTCTAAATTTTTGCTTCAGTGAGACAGAACTGAGGAAATTACACACTCCCCCAACACAAATGATCAAATCCAATTATCACTTGCTCTTTACTTTGATAATACAACGGTGAAAATGAAAATTGTTTTTGTTTACAATCTCTTAAGAATCATTAGAACCAAAAAACTAACTTCATTGAATTATTCTTTTTATCCCATTGCAGTAATTGGTAGGGAATACCTATTTCATGAAGAAAGAATTTTCATTTTTTTTTATAGTACAATTCAAGTCAAAGCCATTAATGATTGAAATTGTTTTTAAAAGTCAAAGTGAAGTTAAAAATCTCTTCTTCCTTGCTCTCCATTTTCTTGAAAATTCAACAAGATTCTAGCTTCAAAACTGTCTAAATAGGAGCATAATATTCAGATCCCACTAGAGAGGCAGAAAGGAAAGTAATATACAATAGAAGGAAAGATACTGTAGTCATTGTTTCCTGACATTTTTCAATTCACAGGCAAGAATATTTGCATGGTACACTGGATAAACTGAGTACTTAGAGTCAAGGGCAACAACTCAAGATTCAAATTCTAGGGATAAAAATTTTCGTTGTTCTAATTCAGGGTTAAGTGCACTTTGACCAGTAGGAGATAGAATGTTTAATTTGAAGCCTCACTAATATTTAATCAAATAGGAGAAGAATGACTGAAAGTGAACTCAGGGTGAATCTAGATAATTAACAACAAAAGAATTGGGACTCTCCAGAAAATAATACTGGAGTGGGCTGCCATGCCCTTCTCCAGGGGATATTCCCCACCCAGGAATTGAACCTGCATCTCCTGCGGCTGCTGCATTGAAGGTGGATTCTTTACCACTGAGCAACCAGAAAAGCCCCATATATTATTTTAGAAATTAAAAAACATGCATATACACATAGGCAGACAAGACACACACATAAGTATGTATGCTACCATGTTTATAGTTTTACCAAGTGATTAGAAGGTAGAAAGTTAGGAATATTTTTTACTATAGCTATGTATATGCTTTCAAAAATGAACACATTTAATATGGAGTAGAAATATATGTAAATATAGGTATAGATGTACAAATGCTTGTGCTCATTGGAATGATGAGATTGTTTCCTCACTTCTATGAAATCAGTATCTTCAATAGGGAGTAGAAGGTTCATTAACTTTAAGACATGCTCTTTAAAGAAAGAAACAGAGGATGAATCCAGTAATTGCTAAATTGTGCCCCCAAAAAGAACAGTAGCAGTTAAGTGGCTAGTTAGTTTTTATTTACATGCTTTGAGATTAATATAATAGCTTTAACATACATATTTTCCCTTCTATAGCATCTATTTTATAAAAATGTACTAGTTCTTTTGGAAAATAACACGAAATCTCTGCTTATAGTCATGAAGTCACTAATATTCAGATTGCTGTTACATGTTCAATAATCTTGATGAACAAATAATGTTCTTAGTAAGCAATTAAATAAGATGGCATCATTCTCATTTACTCATGATTACCTTTTTTAGCTTGAAAGTAAAAGTGAAAGTGAAGTCGCTTAGTCATGTCCGACTCTTTGCGACCCCATGGACTGTAGCTTACCTGGCTCCTTCGTCCATGGGATTCTCCAGGCAAGAGTACTGGAGTGGGTTGCCATTTCCTTCTCCAGGGAATCTTCCCAAGCTATGGATCGAACCTGGGTCTCCCGCATTGCAGGCAGATGCTTTACCCTCTGAGCCAAGCTTAGTGTTCTATTTTAAGAAAAGGGCAGGTGGGAAGGAGAAAACTCTATCAACAAGCAAACAGATTAACATATATGGTAAAAATATTGCTTCAACAGGCATACTGTCAAAAACAAATTTTTTTTATCTGAAGAACTTCATAGCTGGCCTTTCCTAAAAATCCCTTCTTTCAAAAGGCAGAAAAGGACATAAGTTTATGTTTAAAAATACCTATGTTGAAAACTCTGCACAAGTTCATTATTCATCTATTCCCAAAGGCTTTCCATTCTGAAGACATGTAAATAGAAGCTGATTTTTTTTTACATAAAACAGTAAAACAGTTGTTCATCCTTATTACATTATATAGCCTTGAAAAAGGGAATTAACATAGACATCATTGTTCTGTGAAATTGTCTGAACTATTAATAGTAGACCCAGGTGAATAAAACTGTTCAAGTGTCAAGTTTATCAGTCTCCCAACATGAGTACATATAACCATCATGATTGCATATCAGAAAGAACAGTGATGTCAAACGCTAATCGGAAAATGTAAAATGAAAATTATCTGGGTTTGTAAGAAATATATGTATGTATGTTTGTGTTTATTTTGGGGCTTATAAGGAATATATGTATGTATGTTTGTGTTTATTTTTAGTGTCTTTTTTCCTCCAGTTTTATTGAGATATGATTGACAGACAGCACTATATTAGTTTAAGGTGTATAGCATAAAGATTTAACTTACAAACATCAACAAATGATTACCACAAGAAGTTCTGTGAACAATCATTATCTCATTCAGATGCAAAATTTAAAAAGCAGATTTTTTTTTTCTTATGATGAGAACTCTTAGGATTTGCTCTAGTAAATTTCATTTATAAACATGCTGCAGTGTTAATTACATTTACCATATTGTACATTACATCTCTAGTACTTATTTAGAATTGGAGTTTATACTTGGGTTTATAAAAAATTTAGATCAACTATCATCTATTGCAACCTGTAAACCAAAGAATTCAGTGAACATTTGAATTATATACAAAGTGAACACAGAGGTGGCTTCAAGTAGTTATACAGTTTTATTTTTTTATTACTCAGAGTCTTAGGATAGTTGTCTCAATAATGATCCCCAATAACACCTTGCATAAAGGTTAGCATAATGAACCTGAATTGAAATTGGATTTTGTTCTACATAAGAACCACTTCAGAGGAGAGTACATAAAATGAGATTTAATATCCTATAACAAATGTGTATGTATATATATATACATATATATATGTATTAAATACAGTGTAAGATTAATTCCAGATTGATTAAGACAGTTTTAGCAACTGTAGACAGCAGCAGCAGGAGGCAGATGTTAGACTACCCACATAGCTCTAATTTTAAGAATGGGTGTTAGATTTCTTTTTTCTTTTTTTAAAACAAAGGATATTTTAAAATCTGACATTTAATCTCTTCTTACACACAGGTTACATTACACCTCAGATATGATACATATTTCTATTCATATGCTACTAATATTATTGGGCTATTAACGTAGATTTTCTGACAGTCTTTTTCAGATTAGAACTCTTTCCTAATGTAAGTATTTTTTAAAAATTGTATTTTCTCTACTTCAAATTTCATTGCTGGCTCAAGCCTTTGAGTACTTCTAGTTTTATTCACTATCAAAGAAAACATTTTTACTATAGCAAAAGTCAACATGTTTAAGAGAAGCAGGGCATAGAGTCTAATCCTGATTTTACTGATGGTTTGAGAAATCAGATGAATTCTTCTTGAAAAATAATATGAACTCTCTTGGGCTTACACCTTTCATTTCTTAGCTGAAATTAAATTTCTTCTTGGATTAAATAAGCAATATAGATTTTATGTATGTGAGATACCACTGAGGGCAGTAATACTCACTGAACAATTAATCTTTTATTTTTTATTGAGTTATGTCTTACAATCTCTCAGAGAAGAACTTTTAAATAATTTCAGTTTAGATCCTAAATTAGACATGACTTTAACTATAGTTCAAAATAGTGAAAGGTTGAAATAGAAAGAACTTATAATGGGGAACATTTATTTCCCCACAACATATTTCATTTTTTTCACACTTAACTGTCACTTACCATTTTTTTGTTCTTAATATTTAACCTTTAACTTTAAGGTATGTCATTCCATTTAACATCTTCTTGAATTATTTTTAAAGTTCACTTAGGAAAAAAACCTTTTTTTATAAGAGATTTGACTGTTTATATATATCAGACCAGTGTGCAGTGTCATACTCCATTCTTCCTATCATATTGACAATCTTCACTACTTCTCCCTTTCCTCATCTACTCATGTGAAGTATTCCCCAGATATTCGGAAAAGTCTTTCTCATCTACGCTCAACCCAGTTTCACAAACTCCTTTGGGTTAGAATCTTTCTTCTTTCTCAAGAGTTCCATCAACATTTATTAGTCTGGTTTTATATATCCTTTCAGGACTTTGACTTACACCTTGTAATGTGATAAACGGAGGGGTTAAAAAAGTAAGATGTATTTGAAAGGTGAGTGAAACACAAACAATATATTAATCTCAAATTTTAATTTTGTTCTTTTATAAAGTGAGGGTTTTAGAACTAAATCAAATGATAATGGTTATTTTTGTAATCAATAAGGCATTTATTGAACTTAGTGAAGTACTGGAATAAATAGTGAATTCAAAATGATGGCTAGGTGTCCTGATTTGAGATATTTATGCGTTAGTATGGAGATCAATATGCTTAAAAGATTTATAAGGCAAAGTGAAATGATTCTCAAAACAACTAGGCCTAGACTGAAATGTTGTTAATGTATTTCTTAACACTTAAAAATTTAAAGACAATCTTCAAAGATTTAAAGACTACCAGCTAACTCTTTCCCCCTCCCACTCCACACTCAATGAAAGAAAACAAGGAAAGAAAGAAAACTTTACCAGAAACCTGACCCTGAAACTCTAATTTGGGACCAGTGAGAGAATCGGTAGGAATAAGATTTTTCTCAGAGCAATGCCAATGACAATTGTTTGGCAGTGGTTGTAAGACTTGGACGGGCTAGAAAGGATAAACCCAGATACCTTCATTAAACCATAATTTTAAAGGGGTCTAGAGTGACTCAGAGTTGTTAGAGTCCTCAGAATCAGGCAAAATCAGCCACAAACCTCACAAATAAATATTAATTGACAATCAAAGACCACAACTATCCAAGACAACGTGAAAATTTTGTCAGCAATAATAATGACCACTTTAGAATCCCATATTTTGCAAATATTAGAATCAGTAGTGGCTGCATATAGGACAACTATGTTTGAAAAGAAAGCACAGAATGAATTCATAACTTTTAGCATGCTATAAAATATTTTCTTTAATAACCAGACAATCTTAAAATCAACTAATACACTTTCACAAATGAAACATGATTGTTGAAACAAAATACAAAATGAATGAGTTTCATAACATAGAACACAAAAGTAGAATGAATTGAAGAACAGAAATATCTAGCTGAAGAAAAATTTTTGAAATGTCAGCCAAAAGAGAAAAAAAAGTTAAATATATGAAAGATAATTTAAGATATATACTGGCTAGAATGAACATATGTTTAATTATAGTTCCAGAATACAAGTCTGGAGAGAACTGAGGCAAAGCAAAACTTGAGGAACAAATGCCTGAGAATTTCCTAATACAGAAATGTGATTGTCAGGAAGCACAATATATGAAAATGGATGATTTTGTTTTAAGTTCATTATTAGATGCAGCATACCTACATTTCACTGGAAAAAACAATTTTAAAAGCAGGGAGAGACAAAATATTGATGTGCCTACAAAAAAAAGAGCTACTAAGGCTTCCCCTAGGGTGGCTCAGCTGGTAAAGCCCGCAATGCGGGAGACCCGGGCTTCGATCCCTGGGTCAGGAAGATCCCCTGGAGAAGGAAATGGCACCCCACTCCAGTACTCTTGCCTGGAGAATCCCATGGACGGAGGAGCCTGGTAGGCTACAGTCCATGGGGTCGCTGAGAGTCAGACACGACTGAGAGACTTCACTTTCACCTTCATTCTCACCGAAAACTAATTAAATTAACAGCAGTCTTCCAAATAATAACACTGCCATTCCAAAATAATAGAATAAATTTTCTAGAGCACTGGGTGAAAATAATCATCACACTAGATTTGCTTACCCTGTCAAGAAATGAACTATTTTCTTGATGTTGAACACACCTGTTGTAAACCAATTTTCCATCCAAAAACAACTGGAAAGGATTTTTTTTTTTTAATTAGGGAAAGCTGTTTGTAGACATTGGAAAAACAAGAAGAGAACAAGATTATGGGGATAAGACTGAAGAAAAGAGAACTGTAAATTTGTTAGTCCAATATTTGGAACAAATTCCTCTTCAACAATTTACTAATTCTCAAGCTAAAAGACTGAGAGAATAAGCAGAAGTTCAACAACTGTCTAGGGTGGGAAAGCAAACCAAAACAAAACAGTTGAGATAAGCCTATCAAAATTCAGGTGTTCTTCAAGAATTTTATAGCAAAAATCTAAGAGTATAAAAATAGCTGTATAAATATATTTGGAACTGTACACATAAGCATTACTTATAGTTGTATTCTTGCATTGTAAACAAAACAAGCAAAAAACAAGGAAACAAAAAAAATTGGAAAAGTATAAAATATCTATCACAGAGAATGATTGCCCAGCACTCTGTGACAACCCAGAGGGGTGAGATGGACTGGGAGATGGCAGAGAACTTCAAGAGGGAGGGGACACCTGTATACCTGCGACTGATTCATGTTGATGCATGGCAGAAACCAGCACAATATTGTAAAGCAGTTATCCTCCACTTAAAAATAAACTTAAAAAAGAAAAACATAATGATTAACTACAGTTGTTGTCATCTATCCTAGACTATAGTCTACCTGAGGTACCAGCAAATATTTTAGGATATTTTTATGTCTGAGACATTGTGCTAAGTGGTCTATATAGTAGTTATATTTTCCCCATTTTGTAGATGTGAACTATGAGTTTTAAATGGATTAGGTTACTATTCGCAGGCGAGCCTTCCAGTTAACTCTAAAGCTGTACTATAATTTACTCTACTATTCTTTCCTATATTACTATAGGGAGAAAAAAATCTGTGATGAAATATTATAAAATGTTAGCTGTAGTTATATTAAAATGTTTAGATGATAAATGCTTTGTAATTTTGTCTTTATGTTGCATTATTTATTTTAACCTGAAAAAAAAACTTTAAGGAGTGCAAGTCTTATCTCTTACCATGCTTTTGTTTCTTGAGAACAAGATCTGTGTTAAAAGTATTTTTGTATTCCTCAGAAGGAACTGAAAATAAAATTAAATTCATGTTGTTTGATAAATATTTATTGAATAACAATGTTGATATAAAAATCTTCATGACAAAACAGAATCAACTAACTGTACACTGGAGAAAACAAAAAAGCTCATGATTATATCATTAGAGACCTAGCATTATTTTTATAACTGAATGATTTGTAATGATTCCTCACTGATAATACAGGTAAAAATGAAAACCACTTATCAAAGACTCCTCAGGGCATCATCATCAATGTAATATAATTAGGTATAGGATATTTCTAAAGGATAACAAGTCTTAACAGTGTTTTCGTGTATACAATAGGTAATTAGATGTCATACATCAATAGTTCAAGAAATATTTGTTAGGTGTGTATTATACTTTACTCCTTATGCTTTAACTGGAGGATGAAAAAATGAATAAGATATTGTCTTTGTCTTCAAAGAATTTACAAGGAAGATAGGCATGTAAAATTATGTATACCTACTATGATAATCCTAAATCTAAGGACTTATGTGTTTGAAGATGTGCTGATAATTCTATCTGCAACAAAAGGTCCCAACAGAAGATCCAGCAAAGACTTGACATCAGAAGTGATGTTGAGTTGTTGTTGTTGTTCAGTCATTCAGTCATATCCAACTCTTTGCAACTGCATAGACTGCAGCTCGCCAGGCTTCCCTGTCCTTCACCATCTCCCAGAGTTTGCTCAAACTCATGTCTATTGAGTTGGTGATGCCACCTAACCATCTCATCGTCTGTTGTCCTCTTTTCCTGCCTTCAATTTTTCCCAGCATCAAGGTCTTCTTTTCCAATGAGTCAGCTCTTCTCAGCAGGTGATCAAAGTATTGGAGCTTCAGTTTCAGCATCAGTCCTTCCTGTGAATATTCATGGTTTATTGCCTTTAGCATTGACCAATTTGATTTCCTTCCTGTCCAAGGGACTCTCGAGAGTCTTCTCCAGCACCAGGGCTTGAAGGCATCAATGTTTTCATGCTCAGCCTTTTATATTATCCAGCTCTTACATTCTGTACATGACTACTGGAAAAACCATAGCTTTGACTAGATGGACCTTTGTTGGCAAAGTAATGTCTCTGCTTTTTAATACACTATCTAGGTGGAGGCATTAAATGAGTAGCTTTGTAACAAAAATTACTACAAGCATTTCTCCATTAACAAAAGATAAAATATTAAGAGGCAGAGACATAAAATGACTTGGTTGGTTCAAGCAAAAATGTGAAATTGAAGGAAAAACTATGTCATCTATAATGTTAAGAGATATTTACATGTCTGAATAACTATATATGAGGAAAGACTACTATAAACAGAGAGGCAGATAGGATCCAAGAGGATACTTGTGACTGAAGATCTCACAATGTAGCTACTCATAATTCTTAAGCAGAGGTCCCACCTTTTTAGAAAGAATGGAAACAATGCATATGGATTTATTTTAGGAACCTCCCTGAATCCAATTTGTCATCAAGGAGGAGAAGGAGAGGTTAGACTTTATTGATACCACAGACACTTTCTGTATTTCCAGAAAACAATCTTCTAGTGAGCCAGAGTGAAGAAAAAATGAATGCTGCTTTTTAAGGATTTTTGGTGTCTTCAGAAATCTATTGGGACTTCCCTGGCAGTCTGGTGGTGAAGACTATGTTTCTACTGCAGGGGGCGATCCCTGGTCAGGGAACTAAGATCTCACATGCCATGTGGCATGGCCAGAAAGTGAAAAAGAAAAGGGGAAAAAAAACCAACAACAAAAATCAACTAGACAAGAAAAATGAAGCCAAAACAACAACAAATCCTTGAATCCTGGTGCCAAAAGAAACAGATATTATGAAGCATGGAAACTGGCCCTACCCTAACAGGAACACCCTGTAAATAGCTGCTCCAGGCAGCAAAGACTACATTCAAAAACACACACTAATTAAAAAGAAATAGCACCGAGTCTTCACAAAGATAATTCCAGAAAAAATAAAATTTGAATGAGAGGATGAAAGAAGGAAAAACAGACCAAGAAAGCTTCCCAGGAAAAGCACTACCATGGGACATAGCCTTTGACATAGACATCAAAAGGGAAAGAGGAACTTCCATCTCAAAGTGTAGATTCAAGAATTTTGGAGACTACAAGCCAGAAAATAGAAGGAAATTAAAAGCTAGTACAATTGAAAAATAAATTCATTTAGAAATGAAGACCAGACTGATAGCTGTACAAAAGGGGTAAGTACTGTTAAATAATAAAGGGTGTTGAGGTCAGATTAAGATAAGTGAACAAAATAAGGTGGAAATCAAAGAAGATTAGGAAACAAACCAATAGATGCAAAAGACTGACAAAAATAATGCAAAATATGCATACTCTTGTCTCTGTTTTAAAAAATCTGTCCTAATAGATTTAAATGCAATAAGAAAACTTTCTAGTGCCCAAGAAATACTTGAATCTATAATCTGAAATGGGAAACCATATTCTAGGATAAATAAGACAGACAAAATAATTAATGCCCACATATAAAAAGGGGATAAAGAAAGAAATCTTCAGATATTTATACAAAATGTCATACTATCAGCATGGTCTCTGTCTTCCCCACAGAAACATCTAATACATGAAAGCACTGGGATTTTTTATGACTACCAAGTATTCTTGGGAGAAAAAGAACTATAGAGCAATTGCATATACCCTGCTAACCTTTGGTTCCAGGGTAGAATTGAGAGATCTGTGGGATTTAACTTGGGTAAGACTTTCTTAAAACCACTCCTAGAGCCCTAACTAAAATGCTAAAAGGTGAATTAGAATGTTATATCAAAAAGACTACTGGTAAACAGTGGTTCCATTTAACTTCATAATTAAGACAAAAAAGTAGTGTAGGTGAAACTAATTTGAATTCCCTGTGACCATCATGCTAAATGGAATGCAGCCCCCACAGCAGACGATGCATCGTTCTGGTCCACAGTTCCAGATGAGGTCTAAGCTAACAGTCAACATCAATCACCAAATGTATGTGGACCTCTCAAGATGTTTCCATTACCCAGCTGGCAATTAGTCCCAACAAATGAAATTTCCCAGATGCAATATTGTATGTAAAGAGATGTTCAATCCAAATTCCTGAATCAAGTCTATGAACTTAACAAAACGGTTGTTTAACAGTAAGGTTGTAGTGATTTGCATGCATCAATAGTAGCTGAAATAGTCTACAAATAGTTCAATTATACTTAAATTATACCTCATTAAAAATAAATCATAACTAAAAATTACAGAATTAGAAAAATATACTTGTAAGTGAGCCAAATTCATCTATTGTCAACTATTATATCTCTACAATGGCATTATAGTCAAATATTCACTATTCAAATATTTTAAAAATATTTGAAACCTCTATAGAAGTTGTTATAAAAGTTTTCCAAAAGTTATTTAAAGTACAGGATAGCAGGTTTTGTAGTCCACTACTTGTTTTAAAACAAGACAAAACAACAAAAACCCCCAAATACATTTATGTACAAAATATATCTTTGATAAAAGACATAAATTATTACATTGTTTCCCCTACCCCCAGTGGGCAAATTGGGTAATTAAAGTAAATGAAAGAGAGGTTTACTTCTCACTGCATGTTCTTTTGTATCTCTTGTACAGTTATTATGTGCATTTGTTTGTTCCAAAGGGGGGGGGGAGCTATTTCTTTATTTATTTTTATTTATTTATTTTAGTTGGAAAAAAAATAATCAATTCAGACTTACCTTAAGGAGGTTATCTAATAAGTTCTACAAAGGGATATTAATTAATGGAACAATTAAAGAGGAGATTATCTATTTAGCAAACAGTAAATAAATTATTCATTGGAAGTGAAGTTCAATATTTAACACATTCTGTTTAATTTGATTGGTTAGTTTCTTCCAATATGTACTTATTTAAATTAACTTTCTGTGAGAAGACTCACTGGATGCTGTCTCAAAGAATGAAGACATGCCTTAAAGACATGAAGAATGTCTTAAGATTTTTATGAGTGTCTCCAACAATGGCAGTTGAAAAACCTTTACTCTTCAAGAATCATTCATCTTTCAAATACAGTTTGTTGTTGTTTTTTTCTTTTTTTATGAATGAATGTCCTGCTGATTTTAGCATTACAGATTCATATGTACACTAGAGCTATACACTATTAAAGGGAGAATTCCATAAGTAGCTAAAAGTATGCTTTTTCATGTGCTTCTTTGGTGACTCAGTGGTAAGGAATCCGCCTGCCAGAGCAGGAGTTCAGTTCAGTTCAGTCACTCAGTCCTGTCGGATTCTGCAACCCCATGGACTGCAGCATGCCAGGCTTCCCTGTCCACCAACACCTCCTGGAGCTTGCTCAAACTCCTGTCCATCCAGTCCGTGATGCCATCCAACCACCTCATCCTCTGTTGAGGGTTCAATCCCTGGGTGGAGAAGATTCCCTGGAGAAAAAAATGGCAACCCACTCCAGTCTTCTTGCCTGGGAAATCCCATGGTCAAAGGAGCCTGATGGGTTACAGCCCACGGGGTTGAAAACGAGTTGGACACAATTTAGCAACTAAATAACAACATCATGCTTCATCTTATGTTGTTGAACAAGTCTTATAAAGTAGTTCTTAATTTGTCAAAATATATTTTCAGATACTTGTGAATCCAAGCAAATACAGCATAAGACAACATAACATAATACAACATAATATGAATAATGGAGTACATAATCTGAGAATTCTTAAGAATCTGGAATATATTAACTTTCTCTTAAATGCAGTAGCTCTGAGACATTTCTTTGTAGTCATATAACATTGTGCATAATCTATAATCCTTTCTGACTGTAACACACTAATCATTGCAGATTTCTGATGCGAAAAATAATTTAGATAGCTTGCTCTTCGATTCACTGGCATAGAAAAACATTTTTAAAATATCAATAATCAGATGACATTTAACACACTTGGTTGAATTTTTTGAATGACAGAACAAAAACAAATGGTGTATTTTAAAAAGAACAAATAGATACTAACTTTATATTTACTTTGGGATTTAACAAAACTCAATTCACTATTTTCCTTTAACTAAATTTTCTTCATTTCATATCATAATTAGTTAGAGCCAAACAGATATATTTTATGAGTTGTGAGCAGATCATTTTCTTTAACAAGATGATGAAACACTTCCTGGTGCTTAGTGAAAGTATTTTCTTCATGGTTGATATTTTCTGATAAAGAAAATCTTTCTTTATTATTCCTAACATTTTCCCCATTGTAATAAGATAAATATATATTAATATAAGGAATATGTTCATGATTAAATTATTAAGACAAATTTCTACATAATATCTACTGATAGTCTCAACTGTACAGGCAATATATCTTTACCTGATTAATTCAAACCAGTGTTATTTATGAAACTTGTCAGTGCTTCTCTCTTCTTTATCAAGTCTGGATCTCAATGTTTTTTTCTTTACTTTCATTTGAATATTTGGAGAATGTCACATGTTCTCCTCTCCATTCAAAAAGCTTTCTTCATGTCTAATATTCTTTTTCTCCCCAACTATATAAAATTTTCCCAAATCTTATTCTGTAATGCTTTAGTTATATAACAACTACAATAACTTCCTGCCACAATATTTTATTAAAATGGACTTAACTTTTACATTTGTGACTCATGCCTATATTAGGCACTTCAAGAGCACATTTTTTTTAGTTCTTGATATGTTCAATTTTTAGTTCTCTATTGTAATCTCTGTTTGCAAAAAATCATATAAAATAAAAAATAAGTTAATACATTATACCAATGTAATGCTGTCATCATGTTTGGCATGTCACCTGTCATCCATTCTTCTTGTATTAAAACTTTTAATTTAAAGTAATAAGTCTACAAAATAGCACATCAGATAATGTATACTTCTTTTATTATAAAGACATAAGTAAGTAGCTAAAAGACACTTCTATCCATAAGATGGATAAGAGGAAGTAATGCTGAGACAGGAAACTGAGTACTTTAAAATACATGGCTTTTTTTAGGCTGACATTTTAATAATACTTCTTTGGCATTGCATTGTCGCCTTTTTCTTTGAAATTCCCATAAAGAGAGATTATTATCCTAATTAGAGCTGTTAAATGTTAGAAGAGAAAAATGTGTGAGCAAGCTCTTTCTTTTTCTTCTCCCAAGGAAAGCAAGTCTTCTAAGTTATGAAGATAAACTCAGTAAAATTGCTCATAGAAAAGAAAATTTTACTTCCCTTAGAAACAACTTGGGTGTCTAACATGACATTTAGACCAGAAAAAAACTGTATAATACTTCATGCTTAAAGCTCTCTTTGACTGAAGCTGTTAGGAAATTATTTCCTATTAAGCCAGTCCTTAAAGTCTATGTATGTTCCAGTGTTTATTATATTTAAATATATGGTCCATACTGAGAGGCAAACAAAAGTACTACTATTCAAACATAAATATCAAGCATACTTTAATTTAGCACTCTCATCTTTTTAAATACGCCAATGCAATTCATTACAAACACGGTGTTAATATATATTAACTTATGTATATTTTATCTAGCTGTTACTTTCTCAAAATCAGCTCCAGAATAGCACCAAAAAGGGATCAGAACTATCTTAGATACCAAAAATTCATTTGGAGGCATTTTAAAATAATTTAGGGCTTCCCTTGTGGCTCAGCTGGTAAAGAATCCGCCTGCAATGCAGGAGACCTGGGTTTGGTCCATGGGTTGGGAAGATACCCTGGAGAAAGGAAAGGTTACCCACTTCAATATTCTGGCCTGGAGAATTCCATGGACTGTATAGTCCATGGGGTCAGAAAGAGTCAGACATGACTGAGAGACTTTCACTTGACTAAAATAATTTAAATTTTTATTGTCTGTACACTGCAACTGGTTAAAAAGTACTCTAGGAATAATTTTTTGTTTCTTTATTAAATACAGGAAAAAAAATCTATGTCACCAGACTTTGAAAGATATATTTCTTCCTTTACTTCACCTGCCATTAGCACACGAGTTTAATCTCCCTCTGTCTCTCAACATACCCACTAAGGCTGAGAAAAACTTTTGAGATTTTATTTACAAACCCACAAACTTTTCTCTAGTATGTTAGTAAATATAAAGATAAAGTAAATGGTCTCAAACAAAAAATAAAATGCACTGCCGAGTGGAATAAATGGAAATAAAAATTAAAACAGGCACAATAAAAATTTTTAAATACTAATACAAAAAAAGTTAATATCTTCTTTTAACCATCAAACATCTTCCTCTTCACTAATTTTTTTAATAACACATATTTTTAAAATTTAGTCATTATTCAATTTATTACTTTATTCAACTATTAGATGTATGCTGCTGCTGCTGCTGCTGCTAAGTTGCTTCAGTCGTGTCTGAGTCTGTGCGACCCCACAGATGGCAGCCCACCAGGCTCCCTCGTCCCTGGGATTCTCCAGGCAAGAACACTGGAGTGGGTTGCCATTTCCTTCTCCAATGCACGAAAGTGAAAAGTGAAAGTGAAGTCGCTCAGTCCTGTCCGACTCTTCGCGACCCCATGGACTGCAGCCCACCAGGCTCCTCCGTCCATGAGATTTTCCGGGCAAGAGTACCGGAGTGGGGTGCCATTGCCTTCTCCTATTAGATGCACGTGTGCCATGGGATCGCTAAGAGTCGGACACGACTGAGCGACTTCACTTTCACTTTTCACTTTCAAGCATTGGAGAAGGAAATGGCAACCCACTCCAGTGTTCTTGCCTGGAGAATCCCAGGGACGGGGGAGCCTGGTGGGCTGCCGTCTATGGGGTTGCACAGAGTCGGACACGACTGAAGCGACTTAGCAGCAGCAGCAGCAGTGCATGCTGAATCACTTCTGTCATGTCCAACGCTGTGAGATGTTATGGACTGTAGCCCACCTGGCTCCTCTGCCCATGGGATTCTCCAGAAAAGAATACTGGAGTAGGTTGCCATGCCCTCCTCCAGGGGATCTTCCCAACCCAGGATCAAGCCCACATCTCTTTCATCTCCTGCAATGGCAGGCAGGTTCTTTACCACTAGTGCCACAGGGGAAGTCCCAACTATTAGATATTTAGCCCCATATGGGCTAAAGAGGGTCAAATAGCATCAGACAGTGTGCTACATATGCATGGTAAATCAAGAAAAACTCAATGTGATATTTCCAAGAAACCAACTCTCTAGCAGATTTCATTTATTAAAGTTTGATCATTATGAAATCTTAAAGATTAGACTTGTATATGGTTAACACTCAAGCTGTTTGACCAATCAATTTTCCACCCTTCAAGTGTGGTAGTCTGTGTTTTTTATTTCTTATTTTTTGCATTATAATACAATTGTTCTCATTTTCAAAAAAAAGATTCAAGTTACTAGTATATAAAACATGAAATGTTTTCTTTATCATGCGTTGAGTAGTAACAAAGCCAGTAGTTATTGACTTTGGCTTTTACACATACTTATTATATTGTTGCTTCCAATATGCATTCAACATTTTTTAATCAACTTATTTATACAATATATTTTAACTCATTTATTCTTTTTTGGTATGGTTGATTTTTTCTTCCTATTTTTAATTAATTTTTTAAATTGGAGTATAGTTGATTTACATTGTGTTAGTTTCTGCTGTACAGCAAAGTAAATCAGCTTTTTATATATATATATGTATGCATATATATATATAGGTATATGTATGTGTGTATATATATGTGTGTGTGTATATATATATAGGCTTCCCAGGTGGTGCTAGTGGTAAAAAGCCTGCCTGCCAATGCAGGTAGATGTAAGATATGTGGGCTCAGTCCCTGAGTTGGGAAGATCACCTGGAGGAGGGCACAGCAACCCACTCCAGTATCTTGCCTGGAGAATCACATGGACAGAGGAGCCCAGTGGGCTACCATCCATGGGGTTGCAGAGTAGGACATGACTGAAGCAATTTAGTACACACACACACACACACACACACGTATATATCCACTCATTTTAAAATTCTATTCCCCTTTAAGTCATTAAAGAGTGTTAAATAGAGTCCCTTGTGCTATACGTTAGGTTCTTAGTTACCTATTTTATATACTGTGTATATGCATCTCCCAATTTATCCCTCACTCCCCTTTCCCATTTTGTAACCATAGTTTGTTTTCTTATGTGTGACTGAATTTCTGTTTTTTAAGTAGGTTCAGTATGACACTCTCTGAGTCCCAGGAGTGAGATTGCTAGATCATATGGTAGCTCTATTTTTTGTTTTTTAAAAGGAAACCATCAACCAAACAAAATAAAGACAACAACAACAAAAACCACAGAATGGGAGAAAACATTTGTAAACAAAGTGACCAAAACAAGGGATTAATCTCTAAATTATAGAAACAACTAATGCAGCTCAATATCAAAAATAACAAAAAATCCAATCAAAAAATGGTTGAAAGTTCTAAAAAGACATTTCTCCAAAGAAGACATACAGATGGCCAAGAGCACATGAAAACAGGCTCAACATCACTAATTATTAGAGAAATGCAAATGGAAACTACCATGAGTTATTACCTCACACCCATTAGAATGGCCATCATCAAAAATCTACAAACAATAAATGCTGGAAAGGATGTGGCGATAAGGGAACCCTCCTACACTGTTGGTGGGAATGTAAATTGACACAGCCACTATGGAGAAGAGCATGGAGATTCCTTAATAAGCATTCAGCATATTTTTATAAATCTCATTTTCTTTCAGGTACTCATCTAGGCCATAGATGTTTATATGTTTAGCTGGAAACAAAATAGTATGTGCCTTCAAAGGGGCTCATATTTAAGCCTTGATGATGACGAAGTTCTTAGTGAAGAAGTAAATATAATACTACACTAATTTATGTGAATTATCATAATGAGGATATATACAGAATGTGACAGAAAGTCAGTGTGTCCAAGTAACCCTGAGGGATTCAGAGCAGGGCTGATGCTTTCGATGACTCTTAAAGATAAAATTTGAGTATATCGAATAGACAGAGTAGTGCATTCAAGAGAGAGTTGGACACTTGTGAAGGCATGGCCTAAAATCTTCTTCAGCACTCCCAATGATAGTGTAAACATGTACTTTCCTGTATTATGTCTCTTTAAGGTAACCAGAATGGTTTGTTTCTTAAAATTGAAACTAACTTAATCTAATATTACAGACTCAACATAAGTTATCCATGGAATTAGAGGCATGATATACTCAGAGAATAACATGGAGTTATTGATAATTAGAAACAAAGGCCACACATGAAAATTCAGAAGTAGCCCTTTGAAAATTATATAAAATCATAAAGGAACATACGCACTAAGAATGAAAACTTAGATTTTATAGTAGGTGATCAAATGTCATTGGTACATGTTAAACATTTCAGTAACATACACAAAATGCATTTAAGAGTGAGACTTTGGAAATGGCACTATAGGTTTTCTGAAGAGAAGAAAACCTAGAAAGCTGGTATGAAGACCAGCTACCTATACAAAAGGTCCTAAAAAGAAATGATAATAAGTTCTAAATGGATTAAAATCCTAAATGTCAGGCCATGAAACTCCTAGAGGTGAATATAAGCAGAACACACTTTGATTTAAATTGTATTGATATTTTCTCTGACCTATTGATACTGAGCCCAAGCTCACTCTGATCACTGAAGGAAAGGCCAGTAAATCCAAGGGACAAAGTGTTAAGGCAAGGAAGAGAACTTTATTTGGCAAGACAGCTGACCAAGAAGATGATAAACTAATGTCTCAAAATAACTGTCTTGTTGGGGCCTGGATGCCTGTTTGTTTGTTTTGTATGGATCAGAGATTAGGGCAGGTGAAGAAGCAAAATAAAAAGACTGTTTAACTCTTGCAAAACGTGGTTTACTGGAGAAGGGAATGGCAATCCACTTCAGTGTTCTTGCCTTGAGAACCCCATGAACAGTATATATGGGTTAAAACCTTTAAAAATTGTGAATCACTATATTATACAATTATAAATTATATAATACTGTAGATTAACTTTACTTCAATTTAAAAATGAAAAAGGTCTGAATGATGGCACCAGTGATTACATTGTATAAAGGAGATAGGTTTTGAGACAGAAAGTGAGAATTAGAGTAAGATGAAGTGAATATCAGTGAGGAGGGAGAGGTGTGTCTGTAAGTAACAGTTCCAGTTCCTTTCTGGCCTGAAGAGATAAAAATGGAGAGGATGGCAGTGGTGATCTGCCAGGAAGGATAGAGGAAGTGGTGGGTGATGTTGTGCAACTGAAGAAGATAATAATGAGTTCAGATTTGATAATGATTTGGTCATGATTCATCTGAACTTTCCTGGTATCTCCAGTAACCAAAAACAATAGTTCTGTTCTTCTAAAAAAATATGATTTTCTTGAAAAAAAAAAAAAGACAAATCCACAAGGACTTTAATGTCTGTGTTTTCGATCTTCTTATAAATAAGGAGTCGCTTTTCTGACCATCTATTTCACCTGCTTACCTGCATGGAATATGCAGTCCCATTTCAGCTACAAAGTTTCAAGCACTATATTCACAGGGGACTCTGGAAACTGATGTCCGGCCTTAGTGAGATTTTTATATTATGGCTTATCATCCAAATGGAAGTAAAAGTTTTGAGGGCTATTGAACAGTAAATGTTTGTTCCCCGTGTATCACATTACATCTGTTAAAGAATTTGATGTCAACTTGCTATGAAAATGCAGTGTTCAATTTCCCGAAGATGTCAGATTCTACACCTATAGTAAGATTTTCTAGTACTTACACAATGCACCACATAAAAACAGACGACAGACACGAAATATTCTTTAAGAACATATTTAACCTGCATTTGAGGTATGTTCATCCATCTTTTTCCAACAGTCTTGACTTCTTTAGTTTAACGTAACATTCAGACACATTTCAGGGCAACTGTGGGATGTTTCCGGAGAAGGCAATGGCACCCCACTCAAGTACTTTTGCCTGGAAAATCCCATGGATGCAGGAGCCTGCTAGGCTGCAGTCCATGGGGTCGCACAGAGTCGGACACAACTGAAGTGACTTAGCAGCAGCAGTGGGATGTTTCAGGCTTCCCAGGCTCAGTTGTAAAGAACCCATCTGCCAATGCAGGAGACACAGGAGATGTGGGTTCCACCCTGGGTTGGAAAGATCCTCTGGAGGAGGAAATGGCAACCCACTCCAGTATTCTTGCCTGGAAAATCTCATGGAGAGAGAAGCCTATTGGGCTACAGACCATATGGTTGCAAAGAGTCTGAGACAGCTGAGCAACTGAGCACACACACACACGAGATATTTCAAGGTTAAAATAATGTCATGGAAAAGATAAAGGTTCTTTTTTTTTCTAAATATATATATTTTATTGAAGTATAGTTTACTTATTATGGTTCAGGAGCACAGCAAGCTGATTCAGTTATACATGCACACATATATTATTTTTAAGATGATTTTCCATTATAGGTTATTACAAGATATTGACTATAGTTATACTATACTTTACTCCAAAAATGTTTCAGTAACCTGAATTGTTATAAGAAGACAGAAAATATAAAATGTTAGGTATCATAATCTAGTGGGAGCTAAATTGTGTGTTTAATCAGAATATTTCAAAGTAACCTACAGTTATAACAGGTAACTATCTTAATTTATCCCATGATTATATTAATAAGGACAATGCTAAAATATATGTTAATGGTTACATACATATTAGCTTTGTTTTCATTATCAGAAATAACATAAATGTCAGGATGCTTTTATTTTTCCCATTAAGTAATGAAGACAGTAAAGTGAAAGAAATCTTAAATTTATTCAGTTATAAGTGTTTTCATTATAAAATATAGATTTGAAAACTTTGGATATTTTATAGCATATATACACTGCCTTGAAGGACAATTCATATCTTTTTATTGATTGTAAAGTAAATGGAACCAGGAACCACGCATTATTGAAAAGGGTCTGCTAAGTTTTCAAATAGATAATGATATAAAATATATTTCATTTCTTAGAGTAGATAAAAAGTAAAGCCTATGAAGAGGCCATTAAAGGTCTTTTAAAATATTTTTTTTTAAGTTTCTCTTGAAGAATATACAAAACATATCAGTTCAGTTCAGTCACTCAGTCGTGTCTGACTCTGAAACCAAATGGACTGCAGCACACCAGGATTCCCTGTCCATCACCAACTCCCAGAGTTTACTCAAACTCTAGTCCATTGAGTCAGTGATGCCATCCAACCACCTCATCCTCTGTCATCCCCTTATCCTCCCACCTTCAATATTTCCCAGCATCTGGGTCTTTTCAAATGAGTCAGTTCTTCGCATTAGGTGGCCAAAGTATTGGAGTTTCACCTTCAGCATTAATTCTTCCAATGAATATTCAGGATTGATTTCCTTTAGGATGGACTGGGTGGATCTCCTTGCAGTCCAAGGGACTCTCAAGAGCCATCTTAAACAACACGGTTCAAAAGCATCAGTTCTTTGGTGCTCAGCTTTCTTTATAGTCTAACTCTCACATCCATACATGACTACTGGAAAAACCATAGCCTTGGCTAGACAGACCTTTGTTAGCAAAGTAATGTCTCTGCTTTTTAATATGCTGTGTAGTTTGATCATAACTTTTCTTCTAAGGAGCAAGCATCTTTTAATTTCATGGATGTAGTCACCATCTGTAGTGATTTTGGATCCCCCCAAAATAAAGTCTCTCATTGTATCCATTGTTTCCCTATCTATTTGCCATGAAGTGATGGGACTGGATGCCATGATCTTAGCTTTCTGAATGTGGAGTGTTAAGCCAACTTTTTCACTTTCCTCTTTCACTTTCATCAAGCAGCTCTTTATTTCTTCTTCACTTTCTGCCGTAAGGATGGTGTCATCTGCATATCTGAGGTTATAGATATTTCACCCGGCAATCTTGATTCCAGCTTATGCTTCATCCAGCCCAGTGTTTCTCATGATGTACTCTGCATAAAAGTTAAATAAGCAGGGTGACAATATACAGCCTTGACGTACTCCTTTTCCTATTTGGAACCAGTCTGTTGTTCCATGTTCAGTTCTAACTGTTGCTTCTTTACCTGCACACAGGTTTCTCAGGAAGCAGGTCAAGTGTTCTGCTAGTCCCATCTGTTTAAGAATTTTCCACAGTTTATTGTGAGCCCCACAGTCAAAGGCTTTGGCACAGTCAATAAAGCAAAAATAAATGTTTTTTGGGCACTTTCTTGCTTTTTTGAAGATCCAACGGATGTTGGCAATTTGATCTCTGGTTCCTCTGTCTTTTCTAAATCCAGCTTGAACATCTGGAAGTTCACAGCTCATGTACTGTTGAAGCCTGGCTTGGAGAATTTTGAGCATTACTTAGCTAGCATGTGAGATGAGTGCAATTGTGTGGTAGTTTGAACATTCTTTGGCATTGCCTTCCTTTGGGATTGGAATGAAAACTGACATTTTCCAGTCCTGTGGCCACTGCTGAGTTTTCCAGATTTGCTGGCATATTGAGTGCAGCAGTTTTGCAGTATCATCTTTTAGGATTTGAAACAGCTCAACTGGAATTCCATCACCTCCACTAGCTTTTTTCGTAGCGATGCTTCCTAAGGCCCACTTGACTTCGCTTTCCAGGATGTCTGGCTCTAGGTGAGTGATCACACCATCGTGGTTATACAGGTCATGAAGATCTTATTTGTATAGTTATTCAGTGTATTTTTGTCTGCTCTTCTTAATATCTTCTGCTTTTATTAGGCCCATAACATTTCTGTCCTTTATTGTGCTCATCTTTGCATGAAATATTCCCTTGGAATCTCTAATTTTCTTGAAGACATCTTTAGTCTTTCCCATTCTATTGTTTTCCTCTATTTCTTTACATTGATTTCTGAGGAAGGCTTTCTTATCTCTCCTTGCTATTTTTGGAACTCTACTTTCAAATGGGTACATCTTTCATTTTCCCTTTTGCCTTTAGCTTCTCTTCTTTTTTCACTATTTGTAAGGCCTCCTCAGACAACCGTTTTTCCTTTTTGCATTTCTTTTTCTTGGGGATAGTCTTGATCCCTACCTCTTGTACTCTGTCATGAACCACCATCCATAGATCTTCAGGCAGTCTATCAGATCTAATCCCTTGAATCTTTTTGTCACTTCCACTGTATAACTGTAAGGGATTTGATTTAGGTCATACTTGAATGGTCTATTGGTTTTCCCTAATTTCTTCAATTTAAGTCTGAATTTGGCAATAAGGAGTTCATGATCTGAGCCATAGTCTGCTTCCCATCTTTTTTTTTACTGACTGTAGAGAGCTTCTCCATCTTTGGCTGCAAAGAATATAATCAATCTGATTTTGGTGTTGACCATCTGGTAATGCCCACGTGTAGAGTCTTCTCTTGTGATGCTGGAAGAGGGTGTTTGCTATCACCAGTGTGTTCTCTTGGCAAAACTCTGTTAGCCTATGACCTGCTTTGTTTTGTATTCCAAGGCTAAATTTGCATGTTACTCCAGGTAGCTCTTGACTTCCTACTTTTGCAGTCCAGTCCCCTATAATGAAGGGAACATCTTTTTGGTGTTAATTCTAGAAGGTTTTGTAGGTCTTCATAGAACCATTTGACTTCAGCGTTTACTGGTCGATGCTACTGGTCCTAGCAATATTGCATACAAACCTGGAATGTTAGGTCCATGGATCAAGGCAAATTGGAAGTGGTCAAACAGGAGATGGCAAGAGTGAGCATCAGCATTTTATGAATCAGTGAACTAAAATGGACTGGAATGGGTGAATTTAACTCAGATGACCATCATATCTACTACTGTGGGCAAGAATCCCTTAGAAGAAATGGAGTAGCCATCATAGTCAACAAAAGAGTCCAAAATACAAAAGAGAGAAGTTGACAAACCTGACGAGCACAGTTGAGTATTACAAATGAACATAACTGTATAACCACCATCAAAGTTAGAAATGGAACCTTACCACTAGCTCTCTAAAATGCTGTCTTCCAATGTCTGTAGGGCAGGACAGACATTTTTTTGGTCGCACTGCTTTTGTACTAGCTTCTATTTATTTGTGAAGTCCAAGTTGCTGTATATAGCAACAATTCCTTCATTTTTGTTGATGCATATTAATCCTGTGAATGAATATATAAAGATTTATTTACTCATTTTTGATGGTCATATAAATGCTATACACTGAAGTATGCCCCCCATCATATACTGAAGCCCTAACCCTTCAGTGTGACTGTTTCTGAAGACAGGATCTTAGGAGGTAATCAAGGATTAGTTAAGTCGTTATGGGTAGCACCTTTAATCTGATAGGACTGTCACCTTATAAGAGGAAGAGGTTTCTGTCTCTGTCAGTTACTCTATCTGCCAAGTGAGGACACAGCTCAAAAAGAGCCACAAGCAAGCCAGGAAAAGTCTCGCCAGAAACCATATCCTTCAAAAACATTGATCCTGGACTATCTAGCTACCACAACTCTGAAAGATTAAATTTTAGTTGTTTTAGTTACCCAGCCTGTTATTTTATTATTGCAACATGAGGCGCCAACTAAAACAGACATACAGATTGCTTTTAATTAGGGGATATTCAGAACAATTATTTTATTTGGGGTATTCTTGTACATTCTTCTGCTTTGGAACACATATGCATAATTTCTGTTGTGTATATTTCAGAGCGTATATGTATGTTCAAATTGAAGTGATAATTGTTGTTTTTCAGTAGCTAAATCATGTCTGACTCTGCAATCCCATGGGCTGCAGCATGACAGACTCCTCTGTCCTTTACTGTCTCTCAGAGTTTGCTAGATTTATCTCCATTGAGTTGGTGATGCTATCTGACCATCTCATACTCTGCCACTCTCTTGATAATAAGGGTTCCAAAAAGGTTATATTTTTAAACCCTCACCATCTATGACTGTTGACAGTTACAATTGATCTACATTCTAATTACAACTTGTTACTGGAAATCTCTATAGTTTCAACTGCTTTGGTTTGTATATTCTTATGTCTTCAATGACATAGTGTGGAACGCTTTTTCATGATTATTGGCCATTTGGATGTCATTTTACATGAGGAATCCCTTGAGTCTTTTAACATTTTTTTTCCTATTAAATTGTCTTTTTCTAAATAATTTATAGTAGTTTTTAACGTTCTAATTTCTTGACAAATGATATCTTTCCTAAAGGTTTTCTGATGTAACCTCATATATTTTAAAGTAATGACCTTTAAAGTCAGTACTAGCAACTTCTGGTATTTCCTTTTGTGTACAGTGATGGCATTAAAAAAAAATGTGTGTTCATTTGAGAAACTACAAAGGCCAACAGTATCCTTAAAATGGAGAAAATTTTCTTCATTTAGCAAAGTCTAATGTGATGGATAGAGGTTCTGTACCTACATACAGTTGGGAAACCTGTGAGGTTTAGTTACACATCTGCTATTTTATAAAAGGAGACACTCTTTCCCAGGACTCATTTATTGAACTTCTACAGTCATTGTTTGAAAAATTTAATCTTGCAGTGCTTAGTAAGAGTCTCTTTTACTGGCATAACAGTTATCAACTGTTTGAGAGAGAGGTAAAGTCTTAAATAGAATTCTATTCTATACATTTTGTAATGCAATGAGATTAGGATATGATATTTTCTCTAGTAAAGTTTATTAGCATATCAGAAGTTAAGTCTGGAATCCTAAGTCCTAAGTTGGAACTTTGGGATGTGCTTTTGCTTTTACTTTATTCCCCCAGAAAAAAATGGAAATCCCACTCTCAGAAAGAAGAGAGAAATAGGAGTTTATTTAGTGCCAAGCTTACTTGGGTTCTATCCTTAGCTATATGATTCAATCAAAGTCTTGCCATAATCATTACAGATGCTCCTGAGAATAGGACCCATTTTTGCTGAGTTCTCACTTTGAAGGATAAGATTGTGGGTAGAAAACTATGCACAATTTTCAAAATTATATGAATTATTGTTGTAGGCTGAAATTGAGAGTGACAAAAGATTTTCTTGTTTTTAACCTGAAGACTGAAAGTTACAAAAATTTTAAACACTGCAGAATTCTTTTGAAGGCACCTCTGATGAATTTAAACTCAACACGCTGCTGCTGTTGCTGCTGCAAGTCGCTTCAGTCGTGTCCAACTCTGTGCGACCCCATAGACGGCAGTCCACCATGCTCCTCCCTCCCTGGGATTCTCTAGGCAAGAATACTGGAGTGGGTTGCCATTTCCTTCTCCAGTGCATGAAAGGGAAAAGTGAAAGTGAAGTCACTCAGTTGTGTCCGACTCTTAGCGACCCCATGGACTGTAGCCTACCAGGCTTCTCTGTCCATGGGATTTTCCAGGCAAGAGTACTGGAGTGGGGTGCCATTGCCTTCTCCGTTTTACTCAACATAGGGATGTTTAATTATTTCTTCCAAAAATTGTCATTAACAGCATTACATACTTTGTAAGGAAGACAATTAGATTGAGGACAAAGGAGATGATTTCACTCTGTCTCAATTTAAAGTCTTAGAGGCTGCTGGTATTTCTTGACCCAAGATGAATCAATTTCTGACAAGATGAGCTAGGAGAAATTTAATTTTGTTTACTAAAATTTATCTTAGAGAATTAGTGTTTTGCACTAATTTATATATATATGTATACATTATATATATTATATATATATATAAACAGAAAGCTGAAATGACTGGATTTTAAATGATTATTATTCACAATGTCTAGTCAAAAACCCTAACATAATTCAGCTGCAAATTCCGTCCAAATTATGAAAACTAAATTCATTTTAAACTAAAGACAATAGTGTTTTGTGTTCTAGCAAAACTTTTATTGATTTTCTCATAGATTGTCTAATAGGGTATTCATGAAAAAGTGACAGTGTCTTCATAATGGTTACTTTATATTAGAAAAGTAATTTCTTTATTCAACAAAATAAATTGCACAATAATAGGCCTATATGTTCACATGTAAATTTCATTAGGAAAGTCCATTGCACTGATTATACTAAATGAACCTAATAAAAGAGTATTTAAAATCTGTAGAGTGAAGAAAGAATAATTGTACTTTTTGCGTGGAAAAATTTACACTATTGATAAGATTCTAGAAACATATCATTGCACAAGATTTTTAGGGTTCTGTAAGGCCATTTACAAAAGATATTGTAAGTAGGACTTTTATGTAGGACCTTTGGTATTTTAATAATGGAAAAATAATAGGTAAGATTAAAAGTACTGTCAAATCTTGAGTTATGATATTAGTGCAAATGGTCTCACTTAGTGTGGACTTAGGATATCATTTTATATGGGAAATGTTACAAGAAAAAATATGTATACTTTGCATGTCCTGAGCAAATGAGAAAGTATACATATAGTTCAATTAATTTGCTATTAGGATTTTTAAATTATTTTAGGCACAAGGTCAAAGCTATGAATCCAGAATTCATTCTTGCCAAGAGTTTACCTATTCCCTCTTCCCTTCATCAAGATCAATGACATTTTGAAAACTATACCCACAGAAAGCAATAAACCTCCAAAACTCTGATTGTTTCCTGCCCCATTGTATTCTGCGAATGGCTGTCACTAAATGGAGGTAGCAAGATGACTAAACACGAAAACAAAGGGCAGGGTAACGATATTTTGAAACTTTAGCCCTCATGATGAAGAAGCATCACCATGCAAGATGTTGTTACTGTTAAGTCACTAAGTCGTATCTGACTCTTTGGGACCCCATGGACTTCAGCACGCTAGGCTCCTCTGTCCTCCACTTTTTCCTGCAGTTTGCTCAAATTCATGTCCATTGAGTTGGTGACACTATTTAATAACAATCTCTTCCTCTGCCTCCCCTTCCTCCTTTTCCCAGCATCAGAGTCTTTTCCAAAGAATTGGCTCTTCACACCAGGTGGCCAAAGTACTAGAGCTTCAGCTTCAGCATCAGCCCTTGAATAAATATTCAGGGTTGATTTCTTTTAGAATTGACTAGTTTGAACTCCTTGTAGTGCAAGAGACTCTCAGGAGTCTTCCACAGCACTGCATTTCAAAAGCATCAATTCTTGGGCACTGACGCTTCTTTATGAATCAACTCTCACATCTGTACATGACTACTGGAAAAACTATCTTTTTTTTTTTTAATGGACCTTTGAGGCTAGTGTTTTGAAGTGATATCTTGGCTTTTTAATATGCTTTTATGTTTGTCATAAGTTTCCTTCCAAGGAACAAGCATCTTTAAGTTCATGGCTGCAGTCAGCATCCACAGTGATTTTTGAAGCCCAAGAAAGTAAAATCTGTCACTGCTTCCACTTTCTCATCTTCTATTTGACATGACGTGATGGGGCCAGGCGCCATGATCTTAGTTTTTTGAATGTTGAGTTTTAAGCCAGCTTTTTTAACTCTATTCTTTCACCCTCATGAATACACTATTTAGTTCCTCTTCACTTTCTGCCGTTAAAGTGGTATCATCTGCATATCTGAGATTGATGATATTTTCCCCAGCAATCTTGATTCCAACTTGTGATTCATCCAGCCAGAATTTTCATGATGTAGAGACATTACTTTGACAACAAAGGTCCATCTATTCAAAGGTATGGCTTTTCCAGTAGTCATGTATGGATGTGAGAGTTGGACTATAAAGAAAGCTGAGCTCTGAAGAATTGATGCTTTTGAACTGTAGTGTTGGAGAAGACTCTTGAGAGTCTCTTGGACTGCAAGGAGATCCAACCAGTCCATCCTAAAGGAAATCAGTCCTGAATATTCATTGGAAGGACTGATGTTGAAGCTGAAACTCCAATACTTTGGCCACCTCATGCGAAGCGCTGACTCATTTGAAAAGTCCCTGATACTGGGAAGGATTGAGGGCAGGAGGAGAAGGGAACAACAGAGGATGAGATGGTTAGATGGCATCATAGACTCAAGGGACATGAGTTTTAGTAAACTTGGGGAGTTGGTGATGGACAGGGAAGCCTGGCATGCTGCAGTCCATGGGTCACTAAGAGTTAGACACGACTGAGTGACTGAACTGAACTGACTCTGTATAAACATTAAATAAACAGGGTGACAATGTATAGTTTGCTGTACTCCATTCCCAATGTTGAGCCAGTCAGTTGTTCATTGTCTGATTTTTAACTGTTACTTCTTGACCCACCTACAAGTTTCTTAGGAGAGAGGTAAGGTGATCTGGTACTCCCATCTCTTGAAGAATTTTCCACAGTTTGTTGTAATCCACACAGTCAAAAGCTTTAACATAATCAATAAAGCATAAGTGAATCTTTTTCTGTAACTCTCATGCTTTCTCCATGATCCACTGCACGTTGGCAATTTGATCTCTGGTTCCTCTGCCTCTTCAAAGCCCAGCTTGTACATTTGGAAGTTCTCAATTCATAGAAGTTCTCAGTTAATGTACTGATAAAGACTAGCTTGAAGGATTTTGAGCATAAACTCTCTAACATGTGAAATGAGGGCAATTGTACAGTAGTTTGAACATTTTTTCTAATTGTCTTTCTTTTGGATTGGAATGAAAACTGATCTTTTCCAGTCCTGTGACTACTGCTGAGTTTTCCAAATTTGCTGACATATTGCATGCAGCATTTTAACAGCTTCATCTTTTAGGATTTTAAATAGCTTGGCTGAAATTCCATCACCTCCACTAGCTTTATTTGTATAATATTTCCTAAGGCCCACTTGATTTCATACTCCAGGATGTCATGCTCTAGGTGAGTGATCACTCCATCATGGTGATCTGGGTCTTTAAGACCTTTTTTGGATACTTCTTCTGTGTACTCTTGCCACTTTTTAAAATCTCTTCTGTGTGTATTAGGTCCTTACTGTTTCTGTCCTTTATTGTGCCCATCCTTGAATGAAATGTCCCCTTGGTATCTCCAGCTTTCTTCAAGAGATCTCAAGTCTTTCTCATTCTATTGCATATCTCTACTTTTTTGCACTGTTCTTTTAAGAAGGCTTTCTCATCTCTCCTTGCTATTCTCCAGAACTCTGCATTCAGTTGGGTATATCTTTCCCTTTCTCTCTTGACCCCATCATATTCACAAAAATGTTTCTAGTAGTTGGAAGAAACTTCCTGATGGCTCTGTTTAGAGTACATTTCAAAAAATTACATGGCATATTTTTAATCAGGATAAAAAATGTACAGCCAATTAGAAGCACAAAAATGATTCTTGAGAGGAAATAAAGGAAATAATTTATATAGGGTCAGTTTTCTAAATTTGATGTATGTATTCAAAGTTTTGAACTCTTAAGCCAAAGGAAAATATATGATATATATAAATATAATTAATTTGCTAAATCATGCTGTTCATATTATATATATATGTATATATGTATATGTATATTTTAAGTATTTGTGTGTATATAATATGAACTTCCCTGGTGGTTCAGTAGTAAAAGAATCCACCTGCCAGTGCAGGAGATGCCAGTTGGATCCCTGGATCAGGAAGATCCCCTGGTGAAGGAAATGGCAAACAACTCCAGTATTCTTGCCTACAGTACATGGAGTTGCAAAAGTGTCAGACACGATTCAGCAACTAAACAATAACAACAATACATATAATATGTTACATCATAAGCGTTTTGATGATAAACTATAGCTCATGGAAGAGAGAAGAACCTTTTTTGTAGTTTGTCGTAACTTAATCTGTTAAAAGGGAAAGTTCTGGAGAGGATCAAGAGCAAGTCTCTTCCTGTCAGGGGAAAACAGGAGGCATAGCTAGTCATTTCAGGAAGCCTCAAAATAGCCTAGATTTTTAAAAAGTAGCAAAATAGATCTCAAATAATTTGTGTCCAAGAGAGAAATTCCAGACCTATCATGAAAGAGTTTTGTTTCACTATCAGCAGCATTTATCCTTTTTAAAATTAAAATTGATTATCTTCTTTTTTAAGTGAATGAAAGTTTGGGATGTTTTCCTGCAAGATGAACCTCAAAGAACAGAGATTAAAAGATAATATGCATAAGTATGTCCAGAATAATCATCACTCATATCACAGAAGTGCAGATGGCATAGCCTCATCTACAGAGAATTCCTTAGAGTCTCCAAAATCTCATATCTAGGGATTAATCTACTTTAAAACTCCCAAGTACAGAGAAGGGACCTAACACTAAGAAATTCCCATCCAATTAAATGTCTCCAGCCCCTTATCTTCCCTACTCTCTTTTTTCAAACTTGAAAGGACTAGAAAATATTTGGGTTTTTTTCCCCCCTATAATTGAGGACAAAAACATCAATTAGGGACAAAGAAAAGAAGCCTATCACACACCCCCATTCCACCCCAGGATCCCCACTAACTCATGCCATAGTTAAAGGAGAGAAGTTTTAAGTGAATTTTAGACTCTGACTATTATATAAAATGAGATACTTTAATTTCTTGAATGAGACTGCTTTTGTTTCTTGGAGTGACTAGAAGAGATTTTATCATCTGAGTATCCAGAAAAATTAGAAGTTCTGCTCAAAAATGCAAATCATAAGAGAGAACTAGCCTCACAATAGATTGAGCTTGGACAAGCAATATGAGTAGAGTAGAGGAGAATAAAGTTTTTTTTTGTTGCTGTTTTTGTAAACCATAATCCCACTTGACACATCCCAGTATTGTCTGGATCTTTCATCATCTTTGTCAATCTTGTTATATAGATAGGTATGATATGTGCTAATCATTCTTCCAAAATAATAAATAACTTCTTTCATATTACACAGTAGTATGCTAGGCCCTGGGAAGAGACTAATGAGAAAAATGGATATGAATAAAACAGGCATACCTAAAAGTTGAAGATGTAACTATGACCTTGTCTATAATATAGGAGTTCGACTTTCTTCTTGTTGGTTATTGAAGGTATCCTTGAGAAAGCGATACACAAGCTGAAAGCTGAGGTTAAGGAGGTAAAAAATGAAAATTTAAGGTAGAATGGAAAGCATTTGTAAAGCTCATGTCGTGGTAGGAAACACAGAGAACACGAGGAACTAGGGAAAGATCATAGTTGGCAGAAGTAGAGAAGTGGGGGAGTCTTAGCATCTGAAGCCTCCCTGGAAGTAGGCTGAACCTTTTACATCTTTGTGTTCCTAGTGCAGAAGTTGGCTTCCAAGTAAAGGACTCTGGGAAGTCACTGAGGTGTACCTATCAAACAACTTCACATAAGCCATGCTATGTTTCCTAATGTACAAGTGAAATGGCTTTCAGGTATGGGGAAATAAAAGTAAAATTAAATTCAAAATTTTTCCTTTGTCAACAGTCTCTTTTTCCTTGTCTGTTAATTAAAGAGATGATCTCATACTGCATCATGTTCAAAGACCTTTCTAGTTTCGACCACTTCAGCAAACATGACTCTAAACAATGGCAATTAGAAATGCGATTACCATCTCTATTGTGAAAAAGCTGTATGTCAGTCCCTACATTTTTTGTTATTGTCTAGCTTCCATCTACCCAATAGTGGCATAAAAAATTAAGTAACACTTAGACTGACAGTTTTGCAAAGAGGAAGAATGAGAAAATGTGACTATTTTCTATTTTTCATCTTTACTTTTTTTTTTAATAGTCTTTAAAATGACAGGCTAGAATTTATTGAACTTTTGAAAGGATAAAGGGAATGATGTTATTCATAGGACTTTGGA
Organism: Giraffa tippelskirchi; assembly: GCF_054371585.1. Lineage (NCBI taxonomy): Eukaryota > Metazoa > Chordata > Mammalia > Artiodactyla > Giraffidae > Giraffa > Giraffa tippelskirchi. The sequence continues at coordinate 105,780,201 of NC_137278.1, read as the reverse complement.
GATTTATCAAATGAGGAGGGAGATATTTGAAGAGTAGAAAGAAAAATGTTGGTTGTCTGAGGAGATGTTTACAGAGAATATCCTCAGAATTCAGGGATACTTGCATCAAATACATTGGTAGTTGGGGAGTTGCTAAAAATATATTACTACTATACCACTTAAGATAATGCTTTAGATACATTAATTTTCAGTAGGAAAGAGAAAAGTCTATTGCCCCTGATGTGACCTTAAACCTACTAATTTTTGTTTAATAGATGTAATCAGACTTTTAAATTTTCACTACTTATTTGAGGCATATATAATCTGTACAAGCTTAGGATATGTTAAATCCTTGAGATTCTCATTTCACATTGCTTAGAGAGAAAAAAAAAAAACTTATAGAAAGAAGATTCTTAATCACTGTTAGAAATAAATCAACAAACTCAATTAAATTTTCAATATATACAAAGCATAATCAATCCATGGGTAATGATATAACACAATTTTGTGAGTGTGATTCATTTCTCATAATAATAAAAACCCCAGTGAACATATATATGGTGTGTTATCAAGTTGGTTAGACAGGTATATTTTAACTATCTAGTAATAAGACAGCATTCAAATTCTCAAACACTTATATTTGCAGAGAAAGTGATTGGATCCTGATGACTTTGAGAACCTACCCCTCTGGAGAAGTCTCCCATTATTTAGTGACAGAAGACCCCAAAGATTCATATAGCTATAACAAGTTTTATTGCCTTCATAATATTATTACCCACCAAAGAAACTGCATCTTATATAAAAGTGGACATTTTAATTTATATATTATAAAATTAACATGCACTGTAGATATACACAAGTTAAATATTGAAAACATCCCATCTGACACTGCACCCTTATGACACTGCATAATATGATAGTGTTTTTAATAAGATTTTTTATTAAATCAAATGAAATAGTTCATTCTTAATCACTACATAGTTGATTGGATTCAAAGAAATTATCTAATATATAGCTTAGGGGAAATGAGCCTGTAAAGATAAAATTCTGGAAGGAAGTTGGCCTACTCCTGCCCACTTAGAATAACATAATTTGATTATAAGTGACAAAGGATTCATCCTACTGAGATTCTTGAATGAGAACATTAAAACCTTGAATTTAATCAAAATGACAAAAGGATTTATCAAACCTGAAATAAAAAGCATTCTAAAAGAATTATTATTCATTGAAATTCTGATACCCACTTCTGATTCATTTTCATTGGAGATTTGGTAGTGACCATTGCCCAATATGAATTCCTTTAGTCACTAAAACTAAAAGGAATTAATTTTAGTGACTAATATCTGCCATTCTTCCAACTCTTTTAGTACTTTTGGTCACTTGGCATCTTTCCCCATTTCTGTTGTACTGGGATATCACAGTCATACTTATTGGGCCCTTAGAAAGGCTAAGTTTATTTTCTAAACTGAATTTTAAACCAACCAATTTATATATTGAAATTTTCTTCCTACGCACAAATGCTGTAAAATGCTGATTGCCTATTTTATGTTTGGCTTCCCTAGTGGCTCAGAGGGTAAAGTGTCTACCTGCAGTGTGGGAGACCTGGGTTCGATCCCTGGGTCGGGAAGATCCCCTGGAGAAGGAAATGGCAACGCACTCCAGTATTCTTGCCTGGAGAATTCCATGGACGGAAGAGGCTGGTAGGCTACAGTCCACGGGGTCACATAGAGACAGACACGACTGAGCGACTTTCTGACTTTCTTTCTTTCTTTTATGTTAACTAAAGTAGCTGTCTAATCCTGGAGTTCTTATATTTTGTATTTCCTGGAGTTCTGTGTTTCTAATCCTGGATTTGTTGTATTTTTCACCTGAATGCATTGAGTATGCATTTTCTTTGCTTTTTATTTTCAAACAACTTTGGTAGTATTTTCTTCATGCTCTGAATCAGAACCAAAAATATGTTGAATAACAATCTCTACTACGTGTAGTGCATACACAAAAAATTCTTCTCTTCCTTAATAATAGATATCATTGAGGATTAGTTCAGCACATGGCCACCTCTCTGAAGCCTATAAAATTTTGTCCAATGGGAAGTAAACAGAAACAATTCATGACATTATCGGATTATGCCCCCAAGGTTGAATGCAGCATTCACACTTTTGTCATTTTCTCCTTCTGAATTTACTATACGGGTTTTCACTAAAAAATAATTTTAGTTATTTTTTAACTGCCTTTTTTTTAGTTTATTTTCACCAATTGTATTACTCCTATGTGTTTCTCTGGTGGCTCAGCAGCAATCTGTCTGCAATGCAGGAGAGACAGGCTGGATCCCGGGTTTGGGAAGATCCCCTGAAGAAGGGCATGGCAACCCACTCTAGTATTCTTGCTGGGAAAATCTCATGGACAGAGGAAAGTGGTGGGCTACAGTCCATGGGGTCCCAAAGAGACAGACATGAATGAAGCAGCAGAGCACATTACTCCTATATCTTTCCTCACCAACTTTTTCTCCAACAGGTTATGTACCAATGTATCTTTCTGATCTAAACCAAAACATACCAAGGAGATTAATACATTATTATCTGCTGTTACACAAATTTCTATTACAATTTTTTTAATATGCTAGGGCTGCCATAACAAAATACCAGAGGCTGGATGTTATGGTGTGCTCAATCTCTCAGTTGTGTCTGACTCTGCAGCCCCATGGACTATAGCTCGCCAGGCTCCTCTGTCCATGGGATTCTCCAGGCAATAATACTGGAACGGGTTGCTATTTCTTCCTCCAGGGGATCTTCTGACCCAGGGATTAAATCTGTGTCTCCTAAATTGACAGGCAGATTCTTTACCAACTGCACCACCTGGATGGGTCAAACAATAGAAATTCATTTTATTTCAGTTCAGAGCCTAGAAATCTAAGATCAAGGTGTCTGCAGGTTTGGTTTATCTTAAGGTTTTTCTCTTTGACTTGCAAAGTCACCTTCTCGCTGTGACCTTACATTGGCCTTTCCTTTGTGCATAAGCATTTCTGATATCTCAGTGTGTGTAAAAATTTCCTCTTCTTATAAGAACACCATTCAGGTTGAATTAAAGTCCACCATATTGCCTCATTTTAACATAAGTACCTCCCTAGTGGCTCAGACGGTAAAGCGTCTGCCTACAATGCGGGGACCTGGGTTCGATCCCTGGGTCGAGAAGATTCCCTGGAGAAGAAATGGCAACCCACCCCAGTACTCTTGCCTAGAAAATCCCATGGACGGAGGAGCTTGGTGCAGGCTACTGTCCATGGGGTCGCAAAGAGTCGGGCACGACTGAGCGACTTCACTTTTCACCTCTTTATAGGTTGGCTCTATCTACAAATAAAGTCACATTCCAAAGTACTGAAAATTAGGACTCCAAGACATGAATTTTGGGCACGCAGTTCAACCTGTAGCAATAATCAATTAGGGTCATTGTTTGCAGCAAGAGAAACAATCTTGGGCACGTGTAAACAAATGTGCATTTAGTAGAAAATAATAGTGAATCCAAAGTGTGTATAAGAAAACTAGAGAGCTTGTTCTGACAACGATCAGACTCAAAGGATTTCGAAGAATTAGAAAATAGGTAAGTATTTTAATAGAAATATTTAAAAGAATATTTAATTGGGGGTTAAGTGGTTGAGTACCACCACTGGTATTAATGACCCAGGTATTTCATTTTTGTATTGATATTCAAGAAGAAACTGTGTTTCTTTGTGTAGGCTTAGGTTTCATTCTTACCATTTGGCACTGCTGGGATGCTAAGAGAAAAAATCAAATATTAAAAAGGTTTTCAAATATGCATTTAGGTTTCAAAGGTGATAGAGTAAATGCCTGAAATATTCATTTGATTCATTAAACGACCCAAATTTCAAGAAAAATAAATTATCAGTGATTAAGCAAAAGAGAGATTTATTGCAATGTAAGATATTGGTGGTGTCTTCAGAAAAATTGACACAGCTAGGGAAATAGTTTCAGGCACTATGCAGCCAGAATTACAGTCAAATTTCACTTTAGAATTGTTTCAGTAAATATTCAGCTACTGCCACTGGTGACCCCTAGACACATCATCTTGTACTACTAATGCTACAGTAAGACGTGTATTGTCAATCTCATAATTTCTGCTACTGCTCTAAAAACGGGATGTCCTCTACACAGCTGTCTTTGTGCACCATCAATATGTACTTTTCCTGGGTTCTGGCTCCTGGTTTCACCAGATCATGAATCAAAATTCAAAGGCAGTGTTCTGATTGGCTGAATATACTCCCGTCTAAAGTGGTTTCTGGTATGTTTATATTAATATTTTAAAGAGGGAGGCAAGGTGAATAGGCCCTGTCATCTCCATGACCAACAAGTTAAGAAATTTCTCAATTGTAAGAAGGGAAATTATGTGAGGAAACAGTCAAAAAAATTAAAAATAATCACTATATTATTCTAGCAATACCCAATAAAAGAGTTAATTTCACACACACACACACAAATGAGATTTCCTTAGGAAAAATAAATAAATATTGGCAATTAGAAAGTGTCAACAATGCATTGTTTTTAATAGTGTGAAATGTATATACAATGAATTACTATTCAGCTATAAAATAATAAGGAAATTTTGAAATATGGAACAGCATGAATGATCCTTGAGAATATTATAGTAAGTGAAATAACCCAGGAGGGCCAATACTGCATGATTCCACTTATATGACTTATCTAAAATAATCAAATTCATATAATCAAAGAGTGCAGTGATGGCTGCCAGAAGCTAACGGGAAGCAGGAAATGGGAAATGACTAATCAGCAGGCATAAATTTTCAATAAAGCAAGATAGATAGATTCTATAGATCTGCTGTAAAATATTGTTCCTTTTGTCAATCGTAATATATTGTACACTTACACATTTAAGACGGTGGATGTCATGTTAAGTGTTCTTTCCACGATAAATTAAAATAAAATAAAAGTAAATTGCTCAGCTAACACATTGAAAAACATAAAGACTTTACTTTCACCTCTACCAGGAAATGCTAAAGCTATTGGAGAGAACAGAGTTTGAATACAGATATTTTCTACAGACCAGAAGCAGATCTTAAATTCCTCTGAGCTGGAAAGTGTAAAAAGTTCAATATTTTCAGAAGAAACAGCATTTTGTTCTTTGATTGTGGCAGCTCTCCAAGGCAGGAAGCAACATTTTAGAGAATAAATGACCAAATAATGCATCCAAGAGAGAAGGGGCACAACCATAAGCCAAGGTTACCAAAATCATACAATTTCCTGTGCCCCAAACTTGCATGAAAACATCAGAATGAGTAAACCTCAGGGACCCATGCCAGGAGACATCGTTTGTCTATCTCAGTGATAACCACACTGAGCTAGCAAAGGACTTTTCCAAATAACCTGTACTTTGTGAAATTCCAATAATTTCACACATCAGTACAAGAGGAAGTTAGAGTATCATGAGTTTGCAAATTTCTGCCAGTCTGTTAGGAGGTAGGTTGTGAAACAAAATTAATCTAACTTATTGAAACCCCTAAAATGTGAAATTCCTTGAGCACAAGTTTGTTGACTGTGATATAAATACCCCAAGATGGAAACTTTCAGTTTTATTTCTAATCAAAGGAAATGATTCATGCTTCTATTCAATTGAATAAGCTATATGTAGTGCAGGGGCTTCATCTTTCAACATACCAGATACAGCTCCAGGAGACAACTGAGGCTAGCTCTGGTAGGTTGTAACTGATGAACATTGGGTTTGGTTGTGTGACTTGTTTTGACTGGTGAGACCTGGAAAAGAAGCAGACTTGAAAAGTGCTTATGCTTTAGGGCTTGTCCTCTCTTGCTCCTCTGAAACCTGGGACTTTCCTGTGAAAATGGCTGGTATATCCTACTGGAGGATGAGACAACATTGAGCAGAGGAGTGCCAACCAAGGGAGGCCTGTCCACATCTGCTTAGACACATAAATGTGGGCTACTTTTCCCAGACTAGGAAAACTTCTGAAGCTGGGAGAACCATTTGGCCAACCCACAGAGAATGATGTATCACTGTTGATTCAAGCCATATAATTTGTCTTTATGTAGCAAAGCTACCTGATGCAATATTCTAGAAAGGTTGGTTAATTATTGATAGTGTGTCATTTTATTCTTAAGCATCCAGGTGTGGATGGTAAATTACATGGATGACATAGCTAAGAAACAAGAACTGCTCTCTCAAGGTACTATCAGAAGTGACGTGTTCTACATGTAATTTGTGAAGTTCATATGTAAAGCTCCTCATTTCTTCATGAATTAAGAACTAATTAGGAAATAAATACAGAAATCAGACAGATAAAAATAAGTATATTAGCTTCATCATTGGTAAAGTCTTTTAGAAAATGTGGTTTATGAGTTTGAAATGAATGAGCTGGCTAACTCTTCACCTCAAAATTAAATGTACCCACCCTGCCAGAGGTAGAGTAGGAAAACTACATAATCACAGGGCTATAAAATAAGTCAAAATAAAATAACAGCAGTTGCCAAGAACAAAGACCACATCACCCAATATATGAAAAATGAATGCAGTGTTGCCTCACAAATTGTTTTTTTTTGAGGTATTCACCAGTGTATTGGGGGAGAAGCTCCAAGAACAAGTTGAGAAGCAGCTGTCCTGCTATGAAACTGGAGAGATTTCATGAAAGAATCTGGATGTCATGAATGAGGCAAAGGTTTGGGCAGGAGAAGTGGCTGCTGCGATTACTAGGAAGCTGGAGAAGCAAGAGAAGAAATACTTGAAGAAGAAGAAAAAAAAAATGGCCGTGATTGCATTGGCATCTTCAGGAAACAGCAATGGTACCCTGGAGGAATGTGAGGAGACAAGTGAAATACCCCAAAAGAAGAAAAAGCAAAACCCCCAGGAGGCTCCTCAGGAGAATGGAATGGAAGACTCATCGGTCTCCTTCTCCAAGACCAAGAAAAAGAAATCTTTTTTCAAGAAGGAGCTGGTTAGTGGTGATCTTGAAGAGACAGCTGGCAGTGGAAGTCCTTCCAAGAGGAACAAATTTTTCCTCAAAGTGGAACCAGTCGGTGACACTGAAGAAAGAGTCAGGAAACAAGAGCGTCCCCAAGAAAAAGAGGAAATGCTCTTCCAAGGAGGAGCCACTCAGCAGTGGACCTAAAGAGGCTGCTGCAAGCAGGAGCAGTGGATCCAAGAAGAAAAAGCTCCGAAAGCTATCCCAGGAAAATTAGAATGGACATGTCCCTAATGGGTATAGCTTGCAGGGATATTTCCTAACACATGCCCTGCGAAGGTGCGTGCTAAGTCGCTTCAGTCGTATCCGACTCTTTGCAACACCGTGGACTATAGCCTGCCAGCCTCTTCTGACCAGGGGATTCTCCAGGCAAGAATACTGGAGTGGTTTGCCATGCCTTCCTCCAGGGGGATCTAACCCATGTCTCCTGCAGCTCCTGCATTGCATGCAGTTTCTTTATCACTGAGCCACTGGAAAACCTGGAACCCATTCCCTACAGCCCAGCGAAAATAAACACATGCAAAAAGTAATAACAGAGGCCTGTGTGGTCCATGTTTATAATTTGGGGGAGCCTGGTGGGCTGCCGTCTATGGGGTCGCACAGAGTCGGGCACCACTGAAGCGACTTAGCAGCAGCAGCAATCTAATTCTAGGCATAGATGGTTCAGTTAAAGAAAATAAAATTATAATAAAAAATTTTAAGGATGCTTCCTGGTACATAGGGAATGTTTTATTAGATTACATGTCAGTTATATTATCTTGAAAGGATCTCTTCTTATAAGTACAGAAAAACTGGAAAATTCTGTGAAGTTATTAATGAAAAGCCTACTCTTTGCACACATAGAGGTTTCCTCCATGCTGCAATCACTGGTGTATTTACTTTGACAATCTTAATCTTGCTCCCACAAAAACAGTTGCTTTTGTTCTCTGCTTAGTCCATGTTACTTGCTTGAACTTTGATGACCCTGAACTTTGTTAGTTTACCACAACCCAAAATATTTACAACTTCTATGATCATCAAGCTGCTAGGACCCCAGGTTATTACTTTCCAAATCTTTGGTATGGAAAGAAAAAGAAAAGAAAAAATCACTTGAATATCAAGCCCCACAAGCTTCTACTCTCTGTTTAAATGTCACAGCCAGCTACTCTCTGACTTACTCCTTTATCAAGTATGTCAATCTATCTTCTAGCCCCATTATTTGACCAAAATTGATCTTATAAATTCATCAGACACTTTTGGATCAATAAAGCTAATGAATATTTATTAGTCTTCATTTTCCTTGATCTCTAAGCTGCATTCAGTATTTTTGATACCTTCTTCTGTCTTGAAGTCATATCTGTGTTATGACTTAGTGCTTTTATTTCCTTCTTACACCTGTAACATCTCATTTGTAGCTTTATTCTCTTTTGCCTCAGCCTTAAATGTTAAAATTTCTTAAGGTTACATCATAGGCTATTCCTCTTCTCATGATGCTATGCAATCTCCTTCAACCTTATAACTTTACACTGAGAACCCCCAAATTTATACTTCTACTTTAGACCTCTCCATTAAGCTATAACCACCTATTAAATTCATGCTTCCAAGACTCTCTACTTAAAAGTTCTCAAAAGCAACTCAGACTCAATATATTCAAAACACCCAAACCCTGCCTTTCTCCATTATTTCCAACTCAGTAACATTATCCAACCAGGTTTTAATACAGAAACCCCAAAGTTATATTTGACCTTTATTCTGTACAATACTTAAAACTTATTTCTATTCAATTTACTAATCAAAAAATTTTTTTCTTCTCTCCATACTTGACTTTCACTTGACTTCCAATTCCAGCTACAGAAATATGCAGATTATACACTTACAAACTCTAACAGCATTGCATTTCTACCTAATTGTATTTTTTATTTACAATTTTAAGGGTTTTTTTTTAATGGTTATGGTAAGCAGAGTTCTAATATGTTCTCCACGATTCCTGTGACTTAGTGTTCATGCCCCATGTCATGCTTCCTCCCAATTTTAGAGACTTACTACCAGCCGACAGAAGAGGATAGACATGAAGAAATTCTGCAGCTGTAATGAAGGTCCAAGTTTGTTTTTACTTAATAGAGAAAAAGCAAGTTCTTTATGGCCTGAGTTACTCGGGTGAATCCCCTTAGAAAAGTGATGTAATCAGTTAAAAGCTCTTAAAAGAAATCAAAGACTATAAGACTCTCCTTGCCAGTCTGATGAACTAAGGGGCTGTGTTGAGGTCTATCTGGCAAGGTACTCTGTGCAACCTACAGGACTCAAGGGAGGCCTTCAGGCTACAACCAGCGAAAAGCCAGAGTCTCTAATGATGCTGCTGTAAGGAAGCAAATCCCACCAACTTGGAGAAATTTTCAGGTAGATTATTTCCCAGTCAAGCTTTCAGATGAGAGTATAGATAAAAAATTAATTCAGTCATGGCCTTTGGGAGACGCTGAGCAGAGGACCTAGTTAATCTGTGCCTGGACTCCTAAGCCACAGAAATTGTGAGATAATAAATGTGGGTCGGGTGGCTAAGTTTTTCTCAAGTAGCAGTAAGAAAACAATAAAGTGATTATTTTTTATGTCCATGAATTACTTTGAATGACATAAATTTTGGTACAAAAATAAAGAGCCCTCAATTTCAAGAGTAAACAAATTACAAGTTTATTTCCTGCTCAAAAACAGATTCTGACTCACCTATGGTGATTTTCGCTTTAGATATAACATTAGTTCAGTTGCTCAGTCAAGTCCAGCTCTGTGTGACCCCATGGACTGCAGCATATCAGGCCTCCCTGTCCACCACCAACTCCTGAAGTTGACTCAAACTCATGTCCATTGAGTCAGTGATGCTATCCAACCATCTCGTCCTCTGTTGTTCCCTTCTCCTCCTGCCCTCAATCTTTCCCAGTATCACAGTATTTTCAAATGAGTCATTTCTTCACATCAGGTGGCCAAAGTATTGGAGTTTTGGCCTCAGGATCAGTCCCTCCAATGAATATTCATGACTAATTTCCTTTAGGATGGACTGGTTGGATCTCCTTGCAGTCCAAGAGACTCTCAAGAGTCTTCTCCAACACCACAGTTCAAAAGCATCAATTCTTTGGCACTCAGCTTTCTTTGTAGTCCAACTCTCACATCCATACATGACTACTGGAAAAACCATAGCTTTGAATAGATGGACCTTTGTTGGCAACATAATGTCTCAGCTTTTTAATATGCTGGCAGGTTGGTCATAATTGTTCTCTCCAAGGAGCAAGCGTCTTTTAATTTTATGGCTGCAGTCACCATCTGTAGTGATTTTGGAGACCAAGAAAGTAAAGTTTCTCACTGTTTCCATTGTTTCCCTATCTATTTGCTATGAAGTGATGGGACCAGATGCCATGATCTTACTTTTCTGAATGTTGAGTTTTAAGCCAATTTTTTCACTCTCCTCTTTCAGGATCATCAAGAGGCTCTTTAGTTCTTCTTCGATTTCTGCCATAAATGTGGTATCACCTGCATATCTGAGGTTATTGATATTTCTCCTGGCAAGCTTGTGCTTCATCCAACCCAAAGTTTCTCATGATGTACTCTGTATATAAGTTAAATAAGCAGGGTGACAATATCAGCATCGACATACTCCTTTTCCTATTTGGAAACAGTCTGTTTTTCCATGTCCAGTTCTAATTGTTGCTTCTTGACCTGCATACAGATTTCTCAGAAGGCAGGGTAGGTGGTCTGGTATTCTCATCTCTTTCTGAATTTTCCACAGTTTATTGTGATCCACACAGTCAAAGGCTTTAGCATAGTCAATAAAGCAGAAATAGATGTTTCTCTGGAACTCTCTTGCTTTTTTGATGATCCAGTGAATGTTGGCAATTTGATCTCTGGATCCTCTGGCTTTTCTAAAACCAGCTTGAGCATCTGGAATTTCATGGTTCATGTACTGTTGAAGCCTGGCTTGGAGATTTTTGAACATTACTTTACTAGTGTGTGAGATGAGTGCAGTTGTGAGGCAGTTTGATCATTCTTTACAATTGCCTTTCTTTGGGATTGGAATGAAAACTAACCTTTTCCAGTCTTGTGGCCACTGCTGAATTTTTGAGATTTGCTGGCATATTGAGTGCAGCACTTTCACAGCATCATCTTTTAGGATTTGAAATATTTCAACTGGAATTCCATCACCTCCACTAGCTTTGTTCATAGTGATGCTTTCTAAGGCCCACTTGACTTCACATTCCAGGATGTCTGGCTCTAGGTGAGTGATCACACCATCGTGAATATCTGGATTGTGAAGATTTTTTTGTACAGTTCTTCTGTGAATTCTTGCCACCTCTTCTTAATATCTTCTGCTTCTGTTAGGTCCATACCATTTCTGTCCTTTATTGTGCCAATTTTTGCATGAAATATTCCCTTGGTATCTCTAATTTTCTTGAAGAAATCTCTAGTCTTTCCCATTCTATTGTTTTCCTCTATTCTTTGCAATGATCATTGAGGAAGGCTTTCTTATCTTTCTTTGTTATTCTTTGGAACTCTGTGTTCAAATGGGTATATCTTTCCTTTTCTCCTTTGCCTGTAGCTTCTCTTCTTTTCACAGCTATTTATAAGGCCTCCTCAGAAAACCATTTTGCCTTTTTGCATTTATTTTTCTTAAGGATTGTCTGGATCACTGCCTCCTGTACAATGTCATGAACCTCTGTCCATAGTTCTTCAGGCACTCTGTCTATCAGATCTAATCCCTGAGTCTGTTTCTCGCTTCCACTGTATAATTGTAACGGATTTGATTTAGCTCATACCTGAATGGTCTAGTACTTTTTCCCAACTTTTTTCAGTTGAAGTCCAAATTTGGCAATAAGGAGTTCATAATCTGAGCCATAGTCAGCTCCTGGTCTTGTTTTTGCTGACTGTATAGAGCTTCTCCATCTTTGACTGCAAGGAATATAACAATCTGGTTTTAGTATTGGCCATCTGGTGACGTCCATGTGCAGGGTCTTCTCTTGCGTTGTTGGAAGAGGGTGTTTGCTATGACCACTGCTTTCTCTTGGCAAACTCTATTAGCCTTTGCCCTGCTTCATTCTGTACTCCAAGGCTAAATTTGCCTGTTACTCCAAGTATTTCTTGACTTTCTACTTTTTCATTCCAGTCCCCTATAATGAAAAGGACATCTTTTTTGGGTGTTAGTTCTAGAAGGTCTTGTAGGTCTTCATAGACCCATTCAACTTCAGCTTCTTCAGCATTACTTGTCGGGGCATAGACTTGGATTACCATGATATTGAATGGTTTGCCTTGGAAATGAACAGAGATTATTCTGTTGTTTTTGAGATTACATCCAAGTACTGCATTTCAAACACTTTTGTTGACTATGGTGATTACTCCATTTCTTCTAAGGGATTCTTGCCCACAGTAGTAGATATAATGGTCATCTGAGTTAAATTCACCCATTCCAGTCCATTTTAGTTCACTGATTTCTAACATGTTGATGTTCACTCTTGCCTTCTCCTGCTTGACCACTTCCAATTTACCTTTATTCATGGACCTAACATTCCAGGCTCCTATGCAATATTGCTCTTTATAGCATCAGGCTTTAGTTCCATCACCAGTCACATCCACAACTAGGTGTTGTTTTTGTTTTGACTCTGTCTCTTCAGTCTTTCTGGAGTTATTTCTCCACTGATCTCCAGTAGCATATTTGGCACCTACTGACCTGGGGAGTTCATATTTCAGTGTCCTATCTTTTTGCCTTGTCATACTGTTCATGGGGTTCTCAAGGCAAGAATACTGAAATGGTGTTCCATTCACTTCTCCAGTAGACTATGTTTTGTCTGAACTCTCCACCATGACCCGTCCATCTTGGGTGGCCTTACATGGCATGGCTCATATTTTCATCAAGTTAAACAAGGTTGTGGTCCATGTGATTAGATTGGTTAGTTTTCTGTGATTGTAGTTTTCATTCTGTCTGTCCTCTGATGGAGAAGGATAAGAGGTGTATGGAAGCTTCCTGATGGAAGAGACTGACTGAGGAGGAAATTGGTCTTGTTCTTCTGGGTAGGGCCATGCTCAGTAAATCTTTAATCCAATTTTCTGTTGATGGATGGGGCTGTGTTCCCTCCCTGTTATTTCACTTGAGGCCAAACTATGGTGGAGGTAATGAAGATAATGCTGACCTCCTTCAGAAGGTCTGCTGCACCCAGAGCCCATGCCCTGTGGCAGTCCACTCCTGACCTGTACCTTGGCAGGAGACATGCAAACACAGTTCTGTGGCAGTGCTGGAACAGCTGTGAGGAGATAACCCATGTCCAAGGAAGCCCAAGCAAGTCGGTAGGAGGGGTGAAATCACGTTTAGAATCAAACCCCATACCTGCCAGAGAAGCTCAGAGGGCTCAAACATACCTTGTGCACACTAGGACTCAGAGACCCAGAGACCCCACAGAGACCCTTAGATACAAATAGGGTTAATTCATCCTTTACCCTAAGATGAAAGACATAACATATGAATGCAGAAATGGTAGCGTAGTTGTTTTGGTTATTGAGAACAAGTTGTTTTCATTTATATTTCTTGGGGAAATTCAAACCAAGTAAAATAAGAATAAAGTGAAGAGAAGGTATGAAGTAGTCATTCCAGAAAGTAAGAGAGTGAATTGCCTTGGGAAATGCTGAAAATATTGCTAAGAAATTAGGAAAACTCACTTGAGGTTTGTGATGACACATTCTTTTAAAATATTTATTTATTCATTTGCTTGCATTGAGTCTTTGTTGCGACTATCAGGATCTTCATTTTGTTGTAGCACAGTAGTTGCGGCATATCAGCATGTGGGATCTTTGTTCCCTGTCCAGGGACTGAACCCATGTCCCTTGCAATAGCAGACTGATTCTTAACCACTGGATCATCAAGGAAGCCCTAGTGATAATACATTTAAAGCAAGGTCATTCTGTGTGTTTTTAATTTATTTTTCTCCAGACATGTTCAGCTACTTGGGAGAATACATAATATAAGCACATCTTATATTTGACCACATCTGAAGATATTCCTGGGAAGAATAATAGAGGAAGAGAAGGACAAGGGAATTGAGATGCATGTAGTGGATGCATGCATTTTAATGATGCAACCTGAAATCATTTGGGTTAAAAGGAAAATGAGATCACAAAGAAGATAATAGATGTGAAAATGTGGGGATCAGTAGATAGAAGGTACTAGTAGAGTTGAGGAATTGTGGGACTATAGGTATAAGAAATACAAAGGATTAATGAAATACATTGAAAGAATCAAAGCCTAGAGAGTGGGATACTTGAAACTAAAGCTTATGGAAGTGGTACAGTTATTGATAATAAATTTGACAGCATGGATGTGGTAGTCATGAGAATGGAGTAAACAGCAAATTTATTTGAAGGAAGCAAGTCAGCAGGATCAGGCCTCATCATCCAGAATGCAAGGAATCATCAAGGATGATAATAGGAGCAACAACTGAGAGAAGGTGATACACGTACTAAAATCTTAAGGCGATGTGGGACAGTACTACTAGAGTAAAAAATAATAGCAATACAGAGGAATTGTTGATACATAATATGATGATGCATATTTGGAGACTCAAACTGCTTTATAATTTTATTTTTAATTTAAAATTTAAAATTTTATTTTATATGGCTTGGAAATGGCAATGAAGCCAGACAACACATTGTTCAACTTTATGTGAGATATGGAAGAAGTAAAAGTCACTACATGAGACAGTTGCAGGAAAATCTTGAGATTCAGAGATGTCAGAGATGGTATTCATAGATCAGCCACTTCTCATAGATGCTGCTGCATTGTTCTTGCAGCTAAGGGAGGTGTACTCTTACCAATAACACTGCCCTACTTCAGGGCCATTAACATTTTCTGTAATATTTCAAAAAGTGGCTAAAGATCCCCTGCCTCCACTGTTACTCTCTACCACTCTATCCCTACACTGTAACCAGAGTGACATTTCCACAGGGAAAATCTCAAATAATTACTCCTTCATAGAAGTAATTGATTATTTTCCCAATGAAATATAATAGAATTTCCCATTTTTAACATTAGCACTGATTAGTCCTCCAAGATTCTGATACTCTGATATGACCCCCTTTTCTATTTTTACTGTGTCATCACTTTGCTCTAACATCAGTTCTGTGAATGTGTCAAAGTCTTTTATGTTGAGCTGCCTTTTTGCTTCTATTTTTCTGTCTAGAATTCATTCCAAGTTATACAAAACTGCTGTGCAATTAAAGCTTTGGCACCTCTACACTAACATAGACTTTTAGAAACATGACTTGGCCAAACAGTATTTTGAGAATTAAGAAAAGATATTCTTTACTCTGGGTAGATCCAACTGCAATAGGGTGTCATGAGTGCTACCATGGGAGCAATTGCTTTGGGTACATGGCTTAAATGGAGTCTCTTGTCTTCAGAGAACTCAAAAGCAGGAATAAGATTAACTACTCTGTTTGTTATCACTATGCACTAGCAATATAAACACTAGTAGTGAAATAATATTCATCCTTAAAAATCATTTTTTGGTGTTTTAAACAATCACAATCACATTTTAGTTTTACACATATGTATGAAGTATATATTTATATATAATAGACAAATATTCATATTTATTTGTAATACTGTACATGACTTATGTGTGTACATGTAAAATTTGATATCCCAAGCAAATGATCTAACCTAAGTTTTTGTTTATTCATATGTATAATGAGGTTAATCACATACATCATAACATGTTGTGAGTGTTAGATGAGGTAAAATGTACAAAGCATTTAGTAGGCCATTTAGCACATTGTAAATGATATTAATGTTTGCTGTTACCATAATGATTTAAATTCCAGAGTATCACTAGGTTCTAAGGATACAGAAATGAAAAAGAAGGAGTCTGTTTCTTTAAAAACAGAAACCTGTGTTGTTTGTTTGTTTTTTTGGAATAGGTGGCAAGTAAGCAAAGAAGAACTAAAGAGCCTCTTGATAAACCTGAAAGAGGAGGGTGAAAAAGTTGGCTTAAAACTCAACATTCAGAAAACTAAGATCATGGCATCTGGTCCCATAAGTTCAGTTCAGTTCAGTCGCTCGGTCGTGTCTGATTCTTTGCGACCCCATGAACTGCAGCACACCAGGCCTCCCTGTCCATCACCAACTCCCGGAGTTTACCCAAACTCATGTCCATTGAGTCGGTTTTGCCATCTAACCATCTCATTCTCTATCGTCCCCTTCTCCTCCTGCCTTCAATCTTTCCCAACATCAGGGTCTTTTCAAATGAATCAGCTCTTCGCATCAAGTGGTCAAAATATTGGAGTTTCAGCTTCAACATTAGTCCCATCACTTCATGGCAAATAGATGGGGAAACAATGGAAACAGTGAGAGATTTTATTTTGGGGGGCTCCAAAATCACTGCAGATGGTGACTGCAGCCATCAAATGAAAAGACTTTTGCTCCTTGGAAGAAAAGTTATGACCAACCTATACAGCATATTAAAAAGCAGAGACATTATGTTGCCAACCAAGGTCCATGTATTCAAAGCTATGGTTTTTCCAGTAGTCATGTATGGTTGTGAGAGTTGGACTATAAAGAAAGCTGAGCACTGAAGAATTGATGTTTTTGAACTGTGGTGTTGGAGAAGACTCTTGAGAGTCCCTTGGACTGCAAGGAGATCCAACTAGTCCATCCTAGAAGAAATAAGTCCTGAATATTCATGGGAAGGACTGATGCTGAAGCTGAAACTCCAATACTTTGGCCGCCTGATGCGAAGAACTGACTCATTTGAAAAGACCCTGATACTGGGAAAGATTGAAGGAGGATGAGATGGTTGGATGGCATCACTGACTCAACGGACATGAGTTGGAGGGGAGTCGGTGATGGACAGGGAAGCCTGGCATACTGCAGTCCATGGGGTCATGAAAAGTCGGACACGACTGCGCGGCTGAATTGACTGACTGAAGCAATAATACAGTATGACCGGGGATTTCAGTAACAGTGGTGGTTTCAGTCGCTAAGTCATGTCCAACTTTTGTGACCCCATGGACTGTAGCCTGGCAGGCTCCCCTGTCTGTGGGATTCTCCAGACAATAATACTTGAGTGGGTTGCCATTTCCTTCTCCAGGAGATCTTCCCCACCCAGGCATCAAACCCGGGTCTCCTACATTGTAGGTAGATTCTTTACCAACTGAGCTCTGAGGGAAGCTCTTCCGTAAGAGTAGATATATGAAAATACAGTGGTAATTATAAAAAGAGAGTGATAATTTATGCCTGAAATGTGAGATTGGAGATATCTTTCAAAGCGGGTAATTCAAGCAGGTTCTGAGGAGTAAGTGCAAGTAATTATTTTTAATTTGGTCTCAGCCATTCACAGAGCATTCAGTGCTTAAAGCTGTTCCATTTATAATACAGCAATTGTCAAGGAATTGGGTACTATGAGATAAAATCAACATTGGCCAATTCTCCATAATGCAAAAGAAAATAAGGGGGAAGAGATGGAAGGTACACACAGGAGCACATACAAATTCACAGAGAGAGAGAGAGCATGCAAGAGCAAGAGAAAGAGGGAGAGAGAGTACAAGTGCTGGGATGATGGGGAAAGAGGTTGATACATATGAACCTGGTATGTCTCAAGATTTGGTAATTTCATTAGACAGCAGCATGGAAAATTAGCTTCCAGGCTATAGTATTTTAGAAGGAAGAAAGGAGTATAATAATAGGCTAGTATCAAAGATTTTCCTCAACTTCCTAGGCTCCCCTTAGGAAAAAATTTCTGGCCATGATAGTTCCCTGGGATAAATTACCCTTTCCCTAGAATGTGAAAGTACTCATGTCTGACTCATGAACCACTCTATCTTTGTTTTATCTTAGGTATTGTTATCCAGGAATTATATCATGAATGATAGTGATGTCATCTACCATGATGCAGACATGCACGGTTCATTCTGAAACTATGATCTTGAAATATATATATATAGTATATTACATATTATATATATATAATGCTCTCTCTCTGCCTTGGTTTTATCACATATGCCTCTAGAATAATGGTATCAGACCTATACAACCCATAGGATAGTGTGCAATTCGAGTAACAGAAAATGTTTATGAAAAAATATTCATTTGTATGACTAAATTAATATTAATGGTATGAGGAGGGGAAAGAAAAGGGGCACATCTTTGCTATTTAGGATTTTAAATTCCTATGACACTTTAAAACTCTTCCTGCTAGGATGTTGCCAGTTATATTATATGGATACTTACACAAGTCACCTGAGAAAATTGAGTTCAGTCTACTCTCACTCTGATTTCCATCATATACCAAAACTTAGTCTTGCCTCTTTGAATCCTGCAGGGTTCAGCTGGCCTTGGCCAAATAAAATAAGTTCAATGTTCAGTAAGGGAATAGATGTTTAAATGGAACTAGACTGAGAGAAATCTTTTCACTAGAATCAATGTACATCACACTCCATTGACCAGTGATTGGTTATGACAGGTATTGAGAAAGAAATCCCAGTAAGAAGCAAAAGGTATATAAACCACAAAATGCACAGATGATGGTGAAATGAGGCTTTCAAAGTGCTAAAATACTGAGTAATTCTGACAGTACTGAGATGGCTGAGCTGTTCATCACCCATTTTATCTGTGACATTCAACAGGTACACCTACTTAACATGTATGATTCACAGTGTATATCCCTTTTTATTAATTAGAATGACATATTATAATTATGTGTGTGCTGATTAAAACTTATCCCAGAAAAACTGTACGATTTCATAAGAAGTCACACATATCAGCAAATTATATTATGAGTTTGTAATTTGAATTTAATTATTAAATAGAACTTAGTTTATGAAATTATTCTCAAAATAAGGTTTTATTTTTCCTATGATTATACTGACTATGCTTTTCTAACTCTTTACAAAAAGTATTAATGCATAAGAGCATAGAAAACAGGTCAAACAATTTTTTATCAAAATGTATACCAGAAAATCTTTGGTTATTTTCTTAATGACATGAAAATTAATTATAGTTTAAGCATTTGGAGGATATTAATTTACTACCATTATTTTACTTGTCATAGAATACAGAGAAAAATGCATTTGTTTCTTTTGTATTCTATTAATAAGTCATAACTTTTCTCCATTTATGTTGAAAAAAATATTGTGGAACTTAGAGAATTACAGAAGTCATTTCTAGTGATAAAAATCAAAAATTTTTCCTAATAGATATTGATTTAAATATAAAATACACTTCCGTGCATGTAATATACACAATATTCTGGAAACAGTAACAACAAAAAATGCGAAATTTGTTTTTTTGATTGAGATATAATTGACATTTTATACCATATGGCACATTATATAGCATTATATTAGTTTCATATATGTAAAATAATGGTTCAGTATATGTTATTCACAAAATGATCACCACAATAAAAGTCTAATTAACATCCATCACTATAGTTACAGTTTTCTCTTGTGATGAAAATTAAAGTCATCATGCTGTATATTAAGCCACAAGGACTTATTTATTTTGAGAGGCTTTACCCACTTCACCATGGGTGAAAGTGGTCAATTTTCTTTTTTTTCTAACATTGAACTTCAAACATTTTCAAAATTGTGTAAGATATTTTCAAATCCATTCAATTCATATTTTTGTTTGTGTGACTTGATTCATTGCTCATAAATGTAAATATACTTTTTAAAATGCAATTCTTATCAATATCCCAATAGCTTTTTTTGAGGAAATAAAAAAATCTATCTTAAAATTTATATGGAATATTAAAGGACCCCACATAGTCAAAACAATCTTGAAAAAGAACAAACATGGGGAACTCGCACTTTCTGATTTTAAAATGTACTACAAAACTACCATAATCAAAATAGTGTCATACCAAGTAAAGACAGATGTATAGACCAATGCAATAGAGAGCCTAGAAATAAGCTTTCACTTATGTGATCAAATGACTTTTGAGAAGAGTTTCAAGACCATTCAATCTAGAAAAGTTAGTCTTTTCAACATGTGGTTCTGGGAAAATTGAATACCCTTACACAAAAAATGAAGTTAAGCTCTTATCTAACATCGTATAAAAAAATTAAAAAATAAATAAATAAATCAAACATCTATATGTACAACCTAAAATTATAAAATGAAGAAGTGAACATAAGGTGAAAGCTTCAAATAGAATAAAAAGTAATCCACAGAATGCAAAAAAAAAATTGCAAATCTCATATATATTAATATATAGGGAATGCCTGAGATTCAACAACAAAAAACGCTTATAGAAAACAAAACAAAACAAAACAAAAAATGAGCAAATGATTTGAATACACATTTCTGCAAAGGTGATTTATAAATAGATATTAGATACATGAAATGCTGAAATCACTAATCATTAAGGAAACGCAAATCAAAGATACCATGAAATACCACCTCATAACCATTAGAAAAATTAGTATAAACATACACATGCATATGCACTCACACACACACAAAACAGAAAATTACGAGTAAGTGTTGGTGAGGACATGAAGAATTTGGAATTCATGTGCACTGTTGGAGGAATGTAAAATGGCAGAATGACTATGGAAAACATTTTGGCAATTGCTTAAAAATTCAAAGTAGAATTTCTATATGATCCAGCAATTTCACTTCCGGTTATGTGCTCAAGCCATATTGGGGCTTCCTTGATATCTCAGTCGGCAAAAAAATCCACCTGCTATGCAGGAGACCCCAGTTTGATTCCTGGATAGGGAAGATCCTCTGCAGAAGGGATAGGCTACCCAGTCCAGTATTCTTGGGCTTCCCTCATGGCTCATCTGGTAAAGAAACCATCTACAATGCGGGAGACCTAGGTTCAATCCCTGGGTTGGGAAGATGCCCTGGAGAAGGGAAATGGCAACTTTCACTATGTACTCAAAAGACTTGAAAGCAAAGTCTTGAAGAGATATTTATACATACATGATCATACAATAGCTAAACTATGGAAATAGCCCAAGTGTCCATTGACAGAATAGATAAGTAAAATGTGTTAACTGTATCTGTAAAAGTCACTCAGTTGTGTCCAACTTGACTTCACATTCCAGGATGTTTGGTTCTAGGTGAGTGGTCATACCATCATGATTTTCTGGGTCATAAAGATCTTTTTTGTATCGTTTTTCTGTGTATTCTTGCCACCTCTTCTTAATATGTTCTGCTTTTGTTAATGAAGTGAGTGAAAGTTGCTCAGTTGTGTCTGACTCTTTGCAACCCCATGGACTATACAGTCCATGGAATTCCCAGGCCAGAATACTGGAGTGGGTAGCCTTTCAGGTCTCCTGCATTGCAGACAAATTCTTTACCAGCTGAGCCACAAGGGAAGCCCTCTACATCTGTTAGATCCATATAATTTCTGTCATTTATTGTGCCCATCTTTGCATGAAATTTCCCCTAGGTATCTCTAATTTTTTTGAAGATGTTTCTAGTCTTCCCCATTCTATTGTTTTCCCCAATTTCTTTGCATTGATCACTAAGGAAGGCTTTCTTATTTCTCCTTCCTATTCTTGGAATTCTGCATTCAAATGGGTATATCTTTCCTTGTCTCCTTTGCCTTTTGCTTCTCTTCTTTTCTCAGCTATTTGTAAGGCCTCCTCAGACAACCGTGTTGCCTTTTTGCATTTCTTTTTCTTGGGGATGGTCTTGATCACTGCCTCCCGTACAATGTCAGCAACCTACATCCATAGTTCTTCAGGCACTGTGTCTAACAGATCTAATCCCTTGAATTTATTTCTCATTGATTTAGGTCATACCTGAATGGTCTAGTGGTTTTCCCTACTTTCTTCAATTTAAGTCTGAGTTTGGCAATAAGGAGTTCATGATCTGAGCCACAGTCAGCTCCTGGTCTTGTTTTTGCTGACTGTATAGAGCTTCTCCATCTTTGGCTGCAAAGAATATAATCAATCTGATTTCAGTGTTGACCATCTGGTGACGTCCATGTGTAGAGTCCTCTCTTGTGTTGTTGGAAGAGGGTGTTTTCTATGACCAGTGCATTCTCTTGGCAAAACTCTGTTAGCCTTTAACCTGCTTCATTTTGTATGCCAAGGCCAAATTTGCCTATTACTCCAGGTATCTCTTGACTTCTTACTTTCGTATTGCAGTGTCCTATAATGAAAAGGACATCTTTTTGGGGTGTTAGTTCCAGAAGGTCTTGTAGGTCTTCATAGAACAATTCAGCTTCTTCAGCATTACTGGAGAATGCGGATATTGAATGGCTTGATTACCATGATATTGAATGGTTTGCCTTGGAAATGAACAGAAATCATCCTGTCGTTTTTGAGATTGCATCCAAGTACTACTGCATTTTGGACTCTTTTGTTGACCATGATGGCTACTCCATTTCTTCTAAGGGGTTCTTGCCCACAGTAGTAGATATAATGGTCATGTGAATGAGATTCACCCATTCCAGTCCATTTAATTCCCTGATTCCTAAAATGTCTAACTGATTCCTAAAATGCTTCTCCAAGTATTGGCTTCCAATTCCTCAGGGATACTACCTTTTTCTGGTGAAACAGTGTGTTAATCGCTCAATTGTACCTGACTTTTTGCGACCCATGACTGCAGCCCTCCAGGCTCCTCTGTCCATGGGATTTTTCCAGACAAGAATACTGGAATGGTTTGTCATTTCCTTCTCCAGGGTATCTTTCCGACCCAGGGATCAAACCCGGGTCTCATGCACTGCAGGCAGATTCTTTACCAAATGAGCTACCAGGGAAACTCCCAACTGTTTGACCTGTTTGAATCTGGTCAAACAGGAGCTGTTCAATTACTCAACTGGGGATTATCTGTCCGGTTACCCTTATAAGATGTTAACCAGTGCCTTCACACATGGTGATACTGAAAGCTGGCTCTCTTGCCTCAAAGTGGAAATAAAAATTTGGTTCAATTTGTGCTGCAGCTATCTCCACAGGACTTTATAAAAGCAAGTCTCCAGCCCAAAACCATACTCCTGCTTGGCTTCTCTCTGTGGTTGATGCTTCTACTCTCATCCTCTTTCTCCTGAAGTGCTCTTAAATAAGTAACCTGCTCAGGAATCACCTCTGATTCTAGAGAATCAAACCTAAACAGTAGAAACAGTAGCACATGTAAGTTATTGAAACAAACAAACAAACAAAAACAAAACAGTATCATCGTCAGGTGAAAGAACATACAAGACCTCTACAGTGTAATGGTTCTCATTTTCATCATAAGCATGATCTTAAGGCTCCAATTTGGATAATATGCCCAACACTTCAGAAGTTCATGTATAAAATTATAAGTTTGGGAGTGTTTTCCATAATATTTCAGGTCTGGAAAAACAGATTGAAACCGTTCATAAAAGTTTGTCTGTTACAGAAGACAAGTCCATACAGATGTCACAGAAGATAGCCATGAACCAGATGTTAATAATGTATCAATTTTATTATAAGTAGGTTGGCTGAAAAAGTAAAAGAAACATAAAAAAGCCTTATGGACATATGGGAATATCAGGGCATCTCTCAAAATGGTGAATGATGTATTGCTGAAAGGTGATTGCATAGCTTTTTCCAGTAACCTTTGCCAAAAACTATTAAACAGAATACATCATGACTATTTGAGCCTATGAAATGAGTCAAAAGGAGAACATGGGCAACAGCATTTTCATAAGCATCCAACAAAGATATTGATGAAAAAGTAGCTTCTTGTCTGATGTGCCAGCTGTTATGGCATGAAAATCTGAAAGAGATACAAATGAGAAGACCAGCTACTGTCAGACTTGGAAACAAGCTGGAGCATTAAAAAAAAAAAAAAAAAGGTTATCAGAGACTTGAAATTGTCATTTCATGGTCCAGAACCAACAACACAAAAAGAAGTAAGAATGAAACACAGTATAGTTAATATCCATATAGCTTCGAGATTGACAAGTATAAAAATGAAAAGTTAATTTAACAAAATATATTGTTTAGATGGATCAAAGTTTTGAAATTTGCCTTATTTATATGTTAATTTGGGGCTTCCCTCATAGCTCAGTAGGTAAAGAATACATTTTTGCAATGCAAGAGACCCAGATTCAATTCCTGGGTCAAAAAGATGCCCTGGAGAAGGAAATGGCAACCCATTCCAGTATTCTTGCCTGTAAAATCTCATGGACAGAGGAGCCTGACAGGCTACAGTCCATGAGGTCGCAAGAGTCGTACATGATGTAGCAACTAAATCACCACCACCAAATGTTAATTTATATAGAAAATTTAGATAATTAACTTAAAGAGTACTCATTGAGAGGAAATATTGCTAACTTCTTTTTTTAATATTTGCTAACTTTTTCTTCAATTTAATGTGCTTTTCACGTGTATATTCATTGTTTAGAATGATCTGCCAATGACAAGTTGGATCCTGAAAAACTGCTGAGAATCATGCAAAAAATATTCAAAATTAACTGAAATAATTATTGTTCCTTAAAAAAGAGTATCATATACAAATGTTAAAAGTCTTAAACAACAGATTAAATTAAAAAATAAAGTCCTCAAAGATATCTGTCATAAATTTCAGCTGTGATTACTTTGACAAGACTTCTACATTTTGCTTAACTTTTGTAAAAAACTAACAGACATGTGGTTTTGAAAGGTCTACATTTTTCTCCTTGAATAAATAGTTAATATCTGATCTATGAACAGGCAGACTTATCTAGATATTAACTATAAAGAGCACTGTGTATGTTACATATTGATACTTGCATCACACTTGTGGGATTAACTTGCTCATCTATATTTGATAAATGTTTATTTTTCTGGACATTCCTGACTCTATGCTGAATGACTACGTGATAGTAATTTGAAATAGACAAGCTCAGAATTTATAACATGGAAATCATACTATTTTTAAGACTAGGATTTTTTTCCCCCAAAAGAAAGATTCTTAAACATATTCTTAAAGATATCAGTGCTCACTTGTCTCAGAGACAACTGCTGTTTTTCATTTATAAACCATAGCTTACATTTGCCCATTCATGAATTTTACATGAATATATTCAGAACCATTCATAAACATGCATAAATGTGTTTCATACCAGGCTTCTTATGTTTAACATAATGCTTTTGAGACTTTTTCTAATACTTCTGTATATATCAGTAACCTGTTCTTTTTAATTTTTGAGTACTGTGCTATTGTATGAATTTGTTTATACAGGTTTCTTCTGACAGTATTTTGGTTATTTGTGATTTTGAATTATTTTGAATTAAGCTGCTGCGAACATTCTTGTACAGACTTTAGTGGATATACTCTTTCCTATTTCCCTTTAGTAAATATCTACAGGTAGAAGTTGTGAATCATGGATAGGTGTATATTTAAATTTTTAAGAGACTGCTAGTTTTACAATGAGTATGTACCATTTCATATTCCCAGCAACAATGTATGAGAGTTCCATATCTCTACTTCTTCACTAACATATAGTGTTATCGATCTTTCAAGTTTCAGCAGTTCTAGAGAGTTTGAAATGATCTCATTACAACTTTAATTTGCTGATAAATGATGTTGAACATCTTTCATGTGCTTATTAGCCATCTGTTTATCTTCACTGAGAAGTGTCTGTTTAGGTCTCTTGCCCAATTATTTTTAAATTGGGTGGTCTTACCATTGCTCTGTGTAAAGTCTATATATTGTTGATACATGACCTTTATCAAGAGCATGTATTATGAATATTTTCTCTATGCCTTTTTTTCTGAAGAATAGTTGATTTACAGAGTTGTCTTAGCTTCAAGTAAACAGCAAAGTGACTCAATTATATATATATTATATATATGTATTTTCTTTATATTATTACCTTTTATTGGAGTATATCTGCTTTACACTGTTGTGTTAGTTCTGCTGTACAGCAAAGTGAGCTATATGTATATAGCTCATATATAACTTCAGTTCAGTTCAGTTGCTCAGTCGTGTCCGACTCTTTGCAACACCATGAATCGCAGCACGCCAGGCCTCCCTGTCCATCACCAACTCCCGGAGTCCACCCAAACCCATGTCCACCGAGTCAGTGATGCCACCCAACCATCTCATCCTCTGTCTTTCCCTTCTTCTCTTGCCCCAAATCCTTCCCAGCATTAGGGTCTTTTCCAGTGAGTCAACTCTTTGCATGAGGTGGCCAAAGTATTGGAGTTTCAGCTTCAACATTAGTCCTTCCAATGAATACCCAGAACTGATCTCCTTTAGGATGGACTGGTTGGATCTCCTTGGAGTCCAAGGGACTCTCAAGAGTTTCTTCAACACCACAGTTCAAAAGCATCAATTCTTCAGTGCTCAGCTTTCTTCACCGTCCAACTCTCACATCCACACATGACCACTGGAAAAACCATAGCCTCGACTAGATAGACCATTGTTGGCAAAGTAATGTCTCTGCTTTTAAATATGCTATCTAGGCTGGTCATAACCTTCCTTCCAAGGAGTAAGCGTTTTTTAATTTCATGGCTGCAATCACCATCAGCAGTGATTTTGGAGCCCAAAAATATAAAGTCTGACACTATTTCCACTGTTTCCCCTTCTATTTCCCATGAAATGATGGGACCAGATGCCATGATCTTAGTTTTCTGAACGTTGAGTTTTAAGCCAACTTTTTCACTCTCCCCTTTCACTTTCATCAAGAGGTTCTTTAGTTCTTCTTCACTTTCTGCTATAAAGGTGGTGTCCTCTGCATATCTGAGGCTATTGATATTTCTCCCGGCAATCTTGATTCCAGCTTGTGTTTCTTCCAGCCCAGCATTTCTCATGATGCATTCTGCATATAAGTTAAATAAGCAGGGTGACAATATACAGCCTTGATGTACTCCTTTTCCTATTTGGAACCAGTCTGTTGGTCCATGTCCACTTCTAACTGTTGCTTCCTGACTTGCATACAGGTTTCTCAAGAGGCAGGTCAGGTGGTCTGGTATGCCCATCTCTTTCAGAATTTTCCGCAGTTTTTTGTGATCCACACAGTCAAAGGCTTTGGCATAGTCAATAAAGCAGAAATAGATGTTTTTCTGGAACTCTCTTGCTTTTTCGATGATCCAGCGGGTGTTGACAATTTGATCTCTGGTTCCTCTGCCTTTTCTAAAACCAGCTTGAGCATCTGGAAGTTCACGGTTCACGTATTGCTGAAGCCTGGCTTGGAGAATTTTGAGCATTATTTTACTAGCGAGTGAGATGAGTGCAATTGTGCAGTAGTTTGAACATTCTTTGGCATTGCCTTTCTTTGGGATTGGAATGAAAACCGACATTTTCCAGTCCTGTGGCCACTGCTGAGTTTTCCAAATTTGCTGGCATGTTGAGTGCAGCACTTTCACAGCATCACCTTTGAGGATTTGAAATAGCTTAACTGGAATTCCATCATCTCCAGTATCTTTGTTCGTTGTGATGCTTTCTAAGGCCCACTTGACTTCACATTCCAGGATGTCTGGCTCTAGGTTAGTGATCACACCATCGTGATTATCTGGGTCATGAAGATCTTTTTTGTGCAGTTCTTCTGTGTATTTTTGCCACCTCTTCTTAATATCTTCTGCTTCTGTTAGGTCCATACCATTTCTGTCCTTTATCGAGCCCATCTTTGCATGAAATGGTCCCTTGGTATCTCTAATTTTCTTGAAGAGATCTCTAGTCTTTCCCATTCTGTTGTTTTCCTCTATTTCTTTGCATTGTTCACTGAGGAAGTCTTTTTATCTCTCTTTGCTGTTCTTTGGAACTCTGCATTCAGATGGGAATATCTTTCCTTTTCTCCTTTGCTTTTTGCTTCTCTTCTCTTCCCAGCTATTTGTAAGGCCTCCTTGGACAGCCATTTTGCTTTTTTGCATTTCTTTTCCATGGGGATGGTCTTGATCCCTGTCTCCTGTACAGTGTCACGAACCTCTGTCCATAGTTCATCAGGCACTCTGTCTATCAGATCTAGTCCCTTAAATCTATTTGTCACTTCCACTGTATAATCATAAGGGATTTGATTTAGGTCATACCTGAATGGTCTAGTGGGTTTCCCTACTTTCTTCAATTTCAGTCTGAATTTGGCAATAAGGAATTCATGATCTGAGCCACAGTCTGCTCCCAGTCTTGTTTTTTCTGAGTGTATAGAGCTTCTCCATCTTTGGCTGCAAAAAATATAATCAATCTGATTTCAGTGTTCGCCATCTGGTGATGTCCATGTGTAGAGTCTTCTCTTGTGTTGTTGGAAGACGGTGTTTGCTATGACCAGTGCGTTCTCTTGGCTAAACTCTATTAGCCTTTGCCCTGCTTCATTCTGTTCTCCAAGGCCAAATTTTCCTGTTGCGCCAGATGTTTCCTGACTTCCTACTTTTTCATTCCAGTCCCCTATAATGAAAAGGACATTTTTTGGGGGTGTTAGTTCTCAACGGTCTTGTAGGTCTTCATAGAATCGTTCAACTTCAGCTTCTTCGGTGTTACTGGTTGGGGCATAGACTTGGGTGACCATGATATTGAATGGTTTGCCTTGGAAACGAACTGAGATCATTCTGTTATTTTTGAGATTACATCCAAGTACTGCATTTCGACTCTTTTGTTGACCATGATGGCTACTCCATTTCCTCTGAGGGATTCCTGCCCACAGTAGTAGATATAATGGTCATCTGAATTAAATTCTCCCATTCCAGCCCATCTTAGTTCGCTGATTCCTAGAATGTTGACGTTCACTCTTGCCATCTCCTGTTTGACCACCTCCAATTTGCCTTGATTCATGGACCTAACATTCCAGGTTCGTATACAATATTGCTCTTTACAGCATCAGACTTTGCTTCTATCACCAGTCACATCCGCAGCTGGGTATTGTTTTTGCTTTGGCTCTTTCCCATCATTCTTTCTGGAGTTATTTCTCCACTTATCTCCAGTAGTATATTGGGCACCTACCGACCTGGGGAATTCATCTTTCCGTGTCTTATCTTTTTGTCTTTTCATACTGTTCATGGGGTTGTCAAGGCAAGAATACTGAAGTGGTTTGCCATGCCCTTCTCCAGTTATACACCCCCCTTTTCTGGAGCTCCTTCCCATTTAGGCCATCACTGACCTAAGCAGTGTGGAGTTCCCTGTTATATAGAGTAGGTTCTCATTCGTTATCTATTTTATACATGGAAGTGTACGTATCTCCCAATCTCCCAATTCATCTTCTTCCACCCCCTATATCCATACGTCAATTTTCAATGTCAGTGTCTCTATTTCTACTTTGAAAATAACTTCATCTCTATCATTGTTTAGATTCTTTTAACATTCTTTTCAATTTTGATTTATTAGAAGATGTTGAATATAGTTCCTTATGCTATACAGTAGGACCTTGTTCTTTATTTTTTTATACATGGCAATTTTTCTCTATGGCCTTTTTTTTTGAAGGTGTGTTTTGATAAGCTGAAGTTCTAATTTGACAAATTCTACCCTTTTCTTTCATAGTTAGCATGGTTTGATTTACTCTATGAAATTCTCTCCTACCCCAAGGTTGATATAATTTCTTACTTGTATAGTTAGTAGAATTCATCTGTGAAACCATGCCCTAGATTGTTATTTCTGTGACATTTTTGGTAATGTGTTTATTAGATATAAAGTTATTTAGTTTTACTATTTATTTTCATGTAAATTTTGAATAGTTATAGTTTTCATAGAATATATATTTAATCAATATATACACAAAAGATGAAAGCACAAGGGAAATTAGAAAATATTTCTAAATGATTGATAATGACAAAATGCATGCCAAATTTATGGCATATGGCTTATGGCATATAATAAAAAAAAATAAAAAAAAAAAGAATATATATTTAATCAGTTTATTCATAGAAAGCTATTCAAGCTGTTTCTTTAATATATTTTTAAATTCTGTAGAATCTATATTATGTCTCATATTTCATTCTTAATGACAATATTTTTTTTTAGTTTCCTTCTTTTTTCCTTTATTATTCCTGCTGCTGGTTCCTTAATTTATTACATTTTCCAAAGAGCAAACTCTTGAATTTGTTAATTGTGTCTATTTTTTGTTTTCCATTTCATTGATTCTTGCTTTTCTCTTTATTACCTACTCATTTACTTATTTTTGAGTTTAATATGCTTATTTTAGCTTTTATAGTGGAGAGTTAGATCTTTTGTTTAGATATTATTTAACAGAGTTATAAAACATAAACATTTCTCCGAAAACACTCTTTAGCTATATGCCATAAGCCATATGCCATAAATTTGGCATGCATTTTGTCATTATCAATCATTTAGAAATATTTTCTAATTTCCCTTGTGCTTTCATCTTTTGTGTATATATTGATTATTTACAAATATTTTATTTACTGACATTCATGGAATTTATTGGCATTAACTTATAATTTAGTATATTACAATGAACATATATTTTTAATACTTTAATTTTTGGATTCATAGAGACATTTTATAAACTAGCATTCTTGGGGATTATATTCTCTCAATGCTGATTAGATAAAGTTGGCTGATACTATTAATCGTGATTTTTTGTCTTGCATTCTATCAGCAGCTAGAGGCAATGTATTAGAATTATTAGTGCCTTTTTTATTTGAATACCTGCACTTTCTTTCAGATCTTGTTTCATGTGTCTTAAAGTTCTGTTATTGAACAAAGACAAGGAAGATTCATTCTTCATTCATAACTGTTCTTTTATTTGTAATATATTTTTTGTCTTTTATTTCTTTCAAGATTTTATTTTTTCATTTTAGCTATTTTAAGAGGTGTATCTCTCTTTAAAATTTATCTTGCTTGAGGTTTGCAGAGTTTTTTAGAATTTTAATTTGAAGATTTTCATCACATTTGGAAAAATTTGTCCCAATTTTCCCACTGCTCTGTTTCTTGGACTCAATTCTACATATTTTAGAATATTTGATACCATTCTGCAAGTCACTGGAATTCTCTTTATTCTTTATTTTTCTTTAGATGTTAACCTGTCTTTAAAATCAACCCATGATTTCTACCTTTTCTTTATTTCTACTATTAAATCTATGTAGTAATTTTATTTCTCATGTCAGATATTGCTATTTTAATTCTATAATTTCCATTTGGTTTGCTGCTGTTGATTTTTTTCCCATTTATATTGCTAATATAATCAGGTTTTAATTTAAGCTCTTGAACATACTTGTAATATCTTCTTTAAAGACATTGTCTTCTATTTTCACATCCAGGTTATCCGTTAATCTGTTTCTAGGAACATTTTTTTCTTTTTTTTTTTTTTTAAGAACAGTTGGTCACATTATCTTATCAGCACATTTGATGTGTCTATTATGTGTGTGTGTGTGCGCACACGCGCTCAGTTGCATTCAACTTATTGTGACCCCATGGACTGTAGCCCACCAGGCTCCTCTGTCAATAGGATTCTCCAGGTGAGAATACTGGAGTGGGTTGCCATTTCCTACTCCAGGGGATCTTCCTGACCCAGGCAGGGATGGAATCCACGTCTTCTGAGTCTCATGCATTGCAGGCAGATTCTTTACCACTGAGTCACCAGGGAATCACATCTATTGTATATTGGATATTATAAATAGCACTTCATAGAGTTCCTGGATTCTGTTATCTTCTGATGAGACTTAGTTTAAGCAGCTTATGAAGCAGAAGTTTATGGAAATTCATCTTGAACTTGTGGAAGCTTGGTCTAATATTTTATTAGGGTAGACTCTGGAAAATTCAAGGATTTAGGCAACCATTTCTAACTTGATAAAAGAAACTCTAAACTCTGCCCTTTCTCCTTTAGGTAGAAGATGAACTCTCTTCTTAGTCTTTTAGTACTACAGATTTTGCTTTATTTTGTTTTTTTTTCCACTTGGCTTTTGAAATGTCTGACATGATGTTCAGTTCAGAGGCAAACTATGACTCTAAAGAACTTTATAGATGCATTCAGGGGCAGGTCCTGCTTTGACTTCTGCTTTTCTGAGGTTTATCTATTTCTCGACCCTCTCCAGAAAAACAATTGGACGGACTAAGAAATGAAAGCTGGTTACTGTAGTCAGCTTTACTCTTTAATTTCTTCAAACCAGTTGAAAATTTCAAGGAGAAAAAAAAAGTATCATGACTTCATCAGAGACAGTTTTTTTGTTTGTTTGTTTCAGGTTTTATTTCGTAAAAAATTTAGTTAAAATATGAATTTGGAACAGAACCAGAATATTTATCAGGAGGTACTACAAAAACTCTACAGGTATTATGTGAGTTTGAAGTAGAACCAGGATTTTTATGTCCAGCACTACTAGTCCTGAAGAGGACCAATAATAAGCAAAACCATGAGGTGGGTTTAATTTCCAGGACCTACTTTTCCCCCTACAAATAACCTTTTCTCCTAAGTTTGAATACCTGGTGCCTGGCTGGTAATTTTATCACTTTCAAATTTCCACCTAGCCTTGTGGTTCACTCAATGTATCATCTTCCTGATCTTGACTCAGAGCTACATTATCTTTTGGCATCTTATGCTATTAAAACTGCAATTTCTTTTCCTCTTAAATTACTTTTATGGGAAAAAATATATAAAATGTATAAAATTACAAATAAACACAAAAATAAGATAGGACCAAAAAAAAGTACTGACAAAATGGAAAATGGGAAAATAACAGAAAACGTGATTAAAAGAAGGACATCCACTCTACCTTGTGAGATTGAAGGTCATTGAAAATGACCTGATAAACTAATTTACACTAAGATATTATGAAAGTGCCTTGGTGAGCCACATTTTTTCTTGATCCATTGCAAACTATACTCACATAGGCCAAATGCTGTTGAAGTACTTTGAAATAATTCAATGGGAGTCATCTCTAAAAGAGAAGCAGGAATTTTCACACTTTTTTAGCAAGTACTTTTGGAGTGGTATATTAACCTAGAACACCTCAAATCAAATGTTTCTTCTATATATGCCTATTTCTCCTTAAGATGACCTATAAAATAGATCTTATAAAGTTGTAACTCATTTGAGTCCAGTGTTTAGACTACCTTTTTATGAATTTTTCTCAGATCCTCTACTTTTGTTAAAAGTTACTCTGTAGTTATTTATGTACTTTCTGGGCTTCCCAGGTGGTGCTAGTGGTAAAGAACCCGGCTACCAATGCAGGAAACATGAGACTCAAGTTCGATCCCTAGGTCGGGCAGATCCCCTGGAGTTGGTCTTGGCAACCCACTCCAGTATTCTTGCCTGGAGAATTCTATGGACAGAGGATCCTGGTGGGATACAGTCCATAAGGTTGCAAAGAGTCAGACATGACTGAAGCAACTTAGCACATACATCTTTTCTTCTGAACTATGAAAGTTATCATATCTGATACATTTTTGTATATACCATGGGGTTACATACTGCCAGATTAGGCGCTGATACTGTGTTACTAATACAGCATTAAGTCTCTAAGGAGTGTTTTTTGAATGTTTGAATGATGCAGTGAATGAAGGATGGGTTAGTGAAGCAAATATGGCCATTATTCAGAGAATTATCCCTTGATGTCTCCAAAGACAAATTAGGATGTTGCTGGATTATCTCTTACATCACAGTTCTGAACATATATATTTCCAGCTTGAATACCTTCTAAGACTCCCATTGCATACCAAAACTCAAACTCCCCAGGTAGAAATTAAAAGTTCTCTAGAATCTCAGTTAAAATATACTGTTCACCTTGCCTGGTTGTTGTGTACATGTAAGTGCCCAAGGCAGGCATTTTTAGCTGAACTAGATTTTGGCCCATCCTTTACTGTATTTTAAACGCAGTTACTATACTCTCCTTCTCACATACCTGTCCAGATTAATAATGTTTAGCAATGCTTCTGTGAAACATTTTTCTTCCCTTTCACAACCTTTCACGTCTATTCCATGTTATTTGTGGTTTATTTCTATTGAGGGCAAGGATCATGTCATATCCATTCTTGTACATGCTATTTCTTTTTTTATTTTTGTAATATTTACTCATTTATTTGGCTGTCTGGGTCTCTGTTGTGGCATATGGGATCTTTAGTTGAGGCATGTGGGATCTAGTTCTCTGACCAGGGATCAAACCCTGACTCCCTGCATTGGAAGTGTGACGTCTTAGCCACTGGACCTTGAAGAAAGTCCTAGAACATGCTCCTTTTTTCAGAGCAGCACCTGTGGTGTGGCTTCCCCTGAGGGATAATAGTGGACTCATCTCAGTGACACTGGTCTACAAACCTCAAGGAACTAAGGAAACTGAGCCAAGTCCTGCCTTGTAAGAATGACTGCATACACAATCACCCTAAGATCAACAGCCGCCTGAAATTACTTCAAAGCCAAGAAGTAATATAAAGCTAGTAAGCCTGTGTAGTAAATTTGGAGGAGATGTACATCATAAATTATTTTTTGGTAAAAGAAAATCATAGGTGTCTTCAAAAGCTGACCGAAAAATCTGAAAGAAATATTTCAAAGAAGTCTTGGGCACAAGATATAACTGTGCCAAGGGATTCTGTGTATGATTACAAAAACAGAAACAAACACTCAATTAATATATTTATCTAAACAGCTAATTTCCTCCCAGAAGAAAAATGTCACTTAATTAATTTGGTTGAACAGGGCTCCTAACTGAATTCTCAGCTATGCTGCTTTATGGGGTCACCTAAAAGACCAAGTAAAAGTGCAGAAGTTATTGGAAAGAAAAATTGGAAAAACTATGCATACCAAGAACCTTCTAATTAGAGGCAATTATTTGGTAAAACTGTTGTTCTGTTTTAAATTGTATTATTAGAGATACCTATGTAGAGGGGAAGTGGTACAAAGAGAGCTGGATTAAATGCAAGAAGGTAGTTCAAGTTCTATTGCTTTGAAAGGTGTATGCTAATTCCTGGCTGTCTCTGGCCCCACCTGCATTTCCCCGCTAGCAGAGCAAAATGGGTCACCCTGGAGTCTTATCCTTTCTATCTTATACAAAATGAAGATAGTTAGGTTGATAAAAATACATGAAAGGAAAGAAAAACTTCCAGCCATGGCAGGGGCTACTGAAATAATTTTTTTCTGAATATAACATTTCAGAAAGCTTCAGAAAAATATTTCCAGTAGTGATAGCAAAAGCCTTGCTTTGATGTTAGAGCAGAGATACCCAACTTTGGAGGTCAAAGTGAAAAAGTATCTGAATAAGACTCAAAATATTAAAGGACATTAAATGCAGGTAAATTCCATTGACCAATTTATGTTGGATCTGAATTTGGAACTTGGGTCAGCTACATCTTAAAATTAGACTTGTGTTTGAATAGCTTTGGAAGGGGGCATAAATATTTACTGAGTGACAAATTAACTTATCAACATCACCAGCTATTTTCTTTCGGAGACTTTTATGCCTGTGCCAGATAAACACACTTGTTTGCCATGCAGTCATGAATTTACAGCATTTAGGGAAGGTCTGATCTGCAGTAGTAGGAAGCCAGAGGGCTATTTGTAAAAGGGAGGTGACAGAAATATGCATCAACAGACAAAAGAGAAAATGCTTTGCATATCATGTGAGGCAACAAATAAAACTGCACTGATCTATTCTGTTGCTGAGTGTTTCTGCTTTATAGTTTACTTTCAGTGAAGCAACTCTTAAGGTGCTTATAAAACAATGAAGAGAAAATAAAAGCCTCAGAGAGCGTCAAAAGGTCCAAATTAGAAGGAAAGACTTTCAAAAGAGATTTTTGCTTGTTTGTTTTAGAAGAAAAAGGGTTAGTCGCAATTTCAATTACAGTTTATTCAATACTTGGAAATTCTAACAATCTAAACAGGAGATGTGGCATACTACTTATCCAAGGTTACTTTCTTTCTAAGAGTGCTTAATTCTAAATAATCAGCTCACCATAGTGAAAATCCCCTGATGCTGGGGAAGACTGAGGGCAGAAGGAGAAGGGGACGACAGAGGATGAGATGGTTGGATGGCATCACCGACTCAAAGGACGTGGGTTTGGGTAAACTCCGGGAGTTGGTGATGGACAGGGAGGCCTGGCATGCTGCGGTTCATGGGGTCGCAAAGAGTTGGACACGACTGACCAACTGAACTGAACTGTCTGGTTTTGGTATCAGGATTTTGTGGCCTCATAGAATGAGTTCGGAAGTGTTCCTTCCTCTGAAATTTCTTGTAAGAGTTTTAGAAGGATAGGCATTAGTTCTTCCCTAGAAGTTTGATAGAATTCTCCTGTGAAGCCATCTGGTCCTGGGCTTTTGTTTTGGAGTTTTTTGATCACAGCTTCAATTTCAGTGCTTGTAATTGGGTTGTTCATAATTTCTATTTCTTCCTGGTTCAGTCTTGGAAGATTGAACTTTTCTAAGAATCTGTCCATTTCTTCCAGGGTATCTATTTTATTGCCATATAGTTGTTCATGATAGTGTCTTATAATCCTATTTCTGCATTGTCTATTGTAACCTCTCCTTTTTCATTTCTAATTTTGTTGATTTTATTCTTCTCTCTTTTTTTCTTGATAAGTCTGATTAAAGGTTTGTCAGTTTTGTTTACCTTCTCAAAGATAAACTGAACAACAGCAATAGTGAAAATCTGATCTGAATATTGAGAACTTTATTATTTTCCTCACAGACAGTTATGTTGAAGGTACAGGATATCAACTATGATTTGACAAATATTTCCTATGTGCAGTTATAGTTTGATTTTTAAATTGTATATAACTTACATCATTATGGGATCCAATTGACTACAAAAATAAATATACATTGTGAAATATTATGTTTGAGATATAGCAATTAACAATGTACGCAAGTGGTAGTTAATATTTATCAAAAATGAAAAAAAAAGTAGGTAGTACTTTCTTTGAAAATTAAACAAATTCATTTAAATGAATCTATCTCTAAGGCACTCATGGAAGAGGAAAATAAACTTGTATAGAATGCGGATTCTGTGGGCACTATTCTATATTGATTATTGAAACCATATTTTTCATATTATTAGGTACATCTTTGATAATGTTTTCCAGCTAGTTCTGTTGTATGGTTGTAATATATGTCATTTAACAATTTTCCTCTTTTGAAGAGTTAGGCATATGATTTCTAATTTTATCATACTGTAACAACGCCATTTTGAGTATTCTTGAGGAAAAACATGCCATTTTTTCCTGTTTTTTTGGGGGGCGGGAGAGTGGGGGAGGAAGGAAGGATGTTCCTAGATGTAAATTTGCTATATCAAATATACATTTAAATGTCAGCAGGTATTATACAATTTCCCTTCAAAACTTCCATCCCTTGTCTAGCTGTCCCATGTCTGGTGAAGGATCTCTCTCGAAAAGGATTTAAGCATAAACTTTTCTCTTTACCCTTGCTGGACCCAATATAATTATATATAATTTAATGTAATTCGAGAATAATATTTCTTTTCTAAGTCACATGGTCAATATTTTAAGCAGATATTGAGTTTCCAATCTCAGAAGCTTAAACAAAAATGACATCTTTGAAATGAGTGTTTCATTAAATGAAATAAGATCAAAATAATTTCACTGAAAGTGTAATACAACCTGTTCATGTCAAACACTCAGTAAAGATTTCTGCCTCTTTGTAAAGTTTCCTGGCTTTGCATACCTAGATAGAACCTTATAGTAACTTCCTGGCATCATCTTCTGGGCTTGGTGAGTAGAGCTGTGATTTTCCTAATATTACAGCTGATGGTTGACAGCTAATCCTAATGGAAAATCAATGCTACATTTGCTAATCCTAACAGAGAAGCTAAACTACTTTCATGTTCAATCTGGAAATCCAAAATCAGATGAGTTTTTTAAAAGGAGATGCCACTCTAAATTCTATTCCAGTCAATACAAGATTGTGAATGTTTACTTATAAACATAAATATTTCAAATCACATGCTATGTTTAAGAATGTATTTGAAATCACTTCTCCAGTATTATTAAAAAAAACAGCCATTTTCACAACTCTATTTAAAAGGTTCCACAAAATTTATCACAAATTATTAAAGAACTGACAACTATTTCTTAATCATGAACTAAGCATTTTGTTCTCCTTTTTCTTTAAAATTTTAGATTAAATTGTGAAGCTTAAAATGTATACGGTAAATATAAATTCATATGTTATTTTCACAATTTTGCTTTTGGAACAAGATAGTATAAGGGACTATTTAGCCAATTTATATAATTGTTAATAAAAAGTCATTGACAACTGAGATTTGTATAATATTTTACATATTAGAATAAAATATTCTAATACATGTATTAGAGCAATCCACAAATGCGAAACATTTTATTAGAACACACATCTTAGCATTGCAGGTGAAACCACCCACATCATAAAAGGATTTGGCCAGTGGTGTAGTGTAGTGGAAGTTACTCATACTGGATCACTAGACCCAATTATTAAATTTTCAAGAAATTTACTGGCTAGTTGGCAGCATGTTGGAGTCAAAAATAGGCCCAGTGGGGGTATTTATATCCTGGAAATTGGCAAAATGTAGAATCACTACATTCTACCACAGTCCATAACAGTTTAAACATTTATCAGCATGTCACTGGGTTGACATATATTCTATGATCCTTGCTATTAGCAAATTTTAAAATTGCTTTACTTCTCATTTTTTTTCATGTAAAAAATGGAAGCCATGATAATCTATTTATAAAAGAGTGACTGAGAACTAATAAATAGTGAAAAGTGAAGGTCACGCAGTTGTGTCTGACTCTTTGTGACTCCATGGACAACTATATAGTCCACGGAATTCTCCAGGCCAGAATACTGGACTGGGTAGCCTTTGCCTTCTCCAGGGGATCTTCCCAAACCAGGGATTGAACCCAGGTCTCCCACATTGCAGGAGGATTTTTTACCAGCTGAGCCACAAGGGAAGCCCAAGAATACTGCAGTGGGTAGCAAGTTAAGAGTAAAATGCAAGATTCTTTATTTAAAATAATTATTTATACTACAATTTTGAATTAATGATAATGGAGAATAAGTTTTAAAAGTACTGGGCTATTGGATGAAAAAGTGGTGTCTGTTCTCATGGATTTTTTAGTCTCAGTGTCTTCATATTTTCTCCTTTATATTAGACATCAATAACAAACAATGTTAAAATATTTTTTATTCAATATTTGATTGAGAATATAAATTTTGGTTAAACAATGTTACATGGTCCAG
The DNA here is from genome assembly GCF_054371585.1 of Giraffa tippelskirchi. Lineage (NCBI taxonomy): Eukaryota > Metazoa > Chordata > Mammalia > Artiodactyla > Giraffidae > Giraffa > Giraffa tippelskirchi. Next base: position 105,741,210 of record NC_137278.1, on the reverse strand, counting down.
GTATCATATCTCTAGGATTTAATTTAAAAACTCATTTGTAACATTAAAAAAAAATGAAATAAATTATATATATGGTCTTTTGTGTTCTGAAGCTTCCCAGATGGCACTAGTGGTAAAGAACCCATCTGATTAAGCAGGAGACATTAGAGAAGCAGATTTGATCCCTGGGTCTGGAAGATTCCCTGGAGGAGGCATGGCAACCCACTCCCATATTCTTGCTGGAAAATCCCTTGGACAGAGGAGCTTGGCAGCCTACAGTTCATAGAGTTGCAAAGCATTGGACATGACTGAAGCACCTTAGCACACATCTTTTATAACAGCAAAAAATCCATTTTTCTTTTGGTCAAATAGATATTTATAACACCCTGCAAATATTTTCAACATTATCATATATTATAAATGCTTTACTAATGATGCCCGTGTCTTGTATCTAAATGTAATGAGTCATTGTCAGTGGAGAAGACATTTGTTAGATGCTTTACAGAAAGTTGGGAGCATCTTATAATATATAAAGATATATACTCTTCCATCAGAAATTATTTATATAAAACATTACTTTGCTGTAAGGCTTTTTTATAGCCATCATGATGAGCTTAAGTAATTGGTTCATAAGATATTCATAATTAAATATCCAAACGAGAAGCTTTTACTAAACAGTAAAGAAAAACTCTGATCTGATATTTTTTTCAATAGCTAGAATCATGCCTTAAGTGAAGGTAAATGGATAGAGTACTGAGATCACAGATGCAGCAGGACATAGGAAAATGTTGAGCTCAATAGAGGTATGCTTTTGATAATAAACTAAAATCATGCATTTTAAGTATGTGGCACATTTTTTTTTCCTACACTCAAAATATGCAAACAAATTAAAGAGCTAAACAATGGAAAGATATTCCATGTTCATGAATAGGAAAACGTGACAGTGCTAAGATAACGTTTTTTTATAACATATCTATAAATTCAATGTGATCTCAATCAAAAATTCCTTCAAATTATTTTGTGGATATTTGCAAACAAATCCAGAATAACCAACAAAATAATGAAGAAAAAGAACAAAGTTGGAGGTGTGACACTACCTGAATTCAAAACTTACTATAAAGCTACAGTAAACAAGAGTGTGTGTCATTGGCAAAAACATAGGCAAACAGATCCATAGAATAGAATAGAGAACCTAGATATAGACTATATAAATATAGTAAATATATCTTTGACAAAAGAGAAAAGTAAAATACAAAAGGGGTAGAGACAGTCTTCTTGACAAATGATGCTAGAAAAACTGGACATCCACATGGACATCCACATGGACATCTACATGCAAAAAATTAATCTATACACGGTCCTTGCACATTTTACAAAATTTAACTCCAAATGTATCATAGAATTAATTGTAAAACGTAGAGCTATAAAGTTGTTCTGGTTGGTCTCAGCCAATCATTTATGATGCTATTGGCTAGAAATGCCTACATTCACTTGTCTGGGGCCTTCTGTGAGCCCCATAGACATTTCCCATTTCAAATCCCATGTTGAAGCTGGACTGACCCTTGTGGTTCTTATGCAACAAGCAAAGTTTGTTACTTATAGGTCCTGGTTCTGTACACAGCATATGGTATGGGAACACAGCCAGATCATGGGGGAGAGAGAGAAAGAGAGAGAATGCTCCAATGCAGGCCTAGGGTTTTATTTCTACTGAGGTTAAGGGTAGAGGGGGCCAGGGTTTTGCGTGTTCATTCTTTAGTGGTAAGTAAAACTCAAGAAAGAAAACACAAATGATTCTGTCATCTGAGTCATCCAGAGGTCACTAAAACAAAGAAAACTTCTGGATAGGGCAGCCTGGCCTTTGTCTAGTGTACGTATGTGTACTCAGCCGCTCAGCCATATCCGACTCTGTGAGACCCCATGGACTGTAACCCGCTAGGCTCCTCTGTCCATGGGATTTCTCAGGCAAGAATCCTGGAGTGGGTTGCCATTTTCTCTTCTAGGGGATCTTCCTGACCCATGTCTCCTGCGTCTCCTGCATTGGCAGGTGGACTCTTTACCACTAGCCCCACGTGGGAAGCCATTGTGTTTATTTGAGATAGCTATCTTTGAAGTGAATATCTGGGTAATCAAAAACTTAAAGTCAAAATCATGTGTTACAATTTAAAAAATATCTCACAGGCACTTACACTACAAACTGCTTGAAGATAACAAAAGAGAAAACTTAGATAGGTATGGCTGTGCCTTTTTAGATACAACACTAAAGGCATAATCCATGAAAGAAGTAGTTGATAAGTCACATTTTCTTAAAATTAAAAATGTCTGTTCTGTGAAAGACACTCCCAAGACAATGAGAAGATAAGACATGGAGTAGGAGAAAATATTTGTAAGAGACATCTAGCAAAGGACTGTTATCAAAATATACAAAGACCTCTTAGAAGTCAACAATAAGAAAACAAGCAACCCAATAACAAATGGCCCAAAGACCTTAACAGACAGCTTACCAAAGAAGATGTACACATGGCAAATAAGCATATGGAAAGATATGTCATTAGAGAAATGCAAATTTAAACAATAATGAGATATCACATGCACCTACTAAAATGACCAAAATCTGATACTGGCTACACCAAATGCTGGCAAAGATATGGAATAGCAGAAACTCTTATTCATTGGGTGTAAAATATCATAGACACTGATGACAGTTTGGTGATTTCTTACAAAACTAGACTTACTCTTACCATTGGATTCATTACTTGGTATTAGCTGAAAGAGCTGAAAACATGTGCATGCAAAATCCTGCACATAATGTATACACATTGCAGCTATACTGATAATTGCCAAAACTTGGAAGCTGTTGATTTGGCCTCCCATAGATGAATGGACAAATAAACTTGTACACCTATATAATGGGATACTAGTCAGCTCTGAAAATAAATGAGCTATCAAGCTATGAAAAGACATGGAGGAAATTTAATTGAATACGACTAAGTCAAAGAAACCAATATGAAAAGTCTACACAGCCTATGATTCTAACTATATGACATTTTGGAAAAAACAAAATTACAGAGCGGGTAAAAAAATTCAGTGATGCTAGTGATTGGTGGCAGGAGGGATAAATAGACTGAACACAGAGAATCTTCAGGGCAGTGAAAGTATTATGGTGATAATAAAATGATAGATACATGACATTACAAGTTTGTCTAAATTCACAGAATACACAATGCAAAGGGTGAACCATAGTGCAAACTATGGACTTTGGGTAATTATAATATGTCAATGTAGGTTTATCAATTACAATAAATGTTCTACTGTGATGTTAGATGTTGATACTAGAGGAAGGCTATGCATGTGTTGGGGCTGGGACCATGTGAGAAATATCTGTTCCTTCTTACAATATTCGGTACCTAAAACTGCTGTAAAAAGGTCTCAATTTTAAAATGATAAAAACAGATCTATTTAGCAATATCCTTGAATATTTGAGATCCGGATATCTTGAAGAAATTTTTAAGGAAATAACATTTCACATAACATTTCTCCTCTTATTTCTTACATTTTTAAAAATTTTTTTATTTTTTGGCCACACTGAGTGGCATGCGGAACTTCCCTGACTAGGTATCAAACCTATGCCTTCTGCAGTGAAAGCATCGTGTCGTAACCACTGGATCACTGAGGAAGTCCCATATTTCTCCCCTTAAGCCAGCGCAATGGGGTCTCACCTTGTACCTTAATTTTAGAGGACCTTGTCCTGGCTCCTCCATGAGTTTCTCCAAGAGGTAAGAAATTTGAAGAGACAAGAGCTCATGCTCATACAGAACTTGCATTCTTACTCTTCCTCTTCACTTTGAGTACTAGAACCACAGATTTCCCTGCCCTAACAGCCATGAACCAAATTTAGGACCCACACAGTCTCAGTCTTGATTCTGAACTTGCAAAGGTGGACTATCTACTGGTGTGCAGACTCTTAAATGGGCTTCCCTGGTGATTCAGTGGTAAATAATCTGCCTGCAATGCAGGAGACTTGAGTTTGATCCCTGGGTCGGGAAGATTTCCTGGAGAAGGAAATGGCAACATACTCCAATATTCTTGCCTAGAAAATTCCATGGACAGAGGAGCCTGGTGGGCTACAGTCCAAGGGATCGGAAAATAGTCAAACATGATTTACTTTTAACAGCAACACCCCTAAATCCAAGGGTTAGCCTGTAGCTATTTTCAGAGGGTGTAGATGAAGATTGCACCCGAGACCTGGTATTGTCCAAAGCATGATGGTGAGACCATTCATGGTGAAGGAAGGAAGGTTGTTAGTGAAGGGGAAAAAACATGTAGATAATGAAGGTGGAACATAAAGTGGACGGACGCCCAGAGCTGAACTTTCCAGAAGGCCAGATTCTGGCAGAGAGTTCCAAGACTTTCAAAATTGGTCTTCCATAACACATGAAGATATATATATATATATATATATATATATATATATATATATATATATATCATGGAAAGAAGATAGGACAACTTATTTAACAGTTTTTCAGTGAGCCTCCATTTTCACTTTTGTTCTGGGCTGCACAGATGTTAGGAACAGTCTTGGCATGAATATTGCTAAGAATATTTTCAGTCTTCTCCAGTTTTCCTTAAGTACAGGCCTTTGGGAAGAAGTGAGGAAGGTATGATTGTTTTGAATCTACTTATTCAATAAGCTGCAAAATTCTTTTCTGATACACTCATTTACCTGTCTACTTGGAGTTCTGTGCACCTGTCCATATCACTAGAATCTGTTTGGCAATACAAACAATGAAAATACAGCACATGGGCATGCTCCAGTTGCCTCATCAACTAAATCTAGTATCATAAATGTGTGTAACTTACTGTCTAGAATGAGCATTTCTTGCATTTCTGAAATTACACAAAGAGCAAGTAAACATTTAGACAGTCAGCCTTTGATATGTGTGCTTCAGTTTCAGATAGTTATATCTTCACAAAAATAAAATCAGGAAATTATCCAGACAAGTTAATTCAAAATAACTTAGCGGATTTTATATCTTATTGTTTTCGAAGATAATTTGTCCAAAATTCATATAGATGGTTCTGTCAAACTCTCACTCAGAAGTATAAAATTTTAGCTATGTATGTTGTCAATGAATAGGATTAAATCACCTAGGAATCTTTCTAGAACCAAATTTCTTATGGATGAAAAAAGAACAGTGTTTGTTTTGTTCTCAGTCTTAGATTCAAAATATGTTTTGTAAATGGTTGTCTTCATTCACATATTTTGTGTGTACTTCCAGGTATTTGTTCTCACACAACTACAGAGGCTAGAAATAAATGTTTTACTTTTAACATTACTATCTTTTTCTATTGCTTTAGTTTCACAACTCCGTGTGTGTGTGCCCAGTCTCTCCATCGTGTTCATCTCTTTGAGACCATATGGACTGTAGCCTGCCAGGCTCCTCTGTCCATGGAATTCTCCAGGAAGAAAACTGGAAAGGGTTGCCATTTCTTACTCCAGTGGATCTTTCTAACCCAGGGATTGAAGTCGCATCTCCTGCATTGGCAGGCAGATTCTTTACCACTGAGCCACCTGAGAAGGACTTCATAACTTCATAATGGTGTTCATTGAAAAAAAGTTGGTGTGGAAGTACAACGTTTTGGGAAAAGTAAATCCCTCAATAAGATGAAATAAATGTTAAAGAAAATGATTTGGGGTTGAAACGGGTCCTCAGTTTAGGTAATAACCTCAGACCACAGGTACATATTTAATTTGAAGTATATATTGGTACATCTTAAATATTGCTTACAGATTTTAATGTATATAATAGAATGACACTGAGTGTTAACATGTGACCTCAGATATCTAGTTGGCTTATAGGACTTGGAAACTAATGACTGTATACAAAGATTATGACTGACTGTTGAGAATTTTAGGGATTTTTCAACCTGAACAAGTGAAACAGAATTCAGGAAACACAATACATACATTTGTGAAGAACTAGGCCATAGAGTCGGAGAAGGCAATGGCACCCCACTCCAGTACTCTTGCCTGGAAAATCCCATGGACGGAGGAGCCTGGTAGGCTACAGTCCATGGGGTCGTTAAGAGTCGGACACGACTGAGCGACTTCACTTTCACTTTTCACTTTCATGCACTGGAGAAAGAAATGGCAACCCACTCCAGTATTCTTGCCTGGAGAATCCTAGGGACGGCAGAGCCTGGTGAGCTGCCGTCTATGGGGTTGCACAGAGTCGGACACGACTGAAGCGACTTAGCATAGCATAGCATAGCATAGGCCATAGAGTGTTCTTATGTGTCTCTACTTTCTTTGTTGTCTCTGTCAAGCCTGAACTGAGCCAGTCTTCAAATCTATGAAGAGGCTGACCAACCACATTAGACTAGAACAAATGTTCCTAGCTAGTCCAATAAATCAGTCATAGGACCAGTATGGTAGCTATTTTGCCTCTAGGTCAGGCAAGGAATATCACCATGGTTAATAACTTCACATCAAGGGCCATGCAAACTCCATTAATGAAAGTATGACTGAGTGATCAGAAAGGTTCCTATTAGCCAAGACTGTGTAGACGAGTCAGTGAGATCAGTGAGACTTCTTGTGTGACCATCTTACTGTCTTGATATACCAATGCCTATATTCAAAATGCATTGACAATTTCACATGAGATTACAATATTTAAACACAAAAAGTCATATGGTGGGAACATTATTTTATATTGTCTTGAAAAACATATTTAGAATAACAACTTTTTGAAGTCCTATGAGTGTATCATGGTTTTGAAATGTTTTCAATAATGAGAAGATTTTCTAATTATCATTTGTATAATAACTCTTTCTGAAGATCTCAGAGCAATATAAGAGTTATAACAGAGTTATACAAGGTCTTCAAAATCTGCATAATCTGCAAATTTCATTATAATGAAGGGACAAAAAAGAAAATACTTGTGAGCCTGAGTAACTCTTATATTGAAAACAAGCTACATTCAAAGACAATGTATTCATTTTTGATAAACCTACATGATATATTACTTTAAATGTTGAGACTCATAGAAAATTGCTGCAGTAGATATACAAAAAAATGTGCAAAGTTTCTGAAATTAATACTGCTTCAAAATTTGAAAAGTTATATGCCTTAAATTGTATTGGTTGTTTCTGCAACATATCATTACATTTTAAATTTTACAACTATATGCAGACTTTAGGATGATCTCACATTTGGAAACACCAAAAATTAGGAGATGCTTTTTTGAAAATATGGTAGGAAAATATACATGGCTTTTCCATGGTGTGATTTTTTTTTTTTTAATCTAAAACTTGAATTTGGAGAGTGAAAAAAAGTTGCTGGGATCTACTTTCCATTCTATCAACTAAATGCGCTCTTGAAAAGCCTTCTAAGTTCATTGCAAGCTTTCAATTATTTTAAATTTAATCCCCACATTTAATAATATTCTTATGAAAATGGATAGGAATACTTACAGATTTAAATAAAAAATAGTTCTTGTAAGTAAAATCAAATTTTTGCCCTCTGCTTATTCCAAAAAGATGACTCAAAGTAAGCAGCCTACAGTGTGGAGTGTGATATTATCCACTACTGCTGGTCTCCATAACATTTGCCCTATAGGTAACATCACTGTTCAATTTTAATGTTTGAACAGCCTAGCCTGATTCTTTTTTTCTTTTCTTCAAGAACAAATCTATATTTTTTGAATGTTACATATTTATTTTTATTTACCCTTTATTTATTTATCTCTTGACTTGTTTAACTTAAATTTAGCTCTGTCTTCTCTTGCCCTTTTTCTTGGTAATTAATGTAACAATACTGTTCCTCCTCCTGTGTTTTCCAGGAAGAAAGGGAAGCCATTAATATGCTGTCATACTGTTGTTTCCATAGAAACAGGCAGTGCCTACTGGTGATAGTTGATCACGTACTTGCTTATCAGGTAACTTTTCAATTTCCTTTAAAGGTCAGTTTAGAATATTTGCCTCTCTGTAAGGGTTGCCCTTTTGAGTACTTTGGGTACTTGTACCCTAAATGTTTGTTCAGATCTTGTAATGAAAGAAAAAAAAGCTCAAAAAAGCCACAGAGGAGTTGGATGCTGCCATACTTACTGATCAGTAGAGTTGCTATGAGATTAAAATAAATCCATATTCAAAATATGTGGCCGTCTGGATACAAATTCCAGTTAATTCTTCATAATATAAAAATATGTTGAGTGCTTTCTTTAATTTGATTAAGATGGAACATATCTAACCAGTGTAATAACTTTTTAAAAAATGTTTGGAATGATCATGGCAATCACACCAAAGCTGAGAACGCAGCATTGACCTAAGATATTCTCTTGGTAGACCCATTAAATATATAATCCAGTTATAATATGTGTTTCACCAAGAAAATGACTTGAATGGCATTTTAAAATTTAATTGTAATATGATAGTCTTCTTTATACAAAATTATAACTTTATCTCAAGTAGTATTTGATTTAATAAGTTAGTTAACTGAGCAGGCTGGTATACATATTGCAAAAGAGCATACTAATGCAATTACAAATTAGCTTAGGCAGAAATTATCATGAAAAATTTATAGAGTGCTATGAGCAAAGATTATTTCTTATTTACTATTTTCAATATTGATTTTTCAAAGAAATGTTTCATATCCACATTCTTTTTTAATGTACTTTTTTTGTATAAAATATTATTTGAATTCAAAGATAACATTATATTTAACAAAAAAGGTTCATATGTCAACATTTACTGAAGTGGTTAACTTTCATATCATTATTTGAAAGTTAAGGAGAAAGAGGTTAAGGCTTTTTAAAACAGTTCATTTGTAACTAGGCACATCTTTAAAAAATATATTTTTAGTAGCCCACCAATACAGATATGATTTATTAGATGTCGGTTAGACCAAAGATGTGAATTTTACCAAGCAATTTATGTGATCTTGATGAAGATAGTTTCTATACTACATTTGATAAAGTTCAAACAATAGAACATTATTTTTAGAACTAAAATAGGAAACAAAACTATTTGTACTCTCTGATATCTCTCTGCTTACAGGCTTTTAATAAAAATTCAGCTAGGAGTTCTCTATTGTCTTTTCAGATCATCAGTGCTCATGAGTTCTCTCCTTCCACTCCCCCATTTTTCTATTTTGTTCTGTTTTCAGTGAGAAAATTAATTGAATTATATTGGGCAACCGTTATCAGCACTTTTAAGTTTCCCATCTCAACTCAGGAGTGGTTACCGATGAAACAAGAGGTTTGGTTGGGAGGATGTAATCTAAATCTTATTTTTTAATCCAGGCTGTCTGTGTCTGACCAGGAATGGCTCTGAGTGACAATCTGTTTAGGATCCTGCTGTTTAGGAAACAAGCAAGTTGGCTTTTCCATCTCTCTGAATCTGCTGATTTTCAGTAATTTAGATTATAGGCCATCGGCAGAGAGCCTTCCACCTCTGCCTACAAACTGACAGATTCTTGCCTGGGCTTATCTCTTTTTTTATAGAATTTAGCTAAAAGTAATAGGAACAGTCAGAATTCTGTGTTTTTCCATCCTCTTCCCCTACAGCTACAAGTTCAAAAGCATTTGGTGTGACTCCCAATTATTACAGATTATAGTTCACCAAATATTCATCCTCAGGACAAGTGTCACAAGCAAATCAGCCAGCATATATTATATCCTTTTTCTATCTGCTGTCACACACCAAAACAATGCCACAAATTTTTAATTTTTATTGTGACAAAACTCCTCTTCCAGGTAGCAATTTTGGAAGCAGAATTCAGGATATATTGCTAGAACAAGAAACCCCACATTTAGTGGCTTGAATGATGTGAGAATTTACCTCACATAAAACAGTACAGAAGTGAAACTTCCAGGACTGGTGGAAATGACTTGTTCCAAGAAAACATTTAGGGATCTAGGTTTTTTGAGGTTTCTCTCATCTTGCTCTCTCATCTCCAAGTGTTTTATATTTGATCTATCACCATTGTTGGCTAGCATTCATATCCACTGCCCAGATCAGAAGAAAGTGAATGAGAAAATCCTGTCTTGATGGCTTTTGTAATTAAAGTGATGATCCAAAAGTTGCTCAACTAATTTCATCACAGATGCCACTGCTCCAAAGTGAATACATGGCTGCACCTATGCTAAAAGAGGCTAAGAGATATATTTTTATGGGTTATTATATAGTAACTAAAACTTGGGAGCCCTATTGATGAAGGTAATAAAGGGGAATGAATGCAAGAAGACAATTCACACTCAGTGACAAAAAGCAAATGATAGTTATGATCAATAAAGAGAAAATTTAATTTAAAAAATGCTATTTGTTTCAAAGGATATTTTTTTTAAATATATGCTATCCATTATTATTGAAATACTCTTTTCAGATCCATTTTCACTGTGCAATATTCCTCTTACAGGAACTACAGCTTGTCTTCAGTATTTCCTATTCTTTAAGTAGGGCTTCCCAGGTGGTACTAGTGGTGAAGAACCCATCTGCCAATGCAGAGGCACAAGAGACATGGGTTCGATTCCTGGGCCAGAAAGAAGCCTTGGGGGAGGGCATGGCACCCACTCCAGTATTTTTGCCTGGAGAATCCCAAAGACAGAGGAGCCTGGGGGGCTACGGTCCATAGGGTAGCAAAGAGTTGGACATGAGTGAAACGACTTAGCAGGAACACACATTCTGTCAAATACAAGGCCTTCTGAATAGCTTTCTAGTTCTACAATGCTTACTTTATTACTTGTCTGTCCTCACCTCTGGAATAGTTATACCAGGTTCTTAGTAACACTCAGTCCCCCCTTTCTGTTTTTAATCATGGGATTTTTTTCCTAATTACCTCCTCTCATCATCTTCTTTATTTTTAAATCCTGATCTGAAACTTGTTTTTTCCACAAAGTACCTGATTGTAACTGCATAATTTCCCATTTCTCACATCATCACTTTTTACTATGTCAATTTGCACTTATGAAGATGTTATCTTTAATAATTTTAACTCGTTTCACATTTATATGCCATCTTCCAGAAGACTGTAAATAGTTCAAGGACAAAGATAAAGTGCTTCTTTTGAAAATACCAATAATGTGAAGAAACGATGTTTCTTCTTTGGTGAAAATTCCTTGGTTAAAAAGCATCCTTCCTACTACAGAAATTTTCCTTTCCTATTTCAGTTATTTAACCAAGTGTGTGATATTGGATAAGTAACCTGATATTCTGTGCTGTTATTGTTAATGATGAAGTCTAATAGCTCTGCCAACAGGTTTCCTTATGACCAGGTTTGGTAACTATGCAGACTGGCTATTTACTTTTATCACTTACAACACTTAATAATATCACTTTTCTATATAAAAGTTCATATTACTTATAACTAATTTGCATGCTTTCTGCTTTTCATAATATCAGGCAAATTGGTATTAATATCAATTTGTGTGCTACAGTCAATGTGTTGTTGTTGTTGTTCAGTCACCCAGTCATGTACGATTCTTTGCAGCTCCATGGACTGCAGCACACCGGCACTCCCTGTCCCTCACCATCTCCCAGTTTGCCCAAATTCATGTTCATTGCATTGGTGATTCCATCCAGCTGTCTCATCCTCTGATACCCTCTTCTCCTTCTGCCCTCAATCTTTCCCAGCATTGGAGACTTTTCCAATGAGTCATCTGCGTGCATCAGATGACCAAAATACTGGAGCTTCAGCTTTAGCATCAGTCCTTCCAGTGAAAATTCAGGGTTGATCTCCCTTAAGATTGACTGGTTTGATCTCCTTGCTTTCCAAGGGACTTTCAGGAGTCTTCTCTAGCACCATAGTCCGAAGGCATCAATTCTTTGGTGTTCTGCCTTCTTTACAGTCCAGCTCTCACAACTGTACGTCACCACTGGGAACACCATAACCTTGACTCTATGCACCTTTGTCAGCAGAGTAATGTCTCTGCTTTTTAGCACACTGTTTATGTTTGTCTTCGCTTTCCTGCCAAGAAGCAAATGTCTTCTGATTTTAAGGCTGCATTCACTGTCTGCAATGATTATATAAACCCCAAGAAGAGAAAATCTGTCACTACTTCCACCTTTTCCCCTTCTATTTGCCAACCAGTAATGGGGCGGGATGTCATGATCTTAGAATTTTTAATATTTAGTCTTAAGCCGGTTCTTTCACTCCCTCCTTCACCCTCATCAAGAGACTCTAGTTCCTCTTCTCTTTCTTCAGTTAGAGTGAAAGGAGTACAACAGGGCAGTCTGTTGTCACGCTGTTTGTTTAACCTATATGCTGAGCACATCATGAGAAACGCTTGGCTGGATGAGTTACAAGTTGGAATCAAGATAGGCGGGAGAAACATCAACAGCCTTAGATATGTGGAGAATATCACCCTAATGGCAGAAAGCAAAGAGAAACTGTGAGTGTATGAACGTCTAATAATGCTCAACTTCTTTCTCTATGAAAAGATTTGTATTTAAAAAAAAGGAGTTATATAAAAAAATCACATATTAGGTCTATTAAAAAATGAACTTAATATTTACTAAATGAAAAATCATTTGATTAAACAAATGGGTCATATACTGTGACCTAAGTCCCAACAAAGTCAGAATTTGTAAAACCGAAAGTGAAGCAATTCCATATACAGTTCATATTTTCTTGGCACTTTTACATAGAATAATTAATGTAAAATGATATGTTAAGGTTATTTGATCTCTAATGTCCCTTCCAGCAATAACATTGCATGATTCATACTGCAAAAAAGTGAAAGTTTCTGTGTACTTTTAAATATTAGTGTGACAGATTCACATTATTCTTTTTCTAGTAGATTAACTTAAACATATCATATAAAGTACTAAACAGCTTTTAAATAAAATATCTCTTATGTTACAGATAAAACTTCTCACATACATCAAAGCCATAAAATTCTGGATCCTAGTGAGCCATCCAGAAATATTAAAAATAACTAGCCATCTTGGAAATATGGCTGAGCCTAATATTGGCTTCATATAATAGGTATTTTATAATCTGTTTTAAAGCCCTGATTGCACAATGGTTCTCTATGCACAATAGCATTTGTATATTGAGATAATGAAGGTAAATATTAATATTTGTGCTTTTCCTTACTACTTATTTATAAAGGACTTCCTAGTCAATCAGAAACCAAATTTATGTGTCTTCCATATACATTCCCAGAGGTTCGTATATTCTTCTGTCAAATATTTTATTATCTGATCCCAACTCACAAAACTGGGCTTTTTTTTTTTTCAAAATCAGTAGTTGGTATCTTATACAAAGCAAAACAAATTTTTTAAAATGAGGAACTGTATTTTAATTGATTCATGTCGAGACACTTAAATTAGATATTTAAATAGTTGCTAATATTTATTCACAGCATTAATCTGTTCTATGGGATAGTGCTTATTTTTTATTACAAGCCTTGTTCTTCATCTGTTCTCTAGTCCATATTTTTCTTTAGTTAGAATTGGGTTTTGTCATATGTAATGTATAACCCAAATTAATCCAAGAATATTTGTGTAACTTGCAAATGAAAGTGAAAGCTGCTCAGTCATGTGCAACTCTTTATGACCCCATGGACTATACAGTCCACGGAATTCTCCAGGCCAGAATACTGGATTGGGTAGCCTTTCCCTTCTCCAGGGGATCTTCCCAATCCAGGGATCGAGCCCAGGTATCTCACACATCTCACACTGCAGGCAGATTCTTTACCAGCTGAGCCACATACAGGAGGATTAAAAGAAAAAAAAAAGCTGGGAAAGATCTAGAGCAAAGTAGCAGACAAACCTGAGGCAGATGAAGATTTTTTCAAAATTTCTACAAAGGTTTAGCCTATTTTAGTTCTAGATTAATTAAGGAAGATAGCCCCACTTTGGGTTATAATAGAGAGAACATATTTAGGTTAAGGACAGTATTTTAAGCAGACTTTACAAGTTTCACTTTAATCCTGGTGGCTTCTCCTGCCTGGAGGCGGGAGTGCATCACCATATGACAATAAATACTGACCCTAAGTTAACCCTGGTAAGGCAGTTAGGAGGGAAGTTCTTTAAAATGACTATGACTAATATATTTCATAAGGTAGAGAAATAAATGTAGACAGGTGAGATGGAAAGTATCACTAGAAAACTTAAATCTAAAAGTTTAAATCAAAATTCTAGATCTTAACAAAATTGTAACTAAAATTACTAAAAGCAAAATATATACAAAACTGTATTTGTGCAATGAAGGATAGCAAAACATATGGTAAATCTAAAAATCTGGGGAAAATATGAACACACTAAATATTTTCAGTCATGTGAGAAACAGTAAAAATGTATTCTTTATCTCATAGTGAAAAGAATCCTGGGGAAAAAAAAGGAGAAAATAAAGCAGAAGCAATATTTGAAGAGCTAAATGTACAAAATTGTCCCAAACTGTTGAGCCTTCACACTCAAGAAAACCTATAAACCATGTACAGCATGAAAGAAGAAGAAAAAGAAAGAAGAGGAGATCAGGGGAGAAAGAGAAGAAGAGCAGATAGAGGAGGAAGAAGGAGAGGAGAAGGGAAACTATCAGGAGTTACATCATAATAAAACAGAAAGAAAATCTTGTAAGTAGTCAGAGGAAGAAGGAGACATCACTTTCAAACGAGCAAAAATTAGCACTAACATAATTTGCCAAGTAAATGGTGAAAGCTAGAAGACAGAGGGATTATTCTGTTAAAGTTTGAAAGAAAATACCTGTTTCTCTTAAATTCTACTTTCAGTGAAAATAGTTATCGAAAGTGAAGATAATTTTTTATTTTAACTACTATGTAGAGTAGGAGGAGAAGAGGATGATAGAGGATGAGATGGTTGGATGGCATCATCAACTCAATGGACATGAGTTTGGGTAAACTCCAGGAATTGGTGATGGACAGGGAGGCCTGGCAGGCTGCAGTCCATGGGGTCGCAAGGAGTCAGACATGACTAGGTGACTGAAGTGAACTATGTAGAGAGTTACAAGAAACCACTGTTCTCACTCTAACACAGATGATGAAAGCTAGAGCATCATAGTTATCTTGACATGTGAAAAGCTGAGGAAAATAAGAAATCCATATGAATTAAAAGACAGAATGTGGAAATGCCTTTTAAGAGTGAGAAATCATGGCTTGCTTGCATTCTTACTGAAACAGTAGGAAGGGGAAAAATTTACCATGGAATGGGGTATAAAAAAGAAAAATTAACATTTATTGATGGAGTGTGTCATATTTTGAAATCCCAAAGATCTGTAGCCATAGAGAAAGATTATATTAACTGCCATTTCTTACACTCAGGACTTCATTGGATGATTGGAAATAATATGCTGAAAATAGAGTGACATAACAAGGTAGCAAAACAGTAGAAAATTACTCCCAGATATCCTGGACAGGTAGCTAATGCAAGACAGTTAGTAACTTAGTAAGAATGCTAACATATGAGAATAAAAGCTATATATATATGTATATATATATATATATATATTTCTCTGTAGAATGTACATATAAAATATATACTGCTATTTTTATGTTATGTTTATGAATTATATTGATAAAAAACTCATTTATTAAAAAAATGATTTCTAAACACTGTCATGAACTTAAAAGTGCACTATGTTTTGCATAAAAAGTAACATATGATAAGTCATTCTGCTTTCCATTTGAACTTGATATGCAAGCAAAGCTATTCATTTCATGTTTTTAGTTTTAGATAGAGTTAGATTTTACTTAGACCAAACTGATTTTTCTTTTTCCCTAACTGAATCTTCTTTTTCAATTTTGAAAATCATGTTAATAATTTGTTCAGTTCAATTCAGTTCAGTCGCTCAGTTGTGTCCGACTCTCTGCGACCTCATGAATCGCAGCACGCCAGGCCTCCCTGTCCATCACCAACTTCCAGAGTCTACCCAAACCCATGTCCATCGAGTCGGCGATGCCATCCAGCCATCTCATCCTCTGTCGTCCCCTTCGCCTCCCGCCCCCAATCCTTCCCAGGATTAGGGTCTTTTCCAATGAGTCAACTATTCGCATGAGGTGGCCAAAGATTGGAGTTTCAGTATCAACATCAGTCCTTCCAATGAACACCCAGGATTGATCTCCTTTAGGATGGACTGATTGGATCTCCTTGCAGTCCAAGGGACTCTCAAGAGTCTTCTTCAACACCACAGTTCAAAAGCATCAATTCTTCAGCACTCAGCTTTCTTCACCGTCCAACTCTCACATCCATACATGACCACTGGAAAAACCGTAGCTTTGACTAGACAGACCTTTGTTGGCAGAGTAATGTCTCTGATTTTCAATATGCTATCTAGGTTGGTCATAACCTTCCTTCCAAGGTGTAAGCGTCTTTTAATTTCATGGCTGCAATCACCATCAGCAGTGATTTTGGAGCCCCCCAAAATAAAGTCTGACACTGTTTCCACTGTTTCCCCACCTATTTCCCATGAAGTGATGGGACCAGATGCCATAATTTTAGTTTTCTGAATGTTGAGCTTTAAGCCAAATTTTTCCCTCTCCTCTTTCACTTTCATCAAGAGGCTCTTTAGTTCTTCACTTTCTGCCATAAGGGTGGTGTCATCTGCATATCTGAGGTTATTGATATTTCTCCCAGCAATCTTGATTCCAGCTTGTGTTTCTTCCAGCCCAGCGTTTCTCATGATGTACTCTGCATATAAGTTAAACAAGCAGGGTGACAGTATACAGCCTTGACGTACTCCTTTTCCTATTTGGAACCAGTCTGTTGTTCCATGTCCAGTTCTAACTGTTGCTTCCTGACCTGTATACAGGTTTCTCAAGAGGCAGGTCAGGTGGTCTGGTATGCCCATCTCTTTCAGAATTTTCTGCAGTTTATTGTGATCCACACAGTCAAAGGCTTTGGCATAGTCAGTAAAGCAGAAATAGATGTTTTTCTGGAACTCTCTTGCTTTTTTGATGATCCAGCGGATGTTGGCACTTTTATCTCTGGTTCCTCTGCCTTTTCTAAAACCAGCTTGAACATCTGGAAATTCACGGTTCATTTATTGTTGAAGCCTGGCTTGGAGAATTTTGAGCATTTATTTACTAGTGTGTGAGATGAGTGAAATTGTGCAGTAGTTTGAGCATTCTTTGGCATTGCCTTTCTTTGGGATTGGAATGAAAACCGACCTTTTCCATTCCTGTGGCCACTGCTGAGTTTTCCAAATTTGCTGGCATGTTGAGTGCAGCACTTTCACAGCATCATCTTTCAGGATTTGAAATAGCTCAACTGGAATTCCATCACCTCCAGTATCTTTGTTCATAGTGATGCTTTCTAAGGCCCACTTGACTTCACATTCCAGAATGTCTGGCTCTAGGTGAGTGATCACACCATCGTGATTATCTGGGTCGTGAAGTTCTTTTTTGTTCAGTTCTTCTGTGTATTCTTGCCACCTCTTCTTAATATCTTCTGCTTCTGTTAGGTCCATACCATTTCTGTCCTTTATCGAGCCCATCTTTGCATGAAATGTTCTCTTGGTGTCTCTACTTTTCTTGAAGAGATCTCTAGTCTTTCCCATTCTGTTGTTTCCCTCTATTTCTTTGCATTGATTGCTGAGAAAGGCTTTCTTATCTCTCCTTGCTATCCTTTGGAACTCTGCATTCAGATGGGGATAGCTTTCCTTTTCTCCTTTGCTTTTCACTTCTCTTCTTTTCCCAGCTATTTGTAAGGACTCCTCAGACAGTCATTTTGCTTTTTTGCATTTCTTTTCTATGGGGATGATCTTGATCCCTGTCTCCTGTACAATGTCGTGAACCTCTGTCCATAGTTCATCAGGCACTCTGTCTATCAGATCTAGTCCCTTAAATCTATTTGTCGTGTTAATATATGTGTTTATTTATGTTAGTAGCAGTTAAAACATTTATTTCTTTTCATTCTTCTCACTTGTCTACTGAAATGGGGTCTTAAATTGGTATGGTTTTTCAAAAAGAATTCTTTACATTTAGAATGAAGTAAGATATTTTTAACTATCATTAAGACCTTCTCCAGTTTCTAGTTAATGCATTAATCTGTTTGAAAAAATACTATTACATAAGGCTTTTCCATAGAATAAGGAGCCCTGCAGGATATCTTGACCTCTTGGATTGGTGAAAAAAAGTACTATTGAATTTCTAAAGTTTCAAAAAAATATTAAAATGATGAGGTAACTATTATAAAATAGAAATTATACAAAGCTCTATACTTTCATTTAGGTTCATCATCAATATGATCATTCCTAAATCGTTCTAACATTAAACTGTGAATATGCTAAGCGAGTAGTGGTTGCGCGGTGCTGGAGTGGCGAGCAGCGGAGAGGAGATATCTCATGTCCAAGACCAAGAGCATTGGCTGTGAGGAGATATCCCACGTTAAAGGTAAGGAACAGTGGCTGCACTTTGCTGGAGCAGCCATGAATAAATACCCCATGGCCAAGATAAGAGAAACCCCAGTAAGACAGCAAGCTCAGAGAGAGGGCATCAGAGAGCAGACAGACTGAAATCACAATCACAGAAAAATAACCAATCTAATCACGTGGACCACAGCCGTGTCTAAGTCAGTGAAACTAAGCCATGCTGTGTAGGGCCACCCAAGATGGATAGGTCATGGTGGAGAGGTCTGACAAAATGTGGTCCACTGGAGAAGGGAATTTCAAACCACTTCAGTATTCTTGCCTTGAGAATCCCATGAACAGTATGAAAAGGCAAACAGACAGGACACTGAAAGATGAACTCCCCATGTCGGTACATGCCTAATATGCTACTAGAGATGAGTGGAGAAATAACTCAAGAAAGACTGAAGAGATGGAGTCAAAACAAAGACAGCACCCAGTTGTGGATGTGACGGGTGATAGAAATAAGGTCTGATGCTGTAAGGTCAATATTGCATAAGAACCTGGAATGTTAGGTCCATCAATCAAGGTAAGGTGGAAGTGGTCAAACAGGAGATGGCAAGAGTGAACGTCAACATTTTAGGAATCAGAGAACTAAAATGGACCAGAATGGGTGAATTTAACTCAGATGACCATTGTATCTACTACTGTGGGCAAGAATCCCTTAGAAGAAATGGAGTAGCCATCATAGTCAGCAAGAGTCTAAAATGCAGTACTTGGATGAAATCTCAAAAACGACAGAATGATCTCTGTTCATTTTGAAGGCAAACCATTCAATATCACGGTAATCCAAGCCTATGCCCTGAGCAGTAATGCTGAAGAAGCTGAAGTTGAATGGTTCTATGAAGACCTACAAGACCTTTTAGAACTAACACCCAAAAAAGATGTCCTTTTCATTATAGGGGACTGAAATGCAAAAGTACGAAGTCAAGAAATTCCTGGAGTAATAGGCAAATTTGGCCTTGGAGTACAGAATGAAGCAGGGCAAAGGCTAATAGAGTTTTTCCAAGAGAACACATTCGCCATAGAAACACCCTCTTCCAATAACACAAGAGAAGACTCTACACATGAACATCACCAGATGGCTAACACCGAAATCAGATTGATTATATTCTTTGCAGCCAAAGATGAAGTAGCTGTATACAGTCAGCAAAAACAAGACCAGGAGCTGACTGTGGCTCAGATCATGAACTCCTTATTGCCAAATTCAGATCGAAATTGAAGAAAGTAGGGAAAACCACTAGACCATTTAGGTATGACCTAAATCATATCCCTTACTATTATACAGTAGAAGTGAGAAATAGATTTAAGGGACTAGATCTGATAGACAGAGTACCTGAATAACTATGGAGAGAGGTTCGTGATGTTGTACAGGAGACAGGGATCAACAGCATCCCCAAGAAAAAGAAATGCAAAAAAAAGCAAAATTGCTGTCTGAGGAGGCCTTACAAAGAGCTGTGAAAAGAAGAGAAGCAAAAGCCGAGCAGAAAAGGAACCATATACCCACTTGAATGCAGAGTTCCAAAGAATAGCAAGGAGAGATACGAAAGCCTTCCTCAGTGAACAATGCAAAGAAATAGAGGAAAACAATAGAATGAGAAAGACTAGAGATCTCTTCAAGAAAAGTAGAGATACCAAGGGAACATTTCATGCAAAGATGGGTTCAATAAAGGACAGAAATTGTATGGACCTAACAGAAGAGAAGATATTAAGAAGAGGTGGCAAGAATTCACAGAAGAACTGTACAAAAAAGATCTTCACCATCCAGATAATCACAATGGTGTGATCACTCACCTAGAGCCAGACTTCCTGGAATGTGAAGTCAAGTGGGCCTTAGGAAGTATCGCTATGAACAAAGATACTGGAAGTGATCGAATTCCAGTTGAGCTATTTCAAATCTGAAAAGATGATGCTATGAAAGTGCTGCACTCAATATTTCAGCAAATTTGGAAAAATTAGCAGTGGCCACAGGACTGGAAAGGTTTAGTTTTCATTCCAATCTCAAAGAAAAGCAATGCCAAAGAATTCTCAAACTACTGCACAATTGCACTCATCTCACATGCTAGTAAAGTAATGCTCAAAATTTTCCAAGCCAGGCTTCAGCAATATAAGAACCATGAACTTCCAGATGTTCAAGCTGGTTTTATAAAAGGCAGGGGAGCCAGAGTAAAAATTGCCAACATCTGCTAGATCATCTAAAAAGCAAGAGAGTTCCAGAGAAACATCTACTTCTGCTTTATTAACTATGCCAAAGCCTTTCACTGTGTGGATCACCACAAACTGTGGAAAATTCTGAAAGTGATGGGAATACCAGACCAACTGACCTTCCTCTTGAGAAATTTGTATGTAGGTAAGGAAGCAACAGTTAAAACTGGACATGAAGAAAAATTATGACCAGCCTAGGCAGCATATTAAAAAGCAGAGACATTACTTTGCCAACAAAAGTCTGTATAGTCAAGGCTATGGTTTTTCCAGTAGTCGTGTACAGATGTGAGAGTTGGACTGTGAAGAAAGCTGAGCGCTGAAGAATTGATGCTTTTGAACTGTGGTATTGAAGAAGACTCTTGAGAGTCCCTTGGACTGCAAGGAGATCCAATCAGTCCATCCTAAAGGAGATCAATCCTGGGTGTTCATTGGAAGGACTGATATTGAAGCTGAAACTCCAATACTTTGGCCACCTGATGCAAAGAACTGACTCATTGGAAAAGACCCTGATGCTGGGAAAGATTGAAGGTGGAAGGTGAAGGGGACAACAGAGGGTAAGATGGTTGGATGGCATCATCGACTTGCACATGAGTTTGAGTAAACTCTGGGAGTTGGTGATAGACAGGGAGGCCTCATGGGCTGCAGTCCATGGGGTCGCAAAGAGTCGGACACGACTTAGCAACTGAACTGAACTATGCCTTGCTACCCTCAGATAGGTTTACCTCATGCGTCTGCATTTGAATGTTGCCCTAAGTGAAGAATCCCTTATTCTGGTATCGATGTGCATAATAATGAAATAACTAAAAGTGAAAGTTGTCAGAGGTCTCTTAGATTCGTAGGGAAATAATTCACTTCACATTCTGAAATAATAGACTCTCATTTCTCTTAATCATGACACTTGAGAATTCATTAAAGTACCAAGTCCACATTGATTGACAGTCCATGTTGATTACTGAACACAACACTCTCTGTTCCACTCTTTCATTTGTTTTCTTGTCTTTACCTCGGTAGAAGTTCTATTTCAATATGTCTATACTTTGAAGATTAAAAAGAAGTTTTACAATATATACTTTTCTCTTTTAGGAAAAAGTTTAAAGTGGGAGAATTGGCAGTATTGTCAATATTTTATCTGTATAGTTTGTTTCTCTTTGATTGTAGGTTTGCCGTTTATACTAAGTCCGAGTCTGGTAAATGAATTGGTTATGACATAGCTGATCTGCAAATGTCAGTAGGGATGTGTTGGGGGATATATTTCCACATTATTAACTACACCACTGATTTAGCCATGGTAACTGATATTATTTCAAGAGTTAGGAAAGAATAGATCAACTCAGCTACAGCTCTAACAGACACAACCTCTAACAGACATTGGTATAAGACTCATTAATTTTAACACAAACTCTTCTTCACCTTGAGATATGTTTCCAGTTTCTGTCACAATTTGAATCCAGTCAGATTTGTGATCTTATGTTTCTTACCTCTGATAACGCATACAGGAACATCTTTCCTATCAGTGTCTTTGTTTCATCATTAATGATGAAATATCAAACCTGAGAAATATGCATTTACTATGTGTTTGAGCATCTATTTGAAAATCTCATCTTTTAAAGCCAAAGGTGGAATATTTTTGTACATCCCAGTCCTCTGGAGATTCTATGTCTACAATATGCTGACAAGTTAGTGTTCTCTCAAGCAAATCTAATTTCCTTTCTTCCAAAGTAACTCTAAATGTTTGTATTATGTCTTTCACATTTTTGTATCGAGTCAGGCCAGACCAAAGAGACTATGGGTTCAGGACACTGTTAAATTTTGTTTTACTACAAATTTTTTGTTATAATTTTTATGCTATTGAAATATGTTATAGTATAACTGGATGTAAAGTAGTATAATAATTATAATTCATATTGCTTGAGTTCTAATCTTAGCTTTGTCACTTAACAGCTATGTGACATTGAGAAAGATAATAGATCCTTCTGTGTCACACTTTCTTTGCAAATAATGTATACATAGAAGTATAGAACTTAGAAGATTCTTTGACACATATTTATAGTTCAAAAAATGGTAGTCATTTTTATAATCATTTTTTCTGCTGCTGCTCCTGTTACTATTTGAGTACTCAGGGTCCATGTGACTTGGATAAATAAGAGAAATAACTTAAAACTACATAGAAAATCTTCTGAGTCATCTAGAAAAATATTCACCATATCCTTGTAGAGCAGAAGCAGATCTTTGCAGTTAAATTCCTTTGTACTCTGCTAATGAGTTGTCAAATGGTAATGCAATTTCTATTTTCTACTGCTCTTTCATTTACGCCGCTTAAATGTACACAAGGAAATTTAGAACTTTGTGTATAATATTTTACTGTGTGCATTTCAACAATTCTAATAATACTTGGCAAAAATTTAAAAATTATATTTTGGCAACTTTCACAGTCTTGGGCTCAACCAGGACTTGAAGCTCTTTCAGAATAAATATTTTCATTATGGATAAAGAATAAGTTTTCTCCTTGATAAGTTTGGATAGAAAGTAATATGTGTTTGATATTAATGCCTATAATTCTCAGTATTTTCTAGTTTCAAATTCTTGTAATATATATAATCTCTCCAAAAAGCCAGGACATGGAAGCAACCTAGATGTCCATCAGCAGACGAATGGATAAGGAAGCTGTGGTATATATACACAATGGAATATTACTCAGCCATTAAAAAAAATACATTTGAATCGGTTCTACTGAGATGGATGAAACTGGAGCCCATTATACAGAGTGAAGTAAGCCAGAAAGAAAAACAACAATACAGTATACTAATGCATATATATGGAATTTGAAAGATGGTAACGATAACCCTATATGCGAGACAGAATAAGAGACACAGATGCATAGAACAATTTTATGGACTCTGAGGGAGAAGGTGAGGGTGGGACGTTCTGGGAGAATAGCATTGAAACATGTATATTATCATATGTGAAACAGAACACCATTCCATGTTCGATGCATGAGTCAAGGGCTCAGGGCCGGGGCAATGGGATGACCCAGAGGAATGGGATGGGGAGGGAGGTGGGTGGGGGGTCCAGGAAGGGGAACACATGTAAACCCATGGCTGATTCATGTCAATGTATGGCAAAAACTATTACAATATTGTAAAGTAATTAGCCCCCAACTAAAATAAATAAATTTATTTAAAAAAAAAAAGGCTTAGGTGGAATTTAAATAGCTTCATTCAGGGTTGGATGGGTTGTAATGCCAGGAAAAAAGAAAATTTGAAACATGATTTAATATAGATCTTTGGGGGAGAAGTGGGACCAGTTGGTAGACATGTTAGCATTGTCTCTCTGGCAATAAAATAGACTTATGAGACAATATAATTCAAGACTCTGAGCTTTTCAAATATTTGTTAAGGATGTAAAGAGGAATCAAAGGATAAAAGTATACAACTTCTAAGTTTTCTTTTCCTTTTTATATATTAAGATCCTTACTGCACCCAAACATTTAGAAAGCTACTTGAATATGCTTTCTTTGCCCTCCCACCAAATAATTTGGTAACATCCTTTGAGATAACCAGAGATAACTTTGGTTATACTTAAGCATCATTGAAAATCACTGGGTGATGATGACTTAGTTAAAAATTAAGCAAATAGAGGTCCTTATTTTTTAAATCCTCAAATCAAGGAAAACCTCTTCTTTTGTTCTAAAGAACAACTTCGACCACAGGGGCAAAATTCTAGCTAATTTCCAAATGAAAGTGAAAATGTTAGTCGCCCAGTTATGTCTGACTCTTTGTGACTCCATGGTGTATCAATGGGATTCTCCAGGCAAGAATATTAGAGTGGCTCGCCATTCCCTTCTCCAGGCAATCTTCCTGACCCAGGGATTGCACCTGGGTCTCCTGCATTGCAGGCAGATTCTAAATTATCTTAAAGTGCCTCAATATGGCCCAAATACACTCTTTATCTTGCTGTTTTTACCATTCAAAGGGGTGACACATTTTTGGCTCAGTTTTATTATCACATCTGTAGTAAAAGGAAATATCAATAACCTTGTGAAAAAGACAAAAAGAGATGTTTAATTCTATATCATATAAATGTTTAGTATGTTTTTTATCAATAAATTCTTATTACAATAAGAATCCTTCCACTTTGAAGTTGTTAGATTAGATGATACTTGTTTGTGTTCCTGAGAAGCAGATCCTGAAGGGATTTAAGGTAAAGTGGCTTCTCTTGGAGGTGCAACAAACACTGAAGTGCTGTAAGTGAAACAAGAAAGAGTGAGAAGGTAATGAGAAAAGGTGTATTTTAACTTCGTAAGAAATAAGTATATTTACATGTATGTGTAGTTGCCATGCTTTCTGCAGTTTAACTCATCTGTTCACAGTTTCATCTATAATTATTGGTAAAAGTGATAGATAACAGAAAAAAAGTGGAAGGATATCATACAAACACCACCACTTATCATTAGACATTTGTCTTCAGAAACCAGTAGTGTTGAGAGAAGGATTGTTTTTTGACATTAGAATATTTTTCAGTAATGCGTAACTTCTGACTGAATATTGGGAGAGTATGGATTACTTGATATGGAGAGTGACATTTATGAAGTCATACCTAAGGACTTCAGGAGGGAGTGACAGTGAGAGTCTCAAGTGTATCACTGATAAATGGCTAAGCCATCAAAATAATTTATCTCAGGTTACACTGATCAGGAAAGACAAATTCTGAGCTTCATACTATGCAAATCAGAAAATAAGCTCTAAGTGTCAGGCCAATATTTCCAGGTGAAAATTCGCCTAGGGTAGTTGTTCTTCTTGGGAGGGTCTTTTTTCCCTGAAAAAAGTTTGGCAAACCACTTCAGTATCATTGCCTTGAGAATCCCATGAGCAGTATGAAAAGGCAAAAAGATAGGACACTGAAAGATGAACTCCCCAGGTCGGTAGGTGCTACTGGAGATCAGTGGAGAAATAACTCCAGAAAGAATGAAGGGATGGAGCCAAAGCAAAAACAACACCCAGTTGTGGATGGGACTGGTGACGGAAAATTCTAGGAATCAGCGAATTAAAATGGACTGAATTGGGTGAATTTACTCAGATGACCATTATATCTACTACTGTGGGCAGGAATCCCGTAGAAGAAATGGAGTGGCCATCATAGTCAACAAAAGAGTCCAAAATACAGTACTTGGATGCAATCTCAAAAACGACAGAATGATCTCTGTTCATTTCCAAGGCAAACCATTCAATATCATAGTAATTCAAGTTTATGTCCCGACCAGCTATGCTGAAGAAACTGAAGTTGAATGGTTCTATGAAGACCTACAAGACCTTCTAGAACCAACACCCAAAAAAGATGTCCTTTTCATTATAGGGGACTGGAATGCAAAAGGAGGAAGTCAAGAAATACCTGGAGTAACAGGCAAATTTGGCCTTGGAGTACAGAATGAAGCAGGGCAAAGGCTAATAGAGTTTTGCCAAGAGAAAGCAGTGATCATAGCAAACACCCTCTTCCAACAACACAAAGGAAGACTCTACACATGGACATCACCACATGGTGAATACTGAAATCAGATTGATTATATTCTTTGCAGCCAAAGATGGAGAAGCTCGATACAGTCAGCAAAAACCAGACCAGGAGCTGACTATGGCTCAGATCATGAAATCCTTATTGCCAAATTGACATTTAAATAGGGAAAACCTCTAGACCATTCAAGTATGACCCAAATCAAATCCCTTATGATTATACAGTGGAAGTGATGAATAGATTCAAGGGATTAGATCTGATAGAGTGACTGAAGAAAAATAGACAGAGGTTGGTGACATTGTACAGGAGGCAGTGATCAAGACCATCCCCAAGAATAAAAAATGCAAATATGCAACATGGCTGACTGAGGAGGCCTTACAAATAGCTGTGAAAAGAGAAACAAAAGGCAAAGGAGAAAAGGAAAGGTATACCCAGTGGCATTCAATTTGAATTCCAGTTGAGTTATTTCAAATCCTAAAAGATGATGCTATGAAAGTGCTGCACTCAAAATGACAGCAAATTTGGAAAACTCAGCACTGGCCACAGGACTGGAAAAGGTCAATTTTCATTTCAATCCCAAAGAAAGGCAATGCCAAAGAATGCTCAAACTACCGCACAATTGCACTCATCTCACACGGTAGCAAAGTAATGCTAAAAATTCTCCAAGTCAGGCTTCAACAGTTCTTGGACCATGAAGTTCCAGATGCACAAGCTGTATTTAGAAAAGGCAGAAGGACCAGATATCAAATTGCTAACATCTGTGGTATCATCAAAAAAACAAGAGACTTCTAGAAAAACATCTACTTCTGCTTTATTGACTATCCCAAAGTCTTTGGGTGTACCACAACAAACTGTGGAAAATTCTTAAAGATATGGAAATACCAGACCACCTGACCTGACTCCTGAGAAATCTGTGTGCAGGTCAGGAAGCTACAGTTAGAACTGGACATGGAACAACAGACTGGTTCCAAATAGGGAAAGGAGTACGTCAAGGCTGTATATTGTCACCCTGCTTATTTAACTTATCTGCAGAGTACATCATGAGAAACACTGGGCTGGATGAAGCACAAGCTGGAATCAATATTGCTGGGAGAAATATCAATAACCTCAGCTAAGCAGATGACACCACCCTTATGGCAAAAATTGAAGAACTAAAGAGCCTCTTGATGAAAGTGAAAGGGGAGAGTGAAAAATTTGCCTTAAAGCTCAACATTCAGAAAACGAAGATCATGGCATCCAGTCCCATCACTTTATGGCAAATAGTTGGGGAAACAATGGAAGCAGTGGCTGACTTTATTTTCTTGGGCTCCAAAATCACTGCAGATGGTGACTACAGCCATGAAATTAAAGATGCTGACTCCTTGGAAGAAAAGTTATGACCAACCTAGACAACATATTAAGAATCAGAGACATTACTTTCCCAACAAAGATCCATTTATTCAAAACTATACTTTTTCCAGTAGTCATGAATGGATGTGAGAGTTGGACTGTAAAGAAAGTTGAGTGCTGAAGAACTGATGCTTTCGAACTGTAGTGTTGGAGAAGATTCTTGAGATTCCCTTGGACTGCAAGGAAATCCAACCAGTCCTTCCTAAATGAAATCAGTCCTGAATACTCTTTGGAAGGTGTGATGCTGAAGCTGAAACTCCAATACTTTGATCACCTGATGTGAATAACTGACTTATTAGAAAAGACTCTGATGCTGGAAAAGATTGAGGGTGGGACAAGAAGGGGACGATGGAGGATGAGATGGTTGGAAGGTATCACCGACTCAATGGACATGAGTTTGAGTAAACTCCAGGTGTTGGACAGGGAGGCCTGGCATGCTGCAGTCCATTGGGTCACAAAGAGTTGGATACGACTGAGTGACTGAACTAACTGAAGGTTTTTGGTTGTCACAGCTTAATGAATGCTCTTGACACTGATGGACAGAAGCCAGAGATGCTCCAATCATTCTACAATGCAAAGGAGAGACACTAACAATAAAGAATGATCTGGCCAAAGATGCTGGTATAATCAAAGTTGGAAATCCTGACTAGATTATTTGAACACTAGCTTTTTAACGAGAACTTAGGTACTAAGAAATAAAATTTCTGAATCTTGTGTCAATCAATTCAGGCAAATAAAATAGAAACAATAAGTATATAGCTATATCATGTAAATATTTCAAAATTACATTATAGAACAATGCCTATGTAGTTCTCTTGAAAATACATTTTCAATGCTAATGAAATACTAGGCAAGTTGTGGAGAGAGTGACATATAGAGATGTTGCTTTTAAATTATTTCTCCTTGTTTTCTAGTGAAATTTTAAATGTGAGAAGTCTCAATGAATTATATTATTGAAATGCAGTCTTGCTTCCCGTTCACAAAACTACAATAGGATGTAACAATA
Source organism: Giraffa tippelskirchi (assembly GCF_054371585.1). Taxonomy (NCBI): domain Eukaryota; kingdom Metazoa; phylum Chordata; class Mammalia; order Artiodactyla; family Giraffidae; genus Giraffa; species Giraffa tippelskirchi. Next base: position 105,712,765 of record NC_137278.1, on the reverse strand, counting down.
ATAATGGTTTTCCACATAATTCTGGGAAAATATCTTCATATGATTTCTCAAAATTTAACAAATATTAGTAAAATACCTCTAGTATTTTTATATGAGAAATAGTTTCACTGTTGATTTGTAGAATGTACTTACAACTTATTTTAAAATTAAGTGATAATCATAGCAAAGCTCTAAGTCTAACTTGCACTATTGATTTCCTAGTTAAATTGTAAATGTCTTTTTTTCTGAACTTTTCACTTCAAGAAGCATTACTTAACATATATTATTAAATGTGCACCAACTAGTATTGTCTGTAATAGAATGTACTGGAAGAAGGATAGGCTCTGGATTAGGCATTCTGAGGCCAGGGTCTGAGAAAGGGTTTGAGGGGTCTTTGCCTCAAAATTTAAATGGAAATTCTCTATTTGAGTGTAATTTTATCTTCATGAGGAAGCAAGATGTAGTTTTCATAGGATTGTGACAAGGTTCATGGACCGAGTATTTGTATCTATTACACCAGAGAAAAGTGAGAAAGGGCTTAGATCAGTCAGAAACTCTAATTCTCTCCCTTTTTCTACAAGGAAATATAAAATTAAAGTTGTCATATCCCATACTGCCACAGAGAACAAGAAAGGTGAAAAAATTTTGTCACTCTAGGGTTATAAGAAATAACTATTTTTTTAAAAAACTCACATTTTCAAATACTTTTGATTCTTTTTCAAATGCAATAAAAACTATAATTTTAAGATCTCTCTACCCATTGCTCTGAAAGGTTTGAGAATACACACACACACAAACACACAATTTTAATAAGCCCAGTTTAAAAAACAATATTATATATATAAAACTTTTAAGGTACAAACCATGCCATCTAGACCCTGCAGTTGTTATTGCTGTTGTTCAGTGGCTCAGTCGTGCCCAACTCTTTGCGACCCCATGGACTGCAGCACACCAGGCTTCCCTGTCCTTCACCATCTCCCGGAGTGTGCTCAAACTCATGTCCATTGAGTCTTTGATGCCACCCAACCATTTCATCCTCTGTTGTCCCCTTCTCCTCCTGCCCTCGATCTTTCAGCATCAGGGTCTTTTCTAATGAGTTGGCTGTTCTCATTAGGTGGCCAATGTATTGGAGCTTCAGCTTCAGCATCAGTCCTTCCAATGAATATTCAGGACTGATTTCCTTTAGGAAGGACTGGTTGGATCTCTCTGCAGTCCAAGGGACTCTCAAGTCTCTTCTCCAACACCACAGTTCAAAAGCATCAATTCTGCATCGCTCAGCCTTCTTTACGGTCCAACTCTCACATCCAGATGTGACTACTGGAAAAACCATAGTTTTGACTAGTCGACACAGTAATTTCTCTGCTTTTTAATTCACTGTCTAGGTTTGTCATAGCTTTCCTTCCAAGCATCTTTAAATTTCACTGCTTGCTGTCACCACCTGCAGTGATTTTGGAGCCCAAAAAAATAAAGTTTGTCACTGTTTCCATTGTTTCCCATCTATTTGCCATGAAGTTATTGGACAAGATGTCATGATCTTTGTTTTTTTGTATGTTGAGTTTTAAACTAGCTTTTTCACTCTCCTCTTTCACTTTCATCAAGAGGCTCTTTAGTTCCTCTTCGCTTTCTGCAGTTGTAATCACTGTCAATTAACCTATTGTAGTCTCTATCTCTGCAACAATTTTTAAAAAGTTAAAAAAATATTGCCCTATGATTCTTTTTCTCAATTTTGTTTAAGAATGTTCCATTTATTTTCTTTAAAGCATTCCTATAGCAATCTGTTTGGATTTCTGTTATAGTTATCATGTCATTCTGAATTTCATTATGATTAACAGTAATATTTCATAAGAGATTACCCTCTTGAAATCAGACATGTTTTCTTATTCATGTTTTGTTGTTGTTGTCTATCAGAGTAGAAGTATTTAGCGCTCAAATATAAAGTGCTCAAAAACTATTGAACTTGTATACTCTATTAGTGTTTCAAATTTGGCCAAAATAATTATTTGAGAAAAACAGAATAGAACACAAAATCACTTTGTTATTTATTAAAAAGAGTCTACTTGGTTAAAGATGCAAATTTATAATCCAGTATGGAGGAACATTCAGATCCTCAAATATCTGATATACATAGGAAGACTATGTAGTGTTTCAAAGGAAGGTCTGCTTACACTAGGTTCATTAGAATTCAACTCAAACATGAAGATGTTTGGGAAAAGGGAATATTGTGACAAGTAATTGATTTATAATCACATAAATAACTTTGTTACTTAGAAAAAAATTTCGGGCCTAGAATTGTTGTAACTGGAAAAATGACAAATTCTATTTTAGTTTTCTTTTTTCTTGATTCTTCTCTTTTTGCAGTGATAATTGTGTTAAAAGTACAATGTAAAAATAACCATATATTGTAGACCAATGAGCTAAATTAACAATATGTGTATTTAGTCAATTTTACTTTTACAATACATGCATTTTAATCATTTGTAACACTGAAATTTTGCAAACCTAAATTAGAGTCAAATCTCAATGTAAATTTATTTTCCCATGTGCAAAACTTTACTGGGGTAAAACAAGATTCACATGCAAAATGTTCGTGTGCCAACTACAGATTTACAGAACATTCTGAACTTGACTAAGGAAGACTAAATCAAAAACCAATTTATGTAATTCTTTGATAACTATTCCAGAGCCTGCCCTGGCGCTGCAGCTTATTAGCAGGTGTTACATTACCTCAGCCAGTTGTCAATACCTGCTGTCACCACTGTAGATGCAACATATACAAAGAAATATAGTAAATATATTCCCCTGATATCCTTCACCATGATGTTTTGAAGTTAGAAAATATAAACTTTGCTTATTTATCATCTTCATTCTGATTCATTATTCTAAAAGGAGTTACACAAAATGCATATTTTAAAGCTGATTTTTCTAATCATTATTATTTTAATAAAACTGGAAAAGTTAACTTTAAGAAATAGCTAGAAATATGATCATTGTTATGTAAATAAAACTTCTAAAGAGTTTTTGCACAAGTTAAATTATGGGGGAAATTTCCATGAAATTACATTTATTTCCACAGTATGCTTTCCTCTTTTTCAGTTACACGTTTTTCTTTGATCTCTATGTCATTTACAAGACCACAAGTCAACTCTCCTCACCTTTGTCTTTCATGAATTCTCTATACTAACTATCTATGGCACAGATATAATGAGAGATAGAACTCTGATGAATTTTTTACCCCTCTAGCAAGTTAAAGTAAAAAATAAAAATCAAGATCTAAAAGCTTTCTAGATTTTATTTCTTTAAAATTGACTCACACATTACTAAACTGGCTTAGTTTTCTGAAGCTATTTTCACCTTAGATATCCCATGAAGTGTTTGTCTTTGAGTTTCCTTTTCAGTGGGCACATGTGCAATCTTTCCAAATCCCTTACTCAAAAGTTCAGGTGAACATTATGTTTATTCTTATTCAATTGATCAATTTTCTCCAAATCATATTTTTAAGTTCATGTCTACCATAAGAACAGATTTGAAAGTGATATTCCTGGAAGTTATGGCTTCTTATCAAAGTCAATTTCTTTGCACAATTTCTGACTCATGAGAGTCAAGTCCTGTGTGACTGGTCATGCACAACACAGAAGCTCAATAATGATACCTGAATAGAATGTATTTCAGGGAAAAATCTTCTTAACAAATAATCCATTGTACTTCCAAGGTCAGTCTTTTTCAGTGTCAGATCTTTTCTCTGAGGGGTTCTATTATATTGGATCAGTTTCCAATGAGAACAAAAAATAGTCTTTTAAGTATTCTGAGTTCTATTACATTCTCTATCTGATAATCTGATATGAGACTTATGTAATAATAATCTGGAAATGTTTTGAAACTACTTTTTCCTTTTTTTTCTTCCTCAGGGCTTGGAAAATAAGTTGACTTTTAAATGACAATTTACTTCCTCTTAGGTGAAAAAAAAATTAGCAGATAAACATAATATATTCAGATCTTTCCCTATAAGTTGAAGCTTCAAGTTCTAAGAATTTGAAATGAAAGTTACAAAAAATATCCTTTACCAGTTTAGATGGGTGAAAATGCTATCTTGTATTTAATGATTGATTTGACTTGTTCTCTAAATATAAGTGCATAGATTCAATTTCTTGTTTTTCAACCGAGGAACAAGGAGGAATTTAAAAATCTACTATATATATTACAACATAAAAAAAGTCTCATTTCTATTTAAAAATTATTATTTGGTAAATATTGTTAACTCCATATTTCTTGGACTTGAGGCCAAGATATTTAAATAACTTGGCAAGGTTTCAAATGTTTTTAAAAAAGGGAAAACAAAGTACCGCAATAAGGCTTTTCAATATGGATTAATTTTGATTGCCTAATTGCAAAGCCCATATTTACTTCATTTCACAGATAGAATTCTTGGCCTGTGCTGACACAGAGAGAGTGCATGGATAAAGCTAAAATTACATTGGCACTTTCAGGCACTGACTTGGAGAAGTTTATGGGTTCCAGTGTTCTGAGTCATGGAGGAGACAGGATGTAAATAATATTAAATACATTAGTTCTATTAGAAGTGCTAAATTTGTGAATCATATTAGTAACATAGAGATGTAAAATTACAACACTATATGCAGCTGGATAAAATTCTGTATATTGTGTTTAAATGAAACTGCTCATGTCACAAAATTGTATTGAATACAATTAGCTTAGGTGCAAGGTACTTTTTGACACCATTCAACACTAAAAATTCTTTTGTATGAGAAACTAGGCTAATACATTTTGCAGTATATGTCAATTTATACAACATTTGTCTTAATGTGATTTTTTTTAAGCATTAGCAGGAAAATAACTTTGGTTTTGTTCAAAGGATGACAAGCAGTTTGCTTTCAATACATAATTTCAACTTTCAATTTTGCTCTGATTTGAGGTCAGACTAATGTAGTCACTCATTCAAGAATTGCCTTCCCATTGTTTTGTTGTTGTTGCTGAGTCACCAAGTTGTGTCCCACTCTTTGTGATCCCATGTACCACAGCACACAAGGCTTCCCTATCTTTCAGTATCTTCTGAAGCTTGCTCAAACTCATGTCCATTGAGTTGATGATGCCATCCAACTATCTCATAACCTGTCACCCTCTTCTCCTCCTGCCCTCAATCTTTCCCAGCATCATAGTCTTTTGCAATGAGTCACCTCTCCACATCAGGTGGCCAAAGTATTGGAGTTTCAGCTTCAGCATCTGTCCTTCCAATGAATATTCAGGGCTGGTTCCTTTAGGATTGACTGGTTTGAGCTTCTTGGTGTCCAAGAGACAAGACTCTCAAGCGTGTTCTCTAGTACCACAGTTTGAAACAACAATTTTTTGGTGCTCAGCCTTCTTTGTGGTACAGCTCTTACATCAATACATGACTACTGGAAAAACCATAGATTTGACTATACAGACTTTTGTCCACAAAGTGACGTCTCTGCCTTTCAGTACACTGTCTAGATTCGTCATAACTTTTCTTTCAAGAAGGAAGTATCTTTTAATTTTGTGGCTACAGTCAGCATCTGCAGTGATTTTGGAGTACAAGAAAACAAACCATGCAAGTTTAAAGCAACCTGGAAGGAGCCTTAAAAAATAGAAGCCAAGGGATATTTAAGAACTGGTTTTGATCTTGTAGGTGTTTTTCAAGTTACACATAGTTTGGGTTGCTAAAGGTAGAAGCATCACAGACTTGAGGTTTAAGAGCACAACATCCATCTGAATTATTGGCTGATCACTAAACTATGCAGACATAGGTAAAAGTCCTACTCAGTTCAGTTCAGTCGCTCAGTTGTGTCCGACTCTTTGCGACCCCATGAACGGCAGCACGCCAGGCCTCCCTGTCCATCACCAACTCCCGCAGTCCACTCAAACCCATGTCCATCAAGTCGATGATGCCATCCAACCATCTCATACTATGTCGTCCCCTTCTCCTCCTGCCCCCAATCCTACCCAGCATTAGGGTCTTTTCCAATGAGTCAACCCTTCGCATGAGGTGGCCAAAGTATTGGAGTTTCAACTTCAACATCAGGCCTTCCAATGAACACCCAGGATTGATCTCTTTTAGGATGGATTGATTGGATCTCCTTGCAGTCCAAGGGACTCTCAAGAGTCTTCTCCAACACCACAGTTCAAAAGCATTAATTCTTCAGTGCTCAGCTTTCTTCACCGTCCAACTCTCACATCCGTACATGACCACTGGAAAAACCATAGCCTTGACTAGATGGACTTTTGTTGGCAAAGTAATGTCTCTGCTTTTAAATATGCTATCTAGGTTGGTCATAACCTTCCTTCCAAGGACTAAGCATCTTTTAATTTCATGGCTGCAGTCACCATCAGCAGTGATTCTGGAGCCCAAAAAAATAAAGTCTGACACTGTTTCCCTATCTATTTCCCATGAAGTGATGGGACCAGATGCCATGATCTTAGTTTTCTGAACACTGAGCTTTAAGCCAACTTTTTCACTCTCCTCTTTCACCTTCATCAAGAGGCTCTTTAGTTCTTCTTCACTTTCTGCCATAAGGGTGGTGTCATCCGCATATCTGAGGTTATAGATATTTCTCCCGGCAATCTTGATTCCAGCTTGTGTATCTTCCAGCCCAGCGTTTCTCATAATGTACTCTGCATATAAGTTAAATAAGCAGGGTGACAATATACAGCCTTGACGTACTCCTTTCCCCATTTGGAACCAGTCTGTTGTTCCATGTCCAGTTCTAACTGTTGCTTCCTGACCTGCATACAGGTTTCTCAAGAGACAGGTCAGATGGTCTGGTATTCCCATGTCTTTCAGAATTTTCCACAGTTTATTGTGATCCACACAGTCAAAGGCTTTGGCATAGTCAATAAAGCAGAAATAGATGTTTTTCTGGAACTCTCTTGCTTTTTTGATGATCCAGCGGGTGTTGACAATTTGATTTCTGGTTCCTCTGCCTTTTCTAAAACCAGCTTGAACATCTGGAAGTTCACGGTTCATGCATTGTTGAAGCCTGGCTTGGAGAATTTTGAGCATTACTTTACTAGCATGTGAGATGAGTGCAATTGTGTGGTAGTTTGAGCATTCTTTGGCATTGCCTTTCTTTGGGATTGGAACGAAAACTGACCTTGTCCAGTCCTGTGACCACTGCTGAGTTTTCCAAATTTGCTGGCATATCGAGTGCAGCACTTTCACAGCATCATCTTTGAGGATTTGAAATAGCTCAAGAAAATTAGAGATACCAAAGGAACATTTCATGCAAAGATAGGCTCGATAAAGGACAGAAATGGTATGGACCTAACAGAAGTGGATGATATTAAGAAGAGGTGGCAAGAATACACAGAAGAACTGTACAAAAAAGATCTTCACGACCCAGATAATCACGATGGTGTGATCACTCACCTAGAGCCAGACATCCTGGAATGTGAAGTCAAGTGGGCCTTGGAAAGCATCACTATGAACAAAGCTAGTGGAGGTGATGGAATTCCAGTTGAGCTATTTCAAATCCTCAAAGTCCTACTGCTCCCTAGCAAAAAAAGAAAAAGCTGAGCAAATATAACTACAGCTGCACACCATAAGGGAATCTGATTACATCATTTAATTTCTGACAAGAGCCAAAAAAAAAATTAAGAACACTTAAATAAATAAAATTGAGTCCAGAGTTCCTACAAAAATATCCAAGTTGAAACTAAATTTCAAGATATACAAAGTAAAACAAAACAAAACAAAACAAAAACAACCATAAAACATAACTGAAAATAATCATATCTGTCCATATGTTGGCATTACTAAACAAAGATTTCAAAGTAAATTTATATGTCAAAAAATTAAAGAAAATATTTTCAAATATTTAAAGGAAAATATGATAGCAATGGGAAGAGAAATAGAGACTTGAGAGAGAGGCACGGAAAGTATAAAAATAAACAAGTGGAGATTTGAAAATAAAAATTATAGTAATTAAAATGAAAAATTCAATAGATGACTTCATCCACAAATTTGAAATGGAACATGGGAAAATATAAACTCAAAGATAAATTAGTGAAAATTATCCATTTCAAAGAATAGTGACAACAAAGATTGAAATAAAATGAATAGTACCTTAGAGATCTTTGGAACATTTTCATGCATTTCAACATGCATATAATGAGTGTCTCAGAAACAGTGGAGAGAGAAATGGACAAAAAATAAAGAATGAATGGCCAAAAATTATTTCTTATATTCGATGAAAACTCTAACTTACAGACCACACACAGACACTTAGTAGTCAACTGCTTAAATTCGAAAACAATGAAAAGTTCTTCATGTAGTAAGAAAAAAATGATTGCATACAGAGAAAAATGGAAACATTGTTTGATTTCTTATCAGAATAGTGGAAACTAGTAGCCACTGTAAAGAAATGTTTAATGTGCTGATTGTTGAGGAAAAAATAAAACTATCTTTAATGCAGACAATAATAATTAACCTAGGGTTAGGGTTAGGGTCATTAGAACAAGTAAATAAATTTAGCAGTGTTTCAGGATTATAAGATCAATAACCCTAAATCATTTGTATCTCTGCATATTAACAAAATAAACTTGATAATGAATTTAAACATAATTCCATTTTAAATAGTACTCAAAGGAAATAAGATATTTGGGCATATATTTAATGAAAGTATAGAAAGCCCTATACACTGAGTAGTATAAAACATTGCTGACAGAATTTTTAAAAGGCAAACAATTGTAGATCCTATGGTTAGATGGCATCACCGACTCCATGGATATGAGTTTGAGTAAGCTTCGGGAGTTGGTAATGGACAGGGAACTCTGGTGTGCTGCAGTCCATGGGGTTGCAAAGAGTCAGACATGACTGAGCAAATGAATTGAACTGAACTGAATAATATTCACGAATCGGAGGATTCGAAATGCAAAATAGTTAATTCTCCCCAAATTGTTCTATAGATTTAACACAAACCCTAAGAAAATTCCAGTAGCCATTTTTTTTTTTTTTGGATGGCAAGTGGGTAGAGGAGGAGAGTTGACATTTGCAAGCTGAGCTTAAAACATAAAAACGTGTGAAGAACTTAAAGTAACCAATTTGGGAAAATAAAATATCGTCGAGGAGGACACTCTCTGATTTCTGTTTCCTATAAAAGCTAAAGTCATCAAAAGAGCTTAGTACTGCCATAAGGATATACATACAGTTCAATAAAATAAAGAGTCCAAAATGGCCTTCACATATATGGTCAAATGGTTTTGGACAAAAGTGCCTTGGTAATTAAATTAAATAAGAATATTCTTTTCAACAAATAAGACAATAAATTGACTTATCCATGTGAAACAAAACAAAACAAAACAAAAACCCCACACACACATTAATCCCCCCCATGTCATACAAAAAAAATCAAATTAAAATGAAATTTAGACTTAAATGGGATTCCCTGGTGCCTCAGACTGTAAATAATTTGCCCTCAATGCAGGAGACTGAGTGGGTAAGATCCCTTGGAGAAGGGAATGGCTACCCACTGCAGTATTCTTGCCTGAAGAATTCCACGGGCAGAGGAGTCTGGCAAGCTACAGTCCACAGGGTCACAAAGAGTCGGACATTACTGAGCAACTAACACTTTCACTTTCATAGACTTAAATGTAGGAAGTAGAAGTATAATTTTTTATAAGGAAACATAAAAGAAAAAAATATTTGTAAATAAATGTAAAGTTATACTATGTTTATGGATGTAAAAACTCAATAGTAAGATGTCATTGTTTCCCCAATTGATCTTTAAGCTCAAAACAACCCTGGTTAATATTTAAGAAAGTGTTGTTTTTTTCTTCTTGAGAACTTTGAAGGCTAATTCTAAAACTTTGCATGAAAATACAAAGAAGCAAAAAACGACCAAAACAAATATTTTAAAAAGAAAAATCTGGGAACTTTCACAATCTTGTATTCACATTTATTAAAGCTATCGTAATCAAAATAGTGTGGGATAGGTATATAGTCACATAAATCATGCAGAATGGTGCAAACATAAATGTATGGTCAATTAAACTTTCAAAAAGTTGCCAAGGCAAGTCAGGAAATTATTTTTTTTTAATGGTGCTGGAATAATTGGATAGCTTTCTGAAAAATGGGAATGTCAACCACTAACTTTAACCCTATAAAAATTAACTAGTAGCAAATTCCTAAATGTAAGTGCTAAAAGTACAAAACTGCTAAAAGAAAATATGGGCAAAGCCTCTTAGTAAATTTGAGCATAACAAAGATATCTTAAATAGGACAAGAAGAAAAAAATGGTAAATGATATGTCACCAAAATTAAAAATGCTTGCTCTTCAAAAACAAAAAAGTCAGTAAATGAAAGAAAATATTTGCAAAATAAACATGCAAACTACTGAATTTAGAATATATACATAATATTCAAATCTTAATAAGAACTAAAGCTACAAAAAAAAGGCTTTGAATGAGCATTTCAACAATGGAGCTATAAGAATGACAAATAAGCATATGAAATTTTGTTAAACATCATCCATTATTGGGAAATGAAAAATATAAGCTACAATGAGATAGCACTAAACACTGACTAGAATGATAAAAATTAAAACAACAGATCATACCATGCAAGAATATACAGCAATTTGACACAGATTCACTGTTAACTTCTGGCTTTTCCAGTTGTCATATATAGATGTGAGAGTTGAACCAAACAGGCTGAGTGCTGAAAAATTGATGTTTTTGAATTGTGATGCTGGAGAAGACTCTTGAGAGTCCCTTGGCCTACAAGAGGATCAAACCAGTCAATCCTAAAGGAAATCAACTCTATATTCACTGGAAAGACTGTTGCTGAAGTTCCAATAATTTGGCCACCTGATGCGAAGAATTGATTTATTGGAAAAGACCCCAATACTGAGAAAGATTGAAGGCAAAAGGAGAAGGGGGAGGCAGAAGATGAGATGGTTAGATAACATCATCGACTCAATGAACATGGATTTGAGTAAACTCTGGAAGATAGTGGAGGACAGAGGAGCCTGATGTGCTGCAGTCACAGTGTCGCAGAGTCAGACATGACAGCAACTGAACAACAAGAATGTAAAACATCACAACTACGTTTGTCTCTTGAACAACATGGTTTAAGGTCACCCTCTCCCTGTACTGTTGAAAATTTGCATATAATTTTACAGTGGGGTCTCTGTATCAGCACTTTCATATCCACCTATTCAACCAACCCACAGATCATGTAGTAGTTAGTAGATATTTGTTGAAAGAAAAAGTCTGCTATAAGAGTACCTGCAGACCCTATGCTATTCACTGTCAACTGTACTTTGTAAAACATCTTGACACACACAAAAATAGTTTTTTGTACCTATTTATAACAGTCATTTCATTCCTAGGTATTTATGCAAGCAATTGAAAGCAGGTATTTATCCAAGAGACTGAAAGCATAAGCTCGTACAAAGAGTTGCACATGGATGCCATAGCAGCTTTAACTCTAACAGCTAAAAGCTAGAAAGAACCCTACAGGCCACTAACAGGTGAATGGATAACTTACTGCAGCATGGAAACATTTCAAAACAATTTCATGAAGTGGAACACACCAGACTAAAAGAAAATATAAGAAAAGTATTCAATATACATGAAATTCTAGAAATTACAAAATAAACCCACAGTTTTAAAAGTCAAATCAGTGTTTGCTCGGGGACAGAGGAATTGGAGAGGGAGGAATGGGTATCAAACAGGCATAAGGAAACTTGTGGGCGATCTCTATACTCATTACCTTGACTGTGATGATGATCTGTTGTATGTATGTAAAATAAAACATTACATAGATAAAACATGCTTGGTTTAATGCACAGCAACTATAGCTTTAGAAACTTGTGAAAAGCAGAATGATGAGGATGATAAGGATGATGACAAATTGTTGCAGGAACAGCAATCATTGAATCACTGGCTTTAATCATTAAAAAAAGAAAAGCCTCCTCCATGTAAACTTTCTTACATAGAGAGCCTGAAACATATTCACAAACCACACTTGCTAAAGTTAACAAAATGCTTCTCAAATATCTACTAGGCTGAAGTATCATTGATTTATGAACAGGCCATGGTTGATTGAAAATGACTGATAAATGTGGGTGTGGTTTGCATCCAGGGTAGTTCTGGAAAATAAGCTCTTTATGCTATATAGTTTTATAAGGTATTTCTATTTGATTCATCATATATTGTCATAAAAACAATCTTATATATTAAGATCATGTTATAATTTCTGTTATTAACATGTTGGTGGCAAAATCAAGTGTTTCAGTTATAATAAATGAGGTCTATATTAATTAACTTTGGCTTTCAACTTCTTATTCTGAAGCCTATGTTCCTTTCATTATAAAACTCTATGTATATGCATTAGGAACAAGAGACACTTACAATATCAGTGCAATGATAGTAACAGGACACTCAGTAATAGTCAGTGTGAGGAAAGAACAACAGATGTTACATATTGCTGCCTGGAGGAAGTGAGTGCTGAACTAATCGTGAAGGAATCATCTAGGATAGATTTGTTATCAAGAGCTACAAAGTGCTTGGATTATTAAAAGGATTTCATTAAATAGGTGTTGAATGAAAGATGTTTCAGTAGTCAGAGAATCCTATGCGCAGTTATTTATAAGATGAAGAGAAAGAATATTCAAGCTTTTTGTGGAGCTGCTAGTAAGAAGCTTGACTAAATAACAGAGAACCATTAAGTGGGACAGTAAAGCACCACTTCACAGATCTGGGGAAAGGATAGAGAGAGAAGTTTACTACAAAAAGGTTCAGAAACATGTATTACTCTTGAAACAGACTTAGAATAGTAGGGTTTAATAGCCTAAATACCAAAGCTGACTGTATCTATGTCATATCTTGTAATTACTGTTGTTAAAAGTGAAGAATTTTGTTACCTGTCCATGTCTGTTTCTTCACAGCAGAATAGGAGTAGTAACAAGACTTTCTTCATTTTAAGAATAAAGGTGTTATAACATCCAATAACGCAATGACTGGAATATAGTTAGCATCATATAATGGCTGATGTTAATGAATTGAAAACAAAACAAAACAAAACAAGAGTTCTGCAATGCGTGGTGTACTGATTGCATACAATAAGTTGTCATTAAATTGTTTGAAACACAAGTTTTTGATCTTTCTTTCAGATAATGTACTTACAGTAAATATTGGCTTCTCTAAAGTTATTTCATTTATGGGTCCTGATAACTCTAAAGGGTTATTGACATTCCTTATACTTCAGGCACCTATCATTGTTTGGAAGCATATATTACTGCTGCCAGACTGGTTTCAAAGCAAGAAAATAATTTTTCACTAAAGGGTCTATGATTTAATATTTAATATTATCTAAAGTATAAATGCTGGTGGTGTATGGCAGTGACTTTAAAGGCATTTTATAATTTAATTGGCCTTTTCTGCTTTTTTAAAAATTCAGTGCAGATTAAAGTAGTCATTACGGTTTTGATGGAACAAAAGAGTTATCTTCCAAACATGTCACAACCACCTGGGAAAGCTGATAATAAGAAGCTGCTAATAAGGACCTACTAATAAGCCACTCAAAGGTACCTCAAAATAACCCTGCCATGAGCTTCTTCATCCCCCAGTCTAACCGGCTCACATCAAAGGGAAAGAACACAGAACAGAATTGCATATTGATTATAACCTGCTTGTCTGCTGGGGGAATCTTTTGTTTTTCACAGTTTGAGAAGCTTAATGTGTGTAAAAGAAGGAAAATAGCTTAAGTAATGAAATGTGAGTGCAATTATTAACAGAATGTGCCTATCTTACTTCATGGGTTGTAAGAGATGAAGCAATGCTTTTATTATTGTCCTTTTTCTTCTCTTTATTTCATTCTTTCTTTTTTTTTTTAATTTTTTTATAAATTTATTTATTTTAGTTGGGGGCTAATTACTTTACAATATTGTAATAGTTTTTGCCATACATTGACATGAATCAGCCATGGGTTTACATGTGTTCCCCCTCCTGGACCCCCCACCCACCTCCCTCCCCATCCCGTCCCTCTGGGTCATCCCATTGCCCCGGCCCTGAGCATTTGTCTCATGCATCGAACATGGAATGGTGTTCTGTTTCTTTTTTAAAACAGAGACCTGAATTTGGTAGATTTTTACTTGTGAATCCATGTAATGGCATGCATTTCAACTAAAATCTCATTTGTGATGAATCTTTCTAGATGGTATCCAAAGTTGAAAAACACTAATTGATTCGACTATTCATTGCATATTAGATATACGGAGGCCTAGAAACTAGTTTTCTTATCATTTTCATTCAAGAAAATCATGCTTGTACCTATTCTCAGCTGTGTATTTTGGATGAAAAACTTCACAAGTCTTCTGATGTGAAAGGTTTATATAAATAGTGTCTCTTACATCAAATCATTATTTTTTACTTCTATGACTAGAAAGATGATTATGTAACCGATAAAAGTTAATTAGAAACAATGATTTGTGCTTGAAATTTAGGAAGGGATTTTTCCTTTTGCTACTGGAAAAGATATGTGTTACACATACAAAGTGCCTAGCATAGTGCACAATCTAAATTCTTTTATTCTCTTTTTTAATCTCCATTACTTTTTTAAAATTTGAGAATATTTTGCATACATGAAAAATTTAAGATCTTAAGTGTATCATTTTATGATTTTTAACAAGTATATACCCTGTGTAACCATCATATAGCTCAAGATAGAGGACTTTTCCATCACCCTTGATGGTTTCTTAATGACTGTGTTCAGTTATCTCTTCCAAGGCAACAAGTACCTGATTATTACCATCCATGAGTCTCGGTTATTCTAGAACTTTAGTAAATGGAATCATTCAGTACTTACACTTTACCATCTATCTTCTTTCACTGATCATCTATTTTGAGATCCATAAATGTTGCTGAATGTTGTATCCGTAGTTCCGACCTTTGTGCTTCAAATTTTGACAAACATTAAGTTGTTTCCAGCTTGAAGCCATTATGAGTAAGTCTTCTTTCTATGTGCATTCTTGTAAAAGCCTTTTGTGAAGAAATATTTTTCTTTATCTTGTGCAAATACCCAGGAATGAAATTTCTGAATCATAAGGCTTGACTTTGTAAGATTTTGCCAGTTTTGCATAATGTTTGTTCCGTTTTACACTGGCCCCAGCAATGTATGAAAGCATGTTTGTTCCACACACTTGTCAACACGTGATACTGACAGAATTTTAAATTTTAGTCATTCTGTTTGGTTGGTAGGGCTGTTTAATTAGGAATTTCTTTGGCACTTCTTTGATGACTCATGATGTTCAGCAATAATTGGCCTAGATATTTCTTTGTTATGTCTTTTCTAAGAGTAATGTTATGTCTTTTCTAAGCAATATGTTATTCTTCAGTATATTTTTAAAGTAATAAATAAATTAGAACATTTCAATTAATTTTCTAGTTTTAACTTCATAGAAGTTATTACAATAGAGAGTGTTCTGTTAACAACAAGAAAAAATATATGGCCAACACTACTATTTTACTTATTGGTATTCCCAATATAAAACTGACAAGAACTATCAGTTGTCCCATTTTGATAGAACAATTATTAGATTTTCTTCTGAAACAGAATAATCTTTGAATTTTCTAGATTTGGTGAAAAGTGGAGGACTTTCTAGGCTTTTTCATGAAAATGGGAAATAATGCTGAAAAACTTACAACAGAGCACTGATTTTCACTAAAGTAACGTAGGAGTTTGGAGAGCAAGCCATATAAAAAGTGAGCAAAAGACTTTATTAAAATAGACATGAATTAAGTAACTTGAGAAACAATGACAGATAAATACAATCCAAATTTGTTTTACTTACTGGAATGTGATGTATCTGAAAATAGATGTCAGAGAGGAAGAGAAAACAAGATCAGGAACCACTCAACACAGAGGGCAGGTTTCTCCTGAGGAGAAAACATCAGCATTTCTATCTTCTCCCACTTTCCGTTACTGGGCACATTTTTACCTCTGGAGAGTAAAGCTCAAAATAAATAAAATACTTTTATTATCTGTCACTACAAAAAAAAAAAATGCCCTCAGATATTTTTCTTTAACACAGTTTAGTCACCTTAACTTTTATTTTCTACTTGCTTATCCATCATTCACTTTAGAAAGTATTGAAATATAATAATTTTTAAAAAATAAGAATAAAGTTCATATAGAGAGCTGATTGCCTTTAGGCTTTTTAGTCTGGTAGCAATATAGCTGACCAAGTTGCTGACTTCAGTTAGCTGAACTACTGAGCTAAGTCAGCTACCTGTGATAGTATTGATTTCCCAATTAACAACCTGAAAGAATGAGGAAAAAAAAAGAATCTGTAGGCCAATTAGTCCTTTCATAGTATGACTTGAGAGACATATATTACACAATCTATCTGCCTATCTGCAATATATAATGATAAATAACAGATAGCTATAGAGATAGAAAAATGAAGATGAAAAGAAAGGCCCCTAGTAGGGATCTCCTTCTTTTAGTAACTATATTTGCATTCTCACAATTAATAATATGAAAATATTATATTAATTAATTCCTAATATTTCTTGAGTATCTATAATATTCTAATACACTGTGTTCAAATTGAGCTGACAGTAAGAAACTAACCAGAAATAATCCATACTCACAAGTTCAACTTTTTCATCCTCGCTTCAGAATAGTAGCTTTGTGTGGAGGCAAATGTGTGTGTGTGTGTGTGTGTGTGTGTGTGTGTGTGTGCGCATGCAAAGAAGCACATGAAACCCCAGGAAAAAAAATCCTGCAAAATCGCAACCACAAAAAGAAACACTAAATTCTGTTTTTGGATGAGGACAGAATGCTAGTAAATTTTCAGTAATACCACTTCTTAATTCATGTTCCCGAAAAACAGAGTATGAGAAAGGAATTCAATTCGTGTGTAGTGATTTACTAAGAAAGTGCTCCCAGAGGGAACCTGTAAGGTAGTGGGGGAAGTAAGACATAGAAGGTGAAGCCAAGCAAGGATATGATTTCTGATCATCCCAATTCCAGTTTTCAGGTTAACACAGCTGGGGAGCCCTGAAGTATAAAATTGTATCTAACTTCCCACCACATCCCTTTAAGGCAATGGAGTTTAGTACTCATACTCTGGCACCAATCAATCACTGACTATGAGCTACCACAAGAGATGTTAAAAAAACTCAGCCACTTCTATCTTTTTAGAATTTCCAAGAGTAGTCTTCTGATCTACCTATGGTCCCAGAGTAAAGACACCATAAAATAGAAAAAAAAAGAAAAAAATCAGTTGGTGAAATTGCTCCTACTCATTAGCATAAATTTTATAAGTTTCAGATGCTTAGATTGGTCACAAGACAAAGAAATATGTAAACAATCCATTCTCAGAAATAGATAGGCTAAGAGTGAAGAAGTCTGGAAAAATAAAGTCCCTGGTTTTGAGTTTGACAAGGGAGAAAAAAAAATGAGTGCTTTAGAAGTTGAAGTTCTTGGTATTTCCAAAGAGATAGCTATTGATTCTGTCAGTTTTGCAGAAAAATCATAACTCTTTACAAAACCATAAAAAGCAAAGCCCAAAGAAACTGAAGATAGATGGACAGAACTTGTAAAAAGGATCCAAGCGGGTCTAAGCTGGACACTGGTTGTGCTCAGTATAATTCTCATATTTGGAGAGAATCACATAAGCAGTTCAGGAAGCATCTGGGATGCTGGATAAGTACTGCAAAATCTGCTAAAGTGGGGTTCTTCTGTTCCACCAAGCTATCTCAGAGAAGAGAGAAATAATTTCAGTTTTTTTACCAGTTTTCTCTGTGCATTTTAGGAGGACAACAAAAAGAAAAGTAGAATAATCATAATGATACAGTGATGTTACCCCAATCATAGAAACTTGTGGAACTTAGAAAAGAAAAAATGCCAATGTGAAGGAGTATTAGTTGAAGCCAACCCTCCCACCTGGCCTGGCCAAAGTGAAAGGGAGGCAAGAGAAGTCAATCTTGGAGTGATAGAATCTAACAAAAAGAAAAGGAAGGGGAAAAAAAAACTCAACTGGCTATTGCTGGCTTTGAACCTGGAAAAAAGATCACTAGCCAAGAATTGCAGTAGCCTCTAGAAGATGGAAAAGGCAAGAAAACCGGTTCTCTCCTGTAATCTTTAGAAGACAAACAGCCCTAATGACACCTTGATATTATACCAGATAGATGGATTCAGATTCCTTCACTCCAGAGCTGTAAGAAAATACACGTATATTAGGCCAGTGTCTGTGGTAATTTGTTACAGCAGCAATGGAAAACTAATATGATTTCTTAACTAACTCTTCCTATTTTCAGAAAGAACAATGCTAATAATTAGTAAACATCTGTTGAGTCTCATAAAAATCAGCTTTTTCTTTAACAATTTCATGTTCCTAGAGAACTACCTCAGTGTAACAAGAACTAATGAGCAGGGTTTGATTCTTTTTCTAGGAGTTTATAGGGGAAAAAATGTCTACCTTGATCTGGGGCTAGCTAGCCTCATGATTGAAAGGGTGGAAAACACTCAAATCTTCCTGAGAGTGTCCTTGATTGGATAAATCACAGGTTGGTTAATCTGTCAGGCTACCTTTCCAAAAAAATCAAGGATCTTATTACCAAGAATCTGTTCAGCAAGAACCATTGCCAGTAATCAAATACCAAGGCACTTTCTGACAGTGGTAATTAATAATAGGGATTTGTTTATTGGCCTGTAAAACTATCAGAGTATGTATTTCCCATTGCAGAGGCATCTTTGAAATGACAAACACACAAAAACAACCCATCACAAAGAGGATCATCATACAATTTGTAATAATTTGTTGGAGTGGATTTCCACTATTCTTGAAAATATATTTAGCATGTCTTCCAGCCAAAAAAAAAAAAAAAAAAGATGACATACGGCTTGGAGTAAATAAATTTGGCATTCTTTATTCAAAAGTTTTAACATCGTATCTCATCAAAGGTTCTGGGAGTGTGCTAAGCAATAGGTATAGTTAATTCAATACAAGAAAGAATTTTTTTCAGTAGACATTAACATCTAGTTCTTCTCTCATTAGCAGTTCTGTGTCATCACAATGATATGTGCTATTTTTCAAATTCAAAGTTAGAGTGAGAATGGCCATTATTAGCCCATTTACTCTAAAATGTTCACTGACCAATTGCAGCAATAAATGGCAATATAAATCCCCCCAAATGGGGCAAGGGTTAGGGGCTGAGGGAGTGTGTCCAAAGAAAGAAATTAGCAGACTTGTGTGCTTCCTAGCAACCATTTCCATAGTTATCCAAAACACAGCACTGCCTCCCTACCTTTCTCCCCTGCCCCGTTACCCCTCTAATTAAGCATAATTTTACTCAACAGCAAAGATTAATAAAGCAGAACCTTTTGATGAACTCTGGATTTCTGTAAATGCCTTTGGCATTTTCTCAGTAGCCAGTTACTATAACAGTTGCAGAGTCATAGTGAGTAACCTCAGACTGGCTAAGAAAGGTAATTATTTCTTTTTTATTATTATTATAGGGGATCAATTAAGGAAAAAATAGAGCTATAACTTTCACAGATTTAATACAGAATCTTGTGGAAGGTCACTTTATTTTCTCTAGAAATCTATTGGGTATATCATCATCTATTATAGAGGACTTCAGACAGTAAAGCATCTGCCTACAATGCTGGAGACCAGGGTTCAATCCCTAGGTTGGGAAGATCTCCTGGAGAAGGAAATGGCAACTCACACCAATATTCTTGCCTGGAAAATCCCATGAATGGAGGAGCCTGGTAGCCTACAGTCCATAGAATTGCAAAGAGTCAGACACGACTGAGCGACTTCACATTCACTTTCAGTATAGCATAAGTAATAAGAGTTACCTGGAAGGAAACCATTTCATTAATAGCCTTCTAACATGTTGGGTTAAAAAAAGCAAGGCTGTTGTATGGTGAAATAATCTGTGTAATCCTGCAAAAAAATAGGCACAAATATATAAACACTATATCATAACTGAGATTGATGTATGACTGCATGTATGTATATGTATATATATACCAAGTAATGTGTGTTTGCACATTGTCAATTTCTGTAGAAGTTAAATTGAGATTGCTGTCTCTAACAGACACATTAAAACTCTAAACAACACTGTTATTTAGGAGAAGCATGACTTTGTCTTCCCTCCTAACACAATCCCTGGCACATGGTTGTTGTTCAATAAATGTCTGTTTTAATAATCAAAGTTTTCCTCCTGCATAATTTCAGTTTTTCTCCTAAATTCTTCACATTGTGTTTAAGAAAACATTGCATTCTTCCTCCGATGCATGCTGTTACTGACAGTCCAAAGTCATCAATCAGTAATGAGATACTTAATTCCCAGGACCCATCTGAGCCTTCCTGAGGCAACAGTTCTCGTATGAATTGAAGCTTCCCTACTATTTCTTGTCTCCTCCTACTAACTACCACTATGCTTTCTTAAAACCAACCTGACATTTGTTTCCTCCAAATGTGTTTCCATGTTAAGTAGAAGCTTACCTAAGTTTGTATCCTATTCCAGGTTTTATTAGTGGCTGATTACAGGTTAATATTCTTCCTCTTCTTGAGCAGCAGCTAGGGGAATGTTACCAGAACTCTACTGGATGCAGAGTGATAATAGTAGAAGTCATCATCATCATGGTGTTTATGGTTGTTTAGTCACTAAGTCATGTCCGACCATTGCGATGCCATGGACTGTAGCCGGCCAGGCTCTTCTGTCCATGGGATTCTCCAGGCAAGAATATTGGAGTGGGTTGCCATTTTCTTCTCCAGGGGATCTTCCTGATGCAGAAATCAAATCCAGGTCTCCTGCCTTTCAGGAAGATTCTTTACCCATTGAGCTATGAGGAAAGATCCTCCTTCCTCCTGCTGGAAGTAAACATCATCATCATATTTATAGCTAAAAATGTTGTAACCCTTGTTCCCAAGTATGTATTTCCCACATCTACCTAGGAAAAATTCACTTTTATTCACTTCCTCAGCCTCACAGGAAAACCAAAAGAGGCTCAAATAGCTTGGCAATTTGTCAAAAAGTTACCCAGTTTAAGAATAGAGAACTTAGGATTTGGATGAAAACCTGAAACTTAAGACAGTCTCATCTCTTATACATAATTATGCCATATATTTGGAGAAGGGAATGGCAACCCACTCCAGTATTCTTGCCTGGAGAGTCCCATGGATAGAGGAACCTGGTGGGCTACAGTTCATGGGGTCTCAAAGAGTTAGACAAGACTGAGAGGTTAACCCATGCCATTTATTGGGCTTCCCAGGTGGCGTTAATGGTAAAGAAGCCTTCGACCAATGCAGGTAGGTGTAAGAGACATGGATTTGATCCCTGGGTTGGGAAGATCCCCTGGAGGAGAGCCTGACATCCCACTCCAGAATCTTGAACTTGCCTGGAGAATCCCCATGGCCAGAGAAGCCTGGTGGGCTACAGTACATGGGGTAGCAAACAGTTGGACACAACTGAAGTGACTTAGCATGCAGGCATGCACGCATGCCATATATTACATTGAATTGTTGTCCAGTAAATTCAGCTGGTGCTCAGTTTTTAACAACTTTTAACTTTTGTTGTTAATTGTAAATAAGCCAAAATATTTGTTTGGAGTCAGTGATACATGAAAATAATCACTGTTATTTAAAAAATTAATTCAACAAAAACACACTGCATGCAATAGATAATCCACAGTTAATGATCGATAGTGTTATCCAATTGCCTGTAGAGTCTCATTTCCTAACATTTGTACAGCTTTCTGATTTAAAAAGAATATACTTTCCTATTTAGTGAAGCAACATGTGGAAAATCATTTTTGTAACTCAATTTCTCAGCTCCTTCCTCCTGCTGGAAGTACAGCTTTTAGGGGCATATGTGAAATATTGGACTTGATTCTCATTATCACTTGCTAATTACCTACTGTGAAGAATGTGTTACCTGATAATGACACATTGTAAAACATTGATCAAAGCTTTCCCTGGAACACAGAGGCAACAGTGTGAACTTCTTTGTTTTCAGTGACTTAGGTTATCACTAATAAGGGAAAATTTTAGGGCCTGCTAATTTCATAAACTCACCACAGTCTCTCTTTACCAATAGGTAGATAGATAAGCTATTTTCATTGCTTTTTATAACCGTAAGAGCTTAAGGAAAAATCATTTTCAATTAGAATCACTTACAAAGTGAAGTAATTAAATAACCATAGACTGGGAAAATGCCGTGTGGCTTAATTATATTACCCAAAGATTACTAGGCCCTCTCTGCAAGGTATCCACACTTATTGCATGTTGCATATATTTATCCCTAAATTATTATACATTGCAAGATACCATATCTACATGTAAATATTATATAGAGTAAGATAAAGATATAGATATATTTTGTATATAGTAGTATAATATATATAGTAAGTGGAAATATCGTTTAGAGCACACATCTATATCCTATAGGTATTTTACTCCAAAGATTGTAACAACTATAGACAATTCCACTTTTTCTTTTCTTTTTTTTTTGGCTACAGCTTGTGGGATCTTAGTTCCCAGACCAGAGATCAAACTTAGACCAAGGGCAGTGAAAGCTCTGTCATAACCACTGGACTACCAGGAAATTCCCCACTGTGCTTTTAAAATTAAAAAGAAAGACAGGGTCCAATGAATTCAGATGGAAATGTAAAGATGTAGATGATTTTAATTGAAAATCTGACAATAAATTCATACCTAAAACTGGGTTAACAGAGGTTAAATGGTAAAAGACTATAATACTATAATGAGAAGCAAACAAACAAAAGAAGTTTTAGTTGTGTCTTAAATTTTATCACTAAAGTTTATAAAGTTTATAATTTTATCACTAAAGTTTAGTCTCATGAATTGTTTAGTTATTAAAGGTAACACATTGAAACAGCTATTTTGGAGAAACAAAAATAAATGTAAAAGGAAATTGCTAAAATTTGTAATTTTTCTCAATTTGGAAATCACTGAAAGCTTGGAATAATAAACAATTCTCAAGCCAGAATAAACACCAGAGGTATCTGAATTGAAAAAATAGCTTAATAAATTAATTAAATTTCTTTCTCCCTTCAGTCCCAGGATGGGAATCATTGGATACTGATACACTGCTGCTATCACATCGATAAGGTAAGCATGTTTGTTGCAGAATTAGTCATATAAAATCTACATTTCTCAACATAGGGAGAGCTTTTACAGATGGAAATCTCTGGACTCTTAAACTCTGGAAGGGAGAATGCTGATAAAGTCTAGACATTTGTATTTTTAAACACTCACAAGTGTTTATAGACATGGGTACTGTAGAAAAAATATATCAATTCTATTTTTTTTCTTTTGCTTTTACATTTATCTCTAAGTTTGACCCTTTTCTTAATAGTAATTTTATTTTCATCTCATTCAATACCAATGCAAAGAAATGCTGTATCTTTCCTATGCTGTTGTTGTTTAGTCGCTAGGCCAACTCTTTTGTGATCCCATGGACTGTAGCCCACCAGGCTCCTCTGCCCATGGGATTTCCCAGGCAAGAATACTGGAATGGGTTGCGTTTCCTTGTCCAGCGGATCTTCCAGGCCCAGGGATTAAACCCTCGTCTCATGTCCTGCACTGGCAGCTGGGTTCTTTACCACTGAGCCACCAAAGAAGCCCATCTTTCTTATAAATTTTAGTATTTTTCCCAGCCAAGATTCAATTTCTTGCAGTTAGTCTCTCTCTCCCTCCTCCAAGGTCTGTGACCATTAACAACTGTTTTCTATAACTAGGTACATTAACCTCTCTCTAGTCTTAAATGGTTTAAATCAGTGATTCTCAGTTGTTGTTACATTTCAACATGCATCAATATAGAAGGATTATTGAAACTCAGCTTTATTGGCCCCTCACCCAGAACTTCTGACTCAGCAGTTTTGAGATGGTAACTGAGAGTTTGTATTTCTAACAAGCTCACAAGTGATGCTAAAGCTACTAGTCCCAGGATCACACATTCAGAGCCACTGCTTTTGAATATTAGAGTATCTCCCCAGAAGAGGAGGGAAACAACTTTAAACAATCTTCTTGTTAACTGAATTTTCAGATTCCTTTCATTGTTGTTGTTCAGTCGCTAAGTGACGTCCTACTCTTTGGGACCCCGTGGACTGCAGCAAGTCAGGCTTCCCTGTCCTTCACCATCTCCTGGAGCTTTCTCAAACTCATGTCTATTAAGTCAGTGATGCCATCCAGCCATCTCATCCTCTGTCATCCACTTCTCCTCCTGCCCTCAATCTTTCCCAGCATCAGAGTCTTTTCTAATGAGTTGGCTCTTCGTATCAGGTGGCCAGAGTATTGGAAATTCAGTTTCAGCATCACTCCTTCTAATGAAAATTCAGGATTGACTTCTTTTAGGATTGACTGGCTTGATCTCCTTGCTGTCCAAGGGATTCTCAAGAGTCTTCTCCAACACTACAGTTCAAAAGCATCAGTTCTTTGATGCTCAGACTTCTTTATGAGCCAACTCTCACATACATACATGACTACTGGGGAAACCATAGCTTTTCCTAGATGGAATTTTGTTGGCAAAGTAATATCTCTGCTTCCTAATATACTGTCTAGGTTGGTCATAGCTTTTCTTCTAAGGAGCAAGCATTTTTTAATTTCATGGTTGCAGTCACCATCTGCAGTGATTTTGGAGCCCAAGAAAATAAAGTCCTCTCACTATTTCCATCGTTTCTCCATCTGTTTGCCATGAAGTGATGGAACCATATGCCATGATCTTCATTTTGAAACTGAGTTTTTAAGCCAGCTTTTTCACTCTCCTCTTTCACTTTCATCAAGAGGCTCTTTAGTTCTTTGCTTTCTGCCATAAGTGTGGTGTCATCTGCATATCTGAGGTTATTGGTATTTCTCCTGGCAATCTTAATTCCAGCTGTGCTTTATCCAGTCCAGCATTTTTCATGATGTACTCTGCATATATGTTAAATAAGCAGGGGACAATATACAGCCTTGTTGCACTCCTTTCCCAATTTGGAACCAGTCTGTTGTTCCATGTCTAGTTCTAAATGTTGTTCTCGATCTGCATACAGGTTTCATAGGAGGCAGGTAAGGTGGTCTGGTATTCCCATCTCTTTAAGAATTTTCCACAGTTTGCTGTGATCCATACAGTCAAAGATACCTTTAGGCATTGCTTTAACTTTAAAATGATGCGAAGGATTCAATTTGTAATATAAAGCAATTACAATTAATCAGACAAAAATTATTGACAAATTTAAGTTTGTTTTATCAGTGTAACCATGTGCTAAGCAGGTGGCTTGGGATAAAGAATCCAACTACCAATGCAGGAGTTGTGGATTCGATCCCTGGGTCAAGGGAAGGTCCCCTAGACAAGGAAATGGCAACACACTCCAGTATTCTTGGCCTGGGAAATCCCATGGACAGAGGAGTCTGATGGGCTACAGTCTATGTGGTTACAAAGAGCCAGACATGACTGAACAACTGAGCATGCACGCACGTCAGTGTAACCATAAGCCAAAATACATCTTTTTCATATATTTAATGAGTAGACTCAATTAGTTATATCTGGTAAGAGTAATGTTTTCTTAATCTTTATTTAATATATGAAACAATATCAGTAACATCATTTAAAATATTTTCAGTAATAATTTCTTAAAAATTGTAAACTTCAGAAACAGGAGCTTAAGATCACAACATTTTAGAATAAATCATTTATGTCAATATGTATGTAAGCTTTCTTTAAACATCTCCCTTTGTTAAGATTGACTGATGTTATATCAGAAATGTATTTTTAAAGTAAAGTATATGGATTCTTGTTGTGGCTGGACATATTTCAGTGCATTGAGAAGCTTGGAATTTTGGAAGTGAAATCACCTTAGATATCAATTAGTCCATGAAGCCTGAATTAGAAACCAAATTACAAGGTTTTGGTCTTGATATTTTAGCCTATTTACTACTTATCCTAGGGTAATGTTTAACCATTTTCAAACTCATTGCACTTCTTTGTAAAAATTGTATTTCTGTTAATGGATGAAAAAATAGATGAATAAAATATGGTGTGCATATACAATGGAATATTATTCAACCTAAAATAATGAAGAAAATCTTATTACCTGCTACAGCATAGGGGATATTTAAAACAGTGTGATAAGTAAAATAATCTAGTTGCAAAAGCAGATCATGTATGATTCCACTTGTATGAATTATTTAAAGTAGCCAAATTTATAGAAACAGAAAGTGGATGATAGCTATCAGGGTCTGTGTTGAGGGGAATTGTTATTTATTAAATGCAGAATTTCAGATTTGCAAGATAAAAAAGTTTTGGAGAGTTTCTACACCAATGTGAAAACATTTAACAATACTTAACACTACTTAACATAGTTAAAGATAGTTAAAATGATATTTAAAAATAGTTAAAATAAAAGTTTTTTTCCCAACCAGTGTGTGGAAGAACTAGAACTAGAACTCTTTGCTCCTTGGTCAGATTAATGACCTTTCTGTTAAATCTTGGGAGATTCAACAATTTCAGCATAAATTGATGCTCTGTTAGAGTTGTTTTTTTTTTAATATTTGATCTATTTCTGGGTGTAATAATTCTGAATTATTAGGTATTTTGCAGAATCTTTACTGACACAACCACAATACTCTATTCTATACATTAATACATGGTATAGTGATGCAAACCATTAATTTTTAAAATATTTATATGACTATGATACCAGTTGAACAATACAGTTGCACTGTAAAGTTTATGTTCACCTTCTTTTTAGCTCTTTGGGCTTCGCTGGTGGCTCAGCTGGTAAAGAATCTGCCTGCAATGCGGGAGACCTGGGTTAAATCCCTAGGTTGGGAAGATCCCCTGGAGAAGGGAATAGCTACCCACTCCAGTGTTCAGGCCTGGAGAATTCCATGGACTATATAGTCCATGGGGTTGCAAAGAGTCAGACACAACTGAGCGACTTTCATTTTCACTTTAGCTCATTAGTTATTTACTCCATTGGGGAAGGCATATTAATAAGCAGTGATTCACACAATTAGAAACAAACACACCCTTAAAATGTTAGGTGATTTTTCTTATTGACAGAAAACACAAAAAAGTTATCCTTTGTTCTCTTCAAGTAGACATGAAAAAGCATCATGTCTTCTGGCTGAAAAACAAAAAATAAAACTAAAAAATTGTGGAATTACTGGTTTTATTCATATTTATGCAAAAGCATAAAATGTGAAGGCAACCAAATGCAGATATAACAAACCAATTCTGTCACAATTCATACTGCTTCCTTTCAATTGCATACCAACCAGATCTTCCAAAGATTATCTTCGGGATGATATATTTAAATTATTCTAGATGCTACTTTTCTAGCTAAGATCAAAGTTTAATTCATTCTGCCCTATAAACATACACAGCTAGTAGGAAGTAAATACTTCTTATGTTATTCCTCAGGATTTTCATTTTTCACTGCAGCCATCAGAATTTACCTCCAGATCCTCTTGACAATAAATTGTCTTCCTTCAGGTGTCTAACCAAAAAAATCAAGGAAGCCTACAAAACACATAATTTACTGACATGTGGGCATAAAGCTAACCTAGAAAGCTTATGTGTTTTTTTATAAAAATAAAACTCAGACAAAGATAATATCTCATGGAGTTATATAATATTAGAGCAGTAATTTTCCTTCAGAGAAATCTGGTCAGATTATTGGTTAGTTGGCTTAACCAAGTGGACCAACTATTCAATGGCAGCACTATATCTAAAACTCATGTCTCTAAGCCTGCTGCTACTGCTGCTAAGTCGCTTCAGTCATGTCCGATTCTGTGTGACCCCATAGACAGCAGCCCACCAGGCTCCTCTGTCTTTGGGATTCTCCAGGCAAGAACACTGGAGTGGGTTGCCATTTCCTTCTCCAATGCATGAAAGTGAAAAGTGAAAGAGAAGTTGCTCAGTTGTGTCCGACTCTTCGAGATCCCATGGACTGCAGCCTACCAGGCTCCTCCATCCATGGGATTTTCCAGGCGAGAGTACTGGAGTGGGGTGCCATTGCCTTCTCCTCTCTAAGCCTGCAGACTTCTGCAATTTTACTAACATGATGACACTTTTGCAACAATTTACTTCATTCTATCCAAATCTCTTGACATATTTGGACAATATTTATCTCCTACACTTTACTGCAAAATGGGTAATTTTGAGATAGGTTAGTGATTCCTTAGAAGCAGTTAAAAATACCAGATTGAACATGTTTTCCTAAAGGCTTATTTGCATTGTGTGCCATCTTCTCTAAGCTAGCATCAAGCACATTGAGAATTAACATGAGAATTTACATAGTCACTTCATCCTCTAAGAATAAAATTTTAAAATTATATGGTAGTCCAATTTTTGTAATCAGGCAGCAGGACCATTCACAATTTTCAGGATAGTTTTATATATAAATTCTGAAATTTCAAAACCAAAGCAATCAATATATTTATCTACATTAATTTATTTTCTTTCTTTTTACCCAAAGGTGTCTTCTCCATAGTCCCATTATGCTTACATCAATAAAAATATGGAGGCTTTATGATCTTTAAGATTTTAAAAGTTAGTTCACATGTTTGGAACTAATACTTTTAGAAACTTCTGCTTGGTTTCTTGCAACTTATGAGGATTGATATCTTAAGACAAAGTAACATGGTGTCTTAAACATTCCTCCATTGAGAAGTGATATTTTAAAAACCCGTTATCCTCTCCACTGACCTGAGAAACCTGTTTACAGCACTGCACTCAAGAGTGAGGGTGGATTAATACATTCGATTTTTTTTTCTTTCTGGAATTCAGTTTAACTCCTATTTTCTAGACACTGTTATCTATTTAAGATTATTGGTGACTTTACATTTTCACTTGACAATATAGTTGTTTGAAAATGAACCTTAATTTGTTGTAAATATCTATTTTAAGGTACACTCAAAACCAAACGTGGGGAAAAGTAGACGTATTAATAATTGCATTTAACCATTCTGTTATAAGAATTTAGAGACAGTTTTAACAATTTTGTAAATTTTCTGAGTTTATCATTTAAAAAAAATGACACGTTAGTTATAATAGCAGATTAGTTATAGGATTACTTATAACAGCAGAAATCTAGGAGGAACACATAATATATGTTTAGAAGACTATAAAATGCCCTTATATATAATGTATATGTAGTATACATCACTAAAAAAAAACCCTTCATTACTACTGTCTTGTGATAAGCAATATTAATATTTTGTTTCACAGATCAAAATGTTTCTAAATAATCTTATTTTTGATGAACAAGGGATAGTATGCCTTATACTACTTTGTAACATACTTTTTCGGAGAAGACAATGGCACCCCACTCCAGTACTCTTGCCTGGGAAATCCCATGGACGGAGGAGCCTGGTAGGCTGCAGTCCATGGGGTCGTGAAGAGTCAGACACGACTGAGAGACTTCACTTTCACTTTCATGCATTGGAGAAGGAAATGGCAACCCACTCCAATGTTCTTGCCTGGAGAATCCCAGGGACAGGGGAGCCTGGTGGGCTGCTGTCTATGGGGTCTCACAGAGTTGGACACGACTGAAGCGACTTAGCAGCAGTAGCAGCAACATACTTTTTTCACTTAAAAATAATTTACATAGAAAGTACAACACCAAGAGTGACCCCTAATGCAAAATATGAACTTACGGTGATAACAATATGTCAATGTTTATCTATTATAGCAAATATACCATTCAGGTTGTTCATAGTGGAAGAGGCCTTGCAGGTGTGGAGCTAGAGAGTGTATGGGAACTCTATACATCTTACTCAGTTTTCCTATGAACCTATCAGTTCAGTTCAGTTGCTCAGTCGTGTCCGACTCTTTGCGACCCCAAAGATGAACTGCAGCACGCCAGTCCTCCCTGACCATCATCAACTCCCGGAATCTACCCAAATCCATGTTCATCGAGTCGGTGATGCCATCCAACCATCTCATCCTCTGTCGTTCCCTTCTCCTCCTGCCCCCAATCCTTCCCAGTATTAGGGTCTTTTCCAATGAACCAACTCTTCGCGTGAGGTGGCCAAAGTACTGGAGATTCAGCTTCAACATCAGTCCTTCCAATGAACACCCAGGATTGATCTCCTTTAGGATGGACTGGTTGGATCTTCTTGCAGTCCAAGAGACTCTCAAGAGTCTTCTCCAACACCACAGTTCAAAAGCATCAATTCTTCAGCGCTCAGCTTTCTTCACCGTCCAACTCTCACATCCATACATGACTACTGGAAAAACCATGGCCTTGACTAGACGGGCCTTTGTTGGCAAAGTAAGGTCTCTGCTTTTAAATATGCTATCTATGTTGATCATAACTTTCCTTCCAAAGAGTAAGCGTCTTTTAATTTCATGGCTGCAATCACCATCTTCAGTGATTTTGGAGCCCCCAAAAATAAAGTCTGACACTGTTTTCACTGTTTCCCCATCTATTTTCCATGAAGTGATGGGACCAGATGCCATGATCTTAGTTTTCTGAATGTTTGTGAACCTACAATTGCTCTCAAAAGTAAAGTCTGTATAAACATACATACACACAGACACATACACACACAAACACACACACACACACACACACACACACATACATGTGTATATATATATAGAGAGAGAGAAAATGAAAGGTCACACATTGAATAATTATTATAATATTTCATAACAAATGAGTTCATTTAAACAAATGTATTTTACTGGTATACATATGTGCATCACTGCAATGTACATACCTATGTCTAAGATAAATTCCCAGACATAGAACTGTTGAGTCAGAAAACAGCACATTCCAAATATTTTGATTTATATTGCTTCATTTCTTCTATTATGTTTAGTCAGTTTATCTTTGTCTCAGTTTAAGATGTATGCAATATCATGTTTATTTTAATTTACACTTTTATGCTTATTTATGAGATTGAACACAATTTTATACATCTCATCCATTCATTTATCCATTCTTTCAACTAAAATTTCTAGTTCAATTATATGACTAGCAATATACTAAGTCCTATATACCCAGCCACAGACAAAAGCAACACAAACTTCTGTCTTTATGGAACTTACATTGTACAAAGGGAGAAATACTGTTTTAAAAAAAACAATAAGCAAAATATATGTTATGCTGATGACTGATGAGTACAAAAGACTAAAATGCACCATTGGGAAGGAAATGCCTGGATATATAGGGTTGTTGAAATTTAATGTAGGATGGTTATGTCAGGGGATTGAGTAATTTCCTCGGTTCTGTCTCATCACAACAAAAATTTGAAGTGATGGACGTTAAAGCCCTCGGCAGGTCACAGCTGTCGGACAGTGTTACAGCTCCGTGTTACAGCTCAGTTTTATTTAGAAAATAAAGGAAAATACATTCTCGAGGTGTGAGGGCATGCCAACCCAAAAGATGTGAAGAGAAGACAGAGAAATAGAGAGCTCGCGCAGGAGAGAGAGCCCTGGCCCTTTGGCTCCTCTTTTTATATGTTTTTTTCTCCCCCTGGGCCTGCCCTGTGTAAATTGAGCTAGTCAGTAGTGCTGTTTGTTCTTCCTGAGGTCCTCACTCCAGTCCTCAGACCTTCCTTTGTTCTATTTTCACGGTCTTTTCCCTTCCTTGTTTTTAGCCACCGCCATTCTGGACTCCTTTTTCCTACTCTAACTACCTAAAATTCCCCCCTCAAAAGATGGGAGGCCCAATTGTTTGGGAATAGAGGCGTTGAGGTCTTTCTGGCTACTTCTGCTGAACTGGGATGGCAGGAGGCATTGGGCCTCCCCCTCTTGCTAGTCTCAAGCCTCAGAGTCCTTATAGCGGTGTCCATCTAAGGATGAGTGATATTTTCCGTGGTCGGCTGTAGTTTTATATCTTTGTTGAACTGGCACTGCATGTTGTAGCTTGTTGACCTGGGCAGAGACAAAACAGGTTAGACAATTGATAATACATGGAGCAATCGTAAACAGCATCAACATGGCATTACAAGGACTAGTATGGGCATTAGCCAACTCCAAATTCCCATCACCAGGATGGCTCAAGTCCCTCCCTGTTCAGGGATCAGAGTATCTATCACCTGTCTGTTTTGGAGTACAACCCCTGCCAAGCTGTGTTGGCTCTTTAGAGCTGTCCTGAGAAACTTTATCCTCATAAACTAGATTTTTAGGGTGTTCATTATAATGGCACTCATTTGTAGTTCTGAATAGGTATCTGAGATCTCCCAGGGGCTCACAGGTGTATTGAGTGTCCTCTTCTGTTTTCTTCCATGGCTTGACTTATGAGTAGTGAATCTAGGAGTCGTGTCCTGGTACCTTGACTGCTGTGGGGGGAAAAAGTATTACAGGGTAGTGCCCTTTCATGTGGGCTGAAGTTGAGCCTTTGGGGACCCATCTTTCCAGAGTTTAATTAGGACTTGAGTCCCTGGAGCATATAGTGGTGACTCCTTAGAATCTTTTGGTTTCTGTTTCACACACCACAAGCATATATCCTGTTGGAATTCCCCAATGGCCATGGTATAAGCCTGGAGGGTCTGAGTCTCTGGATCTAGGAAGAGGTCACTGACATAAACAAAACGTCTCCCATATAGCATCTCATAAGGACTAAGACCAACCTCTTCCTTAGGGGCAATACGGGTGCAGAGGAGAGCTATTGGTAAAGCCTCCTTCCATCCCAGGGAGGTCTCCTGGGTTATCTTTTTTATTGCTGATTTTAAGAATTTGTTGACTCTTTCTACTTTTCCTGAAGACTGAGGCCTCCAGGCACAATGGAGATAATAAGTAATGCCCAGTGCTTCAGAGACCCCTTGGGGGACCTTAGAAGTAAATGATGTCCCATTGTCACTTTGTAATGACCTGGGCAGACCAAATCTCGGAATGATTTCATGGAGCAGTTTTTTTTTTACAACATCCTCAACCTTCCCAGTCTGGGTGGGAAGCCTTCAATCCATCCTGTGAATGTATCTATCATGACCCTTGAGAAACTGGCATCTGGGTGAAGTCCATCTGCCAGTCCTCTCCTGGGTAGGTCCCACGTCTTTGGATGGGCTGAGCCAGCTGGGATCTTTCTGATCCTTGGGGGGTTTTTAACTGACAAGTGGGAGAAAGGGAGACTGCTTGCTTTACATCGTTTGGAAACCTGTTCCTCTGAAGACCCTTTCTAGTAATCTTTGGAGGGCCTTTTCTCCTAAATGAGTGTTGGCATGTAAGGAGTTAACCAACTTCCATTGGAGGTTCCCAGGCAGAAAAAGGAGTCCCTCCTTGTGGAACCACCCCATATGATCTAATTCCATGCTCCCTTTTTGGTGTCCTTTACAGTGGGAGACTGAAACCTCAGTGGGCAGATGGACTGCCTCAAAGAGTCTAAGGATTTGATCACCATATTTGATTGGGGACCCTCGGGTGGTCAAGTGGCCCCTTTCTTTCCAAATAGCAGCTTGTGCATGTAGCACTAGAAAGGAATACTTGGAGTCAGTGTAAATAGCTACTCTTTTTCTTTTTCCCAGTTCTAAAGCTTGAGTCAGGGCTATGAGCTCAGCTAATTGGGCTGAAGTACCTGGTGGCAGAGGCTTAGCCTCTATGGTCTCAAAATTGGAGACTACTGCATATCCAGCTCTCCTTTTTCCATCCAAGACAAAGCTACTTCCATCAGTGTACCAGATTTCCTCAGGATTCGTCAGAGGATCTTCTGACAATCCCTCTCGGGGTTTTGTCCAGTGGTCCAAGGTTTCTAGACAAGAGTGAAAGGGGAGAGAGCCCTCAGGGGTAGGCAGGAGGGTGGCTGGGTTAAGAACCTCACAAAGGGATATAGTGAGGCCTGGATTTTCCTTCAGCACTACTTGATATCTGAGGATTCTTTGATCAGACATCCATAAATGGCCTCTCCCATTCAGGAGCTGTTTCACTTGGTGACTGGTAAAACTTGTTAGTTTGCTCTCAAAAGAGAGTTTTAAAGCATCTTCTATCAGGACTGCAATAGCTGCAGCGTATCAAACACAGGGAGAAATTTCTTCCCAATAAGGGATGAGGACAGTCAGGGACAACTAGGAACTGGTGGGAAAATATTTGTCCATCCCAGCAACAAAGTGCTCAGGTGAATCTTTTTGTAATTGTTTTCTCTGTAGCACCAAAAATGGTACAGGTTTGAGAGGAGAAGGCTCCTGAGTAGGAGGTTAGGAAAGAGTAGGTAGCCTTTACCTGCTACATCCAGTTGAACCCTTGGCTCCAGCCCTGTGATGGTTATCTGTGTCAAGTGGGCTGGCTGGAGCGGGCCACCTCAGTCCTGTTGAACCATCGTGACTGAAGGCTTGGCGCTTGACCTTGAGGCTCTTGGGCCCCAAGGGCAGAGTGCCACCCAATGTCCCAGTTGATGGCATTTATAGCAAGCAGTTTTAGGAGACATGTCAAAGTTTGGACACCCTTGGCCCAATGTCCCACCTGTCTACAGATTAAGCATTTTCCTCATGAGTTGTCCTTCAAGGACTCAGGGTTTGCTTAGGGCTTCCCTGGAGGGCGGCAAGCATCTGGGCATGCCTTGTCTCTTTCCTTCTCTCCCTCTCCTGGGCCTTGGCCTCCTTCTCCTGTTCTCTGTTATAAAAGGTATTGGTGGCTGTCTGGACCATCTCATCTAAAGAGGAAGCAGAGTCCTGCTGCTGTAGCTGTTGTAACTTTATTCTTATATCTGATGCACATTGGGACAGGAATTTGTCCTGTTAAAATCATCTGCCCCTCGTAAGAATCTAAGTCCAGATTGGTCAACTTTTGGAGGGCCTCTTTTACCCTTTCCAGAAAGGCAATGGGGTTCTCGTTGGGCTCCTGAGTTATTGCTGAGATATGGGCATAGCTGATTACTTTTTTCTGGGCTGCTTTCAGTCCTGCCTTAACACAGATTAGAATATGATCCCTTTCCCAGATATGCTTGCTGCTAAGTCGCTTCAGTCGTGTCCAACTCTGTGTGACCCCATAGACGACAGCCCACCAGGCTCCCCCATCCCTGGGATTCTCCAGGCAAGAACACTGGAGTGGGTTGCCATTTCCTTCTCCAATGCATGAAAGTGAAAAGTGAAAGTGAAGTTGCTCAGTCGTGTCCGACTCTTTGCGACCCCATGGACTGCAGCCTACCAGGCTCCTCCGTCCATGGGATTTTCCAGGCAAGAATACTGGAGTGTGGTGCCTTTCCAATTAGGATCTGAAGAGGGGACTGCAGTTTCCCCTACTGGGTATTTATCACTTGACATGTGAAGCGCCACTGCATACCTTCGAGCTTCCTTTAAGACCCTAGTATGATAAGGTCAGATAAAGTTTGACTAAATATTAAATTGAAGAAAGTAGGGAAACCACTAGTCCATTCAGGTATGACCTAGATCAAATCCCTCATGAGTATACAGTACAAGTGACAAATAGATTTCAGGGACTAGATCTGATAGACAGAGTGCCTGATGAAGTATGGACAGAGGTTCATGACATTGTACAGGAGACAGGGATCAAGGCAATCCTCATGGAAAAGAAATGCAAAAAAAGTAAAATGACTGTCTGAGGAGGCCTTACAGATATCTGGAAAGAGAAGAGAAGTGAAAAGCAAAGGAGAAAGGGAAAGCTATTCCCATCTGAATGCAGAGTTCCAAAGAATAGCAAGGAGAGATAAGAAAGCCTTCCTCAGCGATCAGTGCAAAAATTAGAGGAAAACAACAGATTAGGAAAGACTGGAGATCTCTTCAAGAAAATTAGAGATACCAAAGGAACATTTCATGCAAAGATAGGCTCATTAAAGGACAGAAATGGTATGGACCTAACAGAAGCAGAAGATATTAAGAAGAGGTGGCAAGAATACACAGAACTGTACAAAAAAGATCTTAACGACCCAGATACTCACGATGGCATGATCACTCACCTAGAGCCAGACATCCTGGAATGTGAAGTCAAGTGGGCCTTAGAAAGTGTCACTAGGAACAAAGCTAGTGGAGGTGATGGAATTCCAGTTGAGCTCTTTCAAATCCTGAAAGATGATGCTGTGAAAGTGCTGCACTCGATACGCCAGCAAATCTGTATAACTCAGCAGTGGCCACAGGACTGGAAAAGGTCATTTTTCGTTCCAATCCCAAAGAAAGGCAATGCCAAAGAATGCTCAAACTACCGCACAATTGCACTCATCTCACACGCTAGTAAAGTAATGCTCAAAATGCTCAGCTTTTGCTGAGTTGGGCGCCTGCTGTGCTTGGCCTCCTCCTTGCGGGACCACACTGAGGTTGTTTCAGCCAGGTTAAATCAGAGTCGTGGCACCATAGATGTTGGGGGAGTGTGTAATTTCCTTGGTTCTGTCTCATCACAACAAAAATTTGAAGCGACGGATGTTAAAGCCCTGGGCAGGTCACAGTGCTCGGACAGTGTTACAGCTCCATGTTACAGCTCAGTTTTATTTAGAAAATAAAAGGAAAATACATCCTTGAGACGTGAGGGCATAACTACCCAAAAGATTCGAAGAAGAGGGAAAGAGAAAGAGAGAGAGAGTGCGTGGGAGAGAGACCTCCAGCTCTTTGGCTCCTCTTTTTATGTTTTTCCTCCTCCTGGGCCTACACTATGTAAATTGGGCTAGCCAAGAGTGCTGTTTGTTCTACCTGAGGTCCTCATTCGGTCCTGGGACCTTTCTTTGTTCTATTTTTGAGGGCTTTTCCCTTCCTTGTCTTTTAGCCACCGCCATTCTGGACTCCTTTTTCCTATTCTAACTACCTAACAGTTAGATAAGACTCACAGATGTTATGACATTTGAACAGGATTTAAGGAGTTTTGTGGGTTGATCCAGGACAATAATAACAAGTGCTGTGTTCATATTTTTTTATGTTTAAATGTAGACTAGCAAGATTTGTTGACAAGGGATAAGAATATGAGGAGAGAAAGAAAAAGAGAATCAAAGATACCTACAAGGTTCTTTCATCTGAGCAACTGGAAGAATCACCATTTTTAATAAGAAAGTGGGAAAGCAAGTTTGGGAAAAATTTGACTTTAGGTATATTACATTCTGGGGCTTCCCAAGTGCCTCAGTGGTAAAGAATCTGCCTGCCAATGAAGAGACTTAGGTTTGATCCCTGAGTTGAGAAAATCCCCTGGAGAAGGAAGTGGCAACCAACTCCATTGTTCTTGCTGGGACAATCCCATGGACAGAGAAACCTGGCAGGCCACAGTCCATGGAGTTGCAAAAGAGTCATACATGACTTAGCGACTAAACAACAGCAATCAAATTACATTCTAATGTCTATTAGACATGAAATGGAAAATTCATTGAGTCATTTATATATGTAAGCTTGAAAGTCAGTGGGAAGACGTACACTTGAAGATGTATCAGTGACATTGAAAACCATCAGCCTATATAAAAATGTAGAGGAAATGAAAATAAAGGAAGGAAGAAGCGTAAGGACTGAATCCTAAGATGTTGCCACCATTTAGAGGTTGCAGAGACATTGAGGGTGACAATAAAGTGAAATAAAGCAAAATGAAATTCTTATAAGAAGTGTTATGTGGAAGAATAATGAAGATGGTGTTTAATAGATGAAGCAGTGGCCAAGTGGATCAAATGATGACAATAGGTCAAGTAAAATAAAATTTGGCATAAAATAAAACACTAGTCATGGTGTTACAGTGAGAATGGTATCCAGTTTCACTGGAGCAATGAGACTAGTCTGGGTCAAAGAAATAAAGACAGAGAAGAAACTAGAGAACAGTGAGTATAGATAACTCTTAGAGAAGATTTTCTGTAGAAGGAACGAGAATAGTGGAGAAGTATCTGAGCCAAAAAATGTGAGGTTTAGAAAAAATGGTAGTTTTAAAACGTGAGAGAATACAGTAAATTTGTATTGTGATGGGCATAATCAGTTGGAAGAGGAAAATTGATGATGTAGGAGAGTGAAGAGTTAATAGAGCTGTTGAGCAAGATTGAAGTGGTAAATAGCACTAGAGATAGGAACTATGTATTCTTCCTCTCAGTCAATAATTTTAACTGTGTGTGTGTGTGTGTGTGAATAACAGCAACAACAAAAAGAAATCTGAAACAACCTGAATTTCCATTCAACAAAAGAACTAATGAGTAAATTGTGGTGTATTCATATAATGGAACACAAAAAAAGGAAAAATGGAAAATTGTTGCTGCATACATCATTATGGATAAATTTCAAAATCACAAGTTTGAATAAAAATGTATTTCATTAAAATATGCACAAAATGCAATTTCATTTATAGCACTGTAAATAACACAAGTAAAACTAAATCATATATGGTTTATTGATACATTGTTTTTGTTCTAGTCACTAAGTTGTGTCCAACTCTTTTGGGACCCTATATAGCCCTTCAGACTCCTCTGTTCATGAGATTTCCCAGGCAAGAATATTGGAGTGGGTTGCCATTTCCTTCTCCAAGGGAATCTTCCTGACCCAGGGATCAAATCCACATCACCTGCATTGCAGAAGGATTCTTTACTGCTGAGCCACCAGAGAAGCTGATGAACGTATATGGGCTAAAGCAGTATTTTAAAAAAAAGGGGGGGTAGTTAATCTTCACAAAATTCAGAATGATAGCCTCTGGATGGAGGCAGGTATAACCTGAGAAGGACCCATGAGCAGCCCTGAAGAATCTGATTATTTCGTGTGTATTTATCTTGTTTGAAACATGTAAATGTCAGTTTTATTATTCTGCTTCATTGGACATATATGACACATATAATCTTCTCTGTTTTATTTTTTAAATTTTTGCTGTAAATATATTTCTGGTATATTAAGATCTTTTTTCCTTTTACATCAAGACTCTCTTGAGTTATGTAATTTTGATATATCTTGACATTGGGCAAGTTAGTCACAGTTTTTTCCTCCTTAAATTCTAACTCAAGAAATCCTCATTGCCTTTATTTGGTTATCTAATCCTTTTTTGTCTTACTTTATTATTGCATCTTTAATTTTAAAAGCATAAAGTAGATGATATCTAAAATAATTTCAGTTTTTCCAAAGTAATTTTTTAAAACTTTTTACAAATATTTTTCTATATTTTTTGCCCTTTACTTTTCAGGTTATTTTTGGTATTCCATGTTTTATGTTGATTTGCCATTTTGTTATCTTCATTTATCCTGGAGTCTTGTTACTTGTCTTTATTTAACTTGGTCTAGAGTCACACTAAATTATTGTTAATGAATTTCTATTATGTCTATTATTCATTGATCAGAATTACCATCTCTTCTCCTCTTAGAGTTCCAAAGAGAATTATAAATTGATAATTTAATTTTTATTGTGAAAAATGAAATGAACAATACACATAAGGCAAAATTCTTCCTGAACCATCTGTTTCTCCAGGGACTTTGAATATTTCCTCTTAAAATTAATCTATTAATAGACTGTAAATCTAATAAGTTTAAACAGAAGTTGTTTTTCAAAACTGATGACAGAATTCCAAAAATTAATATATAAAATATGGGTTTTCTTACATTTAGTTTTTATATGGCTACTTTATGAAAGTGTCTTGTTCCTTTTGATTCTCTATTTCAAAGTGTATATTCTTATTCTCTATCAATGATACTTTTTCTCAGTGTAATTAGTAATACTTTCGTATTTGCTTTTTGTTTCAAGTCTTTGTTAATGAAAACACAGGTAGACCCCCATCCTTGTTTCATCTTCTGTTTTAGTAATTTGTCATTAAATAACACTGTTAGCAATTGGCTTAAGGTGATTTATTTAATCATTTTTATCATACAGTTATGATGATGATGATGACAGCTAAGTTTTATAGAGAACCCTAAACAACATGACATACAACAATGCAATTACTTTACATACATTATCTCACTTCATTGCATCTCACATACCTGCCAATGGCATAATGCAGAAACTTATAGTCTTGAGGACTGACCAGTATTACTTAGCTAGTCAGTGGTAAGATGAAACTTAAGCTTGATCTCCCTTAAATAATTACTATGCTATCTTTCTAAAATTTTTTAAAAGGTCCAAAACTACTTATGAGAGCAGTGAATCAAATATCAAAGCCAGTAGATTTAAGTACACTAAAATGTTAATTCAAAAAACATGTAATAAAAGGTAAATAGACTATTTTTAAAAACAGGAGCAAGATTAGTTGAACTTTCTTTTCCTTCACCACTATTTCCTTTCTTTTTCCCCTATGTTTCCCTGTATCTCTTAATTTACACTTCCACAAAACAGAGTTATAAACCTTTGGAGTAGATGAAGACTATAACCTTTGAGCTGAGTTCATTGCCTTGCCTGTGGGCTGTTGTACATTTGACTACCATCTGTATTTTGATTACCCAACACGGTCACTTAAAGTTCTGAGTTTGTTTTATTTTGTATTAAAGTTGTTTTAGAGTTCTATTTTTGCAAATATTCCGGCCTTAATCTTCTCCTTCATCCTACAGATTTAATGCTTTCCTCTCCATGAGACCAAAACTGTATTTTTTTTTATAGCCCACAATACTTCCTGGCTAGAAAGCAGGCAAAGAGTAAAATTCAACCACATTTACCAGCATCTAGTGTGCGATTAAAAGACATCAGTTGGGCTTTATATGATTTCTCTAATACACACTGCTGTTGGTACCCGTTTTGCCTACTTGTTAAACCAGTTTTACCTGAAAACATGCATGTGGGAGGAAAAACAATTTTGTCTATAATAGACAGAGCAGTAGACACAAGCAAGGGAGGCCTAACCCCCCTCCCCCCCACATACACAACCCAAGCATTCTCTTGGATTTTAGGACAAAAAGACCAGGAAAGCCAGCTTACTTCTAAAATCAAAAATTAAACTAAACCAGGAATAGAGCCAGTGGACAAGGTGAGATGAAAAATCATGAATTTAGGAGTCAGAGAGAACCGAAGTACAAGCACAGCTACACCCATATCAGTTACGTGATCTTTCTGAAAATCACTAGATTCTGAATCAAGCATCTTCATGGTGAAAATGAGGGCATTCAACCCTGGGAATAGTATTTAGATTAGATTGAATTATAATGAGCTACCAAATATCTGACACATAGGTAGCAAACAGTGATTAAGTGCTATCTTTTGTAATTGACAAGTCTATGTACTTGAACTAAAGCTGCAAAGCATGCACAACGTAATGAAATCATCAAACCATATAAGAGTATAAGAAAGGCTGACACTGCAGTGGCAGCAATGCCAGAGGCAATGGCCAAGGTCCGGCTGACTCAGAGCTCCATGGGATGCACACTGTCCCTGTGGCACTGTATTGGCTGTGCCTCTCCTGCCTTGGTTATTGCTCAAGCTTTAGCTTTCTTACTTATTCTGTCTATGGTTCACCTGAAACCCTTCCAAAAAAGTCCATTTCTGCTTCATTTGTTTCTGTTATTGGTAGCTGCAGACTATGACTAGTATAAAAATTGGAGTGATTTCTAAGAACAGATCTTCAAGGACATAGAGAAATCTGTGTTTTGTCTGTGGCAAATTTGAGGTTAGATAGCAAAGATTCAATTTAGCATTAAAAGATAGAGATTTGTAATTCCACAGCCTACAGCTGAGAACAAACTATCTAATCGATCTCTATGGTCACCTGAAATGAAGTGTCCACTGTAAAGCAGTCATTAGGGTCTGAGTGGCAATTGCCATAAACAGTATGAAGGGCATGAGGAAAATAAAGTGATCATTTATTTTACACTTAATAAGAAAGAAAATGGCAAGATCAGATTTCTAATTTCTCAGCTCAAGATAAAGATTGAAATTCAAAACCCTCCTAGACCCAAGGAGTCTCCATGAAAGAAGCTAACAGTTTTCTCCAAGAGGTTGTCAAATTAAAAAAGGAAATAATTCCCCAGACCCATTAGGTCTCTGACATGAAATTTAAGATATTTATGGAGGAATTGAACACTAATAATTGGAAAGGGAGATTAAAGAGACTCAGAGTATTCTGAAACCCAAATCAGTTTATGAAAGATTATTATGTTTTGAAGATTCAGTAATAACCTTGACTGATGGAGTTTCCTTGAAAAGAGAAGCCAATTCTCCTAATGTCTCCCACTTTTCACCCCTTTTAACACTAGCTGGTAATTCCAGATTTCACCAGGACACACATTTAAAAACAAATTAGAAGTGAGAAGTCCTGTAACACTAAATTAACTATGATATTTTAATAACCTGACAAAATGCCATGAGATATAATTGACAATGGGTTTCACTAGTGGCTCAGCAGTAACGAATCTGCCTGCAATGCAAAAGACACAGGTTTGATCCCTGGATAGGGAGGATCCCCTGGAGAAGGAAAAGGCTACCTACTCCAGGATTCTTGCCTGAGAAATCCCATGAACAGAGGAGCCTGGAAGGCTACAGTCCATAGGGTCGCAAAGAGTCGGACATGACTGAGGTGACTGAGCACTTAACTGAGGATGAATTATGAGGGTGCTGGGTCACAGGAAGACAAATACATTTTTCATGTTTTGTTTTACTTTGCTTTCTGCTTAAACCAAATTAGAACTAAAACTCCACCGCTATCGTAATTAAGGTCATCATTATCAGGGACATGGGAGCCACACCAGCCCCAGCAACAGCAGTCATCACTGTTCTAAGCCTGTGCTCTTGTAGTGCTGTCTTCTCTCTGCCTTGTTCTCCTGGCTCCTTCCTGAACCCAGCCTTCCAATAGTTAAGGGACCTACCAGACAGATGTCTGGGACGTTTCTTTTGGTATAAGTCAGCCTGTGTTTGTATCTGACTAGTACAGTAGATATCAATAATATTAAGCTCTAATTCTCAGAATGCTGTCACATATATGTGTTGTGCTATTATGAATAATAATGATGAAAATCTTAAATATGGCCATCAAGATGCATTTTCAATTTGTTACTATGTAATTGAACTCTAATAACAGATTATAAAGTAGATCTTATACAAACATCCAGCAAAATATAAATTATTCTATTCCCATTAGCAACTGCTCACCTTACTTTAGTTATTATGAAATTAAATCCAGGATTTATTTGCACCATTAAAAATTTTATTATAATTTTTCATAGTAATAGTCCAGTTTGTTCAGAATCAGTGTTCTGTGATGTCAATAAAAGATACACTTAACACTAGAGAAAGTATTTTAAGTTCCAAATGGTACCCTAAAAAGTGTGGTTAGTAATATGCTTTATATTAATTTCCTAGTTATCTATTAAAGCATCCAACAAATGCCTAAAGTTACCAGAATCATAATTTAAATCTGAAATTATCACTTACAAATGTCAATATGAGAATCTTTAGGTGTTCTGTTACTATTTCTCAACATGTGGATGTGTATGAGAAGGGGATTTCCCCACAACACTGTCAACAAGTAGTGCTCCAGACATCAGCTGAGTGCCTGCAATTCAGCTCTATCCAACATTATCCAACATGAGATGTGATCAGATCCCACAGGTCCATGATTCAGACTCACAAAACTCCCCCTGACACCCTTTACCCACCAGGCCCAATCCCAGGTCATCACAGGTACTTCTGAGCAACAGGCTCTAAAGATCGGAAGTTGCAAAAATCGCTCCCCATTCCGGATGCCTGTAGTTCTGAACTCAGGAAACCCATTTACTCACCAAACTACTGGTTTATTATGAAAGTTTCTTTACAGTATTGTTTCTATACAGCAAAGTGAATAAGCTGTATGTGCACATATATCCCCTCTTTTGAGGATTTTGTTCCCATTTAGATCACCACAGAGCATTAAGTAGAGTTCTCTGTGCTATACAGTAGGTTCTAATTAGTCATCTATTTTATGTATATGTCAATCAAAATCTCCCAGTTCATCTCCCTTTGCCCCAGTTCAGATCAGTTCAGTCGCTCAGTCATGTCCAACTCTTTGTAATCCCATGGACTGCAGCACACCAGGCTTCCCTGTCCATCACCAACTCCTGGACCT
This sequence comes from Giraffa tippelskirchi, assembly GCF_054371585.1. Lineage (NCBI taxonomy): Eukaryota > Metazoa > Chordata > Mammalia > Artiodactyla > Giraffidae > Giraffa > Giraffa tippelskirchi. Next base: position 105,668,941 of record NC_137278.1, on the reverse strand, counting down.
TACTCAAACTCACATCCATCGAGTCGGTGATGCCATCCAACCATCTCATCCTCTGTTGTCAACTTCTACCGCCTTCAATCTTTCCCAGCATTAGGGACCTTTCCAACGAGTCAGTTCTTTGCATCAGGTGGCCAAAGTATTGGAGTTTCAGCTTCAGCATCAGTCCTTCCAGTGAATATTCAGGACTGATTTTCTTTAGGATGGATTGGGTGGATCTTCTTGCAGTCCAAGAGACTCTCAGGAGTATTCACCAACACTACAGTTCAAAAATATTAATTCTTCAGCGCTCAGCTTTCTTTTTAGTCCAACTCTCACATCCATACATGAACACTGGAAAAACCATAGCTTTGAATAGATGAACCTTTGTTGGCAACATAATGTCTCTGCTTTTTAATATGCTCATATGGTCATAACTTTTCTTCCAAGGAGCAAGCATCTTTTAATTTCATGGCTGCAGGCCCATGAAAGGCCCACTGCAGGCCCAAAATCACTTTCTGCAGTGATTTTGAAGCCCAAGAGAAAAAAGTCTCTCACTGTTTCCATTGTTTCCCCATTTATTTGCCATGAAGTGATGGGACCGCATGCCATGATCTTAGTTTTCTGAATGTTGAGCTTTAAGCCAACTTTCCTCTTTCACTCTCTTCACTCCTCTTCACTATCCTCTTTCATTTTAAACAAGAGGCTCTTTAGTTCTTCTTCACTTTCTGCCATAAGGGTGGTGTCATCTACATATCTGAGGTTATTGATATTTATCCTGGCCATCTTGATTCCAGCTTGTGCTTTATCCAGCCCAGCATTTTGCATGATGTACTCTGCATATAAGTTACATAAGCAGGGTGACAATATACAGCCGTCCCAACTTGGAACCAGTCTGTTGCTTCATATCCAGTTTTAATTGTTGCTTCCTGACCTGCATATAGATTTCTCAGTAGGCAGGTCAGGTGGTCTGGTGCTCCCATCTCTTTAAGAATTGTCCACCGTTTGTTGTGATCTACACAGTCAAAGGCTTTGGCATAGTCAATAAAGCAGAAATAGATGTTTTTCTGGAACTCTCTTGCTTTTTCGATGACCCAACGGATATCGGCAATTTGATCTCTGGTTCCTCTGCCTTTTCTAAAACCAGCTTGAACATCTGGAAGTTCACAGTTGATGTATTGCTGAAGCCTGGCTTGGAGAATTTTGAGCGTTACTTTACTAGCATGTGAGATGAGTGCAATTGTGCAGTAGTTTGAGCATTCTTTGGCACTGCCTTTCTTTGGGATTGGAATGAAAACTGACCTTTTCCAGTCTTGTGGCCACTGCTGAGTTTTCCAAATTTGCTGGCATATTGAGTGCAGCACTTTCACAGCATCATCTTTTAGGATTGGAAATAGGTCAACTGGAATTCCACCACCTCCACTAGCTTTGTTCGTAGTGATGCTTCCTAAGGCCCACTTGACTTTCCATTCCAGGATGTCTGGCTCTAGGTGAGTGATCACACCATCGTGGTTATTTGGGTCATGGAGATCTTTTCTGTATAAGTCTTCTGTGTATTCTTGCCACCTCTTCTTAATATCTTCTGCTTCTGTTAGGTCCATACCATTTCTGTCCTTTATTGTGCCCATCTTTGCATGAAATGGTCCCTTGGTATCTCTAATTCTCTTAAAGAGATCTCTAGTCTTTCCCATTCTATTGTTTTCCTATTTCTTTGCACTGATCACTGAGGAAGGCTTTCTTATTTCTCCTTGCTATTCTTTCCAACTCTGCATTCAAATGGATATATCTTTCCTTTTCTCCTTTACCTTTTGCTTTTCTTCTTTTCTCAGCTATTTGTAAGGCCTCCTCAGACAACCGTTTTGCCTTTTTGCATTTCTTTTTCTTGGGCATGGTCTTAATTACTGCCTCCTGTACAATGTCATGAACCTCTGTCCATAGTTCTTCAGATACTCTGTCTATCAGATTTAATCCCTTGAATTTGTCACTTCCACTGTATAATTGTAAGGAATTTGATTTAGGTCATAACTTAATGGTCTAGTGGCTTTCCCTACTTTCTTCAATTTAAGTCTGAATTTGGCAATGAGGAGTTCATGTCTTGAGCCACAGTCAGCTCCTGGTCTTGTTTTTGCTGACTGTATAGAGCTTCTCTATCTTTGATTGCAAAGAATATAATCAATCTAATTTCGGTATTGACCATCTGGTGATGTCCATGTGTAGAGTCTTCTCTTGTGTTGTTGGAAGAGGGTGTTTACTATGATCAGTGCATTCTCTTGGAAAAACTGTTGGCCCCACCAACCACCAAACTTGCTAACTATATGGCCTTTTTAAAATATTTTCCTTTCCAAGCCCCATGTTGCTCACAGGCAAACTAAAGTTAATGTTATTTCCTCTGAGGGCATCACAAGTATAAAACTAGATGATGTATTAAAAAAATTGATTTAGAGAAGCCTATAGAAAGTACTCAACATATGCTAATTATATCATATTTTGAAATGATTGCATATATTATTCCGTCATATGAGTTAAAAGTGAAAATGTTAGTCACTCAGCTATGTCCAACTCTCCCATCCCAGGGACTGTAGCCCACCAGGCTCCTCTATCCATGGAACTGTGTGCCTGCTAGCATTATTCACTAATAATATATACAGATAATGGAATTAACAGTTACAATTCATTAGGCTAATGGGCTAATTTTTTCATGCTACTATATTCTGTATATTTCAATTAATTGACCTCTAGCTAACTGACTTACTAGATTAACTGACACATCATTGCCCCTGTATAGTATACCAGCTCAACTAGGGTAAACCAAAAGCTCATAGTTAACACTCTCAAGTGCTATCATATTTTCTGACAATTAAATTTGCATGCCTATCAAGCGACATTAGTTTTTCTTTCTATATCTATTTATATAAATTGCATTGTTGTTATATTACATAATAATTAAATCTTAAATAAACTTTAGATTAAATCAATGAAATATAACTTAAAAAAGATTGCTCTTGTAAAATTTAAATGAATAGCTTTGAAACTTCTGAATAAATGTAGTTGCCAAAAAATTATGCTGCCAAATTTGATGTGAGTAGGACAACCAAAAACTATTGGGGGGAAAAAAATCACAAAGTTTTAAAAGAATTATATATTTAAATTGCTTCTCAAATATTCTCAATTGTCTTCATTTTGAATAAATAAATACCTGAAATTTTACACAATGTATTATGCATGTAGTTTATGTAAAAGACAAATCATAAAGCTTTTTTTGACTTGCACTCAAAGAAAGAGACATGAACTTAATAAAAATCAAAGTTCATTTATATGCTTTTATTTTAAAGTAAATAATTCATGCATATATTACATTTTATGAGTCCCTGTGCAACCATCTTTTCCAAATACATAGTAAACTCCCAGCCTCGATTATGTGTGAAAAGAGAGTTCCTCCCAAACTGTCAATGTAATAATCTGGCAATAATACAAAAGACCTCCCAGCCTCAGTTAGAGGATATGTTGATCTACGTAATTGCATAGATTAGAGTTTGGCCAAATTTTTATATAATGTAACGAAAATTCCATAAACTTTAAATTTCTATAGACTTGACTCTAACCCTTAAAGCTTTTAAAGGTTAAAAACACTTCCTGTTTCTTCAGTTGTAAGATGCTGTTTGCAGTAATCTAAAACATATTTATGAAACTTAACAGACATAGTTTGTGAAACTGATAGTGACACCATATAATAATGTCTTGAGTAAATTTTGCTTTATTCATATTGAACTGTGTGTTTAGCTCTCTAATTTGTTTTTCACAGTTTTCTTCATTGCCATATTCTTAATTAGTAACTTACTATTTTATGTTTTTCAACATAAAATATAAAGTTCCAAGCCAAAACTGAAATACCGTATGTGCACAGAAACACTGTCTTCCTTTTTTCTCTTTTAGAGAATATATACTAATACATATGCTATATTAAATGTCAAATGGCAACTTTCCATGTCTGTTTATAGGAAATATTTTTAAACCATCACTCTGAACAAACCTCACAAAAACTGCGTACATATTTTAGAGTAAAATAGAAACCTTTGCTTTACTTATGGTCATCTTGACAATTCGTTGGTTCAAATTTCTGCAGCATATTTTTTGTTTGTCTAATATTGAGGCGTTCCTTTAGCAACATTGCTGGAAAGAAAGAATCTGTGATTTTTTTTTCTTTTTTTTGGTGATTTTCAGCAAGAGATAGTCACAGCTCAACTATTTGTTGTCTGATTGAGCTTGGTTTGGGGAGGAGGATTATTTGGAAGAGAAAACAGAACTTTTATCTATGAAGTAAGAAAATGCCACTATATACAAGTCTAAAAGTTTTTTATTTCAACCAAGTAATTAGATTTTGGAATGTATTCAATGAACTTCTATTAAACGATGAAACTCAATGGCTCTTCCAAAAAGGATATGGAAAAGTTATAAAAATGGAATAGAAAATATCCAAAGAATTCTCCTATGACATATGTGCTCTAGGACATAGAAATAGGTTTCATGAATTTTTCACAGCCTAATACCATCTTATCAAGTTGGCAATCGAATTATATACTTATGAAAGCAGTAAAGTGAAGTAGTCTTATGCTTTCATAAGTAAGCCATGCCTCTCTAAAATGGAATGGACTTTATCTACTACAACATTTTGTACCACTGTCCAGTAGAACACACATTCTCATGAAATTATGCTTTCATCTTTTCTAACAGTATTTTTGCAAATTACAAAAACAAAATCAGTCATTATTTCTTGTTATTAGATTAGATGATAAGAAATACTGGAAATTTTTAAATAAGAAGCTAAGAAGCAGTGTTTTTTTCTAGAGGTTAAAGAAAAATTTTTGATAGACATTTCAGATAGTCCAGTTTAAAGTTTATATCATCTCTAAGAAGTAAAATAGTAAATACCTCAGTATTTCTGTCATGAATTAAAATGAGAGGTATCATTTAAAATCTTCTTTCAAACTGAATTCAACACTGGAGATATCTTACACTATGTTCATCTTCATGTTTCTCCTACCCTTTTTTTGTATCTTTTCACCTTTACTTTTTTATTTTTTGTTTTTAAGAAGGGAATATAGTAGTCAAAGGATTGTATGTCTATTAACCACTCCCTCTCTTCCAAATATCTAATATTGCACAGTTCTATACTGTCACTGAGAATCAGTATTGGCAATGATGAAAACTGTTGAGCAAAATAAAACCATGTTTATTGTTACAGCCCAGTAGTCACTGTCATGATGGAATATAAGTGCCACCTGTGTATTTAAGAGGATGTATGAGAGTACTCAAATGAAAATACCTCCTAATCAAAAAAAAATAGCTCTTCAAATACCCCGTGCTTATGGACACCGTTCTGTTAGGGGTTACAAACAATCTCTGAATATTTTTCCGCCAGACATATAATGGTCCCTGAAGATGCCCTGTTATTTTCCTGTGTATCTCTCAGAAACAGGGACGATGTGTCAGAACCAGCAATATATGGAGTGGCAGAGTAAAATGGTGTCTTACCTTACACTTTCACAGATGTTTAGAAAAAGAATGAGGAGTGAGAGGAATAGTGATGATATTTATCATACTATAGAGCTGTGGAATGTGCATTTAGACTCTGAAGTGCCAAAAGGGAAAAAAAAAAAATCAAGTAGAATAAGAAAGAAAAACCAGTGTAAAAGCATCACACATGGCTATTGTAAATATCGCTTAGAAAACTGTTTTATTTTTCTTGGTAAAAAGACAGTGAGAGCCTGCCACAGAGCACCAAAACAAAGATAATTTTGGACTCTATATATGCATATGTATTGGCAAGATAGACTTCTGAGAGTTTTGTACGAGCTAAATGAATAGAGAAAAATGATCATGACCCCCATAGCAGATTACTCTGCCTATCATTTCTGACTGATCCACAATTGAGACAGGTGGTTATACGATTATGAAGCTTCTCTCTGGAAATCTTTCTCAGCTGGATACCCTCTTCCTTAAAAGTAGCTGAGTGTTTCAGTGTCTCATTGCTGGAGCTGAACCTTATGGCCACTACATGTCCATTGAATTGTCATTACTGAGAACCAAGGTATCTTCAATAAGAAACAGGACACCTTCTTCCATAATAAAACTGAAATCTCTGGCCTTTGTCATTCATGACCTGGAAGGGCTAGAGGGCAGGAAACTCAAGAGCTAATTCTGAGTCAAGACTGTGGACCTCATCCATCAGTAAGACAAGATCTTCTCCAGGACTGCTACTTTTTCATCAAAATTGGACAGGCCAATAGGAGGCATTCATATACAACAGTTCCATTTGTTCTGATATTGATCAAATCTATTTTTTTCCTGCAAAGAGCATACCATTAAGTGTTAAAATACTTGTGTTTACTTATTAGGTCTAGGATTCACTGCTTATGCACCCTCAGGATCTCAAGGGTAAATATTACTCCTAAAAAGAGAAGGTTGGTTTAGTGATATCAAAGTCAGGATCTGGATTCTTGGTGAGAATTTTTAGTGGGCACTGAAGTCAAGGGCCTCTTGATGAAAGTGAAAGAGGAGAGTGAAAAAGATGGCTTAAAGCTCAACATTCAGAAAACTAAGATCATGGCATCTGGTCCCATCACTTCATGGCAGATAGATGGGGAAAGATTGGGAACAGTGGCAGACTTTATTTTGGGTGGGGGGGGGCTCCAAAATCGCTACAGATAGTGACTGCAGCCATGAAATTAAAAGAAATGTTATGACCAACCTAGACAGCATATGAAAAAGCAGAGGCATTACTTTGCCAGCAAAGGTCCATCTAGTTAAGGCTATGATTTTTCCAGTAGTCATGTATGGATGTGAGAGTTGGACTATAAAGAAAGTTCAGCATCAAAGAATCGATGCTTTTGAACTGTGGTATTGGAGAAGACTTGAGAGTCACTTGGACTGCAAGGACATTGGACTAGTCCATCTTAAAGGAGATCAGTCCCAGGTGTTCATTGGAAGGACTGATGCTAAAGCTGAAACTCCAATACTTTGGCCACCTGATGTGAAGAACTGACGCATTTGAAAATACTCTGATGTTGGGAAAGATTGAAAGCAGGAGGAGAAGGTGACGAGAGAGGATGAGGTGGTTGGATGGCATTACTGACTCAATGGACATGAGTTTGAGTAAACTCTGGGAGTTGGTGATGGACAGGGAGGCCTGGAGTGCTGCAGTCCATGGGGTCACAAAGAGTCAGACACGACTGAGCAACTGAACTGAACTGAACTGAAGTCAGGGGAACATGGGGAAAACACTTCTCTGTTGGTCTATATCCCCACTTTGTCTCAAGATTATGTTTTATTTTGTTTTGTTTTCAGACTTCCAATGAGTGGTGGTTACTATGTCCCTAAAGTAGTTACACCACTATTCTATATTTGCCTTTTTTTGCAGAGTAGCTCTTGGGGAAATTTCTCTGTTAAAGATGACCAACAATCTGAAGAAGTTGTGCATGGGTACATGAGAGGAAACTTGAAGTGAGTGACATAAATCTGTTCTTCTCTTGGCATGGTCAGTATTAATAATACCCTTATTTTTTTCTGAATGTACCTTCACTTCAAGTTATGGATTTGAAAAGTGAAATTTGCTCAGTCGTGTCTGACTCTTTGAAATACCATGATCTATACAGTCCATAGAAATCTCCAGGCTGGAATACTGGAGTGGTAGCCTTTTCCTTCTCCAGGAGATCTTCCAAATCCAGGGATCAACCCCAGATCTCCAACACTGCAGGCAGAATCTTTACCAGTTGAGCCACCAGGGAAGCCCAAGAATACTGGAATGGGTAGCCTTTCCCTTCTCCAGGGGATCTTCCTAACCCAAGGATTGAACTGGGGTCTCCTGCATTGCAGGCAGATTCATTACCAACTGAGCTATCATGGATTTGAAAAACCCTCACTCAAATGCATAGGCGTCAGTTTCCTTGTGGATTCCCAAGGACTTGTCCATGTTCAAAGTAGCAGAAAGAAGCAGTTACTGAGTAATCACCTTAATAAGAAAGGTGTGATACACATATGAAAAATCATTTTATTGGGGCATATTTTACATATCATAAAGTTCACCCATTTCAAGGGAAAAATTCAATGATTTTTAAAGTAAATTTACCAAGTTGCACCTCACCATAAATCAGTTCTAGACCATTTTTATCAGCCAATATAATCCCTCATGGACATTTACTGTTAATCCCCAACTTGCCTCCTCACCAAGGCAACCACTAATTTATTTATTATCTCTACAGATTTTAGAAGTTAAATTTGATACTGTGCTTAAATATGTGAACATCAGCGATCATTAAAGAGAGTAAAGGAGGGGAATAATATGTTTCAGATGCTTGTTTCAGAAGACTCTCCAGTAGCCTGAAGAAAAGAGATTAAAGATGAGAACCTGGACATCAGGAGACCGGTCATGGGAGTGTTGTAATATTCCAGCCAGGATGATGAGACAAAGAACTCATGGTCAAGGCTTGGCAGGACCAGTTCATGCATGTTTAGAACAGGCAGCTTTCTTTGTGAATTATCTTGAACAACCTGGACATGGAGAGGAGTTCTAAGAGAAGAGCAAGATCACCAGGATACCTTTGTCCCATTTGACTGGTGGTCTATGGAACAGGTTGTAGGTGAAAAAAATAAATAAATAAACATTTTGTTTATGTATATTTTCTAGGAACACCACATAAGAGAGGAAAGTGAAAGAGATGTCATTCAACTGTAATTTATAGTTACACACAGCAGGAAAAAAGCCTAGAAGACAAAAGCCTAAATGTGGGGCTATCTGCAGGAGGAGAAAATTCAGATAAAGTCAGATAAATATCTCAGGGAGCAAACCAAGTTGACCCACTGTAAATATTGCTTTTTGTTCTGAGTTGAGGTCGCTAAAAAATCATACCCATCCACAATTATTTCTGCCACAACCTGCCCAGGGATTGATATTTGCTCATTTCTTTGTATTAAAATCTACTTTCTCAAATACCTCTGTTAAAGGGTTAATATGTCACTGAGAAAAGGCTAGTATAAACCCATGATCACCTATTGGCCAGTAGCAAATTAATCAAAGATCAACAGGAAAAGACAGCAATGAAAAAATGAAAAACAGGCTAACAGGTTTGGATGGGTTGATCCTGAGAGACAACTCTACAAATAATCCTGAACTGGGCCCAGAAGAGACTCAAGAAAGAGATGTTCTCAGTCATGACATGTACAGGTGTGCTACGTATTGACATTCCTCTTGCCTGTGCCAGTTCTTTCAAAGATAAGCTTATACTTCTATATACTCTAAATGAACTCTAAAAGTGAAAACTATCTTGGACAAAAAAATGCAGCCTACCATTTCTGTAAAGAGCAAATATTGCCTGTGATCAAGCCATCAGTCAGTGTAGCTACCCCTGATGTTAGACCATCAGAAGAATTTTGATGGAGAAATAAACAAGATTGTGGACATAGATAGTTAAGATACACACCAGAGGAATAATCTCAGTGACCCCAGCCTCTTGCATCTTCCCATGCATAGAAAAAAACATCGTTTCTTAAATTAAATTTTTATTGGAGTATAGCTGTTTTACAATTTTGTGCTACAATCAACTATACATACTCATATATCCCCTCTTTTTTGAATTTCCTTCTCGTTCACATCACCACAGAGTACTGAGTAGAACTCCCTGTGCTATCCAGTAGGTTCTCATTGGTTACCTATTTTATACATGTTGTAGTATATACATGCATATGTCAATGCCAATCTCCTACCCACTCCTTCTTGGTATCTACATGTTTGTTCTCTACTTCTGCATCTCTATTTCTGCTTCGCAAGTAAATTGATTTGTATTGTCTTTTTAGATGCCACATATAAGTAATATTATATAGTATTTGTTTTTCTCTTTCTGACTTACTTTACTCTGACAGTCTCTAGGTCCATCCACATCTCTGGAAATGGCACAATTCCATTCCTTTTTATAGCTGAGCAGTATTCCATTGTATATATGTACCATATTGTTTCCATCCATTCATCCATTGATGGACATGTAGGTTGCTTCCATGTCCTTCTATTGTAAACAGTGCTTCAGTGAACACTGGGGTGTATGTGCCTTTTTGAACTATGGTTTTATCCAGCTTTATGCCCAAGATTGGAATTGCTGCGTCAGTTGCTAGTTCTACTTTTAGGGAAAGCACATCTTTTGATGCTCAACTAAATTTTTTTCCAACAAAAATTCCTATATATTCTAGTCTTTCAGAATCATTCCTCAGTGTCAGCATGGACTCTAGTCCTCTGTATTGTCCCTGAATAAAACATAAGTCGGGAGAAGGCAATGGCACCCCACTCCAGTACTCTTGCCTGGAAAATCCCATGGACAGAGGAGCCTGGTAGGCTACAGTCCATGGGGTCGCTAAGAGTCAGACACAACTGAGCGACTTCACTTTCACTTTTCCCTTTCATGCACTGGAGAAGGAAATGGCAACCCACTCCAGTATTCTTGCCTGGAGAATCCTAGGGACGGCGGAGCCTGATGGGCTGCCGTCTATGGGGTCGCACAGAGTCGGACACAACTGAAGCGACTTAGCAGCAGCAGTAGCAAAACATAAGTCATAAAACATAAGTCACAACTTTTAGGTTGTTCATTTTTTTCAACACTCCCCTACAATTATTTTTTATTTGTCCTGGTGATTTCTTATTGTTTTTCCAGGATTTTCCTTTCCATATCAGTTTATTGATTTATAGACACTTATTCAAATCTATTGTGCATGAAGGCCCTGTGAAAATCACAAACAAATGGTAAATGATAATGAGCAGGAGACACAGAAGAAAATCAACAGTCACTCTCATCTTTATTAAAAAAGTCTGATTTTATTCACGATGCAAATGTTTAAAAATGTATTATTTCCTAGCTCTTCCGCTAGTGTCCACATAACATAAATTTTGTCCAAATATATATAATTGGGAATACATGATTATTTAAGAAAAAAAAAAATCAAAGCCAGAACTAACCCACCGAGCACGCCCTTATACTTTCTGCCATTCTAGTTCTTCTTGCCCAAAATATGACAGTGCTGCTGGAAGCGAAGCAGCTATCTTGTAACCTTGAGATTTTATGTATAAGCTGCTGCTGCTGCTGCTGCTAAGTCGCTTCAGTCGTGTCCGACTCTGTGCGACCCCATAGACGGCAGACCACCAGGCTCCGCCGTCCCTGGGATTCTCCAGGCAAGAACGCTGGAGTGGGTTGCCATTTCCTTCTCCAATGCATGAATGTGAAAAGTGAAAGTGAAGTCGCTCAGTCGTGTCTGACTCTCAGCGACCCCAAGGACTGCAGCCTACCAGGCTCCTCCGTCCATGGGATTTTTCAGGAGAGAGTACTAGAGTGGGGTGCCATTGCCTCCTCCGATGTATAAGCTAACAAAGATTAATTGGAAAAGAATAGTAAGGTCACTGACGGCGTTCTGGTTCACTTTTCGAGTCTCATTAAAAGAGGCAAACAAGACCTCATAGTAGAAAGCAATTACCAGGTGATACAGGATACTCATGCCAATATCTAGATAAGAAGTATTGAGAACAAGATATTTTAAGGTTGTAGCTAGACATTCACGTTCTTAAGAATTGCCAATCTCTGGAGGGGCACGGTTTCAGAGATAAATGATTATTCTTTTACTAGTTAAATTCTATACTTGTTATACAGCCAATGTGTTGAAGGTCACTGACTTGATTTCAGTGAACATTTCTCAAAAGAGATAAAACTTGAACAGTGGCATGAAGACTGAGAAAATTTCCAGTCGCTCAGTTGTGTCTGACTCTTTGCAACCCCATGAACCGCAGCACACCAGGCCTCCCTGTCCATCACCAACTCCAGGAGTTTACCCAAACCCATGTCCATCGAATCGGTGATGCCATCCAACCATCTCATCCTCTGTCGTCCCTTCTCCTTCTGCCCTCAATCTTTCCCAGCATCAGGGTCTTTTTCAGTGAGTCAGCCCTTCACATGAGGTGGTCAAAGTATTGGAGTTTCAGCTTCAACATCAGTCCTTCCAATGAATATCCAGGACTGATCTCCTTTAGGATGGACTGGTTGGATCTCCTTGCAGTCCAAGGGACTCTCAAGAGTCTTCTCCAACACCACAATTCAAAAGCATCAATTCTTCGGCGCTCAGCTTTCTTTATAGTCCAACTCTCACATTCATACATGACCACTGGAAAAATCATAGCCTTGACTAGATGGACCTTTGTAGGCAAAGTAATATCTCTGCTTTTTCATATGCTGTCTAGGTTGGTCATAACCTTCCTTCCAAGGAGTAAGCGTCTTTTAATTTCATGGCTGCAGTTACCATCTGCAGTGATTTTGAAGCCCAGAAAAATAAAGTCAGCCACTGTTTCCACTGATTGCCCATATACCTGCCATGAAGTGATGGGACCAGATGCCATGATCTTAGTTTTCTGAATGTTGAGCTTTAAGCCAACTTTTTCACTCTCCTCCTTCAATTTCATCAAAAGGCTCTTTAGTTCTTCTTCACTTTCTGCCATAAAGGTGGTGTCATCTGTATACCTAAGGTTTTTGATATTTCTCCCGGCAATCTTGATTCCAGCTTGTGCTTCTTCCAGCCCAACATTTCTCATGATGTACTCTGCATAGAAGTTAAATATGCAGGGTGACAATATACAGCCTTGACGTATTCCTTCTCCTATTTGGAACAAGTCCGTTGTTCCATGTCCACTTCTAACTGTTGCTTCCTGACCTGCATACTGGTTTCTCAAGAGGCAGGTCAAGTGCCTCCCATCTCTTTCAGAATTTTCCACAGTTTATTGTAATCCACACAGTCAAAGGCTTTGGCACAGTCAATAAAGCAGAAATAGATGTTCCTCTGGAACTCTCTTGCTTTTTCAATGATCCAGAGAATGTTGGCAATTTGATCTCTGTCTCCTCTACCTTTTTTAAAACCAGCTTGAACATCTGGAATTTTATGGTTCATGTATTGCTGGAGAGGTATAAGAGGGAAACTAGGCAGAGATATCAGTCTATGAAAAGAAACAAAGGCTAGTAGAAAGGATGGAAGGAGGTGGATGCAAGTATTCCAGTGCAACTGAAAGGGAAGAGGGGCTGAGTTTAGGAGTGAGGGCCAGACGTCAAAGGATAATGTAGGGCATACTGAAGAGTTTGTGCTTCATCCTATGGCCAGAGGTTACAAACTGCCATACAGAAATAGAATCCCTATTCAGTTTGGCACCTGTGAAGTTTTATGTTTTAATTTGAATGTGTTTAGATAGAAAGCACTCTTTGCCACAGGCTCCACAACTCGTTTAAGGATACTTTCCACCTCACATAGTTACATTAGATACCTAACCCCTCACATGCTAGCAAAGTAACCATCTCACATGCTAACAAAGTAATGCTTAAAATTCTTCAAACCAGGCTTCAACAGTACATGAAAGGTTCAAGCTGGATTTAGAAAAGGCAGAGAAACCAGAGATAAAATTGCCAACATCTGTTGGATCGTTGAAAGAGCAAGAGAGTTCCAGAAAAAAACATCTACTTCTGCTTTATTGACTATGCCAAAGCCTTTGACTGTGTGTATCACAACAAATGGTGGAAAATTCTTAAAGAAATGGGAATACCAGACCACCTGACCTGCCTCCTGAGAAATCTGTGTGCAGGTCAGGAAGCAACAGTTAGAACTGGACATGAAACAACAGACTGGTTCCAAATCGGGAAAGGATTACATCAAGGTGGTATATTGTCACCCTGCTTATTTAACTTTTTTGCAGAGTACATCATGTGAAATGCCAGACTGGATGAAGCACAAGATGGAATCAAGATTGTCAGGAGAAATATCAATAACCTCAGATACACAGATGACACTACCCTTATGGCAGAAAGCAAAGAACTAAAGAGCCTCTTGATGAACATGAAAAGGGAAGGGAAAAAGTTGGCTTAAAACTCAACAGTCAGAAAACTAAGATCATGGCATCTGGTCCCATCACTTCATGGCAGTAGATGGGCAAACAGTGGAAACAGTGGTAAACTTTATTTTCTTGGGCTCCAAAATCCCTGCAGATGGTGACTTCAGCCATGAAATTAAAAGATGGTTGTCCTCAGAAGAAAAGTTATGACCAACCTAGATAGCATATTAAAAAGCAGAGACATTACTTTGCCAACAAAGGTCCATCTAGTTAAGGCTGTGGTTTTTTCCAGTAGTCATATATGGATGTGAGCGTTGGACTATAAAGAATGTTCAGCATAGAAGAATTGATGCTTTTGAACTGTGGTGTTGGAGAAGACTCTTGAGAGTCCCTTGAACTGCAAGGAGATCCAACCAGTCCATCCTAAAGGAAATCAGTCCTGGATATTCATTGGAAGGACTGATGCTGAAGCTGAAACTCCAATACTTTGGCCACCTGATGCAAAGAGCTGACTCTTTGGAAAAGACCCTGATGCTGGAAAAGACTGAAGGCTGGAGGACAAGAGCAGGACAGAAGATGAGATGGTTGGATGGCATCACTAAGTGGATGGACATGAGTTTGAGTAAGGTCAGGGAGTTGGTGATGGACAGGGAAGCCCGGCGGGCTGCAATCCAGGGGTTGCAAAGAGTCAGACATGACTGAGTGACTGAACTGACTCAACTGAACCTAGCCCCTGAAAATACTTGTGTTTGTGACCTCTTAGAGACAAATAAGCCAAGTGCTAAAGTCCGCAAGGAAGACAGGAAATCTTGAAGATGCTAAGGAGATGACAGTGAGGAGTACAGGTGTGCAGGAATAAGTGCAAGGCAGAGTTTTCAAATAAGCAAGGCTTGATATCACAGACAGGAAAAAAAAATCATAGATGCCAGGAGGAGATGAAAGAAGTTAAAATTATCTAATAAACTCCAGCAAAGATAGGAGAAAATAAGAAGTGGTCCCATTCAACAGTGTGGAAAGGAAAGCAGAGTAGCTTATTTTCAGTAAGTATTATTAAACTGAATTTTACAGATAGCGTTGTCATACTTAAGAGATGCAACTCTCTAATTTCTTAAAAATCTTTAACATATTAGACTGCTAGTCAAAATGCTAAATACTTGGTTTGTATTTCAATCCACAATAAACATTTAGTAAGTATTTATTAATACCAACTACAGACATAAATATATGGTGATGGACAGGGAAGCCTGGTGTGCTGCAGTCCATGGGGTCGCAAAGAGTTGAACACAACTGAACAACTGAGCTGAACTGAACTGAACAGACATAAATTTCTTAACTTTGGGGGAGATATAATATTGAATTATAGCATCTTAATACTAAGGCATGAAAATGACTCTATAGTTGCTCATTATAAATGAGAGAAATAAGGTGGATAGAAAGAAGGAAATTAGGTATGAAAGAATAATAGAAAAATGGTCGGTTTACAAGGTAATATTAATATATTATCAAGTTATGCCAATATGTATTATTTAACCCATATAGTTTCAGCATCTTAAATAATGAATATAATGTATAAAATGCACAAATAGAAATACATGATATACTCTGAGAGCATTTTTACCAGGGTGCTAACGACCTGCTTGAGTTAGCACCTTGGGCTTTGCCTCCAGGCTTAAAATACAGTCAATTATTACCTGCTCAAATCTATCCCAGAATGTTTTAACTAGACTAAATATACTCTAATTGAGGTAAATATTATAGTTTCATTTTCATTCTCAGCTTCTAAAATCACAACTATTATTCATAATTCAATTGTAGTGTTGAGTATGCTATAACGTACTTATACATGAAAATCATGTACTTGTGACAGTGTTTAAGTTTCTTGACTCATAAAATTAGAAATATCTGAGTCTGAAGTAGATTTTAACACCTTCTTATATATACTTAAACAGCACATTATCATTTTTTCCATTTTTTCGGTATATTGTTATATTTTAGAATATAGTTTTTTTGAGATAATTTTAAACACCAGGGTCAAATAAACCAAATATAGCTGAAATTTTTAAAGCTGCTGTCAAACTAAAATGGAGACATGCAACATACAGAGCACATTTCCTTCGTTCAAGTAACAATTGTTTACTTTCTCATCATTTGGACAAATTTTCCCTCCCTCTTCTTTGCTCATAGCCAAAAGGCAACTTGTATTTTGTTAATTATTCACAAATTTGTTTGTGGGGGAGGGAGTGATATTTAAAGATTTAAATAGTACTATCTCTGCATTCCTTGTTCATCCAAACTAAAAATAGATTATATTTGTATAAGCAGTGTCTTGTTGAATAGCTGAGAGATTACCATGATTTAAGATTTAGAATTACTTGTATTACTAAGATTAAAGTCGATATCATCCAATATCTTGTCAGGGATTTAAATGGTACAATTCATATCAGTAATAATAATAATACTTAATAATAATGTCAGACACATAATAATTTAATTAAGCACATGAAATGTACCAAGTACTGTATTAAATATTTTTTCTTGAATTGTCTCATTTACTCTTCAATAAATAAATAATCTTCAGTATATAGCTATTATCTCCGTTTTACAGCAAATAATAGTTAGTATTTACTGATCTCTAATTATATGTTCAATTGGCAATACTCCAATGAAATTGTTACCATTTTCTAGAGGAGAAAATCTAAATTTAGAGTGAGAAAATTTGATTTGCCCAAATTCCCATATGTAGTGAGGTTGGATACATGACTCATCTGTAATTTAAGAACTCATGTTCTTCACCAGGGTATTATAGTTATCAAATGTATGAGTCACGATAAGTGAGTCTAGAGGCTTTAACTACAGAATCTCATCAAATTAGCAAAACTACTCCTGTTTTGATGTTTATCAGTAATGAATCTGAGAAATGAGGTTTAGCTGTGTCCCCAAGAAAAAAATAAAGTAGATTTAGAATAAATAGGGCATTCTGTCTGCCATACTTTATTTTAAAATCTTGACTTTTCTATGTGAAAGCTGGAGCTGTTGGATTAAAGTATGGAATTTTCTATTTTACAACCAGGATTGCAGTGATATTTCAGAATATGTGTATTGTGTGCTCTACACAGGGTGAGACCAGAGAAGGATAGGCTGAAGAAAGGCTGGCAATTGATAGGGTTCGTGAAGCCAACATTGTCTAGGGGGAACAGTTTCCATGAGAAAAGATTAGAACAGAAGCTAATATAGTGGCTGTAGGACTTAAGAGAAAACAAACATAGGCAAATCCTATAGATATTGAGGGGGAGTAGAATCAAAAGGGTTTCTTTCATATTGAATATAAACGATTAAGGGGAAATAAAAAGGTAAGGCTATTTCTTAGGTTTTAAGTTTAAGGCACAACATTTGTGGTAGGTAGAATGTAGAAGTGATTTCTCTACATGCACAAAACAGTTTCACATAGGAGTCCTTTGTCAACTAGGCAGATATATTGGTTATGCTGCATATGGGCTTCCTTGACTTGCTATGAAACTGAGAAAAATTAAATGAATTGCAAATTAATCTAGTTTATTTTGTTTAATCATGTATTCAGCAAATACATTTGGATTATGAACTTGTATGCTAAACACTGAGCTAAAAATTAGAGAAAACAATGTGAAGGACACAAGCCCTGGGTTCAAGATTTTTAAGTCTAGTGGAAGACAATTGTGATTCAACTTAATTAGTGCTAAATGAAAGCAAACATGGGATGTTATGGCAATTCTTAGAAAGTTCATACAAACCCAGAAGTGTGGCAGAGAGAGTAAGAAAAAAAAAAAAAGGTTCATAATAGTTTGAAGGAAGAATAAGAATTAGGTCAACAGAACAAGAAGATATATTCAGACTGAAGGAAGAACATGTCAATAGGCTCAGAAAGAAAACAGAGATAAGACAGTTGGAAGGTAAGTATGGCCTGAGTAAAGAACTGAAGAAAGGCTGGCAGGTGATTGCATCCGTGAGGTCAAAGTTGCTAGGATATGAAAGAGTCTTACATACCAAAGCCTTTTGAAGATTTCAATATGAAACTTAAAAAGCCACTTAAGGATTCTTAGCAGAGAAATGGCATGGTCACATTTATACATTATGAAAGTCATTCTTACAGCAGCAGATTGGATAAAAACAAAATCAGAGGCATGAGAACCCATCATGGGGCTTTAAGAGGAGTGAAGCAGAGAGGTACAGTGGCCTGAAATAAAGTTATTGCAGTGAGGATGAAGAGGAGGAGGGGAATTCAAGAAAGGTTAAGGCAGCAAAATGGATAGATTTTATCCCCACGGAGATTAAAGGTTAAATGAAAGGGAAGAACGAGGACAGTTCCCAGCATTCTGATTTAAGTAACTAGGTATCTGATGGTGCTATTCAAAAGAGATAGGGGAAAATGAAACGATGAGCACAGGTTCAGGGAGGGAGGAGGAAAATAAACTTAGTTTTGAACATACAAGCATCTCTGAAGCATTCAATTAGTGATATCCAGGAAGAAGCTGGGTATAATTTTTTAAGTGTAGTATAATGTCTCATATATTATCTATTCTTATATCTACTTAGTTCAGTGCTTTAATGAAATTAAGAGTGTCAGTTTAATTTCTTCTTGACTTAACTGGTAGAATTCTACCAGTGACAAGAAAGAATAGTAAGAGAGAACAAAAGATTAAGGATGAATACATTGCTGTATCTAATTTTTTTCAGTAGTATCATCTTCTTTTTTAGAACCTAATTATGAATTGGAAAAAGTGACAACTTACCTTTTCATATCTTAAACCTGCTTTGAAAGAAAAATAACTTGAGAAAAAAATCTAAACTAGAAATAAAATGATACCTAACAAGACCCCACAAGGTACTGGTTAATAGTTTCTGCATTTGCCCATACATGAACCATTATAAATTTTTATATTTTGAGTCCAACCCTTTTCCCTTTCCTGAAAGAAAAATCAAATAATGAACATAAAAAATGGATGGTTATCAAATCGCAAGGAATATTACATAATACAAGTTACAAAACTATAGTGTAATAACGCGAAATTATGATCTACATGAGATAAGATGGGTTTGTGTTCAGCCAAAGAAACAACATAATTGCAAAGCGGTGTGTGAATCAACTGGATTAAGCAATGGGCATTCTTAAAAAAAAAGAAATCTTTTTAGAAAACATAGCTTTCTGAGAAGTTTTGCCGAAGTTAGTAGTAGTCTACGTAGCTTTACGCACTTATTTAAAAAATCTAAGTTAAGCAGGATTGACTAAGGAAATTAGAAATGGAGTTCACTGAAATGGAATCTAGAGGAGAGTCTGTCAGTAGGCTCCAGATATAGGGACTGGTAGGATTACCAGACATACTAAGCAGTTTAAATATTTCTTAGCATTTGATATCATTTATTCAATGTCTCAGAGTCACTGCTGGCCAGACTCGATGTGTGTTCCAAGATTCCCAACCTAATGCCAACTGCTGGGGAAAAAACTCTCATAAGAGTTTTCGTTTCAAGCACACTGGAAACTCCTCCTGGCCACCATACAGCATTATACTATAGGAGATTTTTTTTTTTCAGAAGAACAAGAAACTTTCAGTAATACACCTTAGAGCATTGCTTTCTTTGCACTTTAGTGCATATAGATGTGCTATCAGAAGTTTCAATCTGTTTCTTTGTTCCTTTATGAATATTATGAAATGTATGTTCCTTTATGAAATTATGACTATTCCAATTCACAATTTGAGATCACATAATCTCTAAGCAAGCTCTTACGTTAGTGCTTTAATCAGAAAATGTCTCTGATGAACAAAGTTTTGTTATTAATATGCAAATGAATGCTGTAAGGCAGATGACACTTTTCCCCAAACCACATTCAATTAACATACCAATAACTTTAAGTGCTTCTAGTGTAATCAGAATTAGTGTTTCACATGACAGATTTTTTAACACTTCCTAGGTTGTGAGAAGAAAGTATCTGAAGCTATCATTTATTATCATGATGCAAATGCAGGTTGAGAAAATGGGAAACCATGACCACAGATGGCATAAGGATAGCAATGTTGTAAATGCTCTTATTCAGGTTTCTGCATGGATTGCTGAACCAGAGAGACACAAGGTTACCTAAAAGAAGGAATTTAGTACTAAAATTGGCAATTGTACCCATCTGTAATAATCAAATTATACAATCAAGTTCTCTTCTACCCTACATGTGAAATTGAAATAACAACAAAAAATACAGGATTGATAAACTTCTCCAATTCTTTGCCACCCAAAGCAAGTTCATATGGTTGAAGTATTTTAAGAAATTAAAGTTCAGAATTAAGAATTAACCTGAAAGCATTGTCTACAGCCTCTCCATAAGTGGAAAGGAAGTTCTTCAGCTTCTAAACATCTCACCGATCAATGTTTCTGACTAAAGTATTGTCTGCCTGCTGTTTAAACCAACATGGAATGGAACACTGAAGTCTCTTGCTTTCTCTGTGTTGGGAAATAACTTTGTGAAATTTATTCATCAGTCACTTACTTTTCACCTATTATAGTCTCTAATATAGATTCTGGGACTGCAGTGTAGGAAAAAAAATGTCTTTTAGTACTCAAATGTAGCTCTTTTTTATTTTGGGTAACATTTAAAAAAATCTAACTTGTATTTCATAATAAAAAATGCTACTTCCATAGGTCTAAAAATACAGTTTTGTGGGAATTTTTTAAACAGTTTATTTGAATTGTTCCATATGTTCTATCACACAAAGTTTTTGAGCATTCAAATGCACCAATTTCTAAAAAAAACTGTAAAGATTTGAATCAACTTAGTTTGTCAGTGTATTTACCATTTTCTGAGAAGAGTCAACTTTGATAACAGTCTCCTGGGGAGAAGGCTGGCACCCCATTTCTCTGTTCTAGTATTCAATGTGTATCTAAATCTTCTCAAAACACAAAAGTCATTCTACTGAACATTTCTGGTACTCATAGTCAGCACTATGTCGTCAGTGTTAACGGATGAGAGCAGCTTCTCTGTAGTCAAAAACAAAGATTTCACATTCATTTCTTACTTCAAACATTAATTTGGCAGCAATCTCTTTCAGACATAATGTAGAGACATTCCAAACAGAAAGCTGATTGCTGAATTAAGTGCAGTACTCCCCACCATCAATACACAAAAAAATTTTAAAATATACGATTTTAAACATGTCATGCTTCAGCCTAATACTTCATGTATGCCTGTTATGCTTTATTAGGGTATTGTTTTTGCCACTCATGACTGACACTCAATATGCTGTCATCCAACAGCAGGTCAGCAACATAACTTCAACAGCTTCTGTTGGTATGCTGATATTTGCTATAAATTAATCTAAGAGAAGTATCACATTCCCTTAAAACATTACCCTGCACTTTTTATGTACACGTTATTTTTCACTCTAGCAAGAGTTTGAAGGGTGTTTACTTTTACATAAGATGGGTTTGGTGAGGCAGGAGTTATCTTTTTCTCTTAACACTGAATAAGTAAAAATCATAAATTTCATCATCAACTTCTCTTTAATACAATAAATCAATCAAGTGGATAATCCATTCAGCCTGGTGCTCTGCACTTCCTTGGTGTCCTTCCATGAGATGCTTCACTTTCCATCAAGAAAAATACTAACTTCACCTCTAGCATCAACTTAAGGCTTTGATATTTCTGCTAAATACTAATAGAAGTGAATTACACATTTATCGTTTCTTTTCCCACACTCCAGCCTAAGGAACCACCTCACTCCCTACAGTCACTCAGTCATGCCTGGCTACTTGCAATTCCACGGACACAGCCCACCAGGCTTCTCTGTCAATGGGGTTTTTCAGGCAACAATACTGGGGTGAGTTGCCATTTCCTTCTCCAGGGGATCTTCCTGACCCAGGGATCAAACCAGCATCTCTGGTGCCTTCTGCATTGCTGGCCAATTCTTCATCCTCTGAGCCATTGGAGAAACCTTCTATATCACTGAACTGGACTGAAAAATGAATTTTTTACACCATAATATGCCTATTTGTTATCTGAAATTCTGATGCAAAATTATTCATATTTAGAATTCAGTCAGTCTTTTTAACTACTTTTATCCCTGTCTTGTTCTTACATAATTGTGTATGCAGATCTGTCTTCCTAAGTAGATTGTCACTCTTAAGTATAAGAAGTTTATTTTGTTAATTTATGTACTCAGCCCCCCCCACTTCACTTAAAAATATATCATAGTTTTAAATATGTAACAAATGATTAATTTATACTTGTTGACATGTTATAACTTACTAATTTTAATGAGTTAGCTTTTGCACTCATGCCAGAGTGCTGGAATTATCTTCATTGCTTCTTTATTCCAGAAAAAAACATTCTATCACCTTCAAAATTTTCTACTTACCTGAAGTTCATATAATATGATTTTTATACCTCTTCTATTTTTGTCACTTTCTTTCACACACTCCCCAATTTTCTCACAAATATTTAATCCCTTATTTACAGTTTACCCTTTTACCCAAATTCTTGATAACATCCTGGTACATAAATAATTCGAAGTCTTGTCATAGAGATGCTGTATCATTTTGAAGCCAGTGATCTTTATTTCTACAGCAGCAAGAGCTCACCAATTTAAGCTGATTTTCGGACAATTCAGAAATTTTCTGTAACAAAGCTGATGATATCTCTCTTTGAGTTTTTATCAATCCAGATGTTCAGTTGTTTCCATTCTTCCAGTGGACTTGCATTTTTTTTCCTCATCACTTTTTTACCTCCATTCATCCCCTCTTAGTTTATAATCCTTTCAATTAATCCTATTTTGATCCACTGTTCTAAATATCCATTCTCCAGCCTACTGGAAACTCTTAATTTCTTGTTTTCATTGTTTTTTGTTTGTCCTTATCTTGTTAGTTTAAATCCCTGGATAACTTTAAATATCTCTCTGTCAACTCTTCTGATACTATTATTACTTATAAAAATAATGAAACTGATATTCTTACAATCCCAGTCTTGTCTGGAAATGTTTGGGATGGTCATGGAATGCTGAGAATCTGCTACAACGAATGTGTTGAAATAAAAAATGAAGTGAAATTATCAAATACTTCAAATATGATCAATAATTTCAATCTTTAGATAATAGATATTACTTGAAATTACTAGAAAAAGACAGTGATATTGCTCAATTTGTTCTAGAGACTAGAAAGTGTTTATCATGAGACTATAAAAAGCAAGTTATTACAATGTAAATGTATAGTCATATAAAATCAGTGGTATACAGAACATGAAGATGATAAAAATTGACTTTATGTTGGGTAGAAGATAAATATTTTTGTTTACTCTTTAGTTGTGGTTCCCAAACCTATTGATGATTATCATCTATGAGATTTTTAAAAAATACATAGCTCCATCCTTGAGTCTATAAGTCTCTAGGTCTACAGTGAGGGTGAGGAATCTCCATTTTTCATAAGCATCACTAATGACTGTGATGTTTGTACAAGTCTGGGATTCATTACCTTATAGAAAGCAAAAGTCAGGTCACCTTTAATCCTTAATATGTGGAGTTTTACTTCTTTTTCTTTCTCATAACCAGTGATTTTAGGAGAAAACTCTAGGCTAAGAGTGTTTTACTATTTATTCTAGTAGAAGGCATTTCTTGTGGGTTGAAAAAGCAGTTCCCTGTGGGCCACGTGTTCCCCATCAGGGATGTTTTGTACTGTCTTACTGTCAATCACTCTTTCAATAGTAATCACCTATCAATTTCACCTCTCCTGTCTGGTGATTTTTATGGCATCTATGATTTATGTGGCAGGAGCTGCATTCCAGAGCATGGCATCAGATTTGAACAGTTTACAGGAGTAGGATCTATTTCAATACCTTACTAACAATGATTATCCTGAATGCTGTTGAGAAGTAGTTTGAATAGCCTGAGGTTCAGTGGCAATTCTCCCCACATGATCATCAGACAAACTCAGCATGTTGAATTTCTTTTGCCAAAGGGGGTGAATAAATAACCGTCTCCAAGTTCAAGTGAGTTTGGTTTATAATTCAAAGTATACTAAGCATTATTCTATCAATTATGAAATGAAATTAGTGATTTCAATGCATAGAGCATCAATAATGGTATAATATAGTTTTTTTCAGTCATTAAAATTTGACCTTATTATCACTTAAATAAAAACATGTCAGCAAATGCTAAAACATAAGCAATCAGTTAATAAAAATTAATAAATGTAATTAATAAAATTATTTTTGGAACTATCATCTTTTCTTTTGCAAAAGGTTATTATAGTGGAGTTTTTGATGTAGCATTTCAACTTATATTGTCATACAAGGGCTGTTTACTGGTCTTGGGGAAGGCTGGGGTGGCTGGTAATCTAACCACTCTACCTGAGTAGAATATATCACTTTATCAAAACCATGGCCTTGTGAGCCACACTTAGAGCTAAAGAAATGTCAATCATTGTACCTTATCTCAATAACATTAGAGGACATCTAAGTATACTCCAGAGAAATTCTTATTAAAAACTTCGCATTTTTCTAAAGTGGCTGAGTGCCTCTCACCCTCAGTTGAGCTCACTTTGTCATACCTCATCCCAGTTTCTTTCTCTAACTCATTGCTATGCTGGAAGGGAAGGTGGTTCATCTTTCACTCTGTCTGTTCTCCTGTGATAATCTGAGATGCCTTTGTTCTTTCTACTGTTTTGCCCTTCCACAGTCCTCATCCTGCAAGTATGAGGGCAAGACCTCAGTGAGCAAAGAGAGGAGAAAGACTGAGAAGTACATTAATAATTTTTACCTTTCCACAAAAATATGCATAACAGAAGTAGTGCAATCAGTTAAAATCTTGAATTCAAAATGCTGGGCATTTTAGAAGGAAAATATTGAATACATTTGATAAAATATAAAGTAAGTGAAAATAAAAGTAATAGTATGGTTTCCTATAGAATATAATATATTTTACACTGTAAGGTTTATATGTTTCCAACAAACTCATTTTGTATATATATATATATATATATATATATATCACATATAATATCTTTTTATATATAAGTATATGGTATTATGTATGATTAAGTAACTAATAACTAAGTATATACTATATATACAGTATACAGTTAGTTTCTTCCCTGGAGGCTCAGATGGTAAAGCATCTATCTGCCTGCAATGAAGGAGACCCAGGTTTGATCCCTGGGTGGGGAAGATCCCCTGGAGAAGAGAATGGCAACCCACTCCAGTATTCTTGCCTGGAGAATTCCATGGACAGAGAAGTCTGGTGGACTATAATTCATGGGGTCACAAAGAGTTGGACACTACTGAGTGACTAACGCTCAGTTAGTTAATTCCCCTAAAGAAAACCCCAAAATAGATTGAATTTAAAAAGAAGACAGCTGTTGGTGACCTCAATAATAATTGAGCAACCGTGTACCTGTCTTATCCCACCAAAATTTCTGAAATATTTACAGGGACTTAGCCTCACTTGCTTGAGGTTGGCAACTAATAAATTACTGAAAATGAGAGAGAGAGAGAGATCTCTAATTCTGCTGGGCATCAAGTTTATAGTCTTCCTAAATGTTCAAAAGATGGCTGGTAGGTAAACAAACAGCATTCTTGTTTTATTTAAAAGATGAAACTCAAAAGCTGCAGGTAAAACTAAAAAAAAATGTTACAACTCTTAACACTTCTATTTTTTTTTCTTTAATTGTCTTTAAACTCTACTCATTTAGTGAAAAAATTAATCAAGGTTAATTAAGGTGAAGCATGGACATCTAATCCATTCATTTTTGTTTAACATACCTCCTTGCTAGAAATTTGTAGATTTGAGAATTAAAGTGAAGTCATTCTGTGGGAGAAGGGAATATAAATGGAAATGAATAAGAAATATAAATAGCAGTAACAGTTTAAGGCATGGTGCTAATGATTTCAATTTTAAATTTTATTTATTTAGAGATAGTCTTTATCATACATCTAAATAACTTTGAGCCAAAGCCACAAAGATCATTTAAGTATCAGAATATATCTGATATAGAATTTGAAATCATGTGATTATATTCTGATCTACTGATTTAGCCCTGACCCAATCTGTCATTCCATTAGTGATAACTGGTACAGTTAATTAGCAATTCTCCCTTGAAGTGATCCTTAGAGACACGAAGAATCAGCAGTGAAGTCTAAGTTATTACTACTAACCTATTCTATAGGTGTTACTTCTTTTATTTTATACAAAGCTTTCCACAGCTTCATGCCTTGGGAAAGACTAATTAAAATCATTGAAGGAAATATGATCAGCCAGACAAGGCAGAAAATAAATCTAGGGAAAAAATCATTTAATAGTTGCTACACTTTTGTAATCAAATGCTTTACTTAGATGCAGAAAATATATTTCACTGGAAGTTATTAAGCAAAGGTAGTGTGATTTTTCTCTATTTTATTTTCATATAAAAACATGTTTAAATGTTCAATAAATATTTTAAATAAAAATCACATATATTAAGTAGGGAAAAACTAACAAAGGCTTTATTCTAGATAGTAAGATGTACATAAAGAAGTAAGATGTATATTTAATATGTTGAGTATCTTGCTCTAAATCAAAGTGATTATCAGAATTAATTCCAGGCTACAAAGATCCAGAAGAGGAACGAATGTGGCTAGATTGGGCCTTGATATCTATCTAATAAACCTAAGGTCAAAAAACATACATTCCGTCTATAAACGCAACATGATCACTTCTTCCAAATAGTGAATCATAACACAGCAAGTGTCCTCAAAATGTATCTCTTTCTAAAAGGCATATTCCAAAAACTAAAAATCTGGAAATCAAAAGGTGATTCTCTTAGTAATGATGCCCCCAGCGTTCATGTCTTATAAAGTTTTGGGAAACTGAATTTATATTTTTCCTCACTTTAGAAGTGAGATGGCAATTAATAATTTTTAAAGTGATTAGCCTTATTTAACTAAACCATGCTACTAAAAGTGTAATTTTCAAACACACACGCATATGTACACAATTACATATTCAGAATCCTGGAGCTTTTCTACCAGTTATTATTGAAGAGAAACCTCAAAAATATCATCAAGATGCAATTATTTTTCATCTTATATAATTTTGTTTTAAATTCTGGTTTGTTCAGCTTATAAAATCTATTTTGTTTTTTTTTAAAGTAGCCATTTTCAAAATACTCTCTTCTTGTGTTACGGATTTAGTTCTTCATTTTAACTCTTGAATATTTCATAACTTAATCCTTGAATATTTCAAATATCTATTTTAATGTTTCTTGCAAATTGCCATTCGTACCAGTCTATCACTTGTGAATGCTTCAGTGACTTACTCTCACGACAGTAATGTCATCTTGTGATCTAAAATTTTTGCCAGTCATCTTGAGAAGACCTTCCTCAAGCATTTCTACATAAATTAGCCCTGGAAGGCCAATGTGGTCCTATAATGTTATTTTGCAGTTACTAAAAGCTGTACAGATCATAAATTTATATTTTAGATATATAAAAGAAGACTATTTCCAAATTGAATGTAGGAGACGGAAACGCTAAAATTATACAGAGTCCCCTGGAGGCATGCGGCCAGTCCACATAATTTCTGAAATGAGGTTGTGATTAATTCCTACATTTTAAAGGAGCATTTCAGGTAGGAGTTCACAGTAGGGCTAACTTTAATGATCTTAGTGATTTGACCAAATATCCGAAATATCTTACAAGGTACTATACCTTCTCAACTTCTGCATTACTGGAAGTGTAAGTAATTGTTCTGAAAGATGTAATTACAGTTTTTTCCTCAACATTCTAAAAGAATAACAGGGAAATATTCTCCCTTAAGTTGCATGAAGAAACAGAGAACGATTTGAATCAGGATATTACTGAATACCTAAAATAATGGGTATAGACTCAGAGACTTGAGTTTGCCTCTTTTTTGGTCACGTGTAAGCTGTGTGACCTTGGGCAAGTTACTAAATTTATCAGTAGTAGTATATATAAAATAAGAGCAGTTGTGACTTCCTTTCTAGGCTGTTGCATAAGTTCTTTGTATTACTCTGGGTTCTCCAGAGAAACAGAAGTAATAAGATGTATCTCTACAGACATTGGAGAAGGAAATGGCAACCCACTCCAGTATTCTAGCTTGGGAAATAGCTTGGACAGGGGAGCCTGGCAGATTGCAGTCCATGTGGTTGCAAAGAATCAGATGTGACTTAGTGACTAAACAGCAACAACTATAGACATAGATAGATCGAATGATAGATAGATTCTTATCTATCTAGAATATCCGTGTCTATCTGTCTATCTACCTCTCTATTAAACAGAGATACTTATTTTGAGGAATTGCTTACATAAGGCTAAGGGCTGGCACAGGCAAAATATGTAAGACTGGCTGGCAGGCTGGAGACTATGAAAAGAGTTGATATTGCATTCCAGAGTCTGAATTTTGCACTGCAGCAAGCTGGACACTAAGTAGGATTATATTTATATATGTTATATAGTTATATGTTATGGTTGTAAAGACAATCCCTTATGAGGATGATGAGGGAGAATCTGTTCCATTCCTCTCTCCTAGATTCTGCTGGTTTTCTGGAAATCTATTATTCCTTGGCACGTAGATCTCTGTCTTCATCTTTATATGACTTTCTCTCTGTATCCTATTTTATTTTTATAAGAGCACAGTTACGTTGGATTAGGGCCCATCTTAATAAGCTTATCCTAACATATCCTTATCCTTATATCTGCAACAACCCTATTTCCAAATAAGGTCACTTTCTCCAGTACTAGTGGTTAGGACTATAAGATATGAATTTAAAGTGTCCACAATTTAACTCATAATATCCTTGTAACAGAAATCACTCAATAAATGATACGTACTATTTTTTAACATGATCAAATACTTAAGGAAAACTGAATTTAGGGTTCTTTAAGAAAATAGTATATAAATTAAGGTAAGCATGAGCTAATTCAAGGAAAAAAATGCTTATTTCAAGACATCAGTAGATAAAAGACACTGTCACTGAATTTATACTTTCAGAAGAGGTGTTAATATTTTTTGAGGTGTTAATTTTTGGTGAACTGAAAATAATCCACATAGTTATAAGGCTTGATATCTTCACTGCAAGTTGATAAGAAATATAATGTCCACTAGTGTATTTCTGAGAATCAGAACAGTGGATATTATTGGAATGTATGCACTTTCTTGATGAAAGTGAAAGAGAAGAGTGAAAAAGTTGGCTTAAAGCTCAACATTCAGAAAACTAAGATCATGGCATCTGGTCCCATCACTTCATGGCAAATAAATGGGAAAACAGTGGAAACAGTGGGAGACTTTATTTTTTGGGACTCCAAAATCACTGCAGATGTTGATTGCAGCGGTGAAATTAAAAGACACTTACTTCTTGGAAGGAAGGTTATGACCAACCTAGATAGCATATTAAACAGCAGAAACATTCTTTGCCAACAAAGGTCCCTCTAGTCAAGGCTATGGTTTTTCCAGTAGTCATGTACGGATGTGAGAGTTGGACGGTAAAGAAAGCTGAGCACCGAAGAATTGATGCTTTTGAACTGTGGTGTTGGAGAAGACTCTTGAGAGTCCCTTGGACTGCAAGGAGATCCAACCAGTCCATCCTAAAGGAGATCAATCCTGGGTGTTCATTGGAAGGACTGATGCTGAAGCTGAAACTCCCATACTTTGGCCACCTGATGCGAAGAGCTAACTCATTGAAAAAGACCCTGATGATGGGAGGGGTTGAGGGCAGGCGGAGAAGGGGATGACAGAGGATGAGATGGTTGGATGGCATCATCAACTCAATGGACATGAGTTTGAGCAAACTGTAGAAGGTAGTGAAGGACAGCGAAGCCTGGCATGCTGCAGTTCAGGGGTCGAGAAGAGTAGGACACGACTGAGCAACTGAACTGAACTGAACTGAACTGATGCAGTGTGGATACTTAGGTGTGAATCTTTTGCATGTTCTATGTGCTTATGAGATACTTTATCAGCATTTTACTCTTTAACCTAGATTGATATAAAATATATAGCAGGTCTTCACTGGTGGATCAGAGGTAAAGAATCCACAAGAGACACGGATTCTATCCCTGGTCCAGAAAGATCCCACATGCCCTGGAGCCACTAAACCCCTGCACCACAACTACTGAGGCTTTGCTCTAGAGCAGGGGATCTGCAACTACTGAGCCCACGTGCCACAACTACTGAAGCCCTAGAGCCTGTACATCGAAACAAGAGAAACCACTGCAGTCAGAAGCCTGAGCGCTGCAACGAGAGAGTAGCCCCTGCTCGCGACAATTAGAGAAAAAAATCCATGCAGCAACAAAGGTCCAGCACAGCCAAATGAATAAAATTAAAAAGAAAGCTATTAATATATAGCATTTTTATTACTTTTTAAATATAAAGCATTTTTTTTTTAATTTGGGGGTAACTGCCAAACACCACCACACATTAAGGCCATGCATTTTGTAGGGTAATTCCTTCTAAGGCGCAGCAAGGGTCTGCTGCTCCTGCTGCTGCTAAGTCGCTTCAGTCGTGTCCGACTCTGTGCGATCCCATAGACGGCAGCCCACCAGGCTCCACCGTCCCTGGGATTCTCCAGGCAAGAACACTGGAGTGGGTTGCCATTTCCTTCTCCAATGCATGAAAGTGAAAAGTGAAAGTGAAGTCGCTTAGTCGTGTCCAACTCTTCGCTACCCCTTGGACTGCAGCCTACCAGGCTTCTCCATCCATGGGATTTTCCAGGCAAGAGTACTAGAGTGGGGTGCCATTGCCCTAGGTTAAAGTTTGTAAACCCTCAAAAACCCACCATTATTGACAGCACAAAGGGATATTCAGTGTTGCAATCAACTCCAAATTGCCAAATCTAATCATTTATGGAACTCTTGACTACTTGAATTTTCCCTGACAGTAAACACTGATGAATGTTCTCCTTTGACATTTCTACCCCTCTGACTCCAGAATAACTCTTGGTAGATTCTCGTTTTCTTTGATAGCATTCATACCTTTTAATTTATTTCCTTTATCTCTTGCATGCCTAAGTTAAAACCATCCTTTAATATAAAATTTAAAAATTTTTGGCATATACTTGCATATAGCATTAATATTTAATTTTTAAAATTTCTGCTATTTCTATAGAACATTCACTTTCTCATTCCTAATATTTATGTGTGATTCATTTCTCTGTGAATTGCCAATTACTTGCCGATTTTATGAGTCCTTAATGAACCAGACTGTCTTTCTGTTGATCAAATCTATACATTTCTTGTTACTGTATTTGTTGCTATGGCAACAAATAATATTAATTTTTATTTGTATTCTGTTTAAGACTTCCCTTAGTTATTTCTGGATTGTACTGTTGTTCCCTTTTGTTCTTTTTATCTTAATTTAATTCATTAATTTTATTTTTTTGGCTTTTTCAAAATTTTACTTTATATTGGAGTATAATTGATTAGCAATGTGTTGGTTTCAGGTGTATAGCAAAATGATTCCATTATACATATACATGTATTCATTTTTAAAAAATTATTTTCCTATTTATGTTACTGCAAGGTATTGAATAGAGTTCCCTGTACTACACAGTAGGTCCTTGTTGGTTAACTGTTTTAATACAGCACTGTATACACATCAAAAATAAACTCAAAATGGATTAAAGACCTGAATGTAAAACCAGATATTATAAAACTTTGAGGAAAATATACGCAGAAGACTCTTTGACATAAATTGTAGCAATATCTTTTTCTATCCATCTCCTAGAGCAATGGAAATAAAAACAAAAATAAAAAAATGGGACCTAAATAAACTCCCTTTTCACAGCAAAGGAAACCATAAACAAAATGAAAAGACAACCCATAGAATGGGAGAAAATATTTGCAGATGAAGCAACCAACAAGTGATTAATCTCCAAAGCATACAAATAGCTCATGAAACTCAATATCAAGAAAACAAGGAACCCAATCAAAAAATGGGCAGACCTAAATAGACATTTCTCCAAAGAAGGCATAAAGATGGCCATAAAGTGAAATTGCTCAGTCGTGTCTGACTCTTTGTGACCCCATGGACTGTAACCCACTGGGCTCCATCCATGGGATTCTCCAGGCAAGAATACTGAAGTGGGTTGCCATTTCCTTCTCCAGGGGATCTTCCCGACCCAGGGATCAAACCCAGGTCTCCCTCATTGCTTTACCCTCTGAGCCACCAGGAAAGCCCATAAAAAGATACTCAACATAGCTACTCAACATCCTGCAATTCCACTCCTGGATATACATCTAGAAAAATAAAAACACTAATTCAAAAAGATGGGGCTTCCCTGTTGACTAAGACTGTAAAGCATCTGCCTGCAAAGCAGGAGACCCAGGTTCAATCTCTGGGTCAATCTCTGGGTTCATTCTCCTGGAGAGGAGAATGGCAACCTACTCCAGTATTCTTACCTGGAGAATTCCGTGGAGAGAGGAGCCTGGTGGGCTATAGTCCATGGAGTTGTGAAGAGTCGGACACGACTGGGTGATTTCACTTTTACTTTCATTTCAAAAAGATACACTCACTCCAGTGTTCATAGCAGCACTGTTTATCAATTTGATAGCCAAGACATGGAAGCCACCCAAGTGCCCTTAACCCTGGTGGGTTAAGATGATGCACTATGTCTCTATCCATCTACATAGACAGATGTAGAAAACAGATGCACGTGTGTGCAATCACTCAGCCGTGTCTGACTCTGCAACCTCATGGACTGTAGCCTGCCAAGCTCCTCTGTCTATGGAATTTTCCAGGCAAGAATACCTGAGTGGATTGCCATTTCTTACTCCAGGGGATTTTCTTGACCCAAGGATCAAACCTGCATCTCCTGCATCTCCTCCATTGGCAGGAGGATTCTTTACCACTGAACCACCTGGGAAGCCCTAGAAAATAGATATAGATATGTTACCCAGTCATTACAAAAAATAATGAATTGTTGCCATTTGCAGCTATGTGGAAGGACCTAGAGAAAATATTATACTTAGTGGAATAAGACAGAGGAAGACAAATACTATATGATATAGTTCTACTTACATGTGGACACTACAAAATAATACAAATGAATGTATATACAAGATAGAAACAGAATCACAAACATAAAAGACAAACATGTTACCAAAGGAGAGAGGGAAAGTGGAAGGAACTAGTTAGAGGAATGGGACTGACAGATACAAACCACTATACATAAAAGAGAAAAGCAACAAGACTTACTGTACAGCACAGGGAATTATACCTTATAGTGGAATACAATCTGCAAAAAGTTGAATCACTATATATTATACATCTGAAACTATGATATTGTAAATTATTAACTATACTTCAAAAAAAATGATAATTTATAGTAAATAATAGGGAGAAAAATAATATAGTGAGTAGTACTAACTGTGAAAGAAATTGTAATTTTAAATAGAGTACCAAGGGGAGGTCACAATGAGGAGATGAACTTTGATCAAAGACCTGATATGGGCAAGATAACTCATATGGAGATCTGAGACTAGGGCAATCCAGGCAGTTGGTCTGCATCAGAATGTCAAGGAGCCAGAAGACTGGAACAGAGGAAGGTTAAGGTAGTAGCAGTATGAAATGAGACCAGAGTGTTAAAGGAGGAGCTGAACTTTTAGAGCCTTGAGGGTTTCAGTGGGACTTTAGCTTTTAATCACCATGGGATCAGAAAATATTAGAGGATTCTGCAGGCAGAATAAAGATGATTTTCATTTACATATCTACTGTTTTGAAACTAGAGTTCAGTTCAGTTCAGTTGCTCAGTCATGTCCGACTCTTGAGAACCCATGGACTGCAGCACGCCAGGCTTCCCTGCACATCAACTCCTGGAGCTTACTCAAACTCAGTCCATCGAGTTGGTGATGCCATCCAACCATCTCATCCTCTGTCATCCCCTTCTCCTCCTGCCTTCAATCTTGCCCAGCATAGGGGGACAAGTACAGAAGGTGGAAGAGCAGTTAGAACACTAAAAAACAATCCCAACAATATTATTAGGACTATTTAATGCTGCACTAAGCCAGAAGAGTAGCTTTGGAGGAGGACAGGGAAGGGAAGTGAGCTGAGTGGCTGGAAAAGGGATATAATGAAAAGAGAAAGGCCAAGGATGAAGCTGAGAGTTTAGCCTGATTAGCTGGAAAATGGAGTGTCATTTGTCAAAATGAGGAAAATAAAAAAAAAATAAATTATTAGTGTGATTTTGATATGTTAAATTTGTAGACAATGCAGTAGATTTGTGTATTGTATTTGAATCTTTTATTCTGAGGTTCAGAGGAAATTTTGACATTATCAGGAGGATGAATACAAATTCAGAACAAAAGAATATAAGAACTGATATATGTTTTTAAACACTCTAAATATAAAAGTAGGAGAGATGAGGAGAGTCAACAAAGAGACTGGGGGTAAGTGGCAATGAAGAAGAAAATTACTGGAAGGGAGTCCTGAAAGCCAAATGAAGAAAATGATTGAAAGGGTTGCCAGGGGCCAACAATCAGATTTTGTTTCTAAATCAAGTAAGATGGGTATGGAGAATTAACATCAAATTTAGCAAAGTGAAGCTCACCGTTGACCACATTTGTGCAGAGAAGTAGGAGAAAATGATTTCTTGTAGAAGGTTCATGTGGGAATAAAAGAGGAATTGGAAGTGGTGGATATAAGCAAGTTCTATACATTCCACTCGTTGCTCTAAGAATTAACAGAAACAGAACAGTAAGTAGATAGGAATATGGACTCAAGAGAGATTTATTTCACTTCATTTCATTTTACTTTAAATATTTGAAGATCACACTGTGATTATAAGTTGATGAGAGTGAGGTATTAGAGGAAATAGTTGATGACGCTAGACATAGAGAGGAAAATGGCTTAAGCAGTGTTCTTGAGTGGTCACCCAATATGAAAATAAAGACCCAAGCAAACTTGCTGCCATTATTAAGGAGTACAGACACTTCATCTGAAGAAAAGGGGGAAAAGCAAGAGAATATGAGAACAGGCAGAGGTAATTTCAGCAAAAAAGGAAGGAAGAGCTTTAGATGACATGAAGACAAAAGCTAGTGTTGTCTAGAAAAGTGTGAGCTTATGACTACAGCTGCAGTTCTAAAAATGAAATTCAATTACGCCAGTGGGGACAGTCCTAAGACTTGTTCAGGGTGCCAACAATCTTCCCTTTTTTAACTATCTTCATATATTCCAACCAAACAATAAAATAGAAGATGATATAAGAACCCGACTGGTACTAAGGCATACATTAAGATGCTTGCAAAATTGGAAATAATGTCTCTCATTACTAGGTTTTTGTTTTTGAAAGTATACTTGTTTCTCATAAAAATGCTATTTCACAAGCTTTGTATTGACTAGTTACTGAATCATACCATATAGTCTTACTCTAACAAAAAAATGTGTATGTTTAAGAAAAACACTAATAATAATAGTAATTGTGGGCAGCAATAATACACTGAATACAACATATAGTTTATTACTTCTAAAACAGGGTTTCAAATGTTTTCACAATAAGTTTACATTACTAAATTTTGATATGAGAAAATATATATCAAAATTGGGGGGAGCATTAAAGCTCTTTAATATTGTCAAGCAATACTGTGAATAACTTGCATATGGGCAAGACTAATCACTAGTGTCCTGTCCAGACTGCTCTTCTGAGTTATTTCCACTTTCCATTGACTTTTAAGCTATTTTCAGTCTTACATACTATAGAAATATGTTTGTCATACAAATTATCCTCATCTATAGAAATATAAATAGATTTTTTGTGTCTGGTAGAGATGCAACTGATCATTGCCTTGTGGATATTAACTACTTTTGCATCTACTTATAAATTCATTTCAGCATTCTGTATTGCCCAAACATGTGTGTTCTTTAAATGCTCCATTAATTGGTTTTAGCATTCTATTGGTTTCCTCACTACTTAATGAGTTAAATTGTTGGCAGTGTTTATTTTATATGCTTGTTTATTTTATGTTTGTGAAAGCCATGATATTATGTTTTTTTTAAATATATTTTTGAATGATATTGTGCCAAAAATATACTTCCTTCAAATAAGTCAACGATAGAAAATCTTATAAAATGATACTGAAAAAACAAGTGGTTCTCAGACATGCACAGAACATTGTATCTTCCATGTATTTCACAGTTTAAAACTCAGAATACAAATGCACTTTGGTCAAGGGGGAATGTTAGTAGAAAGGGGAGAGTTAAAGTTAAAGATGTTCAAAACCAAACAAAGTTGGTTTATGACCTCATCATTTCGTGAAAGGACATTTTAACAGCAAAAAATAGAAGATACAAATTTAAAATAAAAATAGCTTTTCAATAAACATAGCTTACATTTGTGAGAGCTTATTTCATCACTTTTATTTTCATTACCTCACTGCACACTGGTGTAAACATTATCATAGGTTACCATTGGGCCAAGCACCAAATTTAGAGAAACTGAGATTTAATAAGACACTTTGATGATTCAGGCTGTTTCTGACTTTCTTTAATTAACAGATACATA
Organism: Giraffa tippelskirchi; assembly: GCF_054371585.1. Classification (NCBI taxonomy): domain Eukaryota; kingdom Metazoa; phylum Chordata; class Mammalia; order Artiodactyla; family Giraffidae; genus Giraffa; species Giraffa tippelskirchi. The sequence goes on along the minus strand of NC_137278.1, from coordinate 105,632,580 downwards.
TAATTGTATTAGTTGTTTCACACTGCATCGTAATATCATTCTCCTCCAGCAGACAGTGAGTTTCAGAAGGCTATTTATTAAAGACTGCTAGCTGTCAAACAAAATGCCTTTTCCCCATCTTCTTTGAAAGTAGGTAGAAACTTGGCTGGCTATCTATATTACATTTCCAGTCTCCCTTGCAATTAGAGTTGTCATGTTTGCTAAGTTTTCACAGATGCAGGTAAGAAGATATAAAATGTGCTCTTCATTCCAGGCCCCTTAAAATAGTGGACATGCCTCTTCCATGATCTCTTTTTACTTCTGAACAACTTCAATCTAGTGGCTACCTAGCTGTGACAACGTAGTCAGGGATGGTGAGGAGAGATGAAAAGAACCTGGTTTCTGAAAGGTATGTGAAACAGATCTTTCTGCTTCGAATTATTACAAAAGAGAGAAATTAGTTTTCACTTACTTTAAGCTTCAAGCTGGCTCTCTGAATTATGATCATCTAGGCTTATGGATGTGAGAGTTGGACTATAAAGTAAGCTGAGTGCCAAAGAATTGATGCTTTTGAACTGTGCTGTTGGAGAAGACTCTTGAGAGTCCCTTGGACTGCAAGGAGATCCAACCAGTCCATCCTAAAGGAGATCAGTCCTGGGTGTTCGTTGAAAGGACTGGTGCTGAAGCTGAAACTCCAATACTTTGGCCACCTGATGCAAAGAGCTGACTCATTTGAAAAGACCTTGATGTTGGGAAAGATTGAAAGTGGAAAGAGAAGGGGATGACAGAGGATGAGATGGTTGGATGGCATCACGGACTCAATGGGCATGAGTTTGAGTAAACTCTGGGAGTTGGTGATGGGCAAGGAGACCTGGTGTGCTGCAGTCCATGGGGTCGCAAAGAGTCAGACACGACTGAGCGACTGAACTGAACTAAGGCTTATGTTAAATAATAAAAGATGGAGCTATATTTTTATCTATTTTAATATCTCAATATGCTAGGGTGATGATTGGCATATAAATCTGCAATTGATGCTTCTCAAATTAATAAATAAATGAAATGTTAACTCACAACTACATGATAAATATATTGGTATGGTTATTTACATGGGTTTTTTTTTTTACTCAATTTTAATAATGGTTATGCAAAGATAATGTTCAGTGTTATAAATACTAAATAGTATAATGATTACAACCATCCTTTGCCTGAGAAATTATGATCATTATTATTATGATGTTCATTTACAAAAGTAGAAATTGAGGCTTAATTTCTCAATTAGTGACTTTGAGAAGTCAAGTTAAGTGACTTTCCAAAGCTTAAACAGATAGTTATCTTGGATACTGAATTTAAACCCCACTATATTAATATTAATTCATTCAAAGGATTATATTTAAGTAGCATATCATATTTGCATAAGTGGCTGTTTTAAAACAAGGATTTATATAGAAGCTTAGTCAATTCCATTGTATGTTTCTCTCAAAGGCTGCATTTTCAGAGACAAAGAAATTATCAAGATAACTTTTATAATCTAACCTGCTCAAAGTTTTATACATTGGTCTACTCTCCTCCTACCCCAATTCTCATACACAGTTATTTCAAATCCATAGCACAGTGTAAAATAAAGTACTTTCTTCTGGAAACATTTCTGATCCCTTCTTTATGAAAGTGTGAAATTTGAGATTGAATATATGAGGGTCAAAAATGTGTCAACTGTTGACAGAGTTAACTTCTTGATGGAGTCTAATTCTCTTATTTCTATAACCAAAGCATTCCAAACCATCACACTGACTCCTCTGTCCACATACTCTTTGGACAATGCTATTCTTTTCTCTCAAACATACTGGGAATACCTCATCTAGTTGCTTCTTAGTAACACAAAGCCTGGCTGTCTCACTTCTTTATAAGGGAAATGAAAGTAAATATCCATCTTAGTCAGAGGCTGTCTATTTAACATTGTTATACATTGTTTTCACAATGTTTGGAATATACTAGGAAATGGCAACCCACTCCAGTCTTCTTGCCTGGAGAATCCTGTTGACAGAGGAGCCTGGTAGGCTGCCATCTATGGGGACGTACAGAGTTGGAAATGACTGAAGCGACTTAGCAGCAGCAGCAGCAGGCATTTTTCTTTGTGAGTTTATTCTGTTTTATCTATTGATTACCTTTTTCTTTACTCACTTGTATATAAGATGGTATATCATACATTGAAATAGGCTTTCATTATTTTTCCTGTAAATTATTTTACCTTTATTCACTACCTTCATCATTGCAACATGCATTTGCATATTTTAACTTTCCATGTGAAAGCTTAAGAATATGATTTTCGCACCTTCCATTTGAATCACAATTTCAGCCTGATTCAGGAGCCGGATTCTGGTTGAGAGCATCCTCAACCAGACAAGTACACAATGGCAAAGGATTACTTCCAACATTGTAGAGACAAGGAGACTTCTAGATTATTATTGGCTTTAATTATCACTCCCATAAGCTGTAATATTCTTTGCTTTTGGTTGAAGCAGCACTCCACAGAGTGTGAAATTCTTCTCTGCTTTTGAAAATATCCAATAAATGAAATGAATCACTTCCAATATGCTGTAACAACTGAACACCCACTGATAAGTATAAGCAAGGGGCAAATTTATCATCACCAATAGAAAATAGGCTTTTTGAAAGTGAGATTTGAGACATCTAGCCAGTTGCTTACTGCCAGCAGTGATCAGCAAAACCAAATCCACTTTCATTTTAAACTCACAGGCATTTTATCTTCCTTGATTGGTATTCAGGTCAATAAAAAAGCACAGTCATTTTTTCTATGTTTGTACTTTATTTATTGCTATAAAATTTAAACACTAAAATATCAAAATAAATTGTTCCCATAGTTATAATCGTTAATTTCCAGTCCTACTCTCATCCACAATTTCTGCTTTTTTTCCCTTCTGTCAGATGCTCCCAGTACAAATCAGATATGAGGATTTGAATAAACTCCAGTTAGTCTCTCCTCCAAAGGCCCAACTCACACAGTCCTGATTTATTTGCCTCATAAGGTAAGACTTATAATAAACAAACTGCACAAAGATATATGCTATACAGACTGAAATCAGTGCACAGTGATTCACTTCTCAATACTACCTCTGGGTTTCAGCGAGTCCTTTGATTCTCATAATAAGACCACAGTGAATTGCTTTCTGGTTCCATGCTCTGAATTTCAGATCTAAAGAGAAAAGACTATTAAAAAAAGATAATAGGAAGAAGAGAAGAAACTGTATCTCAAAAACTGTTACATACCTATTTAGAGTTTTGAGATATATAGTAAAACCTTTTCATTCTTTATTTTAGCTACCTAAATAATATGACAAAATTTTATTATAAACAGAAAGATTCAAAATATTTTTATTTAGGTCAGTAAATTTACTTTCAAAATGCATTTAACATGGCTATTTAGCCTAAAAAATCAACATTATCAAGGACATCAGATTTCCTCATTTATATTAATTCTTATTGAAAGGGATGGAAGGTTTTCTCCAGCATGATGTTTTCGTTTCAAACTCCAAAAAGAAATGATTGACTTATTACTATATTAAAAATAAAGCTATGGTTGACTTATTACTATATTAAAAATTCTGCAATTGTCTGTAATGTAGCAGGTAGCCAGTGATATGGTGAAAATGTATGAACACAAGACTGTCATTTACTGATGTTCGATGTTACATTTCTTGTATGTGCCTGCAATTTTTAAATCTTGTAGTTCTCAAAATTATAGGTATGAAAACCAAAAACTAAATCAAATCAGAGAAAAACAACTGCAAAATCAGTTTCTTTTGGTTTGACTGTCTTGTTTCTACTAATGTTGGAAATGGAAGAAGTTGTGGTGGTTTTATAAATGATAGAATAGCTTATATCTTAAAAACAGAGGTTTTAAAGCTTTTCTTCTTACAGAAAATAATTTTGTATTTTCTCATGTGAGTGGACTTCACCGTAGAGCAAATCAGCAATCCGAATACTTACAGCAAACTCTACACATTTTAATGTCATGGGTATTCATAAAGATCATTTCAATAACCATATATATTTCATACAATTGTATATTTCTTGTCCTCTGTATTTTTGGAAACAACTGTTCTAACATGGTATATGAAATGGCACAGTATTGCATTTCAGACAGTGCATGAATTTCTAGGAGTAAAAAAAAAAAAGTATGAGGAAAAGATAAATATAAGCATTGTTAAATGACACCAAAGGGAATGATTTTGTTTTAAACAAGTATATCAAGTGAATATGTAGAACATTTCCATAATAACACTTTCCGGTTTCTTAGAACAATAATTCAACCATATAGTAGATCAAGTAATTCAATATCAAGAACATTTCAGAGTGGGCAATCCTCTTGCCAGCTAGCTGAGCTGTGTTCTAACAATGTCAGCTACCTTGTTTCCCACCATGTAAGATTAAATATGCAGATATTCTCTGTATTATGGCCCTTTAGGGTACATGGAGACTTGCCAATTGTGCTATTATGATAAGAGCCAGGAGCCAATTTCTTTCAAACTGTATTTTTTAAGATAGAGAGCATTAGCCAGAAGCAGTCAAAATGACAAGGCACTAAGTACATGAACAGAATGAACATCCGGCAAAGAAGTTTAAAGGAATATGACTGCAATAAAAACTGGTGAAAACTGCCAAGTGATTTAGGTGGTGAACTATCTTCGAGTTTTAAACACTTTGAGAGAGGATGTGTGAATTACTGTTCCAATTCCATGGTATTTTTTGAGAGAAATAGGAATATGACTAGACTGCATTTGCTCTTGAAATACTTTCAAATTTGGTCTGGGTGAAATAAAAATGGTATGAAAATGTCAGCTGAGCCTTTGAAGATTTAGGGTATGCTACTCTGAGATTAGGTGATGGCAGGTATCAGTAACCTAAGCAGTTCATTTCATTCTTCAATTTTATCTTCAAGGGAAACTTTAGACATAATTCATAAGAAGAAGAATTAAGAGCCTTTCTCCTAATAACCATTCTGTCAAAGACCAATTTAGCTAGAAATGCTTATGTAGGATTTCTAAGAGAAGATTTTAGGGAATCAGTTCAAAAATATAACTCAAGTCCATATCCACAATGCATTCTTCTTTAGCTCATTCATCCAATAAACATTCTGTTATTGTTGGTCATTTTTAGTACAACTGGCACATTTAAACACAGATGTTTTCTTGAATTCTAACCAATTTTGGAGTTGTAGCAAGATGAATTTTCACTTATTGTGATTACTAATTTAAAGCAAAAAAGATCAATAGAAGTGACTAATAGGACTTCCATTGATCTTCTTTGGAAGATCTGATGCTGAAGCTGAAGCTCCAATACTTTGGCCACCTGATGCAAAGAGCTGTCTCATTAGAAAAGATGCTGATGCTGGAAAAGATTGAAGACAGGAGTAGGGGATGACAGAGAGTGAGATGATTGAATGGCATCACCAACTCAATGGACTTGAGTTTGAGTAAACTCCGGGAGATGAAGGACAAGGATGCCTGGCGTGCTGCAGTCCACGGGGTCACAAAGAGTTGGACATGACTGAGCAACTGAACAACAACAATGACACTGGACGAGATGTTTTATAAAAAATAAATTACTATTACCTAGGGTCTCTTTCACCTCTTGGGTCCTTCACTAGCAAATAAAAATTCAAGGTAAGAGAATAATAAGACTTGAAGAGTGAATAGTTCTTGTATATGAGGACTATGTTCCTATCCTGTCGCTCAGGCTAGCAAGTAGTGGGAAACACTACAGTAATTTTTCAAACAGCATGTATAAAGCAAAATAAGATGATACCAAGATGTTAGAAGAGTTATGTAGAGTTAGTTGATACTGAAAGTGGCTATATGGAGTTTGGTATATGAAAAATTTGACATGAGATTAAGTTAGCTTCCTTGTTACTTTTAAAAATCCTTTTCTCTGTATGCAAGGTCCTCATTAAAGTTCTCCCTGAATGCCATACTTCATGGAAAGTGCCTCAGATCCCATAGTCTGAAACTATGTTTACCTAAGTTCCCGTAGTCTTTTATTTGCACCTCTTCCATAAAACTCTCAAAATCTATTGAGTCCTGGAGCCATTTTGTTGTTGTTGTTCAATAGCTAAATACTGTCTGATGCTTTGTGAGCCCTTGGACTGCAGCCTGCCAGGCTTCCCTGTCCTTCCCATCTCCTGGAGTTTGCTCAAACTCATCTCTATTGAGTTGGTGATGCCACCCAACCATCTCATCCTCTGTCGTCCCCTTCTCCTCCTGCCTTCAATCTTTCCCAGCATCAGGGTCTTTTCCAGTGAGTGGGCTCTTCACATCAGGTGGCCATTCACATCTCTCTTTGAGTTCCTAGAGAACAGAGACCATATCTTGCTACTATTTTATCCACAGTACAGTTTGTACATATATCAATTTCTCAATAATTTTTCAATAAATTTAAATATTGTGTGCTTAATGTTTTGCATAAAGATAAATACACTTAGAAAACAAAATAGATTCTATCCTTAAACAATCAAATAAGTATTTTCTAATAATTTTGAAAAAGCAGAATTAATCTCAAGACTTAATCAACTAAAGACAAAAATGTTTCACTCTGAAAATAAAACATTAATATTTAAAATGAAAAATAACTATTTTTTCAATAACATTCACAAAGTATATTTTAATGTATTTTCTTTCAGCTTTTTCTGTTATGCTTATTTTTAAAGAGTAGTCATTATACTTTATCTTTATGTAATAACATAATATACATGCTTCCCATGCTACTAGATATTCTTCATAAATATCTTAACAATAGCAGTCTAATCCACCTTATTGGCATAACATAATTGACTTAGCTACATTTCTTGTTAACACTGAGTTTCACTTTCCCTATTATGAACAGTGCTACACATACTGTTGTATTAAAAAGTTAAAAACACTATTTTAAATCTTAAGTTTTAGAAATAGGACCTTCAGTTTTTGCTGAAGTGGCAATTAATGGGATAACACAGAGGACCCAACAAGACAGAAAAACTGTGGCTAAAACAGGAGGATGATTTTAAAAAATATTTTGCAGATATATCTACATTGCTGAAATTTTACCTACAATTCAGAGGCAAGGAATAATGTCCAAAAAAGAAACACATCCTCAGTTGACTTAAGAAGGGTATATATATTCTATAAGGCTAAGAAACCTAACTGTACACACCTTTCATACTCAGCACCTGAAGTGGAATGGGAAACTGGAAAACAATTTGTGAAGCCTAAGAACAATACCTAATTAAAGTTTATATACTGAAAAATTACTCAGTGTGGGAAAGACTTTTAACAAATGTTTAGTTGGGAACTGGTGTTTCAGATCACAGACTAGACCCAGACTTTCTGGGTTCACATCACATTTCTTCTGCTGATTTGTTGTGTCATTTGAGAGAAGTATTTTTTAACTCTTCTGAACCTATTATTACAACACCGTATAATAACTATACCTGTCATCTAAGATTGTTGTACATATAAAATAAGCTTATAATTATAATATGCTGCTGCTGCTGCTAAATCGCTTCAGTCGTGTCCGACTGTGCGACCCCATAGACGGCAGCCCAGCAGGCTGCTCTGTCCCTGGGATTCTCCAGGCAAGAATACTGGAGTGGGTTGCCATTTCCTTCTCCAATTATGATATGAAGTTTGTACAATTCTATTCTAAATATCTTATTTACAGTAATGTGTATACACACATATGTGTGTATATGTCTATTTGTGAATATAATATATATGTCTGAAATATATATTATGGCTCTTCTGGCCATGAAATTTCCCAAGTGAGAATACTGTTGTGGGTCACCATTCACTTCTCCAGGGGATCTTCCTGGCTCAGGGATCAAAGTGCTGGAGAAGCAGCATAGCTTACTATTTAAAAGTATGGATTGTGAAGCTAGACTACCTGGGTTTGAAAGCAGCTATCCAACTTATTGGCTGAATGGCTTTGGACAACTTATTTAATTTCTTTGTGCCTTTATTTCATCACTGATAAAATGCAATAGCAGTAATACCTATACCTCATGTTTTATTATAAAGATTAAATAAATTAATGTTTACAAAGTGCCTACAACATCTGTCACATAAAAACTCTACATTCATTGTTAAATTGACATAATTTAGCAAAATGTTATCCAATAAAGAAGACAAAGAGTGATATATATAAATGATGAATCTGCTACCAATACTCCTCCATTTTAGAAAATCCCTAATGCTTCAGAAATTAAAAGAAAAAAATGTAATAGTAACAGTAGATTTACCACATAAGCATTGATCTTCATTTTTGTTTCTGTCACTTGAAATGTTGCCATTACTAAAGATTACATACTTCAAATATATAAGAAAATTGCCCAACATTTCAGAAAACTACAAGAAAAATCCTGAAAGGTAAATGTAATTACTCAGTCAGAATATGGCCAGCATCTTGGGGAAAGCAAGATATCACTGTCACTAATAGGAAAACTGAATGTAGAAATGGAACTTAACAAAGCAGGACAATCAGGACAGATAAGGAACACATGCCAAGTAAGGCATAGAGGAGAAAAAAAATGATGCAAAATGAAACTCAAAATTTGGATATAAATTAGAAAATGTGAGGAACATCACTGTCTTACAAAAGCAGTAATTGAGTGTATATCTGTTTTTAAATTGACATTTATGAGACTTAAGTATCCCATAAACATGGAATTAGTTATATTTTACTAAATGGAAACCATCATTGATTTAGCTTTAGTATTTACCAATACTGCCATATTCACATTTTTAACTGGATAGTTCTTTGTTGTGGAACACCACCTTGCACAGTGTAAGATATCTAACAGCATCCTTAGTCTGCACCCACTAGAACCACCCTACTTGTGACAAACAAAAATGTATTCTAGCCTTGCCAGATGTTCTCCTGGAGGGGAAAAACTTACCTACCCCCAGCTGCTGCTTCAACTAATTAGTGAATGAAATAATCTCAGATTTGAATGACAACTGAGAAATCACACCGTTCAGTTCTAACACATTTCCTCCTTTTCACTAGATAAATCAGTGTTCATCTAATGCACCCTTGGATTGTATCTGTAATTAATAACTCACTTTCTTATGATCAAATTTTACACTGTTGTTAGTAGTTCTTTCTTACATCCATTTCACAGGGGAAAATTTTATCTTTTATATTTCTGTTTTATTTCTGCTATGTCTTCTTATTCCTTTTTCCTTCCCTAGTGGCTCAGATGGTAAAGAATCCACCTGCAATGCAGGAGACCCGGCTTAGATCCCTAGGTTTGGAAGATCCCCTGGAGAATGAAACGGCAACCCACTCTGGTATTCTTGCCTGGAGAATTCCACAGACAGAGGAGCCTGGGGCCCATGGGGTCACAGAATCAGGCACGACTGAGCAACTAACACTTTACTTCCTGAATACGCAAGTACTTGTGTGTCATAGCTTTCAGCCCCTTCCAATGTGTCAATAGAGATACTTGTAAACAGTTTTCCAGATTAAATATGAGCTGGGAAAAATACACTTAGAAGTAATTGTACTTTCATCTTTTTTGCTCCATATTCTACTGTTGTTGTTCAGTCTCTCAATCCCGTCTGACTCTTTGTGACACCTTGCGCTGCAGCACACCAGGCTTCCCAGTCCTTCATCATCTCCCAAAGCTTGTTCAAACTCATGTCCAGTGAGTTTGAGCAACTGATGTTCATTGAGTTGAAATCATATGACCTTTTTTAGAAGCTTTATCTAACTGTTCAGTCATATTTAATTGGAAGACAAGAACATATGCATTCATTTCCATTTGCTCTGATGCTGTATTTTTTGTATATTGCTGTTGTTGTTATTCAGTCACTAGGTCATGTCCGACTCTTCTCGACCCCTGAACTGCAGCATGCCAGGCTTCGCTGTCCTTCACTACCTTCTACAGTTTGCTCAAACTCATGTCCATTGAGTTGATGATGTCATCCAACCATCTTATCCTCTGTCGCCCCCTTCTCCTCCTGCCCTCAATCTTCCCCAGCATCAGGGTCTTTTCTAATGAGTTGGCTCTTCACATCAGGTGGCCAAAGTATTGGAGTTTCAGCTTCAGCATCAGTCCTTCCAATGAATATTCAGGGTTGATTTCCTTTAGGATAGACTGGTTGGATCTCCTTGATGTCCAAGGGACTCGCAAGAGTCTTCTCCAGAATTTGAACGTATCAATTTTTCAACACTCAGCCTTCTTTACAGTCCAATTCTCACATCCATACATAACTACTGGAAAAACCATACCTTTGACTATATGGACCTTTGTTGGCAAGTGACGTCCCTGCTTTTTAATACACTGTCTAGGTTTGTCATAGCTTTTCTCCAAGGAACAAGCATCTTTTAATTTTGTGGGCTGCAGTCACCCTCCACAGTGATTTTGGAGCCCAATAATTGTATGTGCTCTATGTTTTTAGAGTTCTTAAAAGAGAATGAGTTCCAGAGATGACCAATAATTTTATAATAACTAGCAATCCTCATTTATACTTCCCAGCAGAGAAGATTGTCAAATATTTAACAGTGGGTAAGTCAGAAGCACTGATCAATCAAAACAGATGCCTAACCAATGAAACCGGTATCCTGCTATGAAGAACCAGTACAAAACCACTATACCAGGCAACTCTCATATATCGCTTTTAAAACTGATCTCAGGATTCCATATTAAGTTCTACTAATTTTCATTTACTCTTCTATTCTATCCAGACTCTTTTGATCCTGACCATTATTTAATGTAAACAATGCAAACTAACTCTTTTAATGGTAACAGATAAATCTTTATCTGACTTTGCCCAGAATGAAGAACCTAAAAACACATCTGAAGTACTGGGGGTTTTATTAGTTTATATTGCACCATAAATTCCAATCACATGGAAATGCATCATCCTTGCTCTTCTAACTCCAAACAAGACTATAAACTGCTATGTCAACTATGTGTTTTTCTCAGTGATTTTCCTCTCATGCAGGTTCCTCTGATGCAGGACTTCTCAGCAATCTTGGTATCTTCCAATTTTTGTCTTCTTATGGTGATGTAAGAGGTAGTCTTTATTACTCGGAGTTTTGCAGGCTATCACATTTATCCTTCAACTCATTATTATTTTTTTTAAATCCTAAATCAGTTTATAGTGTCATAAAATTTAAACTTATTTTATGCCAGGCTTTTTCACAAAATTGATCAACATACTTTTTATAGACAAATCACTACACCGTCTGCTCAAGCAGCACAAATAATGAATTAACATAAATACAGAAATTTATATGCTAAGCATTTGATTTTGTAATCTATAACCCTTTAAAGCATTTTATTGCACTTTACATCCTTTCCCCCCCAAAAAATGTTTGTGGATTTGAAATGCCTACCATAAAGTATACTAAAAAAAATTAGGAACATATAAATAGAAAATAAGATCATACAGACAAATTTTAAAGATGACGGCAAATTTGCTAATCTGAAGTCTCCTAAAGCTGCCAGAAAAAAATTAATTTTCTTTGTATTTACAGTGCCTACTTTAGTATCTGGTATCTAGAAATGATAAATAAATGTCTACTATATAAAAAATGAGCAATATAATTCTTCATGCCAGAAATACTGATAGCATATCCAACTTTTACTATAAATTTTATTACCTGGAATTTTCATATTTTAGGAAATAAATCCTTAAGAATTTATTTACAAACTTTATTTTATAAAAATTGATTTTAGCAAGATAAATTCTTATTAGTGAATTATGAATTTGTAAAACAAATAGATGGTATTAATTTCTCTCAATGATACTTAATATAATTAATTCTAATACTTTGACTAAAATGATAAACTCAATTAAATTAAGGGAATTGTTTGCTATAGATGATCTAGTGGATTGTTCTCTAAACACTGACTAAACAATCCCAGTTATTAACATTGTATTTTACTAGAGTTCAGACATAGTATAAAGAACCTACTTCTTTATATTTTTACTAGAATATTTTCTTTCTGTATTTTCTCTAGATTTCAAGTTTAATCTGTTAACATGTAACATCATCTCTAGTTTTGTTTTCCTGAGAAGCACAGAATAAGTTCTTATCTCTATCTGCCAAATCTAGCTTATGCTCCAAAATACTAGGAGGTAGTGTTGGTGGATACATTTTAAAGATATATATTCAATCTTAAATCATATCCCTTGAGAATTCTGATATAGCAAACCTGACTTTAGAGCTCTGAAATGTGTATTTGTAAAGGTCACCTTGCTTATACTGATCATCAACCTGCCTTGGCAATGACTGGTCCATGCTATCAACTTTATATCTTAAGAGTGAGAACAATACATTACTTGGGAAGTGCATTTGGTACTGAAATTAGAAAACTGAGACCTTCCTAAGTATATATAGACCATTTTGAAAAGAGTAGCCAAGATAGAGACTTTAATTGTGGAAATATCTTAAGAAATAGATATTTTTTTTGTTGTAAGCCTGTTGATGAGGTCTTGCTTTCTGAAGAATGAGAAGAGACTGTAGTGTAATTTTCATTAACGTTGACTCAACTCAACATATATTGTTGAAATAAAGTACTCTTCTTCAACAGATGGATTTTATGACCTTATTAGAGAGAACTTTTGGTGACCAAATCTATATCTAGTTCTTGATGCAAACTTATTTGATAAATAAATCGCTATGAAGTTGAGTTGTAAAACTCCAGTGGCCTGTTGGAATTCCTCTTTTGGAGTCTTGTCTGAGTCGGTGCACACTAAATATGCCTCAAACATATTAAGTGAAGAATTAGGTGCATACCACAGGGAATATCAAAGAGTATTTCTTACAACTAGGATGGATAATTAATATATATGAGTCTTCCTTGCTTCTCTGACACCAACTGACTTTACAGAAGCAGGCAAGTTACCTTATCACACATATATTATTTGCTGCTTTTTATCTGAAAAAGGAAGTAATTTAAAAAAAAAAAACAGTGACTTATTCAATATATATATATATATTTTTTTGTAGTTTTCCTTTAGATTTCTTTTTTTTTATATAAATTTATTTATTTTAGTTGGGGGCTAATTACTGAATGCTTAATATAGAACTTTAAAAATATATTGAATGATTAGCCCCCAACTATTCAATATATTTTTAAAGTTCTATATTAAGCATTCAGTAGATATGAAATAATTTACAAATAAGGTAAAAATAGAACCTCTAGACAGGATTGTAGTAGAAATCATATGTTATATGTCTCAATATTTACAATTCAGCATAAAAATGAATATATGAAATAGAGAGGTATGAAAAAATGCTGTGAAAGTTCTAAGAATAAAGATATTATTTTTGTCTTGGGTTCCAAAGAAGATTTCTTTGTGCTACTGCTTGAAAAATAAGTAGTATTATCACCTGCAAAGTTGAGTGAGATGATTTATGAAGAAGGAATTTTTGAACAAAGAGATAGAATAGGATATTATTTGTTTAGGAAAAAAAGTTTGAGTAAACTAATGCTTAGAGAGAGATCATAACCATCTTTGGAGACTTAATATAATAAGGGAGCCCATTAATATATGGAAACCTGGCACTGGGAGACAGTTCAGTAAAACTTTACTTTTTCCAGCAAAAGTAACATGAGTTTAAAAGCCCTGAGATGTTGCTTGTCATTGGGAGGAAGGTCATGTTAGTAAGTGATTAAGAATGGCTTTTAGAATTTTGAAATACATCACTGGTTGTCAGGTTTATTCTATTGATTGTTTTATTGACAAATCAAATCTCATCCAGAAACTCTATAAACTCTGTATAAATAAAAGTACAGTTGCTCTGGTTGAAAGAGAGGAGAAGAATGAGACCCAGAGCCACACGTACCCCATGCTTACTCAGAACACAGATTGAAAACTATAAGCAGAATGACTGGGAACAGGATGGGGCTACAGAGAGGTAACAGATCAGTGAGAAAAGCAAGTTCAGGACAAAGGTTGGTAAATTTGCTGGTCACATTGAGTGTACCAAATTAACACTCAATTATCAATGTCTAAGAGGAGACAGTTGGAGTGAGAGCTAAGGGGAGAAACTGAGGCAAAGAACATCATTTGAAAGGATCGCTGACATCCTAGTGAGAGACAATATTGCCAGAAAAAGTGCACAAAGAGAAAACAAATGGGCAAGGACCAAGTCTTAGGGAATGCAATAATTCAAGTTGTAGGAAGCAGAAAAGAAGCTGAGAACAGAACAGGGAGAGAATAAGGACAAAGCAAACAAATGTCAGGTCAAAGATGCTTGAATGCAGCTGATGATGCTTATAGAAAATACAGAATAGCATTTTGTTTTTTGGCTGGTTTTGTCTGTAAGTTTTTTATAAAAGCATATTCCAAATTGATAGCATTCTTTAAAGTATAATATGAATAGACGCCAAATGGCCTGTTAAAAAAGAGATGTAATTAGGAAACAGTCTTGTTTACTAGATTATTCATGAATGAATGGAAATATTCCTTCTGGTTTAAATTTAATGCAAGGAAGCCAGACTATACACTCACCAGTGAAGGCAAAGAGAAGAAAATTGAAAACAGGAAAACAACATTACCATCTTGGTTTGAATTGGATTTACTGAAGTCAAAAAGTCTTTTCCCCCTATGAGTTTTTTGGAGAGTCTAAAGCGTTGTATGATATATTTAAGGAAATAAAATAAATTTATTAATGGTATTATTATCTGGAAAACTTGCATCACATATCTTACAAAAATATGTTTAAAATAATTTCCAAAGAAGGCCATGACTAAGTGCTGTAAAGAAGGAAAAAAAAAAAAGGAAGAAGACTGAGAAATGATACCAGATTGGAATATTAGAACAATGTTGATTACCAGGGTTAAATGATCCCCCCTAAAGCTTCTAATGGTTATAGGGTTATTCCTCACTGTATGTTTATATACTGGCAAAGCAAATATTTTCTTTTTATATGTAAAGTGTTCCTGTGCATCTCCCACTATACACATACATACACACACACTCACACATGCTTGATTTCTATTCCAAATGGCATGCACATTGATCATCATTGTGCATATAGTATTTTCTGATAAAATTTTATGAATTTCAAGTGCTTCTTTGATGATACACTTTACTAGAGTGTGATAAAATTGCAGATTGTGAGGAATATGGGGTAATTTGTATTAGCTGAAGATTTAAACTTTGTTGACATTAACTATTTGTATTCTTGGTAATAAAACACTATATGACCACACTTATCAAAGTGGGGATGAGACTTATATCTCACACGGCATTCCTAAAATTTAAGTTTGATAATTTTGAAAATGCATTTAAATACGTCTATTGTCAAGAGTGAGAAGGTTTCATTGCACATCAGTTGTCTCTTAGATCTTTTCTCCCTCAGTTGGAAAATGTGCCATGTGATGTTTTTCAAAATTAGTTTTACACCTCCCTTAATAGATGTTGTATTTATGGAGTAAGTCTTAGTTTTCTGCATTATTCCATGTTGTCCTCAGTGAATACTTAGTCTGCTTTTTCTTAGCACAGTCTACTCATATTAAAGCTATTATAGCTAAATGTTTTTCATTTAATTCTCTTTCCAAAACAGATTAATACATAGAAGGGACCATAGGGCAGCTTTAGAGAAGAGAGTAAAATTATCAAAGAAATCACATATGAAAAGGATTATATAGAAATTATGGATAAATTACCCATATCATAAAAGTTATAGAAATCACTTACTTAAATTATAAAAATATAAGAATGAAAGGCAGCTTAATGTTATTAACCCAAATTGGTCCTAAGTTTTACTGATCAGTTAGAATACTTAGATATTTCAGAATAAAAATGCTTTCCCTTGGAACTAATTTCACTTCCCTCCATGGCAACAGCTATTTCTTTGTGAGGCAGTGTCTCCTGACCTTGCTTCAGCTCCACCAACCACACAAAGTGTGTGAATGCACTTGGCAACTGCCCAGCTCCACTCTTGGGGATTTTGCATACGTGGCTACTATAGGTGTTTGTGTTTATGATACTGAACTTTATATATTGAGAACCTATTTGGGAATTGTAATTAATTGTCAAAATACAAGCAAATACAATCAAAAGAGAAATACAATATGTTTTGTTACATGCTTTATCTATGACATAGCAGCATGTGTACCATAAGAAAGAATATGTATTAAGTACTCACAAAGTCCTTCAATATAGGCTAGAAAATGAAAGATGGCAGAGTTGATACAACACTAAAAGATACACTTTTACCTAATTCTTAAAAAAAATTATTGTAGTAGAGTTGACGTACAATGTTATATTAGTTTCTGCTGTACAGCAAGGTGGATCAGTTATACATGTTTCCACTCTTTTTTAGTGTCTTTTCACACATAGGTCATTATAGAGCATTAAGTAGAGTTCCTTTTGCTATATAGTAGGTCCTTATTAGTTATCTATTTTATATATAGTGAGTGAGTGAAAATCACTCAGTCATATCTGACTCTTTGCAGCCCCCCTGCCAGGCTCCTCTGTCCATGGAATTCTCCAGGCAAGAATGCTGGGGTCGGTTGCCATTTCCTTCACCAGGAGATCTTCCCAAACTACAGATTGAACCTGGGTTTCCTGTATTACCTTCTGAGCCTCAGTTGCTTGAAGAAAATGCAAAAACAACTGCCCCCTTGTTTATATATTTTATATATAGTGGTTTGTATATGTCAATCCCAATCTCCCAATTTATCCCTCTAACCCTCTAATTTTCTTGATTATCTTATGTGAAACTAATAGAGGTGAAGCATGAAAAGACAACTAGGGAATCATGGGAAATAAAGTTTTTTATGAGGTAAGCCCATACCAATATTATGTGTCCTTCCATAGATACTGAACTATTTCATATCCCATGTTTTTGCACATACTTTGTATCCCTCGACCTGCAATGTTCTTCCTTCATTCTGAGGCCTGAGTCTCCTCCTTAGTCTTCCAAGCATGGATCAATTATCACACTCTCTGAAAAACAGTTCCTAATTGTGTCCTATCTACTTTTTACCAAAATAGCAATGATCTACAACCTAGCTCTTATCCTTGAACATGACTCTCTTGCAACATCTATCATGCTGTGTCATAATTACCTGTATATCTCCTGTTCAAATACTGAGTATCTTAGGAGTAAGCCAAGGGTTGTTATGAAAAATAACCAACCAAGTTCTTGAAATATAGCAGAGGCCAAGTAAATGTTCAGTGAATGATTAAAATAAATTGCCATTAATTATTCAGTTTCTCATCTGAGCATGATGTGATGGTCTAGTTGATATCTAAAGTGCTTCCAAACTCAAAAATATAGACTAGTTGTATGAAATTCTGACCTCAATATCTCCATTAATACTACAGACCACCTTTTCTGAAAATTTTATCATTTTTCTCTGAGACTACTCTTCTTTTTTGTCTCTCAAAAGGGTTCCTTTTTTGCTTTTTCACATGGAATTACAGTATCCAATTTCTTAAAAAAAAAAAAAAAAAGCTTAATTTATGGTTGCTTCCTGCTCTCTCCCTATCTTTCAACTACAAATTCTGTATCCATTATCCCAATCCTACATTCCCAGTCCTTGATACACATCGTCAGCAAGAAGTTACGTTTCTGTAGTGAAGTTTTTGAATTCTACCCTGCTTTTGAATTCTGACTCTAAGTAGGGATCATGTTTACTGGCTACCTCAGAGTTTTTCTGAAAATTAAATGAAATCATGCACATAAAGTTCATAGCATGGGGTCTAGTATAAAATAAGAGTTCAAGAAAAAAAATATGAATGTCTGCTTCTACCTGGTATGCACTTTTAAAACTGTTTTAGATAGAACCCACAGTTGTAAATGAGCTTTAGTGTTATCTATTGGAGAAGTAAACAGCAACCCACTCCAATATTCTTACATGGAAAACCTCATGCAAAGAAAGGCCTGGTGGGCTACAGTCCATGGAGTCACAAAAAGTCTGATACAACTTAGCTGTTGAACAACAACAAAATAGTTGTGGCAGTTGAGTTTGGAAATAATCTTAGGCAATCCCTTAACTATTCTTAATGTTTCTTAAAAGGGTCACCAGATTAATGATTCAGTCCAAGTAATCTGGTAAAAGGAAAAAAAAAAAATCTATTAGCTGACTTGATTTATTTAGGCTTATCTAAAGCTCATTTGAGAAGGAAGCAATATTTGTGTGACATGATCTCAAGAGACACAGTCTATTTTTAAGCATACTTTCTCAAACTGGTAATAATTTGGGTAGCTTGAACTTCAGAGTAATAGTTTGAATTCAGTGGAGATAGGCAGTATTTTTTTTTTAAGTCTTGAAGATTAATAGTCAATGGGAATGACATAATATCTAAAACCTAGGGCAGAGTTTCTTTAGCTCACTTAAGATTCATTTTTGGAATGAACAATATTTCTTTAAATGAAAGTTTATTAACCTATCTTCATTGCAAATAAGAAGAAAGGATAAAAATAACACCTTGAAAAAGACTTCCAAATCCTTTAAAGCTACATCTTCCCTTTTTATTAAAAAATTCATGATGGAATTATACTAAATACATTTTAATGTATTGCTTCAGAAATATATTTCAGTATATCACTTGAGAAATGGCAAGAGAATTTATAACTTAATCCATTATGCCAGGACAGGCTCAACTTTCCTAAAATTCGAACATGAAAAACTATGTTTTGTCAAACACAAAATGCAATAAAAACATCCCACAGAGTTGAGCACTAGGGAATAATGTCTATTCAGTTCAGGTTTTCACTTTCATTTCTAAGAACATTCTCCATCCCTCCCTGCAACTATAGTACTTCTTTTCCATGTTGTCAAACATAGAGGCAGATATAGTATAGCTTTAATGTTTCAGATCTTTTATAATAAAATATTTTATATCAGACATTTTTCCCCAAAACATCATTAAATTTGCTGCAGAATTGCTATGGGCTTAATACAAATTTAGAAAGCAAAAGGAAAACATATTACTCCATGTACTGTTTCATCAACTGTCAACTATGGGCAAGAAAGCTAATGGCAAAATGCCTTTTCCTTTCGAACTAAACTACTTCACTTAGAAAAATATTCTGACTTTCTCAATACTTTAAACTTTTTTCATGTATTTATTAGAATGCTTACTTACATTTATTTTGAATTATGAAAATCTCAATAAGATAGGAAAAAATTAATGTTCACTATCGAGTGTTCAAAAAAACTATAGTTAAGAGAGATGTTAATAGATAACTATTTAAAAAACAAATGTTTCACGTTCAAAAGGTTTTGGAAACTCTGGGTCAAAGAAAACAAAATAGGTTTCTTTATACAAAGTATGTAGAACCTTTCATATGCTAATCTGTATTATGAGTCTTCCAGGTATAAAATGCAGCTTCTCAAAGAAGCTTTTTTTTCTTTTTAGCTAGTTTCCATTTATTTGTTCATGAATCAAATAACTATTGATTGTTTACTGCACTTTCTCTTTTATTCAGCTTACATTCTTACATGGCCAAGAGACAGAAATAGACAAAGAAATTGTGTTAAATGTTGAGTGAAGGGCAGATGATATAATGGGAAAGGAAGAGGGGAATTTTGTAGTCACAGGATCTCTCTGGTGATATGACATAGGAGTTAAGACTTGAGTGACCTTAGTGACCCAGCCAGGACGAAAGTTGAGAAAAAACCTCTACCAGAGGAAGCAGAGGCAAGAAACAGTAAGTACATCTGTGTTGTAGAAATAGAATGGAAAATACTACTGTTAGAGAAGAACTGCACAGAGGGAGTAAAAGATAAGGTTGGAGAAAGACACAGATCATTTAAGACACTATAGGTCATGATAAGATGTTTAGATTTTATTATAAAAGCAACACAAGGGGACTTCCCTCAGAGACCAGTGGTTGAGACTCTGGGCTTCCACCTCAAGGGGAATGGGTTCCATTTCTGGTGTGGAATTAAGATCCTGCACATCCAATAAATAGATAATAAAAGCAATACAAAGCAAATGGCTAGTGATGCTAATGGATGATAATGACGGTAAGCTCCGTTAGGGCAGGCAAGTGAGCTAGCCACAGAGCATAGAAGGAGGCCTAACCCTTAGTGAGAACACTGATTTTTCTTGAATTAAGACCAGAAAGTGATGATTCTTAGCTAGAAAATAGAGATTTAATATAAAACAAAAACAAGAATATCCAATTTGGCAGTGGTTCATCACGACTGAAGCGACTTAGCATGCATGCATGCATGCATGCATCGGAGAAGGAAATGGCAACGCACTCCGGTATTCTTGCCTGGAGAATCCTAGGGACAGAGGAGCCTGGTGGGCTGCCGTCTATGGGGTTGCACAGAGTTGGACATGACTGAAGTGACTTAGCAGCAGCAGCAGCATCACTTACAAACAATCCATAGAAACTATTAAAATTTAAAAAGAAATATAAAAAATGGTTTCAGTGAGGGCTCATTCTGAATATATTGGTACAGTTTATAGATGACTTTAGTCCTGGATTTATAAAATTATTAAGGGTCTACAAAGGTTGCTTTTATATTTCAGATTTATTTCACTACATTTTATTGGTGAGTTAAATTTTATGATGCATTTTTATGTACTTAGTGAGTCTCAAAATTCTTAGGATATTTACTTTGTATATGACAAGGGTCTACTCCATTTGCAGATGGGTATTCAAGTAAATGAGACATTCTCAAGAACACAAACTGTCCCTAAAAGAGAATTTATTAGGAAAAATGTGTTTTATTTTAAGTCAAACTTTCCCAAGTTACCTCATTATAACATTTTTTATATCAACTACATAGTTTACTGTAAAATATTTTTGAAAATATACATATTTATATGGTAATTTTCATGAAGGCAATTTACTATGTAAATATGTAAAATAGAGGTAGAGAAAATATCTAATTGCACATTAATACCCTTCCATTTTTGGTGTAAACATCTTTAGCTAAAATTATAATATAATCACATATACATAAATGTTTTGTTAACCACCAATTATAGCATAACTATTATGTTTATGATGAAAGTGATATATATGAAAGTATAAAATATTTTAACTCCTAATATAATTTTAACAAGTATAATTTTAACTCCTAACTTCATATGCTTAATGTTTATTCAGTAGGCACTATAATTTTTTAACCAATAGGAAATATAGGTTTAGTGAAAACATTTAAGTGTTTGGAGAGGGAAAATTAATATTTATTTTTTATGCATGCTCTGATTTTGATAGATAAATATCATCAGCGTCTGCCTTTTAAAAAAATTTAGATTAAAAATTACATAAATGTTGACCATGTGAGACTTAAATAGTTTAACCTTTGCATTAGTGTTGGTCCACTAATCAGAACTATAAACTGCAATTATCACTTTTAATTACCTGAAACTTTTTTCGAGAACTGAGATAAACAATAAAGTTGTCATGTTCACTGAATTCAGCAGGACCATTATAAAGTCAAGATCCTAGAAAGAAAAGAAAGAAAGTGAAGTCGCTCAGTCGTGTCCGATTCTTTGCGACCCCATGAACTGTAGCCTACCAGGCTCCTCCGTCCATGGGATTTTCCAGGCAAGAGTACAGAAGTGGGTTGCCATTTCCTTTTCCACAAGATCCTAGAGCATTATTAAAATAAGCATGAGCTAATGACATAAAATTTTAATCCTGAATATTTCAGTTCCATTTAAATATCCTTAGAGTTTCATTTGGTAGGAAATACCAGGTAGGTCTTTTATCTACCAGTATGGCTTAAATATTTTTTTATAGCTAGCTGTGTCATTTGAACACAGCAGATAATTGTGACGCTGATGGATCCTGAATGTGGATGACATAAAGTCTTGGAAATAGGAAAAGTAATCCCTACTTTACTATTATAAAGTTTAAAATAAAATGTCTTATGTGCTTTGCATATTCTAGATGCTCAGTTTATTTCTTCTTATTATTAAATAAAACAACTAGCTAACAGAACTTATGACTTTCTCAAATAGTTTCTGGGGTGTTGAAAAGCATACTTCCTTCAGTGATGCTTTCTATGGAATCATTCTGGGAAAAATGGAATTCTTATAGAGTTTCTAGTACCTACTCTCACTCTTTTACACATATATATGTACAAGCAAACACATTTACTTATATAATATATCCACATAATTATATCTATCATATCTATTATGTATAGATAGATATGTGCTTAGTCACTTAGTCAAGTCTGACTCTTGCGACTCCATGGACAGTAACCTGCCAGGCTCCTCTGTCCATGGACTTCTCCAGGCAAGAATACTGGAGTGGGTTGCCATGCCCTTCTCCAATAGATAGATATAGCTCTCTCTATATATATAATATCTATTATATATATATAATATCTAGTGTATTATATATATCCATTATATACATATATACATATATGTTATGTGTATACACACACAACATATATATATAATATATATATATATATATATTAGGTAGTTAGAATAGGAAAAATGAATCCAAAATGGTGGTGGCTAAAAGACAAAGAAAGAGAAAAGCCCGTGAAAACAGAGCAAAAGAAAATCCACGTACCATAGTGAGAACTTCAGGTGAAACAAACATGCCCTGTTCTTGGCTAGCCCAATTTGCATAGGGCAGGCTCAATGAGGGAAGAAG
Source organism: Giraffa tippelskirchi (assembly GCF_054371585.1). Classification (NCBI taxonomy): domain Eukaryota; kingdom Metazoa; phylum Chordata; class Mammalia; order Artiodactyla; family Giraffidae; genus Giraffa; species Giraffa tippelskirchi. The sequence continues at coordinate 105,609,996 of NC_137278.1, read as the reverse complement.
ACAAATGTATAGAAGAGGAAGCTAAGACAGATTGAAGCCTCTACTTTGGGGCTGGCCTGCCCTCATACCTCAAGGGTGTACTTTCCTTTGCTGAATAAAGCTGAGTTATAACCAAGCTGTAACACTAGTCCACCATTTCAAATCTTTGCTGCAGCAAGACAGAACCAAGGATATTACACACTCCCCCAACTTATCTGGTGCTGTGTCCCAGATGTAACCTGGCTGAAACAATCTCAGCTCCACCCAAGCGAGGTGGAGCCCAAGCATAGAAGAAGCCCAATTTGGCAAAAGCTACGTGATGGAAGCTGAATGTGAAGGAATCCCAGCTCTGTAGAAGTGACAAGAAGCCTAGTGGGATGGAAACCGGGACAACAAAAACAAACTCGGCAGAAGGCTCACGCTGCTCAGTCTCAGATTCCAGAAGACCTCCAGTTAAGGTATGAGCTTCTTGCGCCTATAGCCATATGGAAGGACATATGGTTAACAAAATCTTAATTTCTTTACAAACTCTTATTTCTTGTTTCCTTGCATCCCCTGCAAACAGGCAAGTGGCAGTGGGTGCAACTGAGGGACTCATGCAGGGCTTCTCCCCAGTGTGTCCCGAAGTCTCCACTGTCTGCTGCACCTTAGTAGCTGTTGCCCAAGCGGCTGAGGATTCTTCTGTCCTTAACCTCCTTTGTGCCAAGGGTAGGCCAATGAATACTGTGGGCACAGGTCAGGCATTTAGCAGTTTTTCCAGCAAGTTATGAAAGGGATTCCTCAGCACATTTTTCCCACTGCTTTTTTCTCCGTCCTTCAGCTCCTCTCTCCATCTATGCCACTGTTTACAAAGTATTGCCAAAATAATCTTGAGAAAGAAGAATGGAACTGCAGGCATCAAACTGCCTGACTTCAAGCTAATACTACAAAGCTACAGTCATCAAGACAGTATGGTACTGGCAAAAAGACAGAAATGTAGATCAATAGAACAAAATAGAAAGCCCAGAGATAAATCCATGCACCTATAGACACCTTATCTTTGAGAAAGGAGACAGAGATATACAATGGAGAAAAGACAATCTTTAACAAGCGATGCTGTGAAAACTGGTCAACCAAGTGTAAAAGAAGGAAAATGGAACACTTTCTAATATCATACACAAAAATAGACTCAAAATAGAGTAAAGATCTAAATGCAAGACCAGAAACTATAAAACTCTTAGAGGAAAACATAGGCAGAACTCTCTCTGACATAAATCACAGCAAGATCCTCTATGGCCCACCTCCCAGAGTAATGGAAATAAAAGCAAAAATAAACAAATTGGACCTAAACAAAGTTAAAAGCTTTTGCACAATGAAGGAAACTATAAACAAGGTGAAAAGACAACCTTCAGAATGGGAGAAAATAATAGCAAATAAAACAGCTGAAAAGAATTAACCTCCAAAATATACAAGCAACTCATGCAGCTCAATACCAGAAAAATGAACAACCCAATCAAAAAATGGACCAAAGAACTAAACACATATTTCTCTGAGGAAGACATGCAGATGACCAATAAATACATGCAAAGATGCTCAACATCACTCATTATTGGAGAAAAATGCAAATGAAAATCACAATGAGGTATCATCTCACATTGGTCAGAATAGCCACCATCAAAAAGTCTCAGTTCAGTTCAGTTCAATTCAGTCACTCAGTTGTGTCCGACTTTGCAACCCTGTGAACCGCAACATGCCAGGCCTCCCTGTCCATCACCACCTCCCTGAGTCCACCCAAACCCATGTCCATTGAGTCGGTGATGCCATCCAGCCATCTCATCCTCTGTCGTGCCCTTCTCCTCCTGTCCTCAATCTTTCCCAGCATCAAGGTCTTTTCCAATGAGTCAGCCCTTTGCATGATGTGGTCAAAGTATTGGAGTTTCAGCTTCAACATCAGTCCTTCCAATGAAAACCCAGGACTGATCTCCTTTAGGATTCATTCCAATCAAAAAGTCTACAAACAATAAATGCTGGAGAGGGTTTGGAGAAAAGGGAACCCTCTTACACTGTTGGTGGGAATGTAAACTAGTACAACCACAATGGAGAACAGTGTGGAGGTTTCTTAAAAAACTGGAAATAGAACTGCCATATGACCCAGCAATCCCACTGCTGGGCATATACGCTGAGGAAACCAGAACTGAAAGAGACATGTGTACCTCAATGTTCACTGCAGCACTGTTTTCAATAGCCAGGACATGGAAGCAACCTAGATGTCCATTGGCAGACAAATGGATAAGGAAGTTGTAGAGTACATATGCACAATGGAAGATTACTCAGCTATAAAAAAGAATTCATTTGAGTCAGTTCTAATGAGGTGGCTGAAACTGGAGCCTATTATACAAAGTGAAGTAAGGCAGAAAGAGAAACACCAACACAGTATATTAATTCATATATATGGAATTTAGAAAGATGGTAATGATGATCCTATATGAAAGGTAGAAAAAGAGACACAGATGTAGAGAACAGACTTTTGGACTCTGTGCGAGAAGGTGAGGGTGGGATGATTTGAGAGAATAGCATTGAAACATATATATTACCATATGTAAAATAGATGAACAGCCCAAGTTTGATGCATGAAGCAGGGCACTCAAAGCTGGTGCTCTGGGACAACCCGGAGGGATGGGGTAGGGAGCAGGGTTCAGGATGAGGGGACACATGTTCACCTGTGGCAGATTCATGCCAATGTACGGCCAAAACTACCACAGTATTGTAAAGTAATTATCATCCAATTAAAATTAATTAATTAATTAATTTAAAAACAAAAACACCAGTCAGTGACTCTGCCCTCTTCTGGGATGAGGGTGTAATAGCTAACCAGTACCATTTTCTTGATTGCTCTGTTACCTTTGAAAATACTCTCGTGCCCTAAAATTTGAATTCTTCAAACTGCAATGAAGCAAAGAAGCCAAACAAAAGCCCCAGAGCAAAAAATAATTCTTCTTTCTGTAGAGGAACTCCAAAGAAAATTTTTTTTAATTAATTGCTTTGAAAGATAAATAATCATCTTAAAAATCAATTACTGGTAGAAATGATTAAATGTATTTATTATGGGTTGTTAAAAACTAAAAGCTTAAATCTGAGTCTATTTGAACAAGTAAACACATTCAGAGTGTGTGTTATCAGAGGAAGTAAAACTGGAAGGTGAGTAGTTAAAGGTTTTTATTTTCAAAAGTGAAGTATCCTTTTAGGAACTTATTGTTATGTACTTAGTGACAGAAAGACAGATGAAACACTGTGATGTTTCTTTCAAGCCCAATAATTCTGCTTTTGGAGCTCCTTTTGAATGAAATAAACAGTATCAATAAACTGAAACAATATGTTGAAAGAGATCACGTTCTGAAAGAAAGCATACACTGGACCTGAAAATATGAAATAACAAAAACCTTTTATAATGAGTATGAATTTTTTTTGAGAAAGCTGATACAGGAGAATCCAGTAAATGCATTTAGACATTACAGTCCCTTTTAAAACAAAATAAAAGACAGAAGGAAGAAAATCACTTTGGGAAGCACGGTTATATCTAAAAAAGCAAACAAGTAAAGATATCCTCCTTCCGATAGCTGTAACACTAAATGCCTTGCCACAGTTACTAAAGTTCCACAAACTCAAACTAAATAAATAAATAGGAGCAGTACTAAGCAATATCAAGGTCAATGTTTTCCTCATTTCAGATATTGGAAAATAAATATTTTAACTGAGAACAAACTGATGGATGAGGAATTATTAAAAATTTTAAATAAGTTTTTTAGGAAAAAATTTTGAAAAAATCAAATATCTGTATCTTTCATATTGGGAAAATCACAGTTAAAATATTAGACACATTAATCCTGAAAGGCCCATACATTTTACCTTTCAGATGAGCAAGCATAAGCTGTAGGGAGAATGGATGGCAGTCTTTCATTTTCACACAAGTCCACACATTCACTCTTCCTCATTAAGGGAAAGCACAATAGATAAGGATTGGTTTTGGATACGCAAATTATCTCCATCTGCATCTTGATTTCCTGCTATGAAAATCCAATTGCAATATTCTATTTGAATAACATATTCAGAATGATTAACAATAGTTGTGCTACAAGGCCATATGCTCAGGGGAAAAAAAAAAGGCCATCTGCAGTTATCTATTATGGCCAAATAGATACTATAATAACTGAATATCAGCTTTTTTCTACTAAAATATAGAAGGAAATTAGTACCAACCTTATCTCACTTCCAGAAGGGTTTCAAGTTTCATGGATTTAACTTCTTCCTGAACATGACCATTGTATTTTCTAAAATGCCAACACATACCAAACATGCACAAAAATCAATGCATATCTAATCTACAAAACTCATGCTCCTATTCCTGTTTTTTTGATTTTTTTAGGTAATAACACTACCATCCAATTTTATTAGATATCTGAACTGTTAAACAGGTCATTCTTGATATTCTGGGGATGGAGAGGGCAGGGAGTCAAATACAAAAAAGAAGCTACTGAAATTTTCTTTAGGCAGTTTGTTGAGGATTTGTAAACCATCTTAAATTTGTTGTTTCTTTTTTTTTTTCTAACTTTAAACAAAATGGATAGCTCTGTACCTTTAAAGCCACAGTATAAGATATGCCAAGATCGAGTTCTGCATTCTGAATTTTTCAACATTATTCAAAGTTGCTGATGTGTAAGTTGTTTCAATATCCAATCTTTATTTTCAATCTATTTTTTTCTAGACGTGATCATTTGAATGTTTATGTAATGAATTCTTTTTCATCATATTTTGCATGTATTTGTAACTCTCTTTTATACAATTTCATTATGTGCTCTCCATGGAGTTTGAAATACCTTAGTTTTAGCAATGACTAAAAATGTTGTGAATTCTCCATCTCCTGTTTTCCTAGTTTTAAAATTATTAAGTGGAATAAAGCATACTATCTTTAATGAGGCTTCCCTGGTGGCTCAGACAGTAAAGAATCTGCTTACAATGCAGGAGACCTGGGTTTGATACCTGGATTGGGAAGATCTCCAGGAGAAAGGAGTGACAACCCACTCCAGTATTCTTGCCTGGGAAATCCCATGGACAGAGAAGCCTGGTGGGCTGCAGTCCACAGAGTCACGAAGAGTCGGACACGACTGAGCAACTAACGCTTTCACTTTTTCATACTATCTTTTCCTTCAGTACCTTAGTTCTCATAAGCTTATTACTCTCCAGCAAGACTTTCAACACATTAGATTTCCAGAAAAATCATACTTGTCCGTGAAATTTTATCAGATATATATGAAATACTTCAGTGAATTTTGTTATGTATATGTCATAGTATTTTTATACAATATACAAAAAGTATTTTATGTTTTCAATAAATTTTAAAATTCTACTTTGCTTATTTGAAATGTAAGACCAAGCTGTATGTACATTTTTAAAATTTATTCAGAAGATGATGAAATAAACAAATAACTTTTATTTTCAGTCAAAGTTTTGATCAGTAAGAATTTCCAGATCAATTTTTCTTTGTAAAGAGGCATATATAAAACAAATATATCCCCCAGCTATCTATCCCTTTGTTTATTCATGTAGCAACTGTTTTAGTTGCTTGTTATGTTACTGCTGTGGTGAACAAAAAATTGAAACAAACTGGAACTTGGTCTTCCAAGAGCTAGAATTCTTTGTTTCAAGTAAATGATGTTGGACAGTCAAAATGATGAGTATTTTTAATTGTTTGTTTGAGTACTGAATTTGAAAAATTCTATTTGTAAAAAAAAGTAAATAAAGGAATTTCTTCAACTAAAGGAAATAAAAAGTTAAGTACACATAATTCCCATAAGAAAATAATTAGCACTAACATATAAATAATATTCACAATGCAATTTTTAAAACCTCACCAAATAAAAAATGGGTAAATTATATGAAAAAGAAATTCACAAAATAGCAAATATAATTTGTTTAAAATAATGTTAGACATTTTTGTACTTTTCAATGAGGGTTCAAAATTCTCTGATGATTTGAATACAAAGTAAAATAAAGCTTTTAGACAGCGAAATGGCACTAAATTTAAAAAAAAATCAAACTTCTGTACCTCAGACTAATCCTTAGAAAAATATCAAAACCTAAAAAAAAAAAAAAATTACATAAAGTTGTATTGTTGATTTTATTTTAAAATTATAAAACAATCTACTAAATGTTTAGAGACTGATGAAGTAAAATACATACTAAAGATGCACATTCATACAGTGTAAAATTATATTCCATGTAAATATAAAAGAATAGTCTAAAAATTATCTTAGGTGATAAAAATACTATATTCCATATTTCTCTATTTTATTGTGTACACATTTCTGTCCATGGGATTTCTCAGGCAAGAAGGATAAAATGTGTTGCCGTTTCCTCCTCCAGGGGATCTTCCCTACCCCAGGACTGAACCCACCTCTCTTGCTTCTCCTGCATTGCAGTTGGATTCTTTACCACTAGCACCACCTGGGAAGCCCAGGGGGAGAGTAGATATAGGTAATGTTTCAAACTTTATACGGTAAAATTTAGAAAGCATTATGTAATAAGAAGGAAATTTAACAGTGAATTTGGCCCATGCTGTAAACATTTAAGAACTATGTGATACATACATATAAGGTAAGGATTTCCAAGACAAAATGAAATTAGTGTTACAATAAAATATTGAGCAGAATTTAAGGATTCTGACTCAGATAGAACAATTATTTCAATTAAAATAATTCATCAACAAAGTTTTTATGTAGAAATTTAGAATAGTGCAGAATTTTAATTGAAGCTTAAAAAAGGACTGAGGCGCACCATAATCAAAAGCAAAACAATATGAATATGTGTATTTTTGAGTAAAAGGAATGGTCATTTTTGTGCAGCATGAACAGAGGTTGCATGCAGGAAACAATTCTGAGGTATCTGAAATTTTCCTAGCCAGCTACAGGCATCTTTCATTGCCCTATAAAATACAGAAACAAAGAGAGAGAGAAAAGAGAGAGGGAGAGAAGGAAGGAAGGGAAGAAGGGAAAGAGTGACAGAAAGAAAGATAGTTGAGACTATATCCTATTACCCACGGGTAAATGTAAGCTCATTCTTAAGTTGCTTAACTACTCATTCAGTGATTAGTTAAGTGAGTCATTGTCCAAATTCTTCTTCAAAAAAGGAAGATATATTCCATGATTGTAAATAAAAATAAATGATTTTGCAAATTGCAAAGATTTTTTTAGATTAATCTGATTTTGCTTTTGGAAAATACTAGGGCTGAAAACACTTCACAACCTTTCTCCAAAACCCAACAATTTTTTTTCAGATATCTCGGCGATTTCTTTGACAAATATGATGCTAAACTATTTTATAAAACTTTTCAAAGATACATATATCCTTAACTCTCTAAGAAAGTGTTTAAATTTGTTTTCTATAAGATTATAATTAGTTTCCTTTCTATCAACTTCTATGTTAGAAGTTTAGAAGATCAAAGTGGGATAATTTCATAAAGATCATTTTTTAAAATTGCACTATGAATATTCTAAACTCTTTAAGTTTTGTAACTTGGCACAACCTAAAAGAAAATATCTTCTAAAATCAAATAAGCATCTGAAAACACTTATTCAGAATAAAACATTGAGATCATTTTCATAATACAATAAATTCAATCCCTAAATTTCTGAGTTATATCTATTCATCAATAACCTCAGATCCAAAATAGCAGCACTCGACTGTTAAATTGATATATTGCAGATATCTATTATTTTATAACTCTGGACATATTTATAAAATTCAAGCAATACACAGATAATGAAATCCTTTCTCTAATGAGTTTTCTAAATATAGAAATTTCAGTTCAGTTCAGTCACTCAGTCATGTCCAACTATTTGAAACCCCATGGATTGCAACATGCCAGGCCTCCCTGTCCATCACCAACCACCGGAGTTCACCCAATTAAGAGTTCATCTCCATTAAGTTGGTGATGCCAGCCAACCATTTCATCCTCTGTCGTCCCCTTCTCCTTCCACCTTCACTCTTTCCCAGCATCAGGGTCTCTTCCAAGGAGTCAGTTCTTCGCATCAGGTGGCCAAAGTATTGGAGTTTCAGATTCAGCATCAATCCTTCCAATGAATATTCAGGAATGACTTTCATTAGGATGGACTGGTTGGATCTCCTTGCAGTCCAAGGGACTCTTAAGATACTTCCCTAACACCAGAGTTCAAAAGCATCAAATCTTCAGTGCTTAGCTTTTGTTATAGTCCAACTCTCACATCCATACACGACCACTGGAAAAAACCATAGCTTTGATTACATGGAGCTTTGCTGGCAAAGTAATGTCTCTGCTTATTAATATGCTGTCTAGTTTGGTCTTAGCTTCTCTTCCAAAGAGATAGTGTCTTTTAATTTCATGGCTGCAGTCACCATCTGCAGTGATTTAGGAGACCAAAAAAATAAAGTCTGACACTGTTTCCACCGTTTCCCCATCTATTTCCCATGAAGTGATGGGACCAGATGCCATGATCTTAGTTTTCTGAATGTTGAGTTTTAACCCAATTTTCACTCCCCTCTTTCAAGTTCATCAAGAGACTCTTCAATTCTTCTTCACATTCTGCCATAAGGGTGGTGTCATCTGCATATCTGAGGTTATTGATATTTGTCCCGGCAATCTTGATTCCAGCTTGTGCTTCATCCAGCCCTGCGCTTCTCATGATGTACTCTGCATATAAGTTAAATAAACAAGGTGACAATATACAGCCTTGACACATTCCTTTCCCGATTTGGAACCAGTCTGTTGTTCCATGTCCAGTTCTAACTGTTGCTTCCTGACCTGCATACAGATTTCTCAAGAGACAGGTCAAATGGTCTGGTATTCCCATCTCTTTCAAAATTTTCCACAGTTTATTGTGATCCACACAGTCAAAGGCTTTGGCATAGTCAATAAAGTAGAAGTAGACGTTTTTCTGAACTCTCTTGCATTTTCAATGATCCAGCAGATGTTAGTAATTTGACCTCTGGTTCCTCTGCCTTTTCTAAAACCAGCTTGAACATCTGGAAATTCACAGTTCATGTATTGCTGAAGCCTGGCTTGGAGAATTTTGAGCATTACTTTCCTACCATGTGAGACGAGTGCAATTGTGCAGTAGTTCAAACATTCTTTGGTATTGCCTTTCTTTGGGATTGGAATGAAAACTGACCTTTTCTAGTCCTGTGGCCACTGCTGAGTTTTCCAAATTTGCTGGCATATTGAGTGCAGCACTTTCATAGCATCATCTTTTAGGATTTAAAATAGCTCAACTGGAATTCCATCACCTGCTCTAGCTTTGTTCATAGTGATGCTTCCTAAGGCCCATGTGAATTCACATTCCAGGATGTCTGGCTCTAGGGGAGTGATCACACGATCATGATTATCTCAGTTGTGAAGATCTTTTTTGTACAGTTCTTCTGGGTGTCCTTGCCACCTCTTCTTAATATCTTCTGCTTCTTTTAGGTTCGTACCATTTCTGTCCTTTATTGAGCCCATCTTTGCATGAAATCTTCCCTTGGTATTTCTAATTTTCTTGAAGAGATCTCTAATCTTTCCCATTCTATTGTTTCCCTCTTTCTTTGCGCTCATCACTGAGGAAAGCTTTCTTAACTCTCCTTGCTTTTTTTTTGGAACACTGTGATTTAGAAATTATCTCTTCTCCAAGTAAGACAGTAGGTGTTGCGAGAGGACATCAGAGGGCAGACACACTGAAACTATAATCACAGAAAACTAGCTATACTGATCACACAGACCACAGCCTTGTCTATCTCAATGAAACTAAGCCATGCCATGTGGGGCCACCCAAGACGGATGGGTCATGGCGGAGAGGTCTGGAAGAATGTGGTCCACTGGAGAAGGGCATGGCAAACCACTTCAGTATTCTTGCCTTGACAACACCATGAACAGTATGAAAAGGCAAAAAGATAGGACACTGAAAGATAAACTCCCCAGGATGGTAGGTGCCCAATATGCTACTGGAGATCAGTGGAGAAATAACTCCAGAAAGAATGATGGGATGGAGCCAAAGCAAAAACAACACCCAGCTGTGGATGTGACTGGTGATAGAAGCAAAGTGCGATGCTGTAAAGAGCAATATTGCATAGGAACCTGGAATGTTAGGTCCATGAATCAAGGCAAATTGGAAGTGGTCAAACAGGAGATGGCAAAAATGAACGTCGACATTCTAGGAATCAGCGAACAAAGATGGACTGGAATGGGTGAATTTAATTCAGATGACCATTATATCTACTACTGTGGGCAGGAATCCCTTAGAAGAAATGGAGTAGCCATCATGGTCAACAAAAGAGTCCAAAATGCAATACTTGGATGCAATTTAACGACAGAAGGATCTCTGTCCTTTTCCAAGGCAAACCATTCGATATCACGGTAATCCAAGTCTATGCCCCGACCAGTAACACTGAAGAAGCTGAACTTGAACGGTTATATGAAGACCTACAGGACCTTTTAGAACTAACACCCAAAAAAGATGTCCTTTTCATTATAGGGGACTGGAATGCAAAAGTAGGAAGTCAGGAAACACCTGGTGTAACAGGCAAATTTGGCCTTAGAGTAAAGAATGAAGCAGGGCAAAGGCTAATAGAGTTTTGCCAAGAGAATACACTGGTCATAGCAAACACCCTCTTCCAACAACACAAGAGAAGACTCGACACATGGACATCACCAGATGGTCAACACCGAAATCATGTTGATTATATTCTTTGCAGCCAAAGATGGAAAAGCTCTATACAGTCAGCAAAAACAAGACCGGGAACAGACTGTGGCTCAGATCATGAACTCCTTATTGCCAAATTCAGACTGAAATTGAAGAAAGTCGGGAAAACCACTAGTCCATTCAGGTATGACCTAAATCAAATCTCTTATGAATATACAGTGGAAGTGACAAATAGATTTAAGGGACTAGATCTGATAGACAGAGTGCCTGATGAACTATGAATGGAGGTTCGCGACATTGTACAGCAGACAGCGATCAAGATAATCCCCATGGAAAAGAAATGCAAAAAAGCAAAATGACTGTCTGAGGAGGCCTTACAAATAGCTGGGAAAAGAAGAGACGGGAAAAGCAAAGGGGAAAAGGAAAGATATTGTCATCTGAATGCAGATTTCCAAAGAATAGCAAGAAGAAATAAAGCCTTCTCAGCAATCAATGCAAAGAAATAGAGGAAAACGACAGAATGGGAAAGACTAGAGATCTCCTCAAGAAAATTAGAGATACCAAGGGAAGATTTCATGCAAAGATGGGCTCGAAAAAGGACAGAAATGATATGGACCTAACAGAAGCAGAAGATATTAAGAAGAGGTGGCAAGAATACACAGAAGAACTGTACAAAAAAGATCTTCATGACCCAGATAATCACGATGGTGTGATCACTCACCTAGAGCCAGACATCCTGGAATGTGAAGACAAGTGGGCCTTAGAAAGCATCACTACGAATAAAGCTAGTGGAGCTGATGGAATTCCAGTTGAGCTATTTCAAATCCTCAAAGATGATGCTGTGAAAGTTGTGCACTCTATATGCCAGCAAATTTGGAAAACTCAGCAGTGGCCACAGGACTAGAAAAGGTCAGTTTTCATTCCAATCCCAAAGAAAGGTAATGTCAAAGAGTACTCAAACTATTGCACCATTGCACTCATCTCACATGGTAGGAAAGTAATGCTCAAAATTCTCCAAGCCGGACCTCAGCAATACGTGAACCGTGAACTTCCAGATGTTCAAGCTGGTTTTAGAAAAGGCAGAGGAACCTGAGATCAAATGGCCAACATCCACCGGATCATCAAAAAAGCAAGAGAGTTCCAGAAAAACATCTATAGCTGCTTTATTGACTATGCCAAAGCCTTTGACTGTGTGGATCACAATAAACTGTGGAAAATTTTGAAAGAGATGGGAATACCAGACCATTTGACCAATCTCTTGAGAAACCTGTATGCAGGTCAGGAAACAACAGTTAGAACTGGATGTGGAACAACAGACTGGTTCCAAATAGGAAAAGGAGTACGTCAAGGCTATATATTGTCACCCTGCTTATTTAACTTATATGCTGTGTACATCATGAGAAACGCTGCCCTCGAAGAAACACAAGCTGAAATCAAGATTGCCAGGAGAAATACAAATAACCTCAGATATGCGGATGACACCACCCTTATGGCAGAAAGTGAAGAAGAACTAAAGAACCTCTTGATGAAAGTGAAAGAGGAGAGTGAAAAAGTTGGCTTAAAGCTCAACATTTAGAAAACTAAGATCATGGCATCTGGTCCCATCACTTCATGGCAAATAGATGGGGAAACAGTGGAAACAGTGTCAGACTTTATTTTTGGGGGCTCCAAAATCACTGCTGATGGTGATTGCAGCCATGAAATTAAAAGACGCTTACTCCTTGGAAGGAAGGTTATGGCCAACATAGATAGCATATTTAAAAGCAGAGACATTACTTTGCCAACAAAAGTCCGGCTAGTCAAGGCTATGGTTTTTCCAGTGGTCAAGTATGGATGTGAGAGTTGGATGGTGAAGAAACCTGAGCGCCGAAGAATTGATGCTTTTGAACTGTGATGTTGGAGAAGACTCTTGAGAGTCCCTTGGACTGCAATGAAATCCAACCAGTCCATCCTAATGGAGATCAGTTCTGGGTGTTCATTGGAAGGACTGATGTTGAAGCTGAAACTCCAATACTTTGCTCACCTCATGAGAAGAATTGACTCATTGGAAAAGTCCCTAATGCTGGGAAAGATTGGGGGCAGGAGGAGAAGGGGACGACAGAGGATGAGATGGTTGGATGGCATCACCAACTCGATGGACATGGGTTTGGGTAAACTCCGGGAGTTGGTGATGATCAGGGAGGCCTGGAGTGCTACGATTCATGGGGTTGCAGAGAGTTGGACACGACTGAGCGACTGAACTGAACTGAACTGAAATTTAGAAATTACAGAAGAGTTAAATTCTTGAAGTTTACATCAACATTTTAGAATGACAGTTCACATATGACAGTTGGGAAAACTAACGTGAAGTTCTTCAGGATACTTACACAGAAATCAGTGACAGGAGTGAAATGAAAACAGCACAGAACTTAGGAGCCTGGTCTGGAATCCCACTGATGGCATTTACTCTGCATGCATGTTCAGTCATATCCAACTCTTTGTGACCCTTTGTTGTAGCCTGCCAAGCTCTACTACCTATGGGATTTTCAATGTAAGAATACTGGAATGGGTTGCCATTTCGTCTTCCAGAGAATCTTCCTGGCCCAGGGATCTAACCTGTGTCTCCATCAGCTCCTGCATTGCAGGTGGATCCTTTACCCACTGAGCCATTGAAGAAGCATGTCTGCCACTAAGTACTTCTGTGATAAAATGGTTTAATCTCTTTTTGCTATTATTTCCTAATCAATAAAATGAAGGTATCAATATAGTTTTTTTGCTGATGTTATTTAACTCAAAAATTTTGAGAGTTCAATAACATGATAGCACTCAAACACCAAGAAACATATCTGACAGAAAAAAATGGCCAATAAATGCATGCTGTACATTCTTTTAAATAGTTGTAATAAAAATACAGAAAATAGTATGTCTAATTCTATTGTTTTAAAGGAGCATATGTGTAAATGCTGAGTAATTTCTTATAAGGCCTAAGGATATATTACATCTTTCCCCCCTATTGTTTCCTCTGGAGTTATTCAGAAATTCATTTCCTTTAAGCAAGTTCTAATGCCTGTCACTATGATTTAAAGCTTTCTACAGAATCTTTCACATAGGGTATGGCTGCCTAAATTACTTTGCACCTAATTTTAGATAAACGGCCATAGCAAGTATTGAATAAATGCATGAGTAAGCAAAGTAAAGCAAAACAGATATTTAACATTTGTGACTGGTATTCTCTTTCTGGAGTGCTTGAATAGAAGTAGTTTAAGTCTGTTAATTAGGTTCCCCCAACCACGCCCCCCCCACACAAAACTTCATGTTCAGAAACATTACATGACATTCATCATCTCTCTAAAAGGCTTGTCACTAAATTCCCTCAGAGAGAATGAGAGAGCAAGAGAGAGAGAATGAATCAGATCAATTCCAGATACATTTCGCTCAGAGACACCATCTCATCTTTTAATATAATAATATTGAAGTACAAGGTGGAAGTCTGATATTAAAATACATTTAAGTTAGCTGTATTTTCAGCAGAAAATTTCTATGTTGCCAATAATGTCGTTTTGGTAAAATTCCATTCTACTGACAAGATATGTATTGATTATATGTATACGGATTATATGGGCTTCCCCAGTGGCTCAGCACTAAAGACTCTACCTGCGATGCAGGAGCCACAGCAGACACGGGCTGAATTGCTGGGTTGAGAAGATCCTTTGGAGGAGGGCATGGCAACCCACTCCAGTTTTCTTGCCTGGAAAATCCCCACTGATAGAGGAGCCTGGCAGTCCATAGGGTTTCAAAGAGTCAGACACAGCTGAAGTGACTTAGGATGCATGCACATATTGATTATATATATTAGTTATTAAACTGGATGAACATATTAAAAATAAAATAAATTTAATTCAATTAATTTGATAATGTTAAAAAATTGAAGGAATGGCAAAATTCTACAGCCTGCAGTTGAATTTTAAATACATGTGCATGTGAAATGGAAATGGAAATATGGACTACTCATAGAGAAAGACTGATCCCCTCCTCCTTAACCTCATCTCCCCTGACCACTGATAATAAACACAAAGGACTTACAGAGCTATGACTAGAAATATGTTACAAAATAACTTCATTTTAGCAGTATTATCTTGCAAATCATTATTTAAATAACCTTTAATTAGAGTATGTGAATAATTTCTCCTTCATCCACTAGGATTTGCTTCAGCCAACCTTAGCAGATAACTAGGACATTAGTCTCTGAAATTCCTTGTTAATATCCAATATTACAAGTACTTCTGAACCGAATGCAAACTTTGAATGCAAACTGACCACAAGGTGAAATCAATAAAGTGTATCCAAGTGCTAAATGAGATCAAAGAAAAAAGCCATAAGAAAATAGACAAGTCAATATGGTAATGAAAGATGGCTAACAGTAAGAGAAGATCTGTAAAAGTTATTGCTATCAATCATGAGCACCAAACTCACTTTTATAATGTCAAGAGGAAAGTTGAGCATTTAAAGGAAGAGAAAATAGATGCTTTATTCATTTAAAAAGGCATGGTTCTCTTGTCCAGAAAATCGAATGCTTGCAACTTTACGCTATTCTTATAATTACAAAAAGATCTTTATTGATAGTTGAATTATTTAAAATGCTTCCCAGGTCTATTTAGTTGATATTCGATCATTTTGGATTTAGTTGACTTCAAACATAGTATTTTTCACACCATTTGGCAAAAATGCTGTTTTGAGTCCTCAGAAACACAAGGGCTATGAAAAAGTACCTTTACTGACAAAGAGCCAGGTTTGGTATTAAACCACACCTATCAGACAAGGTTTTATAAAGTTATTTTAAACTTGGAGCTCTGGCATTCAACCACAAATTTTCAATACCAGGCCATCAGAGCCAGTTCCTTCTAGACAACTGAACTGATTCAGAAGGATGCTGTTTGCCAACACTATGCTTTACAGTGTCCTAAGATTTTATTGTTTCTCTGCATTGGCTGTCCATCCCTCTCCAAGCTTGATGACTGACTGCAGCTTCAGCAGATGAGCTACAGATATTCTGCATAAGCACGAATAGCAGTTTCTTCCAAGGTGTTCACCCATCACCGTTTCTGCTCTATCACTTTTAATTCCTTTCTCCCTGGCTCTCCTTAACTCCTCAGTTTTCTGTATTCATATGTATTCCGTTATTCAAGAACAGCTTTTTCCTTTTTCACTCAACGGACAGCATCTATCACAGTTTCCTTAACTATTACAGGTGGATTGAGGGTCATTGCTGCAGTTAGAATAAAACATGTTTTTGTTTTTTAGCTCCTTGCTCCATGAGAGTCTGTTAGAAATGCAGGCTACATCCCACCCAGATTTATTAAGTCAGAATTTGTCATTGTAAAAGATCTCCAAGTGATTTAAATACACATTAAAATTTGCAAAACACTGAAGCCAACACCATTCATTCAGCTGAGAAGGTAAGATGATTTTCTTTCTTTATTGTCCCAAGTTGGTATAGTTGGAAGTGAGTAGATGGAGAGAGCATGGGTAAATCAAGGAAGACCATTCTCTTTCCACTGTCCAGGATACAGACAAAAAGTCTCCATGAACACACACCACTGAAGCACACTAATCACCAAACAATCCAGCTCACCAAAATAGAGGTGTTCAACACACACTCTTTTATCAATTATGAGCCATAGTATGTTACTATAATACATAAACATTTGAAGTAGATATTATACCATTTTTTCTACAAAAATTTGTGTAACCATTTTCAAAAACAAGCTTCATTCTGTGAGAACCTACCAAATAATGTTTTCCTATGAATAGCACAGCAAACACGCTGTCAGAAGACACAAGAAAGGAGAGACAGACATATGTTTTCAGAAACTGAAAAACTGGAAATGGACATACTTTTTTTTGAAAGAAGCAAATATCTACTCTTTCATTATGCATGTGTGTGTGTGTGATGTTCTTACAGCTGTCTCATTCACAATGCTATGCACTTTCAACATGCATACAACATTTAGGAAGAACACTATTTCAAAATATAGTTCAGACTCAGAGACTGAAAAATTTAAGTCTGTCCCCCTCTGCACCACTGATTCCATCTCCAAAGCAATAACAGCTGCACAAGAAGGGTGCGAAAACACTGTATAAGATGTGTACAAGACAAGTCTACCACAATGAAATAAAAAGGCTATAATTCAAAGCATGACATTCCATTTTAGTAAAGGTGTACACTGCCATTTTTAAAATAAATACTCTGGGCTCCTGATGCACCTTTCATATGCATAGAGTACATGTCTTCTCTGTTGTTTTGATAGAATATTATTTTTTTACTGTTGGCTCACAATGTGCATCTACTATATAGTTTCATATTTATATAAAATGCAATACTTGAACTACTTTTTGGTAAAATGCGATGAAGAAAAGTTAAGTTGTAAAAGTAATAAAAATTAATCCAAATTTTTTCTGTATAGGCATATGCCAGAATTATTGCTAAAATGTTTAAACTTTATTCATTATAGTTCCTTCAGAAACTTTCTATGAACAATTATCATTAAAAATTACAGTTTTTCCCCCCGAACTCTCTTTTGATATGAAAAATAAATAGTTGGTAGTGTTTCCATATTCATGGAATTTAATCTTTTCTTTCTCTATCTGGGCAGTACATTTCTATCATAATTCTCAGAAGATAGTTAACTAAATTTTTAGAACTATGACCAACTCCTTTTCAACACAAACACAAGCTAAAACTAAAGTAGGTCAGTTTTGACTTTATGAAATGAATGGATACTTTAAAGCCTTTTTTTTTTTTGAGGGGATGAAAGAAGTTCTCCTTCTTTTTAAACTGAAATATAGTTGATTTTCAATGTTTCAGTATACAGCAAAGTGATTAATATATATATTAATATATTCTTTTTCAGACTTTTTTTCATTATAGGTCATTACAAGATATTGAATATTGTTCCCTGTGCTATACAGTAGGAACTTGTTTATCAATTTTGTATATAGTAATGTGTATCTATTAAACTCAAATTCCCAGTGGATTCTTCCTCCTAGTTCCCCCTTTGTAACCATAAGCTTCTTTCTATAAGTCTATTTCTGTTTTCTAAATAAGTCTATTTCTGTCATCGTTTTAGATTCCGCATATAAGTGATATCATATGATGTTTGTCTTTTTCTGTCTGATTTACTTCACTTTGATAATCTCTATGTCCATCCATGTTGCTGCAAATCTCACTATTTCATTCTTTTTGTGACTGAGTAATATTCCATTGGGTGTGTTTTTTTTGTGCATGTACGTCTTTATCCAGTCATCTGTTATTTAAGTTGCTTCCATGTCCTGGCTACTGTAAATAGCGATGTTACGAACACTGAGGTGGATGTATCTCTCTGAGTTAGAGTTTTTGATCTTTTCTGGATATATGCTCAGGAGTGGGATTGCTAGGTCATATGGTAACTCTGTTTTTAGTGTTTTAAGAAACCTCCTTAATTGTTTTCCATAATGTCTGTACCAATTTACATTCCCACTAATAGTGTAGGAGATTTTCTTTTCTCCACATCCTCTACAGCATTTATTATTTGTAGACTTTAAGATGATGGTCATTCTGGTCAGCATGAGGTGATACCTCATTGTATTTTTGATTTTCATATCTCTAATAATTAGTAATTTTGAGCATCTTTTCATCTGTTTTTTACCATCTGTATGTCTTCTTTGAAGAAATGTCTAATCAAGACTTCTTCCCTTTTATTTTATTGGGTTGTTTTTTATATTGAGCTGTATAAGGTGTTTGTATATTTTGGAAATTAATCTCTTATTGATTGCATCATTTGCAAATAGTTTTCAAAGTCATCATTTTAAATTAAAGTAATATTCTTAATTTTTTCAGAATTTCTTTAAACATTTGGTCTATACCAAAATGGGTTCATAAATTTATAAACAAATAAGTAGATTATAAGTAGTAGTTATAACCAGACATTTTCTAAATAGGTACTGAAATAAATAATTCCCCTTTCTTAATTTATATTGCAAAACACTGGTATATATTACTAACTCATGTAATATGTGAGGTTATGTATGCTAAAGTTATTTGTCTAGTGATACAAATAATCACTAATATTTTTGGTCTAGTTTATCAAGACCAGAAGAAGAGATCCTGATACCAGATATAGCAGATAATTGAGTCTCTCCTATATCATTTTGTTTCTCAGAAATGAAATCTTTGACTATGGGCCAATCACCAACATTAATTGATCAGTTCCTACTGCTTTAGAGAAGGAAGGTACTGCCAGACATGGTCTATAGTCAGTTTTACTCATGTCTAATAACACTGACACTTGAAAAATTATGAAGGAAGTATTTTGTCTTGGATGTTATAGGACCTAGAAAAGTGAAAGTTTAGAGCACTTGAAAGGAAATGAAGTGTCATCTTTGACAAGCAAGAACAGGCTGGAACTTTACTTCTCCGTGTAACTAAAGAAAATAATTTAAGGGTCAGCATCTTACAATGGAAGCAATATAACAAGAGTGTTCGTATGAGGAAAGCTCCTGAAATCCCCACCTAATGATGTTGTGGTGCCAGGAGCAAACGCTTCAGGTACCTACATTTCAAGATAGGAGGTACCAAGATCTTCTACCTTAAATCCTTTCCAACAACAAGGACAACAATAAGATAGCATGTCAGTGTAAAAGGAAATGCCTACTAGCTCAGTGCTTCAAGATCTTTTGGTGATAAGATGATACTTTGACTTGTTCCTTCTACACATCTCCTAGTTGCCTATGAAGATTGTAGGGCCCAAGGGAGATAGAACCTAAAGAATCCAAAATTGTGATTATGGAAGATTTTATAGGTCTTTGGCCATTAATCTACATTATTACATGCAAATATTAGCTATTTGACTTTAAAATGTATTTGTGACATATATTGAAAGAAGAGGAGACCTGGGTTCAGGAGACCTGGGTTCAATCCCTGGGTTGGGAAGATCCCCTGGAGAAGGAAATGGCAACCCACTCCAATATTCTTGCCTGGAAAATCCCATGGATAGAGGAGCCTGGCAGGCTACAGTCCATGTGGTCGCAAAGAGTCGGACACAACTGAGCGACTTCACTGTCACTGTATTGAAGGAAGAACAACACTAAATTCCAAATTGGAGAAACATACCCCAAAATCCATTCCCATAATTTGACCATACATCTGCTTTTACTTCTACTCAATAGTAATAGATAAGTTTCTCAAATAATTAAAACTGATGAGCACTTGTAGTCTTTCCAATAGTGAATGGATCACATATCTACCATTTGTTCATTTTTCCTCTTGTATTTGCAAATTGCAAAAATATGATCATTGTATGTTTTAGTCCAATTCTGTATTTCATAATAAGATACAACCTGGCAGTGTTGTAGTAATTACTGCTGCAAAGTCATACTTTTAGGAAAATATACTGGATAGGAAATGTTCACGTCTTGCTACAGTGATCAAAACTGCCAGGAGCAATATCCATATATGAGTCTCAGCACCTGACATTTTGACATGTTGGTGGATTCAAGGAGCAGCTTCTGGAACCTAGTGACAAACCAAGGTTTTAAGAAGCTTGGGGTGTTTTGTATCAAGTGCAGTCAAATGCAAAGAGAGATAAGGGTAGAGTTAGGGCAGGGAAAATGCTAATGAAAAATGAAGATTTGTGTTAAGTACTTAACCCACAGTCCAGAACACAGAGGTGTAATGATAGAAAAGAGCACAGTGGTAAAGAATCTACCTGCCAGTGCAGGATATGCAAGAAACATGGGTTCAATCCCTAGGTTGGGAAGACCCCCTGGAGTAGGAAATGGTAACCCACACCAGTATTCTTGCCTGGGAAAAGTCATGGACAGAGGAGTCTAGCGGGTTCCAGTCCATGGGGTGGCAAGGAGTCAGACACGACTGAGGGACTGAGCACACACAGCACAGTGATAGAAGGATCAAAGCATTCTTGGCGCAGGGACAGAACAAAGTTTGAAGTCGTGATAAAACTCCACAACACTTTTCTCCATGTGGTGTTCCAGCTGTTGCTGCTGCTGCTGCTGCTAAGTCGCTGCAGTCGTGTCCGACTCTATGCAACCCCATAGACGGCAGCCCACCAGGCTCCGCCGTCCCTGGGATTCTCCAGGCAAGAACACTGGAGTGGGTTGCCATTTCTGTCTCCAATGCAGGAAAGTGAAAAGGTTCCACTTGTTACTTGAGAACAATTTTTTAATTTTCCTTCATTATCTTTTTTCCCCTGTACTTTAAAAATTCTTTATATTTCTCATTCTCCCGCTCTGTTCCTTTGCCTCCTTATAGCTCTTAAATTATTGCCGTCCTTTCTCACATCAGTCAGGCATCGTTTTCTATAGGCCTTGCTCATCCCCAAGAGTAACGCTTAGCGATAAAGGGATTCCTCTTCATGATCCATCAGGAGTAGGATTGGAGCTGAGAAATCATCCCTTGCAAATAAAAGCTTTCCACAAATCACTTCATAATCTAATCTGATGATGAAGACAGTGTACAGGAATCACTCAACAAAAAATAAAAATAAAAAAAATACTAAATGTTCCTATTAAAATTATACAGCAGAGCTAAAATACAATATGAAATGCAGTGAAATAGAAAAGTAAAAAATAGAAATAGAAAGTAAAAAATATTATACTTGAGAAAATATAAATTTAATTATGTAGGAAATTGTAAGTGAATTAAAGCAAAAAAAAAAAATTACACCAAGGAAGGGGAAACCATGGAGAAATCAATGCTGAAAGTACCACTAGAAACCAATAATATTGAACATGACAATGAATACCTCTTAATAGCCCTTAGAGAACTTAGTAATTTGAAGAATTCACTTCAGAAAGTGTATTGTGATTTCTTAGTTCTAAAATCTATGAGGATATCAAATGTGCCCCAGAGGAGACATAAATAAAGACAAAGATAACAGAGCTGCTACCCAATCCTGAGCAGCATTAATAGTGACTCAGGAGGATCCCAAAGTGACTTCATAACACAAAGAATGAGAATGTGAAAGGTGTCCAAAAGGACGGACAGGAAACAGCAAGAATTTGATAATTCAAGGGGAGAAAAAGTCATTCTCTCTTATTTCTACTGATATAGATGTAGGTGTGGCTACTTTCTATTAATCCTCAATTTTTCTTCTCTTTGACAGTGTAATATATAGAGGAATTTAGAAAGAAGAGAATAAAATGTCTCCCTATCGCTGAAGACTTCCCTTCATGCAACTGAGCTTTATGTGATTTGATGGCTCCAAAGGCTGGTTTAGAATTATCATAGTCATGCTCAATATCTGACCTTTGGAGGACTTGCTGGTGGCCTAAAAACACTAAACACACTGAATTTTATTCTCCCCTTACCCACACTGTCATCTGTCACCCTGGCATTTCTTGGAAAAGAAATAAAAATACAAAAAGCATTGCTATATGACAAGCATCACTTTTCAAACAACAGTGTTAACCATATACCACATAATGTCTAGTCAATGCTTTAGGTAAATCAATAAACACTTTTACATTATTTGTTTTAAAATCCACCTGGCTTATTTGTTACACTGGACATATAAATTCCAGCTACTTCAAAGTTCTCAACCTTTCTGAGCCTTAAATTAGCCATGTATCATATAAAGATAATAGCTATCCCTATAGGTTATATAAAGATTAAATAAGATTATTTAACTACACAGTTTAACCCTTTGTAGAAGTGCAATAAATGGTAGGGTTTGCTATTAGAGTTATTATTGTGGTTGATATTCTTAAACTTTATCCCAGAGAGTACACATTCATATGAATATACATGTGCATTCAAGACTTGGAAGGAAACATTTTAAATCATAACAGCCTAAGAAAATCATATTTTGATTTAGGGAAAAAGATATAATAATAGCATATGGACTTTCCCAAGGTACTTAACTTGTATAAATTTTGTAACTATGAATTTTGTATTGTGTTTGAATTCCATTAATTTAAAATCACTACTCTCTTCCTTTCTTACTGAATGTAGAAGGGAAAAAGAAAATCATGAAAAATCTTATTTATGTCTCTTATTGCAGTAAAATATGTAAACTAATTTATTTCTTGCTTAAAAAAGCACTTTCACATGAATGTGTGTGTGCGTACACACACATACACACACAGAGCTTGCCTTGACCAAATGCTGCTTTTGTGATCTTAGAAAAGTCTTTTAATGTTTAAGTCTTAAGGTTTGACCTATTAAATTGGGTCAAAGAAGTTATTTTGGTGATATTGTTTTGAAACTCAAATGAGATAATTTATAGAAAAGTTCTGTGTAATTTAAACAGTTCACTGTAAATATCATCCTTGCCCAATACCTGAAGAGGAAATAGAGTCCCTTCAAAAAAATAAGACCTGATTCCATAGATTTGTTCCCCTTTTGTAAGGAAATCCTATTTATCTATAATTGAGTTTCTTTGTTTAATAAGTCCATTAAAATGACACAGTGTAAGTTCAGGTTTTCAGCTGAACTCTTGCCAGTCACCAAATATAGGAATGAGCCATTTGCTGTCAGAAAGATCATCAGAAAAGGGGGCAGACCATGAGAGAGACAGAGCTCCAGCTCCATCTTTGTTCTCTTTCAGGATTCTCTCTCCCTCTGCTCCCTCCATCTTCCAGCCTACCATCTGATATTTTCTCAGATCACTTCCTAGACACTCAAACTGCACTATGATCTACTGCTTTCAATTTCTTCTACAAACTACACTGTGCTAGAGAAGGCAAAAAGTGTTCTCAGTCAATCTTAGGCAAAAATCTAACCTTATTTTACTTTATTTGACTCTTATGTCTTTAAGATTATTCAACATAGCACTGTATTATATGAAAATTATGTTTCTACATGAGACAATTTAAACAAAGACCTGTTGTGCCTTCAGTTCAGTTCAGTCATTCATTTGTGTCCAACTCTCTGCAACCCCACAGACTGCAGCATGCCAGGCCTCCCTATCCATCACCAACTCCCAGAGTTTACTCAAACTCAAGTCCATTGAGTTGGTGATGCCATCCAAACATCTCAACCTCTGTCGTCCCCTTCTCCTCCTGCCTTCAATCTTTCCCAAGATCGGGGACTTTTCAAATGAGTCAGCCCTTCGCATCAGGTGGCCAAAGTATGGGAGTTTCAGCTTCAACATCAGTCCTTCCAGTGAACACCCAGGACTGATTTCCTTTAGGATGGACTGGTTGGATCTCCTTGTAGTCCAAGGGACTCTCAAGAGTCTTCTCCAACACCACAGTTCAAAAGCATCAATTCTTCTGCGCTTAGCTTTCTTTACAGTCCAACTCTCATATCCATACATGACTACTGGAAAAACCATAGCCAGGACTAGATGGAGCTTTGTTGACAAAGTAATGTCTCTGCTTTTTAATATGCTGTCTAGGTTGGCCATAGCTTTCCTTCAAGGAGTAAACGTCTTGTAATTTCATGGCTGCAGTCACCATCTGCAGTAATTTTGGAGACCAAAAAATAAAGTCAACCACTGTTTCCACTGTTTTCCATCTATTTGCCTTGAAGTGATGGGACCAGATGCCATGATCTTAGTTTTCTGAATGTTGAGCTTTAAGCCAACTTTTTCACTCTCCTCTTTCACTTTCATCAAGAGGCTCTTTAGTTCTTTGCTTTCTGCCATAAGGGTGGTGTCATCTGCATATCTGAGGTTATTGATATTTTTCCCAGCAATCTTGATTATAGCTTGTGCTTCACCCAGACCAGTGTTTCTCATGATGTACTCTGCATATAAGTTAAATAAGTAGGGTGACAATATACAGCCTTGACATACTCCTTTCCCAATTTGGAACCAGTCTGTTGTTCCATGTCCACTTCTAACTGTTGTTTCCTGACCTGCATACAGATTTCTCAAGAGGCAGGTCACATGGTCTGGTATTCCCATCTCTTTCAGAATTTTCCACAGTTTGTTGTGATCCACACAATCAAAGGCTTTGGAATAGTCAATAAAGCAGGAATAAATATTTTCCTGGAATTCTCTTGCTTTTTCAATGATCCAGCGGATGTTGGCCATTTGATCTCAGGTTCCTCTGCCTTTTCTAAAACCAGCTTGAACATCTGGAAGTTCACGGTTCACGTATTGCTGAGGTCCGGCTTGGAGAATTTTGAGCATTACTTTACTAGCGTGTGTTGCTGCTGCTGCTAAGTCGCTTCAGTCATGTCCGACTCTGTGCGACCCCATAGATGGCAGCCCACCAAGCTCCCCCATCCCTGGGATTCTCCAGGCAAGAACACTGGAGTGGGTTGCCATTTCCTTCTCCAATGCGTGAAAGTGAACAGTGAAAGTGAAGTCGCTCAGTCGTGTCCAACTCTTAGCGACCCCATGGACTGCAGCCTACCAGGCTTCTCAGTCCATGGGATTCTCCAGGCAAGAGTACTGGAGTGTGGGATGAGTACAATTGTGCAGTAGTTTGAGCAATCAGGAGCGGCAGCCGAGAGGAACTACCCCATGTCCAAGATCAGGAGTGGTGGCAGTTAGGAGATACCCCACGTCCAAGGTAAGAGAAACCCCACTAGGATGGTAGTCGCTGAGGGAGGGCATCAGAGGCAGACAAACTGAAACCAGAATCACAGAGAACTAACCAATCTAATCACATGGACCACAGCTTGTCTAACTCAATGAAACTGTTGTACCTACATATTCTCAAAACATTATTTTACTTCTGAAATTACATAATTTGAAACTCAT
The DNA here is from genome assembly GCF_054371585.1 of Giraffa tippelskirchi. NCBI lineage: Eukaryota > Metazoa > Chordata > Mammalia > Artiodactyla > Giraffidae > Giraffa > Giraffa tippelskirchi. Next base: position 105,584,648 of record NC_137278.1, on the reverse strand, counting down.
GCAGTTACAAAGTGTGACCTATATGCTTGTATCACCCCAAAACTGTTCTGTATCCATTCAGATTTTTGAATACTTCAGAGTAGTTCAGGATTTTTTTTTTCTTTTTCTGTGTATAAACAATCTCAGTATTGATTTTTTTAAATTAAAACAGAAAAATTTTTGTTGTTTGTTCTTACTTGTATAGGGCTGTGACATAAATTTTCTGAAGTTTTAAGATAAATATGATTCCCTGGTAGCTCAAAGGCAAATAATCTGCCTGCCAATGCAGAAGTTGGGGGTTCAATCCTTCAGTTGGGAAGATCCTCTGGAGAAGAAAATGGCAACCCACTCCAGTATTTTTGCCTGGGAAATACCATGGAGAGAGGACCCTGGCAGGCTGTAGTCCATGGCCTAAAATAAATAGTGTTTCATTTATAGCCTACATCTTTGGACACATAAAAACGTACTTTCCTGTTTGAATATTTTTTGTTGTTTTTGTTTAGTCACTACATCATGTCCAATTCTTTGGGACCCTGTGGACTATAGCCTCCCAGGCTCCTCTGTTCATGGAATTTTCCAGGCAAGAATATTGGAGTGGGTAGCCATTTCTTTCTCCGAGGTATCTTCTCAACCCAGGGATCGAACCCACATCTCCTACATTGGCAGGCAGATTCTTTACCTCTGAGCCACTGAATACTTTTTGTAACTCTTAAAGAATGCAAAGGGCAACTTCTGCAAACTCTACTTGGACAACCTTGGCAAGTTTACCTTCTATAACTAAGAACATGTGCAAATCCCCAAAGAATAGTGGTATCCCATTATCAAGTCATTTCACCTAAAAATTGGCACCTGTTGACATAGTAATTCCTTGTAAGAAAGTTTGTAGTTTTGTATGGTGACCATTATTAACATAGATAAGTTCAATTAATGATGAGTTGCCTAGGTAAAAAAGGAAATATCTGGAATACTTACAAAGTATCATGTGCATCAGAATGGCCAGATTTAAAACAGAGTGTAATTCTGCTTAATAAAAATCAGTTTTGAGAGATGTAGCAGATTATAGAACAACTAATTATTACCAGACCCTATTCTAGTAAGAATGAGTATTTCAAAAACACCCAGCAGCACATATAGTCATCAGCCAAAAATTGATTATTCACAGGTGGATTGCCCACACTACAGTCTTCAGGCACAGCAGATTTCATTGCTCAGCTGCCTCATATCACCTCAGGCAAACTCTGCTCTCCAGAGTAGCATTTATGCTGCTCAGTCACGCTGCCCTACCCTTTGCAAATTTTACAAGGTCTTGGGCAGCCCAATCCTCCTGCATCAGCTTTAAGAAGCTCAATCAACCCTTCCTGGCCTTCCACTGCCTTTGCATTCTCAGGTGGCTCTTGCAGGTCTACAGGCAAGCGTGTGCCTCTGAAACATTTCCACCTTGTCTTCCATTAGGAGTCTCAACTGTTTCCTAAAAAGTCCTGCACAGAAACATAAATCTCTTTTGAATCCCCTCTGATCCTTATTTCCTTACAGAGTATCTACTGCAGGGAATTGGTAGCGTGAAAACTGACCTGGAGACATTTCTAGTTGTAAAAAGCAGTTCTTAGAGGCAGCCCTACAAACAGCTGGGAGCTCAAAAACAGCAATAAAAAAAAAATCAGAAAGCCTTCATATCACTCAAATTAGGACCAGGAAACACTGAAGGGATATCTACATTTGAGATTTCCTACTATTTAGAAAAGGTTGTCTGAGGAGGCCTTACAAATAGCTGTGAAAAGAAGAGAAGTGAAAGGCAGAGAAGAAAAGGCAAGACATACCCATGTGTATGCAGAGTTCCAAAGAATAGCAAGGAGAGATAAGAAAGCCTTCCTCAGCAACCAATGCAAAGAAATAGAGGAAAACAACAGAATGGGAAAGACTAGAGATCTCTTCAAGAAGCTTAGAGATACCAAGGGAACATTTCATGCAAAGATGGGCTCAATAAAGGACAGAAATGGTAGGGACCTAACAGAAGCAAAAGGTATTAAGAAGAGGTGGCAAGAATACACAGAAGAACTGTACAAAAAAGATCTTCATGACCCAGATAACCATGATGGTATGATCACCCACCTAGAACCAGACATCATGGAATGCAAAGTCAAGTGGGCCTAGGAAGCATCACTATGAACAAAGCTAGTGGAGGTGATGGAATTCCAGTTGAGCTATTTCCAATCCTAAAAGATGATGTTGTGAAAGTGCTGCACTCAATATGCCAGCAAATTTGGAAAACTCAGCAGTGGCCACAGGACTAGAAAAGGTCAGTTTTCATTCCAATCCCAAAGAAAGCCAGTGCCAAAGAATGCTCAAACTATTATACAATTGCACTCATCTCACACGCTAGCAAAATAATGCTCAAAATTTTCCAAGCCAGGCTTCAACAGAACATGAACCGTGAACTTCCAGATGTTCAAGCTGGATTTAGAAAAGACAGAGGAACCAGAGATCAAATTGCCAACATCCGTTGGAACATTGAAAAAGCAAGAGAGTTTCATAAAAACATCTACTTCTGCTTTATTGACTATGCCAAAGGCTTTGACTGTGTGGATCGTAAAACACTGGAAAATTCTGAAAGAGATGGGAATACCAGACCACCTGACCTGTCTCCTTAGAACCTGTATGCAGGTCAAGAAGCAACAGTTAGAAGTGGACATGGAACAACAGACTGCTTCCAAATCGGGAAAGGAGTGTATCAAGGCTGTATATTGTCACCCTGCTATATTTAACATATGCAGAGTACATCATGGGAAATGCTTGACTGGATGAAGCACAATCTGGAATCAAGATTGCTGGGAGAAATATCAATAACCTCAGATATGCAGATGACACCACCTTTATGGCGGAAAGTGAAGAAGAACTAAAGAGCCCATTGATGAAAGTGAAAGAGGAGAGTGAAAAAGTTGGCTTAAAGCTCAACATTCAGAAAACTAACATCATGGCATCTGGTCCCATCACTTCATGGGAAATAGATGGGGAGACAGTGGAAATAGTGAGAGACTTTATTTTCTTGGGCTCCAAATTACTGCATATGGTGACTTCAGCCTTGAAATTAAAAGACACTTGCTCCTTGGAAGGAAAGTTATGACCAACCTAGGCAGCATATTAAAAAGCAGAGACATTACTTTGCCAACAAATCTCCATCTAGTCCTGGCTATGGTTTTTCCAGTAGTCATGTATGGATGTGAGAGTCAGACTATAAAGAAAGCTGAGTGCAGAAGAATTGATGCATTTGAACTGTGGTGTTGGAGAAGACTCTTGAGAGTCCCTTGGACTACAAGGAGATCCAACCAGTCAATCCTAAAGGAAATCAGTCATTAATATTTATTGGAAGGATTGATGCTGAAGCTGAAACTCCAATACTTTGGCCACCTGATGTGAAGAACTGACTCATTTGAAAAGACCCTGATGCTGAGAAAGATTGAAGGTGGGAGGAGAAGGGGACAACAGAGGATGAGATGGTTGAATGGCATCACTGACTCGATGGACATGAGTTTGAGGACACTCCGGGACTTGGTGATGCACAAGGGATGGCTAGCGTGCTGCGGTTCATGGGGTCACACAGAGTCAGACACAACTGAGCGATTGAACTGAACTGATCATAAGATATAAAAGAAAATGGCCTTTAATGGAAATAAAAGAAATCATTAGATCCAAGATATTTTGGTAGATAAATAGGCTTCAGTAGAATAAATGGGTTAAGCAACAAAGGTATCAAGAATAAATTCTAATCTCTGCAGTGTACTATGGAATGAATAGTATTTTCATTCACTGTCATAGGAAATGTGGAAAGATGGCCATAATTTTAGCACATGGGTTTTGTCAATTTGGCTATATAATTCTTGGTACACCAATACTGAAAAGTCATTTTCACACCTGTTTGGCAGATTCTTCATATTTGATATTAATTAAAATATATCTTTGAATACTAGAATATCAATAAATAATACTTCTCCCCTCAATTCTCAAATTCAGAACCAACTCATAGACTGAAGTGTCAGGCAGATGGAAATCAAACATAACTTTTATTTTTATGTAGCTAAGTGGAAAAATGATTTGAGACTAAAGTTTGGTTTGCCAGTTCTGCATCCTAGAATTGAATTTACCCCTTTAGACAGAGTGCATGATTGCAGGCCTCTCAGTACAGGCTTGTCCTATATAATGTCAAGGCATGGAGAAGCAAGGAATATCTTCTTTTTTATGTGGAATTACACTGCCTAGTTCTTTCTCGCAAACTAAAATAAGTCAATCCTACTTCTGTGAGGAAATTTGAGTGTGGAAATCTAGAAGAAAGCAAAGTCTTGAATATACAAGAGACCTTGAGGAAGTCAAGACTTTGTAGGAGCACTTGAGCAAGTGATGTAGACTAGGAGGCGGTGGCTGGGTAGTTCATAACTGAATCAGTCCTTTTGGAATTAGAGAAGTTTAGTGTTTCTGATTGCTTTTGTGGATGTAACAGATTAGATAAAGCAAAATTTTACAGAAATTCGTAGGAGTTGTGATAGAAATGCTAAGAAACTATAGTTTATAAACAGAGGATGAGATGGTTGGATGGCATCACTGACTCGATGGACATGAGTTTGAGTAAGCTCTGGAAGTTGGCGCTACACTAGTTGGTGCAGTCCATGGGATCACCAAGAGTCGGACACAACTGAGCAACTGAACTGAACTGACAGTTTATAGATATGTTGAAGTCATCCAGGATGAGGTATTTATAAAGGAGGGAGATATTTATAAAAGGAGGGAGAAGGCTTAAAAATTGTGCATGTACAACAACTACAGTTAGCCCTTTGTATCTTAGATGCCACATCTGTGGATTCAATCCACTGTGGATCAAAACTATTTGGAAAAAAATTCCAGAAAGTTCTAAATAGCAAAATTTGAATTTTCCAAGTGTTTACATAGCATTTACATTACATTAGATTTTGTAAATAATTAGAGATTATTTAAAGTAAATGAGAGTATGTGTGCATATGTGCTATGTCACTTCAGACATGTTCAACTCTTTGCAACCCTATGGACTGTAGCCCGCCAGGATCATTTATCCATGGGGTTCTCCAAGCAGGAATACTTCCGTGGGTTGACATGCCCTCCTCCAGGGAATCTTCCTGACCCAGGGATAGAACCCATATTTCTCATGTCTCCTGCATTGGCAGGTGGGTTCTTTACCACTAATGCCACCTGGGAAGCCCAAATGAGAGTGTGTGCATAGGTTAAATGCAAATATTGCACCATTTTATATAAGGGACTTGATCATTCTCAGATTTTGAGATAACTACTCCTATTCCAAGACACCATTTCTTTTCTGTTTTGCAATGTTTATTGAAAGAAAAAGGAATCTTTTTGATGATCAAATCATTTTTCAATACACTAATTATTTCACTTCCCTCTTAAAGATCTTCACATGATACTGAGAAGTCTTACATTTTTTTTTAAATTTCTGATTTATTTAAGCTTGGAGCCCATTTTCCACATTATATCTATTGAAATACTTAGCAAAACATTGCAACAGGATATCAAGAGATTGTTTATTTCATATTTATCATAGCTAGGTAAAGTGTTTTACATTATATTTCACCAAGTCAGATAGTAAGTTATAAAGTAGGTACAATTTCTCTAATGTTATAAGCTTAAAGGTCACTTATCCAAAATTGATGGAACCAGGATTCATGCCCAAAATAGTCTTACTCCAAAATTATTTATTTATACGCTATTCAGAACCCCCTACATAATCTGTAGGACCCATTGCCAAATATTAATAAAGTGCAAGGCCTGTTGTTTGAAAGATAAGAATTTCAAGGTAGCAACAGTAGAGCATTAAAACAAATGTGGAGCCTTCTGAACATAGCGCCTTGTATGACTGCACAGATGGAACACCCACAAGCCCAGCCTTATCATTATAAATAGTGCCTCCAAGTGTGCTATAGTATCTATAAAAAAAAAAATTACTCCCACTAGAGTGAGTGCCATTATCATTTTAACCACTGTGCAAATTCCCTGAATAAAATAACTCAGACACTTCTAGTTTAAGGAGTTGCATCCATTATTATGAAGCCTAAATTCTGCCACTTAATAAGTATTAAGTAAAATAAATAAGTGAAATATTAATTTGCCCTAAGTTTATTACCATTACCATTTTATGGTTCCAAAGTTATCATGAACCTGAATGACTTCTTTGTTCATGACTGTAACTAACTATTCAGATACTGGAAACTTTTTTTTCTCCTTCTAAATAATTGATATTATTTTAATATTATATGGCACAACATATTAATGGCAAAATAAATTTGCAAAGCATTGTACATAAACATGCTTTTTAAAATATAAAAATCTGAGAAGAGTAGATATCTCTTTAGAGCAGTCACTGACTCAATAAACTTTTGGTGAACATCTACATTTCTCCAGACAAGTATTGAACATCTACTGTTTCTCAGAAGCAAGGGTGACCTGGCTGAAAATATCTTATATGCTAAGGATAATGAGATTTAATTAAGCATTACTATGTTAAGCCCTATGAAGAATTCTGAACTAGGGAACCCAATATAAAATATCATCATAATCTACTATAATCCTTGAAACTAAAATATCTTTTAGATAACAAAGAACTATCTGCATTTGGACTGTTCATTGCTATGCTTTCCTATCGTGGTTTCTAATATTCTTTCTTTTTCTAACAAAATATGAACAGTTTCCTAAAAATGTGTTGATTGATTCATCACTGCTTTCTTGAGTTATTTATTACTGTTCCAATTGTTTCCTTGAATAGCTTAAGTTGGGTATATCTGGTCATAGTAAATAAGGAATACACAGGAAATTCTGAGCAGACAACAGTTTGAATGTTGCAGTCAAACAAAATTTATAGTCAATTTAATCTGACATTTGCTTATTGCATAATCATTATTACCCTATTGGGTAATTAGGAATAAATGGTAAGGAGTTTACCAAAAGGACTGTGATTAGTATTACTTTTACAAAATAAGGTATTTCTATAATCTGCTCTGGTTAAGGAGTTTTTATAGAAAATAGAAGCCTGCCTTTAGGTATTGAGTCCCTAACAATTGTATCTAAATTTCTAAAATCAGCTTGGTTGTATGTGTATGGAGATAAGAATGGGTTGGAAGTGTGATATATAAGGAATGTAAAGAAATCTGGGAGGCAAATTCCATCAAATATATACTGATGGACCAGAGGGTAAATAGATTCATGTAACAGGTACCCTTTTCTCCAGAAGTTTATGGACATAATGTTAGTTTTCTTGCTTGTTTAGTCTGATGGATGTAACCACACAGTGATGTTGAGAAACCTACAGAGCAGATGCTGGGATCCTGCAAAAGTCAGATTTGCTGGGTTTGATATATCACCCAGTAGTAACATGAGTGGCTTCCCAGGTGGCTCAGTTATAAAGAATCCACTTGCCAATGCAAGTGACACAAGAGATCTGGATTGGAACCATGGGATGGGAAGATCCCCTGGAGGAGGAAACGGCAACCCACTCCAGTATTCGTGCCTGGAAAATGCCATGGACAAAAGAGCCTAGCAGGCTACAGTGCATGCGGTCGCAAAGAGTCGGACACGACTAAGCGACTGAGCATGAACCAGCGATGTGAGTCGAGCAGTTAAAAGCCAGCACCCTTTAACAAAGGCTTGGCTTCAGAGACAGAGAGATGGGGTACAAGCCCCACAGACAAAAGATTGAGGTGGAATAGTGAAGAAGAGTCTGACCATAAATTAAGGCTTATAAGGACTCAAAGCCAGAGGAAGTTAGGAACAAATGAAGTAGGTACTATGTGATTTCCCTCATTATCAGAAACCTTGCAGGTACGTGAACCATACATGCTGGGATAGAAAAGGTCTAAAATCAGTTCATCCAATGTTGTACTAGAGTGATATCAGGCATGCAGGGCAAGTTTTAACAAATTCATTTGAGTAAATATAGTTGAAATTAAAGAACAGGCTCACAAATGGAGATGCAGATTTGATGATCTTTTGCATAACAGTGATAGTGGGAAATCATTAAAGTGGATAAGAAGAGAAGAAGACTAAGGGTGAGAAGTGAAAATCATCTACATAAGAGTGAAAAAAGAAAAAAAAAAAAACAGCAGTAGTGAAAATAGGGTTAGAAAATCAAAAGAACTTTGAAAATACTCAGACTCCAAAGGAGAATACTCGTGTTAACTACCAACAACCCAACCTCAGGCTGTCAATGACTTAGACTTCTATTGCTAAATACTAAAATCTCAATCATTATAAAACATGATTGGCTAATACAATTTCATATGTAGATGAAGTAGCCTGTTTGTTTCTTCTGCAATTTTTGTGTTAAATGAGAGTTGGAAACATCTCTATATTTGTCAAGCAAAGTGCTGACTTGCTTTTGCTTCAGTCAATATTAAAATTCTTGTTTCTCTTTGTATTTTCTCTCACCCAATTACATCTGAGTAATATGTAAAATATGGTTCAGTTGGGAACATTAATTGTACTATTATTTGATTTCCTTTCCTTAATGATTCTCTGGTGAGTCATGTTGGAAAGAATCTAGCAACACTGTACATATTTCAAATATATTGCTTGTCTTGTGTCTTTCCTTCGTGTCTCTGAAATTATAGCTCAAATGTTAATAGAAATCTCTGTATTTTAATAGGATGCTCTTGTCTACAAACTCAATATCGACTCAATTACATATCCTAAAAAGCTATTTACAGTTTTATACCTAATGCAAATTAGGAAATTTAATTTAAAACCTGCAAGTTGCTCAACAGTAATAAGAATTTCAAAAATTGAAGATGACTTTTTTTGTCTAATAGATATGAATTACCCATCATTTTAAGTTTATGCTAATTCTGATAACTGTATTATACCATGAAAATGAACTTGGAAATGATGAACATTATCATTGGAAGCATCAAGAAAATTGCTTGATGCTTAACTTCTTACACAGTTAACTTCTTACACTGTTGAAATGCCTTTTATTATTGCCATATTCTGTTCCAACCAAAAAAAGAAAAGCATCCATATTCCAGCAATGAACCATTTTAATGATTTTATATAAAAATTCAACCAATGAACAAGAAAGATCATTCCTAAATTTAATCAGTCTCCATTCTAGAAATAGTCAATAGAAAATGAAAATGAAGATACCATAGAGGTGCTTTCATTTTTATTGTAAGAATCTCCTTTCTAATTGGCAAAGAAATATACATATTATAAAGAGGCTGAGAAAAAGGACATTTCTAATACTGAGATTTTCTAGTAAAAATGAGAAAGTAATATTTTATTTTATTATTTTACGGAAAGAAAGTCATGCAGATGTTTAAAGTGATTAACTTCTTTTCTAGTTCATTTCGTTTCTCTGCCTCTTTCCCTCTTATGTCTGTATGAATTCACACACACATACACAAATTTGATATATTTGCTTATTGAGATGGAAGTTTCTAAGCAAGGGTCCCTTGATCTGAGAAATCTGTACACACAGCCATTTCTAAGAGGATGCCATAGGAAAATAGAGAGTATACTCTGATGCCAGAAGGTTTCTCCTGAAGCTCCCAGGTGATGCTAACAGGAGTAGGTTTTCTGTTCGGACCCTGATCCCAGGCAGAAAAAAGACTCTAAGCCAGAAAGATCAGCAGCTTTTTCAGTTCTCTAATCTGCCATAGACACAAGCTTCAGATATAATCCATACTCTGTGACAGGACACTGAGTGTCTGTTTATAAACTCTTATCATCAAGTTTGCAATGATTTGTCTGTGTGTGTGTGTCACCATTTATAAGTTACTCCTAAAGAAATTTCTAAAATGATCAATAGTATATAATGCTAAAATGGCTTCCAGGGCATTCAGTAAACCACATTTTTCTAGAACTATTCTAGACAGCTAATGAAATCATAAAACCTTATATTCATAAAAAATCCTAGGGATGAATTCTTTTATTTTATAGAAAAGGAAATTAAAACCAAATGAAGGAAAGGCTGTCTCTCACTGTTACATATCTGAGGGCTTTCAAATAAGTCAAAGTTTCATTCACCTGTCATACTTTTAATGTAGGTTTAAAATAACAACCTTGATGGCAGACTAATATGTTAATGAAATGCACATATATTGATAAATAAGTCACTCAAATATTTCAATGCCATTTCAAACAAATAGTCTACAAAAATCAGCTCTTAAACAAACATCAGGGGCAGAAGGGGACTTTACTTTTGTTATTTTGTTAATAATATATGTCTTTTCTTAGGTTATAGTCATGATAGTTTTGCTGCGTACCATAGAATTCCATATAAGTGCCTAAAATACCTAAATATAACAGATGGTCTTTTAAACAAACATATTTCCCACTGTATCATCAGCACAAAGTTAGATACAGAGTGCTTATTTTTGCTCTGATGCAGCTTCAATGAACTCATCATTAGCACATCTTTGTTAAATCGAATTTTAATTACAATAACTGTATATTCAGAGTGTAATGTCAGAGGTAAAAATGTTGTGGCTAAAAAAAAAAAGCATTAATAAGCCAATTATTTTTCTTCACTTTGTCAGATTTGAAATATAAATTCTGTTTTGACTACTGCAGCAATTAAATATGTTTAAATTGTAATCCAGATACAAAGGTGCATTAGCATAAACATGCTTCTCTTTGCTTGGAGAAGGCAATGGCACCCCACTCCAGTACTCTTGCCTGGAGAATCCGATGGACGGAGGAGCCTGGTGGGCAACAGTCCATGGGGTCGCGAAGTGTCGGACACAACTGAGCAACTTCACTATCACTTTTCCCTTTCATGCATTGGAGAAGGAAATGGCAACCCACTCCAGTATTCTTGCCTGGAGAATCCCAGGGATGGGGGAGCCTGGTTGGCTGCCGTGTATGGAGTCGCACAGAGTCGGACACAACTGAAGCAACTTAGCAGCAGCAGCAGCAGCTTCTCTTTGCTTACCCTGACAAAGAAAAGTACTAACCAGAAAGAGTGAATGTAATTCAGAATTCTGCTGACTGAGAATTCTCTAGCTCTTCAATTATTGGGGAATTCAACAGTGTACCCTCAAGCCTAACCCATAGCACTTGCAAACTGTAAATTTCAGTTTATTCGTAACAGATTTTCTGTCTGTTTCTTTTTTTTTCCTTTTTTACTGAAAGGCATTTTTAAATTAGAAACAAACAAAAGATTCACTATTTCTAACCCATGGGGCAATATTAGGAAATGAGACACAGACCATGACTTCTGAGATGTGACTCAACAATAGGTATTTCCAAGGGATTCATTTTAAACTCAAAACTATTAATGGGTAGAGTAAGTGAAAACAAAACTACCTACCACATCATTGTCTTCAAGTACATGGAGGAGTGAGAGGCTATACTTGTGAAAAAGTAGTACATAAGCTTACTAAATATAAGCATAAATAAATTTACATTGCATAACATGAAATACAAGCATACAAAATATTAACATACTTGCAAGCATGAACAAAAACACATAATAATGTACTTAAAGATTTTTTTAATTTATAAAGAATAATTAATGTACAAATTTTAATATTAAATATTCATAATTTCATTCAATTAAATATATATTTACTGAGAATTTACTGTTACAAGTATGGCTCTTTAACATAATATACAGCAATAAACAGAAGAGACAAGATCCTTGCTTTTATGGATTCAAAGTTCTTAATGACATTTAGCTATTGTAAGAAATCTATCTCCTAAAATAATGACAAAATTAACATAGTGAAACTTGTGTTTCAGTATTTAAGAAATGCTATATTTATTCTTTTAGAAAGCAAAAGCATTTTTTTTCTTTCACTTGTTTTTCTTATGGTAAAATAAACATAAAATTGAGTATCTTAATCATTTTTAAACATGAAATGCAGTGGTATTAAGTAGATTCATATCATTATGTATCTATTACCATTATCTATCTCCAGAACTCTTTTCCTCCTCAAAACTAAAACTCTATACCCATTAAATAATAATTCCCCACTTTCCCTCAACCCCAGTCCCTGACAACCACCATTGAATTTTCTGTGATTTTTACTACTCTAGCCCACTCCAGTACTCTTGCCTGGAGAGTCCCATGGACGGGGGAGCCTGGTGGGCTGCAGTCCATGGGGTCGCGAGGAGTCAGACACAACTGGGTGACTTCACTTTCACTTTTCACTTTCATGCATTGGAGAAGGAAATGGCAACCCACTCTAGTGTTCTGGCCTGGAGAATCCCAGAGACAGGGGAGCCTGGTGGGCTGCCGTCTATGGGGTCGCACAGAGTCGGACATGACTGAAGCGACTTAGCAGCAGCAGCAGCATATATATATATAAAGAGGAATTAAGCATCATTTTCTTTCATCATATTAGTTTATTTTAACTCACCATAATGTTCCCAGGGTTTCACCATAATGTTCTCAGTGGTAAAGAATCTCCTGCCAGGGCAAGAGACATAGGCAATGCAGGGGTCAGGAAGATCCTTTGGAGGAGGAAATGGCAACCCATCCAGTACTTTTGTCTGAAAAATTCTATGGATAGAGGACCTTGGTGTGTGGGGTTGCAAAAAGTTGGACATGACTGAGTGATTGAGCACATAATGTCCTCAAGTTTTTTCCATTTTGCAATATATATCAGAATTTCTTTCCTTGTTAAGGATGAATAATATTCCATTGTATGTTTACACATTTTGTTTTTTTCATCTTTTGATGGATGCTCAGTTTGCTTCTACAGTTTAGTTCCTGAGAATAATGTTCCTATGAACATGGTTGTACAAATATTTCTTTGAGACCCTACTTTTAATTCTTTGGGGTATATACTCAGAAATGGAATTGCTGTATCATATGATAATTCTATGTTTAAGTTTTTAGGAATTGTCATTCTATTTTCTGAAGTAACAGTTTATATTCCCACATAGCTTTTAACATGTTTTATCATCATATTTTAGGTACTTTCCTTCTATTCCTAGTTTATTGAGTGTTTTTGTCATGAAAAGGTGTCGAATTTTGTCGAATTAATCTGTTGATAAATCTGCATCTGTCAAGATGACCATGTAGTTTTTTCTTCCCTTAAAGGTAGTGTCACACTGATCGATTTGCATTTGTTAAATCATCCTTGCATTTCAAGAATAGACCCAATGATATCATGGTTCATCATCCTTTCAGTATGCTGAGCTCTATTTGCTAGTATTTCCTTGGGGATTTTTCCATCAGTGTCCTTAAAGGACACTGGTCAGTAGTTTCCTTGTAGCGTCTGTCTAGCTTTGGTATCAGGCTAATGCTGGCCTCACAGAATGGCCTGTTTCCTCTTCTTGAAAAGCTTATGAAAGATTGGTTTTAGTTCTTCAAGTCTGGTAGAATTCACTGGCAAAATCATAAGGCTCTGAGCTTTTCTTTCTTGGGAGATTTTTGGTTGCCTATTCAGTTTCCTTACTAGGTGTGTCAATTCAGATTTTCAGTTTTGTCCATGATTTAGTCTTGATAAGTTTAGTGTTTCTAGGAATCTGTTCAATTTATCCACGTTATTCAATTTCTTGCTCATATTGTTTCATAATTCTTTTAGGTTCTGTAGAATGTTTTAAAATCCCACTTCAATTTCTGATTTAGTAATTTTATTCTTTTCTTTTTTTCTTCATCAATCTAGCTAAGATTTTCTCAATTTTATTGATCTGTTTGAAGAACCAACATTTTATTTCATTGATTTTGTCTATTATTTTTCTATTCTCTATTTCTTTTACTCTTTCTCTAATTATTATTTCCTTTCTTCTGCTAGCTTCAGCTTAGTTTTTTCTTCTTTTTATACTTTAATTTGTAAAGATTTGTTGTTGATTTGAGATCTTACTTTTTAATGTTGGTGTTTATAGCATTGCTTAGCGTTGCTTTCACTGTGTCTCATAAATTTTGATATGCTGTGTTTTGTTTTTGTTTTTTTTTTGGCTCTAGTGAGTGAGTAAGTGAAAGTTGCTTAGTCATGTTTGACTCTTTGCGACCCATGGACTGTAGAGTCCATGGAATTCTCCAGGCCAGAATACTGGAGTGGGTAGCCTTTGCCTTCACCAGGGGATCTTCCCAACCAAGGGATAGAACCCAGGTTTTCCGCATTGCAGGCAGATTCTTTACCAGCTGAGCCACAGCAGAACCTCAAGAATACTGGAGTGGGTAGCCTATCCCTTCTCCAGCGGATCTTCCCAATCCAGGAAATGAACCAGAGTCTCCTGCATTGCAGGCGGATTCTTTACCAACTAAGCTCTCAGGGAAGCCCCTTATTTGCTCTAAGTATTTTCTAATTTATATTGTGATTTCTTCTTTGATCCATTGGTTATTTCAGTGTGTTGTTTATGTCCAACAAATTTGTGAATGTTCTAGTTTTCCATTATTGATGTCTAACTTCATTCCATCCCATTGTGATGAAAAAAGATGGTTTGTATATTTATATTTTTTAATTTGTGTTTCAATTTGTGACCTGACATATGGTCTATCCTGGAAAATATCTCACGTGCATTTGAGAAAAATGTGTGCTTTATTGTTATTTGGTAGAGTATTCCTTACATGTTTATTATGACTAGTTATTTTATGGTATTGTTAAAGTCCTCTGTTTTCTTACATATCTTTTGTCTCACTATTCTATCCATTATTTAAAATAAGATACAGAAGTCCCCAATTATTTAATGTAGTACTGTCTATTTTTTCCTTAAAATTTGCCAATTTTTGCTTCATCTATTTTAATGGGCTCTTAGTAGATACATTAGGTTTATAATTGTTATGTATTTTGCTATATTGAGTCCTTTATTAATGTATAATGTCCTTCTTGGTGTCTTATAACTTTTTTTTTGATTTAAACTCTCTTCTGATAGTAGTATAGTTACTTCTGCTCTCCTTTGGTTACTATTTGCTTGGACTATTGTTTTTTCATCCTCTTGCCTTCAACCTTTCTGTCTTTGAACCTAAAGTGAGTCTCTTACAAATAGTCATAGTATTCGATTCCATTAGGGTAGTCTCTGTCTCTTTATGAAGAGGTTAATACATTTACGCTTAAAGTAACTACTGATAAGTAGAGGCTCACTTCTGTCATTTTGCTATTTGCTTTTTATGTGACTTATGGTCTTTCCTGGTGGCTCAGATGGTAAAGAATCTGCCTGCAATGCAGGAGACCTGGGTTCAATCCCTGGGTTGGGACGATCTCCTGGAGAAGGGAACGACTACACACTCCAGTAGTCTGGCCTGGAGAATTCCATGGAGAGAGAAGCTCAGTGGGGTATAGTCCCATGGAATCACAAAGAGTCAGACAAGACTGAACAATTAACACTATCTCACTATCTGTCTATGACATACATTTTTGTCCCTCAGTTTCTATACATCTTCTTTTGTGTTTAGTTAAATTTCTAGCACTGAAATGTTTTAATTCCCTTGTCATTTCTTTTCATAGATGCTCAATAATTTCTTTGTGGTTACCATGAAGATCACATTTAACATGCTAAAGTTATGACTTTTGAATTTGAATTCACACCAACAATTGAATTTATACCAACTTAACTTCAACAATATATAAAAACTCTGATGCTTTGCAATTCTGTTTCATTATGCTAGATGTCACAGAACTACATGTTTATACACTGAGTGTCCAAAAACATAAAGTAATGATTTTTAATGCATTAGCTTCTTAGATTATATAGGAATCAAAACATGGAGTTACAAACCAATGCTATAATAATAGTAGTTTTTAGACAACTACTTGTGAGGCTTTTTTTAACTCATAAGTCTCTTAATGTTGAAAATAAAATGTGGAGTAACAATCATTACAACAATACTAGCTTTTATAATTGCCCTGTATTTATCTTTACTGAGCTCTCTAGCTTTTATAATTGCCCTATAGTTATCTTTACTGAGATCTTCATTTCTTCGTATAGCTTTGAGTTACTGTCTAGTGATTTTTCCTTTCAACCTGTAAGATTCTCTTTAGCATTTATTGCAGAATTTTGGTAGACATTTTTTCTCTCTTTGACCGTTTTGAGTATATCAGCTCATTACCTTCTCACCTCCAAGATTTTTGATGAGAAATTTACTAAAAAAGAAATCTGATTGAGAATGAGTTACTTGTATGTGATGAGTTGCTTTTCTCTTGCTCTCTCTTTGTCTCTGTCTTTCAACAGCTTAATTATAGATGTGTTGATGTGGATCTCTTTGAGTTTAATCTACTTCGTTGTACAGTAATGTAATTGTGTATGACATGAATTGCATATATATTGCTCATGAATCACATACAATCATACACACACACACATACATTGGTGTCTCAAAAATATTAGAGTAGTTAAGTGACTTATCAAAATAAAGGAAGATAGGAAGTAAAACAGTTTTGAATCCAAAATTTCTAACCTAGCCCTTCTATACTGGAACTTGGGAATCTTGAAATTATATTATCTACCCTTTTGTTCTACATGATTGTGTTCATGCATCATTATCAGCTGATTTATTCTTACTCTTCAAGACTACACACGATCACCTCTACTGTAAAGTCTCCCACAGTCTCTCATGGGGCTTCTTTCACATAGCTCTGTTAACATTTACCTTGTTATATTCACTTTGTTTGTAACTCTTACTCCTCACACTGATTTCAAAAAAATCAGCAAATATTTCTTACTTACTGAGTTTATTCAGCACAATTCCTGAGACATGACAAGTTCTCAATAAATAGTAAAGCAGAAAGGGCAGGAGTTAGAGCTGAGATGGAAAACATTTGCTTGGTAGTGAAATAGGTTCTAAAGCTCAAAACCACAAATAAGAGAAAAATGTTAAGGACAGTGATGCCAATCTGACTGGAATAAACAATTTAGGAAGACAACATATGGTCTCATGTAATATTTAATTCAGCAGGATTGAGTAATATAGAAATCTAGTGAGTGTCAGAAAAACTGTAATTTATGATTTCAGTCAGTTCAAATCACCATATTTAAGTACTGCCAGAAGGAAAAAACAATAGATATTATGTGATATCCAGACTTTAGTCTCTACGGGTAAAATTATGAGTAGGCTGATTTCAGTCAGTTCTAGGTTGGTTCATTCTGTAACTACAAGATGCACTACCATGTCATTTTAATTCCTTACCCATCCTTGGAAAAATTCAAGTATAGTCTGGACGACTCTTTAACTGGGCAGTCCTATGACAAACTGGAGACTGAACCAGATATATCTAATCTTTAATGGCTCATCGTGAATTTCATTTTTCTCTAAAATATACTACCAGAAGATCCCCTGGAGAAGGGATAGGCTACCCACTCCTGTTTTCTTGCCTGGAGAATCCCCATGGAGAGAGGAGCCTGGTGGGCTACAGTCCACTGGGTAGCAAAGAGTCAGACACGATTGAGTGACAGCACAGGAGAGCTTCCCAGGTGACACTAGAGGTAAAGAATGTACCTGCAATGCAGATCTGCGTTCAATTGCTGGGTTGGGAAGATCCTTTGGAGGACGGAATGGCTACCAGTTCCAGTATTCTTGCCTGGAGAATTCCATGGACATAGGAACCTGGCAGGCTATAGTCCACAGGCTGAGTCGGACATAACTGAGCAACTATTTCATATAGTCAGCCACATATGAGAAAAAGATCTGAAAACTTATTTGTTAGGGGAAAAAAAAAAGTTTTAAAGAACTTTCTCTTTCTTCCTCCAATAGACATAGTCATCGGTTATCCCCAATTATAAAACTACTATGTAAATCATGTGTGTGTGTTAGTTGCTCAATCGTGTCCAACTCTTCGCAAGCCCATGGACTGTGTAGCCCACCAGGCTCCTCTGTCCATGGGATTTTCCAGGCAAGAGTACTGAAATGGGTTGCCAGTGCCTTCTGCAGGATGTAAAGCATAGTAAAATAATTTAATCTATACCTGTCTCACTCTACTACTTTCCACTGCTCATGTGTAGCAGGTTCTTTCTGCCCAAATTCCAACATTCCTCTTTTAAAATATGAACTATTCAAAATAAGGATGAAATGTAGATAATTTAAGATCTCTTTCACCAGAAGTTTCAGCCCATACTTTATATTCTATTTGTCAGAATTAGACCCTAGCAAGCTTGCTTGGGAAACTCCTGGATGCATTCATTTTATTATTATTATTTTTTATTTATTTTTTTTAACTTATTTTAGTTGGGGGCTAATTACTTTACAATATTGTAATAGTTTTTGCCATACATTGACATGGATGCATTCATTTTAGAACTGCCCCAGAGTCTATAAGTTACAAGTGAAAAACAAGGACTAAAATATTGCTTTCCATTTTTATTTTTTTGAACCTGTCACTATGGTGGGATTTTCTTTCTTTATAAATAAAAGATTTATTAAGATTTTATTTTTTCCCTTCAACACTCACAGACAATATGATAATATGATAAATTTTAGGAATGAAGGAATCTGAGTTCTCTCTCCTCTTTGAGACAAACAAAATAATCCTGAAATTTCTTAAAGCGGTAAAATATGAGTACCCCCATAGTCCAGGAACCACTATCAAAAGCTGAAAACAGTAGATAATATGATTGTGAATTCTACTTATATTCTAACCAAATTTGGAGTAGAATCACAAAGTACACATAGCCAATCTCAGCACATAGTAAGTGTTAAAAAAAAAAAAGTAGGCATTAGTAGTAGCAGTGCTATAAAAGAAAAAAATAGAAATGAAAAAAAATAATCCCTAAGCTTATTGCTTAGAGAGAACTGTACAATGAAAAAAAAAAAATGAAGAGAAAGCAAGTACATTATACTGTGAAAGTCAGTTTTAGTTTCACCAATCATTCCTCTTTGCTAAGGCACTTCTCAGTTTCCTTAGATTTCCAGTGGATTTTTTTGCCCTGATCAGAACAATTTTGCAGAAGCCAAGTAGTACCTTGAGAATAGACAAGGCTGCCTCTCCTAAATCCTTCAGATGCTGACTAATTATTTTGATAATCTGAGAATCAGAAATAGAATTATAAGTTTCCTGTTTTATCTAATGCCCGTTACTGAGAAGAAATGTAACCTCTAAAAGTATAAATTACCTAAGATCACTCTGTATTCCACCTTCACTATGAATGCTTTCTTCTTGGCTTCCTTCCCTTCTAGTCAATTAAACTCTTTAATGCAGTTTAAATATTTTTAGTTTTTATCAACAGTCTTTTATCATGATTCAGAACCAAGCCAATGACTTTATCGAGTGATACAACTGAAAATTTTAGATTTGTAAAAATTCTCCTTTAAACCATTCAATTCCCTAATCCAGCCTCTGGAGAATAACAGGTATCAAAGAGATGTTGAACAATTAATCAATTGATTATATAAAGTCAGCTTCAGTTTCAAAACCAAGAATTTTTAAGTTTACTGTTAAAATGAAACTAGTGTGGCTCACGTTTATAAACATAAAAAATTCCAATGAAAGTTAAAGTGAACATTGAATTCGTTGCCTTTCTTGCTTTAATACTGAAGAGATTACTGGAAACAAAAATCACCATTAATTATCTCACTGAGTATAACTGAAATAATGTAAATGAAAGTACTTTGTAAACCATTATAGTACATCAGTTCAGTTCAGTTCAGTCGCTCAGTCGTGTCCGACTCTCTGCGACCCCATGAATTGCAGCACGCCAGGCCTCTCTGTCCATCACCAACTCCCGGAGTCCACCCAAACCCATGTTCATCGAGTCGGTAATGCCATCCAACCATCTCATCCTCTGTCGTCCCCTTCTCCTCCCGCCCCCAATCCCAGCCAGCGTTAGGGTCTTTTCCAATGAGTCAACCCTTCGCATGAGGTGGCCAAAGTATTGGAACTTCAGCTTCAACATCAGACCTTCCAATGAACACCCAGGATTGATCTCTTTTAGGATGGATTGATTGGATCTCCTTGCAGTCCAAGAAACTCTCAAGAGTCTTCTCCAACACCACAGTTCAAAAGCATCAATTCTGCGGCGCTCAGCTTTCTTCACCATCCAACTCTCACATCCATACATGACCACTGGAAAAACCATAGTCTTGACTAGACGGACTTTTGTTGGCAAAGTAATGTCTCTGCTTTTAAACATGCTATCTAGGTTGGCCATAACCTTCCTTCCAAGGAGTAAGCGTCTTTTAATTTCATGGCTGCAGTCACCATCAGCAGTGATTCTGGAGCCCAAAAAAGTAAAGTCTGACACTGTTTCCACTGTTTCCCCATCTATTTCCCATGGAGTGATGGGACCAGATGCCATGATCTTAGTTTTCTGACTGTTGAGCTTTAAGCCAACTTTTTCACTCTCCTCCTTCACCTTCATCAAGAGGCTCTTTAGTTCTTCTTCACTTTCTGCCATAAGGGTGGTGTCATCCGCGTATCTGAGGTTATTGATATTTCTCCCGGCAATCTTGATTCCAGCTTGTGTTTCTTCCAGCCCAGTGTTTCTCATGATGTACTCTGCATATAAGTTAAATAAGCAGGGTGACAATATACAGCCTTGACGTACTCCTTTTCCTATTTGGAACCAGTCTGTTGTTCCATGTCCAGTTCTGACTGTTGCTTCCTGACCTGCATACAGGTTTCTCAAGAGACAGGTCAGATGGTCTGGTATTCCCATCTCTTTCAGAATTTTCCACAGTTTATTGTGATCCACACAGTCAAAGGCTTTGGCATAGTCAATAAAGCAGAAATAGATGTTTTTCTGGAACTCGCTTGCTTTTTCGATGATCCAGCGGATATTGGCAGTTTGATCTCTGGTTCCTCTGCCTTTTCTAAAACGAGCTTGAACATCTGGAATTTCACGGTTCACGTATTGCTGAAGCCTGGCTTGGAGAATTTTGAGCATTACTTTACTAGCATGTGAGATGAGTGCAATTGTGCGGTAGTTTGAGCATTCTTTGGCATTGCCTTTCTTTGGGATTGGAACGAAGACTGACCTCTTCCAGTCCTGTGGCCACTGCTGAGTTTTCCAAATTTGCTGGCATATCGAGTGCAGCACTTTCACAGCATCACCTTTGAGGATTTGAAATAGCTCAACTGGAATTCCATCACCTCCACTAGCTTTGTTCATAGTGATGCTTTCTAAGGCCCACTTGACTTCACATTCCAAGATGTCTGGCTCTAGGTGATACAAATAAGGTATTATTACTAGCCATCTGTCCCACCATATATAGTTTTGATTATGAAAATAAAATTTTACCATGGAAAAATTTTAAATGGTAAAATCTTATTGAAAGAAGGTATAAAATAGTTTGTGTAGTTAAATAAGCAATTATCGATTTATCTAGCTATATTCATTTTAGTATTTTAAAAATCACTGTCAAAATTCATGAACTATTTAGGAAGTTATAACCTAATAAGAGATAAAATAAAGTATTAAATTTTATGTTACCTGAATTAGAAATTTCTAGACTCTCATATGTGAAGGATACAGATTAATCCATTATTTTATCAGAAAAATAAAATTAAATGATGGAAGTCTATGCATTTACTATTATTTTGTACACATGCTTTTAAAGATCTCACTGGAAACTCTCCTATTCCATTCTTTAAAGCTAATCACAAATAACTCTCATAATTAATCTACATATTCATCCAAAGCATTACTAATAGAATACAAATGAGATTTACCTTTAATTTCCATAATAATCAGTCTAATTTATGTTAAATTTACATAATAACTATCATAATTGAGTAGCATTATAGTAATGCTTATAAAAACAACTATCATAAATATCATACACTGATGTGAGTTTGAGGGAGATAGAAGCTTTAAGCTATGTCCATATTTATTTTATTGTCTTGTTTTACTGGAAATATATTCATGCCACTAATCTCTTGTAATATTTGTATTTAATTTCAACACAGAGATGTAGGGCTATATTACTTTTTTTTTTATTTTGATGATAATATGATGCATTTTGATTATCTGAAAACCAGGAATGAATTTACTAATTTTGGATTTGTGGGAAAGACAAAGTCTGTATAAAATAAAGTAAATAATCAACTATTTTTCTTACTACACCATTGTAATGTTCTTTCTTTCCTTTCCTTCTTCTTTTTCCAATTCTTCTGTTATTGTCTTGCACTAGTTTCGTCTCATCTTTTTACCTTTCTCCCAGAACTGTTCTTCCACTCTGACACTTTTATTCTTTTTGTTTTCCCTGCAGGATGGTTAAATATCTCATTGGTTATGCTAACATGGGCATAATGAATAGATGGTTTGGCATGTTGTGAGAGGAATCTTTTCTTACACAGGATATATTAATTAGAACCAGCGTCAAATTAAAAGTGAGCTGGACAGAGTTAGACAAGCAAGGATGACGTTGTTCAAGATAATTGCAAAAAGAAAAGAGATTGAAATCAGCTGCACTGAAACAAAAAGCAGAAGGCTATTTAAACACTGGGATGAGCTAGTAGAAAGTCCTGAAGGACATTAGGAAGAGGTCTGTCAGTGTGATTAAGTCATCTGTGTCTGCTAATTGATGTTTATCAAAGTTAGCTCCTGGGCTTCCCAGGTGGTGCAGTGGTTAAGAATCTGCCCTCAATGCAGGCAACTCAGGAGATGTGAGTTTGATCCCTGGGTCGTAAAGATCCCCTGGAGAAGGAAATGGCAACCTGCTCCAGCATTCTTGCCTGGAGAATCCCATGGACGAAGGAACCTGGTGGGCTACAGTCCATGGAACTGCAAAGAGTCAGACACGACTGAGCATGAACACGCACAAAAAGTTAGTCTCCCGCCTTTCACAGGAGCTGGGAGATAGGGGTGTGATCTGTCTTGATTATATTTCAAAGGAATGGCTGTCAGTCTCTGGAAAAAGACTCTCCTTGTTTGTAAAACTAGTAAAAGCCTGGGAGAGCCTTAACATTTTAAACGGTGAAATGCTTTAAGAACAAAGAGATCACAGGTCTAGAGACTGGGAGAGACTTGCCCCAAGTTTAGACAAGCTAAGGGGAGCATGAGGCCACCTTGATCGTTAGGTTTGGCTGAAACTATAGAATAGTCCAAAACAACTATAGCTTGCTTAATTATTTTAAAGTTCATTTCTTTCTCACATGAAAGAGTGGAAATTTTCAGTCCAGAGCAAATGGCAGTTTTGTTGTAAGAGGTCTTCAAAATCCAGGTTTCTTCCAGATCACCATTACCCTGCTTAAGCAGGTGCCCATTTTCTTCACAGTTCAGTAGCACCTGGTTTACATTCCGGGTAGCAAAATGGAGAAAGGGAGCCATGATGAGTGCAAACGTCTTGTGCTTACTGTCTCTTAAGGGAAGTTCCTAGAAGCTGCACACCGTTTTATATTCTTTTTGTCAGTCAGTCTGCACAGTCCAACATCTTGGATAGCTAAGTAACTGTCAGCACTTTTCTTCCCAAATATACAACACACTTTCTCCTCAAAGAAGTAATTCTATTTGCATACTCATGCTCACCTCACTTCAAAGAATTCATGGAAAAGTGACAACAGTCAAAACACACCAAAATTTAAAGTTTTCTCCCCAAACACTATAGTTTTGACAACCCACAACCTTCTAGGAAAATTCAGGAGACAGTGTCACAAAATGCATTGCCAAGAAAGAAGGAGGTTGCTTTTTGAACTTGCAATATCTGAATTGCTGCCCTATGAATGATTCCATTATGCCATTGAAAAAGGTTCAAATTTCACTAACTTAAGCCTATCACTGCTAGTACCAAATTCTTTATCTTTTAGCCTTACATTAAGCAGCTAGTAACATAAAAGTCCAGAATAAAAGGAGCTTAAACAAGAGAGAAATTTATTTCTCACCAGTATAAATGTCAGAAACTTTATAGTTCAGCAGTGTAGAAGTAGTTTAGAGATTCAGAGTATTTCCAGCTCACCTCTCTGTCATCTCTACACTGTGGCTTTGTCTTCATTATTCAAGGCAGCATGTATAGCCCAGAAAACAAGATAGAAGAAGCAGCAATACTACAATAAAAAAAAAAAGGTTAATTTTAAAAAAGATAGAAGAAGAGATAAAAAAGAGAATGTGAGTGGTTGCTCTAGATATCTCTTAAGGAAGTTCCTGGAAATGGCTACAAATCGTATATGCTTGTATCCCATCTGGACAGAACTTAGTCACATGGAAACACCGAGCTTTAGGATATTTGCTTGGATGATATAATCTTTTTCCCCCCCCCAGGCATACATATGCCTGGCTAAATATGTTATCATTTAGGAAAAAGAAGAGAAAATTATCTGGGGAAGCAGGCAGCTTCTGACATAGGGTGATACAGCCAGTGCTCCATTATAGCTTTACTAACGACTTGGGCATCTCTTGGGCAAATTCATTGATTCTTTACCATTTAGTAAACTCTTATAAAATACAGTCTATAATCAATCTTTGGAGGAATCAGATGTAAGGAAACATTTGATGACATCTCTTTTCAGAGACAAGGAAACAGACACTAAGTGACATCCGAAACGCTGCAGGATCACTGATTTGTGAAACCTGGCCTCTCCCTCCATTTCGCCCCTTACCAATCAGTTCTCCACACCGAAGCCAGTGAGCTGACAAAAATTCATCTGATGATGTGATTATATCCTTAAATTATCCTTGGAAGGAAGTCCAAATTCTTTAACATATATCACAAGACTCTTTCAAATTCTGAGCTCTTCTCATGTACCCAGGAACCACATCCTACTCTGTGTTCTGTCCTTCATTTACTCCCAAATATATACTCATTATACTGAAGCCCTTAATATAGGAGAAACTTCTCTTACTTCCAAATCATTTTACAAGATGTTCACTTCATGAGATATATTTTTCTTCATCTGGCACTCACATTTCCTTTGTCTAATTTATGCCTACTATTTTTTTCTCATTTTTTTATAAATTGAGCTATAACAAGCATATAATAAAGGACATAAGGTTTACTAATCTTAAGTGTACAGTTTGATAAATTTTTGCATTCATATATACCTGCATAACTACCAGCCAGATTAAACTATAAAATACTTCTAATACTTGAAAAGCACTCCTGCCCCTTCCTGATAGCTATCCCCCTACCTTCAAGGAAATAATTTTATGACTTCTATCACCACTAAGGGCTTCCCAGGAGACTCTAGGGGTAAAGAATTCACCTGCCAATGCAGAAGACATAAGAGATGCGGGTTTGATCCCTGGGTCAGGAAGATCACCTGGAGTAGGAAATGGTAACCCACTCCAGTATCCTTGCCTGGAGAATCCTGTGGTCAGGGGAGCCTGGTGGGTTATAGTCCATAGGATCACAAAGAGTCAGACACAACCGAAGTGATTTAGCACACATGCACACACATCACCATTAAAGGGTGTGATAACTTTATGGAGTGTCACTTGGTTAAGTTAAACTGCATTCCCCCAAATTCAGTTTTTAGTATGTTTCCAGACAAGTTGGACCACAAGAGATATTCTAACCTGAGAGGTAGAGGACAGAAAGGACACAATGGCCATTCTGTAGCATATAACAACTCCTCCCAGTTATTTAATCAAATGCTACTCTTAGTATTGCCGTGAAGGAATTTTGCAGATACAATTAAAATGCCTAAACAGTTGACTTTATATAAGGCAGATTACCCTGGGTCAGTCTGACTTAATCAGCAGGAATTTCTTTAAAAGAGAATTAAGGCCTTCCCAGAGAGGTAGCTCAGTTGGTAAAGAATCTGCCTGTAATTCAAGAGACCTGGGTTGAATCTCTGGGTTGGGAAGATCCCCTGGAGAAGGAAATGGCAACACACTCCAGTACTCTTGCCTGGAGAATTCCATGGACAGAGGAGCCTGGCGGAATACAGTCCATGGGATCGCAAAGAGTCAGACATGACTGTGCGACTAACTTTCTTTTCTTTCAAGAAGGGTAAAAACTCCCATCTCTAGATAGTAGATAAACTTCAGACCCCACCTATGGGATTCTAGCTTGCTGCTGATCTTCCCCTGTGACTGTTGACCTTGCATAGCTAACATCTACAACTGTATAAGTCAATTAAGTGTGTTTGCTCACTCAGTCACTCAGTAATATCCAACTCTTTGTGACCCCATGGATTGTAGTCCACCAGGCTCCTCTGTCCATGGAATTTTCTAGGCAAGAATACTGGAGCAAGTTGCCATTCTTACTCAAGGGACTATTCCCAACCCAGGGACCCAACCTGCATCTCTGGCACCTCTCGCATTGGCAGGCGGATTCTTTACCACCGAGCCACCTGGAAAGTCCATACATGCACACACAGCATAACATATAATTTGTTATACACATTATAATACATTATATATTTATTTGTTTGCTTTATTATATATATATATATAAACTATTTTATTCTGGTTAGTCATAACTAGTCAAAATTTGTCTCAATTATTTTAGCATATAAATAGAATCCTACAGTATATACTAAAGAGACAAAAGGGTTTCTGGCCTCTTTTTCTGAACATAACATCTTTGAGACTCATGTTTGTCAAGTGCATCAGTGGTAAATTCACTTTTATGTCTGAGTTTTATTCCATTGTATGGATTTAATACAATAACACTATTATTCATGTGTTCTTCTTTGGATGGACATTTGGTTTCTTTCTAGTTTTTAAAATATAAATAAAGCTGCTACGTGTATTATGAAGTATTTTGTTAAACATGTTGTCATCTGTTGAGTCCTGGATATATATCGAGGAATAGAATTGCTGGGTCATGATATAGAAATATATTAGACTTTGTAGTTACTGCTGAACAGAATTTCAAAGTGGATACTCACATTGTACTCCTACCAGCAGTGCTTATGATTTCTCTTTCAAGTTGATCTAGTCTAAATCCCCCCCAAAATTTGGAATTAACTTTTTTTTTCTTTGCCAATCTCAGTGGATAGTCATTGGGATCTCATTGTGTTTTTACTTTGCATTTTCCTGGTAAGTTTTATAGTTGCACCTATTTCCATATGCTTTTTGGAATCTTAATTCCTTTTTTTAATCAAAGAATTAAATCTGTCTCTGCCTTTTTTTGGACTTCCAATGTGGCTCAGTGGTAAAAAATCTGCCTGCCAATAAGGAAACGCAGGTTCAATCCCTGGGTTGGGAAGATTCCCTGGAGAAGGAGATGGCAACTCACTCCAGTATATTTGCCTGGGAAATCCAATGGATAGAGGACCCTGGTGGACTACACTCCACGGGGTTGCAAAAGAGTTGGCTATGACCTAGCAACTAAACAACAACAGCACTTTCTTTTAATTGTGTTTTTTGTCTTTCCCTTATTAATTTGAAGGTCTTTTGTTGAGTACATGTTTTGAATATAGTCTCTCAGTCTATAGTTTGCCATTTTCATTCTTTTAGTGGTGTCCTTTCATAAACAGATTACTTTTATTTTAGTAAAGTTCAATTTACTGATTATTTTCTATTATATTTAATGACTTTGATTCATATTAAAGAAATAATTTCCTACCATAAAATTTGTTTTTTTCTGAGAGGCTTTATTAATTTACCTTTCACATTTAGGCTTATGATTCTTCTCTGATTGTTTATTTTGTTTAGGATGAGTGGCAAAAGTCAAAGTTCATTTTTTCTTATACAGACATTTAATGAAAGCAATGCCATTTATTAAAGAGCCTGCTGCATTGACACCTTATTGAAAATAAACAGCCATATGTGTGTGGGTCTATTTCTGAACTTTTTCTTCTGTTCAATTTGTCAGTTTTTGTGTCCTTATAATTCCACAATGTCTTAAGTAAGGTAGCTTTGCTGCATATTTTGGAATCTGATAGTAAGTAACGTCAAATAGCAAGTAACGTCAAATAGCAGGTTTGTCGGAGACCCCGTGAGTCCTGGGATTGGCAGCCTGTGATGTGAGAGCCAGCCCCTGGGCTAGTGCCTGCCCCCTGGTGGGGAGGGCCAGATGCTGGGCCATGTGGTATGTGGGGCTTGGTCCTGGGTTGGCTGTGGGCTCAAGGGATCCTGTGCAACAAGTCTGCTGATGGGTTGGGCTGTGTCCTTGCCCAGCTAGTTGCTTGGCTGGGGCATTCTAAGATGGGTGCTGACTGAATGGTAGGCAAGGCCATGTCCCCACACTAATGAGCCCCAGGGAGGATTCCAAAATGGTGCTTGCCAGCATCTGTCTCCTCATGGTGGAATGAGCCCCCTAACATAGCTTCTGCCTCCATCTCTCTCCAGCAGGAATCCCAGCTGTCTTCTATCTTTCCAGGAGGCTCTCCAAGGTCAGCAAGTTGTTCTGACACAGGCTCCTTTCTAATGACTGCTTCTGCTCTGCATTGTGGAGCCTGTGAGACTTCGGCTGGGCCGTTAAAGAGCAGGTGTTTATTTCACACAGCCCCCTGCCTCTCCCAGAAGTGACCTCCTTTAGTCTTCATAGCCAAATATTCTAGGGGCTCATCTTCCCAGGGCAGGACCTCTGGGCTGAGGAAACATGCAGGGAGGGCTCAGACCCCTTGCTTCTTGGAGAGAACCTCTGCAAACACAATTATCCTCATGTTTATGGGTCACCTACCTAGCGTATTGGTCCTGATTATACCATATCTCCACCTCTCCAACCTGTCTGCTTGTGGTTCCTTCTTTATATCTTTAGCTGTAGTAGATCTTTTCTATCAGTCTTCAGGTCTTTCTCATTGACTGTTACTCCATAAATATTTGTAGCTGCTATTCTCTCTGTTCGTTGGAGGAGTTAAGCTCAGGATCTTTCTACTTTGCCAACTTGGCGACTTCCCCTCTACAAACTCTTTTTTTAAATATATATATATTTATTGTTTGCTTGTTTATTTATTTATATTTTTGGCTATGCTGTTTCTTTGTTGCTGTGCATGGGCTTGCTCTAGTTGCAGCAAATGGGGGGGGCTACTTTTCATTCTGATATGTGGGTTTTTCATTACAGTGGTTTCTCTTGTAGCAGAGCACAGAATCTAAAGCATGTGAGCTTCAGTAATTGCAGTGTATGGGCTTAGTTGCCTTCTGGCATGTGGAATCTTTGCAGACCAGGGATTGAACCCATGTCCCCTGCATTGGTAGGTATATTATTAACCAGCAGACCACCAGGGAAGTCTCCCCTCCACAAACCTTTTATACCTATTCCAAAAAATATGGCATCTAATTTTCCTCCCCTTGAGTTCAGTTCAGTCGTTCAGTTGTATCCAACTCTGTGACTGCATAGACTGCAGCACGCCTTGCTTCCCTGTCCATCACCAACTCCTGGAGCTTGCTCAAACTCATGTCCATCGAGTCAGGGATGCCATCCAACCATCCCATCCTCAGTCATCCCCTTCTCCTCCTGCCTTCTATTTTTCCCAGCATCAGGGTCTTTTCGAATGAGTCAATTCTTACCATCAGGTGGCCAAAGTATTGGAGTTTCAGCTTTAACATCAGTCCTTCCAATGAATATTCAAGACTGATTTTCTTTAGGATGGACTGGTTGGATCTCCTTGCAGTCCAAGGAACTCTCAAGAGTCTTCTCCAACACCACAGTTCAAAAGCATCAATTCTTCAGGGCTCAGCTTTCTTTATAGTCCAACTCTCATATCCATACATGGCTACTGGAAAAACCATAGCTTTGACTAGAGGACCTTTGTTGGCAAAGTAATGTCTCTACTTTTTAATATGCTGTCTAGGTTGGTCATAGATTTTCTTCCAAGGAGCAAGTGTCTTCGTTTCATGGCTGCAGTCACCATCTACAGTTTTGGAGCCCAAGAAAATAAAGTCTTTCACTGTTTCCATTGTTTCCCCATCTGTTTGCCATGAAATGATGGGACCAAATGCCATGACCTTAGTTTTTTGAATGTTAAGTTTTAAGCCAGCTTTTTCACTCCTTTCACTTTCATCAAGAGGCTCTTTAGTTCCTCTTCACTTTCTGCCATAAGGGTGGTATCATTTGCTTATCTGAGGTTATTGATATTTCTCCTGGCAATCTTGATTCCAGATTGTGCTTCATCCAGCCCAGCATTTTTCATGATGTACTCTGCATGTATGTTAAATAAGCAGGGTGACAATATACAGCCTTAATGTACCCCTTTCCCAATTTGAAACCAGTCCTTTGTACCATGTCTGGTTCTAACTTTTGCTTCTTGACCTGCATACAGATTTCTCAGGAGACAGATATTCCCAAATCTCTTTAAGAATTTTCCACAGTTTGTTGTGATCTACACAGTCAAAGGCCTTGGCCTAATCAATAAAGCAGAAGTAGATGTTCTTTTCTGGAATTCTCTTGCTTTTTCAATGACCCAACGGAGGTTGGCAATTTGATCTCTGGTTCTTCTGCCTTTTCTAAATCCAGCTTGAACACTATATTTAGAGACTTGCTTCTAATAAATAAAATACTAGAATGTAGTAGAAATGACACTATGGGATTCTGAGGTTGACTAGAAAAGCAACGAAGCTTCAGTCAGTCTCTTTGTCTCTGTCTGTCTGTAGCTCTGAGAATGTTCATCTTTGAAAATCAAGTCATCATATTGTGAGGAAACCAGGCTTCAGGGAGGGAATACATGTACATATTATTTTTGGTAGGCCAAGCTCAAGTCCCAGCCAACAGCTCACATCATCTGTGGGAATCAAACCTTTACATGATTCCAGCTTTTGACCATGTCAACAGATGCTAAGCAAACAGAGATGAGCCACCCTTACCTACCTCTGCCCAAACTGCAGATTAGGAAGGAAAATAAACACTGCTTTTGTTCTTTGTGTTGCAATGTTTTAGAGGTAATTTATTTTACAAACAGATAAATAACTAGCCAGTTAAACTGTACGTATGTTTTTCAGAAGCATCCAAGACAATATTGAATATTGTTTTATTGATACATATGTGAGGTAATAGTACATCATTGTGAAAGGGAATGATCAACTGGGAGCTCAACATTGTGGGGATTTGTTGAAAGGGAGGAAAATGCATGGGCCTGTGAGTTCACAGGGAGGTATAAGGTATTTTTTAAAGAAAATATATGACCTAAAAAAGCTGAAATTTCATAGACTTTGTGGTGGGGCTATGAGTTTTTGTTATTTTATACATCTCAGCATTATTGAATTGTGTCCTAATAAGAAAAGTAATTAGTTACCTGAAATTTTTTTTAAAAAGCTTAAATTTCACAGAGACAAGAGTGTAATGAAAAAGACTAAGTTTGGAATTAGACAACTTGGGTTTTGACTTATGAAATTTTGTGGATGCTCTTCACTCACCACCAATAACTACATTAAAGATAAACACTGGGTATCAAATAAGTATCAAAAATGTCCTATGTTTATTATTGATCAAGCTAGGACACACAACCAAACAGAGACTTGTATTTCTATCTGCCTCTCGGCCTCGGGACTCCAGTGTCCCTGCCTCCCTCCATATCACTTGCTGGATAAAGATGGAACCAATTAAAAAGATCTACTTGGATGGCTTGCTTCATGGAGTTTCATAACCCACACTGCTGGATCTTTGGTTCTGCCATTTGCTGGTTTTGCAACCTTATTTAAACTGTCTAAGCTTGAGTTTCCACATTTAGAAATTGAGGCTATTTTCATCTGCTCTTGCAGGGTTTTTGAGGATTATAGATAAGGTGCTTATTGTTTAGGAGAGTGCCTGACATGATCACAAACACCCAATAACAAACAGTAGTTCTTAATACTGAAGTTAATCCTTCTTGGAACAATTCTTAAGTTCTTTGAATCCTTGTCAAATCAGATGGATGTCTATTTATCTTTCAGATGATTATTTTAAACTGATTCCAAATGCATGTATGTATTCAAAGTAAATGGGAATTACAAGTACACAGATGACACAGAAATTATTTAAATGATGCATTTCTATAAGCTCCAGAAATATTATTTGTTGTGATTTTAACACAAGCTAAATAGCCCAGTATGATTGATTTGACTTAAAATTATACATTACTCAATTAACTGTTTAAAAATTTTTCATATTTGTTTAGAATAAACATGAAAATAGATCGCTCATGGCTTGGGAACATAAAAGTTGTTGGAGTATGGTTGGGGTAAAAAGAGAAGATGATGACTTCTATGGATACACATTAGGGCAGTTTTAGGATGAGCAGCCTTACCAAGGAGAATAATCTGCCAAGTGACAAGGTAAGAAGGAACTATTTCCTAACAAAAGCATATCTACTCAATCTCCTTCTCAGCCTCAGGCTAAAGGAAAATTTTTACTATTTCTTTGGTAAGAAAAGGGAAGCAAATTTTATTGAAAAGATCATGAGCTTTATAGTAATAGACAGAGACTTCCCTGGTGGCTCAGCTGGTAAAGAATCCACCCGCAGTACGGGAGACCTGGGTTTGATCCCTGGGTTGGGAAGATCCCCTGGCAAAGAGAATGGCTACCCACTCCAGTATTCTGGCCTGGAGAATTCCATGGACTGTACAGTCCATGGGGTCGCAAAGAGTTGGACAAGACTGAGTGGCTTTCACTTTCTTTAAGTCCAATCCTATCACTTCCCAAGAAAAGCAATGCCTACCTCACAATGTTATTTTAGAAATTAAATGAAACAGTATATGTAAAAAGTATATAATACGACATTGCTGCTCAATAAACACTAGTTCAGTTTACTCTTCCCATAAGTTTTAAGGATAGTCCTGTATGCTCAGTTCAAGTTTAAAAGAAAATGAAGTGTTACATGAGGCTTAGATACAAATTCTCCAGGTATGGGTTAGTGCTAAGATGACTAAACTATACACAAGAATATTAAACTCTCTGATCTGAAAATTCATAAAACAGAACAAACAAAGCAGTACTATTTCCTCACCAAATTAGAAGGAAATTTTCTAAGTACTTCCTGGGAATTTGGAGGAACATTTATGGAGGGGAAGGACAATACACTAAACTGAAAAACAGAGGCCTGTAATAATAACCAACATGCAGAAGACTGCTGGATACAAGCCTGTCACTGTCCAGGCTCCCTGGACATAGCAGCTACAACAGGTAGTATATCCCTCACGCACCCTTTCACTCTGATGAAAGCGAAGTCAACACACCTAGTCTTGTGGAACAGTTCTGCCAACAAAATGATGTCCAACAAACATTTTACAGTGAAGAGATCCCTCCCCCAGGAACTGTTAAGTTTCACTAGGAAATGCTCAATGAGACAAATTATTAAACGTGGGTTGAACTTTTTCAAACGTCTTTGAACTTTTTCACACCAGAGGGAAAAACTGTTGATTTTTGATTTGCCCTCTGGAAAAATGTTTGTAGTTTCCCAAGTGGAAAATTTGAAAGTACTGAGATTCTCTGAATTTCAAAGTAAAATTGTTATACTTTTTCATTGGGAGAAGATTTCTTAAGAATATAGAAAGGTTGTATTAAGAAAACATGGAGAAATTATTCTCTAAATATATCTATTCTATATCTATATCATCTATATCTAGAGAAAAAATATGAGATAGAATCCTAAGAAACAAAAAAAGTCTAGTGTAGATAAAAATTCATAAAGAGTATGCCATTCTACTTTGGAAAAATGGACTGGGAGCAAAGAAAGGAAAAGGCTCGAATTAAGCAGTAAAATACCAAGAGGTTAGCAGACTGAAAAGAGGACAGCAAACAGAAGGTGTGAACCAACAGGACCTACTTTACTGATCAGCTGAATTAAATCAACTATAACAATATGACACATCTCTAGTACAATGTATCATCGTATATGCAGCTCAGCTCTCTGTGTCCTTCTGTTGTTTGTGATAAGAGCCATCATCCTATTTTCTATTGTTCTTTAAAAGATAAACAGAGCTAGGGCCAGAAGCAACATTACCTAACAGACTGCCAAAATGTGCTGATAACAACTAGGATGTTTCATAGCTGTCACATTAAACTCGCTTTACACAAATAATTCAAAACAAACCAATAGGCAACATCTTATGCCTGCACCATGGAATTTTGAATGAATGTTTTTGCTATATATGGAAATGCATAAAACATAGAATCTTTTGAAGAAGTTCTGATATCTCCGTTCAGAGATATCAGTGCTTTTTAATTTTTCATTTATTGTTTCATAACACTTATGTTGGGGATCAGCACCTTTCTTTCCCTCTAAAAGAGCTCAGATTAGCCTTTTAGTCAGGTATAGAATGAGAAATAACCAGGAGTCAAAAAATGAGGAAATTAAAACCAGCTTTTCCATTTTATTTCTAACTTTGGTCTGAAATAAAATAGCCATGATATGTTCAATGGAATAAGCATCATTTTGTTTCAATGATGTTGTGTTTTGTTGTACGACTGTCAGAAATGATGCTGGGGAAAACAGCTGTAATCCACAAAAATGATAGTTACACACTTGAAAAAGCTTCTAAATGGATTCTGCAATCTTACCAAATTTGTCATAGTTTAAATAGATATTGTCATGATAAAAAACCTGCTACTTTTTATAAGCTAGAATAACATTTTTAATTGAAATGTAAACTTCTAGAAGGCAAGATTTCTACTATTCATTCTTTTCTTTTTCTCTGTATGGCATTTTTTTTTACCACCTACAAGGAGCACAAAGACAAGAATTGCTTGACAGAACTAATTATTATAAGTTTAAGTATTAGCTTTGGAGAATCATAGTGTCCCAAAATCACTTTTTATTGCTGTTCTCAAATATTAAATATTATCTTACTTTCCACTCTTTTTGTTCCCACCAAGCTTTTCTCATTTTACACTTTTGCTTCCTTCTCATTTACTGTTTCTTTTCTAACTGTGCCTTTCTGTGGTAAAAACAACAACACCAATGACTGTTTTGTATTCTCACTCATGGCACTCATAACTAACGGGGTTACTGACCACTGTCCTATTTCCTAGGAAACAAGAAAGTGATGCTGAATTGACTTAGCTTCCGTTGAAAATGTGCACATTAACCCCTGGCCAGAGTACAGGTGAAACAAAAGCTATTGCTAAAAATAGTTCCTTTTTCACTCATTGTGTCATTCACCATTTTTAATAAAACTAGAGAAAATCTATTCGTTGATAGCAGTTCTCTAATTCATTTTATGACATTATTATTTATTGGTTTAAATTTAACATATAACTAAATAAATACATTTTTACTTAAAACATAGTATTTAAAAACAGGTAAATGTATGTATTGATTCCCTTGTTAGAAACCCTTTATTATTTGAAGCAAAGCACTGTACTTATTTTTTTCTCCTCTCACTCCAATAGCTTATATGGAACTGTATATTAAACTAGGTCTGTCTAGAGTCTTGAATAATCCACCTACTAACATCTTTCCATAGAAAGAAAGGTACAAAATTTTTCAGAAAATAAGGAGTTTTTTCTGAATTCAGTGTTTCTTGACAAAAGGGAGATGTATAAGTATTCAACGCTATGAAGAACAAAACAAGGATTTAATTGAAGTCAGCAAGAATGCACTTTGTAGAGCTCTCTTCTAGCATCCCTTGACTTTTAGACATTGATTAAATAAGAAGAAACTTTGAAAGAGGTTGAATCTCTGACACATTTGATATACTCAAGTTTTAAAGAAACATTTTTAGATAAAACGAGAACTCTTGCAGATCCTGGCCCACTTTTAGAGACACATTAAAACCCTAAGCTTTTGTTATTTCTAAAATAGGCAGTTAAGTGATTTTTCTTTTCTCTTTTTCTTTCCTTTCTGCCTGAATGGACCCCCATCTAAACACCCACATAGGTTTGTAAGGGCATTTCTAGAAAAAATGGAAATCATTTACACATTTCCTCACTCTTTTTACTTGTAAAATGGATTTTTTTTTAATTATAGGTTTATATACATTAAGATTCTACTTGATCAAACAAGTATTATAAAAAAACACCAATCAGATAGAGTAAGTTTTTGTATGCTAATCAAATACATTGCTTGAAATTCTGAACTGTACATTTCCTCTGATATTGGTATAGGTTTGTGGAGATTACATACCTGTTTGGATATTGCAATGAGAAACAACACCATGCTGATCATGAGGAAAAGGTCATTATTCTGTTGCACTAAATTCAGCTTATGTTCCATTTCTCTGCATTACTAACAATAGGTTTTTTTAGTCCAATGGTGATAATACTTTTTCTGTGAATACACACTTGCCTGTATGAAAGTCACAACAGGCAACTGAGTTGCAATAGCTTAGAAAAAGAAAGTATGTACAAATATGCAATTCATACATAACCAGGAAAGAAAATGTGCTATGATTAGCAGGATGATCATACACAGATTATAATGTCATGCACATTTGCCAGCATTAATTTTCCCTTTCCTTCCTCTGACAATATCACTGTAGCTTAACTAACATAATGTCACCAAAACTTTTAGAGGTAAAGGAAGCCAGTAACTAAAAGTTGAACTTTCATAAACTGAGTATTATTAGAATAGCATTGTAACAGTTGCCAACATAAGTCAATACAGTGTATTAGCCATTCACATTCGTAAGGAAAAAAATAATCATTTCACACTGAGAAATAGCCAATGTCCAATAACACAAAAACTGTTCTGACTTGTTATGACTGCTATCAAGGTTAATAAAACTAACCTTCACCTCCTTTTCTCAAGTAAGATAAGTATGAAAAGCATTTCTCTAATAGATTTACACATCTATTATTTATATTAAAATAACATAATTTGATAAAGTAAATGATTAGCCGGTTGATTAATTAAACAAAAATGCCTAGGTCAGTAGTAAACCAACTTATTTTAGCCTTAAATAAAGTATTACTAGATTTAGTTTTCTGTTTCATTTTTTTAATATTTCTAAGTACCGAGATGCATCCATCTGAGAATCCCTGGATATAGGAAATTATGAACAAGAGTCTCCATTTTTGGAAAAGTGCAAAAGAGTATTAATTAGTACAAACACAGTTCATAGAGTTGCTGAGAGGGCTGAAGAAATACTCTTTTGGATAGGCTTCCAAAAATGACTTTTAATACCTCAGTGACACAGAGCCGCAAGGAGGCTCACTGTCACGATCACTGCCAACAGAGTGGATGCCTCAGACATACCCTTTCTCCCTTCATGACTTAGATACAGACCAAAGAGCATAGGATTGTGTCTACCAGATCCAAATCACATGTGGAATTGTTGCCACAAGGATACTGAGAATAGTAAAGGTACCATCTCTAGCTTCTGCATCCCAGCAAAACAGAATTAGAATGGGTTTTTGAGAGAACTGATACACTTCTTCATTTGTTGTGTTTGGAAACCAAACTGTTTAAATGTTTATGAGAAAAGACACAGTAGACTAAGATTTAACCCCACTGAAGGCAGTTGAGCTATTTCAAATACCTAAAAGCTGATGCTGTGAAAGTGTTGCACTCAATATGCCAGCAAACATGGAAAACTCAGCTGTGGCCACAGGACTGGAAAAGGTCAGTTTTCATTCCATTCCCAAAGAAAGACAATGCCAAAGAATGTTCAAACTACCACACAATTGTACTCATCTCACACACTAGCAAAGTAATGCTCAATATTCTCCAAGCCAGGCTCCAGCAATACATGAACCATGAACTTCCAGATATTCAAGCTGGATTTAGAAAAGGCAGAGGAACAAGAGATCAAATTGCCAACATCCACTAGGTCATTGAAAAAGCAAGAGAGTTCCAGAAAAAAACATCTACTTTGCTTTAGAGAATAAACAAAAGCCTTTGACTGTGTGGATCACAATAAACTGTGGAAAATTATGAAAGAGATGGGAATGCCAGACCACCTGATCTGCCTTCTGAGAAATCTGTATGCAGGCTAAGAAGCAACAGTTAAAACTGGACATGGAACAACAGACTGGTTCCAAATCTGGGAAATGAGTATGTCAAGGCTGTATATTGTCACCCTGCAAATTTAACTTACATGCAGAGTACATCATGCAAAATGCTGGGCTGGATGAAGCACAAGGTGGAATCAAGATTGCTGGGAGAAATACCAATAACCTCAGATATGCAGATGACACCACCCTTACGGAAGAAATTGAAGAAGAACTAAAGAGCCTCTTGATGAACCTGAAAGAGGAGAGTGAAAAAGTTGGCTTAAAACTCAACATTCAGAAAACTAAGATCATGGCATCTGGTTCCATCACTTCATGGCAAACAGATGGGGAAACAGTGAGAGACTATTTTCTTGGGCTCCAAAATCACTGCAGATGGTGACTGTAGCCATGAAATTAAAAGACACTTGCTCCTTGGAAGAAAAGCTATCACCAACCTAGACAGCATATTAAAAAGCAGAGACATTACTTTGTCAACCAAGGTCCGTCTAATCAAGGCTATTGTTTTTCCAGTAGTCATGTATGGATGTGAGAGTTGGACGGTGAAGAAAGCTGAGTGCCAAAGAATTGATGCTTTTGAACTGTGGTGTTGGAGAAGACTCTTGAGAGTCCCTTGGACTGCAAGGTGATCCAACCAGTCAATCCTAAAGGAAATCAGTCCTGAATGTTCACTGGAAGGACTGACGCTGAAGCTGAAACGCCAATACTTTGGCCACCTGATGCAAAGAATTGTCTTATTGCAAAAGACCCTGATGCTGGGAAAGATTGAAGGCAGAAGGAGAAGGGGATGACAGAGGATAAGATGATTGGATGGCATCACCGACTCGCTGGACATGAGTTTGAGTAGGCTCTGGGAGTTGGTGATGGACAGGGAAGCCTGGCCTGCTGCAGTCCATGGGGTTGCATAGAGTTGAACACAACTGAGTGACTGAACTGAACTGAACTGAAGGCAATTTTGTTTTCCCATGAAGCATCATAATATACTATAAAATAATTCCATTTCTACATGATTTTCATCTAAAAATAATATATAAATCATCAGAAATCTATTACCTTTTATTGAGGAGAAAAACCCTAATATTGCTGATGTTCCTGTTTAGTGATGGAAAGTCACAATTGTCATTTTCATTTGTAAAAAAGGATGAATGATGTTCATGAGATAGATCATTAGCTAATATATAATCAGTTGTAATCTCATTTTACTTATTTTCACTTTTATTGAGGTATAACCGATAAATGAGCGGCTCCCAGGTGACTCAGTGGGTAAAGAATCCACTTGCATTGTAAGAGACATAGGAGATGTCTGGGTTCAATCCCTGGGTTGAGAAGATCCTCTGGAGCAGGGCATGGCAACGCACTCTAGTATTCTTGCCTAGAGAATCACATGGACAAAGGAGCCTAGCAGGCTGTAGTCCATAGGAATGCAAAGAGCTGGACATGACTGAAGTGACTGAGAATGCACGCACACAACTGATAAATAAAATTGCAAGATATTTAAAGTGTACAACATAATGACTTGATACTCATATATTATGTTATGAAAAAGTTCCCCCCATAGGGTAAACATCTCATACATTTACTTTTGGTGAGTGTGAGAACATTTAACTACTTCTCTATTAGCAAACTTCAGTTATACAACACAGTGTTATGAACTGTAGTCAACATTGTTGAGTCCTGCCTCAAGGCCACACGAGCGGAGAGTGGGTCACCCTTTTTAACCATTGCTAAAAGCCCCCCGATCATCACCAGCAGGCTTTCTGACCCCAGATTAGGCAAGAATGCCCACCCCGATAGTCACCCTATCGTGCCTTAACTAATTACCTAGTGCCAATCTGGCAGGAATTTTCGTTGTCTTGAGGCTATAAAAATTGGCTACTAATCCATGAAACTGTCAACCTCCTGGTATGTCAGGAGGTTGGCCCATGGCATTTGCAGTGCCCACATTATCTTTCTTAATAAACTCTCTCCTTTCTGCAATACTCTGTGTCTGGAAATTCTTTTCCATTCAGCTCTCACGCTGCCTCAACAACCATGTTTTACATTATAGTTTCAGATTTTATTTATCTTATAACTGAAAGTTTGTACTCTTATCAACTTTCCTTGATTCTACCGCCCCTGGTAACCTCTTTTCAGCTGTTTCTATAAGTTCAATTTTTTTTATTTTTTTAGAATTTCACAAATAAGTGATATTGCACAGTATTTTCTTTTCCACCTGACTCTGACTTATATCTCTTAGCATAATGACGTCCAGGTTCATTGTTGTTGCAGGAGGAGCATGGATGGGTAGATTTATTTTTCTTTTACCCAGCCACAGACGAAATGGCCTTTTTGGGTTTTCTCTTCACGAGATGCTCTGTTAGATTTCATCTGCAGCCTACCCCATCATAATTCCACAGCCTCCACAATTTTGAAATTGAAGATGTGAACAATAGGGTTTGGTGGAAAATTTGTGATCAAAAAAGATATTTGACAACCAAGTCTATCTTTCAAGATTCCCATTTTTATAGTGTTTCAGCTCTTCATGGTCAATTTCTCCTCAGCTCAGTGATATGTTTTAATAGTGTCTTCTAGTTTGTTTGTTTGTTTTTCCCCCCAGAGAGATTATTTATGCTGTGTACTCTAATATACTGTCAGGAATGCAAATCTCTTTATTCATCTACCAAACTATTCATATCTTGATTTTCCAGGTATTCCTATCAGGACAAAAGTCTTTGTGGACACTTCAGAGTCAGTGAAGACCTATCACATGGAAAACAAATTAGGTTTATTTTGTGAAACTTGAAAAACAAAGTAAAAATACTGTTGTTATAGGTAAAAATATTTGAAGTTCATATAAATAATACCTATGATAATGTTTTCTGTGAGACGGCCAGTTATGATACAGAACTTAACGTCAAATTAACGTGAGGAAGATCATTTGAACACAGCTTTCCAAACATGGAGGGAGAGAATCACCCTTCACTGGAAGTGTTCCTAAAAGGGCTGAACAGCTATTTTTCCACATGATTAATATAAAATATATTATTCAGAGGTGAATAAATGATATGTAAATTTTGTTGCATTCTAATATTCATTTTTTTAAAATTCTATAGTGTCTACTCTTCTTTAAGTTCCAATGTCTGAAATATTTTTCAAGTTATCAGACATTTTTTTCAATTTAAGTATTCTCAAATACAGTAATATGTATTCTAAACATTTCTTGATTCAATAAGTCATTTACTCATGAATTTATTCTAAAAGTCATAAAATATATGACATTATTTCACCATTTTTCTTATTTTTTCCAAACACTTATATGTTTCAATAATTATCAACTTGAGTTCCATATTTGTTTTTCCTTTTAACTTAGAAATCATAAAAAAGCATAATCACAGATTTAAAAGTACTTAAATTCTATCATGTTAACATCGAGAATTTAAAGCTTGATTACATGGAGGAATCAGTATTCACTTTACTAAGTTATCATAAATGTAACAAGTCATATTAAATTACTAGCATACATGAAGATACAGCATTAAGAAATAGCCCAAATTTGCACATTAATTTCTTAATTACTTACTGTGTAATCTGCACAATAATTACCTATGAAACCGTTACTTTCTGAAGAAGTCATATACCATTTTTCCTCATAGACTTTTTGCTTGTTTGATGTTTTATGTTTTTATGCTTCAGGAAAACCCATTTCATGCTTATTGCCACAATGTGACAAGGCAAAAAATAAAAATATTAAATTGAGTGCTATGTTTCCTGACCAACAACTCAGCATTAAATAAACCTTACACTGAACTAAAAAATGTCATAAAATCAAAGACATTAAAATCCATACAATAATCATGTGCTGTGTGCATGTGTGCTAAGTGGTGTCAGACTCTTTGCGACCCCAAGGACCATAGATAGGCCACCAGGTTCCTCTGTCCATGGAATTCTTCAGGCAAGAACACTGCAATGGGTTGCCATTTCCTCCGTCAGGGTTTCTTCCTGACCCAGGTATCAAAACCACATCCCTTATGTCTCCTGCATTGCAGGCAGGTTCTTTACCACTAGTGACACCTGGGAACCAACAATATTTATATAAATAATAAAAATGATGCTCTAGACAATAAAATCCTGCAATGCGGGATACCTGGGTTCAATCCCCGGGTTGGGAAGACCCCTTGGAGAAGGGAAAGGCTACCTACTCCAGTATTCTGGCCTAGAGAATTCCATGGACTGTAAAGTCCATGGGGTTGCCAAGAGTCGGACATGACTGAGTGACTTTCTCTTTCATTTTTCAGGCAGTAAAAAGTAAATACCATTGCAATATACACATTCATTATGTGGAAGAAAAGACCTACAGCAAATAACATATAACTACTGTATCCAAAATTTGACCTAAAACTATTAGCTTAGCTAGAAGAGGCATCAAATGTTTAATTAGAGGGAGTTTGCTTCATCTTCTTAAAATTTAGAAGGGTATATAGAGGGAGATGATTCTGGTACTTTAAGAAGATTTATGAGAATCTCTGAGTCATGCTTTTTCTTTTTCCCCATATAAATATTTCAGTGGTAGGAAAAATTTTCAAAAATCACTATGCTAACCTTAGAGGTACAATTTAAGTAGTATATTTACTGATTCTAGTCTTGGTTTTCCCACTGAAAAGCATTTAAAATGTGAGGTGTTACCTCACATTTGGTTTTGCCCATCATCTTCAGGATTTATACCGTCTCCTGAGAGCTCACAGCCCTCTCTGATACAAATTTTTATTTCCCTTTGTCCCTTCATAGGTTTCAACTTTTCCAACCCAACTTAGCTCTCAGTGTCTTTGAATAAACTAAGAAAAAATCAAGGTTGAAATGGCTTTTATTTTTCCCAAAATGTCCTGCTAAATGTGAACTGGTGACTTGGTCATGATGAAAACTAAAGGTGTAAAGATTATATCTTAATAAGAGATAACATTATTGAATAGATTCTGTGATTTAGAAATGGTGCTAGCACTTTATATTACTTTATCTCCAATCCTCACACTGACATTGGCCAAAAATTTTATTTCCATTTTAGTGATGAAGAAATTAGGTGCAGAGAAACTAAGTAATTTTCCCAAAGCCACACATAGTGAGTGGAAAGCTGGAATTTGAATAAAATCATCCTATATTTAAACCCTGTATTCTTTTTCCTTCCACATTGATCTTCTAGGAACTTAGAGAATAATAGGGAATTCATTTGGGTTTTAATTTCCAGAAAAGTATATATGCTTTCCAATTTGTCTTCATGCAGTTTCATAAACATTTCTTACATAGTTATTTTGAAAACATTGTATTATGCAGATTGTAAGGAATATTCAAAATATCTTTTAAGACATCATCATAAATTCAGATTGCTTGTAGTTTAGAAGTGAAATAAAGGAGTTTCATATATATATGTGAATTCTATCTTAGTTTTGGTCCATTGGTCAATGTATTAGATCAGGCTGCTATAAGGTATAATTATAGACTGAGAGGCTTATAAACAACATCAAATTATTTCTCACAGTTCTGGAGTTTGGGGCCTCCAAGATCAATGTGCCAGCATATTCAGTGTCTGATGAGAATCCACCTTTTTGTTCATAGACAGGCATCACTCACTGTGCCCTCATATGGTGGAAAGAGAGTAAGTTAGCCACCTAAGTTTTTTTACAAGGCACTAATTCCATTCACTGGGCTCCCTGGTGACTCAGATGGTAAAGAATATGCCTGCAATGCAGGAAACCCAGGTTTGAGCCCTGGGTGGAAGAAACCCTGGAGAAGGGAATGGCAACCCACTCTGGTATTCTTGCCTGGAGAATCCCATGGGCAGAGGAGCCTGGCGGGCTACAGTCCCTGGGGTCAATCCAGAAAGAGTTGGGCATTAAACACACACACAATCTCATTCACACAGGCTCCAACCTCATGGCTTAATTACCTTCCCAAAATTCTGTGTCTAACAGCTATCACATTGGAGATGAAACTTCAACATATGGGTTTTCAGTTTAGTTCAGTTCAGTCGCTCAGTCATGTCCGAATCTGTAATCCCATGGACTGCAGCACGCCAGGCCTCCCTGTCCATCACCAACTCCTGGAGTTTACTCAAACTCATGTCCATCGAGTCAGTGATGCCATTCAACCATCTCATCCTCTGTTGTCCCCTTCTCCTTTCGCCTTCAATCTTTTCCAGCATCAGGGTCTTTTCCAGTGAGTCAGTTCTTCGCATCAGGTGGCCAAGGTATAAGAGTTTCCGTTTCAGCATCAGTTCTTCCAGTGAATATTCAGGACTGATTCCCTTTAGGATGGACTGGTTGGATCTCCTTGAAGTGCAAGGGACTCTCATGAGTCCTCTCTAACACCACAGTTCAAAAGCATCAATTCTAATGTCTCTGATTTTTAATATGCTGTCTAGGTTAGCCATAGCTTTTCTTCCAAGGAACAAGCATCTTTTAATTTCATGGCTGCAGCCACTATCTGCAGCGATTTTGGAGCCCCCCCAAATAAAGTCTGTCACTGTTTCCATTGTTTCCCCGTCTATTTGCCATGAAATGATGGGACCAGATGCCATGATCTTAGTTTTCTGAATGTTGAGTTTTTACCCAATTTTCACTCCCCTCTTTCAAGTTCATCAAGAGGCTCTGTAGTTCTTCACTTTTTGCCATAAGGGTGGTGTCATCTGCATATCTGAGGTTATTGATATTTCTCCTG
Organism: Giraffa tippelskirchi; assembly: GCF_054371585.1. Classification (NCBI taxonomy): domain Eukaryota; kingdom Metazoa; phylum Chordata; class Mammalia; order Artiodactyla; family Giraffidae; genus Giraffa; species Giraffa tippelskirchi. Next base: position 105,540,385 of record NC_137278.1, on the reverse strand, counting down.
GCAATCTTGATTCCACCTTGTGCTTCATTCAGCCCAGTGTTTCTCATGATGTACTCTGCATATAAGTTAAATAAGCAGGGTAACAATATACAGCCTTGACACACTCCTTTCTAGATTTGGAACCAGTCTGTTGTTCTGTGTCCAGTTCTAACTGTTGCTTCTTGACCAGCATACAGATTTCTCAGGAGGCAGGTCAGGTGGTCTGGCACTCCCATCTCTTTCATAATTTTCCACAATTTGTTGTGATCCATACAGCCAAATGCTTTGGCATAATCAATAGTGCAAAAATAGATGTTTTTCTGGAACTCTCTTGCTTTTTCGATGATCCAACAGATGTAGGCAATTTGATCTCTGGTTCCTCTGCCTTTTCTAAAACTAGCTTGAAAATCTGGAAGTTCACTGTTGAAGTCTGGCTTGGAGAATTTTGAGCATTGCTTTGGTAGCATGTGTGATGAGTGCAATTGTGAGGTAGTTTGAGCTTTCTTTGACATTGCCTTTCTTTGGGATTGGAATAAAAACTGAACTTTTCCAGTCCTGTGGCCATTGCTGAGTTTTCCAAATTTTCTGGCATATTGAGTGCAGCACTTCCACAGCATCATCTTTTAGGATTTGAAGTAGCTCAACTGGAATTCCATCACCTCCACTAGCTTTGTTAATAGTGATGCTTCCTAAGGCCCACTTGACTTCACATTCCAGGAGGTCTGGCTCAAGATGAGGAATCACGCCATCGTCATTATCTGGGTCATGAAGATCTTTTTTGTACAGTTCTTCTGTGTATTCTTGCCACCTCTTCTTAATATCTACTGCTTCTGTTAGGTCCATACCATTCCTGTCCTTTACTGAGCCCATCTTTGCATGGAATGTTCCCTTGGTATCTCTAATTTTCTTGAAGAGATCTCTAGTCTTTCCCATTCTATTGTTTTCCTCTATTGCTTTGCACTGATCACTGAGGAAGGTTTTCTTATCTCTCCTTGATACTCTTTGGAACTCTCCATTCAAGTGGGTATATCTTTCCTTTTCTCCTTTGCCTTTCATTTCTCCTCTTTTCATAGCTATTTGTAAGCCCTTCTCAGACAACCATTTTGCCTTTTTTGCATTTCTTTTTCTTAGCGACTTGATCACTGCCTCCTGTACAATGTCATGAACCTCTGTCTATAGTTCTTAAGGCACTCTCTCTATCAGATCTAATCCCTTGAATCTATTTGTCACTTCTACTTATAATCATAAGGGATTTTATTTAGGTCATACTTGAATGGTCTAGTGGTTTTCTCTACTTTCTTCAGTTTAGGTGTGAATTTGGCAATAAGGAGTTCATGATCTAATCCACAGTCAGTTCCCAGTCTTGCTATTGCTGACTGTATAGAGCATCTCCGTCTTTGGCTGCCAAGAATATAATAAATCTGGTTTTGGTATTGACTATCTGGTGAGGTCCATGTGTAGATTCTTCTTTTGTGTTGTTAGAAGAGGGTGTTTGCTATGGCAAGTGTGTTCTCTTGGCAAAACTCTATTAGCCTTTGTCCTGCTTCATTCTGTACTCCAAGGCCAAATTTGCCTATTACACCAAATATTCCTTGACTTCCTACTTTTGCGTTCCAGTCCCCTATAATGAAAATGACATATTTTGGGGGTGTTAGTTCTAGAAGATCTTGTAGGTTTTCATAGAACTGTTCAACTTCAGCTTCTTCAGCATTACTGCTCAGGGCATAAACTTGGATTACTGTGATATTGAATGGTTTGCCTTAGAAACGAACAGAGATCATTCTGTCATTTTTGAGATTGCATTCAAGTACTGCATTTTGGACTCTTTTGTTGACTATGATGGCTATCCATTTCTTCTAAGGGATTCTTGCCCACAGTAGAAGATATAATGGTCATCTGAGTTAAATTCACCCATTTCAGTCCATTTTAGTTCACTGATTCTTAAAATGTCGATGTTCACTCTTACCATCTCCTGTTCGACCACTTCCAATTTGCCTTGATTCATGGACCTAACATCCCAGGTTCCTATGCAATATTGTTCTTTACAGAATCAGGCTTTACTTCCATCACCAGTCACATCCACAATTGGATGTTGTTTTTGCTTTGACTCTGTCTCTTCAGTCTTTCTGGAGTTATTTCTCCACTGATCTCCAGTAGCATATTGGGCACCTACTGACCTGGGGACTTCATCATTTATTGTCCTATCTTTTTGCCTTTTCATACTATTCATGGGGTCTCAAGGCAAGAATACTGAAATGGTTTTCCATCCCCTTTTCCAGTGGATCACATTTTGTCAGAACTCTCTACCATGACCTGCTCATCTTGGTTTTTGGGTGGGCACAAACTTTTGGGTGTTTGGGTAGACATAAACATTCAGCCAATTGCAGTCAACTCTGTGCATCTGACTCTCTTTTTAGTGTCAGACTCACTTAATATTGACATACAGACACAAAATCTTCTCATCTTTTTCTTTCTACGGTGTGGCAAACAGTTTTGCTAAGGTGATTTCTGTAAGTCTGTTTTTACTATTGAAGAAGTTTTCAGAATCATCAAATAGACAGGTTTAGCTTCAGCTGCATAAAAAAAGTACTTGATTTATTTTGCAAATAAACTATACAATATTGGGGAGATGTGAATTATTGTTGTATGATGCCAGTTCCTCAGATTCCCTTTGTTTGTCAACCTGCACTGTTTAGGCTAATTCTACTGAGAATGTTTCTGATGGGCATACACATATTGAATCACAGATGACTGAGATTTCCCCCATTGAACTACAGCCACTAGATAAGCTCCCACAAGTTAACCAGTCTCAGTTAAAGATTTTGGAGTTTAATACCGTATACTCAAATACTTCCATATCCATACTGCGTTTTCTATTCCAGCATTTGTATTTAATAATTCAACCAAAAAGTAAATCAAAAGCTGAAATAAATTCAATGTATGCATTGAGCTCCTTACCCTTAACCAAAGCAAATGTAAAACTATTTACTAGGCCATTAACTAAATTAGTTAATGGTTTGTTTATACATATTTTTGTTTGTTTCTAATTCAACCAACTAGGGCAAGCAGGAACTATATCTACATATTTCTCTATGAAACAGCTACAAAAACCATATGAACTACTTTTCTGAACCAAACTTAAACCAAATTAATACTTTTTTGAATCTAAATTTGGAAAGGAAAGGGGAAAGGAAAGTATTTTGGCTTGAGAGATTGCACTGCAGTGACTTGAAGATACTCCTATGATGTGCTGTGCTGAGCTGTACTAAATCACCTCAGTCATGTCTAGCTCTGTGTGACCCCATAGACTGTAGCCCACCAGGCTCCCCCGTCCATGAGATTCTCCAGGCAAGAATACTGGAGTGGGTTGCCATGCCCTCCTCTAGGGGATCTTCCCAACCCAGGGATCAAACTCGTGTCTCTTATGTCTCCTGCATTGGCAGGCAGGTTCTTTACTACTAGTGCCACCTGGGAAGCGCTATTCCTGTGATATTAAACATCTACATAGAGTTTCAACAACTCATCACTCTGGTACTGTTGTCTGATTTCCCCTTGATATCATCCCAAATTCTTTTCCTTTAATTTATTTATTCACAATCCAAATAGCCATGAATTCATGTGTACCCACTCATACATACATACATATTATTCCCCCCAAAAGTTGTTTATCACTACCGGCTTTACTAGGTATACGTTTCTCACTGTGATCTTCAAGATCTTTTATAATATGGTCTTATCTTTTCAGCATTATTGCCTTAATTTCACCTCTGCAAATCTTGAGACCACAAAATAGAAATAATTCACTGTGGCTAAAAGCAACCAATAATTTTCTATCTCAGTGGACTTTGTTAATACTGTTTTTTTATCTGTATTCTCTTTCTACTTTTATGGAAAATTCTACTGTTAGGACTTTGGTAACCCCATTGAGACCCATGGACGAGTAGTTTTGGTATCACCTGAGAGCTATAGATAGGAATGCATCTCATGCCTGCTTCAGGCCTATTGAACCATAATTTGCATTTTAATAAGAACTCGGGTGATTTACAGGTACATTAAAATGTGAGCGATTTCAAATTATTTTTCTATGGTACTTGATTGATATTTTCCATGAGTGCAATAGTTCCTTTTTTTGTTGATCTTTATATATTCATCATTTCTTAACACTACAAGTATTTATTAAGTGGCTGCTATGTTCCCAGCAAAACTAAAGACAGAAATTTCCAACTGTGAAAATTTTTCATTTATAAACATTGAGCTGTGGAAGTGAAAAGATTTGAATATGTTGAAAAGGTGGGTTGTATGTGGGAAATGAGTAGAAAGGAGGAAAGGTAAGCAGAAGCCAAATTATTTTAGGACTTACTAAGGGGTATGATATATAATATATACTGCAGCATTTGATGCAAGGCAACAATTGGCATATTTAATAGGTGATTTTCCCAGAGAATGAAAAGGATTTAAATTAGAAAATGAAATTAGATAAGTTTACTCTCTCCCAGTAAAGAGACTAGTTAGGAGGCAAAGACAATAATTCAAATAAAGATTAGGAATTTGTACTAAAGAATAGAAGTCGAGATTTATTGATTCATTCAAGAAGTGTTGAGATTCTTTTTTTCTTCAGGTTTTTTTGTTTTTTTAAATTGTTGAAGTGGTGCAGTCGTAAGGAAGCCACCACCCAATGCAGGAAACACAAGAGATGGGGGCTAGAGCCCTGGGTCAGGAAGATCCCCTGGAGTAGGAAATAGCAACCCACTCTGGTATTCTTGACTGGAAAATTCCATGGATAGAGGAGAATGGTGGGCTACAGTCCATGGGGTCACAAAGAGTCAGAAAGGACTGAGCAACTAAGCACAATAACATGGTTGATTTATAATGTTGTGCTCATTTCTGAGATTCTTTTTAAATGCAGTCAATTGTAACCATTACTCATACTTAATACTTATTTCTTAATCTCACACTTAGAGCCACAAGTTTATTGATTATATTATGTGATTTCTACACAATCACAGGAGTCATTTGTATCAAATGCCTTGCCACATATGGGTCACCATTTCTCCAGACTCCTATAATAGTTACCTTGCCCCTCACTGCCAGTATCTAAAGTCAATGCCAAATATCCCTTCTGTTTTGTTATAGCAACACCCAATCCTGGTAGAAATTCTTCCACAGAAATTAGCCATATAGTTTACCAATGTCACCAACCCCAGTCATGCTGAGTTCAAGTTCTCTTTCAACATGTGTGTGTGTGTGTGTGTGTGTGCATGCATGCTAACTCGCTTCAAGAGTGTCTGACTCTTGGTGACCCTATTGACTGTAGCGTGTCAGGGATTCTCCAGGCAAGAGTACTGGAGTAGGTTGCCATTTCCCCTCCCAGGGATCTTTCTGACCCAGGCATTGAATCAGCATCTCTTAGGTCTCTTGCATGGGCAGCCAAATTATTTACCACTAGCACCACCTGGGAAGCCCCTCTTCAAGCATATCTCTGCCCTTCCTAGAGCTTGCCCAATTTGAAAACTACAAGAGAAGTTTCTGAACAATCTTCCATCTGTTCAGTAAAGCATTTGGTCTTGTATATAGAAGTTACTTGATAAATTTGTACTGAACCAAACACATACACTTATTATTATATGTCTCTTTGTTATACTCTTAACTCCAAAAAGGTTTGTAATAATCTTAAATTTTGCATGTGTGATTACACTCTGCTCAACAGTGAAAACTTTCACTTTTATGGTCTTTAAAATGTGAACTCATTTACCACTGAATATGTGAGCTAAATAGGTAGTTGTTCAGCATTATTGTAACTTCTGAAGTTCATTTTGAACCTTCACAGAGAAGTTCAAGTGTTATTACAAACACTTGCTACACAGTTATCTATATCATTTTATACCAATTTTATTATTTGAAAATAACAGTAACAACAGCTGTTACTTAGTGAGTGAATATTATGTGCCAAGGAAAGGAAATGGCAACCCACTTCAGTCTTCTTGCCTGGAATCTCTCATGGAAAGAGAAGCCTGGTGGCCACCAGTCCATGGAGTCACAAAGAGTCGGACACGACTGAGTGACTAACATTATATGCCAGGCGCTTTTATGCATTTGACTTTATTTTATCATCACAAACCCCCATGAGGTAGTTATTATTCAGAAGGTGTAGATTAGAAAACTAAGGGATAAAGGGGATACATAACTTGTGCAAGGTCATACACTTTATAACTAATGAATGTGAGAGCTGGACTATAAAGAAAGCTGGGCACTGAAGAATTGATGCTTTTGAACTGTGGTGTTGGAGAAGACTCTTGAGAGTCCCTTGGACTGCAAGGAGATTCAACCAGTCCATCCTAAAGGAGATCAGTCCTGAATATTCATTGGAAGGACTGATGTTGAAGCTGAAACTCCAATACTTTGGCCACCTGATGCTAAGAGCTGACTCATTTGAAAAGACTCAGATGCTGGGAAAGATGGAGGGCAGGAGGAGAAGGCAATGGAGATGAGTTTGAGTAAACTCCGGGAGTTGGTGATGGACAGGGAGGCCTGGCATGCTGTGATACATGGGGTTGCTAGCAGTCGGACACGACTGAGCAACTGAACTGAACTGAACTAGAATTTGAAAACAGAAAGTTTGATTCCTGAGCTCACTCTTAAGCACTATACAATGTTTCCTTTTTAGAAGGTAGAAGCTTGTCAGATGCTAGAAGTAAGGTGTATCAGTTCTATTGACATTTTAATTTTTTAACAATATGTTTATATATGTGTTGGCTGTGCCAGGGCTCAGTTGAGGCACAGAGGATCTTTGATCTTCATTATGGGATACAGGAGCTTTAGTTGCAGCATGTGAACTCTTAGTTAGGGCATGTGGGACTAGTTCCCTGACCAGGGATAGAACCAAGGCCCCCCGCATTGGGAGTGTGGAGTCAGCCACTGAACTTTCAGAGAAACCCCCCTCTGTTTACATTTTAGCCTATATTCTTGTATATATTTGTTGTGGGGCTGACTGTGCATTGTTGGATTTTGAGCAGTATCCCTGCCCTTTTACCCACTAGATTTCCATAGTACTAACCTGCATGCGTGCTAAGTCACTTCAGTCATGTCTGATTCTTTTTGACCCTATGGACTGTAGCCTGCCAGGATCCTCTGTCATGGAATTTTCCAGGCAAGAATACTGGAGTGGGTTGCCATGCACTCTTCCAGGGAGTCTTCCTGAGCCAGTCATTGAACCAGTGTCTCCTGCATTGCAGGCTGATTCTTTACTGCTAAACCACTGGGGAAGCCCAGCACCCACAAATCAAGATGTTCAAAGCTGTCTCCAGATGCTTCCAGATGTGCCTTGAATGGGCAAAATCCCCTCCTTTAAGAACCACTACTGTTAGATGCCCATCAGCAGATGAATGGATAAGGAAGCTGTGGTACATATACACAATGGAATATTACTCAGCCATTAAAAAGTATACATTCAAATCAGTTCTAATGAGGTGGATGAAACTGGAGCCTATTATACAGAGTGAAGTAAGCCAGAAAGAAAAACACCAATACAGTATACTAACACATATATATGGTATTTAGTCAATCGGTAAAGATAACCCTGTATGTGAGACATCAAAAGAGACACAGATAAATAGAACAGTATTATGGACTCTATGAGAGAAGGCGAGGGTGGGATGATATGGGAGAATGGCATGGAAGCATGTAAATTATCATATGTGAAACGAATCGCCAGTCCAGTTTCAATGCATAATACAGGGTGCTCGGGGCTGGTGCACCGGGATGATCCAGAGGGATGGGATGGGGAGGGAGGTGGAAGGGGGGTTCTGGAAGGGGAAAACATGTACATCCATGGTGGATTCATGTCAATGTATGGCAAAACAAATACAATATTGTAAAGTTAAAAAATAGAAAATAAACTAATTTAGAATGACAAAAAAAAAAAAAGAACCACTACCACTACTGTAAATTTTTAAAAAGTGAAACTATACTTGAATTCTCATTAGTCACTGATGCACCCTCATAATAGAGTATGGCTGGATGATCTTGCTTCATCTAGATATAGCCTAAATTAAGCACATTTTATTCCAGGCACTCACTATCTTGTTTTTACATCAGGATGTCTTTTCAGCAACAAAAGGTATTTTTAGAAGTTGTTCTCTGTGAGTCCTTTCAATTAATCTTTCACGATATCCATCAGCTGAGAAAAAAGGACCACAATGGACTAAAGTATCTGATGAGAAAAGATGTCTAAAAAAAGCCCCCCTTCTCCCAAAGCTATTGCAAATGAGACATTATGTGAAAGCTCTCAAGGAATAACTCTTGGTAAAAATGACTTTTTTGAAAAGTGAATTCCTGATACTAACTGCTATAACTAGATGCAATTGTTCTTCATCAGCTCTTCAGATAACCAATTTTATGTAGGATATCAATTATGTTAAGAGAGTTCCAAGGCAATGTGAGAGATTGTAAGTAACTTTTTCCCCTTCAAATCACCAGGATTTGAGATCCATGGCTGCTGTGGTTCCATTAGTCTCACAGCCAAATGTTCTTTCCTTCTTGTGTAAGAGTGTATCATATAGTTATAAAAATCAATTAACATTATTATAATCAGCAACCACATCATCATCTGTTCACACATGTTCACATAAGAATGAGTGACATGTATAAGTGCAAATTCCATGGAGAATTAGATCATGTTCTCTACTAATTATTTTAATTTACAGACCCTTTTATAAATTCCCAGGCTTGTTCATTCAAGCTTTGTGTCCAGCACACTGTAAGAGAAAGCATTTATGGAACAGAACATTTGTAATTTTCCATTGGCCATCTGAGCCATTGTAATTTTCCACTGGCCATGAGCATTTGACTATTAAAAGCATGTGCATATGGTTTAGATAAGATGTGACATTTTACTTTTTAAACTAAACCAACAGGCCAGAGTTCTCAGTGGACATTTTATAGGTAGAAAATTCCTTCTAAGAGAATCTTCACCTCTTACCAATTGTGCAAACACTGGTCAACTTTTTCACGGTGCTCTTCTCCTGTCATGGTTTTATGATTATTTCATAAGCTAAAAGAAATCAGCTTAATTGTCATTTTCATGTTGATTAGTTTCAAAATGAATATGTAAATTATCAAAAGCTTCAAAGTTTTTCCTTGACTTTATCTCTTTCTTGTGAAGATGAACTTCCAGTCATGATGTCAGGACCATGAAGAATAACTTTTCATAGATAAATGATCAGTCCTTCTATGTGTGTGTGTGCTAGGACACTTCAGTGATGTCTGACTCTTTGTGACCCTAATGGACTGTAGCCTGCCAGGCTCCTCTGTCCATAGGATTCTCCAGGCAAGAATACTGGAGTGGATTGCCATGCCCTCCTCCCGTGGATCTTCCCTACCCAGGGATTTAATCCAGGTCTCTTACGTCTCCTGCACTGGCAGGTGGGCTCTTTCCCACGAGTGCCACCTGGGAAGCCCCAGTCCCTCTGTATCAGTTATCTATTGCTGCTTAATGAACTCTCACACTGAGTAGAAGCTTAGAATAGCAGCTTCTATGCACATCATGAGTTTGTGGCTTGACTTCTAAACTCTATAGATCCTGACTAGGCTCACTCATGTGACTGTGGTCAGCTCATGGCTCAGCTGGGAACAGATTGGTCCAGCATAGTCTATGCGAACACAACTCAGCTCTACTTCACACAGCCTCTCCTTCTCAGCCTCTCATATTAGTTGGCTGCTGCTCCAACATAGTGAGCAGAAATGCTTAAGATCTCTTGAAGACTAGGCTTGAAGATAAACAACACTTCTGTTTTATTCTGTTGGCAAAAGCAAGTCACAAAGCCAGTCCAGATGTAAGAGGAGGGGAAATAGCCTCCTCCTCTTGGTTAGATTCCCTGGAGAAGGAGATGGCAATGCACTCTAGTAGTCTTGCCTGGAGAATCTCATGGACAGAGGAGTTTGGCAGGTGACAATGCATGGGGTTGCAAAAAGTCAGACACAAATGAGTAACTAACACTTTCACTTTCTTGGTTAGAGGAGCTACCAATCAGTACAAAGGGCAACACATAGGAAGTAATGACTAGGGAAGGGGGTGTAATCTACCACACTTCCAACAGTGACAATGATGACATTTTGAATGTGAGCAGTGAGCTTCTGTGTGTAGAACTATGCTGTCAAAATATGGTCAGAACAGACTGATTCTATCCAGCAATTTTATTACTCATTGACCAGTTTACAGACATAAAATGGGAGATGACTCTTTGGGGAGGATGGGTTAAGAATTTTATAATTTATACTAAAACCCTTTCTTTACTACTAAATATTACAGAACAGAAACAGTAGCAGAGAAAAAAAAATGAGAAGCATCTTTAAAGTTTAGGCCTATTGTGGGAAAGTTCATCTAATGTCATGCCCTATGGATAGACAGCATGTGCATAGATGGCATGTGAAGCAGGTGAAAATGAGGCAGAATGTTCTGTTCTTTAATGTGGGAAAAAATGGAATGTGCATACATTCCATTTCAGTAGAAAAACCCCATGCAAATGTCATATTCCAAGCAGAACTAAGACTCACTGTAATACTGTCTAGTAATACTACTTCTAAAAAGCTATCATAATGCTTAGCTGGATTTCAGTCGTCTTGTTGCTCATGAATGTTCAAATTGCCGGGAAAACACATTTAGAATAATTATCTGTTTTAATCCACAACAACAATGTTTTCTTTTGTTCCTACTTATTCTGGCATGTGTACAGAGCTTTAAGTGAAACAACCAAAATTAAAAAGTAGAAGAAAAAATTACCTATAAAATGTAAATGGTATATGAACAACATTAAAGGCACACACATCTTTCAGACTTAGACTCCTTCAATCATTTGAGAGATCTCTTTGCACTGGCACACGACTGACTTCTGACTGCTTCTGTAACCCAAGGTCAGCAATAAAAATATCCTTTTGTGTATGTCACTTTGCAAAGTGTGTTCTCACACTTGGTGGACATGTTATTTTTATCAAATCTATAAGGAATACAGGACATTATAATTATGCATTTTATGTGAAACCTCTAAGACACGGGGAGATGGATGACTTGTCAAATGTCATTCTGTTCCTGCCTAGGAAGATATGAAAGAAATGTGGGTTCTCTAATTCAGTGTCCAGAGCTCCTCTCCATACACCATTATGCCGTTTTTCCTATAGAGATTGAGTAACGATGCTGTTACTTAACTCCAAATACCAGAGAGGAATAAAGAAACAGCTGGGACCATACTTAAATCTAACTAGGTTCACACTGCTGTATTTAAAATGGACAACCAACAGGACCACTGTATAGCACAGGGAACTCTGCTCAATATCATGGAACAATCTAAATGGAAAAAGAACTTGGAAAAGGTTTTATACATGTATACACATAGCTGAATAATTTTGCTATGCACCTGAAACTAACACACTTGTTAAATAACTTTACTCCAACATTAAATAAAAAGTTTTTTTTTAAAAAAAGTCTTACTAGATTCCCTGTCTAGCTGATTTGCAAGATACTTCTAAAAATCTAAAGACTTTTCCATCACCCCCACTCCCATTTGGCCAAAGAAAACTCATACTGGGAAAAAGAGGCAGGCATGATGAATTTTATCCAGAAAGAAAGTTTAATTATTAGAAAGAAATAATGATTTTGAACGTGGTGCAGTCATTTAAATTCATCTTGTGGATTTATGCCTGGGTCCTGGAGAGATGAACAGGGCTCTGAGCAAGAAAATTTAACGGAACAGTTTCTTCTATAAACAAGCAACCTTGCCATAAGACTTTTTTTTTTTTTATCCAAATCTAACCTAAAAGAGAGATGGGAATTCCCCTTTTCCCCAACAGTGCCAAAGAATCTCCCAGCAGCTTTAGGCTGGTGTTCACGTATTCAGTGAGTCATGCCAATGTTTGTTGGCTCCATGTTGGTGACTGGTGGTTTTTCTACTTGAGAAATGAGAATACCCACTATGTGATCCTGGTGTTAGCAAAGCAATAGGTTAAGAAGATGAGTTCATGAGAGCATTGTAACAAAAATGTACACTTTGTCTCAGCTATTCTTCAAAAATACATAACATTATACAAGTTTACTTTTTAGCTTCAGGCTGCCTTCACTAATCAATTTACTCCAACCTGTTCCAGGATAATCTGTATCAGCAGCCCCCAGCCTTTCTAGCACAAGGGGCTGCCTTCATGGATGACAACTGCTCACCTCCTGCTGTGCAGCCCAGTTCCCACCCGTCTATGGCCCTGGGGTTGGGGATACCCATCTATCTGGTCAAGTGATTTGTCAATACAATTTAAGTCTGTCCATTGTTCAAATTTCAGGAATGAGGAGGAAAGTATTCAGTCACTCTGGAGCTGTCCAACAACCTCCTCTTACCCTTTGCTATTACTCTTCTCTTCAGGATTTTGTGCATTCCAAAATCAGGGAAGGAATGTAGATTCCATGGCAACCTCCAGGCAAGATACTTCATTCCATGTGGCCCACGAACTCCAGTGTCTGCCTTTGCTCCATTATCTGGTACGTAGTTTGGCTCATTTGACATTCTTTGTTTATACTAACATTTGTTTTCATAACCACGGACTTTGTCATTTTCTCCAGTTGGAATTACAGTCACTCAATAGCCTCTGGGATCCAAATCCAAATTTCTTATTGACAGGCTTTCTCTACACTTTCAAAACATTGCCAAGAAAGAAAAAAACAAAAATTCTGAGTTGTCTTCACTGTACCATAGTGAGGAGTTTAGAACCCTGGGTGAGTGTGCCCATTGGCACCAACCTAGACTCACCATAAAACTAGTCTTCTGCCATGCCACAGGGGACATGAAACCATGACTAATGCAAGATTTCTCTAGAAGTTTTATAGAGTACAGCATGGAAATGAAACACTGGACATCTGGGTGTTTCTACCTTTGTATCTTCACCTTTGATCTCTGTTTTCCCTCTTCCTGATCCTTCCCAGCAGGAACTTCTCCTAGAGTTAAGCCATGCCTTTCCTATTCCACAGGTCATTGTAATAACTCTATACCACTAGTATTAAGATACTAGTATTTAGGAGTGTCTATTGACACTAAAACTTAGTTTTGAGATTTCTAAGAAAAAAAAATTTTATCTCTCAAGAAAATCTAATTTTCCTGTCATAGGACTTAAAAACTTGAGTTTTGCCAAAGCAATGACATCTTTGCTCTAGGCATTATCTTCTTCCTTCCCAGAAGCTATAAATTATTCTTCTTAAATAAATTCAGAGTGGCAGCTTAGAAATATCAGGGTGTGGTTTAGAATAAAACTGCATTGATTTATTTATTATTTTCCCAGTTTCATTGTGATATAATTGACAAATAGCATTGTATCAGTTTAAGGTGTAGAACATAATGATTTGATACATGTAAATATTGCAAAATGATTACCACAATAAGTTTAGTTAACATCCTTTTCTGCACGTAGTTACAATTTTTTTTCTTGTGTTAAGGGCTTGAGAAATCTACTCACTTAGAAATTTGAAGTATATAATACCATTAATTATTATGTCTGTGGTATATATATGACATTATTTAAAAATAAAATACCTGTATCACTATCAAACATGTGTCGTTCTTGGATTTGGAGAGAAATAAATTCATTTGGAGAAATTTAATCCTTCATTGAAAAATGGGATGAATGAACCAATAAAATGTGAGCTGTTTAAATAATGCAGTGTCAGTTGTGTCTGCAGCAGATGAAGTCTGAAAACTAAGATTGCAAAGTTTTGTTGAAATGGGATGGATCCAGAACCCATAAAGGCTCATTTAACCCAGCAATTTACAAACTGTACCTCCACAGGGCCATGCAGGTCTGGGAGCTGTTTCTGGGAAAAGCAATTATCAATCAGAGCATTTACATCATTTTTGCTAGTGGTAAAGAACCTGCCTGCCAATGCAGGCAACATAAGAGATATGGGCTCAGTCCCGGGATTGGAAAGATCCCTGGAGAAGGAAATGACAACTGATTCCAGCATTCTTGCCTGTAGAATCCCATGGACAGAAGAACCTGGAGGGCTACATTAACAGGGTCTCAAAGAGTAAGACACCACTGAAGTGACTTAGCACGTAGCGCATACTAGCATTTCAATTAGGATTACATTTGAAGGAATTTTCCATTATTAAAGGTTTCCATTATTATAAGAAATTATATAAATAGATGACAAACACAGTGACATAAATATAGAGCAACACAGATAAATAGATAGATAGATAGGTAGATAGATATAAAAGAAAAAAGAAAGTGTTAGTCACTCAGTCATGTCCAACTCTGCAACCTCATGAACTATAGCCTGTCAGGCTCCTCTGTCCATGGAATTCTCCAGGCAAGTATACTGGAGTTCCCTTCTCCAGGGGATTTTCCTGATCCAGGGATGGAACCCGGGTCTCCTGCCTTGCAGGGAGATTCTTTACCATCTGCCCCAGGGATAGATGTAAACCTCTATTTTAACCTTTAAATTCAATGCTTTCCTGATCAGTAAGTCCACTTTGGTGCACTGCAGTTGGTGGAAAAGGAGGATTGAGTTAGTTTTCGTTGATAAAACATGTATTATTCCAAGTACAATGCATGCTACTTTTGTTATTTAATTCATTCTCACAGGAATCATTTGAAATGGTACCATGATCTCCATTTTATGAATGGAATCAGGCCCAAGGAAGTTAAAAAACTACTTCAGAGTCAGTGAACATGAAAGACAGAAGTGGTTTTCAAATTAACTCAAGTTTGACTGAACTAAAACTCCATACTTTACTCCTACACTTATATTACCATGTTGCCTCTAACACAGTAATAGGAGGTGCATAGTGTAGACACAGTCATCTAGGGGATCACATGAGGAAGCATGTATAAACTAGATAATGAAAATAAGCAAAATTTGTACCATAAAATTCTAATATGTATGGCTCTACTTCAAAAGAGTTCCAGAAAAAACATCTATTTCTGCTTTATTGACTATGCCAAAGCCTTTGACTGTGTGGATCACAACAAACTGTGGAAAATTCTGAAAGAGATGGGAATACCAGACCATCTGACCTGCCTCCTGAGAAATCTGTATGCAGCTCAGGAAGCAACAGTTAGAACTAGACATGGAACAACAGACTGCTTCCAAACAGGGAAAGGAGTGTATCAAGGCTGTATATTGTCACTCTGCTTATTTAACTTATATGCAGAGTACATCATGAGAAATGCTGGGCTGGATGAAGCACAAGCTGGAATCAAGATTTCCGGGAGAAATACCAATAACCTCAGATATGCAGATGACACCACCTTTATGGCAAAAACTGAAGAACTAAAGAGCCTCTTGATGAAAGTGAAAGAGGAGAGTGAAAATGTTGGCTTAAAGCTCAACATTCAGAAAACTAAGATCATAGCATCTGGTCCTATCACTTCATGACAAATAGATGGGGAAATGATGGAAACAGTGTCAGACTTTATTTTGGGGGCTCCAAAATCACTGCAGATGGTGACTGCAGCCATGAAATTAAAAGATGCTTGCTCCTTGCAAGAAAAGTTATGACCAACCTAGACAGCATATTAAAAAACAGAAACATCGTTTTGCCAACAAAGGTCCATCTAGCCAAAGCTATGTTTTTTCCAGTAGTCGTGTAAGGATGTGAGAGTTGGACTATAAAGAAAGCTGAGTGCAGAAGAATTGATGCTTTTGAACTGTGGTGTTGGAGAAGACTCTTGAGAGTCCCTTGGACTGCAAGGAAATTCAACCAGTTCATCCTAAAGGAGGTCAGCCCTGGGTGTTCTTTGGGAGGACTTATGCTGAAGCTGAAACTCCAATACTTTGGCCACCTGATGCGAAGAGCTGACTCATTGGAAAAGACCCTGATGCTGGGAAAGATCGAGGGCAGGAGGAGAAGGGGACAACAGAGGAAGAGACGGTTGGATGGCATCACTGACTCAATGGACATGAGTTTGAGTAAACTCTGGGAGTTGGTGGTGGACAGGGAGGCCTGGCATGCTGCGGTTCATGAGGTCGGACACAACTGAGCAACTGAACTGAACTGAAATGAACTAAATGGCTCTACTTCAGAAGTCTTTGTCAAATTCCTTAGCTCTAAACAGAATTTTCATTATCACAGCTTTTGTTTCCAATGATACAACCAAATGCCTGCTCTTCAAAGTATTCTGCTTTCAACAGTCACTTTTTTATTCCACAAATACACACATTTTTGAGACATATATTGCCAAGTCATCCTCTACCTTCAGTCAGTTCAGTCGCTCAGTCGTGTCCGACTCTCTGCGACCCCATGAATTGCAGCACGCCAGGCCTCTCTATCCATCACCAACTCCCGGAGTCTACTCAAGCCCATGTTCATCGAGTCGGTGATGCCATCCAACCATCTCATCCTCTGTCGTCCCCTTCTCCTCCTGCCCCCAATCCTACCCAGCATTAGGGTCTTTTCCAATGAGTCAACCCTTCGCATGAGGTGGCCAAAGTATTGGAACTTCAGCTTCAACATCAGACCTTCCAATGAGCACCCAGGATTGATCTCTTTTAGGATGGATTGATTGGATCTCCTTGCAGTCCAAGGGACTCTCAAGAGTCTTCTCCAACACCACAGTTCAAAAGCATCAATTCTGCGGTGCTCAGCTTTCTTCACCATCCAACTCTCACATCCATACATGACCACTGGAAAAACCATAGCCTTGACTAGACGGACCTTTGTTGGCAAAGTAATGTCTCTGCTTTTAAACATGCTATCTAGGTTGGCCATAACCTTCCTTCCAAGGAGTAAGCGTCTTTTAATTTCATGGCTGCAGTCACCATCAACAGTGATTCTGGAGCCCAAAAAAGTAAAGTCTGACACTGTTTCCACTGTTTCCCTGTCTATTTCCCATGGAGTGATGGGACCAGATGCCATGATCTTAGTTTTCTGAACGTTGAGCTTTAAGCCAACTTTTTCACTCTCCTCCTTCACCTTCATCAAGAGGCTCTTTAGTTCTTCTTCACTTTCTGCCATAAGGGTGGTGTCATCCGCATATCTGAGGTTATTGATATTTCTCCCGGCAATCTTGATTCCAGCTTGTGTTTCTTCCAGCCCAGCGTTTCTCATGATGTACTCTGCATAGAAGTTAAATAAGCAGGGTGACAATATACAGCTTTGACGTACTCGTTTTCCTATTTGGAACCAGTCTGTTGTTCCATGTCCAGTTCTAACTGTTGCTTCCTGACCTGCATACACGTTTCTCAAGAGACAGGTCAGATGGTCTGGTATTCCCATCTCTTTCAGAATTTTCCACAGTTTATTGTGATCCACACAGTCAAAGGCTTTGGCATAGTCAATAAAGCAGAAATAGATGTTTTTCTGGAACTCTCTTGCTTTTTCCATGATCCAGCGGATATTGGCAATTTGATCTCTGGTTTTCTGCCTTTTCTAAAACCAGCTTGAACATCTGGAAGTTCACGGTTCACGTATTGCTGAAGCCTGGCTTGGAGAATTTTGAGCTTTACTTTACTAGCATGTGAGATGAGTGCAATTGTGCGGTAGTTTGAGCATTCTTTGGCATTGCCTTTCTTTGGGATTGGAACGAAAACTGACCTTTTCCAGTCCTGTGGCCACTGCTGAGTTTTCCCAATTTGCTGGCTTATCGAGTGCAGCACTTTCACAGCATCACCTTTGAGGATTTGAAATAGCTCAACTGGATTAGAAAGCATCCTCTACCTTATGCTGGTTTTAAACAAAGATTTGATCTTAATTTCTTCTATCCCCATATTATGTCTTAGTACATTATTCAAGAAATAGATTATTCTTCCAAACTGATTCTCTGAAATGATGCTTCAGTAATATGTTAACTATACTTATTCCATTATATGTTCAATTCCATTTATCAAGACATTGTGACCAAAAGGTAGCCAAAATTCATTAGAAACAAAAGCAAAACTAATGAAATAGAAAAGCAAATCAAAACCTAACTACATACTTTCACCAATGATATTATGAAGAGATCTTAGCTGAAAATAGTAAAGAAATTAATTGTGAGAGGAACAACTTTATTATGACTTGAAAAATTAGCATAGGGCTTGACAATGGAAGATCTATATTTAAGGCCCAGATGCCACATACCAATTTTAGCAGGTAACTTAATTCCTGTAACTCTCCAATTAATATGTATAAAGCAAGGATAATAATATCTTTCTCCTATAGTAATTATGAGGAATGCCAGCACAGCATCTCAACAGTGCATTAGGCTCTGAATTTGACACACTGGGAAGATAACAATATCGCCTAAGACTCAATTGTAACCCTAAGGCATAGTTCCTTTCCAAATGTTTAGGCTTCCTTGGTGGCTCAGACTGTAAAGAATCTGCAATGCAGAAGACCTGGGTTCAATCCCTGGGTTGGGAAGATTCCCTGGATAAGGAAATGGCAACCCACTCCAGTTTTCTTGCTTGGAGAATTCCATGGACAGAGGAGCCTGGTGGGCTCCAAATGTTTCACCTGAATCTAATCGTGCAGAAACAAACAAATCCAAATTAAGAGTCATTTTGCAAAACAGCTAGCCCGAGCTCAACAAAAATGTTCATACCATACAGAGGGCTGCTGACCTGAAGGAGATTAAAGAGAGGTGACAGTGAAATACAATGTATGATCCCTGATTAGATTTTGGAATTAAAATAGAAATAGCTAAAAAGAATAACATTCAGATAACCAGGGTTATTTGCATATGGACTATATATTAGATTAAAATTTTATATCAAGGTTAAATTCATTAATGTGAGAAGTGTAGTGCAGTTGTAAGGTTAATGCTCACGTTTGTAGAAGCTAAATGCTGAATTTTTTATGTGAATTATTTTATCTTTCTTCAATTTGTTCTTAAATGCTTCAGAAAGGGCATACAGGCAGATAGAGAGGCAAGATATAAGGCCAAAAAAAGAGGACAAAATAAAATATAGATCATAAATAAACTACTCTTATGCTATTGTTTGTATTTATAAATATAATCTGCACACAAATGCTAATAATATTCACTGTCTAATCATAACATTATAGTTCACTTTTCCCCACAGAATCCTGAAATTTTTACAGGCAGAAAATTAATGATATGCAAGTTTATCAAAACACTAAGCTCTAGAAAAAATGCACAAAACTGAAACTCAATAAATGTTTGCTAACACAAAAGCTATAAAATGCCAAAAGTATTAAAGCTGCTAAAAAAAATTTAAAAGCAGCATTTAGACTCTACAGTAGAATAAGTATACCCTAATACATTCTTCTGAAGTTTCAGTAACTGTACTTTTTGTTCTTTGTTATTTAGCTGCGGGCTTCCCAGATGTCATAGAGATAAAGAATCCTCCTGCCAATGCAGGAGACACGAGTTTGATCCCTGGGTCGGGAAGATCCTCTGGAGAAGGAAATGGCAACCCACTTCAGTATTCTTGCCTGGGAAATCCCATGGACAGAAGATCTTGGCGGGCTACAGCCCGTGAAGTCACAAAAGAGTCAGACATGAATTAGCGACTAAACAACAACTATACTTTAGAATAGATGGTTAGTAAAGGAGCAACTCAGAGGGAAAACAATCATTACAACCTTAGTAGTAAAACCATCAATGAGTGATTATACAGCTTACTACAAGGCTACTTTGAAATGAGTTTTCAAAATACAGCCATGAACAAATGCTAGACTTCTAAGTTAATATTGTTGGATATATATCTATACAAATCATCAAAATCCCAGTACAATTTTCTTAAAGCAAATTCATCATTTTAGCTCCAAAAAAATAAACTATTTTACAGAGAATATAAGAATCTATAAAAAATATATAATGCTAAGACTTTCTGTTGTTAATAAATAAACTCCTAAAGTTTTTAAAGTTTAAAAGATTAAGTTTCATCAATTTATAATTTTTCCCATTTGTCACTCTGAAAGTAATATTTATACAAGTCCATTTTGTAGGCCTTATAAAGGATCCTCTCATTTCTCTCTCAAAGAACCTGCCTTGTGCATGAAGCTTGCAAGAACGAAGGTGAGAGCCAGCCAATGGCCTTGGCTTTATTAACTATCATCCCTGTCTTCATATAATTTTAAGGTTCCAAAAAGTAATCAAGATAAAAACTTTATTCTTGTGCTTTCAATAGGCAGTTTTTGTGGTTTGCTTTTTGATGTTATAACATGTAAAGTAATGTGGAATCAGAGGCTTCCACTCACACAGGGTAAAAAAATAAAGGTATAAGGTACTCAGTGACCATCAGTGTGGAATCACAGATTTTTATTTGGCCAAATTTCATAGAATTCCTCATTATTCTCTTTAGAGTATCTCATTTTCCCTGAATATCACTGCTCCCCTATGCTACCCCTATTTATCATTCCAACCAATAAAAGAATATTGGATGAAAATGAAGTCATGATCCCTCATTATCAAAAGAAAATTAGAAAGTATATTCTTTTCTAAAACAAAGAAATAGCTTTGAATATTACTAAATAGATTCCATTGATATTTTGTTCTGATTGGCTCAAACTACTGTCAGTTTTGTTGAACAACTCTATATTTTAGAAGCTCTATGTTAAATATACTGCATTAAAGCACACTGTATTTTACCCTCCTGCTAAGATCAGGCTCAAACAAAGATGCAAAAATGAAGGTGGGAAGACTTAGCAATTGAGGCTATGCTTAATATGCTATTTGAAAAAAAAAAGTGGACTAAAACACATGGCAGGTAGGCAAAAATTTGTTTAAAGTATATTTCTCCAACAAAAATAAGTTAAGGTGATCTAGGGTTAATAATCGGAGCCTGGAAAAGAAGACTTTTTTTGGTAACTTACATTGTTTAAAATTCTCAAGAACATATATCTAATCATCAAAATCCTCTTCTACATTATAGCAGTCTTTCACGTATTCAGAATGTAAAAATAAATATTTTTGAAGTTATCTTTATTTTGTTTTTATTCTATGTATGTGCTAAATATCAGTGCTTTTTAAAAAACGGCCACCTCAGCCTTCGCACTGAGATTAATTTGACTATTTTTAGAATCTTCCAACCTTTTATTTATGTATCCTCTAAAATCTTAACTCAGGTTTCTTCTCATTTTATCATTTAATAATATTTCTTTTGATTTCAACTGATGCTAGGAGATCAAATAAAAAAGTAATTTCAAGTGATAACTTGATAAGTTTCTCCCAAAATACAGACTTTTTCATTATTGCTGAAGTTTCCTATATAAACTAGTAAAACTTGCTTACTTATGCTTGATATATCCTCCCATTCTTTGACTATCCTCCCATTCTTCGAAATGTTTCACATTAGACATATTTAGGCTCATCTGTACAGAGCCAACAAGACGGAAAGGAAATTTCAATTATGCAACTATTAAATAAATCTATTTAAGTTATTGCTTAAAAACAACTATGAACAAATCCTACACTTAGAAACTAATATCAGACATGCTACACAGGGCTTGCCTGGTGGCTTAGTCAGTAAAGAATCTGCTTGCAATGAGGAGACCCGGATTCAATCCCTGGGCTGGGAAGATCGCTTGGAGAAGGAAATGGCAACCCTCTCCAGTATTCTTGCCTGGGAAATCTCATGGACAGAGTACCCTGGCGGGCTACAGTCCATGGAATCACAAGTTGGACATGACTGGATGACTAAATCACCACCACTGCCATAATGCATACATAAAAGTGTATACACAATTTATTCCTACTATATATCTAAGTGTTTAATATATTTTAATTTCTCTTTGCGATATGGTTTTCAAGAAGGTTCCAGTTTTATTTCCTAAAAAACTTAACTGAAAAATCTGTGTAAACACATTTTTCAGATTTGATCTATACCAGCTTTCAGGTTCAACATACAAATAAATTTGTATCTTCAATAAATCCTTGAGTTAAGTGTAGATTCATTAAGTAACTCCTTGATTACCTGTTTATATTTGTTGTTATATCAGTTTTTAACATATAAGCTTCTCTAAGAGCTTGAACCTACTTACACACCCACACATTCACACACACACACACACACACACACATCTACACTTAGCACCCCCCCCTCACCCCCACACACATTGCTAGAAAAGATTGGAACTGAGGCACAGCATCGCTCTACTGCTGTTCTGGAGATACCCACATAGTATTTTAGCTTCATATTCAGATTTTGAATATCTTTATAACACTGCTATTGAAATCCCCAAACTGCTTTTGCATCTATGAAAATGAAGGGTCCTATCATTAGGCAGTGGGCTATAAAGAACATGCAAGCCTTTTATTCTTACAGGTCCTTTTATAGTATCTGATGTTATTGGAGCAGGGACTGCTTGGGGCAAGGGAGAACTAGGCCAAGTTTTGAGCCAGCCTCTTCATTTCTCTTTATGTTCATTTCCCTTTATGTTCACTGATACGCTACTTTCAGTAATAGGATCTTTATTCCATGTTTTGGCACTCTAAGTCATGACATTAAAATGACTGTAAGAAACATATCACAGGCTGTTTATCTTTGTGAGGTAGAAATTTTAGAAATGTAAGTTATGTATTTAAACAAAGGAAATTAACAAAAACAGTGCACTTCATGACTATTGTTGACTTAATTCTGAGTTTATGATATTTATTGAGAAATGTCTTGAGTAATGCTGTTAGAATATATACATACTTATAGGTATAAATTTTATATATGTTTAATATATATATAAATGAATTCATTGTAAACACAGACCTATTTAAAGAAAGTCATTAGCAATAAATCTCTATTTAAATAATATATGAAATAAATCTCTATTGAAATAGAAAGGCTTGCTCCAGACTTCATTCTTTGTCATATAGATCACTATTTCTAATCCTTTTATATTTTCCCCTAATTTAGACTGTGTAAAACCTCACTCCACAGCAAAGAAAATTGCAAAAAGTATGTCCCATTCTTCTACCCCCAAAACACATATCGTTGTTTCCAATTTTAGCTCAAATATGCAAAAAATTTGGAAGTAATCACTCTCATCCTTACAACTAGAAAAAAGCTGAACAAACTAAAAATCAACATCTTTGTTTGGATTTATGAGAGAACTGAGGTCACAAGGCAAACAGACATGCTAAAAACTTGGAGAAATAGGCAAACACAGAAAGTTGCAGCTAGAAATGTTTGCCTAAATTAGAAGCAACTGAAAATATAAAATAAAATATAAAAAAAATATGAAACAGAACACATACATGATACTTTTGATGAATTTCTGCAGGCTGATTATGGACTAGCATTAGAGTGAGATCTCCTAGAGGACAGAGCTACAGGGGAGACCAATCCATATCCAAGGATTTTACCTTAAGAAACAGCATTAGGTTCTCAAAGAGGTTCTCAAAGAACCTGAGATTCCTCATGGTTTTAGGGGAAGTGGTGAAGGGAAGAGTAATCAGCTTGCAATGTGCCAGAGCTTTCCCCATATCAAAGCCTGCTCTCTGGAGGAAAAAATGACTTTACTAGAGTCTCATCTACCTGGAGGAAGGTCATTTTCCAAACATGATCCCTCCTATAATCTTTCAGTCTTACCTAAAATAGAGGGGAAGAAAAGCTAAGAAACACTTGTCAAGGTCACAGTCCAGGAATACAGAATATTATGGGACTCACTCTCCCCCACACCTTACCATCCTACCAACAGAGCTTCAGTGTAGTCATGGCAGGTAACAGTTGAAGGAGCTGAAAGACCAAGAGTTTATGAAAGGAGTCGTTCTTAAAGAAGTCAAATGACAACAGGTGATAAAGAACAACAAACAAAAAAAGAGAGGATTTGAAGCCTCCGGCACCTACAGCTACAACAAATATTAAACACAGCCCCAATTCTAGCAAGATTAGCATATAAACTCAGTTTAAAGACCTATTAATCTAAGTTCCTATTACCCAAAAAATCATGTTAAGCTTTCAACAAAAAGTTATGAGACATGCTAAAATGAGAGAGAAAACATGTTGGAGCACAGATTACAGCAGAGACAAAGAACGTTGAAAGCCTGGGATGAAAAGCTGGAGAGTTTCTTTGGGAAATCAGGGTAGTCAGAAGAGCTGACGTGTTTAGAAATTCATGCACACGTGCATGTGCAGGGCCGGATGTATGCTTAGAAAAGAACTAAGAGGACCCTAAGTGCTCACTTCTGACTGCTCTGAAGACTTGGTGCAAATAGGAAGTTAAGACTGTCAGAGCTGTAAATGGCTTCCCAGGTTAAGTGCTGAGAAACCCTAACATAGAGCCAATTTGCAAAGCACAAGAGTTTGTTTTGGTTTTGGTTCATTTGTTTGTTTTTGTTCTTCATTATGGAGATAGATGGATAGATATAGATAGATAGATATAGATATAGATAAAATTTCCTGTGTAATATTTTCTTTGATTTATGTGTTATTCGAAGTTGCTTTATTTCCAAATACTTGGGGATTTTCTTGCTATTCCCAGTGATTTCTACTTAATACCACTGCAGTTAGGAAACAAAACTTTGTATGTTTCAATCATTTGAAATGTATTGAGATGTGATGGGACACAATCTTCTCACTATTGTAGGGGAATTTTGTAGATAAGCAGTAGGATAAGGTAAAAATGGTCCATGTGACTATTGGACTAGAAGTGGAGATATAAATATGAACTCATATTTAACTTAATGAAAATACCGTTAGCTACATACAGAAATATAAAAAGATGTGTATAGTACAAATGTATGTATTTCCTTGATCTTTCAGCTGAGACTGCCTAGAAGAAATGACACACAGCAGTAGTAATAACCAATATCACCCAGACCTTGGTTTCTTGGTTTCTAATGCCAGTCTTTCTTAAAAGGAACCAGGAATTTAAGGCAAAATGGCTGACTAGAAATGAAGTAGGAAATATATAAGATGAGGTTGAGTGTCTTACAGTGCCAAAAATAAGGGAGTAAAATAAGAACAAGAAGAATAGTAATAACAGTGATGATAACGAGGCAGTAAATAAAAGGAACACAGAGTCAAGTTAAAGAACTTCCAGTGACCAAAACTGAAAAATATTTGAGCAGCAAAACTTATGAAATAGTTTTGGACTGTAACCTAAAGTTTCAGTATATGCCTATGAGTCCCATACTGATATAAATAAGTGATTGAATACATAACAAAGGGAGGATGAAGGATGAATCTCAGGAGGAGAA
Source organism: Giraffa tippelskirchi (assembly GCF_054371585.1). NCBI lineage: Eukaryota > Metazoa > Chordata > Mammalia > Artiodactyla > Giraffidae > Giraffa > Giraffa tippelskirchi. The sequence continues at coordinate 105,515,299 of NC_137278.1, read as the reverse complement.
GCATCACTCCCAATACCTTAAGTCTAGGCTGCATCTAGTGACTTCCTTCAAAAGAGTGCAAAATGTAAAAGGAAAAAGGAATATTATTATGTGACATTATAGTGGATAAAACCCTGACAAACACGACCCCATCCGAGTGATCAAGGTCAGCATCAACTGCAGTAAGTCAAGTTGATGGGATATTTTACCTCTGTGATCTTTCTCCCCAGATAATACAACCCAGTCTAATCATAAGGAAAAAATAAGAAAAATTCCAGTAGAGGGATTTTCTAAAATATAATGACTGATACTGCTTAAAATTGTCAAAATCATCATAAACAAGAAATGTTGAGAAACTGTCATAGCCAAGAAGAACTTTCAGGAGACAAGATAACTAAATGTGATATGGTGCCTTAGATGGAAATCTTGCAACAGGATTTTTATATCAGATGAAAACTGAGGAAATATGTATAAAGTATGGACTTAAACATTTCTCCTTCTAATAAATATCATAGTAATGTGTGCTGTTAATAGTAGGGATAACTAGGTTTAGGATATACAAAAACATTCTCCTTTTCACAATTTTTATGTAGATCTAAAACTTTTAAAAATAAAGTATATTTTCAAAAGTTATAAGAAGCCCCCCCAAAAAATCTAGATACTCACACATGCAATTTTTCTGTGAGGTGGGTATGGATGGGGGGAATGGAGAAAGTTCCTAAGAACTAGGAAGCATATGTATTTGAGGAGAAAGTATATGAAAGTAGCATCCTTATAAAAGGTAATTATCCAAAGAGTAGTTCTATGACTGGGTTGAGTGGCCACAGTCATGCTGGGCATTTTGAAGACTAGAGAGTATTCATTATTAGGGCCTGTCATTTTCTACCACCTCTCCCTGGGTGGTGGACACCACAGAAGGAGCTAGACATTTAGAAATTCTAAACAGATCGCTTAACAGATAGTGTTCTGACCTTTATTTGTGTCCACATCTCTAAAAAAAACTCAGCTTTCTCTTCTCCCTTGCTGTTCACAGTCAAGTATTCATATAATTCTTCTTAAGGCTGATGACACCAGAGCCCTAGGACCTATGATTGACACAGTAAAAAGAAAAAGGCATACGCTTGACTAATCAGGCTGAACAACTTGCATGACCTGTAGCAAACCCTGTAATATACCCCAGCTGCTGTTCTGAGTTAGGTTGGTAAGACCTTTCTATACCCCTGGATTCTTTATCCATGCCCTAAAGAGAGTTATTCTGCATAAATTATTATAAAGATATAGAAAAGTTTTAGTTGGATATGAGTTAGGTCATCTACAATTTGGCTGATGGTACCTACGAAAGAGGAGAAAGATGTTTTAGACAATAAGAGAATTTCTATTTCCAGTTAGGATTGAAAACATAATAATGTTGGTCTAACCATAGAAAGTAAAATAAGCTAAACAAATTATTAAACAATACCTAAAATAAATTCGGAGAGATGAGAATGCAAAGAAATCAAAATGGGATAATATCCAGAGAAAGATGAGCCCATAGGATAAAGGATGATATCATCACTGTGTTCATCCTGGGTGAAACAGAAGGAGAAAGAAGACTCTGCCATAGATTGAGGAAAGTGGACACCAGACAAATTCATGGCAAACTTGTTATAGCCACATGTAGGCTGACATGGGAATACCAGACCACCTGACTCGCCTCTTGAGAAATCTGTATGCAGGTCAGGAAGCAACAGTTAGAACTGGACATGGAACAACAGAATGGTTCCAAATAGGAAAAGGAGTACGTCAAGGATATATATGGTCACCCTGCTTATTTAACTTATATGCAGAGTACATTATGAGAAACGCTGGGCTGGAAGAAGCACAAGCTGGAATCAATATTGCCGGGAGAAATAACAGTAAACTCAAATATGCAGATGACACCACCCTTATGGCAGAAAGTGAAGAAGAACTAAAGAGGCTTTTGATGAAAGTGAAAGAGGAGAGTGAAAAAGTTGGCTTGAAGCTCAACATTCAGAAAACTAAGATCATAGCATCCGATTCCACCATTTCATGGCAAATAGATGGGGAAACAGTGGAAACAGTAGCTGACTTTATTTTTGGGGCTCCAAAATCACTGCAGATGGTGATTGCAGCCATGAAATTAAAAGATGCTTACTCCTTGGAAGGAAGGTTATGATCAACCTAGATAGCATATTTAAAAGCAGAGACATTACTCTGCCAACAAAGGTCTGTGTAGTCAAGGCTGTGGTTTTTCCAGTGGTCATGTATGGATGTGAGAGTTGGATGGTGAAGAAAGCTGAACGCCGAAGAATTGATGCTTTTGAACTGTGGTGTTGGAGAAGACTCTTGAGAGTCCCTTGGACTGCAAGGAGATTCAACCAGTCCATCCTAAAGGAGATCAGTCCTGGGTGTTCATTGGAAGGTCTGATGTTGAAGCTGAAACTCCAATACTTTGGCCACCTGATGCGAAGAGCTGACTCATTGGAAAAGACCCTGATGCTGGGAAAGATTGAGGGCAGGGGAAGAAGGGGATGACAGAGGATGAGATGGTTTGATGGCATCACCGACTCAATGGACATAGGTTTGGGTGGACTCTGGGAGTTGGTGATGGACAGGGAGGCCTGGCGTGCTGCAGTTCACGGGGTCGCAAAGAGTCGGACACGACTGAGTGACTGAACTGAACTCAACTGAACTGAGGCTGACATGATAAATTAGAACCCCAAAGACCTCAACTACACAAGTTGTCTTCATCTGTCAGCTCTTTTCATAGACCTCCAGCAAATTCAGGAATAACTAAAGACTGAGTTCAAGGTTTAATAACTAGCAGATCCTCCCAGAGGCATGTGGGGTCTTTTACTAAACATAACTACACCTCAACACCTGACTGAATGAAGTCAGGATGAGAAAACTGAAAGGAAATCCTGACAGGCATTCTCTGCCTAAACTAATGTTAAGGCAACAGCTGCAGAAGGCTGGGGAAACATTTATGTAAGTATATACACTTTAAAAGATTATTGACCATTTAGTCCAAAATAATGATAATATGCTATGAAGATTTTATTATATGAATAAATATAAAATATGATAGGAGCAAAAAAGGAGGGAAGGAAAAATGAGGTTTACATATTTGCCATGAAGTCATATAATATAATATAAAGCCAGTTTCTGGTATTATAAACAAATATTATAAACTTTATAGTAACCAATTCAAATATAAAATAAAGAAATATAGCTAATAAGCCACCAGAGGACATAAAATGAGATTAAAAATGTTCAGCTTACTGAGAAAAGTCAGGAAAGGAGAAACATTGAAACAGAACAAAAAAATAAAATATGAAGCAAACACCACAATAGTAGACTTTAATGAACATATTAATAATAGAATTAAATACAAATGGACACTCCAACTAAAAGCAGTTGGATAATAAAATTGATCCAATGATAAGCTGAATATAAGGGCTCAGGGCCGGGGCAATGGGATGACCCAGAGGGATGGGATGGGGAGGGAGGTGGGTGGGGGGTCCAGGAAGGGGAACACATGTAAACCCATGGCTGATTCATGTCAATGTATGGCAAAAACTATTACAATACTGTAAAGTAATTAGCCCCCAACTAAAAAAAAAGAAAAGAAATACTATAGACTTTCAGGTTTCAGTTTTGACATGTAAAGATCTACTTCAACCAGACAACCAGAAAAAGTTGGAAAAACTGAAAATCAGTGACTTTTCTTGGATCTATAAGAAATCTGAGATTTCAGAACAAACCACCATTCTTAAACCTGGAGAGACAGGAACACCTTAGAGACATGCATCTGAAATCTGTTTACCCAAAGCTGAAGATTCTGGGGCCGTAAACTGATAGAAACTCGAGCAAGGACCATGACTAATTGCTGGAGAGGGAGAAACTCCTAGGGCTGCAGTCTTGTGTAGGAGGAGATACACTTAGGTTTTTCCTCCACAAACCCACCAGGCTCTCACAGTGAGGAACCCATAGATCCTCCATGGCTCTGGAAGGGAAGGTCAAGAGTAGCCACTGTGAAACACGGTGAAATCTTCTCCATAGCAGAAGCCTGATCTCCAGAGGAAAGGATTTGGCCAGAGCACAAAACCTAGGAAGATGATTCCTTCCAATACAGGGCTTCCAGGAAATAGATTGGAAATCTTGCTATTCAGAGGAGAGTAGGAGGAAGAAAGAACAAAAGCTAAGCCTCTTGAGGAATACTTGTGAAGGCCATAGCCCCGAGAAACAGGCTCACTGAAAGGCTGGATTACTCAGAAGAGTATAAAATACTCCTACTCCCCAAGTTATAACCATACCAAGAGGGCACCAGTATAATGACAGTGCATTACAGCTGAAGAGCTATAAGGCACTGACTTTTTTCTGAGTAGAAAAACACAAGAAAGTGCAAAGGTAATAGGGGAGTAAAATAATAACACTGGAAAAATTAGAAGCCCCTGTTACCTATAGCTATACCGCTTATTATAAGTAGCCTAACTCTTGGTAGATTAACATAAATCCTCACACTAAGGACCTATTTACCTCAGTTCCTACTACCTAATACAACTTATCTGGCCTTAAACAAAAAAAATAAAGTCATGCCAAAAGGCAAGTAAAAACGTATTTTAAAGCAAGGAAAAATTCATCAGAACAATATTCAGACAAGAAACAGATGTTGGAATTATTGTATGGGGAATTCCAAATAACTATGATTAATATGTATGGTCCCTAATATCTCAAATATGAAACAGGCAAGAACAGATGGCTAATGCAGTCAGAAAGATGGAAACTCTAAGAAAAAATCAAGAGGAAATATTAGAGCATAGTTAACAGAAATGAAATGTCTTTGGTGGACTCAATGAGAAAACTGGACATGGTTAAGGAAAGAACTAGTGCATTTGAAGATAGGATGAGAGATGAAATATGCCAAGCTGAAACAAACACAAAGAGAAAAGAAAAAACACAGAACATCAAAGAATTGTGAGGCAATAACAAAAGATGTGACATATATATATAATTTTAATACTAGAACCATCAAACCACTGATGCAGGAAGCCAAGAAACAGATAAATATCTCCCCATGTTCCCCACCCCTGAAAAAAACTGAATAAATACACATATATATACATATATATATATATGTGTATATATATGCATATATATATGTGTATATATATATATGTATATATATGTGTGTGTATATATATGTATACACACACATATATATGTACATATACCCACACAGGCATATCATATTCAAACTTCAGAAAACAAGAACAATTTAATACAGAGGCATAGACAAACTGATTATAAAAAGCAAATACACCATCTCTGCTGCTGCTGCTGCTGTTAAGACCTTCAGTCGTGTCTGACCCTGTGTGACCCCATAGACAGCAGCCCACCAGGCTCTCCCGTCCCTGGGATTCTCCAGGCAAGAACACTGGAGTGAGTTGCCATTTCCTTTTCCTGCATGAAAGTGAAAAGTGAAAGTGAAGTCGCTCTGTCATGTCCGACTTTTAGCGACCCCATGGACTGCAGTTTACCAGGCTACTCTGTCCATGGGATTTTCCAGGCAAGAGTACTGGAGTGGGGTACCATTGTCTTCTCCGACACCATCCCTAGAGATTTTTTAAATGTTGATCATAAAAGGCCAATTAATGAGTAATACATATTAGTATACATTAATAAAAGTGTACATACCTAAAAATAGAGATTTAAATTCATGAAGCAGAAATGGAAGAACTAAAAGGAGAAATAGATATCCATAATCATACAGAAAATTTTAGTGTACTCTTCTCATTACTGAGAGAATAATGAAGCAAATGCTGCTAAGAGAAAAGAATATTCAAACAACACTGTCAGTATCCTGCACCAAGTTGATATTTATAGAAGACCATATCCATCAGCATAAGAATACATATGTTTTCCAAGTGCGCATATATCATATGGTGGGCCATAAAACGTACCTCAATAAATTATAGCACACAAAGTCTTGCTTTTTGAATACAATAATATTAAATTAAACTTCTATTTAAATTAAATTAGAAACCAAGAACAAAATGTCATGAAAATCCCCAAATACTTAGAAATTAAGATACTCATCTTTCAATAACTCATAGGTCAAAAAATAAATCATTTGGGAAATTAGAAAGTATTTTTAACTGAGTGATAATGAAATGCAACATGAAATTAGTAGGTGGAGATAGATACTGCTTCTAATAGAGAGAAATTCTGTTTTGGATGTTTGGCTACTCATAGCCTACAAGCCCACCTTCTCCGTTTGTTGTTTTTCCCAACTCTGAGTGATGTTGTTGTTCAGTCGCTCAGTCTTGTCTGATTCTTTGCAACCCCATGAACTGCAGCACACCAGGCTTCCCTGTCCATCACCAACTCCCGGAGCTTACTCAAACTCATGTCCATTGAGTCAGTGATTCTCTCCAACCATCTCATCCTTTGTCGTCTCCTTCTCCTCCTACCTTCAATCATTCCCTACTAATAAACCTTCCATGCATCTGACCTAGGGACCAACAGGAAGGTTCAAACCACTCGAGTGCAGGTCCACCTGCACAGGCATGAAATCTTCCCAGGCTCACCTTTAGTCCTAATAAAACCCAAACACAATTTCTCTTCTTCATGCAATCCACCTAAACTAATTTAAGCATATTTTGAAGTTCTATTTCCAAAAAAAATCCAACTATGTATGTACTATACTTAAGAGCTAGCACTAGAACTCAGGAGAGCCAGCCTCCAACTCCTAGAATTTATTCCCTAAAATTGCCCAAATCAAATTAAATAATTCTTAACCCAAGATGATGAGAATAGAGTTATTCATTCATTTAGTGTTATTTAAATATAAGCTGAAGGACAATTTGCTTTAAAAATGCTTGTTTGGGTTGCTTCGTTTAGGAAAACATCTGAATTTCATTGCTCTGTTTTGTGTGTGTGATTAGCTACAAGGTTCTATTTTCACCATAAGTTCTTCCATAGAACTTCACTCAAGACTTGCGAAGATCAGTGACATATCACCAGGTTTCTGTATCAATCTCTATTTGTCCAGTTCTGTCCCTTCTCTACCACAACCCTCTTCTCTGTTTTGGTGTCTTTGCAATTGACTATTTACGTGCCCTTAAACAAATCTCTCCTACTTCATGATGTCACAATTTCGTTATCTGTAAAATGGGGACCATGCTTCTAATTCAGCTCACTAAGTTGCTGTAAGTATTGCCTAAGTTGCCTAATTAATGAAGTAAAAGTACTTCAAAAGGCAGAGTGCTTCATGCATTTCTCAAACTTCATAAGAATGCAGTTTGATAGTCAGTAAAAAGCAAGGCGTTTGTTACTGACTGTCTCGGGAGCCTTTGCAGGCTCTCCTGGAAATATGTGTATGTGTGTGTTCTATGTCACTTTCATTTCTTCCCTCATATTAACTGATGTACCAGAGAAAATTCAGACACTTATTTTTCTTCTTTCAGAAGTCTTTTCTTTGTAAAGAAGCTAGAATATAAAAATAAACTATGCAAAAATAATGAAAGAGTGTATTGTACTTTTATATCTTATAGATACTGTAAGACATTTTTAAAAAGGAATATGCAAGGTATATTTCTCAGATGTTTAATGATCAATTCATCTATTTTGGAGAGTTCATAGGACAAGAATTCTGCTTTGTTTTATTTTGGGGTTCACATCTATTCTTTCATAATAATGGTGGTGGGGGTTTGTGCAGTCATTCACTGTATTCTTTTGTCTGATGTCCCATAGTTAGAATGAACTCCACCTGAGACTGTGGTGGATGACACAACTATAGACCAGAGGAACGTAGAAGAATGTTACCCAAATTACTCCTGGAACATTCCTGTATCAAAAGGTGTAGCAAAGGATGCTAAAGTCAAGTAGGTCAATGATGACATATTTACTTCTTGGACAGTCACAATGTACCCTAAAATCATCAAAGACCACTCATTCATTCATGGAATCTTTATTGAACATCTATATGTTTGGGAATTTCCTGGATCCTGATGGCACAGAATTAAACAAAAGAGGCAGAATTTTCTGCTTTTGGAAATCTTTGTATAGGAAATCCCTATTTCACAAAACAAACCTAATTTAATTTGGATCAAGCTAGCATATTCTAAACTTCCATAAACTTTCCTCAGAGAAGATAAATTAAAATATTATGGGTATCCTAGTACTATTTGGAACAGAATTTTCAAAGTGATGATGGCAGAATAATCAGCTCTCTTGACTCCATGGCTTCTACCTCTTTAATATTTGCCTTACTATATCAGAAATGAACATCATGGCTGGTATGTACTCAACCTGTATAGATTGCCTAACAGATACTCTACTTGGCATTGCAAATTATGTTTGTGAATTTTAAGTTATCACATGACCCCCCAAAGGATCTCAGTTTGTTACATTTAAGATTAATGAGGCATTGGATAGCCATTAAGAAGCTATTTAAGAATATGCATTTAATTAAAATGAATTATGTATATGAGTTAATACCATTCAACCTTTTTAATTTAGAGAGATAAATCATAGCTATTTCACTCCTGAGAAGGGTCCTCACATTGGCAAATTGAATATTTATGCTACAATGCCCAAATAATTAATGCCGGTCAGATTCATCCATAATGGGTATATCCTCAGACTTTACCCACCAGAGAAAATTAAACATTTCTCTTTTAGTTGACTGTGTGTATGCACTTGTACATGTAATGAGTCTACAGTGAGTAGTTTTATGTTACTTACACATAATCTCTGAATACAAAGTAAATGGTTACATCAATTCTCAAGAAAATACTGACTGGACATACGGTTTGAATGTTTCCTTAAACACAAACGCTATTCATATGCAACACAGTTAATACCTATTGACTTAGTAATGCTTCCAGTGGCATTTTTTCTGTCCGCTGGAAATGATGCCAATATTAGAATTCTAACAAGTTGGCATTCAGAACAATGTCATATATTCAGTGAATGGATACATGAATACCACGATGGGCAGAAATTCTCTATTGTTTCTTATGTGTCTCATAGTGCCTCTTACAGGTAGACGTTCTGTCTATTCATAATGAACTTAATTGAACAAAGGGGAGAAGGTGAAAGTGAAAGGAAAGGGAAGTCACTCAGTCATGTCCGACTCTTTGCGACCCCATGGACTGTAGCCCTAACAGGCTTCTCCATCCATGGAATTTTCCAGGCAAGAACACTAGAGTGGATTGCCATTTCCTTCTCCAGGAGATCTTCCTGACCCAGGGATTGAACCCGGGTCTCCCGCACTGTAGGCAGACGCTTTATCATCTGAGCCACCAGAGAAGTCATCAAAGGGGAGAAATATGGATATTAAAAATATATCTGAGAGCCAACACCTCTAAATATTGAACTATTGAACTATTCTAAATACTTTCCTTGAAGTAGTTTATTTAAATCCTCACAGTAGTTATATTTGGAACAGAATTTTGAAATGCCCCAAGCAGTAACACTGAAGAAGCTGAAGTTGAACGGTTCTATGAAGACCTACAAGACCTTTTAGAACTAACACGCCAAAAAGATGTCCTTTTCATTACAGGGGACTGGAAGGCAAAAGTAGGAAGTCAAGAAACACCTGGAGTAACAGGAAAATTTGCCCTTGGAGTACAGATTGAAGAAGGGCAAAGGCTAATAGAGTTCAGCAAAGAGAACGCACTGGTCATACCAAACACCCTCTTCCAACAACACAAGAGAAGACTCTACACAAGGACATCACCAGATGGTCAACACAGAAATCAGACTGATTATATTTTTTGCAGCCAAAGATGGAGAAGCTCTATACAGTCAGCAAAAACAAGACTGGGAGCAGACTGTGGCTCAGATCATTAATTCCTTATTGCCAAATTCAGACTGAAATTGAAGAAAGTGGGGAAAACCTCTAGACCATTCAGGTATGACCTAAATCAAGTCCCTTATGATTATACAATGGAAGTGAGAAATAGATTTAAGGGACTAGATCTGATTGACAGAGTGCCTGATGAACTACGGACAGAGGTTCGAGACATTGTACAGGAGACAGGGATCAAGACCATCCCCATGGAAAAGAAATGTGAAAAAGCAAAATGGCTGTCTGAGAAGGGCTTACAAATAGCTGTGAAAAGAAGAGAAGTGAAAAGCAAAGCAGAAAAGGAAAGGTATTCCCATCTGAATGCAGAGTTCCAAAGAAGAGCAAGGAGAGATAAGAAAGCCTCCCTCAGGGATCAATGCAAAGAAATAGAGGAAAACAACAGAATGGGAAAGACTGAGATCTCTTCAAGAAAATTAGAGAAACCAAGGGAACATTTCATGCAAAGATGGGCTCGACAAAGGACAGTATGGACCTAACAGAAGCAGAAGATATTAAGAAGAGGTGGCAAGAATACACAGAAGAACTGTACAAAAAAGATCCAGATAATCATGATGGTGTGATCACTCGCTAAGAGCCAGACATTCTGGAATGTGAAGTCAAGTGGGCCTTAGGAAGCATCACTACAAAAAAAGCTAGTGGAGCTGATGGAATTCCAGTTGAGCTATTTTAAATCTGAAATATGATGCTGTGAAAGTGCTGCACACAATATGCCAGCAAATTGGGAAAACTCAGGAGTGGCCACAGGACTGGAAAAGGTCAGTTTTCATCCCAATCCCAAAGAAAGGCAGTGCCAAAAAATGCTCAAACTACTGCACAATTGCACTCATCTCACACGCTACTGAAATAATGCTCAAAATTCTCCAAGACAAGCCTCAGCAATATGTGAACCGTGAACTTCCAGATGTTCAAGCTGGTTTTAGAAAAGGCAGAGGAACCAGAGATCAAATTGCTAACATCTGCTGGATCATTGAAAAAGCACGAGACTTCCAGAAAAACATCTACTTCTGTTTTATTGACTATGCCAAAGCCTTTGACTGTGTGGATCACAATAAACTGTGGAACACAATAAACTGTGGAAAATTCTGAAAGAGACGGGAATATCAGACCACCTGACCTGCCTCTTGAGAAACCTGTATGCAGGTCAGGAAGCAACAGTTAGAACTGGACATGGAACAACAGACTGGTTCCAAATAGGAAAAGGAGTACGTCAAGGCTGTATATTGTCACTCTGATTATTTAACTTATATGCAGAGTACATCAAGAGAAATGCTGGGCTGGAAGAAGTACAAGCTGGAATCAAGATTGCTGGGAGAAATATCAATAACCTCAGATATGTAGATGATACTACCCTCACAGCAGAAAGTGAAGAAGAACTAAAAAGCCTCTTGATGAAAGTGAAAGAGGAGAGTGAAAAAGTTGCCTTAAAGCTCAACATTCAGAAAACTAAGATCATGGCATCTGGTCCCATCACTTCATTGGAAATAGATGGGGAAACAGTGGAAACAGTGTCAGACTTTATTTTTTTCAGCTCCAAAATCACTGCAGATGGTGACTGCAGCCATGAAATTAGAAGACGCTTACTCTTTGGAAGGAAAGTTATGACCAATCTAGATAGCATATTAAAAAACAGAGATATTATCTTGCGAAAAAAGATCTGTCTAGTCAAGGCTATGGTTTTTCCAGTTTGTATGGATGTGAGAGTTGGATGGTGAAGAAAGCTGAGCACAGGAGAATTGATGCTTTTGAACTGTGGCGTTTGAGAAGACTCTTGAGTCCCTTGGACTGCAAGGAGATCCAACAAGTCCATCCTAAAGGAGATCAGTCCTGGGTGTTCATTGGAAGGACAGATACTGAAACTGAAACTCCAATACTTTGGCCACCTGATGCGAAGAGTTGACTCATTGGAAAAGACCCTGATGCTAGGAAGGATTGGGGGCAGGAGAAGAAGAGGACAACAGAGGATGAGATGGCTGGATGGCATCACTGACCGATGGACATGAGTTTGGGTGGACTCTAAGAGTTGGTGATGGACAGGGAGGCCTGATGTGCTTCGATTCATAGGGTCTCAAAGAGTCGGACACGACAGCGACTGAACTGAACTGAACTGAACTATTATTATCCTTCTTTTATAGATGAAGAAATGGAGACATAAAAGGTTAAATCATTTGTTCAAAATCACAGAATTGAAAAGTGATAAAGCCTAGATTTGAATTTCAGCAATCTGACTCTCTAGCCTGCTTAAGTTTTCTGCATTGGCTTGGTGAGTGTAGAGTATCTCACAGTATCATAAAGTCCAAGGAACTCACAGGGTTTCCCTGGTGGCTCAGTAGAAAAGAATCTGCCTGCCAATTCAAGAGAGGTGGGTTTGATCCGTGGGTCAGGAAGATCCCCTGAAAAAGAAAATGTAGACCCACTCCAGTATTCTTGCCTGAGAAATCCCATGGATGGAGGAGTTTGAAGAGCTACAGTCTGTAGCAGGTCTCAAAAGGGTCACACACAACTTAGCGAGTAAACAATAAAAAAGAACTCACAGACCATCTCTTTTGTTGGCTTCTTATTCACTTTCAGTGGCGTTAGTAGTTTTATAGTACTAATAAATCCATTCGGAGGCACATGTTTTCATTCTCTATGTGTTTTCTAAGAATATCTACTTATAAGCACATATTCTTTGTATCTCACCATAGGAAATACATGTAAACCTCTTGAAATATGTGTACACACACACACACACAGTGTCAAGTATAGCAGGAACTTAAAAGGAGTAAAGAGATGAAATTTTATATAATCTCTCAGTCTTAATAGAATTAGAATTCTTTATTAAAAATAGAAGAAAATAATATTTAATTAGAAGCTTCCTTTTAGAAATGGAAAGAATCTATTATTAGCTACCCAGGGAGAATTAATATCAAGACTAATGTGATTACAGTTTCCTAAAAACATTTCATTCGTTTTTCAATCACCACCATCCCAACTGCAGCCATCTGACTACAAGCATAACAATAACCTTAAAAGGCTTATATCACATGGTTTATGCTGTGCTTTCACCAAAAGCTTCACAGCAGTTTAATCAATAAAGCAGCACAAGCTGTGAACAATTATAATAAAACACCTTAAGAATGATCCACAATTAAAAGGTAGAGGGAAAAAAGCCCTTCAATTTAGATAAACCAATCTGCCACTCAGTTTGATAAAGTTCAGTTAAAGTAGTCTGACACTCTCATGGCATCTATCAGCAGAAAGATCTGTAGCTTGAATCTAAATTAACTCTTCAGGTTGTACAAGAATAAAGAATTATAAGCCTCTAGTTACACACACTGGAGTATTACTTGTAACCTAACAACTAAATTCCTATTGAAATTTCATATTGCAATCTACCAAGAGGTATCTATACTGATTTTAACAAGGAGTTTGAAATATGTTTCTAAAATATGATAGTTCTTCATTTTAACATATAAAGATTGATAGATCCATGGTTACAATTAATTTAAAAATATTTAGTGATCACTTATAATTTGCTAGACAGGAAGCATTAACAGTCAGACATATTCATCACTATTTCGGGTCTTGCATTTTTATGATATTCCATTCTACCCTAAACTTGAAGAATGAGTTAGTGAAGAGAGAAGATGGGGGATGAGGCATACATACCGGTTAGTCCAGACAAAAGGAAACCATGGGTAAAACATGAATGTCTAAAGTATCTTGTGTAAACACACAGGATGACTATGTGTACATAGTCATGTCTGACTCTTTGTGACCCCATGGACTGTAGCCCACCAGGCTCCTCTGTGCATGAATTTTTCCCAGCAGAAATACTGGAGTGGGTTGCCATTTCCTCCTCCAGGGGATCTTCCCTATCCAGGGATCGAACCCACATCTCCTGCGTTGGCAAGCGGATTCTTTATCACTTCAGAGCCACAATCTTCAGAACCGCAATTCGTTTGGGGACAAAGGAGACATGTGGAAAAGTAGTGGTATATGAAGCTAAATATTAAAAGATCTTAAGCCAGAAAGTGATATGATTTGAGTTTTCAAGTTTCAATTTAGAAATAATTCTCTAGCTCCAGAGATAGGAAAAGATAAAAAGAAGAAAAACTAGAGAATATTACATTATGCCAAGGTAGATGTTACAAAGAGTTGAATTTTCTCAGGCATGTCTGCCATTGTGGGTGAGCTGGACTCATTTGAAGGGTCTAGAACAGAGTGTAGAATAGGAGTATAATGGTTCTTTGCACAGTAGACCTCAGGGCTCTGCTTCTTAGGTTTTTTAGTCTTGACATTGAGAGAAAAGGCAAATAATATTGTGGACATACTTCCAAACAGTGGTAAACATATCTTATAGCACTTTCCTTGCACATCTAGACATTGTCTTTCTCATTTTCATATTCCCTTAGTCACTGGCTGGGGTGTAAGGTTGATGGTGCTTCTAAGACCTATGAGTAATACCAAGGGTGGAATTTACCATGGAAACAGGTGTACTAGGAGATGATGATATTATATGAAAAATCCATGACAGGCAGTCTGTAGGGATCCCCAGCCTCCATGGTCTTGTACCTCCTGTAGGATCAGTAGCAGCATTAGATTAGAAATAAAGTGCACAATAAATGCTTGAATCATCCCAGAACCAACCCCTCCATCCTCGGTCCATGAAAAATTTGTCTTCCACCAAATTAGTCCCTGGTACCAAAAGTTTGGACACTGCTGAGGACATGCGATTTGAAGAAAATATAGAGAGAGTAGGACCATTCAGAATCTAGTTTAGATATACACTAAGGTAAGTCCTTAGAGTTGTCAGCAGACTAGTAGATTAGAAGTACGGAGTGTGGGAGAGTTACTTCCTAAACGGTAATGCTAGCTGAGATCTAAGATCTGTGGAATGATCTACAGATGCCATGGAGGCAGAATAATTCCTGGATGAATAACAAAGCAGTGGATAAAACAGTATGGAAACCATGCATAGAGTGCAGTGTGCTGGCTCACTGTTTCTTCATAAATAATGAAGTATTGTCCATGTCATGGATATATTTTTCATCAGTTCAGTTCAGTCGCTCAGTCGTGTCCGACTCTCTGCGACCCCATGAATTGCAGCACGCCAGGCCTCTCTGTCCGTCACCAACTCCCGGAGTCTACCCAAACCCATGTTCATCGAGTTGGTGATGCCATCCAACCATCTCATCCTCTGTCGTCCCCTTCTCCTCCCGCCCCCAATCCTACCCAGCATTAGGGTCTTTTCCAATGAGTCAACCCTTCGCATGAGGTGGCCAAAGTATTGGAACTTCAGCTTCAACATCAGTCCTTCCAATGAACACCCAGGATTGATCTCTTTTAGGATGGATTGATTGGATCTCCTTGCAGTCCAAGGGACTTTCAAGAGTCTTCTCCAACACCACAGTTCAAAAGCATCAATTCTGCGGCGCTCAGCTTTCTTCACCGTCCAACTCTCACATCCATACATGATCACTGGAAAAACCATAGCCTTGACTAGACGGACCTTTGTTGGCAAAGTAATGTCTCTGCTTTTAAACATGCTATCTAGGTCGGCCATAACCTTCCTTCCAAGGAGTAAGCGTCTTTTAATTTCATGGCTGCAGTGACCATCAGCAGTGATTCTGGAGCCCAAAAAAGTAAAGTCTGACACTGTTTCCACTGTTTCCCCATCTATTTCCCATGGAGTGATGGGACCAGATGCCATGATCTTAGTTTTCTGAACGTTGAGCTTTAAGCCAACTCTTTCACTCTCCTCCTTCACCTTCATCAAGAGGCTCTTTAGTTCTTCTTCACTTTCTGCCATAATAGGCCTCTCGTATTTCTATACACCTTGTCCACAGAGTAGAAAACTCCTATTGAGTACTCCTTTTGCAAGGATGTTTATATAGCAAACAGTTTTGGAAGATAGAGATAGTGTTTCCTGGTTGAGAGATCAGATATGTTTACCATTCAATATAGCAAAGAGAACAGCTTTGGTTGCAGTCTGTTAAAAGGATTGAAGTTACTTTAGCTCAGGGTTCCTTAGCTATGATGTAAATGTACTGCATACACAGTTTATGTTAATACTTAATCTCTTCACTCTTTTCTCAAGAGACTTAGAGGACAAGAGAAAATAATTCAAACACATAGTTCATGCTCTCTGATGAGACATGAGTAATGAAGTGCTTTGCTTTTGACCCAGGATTCCCATATCTTTTTTCAGAAACTAGGAAACTGTGGCAGGCTAACCTTTTATTTTGCAAACAGAGTAACACTCTTAAATCCTTCAAAATTCTTGACAGGATGATTATTTTATGATGGTATAATACAAGAGGCATCTCAGCCATTTGTTTCAGAATACTTTCATCATCATCTTGTTTTCCAGAATGTGTATGGTTTTAATTCAATTTGCTATAGAATGACCACAGCAGTTGTGTCACTTAATAAACTAATTGGTACCATAAGGGGAAGGGAGGGGGAAGTACAGTCAGAAGAAGATGTTTGTAAATTCACTGTGCTTCCCTGGTGGCTCAGTGGTAAAGAATCCTCTTGCAACGCAGGAGACCTCCTGCAATAGAGGAAACACGGGTTGGATTCTTAGGTGGGGAAGATCCCCTGGAGAAAACAATGATAACCCATTCCAGTATTCTTGCCTGGGAAATCCCATGGACAGAGAAACCTGGCAGGCAACAGTCCATGGGGTCACAAAAGAGTCCGATACAACTTAGCAACTAAAATAACAAACAACAACAAATTCACTGTAGCTTGATTACAGGGTCAGAATATGAGACTTTAAAAACGGGACTCAACATAACCAAATTTTCCCCATATGAGTCCATTCATCTTAACTGCCCAGATGCTTACCCCATGTCCTGATGCCCTGGTTTTGTATCATCCACCGACTTTTATCAAAAATAGGCTCATCAGAGACTTTGAATCTTTTACTCTTCACTAATTTAAGTTATTGCTTTCTCTTACCTGTTTCTAGTTTCATGTAGTCTTCTGTAAACTGCAGTTTCACTTCCTGGTTTGGGAATCTGAACCATGGAGATGACCAACATTAGCACATACACCTTGTCAAACACGTGATGCTACTATGAATACAGTTATTAAGAAATGGATTGATAATTAGTGTGAGCACAAGTACCTCCGGTGGTTTGTACCAGCAAGAAAGAGCCAGTTGGATCCTTTCCAAACTCTGCATTTTGTGATCTTGCACTGAAGCCTGAAATTCACTGTAGTGGAAATATTATATCATGAAAATCAGCAAACATTGAATATTAGGCTTTTTTTTTTTTTTCTGGACAACCATCATCATAACCAGAGTATAGTCATATTTACATCTCAAAACCACAGCACAAGTTTTGGAACTAAACAGTTTTTGATGATTTTAAAGTTCAGTTTATTATTCAGGTAGGTAAAGTTCTTTACTGGAAAACAAAAGCAAAAGTAACATGAGTCTCAGTTAATAAGGCAATGGTGGTGATATTAAAAATCATGATTAATATAAATTAACTAATAGTATAAGACAACCATTCACACAATTTTCTCCAAAATCCTTCCTAAATCCAGTAGATACTAGTATTTATTATTGTACAAAATTATAAAGCATGAGTGTATACTGAAAACAAATCTGAAAGCTTCAAGTAATTTCTTGGAATAATTTTAACTCATTGCCTTAACTATAGAGATTTGACATCAAAATAACCAGAAATCTTTAATGAAAATCACACCATTGATATAAAAAAATAAAAAGAGAGTATGATAAAAAGAATAAAAAAGAACCAAATGCAAATATATTGGTGAATAGATTACATTCACATATATAAAAATTAAATTATTGGATTGGATTTTTTAATATATATACTGTCACTTAGACAATTAAAATATAATGATACAGAAATGTAGAAAGTAAAAGAATGGAAATTATTTTCAAAAAAATGTGAAACTAAAGAAAGTCGGTAAGTGCTACTATTACAAGATAAAAATAGACTTTAAGGTAAAAAGTATTATTAGAGATAAGAGGGCCATTACAAACCAATAAGAAAAAACCTACAGAAAAATGAAATAATACTAAATTACAAGCATAGAGCAATATTACAATCATAGAACAATAAATCCTCCAAATATATAAAATTAAAATAAACACAATAAATTGCAAAAAATAACAATTTTAACAGAAATGTTTTTAATATAACACAGAAACATAAGAATAAGCAAAGCAAACTGAACTAGTATGAGAATAGGATATTTGATCAACTCAATTAAAAATATACCTATATATAAAACCAAATAGATATATATAACATGTATATGCCATATTGAAAGTATATAGATTTTCTGTTTCTTTTAAGAACATAAAGAAAATTTGCAAATATTAATTACTTACTGAAGTAGAAAAGTTTAAACAAGACTAAATTATCCATATCATCTAGAGCATAGAGTTCCCTTATTAAAATAAAATAAAATTAAAACAACAACACAAAAAGTAACTTGCAAATTTCATGTATATTAAGTTTAAATATATGTATCTGAATAGGCTCTAATCTAGGATGAAATCATAAAGAAAATTTTACAAATCTATCTATGCTAAATCTGTGACAGTTTTTTTTGAGAATAACCACTATTAAAAAAATATGGTATATAGCTTCAAAAAAATTGAATGAAATGTATATACATACATACACACATTCATGGGGCTTCCCTGGTGTCTCAGTAGTAAAAAATCCATTTGGGATGCAGGAGACTGCCTGCAGTGTAGGAGACATGGGTTTGATCCTTGGGTCAGGAAGATCCCCTGGAGAAGGAAATGGCAACCCACTCCAGAATTCTTGCCTGGAAAATCCGATGGACAAAGGAGTCTAGTGGGGTTGTAACAGTCAGACAGGACTGAGTGACTAAACCACCAACCACCACCATACACATACATACCATTAAGACAGAATGAAAGGAAGGAAAAAAGAAAGTAAGGGTAAAAGGAGAAATCAAAAACAGGCAAGACGACAAAGAAGTATTAAAAAATGTATTCAGAAAGAAAAAAAAACAATACAAGATGAAGGGAAAATGTCTAAAAATATTATAAAACATGATTAATATAAATTAAACAGGTCAGTTAAAAGAAATGCATATTTTGTTTTTTTAAAAGCTGTATGATCTTTAAAAGAAGCACATCTAAAAGTTAAAGACTTCACAATATTGCAAGTAAGATGATTTTTAAAATGCACTCTCAAATCAGCTCAGTTCAGTTCAGTCGCTCAGTTGTGCCCAGCTCTTTGAGACCCCGTGGATTGCAGCACGCCAGGCCTCCCTGTCCATCACAAACTCCCGAAGTTTACTCAAACTCCTGTCCATTGAGCCAGTGCCATCTTCAATCTTCCCCAGCATCAGAGTTTTTTCAAAAGAGTCAATTCTTCGCAGCAGGTGGCCAAAGTATTGGAGTTTCAGCTTCAACATCAGTCTTTCCAATGAATATTCAAAACTGATTTCCTTTAGGATGGACAGGTTGGATCTCCTTGCAGTCCAAGGGACTCTCAAGAGTCTTCTCCAACACCACAGTTCAAAAGCATAAATTCTTCGGCTCTCAGCTTTCTTTATAGTCCAATTCTCACATCCATACATGACTACTGGAAAAACAATAGCTTTGACTAGGTGGACCTTTGTTGGCAAAGTAATGTCTCTGCTTTTTAATATACTATCTAGGTTGGTCATAACTTTTCTTCCAAGGAGTAAACATCTTTTAATTTCATGGCAGTACTTGCATGGAATCTCAAAAATGATAGAACGATCTCTGTTCATTTCCAAGGCAAATCATTCAATATTACAGTTTTCCAAGTCTATGCCCCAACCAGTAATGCCGAAGAAGCTGAAGTTAAATGGTTCTATGAAGACCTACAAGACCTTCTAGAACTAACACCCAAAAAAGATGTCCTTTTCATTATAGGGGACTGGAATGCAAAAGTAGGAAGTCAGGAAACACCTGTCGTAACAGGCAAATTTGGCCTTGGAGTA
Organism: Giraffa tippelskirchi; assembly: GCF_054371585.1. Taxonomy (NCBI): domain Eukaryota; kingdom Metazoa; phylum Chordata; class Mammalia; order Artiodactyla; family Giraffidae; genus Giraffa; species Giraffa tippelskirchi. The sequence continues at coordinate 105,495,468 of NC_137278.1, read as the reverse complement.
CAGAATGAAGCAGGGCAAAGGCTAATAGAGTTTTGCCACGAGAACGCACTGGTAATAGCAAGCACCCTCTTCCAACAACACAAGAGAAGACTCTACACGTGGACATCACCAGATGGTCAACACCGAAATCAGATTGATTATATTATTTGCAGCCAAAGATGGAGACGCTCTATATAGTCAGCAGAAACAAGACTGGGAGCAGACAGTGGCTCAGATCATGAACTCCTTATTGCCAAATTCAGACTTAAATTGAAGAAAGTAAGGAAAACCACTAGTCCATTCAGGTATGACCTAGATCAAATCCCTTATGAGAAGTGAGAAATAGATTTAAGGGACTAGATCTGATAGACAGAGTGCCTGATGAACTATGGACAGAGGTTCATGACATTGTACAGGAGACAGGGATCAAGACAATCCTCATGGGAAAGAAATGCAAAAAAGCAAAATGGCTGTCTCAGGAGGCCTTACAGATAGCTGGGAAGTGAAGAGAAGCGAAAAGCAAAGGAGAAAAGGAAAGATATTCCCATCTGAATGCAGAGTTCCAAAGAATAGCAAGGAGAGATAAGAAAGCCTTCCTCAGTGATCAGTGCAAAGAAATAGAGGAAAACAACAGATTGGGAAAGACTAGAGATCTCTCCAAGAAAATTAGATACCAAAGGAATATTTCATGCAAAGATAAGCTCGATAAAGGACAGAAATGGTATAGACCTATCAGAAGCAGAAGATATTCAGAAGAGGTGGTAAGAATACACAGAAGAACTGTACAAAAAAGATCTTCACGACCCAGATAATCATGATGGTGTGATCACTCACCTAGAGCCAGACATCATGGAATGTGAAGTCAAGTGGGCCTTAGAAAGCATCACTACGAACACAGCTGGTGGAGGTGATGGTATTCCAGTTGAGCTATTTCAAGTCCTGAAAGATGATGCTGTGAAAAGTGCTGCACTCGATATGCCAGCAAATTGGGAAAACTCAGCAGTGGCCACAGGACTGGAAAAGGTCAGTTTTCTTTCCAATCCCAAAGAAAGGCAATGCCAAAGAATGCTCCAACTACCGCACAATTGCACTCATCCCACATGCCATTAAAGTAATGCTCAAAATTCTCCAAGCCAGGCTTCAGCAATACGTGAACCGTGAACTTCCAGATGTTCAAGCTCGTTTTAGAAAAGGCAGAGGAACCAGAGATCAAATTGCCAACATCCGCTGGATTATCGAAAAAGCAAGAGAGTTCCAGAAAAACATCTATTTCTGCTTTATTGACTATGCCAAAGCCTTTCACTCTGTGGATCACAATAAGCTGTGGAAAATTCTGAAAGAGATGGGAATACCAGACCATCTGACCTGTCTCTTGAGAAACCTGTATGCAGGTCAGGAAGCAACAGTTAGAACTGGACATGGAACAACAGACTGGTTCCAAATAGGAAAAGGAGTACGTCAAGGCTGTATATTGTCACCCTGCTAATTTAACTTCTATGCAGAGAACATCATGAGAAACGCTGGGCTGGAAGAAACACAAGCTGGAATCAAGATGGCCGGGAGAAATATCAATAACCTCAGATATGCAGATGACACCGTCCTTATGGCAGAAAGTGAAGAACTAAAGAGCCTCTTGATGAAAGTGAAAGAGGAGAGGGAAAAAGTTGGCTTAAAGCTCAACGTTCAGAAAACTAAAATCATGGCATCTGGTCCCATCGCTTCATGGGAAATAGATGGGGAAACAGTGGAAACAGTGTCAGACTTTATTTTGGGGGGCTCCAAAATCACTGCTGATGATGATTTCAGCCATGAAATTAAAAGACGCTTACTCCTTGGAAGGAAGGTTATGGTCAACCTAGATAGCATATTTAAAAGCAGAGACATTACTTTGCCAACAAAGGTCCGTCTAGTCAAGGCTATGATTTTTTCAGTGATCATGTATGAATGTGAGAGTTGGATGGTGAAGAAAGCTGAGCACCGCAGAATTGATGCTTTTGAACTGTGGTGTTGGAGAACACTCTTAAGAGTCCCTTGGACTGCAAGGAGGTCCAATCAATCCATCCTAAAGAGATCAATCCTGAGTGTTCATTGGAAGGACTGATGTTGAAGCTGAAACTCCAATACTTTGGCCACCTCATGCGAAGAGTTCACTCATAGGAAAAGACCCTAATGCTGGGTAGGATTGGGGGCAGGAGGAGAAGGGGACGACCGAGGATGAGATGGTTGGATGGCATCACCAACTCGATGGACATGGGTTTGGGTGGACTCTGGGAGTTGGTGATGGACAGAGAGGCCTGGTGTGCTGCAATTCATGGGGTCGCAAAGAGTCAGACACGACTCAGCAACTGAACTGAACTGTATTTCATGGCTACAGTAACCACCTGCAGTGATTTCGGAACCCCCCAAAATAAAGTCTGTCACTGTTTCCACTGTTTCCTGATCTATTTGCTATGAAGTGATAGGGCCAGATGCCATGATCCTAGTTTTCTGAATGTTGACTTTTAACCCATCTCTTTCACTCTCCTCTTTTACTTTCATCAAGAAGCTCTTTAGTTCTTCTTCACTTTCTGCCATAAGGGTATTAACTACTAACTAAAATAATATAAGTAGATAGGTGGATGGATAGATAACATACAGGTAGATCAGGTTAAAAAATGACTTTAAAAAAAAAAGCCTATCAACAGTGAAGAGAATTAAATAAGGAAGAAAGATCTAATACAATTCATAAAAATTAAAAGTCTTCAGTATGACAAAGGATACAATCAACATGATGAAAAGAAAGTCATAGAAAAGACATTTTCAAACCTATAATTAGCAAATGACAAATATGTAGAAATATATAAAACTGTAAATAATGTAAAATAAGCAACAGGTTAATAAGAAGCAAACATTCCATCAGAAAAGTGGGCAAAGGAAATGAAAGGCAATTTATTGAAGTTAAAATACAAATGTTCATTTAAAATATGCAAAGATACTTAATCTCCTTATTAGTTAATATATGTTAATATAAAATGAATGGAAGGAAATTTTTTTTTATCTGATGTACTACTCATAAAAGGCTTCTACCAAATAGCAAACTTAATGGTGCGTTACTGAAAGATCAAAATCTGTCCACTTTGAGATCAGATGTTGAGGAGGATGTCTGAGATCACAAATTCTATTTAATATTATACTGGAGGTCCTTGTCAGTGCTAAAAGCCAGTGATTAAAAACTAAACAAAAAAATAAAATATATAAAGATAGAAGAATAAAAAAGAAAAAAAAATAACACTTTTCTCTATTCCTAGATAATTAAAAATCTAAAACTATCTACAGAATTAAAATTAATAAGTGACTTTAGCAATCTGGATATGAGGTTGTGGTATAAAAATTAATATTCAATGTACTATCAGTTAGTAAAAGAAAATCAAGATATAATTTTTAAAAAATCTTTTAAAATATTTAATACCAAAGAATAAATCTAACAGAAATACGCAAGACTTTCACAGAAATTTGTGTGGAAAAAACAAGTAGGTATACCATATCCCTAAGTTGGAATACTCAATATATAATGATATCAATCCAAGAACTCCCCTGGTGATCTAGTGATTAAGACTCCATGCTTACTCTGCAGGGGACATGGATTCTATCCTTGGTGTGAGAACTAAGCTCCCACACCCTGCTGTGAGATATGGCCAAAAATAAATAAGTAAATAGAAATAGTTTAGCCCAATCTTTTAAAAAAATCAATCCCTTCTCCAAATTGATCTACAGAGACTAATATTATACTCCTCCATACAAAAGAGAAATACATTTTTTAGATAAAGGACTAACATTTGTTTGGTTATTGCAGTCCGCACCTATAATAGCTCTAATCACTCCCCAAAATATAGTCTGATTAGAGTAATCATTGAGAAAAATTTGGGAAATAACTCTTACTGATAAAAAAGTAAATTTATTCAATCTTGAATAGAAATTCAGGAATAAGTAGTAAAGTTGAAGTGATAACTAGTCTAAAATTCATTATTTCAATGAGATAAACATTCTATGTAAACTCTTGTATATGTACATAAATGTAGTTTTCAGTATTATATGTGCATGCTCAGTCGCTCAGTCATGTCCAACTCTGTGTGACCCCATGGACTGTAGCCCACCAGGCTCCTCTTTCCATGGGGTTTTCCTGGCAAGAATACTGGGGTGGGTTGCCATACCCTCCTCCAGGGGAACTTCCCCATCCAGGGATTGAACCCATGTCTCTTATATCTACTGCACTGGCAGGAATGTTCCTTACCATTGAGCCACTGGGGTAGCCTTCAATATTGTACAAACAATCCTTTAAAAATAATTGAAATATCTATAATTGTTAGTATAAACATAGGATTTGAATTCTACCATAGAAATAAATGAAGACCACAAATTGATAAAAAGCATAATAAAGGAGTCAACCGCCATCACTTGCCTTTGGCAGAGACTTAAGACAGGTGGAGGATTGAGAATCCTAAAGTGAAAAAAAGAGATGGCCTGAAGGGCACTGTGATTGGAGGTTGTTGGCTCGAGGAAGCTGAAGGAGGGCTAAATATAAGTAAGGCATCTATGATATTAGTGAGGGGAGATATCTAGCTTTCTTTAGTTGATCCTCAGTTGGAAGCAGGGACAAAAATTCCAGAGGCTGGTAGTTATTTGACCAGTTATTTATTGTCTTTGCTTAACTGATGCAGTGATGGTAGTTCAGACTTCTATTTTTATATATCATATGGCATTTGTCTGTATATTTAGTCCATCACAACATGATTATGGAAATAAGTGAACGAAGTTGTCAAGTATCAAAAGAATCCTTGGGCTTCCCTCATAGTTCAGTTGGTAAAAAATCTGCCTGCAAGGCAGGAGACCTGGGTTTGATCTCTAGAATAAGGAGATACCCTGGAGAAGGAAATGGCAACCCACTCCAGTATTCTTGCCTGGAGAATCGGACACAACTTAGCGACTGAACCAGCACCACCACCACAGTGATAAATGCCAGATTTATAATCAAAATAATGGCTTCTCAAAATATAACATTAGCTTAAAAGTAGGAAAGTTTCCTTAGGTAGTACAATATGATAGAATTTTAGGGCACAATACTATATTGTATTGGGGGAGGGCAAACATATATAATAAAAGTAGTAAAAAGCTGCAGAGAAAGGATACACACTAACATCGATGGTGTTTTGGCCTGAAAGGAGATCAAATGAATGGAGTAGAGCTTTAGAGATATGCATAACTCTTTATTTCTGAAAATAAATCTAAATAAATATTAAAATACACCTGGAAGATACGAGTTTATAGTACCCGTTTTGTATATTTTTAGAATATGTGAATTTACTCATTCAAATTTTAACCTGTCTTCTTTCTCTTCCCCCTGCTCCCTTCCCTCCTCCTCCTCTTCCTCTTGTTCTTCTTCAAAGCAAATGTCATTCACCTGAGCCCTGAATGTTACAATTAGCTACCAATGGACATAACATAGATAGGAATCAAGACTTCCATGTCCACCCCAGCCAAGCAGATAACAAAAGCATATGCATAGGACTTACTATGTAAAACAATGATGAGTGATGATGACTGGTTAACCTAAAATGAGTGTCTCAACTCAAGACTTTCAAATTGAGAATAGTTTAAATCAGCATCTAACCCAAACTGCCTTTTGGGCTAAAGTGCTGTTAGAATTTGAACAGTATGTTTAAAGATCTTGTGACCTGTAAGGAATGTGCTAAATAAGAGCATAAAACTTCAGAAGAGACAAGTGCTAATAGGAGCTAGCAGAATGGAGGAAACGGGAAAATCTTCATGGCCTGCAGAGGCTGGATTGGCAGTGCAAGACTGAACCATTCCTCGGATTCACAAGCAGTTAAGGCACCTATTCTAAGCCAGGTGTTGTGCAGGTGCTAAGGTTTCAAAGTTGACTTCAAAAAGATCATATTCTAAAAAATAAGAGTGTCTTGAATTAAAACATCAGCAATCCATCTACAGGGCTTCTCAGATGGAACAAGTGGTAAAGAATCCGCCTGCCAATGCAGGAAACATAAAAGACTTCAGTTTGATCCCAGAGTCAGAAAGATCCCCTGGAGAAGGAAATGGAACGCCCTCCAGTATTCTTGCCTGGAAAATCCCACAGACAGAGGAGCCTGGTGGGTTACAGTTCATGGAGTCACAAAGAGTCAGATATGACTGAAGTGGCTTAACACGCACACAGTCAGCTTAGAAAGATTGCTTTGAAATATTGCTAGAAGATTAGCATAAAACTTTTGTTGCCAGACATAAGCATAGTAGGTATTATTCATTTCCAGATGAGGTTTTATATATTTGGGATGTATATTCTTTCCTTATAAAGATAAGAACAAGAAGAGATTGGGAGCCACTCCCAACCTCAATATATTGAAAAGGAAACTAAGACATTCTGTAGGAATAAAGAATTGAAGGGAGCTATAGACTACTATCAAATGAGAAACTTTCTCAGATATTAGTCCCTAAAAATCAGACAGAAAAAAAAAAGGCCTAAAATAGGGACACAGATGAAAGACAGCCAAGCTGCTGACCGGGGAACTGTGAAGATACACAGATATGCATGTTAACAGACTAAGGTTTTAAATATATTCTCCATCTGTGCATTTTAGCATAGAATAGACACCACTGAGGTATAATTCTTCTGAGACACATGTAGATATCTTGGAGTATTAGCCCCTAAGTCAGAGCCATGAACTCACATGGGTCAACCAGTTGTGAGGTGTTTTGTATGTGATTTACTTCTATGAATAGCATCTTAAAGTTTTCTCTCTCAAGTGGAAGGGAAAGTGGAGTTATAACTAGATGTCATGGGAATATGTCATGCATGTTAATATCATTTATCATATGTGATCTGGTTAAAAAGAAGAAAACTGATGCCTGATTGATCTTGAAAGAGATGAGAGTAGGTCAAAGCACAAGAGGCTGCACATAGAGCAACTGAGGCTTAGTGGCCTTAGGATATTTCATGTTGTAGCTCACGTGTGTGTCTGAAATACACAAAATGTAATATAATACTGACGTTCAGGAAAAATTCCCATGCAACAACAAAAAAGACAAACATGTGTGATTTGGCTGTATAGAAACATCAATATTTTCGCAAATTAACATGAAAATCCATCACAATTTAATGTTCGAAATTGCTAAATCAGAAGGGAACTTCTTACAATAATAACACATTTCTCAAAATGCTTTTGAAACTCTTTCAGAATTCATAGTGTATTGTTTTGCATATCCTCAGATGAATGGTTTCCCTTTTAAAAGTGGACTTGTTTTATTTTTATCTGTATTGTTTTTAATTATGAAATTTATTTTAGGCATACTAGAAAGTGGGGCAAATAAGAAACCTCTGTATACTAATTATAGAGTTGAAACCCCTCGAATTTCCAAACTCTACTAGAGGTTATCAAAATTCGAATTTTGGGCATTTAATTTTTCATAAATTGTTTTCCACTGTTACCATTTCATGCATGTGTGTATAGTGAGAATATGAAAAAATCTACTCTTTTAGCCAACAGTTTTTTTTTAAAACAGCCAAATATTATTTAATACTAACTTAGGTAAATAAAACAGGACACTTGCAATCTTACATTACTCAAAATATCAGATAACAGTAGGGCTCAGGGCCGGGGCAATGGGATGACTCAGAGGGATGGGATGGGGAGGGAGGTGGGTGGGGGGCCCAGGAAGGGGAACACGTGTAAACCCATGGCTGATTCATGTCAATGTATGGCAAAAACTATTACAATATTGTAAAGTAATTAGCCCCCAACTAAAATAAATAAATTTATAAAAAAAAATAAAAAAAAAAAGGGTCCAAAAAAGTTTTGATCAATGGAAACAACTCTGAAAAACATGTATTAACTACTATGGTGACTACTCTAAAGGGTGCACCTTCAAATGTATTCTTCAGTATATCTATTAGTAAAAATAAACAAAAAAAAGGGCAAGTTTTAGAACTTCATGACCACATATCTACTATCTAAGAGTCCAATGGAGCTGTAGACAAAATTTTAGAGTTTCTTTTTTAGTATTTTCTGCCTTAAAAAAATCAAGCCTTGCTTTATACATTATACATAAACCAATATGGAGATATGCTGCACAATGTTTCTATTGGTGAAATAAATTCTGAGCTAGTATATAGTTCCATATTCAGACATTCTTTTTAAGTATAAAACTTTATAATACTTTTTCTATAACATCAAAGGTTTAATTTCTGAGCAACCTGATATACTAAAAATAATGTATTCCTTCCTTCTTTAACTCCAACTTCCTGGAAAGAACAAATTGGAATGTCTTAATATATTAACTTTCCATTAAAATGCATGCAGATTTCTCAGATGTGGGAAATCAATTTGACAGCCTTATGAACTTTATATATGCTTAAATGCCTCCTAGTTGACATAATACCTTTAGGATCCCTGAATACTAGGATTGGGAGCAATCTGTCTACATATATATTTTCCATTTGAGTCATTTCCTTGTGAAAAGTTACTTGGATCAAAGAGAAAATTTCTCTGTTTTAATGAGTTTATCATCACATTTTCTTGATGGTAAATAGTAACTTGAAATTAGTTTGGAAAGAATTACATAGAACTTTGGGCTTCCCTTGTGGCTCAGTGGCAAAGAATCCACCTGCCAATGCAGGAGACATGGGTTTGTTCCCTGGGTCAGGAATATCCCCTGGAGAAGGAAATGGCAACTCACTGCAGTATTCTTACCCTGGAAATCTCATGGACAGAGGAACCTGGCAGACTGCAGTTCATGGAGTCCCAAAAGAGTCGGACATGGCTTAGTGACTAAACAACAGCATGGAACTTTGGTCTATTAACAATATGATTGACAAATGATAACCATTCTTTTATTGCTTATTTCTATTTTTGAGGATGGAAATTTTATACTAGTTGAAAAGCCATTATTCCAATTAAAATTCACTCTGAATGTCAACATCTTTCTGAGTCTATTGAAGTTATAATCAAATAAAGACTATGGTTATAACCTCTCAATCCATGGTAAAGTTCTTATGATTGATGGAAAGAATTCATAGACCTCCACTTACACTGCAGTGGAAGATTTCCCCTCAAGGATATATACCAGAAAACCAGTGAACAGGCTAAAACTGATTTTTAATATGTCTAGGCCAGACAATCTGCTGTCTGGTCAGCTTGACTCTGAAGTCAGAAAGAATGGCTGAAAAGATAAAAGAAAAACTATTGATAAAGTAATGAAACAACTTAGAATTCAGAAGATGGATCCTGACTTTCAATATGTTTATCATTTTCCCAATAAATATGGATCATAATGGTTATAAAATAGGATGAGTTCAACCAAATGTCAAGAGGTGTGAATTAGATCTAACCTTTGTGCACATTATTCAGCAAGAGGAAGTATAAAGTTCCAATGATGCCCAGATGAATAATTATTTTAGTTTTCAATTCTTTGATGACCTCCATATGTTTAAGGATTATGCTTTGTAGCAGTCAAATAATTATATCCAGCATTTTTTTCTAATCTCTAAAATGTGAAATAGGCTTTTAAAATATTCTTTGTCTAATGTATAGTAGATAAATAATTTTATTGAATACAATTATAAATTAAAGAAACCATGGAAACAGTGAGAGACTTTGTTTTCTTGGGCTTCAAAATCACTGCAGATGGTGACTGCAGCCTTGAAATTAAAAGACACTTGTTCCTTGGAAGAAAAGCTATGACCCACCTAGAGAGCATATTAAAAAGCATAGACATTACCTTGCTGACAAAGGTCCATCTAGTCAAAGTTATGGTTTTTCCAGTAGTCATGTATGGATGTGAAAGTAGGATGGTGAAGAAAGCTGAGCACTGAAGAATTAATGCTTTTGAACTATAGTGTCGGAGAAGACTCTTGAAAGTCCCTTGGATTGCAAGGAGATCAAACCAGTCCATCCTAGAGGAGATCAGTCCTGAATATTCATTGGAAAGATTGATGTTGAAGCTGAAACTCCAATACTTTGGCCACCTGATGTGAAGAGCTGATTCATTTGAAAAAACCCTGATTCTGGGAAAGATTGAGGGCAGGAGGAGAAGGGGTCGACAGAGGATGAGATGGTTGGATGACATCACTGACTCAATGGACATGAGTTTAAGCAGGCTCCGGGAGTTGGTGATGGACAGGCAAGCCTAGCGTGCTGCAGTCCATGGGGTCACAAAGAGTCGGACATGACTAAGCAACTGAACTGAACTGATAAAGTAAAGAAGATTCTAAAATTATTCTTAGTGAATGGTAAACTCTAGCTTTTGCCAACATACTAACATTTCAATTCTCATTTTGTAAATGATAAAAAATTGTTTTTCTTGGGCCACAATCTATGGCATAGTCTTCTAATAAGAAGGTTTATGACAAGTTTCATGGTAATCAGAATTGCCAAACTATTGTCAACAAAGATACACCTCAAATTATTACTTAAAATCTCTTGCTTTATGATCTTCTAATTGTAATTAAGATACTCCAGAGTTATGACCAAAGCTTCTTTTTGGAATTGTCTAATGAATGTGAAAGATGATGATGTTGGCTATGATAACATGCTAGATCAATTGGTGCCAAGTCAAAGCAATCAATAGTGTTAAGAAAACATGATGGGCTGATCATGAGGTGGAAAACCTTTAGCTTTTATGAATGCTTAATCAGGTTATGGAAGTCCATAGGCTTCTGAATTAAGCCACTCTTAATCACACCCAAATTTTCTCTCTTTACAATGTTTAAGAACAAACATAGTGCTGTCTGATAAATGTTATACAAGTGCTTTCATAACTGGTATAAAAGTGTACAGAGAAATAAATTTTGCAGGTGTTGCACAGAGAAGAATTTAAAAAAATATGTAAAGCGGTGATAGGAGTTGAAACTAGCAATATTTGTCAACTTCACCAAAGCCCAGGAGCAATTTTCAATAAAAGCAGCATGCTACATGCTGTGGTAAACATGGGACAGTAAGATTTGAAAGGTTATTGCGCTAACTCCACTGAATTTTGCTGACTTAAAAACCCAGGTTCTTTCCTTAGAAGGTCATTCTAATTCTATATAGCACAGTATCTATGTTGCTTTGTTCAGAGGCAACTACTTAGGGCCTTTAGTTTATTACTAACTTTTCTTCTGCATTCTTTTGGTTACACTTCCCAACAGAGCAACGGGGCCAAACGTAGACATTACCCAGTGATGGTACACGTAATCTGAGCCATGATCTCAGCAGTAGAAAGCATAGAAATACCAGAAGCCAAGGGAGCAATAGGAGCTGGAGTCATTTATGCTCTGTGTGGTGTTATACCCAACTCAAACTACTCCAAATTGCATAAGGCCATTTTTTGTGTCTTTGTCATTGCCAGGGCTTCTGAGTTCACCATGTCTTAAAATTTTGTGGACAATGTGGAGTCATGCCTGAGTATCTACCCCAGAGCATAAAGAAAAAAAGCAGAGAGATATGACTCCTGCAAGTGTTGTGAGAAAAAGGCCTCCAGCACTTTCTATCTCTGATATCATGGTAGAGAATTTGTCCTCTGTGTTGTCTGAAGAAAGCAAGAGCATCTTTTGTCAATAAATGTGGATATCAAGTTGGGACCAATGCTTTGAAACAAGGTTGAGGCCATCTGAAGAAAGCAAGAGCATCTTTTGTCAATAAATGTGGATATCAAGTTGGGACCAATGCTTTGAAACAAGGTTGAGGCCATCTCAGGGAAAGAGAAAGGAAAAGTCTATACTCCCTTAAACTGTTATACCTGTTATATGTGTTTACAGAAGTGTAACTAGTTTACTTAGAATAACACATTGTTTCTAAATGCCCTCCTTCAACAATGCAGTAATAATTTCCAGTTGTTTTTTAAAGGAAGGCAGGAGAAATTTTAGAAACTCATGAGGTAAGTGGGCATGGCCAACAAGCTCATTTAGATTAGAAAGTTATGTAAGATTTTGGGAGACTGAGTAGAAAATCCCAGATTTTTTAAATTATTATCTCACTTCTTTACTGGTCAATAGTGTATTTTTTACTTATCTACCTGTATGGAAATATCTTTGGGTAGAAATGAAAAATAAAATAGAAAGACCTTGTAACCTTAGTTAAGTATCATGGACTGCATAGTCAACACCTCTGTGCATAATGTGAGAAAAAAAAAAATGCATTTTAATGTTTAGTACTACAGGTCAAAGGAAGGGCTCAATCTTATGTCAATTGATTTAGACACCTCCACTCATCCCCTGGCTTCACCAAAACTTAAAGAAAACATACTGAATGCAAACTGAAATAGAATAAGTGTGAATTAAGTACTTACCTGATGAAGAAAGGGAAGAAAATGCTGAAAACCAAAAAGACATCAGCAAACATGATTAGTCCTTCAGAGGAGTGATGATGCAAAGGAGGAAGAACTTAGTAAATGCCATGTGATATGTTATAGATTTGGCTCAAAGGATTAAAAGAAGAATAATTCAAACATCTTCACATCATGATCCCACTGTTAAGTTTTGTGTAAACAAGAATACTTTATAAGGCATTAGACATGAACTGGCCAGATAAATTCTGGCAAATTTCTCCAGAAGTTTTGCATCAGAAACATACTAAAATAATCTTATGGTTCACATATAGAGAAAAAGGACAATTACCACTGTTGTTCAGTCAAGTCATGTCCAACTGAAGGATGCCAGGCTTCCCTGTCCTTCACTATCTCTTGGAGTTTGGGCAAACTTATGTCCATTGAGTAGGTGATGCCGTCTGAGAGAATTAAAATAGAAGAATTTCCAGATTTCTAGGGTTCCCAATAGTGATATAAATATTCAACCTGCAAATCTAAAGGTGAAAAATCTGTAGTTATTTGTTCAAAGACTGAGGAGATAATGGTAAAGTAAATGAGCAAAGTCTTTATATCCAGAGACTAGAGCACGTGACTGTCTGCAGGATTTTGCATGCAACAGCCCGAACAACTTGGACCTAATGGCCTGAAATCTGATAATTATGACCGTTAAGTAGGTGAAATACCTGGACCACATAAATTTCTAGTTTGCAAATTAGCTATAATGGTTGCCCTGAACAGTACTCCAGAAATGAGAAACATCCCACTGATCAGAAAGCCTGGGGATTAAAAAAAAAATGATTGGATTTTTTAACTGAAAAAGTCACAAAAACAAAGTTTCAGGCTTCCCTAGTGGCTCAACTGATAAAGAATCTGCCTGCATTGTGGGAGACCTGGGTTCAGTCCCTGAGTTGGGAAGATACCCTGGAGAAGGGAACAGCTACCCACTCCAGTATTCTGGCCTAGAGAATTCCATGGACTGTATAGTCCATGGGATCACAAAAAGTTGGACATGACTGAGCAAATTTCACTTCACTTAATGTTTCCAGATGATATTGTTCAAGATAGCATTGATTCTTTCAATTTCTCCTAGAAAAGGTATCAGATTTAAGTGTAATGTTTCAAAAAAGAAACAGATGCTGCTTTCTTCAGCTTCAAACAGATTTCACAGCCAAATATTATGAATTGGAAAGTAGTCTCTGGAGACTTGACTAACTTTAGTCTTTTGTTGTTCAACATGTCTTATTAACTTGAAAATTTTGAGGTCAGAAGTTATATTTGTGCTGTTAGATATAAGGTTTAAGGAATATATTCTATTTTTAAATAAAATACATTATTATTTAATTAAAAAGGTATAAATTTTAGAAAGCATCAAATTGTATTCTCTATAGACTAAAAAAAGTGTAAGGGATAAACTAAAATGAAAAGATAGGTTGCTAAATTACAGTTTTATTAAAAAGCTACATGAAATAAGAGAAATAAGTAAACGCAAAAATTAACAAAAATATATCTACAATAGAAGCAGTAAGTATAGTAATTGATGCTATAGAAAATGGAACCGGTAATGTGGAAGGAGAAACAGATAATTCCCTAAAGTGTGTAAAGAAAAAAATTGTCTGCAACAAAGATAGAAAATAGTAATTCAAGCAGACAATAATTACTGTTCATAAAGGTCAAAATCAATAATCGAGTCTGGCAGAGAAATACTTTCCTGAGGTGGCATAACTCATGATTTCAGATCAGTAGGTTTTTTTGAACATAAATATTTGGTCATAGGAAATGAGCAACTACATATAGTTTAGAGAATGTATATCCTGTTGTGGTGTTACACACATAGATACCCCCCACACACACACACACAGCCAAAACAGGAATATTTAGATTTTCTAATACCTTAGCATTTTGCATCTATGCTCAGGAATAATATTGGCTCTTAGTTTTGGGGTTTTTTTAATTACGTTTTCATCTGGTTTTCTTGTCAGGTATACATGAGCACAGCATAAAATAGAGTAACTCCCATCTTGCTCCATGTTCTTAAAATACTTTCTCTAAGATGGGCATTATCTCTCACTTGAAATTTCCCATAAAATACCTTGGAGCTTACACCTTTCTAAGGGCAAATCTCTAAGAGCCATCTTCGTTTTTTCTAAAGTTATTGTTCTAATAATATTTCTGACTTTATCCAGGGTTAATTTTAGTAATCTATAGTTCTCTTCAAAATTGTCTAAGCTAAAATCTTTTTCTATAAAATTGTATATAGTGTTCTCCGAAAATGTGATCTCAATCTCTTCTGGACTCGAAGTCATGATCTCCTTTTTTATTTCCAAGTTTGTTTGTCTTTTTTTTTCCCCTTGTGCCTTCTCTTTAGTTGGCTCTTGGATCCTATTTGTCAAAGGCTTGTCTATCTTACTGATCTTTTCAAAGAACCAGCTTTTCTCTTTGTTAGTCAATTCTGCTGTTTTTGTTTGTTTGCTGTTTCAATAATTTCTGATTTTAGAATCAATTCCTTTCTTCTGATGTTTAGAGATTTACTTTATTGTTCTATTACTATCTTATTAAATTGTGGATTTAATTAATTTCTTAGTACTCTTCTTATTTTCTAATTATTTTTAAAACTATGTTTTCTTTTGTCACTTTGATCCTTTAGTTTCGTATGTGGTATCTCCCTTGGAGTGTGAAGGAAGTAAAGCATAGCGATTCAGTGTTTGAACTTTAGAACTAAACTGCTTGATTTAAAAGTCTAGCTCTGTTGTGTCTGTGTCTTACCTATGATCTGGTATATTATCAAACTCCCTGTGTCTTTAAGTGGTATTAATCATACTACTGACCTCATAGAGTTTGTTTTAGGATTAAATATTTCAGTCTAATACATTTGGAAGAGCATCTACACACAGTAAGTACACAATAAATAGCAGGTATTATTTTTAATGTTGACATTGTAATATAATTCTGTTTTATGTACAAATCCAAGAGTTATTTAAAAGCAGTTTTATACTTGTTTTTATAATTGAGGGACATTTGGTCAACTTTTAAAATTATTGCTTTATGAACATTGAATTTGACCTGTGCATTATTGACTTTTTGAATATGTTTCTGAATCTCCTCTTAAAAACACCCAGTTTTTGTTAATATACCATAAATGCTTAAAAGAAATTTGTATTTGTTCTGTTTAGTTTGAGGGTATGCTGAGGTGTACAACCTAAGGTGGAATGCTTAACACACAAAGTGAAGAAGGTAAAATGTAGACAGTTTTAGAAAAGGTGTAGAATAATCACTGCAGCTTCCTTTTTGGCTTCATTTCAACTAGCTTGAGGCACCATTCACAATGATAATTTCCTGTATATGTCCTCAACTGAGGTTTATCTCTTCTTCAATTTTATTTGTTTTCTAACTTTAAGGAATTGATTATAGCTTCTGGTCCAGTTAGAAAGCCTATTTTTGTTGGATTAGTTTCTTTCTTTATTATTTAAGTTTTATTTTGTTTCTAGATATTTCACACAGGAGGGTAAGAATGAAGTGTGTGTTTGGTTCACAATCTTAAAACAGAATTTATAATATGTATTACTTAAATACAAAACATTGAGATCAAACAGAGAAGTTTAAAAAGCCAAAGATATTTTAGGTATGCCAGACAAGAAACAGAATGAAAGTTTAATAATACTAATATAAAATATAATTTGAATAAAATATTAAATAAAACACTGTGGGTATATTTTTACTTTGATTATGTTATTATACATATATCCACTGTTCTAAAACTATCTTCGTCAAACTAAAACATACCCAACACATAGAGAGAAAAATGTTAGAAATACGAAGAGAAGGTGACAGAAGGTTTTATAGTGATAGACTTCTCAGAACCTGAGAGAGAATCTTGGTTAAAAAATAGAATGTAAAGTACTTGAGACAATGACTTATAAAATAGCTTTCATGTATATTTACTAAACTGTGATTTTTACAAAATTGATGATGTCTTTGAAAACCTTCACTGAATAATTGTGTAAGTTGTTCATATATAATGACACACAAAGAAAATGCATTCATTTGAAAGTACGAATTTGCACAGTCAACAGTACTGGACCAAACTAAAAAATAAAGCTTATTCATAATATTTAAGGCCAGTTATTGATGACAAAAGTTTATCTCTCCACAAATACCAACTGGTATAAATTTTTATAGTATGGAACAAAACAATTTGTTTACTTTTTTAAATCAATCTGACAAGAAATTTATGCTTTTTATCTTTTTTTATTTATAATTAAATTATAACTTGCTAAAGTGCAGTCAGTGATTATTTTACTTGTTATCTCAGGAACTAAATGTGAAAACATGAGTTAGTGCAGGATCCTGTTCTGGATAAGTCAGAAATCACAGTCATAATTGTGTTTTTAATCTTATTTATCAGCTTCTCTCTAGAGTGTGCTTGATTCCATCCCTATTATTGTCATTAATTTTATGTGCTGGTCTAAAAAACAACCTAAATATGCATTTGAGGCCATTTTAACAGAAAATTGAGCAGTATCTGATATTTACCTTTACTTTGTCATAGTCCGGAGCAGCCAGGGTATTATTTGACCAGTAAAGAATGGCATGCACAGCGGTTTAACACACAGACTCTAGAATCAGTGTAAATAAACTGAATGTGAATGCTAGTTCCCTAACTTACAAACTGCTGGTATTGGGGGAAGTTATCTAAACTTATGACAATCTAGGATTCATGTATAAATCGCAAAAAAAAACAGTATTGTCCTGGTAATAATAGTGTGCAGATTATACAAAATAGCACACACAAAATTCCTAGTGACTAACACATAAAAAAATTCAATACTGATTAATACCATTGTCCATTACATTTAGCAGTTAAGAGTCATATGTGATTCAAATACTATCTAGGTAATAATATAATCCTGGACTCTCTGACATTTATTAGAGATAAATAAATAAATTAATTTGTCTTTCACAACAATGTATCTCTCTTTTTTTTTTTTTTTTTTTTTACTGTGAGGAGTAAATTAGGGACTTGTATTTTTTAAAGTAGAGTTATTAAAGTAGCTGTCTATAATTCTTATAACTGGATTCTCATAATCAGACATCTCTCATTTTATTCTTTCTTTTTCTAAAAATTTTTATCAGTGCCTCTTCTGAGTGCAGGCTCCATTTCTGTAAAAGTAAGAAACAGAGGAAAGTTTTAACAGGCTAATGCTCTTTTAAAATAGTATGTATATCATAAACTTTATGTTTGTGTGGGGGGGTATACATTTGGATTCGTGTCTGTAGAAGTATTACATTAGACTGTTAGATCTAAACCACTAGACAATTCAGGTATGACCTAAATCAAATCCCTTACGATTACACAGTGGAAGTGAGAAATAGATTCAAGGGATTAGATCTGATAGACGGAGTGCCTGAAGAACTATGGACAGAGGTTTGTGACATTGTATAGGAGACAGGGATCAAGATCATCCCTCAGAAAAAGAAATGCAAAAAAGTAAAATGGCTACTCTGAGGAGGCCTTGCAAATAGCTGTGAAAAGAAGAGAAGTAAAAAGCAAAGGAGGAAAGGAAAGATATTACCATCTGAATGCAGAGTTCCAAAGAATAGCAAGGAGAGATAAGAAAGCCTTCCTCAGTGATCAGTACAAAGAAATAGAGGAAAACAATAGGATGGGAAAGACTAGAGATCTCTTCAAAAAATTAGAGATACCAAGGGAATATTTTATGCAAAGATGGGCTCGATAAAGGACAAAAATGGTATGCACCTAACAGAAGCAGAAGATATTAAGAAGAGGTGGCAAGAATACATAGAAGAATTATTCAAAAAAGCTCTTTATCACCCACATAACCATGATGGTATGATTACTCACCTAGAGCCAGACATCCTGGAATGTGAAGTCAAATGGGCCTTAGGAAGTATTACTACAAACAAATGTAGTGGAGGTGATAGAATTCCAGGTGAGCTATTTCAAATCCTAAAAGATGATGCTGTGAAAGTGCTGCGGTCAATATGCTAGAAAATTTGCAAAACTCAGCAATGGTGACAGGACTGGAAAAGGTCAGTTTTCATTTCAATCCCAAATGAAGGAAATGCCAAAGAATGTTCAAACTACAGCACAATTGCACTCATCTCAATCCATTTCAGTTCAGTCACTCAGTCATGTCCAACTCTTGGCCACCCCATAAACCGCAGCATGCCAGCCCTCCCTGTGCATCACCAACTCCCAGAGTTTACTCAAACTCATGTCCATTGAGTCCATGATGCCATCCAATCACCTCGTCCTCTGTCGTCCCCTTCTCCTGCCTTCAATCTTTCTCAACATAAGGGTCTTTTCAAATGAGTCAGCTCTTCACATCAGGTGGCCAAAATATTGGAGTTTCAGCTTCAACATCAGTCCTTCCATGAACACTCAGGACTGATATCCCTTAGGATGGACTCGTTGGATCTCCTTGCAGTCCAAGGGACTCTCAAGAGTCTTCTCCAACACCACAGTTCAAAAGCATCAATTCTTCGGCGCTCAGCTTTCTTCACCGTCCAACTCTCACATCCATACATGACTATTGGAAAACCCATAGCCTTGACTAGACGGACCTTTGTTGACAAACTAATGTCTCTGCTTTTTAATATGCTGTCTAGGTTGGCCATAGCTTTCCTTCAAGGAGTAAAGGTCTTTTAATTTTGTGGCTGCAATCACTATCTGCAGTGATTTTGGAGGCCAAAAAAAAAAATAAAGTCAGCCACTGTCTCCACTCTTTCCCCATCTATTTCCCATGAAGTGATGGGACTAGATGCCATGATCTTAGTTTTCTGATTGTTGAGCTTTAAGCCAACTTTTTCACTCTCCTCTTTCACTTTCATCAAGAGGTTCTTTAGTTCTTCTTCACTTTCTGCCATAAGGGTGGTGTCATCTGCATATCTGAGGTTTTTGAGATTTCCCCCAGCAATCTTGATTCCAGTTTGTGTTTCTTACAGCCCAGTGTTTCTCATGATGTACTCTGCATAGAAGTTAATAAGCAGGGTGACAATATACAGCCTTGACGTACTCCTTTTCCTATTTGGAACCAGTCTGTTGTTCCATGTCCAGTTCTAACTGTTGCTTCCTGACCTGCATACAGGTTTCTCAAGAGACAGGTCAGATGGTCTGGTATTCCAATCTCTTTCAGAATTTTCCACAGCTTATTGTGATCCACAGAGTGAAAGGCTTTGGCATAGTCAATAAAGCAGAAATAGATGTTTTTCTGGAACTCTCTTGCTTTTTCGATAATCCCGCGGATGTTGGCAATTTGATCTCTGGTTCCTCTGCCTTTTCTAAAACGAGCTTGAACATCTGGAAGTTCACGGTTCACGTATTGCTGAAGCCTGGCTTGGAGAATTTTGAGCATTACTTTCCTAGCGTGTGAGATGAGTGCAATTGTGAAGTAGTTCGAGCATTCTTCGGTATTGCCTTTCTTTGGGATTGGAAAGAAAACTGACCTTTTCCAGTCCTGTGGCCACTGCTAAGTTTTCCAGATTTGCTGGCATATTCAGTGAAGCACTTTCACAATATCATCTTTCAGGATTTGAAATAGCTCAACTGGAATTCCATCACGTCCACTAGCCTTGTTCACAGTGATGCTTTCTAAGGCCCACTTGACTTCACATTCCAGGATGTCTCGCTCTAGGTGAATGATCACACCGTAGTTATTATCTGGGTCATGACGATCTTTTCTGTACAGTTCTTCTGTGTATTCTTGCCACCTCTTCTTAATATCTTCTGCTTCTGTTAGGTCCCTAAAATTTCTGTCCTTTATCGAGCCCATCTTTGCATGAAATGTTCCCTTGGTATCTCTAATTTTCTTGAAGAGATCTCTATTCTTTCCCATTCTATTGTTTTCCTCTATTTCTTTGCATTGATCACTGAGGGAGGCTTTCTTATCTTTCCTTGCTATTCTTTGGAACTCTGCATTCAGATGGTAATATCTTTCCTTTTCTCCCTTGTTTTTTGCTTCTCTTCTTTTCCCAGTTATTTGAAAGGTCTCCTCAGACAGCCATTTTGCTTTTTTGCATTTCTTTTCCATGGCGATGGTCTTGATCCCTGTCTCCTGTACAATGTCACAAACCTCTGTCCATAGTTCATCAGGCACTCTGTCTATCAGATCTAGTCCCTTAAATCTATTTCTCACTTCCACTGTATAATCATAAGGGATTTGATTTAGGTCATACCTGAATAGTCTAGTGGTTTTCTTTACTTTCTTCAATTTAAGTCTGAATTTGGCAATCAGGAATTCATGATCTGAGCCACAGTCCCCTCCCAGTCTTTTTTTTGCTGACTGTATAGAGCTTCTCCATCTTTGGCTGCAAAGAATATAATCAATATGATTCCAGTGTTGAACATCTGGTGATGTCCTTGTGTAGTCTTCTCATGTGTTGTTGGAAGAGGGTGTTTGCTATTACCAGTGCGTTCTCTTGGCAAAACTCTATTAGCCTTTGCCCTGCTTCATTCTGTACTCCAAGGCCAAATTTGCATGTTACAACAGGTGTTTCCTGACTTCCTATTTTTGCATTCCGGTCCCTATAATGAAAATGACATCTTTTGGGGGTGTTAGTTCTAAAAGGTCTTGTAGGTCTTCATAGCACCGTTCAAGTTCAGCTTCTTCAGCGTTACTGGTTGGAGCATAGACTTGATTACCGTGATATTGAATGGTTTGCCCTGGAAACGAACAGAGGTCATTCTGTCATATTTGAGATTGCATCCAAGTACTGCCTTTCAGACTCTTTTGTTGACCATGTTGGCTACTTCTTTTCTTCTAAGGGATTCCTGCCCACAGTAGTAGATATAATGGTCATCTGAGTTAAATTCACTCATTCCAGTCCATTTTAGTTTGCTGATTCCTAAAATGTCAACGTTCACTCTTGCCATCTCCTGTTTGACCACTTCCAATTTGCCCTGATTCATGGACCTAACATTGCAGGTTTTATGCAATATTGATGTTTACAGCATCAGACTGCTTCTATCACCAGTCACATCCACAGCTGGGTATTGTTTTTTCTTTGGCTCCATCCCATCATTCTTTCTGGAGTTATTTCCCCACTGATCTCCAGTAGCATGTTGGGCACCTACTGACCTGGGGCGTTCCTCTTTCAGTGGTCCTATCTTTTTGCCTTTTCATACTGTTCATATGGTTCTCAAGGCAAGAATACTGAAGTGGTTTGCCATGTCCTTCTCCAATGGACCACCTTCTGTCAGACCTTTCCACCATGACCCGTCCATCTTGGGTGGCCCCACATGGCATGGCTTAATTTCATTGAATTAGACAAGGCTGTGGTCCATGTGATCAGATTGGCTAGTTTTCTGTGATTATAGTTTCAGTGTGTCTGCCCTCTGATGCCCTCTCGCAACACCTACCGTCTTAGTTGGGTTTCTCTTACCTTGGACGTGGGGAAAATCAGTCCTGAATATTCATTGAAAGGTCTGATATTGAAGATGAAACTCCAACACTTTGGCCACCTTATGTGAAAAATGACTCATCACAAAGGGCCCTGATGGTGGGAAAGATTGAAGGCGGGAGGAGAAGGGGCTGACAGAGGATGAGATGGTTGGATGGCATCACTGACTCAATGGACATGAGTTTGAGTAAACTCTGGCAGTTGGTGATGGACATGGGTGTCTTGCATGCTGTAGCCCATGGGTCGCAAAGAGTCAGACATGACTGAGCAACTGAACTGAATGAAATTGAAGGCAATGATAATCAGTTCTATTCCTTTATACTCTGGAAATTAGAGGTACTGTTTTAAAACACATAATGTTGTTTTATTTGCTCAGTGTCAGGAGCAGCCAGAGGTGTGGATTGAATTACATCCCCCCAAAAGATATATGGAAGTCCTACCCCTTGGTATTTGTGAAATAGGTCTGATAAAATCAAACTGTGTATGTAAGTTAAATAAGCAGGGTGACAATATACAGCCTTGATGTACTCCTTTCCCAATTTGAAACCAGTCTGTTTTACCATGTCCAGTTCTAACTGTTGCTTCTTGACCTGCATTCAGAGTTCTCAGGAAAGAGATGCTATTCCCATCTCTTTCAGAATTTTCCACAGTTCGCTGTGATACACAGAGTCAAAGGCTTTGGCATAGTCAATAAAGCAGAAATAGAAGTTTTTCTAGAATTCTCTTGCTTTTTGTATGATCCAGCAGATGTTAGCAATTTGATCTCTGGTTCCTCTGCCTTTTCTAAGTCCAACTGGAACATCTGGAATTTCATGGTTCACATACTGTTGAAGCCTGGCCTGGAGAATTTTGAGCATTACTTTGCTAGCATATGAGATGAGTGCCATTGTTTGTAGTAGTTTGAGCATTCTTTGGCATTGCCTTTCTTTGGGTTTGAAATGAAAACTGACCTTTTCCAGTCCTGTGGCCACTACTGAGTTTTCCAAATTTCCTGGCATACTGACTGCAGCACTTTCATAGCATCATCTTTGAGGATTTGATATAGCTCAACTTGAATTCCATCACCACCACTAGCTTTGTTCATAGTGATGCTTCCTAAGGCCCACTCGACTTCACATTCCAGGATGTCTGGCTCTAGGTGAGTGATCACACCATTGTGGTTATCTGGGCCATGGAGAAATTTTTTGTACAGTTGTTCGTGTATTCTTGCCACCTCTTCTTAATATTTTCTGATTCTGTTCAGTCCATACCATTTCTGTCCTTTATTGTGCCCATCTTTGCATGAAATGTACCCTTGCTATCTCTAATTTTCTTGAAAAGATCCCTAGTCTTTCCCATTTTATCCTTCCATTTAAATCTTGTCTGAAATGTCTCTTTTGGCTCATACCAACTTAACTGTGCATGCTTTTTTCATTGATCTGCAATTTCATCTCTGTCATCCATCAATGGTTTATAAATATATGGGTCTGGTTGGAACTGAAAATACAACGAATTAGTGTGTTTCAATTTAATTGCTTACTCTCCCAAGCTCTAGGCAACTTTTTGTGATAATTGCTGGGGCTGATAGATCCTTTACTGTGAAGGTTTATGTTTCAGGAATCCCACCTTACTACAGAGTCTGTCCTTTTAGAAGACCCAAAACTTCAACTTCTGTTTCCTATACCACTCAGAGTCACCCTCAATTGAAGTTGCTCTTATCCATGGGTTGGTAAATAACTAAGGCAATAGTGGCTTCAGAATTCTACTTACTTCTCAGAGTTCTTCTTTCCCTTAAATTGATTTACTTCTTGATGGGCCTTTTATGGTTAAAATGATTTTAAAATATCTCATATTTAATTATTTTGATTTTTAGCAGAATGAGTTTCTCCAAATAATCTACCCCATAATTTTCCTAGAAAAGGAAGTGTCAGTCTTTTTTTCTGTTTGTTTTTTTTTAATACTGAATGGTTTTAATGTTTGTGTGAATGGATAATAGTTAAAAAATATTGCTAATGATGCCTTGATAAAGAAAAAAAGGATGAGGAACAATTTGTTAAAATAATAATGTGATCCGGATCTGGAGGGATGGGATGGGGAGGGGGGTGGGTGGGGGGTCCAGGAAGGGGAACACAAAAATAAAATAAAATAAAATAAAATAAAAATAATAATAATAATGTGAGTGGGAAATTCACAATTAAAAATCACAAAGGGCTAATAAATATATAAAAAGAAAAGTTTGGACAACTTAATGATGTACCATAACTTCTATGAGGAAGCCTCATCTGGATTAGAAGTAGGACACATAAGAGAAACACAGAGCCAGACCCTCTGTTCAATGATTTCTTCCTGAGATGATATTTAAGCTGCCTTTTAACACTTTTTAGTAACTCATAAATTAATGATTTACATGCCACAGGTTTAAGACATTACGTTTCTTATTTTCCTGTTTTTCCAAGTCTCTTTGCCTTTAAAAATCTTGTTCATACAGGACATAAAACTTTTTCCTTCAGGTGATTTGACAGTCATCTCATTTTGCATCTACATTTCCTAAAGTAAGATATAAAAGCACAATCCATATATGCTAATGTTTGTAAAAATGATCATCAATAACTTGTTTCTAGAAAATAATCTATTTGACCTAATACTTTTTAATCCAATAATGGAAAAGTTATAAAATATCCAGGGGGGATGTTAATTTCCTTTCCTGGAAAATATAGGAATGGATTAAACTGATTTATGAACTAAGTTAATATATTTGGGTACAGTTCAAGGCAAACTGTTACACTGACTTTCATGTAAGATTTTCAGGTGGTAGTGAACTGTTTTTAGGATTTTCTCAATTTCCTTTCAAACTGAAATCAACTTCAAGGAGGAAATACACAATTCAAATATCACATAATTTAAAAAGTACCTACCAAAATATTGTTATCCAGGCTACAATATTTTGAGGTCTTCCAGTAGTCTCATTATTCACATATTATTATGCCAATCTCATTTCAAATGGAATTTAGAAAAGTTACAATAAGAACTGGTAATGTTATTAATCTTTAAATCTTTTTCATTACTTTTTGAAAAGACTGTTTTTATGTTGTTTTCTCATCAACATGTCTACAATTAAGAGAAAAACCAATATGACTTACCAGGAGAAAATATTTTTCTCTCTGGACATATTTTTTTTTAATTGAAAGATAATTGCTTTACAGAATATTGTTGTTTTCTGTCAAATCTCAACATGAGTCAGCCATAGGTATACATATATTCCCTCCCTTTTGAACCTCCCTCCCATCTCCCTCCCCATCCCACCCTTCTAGGTTGACACAGAAGCCCCTGTTTGAGTTTGCTGAGCCATACAGCAAATTCGACTGAACTGAACAGCAAATACCCACTGGCTATCTGTTTTACAAATGGAAATGTAAGTTTCCGTGGTACTCTTTCCATACCTCTCACCCTTGCCTCCCCTCTCCCCATGTCCATAAATCTATTCTCTATGTCTGTTTTTCCATTGCTGTCCTGTAAATAAATTCTTCAGAACCATTTTCCTAGATTCTGTATATGTGCATTAGAATACACTATTTCTCTCTGGACCTTTCTCTCTCCAGTTGTAAAATGGAGAAGTTCCAATGGATCTCTCAAACTTTAGATTTAGAATTTGAAGCCACTAATATATAATAATTTAAATGAAGAAAATTAATATTCAGTTGTGTACAACTTCCATCGCCTATATTCAGTTTAGTTCAGTCACTCAGTCATGTCCAACTCTTTGCAACCTCATGGACTGCAACACTCTAGGCCTCCCTGTCCATCACCAACTCCCGGAGTTTACTCAAACTCATGTCCATTGAATCTGTGATGCCATCCAACCATCTCTTCTTCTGTCGTCCCCTTCTCCTCCTGCCCTCAATCTTTCCCAGCATCAGAGTCTTTTCAAATGAGTCAATTCCTTGCATCAGGTGGCCCAAGTGTTGGAGTTTCAGCTTCAGCATCAACCCTTCCAATGAGTATTCAGAACTGATTTCCCTTAGGATGGACTGGTTGGCTCTCCTTGCAGTCCAAGGGACTCTCAAGTGTCTTCTTCAACACCACAGTTCAAAAGCATCAATTCTTCGGCGCTCAGCTTTCTTTATAGTCCAACTCTCACATCCATACATGACCACTGGAAAAACCATAGTCTTGACCTTTGTTGGCAAAGTAATGTCTCTGTTTTTTAATATACTGTCTAGGTTGGTCATAACTTTCCTTCCAAGGAGTAAGCATCTTTTAATTTCATGGCTGCAATCACCATCTGCAATGATTTTGGAGCCCCCCAAAATAAAGTCAGCCACTGTTTCCCCATCTATTTGCCATGAAATGATGGGACCAGATGCCCTGATTTTAGTTTTCTGAATGTTGAGCTTTAAGCCAACATTTTCACTCTCTTCTTTCACTTTCATCAAGAGGCTCTTTAGTTGTTCTTCACTTTCTGCCATAAGGGTGGTGTCATCTGCATATCTGAGGTTATTGGTATTTCTCCCAGCAATCTTGATTTCAGTTTGTGCTTCATCCAGCCCAGAGTTTCTCATGATGTACTTGCATATAAGTTAAATTAGCAGGGTGACAATATACAGCCTTGATGTACTCCTTTTTCTATTTAGAACCAGTCTGTTGTTCCATGTCCAGTTCTAGCTGTTGCTTCCTGACCTGCATACAGATTTCTCAAGAGGCAGGTCAGGTGGTCCGATATTCCCATCACCTATATTAACAGCTATTAATAATCAGCCCACGTAATCACCCTCTGCAAACCACCAATTATTTCCCTTTTCCTCACCTTTCAGACACACTAATTGCATTCCTTGAGTAACAAATACTCCAGCACAAATCATCTTAGTTTAAAGTTGGATGCTCATTTAAACACTTTTATTGCTTCAAGTTATAACTCCATATTAGAAAAACAGTGACATATCAAAAGTTGATCTTGCCAATCAGTTATTTGTGATATATCATTTCTGACAATACTTTAAAACACAACATAATAAATTGAGGGATTATTTTTGTTGTTGCTCTTGTGTATAAAAATTTCTATTGATAATTAATTTATGTTTTTATCTAATAGAATTAAAACTAAACTAAACTTTATGAAAAATGTAAATGTACAAGTCAAAAGTTGTCATAAATACCCAAGCACTTATTTTCACAAAAGACCAGTTATCAGCAGTACATCTTCTGAGTGTAAAATATGTTTTCTAGTATATATTTTAACAATAAGTGTTCTCACTATATCACTATGCAGGGCAGAAAACCAAACTAAAAAGAGAAGGCCCACGGAAAAGAGTAGGACATCTATTCTCCTGGTAAACAGAAGCAATAGAAAAAGTTCAATATCAGGTCTAACAAAAATTACAGCCTATAAGAGGCAATGTTATTGTTGCTGTTTAGTCACTAACTTGTGTCTGACTCTTTGCAACCCCAAGGACTATAGCCAATCAGGCTCTTCTGCCCATGGGATTTCCCAGGCAAGAATACTGGAATGGTTGGTTTCCTTCTCCAGGGAATCTTCCTGACCTAGGGATCAAACCTGCATCTCCAGCCTTAGCAGGAAGATTATTTACTGCTGAACCATCAGGGTAGCCTCAAGAAGCAACTAAGGTGTAGGAAAATGCAGGATCAGAAAACACAAGTGGCTGGAATTAGTAATGATGATAAAAATGTTATGGATTCCCACTCAGCAGTAAGCATAAAGAGAATACAAAACCTCAGGTTATACAGGAACAGAGCAAGAGAACAAGAGAGGACAAACTCAGTACCAAGTAGTGCAGTTTGATCCCATTCTCCACTATAAATCCCAGCTCTGTGGTGAAAAATTGTAAGTGTCCTAAGTTCCCAGGGCGTGCTCCAAAATGAAACATATAGTGAAGGAGTGTGACTTTAAGGGTATAATGCCCAACACCACTGGCCATGCTTATTTAAGGAAAAGCAGAAGTAAGAAATAAAATTTCATTGAATCATAATAAAGACTAACAAAATGTGATAAACACTAAGCATAGCAATTTCACAATCGCGGTCAAATAATTTCAAGAAATGTTATGTAAATCTGTTTGTTTGGGGCCAAAAGAAATGGGGAGTTTTGGGTTTGTTTTTTGTTTTTTTTTTTTTTAGGAATGGGGAGATTTGATGGTATAGCCACTCTTCTCTGTTCGTCCTTTCCTCCTTTCCAGACCTCAGAATTAAAAATGTAACAAGTATTAGAAATCTTTTTGCTGGGGAAAAAAAACAAAAAACAGGAAGCTTCAATTAAAACTGAGTTAGCTAAAATGAAATGCATTATTGCACTTAAAAATAAGCCCAGAAGTTTGGCTACGTGCCAGGGCTCTGGCTCTGCTACTCTGCAGTTCTCATTGCTCAGTTCTCCCACATGTTTACTTATTCTTATGCCCGCAGGAAGCACCTGCATGAGGTCAAAAGTACCATTCAAACTCCTAAGCACAGAGCATCCTTATATTTCTATGATTCCTTCTCAGAAGTTTGGGTTTTTTAAAAAGATATCCAGTATGCTTTTCTTCCCATCTTATTTTCCATATTCAAGTCTATGCTTAAAAGCAATTTCTAGCAAAAAGAATAGATTAGATGGATTATTTCAAATAGAAGTTGCAGAGTTAACCACAATGACCACTGCTGAACTTACTTACAATGGTTGGACCTTAACTATCAAAAGAAGTTGACTGAATTCAGTCAGCTGAAAAATCAAGGTCTACATGGCGGACTTTATTGAGCAAAAACCATTTCATAACCCTTTTCTGAAACAACTTTTATCTATGGCATTCTGTTCTATCAGCTTAGAACACTCTTCTGCCTGCTCTTTGCAATCCTCAGCTCTTACAGTTTGAGTGTAGGCTTGAATTGTATCCTCCTCAGAGGAGCTCTATGTTTATAGGTTTCTCTCCTGCCTCAGCACTCTGTCAAAGCAGCTTTTTTATTTATTTCATAGCACTTACTATACCTTTAAGTTACATACTTATTTGATTGCCTTTTTAGTATTTATTTTCCCAAATAGACTCCAACTTCTACGGGAGCAGAATACATGTCCATCTTGTTCATCACTGTGGAATAATGTAACAGTTCAGTTCAGTCGCTCAGTCGTGTCCGACTCTTTGCAACCCCATGAATTGCAGCACACCAGGCCTCTCTGTCCATCACCAACTCCCGGAGTCCACCCAAACCCATGTCCATCGAGTCGGTGATGCCATCCAACCATCTCATCCTCTGTTGTCCCCTTCTCCTCCCACCCCCAATCCTACCCAGCATTAGAGTCTTTTCCAATGAGTCAACCCTTCGCATGAGGTGGCCAAAGTATTGGAGTTTCAGCTTCAACATCAGTCCTTCCAATGAACACCCAGGATTGATCTCTTTTAGGATGGATTGATTGGATCTCCTTGCAGTCCAAGGGACTCTCAAGAGTGTTCTCCAACACCACAGTTCAAAAGCATTAATTCTTCGGTGCTCAGCTTTCTTCACCGTCCAACTCTCACATCCATACATGACCACTGGAAAAACCATAGCCTTGACTAGACGGACTTTTGTTGGCAAAGTAATGACTCTGCTTTTAAATATGCTATCTAGGTTGGTCATAACCTTCCTTCCAAGGAGTAAGCGTCTTTTAATTTCATGGCTGCAATCACCATCAATAGTGATTTTGGAGCCCAAAAAAATAAAGTCTGACACTGTTTCCACTGTTTCCCCATCTATTTCCCATGAAGTGATGGGACCAGATGCCATGATCTTAGTTTTCTGAACGTTGAGCTTTAAGCCAACTTTTTCACTCTCCTCTTTCACCTTCATCAAGAGGCTCTTTAGTTCTTCTTCACTTTCTGCCATAAGGGTGGTGTCATCTGCATATCTGAAGTTATTGATATTTCTCCCAGCAATCTTATATACCACTGCGTATAGCAACAGGAGGCACTAATTAGGCATGTGTTGAAAGAAAGGATTAAATATATATGAATACAAAGAGCTCATGACATGAACTTTTCCATAGTAGAGATTTAATATATTTTACTTATATAATAAAAACATTTCAAATAATCAGGTTAGAGTGAATTTTACTGGTATTCGGACAATAGTTATCACTTGAGGGAAAAAACTTTATGTCACACAAAATATATATGTTATATAGATTCAATATATAACATTTAAAACAATGTATGACAAAAACTATTACAATATTGTAAAGTAATTAGCCCCCAAAAATAAAAATAAAAAAAAATTAAAAAAAAAAGTTAACTATAAAAGATAAGGACTAGAAGAAAATAAAAGACAGTCTTTCATTCATATATCAGAGAGAAAATAAGATTTTCTTAGCAAGCCATGAAACCCACAAGTTATAAAAGATTGATAGATTTGATTACATAAAAACCTAAGTCAGATATACAGTGAAAAACAACAAAAACATGAGACTACACAGGTATTTGCATATATATTATCCTAGATTATCTAAGATCTCATCTCAAGGGTTTAATATTTTACTCTACTCTCAAGCAAACAAGTTCGCCCATGTGTTTCATGGATAGTGGGAGAAGACACATGATTCCTGGAGCAGAATTGTGAAACAGCTTTTTACTAACAGAGGCAGCAACAATCAGTGCATCAGAGACTTGGTTTCAATTCTCCAAGCTTCAGTTCCCACAGGCAACATAAGGAACGCATAGACACTTGTACATTTAGTGTATGACATTATATGAGAGGAACTCTGAGTTTAGGGAAACCACATTTTTATAAATGGCAATAAATATGCTTATACTTTCCCCCAGAGGAAGACACTCTCTTTTCTTCCCCAGTACTATAAGAAAACCTACCCTTTGCTATGAAGATAGTAGTCCAGAACACAGGGCAATCAATGCCTTATCCACAAAACATGCAAAAATTCAAGAGACTCTTGGAGAATGGTCTCCAATATTCATACTAAACCAATCCTTCCACTAAACACAAATCCAATTCCTTCTCATTTACTTGAAGACTTTTCCTTCTCTCTCTTACATCAATAATTTTTCACTGTCTATGTTGATTTGGCTCATAATTGTATTTTTTTTTACTCAACTTTCCATCCCATTTTTCTGCATGCCTGTGCAGCAAAACTACACCTTTGCATCTCATATTCTTTCCTCTTTTTTTTTTAAACATAGTCCAGTAATATGTTTGCTCAGTCTTCACTGAAACTGCCCTTGCCAAGATCACTAATGAGTAGGTTGATCATTTAAGTTATTTTCTAAACTGCGACACTTAAGAATGGAAGGAACATTATTATTAATTAAACCAAGACATAAGTACAAACTGGGAGTGTCAGGGGCACATTAAGATGAGCAGTCACCTTATCAAGATTCTTCATGCAATTAAATCCAGTGCCAATTCAATTTTTACCTGACTTGACAAATTAACAGTATCTGACACCACAGATCATAAAGTTTCATCATTTATTTCTCTTGCTACCTTCTTCTCTTGCTACCTGGTTGTTTCTTCTTTGTATATTTTACTCTTATTAACAACATTACTATGGAATCCTAGCCGTTCAGTCACTAATCCTATCTTCTTTTCTATTTACTCTCTCCTTATGTGTACCTTACCCAGTCATGTGTTTTAAAATGCTATCTATAGACCATTAACAAATACATTTTTATTTTTAGTATATATGTCCCTCTTCTGAATTTAAGACTACTACCTACAGTAGCCTACTCAATATCTCTACTTGGATTCTAATAGATTTATCAAACCATGAATTATCTGAATATAAATTCAACCAATGGTGAAAAGTTTGACACAAGAAATCCAACATATTAAGACAGTTGCAGCCTCAGATTGTAATATATTAGCTATCAACCAAGCTTTGGGAAACTGCAAATCTGATGACTAGCTCTTCTATCCCTCCAGTTAATTCACTAACCAAAAAGTGTTAAGCTACTACTCACATGAAAAAGAATGAAATTTTGCCACTTGTAGCAACATAGAGGGACTTGGAGGGCATTATGCCAAGTGAAATAAGTCAGAGAAAGACAACTACTATATAATATAATTTACATGGAATCTAAAAAAATAAATTAGTAATATAACAAAAAAGAAGCAGATTCAGAGATGTAGAGAACAAACTAGTCGTTACCAATTGTTGGGGGTGGGGGATATTGATGTTGGTAAATGGGAGACAAAAAATATTGGTTGTAGTATAAGCTACAAGCATGTATTGTACAACATGGAAAATATAGCCAACATTTTGTATTTATAATAACTGTAAATGGAGTGTAAACTTTAAAAATTGTATTAAAATCTATTAAACTTTGATTAAAATGTTAAGCTATATAGGACCATAAGAAGTGAGTGAAAAGAAAAATAGAATCTAAAGTTACAAAGAGAGCTCCTAATCCTACCCTCTTTTTCTATTTCTTAACTATGGAATATTACCACATAGCTCAGAAAGTTGTTATCATGTGTGCATAAATAATGGTTTTACTACACTGGGAAAAATGGAAAGCTTGACCAAAAAAAGGAAAAAAGACTTAAATAGGACTAAAAAGCTGGCAGTGGAAAGTTCAGGGATGGTGGAACTAGCCAAAAAGTCATCTAAAATTAGGGGTTAGTTAACTTTCTACTCTGCCGAGGATATATATATCGTTCAGTTGATCAACATTCTTTGAATGTTCTTTCTTCAGATCTATCTAGTTTACTAATGCTGTTAACCTATCAGTACTTTACTGTTTTATAAGCAGATAGGAGACTTGGGTCTAAAACCTTGCTCAAACATAGTAGTTCAACAAAAGAAATTCCAAGCAGAAGACATTGCCTGATACAAAGGATAGCTGACAGTAATAATGTCAGAATGAATGACGGGGCAACAATCTAGTCCAAGAGACACTAAGCATTGCCAACCATTTACATGTGACCGTAAAAGAGCCAGGAGTTTTGGTCCCTTCCTCTGTTTCTCTACTTTGCACTAATTGTCTGTCTCCAGTTCTTCTGCTCTCCAGATGCTCATACAGAGATCTGGCCAAACTTAATAAGACCTTCTAAGCATGTGCTGCTGCTGCTGCTGCTGCTAAGTCGTTTCAGTCGTGTCCGACTCTGTGCGACCCCATAGATGGCAGCCCACCAGGCTCCGCCGTCCCTGGGATTCTCCAGGCAAGAATACTGGAGTGGGTTGCCATTTTCTTCTCCAGTGCATGAAAGGGTAAAGTGGAAGTGAAGTTGCTCAGTCGTGTCCAACTCTTAGCGACCCCATGGACTGTAGCCTACCAGGCTCCTCCGTCCATGGAATTTTCCAGGCAAGAGTACTGGAATGGGGTGCCATTGCCTTCTCTGTCTAAGCATGTGAGCATCTCCCAATTAGACAATTAAAACACACACACACACACACACACACACACACACACACACATTTGCATTTCATTTCATTTTCTAAGCATGTGAGCTTCTCCCAATTAGACAATTAAAAAAACACACACACACATTTTCCGTCTAAGCATGTGAGCTTCTCCCAGTTAGACAATTAAACACACACACCACACACACACACACACACACACACTCTTTCGCCTTTCAACTGAGAGTTTGACAAAGTTTTCCTCAGCTTAACCCTGTTGTTTTTGGGCTTGTTGTCTTTTCAGCACAGCTTGGTCTAAGCATGTGAGCTTCTCCCAATTAGACAATTAAAAACACACACACACACATTTTCATTGTGGAAAACACTCTTTCGCCTTTCAGCTGAGAGTTTGACAAAGTTTTCTTCAGCTTAACCCTGTCGTTTTTGGTCTTGTTGTCTTTTCAGCACAGCTTGGTCCATCACAAAGGCTCCCACTCCCTGCATAAAATTACACAACCATGGCCATTGTCCTTTGCAAAGGAAATACTACCATAGAGGAGGCAGCTGACTTATCCAGGCTCAACTGGTGCAGAAGAGTTAAGAAGCTGCAAAGAACATTGTGAGGGAGATGGCTGGGGCTTAGGTCATTTTGCAGAGAAGGCACTGGCAGCCCACTCCAGTACTCTTGCCTGGGAAATCCCATGGACAGAGGAGCCTGGTGGGCTGCAGTCCATGGGGTCGCGGAGAGTCGGACACGACTGAGCGACTTCACTTTCACTTTTCACTTTCATGCACTGAAGAAGGAAATGGCACCCCACTCCAGTGTTCTTGCCTCGAGAATACCAGGGACGGGGGAGCCCGGTAGGCTGCCGTCTATGGGGTCGCACAGAGTCGGACATGACTGAAGCGACTTAGCAGCAGCAGCAGCAGCAGGTCATTTTGAGAAATTAATTTGAGAGACATTTACTTTCTTCATGAACCCCTCTAGTGGAATACCACTTTTGATAGCATGGAGCTCCTGTGTATGGAATTCGTTCTGGCAGGGAGTCAGCAGATTCTGTATATGACAGTATTTTGAAACAAGTTGACTATATGCTTTGAACAAAAATACTACCACTTCCTATTTGCCAGGACAGGGTACCTGCATCATGAGCTATGGGGAGTGCCTCCACTCTCAGTAGGCACCAGGTTAAATTGTTTTTTACCTTAATCTATGGTGAATTACAGTGAAAACATCAAGAAAAAACTTTACTTCAACCTGTAATACTAGTTTTGGATTATTTTAATATGTAGACATGGGGTATAATACATCATTATTTATTCACTCTAAATGAAAAAAAAATTAAAGAAGAAAATTCTGTCATTTTAAACTTCTTATGGAGTTCTTGTGAGATATATTTAAATGACATCTTAATGCATAAGCCTAAATTTCTTTCTTGCTACATTTTTTTTTGCATTAAATGAAGCTCATCTCATTAATTATAGCACTTGAGAAACATTATTAGGTGTTAAACTCATTTTATATAAGACTCGTCCTAAGTTGTGTATAAACTAATTGAAAAGGAAATCATGGTTTAAAGAAATAGCATTTTGAACTTTCTCACAGAGAAAAGAATCTCCCTCTAATGTGTAGTTTTGTTTCTAGATTCAGACTTTCCTTATATATGGATATATATTTCTATACATGTGTTTATGTATTTTGCATATTTAATATGTACCTGTTATTTATACTTATTTATATTTAGCTTATATGCAGAGTATATCATGAGAAACGCTGGGCTGGAAGAAACACAAGCTGAAATCAAGATTGCTGGGAGAAATATCAATAACCTCAGATATGCAGATGACACCATCCTTATGGCAAAAAGTGAAGAAGATCTAAAGAGCCTCTTGATGAAGGTGAAAGAGGAGAGGGAAAAAGTTGGCTTAAAGCTCAACATTCAGAAAACTAAGATCATGGCATCTGGTCCCATCACTTCATGGGAAGTAGATGGGGAAACAGTGGAAACAGTGTCAGACTTTATTTTTTGGGGCTCCAAAATCACCGCTGATGGTGATTGCAGCCATGAAATTAAAAGATGCTTGCTCCTTGGAAGGAAGGTTATGACCAACCTAGATAGCATATTTAAAAGCAGAGACATTACTTTGCCAACAAAAGTCCGTCTAGTCAAGGCTATGGTTTTTCCAGTGGTCATGTATGGATGCGAGAGTAGGATGGTGAAGAAAGCTGAGCGCCGAAGAATTAATGCTTTTGAACTGTGGTGTTGGAGAACACTCTTGAGAGTCCCTTGGACTGCAAGGAGATCCAACCAGTCCATCCTAAAGGAGATCAGTCCTGAGTGTTCATTGGAAGGACTGATGTTGAAGCTGAAACTCCAATACTTTGGCCACCTCATGCGAAGGGTTGACTCATTGGAAAAGACCCTGATGCTGGGAAGGATTGGGGGCAGGAGGAGAAGGGGACGACAGAGGATGAGATGGCTGGATGGCATCACCGACTCGATGGACATGGGTTTGGGTGGACTCTGGGAGTTGGTGATGGACAGGGAGTCCTGGTGTGCTGCAATTCATGGGGTCACAAAGAGTCAGACACGACTGAGCGACTGAGCTCAACTGAACTGATATAGGTGAATAATGTATTTACATATATATGTTATGAAAAATATATAAATATATCTATTTTCAATAAAGGCATTATACTATAATTTTATGAAATTAACAAAACAGGTATTTAATTTATTTTAAAATTTATAATTTATTTTTCAAAATTAATTTTGAAAGACATTAACAAGAGTTTAAAAAATCAGTTAATGTCCATTAGTTAAGGACCATTCTGTGTGTTTTTAAATTTTGCTAAATATTTTATACAATTTGCTTCTTATATTCAAAATTACATTCTTGAGATCCATATATATTTATACCATGTAATCTGATTCATTCATTTTCTTTGCTGTGTAGTACCCCAGTGTATAAATAACCACATTTTAAAACACATTCTGCCATGGACATTAAGCTGGTTCTGAGATTCTGTTGCTGTTTTTGTTGTTTGCTTGCTTGCTTTTGTGTTTGAACAATACTATTAAGAGGTTATTTAACAGATCTCTTCATGCAAAAGTTGACTAAGTCTTTAGGAAGTGAAGTGAAAGTCGCTCAGTCATGTTCAACTCTTTGTGACCCCATAGACTGTAGCCCACCAGGCTCCTCTGTCCATGGGGATTCTCCAGGCTAGAATATTGGAGTGGGTTTCTATGCCCTCCTCCATGGGATCTTCCCAACCCAGGATCTTCCTAACCCATATCTCCCACATTGCAGGCAGATTCTTTACCGTCTGAGCACCAAGGAAGCCCAAGAATAATGGAGTGGGTAG
This sequence comes from Giraffa tippelskirchi, assembly GCF_054371585.1. NCBI lineage: Eukaryota > Metazoa > Chordata > Mammalia > Artiodactyla > Giraffidae > Giraffa > Giraffa tippelskirchi. Next base: position 105,459,082 of record NC_137278.1, on the reverse strand, counting down.
ATTATCCCTTCTCCAGGGGATCTTCCCAACCCAGGGATCAAACTGGGGTCTCCTGAATTGCAGGCAGATTCATGGTATCTACCTAAAGGAGAAATTGCTAGACTGTAGGGTCAGCCCATTTTTCCCTTCACTAGATGTTTCCAAATTTCTCTCTAAAGTGGTTTTGCCAATTTACACTCTCACTAGAAGTCAAGAACATTTTTTATTTCACATTCTCAGGAATATTTTCAATTGGTTGACTTTTACATTTGTGATAATCTAGTTGCTATGCCATGATGTTGATGTTCATTTTTGTGTTTCTCCATTACTACTAAAATGTGAAAGACTTGCCTGGTGGGCAGCCACTATTTTAGATTTACTTTATTATGTTCTGCTTACCAACACCTTGTGAATTTTCTTTACTTTTTGAGCTCAGTTCATTTTAAAATATATTTGTTAATGGAAAACTGCCATTTTGGTGGTGTTGGTTAATTAAAGTGAAGGAAGCAGAAACAAGACACTGAACCTGGACAGATTATATGCACACATGCAAGGTCAGTATCGAGCTGTGTGCAAGCACCCAGAGATACAAGATGGACTGTCTCCCCCACAGTGGTTGTATTGGTAAAGGCTGTTTCTAAAAGAGGGCCCCAGCATCTGTTCTTGAGAGCAACTGGAGAGCAGTCACGTGTACCGCTGTTACACATGTCATAAGGGAAACTATTAAAAGAACTAGTGATGGAAAGTCTAAGGCAGATGAAAGGACAGGTGAGTCTTGTCCTCAACATTTAAATGGCTATTCTGTAAAGATTAACATTTTTATGCAAGGCAGGCATTTTGTTTAAAATACTAGGGAGTCCCCAAGATTTTTTTTTTAATATGGAAATGAGACTTTTAAAGGGGTAGTAAATGCTCCCAAATCAATGATATTAATGTAACAACTATAAGGATAGCTGCATATTGTTTCCATCTTTCATAAGCCCTTACTTAAGCAATTTACAAATACTACATATTCATTATTCAGTATTAATTCAGTCAAGGAATGAACTTACTGACCTCTAAGTCCCTTCTGACCCATCAGAAACTTGTAAATATTTCTGGAGTATTAGTTTTGTATTCACAACCATAGAGCAACTGCCTTAAGGGGAAAAAAAAAAATTGGCTTTTATATAAGACCACTAAAAAGTTTCTATAGATGCTCTAGAATATAGACACTAATTTACTCCACATTTCATCAGGAGGTATTTAACCAACTAGACAGAGACAGGTGAAGAGGTGGTTGAATAACACTCGTGCAAAATTTAGAAAGTCATTCACAAGTTGAAGCTGCCAGGAGTTAGAGTCTAGAGAGAGCTGTAGGTTTGCTCTAAGGAACCCTAACCAGTGATGAACATAAAGGATGAGGGACACCTCCACTACCTCTCTAGTGAAATGAGAGCCCTGGGGCATAAGAAGCCCTGATATAGCTCTTAAGTATAGTGTTTAGGAGAAAGAAAATCAGACAGAGGACACAGAGGTATTTTAAATGCTGCACTGGACCACCTGTGGGGAGGAGCACACATGTTCAGAAGCAGGCTGGAGGAGTTAAGGAATCGGCAGGAGAATGTGGGGGCTTCCCTAGTGGCTCAGACGGTAAAAGAAATCCACCTGCAATGAGGGAGACCTGGGTTCAATCCTTGGGTCAGGAAGATCCCCTGGAGAAGGGCATGGCAACCCACTCCAGTATTCTTGCCTGGAGAATCCCAAGGACAGAGGAGCCTGGCGGGCTACAGTCCATGGGGTCACAAAGAGTCGGACATGACTGAGCAACTAAGCATAGCACAGGAGAACATGCAATTGGTGGAGAAAGGGAAATGCATATGAGAACACCCTTCATATCTTCAGCAGTGGCTGGTGCTATCTAAAGAGAAAGAATCACCTTTAAGCACCTTTCATAGCCAGGTCACTGCCAGCAATGTAAGACTGATGGACCCCCTCCAAAAGATTTCACTTTAATCAGCAGTGGCTGGTGCTATCTAAAGAGAAAGAATCACCTTTAAGCACCTTTCATAGCCAGGTCACTGCCAGCAATGTAAGACTGATGGACCCCCTCCAAAAGATTTCACTTTAACTGAAGCTTAATTCTTATTATTACACTGGACAGGGTAGGCTGTATTGAGCTGAGACAATTAGAGGGATGGAAGCATTAAGAGAATTAATTTTGTAAATATTATTATTATCCCAGAATGAACAGATGAGCTATCTGGGCTATTTGCCAAAATTTTATTTCATGGAGTAAAATAACAGCCCTACATATTGGGTTTGTAGAGGCAATTATGAGCAGGAAATGTCTTTGTGATCACATTTCTGAGTCTTGTTTATTCAATGTAACAGTTACAAGAACAAGGAATGAACTCAATACTTGGGATCGATAGGATTGGATTCTAATCCTACATCTGAGAATTACTAACAGAGTTAACTTGAGTTCCTCACTTAAACTCTCTGGGTCTCGAGATCCTTATGTTTAAAATGCCAACACATCAAGATTAAATGCAATTATGTATATGAAGAAACTAACAGATTGCTTGCCACATGGAGAATGCTCAGTATACATAAATGTCTTTCCCATCGTGAATAACAGAGCCCCAAGTATATTCATATGCTTTGTAAATGCTTGTGAATTCAACTGAGTTCAACCAAATCCTTTCTTTTGTTATCTTCATCATCATCATAATCAAATGATGAGTTAATAGAGGAAAAAGCAAATGATGACCCTTAGACCAAACCCAACTCACCAATGCATTTTGTAAACACAGTTTTATTGAAACATTCACTGCATGTATTCTATGGTTGCTTTCATGTAACTTATTGGCACTTCGTGTATCATAGTGGCAGAGTTGAGTACTTGTGACAAAGGCCATATGGCACATAAAGCTCAAACTATTTACTCTCTGGCCTTTTATAGAAAAAGTTTGCCAAACACTGAGTTAAATATTGTGCTCTTACAATATGCCATTTGTCAAATGATGCCTACAATCATTGTCTCATCTAATTTTTTACAAAACCTTCTTTGTATTAATCTCTGATTCTCAGGGTTTAATGTAAAACTGGGTTTCCCAGATGGCACTAGTGGTAAAGCTAGTGGGTCGGGAAGATCCCCTGGAGAAGGAAATGGCAACCCACTCCAATATTCTTGCCTGGAGAATCCCATGGACAGAGGAGCCTGATGGACTACAGTCCATAGTGTCACGAAGAGTCACATATAACTGAAGCGACTTAGCATGCATATATACAATGTAAAACTAAATAAACATATTCCTCATCCAGAGTACATAACCCTTTGTAAAGGGAAATAGCAGAAACCTCTACTCCATACCATCACACAAGATCACAGGGTTCCACCATCTTTAGCTAAACCTCTGGAACATGCTTCCTCTTATATCATCACAATAGAGGGAAAATTGAAGGAGTGCTGTTCACTGGCTCTTAAATTTTTGCTTATGGAAGTGACACCTATCTCTTCTACTTATAGTCCATTATCCAGAGCTAACCATATGGTCTCACTCAATTACAAGAGTTTAAGTCAGGAGGACATGGACTCTTGGTGATCAGTATACTTCTGCTTTACCAATGAGGTAGATAACATTTTTGAAAAACTTTAAAGAAGGATATAGGAGATGAGAAAGACTAAGAAGCTTGTCCAAATCTGCACAGCTGGTAAACGGCAGAGCCAAAATTGAAATCTAAGTCCTTAGATCTACCAGGCTTCCCCGATAGCTCAATTGATAAAGAATCCTCCTTCAATACAGGAGACCCTGTTTCTATTCCTGGCTTCAGAAGATCCCCTGGAGAAGTGAAAGGCTACCCACTCCAGTATTCTGGGCTGGAGAATTCCATGGACTATATAGTCCATGGGATTTCAAAGAATTGGACATGACTGAGCGACTTTCACTTTCACTTAGATCCACAGATCATAGTATCTTATTGACCTATACCTCGTTTTCCTAGATATTTTTCATTTCCCCTCATTCCCCAATTGATTCCCTCTGTTCCTATTATCAAGTTGGTTTTTAACACGAAAGATGTTGAATATGGGGGCTTCCCTTGTGGCTCAGCAGTAAAGAACCTACCTGGCGTTGACAGAAGAAGAAAAATGCAACCCAATCTTATTCTCACCTGGGAAACCCCATGGACAGAGGAGTCTGGCTGGCTACAGTCCATTGGGTCGCAAGAGTCAGACACAGCCTAAAGACTGAACATGCATGCATATTGAATATGACAGAGGTTCTTAACTGAGAGGATATGACCTCCCCACACTATTTCTACTTCTCTGTTAATCTTTTTGGTTATACGTCTAATTGTTTGGTAATTTAAAAAGCACCTATATGTATTCTGGGGATCATTTATTCAGCAAATAAGTAAGTACTTACTCTACTAAATACCTAGAGTCTAATAGCAAATTGAAGAGCATAGTATAAAAATTTTCTTTATAGATTATCTTAGAAATTTTCTTGGAAAAAAATTTCAAAATAATCAAAGATGCTTCATTACAAAATTCCATTGGAGGAAATATCTTTAATATTAATAGTTACTCCCACAGACAAATAAATATGATTTACTGATATTTCATTTCGCTGTTTTCTTTCTTTTCTAGATCCTTTGTAACATATTTGAGAGACTTGAGATTTTTTTTTTTAATGCTACCAAGTAGGTGGGACTAGATAATCCAAACAAGGTGTGTCTTATGTTTTTGCTGTTGTCATTGTTAATTTATGTCTAAAACAAACAAGAAACCCACTTATTTTAATTTGGAATTCTTCTACATACATATAGTCAGAATATTTTTAAAGTGGGTTTGGAGATAATGTTTGGAAAGAAGGAATCTGATTTAGCATATATTTCAGGTAATTTTTTTTATTATTGAACAGCCATAAGATAAATAGATAGATGGATAGATGAAAGGTAGATAGAAGGATAGAAACAAAGTTTCAAATTATAGGTAGAAATAAGCATATAGCTTAAATATTAATGTCCTAATAGAATATGTGTGAATTGTCAAATTAATTATTTTATACTACTATGTCTTATTTTCAAAGTTTAATAATGTACAAAACTAACTTAAAAAATAAGAGCCCTGGTAGAAAGCAGAGGACAAGTAGTTAAGTGCTGGTCCTCAGTCTTTTACCCATGTGCTGTGCTAAATCATTTCACTCGATCTGACTTTGTGCGATCCTATGGGCTGTAGCCCGCCAGGCTCCTCTGTGCATGGCATTCTCCAGGCAAGAATACTTGAGTGGGTTGCCATTTCCTTCTCCAGGGGATCTTCCCAAAACAGGGATTGAACCCATGGTTCCCACCTCTCCTACAATGGCAGGCGGGTTCTTTACCACTAGCTCCACATTTGTCCTGCAAAGCTCAGATTGTATATCAAAGAAATGGTGAATTGATCCTGCTGAAAATTTCCTCCATCATATTGTTCAAAATTAAAAACGTCTTTTCTGCCATACTATTATTCTTGTCCAGAACTTGAAGTAGACAGCTATCAGACTTGCTGCTTCTTCCATTTGTAATAAATAAAAGACATCCTTATTCATGAGAATCTGTTCTAATTTAGAAGCCCCACCTTTGCAAACACCTTTACCATGCAAGCCTCAGGGGAAAGTAATTAAATTTAATAGCCTCTATGAGTTCTAAGTGAAGATGTACAATACATACAATGATGATGTTCAAATTCAAGCATTTATAGAAATCAGTACTTTGGAAATTCAAAAATAATTTCATATTTATGCTCTATTCTGAAACTATAGGCATATTTTAATTCTCATTAGATTGATACTTTTCCCCTATTTTGGAGTTTTAATAAGTAATTATTTATTCATTGTTATCCTTCTCTAAGCCCGTCAAGTAAGGTACTGCTGTGTTAAATATGCATTTTCCAAAGTCATCTTTCTAAACTCAAACTGATTTGATTCTTTGCTTTACCCAAGACAGATAAAAGAATGGGAATGTGGACCTAGTGGAGAGTAGATGCTTGTAAATAAGTCACCAATTTTGCAGATACAAAAATCTAAAGTATTTTTAAGAAGTTTTCAATATTTACCATCAGTATAGGATATGATAGACACTTGAGACACCTGATACCTAGACATGATAATCAGTGAACTTTATGTATAAGTTCTGATTATTGACTAACTAGAAGGTGATACGGAGAAGGCAATGGCACCCCACTCCAGTACTCTTGCCTGGAAAATCCCATGGACAGAGGAGCCTGGTAGGCTGCAGTTCACGGGGTCGCTAAGAGTCGGACACGACTGAGCAACTTCACTCTCACTTTTCACTCTCATGCATTGGAGAAGGAAATGGCAACCCACTCCAGCGTTCTTGCCTGGAGAATCCCAGGGACTGCGGAGCCTGGTGGGCTGCCGTCTATGGGGTCACACAGAGTCGGACACGACTGAAGCGACTTAGCAGCATAGGATATGAACATAGAAAAGGAATATACTGTGGCACTAAAACATAGGTAAACAAGTTTGAACCCACTAAATAAATAAATGCAAACTGAAGGTACAACAATATTCCATTTTTTCACTTGTCATTTGGCTAAGATAAAAAATTGTAAAACATATTTTTTTTTTTTTTTTGCCATGAGAAAAGGATCCAAAGTAGTTTTTTTTTTTTTAATAAATTTATTTATTTTAGTTGGGGGCTAATTACTTTACAATATTGTAATAGTTTTTGCCATACATTGACATGAATCAGCCATGGGTTGACATGTGTTCCCCTTCCTGGACCCCCCACCCACCTCCCTCCCCATCCCATCCCTCTGGGTCATCCCATTGCCCCGGCCCTGAGCCCTTGTCTCATGTATCGAACATGGAATGGTGTTCTGTTTCACATACGATAATATACATGTTTCAATGCTATTCTCCCAGAACGTCCCACCCTCATCTTCTCCCTCAGAGTCCATAAAATTGTTCCATGCATCTGTGTCTCTTATTCTGACTCGCATATAGGGTTATCGTTACCATCTTTCAAATTCCATATATATGCATTAGTATACTGTATTGTTGTTTTTCTTTCTGGCTTACTTCACTCTGTATAATGGGCTCCAGTTTCATCCATCTCAGTAGAACCGATTCAAATGTATTTTTTTTAATGGCTGAGTAATATTCCATTGTGTATATGTACCACAGCTTCCTTATCCATTCGTCTGCTGATGGACATCTAGGTTGCTTCCATGTCCTGGCTATTGTAAACAGTGCTGCGATGAACATTGGGGTACACGTGTCTCTTTCAATTCTGGTTTCCTCGGTGTATATGCCCAGCAGTGGGATTGCTGGGTCATATGGCAGTTCTATTCCCAGTTTTTTAAGGAATCTCCACACTGTTCTCCATAGTGGCTGTACTAGTTTGCATTCCCACCAACAGTGTAAGAGGGTTCCCTTTTCTCCACACCCTCTGCAGCATTTATTGCTTGTAGACTTTTGGATAGCAGCCATTCTGACTGGTGTGAAATGATACCTCATTGAGGTTTTGATTTGCATTTCTCTAATAATGAGTGATGTTGAGCATCTTTTCATGTGTTTGTTAGCCATCTGTATGTCTCCAATAATGAGAAAACAGAAAGAGAAATTAAGGAAACAATACCATTCACCATTGCAACAAAAAGAATAAAATACTTAGGAATATATCTACCTAAAGAAACAAAAGACTTATATATAGAAAACTATAAAACACTGATGAAAGAAATCAAAGAGGACACAAACAGATGGAGAAATATACCGTGTTCATGGATTGGAAGAATTAATATAGTGAAAATGAGTATACTACCCAAAGCAATCTATAGATTCAATGCAATCCCTATCAAGCTACCAATGGTATTTTTCACAGAACTAGAACAAATCATCTCACAATTTGTATGGAAATATAAGAAACCTCAAATAGCCAAAGCAATCTTGAGGAAGAAGAATGGAACTGGAGGAATCAACCTGCCTGACTTCAGGCTCTACTACAAAGCCACAGTCATCAAGACAGTATGGTACTGGCACAAAGATAGAAATATAGATCAATGGAACAAAATAGAAAGCCCAGAGATAAACCCACGCACATATGGACACCTTATCTTCGACAAAGGAGGCAAGAATATACAATGGAGAAAAGACAATCTCTTTAAGTGGTGCTGGGAAAACTGGTCAACCACTTGTAAAAGAATGAAACTAGAACACTTCCTAACACCGTACACAAAAATAAACTCAAAATGGATTAAAGATCTAAACGTAAGACCAGAAACTATAAAACTCCTAGAGGAAAACATAGGCAAAACACTCTCCGACATAAATCACAGCAGGATCCTCCATGACCCACCTCCCAGAATATTGGAAATAAAAGCAAAAATAAACAAATGGGACCTAATTAAAATTAAAAGCTTTTGCACAACAAAGGAAACTATAAGCAAGGTGAAAAGACAGCCTTCAGAATGGGAGAAAATAATAGCAAATGAAGCAACAGACAAACAATTAATCTCAAAAATATACAAGCAACTTCTGCAGCTGAATTCCAGAAAAATAAACGACCCAATCAAAAAATGGGCCAAAGAACTAAACAGACATTTCTCCAAAGAAGCCATACAGATGTAAAACATATTTTGACGCATTTTTAAAATAAGCTCTCTCATATATTGCTTGTGAAAATATAAACTGGTTAACCCTCTTTGGATGGTAATTCCAGCCATTTGTTAAATTGTAAATTGTTAATTCACATAGATTTGACCAGAAATTAAACTGTCAACAATTATTCTGTAGACTGTTCAAAGATGTATGAACAAGTACATTCATTTCAATACTGTGTGTAAAGGGAAAAAAATAAAAAAAGGAAACAACCTCAAGTATCTATCCCTAGGGACTCATCAAATCAATTATAGAATACTATGCAGCTGTTAAAAGTTTTATGTACTAAAACAGAATGAACAAGATGTAAATGCTGAGTGATTAAAGAAAGAAACAGAGCAGTGAAAGCCTACCGTATGCTAAATATTCAAACACAAATCTGTAAAGATCCACAGGATATTTCAGAAACCAAAAAAAGAGAAATACTTGTCCTGGGGAAAGTGATTGGTTTAGGGGAAAGGGAAAGAAGGAATTCGTCAGTATATTTGAGCATTTATAAATGTATGCATCACCTATTCAAAGATGATTGAAAAACAATAATTTGGGAAACTTTTGAACTGTATTATAAGAAGTATAGACATAATTATTCAAGTATTACTGTCTACAAGAAATAAATATTAATATTATGAGACTGAAATTTATATTTAATACAAATAGATTTTTATTATTTCAAGGAAATCTATGGTATTAATGAGTCTAAACAATTGTAAAATGTGATTTCTTGCCATCTTTCATCCCTATCCCTATCTTTTATAAGGATGCTAATACTTGATTTTAGATAATGATGCTTCTCCTGAAATCAGTCTTGTGTCTTTAATTATTTAAGTATCCAGCCTTTCTTGCTGAAATCATTCTAATTATTCCCCTTGCTTAACAGCATTAGTAAAAAATACATTTAAATTCAAAATAACTTAAATGAAGTCCTTAATAGTTCCACCAGCATTTAGCTGGTTTTATATTTCACCTCTTGAGATTAAAAAAATAAAAACAAAAAGACTGAATGTACCAATACCATTGTTTTTGTTTAACTGATTCTGTGTTTTTATCTCTAATACAATACTATAAAAGGTAGGTTAAAATAGCTTCCTCTCTCTTTTCTGATTTGTAAGTCCCACCTCTCTTATTACCTCCTCATTTACACTTTTAAAATTTTTATGATGTTCATATATTTTTATTATCTGTTAGGTTAATCAGTGGGCAAGATTTTATGTACATTTTCTAGTGCATTGCCCTTGAGAAATGAAGACTATTATTTGTCCTAAATAAATAAATACCACGTAAGTTTGTAATGGTAGATGTTAGACAATGCGAGTTGCCAACTAGCATAAACTTTTGTCTGCTAGATTATGTTATCTATTTCCAAAATAGACTTTATACATATCTGTGAAAAATAATATAGTGTATTATTGAAAATAACATGTGGCATTTGGCAAACTAAAAAACCCATTATAGTGTCTATTAAATTATTTAACAAATAATTTCAAAACTATTATTCTTCCATTTAGCATTGATTTTGATGGGAGGCAAGGACACAAGGTAGTCAGAAAACTAAGAATTAGAAACAAGGACAATACATACAATTCTTCCATTAGTGAGTCTTGAAATTTTGATTTAGGTTAGATAAGCTAAATTACTCTGGCCTGAGCTGTCTCTCCCCCACCACAGCAATGCTGTTCTCCAGAATCTATTTTATGCTGCTGTATATATGATTTTCAGTGATGGCATTTAAAGATTCTGTGTTCCATTTCTCCATTCTATACCATAGCCAGTAGAGAAACAAGGCTCAATAAGGGGGGAAAAAATGTCCAGCTTAAATATGAATATTCATTGAAATTTCTATTTTTGACTGTTCTAAAATTCTTTACCAGAAATTTTCTGGGATAGGCAAACTTTAAAATAATCTTCTTAGAGTTTCTCTTAGCAAGAAAATAAATTCTTTTCTGTGACCTTTGGAAAGTAATACAGATACTTTTTTTTTCTCATGTTAGTGATACAAACCAGCAATCCTGAAATGCAAGACCCACTCTTCAGTCACCTCCTATATCAAGGAGATTGTATTTTCACTGTACCCTCAAAAAAGTTCTTGGTAATGGACATTGTCCCCATAATACAATGCCTCCTTTAATTTCATTAACTTGTCGATTCTGAGCCTGAGCTACAGGGAGTTTTAAGGAAGAATTGAAGAGTACAATGAACTCAGATACTGGTAGTAATTTTGTGAAACCAGTAGTGATTCTCAAAACACATAGATTCTCTACCCCATGCTCTATTTGAACACAGCAAGATTAGTATCTAAAGTAAGCTCCTTTCAGTCATATAGAAACATTGTCTTCATCAAACACTTCAAAATGCTGACACATCAAAACTGAAATTTGAACAAGTCAATGTTTTCTTTTGTCTATTCAGATATGAGGAAAATTCAACCACTTCCACCACTTTTTTTACACAGAATCTTACTACAAGCAGCTCTCTAATGACCCTAGAAATCACCATGCTTTGACCATGTAGATGCTTGTGACCGAGAACAGTTGCTGGCATGATTAAAGTATGATCTCTTTTGAAACAGTTTAGCCCTACAGTAAAACTGAAAAACATGTTCAGATTTCTCGAACACAGTATTACTAACTACATTGTCATAATGTTTATTTCCTAAATCCAGCAAGTATAATTTTTTATATAGTTGTCTCCTTGAGTGGGGTCTTTTTGCAGAAAAGAATGTAATTCATTGCCTTTCTAGCTGAAAGTGATCAGTGGTAATTCAAGAATTTCTAGGTGGGAAATGTTATGGAAGAGAGGCTAGAGGCTACAGGTTGAAATTTTCTTATATAACACATAAATGGTATTTACTTTGATTATGTTCAAATTCATGGGTAGAGGTAATGGAAAATGTGGGGAGTTTCCTCAACCTCTGACCACTCTTCTGAGTTGTTGCTGGCTCTAAACTTGTATTAAAGTGTTAACATGCTTTGGAAAAAAAAATCACAATCCAACTAGAACTATAGAAACTACAATTCCTGGCTTCCGATCTAGACCGGCAAACACACCAAGCACTGGCAGCAAATCTTTTAACCCTTTTCTTCCTCGAAACATTGGAAACCAGGAAGGTTTTTGCAAGCCCATTGTCAGGTTTTATACAAAGTTTAATGACAAATTTTCCTGTGTGGGTTGAAATTTGGATGTATCACTAATGTAATGAAAGACCTCCAAATAGCGTATTTCATCAAAGTTATTTTGGCTGGTATAACAATTTTCCAGAGAGAGAGAAGGGTGTGGGGAGATGATAGACATTATAGATGGGATAGTTAATGTTATGCTTCGAATGGGCCCACCTGCCAATGTAGGAGATGCTGGTTCAATCCCTTGGTCAGAATAGATCCCCTGGAGTAAGGAGTGGCCATCCACCCCAGTATTCTTGCCTGAAAAAGTTTATGGACAGAGGAACCTGGCAGGCAACTGTCCATGGGATCACAAAGAGTTGGACATGACTGAGCAACTGAGCATGCAGACACACATGCTTAGAATACTAATTCAGTATTTTACATAGAATGCCTTAGTAGGTCAAAATTGCCAATTTAATTCAAGTTGTAAATGTAAAAAAGAAGGCAATTTCCTGACAAATCTTTCAGATAATCTTGAAGACCCACAAGAAATTTGTGCCTCCCATCCCTCATTTGAGATAGGTTTAAGCTTATTTTTAATCTCAGGTCTCATTCCTTAGGAAACAGACCTTGATAGGAAAGAAACATCATTTCTTCATAATAATGCCTGTGAGGGAGAAAGGAACACAGGATTACTCAGAGGAGAAATTGTGATAGAGCTGCAACAGCCTCAGCCAATTCCTCAGAGCGCTCCAAGGGAAGAGCCCCTCAGAATCCCAGATTGAAGCAAAAAGTTACCAAAGTCCAACCTCTCCATGGACAAGTTTCCAGATGTCATGCCTCCAGGGGAAACGAAGGAGGAGGCATTTTACTTTGGTCTAAGGCAATTCCCTCATAGCTCAGTCGGTAAAGAATCTGCCTGCAGTGCAGGAGACTCGGGTTCGATTCCTGGGTCGGGAAGATCCCCTGGAGAAGGAAATGGCAATCCACTCCAGTATTCTTGCCTGGAAAATCTCATGGACAGAGGAGCTTGGAAGGCTACAGTCCATGGGGTCTCAAGAGTTGGACACGACTTAGCGACTAAACCACCACAACAAGGCAATTCCTGGAAAGGAACTAAGCTCTAAGTCCTTGTTAGGCAATATTCCCAGCAGTGTCAAATGACTGTCTTAGTCTAAAAGGGCATCCACATTTTTCTTCCATTTAAATCTGAGGTCATTCAACTTATGATAACAAGAACCCATCAAATGCTAGTTTCTCATATCAGCAATGCAGTCATGCTATATACAGTTAATATATTGAGAGTATTATTGACTCTATGAATATAACACATTTTTAATATTAACTAAGGTTTGTGTGGGCTTGTTATTGACAGAATGGACTGTTTACCATCATTGATTTCTTATTAGTGATCTTTAAAATGTAGATTTTTGACACAAAACACAAGGTTGCAAATAGAATTTATGTCAGTGAGACTGTCACAGATGGAAAAAAAGACTTTGCTTTACTTTTCAATCAATATTTGTTCAAGGCTCTGATAATAAGCCTGTGGTTTCATGAACAGGTTCCAAGCTTTTGTGCTGACACAAACTCTGTCTACTTGCAACTCCGTGTTGTGCCAAGTCTACATCATCTCTCAGCAGGATTCTTACAAGACCAGCCAGCAGGCTCCTCGATGTCCCACCTTCATCTCCTGAAATCCATTCTCTACATAAAAACTGGTTAAAATGCAAGTCAGACTATCTTACTCCCTTGCTTACACCTCTTCCATGGCCTCTCATCACACTCTAAATATCTTCTAGGACCTTGCCATGGTCTAAAAGTTACTTCATGATTTGGCTCCTACCTGCTTCTTTCAGATCCCCTCTTAACATCAAGCACTGAGCTAAGATGAAGTAACATTGACCTCACCTCTGTTCGTATAAAATAGCAAGCTCTTCTGACTCAAGGTATCTGCATTCTGTGTTACCTGTACCTGGAATAAGTTTCTCTCTGAGTCCCAGCAATTGATGGGCTCTCACTCTTTAGGCTATTCAAAGATACATACATATCACCTTCCCTTCCTCCTGGGCATCTGCTGTCTTTCTATGTACTGATACTTGCCTGCATCTTTCTCAGCCTGACCAATATCTTCCTGCGACATTGTCGTCACAGCTATCCATAATTGTCTTGTTTGACAACATGTTTATGTTTATTTTAACATAATTTAATTTGATGTTTATTTTCCATCACTCTCATAGGAATGCAAACTGAATGTTTATTTCTTCCTAATGTTTAAATATATATGATCTCTTCCCATTATTTCATTGACATAGCATATAGAAAAAGTATGTGAAATGAAACTTGGCTTCCTAGTGGGTACGGTAGTAAAGAATCTGCCTGCCAATCAATGTAGGAGACACAAGAGATGCAGGTTTGATCCCTGGGTCAGGAAGATCTTCTAGAATAGGAAATGGAAACCCATTTCAGTATTCTTGCTGGGAAAATTCCACAGACAGACAGTCTGTGTGGTAGCAGAGTTGGTCACAACTGAGCACATATGGACATACACACATGTGAAATTAAACTTGATAGTTAGCCCAGGACTAGACTAGACTTGAAAATCATATTAGGTCACATCAAGATTCTGGAGCAATGGAAACCATTGTCAGGATTTAAGGAATATAGAGGTAGAAAGAAGACATAAATATTTCTCTCTATTTAATGCAATTACTCTCCTCACAAAATATGCATTTTATTGTATTCATATATTTATTTAAATGGTGATTATTAAATTGTCTGTCTTCTTATTGTTGATCAATACTAACATTACCTAGATTTTTGAAACATTTATATTGGGCCCTTTTTCACAAAAACTTTTCCACGTGTGGAATATTAATATAAAAATTTTATCTTGATTATAAGAAAAATCACTGTTTTACTATAATATTTAAACTGGCATCTCCCTAGGTCTTCCCACACTTGGATCACCTTTAATTTTCTTCCAGGCGCCCTCCTTGCACATATCTATGCATTTATTTACCTCTTATTTGCATGACTATATCACAACAAGGTTGTCCTTTATGCTCCTCTCTCTCAGTTTCTAGACTAAGACTAGACAAATAGGAAGTTCTCCACAAATATGTGCCAAAGTAATGAATGAACAAATCTGTTAATTTAGGAAATTCACATATATGGAAGCTGCTACTTCCCAATGAAGCTGAATAAATGAGATCTCTTGGTCACTACAGTCCTTTCATTCTGAAGAGGTCATAGAATTAATCTTTTCTTTAATTCTCTGTATTTATGTATGCAAAATGACTGCCTAATCCAAGGGGTACATCATTTACTATCAAGTAATAAACCCTTTTACAATCTGTTCTATGGCCATGTAAATAATGAGTATCTGTTAATTGATAACAGTTGAATTGATATTTACTATTTGCTATATTTCTTCCTGATAGTTATCTAGTTATCACACTTAAGTGAGTTTTACTTTTTAATGGAATCTTGTATACTCTTTCAAAGAAAGAAAAATATATATAATATGTATCTGTATATATATATTAGACAGATATTTGTCTCTTTCATTCATTACTCTATTTCTAGTGCCTAGAATAATACCTAGTAGACATGACAGTCACTCAACAAGTATTTGTTGAATTAATAAATTAACATAATATACACTTAGGCCAATTTGAATGAAAACTCTCCTCTGGGAGAAATATCCATGTATGTACCAATTTTTTAATTAGATTTTTTTTTCACCATTAATTTTTACTCATATTCTTTTACCATGGGGCTTCCCAGCTGGCACTAGTGGTAAAGAACTCACTTGCCAATGCAGGAGACATGGGAGACATGGGTTGGACCCCTAGGTCAGGGAAGATCTCCTAGAGGAGGGCAGCAAACCCACTACAGTATTCCTGCCTGAAGAATCCCACGGACAGAGGAGCCTGGTACATTAGAGTCCATAGGATCGCACAGAGTTGGACACGAATGAAGCAACTTAGCACACTTTTACCAAAGACATCAGAGAAGTTCAGTTCAGTTCAGTCTCTCACTCATGTTCGACTCTTTGTGACCCCATGGACTGCAGCATGCCAGGCTTCCCTGTCCGTCACCAACTTCCCAGAGCTTACTCAACTCAAACTCAACCTCATGTTCATCGAGTCTGTGATGCCATCCAACCATCTCATCCTCTGTCATCCTCTTCTCCTCCTGCCTTCAATCTTTCCCAGCATCAGAGTCATCAGGGTAAATGAGTCAGCTCTTCACATCACGTGGCCAGAGTATGGAGTTTCAGTTTCAGCATCAGTCCTTCCAATAAATAAACAGGACTGATTTCCTTTAGAATGGACTGGTTGGATCTCCTTGCAGTACAAGGGATTCTAAAGAGTCTTCTCCAACACCACAGTTCAAAAGAATCAATTCTTTAGCACTCAGCTTTCTTTGTAATTGCACTCTTACATCCATACATGACTACTGAAAAACCATAGCTATGACTAGATGAAACATTGTCAGCAAGGTAATGCCTCTCCTTTTTAATATGCTATCTAGGTCGGTCATAACTTTTCTTCCAAAGAGCAAGAGTCTTTTAATTTCAGGGCTGCAGTCACCATCTGCAGTGACTTTGGAGTCCCCAAAATATAGTTTCTCACTGTTTCCATTGCCTCCCCATCTATTTTTCATGAAGTGATGAGACAGATTCTGTGATCTTAGTTTTCTGAATGTTGAGTTTTAAGCCAACTTTTTCACTCTTCTCTTTCACTTTCATCAAGAGGATCTTTAGTTCTTCTTCACTTTCTTCCATAAGACTTATGTCATCTGCATGCCTGCAGTTACTGATATTTCTCCCGGCAATCTTAATTCCAGCTTGTGCTTCATCCAGTTGAGCATTTCTCATGATGTACTCTGCTACTGCTGCTGCTAGTCTCTTCAGTCAGTCTGACTCTGTGCGACCCCATACATATAAGTTGAAAAAGCAGGGTGACAATATACAGCCTTGACACACTCCTTTCCCAATTTGGAACCAGTCTGTGGTTCCATGTCCAGTTCTAACTGTTGCTTCTTGACCTGCATACAGATTTCTCAGGAGGCAAGTCAGGTGGTCTCATATTCCCATCAATTTCAGAAGTTTCCACAGTTTGTTGTGATCTACACATTCAAAGGCTTTAGCATAGTCAATAAAGCAGAGGTAGATGTTTTTCTGGAACTCGCTTACTTTTTTGATGATCCAGGGGATGTTGGCAATTTGATCTCTGGTTCCTCTGCCTTTTCTAAATCCAGCTTGAATATCTGGAAGTTCACAGTTCACATACTGTTGAAGCCTGGCTTGGAGAATTTTGAGCATTACTTTGCTAGCATGTGATATGAGTGCAGTTGTTCAGCAGTTGGAATATTCTTTGGCTGTGCCTTTCTTTGGGATTGGAATGAAAACTGACCTTTTCCAGTCCTGTAGCCATTGCTGAATTTTCCAAATTTGCTGGCATATTGACTGTAGCATTTTCACAGCATCATCTTTTAGGCTTTGAAATAGTTCAACTGGAATTTCATCACTTCCATTAGCTTTGTTTGTAGTGACGCTTCCTAAGGCCCACATGACTTCACATTCCAAGATGTCTGGCTCTGGGTGAGTAATCATACCATCGTGGTTATCTGGGTGATAAAGATCTTTTTTGTATAATTCTTCTGTGTATTCTTGCTACCTCTTCTTGATATCTTCTGCTTCTGTTAGGTCCTTACCATTTCTGTCCTTTATTGAGCCCATCTTTGCATGAAATGTTCCATTGGTATCTCTAATTTTCTTGAGGAGATCTCTAGACTTTCCCATTCTATTGTTTTCCTCTACTGCTTTACTTTGATCACTGAGGAAGACTTTCTTATCTCTCCTTGCTATTCTTTGGAATCCTGCCTTCAAATGGCTCTATCTTTCCTTTTCTCCTTTACCTTTCACTTCTCTTCTTTTCACAGCTATTTGTAAGCCCTCCTCAGACAACCATTTTGCCTTTTTTTTGCATTTCTTTTTCTTGAGGATGGTCTTGATTATGGCCTCCTGTACAATGTCATGAACCTTTGTCCATAGTTCTTCGGTCACTCTCTCAGATCTAATCCCTTGAATCTATTTGTCACTTCCACTGTATAATCATAAGAGATTTGATTTAGGTCATACCTGAATGGCCTAGTGGTTTTCCCTGCTTTCTTCAATTTAAGTCTGAACTTGGCAACAAGGAATTCATGATTGGAGCCAGTCAGCTACCAGTCTTGTTTTTGCTGACTGTATAGAGTGTCTACATCTTTGGCTGCAAAGAATATAATCAATCTGATTTCGGTGTTGACCATCTGGTAATGTCCATGTGTAGTGTCTTCTCTTGTGTTGTTGGAAGAAGGTGCTTACTATGACCAGTGTGTTCTCTTGAAAAAACTCTGTTAGCCTTTTCCCTGATTCATTCTGTATTCTGAGGTCAAATTTGCCTGTTAGTCCAGGTATTTCTTGATTTCCTACTTTTGCATTCCAGTCCCCTATAATGAAAAAGACATCTTTTGGGGGTGTTACTTTAGAAGGTCTTGTAGGTCTTCATAGAACAGTTCAGCTTCAAATTCTTCAGCATTATTGGTTGGGCATAGACTTGGTTTACTGTGATGTTGAATGGTCTGTCTTGGAAATGAACATTCAGTCTTTTTGAAGATGGCCCACAAGTACTGCATTTTGGACTCTTGCTGATTATGACTAGTGTCACTGTATTTCTGGTTCAAGCCCTGTTTTATGTTACTGTGGAAATCTCTTATCTGAGATTCTAATTCCTAAATTATCAGAATAATGTAAGCATTTTTTGAGAATTCAGAAATTAGAATCTCAAATAACTTAAAATTCTAACTAATAATCTAAAATAATAGTAGAATATCTATAAATATGTATAATTATAATTATATATAATATATCTTTAATTGTGATATATTATAATAAACTAAATATTATATACATTTATAATTTATATAAATTTCATAAAAACATAATATTATTATATAATATATATCATACACACATATATTAATATAATTATATCTATAATATATTATACATATATATTTATAATTTATAGATATATTTTACATATATGATAGATATATTATATATAATATATTATTTATATATTATTAGATATGATAGATATAATATATATAATATACTATTTATATAATATTAGATATGATGGATATATGTATATTATATATGATATGTACATAATATATATAATCTAATAATATAACATATAATATACATAATATATATAATCTTAATATTCATATTATACATGTTATATATTATCTGAATATTTATATATTATATATAATATAATATATCATATATAATATAATATAACATAATATATATGTTATATAAATATTATATATTATATTATATACATATATTATATATAGTATAATATATATATTATAAGACATTATATATTATATATTATATACATATATTATATATTGTATATATTATACTATTATATATAAATGTATATATATTATATAAATGTACATATATAAATATTATATACTATATATTATATTATATACATATATTACATATATTATATGCATTATACTATTATATATAAATGTTATACATGTATATAATATAATATATATTATTTACAGATATTGTATTTTCTATTATATACATATATTACATTATAATATATATCATATATTATACTATATATTATATTATTACATTATATTATATTAAAATATTATATATATTATATTAGTATTATATATTATAATATATATAATATATATTATATTAGTAGTATATATACTATATATATTATAATATGTATAAATATATACTTTATATATGATATTTAAGATATATAATATATATTATATATTTAATATATGACATATAATATAAATATAATATATAAATGTATATTATTATCATCATACATATTATAATATATAATATAATACTAATATAATATAATAGTAATATATAATGATATTAACTATATTAATAATAAATTATATTAATTATAATAATTAGATTAATCAATATTAACATTAATTATATGAACTAATTATATGAATTTTATATTATTGATATTCATATATTACATTATATGACTATTATGTATTTTATGTATTATATGTATTATGATAATAACATGATCTAAATAATATTAAAATATATGTTATATATATTTATAACAGTTAGTTCAGCTCAGTTAAATCACTCAGTCGTGTCCGACTCTTTGCGACCCCATGAATCGCAGCACACCAGGCCTCCCTGTCCATCACCAGTTCCCGGAGTTTGCCCAAACCCATGTCAAAAAGGCAGTGATGCCATCCAACCATCTCATCCTCTGTTGTCCCCTTCTCCTCCTGCCCCCAATCCTTCCCAGCTTTAGGGTCTTTTCCAATGAGTCAACTCTTCACATAAGGTTGCCAAAGTATTGGAGTTTCAGCTTCAACATCAGTCCTTCCAATAAACACCCAGGACTGATCTCCTTTAGGATGGACTGGTTGGATCTCCTTGCAGTCCAAAGGACTCTCAAGAATCTTCTTCAACACCACAGTTCAAAAGCGTCAATTCTTTGGCACTCAGCTTTCTTCACCGTTCAACCCTCACATCCATACTTGACCACTGGAAAAACCATAGCCTTGACTAGATGGACCTTTGTTGGCAAAGTAATGTCTCTGCTTTTAAATATGCTATCTGCTGCTGCTACTGCTGCTGCTGCTATGTTGCTTCAGTCGTGTCCGACTCTGTGCGACCCCATAGACGGCAGCCCACCAGGCTCCGCCGTCCCTGGGATTCTCCAGGCAAGAACACTGGAGTGGATTACCATTTCCTTCTCCAATGCACGAAAGTGAAAAGTGAAAGTGAAGTCGCTCAGTCGTGTCCGACTCTTAGTGACACCATGGACTGTGGCCTACCAGGCTCCTCCATCCATGGGATTTTTCAGGCAAGAGTGCTGGAGTGGGGTGCCATTGCCTTCTCCGAAATATGCTATCTAGGTTGGTCATAACCTTCCTTCCAAGGAGTAAGTGTCTTTTAATTTCAAGGCTGCAATCACCATCAGCAGTAATTTTGGAGCCCAAAAAAATAAAGTCTGACACTGGTTCCACTGTTTCCCCCTCTATTTCCCATGAAGTGATGGGACCAGATGCCACGATCTTAGTTTTCTGAATGTTAGCCTTAAGCCAACTTTTTCACTCTCCTCTTTCACTTTCATCAAGAAGCTCTTTAGTTCTTCACTTTCTGCCATAAGGGTGGTGTCATCTGCATATCTAAGGTTATTGATATTTCTCCTAGCAATCTTGATTCCAGTTTGTGTTTCTTACAGCCCAGCGTTTCTCATGATGTACTCTGCATAGAAGTTAAATAAGCAGGGTGACAATATACAGCTTTGACGTACTCCTTTTCCTATTTGGAACCAGGCTGTTGTTCCATGTCCATTTCTAACTGTTGCTTCCTGACCTGCATACAGATTTCTCAAGAGACAGGTCAGATGGTCTGGTATTCCCATCTCTTTCAGAATTTTCCACAGTTTATTGTGATCCACACAGTCAAAGGCTTTGGCATAGTCAATAAAGCAGAAATAGATGTTTTTCTGGAACTCTCTTGCTTTTTCGATATTCCAGCGGATATTGGCAATTTGATCTCTGGTTCCTCTGCCTTTTCTAAAACCAGTTTGAACATCTGGAAGTTCACGGTTCACGTATTGCTGAAGCCTGGCTTGGAGAATTTTGAGCATTACTTTAGTAGCGTGTGAGATGAGTGCAATTTTGCCATAGTTTGAGCATTCTTTGGCATTGCCTTTCTTTGGGGTTGGAATGAAAACTGACCTTTTCCAGTCCTGTGGCCACTGCTGAGTTTTCCAGATTTGCTGGCATATTCAGTGCAGCACTTTCACAGCATCATCTTTTATGACTTGAAATAGCTCAACTGGAATTCCATCACCTCCACTAGCTTTATTTATAGTGATGCTTTCTAAGGCCCACTTGACTTCACATTCCAGGATGTCTGGCTCTAGGTGAGTGATCACACCATCATGATTATCTGGATTGTGAAGATCTTTTCTGTACAGTTCTTCTGTGTATTCTTGCCACCTCTTCTTAATATCTTCTGCTTCTGTTAGGTCTATACCATTTCTGTCCTTTATAAAGCCTATCTTTGCATGAAATGTTCCCTTGGTATCTCTAATTTTCTTGAAGAGATCTCTAGTCTTTACCATTTTGTCGTTTTCCTTATTTCTTTGCACTGATCGCTGAGGAAGGCTTTCTTATCTCTCCTTGCTATTCTTTGGAAATCTGCATTCAGATGGGAATATCTTTCCTTTTCTCTTTTGCTTTTTGCTTCTCTTCTTTTCCCAGCTATTTCTAAGCCCTCCTCAGACAGCCATTTTGCTTTTTTGTATTTCTTTTCCATGGCGATGTTCTTGATCCCTGTCTCCTGTACAATGTCACGAACCTCTGTCCATAGTTCATCAGGCACTCTGTCTATCAGATCTAGTCCCTTAAATCTATTTCTCACTTCCACTGTATAATCATAAGCGATTTGATTTATGTCTTACCTGAATGGTCTAGTGGTTTTCCCTATTTTCTTCAATTTAAGTCTGAATTTGGCAGTAAGGAGTTCATGATCTGAGCCACAGTCTGTTCCCGGTCTTGTTTTTGCTGACTGTATATAGCTTCTCCATCTTTGGTTGCAAAGAATATAATCAGTCTGATTTCTGTGTTGACCATCTGGTGATGTCCATGTGTAGAGTCTTCTCTTGTGTTGCTGGAAGAGGGTGTTTGCTATGACCAGTGCATTCTCTTGGCAAAACTATTAGCCTTTGCCCTGCTTCATCTGTACTCCAAGGCCATACATGCCTGTTACGCCAGGTGTTTCTTGACTTCCTACTTTTGCATTCAAGTCCCCTATAATGAAAAGGACATCTTTTTAGGTGTTAGTTCTAGGTCTTGTAGGTCTTCATAGAACCGTTCAACTTCAGCCTCTTCAGTGTTACTGGTTGGGGCATAGACTTGGATTACTGTGATATTGAATGGTTTGCCTTGGAAATGAACAGAGATCATTCTGTCATTTTTGAGACTGCATCCAAGTACTACATTTCGACTCTTTTGTTGACCAAGATGGCTACTCCATTTCTTCTAAGGGATTCCTGCCCACAGTAGTAGATATAATGGTCATCTGAGTTAAATTCACCCATTCCAGTCCATCTTAGTTCGCTGATTCCTAGAATGTCGACGTTCACTCTTGCCATCTCCTGTTTGACCACTTCCAATTTGCCTTGATTCATGGACCTAACACTTCAGGTTCCTATGCAATATTGTTCTTTACAGCATCGGACTTCGCTTCTATCACCAGTCACATCCACAGCTGGGTATTGTTTTTGCTTTGGCTCCATCCCATCATTCTTTCTGGAGTTATTTCCCCACTGATCTCCAGTAGCATGTTGGGCACCTACCGACCTGGGGAGTTCCTCTTTCAGTGTCCTATCTTTTTGCCTTTTCATACTGTTCATGGGGTTCTCAAGGCAAGAATCCTGAAGTTGTTTGCCATGCCCTTCTCCAATGGACCACCTTCTGTCAGACTTCTCCACCATGACCCATCCATCTTGGGTGACCCCACATGGCATGGCTTAGTTTCATTGAGATAGACAAGGCTGTGGTCCATGTGATCAGATTAGCTAGTTTTCTTTGATTATTGTTTTAGTGTGTCTGCCCTCTGATGCCCTCTCACAACACCTACATATATATAAAAATAGAAAATCTAAAATAATATTTTTCAAATCTAAAATTATGTCTTTTCTTCAACTCTCACTACTACAATTCATTTCAGTGTATTCTATTTTTAGAGGCAATCTGTTGACCCCTATAATTTTTCATCTCTTTCCAAGTATTTTCAATAAGAAAGCCTCCCAATTATTCAAAGCTCTTTTCTTTAATTCCCCTCTCTTACTCACCTGTAGTCAGGACAATATGGCATCTCTCTAATTGCATAATTTAAGGATAATAATTGTATTAAATGTATTAATTCCAAACGTTAGTAGCCATTTGCAAGGAGTAGATAACTTACGTTTGAAGAGCCTTATACATTTGGAGGAGCTGAGTAAAGTAAGGATCAGGTAAAACTACTGAAGCCAGATTCTGTTCTGTACTGAAGAGCTCACCTCGCAACTGCTTTGAAGGCCCATGATACACGTATATCGTGTTGGGTAGTATAGTTTCTATATAATTTTAGAAGGGAATTTTTAGTCAATTAATGCTATTTGGCAGTTAGATTGGTCACATTACTTAGCAACATTTTATTTGATTTAGAATTACCAACATCTTTGCAAGTGAGATGAAATGTGTTATACATCATAGTATTTAAGCTATTAAAGACTCTGTTAAAGAGTTGTCAACAGAAAATTATATCCCTTATCATTTATCTAAGAAAAATCTAATGAAAGAACCAGTGCATAAAAGGAAGAATGGTTTTCTTCTACATCTCAAATAAAAAATAATTACGGTTTTAATCTTTTTTTATCTCTATGATGTGACCTACGAGGTTGCGATAAGGGGCATGTTAATGACATTCTTTACTATAGAGGGCATGGTAAGATCGAATGGTCACATGATTTCTCCTCTGAGGCTTTCTGGAATGCGTCAAACTCTTTTAGAGAAAAAATAAAACAAAAAAACAAAAAAACCTTTCTCTCTAACTCTTCTATGTTATTGTGTTTTGTCACCTAATTAAAGCAGTCTCTGCCTCCTTCATCTTCCTCTCCAAATGTGATTGGTAGAACCTTTAACTGGACTATTTCTAGTTGTTTACTTACAGAATTGTGTTTCACACTTTCTAGCACCTATGATAATAAGGAAATACAATCATCTCCAGCTCCTGGGAACCTATTATTCTTAAGACAGTTGTACAGTTGTGGCAGTGATTCTCTCTACCAGACGTAGAGTAGGCATGAGATGCATGTCTGACCTCTTCATTTATTCATGCATCTATTCAACAGTCATTGTTGAATGCCTTCTATGTGTCAGGCACTTTTCAAGGTCTGGAGGATACAAGGAAAATACAAGTCACCACTTTTAGTAGAGCTTGTATTTTAGAGGAAAGAGACAAATTAAAAAAAACATAAATCAATCAATAAATAATATCTCTGGGAATGAAAAGTGCTATGAAGAAAAATAAAGCCAGGTAAAGTAATAAAGAGAAATGTAGGAAAGATGTTATCTTCAATAAATGTGATCAACAGATATCCATTATGTTATGTGACATAGAATGTGTGACTGAAAAAACTAAAATGAAACTTTTACTATAAGAAATAAAACTATATTTATTATATCATATTTACTATAATAAATAAAACTAAACTTTTGATGACTGTAAATGTTTTGTAATGCTAAGAGATAAGTATATATGAAAAGAATGTACAATTCTGTTCTGAACAATGACTATTACATTTAGATAATAAAGCTATTTGCATGTCTCAAGAGACAAGCAAAAAGAAAATTAACTCAATACAAACTTTTAGATTGGGGTTAAGGACTCATATCACTTTAAAATTAATGATGATATTACACAAATATAAGTGAAGCTGCTATTTGGTCACATTTTCCTCTCTATTGTGAAATCCTTGCCATGGATTGTGAACAGATTTCATTAAAATTTAGTTACTTTAGACTTCTAAGCTAAGAGAATGACCTTAAAAATTACTTGGAAAGGTTCTGAAGAATATGTGATATATATTTTCTTATGTAGTCAGTTTTGAACTTTCAGTAGATCTGCAATGAAGTCTAAGAATATTTGTAACAATAAAAAAAACTCATCTGCTTAATATTTTATATTAAGAAATATGTACATATTTGATTATATATTTAAATGTTTGGTTATGTAGGTAACATTAAAAAGAATTTGGCTTATCAGAGTGACTAGTCAATCCTCTGACTTTAATATTTAAGTTATAAGATTTATTTTACTTTGGAACTACTTGTTACTTAAGGTAAATAGACATAATACTTGAGCAAATTAAACATATAAAATTTGTAAATACAGTTTAAATATCTAAAGGAATTTAACAAAGGTACTTAAGCAAACATATATCAATGTTTATTGAAGATAATTATTAAAATCACTAGTCTTAAAAACAGAATAATGAAATAGGTAAGTTGGAAATGTTAAAAAATGTGATTTTAAGAAAGCAATAACTTTAATAAATTGAATATTTTAAAAAATTTCTGAATAATTTTTGTATGAAAAAGTGCCCATGTAAGCAAGACAAAACATATTTTAAACAGAAATGAATACACTGGGGAGACTAGCCACAATGGCAAGTTATCTCTAGCAGAGGGAATATTAAGTGCAAAGGCCCTGAGGCAGGAATATCATTGCTTGATGTTTGTGGCCAAGTGTGATTTCTCGAATTTCTATCCTGCTCCCAGACTAGAGGGTGAAGCCCTAAAGTTAGGTCACAGTCTAGGATTAATGTGAGGTAGAAGCAGAGTCCTTGCATACTCTCCTCATCTTCCTACTTCTTGTTGTATAAAATAACAAATGTCTGTATTTTTTAAGCCAATGAGAATTTGCAGTTACATAGTGTCTGCAGGTAAAAATATCTGAACAATTAAAGTTTCTATGTTCATTCCTTCGATTTTCAAATTGCCAAACAATGAGCGGGCAATTTCTATTAGGTGGATATGCTACAGAACTTTATTTTCAAGTAGATTTTAACATACAGGCTAAGTTGTTTTGTAAAGTGTTAGTAGCTCAGTCTTATCAGACTCTTTGCGACCCCATGGACTGAACCCCACCCACCAGGCTCCTCTGTCCTTGGAATTTTCCAGGCAAGAATACTGGAGTGGATTGCCATTCCCTACTCCAAGGGATCCTCCCGACCCAGGGCTGGAACCTGGGTCTCCTGCTTTGCAGGCAGATTCTTTACCGTCTGAGCCACCAGGGAAACTTTGATGTTTTATCTGGAGTTAATCTTTGCATAATGGCATAATGACATATATATATAATTTCCTCTTCTATTTTACATGCATTGTCTCTCTGAGTTTCATTCAGTCACAGCATGAAGTTGTTATACTCAGTTTATAGAGAAGGAAACTGAGTCTCAGGGAGGAGAGGGAGGCAGGTCTTGAATGGGAGGCAGGTATTCAAGGGCCAATCCCTCTGCGATTTTCATTATAGTGAAAAGTGAAGTGAAGTCGCTCAGTCGTATCCGACTCTTTGTGACCCTATGGACTGTAGCCTACCAGGCTTCTCCGTCCATGAGATTTTCCAGGCAAGAGTACCAGAGTGGGTTGCCTTTTCCTTCTCCAGGGGATCTTCCCGACTCAGGGATAGAACCCAGGTCTCCCGAATTGCGGGCAGATGCTTTACCCTCTGAGCCACCAGGGAAGCAAAAATTGGTCAATGACATAAAACCATAGGCTAATTAAAATTCATTGATAGCTTTGTCTATTTAAAAGCATAATTTTGTGTTGACAGAACCAGGAGTTTTTGAGGAGTTTCAAAGACAATATTTGCCATTTTAGTAGCTAAGTAATGAGATTCAGATTCCCTATTACCAAACTACTATGGGGAGTAATGTAACTATAAAACTCTTAGCACAGTGCTACCCCACATAATAACACTTCTGAGTTGCTCTTTAAAAACTTCATGAGGAATCATAAAGGGAATGGTATTTTTTTTTAGAACACTCATCAACAAATTAGCCATGCTTTGAAATTGCATAGTAAAGTTAAAATCTTAACTTTTTTTACTAATATGCTTAAAACATTCTTCTGTCTTTAATTCTGCTGCTCTCCTTGTTTGTCCCACCTATGACTAACATCTGTTAACATACAGTGATAGAAATATAGTACAAAAACTAGTAATGGAACTTCCCAGGTAGCTCAGCAGTAAAGAATCTGCCTGCAAAGCAGAATATGTGGATTCAGTCCCTGGGTTGAAAAGATCCTCTGAAGGAGGGCATGGCATCTCGCTCTAGTGTTCTTGCCTAGAGAATCCCATGGACAGAGGAAACTGGCAGGCTACAGTCTATAGGGTCGCAAAGATTCAGACACAATTGAGGTGACTTAGCACACATGCACACACAATAATACAATTAAAACAGAATGAAGGATTTCATTATATTTGTAAACATGATATCAGACATGAGGTTTGGCAGTTGGATGAGTTAAAAACAAAACAAAAAATAGGATGATAATACAAAACATTTCAAAACACATTAGTCACTGAGTTCTGTCCAACTCTTTGCAACCCCATGGACTGTAGCCCACCAGGTTCTTCTGTCCATGGAATTCTCCACACAAGAATATTGGAATGGTTAGCCATTCCTTTCTCCAGGGAATCTTTCCAACCCAGGTATCAAGTGGTTCCAGGGATCAAACCTGGTTCCAGGGATCAACCCTGGGTCTCCTGTACTGTAGACAGATTCTTTCCCATTTGAGCCATCAGGAAAGCCCACAGTAATACAAATAAAATAAAATGAAGGATTTCATGAAATCTTTGAACATGATATCAGAGATGAGGTTTGGCAGTAGAATGAGTTAAAAACAAAACAAAAAATAGGATGATAACACAAAACAATTAAGATATTAAGAAATTAAAATAAGACCTTGAGAAAATACTTAAACTCACAAATGCATTTATGAAAATGAATCTACTTATAGCCAAACAGAGAAAGTCCAAATAAAGCAAAGAATATCATTATATCAGAGTATCATCATATATTTTTACAGGAAACATCATGTGATTTATTTTATTTATTATTATAGATGGCACATATCGGCAATTACAAGAGACATTTTGTTACATAAAAGATAAAATAAATTTATTATAAATTTTAAGGTCTAAGAATATAATTTTCACAATTCTAATGAAAATTTGCTTCCTCATTTAAATGATTTTCTTTGTGTTATTTGCATCCATTAAATTATCTTTTTATGACAGAATTTTCTGAAAACAGTACCCTTAAAGGCTGATTCTCAGAGTACAAGAGGAGATTAAAAATGTTAAAGAGAAAAAAAAGCATTAAATAGATGGCAAATTAGTCAGTAAGGGAAGCATTCATAGCCTAAGGAGGGTCACACAAGCAGTATCACTAATGCTGGTCCTTTCTGTTGCTAAAGAGTCAGTAAATAACATTTAATGGCCTGGGTGGATTCCCCATTCAAGTCACCACCTTGGACAGTAGCTTCATTCAGTTATTCAATTAGTATTTAGTTAGCATTCACCTAGTCAGATGGGGAGCTATTGGAGATAGAGTACTGTGGGAAAACTAAAAATCCTCATGGAACTAGTAGTAGGAGAGACAGACAATAAAATGATATTTGGCTTATTATATACTATGTTTACTACTAATAAGTACCTTGAGAAAAAAGTAGGTTTGAGGTATACAAAATAGATGTGGCTGATTAGAAAATTTAGATTTGAGCTAGGAAAAAGCTTCAGGGAGACAATGACTTTGGAGTAAAAAACTTGAAAGAAGAATAGGAAATAGCCTTGAAGACTTCTAGGAGAAGGGCAATCCAGACAGAGGGAAGGGCAAGTGCAGTCTTGGTGGCGGAAGCACCATTAAGGTTTTCAAAGAATTCCTGGAAGTGAACATCAAGGAGAGGTAACAGACAACCAATCTCCTTTAAGTCTTGATTGCTTTTCTGCAAAATTAGTATACAGAGGTTGCTCTGTGCCTAGTAGTATTATACCATTGCAATAGTTATATAACAAAGGCAGTCCACCACGAATATACATTGAAGCCTAAGATTTAAATGTTTGTGTGCTGTGTTGCTCAATCTTGTTATCCAACTCTTTGTGACCTCATGGACTGTATCCTGCCAGACTCCTCTGTCCATGTGAATTTTAGGCGAGAATGTTGGAATGGGTTGCCATTTCCTCCTCCAGAGGATCTTCCTGACCCAGGGATCGAACACACATCTCCTGTGTCTCCTGCATTGCAGGCAGATTCTTTACCCACTAAAACATCCAAGAAACCCGCTCTATGCCTAAGAGGGCTGTAAATATTCCATGAGGTAATTTTATAAAACATTTAGCATAATGTCTGGCACGTAGTAAGTGCTTAATAAATGTTTGTTCTTATTGTGTGTTATTCATGGAAGTAGAGCCAAAGGGCTATCTATCCATGTCTGATGCGATTGAACATCTGAATTATTTAACTGATTCCCTTTACTTTGATTGCATGACCACTCGGAAACCATTGGATTATAATATCATTTCATGTGTGGTTCTGCCTCTAAAGAGAATATGCCAGTTTTACTAATATAGGTGCTCCAAATTAGATGCCAGCATGACATTACCTTTCTGAAATGACAAATTTTCACCTTTGCCATGAAGAGGCTACCACAGAATTAAAAGATGTTTGCTCCTTGGAATTAAACCTGTGACAAATCTAGACAGTGCATTCAAAAGCAGAGATATCACTTTGCAAACAAAGGTTCATATAGTGAAAGCTTTGGTTTTTACAGTAATCATGTATGGATTTGAAAGTTGGACCATAAAGAAGGCTGAGAACCCAAGAAACTTTCCAACTGTGGTGCTAAGATCATGTTGTGCTATAATCATGGCATCAGGTCCTATCACTTCAGGGCAAATAGATGGGGAAACAAAGGAAACAGAGACTTTATTTTCTTGGGCTCCAAAATCACTGCAGATGGTGACCGCAGCCATGAAATTAAAACATACTTGCTCCTTGGAAGGAAAGTTATGACCAACCTAGACAGTATATTAAAAAGCAGAGACATTACTTTGCCAACAAAGGTCCATCTAGTCAAAGCTATGGTTTTTCCAGTAGTCATGTATGGATGTGAGAGTTGGACTATAAGGAAAGCTGAGAGCTGAAGAATTGATGCTTTTGAACTGTGGTGTTGGAGAAGACTCTTGAGAGTCCCTTGGACTGCAAGAAGCTCAAACCAGTCAATCTTAAAAGAAATCTGTCCTGAATATTCATTGGAAGGACTGATGCTGAAGCTGAAACTCCAATACTTTGGCCACCTGATGAGAAGAACTGACACCTTAGAAAAGACCCTGATGCTGGGAAAGATTGAAGGCAGGAGGAGAAGGGGATGACAGAGGGTGAGATGGTTGGATAGCATCACTGACTCGATAGACATGAGTTTGAGCTACCTCGGGCAGTTGGTGATGGACAGGGAGGCCTGGCATGCTGCAGTCCATGGGGTCGCAAAGAGTCAGACATGACTGAACGACTGAACTGAACTGTGGTGCTGCAAAAGACTCTTGAGAGTCCCTTGGATAGCAGGGAGATCAAACCAGTCAATCCTAAAGGAAATCAACCCTGAATATTCATTGGAAGGACTGGTTCTGAAGCTCCAATACTTTGGCCCCTTGAGGCAAAGAGCTGACTCATTGGAGAAGACCCTGATGCTGAGAAAGATTGAGGGCAGAAGGAGAAGGGGTGACAGAGGATGAGATGGTTGGATGGCATCATCGACTCAATGGACATGAGTTTAGCAAACTCCAGGAGATAGTGAAAGACATGGAAGACTGATGTGCTGCAGTCCATGGGGCCACTAAGATTTGCATAAGACTGAGTAACTGAACAACAATGACAAGTGGTAAAGAACCTGCCTGCCAATGCAGGAGTAATACGAGTCTCGAGTTTGATTCCTGGATCAGGAAGATTCCCTGGAGGAAGGCATGGCAACCCACTCCAGTGTTCTTGCATGGAGAATCCCAAGGACAGAGGAGCCTGGTAGGCTACAGTCCATAGGGTCACAAAGAGTTGGACACGACTGAAGCAACTTAGCAAGCATGCGTACACGCATGCACAAGTTACTTTTCTGAATTGACAGATTTTCAACTTTGTCACCAACTGCCTGATTAATGAGTGTTTATGCATGAGAAAATGATCTACTCTCAAACATTTTACTTGCAAAATCAGGTTTCTAATTCAGATCACCAGACTTTCCACCACAGAAAATTCCCTAAGTGAACTCAGCTCAGTGATGCAGCAGTGATGCAGGAGACAGTGGCGAGACTCTCCTGGCAGCATTCATTCATCTCGTCTGCTTTTCTATTTAAATGTTGCAAATACCTCACCACCATCTACCTTTATTCCACACTGTCACATCTATCATCTCACATCATCCTCTGCATATTTTTGTGAGTGTGCAAAACAGCTGCCACTCCTCCTATTTTATAAATGCAGAAAAGAGATATAGAGAGATGAAGAGACAGACCCGGGTCCTGAGAACAGGTATTCAGTGTTTCTTCTATTGCAAGAAATAAGAAAACCTGAGATTTAGTCTCAGATTCTCCCTCTAACAGAAATGTGATGTTGAAATATACTTCCTCTGTGGTTCTCAGTGTTCCAAGGGAGTTATAGGAGTAAATGACCTATAGTATTCTTTCTAATATAAATATCTTAAAATGTTACTAAGGAAATAGTGAAATGAAAACATGAACACAACATATGGGGAAAACTTCAACCAGATCAGGAATTAACAAAAGAATACAAATATGTTAAACATGAGCAGAAACACCTCTGTCATATATAACTGAGGTGCCATAGAAAGTCAAGGAGGTGGGAGAAAGAGGAAGACAGGTCCTGAACATTTACATTTGGCAAAGAGAGACTAAGCACATTGACAGAGTCTTATTTTTATATTTTCCCTTTGGAGTTGTTGTTATTATTCAGTCGCTAAGTTGTGTCCGACTCTTTGCAATCTCATGAACTGCAGCACACCAGACTTCCCTGTCCTTCACAATCTCCCAGAGTTTTCTCAAACTCATGTCCATTGAATCAGTGATGCTATCCAACCATATTTCATGGAAAACTAATAAATTAGTAAATATTTATAAAATCAATGTTAGTAAAATCAATAGACAACCAAAGCCTGACTAAACATTGCAAAACTGCCTATCAAAAAACCTTTTAAGTTTTCTTTTATAAAATTACATGTACTGAGGTGCATAATCAGGCATTTTTTTAATTAGTCACTTCAGTGGCGCTGTCCTCTTAAGATACTACCATGAACTCCACAACTGTCTATTTGTGTTGGAGGCTCCTGTCTGTTGTCTCTTGCTTCACTGATCTGTGTTTTTATCGATCATGTTGGGGAGGTCTTGAGGGCTTTGGCAGTCCAAGTCCCCTAGCGATTTTCTACGCTGTTATCATAAAACCAAACCGTGCTGCCTCACACAGAATCTCTCTCACTAGTGCAATGAAGTGCAAGAAAAGGAGGACACTCAGCTCACCCCAACGGATCTTGCAGAATACGTTCTGAAAAATTTCCTGTCTGGTTTTCTTAATTCTTCTAATGAGTTCACACCAGCCATTTGGATACAATAGAGATTTCAAGAAATTACACTTTTCTAGCTCCTCCCTATGCTGATACTCCAGTTAAATGCATGCATTGGGGCAAGATAACTGAAATGATAACAAATTAATTGTCTCTGTTTCAAGCCAACATAGGAAAAATCTTCAGTGTTCTATGCTTCAAAATGTCCTTTCTCACAGCAGGTATATTACTGCACATAAAATCAGGTTAGGACCCTCTTATTGTGATTGGCAGAGGGAGGAGAGAGGATCGTTTATTCCCTGGGGAACATATACTTCTATATCTGCACATAAAACAACCTTGTTTTTTGGTAGCAGGCTTTTAGTCACATCCCAGGGAGAGAGTGACTTACATTGATTATTTACTGGAAGCATGCTGAGAGTATAAAAGGATGTGATTCACTCCACTACAAAGAATGACAACATTAATGCCTATTTGTGCTAGCATTTGAAGATTTCCTCCCTCCCTCTCCTAGGATGCAAGGTTCATTAAGGATTCATTGAAAGATTCTTGACTTTGGATGATCAAGATAGATTTAAAACATTCATTTAATGAATGATCCTATGGAAGACACAGAGACTAAATTAGTCACATCACTGAATTTCATTGCTCCATTGCTCCATGCTTCTGTGGTTTGCTGAGGATACAAGCTTTAAGTTCGTTACAACTTAATTCTTATACATTACTTTAATATTTTCCCTGCAACTGACTATCTATAGATGTCATTATTACCTGCACTTCTTCATTGCTCCATTTGTTATTAAAATAAGTGAAAGTTATTTTCCATGAAATCTCAACTGAAGTGAGTCACTAGTAAATTTAAGAAGAAAAAAAAATGAGGAAAAACAGGTACATCAAAGTCAAATAAATGAAATAAGTTTAAATAGTCTAATAATTTAATATATTTTTCATAACAATAAATAAAGGAAATAGGAAAACAGTAAATAAGAATAGAAAAATAAACAGTTGGATTAAATTAGGACAAGATATTCAGTGTTGATAATAATTCATATGCTTTTACTTAAATCTATTTTCAATACTTATAGAACTACAGAGAGGATAGATTCCAGTGTCTACTATCAATTCACAGAAGGAACTCAACTGAAATGAACATTTGGCATCAGCTTGTATTCTCTTCTAGTATGAGGACATTGATGTGTTCATTGGAAATGCCACTAGAGAAAAGGGAATAGAATTACAGAATCACAGAATTCACAGTATTACTATATCTAGAGTTGATGGACAGAGAAGGCAATGGCACCCCACTCCAGCACTCTTGCCTGGAAAATCCCATGGATGGAGGAGCCTGATAGGCTACAGTCCATGGGGTTGTGAAGAGTCTGACACTGAGCAACTTCACTTTCACTTTTCCCTTTCATGCACTGGAGAAGGAAATGGTAACCCACTCCAGTATTCTTGCCTGGAGAATTCCAGGGACGGCGAAGCCTGGTGGGCTGCCGTCTATGGGGTCGCACAGAGTCGGACACGACTGACGCGACTTAGCAGCAGCAACAGAAGAGTTGATGGAAGTTTACTTGGAATACTGTCATAAAAAGATGAGATGTGCAATTAACCAAAGTTAAGTAAAGAAAAATAGAACTGAATACCATGTTTCTTCTGGATCTCAATATTTAACTCAATTTATTTGGACCAGGAGGGAAATAACGATGTTTTATATCAACATTTCCTAAATTTTTGGAGTCAATCTCTATCATTGTTTGCTTGTTATTAAAAGATCACTCTCTTCTCCAAGAATAACCATTTGCAAAGCTGATTACAAATTCTCAGAAAACTAAACATGCTTGTTTTGGATATTTGCCTTTTCTTTCATACTATTCATGCAGTTCTCAAGTCAAGAACACTGAAGTGGTTTGCCAGTCCCTTATCCAGTGGACCATGTTACACTTCATGCAAAGATGGACATAATAAAGGACAGAAGTGGTATAGACCTAACAGAAGCAGAAGATATTAAGAAGAGGTGGCAAGAATACACAGAACTGTACAAAAAAAGATCTTCCTGACCCAGATAACCACAATGGTGTGATCACTCACCTAGAACCAGACATCCTGGAATATGAAGTCAAGTGGGACTTAGGAAGCATAACTATGAACAAAGCTAATGGAGGTGATGGAATTCCAGTTGACCTATTTCAAATCCTAAAAGATCATGCTGTGAAAGTGCTGTAGTCAATATGCCAGCAATTTTGGAAAACTCAGCAGTGGCCACAGGACTGGAAAATGTCAGTTTTCATTCCAATCCTAAAGAAAGGCAATGCCAAAGAATGCTCAAACTACTACACAACTGCACTCCTCTCACTCGCTACAAGAGTAATGCTCAAAATTCTCCAAGCTAGGCTTCAACAGTATGTAAACTGTGAACTTCCAGATGTTAAAGCTGGATTTAGAAAAGGCAGAGGAATCAGAGATCAAATTGCCAACATCCATTGGATCATCGAAAAAGCAAGAGAGTTCCAGAAAAACACCTACTTCTGCGTTATTGACTATGCCAAAATCTTTGACTGTGTGGATTATGACAAACTGTGGAAATTTCTGAAAGAGACGGGAATACCAGATCACCTTACCTGCCTCTTGAGAAATCTATATGCAAGTCAGGAAGCAACAGTTAGAACTGAACATGGAACAACAGACTGGTTCCAAATAGGGAAAGTAGTATGTCAAGGCTGTATATTGTCACCCTGCTTATTTAACTTCTACCAGAGTACATCATGAGAAATGCTGGGCTGGAGGAAGCACAAGCTGGAATCACGATTGCTGGGAGAAATATCAATAACCTCAGATATGCAGATGACACCACCCTTATGGCAGAAAGTGAAGAGGAACTAAAGAGCCTCTTGACGAAAGTGAAAGAGGAGAGTGAAAAAGTTGACTTAAGACTCAACATTCAGAAAACTAAGATCATGACATCTAGTCCCATCACTTCAGGGGAAATAGATGGGGAAACAGTGGAAACAGTGGCTGACTTTATTTTTGGGGGCTCCAAAATCACTGTAGATGGTGATTGTAGCCATGTACTTGAAAGACACTTGCTCCTTGGAAGAAAAGTTATGACCAACTAGACAGCATATTAAAAAGCAGAGACATTACTTTGCCAACAAATGTCCATCTAGTCAAAGCTATGGTTTTTCAGTAGTCATGTATGGATGTGAGAGTTGGACTGTAAAGAAAGCTGAGCACTGAAGAACTGATGCTTTTGAGCTATGGTGCTGGAGAAGACTCTTGAGAGTCCCCTGGACTGCAAGGAGATCCAACCAGTCCATCCTAAAAGAAATCAGTCCTGAACATTCGGTGGAAGGACTGATGCTGAAGCTGAAACTCCAATACTTTGGCCACCTGATGCAAAGAACTGACTCATTGGAAAACACCCTGATGCTGGGAAAGATTGAAGGCAGGAGGAGAAGGGGATTACAGAGGATGAGATGGTTGGATGGCATCACCGACTCAATGGAACTGAGTTTGAGTAAGCTCCAGGAATTGGTGATGGACAGGGAAGCCTGGCGTGCTGCAGTCCATGGGATCACAAAGAGTTGGACACGACTGAGAGACTGAACTGAACTGAATTTCTTTCAGGCATCTCAAGAATCATAAAAAATGAAATTAGGATTTGCCATTTTATTACTTTGAGACATTTAAAAATATTCATACCAAAGATGAAAAACTAATTCTGTTTTACTGGAGTATCATTCCAATAGTCTCTTGCTTTCCATTGCAAATATGCTTGGAAGTCACTAGGTAGTGGCTTCTAGATTCTATGTTTTCCTGGTCTCTAGGGAGATCATTTTTGGAAGATTGAAGTAAAATAATCCCTGGTTGTCTTGTCCTTAAAAGGTTCTGTTTACAAACAGCAAGCCTAAAGGGAGTGGAATCAAATAAAGAGAAATATATGCTGCAAAGGGAGCTTTAGCTCATGTTCTGGTCATTTAGACAAGATTTATTACCACCATTGATTTACACTGTGTATTGTAGTTAAGATAGTAATTGCTACATTACAGTTTATGGTATCTCTAGTACCTCTGAGTGATGTTCTTTTTAAAACAGAACTGTACACTAATAATGAATTGGGTCATTACAATTTTTGTTATATATTACTTTTTACAAAGTATTTTTTTTTAACAAAATGCAGTCATTTTTCGAGAGTTTTAATAATCCAGATCCTTCTATAGAATCATTTCATAGACACACTAAAAGTTTATATTCTAAACAGCATTTGATCCTAGCGTGTACCAAGTGTTATATATGCCACAGGAAAGTCGAAAATTAACAAGACCTGACTCTTATCCTCAAAGAGTTTATAGTCTCTTTGAATATAAATACAGATAAATAACCCTGTAGTTACATTATAATGTGATATTAACAGTAAGTACAGTGTCCTAGAGAATGAATAGGAGCTCCAAAAAGAGTTAAGAATTGATCATAGAGGGCTTCTGAGAGGGTTTATAGACAGGAATGCAGAGGCATGAAGAATATTTCTGAAGCGTGGAAGGACATACACAAAGTTGTGGGAAGAATAAAGAGTGTGGCCGTTTGAGGAATAACAAGTCATTTTGTCTAGCTGGCACCTAGAGCTTGATCATAATAGCACCATTAGATGAGGTTAGACTGTTAAGAGGGACCCAGATCTTAAGGGGTTAAAACTTGATACAGAGAGTAATGGGAACCACTAAAAGGTTTTGAATCAGGCACATCTTCTGCACCACTGCAGATCCATTTAGACAGATCTCTCTCTGGGACCCCTAACCATTTTTTTTCCAACACAACTACTTACTTCAGAGACCAAATCTACATGGGTTTAGAACAGCAGCTTTACACAGGGTCACACAAACATATCCAGTTTCCAGCCACACACACCAGGGCTTCCCATTGCAATTGAAGCATGGCATTTCACAGGACCTGCCTATGCCTCTGCATGTGTGACCTAGGAAGGTGGGGAAGTTTAGAGTGATTCTGAAAGAACAAGAGTATAAAAAATCAACATACCAAGCTGTTAAAGAAAATATGATCCACCATTCTACCCATGATAAAAATCTAAAAGATCAGTTTGAGACTAAAAACTTCAGAATCTGTAGCCTCACGTATCAGTTATCTTTTGCTTTCAAAACAAATTACACCCCCCCAAATTTTCCAACATAAAATGTAATAATTTATTATATCACAGTATGAATAAGAATTTCAGAAGCACTTTTGTTGTGTGGTTCTGACTCAGGATCTCTCATGAGGTTGTACTCAAGATGTCTGCTTGGGACCATCATCTGAAAACTTGACTGGGGCTGGAGGATTAACTTTCTTTCTTTCTTTCTTTTTTTTTTAAGGCTTTTGATTCCTATTGCCACACTGCCCTATAAAGAGTTCTTAGATTTTATATCCCTACCATCAGTGATATATGTGTTCTCTCATTGTTTGGACTGCCAATAGTTTTTTGCTTGTTTATTGAAGTATAGTTGATGCATGTGTATATTTACAATCTACATTTTTTGTGTTAGTTTTACATGTATAGCACAATGATTCAATTTATATGTGTGTGTGTACACATATATATTCTTTTTCAGATTGTTTTCCTTTATAGATTAAAATAAAATGCTGAGTATAGTTCCATGTGCATAAAGCAGGTCCTTGCTGGTTATCTATTTTATATATAGTAGTATGTATGTGTTAATCCCAAACACCTGATTTATCCCCCTCTGCTTTCCCCTTTGATAACCATATATTTGTTTTCTATGTCTGTGGCTCTATCTCTGTTTTGTATATAAGTTCATCTGGTAATTTATTTTTTTCCTTTAGCTGTCACATAGAAGTGATATTATATGATATTTGTCTTTCTGGTTTATTTTATTTAGTATGGTAATCTCTGGGTCCAATCATGTTGTTACAAATGATATTATCTTATTAATTTCATTCTTTGTTTTGGCTAAGTAATATCCCATTGTGTGTATATATATATACATGTGTGTACATATATATGTATATATATATATATATACATATATATGTGTATATATATATATATATATACACTTCATATTCTTTATTCATTCATCTCTCAATGGCCACTTTCAAAATGGCTCACTCTCATGGCTGTTATAGAAGGCTTCAGTTTCTTGCTGATTTTTAGAAAAAAGCCACAGTTCTTTGCCATAAAGATATCTCTATAGGGCTACTTCAGTGTTCTTACAACATGGCAGCTCGCTTCTCCCAGAGCAAATGGTCCAAGTAGCTAGGATAAAGCTATAGTGTGTTTTATGTATTGATCTTAGAAGCCACACACCATCACATCTGCCACATTCTATTGATTAGAAGTGAGTTTTTAAATCCAAGCCACAATGAAGGAAAGGGGATAGGCTCTACCTTTTGAATGGAAAAATATCAAATTATTTGTGGATTTTTGATTTTTAACTCTCAAAGCATAATAACATAGGAGACTTTGTTTATGGTCATAAATCCACTCCCTTTCTCCCTCTACTATTGGCGTGGTCCTTCACCATGAATGGCCTCATGTGTATCTATATAAACACCCAAATCACACATTCAAGACTGGTTCACACACACACTCCACCATCAGCTGCTTCCTGGCAAATTCTCAGGCTTAAAAGTGAAAACACTATCAGGACTTCCCTGATAGTTGAGTGATTAAGATCCCATGCTTCTACTCCAGGGAGCATGGGTTTTATCCCTGGACGAGTAGCTTAAATTCCACATGCTGTGTGGTACCAAAGGGGAAAAAAAAAGAAATGAAGAAACTATCTTGTGACCAAGGAAAGCCTTGGAAGAATTCTTAGAGCTCCTGGGGCAGAGAGTTCTGGAATTCTAGGTACTCAGTGTGTGGTCTAAAAAGACAGTCATGCATTTGTGAGGTCAAACATTCTGTTTGAGCAAGCGCCCCAGGTTCTTTGTATTCCTAAACTTGTTCATGAAGGTGCAGCCACAAAAGAACGAACATGACATGGAATTGTATAAAATTCAGAGCCCAGAATAGGGTTGTTATGTTTTAACTAAGAGGATGAGATGGTTGGATGGCATCACCAACTCAATGGACATGAGTTTGGGTAAACTCCAGGAGTTGGTGATAGACAGGGAGACTTGGCGTGCTGCGATTCATGGGGTCGCAAAGATTCAGATACAACTAAGCGACTGAACTGAACTGAACTGAAGAGTCATACTGGGAAAAACTTTGACTAATGGAATAGAGAGATGAAAGACAAATTTTCCCCACTCATTTACCTAGACAAATGGCTCTGAAATCCATAAACAATACAGCCTCTGAAATGCAGAAGTTAAACAGACACTAAGATGCTTGCTACTAAGTGGTAGCTAGCTTTTAGACACACATTGACTCTCCTTTTTTTTCTCACTTCAATCTTCTTTTTCCTAACTTAAGCTTGCCTATGGTTGCATTTCCTAACAATATTATAGCAGATATTGTTGCCTCAGGCTCTCCTTTCTGAGGCCCCAAGCTAAACAGGTTTTAGGCAAAGAATATCATAATCACATTTGTTTCCTGATGAGTAAATGCATTCATTCAGCCATTTGGCAAATATTTCCTGAGGATAAAGGCAATGTGCAAGGCACTAAAAATAAATAAACAAGACAGATATGGCCTTAACTTCATGAAGTATATAAGATAAGAGGGGAACAGAGCAGTTAACTGTCAGTCATGACAGAATGTGGTTTGTGCTACATGGAAAAGTGCAAGACTCTACTAGAAGCATAAGGACACCTATCCTGTGTTTCTAGGCCAGTAACAAGTTTCCCAGAGGAAATAAGAAAATCTCTTGATTGTAAAGCCTGATAATTTATGGCTATTTTCTTTCATCACCCAGCTAATTCCCCTGCTCCTTGTCCATTGATATTTTACCTTTTGTTACATCTTCCAAGGTGCCAAGCTCTGTATCTCTCATATTTTTTCTTTTATCTGAAATATGTTTGTGTCACCCCCAACACCTATTGAATAATTTCAGCTCCTCTTTTTTTGTCTCTAAAGTGTAGATAAAAGATCCTAGAACAGATCCATAGAGAGAGGCCATGTGATAGAGGAAGTTGTGTGCCAACTTGGCACACAAGTTGGATCAGAAGGGTGAACGAAATTATAAGACTAGATTTGCACTTTGGAAAGTATTCTGGTTGCAGTATAGTGGAAGGAATGTAATGAGATTAGCCTGGAGGCAGATAGAGCCATTGAGGACACTACATAATGATCAAAGGATCAATCCAAGAAGAAGATACAACAGTTATAAATATATATGCACCCGACATAGGAGCACCGCAATATGTAAGGCAAATGCTAACAAGTATGAAAGGGGAAATGAACAATAACACAGTAATAGTGGGAGCCCTTAATACCCCACTCACACCTATGGATAGATCAACTAAACAGGAAATTAACAAGGAAACAAAAACTTTAAATGATACAATATACCATTAGACCTAATTGATATCTATAGGACATTTCACCCCCAAAACCATGAATTTTACCTTTTTCTCAAGTGCACATGGAACCTTCTCCAGGATAGATCACATCCTGGGCCATAAATCTAGCCTTGGTAAATTCAAAACAATGGAAATCAATCCAAGGATCTTTTCTGACCACAATGCAGTAAGATTAGATGTCAATTACAGGAGAAAAACTATTTAAAATTCCAACATATGGAGGCTGAACAACACGCGGCTGAATAACCAACAAATCACAGAAGAAATCAAAATATGCATAGAAATGAATGAAAATGAAAACACAACAACCCAAAACCTATGAGACACTGTAAAAGCAGTGCTAAGGAGAAGATTCATAGCAATACGGGCTTATTTCAAGAAACAAGAAAAAAGTCAAATAAATAACCTAACTCTACACCTAAAGCAACTAAAAAAGGAAGAAATGAAGAACCCCAGGTTTAGTAGAAGGAAAGAAATCTTAAAAATTAAGGCAGAAATAAATGCAAAAGAAACAAAAGAGACCATGGAAAAAATCAACAAAGCCAAAAGCTCATTCTTTGAGAAGATAAATAAAATGGACAAACCACTAGCCAGACTCATCAAGAAACAAAGGGAGAAGAATCAAATCAACAAAATTAGAAATGAAAATGAAGACGTCACAACAGACAACACAGAAATACAAAGGATCATAAAAGACTATTATCAGCAACTATATGCAAATAAAATGGACAACTTGGAAGAAATGGATAAATTCTTAGAAAAGTACAACTTTCCAAAACTGAACCAGGAAGAAATAGAAAAGCTTAACAGACCCATCACAAGCATGGAAACTGAAACTGTAATCAGAAATCTTCCAGCAAACAAAAGCCCAGGACCAGACAGCGTCACAGCTGAATTCTACCAAAAATTTAGAGAAGAGCTAACACCTATCTTACTCAAACTCTTCCAGAAAATTGCAGCGAAAGGTAAACTTTTAAACTCATTCTATGAGGCCACCATCACCCTAATACCAAAACTAAGCAAAGATGCCACAAAAAAAGAAAACTACAGGCCAATATCACTGATGAACATAGATGCAAAAATCCTTAACAAAATTCTAGCAAACAGAATCCAACAATATATTAAAAAGATCATACATCATGACCAAGTGGGCTTTATCCCAGGGATGCAAGGATTCTTCAATATCCACAAATCAATCAACGTAATGCACCACATTAACAAATTGAAAGATAAAAACCATATGATTATCTATTATCTCAATAGATGCAGAGAAAGCCTTTGACAAAATTCAACATCCATTTATGATAAAAACCCTCCAGAAAGCAGGAATAGAAGGAACATACCTCAACATAATAAAAGCCATATATGATAAACCCACAGCAAAATTATCCTCAATGGTGAAAGATTGAAAACATTTCCCCTAAAGTCAGGAACAAGACAAAGGTGCCCACTCTCACACTACTATTCAACATAGTTTTGAAAGTTTTGGCCACAGCAATCAGAGCAGAAAAATAAATAAAAGGAATCCAGATTGGAAAAGATGATATTATCCTCTACATAGAAAACCCTAAAGACTTCACCAGAAAATTACTAGAGCTAACCAATGAATATAGCAAAGTTGCAGGATATAAAATTAACACACAGAAATCCCTTGCATTCCTATACACTAACAATGAGAAAACAGAAAGAGAAATTAAGGAAACAATTCCATTCACCATTGCAATGAAAAGAATAAAATACTTAGGAATATATCTACCTAAAGAAACAAAAGACCTATATAGAGAAAACTATAAAGCACTGATGAAAGAAATCAAAGAAAATGCAAATAGATGGAGAAATATACCATGTTCATAGATTGGAAGAACCAATATAGTGAAAATGAGTATACTACCCAAAGCAGTCTATAGATTCAATGCAATCTCTATCAAGCTACCAAGGGTATTTTTCAGAGAACTAGAACAAATAATTTCACAATTTGTGTGGAAATGCAAAAAATCTCGAATAGCCAAAACAATCTTGAGAAAGAAGAATGGAACTGGGGGAATCAACTTGCCTGACCTCAGGCTCTACTACAAAGCTACAGTCATCAAGACAGTATGGTACTGGCACAAAGACAGAAATATAGATCAAAGGAACAAAATAGAAAGCCCAGAGACAAGTCCATGCACATATGGACACCTTGTCTTTGACAAAAGAGGCAAGAATATACAATGGAGAAAAG
The DNA here is from genome assembly GCF_054371585.1 of Giraffa tippelskirchi. NCBI lineage: Eukaryota > Metazoa > Chordata > Mammalia > Artiodactyla > Giraffidae > Giraffa > Giraffa tippelskirchi. The sequence continues at coordinate 105,415,379 of NC_137278.1, read as the reverse complement.
ACAATCTCTTTAACAAGTGGTGCTAGGAAAACTGGTCAACCACTTGTAAAAGAACGAAACTAGAACACTTTCTAACACCATACACACAAAAAAAACTCAAAATGGATTAAAGATCTAAACATAAGACCAGAAACTATAAAACTCCTACAGGAAAACATAGGCAAAACACTCTCCAACATAAGTCACGGCAGGATCCTCTATGACCCACCTCCCAGAGTATTGGAAATAAAAGCAAAAATTAAAAAATGGAACCTAATTAAACTTAAAAGCTTTTGCATAACAAAGGAAACTATAAGCAAGGTGAAAATACAGCCTTCAGAATGGGAGAAAATAATTGCAAATGAAGCAACAGACAAAGAATTAATCTCAAAAATATACAAGCGTTTCCTGCAGCTCAATGTCAGAAAAATAAACGACCCAATCAAAAAGTGGGCCAAGGAACTAAACAGACATTTCTCCAAAGAAGACATACAGATGGCTAACAAACACATGAAAGATGCTCAACATCACTCATTATCAGAGAAATGCAAATCAAAACCACAATGAGGCACCACTTCATGCCAGTCAGAATGGCTGCTATCCAAAAGTCTATAAGCAATAAATGTTGGAGAGGGTGTGGAGAAAAGGGAACCCTCTTACACTGTTGGTGGAAATGCAAACTAGTATAGCTACTGTGGAGAACAGTGTGGAGATTCCTTAAAAAACTGGAAATAGAACTGTTATATGACCCAGCAATCCCATTGCTGGGCATGCACACTGAGGAAACCAGAACTGAAAGAGACACGTGTACCCCAATGTTCATCGCAGCACTGTTTATAATAGCCAGGACATGGAAGCAACCTAGATGTCCATCAGCAGATGAATGGATAAGAAAGCTGTGGTACATTTACTCAATGGAATATTGCTCGGCCATTAAAAAGAATACATTTGAATCAGTTCTAATGAGGTGGATGAAACTGGAGCCTATTATACAGAGTGAAGTAAGCCAGAAAGAAAAACACCAATACAGTATACTAACACATATATATGGAATCTAGAAAGATGGTAACGATATCCCTATATGCAAGACAGCAATAGGGACACAGATGTATAGAATAGTCTTTTGGACTCTGTGGGAGAGGGCGAGGGTGGGATGATTTGGGAGAATGGCATTGAAACATGTATATTGTCATATGTGAAATGGATCACCAGTCCAGATTCGACGCAAGAGGCAGGGTGCTCGGGGCTGGTGCACTGGGATGACCCAGAGGGATGGGATGGGGAGGGAGGTGGGAGGGGGGTTCAGGATGGGGAACACATGTACATCCACGGCTGATTCATGTCAATGTATGACAAAACCACTACAATATTGTAAAGTAATTAGCTTCCAATAAAAATAAATAAATTTATGTTAAAAAAAAAGGGAAAGAACAATAAGCATGGTGAGAGATTATGTTTTTGGATGATGATTCAGGTAGCAGGAAAGTGAGAACTGAAGATATTTGAGAAAGTATAATGGTTTCAACTATAGGAGGAATAGTTAAAATAAAGGAGGAAAAGCGAAGTACTGAAAAAAGGCTAATAGTCACACTCAGTTTGTGCCTTAGGATGTTGGGCAATTAGATATGGTTTACAGTGTCAGATAAAATAATTTTGCTTGCTAAATCTGATATTTCTTGGGTGGGGAACACAGAAAACAGAACAAGAAAAATACTGAAAGGAGCTGGTAATTATCTCTACCACAATTCTAAGATGTAAAGATCCCTAAGAACTGAATTCAGACTAGAAAATTTGGAGAGTTTGGGATTCTAATCTCTCATCTCTCTGAGTTTTAGTTAGCTAAGGACAAAATAAGTCAATGAAAATTAAATATGGCCTCTGATTAACTTATGGAATAGTATAATGTTGTGCACAGTAGGGTTCCCTATGAAAAGCAGTGAAGACCTAAACCCAAAAAATGGAGCTGCTTCTTATCACCTTTTCACTCCCTGGTCATTTACCCCACCTGCTGCAAGTGTAGGCCTTAGAATCTACTTGCACTGAATTAGATTTATAGAGAAAAACACTTACCCTTTCAGTGGCAAGGAAAATGAGCTCTATTGCTGGAAAGACACACAGACAAAAAGACAGGCAGACAGATATACACACGCTTATCCACAATCAGATTTTTCTATAAAAAAATCACTACAGTCATGATGTAGATAATACTTTAAAGGAGGAAAAGTACTGGAAGAAGAGGACTTTTGTGGCCGACAGGATGGTGTCCAGACTAACATTAACAGAGCAGAGAACACTGGACAGATTTGGTAAGAGTAGCCTTGGCAGGACTCAAGGTCTGGCTTAGGGAGCAGAGAGGCATCAGCCAGAGTGCCAAAGCTGAGCTGCAAATGGGGGTGTCATTCACTGAGATATGTAACACAAGCGGAAAAGTTTGGGATTGAAGACTAGAAGTCAGTTCTTATGGGACATGATGCATATAAGGTGTATTAGTGACAGGCAAATGAAGATACACAGGCAATACGCTGTGTGATCATGAACATGGGTGTTTGTGTGTATGTGTGTGTGAGTGTATAGTCTACAGTATGTGTATATATATAAAACATACGCTGGAAGATTTCTATCTATCTACTTATCTACAGAGAAAGAGATGTCGAGTGAATGAGATAGGTCAAGAGACACATCTAGAAGAGTAGAAGACATTGTAAATTAGCATTGAATCAAATAGAATATTGAACCTTATTTCTCCATTTCTGCCTCTAGTGCAGAATCTGTTCAAGCTGAAACTTGATTCTTTGGCCTTTAAAAAAGATATGAAAGAGCACACTCATGGCCAGTGAAGCAGAAGCAAAATTCAAATCTTCCCTTCCTTCCTTTCATTATAACGCCCAGAGCTTGCACACTGAAATGTGGATTTAAGGATAAAACACACACAAAAAAGAAAAAGAAACATTGAGAAAGTTCATCAACCTTGTTATGGCTCCCTCTTTCACTTTATATCATATAATAATAATAATAACACAACATCAAAACAATATACTCCTGTTACTAAAGCCACTATACCTAAAATGTTTGTAAGGGGATGCATTCCTAACTGATACAGAGAATTGCTAGAAAGAAAAAATAATTGAAGCCCTAGGAATAGATGAAATCACCCAGAGAGAGTCATAGAGTAAGACAAGAAGAGGATCTAAAGTATAATCCTGTAGGGACCAATACTTAAGAAAGAAGAATCTACATATATATGTGTATATATATATATATATATATGTATACACACACACACACACACACACACACATATATATATATATATATATATATAACTAAACAGAGAAGTAGGAAGAAGATAGTAGAAAGTGGCACACCTGAATCCCAGGAAAGCAATACATGAAGTGGGGAAGAGCCAAATGGTGAAGAGAGCTTGAGAAAGAAAATTCAAAGGATCATTTCAAGGTATGAATTAGTAGTCCACTGGTAACCTTGTAAAGAGCAATTCCAGTGAAATACAGGTGGTGGGAAGCCATTTCACAGTAGTTTAACATATATGAATGGATGGTGAAGAAATAGGGAAAAAGAATAGTCACATCCCTTTCAAACATTTTTCTTTGAAGAGGAGAAGGAAGTCAACTGGTGGGCCCTGAAGGTTGTTGAGGACTGTAAATCTGTCATGGCTATCAGCCATGGTATCACTTACTGTTTATTTGAAGATGTTTTAGCACTAATGATGGAATTACGAAAGATGAGATACCTCTTCTATTAGAAAAGAAAGGATGTTAGTTTCAGGTGTACAGCAAAGTGGATCAGCTGTATATATCTTTTCCCATATAGGCTATTACAGAGTATTAAGTAGAGTTCCCTGCGCTATACAGTGGGTCTTTATTAATCATCTCTTTATATATACTAGTGTGTATATGTCAATCCTAATCTCCCGTGTATTCTTCCCCCCACTTCCCCACTGGTAATCATAAGTTTGCTTTTTACACCTGTGACTCTATTTCTGTTTTGAGATAAGTTCATTGATACCCTTTGTAAATCAATTATACTCCAATAAAAACTAAAATAAATAAATAAATAAATTTTTATAAGGAGAGGAAAGGACTCTATTAATGTTGCTTTGCTCTAAGATGCCATAGGAACCTGAAGATCTTCTTTTGTTTAAGATGTAAAGGTGAGGACATCTGAAAAGAATACTGAGAAAGTTGGAGAGATAAGTAGTATAAAAATTTAGATTTGAAAGAGAATCTTGAAAAAAAAAAGCTACTAGGAATGGGAATGTGAATTTCTCTAAGTAGTTGAGAAGCTGATCAAAATTAGAGAGCATATAATTATAACAGCAGCTCTCTATATAATCACAAACTTTTCTCTATCAGCAAATACTCACTATCCTAAATATGGTGAAGAGGTGGTTGGACCCATCTGAGTTATTGTTCTGCAGTGTTGACTGGATGGAAGTGCACATTAGGGGCAGTAATGTTTAGAATATTACAAGAAAGTAGTGGTTGTTGTGATGGAATATACTATAGTGATTAAATTGGAGAAGAAGGACTAATAAGAGATGTGGATGACAATAGAGAAAAGTTGAGAGATGATGCTCCGTGAGTCACAATGGGTTTAAAGAACAAATGCAGTGGAATAAAGCTAGTGAGAAAATAGGATATATAGAAGTAGGAAGGAGAGCATTTTTAGTATGAAAAATGACTTAGTTTTTTTAAAAAAGAAGAAAAGAAATATCTTCATAACAGTCCTGAAACAAGGCTATGGTTGTCCAGGGACTGAGCAAACCTTTCCCCTGCTTTCTATCCATAATTAATTGAAAATTCATTATGTGATTTTTTTAAAAAGCTAACTACAAGTGAGAAGATTTGAGCTATATCTAGATTTTTCTTATCGATACACACAAACAATAAAAGAAATTATTTCCCAGAAGTGCTTAGTTACTAACTTACTAGTAATATTTCAGATTTTTAGGTAAGATACCCACTTTTGATTAAATGATTACTTCTCAAATTGAGTTGCCGATTTGCATAGATTGACATGAAACATTCATGAACAACCAAGTGTTGGCTATGAATAACCTTGAAATAGCTTATTTGGCACCTCATAGGAAAACTGCCCGATGATTGGATGTTTTATTGTCCTAGAAAGACAGCACCAGAGAACTGTCTCCCCAGTCCTTGGTTTCCTCCAACACTTCCTTCTAATTACTGATAAGCATAGTCAAATAGAGAAGTAATTTGAGCCCAGCAAGACTGTTACTTCTTCTATCAAACCAAGTTCGCTTAGGAATAATTGCAGTTCTGACAGCTGCTGTAGCTTTCCTTCACCCCCTGCAGTGACCTCTCTAGCATCTAGCTTCTCCAGCATTACCAAAATGTATTATCTTTCAATGAGAAAAAATCATTGATTTGTGAAAATATAGCTAATCTAAGCTTGTTTGAAGGCCAAGCATTCATTTTCACCCATTACACACCTAGTATTTTATCAACACAGCCACATCAAGACCTACAAATTATGTGTCAAGGAGGGAAATCCACAGGATATGCCTCCCTGATTTTTTTTCTGCTTCTATGGCTTTGGAAATTCACAGATTGGAAGTAAACCCTGTGTGTGCATCCTACGCCTAAAAACCAGTCACTCTTTACATAAAGAAGCTAAAGGGATTGGTACTGAGGCTTGTGTCATAGTAGTTTGGCAAAGAATTCAACAAATATTTGTTGGCCACTTAAGCCCAATTTTGAAGATTTTATTCACATTCTGTGGATATTAGATTATGTTTCCAATTAAGGATTAAGTTTGAGACATCAAGCATCCCTAATTTCACCAAAAATAGTGTTAAATTGGCAAGTGCTCTCATCTCTTTTCTCATGCAAAGAGGCTAAAGTGTGGAATCTAATTATTGATTGTTGTTTAGTCGCTAAATTGTGTCAGACTCTTTGTGACCCATAGACTGTAGCCTGCCAGGCTCCTCTGTCCATGGGATTTCCCAAGCAAGAATACTGGAGTGGTTGCCATTTCCTTCTCCAGGGGATCTTCCTGACCCAGGGATCAAACCTGAGTCTCCTGCTTGGCAGGTGGATTCCTGACCATTGAGCCACCTGGGAAGGCATAGTATTTACATTACATACTGAATGTCTATACTGTAGGAGCAATGTTTTATCTACAGTGATATATATAGCAAAGAGATTCATCTGCTTTTATCAAAGATTTTAAGGTGTTCTTAAGTGAGAACAAATTTAAAATAGTTTAATTATATGTCTGACTTGATGCTTAGAAAATTCTGTTCTTCTAATAGTATCATACTATTGGAGTCCCCTTTATTTTTGCCATTTCTCACTGGTGCTATTTTTATCAATTTGCTGTATTAGGTGCTTAGTAGCCATATCAAAGAATGTTAATTTGAATTTCTTCACCTGAAGTTCATCAAAGAAAATTATTGAGTCCATTTATCAAAATTTAGTTAAAAATACAAAGTTATTTAAAAATATATAATAACAACATATAAGAAAGACTTTGGAGTCTCAATATTTGAGACATCTTTAAAACCATAGTTGTTCACTGACTTCACTCTAAACTATCTATGAGACAGCATTTTTGCAGCATCAAAGGAATGCATTAAATGAGTCAATTCTTCTGTTTGGTGTAAGGGAAAATTTCTTTTTAATGAGACATATATAACCATATTAGTAGTTCAGTTCATTTCATTTCAGTCACTCACTCGTGTCCGACTCTTTGGAACCCCATGGACCGCAGCACGCCAGGCCTCCCTGTCCATCACCAACTCCCAGAGTTTGCTCAAACTCATGTCCATTGAGTTGACGATGCCACTCAACCAACTCATCCTCTGTCGTCCCCTTCTTCGCCTGCCTTCAATCTTTCCCAGCATCAGGGTCTTTTCAAATGAATCAGTAGTAGTAGTAGTTGGTATGTAGTAGTGAGGGGGGAAAGGAACAGGCCAAGCTGACTCCATCTTGAAAAAGAAGGAAACTCCATCTTGCACTTCCAGTGAGATGTGTCTGGTGACCATACCTACGGCCGAACTGGCCTCCTGGACTGATAAACACCAGATCCATACCAAGATTTCCCGTCGCCAAAAAGAATGTAGTAATCCCCTATGTAGTCAATCACCTTTGTAATCTTTATGGCAACCATTGGTGTCGGCTACAGTGTATAACCAGCTGACCCTTCTGATTATAAATCATGGCTATCACCTGACTGTATCTCCTTTTAACACTTTCCAGGCTAGGTTTAAGGAATTTGGGGATGTGGGCTTGAGCAGTACACTTAAGGTATATAAGGTTTTCACAACGTCGGTTGGGTTCCTTGGCTAAGAGGAGACTCTGCCTTGGGCCCACCGGTGTAATAAACTGCACTCCACTATCTGCATTGTCCTTCTGAGTGAGTTTGTTTCCCGGAACACGTGGCTACAACAGTAGTAGTAGTGTTAGTCCCTCAGTCCTGTTCTGACTCTTTGTGACTCCATGGACTTTATGTAGCCTGCCAGGCTCCTCTGTCCATGGAATTCTCCAGGCAAGAATACTGGAGTGGGTAGACATTCCCTTTTCCAAGGGATCTTCCGGAACCCAGATCTCGTGCATTGCAGGCAGATTCTTTGCTAGCTGAGCCAACAGGGAAGCCCAGGATGACCATATTATATGTACTTGAATAAATAGCAAGTTGTTTTAATACCTATAAGAAAAAAAAAAACCTTCATTTTACCTTTATAGAGATCAATTCAAAATCCTCATTTCCTGAAAATCTAAAAATTAAAATAGTAAAAGTTAAAATTTTCTATCAACCTAAATGAAGGAAACAATAGCTCCTCCCCTAGTCCTTTTGTTTGAGGCACTTTGCAAAGCAAATAAATAAAGCCTAAGCTCATTCTCTTTGTCTTTTCATTCTCAGTGCACCTGGGGAGATAACACAGAGCTTTCAATCAATACTCTCCCAAACTCTAGGAACAATCACTTTATTCTCAAGGGTCTGTAAGGGGGGTGAAAGGGCTTTAAGCTTTCTCACTCACAACTGTGAGGTGAATTCATAAAGCTTACATCTGTTGCAGTTGTGACTGAGCTTGTTCTTTATTTATCAATTATCAATTTTAAAGATGCGAACTAGAAGACAACATGATGCAAGCAAAGTAACACAAATGAATTTGCCAGTTTACTAAATCTTTCCTTGGAAAATGCACATGAAGAAAATAACCTACACAGACTGATTGTTTTTAACTTTACATCATTATAGTACTCTGTCTAACCAATGAAAATGAATTAAAACTGTCATTGTAGTACATTAAGAAGTGCTCTCAAATTGTGTGTCATGGTTTGATGCATCTCTAAAGGAAGCATATACCACATGAGAATATTTTCATTTCTCAGAGAGGTAAAGTAGCGTATTCCCAATTTTGTCATTTGGCAGAAAAATGAAATATTTTTTCTTCGTTTTTGAATGGCAAGGAAAGCTCAAACAACATTTTTCTCAAAACAAAATAGTTAAAGGCCCTTGTAAATCTTAGCTCTGCATTAGAAAAGAATTTTCTAATCAGCTATTTTAAGTGACTCTACATATTAAAACATCTATATGAACTTTACATTTTTGCCCAGTTCTTTAAAAAAAAACTAAAAATTATAATACAATTTTTTCAGTTCAGTCCCTCAGTCGTGTCTGACTCTTTGCAACCCCACGGACTACAGAACGCCAGGCCTCCCTGTCCATCACCAACTTCCAGAGCTTGCTCAAACTCATGTTCATTGAACCAGCGATACCATCCAACCATCTCATCCTCTCTCATCTCCTTCTCCTCCCGCCTTTAATTTTCAAATGAGGGAGGATCTTTTCAAATGAGTCAGTTCTTCTCATCAGGTGGCCAAAATATTGGAGTTTCAGCTTCAGCATCAGTCCTTCCAAAGAATATTTCCTTTAGGATGGACTGCTTGGATCTCCTTGCAGTCCAAGGAACTCTCAAGAGTCCTCCAACACCACAGTTCAAAAGCATCAATTCTTTGGTGCTCAGCTTTCTTTATAGTCCAACTCTCACATCCATACATGACCACTGGAAAAATTATAGCCTTGACTAGACGGACTTTTGTTGGCAAAGTAATGTCTCTGCTTTTTAATATGCTGTCTAGGTTGGTCATAACTTTTCTTCCAAGGAGCAAGTGTCTTTTAATTTCATGGCTGCTGTCACCATCTGCAATGATTTTGGAGCCCCCCAAAATAAAGTCTGTCACTGTTTCCATTGTTTCCCCATTTTTGCCATGAAATGATGGGACCAGATGCCATGATCTTAGTTTTCTGAATATTGAATTTTAAGCCAACTTTTTCACTCTCCTCTTTCTCATTCATCAAGAGGCTCTTTTTCCAGGAATGGGCTTCATATAAAAGCATGTCATCTGCAATGTTTGATATCTTGCCAAGACAGGAACTGACACACAAAGTTTAATCTATATTGGAGTTTTATTTGGTCACAATTACTATTTGTAAATGGGTATTGAAGGTTTTTATTTTATTATACAAAAGCCATTTATTTTAGGAAATCATATAGAAATGGATTTAATGTATTCATGCTTTGATAGCTAACTGTTTTTAAACTTGTTACAATATTTCCCTTAAGAGGGTATACACTTTCCTCCCCACTCTTCCCTCTATGAGAGAGTTAATGTTTTAACTTAACCACCCACACACCCCACAGTCCTATAATAGAACCCTGGGTGATTCAGTGCGGTCCTTCCTTACCAAAAGCAATTCATGACATCACTGATATCCCTATGAGAGCATTAAGAAAGACTTAAAAAGATGGAGCTGCTAAATATTTAATCTTGACTAATAGCTGCACTAGGGTAAAACAATTGGCACATTTTTTAGTCAAGGTTCAATCTACATGTTTATTTTTAAAGAATAGCCTTTGTGAGCATACAACTTCTTTGTTCATTACAGAGGTCATGGTATGGAAGTAGTGACTAAAGAAGGTTTCTTCTATGAAATTCAAGGCTATGAAATTCTAAAACACTTGTACAGATCAATTTATTTTCATTTTTAGAGCTACTAATGACCCTTATCAAATTGGTGCATTTTAATAAAAACAAACATTTTACATCAACAACAAAAGCATGAAAGAATCATCATTCACGTCCATCTTAACTATTCTTTTCTAATTTAGACATGTACTAATAATTTGACGTTTAGAGTTGATGTTTTATTGCCCTAATAACTTACGACTCAAGAATATTGTTATCCTTTAATAAATCGAATGAAAGTGCTATTTTCTTGCCTTCTAATCCTTAATGTTAGCATCACATGCTTAGTGACTCAGTGTCCACCTCTTTGCAACCCTTTGGACTGCAGCCCATCAGGCTGCTCTGTCCATGGGATTTCTCTGGCAAGAATATTGGAGTGGGTGGCCATGTTTTTTGGTAAGTGTATCATTATCAAAAACTATTAATTATAAGTGAGACTGTACGGAGTGAGTTTTTTCAGTATAACAGATACAAATAATCTCTTACTGCATCTATTTCACAAAAAATAGCCTCATGAGGACTACTTACTGAAATGACAGCATTATACTATTAGGAAATTTATACCCTAGGCATATAGGTATGGACCATGGCAAGTATACATAGACAACATGTGTGTGTGTATAACAGCAAAGAGACTACTCAAGCTACATATGTCTCAAATTTTTTCACATGGTTTTCAATCTTCTAGAATTGTGACTACTATAACTGTGTAGGGACCTAAACATGATGGAATGTACAGGTTTATTGATCTAAGAAAAATTTTGCTCAGGGTATCTGTTATAGCCCCATGGAGATAAGGAGTTTCTCTTTGAAAATAATTCCTTTAGTGACTAACACTGGTGCCTGGAATCAAAGGAATTTCCTATTGACTCTGCCAAAGAAGATGATGCAAGCTGAATCAAAAAATAAGGAAGAAGTATGAAGGAAGAATGGCAGATTTAAGAAGCCTTCCACAGCGTCCAGACCTCATGCTTCTGAGAGACGGTGCTACCCTAAACAACAGATGACTTGTGCCCAGAGTCAAAATAGTAGACAAGGGATAAGCTCACAGTCAGAATCACACAGGGTTGAAATAAAATTGTCCTTTCTAAAATAAGGGGATGTATTTTAAAGGATGATTTACCTTGTGAAAAATAAACATTAAATTTGAAAAATAATGTTGTTATCTAACCTATTTTTCTTTCTCAGTAAAATGAAGCTTCTTGGAAGGAGCATTCTCACGAGCCTCTTGACCAATAAATGAGATTGTATTTTACTGACAAACTCAGAAAAGTATAAGATTTACTCTTCACTGCATCATTTAAATTGCAGGAGCAAAAATAAATGATTCATTTTCAAGTGTTTGGGACAGCTAGCTGAAAGCTCTACTAAACATAAAAAATATAATATATTTGAATTATATTCGCTGTCAAGAGAGTGTTGTCTGGAAGTTTCATATGTTAAATACGAGTTTAATTCGAGCATTTCCATTTTTCCAATTTAGGTTGAGATAAGTATTCTTATGACAATTTATGTTAATGAAGCTAAACCCCAAAGAGTTTATTCAATGAACCTTGAAGCAGTGAATATCTCTGTGAGGGAGATGATGTCATAAGTGACATTGATTACTATTGCTTTCTAGGGTGTCTGGAATTTTACTGGTCATTTGTCTAAGTGCATAATAATTTTTAGCATTCCTGAATTATTTATTATGTGAATGTTGACTTCAGATACATTTTCTGAGAGATTGCATAGAATTTCACAGCAATACTCTAAAATCACATTGGAAATTGATACTTACATGCTGATTTATATGACTTCTAATACATTATCTCTTGTGGCCTCCAAACATTCCATTTAAACAAGCATTATAATACTCTCAGAGGCCATCAAGACAGTGACAGCTCTATAGTACAGTCTCCCTCCTTAAACACAGATTTTACAATCAAGACTGTATGCCTTCAAAATCAACCACAGAGATTTTAGATCACAAATCACAGTTTTCTTTATGCTTAATGCAAGTGAGCAATTTGATAATGAAAGCAAACTACATGATTTTGCCAAGTGATAATATAATTTGTTGTTCAGTCACTAAGTCATGTCTGACTCTTTGACAACACTTTATGTAACATTGTTTATATAATACATAGTATAACATATATCTAATACATATAACATTATACAAAAGACATTTTATATATCAACTTAGGATTTTATAGTTGGAAAGAATCTAATCTAACTCCGTGGTAATTCTTTTTACTGTTATTACTTTTATTTTTTTTTAACAGTAAGAAAACAGTTGTCTTAAAGTAGAAGAGACTTTAATATCTTAAGAATGAATTTCGGGCATAAATATTTAATATTTCAAACAAGCAAATGATATTCAGAGATAGGCACTTTAATTTACTGGTATTCATTTCCTTAATTTTATCTTGCATCTATATTTACCTTCTACCTCACCCTACAAGATTTTCATTTTTGCTTGAGAAACAAATCTAGCAACTCTATTTTGGGTACAAAAAGAGACCATAATTTCCATTAGAAAAAAAAATGGGTTAAAGACAGAGAAACAATTCTCAACAAAGTTCTTCTTTTCTACTTTTCCTTCTGGAAAAAAACACTTCCTTTGCTATGTGATTTTGTCTATGAAATAGTAATCTTCAGCTACTTACAGAATGAAGGGTTAGGGTAAAACCAATGTCCCCTCCCAAAAAAAGTCCAGCAGCTGGTTTTCTTGGAAGCTCAACAACTGTGATTTAGGCTTCCTGTTTTATAAGACAACAGTGAATCATGACAGCTCCTACAGGTCCCTTGGGTCTCACAGAGTTTTCATTTCTGCCTTGGTTTCTCTAAGAGCATCTCTTTATTTACTGTTCCTGTCTGCACTGAGAATCAGCACTTGGGGAGTTTGGCTTCCCTGCTTGTTTGGGCAGAACTGACAAAAGCAAGACCATTTTGTAGATCTTGACAATTTGTAGACATCTAGCTGTGGATAGTTGAGCTGTGAAACTGAATGTGTGTACTTGCTTTGCAAAGCACAAATAAAAGCTCGTTCTCCAAATTGTCATTAAGACACCAAGATTTTCCAGTGAACATATTCTTAAAATATGGATAGTTTATCTTTTGAGAGTTGCTGGTTGCTTTTATTTAGTAAAAATCATTTCCTCATTCCATTTCTTTCTGTCACATTATTCAAGATAATAAATACTCTATGGCAGAAACTGTTCTTAAGGTAAGTCTGTTTAAACCCAATTGGGAAAATGCTGAACTATATATATTCAGAAGCTCTCTATCATCCAACATTGTACTGTCTTGAACAATTCTGGTGAATTATGTGTTCCTTATACCTTAAAAAGGCACTAGGCAAAAGTCTATTTGAGAGCATGTCACATTTCATGTATTGGGAAACCTGAACATTTTGCCAAACTTTGTTGTGTTTTTTAAATATCAGACTTAACAAATATAGATGTTCCCAGACAGGATGAAAAGATGAAAATGTACAATTTCACATCTTTTATATTCCTTAGTTAGCAGCTTTTCTGGTCATTAAACATTCTTTACTGACCTTTATGCTTTTACCCTGAGTGTAAATGGATAGTGAACTGAAAAATCCATGATTCCCATGAAATAAATTAACTGCACAAATAGGAGTAAAATATTCATGGATCATTATAGTGGTTCTTCTCATTCACCTATGATGTGAATTGGTACTTTTGATTACAATGTTGTGAATGATACATTTTAGAAGTTAAAAGAAACACAAAACCAAATGCATGCATACTAAATCCCTTCAGTCATGTCTGACTCTTTGGAACCCCATGGGCTGTAGCCCTCCAAGCTCCTCTGTCCATGGGATTCTCCAGGCAAGAATACTGGAGTGGGTTGCCACGCTGTCCTCCAGGGGATCTTCTTGACCCAGGGATCAAATGTGTCTCCTGTTTCTTGCATTGCAGGTGGATTCTTTCCGCTGAGCCACCAGGGAAGCCCCAATAATCAGATCACCAACCGATCCAAAGAATAAACGTGTGTGTTCTTTTACAGCAATATAAAGACTGAAACTGAAAACAAAGAAATGTTTTTGAAAGAGACCCTCTACACTTGTGAGCTCATTGCCTGCTACTGCCCTTAGCCTGTTTTTACAAAGTTTGAAAAATCACAAAGATGAAATTAAACATATAAGAGTGACCACTAACTACCAGAACAAAAGCCCAGGATTGGTGATATTCCAACAATTTGCAAATGTAGAGTGATCTTATTCCCAATTTACAATTTTGCAATGTGAGGGTGAAGTTGTTGTTTGTGGCAAGGAAATGCACTGAATATGAATCTAGATTATTATAATTGGGAAGAACCTTAGAGGTCATCTGATCTAACTCAGTGATAATTCTCGTTCTACTGCTGCTGCTGCTGCTAAGTCGCTTCAGTCGTGTCTGACTCTGTGCGACCCCATAGCCGGCAGCCCACCAGGCTCCGCCGTCCCCGGGATTCTCCAGGCAAGAACACTGGAGTGGGTTGCCATTGTCTTCTTCTCTCTTTCTACAAAGCCATATATTATAGGCAGAAATATTGTACTAGCCAGGTGGCACTAGCGGTAAAAGACCTGCCGGCCACTGCAGCAGATATAAGAGATGTAGGTTAGATCCCTGGGTCAGGAAGAGCCCCTGGAGGAGGGCCTGGCAACCCACTCCAGTATTCTTGCCTGGAGAATCCCATGGACAGAGGAGCCTGGCGGGCTACAGTCCAGAGGATCACAGAGTCGGACTTGACTGAAGCAACTGGGCACACACGCAGGCTAACAGAAAATATCGCCTTGCTCTTAAATTCATTACTTACTCACAAATTACTTTAAAATAGTTTCTCAGCATACCAACAGGTACATGAACAGGTGCTAAAACTCGCTAGTCATTAGGGAAATGCAAGTTAGGAGCACAATGAGTTATGTACCTTATGCCTGTTAGAATGACTACCATTGGAAGACGAGAGATAACCGATGCTGGCACAGATGCAGAGTGGATGCGACCTCTGTGCATTCTTGGCAGGGACCATAAAATGATGCAGCCACTGCAAAAGCAACACGGTGGCTCCACAAAAAATGAAAAATAGAATTATTTTTCATCCAGCGATTCCATTTCTGGAACTATGGACAAAGGAAACAAAAACAATAACTACAGAAGATGTATGCACTCCATGTTCATAGCAGCATTATTCATAGTAAGCAAGATAGGAAAACAAGAGTCCTTCAGTGCGTGAACGGATAAAGAAATTGTGTACACACACACACACACATATGCACAGTGGAATACTATTCAGCCATAAAAATTAAAAAATGCTACAATTTGTGGCAGCATTGATGGACCCTGAAGACATTAAGCTAAGTGAAATGTCAGACAGAAAAAGAAAAATACTGTATGATTTCACTTACACGTGGAATCTAATAAAAAAAAATAAACTCATGGAAAAATATATCTGATTGGTGATTACCATAATACAGAAAAGAGCATTGTGGGGAGGGGGACTTGAAAGATGATAATAAAAAAATGTACAAACTTCCAGGTATAAGATAAATAAGCACTATGAATATAATGTATGAGATGGTTAAACAGCATCACTGACTCAATGGGTATGCATTTGAGCAAACTCCTAGGACATAGGGAAAGACAGGGGAGCCCGATATGCTGCAGTCCATGGGGTTGAAAAGAGTTGGACACGACTTAGACACTGAACAACAACAACAATGAACATAATGTACAACATGACAACTGTAGTTAACACTACTACATTATATATAGCAAGGTTACTGAGAGACTAGTTCTTAAGAATTCACATCACAAGGAGAAATTTTTTTTTTCTTTTCTTCTAACTGTATCTAATGAGATACATGGGTGTTAACTAAATGTATTGTGGTTTTGTGTATTTCAATGATTGTATTAAACAATCATTTCACAATATATGCAAATCAATCCATGATGCTTAAACTTACACAGTGATGTATGTCAATTATTTCTCAATAAACTTGGAAACTAATTTTTAATAATAATAATTTAAAAAACCCACAGCCACTACCAAGTAGGCTCTGAACATGAAACATCCCATCAGTCAACCATTCTCAGACTCCCTGGTGGGTTGCTCACTGGACAATATACAGAATAATATGCAGCAGAAAAGATACTATGAATCGGCTCCACAGCGTGCCCTACTCACTAAACCTGATTTTTCCTCTATTACTGTTGAGTATACAGCCTGCCAAAGCAGAGGTCAGTATCTGTCCCTCCCCAAAATAACATTATTTCCTAGGAAGACTAGCCAACTACTTGCTGGCATCTTACTGACTTTGGAACCTTGTTTGCTGGGTAGCAGTGATATGTCCTTTTAGAAAAACACCTATTCTGGGCAGAGTTGTCTTCACTGCCTTCTGTTTTTCTGCCAACATCATCACTATGACTTATAGAAGGCTTTATTTACCATAATAGTGGACTATACAAATATTGCTTCTCCTTAAGAAATGTGGCAAAGGGTTTAAATTTGTAACATTCATGTATCTTATCAAATATCTCATTGCACAGAGATAGGTGACCTGATAGAATAATGGAATAAAGTGCTGAAAACTGTTACAGTGCGAACTGAGAGAAAACTCTGCAGTGTTTGGAGTGCTGTCTGATTGGTTACAATATATGCTTTGATTCACCAAGAAATGTGCGGAGCAGATCTTCCCATAGGCAGAGCACAAAGATCTCAGAACAAGGGTTGGAAGTAGCTGTTTTCACATCTGGACCTATTAACCCTCTTCAAGAATTCTAGATTCTCATTCCTGTGACTTTGAGCTGTTAGTTCTCAGGGAAGTTTTCATGGAGGTTCACAACAACGTTTCCATTGAATTGGAAGTTGAGACTGCCAAGGACTTCTCTTGTTATAGGATGAACTAGATAAAAGAAAGATGAACTATTGTATTGAAGGCTAGGGTAATTAGTTCTGTAAATAAATCTATTACCAAGGAGAAATAAGGTCACTACTACACAATGGGACAAGAAAGATTATGTTTTAAACCCAAGGTTTTTATTAGGGTACCTCTAAAACTTCCAATCCACCAGGAAGATCTAATGGAAGACTATAGATGTCTAAGACTACTAAAGACTTCAAACATTAAGATTCCTCTTTTAGGTTAAGAGGACTGCCTTTCCCATCAAAATTGGTTTCTGAATACCTTACAAACTGGGAGTTCCTAAAGAAGAATGAGTTATGGGAACAAGGAAGAAACCAGAATACATCTTACAGAACTCTCTGCTTCTGATGTTCTTTCACAAGTTGTTCTGTCTCCTTCAAGAAGTCCAGCTCCCACTAAGCAGTATTTGTTGTAGATGTTGTAGATGCATTGCTTTTGATTCCAGTGATAAACTTAGCTCCTTTATCTCAAAATATTATGGTGATTTCCTCCTATGAATTGCTAATCTCCAAATAAACACACTATTTACTGTTATGCTTTTAAGGTCTCAATATTTTAGGACTATTTGTGGCTGAGACGGTAAAGAATCTGTCTGCGACGCAGGAGACCCGGGTTCAACCCC
The DNA here is from genome assembly GCF_054371585.1 of Giraffa tippelskirchi. Lineage (NCBI taxonomy): Eukaryota > Metazoa > Chordata > Mammalia > Artiodactyla > Giraffidae > Giraffa > Giraffa tippelskirchi. Next base: position 105,397,846 of record NC_137278.1, on the reverse strand, counting down.
TGGGTCAGGAGGATTCCCCTGGAGAAGGGAATGGCTGCCCACTCCACTATTCTTGCCTGGAGAATTCCACGGACAGAGGAGCCTGGTGGTCTACAGTTCATGGGGTCACAAAGAGTCAGACATGACATTAAATTTCACCTCAGTTATTCAGCACACTCTGAAGTATTCCTTTCTGAAATTTGACTGATCAAGATATAGAGGTAGGAGCACTCTCATGTTCTTTAAGCAAAAAACTCATTCTTTAACTTTAATGGGTGCCTTACAGTTGGTATTGCATTCTCCTAATATAGAGTTGGCACTTTGATTCACATTTTCAAATGGTCTTTTGTATTTGCTGACTTGGTAGGAAATACTAAAGGGGCAGAAAATGAGTGGTAGGAATCAGAAATCAAAACCCAACTTCAAGTCCAGTCTTTTTAAAAGTGATGGTTATAATGACTCTGCAGTTACATAGAAAACTGCTTAAGATACTCAAGGGAATAAAATAAAGAAGCAAAAAGTTAAATATATAGTATGATTTCAACATAAGAATTAGAATTCCTTAAATAATACTTTAAGTAATGAAACCAAATGTCATACTTTGGCAAGAATGTCATAGTAATAGAATTATTGATATTATTTCATACTTTGCTTTTCAAATTTTTTCTATGTATCATATTACATTTTAAAATATTTGTATCAAAATACATCAATAGAAGCTTTCACCTTTTCAGTATTTACAAATGCATAGCCTATCTGTATTTATGTGTATAAGTATTTTTGCTCTATTATTTTAGTTTTCTTAAAAAGATTAAAAGTTACAGGAATGGTTAAGTCACATTGGTTATAACATTTTATTTATAATATTTTGTTTTCATATAACTTGAATAAATTCTACTCAATGTTTAAAATATCAGTAAACTTGTTGTTGATAGCATAGTTATTACATAGTAACTGGTTATGACTATTGTCTTCTGAAATCTTCTTGAATCTCCAGAATTTTAGCTATAGAATCTATATTTTACAAAAAAATTCAAAATTTCACAGCTATGTATTCTTGTAGATAAGAATTTAGAATAGATTCTATGAAGAATATATCTTTTATTATACAAAATTAGAAATAGATCTGTAGCTTTGAGAATGATTTCTTTCCCTCAACTACCATTTGTAGTAATTTAGACTTTCATAATATAAAAATAAAGAATATAATTCATTTTGTTTCAAATAAATTCAATATAAACATAATAATACAGTCAGAGCAATGTATTATTAACTAGAGCAGTTATAAGTAGCTATTATATTTTAAGAATCTTATCTGAATGTGTGTTGACTGTATATTAGGCATGGTTGTTTACTTCGTGGTGTGTGTGTGTGTGTGTCTGTGTGTGTGTGTAGTCTCTAATTCATGTTTGATTCTTTGGGACACTATGGACTATAATCCTCTAGGATCCTCTGTCCATGGGATTTCCTAGGCAAGAATATTGTATTGGGTTGTCATTTCCCTCTTCAAGGGATCTTCCCAACACAGGGATCAAGCCCACATCTCCTGCATTGCAAGTGGATTCTTTACCGCTGAGTCACCAGGGTAGCATTCTTCTAAATATTGCTTCAGTTCAGGTCAGTTCAGTCACTCAGTTGGTCTGACTCTTTGCGACCCCATGAATTGCAGCACACAAGGCCTCCCTGTCCATCACCAACTCCCGGAGTCTACCCAAACTCATGTCCATCGAGTTGGTGATGCCATCCAGCCATCTCATCCTCTGTCGTCCCCTTCTCTTCCTACCCCCAGTCCTCCCCAGCATCAGGGTGTTTTCCAATGAGTCAGTTCTTCTTATCAGGTGGCTGTTGAGGTGCTGTTCAGGGTGTCAGTACTTCTCATAAAAGTATTGGAGTTTCAGCTTCAACATCAGTCCTTCCAATGAACACCCAGGACTGATCTCCTTTAGGATGGACTGGTTGGATCTCCTTGCAGTCCAAGGGACTCTCAAGAGTCTTCTCCAACACCAAGTTCAAAAGCATCAATTCTCTGGTGCTCAGCTTTCTTTACAGTCCAACTCTCACATCCATACATGAATACTGGAAAAACCATAGCCTTGACTAGACAGCCCTTTGTTAGTAAAGTAACATCTCTGCTTTTTAATATACTATCTAGGTTGGTCATAACTTTCCTTCCAAGGAGTAAGCGTCTTTTAATTTCATGGCTGCAATCACCATCTGCAGTGATTTTGGAGCCCAAAAAATAAAATCTGACACTGTTTCTCCGTCTATTTGCCATGAAGTGATGTGACCAGATACCATGATCTTAGTTTTCTGAATGTTGAGCTTTAAGCCAACTTTTTCACTCTCCTCTTTCACTTTCATCAAGAGGCTCTTTAGTTCCTCTTCATTTTCTGCCATAAGGGTGGTATCATCTGCATATCTGAGGTTATTGATATTTCGCCCGGCAATCTTGATTCCAGCTTGTGCTTCTTCCAGCACAGAGTTTCTCATGATGTAATCTGCATATAAGTTAAATAGGCAGGGTGACAATATACAGCCTTGATGTACTCCTTTTCCTATTTGGAACCAGTCTGTTGTTCCATGTCCAGTTCTAACTGTTGCTTCCTGACCTGCATACAGGTTTCTCAAGAGGCAGGTCAGGTGGTCTGGTATTCCCATCTCTTTCAGAATTTTCCACAGTTTATTGTGATCCACACAGTCAAAGACTTTGGCATAGTCAATAAAGCAGAAATAGATGTTTTTCTGGAACTCTCTTGCTTTTTTGATGATCCAGTGGATGTTGGCAATTTGATCTCTGGTTCCTATGTTTTTTCTAAAACCAGCTTGAACATTTGGAAGATCACTGTTCACATATTGCTGAAGCATGGCTTGGAGAATTTTCAGCATTACTTTGCTAGCATGTGAGATGAGTGCAATTGTGGGGTAGTTTGAGCATTCTTTGGCATTGCCCTTCTTTGGGATTCAAATGAAAACTGACCTTTTCCAGTCCTGTGGCCACTGCTGAGTTTTCCAAATTTGCTGGCATACTGAGTGCAACACTTTCACAGCATCATCTTTCAAGATTTGAAATAGCTCAACTGGAATTCCATCACCTCCACTAGCTTTGTTCATAGTGATGCTTCCTAAGGTCCACTTGACTTCACATTCCAGGATGTCTGGCTCTAGGCGAGGGATCACACCATCATGATTATCTGGGTCATGAAGATCTTTTTTGTACAGTTCTTCTGTGTATTCTTGCCACCTCTTCTTAATATCTTCTGCTTCTGTTAGGTCCATACCATTTCTGTCCTTGATTGAGCCCGTTTTTGCATGAAACATTACCTTGGTACCTCTAATTTTCCTAAAGAAATCTCTAGTCTTTCTCATCTATTGTTTTCCTCTATTTCTTTGCATTGATCCCTGAGGAAGCCTTTCTTATCTCTCCTTGCTATTCCTTGGAACTCTGCATTCAAATGGGAATATCTTTTCTTCTCTCCTTTGTTTTTTGCTTCTCTTCTTTTCACCTCTATTTGTAAGGCCTCCTCAGACAGCCATTTTGCTTTTTTGCATTTCTTTTCCATGGGTATGGTCTTGATCCCTGTCTCCTGTACAATGTCACAAACCTCTGTCCATAGTTCATCAGGCACATTATCAGATCTAGTCCCTTAAATCTATTTTTCACTTTCACTGTATTGCTTAGAGGAAGTAGAAAGATCAGATATTTTCATAGAGTTAAGTACCTACCAATAAATTAATATTATAATATATTCTTATGCTACTAAATAAGGTATCCATCCAATGCAAATGCACTTCCTTCTAGAGATGGCATTCAGCCAAATTGATATTCAAATTCTAGCTTAATATTCAGAATAAAGATTAATGTATCTATGAAATGATAAATGATAGAGAAACAAGACATGACCACATGCTGCTCATTGGCATTTGGAAAGCTACAGAATAAACAGCCTAAAAGTCATTACTTACATACAGTTCCTTTCCCCATCTTAAAAACACACAAAATATTTATCCTAAGCAAAATCAAAGTTAAAAGAATTTCATAATATTAACTTACAAAATTCACAATTTTAAAGTCTAAATTCAATTTTACATCTTCTTCCTGTGAACTGTTTTTCCAAAACTGTTTTAGTTTATATGAGCAGTTTAAAATTTAGACTATTTGAACACTTTTTCACCCCAGAAGATTCTGTATAAATCATTTCCATATTGGCAGCATTATATTAAATGCAAATTTTTGGGAAACTAAAGTATTGAAGAAATATGATGCTAAGAATTGGAGAAGGAAACGGCAACCCATACCAGTAAGTATTCTTGCCTAGAAAATTCTGTGGAGAGAGGAGCCTGGCTGGCTGCAGTCAATGGGATCACAAAGGATTCCAACACAACTTAGCAACTAAACAACAACTAGAACAATGCTAAGGTAAATACAATGTATATCCTAACTAGATGTCAAGTAATTGTAGTTTCCAATACCTTGTCATTTATATGGATATTATTTCTTTTTCTTTTGATTCTGTGTACTTGCTTTATTTTGCATTTTTTTTAATTTTTTTTTTTGACTTTAAAATAATCAGTATTTTCAACTTTGTTTTATAGTCTGAGTTGACAGCCTGGAAATTATATTGGTATACTTTTGCTATGTTTGTAGTCAGTCGACTATTTTCAAACATAATTCTCTGAAGAAACAAAATACATCTCAAATTGAAAATATGTGTTCAGGGCCACATATAAGTGAAATAATATTCTGCTATCTATCATTGAGTAACAAACCAGGTCAAAATGTAGTGACATAAAATAGCAACTGTTGGTCAGAAATGAAGATAAGGCCCTGTGGAAACAGCTTGTCTCTGTTCCATGATGTCTAGGCCCAAAACCTATAGAGCAGCCCTGTCTGGATCATGTTTGATTTCATGATGAAGGATGTCACTGTGTAATTCATGTTACCAGGACAAATCCACCTTCACTGGAGAGGGAGCATATACATTATTCTGGCAGAAGCACTGCTAGTTACATGGTAATGGGCAAGAATGCACAATTACTTGATCTCATTAACATCTGTATCTTAGACTCAATCTCATCTTAACATCTGTATTTTTTAATCTCTCCAGATAATTCTTAAAACCACAGAGCCTTGAAGGCTACAGTTCTACGCTCAAATTCTAAACAAACTAAAAAAAATCACAGATTGTATTTTAGAAAGCATTTTTTTGAGCCAACTCCATTTGCTGTCTAAATGATATCCACAGATTCATGAGTGAGCCTTTGACAACAAAACGATAACACACAAATTATAAATCTTCCAGAATGGAAAATGATGACTGATGTTGATTTCCGTACTCACCTCTCAGATCATACTGGCAATTACCAAACAGCTCTCTCAGTGCTCTATAAGTTTTCAGAGGGAGAAAGTGTGTGTGTGCGTGCGTGTGTGTGTGTGTGTGTGTCTTTAAACAAATATTTATTTGTGGCTACTTACTTTACTCACAGCTGCTTATTCTTGACAAGTGGTTGTTCAACTGAAAGGCAGAGGAAGGGTTGTAGGGATGAAGAGTGTCCGACTCTCTGAGAATGTGTAACGGTAGAAATGCAAAGTATTCTTCACATTGAATAATGATAATCTAATGAAAGATACTAATGATGAGGTTGTCCACATATTGTTTGGTTATCATTAACAAATCACATTGCTTCCTCTTTCTCTGTAGCAATCAGTCTCCTGAAGCAAACTACATGGTAAATTCTTTTGACAGAAGGCAGTTCCTTTTCTTCATTTCCTCCCTGACTCTATAACGAAATCCTAATGAATACTAAAGGTTTCTATGAGTAGTATAATAATCATCTATTGTATTACTGATTGAAAAGAACTTGCTGCATATTCAGAGAGATATAAAGGATACGATTTTCAAACAAATAGTTTTGATAGACAGATTCAGGACAAATCTAAATTGTATTTAATTTTGCTACTGTGCAGTGTTTTTATAATGGTTTTTCACATGTCCAGTTAATATCTTTAAAATCTTTAAGAACTATTCTAATGTGTAAAGTCTATTTCCTGATTAGCTACATCCATTTTAATATTATTTCTACATCTTAGCACTCTGGGAATAATGACATAATGGTAATTTGGGAAGTCAAAATATTGTCCTAAATTAAACCTTTAGGGATAACATTTTGGGACATGTATGCTTACAGGGAGAGGTGTTCTTCTAGATTAATTTGATGGCCTTCCTAAGAAAGAAAATATTTTTTGTTTTCATGCACACAATTGCCTAAAGGTTTAAACTCAGTTTTGTAAAGGAAACACATACATATTGTGAAAAATGTGCTGTTTCAAGTATGTTTATTATGGCATCCCCAACCTAATAAATGGCTTGCTATAGCCAAGAGCTTGAGGCCCCCAACCTGAACACATGTGCATATACTTCATCATGTGTACTCACTGTATTTTTAAACATTAACAGAGAAAAATTTGAATGCATTCAAGAAGTTTGACCTAGAAGATGAAACAAAAGTGATTTTTAAAATATAAGTTTCAAAATAAAGTCAGTTGAAAAATTATTGCTATGTGGCACACAACATGTGAACTAGTAGCTCATTGGAAAGTTTTGACTTAATTGCATTCTATGTCTTGACAGTTTAGTAGCCTCAAAATGTAATCTTCTTGGGATCTACCTGGTGGTCCAGTGGTTGAGACTGTGTGTTCCCAATGCAGGTGGCCCAAGTTTTTCCATGGTCAGGGAACTAGACCCCACATGCCACAAGTGAAGGTTCACATGCCACAAACAAGAGCCAGTACAGCCAAATAAATAAATAACTTAAAAATAGCTTTAAAAAATGAAATTTTCTTGAATTAGTCACCTTTTGGTATTATTTTCATTTTTTATTAGTTGCTGTTTTAATGCCTATGGTGTCTATGAATAAAAATATCTTTGGTTCCCCCTTAGCCTGGTATGAAAAGCTACCTTTTTTCCCAAACAGTCACAAAACTTTAAGAAGACTTGGTGGGAAAATAAAAGGACAATGAGTAATAAAAGATTTTTAATTTGAGCTACATACTATTTTTGTTGTTGTTCAGTCACTAAGCCACGTCCAGCTTTTTGGTACCCCGTGAACTGTAGCACACAGTCCTTCACTATCTCCCAGAATTTGCTCAAACTCATGTCCACTGAATCATTGATGCCATCTAACCATCTCATCCTCTGTCACCCCTTTCTCCTCTCGCCCTCAATCTTTCCCAGCATCAGGGTCTTTTCTAATGAGTCGGCTCTTCATATCAGGTGGCAAAAATACTGGAGCTTCAGCATCAGTCCTTCCAATGAATATTCAGGGTTATTTCCTTTAGGATTGACTGGTTTGATCTCCTTGCTCTCCAAGGGATTTTCAAGTCTTCTCCAGAAGCACAGTTCAAAAGTATCAATTCTTCTGTGCTCAGCCTTCTTTATGGTCCAACTCTCACGTCCATACCTGACTACTGGAAAAGCCAGTAGTTTTGACTATACAGACTTTTGTCAGCAAAGTGATGCCTCTGCTTTTTAATACACTATCTAGGTTTGTAACAGCTTTTCTTCCAAGGAGCAAGCATCTTTTAATTTTGCAGCTAGTTACCATCCATAGTGATTTTGTAGCCCAAGAAAACAAAATCTATCACTGTTCACTGTTTCCACTTTTCCCCCATCTGGTTGCCTTGCAGTAATGGACCAGGTGCCAGGATTTTCATTTTTTGAATGTTGAGCTTAAAGCCAGGTTTTTCACTCTTCTCTTTCACCTCCATCAAGAGGCTCTTTAATTCCTCTTCTCTCTCTGCCATTAAAGTGGTATTATTTTACTATTTCACATTTGTCAGTTTCTTTAAATTGCAAAATGAATAATGTTGTACTTTAGTTCAGCTATTGGTATAGTTTATCAATACTTTTTTAACTTGGTTTTGTGAATAATCTACTATCTTGAAATCACAGGTCATTCACTTAAAGTTTTTGGTTGTTTTTTTTTGTTTGTTTGTTTAAATTTTTTGGTTGCATTGTGTGACACGTGGGACGTTGGTTCCCTGAGCAGGGATCAAATCTGCACCTTCTTCATTGGAAATATGGAGTCTTAACCACTGAACCTCCAGGGCTATACCACACTTAAAGTTTTAAGTGGCATGTCTTCTGTAATTACTCTGATTTGATTCCAAAATTGACAAATCCTAAGGTTAAGTGATAGAATCAATATAGGAAAAAACGCATATAACTTTCTTTCCAAAACCATTTCTTCTAAATTGTCTTATCAAATTTGTATACTTGTGAAGGACATGGCTGGCTATGGTCCACAGGGTTACACAGAGTTGGACATGACTGAAATGACTTAGCACAGACGCGTAGGACATAAACATAATATACAGCAACAGATAACTGTAAGGTACACTTTGATTGAGGAAACAATGATATCTCATACAATTACTAAGAATGGAGTTAAGATGAGCCATCTCAAGTTGGTCTTGGATTTTGAAGGGGTAAAACTCAATATACAAATACGTGAATTATCAGATACTCATAAAAGAAGAGGTTAATCATCTTTAAAATATCATCTTTAAAAGATTGTCTGAAAACTACGTAAACACTGAAATATAATCAAGGTGATGTGGGAATAATATCTTACAGTCAGTGCTAGAATATGATTGCAGTTAAATAAAGTGGAATCCAATCAACTATGTTATAAACTGTCAATGGAAAGAAAGTATCTAGAGTAAAATATATGAAAAGATAATTTAGAGAAGTGAAAATACAAATGAATAAAGTTTCAAGTTCAGCTAGTAACTTAACAATTAAAACAATAATTGAAAGGTTGTTGTTGAATTATGAAAGATGCCAGGATTCTTGGCCTCTGTAGGAGAAGAATTCAATCTGGGGCCAGAGACAAGGCTTGATCACTAGAGCTTTTATGTAATAAAGTTTTATTGAAGCATAAAAGAGATAAAGAAAGCTTCTGACATAGAAATCAGAAGGGGGTAGAAAGAATAACCCCCTGCTAGTCTTTACCTTGATGTTATATAGCTACTAGCAGTCTGCTCATTAAAGAAAGGAAATGTCTCAAACTCAGAGAATGGCACCAGCCCCCTCATCCACAACATGCATTCTGAGATAACCCTGGCATCACTCACAACATGCATTCTGAGATAACCCTGGCATCAGGTGAGTCATCCTGGGCCATAAAATGATTGACTTGAATCTTGAAGAAAGGCAGATTTCCATACAAATATATAGTTTCATTAACATAGATTAGGAGAACAATGTATGAGTAAAACATACCAGTTTGTCAAGTCAGTTCTGAGCCTTTAGGCAGAAAGACTTGAAGACAGAGTCTAGGGTAAATACATAGTACATTAACATAGCTTAAGACAAACATTTCCATAAGAAAAGCACACTAGTTAGCTCAAGGTTGGAGAAAAGTTAAGTTCAGGTAGAACCAGGTGTCATTGTGGCAACACAGAATTTTAAGAAAAAACCTCTTTAAATTTGTATAGAGAAGGGAAAAAATATATCACTAGTTTGTTTCCTCCTGCTGCTTGAGAGAAAGAGAAAAAATGTCTGGCACTTGCAGCCTATTTCCTCCGTTTGGAGACCCCTGGCCTTCCTGCCTGTTACCCTCTCATAATGAGATGTCTTTTTTACCTATCAAATTATAAAGGATTATGAATAGAGTAATAGCAAATGTTTGCAAATGTTTAACAGGGAAATTTATCTCATGCATTTCTGGTGGAATGTAAATTTTTGCAACTTTTGAGAAGCTATTCTATGAGTGTGCTAAAGATGTATGATGATAATAAAATATATAAGTAATCATAGTGTCAGGGGAGTGTAATCTCCTCGGTTCTGTCTCGTCTCAACAAAAATTTGAAGCGACGGACGTTAAAGCCTTTGGCACATCACAGTTCTTGGACAGTCCGTGTTATAGTTCTTGGACAGATCCGTTTTATTTAGAAAATAAAGGAAAATACATCCTTGAGGCGTGAGGACATTTCAACCCAGAAGACGTGACGAGAAGAGAGAGAGACAGAGAGAGAGAGAGAGCGTGCGTGCGGGAGAGAGACACCCCCGGCCCTTTGGCTCCTCTTTTTACCTGTTTTTTCCTCCCCTCGGGCCTGCCTATGTAAACTGGGCTAGCCAGGAGTGCCGTTTGTTCTACCTGAGGTCCTCACTCTGGTCCTCGGACTTTCCTTTGTTCTATTTTCACAGGCTTTTCCCTTCCTTGTCTTTTAGCCACCGCCATTCTGGACTCCTTTTTTCCTATTCTAACTACCTAACAATAGTATCAAAAATAGGAAACTTTACATCTAATATGTTTTCTAGAATGATGAAATTAGCAGTCTTTAATTACAGTTTTGGAGAACTTAACAACATGTTAAATAAGAAAAGCAGTGTGTAAAAATATGCACGTGTCATTCAATTGCATTTTCTGTTACATTCATCTTTATGCATGGAAAAAAAATGGTAGTAGGAAATACTAAAATGCTAAAGGTTGTATTTATATTCTGAAATTGCAGTTAATACTTACTATTAACACATAGATGTATTATATGGCCTTCCCTGGTGGCTTAGATGGTAAAGAATCTGCCTACAATGCAAGAGATGTGGGTCAAATCCTTGGGTCGGGAAGATCCCCTGAGGAAATAGCTACCCACTCCATTTTTCTTACCTGGAGAATTCCATGGAGAGAGGATCTGGCAGGCTGCAGTCCATGGGGTCACAGTCAGGCATGACTGAGCGACTAACACATATATACAAAATGCCTAGGCAATAAGGACTTACATTTGCTTGGTATTTTTTACAAACAAGTTTCCAAACTTTATGTAGATCTCTGGGACTTTATTTTTTAAACAACAATGGTACTATAATTTAATCATATTGTTGTGTATAATTATAGTTCTTCTCTTTTTACTGCTCATTCTAGTTTGGATTTTTTAATTTTATTTTATTTTGATATAATAACCATCCAAAAATTCATTGGCTTCAAAGTACAATCACATATGAACTCACTATTTTGTGGGTCGATAACTTAGGCTGAGTTCCAACAGGCAGTACTTACGCGGATTTCACAGTGCACACACACAAACGCAGCTGCAATCAGTCGTAGTTTTATCTGGAATGTGTTTGTTCTAGTGGCATGCCTTACTTGTATGCTGATAGTACTGGCAGTTAGTAGGTGATGGCAGTCAGCTCAGGGTGATAGAGTAAACGGAACTCGTGTCTCCAGTGGGTTAGCCTGGGCTTAAACACGTAGTGATAGTTACGGGTTTCTATGAGAAGCAGTTTTAAGTTCTGCTTACATCACATTTGCTATCATCTTATTGGTTAAAGCACATAGCTCAGAATCATCATGCAAAATTACTAAACAAAGACATGAATTTAAGGAAAAATAAGCAAAATCACGGACCATTACTGATAAAATGTACCATACTCTTCAAATTTACTTCATATATACCACAATTTACATATTCATTATCCTGTTGACACATATTTAGAGGGGTTTCTGGATTTGTTGTTATGAATGCCATAATTAGAAATGCTTTTATGTATGTCTCCTGTTCATAGGTACAAGAAATTCTTAGATCTCTAACTAAGAGGGGAATTGCCAGAGATGTATGTAAATGATCAGTTGTACGAGATAATACTATCTCTTCCCCCAAATATGCTCTCACTGGCAATGGGCAGGACAGAAAATTGAAACACATCATCACCAACAGCCATTGTAACTGAAAAAAAATAAGATTATTTTGTCTTCAATATTGAAAAATAACAACTAAATTAAAATATAAAAGGATAATTTTAGTTATATAAGGAACAAACTTTGTAAAACAAAGGATATGAATGTTAAAGTATATAGTTGTTTGCTCAGTTATTATTTATTCATTCACAAAGATCTATTACATATCTAGCAGAACACTGTGTTAAGGGACAAAGGTATATATTTTTTAAAAAGAAAAGATCCTTGCTTTCAAGAATGTAATGGTCAATTTTATGTGTCAATTTGACTGGCCATAGGGAGCCTAGATTAAATATTATTTCTAGGGTGTGTCTATGAGGGTGTTTCCAGATGAAATTAGCAATTGAATACATAATTTCAGTAAAGTAGATTTCCTCCCCTATTTGGAGTGGGCATCATCCAATCCATTGAGGGCCTGAATAGAACAAAAACTGGAAGAATGAAGAATTCATTCTTTTTTGCCTGATTGAATTGGAACACTTCACATTAAAGTCTCCAACCCTCAGAAAGGGATATTTTTAGAACCACTTTGACAACTGTTTTATTCATGCTATTTCCAGGAGGGGGAATTACACCACCTTTCCTGAGTTTCCAGCTTGCAGATAGTGAGAGTTCTTAGCTTCCACAGTCACATGAGCCAAATCCTCATAATAAATCTCCATACTACGAGTTCTGTTTCTTTGGAGAACCCTGACTCATGCAAAGAGCTTGTGAATTTAAGCATTTTGAAAAACTTAACATTGACAGCAACAGCTGACACTTACACAGAACTTTCTATATATCAGATGTATAATATACATACATACACACAGACATATCCACACTTAGGTATTGTACCTGAATATCAAAGACCTAATATATACATTAAAGAGACTAGTGAAAAAAGAAGATCTTATAAATTAATATTTAAGATCAGAATGATCTTAAAAGCAACGATCTTTTAAAGCAACGTAAGTATGATAAGAGATAAGGAAAATGTCCTGTGCTTAGAAGATAGAATTAGGATATAAATGGGAAAAAAAAAAAAGAGCTGGAGACAAGATGGAGAATAATTACCAGGAAAGTTCAAAGAAAGACTCACTGAAACATTCCTTGTAAATTATCTCTATTTTGATTATCTGATAATTCTTGTTCTGTCACATGGATTACAGAGCTAGAAGAAAGGTGAGGGGGAAAAAAGAACTACCAGACACTTAAATTATAACCCAGTAAAAAGGTCAAAGAAATGCTAGCTAACACTTTACTTCTTAGGATAGATGAAATATAAAAAGAACTAAAAGCTCAAAACAGAAAAATGAGCCCTTGCCATGTAAATGGATGCTCAGAGGAATAATAAAAAATGCCCTTCTTTTATCCAGCACAAAAAAATTTCAGAAATGTAACTTAATAATACAAATAGAAAACAGCCATCAGCGTGACTCAGTGTTCATTTTGTGGGCTTGCGTCATTGGTTGTTATATTTTCCAATCAGTTATAGTGTTAAATATCACCCAACAGATGAGAATGCAGTGGAACAATTCCAGCTGACTTGAAATTAGTCATGATAATGAAGAGAAAGAAGCTTCTGGACAGATCCCAAGAGTCATTCATCTGTAAGTTCTGAATTTTTGAATCAAAACTTTGTAAGGACTAAAGCACTTTAAAAAAAAAATAAACATAGTTTTCACCATTTAAAAAAATTACCTATCAGTTGTATAATACAGATACAGAGGAGTAACAAAAAGTTAAATCATGGGGGTTGGGAAGAGAAATGAAAGGGAAACATATCTGAACATCTGTGCAGTAACCAAATATCTAATTTTTTCCATTTAATGCTTGTACCAGTCAATGTAAACCAGCTTCACCGATAAAACAACTCTGCCAAAATCTCAGCCGCTTAAAACTATAAAATTTATTCTCATGTTACATGTCTACTAAGGGTTTGCTGAGGTTTCTGCTCTGTGCGGTCCTTATGATGAAACTCCTACTAGAACACTGCCAGTAATCAAGACAGAGAGAAACAGAAGGTCGGAAATCATGCAGGTAACATATAACATTTTTGCCAATATTTTATTGGCCAAACTAGACATATGGCTACACCTAACTTCTCAAGAGCAGAGACATGCAATCCAACCATGAGCATAAGAAGAAAATAGAAAAACTTGCTGGATAGAAATAGCAAACCCCACAATGCTCATAAAACCCATTTAAGTGATGAAACTAAGCCTCAGGTAGGTCAAATAACTACTCAATGACACTTGTTAGTAGAATGAGCAGTTTTGAAATCCAAGTGTTTCTGACTGAAGAATGTGAATTGGGAAATGGGAAGGATGAATGCTTGATTAATTCAATGTTACAAAGCCCTTGGTACTGGAATTTGCCTTGTCTGTGGAAGAGCAGCATCACCTAAGAATTTAGTAGAAATGCACAACCTCAGCCTCACCCAAGATCCTGAATCAGAATTTGTCTTTTAACAAGGTCTCTTGGTAATTTGCCTCAAGAGAAGCCCTGTCTTAAACTTCTTTGTCTTGGAGCACACATGAAGTCTCACTGGAAATAACCCATGGCTGTCCCCCTGCTCCAAGCCTACATCTACCACTTAGGAATTATAGTACCTCCCCCCAGGTTTCCCATCACCAATACCCAATCACTTCTGGGACTCCTGTGTAGGAAGGTGATGAATATGCCCGTCTCTGCTCAACTGTAATACACCTCTGTTTAAACTCTCCGCAGTCTGTCTCCAGGCACAGTGAGCTCTTTCCTGCTCTGCTAGCCCTCAGGGTAACACATATGTCCTATTTTCTGTGCCACAGCTGAGGAAATGGGTAGAGTGGACTTCTCTGGAAATCACATCACAAATGACTATCTGGACCTATAAGTAGCACTGCTTATGCCCCAAATCAAACACATTCATATATGTACACAGTTTCTACAGCTATTATCTGAGCAGCACTTTGCAAATCACTCAAGATCAGTCTGTTAACCCAATGTAGACAATGGTGAAGGGATGACAGATAACTTTCTTTCATCCTTGCTATGCTCATAGCTCTTTTATCTTCCTAAGAATATCAGCCCCAAAGAACTACTCACCATACATCCCCTTCGGCCAAAAAAAAATTAAACTCATACATACTAGTAATCATGTAAATAACATTCGGCATAAGGGGAACTTCAGATCAGCAGAAATTATCTCTTATAATTAACATATCATACCTAAGATACTAAATAGGAAATAATCATTTTGAATCACTCTAAAGACCCTCTTATTTTGATAAGTGGTATTGCTTCATACTGCTTTCTATTCAAATAATTATCATAGAGAATATTATCCTCAAGTGTCTTGGAATCTTTCTGCTGTTAAAAACTGGACAACAGACCCCAGTGGAGTTGCTTATGCTAAGTCTCACACAGCCACCAAGACTTAATTACAATTTTTGCTCTACTAGAAATGGAATTTTAAACCAATTAATCAGGAGTTGTCCGATCTGCACTAAATAATCTGCCTGTTTAGACCCCTGCCACTCCTAAAAGAAAGTAACTTTGTCATAATCAATCACTTCTTTGCCCAGTATAACTTCCTTGTTCTTGCTTCCTTCTTCCTGTTTTTGTACAGCTTCTCAGAGCTCCTTTCTATTTTGTAGTTTCAATAGTATCTGCTTGAAATTTGTTTTTGCCCAAAAAAATCTCTTAAAAGTCTTAATATGACTCATAAAGTTTATCTTTTAACATTGCTTATTGTGCTAAGTTGCTTCAGTTGTGTCCGACTAGTTGTGACCCTATGGATCATAGCCCACCAGGCTTCTCTGTCCATTGGATTCTCCGGGCAAGAATACTGGAGTGGATTACCATGCCCTCCTCCAGGGTATCTTCCCAAGCTATAGATAATAATAAATAAAAATTTTAAAGAAAACCTGTAACTAATAAAGGAACAATGATAGAAAATGAAAAAGGAAAGCCTAAATAATAAATATACTCCCAAAGGACAGAGTGTGCTTCATGAAATATAATCAGACTTGGGTTTTCCTAAATAGGACTGTCCTTATTCATTATAATTAGCAACAATTGTGTCTTGGATGAACCTTTTTGGCTACAACACTGCCACTGTGCAAAACTTCCCCTTATTCATTTTAGAGCCTAACTCCTCCTGCTACAAATAGTGATTGGGTGATTAAGTTGCTAAGTCATATCCAACACTTGTGACCCCATGGACTGTAGCCTGCCAGGCTCCTCTGTCCATGGGATTCTCCAGGCAAGAATACTGGAGTGGGTTGCCATTTCCTTCTCCAAGTGATTGGGATGCCTACCTAAATATAACATTTCCTGCCGGAGTCTTGTTCTAGTTGGTCTAGGGGTACCCAAGGGATGAATGGCGTCGGCGAAAAGAAAGGAAGGAAAGAAAGAAAGACACAGAGTCTTTTGAAGGTTTAGAGATGAATCTCTGTTATTGTTCTAAGTTTCTACTTATATAGCACATGTTTTAGGTCAGTAACCTTTGTAATGATTCTTTTGCAATATTTTCCTATTCAGATGATTTATCTCTTGATTCCAAGATGTAAAAATTCTTCCCTGGTCTTTTGTTACATTTCGGTTACATTTTTACCCCAAAACCTATTCTTATTTTACTAAAAACATGATCCATGATGTCATAAATCGTATTGTTCTATCTACTTCAGCGAACACAGCGTCTTACTTCAGGGAATAAGCACTATAGCGGGATCTAAGATCAAGAGTCTCTCATAGTACAGCCATTGTCTGTGGGGGTCTGCTTACCAGCTACCCACATATCACAAGACTATTTGTGGCAAAAACAAATCTTTTACAGTCTACCCTGAAACCACCTGCAATATGATTCACATATTTCCTTTTGTCTGTGTTCAGGTTTGGGGGGGCACAAATATCTCTAGCATCCCAATCTTTATGAGAAAAGACAATTGGCTTAGTTTCTGTAATTTTTCTTAATACGTGATCCAAGTTTTCAGTCATCAATAATAATCTCCTCATGAGGCCAGGTCACAATAGGCTTAGGGCTTGTTTTTTAAATGAACATGGCCTTATTCCCTGGCTGAATGTTAGGGACCCATCAGCCAGGGGCCTCAGTAGGTTTAATCATTTTGGGAATATTTCTTTGGGACAGAGGATCATTTTTCTTTTTCCTAAGCTCTCGTGAAATCACTACAGAATCCCCTTTAAATCCTGCCAACAAGGAAAGAAACACAGCTAGCCACAACAAAGGCATAGAAACAGGAAGGAGTGAAGGTCCAATCGTGGAGAGAAACCGCTTTGCAGTTTCTTTTTGAGTGGTGCCGTGAGTTTGTCATCCGCCAGTAGATCCAGAACGGCTCCCAACAATTTCCCAAACCATGTGACAAAGTGTTAACCAATGGCATACGAGCAACTTTCAGGTCACATTCTTAAAAGGAAGCTACTTACCTTTCACTTACTCTCTTCACCCTTCCTAGGCCTAGGAAGTAGCCGCAACTGGAGTGGTCACCTTAGATCCAGGGATGGAATCTCTGCTGATGATGTAAAAGCACCGCTTCCAAATCCCACTGTGTACAATCCTAGGCAGCAGAGATGCAAATCTTCTGTCATGTTTAAGTCACTAATTAGTCTTTGAATCAATATTTAACTAATACAACCTATCACAAACATTATTTTCAGCAAAATCTAGCCTCTTATATAATATCTATGTTACTGAAGTTATTCCTTTGCCTGTTGAGTGAGAACTAAAAATAACAGAATTATTAGAAAAGAACAGAAGGAAAAGAAAGGACAAAGAACAAAAGGGAAAGTATTTAACTTTAGATAGTTAGGGAGTTTAGGATTGACATGTAAACATTGCTGTATTTAAAATAAATAACCAACAAGGAAAAAAATAATAAATGGAATTATACAGTAAAAAAAAAAGTATTCTTATTTTAAAAAATTAATTTGGAAGAGTTTAAAATTTTCATAGATATAATATCAAATTTACTTGCAAAATATTTTGGATTAAGTATGAAAGGATCTCTAAGTCTACACATTTTATTTATGTTTTTATTCTATTAAGTGCACCATGTGAATTGTCCTATTTATGCAAATAAACTCTTCACTTCCCCTGGTTCACTTCCACTTGGTTCCAAGTCATCTTGCCAGCCTTCCTTCTCCCTCTTCTGCCATCTGTTAGTCTCTTCTTCCTTTGTTGTAGAGCTTCTCATATGAATTCCTTCTCTTTTACATAACTGCTGTATCCAAATCATTAACCACTTCTTCCAGGGTTCTTGAAACTCTCTTAGTAGCTATTGCTGCATCTGCTTCTAATCCCTTGTTCTTGTATTCTACCAGTTCAAAATTTCTGAAGAAAAAAAATTATATCTTCCTTGTGCAAGTCATTCCCTTTATCAAATCCTTTGAAAGTTACCATATAAATTTCAAACTTCTTCAATATTTTGTTTAAGCTCCATCCATTTTTATTTCCTGAATACAAAACACATAGTTACATCTCCATTTTCTCAGTCCACACTCTGCCTAAAAATTATTTTTGATGTAAAAGCTCCCAAGGCCTATTCTTCCTTCAAAGCTTACATCTTGGACTGACCTTTATCTAAGATCTTCAACTATCCTGGGGGCTCAACCTTTCTTCTGAATTCATTTGTGTGTTTTACTCATTCAGCCATGTCTGACTTTTTGTGACCCCATGGACTGTACCCACCGGACTTCTCTTTCCATGGAATTCTCCAGGCAAGAATACTAGAGTAGGTTGCCATTTCCTTCTCCAGGGGATCTTCCTGATCCAGCGATTGAACCCAGGTCTCCTGTATCATAGGCAGGTGGTTTACCATTTAAGCTACTAGGGAAGCTTTATCTGTTGCAATAATCTGGACCCTCTACTGTATCTCCTCTTTCAAGGGCCACCAGAAGACACTAATCAATTGAAATAGATATCTAACCTTCTGCACAGGTGGCACTGTGCTTGGTAGTGGGAATTCAGAAAGAGATATGATAACTGCTGCATTTGAAAGGCTTACAGACAATTTGGAAAGATCCACTATAAAAATTTAAAAATTAAATACAAGTTTACACAGAGCTCCTAGAAATCAGTATTCAGACACATTTAAGGTTGTGGCTCTTACTCCAGCCCCTGAGATTTTATCACCTTATTTTGTCATTCTTCTCCCCAAAATTAATTTGTTTTAAAAATACTCCAAGAACTTGAGGGAGGAACAAGATGGCAGAAGAGTAGGTGGACATGGAGTACGGCTCTCTCCATAGATACATCAGAAATACACCTTGAGACACAGAAATGCATGCAGAACAGCAGCTGAGAGCAGACAAGAGTACATGATCAGTGGAAAAGAATATATAGAAAAACTCGGTAGGATGAAGGAACTAGGGGGGAAAACAGGAGTGTTAGTAGGAGTGGACCTGTCCTCAGTGGGTGGGGGAACTGAAGCAGGGGTCCAATCCCCACATCAGGGCAATTGTCTGGGTCAGAGGAGAAATATTTAAGGCTGAGAGTGAAACAGCTGATTAGTGGCAGCCTAAATGGAATGAGAATCAGACAGTCCTTCCCACAGCCAAACATACCCCGGACAGGGATGCAGGTCCCCTGGAAGTCTCAGTGGCTGGGAGCTGGATTTTAGGGATTGTGGAGAACTCCCAGGGCGAGGACTGCTGTTGACTGCAGAGACGGATTGAGGGGATGTGAGAGAGGAGACTGTGGTGGGAAATGCCTGTGGAGGAGAGCCGGGCAGCCATGGAAGCAAGGCGATACTGCTGAGTCACGTGTAGAGGGTGGAGCTATCACCATAGCCTCTCTCCCCACACACCAGCATCAGCAGCAGAACAATAGAGGCTGGCCCATCAAACCCCAGACACACTGACCTACAGAGCAGGACCCCAGCCAAGGTGCCCCTCTATGTGCCTGACACACTGAACAACAGAGAAGGGCCCCAGGCAGGGGAACTCCTCTAAGTGCCTGAATGGGTGGAACTACAGAGAAAAACTGGCCAAAGAGGCCTTCTGATCGCCAGCTAAAGGGGCTTGAATAAAGACCCTGATAGGGCTATAGCTAGAAAAACCGAGTCTGACAGGGCCATAACTCCTGCCACGGAGGCATTCTGTGTCCCTGCACACTTAGCGCTGCCCAGGGTACCCGCAAGCCAAGCAGCTGCACCACCTTCACACTCAGCTCTCACTGGAGCAGAGTTGCCACGGGCAAAAAAAGTTTTGTGTCTATGCGCACAGGATCGCTTCAGTCGTGTCCGACCCTGTGATCCTGTAGACTGTGGCCTGCCAAGCTTCTCTGTCAGAGAGGGGTTCTCCAGGCAACAATACTGGAGCCAATACTGGTTGCCATGCCCTTCTAGAGCACTATATTTCCTGCTGCCCTAGCTGCCAACCCCTGAATACTTGGTGCTCCCAGAACCCTTGCGACCCAAGCAGCTGCACCACCTCCACATCTGGCCTTCACAGGGGCAAACCCAAGTCCTCCAGGGCAGCTTCAGGAGCAAACCCCAGTGGACGACCCACATGCAGAGGTGGAAATAAGACCACAGTTGAAACCCAGGGGCAGTATGGCTAATGAAGAAGACCCAAAACCTTCCCACCAGCTGTACAAGCTGTAGATTATATCCACATGATCAACTAGGCAGACTCTGTGTGTATGGACTATATAAAAGGACATTGAGAGCTCCCACAAAAGAAAACGCACTAGTTCTGATAGCTGTGGGCATTAGAGGCAAGAACACACAGGAGTAGGACCAGATTACAACCTGAGCTGTATCCAAAGCAGGTCCAGAGACCAGCACAGCATTGGAGAGCATCTTAGGGAGGTAAGGTGGACTGTGACTCCCAGTGAGGGAAAGGACTCTGACAGCAGTGACTCAAGAAAAACATTTGTTATTCTTATGGTTTGACTTATTTTGTAGATTCTATGGATTTTTTCCTTTCTTTCTTATTTTTTTTTTTTTTTTGGTCCTTTTTTCCCCCTCTGTAGTTGTAGTCATCGATTTTATTGGCATTATGAAATCTAATTAAGCTTTTGAGCTTTTTTCTTTTTTTCTCCTCAGTCACATTTTTTATTGTTGTTATAAACCTCTGCCTCTACGTTGGGCTTTTGCAGTTCTGTGGAGTTTTCCTTTTTTCTTTCTTCTTCCTTTTTTTCTTTCCCTTGTATTTCCTTTCTCTTTTTTATATTTTTAATTTTTTAAACCAATTATACTTTTTCCTACATTTATTCCTTTGCCTTTCCTACTGTTATTTCCCCCTTGCAGGTAATCTTTAATGTATATAAATCTTCTTCATCTATCTCT
The DNA here is from genome assembly GCF_054371585.1 of Giraffa tippelskirchi. Taxonomy (NCBI): domain Eukaryota; kingdom Metazoa; phylum Chordata; class Mammalia; order Artiodactyla; family Giraffidae; genus Giraffa; species Giraffa tippelskirchi. The sequence goes on along the minus strand of NC_137278.1, from coordinate 105,376,859 downwards.
ATTTAACTTTGCATATCAATTATTTCTTTCTTTTCTTTCTTTCCTTTCCTCTTAACATACATGTTAGTTTTGTTTTCATTGCTTTATTCCTCACTTAGCACCTTCATTTAGTTTTGCTTTCCAGTTTGTGCTTTTGTTAGTTTTGTTCTTAACTGGTAAACAAAATTTTTGATTCCCTTTGTTCACTGGGTCAATCTACTGTACTTTATTCTTGTTGTACTGTTTTGACTTTGCTCATGGGTATATATGTATATGTGTATATTCTATTATTTTAATTATTATTTGCCTGATTTTGTAACTGCCATTTGTCTGGGGTTCATTTTTGGTTTCTCATTTTGGGATATTTGTTTTAATCTCACTTAATGCCATAACAAACCACTTGTGGGATCTTCTTTCCTGACCAGAGATCAAGCCCTGAGCCTTTGAGTGGGAGCACTGACTCCAAGACCCTAGACTACCAGATAACTAGCTATAGGGAATATCAAATAATGAAAACAGTGAGAACTCACACAAAGAAAACCACTTGAATACAAGACCCAGCATCACCCAATCACCTGTAGCACCCTGTGCAACACCCCTCATTTAAACAACAAACAAAACAAAAATACAAACCCAATCACCAGGAGACAGGATTACTACCTCACTCAGCCTTGCCCATCAAAGGAGAAACAAACAAACAAAAACAACAACAGCAAAAAAAAAACCCAGCACAAATATCACCCTATATGAAGCTTACACAAACCTCTGGACCAAACTTAGGAGGGCAGAAACCAAAAGGAAGAAAGAATTCAACCTTGAAGCCTGGGTAAATGAGACCTCAAACACAATAAATTAAAAAAAAAATTAATGAAAAGGCAGAGAAATACTACACAAATGAAAGAACAAACTAGAAATGCAGAAGCCCAAATAAATGAAGAGGAAGTAGGCAAACTACCTGAAAAAGAATTCAGAATGATGATAGTAAAGATGATCAAAAACCTTGAAAACAAAATAAAGAAAATGCAAGAAACAATTAACCAAGACCTAGAAGATTTAAAGAATAAACTTACAGAGACAAACAACACAATTGCTAAAATTAAAAATACTCTAGAAGGAATCAATAGAAGAACATCTGAAGCAGAAGAACAAATCAGTGAACTGGAAGATAAAATGGTGGAAATAACTTCTGAGGAGCAGAATATGTAAAAAGAATGAAAAGAATTGAGGATAGTCTCAGAGACCTCTGGGACAATATCAAACTCACCAACATTTGAAGTATAGGGGTCCTGAAAGAAGAAGAGAAGAAAGGGTATGAGAAAATTTTTGAAGAGATTATAGTTGAAAATTTCCCCAACATGGAAAAGGAAATAGTCAATTAAGTCCAAGAGGCACAAAGATTTCCATACAGGATAAACGCAAGGAGAAACATGCCAAGACACATACTAATCAAACTAACAGAGACTAAACACAAAGAAAGAATGTTAAAAGCAGCAAGAGAGAAGCAACACGTAACATACAAGGGAAACCCCACATGTTTAACAGCTGATCTTTCAGCAGAAACTCTGCAGGCCAGAAGGGAATGTCAGGATATATTTCAAGTACTGAAAGGGGAAAATCTACAACCAAGATTACTGTACCCAGCAAAGATCTCATGCAAAAGTGATGGAGAAATAAAAAGCTTTTCAGACAAGCAAAAGCTAAGAGAATTCAGTACCACCAAACTAACTTTACAACAAATCTTAAAGAGATTTGTATAGACAAGAAATACAAGAGAAGAAAAACATCTACAAAATCAAACCCCAAACAATTAAGAAAATGGCAATAGGAACATATATATCAATAATTACTTTAAATGTAAACGGATTAAATGTTCCAACCAAAAGACACAGGCTGGCTGAATAGATACAAAAACAAGCACCATATATGCTGTCAACAAGAAACCCACTTCAGACCTAAAGATTCATAGACTGAAAATGAAAGGATGGAAAAATATATTTCATGCAAATGGAAAGCAAAAGAAAGTTTGAGTGACAGTCCTCATATCAGACAAAATAGACCTTAAAATAAAGAATATTACAAGAGATAAGGAAGGACACTACATAATGATCAAGGGATCAATCCAAGAGGAAGACATAACAATTGTAGATTGTTATGCACCCAACATAGGAGCATCTCAATACATAAGACAAACACTAACAGACATAAAAGGAGAAATTGACAGTAACACAATAATAGTAGGAGATTTTAGCACCCCACTCACACCAACAGACAGATCATCAAAACAGAAAATTAATAAGGAAACACAAGTCTTAAATGATACGTTAGATGAGATGGATCTCATTGATATCTTCAGGACATTCCCTCCAAGGATTCTTCAATATATGCAAATCAATCAATGTGATACACCATATTAACAAACTGAAAGATAAAAACCATATGATTATCTCAATAGATGCAGAAAAAGCCTTTGACAAAATTCAGCACCCATTTATGATTAAAACTCTTCAATGGGCATAGAAAGAACCTATCTCAACATCAGTTCAGTTCAGTTCAGTCACTCAGTCGTGTCCGACTCTTTGCGACCCCATTAATCACAGCACGCCAGGCTTCCCTGTCCATCACCAACACCCAGAGTCCACCCAAACTTATGTCCATCGAGTCGGTGATGCCATCCAACCATCTCATCCTCTGTCGTCCTCTTCTCCTCCTGCCCTTAATCCTTCGGAACATCAGGGTCTTTTCCAATGAGTCAACTCTTCGCATCAGGTGGCCAAAGTATTGGAGTTTCAGCTTCAACATCAGTCCTTCCAATGAACACCCAGGACTGATCTCCGTTAGGATGGACTGGTTGGATATACTTGCAGTCCAAGGAACTCTCAAGAGTCTTCTCCAACACCACAGTTCAAAAGCATCATTCTTTGGCTTTCAGCTTTCTTCACCGTCCAACTCTCACATCCATACATGACCACTGGAAAAACCATAGCCTTGACTAGACAGACCTTTGTTGGCAGAGTAATGTCTCTGCTTTTCAATATGCTATTTAGGTTGGCCAAAGCCTTCCTTCCAAGGAGTAAGCGTCTTTTAATTTCATGGCTGCAGTCACCATCAGCAGTGATTTTGGAGCCCCCTCAAAAAATAAAGTCTGACACTGTTTCCACTGTTTCCCCATCTATTTCCCATGAAGTGATGGGTCCAGATGCCATAATCTTAGTTTTCTGAACTTTGAGCTTTAAGCCAACTTTTTCACTCTCCTCTTTCACTTTCATCAAGAGGCTCTTTAGTTCTTCTTCACCTTTTGCCATAAGGGTGGTGTCATCTGCATATCTGAGGTTATTGATATTTCTCCCAGCAATCTTGATTCCAGCTTGTATTTCTTCCAGCCCAGCGTTTCTCATGATGTACTCTGCATGTAAGTTTAGTAAAGGCCATATATGATAAGCCTACAGCAAACATTCTCAATGGTGAAAAACCGACAACATTCCCCCTAAGATCAGGAACAAGACAAGGGTGTCCACTTTCACCACTATTATTCAACATAGTTCTAGAAGTCCTAGCTACAGAAATCAGAGTGGAAAAAAAAATAAATAAAAGCATCACAGATCATAAAAGAATAAGTAAATCTCTCCCTGTTTGCAGATGACATGATACTGTACATAGAAAACCCTAAAGATAACATCACAAAATTACTAGTCAGTGAATTTAGCAAAGTTGCAGGATACAAAATCAACACAGAGAAATCACTTGCATTTCTACATACTAACAATGAAAAATCAGGAAGAGAAATGAAAGAATCAATCCCATTCACCATTGCAACTAAAAGAATTAAATATCTAGGAATAAACTTACTTAAGGAAACAAAAGAACTGTACACAGAAAATTATAAGACAGTAATGAAAGAAATCAATGGTGACATAAACAGATGGAGAGATATTCCATATTCCTGGGCAGAAACAATCAATATTGTGAAAATGACTATACTACCAAATGCAGTCTACAGATTCAAAGCAATACCTATCAAATTACCACTGGCATTTTTCACAGAACTAGAACAAAAAAATTCACAATTCATATGGAAACACAAAAGACTTCTAATAGCCAAAGCAGTCTTGAGTAAGAAAAATGGAGCTGGAGGAATCAACCTTCCTGACTTCAGGTTATACTACAAAGCTATAGTCATCAAGACACTATGGTACTGGCACAAAAACAGAAACGTAGACCAATGGAACAAGATAGAAAGCCCAGAAATAGATCCATGCACCTATGAGTACTTTATTTTTGACAAAGGAAGCAAGAATATAAAATGAGGCAAAGACAGCCTCTTCAATAAATGCTGGGAAAACTGGACAGCTACATGTAAAAGAATGAAATTAGAACACCTCCTAACACCACACACAAAGATAAACTCAAAATGGATCAAAGGCCTAAATGTAAGGCCAGAAACTATAAAACTCTTAGAGGAAAACATGGGCAGAACACTCGATGACATAAATCAAAGCAAAATCCTCTATGACCCACCTCCTAGAGTAATGGAAATAAAAACAAAATAAGCAAGTGGGACCTGATTAAACTTAAAAGCTTTTGCACAGCAAAGGAAACTATAAGCAAGGTGAAAAGACAACCCTCAGAATGGGAGGAAATAATAGCAAATGAAACAACTGACAAAGGATTAATTTCCAAAATATACAAGCAGCTCATACAACTCAATTTCAAAAAAACAAACAACTTGATCAAAAAGTGGGAAAAAGACCTAAACAGACATTTCTCCAAAGACATACAGATGGCTAACAAACACATGAAAAGATGCTCAACATCACTCATTATTAGAGAAATGCAAATCAAAACCACAATGAGATATCACCTCACACTGGTCAAATGGCCATCATTGGAAAGTCTACAAACAATAAATTCTGGAGAGAGTGTGGAGAAAAGGGAACACTCCTGCACTGTTGGTGGGAATATAAATTGATACAGCCACTATGTGGGCAGGTTCAGAAACTTTGATTGCCAAATTCAAAGAGGGGAACTGGAAGAACGAAGTGTAGAAGCAGAGAATAAAAATTATATCCCACTCGTTTGCCTATATGTTACTTTCAGTGATCTCTAGGTGTTATGTGAGCGAAAAGTTTCAGTTTGAATTCAGGTTTAGAATGTTGATTCCTATTCGAAAATGAATATTTTTATTAACACAAAGGACATTTAGTTATTTAATGTGATTATGGGATTTTTTTTATTACCTAAGGATAATACAGAAACCATGGAATCGTCACACTTTTCATTCAGACACATGAAAAAAATAGAGCAGTGGGTATAGAGGCAGAAAATCTCTTTCAGTCAGGTGGATTTAATGTTAACTTTCTCACTGCTTGCTACCTTTGTGAGTTCTTTGGAAATCTTGTTCATTATCCTCATACCCCATTTCTTGACCCACACGGATATGCTACATGTTGATGTTAATTTACTTCCTTTTCATTTTTTAGAAATCGGGGCTCTACCTCTGGCTTCTCATTTGCTGAGTTCAGTTCATGTATTTAGGAATGTGTTTGCATAGGACCCACACTGGTCTTCCTTGCCCATCTCCTACATCTGGGAAATGGGAGGAAGTATTCATTCTTTGATCAGACAAATGATCGGTTCAGCTCAGTTGATCAGTCGTGTCCAATTCTGCAACCCATGGACTGCAGCACGCCATGCTTCCCTGTCGATCACCAACCCCTGGGGCTTACTCAAATTCATGTCCACCGATTTGGTGGTGGCATCCAACCATCTCATCCTTTGTTGTCCCCTTCTCCTCCTGCATTCAATATTTCCCAGCATCAGGGTCTTTTCCAAGGAGTCAGTTTTTCGCATCAGGTGGCCAAAGTATTGGAGTTTCAGCTTCAGCATCAGTCCTTCCAAAGAATATTCAGGACTGATTTCCTTTAGAATGGACTGGTTTGATCTCCTCACAGTCCAAGGGACTCTCAAGACAAATGATGGGTACAGGCTAATCCCAGCCTAAGGAGATCACTGGCCCTTCTCTCACCAGCTAGATTTCTCAGGCATGTGTGAGACACTGGTCAGTTGTGTTGTGTTAATTCAGGATATCAAGCTCTTGCAGTTAGGGTGGTTAGATTTAGCAAATTAAACTACAGACATCAATTAAATTTGCATTTCAGATAATCAATGGATATTTTTAGTGTAAGTATGTCCCTTGGACTATTTTGGACATACTTTTTTTACTTAAAGGCATGTGTTGTTTATCTGCAATAGTAATTCAACTTTATCTTCAATGCTTTTTATTTTATCTGGAAACTCTATTCCTAGTAGTTCTCATGATGTCACTCTTTTGACCTAAAGTGAGGAGAGGACTTCCCAGCCCTTTACTTTGGGGGTGAATCTCTTAGTTCAACTTTATACAAAGAAATAATTTTCACAAGTCTTTTACTAGTCTCCATTCTTTGAAATCTATTTTAGTCAATCTTAGATATGATAACCTTTCTAATATTTCCTTTGAAACTTTGCATTTTTTTCTTTGGCCTCTCTGTGAAGTTTGTGGGATTTTAATTTCCTGACCTGGGATCAAACCTAAGCCTGCAGCAGTAAGAGCAGGAAACCCTAACCACTTGACTTCCAGGGAATTCCCAGAAATTTGCATCTTGATTTGGTGGGGTGCTGTGCTGTGCTAAGTCATTTCAGTTGTGTCTGACTCTTTGTGACCCTATGGACTGTAGCCTCCCAGGCTCCTCTGTCCATGGGATTCTCCAGGCAAGAATACTGGAGTGGATTTCTGTGTCCAAGGATCGAACCTATGTCTCTTATGTCCTTTGCACTGACAGGCAGATTCTTGACCACTATCACCACCTTTCATAGGGATGCAAGTTTAAAAGAATACTGATGTATTGCTGGTAAAAGTGTTAATTGCTACAACCATGTTGGTTTGCAACCTAAGAAAATCCATTAAAATAAAAATTGTATACACAATTTGGAGACTCCTTTCCTGAGAATCATTATATACATATAAAATGACACTAGTATAAAATGTTTCATAACAAGTGTATCCTAGCAGTATTGGTTCATAGAAGCAAATTTTTTTTTTTTAAATCAGCAAAAATTTAAATCACCATCAATAGAGGGATAACTGAATAATTTATGGTACAAACCTCACTCTGAAATATTAAAAAAGAATAAATTAGAACTATTGCAAATGATTTGGAGAGATTTTCATAAGGTATAGTTGAAAAATTTTTAATTCATGAACAAGTACATATTTCTGAAAATAAATGAATTGCCACAGTAGAAATCTCTATTTCCAATTTTTCCTATAATTACAGAAAAGGGGAGAAAATAAGAAAGACTACGTGTAATTGTGTCTATGATGGATCGTATCAGAGTTGCAGAATCTGGTGGGAGGAAAGATTATTTTTTTGCTAAAAATAAACTTCGCTTTTCCAGTGCAAAATTTCTACTTTCAAAAGCTCTTTTACAAAGCATTGATCCTTTCCATTAAACCAAACCTAGATCTAGCTTTTATTATTGATTTTAGCATGCAAACTTTTACCCTAAGTCTTCAGGCTAACTTTGCTCAATCATTAACACAGTTTAAATACCACAGACAGTAGCTTTAGTCATTTATAGGCACACATGCTAACCAAAAAAAAAAGAAAAGAAAAGAAATAGTAACTTTATTGTAAATCTTAAAAGGCAGCAAGTTTATTTTTAGGGAAACAATAGTAAACAGAAAATTTCAGCCATTTTACAAGGATTCCCTCAGTTTGCTCCTACAGAACATGAAATTTACAAGCCTACTAATGTAGGCATATGATGTTTTCTTCCCTCCTGTTACACTAGAAGCAATGCCATCTCTCTATCACAGCTCTTTCACCGGGGCTTTGAGATCTATTCACTGTTGTATTTCAAGGTTGCTTATATTCATGATTACTTCTAATCTCTATTTATGAAACTGGATCCCTCTCTCTAGCACACAATTACACAAATCATGCTTCAACCCCCTATTTGCCTCTAGCTTATCACCATACTCTTCTTTATCTTTCATCTAACTTCTAGAAAGAACTGTTCATAGTTTCATCTCCTTTACTTTGGCTCATCCTTCTTCAGTCTATTCCAAACTGGCTTTCCTTGTCTTTTCTACAGTGAAAATTAACTATCTCACTCATGGTGAGATTAATATCATGGGAGTCAATAAATATTTTTCTGTCCTCATCTGTAGACCACTCAATTATTTCTATTGTCTCTGATATTTTCCTTCTCTTCTTGGTTTCTATGACATCACCCTCTCTTGGTTTCTCAATTATTAATATATTTCTGTTCTCCCTCATTTTTTCTGTTCTCTTTTAGTCTCATTTATGTTCATTCTTTTAGTTCTTCCTATTTAATGTTGCAATTTCTCAAGATTCAGGGATTGGTACTTCTGTGGTAGTCCAGCGGTTTGCCTTCCAATGCAAGCTGTGCAGGCCTGATCCCTGATCAGGGAGCTAAGATTCCACATGCATCTTGGCCAAAACCAGAACAGAAACAGAAATAAATTTGTAATAAATTCAATAAAAACTTAAAAATGGCTCATATCAAAAAACAAATCTAAAAAATAAGACATATCTTTTCTTCTAACTCTGTCTCTAAAAATGCATATCCATAGCTCTAGTCACCATCCAAGGGCTGACAACTCTCATTTTGCATCTTTGTAGTTCCAGCTAGACCTCTCCTCAGGATCAAACATCCAACCACCTTCTCAGCATCTTCACTTGGATATCATAAGCATTTTGAACACCTCATACCTGTGATTGAGCACATTATTCTCCTTCAAAACCTTGGTTCTCTCCCACTGATGGACTATGGCACAGTTATCCTCTAGAGGCAAAGCCAGAAACCTCACAGTCATTCCTATTATCTCCTTTCTCTGATCTTCCCATATTTAATTGATCATTAAATCCTTTAAGTTAGTCATCCAAGTTAGTCATCCATACATCCATATTGCTCTCTCCTCTGCAATCAGCACTTATCCAAGCCATTCTTCTTTTTTTCTTGGATGATATTCATAATAAATATAAAATTATTATTATTATCATTACTATTATTTTTCAGCCTACAAATTGCTTTTCCTTTGTTGGTTTTGGGTCTCCTTCCACCATTCTCTAAGCAGTGAATTTTCCAACAACAAATTTGATCAGATCATTTTCTTAAAACTCTTCAACAACTTTGTATTGCCCTTAGGAGCAAGCTCTTCACATTTCTTTTATAAGCTCTGTGTGATCTGGACCTTGTTGTCATCTTTAGCCTTACCCTTTTGATCTTCCTTTCCTGGGGAAATACTTTTAAATCTCACAGCCTAAATGAAGCTGGTTTATTTTATCTCTTATGGAATTATATGTCCTCCCTTCTGAGTACTTATTTCAGTTTTAATTGAATATCTAGTAACAATTTGATCTTTTATCAGTAACCTCCATTAGAATGAAATTTTAATTTTCTCATCATTGAATTTTCAAGGTCCTAAATATGGCACGTAATCAGCACAAAAAATGTTTATTAAATAAATGAATAAAAATAATATAGTGTTTGAGAGAATAAGTTCTAGAATCAGACACACTGAATTTCACATTCTGATTCTTCCCTTGCTAGTTGTATAATACTAGGCAATTTATTTTTCTCCTAATGTCCTCATCCTTTCTAAGGATAGCTATTTTAAAATATCAATAGCCAATAAAAAGTAAGGACATTATACTGGGCTAAGTGCTTTCATATGCGTTATCCCTCTTAAACTTAATGCCATGAGGTACGTGTTAACATTATCCTTATTTTAGAGGTGAGGAAACAGAAAATTAAGTAACTTTCCCAAAGTCATATAGGGGTTAAATGGAAGAGATATGAGTAAAACTTAGGATTCTTTGATACCAAAGTACATGTTCTAAGCCTTCTTACTTTAGCCATCCTTTTCCTCACACTAATCTTATGTGCGGCTCCCTGAGATTACATATACACTACTTAACACAGTGTCTAAAACATAGTAAATCCTCAAACAATAGGGCTTACTGTTTTCCTCACCATTATTATTATTATTAACATAGACTACAAGACCTGAGAAGTAAAAATGATAGATTCTCATTTCCCCAGAGAATAAATTCATGTAACCATAGCAAGTCCTTGTCAATTCCATCTGCTACAGAGCTGGTGGCTTTCACCTAAGAAGGTAAAGCCTTCTTCCTCATCTTCAAGGTCCCTCCCTCCGTGCTTCATATCTAAGAGGCCTGTCCAATATCTTCAAAGAGAGAAACTCATCCTCCTCTGAACTCAGTGCCATTTGAACCTCCACTAAGTGAGAGGGTAATTAATCATAGATCATCCCGAATAATTTCTTTTCAGTATTATTTATCTTCTAAGTTTAGGGGCTCCATAGTCCTCCAACTGCATTAAAATACTGCTGAAATCCAGCCTTTTACTCTGGGCTTTCCGGGTGTCACAGTGGTAAAGACTCCACCTGCCAGTGCAGGAGACATGGGTTCACTCCCTAGGTCAGGAGGATCGTGTGGAGGAGGAAATGGCATCTCACTCCAGTATTCTTGCTGCTATAAACCCATGGACAGAAGAACCTGGCACGCTACAGTCCATGGGGTCACCAAGTCAGGCACAGCAGAGTGCATGACAGCCTTTTACTGCCTTGTACTCCCTCGGCATTTGGGGCCTAAAGAATGTGTCAGAGCTGCACTTACATGGCAAGCATACCAATTTGCTTATGTGAGAGGATTTCTTAGATCGTCTTTTGAGTGAAATGATGGAGAACATAGCTGGGGAGACTGTGCTCCCCTCCTCAGTCCTTCGGACTTGCACCTCATTTTTATGGTGGTAATTCAGGAACAGGCTGGGTAAACCATTGACAAGGGGTATTCATGTGTTTTTATCTTGCTCAAATCAGTTAAATAAATAAAAATAGCAATATTAGCTTTCTGTTTAGGTAGCATATAAGGTACTAAAACTTTCCTGGGAATTTATTGCCCTTAAAGAGCAGCCAAAACATGTTTATTTTGAACTATGAAGATATGTAAAAAGTCTGGAGTCCTGAATTTTAAAGAGCTCTCTTGTTGATTTTTTCTAATGTATCAATACACTCTCTAGTATATCAGTATATATAATACATCATTTTGCAAATAATTACTTGAGTAAGCACAGGAGTGAGGAATAAATACCTCCTTCCTGTAAGGCTGTCTTTTAGATTAGCCAGAATAACTTAGAAACTTATACTTAGAATAACTTAGAAACTTATAGTCTTATTTTTTCTGTTCTCATGAAAATAAAGTTTCTCTAGACATATTTTCAAACACGTTGTCAATCAAGAGAACTGTGAAATGAGGAAATTTGTAGACACCAACAGAAACTAATAAAAATGGCTAAAGGTTCAAACTCACATGCCCTTTCAAGGGTATAGAAACATTATATAATGGATAATGTATGGCAGAGTCATCAGAGTTAGGTCATGAGGAAGCCACAAGGGATCTTGAATACATTTGATCACAGAAAACATAGTCACTGTGATTTGTCAACCATGCTGATGAATATCTTATTCATCGTCATCATTTTTCAAATGAGAAAATTAAATTAAATTAAATGAGAAAATTAAAGAAATAGAGGAAAACAACAGAAAGACTAGGGAAAGACTAGAGATCTCTTGAAGAAAATTAGAGATACCAAAGGAATATTTCATGCAAAGATAGGCTCGATAAATGACAGAAATGGTATGGACCTAACAGAAGCAGAAAATATTAAGAAGAGGTGGCAAGAATACACAGAAGAACTGTACAAAAAAGATCTTCACGACCCAGATAATCACAATGGTGTGATCACTCACCTAGAGCCAGACATCCTGGAATGTGAAGTCAAGTGGGCTTCAGAAAGCATCACTACGAACAAAGCTGGTGGAAGTGATGGAATTCCAGTTCAGCTATTTCAAATCCTGAAAGATGATGCTGTGAAAGTGCTGCACTCGATATGCCAGCAAATCTGGAAAACTCAGCAGTGGCCACAGGACTGGAAAAGGTCAGTTTTCATTCCAATCCCAAAGAAACGCAATGCCAAAGAATGCTCAAACTACCACACAATTGCACTCATCTCACATGCTGTTAAAGTAATGCTCAAATTCTCCAAGCCAGGCTTCAGCAATACGTGAACCGTGAGCTTCCAGATGTTCAAGCTGGTTTTAGAAAAGGCAGAGGAACCAGAGATCAAATCGCCAATATCCGCTGGATCATTAAAAAAGCAAGAGAGTTCCAGAAAAACATCCATTTCTGCTTTATTGACTATGCCAAAGCCTTTGACTGTGTGGATCACAATAAGCTGTGGAAAATTCTGAAAGAGATGGGAATACCAGACCATCTGACTTGTCTCTTGAGAAACCTGTATGCAGGTCAGGAAGCAACAGTTAGAAATGGACATGGAACAACAGACTGGTTCCAAATAGGAAAATGAGTACGTCAAGGCTGGATATTGTCACCCTGCTTATTTAACTTATATGCAGAGTACATCATGAGAAACATTGGGCTGGAAGAAACACAAGCTGGAATCAAGATTGCCGGGAAAAATATCAATAACCTCAGATATGCAGATGACACCACCCTTATGGCAGAAAGTGAAGAACTAAAGAGCCTCTTGATGAAAGTAAAAGAGGAGAGTGAAAAAGTTGGCTTAAAGCTCAACGTTCAGAAAACTAAGATCATGGCATCTGGTCCCACCACTTCATGGGAAATAGATGGGGAAACAGTGGAAACAGTGTCAGACTTTATTTTTTTGGGCTCCAAAATCACTGCTGATGGTGATTGCAGCCATGAAATTAAAAGACGCTTACTCCTTGGAAGGAAGGTTTTGGCCAATCTAGATAGTATATTTAAAAGCAGAGACATTACTTTGCCAACAAAAGTCAGTCTAGTCAAGGCTATGGTTTTTCCAGTAGTCACGTATGGATGTGAGAGTTGGATGGTGAAGAAAGCTGAGCACCGCAGAAATGATGCTTTTGAACTGTGGTGTTGGAGAAGACTCTGGAGAGTCCCTTGGACTGCAAGGAGATCCAATCTATCCATCCTAAAGGAGATCAATCCTGGGTGTTCATTGGAAGGACTGATATTGAAGCTGAAACTCCAATACTTTGGCCACCTCATGTGAAGAGTTGACTCCTTGGAAAAGACCCTAATGCTGGGTAGGATTGGTGGCAGGAGGAGAAGGGGACAATGTAGGATGAGATGGTTGGATGGCATCATTGACTCGATGGACACGGGTTTGGGTAAACTCCGGTGGTTGGTGATAGACAAGGAGGCCTGGCGTGCTGCAATTCATGGGGTCACAAAGAGTCGGACACGACTGAGTGACTGAACTGAACTGAACTGAAGGTGAAGTTGCTTCTCCAAAATATACTATCCAGATATTAAATTATTTATTTCTAAAATCAAGATTTCTTAATATATTTTTCATTACTTAATCCCAAAATTGTTTTCCCAACAACAACAAAAACCTTGTTATTCTTCAGTAATGTCATAAGAAAACATTAAATATTCAGGTTTTTAAGAAAAGCACATGTCTTCCTGTATTAAATGTTTCATTTAATGATTCACAGAGAAATTTAATCTATCGCAAAGCATTAGACAACCTAACAGCAATTTCTGGAGTGTGTGTACATTTTCTTAACTTCTATTTAACTTTTGAAATACAATCTGTAGAAAACCATGGAAAATTAACTCTATCTCAGGCAGTAATGTAAAAATAGAATAGAGTCTTATAAAGCTTGCTCTCTAAATTATATTATAATATAACATAAGTCTGTAAAACTTAGTAGAGCCTAAGTATTTTTACTGTGTGGATCACAATAAACTGTGGAAAATTCTGAAAGAGATGGGAATACCAGACCACCTGACCTGTCTCTTGAGAAATATGTATGCAGGTCAGGAAGTAACAGTTAGAACTGGACATGGAACAACAGACTGGTTCCAAATAGGAAAAGGAGTACGTCAAGGCTGTATATTGTCACCCTGCTTATTTAACTTCTATTCAGAGTACATCATGAGAAACACTGGGCTGGAGGAAGCACAAGCTGGAATCAAGATTGCTGGGAGAAATATCAATAACCTCAGATATGCAGATGGCGTCACCCTTATTGCAGAAAGTGAAGAAGAACTAAAGAGCCTCTTGATGAAAGTGAAAGAGGAGAGTGAAAAAGTTGGCTTAAAGCTCAACATTCAGAAAACTAATATCATAGCATCTGGTCCCATCACTCCATGGGAAATAGATGGGGAAACAGTGGAAACAGTGTCAGACTTTATTTTTTGGGGCTCCAAAATCACTGCAGATGGTGACTGCAGCCATGAAATTAAAAGACACTTACTCCTTGGAAGGAAGGTTATGACCAACCTAGATAGCATATTAAAAAGCAGAGACATTACTTTGCCAACAAAGGTCCGTCTAGTCAAGGCTATGGTTTTCCCAGTAGTCATATATGGATGTGAGAGTTGGACGATAAGGAAAGCTGAGCGCTGAAGAATTGGTGCTTTTAAACTGTGTTGTTGGAGAAGACTCTTGAGAGTCCCTTGGACTGCAAGGAGATCCAACCAGTCCATCCTAAAGGAGATCAATCCTGGGTGTTCATTGGAAGGACTGATGTTGAAGCTAAAACTCCAGTACTTAGGCCACCTGATGCGAAGAGCTGACTCATTGGAAAAGACCCTGATGCTGGGAAAGATTGAGGGCAGGAGGAGAGGGGGACAACAGAGGATGAGATGGCTGCGTGGCATCATTGACTCCATGGACATGGGTTTGGGTGGACTTAGTAAGTTAGTGATGCACAGGGAGGCCTCACGTGCTGCAGTTTATGGGGTTGTAAAGAGTCAGACATGACTGAGGGACTGAACTGAACTGAACTGATAACAAGAATTTGTCCAAACATATTTTATAGCATTTAGAAAACAACCAAGGATAATTTTCAACTTCTGATAATATTATAGGTCATAAACTCCCCTTCTTCCTCTCAAATCCTTACTGATATAAAGTATATAAAAATTGCAGGTATAACTAATATGTTTGCAGGTATAACTAAATATGTTTGTTTGTTTTTTTCTAAATACACAACTACATTTGTGCAAATGTAAGGGAAATCTCTCAGCTTCCCAGGTGGCGGTAGCAGTAAAGAACCCGCCTGCCAATGCAGGAGACATAAGAGATGAGGATTCAATCCCTGGGCTGGGAAGACCCCTTGGAGGAGGGCAGGCAACCCACTCCAGTGTTCTTTCCTGGGGAATCTCTGGACAGAGGAGTCTGGTGGGCTATGGTCCATAGGATCGTACTGTCAGACACGACTGAAGGACTTAGCATACATGCACACATTTCTCTAGAAATCAAACACCAAAGAAGAAGCAGAAAACCAGAATGACATGAATGTTAACATGACTTACAGGAAGATATTTTGGTAATAAGAAAGGATCTTGCATTTTAGTTAGGGAAAGGGGATACAGAAAATAAGCAAGGAAGGAAGAATGAAGGAAAAAGAGAAAAAATTAAAAAGGAAGGAAGGAAGACATCAGACTCTGATAAATTAGCATACAGAAAAGTCAAAGAGTGATGTGACAGAATGACTGGATAGTCAAAGTATAAACATGTTGACATTTGCTGAGAAATTCATAACATAAAAAGAGATAGGCACCAAAAAAAAAACAGGAAAAAGAATTTTAGGCAGAGAAAATAATAATATCAGTACCTGTAATTAAATTGTCAAAGACATCATAGAAGATTAACTAAAGAAAAATTTTCAAAAAAATTTTAAGTTTAAAATTGTGTTTCAAAAATCAGAATGTGTAGTATAATGCACTTCTGTTGAAAGAGATATACAGAATTAAAAAATATATATGAGAATAGACACACTGCTTTAGGTTGGATTTGTTGTTGTTTAGTTGCTAAGTCATGTCTGACTCTTTTGGGCCCCATGGACTGTGGCCTGCCAGGCTCCTCTGTCCATGGGATTTCCTGCGGAAGAATACTAGAGAGGGTGCCATTTCCATCTCTAGGGGATCTTCCCAACTTAGGGACAGAGCCTGCATCTCCTGTCTTGCCAAGTGGGTTCTCTACGGCTGAGCCACCAAGAAAGCCCTTAAGTGGGATTATATCAACCCTAAAACCTTCTATATAGTTAAAAAATATTAAATTAACAAAATGAAAAGGAAATCTACTGAAAGGGAGAAAATATTTGCAAACCCTTTGTTATATAAGGGGTTAATATCCAAACTGTATAAAAAGCTCATTAACTCAACGGAAAAAAAAAAAATCTAATTTAAAAATGGGAAAAGAAAATGAATAACTTTTTTCCAAAGAAGGCATCCAAATGGCTAAGGGTTACATGAAAAGGTCTCAACATCACTTATCATCAGGAAAATGCAAGTCAAAACTACAAAGAGATATCACCTCACACTTGATAGAATGGCCATGATCCAGAAGACTAGAGATAACACATATTGGTGAGGATGTGGAGAGAAAGGAATGCTTGTGTATTTTTTGTGGGAATGTAAATTGTTTCAGTCACTATGAAAAATAATGTGGAGGTTCTTCAAAAAATTAAAAATATAATTATATTTGAACTAATTATTTTTGAACTGTGGTATTGAAGAAGACTCTTGAGAGTCCCTTGGACTGCAAGGAGATCCAACGAGTCCATCCTAAAGGAAATGAGTCCTGAATATTCAATGGAAGAACTGACGCTGAAGTTAAAACTGCAATACTTTGGCCACCTGATGCCAAGAGCTGACTCATTGGAAAAGACCCTGATGCTGTGAAAGATTGAGGGCAGGAGGAGAAGGGGATGAGATGGTTGGATGGTATCACCAACTCAATGGACACGAGTTTGGGCAAACTCTGGGAGATGGTGATGGACAGGGAAACCTGGTGTCCATGGGGTGAAAAAGAGTTGGACATGACTTAGTGACTGAACAACAACAAAACCAAAAGAAATGAAAAGAGGATATCAAGAAGATATTTGCACTCCCATGTATAAGCACATAGTCAAGATATGGAAACAACCTAAGCCTCCATCAGAGAAGGATCCTGTCATTGGCAATAGCATGAATGGAGCTTGAGGGTATTGCACCAAGTGAGATAAGTTGGAGAAAGACAAATACCATATGATGTCATTTACATGTGGCTTCTGAAACAGCCAAACTTATAGAAACAGAAAGTAGAATGATGCTTACTCAGGAATGGGAGAATTGGGAAGATGTTTTTCAGGGTACAAACTTGCAACTAATAAATAAGTTCTGGATATGTAATGCACAGCACAGCATGACAGTCAACTATACTGTATTATAAACTTCACATTTGTTAAGAGACTAGATCTTACTTGTTCTTACTACAAAAGAGAAATGATAATTACGTGTTCACTAATGTTAACATGGTAATCATATCATAATATATAAATGTATCAAATTAACACATTATATATCTTAAACTTACACAGTTCTATATTTTCAAAATCAATTATATCTTAATAAAAAACTGGCTACATCTGGGATGAAATTATGGATAATGATTACATTACTTTTGTTTAACTGTATTTGTTAAGTTTTTACAATTAACCTGTATTATTTGGAAATAAGGAAAAAGTTAATATTGAGCAATTAACAACTCTTTATCTGATATTATTGAAAGACCACTGTGATCAGTGAAATCCATTACATTTATCCATTCACCCATTTGAAATACCATAGCCTTCATTTCAAAATGTCAAACTATTCTTTGACAATAGTTTTGAAGTAAGCTCATAGGAAGAAGGAAACAGATATGCTCTAATCTGTTGTGTTATTTTTATTAGTTATCCACTTTCTATTCCTGATTCCCATACTCAGCTTTTCAGAACTTGATCTCAAGTTCTGTATAATTAGCACCAGTGACTCAGAACAAGATGGGGGGGGGGTGGGAGTTTCACCACCTGGTGTTTTAAGGCCATGTCCCCAAGGCTCACAAATGACGATCATTAAGTATTTGCCTCAGATGTCTTAATAGATGGCTTTTATTTTCAGAATCAAAGCAAATCACAATTACTGGGGGAAGTACGGGCTCAAGTTGATTGACACTAGAAAACTTGGTAAAGAAATACAGTCTTTCTCTATTCCCTTCAGGGAGAATACAGCTGGTGTGCGATCTTTCTCTCTGTCTAGTCTAAAATAACACCTTGACCCAGTCTGTTACCTAATCCTGCCTCTCTCATGGTCCCATAATGTACTCAGGAGTTATGTTTACAGAGTACTGACACAATCACATAGTGACATATACAGCAACATAGAGAACATTATTTTCCTAGATAAAGGAGATTATTTGCTACTGGCAAGATTACTCACTCAGAACCATAGTTCATTGCTGCTTTCATGGGCTTCACCCAAGCTTAGAAAATGAGCAAGTCAGGGAACTAGTAAATCTAACAGCTGACAGAATCTCTACAACAATGGCATCATTCTTTTCATCATTGACAAATGGTTTGCTTTTACCCCTTGAGTCTTTCCTACACGATTCTGTACTGAGTTCTGTTCTCAGGAATATTAAAGCATGCCTATTGCCTTACTAGAGTTTCCAAACGAACATTCTTGCTTCCTTGAGGTGGTAAAAACAAGTTAGACCCTCACAAATGCCACTTCCTCATCCTGGCTACACAGATTTTCTTTCCCAACCACTTTTGCAGTTAGGTTAGGGTCAAGATGCCAATAAATCATGAGCATACATCAGATGCATCTTTTCCAATTTCCAAGGGCAAGCCAGCTTCCTCTCTCTTCTTAGGAAATGCAGACCGAACAGGTCCAGCCTCACTATGGCAGGAGCTTACATCTCAGAGTCTCTTCTTGGAAAAAAATCTGCTCTGGACAGACTCCTGATACACTTCAGATTTAAAGAAACTGAAAGAAATAAACTCTTATGATTAATGTGTAGGCTACTAGCTTTAGGGAGTAGGATGGACACAGCAGCCTTCATTAATTATGCTAATACACTCTCTGAGTTTTCTCACCTAATCTAGAGGTAAAAATATATACACTTTAGGGTTATTGCTGCCAGGTCCTAGAAGTTATGGAAACTCATCCATTCCTGTACAAGACACATGAGCATTGTTTTTAATCAGGGATACATAAAAACATACCTGTAAAATTAACTGTTTAGACAGCATTGTTGGAAAAATATAGGTAAAAACCAAAATCCTCTTCTAACTCAGAAAGTCTCTCTACAAACATGGTAGAGAAAGAAAACAAGTTTGTTATTAAATAAGCTTTAAACCAGAGTATAATGCTCATCTCATATAATCCTCTAAGAGATTGCAAAGACAGAAAGAGGTATCACCCATCTATATAAATGAGCAGATATAACTTTTTACATACATGTTAAGATAAGAAACTAGTCTGCAAGAGGACTTTGGTAGCACCATTTGTCACACATAGTTATCCTAATTTACCTGGTAGTTGGGATAAATATCTCTATTAGCTAATTGGCTTTATAAAAAGAAGAAAAGAAAAGAAAGAAAGAAATTCTCCTATCTATATAACAGGAGGTGATTTTGCACTTTTGAACAAGGAGTCCTTGGAAGTTGTGCTTTACCCTCCCCATGAGACTGAAAGAATCTATCTCCCTGGATGTTTACATTTCAAAGACATGGTTCCAGGCCCTGGAGAAAGACCAGTTCCTGGGAGGTAAGACTCGTAAAAGTCTTATTTAGCTATTTAAAAGTCTACATATGTTTCTAAGAAAGGAAGCAAAAACTTACCAGTTTTCTAAAGTAAATGCTTTAAGGAAAGACAGTTGAAGGCAATCTCTTCCCTTTTTTGCACAAGGGAGAATTAAGGCTTGCATTTTTCATTTGCATTTGTCTTTCTCCATTTCCAGTGAACTGATTCACTTGTTCTGAGTTGGAAGCCAGGACTCCACATCCTGCTGGAAGTAGCATCTGAGATCAGACCTAAAAGTAATAGGTCCATCACTGTCCACAACAATTCCCCAGAAATAGATGTGACAGGCCCCTCCTTGACTAACATGGCACATATTCTGCGGTAGGAACGGGGGGAATGGAGTCACAGGGGAGTCTGATGGAACAGAATGCAAACTTATAATCTAATATCGTTAAACCAAACCATTTTGAGAACTGCTGGTATCAGGATACCAGAGCTGAAGAGAGAATCTCACGTCCATCAGTCAAGACTTACTTGACTTTGAGAAACAGAAATCCAACACTAATCATATGTTGAATCCAGGAAGGGTTGAACAAATAAGACATAGTAAGGTCTGGGATGCAGCTGTCTGGACTCATAATCTCTCTGTCTGTTTTGTCTCTTTTATTGAAGACTGATATTTCCATATCAGTGAAGAGTGGGGAAGAGGCATAACTCTCAAGCACACCTAAGGCAGATCAAGGCCAAGGTGAATGTCTGACTGATTTGACAGGTAAAGATTCAAGTAGCCAGTTTTTGATTCAGTTTGATACTTACATGGACAGTGAAAAGGAGAATAAGCCAAATGTTCCAGCTCCCCAGGATTTTTGTACCATATAGCAAACACAGCAAAACACAGAACCCTGGAATGAAAGGGGCCAAAATGACTGCAGTGTACCTCGTGGTTATACCCTTGTTAAAGAGCCAATTCTAAATTATTGATACTATTAAGTATTCTTACATCCTGCTGCTCTGTTCCAGGGGTGCCACACCCCATCAGAAACAGGGAGAGGATGAGAAACTGTCTCATAACAACCTCCCAGGAGGAAGATAGAGTCAGAGGGAGATGGCCATGGATCAGCTCCTTTCAGGCCTCCCATGCTCTCTTAACCTGGGAGAATCACAAGGAATCTGTCAAGCTCGGATTAGCTGAGGGTCAAGCATTAATTTGAATACAAGGTGGTACAAACATGTGAAGGTCATCAGGGCACCGTTGTGGAGCCATTGCCCATTGCCCAGCAGTCACCACTCACAAGTCCTGTTTTTATAAAAATCTTACATTCTCACTCATTTCAGGGAAACTGATTTACAGACACATTTTCTAAGTTCATGTTTTAAAGAAAAATCGTAGAAAATGCACTCATAGACACAATGTAAATTAAGTGCTCACATTTAGAGTAATCAAGAGTCACTATAGATATATTTTCCTATTATTTAAGGGGAGCTGTGTGTGTGCATATGTGCTAAGTTGCTTCAGTCGTGTCCAACTTTTTGCGACCCTATGAGCCATAACCGACCAGACTCCTCTGTTCATGGGATTCTCCAAGCAAGAATACTAGAGTGGGTTGCCATACCCTCCTCCAGGAGATCTTCCCAACATAGGAATCAAACCCACGTCTCTTATGTCTCCTGCAATGGCAGGCGGATTCTTTACCACTAGTGCTACCAGTGCTACCAGAGGATCTTTGTCATCAACACAGTAGAGGAGTCCTAGAAAGAAGATTCAGTGAAAAGATAATAATTCAAAAGTATAATGTTAAATTCATTAATATTATGAAGGATACTTTTCTTATTGTCTCATAGTTTTACTGAGGCCACAAAATTTAGAACCATTGATAATCAATAATTCCTTCATCATCTTCTCAGAGGTACTAAATAAATCTCCACAGAACCTGAAAATAGGTAGCCATATCTAATCTTGTGATTCCAGCCAATTCTACCTTCAATCTATGCAAGAGTTCCTAAAACATTTGCTGAACAGAAATAAGACTCAGAGGATCCTTTGAAGGAACTTATTTGTTTTAATAACAGCTATGAGATTTTTCTCTCTCTTCTAATGCTTCCCAGCTCAGCAGCCAAGTCAGTAGGTACCCCATAAGAAACATCAAAGAGGTAAAGTTTGACAATCAGCAGGAGACACTGTGACATCACTTTCCAAATGGAAAATTACTGAGTTTTTGAACCTCATAAACTCTCCAGTGCTGGGACAGAGTATGACAGAATTCTTCCAAGAGTCTAACTTGAGTCTTTGCAGTTTGGGCACCAAAGAGGTTGGAACTTGGCTTCCATTCAGAGCAGTCTGGGGTGGGAGACCGGATGGAAAGGACTGCAGTGGGAGCAGTCTGCCTTTCCCTGCTGGCCGGGCAGCAGTGACTATGTCTAACCAACCTAGTGAGACTGGGAAAAACCCACTGGAGAGGGCTCCCTGTTATGGTGAAGAGATGCAGCCTTGGAAGGCAGGAGCCAGGACGGTAAGAGATTGACAAGAGAGTATGTCATTCAAAGAACCAATTGAGCAGTGTTCCATGAGACATCTCTGAAGAGACCAGACACACCCCAGGAGAAAACAAAGTTGATGTTCCAAGAACAGGAGGTATTAACTGGTAGCACCAATGGTCCAATAACAGGAAAATTTTTTTGATCATAACCTATGCTATGAAATATGCTTTACATGGCAATTCCGTATAGATGCGCGCACGCGCGCACACACACACACACACACACACACACACACACAGTCGTGTGTACCCTAAGAGAAAGAGAGAGAGAGAGGAAGAGAATTAAAATTTCACAAAATAAAGCTTATCCTTTTTGCATAAGATGCAATCTGAAATTTTCTAATTTAGTCTGTGCTCTACAAAGTTGTTATATGTCCATAATTAATCAAATTCAGTATACAAAGTACAGCCTTCTAGATGCCAGAGGAGAAAAACAGGTGGAAAAGAGGTGTATCAAGAAGAACGGTGAAGCAGAACTTCTTACCTGATGTTAATCTGCAGAGCCTGAATTCAGGCTTTGAATTGGACAAAAAAGTGACGTTTATGGTTTTATATTTGATTGCAATTTTCTACATCTGTTTTAAAATCCTGGCATGCTTGGGAAAACTATGCTATCTGCCTGACAGGGATGAGCGAAGGAGACTGACCTAACCTATTTGAAGAGTTGAGTCAACACATACAATGAATTTAGCTTCATAAAAATAGTTGCTCTGTTGTAGTCTGGTGCTTGCAGTCTCCCCAGATTCATGTATTAAAACCCTACACCCCAACCTATTAGTATGTGGAGATAAGGGCCTTTGAGAGCTGATTAGAGCTAGACAAGATCATGAGGGTAGAGCTCTCAGGATAGGATAAATAGTCTTACAAGAAGAGAAAGTGTCTCTCTCTCTCCATCCCTCCCACCATATGTGTGTGTGTGTGTGTACATGTGCAAAAAAAAAAAAAAAAGGCCCGGTAAGAACATAAATGAGAGGGCAACTGTTTGTAAACCGGGAAGTAAATTTCACTAAATACTAAATCTTCTGGCACCTTGATCGTGGAACTTTCAGCCTCCAGAAACTATAAGAAACAGTATCTCTTATACATAAGCCATCCAATCTATGGCATTCTCTTACAGCAGCAGGAACTGGACACCCATTATAAACACCGTAAGTATTGCCCAGGTATTTTCAAAGTTATTATCTCATTTAACCTTTATAATACATAGTCATAAGGTTTCAATTTTCTGATCTTCCAGCCGTTGAAGGATATTACTCAGTGTCAGCTGCTGGAAATATTTGTTGTAAGAACTCAGGAGGAAGTGGGGGGTGGGGGGCAACATAAATTGCTTAAATGTAAGGGCTCAAAGACTATCTTTTTATGCAGATGGGCAAGAAAGTATCATTGAAGAAACAGTTTGAGAAGAGCATCTGTATGTGAAGGCAAGGGACTGGAGGGGAAAGTGATAAGAGTATTGCTGAATGATATGTGTTCTCTCTCATGGAATTCAAGAAACAAGTAACAGACTTGAGTGACGGTGATGCTGATTTTAGTCACAGGAAACAGCTCCACCAGCTAAAATGAGGTAGAGCTAGGAGATGAGTTCAAGGTAACTCTCAAGCTCATGCGACATCGTTTATTTTAGTCTGCAGATACTGCTGAGTATATTCTTCAAGGCTCTGTGTTTGGAATTTATGTATCAAAGACTAAGGCAGCATCATAAGATTAAGCAGAAAAGAGCATTTGGAATAGATAAAGGATTAGCTGAGAAGCAGCAGTGCTCTGGATGGAAATAAATAGTGAGATACATTTTATAGTAATTCCCTTCACCTATGATGACAACAAGTAAACTTACAGGAAAAATTGTTTACTGCCTCTCTCAAATCAAAAAGCAGAGTGATACGAACAAATATGAATAGAGAGCACTAAATATATTTCAATATACAAATTGAAATAAGAATTCTAATTTCTGGAAAGAATAGCGATCTATATTATATTTCTGTGAAAATTATAAATTTTCCCATTACCTAAAACTGTATTATACAAATTTATTTAATACTCTGAAGAATTTTGGAGAGGTTTTTTTGGTTTTTTTTGTAACATATACTCTACTGTAGAATTACCAGTAAGTTTGATAGCATAAACTGTAGTAACAGGCAAACTGTCCTTAATAAAAATATCACAGTATTATACTGGTTTTCAGATTTGCTTAAGAAATTATTAGTGGCCCGGAGGTTTACAGTTCTTTCTTAAGAGTATTATTTCATTTTCAGATAATTTCTTTTTAATTATCCATGTTACTATGACTAACAAATAGAGCTCTTACCAACATTGATATTTAATACATTTTGTAATTGGCTTCCTCTTTTCTCAGAAAAAAACAACTCAAAGTACTTCCCTGTGTGTAGCTTTATTCCACCATGATAGAACATTGCAATGAGAAACAGAAAACAATCTCTACAGAATATCTCTGGAATATTCTATGAATCCTAACAGAAGGGGAAAGACTATGTTTGAATAACATAAAAACTGGTACTGTGAGACAAAACTCATACAACCACATTGATGGCCAGAAGGGTTCTTATACCTTTTTTCTTGGTAAAATAAAATCATATTTTATGATTAGTATGATTCCTTCAAAACTGCCATTTCACAAGCTTATATAATTTTATCAATGGTTAAGTTTAACTCAGTCACAAGACTAGAACTTTCACCTCTGTCAAAATACAGGCTGAGTCAATGCTGACAGCATGTAATAGTAATCACAAAAATTCAAGATGTTAATTAATCTGATAAAATTCTAATAAAAACACTGTGATTTTAAGGCTCTGGGCAGATAAAGAAAGAGAAGTCTTTCTTGAGCTTTGTTATTCCTGAGAAGAGATCATCCTTTACTTGTCAGATCTTATTTAATAGGGCTCTTCCCCACCCCTCGACTACAAACAGAATGTACGCTAATTTCAAAACTGTTCACAATAATCTAAACTAAGGCAACCAAATTTTCCCTATGACAATAAGAAGCCTTTAGATATTTCATATCAAAAGATAGATAGATAGATAGATTAATGGATAAAGACATGGTGTATGTATACAATATAATATTTCTCAGCCATAAAAAATAATGAAATTTTGCTATTTGTGACAACATGGATAGAGCTGGAGGGTATTATACTAAGTGAAAAAAGGCAAGCAGAGATTGATGAATACTGCATATTTTCATTTACTAGTGGACTTTAAGAAACAAAGCAAACAAACATAGCAAAACAAAAACAAACACAGATACAGAGAATCAACTAGTGCTTGCCAGAGGGGATAGCAGTCAGGGAAAGGGACAAAAGAAGAGGATTAAGATGTACAAACTATCAACTATAAAATAAATAAGTCACAGAGATGTAAGGTACAGCACAGGGAAGATAGTCAACAGTATAACTCTGGTGTGATATAAAAATAGCAAATCACTGTGCTGTACACCTGAGATTAATATAACACTGGACATCAACTATACTTCAATTAAAAACAAAGATGAACAGAAAAATGCATTGTGTTGTCAATAAACCTGAGGGCTCATTTTAAGTTATTTTGTATGTTATTCTTTCAATTTTTGAATAATTTCATTATGTTTTATGAAAGTAATTATTTCTTGAATGTCTGGAGATTTTATCAACATTATGTTTATTAGTGTTCATTGTTTTGCATCATTATCTTTTGTAGAGATGCCTGAGAAATACATGGTATGTAGAATAAATATATGTCTTTTGTCAAATAGTAACAAAAATAAGCCTAATTGTTAAATCCTCTATATAGAAATAAATTTAGAGATTATTTAGTCCAATTACCTCATTTGACGAATAAAGAAGCCGAGGTTCAAAGAATATAAGTAAGTTTTCTCACCTCACTCATCCAAGATGGTTAGCAAACTACATACTGAGTTTGGTGGCCTGTCACTACTCCACATTGTCTTTCTTTAAGGAGACATTATTTTTGGATACATTTTTTTTCTCTTTAGTCATTTAAGCAATCATCTGAATAGAGAAGTCTTGGTTAAATTATAGCAGATAACTACCTTTTTCAAATTGATTACAAGTTAAATAGCTATCCATTTCAAGACCCAATACTATTTGATTAAGTTACTCATACCTGACCTTCTAAAATGACAAACAACTTTTGTTGTTCCAAATAAAAATTAAAAATTCATGAAAGTGTTTTTTATAAGTTGCTTATTACCTATAAAGGTATAGCCTTTAAGACATCATTTAGTATAAAATATGTATAGCTGCCTTATAGATTATTAATAGGCTCCCAGAATGTTTAGCACACTAGATGTGTTAAAAAAAAAAAAAAAAAAAAAACAATTAGAAAGCCAATCCTGAGTTTTGCTTCAAATCTATTATTTTCATTGTGGGAGAATTTTTTTAAATCATTCATTTACAATGACAATTTGCATATATGTCCATATTTTCCATTATTAATCTCAAGTTAGACCAGCTAAAATAATTTCATACCAGAAAGAAAAAATACATACCTTTGTAATAAAAAAACGACCTAAACTTAGCTCAGTGATTCGGGTCAGTGATGGTAACTGTGTCATGATTAGTTAGACTATGGTGGTGGTGGTGGTTTAGTCACTAAGTCCTGTCCAACTCTTGAGACCCCATGGACTGTAGCCCGCCAGGCTCCTCTTTCCTTGGGATTTTCCAGGCAAGAATACTGGAGTGGGTTGCCATTTCCTTCTCCAGGGGATCTTCCCGACCCAGGAATCGAACCCAGGTCTCCTGCATTGCAGGCAGATTCTTTACCAACTGAGCTATAGTGTAATGCAAATACAATAATCCATTTCTGTACATTAATTCATATTTATTACTGAACATTTTTTACATCAATAAAAGAAGAATGTGAACTGTGGCATCCATGGCCTAGATAAAAAGATGAAGATGTTAGACCTGTTCCTTGGTGACTGGACAAAATATTAATGGAAGTATGAAAAAAATCTGTAAATATCAGAGCAAATATATACATTTGAAAACATCTAATCAGAACCCATCCCTTTACTTTGGGGATGAATCTCTTAGTTCAACTTTATACAAAGAAATAATTTTCACAAGTCTTTTACTAGTCTCTAGTCTTTGAAATATTTTAGTCAATCTTAGATATGATAACCTTTCTAATATTTCCTTTGAAACTTTGCATCTTTTTCTTTGGCCTCTCTGTGAAGTTTGTGGGATTTTAATTTCCTAACCTGGGATCAAATCTTCAAGATGAATCAGAGAGAAGTTTCTGTATGATGGATTTCTTTCTTGCAATAACCCACTCATTCTACAAATATTTACTGAACACATGATTTTTGCCAGTCACTCTTCCCAATGCTGAATATACAGCAATGAACAATATCCCCTGTCCTCATTGAGCTTATATCCTGCTTGAAGGAGACAAACAGGATGTTGCAAGTCAGATGGTGATAAGTACTGAGAAAAAAAATAAATAAGAAAAAGAGACTGGAGCTGGGCGAGGGTGGCATTTTAAATATGGACGTCCAGTGAAAGACTCTCATTAGATGACATTTTGAAGGAATGAACCATTACAGACATCTGGAGAAAAACATTCTAAGTAAAGGGAATAGAAAGTGCAAAGGCCTTGAAAGGGAATAAGCTTGACCCTATGAGTACAACATCAAGCAGGGTGAGTAGAGGAGAGAATGGCATAGATAAAGTCAAGGAGATAACTCAGTCAGATTATAGAGGGCCTGAAACTACTCTAAAGACCCATGATTTTACTCTCAGTGAGTTGGGAAGCACTAGGAGTGTGGGATTAAGCCCAAACGTGATGTAAATCTGACTTATTTTAAGAGATGAACCAGGTTGCTGTGTGGAGGATGGGAGAGGGCAAGAATAAAGCAGTGAACAGTTAGGAAGCTGATGTAATAAGCCAGGCAAGAGATGATGCTGCTAGGCACGGGGGTAGCAATGGTGGTGTGAGAAGTGGTGGAGGTTTGATGTATTTGGAAAGCAAATAAGTTCTGCTATTGGTAGCAATTTGCTATTTGAAAGGTGGAATGATAGCTTTCATGTCTAATCTCCATAAAATGTGAATACGTTGTTACATGACCAAGAGGAGCTAAGTACAGATGGAATTAAGGTTGCTAATAACTGACCTTAAAATAAGGAAATGATCCTGGACTATGCATATGGGCCCAATACAATCATAAATGCCCTTAAAAGTGAAGAAGGGGGATAGAAAAGTGAATCAGAGGAAGATGTGATTACTGAAGAAAGAAATAGAGAGAATGCAACATTGCTGGCTTTAAAGATAGAGGGAGGGGGAGAGGGGACTTCCCTGGTGATCCAGTGGTTAAGAAGCCACCTCCCAATGCAGGGAGGAGGATTTGATTTCTGGCTAGGAAACTAAGATCGCACATGCTGAGGGGCAGCTAAGCCTGTGAGCCACAGCTAAGGAGCCTGTGTGCCTCAGCGAAGACCCAGCACAGCCACAGAAAGAGGAAGGGCCACATGCCAAGGTAAGAGGCAGTCTCAGGAAGCTGGAAAGAACAAGGAAACATTTTTTTCCTCTAGAGCCTCCAGAAAGGAATGCAGTCTTATCTAATATTAACAAATCCTCAGCCAGTGAGACCTGTGTCAGGCTTCAAACCTACAGAACTGAAAGATAACAAATTTGGGTTGCTTAGCAAGTTTGTAGTGATATATGGCAATTGCAATAAAAAGTAATACAGATTAATATGGGGTATCAGGGAAAGAGAAGAGTCAAGGGTCACTAGAGGTTTAATGTAATTTGAATTGTATAATTTGGGCTAATAAAGTGTTGATTCATTATTTGCATAGCTAAATATGTTTTTTATAGCTCTTTGAAAATCTTAGTAAGTACATTTAAGAATGAAAGCTTCTAATGCAAATGTTGGCGCCTATCAGTGACCTGATCATCTCCATTCCATTTTTCATTTTCAGAACATAAACACAAACTTTTATTGACTTTGATCCTTTAATGCAAAGCACTGAAGTGTGATTGGAAGGCACTGAAGATATTTTTTAAATTAACATAGTAGCACTAAAAATGAGCATTGTCCTTCTAGATTATCAGCTTACAAAGCTAAACCCTAATAGCAATTTGGTGCCATGTCAAAAAGGGTTTGAATCTCTTTCTTTAGCATTGCCTCCAGAGTCTGTTTACAAATCCTGCAAGCAAAGCATATTATGAATTTATAAAGCCACCTATTATTTTTCTGAAAATAAGTTAGCTAAATGTATCACTCAGTTAACTTTTATTTTTTATTTATATCCTCTTAATCATAGGAAAGCCAACTGATGCAGAATCACTCACCTTCTTCATTCATTCAACAAGCTCTTATATTTTTATATTTGGTTCTCTAGATCTGTAAGAAAAGCACTTTTGTCTGAGCAGCCATAACACAAGCTGTTTTATTCTCTTTGCAATAAGTTCCAAGCTAACCAATCAACTCAGGAAGCCAGGTATTAACCCAATCTGGGGGAGCTAAAAAGACAAAGATATGACCGTTGTCACTCCTAGAGATTTGGACATATGTCAGAGAAATTGTCAATACTTGAGAGATGAGGCAGGATCAAGTCCCAGGAAAAACCAATAAGAACAAGATCAAAAACAGAGTATAAGGCTTAAGTGAGAGGCTTAAGTTTATGTTGATGCTTTGATCCTGAGGCAGGAATTGGTGAAACAGAATCAATCTGTTCAGGGTAAAGAAAGCATCAGTCCTCTGGACTTCTAACTGGGACCATAGTGGTGCTACATTTATTAACCACTGAGCATTGGGCCTTAACTTTGACACACTTGGCCCACTGTTGTGTTGGCAACTTAAGAAACATGGGGCAATGAGCTACACAGAAGACAGGCGGCTCTAGAATCTCAGATTCAGGACAATGACTGAATGCAAAGCCAACCCAACTAGGCGGAGGGGGCAGGGGAATGACGGAAAAGCCGATCGCATTCCTTGCTGCTTCGGTGGTTGACTCAGGGCTTATGTCTCTCTACATGGAGCTGTGTCCCTGGAGAAGGAAATGGCAACCCACTTCAGTATTCTTAGAAAATTCAGCATTCTCAGAAAATTCTATGGACAGAGAGCCTGGCAGACTATAGTCCATGGGATCACAAAGAGCAGGATACAACTAAGCACACACATAGGTGGGGCTGTCGAGGAAAATGAGAGGGTATAAAAATATAATAAATGGTCAAAATAGGTAAGTGTTGGCTGAGTTAGTTTCATCTAAAAGATGAAAGGAGTAAAGGGTTTAAAGGGAAAAGGTGTGAATTCCCAAAGGTTTCCTCTTTTTTACCTCCTCTGCAAAACTGAAACCTTCACCACTTGTCTCACTCCAATAGGAGCTTTTTTCAATTGTGTACTTGTCCACAATATGTCTTCTCCATTATTTATCCCACTCAGATCAGGAGTTAACTTTCTAAACTTGCTTAATGAGTCTCCTGAGACACTTTCAAAAAAATGTGCAACCTAGCAATACTTGAAAGGCATATCTTTTTCAGATGTACATCAAGCCTTGCCTTGGAGGGGTACTAATTTTCACTAGAACTGGTCACATTTAAAGAAGGAGTTTATTTCAGAAAGTTAAGATAATTTCCAAAATATTGTAAACAGTTTCTCCAACTCTAGGCAACAATGCTGTAGATTTCCTGCAACTGCTGCTGATCTCAGCAACCATCACCTAGGTATAATGTTGTTGCTGCCCAGAGTTGGGACTAGTATGAGAAGACAGAGTCGCTGGCTTTAGGCAAAACATTTAAGAGGGCCCCAAATAATTCAGTGGAGAAGGCAATGGCAACCCACTCCAGTACTCTTGCCTGGAAAATCCCATGGATGGAGGGGCCTGGTAGGCTGCAGTCCATGGGGTCGCGAAGAGTCGGACACGACTGTAAGACTTCCCTTTCACTTTCACTTTCATGCATTGGAGAAGGAAATGGCAACCCACTCCAGGGTTCTTGCCTGGAGAATCCCAGGGATGGCAGAGCCTGGTGGGCTGCCGTCTATGGGGTCGCACAGAGTCGGACACGACTGAAGTGACTTAGCAGAAGCAGCAACAAATAATTCAATAAGATAAATTACATCCAGTGCAGTATATTTTATTTTTAAATTGTTTATGTACTTAATGTTTTGTTACCCTGGGTCTTTCTGGCCGCAAGCAGGTGTCCTCTAGTTGCAGTGAGCTGCTCTTCATTGCGGTGCCTGGGTTGCTCATTGTGGTGGCTTCTCTTGCTGCCGAGCACATTCTCTACAGTGTGCTGGCTCAGAAGTTGGGGCACATGGGCTTAGTTGCTCCACAGCATGTGGAATCGTCTTGGACCAGGGATCAAATCCATGTCCCCTGCATCAGCAGACGAATTCTTATCCATTGTACCGCCAGGGAAGTCCCAGTACAGTATATTTTAAAGTCTGAGTTAATACAAAATTATATTGAGCAAAATATCAAACTGATGAGCAAAATATCAAAATTTTAAATTAACTTCAGATTTTAGTCAGTTCTTTAATTCTTTGTTTCTTTGATGACAGAATATTTGGCTTAAGAAGTGATAATGTCCTCTATGTATGCACTAATAGAGTCCCTGGCAATAAAAATGGAGGATTTAGCTTATTGATTGTTCTTTATAGAAATATGAGAAAATTAACTGCTAAATGCTGCCTTCAATGAGGCTGTGAAATCAGTTGTTAATAAGTCACTAAATCCCTAATAATTTTTATTACATTTAACTCTCACTTTTACTTATCTATCATTTTTTCACTTATACAAAAACATTTTGAATATTTATATGAGGTGTTTTACCACCCAGTTATCACCAAGTCTCTGTATATCCTTGAGCTACACTAGCAATAAAAAGCTCTTATGGTAAAAACAACTTTTGAATATGGGTTGCATGGTGTGATGCTCGTCACCCGTCACAACCACAAGGCTGTGGTAAATGCTCAGCCTCCTCTTCCAGCCCCAGTCGTCACATCACACCTTTCCCTTGGCCTTTGCTGCTCGAGAAGGGGGCTCTGCTCCACTGCATTCCCTTCAAAGGAAAAGCGAGCTCCAGCCATGTGTGTGAGTTGCTCGGTCATGCCTGACTCTGCAACTCCATTGACTGTAGCCCTCCGGGTTCCTTTGTCCATGGATCCTCCAGACCAGAATGCTGGTACTATAAGCTCCCAGTCAAGAACTGGGACAAACGCCCTGATGCCATTTTCAATAGTAATCCAGTCACAGATAATAAAGCTGAATGGGTCTCTTAATTAGCCCATGCACATGTGCAGTACACCCATTTCTTCTTCCTTGACGCACTCCAGTTTTCTAGAAAAGGAGGCCAAGGTCAGTTTAAACACACATGTACAGCTGGATACTTCATAAAGAGACTCTTTGATCTATTCTAATAAGCTCACAAAGCACTGGGCATGAGAGACTCTCCAGGTGAAATATTCACTATCCAATCTTACATTGTTCCAAAGACTTTTCCACAGCATCTCTCTGACTTTCCGTTACTTTGCCAAAGACCAGCACAACTCCTAGGAAATCAATCTCTACTGCCCGCACCATTAGCCATGGGGAGCAGGCACTACAGGCTCAATTAAGAGTGACATTCTATCTAATCTGATAGGCTTCGAGATGCCCTCTGTAGATAAAGTATCTCAGAAAATTCTCTAAGGCCCAGGTGTCAGATATACACCTTAACAGTAC
The DNA here is from genome assembly GCF_054371585.1 of Giraffa tippelskirchi. Classification (NCBI taxonomy): domain Eukaryota; kingdom Metazoa; phylum Chordata; class Mammalia; order Artiodactyla; family Giraffidae; genus Giraffa; species Giraffa tippelskirchi. The sequence goes on along the minus strand of NC_137278.1, from coordinate 105,344,009 downwards.
AGTTTATCTATTTCTTCTCTAAACTACACTGATTTAAAACACAGCTAGTTTTTCTAGTTTCCAGAGAATATCACATCATGCTTATTGAGATCTTTTTTTTAAAAAGCCCTGCTCAAGTTTGTTGGATATGCATCCTTGATCTTAATTTTATTCCTTAACTCAATTCACTAAGGCTCTACCTTAACCTTAATCTTACCCACATGCAGATGCTAAGCAGGTAGTTTGCTATATGTGCCTAAAATTTGGGGAGTTCATTTGAACCTGAGATGTATATTTGGAGTTCTGAGAGTTTATAGAGTACAGGGAAATTTGAAACCTGAATTCCAGAGCATTCCAAATTTTAAAAGTTAGGGAGGTATGGAAGAACCAACAAGAGCAACAAGGAAGGAACAGTTAGTAACAAGAAACCAGGAGCATGTTAAAGCCAAGGAAAGACAATATGGAAAGGATACTGTGCTAAATGATGCTAAGAGTCAAAAAAGGTGAACAATGAGAATGAACTTTAGTGATGGATGGAGGATATACTTTGAAGTGTTTTTCTGCAAAGAGTAGCAGAGATAGATGGGATAAAAGCCAGTAGAGTGAGTAGGGTCAATATAAGATTTTTTTTAAGTTGGAGGAAAATAGCACAATTTGTACGCTTATCGGGAGAGAATAAGAAGATACAGGAGGCAAGATGTTCTAAAATATTGATGTTCAGAAGGCAAGAGGGCATGTGTAAATGCATCGGTGAAAAAGCTGACATTTTCAAGGAATGGAGAATGTTCATTCACAGTAATTAGAAAAGGAGGCCCAGTATATGGACCCAGATGCCCATATGAGTAAACTTGGTGTTCGGTTCCAATCACATTCTTTTCTGATAACTCCTTTATTCTCAGTAAAATAGGAAGCAAAATCATGAGCTGAGAGTGAGTATGGGGATAGGAGATTAGACATTTAAGAAGAAAAGTAAAGTTACAAAATAATTATCTAATTAATCAGGTCATCTAGCTTTGCTCAGTTGTACAGTTTCAGCCATACATTAAGGGGAGAATTCAATTTAATTAGGGTTGTACTTTGACAAAAAAGGTGTAACAAAATGAAAAACAGTTGAATTCATACTCGATAGAGTGACAATAATGATTTATGAGGAAATTTAAGTAGACTAAAGAAAGTAGTGAAGATACAAGGCTGATAAGCATATAAAGTAGTAGAATCAATGGTTTAAAGGCCCTGGTGAACATTATGCTTTTGGGATTTGGGATAGAAAAAGAAATGAGCCAAATCTCCCCCCCCCCCACCAAAAAAAAATATTTATTGTAACGGGAGAGAAAGAATGATGTTTGAAATTAAGACTGAGAGCAGGATATAGATTTTGGTAATAACTGGGAGAGAGAGGCAAGAGAAAGTATATGACAAGGTCACTGATGAAAGGAAAATCAAGGCGGTAAGTAGCCACATAATTAAAGGACCATTTATATAGATGTTGAAATTACCAAGAATTATGAATCATGTAAGAGAATAAGTGTTTGCCAGGAGACAAATCCCTCAAGGAATCATAAGAACGACTTAAACTTTAACCAGAAAAAAATTCTTTCTCTCTGACATCTGACAACAAAAATGGACAATTTTCTCATCATTTTAGATGTAATGACAAAAGGCAACAAGTAAACTCATTTAGAGAAAGATGAATTGAATATTGCTACTGTTGGCTGCCTGTCCAGCATGTATTTATCCCATTCTCCTTACTTTGTGAACTCTGGTTTAGGTACTCACACCTTCTTACTGAAACTAGGTAACAAAAGGACAGTTGACATGCACTCCTCAGATGATGCCTGATCATATTAAGGATAATTGCATTGCCCTTACCAGTGATTTGTTAAAAAGTGACACGTGACCTGACTTGTACCAATGAAATAAAAGGTTTCCCCAGAGCCTCTGGTTAAGTTCCTTCTAGAATTATTTTTTCTCCTGGAAGAACTTTCAGATAGGACAATATCTTTCATCTCCTAGTTGTTGTCATGTATGGAGGTGAAGCCTGTGCTCCCTTTGCTATCAGTCTGAGAATAAAACAAAATGAGGAAAAGGAAGAAGTCAAATGATCACAGGCTGATTCTGTTCATCCTGAACCACTGCTACCTCAGGACTTCCATTTATATAAGTCAATACATTTCCTTATTTCTTAGGGATAAGCCCTTCTGATGGGAGTTTCCTTTCACTTGGATAAAATAGGATTCTCAATTTATGCAAAGAAGATTACAAAATGTTGGTGATTTTTTTGGTAAAGATACAGAAATAAACATGGAAGCATTGAGAAATGCACCTTTATGGCGTAAGACAGATTTTTCTTGTGTATAGAATTACTGGTCTTCATCATTCTCTAGACTCTCTCTGAAGCTGTCATTTGCACCTTATTTTAAGGAAGTAAAGAGACTTTTTTAATAAGTTAAATTGAGAGCATTTGATTGCCAAAGATATGGAAGGATAATAGTTATAAAATATGTTGGACTGCCTTTAATGGGAATAGATTGATTGGGGGGCATGAGGGTAATTGAAAGTTGATACTGATGATCAAAAAAGTGTCAGAGACTATGGAGTAGTTTCAAGCATACACAATAATCTCACATGAAAGAAAGAAGTTCCAATAATAAGAAAAACAATTACTATGGTTGTTTTTTTTTTTTTTTTATAAATTTATTTATTTTAGTTGGGGGCCAATCACTTCACAACATTGCAATAGTTTTTGCCATACATTGACATGAATCAGCCATGGGTTTACATGTGTTCCCCCTCCTGGACCCCCTACCCACCTCCCTCCCCATCCCATCCTTCTGGATCATCCCATTGCCCCAGCCCTGAGCCCTTGTCTCATGCATCGAACATGGAATGGTGTTCTGTTTCACATATGATAATATACTATGGTTTTTAAAAGGCTAAAACTTATGCCTTTAAAAAAATTAAATATCAGTTGAAAATAGACTTCTGGCCATGTAGTTCTCAGAGCATCAAGAAAAACTGAAGACACAGTCTCCTAATATAAGACCATGATGGTTACCATTTTGCTGCTATATCTAAGGAACTGTTAAAATAAGGTAGAGAAGCAGTCTTATTGAATAGGAAATTAAACATGACAACAATAGAACTAAAGTACACATACTCAATTAAGATGTCTATAAAGGGAAATAATGCTTGGGAAATAGAGCAGTTTTTTTCATACAATTAAGGGAGCATATGTTGGGCTTCCCTGGTGGCTCAATAGTAAAGAATCCACCTGCCAACGCAGGAGATGGGATTCGAACCCGGGGTCAGGAAGATCCCCTGGAGAAGGAAATAGCAACCTACTCCAGTACTCCAGTACTCTTGCCTGGGAAATCCCATGTAGCATGGTGGGCTACAGTCCATGGGGTCTCAAAAGAGTTGGACAAGACTGAGCAACAAAACAACAACTACAAGGAAGCATGTAGATTATTGGACTACTGTTATCAGTTATTTCTTGAAAGTGCAGAGAGATTGATCATCCCTACACATCACCATGAGATTGGCAATGTCACTCCCTAATATGTCAGAAATGTCAATTATTAAGGGGTGAAATTTATTGCTGAAATTTTAGGAGTCATTGCTAGGTTTGCATCTTTTTCTTTTGCTCTGCCACAAGGACAGTGAAAATAATAAACCCCAAAAGGGGCTTACTCTTCAGTCTGGATCCTAGAATGAAGACAATGTGTAGAATGAAGTCAAAGATAACCCAGAACACGTAAATGAGAAATAAGCTTTCTTTACTCTAGGTCAAAGAGCTTTGTGCTTGTTTGTTATCAAAGCAAGATCTTGTACACATTGACTAATACATTACATACACCAACATGTATACATATGGGATCTAAACAAGAGATTTTAACTCACTTAAGGAAAATCCATGTAAGTATCAAATAAGAGACACAGGTATAAAAGACCTGACATTGTTTATATAATCATAGATTAAAGTGCATTGAAGATAAAATTAGTTATATTAACAGTAAAAAATAAAAATATATTTTCCTCTGCCCCCATCTGCTCTTCATCTTCTTTCTCTTCATGTACAGATTCCTTCCAGATGTTTCCAGATATACCTTTGGGTACATCAAGGAAGATGGTGGTTATCCCACAGCACTGCCATTTCCCTCCTTTCTGGCTCAGCTTGCTGCACAGATGTCTTCTGTATCTGCCAACATGAGAAAAATTATTTCCATAGCTAGTGCACACCAGAGGCACTGTCATATTGCTGTTGACATCTCTTGGAGTTTGTGCTGAGGCTTCTAATGCCAGATAGCCAGGGAGCTGATATCTGCAAAACAGCATGGTCTATGTCCCTGCTCATGTGTTGACTGTTAACTAAACACCTATCACCAATTCTGTTGAGTGCTTATGCCATCAGATTCCTCAGAAATTTCAGTAAACATCTCACTTACTTTAGCATTCTCTCTCCAACACTCTGTCTCTCCCTGGCCTCCATCACTCTCCTTCTCCCTCTTTAGCTTTGAGTCATGGTACTGAGTCAGATGACTTTTAATTAATTCCATTTTCCCTGGTGGCTCAGACAGTAAACAAACTGCCTGTAATACAGGAGACCAGGGTTCAATCCCTGGAGAAGGGACTGGCTAAGTATTCCAGTATTCTTGCCTGGAGAATTCCATGGACAGAGGAGCCTGGCCAGCTACAGTTCACAGGGTTGCAAAGAGTCAGACATGACTGAGGGACTAACACTTTCACTTTGTGTTCAAAGTGAGCTTCTTTCCCTTGCTAGCATATTGTCTTTAAATCAAACTATCTTTAACTTCACGCTGGGGCAATATCTTTCCCATGCAGGTCCACAGTCCCCCACATACCTGTATCCTTGCCCCAATGGCCCTCCAGTGGGCATGCCCTGATAGTCATTCAACAGTTGTATATTAAAGGTCCACTTTATAATGGGCCTGGTCTTCAATACTAGAGATGCGAAGATGAATAAGAATGCAGTCTTGGTGCTCCAGAAGCTTAAAGGCTGAGACTGAAAGTAATATTTACAGGACTGACTCCAATGTACCACAGGAGCCTAATGAGGGAAAATAACTGAATGTTAGTGGTCAGAGAAGACTTTCCTAAAAGAAAGCAAGTCTAATCTCAAACACAGTTGTAACAGGAATTATACCATCAAGTAACAGAAAGTAAAGGAGAGGAAGAGAGAGCAGTATTTTCCAAAATCTAGAACTGAGAAAAAGTGTGATCAATTTGGAGAACTGAAACTCAGGCAATATGGACTGTTCCATACAGAGCATAATTTCAATGAGAGCAGAAGAGTGTCATTGCATCCTCTACACCTGGTAGTTACCAAAAACATAGTAATTACTCAGTGGGAATGAACGACTCCAGATTCTGAGGATCAGAAAGATTAACAAGACATATGACGGAAAAGGGAACAAGAACATGAGGGTCCTTGTACACCTTGTATTTTGGATTAGAGAGCAATTGACAACAATTGAAATATTTTAATAAGAGTGAGGAAGGACGTAATTGCATTTTGTTAGAATGGTTTAGACTGATGGCTGAGAGGAAATAAAAGAGTTCACTGAGGAGGTCATTGTAGTCATCAGCTGATTTGGGTAATAACTAATATTTATTGTATGTTTATTATGAGCCTAGTTAGTGTTAGATACTGTTAGTCAATCAGTTATGTCCAAGTTTTTTTGACCCCACAGACTGAAGCCCGCCAGGCTCCTCTGTCTTCGGAATTGTCCAGGTGAGAATACTTCAGTGGGTAGCCATTCCCTTCTCCAGGGGATCTTCCCAACTCAGGGATTGAACCCAGGTCTCCTGCACTGAAGGCAGATTCTTTACCATCAGCACCACCAGGAAAATCTATTCTAAATGTTTTACTTGCATGAACTCAATCTTGCCAAAAACTCAATGAGGTATGTAACATTATTTTACATCTTTTAAGAAAGAGGAACCTAAATCACAGAGAGAGATTAAGCAACCTGCTCAAGGTCACATCCCTAGTAAGTAGGTAAGAAGCAGAACCAAGATTCAAAACCAGTTAGTCTTTTCAAATCCCATCCTCTGAACCTCTTATATTCTACATCAGAAGAAAGATGATAGTGATTTATATAAAAAGAAAAAAAAGCATGATATTGGTGGAGAAAAATGTCCAAAAAGATATTATGGAGGGGAAATTGACAAGCGTTAGGAACATGATTAGCTGGCTGCTGTGTGGATAAGGAGGGCTTCCCTGGTGGCTCAGTGGTAAAGAATCTGCCTGCCAATGCAGAAGATCCGAGTTCAATCCCTCAGTTGGGAAGATCCCCTGGATTATGAAATGGCAACCTGCTCCAGAATTATTATCTGGGAAATCCCATGAACAGAGGAGGTTTGAGGGCTACATTCCATGGGGTCGCAAGAGTTGGACACAACTTAGCAGCTAAACTGTTGGGGGAGTGTGTAATTTCCTCGGTTCTGTCTTGTCCCAGCAAAAATTTGAAGTGACGGATGGACCAGCATTACAGCCCTTGGACGGACCAGTGTTACAGCTCTTGGATGGGCCAGAGTTACAGTCTGTGTTACAGCTCAGTTTTATTTAAAAAGTAAAGGAAAAGACATCCTCAAGGCTGAGGGAATGCCAACCCAAAAGACTCGAAGAGAAGAGAGGCCCCTCCTCCCTCTGGGCCTGCCCTACGTAAAATGGGCTGGCCAGGGGGTGCTGTTTGTTTTACCTGAGGTTCTCACACCAGTCCTCCGACTTTCCTTTGCTCTATTTTCACGGGCTTTTCCATTCTTTGTCTTTTAGCCACCAACATTTTGGGTTCCTTTTCCCTATTCTAACTACCTAACAAAACCACCACCACCATATGAATAAGGAAGATAGATTCAAGGATGCTATCCAAATTTATAGTTTGTACAAGGGAGAAAGTACAGAGGATGGGGATAAATTGTCGTAAGATGTTGTACTTACAAGTGCTTGTGAGATATCAAATAGAGATGTTGAATAGGTATTAACAGTAGATGGCAATTTGGAATGGAGATTTAGATTTCATTTTTCAATTTAAGATGGTTCTTAGAAGATGAGCCTGGCGGGCTACAGTCCATAGGGTCACAAAGAGTCAGACATGACTGAGCAACTAAGGCATTTTTTTTGAAGCAGGGAGGGGGCATGCTTTCAAGTATATGTTTTGAAAGAAAAGGACAGAGGAGGGAATCTTGATTATGAGAAGATTAAAGGGACATCATAGGGGAGAATTTTTCACAAACAAAACAAATAAACAAAAAAAATGTAAGAGCTAAAAGATAAAAGTTAATCCAGGAGAGTGTGAATCAAGTGTCTCAAGATTGAGGGAGGACAGATACAAAGACCTGATTGCCTCAAAGGAAGTGGTAGAAAGTCACAAAATGGTGAGAACACATAAATGGCAATTTTGAAAAGTTACTGGACATTCAGTATGAACTAACAAGAGACTAAAAAGTCTCTGGATCCACAGCCTTAAAGATTCCCAAACTTCTATGGTCTTTCCCTACAGGAACCTGGACAGGGCTCACAGTGAGACTGCAGGAGAGATTCCCTCAGGGCTCTGACTGTGGAGGTGGAGGCTGGAGGAGTGACCTTTGTGACCTTAGGTTCTTCTCCATAACAAAGGCTTATTCTCCAAGGGAAGAACTTTCCTGAATTTAGGAAGTGTATTCTTCCCCTGCAGCCTTCCTGTCTCACTTGGTTGAGGGGGATGGGGGTAGGGAGAGGCATGAAGTCAACAAGGAAATAGGCTGGAACACAAGCTACATCCCTGGAGGAGAGACAGATACTCTAGTGAAGCGTAAGCCAGGATGGCCTGAACAGTCCCCTCAGCTTGATCAAACGTTAGACAGGCTTCTTCCTGACTCCAGACCTCTGACCTTCCTTTCCTTATACCATTCCCTTTACAAGCTGTGTAATTATAAAGTCTTACCCTGTTTCTTTAAAATGTGTATTTTTTTTGCAAGTCTCCTGCCAGGATTTTCTTAAGGACCTAGGAGCCACCTCTCTGAATTATAATCATCAAAGAAGATAGCACCCCTCTTTCACAGTTTCTATCAGGAGGTAGGAGCCTAACTTTGGTTCTCCAAGTTATATAACTATTTCCTAAAACAGAGATAGGGAAATAGGAGTGAAGCCAATCAAAAATCAGATGTCATGAGTCCACCCACACCAGCTCTTTAAAAACTTTCCCACCTTTTATTAGAGTGCAACTGAGTATCAGGGATTGGCTTATGCTCTCTCGCTATTCATGGATGAATGGCTGTGTGTGTGTGTGTGTGTGTGTATGCTCAGTCATGTCCAACTCTTTGCGACCACATAGGCTGTAGCCTAGGCTTCCCAGGTGACTCAGCAGTAAACAATCTGCCTAAAATATGGGGGCAGCAGGAGATTTGAGTTCAATCTCTGTGTCAGGAAGATCCTGTGGAGGAGGGCACTGCAACCCACTCCAGTATTCTTGCCTGAAGAATACCATGGACAGAGGAGCCTGGCAGGCTACAGTTCATGGGGTTGCAAAGAGCTGGACATGACGTGACCTAGCAGGGCACTGCAGGCTATAGCCCACCAGGCTCCTCTATCCATGGAAATTTCCAGGCAAGTATAACGAAGTGGGTTACCATTTCCTCCTCCAGATCTTACCAACCCAGGGATAAAACACGTGTCTCTTGTGTCTCTTGCATTGGTAGGCATATTCTTTACCACAGTGTCATCTGGGAAGGATTAATGGCAATAGTATCAGAATAAATTTTTATTTGGAAAACAAAATGCAGCAATAGCTAACAGAGTCAAATACTCTAGAGATGTCAACTAAAATAGTCTGAATCTTTTCAGTGGACTTCAGCAGCAAGGAGGTAACTTAGAACTGTGAAAAGAAGCATTTGGGGTAGAATCTTTCAGATAGTGAGAAATCTCAACCTATACTGGACATTCCAAGAAAGTTTGACTTTAAAAAAAATGTAAGGAAAGTATAAGAAATGTCCAGTTTAAAAATGGAGAGGTTGGACTTAAATGACTTTTCCATTTCAAGCAGTAAAAATCAACTTCAGCTATCTGAAAAGCAAAATTGGAACTTCTTTAATAGCCTGAAGTGAGGGAGGTGGGAGGGAGGGTCAAGAGGGAGGGGACATATGTATAACTACGGCTGATTCATGCTGATGTTTGGCAGAAACCAACACAATATGTAAAGCAATTATCCTTAAATTAAAAATAAATACATTTTAAAATAAAATAAACAAATAAATAAAAGACTGAAGAGTCTCAATATAATTCAGGACAGAAATGTCACAAGATCTCGAGGACCGTGTGGTCAGCAGCCTGCAAATGGACCCCTGATGATGCCTGCCTCTCAGTATTCAGGCTTTTTAAATCTTCTCCTCTCAAGAGCAGGCAGGACCTAGTGACTCACTTTTAATGAATAAAATATGACAGAAGTGATACCATTTCATTCCCAATATTAGATTACAGAAATAACGTGACTTCTGTCTTGATCAGTCTCTCTCCTAACTTTTGCTCTAGGGGATGTAAGTAACTAAGTTTGGTGTGTGGAGGGTTAGATAATTTGCCTCTTTAGTTTCACAGATCTGAAGATAAAAGGAACTGTATCCAAGGAGTTATACTTAAGAAACTATATCTGAGGATCCTCATTTGTACCTGAAGCTGATTTATATAAAGTGCTTTTGGACTTTGAGCTGATGTTGTAATAAGATGTGACTTTGGAGGAACTTAGGTGAGACTGGGTATTTTTTAAATATGTAAGGACTTGAATCACTGGAAGCTAGAGGGTAGACTGTAGTCGGCAGCTGCTAAAATAGTCCTCACTGACCCTCACATCCTGGTCTTTATACCCTTGGTAGTATCCCTTTTCACAAATGTGAGCTGGTGCCAGGACCCTTTTCTAAGGATTAAAATTCAGCAAAAGTGATGGGATTAAATTTTCAGATAACGAAAAGACTGTGACTTTTGCAGGTTTGCCCTCTCTCTCTTTCACTCTCCTTCCAAGTCTTAGCTCTGGAAAAGTAGCTTCAAAGGAAGAAATTGGCCCCCTATGGAGAGGTTCATGTGGCAGGAAATGACAGGCTCAATATCCAGAGAAGACCATAGGTCTGTAAATGGCCATATGAGTGACCATGGAAGTGGATCTTCTGCCAGTCAAACTTGAGGATGGCTATAACCACAGTCAATACCTTGATTGAAATTTTTTGACAGACCCTAAGAGACACCCCTGGAGAAGGCAATGGCACCCCACTCCAGTACTCTTGCCTGGAAAATCCCATGGACGGAGGAGCCTGGTAGGCTACAGTCCACGGGGTCGCTGAGAGTCGGACACGACTGAGCGACTTCACTTTCACTTTTCCCTTTCATGCACTGGAGAAGGAAATGGCAACCCACTCCAGTATTCTTGCCTGGAGAATCCCAGGGATGGCGGAGCCTGATGGGCTGCCGTCTATGGGGTCGCACAGAGTCGGACACGACTGAAGCGACTTAGCAGCAGCAGCAGCAAGAGACACCCCAGTTAAGTCTTATTCAGATTCAGGATCCACCAAAAAAAAAGTAAGATAAAAATGTTTATTTTATTAAGCTATTGTGTGTTGGGTTAATTTATTACACTATCATAGGTAACTGATTTAAAGAAATTATAACCAAGGAGCATAAATCTGTCCAGACATCCTCTCCATCTCTAGTCTCTGCTTGCTTCTCTCATCAAGAGTATCATTCTCAAAAACACAAATTCTCTTAGGGCCCAAATTACTGGGGAACTAACTGACCACACTTCAGTTCACCATTTCCTAGTAACATTAAGTGTGGTCATGGGGCAAGGTCACGCTGTGCAGCCATCATCACTCGTGGATGAGGGCTGGACCAGTTAAGTGAGTCCTGAAAAGCTGAGCACACATGACTTGAGCATAGATGTTAAAACAGGCTCTATTTTGAGTTTCTTAATGGCATGTTTTTATGACTAATATGACAAATGTCTCCAAATATACATTATGTTGAAACTTCTATACTTCCCCACTCTGATGACTTCAGTCATGAATTTTAAATCATGTTGGATCACTCAACTTTGCAGCTTTTGTAAATTGCTTTCTGCTTGCCTGGGGAAACTCTTTATTGAAGGCAGAAATTATTGTCACTTTCTAAAATATTTAATACAAAGGAATACCAATTAATCCTGATCTGAGTTTCAGAGCCAAATACTGCTTAGGTAGTTCAAGTGAAAATAATAGTACAATTAAACAGGGAGATGGGGCCTTCTCCACCATATAGGTGAGAGACTTGAAACCATCACTTTGAATAACTCAAGGTAATAATTGAGAAACTATCATATCTGTTAAATATTTATTTGTAATTATTTTAACAGCATAAAAGAAAAGTGGAAAACTTTCTAAGTAATTAGATGAAAATACACATAGCCATAAAACGATAAAAATTGCCCTGCTAAACTTTGTCCTGTTAAAATATTGAATTAGTCCAGTGCACTAAATATAACCAGAATGATTAACAGCATAAAATATGAGTGAAGACAGAAAAGGGAAAGATTTGATTGAGGGATGAATTTATTTACAGGGCAGCAATGGAGAAACAGACATAGAGAACAGACTTATGGACATGGGGGGCAGGGGAGGAAGGAGAGGGTGAGATGTATGGAAAGAGTAACATGGAAACTTACATTACCATATGTAAAAGAGGTAGCCAATGGAAATTTGCTGTATGACTCAGGGAACTTAAACAGGGGCTCTGTGACAATCTAGAAGGATGAGATGGGGAGGGAGATGGGAGGAAGGTTCGGGAGGAAGGGAACATGGGTACCTAAGACTGATTCTTGTTGATGTTTGACAGAAAACAAGAAAATTCTGTAAAGCAATTATCCTTCAATTAAAAAATGAATAAAAATTTTAAAAGACAAAAGAAAGAAAATTTGGTCTTTTCTAGCAAGGAGAAAAATATAAGAAATAAAGAAATGATCCATATTCTTTTTTTTAAAAAAAAAAAAAGCTAAATAGAAAGATATGCACCCAGCTTGCGAATAAGTTTCCTAAAGATGGTAGCTCATTGCCTTTGTTTTCTTCCCTTCCTGGTTCCCCTTCCTCATAAGAGCAATTTCACAGGCTTTACCCTGGACATGTGCAAAAATCTAAAGGGGTGGGGAAAATAGTAAATGTAAATCCTCCACTCGGAAGCCTATAAGTATTACTCATGGCCCCATGGACCAATAAAAAGACTTCAGGAAGATTGTTAGCCCCTAGTACTCAGTCAGTGAGGAACTGGAGAAGGGACTTGAGTACTGAGAGGACAAAAACCCCACTGTAACACCTGTGCCTGCCCACCAGACACCTGACCTTGCAAGACTGTAATTAAAATGTCCTTCCCACTGTGCCCTGTGTCTCCAAATCCATTCTTTGAGTTTGGGCTGTTGAGCATTTCTCACAAGGGATAGCCTTGCTTCTAAAAGATTTGTTATGTGGTACAATGAAAATTACTTTGCTGACAGAGGACCCTAGAGTCAAAGCTATGGTTTTTCCAGTAGTCATGTATGGATGTGAGAGTTGGACCATAAAGAAAGCCGAGTGCTGAAGAATTGATCCTTCTGAACTGAGGTGTTGGAGAAAACTGTTGAGAGTTCCTTGGACTGCAAGGAGATCCAAGCAGTCCATCCTAAAGGAAATCAGTCCTGAATATTCACTGGAGGGACTGATGCTTAAGCTGAAGCTCCAATACTTTCGCCACCTGATGTGAAGAACTGACTCATTGGAAAAGACCCCGATGCTGGGAAAGATGGAAGGCAAGAGGAGAAGGAGATGACAGAGGATGAGATGGTTGGATGGCATCACTGACTCGATGGACATGAGTTTGAGCAAGCTCTGGGAGTTGGTGATGGACAGGGAAGCCTAGCTTGTTGAAGTCCATGGGGTCGCAAGAAGTCGGACACGACTAAGCAACTGAACTGAACAATGAAAATGCAGGTACAATAAAACTCAAAATGTGTGGCTGAAAGTAAAACAATAAAAGAAAGATGATTTTAAATGCCAAAATGAAAATAAGAAAAATCAAAATGGTAAGAAAAAATTTTAATTTTAAACTGAAATATTTTCATTCATTCATGTTCCAAACATTCAGCCATTCATTCATTATGCTATGCTATGCTATGCTATGCTCTGCTAAGTCGCTTCAGTCGTGTCCGACTCTGTGCGACCCCATTCATTAGGTATATATTAAGGCCTATTTTAAGCCAGACCTTCTGATAAATTCTGTAAAAGATGGATCCCATATTTGTCTTCTTAGTAGTACCATGAAAAATATATTTGTTTCTTAATTACTGGGATTCTGAAAATATACCAAGCCAGAGTGAAAGAAGGGAAATGAAATTCTAGGTAATACACTTTGTAAGTGTTGAAACATGTCTGGGAGTCAAGAGTACTTTTCTGTTGCTGTATCATGGATGGCAAGATTTTTAGCACACAGTAGATTAGGGAGTGTACCGTGGCTATTATTGAGTTTTTTTTTAAGAATTAAGTAGACAGGAAATGCTGCAGCTTATACTTAGATACCTTGGGGATGCTCTAGTGTTTGATAATCTAATTGAACTGAGTCCTATTTAAATAGAGCAGACAAAACACAATATGCAACTTCACATTCACAGATTTTTAACCAAATCTCTACTTAAAAGATTTCCTATGTGTTTTTGACACAGATGTGTGCTGACATTTTTTAACACAGAAGCACACATACAGACAATTTAAAAATTGAAGTGGTTAGCTTTTTTTTGGTAATAAGCTATACTATTTTGTTTTCTTCTTATTTGGGATCCAGTTTTTAAGGCTTTCAAAGAACCATCAGAATAAAGAGGGTGTAGATTTTCTTTGTATGAATCAATCAAGCAATTGAAAAGCAACAATGTAAGTCATGCCTTCCTAGTCACCAACACTAAATGGAGGTTATTAGTGTTAGATATTTGTGCCACTCATTTATGTATTCTGTAAATAGCTATTGCTCACTTAGTATATATCAGATGTTGAAGATATGGGCACATGGCGATGCCAAGACAAAGCTCTTGTCTTTAAAAAGTTTACAGTTTAATAGAAGAAATAGACACACACATGACTGTGCATGCATGTGGGCATGCCCACACACACACACGTGTGTGCACGCATGCAAAGACTAACATGTGGTTTAGTTCATCCTGACTGCTTTGAAGACAAAATAAGAGAGTCACAGAGGGCAGAGCAGCGTAGCTATAATAGAGACATTATAATGGAAGATCTCTGAGGAGATGCGGTTTGAAGAGAATCTGCATAAGATGAGGGGAAACCATTCAAAGACTGAGGGAAAGAAAATTCTAGGAAGAGAGAGCTGCCTGTTCAGAACAAAAAATCTGGCATCATCATAGAATTGGAAGGAAGAAAAAGGTTTATAAAAAGGGGAAAAAAAGTCAGGGAAGGGCTATATAACACAATACACACAGATACAATACAGTACAAAATTTTTTAGGCCATTGAGAGGACTTTAAATTTTATTGTTAGTACAGTAAAAAGCCATTGAGCATGACACAGTCATTTGCATTAATATCTCATGGCAATATTCCCAATTCAACCTTCCCCAAACTGAACTCATTCTCTCTCCCATTATTTTCCCCAAAATTGCTTACTCTTTTAATCCCTTTATGGCACTTAAAAATCAAGATTCTGTCCTTCCTGCACATTTGAAATGTTATGGTCATGATTGATTCCTTCTCCTTTCTGGATCCTTCAGAACGTGCAAAGAAAGATAAGCTAGACATCTGAGTACCCGAATTCTAAGCCATGCTTTGCACGTACTCTCTGAACAGGTTTCCCGATCTCTCTGAATCTCTTTTCTCAACTTAAAAATAATAGATGGTTTTGAGAATTATTATTTATTATGTGCTTGTTACATGCCAGGTTCCTCACAAAGAACTAATTTATAGATAAACTGAGGAACAGATGGCAAATTAATTTGCTAAAATTAGGCATTTAGTAACAGGTAGTTTGGGGATTTGAGGAAATCTTCTGATGGCTGAGGTGAGGCATGTTATGAGCATGCTGGTGATGGTGGTTTGGCCACTATGTAAATTTCAACTTTTGCGACCCCATGACTGTAGCCCACGAGGCTCCTCTGTCCATGGGATTTCCCAGGCAAGACTATTGGAATAAGTTGCCATTTCCTTCTCCAGGGTATCTTCCTGACCCAGGGACTGAACCTGGGTCTCCTGCATCTCATCTCCTGCATTGCAGGTGAATTCTTTACCACTGCACTACCTGGGGAACCCCATAAATATTCTATCCTACCTCTAAAATCAAATTGCATATGAGAGTATGCTCTGAAATAAAAATGCAAGAATTACCTTCTTAATCCACTATTTGACATATTTAAACTCTAACTTCATTCAGGACTTATTCTAACCTATATTCTGATTCAAGCTCTGTCTTGAGAATAAAGATGTGGAAGATCCCAGTCTTGCTGCCAAGTAACATCAAATTTAGATAGATGTTTACAGCACCCTGCAAGAGTCTTATTTCAGTGATAGGTTCATTTTGAAAGATGTGGATTCTTTTAATCTAATATGGACACGTATTAAGTCCTGGAAGTTTGTTGCTGTTGGTCTTCAGTTGTAAAATTGCCTTTATAAAGATGCTTTTCACTCTCCTGCCTTGTGCTCTTGTAGTGGGTTCAACGATGGCCTCCAAAAAGATATGTCTATGAACCTTCATAAGGGGGTCTTTGCAGATGTAACTAAGTTAGGATGCGATCATCCTGGTTTATCTGGGTGGACCCTAAATCCCAATAACAAACATTTTAAGACACACAGAGAAGAGACAGAAAGAGACCACAAGAAAAGGGAGGCAAAGATTGGAGTTAAGCAGCCACATCGAGGACACTGAGAGCCACCAGACGCTGGAAAACACAAAGAAGGATTCTCCCCTAGAGTTATCTCAGCGAGTGCAACCCTGCCTGCCAAGACCTTGATTTTAGACTTCTGGCTTCCAGAACTGTGATAGAATAAAATAAATTTTTGTTTGTTTTAAGCCATCCAGTGTAGTCATTTGTTATGGGAGCCCTAGGAAACAAACCAGGCCATTATGCCACATATTACCCTTCCAAGTAAAGGAGAATTTCCTCCTTTATTTGAATGAATGCTTCATTAGAGAGTGAAGGCAGGAAAAAAAGAGAACCAATGGAAAGCTCCGGCCCTGAGTATTCTCCTCAAGTCCTTGCACTGAACTGTCAGCATGACATTAACATGCCCTGAGGAGAGCAGCTTGAAGCAGACTCTTCCCTTTCTCTTGTCGGCACACGCCCCATAACTGCTTCACCCTACATTGAGTGCAACAGCAAAGTGCCCTCTTGATAAGAGTGTTTTACATGGTTTCTGTATAGGTAGTGGTGTTTTTGGAAGGGAACATAATATTTCCTGAATTCTACCTACATTTTGTTTCAAATTGTAGCGTATTTAGCAGGTCATCCAAGCAGTATAGGGCTTCCCAGGTGGTGCTAGTGGTAAACAACCCGCTTGCCAATGCAGGAAATGTAAGAGACCCAGGTTTGATACCTGGGTCAGAAGTTCCCCTGGAGGAGGGCATGGCAACCCACTCCAGCAATCGTGCCTGGAAAATCCCAAGGACAGAGGAGCCTGGCGGGCTACAGTCCATAGGGTCACAAAGAGTCATACATGATTGAAGCAACTTAGCACCCTAGCACCAAGCATTATAAGTGAAAGGAAAAAATAAATGTTCTAATTTTGAGGTTAAGGAATTTCCCCTGGCTTTAAAATCTTCGGTTGTGTTATAGAAAGGGAAAGATTTATGAACCTGTACTTACAGTCCTATCTTTCTTTGCAGTACCTTATTTTGCTCTCATGATCTAAGAAGATAGCTGATACATTGGCTACTTGCTCTCTCCATTGTCAGTTTTGATGAGCATTTATATGTGTCTATATGTGTGTATGTGCGTGTATTATTAAATATAAAGATAAGTACCATGAATATAAATTATTGATCTTATAAAATACTTGTGCAGTCAACAAAACAATTTTAAAGCATAAACTGTAATGGTTCACTGCTTACTAAACATGCTTATAACCTGCCTGTCCCATGTGCATAGTCGATTTCTCACGTTCCATAGAATTGGTGTTTTTGCAGAATGTTGGAGGTGATACACTGGTTTCATAGTCTATCCATTTCACATGCTAACTCATTGATTTCCTATAGAACATATCGTTCCGCTGAACCATAGATTTCTATCATCCCTCTCAAAAGAGAGAGATCCAAAAAAAAAAAAAAAAATACAACATGACTAAAAACATGTGATCTTACCAAAATATTTCTTTAACATCTAAAATGCTGTATTTCCAAAACATATTCAGTACCATATAGCATGAATTCTCTAAAGCAATGCAAATAGATGGAAATGCTATGGAGGAAGTTTTTCCAGAAGATACCCCTGGGACTCAAGATACAGCCTACTCTGTTCTGATTTAACCTCCTCATTAATAACCTGGAAAAGAGTGGGAGTCAACAGCACATTAATTAAATTCACAGATGTTTCTTAATTGAAAGGTGTAGTGCATCTCTGTGAAGGATAGAGACTCTTAGGGTAAAAACTGAAGTGTGAAGAAAAAAAAAATACATCCAGGCTGGAAAATAATCCAAAACCCAGATTTCACTGGTTGAAGATACTTCATAGCTTTCAGGCTGAAGATGAGAGTATAGAGTAGGAATAATATATACTATTATCCACTTTAAGTGGCCAAGAATTCAGCTTAGAAAAAAGAGACACATAAAGGGATATCTTATAAGACAGAGATGCACGTAGCCCCTTAAAAGAGATGTTAATTTCAAGTTAATATAAAGAGGCATCAGTTTTAAACTATAACAAAAAGAGGTAGCTGAAAGAGATAATGACTTGTGACAATAAGAATTTATATATAGTCTCAGAATTAAGTGCAATTTGCTAGAACCTGATCACATGAACTTCAAAAATGCTGTCATAGTATAGATGAGGCATATGACACCAAGAATGTAAGGCACTAACCCAAGTTCCTAAGGCAAATATTTAACAGAACCTGAGCTGAAGTTTAAGTCTCCTGACCATTGATTTCTCTACTGGATCCCTGCACCACTGCCTGGGATAATTTGAACATCAGCATCAAGGTTGTGAAAATATCCCGATTCTATTAGAGGGGGTTCCTGGTTAAAAAAAGAAGAAGACAGAAAAAGCTTTAGTGGAAAGTTAAAATTCCATACCAATGTCTTGGAGGAGTTAACAAAGCGGAGAGAGCATCAGCGAATGATGAAGGCAAGAATGGTTGTTTGTGATATAATTTCTTCTCTGCAGACCATTTAGTGATAGGTTCTAATATGACTTATGAAAAGCTGGCAAACAACAACATACCAAGAGCCAGATGAATTTTGTTTGAAGTCTTGCACATTTCATTCAGTATTGCGATTTTCAGCTTCAAAATTAGCAAATTGCATCTCAATAAAATTAATTAAAAGTAATTTGTCAATTAATTAATTCCTGTACTAGTCATTTGACAAGGTTGTAGTAAAATAAATTTTTTAAATTATAGGAAGGATTTTGTAAAAGGGAAAACATATAAATTAAGATATAATTTTCATGAATCCTGATTTAATGACACACTCTAAATTCCTAAGCAGAGTCCATTCAACTGAGACCATGCAACTGTAGTGACTTGTTGAGAAGTCCATCCAATAAAGGAACAGATTTTCAGAGGACGTAAACTAAAACAAAGGACATCTAGTCAAAGCTATGGCTTTTCCAGTAGTCATGTATGGATGTGAAAGTTGGATAATAAAGCAAGCTGAGTGCCAAAAAATTGATGCTTTTGAACTGTCATGTTGAAGAAGACTCTTGTGAGTCCCTTGGACAGCAAGAAGATAAAACTAATCGATCCTAAAGGAAATGAGTCCTGAATATTCATTGGAAGGACTGATGCTAAAGCTTAAGTTCCAATACTTTGGGCACCTGATGAGAAGAACTGACTCCTTGGAAAAGACCCTGATGCTGGGAAAGGTTGAAGGTGGGAGGAGAAGGGGATGACAGAGGTTGAGATGGTTGGAAGGCATCACGGACTTGATGGACATGAGTTTGAGTAACCTCTGGGAGATGGTGATGGACAGGGAGGCCTGGCGTGCTGTGGTTCATGGGGTCGCAAAGAGGTGGACATGACTGAGCGACTGAACTGAATTGAACTGAAACAAGGCTGAAGAGAGCTTCATGGGGTTGAAATGTTCCTGCATCTAACATCACCTGAGAGGCAGTAGGTTGATACTTTGAATGTGTATATTCTGTAAGAATACTAAAGGTTTATATATTCAATGATTAATAAGAATGCTCAGGAGAAGTCAACCCAGACTTAGAGTCTAGGACCTAGCAAGATTGTAGAGGACATGGCCAAACTTTAGAGTCAGAAGGATCTGTGTTGGCTACCTAGCTTCACTGCTCCTGGGCAGTGTGATTGGGAATATCATCGAGTGTTAGTTGCTTTGCTCATAAAATAAAGGACAATGTTATTTTATGTCAAAAAGTTGTATGAATTGGAGGAGCCCATGTAAATTCTCCAATACAGTGCTGTGCATATGTGTGTGCTAAGTCACTTCAGTCATGTCTGATTCTTTGCCATCCCATGAACGGAGGCAGCCAGGCTCCTCTGTCCATGGCATTCTCCAGGCAAGAACACTGGAGTAGGTTGCCATGCCCTCCTCCAGGGGATCTTCCCAGCCCCGGGATCAAAACCATGTCTCTTATGTCTCCTGAATTGACAGGTGGGTTCTTAACCACTAGTGCCACCTGGGAAGCCCCAGTGCTATACCTACCACATGATCATTTTTTTTTAACATTTAAAAATATATCTTTATTTATTTGTTTATTTTGACTGCTCTGGGTCTTTGTTGCTTTGTGCAGGTTTTCTCTAGTTGCAGTGAGCCGGGGCTATTCCTCGTCGTAGTCATGGCTTCTTGTTTTGGTGACTTCTTGTGTTGTGAAGCACAGGCTCTGGGCGCGCAGGCTTCAGTAGTCGTGAGACACCGGCTTCATCGCTCTGTGGCATGTGGAACCTTCCCATACCAGGAATTGAACCTGTGTGCCCTGCATTGGCAGATGGATTCTTATCCACTGCACCACTAGTGAAGTCCCAGAAAATCATTTTTACACCTTCCAAAGTAGTGATGGGAAATTTCCTCCCAAGTCAAGAACATTCGGTGGATTCCATCTTGGTGAACTTCTATGAGATTTATTTAAAACCCCAAGATGTGGACAGAGCTGTCAATATCAATGAAAATAAAGAAAATGGCCACTGAATACATCTAGCTCTAACTCTACAGATAATGTTTGATCATACTGTGAGAAAATCTTGTCCTTACAAGATAGTAATATTTTAGATGATTTCATGAGTCTTTTTTATTTTTGATTTCTCTGATTGTGATTTTTCTAAGTTAAAGAGTTTAGTTAAAGGAACAATTCAAACCTGTGTTGAGATAATCAGGGAAAAGATTGTTCAACTAACCTTTTGCTGTGCTATTAGTTCCATTAAAACCAACTTATTAAATATAAGCCTGTCAGGTCCAGGGAACAATGAAAATTAGAAATAAAGTGTCAGATCTTTTAGGTAGGCTGAGCCATGAAATAATCATAGCCATGATTTTCCCAGAGCTAACCATTCCTTGCACTCTAGCATTTATGAATCATTATGTTATTGTTTTCCTCTTAATGTCTGCTCTGCATCAATGGTCATAATGGATGGAGATTGATGAAGAATTGAGACTTAGCAGCAACTTAGCAATTAAAATGTTCAACTAGTCTTTGTTCTAGCATTCCCTGGTGGATATGGCCCTGTTCATTAATCTGCATGTTGATTACAGCCACTGTGTGCTATCGATCTGTGTGTCCCACCCCTGTGATTGTATGAGTATTAAGTTGCCATGGGCATCAACAACAACTCACACCTCTGAATTTAATGCTGCTGACAATTATACAATGAAAAAAATTATAGTCACTTTTTCTGCTGAATTAAAGATACCTAAGGAAATTTTCAAAACCTGCCTGCCTTAAATTATTTTAATAAGTATTTCATTTAATACCATAGATGTGGTACTAAAATTGTCCAGATAATAAAACATATTTCCTCACTGACTTACTTTATAAATTTCAGTTAAGCTTTGTTTTTGTATTCAATTATTAGTGACTCCATTACATTAGTTCTAAATTTCTCTCTTCTGTTCCCAACCTTTTCCTCTCCGTCAAGTAGTTAATGATGTGCAAACCAGCACTTAGGTGTGCTGAGAGAGCATGTTATTTCAAAGAATGTGATCATGAATCTTTCTATGAAACAGCTTTTTAAAATGTGAACAACTATCCTGAAATGTATATGTTTATATCAGCTTCCTTAAAGTGGAATATACCTCAAAATAATTATAATATGAAGAATGAAGCTACTTTAATTGTCACGGAATGAAGTCTTGTTATAGATACCATTGACTGAAAAGAATGATTCTATGAGACTTATATTTAGTAAACTTTACTTAATAACACAGGCGTTATACATGAATATGCACTGTTAAACTCATCAGCAGGACCTATAAATACTTTCACTTAGGTGTTTGCTTTCATCACTGATGCATTTTAACAATATAGTTAATTTCCTGAGTCCTGTTTTAACACCAGTAGTAGCACCTACTAACTCTTAAACATTCAAATTTCCTAGAGATATAACATGGTCTTTATACATGTAACTGTGTTACAAGGATGAGAGGGGTGAGATGATACTCAGTGTTTCAAAGTAAAGATAATTTTAGATTGAAGTCAAATGCTGAACTCATATTAACAGAAACTTGATTCTTGTATAAATAAGTGTAGTGTAAATTTTGTTCTTCACTAGAATTTAGACATTATTGTCAAGTTTCAAAAGAGCGAAAATGAATGACAAATTAATACATTTTTAACATGTCAAAATCATAGAGGCTAAGAGCACAGAACAAGTTACCATTCAAGAAGAGGCAAGGTCTTCTGAAAATTGCATGTGCACTATGGTTAACTTAACAGCTTATCCCAGTGCTTTTAAAAGCCATTCTGCCCAAGTCCAGCCCCTAAATCAAACTGCTCGGTTAGATGTAAGGTCACTTTATAAAGTTAAGACAGCACAGGTCATATTTCACATTATTGAATATTATTTTAGGTTTGGGAAAGACCTGTGACTGGTTTGATTCATCCTACTGAATTACTTCATATTTTTAAAATATCCTATATATTTTCTGTTTAGTCTTGAATATGCCATTTAGAGTTATTTTTATTAAGTTTTAAATTACATCATAGTATATACTAAATTCTAGAGGTCATCTTTATGACCTGAATTCTCCGAAGTCCAAAGACTTCTGTTGTAGATCTCTGAGATAAATTCACCTGGAGACATTGTAGAAGAAATGTCAAGCTGAGTGAGATGCAGCAACTGCTTCAATAGGGTATAAATTGAGACACATTTCAAGGCCTCACCATCAACAACAACAGAATCACTCACTTGTGTGGCACTGCTCAAATCCCTCCTTTCTCATCACCAAACTTATCATTTATTTGGCTTAAGAAATTTTCTTATAAGACTCTTGCTAAAAGTACAATGTCTTCGCTGGCAGAAGAATAGATTCATTCTCACTCCCATTAGAATAGAAGGGGAAAAGGAATAGATCTAGGTCAAGAGTATCCTGTGTTGATGAGAAGGAAGAAGAGAGGGTATTGGAAAGCTTCAGACAATTAAGGTATAGACGTGAAGAGGCCTTCTTCCTGGATGACTCAGCAGTAAAGAATACACCTGCAATGCAGGAGACACAGACTTGGGTTCGATCCCTGGGTTGGAGTAGGAAATGGCAACCCACTCTAGTATTCTTGCCTGGAGAATCCCATTTGAGAGAGGAGCCTGGGCAGTCTACAGTCCATGGGGTTGCAACTGAAGAGGTGAACAGAAAGGAGAATAAGACATAAAGAGCTTGAAGGTCAAGAGGAACAAGAACTGAAAAACATAAGCTGATGTCCTATTGAAAGCATTTTCATTGTTTGTAATTTTTTTGGTCCTCCCAAAGTTGTGTCACTCCTTACATTTTTCTTTATCAAGTAATCAAAATGCACAAGGTCCAATAATCACTAAAAGCATAGTGCCTTTATCCCTGCTGTTGTTCACTTGGTCTTGGATTACTGCAACGACTTTGGCCTCTTCTTTACCTACAAGTGACAGTGCTGCCTCTCAGCTCAGCTACTTCAAAGCTGCTTAGTTTGTGAGTTTGTGCAAACACTATGATTTAAACAAATGCAAGTCTTCTCTCTGCCTATAAATTAGTACTGATTTTAATATTTTAAACACAAAACTGATAAAATCTTCATTATTCCCTATCATTTCTTCTTACCTAGAATTTAGATTGCTCCTAAGAAAAGTAAAATGATGATCTTTTGCTTGCCTAAACTTGATTTTAATTCATCATTCTCTTGTTGTGGTATTTTAACTTACTCTGTTTAATACAGTGCTTATTTTTCATTCTCATGTACCAGTAAGAAGCAGAGAAGTCAAAAATATTATTCAACTCTACTGTATTCTCAAAATATATAACTTAATGTATAATAATTTAATACACAAAAAGTAAGTTGCAAGAGCAATTCTTATCTGAGAATCATGAATTTTATTCAGCAATCATTTATTCCCTTTTACCCCCATGAGAGTGCAACAGGAAACCAGACTTGCAAGATCTTTGTTGAGGTTCCCAGTACTGAAAAAGAATCAGAACATCTGCTAGTCTTCTTTTGTCTGAAACCCCCGAAGTACCTTCCATCACAATGTCTTAGTGATCAGAAGCAAGTTGTCTCTTCCTCAGCCTCTGAGACCCAAAAGATGGTCCCTCAGTCGTGTCCAACTGTTTATGACCCCATGGACTGTAGCCCGCCAGGCTCCTCTGTCCATGGAATTCTCCAGGCAAAAATACTGGAGTGGGTTGCCATTTCCTTCTCCGTGGGATCTTCCTGACCCAGGGATCGAAATTGGATTTCCTGCATTGCAGGCAGATTGTTTACTATCTGAGCCACAAAGGAAGCCTCCTGAGACCCCAAATACACACATTATTCCTCCTATTGAAAAAATATTACAATAACAATTATTCCTAGAATCTCCTTGGCATCAGGAGCCTCTGTAATTGTCCCTACAACCTCTGTCCTTTTCAAATATTCTTCTATTTTATAGAATACAAACTGTTCTCTCTACTGCCTAATCTCTTAGTATAGCAGTATAGGGCTTCTCCAGTGGTGCTAGTGGTAAAGAACCCACCTGCTGATGCAGGAGAGACAAGAGATGTGGGGGTTCAGTCCCTGGATCAGGAAGATCCCCTGGAGCAGGAAATGGCAACCCACTCCAGTATTCCTGCCTGGAGAATCCCATGGACAGTGGAGCCTGGCGGGCTACAATCCATGGGATTGCAAAAAGTTGGACATAACTGAGCACATACACACACACTTGATCATACTCTAACTTTTCTGGACACTGTAGGGCTTCCCTGGTGGCTCAGCTGGTTAAGAATCTGCCTGCAATGCAGGAGACCTGGCTTTGATCCCTGGGTTGGGATGATCCCCTGGAGGAGGGCATGGCAGCCCACTCTAGTATTCTTGCCTGGAGAATCCCCATGGACAGAGGAGCTGGGTTGACTACTGTCCATGAGGTTGCAAAGAGTCAGACACGACTGAGCAACTAAGCACAGCACATAGAGACTGTAACCTGTGAGACCTTAGTGTTTTTTGGCGTGTGATGTCTGATAAACCTGACTTGCCCTGCATCTAATGTTACCTTCAATAAGGGAAAATATGAACAAAGTTTAATAAGGAAGGCCAACATGGACCATTATGCCTCACATGTTTTTTCCTACTTTATGTTATGTATTATCAGTGCAGCCAAGCTCTTTGATTCTTATGAACCTAACCCCACACATACAAGTCATAGTTATGTAATGTAGCTTTTCTTTTTAGTGACTGAATGTGGCCTTAAAGCAGAATCATAAAATGTATGAGGAAATAGAATCTGAGTTACGTAGCTGCAAGTAAATAGTCAGATAATACAATTCATACAAAATTCACAAGAGGACTAGTATAGCTAAAAGATACAAATCAGATCTTAGGCAATCTATATAAGATAAGTGTTTTCATTGAAGATACATTTTTCAAAAGGCATTAGAAAAAGGTTTGGTCACTTAGCTGGCAGATCCAGAAAGAATAGCAGAAAGTGCATTGAGAACATATCAGAAGGAATCAGGGACAAGGAAAGAGAGAATTGACTTATGATGTTGTTTACCATGACATAGGCAAAGGATAAATAGAAACAAGATCTATGAATTATACAAGATAAGAAATACAAGGCAAGAATTTGAACACATTTTAAAAGCTTAGCAGAGCATAACATGTCCAGAAGAGAAAGCTTATGGTAGTCTTTATAACAGTTGCTTAGTCATGCCCAACTCTTTGTGATTCCATGAACTATAGCCTGCTAGACTCTTCTGTCCATGGGATTCTCCAGGCAAGAATACTGGAGTGGGTAGCCATTCCCTTCTTTAGGGGATCTTCCCAACCCAGGGATCAACCCCAGGTCTCCTGCATTGCAAGCAGATCCTTTACCATCTGAGCTAGCAGGGAAGCCCTATAACAGAAAAGAGAAATTAAAATCAGAGGCAAACTTTATATTTGCCTTTTTTGTTGAAGTACAGTTGATTTACAATGTTATGTTAATTTCTGTTATACAGAAAAGTGATTCCGCTTTATATATACATCAGGATCTCATTATTTATCCATTCTATATATAATAGCTTGCATCTGCTAACCTCACTCTCATTCCATCCCTCCCCAACCCACTTGGCAACCACAAGTCTGCTCTGTATGTCTGCAGGTCTGTTTCTGTTTTGTGGATAAGTTTCAACCATGTCATACTTTAGATTTTACATATAAGTGATGTCTTTTAATATTTGTCTTTCTCTTTCTGACTTACTTCACTTACTATGATAATTTCTAGTTCCACCCCTGTTGTTGCAATTGGCATTATTTCATTCTTTTTATAGCTGAATAGTTTTCCATTGTATATATGTACCACACTTTCTTTATCCACTAACCTGTCAATGGACATTTATGTTGTTTCATGTCTTGACTATTGTAAATAGTGCTGCTATGAACATAGGGTATGCAAAAACATCATGGTTGTCAGGATGAGAAGTCATCCTAATGTTGAGCAAATTATTGTAATTGCAGGATGAAAAGAAGAAATAGTGCACAAGATTCTCCCATGATCTGAATGAAAACCAAAGGTAATATGAATCCAAAAGTTGTGTTTTGAAGTGATAAAAAGAAATGACTTCAGAAGTGAAAAACTTTTGTCAAGAAAATGTAGTGCTACAGACTTAGAGAATAAACTTATGGTTACCAGGAAGAAAGAATGCAGGAGTGGGATAGACTGGTGCATGTACACAATGTATGGGTACACACTGCTGTATTTAAAATAGATATATTTCTATTGCTTAATTGCTAAGTCATGTCTGACACTTTTGCAACTCCATGGACTGTAGCCAGGTTCCTCTGACCATATGATTTCCCAGGCAAGAATACTGGATTGGTGGCCATTTCCTTCTCCAGGGGATCTTCCCAACCAAGGGATTGAGCCCACATCTCCTTCATTGGTTTGCAGATTCTTTACCACTGAGCCACCAATATATTTACATCTATCTATATTTAAATGTAGAATAAAATAGATAACCAACAAGCACCTACTATAAGTAATTAAAATTTAAAAAAGAAAATATTGTGCCTATAGTTAGCTATACTGTATTGTATGTGCCAAGCATGGCTATGAGGATAGATATGTTATTTTCTTATTATGTATTATTAATTAATAAATAAAGAAGGCAGGAGGAAAGTTTTGGAAGTAATGAAAATATCTGTAGCATAGAGTGTGGTGATAGATTTGCCAATATATAGTCATCATTTCCAAACTCATCAAGTTGAATACATTACATATGTACAGGTTATCGTATATCATGTATCAATCATACCTCAATAAAAAATTTAAAAAAATATATCATTAACATACAAAGGTTAAGTAAAAGATATTTATTATATGGAACATACACTCTTCTGTGAGATAATTTTCAGCACCAATATGAATCTGACATGGTGCATCTGTTAACAGTTCCAGCAAACAAACCACTACAAAATCTAGTGGTTAAAAATAAAGAGTATTTGTGTGACTTTACTGGACAGGTGACCATTTCTATTAATCTGGGCCAGGACCAGATCAGTAAGCCTGTATGCATTCTATGCAGGTGGTAGATCAGCCATCTGGCCTCAGTTGGGGTTATTAGTCTGTGGTCCATGCGGCCTCTCACCCCCTAGCAAACTAGACCAGATTCATTCCAAGTATTAACAGGGTTCCCAGAGAGAGAGAGAGCTGAAACAGACAGGTGTCTTGTGGCCTAGGTGTAGAACTGACAAATTATTACTTATGTCATGTCTATTAGCTAAGGCAAGACACAAGACCATGATAGATTTACGGAAAGAGGAAATTGACTCCACCATCGTACCTGAGTGACTGCAAAACCACGTTGGAAATGGAAGGTGCAGAGCATTATGTGTTAAATCATGATGGCCTAAAAGAGAGTGTATTAAGGGACTAAAAAGTGGTTTCTCATGGCTACAGAATAGGCTAAGTGAGGAAGAGATACCATGTTAAGATGGCTTGATTATACTTTGTAAGAAAAGTAGAGTCTACAGGAAGAGAGGAGCAGGGCAAGTTTGAGAAGTGGAAATATAAAGATATCGATAGGATGCTATTGAAATAGTTGTTAGAAAAATTAGATATTATATTAATGAGAAAGTTTTCAGAAGTAAATGGTTGATGTATTGGTGTTGGAATGTATGGGTGAAGGCCAGTCAATGAGAAAGAGGAATGAGGTAATACCAAGGTTTTAGACTTAAACAATTGGGTTTTTGTAGTACTATTCACTGAAGAACGTCACAGGATAATTTATTTCTCCTTTTCTGTGGGAAGTAAGTGGGGCTGTTGAGAATTAGTAGAGTTTTGGAAATATTAAGTTTTTTAAACCTCTGACAATAATGCGTTTCAATGAGATAGAAGAAATAGAGTCAAACTATAAATTGAGGAAAGAATAAATCAGGCAGAGATATCTTGTGCAATATCTCTTTCATGATGCTTCTCTGAAAAAAGATGAATGTTATAAGATATAGCCAGAGGAGGATCAAAGATTGAAGGAAAATTTTGTTGGCTTTTTCTAGTATTTCTTCACTTTTGCTTTTAGGACAGAAAAAGCTTCAGTGTTTTATAGGTTGAGAAAAAGGGACAAATTAAATATATAGGTGGTGAGAGGTTTGGGGATAGGATTAACTTTTGTAAAAGGAAGGGAAGACAATTTCAAAAGAATGTTGTTATATAATTTTATACGTGCCAAGATGGGGAGTTGAGAGTTAAACGCCTAAGTGCTTTTCTATGCTTTGATGGTTTTGGTTACTAGAATAGAATATTTAGGGAAATTACTGAGATATAGAATAGCTCCCTTGGGAAATTTGGAGAGAGAGCAGGCTGAGGACACATAAAAGGACTGTGAAAGAAAGCTAAAGTCCTCCTAAAGGGGGAAGCTTACCTTTGTTGCCAGGAACTATGTTCAGCTTCTTCATAGGTATCACTACATTCAGATGTTCTCATCAGCTCCTCCTCAGGCATGGAATCCCATCCAACACATGGAGAAATGAATCCCTTGGAGGATCATGCTAGGACTGGGCACTAGGATCAAGGATGTCAATCTAGGTCTATTTGGATCCAGAGCAGATCTTCCCACATCATACTTGCCCCAGATTTCAATTTTCTATGGTTTTTAATTGGTGCTTGCCCATTACTTTTAATTATCTGACTTCCATCTGTGGTGCTCAAGAACTTCATTCTTTATCCCGTATACAAAAGTATCTCCTGAGAAACCATTTACAGAGACTGGAGGTGGCTGAAAGGAAAGAAACTGCTGTCTCATTCCCAAATGGATGATCGTTCAGGCAACAGACTTGTTGATCTACTCTACTTACCGGGAGAAATAGGAAGTACTAGGATGCAATATGGAACAATGGTGGGGTGGCATGCTTCACAATGTTGATGCAGCAGATATATAGGACTTGTATGATTGTTCTAGTACCTGCCCAAGAAAACTTCCTTTTGTGCAACAGATTCTAGCAAAAGAAGACAGAGCAGAAAATTATGAAGAGGGTCAGAACAGATTAGCCTAGAATTTTGTCATAAATCTGGTCCTGTGCAGCAGAGAGACCTCATTTAGGGTCTCCCAGGGAATCCACCCAGTCACACATCCCATGAGCAATAGGCATAGAGCATCCCAGAAGAGATGAGGATAACATACCATCCAGAGTTAATGCAAAGGGGAAAAAAAAAACTTTTAAGTGGGTTTGAAATTGAAACTGTAGCCTGGACTAAGCCACATTGGGCTTTTCAGAACCTAACAGAGCAAAAGTTCTGAAAGATCTGTGTAAAATGATGTTTAGTGACAGGAACAGGAGAAACAAAAGTCATGGTTAACTACAGTGATTGGAGAAAAAAAAATAAAATCACTTCTTATTTATACTCTCATTAAAATCAAACTCTTTGATAAACAAGTTACACACGGAATCATGGAAAAAAATGAGTTAATAAGACCCCAGCTGCTGCTGCTGCTGCTGCTGCTAAGTCACTTCAGTCATGTCCGACTCTGTGCAACCCCATAGATGGCAGCCCACCAGGCTCCTCTGTCCCTGGGATTCTCCAGGCAAGAACCCTGGAGTGGGTTGCCATTTCCTTCCCCAATGCATGAAAGTGAAAAGTGAAAGTGAAGCCACTCAGTCATGTCCGACTCTTCGCGACCCCATGGACTGCAGCCTACCAGGCTCCTCCATCCATGGGATTTTCCAGGCAAGAGTACTGGAGTGGGGTGCCATTGCCTTCTCCGAATAGGACCTCAGACACTTAGCATTTCACATGTTTTGGAAACAGTTTCAGAGTGAAAGTCAAGTCTAAGAATGCATATACATAGAGATGGTGTGGTGTGCATGGCATGCAAAGTACAAAACTCACGGTAACATTTATAAACGACATTTTTATTTGTTGCTTATTTGCATAATTTAAAAATGTGTTTTTACAGTAAATGTTATCTTCACTCAAGAAAGCAATTTCTGCATCTTGTTTACTTTACATCTTTTCAGTGTTTCATCTCCATAGCCAACTTCAACTCCAATTTCTGCCTCATTTAAAAATAAATCGCCTCTGTTTCATTTATAACTTCTGAGTTTCTTTCATTACAAAATAAAGCTGATTATCTGTCCTCTATTTGCAGTAAAATGCCTACTCTTATTTTTCTTTTCTGGTCTTAAATAGTCAGTTGAGGTTGAGAGGTTTACATAGACTGAGAGAGTCATTTAGAGGACTTTAGAACACCAAGGTATAGGCTCAGAGCCACTGGATCTCTAATTACGTGATTCTGATTCCTTTCCATCCGGATTTATTTTCAAATGCAATTGCTTCATAATTTATTCACTTTTTTAATAAATAAATAAATAAATAATCCTAGCTGAAGGTCTGAAGATTTTAAGGAGCATAGTTCTTGACACGAATTGGATGTTTAGTCTTTTATTGTGTTCACAGATAATCTGGAGTTAGAAAGACAAAAAATCCCTCAAAGTAATGCTGCCAAAAAGATGGCAAAATACTAATGTGGGACCATGGAAAGCCAATATATTTGAGTTCAAATCTATATCCCAGTGCCTTTATGTCATTGATTGTGACACTGAGACAATGGTTCTTACTTCAGAAAGATGTAGTCACAAATAAGACATCAATTTTAAAGTACCTGACATTTAATAAGCATTTAATTCCTTTCTTTGTAACATGTATGCTTTCATCTGTGATATGTTATGAACACATTTATAAATTTGGAACCCATGAACACATTCACTTAGAATTGAAATAATATGGTTCTATGTTTTTCACCACAACAAGGATGGGAAATTCTTCAAATGTATTATCATCACTTAAATCTTCCTGGAATACTTTTTTCCCATCTGAGTTCTATGCCTTACCTCACCTTTGCTTGTTGAGATGCCTCCAATTTTACAGTCTCCTCCACTTAATACAGCTCTGTACTAACATTTTATACTCCTATCAACACAGTCACACCAATCAATTACATCTCCTTTGGACTGTAAGCATTTTTTTTTCTTATCTCTAATTTGGTGCAGGGGTATATGGAAATACCCTGTTAAATGAATTTTTAATTAAAAAATAAAGTAATAGACAGAAGAAAAAATTTTCTTCAGTGCTTACTGTATGTCCTGACTGTGTTAAGTACTTTACATAAGCTCATTCAGTCACTCAATCATGTCCAACTCTTCGCGACCCCATGGACTTCAGTACAACAGGCTTCCCTGCCCATCACCAACTCCCAGAGCTTGCACAAAGTCATGTCCATCGAGTCAGTGATGCCATCCAACCACTTCATCTTCTGTCGTCTCCTCTTCCTGCCTTCAATCTTTCCCAGCATCAGGGTCTTTTCCAAGGAGTCAGTTCTTCACATCAGGTGGAAAGTATTGGAGCTTCAGCATCAGTCCTTCCAATGAATATTCAGGACTGATTTCCTTTAGGATGGACTGGTTGGATCTTCTTGCAGTCCAAGGGACTCTCAAGAGTTTTCTCCAACAACACAGTTCAACACAAATTCTTCAGCACTCAACTTTATGGTCCAACTCTCACATCCATACATGACTTGAAAAAACCATAGCTTTGACTGGATGGACCTGTTGGTAAAGTAATGTCTCTGCTTTTTAATAGGATCTTCCCTCATAGCTCAATGGGCAAAGAATCTGCCTGAAAGGGAGGAGACCCAAGTTTGATTCCTGGGTCGGGAAGATCCCCTGGAGAAGGAAATGGCAACTTACTCCAGGATTCTTGCCTGAGAATCCCATGGACAGAGGAGCCTGGCAGGCTATAGTCCATGGGAGACTAGAGTCTTACCTACAAGAAATTCGGCACAAAAAAAGATTTATTTGCTCAGAATCCTACAGGGCAGACTCCACCCCCACCCCCTAGTTTCAAGAACATGGTAGAGAAACATTTTCTTAGAGAATAAATGTTTTTTGTAAAAATTGGTAAAAGCATAAATGTTAAAGTTGCTTTTAGTGAATGCTCATAGGGAAATGAGGAACTGGTTCTTTGAAACTGTAGGAAAAGAATCCTTCTTATATAATGGCAGAAAACTTAGTAGCATTGGAGCTTTTAGTTGTATGGAAAGCAAGACTTGAAAACACTTTCTAAATCATTCAAGTTGTGATTTGGTTTCTTCTTGTGCTTATTCCAAAATGCCACTAGAAAGAGAGAAATTGAAGGAAGAACCGTTAACCAAAAAAGGAATAAGGACTTGAAGACTGGGGGAAATTCATGGCATATCCTGATTGCAAAAGGAGCTAAAATTAAGAAATTCACTGTCAGGAAAATGTGTTCAGGAGTGAAAGCCAAGGGTATGTGTAGCTGGACAACCTTTTGCTAGCACCTCAGAAATATCAAAACTCAGAGTATTAAATCACACAGAGGTTCTTTGAAGAGATTAGGCATGCGACTCATACATCCCCTTCATCTTCTCAGCAGAAGCCAAAATAAGAAATAAGATTATCCAGGAAAGACCTGTGGAGGGGCCTCTTATATGAGAGAGTGAATTCCTCTGATAAACACCTGAGACTCACAGGATTCTGGGAATGTTATACCAGCAGAAACACTGAGACCTTGAACTGAAAAGGACAAACGAAAGAAGACTGCTGAACTTCAAAATTCTACAGGCAGGAAGCAGGCTCATAAAACTACTCATCTGCAAAGTATACTACTCTTCCTGCAAAAGGAAGTGTGTTAGTTGTTCAGTCATGTCTGACTCTTTGCAAACCCACAGACTGTAGCCTGCCAGCCTCCTCTGTCCATGGAGCTCTTCAGGCAAGAATACTGAAGTGGGTAGCCATTTCCTTCTCCAAAGGATTTTTCTGACCCAGGGTTCGAGCCTGGGTCTCCTGCATTGCAGGCAGATTCTTTACCATCTAAACCACCTTTCAAAAAATGAACTGTGAGCCCAGAGGGTAGGGCCACAAGCCACAGAGGATTATCCCCAGTCCTGGGAACCTCCTGGAGAGTCAGTCCGCTGGGATTTCAGAATTACTTCAGTTCAGTTCAATTCAATTGCTCAGTCATGTCCGACTCTTTGTGACCCCACGGACTGCAGCATGCCAGGCCTCCCTGTCCATCACCAACTCCCAGAGTTTACTCAAACTCATGTCCATTGAGCTGGTGATACCATCCAACCATCTCATCCTCTGTCTTCCCCTTCTCCTTCCACCTTCAATCTTTCCCAACATCAGGGTCTTTTCCAAGGAGTCGGTTCTTCACATCAGGTGGCCAAAGTATCGGAGTTTCAGATTCAGCAACAGTCCTTCCAATGAATATTCAGGACTGATTTCCTTTAGGATGGACTGGTTGGATCTCCTTGCATTCCAAGGGACTCTCAAGAGTCTTCTCCAATACCACAGTTCAAAAGCATCAATTCTTTGGCACTCAACTTCCTTTACCTAACTCTCACATCCATACATGACTACTGGAAAAACTATAGCCTTGACTTTGTCGGCAAAGTAATGTCTCTGCTTTTTAATATGCTGTCTAGGTTGGTCACAACTTTCCTTCCAAGGAGTAAGCATCTTTTAATTTCATGGCTGCAGTCACCATCTGCAGTGATTTTGGAGACCAAAAAAATAAAGTCAGCCACTCTTTCCACTGTTTCCCCATCTATTTGCCGTGAAGTGATGGGATTGGTTGCCATGCTCTTAGTTTTTTTGAATGTTGACCTTTAAGCAAGCTTTTTCATTCTCTTCTTTCACCTGCATCAAGAGGCTCTTTAATTGCTCTTCCCTCTTCCTTCTGCCTTAAGGATGGTGTCATCTGCATAACTGGGGTTATTGATATTTTTCCTGGCAATCTTGATTCCAGCTTGTGCTTCATCCAGCCTGGCATTTCTCATGATGGACTGTGCATAGACTTTAAATAAGTAGAGTGGCAATATACAGCCTTGACTTGCTCCTTTCCCAATTTTGAAGCAGTCTGTACTTCCATGTCCAGTTCTAACTGTAGCTTCTTGACCTGCATACAGGTTTCACAGGAGGCAGGTAAGATGATCTGGTATTCCCACCTCTTTAAGAATTTTCCACAGTTTGTTGTGCTCTACACAGTCAAAAGCTTTAGCCTAGTCAATGAAGCAGAAGTAGAGGTTTTTCTGGAATTCTCTAGCTTTTTCTATGATCCAGTGGATGTTGGCCATTTGATCTCTGCCAAAGAATATTCAAACTACTGCACAATTGCACTCATTTCACATGCTAGTGAAATAATACACAAATTCTTTCAAGCTAGACTTCAACAGTATGTGAACTGAGAACTTCTAGATGTGCAAGTTAGGTTTGAAAAAGGCAGAGGAACCAGAGTAGGAGGAACAGATTTCAAAAGAGGAAATGAAAAGACAGATGCAGATGTCAGAGAGGAGAAAAGATGTTACACAGCTAGCTGATCTTAAAGTTGAAAGGAAAGGACATAGCCAAGGAATATAGGCAGCCCTGGAAGCTAGAAAAAGTAAGAAAACAGATTCTATTCTAGAGACTCCAGAAAACAATTCAGGCTTGCCAATACCTTCATTTTAGCCTAGTGAAACTGATTTTGGATTTCTGATCTCTATAACTGTATCACGTGCATGCTCAGTTGTATCTGACTTTGGGACCCCATGGACTGTAGCTTACCAGTCTCCTTTGTCCATGAAGATCTCTATAACTATCAGATAAGATATACTCTAAGATATATTTACTTTGTGGCCTATAAATTGGATAAAGACACTTTTCAGAGTCTAGTAACTTACTCATTGATTCCTCGATGATATAATTTGAATACAGTCTCACTTTATCCTTCATAACATATGTGCTTTTGATCTTATTTTACTTTATTATTATCTTTTTTTTCATTATATAGCTTCCTAGGACCTGCAGTACAAAATTAAAAAGCAGTGAGAGAAAACAACTGTTTTATTTCCAATTCTAAGGAAAGAAATCATTTCATTTTTTGCCACTAAGTTAAACTAATTTTTTCATTTGATGCTTTCTATGAAGTAGAGGGGGTTATCTCCTATATCATGAATATATGTTGAATTTTGTTATGCTTTTTCTTCATCTATTGAAATCATCCTTCACTTCTAGTCTGTTTATATGGTGAACTGCATTGATCCCCTACTAGTAATAAACTAGCCTTGCTTTCCTGCATAAATTACACTTGTTCATGATACATTTTCATTTTTATATGTTGGTAGAATCAAGTTGCTAATATTTTTTCAAGAGTTTTTTTATCTATGTTCATGAAACATATAGATCTGATGTTTTCTCCACTCCAGTATTCTTGCCGGGGAAAATCCCATGTACAGAGTGTTACAGTCTAAGGGTGGCAATAACTTAGACACCACACCATCACAATGCTAGGTTTTAGCTCAGTGGAATGAGTAGGCCAGTAATTACTAATATTCTATTTTCTGGGACAATTTGTGTAAAGTTGGTATTATTTATTCCTTAAATGCTTAATAGAATTCACCAACAAGCCTATAGGCCTAAACTTTTCATTTTGAGAAGAGTTGTAACTGCAAGTTCAAGTTCTTTAATAGAGCAGAGCTATTTCTTCCTGAGTAAACTTTGGTAGTTTTTTCTTTTTTTCCCAACTCTAAGGAATTTTCTCATTATGTATGACTTGTCAACTGTACTGTCATAAAATTTTTAATAATAAGCCTTTATTATCCTGTAAGAGGTTCACTTCAGTTCAGTTTATTCACTCAGTCATGTCTAACTCTTTGCAACTCCATGAACTTCAGCACACCAAGCCACCCTGTCCATCACCAACTCCCGGAGTTTACTCAAACCCATGTCCATTGAGTTGGTGATGCCATCCAACCATCTCATCCTCTGTTGTCCCCTTCTCCTCCTGCTCTCAAACTTTCCAGGCATCAAGGTCTTTTCCAAGGAGTCAGTTCTTCGCATCAGGTGGCCAAAGTATTGGAGTTTCAGCTTCAACATCAGTCCTTCCAAAGAACACCCAGGACTGATCTCCTTTAGGATGGACTGGTTGCATCTCCTTGCAGTCCAAGGGACTCTCAAGAGTCTTCTCCAACACCACAGTTCAAAAGCATCTATTATTTGGTGCTCAGCTTTCTTTAGGGTCCAACTCTCATATCCATACATGACTACTGGAAAAACCATAGCCTTGACTAGACAGATCTTTGTTATCACAGTAATGTCTCTGCTTTTTAATATGCTGTCTAGGTTGGTCATAACTTTCCTTCCAAGGAGTAAGCGTCTTTTAATTTCATGGCTGCAGTCACCATCTGCAGTGATTTTGGAGACTGAAAAAATAAAGTCTGCCACTGTTTCCACTGTTTCCCCATCTATTTCCCATGAAGTAATGGGACCGGATGCCAAGATCTTAGTTTTCTGAATGTAGAGCCTTAAGCCAACTTTTTCACTCTCCTCTTTCACTTTCATCAAGAGGCTCTTTCGTTCTTCTTCACTTTCTGCCATAAGGGCGGTGTCATCTGCATATCTGAGGTTATTGACATTTCTCCTGGCAATCTTGATTCCAGCTTGTGCTTCCTCCAGCCCAGCTTTTCTCATGATATACTCTGCATATAAGTTAGATAAACAGGGTGACAATATACAGCCTTGACTTACTTCTTTTCCTGTTTGGAACCAGCCTGTTGTTCCATGTCCAGTTCTAACTGTTACTTGCTGATCTGCATACAGATTTTTCAAGAGACAGGTAAGGTGGTCTGGTATTCCCATCTCTTTCAGAATTTTCCACAGTTTATTGTGATCCACACAGTCAAAGGCCTTGGCATAGTCAATAAAGCAGAAATAGATGTTTTTCTGGAACTCTCTTGCTTTTTCAATGATCCATTGTATGTTGGCAATTTGACCTCTGGTTCCTCTGCCTTCCCTAAAACCAGCTTGAACATCTGGAAATTCACAGTTCACATATTGTTGAAGCCTGGCTTGGAGAATTTTGAGCATTACTTTAGTAGCATGTGAGATGAGAGCAATTGTGTGGTACTTTGAGCATTCTTTGACATTGCCTTTTTTGGGATTGGAATGAAAACTGACCGTTTCCAGTCCTGTGGCCACTTCTGAGTTTTCCAAATTTGCTGGCATGTTAAGTGCAACACTTCCACATCATCATCTTTTAGGACTTGAAATAGCTCAGCTGGAATTCCATCACCTCCACTATCTTTGTTTGTATTGATGCTTCCTAAGGCCCACTTGACTTCACATTCCAGGATGTCTGGCTTTATGTGAGTGATCACACCATCGTGATTATCTAGGTCCTGAAGATCTTTTTTGTACAGTTCTTCTGTGTATTCTTGCCACCTCTTCTTGATATCTCTGCTTCTCTTAGGTCCATACTGTTTCTGTCCTTTATTGAGCCCATCTTTGCATGAAATGTTCCCTTGGTATCTCTAATTTTCTTGAAGAGATCTGTAGTCTTTCCCATTCTGTTATTTTCCTCTATTTCTTTGCACTTATCACTGAGGAAGGCTTTCTTATCTCTCCTTGCTATTCTTTGGAACTCTGCATTCAAATGCACATATCTTTCCTTTTCTCCTTTTCTTTTTGCTTCTCTTCTTTTCACAGCTCTTTGTAAGGCCTCCTCAGAGCAGCCATTTTGATTTTTTGCATTTCTTTTTCTTGGGGATGGTTTTGCTCCCTGTCTCCTGTACAATGTCACGAACCTCCATCCATTGTTCATCAGGCACTCTGTCAATCAGATCTAGTGCCTTACATCTATTTTTCACTTCCACTGTATAATCATAAGGGATTTGATTTAGGTCATACCTGAATGGTCTAGTGGTTTTCCCCACTTTCTTCAATTTAAGTCTGAATCAGGCAATAAGGAATTCATGATCTGTCCCACTGTTAGCTCCTGGTCTTGTTTTTGCTGACTGTATGGAGCTTCTCCATTTTTGGTTGCAAAGAATATAATCAATCTGATTTTGGTGTCTACCATGTGGTGATGTCCATGTGTAGAGTCTTCTCTTTTGTTGTTGGAAGAGGGTGTTTGGTGTGACCATTGCTTTCTCTTGGCAAAACTCTCTTAGCCTTTGCCCTGCTTCATTCTGTACTCCAAGGCCAAATTTGCCTGTTACTCCAGGTATCACTTGACTTCCTACTTTTCCGTTCCAGTCCCCTATAATGAAAAGGACATCTTTTTTGGGTGTTAGTTCTAATAGGTCTTGTATGTCTTCATAGAACCGTTCAACTTCAGCTTCTTCAGCGTTACTGGTTGGGCATAGACTTGGATTACCGTGATATTGAATGGTTTGCCTTGGAAACGAACAGAGATCATTCTGTTGTTTTTGAGATTGTATCCAAGTACTGCATTTCGGACTCTTTTGTTGACCATGATGGCTACTCCATTTCTTCCTAGAGATTCCTGCCCACAGTAGTAGATATAATGGTCATCTGAGTTAAATTCACCCATTCCAGTCCATTTTAGTTCACTGATTCCTAGAATGTTGATGTTCACTCTTGCCATCTCCTGTTTGACCACTTCCAATTTGCCTTGATTCTTGGACCTAATATTACAGGTTCCTATGCAGTACTGCTCTTTACAGCATCAGACATTGTTTCCATCACCAGTCCCATCCACAACTAGGTGTTGTTTTTGCTTTGGCTCCATTCCTTCATTCTTTCTGGAGTTATTTCTGCACTGATCTCCAGTAGCATATAGGGCACCTACCGACCTGGGGAGTTCCTCTTTCAGTGTCCTATCTTTTTGCTTTTTCATACTGTTCATGGGGTTCTCAAGGCAAGAATACTGAAGTGGTTTGAAATTCCCTCCTCCAGTGGACCATATTTTGTAAGAACTCTCCACCATGATCCTTTCGTCTTGAGTGGCCCCACACGGCATGGCTTAGTTTCATTGAGTTAGACAAGCTGTGGTCCATGTGATCAGATTGGCTTGTTTTCTGACTGTGGTTTCAATCTGTCTGCCCTCTGATGCCCTCTCTCTGTGCCTACTGTCTTACTGGTGTTTCTCTTAACTTGGACGGGGGTATCTCTTTACGGCTGCTCCAGCAAAGGCAGCCACTGCTCCTTACCTTGGACGTGCGGCATCTCCTCAGGGCTGGGGCTCCTGACCTTGGACTTGGGGTAGCTCTTCTCGGCTGCTCCAGCACCGCATAGCCGCGGCTCGCCGCTCCAGCGCCTCTTTAATTCCTGATAGTGGTAATTTTTATAATCTCTTCTTCTTGATCAGTCTGGCTACATTTTCATCAATTTTATTCATCTTTTTAGAAGAAAAAGATTTTGACTTCGTTGTTTTTACTCTATTGTGTTATGTGTTCTATTTTATTTTTTTCTATTTTTACGTCTCTATCCTTCTGTTTGTTCTAGATTTAATTTTCTTTTTTTTTCCAGTTGTTAAACTGGAAACTTACTTAACTGTTTTGTGATCTTTCTTCGTTTCTTACATAAGCATAAAATGCTATAAGCCATTCACTAAGAACTGTCTTAGCTCAGATGGTAAAGAATCTGCTTGCAATGCAGGAGACCCCAGTTCGATTCCTGGCTCAGGAAGATCCCCTGGAGAACGGATAGGCTGGCTACCCACTCCAGTATTCTTAGGCTTCCCTGGTGGCTCAGATGGTAAAGAATCCACATGCAGTGCAGGAGACCTGAGCCCGATCCCTGGGTTGGGAAGATCCTTGGAGGAGGGCGTGGCAACCCACTCCAGTATTCTTGCCTAGAGAATCCCCATGGATAGAGGAGCCTGGCAGGCTGCAGTCCTTGAGATGGTAGAGTCAGACACAACTGAGTGTTTAAGCACAAGCACTGTCTACACTTCGAATTTGAGTGAGTTTTTTTATTCATTCATTTTTTTTCATTGCAGAAGGTTGGTGTTTTTGTTTGTTTGCTTAGTTTTTTTTTTTTTTTAATCTGTAACTTATTTTTTTGTTTTGATTCATGGGTTATTAAGAAGTACCTTTGTGAATTTATAAATATTTGGGATTTCTTTCCATCATCTTTCTGTTATTGATTCTAGTTCAATTCTGACATGATCAGAGAAAATGCCTTATATAATTTTAATTCTTTTAAATTTGTTAATACTTGTTTTATAGCCCAGAATATGCTATGCATTAGCAAATGTTGCTTGTGTACTGGAAACAAATGTTTTTCACTTTTGTCATATAGCATGCTTTCTTAATGTTAGTTACGTCAATTTCCTTGACAATATTATCTTCTATAACCATACTGACATTTTAAATCTACTTGTTCTATCAGTTTCTATCAATTATTATTAACCTACTATAATTGGGATTATTCCACTTCTTATTTCAGTCCTGTCAGCTTTTGCTTCATGAGTTTTGAAGCTGTTATTAGTTATTTACATTTAAGTTTTTTTCTGTTGTTTTCTTAATAAGTTCAATTATATTTGAGACAGAAGAAGTAGAAAATGATGAGACAGAAATAGTATTTAAAAAAAAAAAAGAAATAGTATTTATTTGGCAGTGTTTTTTTTTTTTTAAAGATGTCTTTAAAATAATTTGGAGTTCAATATTCTGTCAAATGATGCAGACTGAAATTTATTTTACTTGCTAGGATGCAGTTCATTTTGCAAGTTAATTCCCACTAAGTTATGAATGGCACAGAGGAAAAAGCAGTGAAGTTTATTGAGATATCTCTGAACAGTTTTCCTTCTTAGTGAGGCTTTATTTTGGAATTCTCCATGCATAAACTGGCCTTACTGTTCACAACATGAATCTGGGTTGATGGGGATGGCTGAAAATAGCACTTCTTTTGAGAAAAATGTATATAATCTTAAGTTCTAAAATCTGAGACACTGGAAAGCACAGAAGAAGGGAATCAGTGAGTAAACTCGGGGTTAACACTATGCAATGCAGGAAATTTTTCAACCTTTATAAATAATCTTTGTTCTCTTTTTTCATCATATGTAGAACCTTCTCTGCCACACAGTATTTTATTTATTGTTTGAAAAGCTTCAAAGGCAACCAGGTCAATTTTATTCCCAGGAGATTGTTTCACCATCTGCTCAAGCAGTAAAACTCATAGCACTTGGCAAATATCAGTCTCAGGCTATGTCTACACAGCACCAGTGAAGGATTTCATAAGAGAGATTTCATGACACTTTGATAATTATTTTGGGTTATCCAGTAGGAGAATTTAACTGGAATATTTTCTGACTCCCATTTGTAATTGATAATAATCCTGGTAATAAATATTAACTAAATTTTGACTTCTAATGATATGTGATTAGAGTTATGAGAAACTTTACCCTGAATAAGAGCTTCCCAGATGG
Organism: Giraffa tippelskirchi; assembly: GCF_054371585.1. Taxonomy (NCBI): domain Eukaryota; kingdom Metazoa; phylum Chordata; class Mammalia; order Artiodactyla; family Giraffidae; genus Giraffa; species Giraffa tippelskirchi. The sequence continues at coordinate 105,302,520 of NC_137278.1, read as the reverse complement.
AGTTAGTGGTAAAGAACCTTCCTGCCAATGAAGGAGTCATGAGATGCTGGTTCCATCCCTGGGTCACAAAGATCCCCTCGAGGAGGACATGGTAACCCTCTCTAGTATTCTTGCCTGGAGAATCCCATGGACAGAGGAGCCTCATGAGCTACAGTCCATAGGGTCGCAAAGATTCAGACATGACTGAGGCAACTTAGCACTATGCACCCTGAATAAAATTTATGCAGACAGAATAACCCCTTTATATGAATTTCATTCTCTCATTTTGTTGCCTAACAAATATTGATGGAGCACTCATTTTGTATTGGGCACAATTCTGAACACTGGGAGAGCGAAAAAAAATTGAATTTAAAAATTAAATAAATAAAAAGTGCCTTCTCTTACATTCTAATGTCAGTGATAACTGTTAAGAGGCTAAATGTGATGAAGATATACTTTTGAAAGATGGTCAGGAAAAGTTTTTCTAAGGAGATGACATTTTAACAGAGACATGAATAAAGTAAGAGTGAACAAGGCAGTTTATCTAGGTAAAAATCACCTTAAGCAAAAGGAACAGCTATTTCAGAATCCCTGAAGCAGGAACAAGCAAGGAGGTCAGCATGCCTCAAGCAGAGAAGTGGGTAAGGGAAGAGTGATAAGGGATAAACTCTAAGAAGGTGAAAGTGGCAGGGGTCAGATCATGTGGTATTTGTTGCATTTTATTCCAAATGTAGTGGAAGATCACTGGAGAATTTGAGCAGAAAAATCATTGATTAGGCAGTTTTTGAAAGGGTCCCTTGGGCTCCTAGGTGGAAAAGGAAGCAGACTATATGGGTGTGGGCACAAAGGGGAAGTAAAGAGACCAGCTAGGAAGACACTGCACAGATCCAAGTGAGGGAGGGAGGTGGCATAGAACAAGCCCTAAAGCAAATAAATGAGGAGCAGCAGGATTGCTGATCTTTTGAAGAACTTTTGCTAATGGATCAAAGTATGAAAGAAAGAAGAGTCTTTATGTCTCTCTCCAGTGTTACCAGGTCAACACTGGGTAAATGGTTGGGCCAAAGACTGAGACCAGGAAAGTATAAAAGGCTCAATTTTGAATAAATCAAAAGTCATATCCTTATTTACATCTAAATGAGATGTTGATCAGACCATTTGTAGAATTCCGTATTTTAGGAATACATGTCAAAGCCACTGAAACAAATTTGGGAGTCACCAGCATATAGATAGTATTTAAAGTCATGAGAATGGGTAGCAATGAGATCTGAGGTTGCAGCCTTGGATTAATCTATTTTTGGTACCCTGGTGTACTCTGTCACAGAGATGAAAGAGAAACTATTGGGGCAGAATAAAAACAAGAATGTGTGGTCTCCTGGAAGCCTAGGAACAAACGTGTTTCAAAAAACAAGAGGAAGAGATCAGTTCTGTGCATTTGTTGCTTAATATTTTCACTCATTTTATCCCAGTCATAATCAATATAAGTAGGAAGAAATAAGCACATTTTATCTATTGAAGAGCTAGAAAATGAAGTTGAGATAAAAACAGAAAACTCACGAAAAATATAGTGTTACAGTTTCTATTTTCTGATCATAATACCTGGAATATACAACAGCACACTCCATTTTCTTATTTATACGATAGAACCTGAGGATAGACCTTCAGATGAGCAACACATATATTAGTATATATATACCTTTGTTGCTATGTTCAATGGCAACGACAGTATCATTTTCTTTTTTTCCCCCATTTCCAGATTACCAGTGATGTGGGTAACCTATATATTTAGAAATGAATCGTTCACCAAGAAACTAAAATAACTATATTGGACTCCATTCCAAATGATCTATTCTTAGCTGATTAAAGGGGGAAAAAAGCACTCTAAAATTTTATCTTTTATGTAAAATCATGTGTGTAGGTTGGTGCTTACATTACTCCCTGACTGTAAGTTGATAGTGTCTTTGTCTACATAGAGCATAGGGGATATTCTATTTCTTTTTCTCTGATGTTAAAAGAGCCAAAACTAATATATCCCCCTGATAAACACACTGTCTTTCCATCCCCCCAGAAGCCAGTCTGCATAAGTTAATTGCTTGGACCTGACAGTGCAGAGAAAAGCAATAATAAATGGGGTGTACTGGGTTGTAGAAAGAACAGATGTGAGTTTTCTGCTTCACTGTACGATGAATTAATTCTCTCTCTCTCCATTTATATACTGTGGTCACCACCAAAGACCTATGTTTAAAGACTCTATGGTAAAGCACTCTTCATAAGGTCTCTGGTGGCATCTAAAATTTCTCCTTTAAGATATAGTCCTTTTCCATGGTGCTGGGGAGGAGGGACTTTTACTTGAAATGCCACTGAAATATGATTTTTGTTTCTGGTTGCTCTAAAAAACTCTTGCTCACAGACCTACTGCCTGGAGAAACTAGAATTGTGCAATTACCTATAACTTTGTCCCTATGGAAAATGTAGTTGAAATACATTTTGTAATAAATTTTGATATTTTATTTTTTATCTGACTCAAAGGATGCATATATTTAAGCTCCTAGGAATGTAGCATTAGCTTGAGTTCAGAAGACTGATCCATGAAAAAAAGTGTTTTTAATTTATTAATATATTTTTTGGGGGTCACATATTTCACTATTCAAGCTAAATGCCATGCAAACCTTATATGTATCTATCGCTTCTCTGGGCACAAACCAACCGCTTGATGATGAAAATGTTCTGAGATTGTCTCACTAGACAGAATTTGTTGTTGTTTAGTCTTTATGTCATGTCTGACTCTTGTGACCCAAGGACTGTAGCCAGCCAGGCTCCTCTGTCCATGGAATTTCCCAGGCAAGAACACTGGGGTGGGTTGTCATTTGCTTCTAGGGGATCTTCCCAACCCAGTGATTGAATCTGGGTCTCCTGCATTGAAGGCAGAGGTTTTACCATCTGAGCCACAAGTGAAGGCCGTATTGAATAACGGACAATTTTAACTCCAATCCTAGTAATCACTGAAAACCTACAACAGAAAATTGACTTCATTAAATTTTATATGCTGTACTTGGCACTTTTTTCTTTTTTGTGTGTGATCAAATTTAACATGATGTTAACATAGCATATTAAAATGTACATATAAACATTCTACATAGTCATCCTACAAATATTGAAAATTTCAATAAATATTTAATTTTGTTTATTTTCCTGGTATATGTCATTAGATTTCCCCCCAAAAAACTTCAGAGAGTTATTTTTAATGTTCTCTAATCCAAAAGGTCTCTAGAGCCAGACACACTGGAGTGTAGGAAGCTTTTCCACAGAGTTATCCACATTCTTTTATTCTTCAACTCAGACTTTTCATGATCACTTGCCAAATAATACTAAGGCAGAAACAAAATTAAAATAAGACAAAATAAATTAGATTTTTTAAGATAAAGTTAGCTCTTTTGCACTTTCAGGTAGCCAGGAAAATGCCTGATATTCTTAAAACTCAAATTGGCTAATTCCAAGAGATAGGCTAGACGAGCTAATGTTCCAATGAAATGGATGTCAGGCAAAATATGGACTTTTTGTCTAGGCACTGGCATTTTATGTGAAAAGGAAGCTGAAAGCAACAAAGTCATTGGCAAACTTGACCTATGAAATATGAAACCCACTGGGTGAGAAAGTTCTCATGTGGAAAATCTGCTAAAGAGGCTTAATTAACATTTCAGAGCATTTATATTCCTAATAATCACAAGAATAAGCCTTTGCATTTGCACATATCATTTATTTTTAATTTTTGTTTAAATGTATTTTTGTGACAATTCCATTCTTTAATGCGGTTAGCATCATTGTCACACAAACATATCACGCTCATTCCTGATTCCACATTCTGCTCTCATGCCACATCATATGAAAAGTTGGGGCATGCTAAGTCAGCCCTAAAATGAGAGAGGGAAACAGGAAGGTCAGTAATGGAATGATTACATGGTTAAGAACAGACTGTAGGACAGACTTGGAGTTGAGACTTAGCTCAACCACTTACCGGTAGTATGTTCTTGAGAAAATTATTTAATTTCTCTAAACTGTTTCCTCATTGGTAAAATGGGGATAATAATATTTTAACATCTCAGTTCAGTCCCTCTTGGATCTGGGCACAATGTTAACCCAAGACTTTCCTCCATTTGGGGGTGAGAATTGAGATCACTCTTGCTTTAAGGAGAGGTTATCATTAGAAGACGCAAAAAACTAATGGTCAATGATTGCTTTTTAGGCTTTAAAAACTCCCAGCCTAGGTGAAAGTTGAAAAAAAAAAAACCCAAATGCAACACCCCAACTCTTTTTAACCTTCTCTGACAATCTCCTCACCACTCACTTGAATTCTATGTCTCTGAGCTGGGGAGAATAAGAGAGAATTGTAAGGAAATAAAATTGAAGCTTGAAAGCTTAGCAGTTTGATATGGAGGTGCTAAAACTGAGGTAGGATATGGCCCTTTAAATCTGAGAAAACAAAGTTGAGGATATTTGATGCCTACTTTCTGGATGAGCTCTGACAGGCCTGCAGATGTTCCCCAGGTCACTGTGATGTAGGTGCCAAGTGAATCAGGATGATTGCCCAGGATTTCAGTAGCAGAGAATATCTGATGGGGATCCAGTCAACTGCAGTCTCATGAAGGTTCAAGAAACAGCCAAACCTTACCTGAAGGTAGAAGAATCACATAAAATTAATTGTTAATTCAATGGAAATGTGCATTCACAAATACCTTGTACCAAGTGGCAAGAGGCCACTGAAACAAATGCCAATGGATATGAAAACCAAACAATTATGTGTCTCCCTGAATACCAGCACAGAACAGATCAAGACTAAGAAATGGAGTTCTCTCCCTACCAATACTATAGAATTTTTATAAGCCCTGAATGTTAGAATCAACTTCAGGGATTGGGAAAGTAAGGAGAAATCATTCTATATTTGACTTTAGACTTGAAATAATTTCAAAGTATCTAAGTTTCCCTAGAATGAACTGATTCTATTGCAGATTCTATTCCTGGACAGAATTAGCAATCAAGACAGAAATTAAGTTCAAGTAGAAGAAAATAAAATTACTTTTCTGTTTTCTGAAGTCAAGTTTTCTGAACATTGGGCTTTTTGTCTGTGAAAATATTGTGTGTTCTATATCTGCATCTCCTTTGACTACACAGAAGACGTTTTATTTCCATCTAGTAAAGGAATATGTATCAGAGAGCATATCGCATTAGCCTAACACACATCCAGACACTGTGGCTACAGTTAGGGTGACTGCTGCCAGGTGTATGGTGGGTTCTAGTTATTCACACAAGTAAGTAGTCAAGTGGTTCTCAAACATCAAGTGCATACGGAGTGTGTTAAAATTGCCCTGTGCCTCAGAAATTCTGCTTCCTTAGGATTTGAAGCTTTTACATGGTGTCTAAGTTATTTGGATACTGGTTAAGCTATCTAGCAACACTGGTTCCAGTTAAAAGAAAAAAAAAAAAAGAGGAGAGAGAGAAAAGGACTGAACATATGAGCAGATATTAAAATAATTATATGTATACCAAATAGTTATTAGGTAGCAACATTATAATATTATCCTTAAAGAAAGAGATACTCAGTTGCAATATTAAGGAGAACATAAATAGGTGAGTTTGAACAATTGGATTGCCTTCTAAATATATCTATTGTTGTTCAGGCAGTGAGGACCATAAACCAACCATCATGAAAGGAATACAAAACTTATTAGAATAATTGTAAAGTGTAAGCATCAATAAAACATATAAATCTATAGCAATAGTATTTATTTTACAATCACAAGAAAATATGTGTTGACTAAGTGAGTATAGAGAAACTGTTTTAAAATGAATTTAAGAACCTAAACTAGCAGTTTAGCATACAAAACAAAGCAGTTTACTGGCTGAATAAAGGATGGATGTGTCATCTTACAATTCGACAGAACTTAGTTTTTGTGGCACTGGTTGCAAGAGGGTTCATTAAGATGTTTACCAGCAGGAAGCAAAGTAACTATGGCAAGACCCTGCCACCTCCACTATGTCTTCTCCTCTATCTCTCACCTTTTGTGGAACATATTTTTTTTTTTGCAGGCCAAGTAAAAACACAGACTTTTTTAGCATATTAAATGAAAAATTTTACACTGAAAATCTTCCAACCCTATTAAACCCTGAGTCTCAGGCAAACCAGAATAGTTGGTTACCTTATTTGCAAGAGAAAAGATTGCTTGTCTTATAAATATTCTATTCAGAAGACGATGAAGACCTTTGTAATAGGAATCATATTTTGAATCATATTCATCGGGTATTTCATTCGTCTTTTTGAGCACAAGAATTTCAATTGGTCTTCTCAAAGTATCCATCTATCTTGGGCATGGCAGTTCTTCGCATCAGGTGGCCAAAGTATTGGAGCTTCAGTTTCAGCATCAGTCCTTCCAGTGAATGTTCAGGGTTGATTTCCTTTAGGATTAACTGGTTTGATCTCCTTGCTGTCCAAGGGACTCTCAAGAATCTTACCCAACACCACAGTTCAAAAGCATCAATTCTTCGGCGCTCAGCTTTCTTTATGGTCCAATTCTCACATCCATACATGACTACTGGAAAAATCATACCTTTGACTGTACATACCTTTGTTGGCAAAGTAATGTCTCTTCTTTTTAATATGCTGTTTAGGTTTGCCATAGCTTTTCTTCCAAAGAGCAAGTAAGTGTCTTTTAATTTCATGGCTGCAGTCACCATCTGCAGGGATTTTGGAGCCGAAGAAAATAAAGTCTGTCATTGTTTCCATTGTTTCCTCATCTATTTGTCATGAAATGATGGGACCAGATGCCATAATCTTAGTTTTTTGAATGTTGAGTTTTAAGCTTTTTCACTCGCCTCTTTCACTTTGATCAAGAGCCCTTTTAGTTCCTCTTCTCTTTCTGCCATAAGAGTGGTGTCATCTACGTATCAGAGGTTATTGATTTCTCCCAGTAGATGTATTTACCAGTATATATTATGATATTTAATATATACTAAGTGTGATAGTAAAAATATTTAATAACTGATATGGCGTGGTTGGGGCTTCCCTGGTAGCTCAGCTTGTAAAAATTTGCCTGCAATGCAGGAGACCCTGGTTCGATTCCTGGATTGGGAAGATCCCCGGGAGAAGGCATAGGCTACCCACTACAGTATTCTGGGGCTTCCCTGGTAGTTCAGACAGTAAAGAATTCACCTGCAATGTGGGAGACCTGGATTCTCTCCCTAGGTTGAGAAGATCCCCTGGATGAGGGCATGGCAACCCACTCCAATATTCTTGCCTGGAGAATCTCCATGGACAGAGGTGCCTGGGGGGCTACAGTCCATGGGGTCATAAAGAGTCAGGCACCTCTGAGTGACTAAGCACAGCATATGGCATGGTTACTGCTGGCCTTAGTGATGAAGAGTGGTTGACAGGTTGAGAACTTCTCAAAAAGTTGGAATTTTAGATAAGACCCAAAGAATGAAAAGGAACCAGCTATGAAAAAGTATGTAAGACATAAGATCAAAAATGTAAACCAGAGCAGTCTACTGACACTTTGGTAATAAACTATATGGTGAAAGAATCAGAAGAAGAATGAATATATGTATATGTAAAACTGAATCACTATGATGTACATCTGAAACTAATACAACGTTGTAAATACTCCAAAATTTTTTTTTAAATGAAATAACCAAAATAATAAAAATAAAACCCCTGCAATACAATATCCTTGACAGAGGATATTCACTGTGTTTCTTGAATAACCATGTGCAAATAGAATCATATTTTAAAGTATTTTAGTGAGTCTCATTTTTTAAAGCATTATGATTATTATTTTAAAAATAGATTCTTTAGGGGAAAAAAGACTATTCAGGCTATTGTAAGGAATAGACTTTTATTTGTAAGTTAATGGGGAAAACTTTGAAAGATTTTGAGCAGGAAGTGACATGATTTAAGTCACTTTCTAAAAAGAGCACTCTTCTCCCTGCTGCTTTGGACACTAGCACACTGTGTGTGAGTGTTAGGTGCTCAGTCGTGTCGGACTCTTTGCAACCCCAAGGACTGTAGCCCACCAGACTCCTCTCTCCATGGGATTCTCCAGGCAAGAATACTGGAGTGGGTTGCCATGCCCTTCTCCAGAGGATCTTCACAGCCCAGGGATCAAACCCAGGTGTACCGCATTGCAGGCGGTCTGAGCGTGTATTAATAATAGCCAGGATAAGATGGTTGGATGGCATCACCGACTCAGTGAACATTAGTTTGAGCAATTTCAGGAGATACAGGAGGAGAGGGAAGGCTGGCATGCTGCAGTTCACAGAGTAACAAAGAGTTGGACACAACTTAGTGACTGAACAACAACAATGCCGTATTGCCAGGAGCGTACGAAGGGAACTCCTTCAGCACACTTTTGTCAACCCACCCTACTAGTAGTGTCCCCACACGGCCTCTTCAGTGAACCCCGTTTCGTTACCCTGCTGCTGCCTCTCTCACTCCTGACAGTCTTACTCTTTAGGAAAGTCCTTCTTTTTAGTCTTTTTCAGTTCATACTTGCTTCAATTCTGAATGTATTAATGTCAGATTTTTCTTAGCTGATCTTCTGAGCATATTCATGAGGGGTCTTCTTAGTCCCTATGTCCTGGAGGAGAAGTTTTAGTACAACTATATGGAAGAATGTAGCCTAGATTGCTGCAGAGCTAGAAACAAAATGAACAGGTACTCTCTCCCCATCATACTTTCCCATGCCTTCCAATTTAATGCAGTGTTTCGATGATGACATATTTTTTGGCTAGTATCTAAATCACACAGCTTTTCTGATACAGAATGGTCAGCACATAGCCCCAAAGGGTTTGTGTTTAATGACCACTTTCAGCTGGGTAGCATGGCTGCCAGTTTGGGACTATGTGTATTTCTCCCAATTCATTTTTAGCCTCCTGGAGAAATACCTTTAAGGAATTGTCCTGCTCTGGAAATGCATGCCTAGGTCTGCATGATAGAAACATCTGCTTCATATCCAGAGCTTGCCAACTTAGTTCCCTAAACTGCCCTATTTGTCACTGGTATATGTCATTCCTCACAAATTCTCTGCTTCTTGGCCCTTTTTTTTTCATTCTCTGATGATAATGATGATGATAATGATATTGACAATGACGATATGATAATAACTACAGCCACAAGTGTGCAGCCAGTGTTTCCTCCATGCCAAGCATGGTGACGACTGCCTAGCGCATATTATCTCAAATAATCCATTCAACAGTTTGGAAACTTGAGTATAATTTTAAGCACATTTTAGAGAGAAGAAAAGTAAGACTTACAGGCTAGAAGATCACATAGCTTGTGAGAAGTGAACACATACTTAACATTCAGAATGTTCTGACGTTAAAGCCCATGGTCTTGCCAACCCATTCCTTCTTGGACTGCTGAGAATTCTTGTTTCTCCTAGCTACAGCTGATGACAACTTAATGTGTTCATTGATTCACTTGGGTAGTAATGCTTCCAGTCTAGCTTGTCTTGGGAAAAATCTAAGTAAAAAGCACAGATCTGTGGTTTTGCTTCTGTGACTCACCCAGAATGTGTCTTACTGTGCTTTTTCACTTGAAGTAACTCACAATGGCTCATAGATCAAGTGGAAGCAATGCTATGAAAACTTCATAATGTGTACAAACTGAGTTATTATTAAATTACTTTGGAGGGGCCAAGAGAGGTTTTTATCAGGGGCAAGAAGTACATTGTTTGCTTGATTAATACCCACACTATTTCTCAAAAAGAGTGTTAAGGCCATTAGAAATATAACTTCAACTCAACTTTATGCTCTTTGACACAGCTTTAAAAATAATTATAGCATATTAATTGAAAATAAATTTGTATTAAGTAATACTGTTTGGATTTGCACTTGCTCAGAGGTAAATTATAGTTGTATTGCTTAGTCCAAAAGCACTTAATAATTTTGTAAAAATCTGTTTTATTTTTCTAATCATGATGTTTCAAATAGTGAAAGTGTTTTCCTCTGATAGAATATTTTGGATTTGCCTAGCACTTGTATTTTATTTGAATATGAAAAAAGTCTTCCTTTTAAGTTCCCCTCTTAAAAATTATGGTAAAAAGAATATTCACATTTTATTTTCCACAGACGATTTGAATTTCTTTTTATTATATACTTATTTAATCTGCTTTTCATAATTGGTCTTCTTTTTTTTTGCTTACCTATTTGCCATAGAATGGCATGGAAAGGCTATTAATGCTACTTAAGCAGCAGGTACTATGTATTTTCTGACCAACCTTCTAATGGATGCAGACTTTGATGAATAAGATAGAAATATTTTTAAAAGTACAAGTATTCAGATATTTTATGTACCCTCGCTGACCACAGTACCCCAAATAAGCAATTACATGGTTCCAAGCAGGCATAATTCTTTAACAATATTGCACTCTCAGAACACAGTAAATGGTTAAATAATACTCAAGACTAACTTTTCTTGTTCTTAGAGAAGATTATCTCTGCCTCTTTATATATGCATACTCACAGGAAAAAACAGACCTAGATGTTCTTGTCCTCAAGAATTCCTATGTAAATAAATAGATGAAATTTTTTCAGTGATAGCTCTTTATTTACAAATAAATAAGCTTAAAATATACTAATTAGTGAAAAAATTACTAGTGAAAGTAATTTTTAAAGATAATTTAGTCTCAATTTTAATGGCAATAGTATATTTTGATTGCATGTCTGAGAAGTTTATTTAAAGTGTTTTCACTATTCTGTAAACTGAATTTACTTTCTGATTGATTTTCTTCCATTATTTTATATTCTAAGGCATAGAATACAATAAATGTATTACAAAAAGTATTTTCTTTCTATTTCTTTTTGGATATTTGGACAATTTTTCAAAGACTATTTATAGTTGAACACATATATTAGAATGAGTGTGATAGCATTTTTAAAAAAATGGGGGGCATTTTGAAAATACTTGTTAAAGTTTAAGATAGGAAGGAAAGGTGACAGTGATAGTTATAAATTTTTTGTGCATGTATTAATATTGTGCTAATCTTATTATTGGGCTTCCCAGGTGGCATAATGGTAAAGAATTTGCTTGCCAGTGCAGGAGGCTCAAGAGATGTAGGTTCCATCCATAGGTCAGAAAGATCCCCTGGACTAGGACATGGAAACCCATTCCAGCATTCTTACCTGGAAAATTCCATGGACAAAGGAGACTTGGAAGGCTACCCTCTATGGGGTCTCAAAGGGTCAGACATAACAGAACTACTGAGCACAGCACAATCTTGCTATTAACTCATAGAATTTACACAAAATCCAATGGAATGGAGTTTTCTCATTTTACTGACACAGAAAAGGTAACTCAGAATTTTCTAAGTGTGCAATTCAAATACATTGTGTAAATGGGGACATAAAATTGAAGTGATTTTCTTTCCTCTGGGATAATGTTGATTTTTGGATAAGTAGTGACTTGGATATGCTTACTTTTGTTATTTACTATTGTACATGTGTGAAAAGATGGTACTTAACTTTTTTATTAAGTACATTATATTGGCACTTTCTCACATAATCTTTCAATTTTCCAAGAAAGCTGATGCACATAAAAAATATTAAGTGGAAAATATCTGATGAATGCCTACTTCTCAAGACGATTTTGGTTCCAAAAAATCTAGTTAAGCAAGTCTATGGTTAAAATTAAAAAGAAAGTTGTGTCTATTTCAAGTACTTTATTTTTCTCTTGGAATCCTCATAATTAGAGTGCCAAGATGATTTTTATCACTTTTCTCAGTTTTATACACATCATTTGATTTATTTCTCTTGAGGTCTCAAATGCTATTATACATCATAGTTGTTTCCAATTATCTAAATACTCCTCATTTTTATGAACCAAATTGATAAGTTTGTCAGCCCTGTGGTCTACTGGAAAATTTTAACTCTTAATCATTAGTGTTGGTAGCAAAGCTTTCACTACAGATAGTGAAATGCTGTTCAGATGATTTGAGTGGCTTCTGGAGACTGAAGACCATTCCACTGTGCCTCTTGCTGCCATTAATGTATTTGCATAAATAAACTCAGGCTAAAATTAATGTCATGAGGAGTGAGAAACGTAATAGAAATTATTAAAAATTCAGTGAAAGTGTCTGCTAATATTTAGTATACCCAATGTATATGTACTCTGGATTCAAACTTTCTGGACTTGAGTTCCAGCACCATCACTTACAAAGTGAGCAAGGCCCTTAACCTCTCTGAGCCTAATCAATACATGAAGAAAATATTAGCACCTACTTTATAGATACCATGGACTGTCATAGGCATCAGTGATGTAGTAGCAACAAGGCATAATTTGTGGCAGCATGGAACTGACATGAAGGAAGAGATAATAAGGAAGTAAAGCTGTAATTTGTCATGGGGTTGTATGAACAGAAATGATGGAAGATAAAAGACTAGAGTGAAAGTACAGGAAGATGGGGAGGCTGTCAATGTTTTATAAAATGTGCTCAGAGAAGATGGTATCTAAAGGAAGCCATAGACAAGTCATGTAGATATTCTGGGGAAAAACATCATTCTATGTAAAGAATTGGACTCTGAAAGGTCTGAACCAAGAAAATGTGTTCAGTTCACTTCCGTCACTCAGTCGTGTCCGACTCTTTGTGACCCCATGAACTGCAGCACACCAGGCTTCCCTGTCCCTCACCAACTCCCAGAGCTTGCTCAGACTCAGGCCCATCAAGTAGGTGATGACATCCAACCATCTCACCCTCTGTCATCCCCTTCTTCTCCTGTCTTCAATCTTTCCCAGCATCAGAGTCTTTTCCAAGGAGTAAGTTCTTTACATCATGTGGCCAAAGTATTGGAGTTTCAGCTTTAGCATCAGTCCTTCCAATGAACATTCAGGACTGATCTCCTTTAGGATGGACTGGTTGGATCTCCTTGCAGTCCAAGGGACTCTCAAGAGTCTTCTCCAACACCACACTTCAAAAGCATCAATTCTTTGGTGCTCAGCTTTCTTCGTAGTCCAACTCTCACATCCATACATAACTACTGGAAAAACCATAGCCTTGACTAGATAGATCTTTGTCAGCAAAGATCTTTGTCTCTGCATTTTAAAATGCTGTCTAGGTTGGTCATCACTTTTTTTCCAACGAGCAGGCATCTTCATTTCATGGCTGTAGTCACTATCTGCAGTGATTTTGGAAACTGCAGTGATTTTGGAAAATAACTGTGGAAAATTCTTCAAGAGATGGTAATACCAGGCCACCTTGCCTGCCTCCTGAGAAATCTGTATGCAGGCCAAGAAGCAACAGTTAGAACCAGACATGGAACAACAGTTCAGTTCAGTCACTCAGTCGTGTCCGACTCTTTGTGACCTCATGGACTGCAGCACGCCAGGCTTCCCTGTCCATCACCAACTCCCAGAGCTTGCTCAAACTCATGCCCATCAAGTCAGTGATGCCATCCAACCATCTCATCCTCTGTCAGCCCCTTCTCTTCCTGCCTTAACTCTTTCCCAGCATTAGGGTCTTTCCAATGAGTCGGTTCTTCACATCGGGTGGCTGAAGTATTGGAGTTTCAGCTTCAGTATCAGTCCTTCCAATGAACATTCAGGACTGATTTCCTTTAGGATTGACTGGTTGGATCTCCAAGAGACTCTTAAGAGTCTTCTCCAACAACACAGTTCAAATTCTTCGGTGCTCAGCTTGCTTTATAGCCCAACTCTCACATCCATACATGACTAACTGGAAAAATGATAGCTTTGACTAGATGGACCTTTGTTGGCAAAGTAACGTCTCTGAGTGTCAAAGCTGTATATTATCACCTGCTTATTTAACTTATATTCAGAGTACATCATGAGAAATGTCAGGCTGTATGAAGCACAAATTGGAATGAAGATTGCTGGGAGAAATATCAATAACCTCAGACACGCAGATGACACCACCCATATGGCAGCAAGCGAAGAAGAACTAAAGAACCTCTTGATGAAAGTGAAAGAGGAGAGTGAAAAAGCTGGGTTAAAACTCAACATTGAAAAAGCAAAGATCATGGAATCCGGTCCCATCACTTCATGGCAAATAAATGGAGAAACAATGGAAACAGTAACAAATTTTATTTTCTTGGGCTCCAAAATCACTGAAGATTGTGACTGCAGCCATGAAATTAAAAGAACAATACAGTGTGTACAAATAAAAGCAGAGAAGCCAATGAGGGTCAGCAAGGTGAAGAAGCAAAAGTGGCAGGGAAGGTGAATTTCAAGAGGTAGGAAGCAACAGGTGGAAAGGTAGCAAACTATCCAGGGCCTTGAGTGATGATAAGGACTTTATTACCTTGGGTGAAATGAGAAGCCATCAGAGGATTTTGCATAAAGCAATGACATAAACTTGTTTATGTTTTATAAAATAGCAGTGGCTGATCTGTTGAAAAAGACTGTAGGAGAGAAAGAGTGGAAACATAAGGGTGACTCAGAAATGAAATAATTGTAGCTCCAACTAATTCAGTAACCCAGTGGACATATCAGATTCCAGATATAATTAGAAAGTAGACCTAAAGGAAATTGCTAACACATTGACTGTTATGGGTAGGATAGAGAGGAAAAGTATTTTGCCTCAGCATCTTGGAGGGAAGAAATTGCTATCTGCTGAGATGGTGAAGATTAGAATAGGAACATATGGGATTGAGAAGGGAGGTTTTTGTTGTTTTTCAGTCACTAAGTCGTGTCCGACTCTTTGTGACCCCATGGACTGCAGCACACCAGACTTCCCTGTCCTTCATCATCTCCCAGAACTTTCCCAAGTTCAATTCCTTTGAATCGATGATGCCATCCAACCATCTCATCCTCTGTCTTCCTCTTCTCCTTCTGCCTTCAATCTTTCCCAGCATCACGGTCTTTTCCAATGAATTAGCTGTTCACATCAAGTGGCCAAATTATTGGAGTTTCAGCTGGGCTTTCCTGGTGGCTCAGATGGTAAAGAAAGGAGATTTAGAGCATGATATATTAAAGATGTACACTGGTAGATAGTTGCCTACAAGAGTCTTGAGTTTGGTAAGAGAAGGAGGTGTAAATTTGGAATTCATCAGGGTAGAGCTATAACTTGCACACATGACACTGAATAACATCTTGTGAGTTGTTAACATTGATAGTTAATAAGTCTAAGAACTGAGCCTTAAGGCATTTCAACTGAAGTTAGAGAAGATCAGAAATGGCTAGAAAGCTCCAGAGGATTAAGGAAAAAAATGTTCCACATGTTGTTGATAGATGAGTAATGGGAAGTGACCACTGAACTTGGTAACATGACTGTTGACTTAACAAGAGAAATTTTGGTAAAATAGTGGGAACTAAAACCCTATTGGAGTGGGTTCAAGAGAGAATGAAAAAGGAAGAATTAGAGAGATAACTCAGCCAATCTTTTCAAGAAATTTTGCTCCAAAGGAAAAAGGAAAAGTAGCTAAAGGAGCATGCATGATCAAGAATTTTTATTTAACTCAGAGACTGTAGCGAATGTTAAATGGGATAATACATATAATTGAATAGAGCCTGACATGTAAGAGCTCAATAAATATTAACTATTATTATTGTATACTAAAAGGACTTATTTTCCATAATAACAGTAAAAAGTCAACTCTTCCTGTCCTTTTCCTTCTCAGTCTCTAAATAACTAAGCAATTCTAGGATCATAGGAATCTTCAGAAGACAGAATCACCTTGACTGGCAATTGAATAAGTCACCTGATTGGGGGACAAAAAATATGTTAAAATATAACTCAAGCCCATGAGTTATAAAACTCTATATTTTTGCCTTATATTTCAAACTTGGCTACATTTGACAGTTAACCACCTCCTCCTTCATGAAGCTCTCAGCTATCTTGATTTCTATGACAACTTGTTACTGGTTTTTCTGCCTCACCAAACACTTCTCTAAGCTGTCGTGTTCCTTTCTAAGTGTGTGTATTTTTTCCAAGATTCTGTCTTCACTTTTGGTTTCTGCTCTCTCCCTCAATGGTCTCAATGTCCATAGGTGCCTCATTTGAATATGTTCAAACGCGAAAACATTTTTTTAACCCTTTTCACTGTTACAGTTGAAACCATTATCATCTTATCTAATGGCTACCGAAAAATCCTATCATTTTAACATTGTCTCCTTTTCACTTACATCTCAAGTCTAGTCCTGTAGTTTGCATTCTCATGTCTATTTGTTTGTCTGTTTGTTTTTAAATGTTTTTGGAATACAGTTGATTTACAATATTGTGTTAATTTCTGCTGTACAGTAAAGTGAATCAGTTATACATATACGTATATGTTCTTTTTTAGATTCTTTCCCCATATAAGTCATCATAGAGTATTGAGTCGTTTCCTTAATATACAGTAGGTCTTTATTAGTTATCTATTATATGTAAGTAGTGTGTATATGTTAATCCCAATCTCCCAATTTGTCCCTCCCTGTCTTTCCCCTTGGTAACTGTAAGTTTGTCTTCTATATATGTGACTAGATTTCTGTTTTGTAAATAAGTTCATTTGTACCTTTTTTTAGATTCCACTTACATGCAATAACATATGACATTTGTCTTTGTCTGACTTCACTCAATATGATAATCTCAATTCTTTCTACTGCTGTTTGTCTCTCCCAAATGTATGTTTCAGGCCTGAGCCCCTCTCCTGAGTATTAGGCTCACGATGGCATCTCCATTTGAATGCCTAATCACCATCTCAAATTTAACATATCCAAACTTGCTGTTCCTCAAGGTTTCCCATCACAGAAAGACATCTCTGTTCATTCATTACTCCAGTCATTTATTCTAGTCACCCTTGATTATTCTACTTTTCTAACATCCTACCTCCAATTTATCATATCTTTCAATTCTCCTATCAGATTGTATCCTGAGTCATATCTGAACCACTCCCCAGCAGTTTCACTGCCAGTATCATTAACTTTTCTCTAGATTACTGAAATGTTCTTTGTGGAAAGTATTATTTTTGTTAAAAAAATATTTATTTCTACCTTACTTGGGGGTACAAAGACCCACATGTCACCTGCTTGACATATGATTTGCTTTGACAAGTGAAATATATGCATGTGATTTGTTTCATTTTCAGATTAAGTCACTTAATCACCATTGCTGACTCTATAGATCATTTTTTTTCTCCTTTCTTTAGCAATTATAGAAGCCCTTGTTGATGTGGAGGTGCCATGAAATTGATGATATTTTCATCAATTGATGATGTGGGAGTTGCCTCAACACACAGCACACTTTCACATGATCAATGTGACCTCCAAACCATCTCCTTGGTATTCTCTTGCTTCTACATCCCTACAGACTATTTTTCACAAAGCTACCAATTGCTCTCTCAATGCACAAAACATTGTATCTGTCCTCTGTTTCAAGCCTTTTAATAGCTTCCCATAAGACCGAATAAAATCCAAAGCCATTACCAACACCTGCCATGGCCCTATATATATATATATGATTTGGTGTCTCCTAACTGTCTGAAGTTTGCATTTCTGGGGACTGAACCTACAATTTTGGTGTTAGCAGCACCATGCTCTAACCAACTGAGCTAACTGGCCACCTAAAGTGAGAGTTGGACCATAGATAAGGCTGAGCACCAAAGAAGTGATGCTCTCAAATTGTGGTGCTGAAGACTCTTGAGAGTCCTTTAGACTGCAAGGAGATCAAATCAGTCAATCCTAAAGGAAATCAACCCTGAATATTCATTGGAAGGACTGATCTGAAGTTAAAGCTCCAATACTTTGGCCACCTGATATGGAGCGCTGACTCATTGGAAAAGACCCTGATGCTGGGAAGATTGAAGGCAGGAGGAGAAGGGGGTGGCAGAGGATGAGATGGTTAGATAGCATCACTGACACAGTGGACATGAATTCGAGCAAACTCCAGGAGATAGTGAAGGACAGGGGAGACTGACATGCTGCAGTCCATGAGGTTGTAGAGTCAGACACGACTGAACAACTATCTGAACAACAACAACTGTCTGAAGTCTTTTCATACTTCCTCCCCACTCACTCTTTCTCTACTCCAGATATGCTGGACTTCTTTAATTTCTCAAATATCACTAGTATGCTCCTGCTGGAGCCAAAAGCAAATGTTGTCTCCCTTCCTCTTGCCATCTATTCTCTGATCAATGCATCCACTCACAAAGTGAAAGTGTGAAAGTGTTAGTTGCTCAGTTGTGTCTGACTCTTTGTAACCCTATGGACTGTAGCCCACCAAGCTCCTCTGTCCATGGGATTCTCCAGGCAAGAATACTGGAGTGGGTTGCCATTCTCTTCTCCAGGGGATCTTTCCAACCAAGGGACTGAACCTAGGTCTTAAGTAGGCAGATTCTTTACCATCTGAACCACTAGGAAGGACACTAATAAAACTTAACTGAAACTCAGCTGGTGAAGAAGTCTGGGAAATGCCCTTTGTAGCCATCTGGTTTTAATCATACAGAGAAGAGAAAATATAAGTGTGGGGCTAAGAACCAATAAACTATCCAGTGCCCTTGGCATAATATAAATTGCATAATAAATATTTATTGAGAAGGCAAAATGAATATATCCTCCTCAAAGTTTCTCCTATTAATCAGTACCTGCTCATAAGATTATGAAAATTACAGAAAGGCACAGCTAAGGGCAATGGAGGTGGTGATCTGAGAATTACATAAGGAGTAGATGTGATTTTCCTGAAAACTCACATGTTAAGCAAACCAATAAAATGAGACTCTCTTCTTATAGATAAATGTTACATTAAAGCATCTCACTAACACTTGCATTCAAACTCCCTTCCTGGAAAAATGAGATACGGTGCTAGCCAAAGCCTGGAGTCATGGGATCCAAATCTGGCAGAGATGACAGGGTTGACACGGGAGTGAGAGCGCATGAATAGAGGCAGTTCTAAATAATGACAGCCAGGGATAAAGCAGGAGAAAAACCGAGCTGACGTTAAAACCGAAGCATCAATTTAATGAAACTGGGTAGTGAGGCAGAAAACAGGAACCAGGCAACGGAATAAGAACTAGTCACCAACGGATAGAGAAAAGGCTTGGAATAAAGGCTGAGAGGCAAAGCACTCAAAACTCCTGTGGTTCTGGAGCATAACTCGTCATAGCTTTCTGAGCAGAGGCTTTCTTACTACCCTCTGTGTGGGAAGAAACCTTACAGACATACTGTAAGACTAGTAAAGGAGCAGATGAAATTTAATTTATCATTACTCTGTTAAGTCCCAGGCACTATGATAAGCATTTTACATGAGTGCATTATCTAATTTTCCATTCATGGAAACCCCCAAAGTTATCCACAATCTCAATTTCCCAAGTCATACAGTCCAGTAAGGACTGGAGACAAAATCAGACAATGACCTAACTTCATAGCCCATGAACTTATCCAGCAGCTTTATCAACTGATTAAAGTTTCTGGCATCAAATATATTAAATACATAGGACACAAACACATATACACACCCACAGAAAAAGAGTATTTTATCAATAATACAAAATATACCTTTAACTGCCTTTAGAACATGTATGGTGAACAGATTTATCTTGCTAATTATTTCCTATGTTAATATTATTATGCATTTTTGTCTTTAGCAGCATGTTCTAAATGAAGAAAGAAGGCAGAAGGCTGGAGCACGAGGATATTAACAGGTGGGAATGAACATTTGTGACAAAAACCCACAAAACCAACAAGCTACAAACAGATAACTGAAAGAAGACAGCAGTTTTCTGTTTTTTTAATCAAGCAAGTAGGTCATTTTGTATTATGTCTGCATTGATAGTAAACCGTCCATTGAAATTTTCTTCGTGTTCCTCACTATTTTTACAAGGTGAAAAGCAAAACGTAAGTTTGAACTTTTGGATTATTATGGAAGTACTGAAATTAACTACTTCTATAAATTATGCAATTATGCTGCAATTAATTATGATTATACAGTAGATTCAAGGGATTAGATCTGATAGACAGAGTGCCTGAAGAACTATGGACAGAAGTTTGTAACACTGTTCAGGAAGCAGTGACCAAAACCATCCCAAAGAAAAAGAAATGCAAGAAGGCAAAGTGGTCGTCTGAGGAGGCTTTACACATAGCAAAAAGCAAGAAAGAAAGAGAAAGATAAACCCAGCTGAATGCAGAGTTCCAGAGAATAGCAAGGAGAGACAAGCAGGTCTCCTTAAACGAATAGTGCCAAGAAGTAGAAGAATACAATAAAATGGGAAAGACTAGAGATCTCTTCAAGAAAACTGGAGATATCAAGGGAACATGTCACACAAGGAGAGGGATGATAAAGAACAGAAACAATAAGGATCTAAAAGAAGCAGAAGAGACTAAAAAGAGACAGCAAGAATACACAGAAGAACTATACAAAAATGTATTAATAACTCAATAACCGTAATGGTGTGGTCACTCACCTAGGGCCTGACATCCTGGAGACTGAAATCAAGTGGGCCTTAGGAAGCATTACTACAAACAAAGCTAGTGGAGGTGATGGAATTCCAGCTGAGTTATTTCTAAAGCTGCACTCAATATGTCCAGCAAATTTGGAAAACATAGCAGTGGCCACAGGACTGGAAAAGTCAGTTTTCATTCCAATCCCAATGAAAGCCTGTGCCAAAGAATGTACAAACCACCATACTACTATGCTCATTTTGCATGCTCATAAGGCTATGCTCCAAATCCTTCAAGTTAGGCTTTAGCAGTACTTGAAGTGAGAACTTCCACAGGTACAAGCTGGATTTAGAATAGGCAGAGGAATCAGAGATCAAATTGCCAGCATTCCCTGGGTCATAGAGAAAGCAAGGGAATTCCAGAAAACATCTACTTCTGCTTCACTGACTACACCAAAGGCTTTGACTGTGTGAATCACAACAAACTGTGGAAAAATCTTCAAGAGATGGGAATACCAGGCCACCTTACCTATGTCCTGAGAAACTTGTATGCAGGTCAAGAAGCAACAGCTAGAACCTTACCTGGAACAACAGACTGGTTCAAAATTGGGAAAGGAGTATGATAAGGCTGTATATTGTCACCCTGATTATTTAACTTCCATGCAGATTATATCATGTGAAATGACAGTCTGGATGAGTTACAAGCTAGAATCATGATTACCAGGAGAAATATCAACAACCTCAGATATGCAGATGATGCCATTCTAATGGCAGAAAGTGAACAGCAACTAAAGAACCTCTTGATGAGGGTGAAAAGGAGAATGAACAAGCTGGCTTAAAACACAGCATTCAAAAAACTAAGATCATGGCATTGAGTCCCATCACTTCATGGCAAATAGATGGGAGAAAAAGTGGAAGCTGTGGCAGATTTTACTTTCTTGGGCTCAAAAATTACTATGGATGGTGATTGCAGTCATGAAGTTGAAAGATGCTTGCTCTTTGGAAGGAAAACTGTACCAAACCTAGACAGCATATTAAAAAGCAAAGACATCACTTTGCTGACAAAGTTCTGTACAGTCAAGCTATGGTTTTTCCAGTAGCCATGTGCAGATGTGAGAGTTGGACCATAAAGAAGGCTGTGCTAAAGAATTGATGCCTTCTAATCGTGGTGCTGGAAGAGACTCCTGAGAGTCCTTTGTACTGCAAGGAGATCAAACCGGTCAATCCTAAAGGAAATCAACCCTGAACATTGTTTGGAAGGATTGATGCTGAAGCTGAAGCTCCAACACTTTGACCACCTGATGGGAAGAGCTGACTCACTGGAAAAGATCCTGATGCTGGGAAAGATTGAAAGCAAAAGGAGAAGAGGGTGGCAGAGGATGAGATGGTTAGATATCATCACCAACTCAATGGACATGAATCTGAGCAAACTTCGGGAGATAGTGAAGGACTGGGCAGCCTGCTGTGCTGCAGTCCTTGGGGTTGTAAAGAGTCAGACAAGACTGAGTGATTCAACAAGAGCAACTGCAATTAAGTGCTATCAGACCAGTCATTGAAACAAATTTTTGTTTCTTTTTATTTTTTAAATTATTTTTATAAGGTTTTAAAAAATATTTATTCATTTATTTGGCTGTTTGGGTCTTAGTTGGGGCACTAGGGATCTTTGCTGCGTCATGCCAGATACGTTGTTGTGGCGCACGGACTCTCTAGTTGTGGCACGCAGGCTCAGTAGTTGCAGCTCTTGTGCTTCATTCCTCCAAGGCAAGTGGGACCTTAGTTTCTGACCTGTTATCAAACTCACTCTCATCCTCTGCATTGCAAGTCAAATTCTTAAGCACCGGACCACCAGGGAAGTACCCAGTCTTCAAAAATTTGTTTTAAAAAATCTGCAGGAAAACACATGGGTTTACATTTCACATTTTCACTCCCTTTCCCAGTGTATAATGGATCGCAAACCGCGGGCTATCTCTGAGAGAATTAGGAATGTAACATGTCAACAAGTAGCATCTGTTTCCAAGCACGTTTCCCTGGCAAAGACCAGGAAGAAACAAACAAAAAGCCAAATTTTCCCACAATTTAAATAGGTTTTACAAGTGAGTTTATTTTTCTTTTAGATCTTGACAGCAGGTGACATTTTACCTAAAATTGTTTTGTTATAAAAAACTAGTACAAGATGACTTCCCTGCAGTCCAGTGGTTAAAACTGTGCTTTCCAGTGCAGGGGGTATGAGTTCCATTCCTGGTCAGGGAGCTAAGATTCCACATGTTGCGTGGCCAAAAAAACAAAACATAATGGATGGAGGTTCGTGACATTGTACAGGAGACAGGGAGCAAGACCATCCCCAAGAAAAAGAAATGCAAAAAAAGCAAAATGGCTATCTGAGGAGGACTTGCAAATAGCTTTGAAAAGAAGAGAAGCAAAAATCAAAGGAGAAAAGGAAAGATATACCCATTTGAATGCAGAGTTCCAAAGAATAGCAAGGAAAGATAAGAAAGCCTTCCTCAGTGATCAGTGGAAAGAAACAGAGGAAAACAATAGAATAGGAAAGACTAGAGATCTCTTCAACAAAATTAGAGATGCCAAGAGAACATTTCATGCAAAGATGGGCTCAATAAAGGACAGAAATGGTATGGACCTAATAGAAGCAGAAGATATTAAGAAGAGGTGGCAAGAATACACAAAAGAACTGTACAAAAAAGAACTTCACAACTCAGATAATCACGATGGTGTGATCACTCACCTAGAGCCAGACATCCTGGAATGTGAAGTCAAGTGGGTCTTAGAAAGCATCACTATGAACAAGCTAGTGGAGGTGATGGAATTCCAGTTGAGCTATTTCAAATCCTGAAAGATGACGCTGTGCAAGTACTGCACTCAATATGCCAAGAAATCTGGAAAACTCAGCAGTGGCCACAGGACTGGAAAAGGTCAGTTTTCATTCTAATCCCAAAGAAATGCAATGCCAAAGAATGCTCAAACTATCGCACAATTGAACTCTTCTCACACGTTGGTAAAGTAATGCTCAAAATTCTCCAAGCCAGGCTTCAGCAACACGTGAACCATGAACTTCCAGATGCTCAAGCTGGTTTTAGAAAAGGCAGAGGAACCAGAGATCAAATTGCCAACATCCACTGGATCATCAAAAAACAAGAGAGTTCCAGAAAAACATCTACTTCTGCTTTATTGACTATGCCAAAGCCTTTGACTGTGTGGATCACAACAAACTGTGGAAAATTCTGAAAGAGATGGGAATGCCAGATCACCTGACTGGCCTCCTGAAAAATCTGTATGCAAGTCAAGAAGCAACAGTTAGAACTGGACATGGAACAACAGACTGGTTCTAAATCAGGAAATGAGTATATCAGGGCTGTATATTGTCACCCTGCTTATTTAAATTGTATGCAGAGTAAATCATGAGAAACACTGGGCTAGATGAAGCACAAGCTGGAATCAAGATTGCTGGGAGAAATATCAATAACCTCAGATATGCAGATGACACCACCCTTATGACAGAAAAGTGAAGAAGAACTAAAGAGCCTCTTGATGAAGGTGAAAGAGGTGAGTGAAAAAGTTGGCTTAAAGCTCAACACTCAGAAAACTAAGATTATGGCTTCTGGTCCCATCACTTCATGTCAAATAGATGGGGAAACAGTCGAAACAGTGGCTGACTTTATGTTTTTGGGCTCCAAAATCACTGCAGATGGTGATTGCAGCCATGAAATTTAAAGACGCTTACTCCTTGGAAAGAAAGTTATGACCAACCTAGGTAGCATATTAAAAAGCAGAGACATTACTCTGCCAACAAAGGTCCATCTAGTCAAGGCTATGGTTTTTCCAGTGGTCATGTATGGATGTGAGAGTTGGACTATAAAGAAAGCTGAGTGCCGAAGAATTGATGCTTTTGAACTGTGGTGTTGGCGAAGACTGTTGAGAGTCCCTTGGACTGCAAGAAGATCCAACCAGTCCATCCTAAAGGAGGTCAGTCCTGGGTGTTCATTGGAAGGACTGATGTTGAAGCTGAAACTCTGATATTTTGGCCACCTGATGCAAAGAGCTGAATCATTTGAAAAGACCCTGATGCTGGGAAAGATTGAAGGCGGGAGGAGAAGGGGAGGACAGAAGATGAGATGGTTGGATGGCATCACCAACTCAATGGACATGAATTTGAGTAAACTCCAGGAGTTGGTGATGGACAGGGAGGCCTGGCGTGCTGCCTTCCATGGCATCACAGAGAGTTGGACATGATTGAGCAACTGAACTGAACTGAAAATAGAAATAATATTGTAACAGATTCAATAAAGACTTTAAAAATGGTCCACATCAAAAAAAAAATCTTTAAAAAAAATAACTATTATATGTAGCAAAGATATGCAATCATTTCAGCTCAACTCCTATCTCCTCTGGTTGACTCCCACATTCTTTAGAGGAACCATCACCCTTTGCCTCTCTGCTATTGCATTGTTAACACCTGGAGGGCACTTTCTTACCTCCCATTCAACCCACTATGTTTGAATCTGCCAGCCATGAAAATTGTTGTCCCAGAATTTCTAGGTGCTATTTAAGAAGTATCTGACAATTCTTGCTGAATTTAGTTTCTCTGAAGCATTTTATTCTCTGGACCACTAACTTCTCTTTGAATTTCTCTTGAGTTCTGAGTCACCACTCTTCTCTGGATTTCTTCTTATCCCTCTATCTACTCCTTCAAGAAATCTTCTGAGGTTTCTTCCTCTTCCTTTGTCAGTACTTTAAATGTTGGTCTTCAAGGAAATGTATTTCTCAGCTCTCCTCTGTAATTCTTTTTTTGTTAATGAGTCTCCTCCATTCTTCACTGGTGGTGGTTTAGTCGCTAAATTGTGTCCGACACTTGAGACCCCATAGACTGTAGCCCGCCAGGCTCCTCTGTCCATGGGATTCTTCCTGCAAGAATCGTGGAGCAGGTTGTCATGCCCTTCTCCAGGGGATCTTTCCGACACAGGAATAGAAGCCCCATCTCTTATGTCTCCTTTGCCAGGAGGGTTCTTTACCACTAGCACCACCTGGAAAGTCTCAATTTAATTACTATTTCAAAAATCGTATTTCCAGTCCTGATTTCTCTGATGACCTTTTAATCATACTGTATTTTGGATAATTCCAGCTGGGTCCCTCAGATCAACAAAATTAGAAATGGACATGTCATATTGCTGCCGAGCAGTCTGCTCTTTGTCCTGTCTTCTGTATCTTATCCAGTGCCACGTCTGTTCATGTAGTTTTCCCTATTCCAAAAATCTGGCAGTTGTTCTTAACTTCCCTCTCACTTCCAATACCCACCATGCCTGAAGGAAAATGAATTCATATCAATCCTCCAAATGTGCATGAAAAGTTTCCATTTCTCTCTTTATCACCTCTATCTTCTTTCACCAGAATTATTTCAGCAGCTCTTTTTCTTAATTCTGGTTTGGCTTACTTCTAATATAGTCCCTGCCCTGTAGTCACAGGAATCTTTTTAGAAGCCATCTCTTAGCATGTCCCTGTTCTGCTATAACCATCCAACTACTCCACCAGGAGCTCGTGTCTCCTGCCAATCTCTCAGGCATTTGATACAAGATCTTTCACAACCTGACCCCAGATGCTCTCTTGCCTTTGTTCATGTCCATCTCAACCCCTCATCTCTGTCCTATAAAAAGCTATTAAATGATATGACTCCTCAAACGCAACATTCTTATGTTGGCATATGCCACCCAGAAGAAATACTTTTTCCCCTTTGTCTCTTCACTTGCTTTACCAAAATACTCCCTATTCTTTCTTTTTTTTTTTTCTTTAAAGTGAAGTCGCTCAGTCATGTCTGACTCTTTGCCACCCCATGGACTGAAGCCTACCATGTTCCACTGTCCATGGGGTTTTCCAGGCAAGAATACTGGAGTGCTATTCTTTCTTTTATACTCAACTGTGAAGTTTCCATGATTCACCCTTCCCAAAATACATCTACACACACACATATAACTTAAAAATAAATGTGAAATAAAAACATTTTTAAGAACAAACCCTAAGAGAAACCATTACCATAGACCCACGCCAAAGAAAAACTAATACCGTGCCCCAAGATAATGTATCTATGTTTTGTAAACATCTTTACAAAGATGTTACATGTGCTTTCAAACACTTGTCTAAAAGTATTACAGAAGTGCTATTGCTTCCATTCCGTGAATTAATGCTGATATAACATCACTATGTGTCATCACTTCTCCACGTTAGTGGCAAAATTTATCTAAAAGGAAAGAAAAAAGACTTTTAAGGTGAGAGGCTTAATGGGATAAGCTACTATCCTGTATACTCATTCTCTCCCTTCTTTATCATTCTTTCTAGGTTCTCCTGTTTTGGACACCCTTCTGTTCTAGATTGCTTGCTTGGTTATCTCACACCTTCATAACTAGATGTCTGATCCCCTAGTCACCTTGCCCTTGTCAGGTCTTGGTTGCTGTAACTGCTCATTGATGATTATCACTGGGCATGGAAAGACCAAAAGGTGACTCGCTGAATCCCAAGTTCTGAAACACTTATTCCTCTCTGCCCCAATATGTTACAGAAGCCCAGTGTCTACATAATAGCCAGATCAATTATTTCTGTCAATATAGTAACTCTGTTATTTGTCTGCTGGTCTGTTGGCATGGGGTTTCCTAGGTGGCTCAGTGGTAAAGAGTCCGCCTGCCAATGTTGGAGACACACGTTCCATCTCTGGGTTGGGAAGATCCCCTAGAAGAGGAAATAGCAACCCACTCTGAGATTCTTGCCTGAAAAATTCCATGGACAGAGAAGCCTAGAGGGCCACAGGCAATGGGGCACAAAGAGTCAGACACGACTGAGTGACTGAGCGTGCATACAGCACACACACACACACTGTTGGCAGGAAGAACCTAAAATGACGTGGTAGCAGCTTTGACTTTAAATTTAGTTCAACATTTATTATGCCCCTAGCTGCAGGCCCTTCTCCTTCTCACATCCCACCCAGGAACCAAGATATTAGTCTTGTAGAGACTACACTGCAGAGACAGGAAACACAAATTCCCTAACTGGATAAATAGAAGTAATGGTCAATGGAAGACCTTCTACTTCTACTATTTGTTTCACAGGCCCATTTAGATAAACTACTTGTATCACAATCTCACAGAATAGCAATTGATTCAAAGTACATTGTGGTGGTGGTTTAGTTGCTAAATCGTGTCTAACTCCTTGCACAACCCCATGGACGGTAGCCCACAAGGGTCCTCTGTCCTTGGGATTTTCCCAGCAAGAATACTGGAGTGGGTTGCCATGACCTCCTCCAGAGGATCTTCCTGACCCAGGGAGAGAACCCACATTTCCTGCATTGTAGGCAGGTTCTTGAATGTCTGAGCCACCAGGTAACCTGGGCTTCAAAGAATATACAGCAATTTAAAGGACAAAGTGTAAAAGGCAACTAATACTGCAAAATGTCCTCCTCAAGCTGACACCTTATGTACACTTTTGACAGACCCTTCTGAGACTCTGTATGATCAACAGTTCCTGAACTGTGGATCCCACAGCCATGTGCTCCTTGCTCTACCTCCTCCATCCTACTGTGAGGTCTTCATCCTAGGTGATGTTGTTTCACAGTATAATCAGACACTCTGTGAGCCCTCTGACAGTTCTGCTAGCTGAGGTGCTGTATACACAGATACATATCAGTCTCAATGCAGATGGGCTGCTCTCGGTATAACCAACTAGACACCACGTGACTTGCTGGATTCTTCTAAAGATGAGGGTTTAGTATTAATCTCACAGCTGACTGGTTAGACATTCAACAACAGGTTACTCTTGGTGAAAAAGAACCCATGCTATTAAGCCTATAGGTAGACACTATCCCAACCATAATAGCTTCTCCATTCATGAGCCAAACGTGGAAATACTAGAGCAGAAAAGCAGAGGCTGGCTAGCATATATTAAATTAGTAATTATGTCCATCTTCTTTTAGTGGTGCCTCTGAAATTTGTACTCTGGAGTATGAATTGTTATGAAATAAGAAGATGCACAGATCTTTGTGCCACTCCCATCCATCTTCATGCCTTTTGTGTATTTCCTTGTCTATGGTTTTCTATTCTTACACTTTCCAGATCCCTGAAAAACCTGCAAAGCTATCCACCACTAAGGGATTTTTGTACCTTCAACCACTTCTTTCTTCATATATGGTTGATGACAAGTTATACTGAAGTTCTATCTACTGGAAGACTTTTCCCTCACCACTGTCTTCCAGGGCCCCTCCAAGTGGTGATCGTGTGACAGTAGTGTTCTTTTTCACTTGCATCAATCCATCCATCCATGATCCAGACCCAGGTGTTTTGCACCTCCATCAGCTAGCCTTAAGGAACCCTCAAAGAGGATGCACTTGTGAGCTTAGAGTTAATAACAGTGGTAGGTGACAAGGAGCTCTGGTCAACAGACCAATGTGAAGTGTCCTTTACCTATTAAGTTTATGCAACATGAATGTGCCCTCAGGCACCAGAGAAATAACTCTGCTGGAGATCTGTGATGTGCACATGGGCTAGGATCTTGTCATGGGCCTCTGTATATACCCCTGCACAAGGTGGGCAGTTGATGCTTGAATCTTCAGGTGTGAAAGTCAGCTCAGAACCTGTTTTTAAGTGCTCTCGAAATATTGAGTATTTCTATTTTCCTCAATATATGCTATTTTATTAACGGAAAAGGAATGGGAGAATGGCTATTGAATGTGCCTTTTATGTGTATTCTTTCTGCAGTGTTCTTCCACCCCTTCAATCAATAACCCTGACTCTGAAAACTGGCAAAGTTTTGGGAACAAGGACTGTGACTTTTCCTTACAGAGACTGCCATCAATCTTCTTCTCACTTATTCTTGACCTCCTTTGGTTGTATAGGTCAGGGATCATCAAACTTCTTCTGGAAAGGGCCACACACAAAAAAATATTTTATGGCTTTTCAGGTCACACAGTCTCTGTTGAACCTACTTAACTTTGCCACTGTAGCACAAGACGGCCATAAACAATAGGTAAACAAAAGGACTTGTTGTGTTCCACAAGCAAATGACTGGCTTTGACCCACAGACTGTAGTTTCCTGACCCTGATACAAGTCAAGTTATACCCTTACTGTTGCTATCCATCTATCTCAGTCATAGGAGATCTGTGGTCTCTAAAATAAGATGGAGCCTCAAAAGTCAGTCCCAGCATGTTGTTCTGACCTTGCTGCCCATCATAATAATTATATCTACTTTGCTGCTGCTGACTAAGGGCTGCCATCTGACATCAAATATGCCATGATTTTATTATCCACGTTGACCCCAGGGAGACAAGCATCATACAAGCACCCTCTATCATCAATGGAAACCTACAGAGACAGTCACCACTATGCTTCTCATCAATATTGAATTTCTTATCCTTTTTGTAAAAGGAGAGTCCTCTGGGATCTTCCAAGAAACATAGTCAGTGGTATATTTTGCACTTGTTTAATAAATTCATTCTAAATTGCTCATTCATCAAGTTGGTGATGGAATTCTTACTACTATCTGACTAGTAAGCTCTCCACTTCCAGTATTTCACATCAAGGGGACAACTTCTGGTATTCTCCTAAGTTGAGTTCCTCAACAGCATACCCCATGAAGAAGCTAGAAGGACAAGAAGCTTACTTGAGAATCACACCCAAGACGTATTGGCAGGGGAAAGAGGAAGAAAGACAAATAAGGAAAGGAAGTCAAATATAGACTGTGGTATCAAGCAAGTTATTGATTCAGGCAATTAAAATGCAGTCTTGCTGAGAAACTTGAAATTATCCTTCCAAAGGTTCAGGAAAACTGAAGTATCAGTCTTCAAACTCTCATCCATCATTGGCCAAGGACTATTCCTGGGGTACTAACTGAACACATAATGAGAGAAGCCATGAGACTGAAATGGCAGGATCATGCAACAGGAAACGTGTGCCACCATGAGTACCAGGGAGACATGGGCAAAACATCAATTATATGTTCTACATACATTATACCTGATGGAAAGGAAGAAAAGGATGGACAGGAGAAAGATAAAAAAAAAAAAAGATTTTTTTTTTAGAGGAAAAAGGCAAGATATTGCCTGTAGACACTCCCAAAGTGCTAGGGTTCAAAGAGATAGAAGCTTATTTTCCTCTTGTATTGCACTCAAATTTCCTGGTCAATATGCAGCTCTTCTCCATATGGCCATTCAGAGACCATGACTATGACAGTTCAAGGCCACTTTGAAAATCACCTTTTCAGCCAGGGGAAAGAATAGAAGGTAGAGATTTCCTTTCCCACATGTATATTGAAGCTAACAGACATCATTCTCACTTATGTAATATTAGCAAGATTTTGTCACAGGAGACTCGGGTTCGATTCCTGGGTCAGGAAGATCCGCTGGAGAAAGAAATGGCAACACTGTTCTTGCCTGGAGAATCCCATGGACAGAGGAGCCTAGCAGGCTACTATTTATGGGGTCACAAGAATCGGACATGACTGAGCAACTAAGCACACACACACCATTATGGCTACACCACTGTTACCAGCAACAGTACACAAAGGTTCTGTCTAAAGGTAATAGAAGTTGCTCATATAATTCAGTAGTTTGAAAGTAACCACCCAAGAATTTAAAGTAAACAAAGTTTTTAAAATACTATAGATTTTTCTAGATGTGGTGGAGGGGTCAGGTAGAATTTAATTTTTACTATTGTTTTTAATTTGATTAAAATATACTACAAAAGTATAAAAATGAAGTGGATCTTGATTTAGGAATATAAAATAATTTATAAAACAATGTTAACTAATAAAATCAAAATACATAATAGTATCTTTAACACAATCCCATTACCCAGGTGGCTCAATGATAAAGAATCCACCTGCCAATGCAGGAGACCCAAGAATAGTAGGTTCAATCTCTGGGTGGGGAAGATCTCCTGGAGTAAGAAATGGTAACCCACTCTAGTATTCTTGCCTGGAAAAATTCCATGGGCAGAGGAGCCTGGCAGGCTACAGTCCATGGGGCCACAAAAAGTCAGACACAATTGAGCAACTAAACACACACACACGCATTAGAGTAAATTAGAAAGGATACACACACACACACAATAAATGGAATATGCTTATGTGTGCTTACAGATATTTTTAGAAAGATACATAAAAGATTATTCAAAATGGTTATCATCAAAGAGTAAAATTGCTGGTCAAAAGTTTGAATTAGAAAAAGAGAGATTTCAGTTTTTCTGATTTTTTTTAAATCACTTCCACTTAAAGAATTTGTTTGTTTGTTTAGAAAAAATAACATATTTACTAGGAAAATAAGTCCATTGAACTAAAAAGTCAAATACTCTGACTTACACTTTTTAGTCATGTAACTTAAACTGCAAACTATCTTAAAATTCCTCAGTGTTCACCGCAGCTGTCTGTTTCCCATCAGTTGGCAGAATCACTGAGTCATAACAGGACAGAGTTTCATTAACATGGGCAAAGAAGAGCCCTATCCTATTTCATATTCTCTATCCATGCCATCTGAGTGACTTCCATCCAGTCAGAATAGGACAGTTCTAAGTTAGCATGCATCCACTCATCCATTTATCAATTCATTCACCTCCTTAAAATTTTGAGTCAGAAGCAGCAACAAAATCGTTAGAAGCACATGATGAAAACGTCATGATGGTGATGGATGGTGGGAAGAGAATTTCTGGAAAAAACAGTGTTTCAGAACAGACATTTGCATTATTACAGGGGGACTCTACCAGCTACAGCCAGAATTGGAAGAGATAGTCTTTGTTCAAAATCTTGTATTCTTTTTTCATCACAATACTTTTAGAAGTAATAGCCCTCTAAGGGTAAATACTGAAAGGAGGAGGTTTTATTAATAATAATTCTTTACCCTGAGCACTTTATTGAATGTGATTATTTAAGTATGGCAGATGTCCTTATGCATCTGCTCATTTGCACCTGCTTTGTATAGTCCATGAGAAATAATGACCACTTTTAGGGTAATATGCATTCATGAGTTATGTTTTGAACATAAGGTAAAATCTCCATTTCCACATAATGAAACTTTTTATGATATGATCATTTTTACTTTTCAACTCACACCATACACTATGCATTTTTTTTCCCCAAAAAGTGATCGAATTTGCCATATAGTTTATGCAGTTAGGTCCTTTTGACCATTCAGAACACAGTCACACTGACTCAACCTTTGCCTGATGCTCTGGTCACATGGACACCTTTCCAGTTGTTCTTTGAGAAATTCATTTAAGTCACTTGAAAGCACTGGGGTTTGATTGAATTCCCACAGTAGGGTGGGTTTGCTGCTGAATGGGATTTTGAATTCTGCTGGATCAAGATCAGAGTTAAGAAATCTACTCTGAAGCATCATGGTCATGGAAGCCAAAGAGTGAAGAAAGCCACAGAGAAAAAACCAGCAAATATACCTAAAATTAAAATGACAGGAGGTGAGGGCTATTCCATCTGAAGGTACCACAAGCAGACATCAGAGTGGAGGAATGAAGAAGCAGGGCTCTAGAGCTAGGACACGAGTTCAAGTAAAAGGAAATTGAGGTACTTCCTGGTGCTCCAGTGGTTAAGAATCTGCCTGCCAATGCAGGAAACAAGGGTTCAACCCCTGGTCCAAGAATTAATATCTCACATGCCTCTGGGCAACTGAGCCCATGTGCCACCACTGCTGAGCCTACACTTTAGAGACTCCGCTCTGCAGCAAGAGAAACCACCACAGTGAGAAGCCTGCTCACCGCAACTGGAGAAAGCCTGCCAGCAGCAGAGGAAAGCTCTGCGTGCCACAACAGAGCTGGCACAGCCAAAAATAAACAAATAAATAAAATTAAACAAAAAAGTCAATGGTCATCTTAGACATTTGCCTAAAATAAACATTGGGCTGATGCCCATGAAAACATCCACCCAGAAAGGACCACTCTGTGCCCCTCTTCAGCTTGTATAGTGCATGAAAGGACAGAAGATGCAAGTGAGGGCTACCTCTTTGAGTCTCTTCCGCTTGCTCAAATTCTGTATAGGTCAGTGGGGCCCTGCACTCAGGTTAAGCAGACAAGCTTCCACTTGGCTGCATTATGGCTTCTAATCATATTCCTTTCTCCAACCTTAACAAAGTCATCAAACAAAAAGTACACAAAAACACAAAACAAAACCATAGGTAAGCAGCTAAACAAAAACAACAACAAAAGAAATGAGGCAAAAGTAAAGAGGAATCTAAGAGTGTATAGCAAAGAGTGAATACCAGCTGAATATTCAGGATTTCTGGTAACTGTTCCCCCCTCCAACATACACACAAATTTTATCAGGTAAGTAATGTTCAGGCAAGATTCCATCCCAATAAAACCATATAATAATTATTCTTCTATTTTTAAATAATGCAATTTCAGCCTTTACTTTTTCTATAAATATGCATTGAATTCCTACTCTATATATTCCAAAGGGTATTCCTGAAGCTGCAATGGTCTTTGTTCTCATGGAGTTTATAATCTAGTGACAGAAAAATCAGTAATCTCATTGAGGTAAGCTTTCAAGTTTAAAAGAATTCAAAGGGTGCCTTAGAAGCACTGAACAACGGAAATTGGCTGGAGGGGCAGAGACGTACTGATGCAGACTGCTTCTTCGCAGTAGTAGATGATATTCTATCGGATACATGAAGACATTTCATTCCAAATGAGGTTAGTGCATGTCTTTTGTATTATAAACTCTTTAATAAAATAACAAATGCCCCATAGAAATTAGATAAGTGTTCTGATGCTCCAAATTTTCAATTGACAACAAGAAATCTAGTTATAGACGCTGGGGAGGGATCGCTTTCTTATGAAAATGGAAAAGCTGTTACACAGAAGGATTAAGAGATATCACACCCTAGCTGAGAGCCAGTGGTGTGAGCCTGACTTCCAATTGCTTCATAACAAAGAAGCCACCACTGCTAGAGGAACAGGCAGTCTACAGTCCATGGGGCTGCAAAGAGTCGGACACAACTAAGAACATACTCACACACATATACACACACTACTTGTAACTGGGCTGTTCTGTAGGTGTTGTCTTTGAAAGCTGCAAATAAATAATACCTGATAATTTTGAAAGATTAAATGTGAAAACAGGGGGGGAAAAAGGCATAATACAAGACAGGCCAGATTTTCTTAAAAAGTCTAGTTATCTTTGTTGAAGAGTATTTTTTAAATATAATTCAGGAGAAAAATGGGCCACAACCAGCACCAATGCAGAGACAAAAATGCTGAGTTTCCATACTTATTGTCTGAGACTTCTGTCCCCTCATATAGCTCCCATTTCCCATGTAGCCCTGTGGGGCCAGTAGAAATTAATTGATTTCATTAACATCTAACTCAATTCTGAGATGACACTTTGTAAGCCAAAGCAAGTAGATACTGTGACTTGTATATTAGAATTCTAGGACTGCTATCACAAAATACAAAAATATAGAAGTTTCAAACAACACCCATGTGTTACCTGAATTTTCTGTGGGACTCGGCTGGTTCTCACCTTAGCATCTCACAAGGAGGAAGTCAAGGTGCCTGCAAGCTTGTGTTCCTTTCTGGAGGCTCCAGGGGTGAGCAGCACCAAGCTCATTCAGGTTCCTGGCAGAATCCAGGTCCTTGTGTCTGTAGGCAGGAGACGCTGCCTTACTAACCATCAGCACAGGAGCCCCTCTCTCTTTCCCAAGCCCGCCTGCATTTCTTCTCACATCACTCCTTCCATCTTCACACCAGCAATAGGCTATTGAGTTTTTCTTAGCTTTCAGTATCTCTGACTCCTTCTGCTTCTTCCAGCTAGAGACATTTCTCTGCTCTTAAAGCTTTTGGGATTAGACTTGAATCCATCCCTGTAATTCAGCATAATGTATTTAAGGCTCCCAACCTTATTTCATCAGCAAAGTAAATAATATATTCGAAGTTTCTGAAGGATTATGGTATGCACATCCTTGGGATGCCGTTATTCTGCCTAAACAGCCTGATTTCACTATGGGAGCTGGAAGAAATGATGTAGCTATGGGAAAAGGGGAGAAGAAGACATGACAGAAAGGAACTGACAAACAGTGATTGACTGGAGATAAAGAAGTTGTATCTGATTGGTGGTTTTGTCTGGTTAGTAAGGTATTTATTTGCTGTTTGGTTTTTATATTGAATCTGAATGCCTTTAGGGTGATAAAATACAAATTGTTAGCTCCACATTTTCCACCATTCCTCATGGTTTTACTCTGCCCTAATTTCCACTATTAATCTTACATCCCTGTCCTCCGTAAACATCTGTGTTTACAAAATCTCCCTTAAAGTGAGGTCCACAGGACACAAATAAAAAAAATAAATAAACAGATAAATGGGGCATATGGGAGTCAGGAGCATCTTTGGTCAGGAGAAGACAGAAATGGCATACTTGTTGCCATCCCATCCCGTGGGACGCTGAGGAGTGCTGGCATGCCCTCCTTTGTATTCTCCAAAGCAATCAGAAGACGGTCTATGTGATTCTATCATCAATTCTCCTGATACTTTTCACCTCTAGAAAGGAACTGGGAGCATACTCAGGGGGTTATAAAAGGGAAAGCTCTTCCAAGCATCGTTACATTCATATATAGGTGAGGCTCAAAAAATGGTTTGTTGTTGTTTAGCTGCTAAGCTGAAAGGAGTGACGGGAGAGGAATGCAGGTGACCTTAGTCACTGTGCTGTGCTAAGACGCTTCTGTCAAACCCAGTTCTTTTTTGATCCTCATGGTCTGTAGCCTGTCAAGCCCCTCTGTCCATGGGATTATCCAGGCAAGAATAGTGGAGTGGGTTGCCATTTCCTTCTCCAAAGGATTTTCCTCACTCGGATCAAACTGGCATCTCCTTCATTGGCAGGCAGGTTCTTTTTCACTGAGTCAGCCAGAAAGCCAAAAAGATAAAAAATAAAAGGTTCCTAGTTCACAAGCCTTTCTCTCTTTTTGTAAACTCATTCCTTGAAAGTGAAAGTGAAAGTTGCTCCATCACGTCCAACTCTTTGTCACCCCATGGACTGTAGCCTGCCAGGCTCCTGTGTCCACGGGGATTCTCCAGGCCAGAATACTGGAGCGGTTGCCATGCCGACCCCATGGACTACACAGTCCATGGAATTCTCTAGGCCAGCATAATGGAGTGGGTAGCCTGTTCCCTTCTCCAGGGGATCTTCCCAACCCAGGGATCGAACCCATATTCAAACCCACACTGTGGACAGATTCTTTAACCTGCTGAGCCACCAGGGAAACCCAAGAATACTGGAGTGGGTATCCTTTCCCTTCTCCAGGGGATCTTCCCGACTCAGGAATCAAACCAGAATTTCCTTCATTGAAGGCAGATTCTTTACCAGCTGAGCTACTAAGGAAGCCCAAACTCATTCCTTAACTGTTAATTAAAATGCTTACAAATGAAGGTCTGTGTGCTTGGCATCTACCACATTGAAAAATTTATAACGTGGATAAACTCACAAGAAACAATACAGTGACCAGGCAGGGAAGAGCACAGACTCTGGCACTAGGCTGCAGAGATGAAAATTTTGGCCCAATTATTTCCTCACTGCTTCCAACTGGGGAAAGTTATTTAATTCCTCTGTGCTTTGCATTTCTCATCTGCAAAGTGGGAAGAGTAATGGAACCTACTATACAGGGTAATTTTGTGAGGATCAAATAAATTAATATATTAAAGGAACTATCTAATTCAATACTTACTAATACTTATCCAATACTTCATTACTTATTCAATAAACATTAAATATTATTATTGTTAAAACCTCTCAATTGCTTTTTTAAATAATATCTGTGCTCTTAAAAAAAAAGACTGAGTAATGCATATGTGAAACAGATTAAAGTGTTATTCCAATATTTGTGTGTAAGGTTAAAAAATAAATGAGATTCTCAGAAGGGGCTCAGTGTGTCCTGGTAAATATTAAGTAAACTGTCATACTGAAAATAGCCACAAAATATCACAGTGGAGAGTGTGGAGGAGACAGGAGAACAGACCTGAATGTGTGTAGAGCACTGGGATTATAACTGAGAAATATAATTTTGTGGAGGTTAAAACTTAGTAGAAAGTGGATTTTCTATGAAGCTAATGAAGCTGAAACTTTGGAAAACTTTATAATGCAGGACCCTTCTAAGGTCGAGGAGGACACCTAACAATCTGTGAATTTAGTTTTGTGCTGATAATTTTGAAATAATTTTCTTTTCCAGCTTTATTGGAGTTTAACTGGCAAATAAAATTGTAATGTTTAAAGTGTACAATGTGATAATTTGGCATATGTATAAAGTGTGAAAAGATACTCCCATTGAGTTAATTAGTACCTTAAACATCTCACATATTTACCTTTGTGTGTGTATGTGTGTGTGTGTGTGTGAACATTTAAGTTCTACTCTCTTGGGCTGTGCTAAGTCACTTCAGTCTTGTCTAACTTTTTATGACCCCATGGACTGTAGCCCATTAGGCTCATCACTCCATAGGATTCTCCAGGCAAGTATACTGGGGTGGGTTGCCATACCTTCCTCCAGGGGATCTTCCCAACTCAAGATTGAACCCATGTCTCTTAAATCTCCTGCATTTGCAGGTGGAGTCTTAACCACTAATGTCATCTGGGAAGTCTTAGCAAATTTCAATTATACAAAAGTTTTATCAATTATAGTTAGCATGTTATACATTAGATCTTTAGACCTTATTTATTTTATAACTGAAAGTTTGTAAGCTTTTATCAATCCTTCCTTTTTTTCCTCACTTCCCTACCAGCCCATGGTAACTGACCTTTTACTATCTAATTTTTTTTTTAATAGATTTCACATATAAGTGATACCATGCAGCATTTGTCTTCCTCAGTTTGGCTTCTTTCCCTTAGCATATGCCCTCCAGATTCATTCATTGATGTTGTCCCAAATAGTAAGATTTCCTTCTAAGACTAAATAATACTAATATTATTCCATTGTGTTTATATTATTCCATGACTCCCCTGGTGGCTCAGTGGTAAAGAACTTGCCTGCCAATGCAGGAGATGTGGGTTCAATTCCTGGATTGGGAAGATCCCCTGGAAAAGGAAATGGCAACCCACTTCAGTACTCTTGCCTGGGAAATTCTGTGGACATAGGAACCTGGTGGGCTATAGTCCATGGGGTTGCAGACAAGTTTGACACAACTTATCGACTAAACGACAACGTATTATTCCACACACACATACACATCTTTATCCACCCAACTGTCAGTAGACATTTAGGTTCTTTCCATAGGTTGGCTACTGTGGTTATGGCTGCAGTGAACATAAGGGCGTAGGCATCTCTTTGAGGAAGCAATTTTATTCCCTTTGTATATCAAAAAGTGGGATTATTGGATCATATAGTAGCTCTGTTTTTTATTTCTTGAGGAACCTCCATACTATTTTCCATAGTGGCTGTTTACATTCCCAACAACAGTTTTTGAAGGTTTTTTTTTCCACATGCTTACCAGCATTTTTTATCTCTTATATTTTTGATAATAGCCATCCTAACAGGTGTGAGGTGATAGTTCATTATGATTTTGATTTGCATTGTCCTAATGATTAGTGATACTGAGCAGCTTTTCATGTGCCTGTTGGTTATTTGTATGCCTTCTTTGGAAAAATGTCTATCTAGGACCTTCGCCCAGTTTAAACATTGCTTATTTATTTATTTCCTGCTATTGAATTGCATGAGTTACTTGTATATTTTGGATATTGAAGTCATAGTTTGCAAATATTCAAATATCCCTTATTGGATATGTTGGGGGAATTTGTAATTTCCTCTCTTCTGTCTCGCCACAGCAAAAATTTGAAGTGATGGATAGGCCAGTGTTACAGCTCAGTTATATTTGGCAAGCAAAGGAAAATACATCCTTGAGGGGTGAGGGCGGGCCGGCCCAAAAGATTCGAAGAGAAGAGAGAGGCCCCAAGCTCAATTTTGTCTTCTCCTTTAATATGTTTTTTCTCCTCCACCTGAGCTTGCCTTGTGTAAATTGATCTAGCCAGGAGGGCTGTTTGTTTCACCTGAGGTTCTCATTCCAGTCCTCGGAGCTTGGACATTCCTTTGTTCTGTTTATGCGAGGTTTTCTCTTCTTTGTCTTTTAGCCACCACCATTCTGGACTCATTTTTCCTATTCTAACTACCTAACAATCCCCCTCTCAAGAGATGGGAGGCCGAGTTCTTTGGGAATAGAGGCATCGAGGTCTCTCTGGCTACTTCCTGCTGAGCTGGGATAGCGAGAGGCATTGGCCTCCCCCTCTTAATAGTCTTAAGCCTCAGAGTCCTTATAATGGTGTTCATCTGAGGGTGAGTGATATTTGCCATGGTCAGCTGTAGTTTTATATATCCTTGTTGAACTGGCACTGCATATTGTAGCTTGTTGACATGAGCAGAGGCAAAACGGGTTAGACAATAAATAATACATGGAGCAATCATAAGCAGCATCAGTATGGTGATAACAGGGATTAGTAGGGGCATTAGCCAACTCCAAATTCCCACTCGTCAGGAGAAGTATCCCCTAAAGAGAGATTGCAGCCCACCCCAAGAACTCTCCAGCTCATTCTTTGAGATCCTGTAGGATCTGAATGTTTTTCTTGAGGACTGTGAGACTTTCTTTAACTTAACTGGAGGTATTTACCCAGAAACAACATGTCTCACTCAAGATGGCTCAAGTCCTTCCTTGTTCAGGGATCAGGAGATCTATCTCCTGTCTGTTTTGGAGTACAATCCTTGCCAAGCTGTGTTGGCTCTGTAGAGCTATCCTGAGAAATCTTTTCCCGGAAACTTAATTTTGGGTTGTTCATTAGAATGCACTCATTTGTAGTTTTGAATAGGTATCTGAGATCTCCCAGGGGCTCACAGGTGTATTGAGTGTCCTTCTGTTTTCTTCCATGGCTTGACTCATGAGTGGTGGCATGTAAGGAGTTAACCAACTTCCATTGGAGGTTCCCAGGTAGAAAAAGAGTCCCTCCTTGTGGAACGACCCCACATGATCTACTTGAAAGCCTTCATTCTTAGCTTTAAGAATCTCACCTTCAGTATATGAAGGAGTTTCTGGCAAATTAGTCTGTGGAACCAAGGTGGCAACCCATATTAGGTCATTGTTCTGTAATTCTGCTCTCTTAGCTGCCTGGTCAGCTGCTTGGTTTCCTTGTGCCACTTCCGTGCTCCCTTTTTGATGTCCTTTACAGTGGGAGACTGAAACCTCAGCGGGCAGGTGGACTGCCTCCAAGAGTCTAAGGATTTGATCACCATATTTGACTGGGGACCCTCAGGTGGTCAAGTGGCCCCTTTCTTTCCAAATAGCCACATATGCATGTAGCACCAGAAAGGCATACTTGGAGTCAATGTAAATGGCTACTCTTTTTCCTTTTCCCAGCTCTAAGGCTCAAGTCGGGGCTATGAGTTCAGCTAATTGGGCTGAAGTACCTGGTGGCAAAGGATTAGCTCTATGGTCTCAAAATTGGAGACTACTGCATATCCAGCTCTTCTTTTTCCATCCAAGACAAAGCTACTTCCATCAGTGTACCAGATTTCATCAGGACTGGTCAGAGGATCTTCCGACAATCCCTCTCGAGGTTTTGTCCGGTGGTCCAAGGTTTCTAGACAAGAGCGAAAGGGGAGAGAGCCCTTAGGGGTAGGCAGGAGGGTGGCTGGGTTAAGAACCTCATGAGGGGATATAGTCAGGCCTGGATTTTTCATCAGCACTACTTGATATCTGAGGATTCTTTGATCAGACATCCATAAATGGCCTCTCCCATTCAGGAGTTGTTTCCCTTGGTGGATGGTGAAAATAGTTTGCCCTCAAAAGACAGTTTTAAAGCATCTTCTATCAGGACTGTAATAGCTGCAAGATTTTGAAGGCAGGGAAAGATCTCTTCCCAATAAGTGAGTAGGACACTTAGGAACCACCAGAAACTGGTGGGAAAATATTTGTCCATCCCAGTAACAAAGAAGTGCTCAGGTGAATCTTTTTGTAATTGTTTTTTCTGTAGCACCAAAAATGGTACAGGTCTGGGAGGAGAAGGCTATGGAATAGGAGGTCAAGACAAAGTAGGTAGCCCCTGTGTCAAACAAGAAATTCTCGGGCCTACCTACCACCTCCAGTTGCACCCTTGGCTCCAGCCCCATAATGGTTATCTGTGACACGTGGGCTGGCTGGAGCGGGCAGCCTCAGTCCTGTTGAACCATTGTCAGGGAAGGCTTGGCACTTGACCTTGAGGCTCTTGGGTCCCAAGGGCAGAGTTCTGCCCAGTGTCCCAGTTGATGGCATTTGTAGCAAGCCGCTTAGAGCTTCCCTGGAGGGTGGCCAGTATCTGGGCATGCCTTGTCTCTTTCCTTCTCTCCCTCTCCTGGGCCTTGGCCTCCTTCTCCTGTTCTCTGTTATAAAAGGTATTGGTGGCTATCTGGACCATCTCATCTCAAGAGGCAGCAGGGTCCTGCTGCTGTAACAGTTGTAACTTTATTCTGATATTTGATGCACATTGGGACAGGAATTTGTCCTGTAAAATCACCTGTCCCTCGTAAGAGTCTAAGTCCAGATTGGTAAACTTTTGGAGGGCCTCTTTTAGCCTTTCCAGAAAGGCAATGGGGTTCTCATTGGGCTCCTGAGTTATTGCTGAGACTGGGCACAGTCCCACAAGTAACAGGCTTCCTTCTGTGTCCATGGTTGGACTTCCTTAGGGGTGAGTCTTTCTGAATCTTATCCCACCCAGTCCTGTTGCAACTTGAGACCCGGGTGTCTCCAGGTCAGGGTGCAGATCCCCAGGCAGGTTGAGATGTGACCACCTCCTGGAGACTGAATCACTGGGCAGGTTGAGGCATTTCGGCCTCACAAGAATTGGGTCTCTGGGCAGGCCGAGGCATATTGACCTCCTGGGACCCCTGAACTGGTGGATTCCTGAGCAGGTTGAGGCATGACAACCTTCCACGGACAAGATCCCTAGGCAGGTTGAGGCAGGTCAACTTTCTGGGACCCCCGGACTGGCATTGTGCACTCCCAAGGTCTCCAGCATGACCAGTGCTGGGTAGGATTAAGGAGTTGTAATCTTAACTCATTACTTGTTTGTCCACCGTGGGTGGGAATAGATATCATGATGTAAAGCAATCCAAGCCTGTGCCCTGAAACTGGGAACCTGGTCAAACAGCCATAAGCCTTATCCTCTTATTGCTCTGAGGGAATGTAAGTCACTGATTTCCTCCCCTAGTCCTCCATATGAGCAGTTTAGGGTGTTTCCAATGGTAAACATTTCATTGTCATAGACCCACTTTAGTTAATAACAGAAGTAATGACAAAGAGGTGTGTTATTTGGTCCTGTTAGGGGCATTAAGAGTATTTTAATAATAAATGGAGTGGAGCAATGTTGCCTACAAGGGCACAGGGTTCTGGTTGTAGGAGTTAGTAAGTAGCTTAAGAACAGATTGATAAAAGGCAAAAGACCAGATGTTCCTTAAAAGTGGAGTGGCTATTTGATCCAGGAGTATGTTTGTAACTTTAGGAGAAGAGTGATAAGGGTTTGGGCCCAACGGCCTTTAGGGCTAACCCCCAAAGTGGCAAACATTATCCCTGGAAGCCCAATTGCCCTTGAAGGGATGCCAGTAGAAGATGGGCTTCTAGCAGGCATTGTGTGTCTGTCACCCACCCTAGCAGGTCCACTGAGAGATTCTGTTGTTGCACATGCTGTAGGAAACATGAAAGATGAAGGCCTGAATATCTAGAGGGATTGGATATTACACAGTATTTCCCTCCCAAAGGCTTCCCTGATAGCTCAGTTGGTAAAGAATCCACCTGCAAAGCAGAAGACCCCAGTTCGATTCCCGGGTCATGAACATCTGCTGGAGAAGGGATAGGCTATCCACTCCAGTATTCTTGGGATTCCCTTGTGGCGCAGCTGATAAAGAATACACCTGCAATGCAGCAGACCTGGGTTAGGAAGATCCCCTGGAGAAGGAAGGGAAAGGTTACCCACTCCAGTATTCTGGCCTAGAGAATTCCATGGACAGTCCATGGGGTCGACACGACTGAATGACCTTCACTATCTCTCCCAAGGGCCAGCTATTTTCTGGTTGTCCCTTCAGAAGATTGTAAAGCAACACTGTAGGCATGGACGGGGCTCAGGAAAAGAGCATGAAACATGCAGGAAGGGGGCAGGGCCCAACTTTTGAAAGAATGACACAGTCCAAGGGCATAACATAAACTGGTTAAAATCAAATGGGTCCAAGATGACAAGTCAAATTCAACTAAACCTTGATCCTCAGTCTGCAAGCTAAATGACACACCCAGAGGTGTCAGGACAGATCCAAAGCACTTTCAAAAGACCTAGGAGTGCGTGGTTCCCCAGTTCTTGGAATGATTCTCCCACTCACTAGCATATGAAATTACCCAGCTCAAAAAAACTAACCACACCACATTCCATGGCCACTGCACTCTCCCTCTGTGATGGCTGACACCCTGCGGAGTGTGCTCTGAATCCGAACAAATCTACCTCTTACCTATCACTGTGTCTGTCGTCGATTTTTTTTGCAATGAGACATCAAGAGCCTGACTTTCATTAGGTCCTAAAACCAGGCAACCTGGGCTTTGGCTGGGCTCAAGTCCCAGTGGGATATGACTGAGTGACTAAGCATAGCACAAAGTCCCTGCCATGTGGGTTTGAGTCCCAATCTTAGGTAATCAGTTTCAAGCACAACTTTCAGAAATGAAAAGCTGGTGACCTGCCCAATACTTTGTAAGCAGTGTCATAGATGGAGTGAGGAGCTGAAGGACAGGAGGAAAAAGCAGTGGGAAAAACATGCCGATGAATCCCCTTCATAACCTGCTGGAAAATCTGCTACATACCTGACCTGTGCCCACAGTTTTTATTGGCCTGATCCTTGGCGCAAAGAAGATTAAGGACAGAAGAACCCCCACCAGCCTGGGCAACAGCTACTATGTAGCTTCTGCCAGAGTCCCTCAATTGCACCTACTGCCACTCGCCTGTTCTCAGGGGGTTCAAGGAAACAAGAAACAAGAGCTTGTAAAGGAATTACAATTGTTTTAGCCATATGTCCTTCCAGCCGTAGGGGCGAGGACTTCCTATCCCAATCGGAGGTCTCCTGGAATCTGAGACTGCGCCACATGAGCTTTCTGCTAAAATTGTTTTTGCTGTCCCAGTTTCCAGCACGCTGGGCTTCTTGTCACTTCCCCTGCTCTGGGTTTTCTTCACTTTCAGTTTCCACCGCAGGAGATTTCATCGAGCTGGGTTTCTGCTGTTTGGCCTCCACCTTGCGGGGACTGAGCCGAGGTTATTTCAGTCAGGTTAAATCAGAAAAATGGCACCATAGATGTTGGGGGAGTGTGTAATTTCCTCTGTTCCATCTCACCGCAGCAAAAATTTGAAGTGACGGTGTTACAGCTCTTTTATTTGGCAAGCAAAGGAAAATACATTCTTGACGCGTGAGGACGGGCTGACCCAAAAGATGCGAAGAGAAGAGAGAGGCCCCAGGCTCAATTTTGGCTCCTCCATTTATACGTTTTTTCTCCTTTCCCTGAGCCTGGCCTATGTAAATTGGTCTAGCCAGGAGGCCTGCTTGTTTCACCTGAGGTTCTTACTCCAGTCTTTGGACCTTCCTTTGTTCTATTTTCACAGGCTTTTCCCTTCTGTATCTTTTAGC
The DNA here is from genome assembly GCF_054371585.1 of Giraffa tippelskirchi. Lineage (NCBI taxonomy): Eukaryota > Metazoa > Chordata > Mammalia > Artiodactyla > Giraffidae > Giraffa > Giraffa tippelskirchi. Next base: position 105,257,548 of record NC_137278.1, on the reverse strand, counting down.
CACTGCCATTCTGGACTCCTTTTTCCTATTCTAACCTATTCTAATTACGTGACTCTATGTCACTTAAAATCTTTCTCCCAACCCATAGTTTGCCTTTCATTTTCTTGATGGTGTTCTTTGTGATGCAGAAGCTTTCTAGTTTGATGTACTCACTTGTTTACTTTCACATTTGCTGCCTTTGCTTTTGGTGTCATATATTTCCCTAAAGAAGGTCCACCAAAATGGAATAGACATCAGATCTCCCCAAACCAGGCTATTCACCTGAAACAAAAGCATTTATTTTACTGGATACTTGAGATCCACACTTGGTTTATTAGTGTTCCTAGTATTTATTCCTGCCCATCTCTATGCCATTGCATCTGCTCTGCTCCTACTTAGTCACTTCAGTCATGTCCAACTCTGTGAGACCTTGTGGACTGTAGCTTGCTAGGCTCCTCTGTCCATGGGATTCTCTAGGCAAGAATACTGGAGTGGGCTGCAAGTCCTCCTCCAGGGGATCTTCCTGATCCAGGGATTGAATCTGGGTCTCCTGCATTGCAGGCAGATCCTTTACCACTGAGCCACCAGGGAAATCCCCACCTGCTCTAGATTGGGCTTATTGACAGAGAACATTCAGCCCAGCAACCTATTTGTTTTTGGAAAGTTTTCTCTGTCTTGTAGCCACCACACTTAATAGTGGCTACATTCTGGAATTCCTATCTCCTAATCTTTCTCAAGGCCATTCCCTCTGCTCAACCTCAGCTGTCACAGTCCTATTCAGAAACCCATCAACTCTTCATAGTTGAATACAATGGACTCTCTGTTACTTGATGTCTGAACCCCTTCCCTTACTCTTTCTGGTGTATTTTTTTATATTGCCAATAGTATTATCTTTATAAAACTCAAATACACTCATAATAGTCCATGGGATTCTCTGGGCAAGGATCCTGTAGTGAGTAGCCATCTCATTCTCCAGGGAATCTTCCTGACCCTGGGATCAAACCCGGTCTCCCACAGTGGGCAGAGTCTTTACCGTCTGAGCCACCAGGGACACCTAATCCACTTCATATAATTTTTCAATTGCTTTCCATTTCCTTTATAGTAAATGTTAACTCCTCAGTAGGAAATTAAGATCCTTCATAATCTGGTCAATACTTTTCCCTCAGTATCATCCCCTCTTTCATCATTTGCTTTCTTCTTATTTCACAGCTGCATTGAATTACTACTCATTTTTTTGACAATGCTACCCTGTGTCACACTTCCATGCTTCTCTGTCATTGTACTCTGGTAATGATGGCTTTAACTCTATCACCTTATTCCCTGGTTGACCATAATCTGTCCAGTAAATTCTAAGACATATTTCAAGAGCTTGTTTTGTTTTGTTTTTCTTTAATGACCTATGTTAAGTATTCTTTGACAACACCCTTGGAATTAACTTTCTTTCCTTTGTGTGCCCATTACTCTTTGTAAATAAACTTCATAATCATTTCCATCATATTCAAGAACAGGAACCATTTTCATTTTAATTCCTAAAGCTACCATGGGGCTTCCCAGGGGGCCCAGTGGTAAAGCATCTGCCTGCCAAACAGGAGATTCAGTTCAGTCTCTGGGTTGGGAAGATACCCTGGAGAGGGAAATGTCAATGCACATCAGTATTCTTGCCTGGGAAATCCTATGATCAGAGGATCCTTGTGGGCTGCAGTTCATGGGGGTCACAAAAAGTTGGACACGATGTAAGAAACTAAACAACAACAAAAAAGCCACTATAGTTTGATCACATGGCATGTTTTGACAAATGTTGGTGCTGATTGAAGGAATGGAATAATAAGATATTAAAAATGGTCACCTAGAAGTTACTTCTTATGAATAAATCTTTCCCTCCCAAGGAATACTTCAATAAATATGTCATTGACAAGTGTCATGTCTTTTCCTCCCATGTTAGTCTCTTGAGTACTTATTACAGTACAGAGAACATTGTAAATACTTCTTAACTTATTGAATATTGTCAGCAAGGGCAAATCTAAAGCACACTCCATTTAACTTCTCTGACAGAAAAGTTAGAGAGTGCCTCACAGGGGGGAAAAAATAGGGGCAAATAAATACCATCTTCCACCCAGCAGGTGGAGAATTTGCTTCCTTTTTTTAATCTCTTTAAAAAAATACTGATTACCCAGGTTAAGGAAGACTATTTCTATGATAAGAAGACCACAGCTATTTTTCATCTTATAAGAAAAGCCAGTAAGAGTCATTAGATCCTTTCACAGATTAATCTAATTTATGCTTTTGTGTTCCCATGCCTTGAGAATACATGTTGCTTGCATCTGTATTGATTTCAAACATGTGTAGCTCTTAGTTCAGCATGAAATATATGTGGATATAATTTATGTATTTGTTCTAATTGCAGGCAAAGTATAAGCAAGACTTAAATAATAAAACTATCTATAATCCCAATATAAGCCAAAATAAGTGAGAACTGGTGTTCTTCATTGCTCTTCTAACAAACTCATAATTAATATATTTATAAAAGAAAAAATATTTTTTCTTAAACATCTCTATATTATCATCAAAAGTACATGCAAAAAAAGACTAAACTGAGAAAAATGTGATCAAATGTACATGCCAAAGATAGTCATTGGAGATATTTAAGTATGTTTCTATGTAAACATATTCTGAAAGAAATACATTTTGTCATGTATCCCTCTAAGTTCTGACACTTAGTGCATCTAAGATTATAAGCATAAAATTAGCATATTATTATTGTAAATTAGTATGGTAAAGATATGGGCAGTGACACATTATGAAATGCCGTTAGAGAAAAATGAGTTTCTTCCTCCAAGAAGTATTGAGAATTCTCTTTCTGTCCTATACTTAAAGAGGAAATATTCATTATCAATTACATTTTTATAAGGACCATAAGTATATTATTTGCAAGCTCCCTTTCCTCCAAATGAAGACTGGGAAAATTGCTGTAACTGAAATCACCTTGAACTGATGAGAAACTGATGCCCCTAATCAGTGGTAGTAATAACAGTCATAGATACCATTTACTGACTGTTAATTATGTGCCAAAGATTTTATATAAAACTTATCAAAATCCATACTGTGGTTCTAAGAATTAAGTACTATTTTCCCCCTTTTCTACAGTTGATTAAACAGAGGCCAGAAAATTTCAAGTCATCCAAGGATACAGCCTTGGCTGGGAAGGTATAGAGTCAGAAATAATACTCAGTTACAGTATAGTTCTCATCCACTGGGTCATATTTACTCTGGGGAGAAACGGTGACTCCCTGAGGCTTCTAGTGAAAGAAGGCTTCCTTCCTTATAGTGTTCCATTTCCTATGTAAGTCTATTTCTTCCAGTTCTGCTCCCTATGGAGAACAGCTGGTCAGTGCCCTTCTTCTAATAAAGTTAACTAATTCATTGGGTGAGTAGTCTTTCTTAAGAAAGATTTTAAGCCCCTAGAAAACCAAGCGTTTACTCACAGAAGAAACAAAATCTACACTGAAAGAATGTAAGAAGAATGTTTCTTTAGCATCAAGCTTTCCCTATAGTTTCAGTACGGTTGGGATGCAAAGAAGAAAACAATGCAAAAGAACCAAAAGTAAAGATATTTTCTTTATCTTTTTCCTCACAACTATGATCTGGAACTTGCTGACTACAGACAAAAAAGTTGATGGAAACTCAAAAAATACTAAGAATATAACTTACACAAACATTTTCAGTGTTTACTTCCCAAACCAAATTGTCAAAAACTGCTTAATGTATTATAAAAACATTTTACTACAATAATATTTGTTTTGGGACAAGGCCTTTCTTAAATTTATCGTTCAATAATCACATTGCAATTATTCTTTTTCTATGAATATTTTTGCTGGTTCTTTAGTGAGCTCTCTCATCTGACTCATTTAATGCTTCACTATGATTTTACCCATTCATCTCTGTCTCTCTGCTGAAAATTAATCGGTTTTTAATAGCCACCTTATGTAATATGCAACAAGGCAGGACTCTCCCATCCTTTCCAAAAAGGACAGCATTGAAATATGTCATTAAGCTTATCTTTGCATCAAAATTTCACTCACCCAATTATCAACCTGAGGAATTTTATAACCTTATTATAATTTTTTTCATAGTGACTCTAGGGATTAGAATTCCAAATCATCCTGGTATTTCTCAAAGGATTACCAACATCACAGGAAAAGTAAATGCCATTATATTTTGAAATAAAATGTAAACTTTAAAATATATTTAAATGACTAAATACTAGAATAGAGGCGTCCTTTACTTCTCTCAGTATATTTGAACATGACTGCAACTTCCAGCATTTGCTAACCTGATAATGAATTCAAAAGGTAGGTATTTTCTCTTGAGTATAAACATACTGCTGAGACCTAGCTAAACCAGAGTGGCTGGACTGCATAATATATAATAAATTATCTCTTAAAAAAAAAACAAACTTGAAAATTAATACTGTTTTGTAAGGAGACACAGAAGATCCTAACCTCCAAATCACTTTGGTGAATGAGTGAATGAATGAATAAATGAATGATTTTTGAAGCAATTGGTTTGCTGGGTTATTATCCTGGTCCATATTTCCTTCCCCTGTCCTTTCCCTGAAATTATAAGAATATGATCAACGCATAAGTCCACAGGGAATAATCCTTATATAAAGCAATACCTTTTCCTTTCTTTAGTCCCATGTATTGGCCTGTTAGTTATCTGTTTGACCAAAGTTTTGAACTCCTACTGTATACTTGATACTGTGCAAGTCACAGTGAACCACAGGTGAATAAGGGTGGGCTTGTCCTCGTTGAGTTGACATTTTAGCAGGGAGACAAACTGGCTAAACAGACCATTTCTACTTTATGTGGAAAGTATAATGATTGAGGTATGATTCAGCAGAATGAAAGCACGCACAAAAGGTAACTAATGGCAGAGCTCCTGTCACACTGCGTTTTAAACCTGTGCACTCCTGTCATTGGATACTTAAGTTTCATCTGTGTGTGCTGAACTTTAACCATGAAATTACCAAATTCCTTCATAAACACTGCCAGTCAGATGTGAAAAGTATAATAGCTAACTTTTATAGATATGCCAAGCTTTATTGTGAGATTTTATGTGTATTAACTCAGTTAATCCTCTCAATTCTCTGAAGTAAGTATAATTATGAACTCATTTCACATATGAGAAAACTAAGGCAAAAGAAGCCAAGTTACCTTCTCAAGGTCACAGAACTAGACAGTAGAACTAAAAGTCACACTCAGGCAACCTAATGGCATATTCCCTGTTCTCAAACATTTCACTCCACTGCTTTCTAATGATAGAAAGTGCAATGAAAGTAAGGAAAATTAGGTTTGAATCTCAGCTAGAACAGTAATTAGCTCTGTGATCTTAGACAAGATTCCTAATTTCTCAACTTTCAAGTTTTTTAGTATAAAATATAAACAATTACGTTTTTATTTTTGTGGCACTTTCAGTGCAGTCCTGAAATTCTTTGATCTTCAATTTCCGTTGAGAGGTGAGATATATTTTTCTCCCCTTACATGTAGGCTCTGTAATTCCCCCAACAGAAGTGACACTGTGCCAGTTTCCAGGTTTAGTCCTTAAAAATCTATCAGTTTCTTCTCGTCCGTTTGGATTCTCTCTCTCAGAATCTAGCCTTTGTGGGTGAGGCAGCTAAGAGAATACCATGCGTAAGTGTTGAGGCCAATGGCCTGGGTATGCTCCAGCCAATAGTGACTTTTGATATGTAAGCAAGGAAATCTTTGAGTTGATTCTGGACACAGAGTATGACTGTGACTGTATGAGAAGCTTCAGCAAGAATCACCTACACTTAGGATTTCCCTGGTGGTCCAGGGGCTAACATTCCAGGCTCCCAATGCCAAGGACCTGGGTTCAAGCCCTGGTCAGGGAACTAGATTCCACATGCCTCAACCAAGAGTCACATGCTCCAACTAAAGATCCCGCATGTCGCAGCTAAGACCTAGCACAGCCACTTTAAAAAAAAGAATCACTTACACTCAGTTCAAACTCAGAACCATGAGAGATCGTTAAAAAATCATTAAAAGTTGTTTTAAGCCATTCTTAGGGGTGCTTTTGTATGCAGCAATAGGTAACAGGAACAATTATATCTTTTGTCAGTATTACTGGAGCAACTTTGAAAGCCCTTGAAAGGTGAAAGTGACAGTCACTCAGTCTTGTCCAACTCTTTGCCACCCCATGGACTGTAGCCCACTAGGCTCCACTGTCCATGGGATTCTCCAGGCAAGTATGCTGGAGTGGGTTGCCATTCCCTGCTTCAGGGGTTCTTCCCAACCCAGGTATCAAACCAGGCAGATTTTTTACCGTCTAAGCCACCAGGGAAGCCCATGAGAGCCCTTAGTGTATTATAAAGTACTGTACAAGTGGAAAGAAATGTTAACCTATATTAAGTGTATCAGTTCAGTTCAGTTCAGTCGCTCAGTCATGTCCGACTCTTTGCGACCTTAGGAATCGCAGCACACCAGGCCTCCCTGTCCATCACCAACTCCCGGAGTCTACCCAAACCCGTGTCCATCAAGTCGGTGATACCATCCAGCCATCTCATCCTCTGTCGTCCCCTTCTCCTCCTGCCCGCATTCCTTCCCAGCAATAGGGTCTTTTCCAATGAGTCAACTCTTCGCATGAGGTGGCCAAAGTATTGGAGTTTCAGCTTCAACATCAGTCCTTCCAAAGAACACCCAGGACTGATCTCCTTTAGGATGGACTGGTTGGATCTCCTTGCAGTCCAAGGGACTCTCCAGAGTCTTCTCCAACACCACAGTTAAAAAGCATCAATTCTTTGGCGGTCAGCTTTCTTTATAGTCTACCTCTCACATCCATACATGACCACTGGAAAAACCATAGCCTTGACCAGGCAGACCTTTGTTGGCAAAGTAATGTCTCTGCTTTTCAATGTGCTATCAAGGTTGGTCACAACTTTCCTTCCAAGGAGTAAGCATCTTTTAATTTCATGGCTGCAATCACCATCTGCAGTGATTTTGGAGCCCCAAAAAATAAAGTCTGACACTGTTTCCACTGTTTCTCAATCTATTTCCCATGAAGTGATGCGACCAGATGCCATAATCTTAGTTTTCTGAATGTTGAGCTTTAAGGCAACATTTTCACTCTCCTCTTTCACTTTCATCAAGAGGCTTTTTAGTTCTTCTTTGCTTTCTGCCATAAGGGTGGTGTCATCTGCATGTCTGAGGTTATTGATATTTCTCCCGGCAATCTTGATTCCAGCTTGTGTTTCTTCCAGCCCAGCATTTCTCATGATGTACTCTGCATATAAGTTAAATAAGCAGGGTGAAAATATACAGCCTTGACGTACTCCTTTTCCTATTTGGAACCAGTCTGTTGTTCCATGTCCAGTTCTAACTGTTGCTTCCTGACCTGCATACAGGTTTCTCAAGAGACAGGTCAGATGATCTGGTATTCCCATCGCTTTCAGAATTTTCCACAGTTTATTGTGATCCACACAGTCAAAGGCTTTGGCATAGTCAATAAAGCAGAAATAGATGTATTTCTGGAATGCTCTGGCTTTTTCGATGATCCAGCGGATGTTGGCAATTTGATCTCTGGTTCCTCTGCCTTTTTCTGAAACCAGCTTGAACATCTGGAAGTTCACGGTTCACGTATTGCCGAAGCCTGGCTTGGAGAATTTTGAGCATTACTTTGCTAGCGCGTGAGATGAGCACAATTGTGCGGTAGTTTGAGCATTCTTTGGCATTGCCTATCTTTGGGATTGGAATGAAAACTGACCTTTTCCAGTCCTGTGGCCACTGCTGAGTTTTCCAGATTTGCTTGCATATTCAGTGCAGCACTTTTACAGCATCATCTTTCAGGATTTGAAATAGCTCAACTGGAATTCCATCACCTCCACTAGCTTTGTTCATACTGATGCTTTCTAAGGCCCACTTGACATCACATTCCAGGATGTCTGGCTCTAGGTGAGTGATCACATCATCGTGATTATCTGGGTTGTGAAGATCTTTTTTGTACAGTTCTTCTGTGTATTCTTGCCACCTCTTCTTAATATCTTCTGCTTCTGTTAGGTCTATATCATTTCTGTCCTTTATCGAGCCCATCTTTGCATGAAATATTCCCTTGGTATCTCTAATTTTCTTGAGAGATCTCTAGTCTTTCCCATTTTGTTGTTTTCCTCTATTTCTTTGCATTGATCCCTGAGGAAGGCTTTCTTATCTCTCCTTGCTATTCTTTGGAACTCTGCATTCAGATGGGAATATCTTTCCTTTTCTTTTTTGCTTTTCACTTCTCTTCTTTTCCCAGCTATTTTTAAGGCCTCCTCAGACAGCCATTTTGCTTTTTTGAATTTCTTTTCCATGGAGATGGTCTTGATCTCTGTCTCCTATACAGTGTCACAAACCTCCATCCATAGATCATCAGGGACTCTATCAGATCTAGTCCCTTAAATCTATTTCTCACTTTCACTGTATAATCATAAGGGATTTGATTTAGGTCATATCTGAATGGTCTAGTGGTTTTCCCTATTTTCTTCAATTTAAGGCTGAATTTGTCAATATGGTGTTCATGGTCTGAGCCACAGTCTGCTCCTGGTCTTGTTTTGCTGACTGTATAGAGCTTCTCCATCTTTGGCTACAAAGAATATAATCAATCTGCTTTCGGTATTGACCATCTGGTGATGTCCATGTGTAGAGTCTTCTCTTGTGTTGTTGGGAGAGGGTGTTTGCTATGACCAGTGCATTCTCTTGGCAAAACTCTATTAGACTTTACCCTGCTTCATTCTGTACTCCAAGGCCAAATTTGCCTGTTACGCCAGGTGTTTCCTGACTTCCTACTTTTGCATTCCAGTATAATGAAAAGGACATCTTTTTTGGGTGTTAGTTCTAATAGGTCTTGTATGTCTTCATAGAACCGTTCAAGTTCAGCTTCTTCAGTGTTACTGGTGGGGGCATAGACTTGGATTACCGTGATATTGAATGGTTTGCCTTGGAAACGAACAGAGATCATTCTGTCGTTTTTGAGATTGCATCCAAGTACTGCATTTCGGACTCTTCTGTTGACAATGATTGCTACTCCATTTCTTCTAAGGGATTCCTGACCACAGTTGTAGATATAATGGTCATCTGAGTTAAATTCACCCATTCCAGTCCATTTTAGTTCACTGATTCCTAGAATGTTGATGTTCACTCTTGCCCTCTCTTGTTTGACCACTTCCAGTTTGCCTTGATTCATGGACCTAACATTCCAGGTTCCTATGCAATTGGACTTTACAGCATTGGACTTTGCTTCAATCACCAGTCACATCCACAGCTGTGTATTGGTTTTGCTTTGGCTCCATCCCATCATTCTTTCTGGAGGTATTTCTCCACTGATCTCCAGTAGCATATTGGGCACCTACCGACCTGGGGAGTTCATCTTTCAGTGTCCTATCTTTTTGCCTTTTCATACTGTTCATGGGTTTCTCAAGGCAAGAATACTGAAGTGGTTTGCCATGCCCTTCTCCAGTGGACCACATTCTGTCAGACCTTTCCACCATGACCCATCCATCTTGGGTGGCCCCACACGGCATGGCTTAGTTTCATTGAGATAGACATTACATGAAATAATATGAAATCATAAAAATCTCAGTGTTCAATACCAAGGGCAAGTTAGTAAATTCATTTAAATCCGTGGGTATTCCTTGAGTATCTACACGTAGTTAGAAGAAACAGGTTCTATACAGCTACAAAAACAACAAAGATAGGTATATTCAATACACTCTAAGACTAAATAAAAACTTCTTATAGCTAAGCCATAAATGAAAAGAACTATTTTATTTAGCATCTAAATTTCTCAGAAACATTATTTTATCCCTTAAAGCACTATTCACTTCTTGACAGAAGTTTCGACGCTGACATCAGGAAAATCTGGGTTTCAACCTTCCCTTTAATACTTCCTTGAGTGCATATAAAACATCTCTAGTGAAAAGTTTCTGTTTGTAAAATGAGAGTGATATTTAACTTGCAGAATTCTTGGGAGGATTAAATGGCACAACATATACTGAGAGCCTAGTACATAGAATGAGATCAATAATAGACAGCTCCCATTATAAATGACCCTTCTAAGTGTGTTCTCTATTGAAAATTTGCATTAAAGATGATCCTAGATACATGTCATCATAGCTCAGAAAAATGGCTACCAAGTTTTACTGTGTTCACTTCTTAAGAATAACAGCCTACGTTATTTGTGAATTCCTTCTCACTCTTCTCTATTGAACCATGTACACACCAGCAAATCCCATTGCTTTTGCCTTTTTAAAGTACCCTGGATCCAATGACCCTCAAGACTCCCACTAGTACTGATCTGGCCAAGTCACCATCAACTCTCACGTGTTATTTGCAATCTCTGTATTAGTTTCCTTAGGGCTTCCATTAAAAAAAAAGTGCCACAAACCAGACAGTTTAAAACAACAGAAATTTATTCTCTCATGCCACAGAGGCTAAAATTCCAAAATCAAAGTGTCTTCAGGGCTATGCTCCACCTGAAGTGTCTAGGGGAGATCTAGAAGCTCACCATATTACTTACTGGTACTTGTTGGAAATAGTATTTAGTACTTTCTGGAAATCCTTTGGCATTCCTCAAATAAATGCAACATTAATTCCAATCTCTATTTCTCCCAATGTATGGTTACATTTTCCTTTATAAAGATACCAGTTTTTGGATTAGAGATTGCACTAATCCAGCATAACTTCATCCGAATTTGGTTACGTCTGCAAAGACATTATTTCCAAACTATGGTGACTCAGTCAGTGAAGAATCCATCTGTAACGCAGGAAACCTCAATTCAATCCCTGAGTTGGGAAGATCCTCTGGAGAAGGAAATGGCAACCCATTCCAGTATTTTTGCCTAGAGAATCCTATGGACAGAGGAGCCTGGTGGGCTACAGTCCATGAGTTCGCAGAGTCAGAAGCAACTTAGGGATTAAACCACCCCAGCAAAGACACTATTTTCCATCTAAGTCATATTCACAGGTATTGGGGGGTTAGAACTTCAATGTACCTTTTTGGTGGATATATTTCAACTTCTAATACTTCCCATCTGCTTTCCCTGATTTCCCTTCCCTATGTACCTCATCATGACTGAAATGTTTTCCATGCCTGATCACGTTTGTCCTTTGTTGAAACCCTCTGTTGAAAATACATTTCCCATGAAGAAAAAAAAACAAAATCAAATTTCTGAAAGAAGACAAAAGAATTCATCAAGATCTTCTCAAACCTCCCTGTGTTTCATTCACCCCATGGCTGTTTCTCAGAACTTCGTCTCCCTGTGATAATTCCATTCTAGCTGCATCAGGTTTTCTCTCAGTTCTGGTGCTGCTACTTCAGGGCCTTTGCACTTCATGTTTCCTGTATATAAAATTCTCTCTCTCTCTCAACTCCCACAGTTCATAACTTGCTCCCCTTCCTCCTTCAAGCTTCTGTGGTATTATTATCTTACTGGAGAAGCCTCTCCTGATGACTCCATGGAAATTAACACTGTCTTCTATCTTGTATTACTTAGTCAGCAACAGTATCTTGGTTTGTACTTCTCCACAGATAGCACTTTATTAACAAAGGTCCATCTAGTCAAAGCTATGGTTTGTCCAGTACTCATGTATGGATGTGAGAGTTGAACTATAAAGAAAGCTGAGTGCTGAAGAATTGATGCTTTTCAACTGTGGTGTTGGAGGAGACTCTTGAGAGTCCCTTGGACAGCAAGGAGATCCAACCAGTCCATCCTAAAGGAAATCAGTCCTCAATATTCATGGGAAGGACTGATGCTGAAGCTGAAACTCCAATACTTTGGCCACCTGATGCGAAGAGCTGACTCATTTGAAAAGACCCTGACACTGGGAAAGATTGAAGGCGAAAGGAAAAGGGGATGACAGAGGATGAGATGGTTGGATGGCATCACCGACTCAATGGACATGAACTTGAGTAAGCTCCAGGAGTTGGTGATGGACAGGGAAGCCTGGCGTGCTGCAGTCCATGGGGTTGCAAAGAGTCAGACACAACTGAGTGACTGAACTGAACAGTTAGGCCATGTCTCTTTGCTCCCGTTGTTTAGTCACTAAGTTGTGTCCAACTCATTTGCAACCCCATGAGCTGTAGTCTGCCAGGCTCCTCTGTCCGTGAGATTTCCCAAGCAAGAATACTGAAGTGGATTGCTATTACCTTCTCCAGGGGATCTTCCCAATCCACGGTTCAAACCCATGTCTCCTGCACTGGCAGGCAGATTCTTTACCACTGAGCCACGTGGGAAGACCCGGCACGTGCCTCTAAAGGCCACGTAATATTTTTCTATGTTTAGCATCTGATTCCACTCCTCCTTCCCCACTCCCCACACACTATGGCATAAGCTTCAAAAAGGCAGGAACTTTGTGTACTCTTTTATCTACACAGTGCTTAGAACAGTGTCCAAAAAATTGTAGAAATCCAATAATACAGACCATACTTATCCATAGAAATGCAAGGTGGTTTGGTGGAGATTTGGTTCATTATAGCCCATTGAATATTGACCATTTTGACAGTTTTTCATTTAAGAAAATTTATATCAACATTCTCGATGGCATTGGCTTTCCTGGTGGATAAAGAGTCCGCCTGCCAACGTAGGAGAAAAGAGTTCAATCCCTGGGTCGGGAAGATCCCCTGGAGGAGGAAAAGGCAATCTACTCCAGAATTCTTGCCTGGAGAATCTCATGGACAGAGGAGCCTGATGGGTTATAGTCCATGGGGTCACAAATGAGTTAGATATGACTTAGTGACTAAAAAGTAGCATTATTTTTTTTTTTTTGGTCTCTTAATGGCATTATGTATGTGTGGTTCTTTAAGTTTGTTTGAAGAACATATAAAATCCTACTACTTTTCTCATTAATTATCTTTTCATAACATCCACATTGATAAGGTTTTTGGAAAGGGATGGATAAGAATTGAGTTTCAAAGAGAGCATAGGAACTTACTGACATGTGGGGACAAAGAGGGCAGTAAGGATTTATGTATTGATTTGTTATTCCCTGTTATCTAGTAATTTTCCAAAAAGGTAAAATCATGAACTCATAAAAAATGAAGTGAATAAAGTCAACAATTTTATTTAGCTCATTAATTAATTGAGGCTTCCCTTGTGGCTCAGCTGTTAAAGAATCCACCTGCAATGTGGGATACCTGGGTTCAATCCCTGGGTTGGGAAGATCCCCTGGAGAAGGGAAAGGCTACCAACTCCAGTATCCTGGCCTAGAGAATTCCATGGACTCTATAGTCCATGGGGTCTCAAAGAGTCAGATACGACTGAGCGACTTTTACATTACACAGTCAGATTAAAATACTAGTAGAGTTACTTGTCATAAGTCCAATTCTTCTTCAAACTGTCATTAGCAGGAATTGTTTGCATTGCTATGGTCAGGAAACATCGTTGATGCATCACTAGTGCATTGTCATCAGCCATCTAAATGTTAATTTTTATCTTTCTAAAGGTGCAAAGTACCCCAGCCATAAACAGTCAAATGGACGCACCCTATAAAAATAAGATAATCCTTGAAAAGTACCCTAGATAACATACAGCATTCCTTTGAAAATGCTTCCAGTAATCTTTTTCAAAAATCTTTCAGAATTTTCCTAAAAATACCAAGCAGGTTATGTAAGATATAGAGACTCACATATTTCTGAGAATGATGAATATTCGTTTAGTTGGATGAAGGGACAGTCCTGTTGGTGAAAGGTGTTATTGCAAGGCAAGTTAGGATATTACATAACAAGTTATGGAAAATCACTCTAAATTATCAAGCACAGGAGAGACTTGATGAAAATTATGTTTGAAGAGAATCATTTTAGCAGAGGTGTGTAGGATGGAAACTTAGAGTTGAGGAGAGGTGGGAAGAAAAGAAAAAGAAAAGCAAGAAAATGTACTTGGCAAATCTAACCCTGGTTTAGACCTGGGACATGCAAATAATCCAGAGAGAGTTGGTTAGAGAGCACTGGACTTTGGGACAGAGAAAGGAACTGATTAGGGTGACCAGGAGTCAGCTTTCTTGGAATTATTCAAACGATACCTGATTGTGGGAGTTCTTATATTTCTAAAATGTGCTCTTGGTAACATGACAGTTTATTTCTCTCCATTTCTATTACTTTTGACAGCATGCTAATAAGTGACTTTTCTTTTGAATTCAAAATATTGTATTTATGGACTTTTGTAAAAGCCATGGACTTCTGTAGCATTTTCTTGCCTAAAATGTTTTCTCCTTAAAATGTTTTCCACTCCTATCATTTGAGAAAGACATGTAACTATAAAACATTCAAGTGTATCTACTCCACTTCTGTAAAAGTATTTGTGATATGTTTTTTGATGAATGTTGTTTAGATTTCAATTCTAGTGTAATAATCAATATAATTTTACTAATGTTCATTTGGGCTTCCCCAGTGGCTCAGCAGTAAAGATTCTGCCTTTACTGAGATGTGAGAGACACAGGTTCAATCCTTGGGTCAGGAAGATCCCATTGAGGAGGAAATGACAACCCACTCCAGTATCCTGGCTGGGAAAAATCCCATGGACAAAGGAGACTGGCAGGCTATGGTCCGTGAAGTTACAAAGACTGGGGCACGACTAAGCGACTGAGCATGCATGCAATGTTCAGTTAGAGCATTCTTTAAATGTAGTATTGAATTCTAATAAAGTTTCTAACAATACAACAAGCTTAGAGAAATCTATTCTCTTTCTTTTTACACAGAATTATTGATATATAATTGACATTTAAATGTGTGTAAGTTGAAGATGTACAATGTGATGATCGATGCATGTATATATTGCAAAATGATTACCCAAAAAGGTTAGTTGTTTATTTTTTTTTAATCTGTAGTTCAATTATATTTTGAGTGTGAGTTTTACTGAATTTTACTTGACTTGTAAAAAATAAGAAAAACATCATGTCTATTCAATATTAGAAAACAAAACAAATCATTCAGGTCATTTAAATATATACCAACACTTGTTTAAAGTGCTTAGGTTATATCTTGATTTTAAGAAAACCAACTTGGGAACAGTCTCATCATAATTGCAGCTAAATAATTGAAGTTCAAGCCATGTTTCCAATCTTTGCTGTGAGTATACTTTCTTCATTTGCTTGAATTTTGTAGAAATTAAACAGTGGTGTTTTAAGTAAATGCCATTTTCCTAGCTTGACATATTCTAAGCAAACACATGCACTCTAAAAATGCATATCAAAGCTAACCTTTTGAAAATTCAAACTGCACTGAGGACATCATAAATGATGCACCAGTGACAGACATATAGGTAATTTTTATGACCTGAGCCATGAATCATTCTTAAGTTCTTGATTCAAGTGACTACTTCTCACTATATTGAGCCATGAGTTTCAAAAATAAACCTTCTGCTGATAAGGAGATTTACAGAGAACAAAAAAGCCTGAGTCAACTGTTTATCTGGGACTAAATTCTGTGAACTAAGCTTAGTTCAAGCAAGAGGTTTTCTTAGCAGCTCATTTACTTTAATATGGTACAAGCATTTTGGAGTAACACTAGCTTATGTCCACAGTGTATTGACAGAAGAGGAGGGGAAAGGCCTTAAGGCAACATTTCATGCATTCTTAGAGATAAGAATTGAGCACCTGCTAGAAGCAAAGCTCCATGCCAGATTCTCTGAAGATACACAGGCCTAGCCTACAAGGAGCTTACACCTACAATAGAAGGAATAAAAACCAGAGGCCAGATCATTACCTTATGACAAATTATGATATAAGACAGAATATTATAAATACTCTAGGAAGGGCATAAAAGTGAACTTTTTCAGAAATTCCACAGATAGAGAAAGAACATTGGTTTTCTAGGGGAATGAGAAAGACTTCACAGTGTTTGAACAGAACAGTGTTTCTCAAACTTCTGCATGCATAAAAGATGACTGCAGAGCTTGTTAAAACTTAGATTTCTGGACCATCCCTAGAGATTCTGATTTATATAATCAGTCTGCATCCCTAACTAGCACCCTGGGTGATTTAGATGAAAATGGCTCAAGTACCATGCTTTAGGAGCACGTGGTTAGAGCCTTAGAAGATAAATAGCATCGAGAAGGCAGTGATGAAAGGAGAAAGAATTCAGATTAAAGAAATGCTAGAATAAATGATGAGATAGGAAAGTCTGATGTATTATCTGATCTCTATGGGGGATTTTGGAATCCCTTTTCCCACCCCAATTAGCTAATTAAAATAACAACAATGGTTTCTAGTGAGTCATTCTAGAAAATGAAGAAACTTGGAGGTCAGCAATAGAACACATTTAATATCACTATCTCCCAAAATAACCCTAAATCGCCTACAAATTGATGAAGATTATATGAAATTTTAATAAGAAATCCTCACATTGTCAAGTGATCTCATTTAAACAGCTACAGAACTCTGGAGGGAAGGGTACCTTGGGGAACTAGCAAGGGAGATCAGGGAGGTGATGCACTTCAGAACAACAGGCAGATACTGACTTTCCGTGGGCCAGCTCTGAGTAACTGCCCAATTTTGCTGGTGCCAGGCTGGCTCAACTTGTCCCCATAATCAACAGGCAGTTTTCATAAACAGGCACTGACGATTGTCATGACAGGCAGAAGGTGGAAGTCAACTGTCTTTCTCCTGAGTCCAGCTGCTAGTGAGTGGGAGTTCTCTATGTCCTGTATCTTTGAACACAAGCTCAGATTCCCTTAGTTACATTATACTCTCCCTCTCTCAACCCCACTTTCCATATTAACTATCCTTACATAGCAGAAAATGTTGGTTCACAGACTTTAGAGTGAAAGCTGAAGCTGGCCCCTGTACATGGAGAGCAAGGAGAGACTGGAGAGACCACTCCAGAAAATGCAAGAGAACTTATTGACAAGGTTTATCTTGGGTGTCTGCAGGATGAAATCTCCACAGCTGCCTGCCAGAATCTTAAAGCTGTGTCTAGAAGTTTATACAGTTTAACTGGATTCAGTCACATATTCAGTCCAGATGGCCTCAACAATACCTTGCGCTCTGAGGCTGCATCCTTAGAACAGCTCCTAGTGTGGAAATGGTAGGCTGAACAAACATTTTAAGGGAGGGGAGGGAGTGAGAAGCCTTCGATTGTCTGGGTCCAGCTCAAAAGTGCGTGCTAAAGCTCTTCAAAGAGAGTTCCAGAAAAACATCTATTTCTGCTTTATTGACTATGCCAAAGCCTTTGACTGTGTGGATCACAATAAACTGTGGAAAATTCTGAAAGCGATGGGAATACCAGACCATCTGACCTGTCTCTTGAGAAACCTGTATGCAGGTCAGGAAGCAACAGTTAGAAGTGGACATGGAACAACACACTGGTTCCAAATAGGAAAAGGAGTACGTCAAGGTTGTATATTGTCACCCTGCTTATTTAACTTCTATGCAGAGTACATCTTGAGAAACGTTGGGCTGGAATAGACACAAGCTGGAATCAAGATTGCCGGGAGAAATATCAATAACCTCAGATATGCGGATGACACCACCCTTATGGCAGAAAGTGAAGAAGAACTAAAGAGCCTCTTGATGAAGGTGAAAGAGGAGAGTGAAAAAGTTGGCTTAAAGCTCAACATTCAGAAAACTAAGATCATGGCATCTGGTCCCATCACTTCATGGGAAATAGATGGGGAAACAGTGGAAACAGTGTCAGACTTTATTTTTTGGGGCTCAAGAATCACTGCTGATGGTGACTGCAGCCATGAAATTAAAAGACGTTTACTCCTTGGAAGGAAGGTTATGGCCAACCTAGATAGCATATTTAAAAGCAGAGACATTACTTTGCCAACAAAGGTCCGTCTAGTCAAGGCTATGGTTTTTCCAGTGGTCATGTATGGATGTGAGAGTTGGACAGTGAAGAAAGCTGAGCGCCGAAAAATTGATGCTTTTCAACTGTGGTGTTGGAGAAGACTCTTGAGAGTCCCTTGAACTGCAAGGAGATCCAATCAATACACCCTAAAAGAGATCAATCCTGGATGTTCATTGGAAGGTCTGATGTTGAAGCTGAAACTCCAATTCTTTGGCCACCTCATGGGAAGGGTTGACTCATTGGAAAAGATCCTAATGCTGGGTAGGATTGGGGGCGGGAGGAGAAGGGGACGACAGAGGATGAGATGGTTGGATGGCATCACCGACTAAATGGACATGGGTTTGGGTAGACTCTGGGAGTTGGTGATGGACAGAGAGGCCTGGCGTGCTGCAATTCATGGGGTCGCAAAGAGTCGGACACGACTGAGCGACTGAACTGAACTGAAAGCTCTTCAGTCGTGTCTGACTCTATGACCCCGTGGACTGTAGCCCACCAGGCTCCTCTGTCCATGAGAATTCCCAGGGAAGAATACTGGAGTGGGTTGCCATGGCTCCTCCAGGGGACCTTCCTGACCCAAGGATCCAACCTCTTACATCTCTTGCATTGGCAGGAAAGTTCTTTACCACTAGTGCCACTTGGGAAGCCCAGAGTTGGTCATGTCCTATTGACGACCTCTCCCCGCAAAAAAGGAATCCAGCATTCTTTATCTGTGTCAGGACATGGTTAAAGCAGCAGAGGTGGGGGCTAGAACTCAAGGAAAAACATTGTATCATTGGTAAACATCCAGCCTCCACTAGATGAGAAATTTCTGAGTGTCCATTATCACAAAAACTTTGTAAAATAATTAAGAACACTATGGTTAAGATGCAGTATATGGTAAGGAATGAGAATCAAGGAATAAATTATATGCCATGAAAAATCTTGATGATGGCAAAGGACTTTTTCAACAGACAAAGGGGAATTACTGCACATAATTCAAAATTGATCTGTAGGAAGTTTGAAGTGTACACAAAGTATAGAGAAGTTGACTAAAGACAAGGCAAACATAGGAAACTCTAAACAGATTTACAGAGTTAGGATAATTCTTATATAGTCAGCCCCCCAATCGATGCTGATCTATGGAAGAAATTCAATTACAGCATTCATTTCAATTTATTTCTTAAAGAGCTTTCATGTAACATCCAAAGCATAATCCCAGAGGCTTTATTATTGAGCTCTCTAGGAGAAAAACACAATTTTAATCACTTAAATTATATAGATAATTTAAAAAATCATGAAATGGAAGTTTAAGGGATTATACATGTACTTGCATATCATCCACAATCTTAAGAAAGCATTTATTCTTTATCTAAGACTCTTCCCATAATAATTGTTACTTCTGAAAAAAAGTCCTCAGAATAGAAACTGTTTGTTTTCATTGGAGCAGGCAGAATTAATTTAAAGCCAGTCAGAACTTTTCTCTAACTTGGGTGGATAAAATGGATGAATAGGAGAGATATTCAAGGTTGTATTTAACTTTTCCCTATGTCCTGCTTCCCTCCCAAGTCTTACTTTTTCTCTCAATGAAACTGCAGAATGATAAGCAATCTTCCTCCAACTCTATTTACTCCACTGTGTTTCCTAAAGAGTTCAGTCCATATCCAAATTTCTCTTTTCTCAAAAGTAACCTAAAATGTGTATTATGGCTTCCTATATTCTTTTATGATATTCTGTTTTATCCACAACTGCCATTTGTCCAATCAATCAAAATTTATTCTCCACAAAAATTTATGCTTTACATTTCTTTAATGCCAGTCTAGTACTTTGGCCACCTGATGTGAAGAACTGACTCATTGAAAAAGACCCTGATGCTGGGAAATATTGAAGGTAGGAGGAGAAGGGGATGACAGAGGATGAGATGGTTGGATGGCATCACTGACTCGATGGACATGAGTTTGAGCAAGTTCTAGGAGGTGATGATAAACAGGAAAGCCTGGCATGCTGCAGTCAGTCCATGGGGTTGCAAAGAGTTGGACATGACTCAGCGACTGAACTGAAGTATCTATTATGGCTTCCTAGGTGGCACTAGTGGTAAAGAACCTGTCTGCCGATGCAGGAGATGCAAGAAAGGCCAGTTCTATACCTGGATCAGAAAGATCCCCTGGAGGAGGAAATGGCAACTCATTCCAGTATTTTTGCCTGGAAAATTCCATGGACAGAGGAGCCTGGAGGGCTACAGTCCATGGGGTTACAAAGAGTCAGACATGACTGAGCACACATAGTATCTAATATAGGCGTGAGTGAATAGTTCAGTTCAGTTCAGTCGCTCAGTCAGTGATGCCATCCAACCATCTCGTCCTCTGTCATCCCCTTATCCTCCTGACTTCAATCTTTCCCAGCATCAGGGTCTTTTCAAATAAGTTAGTTCTTTGCATCAGGTGGCCAAAGTATTGGAATTTCAGCTTCAACATCATTCCTTCCAATGAACACCCAGGACTGATCTCCTTTAGGATGGACTGGTTGGATCTCCTTGCAGTCCAAGGGACTCTCAAGAGTCTTCTCCAACACCACACTTCAAAAACATCAATTCTTCAGCACTCCGCTTTCTTTATAGTCCAACTCTCACATCCATACATGACTACTGGAAAAACCATAGCTTTGACTAGATGGACTTTTGTTGGCAAAGAAATGTCTCTGCTTTTTAAAATGCTGTCTAATCTGGTCATAACTTTTCTTCCAAGGAGCAAGTGTCTTTTAATTTCATGGCTGCAGTCACCATCTGCAGTGATTTTTGGAGCTCCCAAAAATAAAGTGAGCCACTGTTTCCACTGTTTCTCCATCTGTTTGCCATGAGGTGATGGGATCAGATGCCACGATCTTAGATTTCTGAATGTTGAGTTTTAAACCAACTTTTTCACTCGCCTCTTTTACTTTTATCAAGAGACTCTTTAGTTCTTCTTTGCTTTCTGCCATAAGGGTGGTGTCATCTGCATATCTGAGGTTATTGATATTTCTCCCGGAAATCTTGATCCCAACTTGTGCCTCATCCAGTCCAGCATTTCTCATGATTTACTCTTCATATAAGTTAAACAAGCAAAGTGACAATATATAGCCTTGATGTACTCTTTTCCTGATTTGGAACCAGTCTGTTGTTCCATGTCCAGTTCTAACTGTTGCTTCTTGGCCTGCATACAGATTTCTCAAGAGGCAGGTCAGGTGGTCTGGTATTGCCATCTCTTGAAGAATTTTCCACAGTTTGCTATGATCCACACAATCAAAGGCTTTGACATAGTCAATAAAGCAGAAGTAGATGCTTTTCTGGATAGTAGGTCAATACAAATTCACCATTCATTAGCTCCATCGTGATTGAAGCTTAAATCTTTAACATTTTGTAGAATTATGAAGCTTAGCAGTAGCATGTGAGTCAGAAGATTATATAATTCACCTTCACCTCCATTTCATACTAAAATATCAAGGAATAAAAGCTTGACAAAATTGTCCCAGTCCAATTCATGATCTTGCAAGAAATTTCAAAACCATAAAGGGCACCATTTTCTGGGATAGATTCACTTTTATGGTAATAAATTAATAATGCAAATATTTTCTATAAAAAGATAATTTGAAGGGGCAGCTTGCATGCAAAATCAAGTGTATGTGAAATTCACAGAATATTATGTGAAAAATGTGTTTTCTATTATGGTTTAACTTTAGCAGTGAACAGAAATCTCTTTAAAAATACAGATGCTTTTTTAAAAAAAATTACAGTTCTTGGTTAGTTCAGCTCTTCATCTACAATTTCTTTCTCCCTTATGCATTTCGCAACCTTTTGGCAGCTTTATTGTTAAAAAGCCAAGGTACATTCATAATTGCACCACAGTAGCATGCATTTATCATTGGCAAAGGTTCCGTACTATAAACGAATTACTGTAATAGATGTGTCATGAAAAGGCATCTTATTATTCTTCTCTTCTATTTTCTCTACCAAGTGGGTCAAAGTCAGTAACAAGTGTTCCTCTAACGTGATATTTTTGAACAAGTTAAAGGAATGGAGTGAGCTTTAAAGCTTCAGTTTTGTGATACTTTAAAATGATCAACATTTCTTATTTTAGTTATGCTTCAAATCTCCCGAGCACTTCTTGTTCCATGCTGATTTTGCTTATACTGGAAAGCCAGCGGTTTCTGTACTGGCACTCATGTTGCTCTCAATCAAGAAAATGTGACTGAGAATTTATGATATTTGAGGCTGCTGTCAAAAAATGATATTAATCATCTCCACCCTTGAAGAATGTATAATCTCACTGTGAGATAAAATATCAAAGAAGGGTGAAATAGATGGTATAACCAATAAGAACTATATTTAGAGGAGAGAGCTTTCAAATTGACCCCCCCAAAAAGTAGCTGTGAATAGATCAATGTCTAATACAGATATAAGATTTCCAATTGATTTTATTCAGCTGTGTTTGAAAACCTTGTGAGAGAAAAATATCTACCCTACTTGTCTTCTTAAAGTGATAGCAAGATAATAGAGTAAAAATATTTATTGGCTCTATGGCATGTTGGTAATGGCCATTTTAATGTTTCTGAGATAGGTAAAGTGGAGTTAACAGAAATGAATAAGCATAGGGTTCTGTTACCACCTTATTTTAACAACTTTAATGAACCCCTGAAATAGACACTGCATAGACTATAAGCAGTGCATGTATGCATGGTCTGCTGCTACTGCTGCTAAGTCGCTTCAGTCATGTCCGACTCTGTGAGACCCCATAGATGGCAGCCCACCAGGCTCCCCCATCCCTGGGATTCTCCAGGCAAGAACACTGGAGTGGGTTGCCATTTCCTTCTTGAATGTATGAAGGTGAAAAGTGAAAGTGAAGTCGCTCAGTTGTGTCTAACTCTTCGTGACCCCATAGACTGCAGCCTACCAGGCTCCTCCATCCATGGGACTTTTCAGGCAAGAGCACTGGAGTGGGTTGCCATTTCCTACTCCAGGAGATCTTTCTGATCCAGGAATTGAGCCCGGGTCTCTTGCATCTTCTTCATGGGCAAGTGGATTCTTTACCACTGTGCCATCTGGGAAACCCTAGTGTATAAGCAACAGTGTGAAAAGTGAAAGTGTTAGTCACTTAGTTGTATTCTACTCTTTGTGACCCCATGGTCTGTAGCCCACCAGGCTCCTCTGTCTATGAGATTCTTCAGGCAAGAATACAGGAGTGGGAAGCCATTTCCTTCTCCAGGGGGTCTTCCCAACCCAGGGATCAAACTCCCATCTCCTGCACTGGCAGGTGGATTCTTTAGCATCTGAGCCACCAGGGAAGCTCAGTCTATAAGCAGAGTTCTCCCCAAACAAGTCCCACATAAATGTTAACTAACCATAGGATCTACATGTCTAATTGAGAATGTGTTGGCAAGTATTAGATCTGCTGGCATATTGATAACAATCTCATTTCATGATTTAAGATGAGATTTAACAATCTCATCTCATTCAAGACAAAGTTGTAACCCTATTCATACATAGAGAGGTATAATAGATAACAAGGTCAGAATCCTTAAATTTTCACACAATAACATTTAACAAGAACAAAAATATTAATTTCTTGACTTAAGTATTAAAACTAACCACTATTTAATTGATATTTGACTTAGCAGTATTCAAAGTTTGGACCTTTAATAAAATAAGAGCTATGTGGATCAAGTTGCTCTTTATAAGAAAACTACATATTTAGGCACTGCGGTGTTGGAGAAGACTCTTGAGAGTCCCTTGGACTGCAAGGATATCCAACCAGTCCATCCTAAAGGAGATTAGTCCTGGGTGTTCATTGGAAGGACTGATGTTGAAGCTGAAACTCCAATACTTTGGCCACCTCATGTGAAGAGTTGACTCATTGGAAAAGACCCTAATTCTGGGAAGGATTGGGGGCAGGAGGAGAAGGGAACGACAGAGGATGAGATGGTTGGATGGCATCACCAACTCGATGGACATGGGTTTGGGTAAACTCTGGGAGTTGGTGATGGACAGGGAGGCCTGGCATGCTGCGATTCATGGGGTCACAAAGAGTCGGACACGACTGAGCGACTGAACTGAACTGAACTGATGATCTGTGTCTAAATGAGGGGCGGACAAAACAAATTTCAGTTTTATCCTATCAGAGATTATTAACTGAGTTTAGACTTAGACTGGACACAGTCCATGGGGTTGCAAAGAGTCACACACAATGGAGCAACTGAACTGATTAGTATAGTGGGCTTCCCAGGTGGCACATTTGTAAAGACTCCACTTGCCAGTGCAGGAGACTTGGGTTTGATCCCTGGGTCGAGAAGATCCCCTAGAAGAAGAAATGGCAACTCACTCCAGTATTCTTGCCTAAAAAATCCCATGGACAGAGGAGCCTGGTGAGCTACAGTCCACGGGGTAGCAAAGAATCGGACAAGACTGAGCGCTACACTGCAGGAGTACAGTCCCTAAAACATGGCAAGAGATATTCTGCTCTATTCTCATAACTTGGCCAATCTGTATAAAGTCTGTACTAACAAAATCAAACCTCCCACGTGATGATAAACATTATGGTAAGTAAGTAACTAAGATCATGGCATCTGGTCCCATCACTTTATGGGGAATAGATGGGGAAACAGTGAAAACAGTGTCAGACTTTATTTTTTTGGGCTCCAAAATCACTGCTGATGGTGATTGCAGCCATGAAATTAAAAGACGCTTACTCCTTGGAAGGAAAGTTATGACCAACATAGATAGCATATTTAAAAGCAGAGACATTACTTTGCCAACAAAGGTCCGTCTAGTCAAGGCTATGGTTTTTCCAGTGGTCATGTATGGATGTGAGAGTTGGACGGTGAAGAAAGCTGAGCGCCACAGAATTGATGCTTTTGAACTGTGGTGTTGGAGAAGACTCTTGAGAGTCCCGTGGACTGCAAGGAGATCCAACCAGTCCATCCTGAAGGAGATCAGTTCTGGGTGTTCTTTGGAAGGACTGATGTTGAAGCTGAAACTCCAATACTTTGGCCACCTCATGCGAAGAGTTGACTCATTGGAAAAGACCCTAATGCTGGGAAGGATTGGGGGCAGGAGGAGAAGGGAACGACAGAGGATGAGATGGTTGGATGGCATCACTGACTCGATGGACATGGGTTTGGGTAAACTCTGGGAGTTGATGATCGACAGGGAGGCCTGGCATGCTGCGATTCATGGGGTCGCAAAGAGTTGGACACGACTGAGCGACTGAACTGAACTGAAGTAAGCAACTGTAGTCAAACTGAATAAAATATTTGCACAAAAAATTCAGACAAAGAATTTACTTTCATTCAAGTTTTTTTTTTTTCAAGTAACTGAGAATGACTAGAAAATTAACACATGGGGACTAAAATGAATCTGTGACAAAACAAGCAGATATCCATACACCACCTCTCACATTAGCATTCCTGTATTTTGTTAGGGCTTCCTTGGTGGCTCAGTGGTAAAGAATCCAACTGCAGTGCAGGAGATCCAGATTTGATCCTGGGGTTGGGAAGATCCTCTGGAGAAAGAAATGGCAACCTACTCAAGTATTCTTGTCTGGGGGAATCCCATGGACAGAGGAGCCAGGCGGGATACAGTCCATGGGGTCGCAAAAGGACCAGAAAAGGCAACTTGATTTTTCCCAGTTTCTTTTGGCCAAAATTAGGTTTTGGTATTTCATTTTGCACTCAAGAGTACATCCAGATATGAGTGTCTATGTACTCAAGATATCTACTGAATCGTATTTGATAGCTCTAGAAGTGCACATCACTTTCTATTGAACCAAAAGTAATAAAATTATGCTAAAGTGTAGATCTCTCCCCTAAGTCACCAGGTATTTTCTCTTATGCAACAAGATGAGAATTTCTAAACTATAAAATTGAATAAATTGAGTCTAAATGATTGGAAAGTGATTTGAATATGGAATGCTGCTGCTGCTGCTAAGTCGCTTCAGTCACGTCCGACTCTGTGCGACCCCATAGATGGCAGCCCACCAGGCTCCCCTGTCCCTGGGATTTTCCAGGCAAGAGTACTGGAGTGGGTTGCCATTGCCTTCTCCAGAATATGGAATATGAGACTCTCATTTCATTGTTTTAATGTGGAAATATGCTTGGTTAAAAGTTATGTCATCTGCTCTCAACCTTCCTCACTCTTCTCCTTCATTCAAAATAAATACACACACACACACACACACACACACGGAATATCTCAACAAGAGTCACTTCTTACTCGTCCTATGTAGTTTGAACAGGATTGAAATTAATATTTTGGTGCTCATGTTTATTATATAAAACATTCCATTTATTTTACTCAATTTTTTTCATTCTCATATTGCTGGAAAATAGCAAGGTGATGCAAGCACCAGAATAACAGTTATTTGTATAATATATTTATACTTAACTGTAGTCCTTTAGACCCATGTTGTATTTTGCATATTCTCTGTCTTCTGAAGTCCATCCCCATCTTAAATATAGCAAGGTGACTTTCCAATCCCTTTTTTGGGCTAAATTTTGCTATATGTCTACCTAGTAATGCTACATTGAATTCATTCCTTTTAAGCTTTACCTTTAGGACTTCTACATAGATCTTTGCTCATTAAGCAGTTCCTTCTTTTACCTTACCCAGTAGTTGTTGGATAGACCTGAAATTGTCATAAATGTCTTAATGACATTCATCATTGTGCAAATTATAATCTTGATAATTTAATAAAAAGCTACTAACTTAGAAGGTCTTACCTTACAACAAAATTTCCTTTCTGCCTGAAAAACAGATTCAATATGAAATCATATGGACATAACTACCTTTAAGGCATGGGTTCCCAACCCCCAGGCTGTGGACCATACTGTTTGTGGCTTGTTAGGAACTGGGTTACACAGCAGGAGGTAAGTGGTGGGGGAGGAAACAAAGCTTAATCTACCACTCCCCATCACCTGCATTACTGCCTGAACACCTCCCAGCCCCACTCCTTCTGTGGAAGAAAAACTGTCTTCCGGGAAATTGGTCCCTGGTGCCAGAAAGGTTGGAGATCACTGCTACTGGATAAAAGAGAATGAAAAAACCTAGCAAAAGCAGAATAAAGGAGATTCCAGATATTTTTGGCCACTTACGGCTCAAGAGTTCTCCAGTGAAATTATTCACCCTCTGTTCTGTGTTGTGCTATGTTGCTTCAGTCAGGACTGTCTCTGTGACCCCATGGACTGTAGCCCACCAGGCTCCTCTGTGCATGGGATTCTCTAGGCAATAATACTGGAGTGG
Organism: Giraffa tippelskirchi; assembly: GCF_054371585.1. Lineage (NCBI taxonomy): Eukaryota > Metazoa > Chordata > Mammalia > Artiodactyla > Giraffidae > Giraffa > Giraffa tippelskirchi. The sequence continues at coordinate 105,230,496 of NC_137278.1, read as the reverse complement.
GTTACCATGCCATCTACCAGGGGATCTTCCTAACCCAGGGATGAAACCCAAGTCTCTTGCAACTTCTGTATTGGCAGGAAGATTCTTTCATTAGCACCACCTGCTAAGATTCACCCTCTAACAGCTTGCTAAAATGTTCCAGAGGCGACCATGTTCCAGAGGTGACAATGTTTCTAGTTTCCTTTTTAGTGAAAAAAAAAAGAAGAATTGCTTGTATTCTGAAATCTGTAATTAGCTAGATAATTCAGAAAAGGAAAGCGAATTTTAGAAACCCAAGGGAAGCCAAGAACTAAAGTAGCAATGAATGAGCACAATGACTGAAGAGCACACCCAAGAAGTTTCAATGTACCCAGATGCCCTTTGAGTCTTGTTTGACAATCTCAAGAACATATGTCACTTTCTATTATGCACACTAATATAGAAAGAGCTCCAAACGTGCACTATTCTTTTGCAATGTCAGTTGAAAATATAGTGTCTACGGCTGAAAAAGACTGAGGCTCAGCTGGCAGATCACAAGAGAGAGAGAAAGAGTAGGGATACTAGAGTAAAAGACACAGGAAAAGAACTGGAAAAAAGAATAATATTTCAGAAACTAACAGAATATTTCAGAGGATAACAATTTTTAATATCTTATGATGCATTTATCTTCCTGATATAACAATTTTAACCCATGTTTTAGGCCCAGCTTCTGATTTCAGGCACTTGGGAAATGGGCAGCAGAAAAAAAATTGTTTTATTCAGCAGAGCAAAGGTGCAGTCATTTGCTGGAAGATTCCACTATTTCAAAGCAAAACAAAAGTTGAAAAATTGTTATTGCTGATAATAGTAGATGTGTATATAGTCACAAGATGATAGAGATTCATTAAGACTGTAGAGAAAAAGGTGTAAGACAAAGTGGGTGACAGGAAAATGTCAGCGTGGGAACATAGGGGAAATGAGGCATTTATGTGGTTGGCAGGGAACCAGTCAGCTTTCTGCGCTGAATCAGTGACATAGTATAGCTGTAAGGTCAGTTGTTTAAGCCTCCTATTTGCTTTTCGTAATTAAACTCACTGAGAACATATTTTGTACTTCTATATTCAAAGAATGTTAAACAATAGTCAGAAATTCTTAGATTTCTAAAAAATAGGTACTTTTGGTAACATTCTATAATTATTGCTTATGCTACTATAATTTCAATTTGGTATCTGCTGCCTGGAGCTTCTTGACTATGACTGTGTATTAGAATCATCTGGGGGCTTTAAAAATATTGCTAATGCAAATGCCTTGTGCCAAAGATTCTTCTTTAACTGAAGTGTGGCCTAGACATAAGTATGTTTTAAAAGCTATTTCAGTTGAGTCTAATATCAGGGCAGAGAACCACTGTTGCCCACCCACTCAATGTTTCTTAAAGTGTGGTCTAGATGGACGGTCTCTATCAGAACCAACTATAATCCTCACTCAAAATGTAAATAACCACATCACACCTGACACCCAATAAGACAGAATCACTAGAGTTGGGGACCAGAAAGAATTGTTTTCTTCATAAGCTCCCTCACGATTCTTAGAATTCCTGTTACCATGTCTGTATAATTTAATGTCATTTGAGGGGCTCTGCAAATGTATAGAGCCACACTGTATAATCTCAACTTATATTTTGCAATAGCCATTTTATGATCTATGTGATTGTTTTCTAGAGAACAGTCATTTGGGCAAAGAGATAAAGAGACTATATGAATATAGATATAGATATAAGATATACATGTATATATAATATCTATAGTGCTTGCTCAGTCGCTCAGTCATGTCTGACTCTTTGCTACCTCATGGGCAGTAGCCCTCTGAGCTCTTCTGTCCAAGGAATTTTCCAGGCGAGAATACTGGAGATGATTGCCATTTCCTACTCCAGGGGATCTTCCCAACCCAGGAATCGAATCTGTGTCTCCCATGTCTCCTGCATTGGCAGGCAGATTCTTTATCACTCAACCACCTGGGAAGACTCTATATGTGAGATATGTACATATATATGCATCTATATATCTCCAGCAAATGTGGACATTGACCATAATACTAATAGGAGTATTTTTGGTTCTGTCTTGGAAGGCCTTCTGATTCTTATTCCCATATTCAATGGCAGAGGAGAATTTCATATAGCTGAATAAAGTATCGTGGGGAAGGCTTAAATGGACAGCTATGCAGAGTCAAGTCTTAATGTTCTCTGAACAATCCTTAGAAAGAGAAAAATCAAGAGACATTGAAAACTGTACTTTGAGTACTATTTATGCAGTGTGATGATATATATTTTATAGTTCCTGTTATTGAAAACTGTTCTTGAAATTCAAGGGATCCTGACAGTCTGTAGAACATGGAAACCTATTAAAAAGCAATCTGGAAAAGCATTTCTGCTGAAATAGCTTTTACCAAAGTGCAGATCATTTCATTTATTCTAAAGGGATATAATTAGAAAGGAGACTGAATTTTTTTTTTTTTTTTACAGTATAGCACAAACACATACTTCTTTATTCCAGCTTCAGCATGTGTATAGTTTTGAAAACATGTCAAAAAAGAAAGTGATTTTTTTCCTTTTTCATGGACCTCTACAGTGTGTCTATTCAGAATTTTAAAAATTGGTTCTCAAGTAAGAACAGAAGCATAGTTTAAAAAAGGCAGAAGATATTATTTATCTTGGCCTTCTCTGCACATGTCAGAAAATTAAGACAGTGATGAATTACACATTACTGTACAAAATTTTATTATCAGAGTCAAAATTCAAATTTGTTCTGCTTAAAATACAGAAAATACATTTTCTCATTTAGAAAAATCCATTTTGTTAGTGTTTGGTTACTGGAGAAGGCAATGGCAAGCCACTCCAGTGTTCTTGCCTGGAGAATCCCAAGGACGGAGGAGCCTGATAGGCTGCCGTTGATGGGGTCACACAGAGTCAGACACGACTGAAGCGACTTAACAGCAGCAGCAGAAGCAGTGCTTGGTTATAGTGGAATAAAAATTTCATGTTGAACACATACTGATTCAATTTTTACTGAATAATTTTAAAGGCATACCATAGAAAACATTAATCTGCTAAGCTAACAAGAAGTTATTTGGTAAATGCTTTAGTAACTTATACTTACTAAAAGATCAGTGACTTTTTTATTCCTAAATCATAAAGTATTAGAAATGAAAAGTGCTTCCATTCGGCATATTTTAAATGTCTGTTCATTTGGGGAATGGCTCTACAAAAATAAACTTTTTGCTGAATAAATTCAAGTTCATTAGAAGTAGTCCACATAATATTTTTAAAAGATTATCTGATGAATTCAGTAATGTCTAAAAGCCAATTATGAAAGCTCAAAGGCAGAATTTCTCTTCTTGCTTCAAGTAACTGGACAGTGCATAAGCTTCATAGTTCTACTGTGTTTTAGTTTTATAGTTTTGTTCTGTTTAAAAAAGCTATTAAAATGTAAAGGGACTGAAACAGAAAAAAAAAAGGAAAGTATAATCATATGTGGCAATACATAGGTAGCATTTAAAAAATAATGTCAGGTTACTATTTTACAATATTTTGGAGGGTAGAAATACAACATTTACTTGAAAAATGTTTTGTACTTAACTGACAGACATTAAACCTTTTAAAAATGAAACTGAATAGCAAAAAAATTAATAATGAATGTTTTCACCCAGTAGGTCATAAGTTATGTGAAGGTGGGAACAGAATAGTGAACAAGAGCAAAGGTTATATTGTGAACCTTGTAGGGGTTAAAAGGAGAGTGACTGAATGATGAACTTAGAAAGTAAATGCCAGCACATTCAAGGCAGATGTTCTTAACTCCACTGTAATATTTACTATAAAACATTTCACTCTTTCATTTATTTGCATGACATCATAAAAATATGTGCGATTAGACCAAGTTGACCTGTGCAGAGCTAGGTCAAAGCAGTCATCTTAAACTCTATCTGCACACAGCAGGCCAATTGAAAATGTAACTTCAAATAAATTAAGGCACTTCAGTCCATCTATATGGTTTTAAGCAGAGAGAAATATTTCTCTAACCTTATCACTAAGTGAAAGGAAAGTCCTGGATAAACCAATAGGTCTCCTTCAGATGTAGGATAGATATTTAACCTTATTTTTGGTCCACTGGTGAAGAGCTTTGCAATCTATCCTCTCTCTTCCCTTATTTTTCATGGTTTGTTGGCTGGACTATCTCTTAATTACTTGTAATAGCTCAAAACCCACTACACAGCACACTAATTCAAAACACTTTGAAGAAAAGTTTTATGGGCCATATGAAGTAACCAATGAAGTCTCTATTCCTGCCATCAGGACATGTGGACAAGAGGGTTGGGGAGGGTGGGGCAAACTGGGACGCTTGACATACATACACTTATGTCAGCATTGTTAGTCACTCAGTTATGTCCTACTCTTTGTGACCCCATGGACTGTAGCCCACCAGGCTCCTCTGTCCATGGAATTCCCCAGGCAAGAATACTGGAGTAGATTGCCATTCCCTACTCTGGGAGATCTTCTCGACCCAGGGATCAAAGCTGGGTCTCCTGCATTGCAGGCAGATTCTTCACCATCTGAACCACCAGGGAAATCTGCATACACATACTGCATGCATGCTAAGTCACCACAATTGTACCCGACTCTGTAACTCTATGGACTATAGCCCACCAGCCTCCTCTGTTCGTGGGATTCTCCAGGCAAGAATACTGGAGTGGGTCACCATGCCCTCCTCTAGGGGATCTTCTTGACCCAGGGACCAAACCCTCCTCTCTTTATGTCTCCTGCATTGGTACATGGGTTCCTTACCACTAGTGCCACCTGGGATGTATAAAACAGCTAGTTGGAATCTTCTGTATAGCACAGGAAGCTCAGCTAGGTGGTCCGTGATGACCTAGTTGGGTGGGATGGGGTGGGGTGGTGGCCCCAGAGGGAAGGGCTACATGTATACATATAACTGATTCACTTCATTGTACAGCAGAAACTAACACAACATTGTAGAGCAATGATACTTCAATTTCAAAAGAAAAAGAAAGAAAAGAAAGAAATGAGTGGTAAACCAAAATGTGCTAATTAACATTTTTCTCAAATTAGCTAACGACAGTGAAAAAGTAAGCTAGGTATCTATTCAAATATTCTACATAGACTGGTCTGCATGGCTAAGCATTATGTTTCCAGGTTTGTAGGAGGCAGATTAATGACTGAATTAAGCCATGTAAGGCTTGGGTTTGCAGGTTTTTTAATTCTCACCAAACATGTTACACAAACTCATCACAACTCTTAGCCTTTGTCTCCTCACTGTTGACTAGAACCAATAGTATTTCACAGGGTTGTTAGGTGAAATCTACACAATGCCCAGCACTTAGGAGAACATTCAAATTTTCATACTTTCCTAATATCCTAACTCATTTAACACTTATACAGAATAAAATTAATTCTAGTTAAAATGAACAACTGGTCATTATTTTTTCTTTTTTCTTTGTGGATTGGTACTTGAACTGGGAATGTACAAAAGGTAAACATCTCCAGTGTACTACCCTTAATGTGCTAAATATTCAAAATAAAATTCCTTAAAGTGATATGTTTTCAAAATTTGGCTAAAATTAATACTCCCTTCTAGTAGGACTATTTGTGAAAAACTTATTTTAAAAATAAAATGCATATACAGTACATGTAAAATAGAACATATATTTTCACCAACTGCTTATTTTTAATATTTAAGACAGAATTTTTCTAAGTAAAATTTCATAAAATAAAATTGAAAATAAAAGCTACTAGACTATACTTTTGTTAGGTTTTTTTTTGAATATAAACAATGCATGTTAAACAAAATATTTTAATAAAACAACAACCTTATTCATTCAAAGCAATTGAACTGAAAGTTATTCTTATGTAATTAAATTTTGGAATTCCAGGATATTTTGCAGGAACATTTTCATACTCAAAAGCTTACATATACTAATTGAACAAATACATTATTGTTTAGTATAATAATTGTTGAACCTGTTTTTAAAAACATATGATTAACTTAAAATTAACACATTGTGAACATACAGTGTGCTAAAACTATTGTAGAAAACTTGAGCTACTTGTACATATGTACATAAGTACATAAACATTTTTCTGCAACTTACCAATATTATTAAAATGCTCGAATAGCTTTTCTTAAAGATTAATTCTATCCTAACTAATGTTCCAACATTAAAAGTTTAAACTATATGGTTTTATTACACTTTCTAAATGTTATGCATTTCTTGAAAACACAATTAAGTGCTGTGAAACCAAAATGAGAATTATCCTGAAGTTCCATAAATGTTTTGAAAAGAAGTATACATAAATAATACCTAATATTATCTATATCTAAAAATTATTTAGTTTCTTCCTTGTAGTATGTAATTATCTTTCATGTGCCCTTATTGATTTATTATTTCACTGTTTGTTTCATTTATTGTGATGTAAATTCTTTTAGGTCTTGTTCATCCCTTCCCTTCCATTCACAAAGTGCTTTGTGAAATAAAAGGTGCTCAGTAAATATCTGTTAAATTCTATCACTGTATAATTAGTAGTGTCAAATGATAATAATTCAGCTATGGTGTCTGATTAAAAAAGAAACAGCTATGGGAATCTTAATTTCCCACTATATGAGCTTTTTCTTTAAAAAACTATATATGTTTAACTTCACTGAAGTATTCAGGAGAATAAGTCATTTCAGTTTTCTAACTACTTACAAAAAAACTCCTTAAAATTCCAATAGATTCACCTATCTATTCTTTCTTTTCTTTCCTCACAACATATTTGTTAGTTTTGTTTTCATTGCTTTATTCCCCACTTGGCACCTTGCTTTAGTTTTGTTTTCCAGTTTGTGCTTTAGTTAATTTTGTTCTTAACTGGTAAATATAATTTTTGATTTTCTTTGTTAGCCAAGTCAATCTGCTGTACTTTATTTTTGTTCGACTGTGTTGACCTTGCTCATGGGTGTATATGTATATGTGTATATTCCATTATTTTAATTATTATTTGCCTGATTTTTAACTGCCATTTGTCTGAGGTTCATCTCTGGTTTCTCATTTTTGGATATTTGTTTTAATCTCCCTTAATGCCATAACAAGCCACTTGTGGAATCTTCGTTCCTGACCAGAGATCAAGCTCCGAGCCTTGGGAGTGGGAGCACTGACTCCAAGACCCTAGACTACCAGAGAACTAGCACTAGGGAATATCAAATCATGAAAATAGTGAGAACTCACACAAAGGAAACCACTTGAATACAAGACCCGGTATCACCCAACCACCTGTAGCACCCTGTGCAAGACCCCTCATCTAAACAACAAACAAAACAAAAATACAAACCCAATCACCAGGAGACAGGATTACCACCTCACTCAACCTTGCCCATCAGAGGAAAAACAAACAAACAAAAACTCAGCACAAATCTCACCTACCCTATTTGAAGCTTACACAAATCACTGGAGCAGCAACCCTTATATCAGACAAAACAGATCTTAAAAAAAGAATATTACAAGAGATAAGGAAGGACACTACATAATGATGAAGGGATCAATCCAAGAGGAAGACATAACAATTGTAAATATCTATGCACCCAACATAGGAGCACCTCAATGCATAAGACAAACACTAACAGACATAAAAGGAGAAACTGACAGTAACACAATAATAGTAGGAGACTTTAACACCTCACTCACACCAATGGACAGATCATCAAAACAGAAAATTAATAAGAAACACAAGCCTTAAATGATATATTAGATGAAATGGATCTCATTGATATCTTCAAGACATTCATCTACATGCAGAAGAATACACCTTCTTCTCAAGTGCACATGGAACATTCTCCAGGATAGACCACATCTTGGGTCACAAATCAAACCTCAGTAAGTTTAATAAAATTGAAATCATATCAAGCATCTTCTCTGACCACAACTCTATGAGACTAGATATCAATTACAGGGAAAAAAAACTGTAAGAAATGCAAACACATGGAGATTAAATGACATGTTTCTAAATAACCAACAGGTTACTGAAGAAATCAAAAGGGAAATCAAACAATTTCCAGAAACAAATGACAATGAAAACACGACAACACAAAACCTATGGGATGCAGCAAAAGCAGTTCTAAGAGGGAAGTTTATAGCAATGCTATCCAACTCAAGAAACAAAAAAAGCATCGAATAGAAAACCTAACTTTACACCTAAAACAACTGCAAAAAGAAGAACAAAAAAATCCCCAAACTTAGTAGAAGGAAAGAAAGCATCTGAGCAGAAATAAGTGAAAAAGAAATGAAAGAAATAACAGTAAAGATTAATGAAACTAAAAGCTGGTTCTTTGAGAAGATAAAATTGACAAACCTCTAGCCAAACTCATCAAGAAAAAAAGAGAGAAGAATCAAATCAACAAAATTAGAAATGAAAAAGGAGAGGTTACAACAAATTTAGAAATACAAAGGATTATAAGAGACTATTATGAACAACTATATGGCAATAAAATTGATAACCTGAAAGAAATGGACAGATTCTTAGAAAAGTTCAATCTTCCAAGACTGAACCAGGACGAAATAGAAATTATTAACAACCCAATTACAAGCACTGAAATTGAAGCCGTGGTCAAAAGTCTCCCAAAAACAAAAGCTCAGGACCAGATGGGTTTACAGGAGAATTCTATCAAACATTTAGAGAAGAGCTAATGCCTATCCTTCTATAACGCTTTCAAAAATGTGTAGAGGAAGGAACACTTCCAAACTCATTCTATGATGCCAACATCCCCTTGATACCAAACCCAGACAAAGACAACACAAAATAATATCACTGATGAACCAATATCATGGCCAATATCACTGATGAACACAGATGTAAAAATCCTCAACAAAATTTTAGCAAACAGAATTCACCAACACATCAAAAAGCTCATACACCATGATCATTTTGGGTTTATTCCAGGGATGCAAGGATTCTTCAATATATGCAAATCAATCAATGTGATACACCATATTAACAAATTGAAAGATAAAAACCATATGATCATCTCAATAGATGCAGAAAAAGACTTTGACAAAATTCAGCACCCATTTATGATTAAAATTCTTCAAAAAATGGGCATAGAAGGAATCTACCTCAACATAGTAAAGGCCATATATGATAAGCCTACAGCAAACATTATTCTCAATAGTGAAAAACTGAAAGCATTCCCCCTAAGATCAGGAAAAGACAAGGGTGTCCACTTTCCCACTATTATTCAAGATAGTTCTGGAAGTTCTAGACAGCAATTAGAGAAGAAAAAGAAATAAAAGGAATCCAGATAGGAAAAGAAGAAGTAAAGTTCTCACTGTTTGCAGATGACATGATATTGTACATAGAAAATCCTAAAGATAGTATCAGAAAATTACTAGAGCTAATCAGTGAATTTAGCAAAGTTGCAGGATACAAAATCAATACACAGAAATTACTTGCATTTCTATATACAAACAATGAAAAATCAGGAAGAGAAATTAAAGAATCAATCCCATTCACCATTGCAACAAAAAGAATTAAATACCTAGGAATAAACTTACCTAAGGAGAGTACTGTACACAGAAAATTATAAGACATTGATGAAAGAAATCAAAGATGACATAAACAGATGGAGAGATATTCCATCCATGTTTTTGGGTAGGAAGAATAAATGTTGTGAATGGGACTATACTACCAAATGCAGTCTACAGATTCAATGTGATCCCTATCAAATTACCAATGGCATTTTTCACAGAACTAGAACAAAACATTTCACAATTCATATGGAAACAGAAAAGACACCGAATAGCCAAAGCAGTCTTGAGAAAGAAGAATGGAGCTGGAGAAATCAAGCTTCCTGGCTTCAGATTATACTACAAAGCTACAGTCATCAAGATACTATGGTACCGACACAAAAACAGAAATATAGACCAATGGAACAAGATAGAAAACCCAGAAATAAACCCATGCACCTATGGGTAACTTATTTTTGACAAAGGAAGCAAGAATATAAAATGGGACAAAGACAGCCTCTTCAATAAATGCTGGGAAAACTGCAGTTACATGTAAAAGAATGAAATTAGAACACTTCCTAAAACCATACAGAAAGATAAACTAAAAATGGATTAAAGACCTAAATGTAAGACCAGAAACTATAAAGCTCTTCAAGGAAAACATATGCAGAACACTCAATGACATATATCAAAGCAAGATCCTCTATGACCCACCTCCTAGAGCAATGGAAATAAAAGCAAAAGTAAATGTGTGGGACCTGATTAAACTTAAAAGCTTTTGCACAGCAAAGGAAACTCTAAGCAAGGTGAAAAGACAACCCTCAGAATGGGAGGAAATGAAACAACTGACAAAGGATTAATTTCCAAAATATACAAGCAGTTCATACAATTCAATACCAGAAAAACAAACAATTCAATCAGAAAGTGGGAAAAAGACCTAAACAGACATTTCTCCAAAGAAGACATACAGATGGCTAACAAACACATGAAATGATGCTCAACATTGCTCATTATTAGAGAAATGCAAATCAAAAGCACAATGAGATATCAACTCACACCAGTCAGAATGGCCATCATCAAAACCTCTACAAACAATGAATGCTGGAGAGGGTGTGGAGAAAAGGGAATGCTCTTGCAGTTGGTGGGAATATAAATTGATACAGCCACTATGGAAGATGGAATGGAGATTCCTTAAAAAACTAGGGATAAAACCACCATATGACCCAGGAATCCCACACCTAGGCATATACCCTGAGGAAACCAAAATCGAAAAAGACACATGTATCCCATTGTTCATTGCAGCACCATTTACAATAGCTAGAACATGGAAGCAACCTAGATGTCCATCGACAGATGAATGGATTAAGAAGTAGTGGTACATATACACAATGGAATATTACTCAGCCATAAAAAGGAATGCATTTGAGTCAGTTCTGATGAGGTGGATTAACCTAGAACCTATAATACAGGGTGAAGTAAGTCAGAAAGAGAAAGATAAATATCTTATTCTAATGCACATATATGGAATTTAGAAAAATGGTACTGAAGAATTTATTTACAGGTTAGCAATGGAGAAACGGACATAGAGAATAGACTTATGAACATGGGGAGAGGGGAGGAGAGGGTGAGATGTATGGAAAGAGTAACATGGAAACTTACATTACCATATGTAAAATAGATAGCCAACAGGTATTTGCTGTATGGGTCAGGAAACTCAAACAGGGGCTCTGTATCAACCTAGAGGGGTGGGATGGGAAGGGAGATCGGAGGGAGGTTCCACAGGGAGGGGATATATGTATACCTATGGCTGACTCATGTTGTGGTTTGACAGAAAACAACAAAATTCTGTAAAGCAATTACCCTTCAGTAACAAATATTTTAAAAGGAAAAAAATTCCAATAGATTTGAATTAAATATATTATCACAAACTTTGTTAGGAATTCTTGACTGTATCTAATGTGGTACTATATTTGCATGAAAATTGCTGTTGCACTTCTTAGGTCTGCATAGATTTATAGGCATTTTACTAAAGATTACTTTCACAGATTTAAATGGACATCATTTTACCTGTGGTCTGATCATCTGTTACTACAAAGTTTATCAGAGAAATTTTTGTGGAAAATAAATTGTCAGTATTTTAATGTCATTTTTAAATAATGTTCACCAAAATATTTTGAAAAGTGTTATCAATGAGCTGTATTTTTTCCACGATTTAGCTATTTACACTGACTAAATGTGAAAGTTGATTAACACTTCTTTCAGTTGTTTGACATTATACAAACTAGAAACACAGACTTTTAAAAATAATATAATTATTGTGAAAAGAAAGATTGTTAGTTGTTTAGTCCTATTCAACTCTTTGTGAACCCACGGACTGTAGCCCAATAATGTCCTCTGTCCATGGAATTCTCTAAGCAAGAATACTGGAGTGGGTAACCATTCCCTTTCCCAAGGGATCTTCGAGACCCGGACTCAAGCCCAAATCTTCCGAATTGCAGTTAGATTCTTTACCATCTGAGCCAACAGAGGAGCCCCAATAATAATTGTAGACACATGTAATCTCATATTTTGATATGGCTTCTGATATTTGGAAAGTCTCCAATTAATGCAACTGACAGATGTTTCAAACATGTCTTTTATATTTTAGTTGTAGGAAGGCTTTCTTGAAAGTCTTAAGTTATTGTAACTTCTACAAATGACAATTATGTAATTTTTAAACAGTTCCTGTTGCTAGTCTTGAGTCTGTGTTCTGATCAGATTATTATGGTTTATATAATTTATTACATTTCTGAAAAGAGTCAAATGAACCAGTATATTGCATTGAAAATGAAATGCAATTTATTGTGCGTGCATGCGTGCTCAGTTGTGTCCAACTCTTTGCGACCCCATGGACTGTAGCCCTCCAGGCTCCTCTGTCCATGGGACTTTCCAGGTAAGAATATTGGAGTGGGTTGCCATCCCCTCCTCCAGGGGATCTTCCCGACCCAGGGATCGAACCTGGGTCTCCTGTGCCTCCTGCATTGGCAGGCAGATTCTTTACCACTAGTGCCACCTGGGAAGCCCCTAGTTATAACATATGGTATGCCCTTAATAATCTTGTAAGTTTTACTGTTATATTTGTAAATTGCACTATCACAGAAATCTCAGTCATATGATATAATTATCCTAGAAATAATGTAAACCAAAGTGAGTTTAAATTCCAGGTAAAATCCATGTTATTGAAACTGAAGAATCAACATTGTAGATAATAGCCTTAGAGGTTGTGCTTGTGTATGTAAAAAAAAATACAATTATAATAACATTTTAAGGGAAAAGGTGTAAAAATGGGGAAACCTTTTTATTTACAGATTACCTACAGATATTTAATAGTTAGGATGGTAAACTTTTAGTCCTTTCTAATTTCAACCAAGTTTTACTGTCATACATATACTGGCACAGTAAAATTTTAAGCCTAGATGTTGAACTCTTTTAACAATTTGCTATTTCATGCACACACACACACACACACACACACACACACACACACACACACACACATATGATTTGTAAGACAGACAACAGAGAGAAAAAAGATAAAAACTCTATGTAGAAAATAGAACTTTATGACTACATTTTACAGAATATTCCAAGAGATATCATTGGTCATTTTATTATTTTGAAAATATTACTCATTTAAACAACTAAAAAAGGTTAAAGCTTAATATAATCTTCAACACTGGAAAGGATAAATTATTGAAAAATATGTAGAACAAAAATTCCATCTCAATGCCATTGATATCACTATACTGTTGAACAAGTATGAGGTATTGAACATTGCACATAATTATACACTTAGGATTTGACATTGTAGCTAAACCAGTTGTTCAAGGCCACTAAAATACTGAAAGAGGATTAAAATTATTAACAGTGCAGAGGAAAACAGAACTATAAAACCCCTTGTAACTCAAAGCTGGAAATGGTGATTTCACTCAAAAGAATGTCACAACTACCAAAAGTTTTCAGTAATTCACAACACAAAACAAGACATCCACCTCTAATTCTTTATCTTTTCTATCAAAATGAATCCAGTGGTGATATAGTACATATTTTGGACCTGCATGACAGTGATATTTATAATTCTTTTGTTTCAGAACTTACCCCTTAAAGATTTCACATACATGTGATATGTACTAGTTAAATTTCATCACTTCAGATAGTTGGGATGACTTTTAGATTTTATATTAAGCATTAGTATCTCTTATTAGCAACACATAGAGTATTTAAAATTCATATATTAATTGAAGGGCTGAAAAAATAAATATGAGCAATAGCAATTAATTGCTAAAAAGATAAAATTCAACTTTAGATGATACTTGTTCTATGGATTAGGAAATTGTTCCTCTTTACTACAAACTTAAATCTATGGCTCTGGTTTCTAAAATGCCTACTTTCCTACCCCCAGTGTTCAGTGACTATTGGAGCTAGAAAATATTTATTTCAATGATTTGCAAGAAGATTTGGAGAAGTGGAAAAACCTCAGGAAAACATAAAGTGGTCCACAAACATTTGGCTTATGTGCGATTAGTTGTATTGGCATTTCATAATGGTAAACTTAAAATATGTTCATTTTTGAGTATCTAAGCAGCGCTTGGAGAGCTGGCCTACTGGGTGAGAGTACTATTTAAAAACACTTGTGTTACATAATACACAATCAGGAAAAGACTATTCAAAATTCCAAGTTAGAACAGAGTTGTCAATGCCAAAGGATGCGCTTTGCTCAAGAAAAGAAACTTTCATCATAATGGATGGAACAACTGACATCAAAGATCATTAAAATCACCTGAAGTAGGGTTGCTTGATGGGGGATTAGATTCACACATACCCAAAGATCAACACACGGAGAGACTTTTAACTCTCTGGACCCACCCAACATGAAAAAAGTGGAAAAACAAGCAAGATGACAAAGAAACACTTTCTCAGCACTGATAATCATTAAGTGTGCACAACTGTTTATCCAATAGGAAGTTTGACTAAAATGATGACAGAATCTATATTTATGAGGTGAGGCTGTCATTTAGGAAAATCAGAAGACCATCTGTATGTAAAATTTTTTTTAGTTCATTTTTATGTAGTAAGATAGACTATTCAGGAAATAGTTGAAAAAAATCTATAACAGGTGAGAAATTTATCAGGAAATTGTCAAGAAGGATAGTACTGAGATAAATTCTTTGAAGCATTTTCAAAGTTTGCATAAGTTTATAAAAAGAGATAAATTTTCTTTGAGGTGAAGTTTTTGCACAAGTGCAGTGTATAGCATACTATATACATATTGGGCTTCCATATGCATATACACATATGCACACATACATATGCACACAGTATTTATATGCCTTTTTAAAAACATATACACAGCTTTAACTCGAAGAAAATGAGTTAGAACTTGTCATTGCAAGACAATCCCAAGTGCTGAAATACATGACACCAGTCACTTAAAGAGTGATTTCGCCTCTCACATTGCCCAGGACTATGACTATAACTCCCTGTTTTAGTTTTTCTTTTGTTGCAACACTGATTGTCATAGATAATCTTTGTGCTTTTGTATAATGCCCATCCCAGATGTAACATATATTCACATACAACATTGGACATTTTAAATAAGCATGCTGGAACACAGGCAGGACCATACAACCATGCACAATATTTTCTGAATATGTTTTTCCATACTGACTGCAATGTCAACATGCACCACTATCATATTTGGTCCTGTACAGCAAGGAATGTACAGCAGAAGCAGTCATGGCTAGATTCACTTGCAAGAGTTTCTTAAGAGAAGAACACCCAGTAGAGAAACAAAACAGAATGAATAAAACAAAAAAATTTCCTAAAATTAAAAAAAAATTTTCCTCCCACATGTTAACACTGAAAATCTGGCCATATTCCTCATTCCAAAGCAGGTCTTCTCACAAAATTCTGAGTCAAACTGTTTATAAGAGACACTTATTAATGTCTCAGAGCTTTTCCTAACCACTGGAAAAGCTCATCCTGATAAAGCATTTTCCAGCGTACATTGGCTTCAACAGTTTCCACAGCTCTTGAGAAAGAGGCAGAGGCTACTCCGTCATAGCTCTTCATGAAGTTCTTTAGCTGGAAACAGAAATGTTAGAATGGTAAACAGATAGCATAAGTTATATGATCAATAATACTCTAATAACTTTGTATGGGGGCAGATGGTTACTACACTTATCATGGTGATCGTTTCATAATGTATGCAAATGTCAAATATATACAGGTACAGTATACCTGAAAATAACACAATATTGTACTATGTTTCAATAAAAAATAAAACATAAAAATGGTAAATACATGTCTTAAAATGAGCCCATGTCCAACATATATAAACAACAATCTATTTAAAAAAAGTGTCACAGTCACTACAGAATGTATATTTAATGTGTGGAGTGAGCTAAGTAGGTATATCTAATGTGTGGAGGGAGCTTAGTAATGAAATGCTATGAAACAGATTTTGACCGTTAGGTGTAATGTAATTTCTTTTGGAACTGAAAGGGAAAAAAAAGGATGACATAACAGTTTAAAGTGTAGTTGCTCAGTCGATCTCAATGACTATAGCCCACCAGGCTCCTCTGTCCATGGAACTGTCCAGGCAAGAATACTGGAGCGGGTTGCCATCCTGTTCTCCAGGGGATCTTCCTCATGCAGGGACTGAACCTGGGTCTCCTGTATTGCAGTTAGATTACCATCTGAGCCACCAGGGAAGCCTAAATAGCTCCAAGTTTAGCTTCTTGTTTCATAAATATTAAAGCAGACATATTTAATTCATCTTTCATAATGGACTGATGAGGTAGTGTGAAAAACTAGTTCTAATAACAAAGCATATCTAATGTACTAGTAGTAGTGTTAGTCATTCAGTAATGTTCGACTCTTTACGATTCCATGGACTGACTGTAGCCTGCCAGGCTCCTCTGTTCATGGAATTCTCCAGGCAAGAATACTAGAGTGGATTGCCGTTCCCTTTTCCATGGGATCCTCCCAATCCAGGGATCGAACTCAGTCTCCTGCATTGCAGGCAGATCCTTTACCACTGAGCCACCAGGGAAGTCCCCATATGCTCGGGGTTGGGTTTATTGACAGAACATTCAACCCAGCAACCTATTTATTATTGGAAAGTTTTCTCCATCTTGTAGCCACCACACTTAATAGCAGCTACATTCCGGAATTTCTGTCTCCTAATCTTTCTTAAGGGCATTCCCTCTGCTCCACCTCATCTGCCACAGTCCTATTCAGAAACCCATCAACTCTGTCATGGGAAGCTCCAACTCTGTCATAGATGGATACAATGGGCTATCTGTTACTTGATGTCTGAAACCCCTCCCTTATTCTTTCTGGTCTATTTTTTATATTGCCAATATACATATATTGGAGTGTATTGCCGTTCCCTTCTCCAGGAAATCCTCCCAACCCAAGGATCAAACCTCGTCTCCTGCATTGCAGGCAGATTCTTTACTGTCTGAGCCACCAGGGAAGCCTGGTGAATATGTGTTATCTAATGTACTAAATAGCCTTAACATTGAATACAAGCATTAAAGTTAACTTTTTGTCCGCAGGGAGAAAATTATTCATCTTCTCTAAATAAGTAGTATGAGTGTTTGACACTATCTTTGCTGGCAAAAAAAAAATACCAAAATTATTGAGTAATGGAAAAAAAAATAATGATGCTATGAGTACTGGATGATAAATGACACTGGATCACCTGAGTAACTAGATTTAGGAAGAATGGAGAACGAATGTTGATTCATTTAGCTAGAGAATTTGAGCTTTAATTAGAATGTTAAAATTTTAAAATGATTTGTCATAATTTTATGGGTATAAGATTTTCTCTAGAGAGTACACACACTTTAGGAACGCACAGGGATTTTTTTCAAGATTAGATACTAGTAGGTTTTCTCTATGTTTCATATGTCTTAATAAACTGGCAACCACTAATGAATGCAAGGCTAATAGACAAATGTGAAAAATCAACTTGTAACACAGAAGCATTTATATTGTATAATTAGGATGAGGTGAGATTCATCACATGATGGGTGCCACATGGAGAATATACCAGAAGAAAAATGTCATCAAGATTGACTCGGGGATAGGAAGATGTGTGTGTGTGTGCTGGGGGGGAGGGAGTCATTTAAAATGGAGTTATTAATAATTATACCTTTCTGAATTAATCTAGAAATTGGTTCAGGGGTAGCTTGGTTTGTTTACAATATTACTTTGATTATATGATACATTTTTTTTTCAAAGTTTATCCTTTAATTTCCTTTAAAGCCAGGTGCCTTGCAGTATTAGAAATGGGTTATCATACACATGTACCCCAATGTCCATTGCAGCACTGTTTATAATAGCCAGGACATGGAAGCAACCTAGATGTCCATCAGCAGACGAATGGATAAGAAAGCTGTGGTACATATACACAATGGAATATTATTCAGTCATTAAAAAGAATACATTTGAATCAGTTCTAATGAGGTGGATGAAACTGGAGCCTATTATACAGAGTGAAGTAAGCCAGAAAGAAAAACACCAATACACTATACTAACGCATATATATGGAATCTAGAAAGATGGTAACGATAACCCTGTACGCGAGACAGCAAAAGAGACACAGATGTATAGAATAGTCTTTTGGACTCTATGGGAGAGGGCAAGTGTGGGATAATATGGGAGAATGGCATTGAAGCATGTAAATTATCATATGTGAAATGAATCACCAGTCCAGGTTCGATGCATGATACAGGGTGCTCAGGGCTGGTGGCCACTGGGATGACCCAGAAGGATGGGATGGGGAGGGAGGTGGGAGGGGGGTTCAAGATGGGGAACACATGTAAACCCATGGCTGATTCATGTCAATATATGGCAAAACCAATACAATATTGTAAAGTTAAAAAAATAGGTAAAACTGAATAAAAGTAACACTGGGTTATAACAGCAAAAAAAAAAAAGAAATGGGTTATCATATCTCAGAGCTGTATTCTTTGTAAGATTTCAAAATCACTATCATAATAACAAACATGAAAAATATTCAATGTGTAACAAAGATTTATCATTGCTGTCCTTAATACTTATCTGACATCTGACACAAACAAAAGAAAGAGAAGGGACTGAAATTTATTGATACCTTCAATATATACTTGTGACATGTACAGAGAGATAAAAAGAAGTCTAATGAAAGCATTTGAATCATATTTTTAAACTTAACTAATTTATCCAATAATTCATTTGAATTTATATACTTATGTTCAGATTCATTCAGTCCATATTTCTAAAGCAATAAATAGTACATTTTGATCTATGTTTTGAATTTTGTGTTTTAATTTATTATAAAATATGCACATTACAGTGTATATTTGTATATTATATCTGTGCATTATGGTGGCTTTATTTACATAATATGTCAATCAGGAAAAAAAATTACATCTACTTCTTTTAAACTATGTTCAACATTATTACATATTTTCCTAGGCAGTCAATGAATACTTCAGATAGTAATAAATGACCGTTTGGCAACTTTGACTCTGGGGAGTATGCTCTTGGCCTTTTGATAAGACAGTAAGCCAGCCTGAATACATGAAAGAAAACTCTTGTCTATCTCAAAGGCAAACTGTGGGGTTGTCTGTGAATGTGTTATTGACACAAACACGGTAGATCAGATTATCTTGCAAGAGAATTCTCAGTAGAAAATGTAACTGGAGTGGCTCTAGAGATTCATTTCTTAAATCACTATTTAAGTGCTCAAATACTCCCTTTTCAAGCTTGGAGAGCATGACATAACAGATATGTATCTTAAGATTAGCTGATTCATCAGAACACAGATGGCCCCTTTGCATAGTTGGCATAAACTGATCTTATGCCTCATACTCCTCCACAACTCTTGTGGTGAACATGTGGTCAGAGCAGCCATGTGATGGGTCCTCAGGCAGGATCATAGCACCTTCCAGACCCTGCCTCACTATCAAGGGCATGGGGTAGATGGAAGGCATTTGGCATTCCATTTTGCTTATTTTGGCAGTTCTTCAGTAGATGTTCTGCTGCTATTAGGTTTTATCATTGCACTTTCTAAATATTTATGCCATCATATGCTTTTACTTGAAAATGTTCCAAGTTTAGACATTTTTATAAAATAACATTTAGTAAGATGTCAGAGTTGTTTGTGTTTCCTGTTCTTCTTAGCATAAAATTTCTAGACACGTTTGTCAATTTATCTATTTAAAAACATTTCAGTATTTGAATAAATTCTTAACTTAGGGTACACTAGACCCTAAAACTCACAAAATAATTTGTAATGTACAACACATAATATACTCTTAGTAACTATCTAACTATCTAAGTGAGTTGAATTAGCTATTGCCTGTTTATGAGGTTCTATATTTTCAACATTAAAACTGTAAATGGGATGCCCGTGATGCACAAGAGCTGTGTTCTTTCACAACAGTGTTGTGTATAAGGCAAAACAAACAAAAAACAAAGAGTGCTGGAGAGGATGGCTGAATGAACATCAGTATGAAAAATGGCAAGGGCCTCTGAGAGTCGACGAGGTTGTACTTCCATTAGTTTAAAACTAAGGAAATGATATACTGTTTCATGGAGAAATAGTGTTCAAATTGCTAGAGCCATGTAATTAAAAAGAAATTGCCATTTTCAGGTTCTAGAATTGCGTTTGGGGGAAGGGACCACAGGACAATGTAAGAGTCTCTATTGAATGCCCCTAAAGCCGATAGGGGTCTTTAGAATATCAAATCAGCTTTCAGAATTCATAAAGATGCCGATTCCCTTTTGATCCGCAAACTTTTGAAAATAAAAATTGCTATAGCCAAAAAGAGCACATTGGTTTTTCTGTTTACAAGGCTCATTGGATATGGGAAAATGAGACTGAAATTTCCTCAGCCCCTTCATATTTATGGAAGGCGGTTATCAGCAATACAAATTATTCCCCCTCACACCCAACTACAGTGGTCCACAGTCTTACAGCCAATGATTAGATAACAAAAGTGTGGAAAAGTCTCAGGCTGCAGCTGGTAAACTAGAAAGTCAGTGCAAGTAGCTGTGTCGTGAAGGGATTCATCACTCGGGCTATGGAGAGCTTGTATTGTGAAGTTAGCTGCTTTGCAGATAATGGAATAAAAGCCACAGTTGAGTTTCAGTTTCCAGATGACACATTTCATTACAGGGGTATCTTGGAACATTTCACATGGCAATTAAATCAAGTGTAAGAAATTAAATAATTAAAAGAAATAATGTAAAACTTTGGTATTCAGAAAGAAACCGAATGGTTCTTAGAGGCTGTAAAATTTTCCTTACATGTAGGCAATAGTTACCAGATGTTGAAAAAAAAAAAAAAAAGAAATTAAATATATAAGTGAAATATGTAAAGCAAAATGGCCATCATATGATAAAATTAATTTAAATGTCTGCTTAAAACATGTTTTTCCATGGGTTGGGTTATCACCAAAGCAAGGGGAAATGAAAGAGTTAGAGAATAAAAGAAGAGGGAGAGAGAACAGGAGAGACACAATGGAAGAGGAAGACAGGAGGAGAAAGGGAGCCAAAATGAAGAGGGGGGAGAAGGGAGGAGAGGAGAGATTTTTCACTTTTGTGTTCACTTCAGTGGCTGCACAAGTTGTCACTAAATGAGTCTTTCATTCCCAGATTATTGAATGCAAAATCAAAGAATTAAAACTACTTTATTTAAATACACAAAGCCATTAGCTTAATTGTTCTTTCTTTTTGCTTCTTTGGATATGAAAGAATTCCTTCTCTTTTAGCTTCCTAATAAAAAGTCTGGCAAAACATGTACTAGGGCTTTCAAATCCAAATCTTTCAGGGCTGGGAATACACATAGCAGGGGTAAAATAGAATTTCAAGTTATTACAATCAGAGACTTAGCTTAGCTCGTGGTGTGAAAGAATCCAAGTTGGTGCGTGGAAGATGCTCATACACAACTGGGCAATATTAGGAGGTATTAAGGACAGAGGGAGTCTGATGCCTTTGGGGGAACCTTGCTCAACGGGATTGGCTCTGGGTCACAGCATCAGGCTTTCTGTCAGTGAAAACCGAAGAAGCCGTGATTCTCAATGGCACACCCCCGCTATAATTATAGGTGAGGAGAGACTAAAAAGTGATAAATGTTTGAACCCCAATTCATCTTAATAAGTGAAATAGTTTGCTCCTTCTTCCTACCTAGTTACCCACACCCAATCTCACATCCCTCTCTGTTAGAGATGTGAATTAATGGTCACAAAACCAGCTGGTTTAAATTCCAGAGACGTAAAACAGAGAAAAAAGAAAATGTTAGATATTCTGCAAACTGGACTTTAGTCCTTAAAAAAAATAAGTTCAGTTTCATTAATGAAATTCACTTGTGACAGTATTCAGCAGAATTTTAAACAAACTATTAATCTTAATATATGTTGTCAGATGTAGTTACTTCTAAATGTATGAATTTATTCCATTTAACAAAACAGATAGTATGAAGCATTATTATCTTATCCAATTATCATTCCTTGTATAGACTTGACCATAAAGCAATGAGACTCAAGGTCTGTACCTCAACAGCAACCCTAGCCCTGCATATCTGAATGCTGAGTCATTGTGACAGGATAGTTTTAATGTTCCAAGGAGATCCTAAACTGGGCTCACAGAGTCAAATGAGGAGCAGCTGATTGGGAAGATTTCTAAAGTATATTTGGAGTCTCCTATTTTGAGAATCACTGGGGCTTTCCCAGTGGACAGTGAAAAAGGATCTGTCTGCAATGCAGGAGACCCAGTTTTGATTCCTGTAGGGAAGATCCCCTAGAGAAGGAAGTGGCAACCCACTCCAGTATACTTGCCTGGGAAATCCCATGGACACAGGAGCCTGGTGGGTTATAGTCCATGGGTCGCAAAGAGTCAATCATGAATTAGTGACTATACAATAACAAACAACATTTTGAGAATCATTACATTCAAGCACCTTTCACAGGCTTAATATTTAATATGTTAGAAACATTTTTGCAAATAATGACTGAAGTAAAGTCTTTAGCATGACTGTGTGTATGTGTGCATGTATATGTGTGTGTGTGTGTACTTTAAAGGAATGTGTATGAATTTATTGGAAAGAAATGGTTGAAGTCTATCTATAATTTCATAAGTTTACAAAAGAAAAACATTACACTCATCTTAAAATATTTACCTCTTTCAGTTCACCTTCAGTGTTAAGAAATTCTGTAACACCACTGATAAGTTTGGAATTCATAAATAATGCTTCTCCATACCTTGAAAGATTTAAAAACAAAAAATGTCTTAATGTTAAAACAGGCAGTAATTTAGGAAATACTACTACACAGATTTTTTAGAATCCTTCTCAAGCGCTCCATTCAATCTTTTAATGCTAGTCAAGGCCATTTCCCTAGGGAGTGGAGAGGTGCAAAGAGCTGTGGCTATGGTATGTCATCAAGTGCATCCTGATTTGGCTCACAGTGTTTCAAAGAGATCTACATTGTAGTAAATTTTTAAAAAGGGAGTCCTATGATATTATAATTAGGAATTACTACTATATTTCCATTATGAGGCCTGAGGAAAAAATATTTTAAAACTTTTAATTTTAAAGCAACCTGGATCACTGTAAATAAGGATTCCACCAAAAGAAACACGACTGCAGGACCAACTTTTGGAATTGTCCATAATTCACACAGATCCTTTGGTCTGGTCAGCCAAAACTGACGTTGGTATTATTTTCTATTTCATTCCTAGAAACTAAGCCAAATTTCTCAAAAATGCTTCCAAAAGATTAGCATTTTTTCATATGAGCATTAAAATAAAACATTAAATTTTTCCTTTGAATTTTACAATCTGTATCACAAGCATAATTACTTGACTTGTGACCTAAGGTAAGAATACTATGTATCACCAAGTTGAAAAGATTTCTCCTTTTACTGATTTGTGTCTACTGTGCTAAGGGTACCTATCACAGGATATCATATTCTTTGAAATTAAAAAAAGACAAAAACAGTACACTAGGCTGAACTGGAGGCAGGATAAAGATGGCTGAGTAGAAAGACCCTGAATTCATCTTATCCTATGAACATGCCCCAAATACAACTACATAAAGAACCTAAGAATGACTTACTGTTTATTCATTTATGATAAAAACCCTAAACAAATTAGTGGGAATGAACATAAACATAATAAAGGTCATATATGACAAGCCCACATTTAATATCATACTGAATGTTGACAAATCAAAGTATTTCCTCTAAGATTGGGAACAAGACAAGAATGACCATTCTCACAACTTTTAGTCAACATAGTGTTGGAAGTTCTGGCCAGAGCAAACAGATAAGAAGCATAAATAAAAGGAATCCAAACTGGAAAAGCAGAAGTAAAAGTTTCACTGCTTGCAGATGACATTATACTATGTGGAAAACCCTAAAAAATACACATACACACAAAATTATTAGACTATGTGAATTCAGTAAAATAGAAGGATACAAAATTAATAACAGAAATCAGTTGCATTTCTATACACTAATACTGAACTATCATAAAGACAAGTTGAGAATTTTAGAAAAGTACATTAAAGATAAGATTATGAGTTTTTAAAAGCAAAAGTCCAGCCATCATTACAAGAGGCTTTCTAATGCTGTCTTTATCTGTGGGAACTTAAGTAATTTAGTTTCTGGAGCCTTAGTTTTCTCATCTGTAAAATGAAGGGTGGGGGGTGCTTACATTAGCAAATGATATCACAGACAAGGGCTTAACCTTTAAAATACACAAGCAACTCAGCAACAACAACAACAAAAAACCTAATTGAAAAATGGGCAGAAGATCAAAATAGACATTTCTCCCCCTTATACTTGTCAGAATGGTCATCATTAAAAAGTCTACAAATAACAAATGCTAGAGAGGGTGTTAGTTGCTCATTTGTGCTTGATTCTTTGCGATGCAAAGGACTGTAGCCTGCCAGGCTCTTTTGTCCACGGAATTCTCTAGGTAAGAATTCTGTAGTGGGTAGTCATTTCCTCCACCAAGGGATCTTCCCAACCCAGGGATTGAACCCAGGTCTCCTGCATTGCAGGCAGATTCTTTACCATCTTAGCCACCAGGAAAGCTTCCCAGGTGGTGCCAATGGTGAAAAAACATCCTCACCTCCCCAGTGTAGGAGACATAAGAGAATCAGGTTCAATCCCTGGGTTGGGAAGATCTTCTGGAGAAGGGCATGGCAACCCACTCTAGTATTCTTGCCTGGAGAATCCCATGGATAGAGAAGCCTAGCAGGTTATGGTCCATAGGGTTGCAAAGAATTGGACATGACTTAAGCAACTTAGCATGCACCTATGGAGAGAAGGTATGGAGAAAAGGGAATCCTCCTACATTGTTTGTGGGAATGTAAATTGTTATAGTCACTATGGAAAACAGTATGGAGGTTCCTAAAAAGAGAATTACCATATGATCCAGCAATCCCATTCCTGGTAATATACTCAGAAAAAAATTATAATTCAAAAAGATATCTGCACCCCTATTTCAATAGCAGCAGTATTCACAAGAGCCAAAACATGAAAACAACCTAAATGTCCATTGACAGATAAATGGATAAAGATGTACATATATACAGTGGAATACTACTTGGCCTAAAGAGGGAGGCTAAGCCACTGGTCATCATAAACTGCTATAATTCTAACACTGAATTGGGAAATGATTCAGTTCTAACATTGAATCCATGGGAAAAGTTGGCTAAATAAAATAGACATTCAATAATAATATAAGTATTCATTAGTAATCAATATGTGGTTACAAATGGCCAACTGTATAGGAAAGGGGACAATTCCTCTTTGAAGAGTGTTTCGCTTATACTTGCAGTCAAGTGAAAAAGAAAAACGGTTAGTCCTTTCCTTGAAGGTTATATACTATATAGTATTGTAAACAGATCATTCCCAGTTATTATGGTTAAATGTGATGAAAATAAAGTTATATACTGTTCAGAGTTCTCTTTAGCTGTGGGGTCTTCGGAAGGGCTTCCAGGAGATGATGACAGATGGATTGAATATGGAGTAATTCCAAATATCAAGGAAGAAAGCAACCAGAGAACCAACATACACAAAGGCAAGGAGGTGTGAAACAACATAGCATGTGCCAACAACTGCATGCATCTGGTACTGAGGGTATAAATTGTGAGGCTGCTGCTGCTGCTGCTGCTAAGTCGCTTCAGTCATGTCCGACTCTGTGCGATCCCATAGACGGCAGCCTACCAGGCTCCGCTGTCCCTGAGATTCTCCAGGCAAGAACACTGGAGTGGGTTTCCATTTCCTTCTCCAATGCATGAAAGGAAAAAGTGAAAGTGAAGTCGCTCAGTTGTGTCCGACTCTTCACGACCCCATGGACTGCAGACTACCAGGCTCTTCCGTCCATGGGATTCTCCAGGCAAGAGTACTGGAGTGGGTTGCCATTGCCTTCTCGGAAAATAGTATGGAGGTTCCTAAAAGACTAAAAGTAGAGCTACCATATGATCCTACAATTCCACTTCTGGGCAGATACACAGAGAAAACTCTTAACTCAAAATATACATGCTCCTCAATGTTCACAGTAGCGCTATATACAATAGCCAAGACATGAAAGCAACCTAAATGTCCATCGACAGATGAATGAATAAAGATGCGGTGTATACTGATGTTTACAATGGAATATTACTTAGCCATAAAAAAGAATGAAATAATGCAATCGGTAGCAACATGGATGGACCCAGAGATTATTGTATTAAGTGAAGTAAATCAGAGAAAGACAAACACCAAGTGATGTGTAATCTAAAAAAATGATACAAATGAACTTATTTACCAAACAGACTCACAGACAGAAAACAAACTTGTGGTTACCAAAAGGGCAAGCAGGGAGGAATAAATAAAGAGTTTGAGATCAGCAAATATAAACTACTATATACAAAAGAGATAAACAACAAGGATTTACTGTATAGCACAGGAAACTATATTCAATATCTTAAGTATAATGAAATAGGATAACAGAATAAGAGGCAGAAGGGTTAGTAAGACAGGAGCTTAGATTTCCAATATGGCACAGAGTATTGAAGATTTTACAGCAGGAAATGTCATGTTTGCTTTTCAGAGAGATTCTTGGGACAAAGGGAAGTGATAGGTGTGTGTGTGTGTGTGTGTGTGTGTGTGTCCACGCGTGCATACATGTGTGCATATGTGTGGCAGTATATGTAATTAGAGACAGGAGATAGTCATTAAGAGTACTAACAAGGGATAAGAACCTTCACTAAGGCAGTGGTAGTAGGAAAGAGAGGAAGAATTCAAGAAACATTTAAGAATTGTTAAACTGATAAGACCTCAAGCCTAAATGTTACTTTTTACAGATGTCAAGGAAAAAGGAGAACTATATGTAGATTTCCAGGTGCCCAGCTTGAGCAATTGGTGGATGGCCATATATTTACTGAGAGAATGAAGACATGAAAATGATGGTTTAGCTTTGCAGGTACACCTCAGTAGGGGATCTCAACAAAAACCCATCTCTCATAGAGTGAAGCTTAGGTGAAATATCTGAGCTAGAGCTGTAGATCTGGAAGTGATTCAAACTATGAGAGTAGATGGCAACTAAAACCAGGGAGAATCTGCAGGGCAAGCAGTAAGGAGAACCTTGGACTGTTCCCTCATGAACTTTGATGTTCCAAGATTGACAAGGGAGTGGAAGATGAAGAAGACAATCCTATTTGTCAAGATAAACACAGCTCTATCTGTAGAAATGCTGAAGCTTCATCTTTCTACTTTTTTAAAAAATTAACTTTAGTTTTAGAGCAGTCTTAGGTTTTCAGAACAACTGAGCAGAAACTTGAGTTCCCAAGTGCCTCTTCCTCCCTCCTCAGAGTTGTAGCTAATATTGATGTCCAGTTTATTAAACAAAGAGGTCATTAGACTGAGGTGGTTCTAATGTTATCTCTGTCTTTCTACCTTTTGGTTAGAGATGATGTACTTTCAGTGAAACAAATCAGACATATCAGGAACTGAATATTTTAGGTAGGGACTATAAACTATATAGGCATTATACTGAACTCTGATTTACAAAACCACTCCCTAAAGAGACTCTGTATTGGTAGTATTTGATACTCTTTAAAGTCAAATGCTTGTACATACATATTAATTCCATCTTGTGTCTGACTATTCCTTATACTATGGGCATGACTGCAAAGCAAGTGTAAATCGTTCTAATTTCTGAGCTGAAAATATAAGAAAGAGAAAGAAAAACAATGTTCCGTCTAGGAATATTAGTGCTTTCTAACAATGAAATATCTACAGATAGAAATATATTTTATTATTGAAAATACATTCAAACTGAACTCATTATACAAGGTCAACCAATAACAGTGTACTTTTAAAAAATAAAGTTTATATATCAGCTTTTAAGAGATAGAACAGTGGGTATGCTAAATGTCTGGGAACATTTAAGTTTGAGAACATGCAGCATTTACATGGTCTATAATAAATTTAATTTTAAAATACCATAGAGATTATCAGAGTAATACATTAACATTTATTATAATATATTTAAATACATAATGAAATATTTTCCAAAACTGAGGCTGAAGAATTCTCAACATGAAGCAAGATGGCTCAGGAATGAATTCTACTGCATCTAGAAT
Source organism: Giraffa tippelskirchi (assembly GCF_054371585.1). NCBI lineage: Eukaryota > Metazoa > Chordata > Mammalia > Artiodactyla > Giraffidae > Giraffa > Giraffa tippelskirchi. The sequence continues at coordinate 105,202,328 of NC_137278.1, read as the reverse complement.
TATACAGTGATTCAAACATCCCTCCTCTATATCATGGCTTTACTTCAGATGTTTTATGATATTTATATTTTTAAAATATTTAAACAATTCTGTAGAAGCAGTTAAAGTTTTTTCGTTCTGTGTGTGTGGGTTAGTCACTCAGTCGTGTCCGACTCTCAATGACCCCATGGACTGCAGCCCACCAGGCTCCTCTGTCCATGGAATTCTCCAGGCAAGAATACTGGAGCGGGTTGCCATTTCCTTCTCCAATGTGAATTTTAGTAGTAGTAGTTTGGTCGCTAAGTTGTATCTGACTCTTGCGACCCCACAGACTATAGCCCGCTATGTTCCTTTGTCCATGGGATTCTCCAGGCAAGAATACTGGAGTGGACTGCCGTTTCCTTCTCCATTTCTTGTTCTAATACCATCATATATGATTCATAAATCATTTTTTTTACAACACACTCAGGATATAGGATTTTAATGATACAATTTCTTCAACCTAAGACAGTTTGATAGATTTTCCAGGAAAGCTGCAGTGCTAAACCTTTTCACTCTGCACATTTCCATACATAATTATGGTTATCAATCTTTAATAAATGAATAATGTTATAGAACTGTTAAATTAATTCTGAGCTTCACAGGAATGGCAACACCCATCTTGGCTGACTACTTCAAAATCTAGTTCTACTATCTGGATCTTGCTTCTACCACAAAAAGTTGGGTCTTTATCTCTCAGATATCACCTTTGATTTACTCACTCCAGTAAGAATGATTGAACTCTTATTTTTACCTGGTATTTAATATCTTCCATTTATCTCTAAAAAACTTCCAGGCAAGGTCTCGGCCATGTGGATTTCGAGCCACATGGATTATCACATCAATTGCATCTTGATCCAGAACCACCTCAGAATTCAGTGATAGATTTAGAAGCCTTTAAGGATAGAATTGTGGGGAAATTTTTAGTTTAATAAGAAATTTTTCTTTAGTTATCAGAACTATAAGATTTAAGTTATCACAATCTTCAAAGAATACTTCATGTAAACTTTACTAATAAAAATGTATCAATAGAACACTTTTGTGTTTATAAAAGGAAGAAGAACAAACTCATAACATTTAATTGATGTATTAATTAATGTCTGAAAAAATCTTGTAGGTAGTTAAATTATTATTCTGTTTTAATGATGAAAATTTGCTTTAAAAATGCTTTTTAATAAATACTTCATTTTTATAATGAAATATTATCTTACATACATATAAATAACATAAAATAGTTAGAAACAAACCTTTAAAATCAACAAGCTTTCATCATATTAATATGGCAGTTTTCTTTAGCTCTAGAAAGATATATTTTAGAGTAACTAGCATATATTTAAGGAAATAAAAACAAGTTCAGTACAATTTGATTAACAGGGAATACTCTCATTATACAAATTTAAACATTTAATTGACCCACCTATTTAATAAATTCCTGTCATCACTGCAAGTTAAGGCTTCCAATAATATTTTCTTTTCAGAAATGGCCGTGGTAGAGTGGAATTTCATCCATATGAATTCCCAGACATCCTCATCCAGTAGTGAAACTCCTGTACAGTAGACGATGTCTCTAACATTTAGTGGTATTCTAAAGAAGCAATCCATGGTGGTTTTCTGTTAATTAAAAGCTTCATAATATTGAAAATAAAGATAAATGCTGTCTTACTACAGTTAGTTTTTTAAAAGATGGTTTTGTTAATTAGATTTACCTGAAAGACAATAATATCATATAGTAACAATATTCAAACTATTCACAGTTGTATGAATGTATTTTATTTAACGATAGTCTTGAATGCAATTTTTCCACTTTTTAAATTATGTGAACAAAAATCACAACATAAAGAGTTTCTTTAAACTTTTAATTTTATACGAGTCAGAACATAAAAGTTTAAAGGAATACAAACAAAGCATCTTATATTTCAACCAACATAAATATATTTATGCTCTCAGAATTATTAGACCCAAGAATGATGAGAAAGCAGTGGATGAAGATGAAACAAATCCCTCCTAAATTCTGAGACACTATTTTTCCAAAATTATTATTCTCAAATACCTCTCCGAATTTGGGAAGCTAGAAGATCACTAACACAGATAATAAATAAAACATAAGTAGCAAAATTTGAGAACGTAGAAAGCTCTTTTTCCTATGTTTATAAAAGTGACTGTAAAATATAAACTAAATTTTGATTTTTGACTTCAAACTAAATGTTATGGAGGGAAACTCTTGGTCAATTTAATTAATCTTGGCTATTTATAAGCTATAAATTCTCATGTGTACTTTGCCATGGTAATTATTTTTTTACTGAATATTATTCTTTCAAGTGTTATCTATTTCCCACATTTAAAAAAACTCAGATCTCTGAAAGAATACTCCAATACATTAAAAAATGCATTTCTCTTGTATAATATTTAGTAATCTATTATTAAAATTTCTCATTTATAATTTGAATGTGTCTAATAAGAAGAAATGTTTTCTCTGTATAACAAGATGAAAATCTCTTTTACATATTTAGAACCTTGATGGTCAAAACACTGCTTTGGTTAAAGGGGCACTTAGAAAACAGAAGCAAGCATCTGCATGACTACCAATAAGATAATCATCACTTTGCCAGAAAAGGTCCATATAGTCAAAACTATGGTTTTTCCAGTAGTCATGTACGGATGTGAGAGTTGGACCATAGAGAAGGCTGAGGGCCCAAGAACAGATGCTTTCAAACTATGATGCTGGAGAAGACTTTTAAGAGTCCCTTGGACAGCAAGGAGATCAAACCAATCAATCTTAAAGGAAATCAACCCTGAGTATTCATTGGAAGGACTGATGCTGAAGCTGAAGCACCAATCCTTTAGCCACCTGACTTACTGGGAAAGACCCAGATGCTGGGAAAGATTGAGGGAAGGAGTAGATGGGGACAACAGAGGATGAGATGTTTGCATTGAATCACTCACTGGGCATGAGTTTGAATAAACTCGGGGAGACAGTGAAGGACAGGGAAGCCTGATGTGCTGCAGTCCATAGGGTAGCAAAGAGTCAGACATGATTTAGTAACTGAAAACAACAAAGGTGATCTTCATCTTTTTTTGTTAAGCAGCTAAGTAGGCTACAACCAAGATATTAAAGATTGTGTATCAGGATATCGAATGTGTAGAGTTGTTAGTACTATCATATAAAATTCACAGTTCCCAGAAATGGCTAAAACTATATCACTCTGTCTCTTCCTACCAATAACTAAATTGTTTGGAGAAAAGTTACTTTCGTCTTGCTGACTGAAGCTTTTCTTTCTTTGTAGTATTTGAAGGCAAGCATTTTATTTGTTTGATTTGTTTTGTTTTTGAAGAAACAAAAGAAGTATAGATATCAGAAGAAGCCAGTAAAGAGCTGCACACCTCTCTCAGCCCTGGAATCCCTTGAAGAAAGTACCCAGAATAGTGTTCCTAAAGGTGGTGAAACCTTTTCCCCTGGCTCTGTTCATGCCCAGCTTGGGCTTCCCTGGTGGCTCAGTGGGTAATGAATCCACCTTCATTGCAAGAGACTTGGGTTTGATCCCTGGGTCAGGAAGATCTCCTGGAGAAGAGAATAGTTACCCATTCCAGAATTCTTGCCTGGAGAATCCCATGGACAGAGCAGCAAGAATTGATAACAACTGAGTGTATAAAACTTTTTCATTTGCACACAGCACATCTGAAAACACTAAGGAAAACATTACCATCACATTTTGAAGAGTGTGTCAGTTCTGGTAGATATAATAAAAATGCCTCCATCTTTACTAACTGCCATAAGAAAGTAAAAAAATCTACTCTTTTGTCAAATCAACAGCTAGAAAAGTACTTGAATCTTTTCCTCCAAATATTACAGGCTATAGAACATAATACTGTATTACTGTCATGATTTTGGCCAAGAGAGTGCTATAAAAATTTGCCAGAATTAACAATAAAATGTCTACTTAAATCAACTCAAGGTTTGATACATATTAGGTGTAATATTAGAACTAACAGTAAGAGCTTATTTTCTAAAATAAATTCTTAAGCAATTAATATAAGAAAAAGTTCAAGGACAGAGACCACTGAATGAGATTTGTTAGTGCTTAGGAAACCAGTCTCCAATATCAAGCAGAAAGGCATACAGAAATATAAAAAAGGCAAAAAAAAAGAAAGAAAGAGAAAGAAAAAAGTGGACTTAAACTATGTTCCCTAGAAATAACTGGTGTCATGTACTACAGTCCTTAGCAACAGTCCATAGTTTTGTAATTCAGTAGTTACTCCTGGCTGATGTTGAACAGTGTAAGAGGCATACACACATGAATAAATGGACTGGTTGGTACAAAGTCCTAAACAGTGGCTTTAAGGGGCATCAGAAATAGAAAACAAGACTTTCATGCAATACTGCATTCCAGGTTACCTATCTTATTTTACCTGGTCTATACAATAATATCATGATATTTGTATTATAATAAACTTCATTTTGCAGGAGAGGAAAGTTTTCTGAGACAGAAAATTTTGCACTGTAACAACTGTAAAGTAAGTTGAAACCCAGGATGACTTATACATGAAAATCTTTCCTATTTCTAGCAGCTTAGAGATGGCTAATAATGATGAAAATAAAATATATTGATTTCTGTTAGTAATAATAATCAGTAATTGTCACTGAATGCTGATATTTCTTGTTCAATAAAACACTATTTTATAAAAGTAAGAACAATAAAAATTTTTAAACAGAAAAAAATATATCCCTTAAAAGGATACGATCACCAAACCCTGGATCTAATGAGTAGGCTAGCAAAGTAATACCAGTGCAGCCAGTCTATAATTCCCTTAGTGCTGAACTGGCTGAAGCTGTCACTCCTACCCTCTCTTTTTCATTATTTTCTTTAATCTACAGTTTGATCAGTCATCTTTGAGAAATATTCAACACCAGCAAGAACGGTTTTCGAACAATAAGCTTCCATTCTGTTCACCAGAATCGAAACGACACTTGTTAAAACTCAGCCTCCAGGTGACTGGAAAGACATAAGCCAGGGGTGCATTTGTAGAGGTGTTGTGTAGCAGTATGGTCACAAACAGAGCAAGGAGAACAAATCTTGAAAGGGCACCAGGAAGGAACTGCTGGATGAAACAACAGATAGATCATCCTGAAGGAATCTAACAAGAGTTGTCCTGGGCAAAGGAGGCCTTTGAAAGCAAAGCTGTCCAGAATAGGGGCAAATTCTGTTTTTGAGGCGGCAGCCTCAAACCAACAGACAGATCACATAATTTGGATGTGCTCTGCAAGAACCTGCAGGTCAAGTTTCAGGCTCATGGGCAGCTGTCTCCCTATGCATAGCAAATGCATCAAATTTAATGTTGATGAAAATGAGATCCACATATATAATCTAGAGCCTGTTGATGGCCTATTGAAAAATAGCCCTTTGTCTCAGTTATAAGGGGCTTCCCTGATGGCTCAGTGGGTAAAGAATCTGCCAGCAATGCAGGAGACACAGGGCATGCGGGTTCAACTGCTGGGTTGGGAAGACTCCCTGAAAGAGGAAATGGCAACACACTCCAAAATTCTTGCTTGGAAAATCCCACGGAGAGAGGAGCCTGGCAGGCTACAGTCAATGGGGTTGCAAAAGAGTCGGATACAACTGAGCAGGAGCACAAGGATGTCAGCTACAAATTCTCAAACTTAAGGAAAGAAATGGCTCTATCAGCAGATACTGGGAGGTACACTTGTTTAAGATTCATAAGCCTCTTTAGAAGAGCAAGGACAGAGTGGATTAGCCAGAAAATACTGCTCTGATTTTTCCAGCATTTCTTCCCAATCCATCAGCTTCTTATCTTCCTTACCCACCCACCAGTTAAAAGGATCAATATCTGGTTCATAAAATTATTTGTACTCATCACTGAAAATAAAACAAGATGGGTGAGCACTAAACTTGCCAAGGGCTCTTGGTTCCCAATGATTTCCATTGTTAACGGAGCCCCCTTTCATTGCTAAATTTGTAAAGATGTTCTAATAACATTTTAGCAAAATGATTGCTCTGGGGACAGTTTAAGATCTCTTTGTATAAACCAAAGTCATTAGGAACAAATGAAAAAGCTCATTTGTTTGTAAAGCATGAGCTGAAAAACCCACAGTACCCATAGTTATGAATAGTACAAATAAGTCCTGTGAGATTCTTGATATTAGAATTACAGGGAGGGAGAACATGGAAATTGTTTATGAAAATGTGAATATCCTCACAGTCATATCTCTTTAACTGCTGCCTTGGAAGTAAATCTTTTAGTGGAATTTGATCATGTGGTAAGGAAAGCTATGCTTGTTTTTCTCTAGGTATGGTATGCATTGCATACAGGATTAGAGAACTGGACTTCCCTAGCTGCCTTCCTACAAGATGAATGAGCCAAAAAAGGAAGTGCTTTTATCTTTCTAGGGCACTAACACTGCAGAAATGATTACCTAATTAGTCTAACTGTACTATATTTTTTATTCTTCTTTCATTTTAAATAGCATGATGACTGAGTTCATTTGTATGTAAAAGTTTTGAAATTATACAAGTTGCATATATCATGTTGAAATAATTTTTTATATTTTGGTGATATGTTTAATCTTTTTTTACCTTGCCAAAAGCAAATGCCTAAAAACTAAAACCTTTGAGGTAGAAGTTAAAAAATTAAGTACTGGGAAGATTAAAGGCAACCATCTTTAGGGAAAAATTTTTACAGAGTTAAATAGTAACGGTGATGTAGTGGGACTAATATTTCAAAACACAGTAACTTTGTACTTTAGTTATTAAATGGAAAATTGTGAAGTAGACTGGTAAATTAACATAAATAACTAGAAAAATTTCCAAAGTTTTTGTCATGGAAGTTTTCATTGCGGCATTGTTTTTTAAGGTGAAAAATCAGAACTCATCTAAGAGAGAGGATATATATATACCTATGGCTGATTCATGTTAAGGTTTGACAGAAAACAACAAAATTCTGTAAAGCAATTATCCTTCAATAAAAAAATAAATTAAAAAAATAACAGTAAAGAATTTGTTTAAGATATAAATAGCAAGTAAGAATGATATCATAGATTAATATTGGATGATATGGTAAAATACTTTATCTAATATGATGAAATATATCATTAAATACAGAGTATTATATATATATTAATATAATTTCTCTCTATGCTAATGTAAAGAAAAATGATAATTTGTATGTTAGAAGAAAGACTGAAAGGATAAATAAGAGAATATTAACATTAGCTTCTGGGATTGAGAATTATAAGTAATTAGAATTTTTAAACTCACATATTTCAAATCTAATAATTTAATAACTTTCACAGTTACTTTGGAAATAAATAAGGGTATAATTACATTTATAAAGATAAAATTCTTGGAATAAAATATATTCCAATATAAAAAATGCTATTACTAATATATAAAAATAACTATGATGATACAGTTAAAATATCTCCCAGAGGAAAATTACACTCATCAAAAGAAAAAAGATCACACTATTTTAAAATAAAGTTTTGATGCTTAATCATGATATGGGTTCATTTAAACAGGTTTTTAGTAGACCTAATTGGACTAGTAACTGCCTTTAGTACTAGGCAAGTCAAGGTCATTGCATTGGGCTTCACTTTTCACCCTAATTGGACAAAGGCTAAAGTACATGAGTTCTAAGGTCCCTTCCTGCTCTGTTAGCACGAGCTTCTTTTCATTGGTGGTTGTATTCAGCTGAAATGTGCATTTAATTATTTTCAAAGACAATAAAAAAGGTTTTTCAAATCACTAGCCTCTTCCTGCAGTGGCTACACACACCATTGATAGAGTGCAGCCAGCCATTCAAGTCATTGCAATTAATATGCAGTTAATTACATCATTTGAAATATCATTTGCCTATTCTAACTACAAATTAAAAGATAGCCATGGTTGAGGTTCCTCCACCAACACTCTATATCTTGTTCTGCCTTATACTTACAAACACCCTCACTTCTTTCAGGGCACACAGTCCTAGACTTTAAAATATCAGACTGAAAAGTAACCTGTATTATCAAAGGCCGACCCTGTCCATTTTGTCTTCTACCCTCATTTCTCATTCTATCTTGATCCCTTGATCCCTTGGCTGCTGCTAAGAAAGTCATATTGAATAAAAATTAAAGCTATATAGAAGGAATGTGACTTTTTGCACCTACCTGTCTGTCTCATCTGGAAAATGGGAATAATAATTCCTTACAGCACTGTTGCAATGATTAAGTGAAATAATATTTAATTTGATATTCATGTGAAAATGGTGCATAGCAAGAGTTCAGTATGGACTTCAGATAAATATTGTGCATAGCCAAGTGCAGGGAACATAGAAAATTGTCTATGTTCATAGAAAATAGGTATGAACATAGAAAATAGGTAGCAATAATATTCCTCCTCATCATCATTTTTATTGCTATTATTATTAGGATGCAGTGGCGACAAACATTCATATCATTCCCAAATGAGTACTGAACTAAAAAGAAAGCAAAAATAAAGGTTTCAGCCAACCTTGCTAAAAATGAAGGATTAATTATAAAAGTCATGAATGACATACATCTCAGGTTTAAGGCATTGCAATAAAATATACTATTTTAATTCCGCCTAACTTGACTGGTATGCATGTGGGCTAAGTCGCCTCAGCCGTATCTGACTCTTTGCGACCCCATGAACTGTAGCCTGCCAGGCCCCTCTGTCCAGGGGATTCTCCAGGCAAGAATACTGGAGTGGGTTGCCATTTCCTCCTCCAGGGCATCTTCCCAACCTAGGGATCGAACCTCCATTTCTTGTGTCTCCTGCACTGGCAGGCAGGTTCTTTACCACTAGCACCACCTACGCTACTGAATTCATACAAAAACTCTGGCAACCCAAGGACTATAGTCCCTTAGTATCTCTACAAGCCCCTTGGCCGAGGGAGACCAGAATTCCACGTGAAGTACACAGTTGGTGAGTGGCGGAGAGAACAGGCGGCAACAATGCTGTCAGGGGCATCCCTTCTGCAACAAGGGGTGGCTCTGTTTCTGAAGCGCCCTCTTACTGGTGCCCACAAGCCTGCCCATTCCCACTAAACACTGAGCACAGCAAAAGAAATATCCTTTGGACCTCAAAAAAAGAAAAAAGTACAGTAGGGGGAAACCTGGTGGACTATAGACCAACTGTATTTAAAATGTGTCCTGAAATGATGTTTAAAACCTCTTCACATTTTCACTTTGCATATTGTAAAGAAGCATATGCTGATGTTCCTAGTTGAAAGACAAAGGACTGCTGGGAAGGAGTGAGTCACTTTAACTCAATATCTTGAATGTATCAGGAGTATATTTTAAGATAACTGCACTCCTGTTAAATGGCTTTTATAATTAAAATGAACTTTAAAAGGGACGTTCACTTTGCTTAGGCTGAAATAATAAATATGACATATTTTAAACCTTTAAGTTCCTATATATAAAGTAGCTACTGTTTCTACTGGGTGGGAAAGGAAAGGAATGGTGAGGGTCAAGTTTCTAGGCTGTAAGACCATTTTATAAAATATAATTGCGAAAGCACGAAAACAAAAGAAACCCAGTGGCCCAGACACAAGATTAAAAAGAAGAGACGAGAAGCAGGAGACATCAAATAACAGGCATGAAAAACACAAGACATATACAGAGTCGCCAAAAAATTCAGAGTGATGATGATAAAGACTGGCAGGACAGAACCTGCAGAAACGTCAAGGGGAGATTTTAAATCCAGTCTACTGCAAGCCCTAGAACACAGCTATTTAACATGTCACAGCTCAGAACCCTCACAACATCTAGAATCAATTATGCCTATAAGAACTTAAAAAAATCAAACTGGTTTATAACAAAGGCAGAAAAATTAAGATATCTATGATGACTCACTGGAAAACTGAGAAGTAGGATGTGAGTATAAATAACTCTAAAAGCATAAAACTTAAGGGGTATACAGTTGTAGTAGAAGTTGTGAAATGGCTGATAAATTACCCTGTTTTTAGATGCCTGTCTTAAAGAGCAGATAAATTGTTTCCTAATTGTTTCCTGGTAATTGCGTGCCTGTTATGTGTGGCTTTCCAATGAATCTCTAATCTGCTCTATCCCAATCCTTGAATATTTAAGCTTCGTCTTCACCTACTTCAGGTCAGAGCACTGTAAATCGAAGTGCCCCCTATGATACGAATTTTAAATATAGGTGGTGTTTTCTGAATCACAATGATTAGGGATAAGTACTCTAGGTTAATGTTTAAGATGGAAGATAGTGACAGGAATGATACATGAGCTCCAACAGCAAAACTATAGCACTGTTCGCATTCAAATCATGATTCAGGCTTGAATGCTTATGAAAACTCCACTAGATGACATCGGCCTCCACCTGGAAAATAACTCTTGTTGCCGAGGAATAGTTTATAGCAACAGTCATTGTCTGGAATTCTTCATACAAAGGTTGAAAAGTGCACCAATTCATTGTATCCATCAAATTACTACATATGCAAATATATGGCCATGTACAAATGAGGTCTACCTTAATTTCTAAAGCACTGTCAAGGTCACTGTGGTTGATAAGGCTGATTGTCCAGCTTGGGAAGAATCAACTACAGCCATTTAGTTAATTCTTTAAGCATAACAAGGAAGCTGTCATGAGCAGGCAATAATTAATAAATTTTCCTCACTTGAAAGGTCCCTAACTGAAAAATTTTATTTGGCTAAAGTAATTACTATTCTGTGTGTGTGTGTGTGTGTGTGTGTGTGTGTTTGCACGCATGCGCGCACATGTGTCTGTGCACTGGCCAAAAAGTAACTCTGTACATTTTCATAATTTTAATTGTTAGATTCACTGTATAAGAAAATGTTGTAATTTTAAAAAAATAGAGAAATATTCTTATGCCCATTAAATCCTGGATGTTCTATGTTTTCACTGAAATATACTTTGATTCTCCTGTGATAAAGTAGTAAAATCTGTGATAAACTTTACATGTCAAAGAGTAAAGATTAATTAAAAAAATAATTTAATTTGATAATTAAAATAGTTATAAAGAATCTAGTCCCATTACAAAAAGCAAAATAAAATTATTGTTTTAAAAAAACAATCTGGGTTCCGTAAAAACATACACGCTGAAAGAGTCAACACAATTGATATGACTTTCTGAAATAACTGAAATGTATGTGTGCACATACACATGTAACTGACAGGTATTGGTTACAGCACTGTTATGTGTGTAAAGAGGAGGAGTGCACACTGAATGTCTGCACTGTATGCTCATCTTGACATAAAATAAGCAAGATTTGTTCCTATATAAAAATAAAAGTCACTTCAATTTTTTAATTTGTTTTTTTAATTATAGAAAGAATCTCACATCACTAGAAAGACAAAAAAAAAAACACCTCTTCCTAAATATTTAGATGTGAAGGGAGCCTGGAACATGAGGATGGGTTCTCTGTTGTGCGTTTTAGGGCTATCTATATCAATTTATCTTCATGCCATAGGCCACTCGCCTCTTTTATTCTTACATAATTAAAAAAATGGTATTCTGAAGAATCATGATATTAATTTTCTCTGAATTTATAAGGAACAAGAACCTGCCTTCTCAACATCTTTTATTCCTCCATTTCATGATGAATATCTTAAATAAGAATAGGGTGAGGTCAATGAAAGTTAGAAGTCTTATTTGGTATCAGAAGCACTCCTTGAAATCCCATCAAATAGAGAAACACAATCCAAAAAACTGATCATATATCGAGTTTTGATTGCAAGGCAGAGGTTAAAGTTGTGTGTGTTAGTTCCCTAAGGCTGCCATAACAAATTGCCTCAAACTTGGTTGCTTAAAATAACAGAAATGTACTCTCTCACAGTTCTTATGGCTAGAAGTCGTAACAAGGTGTCAGCAGGTGGCCTTCTCCTGCGGGTTCTGAGGAATATGTTCTACGCGTCTCTCCTAGTTCTGGTGGCTCTGCCAGTCCCTGTCATCCCTTGTCTTGCAAGTGAATTACTTCCATTTCTACCTCCATCTTCACATGGATTTCCTTCTGTGTCTCTTTGTTCCTTCTCTTCTGTTTCTGGTAAGGACACTCGGCATGGGACTTAGGGTACATCCTTAATCCATGCAATCTCAGCTCAAAATCATTAATTTAATTATATCTGCAAAGATCCTCTTTCCAAATAAGATCATATTCAGAGATGGGGTTTAGGATTTAGACATATCTTTTAGAAGATATGAAGATATCTTTTCAGTCCACGGAAGTGTATGCATGTGCTTTTATTTTTCCTATGATTGCTAAGAAATTACAAGTTATCAGAGTTCTTTCTCATTTTTAGATATTTTAAGATATGGGTTACACAAAACAATATTTGATGCTTCGGAACATCTTTCATCAACATTATCACAATATTGAGTAAATGTTATCACACTATGGGGATTCCCTGGTAGCTCAGCTGGTAAAGAATCTGCCTGCAATGCAGGAGACTCTGGTTAAATTCCTGGGTTGGGAAGATCTGCTGGAGAAGGGATAAACTACCCACTCCAGTATCCTTGGGATTCCCTGGTGGCTCAGCTGGTAAAGAATCTGCCTGCAATGTGGGAGACCAGGGTTCAACCCCTGGGTTGGGAAGATCCCCTGGAGAAGGGAACATCTGGAGAAGAGAACAGATACCCATTCCAGTATTCTGGCCTAGAGAATTCCAAGGACTGTATACTCCATGGGGCTGCAAAGAGTTGGACATGACTGAATGACTTTCACTATCACACTATTATTAGAAAGACTAGCATGAATTATTTTCATCTTGAGATAGAGTTAATTATATGTATAAAATCAGTCCTAAGTCTTAATTACAAGGGGGAAAATACAAAAGAAATGTTGTTAATGCTAATAGCAGTGTTTATATTATTTTTGGAAAATGTGGAGGAAATTTCTTACTTATAGTGCTTGTAGTAGTTGAAATAAACCTTGTAATCAATGAATCTTGAACCCATCAGTATAATCTACTCTGTGTTAGTACATAAGAATGCTTTTGAAGCTGGAAATATTTCTGTTGGTGCTTCTGCTCTGGCTTAGTAAATAATGATTACTATGGTAAATTTAATCACCATTGCTCCCTGTGTTGCCCATGTAAATCTATATTCACTTAGCACTTATGCTGTGATAAACAGGCAGTTAAAATAGAGCTATTCTACAACTAATCAATACATATCTTTTGACTGACGACCCAAGAGTTCAATAGTCTTCTGCCTAAAATTGGTATAATATTAGGCAAACAATTATTTTTGGCAGAAATGGGGGAAAAGCCAATTATACTAAAAAGAAGAAAAAAGTTAAATTAGATCAGCCGTTTTCAAAAGCACATTCTATAAAAATTAAAATACTTTGAAAAAACACTATAGACTATTTGCCTCTAAGCATAACCAGTAATATATTTTTTTAAGTGAAATGTCAGGAAAAGTCAAAAGGGTTGGGAAACGGAAAATAAGTGTATGATTATTTCTGCATTTTAAATTAGAATATAAAATCATTAATGCATTTATATTACAAACTAAATGTGACTATAAGAAAATTAATAGAATCATATACTTACCAGAGTTATATTAGCTCTCAGTGCAATTAAAATCCCTGCTACACCAAAAAGTAAATTAAAAATACATTCTGCAAGTAGGTCATTCAGTCAAATATTTATCTGATGATGAAATGAACTGAGATAGTATGTATTGAATTCTCCAAATGGCGAAGAAAAGAGTTACTTTCAGTGTGATTCTAGAGAAGCGTAAGGAGAAGAGAGACTATAAAGTCTTCTACATTTAGTTATTGCCACTCCTTAAGAATACTGTCACCCTGCTTATTTAGCTTATATGCAGAGTACATCATGAGAAATGCCAGGATAGATGAAGCACAAGCTGGAATCAAGACTGCTGGGGGAAATATCAATAACCTCAGATATGCAGATGACACCACCCTTACAGCAGAAAACAAAGATAAACTAAAGAGCCTCTTGATGAAAAACCTAACTTAAAACTCAACATTCAAAAAACTAAGATCATGGCATCCAGTCCCATCACTTCATGGCAAATAGATGGGGAAACAGTGAAAACAGTGACAGACTATTTTCTTGGGTTCCAAAATCACTGCAGATGGTGACTGCGGCCATGAGAGATTAAAAGACACTTGCTCCTTGGAAGAAAAGTCATGACCAACCTAGACAGCATATTAAAAAGCAGAGACATTACTTTGCCAACAAAGGTCCATGTAGTCAAACCTATAGTTTTTCCAGTAGCCATGTATGGATGTGAGAGCTAGACCAGAAAGATGGCTGAGTGCCGAAGAATTGACGCTTTTGAACTGTGGTGTTGCAGAAGACTCTTGAGAGTCCCTTAGACTGCAAAGACATCAAAGCAGTCAATCCTAAAGGAAATCAGTCCTGAATATTCATTGGAAGGACAGATGCTGAAGCTGAAGCTCCAATACTTTGGCCATCTGATGCAAAGAATTGACCATTGGAAAAGACCCTCATGCTGGGAAAGAATGAAGGCAGGAGGAGAAGGGGACAACAGAGGATGAGATGGTTGGATAGCATCACTGACTCAATGGACATGAGTTTGAGCAAGCTTCGGGAGATGGTGAAGGACAGGGAAGCCTAGCATGCTGCAGTCCATGGGGTCACAAAGAGTCGGACATGACTGAGTGACAGAACAATAACAAATTAATTTTAATGCATGATTTCTCCTTATACAGAAAGTCAGGCAGGTCATGATTCATTACTGGTTATGAAAAAGATTTCCAGTTTGACAAAGGAATTCACAATTGGATCAATTCAGATAGCAAGTCTACTTGCTACATTTCATATGTTGCTTCTCTTCTCCATAGTTTATCAATACATTTCTATTTGTTAACATAGTTTAATCTTAGCAGGAAAATCTCCTTCTTAAGTTTTGATGATGGAGCTTAATCAATTAACTGGAATTTTTGCATTTTTCAGCAAATAAAAACAAAACTAACTGATTAATTGAAAATGAAATTATAACACTACCAGAGGATGTTCTTGGGTCAGTATAGATTCTGCCCAATCAGCTAAATTTTTCACAGTACCAAGACTTCAATCTTGAGAAATTACTTTGAGGAAGAAGGCTATATTTTAAGGTGACTTAAAAAAATTATTGGAGTATAGTTGATTTACAATTTTGTATTAGTTTCTGTACAGCAAAGTTGATCAGTTATACATATACATATATCCAGTCATTTTAGATTCTTTTCCCATATAGGTCATTAACACGTATTGAGAAGAGTTCCTGGATAAAGTCGCAGATACAGAAAACAAACTTATGGTTACCAGGGGGGAAAGGGTGGAGAGAGGGATAAATTTGGAGATTGGGATTGACGTATACACACTATCTATAAAATAGATAACTAATAAGGAAGGCCATTTTTATACACGGTTCCTTCCTCTTAACATCTTTCCCTCTTTGCCTACTGAGTGTGTATCTTTTCTGTAGGCCTCAGGTCAATTGTCACTCTGCAGGAATGTAAGCCTTACTGATGGGTCATATTGTTCTTTTCTTATAAATCTCTCCCTGGTTCTCAATACACTAAAATTATACAGTATTTGTATGACATCTGATTAGTCTCAGTCTATCCCATTGGACTGTCAACTTCAGGAAGGAAGAAACTGTCCTTTAGCTCATCACTGAATACCAGTGCCTTTTAGCCCAATGCCTGGGATATGGTAGAGACTCAGGGTATGTTTGGTATATGGATAAAATGCTGACAGTCTGAATTAATATTGATTAACCACATTAAGTACATATTAATGTGGAAGACATACTACTTTATTTTAGAAATAAAGCTGAAAGTTAAAAACTTTTGAACTTTCAAGTTGTTTATGATCCAGATATTTCATTATTCAAATGTGACTGGTGAACTTGACTCTGTAATTTTGCATTGATCACAGTGAGGGATGCAGCATATTTAAGATTTAATGTTTTAACTTTGAAAAACTACTGAGGAATGAATTAATAAAAAGACATCAATGATGGTGATAATTTTGATGATAATTGTGAATTATTCCAGAGGTTCCCACAACACTTTTTGCTTTAAAGATTATCTTTGTTGGATTTATGCAAAAACAATTCATAATGAAGTGAATGGCCACAACTACTAAAATATAAAATTTCTAGAGCAGAAATGTAATAGAAGGGAAGTATTTATGCTTTAAAGGATCACAGCAAACTGTGGAAGATTCTTAAAGAGAAAGGGATCCCAGAGCACCTTATGTGTCTCCTGAAAAATCTGTATGTGAGTCAAGAAGCAACAGTTAGAACCGGACATGGAACAACAGATTGGCTCAAAACTGGGAAAGGAGCATGTCAAGGCTGTATATTGTGACCTTGCTTATTTAACTTACATGCAGAGTACAAAATACTCTGCATATAAGTTACATCATGCGAAATGCCGGGCAGGATGACTCATAAGCTGGACTCAAGACTGGCAGGGAGAAATAGCAACAACCTCAAATATGAAGATGGTACCACCCTTATGAAAGAAAGCGAAGAGGAACTAAAGAGCTTTTGATGAAGGTGAAAGAGGAGAGTGAAAAAGCTGGCTTAAATCTGAACATTCAAAAGACTAAGATCATGGTATCCAGTCCTATCATTTCATGGCAAATAGACAGGGAAAAAGTGGAAACGGTGATAGATTTTATTTTCTTGGGCTCCTAAATCACTGTGGAGGGTTACTGCAGCCATGAAATTAAAAGATTCCTGCTACTTGGAAGGAAAGCAATGACAAACCTAGACAATACTTTAAAAAGTAGAGACGTCACTTTGCCAACAAAGGTCCGTATAGTCAAAGCTATGGTTTTTCCAGTAATTCATGTATTGATGTGAGAGCTGGACCAGAAAGAAGGCTGAGCACCTAACAACTGCTGCTGTCAAACTGTGGTGCTGCATATATGGAATCTAGAAAAATGGTTCTGAAGAATTTATTTACAGGGTAGCAATGGAGACATGGACACAGAGAGTAGACTTATGGACGTGGGGAGAGGGGAGGAGAGGGTGAGATGTATGGAATGAGTAACATGGAAACTTACATTACCATATATAAAATAGATAGCAAACGGGAAATTGCTGTATGGTCAGGAAACTCAAACAGGGGCTCTGTATCAAACTAGAGGGGTGGGATGGGGCGGGAGATGGGAGGCAGGTTCAAAAGAGAGGGGATATATGTATACCTGTGTCTGATTCATGTTGAAGTTTGACAGAAAACAACAAAATTCTGTACAGCAATTATCCTTCAATTAGAAAATAAATTTTAAAAAAAACTGTGGTGATGGAAAAGACTCTTGAGAGTCCCTCAGACAGCAAGGAGATTAAACCATTCAGTCCTAAAGGAAATCAATCCTGAATATTCTTTGGAAGGATTGATGCTGAAGCTCCAATACTTGGGCCACCTGATACAAAGAGCCGACTCATTGGAAAAGTCCCTGATGTTGGAAAAGATTGAGGGGAGGAGGAGAAGGGTGTGACAGAGGATGAGATGGTTGGAAGGCATCACCAACTTAATTGGACAAGAGTTTGAGCAAAACTCCATGAGATAGCGAACGATAAGGAAGCCTGGTGTGCTGCAATCCATAGGGTCACAAAGAGTCGAACAGGATATAACAACTGAACAGCAAAGATAAAAGTAAACAAAAATATATGCTCTCAAGTTTTGCATTCAGCAAAGGGGAAACTAGCTAAAAGTACTTTTTAAATCTACACTACAAACATTCTAGTAGCTAATTCATTATATTCTTCCCCTCACCTCAAAGGACTAGTCTGTTATAAAAAAAAACGATTAAGGGAGGAAATCACATCCATAGTGCATGAAGTCTTCTATTAACAGTGTCTCAACCATGCACAGTGTGAAATAAATAACTAGCTAAATAAATTACATATAGGATGCTCACGTACAAGTAAAAATGTGAATGACTGAAATTACAGGTCAATCAGTTTGAAGTTTCTTAATATAATACACTGGGACTATAACTGCCTTTTGTAGCATACTTCCTAAATTCTTAGAAATTAAAAATGAAATAATTTCTGATATTTTTACCCCAAAAAAGCAGATTTTATGCCAGATATTGGTTAGGAGGTAAAGAAATACACGACTTGTAAAAGCAGTATTGGTAACACTGAAAGAGAATGCTGTGAGTCAAATATTTGAAACATGAGACAATCATAAAAGTATTTTAAAAAATTATTTTAGATACCAAATGCCTATTTTATAATGTAAGGTAGAGGCGATTAGTTGCATTTTTGATGGAAGTGAGTTAAAGTAAAACTAAAAATTATATAAGGTCCCTTGGGGACATCTACAAGAAAAAATACATAAGTTCTTAGATTATATACCATTTTTATATATCTATATTTACAGATATATATGTATGTTTGTACAGTCAGTCATGTCTGACTCTTTGCAACCCTATGGACTATAACCTGCCAGGCTCCTCTGTCCGTGGAATTTTCCAGCAAGAATACTGGAGTAGGTTGCCATTTCCTACTCCGGGGGAACTTCCTGACCCTGGGATCAAATCTGACACACAAACTGTGTCTCCTGCATTAGCAGGAGGATTCTTTACCACTGTACCATCTGTTTAAATAAATGTAACTTAAAAAATTTATAGTGGAAAGGATTAATAGTAAGTGAAAAATACAAGAAAATTGGCAGAGGAAATAAAACAACTTTAAGAATACACTGTAAATATTCATCTTCAGGGGCCGCAACACATGTGTGAACTATACCCAGCTACTCCATGCTGTGATTTCTTAATTCTTGGCCTTGAACTCCCTTCTTATATTCTCTCCCTAGACAACTGCATCTACTTCTCATCCATTCCATTTCTACCTACATCCTAGTGCAGGTTCCTCAAAATGACACGTCCATAACTCTAGGCATAAGGGAAGACTTTTCAAGGAGTACCTAAGGATAATTCCCTGGGCTTCCCTGGTGGCTCAAATGGTAAAGAATCTGGCTGTCATGCAGGAGACCCGGGTTCGATCCCTGGGTCAGGAAGATCTCCTGGAGAAGGGAATGGCAACCCACTCCGGTGTTCTTGCCTGGAGAATTCCATGGACAGAGGAGCCTGGCGGGCTACAGTCCATGGAACTGCAAAGAGTCGGATATGACTGAATGACTAACACACACATGGCGACCCATTTCTACATTCTAAACTCTTAATTGGATATTCCTCTTCTCATAAAAACCCTTCTCCCACTTTCTCTCACTTTCTAGAAGAGAGGCATATTTCTCATTCACTCATCTTGTATCTTCTGAGGGTGCACTTTATTACAGCACCAAACAAAGAGAAAATTCTACATATTGGGGTTGATATCTAGAAAACGAATTTTACATTTTTCAAAACCTCTTTCCATAAAATTTGAAGGGACCAGTCAAGCTGTCAGGTGATAATTAAATTTTAGTGATAGATTACTATGTCATTTTCGGAACAAAATTTGGAAAGATTTTGAAGAATTGTGTTACATTCTTACAACAAAACAATTTCTATTCCCATTTATTTTCATGTATAATGTTTTTCAGCACTTTAACATAAAAATATTAATAGAATTTATGGTGAAGTTTGTCTCATTCTAGCAGTGAGTAATATTTATCTGTCAACATATAAACTAATTGGGGAGAAAAGGCCAATTTCAATTTTTACTTTTATATTTAACAATTTTTATTTCCACGCTTAGGAATTATTTACCAAAATTTGCAAAGTATTTATGTTGATCAAGTATACATAAGAAACAATTGTAATGAAAACTCAATTTAGAAAAAAATATGTAACAGGATTTTATTATAAAATGAAAACATTTATGTGTGTGTATGTCTATGTGCATTTCCTGTGTTTATTTTTTATTGCAGAGAAATACGGTAGGGTGATCAAAAAGAGATTTTCAAGCAAAAATATAGTATGTTAGAACACAATTTGAAGGAGAATAGAAGAATAATAGGAAATTTGTGTTTAGTAAATAAGTAATTATATTTTTAAATGGCTAATGATGAGTATAAAATAGCTATGGTGTCTCAGATACACTGGAGACATTTAAAAGTCTGGAAAGAATTTTATTGAAAAAAAATGTGTATTTTTACAATATATTGGAATTTACAACCATTTAAATGTATGATGGAGAGTTTTGGATATAGACTTACAATGGGAGGTCCAGGAAGGGGAACACATGTAAACCCATGGCTGATTCATGTCAATGTATGGCAAAAACTATTACAATATTGTAAAGTAATTAGCCCCCAACTAAAATAAATAAATTTATAACAAAAAATAAAATAAAATAAAATGCCACTTTAGGCAGTTCATATGCATAAAAGTTTGAGCTCAAGGGATTATTTTCATCAATTGTCATCATTGCCTTCCTTTCTCTTATTTTTTCTATCCAAACATTTATGAACTCCTGTCACTTTCCTTCCTCAGTCATGTTCAAATATGCCTTGTCTCTTCATTTCCAGCCCCAGAGATCAGGGTTGGAAGCTTTCCCTGCTCTCCCTGCTCTGGTCAAATTTCCACAGGACTGTCTCTCAGGGCATCACACACCTAAGTTTCATCTTTAGCTTTGTGTGATTATTTTGAACAATTTCTGCCTCCTTCCTACACTCCCCTCCTTGCCCCTGCATTCCTTTTGAGTGTAGATAAGGGTGCGGATCGCATATTCTCAATGCCAGTCAGGTAATAGGGGCTGGGACTACTGAATGAAGGGATGCTGCCTTCCAAGTGTCTAGCACAGTGCCTGATACATGCTTGTTGAGTACATGAATAAATGAATATATGCTCCCTTTAACTGTGCAATCAAAAGACAACCTAAAGTGGACATGTTGTGAGGAAACTGTATGACTTATGCTCAAGCACAGTGAGTGCAAAATTTTGGACTGTTGGAGTTGAGGGAAGCACTAGAGATTTAGATACAATGCCCTCACTGCAGAAACAGGGTTGAAAGTTTGGAGACATTAACAGACTTGTCTGAACCCACAGCTGCCTACTGACAAATCAGGAGCAAACCTGATTCCTCACCCCCACTCACTGGAGGTTTGGGGAACCCGGCCTCTCCCATTGCTCCATACAGACGCTGAGCTGTGTTCACTAGTTTCCAACAGGACTACACTGGTAAGCGACCACTAGAATAGCAGGACTGGCTGGTAGGAAAACTTACAGCAGGTCAGTGAGTAGTGGGAAGAACACAAAAACGAGTGTAAAGAGCAGAGGGAACGGGACCATAATAACTTGGAAACATGGCCAATAACTTAGGATCTATGTTTTCAGGGAAGAAAACGTGAGGTTTCTGAACCAAATACATAAAAACCGTAATGGAAAGAGCCCTTTGTCCTGCCACTTTTATGTTCTCGACAATTATTGATGGGCCGAGAGCAGACAAAAGGAAAGCAGCTTAACTGGAGCTCTTTACACTATGAGATTAAACAAAAGCTAAGACGGAGGGAAGGGTATGTACCAAAATAGCACTTGATTGAGGGGAGGGAGGAAACTGTAACATTTACCCAGAGGCCAAGACAGGCAGTATTTCTTAAAGCCTGTCCCCCTGCTCTTAATTTAGAACCTCTATGGTAATGTTTTATTTTATTTTTTATGTTACAAGTCACATCCTTATATCCTCAAAATTCATAGAAAGTTAAGTCTAACATTGAAGGCATTCTATAAATGTCTTATCCTGTTCTATTCCACACTGTTCCTACTTTCTCCATCTCAAATTCATACCACCCATTACACAGGGGTGGTCAAAATAAGGAGACGCCAACTTCAGAGATGATGAATGTTGTATAATTTCTTACAAGGGTCAGGTCCTACATAGGCATTCTTTTATCTAATTCTCACTACTTGTTTGGTTGTTAGTAGTCTTGCCACTTTTCAGATGATGTAACCAGGTGATTTTCCAAGTTTACTTAGTCAAACGGCTGCAATTTGATACGTGTCTCTGACTCTGAAGACCATAACCAATCCTAGTACCAGAGGTTCCCAAAGTGTGTGTCACAGACACGCAGCATTAGCATCACCTGGAAAATTACTGAATTATTAACAAGTCACATTCCTGGGCCCCAGTTCACCTATGCATCAGAGCTCTGAGGGGGCAGTATAAACTGTTTAACTAGTCTCCCCAGGGACTCCTGTGCACAGAAAATCACTGGTTTATAACAGTGTGCACAAAACTTTTGTTTACACCTATTGCAGAGAGTACTTGAATTCTCTTGGGTATCTTTTTATGTTTTTTTTTTTTTTTAATCATTTTTGAACAAACATCTGTTACTGATATATGGAAATTCAATATACCACCACAGAATTCTAGGCTGTAGGGTAGAAAATAGGCTTTGGATGGAACCCCGGATCTCTCCCCCCACCCCATCTATTGCTGTATAATCTTGGCAAGTCACATTTAACCTTTGTAAGTTTTGGATTTCTCTTTGTAAAATGAAAATAAAAAATAAGAAATCATATACCAAAAACACTTAGCCCAATGCCTGGAATGTAATAAATACTCAGTAAAGTAGATATAATTTTCATTATTATTATCATCAGTAAGGACAACAATATTAAGCTTATGTATTATGTATGCTGCAAAGCTCCACAGAGGCTCCTCTGCTTATAATTTTTCTTATAAAATGACCTTATTTTTTTCAATTTCAAATGAATTTACAGTAAATTTTAATTCAGTAAGCAGTTTTAATTTCCCACAATGAACAAGGTCTTCTGCTGCTTTAGGGTATTTTTTAAGTAAGATTATTGATTTGCTGTTGTCGTTTAGTCTCTAAGTCATGTCCGACACTTTGTAACCCCATGAACCCACCAGGCTCCTCTGTCCATGGGATTTCCCAGGCAAGAGTACTGGAATGGGTTACCATTTCCTTTTTCAGGGGACCTCCCCAACCCAGGGATCGGACCCGCATCTCCTGCATTGCAGGAAAATTCTTTACCACTGAGCTACCAGGGAAGCCCAGAGTATTGATACAAGTAGTCAATTTATCTTAGGGAATGAATATCACTATTGATTACTTTTTAAAAATTAACCACTTAAAATCTTTACCCTGTCTTGGCTTAAAGCTTTATTGGAATATTGGGATTCATATAGATATATACACTGGTATACATAAGATGGATAACTAATAAGGACCTACCAAATAGCACATGGAATTCTACTCAGTACTCTATAGACCTCTATGGGAATAGAATCTAAAAGAGTGGATATATGCAGATGTATGTGGTGTTGGAGAAGACTTTTGAGAGTCCCTTGGACTGCAAGGAGATCCAACCAGTCCATCCTAAAGGAAATCAGTCTTGAATATTCATTGGAAGGACTGATGCTGAAGCTGAAACTCCAACACTTTGGCCACCTGATGCGAAGAACTGACTCATTGGAAAAGACCCTGATGCTGGGAAAGATTGAAGGCATGAGGAGAAGGGGATGACAGAGGATGAGATGGTTGCATGGCATCACCGACTCTGGAAGTTGGTGATGGACAGGGAGGCCTGGCGTGCCGCAGTCCATGGGGTCACAAAGAGTCAGACACAACTGAGCGATTGAACTGAATTCAACTGACTCACTTTGCTGTACACCTGAAACTAACACAACATTGTAAATCAACTATACTCCAAAAATTTGTTTTAAAAAAGAAAAAACGTATCTTTTAATATTATTTGAGAAAAACATTAACACAAAATTAAGAGGCTGTGTTATCCTGGACACATTTAATTTCAGGTTGCATGTTTATTCAAAGAAAATCCCACATTGACATATTGAGATCCCTGTGTAGTTAACCGTACGATCTCAAAAGTGTTTTAATACAGAAGTTTTCAGATAATAATTCATTTACAGTAAAAAATATATCCCTTCTATTTCACTCAATGAAGTTCATGCCAATCATTTCTTATTTATTTCTACCAACCAGTGAAAGAAACCAATTTCTGTTCTTTTTATTATGTTTTTTATCCATACAAAAAAGCTACCATCTTTTGCTGTCTTTTTTTAAGAGTAAAATTCTCAGTTTTCATGACCTCCTCTTGTAACTGGTGTTTTCACAATCTTTTTTTTTTTATCATTTGTGTTGTTCTCTCCCAAATGCTTGGTGATTTGTCTCTTTTCTGAAATGTAGCATTCTGCTGAACTTATTCCCCAAACCACAGCCTAACAAGACCTGGACACAGCTCAGTCTGTCTGTATGCATGACATCACCATTACAATTCAGCACACTGTAGCATTTGAATATTTTAACCAAGATCAGAATGTTGACTCATTCAATGTCTCATCCACTGTAATTCTTGAATTTTTCTCACTGCTGCTACCACCTCTAGCTTTTCATTGCACTTTTTGGATCCATTAGCCAGCCTTGCACCAACTTTCCATTCTATTTTCCAGTGCCACTGATTTGACCTATCTCCCCAGTGTATCAGGACCAAACTATATAGTAACAAGCAGCCCAGATCTTTGCAACTGCTGCTTCTTCCAGGACTCCTTGTCCTTTAGATTTATTAGCACAAATATATAGCATCTCACTGACCAAAATTCTTTAGTATGTTATGATGTTACCTTGTGGATCAGACAGTAAAGAATCTGCCTGCAATGCAGGAGACCCAGGTTCAATCCCTGGGTTGGAAAGATCCCCTGGAGAAAAGAATGACAACCCACTCCAGTATTGTTGCCTGGGAAATCCCATGGACAAAGGAGCCGGAGGGCTATAGTTCATGGAGTCGCAAAGAGTCAGACATGACTGAGCGACTAACACTTTCACTTTAACATTACCTTTGGAGAGTCTTTTAAGATGATTTTTAAGGTTCCAATTAAACAAAAACAAGCAAACAAAACTGACTGGTCTGTTACTTCAGGCACATTTAAAAAGAAACCTAACCCTACCCTTAATTGACTCAATTTAAGAAAGTTAAACTCAGCACCAAGTACAGGAGTGCATTATTGTTTTATTATTGAGCTGTCACTTCAAAAATACAGATTAAACCTCTGATCTCACACATTGCCAGCTCCGTCAGCATCATGTACGCTTCCTGCAGAAGGTCACTTGTGTACGCTGGGGCATGTCATTTGGCTGGTTGGTTGAGTATTTCTTAGTAAACACAGAGTTAGTTTCATTTAGCAGGTTTACTTGCCCAGTCACAAAAAGAAGCCAAACAGGAGCATGTAAAAGTGATGAGGGAAATAACAAAAGAAACGTAAAGAATTAGGCCCCTATTTAACTATTGTACCACAAATAAGTGCAATAGTTATAAGAACTGAAATGAGTTCTTATAAATGAATGAAATGAACTTATAAATGAACTGAAATGACACTTTCATTTATAAGGGGTTTATGGAAGTGACAGAGGGTTCAAACTCACAAGTCAAAAGTTGCTCTACTCTTTAAACATCAATCCATGTGCCTCCCATCTGTTTGGAACCCCTACCACCCTCTTGACATTCTCATACACACCTAGCCCTTCCTCACGCGGCCCTGTCGTCTAACAAAGTTCTACTCACTCTTCATAAGGCAGAACACAGGGTCTCCCAGGCAGCAATCTCTCCCTTCTGCGGGTTCACACACTGTCTTATGCTTGGTTCTTGCTTCAAAGTACCACTATTTGTCTATGAGCTGTATCTCCTATTAATTTTGAGCTTTGCCTCTTTGTTTTTTGGTTACCAGCTGCTACTGAGAATAGCTCAATAAAATTTAATTAAATAAATGAATTATTTTAAAGATAGAATTTTCCCAATAGTTATATTTTTAAACGTAGAAAGTGATATCAGGCTTGAATATTCCTTAGAGAAATTATGGTAATACAATGGTATAAGCTCAATTCTAATAAAATAGTAAGAATGTAGGTAAGTATGAGTAAATTCATGAAAGGGTTCAAAAACAGCTATCAATTCTAAGAAAATCCACCTGTCTGTAGCCAAATAAGGGGCTTTCCAGATGGCACTAGTGGTAAATAACCTGCCTGCCAAATGCAGGAGAAGTAACAGACATGCCTTTGATTCCTCAGTCGGGAAAATCCTTTGGAGAAGGAAATGGCAACTTACTCCAGTATTCTTGCCTGGAAAGACTTGGACAGAGGAGCCTGGTGGGCTGTAGTTCAGGACACCACTGAAGCAATTCAGCAAATTTAAGTCAAATTGCCAAATAAAACATTCAAAGAATCAAACCAAAAAAACAAAAGGGAGGAAAGTTGAGACCACAGTTGTCAAAGAGCATATTTCACTTTTTGTCCTTGAATGTATATATGATTGGAGAAGGCAATGGCAACCCACTCCAGTACTCTTGCCTGGAAAATCCCATGGATGGAGGAGCCTGGTAGGCTGCAGTCCATGGGGTCGTGAAGAGTCCGATACAACTGAGCGACTTCACTTTCACTTTTCACTTTCATGCATTGGAGAAGAAAATGGCAACCCACTCCAGTGTTCTTGCCTGGAGAATCCCAGGGACGGCGGAATCTGGTGGGCTGCTGTCTATGGGGTCGCACAGAGTCAGACACGACTGAAGTGACTTAGCAGCAGCAGCAGCAGTATATATGATTAAATATCTTGGTAACATTTTGAATGTATTGATTTTGGATAAATGTTTAAGTTTTCATAGCCCAATTACATGTGATAGAATTGAAGGGGGTGGTAAAAAACAGGAAAGTTTTTTTTAATAACATTTTAAGACTAATATAAAATTTTTTAGAGGACTTAGCAAAAAGGATAGGTTTTAAAAAATGAAGATGTTTTAGTTCTAGAGAAGAGTGATGAGGAATTTAATCACTGTCTTCTAGTATATGATGGTTCCATTGAGAGATGATAGTAATAAAATATTTTCCTTCTTAGTTCAGTGTACGGCCAGCAAGGATTAACTTAAAAAGAAAACAGGAAAACTCTAGAGAAGGTGAGAGATTATGACTAATTACTAAGTAATGCAGTGAAAGATTTCCCTCACAAACTTTTAAAGCAGGAGAGCTACATTTTGATCTGGAGTCAGACATAAGTTTAAACCTAAACAACTCTCAGCAAGACAAATACTATTTTGTTCCATAAACAAATTATACTCTCTGTGGTTCTCAATGTTCTTCTACAACAAGTCTCCTTCTCTGTTGCCCACGGGGCTATCTCAGCCACTGACAACAGGGACAAGCCCCCTTAAGCAGGTAAAATAGAATCGTCTGAACTAATTATTTCCTAAATCCTCACCCTTCTGATCAGACTCTCCTTAACAAGGTGGCCAGAGACTGGAGAAGTATGATTAAAAATTTCCCAGAGCATAAAAAGAAATGGAACATAATGATCTTTGGAAATTCAAAGACACCTAAAATATTTTAAAAAACCATAGTAAGAAAATCACTGATCTTTGATTTTGTTTATGCTTCATATTTTTTCATTAACATAAAGTGACATTTAGTATAATATTTAAGTCAAGAATAAGTCTATTAAATATTTTTAACCTCACATAATATATGAAAAGACTGTACTGTGAAATTCTAAGATAAGATACAAGTTCAAGGTTTCTATCAAAGGTCACTGCAAGACTAAAGGTTTTTCATAACATTTTTGTCTTTAGGGTTTACAATTAACATTTACTATGCTGCTTCATTTATATCAAATGCTCACAGTTGTTTTATAAATAAATACCACAACCTTTCTAAGGAACTTCAGAGTTTGACCTAAATTCAATTATTTTATTTTCACGGGACAGCAAAGCTGTCAAGATTCAAAATAAGGTGACACCCTATGTATGAAGAATAAGGGCCTGGATTAAGAAAGGTAGTTTAAAACTAGATAAAATATTCCAAAGAGATGTATATTGTGGCTTCCGTACTGCTTCTTGGTAATCTGTGAACCTGAAACAAAATTCTGCAGTGTTTTTATCTTGTCTTGTTTTTCTCCAGTTGATAAATGTAATGTATCCACTAAGAATTTGAAAGTAGTACATATCATATCAGAAAAATAGGATTTGGTTCAACTTACCTGTTCCTGTTGCTGGAAATCCAGTCTGAAATCAGTGTTGATGCTTGTTGGTGACAGTGCTTGTTGCCAAAACTGCATGCCAGCATTATCACCTCCCTACGTAGTTCTCTAGGTGTCATCAAAAGGAAAAGAAAGATCAACAGTGTTAATATCTGGCGAGAAAGGGTGAGTCATTATACTACATTACAGTCAATAAGTAAATAATTAGCACAAAATAATTTTCAGACACGGGAATTCCATTTTGCTGAGTAAGAAATAATTAAGCAGAGTGGGAGTTGTGCATAAAAAAGTCTTCTCTGGAAACAGTACTCTAGTGAGGGGTATAGGTTCAGATCTCAACTTTACCAGTAGAGGCAGATTTTAAATTCAAACACGGAAAAGAAAAGCCTTTGTTCTCAGTACCAGGTGGTGAAAACTGTGCTGCCCACCAGCAGTCCTTCCGGGAAAGGGAAATAAAAGATGCAGAATGAAGATTGTCTCACGCTGCAACAGTCACAATGGTTCTAGTGGTGTGTTATTGTACAGTTCTGAGGGGGAAAGCAAATAAGAAAATAAAACCATACTCATGTTGGTAGGACGCTTGAACAAGAGATCCATTAAAATTGTTTTTTGGCCAACCAAGCTTGATGTACGTCGTTGCAACTTGCTTTAAAATATATTCCTAAACGAAGAGTAGGAGAAATAGAGATGTTACTTTCAAATCACTCCACTCTGACAACTGAAATTATATGGTAACTTAAAATAATTTCCAAATGAACCTACTTTGAATATCCGTAAAATAATGGTAAAGCTTTACTATAATTAAACTATAACTATGGTAAAGCTTTATTATAATTTCATGTGACTTAGTGTTTCAAACATAGGAAATAAATATAAAATACAGTTGCAATGGTGGAACTTCACTGCCTATTGAACAGTTAAGCAATTTTCACTATTAAATATTTGAGATGATAATTTCTGTAGCAAAAAGGACAGTAAGGAATATTGATAATGCATCCACATATACATAAGTACATATGTATGTAGATATAGTTTATGAAAATGAGTACCTAATCTTTATCATTTTATGTAAATAGACCATATTTAATTCAAAACTATTAGATAAGCCCAGCTAATAGCCTAGCCCTGTTGAACCTGACACACACAGAACGGATTCACTCTTTAGTAAAATGATGTACTATTAATATTTCAAAGTCAAATCCATTCATCTGATGATATACTTAAATGTTAGTAGTAATGTAAGATATGTTCTTCTCACTTTAATGTGGTCCTTGAATTTTGTCAAAGGAAGACAAGCACTGAAATAACAGTAAAACAATTCTTAACTTTTCCTGGAAATGAAGTGTCTGACATGATATACTATTCCAAAGTACGAATATACACAGGAACGTATTTTGTTTTACATAAGTTTAATATTACAGTGTCTCTGTATTAAGGAGAAAAGAGAAGGGGTAATAAGCCTTTCTCCAGGAGATAAAAATGATACCATAACTGTACTGACACTTGTATGCATGTCTGCTGCAAAGGCAGACTAAAACAAAACTAATGACAATGAACAGTCAAGCCAAGATCATTCTCATTAAAAAAAGTATTAAAGCCAAGGTGCTTTCATGTAGGCTTAGGATAAAATAAAAAAAGCAACTCTTATGGACATCACACTGTTTAGATGACTCTAATAAACAGCTTTCATGTCCAAGCAATCTAGCCTCGAGTCATTTCAAATGCACAGGTTAATTAGCAGAACCAGTATGTTATAAATTAGAAGAATTTTATAAGACACAGAGCAGAGTCTTCAACTAAATAAAAGGAAAATAAATAATGCTCAATGGTGATAGGAGTTAACAGAGATACATTCTCACATGCAAAACTTCACTGGTGATAAGAAATTTTGGAATCAAAAGCTCATTAGCAGTACTTAACCCTAATGCTATTCAAAATGATTATTACATTAGATTAGGTGGTGTCAGCTGTGCAGTTTTGGTTTCAGTCCTTAAGCTTAGGAAATCTGGTCAGGTAACATCTTGGAATGTTTGTCATGTCTTCAGGTCTATTTGGATTATCTGTTGTTTGCTCTCCTATATCTCCTTGGACCCAATTATGAATGGGCTTTTTCTTCAATGTTGATCTTAACCTTGTTAATTAAGGAAGTGAATTGAATTTACTATGCCCTTTTGGATAAAAATAATGACTAAGAATCTTTACTGAAACTGTCTATATTCTGTGAAGATTTTGCATCCCTCTCCCAGGTTAAGTCCCTTGTGAACACAGAACCCTTTAACTCTAGGGAAGTAAGTTTGAACTTTAAGGATTTGTTATGTATATTTGTTCTTAAATTCTGAGGCACTTAAGCTTAACTGACACTTTTAGGCCAGAACAAAAAAGTAGCATGTATTACATTTCTTTCTTCAGAATTTGTCATTAGTGTCATATAGAAAATCAGAACAAAAATGATAACACAAATTAGAAGGAACTAAAGTAACTTGGGATCAAGTTGAACATAGTAGATAATGAGAAAACAGTTTATCTTCTGAAAAGAAGAAAGAAGAAAATGTATCTTTTTACATTGAAGATGTTGTATTTCTCCATGCGGTCCAGTAATTTATCTAGAGGATAAAGAGCTCTGCTGGCAGCATGCCAAGGAAGAAAATCCTTTTCCTCGGACAGGTATCTGATAACCTCCAGGGGAATATTCTGAGGCAAATACCCAGCTCTGCACAAAAAAATTTAATGTTAATTATATGCAGAAAAGATACATGATGAGGCAAAAATGAAGATTTTATGTATGCAAATAAAAGGCAGAAAGCAAGATTCATCACAGTATAAAGAAGCCATACTCAGAACTATACGAATAAAATTACTCACTTTTTAAATACAGTCCTACTTAGGATGCCAATGCCCCTTAATATATACAGAGTTAGAGAGTTAAAAATTTGCATGAA
The DNA here is from genome assembly GCF_054371585.1 of Giraffa tippelskirchi. Taxonomy (NCBI): domain Eukaryota; kingdom Metazoa; phylum Chordata; class Mammalia; order Artiodactyla; family Giraffidae; genus Giraffa; species Giraffa tippelskirchi. The sequence goes on along the minus strand of NC_137278.1, from coordinate 105,171,427 downwards.
CACAAAAATATCAGCATGCATGTTTTTAAAAAGGAAAGAATTGTGGAACTTGAATAAAATCAACTCTAGGTATTTTCCTTCAAGGAAACCATTCAGAGGTCACAAGTCATTGAAAATAATTAATTACTGAAATGAAATTCTGGTTCTCAATGCATTCGTTTTACTTTTCATGTAGTTCTGTGTAATGATATTTAATCCAGGTTGTCCTCAAAAGGATAATCAAATTAAAATAGCAACTTCCAGTTTTGACTGTATTTGTTACATTACCATACAAACATTTTTCAAAACTTCCTATTAAAAACAATTCTATCAATATAGCATCCATGAAGAAGAGCAGAGTTAGATTTAAAGTTTAAATTACAAAAATGTTAAAAAATAGACTCTTCCTCTTTATTATTTTCAATAGGTGCTGTGTCACCATGGGGACCAATGTCAGATTCTTTGGAAAATACGAAACAGTAGCTTTTAAAAACTGTCTGAACACATGCAGCCCACTTTTAAAGAGGGTATATTCAAAAAGAGATCCAAAAGAAGTGAATATCCCTACACTACAGTAGACTGCATAGAAAATCCTCACAAAGCAATATGAAAAGCAGTATGGAGTACGTTAAAAAATGGTCTTAGCCTTAATCTCCCTGATGCATACATAGGGTGACATTATGCATTTTGCTGATTTTTTACATTAATAATCAACTGAATATAGACTTCTAACACAGGGGACAGGTAAATATGAAAGCAAGCAAAGCCTGGTTATCTTCTTTACTTACATTTCACATCATTATTTTTTGTGGCATCACAAAATTAGATGGACTTTTTTATTTGTGTTTGGTAGAAGGTGGACAGAGAGGGAGCAAAGTCTTCTCATCTTCATTTCCAGCAAGTTTGCCAGATTATTTAGTCTTTACTAATGTGATAAGCAAAAACTACTCTATGCACAAATATTAACTTGCAGCTGTGTTTATAATGTTCATAATAAAAAACAACTCTGAAGATCCTGCTTCAGTTTTCTTTGGATTTAATAAACGAACATACATCATCACTCTAATGATTTTGATTCACTCTTGGCATAAGATCAACCAAAGCTAACACCTGACATAAATAAGAATGGTGAAAACAACCCTGAATTTCCACATTTCCATAAAATTCCCTGAAGTTTGTATGCTTTAGACTCCATCTAGATTTTGCCACTTTTCTTGTACAGTTTCTCTATTTTATACATCCTTACAAAAATAGCATGAAATTAGGCTAAAGCAATAGTAATTAAATAAGAAGCAAAACTTCATATTTTTGCTAATGTAGCATAATAAAACAGTTAAATTTTGCCTACAGGGGTTGTAAAAGTAATGATGTGGTTTTCTTCCTTAAGAATAACACAGCTTCCAATATTTCAGATTTCATAATTTGTTTTTCCGGAACTTTTAATCCTAGATATTAACTAGCATGGTGATCATAAATCTGCCTTTCTAAAATTATAAAATCTGCATGCCATGGATTAGATAATTTTACAGTTGAAGAAGATTTATCTAGAACCCATTATTCTTTTATTGAGGAAATAAGAAAAAATAATGTATTTTTTAAAAAAGAACATTTAGTAAGTAGCTAATTTATTAGGGTCCTTCAGATGAGTTTGGAAAATCAAGAAAAGTGTTTGGGTCTATTTTCTCACAAATTTAAACACACTATCTTTTGTCAGTTACAATTTATTGTGTATTATTTCTTCTTTATAAATGGATGGACATCTTTAAATGACTTATGTTTTGTGAGCAATATGACTACAGATAAAAAATATGACAAATAATGTTATGAACAGAGACTTGGTCTGGAAAAGAGAGCCTGAAACTGAGGAAGAGCCTGCAAGCCTGAGTGCTCGTTGTGCAATCAGACCCGTCCATCTCGCCACGCCTCACATTCCTTATCTGCGAAATAAGAAGGTTGAACTAGCTGATATCCTTTTCAGGTTTTGAAGCTAACCCTTTTATTCTAACCCACTTACCTATATTTTAGCCTGCTTAAAAAAATCATTACCACAACAGGGGCATAATGTGTTTACTTAAAATTTTGGAAAAAAATGCCTTTTCATTTTTATATCCCCCATTATTCAGCTGTTTGATATGTACAAGTCTTCTAAGAGTCAGAGCTTGAATCTGGGTTTTATAGGACATTTGACATAGTGTAAGAAAATTAGAGCAAAGCAAGCCTAAGAGAAATTTAAGTAATGACCAAGGCAAGTGAAGTATTCATTAAATCAAGAAATGGAGCAAGTTATGTTTTGAGTCCTTAAGGCAAAAATTGCTAACTGCGCACCAAAATCCATCCCCTCTTCCACTTCCTGGAATAAAGGATAATTCTCATTTCCTTGGTAGTTAGTTGTGGTCATGTGACTAAACTGTAGCCTATAGAATATTAGCATTCCTCACTGTCAAGATCAGCCCACAGACATCTTCATAGGTCCTCCATGTCTTTTTCTCTAAAATGAATCTCTCGAGTGACCTTGAATGGAACTCTTGTACCGAGCATGTGAGAAACCTACCTGGGTGTCTGAGTGACTGCATCCCCAGTACAGTTCTCATACCCCATTCTGTTACGTGTGCCAGAAGTACACTTTTACTGCTTTTTTTCTTAATCCAAATATATCTTTGGGTCTGTTTTTTAAAGCAATTAACCTTCTCTAATGCAGTCTTTAAATAGAATAAGAAACAGACTACCCTCAAATTGCCCTCATTTTGTGCTGTTACAAACATATGTAAGTAATTATCTACTATATAATTCAATAAACTTGCATTTAGCCTGCTAGTTCAAAATATGTAGCTATACTCAATTGGGTAAGAGGATAATCAACTTCATTACAAAATTAAGACTTGTAAGAGATAATGTTGGTGAATAAGTTACCTAGTTTAGATATGCATTTGTGTAATTGGCTGGTAATGATATGTGTGATTAGTACTACTGATAATGCAATCAATATAGGAGAAGTGTGTGGAATCCCAGTGAATGGAACACTACATTAGCTCAAAGTAATCAGCCCAGTAGGGAGCACACTTAGGGTCCTGACACTGAATGCAGTTTCCTTAAATTTGCATCATCACAGGGAAATGTTACTGATGGGGGGGCAAATTTTTAAAGAATAGTGCATGTGTTCTATTTTCCTCTTTTAGGAAGAAGCTGTAGATGATATTTATCTTCTCTACTATTGAGGTGAGGCTTGGCATGAGAAATTGGTTAGGAATCAAGACAATGGGATAAACATGTGAAAAGATGCTCAATATCAGTAATAATTAGTGGAAATCAAAACTAAAATGAGTTATCACCTCACACCAGTCAGAATGGCCATCATCAAAAAAATCTACAAACAAATAAATACCGGAGAGGGTGTGGAGAAAAGAGAACCCTCTTGCATTGTTGGTGGGAACGTAAATTGATATAGCCACTATGGAGAACAGCATGGAGATTTCTTAAAAAACTAGGAATAAATCTACCATATGACCCAATAATCCCACTACTGGGCATATAAGCTGAGGAAACCATAATTGAAAAAGATACATATACCCTAATGTTCATTGCAGCACTTTTCACAATAGCTCAGACATGGAAGCAACCTAGATGTCCATCAGCAGACAAATGGATAAGGAAATTGTAGTACATATATACAATGGAATATTACTCAGCTATAAAAAGGAACACATTTGAGTCAATTCTAATGAGGTGGATGAAACTGGAACCTATTATACAGAGTGAAGTAAGTCAGAAAGAGAAACACAAATACTGTATATTGATGCATATATATATGCAATTTAGAAAGATGGTACTAATGAACTTATTTGCAGGGCAACAATGGAGAAGCAGATATAGAGAACAGACTTATGGACACAGTAGTGGAAGGAGAGTGGGCCAAATTGAGAGAGTAGCATTGAAACATGCACATTACCATGTGTAAAATACATAGCTAGTGGGACGTTACTGTATAACACAGGGAGCTTAACCTGGTGCTCTGTGACGACCTAGAGGAGTGCGGCAGAGTGGGAGGTGGGAAGGAGGTTCAGGGAGAGGGGGGCATGTGTAACCTATGGCTGATCCATGTTGATGTATGGCTGAAACCACCACAACATTGTAAAGCAATCATCCTCCAATTAAAATAAATAGCTTTTAAAAAATCACTATGGGGAAGAGAGGCAAATGAGGGAAGTTTAAACAATGGATAAAAGATTGCCTGCATACACCTATACAGTTCTTCCTCCCATCCCTGTGTCTCTCCCAACACACACATACCTTCTGCTCTTCCTTCTCTAATTACTGGAGCTTGCAATGGGATATATCTTTAGGCATGCAAGAGGATATTTTATAAAGGAAGTACATTAAAATTAGACTATATTAACTGATGTTAAAATGCACTGACCTTAGCTGGCTTTGTTTTCACCTAAGATCTAAAACTACTTTTGAATTCCTGTGAATGTTAACTCTTAAATCTTCTGTGATAGGTGGCTTGCACACATAACCTATTTTACCATGAGTTTTCCTTAAAAGCCATTGGTTTCTGGGTGCTTGAAACTTAACGAAAAGTAAAAAGCACAACCTTCAGACTTTTCAGAGCATCATACTCCAGTCTTCATTAACTGAATATTCATTTAAAAACAATAAATAGCCTACTACATATCTCACCATACATGCAGAAGACACTATAACTGTCCCTTAGGGCATAGATTTTTTGAAGCAATTACTGAAATGCTTAATTAAGAAGCTTACTATTCTATCTACTATTCTTTGCTATTCATTATTGAAAGACTTTTATGTGCTCTTTGTGGAAAGATCCTATGGTGGAGACTGAAAACCCAACTTGTCCACAGAGCACCACAGAATGAAGAGGGAACTACACAGAGGAGGTATCTGTGCCAACCACAGGTCCTCATGGTCAGTTCCTAGAGAAAACAAAGATATGATTCAGGCATTGGCAAACTGTGGTCCACAGAGCCAAGAAGGAATTACAGTCGGTCCTTCACACCTATAGGTTCTGCATCAGTGGATTCAACCAACTGTGGATCAAAATATTTGAGAAAAAAAATTCCAAAATTCCAAAAAACAAAACTTGAATTCACTGCATGCTGGCAAATATAAACAAAGCAGTTACACCGTATTAGATATTATAAGTAATCTGGAGATTATTTAAAGTATCCTGGAGGAAGGGCATAGGTTATATACAAGTACTATGTATGCCATCTTGGGCTTTCCAGTTGGCACAGTGGTAAAGAACCTGCCTGCCAATGAAGGAGACACAGGTTTGATCCCTGGGTCAGGAAGATCCCCTGGAAGAGGAAATGGCAACCCACTCCAAGATTCTTGCCTGGGAAATCCCATGAACAGAGGAGCCTGGCAGGCTATAGTCCATGGAGTTGCAAAGAGTCAGACACGACTGAGTGACTGAGGATACACATATACACTATGCCATTTTATATAAGGGATCTGAGGATTTTGGTATCTGTGGGGGTTCTGAAGGCAATACCAGAGTATACCAAGAGACGGCTTACTTGCTTGTAGCCCCACAAAATTAGGAATGTGAAAAGTTGCACAAAAAGAGTTTTCATGGCCCCTTCTCCTCCTGCTCCTTTTCTTCTGGAAAGCCCACTTCCAAAACTGACTCAGGCACTTAGTTTATGATCTCACATACACTTTGATAACACCCGTATTCATAATAAGTATCATGTTATTAATCAGAATTTTATCCTAATACTACCTTTCTCACTCACTGAACTTAGATCGCTAAAGAAATGAAACCTGCTTTTTACCCATCTTTTTATACCCATAGCCTAATGCAGAATCTAGTTCAAAATAGACACTCAATAAACATACTCAAACTAAATTAAATCATGGCAATAATGTCAGTTCTTAAAAACAAGAACACTTTGTAAGTATATTAAAACAAACATTGCTACCATTTCTTAATTAAGCATTTTCTAAGATTAAATGATACCAGAGAAAATTCTGTCTGAGTGATCTTTGGAGTATTTTTGCTCATCTTGTTTACTGATGATACACATAATAGAAGACATGAAAGCCATTGCTATCTAGCCAATAGCTTTGAATAAACTAGTCTATAATAAAGTAAATCAGCCTTATAGCCAGTGAGAAAGCAGAGGTATTATACAACATCTCTGTTCTTTCTGATTAGCAAATGACTCCTACTCTCCTAGAAGTGTTATTACATAGCAGGTACTTAAATAAATTGAGAGAGAGGAATTAGGGATCTTTCTTCTGTTCAGTAAACTGACAAGGGTCAAACTACATGATCTCCTAGGTCCCTTCTTCAGTAAATACTTAATAATTAAAAATAAAACATACAAAAATAATTTTTGCAACTTGTATAGTTCCACCACCACCACCACAAACACAACCATCCTTTCTTTTCCACACACTTGTTTCTTCATTTCCAAACATAATTTCTCAAGAAATCAGTCATTATGTAAATATAGTGGGTCCTCTAGGCACTCAGTAATGTTCAGAAGCAAAGTCAATGTTTGGTCATTAGTTGGAAAAGCCAACAGATGTTAGCTATTTTCCCAAAAGTGAAAAAGTCTTTAGCTTTATGGTCAAAGTCAACTAATTTAGTTCATTTTACATTTTAGAAAACTATCAACTTAGCTAAGCTATCCTATATTGAGGGGGCTTCCCAGATGGCTCTGTGGTAAGAAATCTGCCCACCAATGCAAGAAACATGGATTCAATCCCTGGGTCGGGAAGATGCCCTGGAGGAGGAAATGGCAACCCACTTCAGTATTCTTGCCTGGAGAATTCCATGGACAGAGGAGCCTGGTAGGCTATTGCCCATGGGGTTGCAAGAGTCAGACATGGCTGAGCGACTGAGCACACACACACATCCTATATTGAGGAATTACTGTATTCCCTTGGTGGCTCAGATGGCAAAGAATCTGCCTCCAATGTGAGAGACCTGGGTTCAATCCGTGGGTTGGGAAGGTTCACTGGAGAAGGTAATGGCTACCCACTTCAGTATTCTGGCCTTGAGAATTCCATGGACTGCATATCCATGGGATTGCAAATAGTTGGACACAACTGAGCAATTTTCACTTCACCTATATGTTATGGAATGACAGTCTAAGTTTGTTTCAGTAGTCATGTACGGATGTGAGAGTTGGACGGTGAAGAAAGCTGAGCACCAAAGAATTGATGCTTTTGAACTGTGGTGTTGGAGAAGACTCTTGAGAGTCCCTTGGACTGCAAGAAGATCCAACCAGTCCATCCTAAAGGAGATCAGTCCTGGGTGTTCATCAGAAGGACTGATGTTGAAGCTGAAACTCCAATACTTTGGCCATCTCATGCGAAGAGTTGACTCATTGGAAAAGACCCTAATGCTGGGAAGGATTGGGGGCAGGAGGAGAAGGGGCTGACAGAGGATGAGATGGTTGGATGGCATCACTGACTTGATGGACATGGGTTTGGGTAAACTCCGGGAGTTGATGATGGACAGGGAGGCCTGGCGTGCTGTGATTCATGGGGTCGCAAAGAGTCGGACACGACTGAGCGACTGAACTGAACTGAATTGATTGTCCTTAAAAGCTTCAAGATCAGTTCTGTTATGTCCATTTTTTAGATTGTTATTATTCATTCACTGAGCGACTGAACAACAACATATATGTATAAACACATATATATATTGTCAAGTATACCTACACATATATGTATATTATATGTGTATACATGCACATATATATGCATATATACATTGTCTAGTATACATACATATACATACTGTCAAGTAGTTAAGTCACATGTGAATCTTTTGCGATCTCAAGGTCTGTAGCCCACCAGGCTCCTGTGTCCATGGGATTTCCAGGCAAGAATACTGGAGTGGGTTGCCATTTCCTTCTCCAGGGGATCTTCCTGACCCAGGGATTGAACCCTCATCTCCTGCATTAGTAGGCGGATTCTTTACCACTCAGCCACCAGGGAAGCGCTATATGTATATATATATTGGCTGCACTTTGCAGGATGTGGGATTTACATTCCCTGACTAGGGATTCAACCCTGTGCCCCCTTCAGTGAAAGTGTGGAATCTTAACCGCTAGACCACTTTTTTAAGATAGCTAAAACTTGTAGAAGAGAAGCACCTTGCCAAGCTCATTTGACTAATAAGTGACAGAGTTGGAATTCAAAGTCACAGCTGACAAGAAGCTCCCATGGTTCCCCTGCATGAGGTCCCCTCCCCAAATACCACTTTGGAATAGGGTTAAAGGCTTTCTTTCTCTCTTCCTTGAACATCTGTTTGCATGTCATAATCACAGCACTTATATTGCAGATGCTGTGCTGTGCTCAGGCATGTCTGACTCTTTGAGACCCGGTGGACTGTAGCCTGCCAGGCTCCTCTGTCTATGGGATTTCCCAGGCAAGGATACTGGAGTGGGTTGTCATGCCCTCCTCGCACATCCCAGACCAAAGCACAAATAAATACTTAATAAAATCTCAGTGCTATGAAGGGGAAGTAAGCAATATTAGGGAAAGGAGATTTATGGGGAAATGATTTAAATAGGGTGTTTAGGGAAAGGTCTCCCTGAGGATATCTGTATGAAGTGAGAGAATGGATTCCATAAATCTGGGAGGAGGGGAATTCTGACCCAGGAAACAGCAAGTTCAAGGTCCTGAGACAGGCACAAACTTGGGATCTTGAAAATAACACGAAGGACTCTGTGGATGAAACAGAATCAGCCTGAAACAAAGAGGAAGGCCTGAGGTTGCAGAGGTTGGTAGCACTAAACCATGACAGTTTTAATAAATAATAAGAGCTTCAGATCATTTTCCTATGGGTGATGAGAAGCCACCACAAGTTTTTGAGCTAGGAAATAGCATGATCTGATTTATGCTCTAAAAGGGTGACACTGACTGGAATAGAGAGCAAACTCAAATATGCCGTGTGGTCTTCCAAGAGAGGAGAAAGTGAAATATGATTTTCCAGTTGATCTCTCTCTTACTATATGGACTATATTCATGAGAGGTTTATAATCTAGTGAGTGAAACTGATGACATGAAAACAGACATAATGTTTTATTTTGTTTTTAAGATAGGTTATGAATGAGATTTGTTTTAGAAACAGTTTCTTATGCAGGTATAAGAAAAAAAATTCCAGAAGCTTATTCATGCTTTTTTTATTGCTGCTCAATTTGCTAAAAACAGCATCAGATGATATGGGAAGGTCACTGAGAATTCACTTAAACAAGAACACATTTTAAAAACACATATACTGTATATACAAGAAGTTGTATATTCCACTTTGAGTTAATTAGAAGGTTTATTCCAGAATTTAAATACAGAAAATAGCCTGAAAGAGCACCAGAAAAAGTTACCCACATAGCTTATAATTTCCATGGAAAATATTAATACAATGCTTAAAGCTGGTATGGAATCCTTTTTTCTAGGCAGTGAAATTTTCCAGTGTTCGACAGAGCCACATGGGACTGTAAAGAATAAAAAATTACAGCGTGATTTTGCAGAGTTTGAGTTTACTGACATCAGGATATCAAATCATTAATATGGACTGGAATGGGTGAATTTAACTCAGATGACCATTATATCTACTACTGTGGGCAGGAATCCCTTAGAAGAAATGGAGTAGCCATCATGGTCAACAAAAGAGTCCAAAATGCAGTACTTGGATGCAATCTCAAAAACGACAGAATGATCTCTGTTCGTTTCAAAGGCAAACCATCCTATATCACGGTAAGCCAAGTCTATGCCCCGACCAGTAACACTGAAGGAGCTGAACTTGAACGGTTCTATGAAGACCTACAAGACCTATTAGAACTAAAACCCAAAAAAGATGTCCTTTTCATTATAAGGGACTGGAATACAAAAGTAGGAAGTTAGGAAACACCTGGAGTAACAGGCAAACTTGGCCTTGGAGTACAGAATGAAGCAGGGCAAAGGCTAATAGAGTTTTGCCAAGAGAACCCACTGGTCATAGCAAACACCCCCTTCCAACAACACAAGAGAAGACTCCACACATGGACATCACCAGATGGCCAACACCAAAATCAGATTGATTATATTCTTTGTAGCCAAAGATGGAGAAGCTCTATACAGTCAGCAAAACAAGACCGGGAGCGGACTGTGGCTCAGATCATGAACTCCTTATTGCCAAATTCAGACTTAAATTGAAGAAAGTAGGGAAAACCACTAGACCATTCAGGTATGACCTAAATCAAATTCCTTATGATTATACAGTGGAGGTGAGAAATAGATTTAAGGGACTAGATCTGATAGACAGAGTGCCTGATGAATTATGGACAGAGGTTTGTGACATTGTACAGGAGACAGGGATCAAGACCATCTCCATGGAAAAGAAATGCAAAAAAGCAAAATGGCTGTCTGAGGAGGCCTTACAAATAGCTGGGAAAAGAAGAGAAGCAAAAAGCAAAGGAGAAAAGGAAAGATATTCCAATCTGAATGCAGAGTTCCAAAGAATAGCGAGGAGAGATAAGAAAGCCTTCTTCAGTGATCAGTGCAAAGAAATAGAGGAAAACAACAGAATGGGAAAGACTAGAGATCTCTTCAAGAAAAGTAGAGATACCAAGGGAACATTTCATGCAAAGATGGGCTCAATAAAGGACAGAAATGGTATGGACCTAATAGAAGCAGAAGATATTAAGAAGAGGTGGCAAGAATACACAGAAGACCTGTACAAAAAAAATCTTCACGACTCAGACAATCACGATGGTGTGATCACTCACCTACAACTAGACATCCTGGAATGTGAAGTAAAGTGAGCCTTAGAAAGAATCACTACGAACAAAGCTAGTGGAGGTGATGGAATTCCAGTTGAGCTATTTCAAATCCTGAAAGATAATGCTGTGAAAGTGCTGCACTCAATATGCCAGCAAATCTGGAAAACTCAGCAGTGGCCACAGGACTGGAAAAGGTCAGTTTTCATTCCAATCAGAAAGGCAATGCCAAAGAATGCTCAAACTACAGCACAATAGCACTCATCTCACACACTACTAAAGTAATGCACAAAATTCTCCAAGCCAGGCTTCAGCAATACGTGAACCATGAAATTCCAGATGTTCAAGCTGGTTTTAGAAAAGGCAGAGGAACCAGAGATCAAATTGCCAACATCCACTGGATAATCGAAAAAGCAAGAGAGTTCTACAAGAACATCTATTTCTGCTTTATTGACTATGCCAAAGTCTTTGACTGTGTGGATCACAATAAACTGTGGAAAATTCTGAAAGAGATAGGAATACCAGACCATCTGACCTGTCTCTTGAGAAACCTGTATGAGGTCAGGAAGCAACAGTTAGAACTGGACATGGAACAACAGACTGTTTCCAAATAGGAAAAGGAGTACGTCAAGGCTGTATATTGTCACCCTGCTTATTTAACTTATATGCAGAGTACATCATGAGAAATGCTGGGCTGGAAGAAATACAAGCTGGAATCAAGATTTCCAGGAGAAATATCAATAACCTCAGATATGCAGATGACACCACCCTTATGGAAGAAATTGAAGAAGAACTAAAGAGTCTCTTAATGAAAGTGAAAGAGGAGAGTGAAAAATTTGGCTTAAAGCTCAACATTCAGAAAACTAGGATCACAGTATCTGATCCCATCACCTCATGGGAAATAGATGGGAAAACAGTGCAAACAGTGTCAAGACTTTATTTTTTGGGCTCCAAAATCACTGCAGTTGGTGATTGCAGCCATGAAATTAAAAGACCCTTACTCCTTGGAAGGAAGGTTATGACCAACCTAGATAGCATATTGAAAAGCAGAGACATTACTCTGCCCACAAAGGTCCGTCTAGTCAAGGCTATGGTTTTTCCAGTGGTCATGTGTGGATGTGAGAGTTGGACTGTGAAGAAAGCTGAGTGCTGAAGAATTGATGCTTTTGAACTGTGTTGTTGGAGAAGACTCTTCAGAGTCCCTTGGACTGCAAGAAGATCCCACCAGTCCACCCTAGGGGAGATCAGTCCTGGATGTTCACTGGAAGGACTGATGTTGAAGCTGAAACTCCAATACTTGGCCACCTCATGCGAAGAGTTGACTCATTGGAAAAGACCCTAATGCTGGTAAGGATTGGGCGCAGGAGGAGAAGGGGATGAGGGGATGACAGAGAATGAGATGGCTGGATGTCATCACCGACTCGATGGACATGGATTTGGGTAGACTCCGGGAGTTGGTGATGGACAGGGAGGCCTGGCGTGCTGTGATTCATGGGGCTGCAAAGAGTCGGTCAAGACTGAGTGACTGAACTGAACCGAACTGAAAGGTCCATAGATCAGTGGAGCTTCTAACTTCCTACCTGGCTGCTTTTTTAGAAAAATGTGTGAATAATAGGAAACTAAGAAAGATAAAAATATCTCTTAAATGAAGGTACCCAAAAATAACTCAGTATATCCCCTCTTGTCTAAAATTTATGTCAACATTTTGCTTTTTATATAGATTTTATTACACTATATGTAAGTTTATATATTTAACTTAAAGTTATTTTCCATGCTTTTGGGAATTCCTCATAATTACTTTCAGATTACTTCAAGAATATTCTATTGGGAAGATAAGTGAAGCTCACCATTGTTGTGTATTTTGGGTATAAACATGTTTCACGTCTCAAGTAACAGAACTATGGACATCTTTGGGCACAACGTTTTTACATGGCCTGGATGATTTTCCTTGGGTGAAACACCCAAATTAGAATTCTCATGCTACAAGTTATAAAATATTATGGTTCTTGGTTAATCTGAGTTCATGTTTTCAGGCTTCATCCATCAGCAACTGATCTCAGACAAAGGAAAAATCCAGTGAGTCACTGTGGTGGCCCGTACTGAGTCACCACTCCCAATGCGCTAGTCCCTATGCCAAGTGCTACACATACATAACGTTATCCTCATGACAATCTTCTGAGGTGAGTACCATTAATATCCTCAACCTAGGGATCAAAACAGAGGCTCAAAAAAGTTACATAATCTCTCCAGGGTCATATTGCAAATAAGGGTAGTGCTGTTATTTGGATCCAATCTTGCACTCCGAGCCTGTGATATTCTTAACCACTATTCTGAAAGGCCTAAAATATAACTTTTTATTCCTTTTTCCACCTTCTAGCTAAAAAATTGAGTATCAGAATATGGGGGAAATCAAGTGGGAATCATCTCTGGGAGCCTTGAGAAAAACACAACATGAGAACTGATGTGGAAAGAGAGACTGGCTTGGTACATGACTGTGACTTTGAAATGGGAGCTTAGTGGACTCATTGTAGATATATCTTTTAGATTTTGGTCATTTGGGCCTCTTCTGCCAAAATCACTTTATTCATCACTGCCCCTCATTCCCTGGGTCCCTTTCATGTCTAATCTCTACAAGTCAAGGAACACCCACAGTTCAGACATTGGCCTGAAGAGATTAACTCTAGTTAGCAGCAACATACCTATCATGAAGATCATGCATTGCAATAACACTTTGCTTTCAGAAATATTATTGATAGAGGTAAAAACAACAGAGTACTAGAATATGGTCTAAAAAAGAAAGAGAGAGATAATCGCATAAAATTATGAGCTTTAATTTAAACAAGACGAAAAGTTTCAAATAACAGAAGATATTTTCCATATCAAAGTCTTCTGGGAAAAGGACAAGTTAAGGCTGTGGAAAGTGATTTGGGGTTCTTAATTCAGATTGAGAAGAAAGAAGGACTAGAATACTAGCCTACAAAGCATGGGAAAAACTGCTTTCTGGACAGGACTGTAGGGCACTGCTTGGATAGTCCACCTCATTTCAAAACCTCAACAAGAAAACTCAAAATCAAGGCAACCCCACCCCCAGGGTGTGCACAGAGGTACTGCTACACACATGTGGCCCCTACAACTCCTTATGTCATTTTCTAGGTAGACTGCTGAGGTCTAACTTTTAGACTGATACAAAATTAAGCAAGAAGATATAGTCCAAAAAGTGGATGTATTGGGGGGGGGGGGGAATGCTTTTGAGAGTGTAATCAAGCCATGCAAAAGAGTGATGACTCAGTAGGGAGGCTTTTTAGAAGAGGAACCAAAAGTGAACTCTCCGTGAAATCTAAAAGGACTGCAACAAGAGTGAAGTAATAGCATCCCATTTAATCCACGCTCTGCAGCCAACTTGAAGAAGCTCCTGGCCAAAGTTAGACATTTTGAGTATCAAAAAGAATAAAAAACTGCAATGGATTTAAACTCATCAAATATACTTAAATCCAGAGGTCAAAATGGTACTCAACTAAAGCAAAACAAAACAAAATAATTGGTCACTATGGAGAGAACTGGCTCATTATGCCAGAGAATTGGCTCATTATTTTTTATGCCAAAATATGCAGGAAAACGATCAGGCATTTCCCCTGTCTTTTCTTAAGAACTGTATCACTGGGTCACCAAATAGTAAAGGAGAGCGGAGAGCAAGTTTCTCCTTGAAAAGCTATTTCTTTTATAATCAGAAAAGAAAAGAATGGATCGCCATTTGCAAGTTCTAGTGACTTATTAGAGCTGCAAGTCACAAAAAAAGAGACTACTCTTTATTTTATGTGTTCATATAGAGTCAACTCTGAAGCTAACTTGCTAAAAGGCCTTAAATCAAGCTTCTAGTTTGATTACCAATTTATAAGTGATAGAGAACACAGAGGATCATATAAAAATGCAGAGTAGGGACGCAATCACCAAAATCCACACTGTCGGAAATCATATAGGACAAACAACCTCATGCTTTATCAAATATTTTTTTAAGGTGAAGAAGAAAATCAATAGTTTAAAAGAGATTTAAAAATATCAACCAACCACAGCATAGTAATATTATTTGGATCTTAATTCATACAAACTAAAAAAAAATATAGCATTTATGACACAACTGGAAATTTGAACACTTTCTGAATATTTGAATTTTTATTTGGTTTTACCGAGCAGCTTGAAGAATCTCAATTCCCCTAGCAGGGATTGAAACCAGCTCATGGCAGTGAAAACTCTGGATCCCAACACCTAGGAACTCCCCCTGAATATTTGATATTATAGAGGAAGTACTAATTTTAGGTCATTATGTTTAATAATGTCATTTTTTAAGATATACATAGTGAAAATTATTTTGAGAAAATGATTTGATGCCTAGACTTCAAAATAGTATGAAAGTTTGGTTGGGAACATAGATGAAGCAAGACTGATGAGTTAATAATTGCTAATACAGAGCAATGTATATAGGGGCTTTGATACATAGCTATAGTGGTTTTTATATACATTTGAAATTCTTCGTAATAAATACTTAAAAAAATAACTGAAGTAAGAACTAAGTTTTATTTATCTGTGTAGCCCCAGTGTACATCATAAAACCTTCACATTGCAAATTGCTTAAAAATATTTGCTGAATAGCGAACTTCAAGGAAGGCAACATATTCATTCTCAGTTTCGTTCTTAACAAATGGGAGCAACAGTATTTTTTACCTTCCAGGGTCATTGTGAGGATTAAAGGAGGAGAAATAGAAGAGTAGTTTGTTCACCATAAAGTGTCACACACAAACGTGGAAAGCCTTCAGGCTGAAGAACTAGAACCCAATTCAACAATCACTTGTCCTGCATTTGTATTCTGACCTTGATTTGTTTCTTACAATGAGCCACTAAATTCATGGATAGATCCCAGCACATTTATTTTCCCCTTAGGGACAAAGTACCAAATGGTAGTGTAATTGCCAAGGGAAAATTATTACTCTGTTCTGAATTATTTCCATCATAAATCCAAAAACAGTCAAACAGGCTCTATCACAAAAACAACAGGGTTGCTATACAGTGATGAGAACCCCACGTACAAGTGCCCCATAAATCCGAGAGTATCACGACCCTCCAAAGGCGTCTGAAACATGTATTTAAATCAGAAGGGGGAAGCCAGGCTGGCAGCATGTTGGTCAACACCATTTAAACAATGAAAATGAGGTGATTCACTTAGCTGTCAGCTAGAGAAATGTCCTGTCACTTGACTTATGTAGACTGTACAACATGTGACAAGCATTTTGTTTTTCTTTACATGTTTTCTGTTACATCAAAGGAAAAAAATCTTTTCATTTGGCAATGATAACAGTCATCCACATTTCTCTTAAATTCAATCATTACTGCTTCTAGCATGTCAAGGAAACCATTTCAAGCAACAATAGTGAATGAGAGAAAAGGGAGTGAGAAGGACACAAGTTCTGTTCCTGTTATGCATTTTCTCCTCTAATCTTAGTAAAAGATACTCATTTTTACTTATGGAGAAATGAAATATCTAACCTAATTCTTTATGATTTAAAGTGATATTTTCCTGCCTCTCATAACATTATACCCTATCCCAAATTAAAGGTAAGAGCCACTCAATGCCATTGCAGACGAAATGCGGAAGGTAAAAATACCTTTTATTACCAATGAGATAGAAAAGGGATTTCTACTATATAATTCATTATATAGAAAAAAGGATTAATATCTTGGAAAAAAATAGTTAGATAGTTGCGGCCCCTTGAAATCACAACTTAGGGAAGCAGGAATGTTAGCGAGATTTTTGATAATTGGTCTCAATCATAAAAATGCTAAATGATAATTTGAAGAAAGGACAAAGCTAAATAAACTTGCTGAGCCACAAGGAGTACAAGAGTCAATGAGAATGAAGAGTATTAACAGTATAAAGAAACAAGGCAATCAATTTATTTGAGAATTTATACCAAAAGGAATTTTAGATTTGAGGACATATTCAATTCTCGGAATTAAAGCATATTGAAATAATTTGAAAACAGCTATCAGGTATATGGACTATATCACATGGACCAAAACCTTGTCTAACTCAGTGAAACTATGAGCCATGCCATGTAGGGCCACCCAAGATGGATGGTCATGGTAGAGAGTTCTGACAAAATGTGGTCTACTGGAGAAGGGAATGGCAAACCTTGAGAACCTCATGAACAGTATGAAAAGGCAAAAAGATAGGACACTGAAAGATGAACTCCCCAGATCGGTAGGTGCCCAATATGCTACTAGAGATCAGTGGAGAAATAACTCCAGAAAGAATAAAGAGAGCCAAAGTGAAAACAACACCCAGTTGTGGATGTGACTGGTAATGGAAGCAAGGTCCGATGCGTCAAGAGCAATATTGCATAGGAACCTGGAATGTTAGGTCCATGAATCAAGGCAAGTTGGAAGCAGTCAAACAGGAGATGGCAAGAATGAACATCATTTTAGGAATCAGCAAATTAAAATGGACTGGAATGGGTGAATTTAACTCAGATGACTATTAGATCTACTACTGTGGGCAGGAATCCCTTTGAAGAAATGGAGTAGCCATCATAGTCAACAAAAGAATGCAAAATGCAGTACTTGGATGCAATCTCAAAAACGACAGAATAATCTCTGTTCGTTTCAAAGGCAAAACATTCAATATCATGGTAATCCAAGTCTATGTCCCGACCAGCAATGCTGAAGAAGCTGAAGTTGAACGGTTCTATGAAGACTTACAAGACCTTCTAGAACTAACAACCAAAAAAGATGTCCTATTCATTATAGGGGACTGGAATGCAAAAGTAGGAAGTCAAGAGATACCTGGAATAACAGGCAAATTTGGCTTTGGAGTACAGAATGAAGCAAGGCAAAGGCTAATAGAGTTTTGCCAAGAGAACGCACAGGTCATAGCCAACACCCTCTTCCAACAACACATGAGAAGACTCTACACATAGACATCACCAGATGGTCAACACCGAAATCAGATTGATTATATTCTTTGCAGCCAAAGATGGAGAAGCTCTATACAGTCAGCAAAAACAAGACCGGGAGTAGACTGTGGCTCAGATCATGAACTCCTTATTGCCAAATTCAGACTTAAACAGAAGAAAGTAGGGAAAACCACTAGATCATTCAAGTATGACCTAAATCAAATCCCATATGATTATACAGTGGAAGTGAGAACGAGATTTAAGCAACTAGATCTGATAGACAGAGAGCTTGATGAACTATGGATGGAAGTTCGTGACATTGTACAGGAGACAGGGGGCAAGACTATCCCCAAAAAAAGAAATGCAAAAAAGCAAAATGGCTGTCTGAGGAGGCCTTGCAAATAGCTATGAAAAGAAGAGAAGCAAAAAGCAAAGGAGAAAAGGTAAGATATACCCATTTGAATGCAGAATTCGAAAGAAGAGCAAGGAGAGATAAGAAAGCCTTCTTCTGGGATCAGTGCAAAGAAATAGAGGAAAACAATAGAATGGGAAAGACTAGAGATCTCTTCAAGAAAATTAAAGATACCAAGGGAACATTTCCTGTAAAGATGGGCTCAATAAAGGACAGAAATAGAATGGACCTAATAGAAGCAGAAGATATTAAGAAGAGGTGGCAAGAATACATGGAAGAACTGTACAAAAAAGATCTAGGTGATCACTCACCTAGAGCCAGACATCCTAGAATGCGAAGTCAAGTGGGCCTTAGGAAACATCAGTACGAACAAAACTAGTGAAGGTTATGGAATTCCAGTTGAGCTATTTCAAATTCTAAAAGATGATGCTGTTAAAGTGCTACACTCAATATGCCAGCAAATTTGGAAAACTCAGCAGTGGCCACAGGACTGGAAAAGGTCAGTTTTCATTCCAATCCCAAAGAAAGGCAATGTGAAAGAATGTTCAAACTACCACACAATTGCACTCATCTCACTCTCTAGCAAAGTAATGCTCAAAATTCTCCAAGTCAGGCTTCAACAATATGTGGACCATGAACTTCCAGATGTTCAAACTGGAAAGTCAGTGGAACGAGAGATCAAATTGTCAACATTTGTTGGATCATTGAAAAAGCAAGAGAGTTCCAGGAAAACATCTATTTTTGCTTTATTGACTATGCCTTTGACTGTGTCAGTTAAGTTCAGTTCAGTCGCTCAGTCGTGTCCGACTCTTTGCGACCCCATGAATTGCAGCACGCCAGGCCTCTCTGTCCATCACCAACTCCCGGAGTCTACACAATAAACTGTGAAAAATTCTGAAAGAGATGGAATACCAGACCACCTGACCTGTCTCTTGAGAAATCTGTATGAGGTCAGGAAGCAACAGTTAGAACTGGACATGGAACAACAGACTGGTTCCAAATAGGAAAAGGAGTACATCAAGGTTTTATATTGTCACCGTGCTTATTTAACTTATATGCAGAGTACATCATGAGAAACTCTGGGCTGAAAGAAGCACAGGCTAGAATCAAGATTGCTGGGAAAAGTATCAATAACCTCAGATATGCAGATGACACCACCCCTATGGCAGAAAGTGAAGAAGAACTAAAGGGCCTCTTGATGATCGTGAAAGAGGAGAGTGAAAAATTTGGCTTAAAGCTCCACATTCAGAAAACAAAGATCACGGCCTCCGGTCCCATCACTTCATGGCAAATAGATGGAGAAACAGTGGAAACAGTGGCTCACTTTACTTTTTTGGGGGCTCCAAAATCACTGCAGATGGTGACTGCAGCCATGAAATTAAAAGATGCTTACTCCTTTGGGGAAAAGTTATGACCAACCTAGTCAGCATATTAAAAAGCAGAGACATTACTTTGCCAACAAATGTCCGTCTAGTCAAGGCTATGGTTTTTCTGGTGGTCATGTATGGATGTGAGAGTTGGACTATAAAGAAAGCTGAGCACTGAAGAATTGATGCTTTTGAACTGTGGTGTTGGAGAAGACTCTTGAGAGTCCCTTGGACTGCAAGGAGACCCAACCAGCCCATCCTAAAAGAGATCAGTCCTGGGTGTTCATTGGAAGGACTGATGTTGAATTTGAAACTCCAACATTTGGCCACCTGATGCAAAGAGTTGACTCATTTGAAAAGACCCTGATGCTGGGAAAGATTGAAGGCAGGAGGAGAAGGGCATGACAGAGGATGAGACGGTTGGATGGCATCACCGACTCAATGGACATAAATTTGAGTAAATTCCAGGAGTTGGTGATGGACAGGGAGGCCTGGTGTGCTGCACTCCATGGGGTTGCAAACAGTCGGAGACGACTGAGTGACTGAACTGAACAGCCTGAACAGCTATATATTACAACAGAAAAACTTTGTCCTTTGGGACATTAATTTGCAGACAATTTATAAAACCTCCAGAGACAGATGTTAGGGCAATGAAAGACTTCCCAGATGGTGGTAGTGGTAAAGAACCTGCCTGACAACACAGGAGATGTTAAGAGATATGGTTTTGATACCTGAGTCTGGAAGATCCACTGGAGGAAGGCACAGCAACCCACTTCACTATTCTTGCCTGGTAAATTCCATGGACAGAGGAGCCTGGCAGGCTTCAGTCCATGGGGTTGGACAGAATCCGAGATGACTGAAGTCAACTCAGCATGCACAGAATAGCTACATTGTTCTCTTTTGTCTAAATTTTAGCTAAAATTTCCGTGTCACAAAAAGTCCTGAATATATGGTATTTACATAGAAATATTTAATTAATCTAGATCTCCAACTCAGAAATATATGACCTTAGCCTTTCCTTGATTTTCTTTAATGTTGATGATGTTTAAAAAAAAAAAAAAAAACTTGGGAAAAGTACTGATAATAATGTTCTAACCCCTTAATGATAATTAGCAATTAGAGGATATTAACGGTATAGATTTACTGTGTTCTAACAATGACACTCATTAATTTTAATAGTCCTATAGTTAAGTCCTTGCTTATCCTCTGAAAATTGACCCTTCATGACCACTTATAGGAAGTAATTTTTAAAACTTGAAGCATCAATGAAAACACAAACAATACCAAAAACTGTTAGCTAATTCACAGCAAACATATACATACATACATATATATATATATATATTATTTTAAAATACTATTACATATATTTTTACAAGAATAATATATTTTAAATGTTTTCTATTTTGCTAAAATGATCACATATAGTTCAACATTATTGAAATTCAAAGTGATATACAATTGTAAAAATTAGAAATATTTCTCCAGTAAGAGAACCACTTTTATGAGAAGATAATTCTGAAATCTTAATTTAATGAAAGTCATTATCATTATTATTTAATGTACAATTATTATACAATAATAATTTTTGTAAGAATCATATATCAATATTAAAAAGTAAAAATGTAGGTGAAAATATGAGAAAGCGACAAAATCTTTAAAGGAATTTATTGAGTTTTAGAAAAATGACAGAAAGCTGGGACACTCCATAAATATAATACACTTTAAAAATGAGCACTTCCTCCAGGGAGATTGGCACAACACTGTAAATCAACTATATATCAATAAAAAAATTAAACAATTAAAAAATAAACTTACACTTGCTACTCTTTTCTTTCAGAAGGAATTCATCCCCACTAAACTATATTAAAATAATTTTTTCTATGGATTTATCCATAGTTAAATCTTTAGCCATTGAATCCCTGATAAGGAAAAACGAGAAAATCATGAGACTCATATTTTCTACTAACTCGTATGTCCCTTCTGGATTTTTAATTGTTGAATTATGTTTAAGTTTTCTTGGTTTAAAGATTTGCCTTCTATTTTGCAACCTTCATTTTCTTGTTTCCTTTGTTCCACATTCATGGGGATTCAAGACATACCACCATTTTTTTGCAGTCAAAGGGTGCTTTGTATTTTATCCAGTGAAATATTCTTTGCTTATAGAAATGTGAGCCAGTCTGAATTTTCCACTTTCTAGGTAACCTGTATAATTTTTAAAGCCCAAGGTTTTCACCCAAATATGTCTTAATATTTGGGTGTAAGTTTTTTCCTTAAGCACAGGGTACTATTTCAATCTGCATATTCACATCTTTACTGTAAGAGAGTTTACTCTTTCTATATATTCAATTTTTTTTTCATTTGCTTTCTTCTTCATAAACATTAAGTGCACACATACACACATATACCAATACACAAACATGCTGAATGTCTCTTGTTTACATTACAATTTTCTGTGTTTTTTTTCCATTTCATTTATCTCAGTTATCTCAAGATTATTCTCCACATCATTCCTGAATATGTTTGTCCCTATGTCTGTAATTTTTACTGTAATATGGCTTTCTTTCTTGTAATGCCAGATCACTTTCATTCCTTTTGCTGCTTTATCTCTTTTACTCTTTTTGTGTGTTTTCTTTAAAGTCTTGCTTCAAAAGAAACCACATGTCTGTTTTCATTCTTAGAAATCACACGATGAGAATATTTGAATTTTTTGCTTGATGTAGTTCTTCTGTTGTTATTCTTAACTATCTTTCCTATGGTACTTTTCTATAGCTCTATGGCTTTCAGAGCCAGATCCTGGAATGCTAAGTCAAGTGGGCTTTAGGAAGCATCACAACAAACAAAGCTAGTGGAGGTGATGGAATTCCAGTTGAGCTATTTCAAATCCTAAAAGATGATGCTGTGAAAGTGCCACACTCAATATGCCAGCAAATTTGGAAAACTCAGCAGTGGCCACAGGACTAGAAAAGGTCAGTTTTCATTCCAATCCCAAAGAAAGGCAATGCCAGTTCAAACTACCACACAATTGCACTCATCTCACATGCAAGCCAAGTAATGCTCAAAATTCTCCAAGCCAGGCTTCAACAGTACATGAACCGTGAACTTCCAGATGTTCAAATTGGTTTTAGAAAAGGCAGAGGAACCAGAGATCAAATTGCCAACACTCATTGGATCATTGAAAAAGCAAGAGAATTCAGAAAAACATCTACTTTTGCTTTATTGACTACACCAAAGCTTTTGACTGTGTGAATCACAATAAACTGTGGAAAAATCTTAAAGAGATGGGAATACCAGACCACCTGACCTGCCTCTTGAGAAATCTGTATGCAGGTCAAGAAGAAACAGTTAGAACTGGACATGGAACAACAGTCTGGTTCCAAATCAGGAAAGGAGTACGTCAGGGCTGTATATTGTCATCCTCCTTATTTAACTTATATGCAGAGTACATCATGCAAAATGCCAGGCTGGATGAATCACAAGCTGGAATCAAGATTGCCAGGAGAAATATCAATAACCGCAGATATGCAGATGACACCACCCTTATGGCAGAAAGCAATGAACAAAAGGGCTTCTTGATGAAAGTGAAAGAGGAGAGTGAAAAGGTTGGCTTAAAACTCAACATTCAGAAAACTAAGATCATGGCATCTGGTCCCATCACTTCATGGCAAATAGATGGGGAAACAGTGGAAACAGTGACAGACTTTATTTTGGGGAGCTCCAAAATCACTGCAGATGGTGACTGCAGCCATGAAACTAAAAGATGCTTGCTCCTTGGAAGAAAAGCTATGACCAAACTAGACAGCATTTTAAAAAACAGAGACATTACTTTACCAACAAAGGTCCATCTACTCAAAGCTATGGTTTTTTCAGTAGTCATGTATGGATGTGAGAGTTGGACTATAAAAAAAGCTGAGAGCTGAAAAATTGATGTTTTTGAAGTGTGGTGTTGGAGAAGACTCTTGAGAGTCCCTTTGAAGAGATCAAACCTATCTTTCCTAAACGAAATCAGTCCTGAACATTCATTGGAAGGACTGATACTAAAGCTGAAACTCCAATACTTTGGCTGACTGATGCAAAGAACCAACTCATTGGAAAAGACCCTGATGCTGGGAAGGATTGAAGGCGGGAGGAGAAGGGAACAACAGAGGATGAGATGGTTGGATGGCATCACCGACGCAATGGACATGAGTTGAGTAGGCTCCAGGTGTTGGTGATGGACAGGGAAGCCTGGCATGCTGAAGTCCATGAGGTCGCAAAGAGTCGGACATGACTGAATGACTGAACTGAACTGATGGATTTCAGGCTGGTGTATATTTAAATTTCACTTATATTTGAAAGGGGTGGTCCTATCTAGCAGAAGTAGTTGCTAATAGATTATAACTTAAGAGCCATCATGGTGAATAGACTGAAACAGTAGTTTACTTTTGTGTTGCTGTTATTTCAGACCTGGTTCTAATCAAATCAGTGGTTCCATCTGTTTAGGGGTATATTTCTGCGGCAGCGTCACATTTCAAAATTTTCCAGAGAGCTGTGTGATTCATAGTTCAACCTTGCATAGTGAAGGTACTTGTTGTGGCGATTTAGCATTTAATTGTTTCTCACCAGCTGTCTCAATTAATGGTTGCTAAGCCGATTGCCATATACATTTCTTTCCCACCCCACTATTTCTTTCCTCTGTTTCCTTCAAAAACTGGGAGTTTGCATGTCTTCTCTTTCAGGCCTGAATTTGTTTTCTGATCTTCCATGTAGAGAAGGATTCAGCGATGTAACTCATCATTCCTCCAGATTCCATTAATCCAAATAAAGCAGTCTCTTTATATATGTGCCTTTCATTTTTATAGATTTCTGTGTCCCACAGAGGTTCTGTAAATACTTTCATACATTTTCAGAATCTTTCTGTGTTTGGGCCCATAATTCATTGTATTTGTCAGTCATTCTTTTTTTTTTTCTTCCTTTTTTTGGTTGTTGGCAGTTGGTGTTGAGGAAGCAGGGAGATATATAAATATGTATATATATTTATATGTATGTATGTATATTTCATTTCCTTCAACTGAACATCTTTTTTCTAAAAAGCCATAATAAGCAAACAAAAACTGGTCCTGCTAATCTGGCTCTTGAAAATATCATGTAGAAGCCAACGTTCTCATGTATTTCCAGTAGCATATTCAATTGGTATCTGTGTATTACTCAGCTTGCTCTTGACCAGATCAATTTCATTTTTTCTCCCGAGGACATAAAAAGATTTTATTTACCTGATTCCCTCACAATTAGGAATTACCACGTAATTGACTTCTACCAAAAGGAAATAGGCATATCCAGACTGGCATCTTAAAGCTTATTGTGTATTTCTCCCTGTCTCATTCTGTCCTGTTGGAATAGAGTCAAATCCAAGTTCACCAAGGACCTACTTGTTAAGGATAACAACCCTTGGCCTACTTGATAGTAAGTCTTTTCAAATAGAAATACAACTCAGGGTATGAGCCTGAAAGTCTAGTTCTCCTTTTGAAGGCTGAAGAACTTGAGATAATCCCCAATATGTCAAAGAAATATAAGAGACCTGAGAACTAAGTCTCTAAGATATTGTTGTGGTGGGGACTCACATAAGAAGTTGCCAGAAAAAAATAAGAAGGCTACTAAGGTTTCAAGAGGGCTCTGCTTTCAAAGACGCTACAATCTTAGACTAAAAGCATGTGTAACCGTTTAAGACTTGAAACAACCTTTAGGCATCAACCTTCTACATGCTTGGAAGTGGGATGGCAACACCGCGTGTGCCCAAGGGAGGTGTATGCCCACCACTCATCTCACATATGGTCATGAAGATGATGGGAAGGGAAGAGTCTCTCACAGGGCAGATCCAGAGGCTACTAAGAGAAACTGACCAGGAAGCTATGCTCAAAAAGTAAAATCAGAACTGAATTAAGAAATTGTTTTCATCCCCAAGTCCTTTACAACAGCTCCTAGTTTTCCAATTTTTTCTTCTTTTGAATGTCACATTTTGTTCTGTCATTATTCTACCATTGAGAATGTTATGTGAGAGACAATCAACTTATTATTTCTTCTGAGTTTTTTTTAAGTTTGTAGAGATCTGTGCTTCCCTTGGAGATACTGGACTGGGAATTTGGTTTGTATTCAAAAGATAAAATTTCAGAGAGTATCATGTGAATACTCCCTCCACTGACCAAGAATATAAAGCATGCAAAAAGAAATCAGCATTTCATTTATTTAAAAAAATGCATAGCAATCCCATCTATCAGAAATTTTTCTTTCGTTTCAGGTAGGTTTTCTTTAAGACTTTCCAACGTAAAAAAAACAGTGTAGGAATTCAGTTGAAATGTTTGGAAAACAAAAGTGATTGTAAACCATGTTGACTCTAACTAAATGTAGAGATGTGGTCACTAATATTAAGCTCTGGTAATTAATAATTGTAAATAAACCAGTTCATTTTTCTACCATGTTACGTATACTACACAATGCATTTATGGAAGGAAAAATGGTTAAGCACATTTAATTTTGCTTGTACAATTAAATAATAATTGCTTGCTAATTTTCTGAGTTAATAAGTGTTTTTAAGAAGACAATATCTCAAGAAAAAGAAAAGATTAAAGCATTTTTTCTCTCTTTTACCTTCTCAGTTGAGGCATGTAGATTAGGAAAAAGCACATTAGTTGTCTTTGAAAAACCTTATATAAACTTCCATTTTGAAATATATATTAATGTCTAATATAATTTATATTTTAGAATACACACATCTCTTACTTTTCTTAAAGTACAAATTGCTATTGATTCATGAATAAAATATAAAAAGGACCAAAAGAAATTATTAATGGTTAAAAATGAAATGCACTATAATATTCTAAACATAGATCCAATAATAAGAAATTCCAAAAGATCTCTACTTCATTGATGTTTAACAGAGAGAGACAAATATCTGTATGTCCAAATATCAGAATGTTCTCATATAGCAGTACATAACTAGAGACATATTATATTCTCCAGAGTGACAGATTTTTTTACTTTCATATACTGCTATTCCTTGCATGATTTAATTCAGATAAATATGGTTTAAAACTGCATCAAATAAAGAGTGAAACTGGTTGGCATAAGAAATATTTTAAAATGACTTTTCTAAATTTCATAGTGCAAGATATTACTTTTTAAAGTCAAATTTCATAAAGATGATATGTTAACTTTTCCATTTTGATTTCTTCATGTTTGTCTTCCTCTTCTTTGTGCATTTGTTCCTTCATTTTATTTTGAGAGCTCTTTGAAGATTGTCTTGAAATACCATCTACTGCTAACATGTTTGAGATCAATGACCAGATAATGGTGGACACAGGTGTCATTATTCTATGTGTGATGTGTTGTTTCCTTCTTCCAGATGTTTTTCAAAGCTGGCCTTAAATTCTCAGTTACTGCGTCTTCCGTGAAGCATTAGGAGATTGTGAGTACACCATCCTAAAGTGACCGCTCCTTCCTTTAAAATACTGTGCTCTTAAACCACCTAACATTCATAGCTCAGTTCAGTTCAGTCGCTCAGTTGTGTCTGACTCTTTGCGACCCCATGAATTGCAGCATGCCAGGACTCCCTGTCCATCACCAACTCCCGGAGTCTACCCAAACCCATGGCCATCGAGTCGGTGATGCCATCCAACCATCTCATCCTCTGTTGTCTCCTTCTCCTCCTGCTCCCAATCCTTCCCAGCATTAGGGACTTTTCCAATGAGTCAACTCTTCTCATGAGGTGGCCAAAGTATTGGAGTTTCAACTTCAACATCAGTCCTTCCAATGAACACCCAGGACTGATCTCCTTTAGGATGGACTGGTTGGATCTTCTTGCAGTCCAAGGGACTCTCAAGAGTCTTCTCCAACACCACAGTTCAAAAGCATCAATTCTTTGGCGCTCAGCTTTCTTCACCGTCCAACTCTCACATAGTAGATGAACATTAAATCTTTTAGAACAGTGTGTTACATTAAATTTTTCTGTTAGATAATTGTGAGATTGTAATCTCTCCTAAATTCTAAGACATTTAAGAATATGCTGTTAAATTTTGTGGTTCATATGTTTAATAAATGTAGTTCACTATGTTTAATAGAATACACTACTATAGCAGAGTCCTCATAAACATTTACTTGGTGAACAAACAAAATACATGTATTTCTAACAAGTATTACTTGATAAAAAATTAATTTTGTTGTGAATATTGCTTTTGAGATTCCTTGCTGCTCTCAACATCATGAAACTGCATTTATTCAGATATATTTATACTTCTTTTAACTACTTAATTATGAAAACTATTAAATTTAATATTAATATTCAACCTTCATATTTAAAATTATAAGCTGTATATTGGAGGAATTATTCTAGACTTCAGTAATACTTTTTGCAAAAATGTCTAAGAGCATATTACAGAGAAATATAAATTAAGATGAAAACAGAGTAAACAACTTCATCAAAATGGATTCAGATGAAAACTTGTGTATACATTTTATACTTCCATAGAGTGATATGCTTCCATGGTAGCTCATTTGGTAAAGAATCCACCTGGAATGCAGGAGACCTCGGTTCAATTCCTGGGTTGGGAAGATCCGCTGGAGATGGAATAGGCTACCCACTCCAGTATTCTTGGGCTTCCCTGTGGCTCAGCTGATAAAGAATCCGCCTGCAATGTGGGAGACGTGTGTTCGATCCCTGGGTTGGGAAGATCCACTGAAGAAGGGAAAGGCTACCCACTCCAGTACTCTGGCCTGGAGAATTCCATGGACAGAGGAGCCTGGTAGGCTACAGTCCATGGGATTGTAAAGAGTTGGACATGACTGAGCGACTTCACTTCCACTTTCACCTAGTGTGCACCAGGCACTATTATGCAGTAGTATTTAGGTGTTTGTTAAACATTTGTTGAGTTAATGATCCGTCACGTTGTCGATAAGCCATTTAGGATCACTATTTTCATCCTCATCTATGCATATTCTTCACTTTCATGTATTTTCAGATGTGAAACGTTACTATATAACTGGAAGATATTGCTGACTAAGTGTATTACAGAATCTTCCATTTGTGAATTATTCTTACAAATGAGCACCATAAATTGAAATAAAAAAAGATCAATCCACTAAAAGTATTTTGACATGCTTGTTTCTCCTACTTTTCATAATTTTTATTTTGTCTGTTTGTGAAAGATGTTCTCATATCACTTATCTGTTGAGAATACGGAGAACACACAGTTCATTTTAATGTCATGTATATATGCTTTAGAAGCTGATTAGCTTATCTGGAATGTAAACTAGATACTGAATGGTGACACAGAAACCAGGTAAATAGCTGTTGAAAGATTTTCCTACTAGTTTCTATACATTCTATAATGACAAAATACAGACTAAAAAATAAAGAACATATATTTCTAAGTTATTATGAATTTTCTATATCTTTGAAATAAATAAACATTTGATAAATAAACATCTCCACCAACATTTGTAACTTTCTATTGTTACATGTGATAACTATCTAGTACATAATTTATGTTTATATTTTATCTCAATATCTTCCTCCCACTAAGAAAATCACTTGAATTTTTTTTACTAAACATTGGCTATGATTCTCAAATTTTAAAATTCTGTATTGCTTTTCCCATATAAAAAGCAAACATGACAAAATAATCTTCCTGAGGGCAAATATAATGATTTCATCACAACATGAAATAAGTATCATGGCTCTGTCTTTGTTATCCACCTACCCTTCAATCCATGTATCCATCATCTATCTCTCTGTCAACAAACTCATTAATGTTCACATTGAATATATAATTTATTGAAATACCCTACATATTACTGTTGCATTTATTGAAACACAAATTTTCATATGGATTTCTCAACTCTTCACACTCTGTGAAATCACTGATAGTCTATCAATGTCAAAATTCAACAGACTGCAGTAACATTTTAAAAATGAAAAAAGGAAAGCTGAGAAATTCTACAAAGATAGAAATTTAAAAGTGTGGTAAGCTGGGAGGCAAGGGGCCTAACTGCTCTGCATAGTGACTATATTTCTGTAATAATTTTAGTCTCACTATCAGTTGTAAAGGGAGAAAGTAACATTTCCCTTGATATGGCCTGGATAAAGCTCATGATCTGCCCTCAGCTTATGCAATTAACTTCCAATGCATTTGCACACTGGGAATGCAAAACCAGGTAATTTTCACCTGGAGTCCTTTCCATTTTGGCATTTCTGACAGCATTCTCAAGAACCCTGCACAAATTTAGAGTGTGTTTAAGTCAGCATCCCCATAAGACTTGCTGATACTCAATCATTATTCTCTTCAGGGCCTATTAGCCTTACTTGAATTTGTCACATATGGATGGCTAGACTAACATTTTCTTTCTTATTAAATCTCTCTTTTTTTCCCCTTTGGTTAGCACTACCACCTGGTGACCTGGAGAATTGATATTGAACTTCTGTTTAATCCTCATCCTAATTAAGTCAAGCAGCTGAGCAACCAGAAACCTCTGCCTCCCTCCCTTTTGAGGCTCAAATCCACTGCACTCCAGGCCATTCCAGTTTAGGAAGGAAGAATGCAATCTGTGATTCAAATGTGGTCTGATTCCACAGAGCCTGGTGCTACTTCTTAGCTTCTGAGTTGGCCTGTACTCACATCTTTAAAGAACATTAAAGAGGCTTTGGCACAGTTACAACAAGTCAAGTTTCCTAATCTGATGTTTGCTCACATCCAAAATAGTGAAGGCCTCTTCACCAGTACTCCATTCCTCATAAGGGCATGTGAAGCATTGCATGCAATTAAAGGAAAACATCACATATTTAAAATCATCTCCCAAGGCATTAAGATTTGCCATATAAGCAAAAGTGTCTGCTATTGTGAATGAATCACTCACATTTGTTGCACAAATGTTGGAAATAAATTTCCTTTCCTTTCTCCTCTTTACCAAATAATTGTCTTTTCAAATATAAAAATGAAATCTTTCATGCTTCATGCCAAGCAGAAACTAATGTAAGATACTTTTTTTCCATTACCTTTTTTCTAGTTTCCTTATCAAGATAGCATTGCTACCTTAGGTAAATAACTGTTGAAGCACAAAACAGATTTTATGAGTTCTAGGAGAAAATTATGAGCACCTCTTTAGCACTGGCCGATTAGTATGCTTGTTAAGAAAGACTGCTATCAGAAAGCCCCTATGAATTTCTGTTTCAAGGTGGAAAAATATCATTTCAAGACAACTTAAAAGAATTACTCTAACATAAAAGCTGCATTAATACCTATACTCATACTGCTTAGTCACTAAGTGGTGTCTGACTCTTTTTCGACCCCATGGGATGTTCCAGGCAAGAACACTGGAGTGGGTTGCCATTTCCTTCTCCAATATTTATATATTACTCATTTTAAAATTTCTTTATAATTTAATTTATCACAACAGAAATGAAAAGAGGTTTTTTGAGAGCTCTTTGAAAATTAGGCTTTTACATTAACAGACTGTCAGAGGATTCACTTAATTTTTTCACACACTAAGTCTACTATAAAACTCTCATTTTCTTCTTTCTTATCAACTATTTCTTACTGAAAGAATGTAATTACTTTTCTTTTCTTTCCTTCATGTTTCTAAGTTCCTGATTCCCTCAAAGAGTACCACAGAATAATCACAAAACTTAAACATGCCTTCTTATCACAGTTAACATTTGCTCCAGGTAACTCTACTGTTCCTGCCTATTGCACTGTCAGTAGATTTACAAATTATCCCGGTTTAGATGCCAGATTAACTTGCAAGAAAATTCTGCCATGGCCTTCACCATGGAAAACTACTGAACACATCAGAACACATCAGTATGCATATATATGGTTGATCTATGCCAGGATGCTCATTTAAACATAAAGGTGTCCCTTAATTATATGAGATTCTTCCAGGAGCTTTCCATGCTTGGGAAAATTTCTAAGACACTCAGATTTTGAATTCTGTTCATAGCTATCCAATGGCATATCTGAAATGGTAAAATATTTGATAGCAAGAATTAAAAAAGTGGTTTTTGAAGAGTTACAACTAAATCCCTGATGTTCTGATTGTTGAATGATCAGCTCCAGACACTAGTATCCATAGAAAGCCATGCTCACTGCTGTTAAGATTACTATATAAGGTCTTTCAGCTTCACAGGAGCATCTGCCTAAGTTGATGCCATAAATACCTTCTGCGCCTCAAAAGGAGTAGTTTTCACGTTGCTGTGGGTGTCAGAATCACATGAGTTACTTCATAAAATGCAGACTCTTAGGTAGTGGCGGGAATATGCTATTTTCAATAAAACATCTGAGGTACACTATGCTGATGCAGGTGGTCTCAAGGTTCATACTCGAAGAAGCACTGCACCTGAATATGCAAAAGATTCCAGCAAGCAGCAGAAGAGATAATTCAAAGGAAAACCACTAAGATAGTACTATCACAGTCCAAGAACCTAAGATCAGAGGAATATTTAGGTCTTTATGCTAAAAGCACATGTTAAAAATATCTATTCGAGTAAAGTTGATGCTGTAAATGACCATCTTGGAGGAAGCTCTGCCTAGATAATTTAAATTATTTGTGAATAGGTAAGTATTTCAAATTATTGGGAGGTTCAGAGAAATCCTAGAGAAATTCTATGAAATCTCAGGCTTATGTTCCAGAGCAAGTATAAAATCAAAAGAATCATAACTTTATGGTAAATGTAACCAGAGAGTACTAACTATACTGCACATTATATATATTTTTTAATTTGTGAGACTCTAAAAAGATTATATACACTTATTCAAACAAATTTGCATTTGCATTTGGAAATTTAGACTATTCTTAAAAAAAGAATGGCTTATGCAAATCCATGTATGTTACAAACATCACTTACACATTTTTTTAAGTACAGGTCTTTTTTTTTTCAATTGGAGGAAAATTGCTGTACAATGTTGTGTTGGTTTCCGCTGTAGCACTGACATATATACAAATATTACTTCACTTTTGTAACTCAAGACTTCAGGTCTTTTCTATGAAAAAATATCAAACCTACAGAAAAATGTCAAAATATCTCCTTCTATTCAGCACTCTCAGACAGTTAGATAGTAATATTAAAACATTTTCACCTATAGAGCTGAAACACAAATTTGGCACCAGAAGGTTACACATTTGCTTTTGAGTTCATGCAATACAACTGAAAAGTCTCCAAGAAAGTTTGCCATCCTTAACAGCCGCAGTGCTTACATGCTAAGTTGCTTCAGTCGTGTCCAACTCTGTGACCCTACGGACATAGTCCACCAGGCTCCTCTGTCAATGGGATATCCCAGGCAAGAATACTGGGGTGGGTTGCCTTTTTCTCTTCCAGGGGATTTTCCCTTAATGCCTCAAGAGGTTTATTCTCAGAAATACTGGTATGTATGGCAGCTCCCTCTAAATCCTTATCCCAAGGATAACATTTGTGACTTCACCCTCATAAGGTTTCTAAATATAGCTCAAAGGAACATGTTACCTCATTTTCTAACCTTGAGCAAACAAGCATATGCCTGTGGGAACAGTTTGGCCTGAAAATTCAGAAATATACTCTAGACTTTCACTGGGTTATCATAGAAAGAAAGTGAAGACTCCTAGCCCATTATAGTAAATGTCCTGAAATGCTTTCAAATTATTTTTAACATTTACTGTGACAAAGTGTTGCATAAACTAATATCAATTTACAGTCCTTTTGGATATGAATTTTTAAGTAATTGCATACAGAAAGTTATAAAATGAGAGAGCTTCAAGGTGACTTTTTTTGTATATCTCAAGAGGAGCCTTAGCTGATAATGACAAATAGATAATTAAATCTCCAGCCTTATAGATGGGAGAAATATTTTAATATCTTGGGTATGGCCACAAAGCTCCTGAATGAACTCATTATGAGTCTCTGCTCAGGGCATGGAAAGAAGTTCCCTGGTCAGAAAGTCCAAAAGTATAACCACAAGCTAACTATAATATCCTTTGATCAATGGCAAAAGATTGGAAGCATAGAGCTAATAATAAGTCCTAGTTTGCAATAAACAATTTTATCACTTTTAGGATTTCATAAATATTTAATTGCAATCCTTTTGCACACACATTCTAGTAGCCTAACAAAAAATAAATAAGAATATAATCATACATGGATACTTCTCCCAAATGAGTCTAATATAAACAGCTAACGAATCATCCTTCTCTCCCTCCCAATGAGTAAATATAAAAACCATTTTAATCAGTATTCTCAGTATTTTATTATTAATAACTCTATGATTCTATTATAAAACACAGCTAAGGAAGAAAAATGTTTACACTAAAATTATATAGTACTTTTGAAAAAGAAGAAGGCAGGGATTGATGAAAGAATTCTAAAACTAAACATCCTTTGTTAAACCAGAATTTATAAAGCAGTAGACAGTGTCAGTCTAAAATCACTGCGGATGGTGACTGCACCATGAAATTAGAAGATGATTGCTTCTTGGCAGGAAAGCTATGACAAACCTAGTCAGTGTATTAAAAAACAAAGACATCATTTTGCCACCAAAGGTCTTGGACCATAAAGAAGGCAGAGCACCAAAGAATTGGTGCTTTCAAACTGTGGTGTTGGAGAAGAGTCTTGAGAGTCCCTTGGACTGCAAGGAGATAAAACCAGTCAACACTAAAGGGAATCAGTCCTGACTATTCATTGGAAGGACTGATGCTGAAGGTGAAGCTCCAATACTCTGGCCACCTGATGTGAAGAGCCGACTCATTGGAAAAGATGCTGGGAAAGATTGACGGCAGAAGGAGAAGAGAACGACAGAGGACGAGATGGTTGGATGGCATCACTAATTCAGTGGACATGAACTTGGGCAAACTCCAGGAGATGGTGAGGGATAGGGAGGCCTGGCATGCTGCAGTCCATTGGGTCACAAAGAGTCAGACAGGGCTTGGCAACTGAACAACAATGAACAGAGTCAGAGGGATCCAGGATTCTTAATCAGGTTTTGCATGGCAATGTTCAGGTGACGTGAAGTAGTCCTGTTATCTCCACAACTGACTTGGGTAATCAGGATAAAATGTCCAGTCTGCCAAGGTATTTCTCATAAAAGGTTTCTAAGTCATTATTTCTCAGTACTACGAAAGATCAACACATGGCAATTTAAACATCCAACCATCGACACAGGAAAAGCTACTGTCCATCTAGCCCAGTTCAGGATGAAACTGCTTTTTAGGTACACAATGTTCCTATTTTCTGCAATGAGCAAAGAAATAATGAACACATGTGTTGCAGGAGAAACGTTAAACAAGGTACAGGAGGACCATCCAGAAGACACAGAACTTCTAATAACAACTATGAAACAAGAAGTCTCACATGCAGCAGATGACTACCACTCAGTTTGCAAACATTAAGTCGGTTTTAACAATGCTGCTAACTCCTGAAACTACAGCCCAGAAACAAAGACAACACATGCAGGTAGGCTTGGAGTATTCTCATAATTTGCTTCTTCATGAGCCATTCTATTTTCACTGACTCATCCACTGAATTTGCAGTTCTTCTAACAGCACTCTGGAGAGTTCTGGCAGAGTTTTAAACTCAGAAACAAGTTGATAAAGATGTATGTATTAATTTTTTAACACATACAGTCTTTAGAAATGTATTGAGTACTACTGATGGAAGCTAACCAGTACTTCAAGCGCACTTCTAGGTGTAACATTCGTAATCTCCAGGCCCAGGTCTTTGTGCTTATTGTAAATTCATCACTAGTATTTTAAAAGAGATAACTGTTATCTTCTTTCCCAACACAACTTGCAAACTAAGCTGTAAGATTCTGCCCTGGCTGAGGCTTTTTTAGGTGATTGGATCCTTAATGGAGTAGCCTGTAACAGAATTTTAAAAAATACGCTATTCAGGCTAAAGTATACGTTATGACATTAATAATGTAATAATCTGGCATGTGTTATACATAATTAAATTTTCCAGGAACCTGGTGACTAAATAAATAAATTAGTGCAATAACTGCCCAGGGCAAGGGTGGTGATGACGATTTATCTCTGGAATTCTTTTGGATATGGAAAAATGTTCCAAATAATTTTCATGTATTTTGAATATTTTCAAACAAAATATCACACAGGTCCACAATTCAGTGATACACACTTGCATAGCTTTTTAAAATCATATCAGAGCATGTTAATGACTTTTAATATCCAAATCCAGTGGTTATTATATTTTCTATGGCAAATATTCCAAATTTCCAGTTTCTACTATATTAAGTGAATAAATAACTTCAGTATGAGTTCTTATATAATCTAACTGCCAATTCCACTCCTTCTCAAATCTATATTTTAATCAATTTGTTCCATGAGTATCACTGTGGTAACAGTTCCCTTGCCTTAAATCCATCCTCTAGTTTACAGTTTTTTCCTGCTTTCATTTTGCTACTTTTAAAACTTTAATGGCTTTTCATAGGAAACTTTCATTCTCTTGATATTATTTCCTATATGATGTCCATCACCCTTGGACAGAAAGATCAAGCCAGCCAATCATAAAGGAAATCAACCCTGAATATTCATTGAAAAGACTGATGCTGAAGCTGAAGCTCCAATACTTTGGCCTCCTAATGTGAAGAGCCAACTCATTGGAAAAGACCCTGATGCTGGGAAAGATTGAGGGCAGGAGGAGAAGGGGATGACAGAGGATGAGATGGTTGGATGGCATCAGTGACTCAATGGACATGAGTTTGAGCAAACTCAGGAAGACAGTGGACAGGGAAACCTGGCATGCTGCAATTCTTGGGGTCACAAAGAGTCAGACATGACTTAGCAACTGAACAACAACAACAATCTTTCTAGACCACATTAATTCTTTACTTTTCAACACTTTCATAATATTTTATTCATCATATTGACACATTGAATATAGTTAATTGTCTACAGTGTATTGTCCCTGCTAGACTATGAACACTGGAGAAGGAAATGGCAACCCACTCCAGTATTCTTGCCTGGAGAATCCCAGGGATGGCGAAGCCTGGTGGGCTGTTGTCTGTGGGGTCGCACAGAGTCGGACACGACTGAAGCGACTGAGCAGTAGCAGCAGCAGACTATGAACTCATTGAAAACAAGAACTGCATCTAGTTCATTTTTATATCTCCCGACCTAGCAATGCTTCATCACAACAAAGCCCAACAACAAACATGAAGGACCACCTACAAAAAAAAAAACAATATCTAGGCATTTAGTCACTAATTTCAAAGTTCAGGTCATAATACAATGACATTTTGAAGACAACTGATTAGTTCCTGACACACAAGGAATGAAAATTAGAACATGTAAGTGCAAAGGCAGTGCCATTTCCTACAGAAGCATATATCATTAAAAAAAAAATGAGGGAATAATATGACATTACCAGAACTCATGTAAATAAAGCTACAGAACTTCACTAAGGGACCTAAATAAGTGGGGATAAATGTTTTGGTATTGGAAAACTCACATTTCAAAAGATGCTAATTCTTTAAAAATTAACTTATAAATATAATGCACATTCAGTCATAACTACAACAGGATTTTAATGGCTTTGTCAAACTGATTTTGAAATCTACACTTAAGAGAAAATATGTAAGATTTTGAACAAGAACAAGAGAAAATGTCGCCAACCACAACACACTATAAAGCTAAGCTAATCAGAGCAATGTGGTACTAGTACCAAAAAGAACAGAGACCAGTTGAACAGAATTGAATCAATTCCCTAAAACAAAAATATTAGCATTAAGATAAAGACATCATTTCAAATCTATGAATAAGAAAGGTCTTGTAAACAAACAGGATTAAATAATTGATTATAAACATAAAATGTCAAAGAAAACTATGCTATACATAAAAACTCATTAGAGAAGAAGGGGTTGAGAAAATAGATGTAAAAATAAAATAGCTTGCAAATAAAAAAATGAAATAGTTTCAAAATGTTCATATAGCAAAGGTCTCCTATGGAAAGCAGAACCAGAGAGACAGAAAGCTACAAATGGAATACCAAGTAAATTAAAAGCCATTGAGATGATGAAATATATCACAAAGTTAAAAAAAAAAAAAAGACAAGATATTGAGAGAAAATACTGTAGAATCACTCTCTACAAAAGGCTTAAAACCTCAAAACATCCAAAATATATA
The DNA here is from genome assembly GCF_054371585.1 of Giraffa tippelskirchi. Lineage (NCBI taxonomy): Eukaryota > Metazoa > Chordata > Mammalia > Artiodactyla > Giraffidae > Giraffa > Giraffa tippelskirchi. The sequence continues at coordinate 105,133,854 of NC_137278.1, read as the reverse complement.
GGAAAAGAGTAGGAAAAATACCTCACCCATCTTCTATTGGACTTTTCTTTTTCTTCTAACAGGGTAACAATTCATAAAAGAAAACTAAATACACATGGAAGATGAAGATGTTTAGGCAAAGATGCACAAGTTATTTTAACTAGTTTTATAATAACTTCAAAAGAACCTTATTTTTGTTTCTATACTGTCAAAAATATAAAAGATATATGTTGTTTACTATCATGTATGGTATGAGGGCATTGGGCCCCCTCATACATGGTTGATGGAGGGTTCTACTGGGAATCCTTTTGGAATACAACTTGTAATTTTATCAAAAATGTTACACTCTTTAAACCAAAAATTCCACTTTCAAGAATCAATCATACCAAAATACATATATGTACAACAAAAGACTGTTCAAGGACATTCAGTGAAGTCTTGATTATAATAATGAAAATTTAGAAAAAATGGAATAAAGCTCCTCAGACTTATTTTTATAAATGAGTCAGAGAACATTTCTGTTCATGTAAAAAATTAAACTGTATAGAAATTGTTTAAAAAGGGCCAGATTCATATACATCAAATATTAATAATTTTATCTGAGGATAAAAGCTATGGGAGGTCACAGAAGGAGAAAAACAAAAGTTTCACATTGTTATCTCTCTTGTTTGAATCAGTACAACTAGAATGCATTCTTGCAGTTTTTATATATTTTAAAAAATATATAAAACCATAAAAAATACCTAGAATATGTGTACTTAATTGCACAAAAAAATAGTGGGCCTGAAAGTTTACGGTCTGAGTAATTAATAATTAATCAGCAATTCATTCAACAAATATATACTGGTATAATCCAGTACCAAAGATTAAGTTAGGCAGTAGTCACACAAAGATGAGACAAGCCCTACCCTCACAATCACTCAAAAATCACAGGGACCCAGAAGAGTAGTTGAACGATAAGGTGACAACTGCTAATGCACAGATACAGAGATGTCACCTTATTCTTGATGGGGAGGACAGACAGGTTTCAGGTAATGTGGTGCAAGTGGAAAAAAAAATTTTTTTAAGTGAATAATAATATTCCCAACAGACAAGGGGAGAGGAGAAGAATTTCATGCAAGGGGCAAAGTCATCCTGACCTGAGGTCCCAGGCTCTGCTGTGCTACTGTCTTGAGTTGAATGTTATCTCCCATCCCTTACTTAAAACTCGTGCACCCTTAGCTAAGAACTTAACCCCTCTCAACCTCCACGTCTATAACATGCTATAACATGGCTGTAGTAACCACACCCACACCATGGGTTTAGTAAGAAGACTGAACAAAATCATTCATAAAAGCCTCAGTAAAGTATCTGGAACATGTATATTGATAAATATTTGCTACTCTTCTATGTGTTACCTATAAAGAAGCCAAAAGGATTGCAATATGTTCAGGAAACTGAAAGAAGGCTGAATTAGGTGGGTAGCAAAACTTTGAAACATTTACTAGCATTACACTAAAACATGAAGAACTCCAAGTAACTGCAGAGTGTTTCACATAAATGCAGAATAAATCTAATTTGGAGTTTATTTCCATGCTAATAGGAGACCTATTTCATGATCAATAGAACACATTTTAATATATATTCAATGAGATTTGCATATTTCCCTGGTAAATCTGTATAAATGATAATGAAATTGTTTACTTGCAAGCATTTAAGGCTTCCAAAATTGTTATTTAAAGCAATGTTCTACTTTAGTCAACAAGGAATTTAATTTTTGAAAAAAATTCATCTACTAAAATTAAAATATTTCATTTAAAAATAGCTTCTATTATTTAATACAAAATTCCTTTCCTTTCAGGTTCCATCTGCCTCTCTCTTTAGGACGTCACTATTTATTTGCTTTCTCACCATCATTTCAAACCCATAAGGATTCACATGAACTATTGTTTCAAATCCCCCTCTCAATCTTCCTATATTACCTGGCTCTTATATTACTGCATATATGCTAAGTCCTGGTCCTGTCAATTACTAGCTGTGCGACTTTAAATGAGTTACTTGACCTCTCTGAGCCTCAGTTTCCTCACTTATAAAATAGGAATAATAATAATAATATAGGTCTGCTTATAAGGTTGTAAGAATTATACAAATTATTATATGTAAAACAAAACAGTGTCTGGAATCTTTTAAATGTTTAATTAACTGGTAAGGTTAGTTACCTTCCAGTTTCTTAGTTTTTCCTTGTGGAACCCTTAACAGATCCCTCTTTAGCCTGCTTCTCCTTCAGGGCAATGTATACCCTCTTACTGGCTTTATGCACTCTCTAAACTCCTCTGTCAAAATAATCTTCATGTCATATCTAACACTTTATTGAAAGTCTTCATATCTTACTTAATCTTTATTCCCACATATGACTTTCCTCCACCTCTATCATTTCTAAATTTTTGTCCAATCTTATCATATTATTAAAATTAAAACTATATTTGGATGTGAAGCAACACAAAATATTAAAAGAACTGAGTTTATTTTACTATTCAGCCTAAAAATTGAGTAAAATAGCTTGGGTTTATGAACAACAGTATTTTAAAGGAAAAGCTATTTAATGACTATTCAAAGGAATATCTGATTTTTAACATTATAAAATATAACTATAAAAATAGATTATTAGAAACAAATATTACTGTAACTAGTACTAAAACTTCTGCTACAAGATTGATATATATTTTGTTCAGAACAGCTTTACCCAGTAGAATATTTATTTCTGTCTTGCAGCACAAGCTTTTCATAATGAATCACATTCAAAAATACATTAAAAAAAGATATACTAGTATATGTCAGGAAAAAAAATTGATGATGCTTGAAGGTACTTTCCATGAAAAATTAAATATGGCACAATGGTCATTTTGTAGACTTCATTAATGAAATTGGAAAGAGATTATTAATCTTGAGTGTTAAATTGAACCTGTGGTGAAAACTGATCAAGCTTCTCCTGGCTCAGAAATACCCTACAGCTACTATTGATCAAGAGTTTGGGACACTGATTATAATTTATATCTAAACACAAAGGATGTGAGATAGAAATTATTTTTAAAAGATTTCTGATTCTATTTAGCTTAACAGAGGAAGTCTTAAGAGTACTAGTTTTATTGTGGAGATCCACAGGAAAACATACCTGGCTAGGCTGAAGGCGTCGTCGATCAAACCTGCTCGGTTACTGACAGAGAGAACCTATGAGGTCAACCAAAAAAAACAAAAATACAAAAATGAAGTTATTTAGGATTAAAATGGCAGATGTTCATATGTCTAAACAGATCTTTGATGAGTAAGTCCAGTTTACCTCATGGTTCCTGATTAATTGATCAATTAATAATCTCCAGTTCCTTAAATCATAGTTGACTCTAAAATAGCCAGTTTGATTGATGTTCCCCAGCAACCAGCTTCCTTTGTCCAAAGTTATCCTATGGTGTTCTGAAAACAGCATTTTAGGGGGTAAGAGAGATTTTCAATTTTCAGGGTTAAAATGGAAGTATGCTTTCTTAATATCAAATGTCACAGTACCAATAATTAAAAGAGGACACCATTCTAAATACCTAATTGAAATCTACTCTTTACTCATTACTTAATTAATTACTATGGTTAGAATTTGCTAGAAAACCTTTAGTCTCTTATTCATTCTACTCAATTAACTGTTTTCTTATAATTAACATTTTTATTCTTGATAAAGCCCTATTATGTATATAAAATTATCTTTCTCACGATAAATATAACCAAGAAATCTACTACTGCATTCATGTGGCTACCAGTTAGATTGTATATGTATCTGTGGTCGGAATAAAAAAAGCCTTCAGGTGCATAATCTACTTATTTTATTCAGGAAGAAAGTGATTAGAACAATAGGGCTCATTTATTTGAAAGTCACTGTTATTTCTTACCCTTTTCCTTGTGCTTTTTGAATGTGCTAATAAATAACAGATTTTCCAGCATCATCAATCATGTTGGGAAAAAGAACCTCATTTAAAGCTCTAATATTTCTACATATAATTAGAACAAAGATAATAAATTTTGCTTACTAGAATCATTTTGGAAAATGGTAACTTGATTGCATTTACTGGTTAATTCAATTAAAGAAAGCCAGTAAAAGCCGTCTTATAACTTAACATATTTAACCCCTTCAAATATGATACAGACAGAGAACTCATTCACTTTTAATGGCAGCCTTTATTGACTTCCTAAAACCATAGTTTACAATTCTAATCACTTTGTTGCTGATGCCTTCAGGACTCATGCTTCATAGAAGTTGCATAATATATGAAGTTATTTAAAATTTGTACTATATATATATATATATATATATTTTTAAACTGTACAAAACCTGTATTGTTGTAACTGTTCTCCTATATAAAAATGTTTGAACTTAGGCCATTGATTGTTTTTGGCTCTCGATTTCCTTACCTATAACCTAAAGGCCAAGTAATGCCATTTAAGGACCCTTCCAATTGTATGATTCAACGGCAAAGAGGATAATTTATTAGTTTGAGATTTTACACAGCTTAATCTGTGGTACTTAGAAAAATAAATCTGTCAGATATTACTCTAAAATATTTATAACTTTCCAAGTTTCTAATAATTTGTATATGCATATTTTTCAAAAATGTAGTATTTACCCACACAATTTCTGTGAAGTTTTAGAATGTCACCCAATTTTACAGATGTAAAAATAAAAACAAATAATCTAAAAAACAGCATTTAAAATTAGTTCTCATAATGAGAGATTTTAGTTAATCATGCCTGAATTCACTGAAGAAAAACTGATTGAAATATTGATGATATTGTTTCTCTTGAGTAACCCTAACTCTTTAGGAATGATAAGATTTTTTTATAACAAAACATTTAAAATTGTTATTGAATTCACATGGGTTAAGAACAAGTTTAATCATTTTCATCTAGCTAGTGAGTATTCTTTGAAGAAATTACAATATTAAAGCATTGGGTTTAATAAACACATGATAAAACTTTTCACAATTTTGAAATGGTCATGGATTTCTATATTAAATCTGTTTTTTAAAGTTACTTCCTCCTGACATTTTATATAGATGGTATAACTTACCTTCATATAATGCACTTATTTCTAGTTTTTTGAGTTTTTGAATTCAACAACTTATAGGTAGAATAGAGACCAATTAAAACAGGAAAACAATCCCTACACCTTCTATGTAATCTGAGGAGAAAAAGAAAAGCAAGCATCTATTATTTTTAAATATTCTATTATTAAATTAATAACTAAAACTTGAAGGTTATTACTGTTCATGGATATTTTTACACCTTTGCTATGGATGAAATCTTTGGAGAAATGATTCCCCAAAAGATTTTGTAATAGATTTTTAAATACCTTTTTCATTCTACTTAATTATATCTCTAAAATGTTCTTCAGATTAACTAATGGCAAGCAATGAATTTTAAAGAGATCTTTTCCAGTAATCTAATGAGGTACAGTTTGTGATGAGTACCACAGTAAAAAGTATGGATGTTATATTTCAAGTGTTAGTAGTAACAATTAAAATTTATATTTAGAATATATCCAAAATGGCACAAGATTCAGACTACATCAAGGCACAGAATAGTTGGCATTTTATAATGTTTTATATTTTTATATTTTATTCTTCTTTTTGGAATGAAGAAAGCAGATCAGATCTTTCTACTCAATACTGGCTGGTTGCAGAACAATGAGAATTCAAAACAAACAGAAAAGTGAACCAGGATGCCAAGGGGAACAATGTGAAACAAATTCACGTATAATAACACACCCTGGTTTTCTCATTGGACTCTTGTGAGAATCAAATTAGCTCATGCTCTGTAGAGACTATAGAGGACCATTCATGTGCATTCTATGGCCAAGTGTTGAAACTGACAGATCTGCAAAGTAACCAAAGTATTAAAATTTTGTGTGTGCATGTGTGTCATAAATAAACTTAGAAAAGAAAATCAAGTTCCTAAGACATTTTTGGTAAGTTATTTCTCAAGCCTTAATTTGCTCATTTGCAAAGTAGAGATTAAAAAAAAAATACCTTAAAGGCTATGAGAATCCTATGAGCCAATATTTAAGGGAAGCATTATTCTATTTTTAATGTTTACTTCTGATTTTCAGAATCAGTTTCCCTTTTAATTTGAATCTTTTCTTTCCTAATGTTTGTCATTAACTGTATTTCCTTCCATTATACATTAGTTAATAGTTAGTCAATATGAGGGCTACTACCTATAAATGTCTGCTTTCTCAGCATTTTCATAGTAAAAACAAAAGAGAAAAATCTTTTTACCTACTTTCAATAATTCAAACATTTGTTTTAAAAGTATGATATGTGCCTTAGCTTGGAATTAATTAGATAACCACCCAACACACAAAAAATTGAAGTGTTAGTAACATATAATGATACAAATAAAATTCATATTTTATAGTTTACATTGTTCACTAATGACTTGACCTTAGTATCATGTGACATCAAATTGATATTACTGATGATGAAAAATTATGAAAGCATCAGGTGTGAAGTTGCTCAGTGGTGTCCAGCTCTTTGCGACCCCATGGACTGTAGCCTACCAGGTTCCTCCATCCATGGGATTATATAGGCAAGAATACTGGAGTGGGTTGCCATTTCCTCCTCCAGGAGATCTTCCCAACTCAGGGATTGAATCCGGGTCTCCTGCATTGTAGGCAGCCACTTTACTGTCTGAGCCACCAGGGAAGCTCTATTGATCTGTTATAATTAAAAAGTGGAATGTTTAACATATGTTGGTAAGAATTGATCAGAATATGTTCTTACCGTATCTATGAAGAAACAATTTTTATTAATATTGGTTGACTATATTTTGAAGATAAAAGGCGATCTAAAAGGATACAAATTTAACCTCTTTTCCCTAATCCTTGACTTGTTTCTGTTTTTTATTTGTCATCAGAGTGAAGGAGTTCAAGACAAAACTAAATACACTTAGAATGAGAATAAACAGGGAAACTAGAAAGGGTGCCTTTGTTTTATGTCCCACTTGTAAGATTCTTCCAGATGTATGTATTCATAACTGAGACTACGTTCTATCAATCAGAAGACTCTGCTATGATTTAATGGAATATGACACAATGCACTCCATAGATTGCACACTACACAATTATGGAGTGAGGGGGTCTGCAAGTAATAACATCTTTCAATTGTGTCCAAACTCTTTGCAACCCATGGACTGCAGCCTGCCAGGCTCCTTTGTCTATGGAATTCTGCAGGCAAGAATAATGGAGTGGGTAGCCATTTCCTTCCTCACCCAGGGATTGAACCAGGGTCTCCTGCATTGCAGGCAGATTCTTTATCATCTGAGCCACTAGGGAAACCTAAGTAATATCACAGTCCATGTAAATATCATCTCCTAGAGTTACGCATTGCACAAAACTATGCAGCTGTGTCTAACAATCAAATGTATGACCACAGAGGACTTTTTAGGCAAGCATATGGCTTGAAATATCATGTTGTTATTATTTCTGATTAATAATAAAGACTATAAATAAAAACAATCTCTCAAATATCAGTACAACAACCTGTGGTCATTGGTGAAGAAAAGCCATGATAGTAATAATTTAAAATGGAGTATGCATGCGTGTGTGCTCAGCCACTTCAGTCATGTCCAATTCTTCGTGACCTTATGGACCACAGCCCCTCCAGGCTCCTCAGTCCATGAGGTTCTCCAGGCAAGAGCACTGGAGTGGGTTGCCATGCCTTCCTCCAGGGGATCTTCCCAACCCAGGGATCAAACCCCATATCTCCTGCATTACAGGTGGATTCCTTACCACTGAGCCACCAAGGAAGCCCAAAATGGAGTATAATCCGCAAAAATATTGAATCACTAGCCTGTACACCTGAAATGGACATAATATTGTAAATCAATGAAACTTCAATAAAAATAAAGTTCATGATACTATTGTAGATACTCTGTGGACATCATGGATAACACCATAGAAATAACTAGGGAGTTAGAGGAAATGGACCCTGAGAAAAGAGTTGAAGAAGAATCAGACTTGCCCTGAATCCCTGCACTGTCTAAAAGTGAAAGCTGGGGCTGATCCTGACACTGGATCAGTATCTAATTTCCCATTTCTATTCTACCTTCTACTTTTTCACTTTATTTCTGTAAACTAGTCTATCTTGTGTCCCCAGCAATCCTATGGAGTGAAGACTTCATTCTAATAGCTGAATTATTACAATAGGAGCTCATTGCTTGTTTTATGTAGATAAATAAAACAACTACATGAAGGTAAAAGAGAAGTATAAAGAAAATACAGTAAGTGTGAACTCAGAGCATGGTATAAAAACTAATTCAAAGAAATGAAAAGAATAGATTATAGTAAGCAATTTAAAAGGAGTACACCAATACATCTTAAAGTAAGCATTTCAATGCATTATTGCATTATATATGATTGTTTTCTACACAATGTATATAAATGAAAGCACATATTTTCATAATATATATTAAAAATACAATAACATGAACATTTGAATAAAAATTCAACTGGAAAAACAAGTGTTTATATTTCTGGTAAGCAGATTAGATTCTGCTGCAAAACCTTTTTCTTATATGTATGTGTGTATGTATTTTGACCATTTACATCTCCCTAACAATAGCTAGACTGAGGGGAAGAAACAGTATTTTGTTATTTATTTATACTTCACCTTGTTTCAAGAAAATATTTGTTTAAATGATGCTTATAAAATAGTAAGGAAGGATAAATTAGCAGAATATGAAAAAACAGTAAGAAAGACAAAATGTAGAATACTTGACCATTTAAATCTAAATGAGATGTTACATAAAAATGATAACTGGTTTTTTCAATTCAGTGGAAAACAGAAATAAAAGAGACCTGGTTCACACTCTAGCATGAAGGATTTAGATTGGTTTCAAGAAATAGCTTTCTGATAGTGAATTGAAATAGGTCACTATCTTATTTGAAGATATTTAGAAACAGAATAGAATCTCATCTTTCTCTGCTCCTTGAGCATTAACCCTACCTAAAGGATGGCTTGATGAGCTATCAAGGCCTCTCATATCTGGCTCTATAATTATCTAATTTTATGGAAACTACTGCCAGGCCCATTCTATATAGGGCCAGTCTAATAAAGAGAAGATAGCTGGAAAGTGGAATTAAATATGTGGCCAGCATTTCACTGCTTGACACACTGCTCTATTGGGAACTATGATTATAATTCAATTACATTTGGGTTTACAAAATAATGCAGTTTAAAACAGTTAAAACTAGTACTACAAGTATTCTGTTTTTAATTTTCTCTTTACAATCAAAGACACAAATTTAATAATTATGTCAATAGACTGAGATTAGACTATGTAGAAACTATACTATATTATAGTTATAGTATAGTATATAAGAAACTATACTTAATTTTATAGAGATTATTCTTCTATATTCTCTTTCTAATTTGTCTTTATTCACATGTTTATAACAGCTGAAACTAGAAGTTGCTAAACATTTATTTGTGATCAAGTAGTTCCTCAGAGGAAAAATATATGTTTTACCTGATTTATTAGACACCCAGATAATTGCTTCTGAAGACACATGGCTTCTATTTCCTACCACAATAGTTAATGGAATCTGCCACAGGTAACTGCAAAATAAAAGACAAACTTTAGGAACTAAAATGGTTGTAACAAATAAACAGTATTTCCTATACATCTTCCATGTGATTTTTTTTTATTATTCTCTTTAGGAAAATTTAAAAGATTCCCCAGGCATAAATGTAAGGGGTAAGTCAAAATGAATTTACTCTTTCAACTCACTAAGCAGACTTGACCTCTAAGACTTTTAATTTCAATACAAAAGGAGGACTACCAGCAAAACAATTTATCTTGGGGGGAAAAAAAGATTTGCATTTTATATGAGGAATAAAAAGTAGCTAAAATCTATAAATCTGCACCACATAATATATTGATTAAAGTCTTAAAATAACTTCGTTCTACTTGATTCTATAGTAGATTAATGCACATTTCAGTGGTTTTATGCATTTACATGTCAACATTCTCCTCATTTACTTGTCTAACTATTCTTAGAAAAAACTTGTCATTTTTTAAAAAAAGTTAATACAGCACACCTAAAGTTACACAGCAAAGTAAGGACAAAAAGAAAAATTAATTAGATATCCCTGAAATCCAGATCAATACAAAGAGTACTATAAGACACACTTAATGCTCTGTTTTCTAAAATGGATTTTCCAAATTGATATGTGAAATCATCCACCAACGTGCAGGGATCAGTCATGAGTCTCAGCTATTAAAGAGAAGCATTTTGTAGGCTATGACTTTTTATAGGACAAAAATTGAGGCCTAAACTTGTACATGAAGTAGTATCAATTTAACCTCAAATGAGCAGCCAGAGATAAGCTGGATAGTCTTATAATAAAATCCGGGGACTACATTTTGCACCCTCCTCCCATAATACAGCCAGATTATGTTGACCAATCACTGTATCATTAGCAAGAGGGGTAGCCAACAATATGCAATATGTGAAAAATATTTCTGACTTGAAAACTATAAGAAGATATGCTGTGTGATCTCAGTAACTGTAGGAGTTAATGGAGAATTTTTCAGGGAACATGTCTGGAGCTATATACCTAAAAATAGAATGAACATGCCTTTTAATAGCGGAGGACATCTCCAAATCTGTCATACTGAATTTGATTATTAGTTTATCATTTCATGTTTTGTAGTCACAATAAACAGAATTTAGTAATAGCACAAAACTCCAAACAGAAGACTGGGAGAAATTCCTAGTTTTATACCGACTCAATGGCACCCCACTCCAGTACTCTTGCCTGGGAAACCCCATGGACGGCGGAGCCTGGTAGGCTGCAGCACATGAGGTCGCGAAGAGCCGGACACGACTGAGAGACTTCACTTTCACTTTTCCCTTTCATGCACTGGAGGAGGAAATGGCAACCCACTCCAGTGTTCTTGCCTGGAGAATCCCAGGGACGGAGGAGCCTGGTGGGCTGCCGTCTATGGGGTCTCACAGAGTCGGACACGACTGACGCGACTTAGCAGCATCTCCAGCGAAAGTTAATATGTTTAAGATTCTAAATTTTAAAAGTATATGCTATACTTATTCAGAGAAACACTTTTGAGTCCCCACTAAGGGAAGACATGATGCTATACTATAATGCACTTCAGACAGGTCAGGAAATCAACAACCTATAGCAGCAAAATAGTATCGCATTTAGAATACACGTTGGTGAACACAACCCATGTACACTCTTTAACAAATATCCTCAAACTCGTAACATGATGCTAAGAATATGCCAGAAACATTTTTAAATGGATTTACTGTGAGGAAGATATACAAAGAACTGAGATAGAAACCTAGATATAGACAGATATAGCTGTTCTCTAAAAATAATGATGTAGATCATTAGATATAGTTGTTCTCTAAAAGTAAGGAATCATTTTGATTTATTGAAATTATCAATTAAGAGACAACAATACCTAACTCTGCATCTGATTCTCAATTAAGCTATGATCGCACTTTTGTGTACCTAAGATCTTTCAAAAGCCTGGAAATGAAAGGTATTCCATAAATTGTTGTTGAAATGGATTGAACAGGATTGAATTGAAGTAAAATAAAAGGAACCATATCAGTCTATAATAGACAGAGATTAACTTTATGAAATAGATTTTTTTAGTATATGTCTTCTGTATTGAGTTGGGGCAACTAAATTTTGACATCAATCAAATATCAGTTAAAGGGCAAAAGATATATTAAAGGTATTTAAAACTCTTCAAGGATAAATGTGTCTTTTTGTAGCATGATCATAAAATATTTATGAAAATTATTTGCTCCTAATATAATTATACTTCTAATTTTACACTTATTTAAACTTCATTCTTCTAAATAACGAAATTATATATAACAATAAAAATTGAGGTTTTGATATTTGAGTTTTCTCAAAAGTCTCGAAAGTGCAGAAAAAGAGATTAACATCAATAGCTGCATGTTGTTTACAGACAATTCCACACACAAGAAATTTTCCTAAATGACAACACTGCACTGTATAGCCATATTCAGATGCAAAAAAAAAAAAAAAGTTAATCCTAAGGTATCAGGACACAAACATCAGGGCATTTTGTAAAACTTTAAAATAGCCTCTATATTTTTCTTAAGAATATTTTTGACCTCTATTCTATATGCCTATGTATCTGTATGTGTGTATATAGATGCATGTATGGACATGTATTGATAGACACATAAACAAAATCAATACATTGTCACGAAAACAAAATACAAATTACAAATCACTAAGCACATTTTGCTATACTGTAAATACTATACAAGTTACTTTTTGTAACTTTCTAAACAACACATATTTGATCTTTCCACCAATTTCATTTTAAGATCAAAGAAAACATGACAAATATGTTCCTTTATAATTACAACTTAAAAGGCTAGGGACCCTATATATTGTGGGCGAAAAGCTCTGTGTGGTGTGCTGCGAAAAAAAAAAAGAAAAAAATCCAAGACTGCAGTGAGTTATATTTTAAAAGAAACTAGAAAAAAGAATGTGTGAAAGTAGCTTGTACCCCTGCCCCTTAAATTTAACTTGAATGTTTTATCATTTCATTTTAAGAAGAAAAGAAATGAAAACAATACATTTCAACAGACTCTCCAGATAATTTTTTTCTTTAATAGTCCCTGGGAATACCTCTTTTCATGTAGGTCACATTTTTATAATAAAGCAATGTTTTTTTTAACGATTATGTTAAGATAGAAAAGAATAGTTGCTTATTTTAGCTTGAGTGAAAAATCTTTTTTTTTTAAACTGTACCAATATTAGTGAAGCATTCAAGCAGATGCCATGAAAAATGGTTCAGAGGCTGCTGTCATTAGATCCAAAACAAAAGGAGATAAATGTAATTCTCTATAGCACAGGACTCCAAGAAGCTCCATAAATATGAGAGACATTACTGAATCTTTATATTAACTTTATAGAAAAAAAAGCTACACAAAGTTACAACTTTCCAAATATCAAAATGCTAGCAAATATGTTACTTTCACATATCAACTAACTTTATGTAATTATTATATAAAAATCTTTCCTTTCTCTGCTGTAACATAGCTACCTCATATGAAAAATAATGTGACTGTTGTTGTTGTTCAGTTGCTCAGTTGTGTCCAGCTCTTTGCAACTCCATGGACTGCAGCACACCAGGCTTCCCTGTGCATCACCATCTCCCAGAACTTGCTAAACTCATGTCCATTGAATTGGTGATGCCATCCAACCATCTCGTCCTCTGTCGCCCCCTTCTCCTCTTGCCTTCAGTCCTTCCCAGCATCAGGGCTTTTGTAGAGTCAGCTCTTTGCATCAGTTACCAAAGTATTGGAGCTTCAGCTTCAGCGTCAGTCCTTCCAATGAGTATTCAGGATTGATTTCCTTTAGGATGGACTGGTTTGATCTCCTTGCAGTTCAAGGGACTCTCAAGAGTCTTTTCCAACACCACAGTTCAAAAGTATCAATTCTTCAGCTCAGCCTTCTTTATGGTCCAGCTCTCACATCCATACATCACTACTGGAAAAACCATATCTTCGACTATATTGACCTTTGCTGGCAAAGTAATGTCTCTGTCTTTTAAGGACTTCATACATTTAAAATGTTTTAGGCATGTTATAGTATTCTAGTGTCCTCTACAAAATTGAAGACAAAGAATTGATTATACTGTCCTAGAAAATATCCTCAATGGGGTTTCTGGAATAAATGAGCTCTATGTTTTACTGCACTAACTATTTGCATTATACAATAAAGATCTAAGAAATTTACAAAGAGCAGATAGACTTGACCACAACATTAGAGTGAATTAAATGATCAATTAATATAAAAGTGAATACTAAAATTTCAACTGCAAACTCTATTATTTCAAAATAGATAAAAAGTAAATGTTGAGGCTGATGGGATACCATGCATTATCTCACTCAATATTTTCTATGCCAAGTTCTCAGCATTCAAAACATTCATGTGATTTTATAACTTCAGCAAAAGCAAAGCTCTGTAGGTGCTATATATGCCTATACATCCTAGGAGAAAGTCTTACTTTAGAGAATCAGACTCGTGGCTGATATATCCGGAGCATGTTATAGGTTGACAGAATATTTTTGTTCAAAATTTGTTCTATCGTCTGCATGTCCTCTATGTTTTTCTGCATCAGTGATGCTTGTGTCAGTTTGATCATTTTCAAAGGCATGGCCTGAATCTCTCTGACTTTGCCACAGTCAAGTACTTTTTACATACTCCCTGGCAGGCCTAGGGTGATGCCTAAGCAGGTTTCACCTGGGGCCAGACAGTGGTTGACTGGAAGCATTGTTTGGCAGCTGTGAGTGATTCAGCCTGGGTAAAGAAGTGTTGACAGGATCAGACCTTGACAACGTGGCAGGATAGTACCTTGCATTCCACAGGTCCAAACAGTTGGATTGCAAGGGCAGTTTATTGAAGGACAGCGTATCTACTAACCAGGAAATTTACAATATTTTCTTACGTGGCTTCCCAGTTTAGTCACCAGAAAGCATCCATGAATTTCTCAGTCACTTCTCCATGGACTCTGTCTTGGAGCTGCCCTACTTAGGATGATTTCCGTTCCTTTTCGATATAATGAAGAAAGTTAATGCATGCTTTGCATAACCTAGATACTGGTGCATGATCAAATCAGAATTCTTAATATTCCAAATGGGAGACAGTGTGACCAGTCTACAGTCCACACCTCATCTAACTTATTAATTTAAACTCCATCCCTCCCTGTCCCCAATTCTCAACTTTTCAAGATACTTTAGAAAAAATAAAATGCAATGATTTAAGTTATACTATCTTTCCTTGGCTCAGCTTTAATAAAATGCAAAACAGTGGGAAAACATGAAGTAGAAAAGAAACACTATATGCTGAATTTTCAGTAATGAAAAAGAATTTCAAATGAAAGTTAAAATAACAACAAATCAAATTCTATATATGTTGCATTTAGTGGTTTTGAAACACTAAAAGTTAAGGAAAGGAACATATTTTGATACTATGTGACTTTGATACCTAGACTAAATGGATCTAGTTTGAGTTCCTTTGGTTCAAACACTATTTATCTTGGTTTCACATTTCTGTTGGTTTTAACAGGTCTTTCTGGATTGTTAGTTTCTACTGTCTGTTTTATAAATCCCAGTTTTCTCAATACTATTCAATTCACTTTAAAGTATTTTAACTTTCTTAAATTTAATTCAATAAACATTTATCAGTTCAGTTCAGTTCAGTCTCTCAGTTGTGTCTGACTCTTTGCGACCCCATGAATCACAGCACGCCAGGCCTCCCTGCCCATCACTAACTCCCTGAGTCCACCCAAACCCATGTCCATCGAGTCGGTGATGCCATCCAGCCATCTCATCCTCTGTCGTCCCCTTCTCCTCCTGCCCCCAATCCTTCCCAGCATTAGGGTCTTTTCCACTGAGTCAACTCTTCGCATGAGGTGGCCAAAGTATTGGAGTTTCAGCTTCAACATCAGTCCTTCCAATAAACATCCAGGACTGACGTCCTTTAGGATGGACTGGTTGGGTCTTCCTGCAGTCCAAGGGACTCTCAAGAGTCTTCTCCAACACCACAGTTCAAAAGCATCAATTCTTTGGCACTCAGCTTTCTTTATAGTTCAACTCTCACATCCATACATGACCACTGGAAAAACCATAGCCTTGACTAGACGGACCTTTGTTGGCAAAGTAATGTCTCTGCTTTTAAATATGCTACCTAGGTTGCTCATAACTTTTGGGAAAAGTAAAAAAGCACACATTATTTTATTTTATTTTTCCCTCATGCTGGGAAAGACTGAAGGCAAAAGAAGAAGGGGGATAACAGAGGTTGAGATGGTTGAATGGCATCACCTACTCAATGGATATGAGTTTGAGCAGACTCCAGGAGATAGTGAAGGACAGGGAAGCCTGGTGTGCTGCAGTCCATAGGTTCACAGAGTTGGACACGACTTACTGACTGAACAACATTTGTTTAAATGACCGTAATAATTTAAATTCTGTCCTCTTAAATAAAATAACTTTGGTATGCTGTCACATTGATAGTTAAAATATCTGGAAATGGAAGTAAAAAAGGGCTCAAAATGAAAACATGATATGCAAATAAAGAAATGAAAACTATATTTCACGTACATTTCATAATTCTGTTATCAATTCTTTTTAAAATGTTAAAGTGCAAAAACAAAAGTGCAAAAAAAAGGATTTTTTTTTCATGTAAAAAAAGAATTGTACCTGTTATTTTGAGGTTCATGTGCTTTAGTTTTAGCACTGATATCATAAATAAAATGCTGCTGGGTAATTATTATTCTATTTTCAGCTGTTGTATTTCCCAAGATGGTGATAACAGGATAACCCATCTGGAGAGTCCACTGATCCATTACTTCTTGTATATTTACGTATTTTCCATTCCTTTTTAAAGCCTTTATAATCAAAATTGTATAAATTAATTTTATAAACATGAATTATAAACATAATTAACATTAAACCATTTTCATGTTTACCTTTATGACTTATTTCAGGATGAAAACACTTAAAATCAGTGAAACTAATATAATGTGTTAGTAAAATTAATCTTCTTGTCTTAGCTTAAGCTTCATGTGTATATATAAAAATGAAAGCTTTATCAACATTAACGTTTTTAACCTAATGGAGGATAAAACATTTTATTGTTAAAGTAAGTACTTGAAGCATCATTAAGCATATCCAGTGTGTCTAGTATTAAACGCTTTTATTCACTTATAGAGAAAAAATTCTTTACCATTAATATTTCACTCAAACATGAATATCTGACACCATATTAAAATTATATTCCAGAAGTATTATCATATTTGAAACTAGGCAAGGTATCTTTACAATTTGTAGCTGAATTAATTTTTAAACCTCATCATCCTTATAATACATCATATATAACACAAGAAAGCATATCAAGAAAAGGGAAATATAAAAAGTAAAAACAAACCATCAGTGTCAATAAAAGTTATGAATGTTTCATAAACTCAGTTCAAATATTCAAGGAGAGGTTTGGGTTTTCAAGCTTCCTATACTTTACCTCTGATAGTGTATTCCAGAGATCATTTCTGGCCGCATTGCCATATTTATGAATAGTTAAGTAATCCTACAAAGAATATAAAATTGTAATTAAAATTCAAAGGCTAAGCAATTTCCAGTAAACACATTTGTTTCTCAGTTCGATTAATTATTTCCATTTGTTGGAACTATATTAACACAATGATAAAGACATGCCAAAAAAAAAAAGAATCTCATTTTAAAGTATTCCAGAGACTGAACTATAGCATATTTTTAATTAAATCATCAAACAGTACTAATCTCTTAAAATTTATTTTCATATCTGTTATCACTTCTTATGGATTTCCAGGGTCAAAGATCTTCCTCAAATTTAGCAAGTTAAACTCAGGTAATTTTGAATAAACTACTTACGCAGTGAAATACTTAGGGGAAACTTTCTCATCAGGATTTCATGCTGAAGTGTTGAAACAATATTTTGTCTTATGGGAAAAGAACAAAAAAAAAAAACCCAAAACCTGACTTATATGTACAAATGTGAAGAGGGATTGTTTTGCCAAAAAAGTGATGACTGTCTCCATGACCTGTTCAGTTACCTAGCCTCTCTGCAAAGGACAGGCTGCCTTGTACAAAATGCAAAGGACAGGCTGCCTTGTACAAAATGATACATGCTTATTTTCATGAGCTTGAAACACATTAATATTTAATTTAAAAAATCAATCCTTCATTTATATAATATTTTAAAGCTTAGGGCTTCACATTTTCCATTTTCAATCATTAGTAGTTAACTATACATACTTCTATCTGTTTCATGTCTGCTCCTTTCTAAGAAGCATGCTTTATGTCACTGTGAATATGTTATTTATGACTTCTTGGCATTATTTTTTTCTGAATCCAAAGTGGAAAGATCAATATAAAACACTGTTTCATCTGAAATTTCATGATCTCTATACGTAGATAGTAGGCAAAATTCTAACTTACATCATAGTACTAAAACTGAAAAAAGAAAAATGCTGACTGCTTTCAGTACTTTATGTAGAGTGGAATACTTTGGTGATAATTAAAGTTGGGGAAGAAAATTTTCTGAAATACAAATTGTAGCACCTGTGACAGATTCAGCTTTCTCGGTAACTCACAGCACAGCAAATGGCAAGCCCTGCTCAATCAGACTCTAGAGATTCAACGCCCAACACTCAGCAATCACAGATACATCGGCACCATCAAGTGTTAGGAATAACTTTACTGAAAAATTACAAGTGAATGACCAACCTGAATCCTAATTTTGTCTTTGAACCTGCCATATGAAGCATTGCCATTTAGATCCCAGGGACCAGGATTTAAATCAGTTATTTCAGATTTAGTTTTCAGAATTATTTTTTATGCTTGTTTAGCATTTAAATGAATAAACTGGAAAAACAGGAATTATGAAACATAAATTTAGATTGTATTTTCCCTGTAGCTCAAACAGTAAAGAAAAGGCCTGCAATGCAGGAGACCGGGGTTCAATTCTTGGGTCGGAAAGCTCCTCTGGAGAAGGGAATGGCAATCCACTCCAGTATTCTTCCCTGGAAAATCGCATAGACAGAGAAGCCTGGAGGGCTACAGTTCATGGGGTTGCAAAGAGTTGGACACAACTGAGCGACTATTACTAACACCAGTGAAAAAGCATTAAAAGTAGAACTATTTATTATTGGGTTCTGTTTATGGATAGTGCTGCTAGAAAAATCCAAAAGAGAGAACAAAGGAGTACTACACAGACCTTGAAAGGTCCAATAGATAACTACAGGTTTCTCTTCACGGACAGATCATAAAAATCCAATGGTTCATGAAATGACTTGTCCTGGGCCCAATGCTGATCATCAAATTGAGCTCCTGGTTCACTCCTCAATTTAGAATAAAGTTCAAATTTACATTTCAAGCAAGCTGAAATGGCAATTATCCAAGCTTAGGAAGGCGTTCCAACTTGCCTGCCTCAATATTCAGGGCAGATCTCATGCCTTCTTGGACCGCCAGCAGACCCATTCAGTTTTCGGTGTTTCTAGAATCCTACATATGTCATCTCTTTTCTCTACAATAAAACCTAAATGTTTTCCTCAGTTATTTTAGCCTTCCTCTTGCACAAATATAGTCATATTTTGAATTGAAATTTTGCTTTGTCTTTGCAGAATTAGAGAAAAGTTTAAAGAATAGTGTGGGTTTTTTTTGATGATCAATCATTTATTTCTTTGTTCATTCCACAAAATGTATGCTGCACTCTGCATGTGTCAGGTGGCCTACCAGGGGCTGGGGCAGCAGTGGTGGATAAACATTTACTGAGAACAACTGCAAATATGGAGATAATTTGTGGAAGAATTTTTCTGTGACTGAAAACGGGCAAGTCTTGGTACAATAACCACTTGACAAGATGAATGAAACATTTGATATGAGTTTGAATAAGAAGACTTTAAGCTCCTTTCAAAACTACAAGTCAATGAATATGGAGATGGCTGGAGTTATGAACCAGAAATGAAAACTTTTATTTATATTTATGTATATGAAAGTCAATCAACTTGACATTATAATACAAAGCAGAAAAATGATTTAATATTAACTGTAAAGAGAATTGTGGGTTCTCTATACAAAGTATTTCAGAAACAGTAGAGCTGTTGAAAAGAATAAAACAAAGATGACCATCATATTCTAAAGGAATATAACTAACAATATAAGCTGATTAAAAGTTAAAAGCATGTTAAGCACAAGTATAGTCTGATACATAAAGTGCATAAATGGAAGTTTGACTGTCTTTGTTCAAATCCATCCTCCAATGCTCCCTAGTTAAATGATCTTTGGCAAGTCACTTAACTTTTTTGTGACTATCTTCATACCCATAAAAATAAGGATAATAAAAGTAACTGCTACATAGAAGTTTTCTGAGAAATAAATGATTTAATATCAATACAATCTTTAAAAGTGAAGAGTGCCTAATACAGTAATGTCTGTTCAATAGACAGTAGCTGCTATAATCTTTTTAATCATTTCCAGCTACAGGTTGGAAAACAGAGTAACAAAAGCAAAAGCAGCATTAACAGTAATAAAGAACATAGTGCATGAAAACAATAATATCTGTCTCCCTTTGAGCTGTGTAAGTGGCTTTATATTTTCTCATTAAATCCCATGACAACATTTGTGAGCTAGGTGTTATTATTATCACTCAATAAATCCAAACACCAGAACTCAGAGACTCCAGCCCATGTCCAAATCCTACACCTGTCCACACAACTGCTGACCCAAATCCAAGATCTATGAGATGACACACAGGTGACTAAGAGTTATGTTCAAAGCTGACCTCAGCATCCTCCCCCATATCAGCTTCTTTTGGGAGCACTTCCCCAGGAATAACCCTTCCATCCACTGCAACCAGAAGTCAAACAAGATGCCTCTCTTCCACTTTCCACCACATTTAGGTAATGATAAAACATTCTCCCAATACTCCCCCTTCCTTTTCCTGTTTGACAACCACTCTACACTATTTTGTCCAAATATATTGACTACTGCTATTATTTCTGCTTTGTCCCGCTAAAATCTAATCAATATCACTCAACCATGCATAAATACTTTTCATCAAATATACACATGAATCCCTGCTGTATTCAGAATACCATTCAAACACATTTCAATGTAACTTAAAGGTGTCTCTCATGGTCTGGTCTCTCTGTACTGCTACAATCCCACCCATTACTTGGTTGCCTCCCTGCCTGAACTGAGTCATTTTCAGCTTTCTTGAAGCAGGTGCCTACTGACGACCTTCTCCCTTGTCCAGCTCCCTACACAGGCAGTTCCATACTCTTTTTCTCCTTTGCCCATTTGAATTCAAGTCAATCTCCAGGACTCAAACTTACTTTTGTTTCCTCTGGAATCCTTTCTTGTGCATTCCCACTCTCTTCCTAATTCTGAGTTAAGTACCCCTTATATTCTCATGTTTCAACATATAGGAGCAATTATCACACTGTGTCATAACTGCTTGTTAATTAGTCTGGCTGCCCACTTAGTCTGTTAACTCCATGAGTGAGGATCCCACGATTACTGTTTACCACTATTCAGCCAGCACCTATGTGTCCAGCCTGGTATCAGCAGATGCTCAATATATTTGTGAGATTTCTGACTTTCCTTGTGCAATATGCCTTTCTGCTGACAGCCGACAATGGAGAGAGAGAGATTTCTTGTACCTAAAACATTCCCCCCAAACATCATCTTTAAACACTTATAGAGGACTTTATTATTTCAATGCTTATTTGTCAGATATATAACTTGCATTGATATATACAGTGGGCTGTGATATCATCAAGAGTGTACACTCTATTGGGTATGAGACCATTTTTTGTTTTGCTTTCTTTGCTAACAAGTAACATAGCATTTTATGTATAAAAGCCAGTGGGACTAATAAAGACAAGGGGAAAAGTAAAAATCACGCTGAAGAAGTAAAGAATTGTTATCTTTTAAGATTTACATGGAAATAATTATGGAATACTTAATCTCCTATTAATAGGCCCTTCCGCATGCTGAAACAGAGGATCAAACATATATATGGTTTATTCTTTATGACATGCAGGGAGAGTCTGACAAAATTCAAAGATGTTTAGCTGCAAGTAACAAAAAATCCACCCTGGAATGACTTTTTGTTTAATAACAAGATTTATTTTTTCCTATTATAAGAAGATAAGATAGTGCTGCAGCTCTTTTCCAATGGAATTCTTCTGGCTCCACATTTACCTAAGTTTTGGCTTCATCTTCAGGTTTGGGGCTAGATGGCTAAAGCAATCCCAGTCATCATATTCAGATGGAACACTGCACAGAGGAAAATAAGGACTGCCTTCCTAGGGATCTCTCTTTAAAAATCAGGAAAACTCTCCAGACTTCCCTGGTGGTCCACTGGCTAATATTCCAACTCTGAATGCAGGGGGCTGGAGGTTCAATTCCTGGTCAGAGAACTAGATCCCACATGTCGCAACCAAGACCCAATGCACCCAAATAAATAAATAAACAAAAACAAACAAATATTTTTTTAAAAATCAGGAAAACTTTCCCTCAAATACTACATCAAACTCCCCATGTTTCCCATTTAATGTAATTGTATTATGTGCTGTAGCCAAAATCAATTAGTGAAACATTTGGGGGAAACTGCACAGGTCAGGACCCTGTCCTGTGAAGTAAATGATTATATAGACATGGATGAGAGCCCAAACAAAATCAAAATCTGGTTGATAAGAAAGAAAAGAAGACTAGCTTATGGGTAGACCAACAACAGTGTTTTCTCCAGTGAGACAGGGATGCAAGTATGGGCCTCAGTGACAATGGGAGGCAGGATCCCATCTACTTGTAAGAACCATCTGGGAAATGCCAGGTAAGTTGGGAATTGGTTTTTCTGACTATGTGTCAGGAAGTTTAAGCAAGGGTTTGAAATATTGTCCCTTTCTATTAAGAATAAGTGTAGCTCAAAATATTCATAGTGGGCATTTGTTATTCTTTTGTCTTTCTAGCATTTAAAATATCACTTTTATATGAGGGTAATAACTCATCATGGAATCTTATAGGAAAGTGAGGGCTCTCTCCCTTAGAAACGGAAGTGATGAAATTCCCTTTCCACTCTCCCTGGCAGCTAAAGCATGGACACAAGCAGATACTTCATCCCAGGGCTGTGACTCCTACAGGATCAAGGCAAAGAAGCAGGAATAGTTGAAATTGCATTGCCTGTGATGGTGACACTGAGGTTCCAGGAACATCAATGCTAATGGTAGCAACTGAACCAACCAGTCTTATGGCATGACCTTGGCTACATTTCTTCATTTCTGAGTCTTCCTGTGTGCATGTGTGCTGAGTTCCTTCAGTCATGCCCAACTCTTTGTGACCCTATGGACTGTAGCCTGCTGGGCTCCTCTGTCCACAGAGATTCTCCAGGCAAGAATACTGGAGTGCGTTGCCATGCCCTCCTCCAGGGTAATCTTCGCAACCGAGGGATTGAACCCAAATCTCTTCTGTCTCTTGCATTGGGTGCTTTACCACTAGTGCCACCTAGGAAGCCCCTGTGATGCTTTCTTAGTTAGTATTATCTGTTTTGTAAGCCTGATTCTCCAGCCTTCCCAATGAGTCCAACGACTGGCCTGAAGTGTTAGTCACTCAATCAGGTCTAACTCTTTGCAATCCCATGAACTATACTGTCCATGGAATTCTCCAGATAAGAATGCTAGAGTGGGTTGCCATTTCCTTCTTCAGGGGATCTTCCTGACCCATGGATCGAAAGTGTCATCTGCAAACAGTGAGAGCTTTACTTCTTTTCCAATCTGGAATCCTTTTATTTCTTTTTCTTCTCTGATTGCTGTAGCTAGGACTTCCAGAACTATCTTGAATAATAGTGGTGAAAGTGGACACCCTTGTCTTGTTCCTGATTTAGGCGGAATGTGTTCAGTTTTTCACCATTGAGAATAATGTTTGCTGTAGGCTTATCATATATGGCCTTTACTATGTTGAGGCAAGTTCCTTTTATGCCCACTTTTTGAAGAGTTTTAATCATATACGGGTGCTGAATTTTGTCAAAGGCTTTCTCTGAACATTCAATGACATAAATCAAAGCAACATCCTCTATGACCACCTCCTAGAGTAATGGAAATAAAAGCAAAAGTAAACAAGTGGGACCTTTTGCACAGCAAAGGAAACTATAAGTAAGGTGAAAAGACAACCCTCAGAATGGGAGAAAATAATAGCAAATGAAACAACTGACAAAGGATTAATTTCCAAAATATACAAGCAGCTCACACAACTCAATACCAGAAAAACAAACAACCCAATCAAAAAGTGGGAAAAAGACCTAAACAGACATTTCTCCAAAGAAGACATACAGCTGGCTAACAAACACATGAAAAGATGCTCAACATCACTCATTATTAGAGAAATGCAAATCAAAACTACAATGAGATACTACCTCAGACTAGTCAGAATGGCCATCATCAAAAAGTCTACAAACAATGAATGCTGGAGAGGGTGTGGAGAAAAGGGAATGCTCTTGCACTGTTGGTGGGAATATAAATTGATACAGCCACTATGGAAGACAGTATGGAGATTCCTTACAAAACTAGGGATAAAACCACCATATGACCCAGCAATCCCACTCCTAGGCATATACCCTGAGGAAACCAAAATTGAAAAAGACACATGTATCACATTGTTCATTGCAGCACTATTTACAATAGCTAGAACATGGAAGCAACCTAGATGTCCATCAACAGATGAATGGATAAAGAAGTTGTGGTACATATGACACAATGGAATATTAGTCAGCCAAAGAAAGGAACACATTTGAGTCAGTTCTAATGAGGTGGATGAACCTAGAACCTATTATTCAGAGTGAAGTAAGTCAGAAAGAGAAAGAAAAATATCATAATCTAATGCATATAAATGGAATCTAGAAAAATGGTACTGAAGAATTTATTTACAGGGCAGCAATAGAGAAAAAGACACAGAGAGTAGATTTATGGACATGGAGAGAGGGCAGGAGAGGGTGAGAGGTATGGAAAGAGTAGCATGGAAACTCACATTACCATATGTAAAACAGATAGCTAACGGGGAATTTGCTGTATGGCTCAGGAAACTCAAACAGGGGCTCTGTATCAACCTAGAGGGTTGGGATGGGGAGGGAGACAGGAGGGAGTTTCAAAAGGGAGGGGACATATGGCTGATTCATGTTGAGGTTTGACAGAAAACAGCAAAATTCTGTAAAGCAATTATGCTTCAATAAAAAATATATTAATTAAAAAAAAAAAACATTTGAAGCCTGGCCATGCATTTCAGAGGATGTTTCTACATTCCCTGACCTTGAGAAACAGAAGTAAGAGACTAAAACAGCGACAGATGACCAACTGAAACACAAGAAAGCTAGGCTACAGCTAAAAATAATAGTTTGGTTAATACATGAAGACCGGTTGGACGTTATGAAATTAAGTAAAAGTGAGTAGCAAAGTATTGAAAAGGCATTATGGAAAATAACAGGATGCTTGTATTTTAATTCTATTAAATAAGAACAGGATAGAAAGGTATAAATAATTATTCAATTTTTATTATTAAGTTACAACAGTTTCCATGAGGAAACTCAGTAAAAATAGAAACCATTATCAAACATTTTGAGGTACAGCAGTTTCTGACCACAAGATACAATGAAAAAGAAGTGGAATTTCAGAAGGAATGTTGTTTGAACAGCTAGAGCAATAATAGTTGAAAAGTCAGTTATATCATTGTTTGCAGGCCACTTTGATTTTTCAAATGTACACTTAAATTAACTTTCAGAAGTTTCTTATTTATAGAAGTACTCAGATATTTCTGTAGGAACAAAAAGGTATTTTACACTTTTAAAAATCCCTTATCTCACCTAATGAGTATAAATTTTGTAAAAATCAATATTCTTTCTCAAAGTTGTGAATATGCCAGAAAAGTTTGCATCAAAACAACCTGCTAGTCCATGAAAGATATTTTGTTTGTTTGTCTTAAATTATAGACAGTGGTATGTTCTCAATTCAGTTTGTTTTCACATATCTCTTATTTAGAAATTTTAGACCATACCATCAACACCCCAACATGCAGGAACATCACCAGAGAGGCAATATTGCTGCTGTCGAATTTGTACTCCCATTCCAGAACAACCTGACAGGGTCTTACACCTGTCAGCCAAGTAGCGTGAATGTAAGTCTATAGGAGTATTCTGCGTACTAAAATATCCCCACCTCTCACTTCTACTGCTAGCTTGAAGTATTACTGAGACATAAAGTGAATCTATTGGTAAAACTGAAGTTTCTGAATTGCTTTTTCCGAAGGCCCGGGTAAAGGGTTTTGACCACAGCAAGCTCACAAGATAGATAAAATATATCCTGGCTGGTAAAAATACACTGCCTTTTGTAAATCAAGATGCCCACTGATTGCGAGCCATGTATGTGGAGTTTTCTTACTCAGCACTGGTGAGTCACTGAGAAAAAAATGAAACTCAATTGAGAAAGAGATTGTGATGTGCATACTCAGGAAAACTAAGGATTCAAGCTAATCTTTAACAGCTTTATCTTGGCTAAGATATCTAATTTCTCTAAGCCTTAATTTCTTCAACTGGAAAAAGAAGATAATACAGTACTTACTTGAGAACGGTGTGGATAGAAAATAACACAAAACAAGTAAAGCACTTAGGGGAAAAAAAATGTCTGCCACCCAAAGAAGCTGAGAAACTTTAGTTATTTTAAGATCAAGCTCACAGGATAAAATAGCCCAGAGTCAACACCTTCTTCAACATTATCTCCAAGAGAAGTCAAATGTTCTAGGACCAAGGTAGGGAAATTAAATGGACTAACTTGTAAGAGGAAAGTGCTCGGAGGAATATTATTCTTGCAGTAAAACTGCAAGAAAAAAAATGAGATCAAAGTTACTTTATATGTGAGAAAAGCTTAGAAACCTCCCTTACCCAAGTCTGAAGAAAGAAAGTGACCCTGGACTCTGCTTTTCACAGAGGTCTTCTGAGATGACAGAGCACTGATGAGAGGGCAGGGCAAGGGGGCTCATGAAACCGGGTGCTAGTCAGCTCCTCAGCACAACATAGCCAGACCTAAGTGAGCAGTAAAGCAACAAAGATACCAACCTTCAGGTCACCAGGAAGGCAAGGCTTGAACAAGACATATATCAAACACTCAAGGAAAAACACTGTTTCAATTCTTTCCTGAAACTTACACGACTGCTTGTCAGTGTGGAGGAGAACATAGGGTTCTTCACCATGTGTTCTGGACTGACAAAGCTCCCTAGAACATTCTCCTATTAATGGGACTGACTTAAGGGCAATTCCCTAAGGACAGATTAAATTTCCCATAGGCTCAGAAGCATGGGGATGTCCTTTATGAAATGTTAAAATCACATATACTTACTAATATAAATGATATATTATATTATATAAATAATACTGTTAATATTGTTACCTAGATAGGCAGTTATCTATCAGATCCTTCCTGTCTTTGTTTCCCTGGTTATTCAGCTTCTATTATAGTTGTATCTGAATCAGTTTCTAGCAGATAGCCTCATCTCCTTTGCAGCTCTGTTTTGCAATTAGACTACCTGGCAACAACCCCAATCCTAGATGAACTCAAGTATTTGCTTCTTCAAACTTGCACAAGTATAGCTTAACATCACAGGAGAAAAATGATGCAATTTGAGCAGCTGAGTATTATTATAAATTCATAATCGCCAAACTCAAATAGGCACTCAGGACCACCAGGCAGCCTTGACTTCCTACTCATCTCAGTTCTCCTCAAGCCTCTCTACCACGCAGCACGACCTCCTTTTCAGCTGTTGACCTTGCCTCACATAACGCTAAAACACAGATGTTGGGACTCCTTGGTGGCCCAGTAGTTAGGACTCGCTGCTTTCATTGCTGTGGGCCTGGGTTTGACCCCTGATTATGGAACTAAAATTCCACAAGCCTCACGGTGTGACATAAATAAACAAATAGAATTCATCAGAAAATTAACTCCCTTATTTTCTGATTTCCAAATCTCCAAATTTCCTGGAAGGGTCTCTCTTATAGAAGACCTGCCCTTTTACTGTCTCAAGAACCAAAGCCCCAGTTAGCTCTTTCTTCTCCAGTGCTATCAACTTCTCCTGTCTTGACTCCTTCTCTACCAGCCTAAAACTAGCACACCTGTCTCCCACTTTTAAAACAAAAAAAACTTTCCTTAGCCCTCTAACTACCTCCTCTGTCTTTCTGATCTCCTTCCTTGGCAAATTTTAAAAATTTTATCCTAGATACACTGTCTCTTCTTAGACATTTTCCCTCTACCCTTTAACACAGTGCACTAAAGTCATTAAATATGCAAACTGCCAAAAGGAACACTTTTTAGTCTTTATTTTTTCCACCTCTCAGCTGCATTTAACCTCCTTGGTCAATTTCTTATTCTTGAAATATGCTTTTTTTCTTGACATGATTGGCAGCATACCATTGGCATTCTGCCTGCCTCATCCTACTGGTGACTCAGATGGTGAAGAATCTGCCTGCAATGCAGGAGACCTGGGTTCGATCCCTGGGTCTGGAAGATCCCCTGTAGAAGGCATGGCAACACATTCCAGAATCCTTGCCTGGAAAATCCCATGGACAGAGGATCCTAGCAGGGGGCTACAGTCCATGGGGTCGCAAAGAGTTGAACATGACTGAGCAATTGACACTTAACTTGATACAGACTCTTTTACTAGCACCTTCTCTTCCTTCCACCTGCAACAGGATAGCCCTTCTGGACTAAGTTTCAGGCTTCCAACCCAGAAACTTCAGAATCATTCTTAGGTGCCTTTTCTTCCTCTCATACCACACTCTTCAGCCAATCTATCCCTAGGTCCATTTCATCCTACCTTCAAAGAACACTGAATCCATCTATGTCTCTATATATCAAGTGACTCTTTAAGACTTTGTCATCTCTCACCCAAATATTAAACTATCTTCCTAATTTTATTACCTGATTCCCCTACTGGTATGCTGATTGCCCCAGTCCCAATGTATTACTATAATTAGCCAGATAATTATTTTAAGTATAAATAGAACCAGGTTGCATCCCAGTTTTAAAATTGCTGAATCACCCCCCAGTGCACTCGGAATAAAACCCAACCTTCTTAAGCACAGTGCACTTTGGCATTGCATAATTAGCTCCTGTTCTCCTATCTTTTGTCCTGACTAACTCTGCTCAACCACACTAGCTCCTTTCTTTTCCTTGAACACACTGAGTTCCTTCCTTCAGCCCTTTGTGCAAGCCTTTCCATCTTCCCAGAATGATCTCCCCCAACCCCCTTTCTCATCCTTCAGACCTCAGGACACATACCTTCTTCTCAAGAAGGATTTTCTAAACACCCAATCTAAAGTTGCCTGACCCACCCATATTATATGTTCTCTCACAACATCCAATTTTTTTCCTGCCTAGTATTTATCACATGTAGGAAATGTATCTGTATTTGCCTTTTTCCTTTTTAGCATCAATCTTGTCCAAAAATATGATTCATGAGGTCAGGGGGCATATCTGTTGTGTGTAGCATACCCTGAATATTTAAATACTTGGTACATATCGTGGTGTCTGACATTATGTGGCCGTGCCGTATGTGTGGAATAAATGAGTGACTGAACATATCTGATGGGTGAACTACATGGATATAAAGAGAGGCAGGAAGAGAAATCATAGTTTGGTTTATTAGCACAAAGCATTAAGGAAAGTTTTTGACAGTAAAATGAGTTATTGCTTTTAAGGGGGGAAAAATGATCTGTAACATAATCATAGAGAGAGACTTTGAGCAGAAGTGAAAAAGTGACTACAAGAAACTGATAGCAAAAGGAAATAAGATGCAGGATGACAAACGGATATCCCCATTTCTTTGTGTGACATACTACCACAGAGTCTTCTCTTCCATAGACAGAAACACAGAGGTAGATCAACATGGAATTTTTAATACATTTGAACCTTCTGTAAGATAGGTTCCAAACACATAACTTAGGATAGGTCTTTACAGCACTCTTAAGCCACTAATTTATAACATATGCCTTTTCACAACTTAATTTAGACATTTAGATATCAGAAAGGAAAAAGAATTAGTATAAATATATTATAGTTCATTATTTCTATAACTATCTATAAATAGTTTTAAGTTTTAAAAGGAAAACTTTAATTTTTTAAACAGATAGACACATGGATAAATATGTCATATAAAAGTAAGTGATAACAGTGAAAGGCAAGAGACTACATGAAAAGCTTTCAATCTCATTTGTGATAAAAATACATACACTGAAATAGCAATTTTTTACTTATTAAATTAGTGAGAAATTTATTTTGAAAATAAGACACAATGTTGTTTGCTTAGTGTATTATAAAAATAGAACTTTCAAACTTTCTTTCTAAATTATGTATTGACTTAATATCTTAGAAGAAAAAATTGGTAATGTGTTTCCAGAAATATAGATTAAAAGAAAATCAAAATACAAGGGGTAAATCTATAATTTAAAAATTATTTCAGTATTATTTATTTTACCAGTATTGGAAAGCAATGTAAATGCTTGTCAACTAGGAAAAAAAAAACTAAAATTATTATGTACATCTATGCCATATTACTAGTACTAAACTATGTACTAGAATCATCTAGCAGTTATTAAAATAGTAGTTAAAAGAAATCTTCCCAACCTAGAAGGGTTTTTTTTAGCATCAAAGCTTTCAATATTGGCAAATATATAGTTCTAGGCTATTACATGAACATTCTGAAAATAGAACATAACATAAGAGAAAAAATAAAAAAGGAAATGAAAGAAAACTGCTGATGCAAGAGCTAATTAGGTTAGAGGAAAATACTTCTTTTTTTTTGGGGGGGAAAATACTTCTAAGGCAAGTTTGTTGTACCTCTGAACTAGTAATATAACCAAATGGTAATGTTTACATGGAGAGAGTGTTTGTAGATAGGTATATATACCCCAGTGTGTGCATATTTACACAGACATATATATATGTCACACATCAGTCAAATATATCAAATCATTTCACAAATATATTTTAAATAAAGTTATCAAAAGTATCATTTTACAGTATGAACCCTATTAGTTAAAATGAATATAGGGCTTCCCTGGTGGCTCAGATGGTAAAGAATCTGCCTGCAAAGCAGGAGATCCAGGTTCGATCCCTGGGTCGGGAAGATCCCCTGGAGAAGTGAATGGCAACCCACTCCAGTATTCTTGCCTGGAGAATTCCATGGAAAGAGGAGCCTGGTGGGCTACAGTCCATGGGGTCACAGAGTCAGACACGACTGAGGGAGTAACACTTTCACAAAATGAATATATCTTGAGCTCTTGACTAACAGGTAAAAGAAACCAGTAAGAATAAATTTCTAAGACCTCCCATTAATCTGGGAAAATACTTATGGGATGAACAAATAGAGATACATGTCAATACCAATGAAGGCTTTTTAGTTAATGCTATATAGTCACAGTAGTCAACTAACAACATTTATTTCAGAAGCAGAATGATAAGAATTCAATCAGTAGTTGTATATAAGCAAATTAAAACTGATGAATAGAAGTTATTTTTCTCTGATTAAGAAATATAAATAGTTTTTGCCATTTATGTTTTTAAAGTACTTGGTTTTTATTAGAGATAGTATTCTTGATTCTCAAATTCATAGAATCTTTCCTTAAAACTAATATTTTTTTCTCTATAGCATACTCAGTGAGTTTAGCTTTGTAGTTGGTCTTTAATAAGTTAAATGCTAATTAGGTCAAATCCAATGACTAAACATGATCTATGATAGTATTATTATCATATGGTATTGAATGATGACAAAAAATTATCATGAAGAGTTAATTAACCTTTCTACCTATAGCATACCTAAAACTGCACAGTGATTTGAGTGAAACAGGGAGAAATGTGAACAGAACCTGCCTATGGTCATTCAGTTTTAGATGAAGCATGATTCAGCTACCGTCCGATTAAAAGCACAATATTATCTCTTCAGAAAGGAAATTAACTTTGACATGCTGTCTCTGTTCCTCTGTTATTTTCTGACTTTCCATTTATCTAAAAACTTACACGCAAGGGAGCAAACCATGTCTCACAGACATAAGCTTTTAGTTTTCAAATAAAAATCCTGTGTACACACATTAACATGTAGCTTCTCATGGAAAACAGGTTATTGAGTATGTTGTTGCTACTGATAACCCCTATAGCTTTGTGCTGTCATT
Organism: Giraffa tippelskirchi; assembly: GCF_054371585.1. NCBI lineage: Eukaryota > Metazoa > Chordata > Mammalia > Artiodactyla > Giraffidae > Giraffa > Giraffa tippelskirchi. The sequence continues at coordinate 105,102,043 of NC_137278.1, read as the reverse complement.
ACCTTCAGGCTATCAGAATTTTATGAGCACAACCAATAATAATGATATTTACTTCTTATCCACACCTCATTGCCTTACATTGATTTGCATAAGCAATTTCCACCCTGATAATTGGAGCCAAACATCTTTTTGTAGGTTACCTTATGGAAAAGAGCAGTTAAATACTAATCAAAGGAAATATTTCTTTATTCAACCATATTTTAAATGATATTGAATTACCTTCATTGGATGAGCAGGAAGGTGACTCACTCTGACTGATTTCTAAGTGAGTTTATATCATGTTTAACAATGATCTTTCTTTATAATTTTAGTTGCTCAGTGTTGCCTCTTAGCAACATAAAGAACAGTACTGCCAGGCTCAAATCATTAAAGCGATATTGTTTTGTTTGAAAAGAAAAAACAGTAGTAGTATGTACTAATTATTTTTTAATAGCTACTGAGTCAATGTTATCTGAGGATGTCAAAATTAAAATTATGCCTTTATTTTTTTATTTCTAAAAACTCAAAGAAAAATTATAACTAGGGAATGTAACTAGGGAAATGAAAACACGTAAAAATCAACTAAGAAAGGTCAAAGTCATGTGAAACAATTCTACCTAAAAGAATCCTTCTCTGAATGATCTACTTTAAAAATAAGTCTAGAGTACTTAGGTAAGAGTGAGGATTTGAGTTATGGAAGCTTAAATTATAAAAACAAGGTAAAAGAAGTAGATCGCAATTTATCGATCATATGTACAAACATTGTGCAAATGGGTAAAAATTACTATGTGTACTATAAGAAACCTAGGAACTTAAAGATGTGAGAATTTCAGAAAGATTCAGCAATTCTTGCAGTAACAGAGGTTGATCATGAGGTGAACTAAGAAGATACTCAGACTACAGTGCCACTGAAGTCAACGGAAGAACGACTCAAAGGACTTCTGGATTAAAATGGTGAATAGAACAAACACATCTGTTTCCACGCTCTCCCAAAATCTGACTAGAACTACACTGAATGTGTGGGTGTTTTCTCTGTGATACCAAAGTTTCTTGATTTTCTGAAATCTAGCACTGGTTTTCCTGACTACTCCTCTAACTCTCTCAACAGGGTCAAAGCCATATAGTCTCACTATGCAGATGATTAACTGAAGATTCAGGAACACTAGCTAAATTCTCTCATTAAATTGAAACAGTTGTCCCAAATTAACGTATCAAACCCAAATTGTCTACCTAGTAAAATGCATTAATAAGATGAAAAAAATCTAATTTTTAATTCTACTCTTGCATTTTATAACTATGAAGTCAGAGGCCAGGAAGGACTTAGTGACTAACAGAAAGCCCATCATTAATTAGGAACAATAATAATGGTTGTCAGGGGGAAAACACGGGGGGAAGGAATAGTTAGGAAGTTTGGGGTGGACATGTACACACTAATATATTTAAAATGGATAACCAACAAGGACTTACTGTATAGCACAAGGAACTCTGCTCAATGTTATTTGGAAGCCTGGATGGGAGGGGAGTTTGGGGGAGAAAGGATACATGTATATGTATGGCTGAGTCCCTTCACTGTTCACCTGAAACTATCACAATATTGTTAATCAGTTATACCCCAATACAAAATAAAAAGTTGAAAAAAAGAATAAGAAATGTTTTCCCCTACTTATTCCATTGCCTCTGTGTCCCCAAATATTCCAACAATTGTTTTGGGTAATCTACTATGGAAGAACAGTAGCTATACAGAACTTGCAAAAATACAAATATTTCTGTGTTTAAAAAAATGTATTATTTATAAGTGGCATACACAATCCACAAAGGTTCACACTTCATTTGCTCTATTTCACTTTCAATTTAACCATCAAAACAAAATGGAAACTGACTTATTAATGGTGCTCAGTCGCTTCAGTCATGTCCGACTCTAAGGGACAGTAGCCTGCCAGGCAAACCTGTCTATAGGATTTCCCAGGCAAGAATACTGGAGTGGGCTGCCATTTCCTTGTTCAAGGGATCTTCCTGACCCAGGGATGGAACCTGGGTTTCCTGCATTGCAGGCAGTCTCCTACATTGCAGGTGGTATCCTGCATTGTAGGCGGATTCTTTATCCAATGAGCCACCTGAGGAGCCCTATGCCATCTATTATAATCTAAATAGACAGAATGTGTGTTCTGTCTATTACATACTAAAAGAAGTTTTGAAGCAACTTATTTTAAAAATTATGCAAAACTGAACCATTTAAGCATCACACAACATTCAAGAAATAAGGGAATTGGACCAAAAAATCAAGAAGCTCAGACCAAGGAAAGTTGTGATTATTCAGTATGAAACCATTTACCAGACATTCAGATAGCTGATTGAATGGATTATACGGATACTAGAAACAAAACTTTTCTCAAAAAGTCTCTGGAGTCCCTTTCTACTGAGGGATATACATATAAGTTAAAACTTGAAATATGTTGCCCAATACTAAATATTATAAAAGTTAAGAAATACGTAGCTGAATCAATACTCAGATACTTGCTAAGTTAAATATAAACATGTGAACTCATCTACCTTTATATTATTTTTATTACTTTTATTATATAAATATTACATTTATACTTTTTATCTATTTATATACTATGTTATGTATTTTATTATATTTTAAATTTATATTGTATAAATATATTGTTTTATTTATTTGTGAATGTATTTGTAAAAAATATTTTCCTTGTTCCCAAAAGAGCTTAAGATGGATCATAAGGACTAAAAGATTCAAGACAAACCAAGTTTTAGAAGAAACCACCATTATAATATTATTCAGGTATGGAACATCAGGGCTAAAGTCCAAGTACTAAAACAAACAAACAAACAAAAAGGAAATATGGAGGGAGGGAAGAAGAAAGAAAGAGAGGGATGGTGGGATGGGGGGAGAATATACTAAAAAAATACTATTTGCAATTTAGGATGCCTACATTTGTAAATCTAACCCTGGGTCTGTGTGCCAACAAAGAAATAGCCGTTGTTAATATAAAAACAATTAATAGATTTTCCAGCAGAGATAAGCACTGACAGTCTAGATTAGCTCTTTCAGCAACATGTAAACCAAGATTCCCCAGAGGCTTGTGGATGGGAAATATATTAATATCAACTCTGTGGCCACTCAGCACCATGACATGAAGTGTCTGTTCAGGAGGTCATTTTCAAACCATATCCCATGCATCTTCATGCACAAGAGATGATAATTTATCACCTAGACATAGGAATCTACTGTAAACTAATCCAAACTGCTGATGATACACTAAATCAGTTTGAGTGATGAGTATAAATAAAGCGGCAAGGAAAGTACTGAAGGATAAAGATCTATCTGATCAATGAGATGTCACAGGCAAATGAAATGCAATGTTGACAAACACAGAGTCCCTCAGTTGAAAATTAACCAAATCAAGTACCAGAGCATAAAGGCACACATTAATACAGGCTTCAGATGAAAGTTTAATATCATGGGAGTCAGAGGGTAGAATCTAACTGTTACAGATAAAACTGAACAGACTGGGTCAGTAGAAGAGGGTGTATTAAAAATTGATCTATTTTGCATACCACAAAGTACAATAAGAAAAAGAAAAACATTGCAAAAAAAAATCCTTTCCAGATAATATAAGTATAGTTACTCAATCTTCCAAGCAAATCTAAACACACCAATGAGAAAAAATATAATAAAATTAAATAAAAATTGTATACAGAAAGTGATTTCACATCAGCTTGCTACCAGGAAATTAAATTCAATTTGTGGAGCTCTTATGAAAGCTCAGCTATTTTCTGGAACTGTACTGTCATGCTACAACTTCAGTGGGAAAAACAAAGGAGTGGGGATAAGGAAGGACATTTCTCCAGATAGTTGATATTCATGGAGGTCACTCACAGAGAAAAAAAAAGATTTTCCTAACTATGTGTTAGCACTTGGCAAACAGATTCACTGGAATTCAGCCATTCCAAAGGTGGCCCTAATGGAGAGAGCTGATTAAAGTAATTCCAACCCCAGCTGGAACAATTTGGTAAAAATATTTTCTAAGGAAAATTATTCTTCAAGGAATTTATATATTTTTTTCTCTTATCTTCAGTATTTATAGCTTTGTCATAACATATTTAACTCTTGTTTTGTATTTTATCTTTTAGTTTATTTTGGGTAAAGATAGAATTAGACTACTAAAACATGACCTGATCCCATATGTAGTTTATTTAAATTTCAAAATGAAAAGCTTACTGAGAAAGATAAGATTGATTGCTCTCTCTCTCTTAGCATAATTGTATTTCAGGTGAACATCAATTTACTTTAAAGGACACTTCTAAGTAGCAGAATGCATCATAAATAATTCATCAATCACAGCTGCTAGGAACATGATTTACTCCAACAGATTCAATGTAATAAAAATTCTATTTTTCTATATTTGTATTTGCTGTCAAAAATTTAAGAATCTTCCTTTTCTAAGAATCTACTCCTAGATTCCAGTTTCATACTGTAAATGTATTAAAATAAAACTGTTTCTTTTTTTCCTTCTTTATTTAAAGTACTGTATTTCATAATTTAAAAAAAACTTTAATATATTTGGAACAAATAACAATCTCTGTATATCAACATTAAAACAGCAAACAACATAAAAGGCACATATCTGAGAAAGTGTTAAGAATTTCTCAAACAATACATGATTCCAAGAAGGCTAACATAATTTGCTTTCATTTTATACAAACTTTTAAATGGAAGAAAAGGGAAATTGACTTTTGTGAAATCTGATATAGACTGTTTAGGATCTGCTATATTTGAAAATTACTTCAGTTTAAAAATTCATATTAAAGAGATTCTAAATGATATAACCTTTCGAGTTTTGTGGGTTAATACAGAATCTTATCTACCATTTTCATTTGTTGTATGGTAAGGCACTGCTTACCTTACTTACCTTATAGTTTCCCATAAAATTCAGCAATTTTGTATTAGCAATTTCCCAAGCTGTGAAATATCTTTAAAATAAACACAGGAATAAGGAGAAATGTAAAAGAAAATAGAAAACATTTTACTTACTTGCAAACCCCTTTGAAATACTGAATGGCCCATAAAATTAGCCAGCATTCTAATTAAAGCAGCACCCTGTAAGAAAGAGTATTTTTTAAAAAAGAAAAGAAAAAAATTTCAACCAAGTAACATGATTCTAAAATTATTCTATATCAGTCAAAAATAGTCTTCTTCATTCATGCTATTTAATTCTTAAAAATAGTTAAGAAATAAGAGAATCATGAATGCAATACTTCACTTTCAGGTTACAATTGCATTTTTTTGTTCGGTCAATCTAAAAGTTTTGTGGATCTAAAACTGATGATTTTGAAGTAGAAGTCTCTTGGATAAAATATCTCAGAGCAATAATAAGTTGTAATTCAGGAATACTAGAAATTTTGCTAAGCACCATATATGACAAAGTTAATAAAACAAGGTTCTTGTACTCACAGGTTCATAATCTAGTAAGGCAGGTACACCCATGTTATAAATAATCATATTGAAATATAGCTTTGAAGTAACTAACATAGGTATATACTCTATCTCTGGCTCAATCAAGAATAATTTAGTTATAGAAGTAGAGAGTAGGAAGTTCCAAGGAATCAGATTTCTTGGATTCAAATCCTGGTTCTGGCATTATCCTCCATGTTTACTCAGCAAAAGTATTTAACCCCTCAGTTCCTCACTTTTCTCACTTGAAAAGTACAGGCAATAATAGTCCCAATTTATATGGTTTTCCTGAAATTTAAATACATTACTGAATGTAAGGCAATTCAAACTGGGTTTAAAAATTAGTAACCATGATAGAAGTGTTAGCTGTCAGTATTATATCAAGGTAATTATATTTATTTCCTGTTTTTTTCCTTTTAGAGTCTTCTATAAATCCATATACAAGTAGAACATATATGAGGCTGATAAATATTTAGAGTAATAGAAGAAAATACTAATGTAAGAGTCTATCTCATTTTGAAAATGGTTATCACATTGTAGAACAATATCAGTGAGAAAAGGCTGACATGTAATCAATATGAAAAATTCTAAGAATTGATGGTTAAGCCTAGATTATCACAAATCTGTATGCAAAATATAAATAAGCCTTCAAGAAGATATTTCTATCTGCACCAAACTGTTTTAACTATGAAGCAGTGAATTAAAAGCAGCAAAAGTTTAAAAATAAATGATAGGAAACAACATAGTTCTGTAAAGCAATTATCCTTCAGTTAAAAATAAATAAACTTTAAAAAATCTTAAAAAAAAGAAAAAATAAATGATAGTCTGGTTTTAAGGGAAATAAATCCTTTTATAACTACATTTCTAACTTCATACTCACTTTAAATTCATCATAGCTAATTTCTTACCAGGTATCTCTTTTTATAAGAGAATCATAAGAACCCCATATAGACTCATCCAGCCTGGGGCTGGGTGGCAACAATGAGTACAGAGACACAAGAATGAATTTCCACTGTTACCAGAACTGCTCCCTGTAATTCCAGAATTTTAATGCAGTAGACTACTCAGGCTCTACGAATCAGCATTAGAGAAATGTCTTGAAAAAATTCAGTCATCATCACAGTTTTGCTCCCCAAATTTGTATTTTACTCACAACTCAGCAAATGATGGGCTCCCTGGACAAGCCATAGAGTTGTATGCCTTTTCTGGTATATTTTCCTTCCACAGTTTCTACTCTTTGCTCTTTCTTCTGCTTCTTACTCTGCATCTTCTGCACAGTTGTATAAATCCATAAAGTATAAGCATCTATGATTCAATCTGGGGACCAGGTTAGAATTCCCTTTAGAACTTATCAATTCTGCTCCTTGAATTTCCTTGACAAGCTCCCCTCCTATAAATTCCCAATCTAATCTACCCACCCCAAGGTGGAAATTGTCAGTTCTGCAGAAAAACTAACCCTTGCCACCTGGGGAGTGAAACAGAATCTTGAGCAGTCAACTGAAAACTTTCAGTACAGAACAGCCATCTTCTGATGATTTAAGTGTTTCCCTCTAGGTAATGAAGACTCGGTCTCTTGTCAGGCTATAAAAACTATCAATTTGGCATGGGCTAATGGCAAAAGAGTCCTTTCTAATCATAAAGAATGTACCTGTTTTCCTGTCTGGGTTGAGCTGGAGCAGAGTACTAACAGGAAAGAAAACCTAGGAATATATTTAGTGTTTTAAAGTTATATACTATGGGACTCTCTCTTATGATTATATTGTATAATTTAATTAACTTTTCAAAAATATGTTTGTCTTGCCAATTTGAACATTTTAAGTTCTCCAGAGTAGCATGCCTGCATTCTTCTATATTTAACTAGACTTTTCTTTCCAAAACTCAATTTTAAAAATCACTATTTCCTAGAACTTCATAGGCAGATGGGTTCTTCATCTGTCATCATGCAGCCAGCATATACTGAGCACCTACTATATGGGTTATAACCAAGATTACACTTCTTTATGCAGGCAAAACTCACTGTAAACCCTTGTTCAAAAAGAAAACAATAAACTCCCTTTCACTGTGTCTTTAAAATATTTTTACACCAATATAATTTTCAGCATTGTAATTTATACTCACTTGTAACTCAAAATTCCAGCCCCAATCAAACAAATTGGATGTTACACAGCCTAAGTAGCTTTATGGGAAATAAATATACTATTTCTGCAAGATTTGTATAATTCTGAGATTTAATCAAGAAAATATCACTATGTTTGCTATACTAAATTTCAGGGAGATGATAGGGTAGAAACTACTAAGTGATTTTTTTTAAGGTTTTATAAAGAATATTCTGGGCTTCCCTGGTGACAATGAAGAATCTGTCTGCAACGCAGGAAATACGGCTTCTATCCATGGGTGGGGAAGGTCCTCTGGAGAAGAGAATGGCTACCCACTCCAGTATCCTTGCCTGGAGAATTCCATGGACAGAGGAGCCTGGCGGGCTACAGTCCATGGGGTCGCAAAGAGTCGGACACAACTGAGCGACCAACACACACATACTCTCAGTGATAAGCAATCACTTTTAAAGAGAGGAAGATCTTCTCAACTAATTTATTCCTTTAACATATGCTTGCTGAGGAAAACTGCTTAGAATCCTATTAGGTTTTCGAGGAGATAATAGTTGAGAATTTCCCTAAATTGAGGAAAGAAATAGTCACAGAAGTCCAAGAAACCCAGAGAGTTCCAAACAGGATAAACCCAAGGCGAAACACCCCAAGACACATATTAATCAAATTAACAAAGATCAAACACAAAGAACAAATATTAAAAGCAGCAAGGGAAAAACAACAAATAACACACAAGGGGATCCCCATAAGGATAACAGCTGATCTTTCAATAGAAACCCTTCAGGCTAGAAGGGAATGGCAGGACATACTTAAAGTAATGAAAGAGAATAATCTACAACCCAGATTACTGTACCCAGCAAGGATCTCATTCAGATATGAAGGAGAATTCAAAAGCTTTACAGACAAGCAAGAGCTGAGGGAATTCAGCACCACCAAACCAGCTCTCCAGCAAATGCTAAAGGATCTTCTCTAAACAGGAAACACAGAAAGGATGTTTCAACACGAACTCAAAACAACAAAGTAAATGGCAACGGGATCATACTTATCAATAATTACCTTAAATGTAAATGGGTTGAATGCCCCAACCAAAAGGCAAAGGGTTGCTGAATGGATACAAAAACAAGACCCCTATATATGCTGTCTACAAGAGACCCACCTCAAAACTAGGGACACACACAGGCTGAAAGTGAAAGGATGGAAAAACATATTCCATGCAAACGGAGACCAAAAGAAAGCAGGAGTCGCAATACTCATTTCAGATAAAATAGACTTTAAAATAAAGGATGTGAAAAGGGACAAAGAAGGACACTACATAAAGATCAAAGGATCAATTCAAGAAGAAGACGTAACAATCATAAATATATATGCACCCAACATAGGAGCACCACAATATATAAGGCAAATACTAACAAGTATGAAAGGGGAAATTAACAATAACACAATAATAGTGGGAGACTTTAATACTCCACTCACGCATATGGATAGATCAACTAAACAGAAAATTAACAAGGAAACACAAACTTTAAATGATACAATAGACAAATTAGATTTAATTGATATTTACAGGAGTTTCCACCCCAAAACAATCAATTTTACCTTTTTCTCAAGTGCACATGGAACTTTCTCCAGGATAGATCACATCCTGGGCCATAAATCTAGCCTTGGTAAATTCAAAAAAATTGAAATCATCCCAGCCATCTTCTCTGACCACAATGCAGTAAGATTAGACCTCAATTACAGGAAAAAAACTATTAAAAGTTCCAACATATGGAGGCTAAACAACACGCTTCTGAATAACCAACAAATCACAGAAGAAATCAAAAAAGAAATAAAATTATGCATAGAAACGAATGAAAATGAAAACACAACAACCCAAAACCTATGGGACACTGTAAAAGCAATACTAAGGGGAAGGTTCATAGCAATACAGGCGTACCTCAAGAAACAAGAAAAAAATCAAATAAATCAACTAACTCTACACCTAAAGCAACTAGAGAAGGAAGAAATGAAAAACCCCAGGGTCAGTAGAAGGAAAGAAATCTTAAAAATTAGGGCAGAAATAAATGCAAAAGAAACAAAAGAGACCATAGCAAAAATCAACAAAACTAAAAGCTGGTTTTTCGAGAAGATAAACAAAATTGATAAGCCATTAGCCAGACTCATCAAGAAACAAAGGGAGAAGAATCAGATCAACAAAATTAGAAATGAAAATGGAGAGATCACAACAGATTCCACAGAAATACAAAGGATCATAAGAGACTACTACCAACAGCTATATGCCAATAAAATGGACAACTTGGAAGAAATGGACAAATTCTTAGAAAAGTATAACTTTCCAAAACTGAACCAGGAAGAAATAGAAGATCTTAACAGACCCATCACAAGCACGGAAATCGAAAGTGTAATCAGAAATCTTCCAGCAAACAAAAGCCCAGGACCAGACGGCTTCACAGCGGAATTCTACCAAAAATTTAGAGAAGAGCTAACACCTATCCTGCTCAAACTCTTCCAGAAAATTGCAGAAGATGGTAAACTTCCAAACTCATTCTATGAGGCCACCATCACCCTAATTCCAAAACTAGACAAAGATGTCACAAAAAAGGAAAACTACAGGCCAATATCACTGATGAACATAGATGCAAAAATCCTTAATAAAATTCTAGCAAACAGAATCCAACATCATATTAAAAAGATCATACATCATGACCAAGTGGGCTTTATCCCAGGAATGCAAGGTTTTTTTAACATCCGCAAATCAATCAATGTAATACACCACATTAACAAATTGAAAGAAAAAAACCATATGGTTATCTCAATAGATGCAGAAAAAGCCTTTGACAAAATTCAGCATCCATTTATGATTAAAACCCTCCAGAAAGCAGGAATAGAAGGAACATATCTCAACATAATAAAAGCTATATATGACAAACCCACAGCAAACATTATCCTCAATGGTGAAAAATTGAAAGCATTTCCCCTAAAGTCAGGAACAAGGCAAGGATGCCCACTTTCACCACTACTATTCAACATAGTTTTGGAAGTTTTGGCCACAGCAATCAGAGCTGAAAAAGAAATAAAAGGAATACAGATAGGAAAAGAAGAAGTAAAACTCTCACTGTTTGCAGATGACATGATCCTCTACATAGAAAACCCTAAAGACTCTACTAGAAAATTACTAGAGTTGATCAATGAATATAGTAAAGTTGCAGGATATAAAATTAACACACAGAAATCCCTTGCATTCCTATACTCCAATAATGAAAAAACAGAAAGAGAAATTAAGGAAACAATACCATTCACCATTGCATCAAAAAGAATAAAATACTTAGGAATATATCTACCTAAAGAAACAAAAGACTTATATATAGAAAACTATAAAACACTGATGAAAGAAATCAAAGAGGACACAAACAGATGGAGAAATATACCGTGTTCATGGATTGGAAGAATTAATATAGTGAAAATGAGTATTCTACCCAAAGCAATCTACAGATTCAATGCAATCCCTATCAAGCTACCAATGGTATTTTTCACAGAACTAGAACAAATCATCTCACAATTTGTATGGAAATACAAGAAACCTCGAATAGCCAAAGCAATCTTGAGGAAGAAGAATGGAACTGGAGGAATCAACCTGCCTGACTTCAGACTCTACTACAAAGCCACAGTCATCAAGACAGTATGGTACTGGCACAAAGATAGAAATATAGATCAATGGAACAAAATAGAAAGCCCAGAGATAAACCCACGCACATATGGACACCTTATCTTCGACAAAGGAGGCAAGAATATACAATGGAGAAAAGACAACCTCTTTAACAAGTGGTGCTGGGAAAACTGGTCAACCACTTGTAAAAGAATGAAACTAGAACACTTCCTAACACCGTACACAAAAATAAACTCAAAATGGATTAAAGATCTAAACGTAAGACCAGAAACAATAAAACTCCTAGAGGAAAACATAGGCAAAACACTCTCCGATATAAATCACAGCAGGATCCTCCATGACCCACCTCCCAGAATATTGGAAATAAAAGCAAAAATAAACAAATGGGACCTAATTAAAATTAAAAGCTTTTGCACAACAAAGGAAACTATAAACAAGGTGAAAAGACAGCCTTCAGAATGGGAGAAAATAATAGCAAATGAAGCAACAGACAAACAATTAATCTCAAAAATATACAAGCAACTTCTGCAGCTGAATTCCCGAAAAATAAATGACCCAATCAAAAAATGGGCCAAAGAACTAAACAGACATTTCTCCAAAGAAGACATACAGATGGCTAACAAACACATGAAAAGATGCTCAACATCACTCATTATTAGAGAAATGCAAATCAAAACCACAATGAGGTATCATTTCACACCAGTCAGAATGGCTGCTATCCAAAAGTCTACAAGCAATAAATGCTGGAGAGGGTGTGGAGAAAAGGGAACCCTCTTACACTGTTGGTGGGAATGCAAACTAGTACAGCCACTATGGAGAACAGTGTGGAGATTCCTTAAAAAACTGGGAATAGAACTGCCATATGACCCAGCAATCCCACTGCTGGGCATATACACCGAGGAAACCAGAATTGAAAGAGACGCGTGTACCCCAATGTTCATCGCAGCACTGTTTACAATAGCCAGGACATGGAAGCAACCTAGATGTCCATCAGCAGATGAATGGATAAGGAAGCTGTGGTACATATACACAATGGAATATTACTCAGCCATTAAAAAAAATACATTTGAACCGGTTCTACTGAGATGGATGAAACTGGAGCCCATTATACAGAGTGAAGTAAGCCAGAAAGAAAAACAACAATACAGTATACTAATGCATATATATGGAATCTGAAAGATGGTAACGATAACCCTATATGCGGGACAGAATGAGAGACACAGATGCATGGAACAATTTTATGGACTCTGAGGGAGAAGGTGAGGGTGGGACGTTCTGGGAGAATGGCATTGAGACATGTGTATTGTCATATGTGAAACAGAGCACCATTCCATGTTCGATGCATGTGACAAGGGCTCGGGGCCGGGGCAGTGGGATGATCCAGAGGGATGGGAGGGGGAGGGAGGTGGGTGGGGGGTTCGGGAAGGGGAACACATGTAAACCCATGGCTGATTCTTGTCAATGTATGGCAAAAACTATTACAATATTGTAAAGTAATTAGCCCCCAAGTAAAATAAATAAATTTATAAAAAAAAAAAAAAAAAAAAGAATCCTATTAGGTTTTGCTGGCGGCTCACATGGTAAAGAATCTGCTGCAGTCTGCCGTTCACCACGCTTGTGCCAACCCCCTCTTCCATGGCACTTGCCTGCAGCATTCAGTCTCCACAGAACGGTTTCCCAGCAGCGCAGCAGACCGCCTTTACCATTCCTCCTTCTCGCGTTCAGCCGGCGTACACCCATCCAGCCCGCATGGTCCATGGACCTCAGAACAAGCCCACTACCAACAGCAGCTGTAAGGCTGCCCTGGAGGAACCGAAAGGCCAAACTCCCTCCTCCCTTGTACTGCTTCTACCCACTGGAAGCACAGAAATCCAGAATTTCATTATTTTGTTTTCAAAAAATATATGTTGATTTCTTGTAACATCCAATAGGAATGCTAACAGTTCACTTGCAGTGGAAGATATTTGGACCGAGTGGAGGCATTAAGGAACTTGTGGGCTATTCCATAATTCCATATGCTATTTCCAAGTCCCGCAAGTGCCCCAGCTCTGCTTGCTGAAACTGGAAGCTATTTATTTTTTAATGACCCTTGAAAGTCATGAATGCATCAGCTAGCAAAAGAAGTAACAAGAGTGATTCTTGCTACTGTTACCGCTAAAAAAAAAAAAAAAAAATCAAGACTTGGAATGCCCTTTTACTAAACTTGACAAAGGTTCAGTAAATTCTTACCGTCAAACTGATGGATTATTATGCTTCAGAGGGTAAAGTGTCTGCCTGCAATGAGGGAGACCCGGGTTGGATCCCTGGGTTGGGAAGATCCCCTGGAGAAGGAAATGGCACCCCACTCCAGTACTCTTGCCTGGAGAATCCCATGGGTGGAGGAGCCTGGTAGGCTACAGTCCACAGGGTCGCAAAGAGTCGGACACAACTGAGCGACTTCACTTTCACTTTCAAGTTTGATGAAGTAATCACTGTCTGCGGTGGTTCAAGTTAAGGGAAAAACTTTTACTTTGTAGATAATATAAAATAAAAACTTAAAAAATTAAAAAAGTTTTAAGAACTGAAAAAAAAAAAAATCTGCCTGCAATGCAGGAGACCCGTTGATGTAATGCATCAATCCCTGGGTTGGGAAGATGCCCTAGCGAAGGAAATGGCAACCCACTCCAGTATTCTTGCCTGGAGAATTCCATGGACAGAGGAGTCTGGTGGGCTACAGTCCATCGGGTAGCAAACAGTCAGACACGACTGAGCAACTAACACTTTCACACATTCAGAATCCTATAAAGCATAAATAGTAATGACACAACTCTCTAAACTCAAACAAAGATACAATGTAATATAAGATGAAAGACAAAAGAAATAAAATACCTTACTGTGTTTCAGAATAGGGGGAGGTTATTTTATCTGACGAGATGAAGGGTAAAGAGGATCTAAAGAAGAGTTGCTTCTGTTAGGCTTTGAAGGACAGATAGGATTCTGTCAGCAAAGGTAAACAGTGTTCAAGGTATGGGTGGAACAACCTTTGTGTGATATCATGCAAGTGCAAAAGTGAAAAGCACAAGTGGGGAAGGTAATACTGAAAGAAAAAGGGCTTACGATTAAGTGACAGAAGATTCAATGGAATATAAAATTGAAGCAGCTGTTACAAAAAACTGAATACCAGGACTAATACATTTGAACTTTGTTAGAGGATAGGGCAAATAGAAGGGGAAAAAGTGGAAGCAGTGATAGATTTTATTTTCTTGGGCTCTAAAATCATTGCAAATGGTGATTGCAGTCATGAAATTTAAAGATGCTTGCTCCTTGGAAGGAAAGCTATGACAAACCTATAAAGATGACAACATTAAAAAGCCGAGACATCGTTTTTCTGGCAAAGGTCCATATAGCCAAAGCTATGATTTTTCTAGTAGTCATGTACAGATGTGAGAGTTGGACCATAAAGACGGCTGGGCACCGAAGAACTGATGCTTTCAAACTGTGGTGCTGAGAAGATGTCTGAGAGTCCCTTGAACTGGAAAGAGATCAAACCAGTCTATTATAAAGGAAATCATTCTTGAATATTCATTGGAACAAGTGATGTTGAAGCTGAAGCTCTAATACTTTGGCCACCTGTGCAAAGAGTCAAATCACTGGAAAAGACCCTGATGCTGGGGAAATAAAGGCAAAGGAGAAGGGGGAGGCAGCGGATGAGATGGTTAGCTAGCACCACTGACTCAGTGGACATGGATTTGAGCAAACTCTGGAAGAGAGTGGACAGAGGAGCCTGGTGTGCTACGGTCCATGGGTTCACAAAGTGTTGGACATGACTTAGTGACTCAACAATGAAAAAGAGGATTGGGAAGGGTTTTTGGAAAGATGGTTAAAAAAGTCACAACTCATCTAAAATACTTCAAGGAGGAAGTAAAATAACCAGAAGCAAATGGTAACAATGAGGATAAAAACCAAAAAGACTGGTTTAAAGAACAGAACAAAAATCATTTTAAATCTTAAAGCCTTAAATCATCTTTCAGATGATAAAGATTATATTAGCAGATATGGGACATTTAAAATAAAGTATTAGCTAGATGAATATGGTCACATCCATCTGAAACAGGTGGCATTTTGAGGACCATGCAGGGACACAGAGAAACAAAAGAAAATGTGATCATAGGAGTGAAATTAAGTGAAAGATTATGATTGAGGATATAAACAAGGATTTGTAGGGAATGAGATGACCAACAGATATGTGCTGAAGATATAGTGAAGGAGATCAGTTCAGTTTAGTCCAGTCGCTCAGTCGTGTCTGACTCTATGACCCCATGGACTGCAGCACGCCAGGCCTCCCTGTCCATCACCAACTCCCGGAGTTTACCCAAACCCATGTCCATTGAGTCGGTGATGCCATCCAACCATCTCCTCCTCCGTTGTCCCTTTCTCCTCCTGCCCTCAATCTTTCCCAGCATCAGGGTCTTTTCCAATGAGTCAGCTCTTCGCATCAGGTGGTCAAATTATTGGAGTTTCAGCTTCAGCATCAGTCCTTCAATGAACACACAGGACTGATCTCCTTTAGGATGGACTGGTTGGATCTCCTTGCAGTCCAAGGGACTCTCCAGAGTCTTCTCCAATGCCACAGTTCAAAAGCATCAATTCTTCAGCACTCAGCTTTCTTTATAGTCCAACTCTCACATCCATACATGACCACTGGAAAAACCATAGCCTTGACTAGACAGACCTTTGTTGGCAAAGTAATGTCTCTGCTTTTTAACATGCTGTAGGTTGTTCATAGCTTTTCTTCCAAGGAGCAAGTGTCTTTTAATTTCATGACTGCAGTCATCATCTGAAGTGATTTTGGAGCCCCCCAAAATAAAATCTCTCACTGTTTCCATTGTTTCCCCAACTATTTGCCATGAAGTGATGGGACCAGATGGCATGATCTTAGGTTTCTGAATGTTGAGTTTTAAGCCAACTTTTTCACTCCCCTCTTTTACTTTCATCAAAAGGCTCCTTAGTCCCTCTTCACTTTCTGCCATAAGGGTGGTGTCACCTGCATATCTGAGGTTATTGATATTTCTCCCATCAATCTTGATTCCAGCCTGTGCTTCATTCAGCCTGGCATTTTGCATGATGTATTCTGCATACCTGCATACAGATTTCTCAGGAGGCAGGTCAAGTGGTCTGGTATTCCCATCACTTAAAGAATTTTCCACAGTTTGTTGTGATCCACACAGTCAAAGGCTTTGGCATAGTCAATAAAGCAGAGATAGATGTTTTTCTGGAACTCTCTTGCTTTTTCAATGATCCAACAGATGTTGGCAATTTGATCTCTGGTTCCTCTGCCTTTTCCAAATCCAGGTTGAACATCTGGAAGTTCATAGTTCAAGCATAGTTGAATCCTGGCTTGGAGAGTTTTGAGCATTACTTTGCTAGCAAGTGAGATGAGTGCAATTGTATAGTAGTTTGAATGTTATTTGGCATAGCCTTTCATTGGGATTGGAATGAAAGCTGACCTTTTCCAGTCCTGTGGCCACTGCTGAGTTTTCCAAATTTGCTAGCATATTGAGTGCAGCACTTTCACAGCATCTTCTCTTAGAATTTGATATAGCTCAATTGGAATTCCATCACCTCCACTATCTTTGTTCATAGTGATGCTTCCTAAGGCCCACTTGACTTCACATTCCAGAATGTCTGGCTCTAGGTGAGTGATCACACCATCGTGATTATCTGGGTTGTGAAGATCTTTTTTGTACAGTTCTTCTGTGTATTCTTGCCACCTCTTCTTAATATCTTCTGTTAGGTCCATATCATTTCTGTCCTTTATTGTGCCCACTTTTGCATGAAATGTTCCCTTGGTATCTCTGATTTTCTTGAGGCAATCTCTAGTCTTTCCCATTCTATTGTTTTCCTCTATTTCTTTGCACTGATCCCTGAAGAAGGCTTTCTTATCTCTCCTTGCTATTCTTTGGAACTTTGCATTCAGATGGGTATATCTTTCCTTTCGCCTTTGCCTTTCACTTCTCTTCTTTTCTCAGCTATTTGTAAGGCCTCATCAGACAACCATTTTGCCTTTTTGCATTTTTTGGGGAGGGATGCTCTTGATCACTGCCTCCTGTACAATGTCACGAACCTCCATCCATAGTTCTTCAGGCATTCTGTCTGTTAGGCCTAATCCCTTGAATCTATTTGTCACTTCCATTGTATAATCATACATGGATTTGATTTAGATCATACCTGAATGGTCTAGTGGTTTTCCCTACTTTCTTCAATTTAAGTCTGAATTTTGTAGTAAGGAGTTCATGATCTGATCCACAGTCAGCTCCCGGTCTTGTTTTTGCTGACTGTATAGAGCTTCACCATCTTTGGCTACAGAGACTATAATCAGTCTGATTTCAGTATTGACCATCTGGTCATGTCCATGTGTAGAGTTTTTTCTTATCTTGTTGGAAGAGGGTGTTTGTTATGACCAGTGAATTCTCTTGGCAAAACTCTAAAACAGCATTTACAGATTCTGTATGACCTGCACTTGAGTACCTAGAATAGGAACTCAATAAATATCTGAGAATATCAGTGAAAAAAAAAAATGAAATGAAGACCTAAGGATGAAACACTGTGATAAAAAATAGAACAATAACTGGGTATAGGTAGTGTCATAGAAGACTTGTTTGACGAATAAGTGCTTCTGTTTTAAAGGGAAAAAATATAGCTACAAGAAGGCCAAAGTAGGTCACATTTACAGAGTGCTATTTAAATAGACTTTGTATAAAAGCCATATTGTAGAACAATGGATAAAGAGGAAGAGAAGAGAAAGCAATAAGCAAGTTCACATGAGATTTGTTTGTGCTTTTATTTTTTAAAATATGGGAGGAATTTTTATGCATAGAAAAAGACAATCTAGGAGAGAGAGGTACTGGAGACAGTAGGTCAAGGGATGAATGCTGGAGCAAAATTCTAGTATAGCTAAATAAGAAAAGTTAGATTAGTCTTAGAAAAGAATAAGGGCAAGCTTCCACTGAGACAGGCCTACGACAGATAAGGGAAGTAAAAATAAATGAAAAATTTTGAAGTATGAGACACTGCAGTGGAGGAAACAGACTATAAGTTTCATCCAAGGGGAGACTTGGTCGGTCTGATTCACCACTATAGATTTACTGCAAAAAAACAGTTCCTGGAACATTGTAGGTTCTTAATAAATACTGAATGATACATGGCCTGTCATTTCTCAGTCATGTAGGAGATGTGGTCCCAAGAATATATGATTGGAAAGAGCAGAACTAGGTTTGAAGTAACTCCAGTGAGAAGATAAGAGAGAGTGAAAAAATGTGGCAATGTATAGAAAAGTCATAAGTCCTAGTTCAAATTAGAAATAATGTACCTGTCATTCATTAAGCAACTACTATATACAGTGAAAGAGCCGGCTTAAGACTAAATATTAAATAAAAAAAAAGACAAACATCATGACAGATGCCCATTCAGTTCAGTCGTTCAGTTCAGACGTTCAGTTCAGTCGCTCAGTCATGTCCGACTCTTTGTGACACTGTGAATCACAGCACGCCAGCCCTCCCTGTCCATCACCAACTCCCGCAGTTTATCCAAATCCATGTCCATCGAGTCGGTGATGCCATCCAACCATCTCATCCTCTGTCATCCCTTTCTCCTCAAGTAGTGCTAGATATCCTCTTCTTGGATTCCAAAAATCACTGCGGATGGTGACTGCAGCCATGAAATCAGAAGATGATTGCTTCTTGGCAGGAAAGCAATGACAAACCTAGACAGTGTGTTAAAAAGCAGAGACATTACTCTGCAGACAAAGGTCCCTATAGTCAAGGCTATGGTCTTCCCAGAGATCATGTACGGTTGTGAGAACTGGACCATAAAGAGGGCCAAAGAATAGATGCTTTCTAACTGTGGTGCTGGAGAAGACTCCTGAAAGTCCCTTGGATAGCAAGGAAATCAAACCAGTCAATCTTAAGGGAGATCAACCTTCTCTGGATCAATATTCTCTGGAAGGACTGATGATGAAGCTGAGGCTCCAGTACTCTGGCCATCTGATGTGAACAGAAAACTCACTGGAAAAGGCCCTGATGCTGGGAAAGATTGAGGGCAGGAGAAGAGGACATCAGAGAATGAGATGGCTGGATGGCATCACTGATGCAATGAACATGACCTTGGGCAAACTCTGCGAGGTGGTGAGGAACAAGGAGGCCTGGCATGCTGCAGTCCATGGGGTCACAAAGAGTCAGTTATGACTGGGCAACTGAACAACAACATTATGCCATATTCATGATACTGTAAGGAAAATGCCACTATCTTTGTCAGGTCGTAAAATTGAGATGTGATGGATGTATGTAACTTGACCAAATTAACACAGGTAGTAAGTAATCAAGCCAGAATCAGAAACCCAATCATACCTACCTCTAAAATCAGTAATCTTAACCAATTTGGATGACTTTCTTATGATTCCAAATCAAAATAGTTATATGATACTCTTCAGAAACACTGGGTATAGTAGGAACTTAGAAAAAGAACAGAAATTCTTAGAATCACTCAGAGTTTTGAATCAATAAGCATTCCCAGAAGAGGATGAAGGGAAACCTAACTGAAAAGACCTAGTTGAAGTAGCTGACCAATATGCCCAGGATGGGAGATGGCATAAAAGACATAAACTGGCTAGCACAATAAAACATATTGATGAACTAGGAGACATAAAGTTAGTTTGGGGCAGGTTCAATAAGAACAAACAGCCAGCAAAGTTGAAAATAGTGATATTTGTATTGGGTGCTGTGTGTGGATATGGAAGCTATGAAAATGCACTGCTCCGATTTCCTTCTATTGCCCCTTTTCATCTGCCACTGTGAAGGCTGCACTTTTCACAAGTCATTCCAAGCCCTATGACTGAGCATGGCAGCGGAACTAAGCTGGGAATGTTCCAGAGAGACAGGGGACTCCTCCAGTGGAAAACTCTGGCTCATAGACTCCCCACTGTCCTGGATGAATGTTTCTGGCAATTGAGCTGCAGCATGCAGCTCTTTCAAAGCAACTCTTCTCCGTTCCTTCTCTCCTTGCACATGCTGTGATCTGCAGTGTGGTCTCAAGGTGCTCTTGCTTCCTCCTCTGGCTCTCCTCCCAAGTAAATATCTCACACACCATAATCTTTCTTCTCAGAAAACCTAATCCAATAGGGCAACTTTAAATGCTGAAGTACAAACAAGTATAAATTGCTGGATGATAAGTCATTGGAATAAATTGGTACTGAGTATACTCTAATATTTAAAGTAACACACACATCCAGATAAAATCTCTTCCTTCTCAGTCCTCTCAAGAAGTTCCTTACAATCCAATATTCCACATTACAGGCGTGTTTGCTCAACTTCAGGATAGGAGCAAGTAAGGAATGCAGTATCATTATATTCACTGTACATATGGGAAAGACTGAGGCAAAGGAATAGGTAATTTGTTCAAAGTGACAAGTATAGTAGTTACTGGAAATTGTCTCCTTCCATTTTTTTTTTTTCAGTTGTTGCATTCTTTGATTAGCACAGAAACCTATAAGGTAAGATTTTCTTGTTACTTTCTAAATTACTGGAAGGATTAGTCTACTGACTCTAAATCAAGGTACTTTTATAGTGTAAATTTCTAAATGATGTCCTTACACTACATCTAGACATGTGGAGATTATGTGATATGACATGATTTGTTACTGAAGAATATTACTATTACTGAAGAATGTTTTCAGTCTGGAGTAAAAGCATGTCTTAAATCCTCCACGGATTTTCCAAAAAGATGTTTTTTCCTTTATTTTTTTGCAAGAGTACGATAGCTGTATCTAGGACCTGGGGAAAAGGAAAAACAAATACATAAAATATCTAATCCTGAATATCACTTACTCTCAAATTGATTACTCAAAAGAAAGGAAGAGAGAGAGAGAGGAAGAAGAGGAATAGAGGGTAGAAAAGAAAAAGGGAAAGAAAGTTAACTTGACACAGAAAGCAGAATTAATACCTCACTACCCAGTCACTCATGCCTGGAGCCTTAGAGTCCTCTTTGATTTATTACTTCCTGAGGCCACGCTTCTATCACTGCACAGCTGAATTATTTCACAGCCTCCCAGTGACAACCTGCAGATGCATTCTCACTTTCACATGTCTATCCGATGGACTACCTCAGACTAATTTTGAGAATTACTTCTGAAGAAGCATAATGTCTGCTAAAAGTCCCACCTCTTACTAGATGTGAGAGTTTAGGCATTTTAAAGAAGCTGCCTAAGTATTTACAATTGGGAAGAATGACAACAACAACAAAGACTGCTTCTACTGATGATAATGATACCTCAACAATTTTCTGAGGACTCGCTTAAATCATTCATATGAAGTACCTGGAACAGTGCAGGGCAAGTAATATGCTTCAACAAAAGTTTGTAGTTATTGTCATCATCTTCATCATTGGCATCATTTTAATGTTAGCACCCTGCCCACCAAACTCTTTCCTTTTTAAAAACAATTCCTATGATAATAAATCAAGGCCATACACAGTGAAACTGTATATAAATTACCTATAAATACTTTTTATAAATACATTACCTATAAATATTTCTTCCCATATGGCCAAATAATCAGCCTCTGGTTAAGCTGATCTCATATCCCATGAACATACCTTATACTTTCAGGCTTTAATCATGCTATTTACTTCAACTGCAATGACATTTTTTTTTCCAATCTTATATTCTAAGCCCTATAAATCATTCAAAAGCAGAGGCAAAGTTCACACTACAATATGAAACTTCCTGTAAATATGTTAGTCCTCAATGCTTTTCTCTCCTCTGCAGTTATAAATCCTGTAAGTCTAAACTACATAATGTATCAAATTATTTTACATCACTCACTAATGGTTCCATGTGACCATTTCTTCTTTACACAGTTAGATGTAGGTCAGATAATTTAGACTTATTTCTGGCACACCTGTTATTTGTCAATGCCATAACTTTTTCATTGCCAGGGAAAGATGGTCCAAGCTAAGAAAAGTATCCACCAACAACTTGTTAGCTTCAGATCAGCAATCCAAATCATAAGCTTTTGTCCAATACACAAGTATTCAATCTTCACTACTGTGAAAATCAGCTTATATCCTACACTGAGGACTTTCATTTACTAGCACTCTTCAGCATCAGTATTAAAACATTGTAGTACATATTTAGGGCTTCCTAGGTGGCACAATTGGTAAAGAATCCGTCTGCTCAATACAGGAGACACAAAAGATGCAGGTTCGACCCCTGGAACAGGAAGATCCTGTGGAGTAGGAAATGGCAACCCACTCCAGTATCCATGCCTAGAAAATCTCATGGACAGAGGATCCTATTTAAGTCATCAGGAAACCAAAAAAGAGGACCACAGATCTGGAACAAGAAAACAGGAAGCTTTCAACAGTGTCAGAAATAGTATTTAAATGAAAACATTCAACTAAAGAAATATGAAACATAACAGTACTGAAAACTCAGTGAATGTTCATGAAAGGATAGCATGTTAGGAGCAGAAATTAACGAACTAGAAAACAAAGAAATTATTGAGAAGATGAAAAACATTTGTTATGACTTAAATTCATTCAAAACATTATGTCTTAATAAATTAGAAAGAGAAAGGAATTCATTAACATATAAAACACCTTCTTCCAAAAATATACTAAGCATTGAAACAGTAAGCCTTCTCCATAAAGATAGAAATAAAAATGCTGTCTATTAATATTTATATTTAAAAGCACAATAAATAAATGAATCAATAACATAATTATGAAGCAAAAGATAGAAATGAAGAAATAAATTAGTATTATTTAGAGATAACGTGAAAGTCCTTATAGAAATTCAAGAGAATCTATAGAACTAATCTATAAAATCAATAAAAAAGTGTACAAATTTGCCTGACACAACCAATACGTAAATATCAAGAAAGTTGACATAAATCAGTAAACACTATCTTAAAGAATTAATTTAGAAAGACTCCCATTCTCAAGAGCAAATAAACAAATAAATATGAGAAAACCAAAGATTACAGGGAAGAATTAAAAGTTGTTCAGAGTTTTCATGGAAAAAATTACAGAAATTATCCAAAGACACAAGAACCTAAAAATGAAGAATGACATATTTTCCTTACAAAGCTAAAAAGAATCATCACTGTAAAAATGTCAATTATTCCAAAATTAACCTATTAAATCTTCAAAATTTTTTTCTAGAAACTATCTTCATCTGAAAATTCATATGGATTGGAAAATAGTTGACAATATTGTTTTGCAAGAGAACAAGACAGGGAACAAGAATCACCATACCTGATATCAAATCTAAAAACCTGTATGTAGTTGGACCTTAGACAGAAGTGTTGAAGCAGGAACGTACATGCAAATCAGGGTCAGAATAAAGGACTGCAAATGAACCAAAGCTGACATTTGTAAAAGTTGACAGAAATGGTATTACACATGAGTGGGTGTAGGGCAGGAAATTCAATAAATAGCACTGGAAAGACTGATTATCTAAAAAAAAATGACATTACATTGTACAGCATACACAAAAACAAACAACAAAAAAATATCCAAATGGACAAAAGAATTTAATATAAAATGAAAGTGAAAGTGAAAGTCGCTCAGTCATGTCTGATTCTTTGCGACCCCAGGGACTATACAGTCCATGGAATTCTCCAGGCCAGAACACTGGAGTGGGTTCAGTTCAGTTCAGTTGCTCAGTTGTGTCCAACTCTTTGTGACCTCATGAATCGCAGCACGCCAGGCCTCCCTGTCCATCACCAACTCCCGGAGTCCACCCAAACCCATGTCCATCGAGTCAGTGATGCCATCCAACCATCTCATCCTCTGTTGTACCCTTCTCCTCCTTCCCCCAATCCTTCCCAGCATCAGGGTCTTTTCCAGTGAGTCAACTCTTCATATCAGGTGGCCAAAGTATTGGAGTTTCAGCTTCAACATCAGTCCTTCCAATGAACACCCAGGACTGATCTCCTTTAGGATGGACTGGTTGGATCTCCTTGCAGCCCAAGGGACTCTCCAGAGTCTTCTCCAACACCACAGTTCAAAAGCATCAATTCTTCGGCACTCAGCTCTCTTCACCGTCCAACTCTCACATCCATACATGACCACTGGAAAAACCATAGCCTTGACTAGACGGACCTTTGTTGACAAAGTAATGTCTTTGCTTTTAAATATGCTATCTAGGTTGGTCATAGCTTTCCTTCCAAGGAGTAAGCATCTTTTAATTTCATGGCTGCAATCACCATCTGCAGTGATTTTGGAGCCCAAAAAAATAAAGTCAGCCACTGTTTCCACTGTTTCCCCATCTATCTGCCATGAAGTGATGGGACCGGATGCCATGATCTTAGTTTTCTGAATGTTGAGCTTTAAGCCAACTTTTTCACTCTCCTCTCACTTTCATCAAGAGGCTCTTTAGTTCTTCTTCGCTTTCTTCCATGAGGGTGGTGTCATCTGCAAATGTGAAGTTATTGGTATTTCTCCCAGCAATCTTGATTCCAGCTTGTGCTTCATCCAGCCAATACAAAGAAAACCTCTCAATAATCAATAAATAAGCAAACAAATTTTAAAACAAAAAAGACTTCATTGGAAAATGGGCAGAGGATATACACAGAAAATTTACAAGGAGCCCAAGGGGCAATAAATACACGAAGTAGTTTTAATCTGACTATTAAATAAATAAAGCCAAATTAAACAGTAAGATAGCATTTCACAGTCATTAACTAAGCAAAACCTTTGGGAGTTTCATAATACCAAGAATAATAAAGGATGTGAGGAAGCTGTCTCTCAAGTTTTCCAGAGGGAGTACAAATATAAGTGCCAACAATTTGGGCAAAAATTGTCAGTTCAGTTCAGGTCAGTTGCTCAGTCATGTCTGACTCTTTGTGAACCCATGAACTGAAGCACGCCAGGCCTCCTTGTCCATCACCAACTCCCTGAGTCCACCCAAACCCATGTCCATTGAATTGGTGATGCCATCCAACCATCTCATCCTCTGTCGTGCCCTTCTCCTCCTGCCCCCAATCCTTCCCAGCATCAGGGTCTTTTCCAATGAGTCAACTCTTCGCATCAGGTGGCCAAAGCATTGGAGTTTCAGCTCCAACATCAGTCCTTCCAAAGAACACCAAGGACTGATCTCCTTTAGGATGCACTGGTTGGATCTCCTTGCAGCCCAAGGGACTCTCCAGAGTCTTCTCCAACACCATAGATCAAAAGCATCAATTCTTTGGTGCTCAGCTTTCTTTATAGTCCACTCTCACATCCATATATGACCACTGGAAAAACCATGGCCTTGACTAGACGGACCTTTGTTGGCAAAGTAATGTCTCTGCTTTTTAATATGCTGTCTAGGTTGGTCATAACTTTCCTCCCAAGGAGTGAGTGTCTTTTAATTTCATGGCTGCAACCACCATCTGCAGTGATTTTGGAGCCCCCAAAAATAAAGTCAGCCAGTGTTTCCACTGTTTCCCCCATCTATTTGCCATGAAGTGATGGGACGGGATGCCGTGATCTTAGTTTTCTGAATGTTGAGCTTTAAGCCAACTTTTTCACTCTCCTCCTTCACTTTCATCAAGAGGCTCTTTAGTTCTTCTTCGCTTTCTGCCATAAGGGTGGTGTCATCTGCATATCTGAGGTTATTGATGTTTCTCCCGGCAATCTTGATTCCAGCTTGTACTTCCTCCAACCCAGCATTTCTAATGATGTACTCTGCATAAGTTAAATAAGCAGGGTGACAATATACAGCCTTGACGTACTCCTTTTCCTCTTTGGAACCAGTCTGTTGTTCCATGTCCAGTTCTAACTGTTGCTTCCTGACCTGCATACAGGTTTCTCAAGAGGCAGGTCAGGTGGCCTGGTATTCCCATCTCCTTCAGAATTTTCCAGTTTATTGTGATCCATATAGTCAAAGGCTTTGGCATAGTCAATAAGGAAGAAATAGATGTTTTTCTGGAACTCTTTTGCTTTTTCGATGATCCAATGGATGTTGGCAATTTGATCTCTGATTCCTCTGCCTTTTTTAAATTCAGCTTTAACATCTGGAAGTTCACAGTTCACATACTGTTGAAGCCTGGCTTGGAGAATTTTGAGCATTACTTTACTACCGTGTGAGATGAGTGCAATTGTGCGGTAGTTTGAGCATTCTTTGGCATTGCCTTTCTTTGAAATTGGAATGAAAACTGACCTTTTCCAGTCCTGTGGCCACTGCTGAGTTTTTCAAATTTGCCAGAATATTGGGTGCAACACTTTCACAGCATCATCTTTCAGGATTTGAAATAGCCCAACTGGAATTCCATCACTAGGTTTCCATTCCACTAGCTTTGTTTGTAGTGATGCTTCCTGAGGCCCATTTGACTTCACATTCCAGGATGTCTGGCTAAGGTAAATATAAAGATTGATTTCTTTGTGAATTTAATAAACAATTATCTACTGCTTACTGTGTCAGGCGCTGCTGTAGGAACTGAAAGTGATGCAGAGAATGAAGCAAATAAAGATGTCATGGAATTTACATTCTAGTTAGAAGAGGTAGTTAATAAAGAAACAGCTTAATATAATCATGCCAAGTATTATTGCTATGAAAACAAAATAAGTGGGGTAAGGGAAAAGATAATGCTGGGGGAGATGGACTCTCAAGTTTTCCATAAGATAATCAGGGAAGATTGATCTAATAAACTTACATTTGAGAACAGACATGAATTCAATGAAGCAAGCCATGTTTACAGCTGGGGAAGAGCATTTCAGGCAGATAGATGAACACACGGAGTTTAAAACCAAGAATTCAAGAGTTGGAGTTAGAAGTCTGGAAGCCCCAGGTTCCCACCAGGAGATGAAAAAAATAACCTATATATATAGCAAATTATTATATAAATATATCTGAAGAACTGGATCTGGGATATTTCAGCATTTAGAAGTTAAGGAAGGTGATTGAGTTCATTAAAAAAGATGAGAAAGAAATGGCCAGTGAGGGAGTAACTAATAAACAAACAAAAAAATAACATAGCCTCTAGGAAATAAAATGAAGAGTTTTCATGGGGAGAATGATCATTGCCATAAGATGTGTGTGAGAAAGCAAGTCAAGTAATTTGAAGACTAATCGGATTTTGCAATGTGAAGTTTATATTTGATCTGACTAGAAAGATTTGATCAAATGGTAAGAATGAAGAAATAATTAGAGTGGTTTTAAAAGAGAAAAGGGAAAGAGGAAATGGGGTTTTGCACTAAAAGAATACAAAGACATAAGGAAATAGTCTGGGGGGACGTCAGTCAAGGGGTGTTTATTAAGAATAAAATAAAACATTCTATGCAGATAAAGGTAGCAAGTAGAGAAGGAAAATTTGATGATTCAGGAGACAGCTCTGCTTACATGATCTCCCCCAGAAAGGCAAGAGAGGATGAAACCCAGAACACAGTAGGGGCATTGGCCTAGACAGAAGCATGTCATTTATCTGTTGTAACAAAGAGTAAGGGCTTCAGCAGGTGAGATGTACATAGAGGTTTGAAAGTAGGAGAACACTGCTACTTCTCTGTGAAATAAATGCAGAATCAACAGATGTCATATCCCTCTTTGTCTTAATCACCTTATTAGTGGAAATCCCCTTGTTCCATGATGTATCTGTAGAGCTTTCTAAGAATATTTTGGTGCTGCCATTTTTTAAAAGAAACTTATCTGATAGAAATAAAATGAAATAAGTTTAAATCAATTAGCCAGACAACATATAGAATATACTTTAAATAAGATATTATAAATAATAATTTTCTCTTAAAAATCAAATTATTAATGAACATATTGTAATCTCCATTGAAGGATAAAAGTATTAGCAGCCAATGATAAAGAGTAAGTAATAAATTTATGTTTCTTTTTATTTCTGAACAAATGCAAAGCTGCCATTCAACAACAGTTTTGAATGAGTTAAACTAATTTAATTTTTAAGAATTCAGGAAACACCGTTTGTTTGCAGGATTGTAAGTACTCTTTAATCTCAAATTCATCTTAGAATTTAAGAAAAACAGGCTTTCCTGAGTATCAGCCAACAAATGGTACCCTTGTCACTTACTGTAGAACAATTATTCCTTGTTGGAGTTAAACTATCACAGCTGGAAACCCATATGAAATTTAGCTTATTAAGAAAAATGCAACATGAATTAATGCTCATGAACAAGGCATGTCAAACATGCTACCTTTAAGACCTTTAATAAGACCTTTAAGAGACACTTGCATAATACTGTGCTAGCAAATGTCACAAATTAAATACTTAACAGAATCATTACAAATTAGGTTTCTGATATGTTTTGAATACAAAATACTTCCCCAAATTCTGTCTAATATAAAAGAAGACATGGTACTTGTTAAAGAGGCATTGCTGCATTAAGTTGAATTCTAACAACTTAAGTAAATATGGTCTAACAACGTAAGTAAATGTAATTCTAACAACTTAAGTAAATACAAACAACAGGGCTTCCCAGGTGGCTCAGTGATAATGAATCTGCCTGCCAATGCAGGAGATGCAGCAGACGTGGGTTTGATCCCTGGGTCAGGAAGATCCCCTGTAGGAGGAAATGGCAACTCCCTCCAGTATTCTTGCCTGGAGAATCCCATGGACAGAGGAGCCTAGTGGGTTACAGTCCACGGGGTCACAAGAGTCAGACACAACCAAGAGACTGAGCATACACACAAACAACAATATATATTAGTGTGATGAAACTCCAGTCCTAGTGGGACATTTTGTCAAGATTAGAGAACAACACTAACTTCTATTAAATTACTAAACTGCATATTTTCTGAGTAATTTAAACATTTGTTTTGTCATCTAACGATCAAAATGCCAAAGATTCACATATTTGATAGCTATCAATAAACGAGTTTATATGTACAACATATATTTAGTGGTGGGGCTAAATTCATTCTTCTTTCCAATTTTTATTTTCTAAATTTTATTTTTATTATGCATATTGATGTATATAATAGTGAAGTGTATATAATATATACAGTATGCATCAGTTCTTTTATATTTTTATTTGACTTACTGATAGAAAGAAAAAAATGAATGGGCATGTGACTCTTAAGAGAACAGTGCTTTCTTATGTCTGGCTCTGTCTTCTTTATTTATAATGCCTCCCCGCAGACTGTGACTTGCATTGTCTTTTGAGAGACCATGTAAAGAGCTATATCTCTGGTCTCCCTGTACCTCTCATTTTCCTTGTCTTTGAACACATTCTCCATGTGTGAAAAACACCCCAATTGCACCAAATCATCTTAACTCGACTATGACTTAAGTCTTCTATTAAATTTAATGCCACTTTTTAAAAAAGAAATCTGTCCCAACTCAAAAAATTCATTATAAGATTGTTCCTATAATTCTCCTGGAGCTCTTGTTTTTTATACCTATTTTTATATCTGTGTTGACACAGAGCACAGTCTGTCTTATTTTGAGAATTTGCATACTACAATTATTTGCCACACTAATTTTGAGTCAGGAAGGGAGGGTCCATGATCCACAAAATCAAGCATCTTTCTGCATGATTATACATTCAATGTATGTGTGTGTGTTAGTTGCTCATTTGTGTCCAAATCTTTGAGACCCCATGGGCTGTAGCTCGCCAGGCTCCTCTGCCCAGGGAATTTTCTAGGCAAGAATACTGGAGTGTGTTGTCATTCCCTTCTCCAGGGGATCTTCCCAACCCAGGGATTGAACCCAGGTCTCCTGCACTCCAGGAAGATTCTTTACTGTCTGAGCCACTATACATGCCTATTTAATAAGATGACTAAGTAAATGCATCAATATATGAAATGTTGGCAGAAAGCAATAAAAAAACCTGTAAATAAATATGATAGCAACCTCATTTGGGACAAAGTCTATCCCAGGTGGAGATGCCAGGAAGAAAATGATTGTATAAAACTAAATACAGATTTTTTTCATTCATTTACATGGACTTTTTTGGGGGATCCCCAAGCTCAAGATTCCCTTTTATAGATTTACTCTAGTATCCTCAATATTTCTTAATACTTTTTCTTAAATAATCTCATTCATTCAGCCAATAAATTATAACCTTTAGTTATAAAAAGTATTTTTTGTTTTTAAAGTCCTGAAGAGACAGGCTTCCAAATCTCAGATACCCATGTGCAGACACTTTACTGACTCTGTACTCAAGCTGGAGCATTGTCAAGTGTAGCCCAACTGAAAGTGACATTTGGAGGAGGACAAACCTTGGTAGAAGATAGGCACTTTTTTTTTTTTTTTTTAGGTTTTCTCAGAGAAACTCTATTAACTCTAATTATTTTTTAATTAATTTACTTATTTTAATTGGAGGCTGATTACTTTACAATATTGTAGTGGTTTTTCCATACATTGACACCAATCTGCCATGGGTATACATTTGTTCCCCATCCTGAACCCCCGCTCCCACCTCCCTCCCCATCCCATCCCTCAGGGTCATCCCAGTGCACCAGCCCTGAGCGCCCTAAGACAGGCACTTTTGTGTAATCTTCATGTTTCAGACAAAATCTATTTGCAGGTTATAAAGAAGTGATCTTACTATAATGGGAAAACGTCTCTGCATATTTTTAAATAATAATTTTTAACTGTTACCTGTCATCAACAGAATGTTTACAAAGTACAATCATCCAGGCAACATAAAATATCAATTAGAAGCTTAATGACCAAGTCAAAAGAAGCTGGAGTCTTGAGATATTGAGTAATATTTCTAAATTGTCTACCAATAGCTGACAAAAAGCAAGCAAGGGCTATTTGTCTGAATTGCTAGAAAAAAGAGGATTTTAGCAATGTTATATGAAAAAAAGTATAAAGAAATCAACCCAGTGGAAGCACAACAGTAAAATGCATGACCCTTTGTATCCTGAGTATCTAGAAGGGCTGTTCAGAGTGAGCACAAGAATGAGATGTAGAATATAATGCAGGGGAAAAATAAAACCTGTCATATTGAACATGATTTGAAATAACTCTATGCTGGAGGAAAAAAAAAAGGTTATAGGTAAAAATGTCAGAGGAACATCATAGAAAATCCAGGTATAGGATAAAAAGTTTTTAAAAAGTAGGTATAAAGGTTTTTTCCTGGAAAAAAGTCAGTCGAACACTTAATAATAATTTTCAAATATAGGAAAGTTCCACACAAAGTAGATGTAATTGGTTTATTTTTAGGTCCACTGGGAGTTAAACAGCAACCACTTGAAAAAAAAGAAATGGCTGAAAGAAAGAAGACATTTCTTAGCCATGAAAGAATTACTATTTGGTATTAGCCATCAGAGGAATACGTAGATTGTCTTTCAAAAGGTAGCTTGAATAAACTGAATATTCTTTTTGTATTTAGGATTTAAGCATTAATCTGCCATAAAGTATAAGGATATTCTCTAGAAAAATCAGCCACAATCAAGCAGCTGTGTATGGACGCTTGTTTAGTTCATCATCAAACTGGAACATTCTTTGATTCATTCATTTATATATCCATCTAACCCAACCCAGCCTCCTACTAAAACAGGTATTGCTCTAAAAATCCTTCTCTACCATAGGTCACTGGTAATCCTTTTGGGAAGAAGACAATAGCCTAAAAGTTTCCAACTGCATACACACACACACACACACACACACACACGAATGTTAATAAGAAACAGAAGAAGCCCAGTGTATTGTCTTAAGATTCTATTTGATTATAACAGTAAAGACAAATGAATTCAAGCCTAACTTTCAATAATATAATCTCAAAATATACTAGACAGAACCTTTTCATTTTGTAATTCACCAAGTTGATTAATATTTAAATATTTCACCACATCGTACCATTTGTAGATTTGAAAGAGTTGATATTTTTGGAAATAAGTAACCTTAGGATATAATAAAGGTAACTATGTCTGACCTAAGAATATAATACTTTTCAACTTAATACACATACCTAAAGGGCAAAGTTATATTATTTTTATTTTAAAAAGGGGTTCAGATTTTCAAAACTTGCTTTTTCTAAAACATGTCAAGTGGTATTTTTCCAAATGACTTTAAAATGAAGTAAATTGGGGCAATGACTATGCTCACAGGGTATTTTATGTAAGCATGCCTAGCTTGTTAGTCTAATTCAGAAACCCTAGATTCAAATATATCTTAGTATAAGTTTTGTCTTGAGTGGTATAAATACATCTTTGGGGACAGGTGTTAAAAGACACTTCTAAAGAAAATTAAAGAAATTCAAGTCCCGAAGACTGGAGACTTGGAGGTCAGTTCTCTGAACTTTTAGGCATAATTTCCACATGAACAAAATTCACTAGACATGACCATAAATAACTGTGTCCTTCATTTGGACTCAGGATTGTCTTTTTTCTGTGAAACCCAGGATGTTGCTTACTCATCCAGACAAAATGTTGCTGGGCCTCCTCTTACAGCAGAAGCTCTATTTAGCAGTTATGCTGAACATCTCATATGTTCTGACACCACTGACAAGGACAAGAGCATCGTATATTTTTTCATTAGGCATCCATATGAGGAACTCTTCAAGGATGGGCTCACATAAGAGGTTGATGAGATTATTTACACAGATGGGCCATCACAGAGTTCAAGAACAAGTTAAAGCCATGCTTCTTAAACCACTGGGCTATAAAACTGAATTTACCATCCTACCAAATTCATAATAAATAAAGTACGTATTATCAGTGGATACTAGCATAGCTAATGTTTTGATCACTGCAATTAATCCATGACAGAAAAGGATCAACTGAACTCCTTTTATCATTTATCATTTTTCCTTTTATCATTCAGATATATAGAGATTGGTGATTGACAGGGAAGCCTGGTGTGCTGCAGTCCATTGGTCGCAAAGAGTTAGACATGACTGAGTGGCTGAACTGAACTGAACTGAGTAACAATCAAAAAATCCTTTTAACAAAATAGTCTTTAAAAATTGAATTATCCAAATTTTTAAATATTGTTAGGTCTTATCTTTTAAATTCATTAAATATACTTTTTTCAACCTAAAAAAAAAAAAAAAAAGATATATAGAGAGAAAAGCAAAGAATAAAAATATCTTGTCTAAGGCATGAGTTTGATAACTGAATGATACCTTTTCATCTTCACTATTAAATTCATTCATACATGATACAAATGACTTCCTGGAAGCTAAGGAAATTATTTTACTGTGCCAGTGTTTGCAGGATAAGGGAAATAATTGCTTGAGTAAAGTTTTCTTTATCTCCTTTCCTGCTTTTCTGACTTTGGGGTGAGTTTACAAAGAGAATGAAATGCCCAGATTATAGTTTCATCAAACTACCTTCGGCTGTTCTCAAGAAAATAAATTAGCCTCTTCTCCCATTTCATTGAGAAATGGATTATTTCTTTCCTTGCTTTTCCTCTAGAAAGGCAGAAGATATAACTTCCATTTGGATGCTTGTGGGTAGTAGAGTATAATGGGGAGCAGGTCAGTATTTGAGGACTTGATAACATCTGGAAACCAGTCACCAAGGTAAGTGTGCATCGCCATCTCCCCTTGTAAAAAATAAGGACAGGTTTCCCCCCTCAGGTTTGATTTTTGTTTTCAGTGTAGCAAAGCACAGATGTATTTTGATCCTAGAGTTTCAAAACTCTAAAACATATCATCTAGGGAACAAAATTGGCAAGCTATTTATCACAAAGCAAAACTTTATGACAGTAGCGGACCATAAGCACAAAGAATCAGTCCGTTTTTAAACTTCTCATGTAAGGTGCACTTTTGTATAATGCCATTAAGCCGAATAAATAAGGTCTGAAGTTTCAATATGGGATGAAGGGGAAGAAAATCATTTTAAGAGAATATGTGATATTCCACAGTGCACACTTTGGGAAACATCAATTTTATATGATAAAACTTCCCAAGACACATACATAAAAATACACACTGGCCTTTCTCCTAGGAATCTATAAGGAAGCATTTCACATTCTAAGCAAACATCTACATCACAGGTTCTCTTCTTACCTTCCTAAATTCTAGCTTCTTGTATGTGGCAACAAATTTCTACCTCTAACTTTCCTCCATTCTATCATCAACCAAAGCAAGAAACAGTGACTGCTGCCACTACCAGAATTTTAGAAGAAATAAACCACTTAAACACCTGGTGATCTAGTACCCTTTCATTTCAGAAGCAATTAAAGGTCAACTTAACTTTCTCATGGTTTAAGATAGAGCAAATGTAAAATGGGAAAAGTAACTGATTCTTATCACTTCTGGGAGAAAAGAAAAAATATTCTGCTTTGATCACAGCAAATTTTTCCCATATCCCCCACCAACATCACAGCTTCCACTGGGGAAAAGATCACTGAAAACAAGACATTAAAATGAGCTGATGAAAAAGATTTGGTCCCAAGATTTGGTCCCAAAGCTATAAAAATGTTTTCTCAAGCAAAATTGGAAAAAGTGAAAGACTTAGCTCTTAAAGTAAACAAGAGCGGAATTAGGAACAAAAACGCCATAAAGGGGGAGATCAATGGTCTGTCAGACTGGAGTCTGTCTCCGATAGCGGCATCAACGGATGCTGTGAAGCACCTTTGCTGGTTGTTTTCCATGACCTTCATCTCGGAGATGCGGAGTGTGTTCTGAGCTTCCCTAAATTCTCCATCAGACTTGTGGAAGGCATGACAGGATACCAGAATGAAGGATGATCACTTAAGTAAAGTAATTCAGAACAAGCAGAAGTTTTATTCTGCATTAATTTTCAGGATACATGTGACAAGTTCAAACTAAAGAACTCTTAAAAAGGTAATGTTAGCATTTAATAAAGCATGGCTCTGCTTATTAGTGCCTGTGCGTTAGTCACTCAGTCGTATCCGACTCTTTGCGACCCTATGGGCTGTAGCCCACCAGGCTCCTCTGTCCATGGGATTCTCCAGGCAAGAATACTGGAGTGAGTTGCCATTCCTTTCTCCAGGGGATCTTTCCCACCCAGGGATCGAGCAGGCAGATTCTTTACCTTCTGAGCCACTAGGGAAGTTTCTGCTTAATAGTACAGACCCTATTTACTTCTCTATTTTATCCTAATGTTTAAAATAAAAACCTAAAATACCTCAAAAGTCACTGCTGTTAGGAATCTGAACCAACTAGAAATTAAATGTGCATCACTACCTTAAAGCCTCTGAGGGTTTTGGAAGGTAGAATTAACTCTGCTAAAATTCATGCAGGAACTTCTCTGGTGACCCGGTGGTTAAGACTCTGAGCTTTAACTGCAGGGACACAGGTTCAATCCCCAGTCAGGGAACTTAAGATTCCCCCAAGCCACATAGTGCAGCCAAAAAGAAGAAAAATCATTCAAACTACAAGTATTTATTGTGTGTTCACTATCTTCAAGGCAGTGAAATAGGTAAAGCTTTGATTTTAAGAGAGCTAATTAAACAAACATACACAAACAATTTTAAAATATGAGATCTACTAGAAAAGAAATGACTCTCTCTTCATGTTTGATGTGCAATGTGTTCTCAAAACATAAAAACAGAAGGATGACCACTCAAGTGTAACTGACAAAGAGCACAGAAAGAACTGCCAGTGTATGAATCCTGACCTCAGTATTGCCTAACTTAGTGATTCGGATAAGTTGCTAAGTTTCCTCATCCATAAATGGGGGAAGGAAAGGGTTATCTGTATCATGGGGTTGTTGCAAGGATTATATGACTTAACATAGTTAAAGAACTTACATAAAAGTAACTGGTACATGGTGTTATAGAAGTGTTAATTGAGGTTATTATTGCAGACATAAATACTTTTAAGCATGCTACCTTTTCTCCAACAGTACCACCACATCCATTTCAAACTGGAAAAACACGTTTAGATATTAGATAGCACTTAAAACTCTTGACGATGTGACTACTAAAATAGTTTCAATTGCTCCAACTTCGTTGCAAAGTTCCTGCTGTGACTGACACCCCTCCAGAAGGAAAATAATATGGCAATAAATGCCTGCACATTTCACCTTAAAATTATGGGGCTGGAAAACCGTTGGGGGAATATGTAAGCAAAACGTGAGTTTGAGCAAGCTCTGGGAGATGGTGAAGGGCAGGAAAGCCTAGCATACTGAAGTCCATGGGGTTGCAAAGAGTCAGGCTCAAGTGAGTGACTGAACAACAAAGCAGAACATAGATAGTCAACTGCTTGATCATTTCTCGGCTTTGACTTACAGTACTGACCAGGGAGATCCATACCTCAAATTCCCTACTTCAGGCCAGATATTTTCATGGCCCTGAACTAGTTGCATTCTTACTGTAAAATTATAGCAGGAAGTCAGTGCACAGCTGAACTGCACCATGCAGTTTACTTCTGAATATGCTCCACTCTGTGGAAGCCCAACTGTGCCTCTGAGTCACCTCGACCGCCGCTCCTCCACTCCAGCCACACATGCCTCTACTGAGGGGTCTCTCAGCTCCAAGACAGTCTTGGTATAGAAATTTTCCAAGAATCCTTAGGTTGTCGGCTTAATTGAAAAGGAATCTCAGCTGGGAAGAGGTGAGCAGGGAAAATAAGGATGGATGAGAATGGAGGACAAAGAAAATAAAAGCATCTGTCTGATCAAGATAGACTCTTCAGGAACTATAAAGTAATGACAACTGGCTTTCTTAGGCAAGAAATTGTATCTGAAAGACCCTTCAAAAGAGAGATGAAACAGATGAGAGGTAGAATTACTTGAATAAATGTATAACCGTTTCTACCGTGAACATCAACACTTACTTGACTAGGTGATCAAGCAATGAGAGAGCAGAAACTGGAACCAGGCAGGCTGGGTTGAAATCTTGGTTCTTCTACTTATGAGCTGCAAGAACTTGGGTCATAAAATGTAACTGCCATAAGTGTCAGCTTGAGGTAATGTTTAAAAAAAAGGATGTATTTTAGGTAGTTCTTTGTAGCCTTCTTGTAAAACTCCAGGAACATAGTGAAAACTCCATAAACAATAACTATTAATATAAAAAATGCACTGTGTTTAATGTTTAAATCAATATCTTATTCATACTTTTAATATGTGAATAAAAGAGAATAAAGATAACAAAGAGTCCTTCATTAATGGGTAAAATTTATCACTTTAAAATAAAGAAAATCTTAGACTAAACGCAGAGCTCTTGTTTCTAAGAATAATGCACTGTTTAAAGCAGAAAACTTCAGTCCTTTTTAAATTAAGAGGCAATAATTTGACAAAGAAGTAAAGGACAGAAAAATGAAGTGAAGCTGACTTGAGACTAGGCATCGCCCATTTGTTAGAACTTCGTGTCCCCTCTCCTATGTTTCATAATCACTGTTGCATATTTACCATGGTTTTTTTCCTCTGTGCTGCACTCTAGTTTCTTCAACTCTCTCTTCCTATTTAAAATTCTCTCTTCAACTCATTCTAATCTGTGATAAACCACTTATATATATATATATGTGTATATATATATATATATACCATATTATTAAATACAATTATTACATTTTTATTTCTAGATATCCTTATTAGTTATTCTTTTTAATCTGCTTGCATTGTGCTTGTATTTTCAAGCTTATTTCCTCAAATTTATTAATATACCATTTTATACACCATGTCTAACATACCCAATGTTTTAATCATATGCATGGGTGATTCTGCTGTCAACTGTTTCAGCTGTCTTATGGTTCATGGAACCCTCTTTCCTTTCATAGCTGGTGATTTTTGACTGTGAGATGTTCTTTTTGTTGGGATTTATCTGTGGAAATCTTTGAGCTGTAATATGAAGGCATGCATTTCTGGAAGGGTTTATTTTAGTCCTGTGTGGCATCTGGGGATACCACTAGTCCAGGACCAAGCATTTTAAATTAAAATCTTGGCTTGATGTGCACAGTAGTTTTCATTTGAATTGCAATGCTATGCAAGAGTTGCTCATGATTGCAAATTTTCAGGAGAAATTTTGTTTCCCTCTCTACTTGCTTTCATAGTTTGGAACGGTTTCTTTGTATTCTCTTGAGGAAAGGGACAGTTTTATTTCCAGTTCATCTGTGTGCTGAAGGGGCAGCATTTTAAGGTCCTGGCTTTACAGGAGGCCTCCCATTAAACTTCTCACCTTCAGCTTTGTCTTCTTTTCCTAGCTCTGTAAAATCTTGAAAACTGTTCAAGTACTCATATTTGGAAAAATGCCCTCAAGACAAAAGCCAGCTTCAGTATTTTTTTAATCTCTCTGTTTTTTAAAGGTAAAAATATGCTGTATGAAATCACAGGTAAGCCTTCTAATACTGATATAAGACAACTCAAAAAAAAAAAAAGGCTGAAAGAAAGACATCCTATTTTTAAAAAGCAGAAAAACCAAAAACTTGATTCAGTACTACCAGAAAATATGTAATGGCATAGATGATAAAAGATGTATAAAACATGTAGTCTCTAGGTAATTTTCTCAGTAGGTCATCAAATGACCTTCAGTCTCCTCTGAAAGAATCCGTGATAATATCTGTGAAATTGTATCCAAAGAAACATTTTCATTGATTCAAATGAAATGCCATATTTACCTTCAAAAAAGGACAAAACAGAAAGGTTTTTTGTTTATCAGTTTGTTTGACTAGAATTTTATTTACCTTGCAAAGTAATACAGCTTGACTTGTTTGAAACAAAAACTGTCCCTGGGACATATATATGCGTTTGATTAACACAAGTGAATTGTTTAATAGTTGCTTAATGGTAAAATAATCAGGGCGTAAGTCTTTTGCACTTTATATGTAAAGTAACTATATGTGGCACTTTATATGTATCAGTAACCATATCGGTTTTCTGCAGATTTTTATACTACATCAATTTGGGTATTTGATTAAAAATGGGAGGCAGTTATGGTAAGTAAAAACGTGAATCCATCAGATGCTAAACCACAACCCATTCATGACTATTCTACTGGAAACTCATTCAGCTCTACTTCTTTCAACCTATTCTATTGTTGTAAGTATATAAACTACTTACATTGTAAGTATTTTTATTCTTTACTTTCTCCAAACATTCTTTGTGTAAAAAGGAACTTTTATCTCTGTTCTCCTTTTCCTTCTACTAAACTTCTCATTTGTCAAAATGTCAGCCTTTAATTCTAGTTGCCTTTCTTGTTTATCCTTTAAATCTTAATTTATTTCTAACTTTACTTGTCCTTCTTCTAAAGACTACAAATCCCGTTATTCCACAAAATCTATTCAAAACATTTCAGTCGTCTTATGTGCTAGGGGAATATACACTGGATGATTCCCAAGGCTTTGTAGTTCCTATCTTCAATTGCTATTTCTCTTTGAATATCCTGTATAAAACAATGTGAGATTCACAGGTCTTCTGATGGAACTGACCTTGTACTGCTAACGGAAAATCTCATTCCCTTCTGAGATGCACTGTAGCTGCCTCTTCGCCTAATGGAATTAAAATCACATACAGTTGCAAGTTGAGCAAGTTACAGCAATGGAGTACTCTTTGTAGAATTACCATTAATACTTATTGAAATGGAACTTTTATTCTTAATTGTGACTATTGATAAAGTCTGACATGAATGAACCATTGCAGAAGTCATTAGAATTAGGCTTTTTGCATAAGCAAAACACTAAGAACAATTGTAGCTGTGAAAGTATTTCGTAAAGCTACTTCAGAAGCAGGGTCCCACTGTAGCCCGATTCTGCAAGCTAAGACTTACACAGCTTTGCCTCGTAAGCTTCTTATATTGTGTGATCACCACTCTAGCTTACACAAAAAGAGCAGAAGATAGTCAAAACCAACACTGCACTTTCTTAAGCATTTCCACAAAGTAAAAAAGAATCTGTGCAACAGAGAAATTCAAGCTAGCATATTTGACTATTAGTTAACAATAATAATAAATCAATGAGACCTAAGTAGGGCAAGAAAGCATACAAATCCTTTAACAAGGTTAATCCATTCCTTTTACTACTGAGTAATCTGCTACCGGTTTTCATTAGATACCGGTATTTTCATTAAATACTGGTATTTAATAAAAATAGTTTCATTAAAACTATTTCAATAGCTTATCTTTCCATTTTATCAAATAAATCAGAGAACAGCTAACAGGGAGAAATGCAAGTGACTTGAAAGGAAAAAAGCAAGCCTTTTTAACTAATAATATTTGAGCAAGAAAAAAAGAAAGAAATCATTCCATTGGTGATGACTCAGTCAAACACATGTGCAAAAGAAAGCTTGCCTCCATCAGCAAAATGCACAAATTAATAATTTACCAGTAAGTGGTAAAGGCATTTATCACAGAAATTTAAATAAAATCATCTGCTCCCACCATGTACATTTTCTTTACAAGGGCAAAAGTCCTTTCTCTACATGATGTCTTAAAATCACCTCTGGCCTAGAATAACAGTAATTTCAAGGCTAAAGGCAAAGATAAGATTCACTGGTAATAAGTTCAGATCAGTCACTCAGTCGTGTCCAACTCTTTGAGACCCCGCAAACTGCAGCACACCAGGCCTCCCTGTCCATCACCAACTCCCAGAGTTTACTCAAGCTCATGCCCATTGAGCTAGTGATGCCATCCAACCATCTCATCCTCTGTCGTCCCCTTCTCCTCCCACCTTCAATCTTTCCCAGCATCAGGGTCTTTTCCAGTGAGTCAGCTCTTTGCATCAGGGGGCCAAAGTATTGGAGTTTCAGCTTCAACATCAGTCCTTCCAATGAATATTCAGGACTGATAATAAAGAGAGCCACAAAAGGAAGTTCTACTCTAGACATTCTTTTCATTATTTTTTTTTCACTGATATCAACAGATGATTCAGAGATGGATGAGAATTATCTCAAATTTTCCCATTTTACCTAAGAAACAAGTACTTTGCTTCTTTTGCCATTTACACTTCTACATTTACTAAAAAGGGAAAATTGAAATCATGTAAACATAAATATATACATGCAAAATTAATTTCTAATAAATTATATATTTTCTATTACTTTATTTGACTATAATATACCATGGAAGCAAGATTTAGGAGGAAGTTTTTTAGTAGTCTTATAATTTAGTTTGCTAATTTGGGAGCAGATTTTTAATTTTATTTTTAAAGAATACCAAAGAATTCAGATTGTCATCTTCAGTGGTTCATACTGAAATGTTTAACTGTCTTTTAGGTCAAAAAGTCTTTTCTTCGATGAACTGAAATTTCTACCTATAATTTAAGGTCACTTATCTTATTTAGAATTTGATGTTGACAGAGAAATGGTGAACAGCCTTCCTAAAATGACCATTTATATAGGAGAGCCAATTATTTAGTCACCTCTGAGCCCTCTTGTACTCCAGATTGGACATTTGTAAATTCTTTAGCTTTTTCTGATAGTATTTATCTACAATTGTCTCTATATCAATCTCTCTCTCTCTCTTTCTCCCTCCATTTCTCTCTCTGTCTCTCTATTCTTTGCTTAATTATCCTCAACCTCTCAAACTTCACATATTCCATATAAGATGATCATAATCATTAGTAGTTATTTTCCAGACTTCAGACCTTTATTTTTTATTTGTATGCCAGTACATTACTTATTTTTAAACACTGCATTTTCTCACTCAGGGAAAATCTCTAACTTTAGTATATGCCAAAAGATTGTAACCCAAATCACATTTCCTATTGAAACAGCGGCATAATAGCAATTAGTTAAAGAAAGTATCCTGACAGAGTGGAAATAGTACGAGTTAGGAAAAACAAGATGTGAATCCCAGCTCTGACACCAAGAAGCCGGAGGACACCATTAAAACTCCCTGGGATTCTGTTTACTCTTATGTAAACTGAAGACAATAATATCTACCTTAACAGGGATGGGAGATTTAATGAGATAATTACGTGGATGTTGAATGGCAAAATAAACTCTCAAAGGACTATTTTTCCTACTACTAGTATTACTGCCATTATATACCTGACCAAAAGCCTACTGTCCAACTGTTTTAAAGAAATGACCACGAGTGCTACTGAATCAATATATATCATACACCCGAAACTGCACAGTATGTACAAATGTGTCAAAGAGGACAAAGTAGCAACGCTATATTCATTTGATAGCCTGTATGCTGCTGCTGCTGCTAAGTTGCTTCAG
The DNA here is from genome assembly GCF_054371585.1 of Giraffa tippelskirchi. Classification (NCBI taxonomy): domain Eukaryota; kingdom Metazoa; phylum Chordata; class Mammalia; order Artiodactyla; family Giraffidae; genus Giraffa; species Giraffa tippelskirchi. The sequence continues at coordinate 105,059,819 of NC_137278.1, read as the reverse complement.
TCGTGTCCGACTCTGTGCGACCCCATAGACGGCAGCCCACCAGGCTCCCCCGTCCCTGGGATTCTCCAGGCAAGAACACTGGAGTGGGTTGCCATTTCCTTCTCCAATGCATGAAAGTGAAAAGAGAAAGTGAAGTCGCTCAGTCGTGTCCAACTCTTCGCGACCCCATAGACTGCAGCCTACGAGGCTCCTCCATCCATGGGATTTTCCAGGCAAGAGTACTGGAGTGGGCTGCCATTGCCTTCTCCAGCCTGTAGGCAGTAGACAGTAAATAGAGAAAGTGGAGGCTGAAAGAAAAGATGTGTTTAACAGAATAAGAGCTGGGGAAACTTGCAGAACAGGAGGCTGATTGTGCCTGAGGCTGGAGGGTACAGAGACGGCAGGAGAGGAGCTGAGTTGACGTGAAAGGGTCCCAGGTGGTCCAGGGCTGGGGGTCAGGCCACATGTGACAGAACCCATTAGAAAGCAGAGTAACTGGGTGACATGATCTTCCTTCCCCCCTAGAATTCACATGGAATTACATCTGAAACTCTTTAATCCTATTTCAAGTACCAAGTCTTTTTCCTAATTCCTATAAACAGATGAGATCTTTCCCTCTGAAACACCACACTGTTTTGCTTATGTTGCTTTTCTGACATTTACTTTAACTCAGCAAATACTTATTGAGTGCCTACTATATGCAGGCAGCATAATGAGTACTGGAAAACAGTGAAAAACACAGAGATCTCTCCCTTTATGAAGCTCACACTCAGTGGGGGGAAGTGGGAAACCAGGTTGCATAATAACCAGAAAAACAAGTAAATTGTACATTCGAAAGTAATCAAATAGTATGTGGATCAGAATAAGAAAAATGAATGAAGAAAATGAGTGAGGTTACCAGTTGGCATTTTAAGTGGGCAGTATCTTTGAAAAGATGACATTGAAATAACGTTTTCAAGAACAAGTTCAAGTTAGAACTATGATGATATCAAGAATAACATCATTCCCAGATCAAAGGTCCTGCTATGCAAGGGAGTTTAGTTGCATTTCAGGGAAAGCAGGAGAGGTAGATCAGGATTACCTTGAGTGAAGTGACAATAATAAGAAGAGGTAGAGTCAGGAGGGATAAAAGAATAAGGGTCAGAGACCTGTGGAGGACTTGGGAAGACTATGGCGAGAGGCAATCAGGTAGGACCTCACGGGTCACTGTAAAGACTTTGTCTTTTATTCTCATTTTGGTGAGAAGTCTTTGCAGGTTTTCTAGCAAAGTGGGACTACCTGGCTTAAGTTTTACTGTCCCAGACAGCAGACTGAAAGGCAATGATCCAGGGTGACTGCCTTGCCAAAAGCAACACAGGAACATGGATGTGGATCTGGGAAGACAGAGAGGAGGTAGGGGAGGCAGGGAGCCACGCAGCACCTGTGACCCAGAAAGCTGTGTATTCCAAGGAGTAGGGAGAAAGGACAATGCATGAATCAAGAAGAAAAGGTGAATCATAACTATTGTGGTGATCATTTTAAAATATATGAAAATATCAAATCACTATGTTGTGTCAAAGAAACTAACACAGTGTCACATGTCAATTATACTTCAAAGACAAACTCATAGAAAAAGAGATCAGATTTGTGGTTACAGGGGGAAGTGGGTGAGGATTTGGATGAAGGTAGTCCAAAGGTACAAATTTTCTCCTTATGTTATGTTACCAAATAAATAAATTCTAGGGATGTAATATACAACATGATATCATTAACATTGCTATATGTTTTATAAATGTGAAGAGAATAAATCCTATGAGTTCTCATCAGATGGAAAAAAAATGACCACTTCTAGTGCTTGGTTAAAAATAGACTGTGAAGTGGAGGATTAGAAGCAGAGAGATCTTTAAGACACTATTGTGGCAATACAGTGGTTTTTCAGACCAGTATGGCAACAGTAATGGTGGGGTGTGTGCTGTGTGCTAAGTCGCTTCAGTAGTGTCTGACTCTTTGTGCCCCTATGGACTGTAGCTCACCAGGCTACTCTGTCCACGGGATTCTCCAGGAAAGAATACTGGAGTGGGTTTCCATGCCCTCTTCCAGGGGATCTTCCAGACCCAGGGATCAAACCTGTATCTCTCATGTCTCCTGCATTGCCAGGCAGGTTCTTTACCACTAGCGCCACCTGGCAATGGTTGAGAACAGGTCAAACTCTGGAAATATTTTACAGCAGACACAGTAAGATTTCCTGACAAGTAGGATGAGAAAAAGACAGAATCAAAGGTGGTCTAAGAACTTGGAGTTGCCATTCAATGAGATGGCTCATATAATAACTTGTCTTGAAGTATACTTATTTCTGAACAGTTTTATATATAAGAGCAAGAAATTTGGAGTTACATAGATCAGACTTCAAATACTGCTTGTTCATTTGCTGGATGTCTGACTCTGGGGAAATCACTAAACTTCTTAATTCTGAGTTTCCTCATCAGTGATTATGAGAGTGTTAAGTAAAATGGGTTAAAAACACCAAATCCCAAGTTTTTTGTATAGAGTAAACGGGAAAATACATGGAAAGCATTTCACAAAATGCCTCATACCTAATAAATGCTTGTTAAATGAAATATATGATTTACTATGATGCTTAGAATAATTACTTTTTAAATTTCATATGTTTTAAATCTGCTACTGGGTTATATTCTTGAAAGAAGGCAACAGTCTATTATTATTGCTACTGTCTTCATTATTATTGTTTTTCTACAGAAACACTCTGTCCTGTGGATAGAGTCAGTATGTGCTCTCATGTCATGACATGAGGCTGTGGATGGGGAACCTGGTATCAAAGGGACAAAAGATGCAAGTGGCTGATTGGCCTTTTCATAGTCACTTTCAAAGATGATAGAAATTATACATATTTTCCTCTTTAGCCATGCAAGAATTTTAAACTTTAAGTCTGAAATATGTTGGTAAGATAACAAAAGTTGAATTTCCACTGCCCCATTTTTTTTTTTTCATATTCACTATGACCCTCTGTGGGTTTGTCTTGCTTGTCAATTCTTTCCTTTTACTCTATGTAATTTCATTTGATCTCTAAAGTATATCAAACTAGATATAAGAATTGCTGAAACATGTTCTTGTTTTTAAAGGACCCTCTTTAAGTCATTTGAAATCTGCTCCTCTCTCCCAAGCTTGTAGCAATACTCTCCAACTTGGCACCGTATGTAAATTTAATGAGCATTCACTCATTTTCATCATCCAGGTCATTGGGTCACTGATTCTTATTTCCCTTTGTGCTTTTAGAGTAAAGAGACTATTTCAATCTATCTTTTCCAGTCTTCCTATCTATGGATAGTATTTTCCTGTTTCCACTGCACTTTTAGGATAAAAGTATCCTCATTTTCAGCTTATGATTAAAATGGAAAATTGGCTATTTCCAAGGATGTAACTTGCTCTCTTTCTCTTTTGTTTTGAAATACTAGTTTTTATTTTTTATCTACCCATTCTAAAAATATATATGCAATTTTAGGAGTTTTATTTTTTTATTTTAATATTGGCCTTGAAGCTATACATATTTAACACTGTTTTCTACAAAAGCACTCAGTTCTAAAATTCAAATCCAAAAAAAATCAGCATCTGATTTGTTGGTTCCTAATCTATATTTCTCTATAATCTTCTATACCCTTGTAATACAGTTCTTTTTAAGAAGTTATTTAAAGTGCAATAAAATTACTGTGCAGGAAAAATAACAATAAAACAGGAGTGGGAATAATTAGAATAATTATTAAGGGAATAATTACAAGAGATGATAAGCCAACAAAGCACAGATACAATGAGAGGTTGACTGATGACAGAGGTTAATGTAGCCTAGTAACAGGGATCTTCAGGGAGAATAGCAAAGGAGAGAAGTGGCAAGAAGTCTTTACTAAGTGCTACATACTACAATCAAAAGAGAAAAATGTTCTTCATGCTACAAATTTAGTTGCTACAATCTTTTCTGAAATGTCCAGATCTATCATATTATTTCCATCTCTCCCATATCTACAGGAATATTCTTTCTAGAATACAATTTTAATTATGCTACTCCTATGCTTGAAACTCTTCATTAGTTCCTCTTGGCCTGGCAGATAAAGTTCAGACTTCTTAGTATTGCATACCATGTCCTACAAGTCCTTACCAGCTTATCTCCTCAGCCTGCTGCTGCCCCAAATTCTCACTATGCTCTGACTATGCTGAACTCCTTGATGTTCCACTCAATCACCATTGAGTCCCTTTTCTGGGCTAATTTTACAGAATGGTCCTTTTTTGCCATTTTGTCACTCCTCTTACACTAACCCTCATGACTCTATGTACCTTATATATATTTCTATCATAACTCCTCAGATTCTGAGGTTGGTATCCATTACTTTTATCTAGCCATCATTTTCTTTGGGAAACCCTACTTCAAGTGATCCCAGTAGACCTACCACTTATATGACTTATCTCTCCCACCAGAGGATGAGCTCACGAACCACACTAGCCATTCAGAATATTCATAGGGACTTTCCATCCCATGGACATAGGGATTGGCCAATAGTGCTCTGTCACTTAACAGAACAAATCAGGGCTTTGGGGAGAAACAGATGCAGATTCTGTTGTGATAGAGGCTCTTTCCTGAGCTCATTAGGATCACAGGATCAAGGACTCTATCAGGAAGAACATTTTTAGGCCTCCTATCTAAGAATCATCTAGAAATTAATCAAAGGCAAAGAGCCAAGAAGTCAATGGAAAGAGATTTCTGATGACATTGTTAAAATGCCTGGATTCAATAATTCTTAAACATAACAACATCTGATATTAAGAAGAGGTGGCAAGAATACACAGAAGAACTGTACAAAAAAGATCCTCCTGACTCAGTTAATCACAATGGTGTGATCACTCACCTAGAGCCAGATTTCTGGAATGTGAAGTCAAGTGGGCCTTAGGAAGCATCACTACAAACAAAGCTAGTGGAGGTGATGGAATTCCAGTTGAGCTATTTCAAATCTTAAAATATGATGCTATGAAAGTGCTACAGTCAATATGTCAGCAAATTTGGAAAAGGCAGCAGTGGCCACGGGACTGGAAAAGGTCAGTTTTCATTTCAATCCCAAAAAAAGGAAATGCCAAAGAATGTTCAAATTACTGCACAATTGCACTCATCTCACATGCTAGCAAAGTAGTGCTCAAAATTCTCCAAGCCAGGTTTCAACAGTACGTGAACTGTGAACTTCCAGATGTTCAAGCTGGTTTTAGAAAAGGCAGAGGAACCAGAAATCAAATTGCCAACACCTGCTGATCATCGAAAAAGCAAGAGAGTTCCAGAAAAACATCTACTTCTGTTTTATTGACTATGCCAAAGCATAGTGGATCACAATAAACTGTGGAAAATTCTGAAAGAGATGGGAATACCAGACCATTTGAGAATGGTCTCTTGAGAAACCTGTATGCAGGTCAGGAAGCAACAGTTAGAACTGGACATGGAACAGCAGACTGGTTCCAAATAGGAAAAGGAGTACGTCAAGGCTGTATATTGTCACCCTGCTTATTTAACTTATATGCAGAGTACATCATGAGAAATGCTGGGCTGGAGGAAGCACAAGCTGGAATCAAGATTGCCGGGAGGAATATCAATAACCTCAGATATGCAGATGACACCACCCTTATGGCAGAAAGTGAAGAAGAACTAAAGAGCCTCTAGATGAAAGTGAAAGAGGAGAGTGAAAAAGTTGGCTTAAAGCTCAACATTCAGAAAACTAAGATCATGGCATCCGGTCCCATCATTTCATTGCAAATAGATGGGGAAACAGTGGAAACAGTGAGAGACTTTATTCTGGGGGGCTCCAAAATCACTGCAGATGGTGATTGTAGCCATGAAATTAAAAGACACTTACTCCTTGGAAGGAAAGTTATGACCAACCTAGACAGCATATTAAAAAGCAGAGACATTACTTTGCCAACAAAAGTCCATCTAGTCAAGGCTATGGTTTTTCCAGTAGTCATGTATGGATTTGAGAGATGGACTATAAGGAAAGCTGAGCACCAAAGAATTAATGATTTTGAACTGTGGTGTTGGAGAAGACTCTTGAGAGTCCGTTGGACTGCAGTCCAACCAGTCCATCCTAAAGGAGATCAGTCCTGGGTGTTCATTTGAAGGTCTGATGTTGAAGCTGAAACTCCAATACTTTGGCCACCTGATGCGAAGAGCTGACTCATTTGAAAAGACCCTCACGTTGGGAAAAATCGAGGGCAGGAGGAGAAGGGGACGACAGAGGATGAGATGGTTGGATGGCATCACCGACTCAACGGACATGAGTTTGGGTGGGCTCCTGGAGTTGGTGATGGACAGGGAGGGCTGGCGTGCTGCAACTCATGGGGTCACAAAGAGTCAGACGCGACTGAGCGACTGAACTGAACTGAACTGAACAACATCTCAGACTTTCCAGTTATTCAGTCGACAAATTTTTATTGCTTAAAGTGACCTAAGTTATGTTTCTACATTTAAAATGGAGACATTGATGTTAATATTCAAATATTACTGCCCTGAATTACTTATTTGCTATTCCTCCTTCGTGTCTTGCGTGCATGTGTGCTTAAGTCGCTTCAGTTGTGTTTGACTCTTTGCAACCCTATGGGCTATAGCCCATCAAGCTCCTCTGTCCATGGGATTCTCCAGGCAAGAATACTGGAGTGGGTTGCCATGCCCTCCTCCAGGGTATCTTCCCAACCCAGGGGTCAAACCAGCATCTCCTGAAGTTCCTGCATTGCAGGTGGATTCTTTAATGCTGAGCCATGGGGGAAGCCTCTTTTGTGTCTTACTAACTGTTATATCCCTAACACTCGGGACACAGAGCCTGGAACATTACTTGGGGTTTACAAATGACTTTGGAATTAGTGCTCCAGCCACGTATATTGATCAAATATGATAGTGTTTAAGAATATTGGCTCTAGAATCTGATTTCCTGGGAAACATATCCTTGTATTGACCACGATCAATATCCTCATCTTTAAAGTGAGGATCATGGAAATAACAACCCCTAAAGGGGATTATGAGAATTAACTGAGTTAATGAAATTATAAAGTTAACACACTGCCTAGCACAGAGAAAGCATTCAATACATGTTACCAGTTGATGTTATTTTAGGCTGTTCAATTATCAGTAATATCTGTCATACACATCCTAGAATGACACAGTATATCCATTTCATCCACAGAGTTAAGTTGGTTATTGTATATTACTCACATACCAACTTGCTTATAGAATGAGCCTGAGAGAAGCCAAACTGGAGAACTAGTCTAAAGCACTAAAAGTACATTAAGGCCTGATATAAAGATTAGCAGACCAGCCAGATTTTTCTGAGCTTTGTTTTTCCACATTCACATTGAAGATTATTTTTCGGACATGACAGCAGGTACCTGGCCCATGTATTTTTTACTACATTTTTAGAAGTTTGATTTGACATCATGTGGGTGAATCCAAACAATGAGCACCCATCAAAAAAGCATGATGAACAAGTAGACAGAAAATCAATAAGGATGTAGAGGACTTGAACAATTCTATCAACTAAGTTGACCTAATCGGCATTTATAAAACATTCCAGCCAAAAGTGGGATACACATTCTTTTGAAGTGCAAGCAGTACATTTACTAACAGAGAACAAATTCTAAGCCATGAGATAAGCCTCAACAAATTTAAGAAGATTCAGGTCACACAGAATATACTTCCCTGACCACATAGAATTAAATAAGAAATGAAAACAGAAAATTTTCTGGAAAAACTTCAAATATCTGTAAACTAAACAACATACTTCAAATAACCCATGGATAAATTACTAAATTGAATGGGAAATAATACCATAAAGTGAATGAAAATGAAACCTCTATATATCAAAAGCTGGAGAATGCCCTAAGCAGTACACTTAGGAGGAAATTAGTAAAATAAACACCTGAACTATAACAGATGAAAGGTCTCCAACTAATGACCTCAGTTTGCACCTTAAGAAACTAGAAAAAAGAACAAACTAAATCCAAAATATATAAAAGAAGGAAATAATTAGGAAATCTATGACATAGAAAGTGAGAGCAGAAATCAATTAAATAAAAAGCAGATTTTTTTCAGAATAAAATGTCTAAACTTCTAGTTAGACTAATCAGGAGAAAAGAGATAGACAAAAATTAACAATATCTGGAATAAAAGAGGTAATATTATATGATATTAAAAGAATAATAAAAGAATATAACATATAACTCTTTATGGCAATAAAATAAATATATTAGGTAAAATGAGCCAAAAAGTATCTTACTGAGAGAAAATAAAAAGGCCTTAAATTAGTGGAAAAGTGTATGCTATTCATGGATCACTTGACACTGCTAAGGTGTCAATGCTCCCAAATTATTATATAAATATAGTGTAATTATATATTATATAAATCCCTGTAATTACAGCAGAATTTAAAAGAAATTTCAAAACATTCTAAAATTCATATAGAAATTCAAGAAATTAAGAATAACCAAAAGAACTTTTAAAAAGAAGGACAAAATTGGAGGACTAACAATCATTTCACTGCTTGTTAAAAACTACACTCATCAAGATTATGTGGTACGGGCACCAAGATAAATAAATATATCAATAGAACAAAATAAACAGTCCAGAAAAAAGACCCACACATAGATAGCTCACTTATTTCAACAAATGTGCAAAGGCAATTCATTTCAAGAAATGATTCTTGAAAAAATTAATATCCATATTCAATAAAAAGGAAAACATTCAATTCAAACTTCATACTATATTCAAAAATTGACTCCATACAAAAAATAGAATATATATCTAAATATAAACTGAAAACTATAAAACCTCTAAGAAAAAACAAAGGAATAACCTTCATAGCCTTGAATTAGCCAAAGATGCCTTAACTATGACACCAGCAGCACTATCAATTAAAAAATATGGTATAATATACTCATTCGAATGAAAATAGTTTGCTTTTAAAAAGATACTGCTATGAAAATAAAAAGTAGGTCACAAATGGTAAAACCATTATTTTATATCATGTATATGATAACCTATATTCAGAGTATAAAGAATTCTCAAAACTCAATAATAAGAAAACAATCCAGGAGGAGAAGGGGACAGCAGAGGATGAGATGGTTGGATGGCATCACTGACTCGATGGACATGAGTTTGAGCAAGCTCTGGGAGTTGGTGATGGACAGGGAGCCCTGGTATACTGCAGTCCATGGAGTTGCAAAGAGTCAGACACGACTGAGCAACTGAACTGAACTGAAGTGAATCCAATCTAAAAAAAATGGGCAAAGGATTTGAACTGATACTTCACTAAGGAAGATATATAAAAGAAAATATGCAAAGGAAAAAATGGTCAATATCATTCGTCATTAGGGGAATGTAAATTAATAATCACAATGAGATACCATTACAATATCTAAAATTAATCAAACTGATTATATCTAGTTTGTGTTGGTGAAGATGTGGGAAAAAGTAGAACTCTGGTACACTTTTGATGAGACTTTACCTTGATACAGTGATTCAACTACTTTGGAAAACAGCTCAGCAGTATCATAAAACATTAAATATACCTATCATCATCTAAATATTCCAGGTAGTCACCCAAGAGAGGCAAAAGCAGATTTGCTTTGCAGACATACAAAAACCTGCAAAAATATTCATAGCAGTTTTATTTGTAACTGTTCCAAGCTAGAAAAACCCAAATATCCAGATGAATGAACAAATTATATTACATCCATATATTCTATAACATGAAATGTACCTCAAAATCATGATAGTGGGTGAAAGGAAGGCAGACAAAAAAGAGTGTGTACTGCGTAATTCTATTTATATAAAACCCTAGAAAATACAAATTAATCTACAGTGAAAAGTTGATCAGTGGAAGAGTAAGGAGGGATGAGAGGAGGAATTGCAAAGAGGCATGAGGAAACTTTTGATGAATGAGTCCATTAACTTGATTGTGGTGATATTTTCACTGTGTATACATGTTAGAACATATTAAATTGTACCTTTTAAGCATTATAGTTTATTGCATCTTAATTATTTGTCAATAAACTTATTACAAAGAAAATGTTTTCCTTGAGAAACCTTCATTGAAAATGGATAGATCTTATCATCAATTAAAAGCACAGTAAGGACAGTATTTTCAGCAATACTTAAACATAATGACAGATGACTAGAATGAAGACAACCCCTCTCAATGACGAAAAGCTAAAAGCCTTTCCTCTAAGATCATGAATAAGACAAGGATGCCCACTCTTGCCATTTCTACTCAACATGGTACTGGGAGTCCAAGTCATAGCAATTAGATGAGAAAAAATTAAATAGATAAAAGCCTTCAATTAGAAAAGAAGAAATAAAATTATCTCTATTTATAGATGGCATGGTATTCTATATTTAAAACCCTAAAGACTTCACACACAAAAAAAACAAAACCTGTTACAACTAATGAATTAATTCAATGGAATTGTAGGATACAAAGTCAACATATATAAATTAGCTGTTTTCCTAAACACTAACAATGAACTATCTGAAAGAGAAATTAAGAAAGCAATACCATTTAGAATAACATCAAAACTAGTAAAATACTTATAAATAAAGTGAACCAAGGAAGTAAAAGATTATAGATACACTGAGAACTATGAGATATTGGTGAAAGTAACTGAAGAAGACACAAATAAATGGAAAGATACCCTGTGATCTTAGACTGAAAAATTAATCCTGTGAAAATCTCCATACTACTGAAAATAATCTACGAATGCAATTACAATCCCTACTAAAATTCCATTTTTCACAGAAATAGACAAAAATTATCCTAAAATTTGTATGGAGCCATAAAAGACCCCAAATAGCAAAAATTAACCTGAGAAAGAAGAACAAACTTGGAAGCATCATCATTCCTGATTTTGAGCTATATACAAAGCTACAGTAATCAAAACAGTATGGTACTGGCAACAGGTACATGGAACCAGTGGAGGAGAACAAAGATTACAGATATGAGTCATAAATATGTGGTGAACTGATTTTTGACAAGAGCACTAAGAACGCACAAAGGAGAAAGATTAGTAACTTCTATGAATGACGTTGGTAAAACTGGATATCTAGATTCATAAGAAGGAAACTGGACTCTTTATCTTACACCACTCAAAAAAATGAACTTGAAATGGGTCACAAACTTATATGTAAGATAAGAAACCATAAAACTCCTAGAAGAAAATATAGGGGGAAAAGATGCTTGGCATTGGTCTTGCATGCATGCTATTTCACTCCAGTCATGTTTGACTCCTTGCGACCTATGGACTGTAGCCCACTAGGCTCCTCTGTCCGTGGAATTCTCCAGGCAAGAATACTGGAGTGAGTTGCCATGCCCTCCTCCAGGATATCTTCCTAACCCAGGTGTCAAAGTCACGTTTCTTGTCTCCTGCATTGGCAGGCATATTCTTCACCACTAGCACCACCTGGGAAGCCCAATATTGGTCTAAGCAATGATTAATCAGATAAGAGACTAAGAGCACAGCCAATAAAAGTTAAATTAAACAAACTGGACTACATCAAACTGAAGAGCTTTGGCACAGCAAAGCAAATAATCAATAAATTGAAAAGATAACCTGAAGAATGAGAGAAAACATTAGCAAATCACTTATCTGATAAGGGGTTAACATCCAAAATACATATAAAAAACTCATACAACTCAATTGCAATAATAATAATAATAATAGAATTTAAAAATAGGCAAAGGACCTGAATAGACATTTTTCCAACAAAGACATACAAATGTCCATTAGTTATATGAAAAAAATGCTCTACATCATTAATCATCACAAAAATGCAAATCAAAATCACAAGATATCCCTTCATACCTGTGATGGCTATTATCAAAAAATCAAAAGATAACACATGCTAACAAGGATGTGAAGAAAAGAGAATCCTTATGTAGTGTTAGTGGGAATGTAAATTGGTACAGCCATTGCAGAAAACACTATGGATGTTCCTAAAGATATCAGAAATCAGACAACCGTATGATCTTACAATCCCACGCCTATATACTCAAAGGAATTTAAACCAGTATCTTCAGGAGATACTGCAGACGTGGGTCTGCACACCCATGGTCCTTTGCTCCTTTCAGCATGTTCTATAATAACCAAGATAGAAAAACAATCTAAGCATCTTTCAACAGATGAATGGGTTAAGAAAATGTGATATATGTATAATTGAATTTTATTCAGTAATAAAAAGAAGACAGTCCTACCATTTTTGACAACATGGATTAACCTAAAGGTCATTATGCTGAGTAAAATAAGCCAGAGAAAGACAAATACTAATACATATGTTATGTGTTAAGCATATATAAAATTTAAAAAAAAAAAAAGCCAATTTCATAGAAACAGAGAATAGAATGGTGGTTTCCAAGGGGAAAGGGGAAATGGGGTGATATAAGTCAAACTACAAATTTTCACTTATAAGAAGAATAAATTCTAATACTCTAGTGTATAGCACTGTGACCACAGTTAATAATACTATGTTTTATGCTTGAAAGTTGCAGAGATAGATCTTAGGCATTTTCACTCCCCACTCCCCATAAATGTTAGGTGAGGTGACATATATGTTAATTATCTTGATCTTGGTAATCACTTCACAATGTATATGTATATCAAGTCATCACACTGTATACTTTAATTATACATAATTATATTTGTCAATTATTTCTCAAAAAAAAATAAAAGATAAAGATACATGGCTAGAGGCAAATAAGCCAGTGTCCTTTCTGATGATGGTCCTGAGCATCTTGGCTCAGCTTGCTCTTGATCACATCTGTAAATTGATAAGCTTTTGTACCAAAATGTAGAGAGGGTAAAATAATAATCATTGTGAATTCCTTCTTTCTTACTGTTTTGAGTCTTAGTCTTCTTGATTAAATTCAAAATTACTCAAATATATGAAATCTGGAATAAATATTAACTTACATGTAAAAGCACATCTATTAACATATTTAATCAAAATAATATTTTCCTGATATTATCATACAGAATTAAAATTGGTATTTACAAATAGTCTTTTGGAATTGGTAATTAGGTGGGAAAAAACTAGACACGTCTCCAAATTTGTCTCAAGCTAAGTTAATGAATTTTCTGCATTATATTTTAGGAATCAATATAGTTGAATGAACCAAATTTCCAAAATCTAGCCAAAAAATCATATATAAAAATTAATATATACTTTAAGTATTTATTTAATTTTTAAAATAAATACATTAACACTACATACTTTAAATATGGTTATACACTTTCACTTATTTTTATAAAGCATCAAAAATATCCTTTTTGAGCCAATGCAATGATCAGTGACTTCAAAAAGATATTTTCTAACAAAATTTGCATCTTTACATATTATAACAAACAATATTAATTAATAATCATTGACACAGTCATTTCCTGGGTGTAAAACCAAATATCCAAATTAGTACACCAAAGAATTCTGATGAATCATTATTTGATCTCTAGTAATAAAGAGAACAACTTGTTTTTCAGAAAGAATATTAGCAACTTATTGTCAAACTTAAACATTATTAAATCAATAAAGTATACAGAAATCCCAATAAATGCAATTCAATCTACACCAAAGACAAAGTAAATTTTAAAACTATTTTAACAAGTATTAAGTGGCTGTTAAGTTTTTAACGGGTTTCCCTTGAGGCTCAGCTGATAAAGAATCCACCTGCAAAGCAGGAGACCTGGGTTCAGTCCCTGGGTTGGGAAAATCCCCTGGAGAAGGAAAAGACTAACCACTCCAGTATTCTGGCCTGGAGAATTCCATGGACTGTATAGTCCATTGGATCACAAACAGTCAGACACGACTAAGTGACTTTCATTTCCACTTCAAGTGTTTAACACTGAGATGTAGGTGTTTATGTTAAAATTAGAAAAACTAAAGGATAGAAATATAAGGAAAAATCCTAATACAAGTAACAATGGAAAAAAAATTCATAATATATCTTATTTCTACAGATGTCTAGTCATTGGTCCAAAATCTTTGCCATTAAAAGTCTACTCTTTAAGATTTCATTTATTATGCTTATTATCCAGGAAAACATAGTTAATTCCCCAAATCATCCTTAAATAATGTTTATAAAATACATATGTCATGTCACTGCCTATACTCATTTGTAGCAGCCAATCAAAAAGTATTAGGGGCACAGGTGGAAAATAATTTGTCACTACATAGGTCAGCTCTCTTATTAATAACAATAAAACCTGACATTTACATAACACCATCTGTACAGCAGCTTCATATCAAGACTTCCAACATTTATCTCATTAATACTTCCAATATTTCTATGCATTATTTGGCAAATATTTTACTGGTTTATAAAGCAAAACCCTAACTCATAAAATGACATGAACCTAGTGACTATATTTTCTCACAATCCATTTCTATCCACCAAAGAGAAGAGAAAAATATATATCTAGCATGAAAGTGTTTGGCTAGGAGAGTGAAATACCCAATCAGCAATTGGGTCTTATTTAGTCCCACCTTTTTATATGCGATCCAGTCAAACACCCTGTCAATATCTGTTGCCCGTAGCACTTCCTGTGATACTGGATGGGAACTGGCCAAGCCGTCAAGCAGCATCACTTCATGTAGAACATCCGTCAGAAACCTCTGTTTTTCCTGCAATACAGTAGGTGGAACAACATCACAGGTGGTTATGACAGAATATGGGTGACAACATGAACCGAACGTGTGTTGCTGAATGGATGATGCTCATCAGCCTACTAGATAAAACTTAACTATAAAGAGAAACCAGTAAATAAAATGCCTCTTAAGTCACTCTAAAGTAAAAGTGGTTGATTTGAGCACAACATGAAACAAAACCAAGGAGCTACAATAGGCCCTAAATAGAAACATGGACTCTGTGTTTTAACAGTGGTGAAAAGCAAATTTGGAGAGCGGGCATGTAAATGAAGCTGACTCAGCTTGCTTATGGGCTTCCCTGGTGGCTCAGATGGTAAAGAATTGGCCTGGCCCACAATGAGGGAGACCTGGATACAACCCCTGGGTTGGGAAGATCCCCTGGAGGAGGGCAAGGCAACCCACTCCAGTATTCTTGCCTGGAGAATCCCCATGTTCAGAGGAACCTGGTGTGACTACAGTCTATGGGGTCGCAAAGAGTCAGACACGACTGAGTGACTAACCACACACAGCATGTTTATGTGTTCTGCAGGGTCAAATCTAAAATTCCAGTCCCAAATTACCTTTTTAAAGTTAATTCAATATAAGAATAATAACTAAATTTCAGAATTCCAGTACTATTTGTTATTTCTAGTCCATTCAACAACCCATTCTCTTTCTGTTCCTACCTCCATTCTCTCTGTCTCACTTCTCTCTCTAATACATACATGCATACACTTATTTTCTAAAAGAACTTCAGGAGACCACCACAAATAATGAGGCATTATTGACAACAAACTGTAATATCTCTGGATGTGATACATGAATTCACAAAGTAGAGAGCAATAGGCATTAACAATTCATTACCATAAAACTTATGAAAACAGACAAAATTGTGAGACCTCTGTGCATTGTTGAGACATCAGTATTTGCTCTAATAAAAGCTGACTTGTTATGTTAGAAATAAACTGTAAAAAAAAAAAAAGAAGAAGAGGAAGTGCTTCTCTGTTGTTTTTGCTTTAAGAAGTCTGCTTTAAAGAAACAGCTTGGGTTCTGTTAGCAAAAATGCTGGCAGTTATCAGTCCCCCTAGCCTACTGCCTTCATTGAGGGAGGAGGAGAGAAAAAGGAAGTTGCAAGAGATAACAAGAGCTAAATAGCCCCTGGATAGTTGGGACCTGAGGAGTATGATTACAGAGATTAAAGACTGCAGCGCTTTAATTGCTCTAGCTAATTCTGAACTCATTTCTGGAGCCTCCAAATTTTGGGCCAGCAAATAAATTGCTTTATTTCTGAGTGAGCTGTAATTTCAAGCTGAGACTATACCAATTCTGGATTTTAAAAATTGGAAATGGAGAATAAATATACTAAGAAAAGAATGGTTAACTAAGCATATACGTGTATATTAATTTAAATCTGGCTTTAAAAACAACATTTTTGTTCATCATCACTTGCTCAATAATTTAGTAAGTTTAATCAATTTAACTAGTCATCCAAGTATACACTGTAAGGTTTATTTTCTAATAGCTTATTTTTATAGTCTGTGAACTTTATATTTAATTTCTTTGGCCCTTATTTTTCATCTAAGAATTTCACTTCAGTGCTCCATCAAAAAGGGCTGTGTTGCAATGACTGAATCAAAAGTCACTCTGAGTCCCAGAAGGATACTTCAGACTCTAAGAGACTACAATAAAAACTACAAACTTATAATGAATTAAGTGACAAGTATTACACAAAATAATACTGTATTTCTTCTTAAATTGAGTTCCTAATTCAAGATGAATTGAGGAGAGTGAAATTGGACCTTGTGCCCATTTTAAGTCCACAGAAACCAAAGACAAGATCTCAGACAAATGGCCTAGATTTAGAGGATAAGAGAAATTCATTTCCAAAACAAGAATTTTAAGCAGATAGGCAATCTTGTTACTCATTTCATTTTAAAATACACATTAAAGCTATTTGATACTGGAATTAATGAGGAATTATGGAATATATAATGATACTTCAACTTGACAACTGAACATATTTATTTATAAAAACTACCAACTGAAGATGTGATGTCCATTCTGAAGATCAAATAATACTCAACTCTTCAAATAATAATTGTTTGCTCCATTACATCACTCAAACATCTGATCAAAAAACACAGTGTAAAATGAAAACCTTAACAAAATGATTTATTTTAACCTTAATTTTTAACATTTAGAAACAATAAATACATTAGTCAATATCAAAATTTAGCAAACATAACTTGGCTTGCTGGAAATGACATTTTGTTAAATGGTACAAAGTAAACAACCATGTAATTATAAAAATGAAATCTAAGATAACTTTCAAAAATGGAGATCCAACCAGTCCATCCTAAAGGAAGTCAGTCCTGAATATTCATTGGAAAGACTGATGCTGAATACTTTGCTCCAATACTCTAAGACTGATGCTCCAACAGTTTGGCCACCTGATGAGAAGAACTGATTCATTTGAAAAGACCCTGATGCTGGGAAAGATTGAAGGCGGGAGGAGAAGGGGACGACAGAGGATGAGATGGTTGGATGGCATCACCGACTCAATGGACATGGGTTTGGGTAAACTCCGGGAGTTGGTGATGGACAGGGAAGCCTCGTGTGCTGCGGTTCATGGGGTCGCAAAGAGTCAGACACAACTGAGCAGATGAACTGAACTGAAAAGAGATTAAAGGAAAAAAAGGAAAGAAGAAAATCCTAGCAAAAGACATTCACAAAACTCAGAAGAGAGAATAACTTAAATTGAAGGGGGAAAAGGAAAATTCTAAGCAGAGGCAAATGCAATTTAACAAAACTACAAAGAGTTTCCAAGAGAGAAGGTGCTAATTTTTTATAAAAGATCCATGTCACTATAAAATAAGAAATATTTTTACTTTGTCAGTCCCTGGCAAGGGCCCTCCCTCCTTCTCCTCCTTATCAACGACAAAAACAGCTACAGCAAAAATTAGCAAAAATTACTAATAACAGTCAATTGCTTACTGTTGATGTGAGACTGTGAAAGTTCAAAAATAAAGTAAAAGAAATCCTGAGTTCTATGTGAAAGAAAAGAACAAACAAAAGTTAGCCACAGTGAATGAAATAATAGTTTTCTCTCATAGACTAGAAATGCTAAAAAATTTTGAGACAAAAACACAGTAAAGTATAATTACTGATGGAAAGCTTAACAGAAGATGTAGAAATGAATATGATCCTTGAAGTAACTTTAAAGTTGTGTGCACGTGTGTGTGTTTGTGTGCAGGGAAAAATATATTCAAGGTGTATAGTCAATAGTTATTATTTTACTTGATATTTTAAGGACCCTGTGATAGCCCATTCTACAACTTTCAAAATGCAGAACAATAGGCAAAATGGAGAACTTTAAAATCTGTTGACAAGAAGTTTATTGTTAGAGGAACAATAAATCCTACCATTCTGATACAGACACTTCTTAGAGATGTTACAGACACGCCTAAACTTAAACGGTCCCAATAATACTGAATATGTGTATCAATTTGTGCTGAACTATTTTCAAAAATATATTGCGTTTGAATTTTTGGAGAACAGTGTAAAAGACTTTTCAGAAAAGTAAAATGTGAACGAATGCACAGAGTTGAGAGTAACACATGGAAAAGAAGGTCGCTGTTACTTTATTCATACATTCATTTAACAAATATGTTAAATTCCTACACAATGCCAGATACTGAACTGTGTTTTGGGAATAAATAAATGACTAACATCTCATCCTCAACCTTAAAGAACTCAAAAACAGAAGAGAAAGTACAAGAGAAAGATAAACAGCTAACTGCATTATAATATGATAGGTGTTAATAAAATATGAAGTATGAAATAATTAATTAGTTCAGAAGAGGCTTCACTGAGGAGGTGACATTAAAGTGGGCTGTTGAAGGATGAAAGGTTACTCAGATGAATGGGGAAAGCAACTTAAAAAGGGTAAATCCAGGCAGAGGAACCATAAAAAAAAAAAAAGCCAGTCCGTTTGAATCCTAAGTTAACAGGTTGAAGGTTTGGTCTCAATAAATAGGCAGTGGCAGACGTAGTGACATAATAAAAGCAGTGTCAGGAAAATTAACTTATCTGAGGTATACAGAGTGGCTTGATATATGTAGAAATGAGAGACATTGTACTAAGGGCTATGTGATGATGTATTGGAACAGATGTTACTGAAGGACTTTTGAATCTGAGAAAGACTTTGAATGAATGATCAAGTGACATTGATGCCTTGGTCCCTCAGGGGGATAAGGAGGAAGTCCTAGCGAATAACTATATGGAATGATTTGGTGGAGTTTTAAAAGATTTTAGATTGACAGAATTTTTTAACTGGTAGGGTGCATGCGACTGATAGAAATGGAGGAGTGGAGAAAGTGTGGTTTGGAGGGCAAGCTAAAAAGATCAGTTTTAGACATGCTGCGAGGAATGTGACAGTGAACTTTTAGAAAGCAATGTGCCACAGGCAATTCAAAGTAAAATCCTAGGTCTAAGATACGGGGCAAGTCCTAAACAACTTTTGGCAATAAATAGCAATCTGTATAAAAAAAAAGGTAAACAAAGTCTCAGAAAGAACCAACTCGTTTAAAAAATTGTTTCTTACAATACTAACATTTCATATACTGGTATTTAGTAGTATATGTGCAATGAGTTATTACGAATTCTTATCACAGAAACATTTGAAAAAATTAATTCCTTGATATCCCCAAATCAAAGCTTCTGCCTGAACATGTCAAGCTCTGAATATGCCTGATCTAGTCATAGTCATGGTGACGGTGGGAAAAGAGAAAGTACAGTTGGAACGGAGGGCTGTTGGCAAGTTCCTATGAAGAAAGGGTGACTAACTTTAGTGAACAGCGATACCACACAGACATTTTGACTCGTCATCAGAAAAGAAAGGAAAAAAAAATCGAATAATCTGAATTGAAATCAAAGCAAGTCAGCTATATCAAAACAGACAAAGAGATGAGAGCCAATTCAAGAAGTGGTGAGGTACTTACAGGCAAAAAAGAGTGGGAAAAAATTCTCCAGGCAGAGGTGGGTTACATCAGAGCAGTCACAAGGACTCAATTTTATTTTTTTTAATTTAATCTTTATTAAAATAATTTTAATGTTTATTTTTAAATTATTTGAAAGTCGTATTACTTTCTGCTGTACAGCAAAGTGAATTAGTTATGCATAATCTTTTTTAGGTTCTTTTCCTATATGTGTCATTACAGATTATTGAGTAGTGTTCCTTGCATTATATGGTAGGTCCTTCCTAGTTATTTATTTTAAATGTAGTAGTATGTATGCATCAATCCTAGTCTCCCATTTTATCCCCCCTTACCTCCTGGTAGCCATAACTTTGTTTTCTCTCTATGATTCTGTTCTGTGAATAAGTTTATTTGTACCATTTTTTAGATTTCACATGTCTAGGAGGACAGATCTGAAATAAATGGCTCTTTCATTATTCCTGGGAGAAAAGACAGGAACACTGCTAGAAAGTTGATGACAGAGTCCTAGACTGGAAAGAAAACATCTGCCATTCACTTAATTGTCTGACCACAAGCAAGTTACTCAGTCTTTTCAGACCTCAGCATACTCATTTGTAAACATATGTGGTTGTGAAGATTAAATAAGATAATTTGTTCTACAAATATTTGTTGAGCACCTGCTATATCCCTTGTGGTATACCTGGTTCTGAGCATAAAAAGAAAGACATGAATCCAAACTCAGAGATTTTATACTAGTAGAATGAGAGACAAAGAATGAAAACAAATATTAATAACACCTGCTATACATAAAAATGGAAATAGGTTCAGAATATGACGTGACCTCACAGAGAAGGCATCATTTTTTCTGCCTGGAAGAAGGAAGGAAAGCTTCTGAATGATAGTTTGAGTTGAATCTTTAAGGATGATTGGAGTTTTCTAGGAGAATATAGTAGAAAAGGGCATTTTGGACAGAAAAAAAAAATACCTGGTATATGGGGAAAGTCATGGAGATTTGAAACAGCTTGGCCTATTTGGGGGACTCAAGAATTCTCTGTGGCAGAAGGCAGGGAGTATAATGGGTAAACAAATAGTGATTAGTACATAGGGACAGACAAGAACAAAATCAAGATCCTCAATGCCAAGTCAGGAAACTAGAATTAAGAAGTGACATCATCAGACCTATATTTAGAGAGATGACTATGAATACTGGAAGGTGGGCTGGAGTGAGGCACAACTCGAAACAAAATAGGACAATATTGCACAACCATTCATGAACAGCATGAGATACGGGCTTTATCTCTGTGATCACAAAACACCAACAATTTAGTTCCATTTTGTGATGACCAATGGTGAACAAACATGGTATTTACTTTCAAATTCCAGAATGTATGAATCAAGTATAGATTTAAACATAAATATAGACATAGGCATAGATATTTAGATACGTATGTAGATACACATATAGATAACCAAATAGATACAAGTATTTCCTTTTTCAGTGTTTTCATTTATTTAAAGCAATGTTTTATTCCAGGTTTAATGTTGACAATATCCTCTTGAACATAGATAAAGGCACTTTTCTAATTCACAGTGTCAAATGAACAAGAATATCTGACAAAAATCGTTTGAACAATACAATCTAATACCATTCGTGTTTACTGAGGGCTTTGTATATGCAACCTTCATGTGTTAGAGGCTGGGGAAACAAATGCATTTGGGACACAATTCCTAGCTCCAAGCAACTCCCTTTATGATGCGGAAAATAGATATATGTACAACACATTAGTGCTATTTGATGGGTAAAGTATTAGCAGCCAAACAAAGTACTCTGGGAGGAGAGACTAGAGTGAAAGTTTGCATAAAAGTGCTTTCAGCATCAATGACCGTGCTGACTCAGCTGCCGCTGATCTATCGTAAACAGAAGAAAGAAGCTACGTCATTCACACTTTGTGTCTTTAGAAATCTATACTACTATGTGGCATAGTGGTTAAGAATCTGCCTGGCAATGAAGGAGCCACAGGAGATGCGAGTTTGACCCCTAGCTCAGGAAGATCCCCTGGAGTAGGAAATGGCAACCCACTCCAGTATTTTTGCTGGGGAAATTCCATGGACAGAGGAGCCTGGTGGGCTACCATACATGGAGTTGCAGAGTTGGACACGACTGAGCATGCATGCCTATATCCATATTTTGTGTCTTTGGAAATCGATACTACCATAAGATAAACACTTTCAAGATTTCATAGGTTGAACAAAACGCCACATGAGCCATTACTAATCTGAACCTCCTACTTACACGAGACTAGAAAAAGGGACAGAGATATACCTAGTAGGGCATGTTTTGGCTCCTCACTCTTGTTCTTCATGACTTACTCAAATCAGGACAAATTAAAGGATAGGAATGTAATCAAAAATTCAAGTAAGAAAAACAAGCATATTGGAGGAAGATATTCATCAGGTTTTATTTACGTGATATTGTATCTCTGTGACTTTGCAATCAACATCTTTTGTAGACACATAGCACAATGTCATATTTGTAAACATTAGAAATTATTTGGATTCCAAGTGTTTTAAATATTAAAAGAATTTTTTTCTGTAATTTTATATTTCATCATACTTTTATAAAGTTCTAAAATGTCCAAAATTATTTTAAGATTTACTCATTTTAAAGTTAGCTAGATATACTTGTGAAATATTATTCATTATTTAGCTGATTAAAATTAACATTTTGTAGATATCTAAATCATACAATAAACAAAATAAAACTAAAGATGTAGTGAAAATAAGTATTGTTTCTACATGCTGCTACTGCTGCTGCTAAGTCGCTTTAGTCGTGTCCGACTCTGTGCGACCCCATAGACGGCAGCCCACCAGGCTCCGTCGTCCCTGGGATTCTCCAGGCAAGAACACTGGAGTGGGTTGCCATTTCCTTCTCCAATGCATGAAAGTTAAAAGTGAAAGTGAAGTCGCTCAGTCGTGTCTGACTCTTAGCGACCCCATGGACTGTAGCCTACCAGGCTCCTCCATCCATGGGATTTTCCAGGCAAGAGTACTGGAGTGGGGTGCCATTGCCTTCTCCGTTGTTTCTACATAATATTCTTTAAAAATCAACATTTCAAAATCTCATGTTTAAATACACATGCCTAAGATGTTGATAATCATTTTTATGTGCAGGTTGTTAAAGCGGTTCACTTAAAGTCAAACTTATGTAAACACACATACATTAAATAGGCATTAAATAATAATTATAGAAATAATTATCATTAATGCTTACAATGAAACAAGTACTGCACTGAAAATTTTACTTCTATATTCATTCACATAACTTTTTCAGAAAGTGATACACAAACACAGTTAACTGAGCAGATCTCTGTTGTTGTTCAGTCTCTAATTCATGTCTGATTCCTTGCAACCCCATGGACTGGAGCACTTCAGGCTTCCCTGTCTTTCACTATCTAGTGGAGTATGCTCAAACTCATGTCCATTGAGTCAGTGATGCCATCCAAACATCTCATCCTCTGTCAACCCCTTCTCTTCCTGCCCTCAATCTTTCCCAGCATCAGAGTCTTTTCTAGTGATTTGGCTCTTCATACCAGGTGGCCAAAGTATACAATATTATTCTGTAATTTCACATAAGCCTTATAATAAGTAAGCAAAATTGTCCTAATGTTCTTTTTCTTTTAACCATTAACCACATTTCATCTACTGCCAAGTGACAATAGCCAGTGGAGCTATTTCAAATCCTAAAAGATGATGCTGTGAAAGTGCTGCATTCAATATGTCAGCAAATTTGGAAAAGTCAGCAGTGGCCACAGGACTGGAAAAGGTCAGTTTTCATTCCAATTCCAAAGAAAGACAATGCCCAAGAAGGCTCAAACTACCACACAATTGTACTCAACTCACACGCTAGTAAAGGAATGCTCAAAATTCTCCAAGCCAGGCTTCAGCAATACGTGAACCATGAACTTCCAGATGTTCAAGCTGGATTTAGAAAAGGCAGAGGAACCAGAGATAAAATTGTCAACATCCGCTGATCATCAAAAAAGCAAGAGAGTTCCAGAAAAACATCTACTTCTGCTTTACTGACTATGCCAAAGCCTTTGACTGTGTGGATTACAATAAACTGTGGAAAATTCTGAAGGAGATGGGAATACCAGACCATCTGACCTGCCTCTTGAGACACCTATATGCAGGTCAGGAAGCAACAGTTAGAACTGGACATGGAACAACAGACTGGTTCCAAATACGGGAAGGAGTATGTCAAGGCTGTATATTGTCACCCTGCTTATTTAACTTATATGCAGAGTACATCATGAGAAACGCTGGGCTGGAGGAAGCACAAGCTGGAATCAAGATTGCGGGGAGAAATATCAATAACCTCAGATATTCAGATGACACCACCCTTATGGCAGAAAGTGAAGAAGAACTAAAGAGCCTCTTGATGAAAGTGAAAGAGGAGAGTGAAAATGTTGGCTTAAAGCTCAACATTCAGAAAACTAAGTTCATGGCATCTGGTCCCATCACTTCATGGCAAATAGATGGGGACACAGTGGCTGACTTTATTTTGGGGGGCTCCAAAATCACTGCAGATGGTGAATGCAGCCATGAAATTAAAAGACGCTTACTCCTTTGGAGAAAAGTTATGACCAAACTAGACAGCATATTAAAAAGCAGAGACATTACTTTGCCAACAAAGGTCCATCTAGTCAAGGCTATGGTTTTTCCAGTTTTCATGTATGGATGTGACAGTTGGACTGTAAACAAAGCTGAGCGCAGAAGAATTGATGCTTTTGAACTGTGGTGTTGGAGAAGACTCTTGAGAGTCCCTTGGACTGCAAGGAGATCCAACCAGCCCATCCTAAAGGAGATCAGTCCTGGGCGTTCATTGGAAGGTATGATGTTGAAGCTGAAACTCCAATACCTTGGCCACCTGATATAAAAAGATGACTCATTTGAAAAGACCCTGATGCTGGGGAAGATTGACGGCAGGAGGAGAAGGGGATGACAGAGGATGAGATGATTGTGTGGCATCACCGACTCGATGGACATGGGTGTGGGTGTACCCAGGGAGTTGGTGATGGACAGGGAGGCCCAACATACTGCAGTTCACGGGGTCACAAAGAGTTGGACACGACTGAGCTACTTAACTGAACTGAACTGAACTGAGACTTACTGCACTAAATCTAATTTTCCAAACATATCCATGAATGTGAACAGTCTGATTGAGTTTATGGATCTGTGTTTTTGAGCTACTCCATAAACAAAACAACTTCTGACAGAAGCATGGTTGTCAGTCAGTCCAGTCAGTCAGTTCAGTCACTCAGTTGTGTCCGACTCTATGCGACCCCACGGACTGCAGCACGCCAGGCCTCCCAGTCTATCACCAATGCCCGGAGTTTACTCAAACTCATGTCCATCCAGTTGGTGATGCCATCCAACCATCTCATCCTCTGTCGTTCCCTTCTCCTCCTGCCCTCAATCTTTCCCAGCATCAGGGTCTTTTCTAATGAGTCAGTTCTTCACATCAGGTGGCCAAAGTATTGGAATTTCAGGTTCAGAATCAGTCCTTCCAATAAATATTCAAGATTGATTTCCTTTAGGATTGACTGGTTGAATCTTCTTGTAGTCCAAGGGACTCTCAAGAGTCTTCTCCAACACCACAGTTTCAAGAGCATCAGTTCTTTGGTGCTCAGCTTTCTTTATAGTCCAACTCTCACATCTATACATTACTACTGGAAAAACCATAGCTTTGACCAGACAGACCTTTGTTGGCAAAGTAATGTCTCTGTTTTTTAATGTGCTCTCTAGGTTGGTCATAACTTTTCTTCCATGGTTGTCAACTAAGAGGTAAAAAAAATAAAATCCTAAATCTAATCACACCCTCTAACTGAGACCACCACACAAAAGATAAAATACAGTGTATAAGAAACAGATATATGGCAGATCTCTGCTAATAGCAAAATGAAGGTCTCATTTTAGGTACTTGATAATTCTCTGAATTAATTAATTAAACAGAATGAATGAAATGTATTGGGCAAACCAATGAATGAAATGCAACGGGCAAACCTGTGGCAGCAATCCATCAAACTAGTTTATGTAAAATTAACAGTAATAGCACTCAGGGAAGGCATCACTGAACTATAAATGAAATCTGGAGAAGACAAAATAAAATGATTAATGGAATAAATTAGACACAGGTGGATTTGAAGTAGGTTCTTCGAGAAAAGTAAGCATCCTCACATATGTTAATTCTTAAAGACCAATATGACAAAAATGACATTCCAATAATCATAAAGAATTTTATTTCATTAGTCCCAAGAAAGGTAAAAAGCTAAATATATAAATAGCTTCAAAAGAAGCTTACTTTGTGAATGGTAGATCCATAGAGGTTATTTAACTCAGTGTCAAAACACGTTCTACCCCAAAACATCTTTTTGAATTCATAGTTAAAGAGAGCTGCCTGATTGGTGGCCTGCATAGATGTCTAACAATTACCACACTCTCAGACTCTTAAAAAAATGACAGCAAAGATGTGTACTGTCAAGATACATAGCAGAAGGTCTTACTCTGTTTCACAGGGAATTAACATATGTAAAGTGCTTAATGGTACACAGTAAATATTACATGTCTTTATTTTTGCAAGTGTTACTGGGATAATTGAAGCAAAATCTTCACCAGCCTCAGATTACTGCTTTTTGCTTTCTCTGGACAGGAAGGTCTCTTACATTTTTTGACTCTTCGAAAATATCACTTGAACTCACTACTTTCATTTATCACATCCTTGTCTAGTAACATCTGAACAGTGTTAAAGTAACCTTGATGAAAAAAAAAAAGTCCCATAAAGTGTTATGGACTGAAACAGTCACTCCTGGTTTAGAAATAAGTTGTGTTCTAATGTCTTTTAAAGCATAGAGCTGCCTGGTTAAGGATGATGAATAATTAGAAAATTAATGAATTATTCTTTGGTTGTCCTCTTGGTCCCCAGGTTTTCCTTTTTGGTCATGTTCATGTTATAGGTTTTGCAAAGCAAATTCTTTGTAACATATCTGGGAAAATACTGAATAATATAAAGTGTTGAAAAATTCATATATCATAAGAAGATGAACTTTTTTTTTTAAACCAAGTGTAGTAAAAGGACAGGTTAAACTGGTATAATCTGCTATTGCAAGTCATAAATACTTGTGAACAATGATGTCTAGCAGAACATTTCACTGTCTTGGAATAAATTTTTGACATCATCAATTTTCTGTTTATCAAGTGATGTCTGGGAGAAGGCAATGACAACCCACTCCAGTACTCTTGCCTGGAAACTCCCATGGACCAAGGAGCCTGGTGGGCTGCCGTCTATGGGGTTGCACAGAGTCGGACACAACTGAAGCGAGTTAACAACAGCAGCAGCAGCAAGTGATGTCTGACCATTTTTAGCAAGTCGGAACATTTTGCTCACAAACTGCTCTCACCTGGTAATGAATGAGTTAACTTTTCCTGCATTATTCCTAAATATGAAAAAGGACAGTCTTGCATTATTGTTAGGCTCCAGGTTCAGCAAAAGTTTTCTTCTTAGGAAGTGTCTAATCCTGTCAAAGTATTGATTGCTTTTGCAATTCCTAAGGAAAGGTAGAAAGAACTCGACACAATGCAAATCTACACATGGTCTCTGGAAGAAATATTTTATTCCAAAGGGAATGCTCATTTATCTTTTTTCTCTAAGTTTAAAATATACAAAACCTGAAACACTTAGTGTCTTTCTGAACATAAATGGCTTTTTAAAATATCATCCTTTAAGAACATACATGAAATTTCAATTTGCAGCTTTGTTTTAAATTTTAAAAATTCATATGGTTAAAAAAAGTGAGGTAATGTGACTAAGAAAAACCTCTCAGATACATACCTGTATAGAAGTATATATGAATACTAATGAGTTATGCTTACTTTTTCTTCCCTTTCTAAAAGTATTTAATAAAAGTTGATCTTTCATTTGAAGCAGTAAATAAAGCAGATTTACATTTTCTGAGACCTAATACACATTGATAATAAGCTTTTCAAAAGTTTCCATTTCTCAAACTGTGAAGCCAACATCTTGATTGTTACATAAAATCTATAAGTATAAACAAATGTATGAATGTATTATCAATACTTCAGTTGTCATTTTATCCTCAAAAGTGTATTTTTGCCATAAAATTTCTAAGTCAGTTAACATACATCAACAATTAACTAATGACTGGCCTCATTCAGTCTTCATTCTAATTGATATTCTTAACAGGGCTACCAGCATATCAGTAAGGTCGTTGGTAAAAAGCACAATTAGTCCTAATGAGAAAATGTTAACCCAATTAGTTATGTATTAGCTTTAGTGAGAATTATTTTAACGTTAGTGTAACAGATCCATTTCTTGTTTTCACTGTTCTTCTTTGCTAGAAATTTTTAGTATCTCTTTGTGCATGCATGCTCAGTTATGTCAAACTCTTTGCAGCCTCGTGGACTATAGCCCACCAAGCTCCTCTATCCATGGGACTTTGCGGGCAAGAATACCAGAGTGTGGTGCCATTTCCTCCTCCAGGGTATGTTCCCAACCCAGGGATCGAACCCACATCTCCTGCGTCTCCTGCATTGGCAGGCAGATTCTTTACCACTGAGCCACTTGGGAAGCCCCAGTAACTCTTCAATCATCATTAATTAGAAGCCAAGTCTCTGACTTGCTTCTTAACACTGACATCCTAGATTATCCTAATTTGTACATTCTGAGTGTAAATCTCATTCTCAATGCATTAGGCCTATGCATCTCAGAATCCTCTTTCATTTACTCACAATTCAAACTTGAATTCTATGAGAAAATTTTCTCTAAGACTGTTCTCTTTGCTAGCTCTTATTTCCTCTGTGGACTTTTTCTATGTGTCTATTATATAAAAGAGTCAGACACGACTTAGTGACTAAACAACAACAAGCAAAACTTGTCCACCAAAGCTCCAAACTGCTCTGACCACTAACGCTAAGGAGAAAGGAACCCCATTTTCCCAGAACAGAAGCCTACAGCTCCTCAGATTCCCTCAAATAAGAAAAAAAAATTTTTTCTCTTCTTTAAAAAAAAAAAGTTAATGTTTTCAACACGAAGAAAAATGACTTACAGAGGGATTCGGAGGGAAGAGTAAAGGGGAAGCAGAAAGAAGTCCCTTTTGCCGACTGTGACCCCAACAGATCCAAGGGCATCCCTTCTACTTTTCTTCTAGTCTTTCAACCTAAATGTCACTTTTTAAGTTACTGAGATGGATCAAAAATACCACAGACCCTTGGGACTAGCCAATAGAAGTCTTTAAATTTTTCACATTCAGTATGTCAGTCAGTTGAGAATAAAATATCATCGACCAGTTGAAAACAATTGCATCATCTTCTAATTTACTGACATCAGGAGTAGAATATTATATGTGGATTTTTTATCACAAAAGATAAAATACAACTGCATGGAAAATCTACATATATACACACATTATTTGGTATTCAGTATTTATAAGGTAAGATTCTAAAACAAATATTTAATTCCCAGATGGTCCATTTCTGACACCATAGCTCTCCTGGGCAAATATATTTTAATATTGATGAATCATAAGCAATAGTACCAACATACCAATTACCATTGAAATGTATATTAACTAACTTTGAAAGGCATGTGAAAGCATTTTTCTTTATAGACATTAAATCAAAGATGGACTTAAGACATGAAGAGCTGAACAAGTAACATATTAACAAAAACAATTTTTCTCTAATTTTCTCTTTCCCCTTCTCTGAATAGCAGAGTCTTTATTAACATTTGGAATAATTAATCAGTATATCTTTACATTTAAACTGGAAAAAAATGAACTCAATAAACTCTGCATCTATTTCAGTTCACCAGTGATTTTCTCAACTTCTTTTTGAATAAAAATAAAATAATTCAAGAAGTAAAGATAATTTTATTGCAATGCCTATTAAATTTAGCAGGCAATTTTGGTTGGACCACTACCAAGTCTAATGGCAGAATTCATTTTTACCATTTTAATCCTGCCCATGATAAAAACAATTGAGAACATTTATCAAGGTTTTGGGCAATATACTTTAAGATATCCTAAGTATTTAGCATAATTAAGTTTAGCTGCACAATTCTCTATTAATAGTTATCTTTCTGCCCAGGTATGTGCCCTCATAAAAATTTAAGAAGAATTCCCAGTCCTTGAACTTTATCAGTGTCTAAAGTTACTGCTGTGTGAAGCTCTTTAGCATCCCAAATTAACAAATTAATTTAAATTAAATCCAAAATTTAATAATTATTTAACGTTTAATAATTCTCATTATAGCAAGCACATTCTTACAAGGCTACATTCATGAAACTACAGGATACATCTATCATATGGATACAAATTATAGTGAAAACCTGTGCAATATGCACAGGGAATATGATTTTGCCTATGTCAGCACCAGGTCTGCAAAATAAGGATTTCTTCATGGTATCATTTTACTGTTTATCCTTTTCCTGTATCATAGACTTTTTTCAAATTAAAATGATAAAGAATTGTTGAATAGTAACTATGCTTCATGGATCCTTTATTTTCTCCCTTTGGAGGAATCACAGTAAGATTTAATATGACTGCCATCAATAGCTTAATGCAACTTAACTCATCCAATGATATTGTCCTTAACAACAAACTTTGATAGAATAGTCATCAAGTAGACTCGCCTTATGAAATCTAACCCCACAAGATAATCTAAGTGATCTTGACACTTCTGTTTGATGAATGAAACACAATATAAAGCTTGTGTTCCTATAAAATAGTCCACATTGCCAATATAGATAAGCATTGATTTGGAGAGACTGAGTCTAGATACAAAGTTTACAGAAATTTTTTTGTAATCTTTACACGTTGTTGTTCAGTTGTTAAGTCATGTTTGATTCTTTGCGACCCCAAGGACTGCAGCACCCCAGGCTTCCCTGTCCTTCACTATCTCCCTGCGTTTGCTCAAACTCGTGTCCATTGAGTCAGTGATGCCACCCAACCACCTCATTCTCTGTCACCCCCTTCTCCTGCCCTCAATCTTTCCCAGCATCAGGGTTTTTTCCAATGAGTTGGCTCTTCACATCAGGTGGTCAAAGTATCGGAGCTTCAGTATCAGTCCTTCCAATGAATATTTAGGGTTGATTTCTTTTAGGATTGACTGCTTTGATCTCCTTACTGTCCAAGGGACTCTCAAGAGTCTTCTCCAGCACCACACTTCGAGAGCATCAATTCTTCAGTCCTCAGCCTTCCTTATGATCCAACTCAGTCTATAGGTAATTGTTATAAAATCTAGGGCATCAAAATAGCTTACTAAGGTTGGAAGTGTTAGAGTATTTATACATAAAATCAATGCCCCTTTCTAATGGAACATTTATTATTTTCCAGGTCTATGATACCTACTCACAATTGTTCACGCGTTTCAAAGAACTTGCAAGTTATTTTATCCTCACAAAAATCATGTGTGCTTAGTAAGTCAGTACAATCATCCCATTTCTCAAAGGATAAAGATGAGTCAGGAAGTGAAATGCCTTTTTGGAATCTGAATGACTTCTTGTCAATCTATTTCCTGACCTTATATCATACTACCTGAAAAGACCCATATCTATAAAATGGTATACTTGATTGGTTTTTTTGGGAAAAAGATTTGATAGTAGTGTTTATTTCATGTAGTGTTCTTAGTGTAAAAAACTGATTATTTCTTTAGCAGAAACTGTCCATAAACACATACATACACATATACACAACCTAAGATGCCATGTAAGTATACTATCCCAAACCAGAACAAAAGCTTCCTTAACAATATTGTGTAATTCTGGGCTTCTTTATTGCTATTCCATAAAACATAGGCTGTCATAGTAATCTCCCAAGCAAGTTGAAGTTGTATTTCAATGTTTGAGCGTTGCTGTCTAAAAATAATGAAACCACGGTTTTTGAGATTAGAGGCAAAAGAGGCCAACTTGCTCCCTTTACTTCTGAGACGCGTCTGACTTCTGCTTTTCTAACCCAGGCTGAGTCCTAGCGCAGCCGGAGCCTCGCTCTCACAGGTGTGAGTTACTGCTGACACAGCCGTCACTCTGCTCTTCCTAGTTTTGCTTTCACTCTTTTGCTGATGCCATTATGAAAAATAGTGCTGACACAGCCTTAAAGTCACTTAATATCCATTCTTATTTATGTGGCTGACTTGTCTTAAATTTTTGTTTGCAAAGAAGATATTAATCATCATGGAGGAGCATTTGTTTAGAGTCTCTTCTTATAGTTTTACAAATTTAATATACTGAAGTACTCCACAAACTAAATTTAAAAAACTACTAAAAAGCAAAAGCAGCCAATAATAGAAAGTATTTGTTAATCATCATGGAGGAGCATTTGTTTAGAGTCTCTTCTTATAGTTTTACAAATTTAATATACTGAAGTACTCCACAAACTAAATTTAAAAAACTACTAAAAAGCAAAAGCAGCCAATAATAGAAAGTATTTGTAATCTTTAGAATCTGAACATAAAGAGACATGATAATAAAGCTTGTTTTCACTATTGCCTAATTAATTGTGATGGAGTTTATGCTTTCATTTCTTAGTGTAATCCATCATTAATTCCCATTTTTGATTATAAAATATGGATTTATATCTTACCACCCCAAAGCATTTTTTATAAATGCTTTTAATACATGGTGTTTATTGTATTTAGGACAAAGTATCAGAAGTGTTACTAATACTCTATATTCATTTTCAATATTCTTACAAAAATGTTCTCCATTTATAATTTGATTGACAAAATAATGCAATATAAAAAATTATTTGAAAACAAAATTCAGTATGGGAATATTGAAACTTGGGGTAGACTGCAATGCTAAAACCATCAAAAGCTATCAGTTTTAACCATGAGTATAATTCTGTTCATAGCTTTTCAATCTAAGATTTATTTTTATAATGCTGAATAGATTTTGTCATAGCTAGCTCAATGAGCTCAAGAAAAATCCTACCTATATGAGTAACATGTCATTTATAATACTATCATTTTAAACACTAAAACATAACAGAATTACCAATCAGTAATAACTCACAGCATAATGAAAATTAAATAAAAATTTTAAACAAATTTGGTTGAAAGTCAACTAGAAACCAAAATATATTTTTACAAATGTTTCAATATCCTTAATATTTCAGTTTTAAAACTGCATATTTGTTTAAAAAGTACCTTTAATAATAAATATAGCATGCTATTGATTTTTCTTCAAAGTTCTTTAAAGGCATTTTTAAAATTAATTTCAATGCTATAATAAAATAGTTCAAATAAGATTTTTTAAATTGTATTATTTATACATATATACCTAGATATATAAGGCCAAGTAAAATTAACTCACACATTTGTGCAAATGAACCATGTTGCTTTTATAAAATATAAATAAAACTGGATGATTCAAATATATCAGTATGATATTACAGTTGCAACATTTCTTCTGAGATATGCAAGGTCACCTTTTATACTCAGTGGGAGTTGACTAAATTTATGGTAGAAAAGTTATATCGTGACTTAATGGACAACTTTATATTTCACCATATCATACTTGCAATCATGACAGATAATTAGATAATCACATATATTAGTAGTTTAAACATCAAAAACTGAGTGGTGTAAAATAAATTTATATTATCACTCAAGCTATAACGCAAGTGAAATTTGAGCTTCTGGAAGTTGACAAGTGTTAGTATTTTGCAAGTTTTACATAGTGCCACTTAAATTTAAAATTCAAGTTCCAGACTTCCTTGGCGGCTCATGGGCAAAGAATCTGACTGCCAATGCAGGAGACACAGGTTTGATCCCTGATACGGGAGGATCCCACATGCCTCAGAGCAACTAAGCTCACTGAAGCCCACGCACCCTAGAGCCCGAGCTCCACACCCAGAGGCGCCCTCACACCACAGCTGAAGAGCAGTCCCCACCTGCTGCAACAGGCAGACACTCTACCGTCTGAGCCACCAGGGAAGCCCATAAAATAGAAATCATATCCTCCCTCCACTTTTTCTTCTAGGGTGTTCAAGAATATCACTGCTTCTGGTACAATAAACCCTACTTCAGATTCAGACATACAAGTTTGGATATAATGTGCACAACTCTTTATAAAATTAGTGACCTCTTATTAAATCATTTAAACCTAAAGTAAAATCAATAATGTATCAAAGATTTCAGCTATGTTTTGAGTTCATCACACTGAATATTAAGTTCTCATTTTCCTTCCTATATATTGGAATATCCTACACACATTTAAAATATAACTTATAGATTGCTATTACCTTCTCAATTTATGGGATAGTTTATCGTTGTTATCAAATATTGCAATCTAAAATATTTTTATTTAGAAAACTTGTAGTATTTTGAAATCAATGTATAACCAATCAGACTCTATTTAGTTCTAATAACTAAAAGAGAATTCTTCTGGAATACTACCATTTATATTTTGGGTTACATTTCCTTTGTTGGGTGGCTAATTTTTTTCATGAATCAGTTGGCATTTTCAAACACGTCTCACAATAAGATAAGCCCAATATGACATGGGATCAAGCTTTCACTGAGAGTTCCAAACAATTAAAGAGAAACACACTTACCATGTTCCAGCCGGGATAGAGGTAGTCTGTACCAACGAACTCAAAGTAGTGAGCAAACCCTTCCTTCAGCCACACATCTTCCCACCACACGGGAGTCACGAGGTCACCAAACCACTGCCATCACAGATGAATGGGCATCAGATAAAATCACATCTATCCAGAGTTATCTCATCTAGAATTAAATGTATTAAACTATGACGATCACAACTGGAATTCACTTTCCAATTGATTTTGTGATCTTAAAATAGGTTATAGCAAGACTATTAATTTGACTACTTGGTTGACACTAATTTTTTAATAAGTGCATTCAGGTAGAACAAAAATGAAATGATCACGGAACAGAAAAAGAATATTTAACCTGGAAAAGAAAGGACTCGGGAGAAAAAAAAAAAAAATCTCTAACAGTTGTCTTCAAATATTTGAAGACCTAATATGTAGAAGAAGCTTGGGTTCTGTGGCCCTACAGGAGACAAATCGGGACTAATGGATGGAAATTGGTGTTTGTCAGTTGGTAGAGGTTGCTAAAAATGCAGGAGACCCTCTAACAGACTGAAATGGATGAAGATAGAAAATACTGCCTCAAGAAGTAGTGAGGCACAGGGAGTACTGAAGCAGCACCTTCCAGTGGCAGAGGCAATTCACAGACAACGCCAGCTGATTGAAGGAGCAAAGACTTTCAAGATGCTCCACACCTGACTCTCCAGGAGTCTATGATAATGAGTGTTGGACCAAAAAAAAAACTTCTAAGATCGCTTCAGAAAAAATAATGTTGTAATTTTTAATTGGTGTTTTGATTAGATCATGATGCATTACTCTGAAATCCTTGCTGAGTTCAGAAAAAGCTTAAAGGAATTCTTTTTTTCATTAAAAAACAAAACAAACAAAAAACATTATATACCGGGAACTATGCCACTTGGGATTCAATGATGAAAAGTCAGACAATGTCCCTTCTGAGGCAGCGAACACTTTATTGTGGAGGAAGGGACAATGAGGTGAGATAAAAAATAAAAAATAAACAAACAAACAATAGAATTTCAGGTCTTATTGAAACATGATATGTATGGGGGAGGGGTTACAATCTAGATTACAATTTAGATTACAATCTAAAGCATTAGATTGTAAAAGCAAAAAGGTTCTCTCTAAGCAGATGACATTTGAGCTCAGACTTTAATGATAAGGAGCCATGAGAAAGCCTTAGGCAAGAGGATTTCAGGCATTTATAAGTAACTCTTAGTGTGAAGATTCTAAGTGGGAGTGAGTTATTTAAGAAACAGAAGGAAAAGGCAGTCAGGCAATTCTCAGATCATAGCTCTACGGCTTTAAGAGCTAAACAGCTTGGTGGCAGAGCGTTTCAATATTAATAATAAAGTATCTCTTACTCAAAAGGATCTCTAAGCGAAATACAAGATAATTCTGAACATGCTGATGACCACAAATCAAATGATGTTTTAAGTATTTTTTATTATTGATCAGCAATAAGTGCTTCTTCTCTCTTAAATTGAAAGTCTGTCTTAAAAACTGCAACAACAAGTAGGTGAGGAGAGATGGTAACATAGAAAACACTTTGGCATTGACAGTGGAAATCGTCATGTGTTTCTCTCAGCTTCTGTTTCATCTCCCCATAGCAAGTAGCTGAACATCACTAGGCTAGAGCAAGAAAGCAACTGAGAATGTGGAACAAATGAAATCCAGTTCTAGGAACAACAACTATCAGAGTGCTCTTATTTCAAAAGAACTCTACATGTAACTTGTCTCTAAAAATGTTCAAAAAGGAATCAGTTTTTGTGTCAAAGAATTGTATGACTAGCTGGAAACCACTTTTAGCACAATAAAGAAACACTAGTTATCTCTACAATGGATCCGCTTTAGTCACTGAAGCAAGGAACACATGCCCTAGCTGATCAGCATGGCAGGTACAAACACCATACAGGTTCACTGCAGAAGGCTGGCATTCAGGTAAATAGTCATATGGCCTGGAATAATTTATCATGAAGTCTGTGTTCGTGTATTAGCATTTACCTGTTCAGCTTCTTTCACTGACAACATTTTCTACCTGTCTTTAAGGTTTTCAAGCTTTTTAAAAAGATTTTGGGTTGATTACAAATTAAAGTCTTGTGGTTTCACACTGAGATTTCTGGTGTTTTCACTTAAAAACTATCCATAGTTTCTGGTCACCAGGACAAGGATTGCTTTTTATTAAAGCACAGATGTTTATTTTCAGTTATTCTTTTCATTAGAATCAAGATTCAAATAGGCATTGTGAAATCTCTGTAATACCTTTCGCTCATTGTAGTAAAGTGCATGAAATTAATTTTATCTTAGCTTCATGACAAAGCTGGCTAATTTACATATGAATTTCTAAACATGCCAAGACAAAAAAATATCAATCATTTCAGAACAAAGAGTCTGTGGCTGAGTTAGTGAAAGACTTCCTAAGTGTGTGTGTGATGGGAGAAGGGGAATAACAAATTGATTTCAGCAAAAGCAAATTTTGACATGTACACAGAACTCAGCCACATCTTGCAGCAATGCAATAAATCATCGCCATCACTGCACTTACCATATATATACACCAATAATCACAAGAAAATAAAGCAACATTGACAAAGAATAGTGAGTAGATGGGGGTCTCCAAAGAGGCTGCTGGGTAGCAATGCCATCTCACTCCTCAACTAAACTGAATGACAGTTGCTTATTCAATACAATCTGCGCACTTGCTGTCATTTGAGAAAAGCAACACATCTTCCGAAAAGAACTACACAATGCTCTATACCGAATTAAAACTTAATTGGGAGGATAATGACTTAACTCCTAATCTAAGTATCTGAAATCAGTTTACATTCTCCATAGTTTGCAATTATACTTACACCTGATCCTTTTTTCATACCTGGTGACATATCTCATGAACAATGACCATGGTGACATCCAGCAAATAAGAAATAGATGAAACACTGGGATCCAGCAGTATTCTTTGTTCCACAAAAATACTTAGTCCCCAGTTCTCCATAGCAGCATACGGATGCTTAGGCACAGCTAAAAGATCTAGAAATAAAATAAAACAATTCCAAAGGCTTTAACAAACACATCAGATTCTAAACGCATATCCAACAAAAGTCCAGAAATTCTAATTAAAAAGAATACTTGCTCTTTCTTAGTAATTTTTTTTTCTAAATTAAACTACCTGCCATTTCTATGTGACAGCAGAAATATAGGCTATCAGTGTAAGCGCTGGCCATATCCATCCATCACAGTTCCTTCTCAGACCCAGTGGTGTAGGAGGTGGGAAGTATCAGCACAATTATTGATGGGCCTATCCTAATAAGTTGCAGAAAGTCAAGGAAACCAAATGCAGCAGGAATCTACAGAGTCAAAAGGCATTGTGCCTTCTAGTGAAAATATATTCAGCTCAATGCAGTGAATACTGTACTCTTGCTTTTACCTCAATATTGTTCAAAAGAAAACATCTCACAGCAGTTTAAAAATCTGATATGTCATATTTCTAATTGCTTAATTTTAATGTATTTTTGAGTTCTGTTAAAAATAAAATGTTACATGTAAATATAGCTCATATGAAGAAAGTTATAATGGACAATGTAGTATCAAAAGGACTATTGAGGGAACCTGCAGACTTTGGTTCTGTTCCTGCCTCCATCATTAATTAAATATATGAAATCAATAAATCACTTAATTTCTCAAGACCACAATTCTCTCACCTACAAAATGAGGTTTATTAGATATCATAATCTCTGAAATCCCTTCCGGTTCCAAAAATCTATGATTAGATGATTTTAAGATTTCTGCTGATTTTAAAAGGTGGTAAAGGTATTATATTATCAACTTTTGGTTAAGGTGACACAGTAAATTCATGCTTTGATGTACTCCCTCTGCTCCAAACACATAGCAATGATAAATAAAATATGAAAAGGAAAAACTAAACATCATCTCCAGGCTGGAAAATAAACCTCTCCATGGACCAGAAATGGTACATAAATGCAAAGTAGTGATTGCAAGTGAAGCCACAGGCCTGCTGAGGTCTGGCTCCAGGAGCAAGCAGTGGCATTCGGAAACTGGCTCCAGCAGGATCTACTGGAATTAAAGGGATCTAAGCCAAGTTGATGGCTTGTTGCCAGCAGCTGATAGCATATGCAAGTGAAAGGAGAAACTACCTGCCTTTCACCAGATCCTGGACAGAGAAACTGTGAAATAGTTCTAACAAAGGAATACCATGCAATAGTTGAAATAGTCTCAGCACTAGATTCTAACACTACATGTATCAACATCGATAATCAGAAAAACATAACGTTGAGCAAACAAATAAGGTGTAGAATGCCCTTTATCATACACTACTTAAAAGCAAGCTGAATAGTACCATAGGTGGAAAATGGGTACTCACACATGCACACTCATGCTCAGACAAATAGTAGTGGTAAAATGCACACAGAATCACACACGTGTAGGAACGATAAACACCAAATTCAGAATTATGATTGCTTCAGGGAAGAAAGGAGAAGGAAGGAATGAAGGACAGTCTCTTTTATGTTTCCAGAGTCAATTTTGATTGTATGCAAATGGCGTAGGCAGAGGGGAGTTGTCTCACATCATCAGTAAGCAGTTCCTGGATTCCAACAGAGTGATCCAGTGTTCAATTCAATTCTGATACTATCTACCCAAAGACAGAATCAGATTCCACAGGATAAGAGTTCAGTCCTGTAAGACTACACACCACCCCCCACTTCAGAAATCAGTCCCAAGCCTGGGTTGTTATCTTTGCTTCTGATCTATAGGTTAAAGACTGGAGGTTCCACCACTCCCTTTAAATCAGGATGCAACTGAAAGATTAGGTTGTTACCTGCACTTCTCACCAACTGGCTATAAATCAGAGATTCCCATAACTTCTGCTCTGGTTTGATTAATTTGCTAGAGCAGCTCACAGAACTCAGAAACATTTAACTTCCAGATCACCAGTTTGTTATAAAGCTATCTAAGGAACAACCAGATGGAAGAGACGTATGAAAGGGTGAAAAGCTTCCATGCCCCTCATAGACGTGCTGTTCTCCCCAGATCTCCACCTGCTCACCCACCTGGAAGCTCTCTGGGCCCATACCTTTGGGGTTTTATGGAGACTTCATTAGAGAGGGACGAGTGATTAAATCATTGGCCCCTGAGGGGTCAACTCAGTCTCCAACGCCCTTCCCCTCATTCTCAAGGCCAAGGAGTGAGACTAAAAGTTCCAACCCTCTAATCACAAGGTTAGTTTTCCTGGCAACCAGGCTCCATCCTTAGGTGAGTTCCAAAAGTCACTTTATTAATGTAACAAAAGACAACTTTAGGTCTCTCCTCACTTGGAAAATTCTGAAGGTCTTGGGAGCTGTAAGCCAGAAAACATGTGTGAGAAATCTGAATGACTTGGGTATATTTCTTATAAATCACAATATCACAGAGGGTCACAGACAATGGATTTCCAATGTGTTTGTTTTGTTTTGGCCACTCCATGCGCTGTGCAGCATGCAGAAGCTCAGGTCCCTCTTCCCCAGTCAGGGATCAGATTCATGCCCCCTGCAATGGAACTACAGAGTCTTAACCACTGAACCTCGAGGGAATTCTTCCAATGTTTTGTTTTGTTTTATTTTACCTTTTACCGTTTGGCCACACCTCATGGCATGTGTGCTCTTAGTTCCCTGACCAGGCATCGAACCTGTACCCCCGTGCATTGGAAGGCAGAGTCTTAACCACTGGACCAAGGAAGTACCCGCAATATGTTTTCAATGCTAATTTTTCAAAGCTGATGATGGATCCATGGGTATTACTTATAATATTATTGATTCTTTTCTGTATGCTTTAAATATTTCATAATAAGAAAAAAATTAAATGGTCGAGTCTTAAAGCTAATTTTCATTTATTCCTGACGTTAACAAACGTCTAAGCATTTGCTGTGTCCTTAAGTTTGTGTGCATGTGTGCGTGCTCAGTCACTCATCATGTCCAACTCTTTGCGACCCTCTAGCCCGCCAGGCTCCTCTGTCCATGGGATCTTCCAGGCAAGAATACTGGAGTGGGTTGCCATTTCATACTTAGGAAATCTTCCTAACCCAGGGATCAAAGCCGCTTCTACTTTTTATCCTGCATTGGCAGGCAGATTCTTTACCACTGAGCCATTGGGGCAGCCCCCGTGTAAGTCTGAGATGTGTATTAAAATAAGTCAAGTATGGCCCCTGAATTCACTACAGGGAAACATGACAACACAAGAAATAAAGAATAAAAAGTGCTATGAAAGAGAGAGAATGTCAGATCTAGTTCTTGAAAGAGCATTTGAGTTGGATTTCTGAAAATAAATAGGATTTCGACAGGCAAATAGAGATACTACGTGCACTCATTTACACAAGCATGTATTTTTTGAGCATCTCTTTTCTCAATACAAGCATTGTTCTGCCCTCTAAGCTCTTTGTTCCCTGTTCTCATGGCACTTATATGTGGGTGTGTGTAGGAGGAAGAGATGAATTAACAAGTAATAAATGAATGAAAGAAACTGAGTAAATGACAAATGCTATCAAAAAAAATAATAATAATAGAGGAAGACAGTAATTGGTGGAGTGAACTGGGTGGAGTGTGGTCAAGGCAGGCATCTGTAAGGTAATCACATCTCATTTGAGATGTGAATAATGGTAGAAGTCACCTGTCTGAAGATATGTGGAAGTATAGTTTTCTAGGAGGGGACAAAAAATGCCCAGACCTAAGGAGGAAATGAGAGTAGCATACTGGACAGAGTGAAGGCTGATGTGGCTGAAGCATGTAGAGAGGAAGAGTATGGGTGTGAGAACTGTACAGAGTGCAAGTATATAACAAACAGACACACTTCTGCTTGAGATTTTATTTTGAGGTCTTCCCTAAATACGAACGAAGTAGGCAAGAGAACACTATGTGTCACCTCTGTCTGCCACCAGCAGATGGCAGTAGCAGTAGCAGGTCTGGTGCCATTTACTTGTAGAACACCTGGACTTAACGAACAAGACTGTTGCAAAAGAGAGTCACTTCTGTTGCCTGAAGTTTTCCAAGAGCCAGGGGTACTCAGGTCCCCAAGATTAAGTGAGCAAGTCAGGCCACACACTGGGGTATGGACTGGCTCAAATGGCATAGAGAGGACTCCAGACACAGGCAGATGCAGAGTCTAAAAGTTTGGAATAAAGAAGAGGGTACATCCCAGGGCAGTCATCACACAGCCACAGTCTGACCCGCAGCCCAAGCGTGTGTGCTGCGGGGGCAGCTGAAGGCTGGTGCCAAAGACCTCAGGCAACGGGAACCTAAGCAGACAGCCAAGGACAGGTGAGTTTCCAGAGGTCTAAGGGCAGAGGAGTTAGACCTGAGAAACAGAGCTGTACTTCAACCAGACAAGGAGTCCTGAGTACAAGGAGTCAGATTCAGATAAAGTGATTGAGAGAAACACAGAAGGATCAGTAATAGAAGGCAGCTTCTCAGACACTCACAGGCTTTATTACTGATACAGGGAACCATGTCTATGGCTGGCAGAACAGGAGATTGTTCTTCTACAGACATAATAACCTTATGTCAAAGTACAAAGAAACCTGGATTTTACTGTACTATCGAGAGATACTTTGTGCCTTTCTGCTCTGTAGGGATTCCCTGTGGCTCAGTGGTAAAAAATATCCACCTGCTGATGTAGGAGATGCGGGTTTGATCCCTGGGTCAGGAAGATCCCCAGGAGAAGGAAATGGCAACCCACTCCAGTATTCTTGCCTGGAAAATTAGAGGAGCCTGGCAGGCTATGGTCCATAGAGTCGCAAAAGAGTTGGACATGACTAAGCAACTGAGCACACACATATTCTGCTCTATATCTTTATCTCATAAATAGTTCTAAATTTTAAGAACATCTGCAGGAAGCATATATCCACATAAAACTTGTACACAAATGTTCATAACAGTTTTACTTCCAATACTCCCAAACTGGAAATCCAATGTCCATCAATATATGAGTGAATAATGTGTGATGCACCCACACAATAAAATACTATTAAGCAATAAAAAGAAAGAACTGTCAATACACGCAGCAACACGGGTGAACCCCAAAATAGTTATGCTGAGTAAAAAGGAAGAAAAAATATATACTGTAAGATTCATGTCATTTAGAAAATGAAAACTAATCTATAATGTCAAAACGCAGATCACTACTTGCCTAGGGACAAAGATTAGAGGGATTAAAATAGAAAGAAGAAATTTTTGGAAGTGATGGATCGATTTATTATGGTTATGATTTCATGGGTATGATACATAGCTTAATACATCAAATTGTACACTTTACACATGTGCATGTCACATATACTGCATGCCACCATGCCTCAACG
Organism: Giraffa tippelskirchi; assembly: GCF_054371585.1. NCBI lineage: Eukaryota > Metazoa > Chordata > Mammalia > Artiodactyla > Giraffidae > Giraffa > Giraffa tippelskirchi. The sequence goes on along the minus strand of NC_137278.1, from coordinate 105,017,198 downwards.
AAGCTGTTAAAAAAATGTATTTTCACGGACTTCCCTGGTAGTCCAGTGGTTAAGAATCCACCTGCCAAAGGAGGCGACATGGGTTCTCTCCCCGGCCTGGGAACTTAAGATCCTACATGCCTCAGAGCAACTAAGCCCATGTGCTACAAGTACTGAAGCCTGCACTCTCTGGAGCCTGTACTCCGCAGCAAGAGCAGCCTCCACAGGAAACGCACACACAGAATGAAGAGTAGCTCCACTCTCCGCACTAGAGAGAGAGCCTGAGCGCAGCAACGAAAGCCCGCGCCTCAGCAAAGACCTAGTGCAGACAAAAATAACAGCCAATTTTAAAAACAATAATAAAAACTAAATTTAAAAATATAGCTTCTGTTACTGAAATACTCTATTGCTTAACTTTGAAGATAAGATTTATTCTCAAATTGTTTTAATTTTTGCAAAATAAATTTGTCATGAGGTTATAGCCATTAAAATGTTCAACCACAACTCTTTATTGTGCCTTGAGAACAGAAGAAAACTCAAATGTTCCAAGATCTAATTTATGTGGAAATTCAAAGAAAATCATGGATAAAATTATGCATAGGAGTCTGCTCCCAATTAATTACTACGGTCCTAAAAACTATAGGCAGATAGCAAACATTCATATACTAGTAGTGAATGTGATTACATTCATTACCGTAAGAATCTGGCTTTCTCTACTGGCTCCCTTCGTGTATTAGAATTTGCTTTCTACTTTTAACACTGTTGAAACAGCTCTTACTAAGATTACAAAATATGGAGACCTCTGGGATTTTTCTTAGATATTGCTGAGACCCTGTTAATTAGGGTCTGTCATAGTTTCTCCTCTACTTCTCAGATTAGCATTTCTTGTTGTTGGTGTATTTTGTTGTTTATTTTCTTGTCATCTTCTAACTTTTGAAAACCAGAGTTCTAGGATTTCCATCTATGTGTGTGTTTTTTAACTCATTCTACTAGTTTTCTTTAAGTGTTCTCCCCTATTGCAATGTCATCTGTAATGCACACCCAGATAAGTAGTTCTCTTTGACTTCCAGCAGAAAATGTCTAAGCACCTTAGTAGTAGACTATTACTTGACAGCCCTCCAACTTCCCCTTTTAGCATAGTCCCCTCCTTTTTACTCTGGCTTAAACCTTAAGAAGCTTTTCCCTGATGGCTCAGTGGATAAAGAATCTACATGCAATACAGGAGACACAGGAGATGCAGGTTCAATCCCTGGGTCCTCTGAAGGAAGAAATGGCAACCCACTCCAGTATTCTTGCCATGAAAAATCCCATGGACAGAAAAGCATGTCCGTGCACATGCTCAGTCACTCATTCGTGTCCAACTCTATGAGACCCCATGGACTGCAGCCCACTAGGCTCCTCTTGTCTATGGAATTTTTCCAAGAAAGAATACTGGAGCGGGTTGCCATGCCTTCCTCCAGGAAATCTTCCCAACCCAGGGATTGAACCTTGTCTCCTGAGTCTCCTGCATTAGCAGGCAGGTTCTTTACCACTAGTGCCACTGGGGAAGCCCAAGCAACTAAGCACGCAGGCACGCACACCTTAAGAAAGCATTGGAGCTTCCTCTTTTGGATTCTGGGGAAAGTCAGTCACTATGAAAAACGTACCACCACAGGTATCCCTGGTAGCTCAGCTGCTAAAGAATCCGCCTGCAATGCAGGAGACCCTGTTTGATTCCTGGGTTGGGAAGATCCCCTGGAGAAGAGTTAGGCTACCCACTCCAGTATTCTTGGGCTTCCGTGGTGGCTCAGACGGTAAAGAAACCTCCTGCAATGTGGGAGACTTGGGTTTGATCCCTGGATTGGGTAGACCCCTGGAGGAAGCCATGGCAACCCACTCCAGTATTTTTGCCTGGAGAATCCTCATGGACAGAGGTGCCTGGCAGGCTACAGTCCATGGGGTCACAAAGAGTCAGACTACAACTAAGCAACTAAGCATAGCACAGCACCCTGACAACACCACATTAAGAACCTGAAACCATGTAGAAATATTCTGAGAATCACAAAACAGAGTCTAGTATTGATAATAAATACAAACCAAAATCCAGTCTCTAGCATTAGTGGCAATGTTCTAGTTTGAAACTTCATATACAAGAAATAGACTTCAATGTATTCTACATTATTAAATAACTACTAAAAAAAAAAAACAAAACACCAATGTGGTATATCAGGCCTCTCCTCCCTACCACAGTCAGGTCAGATTCTGAGCTCAGACTGATCAACAGAGTGTGTCATCCAGAGTCTTCCCTTTCTGATGACAAGTTCATGCTGAATACAGCTTACAGCTAGTCTTGCCTGATGTTACAAAGCAGACATGTAACCATAATCAGTTCCTATTGGAGAAAGATCAAATTCTGCACTTATGGTCATCACTGGTTTCACTCTTTGCTATGTGAAGTGCTCTTCGGCTCCTTTCAACTTCTCTGCTAAGTATCATCCAGAGGCACTCCCTCTAGATTACTGATGCATTCTGAACTGTGTCCTGGTTCTTCTACCCCAAATCCATCCTGCTGTCAAATCCCCAGGTTTCTGAACTGACTCTCCTTTCTATTTCCTTCCCATCCTTAAATCTCACCCTCAGCATTGTCTTCCACACTGGGTCCTAGCAGTATCTCCATCACAACCCCAGTTACCTTTGCAGCTCTGCAGCCTAGGCCTTCTTGGCAGAAGTCAGTAGACACAACAGTTAAAAGTCAGAGCTTTAGAGTCCACACTAATTACCATCTAGGTCTAACACTTACCGGCTATGAAATTTCAAATAAATTGTTCAATCTCTCTCAGCTTCTATCTCCTCATAGATAAAGTGAGGATATTAATGTACCATCCTCGCAGGTTGTTGTGAAGAGTAAATGAGATGGTCCGTGTAAAGCACTTAGTCCTAAGCACAAAACATGATAAATCAATGCCATCACTATTTGGGATCTAACCAGTCCATCCTTACCTTAGGGAATCTGATGCATGACAGGCCTTACTTTGTCTTTGAACAAAGATGCAGTGTTGGCTAATGTGTTATGTTAGGCATTCTGATTTCTGAATTGAAAATATTGTTTATGATGTAAAGTAATACAGAACCAACCTAAGAACAAGCTTAAAAAAAAAAATCATAGGACACTCCCACTTTATTATTTAAGGACTCTAAATTTGAAGATTTAAAGGTTTAACAGGTTAAAAACAAGTTGTGTTTTCATTATGTCATGACTGGCACTTGAAGATACTATTTACATAAGCATTCATGTTTCCATATTAAAAAATAAAACTCCTTGCTCTGACAATTAACATATGTGACTAGTATAAATATAAATTATATTTGAAAAAGAAGCATTAATAAGATAAAATTCATAGAAGTCATCTATTACTAGCATTTATAAAATGAGAAAACCATTTCTTCCTTCAAGTACATATTCTGAAGGTTTTTGTTTTTTTTTTAACTCACCAACTGATTAAGTTCTGAATAGTTGTTTTTAAATTCATTTGACAAAGAGGACTTTAAGCTTTGCTATCCCTGGATACATTTCCACCAAATTTAAAGCCTACATAGGAAAAGAATCTAAAAAAGAGTGGATATATGTATTTGTATAACTGATTCACTTTGCTATATACTCGAAACTAACACAATGTTGTAAACCAGCTATACTCCAATGAAATTTTTTTTAAAAGAGTGAATCAGTACTTCAAAGCTTTAAAACAAAGCATACTTTCTCCTGATGGACTTTGTGCATATTTCCATCAAAAAAGACTAGTTTCAGCTACATATTTTACCCCGTACCAAAATTTTCATCAGTATCACTTGTACTCACAAGCCTACCATTTAAGTCCTCAAACTCCTAGCATTTTCCTGAATTAGCATTAGGCCATAATATGCAGTCAATGTTTTTGCTGATCTTCCTACTAGACACTCAAAAGACTTTTTTTTTTCATCTCTGCAATCACTTTTCCTTGACACTTACTGATTACTGTCAACTGCAAAGGAGGAACATTTTTCATGCTTTGCCTAATTCCCTTTTTCCCTGAAAAAGAATTTTTATGCCAAAGGACTTATCCCATATGCACAAGAAATGTTTGTCATTTTCTTACCCATTTAATTTTTAAAATTAGCTCTAATTTCATTTCATATTTTGTATCTTCTTTCAAGCACTTTCAAAACTCATGGTCTTTACTTTAATGGATAAGATTAGGCATAAACATCAAAAACACACTAAATGATCCCTAACACCATCATTTGGTGACAGGTCAAGTTGACTAATGATTGTTACACAACAAAGATTCCATGCTATCTAAGAGAATGTAGGTGGTAAGTAAGGTTCCTTTATATGATGGCTTCATATATAGTATTTCTTTGGCTTCAGCAATACGTGAACTGTGAACTTCTAGATGTTCAAGCTGGTTTTAGAAAAGACAGAGGAACCAGAGATCAAATTGCCAACATCTGATGGATCATCAAAAAAGCAAGAGAGTTCCAGAAAAACATTTATTTCTGCTTTATTGACTATCAAAGCCTTTGACTGTGTGGATCACAATAAACTGTGGAAAATTCTGAAAGAGATGGGAATACCAGACCACCTGACCTGTCTCTTGAGAAACCTGTATGCAAGTCAGGAAGCAACAGTTAGAACTCAACATGGAACTACAGACTGCTTCCAAATAGGGAAAGGAGTACATCAAGGCTGTATATTGTCACCCTGCTTATTTAACTTCTATGCAGAGTACATCATGAGAAATGCTGGGCTGGAGGAAGCACAAGCTGGAATCAAGATTGCCAGGAGAAATATCAATAACCTCAGATATGCAGATGATATCACCCTTACGGCAGAAAGTGAAGAAGAACTAACAAGCCTCTTGATGAAAGTGAACGAGGAGAGTGAAAAAGTTGGCTTAAAGCTCAACGTTCAGAAAACCAAGATCATGGCATCTGGTCCCATCACTCCATGGGAAATAGATGGGGAAACAGCAGAAACAGTATCAGACTTTATTTTTGGGGGCTCCAAAATCACTGCTGATGGTGAGTGCAGCCATGAAATTAAAAGTCGCTTACTCTTTGGAAGGAAGGTTATGCCCAACCTAGATAGCATATTAAAAAGCAGAGACATTACTTTGCCAACAAAGGTCCATCTATTCAAGGCTATGGTTTTTCCAGTAGTCATGTATGGATGTGAGAGTTGGACGGTGAAGAAAGCTGTGTGCCGAAGAATTGATGCTTTTGAACTGTGGTATTGGAGAAGACTCTTGAGAGTCCCTTGGACTGCAAGAAGATCATCCTAAAGGAGATCAATCCTGAGTGTTCATTGGAAGGACTGATGTTGAAGCTGAAACTCCAATACTTTGGCCACCTCATGTGAAGAGTTGACTCATTGGAAAAGACTTTAATGCTGGGTAGGATTGGGGGCAGGAGGAGAAGGGGATGAGAGAGGATGAGATGGCTGGATGGCATCACCGACTCAATGTTCATGGGTTTGGGTAGACTCTGGGAGTTGGCGATGATAGGGAGGCCTGGCGTGCTGCAATTCATGGGGTCGCAAAGAGTCGGACACAACTGAGTGACTGAACCCAAAGAGTCGGACACAACTGAGTGACTGAACTGAACTGAAAACATTTATTCATTACCTAACATGAGCTAGACTGATCTGGGCATTGGATATATAAACCTTGAACAATAAAGACACAATCCCATTAAAACCTATGGAGCTTAAAAACCGATAGGGAATACAAATAAGTTTAAAAGTATCAATATATATATCATAGACATGCATGAAGAAAACCAGTATAATACATGTGCTAACATGAGGACATGGTATAATACAGGCAGCATGGAAGAGAGATTAAGAACATGGGCTCTGAAGTCAGGTAGTCTAGGTTCAAAACTCAATCCTGCTCCTTACCAGGCTTGTTATTTATCATTTCTGCTCCTCATTTTCCTTACCTGTAAAATGATTGCCGTACTTGCTACTCTTTCACAGGGTTACTGCGAGAGCTATTGTTGGACCACAACTCTCAAGCACCTCTCACACTTCTGTATATCTTAAAAAGCATAGACAGTAACTGGCTTTTGTTGCAAACTACTTTTTCAAGATATCTGTATAGCAAAACAGAGATAGTGCCCTCTCCAAAGCAAAGGACAGGGGTATATACCATGATTTATAAAATAACTAGATTTCTGAGGCTTACAGTTGCTCACCTAAGGAGAATGCAATGCAATGGATCATATAGTCGGTGAGGAACTCTGGACCTCTTTAATGTTACTCTTGGGAATTGGGGTTCAGGGAACTGGCACAAAAATGCTGATACTCTGGCTACTGTTATAGCTAAAGCAATAAAGTTTTATTGTCTGTAATCTCACGGTTTCCTGTCTTCCGTCTACTTTCATGAAACAATGGCAGACTGACTTGTCAAGCTTGCATACAGAGTAAGATAAAAACCTCAGACTCTTTACAGTTCTTGAAAACAATGTGAGTTAAGACATGTGAGGTGCTTGGAACAGCACCTAGCAGGTGGTAAGTTATCAATATTGTGGTAGACAGGAAGATGTTCCTCCAAAGATGCTCAACCCCCTATTCCCAGAACCTGTGAATGTATTAGATTACTTGGCAAAGAGGAATTAAGGACACAAACGGAATTAAGGCTGCTAATCAGCTGACCTCAAAATGGAAGGGTATCCTGGATTATCCAGGTGGACTCAATATAATCACAAATGTCCTGAAAAGTGAAGAAGAATCAGTGTCGGAGTGAGGAAACGAGAGGAAGACTCTGGAGCCTGCTGTTGGTCTGGAAGATGTAGTAGGTCACAAACCAAGGAGTGAAGGGCATCTAGAAATTGGAAATGGCAAGATAAAATTTAGAGATTCTCCCCTAAAGAAAAGCCTTAAGTGAGACCAGTGTCAACTTGCCAATGTAGGAACCATAAGATAATAAATTTGTGCTGTTTTAAAGCACTATGGATGGCTTCTCTGGTGGCTCAGATGGTAAAGAATCTGCCTGCAGTGCAGGAGACCCAGGTTCAATCACTGGTTGGGGAAGATACTGTGGAGAAGAAAATGGCAACCCACTCCAGTCTTCTTGCCTGGAGAATCACAATGGACAGAGGAGCCTGAGGGGCTACAGTTCATGGGACCACAGAGAGTCAGACACAACTTAGTGATCAAACTACCAAGAACTGTGGTAAGTTGTTACAGCATCAGTAAGACACTGATGATAATAGAATATTATCATCATCATCACCTTTATCACTATTACTATATTTATAAATATGCTACATTATTGTATTATACTACTATATTACTATAACAATGTTACTATAGTACTATCATTATTACCATGTAAAAGAGGTCCCAAATCTTAACATAAAAATTGGGAAAGTCTTCCTAGAGAAAGTCAATTATGAGATCTGTTCAGTTAGCTGAAGGGAAAGTATATTTCAGGCTAAAGGTATGTGCAAACAAGTGAGAGAGAACACAGGACTTTCAACAAACAAAACCTGGAACAATACAGCTGACATATATAGTGACAGATCTTGTTTAGGACATGCTGAGTTGGAGTTTCTCTGGAACATACAAATACAGAAATTCAGTAAGAGGCTGGATACAGAGGTCTGTTTGGGTTGGAGGAACAGGTTAAGAAGTCACTAATGTGTATTGCCGGAGAAGGCAATGGCACCCCACCCCAGTACTCTTGCCTGGAGAATCCCATGGACGGAGAAGCCTGGTAGGCTGCAGTCCACGGGGTCACCAAGAATCGGACATGACTGAGCGACTTCACCTTCACTTTTCACTTTCATGCATTGGAGAAGGAAATGGCAACCCACTCCAGTGTTCTTGCCTGGAGAATCCCAGGGACGGGGAGCCTGGTGGGCTGCCGTCTATGGGGTCGCACAGAGTTGGACACGACTGCAGCGACTTAGCAGCAGCAGCAGCAATGTGTATTGCAGACTATGACTCATGGTGAGCATAGAGAAAGACTAAGATGTCTGAGGAGCACTGTGACTTAAGAAACAGGCAGAGGAAGGGAGAAAATGGATCAGGCCCAAAAAGGATACTAACAGGCACTGTCATAAGAGGTGGAGAGATGCCAGAAGGGTGACGTCACATCATTCCAGTAGTGATCCACCCAAAAAGGAGGCAAGAGTCAACAGCATCAAAGAATATATTAGGTATATTTGTAAAACACAAATATTATACACTGACGTGGTTATATATTAATTAATGTTTCCAAAGAGTGCTAGCCATTTCATACCATTTTCAACAGATTTTCAAACTGAATTACAAAACCTTTTACATAGATCCAACACAAAATCTAATTGTATGTGTTAGCATCATCACCCCAAGGCAGGGAAAAAGCAACACTCATTTAGGGCCTCTCTGATGAGTGCTGGACTGGGCCCATCCCACAGTGTGGAACTCAGGACTCTTGCTTGTTTCAAAAGTCTGAGGTAACTGTGAATCATTTTAGAGTTTTAGATAGTTCTTTGACACTCTTTAATTGACAGATTCACATTTCCAGCAGAAGAGAGAATGAAAATAGTACTATTTATAAATGAGCATTCTTAACTCTTGAAACTTGGAGTTGTCAGTAAAATATATTTCCAAATCCATATGCACTTCACAGTCTGAGGACAGAGTGGTTACTCCTAAAAGAAGTTATTTATGTAAGTTTGGTAAAGTGGAAACAAAGATTCATTGAGCCTTAAGGCCAATTCCTCTTAGCATAAACTGTACTAGTAATAGACACACTTTTCAATAGAAAAATGCAAATATATAATTCAAAGGAACCAGTGTTGGATGCTTATAGCTTAAAACTGTCTAGCATTATTTTCAAGCAAAAAAAATCAAATACTTGGTGAAGATCCCAAGGAAAAAAAAAATCACTGAAGTCCAATAGCTGTTGATTTCTTTTTTTTAAATCACTTCTTTTTGTGATACAAAGTATTATCTGATATTAACTGGCATTTAAACAATGGATGAATTTTCAGAGAGCTAGTAGCATAAACAAGAGATTCCAAAATTCACTGTGAATTTTAAAGGTTCCTAAGGGAAATCTCTGATGATGTTTGGGGTAATGAAGGCAGAGAGAAAAAGGAAGAAAATAGTTTTAAAATAGCACAATTATAGAAACAGAAAACACAGTGACACTGTGCTACTTTACTAAATTTTAACATTAATTCAAAGCTAATTTCCCTTTAAGGGGACTAAAGTAGAACTGTATCAATTTAGCCCTTAGTGTGTTACTGAAAGATGTTATCTTCATATAATCCAAACCTATAGACCTACCATTTGAAATAGCACCAAGTCACTCAATGCCACGAAGAAAAATGAATACCATGTCCCATTCAGTCTGAATTATGTATCAGATGGGAGGTATTGATCAAAATATGACCCATGTCTTTCATTACCATAATTATCTGATACTTTGTTATAAATGTCTTCTGAAAATATAAAGAAACCACCTTTTCCAAATTTTTCTATAGAAGAGTTTCTGAGAGATTCCAATCGATTTTTTTTCAAAACCCATTACTAGTGTTCCAAATATTCCCTAGTTCAATTTACATTAGATCCAGAAATGAAATACAGAAAGAACTAATAATGAGTCACAGATTGAATTGAATCCTTTACTTCTCCAAGCTCCAGTATCTAATGTGCATCACTAAGTTATATTCCTAAGGCATATTTTCTAGGAAGAAAAATATTTTGTATGCCTAATGGGGAAAAGCTGAGAAGAGGGAATTTTTTTGTATCCAGCATAAAAATGTCGTTCCTAATGTAAATACTCAGGGAACTGATATGATGGAAGGTTGCCTGAAGCCGTTTCCCTAACACTACAGTTAATAGAGCATGAGGGCTCTATAGCTCAACACGACATAGAACTGATCACCATACACTTGCAGCCAGGAGACTATCATGAAGACAATGGTAACACTCGTCTCATTATTTCTGTTTCTTCTTGTCTTAAAGCACTATGCAAATTTTACACTTGTGTCTTGGAACCTGTCTGAATCATTATTAAAATGAAAGCCGACTTTCCGCGGAATGCTACACTAAAAGATACAGGTCCAAGGACACTAAAGGTGTCCTTGTGTTCATGTTCTGTTGGAGCATTTGGGTTATCACAATCCTGGGTAAGGGATGGTATCCTTACAGCCTGACCACCTTACAGCTTGAGCAGAAAATGCTACAAAGCGTTTGGGATTCTCTAAGAGCTAACTCGAGCAAGGAACTCGTATCCACCATTCTGATTTCAGTGCATTATGTATGCGTGTGTATGTATGTATGGGTGCATGTGTATATATGTTTGTATAGGTATTTATTATATAATGATATGTGCATCTCACATAAATATATATACCAAGTGTACCTAAGTGTACACACTATATAATATTACAAAAACACATACACACACTATATACATGTATATACATACTATAGAAATTAGCTGAAGTTTGATGAATTCATTGAATTTTATGAGTTTATCATTCCAAATTCATGCTAGATGTAGACCACTTTTTATCTCATCCTATGTAACTTCAAGCTGGTGGAGGTATTAAAACCAGACCACAATTTTGATTTTTGTCCCCAGGGGTCAATTTTAATAATGTGCTATGTTGTGCTTAGTCGCTGTCGCGTCCAACTTTCTGTGACCCTGTGGACTGTACCCCACCGGATTCCTCTGTCCACTGGAGTGGGTTACCAGACCCAGGAATCAAAGCCATGTCTCAAACTTAGCAGGTGGATTCTTTACCACTGAGCCACCTGGGAAGCCCTGGGTCTCCAAATTAGCTATACAAAGACTAACTCAGCAGCTGCAGGCTTCCCAGGTGGCTCAGTGGTAAAAAATCTGCCTGCCAATATAGGAGATGCCAGAGTAGGGAGTTTGATCCCTGTGTTGGGGAAGATCCCCTGGAGAAGGAAATGGCAACTCACTCCATGGACAGAAGAGCCTGGTAGGCTATAGTCCATGAGGTCGTAGAGAGTCAGACGCAACTCTGCACGACTGCAATGCCATCGTTGCTGTGTGGGTTTTGCTCTAGTTGCTGAGAGTGTGGGCCTGGACTTCTCATCCGTCATGATAATAGCTTCAAGTTAACCAAAACACAATCCTGGCCACATTTACTAGAAAGCAAGTAAGTCTGTTCTATTGTAAAGCACTTCTCTACTTTAAAAATAACAAGTAAAATACCAAGAAAATCAAAACAAACATTTAGGAATATTTTCACAGTACAGATATATATATATACATATATATATACAAATATATATATATTTGATAGTAACTCTAAGTTTGTAGTCAGTTTTACTACTCTCCTGATCTCTGTCACACCTCGAGTTTCATCAATTGTTGACTACTAGGTATGTTCTCATAATTAATGCAGTTGCCAGCAGAATCTCAAGGCCAGCTCCAGATCTAGTGAATCCTAATATGCATTTTAATAAGATCATCAAATGATTCATGTATACCTTAAAATTTGAGAACAAATCTAAGATATGGTGCTTTCCCTCAGGGGTTGTGTGAGACCACCTATGAAGGTGTGAAAATAAATTAGAACTTTTATTTGTATTTAGCTTTGTCTGATACAGATACTCTCACCTGGTTGAATTATCAAAGTCCATCGAGAGAGAGCAGAAGTTCCAGAGACATCATAACAACAACCATCTTTCTCATTAGTTCATTTTCAAGGGCATGTGGCAGTACAGAAGCACCCAGTTAAATGGATTTATGGATTATATTATCCAGTGTATCTAGTTAAATGGATTTATGGATTATATTATCTAGTGAAATTATGACTTCTGTCATAAACCAACCCTCACAAAATAAACAGATGATTTAAAAAGACACCTGCAAAGTAATAACGGATTGAGGTTCATATGAATAATACAAAGACAACAACAACAACTGACAGAGCTGGCACTTCAGTTCTGAGTAAGAGTAGCCACTGTTTCTGAGCACACACTAAGGGCCAGTCAGCTTCTAAGTGACTAACATCCTCACTGACAATGAACTGCATTTTGAACTTTACTTGAAGTGTATATTGCACTTTGAAATTTATCTATTCAAAGTATTATGTGGACTAATTCAAAATTAAATAAATATAGCCAAGTAGGAACGAACATAATTGCAAGTTTCACAGCAGTGGTGCACAACCAGGAAAAAGAAATAGAAAAACCTTCTGTCATAAAGGAGTAATTCTCCAATTTGGCCATTCATGTGAATCACCTGGAGGGCTGGTTGGACTATATATTTCTGGGTCCAAAGCCCACAGTTTCTGATTCAGTAGATCTGGGGTGGAGCTTTATTTTTTTTTATTAGTTTATTTTCTATTTTTTAACTTTACAATATTGTATTTGTTTTGCCATACATTGACATGAATCCACCATGGGTATACATGTTTTCCCCTTCTTTTTTTAAATATAAATTTATTTATTTTAATTGAAGGCTAATAAACTGTGGAAAATTCTGAAAGAGATGGGAATACCAGACCATCTGACCTGTCTCTTGAGAAACCTGTATGCAGGTCAGGAAGCAACAGTTAGAACTGGACATGGAACAATAGACTGGTTCCAAATAGGAAAAGGAGTACGTCAAGGCTGTATATTGTCACCCTGCTTATTTAACTTCTATGCAGAGTACATCATGAGAAAAGCTGGGCTGGAAGAAACACAAGCTGGAGTCAAGATTGCGGGGAGAAATATCAATAACCTCAGATATGCGGATGACACCACCCTTATGGCAGAGAGTGAAGAAGACTGAAGAGCCTCTTGATGAAAGTGAACGAGGAGAGTGAAAAAGTTGGCTTAAAGCTCAACGTTCAGAAAACTAAGATCATGGCATCTGGTCCCATCACTCCATGGGAAATAGATGGGGAAACAGTGGAAACAGTGTCAGACTTTACTTTTTTGGGCTCCAGAATCACTGCTGATGGTGACTGCAGCCATGAAATTAAAAGACGCTTGCTCCTTGGAAGGAAGGTTATGGCCAACCTAGATAGCATATTTAAAAGCAGAGACATTGCTTTGCCAACAAAAGTCCGTCTAGTCAAGGCTATGGTTTTTCCAGTGGTCATGTATGGATGTGAGAGTTGGACGGTGAAGAAAGCTGAGTGCCGCAGAATTGATGCTTTTGAACTGTGGTGTTGGAGAAGACTCTTGAGAGTCCCTTGGACTGCAAGGAGATCCAATCAATCCATCCTAAAGGAGATCGATCCTGGGTGTTCACTGGAAGGTCTGATGTTGAAGCTGAAGCTCCAATACTTTGGCCACCTCATGCGAAGGGTTGATTCATTGGAAAAGACCCTGATGCTGGGTAGGATTGGGGGCGGGAGGAGAAGGGGACGACAGAGGATGAGATGGTTGGATGGCATCACCGACTCGATGAACATGGGTTTGGATAGACTCCGGGAGTTGGTGATGGACAGGGAGGCCTGGAGTGCTGCAATTCATGGGGTCGCAGAGAGTCGGACACGACTGAGCGACTGAACTGAACTGAACTGAATTACTTTACAATATTATTGTGGTTTTGCCATACATTGACATGAACCCACCATGGGTGTACATGTGTTGCCCATTCTGAATCCTGAACCCCCCCTCCCACCTCCCTCTCCATCCCATCCCTCTGGGTCATCCCAGTGCACCAGCCCCGAGCACTCTGTATCATGCATCGAACCTGGACTGGCAATCTGTTTCACATATGATAATATACATGTTTCAATGCTATTCTCTCAGATCATCCCACCCTCACCTTCTCCCACAGAGTCCAAAAGACTGTTCTATGCATCTGTGTCTCTTTTGCTGTCTCGCATGCAGGGTTATTGTTACCAACTTACTAAATTCCATATATATGCATTAGTATACTATATTGGTGTTTTTCTTTCTGGCTTACTTCACTCTGTATAATAGGCTCCAGTTTCATCCACCTCATTAGAACTGATGCGAATGTATTCTTTTTAATGACTGAGTAATATTCCATTGTGTATATGTAACACAGCTTCCTTATCCATTTGTCTGCTGATGGGCATCTAGGCTGCTTACATGTCCTGGCTATTATAAACAGTGCTGCGATGAACACTGGCGTACACGTGTCTGTTTCAATTCTGGTTTCCTCGGTGTGTATGCCCAGCAGTGGGATGGCTGGGTCATATGGCAATTCTATTTCCAGTTTTTTGAGGAATCTCCACACTGTTCTCCATAGTGGCTGTACTAGTTTGCATTCCCACCAACAGTGTAAGAGGGTTCCCTTTTCTCCACACCCTCTCCAGTATTCATTGCTTGTAGACTTTTGGATAGCAGCCATTCTGACAAGAGTGAAGTGGTACCTCATTGTGGTTTTGATTTGCATTTCTCTAATAATGAATGATGTTGAACCTCTTTTCATGTGTTTGTTAGCCATCTGTATGCCTTCTTTGGAGATATGTCTGTTTAGTTCTTTGGCGCACTTTTTGACTGCGTCGTTTATTTTTCTGGAACTGAGCTGCAGGAATTGCTTGTATATTTTTGAGATTAATTCTTTGTCTGTTGCTTCGTTTGCTATTATTTTCTCCCATTCTGAAGGCTGTCTTTTCACCTTGCTTATAGTTTCCTTTGTTGTTCAGAAGCTTTTAAGTTTAATTAGGTCCCATTTGTTTATTTTTGCTTTCATTTCCAATATTCTAGGAGGTAGGTCATAAAAGATCCTGCTGTGATTTATGTCGGAGAGTGTTTTGCCTATGTTTTCCTCTAGGAGTTTTATAGTTTCTGGTCTTACATTTAGATCCATTTTGAGTTTATTTTTGTGTATGGTGTTAGAAAGTGTTCTAGTTTCATTCTTTTACAAGTGGTTGACCAGTTTTCCCAGCACCACTTGTTAAAGAGATTGTCTTTTCTCCATTGCATATTCTTGCCTCCTTTGTCAAAGATAAGGTGTCCATAGGTGCGTGGATTTATCTCTGGGCTTTCTATTTTGTTCCATTGATCTATATTTCTGTCTTTGTGCCAGTACCATACTGTCTTGATGACTGTGGCTTTGTAGTAGAGCCTGAAGTCAGGCAGGTTGATTCCTCCAGTTTCATTCTTCTTTCTCAAGATTGCTTTAGCTATTCGAGGTTTTTTGTATTTCCATACAAATTCTGAAATTATTTGTTCTAGTTCTCTGAAGAATACCGTTGGTAGCTTGATAGTGATTGCATTGAATCGATAGATTGCTTTGGGTAGTATACTCATTTTCACTATATTGATTCTTCCGATCCATGAACACAGTATATGTCTCCATCTATTGGTGTCCTCTTTGATTTCTTTCACCAGTGTTTTATAGTTTTCTATACATAGGTCTTTTGTTGCTTTAGGTAGATATATTCCTAAGTATTTTATTCTTTTTGTTGCGATGGTGAATGGAATTGTTTCCTTAATTTCTCTTTCTGTTTTCTCATTGTTAGTGTATAGGAATGCAAGTGATTTCTGTGTGTTAATTTTATATCCTGCAACTTTACTATATTCATTGATTAGCTCTAGTAATTTTCTAGTGGAGTCTTTAGGGTTTTCTATGTAGAGGATCATGTCATCTGCAAACAGTGAGAGTTTTACTTCTTCTTTTCCAATCTGGATTCCTATTATTTCTTTTTCTGCTCTGATTACTGTGGCCAAAACTTCCAAAACTATGTTGAATAGTAGTGGTGAGAGAGGGCACCCTTGTGTTGTTCCTGACTTTAGAGGAAATGCTTTCAATTTTTCACCATTGAGGATAATGTTTGCTGTGGGTTTGTCATATATAGCTTTTATTATGTTGAGGTATGTTCCTTCTATTCCTGCTTTCTGGAGGGTTTTTATCATAAATGGATGTTGAACTTTGTCAAAGGCTTTCTCTGCACCTATTAAGATAATCATATGGTTTTTATTTTTCTATTTGTTAATGTGGTGTATTACATTGATTGATTTGTGGATAGTGAAGAATCCTTGCATCCCTGGGGTAAAGTCCACTTGGTCATGATGCATGATCTTTTTAATATGTTGTTGGATTCTACTTTAATTTGTCTTTCTAACAAGTTCCCAGGTGATTCTGCTGGTCAGGCATTCACATTTTGTTAGGAGCATTTAGAACTGAAGACTTCAAATACTTTTATATATTTGAGTCACCTAGGAAAACTTTAATAAAAATATATGCCTTATGCTTCTCCCAAGACTCCAAATTGTTCTAAGGAGGGAACTCAGCCTTCTTACTCTTTAAATGGTCCTAATGTACAAAGGTTGAAATCATTGCTTTAGGTAGAGGGAAAATAAAAACAGAAAGACTGTTTCTAAATAATAGAATCCAAATTAAAATACAGAAGTGTGTCAGAGAAAACAGACAGTACTTTTTAATTAATAAATATTAAATATAAGAAACCCACCATAAAGGCATAGACTATGGTCTCTAATTGAATGAATGGGTAATGAATAGAATTATGGTATTCCGTTAACCACAATTATAAATCCAAGTAATGGGAAGGGGGAGAATGAGAAAGGAGAACAAGGAAGAGAAAGGGAAAATAGTTCTATAGAACAAAAAGAACAAGTTATTTTCATAATACTCACCTTGAAAGCCCATTTTTGCTAGTAATGAAAAAGTGATACAAATGTTTCTATTAACAGCATACACTTATTTAAACCATTCCAGTATTTAAAACTTAGGTTGCCTGGCTTCAGAATTTATGACGTTAGTCTCTGCTCTATGCTGCATCCTGTTCTATTTATATTGATGGAAATAGAACTCAATTAAAGGCAAATAATAAGTGAAAAGTAATAGGGATTAGCATCCAAAGCTATGAAATAGTAAAAAGATGATGCCTACCATAGCCTATTTTTTTCCTAAGTAGCAGTCTGAACTAAAGTCCATTGTTTTAAAAAGCATTTTGATAAAAAAATAGAGGCAGTGTGTTCTGCAATGCAGGGGGGGAGAAAATGTTGAAATCTCAGACTACACGGACTTCTGCTACTATCTAGTGAGACATAAAATAACTAATGCTCAAAATTCTCCAAGCCAGGCTTCAGCAATACGTGAACCGTGAACTTCCAGATGTTCAAGCTCGTTTTAGAAAAGGCAGAGGAACCAGAGATCAAACTACCACCATCCGCTGGATCATCGAAGAAGCAAGAGAGTTCCAGAAAAAACATCTATTTCTGCTTTATTGACTATGCCAAAGCCTTTGACTGTGTGGATCACAATAAACTGTGGAAAATTCTGACAGAGATGGGAATATCAGACCACCTGACCTGCCTTTTGAGAAACCTGTATGCAGGTCAGGAAGCAACACTTGGAACTGGACATGGAACAACAGACTGCTTCCAAATTGGAAAAGGAGTATGTCAAGGCTGTATATTGTCACCCTGCTTATTTAACGTATATGCAGAGTACATCATGAGAAATGCTGGGCTGGAGGAAGCACAAGCTGGAATCAAGACTGCCGGGAGAAATATCATTAACCTCAGATATGCAGATGACACCACCCATATGGCAAAAAGTGAAGAAGAACTAAAGAGCCTCTTGGTGAAAGTGAGAGAGGAGAGTGAAAAAGTTGGCTTAAAGCTCAACATTCGGAAAACTAAGATCATGGCATCTGATCCCATCACTTCATGGGAAATAGATGGGGAAACAGTGGAAATAGTGTCAGACTTTATTTTGGGGGGCTCCAAAATCACTGCAGATGGCGATTGCAGCCATGAAATTAAAAGACACTTACTCCTTGAAAGGACAGTTATGACCAACCTAGATAGCATATTAAAAAGTAGAGACATTAGTTTGCCAACAAAGGTCCGTCTAGTCCAGGCTATGGTTTTTCCAGTAGTCATGTATGGATGTGAGAGTTGGACAGTGAAGAAAGCTGATCACCGAAGAATTGATGCTTTTGAACTGTGGTGTTGGAAAAGACTCTTGAGAGTCCCTTGGACTGCAAGGAGACCCAACCAGCCCATCCTAAAAGAGATCAGTCCTGGGTGTTCACTGGAAGGACTGATGTTAAAGCTGAAACTCCAATACTTTGGCCACCTCATGCTAAGAGCTGACTCATTGGAAAAGACCTTGATGCTGGGAAGGATTGGAGGCAGGAGGAGAAGGGGACGACAGAGGATGAGATGGCTGGATGGCATCACCAACTCAATGGACATGGATTTGGGTAAACTCTGGGAGCTGGTGATGGACAGGGAAGCCTGGCATGCTGCGATTCATGGGGTCGCAAAAAGTTGGACATGACTGAGTGACTGAACTGAACTGAACTGATCAGTACTGATTTCCACAAATGTTTCATCCACTCTTATAGAGCTGTATAGTCAGGACTCTAAGTAAACCTGAGCTAAATGCCTTTGCTTACATGCCAACAAGTTTGTGTAAAAATATAGTCAGGTCTCTATTTTAAACATAATTTTGCTGTCAGCTGAGAGCTGGCATTCTTTATTATGGCATAGTGCCTGGTGTTAATGAAAAACATCAACCTGCTCTCCCATATACAAACACCCTATAACAAGAACAAATGATTTTTAATCTTTCAAGAAAAGGGAAAACTTGAGATCAGATGCAAACCACTTTGTTTACATTCCCAAACTAAGAAAATATATATTGGAAGGTACTGGCTGATAAAATATACAAATATTTCATTTCCACTCTGTCGGAATAGAACAGCAGGTGGTAAAGTTGCATTACGAGACAGTCACTTTCACTCTAAGCCCAAAGGCAAAGGATTCATTCTATCAGTATTTGCAGAGTTAGCTTAGGTTATCCTGTTGCTTCTTCTATACATACATACACTCAGAAAAAGTAAAAATAAAAAAATTTCCATTATCTCCAAAGGCAAACAAAATGACTAGTTGATCATAGGTCTTTTTCTTTTTTTTTTCTTTTCTAGATTGCTTTCTATAAGGCTATCATTCAATTCATTAGGCCAGCTGACAATAGCTCTTTTCTTCCTCTGAGATTCTTCAGTGACCTGAAGTATTATGTCTTAATAATGCCATAATTGAGAACACAGTATATAATAGGCACAACTTTTAAAAATAGGCAAAGTTAGTCAAATGAATTAGGTATTAGGATCTGACTTTCAAATAAACTTTTATTGGAACACTATCACCCTAAGTTTATGGATGCTAATGAGAACATATTAACTGTTTAACATCGATACTAAACTGACCCAATGCTTATTTGCCAAGTGAATGATTATTCAGAATGTTTTTCAGCTGAGGGCAATCTGTTTTATTATGACTTTTTAGTGGTCTTATTTGTTAGACTGGCATGCTGCAGTCCATGGGGTCGCAAAGAGTCAGACACAACTTAATGAATGAAAAAAACAATTAGTTAGACTAAATACAGCACTACTGCTAACTCAAAGGACATCACTATACAAATTATAAAAAAGTCACTCTTCCCAAGGCATCATACTGCCATGTGCCAGAAAACAGTCTTAATAAGTCTACAAATCTATGATGGCTCCAAACATGAATGCTGCACTTCTAAAGTTGTGTGATGTACAACCTAATCTATTAAGTTGTGTCAACATCATTAACAAGAAATGTTTCCTGATTCATAGAGCTCAGAAGTCTAATGTACTCTGCAAGGAGACAGTGATACAGGCTTTAAAAATAATGAGTCCACTTGTGAAGAGATGATTTGTGAAACTACCATGGGTGAGGAAAAAAAACTTTCGTCTCCCCTTCTAGGTTCTTCTGGCTCATCTAGGAATTAAATTGACATGAAATAGATTAATAGGAGAAAATCAAATTTAACATACTTATGGGGGTTCCATAAGACTATGAGACCCAAGAGCAATTTAGACAATTGAATGTTATATACCATCTGACAGAAGGAGAAGAGGGTAACTTACAGGAAGATGAAAACCAGTGAATGTTTGGTAAACAAGGGGCTTCCCTGGTGACTCAGATGGTAAAGAATCTGCCTGCCATGTGGGAGATCCAGTTTCGATCCCTGAGTCGGGAAGATCCCCTGGAGAAGGAATGGCAACCCACTCCAGTATTCTTGCATGGAGAATTCCACGGGCAGAGGGGCCTGGTGAGCTATATTCCATGGGGTCACAAAGAGCCGGACACGACTGAGCAACTAACACACTTGGTAAACAAATGTTTGCTGGGCCATACAGAGACAGTGGGACACAGTGCAGACTTTGATCAAGCAGGTCTTGTTAAGTTTCCTCCAGTCTATCACACCTCGTTCATATCATACTTTATTTATTTGTGGTGATAGTTTTTCTGGGAACAGGTTTTTTATCTAAATTATTTTAGGCAGTTAAGAATAAGTAGTAAAAGCTCTTTCTGTGATTTTTATTTCTTAAAAACATACAACCCAAAATAATTCTCAAGCCAAAGTGACACCTTTTGAGGTGGTAAAGGTTTCTTCCCCTGCAACACCATATTTGTTTAAATGACCCAGTGATCATTAAGAACATAATGAGGAACAGATGCTTTGCTGTACAGAGGACGTTGTTTTTTTGTTCCTTGTTTTGTTGTTTAGTTACTAAGTCATGTCTGACTCTTTAGCAACCCGGTAGACTGTAGCCTGCCAGGATCCTCTCTCTGTCTGTGGGATTTCCCAGGCAAGAATACTGGAGTGGGTTGCCATTTCCTTCTCCAGGATACCCTCCTGACCGAGGGGTCAAACTCAGGTCTCCTGCATTGGCAGGCAGATTCTTTACCACTGAGCGATCTGGGAAGCCCATACATAGGACAGAGCAAAGAACAAATGGATTTAAAAGAGTTGAAGTTATAAATATTTGTCTGACCAGAGAGCTATTAAACATTCAGGTAATGTGCCAAGAAAGTCTCTTTACTTAGCATAAGTCTCAGCTCTGCTGTACATTAGAATCCACCGAGGAGCTTTGGAAATATTAAAGTCTGGGCGTCAACCCCAGACCAATTCTGCATGAATCTCTAGGGATGGGGCTCATGGATCAATCTTTTTGGAAGTTCCCCAGATGATTTCTCATGTTCAGCCAGGGTTTAAAACCTCCAACTTAGATGATTTACAAAGAGTGTTCTTACCTAAGATAAACTAGAATAGTGATTCTCAAATTTTAGTGTGCATTAAAGTCATCAGGGGGCTTCACATGTGGCACCAGTGGTAAAGAACCCACCTGCCAATGCAGGAGACATGAGACTCAAGTTTGATCCCTGGGTCAGAAAGATCCCCTGGAGGAGGGCATGGCAACCCACTCCAGCATTCTTGCCTGGAGAATCCCATGGACAGAGGAGCCTGGGGAGCTTCAGTCCATAGGGTTGCACAGAGTCAGACACGACTGAAGCAACTTAGCACGCACCAAGTCACCAGGAGAGTTTGATAAAAACAGACTGCTAGGCACAGCTTCTAGAGTCCTTGGTTTGGTTAGATGTTGATGCTTCTGGTAAAAAACTGCATTTTGAGGACAACTGATCTGGAACTTACTACCCAAAACGTTCTGAGATGGCAATGACGACATAACAGGGACCCTGATAGAAGTGCAGACTTGCAGGCTCCATCCACTTCTGAATGGCTCCCTGAATTTTAGTAAGATTCCCAGGTGATTCATATGGAAATTAAAATTTAAGGAGCACTAGTCTAGACCACAGACCAATTAAAAAATCTACTGGGATAAGAAGGAATATAAATGGGGATGAAATAGGATAGGGATTTGTGAATAATGAGAAAGCTCATATTCTAAAATCACCAGTTCTAACTAATCAGTGCCCACATGGGCCTGAAGATTCACTGCTACCAGATATTCTAATTTTTCAAGAAGGTTAGTAATTTTTTTTTTAATGTGAAACCCCTCAACTGTAAAATATTAGCCATTTATTCAAAGGTTTTATAACATGTTTAAGACCAAATAAACTATATCTTTGGGCCATAATTGGCCCATAGCTTGCCTGTATATGACCTCTGATCTAGAAAGGGTCAATCATAAATTGAATTAGAGTTTGAAATAAATCACTGGAAATCCCCTAAGAACTCTTCCTTTAAAAGCTCAAGATAAATGATGTATTTGGCAACAGTTAATTATTTTCCATAGGGCATACCTCTGCCTGACACAAACTCAGAAAAGCAACAGAAACAAATGTTAGGGCAGCTTTGAAATATGTTATGGAAAAAAATATATAAAGCTATAAGGTAGGAAGCAAGAGAGGATGCTGAAATGCCTCGGGAATGCCTCTAAAGAACAGGAGATGCTCAAGCAATCAATCTCAAAACAAGAAAGGGGAGGCATTTGATTGTGTTTACTGATAAATACTACCTATGGACACAACAAAATTTCTAGTCATAAGCCTTTGAGAATGGAAGAAAAATAGCAGTATTATATAAGTAGAATTTATTTTCCCTTGTAAAAGAAGAAATAGTAAAACAACCTCTGTTCCATACTTCCCCTCCACCTTTATTTGATAGCATTGGATTGTACCATTTCCTCCAACTATGAAGCAATCTGAAAAAAGTTTCCCATGGAAACACACAATATACTCAATGTATGACATTTTAATGGTCATTGAGGTTTTTTTTCTTTAAACTTTCTACAATCACTTGTTAAAGTCATCTTAGAAGCTACCTAGAGAATAACAAGAAGGGCTTTCCTTGTGGCTCAGCTAATAAAGAATCCGACTGCAATGCAGGAAACTGGGGTTTGATCCCTGGGTTGGGAAGATCCCCTGGAGAAGGGAAAGGGTACCCACTTCAGTATTCTGGTCTGGAGAATTCACAGAGTCCACGGGGTCGCAAAGAGTTGGACTGAGCAACTTTCACTCTAGTCACCTTTGAGAAAGGTCATGTAGAACTAGGAAAACACAAAAGGAGTAGTTAAGAGGTTGAAAAGAAAGTCAAATTATATAGCTGAGTGGAAGAAAAGGGAAAAGTTATAAAAACGCTTATTACTCTGTTAGAGTACCAGTAAACAAGCAAAGTTTCAAAAAGGACTTGATAATGGCATAGTAAAAAGAATAAGGTGATATCCAATCTCTCTTAACCAGGTTGTCCTTCCAACACATTTCTTTCACTGTGTGCTCTTGAACTCTATAACCTCAAAAGGCTCTCTCTCCAGGATAACTATCACATGTCTGATAATGTGATAAAAGCTATTCATAATATAATTTAGCTTTAATCCTATTAAATTATTAAACACTATCTCATACTTCTCTCTAAATCCCCTCAATTAGGCCAACAATTAAGAGAACAGATATTTCTCTGCACTCTTAAATATATCCTTGTAAACATTTCAAGTTTTTGCTGTTAAAATAATTAAACAAAGGTTAGCTAGATGCCCTTCTTGGTTCAATACTTGAGAGTGCCACCATCGTCTCTTTATTCTCTCAGCCTGTTTAAAAAATGTTGGTTATATCAAGGACATTTAACCAATAAAGATATATTAGACAATTGTTTTTCAAAGAAAAAGTAAATAGCACCTCAAACATGTTACATTTGTCATCTTCAATAACATATACGAGCAGATGAAGGACAGACTTTAATAGGCCAATCAAAATATGAGAATTTGTAGTTGAATCGGCCAAGATTAGAGATAATGTACACTAAGTAAGTAAGTATTAGTCGCTCAGTCATGCCTGACTCTTTGTGACCCCATGGACTGCAGCCCACCAGGCTCCTGTGTCCATGAAATTTTCCAGGCAAGGATACTGGAGAGGGTTGCCATTTCCCTCTCCAGGGGAGCTTCCCGACCCAGGGATTGACCCAGTTCTCCTGCACTGCAGGCAGACTCTTTACCGACTGAGCCACATGGGAAGCCCCTTAGGTACACCGGCAACTATATTTATAAGATAATGCTTCATCTGTGAGATTTTTTAAAAATATTGAAATTAGAATATGATATTAGAGGAGTGCACTGAAAATGAAAAGCACTTTGCTTTTTACCTTTGCCTGCAAGAAACCCCGTGACTCAAGACCAAAGCCGTTTACTTCAGACTGATGTCACCACAGCATTCTCATTACATACAAAAGGAGGACAGAAATACATTAGGATTTAATCAAGGCCTGATAACCGCCAAACTCTGTGTTTGGCAGAATCATCCATCAGTCAGATGAGAGGGTAAACTAGACAATCTTTACGGCCCTTTTAATTGAAAACTTATCTCAATCCTATGGAATATTTGAGTAAATTGATATGTAAACCACATGTAAATCCTAATCACAGTAAGTCATGCAAGGACAACTGTTCTCTTGGAATCCATTCTCTTTCTATCACAGCCTCACCTAACTATAATGAATAACTCATTTATTTGCTTGTTAGTAGGAAATCTAGAACTATAGAGAGAATCTACAGAGCAACCAAACAAGATGCCTTTCTTTCTGGTAGTGTTACCATGGTACATTACAATGTTTCATATATACAGATAAATGAAATACATACATACATATAAATATAATATATATGTACATGTTATATACACATATATATATGCAAAATATTCCAACAAATGTATTCTCCATTTTTCCTAATGATACTCAAAAACTTTTTTTTTTAATTTTTGGCAGTTAACTTCAATATTGCTATGTTCATACTGAGCTACTATACTAAATCTTAGGGAAACAAAAATGAATGATATTCAGTTCATGTCCTTATTTCTTAGGATTCAAAGAGGTCATAAAACAAATAGTTTAAGTAAATAATAAGAGCAATATGCCTAGAATGTTGAGAAAACACAAAAATAGGGTGTCTAATTCAATTGGGAATCAAAGGAAGGTTTCTCGGAGTAAATGATGCTTGAGGAGATTTTCTAAACACAAAACAGAGACAGAAGAAAAAGAAAAAGAGGGCATAAGGCATCCCAAGAAGATGGAATAGTGAAAAGAAAGACACAGGGAGTGAAGCTGCACAGTATATACTGAAGAAAGCTCTAAGGTAGTATTGTTTTGCCATGCCTTGCTAAGTCGCTTCAGTTGTGTCCGACTCTTTGAGACTCTGTGGACTGGAGCCTGCCAGGCTCCTCTGTTCATGGGATTCTCCAGGCAAGAATACTGGAGTGGGTTGCCATGCCCTTCTCCAGAGGATCTTCCTGACCCAGGGATCGAACCAGCAAGTCTTACATCTAACCTGCATTGGCAGGCGGGTTCTTTACCACTAGCGCCACCTGGGAAACCCAGTACTGTGTTGGATTGGCCAAAAAAATTCATTCAAGTTTCTCCGTAACATCCATAATAAACATTTTGGTCAACCCAAGAGCAGAGCAGACGTAGTGGAATATGGGGAAGTGAAGCTGTAGTGGCAGTCAGTGCTACATCACGGAGGCCCCTGACTCATGTCAGGCTAAGAATTTGTATTTTATCATAGAGGCAATGGAGAACCAATGGAGGGTGCCAGAGAATAGCATCCCAGAATTGTCTACATTTTGTTTGAATGATGGATCTGAGGTGGAAATGACAGAAGGCAAGAAAATTAATGACAAGTGAGTGCCTATGTTGTGTAATATTAACAGAACTGTGGAAGAGTGGATAGAATTAAGGACTATCTAAGACTTAAAATCAGAGGAGTAATATGGACACAACAAGATGGAGGAATCTAAGAATCCTCTCCTTATATCGATGGCTTTAGGGCCAGTTCCCTACATAGGAGTATAAACAATTGGGATATGAAATACATGGGAAGAGACTGGGTCTGGTGAGGATGCAAAATGGGGAGCAAGGAAGCTGAATTCTGTTTGGATCTGTGGCAAAAAATATGAGTCATAATCCACGAAAAGAGATCCAGCAAGCATCAATCAAAGCAGTAGGAGGAGAAATAGGAAACATGCTAGCAGAGAAAACAAAGTTCTAGCGATAAAAGAAGGATCAAGAAATCCAAATGCAGCAAGGACATTCAGTCAGTACCAGAAAAGTGTTTATTGGATTTGGTGATTTTGCCTCTGCCAGGCAGTTTCAGTGGACTGCTGGGAATGAGAGCCAGATGCTGTAGGCTGAGGAGGGACTAGGTGGTAAAGAAATGAAGCAGCAAATCTTCCAGAGGTTCCAAACTCACGTAGGTAAGTGTGGGCTCATGCATGGTCAATCATGTCCGACTCTTTGCGACCCCCTGGACTGTAGCCCCCCAGGCTCCCATGTCCATGGGATTCTCCAGGCAAGAATACTGGAGTGGGCTGCCATTTCGTCCTCCAGGGGATCATCCCGACCCAGGGGTCAAACCAGAGCCTCCTGCCTCTCCTGTACTACAGGTGGACTCTTTGCCACTGAGCCATCGGGGACGCCCAGATGGGTGAGACTTACCCAAATATCACTGCTTCCTCTTTGTGAGTGGAAATTGCCTTTGTATGTCATCACATAATCACTGAGGATCTCCACCAAGATGGCTTGATAATAGAATTATTTTACTCAGACTGAATGAAAAGTCTTAATCACAGTCAAAAGCCATCATGAATTATAGTTATCACACACCTTAATAAATCTCCTATGGAGGAGTCTGATGAGGCAAGATGCCAACCCACAAATCTCTAATAATCCCAGCATCATTTAGTAACTAGACCTTCTTTGCCAGGTAGAACATTGTCCTAAACACACCTCAAACATTATAAAGAGCCTAAAGAGAGAAAGAGATGTGCAGCTTCGATAAAGCCACCCAATCTTTTGCTTAGTGTTTATAGGGAATGTTCTAGAGAATTCTAGTCTATTGCTCCCAAGCTCCCTCAAGGAAAATGGGTGGCAGAAAAGAAGAGGACTCATGCAAATTAACATATCTTTTTTATATTATTTCAAACACTGCCTCTGAATTATTATCGCTCTTTTCTATTTCTTGCAAGCATTGGCTTTATTATCTTGTTTATTGCCATAATTTGGTGATTTGATTCAACATGTACATGATGAATTTGGCCTAAGAACATCAACAGGAATGAAATAGCTTCTAGTTCATTGGAAATGAGAACGCACCTATAACAGCTCTCTTCATTAAACTCTAAACCTGGTATAACTTATATTTTATGATGCTTCTTGTAACAGTAAACCACTTAAAGAGATTTTAAGAGATTCTCCTTCTCCAGGAGGATTAATAGGAAACTGTACTTTTCATCAGACTTTTCCCACACCTCCTGTCTCTTTCTCTTCCCTGCCTGTTCTGCTCAGTGTCAACCACCTTGTATAGAGCAATGATGGACTGCCTTATCCAGAGACACTCATCAAAGGTGGCTTCTGCAGACAGAGAAAGCCAGTCATCATGGGGCAGGAGGGAGGGAAGCAAAGGGAATGAAGGGAAAATTGAACAGTAATCATTGGGCAATTTTATTTCTGCTTCAGCCAAACAACAAATTATCTTTTTCCTTGCAAACAACTACATAATTTCAATGATGCAAAAAGGGAAACCTGTTTATCTGTGAGGAGGAGTAAGTGTCAATTAAAAAAGAAAAGCAACAACCAAAATAAAGCTGGAAGTACCTCTTACAGCATAGCCAATCTGAACTGCAAGAGGTGACCTTCTGTTGATGATTTTTCCATAAACCTTATCACCTTTCATATACTAAAATCTAAAGCGACAACACAGAGAGAAAGGATATATGTATGCATACGGCTGATTCACTTCATTGTATAGCAGAAGCTAACACAACATTGTAAAGCAATTATATTCCAATAAAGAAGTAAGGGAAAAAATAGAATAATCTCAGAATATATTATGAACTGATAACAAAGTTGCAGATAGAATATATGGTAAATATGAACTGATAAAATGGTATCTCTCTCTACAATGCTGTCAAAACTGACAACAATTACTGTGGAGTGGATTTGGAAGGGTTTTGGATGGGATGGAGGGGAAAATTTACTTCCCACTGTTAAAAATAATAATGAAGCAACAACTCATGGAACTGAGTAAGACAGTGTTTTGACCCTCCCTAATTCATCCTTATTTTCTTCATTTCAGAAAGTCAAAACAAACATGAATATCCCTCACCCCAAAAACATCAGCAAGTATATATTGTTTATTGAGTCATTGTTACTAGTTCCTTGATTAAAATCCATTTTGCACATACACACTACCCTTTGTAGTTAAAGTAACTTGAGTTCTAATAATTGAGGTCCTGATTGCCATTATTAACAAATACTTACAAAATATCTGTGACAGACACTGCACTGAGTGGGATCTACTTTTGATGTAGCTACACAGTAGCTCTCCTAAGAGACCAGTGGAGGGGTCTAGACCCAGATACCAGAGTCAGGCTGCCTATAACTGAATCCTGAACCTGCCACTTACCGCCATGGCTTAATCTCTTTGAGCCTCAGTTCCTGTTTTGGTCAAAGTAGGATAATATGAATATATATGTCACATGCATGCTCAGCTGCTCAGTCAAGTCCAACTCTGCAGCCACGTGGACTGTAGTCTGCCAGGTTCCTCTGCCCATGGAATTTTCCAGGCAAGAATACTGGAGCAGGTTGCCATTTCCTACTTCAGGGGATCTTCCTGACCCAGAGATTGAAACTGTGTATCTTGTGTCTCCTGCACTGGTAGGTGGATTCTTTACTACTATGGCCACCTGGGAAGCCCATGTCATAGGACTGTTATAAAGTTAAAATAAGTCAGTACATGTGTTAGCATGTAATGCATGCTTAATACATCTTACTAGAATTATCAACATGAATTTAAAGAGGTAAATATATTTTTTGATCCCTCTACAAAACAGAAACAGTTTGTCCAAAACTCAAGTCATGTCAGATGTCAGCTTACTCTCAAAGGCATATATGTAAAAACCAAAGAGTCAATTTTGTGCGTGTATAAAGATGAATTAAAAGTGGACTTCTGAAGATTCTTACCATGCTCTAGTCCATAAAAATTATCAAACCATATCAGCAGAAAGAGATACCAGTAGTTCAAAACTTGCCTGCCTCTGACTTCTAATGTTTTTCTTATTTGATGTTTTTGGACAAAAATTACAGAGGTCTCAAGGACAGGAAAATGGGATAACAGTGCTGTTTTAACACCTGCAGTGTTACATGAAGTGTTACCATGTGAGATGCAGCTGAGAAATGGGTGACAGGAGGCCAGAGAAGGATGGACTCTGAACTGACTTAGAGCTAGGGGAGGTTTTAAGAAGGCGCAGTCTTAATTATTTCATAAAGTACTCACTTGCCATCTGGAAACCTTCTAAGTGCTTTACTCATATTAGCTTCTTTAACTCTCAGACAACTCAAATTCATAGGAAGGTACTATTATCATTCTCACTGTGTATAAAAGGAAACTGAAAGAGGTTAATTCATTTGCCCAAGGTCATACTATAGCCAGTAAGCGGTACAGGTAAGAACTGAGAACTGTGCCCAAACAGTCTAGCTTTTACTCACGATACTCTACTGCCTTCCTCAAAAGCAAAGTGATGTAAGTGTTTAGCTTAAATAGGTCATCCTTAGCCCAAAATTACAAATATCAGAAAACAGATCATGGACAGT
Organism: Giraffa tippelskirchi; assembly: GCF_054371585.1. Lineage (NCBI taxonomy): Eukaryota > Metazoa > Chordata > Mammalia > Artiodactyla > Giraffidae > Giraffa > Giraffa tippelskirchi. The sequence goes on along the minus strand of NC_137278.1, from coordinate 104,987,868 downwards.
ATGTTTCACGGTGTGTTGATTCAATGAGACACTAACATAAAGCTAATACATAGATGATAGGGGTTACATGCTAAAATTTCACATTAATATAATAGAATCTGTGTGGGTTACAGGGATGTTTATGACACTTAAGAAGAGAATTCACACTGCATTATACCTGACCTGTCCTGATCCTTTCTTGATACTGTCAAACAGAATGTGATTCTAGAAGCAAGAGAACAAGAGAGTTTAGAGAAACAGCTCTCTATTCTTCAATACCTCAACTTTGCTGCACTTTCTAGCATCCTGATTCTGTAGGGCATGTTGGACTGATTCTCTAGGAATATTATGAAAGGGAGCATTAATACTTGTACCTGGGCCGTGTCTTATTACCGAGCCTGACCTCATAGGAACCCTGTGAAGCCTAGCAGATGGCGTGTGCCTGACAAGACAAAACAAAACATCATTATTTTATAGTAACACCTCAGGAATAATCCCAGTGAAGTAATTATGATAATGCCTTCATATATAAAGCATTTTAAAATTTCAGTGGGTTTGAATTATGATCATCAAACTAAACAAAAAACCAACATGACAAAAAGGAAGAGTGGATGATTCAGGTAAACAAGCTGGTGAATCATCTGGATTAGAAATAAATCTGGTCATACCCCATATTTTTATTAATGACCTGAAGAAGTACACACCTTGTTAATTAAATCTATAAATGCATCTAAGCCAACATGGCATTTTCAAAGGTTAAGCTAGGACAAAGTTAAAAAGAAGCATCTTCACCTTAAGGAAAATATTTTTAATAAGTAGAAGTACTGTCATAAACTCTCACTCAAAGCACCATCAATTATCATCAAACAGAGGTGCTCTTTGAATAAAGGTCAAATTTCACATAATAAAACACTTGAGGATACACACATGGCCCTGATTTTAAGAGAGGTTTCATCGTTTATATTTTCGTTTAGTATGAAAAACCTCCCTCTTGTTTTTATTGGTCATAGGGAAAAATATGTGAACAAGTAAAAAATTAAATTTTCACCTTCTATCATTTATACTTATTTTTGCCTTTCCTATTTAATGAACCAGAAACTCTCTGTTTGCTAATAATAACATAATTATGTCCTTGGGAACTTGGTTTTTATATTGCAGCTATTTATTCCTTTACCTATCAGGTCATAAGTTCAAAATTATATGTTTTCTTGTAACTGCTGATAATAATAAATTCTTACATTGCATCCCAAAAGAACCATGAAAAAATTCCTAACACCACTTCATTCAGAGCAAACACAGTGCAACAATGAGTTGGAGAAATTTTGACCAAATATATATGCCCAACTATGGCTCTATTTCCACTCAAGTATTGTATCCACAAAATTAAATCAAGTGCATTTTGAATGAGTGCAAGAAAAGCCCAATAATTTTATTAATGTTATAAAATTAGAAGGGGCCTGTAATAACCTCATTTAGGAGAGATTAAGGCAAGAATCATTCATTCCTGAATAGCTTTCAATCCCATTTTAGGGGAATTTGGCTTAATCACCCAAAACAGGGAGCTCTCAACCCAGAAGACCACCAATACTAATGAACTGATATCATAAAGACCCATTCCTACAAGATTAGTTAGATAAGCTGTTGCACATTGAAGGAAGATTTTCATTCATTTGGGAAGACACATTATCAAAGTCGCTTCTAATTTTATCTGATTGCCAGATATGGATGATGGTCATGTTCTGACCTACGGGTTTGCTTTGGTTTTGTTTTTAAATTAGTTGTCAGCAGTTTAAAATGTTGGTGCTTTCACATATAAAATAAATTTGGACTTGTGGCTACCCTTGAAAAATTATAAGATCTCTTGAAGAATGACAGGAATGACATCCATGTAGAAACAATCTTCTGCTGATGAGAAAGAATTTTTAAAGGGTGGCCTATCACCCGGGTTCAGTCCCTGGGTTGGGAAGACCCCCTGGAGGAGGGCATGGCAACCCACTCCAGTGTGCTTGCCTGGAGAATCCCACGGACAGAGGAGCCTGGCAGCTACAGCCTACGGAGTCTCAGAGAGTCGGACACGCCTGAGCGACTTAAGCACGTATCATCTCCAGCTCACTTCAGTCTCCAGTTCTCCGATTCCTCTTGCTCACTTGACCCATGAAGGCACATATAAGCTATTTAAGTTTGTCACCCTTGTTCTAAAGTCCAAAGAACACATCTTCCTTTTTGTCTTCTGCACTAGATTAGGATGTACCTCCCGGACGGAGAAGCGTGAGGGACAGCAGAAGGAGAGAAGAAGCAGGATTCACTCCCACAAAGTGTGAGGCTGCTGGGGATGCGGAATGATTGGGTAGACAGAATGTGTTGTTGGCTTTTCTGTTGTTTTGTTTTGTACCAGAGCCTTTGGTTCTTCGCACGACTGATGTAGCCTGGAAGTTAAGAGGTGCAGAGGTACACATTAAAATGAGGGACCTCAGTACCAAAAAGAACCATGAAGTCACTGTGTCCATGGTTCGCCCAAACTGGCCCCAACACGAGAATCATCGAAAGACATTTATTTTTGGCAGGAATTTCAGTAGTGACTGATCTAATCTATGATTCCAAAGATTTCCAGAATGGTGGCATGAGGAGCTTTCAGATCCACTCTTCAACAAAACAAAGCTGCTGAAAATGATGGAAACAATAAACATAAAGAACTTTGAGGGACTTCCCTGGTGGTCCAGTGGTTAAGATTCAGCACTTCCACTCTAGGGGGGCACAGGTTCCATCCCTGGCTGGGGAACTAAGATGCCAAGTACCGAGCATCCTAGTGTCAAAGAACTGATGCCTTCAAATTGTGGTGCTGGAGAAGGCTCTTGAGAATCTCTTAGACAGCAAGGAGATCAAACCAGTCCCTCCTAAAGGAAATCAACCCCGAATATTCATTGGAAGGACTGATGGCAAAGCTCCAATACTTTGGCCACCTGATGTGAAGAACCAACTCACTGGAAAAGACCCTGATGGTGGAAAAGACTGAGGGCAAGAGGAGAAGAGGGAGGCAGAGGATGAGACGGTTAGATGGCATCACTGACTCAATGGACATGAGTTTGAGCAAGCTCTGGGAGATGGTGAAGGACAGGGAAGCCTGGTGTGCTGCAGTTCAAGGGATCCCAAAGAGTTGGACATGACTTAGCAGCTGAACAACAACAACAACAAAAGAGATACAACAAATGGAAAAATATTTATTTTAAAAAAATTTATGAAGTTCTCAGTAAGAAGGGTGTGAGTCACCTGAGCCACAAATCACTCCCTCACTCACTCTTGTCCCCAGATCACCATGATGGGAGCTCCACTATGTCACCCATGACCCAGAAAATGGGGCTCAGAAACTCTCTCCCACCAGCTCCCAATCAGTCTCTCCTAGAGCAAAAGGTAGCCAGCATTTCTCCCCATCCCCAGCCCCACACTGCAGAGATTAAATCCCAGGCATGTGCAAAAAGAGATCAGAAACTTCCTTTCCATATCCAGCCCCCATTTGTATAGCAGAGACTACCTCAGGCGTGGCAGGCTGAGAACACTGTGCCCCCAGGGGCCTTTGCTTCTCATCGGGCAGAGGGCCCATGCTGGGAGATGCAAGCCAGGAAGACTAGAGGCTACTGTGCCCGCCTGGAGCCACTTTCATAAAGCAAAGTTTTCACTCCAAGAGAAGCAGGTCATTGTCTTCAGGCCCAGTTCCAAAACAGTGGCTCAGCAATTTTACCTATGGGAAAGACAGGCTATACAAACAAACTACTGATTTCTTTATTTGGAACAGAAGGAAGAAAAATAAAAATCTATAGATACTCTAAGAAACCATGGATATTTTGCTAGTAAGCATTTAAAAGGAGGCTTGTAGCTACATAAAAGCAACAAATTAAACCACTGACCAATTTGTTTACCAGAGAGAATCAGAGAAAGAAATAGCTAAGAGCCCTCAAGGGTCAAAACAATCCTCAAAGACTGGCCTCTAAATTACTCCCACAAAGCAGTCTGAATTTTATTGGACTAGAGTTTAAAGAAGAATTCATACTAATTCACCAAAAATTCTTTCCAAAAAAATAGAAGAGGAGGGAACACTTTCCAATTCATTTTATAAGGCCAGTGTTATCATGACAACAAAACCAGACAAGAGATCAAAATCACAGGAATTATTATAAATACAGACACAAATATCATCAAAATACAAGTTAACAAAATCCATAAATATATAAAAAGGATTATATACCATGACCAAATGAGACTTATCCCAGAAATGCAAAGTTGGTGTAATATCCAAAAATGAGTAATGTTGTATACCATATCAATAAAATAAAGGACAAAAACCACACATCTCAATAGAAGCATTAAAAGCATTTGAAAAAAATACAAACTGTCACTTCATAATTAAAAATAATAATAAAAAGGGAATACATATATATATATTTATATATCTCTATACACACACATGAATGTTCACCATCACACCTATCACATTCTTTATAATTGTAATTTATAAGATTAGTTAAATAATTTAATGCACCCAAATCCTGCAATATCCTATGGCTGTCTCAAAAACTTCCATGTAGGTACATTTGTTCTTATGTATTAACTTGTAAATATATATATATGCCTAATATATTGTTAAGACAAATTTTATAAGGGATGTAACTTAAATATGTAAAGATTAATTCCATATATGTGGAATAATTTAACCCAAAATGTTAACAGCAGTACTATCTAGCTGTTGGGATTACTGTTAACATTTAGTTTTCTTTTATTGCTTTCTTTAAACTTTCTACATTGTCAGGGGTTTAACAATAATTTGGAGCTTTATAGACAGATCACTTGACCACACCCTCCATCTACTGTATTTCTGGAGGTATGACATAGGGAATATGAGTTTTTCCGAGTTCTCCAGGTCATTTGGACATAGCCAATATGGCATAGTTATGTTTTTTATTAAAAATCTTTATTTATATTTTGACTAAGCAATAATTTAAATAATCAAAGTCCAAAGATATAAAGGGGTAGATTGTGATCTTTCTGGTCCTACCCCTGGTCCCTCAACTACCCAGGTATGGGGTTTAGATATCAGTAGTCTATCTAATGTCTAACCTAATAAGAAAATGGCCTCCACGACATTTCAAACATATAGCCACCCAGCTACACATGAATACATAAAGGGAAAGGGAGTTCCCAATCTCAGATGGCAGACTATCCTATCATCAGAGAGCTCTATTTGTTAGTATGTTCCTTTTGTGTTGTGGAATATATTAAAATATATTAAATATATTTTAGGCCAATATATTAAGAGCCACCAGTTCATGCTAGACTTATCTGCATTATAATAATGGTGCATAAACTCATGTGGGAGAGTGATGCATCCTACTGAGGGATGTTCTTCCCTAACCCATCCCCATACACAGGCACACAAAAGCCAGGGATCTAGATGGAGCAAACTGGCATTGAGATCGAAAGAGGGAAAGAAAATAAGTTCTCTGCCATGTATCCTCCCTGAGCTATACTAACAGGAAATCATCCTATACAGTATGAAATATGGCAGAAGGAAATGCCTTACAGCTCTACCCAAAAGCTAACAAGGAGAGGCTAGACCCTGGGGAAAGGATGCAGAGAGGTTAAAGGGCTACAGAGAAAGTTCAAGAAGTGAACATATGTTGGTCCCCTTTTAGCTCAGGCACCATGACGTGCATGTGTGCTAAGTCGCTTCAGTCATGTCCCACCCTTTGTGACCTTATGGACTCTAGCCTGCCAGGCTCCATGGGATTCTCCAGCCAAGAATACTGGAGTGGGTTGCCATACCCTCCTCCAGGGGATCTTCCCAACCCAGGGATCGAACCCACGTCTCCTGCAGCTCCTGCTCTACAGACGGATTCTTTACCACTGAGACACTGGGGAAGCCCCAGGCACCATGACACTCATATGAAAATTAGAGAAAGAGCCTTGTCCTCCAGATTATCCCACCTTTTAGATCGGGGGTTGGTGAACTACAGCCTCTAGGGCCAACTCCAGCCACATCCATGCATTTACATATTTTCTACAGCTACTTGAATTCTAAAAATAGAACTACCATATGATCCACCAATTCCATTCTTGGGTATACATCCAGAAAAAAATGAAAACTCTGATTTGAAAAGATGTGTGCAGCCCAAATATGCTAGCATTCATAGTAGCACTATTTGCAATAGCTAAGACATGAAAGCAATCAAGTACTCATCAACAGATGATGGGAAAGATGTGAGATAGATAAATGGATGGACGGATTGGTAGATACCTAGAGGAATATCACTCAGCCATAAAAGAATATTACAATTTGTAGTAACATGGATGCACCTAGAGAATATTATGCTTAGTGAAGTAAGTCAGACAGAGAAAGAAAAAAATGTATCACTTATATGTGGAGCGTAAAAAATAATACAAATGAATCCATATACAAAACAGAAACACTCACAGACATAGGAAACAAACTTATGGTTACCAAGTAGGAAAGGGAAGGGGAAGGGACAAATTAGGAGTATGAGACTAACAGATACAAACTACTATACATAAAATAGATAAGCAACAAAAACTTACTATATAGCACAGGGAACGATCCCCAATATCTTGTAATAGCCTATAATGGAATATAATGCAAAAACAAGCGAAACAAAGCCAAACCCCTGTGTTGTACACCTGCAGCTAACACAATATTGCAAACCAACTATACTTGAATTAAAAAAAGAAAAAAGATTGCACTTTATAAACTTATAGAGAAGGAAAGCCCAATGTATATGTTATTTTGGGGGCATTTTGTTCATTAAAATGCATTAAAATTTTAAATATTATATTCAGCAATGAGAAAATAGCATGTGCCAATGCAAATATTTCTTTAATCAAGCATGTATTTATTTAGGATATACCCATTAATACACAGAGAAGGCACTGGCACCCTACTCCAGTACTCTTGCCTGGAAAATCCCATGGACGGAGAAGCCTGGTAGGCTACAGTCCATGGGGTCACGAAGAGTTGGACATGACCGAGCGACTTCACTTTCACTTTTCCCTTTCATGCACTGGAGAAGGAAATGGCAACCCACTCCAGTGTTCTTGCCTGGAGAATCCCAGGGACAGGGGAGCCTGGTGGGCTGCCGTCTAAGGGGTCGCACAGAGTAGGACATGACTGAAGCAACTTAGTAGCAGCAGCAGCAGCAGCAGCAGCAGCAGAAGCAGCAATAATACACCCCTTGTACTTTAAACCCATATATATCTTGAATTATTGAGAGGTTATATGTATGAGATTCACTTGCCATGTAATTGCATTTACTTCACACTACAGCAAATGACTCCTTAATAATGTTAGCTCCAACCATACCACTAGCTTGATCGTTTGATTCATCATAAGTGTTTATCTGCCATGAACACTTGATATCTTATTTTTCTTTTCTAAATCCCCTGATTTTATATTTATAAGCTTCAGAAACTCCAATAGTTTCCGAGCTTCCTAATTTCTTCAATAAAAATTTTGGCTATTGCTGTTGTTATCCATAGCACCAAGTATGGTTTGTTTATTTTAGATCCATTGTTGTTGTTGTTCAGTTGCTAAGTTGTGTCCAACTCTTTGCAATCCCATGGATGGTACCACACCAGGCATTCCTGTCCTTCACTATCTCCCAGAGTTTGCTCAAATTCACATCCGTTGAGTCAGTGATGCTATCTAATAATCTCATCGTCTGCTGTCCCCTTCTCCTTTTGCCTTCAATCTTTCTCAGCATCAATGTCTTTTCCAATGAGTTGGTTCTTCCCATCAGGCAACCAAAGTATTGGAGCTTCAGCATCAGTCCTTCCATTGAATATTCAGGGTTGATTTCCTTTAGGACTGACTGGTTTGATCTCTTGCTTTCCAAGGGACTCTCAAGAGTCTTCAGCACCACACTTCAAGAGCATCAATTCTTCAGCACTCAGCCTTCTGTATGGTCCAATTGTCACATCTGTATATCGCTACTGGGAAAAAACCATCGCTTTCACTATACAAACCTTTGTCAGCAAAGTGATGACTTTGCATTTTAATACATTGTACAGGTTTGTTATAGCTTTCCTTCCAAGGAGCAAACATCTTTTAATTTCATAGTTTCAGACACTGTCCACAGTGATTTTGGAGCCCAAGCAAATAAAATATGTCACCCCTTCCATTTTCCATGAAGTGATATGACCAGATGTCATAATCTTAGCTTTTTGAATGATAAGTTTTAAGCCAGCTTTTTCACTCTTCTCTTTCTCCCTCATCAAGAGCTCTTTAGTTCCTCTTCACTTTCTGCCGTTTCGGTGGTATCATCTGCATATCTGAGGGTGCTGATATTTCTTCCAGCAATCTTGATTCCAGCTTGTGCTTCATCCAGCCCAGCATCTCGCATGATATAATCTTCATATAAGTTAAATAAGCAGGGTGACAATATACAGCCTTGAATATACTCCTTTCCCAATTTGAACCAGTCCATTGTTCCTTGTCCGGTTCTGACTGTTGCTTCTTGACCTGCATATAGGTTTCTCAAGAGATGGGTAAAGAGGCCTGATATTCCTATCTCCTGAAGAATTTTCCACAGTTGTGATCCACACAGTCAAAGGCTTTAGTGTATTCAATGAAGCAGAAATAGATATTTTTCTGGAATTCTCTTGCTTTTTCTATGATCTAGCAGATGTTGGTAATTTGATCTCTGGTTCTTGTGCCTTTTCTAAATCCAGCTTGTACGTCTGGAAGTTCTTGGTTGTTGAAGCCTAGATTGAAGAATTTTGAGTATAACCTTACAATATAGGAAATGAGCCCAACTGGATGGCAAGATCCAAAGTAAAAAGCAAATAGTTAAATAAATTAAAAAATAAAAGTAAATAAGTATATTCTTTCCATTAATAATAAAGCACAATATCAAAGTTTTCTTCTTAAAATGGTTTCTTTCAACTAAGGATGGAAACAGAAACATGGCACAGAAAATTATCATCTTCCTGAGAATTAAGACAAGAGAAAAATCCTGTTTTCCATTTATTTTCAGTCTTGCTCGTAATGATAACTTCTTTCAAGAGCTTTCCATCAGCTGTCATGAAGTGAGGATATTAACTGATGGCAAATTATAGAAACTCAATTGATTTGATAACAGTACAATTGCTAAACTATACAAAGCTAACACACACACAATCTGGTCAAAAACTTTCTCAAACTCTTCTATATGTCCAACTTTCTCAAGCTCTTCTATAATTTTAAAATATTAAATATATTATGGAACAGTTGGGAACTATAAAACAAGGTTTGATAGTGACTATATATTGTAGGCATATTTAACCAGGAAAACACAAGTTGCATTAGCTGCAGAAATTAACCCAAATAAGAAGCAAAACAGATCCAGTGTAGCTTTTTAAGGGAAAATATGAATTTGCTGGTCCACTGAGTGCCAGCACTTTCTGAGCTACATTTGAAAAGCATCTGGGGAGTCTGAGCCACACTAACCACAACAACAAAATGCATATTGAATTGCTTTTTTTGATCAAGATATTCTAAATCCACAATAAAATTTAATGTAAAACACAAAGCCAATATTGCTTTCATTTCTCTTAGAGGAGTAAATTTTTTATAGTAACTTCGAAAGTTACTATAAAATGGTTTTACAGTAAATTTTTAAAGGATTTTTTTCTCCTTTCTTAGATTTCTTCTCTCTCATTTTAGTTTTAAACATAGTTGTTTGAGGAGAATTCCTTGACACTATCACAAGAGCAATTGTGTTCTGTAAAAGAATTTAACATTCTTTTATTAAATAGTTATTGAATGGCTACAGGGTGTGAGTCACTCAAGGAGGCACAAAGATGAATAATCAATTGCCTCTTCCCTCAAAAACTTTAGAATTAGAGGGATACAAGCATAACAAAGTAACAAGGAAATAATTAGTGCTGTTGTTGTTGTTCAGTCACTAAGTCATGTCCAACTCTTTGTGACTTCATGGATTATATTAATAGCATGCTAGTTTCCTCTGCCCTCCACTATATCCCTGAGCTTGCTCAAACTCATGTTCATTGAGTTGACGATGCCACCCAGCCATTTCATCTTTTGTTACCCCCTTCTCCTCCTGCCCTCAATTTTTCCCAGTGTCAAGGGTCTTTTTCAATGAGTCAGCTCTTTGCATCAGGTGGCCAAAGTATTGCAGCTTCAGCTTCAGCATCAGTCCTTCCAAGGAATATTTAGGGTTGATGTCCTTTAGAATTGACTGAGTTGTTCTCTTTTCAATCCAAGGGACTCTCAAGAGTCTTATCGAACACCACAATTCAAAAGCATCAATTCTTCGGTGCTCAGCCGTTTTTATGGCCCAACACTCATATCTGTACATGACTACTAGAAAAACCATAGCTTTGACTATGATGCTGCTGCTGCTGCTAAGTCGTTTCAGTCATGTCTGACTCTGTGCAACCCTATAGACGGCAGCCCACCAGGCTCCACCGTCCCTGGAATTCTCCAGGCAAGAATACTGGAGTGGGTTGCCATTGCCTTCTCCAGTGCATGAAAGGGAAAAGTGAAAGTGAAGTCGCTCAGTTGTGTCCGACTCTTAGCGACCCCATGGACTGTAGCCTACCAGGCTCCTCCGTCCATGGGATTTTCCAGGCAAGAGTACTGGAGTGGGGTGCCATTGCCTTCTCCATTGACTATGATGATTAGGGGTTAAAATTTAATTAGGAAAGTACAAACAAGTTAATATGGGAAGAAGAGATGGAATTTAGCAAGGGGAAACAAGGGACTTCACACGTAAGATAGGGTTTCAGTTAGTCCCTTGGGTTAGTTTTCTGAGGCTGCTGTTACAAATTACCACAAATATAATGATTTAGAGCAAACTGATTATCTTGGGTCTCACTAGGCTAAAAGCAATGTATTGATAGTGCTGGGTTTTTTTTCTGGAGGCTCTAAGAGTGTTATGGGTTGAATTGTGTTCCCCTCAAAAAAGGTATATTGAAGTCCTAACTCATGTACCTATGAATGAAATCTTACTTGACAATAGGGTCTTTGTGGATGTAATCAGATTAAGAAGAGGTCATCAATATGGGCCTTGATATGATCTGCATTTTCAGAAAAGGAAAATCCCACATAAAAACAGAGTCACACAGGGAGAAGATGAGAGAGGCAGGCATGGCAGTGATGCAGCTGCATCCCAAGCCAAGGAGTACCCGGGATCCATTGTCACCACCAGAAGGTAGGAAGAGGCAAGGAAAGACTATTCAGAGTCTCAGAGTGCAAAGCAGCCCACTGAGAGCTTATTTGGACTGTTAGCCTCCAGATCTGTGAGGGAATAAATTTCCTCATTTTAAACTATGCAGTGGACAGTACTTTGTTACAGCACCCCTAGGAAACTAATACAAGGACCAGATCTGTTTCCTTGCCTTTTTCAGCCTCTGGAAACCTCCTGCATTTCTTGGCTCATGGCTCTTCTCCTGCCTCTCCAAACCCAGCACAGGCAAGTCTGGTCCTGCCCACGTCAAACTACTCTGAGGACTGCTTCCTTTGCCACACTTCCTTCTCCAGTTGGCTCCTCTTCTGCTCTCCTCTTCCACTTTTAAAGATCCTTGTGATTACACACAACACATCCAGATAATCCAGGATGATTTCCCTATTTTTGTTTGCTTACTTGCTACTTTTTAGCCATGCCATGTGGCAGGCAGGATCTTAGTTCCCTAACCAGATGTTGAACCTCTTCCCCCTGCAATGGAAGCAGGGAGTCTTAACCACTGGAGCACCAGGGAAGTCCTGATTTCCCTATTTAAAAGGTCAATTGATTAGGAACCTTGATTCTATCTTCAGTTTAATTTCCCATTTAACATACAATATGTATATGTTTCTGAGATAAGGATGAAGGCACACCAGGGAAGTCCTGATTTCCCTATTTAAAAGGTCAATTGATTAGGAACCTTGATTCTATCTTCAGTTTAATTTCCCATTTAACATACAATATGTATATGTTTCTGAGATAAGGATGAAGGCATCGTTAAGGGACCATTATTCTGCCTACCACAGTCCACAAAGCAGAGTTCTCCGAGTATGGTAGACACATCACCTCTATCATAACCACCTTAGTGTCAGATTCTTAGACTTTGCTTCCTATTTTGTGAGTGGAGACCAGAAACTAAAAATTGAGCAGGATTTCTGATTGGTGGTTGAGGAAAAAAAGTATCTCAAATGGAAAAACACTTTGAGTGTATATATAAAAAAGAAAAATGAAGATCATGATCATGGAAACATAGTGTAGCTTCACCCTGTTGTTATTTAATTGTTAAGTAGAGTCTGACTCTTTGTGATCCCATGGACTATAGCCCACCAGGCTCCACTGTCCATGGGATTTCCCAGGCAAGAATACTGGAGTGGCTTGACATTTCCTTCTGCAAGGAATCTTCCCAACCCAGGGATCTAGCCTGAGTCTCCTGAAGGTGGATTGTAGGTGGATTTTTTACCACTGAGTCACCAGGGAAGCCCAGTCTTACTCTAGGGAAAGATAATCTAAAGGAGATTTGTGAAAAACCAGTTTAGAAATGAGGATGGTGCCAGAGTTCAAGAAGTGTGAGGACCAACTTAAGTGAGTTTAATTTCACTTGAGGAGTCAAGAAACCAAAAACATTACAGAGATACAATAACTTACTTCTTGAGTACATTTGTTTTTTCTATAAAAAGTAATTTATACCCAGAAGAGTTATATGAAAACAGTCAGTTGTCTTTGAAGATATAATATTGAAATAATCTCATTTTGTATTATTCAGTTATGAGACCATAACTTCTTTTTTTTTACTAATCTTATCTTAATCCATTTCTCTCCAAGAATAAATCACTGGCAAGAACTAAAAAGACAGATTGCTAATCAAAATCTTTCAACCACTTGGCACTGTTATATAACTATATCACAGTTACCTGTCTTTCACTGCTAATGAATATAGACTTGGAAGACTGCATAGGGAATGCAAAGATTAAATGGTAGTAGTTGTAATAAATGTTAGCCTTTTCCAATTCAACATGATGCTAACTGCTAGTTAACCAATTTTCAAACTCCTGCCTTTGTTTCAAAGTACATTATAAAATTGGCAAGATTTTCATACCCTTGTCACTATTACCAGAACCATAAAATCCCAACTGAAAAAGAAAATATTTCTAGAGATAGAAATTTAATACAATATAAAAGATGAACAGTAGCAGCCTCAGAATATTTTAAAACAATTTTTCCAAGATGAGAGATAATGAATCATTGTAGCTATGAAAAAGACACAAGACTCTATAACAATAAATCTATGTCAATACTAAGGAATAAGAGTAGACATATATATCTGTTATCTCTGTAACATAAAATATTTGGCATTCTGGTTTACACATTTCCATTTAATAGAGTATTGGAATATATACCTATCTTAGATTTTATAAAAAATACCCTGAAGCAATGCAGCTTATAAAAGTTGTAACTGAACTGCCATCACCATCATAGACAAATCTTAAAAAGCTTACATACCTAGCAACAGATAACGGAAACATTGCTCTAGATTTTCCCACTTCACTCATTGCTCAAGCAAAACAAAACCATATCAATCAAACAAAAAAATTAACCAAAACAGCACACTGTTGTTAGATGGCATTTTTTGAAAAATGCCCACAGCAATGTCTCCTATCCATCAGGATCTTCCATGATGTGATCTCACAAATTTCCCCCTGCCTTGAATCTGGGTTGGCTTTATTTATTTTATTTTATTATTTTTAATTTAATTTAATTTTATTTTACTTTACTTTACTTTATTTTTTTAGTGTAAAAGGTTTCTTTTACCATATGTGAAATAGGTGCCCTGTCCAAGTTCGATGCATGAAACAGGGCACTCAAAGCCGGGTCACTGGGACGACCCAGAGGGATGGGATGGGGAGGGAGGCAGGAGGGGGTTCAGGATGGGGACACATGTACACCCGTGGATGATTCACGTCAGTGTATGGCAGAAACCTCCACAATATTGTAAAGTAATTAGCCTCCAATTAAAACAAATAAATAAATTTTGAAAATTTAAAAAAGGTTTCTTTTTATTATGTATAACATAGACAAAATTATTTAAATCAATAGATTTTTAAGGAATTTCACATGTTGCAATTCTTTCCACTGGGGAAAGTTGTTCCCTCAGCTCCTTACCTTCATCCTATGAAAATTAAGATACTAAGAGTGTCTTCCCAGATAAAGAATCAAGAACATTAAACAGGACAAGGCTGCAGTTTCCAAAATTAGAGATGGACTGCCTGGATCCTGACTTTCAGAGTTCTAAGCTAGAGCTCCTTAATTATATCCAACCTATTTCAGGCCTGACCTTTGAATGTGGGGTGGATCTGAATCAACTGATAGGGTCAAGTAAGAGGAAGATGAAGCATAATGTAGAGGCCAGGGAAAGGGCAATTCTTTATAGAAAGAATACCTCTGCTACAGTTTGTGGTGGCAATCTCTAGAAATGAATTCTAGAATTGTTATCTTTTTTAAAATTTGTTGATTTGTTGGCTGTGGCTTTATTAATTTGCCTTTTTGCTTCTTTGGAAAATGAGGCATTTCCATTCTTATTTTCCATGAATTTTCAAAGATATTCCCATAATAGTTTAGCAGATTCTGCTGCAATTTACTGGAACACACTTCATCAAAGTCTGGGAAGGAAATGTAAGGCAAGTAATATTTATGTATTAAGTGGCTACAATTTACCAGATCTTTTTATTCATATTAGTTATCGCCTTTAATCTCCTAAATTCCAGGAGCTACTGTGCTTTTCCTAATTACTGTGTAAGGATACTGAGACTCAGGTTAAATATCTTGTTTTTCAGTTGCTAAGTTTGGTCTGACTCTTTGTCCCATGACTGTAGCCCACCAGGCTCCTCTGTCCATGGAATTTTTCAGGCAAGAATTCTGGAGTGGGTTGCCATTTCCTTCTCCAGGTAATCTACCTGACCCAGGGATCGAACCTGAGTCTCCTGCCCGGCAAGATACTGAGACTCAGGTTAAATACCTCGCCCAAGTTCTAAAGCAAGGAAGTGGCAGAAGTCAAGGTTCAAACCTACACCCACTTGACTCCAAAGCCTGTGCACCTTCCACCATAAGGTTAAACTTGTTTGGGGCAAGATGTCTAATTTTTCTTTATAAATGTTATTCTCATTGGTCTGAGGATTATTTTCCTTCATAGAGAAAAGGAAGGAAGAAATGAAGTTGAAAACTTTCTCTTGTTCTTGCCATCTGTCCCTAGGAAACCAGCCACTCCCTTTATTTGCTTGCTCCAAACATAATTTACCCTTTCAAGTATTACTAGCACTTTTTTCCTCTTA
This sequence comes from Giraffa tippelskirchi, assembly GCF_054371585.1. Lineage (NCBI taxonomy): Eukaryota > Metazoa > Chordata > Mammalia > Artiodactyla > Giraffidae > Giraffa > Giraffa tippelskirchi. The sequence continues at coordinate 104,972,558 of NC_137278.1, read as the reverse complement.
AAAAGCTTCATTTAAATCTGGATTCTACCTTTCGGATTTGTTTCATTTAAGTCTGTGCTGCTCTTCTATATTCATGTATGACCTGAGGCACCTTGCTTAATCTCTTTGGAATTCTCGTCTCTAAAATGAAATAACAATAGCATCCAACTTACAGTATGTCATGAAATTTAAAGCACAGTGTAGTTGTAGGAAGTGCTTAGCAAATGTCATCTATGATTTCTACCATCATCTTTGATCATCCACCTCTCCTTCCACCTTTTGGTGCATATCCTTTAACATCTTTCCTCTGACAAATCTGATTTCTTCCAACACTGATTATACTGTCAGACTTTTATTTGAAGCTATTTTTCCATTCCTCTTAGTTCATCTGCTCATTTTTTTTTGATAGCATATATATTTTTGTTTCTTTTCAAAGAAATGAATGTTGTAAAACCTTTTGCTAGTACTGGTTTACTTGAGTCTCACCTTTGCCTGTATTTATCTTTTCTCTCACATGTAATTTATTTTTTCACTGAAGGATAATTGCTTTACAATGCTGTGTTAGTTTCTGCCATACAACAATGCAAATCAGCAATATATATATATATGTGTGTGTGTGTGTGTGTGTGTGTGTGTGTGTGTATATATATATCCCCTCCCTCTTGACATCTATACATTCTTAAGTCTCCATCCAAAGAGTTCTACACAGATTTTTGACCACAATTTTGAATTGTGATTTGTTTAAATACCTCTTCTCTGATTACTTCTTGGATGACACAATTGCTTTTCTCTAGAGTTACTTCATGTCCTTCACTTTAGTGTTTACATGGACAGATTTGAGCTTCCCAGGTGGTGCTAGTGGTAAAGAACCCATCTGCCAATGCAGGAGCATTGGCATGAGACGTGGGTTCGATTCCTGGGAAGATCTCCTGGAGGAGGAAGTGGCAACCCACTCCAGAATCCTTGCCTGAAAAATCCCATGGACAGAGGAGCCTGGTGGGCCATAGTCCATGGGGTTGCAAAGAATCAGACACGACTGAAGTGACTCGGCAAACAGCGCAGCACATGGCCAGATTTAAGTCAAAATAGCAGTATGTCTACTTCTATTTCCCAAGAAAATAAAGTAACTTTTGCTCATCATTATCACTGTGCTTCCTTGTTAACTTTTTTAAAAATAGAGGCTGTTCTGAAGTATCTGGGCTTCCCTTGTGGCTCAGCTGGTAATGAATCCGCCTGCAATGAAGCAGACCTGGGTTTCATCTCGGTTGGGAAGATCCAGAGAAGGGAAAGGCTACCCACTCCAGTATTCTGGCCTGGAGGATTCCATGGACTTTTTAGTCCACGGGATCACAAAGAGTTGGACACGACTGAGAAACTTTCACTTTCACTTCACTTTCTGAAGTATCTTCTTTTTTAGCAACAAAATGCATAGGAGACAACCATGTTTCTTGGAAGCAAAAAACAAAAGACAAAATTCTTTTATAGACTTGATCTCTGACTCAGCACTTGATTTGAAACAAGAAGACATCTTGATACTTTCTTTTTCTCACCTGAAATACTGGGACAATAATGTTTTCCCATTATTAGTATGTGCATTAATGAAGCAATATAAAAACTTCGAGCACTTCCAAGGAAAGTTGCTCTATTATCACTCCAATTTCCCCGCAAAAGATAGAGAAATCAATTCACCAGTCTCTATGGAAAGTTTTTAAAAATCCATTTTGCTCACTTTTTCTAACAGAGCTGGAAGAGAAAGAAGTTTACATAGGAAAAGATACAGATTCAAAGATGTTGTGCTGTATTTTGTCATCAGAGCCATGAAACATTATATAAGAAATTTTATATTTTAAATATTTTAAATATGCATTTATCTATAAAAGTAAATAGGCATTTTTCAAGTAAGTATCACATATTTTTCAATTATCCATGAAAGTATTTATCTTACATACTGCTACTATGATGGAATATAAAAAGAGAAACATTGAAGTAAAAACTTTGAGTCATGCCTGAACAAATATGGGAATTAAAAGTTACTCTTGAGAACCATTCTTGATTCATATCTTCATGCCTCAAAGAAATTGAGCAACTCACTCTCTCCACCAGTTATGTTTGATAATAAGAATTAATAAAGTAGGAATTACAGAAAGATTTAAACTTTAGCTTAAATTCTGAAACATATTTAAAAATAATACCTAGGACATCTGAAAACACAAGTTACCCTAGCTGAGTTCAATCTACTTCCAAATAATTGTCATATATGAAATTTTCATTTTTCTACTACATTCAGTAAACAATTAACACAATGAATATCCCTGTGTAATTGAGAAAGACACTGGAAAATATGGAAATGACTCACCAAAACTGGTCAGTAGACTTATAAGAATAAAATATATTATTAATGTTTGTGGGAAGGAAATTATACTTATTTATACCTAAGGCTTATTTAGATGATTAGACTCAGAAGCCATGTCATCTAGGAAATTAAGGAATCAAACCAAGAAAAAACTTCCATAACAATATAAAATGTATGCACCAAGTAGAAACTCACGGCCTAGAGATCTGGAAAAGCAAAGTGTAAACGTCCATCACAGAGCACTAATACAAATAAAATCCAGTAAATGAACATTACTAAGCCTACCTCTCCAGAATTCTTCCTTTCCTTGGAAAACAATTTCAAATCCAAATCATCATTATATCATCAACATGATACAGATAGCATCAGTGCTCATAGTAACTCCAATATGCAAAATACAAATTGTTTTACAAAGACTCAGTAAGGTCTTGGTTTGCCCCAGATTGCACAGGGCAAAAAAGAAAACCAGAGTAATTAAATAAGCCAAAGCTGATGTGAAATTGAAAGAATAAGAGTTTAATTCTATAATCTTCACCAAGGCTAAACTCCCACTGATTCTAATTATATATCTATTGAGAAAATACAATTGAAATTTAAGACTATTAAAGTCATGTTCTAGCCTCCTTGAGGTTACTACATTTGCTGTTTACAGACTAGTGGCAGAACCGAAAGAATTAAGAAGTGAAAAACAAAGAAATGAACTATAGCAATGGTTTTCCAAGCAAGGTATTGAGAGACTGGGTGGCATTATATCACATACAGAGTTCTCATTTGTAGAAAGGACTCCACTGCTAAAATCCTGAAATACATATTCATGAACTAATAAATAGTGAGAGAATCTGCCATAGAGGAAAACTGAAAAGGGCTCAGAATCAGACAAATATAACTAAATTCAAAGCCTTGTTCAGACCCTCACTAATTTTTAAAAACAAGAGGGTATTAATACCAGCTTCACCAGGAACTACTGGAAAGAGTAAATGCTTTAATGTATGTAAAGAGAGGAGCAAAGAGCACTAAATGAATGAATTATGTCCTCCCCTTCACCCCAAAGATACTAAGCAGGGATCAATTAATAAATCCCCATGTCTCCACCAAAACTAAACACTATCCATATTAAAAACTTAGAGGGAAAGCAGTTTTACAGCTCACCATCTCTGGTAGGTTATCATAGTGATTTACAGCCTTACTGTCAAGAGCGTGGTCCCTCCTGCTTACCTAACTACAAATTAAGTCACTTTCTTCTTGACCTTATTCAATCACCATACTGCATTCTTAATTCTAGGTTCCTAGACAGAAGGTGGTACAGAGAAACTCTTTGCCTTTTTAAATTCTTTGTCTAAAATTAAAATCTAGTAATGTCTTTTTAACCTTACTTTCTTTGTCCTTTCTTCTAATTTTATGCAAATGAATTATCACATCAAGGAGCTAGCAATGAATATTTGGTTAGTACTACTGCACAGGAATTTCACGTCTTATCTTTACCAGTCTTGTAAATTTATCCAAGGGTGTCCATGGATACCTGATTTCCCCCAGTATATAATACTTTTATTTCCCCGCTACTAGTTTATAAAGCAACAAATTTCATCAATTCTTTAAAAAATATTCCAAGTCTTTATTTAAGCTTTGCTTTGGCACCAACTTTTTATATTCTCAAAATCATGCAATTATTCATTTTCCTATGTATAAAACATTACACCAACCAGTATAATCATATAAGAGAATAGCAATTCCAGGCCACACAGAATGAGTAAGCACAAGAGAATTTGCTCAAAAGTCAGTTAATTACCAAAATTTGTATCTACTGTGTATATTAAGGCACATATTTTATGCAGTGTTGATTCTAAAATTTCACCTGGATAATGAGACAATTTTTCATATTTTGAAAATTTCCTTCAGCATGTAACCCCCAGATATGCCCACAACAACTTAGAATCCATTTGTAGAAAGAAGTAAAATAAAAATACAAAAATATAATAGGCCTCAACCCTGAGATACATAAGCAAATAGAAACTACTATGACAAGGGCAGTTCATATAAATGCTAAAAGGAATTAATTTTTTAAAGATTTGTTCTAAAATAGTCACTTTGCTAAGAACAAACATGTAGACTATCGCATTATCACAATTGCCCAGTGAATTAAGTAATATTATATGATTTAATAGACTTAAATAACTTTAATTAAATTAAATGACTTTATGAATAACTACTAGGTCATGCTGTTGAAATGTGAACCCAAGTCTGTATAAGGCCAACATTCTTTGTATTTTACCACAATCATGTGACACTATTAATTGTGAAGGAATGTGATGTTCATGACCTTTTCCTGACTTGAGGACTCTCAAGAAAATTTTAGGTTTTATATATGTATTGATCATGATAGACCAATGCGGGACAAGTAATCTACTACTGCATATTTGGAATACATTTTCTCTCACTGGTAAAATGGTCTGTATCAGCATCACCTATGAGAAATAAAATGTGAGCCAATACATAATTCAAAATTTTCTAGTGACCAAGTTTAGAAAAGTAAGAAGTAAAATTAGTTTTATTAATATTTAACCCAATATACCCCAAATATCCTTCCTATAGGTAATTTATATAAAAATTATTAATGAGGTATTTACATTATTTTTTCAAATCTAAGAAGTTCAGTGTGTGTTTTAGACTTACAGCACATTTAAACTAGCCATATTTTAAGCACTCAATAGTCAACTGTGTCTGCTGACTACCATACTGGGCAACACAGTTCTAGACAACCTTCAAGCTCTCTTCTACCCTCAAAGTCTAGAGACCTATCATTCCATAATTTGCAAAATATACTCATTTGCTGAAAGAAATCAATAAAGTTTTATGTTGTAAAGTTATCTTGGACAAAAGTATCATTGACATGAATTTTATTGCCTAACTAGGTCTTTTATTATCATAGGATAACAGAGAAAAAGTAATAATACATTTGATATATTTTATAATATATTTTGGGGCTTCCCAGGTGGCACTGGTAAAGAATCCACTTGCCAATGCAGGAGTTCAATCCCTGAGTTGGGAGGATCCCCTGGAGAAGGACACAGCAACCGGATCCAGTATTCTTGCCTGGTAACTAGCACAGACAGAGGAGCCTGGAGTACTCCAATCCATGGGGTCGCAAAGAGTCAGACATGATTGACCGACTGAGCACACATACCTATTTTATATCATATATTTTATATCTGATCTGAAATATCTAGATATTGGATAAGGCAATTCTTCCTCACCTTATATTTCTTTTCCAAGAGATTTTCAACTCTCTTCTTGATTTTTTCAACTTGCATATAATTTCTGAACCAGTTTTTTGAGTTGCATGAAAGAGTCTGCTTGGATTTGGTTTAGAATTCATTGACTTTACAGACCAATTGAGACAGAATTAAGATATTTACTCTATTAATGTTTTTTGTTCTAACTTTATTTAAGTCATTTTAATATAAATTTTTATATTTTTCCACAGAACTCATTCATCTTATTGATTTATTGCCAAGTACTTCACATTTTTTAAACAAGACTAAAATGTATTATTTTACCTATTATGTTGCTTATTTATATATCTATACATATATATATGTACAGATATATACTTAGTCAATTGTGTCTGACTCTTTGTGACCCCATGGACTATGGCCCACCAGGCTCCTCTGTTCATGGGATTTCTCAGGCAAGAATACTAGAGTGGGTTGCCATTCCTTTCTCCAGGGGATCTTCCTGACACAGGGATCAAACTCAGGTCTCCAACACTGTAGGCAGATTCTTTACCATCTGAGGCACCCTAGGACTCAGATTATACATACATATATACATACATACATACATACACATATATATATATATATATATATATACACACACACATATATATAATTCATTATTGTGCTTGAATGTGTATCTAGCAATCTTATTAAATTAACCATATTAATAACAATTGAATTTTTTGGTTATTCTGTACAGAATTATGTTGTCTGTAAACAATGGCAGGACTTCCCTGGTGGCTCAGACGGTAAAGCGTCTGCCTACAATGCGAGAGACCTGGGTTCGATCCCTAGGTCGGGAAGATGCCCTGGAGAAGGAAATGGTAACCCACTCCAGTATTCTTGCTTGGAACATCCCATGGTCAGAGCAGCCTCATAGGCTACAGTCCATGGGGTCGCAAAGAGTCAGACACAACTGAGCAACTGCACTTTGGTTCTTTGGTTCTAAACAATGGCAAGTTTGTATTTTGTGTTTAATCTTTGCATCTTTTGTTTTTTTTCCACCTTACTTCCAATGTGATATTAAAGAGAAGTGGTGAACAGCCAGCTAGCATCATTGTCTGATTTCTGATCCAAAAGAGAAAATGTTCAATGTTTTGTCATTAAGTTCTATTCTGCGGTACAATGTTTTCAAACGCCCTTTTATCATATTAAAAATGCTGATCATAGATTAGAAAGAAATTTTGTCATGAATTGGATGCTGACTGTGATTAAATATCTTCTCTATTTATTCAAATAATATATTTTCTCTTTTCTATTTTTTTATTGTCCTTGTTCACATTGATCAATTTTCAAATATTCAACCCATCTCATATTTCTAGAATAAATTCAACTTTGCAATGCTGTACTTTTTACACTTGCTATTAATTTTGTTTAGAATTTTTGCATCTATGTTCATGCAACAGAAATACCTGAGACTTTCCCTTTTATAATAACCATGTCAGGTTCTGATTTGCAAGTTATACTGTTCTCATAGAATGAATTGGAGAGCACTCTTGCTTTTTTATTAAATTTAAGAACTTCTGTAAATTGGTATTATTCTTTTTTTTTAACTACTTGTTATAATTTGATAGAATTCATTAGTAAAGTCAGCTAGACCCAGAGGTTTCTTTGTAGGGATATTGTACCATATTCAATTTGTTTAATAGATAAACAACTATCCATATATTTCTATCTATTCTTTTGTCAACAGTAACAAGCTTATTTTTCCTAGGAAACTGTCCATTTTACTGAACTGTCAAAACTAGTAGCATAAAATATTAATAAAAGTCTCATATTATTTTTAACATACACAATATCTGCGGTGATACTCTTTTGCTCTGCACATTGATAATTTGCTCATTCTCATTTTTTATTCCTTGATTAATCTCAACAAATATTTATAAATTTTATTATTCTTTTCAGGAAGTCAACTTGTGATCACTTTTTTTGGATTATTTTATAACTTTTTAATTTCTACCTTCTTCCTGAATAAGGCAAAGACTTTAGAGCAATTTAATCATATTTATTCCATTTCCAATAGATGGGTTATCATTACCAGTTCAGTTTAGTTCAGTTCTGTTGCTCAGTCGTGTCCGACTCTTTGTGACTCTATGAATCACAGCACACCAGGCCTCCCTGTCCATCACCAACTCCTGAAGTTTACCCAAACTCATGTCCATCGAGTCGGTGATGCCATCCAGCCATCTCATCCTCTGTCGTCCCCTTCTCCTCCTGCCCCCAATCCTTCCCAGCATCAGGATCTTTTCCAATGAGTCAACTCTTCGCATGAGGTGGCCAAAGTATTGGAGTTTCAGCTTCAACATCAGTCCTTCCAATGAACACCCAGGGCTTATTTCTTTTAGGATGGACTGGTTGGATCTCTTTGCAGCCCAAGTGACTCTCAGGAGTCTTATCCAACACCACAGTTCAAAAGTATCGGTGCTCAGCTTTCTTCACAGTCTTCCATACATGACTACTGGAAAAACCATAGCCTTGACTAGACGGACCTTTGTTGGCAAAGTAATGTCTCTCCTTTTTAATATGCTGTCTAGGTGGGTCATAACTTTCCTTCCAAGGAGTAAGTGTCTTTTAATTTCATGGCTGCAATCACCATCTGCAGTGATTTTGGAGACCCAAAAAATAAAGTCTGACACTATTTCCACTGTTTCCCCATCTATTACCCATGAAGTGATGGGACCACATGCTATGATCTAAGTTTTCTGAATGTTGAGTGTTAAGCCAACTTTTTCACTCTCCTCTTTCACTTTCATCAAGAGGCTCTTTAGTTCTTCTTCACTTTCTGCCATAAGGGTGGTGTCATCTGCATATCTGAGGTTATTGATATTTCTCCCAGCAGTCTTGATTCCAGCTTGTGCTTCTTCCAGCCCAGCGTTTCTCATGATGTACTCTGCATAGAAGTTAAATAAGCAGGGTGACAATATACAGCCTTGACATACTCCTTTTCCTATTTGGAACCAGTCTGTTGTTCCATGTCCAGTTCTAACTGTTGCTTCCTGATCTGCATATAGGTTTCTCAAGAGGCAGATCAGGTCGTCTGGTAGTCCCATCTCTTTCAGAATTTTCCACAGTGTATTATGATCCACACAGTCAAAGGCTTTGGCACAGTCAGTAAAGCAGAAATAGATGTTTTTCTGGAACTCTCTTGCTTTTTCGATGATCCAGCGGATGTTGGCAATTTGATCTCTGGTTCCTCTGCCTTTTCTAAAACCAGCTTGAACATCTGGAAGTTCACGGTTCATGTATTGCTGAAGCCTGGCTTGGAGAATTTTCAGCATTACTTTACTAGCATGTGAGATGAGTGCAATTGTGCAGTCGTTTGAGCATTCTTTTGCATTACCTTTCTTTGGGACTGGGATGAAAACTGACCTTTTCCAGTCCTGAGGCCACTGCTGAGTTTTCCAAATTTGCTGGCATATTGAGTGCAGCACTTTCACAGCATCATCTTTCAGGATTTGAAATAGCTCAACTGGAATTCCATCACCTCCATTAGCTTTGTTCGTAGTGATTTCTATTTTAAATTTCATAATACGTTTTTATTATTACTCTAAACAATTAATGTTACTTTATATTTGCCTAGGTATTTACCAATATTTTTCTTCTCATTTCTCTTGTTTTCCAGACCTCCGTTCTGGGATTATTCTTCTTCAACCTGAATGACATCTGGATTGAAATTTTAGTCCAAATTAAATCTCATTGACTTGATACAACAAAGATTTATTCTTTTCTTTCACATTTATGCCTATGATGGATCAACTATGCTATGCTTAATATACTCTTTATTTCAGGGTCAAAGCTAATGGAGCAATTTCTGTCTAGGACAACAGTTTTAAAGCTTTTGCCCAGAAGTGTCACCTGTCATTTCCACTCAGACTAAATCAGCTAATAAAGTGATATGGTAAAATCTGATAACACTGGGGCATAAGATCTATATTAGAAACAGGAAGAAAAAATTCTGGCATTTAATAATATCTCCCCAATCATTTTTTTGATGTTCCCACTAGCCAGAGTTTGTTATGACAAACTCAGGATTTGTTTGCCCTGAAAAATATCTTTCATTTACTGATATTTTCTGTGTATGCAACCTCTGGGTATTTTTCCTTTCACAACAATAATGATATCATTCAGTTACTTTTGACTTCACCATTACTATTAAATTAGCTATCAGTCTAATTGCTACCATTTTGAAGATAATTTTTTTTTAAATCTCTGGCCGCTTTTAAAATTTGAACTTGTATTTGGTTATTGAATATGATATACTCAGATGTGTACTCTTTTCTATTTATTGCACTTGGGATTTGTTGGGCATTTTGAATCCATAGATTGTATTGCTCTGTTCTGAAAAATTTGCAGCCAATATCTCCTCAAATATTTTCTCTTTCCCATTCTTCCCCTACTTTTCTTCTAGAACTTCAATTAGACATGTATTATACCTGATGTATTAGACTTTCTTTTTCTTTCCTCCATGAATTATGTCTCTTCATATATATCTTCAAGCTAAATTCTATAAAGTTATTCTGACTGACCTTCTGGATAATTACTGTGACCTGGTCATTGAGTTTTTAATTTGAATTATTGTTTTTCTCATTTCTAAAACATATTTGTTTCCTTTTCAAATACACTAGGGTATGTTTAGAATGTTCTAATTTCAGATACATCTTTATTTCTTTGAACACTGTTAGTATGACTTTTTGGGCTTCCCTGGTAGCTCAGCTGGTAAAGAATCTGCCTGCAATGCAGGAGACCTTGGTTTGATTCTTGGGTTGGGAAGCTCCCCTGGTGAAGGGATAGGCTACCTACTCCAGTATTCTAGGGCTTCCCTGATGGCTCAGATGGTAAAGAATCTGCCTGCAATGCAGGAGACCTGGGTTGGATCCCTGGGTTGGGATGATCCCCTGGAGAAGGGCATGGCAACCCACTCCAGTATTCTTGCCTAGAGAATCCCTATGGACAGAGGAGCCTGGTGGGCTTATAGTCCATGGGGTTACAGAGTCAGACATGACTGAGCGTTTAAGCACAGTATGACTTCTTTAACTTGTGATTATACAATAACTGAAGTATTTGCACACTTGGTTTTGTTGTATGTTTTTTTAGCTGGTTCTCACTACTGATGTCTTATTTCCTTGTCTGGTTCATTTTTATGACTAGTGAGTGACACTGAGTCATTTTCCTTAGAAAAATATTCAAGATACTCTTTGAGGCTAAATGAAGACAACTTTCAGCAGAAAAGCTTTTAATTTACTTGTCGGGTCCCTAAGGATACCCTCAGTGCAGAAGCAATTAAACAGAATCAAGGTCTTAGGGAGCCATCAACCTATGTAAATTTCAGTTCAGTTCAGTTCAGTTCAGTCGCTCAGTCGTGTCCAACTCTCTGCGACCCCATGAACTGCAGCACGCCAGGCCTCCCTGTCCATCACCAACTCCCGGAGTCTACCCAAACCCATGTTCATTGAGTTGGTGATGCCATCCAACCATCTCATCCTCTGTCATCCCCTTCTCCTCCCGCCCCCAATCCTACCCAGCATTAGGGTCTTTTCCAATGAGTCAACCCTTCACATGAGGTGGCCAAAGTATTGGAGTTTCAGCTTCAACATCAGACCTTCCAATGAACACCCAGGATTTTTCAAATACATATGAGAAACAGACTGTGATTTTAGCTTCTCTGAGAGTTTCCTCTTCTGCTTTTCAGAGCACCAGGATGCTCTTCCTTATAGACCTGTCCTGGAAAACTGAGGTCTGTTTACGTTTCATCCTCTCCCATTCCTTGTGGTTCCCAACTCTACAAGAGGAGTGCTACCTATTGGATGTTCCACCTAAAGTGGGTCTTTGGTTTGTTTCCTGGCTACCACATCCTATTTTCATTTGAGTTTAACTCATTTGGCTAACTCATTTGGCAAACAGCCTCAGAGAAAAGTGGGGGATTCAATGATCCTCTTAAGCTTCCAGTTCTAGCTTTTATTTATATTTTAATTCAGTTGATCATTACTATACTTTTAGATCTTTGGTGCTTTAAATTTTTATTTTCTATTTTATGGAATGTTGTTAATATTCCACTGCAAAGGTTGGTCCTAATAATCTATCTCATCATGTTTCCAAGAAGGGAAGTCTGAAAATGCATCTTTGACCCATATATACTATTAATACTATGTATAAAACAGACAACTAATGAGAATCTACTTTATAGCACAGGGAACTCTACTTAATACGTTGTGGTGACCTGAACGGGAAGGGAATACGAAAGCCAGCGGGTATATGTATCAGTATGGCTGATTCATCTTGCTGTACAATAGGAATGAACATAATATTGTAAACCAACTACGCTCCCATAAAAATTAATTTAAAAAATAAAATTATTCACACGTTTCAATGATGTTTTTACTAACAGGAAGATATTCATTGCAAACAAAACACAAATAATATTTGTCTCCCACCTCCACTTTAGTGGAAGGAGTCTTCCTCACCCTAGATGAGAACTGCAATAGTTCTCATGTTTTGGATATCCAGCTCTGGACAATAGTAAGTTTTAAATGTCAATTAGCATTAAATTGCTTCACTTTCTTCCACCACCCTCATTAAATTTAGCCTACTTTGGTCTGGTCTGCTGTATTGAAAGGTATCTCTTTACTATTCTCCTCTACTCTCTCTACTCACTTTCTTTTGCATTTTATCCCTTTGCTATTCTACTGTATTTTACTCCTCCCTTTTCACTAGCTGCTAATTAGCCTATCTCCAGGATTAAAGTTATGTATCACAATCAGGAGACCGAGCCAAGGAACTGAGCTGCAAGAGTTAAGGAAACAAAAATGTACTTACTTAGTTGAGAGGCTTTGCACTCTCTGAATCCAGCAAACTATGAAAGTTGACTTTTATGAGATACTTTGTGTGTTTAGAGGATGATTCCTACAGAGTACATGTAATTCTATTCCCAATGGTCATATGAGATGCCTTCCTCAAGCCCTGGCTATTGATGGTACATTTCTAGACTCTTTTCTCTGAGGATAATCACTGGATAAATACTCAGGTGATTCCATATCACTTTTCTCCTGTATTCAGTTTACAGGAAATGTGCCCTGACAAATTCTGGAAGTATAAGTCATTCAAAACACTTGAGCACTCTCTTAGCTTTGTCAAAAAGCAATGTGTCTATTTTTCGCATCTCCGGATTTCTCAGGCAGAAGTCAGATCTTAGTCTTACATCCGCTTTAGTTTTTCTCAACTGTAAGAAGACATAAGTCCTCTATGGTTTCCAGCTGTAGGAAAAACATTTAGAGCTGTAAATTGCCTCACTGAAGTCCTTCCCAATGAACTTGGAGAGGGAGGGAAGTGACCATTCTCCTAAAAGCAGCAGAATGGAGACTCATGACTCATCAATTCAGTGGCTCAGTCATGTCTGACTCTTTGCAACCCCATGGACTGCAGCATGCCAGGTTTCCCTGTCCATCACCAACTCCCAGAGGTTGCTCAAACTCATATCCATCAAGTCCATGATGCCATTCAACCATCTCATCCTCTGTGGTAACTTTCTCCACCCACCTTCAATCTTTCCCAGCATCAGGGTCTTTTCCAATGAGTCAGTTCTTCACATTAAGTGGCCAAAGTATTGGAGCTTCAGCATCAGTCCTTCCAATGAATATTCAGGACTGATTTCCTTTAGGACTGATGAGTTTGATCTCCTTGTAGTCCAAGGGACTCTCAAGAGTCTTCTCCAACACCATTCAAAAGCATCAATTGAACTCCAAAAAGCATCAGTTGAACTCCAAAAGCACCAATTTGAACTCCAACACAGTTCAAAAGCATCAATTCTTTGGTACTCAGCTTTCTTTATAGTCCAACTCTCACATCCACACATGACTACTGGAAAAACCATAGCTTTGACTATACGGACCTTTGTTGGCAGAGTAATGTATCTGCTTTTTAATATGCTGTCCAGGTTGGCCATAGCTTTTCTTCCAAGGAGCAAGGGTCTTTCATTTTCATGGCTTCAGTCATCATCTGCAGTGATTTTGGGGTCCCTCAAAATAAAGTCTGTCACTGTTTCTACTGTTTCCCCATCTATTTGCCATGAAGTGATGGGACCAGATGACATGATCTTAGTTTTCTGAATGTTGAGTTTTAAGCCAACTTTTTCACTCTCCTCTTTCACTTTCATCAAGAGGCTCGTTAGTTCTTCTTCACTTTCTGCCATAAGGGTGGTGTCATCTGCATGTCTGAGGTTAATGATATTTCTCCCGGCAATCTTGATTCCAGTTTGTGCTTCATCCAGCCCAGGATTTCATATGATGTACTCTGCATATAAGTTAAATAAGCTGGGTGACAATATACAGCCTTGATGTACTCTTTCCCAATTTGGAACCAGTCTGTTATTTCGTGTACGGTTCCAACTGTTGCTTCTTGACCTGCATACAGATTTCTCAGGAGGCAGGTCAGGTGGTCTGGTAGTCCCATCTCTTTAAGAATTTTCCACAGTCTGTTGCAATCCACACAGTCAAAGGCTTTGGCATGGTCAATAAATAAATAAAGCAGAAGTAGATGTTTTTCTGGAACTCTCTTGCTTTTTCCATGATCCAACAGATGTTGGCAATTTGATCTGTGGTTCCTCTGGATTTTCTAAATCCAACTTGAACATCTGGATGTTCATGGATCACGTACTGTTGAAGCCTGGCTTGGAGAATTTTGAGCATTACTTTACTAGCATGTAAGATGAGTGCAATTGTGTGATAGTTTGAGCATTCTTTGGCATTGCCTTTCTTTGGGATTGGAGTGAAAACTGACCTTTTCCAGGTCTGATCAGAAAACTGACCTTTCCAGCTATGACTCATAGCTCTCTAAAAACAAATATCTTTGGCAATTCATTCCCCCAATCCTATGTGACCCTTCAAGTTCTTGATCTTGATGAGAGATCATAAATTTGTGGAGCAGCTTATCATTCATTCACTGCATGAAGAATGAACCAGTTTATTCCTACCTGGCATCCTCCTAAATATGGTTTTAATGACACTTCAATCAAAGATGGAACATTCTGGGGACCTGCCTGGTGGTCCAGTGGTTAATTCACTCTGCAATGCACAGGACTCAGGTTCAACCCCTGGTCAGGGAACTAAGATTCCACATACCTTGGAGCAACTATGCCAGTGTGCCACAACTAAGATGTGACGCAGTCAAATAGATATTTTTTTAATGGGATGTTCTATATACTTTGACATCACTGTTTTATAATCAAAAACAATTTCTCAAAATTTGTTTTTTAAATCATTAATCCCACATTTAACCATTATCTATCTGTGTGATGTTTATGGTAAAAAGTCTGATACTGACGTATACCATTTCTTTAATAATATTTTAAGACAAGTCAAACTATACAATATAGTCAACTGAATAGATTCTTGGAATTTCAAAATTGCTCACTGACGCAAAAATCCAAACTCTGGTAGAAAAAAAAAATGAAAGTCATAAATATGCATCTCACAAAGAAGTAAGAGGGAGCACTTTAAAGCTCTCTAAAATAGCAAAATCTATTTCAGTGTATTAATACTTAGGAGAAGTAGTTACTTTAAAGTTTCCTGCAAGAGGAAAAAAAAATTCACCCTCATCAGAAACACTCAGGTACATCACTCATTTCTTACTAGATTAACCAACACCAACCAGTAAAAATCCTATTTCCTCTAAAAACTGTGTGCCTTTCACACAAGGGAAAGCCTGAATAGCCGAGCCCTGCTCAGACGTGCTAGTGCGAGCCAAGAGATCTTTGCTGGATTCCACTGGGAGTCTCAGAGGAAACAATAATCTCTTGTCATTATATAGAGCACTATACAATGCCCTAGGAAGCTCTAACTCTCATAAATCAAAAGTTCTACTTGAATGCAGTTGATCTATTTTAGGGAAGGCAATCCTACTCAGAATCAGATTTGTCATAGCACATCCCTTTAATCCTTAGCAGTATGAGCTCTGTAAACACAGTATTTGAAATAATATTACACATTATTTTATACAGAAGCCTTCAGAGTTCTGCATCCCTGAATGCTTTCCGGTAAAGCAGCCAAGTTACTTACTTAAGCTTCTTTTTTTTTTTTCCTTTTCTTCTGTTCCTGTTTTAAGGAGAAGAGAAATAGAAGTCCTATGGGCCAGTAAGTAAAGTAATGTTTGAATATTGAGAAGAGTTAATGAGACTAAGAAAGAGCTGCTGCAGTTGGAAAGTCTTACAAAGCAAAGGTTCATGCAAAGGTAATAGTGATACGAATTAAAGACAGGAACACTGATCATCTATTTGATGTTTATATCCCCAAATGTTGCCTTCAGTAACTGTTCCATGTTTACAAGACTGCCAACTTGCTTTCAAATACAATCCTCATGTAATGTTATGTTTTCCTTTACACTGACCAAGCAATCACTCTTTTAGAAACATCACAAAGGACTTTGTGTGAGGCTTTGAATGAATTTGCATTTAAAACTCTGCGAATTATCCAAAGGAGTTTTTTGTTTGTTTTTCATTTTCCTTCTGTGGTTCAAGCACACGGAGAACAGACACTGTAGAGAAGAAGAAAAATAACAGTAGACATCCATGAGATATGCTTAAGATAAGAGATGACTTTGGGGAAAAGTATAATTAGAAATTAACTGTATAAGAGTATAAGAGATGAGATTTACCAACATACAACTAGAGAACCAAATTATATCATGAAAGAGGACCATTGAAGAGAGTAGAGACATCTCAAACAATAGCAACTAGAGATCATTATAAATAAACAGAAACAGACAAGATATATACAATATTATACAAGTCAATAGTTAAAAATATTAAACATTATCTCCTCCATGAGGTGTTCCATGACCTTTCCCCATGCTGTGCTGTGTTTAATCACTCAGTCATGTCTGATTCTTTGTGACCCCATGAATTCCTTTGTCCTTGGAAATCTCCAGGGAAGAATACTGGAGGTGGTTGCCATGCCTTCCTCCAGATTATCTTCCCAACCCAGGGATCAAACGCAGGTCTCCTGCATTGCAAGCAGATTCTTTACCGTCTGAGCCACCAGGGAAGCTCAAGAATACTGGAGTGGGTAGCCTACCCTTTTCCATGGGATCTTCCCAACCCAGGAATCGAACCAGAGTCTCCTTCATTGCAGGTGGATTCTTTAATAGCTGAGCTCCCAACTTCCCCCCATACTTACCATCAAATAAAGTCGCCACAGTGTCCTAGGAAAGCGTTTTACCATCTCTAATCATATATTGTTCTCTTTGTCTCAGTATTTTCTTCTGTAAAAAGAACTTGTGATACCTTAAGGATTAAATGGAATAACTTCTAAAAGCTCCTAACACATGCCCTAAACATTGGGGGCTCTCTGTGCTAAGTCACTTCAGTCATGTCTGACCCTTTGCGACCCTATGGACTGCAGCCTGCCACGCTCCTCTGTCCATGGGATTTCCCAGGCAAGAATACTGGAGTGGGTTGCCGTTTCCTTCTCCAGGGGATCTTCTCAACCCAGGGATGGAACCCACGTCTCTTATGTCTCCTTCACTGGCATTGGCAGGCAGGTTCTTTACCATAAGCACCACTCGCAGGGGACCCTCAATAATGACCATTAAGGTTCTACTCTAAATTCTTTGCTTAGATCTGTCTTCCTTATTACAATCACTTTGAAGAATTTATCCATAGACTGTATTTGCCCCATGGACTATAGCCCATGAAGCTCATCTGTCCATGGGATTTCCCAGGCAAGAATACTGGAGTGTGTCGCCATTTCCTTCTCCAGGGGATCTTCCTGACCCAGAGATCAAACCCAGGTCTCCTGCATTGCAGGTGGATTCTTTAGTTCTGTGACACTGAGGAAGCCCCAAAGAATTTATCACAGCTAGTCAAAACTAACATCTATTATTAACTGAGAGGTTACTACATACTAGGCACTGGTCTACGCGTTTTACATGGAGATGCTATTGTTGTCCTATTTTACAGACAAGAAAAGAGAAGCACTAACAGAACAACTAAATTGCCCACAGTCACTTGTCTAGAAAGTGGCAGAGCTAAGACTTAACCCAGGTAGTTTGGCACATAGTATAACACACACGTTTGTATGTATCCTTCTTAGCTATAAATAGCACAGATATCAAGTACGAGTCAACCTCATCTCCTTAACATTTTTCTTTCTACCCATAGTCAAAATAAATAAATAAAAAATGCCTGCTGAAACCACCTTCAACTGTAACCTAACCTCTGTCACTCTATTCCAAGCCCCCATGATCTGTCCTGGTAACTCTGGTTTCTGTCCTGTTGGGTTCCGCTTTTCTGACAATCTTTGGCAAATGGAAGCCTGACTTGGGCTTCCTAGCTGGATTTCAATGTTGAATTCATTCTAGAATCTGGATTAACCTTCAGCTTGAAATTCTGCTATCTCTGGACACAGTCTATCCTGTGTCTAATCCTGCGTCCTAGGAATGCACTTTGGGCCCTTGTTTTAAGATCCATCTTTCCTTTAAGGCAAGTAGGAATATTTAGGTTCTAACTTGGGACTGAACTCCAGTAACTATATGCAAGTTTTTACTCTCTCGGTTTCCTCATTGGAAACTATCTGGACTTGTCTCACGAGGTTGCTGTGAGAATGAAATAATAAATGTTATGCACTTAGAATGGTGCTTGCTACATAACAAACAAAGCACTGGATGAGAAGAAGGCTGAGAACAGGATAATTCCAGTCTGCTTTTACTATTTCTTCTACCTGAAGATCGTTCCTATTCCTCACTTCCTCTTCATTGTATTCAAGACTCAGCTCAATCGTCATCGCCTCTTCAAGGAAGTGCCTCTCTTTTCTATGCTCTCATAACAATTGGAGAAGGCAATGGCAACCCACTCCAGTATTCCTGCCTGGAGAATCCCAGGGACAGAGGAGCCTGGAGAGCTGCCGTCTCTGGGGGCGCACAGAGTCAGACACAACTGACGCGACTTAGCAGCAGCATAACAATCCCAATAAGCTTTAATGTTAGTGTTTGCCACATTCTGTATCACTTATCCTTTTTAGCCTATATCACTAAATTTTCAGCTTCCTGTGAGAAGCTGGTGTGTGTGTGTTTGTGCCTGTGTGTGCGTGTGTGTGTGTGTGTCTATGGTCTGGGGTGATAACATATTACTAACGTCTGTTCCCCCATCATAGGCACCAGCTTTTTCTGAATTTAAGTGAACTGAGTATATGATCTTATGCCTGAACCACCAAGTGAAAAGGTGAAAACTGGCAAAATAATGAGGTTGGATGAAGCAGAGGGATATTAGTGAGGAAATAATCATCAGGCTTCCCTGGTTCTCAAAAGGTAAAGAATCTGCTTGTAATGCAAGAGACTCGGGTTCGATTCCTGGGTCTGGAAGATCCTCTGGAGTAGGGAATGGCTACCCACTCCAGTATTCTCGCCTGGAGAATCCCATGGACAGAGGAGACTGGTTGGCTACATCCATGAGGTCCCAAAGAATTGGACATGATTGACCAACTAGCAGTTTCACTTTGAATCTTAGCTCCAAATAAGAGTGTAGGCACCTAGAACCTCCACTTTGCCACTGAATCAGGCAGCCTCTCCAAGCGGACTGATCACCTTGTCGTTTAGAAAGTAAAGAATGAAGGCATGTCCTGCTGAATACAAGTCAGCGGGGGTCCTCACAGAAAGCACAGCATGGTCAGAACTAGAATGGGATTGTGTTAAGGAATGAATTGTGTCCCCTAAAATGATGTTGAGGTCCTCACTGCCAGTATCGGTGAATGTGCCCTTATTTGGAAATAGGTCCTCTGCAGATGACCAACTCAAGATCAAGTTATTAGGGAAGCCCTAATTCAATATGACTGATGTCCTTATTTTAATGTAATTTCATTTATTTATGTATTTGTTTTTGGCAGTGCTGGTTCTCTGTTGCTGCCCAGGCTTTTCTCTACTTTTGGTGAGCCAGGGCTGCTCTTGGCTGCAATGTATGGTCTCCTCATCGTGGAGGCTTCTCTTGTTGTGGCTCCTAGTCTCTAGACAAGAGGCTCAACTTCTGTGGCGCATGGGCTTAGCTGCTCGGTGGCATGTGGGATCCTCTCCAACCAGGGGTCAATCCTCCTCATTGGCAGGGGGATTCTTCACCACTGAGGCAAAAGGGAAACCCTGATATCCTTTTAAGAAGCAGGAAATGTGTAACAGATACAGACCTCTGAGGAAGGAAGACATGCGCGTATGGAGAAAGTCATGTGAGGACAAATGCAGTGATCAGGATGACGCTCCTGCGAGCTAAGAGACACCTCAGGTTGCCAACAAACCACCAGAGGCTAGGAGAGAGGCACAGAACAGATTCTCCCTCAGAACCCTCAGAAGGAACCAAACCTGCCTATACCTTAATCTCCAGAGCTATGAGAAAAGAAAATGTCTGCTGGTTCAGCCACTCAGTTTGTGGTACTAATATTGTAGCCCTAGTCAACTAATAAACATTTATTCAGGAAGCAGTAAGGCAATCTCAAGAAAAGATAATAGAAATCAGTCAAGAAAATAAGTATATGTAACCATTTTAACCAAAATACTGAATCAACAACAACAAAAAAATGTTCCTTATCTCAGGTCAGCAATTGCACTGAGCAGCTTTTCATCCACATCTAGAAAGGCAAGCAGTCCTCAGCCCCAGCCATTACCTTTCTCTTCTAAAGGTTTGCGGTCCATTCTCATGCATCTATTTCTATTCTTCCAATTGAATGTTAAGAGCATTTGTCAAGTTTACTTTAAGATAATATATAAAATGGTTCAAGTAGATTATTAAATGACTGAATAATATTCCAAAATTTCTTATTAATGATATTCCTAGTGATTTTATAAAATCTGTTGTAAACATGATTTTAAACTTCCCTTGTATCTAAACTGTCATTTGCCAGTTTAAAGGGAAACCTGAATTTCTATGTGTAATGGTCAGCTGCAGTCTCTGGAGCACACTGCTTGGAGGCTGTGAATGTAACTAAGTAAGTTTTGATACCAATTTCAGTGAAGGTTCCAGAGATCAAATTCCAAAGATCAAATTACCAACATCCATTGGATCACAGAAGAAGCAAGGTAGTTCTAGAAAAACATCAACTTCTGCTTCATCAACTAGGCTAAAGCCTTTGACTGTGGATCACAACAAACTGTGGAAAATTCTTAAAGAGATGGGAATATCAGACCACCTTACCTGCCTCCTGAGAAACTTGTCTGCAGGTCAAGAAGCAACAGTGAGAAATGAACATGGAACAACAGACTGGTTCCAAATTGGGAAGGGAGTATGTCAAGGCTTCATATTGTCACCCTGTTTATTTAACTTACATGCAGAGTACATCATGAGAAATGCCAGGCTGGATGAAGTACAAGCTGTCATCAAGATTGCAAGGAGAAATATCAATAACCTCAGATATGCAGATGACACCACCCTTATGGCAGAAAGCAAAGAGGAACTAAAGAGCCTCTTGATGAAAGTGCAAGAGGAGAGGGAAAAAAGCTGGCTTAAGTTCAACATTCAAAAAACTACGATCATGGCATCTGGTCTCATCACTTCATAGCAAACAGACGCAGAAACAATGGAAACAATGACAGACTTTATTTTCTTGGGCTCCAAAATCACTGCAAATGGTGACTGCAGCCATGAAATTAAAACACCCTTGCTCCTTGGAAGAAAAGCTATGACAAACCTAGACAGTGTATTAAGAAGCAGAGGCATTACTTTGCCGACGAAGGTCTATCTAGTCAAAGCTATCATGTATGGATGTGAGAATTGGATCATAAAGAAGGCTGAGTGCCGAAGAAGTGATGCTTTCAAACTGTGGTGTTGAAGAAAACTCTTGAGAATATCTTGGACTGCAAGGAGATCAAACCTGTCAGTCTAAAGAAATCAACCCTGAACGTTCATTGGAAGGACTGATATTGAAGCTGATCCTCCAATACTTTGGCTGAGTATTGACCATATTAAATAGGGCTTCTCAGTGGTAAAGAACCTGCCTGCCAATTAGGAGACATAAGAGATACGGGTTTGATCCTTGGGTTGGGAAGAGCCCCTGGAGGAAGGCATGCAACCCACTCCAGGATTCTTGCCTGGAGAATCCCATACACAGAGGAGCCTGGTGGGCTACTGTCCACGGGGTCACAAAGAGTTGTACATGACTGAAGTGACTTAGTATGTAAACACACATATCATACTAAATAAATGTACATGTAGTCTAAGATGTATCTCTCTTTTGAAAAAAAAAAAAAAAGAATTACTCATACCAGTAGCAGTTAATACCAATAAATAGTTTTCTACATTGTCATGGAAAAACTATCAAAAACCAGGAAATTACTTTAATATCAATAAACTTGAACACCTTGCAAAATACTTTCTGCTACAGTGTCCTGTAAGTAAATTTTCACTATTTAAAATGACTCATTTTAATAATACACACGAAGTCACGCCTGCTTAATGTAACAGAATAATTTAACATACTTTCATAAGTCTCTCATCTGTAGGCACCAAATAAGCCACTTTCTGACTCAAAAGCCTTGCTATTCATCTGTTAATATGCTAACATAAAATGAAAGATTCCCATTTTTTAGATAAAAAAACTGAGGTCCAGAGAGATTTTTGCCCAAGATTAGATAGTGAGTTAGTGGTTGAGTGAAAAATTAATTTAAATTAACTGAAACCATTGCACTCCATTTTCTCCCTTGATAGCTTATTCATCTACATTAAAATAGATGAAACAATTGAGAAACACAGGCAATACAGAATCTAGAAATGTGTCAGCATTGATCATTGAGAGCGTCCTCTTTTTATTTTCAGTGTTCCTCACTGATTTACTTTTGGCTGCACTGGGTCTCTGCTGCTGCGCGTGGGCTATCTAGCTATGGCAACAGGGGTTCCTCTGCAGCTGGCATGCGGGGCTTCTTGTTTCACTCGCGTCTCCGGTTGCAGAGCGGGAGCTCTAGGGTGCATGGGCTTCAACACTTGAAGCAAGTGTGCTCAGGAGCTTGGTTCCCTTCTGCAGTTGGAATCTCCTCAGACCAGGGATCAAACCCATGTCCCCTGCATTGGCAGGTGGATTCTTAACCACTAGACACCCAGGGAAGTCCTTTACTCTTCTTATTTTTTAAAAAGCAGTTTGGTTTTTAAAGTGATAATAATGACTGCACTTTAATAAAGAATAAAAAGAAAAAAACTTTTTCAATTAAATTTCCACAGAAGTCACCTAAAATCCGTGAAAGGAAGTTATTTTTGCAGTTTATATGTCTTGTCAATTGCAAACTAGGTTTAATCTGAACTTCCTACATGCAAATTTTAGCTTTTGCCAAGAATTATAGCTTTTGCGATTTAAAAAACTGTTAGTAACTTACAGCTTTGATATTTATGTTCTTATGTGGATAATATAATAAATTGTTCCTGTTGATTAGTCGATAAGTCATGTCCAACTCTCTGTGACTCCATGGACTGTAGCTTGCCAGGCTCCTGTGTCCATGGGATTTTCCAGGCAAGAATACTGGAGTGGGTTGCCATTTCCTACTCCAGGGAAGCTTCCCAACCAATGGATTCAACCTGGGTGTTCTTCGTTGGCAGGAAGATTATTTACCACCAAGCCACCAGGGAAGCCTGGATATAATATATAAATCATCTCTGTTTCCTATATTTTATTAAGCAGCAAAGGAGTAGTTTATAATTGTTTTATTAAATAAGCAAAAAATTATCAAGCTCCAC
Organism: Giraffa tippelskirchi; assembly: GCF_054371585.1. Lineage (NCBI taxonomy): Eukaryota > Metazoa > Chordata > Mammalia > Artiodactyla > Giraffidae > Giraffa > Giraffa tippelskirchi. Next base: position 104,949,265 of record NC_137278.1, on the reverse strand, counting down.
ATAGAATTACTCCAAAAATTAGGTACTGCATGCATGCATGCATGCTCAGTCGCATCTGACTCTTTCGCGACCCCATGGACTGTAGCCTACCAGGCCCCTCTTCCATGGGATTTTCCAGGCAAGAATACTAGAGTCAGTTGCCATTTCCTCCTCCAGGATGTCTTCCTGACCCAGGGATCGAGCCCATATCTTTGGGGCCTTCTGCATTGGCAGGCGGATGCTTTACCACTGAGCCACCTGGGAAGCCAATTATTCCAGAAATTAGAACTTGACCAATTTACTGGATAAAATGGCTTCCTAAAAAGAATTAGATATTCTTCTCTTAAAAACTCAATTGCATGATCTAATGTTTAGGAGATTCTCCTTAGCTATTCTGTGAAGATTTTTCTAACACTGGCCTTTAGGTAGTACTTGGATATTAATTTTTCTATTAATTTGGAAACAGCTCAAGCCTGGACTGGTAAAAATATTTCTATTAAAATTAAGTATGTAATAATTCAATCTGCACCTTTTGAAGAAAGGGGAGAGTAAAGAATAACCCACCAACCCACACCCCATTAATGACAAATTCTGCTTGCATTTTTTGGTCTATATTGGAGTTCAAAATAAGATTTAATTTTTAAATTGGGTCCTGCTGACTTCAAATAATTGAGACATTGACCAAACTTAGAAAAAGGGAAAAAATGGTGAACTAGGGGTAATTTATAATCAAATACTGATATTTCAATAATTCACTTAGTCAATACATGTTTACTGAGCATCTTCCTCCATCTAGGTTGGAGGTGGAAGAAAGAAAATTTCCTGTTTCTATGTTCTTCTGACTGGTCCAAGAATTAAAGTGACAAGAGACAGATTAACAGGAGAAGATCAAATTTAATTACATACTTCAGGGATTCTATAAGAACATGAGGTCCAAGGACAAGTTAGACAATTGAAGCTTATATGCCATCTGAGAGAAGGAGAATAGGGCAGGGGTTCGGGACTTCAAAGGAAAGAAAGGCAACTTATAGGAAGATGAAAAAAGAGCAAATGTTTGGTAAACAAAAGTTTGCTGGTAAACAAATGTTTGCTGTGCCATGAAGAGATGGTGGGACCCAGAGAGGACTTTATAAAACAAGCCTTGCTAAGTGTCCCCAAGTCTACTATACCTAGCTCATATTATACTTTATTTATGGTGCTAGTTCCTCTTCCTGGAACAAGCCCTTTATCTAGAAAATTGTAGGCAGTTAAAGGGAGGAGGTAAAAGCTCTTCCCGAGTCTTTTGTTTCTTAAGAACAATCATCCCTAAATAATCCTCAAGACAGACATATTTTGGGGTGGCGAGTTTTATTCCCCTACATCAGGCACTGAGAAATCATTCATAGTTAAGATAAAATCCCCACCCTTATGAAATTTCCAACAGAATAAGTAGACACTATTACATAAATGGCAAAACTTACAATACAATGGCATATTCATGCTTGAAAGAAAAATAAATACAGCTAAGGAGATGAGGTCTAATGGGTAGTTACTTTTGATCAGATCATCAAGGAATGTCTCTACCTCTGATAAGAGGTGGCATTTGAACATATTCTCCAAATCAGCCTCTAGTGAAAAAGCATTTCAGAATGAAGCAGCGATAATTCAAAGGAAGAAATGAGAATGGTGCATTCAAGCATAAAAAAATCATATTAATAGAGATCAATATGCACATAGGCAATGATGGATCCTGTCAGAAAGGTAAACAGGAGTCAGATCCCAGACAGCCTCATAGACTGACATAAGAACTTGCCCTAAATTTGAAGGGAAGCAACAGAGGGAATGCAGGGGTGCATCCTGCAGGCATGCAAGCCCTGTACTTGTCCAGCATTAAAACCAAAGAAACAACCCTGCAATCAGCAAGAGACATCAATGGTTTAATAGATTGGGGATCTTACACATGTGAAGCAAAAAGCTCCCGGAGCATACACCCCATCATGGACGACAGGCTGTGGGCAGGATGTGGCAGGGCCTTCCCTAACAGGGGGAAAGGGAGGCTACTAATTATAGGGGGAACTGACCTCAAGTTGGCGCATCAGTTAGCAGGGAAAAAAGAAGGAACATCTCTTCTAGCCCCGTGGGCTAACAACCTTCATTGGGCAGATGTCTTCTCTTTGATAAACTGCCATAGTGGAGCCTTTCTGATCTAAAAAATTAGAGAACTTCCTTACTTGGGGCCAGAGTCAAGTCTATAGGTATCTACTGATTAGGCTCTATCATTAAGAGGGAAGGTCAGTCAGGTGAGTAGGATATAGGTGCGGCAGGGACTGGTGCAGTAGGGGATGGACAGAGAGCAAGAGGACAGCCATTTTGGGTGGCCTGGTCATATAGGGCAAGACTGATGGAAATGCAATTGATATTTTTAAAAGCTCACTCTTGGTTGTTGTTTAACAATAAAATTGGGCAGTAGAGAATGTTGCCAAAAACTTGCAAGAGAGAGCAGTTTATAAGCTGGTTCAATAATCCAGGGGGAAGAAGGTGGTAACACGAACCAGAGAGTAGCAGTGGAAACAGGCAGAATGAGCAAAGCACAGGACACACGTGGAAGATAAAAGCCTCCAGGACTTGCTGCTGAACTGCATGAAGGTTGTACAGAAGACAGAATCGAGACTGACTCTTCAATATTTCACCTAAGTAGCCTGTATATGGGGCTGCCATTTGTTAAAATGAAGATGGAAGATGGAGCAGGCTCAGTTGGGAAAACAAGAGTTCTCAGGTGAAGATGTTTGTGTTTGCCCATTTGACATCACAAATGTCAAATAAATTAGAGCTCAAAGGTCAGAGGTGACTTAGTAAGCTTCATGCCTGCTCAGCCCATGTTTTCACAGCTTGCGCCGGAAGAAGGTGCCTCACCTGCCATACACCTATTCCTGAGAAGGGAAGCAGGGAGCAAGGGAAGGGTGGGGAAGTACAGTGCTTAAGCAAATAGTCAATTTCAGGGGACACATCTAATGTTTCAGAAAGTGTCACATTTTTTAAACCTAGCAAATAGCAAAATTGAGGATCTGCCCTGACAGTGTCAGATTTTGTGTATCTGTTTTCAAACATAACAGTCACTGAAGATGAGATAAAAAAAAAAAACTACAAATAAATGATTACAGAAAAGGAAATGCGCTGATCCTCTTTCTTAGACAGCAGTTGATTTATTTTGAACAATATAGTGCTGTGTTATAGTTGACATGCTTTTTGTACTGAGCCTAGACAGTGAATCTCAGACCATCGAGCTCAGATGTGAAGTGTGTCACAGGTACTGCAAAGATGTTACTACAAATTTCAAGAAAGTGTTAAAGCTTACTAAGTCCTTTCTCTCTTTAAAGATACAGTGGAATTAAGGTTAATATACCAAGACAATTTCCATACCTTTGCTTTCTGCAATGCTTCATGGGAGAGAATGAATGGGTTGGGATGACAATTATTAATTCATCTGGCTTGTGTGAATGTACTTAGGTAGCCACAATCCATGGGGCTACAAAGAGTTGGACCTGAGCTAGCAACTGAGCACACACACACTACCCATTTGTGCACTGAGGGAGGCAAAGGTTAAGAAATACTAGTTTAGAGAATTAACTGCATAGACTTAGAAATGTCGAGATGAACTATTTTCAGGCCTATCTTAATGTGCTAATTTAAATGTGTTAATGTCACCAGTGTCTAATAAATGGGGCAAGAGACTTCTTGAGCTCTCAAATTCTAAACACTGAGAAATCTGACTCATAGCCCAGATAACAGGTAGCTGCTAAACATGCCACTTTTGACAAAATTTAAAGGAAATCAACAGAGCAGCATTTATTTGTGACATTACTTTCACCCCTCTCATTTCCCAACACAATTCTTCCTTTTCTTAGGCATAAAAAATTGCCTAAGAAAAACACTGTACAATGAAGTCCTAATTAGATTTGATTATTGGCTTCCTTAATAGACAGTCAAGCCTATTCAATTCTGCACCATCAGAATCCTAAGCATCCGGAACCTCCCTCAGTATCTTGAGTCTGCCATATTTACATGTGTACATTCCTTAATCCAACTCAAATTCACATCTGTTCCAAGCCCTTTCATTCAACCCTCTGGAATTCCCCATGTATCATTAGCAATTCTCCTAGCTCCTTCATTTCTTTTCTGAGTGTCTTGCTTTCTTCCTAGTTCTAGTTGAAACCTGGCTATACCTTGAAGGACTCTCTCATATGCGGCTGATTTCTCTCACTTCCCGTGACAGACAAGCCTGGACGTGTCATCCTCGTTGTTTAAAGCTATTGTACTTACAGGCTAAGCAGCTTCTCTACCATCACCATAAAATTCTCAGTTTCCTGAATAAATGCAAGTGATACCACCTGTTTCCTGAATTCATCTGCTGTTTCCTCCAGGCATCGCATTTCTTTAAAAGATGCCTCACTGATGACCCCAAAACAGTGACTTTCCAGCATTCTCTGGTCATCCTACTTGGATGTCTCCATGTTCTCACTAATACCCCCGAAAACTCTGAGAGGTCTTGATCTTCTTAGGTCTAATGTTCTCCACTGACCACATCCAGCCAATGCTCTACATTGTACATTGTCATTTCCAAAACTTTTATCACCTAGAAATGTCTTCATTTCAAGCATTGCACTCCTGCTTACAGCATCCTATGTTCACAGCCTTGTTCTGCCACTTCTGCTTCAGTACTTCACCCTCTTCCCTGGGATCCTCAACCCATTAATTCTACACATTTTCAAAGCCTCTCTTCCTCTCACACCCAAAGTCTATGATTTTGGATAATTTTACACAGAATTGGTGATACAGGCATCATCAAAATTATTTAATAAAGAGAGGGAAGGGATGGCCATATCTCCATCATTCTCATCCGGCAAGACTTCTACCCTAGTTATACCCAACGTTACACCCATCCTGTGCCTGCAATGACTGCTAATTGTATAAACTTTAAATTTATGACCATATAGTGGGCCCCTCTGCTGTGCCACAGTTATATTGTATTTCTGTTTTCTTATGCTCTCCGATCCTCTAAGACAATTACCTCACATCTCTCCTCTCCTAAATCTCACCTATTCCCCACTGTCTTCTTTCTTAATTTGAAATAAGAAGTTGTAGAGAAAAATGGACATTGCAATCCTGACAAAATCAAAGCTTCTAGATATCATTCATTTTCACTGACAATGTGAAATAAATTATATAAGGGTATTTGATATAATAGCCTTGCTGTGAATATATAATCCAGAATATGAATACAGTATGTAATATGCTGCTGCTGCTGCTGCTAAGTCGCTTCAGTCGTGTCCGACTCCTTGCGACCCCACAGATGGCAGCCCACCAGGCTCTGCCATCCCTGGGATTCTCCAGGCAAGAACACTGAAGTGGGGTGCCATTGCCTTCTCCGAGTATGTAATATATAAGATGTGAATATGCATGTAATTGCTTCTCTTCTTTTCTCAGCTATTTGTAAGGCCTCCTGAGCTATTTGTAAGGAAGACTGAGCAAATGAACTGAACTAATATATGTAATCTGTATCTAAAGATAGATAGTATAAAATATACAGTATTGAGTTTTCGAGTTTATGTATTAAATAAATTGATATATAGTAATGCTATACATTACTATATATATATTATAATATAGTATACACTTATTGCTTATTAATAGGCAAATTTCATTAATGTACATATTCTTTACATACTTAGGATCAAAACAAATGTCTTTAAGAAGAACAAAGTGTACTAACTATTTTGAATGTACCAATTCAGTTTAACTCTTTGCTGCTGTTGTTCGGCCCTCAGTTCAGTTCAGTTCAATCTCTCAGTTGTGTCTGACTCTTGGTGACCCCATGCACTGCAGCATGCCAGGCTTCCCTATTCATCACCAACTCCCACAGCTTGCTCATACTCATGTCCATCAAGTTGGTGATGTCATTCAACCATCTCATCCTCTGTCATTTCCTTCCCCTTTGGCCTTCAATCTTTCCCGGCATCAGGGTCTTTTCCAGTGAGTTGGCTCTTCACATCAGGTGGTCAAATTATTGGAGTTTCAGCTTCAGCATCAGTCTTTCCAATGAATATTCGGGATTAACTTCCTTTAGAGTCGATTGGTTTGATCTCCTTGTTTTCCAAGGGACTCTCAAGAGTCTTCTTCAACACCACAGTTAAAAGCGTTAATTCTTCAGCACTCAGCCTTCTAATTATGGTACAATTCTCGCATCCATACTTGACTACTGAAAAAACCACAGGTTTCAATCTACAGACCTTTGTCAGCAAAGTAAGTCTCTGCTTTTTAATATGCTGTCTAGGTTTGTCATAGCTTTTCTTCCAAGGAGCAAGCATCTTTTAATTTCATGGCTGCAGTCACCAACTACAGTGATTTTAGAAGCCAAAAAAATAAAGTCGCTCACTGTTTCCATTGTTTCCCCATCTATTTGCCTTGAAGTGATGGGACCAGACGCCATGATCTTAGTTTTCTGAATGTTGAGTTTCAAGCCAGCTTTTTCACTCTCCTCTTTCACTTTCATCAAGAGGCTTTTTAGTTCTTCACTTTCTGCCATAAGGGTGGTGTCATTTGCATATCTGAGGTTATTGATATTTCTCCTGGCAATCTTGATTACAGCTTGTACTTCAACCAGTCTGGCACTTTGCATGATGCACTCTGCTTATAAGTATTCCTTTCCCAATTCGGAACCAGTCCCCAGTTCCAGGTCCATTTCTAACTGTTGCTCCTTGATCTGCATACAAGTTTCTCAGGAGGCAGGTAAGATGGTCTGGTATTCCCATCTCTTGAAGAATTTTCCACAGTTTGTTGTGATCCACACAGTCAAAGGCTTTGGCATGGTCAATGAAGCAGAAGTAGATGTTTTTCTGGAACTCTCTTGCATTTTCTATGATCCAATGGATGTTGGCAATTTGATCTCTTGTTCCTCTGCCTTTCCTAAATCCAGAACATCTGGAAGTTCTCGGTTCACAGACTGTCAAAGCCTAGCTTGGAGAATTTTGAGCATTACTTTGCTAGCGTGTGAAATGAGTGCAACTGTGCAGCAGCTTGAGCATTCTTTGGCATTGCCTTTCTTTGGGATTGGAATGAAAACTGACCTTTTCCAGTCCTGTGGCCACTGCTGAGTTTTCCAGATTTGCTGGCATATCGAGTGCAGCATTTTCACAGCATCATCTTTTTAGGATTTGAAATAGCTCAACTGGAATTCCATCACCTCCACTAGCTTTCTTCACAGTGATGTTTCTTAAGGCCCAATTGACTTCACACTCCAAGATGTCTGGCCGTAGGTGATTGATCACACCATTGTGGTTATCTGAGTAATTAAGAGCTTTTTTGTATCATTCTTCTGTGTATTCTTTCCACCTATTCTTAATATCTTCTGCTTCTGTTAGGTCCATACCATTTCTGTCCTTTATTGTTCCCATCTTTGCGTAAAATATTCCCTTGGTATCTATCATTTTCTTGAAGAGATCTCTAGTCTTTCCCTTTCTGTTGTTTTCCTCTAGTTCTTTGCATTGATCACTTAGGAAGGCTTTCTTATCTCTCATTGCTATTCTTTGGAACTCTGCATTCAGATGATATATCTTTCCTTTTCTCCTTTGCCTTTTGCTTCTCTTCTTTTCTCAGCTATTTGTAAGGCCTCCTCAGAGAATCATTTTATCTTTTTGCATTTCTTTTTCTTGGGGGTGGTTTTGATCACCACTTCCTGTACAATGTTACAAACCTCCATTCATAGTTCTTCAGGCACTCTGTCTATCAGATCTAACCCCTTGAATCTATTTGTCACTTCCACTGTATAATCATAAGGGATTTAACGTAGGACATACCTGAATGGTCTAATGGTTTTCCCTACTTTTTTTCAATTTAAGTCTGAACTTGGCAATAAGGAGTTCATTATCTGAGCCACAATCAGATCCTGGTCTTGTTTTTGCTGACTGTATACAGCGTCTCCATCTTTGGCTGCAAAGAATATAACCAATCTGAGATTTCAGTATTGACCATCTAGTGAGGTCCATGTGTAGAGTCTTCTCTTGTGTTGTTGGAAGAGGGTATTTGCTATGACCATTGCATTCTCTTGGCTAAACTCCATTAGCCTTTACCCTGCTTCATTCTGTACTCCAAGGCCAAACTTGCCAGTTACTCCAGGTATCTCTTGACTTCCAACTTTTGCATTCCAGTCCCCTATGATGATGAAAAGGACATCCTTTCTGGGTTTTATTTCTAGGTCTTGTAGGTCTTCATAGAACCGTTCAACTTCAGCTTCTTTGGCATTAGTGGTTGGGGCACAGATTTGGATTACTGTGATATTGAATGCCTTGCCTTGGAAATGAACTGAGATCATTCTGTCGTTTTTGAGACTGCATCCAAGTACTGGTTTTTGACTATGAGTACTACTCCATTTCTTCTAAGGGATTCTTGCCCACAGTGTTAGTTATAATGGTCATCTGAATTAAAATCAGTTTAATTCTTAAGCATTTATTTTAAAATATGTAGAAAAAACAAATCCCTAGTAAGGATTCATTGGTTTGAGAAATCTGTAATTTTTATATTGTTGAACAAAGAGGTTATTGAGTAATATAGGATTCAGCAAACTGCAGCCTATGGGCCAAATCTGGATAGGCATGTTGCTGTTGTTTAGTTGCTCAGTCATGTCTGACTCTTTGCAGTCTCATGGACTAAGTACACCAGGCTCGCCTTCCTTCACCATCTCCTGCAGTTCGCACACATTCTTATCTATTGGGTTGGTAAAGCTATCTAACCATCTCATCCTCTGCCACTCCCTTCTCCTTTTGCCTTCAAACTTTCTTAGCATCAGGGTCTTTTCCAATAAGCAGGCTCTTCATATCAGGTGACCAAACTACTGGAACTTCAGCTTCAGCATCAGTCCTCGGGTCAGTCAACATCTCACTGAATATTCAGGGTTGATTTCCTTCAGGATTGACTGGTTTGATCTCCTTGCTGTCCAAGGGACTCTCAAAAGTCTTCTACAGCACCACATCAAAATCATCAATTCACTGGCTTCTTTATGGTCCAACTCTCACATCCGAACATGACTACTGGAAAAACCATAGCTTTGACTATATGGATCTTTGTCATAATATTTTATTAGAACATAAGCATGTTTATTTATTGCTGTGTTGTCTATGGTTGCTTTTTTTCTTACTATAATGACAGAGTTGAAAAGTTGCAACCAAGATAGCATGGTTCGCAAAGCTGAAAATACTTTCTATCTGAGCCTTACAGAGAAAGTTTGCTGATCACTATTATATTGACTGTGGAGACTTCTCTGCATGATTAAAATTCTCTCTAATCACAGGCTTTTTTTCATGACAGATGAGAGGGAGAGATAAGGCAAAGTAACAGATATTTTAAGAGCTAAAGCAATAACTTCTTCTTAAATGATCAAAATAATTTAAGCAAAATAGAATTGTAATAGGAAGACCACCATAATTCAAGTGGTTTCTACACTCTTTATTTTGGCCTTGTCCTCACTGTCATCCCCACCACAATCTAAGCAATCTTGTAAATGACTCAAGCCCATGGTCATGCATGGAAGTATTAGATAGCTTGGGCTGCAATAACAAAATATCATAGACTGGGTGACTTAAACGTAAATAACAAAGATTCATTTTCTCATAGTTCTGGAACCTAGAAATCTGAGTTTAGGTTGCCAGCAGGGTTAGGTTCTAGAGAGAGCTCTCTTTCTTCTTGCCTTGTAGACAGCCATCTTTTTGCTGTGTCCTCATGTGGAAGATAGAGATCTCACTCATTTCCTCTTTTTACAGAACCACCAGATCTAATGGATTAGGATGCTCCCCTTATGACCTCATTTACCCTCAGTTACCTCTTAATTATCTCCCACCTCCAGATATACTCACAAGGAAAATTAAATCCTCAACATATGAATTTGGGGGAGATACAATTTAATTTATAGCAATAGATTTAAGAAATTATGACTTGAGATATACCCAAATTTCTGCTACAGACATGGAGTTTTGGTTTTGTCCACTAGAGAAATTTAGCTCATCAAGTTTCATACTATGACTTTATTAATATTAATAAAAATTGACAGGCTATATCTCAATGTACTTAAAAGCTAAATGATCACAAACATTATCAACTTACCAATTATTTTACAGTTTAGTGAATATGTTTCAGTCTGTAAAATAAAAAGAATTGCTAAACAATTTAAAAGCTAAAAACCAGTCTATTTTATATTATTGGAGACACATTCTAGGTCATTCATAAATTATTTCCCATATGAAGGTAAAAACCATAAGGAAAAAAATAAAGCCAATAAAGAATAAATCTAAGTTATAAACCATTAAAATTCTTCCAACTGAAAAAATAGCATTTGAGACCCACCCTCTCTTTCAAAATTACCCTTTAAAAGCTTAAGAAATGCCCTAAAGGCTTCATTTACAACAACCGTATTAGATTTGCTCTGCTTGTATACTGCACCTCCCTTACAGGCTAAGGTTTATTTCACACTTCAGTCTGTTTTACATTTCAAAGACCATAGCAGAGGTATCAAAATTCTCAAAAGCAGGAATAAAAAATTTTAAGCTAAAACATAGACCAGTAGTCCATTTTCCATTTGAAATCTTTCAAAAAGTTTTAGTCTCAATCCTAGATCCCTGTAGTGTCACAGCAGATAAAGTTGTAATGTTAAAACTTTAAAAATAGCAGATTTTATGGTAACACTTCATTCTCAAATGATTATATCACTTCTATATTAGCTAAAATTTTTTCTAACATTTTTTTACTTGTAATAATCTCTCCATATCCAGCAAAGTTGAATTTTATATAGTTTACTGAGGATCAAACTCCTGTATTTGAAAAAGAGAGTAAACAAAATATGTACGCCTCACTCAGGTTACAACAGCGCATCTGTGTTTCACACAACAAAACTGTAAGCAGATATTCTGTGGTTTTAGGCTTCCGTGGTGGCTCAGATGGTAAAGAATCTGCCTGCAATGCAGGAGATCCCCGAGTTTAATCGGGGAAGATTCTCTGGAGAACGAAATGGCTACCCACTCCGGTATTCTTGACTGGAGAATTCCATAGACAGAGGAACCTGGAGGGCTACAGTCCATGGGGTCATAAAGTCAGACACGTCTGAGCGACCAACACATACTCACACATACAACACGCACGCAGATACACATAGGTTTACTACATTTTCTTATCTGATAAGATCGAAAGACCTTAATGCCAAAGGCAAAGGGATGCCCCATTATGATTATCACTTAGAATGCCTAAACCTTGGAAACAATAATAAATCAATAAATAATCACTGCAAATCTTTACAGTGGAAACATGTGAAAAGTTCTGAATAAGTAAAGAACACTGTCACAATTACACTGGGACAAAGGAAAAAAAAAAACACACGCACACATTTTGACTCTCTCCTCAGAGCCTCGAGCCTTAATTGATTTTTAGATACTTAACCCTAATTTACATAACTCTCCCTCAGTCTCAGCTTCTTGAAATGAAGCTATTTGGAAAAACCTTCTGATTTAAATAGCTAAGCTATTTTAGCTCTCAAGTTTATGGCGACTGTCACCTTTCTTTTAAAACTGCCTGACTGGCCTTGCATCCCTAGTAATAGGCAGCAATTCCCAGCCTAGATTTAATGAAATGCTCCTCCCTTTCTTTAGGGTTTTGAATTGCAATTTGGCTATAATTGATTCCAGATTGACCAATAGCCAGTGAAGGAAGCAACTCACTCTCAGAAGAGGATTATTACTACCATTATTTTGTTCTAAATACAGCTGTTCTATCTAGAAAACACAGAAAATGCAAACTATTTATCTTGCTATTTAATTGCAAATAACCAAGAAAAAGTGAAGGAGCCACAAAAAGACTGTTCCCTTTCATTGTAGATACACAGAAAAAGTAAGCCACTTTGGGGTTGGCTGGGATGAGAGAAAGCTCATAGTTTTTCAACCTTGTCATAATTTTCTAAACTGTAGTTGGGAGGAACTGACATCAAAGCTTTACTTGAAGGCCTATCATAAAGTAGTAAACTCTGTTGCTCCTTCCTTCAAAATATTCAGAATCTGCCCAAATCTCACCACCTTCACTTCTATGACTCTGGTTCAATATAGCATTACTTGTTGGATTAATATAATTGCATCTCTCTGCTTTGTGTGTGGCTCCCCTCCTCCCACCAACCTATTCCTCATGAGATAGCCAGTCAGTGTGAGCCCTTAAAATGTAAGTTATGGCAGATCATGTCTGCTATGGACTGAATTGTATCCACCAAAATTCAGACACTGAAGCCCTAACTCTCTATGTGATGGTATTTGGAGATGGGGCCTTCTGGAGGAAGGTCATCAGGCTTAGAAGGTTAGAAGAATGGCTCCTCATCATGGGATTAGTATTCTCATCAGAATAATCACCAGAGCTTGCTTTGTCTCCCTCTGCCAAATGAAAGGACCCACCCAGTGGCTCAGCAGTAAAGAATCCATCTGCAATACAGGAGTTGCAGGAGATGTGGATTCGATTCCTGGGTCTGGAAGATCCCCTGGAGGAGGGCATGTCAACCTATTCCAGTATTCTTGCCTGGAGAATCCCTTGGACAGAGGAGCCTGGTGGGCTATGGTCCATAGGGTCGCAAAGAGTCGGACACGACTGAAGCAACTTAGCACACACTCGTGCCACATGAAGACACAGAAAGGCAGGCGCCTGCAAACCAGGAAGACGGCTCTCACCGAAACTCAACCATACTGGCACCCTGATCTCAGAATCCAGCCTGCAGAACTATGAGAAAATAAATTTCTGTTGTAGAAGCCACCCAGTCTACAGTATTTTATTATGGTAGCCTGAGCCTCTAAAGAAATGCCTTTGCTCAAAATAAAAGTGCATGTCATTCAATGGCTAACCAACAGGACTTCACCACTTGGCCCAGTTACCTCTCAGACTTCATCTCCCCTGAGAGTCTCGCTCACCCTGCATCAGGCACACTGGTTCTTCAACAAGTCAGATCACCTCTTCCTTAGAGTTTGCTCACTCTTTAGGATTTTGAATCAAGAGTCACCATTTCAGCAAGGCATTCCCTGACCATCCACCCTGTTTAAAACTGCAGCCCTCCCCCAGCCAACATTTCCAACACTTACCTCTCTACATTATAGTCTCTAAAGTAGTTATTACTTTCTCACATTATATAGTTTATTGTTTGTTTCTCTCCCCTATTAAAATATAAGCCCAATGAGGATGGGGACTGCTGTCTCTGTGAGGACCTGTTTATTCTTCAGAATCTAACAAAACAGTGTCTAGTATATAATACATATTCAACAATGTCATCAGGTACATGAAACAATGTTGTTTTCATTTCAAAGAACAAGAAGAAAAAGAGTCAATAGACAACTAGATACTTGTTTCATTTTCAGGTTGCAAAATCATCCCAGCTGCAAAGTATAGACTCTTAATAGCCTCAGTCTAGAACTGCCAAGATAATGAACCAAAAACTCAGCACTTCTGGTTATCAACTCACCCATTTTTCACCAACAATTTCCAATACATAAGCCCTAGTGAGACAGTGGTTCAACTACAACTAATTCATCTTTCACCTCTTTTATCCATATTTGCCAAAAAACAAACAAACAAACAAAGAGTTTCTTGGTGGTTTAAATGTTGCTGCTGTTTGGTCATTAAGTCATGTCTGACTCGTTTGGAACTCCATGGACTAAAGCCTGCTAGGCTCCCCTGTCCCAGGATTTTCCAAGCAAGAATACTCGAGTGGGTTGCCATTTCCTTCTCCAGAGGATCTCCCCAGCTCAGAAGTCAAACCCACGTCTCTGTATTGGGAGGCAGATTCTTTATCATTGAGCTACCTGGGAAGACCACATCATCATTATTTCTTTGCTTATTTTATTTTATTTTTTAAAAAGCATATTTTATTCATTCACAAAGTAGTCAAATATTTGCCTCTTTTTGCTTTCTGATGTGGTGAAGACAGTTTAAAGAGGAAGAAGTGGAGATTACTCATTCATTCAACAATAGTTTATTAATCATTTACCTTGGGTCAACCACTGTTCTAGGCACAGAGACCAGATCAGCAGACAAAGAGACCAAAATGTCTATTCTCACAGAACATTAACATGTGGCAAAGGAGGAGAGGCAGCTTGGAGACAAATCATAAAAGAAAACACAAATAAAATACATGCTGGAGAAGTAATTATAAGTGCTATGAAGAAAAGTAAATCAGCAAAAAGACATGGGGAGTGATCAGCAAGGCTGTGATTTAGCAGCAGGATCAAAGAAGACCTTCCTAGAAATGGTGATATTTCAGTCATGTACATATCTGATGGAAGAATGAGTGTGAATACCCAACGCTAGAGCACACTTGGTATGTTGGTGAAAAGACAAGGATGGCACTGCAGCTGAAACAGAGAGACTGAGCAAGAGAGAAGCAGGCGATAAAGCTGGAGTAGAGAGGCCAGATCCTCAAGGGTCTTGCAGGCCAAAGGAAGAATTCTGGATTCTATTACTTTACTATTTTTTAAGATATCATTTTTTAAATTGGAGTATAATTGATTCTTGCCTGGAGAATCCCATGAACAGAGGAGCCTGGTGGGCTACAGTCCATGGGGTCGCAAGAGTCGGACACAACTTAGTGACTAAACCACCACATAATTGCTTTACAATGTTTTGTTAGCTTCTGTTGTACAACGAGGTGAATCAAGTGTATGTATACATATACCCCCCCCCCCTTGAGCCTCCCACCCCACTAGGTAATCACAGAGCACCAAGCTAAGCTCCCTATGATATACCACAGGTTCCCACTAGCTACCTATTTCACACATGGTGGTGTATTTATGTCAAATCTAGTCTCCCAATTCATCCCAACCCTCCCCTTCCCCCATGTGTCCACATGCCTATTCTCTACATCAGCATCTCTACAGTTCCATCTCTGTGGTGGAACTAGGCTCATCTATACCATTTTTTTAGAGTCCACAAATGTGTTAATATATGGTATTTTAATGGGAATCCATTGGAATGTTTGAGCAGGAGTGCAACATCACCAGGTAAGTTCAATATCCTTCCCCAAAACTGGGTAAATTCAAGCATCTCGTTTTCTCAGACCACTTTCACTTCACAGTTCAATGAGGTTGAACTGTTGAGCTGGGCAAGACTGAGAATAGTAGCTATGGAAATGGGAAGAAGTGATCAGACACCAAACACATTTAGATAGTCAAAAGAGTTTGTTGATGGCTTAGATGTGTAACACTCAAGAAAAAATCCTGTAAATACAAGGATTTTTTTTTTTTTAATCTGAACAACTTCTGAAGGGATGAAGCTCTCCTTTACTGAGATGGGGGAGATTATGAAGGGAAGAAGATTGTTTAGGATCTGAAGGTAAATTTGAGCATGTTAATTTGAGATAATCGTTACAAATCCAAAAGTAGATATCAAATAGCCAGTAGGATGTACAAGTTTGGAGTTGAGGAGTAAGAACCAGGCTGGAAATATAAATTTGGGAATTCAGTATCAGCAGATGGCATTTAAGCCATGAGACTGGATGAAGTCACCAACAAGGCAGGTATCAAAGAGAAGAGAGGCAAAACCGGAGTCCTGGGCACTCCAGTATTGAGCAGCTAGAGAGGGGAAGAGGAGAAAAAATTTAGACTTTGGAAGAATGTCCGGTGAGAACAAACAAACCCCTCAAGCAGGAAAATGCATTGCCTTGAAAGACAAATGAAAAATGTGTTTCCAGGATTTGGAGAGAGCAACTGTGTCGATACTGCTGACAGCTCAAGATGAAGACTGAGGACTGCCCACTGGATTTAGCAATGTGGAAGCATTAGTGAACTTGACAAGAGCAGTTTTAATACAGTGTTGGGGGCAAAAGCCTGATGCAGAGTGCGCTCAAGAGACAAGAGAAAGCAAGAGATTGGAGTCAGTACAGACAGACAACTCTTTCAAGCAGTTTAGCTGTAAAATAAAGGAGAGAAATGGTGTAGCAGCTGCAGTGAGTATGGATGTGTGTGGTTAGGTTGAGAGAAAGAGAATCACGTTTTTAATGCTGATGGGAAAATACCTAATAAAGAGGGAGAACTGAAAATACAGGAAAGAGAAGAGAGAACTACTGAAGGGTGTCCTTGAGCGAATGAGAGAGGATGGACCAGGTGCACCAAAGGAGAAAGTGCCGTGACTGCACCCATGCCACGTGACCCACATTAACAGGAAGGAAAGCAAATCGTATGGCACAAGGCTCGTGCAGTGATGAACGACACAAGAAAATGTTGAAAGGAGTTATTTCCTGGGACCTCTCTGGTGGTCCGGTGGTTAAGAATCCACCTTGCAATGCAGGAGATACAGGTTCGATCCCTGGTCCAGGAAGATCTCACATGCCATGAGACAACTAAACCTGTGCACTCCAACTACTGAAGCCTGCTTGCTTAGAGTCTGCACTCTGCAGCAAGAGAGGCCACCACAATGAGCAGCCCTCACATCACAATGATGGAGGAGGAAATGGCAGCCCACTCCAGTGTTCCTGCCTGGAGAATCCCTGGGACAGGGGAGCCTGGCTGGCTGTAGCCACGGGGTCACAAGAGTCGGACATGACTGAGCAACAAAACGTTAAACCTTATATCAGAATGAAGAACAGCCCTTGCTCACGGAAACTAGAGAGAGCCCTGACACAGCAAAGAAGACCCAGAGCAGTCAAAAATAAATAAATAATTTTTTGAAAGTTATTTCTTAGTTTAAGAGCATAACTGAAAGGGCCAAATATCTCTGCTGTAATTTGCAAAACAATGCTTCAGAGGCCTCTATAACTAAGTTCTAATTAAGTCAAACACTTTCTAAACTGGCATTTTGTTTTCAGGATAAAAATTCTTTCACAAAAACCATAATTAAATTAGTGAAAATTTATACTTAGGAGTAAATCCAAAATTGTGAAGCTCTGAAATTTTTAAAACTAGAGAAGGAGGGAGGTGGGTGGTAAACAAATTGAACATGTCACAATATTGGCAAACTAGCTAAATAATGAAAAACTTCTCTTCAACTAGATGGTAAGCTTCTAGCAGAACAGGCCACTTAAAATCCACTGCTGAGTACAATACACATAGTAACTACTCAATAAATGCTTGTTGAATTAATTAGTTAATTCAGTTCTATAGCTGGTTTGTGTTGCATTAAATTCTCCATCCAGCATACTTGTAGTTTGCTAGTTTATAGCAGTAATAATCTCATGCATCATTCCCACTAAAATGCGTTGTTTTCATTGATTTGTTTATTTCTATTTTGCGTTAGTAATTGAATGTCATAAACACTGAGCATCGTATATATGTTTTGTTTGCTAGTACAATCTTAGAAGTGTATAGCATGTAATAGCTGCAAAACAGCTTAACAAGAACAGTTAAATGGCTATATTATAGAATAATTAATGAAGGGGAAAATGTCTTGTTAAACTGTGTTAAAATAATTGTTAAATATTGAAGTGACTGTGTCCATTTTAACAGGGTTTGGTGTTGTTTTAGCACAAATGGTTGTCAGAATGAAGGTTAGCAACATATAAAAAATATTTTCCATTAAAAGGCATGATAACTGCTCTTTGGGTTGATGAGAAAATCACCACATGAAGGGTTTCTCAGAAATAAATTACCTTCATAAATGGGAGACCATATTTATTTGACTCCTAAGAGGAAGGAAAAGGATAGTCATTTGAAGAAACTTACTTCTCTACAGCACTTAGTAAACTAGAAGGCAAAGAACTGCCTCATCTGATTCCCTAAAACATGCACTAGTAATGTTAACCCACAGAGAGATCTTTATGTTAGTTTCCATCAAGAAACCATATCATTAAATAGCTCCAGTGTATATTCAAATATTTTTAGGAATTCTAATTGAAGAAAACATTTTGGGAGTGAACGGACATTATACATACTTAGATCAGACTGTATACAAACCACATGCAGAATAGATAGCTAGTGGGAAGTTACTGGACAACCCAGAGAGCTCACCTGGGCATTCTGTGATGACTTAGAGGGGTGGGACTAGGGGTGGAGTAGCGGAGGGGGTGAGGGATGAGGGGGTGGGATGCAGGGTGGGAGGGAGGGAGGCTCACGAGGGAGGGGATACGTGTATACTTATAGCTATGATTCACATTGCTGTACAGCTGAAACCAACACAACATTATAAAGCAACTATCCTCCAATTAAAAATAAATATAAACTAAAAAAGAGCTTCTAGAGATTTTATTTTAAAAAGTAGTATTACTTGAGGCTATCAACGAAACATATATATACTACTCAATATTTACCTAATCAAAAAGTAAGAAAAGTCATAATTTTAAAAATTACATCTCTAATGATAACGCAAGTATGAGATGTATTGATATAGTTAAAATGAGAATAGTATTAAATGATTATCACCTCAAATGTACCCACTACTTAAAGAAAAAAGATACATAATCACAGAGAGTGAAATCTATAGCAGTCAACACAAATATTTTATGAAGGAAAAAACTCCAAAGCTTTACTACTCACAAACAGCAAATCCTCATCCTCATCACCATCACCACCACCTCCATCATCAACGCCACCATAAAGAAATGGATGTATCTGTCATAGCTTAAACAAAACTCAATCACTAAAGCTAACCTTTCTTATTCATGAAGTTCAATAATGCAAGTTATCCCATAGCTTATCTATTCCATTATAGAAAAACAGACTTCATGAACATGATACACAGAGCCCAAGGTATCCATGGCTTTCCCTACCACACAGTTCTCAAAATAACTTCTCCCCTTTCTTCTCCACCTCTAATTAGAGTTGTTTCTTTTTTCAGGAATCAAGTAAAGATGAGGCATCTTTTTACGTGCATTCCATGCCTACAGCATTGCAATGATCCCACAGCCTTAACTACATGGTTCTACATTTTTGCCCTACAAAATTTTGGAGCTTAATTATATTCCATATAGTGTGAGTCTCTAATCCATTCATTCCTGTAAATATCATATTGTCTCCTTAATAAAATCACAACCTCCCTGAAGCCAGAAATTCTTCTTACAAAATAACTATGCTTCCTCTACAAGTACAGCAGCGTGCCAGGAAAGTAATATATTCTTCATAAAAGCATGTTGTCCTTAAAAGAAGTAATCAAGCAAATTCCTTTATAGAACTTACTGATTTACAAACTATACAGTAACAGCAAAGAAAACTGAAAACTACTTCCATAATTAATGGAAATTTAATAGGATGAATAATAAAATATTCCAATAGAAATCTGAGTCACTTTATCTACCATCTAATTGACTTTTAAAAAGTCCATCATGAAAAAAAACATTTAAAATACACATCTTCTGGTAATGAAACTGTAAGTCACGCCTCTTTTTCAAACAAATTTTCTATAAGAACCACATATTACTTTTTAACATCAACATGAAATTGACAAAAATAGCTACTCCATTATTCCTCTAGCAATCAAATTACTTAGTTTATTAAGGTGACTTACATTTCAATTTCTGAATTCTCAAAATTTCTGGAATCTGTTTCACCAGATTCTTAAGATTCTGGAATTAAAAAGCCTGGTTTTGGATTACAAGTCCACTGTTTCCTGCTGTGTGATTCAAGAACATAGTTACTTAGCGCCTAAACTCTGTCACCTGGAAAATGAGAAAAAACAGCCTCAAAAGACTGTAGTAAAGGTTAAATAGGTTAAAAGGTATAAAGTCTTTAAGAATGGCCCACATTTAATAAACACAAGTCCATTTGTTTTTGTAGTTATGTTCAATTGTTTTGAAGATAGGAGGAAAGATAAGTTAATTCTTTATATGTCTACAGCAACCATCTTTTAAAGTAAACCTCCATGCCTCAGAGAGTTCTCGAGAAAATAGGGCACAGAGCTATAGAAAGGCTCGCTTTATTGTATCAAGTAGACTCTATACCTTACATTACAACTTAGCAGTAATGAAGAGAAAATCTCTACAAACTTTATACAAATATTATAATATTAGTATAAGTCTCCTTAGACTAATACACCAGGCTCCTCTGTCCATGGTATTCTCCGTGGATAAGAATATTCTCCAGGCAAGGATACTGGAGCCGGTAGCCATTCCCTTCTTCAAGGGATCTTTCTGACCCAGGGATTGAACCCAAGTCTCCTGCAATGCAGGCAGATTCTTTACTGTCTGAGTCAGCAGGGAAACCTAATATAGTTTCAGTTATCTAATAGATTTAAAAACAAACTCTTACACAGCACACACTGGCTGCCTATTTGGGCTTGAAAATGTTACAGGAATATTGTTATGCAACAAAGAGAATCAATCTTGTTCTAATAGCAAGCATCAGAATTCCTCTTAGGGAACTACTCTCATAAACTACTTGGAGTGGAAACTTAAATCCTTAGAGATGAGCTAATATGAGATGATACAGTGGCAGAGAAAGGTAAACTGTTCAGCATTAGAAATGAACAAGAACTGGGGAAGAGAGAAGACATTACTGAGTTTATGACAGAATAGCAAAGTGGTATTTTTAAGAAAAGAAGGATTCAGTATTAGGTTTTAAAGGTTTGTTTTGGGATTTTGCAATGTCTAACACCCTGACATTCACATTTGCACACATCTCTGCAAACCTTCGGTAGAGTCAGGTCAGCTGGTGAAGACTGTTCTTATCTATGTGTTTCCTCTCCGGCTTCTCTAATCCAAATCAAAGAAAAAGGCAAGTTCCCATCCCCCTTGATATAGCTTGGGACAGGAACAACGTGTGAGGTAAGGAAGTGATCTGTTCACAGAAACAGTGCTTATCAAGAGGTGAGCATTTTTAAAACACAAGTAGTTCTCCTTGTCCATTAGAACTCTCCCATGGGGAATTTTCAGAAATGCTGGTCTGTGATCTGCACTCACAGTCTCTAGTTTCTGCCTCCTCTGCCCAGTGCACCCCTATTTGCTCTTGAACACACCCATCAGGCCTTTGACCTAAAAGCACTCCTGCCAAGGTCACTAGTTACTTTCACATGGTAGCCTCAGTGTATGATCAATTCTCAGTCCTCATCTATCTTCACTAGATGCCTGGAAACATCTCATATACCTGCTTCTTTAGGGTCTTAATCAGTTGCTTCCTCCCCGTAGCCCTTCTCTAGCTCCTAATCTCTCTAACCTCTAAACATCAGATCAGTCCTTCCTGGTTCCTATTCTCTTTTCTACCTGCTCTCACAACTTTGGTGATCCCATCCAGCTTCATACTTTTATCCAATATAACACACTGGCAAATGTGTATTTCTAGCTGGATTCCTCAACCAATTTTCATATTCATAAATTCAACTGTCTACTTGAATTTCCTAGAGACATCAAGCTGCCACTTAAATGTTTAAAATGATCTCTTTCCACAATCCTCTCTCAGTAAATGACAATTCCATCCTTCTAGTTATAAGGCACAAAATCTTGGATTCACTCACAGTACGTCTCTTTCCCTCAGATCTCACATCTGGCTCATCGCTGTCTCTACTTCCAAGATATCCCTAGAATTGGACCACTTCTGACTATCTCACTCTTAAGATCCCAGTCCAAGCAGCTATCAAACTGTGCCTGCATTTTGCCATAGCCTCTTAACTGGTTTTCGTGTCTCTGTCCTTTCTCCCTACAACAGGTCTTTCAGTCTCAGCATCACTAATATTTTGGGCCAGATAACTCTTGGTTGTAGGAGACTATCACGTGCACTGTGGGACATTTAGCAGCACTGCTAGTCTCTACCCACTAAATGCCTGTAGTACATTCCTCCAGTCCCTCCTGAGTTACGAGAAACAAAAATGTCTTCAGATATTACCAAGTGCCTCTGAGGGACAAAATCACCCTCGGTGGAGAACCACTGCTCTACAGTGTATTCAGCCTAGTGAACACACTTTATAACAGAAACCAGATAATGTAATACTTCTGCTCAAAACTGGACAATAAATCTGCGTCTTATTAAAAAAAAAAAAAATCCTTACCACAGCCTGCTGGCCCTACATGATATGTCACCCACTCATCACTCCTTGACCTCATCTGCTATTTCTCAACCCATTAAATCACTCTCCTCCAGTCATACTTGCCTCTTGGCTATTCCACAAATACATGAAAGCCCTCATCTCAAGAGCTGGGCACTGTGTTCCTTCTGGCTAGAGTCCTTGCTCCATGATAGCCCCTTGGCTTACCCCTTCACTCCTTTAAGTCCTCTGCTCCAAAGTCAGCTTCCCAATGAAGCTTTCAATATCCCCCCTTTTAAAAACCTCAGCCTTTTCTCCATGCCCCATCTGCTCCCTGCACTTCCTACCCCTCCATTCTCTCTATATTTTTTATTTGTCTAGTTTTTGCTGGGCTGGGTCTTTGTTGCCGTGTGCAGACTTTTCTCCAGTTGTGGCGAGCAGGGTCTACTCTCCAGGTGTGCGCACAGACTTCTGATTGTGGGGGCTTCTCTTGCTGTGCAGCACCAGCTCTAGGGCATGTGGGCTTCAGGAGCTTCGGCTTCTCATCTCCATAGTCGTGGCTCAAGGACGCTGGAGTGCAGGCCAGTAGTTGTGGCACACGGGCTTAGTTGCCCCGTAGCATGTGGGATCTTCCTAGACCAGGGATCAAACCCATATCCCCTGCATTGCAAAGTGGACTCCCAGCCACTAGACCGCCAGGGAAGCCCTCTAGCTCTCTGTTATTGGCATTTATCTTCATCTGATATGCTATGCTGCTTAGCACCTTCAGTCCTGTCCGACTCTGTGCGACCCTATGCACTGTAGCCCACCAGCCTCCTTTGCCCATGGAATTCTTCAGACAAGAGGACTAGAATGGGCTGTCATTTCCTTCTCCGGGGGGGATAAAAAGTAAGGATTTGTCCAAATGCTTCTATGCTTCAGAATTTTTATGTAGGGAGTATTTGGAAAGCATACTTACAAATCTATTAACATGTAGCTCTAAATATCCACAGGTATATTAAAAAAGTAGAGCTTTAAGAGAAAATGTACAAACTGCAGGGGCTGTGAAAATTCCCCTAGATACATAAAAAGGAGTGTGCGGGGGTAAGTCAAATCACTCAATTATATATGCCATAAGGTAATTTACCAAGTAATAGTAACAGGGAACAAAGCTCTTTTCTATGGATGAAAGCCCACATAGTTCAATTGTGAGTGAAAGAGAGGAACAGAAATGCTTCCTGCTGCAAGCAGACAACTACATGGAACCCCCTGAAGTTATAAATTGAGCTCCTCTACTGATTACCGGTCTGAAGGGGACAAAGATCCACATTTTATTTCTCTTGCTGAATGAGCAACATGGCACTGGTGAATTTTACATTAGGGTCAAGCTGGGACGGTCCCAGCCTGCTTTACCTGGAGTAGAAGAACAGTGTCATCCCATGCAAAATGGGGTCAGGTCTTCCTTTCTGCCTTGGGTGCCTACCAGGGAGATTTCAGTACAGCAGATTCTAATAGGGAAGTTGATATTGAGGTGGAAATAAAGAAGGCAGAATAAAACAAAACATAGATCTTATTTGAAATAAAAATTTGTTTAGAAATTTGAAAGAAAAGCTTAGAGATTCTAAGCTTACATGTTTCAAAAGACCTCAGAATTTTGTACCATCACTCATTAAAACTGTATGCTGTACCCATTGACAACAACATCAACTATTCTATTTTCTGAATCACTGATGGTAAGACCACTAAATCTACACAGCAGGCAGTTACTTTAGTGAAATAGGCCCATCTCCAGAGAGAGAGAAGAACTGTGGTTCAAATGTTAATACTTTTGATCAAGTAAGTACTTTATTTTTGTCAGTAAGTGATAATTCTTATGTAGATGTTGATTAACAATGTTCCTGAGAAGGATAATGGATGGGGAAGAAGGGTTGAGGAACAACAAACTGTTATGATGTAATATTTCAAAACAGGTTTTCTGAGAAGTAAAAATCACTTCAGCACTTCTAATGGATATAGGATATATATATATATATATATACACACAAACACACATATATATATATCTTCCTGGAACATCATAGCTCACTCCCTGCAAAAGCAGCAGTTTCATTCAAATTAGGACAACAAAATTCATTCATTTATTCATATAACAAATAATTATTGAACTTACTCTCTTTGTAAAAGAAAGACATGTGAATACAATCTCCATCATTGCAATTTTCCTTGTCTCTTGCTTTTATTCTACTTACTATAAATATGTACTCAAAATATGACTGACTGAACAAAAATAATCTAAGGGATAACCAATAAATTCAAGTCTGACATCTGAGAATTAGGAAACAGAAACCAATCAATGAGTGCCTTCTTAGTGAAAAATATTGAATAGTTCTGGGAATCATCAAGACCTAGCTTGAAATCCTAACTCCTTTTCTGATTGGCTGTCTGAGTGAATTGAGACTTCCAGGTCTCAATTCCCTTATGTGGAAAGTATTCTAACAGTACCTACCCACAGAGCAGTTACAAGGATTAAATGAAATGTTGGCAAGCACCCCACCTTAGTGCTTATTCAACAAATTAGCTATTTGGGTTATCTTTTGGAAGCTTAAACTTCCATAATGCCTTTCTTAATTCCTATGAGCAACACCAAATTTTATTTTACCTCTTCAGAAGAAACTATTTTCTGTTCTCTTCTCTAAAAATAAAACCCTTGGAATTTTTATATTTCTGGATGCTTCAGATACATGCATGAATAAGAAATTCCACTTCCAAGAAGTCCTTCCAACACAATAACCAAGAAAATTCTTACCTAGTTTTGGCAAGGAATAGGGCACTTTAAAGTAGTCTTCATAAAATTCTATTAATCTCTTTGCTATATGGAGCGCATAGTCTCCGGATCCTCTTCTGATAGCATCAGGTCTTGCATACAAGCGTACCTAATTTAAAACATATATAAAAGTTAGATACTCGAATTTTATCTTCCCCGCAGGTATGAATCTACACAAATCACTTTGAACACTACAAAAATTAAGCAGCATTCCTGTTCATATATCAAAGCTGGGACTGAAA
Organism: Giraffa tippelskirchi; assembly: GCF_054371585.1. Taxonomy (NCBI): domain Eukaryota; kingdom Metazoa; phylum Chordata; class Mammalia; order Artiodactyla; family Giraffidae; genus Giraffa; species Giraffa tippelskirchi. The sequence continues at coordinate 104,924,323 of NC_137278.1, read as the reverse complement.
GAACCAAACTTAAACAATTAAAGTAACCAAAATGAGCAAGTCACAATTTCCCAGCTTTACAAGTTGACATAGAGAAGATTTATACACCTTGCATCAAAATAAATATTCAAAGTTATCACTTACATGTGCTTGCTAGAGATAGGAAAGTATGGTGGATTAGTATAATGGTTCCCTGACTATGTTGAAAGCAGGCAGGATGTGGTGACTCGGCAGGAGAGAAAATTCATGGTTTGTTAAAGATATACTACAACAAGCTTTGGAAGTATTACCTGGCTGAACAAAAAACTAATTTATGCTTCTACTTTTCTTTGGAAGCAACTATCCAACTGTCCTTATTCTCAATATGCAAAGCAGGAATAGAAAACTTTTCATGTACAAAAATGATTGCCATTCTGGAAGGCTGTCTTGAGGAAGGCAACTGTTCCCAGCTTCAAAACCAGCTGAAGTAATTCATATTTCTAACACAATCCAGATATTTCATATTGATTTTCAAATCAAGCATTGTGTATTATCTAGTCCTTGGCCAAAAGGAGCCTGAGGCAAATAACATAAAACTGAACAAAACTAACAACTGTACAGAAAAGGTTAAAATGAGATTAGTTTTCTTAAAGCTTTCATAAAGCTCTCCAGCATCTTTCTTTCCAAAGGCTAAATCTATTTTTCACAGATGTGGTCCCTAATCCTCATATCAATTCTGTGAATAAGAAATATGTGCTTTGTGGAGCAGTGGAGAGCCCTGCAGCCCAGGAGTTGGGTTTACTCCTACTCTGCCGCTAACTAAGCTGTGTGATATTGAACAAATTACTTAACCTCTTCCAGTCTCAAAAGTTCTCCTTTATAAAATGAAGGCATTGGCCACCAGCTGGTTGCTAAAGTGCTTTCCAGTCCAAAACCACATTACTTCCAATCCCATTTTACAGATAAAGGATCTTTGCAAATCACTAAAAACATAAATAGATGACTCTGTGTGTGGAAATGGATATTTATATACAAACAGGAAGACAGAAGAAAGCTGCACTCTATCATATAAAAATGGATTTTACAATTAACTCTTTATTATCCTTGCTTCAGGAAAGAGAACAGAGATGTGTGTAATCAAAAAGAGCAAAAAGTCAAAAAAAATACATTCTGACTTTGTTAGAAAGATCTGTGATTCAACAATATATTCACCAAATTCAATAACTATTATTTACTGAAATTGTGAATTGCCTTTTCACCTGACACTCAAATGAAATATCAAATGTTGTTCACAGTCACCTGCAGTGTTGGTTGGCAGGAGGATGAGACCATAAATTGTCAGGAAACACCATCTGCGAAAGCAGAACCTAACACTCTCAGAGAGACAGTGGTTATGATCTCCTACCCTTGACATCAACTGCTTATAAACATGAAAGGTCTTGAATTCCCAAAAAGCAGATCCTAAGGAAAGCATGAGTGTACAGGTGATTTATTAAGGAAGTGTTCTCAAGGGAAAACCTACAAGGGAGCAAGGGAAGCAATATAAGAAAGCATAAAAAGCCAAGCAAGGGTGCAATTTCAAGTGAAGTCCTGGCCTCAGCCGAATCCTATAGGGAGTCCTAGCTTGTAAATTGCACTGGAGAGTTTCTGCTGCCTTGAGGCAAGAGAGCTCCCATATTCCTGCTCCTCAGTCATTGGCTACTAGTTACCAAGGGGAAAGCATTAAATTCCAGGATTTTGTTTTGGAGCATCTGGATGACATAGTTCCAGCGGCTCAAGGATAGTCCTTGGGAGAAGAGTTCAGATATGAACTGTTAGAAGCAGAACAGGGAGAGCTGGGGGATAAGCACCCCAAACAGAAAAGGACACCTGGTGTGTTCACTGACAGCACACACTACAGACAAGACTCATTCATGCCCGTGTTTGTTCACTCAACATTTATTTGCCACCTGTTTTGCACCAGGGCCTGGACTAAGCCTTTTTAACTTAGTGATGAAGAAGACAGGTTCTCTAATTAGAGATGATTCAAAGTATTACAGGGAAATCCTTGGTGGCTCAGACGGTAAAGCATCTGCCTATAATGTGAGAGACCCAAGGTCGATCCCTGGGTTGGGAAGATCCCCTGGAGAAGGAAATGGCAACCCACTCCAATACTCTTGCCTGGAAAACCCCATGGACAGAGGAGCCTGGTAGGCTACAGTCCACGGGGTCACAAAAAGTCGGACAAGACTGAGTGACTTCACTTTCACTTTCTTTTCAAAGCATTACTAAGTACAAAAAGCAGTAAAGGTGGAATTCCCATTCTCAAAGACCCTCCCATTCACAGGTAAATTAGATTACAATAACAGGTAACAATACATGCCCAGTGATGGTAAACTCTAAGTGCCAAGTGGATACTGAGGAGAATAGATAGTTTTCAGAAGGTTCAAGGTGAATTAAATAGTAAATTCATATGCAAACCATAACCAGGAACATTGCAAAATAATGCAGCAAAAGGTCACTGATTTTACTCCTAAGGAATATCATTGATTTTAGTAGAAACACAGCCATTCCTATCAGTCAACTCTACCAGTCAGTCAAGCTATCTGTAGGCCCAGACAAGAGATGCACAATTAAATCAATCTAGTTGTCAAGACTTGATGGAAATGATCCAATTTCAGTGAGAATCATACCCATGCTTAGGACCGTGTCTTCATTTGTTCATTTAAACATTTATCGCATATCTGCTGTGTGCCAGGCATTGTACTAGAGAGTAGAAATAGAACAATAAAAATTTCTGCCACAAAATAAACAAAGCATTTACTGTTATTTCTCTTAAGAGGCTCACAATGTGGAGAACCAAACTAATCAACGGCAAAATACAATGTGAGAAATGTAACTGCATTTTGCCTTCCCTTCCATTACAATGGATGACCTGACCTCCTGTAATGTAATAGAATGAACACCCATTGCAAAGGACTGAGCCCCTGTCCAGGGCCAAACCATATTCTATCCTTCCTGCCTTTTCAAAGACACTGTTCTCAAAATTCTTCCCTTCATGTCTTGTATCACCAATTTTGGCTCCCATACTGGATCCTTTTCATCAGCAAATACTCTGTATCATTTCCTATGTTTAAGAAAAAATCTTTCTTGACTACAGTTCCTCCAGCTATGGTTTCCAGCAAGAGTCCTTTATACTTAGAATTAACATAGAATTTCTATATAATTAGAATTAACATATCTTACCTAACTTTCAGTTCAGTTCGGTGCAGTCGCTCAGTCATGTCCAACTCTTTGTGACCCCATGAATCGCAGCACAACAGGCCTCCCTGTCCATCACCAACTCCTGAAGTTTACCCAAACCCATGCCATCGAGTCAGTAATGCCATCCAACCATCTCATCCTCTGTCATCCCCTTCTCCTCCTGCCCTCAATCCTTCCCAGCATTAGGGTCTTTTCCAATGAGTCAACTCTTCCCATGAGGTGGCCAAAGTATTGGAGTTTCAGCTTCAACATCAGTCCTTCCAATGAACACCCAGGACTGATCTCCTTTAGGATGAACTGGTTGGATCTTCTTGCAGCCCAAGGGACTCTCAAGAGTCTTCTCCAACACCACAGTTTAAAAGCATCAATTCTTTGGCGTTCAGCTTTCTTCACTGTCCAACACTCACATCCACACATGACCACTGGAAAAACCATAGCCTTGACTAGACGGACCTTTGTTGGCAAAGTAATGTCTCTGCTTTTAAATATGCTATCTAGGTTGGTCATAACCTTCCTTCCAAGGAGTAAGCGTCTTTTAATTTCATTGGCTGCAAGCACCATCAGCAGTGATTTTGGAGCCCAAAAAAATAAAGTCTGACACTGTTTCCACTGTTTCCCCATCTATTTGCCATGAAGTGAGGGGACCAGATGCCATGATCTTAGTTTTCTGGACGTTGAGCTTTAAAGCCAACTTTTTCACTCTCCTCTTTCACTTTCATCAAGAGGCTTGTTAGTTCTTCTTCACTTTCTGCCATAAGGGTGGTGTCATCTGCACATCTGAGGTTATTGATGTTTCTCCCGGCAATCTTGATTCCAGCTTGTGTTTCTTCCAGCCCAGCATTTCTCATGATGTACTTTGCATATAAGTTAAATAAGCAGGGTGACAATATACAGCCTTGATGTACTCCTTTTCCTATTTGGAACCAGTCTGTTGTTCCATGTCCAGTTCGAACTGTTGCTTCCTGACCTGTATACAGGTTTCTCAAGAGACAGGTCAGATGGTCTGGTATTCCCATCTCTTTCAGAATTTTCCACAGTGTATTGTGATCCACACAGTCAAAGGCTCTGGCATAGTCAATAAAGCAGAAATAGATGTTTTTCTGGAATTCTCTTGCTTTTCTGATGATTCATCAGATGTTGGCAATTTGATCTCTGATTCCTCTGCCTTTTCTAAAACCAGCTTTAACATCTGGAAGTTCATGGTTCACGTATTGCTGAAGCCTGGCTTGGAGAATTTTGAGCATTACTTTACTAGCATGTGAGATGAGTGCAATTGTGCAGTAGTTTGAGCATTCTTTGGCATTGCCTTTCTTGGGGATTGGAATGAAAACTGACCTTTTCCAGTCCTGAGGCCACTGCTGAGTTTTCCAGATTTGCTGGCATATTGAGTGCAGCACTTTCACACCATCATCTTTCAGGATTTGAAATAGCTCAACTGGAATTCCATCACCTCCACTAGCTTTGTTCGTAGTGATGCTTTCTAAGGCCCACTTGACTTCACATTCCAGGATGTCTAGCTCTAGGTGTATGATCACACCATTGTGATTATCTGGGCCATGAAGATCTTTTTTGTACAGTTCTTCTGTGTATTCTTGCCACCTCTTCTTAATATCTTCTGCTTCTGTTAGGTCCATACCATTTCTGTCCTTTATTGAGCCCATCTTTGCATGAAATGTTCCCTTGTATCTCTAATTTTCTTGAAGAAATCTCTAGTAACTTTACTTCTATATAATTATGATTAACATATCTTTCCTTACTTTCCTTCTATATAGTTAGAATTCACATATGACCATAACACTCTCAAAATGAAAAGCAGCACTTAGCCTGAGATAATAGGTATCTCCTGGACTCCAGGGAAGTTCCCCTGGAGAAGGAAATGGCAACCCACTCCAGTATTCTGGCCTGGAAAATCCCATGGCATTCACAGAGGAGCCTGGCGGGCTACAGTCCATGGGCTCACAGAGAGTCAGACACAACTGAGTGACTAAACCACAATCAGGGCAGTTGCCTATTTATACTCCCTGTTTCTAGTCTCTCTTGCATTCACCACCACAGGGCTTTTATTCCCACTACTCCGTCAAAACAGCTCTCATCAACATCACTACTGGCCCCAGGATGCCAAATCCCATCATCAGCTCCCATGCTTAGCTTAGCAGCAGCATTTGACACAGTTGATCATCTCCCCTCTTTCAAAGGCTTTCTTCACTTGACTTCAATCTTACTTTCCTTCTATCTGATTGATCACTCCTTCTCAGTCTCTCAGCTGATTCATCCTCATCCTCTCCCTCATTCCTCTCACTTCTTAATATTTGAAGGTCTCAGGTTTCAAACCATAGACCTCATTTCTCTTCCTACACTTAGTACCTTGGAGATAGCAGCAAGTCTCATAGTTATAAATACTATATAGATGCTGAAGACCTATCCCATAATTCCAGACTTCCAACTGCCCACTGGACATCTCCATTTGGATACTGAACAAGCATCTCAAACTTAACATGTCTAAAATCCAAACTCCCAATTGTTCTCTCTTTTCTCTGTCTCTCTCTCATACACATAGATGCACGTGCGCACACACACACACACACACATACACAGCTGACCCTCCAGAAGTATTTTCATCCAGCTGCCCAAGTCCAATACCTCAAAACCATCCTTGTTTGCCCTCTTTCACACTCTAGGATGACTTAAGAGAGACAAAATTAGAAAAGTGAAGAGAGGCATACTGATAAGTAAAGAAAAACTTCAAATTAAAGAAGGACTTGAAAACCAAATTGTAGATGATTGATTCATGGCTTTAGGCATAGGCGGAGTCAAGGATTTCGAGCTACAGAATGGCATGATCAGAATTAAGTTTTCAGCTGCAGTCCCAGTGGCTGCAGAGAAGGAGGGAGGGAAGCACACAGCTGGCTGCGCACTGCAGGAGATCAAACCCTGAGCCTCTGGAGCTGGGGCGCTGACTCCAACACCCTAGATGACCAGAGAACTAACCCTTGGGAGGGTCAGATAGTGAGAACTCACACAAATGAAACCACTTGAATACAAGACCCGGCATAACCCAACCACCAGTAGCACCCTGTACAGGACGCCTCATCTAAACAACAAACAAAACAAAAACACAAACCTGATCATCAGCAAACAGGAGTACCACCTCACTCAGCCTTGCCCATCAGAGGAAAAACAAACAAACAAAACCTCAGCACAAATCTCACCCTACAAGAAGCTCACACAAACCACTGGATCAACCTTAGGAGAGCAGAAACCGAAAGGGAGAAAGAATTCAACCTTCTTCAAGGAAGAATTCAACTTTCCTTGAAGCCTGGGAAAAGGAGACCTCAAACACAACAACTTTAAACATAAAATAAAATAAAAAGTCAGAGAAATACTGCACAAATGAAGGAACAAGCTAGAAACACAGAAGTTCAAATAAATGAAGAGGAAACAGGAAAATTACCTGAAAAAGAATTCAGAAAAATGATAGTAAAGATGATCAAAAACCTTGAAAACAAAATGAAGAAAATGCAAGAATCAATTAACAAAGACCTAGAAGAATTAAAGAATAAGCATACAGAGACAAACAACACAATTACTGAAATTAAAAATACTCCAGAAGGAATCAATAGCAGAATATCTGAAGCAGAAGAACAAATCAGTGAGCTGGAAGATAAAATGGTGGAAATAACTTCTGAAGAGCAGAATAAAGTAAAAAGAATGAAAAGAGCTGAGGACAGTCTCAGGGACGTCTGGGACCATATCAGACACACCAACAATAGAATTATAGGGGTCCCAGAAGAAGAAGAGAAAAAGAAAGGGTATGAAAAAACTTTTGAAGAGATTATAGTTGCAAATTTCCCCAACATGGTAAAAGAAATAGCCAATCAAGTCCAAGATGCACAAAGAGTCCCATACAGGATAAACCCAAGGAGAAACAAACCAAGACACATACTAATCCAACTAAGAAAGACTAAATACAAAGAAAGAATAGTAAAAGCATCCAGGGAGAAGCAACAAGTAATATACAAGGGAAACCCCGTACAATTAACAGCTGATATTTCAGCAGAAACTCTGAAGGTCAGAAGGGAATGGCAGGATATATTTAAAGTACTGAAAGGGAAAAATCTACAACCAAGATTACTGTACCCAGCAAGGATCTCATTGAAAAGTGATGGAGAAATAAAAAGCTTTTCAGGCAAACAAAAGTTAAGAGAATTCAGTACCACCAAACCAGCTTTACAACAAAGGTTAAACGGACTTATATAGCCAAGAAATACAACAGAAGAAAAAAGATGTTCAAAATCAACCCCAAACAATTAACAAAATGGCAATAAGAACATATATATCAATAATCACTTTAAATATAAATGGATTAAATGCTCCAACCAAAAGACACAGACTGGCTGAACGGATACAAAAACAAGATCCATAAATATGTTGTCTACAAGAAACCCACTTCAGACCTAAAGACACATATAGACTGAAAATGAGAGGATGGAAAAATATATTCCACGCATATGGGAAGCAAAAGAAAGCTGAAGTAGCAATCCTCATATCAGACAAAAAAGACCTTAAAATAAAGAATATTACAAGAGATAAGGAAGGACACTACATAATTATTGAGGGATCACTCCAAGAGGAAGACATAACAATTGTAAATATCTATGCAGCCAACATAGGAGCACCTCAATACATAAGACAAACACTAACAGACATAAAAGGAGAAATTGACAGTAACACAATAATAGTAGGAGACTTTAACACCCCACTCACACCAAGGGACAGATCAACCAAACAGAAAATTAAAAAGGAAACACAAGTCTTAAATGATACGTTAGACGAGATGGATTTCATTGATATCTTCAGGATATTCCATCCAAATTCAGAACAATACATTTTCTAATCAAGTGCACATGGAACATTCAGCATAGACCACATCTTGGGTCACAAATCAAACCTCAGTAAATTTAAGAAAATTGAAATTGTATCAAGCATCTTCTGCAGCCACAATGCTATGAGACTAGATACCAATAACAAGGAAAAAAACTGTAAGAAACACAAACACATGGAGATTAAATAACATGTTTCTAAATAACCAACAGGTTACTGAAGAAATCAAAAGGGAAATCAAAAAATTTCTAGAAACAAATGACAATGAAAACATGACAACTAAAAACCTATGGGATACAGCAAAAGCAGTTCTAAGAGGGAAGTTTATAGCAATACAATCCTACCTCAGGAAACAAGAAAAACATCGAATACAATCTAACTTTACACCTAAAGCAACTGGAGAAAGAAGAAAAAAAAAACCCCAAAATTAGTAGAAGGAAAGAAATCATAAAGATCCAAGCAGAAATAAATGAAAAAGAAATGAAAGAAACAATAGTAAAGATTAATAAAAGTAAAAGCTGGCTCTTTGAGAAGATAAACGAAACTGACAAACCCTTAGCCAGACTCATCAAGAAAAAAAGAGAGAAGAATCAAATCAACAAAATTAGAAATGAAAAAGGAGAGGTTAAAAACAGACAATGCAGAAATACAAAGGATTATAAAAGATTATTATGAACAACTATATGGCAATAAAATAGATAACCTGGAAGAAATGGACAGATTCTTAGAAAAGTTCAATCTTCCAAGACTGAACCAGGAAGAAATAGAAATTGTGAACCCAATTATAAGCACTGAAATTGAAGCTGTGATCAAAAATCTCCCAAAAAGCAAAAGCTCAGGACCAGATGGTTTCACAGGAGAATGCTATCAAACATTTACAGAAAAGCTAATGCCTATCCTTCTAAAACTCTTTTAAAAAATTGCAGAGGAAGGAACACTTCCAAACTCATTCTATGAGGCTGCCATCACCCTGATATCAAAACTAGACAAAGGTAACACAAAAAAAGAAAACTACAGGCCAATATCACTGATGAACATAGATGCAAAAATCCTCAACAAAATTTTAGCACACAGAATTCAGCAACACATCAAAAAGCTCATACACCATGATCAAGTTGGGTTTACTCCAGGGATGCAAGGATTCTTCAATGTACGCAAATCAATCAATGTGATATGCCATATTAACAAATTGAAAGAAAAAAACCATATGATCATCTCAACAGATGCAGAAAAAGCCTTTGACAAAATTCAGCACTTATTCATGATTAAAACTCTTCAAAAAATGGGCATAGAAGAAACCTACCTCAACATAGCAAAGGCCATATATGATAAGCCTACAGCAAACATTATTCTCAATGGTGAAAAACTGAAAGCAATCCCCCTAAGATCAGGAACAAGACAAGGGTGTCCGCTTTTGCTACTGGCATTCAACATAATTCTGGAAGTCCTAGCTATAGCAATCAGAGAAGAAAAAGTAATAAAAGGAATCCAGATGGGAAAAGAAGTAAAGCTCTCACTGTTGCAGATGACATGATACTCTACACAGAAAACCCAAAAGATAGTTTCAGAAAATTACTAGAGCTAATCAGTGAATTTAACAAAGTTGCACGATACAAAATCACTTGCATTTCTATATACCAACAATGAAAAATCAGAAAGAGCAATTAAGGAATAAATCACATTCACCATTGCAACAAAAAGAATTAAATATCTAGAAATCAACTTACCTAAGGAGACAAAAGAACTGTACACAGAAAATTATAAGACACTAATGAAAGAAATCAAAGATGACATAAACAGATGGAGAGATATTCCGTGTTCCTGGGTAGGAAGAATCAATATTGTGAAAATGACTATACTATCAAATGCAATCTACAGATTTAGTGTAATCCTTATCAAATTACCAATGGCATTTTTCACAGAACTGGAACAAAAAATTTTACAGTTCATATGGAAACAGAAAAGACCCTGAATAGCCAAAGCAGTCTCGAGAAAGAAGAATGGAGCTGGAGGAATCAACCTTCCTGACTTCAGATTATACTACAAAGATACAGTCATCAAGACACTATGGTACTGGCAGAAAAACAGAAATATTGACCAATGGAACAAGATAGAAAGCCCAGAAATAAACCCATGCACCTATGGGTACCTTATTTTTGACAAAGGAGGCAAGAATATACAATGGGGCAAAGACAGCTTCTTCAGTAAATGGTGGGAAAACTGGACAGCTACATGTAAAGAATGAAATTAGAATACTTCCTAACACCATACACAAAGATAAACTCAAAATGGATTAAAGACCTAAATGTAAGACCAGAAACTGTAAAACTTTTAGAGGAAAACATAGGCAGAACACTTGATGACATAAATCAAAGCAAGATCCTCTATGACCCACCTCCTAGAGTAACGGAAATAAAAGCAAAAGTAAACAAGTGGGACCTGATTAAACTTAAAAGCTTTTACACAGCAAAGGAAACTATAAGCAAGGTGAAAAGACAATCCTCAGAATGGGAGAAAAAATTAGCAAATGAAACAATTGACAAAGGATTAATTTCCAAAATATACAAGCAGCTCATACAATTCAATACCAGAAAAACAAACAACCCAATCAAAAAGTGGGAAAAAGACCTAAACAGACATTTCTCCAAAGACACACAGATGGCTAACAAACACATGAAATGATGCTCAACGTCGCTCATTATTAGAGAAATGCAAATCAAAAGCACAATGAGATATCAACTCACACCAGTCAGAATGGCCCTCATCAAAAAGCCCACAAACAATAAATGCTGGAGAGGGTGTGGAGTAAAGGGAATGCTCTTGCACTGTTGGTGGGAATATAAATGGATACAGCCACTATGGAATATGGTATAGAGATTCCTTATAAAACTAGGAATAAAACCACAATATGACCCAGCAATCCCACTCCTAGGTATATACCCTGAGGAAACCAAAACTGAAAGAGACACTTGTATCCCATTGTTCATTGCAGCACTATTTACAATAGCTAGAACATGGAAGCAACCTAGATGTCCATCGACAGATGAATGGATAGAGAAGTCGTGGGATATATACACAACAGAGTATTACTCAGCCATAAAAAGGAACGCATTGAGTCAGTTCTAATGAGATGGATGAACCTAGAACCTATTACACAGAGCGAAGTGAGTCAGAAAGAGAAAGATAAATACCGTATTCTAACACATATATACGGAGTCTAGAAGAATGGTACTGAAGAACTTATTTACAGGGCAGCAATGGAGAAACAGACATAGAGAACAGACTTATGGACATGGGGAGAGGGGAGGAGAGGATGAGACGTATGGAAAGAGTAACATGGACACTTACATTGCCATATGTAAAATAGAGAGCCAACGGGAGTTTGCTGTATGGCTCAGGAAACTCAAACAGGGACTCTGTATCAACCTAGTGGGGTGGGATGGGGAGGCAGATGGGAGGGAGGTTCAAAAGGGGGATATATGTATACCTATGGATGATTCATGTTGAGGTATGACAGAAAACAGCAAAATTCTATAAAGCAATTATCCTTCAATAAAAAATAAATTAATAACAAAAGAAGAATTAAGTTTTCCTTGATGACACTAGCTACAGTGTATATGATAGATTGGGAGGGACTAAGAACAAACAAAGGAAATGAGTTAGACTACTGCAGTGAAAAAATGATGGTGGTTTGGACTGTAGAGTTGGCAGTAGGGATGGAGAGAAATGGTCTGATTCATTCAGTTGGTCCTAACAGGAATGGCCACCCACTCCAATATTCTTGCCTGGAGGATTCCATTGACAGAAGAGCCTGGAGGGCTACAGTCCATGGAGTCGCAAAGAGTCAGACATTACTGAGCAACTAACACTTTCACTTTTTCACTTTAAATATTTTATTGCACATGTCTTTTAGTTATCAAGTAAAACTAACTATAGTCACGCTCTTACTTGTGAACATTCACCTTATTTGTACCTGTCTCACTCAGTGCCCAGTTGTAACAAGTGAGATCAGTTGAAGGACAGGGGGAAAGTCCAAAATATTTCACAAACTGGATAATTCCTGTGTGGTTCATCAAGAGTTGGCTGTGCAATAATTCATTTTATACTGTGAAAAAAAAAAAACAGTTTTTTTTTTCTTTTAGAGAAAACTAGGTTCTACTTAATCATAACACACAAACTAAATCTTCATAAACATAATTATCATTCAAAAGCAATAAGGTATAATTTTATTACACCTGCTCATTTGCTTTTCTGACATTCCATGATAAGAGCCCAGCTCCGAACATGTAAATTGCTAACCAGGCTTTATCTCTCCCTCTGCATAGCTTCTTCCTAAAACCAATATAAACCAAACTGCCCATTAAGTCTGGTGGAAAGGACATTACACTAAGAACTAGCAAACAGGGATATGAGACTCAGCTTTCTCACTAACTACTGTCAGCTTGTGAAAGTCTGTTAACTTCTGTGGATCTCAGTTCAGAGTTCCTTCCAGGGATAAGAGTTTATCATTATCTATATATCGTATTAACCCTGAGTGACTGATATATCATAATTTGTCTAAATTATTCTCCTCCAGTCACTACTTCGGAGAAGGAAATGGCAACCCACTCCAGTATTCTTGCCTGGAGAATCCCAGGGACAGAGGAGCCTGGTGGGCTGCCATCTATGGGGTCGCACAGAGTCAGACACAACTGAAGCGACTTAGCAGCAGCAGCAGCAGCAGCAGTCACTACTTATTTTGAGAAGAAAATAATGAAAAGGTTTTGTTTTTAACTCTCATACAGTTTAACTCCTTGACATTTTTCACTTACCTTGAAAATATATACCAACTACTCAGCTGTCATTCTCCATTCTTCACTCTTGGGGGAAAAAAGAAGTTCTCTTTTTTTCCTTGAACTGTCCATGAACTTGGTATTGATTAGACAGATGTAACTATGGTAGCCACCCAATATGAAATAGAAGAAGCTTGCTTTGGAAAAAATGATCTTATGATCCCACCATTGTGGTAACACATAGTAGCAATGAGCTAAGGTTTAGGAGCTGTATAATTTTGATCCCACAGAAAACTTAAATGCCCAAAATGATTATTCCTAGGGGGCTTCTGTTTAATCCAGTGGCCTTTACTCTGTATTTTTATGGATGATTTATATTTAAAGTATGTTTATTTCATCTTTTTATAGGATTTTACATATAGTTGATCTTTGAATAATGGGTTTGAACCACACAGGTCCACTTATATTCAAATTTTCTTTAATAAATACAATGGAAAAATTTTTAGAGATTTGTAACAATTTGAAAAAATATGAACTACACAGTTACAAATATCAAAAAACTTATAAAAAATCAGTCATGTTATGAATCATAAATTATATGTAAATATACATATAATACACAAAATACATGTTAATTGACTGTTGTCTGTAATGCTTCCATGTCAATAGTATGATCTTAGTAGTTAAGTTTTGGGGAGTCAAAAGTTACACATAGATTCTTGACTGCACAAGGGGTTGACACCCCTCACCTAATTGTTCAAGGGTCAGCTATGTTCTTGAGAAACCTGTATGCAGGTCAGGAAGCAACAGTTAGAACTAGACATGGAACGACAGACTGGTTCCAAATAGGAAAAGGAGTACGTCAGGGCTGTATATTGTCACCCTGCTTATTTAACTTATATGCAGGGTACATCATGAGAAACGCTGGGCTGGAGGAAGCACAAGCTGGAATCAGGATTGCTGGGAGAAATATTAATAACCTCAGATATGCAGATGACACCACCCTTATGGCAGAAAGTGAAGAAGAACTAAAGAGCCTCTTGATGAAAGTGAAAGAGGAGAGTGAAAAAGTTGACTTAAAGGGCAACATTCAGAAAACTAAGATCATGGCATCCAGTCCCATCACTTCATGGCAAATAGATGGGGAAACAGTGGAAACAGTGGCTGACTTTATTTTTTTGGGCTCCAAAATCACTGCAGATGGTGATTGCAGCCATGAAATTGAAAGATGCTTACTCCTTGGAAGGAAAGTTATGACCAACCTAGACAGCATATTGAAAAGCAGAGACATTACTTTGTCAACAAAGGTCCGTCTAGTCAAGGCTATGGTTTTTCCAGTAGTCATGTATGGATGTGAGAGTTGGACTATAAAGAAAGCTGACTGCCAAAGAATTGATGCTTTTGAATTGTGGTGTTGGAGAAGACTCTTGAGAGTCCCTTGGACTGCAAGGAGATCCAACCAGTCCATCCTAAAGGAAATCAGTCCTTAATATTCATTGTAAGGACTGATGCTGAAGCTGAAACTCCAATACTTTGGCCACCTGATACAAAGAGCTGACTCATTGGAAAAGACCCTGATGCTGGGAAAGATTGCAGGCAGGAGGAGAAGGGGACAACACAGGATGAGACGGTTGGATGGTATCACCGACTCAATGGACATGGGTTTGGGTGGACTCCGGAAGTTGGCGTGCTGCAGTTCATAGGGTTGCAAAGAGTCGGACATGACTGAGTGACTGAACTGAATTGAACAACTGTGTTTTAATCACAGAAGGGGGAAAAATACTAAAGCAGATATCATCAGTCCCATCAGTCATTTTACTTTCTCACAGTAACAGGGATGGCAGTTAAGCTTCAACTTATTCTAACACCTGAGAGTGGCTTCTTAGAGGACATGTTAGGAGAAAGCCTGAGACCACACCTGCACTTGCCAGGAGAAGGTGCCATGATCGTGTGAAGCACCATCTGTGCTCGTAGGGGTTGGAGAGGCGGCACTGATGTCAGGTGTCTGCCATCATTATGACAGAATATTCTTTGGAGAGAAGTCATAATGGAAGGAAGCTTCAGACAAGCTCAAGTCCACTCTGTGTCTGAGAGCCGTGCAGCGGAGAATGAGAGTGTCAGAGATTATGTGATGTCTAGTCAGCCAGCGACTGCTTAATGAGCGCCCATCAGCGGAGATGCACTGAGCATCCACGGGTGAGCAAAAGGGACATGGTCTCCTCCTTCAAGAAGCTTGCAGTCCAGTGGAAAGATACAGCAAGTAAGTTTGATCACTGAGAACATCAATGTGGACCTAATTCACAATGGCTGTTGGCATCACAATAGTGATTCATCAGAACAGGGATGGAGCAAGCACCAAAGAAGTAAAGAGAAGCAAACAGCTATTTAAGTTCTTACATATCACATTCTACCTTTCACTGTATTAAAGATTTCAAATGAAAAGTAAAAACACTTATACAATTGTAATATAAAGCAAATAAGTAAATACATGCAGTTGTCAGACACATTACAAAAATTTTCCCTAAATAATTTTAGAGACTTTCTTCTAACAATTTAAGATACTTCATAGGTTTTCTTATTTGTCTTCACAAAACACCTGTAGAAACAGTATGGAGTTCATCAGTATTTATCTGATATTATAGATGAAGAATCTGAAAAGAAGGTTTTCTATAGTTCCTGAGTCATTTTAAAGGACAGTGAAACTAAATCTCTCTAGTGCCTTTCTTCTAAACTGTTTTAATTATTTGTTGTATTAAAAATGAATTATGGTAGTTGCTATATAATTATGTGAAACAGTGTGTTTCCCATACAGCAAAGGTAAAAAACAAAAACAAAAACCATTTACAACAGTAGCACACCTGTTAAACAAAGACTTGAACAGCATTTTCTCTTATTTGACATTTGCAGTTTGGTATGTTAAGTGGAATAAACCTTCTGGCTTGCCAGAGATATTCTCAGAAAATTTCACACTGCAAGAGTACATTAAGAACTCTGGAAGACAGAAATTATTTCATGGCGTTAAAATTTCACTCTAAGAACAATAACAAATTTACTTTTTCTTTGGCCTAACTGAAAAAATCAGTCCCTTTCTTCAATAACTACAAAACAATGACGTGATATCACTAAACTCTCCACCATTAAAGCTGAATTAATTCTCATATGTGAACATAACTTGATTTGGGAGTTCTTCATATAAATCAATAAAACAGAACAAGCCAAGCAGGAGGGAGCAGGTGCTTTTGGCACTGAGAAGACAAATACACCGATACAAAGTAGGAAGGATGTAAACAAGAAGCTAAAAGCCCAGGAGAATTAGTCTTATTTAAAATTTGGAAGATGCCCTTTTTTTTTTGTAAAGAAAAAGGAAAATAAATACACACAGAACTCTGGCAGAAAGAAGGAACAGAACCCAGGTGCATGAGCCAATAAACAGAAAGAGGAGGCTGCAAGGGGGCTGGCGCAGGAGCTGGCCGGGCTGGAACAGGTGGTGCAAGTCCAGGAGGCAGAGCCCGCGAAGGGGCTTGGCAGCTTGAGGGAAGAGCCTGGGGTGCTGCTTTCAGTAACAGAGCCACCTCTGAGCCTGAAGCAGAGGCACATGATTGAAAAAGACACCAGGAGATTATTTAGGCAACAGAACATAAGACATATTGAGATGGGGTGGCTAGTGAGCAGAAAAGCCTAATAATACAAGTGAAAAATTAGTTCTGCAGTTTTTATAGGGAGAACAGCCAGTAACAGCCAGTCTCTGTCACTGCAGTCAAAAAACTCATTCAGAGAAGGAGAATTTAGAATGGGGAATGGATGGGAAGTAAGATCCAAGTACTAAGAATGAGGGGGCTTCCCTGGTGGCTCAGTGGTAAAGAACCCACCTGCCACTGCAGGAGAATCAGGTTCAATCCCTGAATCGGGAAGATCCTCATGGAGGAAATGGCAACAGGAGGAAATTTCCAGTATTCTTGCCTGGAAATCCTATGAACAGAGTAGCCTGATGGGCTACAGTCCATGGGGTCACAAAAGAGTCAGACACGACCTAACACAGACTAAGCAACAGCAACACTAAGAGTGAGGCATGTAGTAATGATAAAAGCACGACCGCCCCAGAACCTTCCATCCTAGCAAACACGCACTCTTAGACACAAACGTTAGCGCTCCTCCACACATCTTACCTTGGGATCCTTGCCTTGGACCCGTGTGAGAGCTGTTCTGAGGACAGCCACTTATACATCTTTAATGAGATCTAAATTTCACTTCATATCAAACACTGTCATAAGGTGAACCCAGTGTACTGTTACTGGTAAAGTTGCTCTTCCCGCCTATCCCTGCTTGTAGTTTCTCCCTTCCCCTATCATAGAATTTTACTAAGGATTCATGAAAAAGCACTTCTGAGAATCCTGAGACAGATTGGCTACATATTATGGGGTTTCTTTCGGACCTGGTGGCCTTAATTCTATGGATTCATAGGTTCTCTGCATTTAAAGCATTTTTGATTCATCTTTCTATAAGACTGAATTTCTTTAAGCCTTGATCCATCGTTTCAATTTCTCTTTTTACTCCTTCCTGTGTCTAAGAGTCCCTTTCACCCAAGAGGAACTGACAATGTGTTGCTGACTCCCATAAAATGGCAATAAACTTTGAAGGTCCTTGTCTGCTCAAGTACTAAAATGCTATTATAATAGATTGATTGCATCTTCCAACTGCATTTTGCTTCAGGCATGGAAATTAGTACTGTGGCCACCTGAACAGTCTTGTTCATCTCTTCTTGTAAATCTCTTCCCATTTGCTTTCTAAGCATACTATTTACTAGCTCACTATGGAGACTACAAGTTCAACATACTGACTTCAAGGAAAGGGCAGGGCTTTGCCATATTCACACTGCCATTGCCACATTTTTCTAATATTTATGTGGTGGGCTGAATAATGGCTCCTCAAGGATATCATGCCCTAATCCTTAGAACCTATGAATGTTACCAAAAGGGACATTGTGTGTGATTAAATTCAGAATGTTGACACAAGGAGACTATCCTGGATAATTCTGGCAGGACCTAAATGTTATCACAACTATCCTACTAAGAGGGAGGCAGAAGGAGTTTTGACTACAGAAAACGAGATCGCTCAGTTGTGTCTGACTCTTTACGATCCCGTGGACTGTAGCCCACCAGGCTCCTCTGTCCATGGGATTCTCCAGGCAAGAATACTGGAGTGGGTTGTCATGTCCTTCTCCAAGGGATCTTCCCAACCCAGGGATCAACCTCGGGTCTCCTGTATTGCAGGCGGATTCTTTACCATCTGAGCCACCAGGAAAGCTCAAGACAACAGAAGCAGAGAGAAATCTGAAGATGCAAAGGAGAAAGCGGTCATAAATCACCAAATATAAGTCCTGCAGCTCTAGAAGCCAGAAAGGCAAGGACTAGCTCATTCTCTAGAGCCTCCAGAGGGAACCAGCTTTGCAACACTTGATCTTAACCCTATAAAACTCAGTTTAGGGACTTCCCTGGTGGTTTCGTGGCTAAGAGTCCACTTGACAATGCAGGGGACACAGGTTCCATTCCTGGTCCAGGAAGATTCCACATGCTGTGGGCAAGGAAGCCCATGTGCCACAGCACTGAGCCCACACTTACAGGAGAAGCCACCACAATGAGGAGCCCATGAGCCACAGCTAGAGCAGCCCCTGTTCTTTGCAACTAAGGAAACTCATGCACAGCAATGAAGACCCCGCACAGCCAATCAATAAACAAATCTAGAGGAAAAAAAAGAAAGAAGTAAAGAAGAATGGCTGCTAACTTAGCCCCTCCTTACCGTCTTGCTTTTAAGAAAATAAATAAAACTCAGTTTAGATTTCTAACCTCTGGAACAGTAAGAGAATAAACTTGTATCGTATTAAGTCCCTATGTTTCTGGCAATTTGTTACAGCAGTAATAGGAAATTAATATAACTTTTTTTTGATTTTCATTCCAGTTAACACACTGTTTTGTGTTGGATTTTCACCTTCATGTTAGAGCATATTTTATATTTCTCCGTGTGTCACTCTTTCTATTATAGATATAACTATTTACAGCTTTCAGTCTTCTAATGTTGGCACATCTGTTTTACTTACATACATTATTACCAAGTACACAACACATTATTGTATATAATTGGTACACATGCACAAAAGTGAAATGATCGAGTAAAAGTGAGAATCATCCACAGTAATTATTTTCCAAGTGTTGTCTCACTATGTTTTGTAGCAGAATCATCTGGAGTAATTGTTTAAAATTCAGGCTCCTAGGTTTAAGTGCTGCAGAAATTCTGAATCATCTCTCTCCATAGAGCCTTAATCTTCATTTTAACATGCTAACCAATTGAATTATATATATTTAACTAAAGCTTAGGAACGTCTGGCCTAGAGTTACCTAAGAACTTTTTGTTCATTCAGTCCCACAGCAGGCAAGCCTCAAGACTGGAAAGAAATATTTAACAAAAGCCCAATACATAGGAAAACATATAAATCCTTATTCCTTAAATCTCTTTCAACATCAGAATCTTCACTGAAGACACATTCAACATGACTCATTATTTTTAACTTGAAAAACTAATCTTTCTTTCCCCTGCACAATAAACGATAAACAATTGATGAGTCAGATTCAGTGTTTGAAGACCAGTAAAAGTTGTTTAATACTGTCACAGCCCATAGATAAAATAGTAGCATTTAATCCCTCTCTGTGACAGAGTAGTAAACTGAATTGCATTTTTTTAAGTGAGATAGAATAAATGTACAGAATTTCCTTATTAAGCTATCTGTTTTATGCCTGGTCAAATTTCTTCAACAAGACTGACAGCCAAGAACAACTATTTGTAAATACAGGAGCTCAGAGCTCAGCTGGATTCACTTTCAATTTGGTTTGGCCCATCTGTCCTATCATTCCCTGATTTCCAGCAGCCCGTTGACCTTACTGTTATCTATGCTACCTTCCCCTCCAACTCAGCACCATCCAGTGCAAACACAGCATCCCGCCTGCACCAATCTTCTTTGCTGGATCTTTCAGTGATGCAGGCAGTCTTCCACACCTGGGGGTCAGAACTCAGAATGCCTTTGTCCATTCACTCACTTAATAAATATTTATTGACAGACTACTCTGTGCCAGGTACTCTTCTAGAAAGGGAACCAAACAGATAGAAATCCCTACCATGGAAAGTTTATATTCTGACAGAAAAGAGGGATAAATAGAAACAACACAAATAAATGCTACAAACAATACAAATATACTGATACAATATAAAGAGTAAAAATGCAAAGATACAAATAATATATAGCATGTTAAATAGTAATGTGTTCAACATCAAAATAAATAAAAAAGAGTTAGAAAATGTCAAAGACCAGGGAAAGCCTCAATGAGAAGTTGGTGTTTGAATACAAATATAAAATAAGTAAGGATGAGAGCAAAGTGGATATAGGTTACAGGAAGACCTACTTATTAATGTCCTGAAAACTTTCATTCCTGTCCTCAAGTCTCTCCATTCAAACTTTAAAATAAATAAATAAATAAATTACAAAATATTCTAATCATATAGAAAAGTATAATACAGAAGTACATTTTTTTTACCCCTAACAGATTTTAAATAATGTTATATTTTTCTCCATTTGCTTCAGATATTTTTTAACCATGTAAAATGTTTAAATTCCTCTGAGGCAATACACCTCCTTCTTACCACTTCCCTCTCTCCCACTCTAGAATTAACCATGGCTATAAAGTACAGACTTCAGTAGATTTTCAATTCATGTTATAATTGTCCTTCATTTTAATGGACATTATCAATTTCTCTTCAAAGGAGTTGTACCAATTTACATCCTACCAGCAATGTATGACAGTCCCTGTTTCCCCATATCCTCATAAATTTTGAAATGTTTGTTCATCAGTGGTTATAAAATGATGTCGTTAGTTGTAATTTGCATCATCTTAATAATGGGGATGTTAAGCACCATATCACATGTATATTGGCTTATATTTTCTTCTACACACTGCCTGTGTTCCTTTGCCTGTCTTCCATTGATTCATTTACCTTTTTTCTCATGATTTTCAGTAGTCCTTTGAATATTCTAGACTGTAGTAATTTGCCTATGTATTACTTACAAAAAATTTCTCCTAGTCTGTGCTCTGTGTGTGTGTATGTGGTAGTTGCTTAGTCATATCTGACTCTTTGAGACTCTATGGACTGTAGCCATCAGGATCCTCTAGCCATCAGGATCCTCTGTCCATGGAATTCCTAGACAAGAATACTGGAGTGGGTAGCCATTCCCTTCTCCAGAGGGTCTTCCTGACCCAGGGATCAAACCCAGGTCTCCTGCATTGCAGGCAGATTCTTTATCATCTGAGCCACCAATCTGTGCTAGTCTTGAACATTATGGTGATTTAGTTGCTAAGTCGTGTTCAACTCTTGCTACTCCCATAGGCGGCAGCCCACCAGGCTTCTCTGTCCATGGGATTCTCCAGGCAAGAATACTGGAGTGGGTTGCCATTTCCTTCTCCAGGGAAGTCTTCCCAACCCAGGGATCAAACCCGGGTGTCCACATTGCAGGCAGATTCTTTACCAACTAAGCTATAAGGGAAGCCTTGAACATTATGTCCCTGATCAAACAGAATTCTTCTCTTTGAATGTAGTCAAATAGCAAATCTTCCCTTTAAGAGACAGTGCTTTCTGGGTCTCTTTAAAGAAATCTTTCATCGCCCTCAAGGTCAAAAAGATATTTTTTTCCTATATATTCTTTTAAAATTTTAAACTTTTGCTTTTCGAAACCAGAGCTTTAACCCACGCAGAATGTATTTATGTGAATAATGGGAGCATGCAACCTCATTTTGTTTTTTTTCTTTTTTCTGTGTGGATGATCAATTGTCTCAGTACAGTTTGTTGAAGTCTTGCCTTCCCCACTGATTTATAATGCTCCTATCCATATACCAAGTTCTCATACAAACTGAGATCTCCATTTTTTTCTATAGGTCAGTATGTCTATCATTGTACCAACAGCACGTTCTGGAACCACTAAAACCAAATAATAAATTGTGAGGTCTAATAAGACCAGTGCTTTTCCTTAATTTTTTTCAAGGCTTCCTTATTATTCTATATGAATTTTAGGAAGATTTTCCACATTTACACAAAATATCCTCTTGAGGATTTTGATAAAATTGCACTAGATTTGCATGTTAAATTTATTCCTTCAAATGTTAGATGTTAACACCCATGCCCATGGGCTATATCTTGATTATTTCAGTCTTTACCCCACTTTTAAATTTAACAATTTCCTTCATATAAACCTTGCATCATATCTTCTGTTAGATTTACTTCTAGATACCTCATGGTTTGTTGTTACTTTGAATGGGATTTGAAAAATCATATTTCTAATCTATTACTTCTGATATTAGTCATATATATTGATTTTAGTAAATTACTTTGAGACTGAGCAACTGACTGAAATAATTTTAATAGTTTTTCTGCATTGATTGGTCTCAGTCAAGATTTCTAGAACAATGCCAGCTTTATTTAAAAAAAAAAAGCAGTGAAAGAAGGCATCCTTATCTTATTTTTTACTTTGTTTGGAATGCTTCTATTGTTTCACTACCAACTATAATTCTTGCTGCCAGATAACGAAATTCCCTTGTATTCACTGTCTGCCAAGAATTATGTCATGAATAGTGGTGAGTTTTTCTAATGCTTTCCTCACATCTATTCAGATGATATTTTTCTCCTTTTTTCCTGTGTTCTGTTAGCACAGTGAATCATAATAATAAATTTTATAGTGTTAACTGTTTGCTTTACTGGGGCAGGGATGGGGAAGTGGCAACCTACTTAGATGTGTTGGTAAGCTTTCTAAGATACGATTTAACTTTTCCCTGTGTTTTAACTTAAACATACCTATGCAGGCGTGCTAAGTTGCTTCAGTTGTCTTCAACACTTTGCAACCCTATGGACTGTATCCTGCCAGGCCCCTCTGTCCATGAGATTCTCTAGGCAAGAATACTGGACTGGGTCGCCATGCCCTCCTCCAGGGGATCTTCCCGACCCAGGGGTTGAAACCTCATTTCTTAGGTCTCCTGCATTGGCAGGTGGGTTCTTTACCACTTGCGCCACCTGGGAAGCCACCTAAAAAGCTGTGTACACCTGATGGCTTTGTGTGTGAGAGGACAGATTTTGATTAGTGATTTGCTTCTCTGTGGTTATTGATGATTCATATTTTTCTTAACATTATGCATTTCAGGCACTTCCCTGGTGGTCCAGAGGCTAAGGTTCCAAGCCCCCAATGCAGAGGTACCTGCTCAGGGAACTAGATTCCACATGCTGCGACTAAGACCTGGTACAGCCAAATAAATGAACATTCAAAAAAATTTCATCTAAGTCTTAAAAGCATAACATTCATAACATTCTCTATTTTTAAAATCTCCCATCTATAGAGTTATTTCAATTCTAATAATATTTGTACTTACTTTTTTCTCTTATTAAAGTTGTCAGAGTTATGTCTAACCATCTTTTCAAAGAAGTCTCTAACAATTTTCATTAAGCATATTATTTCTTAATTTTTTATTTCATTAATTTCTAATCTTATTTTTATTATTTTCTTGCTTCTTTCTTTTATTATATTCTGTTATTTCTCGTGTTTTAAATACAATCTTTTATTCTATATCCTTCAAGGTTCTAAGTTCATTCTATGTTGCATCCATGAAATTTAATAAGAAGTGGTCTCATTTTTTCATTAATTTCTAAACATTTTGTAAGTTTCTGTTTCACCCATAAACTAGTTAGAAGTATGTTTACTTTCCTAATGTATGTAATTTCTAGGTTACATTTTTATTATTGTTCTCTTTTATTGTCAAAAGGATGGCCCATTTGACACTGATTCTTGGCATTTCTTCAGATTTTTGTAGACTAGCAACTGATGAACTTTATAAGCAATGGATCCAGATGCTTGAAAACAATGTTTAACCACTAAAATGGTTCTAAAACATACTGAGATTAATATTATGTTGTTTATAACTTCCAAACCTCTATCAGATTTTTGTTTTATGTTCTGAGAAAGGTTTTTGAATCTCCCACAAGTTCATTGATTTGATTGTCCATCTACAGTTCTGTCAATCTCTGCTTTATATACTTTGAGTCAACATTATTAGGTGCATATGGGTTCATCTCCTCCAGGTGACATTATATGTCTTATAATTTCAGCTTCATTAATGTGAACGCCTTAAAATCTATTTTACCAAATAACACTGACTTTATCCTTCCTTTTACATTCAAAATTGTGGACTTTATATTTAAGATGCATCTTCTGTCAGGCCATAGCATCATATTTTACTTCTTTACCCAGTTTTTTATTAGATTGATTTAAACTAAAACAAAAACAGCTTTACTCATTCTTTAGTTTAATAGGCAAATTTAGTGTAAACAGATATAACTACAGACAGATTCTTATCCTGCTTTACTATATTTTTCAATGTTTTCTATTCATCTTTATTTTTAGTTTGTCTCTTTTCTCTCCTTTATAGTAGATCTATCATTTTTCTCTAGTCTATTTTTATCCTTTTCATCATTTCAAAATTGTATAATCTG
The DNA here is from genome assembly GCF_054371585.1 of Giraffa tippelskirchi. Lineage (NCBI taxonomy): Eukaryota > Metazoa > Chordata > Mammalia > Artiodactyla > Giraffidae > Giraffa > Giraffa tippelskirchi. The sequence continues at coordinate 104,899,895 of NC_137278.1, read as the reverse complement.
TTTCTATCTGCTCCTTCGGTGGTTGCACTTCAGTATTAATGCATGATGACTTTACAGTCTAATGTTGATCCGTACCTCTACATGCCTAGAGAGCAAGGACCTGAACACACTATACATACAGTGTAGTGTCATTATCAAGTGACAAGGTCTGGAGCTAGATTACCTGGATCTGGATCCTGGCTCCATCTTCTACTAACATTTACTAGGTAGGTTGCTAGCCATCACTCTGCATCAGACCCTTCATCAGAAAAATAAAGGTAATATAAAAATGCTAATCATAATTGCCTGAGAATTCAATTAGTCACTACAGGGAAAGGGCTGAGAGAAGTAGCTGGTATATGTTACCTGTTATAAATTTTCATTTTCCTCCTATACTATTAAACTATTGTTGTAGTAATTTTTTACATCATCAAAGTTAGTCATTATTATTATTTAACAGGTGATGCTTATTTAAATTTACCAAAAGGTTTACCAATCTTTGCTTTACCATTGCTTCTCTTTTTCTAGATTAAATTTTCTTCTTCCTGGGGTATACCCTATAGTCATTCTTTCCACAATGGTCTGTAAACAGAAAACTCTTCTAGTCCTTCTTTGTCTGAAAATGTCTATATTTTGCCTTCACTGATAATAATTTATCAGAATATGGAAGCCCAATTAGGCCACAACTTTAACTTTCTTTCAACATTTTGAAAATGTGTATCACACTATCTAGGAGACTCTGTTATCACTGATGTGATGTCTACTTATCATTCCTTTCTCAAGAAGTGATCTTTCTTTTCTCTCTAGTCGCTTTCTTTAAACACTCATTGTTGTAGTTTCATCTTTAATTGGTGCCTGACTCTTTTGTGACCCCACAACTACCCCCTGCCGGGCTGCTCTGTACATGGGATTTCCCAGGCAAGAATATTCAGGTGGGTTACCATTTCCTTCTCCAGGGGGTCTTTCTGACCCCTGATCAAACTCATGTCTCTTGCATTGCAAGCAGATTCTTTATCACTTGGCCACTTGGGAAGCCCTGTTTTAAACATGATAGTTTTAAATTTTCAGAAAGCAACAGAGCTAACAGTACCATGAGCCCCTGTATTACCATTTCCTATATTCAACAGTTATCATACCATATACATCTCCAAAACTGTTTTCCTTTAATGTAACAATGATATAATTATACATATTATGGAATGGCCTCCAGCTGTCTTCAAGGTTTTTTTTTTTTTCCCCTGAGCTTGGTGTTTCATAGTTTTACCACAATGTTTCTGATGTAACTTTGCTTTTCCTTATCTTGCTCAGGTCACTTTTGATCCCCTCTTCCACCTTCAATACACTATCCCAAACCTGATCCATCACCAAGTCCTTTTATTTAATCTTCTTAATAGATTTTTAATCCATCACTTCTCTCCCTATTCACTGCCATCCAAGGCAAGTGATCCCATCTCTCTGCTGAACTTCTGTAATAACTTCAAAATTTCTCACATCCATTTCTTCCCTTCTATATCTAATCCTCACAGTGTAGCCAGAAGGTTCTTTTTAGAATGCAAATTTACTGATGCAACCTCCATCTTCAAACTTTAATTTTCTCTAAGGAAAAAGGTCTAGGGGGTCCATGTGGTCAGTCTCTAACCAGTCATGCATAAACTGTTCATTTAATCTTGATATAGCCCTCAACCTCTAACCTCTACCACATCCCTAACCATTTCCTAATTAACTTTAAAAAATATTCATTTATTTGGCTGTGCCATGTCTTAATTGCAGCATGCAAAGTCTTAGTTATGGCAGATAGGATCTAGTTCGCTGATCAGTGATGGAACTCAGGCCCCCAACCTTGGGAGCGCAGAGTCTTAGCCATTGGACCAGCAGAGAAGTTCCACTTCCTAATTGACTTTTAATAGTCTTTTAGTTTTCCTCATTCCTTCTCTAGGAAAACTATCCTTGGAATCCAAATCTAGACAAAGGTTTTTGCATCATTCTTTTTTAATAAATCCTGAGAGAGAATACCTGGCACAATTTTAATTTTGCTCCTTCAATTTCTGATGTGGTTATTTGATAAATATCAGTTTCCCCAGAAGAATAAGAGTTCCAAGAAAGTTACTAATTGTATCCCCACACCTAAAAGAGGAATTGGCACAAAGCAGGAACTCAAATCAATATTGGTCAAGTGAATGAATGAATGCATGAATCTCCAGGCACTTAGCCTCTGTGCTTCCACTCCAAGCTACAAATTCTAAGCATACTTATCACATTTGACATTATTAATAGTTTTCCATGCAGTTTCCTCAAATATATTGTGATCTCCTAAGGGGCAGATAATGTGTTTGGTTCATTTCTGTATCTCCAGTAACTGGCCTAGTGCCTGTATGTAATATGTATTTAATTATAAAGGAAGAAATTAGTGGAGAGACACTAATTTTGATTGACTCCCAGGCACATGGAACTGAGTTGATCACTCTTTTTAATTTATACGTTCTTCATTCCGGCTTTACTTATCTGAAGGCTTTTTATACTCCAGATACAGATTTAGATTCAAGGGACAAGCCAATAAAGTAGATTATAATTTGGTCCCCACAGAGCTTATGTCATGTCGTGCTTTCATCAATGATCTGTGAAAGTTTCCTCTTCTGTTCTAGATTTGATTTTTATTACTGCTTTCCTGTTTATACCCTATTTCCAAGACCATTTTTCACTTCTTGGTAACTATTCCTATGAACCTTCTATCTACCCATCATACCTGTTTTTATGTGAAAGTATATCCAGGAAAACACACAGTATTATATGTGTATGTATTTATTGTTTTTATAAATGATATTATGTTATAGAGTTTCTCTGATGGCTCAGTCAGTATAGAATCTGCTTGCAATGTGGGAGACCCAGGTTCAATAATCTCATGCTTTTCTTTTTTAACTTTTATTGTTTGTTCATTCAATTATTTTTGAAATCTATTCATGTTTTTGAATATAAAATCTAGTTAATTTCTGGAAATTAACATTATAAGCATCACACAGCATGCCATCCATTTTCCTAGAAAAGGACTCCTATGATACTCTCAACTGCCCGCATTCCCAGCATCAATACAGTAAGCATCCTAGTGCATGTCTCCGAGTGCAATGACTTGACAGTTTCTTTCTGGTGAATGCCCAAGAACAGAACTGCCAGAATATCATGGTTAGCATACCCATCTTCCCTAAAAACTACTGCTGCTCCTTGAAATGGCCATACCAGCTTAGATGCCACAAATAGTGAAAAAGGACTCCCCTCATCTTTCCATTCTCATCAGCATCTGATATTACCTGATTTCACATTTTTGAAAATCTGGTAAGTGTAAGTATTAGGTTGGTTATTATATATTTAATATACATTTCTCTGACAACTAGTGAGCCTGAGTTTCCATATACATATGAGCGAGCTGATACCAGATTCCCACTTAGTATCCAAGTAGTTATATTATTAACTGTTTTGTGACTCAGTTTACTTCCTCTGTAAAGCAGAACGACAGTAATACTTTTATTGTGAGGAATTAAATGGTCAAAAAAATTAAACATCCAGAAAAAAATCTGGTACAAAGAAGTGCTCGATAAATGTTGGCTACTTTATAATTATTTACTATTATTTTCATTCACATATCCTCTCCTGTAAATTGCCCATTTATAACCTTGAACTATTTTTCTTCTCTATTTCCTGCATATTCCTTGCTGGCTTACAGGAGTTTCTTGTATATTCCAAATATCAATCTCCTGCAAATCTTTTTAAATGAATAAGTGAATGAAGGATCACAGTAAGCTTGCCAGCTTTGTCTTATAGAACTTCAGCTGTCTGTTCTTTCTGCTCACTGCCTTGCTGGGCCATTTTTGTGAACAAAATATTGAATCTCAATGTATTTTTAATATGGTCAATAAATTTTAAATAAAATTTAATTTATATTTCATTTTTCTAAGTCAATAACACACAAATCCAAAATTGCAGGATGATACATCTTAGCTCTACTGTGAAAAAGTTAAACAATTCTATTTGTGGTTTTTATTGGGGAATTATTAGAAAAGCAGAATTATAGCATGAAGAGCTATAGAGTCTTCAAATTGTCTCAAGTACTTTGTTTCCATTTCAAACTCAGTATTTAACAAGAATAATCCCTAAAATGGGCTTGCAAAACTGCAAGATTACTAAAGGAACTATTTATCACTCTTAAAGGGCCACTTTTAAAAAAAATTTAGTAATCTCTTATAAAAACACAGAGAAAATCCTAGAAAACATCAAACTGGAGCAGCAATAAACATTTGATAAGGATTAGAGTTTCTAACTGTTGCTTCTTGATCCACATACAGATTTCACAGAAGGGAGGTAAGGTGGTCTGGTATTCCCATCTCAAAGAATTTTCCAGTTTGTTGTGATCCACACAGTTAAAGGCTTTAGTATAGTCAATGAAGCAGATGTTTTTCTGGAATTCTATTGCTTTTTCTATGATCCAACAGATGTGGCAATTTGATCTCTGATTCCTCTGCTTTTCCTAAATCCAGCTTGAACATCTGTAAGTTCTCAGTTCACGTACTGTTGAAGACTAGCTTGGAGAATTTTGAGCATTACTTTGCTAGCATGTGAGATGAGTGCAATTGTGTGGTAGTTTGAACATTCTTTGGCATTACCTTTTGTTGGGATTGGAATGAAAACTGACCTTTTCCAGTCCTGTGGCCACTGCTGAGCTTTCCAAATTTGCTGGCATATTGAGTGCAGAACTTTTAGAGCAGCATCTTTTACAATTTGAAAGAGCTAAGCTGGAATTCCATCACCTTCACCAGCTTTGTTCGTAGTGATGCTTCCTAAGGCCCACTTGACTTCACACTTCAGGATGTCTGGCTCCAGGTGAGTGACCACACCATCATGGTTAGTTGGATCATGAAGATTTTCTTGTATCATTCTTCTGTGTGTATTCTTGCCATCTCTTCTTAATATCTTCTGCTTCTGTTAAGTCCATATTGTTTCTGTCCTTTATTGTGCCCATCTTTGCATGAAATGTTCCCTTGGTATCTCTAACTCTTGAAGAGATCTCTAGTCTTTCCCATTCTATTGTTTTCCTCTATTTTTTTGCACTGATCACTGAGGAAGCCTTTCTTATGTCTCCTTGCTATTCTTTGGCACTCTACATTCAGATGGATATATCTTTCCTTTTTTCCTTTGCCTTTTGCTTCTCCTCTTTCCTCAGCTATTTGCAAGGCCTCCTCAGACAACCATTTTGCCTTTTTGCATTTCTTTTTCTTGGGGATAGTTTTGATCACCACCTCCTGTACAATGCTATGAACCTTCATCCGTAGTTCTTCAGGCACTCTATCAGATCTAATCCCTTGAATCTATTTCTCACTTCCACTGTATAATCGTAAGGGATTTGATTTAGGTCATACCTGAAGATTGCAGTGGTTTTCCCTACTTTCTTCAGTTTAAGTCTGAACTTTGAAATAAGGAGTTCATGATCTGAGCCACAGTCAGCTCCCAGTCTTGTTTTTGCTGACTGTATAGAGCTTCTCCATCTTCGGCTGCAAAGAATATAATCAATCTGGTTTTGGTATTGACCATCTGGTGATGTCCACGTGTAGAGTCTTCTCTTGTGTTGTTGGAAGAGGGTGTTTGCTATGACTAGCGCATTCTCTCAGCAAAACTCTGTTAGCCTTTGTCGTGCTTCATTTTGTACTCCAAGGTTAAACTTGACTGTTGCTCCAGGTAACACTTGAATTCCAACTTTTGCATTCTAGTCCTCTATTATGAAAAGTACACTCTTTTTTGATGTTAGTTCTAGAGGATCTTGTAGAACCAGACACGGAATAAAGAACTGGTTCAAAATTGGGAAAGGAGTATGTCAAGGCTGTATACTGTCACCCTGCTTATTTAACTTCTATGCAGAGTACATCATGAGAAACGGTGGGCTGGACGAAGCACAGGCTGGAATCAAGATTGCCGGGAGAAATATCAATAACCTCAGATATGCAGATAACAACACCCTTATGGCAGAAAGTGAAGAGGAACTAAAGAGTCTCTTAATGGAAGTGAAAGAAGGGATTGAAAAAGCTGACTTGAAACTCAGCATTCAAAAAACTAAGATTATGGCATCTGGTCCCAACACTTCATGACAAATAGATGGGGAAACAGTGGAAACAGTGACAGACATTATTTAGGGGGGGCTCCAAAATCACTGCAGATAGTGACTGCAGTCATGAAATTTAAAGGCACTTGCTCCTTGGAAGAAACCTAGACAGCATATTAAAAAGCAGAGACATTACTTTGACAACAAATGTCCTTATCAACAAAAATGTTTTTTTTAGTAGTCACGTATCGATGTGAGAGTTGGACTATAAAGAAAGCTGAACACCGAAGAATTGATGCTTTTAAACTGTGGTGTTGGAGAAGACTATTGAAATTCCCTTGGACTGCAAGGAGATCAAACCAGTCAATCTTAAAGGAAATCAGTCCGGAATATTCATTAGAAGGACTGATGCTGAAGCTGAAGCTCCAATACTTAGGCCACCTGATGCAAAGAACTGACTCATTAGAAAAGACCCTGATGCTGGGAAAGATTGAGGGCAGGAGAAGAAGGGGATGACAGAGGATGAGTTGGTTGAATGCCATCACCGACTCAATGGACATGAGTTTAAGCAAGCTCTGGGAGTTGGTGATGGACAGGGAAGCCTGACGTGCTGCAGTCCATGGGGTCGCAAAGAGTCACACACGACTGAGCAACTGAATTGAAGGATTAGTGTTTAATGAAAATCTTTGAGGAGAACCCTAAAGTTTGTGACCCTTTCATAGCAACTCAAAGCAACACACAAACTAACAATGAACTTCTCAGTTCAGATCTGCATAGGAAGTCTATGATTACTATATCTTATTCTTAAGCAGAGATGCAGAAGTGTCAGTGAAGAAAAAGTAATTGTCTCCTTCATGAAAGAGTGCAATTTATATAAAAATGAGAGAGTGAATGAAGGATCACAGCTAAATAAGAAATAGAATAATGACCAGTCACTAATATTTCCACATGCCATCTTGATGGCCTTCTGAAACCTGATGCTTCTGTATGATTTTTGTCATTTGTTTTAATGGAAAGATGAGGTGATGTAGCTAAGAATTCGCCCATGACAGAGAAGACATCCTGGTGAACAGTAACCTGTTCTAATATGGATTAGGGATATTCTAAGTAGGTAAAACAGACACAATTTTAAAAAGTTAGCCAAATCTCTTTTTTTCTAACTAATTCCAAAGCACATATGCAGATTCATCCAGTTTATTTCATGAACATCATTAAATTCTGGGGTTACAATTACGAGCAAAAACTCACAACATCCCAAATGGTTATGACTCAGCAGGGGAGACAAATGTTAACTCTAAATCACATCAAAGTGGAATTATTCTGAAAGTCAGAATCACAGTCAATGTTATTATGGAAGTCTATAATGAAAGAATCTGACCTAGTCTGAAAGATCAGAGAAAGCTTCCCTGAGCCAACATCTATAGGCAGAGGATGAGTTAAACTGGTGAAAGGAACAGCATGTTCAAAACTCTGTGGTGTAAGAGACCATAGGAAGCCCACAGCTAAGGCTGGGCTGGAGAGTATAAAGGAGATGCAATACAAAGGTAAGAGAAGGGTCTCCAGAAGGTGTCTGGCTATTTGTTTGGCTATCTTACATGTTTAATCTTTAAATAAAATGGAAAACTACTGATGGACTTTAAGAAGGCAGGCTCCAATGTGGAGAATGAATCTGGAGAAACAACAAGAATGGAAACCAATTATAAAAAATGTTTCTATAGTCCAGGTGAGAGACAGAAGTAACTTGAAATGAGGTGGCAGTGATAGAGATGAAAAGAAGAGGTGCTGGGGCTCTAGAGATACTGAAGAGGAAAAATCGATAAAATGAGATAGCAAAGAGCAGATGCAACAAAAGCCTCTTTCAAATTTCTCTAAGAATCTTTTGAGGCATTGTACTGCTTACTGCATTATGGATGCCAGGTGGTCACATCCCTGCAAGTTAAAAAAGAACTACACTCTTGTTACTGTTTGGACACCCAGGCAGAATTTTTCATGCATCCATTAAAGAAATAAATTCAGCACTATTTACAATAAAGAACAGTTTTAACTGCAGATATTCTGTAATCTCCACTTCTGTAACATGGCAGAACATATTTCTAGACCGACTTATGATCCTATTTAACCCTGTGGGACATAAGCTATTTTCATTGCTGTTAACTTTACTTGCTTCCTCAGAATGTCTGATTATAATACACAGGATGCCTACTTTCCAGGGCTTCATTCCTTTCCAAGGATTTGTTCCAGTTTACGAAATATTTTATCTGAAAAAGACATAGAAATTTCAAAAAGTGTCTACTTTTTCCTCTGGATCTTCTACCAGTTGAATCAGATGTATATGATAGATAAACCAACATATTTAAATGTTGTGCAAAAATTTCTCCTCCAAGTTCACAGTCAATTGTATACAAATGCCTAGTTCCACTTGGTTAGATTTAGATTCTTTTATTACAGACTCTCATAGTGATACTGACTATGATCGTGCCATTCAGATTATTTCATCTTTGTGTGATTCTAAAATTGCTTTTCTCCTTTGCTAAGCTATAACCACTAAGGATGCTATAAGTTTCTGCCATGTTCACTGCCAACTGGACTATCAGATTTATTTCCTAACATCCATTCACACATTCTGAAAATATACTCATTTTAGAATATATCTGTCCTTCCATTTTTCTACTGCTAATTTCTCATTAGCAATTTCAATAAGCGGGTTTGGTACCTGGAAGATCAAAATCTAGCCAAGGAAAACCAGGCATATCAAACATGCACCGGAATTCTGGGCTTATAGGCAGGCATGGTTCAAAACATGGATTTTGCTTATCAATCTGATACTCTATGTATACTCTATAGTTTACTCTATGCTAGCTGTATGGTCTTTGGCAAGTTACTTAACCTACATGAGTCTCATTTTTCCCACAAAAAGATTAGAATAAAATATGTTGTATTCTATGTTATATGATGTAACATATAATATGTTGGGATTCAATACATAAAATGCTTGGCACAGAGAAAATCACAGCAACTAACATCACTGTCACCACTAGCCTCATGGTTATGCTTCCTGATTCCTCCAGCCACGGTCATCCACCAAAGAAGGACAGATGCTTAAGGGTAAATGTTGCGCCCATGATCTCTCTGCTGACATACTAGAAGATGCAAGATTAAGTAAGAGATATAGGAAGTTAGTAGTAAATTCAAAGAACTGGGTAAGTGTATCTAGAATAGGTGGAGAGGGAAGATGTAAAATTGTATTTGCATGTCTGTTTAGTAGATTAAATGAAGGAGTAAGTTGTTGTTCTGAAGAAAAAAGTGTATAGAGTATGGAAAATAGTATATACCACCAAGTGAAGAAAAAGATGGCAGCACAGACTTGAATCTAATATCTGTTTTTTTTTTATTACATTTTAGTTTTCTATAAGAATAAGCATATTCTGGTTTATAAATAATACCATGCATAAGAAATGCATGACATATATTCCCATTTTACCGATGAGGCAACAAAGTCTCAAAGAAGTGACTCATTTATAATCATATATCTAGGAAATAACAGACCCAGACCTAAACTAGGTTTCCTCACTTCTAAGTCCACTTCAAAGCGTCCTTTATACTACACCAAAGTCAATTGCAAGGCCACACAGCTTGGTCTTTCCTGACTAAAAGTGCACATGCAACTAGTTTTAGTCACAGATTATCATCCTCAACAATAACCAGATATTGTTAGATTTCAGTGTAAAGTAAGCAGGGTCTACTAATCAGGACACTGTAAGGGTGTGTATTTGTCTACAAACCAAAAAGAGTCAAAAGGGCCAAAGAGTCTGCCAATTACCTTTTAAGGAAATTCTCTTACTAAAAATAAAACATAGAAAACAAACAAAGAACCACATTTGCATTCACTGTTCCCAGGCATCACATGAAGCCACTTCAATAACAGCATTTCTGGTGACAATCCTTTGAAGATTACCATATAATGCTTAGAAATTTCAGAAGCATAAAGAACAACTATTTGTCTAATAAAGCCAATGAAATAAAGTCAGGCAGATTAAAAATAAAACTATGCATCTCCATGATGATTGTAGAATATTTGTATGAGCAAATAAAATTCTGATAAAAAAAATGGTTAGCATTTTTAGGAATGCAAAGATATTCATAGGAAAAAATGGTAAAAATGCATGCTTAGCTAAACTCAACTTTATGTATGAGAAATCATAACTACTGTATAAAATCCACAGTAGAAATGAAACAGGATTACATCACTGACGATTGCTATATTAATGGACCAGAGGGGACTACATTTCCTGAAGCTAAACATGTTGGAGGAGAAGACATACAATTCAGCTTGAAAAAGCAAACTCCATTAACCATGAAATAGGGAAACAAAAAAACCAAACTTTCCATATACTATATCCTACTGGAAAAAAAATATCTATTAACAAAAAAGACCTCTACTAGACAAAATGTTTTCAACTCAAAACAAGCATAAAGATAAAAGATTTCAAGTCAAGAAAAATTTGATAAATTTTATATTTTGGCCACATAGATCCATCAAAGTACCAATATACTTCTCTGAATGTATTGATCTCGAAAGAAGGCATGTTGATTGGAGTGTACTTAAACACATTGTTAGTTTAAAAATTATCACAGGGGCTACCACAGATTTCATGTGAAATGTTCCAAGTTTATGTTTCCATCATGAAATTACTGCAAACAACATCTACTCTGAAAAAGAAGTCTGAGCCTCTGCAATAGGAAGAGCAGGACAAATAAGAAAGATTTGACCCTTTCAGTCTACTTAAACTCATTAAGATTTATAATGGCTTCTAGAACAATCTTTTAAAAATATTGCACACCCAAAAGTAAAAGATGACTTGCATCCATTAAAGAGTTATTCAGATGGCAGCACTCCCAGATGGAAAAGATCAATGCCATTGTCAGATATCAGAGTAATTAATTATGTCACCACTGGTCCAGAGTGATGCAGAAGGGAGGCTGCATAGCATACATACATGGAGAATTAAACAAGCAAATAGAGGCTTTCAACTTTAATGGGATTAAAAAAATAAATTCCATGAAAAAACATCATTGGTAATTTGATAGGGATTACATTGAATCTGTAGATTGCCTTGGTTAGTATAGTAATCTACAGATTCAATGCAATTCTTATCCAATTACCAAAGGCATTTTTCACAGAACTAGAACAAAAAAAATCTTAAAATTTGTATGAAGACACAAAAGGTCCTGAATAGCAAAAGCAATCTTGAGAAAGAAAAATAAAGCTGGAGGAATCAGGCTCCTTGGCTTCAGACTATACTACAAAGCTAGGGTGATCAAAACACTATAGTACTGACACAAAAGTAGAAATATAGATCAATGGAACAGGATGGAAAGCCCAGAAATAAATCTACACACCTGCGGTCAATTAATCTGTGACAAAGGAAGTGAGACTAAAAATGGAAGAAAGGTAATCTCTTCAATAAATGCTGTTGGGAAAACTGGACAGTTACATGCAAAAAAAAAAATGAAATTAGAACATTATTTGTAACACCATAAAAAAAAAAAAAACCCTCAAAATGTAGTAAGGACCTAAATGCAAGTTGGGATACTAAAAAACTCTTGGAGGAAAACTTGGACGTAAGCTTTTTCAAGCTTTCTCCTAGAGTAATGGAAATAAAAACAAATGTTTAAAAATGGTGCCTAATTAAACTCAAAAGCTCTTGCACAGCAAAGGAAGCCAAAGACAAAACAGAAAGACAATCCACAGAGTGGGAGAAGATATTTGCAAACAATATGACTGATAAAAATATTAGTCTACAAAATTTACAAACAGATGATCCAGCTTGTGGGGCTCAATATAAAAAAACAAAACAAACAATCCAATCAAAAAATGGGCAGAAGACCTACATAGACATTTCTCCAAAGAAGCCATGCAGATGGCCAAAAGACACATGAAAATATGCTCAATGTTGCTAATTATTAAAGAAATAAAATAAAAACTATAATGAGATATCACCTCACACCAGTCAGAATGGTCATCATCAAAAAATCTACAAACAATAAATGCCAGAGAGGCTGTGGAGAAAAAGGAACACTCCTACAATGTTGATAAGAATGTAAGTTGGTATAGCCACTATGGGGAACCATATGGAGGTTCCTTAAAACACTAAATATAGAGCCACCATCTGATCCAGCAATCCCACTCCTGGGCATATATCCAGAGAAAAACATGGTTTGAAAATATACATGCAGCCCAATGTTTAGTAGCTAAGACATGAAAGTGACATCGCTCAGTCCTGTCCAACTCTTTGTGACCCCATGGACTGTAGCCCACCAGGCTCCTCCATCCATGGGAGTTTCCAGGTAAGAGTACTGGAGTGGGCTGCCATTTCCTTCTCCAGGGGATGTTCCCGACCCAGGGATTGAACCCGGGTCTTCTGCATTGCAGACAGATGCTTTACTGTCTGAGCCAACAGGGAAGCCCCAAGACATGGAAGCAACCTAAATGTTCATGGACAGATGATGGATAAAGAAGATGTGGTACATAAACAACGGAATATTACTCAGGCTTTAAAAAGAATGAAAGAATGCCATTTGCAGCTACACGAATGGACATGGAGATTATCATACTAAGGATAGCAAGTCAGAGAACAATAAGTATCATATTATATTGCTTATATGAGGAGTCTAAAACTATAATACAAATGAACTTATATACAAAACAGACTCACAGACTTAAAAAACACACTAACAGTTATGAGAATAACGGTTAGGGAAAGGGATAGTTAGGGAGTTTGGGACTGACATGTATACACTGCTATATTTAAAATTAATAACCAATAAGAACCTACTCTATGGATGGGGAATTCTGCTCAACATTCTGTAATAACCTAAACTGAAAAAGAATTTTAAAAAGAATGGATATATGCAATATGTATAACTGAATCACTTTGCCATACACCTGAAACTAACACAACATTGTTAATCAACTATGCTCCAATATAAAAATAAAAATTTTAAACTTTTATTTAAAGAAAAATTTATTTTATTTAAAGAAAAATTCCAAGATGACTGACATATAAACTTTTAAAAAGTGGCTCAACTGCTACAGACAATAAAGCATATGTGTAGGAATCCTCTCTAAGATAATCTCCAATGATCCCTGCCTGCTGAAATCCATGCTGTTATGTAATCATTTCCTCTTGAGTATTACCTAGACCTGGCAACATGCTGCTAATGGGCAAATATTGCAGAAATAATGGGATGTCAATTCCAAGAATGGATTGTGAAATATTTTGGTCTCGGCCTTGCAGTCTCCTTGGCTCTTCGAGCTTGCTCACTTTTGTGAAGTCAACTTTCATGTTGTGAGCAGACCTGCAGAGGAGCCCGCATGACAAAGCGCTGAGAGCAGTCTCCAGTCTGCACCAGCAAGCCTGAGTCCACCAACCTACAAGGAGCTGAGCCCACCAGTAATCACGGCAGGAACTCAGAGCTTCTCCTCCCCAGCCAAGCCCTGAGATGACGGCAGCCTCTTCCATGCTTGACAGTGGCTGCATGAGAAACCCTGAGTCAGATGACCCAATTAGACTGCATCCACATGCAGTCTAGACTGCACCCACAGGAACCATGAGATAATAATTGTTGTATTTTAAGCACCATACTTTGGAGATAAGTTGTTACATGGCAAAAAAACACACAAATATATATATATATATATATATATATATATATAATATTCAACAAAAATAACACTTTAATGACTTCATCTTTGAATAAATATAGTGCTGATTTTAGAATGGAAAGATTCTTGTGCCTACCCCAACTCTTATTATTCAATCCAGAACTTTGGTATCTCTCCCTTGGACTTGTCTCCTTGCTTTGAGTTTTGTCCCTCTGAATCCATGTGTTATGCATTTCTGTCCCTCAAGAATTCATATATCAATGTGATGTGTCCTTAGAATGCTTGTAGATGTAATTAATTAAGATTAGGTCATACTGGAATAGGTGGGCCCCTAATCCAACATGACTGATGCTCCTTGTAAAAAGTGGAAATTTGGACACAGGCATACACAGAGGATGACTTGATGCCTGACCAAGCCAGGAGTGGGAGACAAAAGAACGGCAGCTCTACATGGGACTTGGTCATGCTTTCCACTTAAACTCTGATCCAGTACCACGTGGATTAGAAGCAGTCCATGCCCCATACCGCCCTCTATCCTGTCTTTTGGATGCCAATAGCATCAGACTGCCTACGATTCTCCACACTCCCACACCACGCTGTTCTCCCCACAAGTCCTTGCTCGTGTAGCCCACCAGCATGGGAAGCCCTTTTATTTCCATCAGAACCTAATCCAGGGCCTAAAACATAGCAAGACTCAAAAGTTTGATTTGAATTAATGAATAAATGAACTTTATGGGCACCAGTGCTTGGTCCACTACTTATTAGCTACGTGGCATTATTAAGCTCTTCAGGATTTAGTTTTCTCCATAGTAAGGATATATAATCACCACCTTGTTATAAAGATTAAATAAGATGTTACATGTGATAACTCTAGCAATAATATTTATTAAGCACTTAACTTGCTAGGCATAGACTATCTCACTTTAATCCTTTCATACTTTAAGCCTAGGAGATATTATACCCATTTTAGAAAAGCAGAAACAGAGGCTTAGGAAGCTTATGTTTACATAACAGGATTCAAACAATAGCTTTTTACTCCTATGAAAGCAATAATATATTTGGGTAGTATTTGCTGCTGCTAAGTTGCTTCAGTCGTGTCCGACTCTGTGCGACCCCATGGACGGCAGCTCACCAGGCTCCGCCATCCCTAGGATTCTCCAGGCAAGAATACTGGAGTGGGTTGCCATTTCTTTCTCCAGTGCATGAAAGGGAAAAGTGAAAGTGAAGTCGCTCAGTCATGTCCGACTCTTAGCGACCCCATGGACTGTAGCCTACCAGGCTCCTCCATCCGTGGGATTTTCTAGGCAAGAGTACTGGAGTGGGGTGCCATTGGGTAGTATTTAACTTGCAATAAATTCCAATTTAAAAAAGATTATTAAAATGCTAATAAAGAAATAGCCCATATAATCTGCCTATACATTTAGTAAATCTTATACTGAAAAGCAAATATTAGTGAGTCCACTGAAAACAAATTATAAGAAAAGTAATCAATATAGTCAAAGGAGATTAATATGATCCTATTATAAAGCTGGGCCTTCCCAGGTGGTGCTAGTGGTAAAGAATCTGCCTGCCAATGACGGGGTTATTTTAAGAGAAGTTGGTTTAGACAGATAAGAATAACAATCCCAAGATAAATTTTCAGTGAAAACAACATAATATAAATGACTGATTATGTTATAAGCCAAACAGAAGTTCTCCAGCCCTGAGAAAGGCTCTCTCCCCTTAGAATCAAGAAGCAAGAAGATACTTTAAGAAGTTTAACCCTCTCTTTAGATACTTTAAATCTCCTTATATCACATCCCTAATCATATTAGTCATACTATATTTTCTGCTTCAAAAAATACTTATTAGAAACTACATTCATTAAAAAGAGTACTAGTCATCAAATACAAATTACCTTAAACTAATACTGAGAACATAAACTCTTGGCACAATAAGCAGGAGAGTACATAAAATTAAAGTAACAGATAACAATATTAACATTACACCCATCCCAAGACAAGAGTTTGAACACATTCCAGAAGATAATAAAGGACAGGGAAGCCCACCATGCTGCAGTCCATGAGGTGCAGAGTCAGGCACGACTGAGTGACTGAACAAGACAAGAAAAGGTGAATTGCTGTTGACCACATTACAATAATGTGAATCTTAATATTTAAATTTGCAAATCAATGCTTACATGGAGCAGTGACTTTTGTTCCTCTGAGCTGTTCATGTTGACATCCCCAATATACACTATTTAACTAGCATAGTGACATGGGAACACGCTGCATAGGACAGGAAGTGCCACATAAGGCACTGCGGTGAGCTGAATGGGAAGGAGGCCCAAAAGGCAGTGGGTGCATGTGTATGTATGGGCGATTCATTCTGCTGTACAGTAGAAGCTTACATGTTACAAAGCAACTGGACTCCAGTAAAAATTATTTTAAATAAATAAATCAAGAGCGTAGATGCTAGAGCCTGCCTGCTTGGATTGAGAATCTTGATTCTGACAGTTATTAGCTATGTTACACAGCCTCATCATTCCTCAGTTTGCTCATCTACAAAATGGAGACCCATCTCATAAGATGTTAGTATTATATGTAACACATGTGTAATAGTGCCTGGCACGTAAATAAATGCTATATGTTGGTGATGACTACTAGCATTACCACTGAAATTAAATAATAAATAAAGTGTCTCCCTTAAAATTCACATGTTGAAACCTAACCCTTGACATGATATTTGGAGATAGAGCCTTTGGGAGGTAATTGTATTTTGGCGAGGGAGGAGTAAATGGCTTCCCACTCCAGTATCCTTGTCTGAAAAATCCCATGGGCAGAGGACCTGGTGGGCTGCAGTCCATGGGATTGCAAGAGTCAGACATGACTGAGCGACTAGGCACACACATATGAGGCTGAAGTCCTCAGGGTAGGAATAATGCCCTTACAAAAGGAGACTAGAGAGTTCTGTCTCTCTCTCCCTCCCTCTCTTCACCATGTGAGGATATGGCAAGAAGGCTGCCACCTGCAAACCAGGAAGAAGGCCCTCACCAAGTCTGCTAGTACCTTCATCTTGAAGCCTCCACAACTGTGAGAAATAAATGTTTCTTGTTTAAGCTATGCAATCTATAGTATTCTGTTATAGCCGCCCGAACTAAGACATATCTCAAAGCCTAGTTGCTACAATGGCTAGGCTCCAAAAAAAATGAAAACAAAAAGTCTCTATCTGCGAATCATGTCTATAGAACTATATATTACATGCCACTATAATGAAGAAAGAAAATCAATGAATGTGTTCTATATCCTATGTGTCTAACTCCATCTTTAATATATAATATTAGGACAACAGAACTAACTCTTCCTCAGAGGTATCAGCTAAATATACTTATAAAATACAGGTTATATTCCAATGGTGTTCTCTTTATTCATTAATTGCTTACTTTACTGGTTAATGAAAATTTAAAGGATTGATTTTTCTAACTCCACTTCTCAGTCACCTACATGAGCTATAGTCTCTTCATTATCGCTTTTTTAGGAATTAGAGTACACACAAAGATATTATTTTGGGAAAAATACACATTTTTCAGTACATACAGGGAACTCTCTCTTCTTGAAAAACTATTCTGTTCTCTGAGAGTTCAAAACACTGAAAATTAGCTTGGCGTACACATCTAAAAAGAAATGATTAGATAGAACTAAAACAAGTTTTAGCTCTGGTAGATTTAACTTGTTTCACTTATACCATGCTTCTCAAGTATTTTCCAATCTAAAAAAAAGAGTTATATCCCCAGTTTTCTTTGAATTATGTTATTGTATAATGATGCAAATAAGTGAACACAATCAAAGTGTAACAATAAAACATACTAAAAATTTAGGAAGACAAATCCCAAATATTGGTGATTCTTTCTCTAAATAAGCTCCAATTTTATTTTAGATAGCTTTATAGCCACAGAAATTTGGGAATTTTTAAGGTCTTTTCTTATTTAAATCTTGAGCACTGATTTTGATTTGTATTTCAATCCTTTCTACCACTTTAGTTCAGTTCAGTCACTCAGTTGTGTCCAATTCTTTGTGACCGCATGGCTGCAGGGGTGATGGCCTCCCTGTCCATCACCAACTCCCGGAGTTTACCCAAACTCATGTCCATTGAGTCGGTGATGCCATCCAACCATCTCATCCTCTGTCATCCCCTCTCCTCCTGCCCTCTATCATTCCCAGCATCAGAGTCTTTTCCAATAAGTCAGTTGTTTGCATCACGTGGCCAAAGTATTAGAGTTTCAGCTTCAGCATCAGTCCTTTCAATGAATACTCAGAACTGATTTCCTTTAGGATGGAGTGGTTGGATCTCCTCACAGTCCAATAGTCTTCTTCAACACCACAGTTCAAAAGCATCAATTCTTCAGCGCTCAGCTTTCTTTATAGTCCAACTCTCACATCCATACATGACTACTGGAAAAACCATAGCTTTGACTAGGTGGACCTTTGTTGGCAAAGTAATGTCTCCGCTTTTTAATATGCTGTCTAGGTTAGTCATAACTTTCTTCCAAAGAGTAAGCGTCTTTTAATTTCATGGCTGCAATCACCATTTACAGTGATTTTGGGGCCCAAAAATATAGTCTGTCACTGTGCCCACTGTTATCCATTCCCTATTGTTTTGAAGCTCACCACTCCTGCAGACTAGTTCTTCCAAAACATCTTTCAAATATTTTCGCTTTCTGAATACATACCCATAATTTATCAGCCCAGGATTTTCAAGAAGTACAATATTTTGCTTATTTTCAGACGATTATTTTAGAACTGCCTTTGTAAACTTCAGATCCATTTTTTACTAATGGATATCATTTGTCCATAGTTTTTAAATCCTGTTGACTCTACTCTCCAAGTAGTTTTTGAATACTGCCTCTTGGCTTCATCCTTAATGGTATCTCTAAATCCAGCCCCTCATCACTTCTCATCTAGATCAATGAACAAATTGTAGAACTCTCTCTGATTCCAATCTTAACCTCTTCCAAATTATCTAATCCTAAAGTTTTAAAGGGCTTCCCTGATGGCTCCGATGGTAAAAATTCTGCCTGCAATGCAGGAGACTGGGTTCAAACCCTGGGTTGGGAAGATCCCCTGGAAGAGGGCACAGCAACCTACTCCAGTATTCTGGCCTGGAGAATTCCATGGACAGAGAAGCTTGGCTGGTTACAGTCCATGGGGTCGCAAAGAGTCGGACACGACCGAGCTTAAGCACACAAAGTTTTAAAAAACATTTTCCAAGACAAAAATATTTAATATCATTTTCTCTAATGTCAGGCCAACTTCTTTTTTATCCAATGCCATAGTTTACCTTAGAGTTCACATCTAGTGTTGTATATACTATGGATTTTGACAAATGTATAATGAAATATATCCATCAATATAATATAATACAGAGTACTTTCACTTCTTTAAAAATTCTCTGTGTTCTACCTGTTCATCTCTCCTCATTGCCTACAATGTTATATAGTTGGAATCATACAGCATGGCGCCTTTTCAGATTGGCTTCTTTCACTTAGTAATAAGCATTAAAGTTTCTTCCATGTCTTTTCATGGACAGATAGCTCATTTCTTTTTAGTGTTGAATGATATTCTGTTGTCTGGAGATACTACAATTCATTTATCTATTCACCTGCTGAAGGACAGTAGTCGCTTCCAAGTTTTGGCCAGGATGAATAAGTGTAAGGCCAACTTTAAGAGAGAAAAAGTTTAAAGACTTTTTCCTCTTTAAAGGACTCAAACTATGCTGACTGTTAAAACTTGGCATACTTTGAGGAAAAAATTGCATATTACTATTCTCCTTTTGTTAGTATTTCTTTCTAAAGAGATGCTGGAGGCTCACAAAATTCATTTAGCATACATCTTCTTCATAGGACATAAGTTATAGCACCATAAGCAGCAGCTGCTGCATCTTCATCATCATCTGCTACCTGATATATTTATAGCACATCACTGTCTGCAAGGGCTTTACATACATTAACCACTCAGCCCTCCTTAGAGACATGTGGAGCAGAAGACATTTTCCTCAATATAAACAGGTGACTTGGGCAAAGTCATATAACTACTATCTGGTAGATCCAAAGCTAGAATCTATACTCTCCAACTCCCCTGACCCAGTACTTCTTCACTTTCACACAACTGATACTCAAACATGTTCTTTTCTCTGCTTTCAGTAATCCCAAATTCAGAATTTCAGTGTAGCTATTAAGCATCTATTTCTTCACTGCCCTTGAATTATTTAAAATTTACCAGGTAAGTCAACCAGGAAATACCTGATTGAAGAAGTCACAATGTATCTACAAAATCAATCGGGATTTTTGGCATAACTGCCAAGAAGAAACTCAATCATCACCACCATCCTTTATTAAAAAACAACAGGATTTTTGCCTGAGGTGGGATGGGTTGTATTCTACAACCCTAAACTGGCAATAAAAAGCTTCAGCAGAAAGAGCTGGCATCAATGTAATAAATAAGGAGAGCCAAGAAAAAGAAAACACATTCCTTTCCAACACTGTGTGAAAACAGAAGTAGGCACCGTGACATTCATTCAAAAAGTCAACTGAAATATATTTTTAAGTTCCAATTAGCAGAAAATTCCTGAAAATCTGAAATTTCCACAAGTTGATATTTCTCTGCAATCTGTTTGAGGGTTTATTTGATTTGGTAATATGTTTTCACAGATCTTAAGTTCCTACCTAAAAGAGTTGTTAGTTATCATGCTTCTCCATAGCTAAGAGCAAGCAGTGGGAAAACGGTATAGCTATCCACCCTACAACATTTAAACGTTTGCACTGGGCTGACAATAGAAAAAATAATAATAATCCTAATGCAACTTTCAGTTATGGATATGAGGAACAGCATGTAAAACCAGTGAATCTAAACCAGCCAAAGACCAGAAGCAGGAACTCTCTGGCTCCAGCAGTTTAGGAATAATGCAGATAAATCACAGAGCAAGCAAAGGGGAATAGAATGCATTTCAGGCTTGGCTCGGAGGAAAAGACATATGAGACACACTCAGGGAAACTAAATTTATACAGTCTAGAGAATGAGCTTCAAGGAGGGAACCTGATCATAATCTATAAATACCACCAAGGTAACACCATAAATAATTAAGGAAAAGAACTGTTCGTCATCTCTGAAGGAGGTCTACAGATGACGTTTTAGATTTACACCTCCCTTCCTTTCTTCTTGGCATCAAAACATGTTTGTTTGAGAGTCTGCTGCTCTTGCCTGGGGTACACTGGGACAGAGCACTGGATGGGCAGGAGCTAGCCTGCCCCACCTCTGAAGCCTGGCTAGCTCTCCTCCAGTCAGCCAGACCTGCCCCAAAATCAGTAAACTGCAGGAGCAGAAGGATAGGACCTCTCTCAGCACACCCTTCTGCCACTCCAGGAAGTCAGAGCATCACCCTCTTCTAAACTCAGAGAACTGGGCTACGTGCGTTAGTTATTTAATTATTTTATGCCTGCACTGGGTCTTTCTCTAGCTGTGGCAAGCAGGAGCTGCTCTTCGTTGCGGCACACGGGCTTCTCACTGGGACGGCTCCTCTTGCTGCAGAGCACAGGCTCTAGTAGACTTCAGTACCTGCAGCATGTGGGCTCAGTAGTTGCAGCCCATGGGCTTCGCTGCTCTGTGTCATGTGTGACCTTAATTCCCAAACCAAAGATCGAACCCATGTCCCTTGCACTGGCCAGCAGATTTTTAACCACTGGACTTATCAGGAAGTCCCTATATGTATTTTTAATACTTACTGTTGCATCTATTTGATCAATTGTGTGTTTACCAGGTGCTAGGACAATGCTCTCAACCCAAATGCATGCAAATTACTCAGGGGTTTCCCTCAATGAATATTCTGATTTAGTAGGTCCAAGATGAAATTCTGGGCTTCCCTTGTGGCTCAGCTGGTAAAGAATCCACCTGCAAAGTGGGAGACCTGGGTTTGATCCCTGGGTTGGGAAGATCCCCTGGAGAAGGGAAAGGCTACACACTCCAGTATTCTGGCCTGGAGAATTCCATGGATTGTAGGGTCCATGGGGTCGCAAAGAGTCAGACATGACTGAGTGACTTTCACTTTCACTTTCAGATGAGATTCTGCATTTCTAACATGCTTACAGGTAACACTGATGCTGCTGGTCCACAAACCACACTTTGAGTAGCAGGGGGTTAAGATCTCAGAGTCCCTCGGTGTAGACAGATGTAGAAGTAATTAACAATATGGTAACGTGCCATAGGCACCTAATCCAGCTTGAGAGACAGAGGAAAAACAAGCTTCCTAAAGAGGACAATCCTTGAAACTGAGTCTTGAAGATACTAGTGCAATTAAATATCAGCAAAGAGCACCCAGGAAATGCTCATAATCTTTTCACTAATAGATAATTAACATAGATAATTTGAGGATCAGGAGAGAGTCTATTAGCTGCTGATTCTCTTGGGTTGGCCTCTAAGATTTTACAGTGTTTTAACCTAAGACAGTGCAGAGTAAAAACAGCACAGGCTTTTGAGTCAAACAGCCTCTCTGAATTTCAGTTTCCCCATATAAAAGAAGTATAATAAAACCTGCCTCCGGGTTTTAGAGGAGATGACAAATGCAAGTTCTTAACAAATGTTAAAACTCTTTTCCCCTTTCACTGACACCTAAAATAAACTGCATTTCCAAAGTCACTATAAATGCTTCCCTCACCCCATTCTACTGTTTTCATTCATGACTACTCTAAATGTGCTTATGTCTAAGGAAAATCCCATTGAATTGACAAATTTTGCTCCTTTTTTTAAGCATGTTAAGTGTATTATGACACTTGCTCACTCAGCATTTTAAAAATAATTGCTCATGAATGTATCCTTTAACAGAAATAAAGATAATGGCAATCGTACACGTGGGTTTTTCAAGGCAGACCTGACTTCAAATATTCTGCCCACTCATCAGACAATTCTCTCCAATTTTTGGCTTCAGAATATAGTCGCCAGAGATATAAAACAGAATATTTTGAATGACCGTCACAGTTTCTAGGAAATGTTTTATTAAATTTTTCATTCAATAAGCTCATGTGATAAATATCTATTTTTACATGCCTACATGTGAGACTCTCTGGGGCAAGCCTACATGGCTATGAAATTGTCCCTGCCCTCAGCTGTTCACACTCTCATGGGTAATTGTGTGCATGCAGGGTAGTGACTGGCAGGAGGTGGGAGAAGGTCAATCTGATATCTGCACACCCAAGTGTAGTCTAGTGTTGATGCCAAGTCATTTGTTTGTTTTAATGCATATCTTCTTCACCTCTCTGGCCCATAAAAGAAACGACTGATATAATAGATGCCTAAATGCCAAAGTAATTTCTAATATTATATATTTGTGCCCAACGGTTCATTTGAACTTAACGTCTGTAGCTCAAAGGCTGAGCCTTCCTAAAATAGACACAAAATGGCATGTAAGGGTTACCCAGTATTGACAGGGTTCACTCCCTGAAATCTCTTGACAAAACATAGAATTTGCCCCCAAGAGAACGTAAAGAAAATACTCTGTGATTGGCAAGCTCCTAAGGAGTGTTTAATCACAATAAACTAGAATTCAAGTGGGAGTGGATTTGGCAAATACACTGTTCTTGTCCCTGTTCTATCATGAAGAATAGGATTGAACCCTATAGCTACTCTTTAAATCATTTTTACTGAAGAAATTTTCTGGCAAGAAAGGAAAAATCTACAAATGAGCAAAGTGTCAACTATAATGATTATGATGATGAATGATTTGCTGAACAATATATTACACAGAGATTTTTGCTCTCTGTGAGTACTATAATGTTATTATTCTACATCCCGCCCCCTGAAATACAATTCTTGCAGCAGAAGCCACTGCTGCTTTCCTCTTTACACTTGAAAAGAATTAAAAGAAGAGAGAATAATTAGGAGAAGGCATTCAGAGGACTCTCAACAAACATAAAATTATGGCCATTCTACTAACTGTTGAAAATCAAAGGTTGATTTTAACCCCCAAATAGCTGGACCATAAAACATTACTTGTTTCCATGCATTATCACTTAAATTTGATAAAATTATGGCCATTCTACTAACTGTAGAAAATCAAAGGTTGATTTTAACCCCCAAATAGCTGGACCATAAAACATTACTTGTTTCCATGCATTATCACTTAAATTTGAATTGCACAGTGTAATAATGCTTTAAAACAAACAAACAAAAATACCTATTTCTTAAGTAACAAAATTTCCAATAAAAAGTATCCGCACCTAGGAAAACAATATGTAGATGATTCAGGTCTAAGGTAACACTTCCCTGATGGCTCAGTGGGTAAAGAATCTACCTACAATGCAGGAGACACAGCAGACTAGGGTTCGATTCCTAGGTCAGGAAGATCTGGAGAAGGAAATGGCAACTCCAGTATTCTTGCCTGGAAAATCCCATGGACAGAGGAGCTTTGTGGGCTACAGTCAAAAGGGTCACAGAATTAGACCTGACTGACTAAGCACAGCAAGGTAACACTTCACCTCAATTCCAAACCCAAATCACTAACTCAGTCTGGCAGTGTTGATATTTTTGTCCCCATTTCCATCTTCAGAAGTGTATTTCTATCCTCAGTCTACATAGGCAAGAAGATCAGACAAGATTTACTAATGGCACAGACATGCATTACTAACCTAATAATCAACTAATCACTGAGGTTTGTGAATTTACACATACTAGGACCCTTCAGCCCATGTTGATCCACTTTTAATGGATAGAAAAAGAAACCTTCAGTAGTGCAGAGCTATTATTTTAATCCCATTA
The DNA here is from genome assembly GCF_054371585.1 of Giraffa tippelskirchi. Classification (NCBI taxonomy): domain Eukaryota; kingdom Metazoa; phylum Chordata; class Mammalia; order Artiodactyla; family Giraffidae; genus Giraffa; species Giraffa tippelskirchi. The sequence continues at coordinate 104,875,387 of NC_137278.1, read as the reverse complement.
CTGTCACAGATTCCTCACAATATCTCCCCAAACACCTTCTTTTCTAAAACTAGACCTCAATTATCTTCACCTGTATTACCACTCTCTCCAATGTCAAATTTCTAATTTTTAACATCTCTGTATTCATACAACCTAACCTTCAAATCTGCTAAAAGCAGTTTCCTTTAGAGTTTTTATTCTGGCTTTAGATCTCATACTAAGACATGAATACATATTGGTAAATACTCAGAAACATCCTTATTTTCTGATTTAATTTTTATTAGTTTCTCCACCATTTGAACAATCCATCAGTCCTCACTGGGCATCACCAAAGTATCTGACCCTGAATTAGAAGCTAGAGAAGAGATAAAAAGGTAATGAGCATCCTCCCCATCACCAGAGACATTTAATCAAGCACCTAACAACAGCTAGTTGGAGATTCAATTTCCTTCGCACTTTCATATGTTCTTACTTACTTTGATCATTCCAGGAAAAGTATTCATCTTCTCCTAAATCAAACTACCCCTCCACAGACAGTAACTTCAGTGAATGAGAAGAACAGAGCAAAGTGTTAAAAGCTGAACTGTCTAGTGCTTCTCAAATGTTAATGGCCATGTAAGTCACCTGGAAGTCTTGCTTAAATGTAGATTCTGACTCAGTGTATCTAGACTGGGCCTGAGACTATGTATTTCTAACAAGCTCCCAGATGATGCCTGATGCTGATGCTGCTAGAGCACTGAGAGCAAGGGCTCCATGGGAAGGTCTCAGTGCAGCGTCTCATCTGTCTCTCAGCCTCACTCGAGACCAGCAGGGCCCAGCCTTTTTGGCACCAGGGACAGGTTTCATGAGAGACATTTTTTTTCCATGCACCAGGGTGGCAGGAAGGGGTGGTCTGGGGATGATTCAAGTGCATTACATTTACTGTGCACTTTATTGCTATTTTTATTACCTCAGCTCCACCTGAGACCATCAGGTGGATGGTCCCCAGAGGTTGGGGACCCCTGTTCTAGACCAGTTCCTGGCCTGCTGCCTAGCATGTAGTAAATGCTCAGTAGGTATCACCATAATAAAGAATTATTAATAGTTGTGGAAGAGATAAAGAAGAAGAAAATAATATAGGAAAGGAGTGCATTCATCTCAACTCAATTTTTCTCTTGTATACAGTCAGTCAAATCATTTTTAAACCCAATGTCACATTCTGGCCATCAAATGGGTCTATATTTGACCCATCGTCCCTAACCTTTTGCTTTTCCCTGCACACCTTCCCCCTCACATTGGGCCATTTTCTCACACTGCAGTACATAAGTCCATCCTTTCAAGTTCCCCATAAGCTGTTCCTCTTTACAGTAGCATGAATCTAGAGGCACCAAGCTCTTCAGCTCAAGATCCACTCTTCCACGAAGTTCTGCCCAGCTTCCCCAGCCACCTTCCAGAAAGTCTGCACCTCATAGTTCTTTCTGGACATTGTTAGTAAAGCCAAATAACACATGAACACCTCCAGAGCAGAGAGAACGAGTCATTTTGATGACAACATGGCGAAATGCCCTTTTGTCAGAGTGAAATTCACTGAGAGAGCTGGCTTGTATGTATACAACCCCGGCTAAGTAAATAAAGAATATTAATCATCTTTAGAGGATTCTTCCATTCTTTACTTGGGACAGAGGGACACGTGAAAAATTTGAGTCAAGCTATACATAAAGACAAGGATGTGCTGTGATATGGTCGTCAGAGCATGGGTTTTTGAGACCAAAGTTTTAGTTGCTCAGTCACGTCCGACTCTTTGCTACCCCATGGACTGTGGTCCACCAGGCTCCTCTGTTCATGGAATTCTGCAATACTGGAGTGGGTAGCCATTTCATTCTCCAGGGGATCTTCTTGACCCAGGGATCGAACCAGGGTCTCCCACATTGCAGGCAGATTCTTTACTATCTGAGCCACCAGCGAAGCCCCTTGAAGACCAAAGCCTTTGTTTAAATTCTAGCCTGGGTTTAAATCCTGGCTCCATCACTGTTATATCTATGGCTTTGGCCAAGTCCTCTGGCTTGTGAGAGCCCACAGTTCCACATTTAAAGGGGAGAAATGATACCTAATGCCATGTTTCAATGTTTGTAAAGATGAAAGCAGATGTGAACTGCTTAGCCAAGTGTCTGGCACATAGTAGGTACCCAAAGCTTACTACTGTGACCATTATCACCAAGGGTTTTATCAATATATAGTCTCAGTTTTCAAAGGTAGTTGTCAGAGGCAGCAGCAAAATCATCCAGGAACTTGTTAGAAATGCAAGTTCTCAGGCCTCACCCTTGACTTCATGAACTAGAAACTCTGGGCGTGTCGCCCAGGAATCGGTTCTAACAAGTCCACCTGATGAATCAGGTGCTATCATAGTTTGAGAAGCACTGTTCTAAAGATTAGAGAAACTGTAGGTGTAAAGCAACTAAGCTAGCACAAGGCACAAGAAGAGATACTAAATGGTTCCTAGCATTTTTAATGGGATCTGATTTTTGCTTGGAAAGTGCTTTTATCCTGCTTCCGAACACTAACATGCTCTGCCCCTGTGTGTTGAACTGCCTAGTCATTTCAGTAACAGTGCTGCCCAGTTGTCAACCACGAGTGCCCCAAACTGCTGCCCACAGACTATTTAATTGCTTATCCAGTTGCCTACCTAGAAACCCCGTGGGCCTAATCGCCAGTGGCGGGCCCCCGGCTGCAGGGAGCTCTCGTCACCTGGGAGAGAGGCAGTGGTGGCTGCAGCCATGCCCCCCAGTTCTCAGCCACTCCCACGATCTACTGCATGCAGGATTCTGGACTGCTTGACTTTTTCAAGCTTTGAGGTTGGTTTCCTATTTTTCTGTGCTTTTATTTTTTGAGAATTGGGGGTGGGGATGGGGGAGAGTTGCTTTTGTTTCCTTAACTGCAGAACAGTCAAATTTTTCCATAAAAACTGTGTATTGCTCAAGGCCAGACCGTTAAGCAGCTAGGGCACTGTGGGCACTGCCTGTTACTGATTTTATTTCCTTTTCACTGCACTTGCAAGGAAGTCATTTATCTTTAAGTTAGCAAGCAAGAAATGGGAAATAAAAGAAATATACTTTATTTAAAGCAGTGTTTGGGGCTAGCCATGATGAGGGAAGTGGGCACTGCCCACATTGAGTTCATTTTCATTACACTGCACTGACAATAAAACCATTCAGCATTGTTGGCATCACACTTTCATCTCTCTGCTTCCCTTATGTTTCTCTTGGTTTCCCCTGTGGTACCAGTGTTCTTAAATTTTGAAGATTAAAACCTGGTAAAATTCAAGACAAGTGATTCCTTTGCGTACCAAGCCTCAAGATACCCTTTTCCTCTCTGAAGGAGCTAGTATGGGGGAAATAAGCCATCATTTCATGGTGTAAACCAGAGAAGAGCCTTTTTTGTCCACTCAAATGGGATAAACAAAAATCAAAGAAAATATTCTACTTCCACCACATATTCTGGAGAAGGAAATGGTAACCCACTCCAGTACCCTTGCCTGGAAAATCCCATGGACAGAGGAGCCTGGTAGGCTACAGTCCACGGGGTCGCAGAGTCGGACACGACTGAACAATGTCATTTTCACTTTTCACCACATATTCTTCTTTAAAATGGAGAGTCGTGATTCTACCATCTACCAATGCAACCTGTAATAGTGAAACAAAATTGGAATAAGCAAAAAATTTCCTCAAAAACCAAAGATGTCAATGTTCCTTAATAATTCCATTCGCTTGTTTTTAAAACATGGGACAACACTCGCTTCAAAGACTCGATAGAAAAAGGTACTTCATCACCAATATGGAAGGGAAAACATGGATTCAGCGCATTTACTATCACTATAGTAATCCTCTGATTTCCTATTTGTGTGTGTGCATGCTCAGTCATGACCAACTTTGTGACCCCATGGACTATAGCCAGCCAGGCTTCTCTGCCCATGGAATTCTCCAGGCAAGAATACTGGAGTGGGTAGCCATTTCCTACTCCAGGGGATCTTCCCAATCCAGAGATTGAACTCACATCTCTTATGTCTCCTATATCAGCAGGCAGGTTCGCTATCACTAGTGTCATCTGGGAAGCCTCTGATTCCCTATGGCTGGCACTAGATATACCTAATTCACATCTCCAAATGAAATCAGATTTTCCTATAGTCTACATCTTGCTTTAAAATTGCTGAGTTTGTTGTCAATTATTTGAACTTTTAAGGATTGGTTTATCTGAAGTGGATGAGTTCTACCAACTCTTTAATATCCAAAAACCTTTAAAGCTTCCATAACGCACTCTGCTTGGTTTATTACAGTAGACAATGCAGGATAAACACTGGTTTTCTTATCTGTCCCTAATCAGGTGATGGTGAACTGGGAAGCAAGTTCTATAACCAGATGTAGCAAAAGTTAAGAATATGGCAAACTCTCTGTAAATATGTTTGTAGTGAAATAAATGAATAAGAATTTTATAAAACTTTGAAACTATTTCTTATATATTTATACAGACCTATTTTCAATGACATCAGAGAAATGAGACCAGATTAAAATAGGGATACCAGAAGGAAGGGACTTCCCAGATGGTGTTAGTAACAAAGAGCCCATCTGCCAATGCAGGAGACATAACAGATGAGGGTTGATCCCTGGGGCAGGAAGATCCCCTAGAGAAGGGCATGGCAACCCACTTCAGTATTCTTTCCTGGAGAATCCAAAAGACAGAGGAGCCTCGTGGGCTACAGTCCATACAGTCACAAAGAGTCAGACAGGACTGAAGCAACTTAGTACACAAGCACCAGAAGGATAAGTCGTCACACAAAAGCTTATGAGGCTTGGCTGTTAAAATAAACTAGATATTATAGTATAAGCTAAAACAAATAATATATTATTTACTCAAATAGGATTATGTCAATTAGGAAAATCCCTTGGAATTATGCCACCAGAAAACTTACAGTATGACATGGCAAAGAAAGTTAGCAGCAAAGAAATCTTTCCTCACTGAAAAAGTATTTCACTCCACATAAAGTTAAATCTTGACATTTAAAACTATTTCAGCAAAATTTTTTCCAGCTCAGTTCATTTATGATACATGTGTACTATAGCTTCTCTCTAAAATATAACTAGGTGGAAATATTCTGAAATCTCAGAAAAATGCAAAATAAAGATGACCTGCATACTCCCCATCCAAGGGCCCCCAAACCATAAAAACACAAATAACTTCTCTGTTTTATTTTCCTAAAACCATGATGAAATAAATCATCGATAATCCAAGGGTAAATGTAAGAATATCTATCTTTTGGCCTATGAACAAGCTTTTAAAAGGAAAACCAATAGACAATGTGAATGTTGTTTATGAAAAGAAGGCCATCAAACTTAAATCTGAACCATTGAATTGTAGTAAGGTGACCTACTACAAAAAGTAAATTCCAAATTCGGCAATTACTTATAATGTGTTTGTGACACTCAGCTTCTGTCTTCATCATCCCTGAGCACCTCACCCACCCTTTCAGCACCAGCCTTTGTGGAAATCTGACACAGCAAAATGAAAGTCCACCAAGCCAGCAGCAAACTCAGAATGTATTTTGGTGGGCCTCAGATTTAAATATTGGCTTCGGTTGATATAATTCATAACTTGACATTGTTTAAACCTGGTAAGCCAAGTTTTTCTCTCTGATACCCCTGGAGCCTTTACACTGCATGTCAGTATGCAAAAACCAGAGTGACTGTTGGTGATTAGATAAAAGCCAAGCAAGGACAATTACTGAGACTGGGCTACTTGCTCTGTACACACTCCTAGTGAGAAAATTGAGGAGCAAACGCTGTAAGTGAGAGACAAGTGACGAAAAGAAGTCTTAGCAGAACAAATTCCCAAAACAACCTTCTGAAAGTCAAAGCCAGTTCTTTTATATTTCCAGTCTGATACGTAATCAAATAGCCTAGGTGTTAATTTTATGTTACATCTTTTTTTCTCTTTTAAAATTAATCCCATAAAAGAGAACAACTGCTAAGGGCTAGTTTCATCTGGGATTTAAGGAGCTTCAAACAACAACAACAACAAAAAAAACTGTTCAAGTCTGTAAGCAGAAAAAATAAAAAAATAAATCATCCCTAAAATGATATAGAAAATCTCTTAATTCTGGTCTCAAAGCAGTTTCCTCTATTGACAATATCACTATGAATACTGTGTTGAATTATGAAAAGAAATCTCTGTGGTCAGTTTAGTGATTCAATGTTTTCTACTAAATGGTCCATTAAAATGTAATGATTACCCAAATACAAATAGTATTAGACCATTATGAACCTAACCTAAGTATTTTCATCAGGAAGAAGACTTAATGATGTGAGAAAGAACATTCATTCATTCACTGGTTTGTTCACTCATTTTCCCATCCAATACTGATTAATTTAGGAAACCTACATCAGACTCCCATGACTGCCCAACTCTCAGTCCTCACCTCATGCTGCATTTTCTCTGTATTAGTCCTAATATTAATTAAAGGGATATACGGAAAGGATGGGGATCCCCAGGTGGTGCTGGTGGTAAAGAACCTGCCTGCCTGCCAATCCAGGAGACAAGAGATGGCAGGTTTAATCCCTGGGTTGGGACGATCCCGTGGAGAAGGAAATGGCAATCCACTCCAGTATTCTTGCCTGGAAAATCCCATGGACAGAAGAGCCTGGAGGGCTACAGTCCAAAAGGTCACAAAGAGTTGGACACAACTGAAGCAACTTAGCACACATGCTTGCAAGGAAAAGATTCCCCACTCAGATTTCATTCTCACTAATTAGAGTCCCTGCTCCATGTCTGGAGAAGGCAATGGCACCCCACTCCAGTACTCTTGCCTGGAAAATCCCATGGATGGAGGAGCCTGGTAGGCTACAGTCCATGGGGTCGCTAAGAGTCGGACGACTGAGCGACTTCACTTTCACTTTTCCCTTTCATGCACTGGAGAAGGAAATGGCAACCCACTCCAGTGTTCTTGCCTGGAGAATCCCAGGGACGGCGGAGCCTGGTGGGCTGCCGTCTATGGGGTCGCACAGAGTCGGACACGACTGAAGCGACTTAGCAGCAGCAGCAGCAGCTCCATGTCTCCTGCCTCTGTGCCTTTCTCATTTGACAGGTCAGTTCAAGTCATTTTCTGAAATAATCCTCAGCTTGTTGGAAAAAAAAAATGAGTAAGATAAAAGCCCTCACAAAGAGTACTCTACCAAATCAAAATTTATTAATAATTGAGCTTATTTTTTTCTCTAGTATGTAAATGTATGCTCAAAGGAACAAAACTTAGAGTCATAAAATCAAAGTACTTTAGAGCTTATCAGCTCTAGATGTAGAGCTAGAGATATGTATAATCTAACTCAGGAATTTCCAAATAGGGGCCCCTTCTTCATCAAGGTTAAAGTGAGAAAAGTAAGGGCAATGTGCCAAATTTTCGCAAAGCTTAATTGGTTCAAGGTAAAAAAAAAATTATCTATTATTCTGAGAATGCAGTTCCCACTTTTTGGGTTAAAAAACACTTCTTGATGAGATGATGCCAGTAATGATGGTGGCTTGCTGGAGGAAGAGCTCCTTGTGCTTACTCTGTAGATTAAAAGTTAAGAAACTACTATTGGTCCCCAATTTTTGTTTCTTCATTTTTCTGACGTGTGAATTCAAACTTAAATTTTATTTAATACAAACATTATGTATTAAATACATAAATAAATAAAGCCTGGTGAGATAAAGAAACAAGAACACAGTGATGTAAAGTCCCAAGATGGACATAGGATTAGTGTCTGGACAAGTCACTGCCCCTTGTTTTTTAACTGTATAGGTGTCCCTTAAAAATAATAATAACAAAAACACTATCTTCTTCATAACATGGAATGGCTGGTGGTTAAGAAGACAGCAGAAACCCCTCCAAATGTTCTAGCTGTTCTAATTCTCTCAGTGAGATCAGTCCCTCAGTCATATCTGACTCTTTGTGACCCCATGGACTGCAGCCTGCCAGGCTTCTCTGTCCATCACCAACTCCTGGAGTTTCCTCAAACTCATGTCCATCGAGTCAGTGATGACATCCAACCGTCTTATTCTCTGTCGTCCCCTTCTCCTCCTACCTTCAATCTTTCCTAGCATCAGGGTTTTTCCCATTAAGTCAGTTCTTTGCATCAGGTGGCCAAAGTATTTGAGCTTCAGCATCAGTCCTTCCAATGAATATTCAGGACTGATTTCCTTTAGGATGGACCAGTTGGATATCTTTGTAGTCCTAGGGACTCTCAAGAGTCTTCTCCAACAACACAGTTCAAAAGCATCAATTCTTCAGCGCTCAGCTTTCTTTACGGTCTAACTCTCATATCCATACATGATTACTGGAAAAACCATAGCTTTGAACAGATGGACCATGGTCAGCAAAGTAATGTCTCTGCTTTTTAACATGCTGTCTAGTTTAGTCATAGCTTTTCTTCCAAGGAGCAAGCATCTTTTAATTTCATGGCTACAGTCAACATCTGCAGTGATTTTGGAGCCCAAGTAATTAAAGTCTGTCACTGTTTCCATTGTTTCCCCATCTATTTGCCATGAAATGATGGGACCGGATGCCATGATCTTAGTTTTTTAATATTGAGTTTTAAGCCAGCTTTTTCACTCTCTTCTTTTACTTTCATCAAGAAGTTCTTTAACTGTCTCAGTGTTTGTTAATAATGTCAGCAACTTGGAGAACTGGATTGAAAATTGTTTGAAGCGAGGCGGCTGCGACGGGTCCACAAGAAGCATGGCCGAGAGGGGCTAGGCCGGGCAGGGGGCCGGGGGCAGCGGTGAGAGGAGTTACCCCAGGCCCAAGGAGCAGTGGCTGCGTGGGCACAAGAGGGCCGAGAGGAGTTACTCCACACTCAAGGTCAGGAGGGGCTGTCGTGAGTAGATACCCCTTGTCCAAGGAAAGGAGCAATGGCTGCACTTTGCTGGAGCACCCGTGAAGAAATACCCCACGTCCAAGGTAAGAGAAACACAAGTAAGATGGTAGGTGTTGCAAGAGGGCATCAGAGAGCAGACACACTGAAATTAAATTACAGAAAACTAGCTAATCTGATCACACAGGCCACAGCGTTGTCTATCTCAATGAAACAAAGCCATGCCATGTGGGGCCACCCAAGACGGATGGGTCATGGTGGAGAGGTCTGACAGAACGTGATCCACTGGAGAAGGGCATGGCAAACCACTTCAGGATTCTTGCCTTGAGAACCCCATGAACAGTATGAAAAGGCAAAAAAATAGGACACTGAAAGGGAACTCCCCAGGTCAGTAAGTGCCCAATATGCTACTGGAGATCAGTGGAGAAATAACTCTAGAAAGAATGATGGATGGAGCTAAAGCAAAAATGATACCCAGCTGTGGATGTGACTGGTGATAGAAGCAAAGTCCGATGCTGTAAAGAGCAATATTGCATAGTAACCTGGAGTGGTAGGTCCATGAATCAAGGCAAATTGGAAGTGGTCAAACAGGAGATGGCAAGAGTGAACATCGACATTCTAGGAATCAGTGAACTAAGATGGACTGGAATGGGTGAATTTAACTAAGATGACCATTATATCTACTACTGTGGGCAAGAATCCCCAGGAAGAAATGGAGTAGCCATCATGGTCAACAAAAGAGTCCAATATGCAGTACTTGGATGCAATCTCAAAAACAATAGAATGATCTCTGTTCATTTGCAAGGCAAACCATTCAATATCACAGTAATCCAAGTCTATGCCCCGACCAGTAATGCCGAGGAAGCTGAAGTTGAACGGTTCTACGAAGACCTACAAGACCTTCTAGAACTAACACCCAAAAAAGATGTCCTTTTCATTATAGGGGACTGGAATGCAAAAGTAGGAAGTCAGGAAACACCTGGTGTAACAGGCAAATTTGGCCTTGGAGTACAGAATGAAGCAGGGCAAAGGCTAAAAGAGTTTTGACAACAGATAGCACTGGTCATAGCAAACACCCTCTTCCAACAACACAAGAGAAGACTCTGCACGTGGACATCACCAGATGGTCAATACCAAAATCAGATTGATTATATTCTTTGCAGCCAAAGATGGAGAAGCTCTATACAGTCAGCAAAAACAGGACCAGGAGCAGACTGTGGCTCAGATCATGAACTGCTTATCACCAAATTCAGACTTAAATTGAAGAAAGTAGGGAAAACCACTAGTCCATTCAGGTATGACCTAGATCAAATCCCTTATGAGTATACACTAGAAGTGACAAATAGATTAAAGGGACTAGATCTGATAGACAGAGTGCCTGATGAACTATGGACAGAGGTTCGTGACACTGTACAGGAGACAGGGATCAAGACAATCCCCAGGGAAAAGAAATGCAAAAAAGCAAAATAGCTGTCTGAGGGGGCCTTACAGATAGCTGGGAAGAGAAGAGAAGCAAAAAGCAAAGGAGAAAAGGAAAGATACTTCCATCTGAATGCAGAGTTCCAAAGAATAGCAAGGAGAGATAAGAAAGCCTTCCTCAGTGATCAATGCAAAGAAATAGAGGAAAACAACAGAATGGGAAAGACTAGAGATTTCTTCAAGAAAATTAGAGATACCAAGGGAACATTTCATGCAAAGATAGGCTCAATAAAGGACAGAAATGGTATGGACCTAACAGAAACAGAAGATATTAAGAAGAGGTGGCAAGAATACACAGAAGAACTGTACAAAAAAATCTTCACGACCCAGATAATCACGATGGTGTGATCACTCACCTAGAGCCAGACATCCTCGAATGTGAAGTCAAGTGGGCCTTAGAAAGCATCACTATGAACAAAGCTAGTGGAGGTGATAGAATTCCAGTTGAGCTATTTCAAATCCTGAAAGCTGATGCTGTGAAAGTGCTGCACTCGATATGCCAGCAAATTTGGAAAACTCAGCAGTGGCCACAGGACTGGAAAAGGTCAGTTTTCGTTCCAATCCCAAAGAAAGGCAATGCCAAAGAATGCTCAAACTACCGCACAATTGCACTCATCTCACATGCTAGTAAAGTAATGCTCAAAATTCTCCAAGCCAGTCTTCAGCAATACGTGAACCGTGAACTTCCAGATGCTCAAGCTGGTTTTAGAAAAGGCAGCGGAACAAGAGATCAAATTGCCAATATCCGCTGGATCATCGAAAAAGCGAGAGAGTTCCAGAAAAACATCTATTTCTGCTTTATTGACTATGCCAAAGCCTTTGACTGTGTGGATCACAATCAACTGTGGAAAATTCTGAAAGAGATGGGAATACCAGACCATCTGACCTGTCTCTTGAGAAATCTGTATGCAGGTCAGGAAGCAACTGTTAGAACTGGACATGGAACTACAGACTGGTTCCAAATAAGAAAAGGAGTACGTCAAGGCTGTATATTGTCACCCTGCTTATTTAACTTCTATGCAGAATACATCATGAGAAACACTGGGCTGTAAGAAACACAAGCTGGAATCAAGATTGCCAGGAGAAATATCAACAACCTCAGATATGCAGATGACACCACCCTTATGGCAGAAAGTGAAGAAGAACTAAAGAGCCTCTTGATGAAAGTGAAAGAAGAGAGTGAAAAAGTTGGCTTAAAGCTCAATGTTCAGAAAACTAAGATCATGGCATCTGGTCCCATCACTTCATGGGAAATAGATGGGGAAACAGTGGAAATAGTGTCAGACTTTATTTTTTTGGGCTCCAAAATCACTGCTGATAGTGATTGCAGCCATGAAATTAAAAGACGCTTACTCCTTGGAAGGAAGGTTATGGCCAACCTAGATAGCATATTTAAAAGAAGAGACATTACTTTGCCAACAAAGGTCCATCTAGCCAAGGCTATGGTTTTTCCAATGGTCATGTATGGATGTGAGAGTTGGACGGTGAAGAAAGCTGAGCGCTGAAGAATTGATGCTTTTAAACTGTGGTGTTGGAGAAGACTCTTGAGAGTCCCTTGGACTGCAAGGAGATCCAATCAATCCATCCTAAAGGAGATCAGTCCTGGGTGTTCATTGGAAGGACTGATGTTGAAGCTGAAACTCCAATACTTTAGCCACCTCATGCGAAGTGTTGACTCATTGGAAAAGACCCTAATGCTCGGAAGGATTGAGGGCATGAGGAGAAGGGAACAACAGAGGATGAGATGGTTGGATGGCGTCACTGACTCGATGGACATGCGTTTGGGTAGACTACGGGAGTTGGTGATGGACAGGAAGGCCCGGCGTGTTGCAAATCATGGGGTCGCAAAGAGTCAGACACGACTGAGCGACTGAACTGAACTTAAGTGGTCTACAAGAATAAAACTCCCTCTCACAAACAAATTAGCAAGTTACTTGATCAAATACACTACATCAAATGCTTGATTTATATTTCCATAAACCAAGAATCAAATTTTGTGTAGAAGCAAAGTGAGTTGCACAATAGGTAGTTATCGAGATAACTGAAGCAAAAAGCCCCAAATCTACTATTTAAAAAAGAATTGGCTGCTTGTACTGTCAATTTCACTAAATAATTCCTCATTTTACAGTAATTAAACTCATCTTTACAATAAAAAGTTTTCACTGTGGTGCTTCACATAGAGACTTGGTTTCATAATCACTGGTTAAAATCTTTTGAAAGGCTGAAAACAACAGAGATCTACAGGTACAGGAAATGATAAAATACAGGTAAAATACCTTTGATAAAAGGACATATTGTATTTTTTCCTAGCTTTTTGTTGCTAGGGGAAAAATCCCTTATTTTGTTGTTTTTTGTTATTTGTTATATTTGCATAACTTCCTTGCTCCTAAAGCATCAAATTCTGATTACAAGAACAACAAAATCACCATTATAGTTTTCCTTTACAAAATGCTGTTTGGTAAACAAAAATGTTCATCTGTTTTACTAGGTTTTCTCTCTCTGGGTTTTGCCTTTTTGGGATTTAAATAAACATGTAAAAATATGTACATAAGTCTCTGAAGATGAAATCTAAATCTCTTTAGTTTTCAGTTCTTTAAAGTACATGAAAAATTGCTAATAGGAGAATGGTCTCTACATGAAAATAAAACTGTGGAGTGTGCAGGTTTAAATTGAAGAAAATAAGATTTAATTTAGAATTAAGCCTTTTTAAAAATAACAATGTTGTGTCTACATAACCAATAACAAGGGTTTTTCCAGATTAAAAATATGGAGCAAATGGCTATGGGCAATGTTCTATGCCAAAAGAATTCTGTTGAGTTTTGTTTTGTTTTTCTCTTTTAATTCATTTTTCATTTTGTTTCAAATGGTTTGCTGCTTTCTTGTGCTATCCCTGAGAGGAATAGCTTAGCTCAGGAGCTCCCAACTGATGATCACCACCTTTAAAAGCTCAGTTTATTGTACATTTACCACTATCATCCCCCCTGTCTTCTAAAATGTCAACTCAAACCCAAGGTCTAGAAGGATATTGATGACAGAAAGATGAAAAACAATATCACTTAAATAGCATGACCCATTAAGGAGTTTTATAAAATAATACTGAAGATCGTGTAAGAAAGAGGCCTCTTTCAAATACAAAAATCTCAGAGATGTAAATGAAGGTCTGCAGAGACTCACAGGGGAAAAAGTGTACTCTTTCAGGAAGTTATCCTCCATATAAAACTGTTGTTATGCACTTCTACCCATGATAACAGGAAACAGATACCATTTGCTCAATAAACAGTATATCCTCCCCATCACCAGCACCCCTATTTTATTCATGAGGCCTTTTCTACACCCATGGAGGCAGAATATAAAATCAAGAACTGTCACATCAAGGAGATGCAGGTTCTATTCCTGGCTTTAACACATTTACATACATTTGTTGTTGCTTTTCAGTCGAGACTGTGACCCCATGGACTGCAGCACGCCAGGCTTCGCTGTCCTTCACTGTCTCCCGGAGTTTGCTCAAACTCATGTTTATTGAGTCAGTAATGCTATCCAAACATCTCATTCTCTGTTGCCCCCTTCTCCTCCTGCCCTCTATCTTTCCCAGCATCAGGGTCTTTTCCAATGAGTCAGCTCTTCACATCAGGTGGCCAAAGTATTGGAGCTTCATCTTCAGCATCAGTCCTTCCAATGAATATTCAGGGTTGATTTCCTTTAGGGTTAACTGGTTTGATCTCCCTGTAGTCCAATGAACTCTCAAGATTGTCTTCTCCAGCACAGTTCAAAAGCATCAGTTCTTTGACCCTCCTTCTTATTTACATACATAGCTATTGTTCAACATGCAGATTATACCATTTTAATGGCAGAAAGTGAAGAGGAACTAAAGAGCCTCTTGATGAGAGTGAAAGAGGAGAAGGAAAAGGCCGACTTAAAATTCACTGTTAAAAAATCCAAGATCATGGCATACTGTCCTATCACTTCATGGCAAATAGAAGGGGAAAAAGTGGAAGCAATGACAGATGTCCTCTTCTTGGGCTCTAAAATCACTGTGGACGGTGACTGCTGTCATGAAATTAGAAGACAGCTGCTTCCTGGCAGGAAAGCTATGACAAACCTGGACAGCGTATTAAAAAGCAAATACATCACTCTGTCAACAAAGGTCCTTCTAGTCAAGGCTCTGGTCTTTCCAGTAGTCATGTGTGGATATGAGACCTGCAACATAAAGAAGGATGAGCACTGAAGAATTGATGCTTTCAAACTGTCATGCTGGAGAAGATTCTTGAGAGTCCCTTGGACAGCAAGATCAAACCAGTCAGTCTTAAAGGAAATCAACCGTGAATACTCATTAGAAGGAGTGATGCTGAAACTCCAATACTATTTGAAAAGACCCCAATGAGGGGAAAGATTAAGGGGAGAAGAGAAGGGGGCAACGGAGGATGAGATAGTTGGATGGCGTCATCTATTCAATGGACAGGAACCTGGGCAAACTCTGGGAGATGGTGAGGGACAGGGAAGCCTGGCATGCTTCAGTCTGTGGGGTTGTAAAGAGTCAGACAGGACTTGATGACTGAACAAAAACAACTGCTGTTTAACCCCTCTGAGCCTCAGATGTCTCTTGGTTTCTTGTTGATTTTAAACTGATGTTAACAAATAGAAAGTGTCCAGTAGGTATTCATTAAACACAAATCATTTTGATTGCTCCAGGTTCACTACTCACTTTTGTTATACAGTTTGGTTCCAAGGAAGAGAGGTTACTGTAAGGATAAACATACACAGGAAGTGCTGAATAACCTGGTAGCAGGAAGAGCAAGAATTGCAGTGTATGTTGATCTTAGAAAGCACAAAACTATGTGGTAGAGCTGAACTTCGGGATTTTCAATGAACATTCTTCCACTACTGTGATTCAGTGATTCTGCATCTAGTTCTCTATCTGTCCTCTTAATGAACAAATTCCTTCTCATACCCATTTTCTCTCTCTTCTCCTTCTCCTTCTTATCCTACCCCCACCCACGCCCCTCCCAATTTCTTTTCATATGCCTACCCTTATCCTTTCTCTGTCTTTATCTCTCTTCTCTTTATACCTTCATCTTCTGAGAAGAGAGATCCACCAAGACCAACCCAGCTTCTTCAGCCTTAGCTCCCACAGCTGCTTCCTTTAATTACTATTACCTGGTTCAAATTTGCTAAGGGGAAATCTGATTGGCCCAGTTCATCTTTTTGCACCAACACATACCCACTGAATTGACACCCTTTGGGTAAGGTGTCCTCATATAATTCAATCATCTGTGGAATTAGGGTGAGAAGGGAGAGCCAAGAGCACCTGGAACAAATGTTTGCAAAAGAACAGCCCTTTGAAGGGGATGATCTTGTAAGTGGAGCTGGGAGAAGGGCAGATCCCCAGAACAGAAGCAAGTGGAGAATTGTCCTTTTCTAGAAACTCATACAGCATTAATTACCAAGGGTTCCAAATCTTATTTTGTTAGAACACATTCTGATGGACAGTGAAAAGTGGAGACAAGGGTTAAAGCAATCAGTTTATTGTAGTTGTTGTGGTGTAGTCACTAAGTCATGTCCCACTCCATGCAACCCCATGGATTGTAGCCCACCTGGCTCCTCTGCCCATGGGATTTCTTGTCCATGGGATTCTTGTCCATGGCAAGAATATTGGAATTGAAGGAGGACATAGACAGAGCTGGACTCCATCTTAGTCCTGGCTGCGAACATTAGGCTACACGCACGGTCACCCTCCCAATGGACTCTGAACTTTGTGCCCAGTGTCTATAGAAATGGCACACCAATGGAAAACCAGACCCCCCGGATAAAACAGCCTTAGGGCTTATACTTGGACTCTCTGTTGCCTAAAATAATATGCTAATTATCTCTGTAACAGAACAAAGTCATAAATTCCATTATGTGTATCAGGATATGACCACAGGCCTATTGATAAATGTCCACTGTTTATCTAGTCGTATAACACATGAATGATGGGCTTATTGTGATTGTATTTACCCTTCCTTTGTTTATGTAAGTCTCAAGGAATTTGGGATGGTGGGTTCAGACATGTACACTTGAGGTACAAAAGATTTTCACAAATGCTGGTCGGCGTCCTTGGCTAAGAGAAGAGTCTGCCTTGGGCCCATCGGTGTAATAAACTGCACTCCACTACCTGCATTGTCCTTCTGAGTGAGTTTGTTTCCCAGAATGCGTGGCTACAACAGAGCGGGTTGCCATTTCTTCCTCCAGGGGATCTTCCCAACCCAGAGATCAAACCTGATTATTTACCACTGAACCACTGGGGAAGCCAAACAATCTATTGAGTTATCCCAAATTGATTGTGACCTTCTTAATTATAGGTACTGTACTTTATAGAGACACATCTTTGTAATCTTTCTCTTTCCTCTATCCTGAAGATCATGGATAATCATCTAAGTGCTAAATTGATATTTTCATAGACATATATATTTTCAAAATTGGAAAAAACTTTGGAAATCTGCACTCTTCTCATTTTTTCAGAGATGAGAAAGTAGAGTCCAAGATATGGAAACTAGTTTGTCTGAGATTACTCATCTAATCGGCAACAAGGCTAAAACAAGAACCCAGGCAGGCTAAGGTACTATTCACAGTTCATACACCCCCTATATCTACTGCTGATGTGATATGTACACATGGCTATCTCAAATACTAAAAACTCATTTACAATTTATGGAGCTATTTTTCAGATACTTCTTTCAACACTAAAGTAGGAACTATAAGTCTTTTTTTTTTTAATAAATTTATTTATTTTAGTTGGGGGCTAATTACTTCACAATATTGTAGTGGTTTTTGCCATACATTGACATGAATCAGCCATGGATTTACATGTGTTCTCCATCCTGAATCCCCCTCCCACCTCCCTCCCCATCCCATCCCTCTGGGTCATCCCACTGCCCCAGCCCTGAGCATTTGTCTCATGCATCGAACCTGGAATGATGTTCTGTTTCACATATGATAATATACAACTGTAAGTCTTTATATGTATTGAACAAATAGTCAGCAATTTGCGTTTTCATACACAGGCATTCTCATTATTCATAGTAGTTATGTTCTGTAAAGTTGCTACAAACACTGAATTAATGGATACTGACCCATTGGTCCTAGGGAAAATATAGGATGAGGTTCCTGCAAGTCTTTGGACACCTTTTCATCAAACAATCAATATATGGCCTTGTTTTAGATCCGTTTCTGCTTAAAGACAAGTTATTTATTTAAAAACAAGTTATTTATAATTTTTCATTAACATTAAACTCACAGTCAACAGCACTATAACTCAAGCTCAAACCAAGCTCACCTGATATGCATGTTTTCTCCATAAGGCACATTACAACTCTCCTGTGGTAAGGAGTGCTACTATACAGCAGTTCAGCACTCTGTTAGGGGGCCCTTTAAACAGTAAAATCTTCAACGAAAAGCCCAGAAATGCAGAGGAAAGAAATAACTGACACTAAATAGATCATGAGGAAGACATTTGTCTACCTTACATACAAGAGCTGAAACAAGTGGGCAAACATCATCTTGTTTGACCTCAGCTGGGAATACTCATGTCAGATTACTCAAATTTTTCACCATTCTGCACTTGCACCGAGAATAATGATGAAAGTGCCAGGAGTATTAATTTTGAGATTACAAATAAATTTTAGCACATAAACAAATTTGCTAACACAGATTCTGTGAACAAGGACTGACTATTTATATTTATATAATCTAGGTGATTAAATCACATTCCATTTTCTTCTTGATATTTTGTGATCCCCTTGCCACAGAGACTACAATAATAAAATGAGTAGTCAACAGTTCCTTTGATGTTAGTAGAATACAGACTTCAGCACTACCAATTTTTGATAATATTATGTTACCTACAAGTTTGCAGAGAATACCAACATTAAGCCAAACCATACATTATTTACAAATAATTGTTGATAAACACTGCTGTTTTTGTACTTTATAACTATTAACCTTGATTTTAAAATATACCTCGATAAAGCATTCACAGTAAAGAGTGACTTTTAGAAACAAACCAAATATATTTAGAACAAAATGTATAGATTTTAATGAATATTCACTAAAGAAAAGGCTTTAAACACTTGGCAAAATAGATGCACATTTACTTTCTACAAATAACAACTCACAAATATATTCTTCCTTGGGGTCTATGTAGCTGCAAACACAAGGTGACCTATAAAATCTTTCCAGAGCAGCAATCATGACCAGTTGCCCAAAGGATGAATATCATGTTCAGTTTCCCCTGAACAGTGTTAACCCCCTCAGTGTGTTGAATTTTGAATTAATTGTTGAATTTTATAAACTAGGAGAACTTCAGTCAGTTCAGTTCAGTTCAGTCGCTCAGTCGTGTCCGACTCTTTGCGACCCCACGAATCGCAGCACACCAGGCCTCCCTGTCCATCACCAACTCCCAGAGTTTACCCAAACCCATGTCCATTGAGTCGGTGATGCCATCCAACCATCTCATCCTCTGTTGTCCCCTTCTCCTCCTGCCTCCAATCCTTCCCAGCATTGGGGTCTTTTCCGATGAGTCAATTCTTCACATGAGGTGGCCAAAGTATTGGAGTTTCAGCTTCAACATCAGACCTTCCAATGAACACCCAGGACTGATCTCCTTTAGGATGGACTGATTGGATCTTCTTGCAGTCCAAGAGACTCTCAAGAGTCTTCTCCAACACCACAGTTCAAAAGCATCAATTCTTTGGTGCTCAGCTTTCTTCACCGTCCAACTCTCACATCCATACATGACCACTGGAAAAACCATAGCCTTGACTAGATGGACCTTTGTTGGCAAAGTAATGTCTCTGCTTTTAAATATGCTATCTAGGTTGGTCATAACCTTCCTTCCAAGGAGTAAGTGTCTTTTAATTTCATGGCTGCAATCACCATCAGCAGTGATTTTGGAGCCCAAAAAAATAAAGTCTGAAACTGTTTCCACTGTTTCCCCATCTACTTCCCATGAAGTGATGGGACCAAATGCCATGATCTTACTTTTCTGAACGTTGAGCATTAAGCCAACTTTTTCACTCTCCTCTTTCACTTTCATCAAGAGGCTCTTTAGCTCTTCTTCACTTTCTGCCATAAGGGTGGTGTCATCTGCATATCTGAGGTTATTGATATTTCTCCTGGCAATCTTGATTCCAGCTTGTGTTTCTTACAGCCCAGTGTTTCTCATGATGTACTCTGCATATAAGTTAAATAAGCTTACACAAAATCTAATTTTCTGAATTCTCTTGTAAAAAATAATCACTGATGAACACTATTTCCCATTCTTGCCTGGAAGCCATCGGCCAGCACTGAACAGTAGCTGCCTCCAGGGCAGGGCGCTCCTGCTCAGGTTCTAGAACTTCTGATTACCCCCTCACATTATGGCTACATGTCAGTTGCATTTTCTTTTTAAAATTAAGAGTAGGTTAAGTATTTCTCTTACTAATCTATCTAGATTGAGACCTAAATAAGTAAATAAAACAAACGAGGATCACAGTTTTCATTCTCTCACAACTTTATTATTCATATCAGCATGGGAGTTGGTGACTCCTGTTCCAAAGTTCAGGTAGAGCTTTAGACTAAGCTCTAGACCTTCTGACCAAGAAGTTAAAATATCCTCCACATGGAATCGAAGCCTGGATAATGATCTTACCTCTAGTCTTTTACAGTTCACAGAGGCTCATGCATTACCTAATGTAATCTTTGCAATAAAGGTAAGGTGGGTAGGGCAGTAATTTCATCCTCACTCTCCCAAGAAATCCAAAACCCACAGAGATTAAATAGCCTGTCCAAGGCCATACAGCAAGAAACAGACTAAGGAAGGTGAAATCCAATCTTCTAGTTTCAAATTCAGAGCTTTTCCTACTATAGTCTGCATATGGGCAAAAGGGCTGATCTATATTTTATCACACATTTTACTTTTTAAATATATTCTTGTCATCAAGGTGAAACTCCAAAGTGATAGAAATTAAGGTGTTGCTTTTATATTCCACATAGAAATGTCAACTTCACTTGAATAAGGATAGTTTTGTCCACATCACTCCATTAACACTACTAAAAAATATATGATTCTGTGTGTGCATGCTCCAGTGCACATGGACGCTCCTCATTCCAAACAAGAACTGAAGCAAGTTACTGTTGCAACAAGACTAGAACAAGTGAGAAGATTGTATTTAAGGAAAAATAAAAGTAAGAGAAAGAAAGTAAAACTAGAGGTATGAGTAATACATGAGTACATGCCGTAATAATCAGATGCTTCATTCAAGGCTACATATTTCATTCCAAGCTTCCCAGTGATCACTGCACAGAGGGAAATATCAGCTACCCAATTCACCATATCAAGGAAACAAATATGTTATTGATGTCTGAGAGATATTTCCCCCACCAAGAGTCCTCACAAACTCTCTTTGATGCAATATAAATACCCTGATTCTTCATAATATTAAAACAGTGAATAAAACAAGAAACCATGGTTCCCTTAGCTATTTTGTATATTCCCCAAAGCAAGCTGACACAAGAATGTGAAATCACAATTCAGTAAAAGCAATTCTACTAAATATAAAATAGTCTAGTTACTTAGTAAATCTGATGGCCAGATTAATAAAATAGATAGATAGATAGATAATCTAAGAAAGTATCCATGAGCAGCATACCTTTCAGGCATTCCATACATAGTATTTTTCACATTCAAGCTTTTGATTAAGTATTGTGCAGAAAAGAGTTCAAGGTTAAAAGTCTCTGACAAGATCTTGGCACTGAAAAATTTCATGTTGTTGATTAAAGACAAATCCATAACTTTTAACGATGAACAAGGTGGGTATAGGCTTGACACTGCATATGAAATAATCGAAGTCCTTTCCCACCACCCTAAGGAGGGGAGCCAAGGGAGGCACTGAGGGCAAGGTCAGTGACTTCTCTTTTCTCACCTAGACAGCTGGCCTCTCCACGAGAGATCAGTCGTGACACAGGCTATGGCACTGGACCTCTCCTCTGAGCCTCAGTCCTGGATCGTCAGCAGCCTGCTGAACATTTCCATCTGGCCATAATGTCTGTCCTTCAACGTGCTTTTCTATTCTTGTGCTCCTCTTCTGCAGCGATGACCTCACTTCCTACCCATTCTTCCAAACCAGAACCACGAGGAGACTATTTCCCCTCCTTTCCTTCATCCCGCCATGGGCGACCCAGGCTTCCAGTGTCAGCTCTCGCCCATGTGCCCTCTCTCCATGCCCGCTTCAAAGAGAAAACTACCTCTCACTGAGGTTCCTGAATTACGCTCCTAGTCATTTCCCTGTCTCTCCTTCACACTTATCTTCTTTCATTCTGATGGAGTCATCTTTCCAAAATAATAATAATAATAATATTAATAGCATAATTTATTGAAACCTTACCACATGCCAAGCACTGTTCTAAATACTTTACATATATTACTTCATACATCTTTTTTTAACTTCAGCTTTATTGAGGAATAATTGATAAATAAAATCGTAAGCTATTTAAAGTGTATATCATGGTGATTTGCTATACATATACGTCATAAAGGGGCTTCTCCTGTAGCTCAGTCGGTAAAGAATCTGCCCACAATGCAGGAGACCCAGGTTCGATTCCTGGGTCAGGAAGATTCCTTGGAGAAGGAAATGGCAACCCACTCCAATATTCTTGCCTGCAGAATCCCATGGATAGAGGAGCCTGTGAGCTACAGTCCATGGGGTCACAAGAGTCAGTCACAACTTAGCAACTAAGCCGCCACCACCATACATGGTAAAAGGATCTCCTCATCTAGTTAATTAACACATTCATCTCCTCACATATTTCTCCTTTTTTGTGCAAGAACATTTAAGTTCTACTCTCTTAGCAAATGTTATTTATATAATATAGCACTATTAACTTAGTCAGCATTTTTTACATGAGATCTTCAGACCTTATCTGCAACCTTTTTTTTATTTCACAACCTTTTTTTTTTTATTCCACATATAAGTGGTACTGCACAGTATTTGATTTCTGTGGCTTATTTCACTTAGCATAATGCCTTCAAGGTCCACCTGTGTTGTCTCAAATGGTAGAATTTCCTTCCTTCTCAGGGCTAGATAATATTTAATTGGATATATAGAGCACATTTTTTAAAATTGAAGTATGGTTGATTTACAATGTTGTGTCAGCTTCTGGTGCAGCAAAGTGATTCATATATACATTCTGAATTCATATATATGTATATATACATGAATCATTTTGCTGCCCCATAAACATATATATATATATTGTTTTCCATTATGGTTTATTACAGGACATTGAATATAGTTGTCCATGCCATACAGCAGGACCTTTTTGTTTATCCATCCTACAAACAATAGTCTGCATGTGCTAGTCCCAAACTCCCAGTCCAACCCTTCCCTCTCTCCCCACAGACTTGTGGCTGTCAAGACTCCCAATGTCTGGGAGTCCGTTTCTGTTTCATAGATAAATTTATTTGTGTTATATTTTAAAGTCTGCATATAAGTGATATCATATGGTATCTGTCTTTCTCTTGAAAACTTAACTTCTCTTAGTATGATAATCTCTAGGTCCATCCATGTACCTGCAAATATATCACATCTTCTTTATCCATTCATCTCTTGATGGACGTTTAGGTGGTTCCCGTGCTTGGCTATTGTGAAGAATGTTTCAAGGAACATGGCAGTGCAGGTATATTTTCCATTGTATTGTTATTTCTTTTGTATATATACCTAGAAGTGGGATTGCTGGATGTAATAGTTATATTTTTAAGTTCTGAAGGAACTTCCATACTGTTTTCTATAGAAGCTGCACCAATTTACATTCCCACCAAGAGTACACAAGTGGACACTTTCTCCATGTCCTCACCAACATTTGTTATTTGTGGTCTTCTGGATGATGGTATGCTGATAGTGTGAGGTGATATCTCATTGCAAGCTAGATTTGCGTTTTCCTGCTGATCAGCGATGCTTGAACATTTTTCTCATGTGTCGGTTGCTCACCTGTCTGTCTTCTTCAAGAAAATGTCTAGTCAGTTTTAGTGATCATTTTTTAATCAGAATGTTTAATTTTGCTATATTGTTGTATGAGTTCCTTTGCATATTCTGCATATTAACCACTTTAGAAAAATGGTTTGCAAATGCTTTCTCCCCTTCCATAGGTTGCCTTTATTTTGCTGATGATTTCCTTTCCTGCATGGAAGTTTTTTAGTTTGATGTGATTCCATGTATTTTTGCTTTTGTTCCTTTGCTTCTGGTGTCAAATCTAAACAATCATCTTCATGACCAATGGTAAGGTATTTACTGCTTACATTTTCTTCTAGGAATGTTATGATTTCTGGTTTTACACTCAATTCTTTCACTACAGTAGATCAATTGTATTAGACTCTTTGCAACCCCATGGACTGCAGCACGCCAGGCTTCCTTGACCATCACCAACTCCCGGACCTTGCTCAAACTCATGTCCATTGAGTCGGTGATGCCATCCAACCATCTTTTCCTCTGTCGTCCCCTTCTTCTCCTGCCTTCAATCTTTCCCAGCATCAGGGTCTTTTCCAGTGAGACAGTTCTTCACATCAGGTGGCCAAAGTATTGGAATTTCATTCAGTTTCAGCATCAGTCCTCCCAATGAATATTTAGGACTGACTTCCTTTAGGATGGACTGGTTTGATCTCCTTGCAGTCCTCAAGGGACTCTCAAGAGTCTTCTCCAACACCACAGTTCAAAAGCATCATTTCCTTCTTTATAGTACAACTCTCACATCCATACATGACTCCTGGAAAAACCATAGCCTTGACTAGACGGACTTTTGTTGGCAAGTAATCTCTCTGCTTTTAAATATGCCATCTAGGTTGGCCATAACCTTCCTTCCAATGAGTAAGTGTCTTTTAATTTCATGGCTGCAGTCACCATCAGTAGTGATTTTGGAGCCCAAGAAAATAAAGTCTCTCACTGTTTCCATTGTTTCCCCATCTATTTGTCATGAAGTGATGGGACCAGATGCCATGATCTTAGTTTTCTGAATGTTAAGTTTTAAGCCAGCTTTTTCACTCTCCTCTTTCACTTTCATCAAGAGGCTCTTTAGTTCTTCTTCACTTTCTGCCATAAGGGTGATGTCATCTGTGTATCTGAGGTTATTGATATTTCTCCTGGAAATCTTGATTCCAATTTGTGCTTCATACAGCCCAGCATTTCACATGATGTACTCTGCATGTAAGTTAAATAAGGAGGGCGACAGCCTTATCGTACTCTTTTCCCGATTTGGAACCAGTCTGTTGTTCCATGTCCGGTTCTAACTGTAGCTTCTTGACCTGCATACAGATTTCTCAGGAGGCAGGTCAGGTGGTCTGGTATTCCCATCTCTTGAAGAATTTTCCACAGTTTGTTGTGATCTACACAGTCAAAGGCTTTGGCATAATCAATAAAGCAGAAGTAGATCTTTTTCTGGAATTATCTTGCTTTTTCTATGATCTTAACAGATGTTGGCAATTTGATCTCTGGTTCCTCTGCCTCACCTTAGTCCAGCTTGAACATCTGGAAGGTTTTGGTTCACATACTGTTGAAGCCTGGCTTGGAGAATTTTAAGCATTACTTTGCTAGCATGTGAGATGTGTACAATCATGTGGTAGTTTGAACATTCGTTGGCATTGCCCTTCTTTAGGACTGGAATAAAAACTGACCTTTTTCAGGCCTGTGGCCACTGCTGAGTTTTCCAAATTTGCTGGCATATTGAGTGCAGCACTTTCACAGCATCATCTTTTTGGATTTGAAATAGCTCAACTTTAATCCAATTTAAAATGGCTCAAGCTTTAATCCATTCTGAACTGAGTTTTGTTTATAGTGTAAAATAGTAATGTGATTTTATTTTTTTGCATGGGGCTGTCCAGTTTACCCAGCACCATTTATTGAAAAAACTGTACTTTCCCCATTGTATACTCTTGGCTCCTCTGGCATACATTAATTGACCATACATGAATATGTTTATTTCTGGGCTTTCTCTTTTTTTTCCATTGATCTTTATGTCTGTTTTTAGGTTAATACTTTAGTGTTTTGATTGCTTTGTAACATACTTTATAATCATGGAGTGTGATGCCTAAGCTTTGTTCATTTTTCTCAGGATTACTTTGGTCACTCATGGTCTTTTGTGGTTTCATACAAATTTTATGATTATTTGTTCTATCCCTATAAGAAATTCCATTGGAGTTTTGATAGATATTGCACTGAATTTGTTCATTGCTTTGGGTAATATGGACATTTTAACAATATTAATTCTTTCAGCTATGACCAGGCAATATCTTTCCAATTGTTTGCATCTTCTCAAATTTCTTTCATCAGTGTCTTAGAGTTTTCAATGAATAGATTTTTCATCATTTAGTTTTATCTAGCTTAACATAGTTTTATACCATTGTGTTTGGAAAAGATGTTTTATATAATCTCCATTATTTTAAATTTATTAAGACTTGTTTTGTAATTTGACATATGTTCTTATCCTAGAAAATGTTCCACGTGCACTGGCACAGAGTGTGTATCTTGCTACAGTTGGATGAAATGTTTTGTAAATGTCTGTTCAGTTCTTCTGGTCTAATGGGTAATTTAAATCCAATGTTTCCTTATTGATTTTCTGTCTGGATGATCCATTGTCAAAAGTGGAGTACCGGGTACTGAAATCTCCTGCTATTACTGTATTGCTGTCTATTTCTTCTTTCAAGTCCATCAATATTTACTGTATATATTAAAGTTTGCCTTTGGTGAGTGCATATCTCACACTATTCTTCATAACTCTGAAATCATCCCATTTTCAGATAAAGAAATCGAGTCACAAAGAAAATAAATATCTTTTCAAAGTTCACTCAGCTGAGACACAATGGAGCCAGGATACGAGAACAACACTGTACCTCTAATCACTGAGAAACAGAAAAGCATCCCCTGACATCTGCACATTGGCCTGCAACTCACACCTAGGCTACAGTGTCTTCCTGTTGGGATGAACAGCCTTGAAGTACACCAACCTCAGCCAAGGTCACTATGAATGAGGAAGTGAGACCAAACCCAATACCACTTAAAAATCTGCTCTAAGCACACACACAAATAAGGTCATTGTGCGAATGACAGAAATCCCAAACATCCCCCTCACCAATTACATGAGTGACTGCTGCCCTTCTACCAATTACAGTTTTAAACTTCTCTTGTCTATCTTTCTTATGGGTAAGATTGATTGAGGTACAAAATCATATTATCACCTCTGTTTCCTGATAGAACCCAATCCAGAATGAACCCCCACTTTTTGGCACACTCTCCAAATCACCAGATATAGGAAGTCCTTTCTAACACCTTTTTACTGAGTGATGTGCTCAGTCGCTCAGTTGTATATGACTCTTTGTGACTCCATGAACTGCAGCCCACCAGGTTCCTCTGTCCAGGGAATACCAGACAAGAATACTGGAGTGGGTTGCCATTTCCTACTCTGGGGATTTCCTCCTGACCCAGGGATTAAACCTACATCTCTTGAGTTTTTTTTGCCCTGGCTGAGAATTGAACCCAGGCCTCCCATGTGGGCAGGCAAGAATTCTACCACTGAACTATTCCAAAACACCTAAAGTTTCCACATAGGCATTTTTGGCCCATGGGTTGATAGGATCTGGAAGAACACAGTGGCTACATTTGGGTTTTTAACCCCTCTCTCCAAGGCAAGGGCCAGACCCATAGAGATGGCAGGTTCCAGGGTTGGGCAGACCCAGGACGAGCCTGGGCATCCTGTGATGGAAGAAAGCAAGGACATGCTGGGGATGGGGATGCGAGGAGATATCCCATTGTGGCCCATAGCATAAATAGTCCTTCACTGGAATGAGAAATAAATCCAACTTTTCCATTACAGATATGTCTTTGGCTAAAGGACAGTGACTCCACAATGTCCTAATACATCTCATCATGATTTATTTCCATGACGAAAAACAATCTGATGGCTGCACATCCCCAACATGGAAAAGTCTGTTAAGAGGAAAATGCAATCCTCCATATTTTATCCATGCCATTCTTCAGCCTCACTCCTAACACAGCCTTCCTTCTGCCACTCCACACCTTCCCATTCTCTGGATGTCTTACTATAGCAATATTCTCAAATATTCTTCACTTTCACACATGCCATTGTTCTGCCTTGAATACTTTCTGCTCATTCTATCCTACAACTCCCTTTCCTTCCGCAACCTCTTCCCCATTCTGTAGACTGCCATTGGCATTCCCCTCTCCATGGATCTATAGCTCCCATACCTCTGTTACAACTTTTCTCCACTAGTTTAAACTTTTCATTGAATTGATCTACTTTACTCACTTGTAGCTAAAGCCTACAGAATATAAGCTCCAGGCATGCAAGTCATTGTTGTTCAGTTGCTCAGTCATGTCCAACTCTGCGAGCCCATGGACTGCAACATGCCAGGTTTCCCTGTCCTTCCTTATCTCCCAGAGTTTTCTCAAACTCATATCTATTGAATTGGTGATGCCATCCAAGCATCTCATCCTCTGTCATCCCATTCTCCTCCTGCCCTCAATCCTTCCCAGCATCGGGGTCTTTTCCAGTGAGTCAGCTCTTCACATCAGGTGGCCAAAGTACTAGGGCTTCAACTTCAGCATCAGTCCTTCCTATGAATATTCAGGGTTGATTTCCTTTAGGATTAACTGGTTTGATCCCCTTGCTGTCCAAGAGACTCTCAAGAGTCTTTTTCAGTGCACAATTCAAAAGCATCAATTCTTCATTGCCCAGCCTTTTTCATGGTCCAATTCTCACATCTATACATGACTATTGGAAAAACCATAGCTTTGACTATACAAACCTTTGTTGGCAAAGTAAGGTTTCTGCTTTTTTATACACTGTCTAGGTTGGTCACAGCTTTTCTTCCAAGGAGCAAGGGTCTTTTAATTTCATGGCTGTAGTCACTGTCTGCAGTGATTTTGGAGCCCAAGAAAATAAAGTTTTTTCACTGTTTCCATTTTTTTCCCATCTATTTGCCATGAAGTTATGGGACTGGGTGCCATGATCTTAGTTTATTGAATGTTATTTCAAGCCAGCTTTTATACTCTTCTCTTTCACCTTTATCAAGAAGCTTTTTAGTTCCTCTTCACTTTCTGCCATAAGAGTAGTGTCATCTGCACATCTGAGGTTATTGATATTTTTCCCGGCAATCTTGATTCCAGCTTGTGCTTTATCCAGCCTGGCATTTTGCATGATGTATACTGCATGTAAGTTAAATAAGTTTGGTGACAATATACAGCCTTGACATTTGCCTCTCCATGGACCTATAGCTCCCATACCTCTATTACAACTTTTCTCCACTAGACTAAACTTTTCATTGATCTGCTTTGTTGCTTTCCTCTATTTCTTTGCATTGTTCACTTAAGAAGGCTTTCTTATCTCTCCCTCCTATTCTTTGGAATTCTACACTCCTTTTCTCCTTTGCCTTTTGCTTTCCTTCTTTTCTCAGCTATTTGTAAGACCTCCTCAGACAATCATTTTGCCTTTTTGCATTTCTTTTTCTTGGGAATGATTCTGATCACTGCCTCCTATACAATGCTATGAACCTCCATCCATAGTATTTCAGTCACTCTGTCTATCAGATCTAAACCCTTGAATCTATTTGTCACTTCCACTGTATAATCAAAAGGGATTGATTTAGGTCATACCTGAATGGCCTAGTGGCTTTTCCTGCTTTCTTCAATTTAAGTCTGAATTTTGCAATAAAGAGTTTGCGATCTGAGCCACAGTCAGCTCCTTGTCTTGTTTTTGCTGACTGTTTAAGAGCTTCTCCATCTTCAGCTGCAAAGAATATAATCAATCTGATTTTGGTATTGATCATCTGGTGATGTCCATGTGTAGAGTCATCTCTTGTGTTGTAAGTGGGTGCTTGTTACAACCAGTGCATCTTCCTGGCAAAACCCTGTTAGCCTTTGCCCTGCTTCATCTTGTACTCCAAGGCCAAACTTGCCTGTTACTCCAGGTATCTCTTGACTTCCTACTTTTGCATTCCAGTCTGTTATGATGAAATGGACATCTTTTTTTGGTGTTAGTTCTAGAAGGTCTTGTAGGTCTTCATAGGATCATTCAACTTCAGTTTCTTTGGCATTAGTGGTTGGGGCATAGACTTGGTTTACTGTGATGTTCAATGGTTTGCCTTGGAAACAAACCAAGATCATTCTGTTGTTTTTGCACTTGCACCCAAGTACAGCATTTCAGACTCTTTTATTGACTATGAGGCAAGCAAGTATCATGT
Source organism: Giraffa tippelskirchi (assembly GCF_054371585.1). Lineage (NCBI taxonomy): Eukaryota > Metazoa > Chordata > Mammalia > Artiodactyla > Giraffidae > Giraffa > Giraffa tippelskirchi. The sequence goes on along the minus strand of NC_137278.1, from coordinate 104,845,798 downwards.
CTAAATAATTTAAGAGGATACAATAGAAAAAGCAGGATTAAACAAGCCAGTATTTAGTACCTGTATAAAAACAGACAACCAACAAACTTTCTGAGACTCAGTCTCCTCACCTATTTAAAAAAAAAAAAAAAGGAATGATAATACCCTATAGAGTTGCTTTAAAATTTGAAAGTACCTAGTATAGTGTTATGACTAACCTAGACAACACATTAAAAAGCAGAGACATCACTTAGTCAACAAAGGTCCGTCTAGTCAAGGCTATGGTTTTTCCAGTGGTCATGTATGGATGTGAGAGTTGGACTGTGAAGAAAGCTGCACGCCGAAGAATTGATGCTTTTGAACTGTGGTGTTGGAGAAGACTCTTGAGAGTCCCTTGGACTGCAAGGAGATCCAACCAGTCCATCCTAAAGGAGATCAATCCTGGGTGTTCATTGGAAGGACTGATGTTGAGACTGAAACTCCAATACTTTGGCCACCTGATGTGAAGAGCTGACTCATTTGAAAAGCCCCTGATGCTGGGAAAGATTGACGGCAGGAGGAGAAGGGGATGACAGAGGATGAGATGGTTGGATGGCATCACTGACTCAATGGACATGGGTTTGGGTGGACTCCGGGAGTTGGTGATGGACAGGGAGGCCTGGCGTGCTACGGTTCATGGGGTTGCAAAGAGTCGGACACCACTGAGCGACTGAACTGAGTATAGTGTCTGATACTCAATACATGGTCCCCCTGTTATCCAAAAGTAGAGCATTCCTATGAAACCTTTTGTAAACCAAAACAGCATAAAGTGAAAAAATAATTACCTTAGAACACATCTTGCTAATGGGTAAGCAAAATAAATCGAGATAAAGCACAGATGTTCACAGACACAGTTCAAAGCTATGGCAGCTTGATGCCAAGATGCTGAACATAGTTTCCAAAAAAGGAGCTTGGTGGTGCCAGTCTTTCAATTCAGGGTGTGTGCTGTCTCTATAACAACTTGCTGCAAAACTAACACTGAGTGCTACTTTCACTTTTCACCTTTTTTTCATGAAAGTGAAAATCCTTGGATTTCTTTAAATTAGCAAAAGTACTAATGTAGGTTTTTCATAAAAGCAAAGCACTGTAAAGCAAACTTTCGAAAAACAGGCCAGCTCAGTTCAGTTGCTCAGTCGTGTCTGACTTTTTGCACCCCTATGGACTGCAGAACGCCAGGCTTCCCTGTCCATTATCAACTCCTGGAGCTTACTCAAACTCATGTCTATAGAGTTGGTAGTGCCATCCAACCATCTCATCCTCTGTCATCCCCTTTTCCTCCCGCCTTCAATCTTTCCCACCAGCAGGGTCTTTTCCAGTGAGTCAGTTTTTCGCATCAGGTGGCCAAAGTATTGGAGTTTCAGCTTTAGCATCAGTCCTTGCAATAAATATTCAGGACCGATTTCCTTTAGGATGGACTGGTTGGATCTCCTTGCAGTCCAAGGGACTCTCAAGAATCTTCTCCAACACCACACACAGTTCAAGAGCATCAATTCTTCAGCACTCAGCTTTCTTTATAGTCCAACTCTCACATCTATACATGACTACTGGAAAAACCACGGCTTTGACTAGACAGACCTTCATTGGCAAATAAAAACAGGGGACACCTGTACATTGCTCAGTGAATTTAACATACAGAGCACAATAAAAATATATGTTACTCTTTTTCTGATATGTATCATATCCAAATCCCTCTATTTTTAAATTCTCATAACCTACTTTCTTAGAAATTTCAATTTGCATTAAATGCTACCCTATACAAGCTAGTACAAACTAATCATGTAACTTATGTATCACAACACATATTTCTGGATGATCACTCAGTTATAATCTTTAGACCAAGGAGAGACTACAGGGTTATTTAATCCAACGCACTTTTTTTACAAAAATAAATAAATTGTGGTACACTTGACCCTTGAACAATGTAGGGGTTAGAGCCATTGACTCTCCCTCAGTCAAAAATTCACATATAGCTCTTTATCAGACCCCTGTATCTGTGGTTCCACATCCACAGGTTTAACCAACCACAGATCATGTAGCATTGCATGCACATTTTGGGAAAAAAAAAAAAACCACTAAGTGGACCCATGCATTTCAAACCTGCGTTGTTCAAGCATCAACTGTATATTCATATGATGGAATTCTTTCACATATTTTGACTTGAAAGAATTTTACAGAGATATCAATGAGTGAAAAGTCAGAAACAAAGAGCATTATGGGTAATTCCATTCACAAAACATTAAGAACTATACAAAAACTAACATATGCCATGAGAATAGCACTTTCCTTTGGAAAAGAGGATTAGTGACTAAGGGGAAGCCTGAAAGGGATTTCATGGGTGTGGGTGATTCCCTTTCTTGATCTGGATCTTGATGGTGGTGGCATAGCTGTTCTCACCTTGTGAAAATTCACTGAAACAGAAGCAGATGACTTAGCCACTTTTCCTGATTTTTTTAATACTTTAGTGAAAATGTTTATTATTAAAAGAACGATGGCGCTAACCATTAGCTATACTCCATAGTAGCTGTCAGGCCCCAAGTGACACTTGTTCTATAGGCAACGTGCTCATTTCTAAAATAAGAAGGGTGCAGCCGTAAGTGACTACCCCAAAGTCATATAGCAAATCCATGAATCAGAACTAAAACCTGTAAGTACTGATTTTCTTGCCAGGGCTCTTGATTTATGTCTGTATAATGCTATTCCAAGTAAACATATCAGTGTCTTCTCAAGGAAAAAGTTCCTTGGATCTGTACATTCGGAAGCTGGAATAGAATACATTCGATGAAAAGCTGCTCTTTGGCCATATCCCAGCTATTACACTGGCTGCTGGCAGAACATCCTCTGAATCTGTGAAAATTTGCAAATCAAGGCCAGGCCTCAATCTGCAGCTGGTGCAACACATTTCTGCTTGAAATGAAATTTAGTTGTATTCTTTTTTTCCAAGCTAAATTACACATAAAGGAGAAAAAAATCATTGCAGATCCATTTAAAGTAACTGTAATTCCAAGACCACACAATGTAATTAAAATGCTGCAGAAAATCAGGCTACATGGCAATAATGCAGCGTCACCAGCTCTCTTCTTGGTCAGAGTAAGCCAGGGGTGAGAGTACACAGCACATCATCCCTAATGGTAGAACCCAAGGCTGAACCACAAGAAGTCCAGCCCCCTGGCAGTCTCAGATACAAGCCCTGAGATTCTGTTGCCAGTCACACTCTCCAGCAGTTTAACAGATGTGTCTCTGCGAGGCTTTGATTTGCAGATCATCTGCTCAGGTACAGAGAAAAATACGCATACCATAATTTTACAGCTATGAGTCCTAATATCCTACAGCACTTTATTGTTTTGAGCATTTAGATGGCAATAATGCTGGGGCCATGCATAACTAGATGCTGATTAAAAATGCAGAAGAAATCATGAGTTATGGCACAGATGGCTGCTTGAAAATAATCTAAGGTATATATGGACTTCACAAAACTAAACTATTTGTTTCATAAAATATTGCCACCTTGAGGAATTTGTGTAAGACTTATCAGTTTGTCCATTTTTTTTCTTACAAAATTATTAGAAAGCAACCCATAAATATCACCTTGAAATACCTCCTATTCTTACCAAAGACTAAGGTAAAGTTTTATCTTCCTCATGTAGATCATGCAAATGAAAGATTTTGAGGGAAGTAGCCGACAAAACCTACAAACAAGTCAACTTAAAAAAAAAAAGACACAGTTTTCCTTTAAATGGGAAAAAATGTATCCTTTAAAAACGTGAACTGGGGACTTCCTTGGTGGTCCAGTGGTTAAGACTCTGAGCTCCTGATGTAGGGGGCCCAGGTTCAATCCCTGGTCAGGGAACTAGATCCCATACGCAGCAACTAAGATACAATGAAGCCAAATAAATAAAAAAATATAAAAAAAATAAAAAAATTAAAACGTGAACTGTAGAGGTGTCCAAGATGGTCCAAGATCTCAGGGTCTCTTCCTACAGACATATCAAAATTACAACTGCTTACAAAGCAAACACCTGTGAGAATGACTTGAAGACTAGAAGCAGAAATTTCCCACAACTAAAGACAAAGAGGGACCCATAGTGAAACAGGTAAGAGGACTAGAGATGTGTTATACACACCCCTGGGTCGGCAACCCACAAATTAGAGGAGTATCACAATCTTAGAGGTCCTCCCCAAGAAACGGGGGTCTGAGCCACATTAAGCTCCCTAGTCCACTGTTCTTGCATCAGGAAGATGAGTTGCCAAAATGTCTGGCTTTAAAAACCAGCAGGGCTTATGTTCAGAAGACCTGGAGGGCAATAGGAAACAGAGACTCCACTCAAAGTGCACATGTAAAATCTCACATGTTCTGGGTCCCAGAGGAGAGGTAGCAATTTGAAAAGAGCCTGGGTCAGACCCACTTACTGATCTTAAAGAGCCTCTTGGAGATGCAGGAGGCAGCTGGGACTCCCCCGGGAGGTAGAGACCCTGGCAGCACCATTTGGAGGTGCTCATTCCATCGTAATAACACCAGTGCTGCCAGGCGCCATTCTGGAATCCTTACTCTAGCCTATTAGCTCCAGGGACTTTGCCCCAGCCACAGCAAACCAGCACTACCTGAGCCTCCCAGGGCCACACAAAGAGCTACCTAGGGAGTCTTCCTCCCTCTCCAGTTGACCCACAGCCACTACACAAGGCACAGCCTTCCAGCCAACAGAGCCAGAGGCCAGACCCATTTACCAGCACACCCACAGCAGTGGGCCCTGCCACAACAGAAGGGTATAAGCAATCCATATAGGGCACCCCCCCGCCCCGCCCAGAGGATATAAGTCTGGTGACCAGAGGGGACGGTACTGCTGGACCCCATAATACATGTCCTCATAAGACCACTTCTCCAAGATCAGGAAATATAACCCATCTACCCAATATATAGAAATAAGTACAAAGAATATGGAAAAATGAAAACACAGAGAGATATGTTCTAAAAAAAGGAATAAGACGAAAGCCTCAGAAAAAGAACTAAATAAAGTGGAGATAAGTAATTTACCTGATAAAGAGTTTAAGGTAATGATCATAAGGATGTTCACTGAACTCAGGAGAAGAATGGATGAACACAATGAGAACTGTGTTAGAAAATATAAAAAAGAACCAAACAGGATACAATAATTGAAATTTAAAAACACAATAGAAGGAATCAGCAGTAGATTGGATGATACGGAGGAACAGAATCTAGAATACAGTGCAATGGAAGTCACACATGTTGAACAGAAAAAAAGGAGGTTTAAGAGACCTCTCAGACAACATCAAGCATACTAACATTCACATTATAGAAGAAGAAGAGAGAAAGAGCAGATAATTATTTGAAAAAATAATAGCCAAATATCCCCTAACTTGGGTATGGAAGCAGACACCTGGGTCTAGGGTTCATAGAGACTCCCAAATAAGATGAATCCAAATAGGTTCACATCAAGATGCATTGTAATTAAACTATCAAAAATTAAAGATATAGAATTTAAAAAGCATCAAGAGGAAACCAACTAGTAATACAAAAGAGATCTCCCATAAGACTATGAGCTGGCTTTTCCACAAAAACTTTGCAGTCCAGAAGGGCACTGCATGATATAGTCAAAGATAAAAAAATTTTAAACTGTATAAACAAGAATATTCTGCCTCATAGGGTTGTCATTCAGAATTAAAGGAGTGAAATGGAGTTTCACAAGTAAGCAAAAGCTAAAAGACTTCAGCACCACTAAATTGGCTTTACAAGATAGGTTAAAGAGATTTCTCTAAGCAGAAAGGAAAAAGCATAACTAGAAATATGAAAATAATGAAAGCAAATATCTCACTGGTAAAGGAAAACATACAGTAAAGGGAGGAGACCAACCAATTACAAAGCTAGTGGGAAGGTTAAAAGACAAAGTAGTAAAAACATATATATCCACACTAATCAGTTGAGATACACAAAACAAAAAGATGAAAATATGATGTCAAACATTAAATATTGGTGGGGAGAGTGAAGATAGCAAAAATGTATGGTGGTTAGAATGCATGTGGTGTATGGTGGTTAGAGTCTAAGGGACTCTCAAGAGTCTCCTCCAACACCACAGTGCAAAAGCACCAATTCTTTGGGGCTCAGCTTTCTTCACCGTCCAACTCTCACATCCATACATGACCACTGGAAAAACCACAGCCTTGACTAGATGGACTTTTGTTGGCAAAGTAATGTCTCTGCTTTTAAATATGCCATCTAGGTTGGCCATAACCTTCCTTCCAATGAGTAAGTGTCTTTTAATTTCATGGCTGCAATCACCATCAGCAGTGATTTTGGAGCCCAAAAAAATAAAGTCTGACACTGTTTCCCCATCTATTTCCCATGAAGTGATGGGACCAGATGCCATGATCTTAGTTTTCTAAATGTTGAGCTTTAAGCCAACTTTTTCACTCTCCTCTTTCACTTTCATCAAGAGGCTCTTTAGTTCTTCTTCACTTTCTGCCATAAGGACGGTGTCATCTGCATATCTGAGGTTATTGATATTTCTCCTGGCAATCTTGATTCCAGCTTGTGTTTCTTCCAGCCCAGCGTTTCTCATGATGTACTCTGTATAGAAGTTAAATAAGCAGGGTGACAATATACAGACTTGACGTACTCCTTTTCCTATTTGGAACCAGTCTGTTGTTCCATGTCCAGTTCTAACAGTTGCTTCCTGACCTGCATACAGGTTTCTCAAGAGACAGGTCAGATGGTCTGGTATTCCCATCTCTTTCAGAATTTTCCACAGTTGATTGTGATCCACACAGTCAAAGGCTTTGGCATAGTCAATAAAGCAGAAATAGATGTTTTTCTGGAACTCTCTCGCATTTTCGATGATCCAGCGGATATTGGCAATTTGATCTCTGGTTCCTCTGCCTTTTCTAAAACCAGCTTGAACATCTGGAAGTTCACGGTTCACGTATTGCTGAAGACTGGCTTGGAGAATTTTGAGCATTACTTTACTAGCATGTGAGATGAGTGCAATTGTGCGGTAGTTTGAGCATTCTTTGGCATTGCCTTTCTTTGGGATTGGAATGAAAACTGAGTTTTTCCAGCCCTGCGGCCACTGCTGAGTTTTCCAAATTTGCCGGCATATCGAGTGCAGCACTTTCACAGCATCAGCTTTCAGGATTTGAAATAGCTCAACTGGAATTCCATCACCTCCACTAGCTTTGTTCATAGTGATGCTTTCTAAGGCCCACTTGACTTCACATTCCAGGATGTCTGGCTCTGGGTGAGTGATCACACCATCATGATTATCTGGGTCGTGAAGATCTTTTTTGTACAGTTCTGTGTATTCTTGCCACCTCTTCTGAATATCTTCTGCTTCTCTTAGGTCCATACCATTTCTGTCCTTTATCGAGCTTATCTTTGCATGAAATGTTCCTTTGGTATCTCTAATTTGCTTGAAGAGATCTCTAGTCTTTCCCAATCTGTTGTTTTCCTCTATTTCTTTGCATTGATCGCTGAGGAAGGCTTTTTTATCTCTCCTTGTTATTCTTTGGAACTCTGCATTCAGATGGGAATATCTTTCCTTTTCTCCTTTCCTTTTCGCTTCTCTTCTCTTCCCAGCTATCTTGTAAGGCCTCCTCAGACAGCCATTTTGCTTTTTCGCATTTCTTTTCCCTGGGGATTGTCTTGATCCCTGTCTCCTGTACAGTGTCACGAACCTCTGTCCATAGTTCATCAGGCACTCTATCAGCTCTAGTCCCTTAAATCTATTTGTCACTTTTACTGTATACTCATAAGGGATTTGATATAGGTCATACCTGAATGGACTAGTGGTTTTCCCTACTTTCTTCAATTTAAGTCTGAATTTGGCAATACGGAGTTCATGATATGAGCCACAGTCTGCCCCCGGTCCTGTTTTTGCTGACTGTATAGAGCTTCTCCATCTTTGGCTGCAAAGAATATAATCAGTCTGATTTTGGTGTTGACCATCTGGTGATGTCCACGTGGATGAGATGGTTAAATAGCATCACTAATTCAATGGACATGAATTTGAGCAAATTCCAGGAGTTAGTGGAGGACAGAGGAGCCTGGCATGCTACAGTCCAAGGGTTCACAAAGAGTCAAACACAGTTCAGTGACTGAAAAACAACAGCAACATAGGAGCACTTAAGTACATAAAGCAAATGTTAACAAACATAAAAGGAAAATATGACAGTAATACAATAAGAAGGAACTTTAATACCCCAGTTACATCAATGTACATATCATCCAGACAGAAAATCAATAAGGAACACTCTCCTTAAATAATATGATAAATTAGACTGACTTAATAGATACATATCGAAAATTATATCTCAAAACAGCAAATGCACATTTTTTTCAAGAGATCATGGAATATTTTCTAGGATAGATCACATACTATGACACAAAATAAGTCTCAACAAATTTCAAGACTAAAGTCACATCTGATGACTTTTCCATATTAAATATGGGAATTCATTTCTAAATGAATCCATCCTTCCAGGCAGAAAATAAAAGGAGTTACCTCTTGTATATTTTTGGATTGCTTAAATGTTTATAAATAGTATTATCAATTCTGTGAATAATAATAATTCTGTAACATTTTACTTAAAATCACAAAAACATTATAAAAGAAGATGCAACAGTGATCTTAAAATAATAAATAGTTGAGATAGCTCACACATTCTTCTATATATAGAAAAGATTGTACAGTAATTTCAGAAGAGAAGATTGAATGAGAAAATTTTAAATAAAATTGCATTCTTTCCACCACTTGAATGAATTTTTAAAATGACATATCTTTCCTACCTCAAAGAGTCTTTAAATAAATTTTAAACTTGAGATTAAAAAAAAAAAGACTAAAGTCACATCAAGCATATTTTCCAATCATAACAGCATGAGACTAGAAACCAACTACAAGAAGAAAACTACTAAAAAACCCAACACAGTAAGTCTAAACAACATGCTACTAAAAACCAATGGATCAACAAATAAACCTAAGAGGAAATCAAAAAATACCTAGAGACAACTAAAAATAGAAAAACAAATATATAAAATCTACGGAATTCAGCAAAAGCAGTTGCAAGAGGGGAGTTTATAGTTATACAAACTTACTTCAGGAAACAAGAAAAATCTGAAATAAACAATCTAAACTTACATCTAAAGGAACTCAAAAAAAGAACAAATAAAATCCAAAGTTAACAGAAGGAAACAAATAATAAAGATCTGAGCAGAATTAAATGAAATGCAAACTTAAAAAAACAACAGTAAAAGTCAATGAAGTTAAGAGCTTGTTCTTTGAAAACATAAACAAAATGGATAAACCTTTAGCCAGACTCATCAAGAATAAGAAGACAGAGTACTCAAATAAATAAAAAACAGAACTGAAAGATGAGATGTTACAGCTGACACCACAGAAGTACAAGGGATCATAAGATTACTACAAACAATTATACAGTAATAAAAAGTACAATCTAGAAAAAATGAATAAATTCCTTAAAAGTACAATCTCCCAAGGCTGAATGAGAAAGAAACACAAAATACTAACAGACTTAAAAATTAAAATAACAAAATTAAATAACTAATTTTAAAATTCCCAACAAACAAAAGGGAATTTTTTTTGTTTGTTTGTTCCCCAGGAGCAGACAGCTTCACAGGTATATTCTATCAAACATTTAAAGAAAAGTTAACACCTATACTTCTCAAACTATTCCAAAAATTGAAGAGGAAGGAATGCTTTCAAATTCATTCTATGAGTCTAGCTTCACATGAATACCAAAACCAGACAAACACCACACACACACAAAAAAGAAAATTACAGGCCAATATCACCAATGAATATCGATGAAGAAATCCTCAACAAAATGTTAGCAAACAAAATACAATACATTAAAAAGATAATACACTATGACCAAGAGGGATTTGTCCCAGTGATGGAAGAATAATATCCACAAACCAATGTGATATACTACACTAGCAAAGTAAAGAATAGATGTCAGATGATCATCTCAATAAATGCAGAAAAAGCTTCTAATGTAATAAATTATGTTATAAATAAATAGCATCTATTTATTACATCTCAACAAAGTGGGTATAGAGGGAACATACCTCAACATAATAAAAGTTGTAAATGACAAACACACAGCTAACATCATACTCAAAGGTGAAAAGCTGAAAGCATCTCCCCTAAGATCAGGAACAAGACAAGGATGTCCACTCTCACCACTTCTATTCAACATAGGATTGGAAGTTCTAGACACAGCAATCAGGCAAGAAAAAGAAGTGAAAGAAACTCAAACTGGAAAGGAAGAAGTGAAATTGTCACTACTTGGAGATAATAGGATACTATATGTAGAAAATCCTAAAGATGCTACAAAAAATTATTAGAACTAATATATATTTGAATAAACAAATTCAGTAAAGTTGCAGGACACAAAATTAATGTACAATTATCTGTTGCTTTTCCATACACTAACAATGAACTATCAGAAAAAGAAACTAAGAAAACCATCCCATTTATAAATGCCCCCAAATAATAAAGTACCCAGGAATAAATCAACCAAAGAGGCAAAAGACTACAAGTAGTCTGAAAAGTATAAGACATGGATAAAAGAACCTGAAGATGACACAAACCAATGTAAAGACATAACATGCTCATGGATTAGAAAAATTAGTATTGCTAAAATGTCCACATTATCCAATGCAATCTATAGATTCAGTGCAATCACTATCAAAATACCACAGGCATTTTTCACAGAACTAGCACAAATAATTCTAAAATTTTAATGGAAACACAAAAGATTTCAAATAACAAACGTAATCATGAGAAAGAACAAAGCTGGAGATACAACATCTCTGATTTCAAACTATACTATAAAGCTACAATAATCAAAACAGTATGTACTGGCACAAAAACAGACACATAGATGACTGGAACAGAACAGGGAGCCCAGAAATACACCTATGCTTATATGGACAATTAATCTAGGACAAAGGTGGCAAGAATATACAATAGGAAAACACAGCGTCTTTGATAAATGATATTGGGAAAACTGCACAGCGACATGCAGAAGAATCAAATTGGACTACTTTTGTACAAAAATAAAATGGACTAAACACTTACATGTAAAACCTGAAATGATGAAACTTCTAGGAGAAAACAGGGCATATGCTCTTTGGAATCAATCTTAGCAATATTTTTAGATATGTATCTTTAGGCAAGGGAAACAAAAGCAAAAATAAACAACTGACTACATCAAACTAGAAAGCTTTTGTAGAGCAAAGGAAACTATCAACAAAAAAGAAAAGGCAGCCTACTGAAGGGAAAGAGTTATTTCAGATGTTTCAAATAATGTATCAGACAAAGGGTTAATATCCAAAATATACAAATAATTCAGAGGACTAAACTTATAAAAAACATACAGCTCAAAAAATGAGCAGAGGCCTTGAATAGGCCTTTTGCCAAAGGAGATATACAGATAGCCAACAGACACACGAAAAGATGCTCAGCATCACTTATCATCAGGAATACACAAATTAAAACCACAATGACATATCACCTCACACCTGTCAGAATGGCTATATCAAAAAAACAGCAAATAACAAGGGTTGGAGAGGATGTGAAGAAAAGGAAACCCTCATACACTTCTGGTAGGATTGTAAATTGGTGTAGCCACTATGGAAAACAATATGGAAGCTTCTCAAAAAATTAAAAATAGAACCATGGGATCCAGAAATCTCATTTTTGGGTATTTACCTGAAGAAGGTAAAAACACTTAACTATAAATTATATACACATCGATATTAACTACAACATTATTTACAATAGTTAAGATATGGAAGCAAAGTAACTGTCCATCAACATATGAATGAATAAAGAAGAAGTGGTATATGTATACAATGGAATATTATTCTGCATAAAAAATGAATTCTTGCCATTTGTGACAACACAGGTGGATCTAGAGGCTATTATGCTAAGTGAAATACGGCAAACAGAGAAGGACAAATAGTCTATGATATCACTTTCATGTAGAATTTAAAAAAAACAAACACAAACTCATAGATAGGGATAACAAATGGGTGGTTGCCAGAGTGGAAGGAGTGAGGAGTAAAATTAGTGAGGGGAATTAAGATGTACAAAGCTCCAGTCACAAAATAAGTAACCCATGGGAAGTAATATACAGCCTAAAGAATATGGTCAATAATATAGCAACTTTGCATAGGGACAGATGTTTACTAGGTTTATCATGTTGATCATTTCATAATATATGCAGATGTCAAATCATTATGTTGTACACCTGAAACTAACATAGTAGTGTATGTCCACCATATTACAATTTAAAAACTAGGGGTAAAAAGAAAGAAACTTAAAGACACCAACCTAATGTAAATTATGTAGCTATACCTATCTATCTATCCAGAAAGAATGATGGGATGGAGCCAAAGCAAAAACGATACCCAACTGTGGATGTGACTGGTGACAGACGCAAAGTCCGATGCTATAAAGAGCAATATTGCATAGGAACCTGGAATGTTAGGCCCATGAATCAAGGCAAATTGTCAGTCGTCAAACAGGAGATGGCAAGAGTGAATGTCGACATTCTAGGAATCAGTGAACTAAGATGGACTGGAATGGGTGAATTTAACTCAGATGACCATTATATCTACTACTGTGGGCAAGAATCCCTTAGAAGAAATGGAGTAGCCATCATGGTCAACAAAAGAGTCCAAAATGCAGTACTTGGGTGCAATCTCAAAAACGATAGAATGATCTCTGTTCGTTTCCAAGGCAAACCATTCAAAATCACGGTAATCCAAGTCTATACCCCAACCAGTAACCCCGAAGAAGCTGAAGTTGAACGGTTCTATGAAGACCTACAAGACCTTTTAGAACTAACACCCAAAAAAGATGTCCTTTTCATTATAGGGGACTGGAATGCAAAAGTAGGAAGTCAAGAAACACCTGGCGTAACAGGCAAGTTTGGCCTTGGAGTACAGAATGAAGCAGGGCAAAGGCTAATAGAGTTTTGCCACTAGAACGCACTGGTAATAGAAAACACCCTATTCCAACAACACAAGAGAGGCTCTACACGTGGACATCACCAGATGGTCAACACCAAAATCAGACCGATTATATTCTTTGCAGCCAAAGATGGAGAAGCTCTATACAGTAAGCAAAAACAGGACCGGGGGCAGACTGTGGCTGAGATCATGAACTCCTTATTGCCAAATTCAGACTTAAATTGAAGAAAGTAGGGAAAACCACTAGTCCATTCAGGTATGACCTAGATCAAATCCCTTATGAGTATACAGTAAAAGTGACAAATAGATTTAAGGGACTAGAGCTGATAGACAGAGTGCCTGATGAACTATGGACAGAGGTTCGTGACATTGTACAGGAGACAGGGATCAAGACAATCCCCATGGAAAAGAAATGCAAAAAAGCAAAATGGCTGTCTGAGGAGGCCTTACAAGATAGCTGGGAAGAGAAGAGAAGCGAAAGGCAAAGGAGAAAAAGAAAGATATTCCCATCTGAATGCAGAGTTCCAAAGAATAGCAAGGAGAGATCAGAAAGCCTTCCTCAGCGATCAGTGCAAAGAAATAGAGGAAAACAACAGATTGGGAAAGACTAGAGATCTCTTCAAGCAAATTAGAGATACCAAAAGAACATTTCATGCAAAGATAAGCTCGATAAAGGACAGAAATGGTATGGACCTAAGAGAAGCAGAAGATATTAAGAAGAGGTGGCAAGAATACACAGAAGAACTGTACAAAAAAGATCTTTCACAACCCAGATAATCACGATGGTGTGATCACTCACCTAGAGCCAGACATCCTGGAATGTGAAGTCAAGTGGGCCTTAGAAAGCATCACTATGAACAAAGCTAGTGGAGGTGATGGAATTCCAGTTGAGCTATTTCAAATCCTCAAAGGTGATGCTGTGAAAGTGCTGCACTCGATATGCCAGCAAATCTGGAATACTCAGCAGTGGCCACAGGACTGGAAAAGGTCAGTTTTCATTCCAATCCCAAAGAAAGGCAATGCCAAAGAATGCTCAAACTACCGCACAATTGCACTCATCTCACATGCTAGTAAAGTAATGCTCAAAATTCTCCAAGCCAGTCTTCAGCAATACGTGAACCGTGAACTTCCAGATGTTCAAGCTGGTTTTAGAAAAGGCAGAGGAACCAGAGATCAAATTGCCAATATCCGCTGGATCATCGAAAAAGCGAGAGAGTTCCAGAAAAACATCTATTTCTGTTTTATTGACTATGCCAAAGCCTTTGACTGTGTGGATCACAATCAACTGTGGAAAATTCTGAAAGAGATGGGAATACCAGACCATCCGACCTGCCTCTTGAGAAACCTGTATACAGGTCAGGAAGCAACAGTTAGAACTGGACATGGAACAACAGACTGGTTTCAAATAGGAAAAGGAGTACGTCAAGGCTGTATATTGTCACCCTGCTTATTTAATGTATATGCAGAGTACATCATGAGAAACGCTGGGCTGGAAGAAACACAAGCTGGAATCAAGATTGCCGGGAGAAATATCAATAACCTCAGATATGCAGATGACACCACCCTTATGGCAGAAAGTGAAGAATAACTAAAGAGCCTCTCTTGAAACATGTATATTGTCATATGTGAAATACAACACCATTCCATGTTCGATGCATGAGACAAATGCTCAGGACCGGGGCAATGGGATGACCCAGAGGGATGGGATGGGGAGGGAGGTGGGTGGGGGGTCCAGGAAGGGGAACACATGTAAACCCATCGCTGATTCATGTCAATGTATGGCAAAAACTATTACAATATTGTAAAGTAATTAGCCCCCAACTAAAATAAATAAATTTATTAAAAAAAGAAAAAAAAAAAACTAAAGAGCCTCTTGATGAAGGTGAAAGAGGAGAGTGAAAAAGTTGGCTTAAAGCTCAACGTTCAGAAAACTAAGATCATGGCATCTGGTCCCATCACTTCATGGGAAATAGATGGGGAAACAGTGTCAGACTTTATTTTTTTGGGCTCCAAAATCACTGCTGATGGTGATTGCAGCCATGAAATTAAAAGACACTTACTCCTTGGAAGGAAGGTTATGGCCAACCTAGATGGCATATTTAAAAGCAGAGACATTACTTTGCCAACAAAAGTCCATCTAGTCAAGGCTATGGTTTTTCCAGTGGTCATGTATGGATGTGAGAGTTGGACGGTGAAGAAAGCTGAGAGCCGAAGAACTGATGCTTTTGAACTGTGGTGTTGGAGAAGACTCTTGAGAGTTCCTTGGACTGCAAGGAGATCCAATCAATCCATCCTAAAAGAGATCAATCCTGGGTGTTCATTGGAAGGTCTGATGTTGAAGCTGAAACTCCAATACTTCGGCCACCTCATGGGAAGGGTTGACTCATTGGAAAAGACCCTAATGCTGGGTAGGATTGGGGGTGGGAGGAGAAGGGGACAACAGAGGATGAGATGGTTGGATGGCATCACTGACTCTATGGACATGGGTTTGGGTAGACTCCAGGAGTTGGTGATGGACAGAGAGGCCTGGCGTGCTGCAATTCATGTGGTCGCAGAGTCGGACACGACTGAGTGACTGAACTGAACTGATACCTATCTACCTATTTTTAAATAAGTAGCACCAAGCTGATCCGGTCAACTTGAAATGAAAATACAAATTATATTAATAGGTATTTGTGGTTCAGTGAGTGCAAACTTGCCACCTATTTGTCTGAACACTGGTCATAAATGTAGATTTTTAAAATGTTTAAACATAACCCCATTTCAAATCTCAATCCCAAATTTCTGCATTTTATCAGTGAAGCCAAGTCTGAAAAAAAAAGGCACAACACCAGAAGCAAAATAAGGTCACAGTTACCAGGCACCGTCACTTTTAAAAATTCTGAAATATTTTTATGCAGTTGTTAAATTCAGATATAAATTTCACCTGTAACTCTTACTAGAGCCAAAGGGCTCCACAGAACTATCATTTTTTTTTTCCCATGACATCTATTTGAAACAGTAGCAATTTTATGCAAATAAAATTAATTTTATTTTCTTGTACTGTGCTGCCATAGTGGATTATGTTTTATAAGATGAATATTATATGGGAACAACTCATTCCCAGTGCCTTTAATTTGCAAAATCAACCAAAAATCAGGATTGCAAGTTTGCAATTTATAAGGTATTTTATTTCTCTACTTTTTTTTTTAATACCTGATGCTCTGGTCTTTCACATTCAGATCACATGTGATAAAATAGGTTTTTGTCAAGAACTGAGAAGGGTCAGAAACTTTATCTTGCTTGCAAGCTAACAGTTTAGCTTGCTATAGTTTCATAGATTTTGGCAAAGACTTGAGATCCCTGGGTCAGAGGCAAAGAAGTTTATTACCCAAAGACAAGCAGGCAGTATGAGCTTCCTGTTCATATGGGTTACTCTTGGACTCAAGTACAGTGTGGATGACAGAGAATAGCCAAGAGGGATGCTGCACATACCAAGGGTCTAGGCCACAGCTGAGGAAACCCAAGCTGGGAAAACTGCCAATCTTCCAGAGAGAATCTTCCAAAGAGAACTGCAAGCAAAACTGTCTAATCTTTGTCCTGAGAGAGTTTATCTTGCTCAGGAAACAAATCTGCCTTCTTCCCTAGGAGACACAATCTCTAGCTTCTAAAATTATTTCCTGTGCCATGGTGCTACGCTCAGTCACTAAGTCACTAAGCTCCATGGACTGCGGCCCGCCAGGCTCCTCTGTCCATGGAATTCTCTAGGCAAGAATGCTGGAGTGGGTTGTCATTTCCTCCTCCAGGGGATCTTCCCAACCCAGGGATCAGAACTGTATCTCCTGCATTGGCAGGAAGATTCTTTACCACTGAGTCAGCATCCTTGAAAAGATAATGCAGAACAAAGGCTGTCACAAGACCTGTAGGAACACCTTGGATAATCCTCCCAGATAGTTTTGTGCTCTACACTCCATACTTTACAAAAATTATTTCTTCTAAAGTGTTCCACCATTTATCTAAAATAAAAATTTTGTGCTAGTTCTATAAGAACATTTGTCCAATGATAAAGTTTGGTGTTGACAAACAGAAAGAAAAATAATGCTTTTTTGATAATAGGATTCATTTCAGTACAATAAATATATATTTGGGTTATATCTTACACTATCACAATTATATTTTATTCTCATAAAAGAACATATTAAAAACACTCATTAGAACATTTAACAAGTATTACAAATATTTTGTATGTTTTAATTTTTAAAAACTTAATTAATTTAAAGTTAAAAGCAAAGGGAAAAGTATTAGTACAAAGAGACTATACAGAAACCTGTGCTAATATTTGGTGTATCAGGTGCTCTACAATATGAACAAAATTTATAGAGATTTTTTTTTAATCAGTCAATATTCTGGAAGTAGCCATGTATTTTGGTTTTGAAAAAGAGTAGCAAAATTATCTACCTACCTGACCTAATAGTTTGAAACTATAAATATGGCCCAAAATAATAAAACCATAAAATTTGATAGCTTGGAAGTATTTTAATATTTCTAATCAAATTAAAGATAGCCTAAAGGTTTACATTACAAGAGCAGAAATATTGCAAATGGCTAAAAAGGAAGGAAGGAAGGGAGAGAAAGAAAAGTCCCTTTTAAAAGAAAAAAAAAAATCTAAGTTTTGCTTCAAGACCTTCAAAAACTAAATATATGTTTCTTCACATATATCCATAGTGATGGTGAAAAAAAGGGGGAAAGAAAAATAACAGCAGAGGTACAAGTCACTACTTTGTTACTTATTAAAATTCCTGGACAAATATTTTCACATTAGCCTAAGAAGTTGACGTTTATCTCATATTTTTTAAGTGTCATAGCCTTAAAAAGCTCACAGAATTATAACCTTCATGAAACTTTATTAAGGTTGGAAGGATAAGATAGCTTAATGAAATCTGATAAATTCATGGTCTACCGGAAAATGTGTTCATCTGCTCTGTAAGTGGAGTAACGGGAAATAGTCACAGGCTACCAATATTACCTTTTTAACACCCACCACATTGTTACATAATAACCAGAGTATCATTTGCTGTGTTATTTATTATTTTTTATTATTTTTAAAGCAATGGCTGAGTGCAGTTGGGTCATAATTAATAGCAAGCTGGAGAAGGTCTGGTCATCACTTTACAGGAAATGTCTGACCTTAGGTCATCAACTTTATTATAAGTCATTCTAAACTCCTAAATATAGAAAATAAAAAGCAATTCCTGTTATTTGTTGAGCAATTGTACATAATCATAAAGTTGTTGTGCTGTGAACAGTATCAATACATTTAGCCAGCAGATAAGTGGAGCCTAAGGGATGATGCTGAAAAGTCATCATACAGCATAATGCTTACAGCAAAATGGCGAGTCAGTAAGGTGAGGTGCTTTAGCCTTTGAAGGTAGACCTGGTTTTACTAGCTGTGTGACTCGGGGCAAGCTCTTTTTTAGATTTACTTACCTGTAAAATGGTGATAAAAATCCTACTTCTAGGTTTCTGTGAAAAATCAGTGAGATGTATTTAAAGTGATTATCACACTCAACAAATGTTGGCTCACTCAGTTTTTCCATCTATCCACATCTCTACAAAGGCTACCATCCAGTCTTTGAAATCTATATAACAGCCCTTGTGAAGAAAATAGGAAGTAAAAAAGAGAACAGTAAAAAGAAGCCTTTCTCCAAGGAAGGGACTAAATGACTTAAAGCTATCACAGCAGACAGTTAAATAATGAGCTTCATTCTCCCCCGTATGTTATGGGAAGAGTTTATATAGCTTTTCAATTGACCATGTTGCAGTCAATTTAGTTTTCTCTGATTGTGTTACTGGACATCTACCAATATGTACTGACTCAAGCATGGCACTCCAGATTGGCCAGTGTAATGAACAAAATAGAATTAATCCTCTTATTATTATATTATCATACAGATTAACTGAGTTTCTCCATGGCAGTTGTTAGTGTTAGCAATTTCGTTAGTGTTCCATTAAAATACTGTACACTTGATGAAGAGTCAGTGATATTTACTGAGTGACAGCTGAGAAAGACGACATCTCCCTTTCACTGCATTTTCAGCGATGTTAATGCGCTGGCGCACCTACAACAACTGCATCGCTGCCCTGGATGCTGGAAGTTACACTGAAGCCTGCATCCCTGGGCTCACTAGCGCCATCTCCATGCAACCACCCACAGACAGATAGACACACACATTCACAAACCCCACGTGCAGAGATGGTGCATGAACTAGGGGTGCAATCAGTAATGGAGCCCAGTAAGAGGTCTCAAAACACTGTTTTAAAATAACTCATTGATATAAATGACATTCTGGAAAAGGCAGAACAATTGGAAAAGAAAAAAGATCGGTGGTTGCCAGGGGCAGGATGTCAGGAGAAGAAACAGACCACAAAGAGGCATAAAGGAACTTTGGGGAGTGACGGAAATATTCTGTATCTTGATTGTGGTGGTGGTTTCATGACTGTATCCATTTGTCAAAATCCACAGAATTACACACCTAAAAAGGGTGAATATTACTGTTTATAACTTATAGACCAATAAACCTAACTTTAATAAATGCCAGCTAATTGGAAAAGGGAAAAGACAGTGGAGGGGCCCTTCTGACAACAAAAGCTATCATTTATCCTCCAATAATGCTCCATGAAGCTAAATGCAGAGTTGTCACGAATCTTTAAAAGAACCTGCAACATTCTGCACATGAATAAATTCTTGGACTCAATACCATTAAAGGTCAGAATCAACTGAAATTGGTATTGATTAAGTACTGTCGAATTTCAACTCTACATGCTAAGGCAAAGACAGGAAATGAAATACATGAGGAAGGCAAAAACTTCATTTTAATTAGGAATTTAAATGGCTGCCTTTTCTCCAGTAAGTTTTTTCTTCAGAGATGTAGCTTAAAAATATAATCAAATATACAATTAATATTATTTAAATAAAAACCTAAAAACACTTCTAGTTCCCACTGCTGCTCTACATTTATGTAAACATTTCATATTTTGGAGAATTTTCGCATTCATCATTTCATATAATTCTTGAGTAACTGGACACACAATTAATGTGGTATATTATGTGAAAATAATAAGACTTCTTTATTTTGTATAGTATTTCAAAGTCACAGAGGACTTTCATGCATATATATTATCTCCTTCACTGTTGCTGAAGCACATGCAGTAAGGATTATTCAACTGATTTCACAAAGGAGGTAAGTAAAAGGCAACCAGCAATGGTTGGAAGATTTGCACATAGCCTTAGATCTACAGTGTTGAATTTTTGACATGGGACTTGAATCCAGGTTTTCTGGCTCCTAATAATAATATCTAGAGTTACCTGTTAGCACACACTAAAGCACTTAATTTGCACAACAACACTATAAATTGAGTACTGTCATTGTCTCCCTTACAAGTGTAGAAACTTGTTAAGTTTCCTTAGGGGTTAAGTAACTTGACCAAGGTCACACAACCAGAAAATGGAGGAACCAGCATTCAAACTCAGGCAACAGGGCCGCGGATTCCATGGTCCAACACCCTGACATATGGTGTGTCACAGCATCTTCTATTATTTCTGGGCTAGGCATAAAGTCTACTCTAGCCAAGGTACACTCTACTCAAGTTTGTTTTAATGGAAACTGATTATTAAATGAATAAGCAACAAACTAGAAAGATCAACCATTCCTTTTTTACAAACTGTACAAAAATAAAATAATTTTTATTTTTAATTGGAGGATAAAGTGGCTTCATATCTGACAGACAGTAGAATGTTTTTCACCCTATCCTGTCTCCTGCTTCTGACCCAGTTCCTAATCTGTGTAAACCACACAGGGCATAACTATTGTATTAAACAGAATCTTCCTGATTTTCCTGTCCTTCCTCTACACCTTCTTTTTTTTTTAAGTCAAAGTTGCATATCTGTGATGAACTGTACAGTCCTCAGTTTAAACAGGGAAGCTTAATTTTTTTTAATATAAATTGGTTTATTTTAATTACAGGCTAATTACTTTACAATATTGTAGTGGTTTTGCCATACATTGACATGAATCCGCCATGGGTGTACATGTGTTCCCCATCCTGAACCCCGCTCTCAGCACCAGCCCCGAGCACCCTGTCTCATGCGTCAAACCTAGACTGGCGATTCGTTTCACATATGATAAGTTACGTGCTTCAATGCCATTCTCCCATATCATCCCACCCTTGCCCTCTCCCACAGAGTCCAAAAGTCTGTTCTATACATCTGTGTCTCTTTTGCTATCTCGCATACAGGGTTATCATTACCATCTTTCTAAATTCCATATATATGCGCTAGTATACTATATTGGTGTTTTTCTTTCTGGCTTACTTCACTCTGTATAATGGGCTCCAGTTTCATCCACCTCATTAGAACTGATTTGAAAGTATTCTTTTTAATGGCTGAGTAATATTCCATTGTGTATATGTACCACAGCTTTCTTATCCATTCGTCTGCTGATGGACATCTAGGTTGTTCCCATGTCCTGGCTATTATAAACAGTGCTGCGATGAACATTGGAGTACATGTGTCTCTTTCAGTTCTGGTTTCCTCAGTGTGTATGCCCAGCAGTGGGATTGCTGGGTCATATGGCAGTTCTATTTCTGGGTTTTTGAGGAATCTCCACCTTGTTCTCCATAGTGGCTGTACTAGTTTGCATTCACACCAGCAGTGTAAGAGGGTTCCCTTTTCTCCACACCTTCTCCAGCATTTATTGCTTGTAGGCTTTTGGATAGCAGCCATTCTAACCTCTACATCTTTTTTGCAACTTCTCCCCAACTTTGAAAAACTCATCTTCTATTAATGATATATCCTTTGCTGCTATAGCCTAGACACAAAGAACAACAGAAAAAAAGATCACCATGAGATGGGTTCCCCCACGAAATCATGACCTCCAGTGTCAGCTAGACATTAGAACCACCCAGTAATCACGTCATACAGGAACAACACTCTCTCCCCTCCCCTACAGCTGCCAGTCAAAACCCTCATTATTTTGCCCAGGTACCTTCTCACTTCATGTCTCAAAACACAGGAATGTTCTGGCACTTAATTAAAGAAACTGAACCAGCTGATATAAAATCTTCAACTCTCTGACTCCACATATAGTAACACTCCTGTTTGCTTCATCTCATATCACCTCACCTCCACTTTTTGAGGAAAAAGGGTTTTTCCTCTGTTTCCAGTTACTCCCCCAGTTAAACGTTTCATCCCAGCCCTTCTCAACTACTTTGGAGTGTCTTTCAGCCTCTCCACTGCTTTCTTCCATTTAGCATACAAACATGCTAAAATTGTTTTTCTTTTTTAAAAATTTCTCTCTTAATCTGTGTCTGACCGCTTCTCCCAGACCTTCTCTTCACATCTAAAATCATGAAACAGTGGATGTTGTCTCCCCTTCTTCCTCTCCTCTTTGTTTCTCAAACTAGTATCATATGTCTTTTACCTCAAAAAGGACTTTGCAAAGGCTTAATTTGACAAAATTACATTCAATATAATAGTTGTCTGGGATGAAGGGAGGGACATTAAGAAACAATTTGGAGGTGATGGAAACAATCTGTATCTTCATTGTATCAGCAGTGTCACATCTGTCCTAACCCAAAGAAATTCACACACTTTAAGTGGGTGCCACTAATTGTACCTAAACTATACATTAATAAAGTTGATTAAAAAATAAAAGTGTGATAAGAGTTCTAACATTAAATAAAGAACAAAGAAATGAATTAAAAGGAAGTAGGCCAGAGTAGGGCTTCCCTGGTAGCTCAGCTGGTAAAGAATCCACCTGCAATGCAGGAGACCCCAGTTCGATTCCTGCTTCAGGAAGATCCCCTGAAGAAGGGGTAGGTCACCCACTCCAGTATATTCTTGGCTTCCCTGGCAGCTCAGCTGGTAAAGAATCTACCTGCAATGTGGGAGATCTGGGTTTGATCCTGGGTTGGGAAGATGCCCTAGAGAAGGGCATGCAACCCACTCCAGTATTCTGGCCTGGAAAATTCCACGGACAGAGAAGCCTAGCAGGCTACAGTCCATGGGGTCGCAAAGAGTCAGACACGACTGAGGGACTAAATACAGCAATACCAGAGTTATCAACAGGTAAAATAAGATAAACTCTGCAACTAGATACTAAATTAAGATGTGAGTTTCTTCTCCATCAAATAAGAAAAGGAGTAATATTGGACTAGAGAAACCATTTCATGGGTACTAAAATTAAACAAGGAACATATCACCTAGTCTTCACAGTTGAGACTGCAGGCAACATAACAGTTTTTAGAAATACAGAGAGAATATTTAGTTGAACATTTTATGTATCAGTTTCTATTTGTAAAAAATGAGCACATAACATTAAATCATACTCAATGAAAGAATTTCTACAGCTACTGATAAAAAACCTGGACTGGGCTTGTTGCTTTCTGACAATATAATACACTGCAGGAACAGATAAGGATTGAAAAAAAATCATCTTCTGCATGCCAGGTACTTTATATATATAATCTCATTTCATCTAACATGAATAATAAAAGCTTGTTAGATGAAATGAAATCTCTTATTTAAAGCAGTTAAATAACACAGCTAATAGGTAGTAGAATCAGAATCAGTTCCAGAATCTGTCAAGATTTAAAACTCCTCCTCCGTGCCATACACATCCAATCACCTAAAGGAATGGGTTGCCAACATGCCCATTAAGTGCTTTCTCTCAGGTATCAACTATCTGAGGAAATCACTGACAAATGCTAAGTCACAGGCAATTTGTCCCCATGTTCACTGATGTGTGCCTAGCCTATGGAACAGACGGAAAAATAAATGTGCCTTTGTGCTTGTTCAGTCCCTAAGTTGTGTCCGACTCTTGGTGACTCCATGGACTGTGGCACGACAGGCTTCCTGTCCTTCACCATCTCCCACAGCTTGCTCAAACTTATATCCATTGAGTCAGTGATGCCATCCAACCATCTCACTTTCTGTCAGCCCCTTCTCCTTAGCCACCAAGAAACACAGAAGTCAGAGTCACTACTCTGAGATCTCACCTGTATCCTCTCTCAGTCCTCTCAAATGATGTGGACCAGAGGAGAATCTTCAAAAAAGCAAAAAAATATATATATATATATGTATATATATAATTATATATATATAATGTTTTCAACCTTAATACTATTGCCCTCAGGCAGTTATTGGTTGAATCCCAAGAGTTCTACATCATATGATATTCAAGAAATAGGCATGACCATAAAAAGCACCTTGACCTTAAAGCATTTATTTTTAATAAAGGTTATATTTTTACAGGTGCACATAAAATGTGTTAGCTGCAAAATGCACTCTTAAAAGCTCAATTAATTACTTTGTTGGGTGGAGTTATTTAGTATCAATATTATCCATTTAAAGAATGGAAAAATTTCGATTTTAGTTTCAGTTGAGCAAATTCAGAACTGTTCTCTATGATGACAATGAGCAACTAACTCAGTCATTCCCTGTCTAACACAGAAATTGTAGGTATCATCTCAGCATAAAATAAACTGAAAGTATTCCTCGAATTCTCATTTTCTCACAACCCATAGCCAATACATCATGAATCCTGGCAATTCTACTTTTAAAATATAGCCCAAATTCCACTACTTTTCTATACCTACACATTCTCACCACTTAGAAGGTCTCTCTGCATCCATCCTTACCTGAATATAGTATATTCCCACACTGCAGTCAGAGGGATCCTTTAGAAATATAAGTCTGATACATCATGCTTCTGCTTGAAAGCTTCCAAAGGTTTGGAATCACACTCAGGTTGAAAGCAAAAGTCTCTATAATAACCTATAGCACCCTCCCTACACCACACACACACCGCTGACCTCATCATCTACTGTTCTTCTCTTCACCCAGGGCTCTTCTTCACCCCAGGACACTCCAGGCCTTCCCCTATCCCCTGCCTCAACATCTTTGACTGTCAGTTCTCTCTGTCTGGAATCTTCTTTCCCCAGACACCCCAACGCTCTCTTCCACAGTTAAGTCTTTGTTCAGATATTCATTTTTCAAGAGGCCTTTTTCTAATCATGCTATTTTAAACTGCATCATTCTTTTCCCATTTTGCTTTTCTCCTGAGCACATATCACCTCCTCACATAGATGTATTTTATTTTATTGTCAATCTCCCAAGGAAATGGAATGTAAGCTTTGTAAAGTTTTATCTGCTTTATCCATTGCCTTGTCTCCAGTGCCTACAGAAGTGCTTGGAACATAGGAAAACTCAAGTAAACATTTGGTGAGTGACCATTCTTGTATGACTGAATGAATGAAATCATAATATCTACACAGAGAAGAAAGCTTATCTTCTTGTTTGCTACAGCTGAAGCTATAGCTTCCTCTACTACTGCTGCCAAGGCGTTTAATGTACATTTAAAATAAAGGAGAATTAGGGCAAAAAGCTGCTTTACATGGCTGAGTACTAGAATAGTATGTATCATAAACTGATTCCTACCCTCCCTGATTTAACAATGTTAGCATTATACAGATTTTCAAAATAGCATTTACCAGGCTGTGATTTATGCTTAGTCCATAATTAGTTTCTGACACAGAATCAAAAACTGATGGGGGAATTGATGAATACTGTGCTTTAGTGCACTTTCAGTGACAATTACAGATATGGAAGACATTCATAAGAAACATATTATAAAGCCTACTTGTTTCTCCTGCAAAATATTAGATTAAGACATGTGACCTCAAAATTTTTTCAAAGGGAATCAAGAGAGTTTCAATTAGATATCCTCCAGAACAAACTCTAGGCCATGAGGCAAGAAAAGGGGAGATGAAAGACCAAGCCAAACAAGAATTTGAGCAAACTGTGGGAGACAGTGGAGGACCAATCTCCACTATGAGAAGCCTGGCATGCTGTAGTCCATGGGATCACAAAGAGTTGGATATGGCTTAGTGACTGAAAAACAACTAGAAGACCAACCCAAGCTGCATGAGACTTGTCTTAGGACTAGTGTCTCTTGCCAATAGTAAGCCAGCAAGATGGAGTTCTTTGTAAGATGCAGGTGTCACATCCAGAGGAGCTAAAAAGTAATAACAGCCAAGGCAAAGAGGGGAAGAACACCAGGAGGGAAATCCAGGAATGCCTGCCAAGATTTGGGGTGTGTGGAGGGGTAATGTAGTCATGTTTGAGAAGAAAGGAATTTTAGGCACCAAGTTACTGGCACCAGTAAAGTTCCTGGAGGAAATCATTAACTCTTGTCAGATTGCACCTACACCTTTAGACCAACCTTGAATCTTCAACAATCAAATCTCATCTCTTTTGGGATTTTTTTGGCTGTCCTGAAAATGCCCTGCTCCTTCATACGATATCAGAGAAATTCTCTTTCTCTAGGTGCAGATACATCCTGATACAACTGTCCTAACACATTTAGGGTATCCTTACTGAAAATACTAGGACCTATTATAGAGGAGGCAAATGACTCTTGTAGCCCAAATTCTCTGGGATTCTTAGGCATCATTTGGTGATTAGTTATTCGGCTTGTCGTCAACGGCAGCGTATGCCTCTGTGATCTCATCTGCAAAGGTGAGATGGTGAACTTCAACACTGTTCCAGTATCTTCTGTAACTGTCTGGAATGACTGAGCCTGAAGCCTGTCAGTAGGATTTGATCATCTATTTTTTCAGAAAGGATAAATTTTTGAAAATGATTTAGCCTCATTTGTGGAACAATATTTAGTATTTTCTAATAAGAATGTCACATGTCATGTTTAAAACTTTGTCAGTGTTGTTTTATTGTTATTGGTGGGGTTTGGATACTTTTGAACAAAAAATGCAAAAAGAACATTGATTTTATTGGAGTCTTGGGTTTGTTTGTTTTTTTTTGGTAAGGTATTCTAATAAAGTAAATGTCAATTTCTCAGAATGTTTATCTAACCACAGGACAAGATGACAGACACATGGGACAATAAGACTGATTTCTGCTTATCTATAACCATATACAACTGCTTACAGAGGAAATAATTCCCTAAAGAGACCAGCATGCTATGAATAACTTACTATTCTAAAGGTCAGTCAGCAAGTTGGAAAAATATATTCCCTATATTAACAATTTCCTAAAACATTCCTGGTTAATTTACGTGTATAATCTGTCTCAGTGATATTAGGAGTCAAAAGGAATATAAGAAAAGACTTTCAATGACAATAACCATCTCAGATTTGGAGCAGGTTCTGAGGATCTTTTTATTAACTGGCCTTTTGATGACAGACAGACTGCTCTAAGACTTCTCAGAGGTTGCTGTTTGTGTCATCTCAAGGGAATAAATAAGCTTAGCCAGGTATTTTTCTATTTGATTCATGTATTAGCTATCATGGAGAGGGGCTTATATAGTTATATAAATTCAATCTAGATTTTCTATGAATCATATTGTGGTGGGATCACTGCCATTCCAAACTTTCCTAACATTTATTAATGATCCTCTGAATTATTGGGCACTACCAACTGAAAATGTTGCCAAATTTACTAAATAATTTCAGGCTATCTCTGCAGCTTATGGTACTCTTACTCTATCTTATGGTGCTATTGCTTTTCTTCTTTTAGACCTCTCAAAACAAAGTAGATACTAAATTAAATATATAGATAGTAGTAAAATTCTAATAAAATCTGAAGGATGAAGGACTAGTGACATTACTATTATCAATAAAGGTCAAATATGTCTTATATCTAAATTAAAGAATCTAAAAACTGTAACTAATAGGTTCATTGGGGCAATTGAGCTAGTGTAATTAGATTATCTCATGGAAAAAGCTTGTAGACAGAAGCTGTTTAATATTTTAGCTTTAACATCCACCAACTGTGTGACAAAGATCAAATTGGTAAGCCCTTTGAGATTCCACTTCCTCATTTATAAAAGAAGGATAAGGGTAGCAGCAACGTCACATGGTTGCTTTTCATTGCTCCTGATAGACATATAGTGTTCAATAAATATCCTATGTTCTCATTATGTTTTAATGATAATAATCCGTGTCAGGGACTGCTAATTGTCTACCAATACCCAATCCCCTTGTTTTTCAGTTTTAGAATTCCTCATTTTTGGCTCAACACATGGCCTAATGAAATGAAGACAACATTTTCCATCATCCTTTTTCCTTAGGCATAGTATGTAAGAAAGTTATGGCCAATGGGAATTTTTTCAGAGCTTTATGTGTGGCTCTCGGGATATACCTTTAAAAGGAGAGCACACGGTCACAAAAGATCAGCCCAGATAAACAGGCATGAGATGGAAGCCTAGAGTCCATGCTTCTCATTTAGGAGGACGTATCAGAATATTTCAATATCCTCTCAAAGTTTAGGCCCACATATGAAGGTTCAAATTCATCAAGTCTATACAGTAGGGCTCATAAGTGTGAATCTAAAAAACAGTCCACAGGTGATTTTGATGTGGTTTAAGAACCCCTGCTGTAAGATCTCCACCAAGTCCCCTACATTTAGAATACGGAGACTAGGCGAACATCAGTGAAACAGAATATCAGCCCAACAGCGAAACAAAGCCTGACCACAGAACACAGCATAAAAACTCCCTGATGGGGCTTCCCCAGTGGTGTTCGATCTCTGATCCAGGAACACCCGACATGCTGGGAGCAATTAAGCCTACTGCCGGAGCTGTCAAGCCTGTGCTTTAGAGCCTGGGGACCTCAACCACTGGGACCCACAGCCTCACGCGCATGCTGTCTGATGCATGGGGCCACCGCAGCAAGAAGCCCACACCACAGCTAGGAAAGCCCGCACAAGGCGACGAGGACCCAGCACAGCCAAAGATACAGGATTTTAATTGCCTGCTCATTTGTTCTTTCAACATGGTGAGCTGTGTCCTTTAATTATGAAAAGCTTTGTCTCTTAATCCATTTCCTATGCAGAATATCAAAGGAAATGGGGACCCACTCCAGTATTCTTACCTGGAGAATCCCATGGACAGAGGAGCCTGGAGGGCTATAGTCCATGGGGTTGCAAGAGTCGGACACGACTGAGCAACTAAACCACCAATAATGTATTCTAGATTTCCCTGAATTGTATTTGTGTCCACTTTTACCTAAAGAAGCAAGTATATGTCAATGAGTGAAAGGAGTCTTGATGAGTCCTCTGTCACCTCTTGAATATCTAATCCAGGTTAGCCACACACCTCCAGATAGAGTCATCTCAATGGCTTTCACATAGAGTCATCAACCACTAAGTCATTCTTCTAGATCAGTGGTTCTCAACTAGCAGTGATTTTGCCAGGGCACATCCGACAATGTCTGGAGACATTTGCAGCTGTCATGACTGGAGGTGCTAATGGCAACAACTAGAGAGAGGGATGCTGCTGCACCTCATACAACGCACAGGACAGCTCTCTGCAATGCACAGGACAGCCCTCTGCAACAAAATGTTATCCGATCCAAAATCAACAGGGCCAAGGTTGAGAAGGGTTGCTATTGTCCAGTCACTCAGTCACATCTAACTCTCTGCACTCTCATGGACTGCAGCATGCCAGGCCTCCCTGTCCATCACCAATGCCCGGAGTTTACTCAAACTCATGTCCACTGAGTCGGTGATGCCATCCAACCATCTCATCCTCTGTCACCCCCTTCGCCTCCTGCCCTCAATCCTTCCCAGCATCGGGGTCTTTTCCAATGAGAAGGGGACTCCTCCTCTGTAGACATGTGCACAGAATACCCAAATGCACATTCTCTGAGGAGCAGCTCCCACCTAGCTAGATCATGAGCTCTGGGAAGGGAGAGGCCATGCTTATTGTACACAGCGCTGTCTGCCCCTGCAGACATCTGGTCTTCAGCATCTGTGAGACAGCACGGTGGAGCAGTGAGGACCACAGACTCTGAAGTAAGACCACCCGAGCTCCAGCTCCAGCACAACACTTAAAGCAGTGTGATGATGGACAAGTTATGACATCTCTCTGCCTCCTTGTCTGTAGAACATAAAAACTGATAGAGATTTCCAAACATCACTGTTATGAAGATTAAATAAGGTAATCCATGTAAAGTTCCTAGAACAGTATCTGACACATAATAAATGATTGATAAAATAATGCTATTTTAAAACAAGATAATCTGATGAATATGTGAATGATTTTATGATGTTCCAAGAGTGCAAAAAATCTCTTCTCCATCTTTTGACCTCTTTGTCCTTTTCCTTCACCCCCACCTTAAATCATAGCCTGATAACTAGCTGGAAATAATTGTATTTTTAAACATATGAACATAGATAATAGACATAGAATCTCCATGTCTCCAAATACATTTTTCTCCCTGGGTTTTTCCCTCCATGGGAGCAATTCTATAAATCTGAGACGATTCCATCTTCTCATCTATGACGGAACCACAGAGAAACATACCTCACACTCTTCTTCCTTCCTCTAATAATGAGCTTATAACTCATTTCCACAATGTTGGCAATCACAGGAAACATAAACACTGAAAATTTCTGCAACACTTTTCACAGTGGCATTATGCTGGAATGTCAAGATGAAATAGCAGTGTTTCTCATCTTCCCCTCTGAACAATCCTCCTCGGCTTCTGAAAACTATCTTTTTTAAGCTGGTGCCACAAAGGCTCCCATTCTACCCTCCTGTGCTCCTTCTCATCCTGCTCAACTAACCTCCTCACTAGTGAGAGTGAAACCAAGAAACTCAGGCTTGTCAGTATAGCTGCCATGAATTGAGCATCCTTACATGACCAGCAATGTGACAGACAATTCCCTTCCATTGTCTCTTTTAAGTTTCTCAACAATGTTACTAGGCATGCATTATTATCCCCAGTCATATCAGAGAGTGTGGCTCTAGTTAAGAAATCTGCCCCTAGTTAAGTGATGAAATCCAAAATTCAACCCCAATCTGCCAAATACCAATGCAATTCACACTATCCTTCTTAGTCCAGCCTGTGCTTGACTCCTTGATGGCCTCCTAGAAAACACACATCATGTAATCTCTCCACTTTGGACTGATTCTCTTACCCAGGACTACTCCACACACTCACACTGCCTGTCCCCAGAGGAAGGGGAGGGCAGAGAACTGTCCCTACCAGGAGCATCTCAGACATTGCCACAAGGCCCTTCTGATGGAGTTTCTCATTGTCCAATAAGTTACTAAAATAAATAAGTTAATAAGAATATGTCTCCGATCAGGAAAAGGGTTACTGGTTCAAACGGTTGTTTTTTCCTCTCTGAAATGTTCAGAGACACAACTGCATTAATTCTAGGCATGTGTAGAGATAACCAAACTTTCAAACTGACTTGCCATTTAAAAGATTCACATTTCATCAGAGAGACACACATAATAAATTTACCATATTAAAAAAAAAAAAAGAACACTGTATTTCTTTATTTTCTTTCTCTGGCATGACAGGCATGTATTGTGTAAGTCAGAGGGGAAGAAGGAAAGTGAAATGCTTCACTCGGGCCAAGCCTCCACCTGAACCTAGAACTCTATGGAGAAGAGAGAGAGAAAGGAAGATAGAAGGCAGAAGGGTGGAGGATAAATTGGGAGATTGAGATTAACATATACATGTAAAAAATGGATAACTATTAAGAACCTCCTGTATAGAATGGGACTGGGGGAAAAAAAGGTACAGTCTCTCCAGGGGACATATATTGTTAACCTTAAAAATGCATTCCAATATACATTAGCTGCAGACAGATAGTGTTTGATTTCACTTATACAAGGTACCTAGAATAGTCAAATTCAGAGAGTGAGAAAGTACATTGGTAGATGCCAGGGGTCGGAAGTGGGGAGGCTTGGGGCGGGGAGAACAAATGGGGACTTAATGTTTAAGGGGGACAGAGTTTCAGTAGGAAGGTGAAAAATTGGGGAGACAGATGATGGCGAGAGTTGCACAACCATGTGAATGTACTTAGTGCCACTGAACTGTACAGTTAGTATGGTTAAAATAGTATTCTCCATACTGTGTGACTTTTACCACAATTAAAAAAAAAACTTAAAAAAAGAAACAAGGGGAAAGAAAGCAAAGCAGAGAGAAAAACTACAAAAAGTAAAGACACAGCACTAAAGCACCGTCACCTCAGTCAAGCAACCTGAAACTCTGAGGTTTTGTTTGATTCACTTTTATTCCCTTGTCACCCAAATCAACACACTCATCAAGGCCTATTGATTTTTCCTTCAAGTGCATCTTAAAACATCCATGCTTTGAATATGTACTGAGTGACTGCTATGGGCAAAGAAATGTGGTATATATCATGGAGTATATGGTATATACTAAACACATGATTTCTGTAAGCTGCCCAGGATATGTGTATGTGTATGTGTGTGTGTGTTGTATGATTATATGAATAATATAGTGTATGAATGCATTTTTCGCTGGCTATAGTTCTTATCCTCATAGATCTTGCAATCTCACAAGTAAAAAAAAGATGATGTGCAGAAAGTAACATAATTTATTTGGACAATGATCCAAAGAGAGTTATAATTACAGGGCAATTACAGTTCAAAGAAGGGAAAGAACCTAGCTGGGGCAAGGTTTCATGCAGAAATGAAACCTAAAACTGCCTAGAACAGTTAAGGTCTTGTGCCTGGATAATTTTTCCCTGTTTTATCAATATTCTTTAAAATCTAAATTCAGTAATTAAAATATAGCATTTCATGGAGTTATGTAGTTATGTTTTTAAAAAACGTTTCATTGCCATGTGAAAAAGACATATGAACAGTCCGTGTATTTGCCTTCACCACACTCGATCAAGACCTTCTGGTGGGCTTTCAAAGCTCCAGGCTTTCCTCCCTTCCTCTGGGTTTGGCATACTACTTCAAGATTAATATTTCTAAAAACCTCACTTTTATCATGCCATTCCCTTATCCTTCGGGGATCCTGGCTTCTTTCCATTTCTGATCCAGACTTGTCTTTCTGACCCCGCTCCACTGATTTCCCTTCCCTGCCAGCAGCTCCACCTTCCACCTTCCCTGGGACCCAGCCCAGCTGAACAGGAGCTCCGGAGCTCAATTCTCAGTGGGTGTGATGCTAGCTCTGCCGCTGTGAGCCACGTCACTGTGGGCAAGCTAGACATTCACTCTCAGTGCCTCATTCTCCTCATCTAGAAAACAGGGACAACAGCTCTTATCTCAAAATATTAAATGAATTATTAAACAGATCAGAGCCTGGCAGCTACTAAGTACTCAACAATGGTGTTTGCTATTTATCTGATTTTTGCTGACAGAATATACTTCTTCCTTTTTTTTAATAATGTCACACTGTTTTTCCTTTGAGAAACTCCCCCTCCTCAGATTCCATCTGCCCCTATGAAGGCATTCCAGAATCTATTAACACCTCATCCATGGAGATGGGTGCTCTATTCAGGCAAAACAAATTGCTCCCTCTGTCTCTCCTGGGAACTTGGAGACTGCAACTAAAACACTCATATGACAGCATCCCCAAAAGATTGCTCATTGGTAACTGCTGTCTAGATGCGCAAGGCTGTCCTTCCCAAGACATGATTATTTAATTCTTCATTCCTCGGAGCTGGCCAGGATCCTACCATAGACTTTCTCTTTTGCTTAAGTTTTCCTGAGTTGCTTTCAGACACTTGCAACCAACTATTAATAACTGATACATTAATCTTCTCACTCTGAAGAAAATTCCATGGTCATCCCTTCCGTAGATGCTCTCTTCATCTCGCAAAGAAGACTCTCTAATTTGCCTTTCACATATCCATATCCACCCTTCCCTCAAGATCCAAACTCCTCAATAAATATCTGTCTACATTGATCTCCTTCTCTGTTCTTCGATATCTAACATATAAACACTGAATTTATCTTCCCATTATAAAATAGCGCCTTGAACCATCCAGTATGTGGTAATGTGTTTACCTTGTCTAATCAACTGGCTCTTAAAGCCTTTGGCAATAAAATCTATCCCTCACACACTGGTTTTTTGCAGTGTTTAACCCAGAGGAGACACTGCTGCTGCTGCTAAGTCGCTTTAGTCGTGTCCAACTCTGTGCGACCCCAAAGACGGTAGCCCACCAGGCTCCCCCGTCCCTGGGATTCTCCAGGCAAGAATACTGGAGTGGGTTGCCATCTCCTTCTCCAATGCACAAAAGTGTAAAGTAAAAGTGAAGTCGCTCAGTCGTGTCCGACTCTTTGCTACCCCATGGACTGCAGCCTACCAGGTTCCTCCGTACATGGGATTTTCCAGGCAAGAGTACTGGAGTAGGGTGCCACACTGGGTATCTATTATTAGCTTGCTGATTGGCTAATCACAAAAAGTTGAGAATTTTTCCTCTCCTCGTCACTCAAAGTCCCACATCTTTATGAACTCATAAATTCTTCTCAGTCTGTTCTCTCTTTAGTCATCTTAATTACACTAGAATTTTCCAATTTTCTCCGTTTATTATTGGACACAGTTGCCTAATATCGCTTTGTGAATAGATAAAGCAATGGTTTTCTATGGTTTTAAGAAACATGATAAGAAATAAGTAATTTTCAGTGCCATGAGGACAGTACATTTGCTTGGTGGTTGGTTTTAGGTGTTCACCAGTTCCTCCCCAAATTAAACCTAAGCAGAAAACAGCAGCATCTTATAGACCCAGTAAGTTTCCTTCCTGCCATCTGGTCTGTAAAAGAAGTCAAGAAACATTAGTAGGTGGCAGTAGCTAAAGACAGAGAGTATTATTAGTACTCTGGATATCTTTTTCACTCTGAATATTCAGCTTTATGTATCCAGCTAAATACAAGGATCTTCCAGGAATATTATCTGAATCTTCAGCACAGAATTTTCCTCTTTGTTTCATGCAAGTTCCATCTCCAGATTAATGTCTTAACCAAATACCCTAGTCTCTGAAATTTGACGTCAAATCTTATAAGAATCATTTGAAACTCAGTAACATCAACCTTTAGAATACAATTTTCTTTCATCTTTTGTTTTGTGTTTACCCAGAGTTTTTTCCTCTGGACTGAAGCACATTTTGTGTCCAAGACCAGACACAAAAGTTTGCTTATGTTTTTCACGTCACCCACGATCTAGGACTCTCCACTTGCTTGCCATTCATGTGCTTACTGCCTGTTCCCTGATCTTTAGGAAAGTTGACAAGACCGGCCGGCATGGCAGCCTTAACCAAAGAGGAAAGTGGATCCCTAACCAGATAACGGAAAAAAGGAACTGAGAGTCTTTTGGCAAAGATGATAAGACATTTTGTATTATCTCCATGCTTCCACAGAAAGCTCTTGATATGATCTTAAGCCCTCCCAAGCTCAGATCCTTTAATGGTCCCCCTTTCTTAAAGGATAAAATCAAAACTCCTTAACATGACATACAAATCCCTTCATGATCTGGCCCCTGAATAAATCTCCAACATCATCTCTCACCACTTTCTTCTTCAATACTATAAAATATTCTACCTCCCTTAGGTTATAAAGGCTTGGGCCAAACAGTTTTTTAAAGTAAAAGTTCTAAAGAACTAGAAGTAAAACAAAAAAGCAGGGACAAAAATTGGCAAAAAATAAATCTGAAGTCATAAGGAAAGTACACAGCAAAGAAAGGAAAAGGAACCTCTTAGATTATCAATTTCTATGTTATGTTACTCTATCTTAGATTATCAATTTCTATGTTATTATGTTACTCTAGGGCTTCCTTGGTGGCGCTAGTGGTAAAGAACCTGCCTGAAGGCCAGGGCCAGAGACTTGGAGAAATAAGAGACTGGGGTTTAGTCCCCAGGTCAGGAAGATCCCCTGGAGAAAGGCATAGCAATCCACTCCAGTATTCTTGCCTGGAGAATCCCATGGACCAAGGAGCCTGGAGGGCTACAGTTCATGGGGTTGCAAAGAGTCAGACGCGACTGAAGCAACTTTGCACATACACATGGCACGCATGTTACTCTAGATGTGCCAGGAGCATATCTAAGAGGTAATTGGACTGATGGGCCCCATTGCAATCATCCAAAATTTCAGCAAGAAGACTGAGGGAAGGAGGATCACAGACAGAGTCATCTCTTTCCTCTCAACCAAGAGAGAATGGACCTGGCTACACACCACGTCATCCATCACACACATCATCATGATTAACATACTACAACCACGAATATTCTACACGACTAAACTATTCTGTTTCATAGGTTTGTTTTCACTTAAACACTTTTCCTTAGCTTCTATTAGTCTCTTCAATACATGGACTCTTAAACCTCAGGGCAGTTGATAAAATTGTGGATTATACAACAAAACTCATAATCATTCATCACTTAATCCACCATTAGCCCAGGCTAGCCCACAGAGGATGGAGATTTTCTGAGGCACACTCAGTTACGCCAACATCCCAATGGAAACCTTGGAGCCGGACAGTCATATAATCTCCTCCACTAACTAAATTCTGCCTACTTAGTCCCTTCTCTCTTCTGATGTGGACATGTCCCTCCAGCCCAGCGTTCCACCCTTTACACAAACCCGACTCCTACTACTTCTGTTCACATTCAGTTCAGTTAGTCGCTCACTCCTGTCCAACTCTTTGTGACCCCATGGACTGCAGCACGCCAGCCTTCCTTGTCCATCACCAACTTCCAGAGATTGCTCAAACTCATGTCCATCGAGTCGGTGATGGCATCCAACCACCTCATCCTGTGCCGTCCCCTTCTCCTCCCACCTTCAATCTTGCCCAGCATCAGGGTCTTTTCCAGTGAGTCTGTTCTTCACATTAGGTAGTCAAATTATCTGAGTTTCAGCTTCAGCATCAGTCCTTCCAATGAAGAGTCAGGACTGATTTCCTTTAGGATGGACTTGCTGGATCTCCTTTCAGTCAAAGGGACTCTCAAGAGTCTTCTCCAACATCACAGTTCAAAAGCATCAATTCTTCGGTGCTCAGCTTTCTTTATACTCCAACTCTCACATCAATACCTGACTCCTGGAAAAGCTATAGTTTTGACTAGACAGACCTTTGTTGGCAAAGTAATGTCTCTGCTTTTTAATGTGCTGTCTAGGTTGGCCATAGCTTTTTTTCGAAGAAGCAAGCATCTTTTAATTTCATGACTGTAGTCACCATCTGCAGTGATTTTGGAGCCCAATAAAATAAAGTCTCTCACTGTTTCCATTGCTTCCCCATCTATTTGATATGGAGTGACGGGACTGGATGCCATGATCTTAGTTTTCTAAATTTTGAGTTTAAGCCAGCTTTTTCACTCTCTTCTTTCACTTTCATTAAGAGACTCTTTAGTTCTTCTTCACTTTCTGGCATAAGGGTGGTGTCATCTGCATATCTGAGGTTATTGATATTTCTCCCAGCAATCTTGATTCCAGCTTGTGCTTCATCCAGTCTGGCATTTCTCATGATGTACTCTGCATAGAAGTTAAATAAGCAAGCTGACAATATACAGCCTTGATGTACTCCTTTCCCTATTTGGAACCAGTCTGTTGTTCCATGTCCGGTTCTAACTGTTGCTTCTTGACCTGCATACAGATTTCTCAGGAGGCAGGTAAGGTGGTCTGGTATTCCCACCACTTAAAGAATTTTCCACAGTTTGTTGTGATACACACAATTAAAGGCTTAGGCATAGTCAATAAAGCAGAAGCAGATGTTTTTCTGGAACTCTCTTGCTTTTTCAATAATTCAACGGATGTTGGCAATTTGATCTCTGGTTCCTCTGCCTTTTTAAATCCAGCTTGAACACCTGGAAGTTCACGGTTCATGTACTGTTGAAGCCTGGCTTGGAGAATTTTGAACATTACTTTGCTAGCATATGAGATGAGTGCAATTGTACAGTAGTTTGAATATTATTTTGCATTGCCCTTCTTTGGGACTGGGATGAAAACTTACCTTTTCCAGTCCTGTGGCCACATGACATGAAAAGGTCAAAGGTTTGCTCACATTCTCATCTATATTTTGATCCTCTCTCAACCACCTGCAGAGCCAGAGAGGGATCAGCACTTTCCTGACTTTCCACTGCTGCTTTTATACCCCAATTTGTGGCTCAGGTAGTAAAGAATCCGCCTGCAATGCGGGAGACCTGGGTTCGATCCCTGGGTTGGGAAGATTCCCTGGAGAAGGGAAAGGCTACCCACTCCAGTATTCTGGCCTGGAAAATTCCATGAACTGTATAGTCCATGGGGTCACAAAGAGTCGGACACGACTGAGTGACTTTCACTCTCACTTTCTCCACTTTTATGGAAAAACTCTTCTCTTTTCGAGTTAATGCAGCTCACTAATTTTCTTCCCCATCTAAGTCTCCAACTGTGACACTCACACTTCAAAAATCTAAAGCCTGGCTTAAGGCTGCCCTACTCAAGGATTCCCTCTCAACAGTTTTGATGTTTGTTCTAACATGATCTCACTGCTATTTTATCTCAGTTCTCGCCACAATTCTGTCTTCAATCACCTTCCATCCAATTATGCAATAACATTACTCCAACTCCACTAAACTGCAGTGAAAATTCCTCCAACTCACCCTGAAACCTGAAACCTCCTTCCTAAGACAGCTTCCCCCCTCACCCACTTCATCACTCCACTCTGACTCTTATTCTCACCTTGACTGCTATTCTTCATCTGTCCAGATCCATTTTCCATGCATCCCTCCCATCTGGGTTTGAGACAGTCAATTCCTAGGCAAATTGATAAGAAGTCCGGGGTCCCCAAGTTGGAGAGAAGAGTCTGGGATTCTCAAGGTGGAGGAAAGGAGGAACTTTTTTTTCCTCTGTATTCCTTAGTCTTAGTCACATAAAATGTTTTTTTTTTTTTTCTTTAAGCCTGGAACTGATGATTACACAACTCAGTTTAAACTCTGTACTAAGGATTATATAACAACAATGTATCCTGCTTGAGGACAGTTTCTCCTTCCTGAAAACCTTCTGGCTAATCCCGTTATCTTAAAATGTAAATTATGGGAGTGGGCTTAGTAAGATCTTTACAACCTTGAGACATTCTTTTGATTTATTGTAATAAGTAATTAAAAAACTATATAACTCCCTTGCCAACACTAGTGAGGGGGGCGCTCTCTGTCCCCTTTCTGATGTCTGTGTCAGAAGCTTTCTCGGTCCCTTTTTATACTTGAATAAAACTCTGCTGCACAAAAGCTCTTGAGTGATCAAGCCTGGTCCCTGGTCCCAAAGTTAAATCTTTTTCGGAGATCACCAATCCGACACCGTTCACGGTAAACTATCAGGTTCCCTTGCTTCTCTACCTGGAAACCGCGGCCCATACTTCCAACAATGTTTTCCCCGTCACTGTAAATGTCGAATCCTCTTGATGGCTGGCCGCGTGAGTCTTGTGCAGTCTCCCAGGTGGAACTTCCCACATGTGCTTTCTCTATTTCTATTCCTGGGTTCTGAAAACTTGCAAAACAGTACAAAGCAGTATTGGATATCCCCCCTACAAAAGCAAGCTACTGCACGCCTGGTAGCTCTTTAACCACTGTCAGAAAAGTTTTTAGGGGCTTCCCCGGTGGCTCAGTGGTAAAGAATCTGCCTCCAAATCCAAGATTCACAGGTTCAATCCCTAATCCAGGAAGATGCAACAAGACATTGAGCAGCTGAGCCCACGCAGCACAGCCACTGAGCCCGCGCGGCAGAGCCCGGGAGCGGCCGCTCCTGAGGCTGCGCCACCTAGAGCCCGCGCTGCGCGGAGCCGGCCGAGCACCGCAACCAGAGAAAAGCCTGGGGAGCAAGCACGCCCAGCACAGCCAAAAAAGAGACAAACACACAACACGATTTTCAAAAAAGAGAAGCTTTGCTTTTCTCTTGTACAGATTTAGCACTGCTATACCTAAAACTCAATTGCACCAGGCTCTGCACACACGCTTTTTCTTTTCCTTTTGCTTACCTAGCACTCTTAAGGACACAGGCTACAATCATTGCCTCCATTCCTTCAGTCTATACTCACTGCTTAACAAAAGCCCTTGGTTCTATTCCTACCATACTAATAAAATTTAAGAAGGTACGTCAATTGTATTTTTTTCCTTTTTAATTTCTCAAACTCCTTGACTCCAGTAAACTACTGACCAGGCCACATAGCCTGCTGACAAGAGTACAGACCTGACTGGATGACCCAAGCCCGGCTCAGGCATGTCTCTCATGTAGCAGAGGTGAAGTGGGGCCCCAAGATTCCAAGACAGACACCCATATGGCAGCCAGCCCAGGCCCACAAGCCCAGCTATCACCAGCCAATGAGCATTCAGAGTCTTTCCAATCCTGTTAGATGGCAGAGACAATCCCTGGTCATTTCTCCTCCTCTGTACCTGACCCTCCGGAGCCTAGAGACTGAATTGAATCCAGTTCCCTATTTTCAGTAAAACTCTCAGTATTCAACTCTCCTGAACAACATCTTCCAACAAAGTACTTAAAAAGTGAGGATATGTGTTTTGCAACATTCGCCACTTACAGTTAATATTGGTCAAAATTACTTCTCACGAATTTTTATGCCGAATTTTTATTTTATTCCTGGGTTGGAAGATCCCCTGGAGAAGGAAATGGCAACCCACTCCAGTATTCTTGCCTGGAGAATCCCATGGACAGAGGAGCCTGGCAGGCTACTGTCCACAGAGTCGAAAGAGTTGGACATGACTTAGCGACTAACCACCACCACCGTTAACCTAACCAAAAGGTTTTGGAAACTCCTGACATCATGACTTCTCTGAAGGCATTCACTTACTTAGATGTGCAATGGATTTTCACTATCTCCCATTTTCTATATACAATAGGAATGGCGGATCTTACAAAGATGAGCAAGATACAGTGCCTGACTCCAAAGAGTTCACAGTCTAGAGGAGCAAGAGGCCAGTGAGAAAGGACTATAAACAAGAGGCTAACAACTGTGAGAGATGAGTGTACAAAGTTTCCTAAGAGGATCTAAGATGAAGAGGATTATTTCTACTTCGGATAATCAAGAAGCCTCCACTTATATCCCTGAATAGATTATAATCCAACCCTTTTGTCATTACTTTTTCTTTCTCTGTGGACCATTACTATATTTGTAATGCAGTCTAAACAAAAGAACTCTTAACATGGATTTTTTAATATGAACTTTTTAAGTGCTTAGAGTACATTAACCTACACTCCTCCACTTCGGTTAAAATGAGACCTAAATTTCATTTCCAGTAGGAAACAACATAGAATAATTACATGTTTTAAGTGTATATTCTAGAACTCTCACTAGAACTCTAGCATCAGAAATGTGCGTCACGTGTATGAGTATGTACACTTTCCCAGGTACAGGTATGTGTACACATACACCATCACTGTAAATTTTGTGTATCCTTCCTATTTTAATCAGCCCACACACGAAAAAAAAAAATGAAAAATATATTTGGGGCACTTGCAGTTGCTTTTCACTCAGAATCTCTTCTTTAGTAATTCCTCTTTTTTGCAACTCACACTCCCATCCACAAGGTGAAACAGAAGATGTCCTTTTCCTGTGATGTGCATCCTCTAGATACAGTGTCCAGAGATGATCTCATGACTCAAACAAGGACAACCAATACGCTTCCTATGAGTTTGGAAATTTGTAAAGGGCAGTTTCCCTCTTAGGGCCTGCTTGGTAATATACAAAACTTGGGAACTTCTGGCAGCAATATTCTACTTCGTGCGTCAAAGAACAGAGGAAGCCTGTCCTCAGTGAGAGAGTAAATCAAAGCAGAAGGAGCACTGACAAGGATCTGAAGCAGCATTTCCAAATATCTCACTGTGCTCAAAGTTTCAGGTCCACCCCTCACCTGGAATTCTTTGACATACTCCATTTTTTCTTACACATTTCCCTTTTCGCTTAAGTTCAAATTGAGTTTCTGCCACTTGTTACTAAAAAAAAAAAAAAACATGCTGACTAATAAAATTCCATATAACCAGTTATAATAGGAGGAGCAGGTCACTCGGGCAGTGTGGGTTGCGCATCCAACAGACTGGCCAAAAAAATTAAAACTCTCATTGGTTGTGAGAACCAGTTCTGAATCCATAGTGAATCTGAAGGACAGAAACTGCAGAGCTGTCATTACTCTTCATTTCAAAGTCATTCTTGACTCTCAGTCTTCTGCTTCCGCAGTGCTTACTCTTCCTATATTTTATGCCTCACCAAGTCCCACCAATTCTTTCTTTAAAATGCCTCTCATAGGCGCTACGTAGCGGGTGGCTCCGCCGGGACTGCGAGCTGGTGTTTACGAGGAGGATGCTGGTGGTGGAGGTGGCGAACGGCCGCTCCCTGGTGTGGGGGGCCGAGGCGGTGCAGGCGCTACAGGAGCGCCTGGGCGTGGGGGGCCACACGGTGGGCGCCCTGCCACGCGGTCCCCGCCAGAACTCGCGCCTGGGCCTCCCACTGCTGCTGATGCCTGAGGAGGCGCGACTGCTGGCCGAGATCGGCGCAGTAACCCTGGTCAGCGCCCCGCGCCCGGACCCCCGCCAACACAGCCTGGCACTGGCATCCTTCAAGCGCCAGCAAGAGCAGGGCTTCCAGGAGCAAAGCGCTCTGGCAGCTGAGGCCTGAGAGACCCGTCGTCAGGAGCTCCTAGAGAAGATTACAGAGGGCCAGGCTGCGAAGAAGCTGAAGCTGGAACAGGAATCAGGGACCAGTGGGAGCCAGGAGGCCGGTGGGAAGCAAGCTGCCGAAGAGAATGAGGCCAGTGCTGGCCAGGCTGCTGGAGAGCATGAGGAAGCACGTGAAGGCTCCTCTCCCCAGCCAGGGCCTTCAAATGGAGTGGCCCCCTTACCGAGGTCTACTCTGCTCATCCAGCTGGCCACTGCTCGGCTGCGGCCCATCAAGGCTAGGCCCCTGGACTGGCGTGTCCAGTCCAAAGACTGGCCCCATGCCGGCCGCCCTGCCCACGAGCTTCGCTACAGCATCTACAGAGACCTGTGGGAGCGAGGCTTCTTCCTCAGTACCGCCGGCAAATTCGGGGGTGACTTCCTGGTCTATCCCGGCGACCCGCTCCGTTTCCACGCTCACTACATCGCCCAGTGCTGGGCTCCCGGGGATCCCATCCCACTCCAGGACCTGGTTTCGGCTGGCCGCCTGGGCACTAGTGTCAGAAAGACGCTGCTGCTTTGCTCCCCGCAGCCCGATGGTAAGGTGG
Source organism: Giraffa tippelskirchi (assembly GCF_054371585.1). Classification (NCBI taxonomy): domain Eukaryota; kingdom Metazoa; phylum Chordata; class Mammalia; order Artiodactyla; family Giraffidae; genus Giraffa; species Giraffa tippelskirchi. The sequence goes on along the minus strand of NC_137278.1, from coordinate 104,802,776 downwards.
TCTACACGTCCCTGCAGTGGGCCAGCCTGCAGTGAGCTCCAGGGACCTGTAGGCCCGCGGCCATGTCCGGGGCAAGACCCTTTCTAGATGGTTCCAAGCTCATCTCTGCGTGGGAGGCCCCATCCCACCTCCTGCCTCTCTTGGCAGTTAGTGTTCGATTCCAGATTTATAAACACTACATCCTCCTTATATCCCTCCCCGATCCAAAGCACTTAGTGGCTGTGTTGTTTTTATAGTTACCAGTTTCCAACCATGAGCTTCCCGAGTGTGAAAGCTGATTCATCTCTGTTTTCTACAGGGCTTAGATCCCAAGAGGTCTCAATAAACTTGTTGAATCAGTAAAAAAAAATAAAAATAAAAAAAATAAAATGCCTCTCATAACTACATTATCTTATCCATTTAAATTATAACTACTCCAGTACAGACTTTCTTCGCTAAATGGACCCCTATTCCCAGTTTCCTCATGTGCACATATTTTGTATGCTTCTCTCAAGGAGATTTTAAAAACTACACATATCATGCTTCCAGGTCTTAAATTTCCAGTGGATCTTACTGTTAACTGAATGATAATTTTAAAATAGGCATAAGCCTTTTTACAATCTAGATTCCATCTACCTCTCAAACTTACATATCCCTTTTCCTTTCTGTGACTTCAGAATATATCATCAATTTGTCATCATCAGAGTGAGTACCACATGTCAGGCACTGTGCTTGTGACTTTATGATCTCTATAACACTTACAACAACTGTGGTGGTTTCCAAGCGAGCCTTCAAATTCTTTAACACTGTTCCCATTGAAAGGTGGAGACTATGTCCCCTCTGCTAGAATCTAAGTTTGTAAGTAACAGAATGCAGCAACAGTGACACTGTTTAACCTCATAGACTAGGTCAAGAAAGATAACATAGCCTCTGCCTGGCTACAAGGAAGAGACAAAAAAAGATGGTGATTAACTCAATCTATGTAATCATCTATAATGGAAAGAGCAGGCAGTGAAAATCTCTTGGTACACTCACCTTTGGAGGCTTGAGTCACCAGTAACAAGTCTGACAACACCAGGCTGCAAGGAAGCTCAGGCCTCAAAGGGAGACCATTCACAGGTGATCCAGATAAGGGCCCCAACTGAGATCCCAGACAACAACCAACAACAAGCAAAGAAAGTTAGTAAAGATTGCCCTCTGATGACTCTGGCCCTCAGTTGTCAAGTCACTCCCAGTAGTCAAGCTTTCCTGGCTGAGACATTAAAGAACAGAGATGAATCATACCCTGCTCCATGCTGTCCGTACTCCTGACCCACAGAATTCAACAGGCACAAACACTGGTTATTCTCTTTTATTGCTAAGTTTTAGAGTGACCTATCATTCAGCAACACCAACTGGTAACTATTTTAGTACCTGGAAGTGGGGCACTGCCATAACAAAAGCCTTAAAACATGTGATATTGGCTTTGGGACTGAACTGCTGGCAAAAGCTGGAAGACCCTTGAGGGGATCCTCTAGCCAAAGATTTATAGCTCTTGAGGAAGCTGGTGGTGGCAGCTTGAAAGATATTAAGGTAAATGTATTGGAAGCTGAAATTTCAGAAGAGGACCTTTGTTATTAAGTGAAAGAAAGTTTGGCAACACTGTTGCATGTAGTACCATGGAAAATAAGAAATAATTATTAAAATACAGTTTCTAGCTAAGAAGACTTCCAGACAGAACACTGAAAGTGCCACCCGCTTCTTCTCACTGTATATGAAAAATACAAACCAGGAGACATGATCTTCAGAACAATCTATCCAGTTTCCAAGCAAAACTTAGAAGAAACAGAAGAGAGCCAGGATTTGATGAGCTTGAAATTAAAATACTTTCTGGCAAAATATTCTTAAAATAAGAAATGGCCTTAGGAAAAAAAAAAAAATGCAGGTCACTGTCAGGAACACATGATGAAGCCAAGGGTGTGACTTCAGAAACTATTAAAACTTCACACTCTTACTGTGATGACCCGTGGATTACGTGCTCAGTCACTCAGGCTATCCTTAGTCACTTGCAATCATAAAAATGTGATAGAAGTGATAGGTATATATATATATATATATATATATATGTATATATATATACACTCAGATGCTCAGCTGTGTCCAACTGTTTGCAACCCTATGGACTGTAGCCCTCCAGGCTCCTCTGTCTATGAGATTTTCTAGGCAAGAATACTGGAGGGAGTTGCCATTTCCTTCTCCAAGGGATCTTCCCCAACCAGGGATGGAACCTGGGTCTCCTGCATTGCAGACCGATTCTTTACCAACTGAACCACTAGGGAAGCCCAATATGCTGTGACTTCAGAGGATAAGTCACCAATGGCCATACAGCTGTCACATAGTTCTTTTAAGACACTCATCTTTAGAACTCTGAACAACCACATAAGAAATCCAACAAGCCTGAGGTCACTATGCTTTGAGCAAGCCCAGACCATATGGAAAGGCCGCACATAAATGCTGTGGCCAGAAGTCCTATTTGATATGCCAGAAGACTGATAGAACAATCATCAGACAAATTAGTGAAGATGGTCCAGATGATCCTGGCTTCAAGCTGTCAAGTCAACCATCAAGTCTCCCCAGCTGAGCCCCTTGACACCACTGAGCAAAGACAAAGTGTTTCTGTTGGGTCTTTTCAATTTCTGACCCACTGAAACTCTGAAAGCAATCAAATGCTTGTTTTATGGCACTAAACTCTGTGATAGTTTGCTGAAGGAATAAATGAATGAACAAATATTGCCAAGTGAGAATGTGAGCCTGGTGTCAAAAGGTTTTCCAATTTTTCAAGAGAAGCCAGATATAAATAATGTTATGTGCCATTTCCCAATTTCTAAATGTTGCCAACTAACTAGAAAAATGCTAAGCTATTTTGGGGATGGGTAAACTTAACATTCAACCGGTATGGATTCCACTTGAAAGTTGCCCTTCAATCACTCTACTGGAAGGACCTTAAACTTTTCTTAATCTTCTTAATTACTTAGGATAGTGCTTTGCAAGGGCGTTCCTGGTGGCTCAGGTGATAAAGAATCTGCTTGCAATGCAGGAGAGCCAGGTTTGATCCAGGGGTCAGGAAGATCCCCTAGAGAATGGAACAGCAACCCACTCCAGTATTCTTGCCCGGAGAATTCCATGGATAAAGGAATCTGGCAGCCTATAGCCCACAGGGTTGCAAAGAGTCGGACACAACTGAGTGACTAATTAGTGCCTTGCAAAATACACATAACTTGATAAGCAAATAATGATTCTTCAAATATGCATACTTGAGGCTCTGCTTCCATTCAGCTACTCAAGTTACTCTCTCATATCTCAAAGGAAACTGCTTCAGTTTCTGATTCAAAATGATCACCTGGATTTCATATGACCATCCCACACCCAAGATTCTAAAGCTAGACTTCCACTCCTAGCTGTTAAAGAGTTCAGAAATGTCATTCCCTGTCTTCTCAGTAATAAAGAGGAATGGCAATAAAAAGAAAATAGATTGGATTTCCAAGGCATGACAAAAAAAGAGAACCAGGTTTTACATTTTAGTTCCACAGTTGATAAATAAGGGCTCCCAATAGCAATTTTGCTTTCCTTTTTACTACTCTTAGTTATTTTTAGATTATGGAACAAAAATTTTATTTCAGTTGACCTTCCAATGTTCTCTAGTAGCATGCTATCTTTTCTCCATAAAAATAATTAAGTAGGAATTTTTTAATGTTTACTAATTACTTGAATTCTTAACTCTAATAAAAGTCACATCTAAATAATTGGGGTGTATCTGGTTCTAAAACATGGATCACTTAGCAACAGGCATAATTGTGTCGAGCTGAGAATACTTTTAGGATAAAGAGATCATACTAAGAAAAAAACACTTCCAATGTACCCTATGCTCCTAAGAGACCCACAGCAACTCAGTCATCAACTTCTGAAGATGTAAAAGGAAATGAGATATATCAGTATTCCTTTTCTTTGTACAGTCCAACATGAATAGCCTTGAAGGATCTATCCATAGGAGACATCAAGAAATACCAGAGGAATTCAACATATTAAATAAGTATAAGTCCAAAAGAGTAAAATATCTTTTTTCTAGTCTTCTACAGTCAGTATTTAGGGGTATTATTTGTAATGATTATGTAGATTAACTCACCATATACAGTTCTTTAATAATGGCAATAATTTTGTATGCAAGCAAATTTTATTTTTTAAATAGGTTCTGTGGTGACTTAAATTGAAAGTTAACAGTGAGAAAAATTTATTTATCCAAACGTATTATTCAAAATTTAGGCTGTTAGAGCTATAGACTTCCTATAGAATAAGAATATAGATTTCTATCCACTTTTTCTGTTATGTTTGAGTAACACCAGATACAAAGCCCATTGGATGGAAAGAATCATTACCTGAACTCTCATATAGACACACAGGTGAAGCACGAGGAGGGGCATGGGGGCTGAGAACCCAAAATGTAGGGTCATACCATAAGAAGCTAGTCTTGCAGCCCTACCACTCACTTTTTACTCTGATAAAGTTATTTCACCTCTTTAAATCTAAATTTGTGTATGCTGTCTCTCCAATCATGTCCGACTCTTCACGGCCCCGTGGACCATATGCCGCCAGGCTCCTCTGTCCATGGGATTCTCCAGGCAAGAATACTGGAGGGGGGTGCCATTTCCTCCTCCAAGGGATCTTCCCGACCCAGGGATCAAACCCACATCTCTAATGTCTCCTGTATTGGCAGGCAGGTTCTTTATCACTGGCGCCACCTAAATTTATTTGCTTGGAAAAATGGAATTATAATACCTTGCTTTAGGGTTGACATAACCCTAAATAAAATAAAATAAATGCATATTTATTGCATAAGCCATCGAAATGAAGATGAAGTTGTTAAGTGAGCATGGCCTGCTTTAGTCTGATTAATGCAAGACAATAGCGTGTCAAAAGTACCTGGATAATGGTGTCACAGATGGTAATGATCATGAAGAATCCAGTTTGCTGTTGTTATATACTTAATACAGAGAGTGAATTCTCTAGGCTTCCTATATAACACCCTTCTCTAAGTACATATTTCTATACATATGGGTGCTATGGGTTAAAAGAAGCTTCGTACGTTACAGAAATTCTAGCACATCAGCAGAAGAATTTAGGTGCAAAAATGTTCACTGAGCATTGTTGTTAATCACTGAAAAATCAGGAAACATTAAATTGTTCATCTATAGGAGAAGGGAAATTTTAATATATTCATTCAACCACTCTATTCAGATAAGCCACAAAAACATAATTTTAAGCAAAAAATGAAATCAAATAAAAATAAGTTGAAGAAATGATTATCTATAATATAAAACAAGTTGTATGAAATTTTAAAGCATGGAATTATTTAAACAAATTTATACTTAATAATGAATAATATACTTAATAATTGTGTGATAATATGCATAGAAATGACAAAATTCAAATTCAGGGCCAGGTAGGAGGCAAGGCAATAATATCAGGCAGGGGTCCACAGAGGGCTTCAACTCTATCCAACATGTTTTATTTTTTCAAAAATTAAATGAGACTGGAGCAAAGATGGTAAAATGTTTAGATTCTATAGAGCTGGCTAGTAGGTATATGGAGCTTATAATATTATTCTCCACATTTTCTTTATATGTGAAATATTTTATAATAAAAAGCTTTACCATCACATAAATAAAAACAGGCAATTTCCCATAACAGACAACAGCTGTTGCAGACGATCAAGGGGAACAGGAATGGCAGGAGTGGGAAAGTGATTAAATTAATAAGAGGGCTGAGTAAGGAAGAGAAGTTTCTCTCTGATTCTGAAACCAAGAAGATAATTTTCCTTCCAAGGATTAAGAAAAGAATTCAGCTATATAAGATGCAAAGAAGAGAGAAATGATTCATTGTTAATCCAGATATCAGCATATATTATTCAAAAACATTAAGCTTAAAATACTTACTACAACCCCATTCTCGGTAGTCGTTTCTCTGTATGTGAAGTTGCAAATTGCCCAGGCTAAATAGTACGTGGACATGAGAGGGGTCTGTGAAAAGTGATCCGTAACCCATCCATCTTCCTCAAACACAGAAGTTTCCACTGGCATATTGGATAAAGATAAATAGCTTGCTTGATGCTTGATGCTGATTTTGAAAGTAGCCTTGTAGATTGGCTCGTCAAAACAAGGAAATGCCTTTCTGGCATGTGTAGGCGAAAACTGAGTAATGCCAAGGAATCTGGAAAAAAGAAAATGACATTCTCAATTATATTTATGACGTGAGTTATGACCACTTTATATACTTCTGTTAATAAAATACTTTTGCAAATTACAAGACACTTTTTTCCTGAACCAAACTTAAGTACCTGAATGGTTCGAAAGCATACTTCATGCATATTTCCCCAACAAAAAATTTTCAGAAAACTTTTTGTCTCAACTAAAGTAAATTCTCTAAACCCAGTGAAAGTGAAAGTCACTCAGTGGTGTCCGACTCTTTGAGACCCCATGGACTATACAGTCCATGGAATTCTCCAGGCCAAAATACTGGAGTGGGTAGCCTTTCCCTTCTCCAGGGGATCTTCCCAAACAGGGATCGAACCCAAGTCTCCCACATTGCAGGCAGATTCTTCACCAGCTGAGCCACAAGGGAAGCCCAGAGTTGTGCTTATTAGGCAAAACTGACACTTGACAGAAAAACAACTCGTCATCATATTGGAAAGCATTAGAAAATAATGGTTCTCCTTTTTGGTATGCCTCTCTCTCCTCTCTGAAACTGTTCAACCAGTAAAGACAATGAAATCAAATCCAAAAGTTGTCATTAGATACAAGTAAGACACAGATGATCACTAAGAAACATCTATGTCCTCAAATTTCAGCAAGACGTGGACTGGTTTTGTTAAGGAAAAGGGCTCTGAAACCTGACAAAACTTGGTCTGCATTCTGACTCCACAACGTTTCTTAACCGTATCATCTTGGATGATTACTAAATTTCCGCAAGCTGTAGCTATTCATTGCTTAAAAAGAAATAACCATGCCCAACTTAAAAAGCATTGTAAAGCTTAGTAGAATGGAGAAGGAGGATGTGAAGATGTGAATAGACAAACAGCACCCAGCAGGCAGTTAATAAGTGGCAGCCACTGATTCACAGTATCTTCGATCTTTCTTGGAATGATATAACATACGTTTACACAGAATAATCCAGAGACCATTGGTTTTTACTACTCACAATATATATTTGCTATATGTTATATGTTATTATATGTTAATATAATAAAATAAATTAATATAATAAATATCTGTATAGTAAATACGCATGTCAATATGTGCATATATATATATTATATTGAATCCACTCTGGTTTTCAGATCAAGCTGCAAAGTTGTATCTCATTTAAACTCTAGAAACACCCTCTGCGTTCTTTCAAATCAAAATACCCAAACTATGTACTTGAAGACAGACACTTCTTTAACTTAAAAAGAGGGCCATTATTTATTAAAAGATTCCTAAGTTAATTATACCTTTTATATGTGTGTGTGTGTTTGCTTAGTCTCTCAGCTGTGTCCTACTCTTTGCCACCCCATGGACTGTAGCCCTCCAAGCTCCTCTGTTCATAGGATTTCCCAGGGGAGAATTCTGGAGTGAATTGCCATTTCCTTCTCCAGGGGATCTTTCTGACGAGATTGAATCTGGGTCTCCTGCACTGAAGGACGATTCTTTACCACTGAGCCACTGGAGAAGCCCCAAACTTTTTAAATAATACTAGTTAAAACTGTTGCTAAGGCAAGTCAATATCAAACCCTTGGTAAAACATTACTGAGTGCTACAGCCATCTCTTTAAAAGGCTCTTATCCCCACAGTTGTTATGCCACCTACTCTCCCTTCCCTATCATCCACAGAGTTCTTGCTCAATCTCACATGGCACACTTTCCCACTGAGCCCAAACTTGGCCTCAAAATTATTCTCAACACAGCACTTCAGGGAGCTATACCAATCAATAGAGGCTGATGGGTATTGAATCTTATTGGCTATCCCTGGATCAAACCATAAAATGTAAATGCTTATACTTTTTAAAAATTATGACACATGTATTATTGAGGGACTACTTTTTAAAAGCTTAGTTTTCAAACAGAGAAAATAAGACATTTTAAAGACTAATTGTATATTTCCTCTGAGAGAGGGGTTTCGAGAATTATCTTGAAGCATTACTGAGCTGCTACATACCAGGCTTGGATAAATCACTTTACTGCCTGAGTTTATTTTTTCATTAGTAGAAGGAAAATATTTCTAGGCCTCCCTTATGAAACTGTTGAGATGATAAAATGAGATAATATTTAGGAAAGAAGTTTTAACTATAAATCTTTAGAAAAAATATAAAGTTAAAGTTGGAAGCAATCTTAGAAACAAATTGTCCAGCTTTCATAAAGTCCTAAAATGAAAAAGTAGTTCCAGTAGGGTTAAGTGATTTATCTAAAGTTACACAGGCAATTAGTGCCAAGCTGGGTCTGGAATCCACATTTTCTGTATCTGAGAAAAAGGTAATTGTGTTTCAAAAACAGCAAAAGTAATGTTCACCCACAATTTATAAACAAGGTTTTATTTTGACTACTGGTCATAAAGGTTTTTCTTTCCAAATCTGCCTGCATCTTGGCAATATTTTCCCTATTTTCTACTGATACCAATATAGTTTTTGCTTAATGAAATATCAGTAACTTTTTCTTAAGATGCATTCATTTACAATTCTCTCTTCACATGCTTTTTTGTCTTACAAAATGTTCTTGAATCTTAACTTTTTTATTAATTAAAATGGTCACTGAACTTCATATTTCTTTACTGAGGCCATTTAAAAGACACTTATGAAATTTAATATACAAGGAAATATGTTCATTTCCAAGTACTGAGAAATCCAAGTCTTGTCATTGAGCGATTAGACACTGTCTGCTATGTCTGGATTTTTTTTTCAAGATAGAATCATTTTTGTCCTTAAGGTCTTTGCAATCTACCTGAAAAGAAAAATATATATAATACATTAAAAACAACTAATAACACTAGGGGAAATTTCCATAAGAGTTCAACAGAGAGGTTGCATTTAGAATGTACTGGTCATTAGGTTAAAAAATCAAAGGTGTCTTTGGTATTGAGTAATTAAAGGGTAGGAATTTATTATATGTAGAATATCTAAATACCTCTGGGCTAATGAGAAATTATTAAACCAAATATTTATGCAGAGGAATCATGTCATGTTCAAGTCTCTTTTTGCCTCACATAGTAAGTAAATACATTAGTAAGGCCAGCAATTTAAATTGCTGATTCTCAGGGTTGAAAGGAGCTATAAAGATCATCTAGTGACTTTTTCTGCAATTAATATTCTTAATGAATTCCTACACACAGTATATATATCCATGCACTGAGGGCTAGCATATATTTGATAATGTCTAAATGAGGGAATACCAATTTCACAGTCTAGCACCTGAGGATGATTGCAATTGAATTTCAATTCAGTATTTAGCAAATCAAAACAAGCCCCTTGGAAGAGAAGAGCAATTGGACTAGATGACGCTTAGGGTCTTTTTCAAGTTGAGAATGTACAACTGAATAAAAATTAGAAATAAAACAGTCCTTGAATTTGATGAGATGATTTTAAAATACTAAATTACACCTGCTAGATAGCTTTTTGCTACAAGATCTATATACATTTGCTTCTCTTGGTCGTCATTCTCGAGTGTTCAATGCTGTGGAGATAAAGATAAATATATGTGTTCCTTCCCTCAAGGAGTTTATACTCTGATAAAATAAATAAAACATAAGCCTAGACAGATATTGCACAAAAAGCCATGACAACAAGGAAAATTGTATGAAGAAATCACATCTTCTGAAGCAAAGTTTCTCAGCCTTGGCACTACTGACTTTTCTTTTCTTTTTTTAATATAAGTATTGGTGGTTCAGTGCTAGAATTCTCGACACTAGTGACATTTTAGGATGGACAATTCTCTTTTTAGGGCCTTCTTGGGCTTAGCAGCATCCTAGACTTCTACTGTTAGAGGCCAGTAGCAACGCCTCTCCCCAGCCGTGACAACCCAAATGTCCCCAGACACCGCAAATGTGCCCTGGGAGGCAGAACTGACCTTGCTGAGAACCACCTGTCTTAAGAACTGAAAGAAGGCTTTATGAAGGAGGAAGTTAAGAACTGGTCTTGAAGCCTGGGCACTACTTTAAGGGTCAGAGACAGATGGAGAAGTGTGCAAATGGACTACAGGTGGCACAGAAATAAGCTTTGAACAAGGCTTTGACTCACACATTAAGTTACCGTCCTACTTGCTCTCTTACAGGTTCTGGTTTTCTCGGATCTCAGTATTGCACATCTATCTCTAATACCTCTCTCTCCCCGGATAGTCTCCTGTCTAACAAAGAGAGTCAGCGTCAGGCTCAGCGCCCTCAACAGGCAGCAGTGTCTGCTGGGTTTCAAAAACATAATCTTCACTGCATGTATCTGATGATTGCCTTCAAGTGGTGGAAGTGAGACCTCTTTTCTGCTTACTGTCACTAAAAACATCAAAGACCTCTAGAGAAAGAGATAGGGAATAGAAAATAATGAGCTTGGTTTTTAAGCAAATTTGAGGCAGAGTTTGAGGTAGTAGCAGTACACCAGGTAGGAAAAAAATACAAAAAATTAATTAAAAATAGAGAACACTTTAATATACAGTAAGGATATGAAATACATATGTAAATACAGCAAGAAGTAAAAATAAAACAGCAGGAGGCAGAAGGTAATGGGGAAAAGTATTTTGTCATCTATTTTTCTCCTGCTTTCTCAAACAAAAACATTTTTATCTTTTCAAGAATCCTTCTATTATCATAAAGAAATTTCACTACCAAAAGTAACATCCTGGAAGTGTTATTCCAAGAATATCACTTTAGCATAACTAGAAAAATGAATAATATACATGTATATTAATTCTCTTCTATCTAAAATAAATTACTTGATTTCTTAACAACTTGTCTATTTGACATTTTGATTGTGCTAAGAAGCAGAGCTTAAAGCTCTATGTTGCCTCTGAAGGATACAGAGAATTGATTTCTTCTTATTTCTGCGGAAGTTCACTAGGCAAGCTACTTGTGTCAAATCATTATGATAAGATTCAGCTGAAATAATGCATTAACGTTGGCTGATATTGCCAACAAATTACAGTATGTGATACAAACAATTTCTGTTCCATTATTTTCAGTTTGCCTTTTCATAAAGTTAATATATGCAAAGGAAACAAACATTTGCATAACACTGCTCGTATTCAGATTGATTCATGTTTCATGGTGGAACCCACCAAAACTAAGAGAACCTCACAAATGGCAGGGCATTTTTGGAAGGCTTCTGTTGTGGCCACATCTATACAGCCCACACATACAGCACAATGAATAATAATATTTGAAGTTGCTTCTATCACAACAGCAATTTGCCTACTGTTGCAATAGTTTAAGACTGGTAATAAAAACTCCCAAGATTGAAAGAAGTGGTCCAGTGGATCATCGAGTTACTCTTCAACTGCTTTTGGTAACTAAACAGGGACAAGGTCATGTAAGTTACCCATGTCCTATTTAGAGTGAAGACTGTTGATAAAAATGCAAATTATTACTCAATGACAAAACATTTTAAGGCAAAATGGATCGTTGTTTAGACTGTGTTTTTATGTACTGCAATGAGTCATTAAAACTCTGCCATTTCAGAATAGAAGTGCTCCTGCTGAATATTCAGTGCTATAAGCAAGTGCATAGTCTATTTTTTTAAATAACCATTCTAGTAAACTAAAAACATAATGCAATAATACCAGCAATATGTATGTAGGAAGTGGTGCATATGTGAATAATCGTGTTATAAAAACAGAGCATAATATTCATAATTGTTTTCATTTTTGTGCACTAAATACTCTTCTCAAAAATGAATACTAAGTACTTGATCACCCATTGTTGAAAAGTATTATGGATTCACTAAAATTACTTTCCTGAGTCATAATATTGGTTTTCATAAGGATAAATAAACTAGTATCTGAGATTCATTTGTTTAATATTGGAAAGAGAAAAAGTATTATGTAAGTATCATAAAATAGTGCTACTGGTGGAACTCAAATACAGTCTGCAGAGCAGTAGCTAATGACTGATGTGCCTTTCCCCTGGTACTCGAGGTTTTTCTATTTCCTATGCTGGCTTCCAGCGACAAGGCAGGCACCCTCCTGACCCTTCAGTCACTGTTTTCTTCTTTTCTCACTGCTGAGATAGCAGGGCAATAATCAGAGTTACGAGTTCCTTCTGTTTCACACACTCTTCCTGCTCCCTCGACCCTCTCTACTGCAGTGTCTGGACCAAGCATGGGGTTTCTCTAGCTATGAAATACCACAGCCTTTTTCTCTCTCTCTTTTTCATTGTGGAAGGGCTCTGCTTCTTTCTCTCCCTGTCTTGTGAACTCTGCTTAGGGGGCAAAACAAACAGCAGTGGAAGGAACGTACAAAGTGATCATTTACCCACTGCCTTGCGAGTAAGGGGAAGCGTAAGGCAATAACATTGACCCTAAATGACCCTGTACCAGCTCGAAGAATAGATATCCAGCCATGTAATAATATAATTACATTTCATACCCACAAATACTTACCAATTGTCAGACACTGTTCTAAGCACTTTATTACTTAACTCCTATAATATCCTCCCCAATAATCACATGAAAGAGGATATCATTATCCCCGTTTGGCAGATAAGGATACCAGACACAGAACAATAAGAAACTTAGCCAAGGTCATAAAGCTAATTAAGTGGTAGAGTCAAGACATAAACCAAAGCAGTCTGGTTCCAGAGTCCCTGAACACACACACACACACACACACACACACACACACACACACACACACACACACATACTTTTCCATCCAGCAACACATCCAGAAGTGCTCGAACCTATTCTTAAAAGGGATAAAAAGTAACCAACAAGGGTAATTTTAAAACTTCATTCTTTTTACATCGTTTGGTTTGGGGGTTTTTTTGGTTGTTTGTTTTTTGAGTTGTGTAGTCATGAGAAAATATCCAAATAATTAAACTATGACTTCACCCTGCAAATCAACACAGGTCTGCACTGGGAGGACTCAATTCACCCCTGTCCCTTATAACCATGGCCAGAGCTCCTGAAACCCTGGAGCGGGTGGCTTATTCAGAGACGGAAGGCACACCTGGGGATGGGGCAGGGAGGGGGGTGCCTGGGACTCTTCACCCCACTTCAGCCCCACTCGGTAAGGTCTTGCCAATCTTACGCCAACCTTATGGCCCATTCAGGGCCACCTGTGCCTGTTTGTGAATTATTTCAGATTCTCCAAAGAACTGGCAGGGGCAAGAAGTGTTTTGCATTTTATATTCTCTCAAATCCTCTGTAGCAAAATTCTGTTGGAGAGAGCAGCCACTCTCTAGTGGCAAAAAGCAGGATTGCATGGATCTTTGAGAAAATCTAGAGGAATCCAGCCACTGGTATAATTTTGAATTAAAAAGACGACGAGGTGATGATCATTGCTGGTAGGATAGGAGGATGAGCCTGGGGTTACAGTGGATGCCCTTCCTTATAGACTGTCAAACACATATTAAAGGTTGACTATTTATTCTTCACTCTTTTTATATCATTCTTTAAAGTCATGCTTAAAGAAGAGGGTCCCATTCTTATATCATTCAAATGCCATCATCATCCTCAAGCAAACCTAAATTACTGCCCTATACTGTTGTCTCAAGCCCATCCACATGGTGGCAAAAACTGGTTTGAGAAAATAAACATGCTATGCAAATCCAACATAGGGAAATCAATCACAGGTCTATGCTTGAAAGAGATCCAGAGCAGACAGGCCCTGTTTAGAGTTATTTTGAAGAAAAAAATACACAGGCAAATTAATTTAACTCTTTCATAAATAAGATATACTTTATTACTATTCAGGGTGACCAAAAAACATAGCAAGACAAACACCAATTACATGAATTTTTCTCCCTGAATAAGTGACTATTAAATGGTCAAAACTTTTTTTCCCAATATTTTCTAATTTAGTTTACTTGCAGCATTTTGAATGGTGACCAAAATCCAACACTGGACTGACTGGCCGTACGGCTGTGTGTGCCTTGACAGGAGAACAATGAGCTACACAAGTCCATTAAGGAATTATACAAAAACTTTTCACAGAAACAAATGGTTCTCCTAGATTTTCAGTGCAGAGCCCTCTTCAGAGGGGCAGAAAGCAATATATTCCAATTTGTTCATGTAAAGACATCTCCTGTGCAGAGTGAATGGGAGAAGTAAGGCTGCTCTCAACATAAAAACATGGTGGGTTTTTTATTTTTATTAAATGCCATGGTTTTTTGAAATGAAATTAGTTCATTTCAGGAAAAGTACAAGGCATCAAACCATCCACACTAATATCACAAATGATCAAATGCCTACCCATAGAATCCTCTATGCTCTCCACAAGATTTTTGCAAAGGAGCTTTTTGCAGTTCTCCTGAACCACAATTTTATCTTCCCATTTTACTTGAAGATCATGGTTTCTCTCTGAATAACCCTTGAAAGAAAAAGACCTCCTCTTTTCATTCTGTCTTCTGTCACTGTGGCATGTCACAGACTCAAAGTTTGTCAAAGAAAAAGGGTGTCCCTTTTGAAAGTGAATAAGACGGTCATTTACTTTGGGTAAGCTTCCTCTTTCAATCCGACCATCTGGATCTAAATTAAGGTACCTTACTTTAAACACGGGTATGCTCGCCATCTGGCTACCCCAAAGCATCAATTACTTCAGGTAAATGAAGATTTTGCCTAATTCCAAGCAAGCATATTCTACAACAGGGTATTATGGCATGAATATACACACCTTCTGTATCTGCCTGCTGCCCACCTACTTGAGGGAAAAGTGAGTGTGTATTCTGCCTAACGGAGATCATTTACTGATATGTATAAACATTTCAAATTTAAGAGAATTTATTTGCAATATCCAACAAGTGGTGAATTTCCCTTTAGCCAAATGTTGAACCGAGAGTAAAAGATTTGCCTCAAGTGAAGAGCTTGTCTTCCAAACTTTCTCTACTGTAATATGGGAACCAGGGGAGGTAAGTCTTCTCTATAGAGCAAAAACCAGCCCCCCTCCAAAACCTCATGGGGGATGAAACTTTTCAGGGTCAAAGGCATACAGCACATAGCGAAATCTAGTTTTCCTGCTCTGTCCAAATTATATCTCTCAGGCCTCTAAGGAGTGAATTAGAAAATCAGATTGATTGAGTATTAACCAGTTGTTTCCACACAGACTAAGTAAGGTGGTAATGCTTAGTAATGGTAGTATTGCTCTTTTCATATCTTTCAAATTGCTCACTGTGACTCTCTATTGCCAGATTAAATACTTTCATTACAGAAATTGTCTGATAATTAAATTGGCAAAAATTCTGACTAACTAAAAGACCAACACATTCAGTCATTAATCAAATGAAAACTTAGAGTTCGCATTTAAGTCCTTTTGAAAAGTATGTTTTAAAATGTTGATTTACATTGCATTTGGGGGACAGAATCATCACCAATAAAAGTCTGACTCTAGCTGAATTCCTGATATTGGTGTGTTTAAAAATTCTCCAAGTATCCATAGTAACAACAAACAAACAAACAAAAAGCTTAGAATATGTTATTTTGCCATAACTGTGACATGTTTGATTCGATTTCCTTTGCCTTATCAACTCTAGTAGAAACATATAAGAAATTATCAAATTCATTCTGATGTTGAAGGGAAAAAAAAAAAAGAACAAGTACTTTCTCTAAGAGGCTGCTTAGTAATAAAACCATCCTGAGATCTCCAAAAATGCCAAATCCTGCAGTGTTAATGGGATGCAGAGTTTAGCACATAGGCACTAGGCTAAACTCCCAACCATCTTATTTACATCTTTGGGGAAAATGAAGCGGAGAGTTTGAATATAAATATGCACTAGGGTACAAGAAATCAGTTATAGGTCAAGCAGGAACATCTGGTCTTTTTAAATTTGAAAGCACTGACCACAACAAGCTCAATTCCACCAAATATATTTTGGCACAGCTCAGAAAAAATAGGATTTGCTGGAAGTATTTATTTCACCACAGCAAGATTTATCAGTAATGATATGCAGTTCCCACTATTGGCATTTTGACATAACATGCAAACTTGCCTTCTATGCTTTTTCCCCAAATTTGACATGCTCATGGATCTTTTAAAAAATGCTGTTCATCTATATTCTTGAGAATATGTCAGAGAACGTGGTGGAAGGGGTTTTAAATTATCCACATCTGATCTTAGCAGTTTGAATGTTCATAATTTGTACGTTCACTTATAGGAGGTTCTAATTATCACACAACCACTAAGTGTGTTAGTCACTCAGTTGTGCTGGACTCTTTGCAACCCCATGGACTGTAGCCCTCCAGGCTCCTCTCCATGGAATTCTCCAGCAAGAATACTGGAGTGGATTGCCATTCCCTTATCCAGGGTATGTTCCCCACCCAGGAACTGAACCTGGGTCTCCTGCATTGTAGGCAGATTCTTTACCATCTGAATCACCAGGGTCCCTAACCACTAAAGCACTGAGCAATTTATTTAGATGAGGTTATACCACAGTACTCTATAAATATTAAAACTTTTGTGTTCTCTCATAATACACTGAAATTTTCCCAGCCTCTTATATCAACTTCTCCTGGGAGTTTCCAGACAGCATGAGCTCTAATCCAGGGATCAGAAAACCTAAGTTTGAGTCCCAGCTCTCTGCTGCCCAGTCTGCTGACCCCAGGAGCCCTGGACCACTCTGATTCCAAGTTTTCTGCCGTCCTGAGAATCTCTAGAGAACAAGGGAGTCTCTGCCAATGGCACCATTACTAATCTCCAACCTGCCTCTACTTCAAAGGCTGTTGATTTCATTTTTAAGTTCATTTGGGTTATTCCCTGGCCCCATAGCCATTTAATTATTCAGTTATTTTAAATGCAAGGGGCCAGGAAAAAACAAGAATCACTTGTTTATGCATTCAACAACATGCTGAGGGCTTGCTACCATGGGACACTCATAACATGAGTGGGCACTCTATGTGCCAAGTACAAGGTTAAGTGCTTTTCAATGCATTTATTCGTGGACATCTGCAACAATTCCATGAGGATATTACTATTATTATTTTCACCAAGTTAAAACTAAAAGTAGAGGTTCTGGAGCCAAAGTGCCTAAGTCTAAAACCTGCTTTGTCGGCTCACTATACTACAAGTTACTCCACTTCTTGCTGCTTCCTCTTCCCCATCAGTAAAACAGGGAGTGTTAGCAGCACCTCGGCTCCTGGGGCTCTTGTAAGATTTAGTTGATACAGGATGCTCATTAAATACTAGAGGTAGTCATTGCCAGGACCTGATGACAGATTAATCAGCTTCCGCAAGCCTTCACCACAAGTAGAGTTGAAGCTGAGATCTGAACCCAGTTCTGCTGGACTTTAAACAAGTGGTGAAAAACCCCACAGCTCCTCAAAAAAATAAGAAACAGAACACTGTCCAAATCTAAAAGAAGCATCAAAGGCACTCACTAATAAGGCATTTGAGACTGACACTTAGCTTTCCCCTTTTCACCACTGGAGTCATTTCCAGAGAACAGTAATTCAGGAACAAACTGGAGTCACTCTGTGTCAGGAGAGCGGGAAGCACCAGCAAGAACATTCCTGGCTGGCTTTGGCCAAGGCAGCCGCCGCCACCCCCACCCCGCCCCCCTTACTCTGTCACTGGGACCGGGTCTTACTGTCCAGAATCCCAACTTTCAGTTTTGCAAAACTTCGTGAGGCCAAAGCCTGTCCACTGCGCTATGCCTTCCAGGAGCAGGCGTGGTGGGGAGGGGAGACCTTGCCCTGCCTCCCCGGTCCTGACTCCACACACGGCTGCGGCCCTGGCCTCTGCTGCTACTGCTAAGTCGCTTCAGTCGTGTCCGACTCTGTGCGACCCCATAGACGGCAGCCCACCAGGCTCTGCCGTCCCTGGGATTCTCCAGGCAACCCCCTCACCTATTTTCCCTCCACGGTAAACTGGCAGGTTTTTGATGTCACCCTGGCCTGGGGCCGCTCAGATTACACATCACTCTTAACAAAAAAAAAAAAGCTGTGTGCTCTGCCTGTCTAAGCAACTTAAACGAGGCAGGGGGTCCCAACCTAGAGAAGTGGCATTTGGTACCGCTGAGTGAGTTTGCGGAGTTGGCCGCAGGACGACCCCGCGAGTTCTGGGCGATGGCCCTACCCCACCTTCACTTCCTTCCCTCCATCCTTGGCTCCCCGTGTATCCGAAGCTAGCCAGGTCCCCTGGTCGGGCTGCCGGGCGGTTTAGAGCACCCAGGCTGGGTGGGGCGGCGCGGGGCACCGCCTCCCTCCGTACCTTCTCTCCCCGTGGAGCACGTAGGAGCTGCGGAAGAAGCCCAGGAGCTCGTTCTCGATCAGGGCGTTGTAGATGATCTTCAGATTGTAATTCCTCTGCGCGTCCAGAGTCCTATTCAGCACCACCACCAAGACCTGCGTTTGCGGGTAGAGGAAAAAGCCGGCCACCGGGACAGCCCCGGCCGCGCGGTCCTCGGCCACCTGCACCTTCTCGACCGCCACACGGGAGGCGTGCAGCACGACGTAGCGAGTGGCGTTCCGGCACGCGATCTCCACGTTGACCTCCCCGGAGAAGGTGAAGTTCTCCATGAAGGCGGTGAGCATCAGATTGTAGTGCAGCGGCTTGAGGTGGCCGGACAGGCGCAGCTGCGTCCACGGCTGCCCCTGCTCGCGCTCCTCCCCAGGCGGCGGCTGGGCGGACGGGGTCTCGGGGGTGGCCTCCCCGCCTGCCTCGTGCTGCGAGGTGTCCCCGCCGGCGTGCTGGTTCCGTCGGGCCGAGCCCGGAAGGCTCTCGTTGCCGCCGCGCTCCGGGAAGCCGGCCGGACCGCCGTCGGCGCCGGACGGCAGGCTCGCCCCACATTCGTCGAAGCGCAGGCTGAGCAGCACGGCGAGCATGGTAACCGCGAGCAGCGCCACGATGGACACCGCGAAGGCCAGCACTAGCCTCCTGTGCACCGTGATGTGGCGCTCGGTGGTGCGCGGCCGCACCCCCGCGGAGTCCGCCCACGGGTCCGGGAGCCCCCTGCCGCCGGCCCGGAGCGCGGCGTCGTTCTCCCCCATCGCGGCCGCGAAGAGAGAGCCGCTCTTCTGAGCCCCCTGCTCCCTCTTCTTCCTCTTCTTTTTCTTCTTCTTCTTTTTCTTCTCCTCCTCCTGTTTTCCCCGCTCGCCGTCCAGGGCCATCACACCTCCTCCTCCTCCTCCCCCGCCCCCTCGGGCGCCCCCAGCGAGCGGGCCACCCGGGCCGCCGGCAGCGTCGGCATCAGAGCGCGCGTCGGCCGAAGGCGCGACGCCAGCTGGGACCCTAGGGAGACCGGCCGGGCGTCTTTTAAGACGGTCTCTGGCCGTGGGCGACAGCGCCCACGACGCCCCCCATCAGCCCCGCCTCTCTCCGGACACAGGCTGCAGAGGCGCTGGGCAGCGGGCTCTGGGGCGCGCCCAACTTGGAGAGCGTCTTGCTCGCCGCGGAGCGCGCGCTACTTCTTCGGCGGGCGCCGGGGGCGCAGGCTGCCCCCGCCCCTGTGCGCCCGCGGCTCCCAGCTGGTCGTTCCCAGCGCCGAGCTCTCTCCTGGCTTTCCGCGGGAGCCTTCTAGAGGGTCCTCGGCTGTCAAGGAGGGAGCGATGGAGAGGGAAGTTGGGGCTGCCGCTTTCTCTCCCCACTCCACCGCCTGCGTTCAGTCCTCTGGGTGGGATGTGCTCGCAGCAGTGGCGGCGGCGGCAGCGGCAGCTGCGGAGGCGCCCGAGTCCTGAGCTCCGCAGCCGGGGACGAGAGGATGCCCGGGGAGGAAGAGACTCGAGTGAAGCAGCTCAGTGAAGCCCCAGGGCCGCAGAGCTGCGCCGGGAAGCTGTCCCGGAGAAGCCTTCTCCTCCAGCCTGGACACTTTAATCAGCGGTGGCGGCAAACAGCGCGAGGCTGCACACCGGACAGCGAGCCTCCCTGGTCCCGACGTTGCTCTGACCTCTGGAGATGACAAGTGAGCAAGAAGTGTTCGGCCGGGCCATCCCCCTAAGGTAGATGAAGCTCCGGGTTTGCTCTATATGCCCGTGGGGAGAGCCGGAGTGCGTGTGTGCGAGTGAGTGTGCATGTGTGTGCGCGCGTGTGTGCGTGAGCGTGTGTACACAGGCTCCAGATCTAGATTGCCAAAGCTACTCCGGCAGCGTTCAGGGACTGAAACTCCCCGAGAAAGGCAAAGGCGAGAGCGCGAGAGCGAGGAGGCCGGAACGGCGGGAGGGAGGGGAGCGGCAGAGGCAGGCCCTGGGAGATTAGAGAGCTTTTCTCCGCTCTGTCACACCAGACACCCACAGCCACAGAGGGGGTTGCTGAGCCGCCTGCAAGAAGTACACTGTAAATCTTCAGCGCAACGAGCCCTGCAGTCACCCCTCTTACGACCCTTCAGCCCCACCGCGCCTTCCCGGAGGGATCCTTGGAGCCTTTGGCTATGAATGCCAAGAGGCCAAGGAAGAGCCTGCTGGGGAGAAGGAGCAGTCTCAGATTTCACATCAAGCTCACCAGAGGATTTGGAGGATTGTATGTAAATTGAAATAAATTCTCCAAAGCCTGACAACATATATTATACTGTGTGATGTGTCCAGGCGTGCGGTATTAAAATAAGGGTTAGCAAGAAAGCATTAGACTCCTCCGGAAGTAAAGGCTGCAGAAAAGGGATGGCTTTTTCCCAACAAATATATTTTCAGATTGAGGAAGTACTTAAAATATAACACCTCAAGTGTAATATTCAGGACCAGAAACTTGAGACTGGGAAAATCTGAGGACATGAGCTCCATTACTTTAGACTTAGAATAGTGTACAGGGATAGTCTATGATTGGACAGTTTTTCACTTCACCTGGTCACAATTTTTTTTTGTTGTTGCTGTTTTCAGTGTTATCATGAAAATCGTTTAAACTGTTTTTAGAACAGTTATCAATAGGAAGCGTCCATCCCCAGCAGTATCATCAAAACAGATTCACAGACCACTGGCTGGTTATGGATTCTTGTCTAAGTTTGTTGAAGTTTTAAATTAGAGTGTAGAATATGTATGAGCATAGGGGATATCCAAGCCATAGGATTTAGGTGAAGGACTCTAATTGGAACACTATTCAGAATACAGCCACCCCAAAGCTCACAGCTTAGAGGCAGGAGTCTCTAGTTTCCAATGAAAGAAAGTGTGATGGGCTTCAGAGTCAATTTTGAAAGTGCAGAATAAAAAGAGAATGAAGTAATTTCTTTTTACACATTTCTTTCACATCTTCAAATCCTGAAGGCATTTAAAAAAATCATGTCCCTAATTATGTTTCTTACAAAAAGGAATGATTAACACCACTGGCTTTGGAGTCCTGAACGTACACATTAAAATATTGTGTTTGGCTTTAAAAGCATGACCAAAGAGAACAGCCCAAATATGTATCAACTTCAGCCTGAAAACCACTGAAAACACAGCCTTCTGTTCAATGAAGCTCTTTACCATTTATACTCAGATGGGATATATTCCCAATGCCATACATTCTAAATGTCCATTTGAATCATTTTAAATGATGATAAAAAGAAGTGGCAGGGTGGTTTTTTTTTTAAGCATGTTTTATGTGGGCCGTTAGCAACAGACCAAGGGAAATGCCACAGTCTGTTCAAGTTACTTTTTTATGCTCTGTTTTTAAATCTCTGTGCTCTTGCTGTCCATATGTATCTGCCTGTGTGCATTTTAAGAATTGAGGGGGGGAGGTTGTTAGTTTGTTTTCACAGACTCAGGAAACATAGTATAGGCAGACAGAAAGAGCTGTGTGACACTTAGCAGCTTACCAAACTTCTCTGACCTTAGGGTACTAACCCGCAGTTCAGGATTATTGATCAAAAGTCCATGGATACAACTCACTTGAATTATAAGAGGAATCTGGAACCACCCCCTAGAAGTCTGAGAACCACTGCCTCAATGAAGATGTTACCCACTAAAGGATCATTTAAAGGATCTTTAAATGATATTTCTAAAATGATATTAGTCAAGAAAAGATTCAAAGAAGGCTTTTTCTGTTCTTCTTTGTATTTTATCTGTGTACTTTTGAAAATCTCTACAAGGCAACTCTCGAAGATTTCGGAATTATAGAATACATTTACCAACTAGTAAAGGCTCAGCTGGCTATAATTAAATGAGTGGATGGGTTATTTCTGAGACCTAAGTGGAGCAGACACGAGTTCATTAACCTGTAGTGAACACAACTTGTGAAACCCTGATTCCCCTAAAAGGCAACTTTACCCAGTAAATGCAGTATCAAGGTCAAGTGGGTAAATATTTCGTCCTCTCACATGGATGTTAAAAAGGGCCCCAGCGAATTTTTCTCTTGTTAATTTCTGAGAGTATATAACCTACCACTGAGAAGTAAATACTTTGGTATAGTAACTTTTTACTTTTATTTTTTAGAGAATATGTATTCTACCCTCCTCAAACCAAAACCAAAAAAGAAAATTTCAGATAGTGTACCGAACAAAAATCTTAAAGAGACGATTCACTAATATTCCTGGAAAGAAGTTGCCTTCAGTGTGTAAATGATTCAGTTGGAGAGACTTTGACTTTGTCAGTGTTAGAGCCATGCAGGAGAATAAGACTTTCCAAAGTGCCTGATGCTCTTCTTAGAAACATATTTATCATTAATGATAAATTTGGTAAATTTATTATTACTGGATACTCTATGATTATTTTCTTTACTTAATAAATGTTTTTCAAGTCATTTTGTGGCCATATTTGATTTAGAGGCTTGGAAAATTGAAAACAGTCTGAATGTTTAATATCCATAAGTCCAAACAGAAGCTATGACTAAATCTACATCCAGGTTCCATGATTAATCAAACTGAACTATTTTCAGTGAATGCACTGGCTTCAGAGGCTTTTTACTCTTTGATTATTTACACTTGAACTGCTTTTTCTCTCTTCGCACTGGTTTGTATGTAGAGGCACAACTGAAGTGTCCTTTTTATACTCAGCCCCTTCAAGTGTAATTAGCACTTCACTTTCAGAAACAGCTTGGCTCACCAGAAAGAACACAATACAAATCTGCCCTCCCCTCCCTACATTATCCTAACCTACCTCACTGTCTCAGTTTCTCCACAGGTTCATGTACAGGAATTAGATGGACTAGATAACCTCCATAATCTCATCCAGTTCTCAAATTCTGTAAAAGAAATTCCTAAGTTAAAACACTAATTTCTTTATGCTCTCAGGGATTTTTAATTAATCTCCTCCACTGAGAAGCAAAAAAGAAAAAAATTAACTAAAAACTGTAAATTTAGTGGGTAACAAGACATTCTAAAAATACACTGTACTAATAAAAGCATATGAAAAAAAGAAAACAACCCCTGCTATTCTGGCAGGGAAAACAGGACTGATGTATTTTCTCAGGGGATGAGGCCCTGCCGACCTCACACAACTGGAGGTCAAAGCCAACAGTGAGCAGTGAGAATCCCTGTCCCCAGCTGCAGTGGTGCTCCCATGTGCCACAAAAAGTGGTCTGAGACTTGAGATGGTGACAATTTGATGAAAGTTTTAATTTGGGAAAAACAATATTGCAAACTTTATTAATATTTTTACACTATATAACTTCAATTTTTCACACCATTTGATCACTGCATCTGTTAAAGGGTAACATGTAAGAAACACCCTTCAAGATAGAACTTTCCTCAAGAATCTTAGCAATGGGAAGAGGAGGACTGTTTAAAATTAGCCATAATTGAAACAGTGCAATTTCATAATGTTCACTAACTACAATTAACACCTTGATTTAATTGCTGGTTATCTGACGTATGTTTATTTTAAAAGATTAATCTCAGTTGATATCATATTTAAATTTGACTATGTCTTCTTTACTCACATAAAATCTGTAAAATTATAAACTTGTTTTAGAGGAAATATTCCCTAACCTATTAATGTATTCAGTTCAGTCGCTCAGTCGTGTCCGACTCTTTGCGAGCCCATGAATCGCAGCAAGCCAGGCCTCCCTGTCCATCACCAACTCCCGGAGTTTATCCAAACCCACGTCGATTGAGTCGGTGATGCCATCAAACCATCTCATCCTCTGTCATCCCCTTCTCCTCCTGGCCCTAATCCTTCCCAGCATTAGGGTCTTTTCCAATGAGTCAACTCTTCGCATGAGGTGGCCAAAGTATTGGAGTTTCAGCTTCAACATCAGTCCTTCCAATGAACACCCAGGACTGATCTCCTTTAGGATGGACTGGTTGGATCTCCTTGCAGTCCAAGGGACTCTCAAGAGTCTTCTTCAACAGTTCAGTTCAGTTGCTCAGTCGTGTCCGACTCTTTGTGACCCCATGAACTGCAGCACGCCAGGCCTCTCTGTCCATCACCAACTCCCGGAGTCTACCCAAACCCATGTCCATCGAGTCGGTGATGCCATCCAACCATCTCATCCTCTGTCATCCCCTTCTCCTCCCGCCCCCATCCTACCCAGCATTAGGGTCTTTTCCAATGAGTCAACCCTTCGCATGAGGTGCCCAAAGAATTGAAGTTTCAGCTTCAACATCAGACCTTCCAATGAACACCCAGGATTGATCTCCTTCAGGATGGATTGATTGGATCTCTTTGCAGTCCAAGGGACTCTCAAGAGTCTTCTCCAACACCACAGTTCAAAAGCAGCAATTATTCAGCGCTCAGCTTTCTTCACCTTCGAACTCTCACATCCATACATGACCACTGGAAAAACCATAGCCTTGACTAGATGGACTTTTGTTGGCAAAGTAATGTCTCTGCTTTTAAATATGCTATCTAGGTTGCCCATAACCTTCCTTCCAAGGAGTAAGCGTCTTTTAATTTCATGGCTGCAGTCACCATCAGCAGTGATTCTGGAGCCCAAAAAAATAAAGTCTGACACTGTTTCCACTGTTTCCCCATCTATTTCCCATGAAGTGATGGGACCAAATGCCATGATCTTAGTTTTCTGAACGTTGAGCCTTAAGCCAACTTTTTCACTCTCCTCTTTCACCTTCATCAAGAGGCTCTTTAGTTCTTCTCTTTAGTTATCCTTCACTTTCTGCCGTAAGGGTGGTGTCATCCGCATATCTGAGGTTATTGATATTTCTCCCGGCAATCTTGATTCCAGCTTGTGTTTCTTCCAGCCCAGCGTTTCTCATGATGTATTCTGCATATAAGTTAAATAAGCAGGGTGACAATATACAGCCTTGACGTACTCCTTTTCCTATTTGGAACCAGTCTGTTGTTCCATGTCCAGTTCTAACTGTTGCTTCCTAACCTGCATACAGGTTTCTCAAGAGACAGGTCAGACGGTCTGGTATTTCCATCTCTTTCAGAATTTTCCACAGTTTATTGTGATCCACACAGTCAAAGGCTTTGGCATAGTCAATAAAGCACCACAGTTCAAAAGCATCAATTCTTCGGCGCTCAGCTTTCTTCACCGTCCAACTCTCACATCCATACATGACCACTGGAAAAACCATAGCCTTGACTAGATGCACCTTTGTTGGCAAAGTAATGTCTCTGCTTTTAAATATGCTATCTAGGTTGGTAATGACCTTCCTTCCAAGGAGTTGCTGCTGCTGCTGCTAGGTCACTTCAGTCGTGTCTGACTCTGTGCGACCCCATAGACGGCAGACCACCAGGCTCCGCCATCCCTGGGATTCTCCAGGCAAGAATACTGGAGTGGGTTGCCATTTCCTTCTCCAATGCATGAAAGGCAAAAGTGGAAGTGAATCGCTCAGTCATGTCCGACTCTTAGCAAGGAGTAAGCGTCTTTTAATTTCATGGCTGCAATCACCATCAGCAGTGATTTTGGAGCCCAAAAAAATAAAGTCTGACACTGTTTCCACTGTTTCCCCATCTATTTTCCATTAAGTGATGGGAACAGATGCCATGATCTTAGTTTTCTGAATGTTGAGCTTTAAGCCAACTTTTTTACTCTCCTCTTTCACTTTCATCAAGAGGCTCTTTAGTTCTTCTTCACTTTCTGCCATAAGGGTGGTGTCATCTGCATATCTGAGGTTATTGATATTTCCCCCGGCAATCTTGATTCCAGCTTGTGTTTCTTCCAGCCCAGCGTTTCTCATGATGTACTCTGCATAGAAGTTAAATAAGCAGGGTGACAATATACAGCCTTGACGTACTCCTTTTCCTATTTGAAACCAGTCTGTTGTTCCATGTCCAGTTCTAACTGTTGCTTCCTGACCTGCATACAGGTTTCTCAAGAGACAGGTCAGACAGTCTGGTAATCCCATCTCTTTCAGAATTTTCCACAGTTTATTGTGATCCACACAGTCAAAGGCTTTGGCATAGTCAATAAAGCAGAAATAGATGTTTTTCTGGAACTCTCTTGCTTTTTCGATGATCCAGCAGATGTTGGCAATTTGATCTCAGGTTCCTCTGCCTTTTCTAAAACCAGCTTGAACATCTGAAAGTTCACAGTTCACGTATTGCTGAAGCCTGGCTTGGAGAATTTTGAGCATTACTTTATTAGTGTGCGGTAGTTTGAGCATTCTTTGGCATTGCCTTTCTTTGGGATTGGAATGAAAACTGACTTTTTCCAGTCCTGAGGCCACCGCTGAGTTTTCCAGATTTGCTGGCATATTGAGTGCAGCACTTTCACAGCATCATCTTTCAGGATTTGAAATAGCTCAACTGGAATTCCATCACCTCCACTAGCTTTGTTCGTGGTGATGCTTTCTAAGGCCCACTTGACTTCACATTCCAGGATGTCTGGCTCTAGGTGAGTGATCACACCATTGTGATTATCTGGGATGTGAAAGATCTTTTTTGTACAGTTCTTCTGTGTATTCTTGCCACGTCTTCTTAATATCTTCTGCTTCTGTTAGGTCCATACCATTTCTGTCCTTCATCAAGCCCATGTTTGCATGAAATGTTCCCTTGGTATCTCTAATTTTCTTGAAGAGATCTCTAGTCTTCCCCATTCTGTTGTTTTCCTCTATTTCTTTGCATTGGTCACTGAGGAAGGCTTTCTTATCTCTCCTTGCTATTCCTACATGTTATTAGGCCAAGAGTCTCATAACTATGCTTAAAACTAAACAGAAGATGTCTTACTTACAGAGTAAGACACGACTGAAGTGACTTAGCACGCACGCATGCACATGCCATAGAAATCTTACCTCTTGAAGGTATTAATAAATATATCTCTGACCCAAGCTTATGTGACAATTCAAATTTACATGATTAGAATAGTGCCTCACCTTTTTTAAACCATGGAAAATGTTTGAAGAATGTATACTTATTTAGATTTTAATGTAAAGTCACATAAAGACAGAAATAGCCTATTGTATTTCTTCCATGTGTATTTTCTAATCCAATTTTTTCTCTTTTCCACTCATTTGTTCACTCTTCTTCCATTTAATAATAAAGCATATTATCTCTTAAAACCTGTACCTACTAGACCTACACAGATAGACATTTGTTTGATATATAAATGTTTGTCACTATTGCTCTTTAAATGAGGTAATTACATAGTTATTATACACCTCAAAGTTGCTCTGAGACTAGATCTTAAATGTTCTTACCACAAAATTAAATAATTATGTGACAGTGACAGAGGTATTAGCTAATGCTACACAGTATTAATCATATTACAAATTACAATATATAGATGTAGTGGGCTTCCCTGGTAGCTCAGACAGTAAAGAATCTGCGTGCAATTCAGGAGACCCATGTTTGATCCCTGGATCAGGAAGATCTCCTGGAGAAGGGAATGGCTACCCACTCCAGTATTCTTGCCTGGAGAATCCCATGGACAGAGGAGCCTGGCGGGCTATAGTTCTTGGGTCGCAAAGAGTCAGACATGACTGTGTGACTAACACTTCAACTTTCACATACACCTTAAACTTACGTATGATAAACTTACAATGTTAGTGCGTCAATTAAATCTCAATTTAAAATGAAATAAAAATAAAATAAAATTAATTCGTTAAATTAGGTAATTACAATATTTTCTTAAATTTGAGTAGCAAATGATGGTTGTAAATGGATTGATAAAGAAATTAGGATAAATAGGGTGAAGTGTTTCTCTTTAAGATAATGAAATGTCACTAATCTTGAGGTCATATACCTATACATAAGATTTTGAAAGCTGATTCAGATCTACAGTATTTTTTGTTTTTAATCATATGCATAGTACATACTTTTAATGAGTCAGTATTCTAGTCAAGGATGCAATCATTTCTGAGTAAGAAATATATCTTCTGTTAGAAAATATTTCACAAGCTATATAGTATGCATATTATACAATAACAGTAAAAATTAAAATTGTTTCTTGACTCATTAAATTTCTACTTTGAAACTAAGGAGGAAAATAACCAAGTCATAGTATTTCCCTTCAAATTTTAGACCTGTGCATGAATAACATTATCGCTTAATCATGAACTGAAGACCAGCCTCTGTGGGGGGCTATCCCTCCTTCTTGCTTAGAATAAGAGAGATTTGCTAGAGAAGACCCAATTCCTTCCACCACATGGCACTGTAACTAAGGACCCCGCGTGTGTCTTTACTTTCAGGGCTATATATTAAGGCTATGCCAATGTCATACCATTTTTTTGTTTCTCCATGCAAGGTTTTCTGAGAACATTTCTGAGAACATATGCATCCAGCAAGTGCTATCCAGGTGCCTTGAAAGTTAGATAAAATATGTATTTAGGGATCCAGGAATTATTTTTGGAATTCAAACAATTAGACTTTGCCTAAAATACCTTAAAGAAGTTATTTATATGCTATTACTACAAACAAGCATCAGAGATATTGCAGGTTCAGTTCCAGAACACCAAAAAATATATATATATATATCACAATATAGCAAATCACATACATTTGTTGGTTTCCCAGTCCATATAAGAGTTATGCTTACACTATACTGTAATATATTAAGTATGCAATAGCATTATGTCTCCAAAAATACATACTTTTAAAAAATATTTTATTGCTCACCATCATCTGAGCCTTCAGCAAGTCATAATCTTTTTGCAGCAGTAATACTAAATATCACTGATCACAGAGCACCGTTACAAACATCACAGTAATGAAAAAGTTTGAAATATTGTGAGAATTACCAAAATGTAAGCAAATGCGGTTGGGAAAATGACACCGATAGACATAGGGTTGCCACAAACCTTCAATTTGTAAAAAAAAAAAAAAAAAAAAAAAAATGCAGTATCTGTGAAGCACAATTAAACAAGATATGCCTATGTTACAAGTCTAAATATATCATTTTACTATAAATATTGAAACATTAAATTAGACTGTTTACATTTATATTAAGACCATTAAGTGCCAGGCACTATACAAAACATTAAAAATGGTCATAATTTATAACCATACAATGATTTTAAAGTCTGTATCTGGAAGAAAAAAAACTTTCCTACAAAAGAACTACACTAAAATATTTAAACTTACTCTTTATAATTGGCTGCTGTATTAAATGATTTTTTTTTAACTCCAAGAACAGTCTGTGAAAAAAAAGCAATGAACCTGAATATGGATGTTTTGAGTTACTAGCATATTAGAAGGATAATAATGTCAGGAAATAGGATTAATGCCCATAAAAGAATTGATTTAGTATAGAAATTGCTTGTGATCTTCACTGTTGTCACTTTTCTCTTTAGTGCCACCTTGTGGGTTAGCCAGTAACAATAAATACATAGGGTATGAATTTAAAGTTTTTTTCTTTTTCTTTCCCTCTGCCATAAGAGTTTTTCAGATGGTTCAATGATAAAAATTCCACCTGTCAATGTAGGAGATGCAGGAGATCCAGTCTGGATCCCTGGGAAGATCCCCTGGTGGAGGAAATGACAACTTACTCCAGTATTATTGCTTGGAGAATTCCATGCACAGATGAGCCTGGCAGGCTATAGTCTATGAACTCAGGAAGAGTTTTACATGGCTGAGCATGCAAGCATGCATGCTATATTAAAGCTAGACTTTGTAGAGTGGCAAAACTCAGATATGAAGCAATTTTCTTGTTTTCTCAGAGAAGCAACCACTTCACTAGAAGATATTTGCCATAATTCTGCAATTGGCATTTTAGACACCAGAACCGTTTCTCAGAGATTGGAAATATTGGAGTCTAACAAAAATCGATGTTCATTTACAGGATAATCACCAAACTTATCTTGGATAACGTAAATGGCAATCTCTGACTTGTGATTTTTTTCCATCAGAAAAATGTTTTCTTAATTCAGTATCATCATTTCTACAAGTGTCGCATGAGAATTGATTCCAGTTGATTGGAAATGCTGCTCAATCCTGTTTAGAAAAAAACTCAAATACCTGATTTAGTCTCGTTTGCACCTTACTTCTAACACCAGATTCAATTTGCAATGAGTTACCTTACTCAGTTTGTTTTCTAATTATGATGCTGCAGTCATGAAAAATAAGGGAAAAAGTCAGTACAGTATGTCAAAAGCTTTCTTTTATTAGAGATGCACAGGAAATGTGTTATATATTCCCTAACACTTTCGATATATAAATGCTATAATAGTGAGTAGCTAAAAAAAGAGAAGAGTTTCTCCTTTTTTAAACATCTAAACTTTTGTTGGAATTTATTGCTAAGTTTTTTGTAGAATGATGAAAAAAATAAAATTTTCAATTGCATACATGGAGTCATTTCAGAGCAAGTGAAAATCATGTGTAATTTGGTCACTTTGAAAGTATAAATGTCCATATGTGAATTCCTCCTCCTCTATTTGGAGTTGAAGGTTTTACTGTGGGTTATTCAAAATGTAATTTTCCCTGGATGTGTAATAAGGTCTCAGATTTGACCTCTAACCTGAATGTTATAAGCTATCAGTTATCTCTGCTGGAATCACACCACCACCACCAACAACAAATTTTAAGTGCTGTTATAGGCTTTCTAAAATCTTAGTATGGGCTTCCATGGTGGCTCAGTGGTAAAGAACCTTTTGGCCAATGCAGGATACACAGGTTCAAACCCTGGGTAGGGAAAATCCCCTGAAGAAGGAAATGGTAACCAGTATTCTTGCCTGGAAGATCCCATGGACAGAAGGAGTGGGGTGGACTACAGTCCACGGGTCACAAAGAGTCAGACACCACAAAGAGTCAAACACAACTTAGTGACTAAACAACACAATTCAATTTTAGTATTGAACCAAAGCAGTCAAAGATTATAAGTACAGAAAGCTGTGGAAACTTCAGAATTCAATTCCCTAGTCATTTTTGACTTGAACAAGTCTCTAAAGATAGTACGTTGTGTTTTCCAATTCAGGAAATGCTTTTTAATTAATTTTTGCACCCTTTGATATTTGAATTTTTCCATCTCATTCTGACACATATTTCGTTTCCCATACATTTGATACAGGAGCCAATTAAAAGGTGCCTTAGAATGATAGGTCTTCCCTGGTGGCTCAGATGGTAAAGAATCCACCTGCAATGTGGGAGACCTGGGTTCAGTCCCTGGGTTGGGAAGATCCACTGGAGGAGGGCATGGAAATCTACTCCAGTATTCTTGCCTGGAGAATCCCCATAGACAGAGGAACCTGGCAGGCCACAGTCCATGGGGTCACAAAGAATCGGACATGACTGAGGGACTTACACTAAGAATGATAACATTCAACCTATAGTCCTCCATTTAACCTTTTTTCCATTTAACTTTTGCATAGCTACCACTGAACACATCAGTGTTCTTAGAGTTTAACCAAAACACAACCAACCAACCAAACAAAAAAAACCTAACTAAAGAACTTTTTTATCTGGGGACCACAAAAAGTGGAGACCATGTTTTCATTTATGTTTCAGCTTGGTAATAATAAAGGTATGTCTTCCTTTGAATTCTGTCCCTGGTGGCTCAGACGGTAAAGCGTCTGCCTACAATGTGGGAGATCCAGGTTCGATCCCTGGGTCCATTAAGATCCTCTGGAGAAGACAATGGCAACCCACTCCGGAACTCTTGCCTGGAAAATCCCACGGACTGAGGAGCGTGGTAGGCTACAGTCCATGGGGTCCCTCAGTTTAAGGTGAATAAACCAGTTAGCGCCATCCACAGGATTCTGTGGGCACGCACTACTGCTGGCAAGGCAGGGGCTGCCCTGGATTCAAGTAAGTGGGACCTCCACTCACCACGTAGTTTAATGCCAGGGATGACTTTTAGCCTCTCTTCACTTTCATTGTATTCATTTTAAATAGATGGGGTTTCAAAACTGAGTTACAAAGCAGCAAAACACATTTCATATCTTCTCTGTTACAGGTTCCAAACTAAGCAGATCCTAATTACCTGGGTTACATTATGTAACAATAGCATAATGTCAAAAGGCTCCTCTTAAAGTGAGACTGAGCAAAATATTTTCTTGACATTTCTGAGAATTTCATTTTCAGTTTCAAAGGATCATTTCTTTAATCTTCCAACATGAAAAAGTAATGAATATTTACTTTTTTTAGACTCATTTTTAGAAGCGCTAACATTCAACTAGGTAAATTTAGTAAGTGATAGCTATTAACGTACTCTTTTGTCTTCTAGGCAGAAAAATCAAAGTTATTTAAAGTAAAGGATGTGTTTAAAATCAATGTATGTCCACAAATTAGTGTTTATAAATACTTTCTATGATCATTATGTCTTATTTGGGTATATGGTCTTTTTTTTATCTATATCTACCTTAAAAGATATGGAGATAGACATAAGCAGATGAGAAAGGTAGACTATGTCTCCATATGGTCTGAATAGAAGTGTATGATTTGTCACTAAGCTAAACTGCAGTGTTCTAAAGTACACAGATTGTTTTCTACGTCACTCCTTCATTTTTAGTGCTTGCCACGACAGCCAAATTAAACTGTGATGTGATAGTCATCCAAATATATAATTCCAAATACAAAATTCTAAAACTGTGACTATAGGATCAATTCTTGATTTCTATGAGATTTACCTACAGTAATTCTCCGTTTAATGTTCAGGGTTGCATAACAGTTCACTTTTAAATGTTCAGGGCTACACATTCTAGGATGTGCAAATAATCAAGTCCTAGCAACTCTATAAAATATAATCCACATTATGAACTGAACAGAATGAGCCCTCAGATCTGACTGGCTATAAGGCTCAAAATGTCAATGCACCTGACACAGCTTATAAGTATTAGCAAGTTGGAATCTCATTATGAAGATGACTGGTGGGCCCCACTCCACCTGCACTTCAGCACCCTCCTGTCCCTGCCTGCCTGAGACGGGGCTTCTGCAGAGCAGATGAGGGGTGGGCCAAGGCTTCAGGGGGACAGAACTGGACTTCCGGTCAGTTGCTACAAGTCCAGAAAGGGTCAGGCCTTGAGGAATTTTATCTTCTAGTGTTCGACTGTGGACTGAATTAATTACATTTTCCCCAAAGGGCCACATTCTCCCATACTTTCTCAGGAGGAAAAAGTGAGAAGAATAGAAATAGGTCCAAATGAAGTGAAATTTTTCTTAATTAATTCAAACAATAACGCCATGAAAAAGCACTTTGAATTTTTCAATTCCCAGGCAACTGGTTCTAAAAAGAAAAACATTCTAAATTATCCACATGCCTTCATTTATTAGTCTAGAGCTCTTGCCCAAGCAATTATTTGCAAAGGTAATATAGAAACCATCGTGGTGATTTACTTTTTTTTTCTTATCCACGAACTCTACAGAACTGAAAGTGTGTCAGTAAAGAGAAGTGACTATAAGAGAAGGCCCACTAAATATATACTAAATTATGTAAAAGTAAAGGGAAAGGAACCAAATCCCATTTTAAAATAGATCAAATTCTGCAAAAGGTAAATGTCACAGACGTCATTGTTTATTTATTGATAACCACTTAAGAGTAATCTATAATTCTTCCTAATCTTCAAAATAGGTTTCTGCCAGTCACATAATCTCCTGAGGAGAACTGTTTTATGAAATTATCACCTGATTATGTAAAGTCCAGAAAACTTTAAGGCAGGAGGAGAAGGGGATGACAGAGGATGGCATCACCAACTTGATGGACATGAGTTTGAGTAAGCTCCAGGAGTTGGTGATGGACAGGGAGGCCTGGCGTGCTGTGGTCCATGGAGTCGCAAGGAGTCGGACACGACTGAGCGACTGAACTGAACTAAGAAAACTTGAAACCAAACTGAATATCCTATTTACTCAATAGCCATTCAAAAATGTTATAGATAATGAGCAATAAACAAAATAGCAATTTAACTGAAGATGGGCTTACCGGGTGGCCCTAGTGGTAAAGAACCTGGCTGCTAATGCAGGAGACATAAAAGACGTGGGATTGATCCCTGGGTAGGGAAGATCACCTAGGGTAGAAAATGGCAACCCACTCCAGTATTCTTGCTGGGAAATCACATGTATCCTTGCATGGGAAATGGACAGAGAAGCCTGGCAGACTACAGTCCCAAAAGTCATAGAGTCAGACCCAACCGAGCACACAGGCAATCACACATGTCTTAATAAGCACATGTTGGATGAACAGACCGTCCATTTGGTATTTGTCACCAGCTTCTTGGCCTCTGTCATTTCTCCCCTGGTTTAAGTCTTGTCTCCTCCTCCCTGCCCAGCACTCTGGCCTCCATGCCTGGTGAGGGCACCCTGCAGTTTAGCCACGGCCCCAGTGAGCCATCCTACTGGAGTTGGTCCGATAGCCAAGACCTTGCTCTTCCCTAGCTCTGGCCTAGAAATGTGTCAGAGTACTTGCTGAAAGCATTTTATCTTGAGGGAATGAACTAACAAACAAAAACGGTATCATTTTCCTTGAATAAGCCAGTAATAGATAAATAAGATCTAGAATTAGCATCTGATCCTTGGAGACCAAAGTGATGTATTCTCCCAAAGGAGAATCTGACTAGATGTTGAGACAGTTTAGGCGCACAGAGGCATCGCACTTTACCCAGGAGTCAGAGTCCGCAGCTGGCTTATAAAAGAAGTGTGCACGTCTGCTCAGTCTCTCAGGCACGTCCAACTCTTTGTGAACCCATGGACTGCAGCCAAGCAGGCTGCTCTATCCATGGAACTTCCCAGGCAAGAATACTGGAGTGGGTTTCCATTTCCACCTGCAGGGGATCTTCCTGACCCAGGGCTCAAACCCATGTCTCCCACGTCTCCTGCATTGCAGGTGTATTCTCTACCACTGTCACCAGGGAAGCCTGAAGTAAGAAGCACCTGTGGTCAAACTTTCCCTTGAAAAATTCCCTAAACTGCCCATAAAAGGCAGTAAACCCTGGTTCCGTGTAGGCATCCCTATGTAAGCAATATGTACATACAGATGTAACCATAAAATATGTGTAATATATGCAATATTTCATTAAACTGAATTTGAGTAAATAAACCATCCATATGCTGTTTTAATGGCACTGTTATCAATTCACTACTGTATTTCTATGATGCCAAGATAACCAGCCAATGCAGAAAGCTCAGTTAAAAATCAGAGTAATACCTGCCTTCCTTTCTTTGCAGCAGAAAGGCTGTATAGTGTGTCAGGGTCCACACAAACGGGTGTTGGAGTGGGCAGGAAGGCATTTTGGTGGGAATCAGAGCCCACACAAGATGGGCTTGCAAGTAGGTTAGAAGTCTGCAGGAATTAACTGATGGGCTACATATAGGGAATCAAGAAAGGGAAGGAAGGCACAAATACAGAAAGAGGAAAAGTTGAGGTGAATGCCATGGTTTTGGATCACTGACTTACAACTGAAAGAGTGGCTGTCAACATATAATTTTACAGATATGGATATATGCATGTAGATATTTAAATATGTGTGTGTCCACTAAGAGGACCTGAGTAGCAATGAGCAAACTTAATGCCCAAGTCTTGGTTTCTAAATACATCTTTTTAGGGTTCATGGAGATTCTGAAGGTCAGGATCAGGGAAAGAACAAGATGAGCTTTCAACATGCCCATGTCCCAGAAAATTAAGAAGTTCTGAAAAAAGAATGATAGAGACGTAACCAAAAACTCAGGAGCCACCGTGAAGGAGCTCCCACTGAGCAAATCTGGAACCATTTGGGCATCAAAATAAGTAATACAGTAATGGATTATAACCCAAAGTAATGGAATATAATGGAATCCATGAATGCACACTGATATAAGTAAGTAGATAAACAGAAAGGAAAGAAACCTCTTTCTTAGAAGTCCAACTAAAAATTTTGAAGGAATTCGGGCAAGGCACATTAATGAATGCCAAAATTAGTGGGTGAAAGTAAGATGAGGAAAGATCTTACAGCACAAAGTATACTTCTATAAAATATCTATTAATTACAAAGGAAATGAAAACTTCACTTTACAGTGTAGAAACCTCAAAAACACCATCTGAATCAAGTTCAAAGTTAACTGTACCAGTAATGGGACAAAGCAATATCATGTGCCACTGGACAAGATACAATGAGAAAAATACATCACTTCTCTAATATTTCAGAACAAAATCATTGCCTGGTAATAATCAAGAGGAAATATCAAACAAACATAAATTTAGAAGGTTTCTACAAAATGAACTTCAAAAATGTCAAGTTCCTGAAAGTCCAGTAGACTGAGGAATTCTTCTAGACCAAGAGAGGTATGACAGTTGAGTACAATGTGTGGTCCTGAATTGGACATTTTGTTATGAGGGCACTGTTAGAACAACTGGCAAAATTTAAATTTGGGAGAAGGATATTCAGGAGATTGTCATGCCATTCATGCAACTTTTCTTAGAGTTGGAAATTATTTGAAAATAAATTAAAATTTTAAAAACACTCCACCCAGGAGCAGGGCTAAGATGGCGGAGGAATAGGACGGGGAGACCACTCTCTCCCCCACAAATTTATCAAAAGAACATCTGAACGCTGAGCAAACTTCACAAAACTACTTCTGAACGCTGGCAGAGGACATCAGGCATCCAGAAAGACAGCACATTATCTTCGAAAGGAGGTAGGAGAAAATATAAAAGATAAAAAGAGAGACAAAAGAGTTAGGGACAGAGACCCTTCCCGGGGAGGGAGTTGTAAAAGAGGAGAAATTTTCAAGCACCAGGAAACCCTCTCACTGGTGGGTTTGGGGGAAGATTTCGAATCTCCGAGGGCAACAAAACTGGGAGAAAAAATAAATAAAACCCACAGATTACATGCCTAAAGGCAACTCCCAGCAAAGAAACCCAGACGCTCGCATCCACCACCAGCAAGCGGGGGCTGAACGGAGAGGAGCGGGCGGCACTGCTTAGGGTAAGGACCGGGCCGAGTGCCCTGAGGGCAATCTGAGGGAACTAACGTGAGATAGCAACCTAAACTGTGGGACAGCCAGAGAGAGAGAGAACTATCCCGCGCAAAGCCCAAATCTAAGGCACTGCCGGCCCGCTCACAGAACAAAGGACTGAGCGATACCAGAGGAGAGCTAGCCGGCTGCGGACCGCCCCATCCCCCGTCGGACACAGCGGGCAGACGGGGCCAGCCAGAGCTGGAAAGGGGCAAACTCGGCCCCAGAGAGGGCACCCCCTACCAAACTACAAACAGGCTCCCAGTTTCTAAGCAAAGACTGCCTGAGATCCCGGAGGGTCGACAGCCGCCGGGAGGGTCGCAGCCAGAGACCAGCTCCCCAGAACTGACACAAAGCACACCGGAGCCGGGCGCGCACATAAACCGAGGCGGGGACCAGGGAGGTGATAAGCCGCACCGCCCCAACAGGGGAGAGTGCACTCGCCAAACTCCTGGCTGCCTGAGCTGCTCCGACCAGGAGCGGCACAAACCATGGGCCCAATCGAGTCTGCACCTTTGTGGAGTACCCGGGAACCTGAACCTGAGCGTCTTAGACCTGGGAAGTGCACGCATCTCAGGGCCCACTCCCCGGCCGAGTAACCTGAAGCCTGAGCAGGGCAGACTGGGAAAGCACACACGCCGTGAGTGGGGGCAAACCCAGTGCAGCCGAGACACTGCGAGCTCTCCGCACACACGCCAGTGATATTGGTTTGCAGTGTTCCTCCCTCCCCACAGCACGACTGAACAAGCAAACCTAAAGAGACCACCTCCGCCCCTTTGTGGCAGGGCGGAAATTAGACACTGTAGAGACCTCCAAACAGAAGACAAATAAACAGAGGGAAGCGCGTTGGAAGTGACAGGCCAACAGATTAAAATCCCTGTAGTCCACACTGATTGCATTGAAAGGGGCCTATAGATCTTGAAAAGTATAAGCAGGAACAAGGATCTATCTGAAACTGAACAGACCCCACACTGCTCACCACAGCTCCAGAGAAAGTCCAGGAAATATTTTTACTATTATCATTTTTTTTTTAATTTTAAAAAAATTTTTTTCTTTCTTTTTTCTTTAAGTCCTCTATTACACCTTTAATTTTCATTTTCATAACCCACTATTACCTTGCAAAAAAAAAAAAACCCTATTTTTAAAGGAAACTGCATACATATATCTTACACTTTTTGTGTTTTCTTTTTTACTGGTTTTTTCCTGTTTTACTTTTTTTAGTGTTTCTTTTTTTGCTATTTTACTGTTTTACTGTTATACTGTTTTTTTTTCTTTTTATACTGTTTTCTTTTTTTCTTTTTTTTATATTGTATTTTTTATGAGTCTAACCTCTACTCTAGATTTTTCATCTTTGTCTTACATATTTGATATTAATTTTGTACATTTAAGAACCCAATCTTTAGGACCCATTTTTACTCAGGAATGTGATTACTGGCTTGATTACTCTCTCCCCCTATTGATGCTCTTTTTTCTCCCCCAAGGAACCTCTATCTCC
This sequence comes from Giraffa tippelskirchi, assembly GCF_054371585.1. Taxonomy (NCBI): domain Eukaryota; kingdom Metazoa; phylum Chordata; class Mammalia; order Artiodactyla; family Giraffidae; genus Giraffa; species Giraffa tippelskirchi. The sequence goes on along the minus strand of NC_137278.1, from coordinate 104,764,009 downwards.
CACCCTCCTCCTTCTCTTCTCAACCCAATTCTGTGAATCTCTGAGGGTGTTCTGGGTACCGGAGAACATTTCAGGAACAGAATACTGCCCAGATCTCTCTCTCCCCTCTTGATTCCTCCCTTTCTACTCATCCTCACCTCTATTACCTTCCACCCCCTCTCTATGTATCTCTGTGAACCTCTCTGAGGGTTTCAGACTGTGGAGAGCACAGAGGCAAGTGCTTACTGGCTAGACTGCTCTCTCAACGTTTGAGTCCCCCTCTTCTCCTCCTGGTCACCTCAACCTCCCCTCCCCCACTTCACCTCTCCGTGTAACTCAGTGAACCTCTCTGGGTATCCTTCACTGTGGAGAATCTTTTCACCATCAACCTAAAAGTTTTATTATTGATGCTGTATGGATGGAGAAGTCTTGAGGCTACTGCAAGAATAAGACTGAAAGCCAGGGAAAACATTAATTAATAAGAGATCATCCAATAGCCTCCACATATACACAGAAACCAAGCTCCACCCAAGAGCCAATAAGTTCCAGAGCAAGACATACCATGCTAATTCTCCAGCAACACAGGAACATAGCCCTGAGCATCAATATACAGGCTGCCCAGAGGCACACCAAATCCATAGACATCTCAAAATGCAATACTGGACACTCCATTGCACTCTAGAGAGAAGAAATCCAGCTCCACCCAACAGAACACTGACACAAGCTCCCCCAACCAGGAAACCTTGGCAAGCCACCCATCCAACCCCACCCACAGTGAGGAACCTCCACAATAAAGAGGAACTTCAAACTACCAGAATACAGAAAGGCCACGCCTAACACAGCAATCTAAACAAGATGAAAAGGCAGAGAAATACTCAGCAAGTAAAGGAAAATGAGAAATGCCCACCAAACCAAACAAAAGAGGAGGAGATAGGGAATCTATCTGAAAAAGAATTTAGAACAATGATAATAAAAATGATCCAAAATCTTGAAAACAAAATGGAGTTACAGATAAATAGCCTGGAGATAAGGATTGAGAAGATGCAAGAAATGTTTATCAAGGACCTAGAAGAAATAAAAAGGAGTCAATATATAATGAATAATGAAATAAAGGAGATAAAAGACACTCTGAAGGGAACCAAAAGTATAATAATGGAGGCAGAATATAGGATAAGTGAGGTCGAAGATAGAATGGTGGAAATAAACGAAGCAGAGAGGAAAAAAGAAAAAAGAATCAAAAGAAATGAGGAAAACCTCAGGGACCTCTGGGACAATATGAAACGCCCCAACATTCGAATCATAGGAGTCCCAGAAGAAGAAGATGAAAGGAAAGGCCATGAAAAAATACTCGAGGAGATAATACTTGAAAATTTCCCTAAAAGGAGGAAGGAAATAGTCACAGAAGTCCAAGAAACCCAGAGAGTCCCAAACAGGATAAACCCAAGGCGAAACACCCCAAGACACATATTAATGAAATTAACAAAGATCAAACACAAAGAACAAATATTAAAAGCAGCAAGGGAAAAACAACAAATAACACACAAGGGGATCCCCATAAGGATAACAGCGGGTCTTTCAATAGAAACTCTTCAGGCTAGAAGGGAATGGCAAGACATACTTAAAGTAATGAAAGAGAATAATCTACAACTCAGATTACTGTACCCAGCAAGGATCTCATTCAGATATGAAGGAGAATTCAAAAGCTTTACAGACAAGCAAGAGCTGAGGGAATTCAGCACCACCAAACCAGCTCTCCAACAAATGCTAAAGGATCTTCTCTAAACAGGAAACACAGAAACGATGTTTAAACACAAACTCAAAACAACAAAGCAGATACCAACGGGACCATACTTATCAATAAATACCTTAAATGTAAATGGGTTGAATGCCCCAACCAAAAGACAAAGACTGGCTGAATGGATACAAAAACAAGACCCCTATATATGCTGTCTACAAGAGACCCACCTCAAAACTAGGGACACATACAGACTGAAAGTGAAGGGATGGAAAAACATATTTCATGCAAACGGAGACCAAAAGAAAGCAGGAGTCGCAATACTCATTTCAGATAAAATAGACTTTAAAATAAAGGCTGTGAAAAGAGACAAAGAAGGACTCTACATATTGATCAAAGGATCAATCCAAGAAGAAGATATAACAATTATAAATATATACGCACCCAACACAGGAACACCACAATATATAAGGCAAATACTAACAAGTATGAAAGGGGAAATTAAGAATAACACAATAATAGTAGAATACTTTAATACTCCACTCACACATATGGATAGATCAACTAAACAGAAAATTAACAAGGAAACACAAACTTTAAATGATACAATAGACAAATTAGATTTAATATTTACAAGACTTTCACCCCAAAACAATCAATTTTACCTTTTTCTCAAGTGCACACGGAACTTTCTCCAGGATAGATCACATCCTGGGCCATAAATCTAGCCTTGGTAAATTCAAAAAAATTGAAATCATCCCAGCCATCTTCTCTGACCACAATGAGGTAAGATTAGACCTCAATTACAGGAGAAAAACTATTAAAAATTCCAACATGTGGAGGCTAAACAACACACTTCTGAATAACCAACAAATTACAGAAGAAATCAAAATATGCATAGAAACGAATGAAAATGAAAACACAACAACCCAAAACCTATGGGACACTGTAAAAGCAATGCTAAGGGGAAGGTTCATAGCAATACAGGCGTACCTCAAGAAACAAGAAAAAAATCAAATAAATAACCTAACTCTACACCTAAAGCAACTAGAGAAGGAAGAAATGAAGAACCCCAGGGTTAGTAGAAGGAAATAAATCTTAAAAATTAGGGCAGAAATAAATGCAAAAGAAACAAAAGAGACCATAGCAAAAATCGGCAAAATTAAAGCTGGTTTTTCGAGAAGATAAACAAAATTGACAAGCCATTAGCCAGACTCATCAAGAAACAAAGGGAGAAGAATCAGATCAACAAAATTAGAAATGAAAATGGAGAGATCACAACAGACTACACAGAAATACAAAGGATCATAAGAGACTACTACCAACAGCTATATGCCAATAAAATGGACAACTTGGAAGAAATGGACAAATTCTTAGAAAAGTATAACTTTCCAAAACAGAACCAGGAAGAAATAGAAGATCTTAACAGACCCATCACAAGCATGGAAATCGAAACTGTAATCAGAAATCTTCCAGCAAACAAAAGCCCAGGACCAGCGGCTTCACAGCTGAATTCTACCAGAAATTTAGAGAAGAGCTAACACCTATCCTACTCAAACTCTTCCAGAAAATTGCAGAAGAAGGTAAACTTCCAAACTCATTCTATGAGGCCACCATCACCCTAATTCCAAAACCAGAAAAAGATGCCACGAAAAAAGAAAACTACAGGCCAATATCACTGATGAACATAGATGCAAAAATCCTTAATAAAATTCTAGCAAACAGAATCCAACATCATATTAAAAAGATCATACATCATGACCAAGTGGGCTTTATCCCAGGAATGCAAGCTTTCTTTAACATCCGCAAATCAATCATTGTAATACACCACATTAACAAATTGAAAGATATTATCTCAATAGATGCAGAAAAAGCCTTTGACAAAATTCAACATCCATTTATGATAAAAAACCCTCCAGAAAGCAGGAATAGAAGGAACATACCTCAACACAATAAAAGCTATATATGACAAACCCACAGCAAACACTATCCTCAATAGTGAAAAATTGAAAGCATTTCCCCTAAAGTCAGGAACAAGGCAAGGGTGCCCACTTTCACCACTACTATTCAACATAGTTTTGGAAGTTTTGGCCACAGCAATCAGAGCGGAAACAGAAATAAAAGGAATACAGATAGGAAAAGAAGAAGTAAAACTCTCACTGTTTGCAGATGACATGATCCTCTACATAGAAAACCCTAAAGACTCTACCAGAAAATTACTAGAGCTAATCAATGAATATAGTAAAGTTGCAGGATATAAAATTGACACACAGAAATCCCTTGCATACCTATACACCAATAATGAGAAAAAAGAAAGAGAAATTAAGGAAACAATTCCACTCACCATTGCAACAAAAAGAATAAAATACTTAGGAATATATCTACCTAAAGGAACAAAAGACTTCTATACAGAAAACTATAAAACATTGATGAAAGAAATCAAAGAGGACACAAACAGATGGAGAAATATACCGTGTTCATGGATTGGAAGAATTAATATAGTGAAAATGAGTATACTACCCAAAGCAATCTATAGATTCAATGCAATCCCTATCAAGCTACCAATGGTATTTTTCACAGAACTAGAACAAATCATTTCACAATTTGTATGGAAATATAAGAAACCTCGAATAGCCAAAGCAATCTTGAGAAAGAAGAATGGAACTGGAGGAATCAACCTGCCTGACTTCAGGCTCTACTACAAAGCCACAGTCATCAAGACAGTATGGTACTGGCACAAAGATAGAAATACAGATCCATGGAACAAAATAGAAAGCCCAGAGATAAACCCACGCACCTATGGACACCTTATCTTCAACAAAGGAGGCAAGAATATACAATGGAGAAAAGACAATCTCTTTAGCAAGTGGTGCTGGGAAAACTGGTCAACCACTTGTAAAAGAATGAAACTAGAAAACTTTCTAACACCATACACAAAAATAAACTCAAAATGGATTAAAGATCTAAACGTAAGACCAGAAACTATAAAACTCGTAGAGGAAAACATAGGCAAAACACTCTCCGACATAAATCACAGCAGGATCCTCCATGACTCACCTCCCAGAATATTGGAAATAAAAGCAAAAATAAACAAAAGGGACCTAATTAAACTTCAAAGCTCTTGCACAACGAAGGAAACTATAAGCAAGGTGAAAAGACAGCCTTCAGAATGGGAGAAAATAATAGCAAACGAAGCAACAGACAAACAATTAATCTCAAAAATATACAAGCAACTCCAGCAGCTGAATTCCAGAAAAAGAAACGACCCAATCAAAAAATGGGCCAAAGAACTAAACAGACATTTCTCCAAAGAAGACATATAGATGGCTAACAAACACATGAAAAGATGCTCAACATCACTCATTATTCAGTTCAGTTCAGTCGCTCAGTCGTGTCCAAATAGTTGCGACCCCATGAATTGCAGCACGCCAGGCCTCTCTGTCCATCACCAACTCCCGGAGTCTACCCAAACACATGTCCATCGAGTCGGTGATGCCATCCAACCATCTCATCCTCTGTCGTCCCCTTCTCCTCCCGCCCCCAATCCTACCCAGCATTAGGGTTTTTCCAATGAGTCAACCCTTCCATGAAGTGCCCAAAGTATTGGAGTTTCAGCTTCAACATCAGACCTTCCAGTGAACACCCAGGATTGATCTCTTTTAGGATGGATTGATTGCATCTCCTTGCAGTCCAAGGAACTTTCAAGAGTCTTCTCTAACACCACAGTTCAAAAGCATCAATTCTGCGGCACTCAGCTTTCTTCACCATCCAACTCTCACATCCATACATAACCACTGGAAAAACCATAGCCTTGACTAGACAGACTTTTGTTGGCAAAGAAATGTCTCTGCTTTGAAATATACTATCTAGGTTGGTCATAACCTTCCTTCCAAGGAGTAAGCGTCTTTTAATTTCATGGCTGCAATCACCATCAGCAGTGATTTTGGAGCCCCAAAAAAATGAAGTCTGACACTGTTTTCACTGTTTCCCCATCTATTTCCCATGAAGTGATGGGACCAGATGCCATGATCTTAGTTTTCTGAACGTTGAGCTTTAAGCCAACTTTTTCACTCTCCTCTTTCACCTTCATCAAGAGGCTCTTTAGTTCTTCTCTTTAGTTATCCTTCACTTTCTGCCGTAAGCGTGGTGTCATCCGCATATCTGAGGTTATTGATATTTCTCCCGGCAATCTTGATTCCAGCTTGTGTTTCTTCCAGCCCAGCGTTTCTCATGATGTACTCTGCATAGAAGTTAAATAAGCAGGGTGACAATATACAGCCTTGACGTACTCCTTTTCCTATTTGGAGCCAGTCTGTTGTTCCATGTCCAGTTCTAACTGTTGCTTCCTGACCTGCATACAGGTTTCTCAAGAGACAGGTCAGATGGTCTGGTATTCCCATGTCTTTCAGAATTTTCCACAGTTTATTGTGATCCACACTGTCAAAGGCTTTGGCATAGTCAATAAAGCAGAAATAGATGTTTTTCTGTAACTCTTTTGCTTTTTCGATGATCCAGCGGATATTGGCAATTTGATCTCTGGTTCCTCTGCCTTTTCTAAAACCAGCTTGAACATCTGGAAGTTCACGGTTCACGTATTGCTGAAGCCTGGCTTGGAGAATTTCGAGCATTACTTTACTAGCATGTGAGATGAGTGCAATTGTGCGGTAGTTTGAGCATTCATTGGCATTGCCTTTCTTTGGGATTGGAATGAAGACTGACCTCTTCCAGTCCTGTGGCCACTGCTGAGTATTCCAGATTTGCTGGCATATCGAGTGCAGCACTTTCACAGCATCACCTTTGAGGATTTGAAATAGCTCAACTGGAATTCCATCACCTCCACTAGCTTTGTTCATAGTGATGCTTTCTAAGGCCCACTTGACTTCACATTCCAGGATGTCTGGCTCTAGGTGAGTGATCACACCATCGTGATTATCTGGGTCGTGAAGATCTTTTTTGTACAGTTCTTCTGTGTATTCTTGCCACCTCTTCTTAATATCTTCTGCTTCTGTTAGGTCCATACCATTTCTGTCCTTTATTGAGCCTCTCTTTGCATGAAATGTTCCCTTGGTATCTCTAATTTTCTTGAAGAGATCTCTAGTCTTTCCCAATCTGTTGTTTTCCTCTATTTCTTTGCACTGATCATTGAGGAAGGCTTTCTTATCTCTCCTTGCTATTCTTTGGAACTCTGCATTCAGATGGGAATATCTTTCCTTTTCTCCTTTGCTTTTCACTTCTCTTCTCGTCCAAGCTATCTGTAAGGCCTCCTCAGACAGCCATTTTGCTTTTTTGCATTTCTTTTCCATGTGGATTTTCTTGATCCCTGTCTCCTGTACAATGTCACGAACCTCTGTCCATAGTTCATCAGGCACTCTGTCTATCAGGTCTAGACCCTTAAATCTATTTGTCACTTCCACGGTATACTTATAAGGGATTTGATCTAGATCATACCTGAATGGTCTGGTGGTTTTCCCTACTTTCTTCAATTTAAGTCTGAATTTGGCAATAAGCAGTTCATGATCTGAGCCACAGTCTGCTCCCGGTCTTGTTTTTGCTGACTGTATAGAGCTTCTCCATCTTTGGCTGCAAAGAATATAATCAATCTGATTTCGGTGTTGTCCATCTGGTGATGTCCACGTGTAGAGTCTTCTCTTGTGTTGTTGGAATAGGGTGTTTGCTATTACCAGTGCGTTCTCATGGCAAAACTCTATTAGCCTTTGCCCTGCTTCGTTCTGTACTCCAAGGCCAAAGTTGCCTGTTATGCCAGGTGTTTCTTGACTTCCTACTTTTGCATTCCAGTCCCCTATAATGAAAAGGACATATTTTTTGGGTCATTATTAGAGAAATGCATATCAAAACCACAATGAGGTACCATTTCACACCAGTCAGAATGGCTGCTATCCAAAAATCTACAAGCAATAAATGCTGGAGAGGTGTGGAGAAAAGGGAACCCTCTTACACTGTTGGTGGGAATGCAAACTAGTGCAGCCCCTATGGAGAACAGTGTGGAGATTCCTTAAAAAACTGGGAATAGAACTGCCATTTGACCCAGCAATCCCACTGCTGGGCATACACCCCCAGGAAACCAGAATTGAAAGAGATGTGTGTACCCCAATGTTCATCGCAGCACTGTTTACAGTAGCCAGGACATGGAAGCAACCTAGATGTCCATCAGCAGACAAATGGATAAGGAAGCTGTGGTACATATACACAATGGAATATTACTCAGCCATTAAAAAAATACATTTGAATCGGTTCTATTGAGATGGATGAAACTGGAACCCATTATACAGAGTGAAGTAAGCCAGAAAGAAAAACACCAATACAGTATACTAATGCATATATATGGAATTTGAAAGATGGTAATGATAACCCTATATGCGAGACAGAATAAGAGACACAGATGCATAGAACAGTCTTATGGACTCTGAGGGAGAGGGTGAGGGTGGGACGTTCTGGGACAATAGCATTGAAACATGTATATTATCATATGTGAAACAGAACACCATCCCATGTTCAATGCATGAGACAAATGCTCAGGGCTGGGGCAATGGGATGACCCAGAGGGATGGGATGGGGAGGGAGGTGGGAGGGGAGTTCAGGATGGGGAACACATGTAAACCCATGGCTGATTCATGTCAAAGTATGGCAAAAACCACTACAATATTGTAAAGTAATTAGCCCTCAACTAAAATAAATAAATTTATTTAAAAAAATTAAAATAAAAAATAAAAACCCTCCACCCTCATTGGTATGCTTTTAAATCTCCAATGCACAGATCTATGGTTACACAAGCCAGGGACTTCCCTGGCAGCCCAGTGGTTGAGCATCCACCTGACAATGAGGAGAAAAGGGTTCAATCCCTTGTCCAGGAAGATTCACCATGCCTTGGGGCCATGAAGCCCACGTGCCTCACGCCTGCAGGCCACAAGAGAAGCCAGTACAGTGAGAAGCCAGTGCATCGCAAAGAAGTGCAGACTCATTTTTTGCAACAAGAGAAAGCCCTCACACAGCAATGAAGACCCAGCACAGCCAAAAATAAAAACAAATTTTTATAAAAAAATAAAGTCATACAAGCCAGAAAAGGAACACTGCTTGAAAAACAGTAATAGGAGCACCAGGAAAGTGGCAAAGAAGATGAACTAATCATACAATGTCAACCAACGAATTTTTTCACAACCTGTAGAGTTTTTAGCTACTCTCCTGGCATCCTGTCTTTGCGTCTGCACACTCTTCCCTTCACGTATTCCATGCACCCATTGAAAACACAGCAGAAGACGTTCTGAGGATACAGTCTGCAGTTACCTTTCTCTTTTTCTTTGCTTTCACTTTCTTCCTCCCTTTCTTCCTTAATTTATTTATTTTGGAAGTGGCATTCACCCTACTGGAAGAACCGATTCTAAACATAAAATCCCTGTGTCACCTTGCCCACCTTTATGACAAAGTAGCACCTGATGCAACAGTAAAAATTCCTATACACTTACCCTCTCCCCCCTTCTTTATCCCCCAGTGGTCTTCACATCCCTTATTCTTTATCACTATTTTCCTTCTTTCTTCTATGTTGTTGTTTGGTCACTAAGTCGTGTCTGACTCTTTTGCAACCCCATGGACTGCAGCCCGCCAGGCTCCTCTGTCCATGAGATTTCCCAGGCAAGAATACTGGAGTGGGTTGTCATTTCCTTCTCCAGGGGATCTTACCCAGGGATAGAAGTGGAGTCTCCTGCATTGGCAGGCAGATTCTTTGCCAATGAGCTAGCTAGGAAGCCATTCTCCTCTTGTACCAGGGATCAAAAAGTTCTTGAAATTATTTAAACAGAAGTGGACCTCCAGCAATTGTTCTTGCCCTATAATCTAAAGTACTCAAATCTTTCACTTAGAACATAAAAAGAAAGGAAATCAGGACTGTAAACATATTCCCCTTTCTTTAGCTCTTTTTTTTTTAACCTTCTAAAACCATCTTCCCCTGCCTTGTCAGGGAAATGAAACAGTCTGCCACTCTAAACAGCACCTGTCAGGAATGTGGGAAGTTGTTAGAAGAAGCTTTAGAAGATCTAAATTCAAATTACCTTGGCTACAATTAAAATGACCACCATTCTTGAGTAATGACAGGCAAGATGGAGAGAAGGCAACAACAATCAGAGTAAGGTCTCAAGCAACATTCATCACTCAGAAGCGTCTGAGAAACAACTGCACCAAGTTATACTTGGGGAGACACTTTAGTTCTCTTGCCAGAATCTGCCTCACACAAACTTGGGAAACAGAGTATAAGATAGTCTGTCTTGTGCTTTTCTCCTTATAACCACTGATTCAATGATGATGATGGTGGTGGTGATGAAAACAAAGCAAAAAGGGGGCACTATTTGTGGCTTCATGAAAACCATTGCTAATATCTTCATTCCTTTCAATATCACTAAAGTCAAGAAGTATTGGAATTTGAACTGCCTGCTACATTTTGATCATAGTACCGTGTTTACATGCAGCTGGTGTGAATGCTGTTATTTTATATCATCCAGGGCAGCCACTCTCAAGAAGCCACATCTCTGTGCAGATGACAATCCTAAGATGGTTCTTCTGGACCCAGGCCTGCCCGGCAGGCAGCTCCCAAAGGACCACAGCTTCCTGAGATGTTCTGGATACCACAAGGAAGGGGCTGGGATGCGTTCCCCAACTCACAGGGGTCTCTCCTCAGCATAGCACTAATGCAAGCATTGGATCCCAAGGTTACTTTTCTTAAAACTGTCCCAAAATTATCAGCTTTGTATTTTATTTATGTATTTATTCATTCATTTATTCAGCAAAATTTATTAAGAAACAGCTTTTTTTTTTCTAAAGAGGAACTTCCCTGGTGGTGCAGAGGATAAGAATCTGCCTGCCAATGCAGGGTACATGGGTTCAATCCCTGCTGTGAGAATATTCCACATGCCACAGACCGTCTAAGCCCATGAGCCACAACTCCTGAAGCCCGCAGACCTAGAGCCTGTGCTGCACGAGAAGCCACTGCAATGAGAAGCCCACACTCTACAGTGAGGAGTGGCCCCCACTCCCCACAACTAGAGAAAGCCCGCACAGAGCAACTGAAGACTCAGGGAAGCCAAAAATAAACAAATAAATAAAAATTTAAAAAAAGAAACAGCTATATGCAAGGTATTGTTCTTGGCATAGTGATCACGACTGATTACAAGTCCTGACCTCGTGGAGCTCACATTTTAATGGGGGGACAGAAAATTTTTTAAATGTTTAAATAAAATAAAAGATAAGAGAAGGGATATAGAGAGTGCTAGACCCAGGAAGAGGGGCTGCAATATTAAACATGACAAGGAAGGCCTCACATCTGAATGAAGAGCTGTAGGAATTGAGATATGTAGATAACTGAGCATCACAGGCAAAAGGCCCCAAGATAGGAGTGTGGCTAGTGTGTTTGAAGTGGAGCAAGAAGCCCTGTGTGGCTGGAGTGCAGTCAGTTAGGGAGAGAGGAAAAGAGGTGGGGTCAGAAACATGATCCAGAAGCAAGCCTGCATAAGGTGTGAAGGCTGCCTCAAAGACTTTGGCTTTTATTCTGGGTGGGGCATGATATAATCTGTTGTGAAAGGTATGACTGTAGCTTAGACCAGGGTGATGGCAGCGGTGGTGGTAAGAAGTGATGGGGCGTTGCTAAAGGACTACATGGGACCTCAGGTTGACACTATGACATTTTATCTGAGAAGCTAAAAGGTTGCTATTGACATTTATTGATAACACAAAGACTTAGAGAAAGGCAAGGTCAAGATTTTTGTGTCTGCATTTCTGACTCTCAAAACTGTGTGTTCCAACATAGAGAATAGACATGTGGTTGCCGGGTGGTGGGTGGGGGCGGTGTGAAGGGAAGTATTAAGAGCTTGGGATTAGCAGATTCAGATTATTATATACAGGATGGCTAAACGACAGGGTCCTACTGCACAGCACAGGAAACTATTCAATATCTGTGATAAAACAGAATAGAAAAGAATATGAAAAAGAATATATATACACATATATGTATTCCTTTCCAAATTGACTATGCTAAAGCCTTTGACTGTGTGGGTCACAACAAACCATGGAAAATTCTTCAAGAGGTGAGAATACCAGACTACCTTACCTGCCTCCTGAGAAACCTGTATGCAGGTCAAGAAACAACAATTAGAACCAGACATGGTTCAAAATTGGGAAAGGAGTACAGCAAGGCTGTATATTGTCACCCTGCTTATTTAACTTATATGCAGAGTACATCATGTGAAATGCCAGGCTGGATGAATCACAAGCTGGAATCAAGACTACTGAGAGAATTATCAATAACCTCAGATATATGGATGACACCACCCTAATGGCAGAAACCAAAGAGGAACCTCTTGATGAAGGTGAAAGAGAAGAGTGAAAAAGATGGCTTAAAACTCAACATTCAGAAAACTAATATCACGGCATCTGGTCCCATCACTTCATGGCAAACAGGTGGGAAAGAAATGGAAACAGTGACAGACTATTTTCTTGGTCTCCAAAATCACTGTGAATGGTGACAGCAGCCATGAAATTAAAAGACGCTTGCTCCTTGGAAGGAAATCTATGACAAACCTAGACAGCACGTTAAAAAACAGAGACATCACTTCAACAACAAAGGTCCATATAGTCAAAGTTATGATTTTTCCAGTAGTCATGTACGGACGTGAGAGTTGGACCATAAAGAAAGCTGAACGATGAAGAATTGATGCTTTTTGAACTGTGGTGCTGGAGAAGATTCTTGAGAGTCCCTTGGACAGCAAAGAGATCAAACCAGTCAATCCTAAAGGGAATCAATCCTGAATATTCATTGGAAGGACTGATGCTGAAGCTGAAGCTCCAATCATTCAGTCACCTGATGCAAAGAGCCAACTCACTGGAAAGACCTTGATGCTGGGAAAGATTGAGGGCAGGAGGAAAAGGGGGCACAGAGGATGACATGGTTGGATGGCATCACCGACTCAATGGACATGAGTTGAACAAGATCTGGGAAATACTGAAGGACAGGGAGGCCTGGTGTGCTGCGATCTATGGGATCGCAGATAGTCAGACATGACTGAGTGAATTAACAACTACATATATATATATATATATATACACATATATATATATGCATATATAAAAAACTGAGTCATTTTGCTGTACAGCCTAAATTAGCACAACATTGTAAACCAACTACTCGTCAATAAAATTTTTAAAAATTGTAAAACTATGTGGTCCAAGAATTGGCCATTATATTTGGCAATGTAGAGGCCATTAGTGACCTCCACATGAACTGGATCTGAAGAGTGCTAGTGGCAAAAGCCTAATTGGAGAGGGTTCAGGTGTGAATGGGAAGAGAGTAGTGGTAAGTAGTGAGTCCAGGCAAATATTTCCATTGTTTTTTCTGTAAAGGGTGGTAGAGAATCAGAGCATCATCCAGGACAGGATACAGGATTAAGAGATGGGATTGTTTATCCGGAAGAAAGTTGGAGTGCATTATAACATACTTACATACTGATGGGAATGATGCAATTGGAGAGAAAATCTTAATGCAGGAGAGAATGGGAGGAGTTGATGGAGTTATTACATCCTAGGCTGGGTACGAGAGAATAGGTTCTAAAAGTAAAGAGGAGGGGAGCTTGGTTTGAGGACAGTTGATCCATAGGAACCAGTAGGAAGATGGTTAAGTGGGAACACTCTGAAAATGGATGAATGTTTGTGAAAATTCTGTCTCAATTGTTTCTATTTTCTCAGTCAAAATAGGAAGCAAGGTCATCAGCTGAGTAAAAGTGTTGAATATTTCAGGAAATAAGGGAAAATATGCTACAGTAATCTGAGAGGGTGCATAAATAAAAAATAGAAAATGGAAATATTGGGCTTTGGGATTATTGGACTCAAGTGCCCACCTGATATGAGTGGACACAAATTTAAAGTTTTTTGAAGCTACTCTCTGCCATGTGAGTGCAGGCCTGGAGTATTTGGGGAGTTGGATTTAGTAGGAATCAGAGCTAGCAACCACAATGGTGGGAGAGTGGAGCAAGGGAGATAAAGGGTATTGGCAAGGGAGCGATGTTAAATGTGGACCATGGAATCAAAACTGGTAGTGAGGAAAATGAGGGTATGTTAAAGGCAGTGAAAATGAGAAAGAATGAATAGAGTGTAAGTCCCTGTAAAGTTGAAGAAATGTTATTGCTTAATATTATTTATTGAAATGAAGCTACTACACTTAGGGCACAGTGAATCCCAGAAAGTCATGTGTCTTGTATTTTAATAGCGAATACATTCCCTTTGCTCCAGAATCCACACATATTTGTATCCTTCTGTATGCTACCATTTATTAAGAATCCAATACTTTGCTCAACTTTAAATGTACATTAGGAAATTCTTATACTATTACGACTCCAGTATTCGATCTATACTTTCTTCCAGTACTCCGAATATTTCGTAAACATGACTGACACCTAGCTTTCCACCAAGACTTCATTTTCATAGCAAGCTTCATCATCAAAGCCTTCAACTTACAGAATGAGGAGAAATTAAGAGCCTAAAAAAGATGATTATATAAACTGACACAGAAAAGGCATTTGACAAAATCCAATACTCGTTCATAATTTTAAAGCTCTCAGCAAGTTAGGAGTAGACAATAATTATCTCAAGTTGATAAAGAGCATCTAAAAAAAACACTATAGCTATCATTCTTAATAGTGACAGAATGCCTCCTTCTAAGACAGGGAACAAAGCAAGGATTCAATTCTAACCACTATTTTCAATATAGTACTAGAAGTTCTAGCCACTGCATTAAGGCAATAAAATGAAATAAAAAGGCATACAAAATTGGAAATGAAGAAATAAAACTGTCCCTATTTACAGATGACTTGACTATCTAGAAAATCCTAATGATTCTTCATAAATAAAACTCCTAGAACCTAAAAATTTATTTCAGCAAGATCATGGAATTAATATCAATGAAGAAAAATTAATGTCATTTCTATATAATAGCAATAAAACACACAAACACCAAAACTAAAATACATTTTTAACCATTCCAAAGAAAGTGAAATACATAGGTAGAAACTTTACAATGTAAGCACACTATTTGCTTGCTATTAGCGATTTACAAATGTTAATGAAGGAAGTGAGTGATGACCTAAATAGAGAGACATACCATATTCATGGGCTTCCCTCATAGCTCAGTTGGTAAAAAAAATCCACCTGCAATGCAGGAGACCCTGGTTTGATTCCTGAGTTGGGAAGATCCACTGGAGAAGGGATGGGCTACCCACTTCATATTCTTGGGCTTCCCTTGTGGCTCAGCTGATAGAGAATCCTCCTGCAATGTGGGAGACCTGGGTACGATCCCTATGTTGGGAACATCCCCTGGAGAAGGGAAAGGCTACCCACTCCAGTATTCTGGCCTGGAGAATTCCATGAACTGTACAGTCCATGGGTCTCAAAGAGTCGGACACGACTGAGCGACCTTCACTTTTGCTTTCACCATGTTCATAGATTGGAAAACTCAACATAGTAAAGATGTCAGTTCTCCCCAGGTTGATATGTAGGCTCAATGCAATTCCATTAGGGAAATGTGAATTAAACCACAATTAGTTGCCAGTACATATTTATCAGAATGGCTAAAATTTTTAAAAATGCAAAATACCAAATGCTGACAAGGATATAGAGAAATAGCTTCTGTTATACTGGAAAATATTTTGGCAAGCTTTTTTAAACTAAACATGCAGTTCCCATACAACACAGCAATTCTACTTTCCAGCATTGATCACAGAGAACTGGAAATTTATGTTTACACAAACACTTGTATATGCGTGTTCAGAACAGAGTTATTCATAGTAGCCAAACATTGAAAACAATCCAATATCCTACAGTGGTGAATAAATTGTATATCCATCCCATGGGAATGGGAATTTTTTTCCAAATGAACTACTGATATACACAACAACACAGATGAATCTACAGGGAATTATGCTGTGTGAAAAGAAGTTAATCCCAAGAGGCTTCATAGTCTCATGCTGCATATGATTTCATTTCTGAAACATACATTAAATGAGAAAATTATATAAGTGAAGAACTGATTCATGGTTTCCACGAGTTACATGCAAGGGTAAGGGCAAGCAGGAAGGGAATAGGCACAGTTATATGAGAACAACATGAGGGATATTTGTGGTGATCAGACTGTTTGATAACAGTGTAGACTGTTTGAATCTACACATGTAATGAAATCATATAGAATTAAACACACACATACACACACACTCACTTAAGTGGATTTTAAAACTGGTCAAGTCTGAATAAGGTTGATTGATTCACTGTCAATCTCCAATTCTAACTCTACTACATTCTGGTTATCTAAGATGTAAGATGTGGTTATCTAAGATGTAAGAAGAAATGATGCTTTTGAACTGTGGTGTTGGAGAAGACTCTTGAGAGTCCCTTGGACTGCAACCTAGAGGAGATCAGTCGTGGGTGTTCATTGGAAGGACTGATGTTGAAGCTGAAGCTCCAATACTTTGGCCACCTGATGCGAAGAGCTGACTCATTTGAAAAGACCCTGATGCTGGGAAAGATTGAAGGCAGGAGGAGAAGGGGATGACAGAGGATGAGATGGTTGGATGGCATCACCGACTCGATGGACATGAGTTTCAGGAAACTCTGGGAGTTGGTGATGGACAGGGAGGCCTGGCATGCTGCAGTCCATGGGGTCGCAAAGAGTCGGACACAACAGAACGACTGAACTGAACTAAGATGTTAATATTGGGGAAAACTGGGCGATGGGTATACAGGAATTTTCTGCATTGTTTCCGTATAACTGCATGCGAGTGTCAATTATCTCAAAATAAAAAGTTAAAAAAATTATGAGGGAGAGGGAGAGGTTTTCCTATGAAGAACAGATTATTTGAGCAATCTTGTTTCAGAAAGGGAAGTATGCAATAAAAATAAAACAATTTTAAATCTGTAACTTATTTTTAAAAGTCCAAACCATTTTGGGCAAAAAGCAAAAGAAATAAAAACAGCAGCAAACATGTTTAGCTTTAACATTAATCTTTTAAACCATCTCTGGCCTTTTCTCTGGCTAAAAGGAAAGAAGTCTTCAGATTCAGTCCAAAGCCTTTCTTAGACTGAGAAGCCTCTGATACCTTTTCAAAGCAGCTTAGTGTCACACATTTTTTGAGTTATCCTCTAAGAGTCTGTTTGCAACTTATTAGAAAAAAATTTTCAGTTGCCTTCTGACCATGACCATAGAATGACAATGAATTCTCATTTTATCCAGTTCCAAATTACTCTCTGACCTTTATCATAACAGAGAAACAGCTTTCTGCCCCTTACAATCCTTAAGAACAAAATTTACATGAAAGGAAGCAACCTCAAAGCTAGATTATCTGACTCCCAGACCAGTATGATCTTCCTGCATTCTTCAGCTGCATTTCATGGAGTTTTGCCAGACCTGATATTTCTACACTCTAAACCGCCAGCCCCTAATGATCTCTCTCATCTTTGAACTTCTATAACATTTATTATGTATAGCAATGTGTTTTCTAAAATTGAGCCATATTTATATGCAAAATACAAAAAGCACTCATTGTAAGTTTGATACATGTTGAAAAATAAATTTAATCCTGTATAACCATCACAATTATATCACAAAATATTTCCATCATCCCAAGTTTCCTTGGCCTTTTTCTCCAGCTCTTAGTCTCAGAAAATTATCATTTTACTTTCCATCCCTATAGATTAATTTTGTCTATTCTAAAATGTTACTTAAATAAAAGCATAAAGTGTGTATTCTTTTGTATCTGGCTTATTTAACCCAGCATGCTGTGTTTTTTTATATTTATCTATGCAGTTGTGTATAATGGTAGTTATTTTTACTCTATTACAGATAGATAGTTTATCCACTCACCTGTTGATGGACATTTGGATTGCTTTTTGTTTTCAATTATTACAAATAAAACTGCTGTGGATATTCACAAACACGTCTTTTTATACTGTCATATGCTTTTATTTCTCTTCCAGATGGTCAACACTGAAATCAGATTGATTATATTCTTTGCAGCCAAAGATGGAGAAGCTCTATATAGTCAGCAAAAACAAGACTGGGAGCAGACTGTGGCTCAGATCATGAACTCCTTATTGCCAAATTCAGACTTAAATTGAAGAAAGTAGGGAAAACCACTAGACCATTCAGGTATAACCTAAATCAAATCCCTTATGATTATACAGTAGAAGTGAGAAATAGATTTAAGGGACTAGATCTGATAGACAGAGTGCCTGATGAACTATGGACAGAGGTTCGTGACATTGTACAGGAGACAGGGATCAAGACCATCCCCATGGAAAAGAAATGCAAAAAAGCAAAATGGCTGTCTGAGGAGGCCTTACAACTAGCTGGGAAAAGAAGAGAAGCAAAAAGCAAAGGAGAAAAGGAAAGATATTCCCAACTGAATGCAGAGTTCCAAAGAATAGCCAGGAGAGATAAGAAAGCCTTCCTCAGTGATCAATGCAAAGAAATAGAGGGAAACAACAGAATGGGAAAGACTAGAGATCTCTTCAAGAAAATTAGAGATACCAAGCGAACATTTCATGCAAAGATGGGCTCGATAAAGGACAGAAATGGTATGGACCTAACAGAAGCAGAAGATATTAAGAAGAGGTGGCAAGAACACACAGAAGAACTGTACAAAAGAAAAAAAAAGAAAAAAAGGAATCACTCTGCTGCAAATAGAGATAAGCCCACTGAAGTAACTGGTGAGGAGCCTCTCAAAATTAGAGAGGAGCAATCCCGCGAGAAACTAGTGAGGAGACCCCAGTGCCAAAAGCAGAGAGGACTCCCCAGTCCACAGAGACAATCCACCACAACTAGAGAGGGCACATCACCACTACTTGAGAGGAGCTCTGAGTACCCTGCCTCAACTCATAGGGAGCCTTCCATGGAAAATCAGAAGAACTCCGAATTGGGCCCTGTACTTGAGAGGAACATCGAGTAGCTGCCTCCACTAGAGAAGAGCTCTGAGTTCACTGTTGAAACATGAGAGGAACCCTGAGTTCCCTGCTGCAGCTTGAAAGGAGCCCAATTCCCCTGCTGCAACTCGAGAGGAGGCACCACCAGAACTCGAGAGGAGCTCTGAGTCCTCTGCCTCAACTCAAGAGGAGCTCTCACAGCAAATCAAGATAAGGCAAACGCACTACTAGAGAGGAGCACCACACCACCACAAGAAAGGAGCCCAGGCACACATCAGTACAAGAGAGGAGCACACACAGAACAATTAGAGAAGTGCAGCTCGCCACAATTAGAGAGGAACTCACACACCACATCTGGAGAAGAGCGCCACCACACACTGCAACTATTGAGGAAAACCCCTGCCCAAGAGAGTCGCAAAGAGTCGGACACGACTGAGAGACTGAACTGAACTGAAATACCTAGGAGTGGATTGGTTCCTAGAATCAAGCAATAGGTACATATTTCACTTTGTTAGGATGTGTGAGACTACTTCCCATTCCTACCAGCAACATATGAGAGTTCCAGCTGTTCCATATTCTTACTAACACTTGCTTCGTCTTTTCAATTTTAGTCATTGCAGTGGGTATATAGCCATAAATATGTGGTTCTAAGCTGCATTTCCCTGATAACATATAGTGTTGAAATCTTTTCATGTCCTTATTAACCTTCATGTAACTTCTTTTATGCAGTGTCTGATTAAATCTTTTGCTCGTTTTTTAACTGGATTGTTTGTCTTATCGAGTTTATGTATTCTGAATAAAAGCCTTTGTCAGGTAGACATATTGTAAATCAGTTCAGTTCAGACGCTCAGTCATGTCTGACTATTTGTGACCCCATGAATCACAGCACACCAGGCCTCCCTGTCCATCATCAACTCCCAGAGTTTACCCAAATCCATGTCCATCGAGTCATTGATGCCATCCAACCATCTCATCCTCTGTTGTCCCCTTCTACTCCTGCCCCCAATCCTTCCCAGCATTAGGGTCTTTTCCAATGAGTCAACTCTTCGCATGAGGTGGCCAAAGTATTGGAGTTTCAGCTTCAACATCAGACCTTCCAATGAACACCCAGGACTGATCTCCTTTAGGATGGACTGGTTGGATCTCCTTGCAGTCCAAGGGACTCTCAAGAGTCTTCTCCAACACCACAGTTCAAAAGCATCAATTCTTCGGCGCTCAGCTTTCTTCACCGTCCAACTCTCACATCCATACATGACCACTGGAAAAACCATAGCCTTGACTAGATGGACCTTTGTTGGCAAAGTAACGTCTCTGCTTTTAAATATGCTGTCTAGGTTGGCCATAACCTTCTTTCCAAGGAGTAAGCGTCTTTTAATTTGATAGCTGCAATCACCATCAGCAGTGATTTTTAGAGCCCCCTAAAATAAAGTTTAACACTGTTTCTACTGTTTCCCCATCTATTTGCCATGAAGTGATGGGACCAGATGCCATGATCTTAGTTTTCTGAATGTTGAGCTTTAAGACAACTTTTTCACTCTCCTCTTTCACTTTCAACAAGAGGCTCTTTAGTTCTTCTTCACTTTCTGCCATAAGGGTGGTGTCATCTGCATATCTGAGGTTACTGATATTTCTCCCGGCAATCTTGATTCCAGCCTGTGTTTCTTCCAGCCCAGCGTTTCTCCTGATGTACTCTGCATAGAAGTTAAATAAGCAGGGTGATAATATACAGCCTTGACGTACCCCTTTTCCTATTTGGAACCAGTCTGTTGTTCCATGTCCAGTTCTAACTATGACTTCCTGACCTGCATACAGGTTTCTCAAAAGACAGGTCAGATGGTCTGATAATCCCATCTCTTTCAGAATTTTCCACAGTTTATTGTGATCCACACAGTCAAAGGCTTTGGCATAGTCAATAAAGCAGAAATAGATGTTTTTCTGGAACTCTCTTGCTTTTTCGATGATCCAGTGGATGTTGGCAATTTGATCTCAGGTTCCTCTGCCTTTTCTAAAACCAGCTTGAACATCTGGATGTTCACGGTTCACGTTTTGCTGAAGCCTGGCTTGGAGAATTTTGAGCATTACTTTACTAGTGTGTGAGATGAGTGCAACTGTACGGTAGTTTGAGCATTCTTTGGCATTGCCTTTCTTTGGGATTGGAATGAAAACTGACCTTTTCCAGTCCTGAGGCCACTGCTGAGTTTTCCAGATTTGCTGGCATATTGAATGCAGCACTTTCACAATATCACCTTTGAGGATTTGAAATAGCTCAACTGGAATTCCATCACCTCCACTAGCTTTGTTCGTGGTGATGCTTTCTAAGGCCCACTTGACTTCACATTCCAGGATGTCTGGCTCTAGGTGAGTGATCACACCATTGTGATTATCTGGGTTGTGAAGATATTTTTTGTACAGTTCTTCTGTGTGTTCTTGCCACCTCTTCTTAATATCTTCTGCTTCTGTTAGGTCCATACCATTTCTGTCCTTTATCAAGCCTATCTTTGCATGAAATGTTCCCTTGGTATATCTAATTTTCTTGAAGAGATCTCTAGTCTTTTCCATTCTGTTGTTTTCCTCTATTTCTTTGCATTGATCGCTGAGGAAGGTTTTCTTATCTCTCCTGGCTATTCTTTGGAGCTCTGCATTCAGATGGGAATATCTTTCCTTTTCTCCTTTGCTTTGCTTCTCTTCTTTTCCCAGCTAGTTGTAAGGCCTCCTCAGACAGCCATTTTGCTTTTTTGCATTTCTTTTCCATGGGGATGGTCTTGATCCCTGTCTCCTGTACAATGTCATGAACCTCTGTTTACAGTTCATCAGGGACTCTGTCTATCAGATCTAGTCTCTTAAATATAATTCTCACTTTCACTGTATAATCATAAGGGATTTGATTTAGGTTATACCTGAATGGTCTAGTGGTTTTCCCTACTTTCTTCAATTTAAGTCTGAATTTGGCAATAAGGAGTTCATGATCTGAGCCACAGTCTGCTCCTGGTCTCATTTTTGCTGACTGTATAGAGCTCCTCTATCTTTGGCTGCAAAGAATATAATCAATCTGATTTCGGTATTGACCATCCTGTGATGTCCATGTGTAGAGTCTTCTCTTGTGTTGTTGGAAGAGGGTGTTTGCTATGACCAGTGCGTTCTCTTGCCAAAACTCTATTAGCCTTTGCCCTGCTTCATTCTGTACTCCAAGGCCAAATTTGCCTGTTACACCAGGTGTTTCCTGACTTCCTACTTTTGCATTCCAGTCCGCTATAATGAAAAGGACATCTTTTTTGGGTGTTAGTTCTAGAAGGTCTTGTAGGTCTTCATAGAACCGTTCAAGCTCAGCTTCTTCAGCATTACCGGTCAGGGCATAGACTTGGATCACTGTGATATTGAATGGTTTGCCTTGGAAACAAACAGAGATCATTCTGTCATTTTTGAGATTGCATCCAAGTACTGCATTTCGGACTCTTTTGTTGACCATGATGGCTACTCCATTTCTTCTAAGGGATTCCTGACCACAGTAGTAGATATAATGGTCATTTGAGTTAAATTCACCCATTCCAGTCCATCTCAGTTTGCTGACTCGTAGAATGTCGACGTTCACTCTTGCCATCTCCTGTTTGACCACTTCCAATTTGCCTTGATTCATGGACCTAACATTCCAGGTTCCTATGCAATATTGCTCTTTACAGCATCAGACTTTGCTTCTATCACCAGTCACATCCACAGCTGTGTATTGTTCTTGCTTTGGCTCCATCCCATCATTCTTTCTGGAGTTATTTCTCCACTGATCTCCAGTAGCATATTGGGCACCTACCGACCTGGGGAGTTCCTCTTTCAGTGTCCTATCTTTTTGCCTTTTCATACTATTCATGGGGTTCTCAAGGCAAGAATACTGAAGTGGTTTGCCATGCCCTTCTCCAGTGGACCACATTCTGGCAGACCTCTCCAATATGACCCATCCATCTTGGGTGGCCCCACACGGCATGGCTTAGTTTCATTGAGATAGACAAGGCTGTGGTCCGTGTGATCAGATTAGCTAGTTTTCTGTGATTATAGTTTCAGTGTGTCTGCCCTTTGATGTCCTCTCGCAACACCTACCGTCTTACTTGGGTTTCTCTTCCCTTAGGTGTGGAGTGTCTCTTCACGGCTGCTCCAGCAAAGTGCAGCCATTGCTCCTTACCTTGGACAAGGGGTATCCACTCATGACGGCCCCTCCTGACCTTGAATGTGAAGTAACTCCTCTCAACCCTCCTGTGCCCACACAGCCGCCACTCCTTGGACCTGGGGTAACTCCTCTCGGCCCCCGCCCCCAGCCTAGGGTGCAGGGTAGCTCCTCTAGGCCTCCACCCCCAGCCTCTGGCCTGAGGTAGCTCCTCTCAGCCGCCGTCCCCGGCGTCCAGCCCGGGGTAGCTCCTCTCGGCCACGCTTCTGCGCGGACCGTTGCAGCCGCCGTATTACCTCCGAATCCATGGCTTATTTTTTCATTTTACTCAAAAATATCTTTTGAAGATCAGAAGTTTCTATTTTAATGAGGTCTGCTTTATCATTTTAAAAATCTTATGATTGGTGCTTTTAATGTCTTACCTATGAAATTTTTGCACATCTGATGGCTACGATTTTCTCCTATGATTTTATCTAGAGGTTTTATAGTTTACCTTTTATGTTTAGGTTTATAATACAGTCTAATTATCTTTTGATTTAAAAATAATAATAAAGCCAGAACTCAACTCCCTCTGTCTCCATTAATATTAAACTTATTTACATTGAACTTATTAGTAATTCAGTGTTTTATTTTAAAACCCAAAGAATTACCATAAATGTAATAAATTAGAATATGAATATCTATAAGTGAGGGTTCCAAATATATAAACTGCTTAATTTCTTAGCAAAATATTCATATTTCACATAGACCAAGGTTAAAGCATTATCTATGAGAATTTCTATTTTGATCATGTTCTTATCAAGAATTCCATCCCTGCTTCTCTCTTTACTCTTGAAATACCCACAACACAACCAATCTCACAAGGAGAAGTGACCAAAGGAGAACCCAATAACAAAGGAGAACCCAAAGGAGAACCTCTCATACTTGAAGAGTTGGAGAAAAACTATACAACTATTAAATTCTAAAGCTATCCTTTGCCCTCCCTCTTCTTCCCCCATAGTCTGTTTCCAGTGACTTATCCTCTGAAATGAATGGTCTCAGGAGAAGTCAGAGGGAGTTCTGCAACAACTTAGGAAAAGCATCTTTTAATACGGATTCATTTTTTAATGTAAGCAATGTGAAAATGCATATGAACAAGCAGTTCACTCTTTAAATATTCAGTTCTGTTTTTTTTACATATATAAACATGCATAGATAGATAGACAGATAGATGAGTACCAGTGGTGTTCACCTAACAAAAATGATGTTTCAAAACACAATTCTGGTGTCTGCAATCCAAGAAAGACTAAAATTGCTCTGGCTCATTCTCCACACAAAATAATCCTAGTCTAAACAGTATGTCCTAATACTGTATTATGTAATTTACATGCCTTTTAAATATTGTTGTGCTTGCAAGTTTCTCAATATAATCCCCAAATATATTGTGAGTGTCTACGATGCAGAAGACACCATGCTATATTCTACAGCACTGATCTTGAACTCTGGCTGCATGCTAAAACCACCAGGGGAGTTTTGATAAAATACCGATGGCCAGGCCTCCATCAAACTAACTAAATCAAAATCTTGGGCTGAGGCTGAGAGTAACCAAATGATTCTGTTCAGGCAGATGGAGAGCCATTGTTCTAGATTAATGGTTCTCAGGACCATTGGAGATCCCTGCAACTCTTTCCAGGGATATACTAGGGCAAAAGTCAGAATTTCCCCCTAGATCTTATATAATTACTGAATAAAACATTTCACTGGTGGCTCAGACATTAAAGAATTTGCCTGCAATGCAGGAGACCTGGGTTCAATCCCTGGCTTGGGAATATTAGGTAGTTAGAATAGGAAAAAGGAGTCCAAAATGGTGGTCGCTAAAAGACAAAGAAAGAGAAAAGCCTGCGAAAATGGAACAAAAGAAAATCCAAGGATCGGAGTGAGAACTTCAGGTGAAACAAACATGCCACCTTCTTAGCCAGCCCAATTTTCATAGGGCAGGCTCAAAGTGGGGAGGAGACAAATGTATAAAAGAAGGAAGCCAAGATGGATTGAGATCTCTCCTTTGGGGTCAGTCCACCCTTTGCTTGCTGAATAAAACTCTGAGCTGTAACTGAACTGTAACACTGTCCACTGTTTCTAATCTTTGCTGCAGCAAGACAGAACCAAGGAAATTACACACTCTCCTGATAGGAAGATCCCTTGGAGTAGGGAATGACAGCCCACTTTAGTAATCTTGCCTGGAAAATTGCATGGACAGAAGAGCCTGGAGGGCTACAGTTCATGGGGTCACAAAGGGTCATACACAACTGAACAACTAACACATGCAATATATATATTCTTGTAAAATTGGATTGAATTAATCATGATTTTGATCATCCAACTTAATACAATGCTTCTGAACCAAGATATTTTTGTCATAGAGTAAAAGAACTGAAAATCAAATAGCAAATTTCCCTGTATCTTCAATTTTACTCAGTGGCTTGGAATAAGAAAACAAATCATTATTTTCAAGTTCACTCCTCTCTGCTTATAAAAGCAATTTAGTGGAAAAGTTTCAAAAACACCACCTTAATATAAAGAAGAAAATAACTTTTCTAACACTTAATAACAAAAGTGTTAGAAACTAACCAAAAGCAGGAGGAATGTAAATAGAAGGTGAGATGATTATTCCTCTGGCCCTTCAGAGGGTATCCTAGGTTTGTGTTCTTGCCAGAAGCAATATCCAGTTATCTATGTTAAGCAAGTCAGCTGCTTGAGGTGAAAGCAAGCAGGCTTGAGGAAGACCTCTCTGTATAGTTTATCAAGAAAGATGAAGACAAAAATAGAAAATAGGAAAATATCCAAAAAAGGAAACTGAAAAATACATTTTTTAGAAGTCAGAGGGGAATCAAAAACCAAATCCAAATAACACTGAGCAGATAAATATGGCCTAGGGGAAGACTACAAGTTAACATTCTCAGAGCTCAAATTAAGTGCATGTCACTTTTCATAGAGTAATGTAGCAGAAGTCAGAGAAATGCAAATTAAAATTTCCATAAGAAGTCATTCTTTGCCTATCTGATTGGCAAAATATTATAAAAATTGATTATATTCATTTTTACAAAAACATAAAGAAACACATATTTTTCCTATTGTTATCTGAACATAAAACAGCACAGTTTTGGGAGTACAACATCCATTAAAAGTTCAAGTATGTAGTCTTTGAGTAAATAATCCCACCTCTAGGAACCTATCTTTGAGAAATAATGAAATATGAGCAAGAAGATGTATTCACAAGAACTGTCTTTGCAACATTGTAACAGACACTAAACACTGAAAATCTCTCACATGACTACCAATATGGACATGGTTAAATCCAGTAATGGCACCCCACTCCAGTACTCTTGCCTGGAAAATCCCATGGACGGAGGAGCCTGGTAGGCTACAGTCCATGGGGTCGCTAAGAGTCGGACACGACTGAGCGACTTCACTTTCACTTTTCCCTTTCATGCACTGGAGAAAGAAATGGCAACCCACTCCAATATTCTTGCCTGGAGAATCCTAGGGACGGCAGACCCTGGTGAGCTGCCGTCTATGGGGTCGCACAGAGTCGGACACGACTGAAGCGACTTAGCATAGCATAGCATAGCAAATCCAGTATGGTACTGAAACAGGAGGGAAGGGAGCAGGGCACAACCTTTACAAAGTTACAGCCACAGAACACATGGTTAAAGCCAACTAGTTACAAGATGGCATGCGAGACTCCCACTAGACCTGAGCTATATGATCATTATCACACATTTGCAAGCTAAATGACACACTCACAGCCACCAAAACAGTTCCAAGGCTGACCAAAGAAGGCCAATAAGTGGATGGTGGCCCAACACCTGGAAATTCCCCACACTTTCCCCAAAATAGTTAGAATGCTTTTCCCATTTGTTAGCCTATGAAATTACTAACTTCTATAAAAACTGACAACCCCCATACCCTGGTGCCACTCTCACCTTCCGACATGAGCCACATTCTGTTGTGGACTGTGCTCTCTAAATAAATCCACTTCTTACCTATCACTTTCTGCGGTGAGACATCAAAAACCTGAGCTTCGTTAAGTCCTAAGACCAGATGTGTGATCTCAGTTAAAAGAACATAAGTGCAAGTCCCAATCTTAGTTGCACAGTTTCAGTACTTTGTAATTTGCTGTAGTTAATAATGAGGTGGGACTCAGAATATATACTATGCCCCCGGGTGTATAAAATGCCTCAACTAAATATGTGTATGTGTGTACATATGAATTTACATACATAGAAAAATTTTTAAATAATTTCCTGTGAAGGGGCATAAACAGCCTCTTGATGAGGGTGAAAGAGGACAGTGAAAAAGATGGCTTAAAACTCAACATTCAAAAAACTAAGACCATGGCATCCAGTCCCATCACTTCATGGCAAGTAGAACAGGAAAAAGTGAAAGCAGTGACCGATTTTATTTTCTTGGGTTCCAAAATCACTGTGGACAGTGACTGCAGCCATAAAATTAGAAAGACGCTTGCTTCTTGGAAGAAACGCTATGACCAACCTAGACAGTGTATTAAAAAGCAGAGACATCACTTGGCCGACAAAGGTCCATATGGTCATATGGTTTTTCCAGTAGTCATGTATGAATGTGAGAGTTGGACCATAAAGAAGGCTAAGTGCCAAAGAATTGATGCTTTTCAATTGTGGTGCCGAAGAAGACTCATAAGAGTACTTTGGACTGCAAGGAAATCAAACCAGTCAATTCTAAAGGAAATCAACTCTGAATATTCATTGGAAGGACTGATGCTGAAGCTCCAATCCTTTGGCCACCTGATTCGAAGAGCCAACTGATTGGAAAAGACCCTGGTGCTGGGAAAGATTGAGGGCAGGAGAAGAAGGGGGCACAGAGGATGAGATGGTTGGATGGCATCACCGGCTTAATGGACATGAGTTTGAGCAGTCTCCAGGAGATAGTGAAGGACAGGAAAGCCTGGCATGCTGCAGTCCACAGGGTCGCAAAGAGTCAAAAACAACTTAGCTTACTGAACAACAGAAACATGAAGGGACATGAAATGTGGAGAAAATATACTGAACATTGAATGTATATTGATATGTAGATATATGGCTAAATGGATATATTGACATGTGTGTACTTAGTTGCTCAGTTGTGTCCAACTCTTTGCAACCCATGGACCATAGCCCACCAGGCTCCTCTGTCCAGGCAATTTACTGGAGTGGGTTGCCATGCCCTCCTCCAGGGGATCTTCCCAACCCAGGGATCAAATCCAGGTCTCTTGCATTGCAGGCAGATTCTTTACCATCTGAGCCACCATAGAAACCCATTGACAAATATATGGATATATAGATACACCCACATGAGTAAAGGTAAACCTTTTGAAAAGAAAGCAACATCCTGCTGCTTCTTGTAGGGGTCAGAGAATGGAAAATTCCCACAGAAGAGACGAGAGACTTCTGGAAAGACTATGAAATACTGGGGAGAACACTTAAGGATTTGTAGCTTTATAGGACTGTGAGTTGGTAGAGTGCTTTCACTGTTTTTTCTCTATGAAGGTTGTTGGAAGGAAAAAAAGTAGTATGTGGGGAGTGAGTAGCTAAATAGATATAAATTTAAATATAGATATAAAATCAATTTGGATTAATTTTGGATTTCTAAACTATGGATTTGGTGAGTTAGGAATGTATTTATGTCACACAGTGAGATATTGGCCCACACATCATCTGACTTCTTCAAGAGGAATTTATATTGAATAGGATGATTTGGGGGAAAAATGCCCAGATAAAACTTGACAATTTTTATTCTAGGCCATCAGTATTTCCTGCACTCTATAAAAGAATTTTTTAAGTTGTTGACAACCCCTTCACACTGCAGGGTTAACATCCAAACATTTCATTTTATGTATAAATGGTTGCAAAAGATATAACATGTTGTAGATTTTAAATAATGACATTTTTAAACAGAAATTGTTCCATCATGTTAAATCTGAGTCATATGAATCCAAATAGCATAATAATTTGAAGAATATATGAACAAGCTTTACTTGTTTCTAGTCAGAAATCTTACATATTTCTTTTTCTCTCTGAACTTGCATTTTCATTCTCAAATTCCCAATTAATTTGATCTTAATACAATATAGTATTATGCTTGAAAGTCTTTTATAGATCAACCTGTCAAATTCTCTTCAATAAAACGTATATAAATAATATTTTAATTTTCAAAAACTTTATGGGACCATTAAGTATGACAGCCTGTTTTCTGGATTGAATTCTCATTAAAATAACCTTTAGCATATTATCAGTCAAAACAAATATATTAAAAATTATAATTAGTAAAAAAGTAAATTTTATTGAAAATTCATCTTTTACTAAAATTAAGGTGCTCTTCAATTAGTTCACATATCCATGGATATTTATTACTTTCATCTATAATGAGAGGCTAGTGGAAATTAACAGCCAAAAGAAAAGATACTAACAGCCAAAAGAAGACCACCATTAGGAGCTGGACTTAGAAACAGTGTTGTCAAATGCAACATTTACAATAGAATCCACAATGCATTTCTACTGAATCAGTTCAGTTCAGTTCAGTCGCTCAGTCGTGTCCAACTCTTTGCAACCCCATGAACTGCACCATGCCAGGCCTCTCTGTCCATCACCAACTCCCGGAGTCCACTCAAACCCATGTCCATCGAGTCAGTGATGCCATCCAACCATCTCATCCTCTGTCGTCCCCTTCTCCTCCTGCCCCCAATCCTACCCAGCATTAGAGTCTTTTCCAATGAGTCAACTCTTCGCATGAGGTGGCCAAAGTATTGGAGTTTCAACTTCAACATCAGTCCTTCCAATGAACACCCAGGATTGATCTCCTTTAGGATGGATTGATTGGATCTCCTTGCAGTCCAAGGGACTCTCAAGAGTCTTCTCCAACACCACAGTTCAAAAGCATCAATTCTTCGGCGCTCAGCTTTCTTCACCGTCCAACTCTCACATCCATACATGACTACTGGAAAAACCATAGCCTTGACTAGACGGACCTTTGTTGACAAAGTAATGTCTCTGCTTTTAAATATGCTATCTAGGTTGGCCATAACCTTCCTTCCAAGGAGTAAGCGTCTTTTAATTTCATGGCTGCAATCACCATCAGCAGTGATTTTTGAGCCCCCAAAAATAAAGTCTGACACTGTTTCCACTGTTTCCCCATCTATTTGCCATGAAGTGATGGGACTAGATGACATGATCTTAGTTTTCTGAACGTTGAGCTTTAAGCCATAACCTACCTCTAATACCCTCTAAAGCTGTCCTTTGGGAAAGCTTATTTACCTCCAAGGTTTATGTGCCCTAGTCTGAAAATCATTGTTACAAAATATGTCAGAATGACATAAAATGATAGTGAAGGTCCAATAGATCACATGGAAAAGCTCCTAGGAAAGGGCTCAGTAGCATCATAGTCTCAGATATCTATATACCAATGTGCAAACAATGAGTAAAACAAATATACAAAACATAAGACGATAAATAGAACTTCATTCTAATCACTAAGGCTTGGAACATGATGTGAAGCGATAGAAACTATAATGTATTCTAAATGAACAAAGAGGGACTTCCCTGGTAGCCCAGTGCGTAAGAACCCACTTACAAATTCAGGGGACATGGGGTTTGATCCCTGGTCCGGGAAGCTCCCAAATGCTGAGCAACTAAGCCTGCATGGCACACTACTAAGCCTACACTCTCGAGCCTGCGAGCCACCTGCAGCCACGCCTGAAGCCCACACACCCTAGAATCCATACTCCACAACAAGAGATGCACCACCATGAGAGGCCCACACACCGCTCGCTGCAACAAGAGAAAAGCGCATGCACAGCAACGAAGACCCAGCCAAAAATAAATAATAAACAAAAACACTAATGTAAAACAAAATAAATAAACAAAGATACTTGAAGGGAGGCAGGGTAGGGCTGTAACGCCGTACGTACCTTATACTGTGAGCGTCTACTGCAAGAAACCATTAGAAAAATATCCCAGAAATCAAAAATAGAAGTGACATTATTATTATTATTAAAATAGACCACAGATGGCAAAGCCAGTTAGAGGGATTGGATGATGCCTTTTGACATAGATTGTGAATCTTCAAGAAATCCCGATGAATAGGGCTTTTCTTTCCCATCAGTTATTCTAATGTAAGCCCTGAATTGGGGAGATGAGGACAGGTATTTACGAGCAATGATGGTTTTCAGGAGGGTTACATCAGCTTACAGCAAGGACAAGCGAAAGTAAACGTAAGCTCACTCCCAAGCGAAGTAAGGACAGAGCTGAGACAAACACGCCCATTTGTCTTGCCAAATTTACCAGTCCAAAACTTCCCAGTGGCAAAAGTGAGTAAATGGGGCAGACAGAGGCCCATAGTTTACTTCAGCTCCCTATACAGGAAAGAAGATCAAAAGGAAGAAATAAATAGTCCCCATTAATAGATTATAAAACTGGCAAAGAGGCAGGAGAAGACATTAGTGATGAAATTAACTACTTGGATATTTTGCAGGAAGTCTTACTTTCTTCAAAAGTAAGTTGTTGGTGAGGTTATTAATTGTACTTATGACACCACCCTTATGGCAGAAAGTGAAGAAGAACTAAAGAGGCTCTTGATGAAAGTGAAAGAGGAGAGTGAAAAGGTTGGCTTAAAGCTCAACATTCAGAAAACTAAGATCATGGCATCCAGTACCATCACTTCATGGCAAATAGATGGGGAAACAGTGGAAACAGTAGTAGACTATTTTTCTGGGCTCAAAATCGCTGCAGATGGTGACTGTAGCCATGAAATTAAAAGACACTTACTCCTTGGAAGGAAAGTTATGACCAACCTAGGCAGCATATTGAAAAGCAGAGACATTTCTTTGTCAACAAAGGTCCATCTAGTCAAGGCTATGGTTTTTCCAGTGGTCATGTATGGATGTGAGAGTTGGACTATAAAGAAAGCTGAGCGCCGAAGAATTGATGCTTTTGAACTGTGGTGTTGGAGAAGACTCTTGAGAGTCCCTTGGACTGCAAGGAGATCCAACCAGTCCATCCTAAAGGAGAGCAGTCCTAGGTGTTCATTGGGAGGACTGATGTTGAAGCTGAAATTCCAATACTTTGGACACCTGATGCGAAGAGCTGACTCATCTGAAAAGTCCCTGATGCTGGGAAAGATTGAGAGCAGGAAGAGAAGGGGACGACAGAGGATGAGATGGTTGGATGGCATCACCAACTCAATGGACATGGGTTTGGGTGGACTCCAGGAGTTGATGATGGACAGGGAGGCCTGGTATGCTCCGGTTCATGGGGTCGCAAAGAGTCAAATACCAACTGAGCAACTGAACTGAACTGAACTGAATATTTTCAAGCCCGAGAAAGAAAATGAAATAGTAGGAGAAACTTACTCTAATGTTATTACCTTTTTCTCTTTTTTAAATTTAAAATTAATTTGAGTGTGGAATAAAAGTAGAATTCAGAATTCAGAAAATAATAAGGAATAAACTGTGAAAAGTAAATCTAGATGATCCTCAGTGAGAGAGGGAGAAACAATTTATTCATGGACAGTGTGCCTTCCATGTGCCAGCCACTGTTCTAGATGCTGGAAACTCAGCAGTAAATACAATAGACAGAATCCCTGACCCAATGGAGCTTATATTCAGAGTGAGAGTATAAACAATGTATGATGGTAATAAGTTCTATGGGGAAAAATTAAGACAGAAAAGGGAGACAGGATATGGTAGAGATGGATGGTAAAATCTCATGGACTTTCAGGTAGAGAGACAAAGGAAATAAAAGAACTAGCTGTATGAATGTCTAGAAGAGAGGCATTCCAGGTAGATGGATCATGAAGTGTAAAGACCCTGCAGAGCCCGCTGGACAAGTTAAAATCAGCATGAAGTCCATGGACTGGAGTGAGTAGAATATTGGAGAGAGTTGGAGAGGATAAGGTCAACGAGGTAGTAGGATCCAGATTTTTAACATTTCCTCCTGATGGAGAAGGTATGCTGCTGGAGGACTGTGAACAGAGGAGAGACACAATCTGATCTCTTAAGAGAACAATTCTTGTTTCTATTTCAAATAGAGACAGTTGCAATAATACAGGCAGAAGGTGATGACAGCATGGATTCAAGAGGACATACAAAAGACAGTGGGCGGGTCTGATGATGAGCAGTTTTTGAAAGTCCAAACAGTAGACATGAGATGTGACAAAAGGAACCAAGGATAAATTTCACGTTTTGACCTGTGCAACTTGAGAGATTGAGTTCTTATTTACTAACATGAGAGAAACTACAGAAAAAGCACATCTGAAGAAAAATTTATGAATTTGATTTTGGACATGCTAAGTTTGTGATGCCTATTACTTCCAGGTAGAACTAGTGAATACACAGCTGGATATATGAGTCTGGGATTCAGTGTGGTTCAGGGGAAATACAATGCAAGTCACATACGTAATTTTCAACTTTCTAGTAACCACATTTTAAAAAGCTAAGAGAAACAAATGCAGTTTATTTTAGTAACATATTTATAACTAAAATATTTCCAAATATTATCATTTCAAAGTATAATAAAAAAACTAACAGGATATGTTGTCTTCATTTTTTTAAACTAAATTTTCAAAATCTAGTTTATATTTTGCACTTTACAGCATATCTTAAATCAGAAAAGCTACATTTTACATGTCCAATGACTACACACGACTGATAACTATCTTATTGGACAGTAGAGATTTTAAAACATAGATGATTGCAGAGGCCACTCTCTGAAAAGTTCAGACTCAAAAAAAAAAGAACCTTTGAACAAACTATAGAATAAAACTATATTTTAAGATACTTTTGGAAGCAAGTAAAAGCCTCACACCAAGCCTCAAACAGGCTTAAAGGAAAGGCCTTCAGTGAGGCCTGCTCAGCCATGTCATCCAAGACCCAGGGTCTTCTCAGGTTTTCACACCATCATCTGAGTCTTGCCTTTACCCAGGGCTGGTAGCAAAATAGCAGTAGCAGTCCCAAATCTTACACCCTGATACAACAGCTTTCACAAGTAAAATAAAGCATCAATTCTTGTGTGTCTCTCTTGGTAGTAATAAACTTTAACTAAGAGACTCCAACACACCCCAGCTCTGCTATAGGATTCGTTTCATATCTTACTGGTCAGAGTTGAGTTAAATGCTATTCCTTTAACCAATCATTATCAAGCAGTGAATACTGGGAGTTCTGAATAAAATGAAACAGGCATTCTCCAACCTGTCTCTCCCACTGAACACAATAATAAAACCAGGACAATATAAATGAAACAGATATTTGAGAACTCTTCTAAGTCAACAGCAGTGGGCAGATTTGGGAAGAAAACAGATATTCAAATAACCCCTGAAGTAACAGAGAGCTTATCTCCTTTTTTCCTCCGGAATTTCACAACCTGGTTTCAAGGCAGGCCAAGAATCAAACATATACATTGTTGTGGCAGAGCGATCTCGAGAAGAAGCCTTCTAGTTAAAGCTCAAGGAGCAAGAAAGTCTTCCAGCAGTAACAATTTTTGCAGCAGGACTCTACAAGCACCTTACACACCAAGGAAGAGAAATTTCCTCTCCATCCAGGCTATCTGTGGTTCCAATTAGAAAGACTCTGGATTTCTCATTAAAAACCATACCAATCAAAAGGAAATAGAACAACATTTTTAAAGTTCTGGAAGAAAAGATCTGTCAACCCAGAATTCCATATCCAATGATGTTTATCTTTTAGGAATGAAGGTGAATAAGGACATTCTCAAGTGAATAAAAACTAAGAGAATTTATTTCCAGTAGACATGCTGTAAAAGAATTGCTAAAGGAAATTATTCAGACAGAATGGAAGTGATATCAGAGGAAATTTGAAACATAAAGAAACAGTGCCATAATTTTTTTTAAAAAAATGATAAATGTAATATAAATATTTGCCTCTTGAATTCTTTAAAATATGATTGACAGTTGAAAGAAAGCTTTATCTATAGATTTTAAACAAAGAGGTATATATGACAATTATATCACAAAGGGGTAGGATAAAGTCACTTATATTGTAGTTAAGATTTATATACTCTGCTTGAAGTATTGATTCTTAATAAATTATGAAAAGTTAAATACGTATATTATAATGACTAGAACATTCATTAAAAGATAAATCCAAACAAAGATATATATTAAAAAGCATAATAGAAAAATTTTAATGGATTACTTAAACAATGTTTAAATAACCCAAACAAAGGCAGGAAACTGGAAACAGAGAAATGAAAATCAGCTAAAACTAACAGTAATTACATTAAATATTAAAGATGCAAACAGATCAAAAGATGAGATTGTCAGAATAAATTTCAAAACTGATCCAACTATGCACCATCCATAAGAAATTTACTTCAAATATAACACTATAAATAATTTAAAGTAAAATAATGGAAGCAAAAGATACATTATTTTTAAAGAGATGGGAATGCCAGACCACCTGACCTGTCTCTTGAGAAACCTGTATGCAGGTCAGGAAGCAACAGTTAGAATTGGACATGCAACAACAGATGTTCCAAATCAGGAAAGGAGCATGTCAAGGCTGTATATTGCCACCCTGCTTATTCAACTTCTATGCAGAGTACATCATGAGAAACACTGGGCTGGATGAAGCACAAGCTGGAATCAAGATTGCCGGGAGAAATATCAACAATCTCAGATATGCAGATGACACCACCCTTATGGCAGAAAGTGAAAAAGAACTGAAGAGCCTCTTGATGAAAGTGAAAGAGGAGAGTGAGAAAGTTGGCTTAAGACTCAACATTCAAAAAACTAAGATCATGGCATCCAGTCCCATCACTTCATGGCAAATAGATGGGGAAACAATGGAAACAGTGACAGACTTTATTTTTGAGGGCTCCAAAATCACTGCAGATGGTGACTGCAGCCATGAAATTAAAAGACACTTACTCCTTAAAAGAAAAGTTATGACCAACCTAGACAGCATATTAAAAAGCAGAGACATTGCTTTGTCAACAAAGGTCCGTCTAGTCAAGGTTATGGTTTTTCCAGTGGTCATGTATGGATGTGAGAATTGGACTGTAAAGAAAGCTGAGCACTGAAGAATTGATGCTTTTGAACTGTGGTGTTGGAGAAGACTCTTGTGAGTCCCTTGGACTGCAAGGAGATCCAACCAGTCCATTCTAAGGTAAGTCAGTCCTGAATATTCATTGGACGGACTGATGCTGAAGCTGAAACTCCAATACTTTGGCCACCTAATGCGCAGAACTGACTTATTGGAAAAGACTGACGCTGGGAAAGATTGAGGAGAAGGGGACAACAGAGGATGAGATGGTTGGATGGCATCACTGACTCAATGGACATGAGTTTGAGTAAACTCTGGGAGCTGGTGATGGACAGGGAGGCCTGGCATGCTGTGGTCCATGGGGTCACAAAGAGTTGGAGAGGACTGAGCGACTGAACTGAACTGAACTGAATAACACTATAAATAATTTAAAGTAAAATAATGGAAACGAAAGATACATTATGCAAACAGTAGTCAAAAAAAGCTAATATTACTATGTTAATATTAGACAAATTAAACCTAGAGAAATTAACAGAGTAAAAGATAAACATCACATAATGATAAGAGTCAACTTATCATGACATAACAAACCATAAAGTGGATGCATCTAACAAGAGAGATTCAAAATCAAAATACATGAAGAGTAAAAATTGACAGAATTGAAAGGAAAAACAAACAAGCCCACAATTACAAATGGAAAGTTCAACATGTCTTTCTCAGAGACTGATAGAATTAGGCTGAAAATCAACAAGCATTTGGAAGACCTGAAAAATACCACTAACACACTGGATTAACTGGCAATTAAAGAACTCTCCATTCAACATTAGAATACATGTTATTTCCAATTAAACATGAAATATTGCCAAGGTATATCATGCTCAAAATAACAAATAAAAGCCCTAAGCAAATGTTAAAGAATTAAAATAATGCAAAGTATTTTACTGATCATAACAAAATTAAATTAGAAATTAATAAAAGACAATGAGAAAAATCCCCAAATACTTGGAAATTAAACAACACACTCTAAGTAATTCATGATTCAAAGAGAAATTCTTGGTTGAAATTAGAAAATATTTTGATCATAATGAAAACAAAAATCGACATTATCAAAAAATCAGGGATGCTGCTAAAGCAATGTTTAGAGGGAAATTTATAGCATTAAATGCTTATATTAGAAAGGTCTTAAATCACTAATTTAAGCTTCTAACTTAAATAAGCCAAAAAAGAAATTAAAGTAAACCCAATACAGTCAGCAGCAAATAAGAAAGATAAAAGCAGATATCAATGACATTGAGAACAGAAAAACCAAGATTCTCAAAAAAAAAACTGGCTCTTTGAAATGACCAGTAAAATAGATAAAACTCTACAAAGACTGACCAAAATAAAGATGACACAAATTATCAGGAATGATATAAAGCGTGAATGCATCACAAACAGTAGCTTGGTAATAGCAGGAATGATAAAGCAGGTAACACTCCAGACACTGAAATTATGAGGGAATACTATGAATATTTTTATGCATAATAACAGCTTAAGTAGTCCTCTGACTATTTAAGAAATTGAATTCACAGTGAAACACCCTGTGAGAAAACAAATCTCCAGGCCCACATGGTTTCATCAGTGAACTACACCAAAAATGTAAAGAAGAAACAACACCACCAATTCCATACAAACTCTTCTAGGAAATAGGAGAAGAGGGGGCATTTCCCAGCTCAGTTTATGAAATCAGCATTACCCTGATACCAAAACTAGGAAAGAAATACAAGAGGAGAAAACTGTAGAGCAATATTCTTTATAAATAGCAGTGCAAAAATACTCAACAACCTATCAGCAAATCAATTGCAATGATATATAAAACACACAGTAAAACATAGCCAAATGGAATTTATCTCAGAAAAGTAAGGCTAGTTCAATACTCAAAAATCAACCCATGTAATCCATCATAGTAATAGTGTACAAACATATCATTATATCAATTTATGCAGAAAAAGTATTTGAAAAAAATTCAACATCCATCCTGATAAAGACCCATACCAAACTAAGAATAGATAGCAATTCACTCAACCTGGTAAAGAATATCTACAAAAACCCTATTAGCATATAATAAATACTTGGTGAAAAAACTGAACACTTTCTTCCAAAGTTTGGTAATAATAAGGCAAGCACTAATGTATCTATTTTCATCACTTCCAGCCAGGGTAATAAGGAAAAAAATGAAATAAAGAGTCAAAAGGTATACAGATGGGAAAGAAAGGCGTAAGACTGATATCCTATTCACAGATGACATAACTGCTTATGTAGAAAAGTCCAAAGGAATCTATAGCAAAAAAAAAAAAAAAAAACCTCTTAAAACTATTAAGAGTTAAGCAAAGTCATAGGATACAAGGCTAATAATATATACATATATTTCTATGTAATATAATTATATATAATCAGTTTTATATAGTTACATGAATAATCAATTATAATCAGAATTTTAAAATACCGTTTTAAATATCTCAAAAAAGAGAAATAATTAGATATAAATTTAACAAAACATATACTGAATCTGTACTATGAAAACTATAAAACACTAATTAAAGAATTCAAAGAAAATCTAAAATAACGACAAGATATTCAAAGTTTTTAGACTGGAAGACACAGCATAGTAAAGATGTCAATTCTCCCCAAATCAACCTATAGATTCAAAACAAGTGTTCCGATCAAAATCCCCTCAGAATGTTTACTCGGATATGCACAATATAATTCTAAAATTCATATGGAAGACAAAGGAGCTAGAATAGCCAAAACAGTGTTGAGAAAGAATAAAGTATGAGAAAACATACTACTCAATTTTAAGACTTAGAATAAAATACAGTAACCAATACAGTGTGATACTGGGAAAAGAAAAAACACAAAGATCAATGAAACAGAATAAAGAGAACAGAAACCATCGCACAAATATGGCCAAATGACTGGTTTTTTTTTAACAAAGGTGGAAAGCCAACTCGATGGAGAAGAGATAGGCTTTTCAAAAAATGAAACCATTAGATATTCATTAAAAAAAGGACTTTGATCTGAATCTCATACCTACTACAAACGTTAATTCAAAATGGATCAAAGAGGTAAAAATAAAAAGCAGAAATATACACTTTTTAGAAGGAAACAATAGAAATTCTTCATGATCTGCAGTTAGATACAGAGGCCCTAGACATGACACATAGTTAAAAATTCACTTAAAACTGATGAATTGGACTTAAATTTTTAATTGTCTACAAAAGATACTGTTAAAATAATGAAAAGATAAGCTCAGAGAAAATATTTTTAAATTATATGTCTGACAAAGGACTACCATCTAGAACATAAAAAGAATTCTCATAACTCAGCAGTAAAGAACCCGTTAAGAAATGGGCAAAGGACTTGAACAGGCACTTTACCAAAGAGGATGTATATAACTACAGGCACATGCACGCATATACACACACACACATATATATATACACATATGTAAACATAAGCATATAATAGTTCAGTTCAGTTCAGTCGCTCAGTCGTGTCTGACTCTTTGTGACCCCAAGAATCGCAGCATGCCAGGCCTCCCCGTCCATCACCAACTCCCAGAGTCTACCCAAACCCATGTCCATCGAGGTGGTGATGCCACCCAGCCATCTCATCCTCTGTCGTCCCCTTCTCCTCCTGCCCCCAATCCTACCCAGCATCAGGGTCTTTTCAGATGAGTCAACTCTTTGCATGAGGTGGCCAAAGTATTGCAGTTTCAGCTTCAACATCAGTCCTTCCAATGAACACCTAGGACTGATCTCCTTTAGGATGGACTGGATGGATCTCCTTGCAGTCCAAGGGACTCTCAAGAGTCTTCTCCAACACCACAGTTCAAAAGCATCAATTCTTCAGCACTCAGCTTTCTTTATAGCCTAACTCTCACATCCATACATGACCACTGGAAAAACCATAGCCTTGACTAGACGGACCTTTGTTGACAAAGTAATGCCTCTGCTTTTTAATATGCTATCTAGGTTGGTCATAACTTTCCTTCCAAGGAGTAAGCGTCTTTTCATTTCATGGCTGCAATCACCATCTGCAGTGATTTTGGAGCCCTCAAAAATAAAGTCTGTCACTGTTTCCCCATCTATTTGCCATTAAGTGATGGGACCAGATGCCATGATCTTAGTTTTCTGAATGTTGAGCTTTAAGCCAACTTTTTCACTCTCCTCTTTCAAATTCATCAAGAGGCTTTTTAGTTCCTCTTCACTTTCTGCCATAAGGGTGGTGTCATCTGCATCTCTGAGGTTATTGATATTTCTCCTGGCAATCTTGATTCCAGCTTGTGCTTCTTCCATCCCAGTGTTTCTCATGATGTACTCTGCATATACGTTAAATAAGCAGGGTGACAATATACAGCCTTGACATACTCCTTTTCCTATTTGGAACCAGTCTGTTGTTGCATGTCCAATTCTAACTGTTGCTTCCTGACCTGCATACAGGTTTCTCAAGAGGCAGGTCAGGTGGCCTGGTATTCCCATCTCTTTCAGAATTTTCCACAGTTTATTGTGATCCACATAGTCAAAGGCTTTGGTATAGTCAATAAAGCAGATGATAAGAGACAAATGTAAGAAAGTAGCATAAATCTATCACAAATTGTCACAGCAGATAAATTCTAGATGGAACTGAGACATGTGAGAAATAATGCAAAAATAAATTTGATTTTTTAATACATTTGGAGCACAACTAAGGAAGCAATAAGCCCTCTACAAAGGGCAGATGGTATAAGGTTAACAGATGACAGAGAGAACATGGAACTATCTAATTGTTATTATGTATCCATTTTATCTCTCAAGAAGATGACTTTATATTAGTGAAAATGGTGAGTTTCAAAAACAGAATGTGTTGATACAATATAATTCAACTTTTGACCGATAGTCAGACAGACATGTACATATGCATAGAAATAATATGGGGAAAGAAATACACTGAAACATTAACAGTTGTTTCTAGGTGTAATATTTTCTTTTTCTTTTTGCTGTGTGTTATGTATTTCACGAATATTCTACAATGCACACATATTGCTTTCAAAGTAAAACAGACCAAGTAAGTGAGTTTAAAATGCAAAAGATGGTGAAAGAAACCTCAAGGAAACAGAAGCT
This sequence comes from Giraffa tippelskirchi, assembly GCF_054371585.1. Classification (NCBI taxonomy): domain Eukaryota; kingdom Metazoa; phylum Chordata; class Mammalia; order Artiodactyla; family Giraffidae; genus Giraffa; species Giraffa tippelskirchi. Next base: position 104,722,997 of record NC_137278.1, on the reverse strand, counting down.
CTAGGCAAGGAGACCCTAAAAGATCATATAGATTTTATAAGAGTCAGGAAGATTGGAGTAGGAAATGGTAACCCCACTCCAGTAGTCTTGCCTAGGAAATCCCATGGACAGAGGAGCCTGGGGCGCTACAGTCCATGGGGTCGCAAAGAGTTAGACATGACTTAGCGACTAAACAACACCTCAGAACACTTCAAAAACTGCCGTAGAAGAGAACATATGCAAAAGTAGTTCCAATCTTCAAAAGAGAAATGTCAGCTTCTGAAAACTGTAGCAAGGTTTTACACCTAATTGTTGGAGGAACAGATCTGGAGAACTTAGAAAAGAAATGCTACTAGGATTGCAGCTTAGGCTCACTAAAAATGTCATGACAGGAAAACCTCATTTCCTTTTTCTAGATAATTACTACTAGAAGTGATGGCTGCTGTGTCCTAATATTTGACCGTTTCAACATTCTTTTTTCTCTTTCTAATGACACCACCCCTATGGCAGAAAGTGAAGAACTAAAGAGCCTCTTGATGAAAGTGAAAGAAGAGAGTGAAAAAGTTGGCTTAAAGCTCAACATTCAGAAAACTAAGATCATGGCATCTGGTCCCATCACTTCATGGGAAATAGGTGGGGAAACAGTGGAAACAGTGGCTGGCTTTATTTTTCTGGGCTCCAAAATCACCGCAGATGGTGATTGCAGCCATGAAATGAAAAGACACTTACTCCTTGGAAGGATAGTTATGACCAACATAGACAGCATATTAAAAAGCAGAGACATTACTTTGCCAACAAAGGTCCATCTAGTCAAGGCTATGGTTTTTCCAGTGGTCATGTATGGATGTGAGAGTTGGACTATAAAGAAAGCTGAGCACCGAAGAATTGATGCTTTTGAACTGTGGTGTTGGAGAAGACTCTTGAGAGTCCCTTGGACTGCAAGGAGATCCAACCAGTCCATCCTAAAGGAGATCAGTCCGGAGTGTTCATTGGAAGGACTGATGTTGAAGCTGAAATTCCAATACTTTGGCCACCTCATGAGAAGAGCTGACTCATTTGAAAAGACCCTCATGCTGGGGAAGAGTGAGGGCAGGAGGAGAAGGGGACAACAGAGGATGAGATGGCTGGATGGCATCACCGATTCAATGGACATGGGTTTGGGTAGACTCCGGGAGTTGGTGATGGACAGGGAGGCTTGGCGAGCTGCGGTTCATGGGGTCGCAAAGAGTCGGACACGACTTAGCAACTGAACTGAACTGAATGACAGTGTCTTGGTTTTATTTTGGGAAACTATTTTGGCTATTTAATAAATTTCTAAAACTTATTACATCCAATTGTTAATTCATTCTTTCCTCTAAAGCCTGTTCCTTCTACTCTCTTTCCTGTCTCAGGAAATAGTAACTGCAACCTTCCATTACTTCCAACCATTCTGGCATCATCCTTGACATTTCTCTTTCTCACAACCCACCTTCAAATCCATCAACAAATACTGTTGGTTTACCTTTAGAGTAAACCAAAGATTTGACCACTTTCTCACCATCCACATCCAGTCCCACCATATTTCCCCATTTGGGTTATTACAATGGCAATTCATGTATAGAATGAATTCTTTATGTGTACGTGTGTGTGTATACACACACACACACACACACACACACATATAATGTTACTGTTGTCATGCAGTCACTAAGTTGTGTCCAGCTCTTCACAATCCCATGGACTACAGCACGCCAGACTCCTCTTTCCTCTACTATTTCTCAGAGTTTGCTCAAATTCACATCCATTGAGTCGGTGATGCTATTCAACCATCACATCCTCTGCCATCCCATTCTCCTTTTGCCTTTAGTCTTTCCCAGCATCAGGGTCTTTTCCAATAAGTCCACTCTTCCCATCAGGTGGCCAAAGTATTGGAGCTCCAGCTTTAGCATCAGTCCTTCCAATGAATACTCAGGACTGATTTCCTTTAGAACTGACTGGTTTGATCTCCTTGCAGTCCAAGGGACTCTCAAGAGATTTCTCCATCACCACAATTCAAAAGCATCAGTTCTTCAGTTCTCAGTCTTCTTTATGATACAGTTTTAACATCTGTTAAAGTAGAAAAACCATAGCTTTGACTGTACAGACCTTTGTCAGTAAAGCGATGTCTCTGCTTTTAAATACATTGTCTAGGATTATCATAGCTTTCTTTCCAGGAGCAAGTGTCTTTAAATTTCATGGCTGCAAACACTGTCCTCAGTGACTCTGGAGCCCAGGGAAAGAAACTCTGTCACTGCTTACATTTTTTCCCCTTCTATTTGCCATGAAGTGATGGGACCAGTTGCCATGATCTAAGTTTTCTGAATGTTGAGTTTCAAGCCAACTTTTTCACTCTTCTCTTTCACCCTCATCAAGAGACTCTTTAGTTCCTTTTCACTTTCTGCCATTAGAGTGGTATCATGTGAGTATGTGAGGTTTTGGTATTTTTCCTAGCAATCCTGATTCCAGCCTTGTGATTCATCCAGCCTGGCATGTCACGTGATGTACCCCACATATAGGTTAAATAAACAGGGTGACAATATACAGCCTTGTCATACTCCTTTCCCAATTTGGAACCAATCTTTCCTTGTTCAGTTCTAACTGTTTCTTCTTGACCTGCATATAGGTTTCTCAGGAGACAGGCAAGGTGGTCTGGTATTCCCATCTCTTGAAGAATTTTCCACAGTTTGTTGTGATCCATACAGTCAAAGGCTTTAGTGTAGTCAATGAAGCAGAAATAGATGTTTTTCTGGAAGTGCCTTGCTTTCTCCATGATCCAATGAATGTTGACAATTTATCTCTGGTTCCCCTGCCTTTTTGAAACACAACTTGTATTATCTGGAAGTTTCTCTGTTCACACATTGCTGAAGCATAGCTTGAAGGATTTTGAGCATTACCTTGCTAGCATGGGAAATGAGCACATGATAGTTTGAACATTCTTTAGCAGGTGCCCTTCTTTCGGATCGGAATGAAAACTGATTTTTTCCAATCCTGTGGCCACTGGTGAGTTTTCCAAATTAGCTGACAAATAATAATAATGTTAGGGCTCCTTTATTCTTTTGGTTGAAAATAATAGAAATTTAACCTGAACTTCCAGAAGTAAGGGTGAGAGAGCAAAGAGGGGATTGCTTATTGCAAAGACACTGTGAAGTCTCACAGAAATGAAGGAGCAAACCTTAGCACAGCAGATTCTGGGATTTTAGAGCCTGGACACCAGAATTCAAATACAGACAAGATTATTCTTTCTTCTCTGCTCTTCTTGTATTTTGGGCTTATTCTTTTCTATTGCAGACTGACTGCCAAAGTACTTCTTTTTTCCATCTCCCAGCTATAGTTTAAAAAAAAAAAATCCCAGTGATTGACCAACTCCTATTGTCCCCAGCTTGAATCACATCTACTGTGGAAAGAGGGTGAAATAGTGTAATGGCTCCCCATTCCCCAGAGCAGTCACTACAGTCAGAAATATGCATCATACAAAATGACCACAACTCTTCTCATATGAATGCGAGAAGTATTTCCTCAAAAGGAATTGAGTCCTTTTCCCTAAGGAAATGAGAGACATTCAGAAAACCAAAGATAAAAGTCTAATTCAATACCTTTCTATATTTTTAAAATGCCACCCTATGCTATAACCTATTCTGGAGATTAATAAACACCAACATGTTGTTCACTCATAAATGTGTTAAGATTTCGTTCTATACATTGACTCTCTGATTCAGCACTTTGATAAACTGCAATTTTACCAGCCAGTAGCCAATTTACTCTGCTTTAATAAGATACATCACCAAAATCCTGCACATCACATCATCATAGATAGTCTTCCTTTTTTCACTGTGTTAAATAATGATATACATTTTCAATTTATCTATGGTGAATGTTAGAATATGACAGCTGTATTTGTTTTTCATGATGTAAAGTGAATGATAATATCTTGCAAGCTGATTTATTTCCTTCTTTTCTATCCACAATGATCTTACTGTGCTATTTCAGCTTAAAAATATGGATATTGAGGCACCAGCTGCTTCAACTCTAGAGAATAGTTATTTCCCACGAACCAACAATTTTACTTAAAAGAGGAGAGAGCCAGAATAGAAGGGAACTTTTCTCAGGGCCACCGAAACCAAATAAACAGACAACAATGCAAAAACAAGCCCCCCAAAATGCTTAAAATGTACCTAAGTTTTGACAATATTGAAAGATTCCTTTTGTTAAGGTACAAGATACAGAATTTCCCAGGAGAACAACAAAATTAATTAAAGCCTGAATTCTCATAATTAGAGTTGTCACTGCTACTATCACATTATCAGCACAGAAATGTCTCATCCACATTCCCAATTAAATTTGCTGTATAAATTGTGCAAAGTAAATGCTTTAAATTTAAGTAAAATGTTGCATATGATATGTGGAAGGCTTTTTTGTTTTTACATTTTGTTTTGTTTTACGGGTTTTTCAGTTTAAAGGAATCTAACAGTTTCTATCTCCTTTTAGAAAGTCATGCATGCAGGGACATAAGCAGTGATTTATGCTGTGACATAATATGTTTTTGACACAAAAAGTACTTGTCAAAAATGCAAGATACAAAAGCAACTATTCTAAGTGTGTTAAAGGGAGCAAGGAAAATCTGGCTTTCATCAGTCAATAATACATCTGATATAAATAATGATTGAAAACTGAGAGCTACAAGGTGTAATTTAGATGCTCTGAATTCCTCAAGATGAAAAGATAAGAAATATCAATTACTATCAATTCTACAGTAATTTTGATCTAATGTAATTGAACTTCTACTCATGGCAACAAGTGTTATAATATTTGTATTAGTAATTGGTGAGTCATCCAATGAATAACATCTTTAATTGAATATGTTTTTTCATAGTATAGCTACAGCTCTGCTTCAAGATTGAGTTCGATTTGGCACTAGAGAAGAATAGATTTAATCTTTCATCTTCCACCTGTCTTATATGAGTCATTTTACTTTAAAAAATACACAAAGAGGGAAAGAAAAGAAAAAACATGAAGTAATGATGTAGACTTTTAACTGGCCATGATCCTCAGAAACAGTGAAGATTAATTTGAGAAGATGTGATGTACCTCAAACCCTGCAGAATATCAGCACACTTTCATAAAACCAAAGAGAAATGCCTGTTCTGAATGGCTCCAGAAAAATCATACCATCACAAAATATTTCCTTCCGATGACTCATACTCTGCTTGGAGATTTCGAAATTTTCCATTTGTATATATATACTGCTTCATTCTAATGCAGACTCTAGCTTTTGGACTCCAAGCTCACCTTTATGGGTCAAAATACAGGTAAGAATCGGCAGAGATGGCTTCCTCCTTTTATGTGACTGTTATTCCCACCTCGTTTTTCCAAAAAAACCAATATTTTATCAATTCCATTATCAAAAAGTTATGATCCTTTTACCAAAATTTGATCCTGATTTTAGAGATAGGTTAAATATATCTAAAGCCTTCCTGATTTGGGCTATATTTGAAGTTTCCCAGGTGGCACTAGTGGTAAAGAACCTGCCTGCCAATGCCAGTGTAGGAGATGTAAGAGATATGGGTTCCATCCCTGGGTCGGGAAGATCCCCTGAAGGAGGAAATGGCAACCCACTCCAGTATTCTTGCCTGGAGAATCCCATGGACAGAGGAGCCTGGCGGACTACACTCCATAGACTCACAAAGTGTTGGACCCGACTGAGCGACTAACACTTTTACTTTTCTTTTTCTTTCATGCTTGTGCAGTTTAGACTTGGCTGCAGAGCTCTGCTGATCTGCCTGAGAAACTCATAAACTGGCTATCTACTTCCCTTCGGCCTAAGCCCCTCAAAAAGCACATACTTAGCAGGCCTGAAACCAATGCACTCCCAGAGCATAGGTCATCTGACCTAGAGAAGAGTCATCCAGCCAAACCCCAGTTAACCTGATGCCCTGGGAGCAGTGAAAGTGGACGCTTATCGCATACCGCTGAGTTTGACGGTGGTTTGTTAAAGCAACAGCTGCTGATGCAGACAGGCAACCTTAGTGTCCTCTGGTTGAGTCCAGACTATAAGGCCAAGAACTTTTTGTTAAATCTGTATCATTTATCAGCTATGTTTACTTGTGCAAGTTATTTAAACCATGTCTCCATTTCCTCATTTATAAAATGGGATAATAGTACATATCTGATAACAGTACCTAATAATAATAATAGCAGTAGCTTTACCTAAGTCACACAGTTAATATCTATAAAGTACTTGGAACACTGCCTGGTACAAAGCAGCCACTGCAAAATTGTAAATGAGATAAAATATAAATAAAACATACAATATTGTATAAAAGATAAAATAAACAATATTGTATGTGAGATAAAATTAATCCAATTAACCCATAAATACCCCCAACAAGAACATGATTCTGCTGCCAAAGGATGTATGAATTTCCCAGAGATGTTCTTCTCTGTAATCAGGAGTTCATATAATAAAATGTTTAAAGAATTCCATCTGTTGAGGTTTCTTTCTGATGAGTCAAATGACCTGGATTTCAATTCTCATTTCACCATCTGAGACCCTTAACACTGTTTTGGACACTGGGTCTTGATTTCATCAGCAGTAAATGGGGACTGTTAACAGTAGTTAATTCGACTCTGCAGATTATAGATATTACAGCAGATGCCCTATAGAAAACATCTTCATATAATAAATCATGCTTATAAATACTTAATAAAAAAAATGTTAGTTTTCCTTAATTTGGGCAAACAATTTTAAGCACCATCAGATCCCTTTGAGCTTGTGTAGAAGTAGATTGTAATTTCAAATTATTGCTGCCTCTCTGATCTATTTAAGACACAGTATATTTTTTATTTTTATTTTATTTATTTATTTATTTATTTATTTTACTGTAAAAGTCAAGACAATGGTTATTATTGGAGTTGAGATTAGGATGGGGACACATGGAAGGGCTCTGGTTAAGTTCCAGTTCTTTTTTTTTTTAATAAATTTATTTATTTTAGTTGGGGGCTAATTACTTGACAATATTGTAGTAGTTTTTGCCATACATTGACATGAATCAGCCATGGGTTTACATGTGTTCCCCATCCTGAACCCCCCTCCCACCTCCCTCCCCATCCCATCCCTCTGGGTCATCCCATTGCCCCAGCCCTGAGCATTTGTCTCGTGCATCGAACATGGAATGGTGTTCTGTTTCACATATGATAATATACATGTTTCAATGCTATGGTCCCAGAACGTCCCACCCTCACCTTCTCCCTCAGAGTCCATAAGACTGTTCTATGCATCAAGACACAGTATATTTTTTAAAGGAGCACTTAAACCAACAAAAATAAACCGCAGCCATTTCTCTCCTCTACTACCACAAATCTATTCAGCTATTTTCATTTTGTTCTGATAGATCAGTATAATACAAATCAAGAAAATCATAAAACGATTTCTGTTATCATGTATGTGTTATCATCTCTTTATTTTTATGTAAATAATGTTGTCTCTACTTTCTATTTACTAACAATGTTTCTCGTAGTCATCAGAAAGATCCTTCAGATCACATTCAACTCAATAGCAATTTAATTTAAAAGGTAAGAGATGTGGATTATATGCAATACTAAGCCACAATGTGCGTATCTTTTACAAGAAAATAACCTTAATTTCCCTGCTTGACTGAGAAAAGAAATAAAAAGAATGATTGCCATAAATCAGGAAAAATTCATAACTTGCTGGAGGTGTAACAGCTGTTGATTTAAGGTTTGCATCTTTGATAACACGATGCTGCTGGGAAGATAACATCTTTTTGACAAAGCTATGAACATAAAAATTACAAGGCTTTACTCAATACTTAAATATTTTCTCTGTGTCTCTTACAGAAAAAAATTATTTCTTTTATTCACTTATATTAAAATGTGTTTGAAGGATACTGTAACTCATCAGCAAGCTTTACAATAAAATTTAATGTTTCCTTGTTCCATAGGTGTACAGAAGATTTGTCATATCACAAATAAAAATTACTTAAATTATCCTCAGTTTAGAGAAATGGTCTTCTATTATTATGTACAAGTAGTTCCTACCATTGGTAATATAAGCACAGAATTGAGGGTACACTAGGGATATTATTCATTTCTTTTATTATCAGCTAGAAGTAGGTGATTGAAAAATTAGGTGACAAAATAGAGCAAGTATTGCACTGACTGGGGAAAAAATATCTGCAAAGTGGAATTTGAAAATGTGTAAAAGAATAACTTTGCAATGCAGTTAGAAACAATAGCAGTGGTCTTATTTATCTAAAAAGCTGCCACATTATTGCAAATAGTCCTGCACTGTTGACTCACAAACTGAAATTTTATGCTGAGCTTTTGTGTTTCTTATGTATCAATGAAACGCACTGAGAGCATCATCAAGGAAGTACAGAGAATGATGCTAGTAATCGCCTGTCTCCTTACTCTTCAACAAAATGTAATGTGCTTTCTTTCTTCTGTGAACTGCACTTATCTTAGAAAGTCAGATTTGCCTCTTATTTTTTTTCCCTTTAAATGTTTGTTTTACCAAATACAGTCTTGCATTGTCATCAAAACCTATATGGGTCCCAGCCCTATAATTCTCAGAGTCACTTTTTGGTTTGACTATTCAGAAAATATGATTTTATTGCCCATGCCATATGCTTGGAGAAATCCAAATTGTCCCTTTGAGAACAATCCTCTTTGTACCTTGAGAATTGGGGTGTAGTTGCTTACGATCCTCCTGGATACCTCTCACACTTCAATTTTAATCTAAATTCCTCCTTTTGATTAATTCTTGATCCCTACCAGTGGTTTCTCCTCCTGGAACTACCTCCTTCTCTCTGTACTACATCACCCCAACTTGGACTCTACCCATAGTTCCTTGTCCAAAGTACCATTACCCAAGCTTGTGTGTACAACCAAGTGTTATTGGAGGTCTCAGGAGAACATAAAATAGCTTGAAGTTTAATGTTGAACATCGTTGTTCATTCATTTATTGATTCATTTAACTGATACTTATTAATTACCTATCATGTGCAGGCACTACTCAAGATTGTGGAGATATAGTAGTGAACAAAACATAAAACACCTAGCTTTTATAGAGCCTGCCTTCTAGTTATGGGAGAAAGATAAAATTAACAAGTCACAGAGTGGTAGTAACAAAAAAATAATAATACAGTAGGGAAGGCAGATAACACCTTAGGGAAGGGTGCAATTTTAAGTAGGGTGGTAAAGGATTTACAGGGTTATTCAGGTAAATATATGAAAGAAATGAGGGAAGACGCTTTAGCTAAAGAGAACAGCAAATGCAAAGACCCTGAGGTAGGCACTTACTTGGAAGGTTAGAGTTATGATAAGGAGGATACAGGAAACTAACCACTCTGATCACATGGACCATAGCCTTATCTAACTTGATGAAACTATGAGCCATGCTGTGTAGGGCAACCCAAGACGGGTCATGGTGGAGAGTTCTGACAAAACGTGGTCCACTGGAGAAGGGAAGGGCAAACCACTTCAGTATTCTTACCTTGAGAAACCCATGAACAGTATGAAAAGGCAAAAAGCTGGACACTGAAAGATGTCCAGGACATCTCCCAGGTCGGTAGGTTCCCAATATGCTACTGGAGATCAGTGGAGAAGTAACTCCAGAAAGAATGAAGAGACGGAGTCAAAGCAAAAACAACATCCAGTTGTGGATGGGACTGATGATGGAAGTAAAGTCCAAGTCTGTAAAGAGCAATATTGCATAGCAACCTGGAATGTTAGGTCCATGAATCAAGACAAGTTGGAAGTAGTTAAACAGGAGATGGCAAGAGTGAACATTGACATTTTAGGAATCAGAGAACTAAAATGGACTGGAATGGGTGAATTTAACTCAGATGACCATCACATCTACTACTGTGGGCAAGAATCCCTTAGAAGAAATGGAGTAGCCATCATAGTCAACAAAAGAGTCTGAAACGCAATACTTGGATGCAATCTCAAAAATGACAGAATGATCTCTGTTCGTTTCCAAGGCAAACCATTCAATATCACGGTAATCCAAGTCTATGCCCTGACCAGTAATGCTGAAGAAGCTGAAGCTGAATGGTTCTATGAAGACCTATAAGACCTTCTAGAACTAACACTCAAAAAAGATGTCCTTTTCATTATAGGGGACTGGAATGCAAAAGTAGGAAGTCAAGAGATATCTGGAGTAACGGGCAAATTTGGCCTTGGAGTACAGAACGAAGCAGGGCAAAGACTAATAGAGTTTTGCCAAGAGAATGCACTGGTCGTCAAACACCCTCTTTCAACAACACAAGAGAAGACTCTACACATGAACATCACCAGATGGTCAATACCGAAATCAGATTGATTATATTCTTTGCAGCCAAAGATGGAGATGTTCTATACAGTTAGCAAAAACAAGACGAGAAGCTGACTGTGGCTCAGATCATGAACTCCTTATTACCAAATTCAGACTTAAATTGAAGACAGTGGGGAAAACCAGTAGACCATTCAGGTATGACCTAAATCAAATCCCTTACAGTGGAAGTAACAAATATTCAAGGCATTCTATCTGATAGACAGAGTGCCTGAAGAACTATGGACAGAGGTTTGTGACACTGTACAGGAGGCAGTGATCAAGACCATCTCCAAGAAAAAGAAATGCAAAAAGGCAAAATGGTTCTCTGAGGAGGGCTTACAAATAGCTGAGAAAAGAAGAGAAGCAAAAGGCAAAGGAGAAAAGGAAAGATATACCTATTTGAATGTAGAGTTCCAAAAAATAGCAAGTAGAGATAAGAAAGAACTCCTCAGTGATCAGTGCAAAGACACAGAGGAAAACAATAGAATGGCAAAGACTAGAGATCTTGTCAAGAAAATAAGAAATACCAAGGGAACTTTTCATGCAAACATGGGCACAGTAAAAGACAGAAATGGTAGGGACCTAACAGAAGCAGAAGATATTAAGAAGAGGTGGAAAGAATATACAGAAGAACTATACAAAAAAGATCTTCACAACCCATATAATCATGATGGTGTGATCACTCACCTAGAGCCAGACATCCTGGAATGCGAACTCAAGTGGGCCTTAGGAAGCATCACTACGAACAAAGCTAGTGGAGGTGATGGAATTCCAGTTGAGCTATTTCAAATCCTGAAAGATGATGCTGTGAAAGTGCTGCACCCAATATTCCGGCAAATATGGAAAACTCAGCAGTGGTCATGGGGCTGGAAAACGTCAGTTTTCATTCCAATCCCAAAGAAAGGCAATGTCAAAGAATGCTCAAACTACTGCACAACTGCACTCATCTCACACTCTAGTAAAGTAATGCTCAAAATTCTCCAAGCCAGGCTTCAGCAATACGTGAACCGTGAACTTCCAGATGTTCAAGCTGGTTTTAGAAAAGCAGAGAAATTAGAGATCAAATTGCTAATATCCGTTTGTTCCTCACAAAAGCAACAGAGTTCCGGAAAAACATCTATTTCTGCTTTACTGATTATGCCAAAGCCTTTGACTGTGTGGATCACAATAAACTGGAAAATTCTGAAAGAGATGGGAATACCAGACCACCTGACCTGCCTCTTAAGAAATCTGTATGCAGGTCAGGAAGCAACAGTTAGAACTGGACATGGAATAACAGACTTGTTCCAAATAGAAAAAGTAGTATGTTAAGGCTGTGTATTTTCAGCTTGCTTATTTAACTTATATGCAGAGTACATCATGAGAAATGCCAGACTAGATGAAGCACAAGCTGGAATCAAGATTGCTGAGAGAAATATCAATAATCTCAGATATGCAGATGACACCACCCTTATGGCAGAAAGCGAAGAAGAAAGAGCCTCTTGATGAGAGTCAAAGAAGAGAGTGAAAAAGTTGGCTTAAAACTCAATATTCATAAAACTAAGATCATGGCACCTGGTCCCATCACTTCATGGCAAATAGATGGGGAAATGATGGAAACAGTGACAGGCTTTATTTTTGAGGGCTCCAAAATCACTGCAGATGGTGGCTGCAGCCATGACATTAAAAGACACTTACTCCTTGGAAGAAAAGTTATGATCAACCTCAGTTCAGTTCAGTTCAGTCGCTCAGTCGTGTCCGACTCTTTGCAACCCCATGAATTGCAGTACGCCAGGCCTCCCTGTCCATCACCAACTCCCGGAGTGCACCCAAACCCATGTCCATCGAGTCATTGATGCCATCCAACCATCTCATCCTCTGTCGTCCCCTTCTCATCTTGCCCCCAATCCTTCCCAGCATCAGGGTCTTTTCCAATGAGTCAACCCTTCGCATGAGGTGGCCAAAGTATTGGAGTTTCAGCTTCAACATCAGACCTTCCAATGAACACCCAGGATTGATCTCTTTTAGGATGGATTGATTGGATCTCCTTGCAGTCCAAGGGACTCTCAAGAGTCTTCTCCAACACCACAGTTCAAAAGCATCAATTCTGCAGCGCTCAGCTTTCTTCAGCGTCCAACTCTCACATCCATATATGACCACTGGAAAAACCACAGCCTTGACTAGACGGACTTTTGTTGGCAAAGTAATGTCTCTGCTTTTAAATATGCTATCTAGGTTGGTCATAACCTTCCTTCCAAGGAGTAAGCGTCTTTTAATTTCATGGCTGCAGTCACCATCAGCAGTGATTCTGGAGCCCAAAAAAATAAAGTCTGACACTGTTTCCACTGTTTCCCCATCTATTTCCCATGGAGTGATGGGACCAGATGCCATGATCTTAGTTTTCTGAACGTTGAGCTTTAAGCCAACTTTTTCACTCTCCTCCTTCACCTTCATCAAGAGGCTCTTTAGTTCTTCGTCACTCTCTGCCATAAGGGTGGTGTCATCCGCATATCTGAGGTTATTGATATTTCTCCCGGCAATCTTGATTTGTGTTTCTTCCAGCCCAGCGTTTCTCATGATTTACTCTGCATAGACGTTAAATAAGCAGGGTGACAATATACAGCCTTGACGTACTCCTTTTCCTATTTAGAACCAGTCTGTTGTTCCACGTCCAGTTCTAACTGTTGCTTCCTGACCTGCATACAGATTTCTCAAGAGATAGGTCAGTTGGTCTGGTATTCCCATCTCTTTCAGAATTTTCCACAGTTTATTATGATCCACACAGTAAAAGGCTTTGGCATAGTCAATAAAGCAGAAATAGATGTTTTTCTGGAACTCTCTTGCTTTTTCGATGATCCAGTGGATATTGGCAATTTGATCTCTGGTTCCTCTGCCTTTTCTAAAACCAGCTTGAACATCTGGAAGTTCACGGTTCACGTATTGCTGAAGCCTGGCTTGGAGAATTTCGAGCATTACTTTACTAGCATGTGAGATGAGTGCCATTGTGCGGTAGTTTGAGCATTCTTTGGCATTGCCTTTCTTTGGGATTGGAACGAAAACTGACCTTTTCCAGTCCTGTGGCCACTGCTGAGTTTTCCAAATTTGCTGGCATATCGAGTGCAGCACTTTCACAGCATCAACTTTGAGGAGTTGAAATAGCTCAACTGAAATTCCATCACCTCCACTAGCTTTGTTCGTAGTGATGCTTTCTAAGGCCCACTTGACTTCGCATTCCAGGATGTCTGGCTCTAGATGAGTGATCACACCATCGTGATTATCTGGGTCATGAAGATCTTTTTCCTACAGTTCTTCTGTGTATTCTTGCCACCTCTTCTTAATATCTTCTGCTCCTGTTAGGTCCATAACATTTCTGTCCTTTATCGAGCCTCTCTTTGCATGAAATATTCCTTTGGTATCTCTAATTTTCTTGAAGAGATCTCTAGTCTTTCCCAATCTGTTGTTTTCCTCTATTTCTTTGCAATGATCGTTGAGGAAGGCTTTCTTATCTCTCCTTGCTATTCTTTGGAACTCTGCATTCAGATGGGAATATCTTTCCTTTTCTCCTTTGCTTTTCGCTTCTCTTCTCTTCCCAGCTATCTGTAAGGCCTCCTCAGACAGCCATTTTGCTTTTTTGCATTTCTTTTCCATGGGGATTTTCTTGATCCCTGTCTCCTGTACAATGTCACGAACCTCTGTCCATAGTTCATCAGGCACTCTGTCCATCAGGTCTAGTCCCTTAAATCTATTTGTCACTTCCACTGTATACTCATAAGGGATTTGATCTAGGTCATACCTGAATTGTCTAGTGGTTTTCCCTACTTTCTTCAACTTAAGTCTGAATTTGGCAATAAGCTGTTCATGATCTGAGCCACAGTCTGCTCCTGACCAACCTAGACAGCATATTAAAAAGCAGAGACATTACTTTACCAACAAAGGTCCATCTAGTCAAAGCTATGTTTTTTCCAGTGGTCATGTATGGATGTGAGAGTTGGACTATAAAGAAACTTTAGGGCCAAAATATTGATGCTTTTGAACTGTGGTGTTGGAGAAGACTCTTGAGAGTCCCTTGGACTTCAAGGAGATCCAACCAGTCCATCCTAAAGGATATCAATTCAGTTCAGTTCAGTTGCTCAGTCGTGTCCGACTCTTTGCGAGCCCATGAATCGCAGCACGCCAGGCCTCCCTGTCCATCACCAACTCCCGGAGTTTACCCAGACCCATGTCCATCGAGTCAGTGATGCCATCCAACCATCTCATCCTCTGTCGTCCCCTTCTCCTCCTGCCCCCAATACTTCCCAGCATTAGGGTCTTTTCTAATGACTCAACTCTTCGCATGAGGTGGCCGAAGTATTGGAGTTTCAGCTTCAACATCAGTCCTTCCAATGAACACCCAGGACTGATCTCCTTTAGGATGGACTGGTTGGATCTCCTTGCAGTCCAAGGGACTCTCAAGAGTCTTCTCCAACACCACAGTTCAAAAGCATCAATTCTTCAGAGCTCAGCTTTCTTCAGCGTCCAACTCTCACATCCATACATGACCACTGGAAAAACCATAGCCTTGACTAGACGGACCTTTGTTGACAAAGTAATGTCTCTGCTTTTAAATATGCTATCTAAGTTGATCATAACCTTCCTTCCAAGGAGTAAGCGTATTTTAATTTCATGGCTGCAATCACCATCATCTCATTTCCTCATGGTCCCTGTACTTCCCTAGCTCTCTTTAAACACTGTGGGGCTTATTTTGACACTGACCTTGTCTAACAATATTGATTGTCAGGAATTGCGAGGCGGCTGCGACAGTCCGCACAGAAGTGAGGTGGCTGCGACGGTCCGTGCAGAAGCGTGGCCAAGAGGAGCTACCCCACGGCTGAGGCCGGGCGGCGGCGGCAGAGAGGTGCTAGCCCGGGGGGCGGCGGCCGAGAGGAGTTATCCCAGGTCCAAGGAACAGCGGCTGCAGGGGCACAGGAGGGCCGAGAGGAATTACTCCACATTCAAAGGATATCAGTCCTAAACATTCATTGGAAGGACTGATGCTAAAGCTGAAAGTCCAATACTTTGGCCACGTGATGTGAAGAACTGACTCATTGGAAAGTCCCTGATGCTGGGTAAGAGTGAAGGTGGGAGGAGAAGAGGACAACAGAGGATAAGAAGGTTGGATGGCATCACTGACTCAATGGACGTGAATTTGAGTAAACTCCGGGTGTTCGTGATGGACAGGGAGGCCTGGCTTGCTGCAGTCCATGGGGTCGCAAATAGTCGGACTTGACTAAGCAACTGAACTGAACTGAACTGAAGGAAGATACTGGGGCTAAGTTCTTAAATTCCTCACTCTGAAGACACTTCTCATTTCAAAGTCCTATATTAACTATATTTCTCCTTTTTTAATATTTTTTAAAAAATAATTTTGCCTGCATAAGCTCTCTGTTATAATACACAGGCTTAGTTGCCCTGTGGCATGTGGGATCTTAGTTCCCCAAGCTGAGATCAAACCCCTACCCTCTGCATTGGCAGGTAGATTCTTAATCAATTGGACCACCAGGGCAGTCCCTATATTTTGTATTCTTGAAGGTCTGGCATTTGGATTCTCTCTGACTAGGACATCCTCAAGGGCTAGCTAGTTCTTAGAGATAGCAAATTACTCTCCTGAAGAGTACCTTTCACATGCAAATTAACCAATCCAAGCCCAATCAGGACCATCTCCTCTATCTAAATTTTACACTCCAGGAAGCAATATTCCTCCACTTTAATCACTCTAGGGCCAGGTGCTAGACAACCGGGGACTACCAAGCATCCCAGAGTCTACGCACTAATTCAAACTATCGGATTCAAAACTGCTCAGCTGCTATTCCGCCTCACCCATCCTTCTTGTTCAGTGCTCAGTCACTCAGTCGTGTCCGACTCTTTGAGACCCCATGGACTGCAGTCCGCCAGGCCCCTCTGCCCATGGGATTCTCCAGACAAGAATACAGGAGCGAGTTGCCATTTCCTCCTCCAGGGGTTCTTCCCAACCCAGGGATCAAACCCATGCCTCCACTGGCAGGCAGCTTCTTTACCACTGAGCCACTTGGGAAGTCTCCACCCATCCTTCCTTGAAAAACCAAAATAGAGGCTTTTGTCCATGCTTTTCCCTTGCTTCTTCTCCTCCTAACTGGCCCTGGTACTTACCCACGTGGCCCTGCACAGGATGGCTTCCTCTCTTCTCTTGGAAACTGTAATAAACTGTCTTTTCAGTGGCAATCATCTTCTGATCTGTAGGCACCATACCTGAATAAAACCAAACTTCCATGTACATTTTAAAATAAACCCCTACCAAGCAGCCAGTGGACAACACACAAATTCTTTTATTCCTCAACAGAGGAATAGTGGTAGTCTTCTTTCCAGTAATGGCTCCTGTTCAGACTAGGCCTTGTGGTCCACCTTAGCCTAATTAGCAGGCACATTATATAGTTTTCCCATACAAAATTTGTCTTCCTATGTCACAAAAATTCTACTGTATTGCTGACTATATGATCACAATCCCTGTTATCACTCCATAGCTTCACTCCAACTGTCCACACCATTTAACTCCTTAATGTAAGTGGTGCCTCCCTAAGCCCTTAATTGTGAGCAGTGTGTTCACTAAGAAAATGACCCAATCCAAGCCAAATATACCCTGTCCAGAAGACTTGTTATTTCAGAGGTAACCAGCTAAAGATCATAACAAGGTGGTTTATCTAGAGACTCTTTTTTCTGCATTGCCTGGACTCCAAGAAAACCAGTTGTCTGGTTTGATGAGACAAAGGCATCTAAGACAGGAATGGCCCCATGGGTCACCCTTACCTCTGGTTGGGGACTTAATGAGCTGGTTTTCCCAGCTGTTGGACAATAGAACTCTCATTAAACTTGATGTTCCCCCAAAAGGGGATGAAGTGGGGGGCTTTCTTGAACAAGCAAATTTTGTAAATACTGCATAATATATCCCACTTTTATGACCTTGGTGACTGTGCACATTAGATAACTGTATAATTGGGGTGAAAAAAACTAGATCTCTGTTGCATGCATGCTCAGTTGCTATGTCATGCCCAACTCTTTACAACCCAGCAGACTATAGCCCACCAGGTTCCTCTGTCCATGGGACTTTCCAGGCAAGAATACCGGAGTAGGTTGCTATTTCCTTCTTCAGGGGATCTTCCTGACTCAGGGATCGAACTCACGTCTCCTGTGTCGCCCACATTCACACAAATATTCTTTACTGCTGAGCCATATACCAAGCCAAGATATGTGCAAGAGTCACTAAAAACCTGATCTCAAATGTTGAGGGCATCTCAGTGAAACATGAAATGTTTTGCTTTGTGTTTTGATGTTTTCTTTTTATTTTCATACTTGTTCTTAGTTGTCAAATAGACATATATATTTACTACCTTTAATTTTTTTTTCAAAAACATTTAAAACTCTAACTCTGTCTAGTATATGAATTAATTCTATGGTAACAACAGATTCCTGACTTCCAAGTGTTGATAACTGTTCAAATTCCAAAAATGACAATTATTTTCATTTCTGTTACCCACTTTCTTTTTACATTTTATTTTAATCCTTGGTCCCCAAATAACTCGTGTGTTATTTTTCAATTACTGTACATTTCTGTAGAGTGATAAAAACAGAATCATGATTCATAGTAACAATATGTTTGCCTTAAAAAGAGTTTTGTGCTGCTCAAAGGAAAAGACTACATATCTATTTAATACACCACTGTATTTTCGGGTTTATAAGCTTTGGCAGTGTATAAGGCTTTTATAAGCATAGGTTGGGGTTTGGGGAGAATTTTACAGTAAGGACATTAGAGGGAAAACACATCTCCCTTCCCTGTCAAGGTCAATGGGTCTTCCTGCTAGGGTGCTCTGAGACCTTTTGCAATCAACCACTCTGGGGAAAGCTTTAGGCTCTGAGTAGGGAGCTCTGGAATTTATGAGAGTATCACTATACTATAGTGTCATAGGATTTCACCATCTAGTGGTAACTACTACAAATAATAGCCAGTTACTCTGAATGAGAACACACACATTTTAGGTATGTTCCTAAACAGTTTACTATTATCTACAGATTTTATTTGACAGTGTGAATTTTCATATTCTGAATTGGATACGACATGATTGATAAATTGGAAAACATGTTTTGCAAAACACAGATTATCAGTTATATCAGTATCATGCCTGGATGCCAACACATTCATGTAAGAAAAAAGAATTGGAGCAATTGTTATAACAGCTGCCTTCTTTATCATAATAGGGGTAATAAGGATGGAGAGAAGGCACGGAAGCCCTGTGCTAATGGTAGGGCTAATGGTAATGAGAGCACAAAACCTGTTATTCATGACCAAACTGAGATGGGGTCTGAGGCGATATTTATTGAACATTCTAGAGGAAATATTACATTACTGCAATTTTCAGACTCGTTAGGACCTGAGGCCCTTTTTTACACGGACACAATAGGCTTTATAACACAACTTTTGACAGCTAAAATTGTTCTTGGAACAAGACTATCAGACCAGAGACCCTCTTGCTAGCACATCTACAAACTGACAATATGTACACTATTTCTTATATTGTAAATATATCCAATGTTTCCAAATCCATTAAAATAAATATTGAGAAATCCATTCCATTCCCTAACTCCATATTAGCAGCTCACCTTTCTACCTTTTTGTATTGTAATGTGTGCTCAGATGCATGGTCGTGGCCAACTCTGCATCCCCATGGACTGTAGCCCACCAGGCTTCTCTGTCTATGGGATTCTCCTGGCAAGAATACTGGAGTGGGTTGCCATTTTTTTCTCCAGGGATTTTCCCAACCCAGGGAGGGAATGTGTGTCTCCTGCTTGACAGGTGGATTCTTTACCACTAGCAGCACCTGGGAAGCCCTTCTCATTTAACAGTTCTCACTGTCTTTTGGAACCAACTGCTTCTCCAGTGCCTATTTTGGAGCTTTCCATATCCCTCTTCTTCAACTCCTGTGTATTGCTGCTGAATCTCACCTCCCTTTTTTAACTTATGAGTTTGTCTCCGGCTATGTGTTAGTATAAATAGTTAAGCTAATTTTAATTGAAATTTTAAGTAAGCTTTCATAAGGCATAAATCAAATGATTTAGTAAAGTCCAGATATATTACATCTACTGAATTTCTTTCATCCACTTCGTAGTTTGATCAAACGAATGCAATTGAATACGTCTGGCATGATCTGTTCTATATAAGCCCATGCTGTTTATCATCCCGGCTTTCACTACTCTCTTGATGCATACATAGTACTTTTTTTGTTAGTATCTGCTGTTATTTTACTGAGAATTTAAGATAATAATGGCCAGGAGAGCTTTTTTCTTTCTTTCCTTCTGAAGTATTTTTAACTTGGTTATTGTTTCCATTGTTTTTGAAATGCTTTGCTTGCCCCAATCCCAAGAAATATTTCCCAGTGGAAACATAAACGCAGTGGGTAATTTTCCTGGCAAGTAAGAGGGCTTTATTTAAACCAAATCTGCTTAATTGCTATGTTCCATGTGTTCATTTTTAGCCTATTGAGTTCAAATAGCTTATTGATGTTATCATTAATCTTAGGTACCATTCTCATCTTTTCAGCTAATTATTTCTGGATAGAATTGTATGAAAAACCTGCAACTTCTGAAGCATGTGCCAACTGAATCAGAGGTTATGTTTGTTGTCCATTTTAGAGTATTTTTATTTTTTTTAATTTTTTTTAAAATAAATTTATTTATTTTAGTTGGGGGGTAATTACTTTAAAATATTGTAGTAGTTTTTGCCATACATTGACATGAATCAGCTATGGGTTTACATGTGTTCCCCATCCTGAACCCCCCTTCCCACCTCCCTCCCCATCCCATCCCTCTGGGTCATCCCATTGCCCCAGCCCTGAGCATTTGTCTCATGCATCGAACATGGACCATTCCATTTTAGAGTATTTTTAAATAGTTTATACCACAGCAGCAAAGCATTTACACTCAGTCATGTCCGACTCTTGGTGACCCCATTGACTATGCAAGTCCATGGAATTCTCCAGGCCAGAATACTGGAGTGGGTAGCCTTTCCCTTCTCCAGGGGCTCTTCCTAATCCAGGGATTGAACCCAGGTCTCCCACATTGCAAGCAGATTCTTTACCAGCTGAGCCACAAGGGAAGCCCAACTCCAAGACAAATTCAATTACACTAGCCTCAGCATATTTAAATGATGATTCTATTTGTCATTTAGGTATATTCTTTAAAACAGGAAGTCAAACAATTACTCTTTGGTCTCTGGAAACTCACAAATCAGCCATGAGGTTTTTAGTCTATTTGTTTTACATGATAAGTTGCAGATTGCAACTTGAACTTCTACTAATTAGAAGTAATTTCTTTTTAAATTACATTATGTATTTATTAATATAACTGTCACTTTAAATATGCTGCAGTTAAAATCAATTGGCCCTTTATTTAAAAAGAGTTTTCACAAAATAAAAGATTGTTTCCACACTTTTGTATGTTTAGGAGTTATGATAAGGATGTGAACAGCAAGGAATAACACCAAATTCCTTTAGACACTCTCAGGAATGAATGAGGTAAAGTGTGCATGCTAGTGTAATCACTGCCCCTCATCCTCAAAGTGCCCAGAAATGTCATCTTTCCTCATTATATCAAATCAAGTCTATCTCTGGACCCCCGCTTGCTATGGTTAGCAGTATCAGTCATTTTAAATAGCTCCTACTCCTCTCTTAGGAGGAAGATCCCTGAGCTTACAGAACTCTGCGGAAATAAAGGAAAGATCTTGGTCACAGCAATGAGATGCTCATCACGCCCACTCATATGCCAAGGTGGACCACTCCACAAGTAGTATCCATATCATCACTGCCCGTATGACAACCCTTAATGCACCCTCCCTGGGAGTCACGACACCACCTAGACTGCTTTCTGGAGAGACTGGTCTCCACCACCCAAAGATTCTTCAGCCTCTGGTCTCCTTCTCTGAGGAATTCTCCAATTCCCTCAAAGCTTTAATTTCTCCATTGCCTAGGGGAAAAATAACCTTTTTCTCTTATCCTTTACTTTTTGTGACACATCATGAAACACTGGATAATTAGACAGCCAAGTGCCAAACCTCAAGACCACAAAGGAAACTGTTCGATTTTCTGGTTTCCTTAGAAATAACAGCTCTCCCACCTGCCAAAGAGGAAGGACAGAACAAAAGAAAAAATACAGTTGAGTATTCATATATTCCTACATCGGTGCTTTAAAACTCATCTTTTACACAAGGAAACCAACACAGCTGTTTTTTCCAAACTGGGTCAAAAAACTTTTGAATGAATTTCAGTGCCTGTGTTTAAAACTAACTTATACTTCATCCCATTACCCATTCCTGTTTCTTGGCTTTCTTCTCTCTTTCCACAGGTTCTTTTTCCCTACCTTCCAAGATGGTTGGAGACAAATCAACACTATTCAGAATGCAATTGGTGTCATGATCTTAATAAACAATGGAATATTGTATGCAATAAGTAATCAATATTATATAAGTAATTCACTTGGTTAGAGAGTATGCTACTTAAGGGAGGGGAGTGCTAAGGTTGCTCATTCATTCCTTACCTAAGCCAACTGACCTCACATAGAGAAAATTCTTTCTATAACAAAACTACATCCTTAACTACAGCCAGCAGACTAATTCAGATTTCAGAGAACATTCCCTGACAGCTGGTCAATTGTATCATTTTACTCTACGACACACAGCCTACTATTATAGTGTTATTCACTAGGAAGAGGTGTTATTTCTCTGCAGAACTTCTTGCAGAGAATTACCAACAGGAATAGGAAAGCTGACTGAAGTTCAGTGTAAATTATTAACGCTAAAGTAAACCTAAAATTATTTGTACCTAGCATGAATAAACAATATAGAATAAACATTAGGATTAAATGCTGAAATACTGAAGGAGCTAACAACATTTTTAAAAAGAAAAAGAATGAAAATGATTAAATGTAACCATTATATGTAGTTGCATTAGTGGAGAGATATGACTAATAATCACACCATTAAGATTGTTTATAACCCACCTTAATATTCGAAGGTGGCTAAAAAGACACATATGCTGCAAAATGCACACTGGTATGACGCTTTATCCTTTCTGGGCTTCCTAGGTGGCTCAGATGGTAAAGAATCTACCTGCAATGAAGGAGACCTGGGTTCAATCCCTGGGTTGGGAAGATCTCCTCAAGAAGGTACTGACTACCCACTCCAGTATTCTTGCCTGGAGAATTCCATGGACAGAGAAGCCTGGTGGGCTACAGTCCATGGGGTTGCAAAGAGCTGGACATGACTGAGTGACTAACACTTTCCATTTTATCCTATCAATTTTGTTGTTATTGAAGTGAAGCTTATTGATTGTTATCTTTGAGCAACTCATGATGGCAATCTAGCGGATGGCAATCAATGTGATGAAAATCTTCAGAGAACCTCACTCTTTCCTGCTACACAGAACTCACTACTGCACAAAAATATTAATCCCTCCCAACCATCTTTTATTGAGGAACCATGTGGTCTTCATGTTTTGACACCAAATTCCAAGCAAAAATATTTTGCATTCAGCAAAGTGTAGTTGGTGATATGTAGCAACTGATGTGGACTATAAGGTGATATTGAGCAATCAGTCTAACCAGCTGACCTCCCCCTACCATCACGCCCATTATCCCTGGGCTCCCCATTCTATGGGTCTTTCTTGGGTAGACATCATCTGCAAAGGTCCCAAGCTTTTTAGCTCTTTCCATCCTCACAGCTTCTGACCCACGAAAGCTGCATTTGTTATTTGCAACCATAGTTATGAATATATACAGTAAGTGTCCTATAGGCAAACCTTCAAGTTACGAACTTTCAAAGATGCAAACATGCATTCCATCAACATCAGGCATAAATGAAGTTGCAACTTGCCCTCCATCTCCTACTGCTGATGATCCTTCAGCTCTACCATCTCCCACCTCTTCTTCCTCCTCTAGTGAGTAACTCTACTTGTCCATTCACTTGATGCCAGCCCCTGGATGCCAGCTACTGCACTATACTACTGTACTTTTTAAGGTATTGTAAGATTAAAAATGTTTCTTTTTATTTTTTGTGTTTGTTTCTTGGATGTTATTTGTGTGAAAAGTATTATAAATCTATTACAGTTATTGTTGTTGTTGTTTTTCAGTCGCTAAGTCATGTCCAACTCTTTGGAACGCCATGGACTGCAGCACGCCAGGTTTCCCTGTCTTTCACTACCTCCCAGAGTTCACTGTCTCCCAGAGTTCACCCAAACTCATGTCCACTGAGTCGGTGATGCCATCCAACCATCCTCTGTCACTCCTTTCTCCTGCTCTCAATCCTTCCCAGCATCAGGGTCTTTTCCAATGAGTCAACTCTTCGCATCTGGTGCCAAAGTATCAGAGCTTCAGCTTTAGCATCAGTCTTCTAATGAATATTCAAGGTTGATTTCCTTTAGGATTGATTGATTTGATCTCCTTGCAGTTCAAGGGACTCTCAAGAGTATTCTCCAGCACCATAATTTGAAAACATCAAATTACAGTGTGGTACTACATTGCCAGTTGTGTTAGTTGGGTACCTAGGATAACTATGTTGGACTTATGAATAAATTGGACTTACAAACATGTCTTGGGATGGAACTCTTTCATACGTAGAGTCCTTACTGTAGATTATAACATGTGTTCTGTCTGCAATCTTAAAACTGGAAGTCTTGAGCTATTTTCTCCCAACAGAGAAAAATACTTATTTTAAAAACGGATACATTCATGAAGTGATAATAGCAAAAGAGGAAAGAGAGTAGAAAAGAAGTTAAGAATTAAGAATGAAATCATTGTATACAAGGCACTCTATCCCATCCCATTGACTTGTGAACAGAGATCAAAAATTTAATCCTAAGCTTTCATTTGCCCAACATGAAGAGGAAAACATGATTAGATACATGACTCAAACTGAGTAGTACTCAAAAGAAACTGAAGTATCTCAGTACTGAGTCACAAATGCATCTCTCATTTCCTACAGAGAAGACCTTTTGTGATGTGAATAGCATCCTCTATACTACATTTGTTGAAAATGCAGTATCAGATTTCAGGATAAACCAGTGACAACATACTAAGGCTTAATTCACAAAAGCAGTTCTTACTGGGATGCATCATTGAGATAACTGGCTTAATATTAAAAAAAATTAAAAAATATTTTAAGACATGTTGCCCACAAAGGAGGAACTATACCCCTATGTTCTAGGGAGCATTTCAGAAATTTTGAGTTTTTATTTTGTTGTTATTGTTCTTGCCATGTTTGTGGGGCACTTCAGGCATTTCATGGGAAAAAGTTAGGTAGGGTGTCAGACATCCTAAAAACCTGAGAAAGTCCCACCCATTCAGGATGAGCTTCACAATTCTTGTGTCTCCACACAAGACATAATTTTACCATGTCGTGCCAGACATTGCCAAATATATGCTTGCACATATGGTGGTGGCATTTCAAGATAGGAAATATATTATCTGTGTTATCTAAAAACTGACCTAACCTATGTCATAGGAAAGGAATTATTTTTACATTACACTTATAAGTAAGACTAGTTACTTTGCTAATT
The DNA here is from genome assembly GCF_054371585.1 of Giraffa tippelskirchi. Classification (NCBI taxonomy): domain Eukaryota; kingdom Metazoa; phylum Chordata; class Mammalia; order Artiodactyla; family Giraffidae; genus Giraffa; species Giraffa tippelskirchi. The sequence continues at coordinate 104,698,079 of NC_137278.1, read as the reverse complement.
CTTCCTTTTCTCCATTTTGACACTAAGTCATTTGCCATGGCATTCTTATCCAAACCTTGTCAAAGGCTCTTTCCTTTTTTTTTCTTATCATGTACATATAAGTCAGGTTATTATTAATCATTCCACTAGTTTTAATTAGGGTTCCCTCACTTCTCTGCCCTCTAATTTTCCTTCCTTTATGCTGAATGGCTTCTGACTTTATCTTAAATCCAAGAATTCATCATAAGTAGCTGCAAGCATCAGACTACTTCATTCTATTTTCTGTTATAATCCTGCTTGAGCACTTACATATTAATATGTACTAGATAATATTTTATAATAAATTACATTCTTTTTTCCCTTATTTATAGTTAAAGCATTATATCGCTCTTTTTAAATTAAAATATGTTCTTTTATGATATTTGATTATCTCTGAATTTTATTTCATGATAAAAGAAAAAGAGGGAAATACAAAGTATTTGTTATGAAAAGGGATCTTTGAGTATGAGAAAGGTAAAAGCCATTTGTAGAGACAGGAAAATGTTTGCAAAGAAGATAGACTAGCATCACAGTTCCCAACTGGATATCTTCCAATGTTGCACATGAGGCGATCTGTACCCACTGCTTAGGTGGATGAGAGCAAAGAAATTAGAGTGAAATAGAGTAAAATGAGGGACAGGGGTCAGTGGACTAGCCTGTATCCCTACCATGTGAAGTGGCAAGGATTTGAGGATGCTGGAGTTTCCAGTGGGAGGGAACGCCACAGAAGATAACTAAAGAGGCTACCTGATGGACAAGGGAGTCCAAGTAGTGAGAGGTTCTAGGCTGTACCATGGGGTCCAAGGCTGAGGGAATCTTGGAGAAGTCCTTCAGGAGCCCATCTCGCATGCCAGGGATGGTGCAGTGGGCATTCTCCCATAGAGCCCGTGAGGAACAAACACATACATACTATAGAGAAGCCAGGCTTTGGGTGCTGCTTATACAGAAGCCGTCAATAATAAAGGGGGAACCAAAGCAGTGCTATTTAATTCTGCCTTCCCCCATCCTTCTTGACAGACCTGAACACTCCAAAGGATATACAGTAACCCAAAAAAGAGAGTAAGCAGAAAGGAGGCTCCTCCCCCTTCCCTTGCAAGGCTCACTTCCTGGTCAAGGACAAATTAGAGAATAGGTAGTGCTTTGAACTGGATATAAGATAGAAGCCATAAAGTGAACTCTGTATACCTAGAAGAGACTAGAAGACAAGGGGATCTTCCCATTGTAGATATGGGATGAAAAAGGGCAATTCAGCTGAGTATGTTTGAAGTGAATTATTGGAGAAAATTAAGATATTTTGTATCTATATCTTAGTGAGTTCATTTTTCTGAATATATTGATTCAGTTCAGTTCAGTCATTCAGTCGTGTCCGACTCTTTGCAACCCCATGAACCGCAGCACGCCAGGCCTCCCTGTCCATCACCAACTCCCGGAGTTTACCCAAACCCATGTCCATCGAGTCAGTGATGCCATCCAACCATCTCATGCTCTGACGTCCCCTTCTTCTCCGGCCCTCAATCTTTCCCAGCATTAGGGTCTTTTACAATGAGTCTGCTCTTCGCATCAGGTGGCCAAAGTATTGGAGTTTCAGTTTCAACATCAGTCCTTCCAATGAACACCCAGGACTGATCTCCTCTAGGATGGACTGGTTGGACATCCTTTCAGTCCACAGGACTCTCAAGAGTCTTCTCCAACACCACAGTTCAAAAGCATCAATTCTTCAGAGCTCAGCTTTCTTTATAGTCCAACTCTCACATCCGTACATGACCACTGGAAAAACCATAGCCTTGACTAGATGGACCTTAGCTGACAAAGTAATGTCTCTGCTTTTTAATATGCTGTCTAGGCTGGTCATAACTTTCCTTCCAAGGAGTAAGGGTCTTTTAATTTCATGGCTGCAATCACCATCTGCAGTGATTTTGGAGCCCCCCAAAATAAAGTCAGCCACACAGTGGAAACACACTGTTTCCCCATCTATTTCCCATGAAGTGATGGGACCAGATGCCATGATCTTAGTTTTCTGAACGTTGAGCTTTAAGCCAACCTTTTCACTCTCCTCTTTCACTTTCATCAAGAGGCTCTTTAGTTCTTTTTCACTTTCTGCCATAAAAGTGGTGTCATCTGCGTATCTGAGGTTATTGATATTTCTCCCAGCAACCTTGATTCCAGCTTGTGCTTCCTCCAGCCCAGCGTTTCTCTTGATGTACTCTGCATAGAAGTTAAATAAGCAAGCTGACAATATACAGCCTTAACATACTCCTTTTCTTATTTGGAACCAGTCTGTAGTTCCATGTCCAGTTCTAACTGTTGCTTCCTGACCTGCATACAGGTTTCTCAAGAGACAGGTCAGTTGGTCTGGTATTCCCATGTCTTTCAGAATTTTCCACAGTTTATTGTGATCCACACAGTCAAAGGCTTTGGCATAGTCAATAAAGCAGAAATAGATGTTTTTCTGGAACTCTCTTGCTTTTTCGATAGATAGATATAGGTAGATTGATAAACAGATGATAGATAACAGGCAAATAGGAGATACATTTCTAATAAACTAAGAGCTCTATAACGAAGTTGAAATTATTCATCCTTAAAAAAAAAAAGTTGAACAACCTATTATCTAGTCCAACTGGACAAGACTATAATCCTAGAACAATAGAGACAAGGATCAGAGCCCAAAATACAAAATTGTCCTTGAACAGCCTTGGTACCCTCTCTGCCTGCTTTATTTGGTTATAGTGTTTAAGTTAACTTGCAAAGCCTTATCAGTCAGCGAATTCTGGTTTCTACAAAATTCAGAGTTGTTAACCTTGAATTGTAAAACCAGGGAAAATAAATCTCCAGATGTCCTCTGAATGCTGAGCCTCCATGAAATCATCACCAAATTCTGTACAATCTGGTCTCATTTTTCTGATTTTACAGCTAACCTCAGGTTCCTCCACAAGGACTAATTATACTTGAAATTTTTGAGCCGTGAAAGATTATAAGAATATTTCAATCTGGTAAGATCCTAGATTGCTTCTTTTAATTTGTTTCTCAGCATCATCACTATGCTGACTTGGTAAGGAGTTTTGGGCAATATAGAAACCCTTGTCACACAGGACCCTACAAGGATATTGGCCATGACTATATGAACAGAGTTTGTCTTAGGTTATAGGCAGCCACCAGGGGAAGAAGTTTCATCATTGGCACTTGAAGCAAAAACTGTTTAAGTGGTCAGAAAACAACAGATATCTTCTTTGATATTCCCTTTCACCAAAAACGCAAGTATCCTTGCCACTCCCAAAGGGGAGGGATGCAGACAAGCCCACTGAGATTCACAAAGACTGAAAATCCCTCCTAATTTTGCCAGCCCTCTAATTTCCCTAGGCCAACCATGAAAGCAGATATGGTCTAAAATAAACCTGAAGGTTGATTCAATACATGGGGAAAAATTGCTTTAACATGACCCATAATATTTCATCTAAAGGATTTGTGTATTTGTTTGTGCAAGTACTCAGCTGTATCTCTTTGCGACCCTATGGAATATAGCTTGCCAGGGTCCTCTGTCCATGGGATTTTCTGAGGAAGAATACTGGAGTGAGTTACCACTTCCTCCTCTAGGGAATCTTCCCCACCCAGGGTCTAACCTGCGTCTCCTACATTGCAGGCAGATTCTTTACCATCGAGCCACTGGGGAAGCTCATCTAAAGGACAGTAGTAAGCAAGTGCTATGATCTAGAACAATGGTTCTCCATATGTGGTCCTCAGCTGGGTGGATCAGCATCACCCTGGAATTTATGAGAAATGTACATTCTCACCCTCCAACCCCTAGAACATAATGAATTGGAAACTCTGGGGTGGGATCCAGAAATCTGTGTTTTAAGAAACCCTCCAGGTGATTCTGACATGTGCTTAAGTCTGAAAATCATAGATTTATGATGCTGGCTCTCAGAGCAAAGAGATGGGAAGACTTTCCCCAGATTGTTCCATGAAGTTCCTGTCAGCAAGATGTGACAGAATGTGGCAGACTGTATTTTCCAAAGATGACAGGAACAATATCTCCCATCCCACGTGCTCTGCTTATAATGACACTGACAATCTTCCATCAGGAAACTGAGTCTACGGCCCCTACCCTTGAATCTCGACGGGCTTGTCTTTCAGTGTTAACCAACAGAATGTGGTTAACTATGTTGTGATAACTAAGTGACTTCTCAGTCACCAAAGGCAATTCAGCCTCTGTGTTGCTTGCTGTAGTACTTTCTCTTAAGACTTCAGCCAATGTGTTAGTGGTCTGAACACAGTCTAATAACTTTTACAGCTCTGGTAAACTGAAAATAGAAATGCCTTCAGGAGGCGGGGCTAAGATGGCGGAGGAATAGGACGGGGAGACCACTCTCTCCCCCACAAATTTATCAGAAGAACATCTGAACGCTGAGCAAACTTCACAAAACAACTTCTGAACGCTGGCAGAGGACATCAGGCATCCAGAATATCAGCCCATTATCTTTGAAAGGAGGTAGGACAAAATATAAAAGATAAAAAGAGAGACAAAAGAGTTATGGATGGAGACCCATCCTGGGGAGGGAGTTGTAAAAGAGGAGAAGTTTCCAAACACCAGGAAACCCTCTCACCGCAGGTTTGGGGGAAGATTTCGAATCTCGGAGGACAACATAACCGGGAGGAAAAATAAATAAAACCCACAGATTACGTGCGTAAGGCAACTCCCAGCAAAGAACCCCAGACGCTCGCATCCACCACCAGCAAATGGGGGCTGAACGGAGAGGAGCAGGTGGCACTGTTTAGGGTAAGGACCGGGCCCGAATGCCCTGAGGGCAATCTGAGGGAGCTAACGTGAGATAGCAACCTAAACTGTGGGACAGCCAGAGAGAACTATCCCGCGAAAAGCCCAAATCTAAGGCACTGCCAGCCCGCTCACAGAACAAAGGACTGAGCAATAACAGAGGAGAGCTAGCCGGCTGCGGACCGCCCCATACCCCGCCGGACGTAGCAGGCAGGCAGGGCCAGCCAGAGCTGGAAAGGGGCAAACTCGGCCCCAGAGAGGGCACCCCCTACCAAACTGCAAACAGGCTTCCAGTTTCTAAGCAAACACTACCTGAGATTCTGGAGGGTTGACAGCTGCCAGGAGGGTCGCAGCCAGAGACCAGCTCCCCAGAACTGACACAAAGCACCCCGGAGCCGGGCACGCCCAGAAACTGAGGCGGGGACCAGGGAGGTGATAAGTCACACCACCCCAACAGGGGAGAGTGCGCTCGCCAAACTCCTGGCTGCCCGAGCTGCTCCAACCGGGGATCAGCACAAACCGTGGGCCCAACCGAGTCTGTGCCTTTGTGGAGTACCCGGGAACCTGAACCTGAGCAGCTTAGACCTGGGAAGTGCACGCATCTCAGGGCCCACTCCCCGGCAGAGTAACCTGAAGCCTGAGCAGGGCAGATTGGGAAAGCACAAACGCTGTGAGCGGGGGCAAACCCAGTGTGGCCGAGACACTGCGAGTTCTCCACACACACGCCAGTGAGATTGGTTTGCAGTGATCCTCCCTCCCCACAGCACGACTGAACAAGCGAACCTAAAGAGACCACCTCCGCCCCTTTGTGGCAGGGCAGAAATTAGACACTGAAGAGACCTGCAAACAGAAGCCAAATAAACAGAGGGAACTGCTTTGGAAGTGACAGGACAACAGATTAAAATCCCTGTAGATAACACAGACTACATTGAAAGGGGCCTATAGATCTTGAAAAGTATAAGCAGGAACAAGGATCTCTCTGAAACTGAACTGACCCCACACTGCTCACAACAGCTCCAGAGGAAGTCCTGGATATATTTTTACTATTATCATTTTTTTTTTAATTTTTTTTTCTTTTTTATTTCAGTCCTCTATTACAACTTTAATTTTCATTTTTATAACCCACTATTACCTTGCAAAAAAAAAAAACCCTATTTTTAAAGCAAACTGCATACATATATCTTATACTTTTTGTGATTTTGTTTTTTTTTCTTTTATATTGTATTTTTTTAAGAGTCTAACTTCTACTCTAGATTTTAAATCTTTGTTTTACATATTTGATATCAATTTTGTACATTTAAGAACCCAATTTTTAGTACCCATTTTTACTCAGGAGTGTGATTACTGGCTTGATTACTCTGTCCCCCTGCTGATGCTCTTTCTTCTCCCCCAGGGAACCTCTATCTCCTCCCCTCCTCCTTCTCTTCTCAACCCAATTCTGTGAATCTCTGAGGGTGTTCTGGGCACTGGAGAACACTTCGGGAACAGAATACTACCCAGATCTCTCTCTCCCTTCTTGATTCCTCCCTTTCTACTCATGCTCACCTCTATTACCTTCCTCCCCCCTCTCTAAGTATCTCCGTGAACCTCTCTGAGGATTCCAGACTGTGGAGAGCACAAAGGGAAGTGATTATCAGCCAGATTGCTCTCTCCATGTTTGAGTCCCCCTCTTCTCCTCCTGGTCACCTCAACCCCCCACCCCCTTCACCTCTCCATGTAACTCGGTGAACCTCTCTGGGTATCTCTCACTGTGGAGAATCTTTTCACCATTAACCTAAAAGTTTTATTATCAGTGCTGTATGGATGGAGAAGTCTTGAGGCTACTGCAAGAATAAAACTGAAAACCAGAGGAAACATTAATTAATAAGAGATCATCCAAAAGCCTCAATACATACACTGAAACGAAGCTCCATCCAAGAGCCAATAAGTTCCAGAGCAAGACATACCATGCTAATTCTCCAGCAACACAGGAACATAGCCCTGAGCATCAATATACAGGCTTCCCAGAGGCACACCAAACCCACAGACATCTCAAAACTCAATACTGGACACTCCATTGCACTCCAGAGAGAAGAAATATAGCTCCACCCACCAGAACACCGATACAAGCTTCCCCAACCAGGAAACCTTGACAAGCCACCCGGCCAACTCCACCCACAGTGAGGAACCTCCACAATAAAGAGGAACTTCAAACTACCAGAATACAGAAAGGCCACCCCAAACACAGCAATCTAAACAAGATGAAAAGGCAGAGAAATACTCAGCAAGTAAAGGAAAATAATAAATGCACACCAAACAAAACAAAAGAGGAGGAGATAGGGAATCTAGCTGAAAAAGTATTTAGAATAATGATAATAAAAATGATCCAAAATCTTGAAAACAAAATGGAGTTACAGATGAATAGCCTGGAGACAAGGATTGAGAAGATGCAAGACATGTTTAACAAGGACCTAGAAGAAATAAAAAAGAGTCAATATATAATAAATAATGAAATAAAGGAGATAAAAGACACTCTGGAGGGAACCAACAGTAGAATAACGGAGGCAGAAGATAGAATAAGTGAGGTAGAAGATAGAATGGTGGAAATAAATGAAGCAGAGAGGAAAAAAGAAAAAAGAATCAAAAGAAATGAGGAAAACCTCAGGGACCTCTGGGACAATATGAAACGCCCCAACATTTGAATCATAGGAGTCCCAGAAGAAGAAGATAAAAGGAAAGGCCATGAAAAAACACTCAAGGAGATAATAGTTGAAAATTTCCCTAAAATGGGGAAGGAAATAGTCACAGAAGTCCAAGAAACCCAGAGAGTCCCAAACAGGATAAACCCAAGGTGAAATACCCCAAGACACATATTGATCAAATTAACAAAGATCAAACACAAAGAACAAATATTAAAAGCAGCAAGGGAAAAACAACAAATAACACACAAGGGGATCCCCATAAGGATAACAGCTGATCTTTTAATAGAAACTCTTCAGGCTAGAAGGGAATGGCAGGACATACTTAAAGTAATGAAAGAGAGTAATCTACAACCCAGATAACTGTCCTCAGCAAGGATCTCATTTAGATATGAAGGAGAATTGAAAAGCTTTACAGACAAGCAAAAGCTGAGAGAATTCAGGACCACCAGACTAGCTCTCCAACATATGCTAAAGGATCTTCTCTAAACAGGAAACACAGAAAGGGTGTTTAAACATGAACTCAAAACAATAAAGTAAATGGCAACGGGATCATACTTATCAATAATTACCTTAAATGTAAATGGGTTGAATGCCCCAACCAAAAGACAAAGACTGGCTGAATGGATACAAAAACAAGACCCCTATATATGCTGTCTACAAGAGACCCACCTCAAAACAAGGGACACATACAGACTGAAAGTGAAGGGCTGGAAAAAGATATTTCATGCAAACAGAGACCAAAAGAAAGCAGGAGTCACAATACTCATTTCAGATAAAATAGACTTTAAAATAAAGGCTGTGAAAAGAGACAAAGGACACTACATATGATCAAAGGATCAATCCAAGATGAAGATATAACAATTATAAATATATATGCACCCAACATAGGAGCACCACAATATGTAAGGCAAATGTTAACAAGTATGAAAGGGGAAATTAACAATAACACAATAATAGTGGGAGACTTTAATACCCCACTCACACATACGGATAGATCAACTAATCAGAAAATTAACAAGGAAACACAAACTTGAAATGATACAATAGACAAGTTAGATTTAATTGATATTTACAGGACATTCCACCCCAAAACAATCAATTTCACCTTTTTCTCAAGTGCACACAAACTTTCTCCAGGATAGATCACATCCTGGGCCATAAATCTAGCCTTGGTAAATTCAAAAAAATTTGAAATCATCCCAGTCATCTTCTCTGACCACAATGCAGTAAGATTAGACCTCAATTACAGGAAAAAAACTATTAAAAATTCCAACATATGGAGGCTAAACAACATTCTTCTGAATAACTAACAAATCACAGAAGAAATCAAAAAAAAGAAATCAAAATATGCATAGAAACGAATGAAAATGAAAACACAACAATCCAAAACCTCTGGGACACAGTAAAAGCAATGCTAAGGGGAAGGTTCATAGCAATACAGGCGTACCTCAAGAAACAAGAAAAAAATCAAATAAATAACCTAACTCTACACCTAAAGCAACTAGAGAAGGAAGAAATGAAGAACCCCGGGGTTAATAGAAGGAAAGAAATCTTAAAAATTAGGGCAGAAATAAATGCAAAAGGAACAAAAGGGACCATAGCAAAAATCAACAAAACTAAAAGCTGGTTTTTCGAGAAGATAAACAAAATTGACAAGCCATTAGCCAGACTCATCAAGAAACAAAGGGAGAAGAATCAGATCAACAAAATTAGAAATGAAAATGGAGAGATCACAACAGACTACACAGAAATACAAAGGATCATAAGAGACTACTACCAACAGCTATATGCCAATAAAATGGACAACTTGGAAGAAATGGACAAATTCTTAGAAAAGTATAACTTTCCAAAACTGAACCAGGAAGAAATAGAAGATCTTAACAGACCCATCACAAGCACGGAAATCGAAACTGTAATCAGAAATCTTCCAGCAAACAAAAGCCCAGGACCAGACGGCTTCACAGCGGAATTCTACCAAAAATTTAGAGAAGAGCTAACACCTATCCTATTCAAACTCTTCCAGAAAATTGCAGAAGAAGGTAAACTTCCAAACTCATTCTATGAGGCCATCATCACCCTAATTCCAAAACCAGACAAAGATGCCACAAAAAAAGAAAACTACAGACCAATATCACTGATGAACATAGATGCAAAAATCCTTAATAAAATTCTAGCAAACAGAATCCAACATCATATTAAAAAGATCATACATCATGACCAGTGGGCTTTATCCCAGGAATGCAAGCTTTTTTTAACATCCGCAAATCAATCAATGTAATACACCACATTAACAAATTGAAAGATAAAAACCATATGATTATCTCAATAAATGCAGAAAAAGCCTTTGACAAAATTCAACATCCATCTATGATAAAAACCCTCCAGAAAGCAGGAATAGAAGGAACATACCTCAACACAATAAAAGCTATATATGACAAGCCCGCAGCAAACATTGTCCTCAAAGGTGAAAAATTGAAAGCATTTCCCCTAAAGTCAGGAACAAAGCAAGGGTGCCCACTTTCACCACTACTATTCAACATAGTTTTGGAAGTTTTGGCCACAGCAATCAGAGCTGAAAAAGAAATAAAAGGAATACAGACAGGAAAAGAAGAAGTAAAACTCTCACTGTTTGCAGATGACATGATCTTCTACATAGAAAACCCTAAAGATTCTATCAGAAAATTACTAGAGCTAATCAATGAATATAGTAAAGTTGCAGGATATAAAATTAACACACAGAAATCCCTTGCATACCTATACACCAACAATGAGAAAACAGAAAGAGAAATTAAGGAAACAATACCATTCACCATTGCAACAAAAAGAATAAAATACTTAGGAATATATCTACCTAAAGAAACAAAAGACTTCTATATAGAAAACTATAAAACACTGATGAAAGAAATCAAAGAGGACACAAACAGATGGAGAAATATACCGTGTTCATGGATTGGAAGAATTAATATAGTGAAAATGAGTATACTACCCAAAGCAATCTATAGATTCAGTGCAATCCTTATCAAGCTACCAACAGTATTTTTCACAGAATTAGAACAAACAATTTCACAATTTGTATGGAAATATAAAAAACCTCGAATAGCCAAAGCAGTCTAGAGAAAGAAGAATCGAACTGGAGGAATCAACCTGCCTGACTTCAGGCTCTACTACAAAGCCACAGTCATCAAGACAGTATGGTACTGGCACAAAGATAGAAATATAGATCCATGGAACAAAATAGAAAGCCCAGAGATAAACCCACGCACCTATGGACACCTAATCTTCGACAAAGGAGGCAAGAATATACAATGGAGAAAAGACAATCTCTTTAACAAGTGGTGCTGGAAATACTGGTCAACCACTTGTAAAAGAATGAAACTAGAACACTGTCTAACACCATACACATAAATAAACTCAAAATGGATTAAAGATCTAAACGTAAGACCAGAAACTATAAAACTCCTAGAGGAAAACATAGGCAAAACACTCTCCGACATAAATCACAGCAGGATCCTCCATGACCCACCTCCCAGAATATTGGAAATAAAAGTAAAAATAAACAAATGGGACTTAATTAAAATTAAAAGCTTTTGCACAGCAAAGGAAACTATAAGCAAGGTGAAAAGACAGCCTTCGGAATGAGAGAAAATAATAGCAAACGAAACAACAGACAAACAAATAATCTCAAAAATATACAAGCAGCTCCTGCAGCTGAATTCCAGAAAAAGAAACGACCCAATCAAAAAATGGGCCAAAGAACTAAACAGACATTTCTCCAAAGAAGACATACAGATGACTAACAAACACATGAAAAGATGCTCAACATCACTCATTATTAGAGAAATTCAAATCAAAACCACAATGAGGTACCATCTCACACCAGTCAGAATGGCTGCTATCCAAAAGTCTACAAGCAATAAATGCTGGAGAGGGTGTGGAGAAAAGAGAACTCTCTTACACTGTTGGTGCGAATGCAAACTAGTATAGCCACTATGGAGAACAGTGTGGAGATCCCTTAAAAAACTGGGAATAGAACTGCCATATGACCCAGCAATCCCACTGCTGGGCATACACACCCAGGAAACCAGAATTGAAAGAGACATGTGTACCACAATGTTCATCGCAGCACTGTTTATAATAGCCAGGACATGGAAGCAACCTAGATGTCCATCAGCAGACGAATGGATAAGGAAGCTGTGGTACATATACACAATGGAATATTACTCAGCCATTAAAAAGAATACATTTGAATCAGTTCTATTGAGATGGATGAAACTGGAGCCCATTATACAGAGTGAAGTAAGCCAGAAAGAAAAACACCAATACAGTATACTAATGCATATATATGGAATTTGAAAGATGGTAACGATAACCCTATATGCGAGACAGAATAAGAGACACAGATGCATAGAACAGTCTTATGGACTCTGAGGGAGAAGGTGAGGGTGGGACGTTCTGAGAGAATAGCATTTAAACATGTATATCATCATATGTGAAATGGATCACCAGTCCAGGTTTGATGCATGAGACAAATGCTCAGGGCTGGGGCAATGGGATGACCCAGAGGGATGGGATGGGGAGGGAGGTGGGAGGGGGGTTCAGGATGGGGAACACATGTAAACCCATGGCTGATTCATGTCAATGTATGGCAAAAACCACTACAATATTGTAAAGTAATTAGCCTCCAACTAAAAAAAAAAAAAAAAAAATGCCTTCATACCGAGAGCCTTCCAAACATTTTTTTCTTTTATTCCACAATTGAAAGAAATATCCATCTCATTTAAAATAATTATTTTGTTTTTAGACTGATATGCTACATAGTTTCATATTCAAGAAAACATTCATGTTCATCTTTTTAACTTAAAGTACAATCCTACATATTTTTAAGGAATTCAGTGTAACCAATTATTAATCTTAATAAACCAGTGATATTAAAAAAAATAGATGCGGAAAAAGTGAAAACAGTGACAGATTTTATTTTTGGGGGGGCTCCAAAATCACTGCGGATGGTGACTGCAGCCACAAAATTAAAAGATGTTTGCTCCTTGGAAGAAAAGCTATGACAAACTAGACAGCATATTAAAAAGCAGAGACATCATTTTTCCAGGAAAGGTCTGTATAGTAAAAGCTATGGTTTTTCCAGTAGTCATGTACAAATATGAGTGACAGTGTTAGTTGTTCAGTCATGTCTGACTCTGCAGCCCCACGGACTGTAGCCCACCAAGCTCTTCTGTCCATAGAATTTCCCAGGCAAGAACACCGGAGTGGGTTGCCATTCCCTTCTCAGGGGATCTTCCTGACTCAGGGATCGAATGTGGGACTTCTGCATTGCAGTGGATTCTTTACCATCTGAGTCACCGAGAAATCCACTCATGTGAAAATCCACTCACATCTATGAATGTGAGAGTTGGACCTTAATCAAGAAGGCTGAGTGCCAAAAAATTAATGTCTCTGAATTGTGGTACTGGAGAAGACTCTTGAGAGTCCCTTGAACAGCAAGGAGATAAAACTAGTTAATCCTAAAGGACATCAACCCTGAGTATTCATTGGAAGGACTGATGATGAAGCTGAAGCTCCAATACTTTGGCCACCTGATGCAAAGAGCCAACTCACTGGAAAAGACCCTGATGCTGGGAAAGACTGAAAGCAGAAGAAGGGGGTGACAGAGGATGAGGGGGTTAGATGGCATCACTGAGTCAATGGACATGAGTTTGAGCAAGCTCCAGGAGACAGTGAAGGACCGAGAAGCCTGGCATGCCGTAGTTCATGGGGTCGCAAAGAGCTGGACATGACTTAGCAACGGAACAACAGCAACAATTTTAAAAAAGCATCTCCAGTCACTGATTTATATTCAGCATGATTTGAACAGTGGGGGTAAGTGGCCAGGAGTGGCCATTACATGTCGACCCTTAAGGTTAAAATATGCTCCAGTGCAAGGAAAAATCTATGTTACCTGTCGTTATAGTAGTATAAAATTCTGTAATCACTAAAATCTCAGTTTAACCTCCACAGTGTGAAAAGACCCTTATAATACACTGATGGATAAAATTTTAATGTCAATAAATAATTCTTTATGCCAAAAAATTTCAAATTTTTAAGGAAGCAATCTAAGTGTCCATCAATAGATGAATGGATAAAGATGTTACACATACACACACACAGAGACACAAACAGTATTACCCAGCCATGAAAAATAGTAAAATTTCTGCCATTTGCAGCAACATAAGTGGGCTTGAATGGCATTATGCTAAGTAAAATAAGTCAGACAGAAAAACACAAATACTATATAATACTACTTACATGTGGAATCTAAAAAATATAACTAGTGAATGTAACAAAAAAGAAGCAGACTCACTGAACAAACTAGTGATTACCAGTGGGAATTGGGAAGGGGAGAGAGGCAATAGAGCGGTAGGAGATTAAGAGGTATAAACTATAAAATATAAAATTAGCTACAAGGATATATTGTATAAATGGAGACTATAGCCAATATTTTATAATAATTTGAGTATAACCTTTAAAAATGGTTAACCATTATACTGTGCCACTGTAACTTACGTAATATTCTACACCAATTAAACTTCAATTTTAAGAAAAGTAAGCAATCTTGGTCCTTGAAACTTCCGTGCTGTGAGGAAGCCCAAAGTAGTGCATAAGGAGGAATCACATCAAGAGGCCCCGAGACTGGAAATGCTCAGCCAGAGCCCAGTTGCTTCAATATTTAGCTCTTTCAGCTCCAAATACCACTGACCACAACTGCATGAGACAACCTGAGCCAGACCCACTCAACGGCGTCCTTCCCAAACTTCTGACCCACATCAACTGTGAGAGCTAATAAAATGGTTGTCATCACTTTAAACCACTGATTATTTAGAAGATAGCCAAACTGTGTTCTGGTGCTATAACCTCATTTTTTCCCAAAGTTAGCCAGTCATCCTAATACCATTTATGAAATAATTCACCTTTTCTTTGTTCATTGTAAAAGGCATGGTTACTATATTAAATGCATTAATTTTCTTGAGTCTATTTCTGGACTTCCTCCTGTAAATTATTAATTTGTGCCCCTTCCCCTGAAACTTTTCAATGTTATTTTAGATACAGCGATGTAATATATTTAAATAGTGAGTAGGACTATTCCCATCCTGAATGGCCTTTTTCAAAGTCTCTAGTCTGCAGAGGAATCTTAGAACCATTTAAAGGTCTAATGATAATAAATAACAAAACCACTGAAATTGTGTTTTAGTTTGTCTTAAATTGAGAGACAAGCTTGTTTCACAATATTAAGATACCCCAAGGAATTTGATATATTTTTCCATTTATTTAAGTTTTCTTCCACCTTCTTCAGTAATTCTTGGGTTTATTTCTTCTCATAGTTCTAAACATTTCTTGGAATTATTCTCAAGCATTTTCTATTTCTGTTGCTAGTGCTATCTATTACATGTCATCATCCTCTCCCCAAACACATATATACACATGTATTTTTAATAGGCATATCGTAAAAGTATTGTCTGTTCATGATTACCTTACTAAAGTTTCTAAATAACCCCAATAGTTTTTCAGTTCATTCTCACAAAAAAGCAGGACTGATATTTTCAATTAGATAATCATATCTCCTGCAAGTAATTCTAGTTATAATATTATACATTATAATGAGGAGCAATGCTCCTCTTTTCATTTTCTTGTCTTGGTGCATTAGTTAAAGATTTCAGGCAAAAATTAATAATATTTATACATTTTTAAAATAAAAGACAGAAGTTGTTAGATTTCTTTCTGACTCTCTTAAAAACAATCCTACCTACCCATAACTGGATTTCACAATAAGAAAAGGCAGCTAAAAAGACCCTCATCAAAAATATCCAGTAATATTCCTTGGCAGAAGGAAAAACAGATCAAAAAGAACCAATTAGAGCCAAGCCGATATAGAAAATGCCATGGGCATCAATAACTATATATAAGATTCTATGTTAAATGTTGTCACAGAAGTTCAAGCAAAATGCTGTGAAAAGAGAGGAAAAATAAGTTTTGACTAATGGTAATGGGGTAACGTTTGAGTGAGAGGCTGAAGTATGGCTAAGACTTCAACCCATGAAGATAATACAGAAGGTCAACAAAGGTAGAAAGAAACGCGGCATATCTGGAGAACAGTGAGAAGCCTGGTTTGGACAGAGTGGAAAATGATAGAAAAAATTCGAATAGCCTCGAGAGCGCGGGAATGCCAGGCTAATAACAAGCACAAGAGTAATTAACATGAGGTGGACTCTTGTCACGTGCCAAGCACTGTCTCAAGTGCTTCACTTGTATAAACCCTAAAACACAGCAATGAAGTTAGACTATACATTTTAGGCCATGGATGTCTATGCTAGCTTTTCGGCAGGAAAATGAGCAAAGCAAATTTTAAGAAGAATGACTTGATAACAACTTTCAGGATTGAAAAAGAGAGAATCTGGAGGCTGTAGAGACATTTAAGAGGCTTGCTAAAAGATGCAGTCCAAGTCATATTAGGCTTCCACTCTGTAACTTTTAGCTTCATTTTGCACTCTCCCTAGCACACATCCTTTTTCTAAAGCACCCTAAAGGGCAAACATGTGGTGCCCTTTCAAACGCCCATGCCTTTTAACATATCATTTATTATCTACGCCTGGAAGGCCCACTCCACAGTTATCTTTTTCTTTGTAAATCTTAACCTATTCCAAGCTTTGTTAGTTATTTCTTCATCTCTGCAAATGGTACTTTTCCCATCCCCCAGGAAGGGTAGTTATATTTTAATTAAATGTTTAAAATCATTCTTGTTCACAAGATATCTGTGGAAACAGCCTGCAAACTATGTACTGTTATATCCCCAGCATCAAGCACATCTCAGCAGGTCCCCAGTGAATGAAGGCACAAAATCAATATCAAAATGGACAAAAGAACAATGAACTATCAGCAGAGACCTGAGACTGAATCCCATGAATTTGTATCGCACAAAAGAAAGTGATCTTGTGATGCTCTTTAGTAATACTCAGTGTACTGACAGCAGAGGATTAACAGTACCTTTTATTTTTGTCTACACCTCTAGTTACCTCACTCTTAGTCACAGTGACGGATTCAAGTGTGGGCAAGGCATATAATCCAGGCAGAGCCAACTGGGATCCTTCCCTGAAAATAAGAAGTCAGTTTAGGAGTTTTATCACATTAAGACAGTCTTTACCAAAATGTGAACCTCCCCCTAATGTTTTTTAAACAATTGCCATCTAGTATTATTATCACATTTTAACAAGAAAAAATTAGGAAGGAGTAACCTCAGAACAAAATGTCATTATCTACATTTAATTCATTTGACTTTATGACAATTTCACTTCATTGTGATTGATTCTCTTACTTCTCTGCTGATAAAATTTGGGCTAGACTTTAACCAGCTCATGAAACTAGAGCATTAGGGAGTGTAGTGAGTCAAGTTGTTGTGGTTTAGTTGCTAAGTATATCTGACTCTTTTTCAACCCAATGGACTGTAGCCTGCCAGGCTCCTCTATCCATGGGTTTTCCCAGGCAAGAACCCTGGAGTGGGTTGCCATTTCCTTCTCCAGGGGATATTCCAGACGCAGGGATCCAACCTGCGTCTCCTGCATTGGCAGGTGGATTCTTTACCATTGAGTCACCAAAGAAGCCCAGTGAATGGAATAATGCTTCTCAGAGATATGTGTTCAAGTCCTGGCCCGTGGTACCTGTGACTGTGCCTTATTTGGAAAAAGAGTCTTTGCAGATATATTAAGGGGCTCAAAATGAGGTCAACCTAGATCGTAAACCCAATAATGGGAGTCTTAAAAGAAAAAGACAGAAGATTTGAGACCCAGAGACACAGATGGGAAGGCTGTATGAAGACAGAGCCAGAGAAGGGAGTTGATACACCACCATAAGAACAGACAAGATTGCCAGCAGTCACCAGAAGCTGGGAGCCAGGCACGGGATGGGGCTCCCTTAGAGCCTCTGGGAGGAACAAATCCTGCCTACACACTGATTTCTGACTTCCGGCTCCCAGCACTGCTAGAGGATAAATCCCTGTTATCTTGAGCAGTCCTCAAGGAAACTACCCCAGGGAATTATTCAAATTGGAAAGTGACAAAAAACCAGCACTATGAAAATGTAAGAAGGGAGGAAAAGTCTGTAGCTTGAGAAAGGCATTGTATTCAATATTTTCTTCTAGAAGATTAGTATTGAAGTGATAGCACTTCTAACTTGTTTAGTTGAGAGCTCATAATTATATACACGTATAAAAGCTGTGTGTTAATAAGACTTGTTTGACCAAATTTATACCTGATCCAGAAACCAAACTGGTAAAATTTTTCATTATTTGCTTCCGATATCTCACTGACATAAAATGATGATAATATAGAAAGCAACTTCACATTTTTTCCTATGCCTTGAGAGAGGATGAGATGGTTGGATGGCATCACCAACTCAATGAACATGAATTTGAGCAAACTTCAGGAGATAGTGAAGGAAAGGGAAGCCTGGCGTGCTGCAGTCCATGGTGTTGCAAAGTGTCAGACACAACTTAGTGACTGAACAACAACATATTGCCTATAACTCATATTAGTATCTTTATTTGAAGCAGTTCAGTCCAGTCACTCAGTCCTGTCTGACTCTTAGTGACCCCATGGACTGCAGCATGCCAGGTTTCCCTGTCCATCACCAACTCCAAGAGTTTACTCAAACTCATGTCCATTGAGGCAGTGAAGCCATCCAACCATCTCACCCTCTGTCATCCCCTTCTCCTCCTGCCCTCAATCTTCCCCAGCATCAGGGTCTTTTTCAATGAGTCAGCTCTTCGCATCAGGTGGCCAAAGTATTGGAGTTTCAGCTTTAGCATCAGTCCTTCCAGTGGATATTCAGGACTGATTTCCTTTAGGACGGACTGGCTTGATCTCCTTGCAGTTAAAGGGACTCTCAAGAGTCTTCTCCAATACCACAGTTCAAAAGCATCAATTCTTCAGCACTAAGCTTTCTTTATAGTCTAACTCTCACACCCACACATGACTATTGGAAAAACCATAGCTTTGACCAGATGGACCTTTGTTGGCAAATCAATGTCTCTGCTTTTTAATATGCTATCTAGGTTGGTCATAGCTTCTCCTCCAAGGAGCAAGCATCTTGTAATTTCATGGCTGCAGTCACCATCTGCAGTGATTTTGGAGCCCCCAAAAATAAAGTCTGTCACTGTTTCCACTGTTTCCCCATTTACTTGCCATGAAGTAATGGGACCAGATGCCATGATCTTAGTTTTCTGAATGTTGAGCTTTAAGCCAGCTTTTTCACGCTCCTCTTTCACTTTTACCTTTAGTTCTTCTTCACTTTCTGCCATAAGGGTGGTGTCATCTGCATATCTGAGATTATTGATATTTCTCCCGGCAATCTTGATTCCAGCTTGTGCTTCATCCAGTCTGGCATCTCTTATGATATACGCTGCATATAAGTTAAATAAGCAGGGTGACAATATACAGCCTTGACGTACTCCTTTCCCAATTTGGAACCAGTCTGTCGTTCCATGTCTAGTTCTAACTGTTGCTTCTTGACCTGCATGCAGATTTCTCAGGAGGCAGATCAGGTGGTCTGGTATTCCCATCTCTTTCAGAATTTTCCAGTTTGCTCTGATCCACACAGTCAAAGGCTTTGGCATAGTCAATAAAGCAGAAATAGATGTTTTTCCGGAACTCTCTTGCTTTTTCAATGATCCAGCAGATGTTGGCAATTTGATCTCTGGTTCCTCTGCCTTTTCTAAATCCAGCTTCAACATCTGGAATTTCATGGTTCATGTACTGTTGAAGCCTGGCTTGGAGAATTTTGAGCATTACTTTACTAGCGTGTGAGATGAATGCAATTGTGCAGTAGTTTGAATATTCTTTGGCATTTATTTGAATAGACATATAATATCCCCATTGATATTGTGGTATTGATATCACTATCAATAATATTATTATTGATCCATGAATGAAAGTAAAATTTAGAGCTACTGATGTAGTAGGCTACTTTTCTTGCCATTGCTAAATCATGAACTGAGCCATGATTAATGAATCATTGTTCATTATCATATACACATTCTCTAAAGCAAACGTAAAACTTACTTTAGAGTTTATTTTCATAATATGCGGACAAATGAGTAATGAATATATTTGACTCTGGATTTCTGCATGATAATTCCAATATTTGGTTCTAACATTTTCCCATCAAACATAGTAAAAGAAGTTGAGTTGCTGTTCTGCAATTTGACATTTAGGCTTGAGTTTTTAAATTTTTTATGTTTCTCATGTATCTGATTCATTATAGTCTGCAATGAAAGCATCTCTGTTTCACTTAGCATTCCGTTGAATCTGCAGAGATCTTACTGCTTTAAATGTATAGGCACTGTTCTTCCAGCATAAAAATCAGCCATTAAGTTGGAATGATGGAGCAGCAATTCTGGCTTTTACAGAGATCAACAAGGCTTCCTTCCTCCTACAGAGACCATATAACTGACATGCTGCACACTGGTGACCAAATAGGAGATTGACGAATGTAAGGAATTCTCATGGCCTGTCAGACATCCAGTGCATTTGTCCAAATACAGTAAATGATCTTTGGCTTTTTAAGAATCTTTTGAAGAACACTACCATTCATTAATTAATAAAGGCACTCAGGAAAGTCCTTAACCAAGATGTGGGTGGATAGTTATTTAGGAAACCAGAGGCTAGAAAGAGAGCTATTTAGCATTAATGAGGGTTATAGAGTAATTTGGTTCATTATGGCTACAAGCTGAAATTGAATGGAACAATCAAAGTTCATTACCTGGTCTGATTTTCTGAGTGGGAAATGGTAGAGATACTAGGTTTATGACTACCTTCCCCACACCTTTATTTGAGTGCTTTTTTTTTTCAATGTTGTTTGTTTTTTTTTTAATCAGTAAGCATTATCTTCTTCTTATTTTCTTTTCTTAAGGTAGCAGTGCATATTAACAGGCATGCCAAAAGAAATCATTTATGGTATGTGTAATGAAATCAGAAAACTGTAACTGCTCATCTGAATAATTCTCTTAGTGCAATTGTATTTTTAAAAAATGCTAACATTACTTTAAAATCTTTTCAATGAAAAAAATGCAAAAAAACCCATCAAGTTAGGTTGCTGTTTATTTTACCAACACCATTAAAATAAAATAGCCAACACCATTAAAATAAAATGCCAGAATTCAATTTATGCTGTTTTTCAGTTAAATTGTTTATAATAGGAAATTCTTTCACCTTTCTGAAGTGAAATAAATGCAAATTTAATTCATTAGATGACTAGACTGGTATAAAACCTTAGAGGAAATGCAAATGGTAATTGAAAATATAGAAACGATATTTGTTTTGTGACACAACAAATCAATCAGCATAAATTGTCAAGCTTACAAAAATATCACTAAAATGTATTCTGAATTGTCCATTAAAAAACATGCTTTTTATATGCAAGGCACATATTTCATAAAGGAATGAGAGAAGTAGGAATTGTGGGTTCAAGTTGATCTGAATGCTATGAATCTTACAGCACTATCATGTCCCCGCCTCTCAGGAGAGACCCCCTAATGAAGACAGAAGATGTGGCCTTTCTCCTGGCTTTTCTACCTAAAAATTCTATGACTTTAAACTAGGTGACCTTTCTCAGCATCATTCCCCTTATCTACATTAAATGAGATTTAAACAAAAGACATACAAAGTGCCAATCATGCTCCTACCACAAGGATTTTGCAAGAATCAAATGAAACACTGGGTTGAAAATGCTTGGTAAGTTATCTAGCACCACAGAGCTGGCATGTCTTAGCTACACAGGAGTCCCAGCTGCCAGACTAGTCTCATAAAATCAAGTATAAAATCTAACCAAGCAGTCTTCCCGTGACTGTCCTTATTCACTGGATCATGTCCCTGGTGGCTCAGACGGTAAAGAATCCACCTGCAATGTGGGAGACCTGGGTTTGATCCCTGGGTTGGGAAGATTCCCTGAAGGAGGGCATGGCAGCCCATTCCAGTATTCTTGCCTGGAGAATCCCCATGGACAGAGGAGGCTGGCGGGCTACAGTCCATGGGGTCGCAGAGTCTGACACGACTGAGCAACTAAACACAGCACATTCCCTGGATCTCTGGGAAGTATGAAGCCTACAGATACTTGTTGAGTGCCTACTATCTAGTCCTTATATAGCCTAATTAGATTGTCTCCGATGAAAATGGAGAGAAAAAAGTTTTCCTATTCACATTTTACAAATGAGGAAAGAGATTCATATTGACTAACTTGCCTAATTTCATTTAGTAATGATAGCAGAGATGAAATACAAACATAGCTTTGTCTTGTAGCAATGTCCAAACATTCTCCCATACCAGTAGCCCATCCAAATTTCTCCTTCTGGCTGAAGTGCAACTGGAGTGGAAGATTCAGAAGTGAAACACAAGCACAACCACAATTCTCTTCTGTGTTCAACGGTTGCTGCTTAGTCTCCAGACTTCAGTCTCCAATCATGTCTGAGGCCCCAGGGAATGCAGCTGGCACTGCCACCATCCAGGTGAATTCCAGGGCACTGCTGGTCCATGTGCACATTTCCACCTGTCCTTTCAACTCTTGCTGAAGACACAAAAGAGAGCTACCTCATGAGCACAAGTTATCTAAATCTTCATGGGTCCTGAGAATCGAGCTGCAGGATCTCAGACTACACTATTGTTGTAACATCTTGGTAAGAGCCATTGAATGAGCAAAAAAATTGCTCAATATCATGGCAGAAAGACTTATCAACTGAACAACAATGGAAGAAAATGTGCAATGAATTTAGGAACCAGAGCTGGCTCTAGCCTTTTGTTCTTTTGTTGTTTAGTCACTAAGTCATGTCCAACTCTTTGTCACCCCATGGACTTCAGCACACCAGGCTTCCCTATCCTTCACTATTGCCCAGAGTTTGCTCCAACTCATGTCCATTAAGTCAGTGATGCCATCCAACCATCTCATCCTCTACCACCCCCTTCTCCTCCTGTCTTCAATTTTTCCCAGCATCAGGGACTTTTCCAAAGAGTCAGATCTTTGCACCAAGTAGACAAAGAATTGGAGCTTCAGCTTCAGCATCAGTCCTTCCAATGAAAATTCAGGGTTGATTTCCTTTAGAATTGACTGGTTTGATCTCCTTGCTGTCCAGGGAACTCTCAAGTCTTCTCTAGCACTACAATTTGAAAGCATCAGTTCTTCAGCTCGGAGCTTTCTTTATGGTTCAATGCTCACATCCATACATGACTACTGGAAAAACTATAGCTTTGACTTAGATCTGTGTTGGCGAAGTGATGACTCTGATTTTTAATATGCTGTCTAGGTTTGTCATAGCTTTTCTTCCAAGAAGCAAGCATCTTTAAATTTCATGGCTTCAGTCACCATCTGCAGTGATTTTAGAGCCCCCCAAAAGAAAATCTGTCACTGTTTCCACTTTTCCCCCATCTATTTACCGTAAAGTGATGGGACCAGATGCCATGATCTTAGTTTTCTGAATGTTGAGTTTCAAGGCAACTTTTTTATTCTCCTCTTTGACTTTCATCAAGAGGCTCCTTAGTTCCTCTTCACTTTCTGCCATTAGAGTGGTATCAACTGCATATCTGAGGTTATTGATATTTCTCACAGCAATCTTGATTCCAGCTTGTGATTCATCTGGCTTGGCATTTTGCATAATGTACTCTGCATGTAAGTTAAATAAGCAGGGTGACAATATTCAGCCTGTACTCCTTTTCCCAATTTTAGTTCCTTGTCTGGTTCAAACTGTTGCTTCTTGGCCTGCATACAGGTTTCTCTGGAAACAGGTAAGGAGGTCTGAGATGTCTACAAAGCTTTCAGGGATTCAGGACTACTGTCACTATGAATGAAAACAGCACAGGAAAATATGTATGAAGAAAGAAAAAAATAATTTGTTTCTTTGGCCAGGTGTAGGATGAGGATAAATTATCTGAGAGGAGAAAAAGTGCACAATTACAATCACAACTGAAATTTTGTCTTACAGGGTCTGTTTCTTTTCTTCAAGAAAATGCCAGTACCTTTGGCATTAGGTATACATGATGTATCACTGATTTGTTTGTTTGTTTTTATTGCTTTACACTGTACTCATGAGATAATTTTTTAAATGTTTTGTGAGAACTCAGTTCAGTGTAAAACACTGAGCCCTTTATTACAACATCACCAAAACCATACAATTACCTTTGCTAGTTCCTCAACTATTAAGGGAGGCAATGCTTTAAAACATCTAAAGCATCTAGAAAACCAAATTCGTGACCTCAGAAAAAGCAGTAATTATTTTGTAAATTAAAATCCTTTTCCCACTTCAGCCAACAACTTAACCTTCAGACATAAATGTGGTGTGCGATATGAATACCCGAAGGAGGAATCAGGCATCATTTTGCCTTAATGCCAGCAAAATATCTCCAGTTGACAGTTATTAATTTCTAGCCAAATTATCCTGGAATAGGGTCAAAGAGAACTAATGGTTTTATTTTTAAATTGCAGGAAGTATTGTGGTTTCAGTATTCAGAATGCAGTGCTCCGTAAAGAGAGCTGCAGCAGAGATCAGGAGACCAGCATGCCCTCTCTAAAACATATTAGATTATTAAGTGAATTAACCCTTCATTTCTCA
This sequence comes from Giraffa tippelskirchi, assembly GCF_054371585.1. NCBI lineage: Eukaryota > Metazoa > Chordata > Mammalia > Artiodactyla > Giraffidae > Giraffa > Giraffa tippelskirchi. The sequence continues at coordinate 104,673,976 of NC_137278.1, read as the reverse complement.
TGCACTTTCCTACAGATTGTATTAAAATTATCAAAGCTGTTCATCTATTCTTCATCTGCACTGAGTGCCATGTCTAAAGTTTTAATTTATTTAAAAATACAAATGTGTAGTTATAGATATGAATGACCAAGGATTTAAAAAGTTTTTATTGTTTTCATTCACTTTTTTCATCAATTTGTTTTTGATTGTTTTAATCAATTTGTCTTTAATTTTGGAATTTTAGCATAGTAAATGCATACACGCACACATATATACAAGTAAAGATATATATATAAGTATATATAAGTAAAGAAGACTTAAACAATATTAGTTTTTTTTTTTTTTTTTTTTTTTTTTTGTTTTTTTTGTTTTTTTTGTTTTTTTATAAATTTATTTATTTTACTTGGGGGCTAATTACTTTACAATATTGTAATAGTTTTTGCCATACATTGACAAGAATCAGCCATGGGTTTACATGTGTTCCCCTTCCCGAACCCCCCACCCACCTCCCTCCCCCTCCCATCCCTCTGGATCATCCCACTGCCCCGGCCCCGAGCCCTTGTCACATGCATCGAACATGGAATGGTGCTCTGTTTCACATATGACAATACACATGTCTCAATGCCATTCTCCCAGAACGACCCACCCTCACCTTCTCCCTCAGAGTCCATAAAATTGTTCCATGCATCTGTGTCTCTCATTCTGTCCCGCATATAGGGTTATCGTTACCATCTTTCAGATTCCATATATATGCATTAGTATACTGTATTGTTGTTTTTCTTTCTGGCTTACTTCACTCTGTATAATGGGCTCCAGTTTCATCCATCTCAGTAGAACCGGTTCAAATGTATTTTTTTTAATGGCTGAGTAATATTCCATTGTGTATATGTACCACAGCTTCCTTATCCATTCATCTGCTGATGGACATCTAGGTTGCTTCCATGTCCTGGCTATTGTAAACAGTGCTGCGATGAACATTGGGGTACACGCGTCTCTTTCAATTCTGGTTTCCTCGGTGTATATGCCCAGCAGTGGGATTGCTGGGTCATATGGCAGTTCTATTCCCAGTTTTTTAAGGAATCTCCACACTGTTCTCCATAGTGGCTGTACTAGTTTGCATTCCCACCAACAGTGTAAGAGGGTTCCCTTTTCTCCACACCCTCTCCAGCATTTATTGCTTGTAGACTTTTGGATAGCAGCCATTCTGACTGGTGTGAAATGATACCTCATTGTGGTTTTGATTTGCATTTCTCTAATAATGAGTGATGTTGAGCATCTTTTCATGTGTTTGTTAGCCATCTGTATGTCTTCTTTGGAGAAATGTCTGTTTAGTTCTTTGGCCCATTTTTTGATTGGGTCATTTATTTTTCGGGAATTCAGCTGCAGAAGTTGCTTGTATATTTTTGAGATTAATTGTTTGTCTGTTGCTTCATTTGCTATTATTTTCTCCCATTCTGAAGGCTGTCTTTTCACCTTGTTTATAGTTTCCTTTGTTGTGCAAAAGCTTTTAATTTTAATTAGGTCCCATTTGTTTATTTTTGCTTTTATTTCCAATATTCTGGGAGGTGGGTCATGGAGGATCCTGCTGTGATTTATGTCGGAGAGTGTTTTGCCTATGTTTTCCTCTAGGAGTTTTATTGTTTCTGGTCTTACGTTTAGATCTTTAATCCATTTTGAGTTTATTTTTGTGTACGGTGTTAGGAAGTGTTCTAGTTTCATTCTTTTACAAGTGGTTGACCAGTTTTCCCAGCACCACTTGTTAAAGAGGTTGTCTTTTCTCCATTGTATATTCTTGCCTCCTTTGTCGAAGATAAGGTGTCCATATGTGCGTGGGTTTATCTCTGGGCTTTCTATTTTGTTCCATTGATCTATATTTCTATCTTTGTGCCAGTACCATACTGTCTTGATGACTGTGGCTTTGTAGTAGAGTCTGAAGTCAGGCAGGTTGATTCCTCCAGTTCCATTCTTCTTCCTCAAGATTGCTTTGGCTATTCGAGGTTTCTTATATTTCCATACAAATTGTGAGATGATTTGTTCTAGTTCTGTGAAAAATACCATTGGTAGCTTGATAGGGATTGCATTGAATCTGTAGATTGCTTTGGGTAGAATACTCATTTTCACTATATTAATTCTTCCAATCCATGAACACGGTATATTTCTCCATCTGTTTGTGTCCTCTTTGATTTCTTTCATCAGTGTTTTATAGTTTTCTATATATAAGTCTTTTGTTTCTTTAGGTAGATATATTCCTAAGTATTTTATTCTTTTTGATGCAATGGTGAATGGTATTGTTTCCTTAATTTCTCTTTCTGTTTTCTCATGATTGGAGTATAGGAATGCAAGGGATTTCTGTGTGTTAATTTTATATCCTGCAACTTTACTATATTCATTGATCAACTCTAGTAATTTTCTAGTAGAGTCTTTAGGGTTTTCTATGTAGAGGATCATGTCATCTGCAAACAGTGAGAGTTTTACTTCTTCTTTTCCTATCTGTATTCCTTTTATTTCTTTTTCAGCTCTGATTGCTGTGGCCAAAACTTCCAAAACTATGTTGAATAGTAGTGGTGAAAGTGGGCATCCTTGCCTTGTTCCTGACTTTAGGGGAAATGCTTTCAATTTTTCACCATTGAGGATAATGTTTGCTGTGGGTTTGTCATATATAGCTTTTATTATGTTGAGATATGTTCCTTCTATTCCTGCTTTCTGGAGGGTTTTAATCATAAATGGATGCTGAATTTTGTCAAAGGCTTTTTCTGCATCTATTGAGATAACCATATGGTTTTTTTCTTTCAATTTGTTAATGTGGTGTATTACATTGATTGATTTGCGGATGTTAAAAAAACCTTGCATTCCTGGGATAAAGCCCACTTGGTCATGATGTATGATCTTTTTAATATGATGTTGGATTCTGTTTGCTAGAATTTTATTAAGGATTTTTGCATCTATGTTCATCAGTGATATTGGCCTGTAGTTTTCCTTTTTTGTGACATCTTTGTCTAGTTTTGGAATTAGGGTGATGGTGGCCTCATAGAATGAGTTTGGAAGTTTACCATCTTCTGCAATTTTCTGGAAGAGTTTGAGCAGGATAGGTGTTAGCTCTTCTCTAAATTTTTGGTAGAATTCCGCTGTGAAGCCGTCTGGTCCTGGGCTTTTGTTTGCTGGAAGATTTCTGATTACACTTTCGATTTCCGTGCTTGTGATGGGTCTGTTAAGATCTTCTATTTCTTCCTGGTTCAGTTTTGGAAAGTTATACTTTTCTAAGAATTTGTCCATTTCTTCCAAGTTGTCCATTTTATTGGCATATAGCTGTTGGTAGTAGTCTCTTATGATCCTTTGTATTTCTGTGGAATCTGTTGTGATCTCTCCATTTTCATTTCTAATTTTGTTGATCTGATTCTTCTCCCTTTGTTTCTTGATGAGTCTGGCTAATGGCTTATCAATTTTGTTTATCTTCTCGAAAAACCAGCTTTTAGTTTTGTTGATTTTTGCTATGGTCTCTTTTGTTTCTTTTGCATTTATTTCTGCCCTAATTTTTAAGATTTCTTTCCTTCTACTGACCCTGGGGTTTTTCATTTCTTCCTTCTCTAGTTGCTTTAGGTGTAGAGTTAGTTGATTTATTTGATTTTTTTCTTGTTTCTTGAGGTACGCCTGTATTGCTATGAACCTTCCCCTTAGTATTGCTTTTACAGTGTCCCATAGGTTTTGGGTTGTTGTGTTTTCATTTTCATTCGTTTCTATGCATAATTTTATTTCTTTTTTGATTTCTTCTGTGATTTGTTGGTTATTCAGAAGCGTGTTGTTTAGCCTCCATATGTTGGAACTTTTAATAGTTTTTTTCCTGTAATTGAGGTCTAATCTTACTGCATTGTGGTCAGAGAAGATGGCTGGGATGATTTCAATTTTTTTGAATTTACCAAGGCTAGATTTATGGCCCAGGATGTGATCTATCCTGGAGAAAGTTCCATGTGCACTTGAGAAAAAGGTAAAATTGATTGTTTTGGGGTGGAAACTCCTGTAAATATCAATTAAATCTAATTTGTCTATTGTAACATTTAAAGTTTGTGTTTCCTTGTTAATTTTCTGTTTAGTTGATCTATCCATATGCGTGAGTGGAGTATTAAAGTCTCCCACTATTATTGTGTTATTGTTAATTTCCCCTTTCATACTTGTTAGTATATGCCTTATATATTGTGGTGCTCCTATGTTGGGTGCATATATATTTATGATTGTTACGTCTTCTTCTTGAATTGATCCTTTGATCTTTATGTAGTGTCCTTCTTTGTCCCTTTTCACATCCTTTATTTTAAAGTCTATTTTATCTGAAATGAGTATTGCGACTCCTGCTTTCTTTTGGTCTCCGTTTGCATGGAATATGTTTTTCCATCCTTTCACTTTCAGCCTGTGTGTGTCCCTAGTTTTGAGGTGGGTCTCTTGTAGACAGCATATATAGGGGTCTTGTTTTTGTATCCATTCAGCAACCCTTTGCCTTTTGGTTGGGGCATTCAACCCATTTACATTTAAGGTAATTATTGATAAGTATGATCCCGTTGCCATTTACTTTGTTGTTTTGAGTTCGTGTTGAAACATCCTTTCTGTGTTTCCTGTTTAGAGAAGATCCTTTAGCATTTGCTGGAGAGCTGGTTTGGTGGTGCTGAATTCCCTCAGCTCTTGCTTGTCTGTAAAGCTTTTGAATTCTCCTTCATATCTGAATGAGATCCTTGCTGGGTACAGTAATCTGGGTTGTAGATTATTCTCTTTCATTACTTTAAGTATGTCCTGCCATTCCCTTCTAGCCTGAAGGGTTTCTATTGAAAGATCAGCTGTTATCCTTATGGGGATCCCCTTGTGTGTTATTTGTTGTTTTTCCCTTGCTGCTTTTAATATTTGTTCTTTGTGTTTGATCTTTGTTAATTTGATTAATATGTGTCTTGGGGTGTTTCGCCTTGGGTTTATCCTGTTTGGAACTCTCTGGGTTTCTTGGACTTCTGTGACTATTTCTTTCCTCAATTTAGGGAAATTCTCAACTATTATCTCCTCGAGTATTTTTTCATGGCCTTTCCTTTTATCTTCTTCTTCTGGGACTCCTATGATTCGAATGTTGGGGCGTTTCATATTGTCCCAGAGGTCCCGGAGGTTTTCCTCATTTCTTTTGATTCTTTTTTCTTTTTTCCTCTCTGCTTCGTTTATTTCCATCATTCTATCTTCTACCTCACTTATCCTATCTTCTGCCTCCGTTATTCTACTGTTGGTTCCCTCCAGAGTGTCTTTTATCTCCTTTATTTCATTATTCATTCTATATTGATTCCTTTTTATTTCTTCTAAGTCCTTGATAAACATTTCTTGCATCTTCTCAATCTTTGTCTCCAGGCTATTTATCTGTAACTCCATTTTGCTTTCAAGATTTTGGATCATTTTTATTATCCTTATTCTAAATTCTTTTTCGGATAGATTCCCTATCTCCTCCTCTTTTGTTTGGCTTTGTGGGCATTTCTCATTTTCCTTTACTTGCTGAGTATTTCTCTGCCTTTTCATCTTGTTTAGATTGCTGTGTTAGGCGTGGCCCTTCTGTATTCTGGTAGTATGAAGTTCCTCTTTGTTGTGGAGGTTCCTCACTGCGGTTGGGGTTGGACAGGTGGCTTGTCAAGGTTTCCTGGTTGGGGGAGCTTGTGTCGGTGTTCTGGTGGGTGGAGCTGGATTTCTGCTCTCTTGAGTGTAATGGAGTGACCAGTATTAATTTTTGAGATGTCTATGGATTTGGTGTGCCTCTGGGCAGCCTGTATATTGATGCTCAGGTCTATGTTCCTGCGTTGCTGGAGAATTTGCGTGGTATGTCTTGCTCTGGAACTTATTATCTCTTGGGTGGAGCTTGGTTTCAGTGAATTTATGGAGGCTATTGGATGGTCTCTTATTAATTAATGTTTCCCCTGGCTTTCAGTCTTATTCTTGCAGTAGCCTCAAGACTTCTCCTTCCATACAGCCTCAATAATAAAACTTTTAGGTTAATGGTGAAAAGATTCTCCACAGTGAGGGATACCCAGAAAGGTTCACTGAGTTACATGGAGAGATGAGGTGGGGGGGGTGGGTTGTAGTGACCAGGAGGGGAAGAGGGGAATTCAAATGTGGAGAGAGCAATCTAGCCAGTAAGCACTTCCCTCTGTGCTTTCCACAGTTTGGAACCCTCAGAGTGATTCACAGAGATACATAGAGAGGGGGGAGGAAGGTAACAGAGGTGAGCATGAGTAGAAAGGGAGGAATTAAGAGAGGAGAGAGAGATCTGGGCAGTATCCTGTTCCTGAAGTGTTCTCCGGTACCCAGAACACCCTCAGAGATTCACAGAATTGGGTTGAGAAGAGAAGGAGGAGGGTGGGAGATAGAGGTTCCCTGGGGGAGAAGAAAGAGCATCAAAAGGGGGAGAGAGTGATCAGGCCAGTGATCACACTCCTGAGTAAAAATGGGTCCTAAAGATTGGGTTCTTAAATGTACAAAGTTGATATCAAATATGTAAAACACAGATTAAAAATCTAGAGTAGAGGTTAGACTCTTATAAAACTTACAATCTAAAAAAAAAAAAAAAAAAAGAAAAAAGGGAACAGTGTAAAAAGAAAAAAAAACAGTAAAACAGTAAAAAAAGAAACAGCAAAAAAATGTAGAACAGGAAAAAAACATTAAAAAAAAAAACACAAAAGGTATAAGATATATGTATGTAGTTTGCTTCAAAAATAGGGTTTTTTTTTTTTTTTGCAAGTTAATAGTGGGTTATGAAAATGAAAGTTAAAGGTGTAATAGAGGACTTGAAGAAAAAGGAAAGAAGAGAAAAAAAATTTTTTTTAATTAAAAAAAATTAAAAAAAATTAAAAAAAATAATAATAGTAAAAAATATATATATCCCGGACTTTCTCTGGAGCTGTTGTGAGCAGTGTGGGATCTGCTCAGTTTTAGATAGATCCTTATTCCTGCTTATACTTTTCAAGATCTGTAGGTCCTTTTTAATGCAGTCGGTATTAGCTACAGGGATCTTAATCTGTTGGCCTGTCCCTTCCAAAGCACTTCCCTCTGTTTATTTGGCTTCTGTTTGGAGATCTCTTCAGTATCTAATTTCCGCCCTGCAACAAAGCGGTGGAGGTGATCTCTTTAGGTTCGCTTGTTCAATCGTGCTGTGGGGAGGAAGGAACACTGCAATTCTGGCGTGTGTGTGGTAAGCTCGCAGTGTCTCGGCCGCACTGGGTTCGCCCCCGCTCACGGCGTGTGTGCTTTCCCCGTCTACCCTGCTCAGGCTTCAGGTTACTCGGCCGGGGAGCGGGCCCTGAGCTGCGTGCACTTCCCAGGTCTAAGCCGCTCAGGTTCAGGCTCCCGGTTACTCCACAAAGGCGCAGACTCGATTTTGCCCGCGGCTTGTGCCGTTCCCGGTCGGAGCTGCCCAGGCGGCCAGGAGTTTGGCGAGGGCGCTGTCCCCTGTTGGGGCGGTGCGGCTTATCACCTCCCTGGTCCCCGCCTCGGTTTACGGGCGCGCCCGGCTCCGGTGTGCTTTGTGTCGGTTCTGGGGAGCTGGTCTCTGGCTGCGACCCTCCCGGCTGCTGTCGACCCTCCGGGATCTCAGGCAGTCTTTGCTTAAAAAACTGGGAGCCTGTTTGCAGTTTGGTAGGGGGTGCCCTCTCTGGAGCCGAGTTTGCCCCTTTCCGGCTCTGGCGGGCCCCGCCTGCCCGCTGTGTCCGGCGGGGGATGGCGCGGTCCGCAGCCGGCTAGCTCTCCTCTGGTATCGCTCAGTCCTTTGTTCTGTGAGCGGGCCGGCAGTGCCTTAGAGTTGGGCTTTTCGCGGGATAGTTCTCTCTCTCGCTGTCCCACAGTTTAGGTTACTATCTCAGGTTAGCTCCCTCAGATTGCCCTCGGGGCACTCGGGCCCGGTCCTTACCCTAGGCAATGCCGCCCGCTCCTCTCCGTTCAGCCCCCACTTGCTGGTGGCGGATGATGCGAGCGTCTGGGGTTCTTTGCTGGGAGTTGCTTTAGGCACGTAATCTGTCGATTTTATTTATTTTTTCCTCCCAGTTACGTTGCCCTCCGAGATAAAAAATCCTCCCCTACACCCGCCGGTGAGAGGGTTTCCTGGTGCTTGGAAATTCCTCCTCTTTTACGACTCCCTCCCCGGGACGGGTCTCCGTCCCTAACTCTTTTGTCTCTCTTTTTATCTTTTATAATTTCTCCTACCTCTTTTGAAGATAATGCGCAGTTTTTGTGAAAGCCTGACGTCCTCAGCCAGCCTTCAGAAGTAGTTTTGTGAAGTTTGGTCAGCGTTCAGATGTTCTTTCGATAAATTTGTGGAGGAGAGAGTGGTCTCCCCGTCCTATTCCTCCGCCATCTTCTGCTCTCCTCCAACAATATTAGTTTTATAAAGTTTTTTTTTTTTCCTGCCTCAGTTCCCAGTTAGGTGGTCCATATAATATGGGTTATATCATGACAAAATTGTTTTATTCAACTTATATGTAATGCCTTCAACTGGCTCACAGGAATTTAAACAAATTCAGATTTACAGTGACAGCCTCTGGCCTTCTCAGTTCACCTCTCCTAGTGCAGAATTTCTACTACAGGAGGTTCCTGGGGAGGCTTGGTTAAGGCCCCAGTGTTCAAGGTATTCCACACCTGAGACAGACTTTCTGGATGGGATCAGGGCAACCTTGGCAGTAGCCTGCCTGAGGAAATAGAGCTGGGGCTGGTGGGAAGGAGGAGTGAGAAATGCTGGCAGCCTGCTCCTCCAGAGACAAAACCATGCCCGCAGACTGGGAGCTGGGGAGAAAAGGAACAGCCATCTCCTCCAGGAGACAGTGGAGGAAAGGGAAGCTTGCTGTGCTACAGCCCATGGGGTCACAGAGTCAGACACGATTTAGTGACTGAACTACAATCTCCTTGGCCAAACCTGCACAGATTAAGGCACTCTGGGTAGATTTTCATAACACAGGTGCAGTGATGGAGCAGGTCATGTTTGAAATAGCAGACTCTAGCTGTTCATATCAAGATTGAGAAGATTTTCTTAAATGCATGCTTCTCCATTTGCTGTATACCCTCAGGATAATTTACACACAATCTTTAAATGACTGTTTCTTATAATTTTCACTAGTTAAATTGTTTAGTGTCCATTGATTTCTTTATCTTGCCATTCCTATTATGATGGGTTTTTTAAGTGTTACCGAAATTCCCATCAGTGGAAACTTTTAGGGCAAAAAGCATTATAAGCTAAGAAACATCCCCTTTGAAGACTTCCAAATTCTTGGTTTATAAGGAAGGATTTGAAGAGAGAGAGAGAAAAGGAGCCTAGAGGCAAAGGCCTAAGGATGCTAATGCCTTCAGGCAGGTACCAAAGGAACTTGAAGTCTTCAATAATAAGAAGAGTTTCGACTGTGGTGATAACATTATCAGAACAGCAATGACTGAAGTTGCCCAGGGGTACGGCCACGTCAGACCTATTTCTGAGGTGGACTTTCAAGGTTCACTAGGTAGTGAATAGCAGCCAACAAGAGTCTGGAAACCAGAGTAAAATAAAATCTCAATTTTATTTATAAAATAAGAACAACTCAGCTTCATGACATATAACCCATAGGCCTTGGTGACCATCCTCCACTTAGCCCCTCGGTTCAGTTCAGTTCAGTTGCTCAGTCGCGTCCAACTCTTTGCGACCCCATGGACTGCGGCACACCAGGCCTCCCTGTCCATCACCAACTCCTGGAGTTTACTCAAACTCATGTCCATTGAGTCAGTGATGCCATCCAACCATCTCATCCTCTGTCATTCCCTTCTTCTCCTGCCCTCAATCTTTGCCAGCATCAGGGTCTTTTCAAATGAGTCAGCTCTTCGCATCAGGTGGCCATAGTATTAGAGTCCTTGTATTGGACTCCATAGTATTGGAGTCCAGTATCAGTCCTTCCAATGAATATTCAGGACTGATTTCCTTTAGGATGGACTGGTTGGATCTCCTTGCAGTCGAAGGGACTCTCAAGAGTCTTCTCCAATACCACAGTTCAAAAGCATCAATTCTTCAGCACTCAGCTTTCTTTATAGTCCAACTCTCACATCCATACATGACTACTAGAAAAACCATAGCCTTGACTACAGGCCTTTGTTGGCAAAGTAATATCTCCAGTTTTTAATATGCTGTCTAGGTTGGTCATAACTTTTCTTCCAAGGAATAAGCATCTTTTAATTTCATAGCTGCAATCACCATCTGCAGTGATTTTGGAGCCCCCCCAAAAAATAAAGTCAGCCACTGTTTCCAGTGTTTCTCCATCTATTTGCCATGAAGTGATAGGACCAGATGCCATGATCTTAGTTTTCTGAATGTTGAGCTTTAAGCCAACTTTTTCACTCTCCTCTTTCACTTTCAACAAGAGGCTGTTTAGTTCTTCTTCACTTTCTGCCATAAGGGTGGTGTCATCCGCATATCTGAGGTTATTGATATTTCTCCCGGCAATCTTGATTCCAGCTTGTGTTTCTTCCAGCCCAGCGTTTCTCATGATGTACTCTGCACAGAAGTTAAATAAGCAGGGTGACAATATACAGCCTTGATGTACTCCTTTTCCTATTTGGAACCAGTCTGTTGTTCCATGTCTAGCTCTAACTGTTGCTTCCTGACCTGCATAACAGGTTTCTCAAGAGACAGATCAGATGGTCTGGTATTCCCATGTCTTTCAGAATTTTCCACAGTTTATTGTGATCCACACAGTCAAAGGCTTTGGCATAGTCCATAAAGCAGAAATAGATGTTTTTCTGGAACTCTCTTGCTTTTTCGATGATCCAGCGGATGTTGGCAATTTGATCTCTGGTTCCTCTGCCTTTTCTAAATCCAGCTTGAACATCTGGAAGTCCATGGTTCACGTATTGTTGAAGCCTGGCTTGGAGAATTTTGAGCATTCCTTTACTAGCGTGTGAGATGAGTGCAATTGTGCAGTAGTTTGAGCATTCTTTGGCATTGCCTTTCTTTGGGATTGGAATGAAAACGGACATTTTCCAGTCCCGTGGCCACTGCTGAGTTTTCCAAATTTGCTGGAATATTGAGTGCAGCACAAAGACAAGAGTTAGTGACTAAACAACAGCTCACCAGGGCACAGTTCTTGAGGGGTTAGCCTACTGCATTCCCCCTTTGCATGGCAAGTATTAATAATAAAGTCACTCTTTCTCCTCCAAACTCTGTCTGAGTTTCTGTTTGGCACTGGTGCACAGAGAGTCAAGATTTTGGCAGCGGTATTAATTATCTGGTCAGTCAGTTTCTAAGTTTTCATGATTCAGTAATTTGGGAATTAAGCAGTACTCCCTTTGAAATGTTTTGTCCTACTTATATTATGACGGGATTTAGGAACTGTCTTAGTTTTCTAGGGCTGCCATAACAAAATACCAGACTGGTGGCTTTAAACAACAGAAATGTGTTTTCTCAAAGCTCTGGAAGCTCGAAGTCCAAGATCAAGGTATTGGCAAGTTTATTTTCTTCTGAGGCCTCTTTCCTTGGCTTGTAGACAGCCACCTTCTTGCTGTGTCCTCACTTGGCCTTTCCTTGATGTGCAAAAAAACCTAATATTTCTTCCTCTTTTTATAAGGACACTAGTCATACTGGATTAGGGCCCTACTCGTACAACCTCAGTTAATTTTAAATGCTTTTTTAAAGGCCTTATCTCAAAATACAGTCACTTTGGGGGTTAGAGCTTCATCATATTAATTTGAGGGGACACAATTCAGTTCATAATAGGTATTAACGTACATAAATGTTAGGAAAAATTGTTAATGACTTCAAAAATTTTAAAAACAAAAGAAACTGGTGTTGGGCCTAGCTCAATTATTAAGTCATCTTCACCTTTAGTTATCTTTGACTATAGCCCATTTAGAAAACTGATCATATGAAAAAGCATCATGCCCACAGTCAGTGCCAATGAATCCTCTTCATTGGCAAAGAGATTTACAATAGAGAATATAAGCCTCTGTAAGTTAAATTCTTTTTTAAACCAGTTGTAACATCTTACTGGTTCCCTCACTAGTTAATGAATTAAATAAAATTTTTGACACACATTCATTTTATATTTGTATGTATCAACTACAAATTGGTACTTAGCAAGAGCATTGCCAACAACTGAACAACAAAGGCATTTTCCATCTGCCTCACAGTCACACAGGGAAGCCCCAGATTAATGGTACACACACCCATAACATAGATATGCTACTTTTTCAGGAAAATATATATATATGTAATTTAAGTTTATCTTCTAGCACTTAGAATCTTGCTGGTTCTAGACATTCCAAAGCCCATATTTAAATATTAAGAATCAAAATTTAAAATAGGTAAAGTATTTTAATTAACTGGAAAAGGCCTATAAGCTATTTCCTTTGTGGATATCATAAACTTCTTAACTAGTCTTAAATAATGTCATATTATTTTTATTTTGAAGCCACAAAAATGTCTATGCCTTGATCTTGAAACATTTTTCCTTGATTTCCTTAACCAACAATTCAGTGATCATAAGTATTCAAGCAACACAAAGGGTTTAATCAACACTTGCATAAATGCATCAGAAAACACTGTATAAGCAGAGATAACTTTAAGCAAATACATACTTTCTTATAAGCCACAATTTGTTTGAAAGTATGTTAGTTTCAAACTATAGTGTAAGGGAGTTTTGACCTTGGGTGACTGCACTTGCCAACATCTCTGACCAAGGTGAACCAGTACCCAAATAGATCTTTTTTTTTTTTTAACTGAAGGATAATTGCTTTACAGTATTGTGTTGGTTTCTGCCAAACATCAGCACCAATATATCTTAACATAACAAATATGTTTGCCATGATTTTGATGTAGCAGGAATCTTTACAAGGGAAATCAGATGGACAAAGTGAATAACCTCATACATTAGATTATCCAAAGCCATCTTTAGTCTTTCCCAACAGTAAAAACAAATTAATTTGCTTTCTTACCTTTGGGAACATGGGGAACACATGTAAACCCATGGCTGATTCATGTCAATGTATGGCAAAAACTATTACAATATTGTAAAGTAATTAGCCCCCAACTAAAATAAATAAATTTATAAAAAAAAAAGAAAAAAAAAGAAAAAAAAAAAACAAATTAATTTGCTTTCTTACCTTTGCATTTATGAATGCTAATTTAATCATGTAAATTTAGACTTTCTGTAAGAGAATTTGAAACCACATTGTGAACATGACTTTCACATAAGGCTTGTTCCTTTTTTCCTGAATTAGAAAGGAAAATTTTAAAAATCCAATGCTTGTATTAGACCTTAGGCAAAATCAGTAGAGCCCTGCCATCTCCTGTTAAGCTGATTTAGGACTCTGGGGAGCCATGTCACCATCTGTATGGAATGCATTTGGTCAGAAGAAGGCCTGGGAGAATGTCCTCAAAAAGACCCCAGCTGACTGAGCAGCCACCTGTTACCAAGAGGAGCGAGGGCACAATATATTGTATTCATCATAGTCCATCTGTTTCTAGTCTCCAAATATCCTCTCCTGTCATGGTAAAGTACCACTGATAAGAAGAGGGGACTGATGCAGAGAGGGCAAGACTTCAAGTTCAGCTAAGCAGAAGACATCTACAATTTACTCATGATGAGAGACAGACAAGGAGGCTGATCTGAAAGAAAGCAGAGGTGGCAGGCTCGGAGAGGCAGAATGGCAAGAACCCAGGAGCTTGTATAATTCAGAGAAACCATAAGAGCAGCCTTGGAGAGCAGAGTTGGGGATTTAGATCCTGGGCAGAATGGGTTGTTTTAATGGTCTGGTGAACACAAGTGTTTCTGAAAGATGTGGATTGTGGTCTCAAAACAGACAGATACGTATCGATTAATTTAACTCCTGATTAAGGGGAAAATAAAGGCAATGGCACCCCACTCCAGTACTCTTGCCTGGAAAATCCCATGGACGGAGGAGCCTGGTAGGCTACAGTCCATGGGGTCGCTAAGAGTCGGACACGACTGAGCAACTTCACTTTCACTTTTCCCTTTCATGCACTGGAGAGGGAAATGGCAACCCACTCCAGTACTCTCGCCTGGAGAATCCCAGGGACGGCGGAGCCTGGTGGGCTGCCGTCTATGGGGTCGCACAGAGTCGGACATGACTGAAGCGACTTAGCAGCAGCAGCAGCATACAACATAAAATTCATTTGTAGCCTCAATGGCAAATAATAATAATAGCCAATATTTACATGACAATAAGTACTTTGCATAGATTAACTGATTCAATTCTCATCCCCACCTTGTGAGGTAGACACTATGATCATCCCCAGTTTGAAGATGAGAAAAGTTAGGTGCAGAGGATGTTGGTGACTTGCCCCAAATCACATAAGTGGTACAGCTGGACTTGAAATGCAGCCTCTGTTCTGTTCAGGGCTGCTGTGGCCCCTTTCATTTCCTTTCATCTTCTAAGAAGCTTCAGTGGCTGAGTTCTTCTCTTCTGACTTTCTTATTTTGTAATTCCTTTCCCTATTCAACCCCTTCACTTTGACTTTCCCTTTCTCAAATATCAGGTTGAATATTCATAGTGGAACCAGAGCAAATGACTGCAATGACACAGAGCAAGGCTTTTTCCTCCTCCTCCCAACCCACTGGCTTAAGTTGAAATGAGAAAGGACTCTTGTTTTCAGACTGAAGAGGTTTGACCTTTGAGTGCCTGAACTGTATGAAGGACATAAGGAGTGTGTGTGTGTGTGTGTGTGTGTGTGTGTGTGTGAGAGAAGCAGGGGTAGGATTTAGGAGATGGAGATGGGTGAAGAGCTGAAGGTTGAAAGTGGAGCTGGAAGGGGCTGCGTTGAGAAGGAGCTCCTTGAGACTTGTGATTTATACAGGCTGAGTAGAGCCCAAGTGATAAAATGTGGAACAGTTGGGGAAAGGGCAACAGAAGGCCTGGGACATTCAGCACAGCCCCGGAGAGTGACAGTGGTGAGATGCTTCTCTGGGTGACTCATAGGCAGCAGACAGCAAAGAGACACAAGCAGATTAATGGCCTTGCTCTTCAGATCTCCTGAGAACTTTCCCAGGGATGCCTAGAAATCAACAAGGGATATTTGCAATGAGAACAGGAAAAAGCTGTGGCCCCCAGTTGTGCAGGTGAGCACCTGCAAGCAGCAAGATGCAGGTATTTATGTTAACGTGACCTCATTGCTTGTGGAGACTGGCAGGCCTGGGGGTACCTCCTAGCTGGCTGAATACTCAGGAATAGAGAAGAGTAAGAGTGATGCAGCATAAACCAGCCCCTTCAATCATGTCACAAACAGCTACGGACTTGTTCTACTAATAAAGGGCAACCTAAACCCTGTGCTGAAATAGCTTAAAATCTATCAAGGCCTTTTCTGTTGGAGTCTTATTTTTGTAATCATCTCTATAAATATTGACTTTTAACCACATATTAAAGTGGTTGTCCTTTTTGTCATGGAATTCTGTCTCCCAATGTGCAAATCATTGCATATTTATCTCACTAGTACCAAGGCTTGGTACTTGAGCTTGTCCTTTAAGATGTGGTTCCATTCAAGCTCTGAGAAATTTAACCATGAACTTTAACTGTCTCACTGAGCTTGTGGTTAGTCTTTCTAAAGTCAGCTCCAAGGACCAGGTGCCATAAGGGGTAAAAAACAGAATAAGCACTTTTGATCTAAGCTAATGTGACTGAACCATATGTAATAGCCCTCCTGTCCTTCCATTTTCTATTTTGTACATATCTTTTTCAGTCATCAGCTGTAGCAGGCAATCTTAGGGGGAAAATAGCCTTTAAAAATTTCTCAAAAGGATGAAGTATGAGCAAATGTCCAAGAGGAAGATAAAATAACATTGAAAGTAAAATGTAAAGATTTATTGATGCACTTTAGCAAGCAGTAATAGAAAATGTTGAGGACCTTAGAGTATAACACTAAAAGAGAAAAGGTAAAAAGTCTTGTTTTTATCCCATTGTGTTCAATAAATCACAGAGTTCCAATTGCTTTCGAGAAAGTCATTCACTAACTATGAGTTGCCATTAGTTAGTTAGTAGGTCCAATTTATCATATGCAAAAATACTTTCTCCTCAATATATTATTACACATAGATATACATATTACATATAAGGAAGCATTTAGTCCTTAATTTAAAGCATATGGACTTCTCTGGTGGCTCAGATGGTAAAGAATCTGCCTGCAATGCAGAAGACCTTTATAAAATGCACAATGCACAATACCTTTATAAAATAAAGGTATTGTTTCTTTTATTATGATAAAATTGCATTTATTTCTTTTAAAAAATCTTTATTTTGGAGCTATAATAGAATACTATACCAACAAGTCAATCAGATTCCATTGAAGGGTGAAGGAATAATACTGAAACATAGTCCATGTTCTTCTATTTTAAAAAATAAAGGACATGGCTGGTGTTAGAAAGATAAACAGTTTCTGTATATCTTAAACATTAGTAAGATGTATAGAATTATTTACTTGCTAATAGGAATTAAATTAGCAAGTCTCGCTAAGTGCACTGAGCATCTTCCAAGGCATTGTGAGGTTACTATCAGTGGGCAGTGCTTACTCTACAGTTAGTGAACCAAGAAACATGCAAACAACCTACTAAAGTGAAAGCAGAGTTAAAAACAATCTGTACTTTGTTACCATGAGATACCACCTCACATCCATTAGGAAGAACAACATTAAAAAAAAAAAAAACAGAAAACAAATGTTGGTGAGGGTGTGGAGAAATTAAACCTTATAAAAGACCCTTATCCACTATTGGTAGGATTGTAAAATGATGCAACCACTACAGAAAAAAAAAGGCATAGCAGCTCCTCAAAAATTAAAAATATAACGAGCAGGTGATCCAGCAATCCCACTCCTGGGTACTTATCCAGAAGAAGATAAAGCAGAATCTCAAAGAGATATTTGCACACTCATGTTCAATGCAGCATTACTCACAACAGCCAAGATGTGGAAGCAACCTAAATGTCCACCAAAGGATGAATGGATAAAGAAAATATGGTATACAATGTATACTACTCACCTTTATAAGAGAAGGAAATCCTATCATATGCTACAAGATGAATGAACTTTGAGGACAATAAGCTAAGTGAAATAAGTCAACCACGTAAAGAAAACTACTCCATGATTCTACTCATATGAGGTATCTAAAGTAATCAAACTCACAGAAACCAAAGGGAGAATGGTGGTTGCCAGGGACTGGGGTGGAGGGGAGTGGGGAGCTGTTGTTCAGTGGATATAGAAATTCAATTATGCAAGACAAAAAATGCTAGAGATCTTTGTACAACAATGTGCAATACTATAATGTACAGTTAAAGTTGTTAAGAGAGTACATTTATATTACGCTTTTTAGCACAGTAAAAAAAAAAAAAAGAATCAGTACTTTAGTAGCATAAAGGAAGGAGTAATTTACTCTGATTCAGAGAATCACAGCTTCAGAGTGGGGGCAGCATTTGACCTGATTTTGGGAGAGTGAGTGAAATTTTGATGTACAAGTAGGTATGGACAAGCATTAACAAAGACCCAGATGAGTGAAAGTTATTTGAAAAGATGATCAGCATCAATACTTCACAGGGAAATGCCAGTCAAAAATCAATAATGAGATATCATCACCTCACTCCAGTTAGTATTGCCATTTTCAAAAAAACTGAGAGAGAACAAATGTTGGCAAGGATGTGAAGAAAAGGAAGCCTTTATGAACACTGTGGGTGGAAATGTTATTCAGTAGAGCCATTATGGAAGACAGTATGGTGGTCCTCAAAAAATTAAAAACTCAACTACCATACAATCTAGCAATCCCACTCCTGGACATATATCTGCAGGGAACTGAAATCCAACTCAAAGAGTTATCCATACCCACCATGTTCATTTCAGCTTCATTCACAATAGCCAAGATAGAGTAACAACCTAAATGTTCTCCCAGGGATGAACGAATTAAAAAGTGTGGCATACACCTATTACATACAACAACAATATCCATTAATATAATCATATTTAATGATGAAATGATTGGATGGCATCACTGACTCAATGGACATGAGTTTGGGTAGGCTCCAGGAGTTGGTGTTGGACAGGGAGACCTGGCGTGCTGCAACTCATGGGGTCGCAAAGAGTCAGACACGACTGAGCAACTGAACTGAACTGAACTGAATTGTATATATTTATTTATTTATATCTTCATAAAAACAAATGAAGTCTTGCCATTTGTGACAACATAAATGAAACTGAAAGGCATTATGCCAACTGAAATAAGACAAACAAAGACAAATTTTCTTTGTTATCAATTATATGTGTCTTCCCAGGTGGCTCAGTGGTAAAGAATACGCCTGCCAATGCAGGAGCCACAGGAGACATCGGTTTGATCCCTGGATCAGGAAGATCCCCTGGAGAAGGAAATGGCAACCACTCCAGTATTCTTGCCTAGAAAACCCCATGGACAGAGGAGTGTGATGGGCTACAGTCCATAGAGTCACAGAGTTGGACATGACTGAGAGACTCAGCATACACACACATAAATTATATGCAGAATCTAAAATAACTAAATAATGCCAATTTCAGAGAGAGAATAGAATGGTGGTTGCTGGTAGCTAGGGCAAAGGTGAATGGGGTGATATGGGTCAAAGGGTACAAATTTTCATTTTAAGAAGGAAAAGTTCTAAGAATCTAATGTACTGAATGATGACTATAGTTAACAATACAGTATTATATATTGAAATTTTCTGAGAGTAGATCTTGGCATTCTCTCCACACACACACAAAAAAAGAGTTAAATATGTGAGGTGAGAAATGTGTCCATTATCTTGATCTTGATAATCTTTCTACAATGGATATATGTGTGTATCAAACAACCACATTTACTGTTTAAACGTATACCATTATATTTGTCAAAAATCATTTAATAAAATATATTTTTAAAAATCAGTTAAAAATTAGAAATCTTGCTAAACTAGTTCAGGATCTGACACACAAGCAAGGAGAAAAGAATGCATCTGACCTGTATGTTGTGGGGCATTACTGAGGTACTCTGGTAAACCCAGAGCCCTCAGTATTGTAAGCTCACTTAAAGAGTTGCTGCTGCTGCTGCTAAGTCATTTCAGTCGTGTCCTACTCTGTGTGACCCCATAGATGGCAGCCCACCGGGCTCCCCCATCCATGGGATTTTCCAGGCAAGAGTACTGCAGTGGGGTGCCATCGCCTTCTCTGCTTAAACAGCTGTTCAATTGCTAAGTCGTGTCCGACTCTGCAATCTCATGAATGCAGCACACCAGGCTTCCCTGTACTTCAGTATCTCCTGGAGCTTGCTCAAACCCATGTCCATTGAATTGGTGATGCCATCCAACCATCTCATCCTCTGTTGTCCCCTTCTCCTCTTGCCCTCAATCTTTCCCAGCATCAGGGTCTTTTCCAATGAGTTGGCTCTTCGCACCAGGTAGCCAAAGAATTGGAGCTCAGCTTCAGCATCAGTCCTTCCAATGAATGAATATTCAGGACTGATCTCCTTTAGGACAGACTGGTTTGATCTCCTTGCAGTCCAAGGGACTCTCAAGAGTCTTCTCCAACACCACAGTTCAAAACCATCAATTCTTTGGTGCTCAGCCTTCTTTATGGTCCAACTCTCACATCCATACGTGACTACTGGAAAAAACATAGCTTGATTATATGAACCTTTGTCGGCAAAGTGATGTCTCTGCTTTTTAATAAGCTGTCTAGGTTTGTCATAGCTTTTCTTCCAAGGAACAAGTATCTTTTGATTTCGTGGCCACAGTCACCATCTGCAGTGATTTTGGAGACGAAGAGTGGTCTGGAAAAAATACACCCACCAACACTGGGAAACAGTGGTGGGGCTTGTTTAACTCTTACTGAGCTTTAAGTAGATGAACAATCAAAACAGTTCTTTTGAGAAACAAAAACAACAGACCTGTGTAGGTATGTGGTATCCAGAACCCCAAAGCCAAGAAATTAACTTAAAGTGAGTTTCAGGCTTTTGATATTTCTTGGGCTCCTGGCAGAATCAAGTACATTTCAGGTACTATCCCACAATCTGCACCACAGATTCTCTCATTCTCTCTCTCTTTAAATGGACATTAAATATTTATAAAAATTTACCATACACTAGGCCACAAGACAAGTCTCAACACAATACAAAGATCGGATATCTTTACTGACAAGATAAAGATTTATTGCATTTAACGAAAATGCAATAAAAATAGAAATGAATAACAAAAATGTAGTTCTAAAAGACTCATGTGTTTGAAATATTTGAAACAGGCTTCTAGATTCATGGATCAAAAATAATTCATAAATGATACTAGAAAATATTTAGAAGAGAAAATAATGAATCATTACTTAACATTTATGAACCTACTTCTAGCAGTATTTATAGGAAAAGTTACAATATTAAATATGTATAATATAAGAGGAGAAAGATTTAAATTAGGGGGAGTAGCAAATAAATAGTTCTACAATATTTTGGACTTGTTAAGTTTGAGATAAGTATGCAATGTCTAAGTAGAGATGCCAAATAGAAAATTAAGTATAGAAGTCTAGAGCTTAAAGGAAAGGTTCAAGTCTCAGGTGATAAATGTGCAATCTTCTCCATACAGATGCTATTTAAAGTCAAGGCAATGCAATGAAATGGACAACTTGGAAGAAATGGACAAATTCTTAGAAAAGTATAACTTTCCAAAACTGAACCAGGAAGAAATAGAAGATCTTAACAGACCCATCACAAGCACAGAAATCGAAACTGTAATCAGAAATCTTCCAGCAAACAAAAGCCCAGGACCAGACGGCTTCACAGCGGAATTCTACCAAAAATTTAGAGAAGAGCTAACACCTATCCTACTCAAACTCTTCCAGAAAATTGCAGAAGATGGTAAATTTCCAAACTCATTCTATGAGGCCACCATCACCCTAATTCCAAAACCAGACAAAGATGTCACAAAAAAGGAAAACTACAGGCCAATATCACTGATGAACATAGATGCAAAAATCCTTAATAAAATTCTAGCAAACAGAATCCAACATCATATTAAAAAGATCATACATCATGACCAAGTGGGCTTTATCCCAGGAATGCAAGCTTTCTTTAACATCCACAAATCAATCAATGTAATACACCACATTAACAAATTGAAAGATAAAAACCATATGATTATCTCAATAGATGCAGAAACAGCCTTTGACAAAATTCAACATCCATTTATGATAAAAACCCTCCAGAAAGCAGGAATAGAAGGAACATACCTCAACACAATAAAAGCTATATATGACAAACCCACAGCAAACATTATCCTCAATGGTGAAAACTTGAAAGCATTTCCCCTAAAGTCAGGAACAAGGCAAGGGTGCCCACTTTCACCACTACTATTCAACATAGTTTTGGAAGTTTTGGCCACAGCAATCAGAGCGGAAACAGAAATAAAAGGAATACAGATAGGAAAAGAAGAAGTAAAACTCTCACTGTTTGCAGATGACATGATCCTCTACATAGAAAACCATAAAGATTCTACCAGAAAATTACTAGAGCTAATCAATGAATATAGTAAAGTTGCAGGATATAAAATTAACACACAGAAATCCCTTGCATACCTATACACCAACAATGAGAAAACAGAAAGAGAAATTAAGGAAACAATACCATTCACCATTGCAACAAAAAGAATAAAATACTTAGGAATATATCTACCGAAAGAAACAAAAGACTTATATATAGAAAACTATAAAACACTGATGAAAGAAATCAAAGAGGACACAAACAGATGGAGAAATATACCGTGTTCATGGATTGGAAGAATTAATATAGTGAAAATGAGTATACTACCCAAAGCAATCTATAGATTCAATGCAATCCCTATCAAGCTACCAATGGTATTTTTCACAGAATTAGAACAAATCATCTCACAATTTGTATGGAAATATAAGAAACCTCGAATAGCCAAAGCAATCTTGAGAAAGAAGAATGGAACTGGAGGAATCAACCTGCCTGACTTCAGGCTCTACTACAAAGCCACAGTCATCAAGACAGTATGGTACCGGCACAAAGATAGAAATATAGATCTATGGAACAAAATAGAAAGCCCAGAGATAAACCCACGCACCTATGGACACCTAATCTTCGACAAAGGAGGCAAGAATATACAATGGAGAAAAGACAATCTCTTTAACAAGCGGTGCTGGGAAAACTGGTCAACCACTTGTAAAGAATGAAACTAGAACACTTCCTAACACCATACACAAAAATAAACTCAAAATGGATTAAAGATCTAAACGTAAGACCAGAAACTATAAAACTCCTAGAGGAAAACATAGGCAAAACACTCTCCGACATAAATCACAGCAGGATCCTCCATGACCCACCTCCCAGAATATTGGAAATAAAAGCAAAAATAAACAAATGGGACCTAATTAAAATTAAAAGCTTTTGCACAACAAAGGAAACTATAAGCAAGGTGAAAAGACAGCCTTCAGAATGGGAGAAAATAATAGCAAACGAAGCAACAGACAAACAATTAATCTCAAAAATATACAAGCAACTCCTGCAGCTGAATTCCAGAAAAAGAAACGACCCAATCAAAAAATGGGCCAAAGAACTAAACAGACATTTCTCCAAAGAAGACATACAGATGACTAACAAACACATGAAAAGATGCTCAACATCACTCATAGAGAAATGCAAATCAAAACCACAATGAGGTACCATCTCACACCAGTCAGAATGGCTGCTATCCAAAAGTCTACAAGCAATAAATGCTGGAGAGGGTGTGGAGAAAAGGGAACCTTCTTACACTGTTGGTACGAATGCAAACTAGTATAGCCACTATGGAGAACAGTGTGGAGATTCCTTAAAAAACTGGGAATAGAACTGCCATATGACCCAGCAATCCCACTGCTGGGCATACACACCCAGGAAACCAGAATTGAAAGAGACACGTGTACCCCAACGTTCATCGCAGCACTGTTTATAATAGCCAGGACATGGAAGCAACCTAGATGTCCATCAGCAGACGAATGGATAAGGAAGCTGTGGTACATATACACAATGGAATATTACTCAGCCATTAAAAAGAATACATTTGAATCGGTTCTATTGAGATGGATGAAACTGGAGCCCATTATACAGAGTGAAGTAAGCCAGAAGAAAAACACCAATACAGTATACTAATGCATATATATGGAATTTGAAAGATGGTAACGATAACCCTATATGCGAGACAGAATAAGAGACACAGATGCATAAAACAGTCTTATGGACTCTGAGGGAGAAGGTGAGGGTGGGACGTTCTGGGACCATAGCATTGAAACATGTATATTATCATATATGAAACAGAACACCATTCCATGTTCGATGCATGAGACAAATGCTCAGGGCTGGGGCAATGGGATGACCTAGAGGGATGGGATGGGGAGGGAGGTGGGAGGGGGGTTCAGGATGGGGAAAACATGTAAACCCATGGCTGATTCATGTCAATGTATGGCAAAAACTACTACAATATTGTCAAGTAATTAGCCCCCAACTAAAATAAATAAATTTATTAAAAAACAAACAAACAAACAAAAATAAATAAATCAAGGCAATGGGTGTGATTACCCTGGGGAAGAATCTATATAAAAAGACAGGCAAGGACAGAGCCTTACAGCACTTCAATATTTAGAGGAAAAAATGACAGACCATCAAAGGAGACTGAAAAACAGACAATGAAGGAGAAAGAAAACCAGGAAAGTGTATGGAAAAGGAAGGTGAGATAAAGTGTTCCAAGACAAGGAATTGATCAACTGAGTCAAATGCTCTTAAGAGAGAACATGAGACAGATGCAGAGAATTAATCACTGAATTTGGTAAGATGGAGGTTGCTATTTCAAAGGACTACAGGGAGGGGAAAGCCTGAATTCACCACTCAGGTAAGGGAGTTGGCTTTGCTTTAGAGTAGGGCTTTGTGATAACCTAGAGGGGTGGGTGTGGGGAGGGGAGGGAGGCTTAACAGGCAGGAGATATATGTATAATCATGGCTGATTCTCATTGTTGTATAGCAAAAGCCAATACAACATTGCAAAGCAATTTTCCTCCAATTAAAATATAAACTTAAAAAAAAAAGGGTATAGGGTTCTATCTCCACCTGTGACTGGCAAAAGACAAAGACAGGTAAAGATATAGGTAAAGTTGTAACTGAAAAAGTGTTATTTAAATAGAAGATAGAAATGGAAGCTAAGTTGAAGAGAGTAGATCGTGAGAGATATTTAGAAGGGAAATGGTATATTCGGAACTGCATGTTATGTTGGCTCTGCCTGAAACAGGACTACAGACAGCAGTAGCCCAACCAAGACATGGCAATGGCTTCAAGGATCAAATAGTCAGGATTCCATCAGGAAGTGGATGTCATGCTCATATTAAGAGAATTCTGCGTGCTAAGCGGCTTCAGTTGTGTCTGACTCTTTGTGACCCTGTGGACTAGAGCCCTCCAGGCACTTTTGTCCATGGGATCCTCCAGGCAAGAATAATGGAGTGGGTTGACATTTCCTCTTCTGGAGGATCTTCCCTGCCCAGGGATTGAACTCTTGTCTCATATGTCTCCTGCATTGTCAGGTGGGTTCTTTACCACTAGCGCCAAAATGCTCAGAGGGTTTATTTAAAAAGAAATTCATCTTTACCATCTGAGTGGGGATAAAAGAAATCTGAAACTAGAAGCTGCTGCTGCTACTGCTACTGCTGCTAAGTCGCTTCAGTCGTGTCCGACTCTGTGCGACCCCATGGACGGCAGCTCACCAGGCTCTGCCGTCCCTAGGATTCTCCAGGCAAGAATACTGGAGTGGGTTACCATTTCCTTCTCCAGTGCATGAAAGGGAAAAGTGAAAGTGAAGTCACTTAGTCGTGTCCGACTCTTAGCGACCCCATGGACTGTAGCCTACCAGGCTCCTCCATCCATGGGATTTTCCAGGCAAGAGTACTGGAGTGGGGTGCCATTGCCTTCTCCAGAAACTAGAAGCAGTGAAGCGAAAATCAACCTTCCCATTAGACTCAAAGAAGATGAGAAAAAAAAAAAAGAAGATGAGAAGGATGGAGTACCAAAATATAAAAAGAGAGTTGGGAAAAGCAGATTGCCTTGGAAGATCCACTTACAACAGGAGAGATAGGGAAATACTATTTGACTTCTTGCATGTGTGGACTACATCAATTATACTTATAAAATCAAAATTTAATTAAAAGAAGTTTTGTTGACAGCTTATATGTGCTGGGGACTGTACTAAGTTTACATCATTTAAATGTCTCAACAACTGTGTGATGTAGACACTCTGTGAGGCAACCAAGGGAATAAATATCATGAGCCCACTCTTCGTCCCCCAGAATTTCTGTCAGTGTTTCCACTGGCCACACCCAACAGAGGACAAGGCATCACACTGATAGAAAAGGGAGAGTTGTAGCAGAACCTGGGCACATCTAAGACCTAGGTCCACCATAGAGATGGATGCAAATTACATTGCAAATTTGGTTCAGCAGCCTTCATAATTAACAGGCTTCCCATATAGATTGCTTGCAGAAAGAGGTGGGACTATTGAGGCCAATGCAAATATCTGCTTCACTTGGCATTTTATATCCTCACTCAAATTAATAAGACAGTGTTCTAGAGTTATTAAAAATGGAAACTTTATGAACTGTTGGTTATTTCTTAATGAAAATTCATAATAGCTTGCTCAGTTTTATGACTCTAATGTTACAAATGCTAAGCAGTAGCTGTGATATAAGCAAAGGCAAAGACCAGAGGAAATTTTACTTAGTTGTCGATATTTTACAAAGCGGAAGATGTGGCAACACCAGGGCAAGGTTCCGCGTGGCAACCATCAGGTGGAGCTGAGTAGCTGCTCCTCCCTTTAACGAGCGATGCGGATCCCAGTTTGTTCCATCCTAGCACCCGGCTCTCCATGAGGTTAGCTGCTTCATTCATGCAAGTATTCAATGCTTGGTCCCTCTTGTAACCCACGTGAAGATCATCTCAGAGGGCCTGGAACCTAGAGCAGTCCCAGAGTCATCCCTTGTGTTTCCAAACCCTCTACTGCCAGAGATAATTTACAGAATTAACCAGGAGCTTAACAGTTAGACTTCAACTGGGGGAGAAACAAACATCAAAAACTTAACCCAAAATGGGGAACTCTCTTTATTTCACTTTTCCACTTCATTTTTTGAGTCTTTCTCTGCTCCCCTAAAATTGCTTTCTAAGAACATTTACTGTTAAGTACCAAACTCCTGGATTAGGATTTTGCACTCTTTTTGTTGTTGTTTACAGCGGTAGCATTTTCTTTTTCTCCTTTAATTATTTCCATTTCACCAAGATCCCTTAACCTTGATGAGACCTTCATGATCCAGACCTGCTTACTCCTCCAACTGCATCTCTTTTTGTTTTTCCATAGTTCCACTGTCACATCAATCTCCTCCACGACCAGAGAGAGAGTCTCCAGGAATACTGAACTCATAAAGTTAATTGTATATAAATCAGAAGTCTTCCCTTGTCACTGTCCTACACTAAACTCTACTAATACTCAGTTTAGCTCATAGACACTCCCCATGCTTCCACACCCACAAATCTGGGTTAGGTGCCCTGCCTTTCTATGCTCAAAAATAGCCTATACAGTAAAGCCCCTACCTGTATTACTGGCATCTGTTTATTTTTCTCTCTTATCCATTAGACAACCAGACCCTTGCAAGCCTGTGAAGCCACACAGTGGCTGAGCTAAACAATGCCTAAAGTTTAACCTGAACTGCCAATTCAGTCAACTGCATCTTCAATGTTGTACTAGGTGTTAATAACACAGTCTGGACCCCAGAAGTGATTTCTCTATTTTATCTCCTTTTCATCCCTGGCACTTCCCAATCCCATCCCCAAAGTGATTTTTCTAATTATTATTTCAATTTCTTTATCCCAGTAGTCAATATCCTCTACATAGGCTCAGAGAATACATTTTTTAAAAATCACAACAAATGATAGGAACCCTTATCACAAATGATACTCTTATAGGAAATGTAGCTCAAAATGAGACACTCATTTCCTGAGGTGTGTTCTAGCACACGTCTGTGGACTGCTCACTCAATGGAGCCCAAGTTTAAGTCCCTTAAAAACACTGGGGCTTCAACAACTACTTGCCAGTCTTCCCTCCTCATTTTTTCTTCTACCTCATTTTGCCTCTCCTCAACACATACACAAATCCACAAGCAATATTTACTACACAAACCTGTTTGGCTTTCAATTACAAGAGATGTCAGCTTAATGGATTAGGGAGGACACTGTTCCTATTCCATTCAAGGAACACAGTCAAGAGGAAATAAATCTTCATCCATCAATACACTAGAGATTAGAGGGCTTCTTAGGGCACTGTGTCATTCACCTAGGAATATGTCATTCACCTCGGGTTTCAGTAAAACAACTCAGTGGTACTCTCTGTTCAGATGAGCGACACACACCCCTCCTTACCAAAATAGATATATGCAGATAACCACTGAAAGGACTGCAAGGAGCTCAAGTTTAATTTCACCACAATTGACCACATTTAGCACAAAACAGAAGGACTCTCAAACAGACTAGCTCTTTAGAATTTCAAGTCATACTAGGGTCTGAACACCAAAAGTATATGAGCTCCCTAATCCTTGGTGTACAGAGATCAGAAGAATCTTCTGATAATCCAAGAATTAAATGTCAAGCCCTCAAATCACTGAATGAACAATAAACAGAGTACTTTAATCAGATCACCTGCCTCTTGGAGGCTTAGTTCCTGGAGCCGCCTGCTAGTGTTCTGTGTCTTATCTTTCTAAAGGCCATTTTTATCATCAGCTATTTAAACCACTACAGTGACTCCTTAATATTTATAGAAGTTTGTGGGCATAGCATCCAATATCTTGCACAATCCAGGGCCAATCCATATAATATTCTAACCCCCCGTGTGGTCTCTTCTTTGTCCCTCTAACAAGCTATCACAATTTGCTACACGTGGTTTCCACACAGTTTTGCCAACAAGTCCCACCCAGGAATCATACGTCCGAGAACTCTCCTCCTAGCCATTAGCACATTATAATACAACTCTTCTCCTCTCATTTGACTTCCACATGCTCTTAATATCACAGAAAGTCATGGCTAAGAGCACCTTGACCTTATTCTGGGGTGTCCAGTAGCATTTTTAGCTTTTTGTTTTAAAGCATTGGTACACCTCCCATGTCCATTTTTACATAAAATCATACATGAGAACCTATTACTCTTTTTTTAATTTTTAAAGAAATATTTACATTTATTTATTTGACTGTACCAGGTCTCAGCTGTGGCATGCAGGATCTTCAGTTGTGGCACGTGAAATCAGCTGTGGCGTGTGGGCTCTAGTTCCCTAACCAGGAACTGCACCCAGGCCCCTTTCATTGGGCTCCTAGGTTCTTAGCCACTGGGCCACCAGGGAAGTCCTGGGAGACTGCTACTCTAAACACACACAGGACTGGGGTCCCTTTGGTCAAAGGCAGGGAACAGGGCTTGAGGCAACCCCACATGCTCATAGAATATATTTGGAAAATACCTGATCCAGTCCAATCTCTTCATTTCATAAATGAGGAAAGAAGTAAGGTTCACAGATATTAAGAACTTGCCAAAGCCACAAACCTAACTCAGGCAGAGAAAGAGCTTTCTAGTCAGCTGTTCTAGCTCAGATTCGAGTACCTCCACAGTACTGAAATTCAGGGTCAGACGCCAACATTGCATCTCACCGTGGATGGATGATTTCACATACTAAACTCTGAGTTGAAAAGGCAGGCAGCCTCTGATTATGCCATCCTTTCCTTGCAAGCCTTCATTATGCAACAAATATGTATTGAGTGCTTTCTGTGTGCTAAGAATTGTTCAACAAAGTAGGGATTTAGAGGTGGATAATACAGCATGATCCTTGACTTCATCATAACATGAGATCATGAGAGAAAACACAGAAAGTTGGAGAGCATGGAATGGGCAGACTATATTAGGTTTGAAGAACATAGCAAGAATTTTGGATTTTTATCTTAAATGTAGTAATAAGTGAAAAATTTTAAGCAAGGGGGTAACACTTATTCACTCAATCAATAAATTTAATCTTCATCTACTACATGCCCAACACTGCTGTGGAACAGGAGGTACAGTCATAAACAATCACACAATTCTTTGCCCTCATGGAAATGCCCCATGGAAGGGACAGTCACCCAGTCAGTAAATGAGCAAAGCACAGCAATATGTGGATGGCAGTGGCTGCCAGGGAGACAAGACAGGGAAAGGACAGGGCGTGCCAGTGTGGGCTGCCATCTTCAATCAGGTGGCATAATGGTTAATTTTATGTGTCAACTTAACTGGGACATCCACTGCCCAGACACTGGGTCAAACATTATTCTCAGTATGTCTTTGTCTGAATGAGATTAGCATTCGACTCTGTAGACTGAATTAAGCAAATTGCCCTTCCTAATATAGATGGACATCATTCAATAGGTTGAAGATCTGAATAGAAAAATAAAGACTGAGTAAGAGGGAACTTCACCTGCCTAAAGTCCAGCTTTGTTTTAACTGGAACACAGATCTGTTCCTGCCTTTGAGTTGGAACACAGACCACCTCTTGGTTCTCAGGTCTTCTGACTCAGACTGGAACAATACAACCAGCTCTCTTGGTCTCCAACTTGCCTAATGCAGGTCCTGGGACTTCTCAACCTCCATAATTGTATGAGCCAATTCCTTATAATAAATATTTCTCTCCCTCTGCCTCTTATGGTACACACACACACGTATGTGTGTATGCATGTGTGTATACACACACAGGATATATAGGATATATATATACATATAAATACACATACATACACACACATACATATATATATATATATATACACATATACACACACACACACATATATATATCTTAAGGGTTCTGTTTTTCTGAAGAATCCTGACTAATACAAGCAGAATAGGAAGACATCACTGGGACATGATATCTAAGCAAAGACTTGAAAGAAATGAGGAAACAAGACGTGAGTGTCTGTGATAGAATCTAAGAATGAGCTGCCAGTGAGGTAAGGAGAAAAACTGGAAATTGTGATGGCCCAGAAGCCTACTGAAGAGAGTGCTTCAGGGAGTAAGGAATAATCAGTTATGCCATATGCTGGCTCAGTTAAGATGAGGGCTAAGAATTGACTGTTGAATTTTGCAGTGTGGAGGTCATCGTCAAACTTTGATAAAAATAGTTTCAGTAAGGTAATGGTGGGTATTGGCCTCAATGGAAGGCATTCAGAGAGAATGGGAGAACTGGAGGAAATGAGCATAAATGAGCATAAATCTATTGGGAGGAAGTTTTCTATAAATGAGAACAACAAAATGGGTAATAGAAAGAGGGAGATTGGGGTAGATATTCTCAAAAAATTGACCCAGTAGGGAGGGTAAAGTGTGATGCTAGAGACAGCAGGGAGAAAATCTGGAGTGTTTCATTTAGTAACTGAAAGGAGAGTCACCCCACCCACAGGTGGAGGGCTGGCTTTAGATAGGATATAAGGAGTTCATCTCCAAAAATAGGAGGTAAAAGAGGTTGAAGTGAAACAGATACTGGTATGTGGATAGATGTACTGGTGGGAGCCTGTGGATATAATCAGTTAGGTTTAAAAAGTTCATTCTGGGGACTTCCCTGGTGGTCCAGTGCTTAAGACAGGTTCTATCCCTAGTCGGGGAACTAAGATTCCACATGCCAGCATGACCAAAACTTTTAAAAAGTTAATTCTGACTGCTCTAGGGCAATAGGATAAGTATGAAGGCAGATAGCACAGAAAGAAAGCTGGTATAATGGTACATACAAAAGACTTTGGCGGTATGGACTAAGGTGGTGGCAATGCCAATGAATTTTATATTATAATTAAATAAGCATATATGTTATCTCATTTCAATGTATCATCATCTATAATTCTTCTACACAAGTATTTCTTTATATATTTATTTTGCAAATAAACTCAAACTTCTAAATTATATCCAAGAATGAGTGAAGACAGAAAATTTTAAATTCCTATCACAAATACAGCTAGAAAATAACTTTCCCATTCATTTTGATGTTCTATTGGATGTTTATCAATCTTTAATCTTATTTCAACATATTCTATAACCAGAAAAAACATGCAAATAATAGATGACAACATTTTTGACTAACCTTGTTTCCCCATACTTTCACCAATTCCCACAATAATAGATATGTGACAGAAAAAGTTCTTTTATTTTTTTTAAGAGATGCAACTATATGTTATTAAAATTAAGATCTAGCTGATGGGAAGGGAGGTGTGGATTTGTTCATAAACTTTAAAGAATTATTAGTCAAGGCAAAAAAATTCCATAGAGTTGAGACTGAAAAAATACACCTCACATTTTTATCTTCTACATATTCTTGATCATAATTTTATCCCCACCACAATATGCATTTATCCCTTTTTGTCTCTTTTAAAGCTTCAACAAGAAATGTATTTGTAACCATTTTTGCTTTTTATTTAGTCATTTGATGTGAAGCCATCTAACATGCACAACCCTACACTTCCCAGTGAAATTTGAAACACGCCTAGACTCTCCAGTAGAAAATAGGTAATTCCCAGACAGGGAAAATGTTATGCTGTAAATAGCTGCCTCTTGCATTAATCCACAGCCTTTACTATTTGCTCCATTTTCTTTCATAAGATTAACATTTAAAAGCCTCTTTGTCATAGACTGAAATTGAATTGTGAAATGTTCTCTTGAATAAATAATTTCTTCCTGAATGTTAATTACATAGGCAACTATCCTGAAGTGTAATTTTACATAAATACAGTATTAGAAGTTCTACAGATATGAACAATTGCACAAATGCCTCCTCAAAGGAAAAAAAAGTTTCTGAGGTTGAAATGAAAGTATCTGACATGCTGGATAAATATGGAACATTTGATGTATTGAATATTAATCTGTATGTTTATAGAACTCATTTCACAGCTTTAGGGCAACTATATCAGTTAAATATTCATAAAGACAAAATATGCATACTTTATTTTCCTTATATATTCATAGCAATGACAAAAATAAGTAGATTGATACTTAACGATCTAAGCCAAAAGTTATAAATGAGATAGCCAAATTACAAGTAATCTGAAAATAAAATTTATCCAATTTTTCCTCCAGGTAAAGTATTATGAGTTTCCCAGGTGGCTCAGTGTAAAGAATCTGCCTGCCAATGCAGGAGACATGGGTTCAATCCCTGGGTTGGGTAGATCCCCTGGAGAAGGAAATGTCAACTCTAGCAATTTTGCCTGGGAAATCCCAGGGACAGAGGAGCCTGGCGGGCTATGGTACGTGCAGTCCCAAAAGAGTCAGACGTGACTTTGCGACTAAATGAAACAAAGTACTTTATATGCAATTATCAGCTTCTTATTTGATAATAATATGATGATATGATGATGATGGTGATGAACTGGTTTTCAGAAAGCAATCTTGTTAACTATTCCAGTCAATAGACACTTAGTCATGGAGTCTTATTCCAATAAGGGTCACAATCATATTGGATCCAGACTCATTTGCTCATTGAAGATGTAACTAATAAAGCAGGTACTATTTATTGAGCACTGTCTATGTGCAGGCACTGTACTAAAGGCTGTACCTATACCATCCCTTTAGCCTCACTGTGATTCTGTGACACTATGACAACCACATGGGGAAACCAAGCTTGGGAATTTTTTTAACTTGCCAAATTCATACAGCAACACAAAAGGTAGATCCAAAATCCAAATCCA
Organism: Giraffa tippelskirchi; assembly: GCF_054371585.1. Lineage (NCBI taxonomy): Eukaryota > Metazoa > Chordata > Mammalia > Artiodactyla > Giraffidae > Giraffa > Giraffa tippelskirchi. The sequence continues at coordinate 104,641,257 of NC_137278.1, read as the reverse complement.
GGTCTTTCTTAACTCCAGAGCCCACATTATTAAGTAGATGATAGAAGAGTTTTGTAACATAAAAAGAAGAGCCTTAGAATTAGCCCAGAGTTGAAAATCTACCAGTATTTTAAATCACTACCTTAACTTCCCTACCTTTTTTCTTCTTTAACAAATATTTATCCTGAGTTGACATTGGGCCTGGATTAAGTGTGGTAGCCAAATAATCTGCCTGAATTAGAAGAAGAAATCAATCAATTAGATTATTTACTGTTAATTAAAAAAAAAAACTAATCGAGATTTAAATTTTAGTTTATAAATCCTTCTTAGTGTGATCTGCAGACCAAAAACATCCCAGTCAACTGGGACATTGCTAGAAATGCAGAAATTCCCTCCCTCCCCTGCCAACCAAAGTACCTAGTTTGAGCAGCACTGCTATCCAGCTTCACACGACCCACCACTAATCTCAAGTTTTTTTTTAATGCAATGAAGTTTCAGAAGCGTCATTTGCAAGTTGACACTATAAACTTCTAGTGCTTGATGATGATGAGAAAAGTAGGTCAGCAGATGTACCGGGTAAGTTTTGGGGAAGTGTTTTCACTGGGTTTTGAAATTCCCCCAAATTTTCCTATAAAACTAACCCAGAAAAGCTTCTATTTAGAGACTTGTCAGCAGACGGCTTTTACTACTGAATTTCAGTGGGAGGATTCTGTTTTCAGAAAGTATTTCAGTCACTGATTTTAAGAAATAATGAATAGCTGACTTTCATATTATATTAAGGCTTGTTTATATTTCTATTCTGTAGCACACTGTCATGAATCACAAAATACCACATTAATATCTCCAATATTTTCATGACATGTTTTAGAGAACAAACTACTATTCTGAATTTATAAATTATTCAATGACTTGTCCACATGATTGCATAATAAGTAAACATCACTATTATTGCTAGTTTAACTTAACATTTTTTACTTAAACTCCCAAAGAATTCACACCAACAGTCTTTTTCACAGTTTCCAAATTTGTTTGGTATTAAGACAGCAACGGAACATTTGCAGAGTACATTATAATCAGCTGTTACTGAAACTTTCTCAAAACCCTATATGTTGAAAAGGCACAGGTTAAAATTGTCTTTACCTGTGCATGGAGTCAGTAGTCCACATAGTTTAGGCTTTGGGGAGAGATTTTCTCCCTTTATCAGATAGAATTCAGGTGCAGAAAATACAATCCATTCTAGTTAACTGAAACAGTATGGACATTTTTACAGGATATTAAATGACAGTCTTTAGCAGGGCTGCAGAGACTGAATCTAGGGTGGGATTCACAGAATGATTCCCAAAGTCATGTCATAGAACTTGGACACTAAGGAAGCTTCCGGTCCTGACAAACGCAAAGAACTGTATAATGAAGAAAGTGTCTTTTGAATCAGTAAGCCATTGCAATATCTACTAGCACCAGAATCATACCACTTCTGCCATGATTCACACTAACCAGTTTTCAATAGAGTCCATTAATGTCCCATAAAGCCATTGTCCAATGGATCAAGAAAACATGATGTAAATTAAAATTGAATATTATTCAGCCTTTTAAAAAAAAAGGAAATCCTGTCACTTGCTACAACATGAATAAACCTGGAGGGCATATGCTAAGTGAAATAAACCAGACAGAAAGACGAATTTTGCATAGTAACAGTTATACACAGATTCTTAAAATAAAGTCAAAGTTAACAGACAAGGAGTATAAAAGTAGAGTTGTAAAAGTAGAGTGTAAAAGTAGGTTGCCAGGGTTTGTGGGGTGAGGGAAATAGGGAGAGGTTGGTAGAAGGGTACAAACCTGAATAAGGTCTGAGAATATGATACATAACACAGTGACTACAGTTGAAAACATTGTGTTCTATAATTGAAATTTGCTAAGAGTGTAGAATTTAAGTGTTCTCACCAAAAATATATGATTATATATATATGAAGGTAAATATATGAGGTGATAGATGTTCTAATTAACTCAGTGGGGGGAATCCTTTCACAATGTGAAGTGTATCAAATCATCACATTACACATTTTAAATATTCTACAGTTTTATTTGTCAATTATACCTCAGTAAAGCTGAAAAAATAAGCCATCTGTCTTGTAATGAATTACATGTTAAGATCAGTATATTGCATGAAAGTCCACCCACTGTCTTAACTTTTTATGTTAAATTAGTCAGATTCAATGTTCCATGGAATACCGTAACAGGCATTCAGAAAGTCTGAAGATTACAGTGCTTGCAGAAAGATGGCAACAGGGGAGGCAAAACAAAATCCAGAATAAATAACTATTTCAGTGACAACAAGTTCCCTTCCCTTCTAAAACAGAAAGAAAGTGAAAGTCGTGTCCAACTCTTACAGTCCATGGAATTCTCCAGGCCAGAATACTGGAGTGGGTAGTCTTTCCCTTCTCCAGGGGATCTTCCCAACCCAGGGATTGAACCCAGGTCTCCCATATTGCACGCGGATTGATTACCAGCTGAGCCACAAGGGAAAGCCAAGAATACTGAACTGGGTAGCCTATCCCTTCTCCAGGGGATCTTCCCAACCCAGGAATCGAACCGGGGTCGCCTGCATTGCAGGTGTATTATTTCACAACTGAGCTATCAGGGAAGCCCCAAAACAGAAAGGGTCTGGTCTAACTGACCTGCCACTAGGTGGCTACCAGGTTTCTTTTAAATATGGTATAGACTGAACCCAGTACTATGGACATTAGTCAGATCAGACAGTGAAGGGAATTCTGTCTTGGAGTCCATACATTACTTCTATCCTTGCCATCATCCTCCCTTGTTCATTAGCCCACTGTTCAAGCACTGGGGTGGCTGGTAACTTAATGAAATCTATGAGAAACATTATCTTGTCCATATGGTTATCAAAAAAATTTTTTTACAGAGGGGGCACTAATGTGAATATTCACATGAGATATAAACAATATTATATTCTGACCCTATTCTTAGAGGTCTATCCACATGTGTTTCACCAAACCTACTTATCACCAATCCTCCAATCAGGATCTTTCTAAATCCCTGAATATCCAGCCACACCATTAGCCTCTCTCTGTGAATTGGTATAGATCCACGATTCTGATCATCTCTCCTTCCACACAAAGTGGAAAATCGATTATATCATTCAAATTTCCTCCCACTAAAAGGGCTTTTTCTTCCTTGTCCTGCAGGTTCACATCCTCTGTGCACAGCAGGTCACGTGTGCAACGCAAACCAGAATTGAACTATTCCTTCCTCAGTCAACTAGTTACAGAACTCTACATGAGGACATGGGGGAGTAGCAGGTGACACCGCAACAGGGGTCAGTATATTAGGAATGTGAGTCACCAGCTCTTAACACTTATTCGTGTCGACAGAACATGAGTAGGTCTGACCTCCTATATGCCATTTCCCTGATGATGGAAGACAACATTAGCACCTGGTGAAGCAGAAAAGACCAATGTCGTCCCTGAAGACCAGGTTCACGAGGTAGGACTTTCTATGTCTGCATGCGTGTGTGCTAGGCCGTGTTCGACGCTTTGTGATCCCGTGGACTATACAGCCTGCCAGGCTCCTCTGTCCATGAGATTCTCCAGACAAGAACACTGGAGTGGGTTGCTATTTTCTACTCCAAGTTTCTATGTCTAACAGGGCCCATTAGCATGCCAACGGCAGTTTCTTAATAGCAGAATATTTATTTGCTTCAAAATACTATAAGCTTGCTTTGTAAATGATGCTCCTCTAAATGTTTGCTATAAGCTACACAGGGCATCCCAAATTGCCACAGGCATTTCAAGCACCATTGGAGCTGCTGGATGAAGCTGGGTCTTACCCTTGGCCTCATTCATACCTGGTAACTTTAGGGGTTACCTCAGTAAACAGATTCCAAATGCAGGCTATATTGTCTTCAAAATTCAGTGACCCACAATGCAATGTGCCTCCTTCTTAGAAGTACTTTGGAGGGGACACCCCCTCACATCTCAGATCACTAGTCCCCAAGAACCTTCCCCAAAGTGATTGGCCTTGACTTCTCTTTGCATTTTCCTCCTACTTTCAAATCTCATATTTCTTACAAAGGTATCCAGAGTACCTGCAACTGCCTATTTCCCTGGTCCTGCCATCAGGAAGTCATCAATGAAACAGGCCAGAGCATTTTCCTTTGAAGTGGTGAAATAAGAAAGAACTTGCACAGTAAAGGTAGCTACAGTGAAAATACTATAATCCCTATTTTAGATAGGAGAAAAAACGAGTAGTTATTTACGTTCCTTGAGTGGCAGGTCTGTCTGTCTCCAAATGCTTTTCTCTTGACCTTCATAGGATGAGCTTGTAGCACAGAAGAAGGGATGTGAGTCTGGGCTAGACAGAAAAGATGTCACAGTCCTAGGCAGTGCCCAACAGTCTGCTTACACCCGGCCCATCTTCTCCATTTAAGTAGCTGACAATGCTCTTATAAGCACTTTACATTTATAATTACGATCCCAGCCCTACTAGGTGCAGAGTTGGGGGAGTAGAGAAGAAAGTGAAAGTGAAGTCGCTCAGTCATGTCCGACTCTTTGCGACCCCATGGACTGTAGCCTACCAGGCTCCTCAGTCCGTGGAATTTTTCAGGCAAGAGTATTGGAGTGGGTTGCCATTTCCTTCTCCAGGAGATCTTCCTGACTCAGGGGTCGAACCCACCGTCTCCCACATTGCTGGCAGACGCTTTACTGTCTGAGCCACCAGGGAAGCCCCCTGGTGCAGAGAAGAGTAGGGCATAAATATTGAAAGATGGGTCCTGTTAGCTAAGACTCAGAAACTCTATTTTCTGATTTGATGCCCATTGTTTTCTAGATCTACCATAAAGAGATAGGTGCTTGTGCTGGGGAAGAAGGGAAGGTGAGAAGTACCTTCCAAGTATAGAAAGGTAGCTGCTCTGGAATATCTTGCTTAGGCTTCAGGAGAGAAGCAGCAGGAGGGACCCTGTCCTTGACAGTGGAAAACAAGGTGGAGCTATACTTGTTTATCAAGCCAAGGAGAGATATAGGGGACTGTAGCACAGAAGACCCCAAGCCCCTGACCTTCATCCCCTAAGGAAAACAAGAAATAACCTGTGGGGCTCTGCAAGTCTTTACTCAAATAAATCAAAGAATGAAGAATCATGGATGGCCTGCAGCATTTCAATTTTTCCTACTTGCCTACACTGTGTTATACTGCTTCCAGGTATTTTGTGTGCCCTGGGTGGCTCCTGAACATCCGGATTTTTACAGAATAATAAAATACAAAAACAATTTTGAAAGCTGATATAAACTTGCCATTATTTTTTTCTAAGTAAGAAAATTTTAAGAATATCATCTACTATAATATCATTTTACAAGACAAAAAATTACCCTCCAAAGTCCTGTAATCTCAGGATGTTTAAATTGAAGAAATTTAACTTTTCTAAAAAAAAATTCTTCACACTATTATTATTTCTCTCATTTTGCACATGCACGTTTCAACTGAGTTATGAACTGGGGTTTGTGAACCACTTCCCCAGACTTTAGTCTAGACTAGTACCTAGACAGTTCTGTGAATGAAGAAACCCTTCATTTCTCAGATCCACAAAACCATTAACACCATTACAGTGTATAATGGAGGTGATTTAGAGAAAATTGCCTATTTTCAATCATTTTCACCTATAAAAAAAAAAAGGAAAATTTTATATGGTTCAAACTACATATCATGATCTTTTTTGTCTACACTTGACCATTTTATAATGTCAAATAAATGTTAGAACTATTGCCAATGTATTCACAGTAATTCTGTGGAATTATATTTCTTCTGAAAAAAAGCATTTAATAATTCTGCACACGTGAACATGGGTTTTAGGGGGGAAATTTTTCTTAAGGGCTACTTGCCATATTCTGCACAGTTGGTAGAAGTCTATATTGAGACAAACAGAGCTATCAAAACACTAAATCTTTAAAATATTAAATCTTTAATTGTTGTTCAGTCGCTAAGACGTGATCAAATCTTTTTGACCCCATGAACTGCAGCACGCCAGGCTTCCCTGTCCTTCACTATCTCCCTGATATGAGTTTGCTTAAACTCATGTCTATTGAGTCAGTGATGCCATATAACAACCTCATCCTCTGTTGTCCCCTTCTCTTGCCCTCAATCTTTCCTAGCATCAGGTCTTTTCCAATGAGTTAGCTCATAGCATCAGGTAGCGAAAGTGAAATCTTTAATTGCTTTATCTTTATTTACATTCATTATAACAAACCAGACTTTCACCAAATTATCTAAAGATTATCAGGTATGTACCACAGTGTTTAGGACACAACAAACCTTATAAACCACTAAGGGTTAGTTAGTGTCTTAGGAATGATATGGTTAAAATCAGAGGCAAGCTCTTAAACCAAATTAAGTAATAGAGATTTGTTGTACTGAGTCAGAGGGCCCTCAAAGAACCCATAAGAGGCTGGCTTCACGGGAATAGAGCTGTTAAACACCTCCTTCCCCCTCTTTTTCTTCTTCCCTCATTTTTCCCTCTCTCTGCAGCCTCCTAATTCCTACTCTCCAGTACACCAGCTTCCACCATGATCCCAAGGCCATATTGGGAAAATATGTTTCCCCTACTCCCCAGATTCCCGTCTTAGTCTTTAAAACTGGAAATTTTCCCTGCTGAGAGAATATCAGGGGCTCCCCAAGTGGCACAGTGGTAAAGAATCCACCTGCCAATGCAGGAGACACAGGAGATTCAGGTTCAATCCCTGAAAGATCCTTGGAGGAGGAAATGGCAATCCACTCCAGTTTTTCTTGCCTGGACAATCCCATGAACAGAGGAGCCTGACGGGCTACAGTCCATGGGGTTGCAAAGAGTCGGACATGACTGACCGACTAAGCACACAAGAAGGAAATACACTCTACTTTCTTACCCCCTTCTCTGATTTCTTTTCTGGGAATCACTTATTTGATGGGTGAGGCTGAGAAGAGGGTCCTTCCAACTCTTTGTGATGGACTGTAGCCCACAGGCACCTCTGTCCACGGGGTTCTCCAGGCAAGAATACTGGGGCAGGTTGCCATGTCCTTCTCCAGGGCATCTTCCCAACCCAGGGATTGAACCTGAGTCTCCTGAGGCTCCTGCATTATAGGCGGATTCTTTATCACTGAGCCATGGGGGAAGCCCACGTAGAACCCAGGATCTTCTTAATTTTCTCTCTTTTAGGACTTGTCCTGTCCACGGTCTTGGGTGCTCTCTCTCTTCTCCAGCACACTCGGAACAGAATGCTCATTCAGGCAGCCCCTGCCTCCAGGGTTGGGAATCTATTAGAATTATAGCTGCTCTTCTGCAACTGGAAGGAAACTTCAACTACAGGGAGGAAGAAGTAGGAAGCCACTCATTTTGTCTTGGGTTCAGATGATATTTTCCAGTTCAGACTTACTAATAACAAAGCTAACAATTTGGTACTTATTGAAGTCCTGAGTCTCTTTCTTAGTACAAGACCCATTCATTCCCTAACAATAAACAGCTCTGGAGTCTCCAGCTGTCTGCTCAGTCTCTAGAGCTCTTAGTTCAAGCAAAAGAGATTGACATAATTTGATTGGTTTAGTTTAAGTCAACTCTCTATCCTTGTTACTCCAGTTATGGCCAAAGAAGTACGGTGAGTTGAACCAGCTGTACCTCTTCAACATGAACCATGGAGGAAATTCAAAGAAGGGCAGTAAACTGGGTAGCCCCACCCAAGGATGAAAGTTTTCTTTGAATTCTAACAGCCCAGGACTCTAAAATAGCATTCACCCCCAAAGCCATTATTATTTAATGGGCCTCACATGATGGCTTTCAAATTGACAAATATAAGATCTTTCCATCCTAACTCCACATTTAAAGGATTTCAGGTATTCTTCACTTTTACTTCAATGTGTTCCTGGAAATTATGTCATAAAGTGGACTAGTATTAAACAAACTATAAAAACAATAGTACAAGTGGGGGTTGTATGCCATCAAGTACATGATAGCCATGTACAATGCATCAAAGGTCAAACAGACTGACTTCCTTGTCCTTACCCCACCCCCCATGTCAAGGTTAGCTGCACAGTAGCAAGCAGGGCAGCTAGAAATTTCCAAGTCTCTCCCCACAGAAACCTGCCCTGATAAATACTTAAATTCCATGATCATAGAAACCAGTCTCTGCTCAGTTAAAATTATGCTTCAAATCTTATAAATGTGTATGATGTTCTCTACACAAACATTATGCTAAGACCGATATCTTACTGGGCTTCCCTGGTGGCTCAGATGGTAAAGAATCACCTTACAATGCGGAAGACCTGGGTTCGATCCCTGAGTCAGGAAGATCCCCTGCAGAAGGGAATAGCTACCCACCCCAGTATTCTTGCCTGGAGAATCCCATGGACAGAGGAGCATATAACTCTGTAATTCTAAACCATGCTGTATTTAAATAATTTTATAGCCTCAAAATTTAACCAAAATTAATATGCAAAATCTGACTAAAATTAATTTAAATTTGCTTGCAACCTGGTAATTGGGAAAGATGTAGTGAAACGGTTTGGCTAGCCTAGGGCTCTCAAAGAAACTGCACAATGGAAGTCAGAACAGAGGGTTTTATTTTTCTCTCTCTCTCAACAAATTTCAATAAATCTAGCAGAGAAATTCAAAATCATTCTACTGACCTTAGAGATGAACTTAAAGCACTAACCTAGGTGCTCAGTAAAGGTTTGTAATGATGCTAATTGATAGGACTTCTCTGAGTAGAAAGCATTTTAAAAGTCAGGAACCCTGTATGCGAGACAGCAAAAGAGACACAGATGTATAGAACTATATTTTGGATTCTATGGGAGAGGGCGAGGGTGGGATGATATGGGAGAATGGCATTGAAGCATGTAAATTATCATATGTGAAACAAATCGCCAGTCCACATTTGATGCATGATACAGGGTGCTCGGGGCTGGTGCACTGGGATTACCCAGAGGGATGGGATGGGGACGGAGGTGGGAAGAGGGTTCAGGATGGGGAACACATGCACACCCATGGCGGATTCATGTCAATGTATGGCAAAACCAATACAATATTGTAAAGTAAAAAAATAGATAAATAAATAAATTAAAAAAAAATAAAAGTCAGGAATGACCCACAATTTCTCTTGCTCACTCCTTTCTACTACCAAACATAATCTACAAGGCGCAGTAATTCAGGCACTCAGAACCAGCTGCACCACCAGAAAAGATGAGTCATTCATTTTCAGTCTTTAACTTCCTACTTGACATTGCTTACCAAGCATCAGCTGCCATGAACAGTTAGTTACCAAGTCATTAGAGTACTGAATTATCTAGGCCAGGCTAACCACTATCACAAAGAGACCTAAATGAATAGTTTTACCAGAGAAAATATATGTCTTCTTTGGTTCTACTTCAAACCATAAACCCATGTATGATTCCAACAATTGTAAAATAAAAGACAAGAATTTGCAGTACAATTCTAGAAAAATGTCATTATATTTTTCAATCTCTTGGATTTAATTAAAGTTTAAAAATTTTAAAAAAACAACAACTACAAACCAAAGAGGCTCATTTCTTGCTCTCATAACAGGGCCATAGCAGTCCAGTAGGTCTGCTCTCCTATAGTCAGTCACTGAAGGACCCAGGCTTCTCCAACTTTGTGACTGTACTAATACATAAGGCCTCATGTCATTTGCATCCAGTTATCAGAAGGAGAAAGACAGTGGAGACGTCTGCATGGAAAGTCTGCATGGAATAGGCTGGAAAGTGGCACATATTCCTTCAACTTCATTCCTTGGCTAAACTCAATCTCATGACTGCACTTAACTGCAAAGGAAGCCAGGAAAAATAATCTAATTCCATGCACAGGACAAAGAAACCAATTTTAGTGAATAGCTAGTAGTCTCTGCCACACCCTATCTTTTCAAAAGAAGCTTTAAAATAGGAATTATGAACTGAGAGACATAAAATGGCCAAATAAAGAACATAAGTGAGTGAGAGGGATCTAAAGGGAGCTGTCCAAAACTGGAAAGCATTCCATGTCCCCAAATGCAAATTAAAGAGATTTTCTCTGAAAAAAATGGGGACAGAATATTGTCAGATTTAATTTTTCAAGAAAAGCCAAAAATCTGGTGCAGTTCTAAAAATGTGAATTCTTCCAACATTAAAATGTTGGCAACTATTCAATGCTTTAAAAAAAAAAATAATATACAGGTGACACAAATGTTTTTGCATGCCCTATTTGACCTAAAAGCATGTAAACTGCTTTAAAAATTCAACTGGCCTCTAGGGACTAACTTTTTTAAAAAGATACAACTTAGTACCCTGATGCATGTTTGCACAAGCTGAAGCTAACAAAAGAACAAATAAACTTTAGAATGAAGGCATGAGTGTTCAGTTCAGTTCAGTCTCTCAGTCGTGTCCAACTCTTTGTGACCCCATTAATCGCAGCACGCCAGGCCTCCTTATCCATCACCAGCTCCTGGAGTTTACCCAAACCCATGTCCATCGAGTTGGTGATGCCATCCAACCATCTCATCCTCTGTCGTCCCCTTTCCTCCTGCCCCCAATCCTTCCCAGTATTAGGGTCTTTTCCAATGAGTCAACTCTTCACATGAGGTGGCCAAAGTATTGGAGTTTCAGCTTCAACATCAGTCCTTCCAATGAACACTCAGGACTGAACTCCTTTAGGATGGACTGGTTGGATCTCCTTGCAGTCCAAGGGACTCTCAAGAGTCTTCTCCAGCACCACAGTTCAAAAGCATCAATTCTTCGGCGCTCAGCTTTCTTCACCGTCCAACTCTCACATCCATACTTGACCACTGGAAAAACCACAGCCTTGACTAGACGGACCTTTAGTATTAATGTGCCACCATGAACTACATGGAAAGCAAGCACAACCTAACACAAAAAAACAAATGTCAGGGACCTTTATAAATCCTAGAAGTAACTAGAAGAATTATGAGTAGATGCAATCATATTTCTTAGTTTATTAATCATCTGGAAATTAGACTATGATTTGTCCAATCAGTTAGCAAATGCTTACTATAAGTACAAGATATTGTTAGCTGCTGAAGAGAAAATAGGAATGATTCAGATTAAATTCTTCCCCTGACAAATTTATATTTTTATAAGGAAATAAAATAAGTGCATATGCTTGTGCTCAGTTGCTCAGTCATGTCCAACTCTTTGCAACCCCATGGACCATAGCCCGCCAGGCTCCTTTGTCCATGGAATTTTCCGGGCAAGAATACTGGAGTGGGTTGCCATTTCCTATTCCAAGGGATCTTCCCAACCCACGGGTGGAGTCTCCTGCATTTGCAGGTGGATTCTTTACCACTGCACCACCTGCGAAGCCCCAGTATACATGCATAATGAGCCATAATACGAGGTCAAAAGCAAAAGAACCATAAGTGAATTATGACTGTAAATTTCAGACAAGGAAGAGATAATATCTGGCTAGGGATGATTAGAAATGTCTTCATGGAGAAAAAAAAAAAAAAGTAGCACGCAAAGGCATGTGAAGGTAAGATTTGGATATGTAGAAATGGGGAGGTAGAGATTCCATAAAAATCAGAGAGCATTAGCAAAAACATGGAACTGGAAAAAGTTAAGGTGGTGTGGGCGGGTGGTGGGTTGGATGGAAAATGAAGTACCTAAAGGCAAATAAGGAGCCTGGTGGGCTATGGTCCATGGGGTCACAAAGAGCCAGACATGATCAAGTGACTAACACACACACACAAAAGCAAATAAACTCTATAATAGTTTAATTATCTATTCCTCAATAATTATTAACATCCATGAATCTCAACAATGGAGATAATTCTCTCTCAAGAAGACAAATCTTCTGTAACAAAACTGATGCCTACGATTTATAGAAACTATGTAAAATGTTATTGATCTAAATCTTAATGACTCCAAAACCATGCTATTTACAATTGCTACTTCTTTTCAAGTCTTCTTAAATACAGTATTTGCCTGATTTATCCTGCACCACCTCCAAGTATTGTTATGAACTTCCTGTACCAGAAATCTGCAATAAGTCAGAACCTGGTTACAAGCTGCTATTATTGCATCAGTCACCTCCTGTTCAGATTTCCAATAGGTGACATTTGCATGGTTCCATCTGTCTAATTCATCTCTTCTCAAGGCCATATTGTTTCAGTGACATTTGGGAGCCTTCCACATTGTGGCTTAATATATATCTTCAGTTAGTAGAAATTATATCTGTGGTCAATTTCTTATGATAAGTAGTCTCAAAAGGATTTCTTTTGCTTATTTGAGAGAAACATTTTTCTATTATTTCTTGCCCTGCATTTATCATTTATATTTGTTTTTGTAGTTCAGATAAATATGTTCTAAAGTCAGTTTAACAGTACTGGCCAAACACATTATAATATCTTCCAATGGGGTTAGAAATATCCTGTTTGTGACAAGTATGCAAAAGTAGTAACTTTGTAAACTGATGTTGAAGTGTGATTATTTTCCAGGTGTGTTAGTCGCTAAGTCATGTCCAACTCTGGTGACCCCAAGGACTGTAGCCCTCCAGGTTCCTCTGTCATGGGATTCTCCAGGCAAGAATTCTGGAGTGGGTTGCCATTTCCTTCTCCAGGGGACCTTCCCGACCCAGGAATCGAACCTGGGTCTCCTGCATTGCAGGCAGATTCTTTACTGACTGAGCTATAAGGAAGCTCCAGATTTCTCATTAGCCATTCTGAAACCACTCCACTAGCCATTCTGAAACCACTCTGAAACCAACCATCAGCTCCTTTAGGGTCTGCCTCAACTGCAGAGTCACTGCAAGATAACTACCTCTATTTAGATATTCCTCAATTTTCATCTCTTATCAAATCTTGTGTCAAACCCACAGGCTAAATTAATTTTGTTCCCCTCAGTTTCTGAGATGTTTCTATTTAGAACAGTTATAAGACTAAACTCTTTTATGTTATTAGTTTCATTTGCATGGCCTATTGAACGTTTTTAAAATCAGTTTTTATAGTTCTAAACCAGTGCATTAATTATCATTATTATCATTATTAAATATCAATGTATAATGACATCATGATATCATTTTAAATTTGGGGTTTCATATTGTCAATGCTGTTGCTATTACTATTATTATAAATATTATTTATGACAGCAGTATATTGTCTGATGATTCAGTATCTGAGCCTGAATTTCCCAATATATAGTACAGTAGTCTACTGACAGCACCATTCTGATAAACTAAGTCAAAATAACTGTGTGCTCAGTCATGTCCAACTCTTTGTGACCTCATGGACTGTAGTCCACTAGGCTCCTCTGTCCATGGAATTCTCCAGGCAAGAATACTGGAGTGGGTCACCATTTCCTCCCCCAGGGGATCTTCCCAACCCAGAGATGGAGCCCACATCTTCTATACCGGCAGGAGGATTCTTTACCCACTGAGCCACTGGGGAAGTCTCAAGCCAAAATAAATATTTCTATATATTTTTCAACTTAGAAGCATAAACTAATCAAAAAAGTTTCTGGATCAAGTCAGTGAGGCAAATTTATCAAAGCAAGGGGGTAAACATTTCTATTAATGGTGCTTGACATCATATAACTTTTCTGAAATGGATGTTAACAACCATCTTCAGAAAACTATTTAACACTTTATTTCTATATTTGGCAATTATAGCCCCCAGACTTATTCCACAAGTCATCTCTGTTTTTCCCTTTACAAAAGAAGGCAATGGGATCTTTTCCCCTGTCAATGACTGCAGTATATCTCTTGAAGCTCACGTTGATAAAATTCAATATGGAGTAAGGTTAGAACACAGTTCTAAGTATTTCCTTGTATTTGTTTATTTTCCTTTCATAGGTCTAAAATTAACGATTGCTGGTTGATGATAGTTAATCATTTTACACATTTGGGGCACAGTTCAATAGCTGAAGTTTCAGGCAGCTATGTAGTATAAAATATTCATTTTTTAAAGGAGAAAAAATCTTATTCATTGTCTAAGCCCACACCTCTTCATGGCATCCTATAAACCTAGTTTTGTAGAAAACATTTCGGCATTTAGTCTTTACTACACATGTAGAATTTATCATGTATCTTTAACCTATGATAATATTTATAGAATTTCATAATTTTATCCCTATTGGTCAGTTTTGCTAGACTGTAGTTCAAAGCATTTTTATTGTAGTTATTTATTTCCTCTTCTAAATGCCTGTGTTTATCCCTAGATAAATGCCACTGAATGACCTGAATTAGTTAGGCCTCTTGGTAGCAGATTTCCAGGTACAATATATATTTGCCAAGCTATATTTATAAAATCAAGTCTCAAAAGTGCCTCATCTCATATGTTTTAAGCTAACATACAATATTGTAGAATTGTTGGAAGCGGAAACCTTCCATGTTTAGTACTTTTGATAGCACTATAAATACAAGCAATCCAATTTAGCAGTGATAAATGCTGCCTTCCGAATTCCAATCATATCTGTCTTTAGTTGTAGCAATTTCCAATAAAAAAAAAACTAGGGTGATGCTCAGACACATATTATTTTTAAGACCTAGAAATAAAGACCTGGACTAAGGCCAGTCACTTGAATTGTGGGAATATCCATTCCAAGAATATCTTTTATTGTTATCACCTCTCACTTGTCGCCATGATGTATTAGACTGTCCAAGCTTCCTTACCACTGGAAAAAAAAACTTTTATTTTACATTATTTATCTTGTTCTTCTTGCATGCATTCTGCCTCTCTGTGAGGTATTATTCAACTCATTCTTTTAAATAAATCCACAAGAACCTTGGTGTCAAAATACCAAAATGACCATTTGGGTTTTGTTACTCTCATTTCCTTAGAATGAGAACATAAAGTTTCCAAAGTTCTTTTATATTCCATTAAATAAATGGAATAGGACAGGAAATTTTCAAACAAGCTAATGACCACTTTTCATTTGATGACTCAATCTCAATTGCTGTATTTTTTCCATTTTAAAATGACATTAGCTGTGCATGCATCATAAATTTAATAACAGCTCTTTAGGAAAAAACATACCACGACATTAATGCACACAATTGATTTTAACTAACTAAGGACAGCTTATGTTTACTCATAGAAATACATATCACTGACTTTTTGAGTACACTGGTGTGGTAGACACGGAGATGAGCCATTCAGAAGGACTATAGGGAGGGTATCAGTAGACAGCCTCCAACTATCAGCTCCTTTAGGGTCTGCCTCAACTGCAGAGTCACTCAGGCTGACCAAAGCCAGCCTTCTCAGACCAGCCGTATTTCAGAGGGTACAGAGGGTAAGCCATTTGAGGCAGACCCACAGCACCTTGATAGGTGTCACACCCTTGGGAACTTCCTGGGTGAAATCTGAAACTGACCCCCAGGCTCTGAGAGCAAGAAGAGACCAAAGAAAGAAGACCATTCGGTAGGTGGCAAAGTTAACAAACAAGGGAACTTACATGCAAGGCTTGTCTTGAATGGCCATAAGATGAGTAGACGTCTGCGCCTGTCCTCCAGAATCTTAAAAGCTGATATGTGTGTCTGCTTAGTCACTCAGTCCTGTCCAACTCTTTGCAGCCCCATGGACTGTAGCCCGCCAGGCTCCTCTGTACTTGGGGATTCTCCAGGCAAGAGTGGGCTGCCATGCCCTCCTCCAGGGATCTTCCCAATCCAGGGATCAAACCCAGGCCTCCCACATTGCAGGCAGATTCTTTACCAGCTGAGCCACCAGGAAAGGCCAAGAATACCTACCGGAGTGGGTAGCCTATCCCTTCTCTGGGGGCTCTTTCTGACCCAGGAATCCAGCTGGGATCTCCTGCATTGCAGGCAGATTCTTTACCAACTGAACTACCAGGCAGTGACCTTAATTGGGTTCAATCACATATACAGTCTATTCTAGATGGTCTCAACAACACATTGCTCTCTCAAGGCTATGTCCTTGAAAATGGCTTTTACTTGGAAATGACGGGCAGAACATACATTCCAAGGACAGGGGAGGGAGTGAGGAGCCTTGGGTTATCCGGGTCCAGTTTGCATAGTTCAACTAGCAATCACATTCTCTCCATAAGCTCCTCCAATACTCCACCCCTCAGGACCAGCTCTACAATTGAATAAGCCTCCTCTTTTACAATGTGTCCTGAGCACTCAGCAAGGGGTTCCACCAGCATGGAAGTGGCTCATCTGGGGGCTATTTGGCTGCACTGGAGGCAGATATCATAGTAACCACAGAGGCACATGCAAGAGAAAATACAGACTAAAATAATGATTTTTAACGTAAGTAATGATTTTTTCCACCAAAAGCCCCAGGATCTGAACCACCGATTTATTAAGTCCCTTAGATAGAAGACCAGGTCATTCAGGGTGTTCATTTGTGTCCGCATGTGATTTAATAAAGATGATAAATTAGCAGACGCATCGGGTATGACCATACAATGTTCTATTTGGGTAATGACACAGGAGCTTCTTTACAAGGCCCTTCCTATTTTGTAGGACGGTTTTTCTCAACAGAGATACCTCAGTGTTCAGGGAGGACAGGCTTTCCCGGATGACATTTGAGGCTTGCTGGGGGAGTATGGCAAGGGCTTCTCAGTGTGCTATAACATCCTCCAGGCCAGTTAAGGGGTAAAGACAGTGGCCAAATGGCTGTACCAGTGGAAATGAGAGCGTGCCCATCAGGCCTTGAGAAAAGAGAGGTTGGCCATTTTTGTTACCGTGGGCAGATTCTCCCTGGTGCCCAGGAAAACCCAAGGTACAGCATCCAGTCAGCCAGGCGGAAGATTTGTGTGCGGAGCCGCTGGTACCCATTCAAGGCTCTGCAACAAATACTTGCAGAGTGCAACCATCGGTGTGAAAGTAGCCACCGTCCTTGAACGTCCAGAGTGTAACAGAAAGCATTCCAGTGATATCCATCCCACAGGACACCGAGCTGAGCTCCCATGCTATCAGCAGCTTCCCAATGGCTATTTATTTTACACAGGGTAAAATAGATTTATATATATATACATATATATACATATTTATATGCATGTGAAAAGTGAAAGTGAAAGTCTCTCAATCATGTTCAACTCTTCGTAACCCCATGGACTGTACCATCCATGGAATTCTCCAGGACAGAATATTGGAGTGGGTAGCCTTTCCCTTCTCCAGGAGATCTTCCCAACCCAGGTATTGAACCCAGATCTCCTGCATTGCAGGTGGATTCTTTACCAGCTGAGCCACAAGGGAAGCCCAGGAATACCGGAGTGGATAGCCTATCCCTTCTCCAATGGATCTTCCTGACCTAGGAGTCGAACTCAGGTCTCCTACATTCTTTACCAACTGAGGTGGATTCTTTACCAACTGAGCTATCAGGTAAGCCCAACCTATGCGTGCGGATATCTAGTTTTCAGAAAAATGAATAGGTGTGCACAACCACAAGGAGAGAAGCAAATGCAGCACCATAGTAAAAGTGATTCAATCTGCATGATGGGTATAAAAAGGATATGGGTGTTTTTTATACAATTCTTGCAAGTCTTGACCTTTAAAATTATTACATAATAAACTTATTTAAATCTCACTGAAGTATTGACTCAGCTAGTTTGACCCCAGTGCTATAATAAAATGACACCACATACAGGAAAAATGTGGGGAGGATGAGAAGCAGATCCTTAAAGGAAAGTGCTAGAGAGATGATAGCAAGAGTATCCTATGTTCTAGGTTTTGTTTACTTCCTTATCTACTGAGTTGGCCAAAAAAGTTCATTCAGTTTCTTCCATCGGCTATTACATAAAAGTTCATATTTTCCTTATATGAATTCTGTATAGTGGGAAGTTGTACCATTTCTTTTTAATTTCAGTTAAAATATTTAATACCTGGAGAACACCTGAATGACAATCCTTTTTATACCCATAATTAGGTCACACCAACATCTCTACACTTTATTTCAGTTTCAGGTCAATCTGGCTACAAAGTCATACCTTTCCCATCTGACCTTATTTCACCCAACTGTGGTATCAGAATAATATTTCAAATGGCACTGGGACCCTAAATGTATTTCTATTTACAAATACTTTAAGATATTGTTTAAGTATTATAGAAACAATACAAGAAACAGTTAAAATAACTCATCTCAGAACAAACTATTTATAGTAAACTAGTCAGGAGCCTAAACGTAAATTTAAAAATAAAAACATTAAATGCAATACAATAACCAAAGATAATACTCTGATATCACCTGAGTGTGTTGCTGAAGTTGACAACTAATCTCATTTCACTAGGCCAGGTAGACGGTTCTGGGAAATTTGTTGTTACCTATAGAAGAGATCTACAGCCAAATATGTTTTGGAAAAATGTTGGGTAAAACTAACATTAAACAGGTCCTGGTAATAAGCTAATTTATTATATGTGCATCTTTAAGAAGCAACTAGCCTCTGCAGCATCTAGTATTTGACAATGGAATCCTGTGTGTGTGTGTGTGTGTGTGTGTGTGTGTGTGTGTGAAGCATCTTATGGGCTGTATTAGGACATCATTGATAACTTCAGCTGTGAGTAGCCACAGTATGGTACTGGGTTTGGTTCTTCTCCATCTCACTCTGTCCTTCCATCTTCTGGACTTGTAACCTCCTTTTCTACTCCCACTTCCCACTCTTGTCTGTGTCCCTCTCACATGAACATTCATCAGGGCATATTGGTCATACCTTTGAATCTACTGGAATATAATAATTGCATAACTATATGCTGCTGAGTCAGTGTGACGTTGTTCTCTGGAGTCAGGCAGACCTGAAGTCTGGCCCCACCATTCCCCAGCTGTATGACTTTAGGTGGATTACATGACCTAAACCTCAGTTCTCCCACATTTGAGAAAACTAAAATGCATACCTTATGGGGTGGCTGGAAAATTTAATGAGATGATACTTATAAAAGGCTTGGGGCATTGTGTCTAGCATGTAATAAGCATGTTTGATAAATGTGTACTCTCATGAATGTGATGTGTCTACAATCACGCAAAGGTCAGTACATGACCTGTACTCCAATTGAACCTGAATATTTCTATTTCTATCCTCTTTGCTGTTAGATCAATGAATGAAATGCCAAAGTGCTAGCAATGTAGCTCTCTGTGTATATAACAAAGACCACCCCTCTTCTCTGTGCCTTTCTTGGAAAATACTGATGTGCCCCGGCGCTGCCCAATGATAGAAGCACGGTGTGTCTTTCACCCCCTTGCTCTACTGAATGTCCAGGGCCCTCTTGTAGCTGACAGTGTGCATGGGTGTTGCACAGGGGCATCGTCACAGGCT
This sequence comes from Giraffa tippelskirchi, assembly GCF_054371585.1. Classification (NCBI taxonomy): domain Eukaryota; kingdom Metazoa; phylum Chordata; class Mammalia; order Artiodactyla; family Giraffidae; genus Giraffa; species Giraffa tippelskirchi. Next base: position 104,622,033 of record NC_137278.1, on the reverse strand, counting down.
GAGAACAGTGGCTCTGAGAAGACCAAAGATTCACACAGGATGTTCCTCCCACTCACTTGATGACTCTGAATATGGGCAGCCTAAGGTCTCACATTCTCAACACCCAGAAAATTAGTAAACAAGCTGTCAGACATGAGTGGCATGACAGTGTGACTCAGACACAGGACAATCTGTAGGCGAGATGGTGGAAGACATAAGCTGTGTAATGCTTAGTCACTCTGGACACCCTCTGCTGGTAGGCTGCCCCAGAGCAGTAATTTGGGTCGGTCCTCTAGTCCCGCTCAGCTCTGGAGCCTAAGAGGAGGCCCTCTCATTGGTCCTCCTCTTGAATCGTTGACTTGGCAACTTCTGAGCAGCAGAACTAGTATAAGAGCACTCCCAGAAATGGGACTCGGGCATCTGGACATCACACCGCATTCTACACTGCTTTTTGTCTCACCTCTCTTCCCTAACCTGAGAACCTGTTGGGAGTCTGCTAGCCCAAATGCAGACTTCATGCAAGTCCAGAAAAAGCCCTTTCCTCCTCTTCTGTCATCTATCGGAAAACCATCCAGTAATGTTTTAAATCTAAGCCAGGTGACTAGAGCAGCCGTGCACATGCACAGGGCAGACTAGCTCGTTCGTCAGTACATACCCTGAGTCTTGTCTCCTCTTCTTTAAACTCTTAAACTAACAAAACTAATCTCATTCTTTTTATCCTCTTTTTCCAAACTTGCCTTCCCTGAACCCTTAACCTTCCCTTAAAAGGAATCTACTTTTGGTGGTTTAGAGGTGAAAAAGGGGACTAGAGGCTAGGCAAACACCAGTTAACTCATATCAAATAATTCTCATAATATATACTCTAAACAGTGCTTGTAAACTCTGCTAAAACATGCTGCCACTGCTGAGATGGGAAAAGTTCTATTGACTTCCCTAGCTTTAGGTAGAAACAATAATAACTTCTTTTTTATTTTTTTTGAAAGTCATCACTTTTTTTAAAATAGTGGAATAATGACTTTATTTTTAATTTTTGGCCTCACCCCACAGCATGTGGGGCTTAGTCTCCCAACCAGGGATCAAGCCTGCACCCCATGCATTGGAAGTCAGAGTCTTAACCACTGGACCACCAGGGAAGTCTCAAGAGAGAAACATAACTTCCTAGTTGAGTGTTATCTGGAAGATTCTTCCCAGTTACTCAGAAGCTCCTAGGATGGATTTAGCAAGCATCTATATAGTACCCTGTCTCCTATTTTTAAAAGTTACTCTCCTGCCTTCTCTGAGTTTTGCCACTTAACTATTTATTCAAAAGAAAAAGAAAAAATTTACAGAGACAAGCATGCAGTATGAAGCAGATGTACATTTTAGAATGTTCACATGAAAAATAAAATATCTACAACACGCCAACAGGATCAGTGATTCTCAAAGTGGTGTCCAAACTAACAGCACCAGTATCACTTGAAAACTTGTTATAAGTGCAAATTCTTTGGCTCCACCCCTGTATGAGAAACTTTGGGGATGAGGCCAAGCAGTCCATGCTTGACAACAACTCCAGGTGATCCTGATGTTTGCTCAAGTTTGAGAACCACTGCTCTAAATGCTAAACCAATGAAAGCCATTTCAAAGATTTAAAAAGGAATTCTTAATACTGTTCTATTTATCTGTGTCTCTCTATGGAAGAGGGCGAGGGCGGGATGATACGGGAGAATGGCATGGAAGCATGTAAATTATCATATGTGAAACAAATCGCCAGTCCAGGTTCAATGCATGATACAGGGTGCTCGGGGCTGGTGCACCAGGATGACCCGGAGGGATGGGATGGGGAGGGAGGTGGAAGGGCGGTTCTGGAAGGGGAAAACATGTACACCCATGGTGGATTCATGTCAATGTATGGCAAAACAAATACAATATTGTAAAGTTAAAAAATAGAAAATAAACTAATTAAAAATAAATAAATAAAAATAAAAAGAATTCTTCACTCCACCAACAAATATTTAACAATAGTCACCTAGTTCCACATCAGTTAACCACGGGGACTGATTTCATTTCCTTCAGGCTCTCTCTCCAGGTATGCCTTGGCTGTCTTTTGAGGACTCAAGACTTACTGAATACTTTTCAATTTTCAGGCAAGGTCAAGAACTTTGTCCTGAAAGCCAGTTCACAGAACCACACATCAACTTCCTATTGCTCCCATCACTGAAGTTGGACCCTGATTCTCAAACTCTTGTTACTTCCTTCAGGCTTCATGACATAGGCATCCCTGGTAGCTCAGCTGGTAAAGAATCCACCTGCAATGCAGGAGACCCGGGTTCGAGACCTAGGTCGGGAAGATCCCCTGGAGAAGGGGTAGACTACCCACTCCAGTATTCTTGGGCCTCCCTGGTGGCTCAGATGGTAAAGAATTTGCTTGCAATGTGAGAGACCTGGGTTCAATCCCTGGGTTGGCAAGATCCCCTGGAGGAGGGCATGGCAACCCACTCCAGTATTCCTACCTGGAGAATCCCCATGGACAGAGGAGCCTGGCGGGCTGCAGTCCATGGGGTCGCAGTCGGACACGACTGAGCCACTAAGCACACACAGAGCTAGACAAGTGGGTTACAAGAGTAACCCACTCTGGGATATAATGCCTTAAACATCTTATGCCAGTTTGTATTGGAGTTGAGCCTACTATCCCACTCAAACTAAATGTTCTGGTTAACCAACTCCTGCACCCTTCCGATACCTTTCCCTATTTAGCACTATTTCTGTCCATTTACCCAACAGCAGTGGCCAGGTTGCCACATAGACTAAACATGGTATATCTTTTTGACTTGTCTGCTTTCTCCTACGTCCTAATATCCGGTCTCCACGACCAAATGATTTCACTAAACCAGTGGTTGCCAATCATCACTGCTATAGACTGCAATGTATCCCCCAAAACATATATGGTGAAGCTCTATCCCCCTAATACGACTGTATTTAAAGATAGGCCTTTAAGGGCATAATTAAGTCTAAGTGAGGCCATCAGGGATGGGGGGGCGGTGGTTGCCTAATCTGACTGGACTGGTAAGAACACATCAGAGATTCTTTTTCTCCTCAGGCGCACAGAAGAAGGTTGAGGGAAAGTATAGTGAGAAGGTGGCCATCTACAAGCTAAGAAAGAGAGGCCTTCCTGGAAACCAACGCTGACAGCACTTCGATCTTGGGACTTCTACCCTCCAGAACTAGGAGAAAATAAATTCCTGATGCATAAACCACCTAGTCTGTGATATTTTATTAAAGCAGCCTGATCAGACTCATACAATCGTGTAGGAAAGGCTTTTAAAAATACATATCCCTAAAAGGATGATTCAATTTGCCTGAGGTGTGGTCCTCACATGAACACTTTTTAGAATCTTCCAAGATTATTCTGTGTGCATCCAAGGTTGAGAAACACTGGGACTGTCCTTTCTTTGTGAAGTTGAACACTTGGGCCTACTTTTTTTAAGTCTGTCCCATTGACATAATTTGAGATGATGTTTTTATATTTTAGACAGATCTGTGTATTTGTTCTCCTATTCAAGGAAGCCCCAAATAGATAAGGAAGATATGGTTACAGCTTGCCAGCTTGAACAACAGAATGTAAACTGAGCTTGAAATTAAAATAATTTTAGAATAAATCAGTTGAAGATTTTTAATGCAATGAATTATTAAAGATATCTTATTTCCCCATTGAAAAATAATTTTCAAAGAAAGAAACAAAATTAGTAAAGAAATCTCTAACAATCCTATAAACAAGATAGGGCCCTAACCTAGGAGCACAACATTTGAGAAACATTGTCTAAATGTGCACTAAATTAAAAGAAGGTGCCAGTACTCTACTTAATTCACCTTCTCAAGAGCATAATACAGCATGATTGAAGGTAACAAGAAATTTTTCTGAAAAAAAAAATCTCACTAACATCTTCAAACTGAAAGGAAATATATTCTACAGGGTTCAACTGCAGAAAATAAAATCCACTCTAGTTACTTGAAGCAGAACAGGATTTGATGAAGGAAATTAAGTGCTTACAAAATTGTTGGGAGATCAGAAGAAATGGGGTTGAATCTGAACAGCTCCCAAAGCCGAACAGCTTCTGCTGTGATCGGGAAAGCTTCTTCTTCAGGAACCTACTGAATCAGGAAGCCACGTTCTGAATGATGAGTCTTTAGCAGATGACACCAGAACCATGCAACCTCTGTCATTCCCTATCCATATAAACAAAACAGATGCTTTACATCCTGCCTCTCTGCCCATGTGACTCAATCACTAATCAACGTATCATAAAAATGCTTCTAAATCATGTCCAGAACCCTACCTGCAAGGGAGGCTAGGAAATGAGGTTTTTAAGTTTTTCAGCCTTTGATTCTAGAAGAAGATTGAAATATTTGTTTATAAAGCTACTTTCATGTACCTGGCATCCACATACAACCTACTTTCCATACCTGTATTTTCAAACAACCTCCATAACATAGCTATCAGGGGCAGTTTTCTAGCCGTAGATGAATAATCCTAGAAGGTGTTCAAGAGCATTACTAACAGTCCAGGCATACTCATCTCTCTACCTCCCCCTTGATAATTAAGATCAATTATGGCAGATAAAGTAAGAATAGTCTCCTTTTCCTAAAATGGCCAGTTGATGGTCTCGTATTCCAATTAAATTCTTGCATCTGCTGAGGGATGCAATCCTCTCCTAGATACTGAAGAGCTCTAATCTAGGAGAGCCTCAAAGTTAAGCAATGAGAAGCAAGATTTCCTAAATAGGTCATTTGGTGTGATAGAGATACCGTTCCCTACTCTCTTACTTTGTTCTCAGGCCCTGTTATTCCAGCTATAAGAGAAACATGTTGGTCAGTGGTTCCAAGTAACTACCGCATCTACAAAGCAGTATTCCAACCTTGTAAAGTGTTATCTCTTAGGGGCTGCCATAACTGAGTCTTCGATGGTCCAGTCCACCATTTCATAAGGGTGACTGCTTCTGAACGGATATTACCAGTTAACCTCCTAAGTATGAACCTGAAGATCTATTCCTTTTGCTCTAAAATTAGTTCTTTAACCAGAAAAGGTATTGTGTTGGATACTGTGAATAAGCTATTTAGTTACTAAAACAGTTAGCAGAAACACAATAAGCAGAGAAGGCAAATCCAAATCCAGATTGAGCAATCCATTTCCAGTGAGGAAAATCACTGACCTCTCTATGACAGAAGTGGCTTAATATAATCTAACTACCACCTGGGCATTATTATGCTTCTGGTAGTTTAGACACTTAGTTATACATCAACTGTAGTGGAAGAAAAGTCATGTCATTGAGCTGATGTAGAACCTCCTCCACCTGTGAAACCACAGCCACTTTGCTCTTTAACCCAAGGGGCAAACGCTGGAGTGTCTGGAAGAAGATTGTCTTTCCCATGTACCAAGTGATTGTGATGTTTAATGATTTTGAGAACTTCATCTCCAAAGTAGGACCTTTGGGAGGGCAGTTGTAGAGAACATATGACTCAAGATTAATAAGATACATAAGCTCTGGAGATCTACTGTAAGACTAGTACCTATAGCTATCAATACTGTGTATTTTGTAGTGTTAATTTTATATGCTTTATGTATCTATCAGTAGAGGAACTCTCTTTAGCAACATGCAGGAAAAAAACAAATACAAAAAAGACAGAACACTTTTTTATACCTCACTATGTTCTTTGATTATATGTCTTTTCTTTAAATTTCTGCCAGATTCTTTGTTCCAATGATTATGCATTTTTTCTTTTTCTAACTATAGTTTAAAATGAAAAAAAGTAGTAGAAGAGAACATATTAAGTATATGTTCTTAATACACTTTTAAAATTTTATTTAGTTTCAACTGAAGGATATTTACAATATTTGTTTGATTTCTGCCTTACATCAACTTGAATTAGCCATGGGTGTACAGATGTCCTCTCCCTCTTGAACCACCCTCTTACCTCCCACCCTTTCCCACCTGTCTAGGTTGTTACAGAGACCCAGTTATACTTAAAATTTGCTAAGAAACAAACCTCATATTAAGTATTCTTACCACAAAATAATGATGATGGTGATGATAAAGGGGGTGGGAGGAAACTTTGGGAGGTAATGGATATGTTTCGGGGAGTTGATGGTGGTAATGCCTTTGCAGTATACATTTATCCCCAAACTCATTGAGTTATACACATAAAATATGTACAGCTTTTTACATATTGATCATACCTTAATAAAGTTTTATTTTTTTTAATGAAAATAAAAAGATCACATGACTCAGTCTCTGGGTCCATCTGAAAGTTTCATCAACAAACCTCTTCTTCAAATTTCCTTGTCAAAAATCCTCCAATCTTATATTTCTCAACCCACTAGCCATTGGCTGTTGCCCATGAATCAAAATGTATGCTACATTCAGCCATCTTTCATTCTGCACAAGGTACACCACTAGACTGTATCACTAAATCGCCTGTCCCTTGGAAGGATTTCCTTCCTCCCTTGTCTTACTATAACACCCTGAGTAAATCTGCAATGTTTCAGCAGTCAGTCCACTTCGGCTTAAGCCACATAGTATGAGGAACCGTCTATTAACAAACTTGTATATTTTTCTTTCTCAGGTTATATGAAATTTCCCATGAGGTCTGAGGGCTAGGTTGAAGGAAAAATGTAGTAGATAGACTTTCATAAACCTTATGGCATCTACTACACTTCCATGTGATAATGGTGTACTGCTAGATATACCCTAATTTATGGCTTAGCAAATCAGACACCATTCAGTTCATGAGAAGCATGAACTCAGCACTCAGTCCATGTGTATATCTGGGTCCTCCAGGTATATTCAGTCTCTTCTAGAGTCTAATAGCACACCGAGAGCTGTTTTTCAAAAGGAGAATAGCTACGTGCCAAAGACACTGTGGCATGTATGGATTCTGCTACTCGTTGAATATACGTGAATATACATGTAGTTATATATATATGAGTTATTTTACATAAATTCTATACTCAGGAATTGGAAACAAAAAACCACAATATATATACATGGACCTTCCAAGAAAACTGCAGTGGACATTGATCAAAATTCTGTTTATCACTAGAACCCATAAGAACCAGTAAATTACCATGGTGACTGGATCCCCATGGATTAATACTATCTCAGAACCATTATCAATACTCAATGAAAGGTCTGATATCTTTTTCTATCCCATAAAATGTTCCTTTTTATCAGCATTGGGAGGTAGATTTATAGTATGTACTTGTGATGCTTTCACAGTCTTACTTCTAGGATATTGACCATTGGTTGACTGAAAATTTGTATTTAATTGTGGTCCAGGATGAATAAAGATTCCAGAAATTTTGTTGTAATAAAGAAGGAGGAACCCAAAGTTGCAGGGAGAGCAAACAAAGATGCCCTTTCCCTCAAAAGGCTCTGGGTCTATATGCTACAGAGAAGGCAATGGCACTCCACTCCATTCCTCTTGCCTGGAAAATCCCATGGACAGAGGGATCTGGTAGGCTGCAGTACATCGAGTCACAAAGAGTCGGACACGACTGAGCGACTTCACTTTCACTTTTCACTTTCATGCATTGGAGAAGGAAATGGCAACCCACTCCAGTGTTCTTGCCTGGAGAATCCCAGGGACGGGGGAGTCTGCTGGGCTGCTGTCTATGGGGTCGCACAGAGTCGGACATGACTGATGCGACTTAGCAGCAGCAGCAGCTATATGCCAACTTTGGTCTGGGAGTTGGTAGGGAGGCCATGATTATCACGTCTCAGGTCAGACCTCTATTCTCAGACTGAGTTTCTAGTGAGCTGCCTATCTATCTCATTTGTAGGGCCCCTAGGGTGATCAGTAAGTCACGACTAAAAATTGCTGCCATCAAACCACTTCTACCCACTGAGATAACTGTGCTCAGCCATCCTGGCATGGTTAGGACCACACTTGGCCTCTGCTACATAAACTTCTATCATTCCACTGAAGTTGGGATTCTGACTGAATGGCGATGATCTGTCTTCACTTTCAATATGTAGAAGACAGCCATGGCTGTACCTCATCAATGTATTTATCAATGATCTGAGTAATCTTGAGAGACATAGTTACCAGACAGTTGAGGTGATCACACATGTTAAATTCATTCTAACATTCCTAACTGCTTAAGACTTGAATTTCTTCTCTCTCATGATACTAAGAAATTTCCGGCATCTCCATTTTATTGGCCACCAGTAAGTGTAGGAGTCGGTCTTCAGACCACACAGATACTCTCAGATGCTCAGACTACACCTTGAATCCCAAATCTCTGGCAACAGTGTCCAGACCAATAAATTCACCCCATCAAAGCATTAGTCTAGTATCTTCAAAATCCATTTCCTACACATAATCCCCAGCTTTTGGCTGTTATAAATATATTAGCAAAATCATTTAACTCCTTTTACTTGTAAGCCTTTTCCTCTAAGGTTTGATATTGCAATTGTTCCCTAGGACATGCAGAGATCTGATATGGCTGTGGATCTGACATGCTGATATATGGATCTGATGTGCTGCAGAAGCAATCAGGGTTAGTAAGGGTGCTATAAGAAACTGACATTTCTTTGCAAGGGACTTGCCTCAGAAAAAGCTGTTATAGTATCTACAAGCAAAGCAAGATCAACATCATTAGTCAAGAGTTGAACAAGAGAGGACTTGGTGAAGTCTGGGATACAGAGTATGCAGGTTTATTCAAGTCTTCTTAAATGATACCACTTCAGTGATGGGGTCTAACTTTTTTTGAGTCAATGTTTTCAACTTCATGAAAAATAAATGGAAAAACTGTAAATTCAACCTACCTTATAATTCAACAAATAGCCTGTAGCATCAGACTTTCCATCTGACTTCCATCTAAATTAGTCTTGAGGCTACAAAAGATGAGAGATTCTTTAACCAGTGAACCAGTGAAGTTGCTCAGTCATGTCCAACTCTTTGTCATCCCATGGACTGTAGCCTACCAGGCTCCTTCATCCATGGAATTTTCCAGACAAGAGTACTGGAGTGGGTTACCATTTCCTTCTCCAGGGGATCTTCCTGACCCAGGGATCGAACTCAGGTCTCCTGCATTGCAGGCAGACGCTTTACTATCTGAGCCACCAGGGCAGGTGTAAACATTCTTTGAGTCTCAGATGGTTTCTAGAGCTGAAAATTTAAAATATTGAGCCTACCTTTTCCTTATAGCTCACCAACACAATTTAGAAAAAATACCAACCCACTCCCAAGTCCTTTTCTTCCTGCCCCGCATAGAGGTCTATTACAGCAGGTGACTAGAGGTGATAACTTAAGTGATTGCTCATTCTGTATAGCAAGTGCCTTTGAAACAAAACCAGGTCCACTTCTTTGATGTTTTATTGTCAATAACCTCTTCTGGTACTAATTATGTTATCACTCAGGTCTCAGTTGCACACAACAGAATCCACATTAACCAGTTTAAGCAGAAAGTGTTTACATAGGAACTATGTGCTTCCATAAATGTTGAATCAATAAAGGAGCAGGATCCAGGCTAATCTCCCAGAACTGACTTCTAGACCTTAGAACCACTCTGCCTCTGCTGTGATTGAGAAAGTGACCATCACCACTGTAGGAGGTAACAAACCAGCAGTCCATTTCTACTACTGATGACTGAGAAACTATATTAACTCTGACATGACTGAGGACTGCTAGCACAGGACCTATGGGCACCCTGGGAATACAGTGGCACCATGCCACGACAGGAAGCAGCTTCTGGGGAAATCATCTGCCACATTAGAGGGTCACCTTCTCACATGCTGGCTCCAGAACCATATCACATCTCCCACACCCCGTACCCCCGACTCTACCTCTCTTGCCTGTGTTCACTTTTTAATCAAAGTCTCACGTAACAGCATCCAACTGGTGAAGCATAAATCATATCTAAAACTCTGACTTCTGGAGATCTGGAAATGTAGTGTTAGCATACTAGCAATAACTAGCAAGGACTTAGGGTGGATGCTGAGTTAGCCATTATTACTTGTAGTTTCTCTTTTCATCGTATGTGTGAAAAACTTCAAAATCACAAAGATAGGCCTAGAAAAGTCACCACATTATGCCTTGTTTTTCCTCTGTCCCATGAGTGGTGGGAAGACAAGCAAAATTTACAAAGAACCATAGTTAGAACCAATGATCCACATCCACAAACTATATGATAAGGCGAACGATATTGATTGACAGGCTGACAAAAAGGTATGGGGCTTTTTCAACAGCTTGGGCTACCCTTGTGGCTCAGCTGGTAAAGAATTGGCCTGCAATGCAGGAGAACCCGGTTTGATTCCTAGGTTAGGAAGATCCCCTGGAGAAGGGATAGGCTACCCATTTCAGATTCTTGGGCTTCCCTTGTGGCTCGGATGGTAAAGAATCCGCCTGCAATGCAGGAGAACTGGATTTGATCCCTGGGTTGGGAAGACTCCCTGGAGAAGTGAAAGGCTACCCACTCCAGTATTCTGGCCTGGAAAATTCCAAGGACTGTATAGTCACAAAGAGTCGAGTGTGACTTTTTGTGAAAGTGAGCGACTTTCACTTCACTTCAACAGCTTAACTGAGGTATAATTGATGTGCAACATACTATATTTAAAGTATATTGTACAATGAGTTTTGATATACATTACCACTCATGAAAACATTAACGCATCAAGACATATCCATCAGCCTCAGAAGTTTTCCCAAATCCCTTTATAATCTATCCCTATGAGGGGGAGCAGGTTCTTTTAAGTTGACATTGCATCAAATTAGCCAATTCATTCTTAAACAGAGGAATGAACCAAATCCCCTCCCAACAAAGCAAGATATTTTCTCAAATTCAAAAAGCTAAACTTTCACTACAACAATTCAGCATTCTTAGACAATCCAGAAAAACACTCAGCATGTTGGGGCATAGCCCTTGTTCTCTCTTTATCCACCACAAAAATCAATATAATGAGACAAATAATATAAACCATTGGCTCTCAAATGTGCATAACAGAATACTGATGTGTAGTTAGTGTCACACACATCTCTCAAAATTTGGATAACTGTAAAGAAATTTTATTTTCTACAATGGAGAACACATACTATTGATAGTAATGTCTATCAGCAACTGACATAGGCAAGTCACACAACACAGGTACAATTTGCAGCCTGTAAGATACATAGGGCACAATAAATGAGAGATGAGAGAAACCAAAAAAGATTTTGTATTTACTAAGACAAAGCCAAAAATGTCTGATGTTAAGTACATGAGAAAGAATGACAGGGTAGTAAACAGTTCTATTCAAACAGCAGAAAAACATTAAACACTACCAAGGGAACAGTGTAATGCATTTCAAATATATTGCTCCCAAATTCTAGTATTTAGAAAGGTGACAAGAACATAAAAAGGATAGGAGCCACTGGGAGGAAAAAGAAATGCATCTAGACCAGTGGGTTTCAGGCTTTGCATTCTTCAGAATCACCTGGTGGGGGGAGGGCAGTTCTTAAAATACACATTGCTGAGCCCCACCCCAGGAATTCTGATTAAAGAGGTCTGGAATGGGGGTCCAAGAATTTGCGTATCTAATAAGTTACTAGATGATGCTGATGATGCTGGTTTGTGGATCACACTATGAAAATTACGAGTGATCTACACTTCCTGTGCAAGTGTAATATTCAATAGGAGTCAAGCAGGGAGCGCAGCCAATAAGCCTAGGCCAATGATATGAACATGTAACATAACCAGAGAGAACGTCCCTTGGCTAAGGAATAAATGGCAAAGAAAAGAGAAAACAAATGTGGAATTTATGCAAAAATCGTGATAGAAAAATAACATAATTGGGAAGAGATAATTCAACTAAGTGAAAAAGGGTTTAAGAAAATAACTAATTTGACCTCTAAAGAAAATTAGAGAAATAAAGAACTTTATAACGAAAGAGATAAAAGATGAGATAATATGACCCAAAGAAATGAATAAGCAAGAATAAAAGAGAAATGGCAAAGGAAGTTCAGAAATTAAGTGAAAGAAATACCATTGGAGAATTTATTTGAGCATCCAAAGCAGTGAAAAGCAAAAAAAATGTAGAGAAAACAAAATCCATAATGTTGAAGACAAACTTGAGAAAGCCATTCCTAAATAAAAGAGGAAAGGAAAAATTAGAAAAAAAAATAGAAAATGACAGACATGAAGCAAAAACAATAGAAATCCTATATCGCTAATTAGGGCACCTAAAGTAAACAATGAAATAACTGGAGAATGAAAATTTTTTCAATATCTTGTGCTGAAGTTAGTTTTCTGATTTGAAAAATCTTGTATATAGTAAAAAATGTTTACATAGCCTAGTGAAGAAATGGAAGTTCAAGGTAATATGTGAAGAACAGTATAGAGGTTCCTTTAAAAACTACAAATAGAGTTACAACATGATTCAGCTATCCCACTGTTGGGCATGTATTCAAGATGAAAACTCTAATTCAAAAAGATATGCGCACCTCAATGTTCACACACAGCACTATTTACAGCAGCCGAGACACGGGAGCAACCTAAGTGTCCATCCACAGAGGCACGGGTAAACAAGATGTAGTGTGTGTGTGTATATATATATATGTACAAACACACACACACATATATATACAATGGACTATTACTTAGCCATAAAAAGGAATGAAATAATGTCATTTAGAGCAACATGAACGGCCCTAGAGATTATCACAGTATGTGAAGTAAGTCAGAAAGACAAAGACAAGTACCATATGATATCACATATGTGGAATCTAAAAATGATACAAATGACCTTATTTATAAAACAGAAACAGACTCACAGATACAGAAAATGTGTGGTTACCAAAAGGGAAACAGCAGCGGGTAGGGGAAGAAGGGGATAGATCAATTAGGAGTTTGGGACTAACATATACATACTACATTATACAAAAGAGATAGACAACAAGCTCTATATAGCACAGGGAACTATATTCAATAACCTCTAATATGTAATAACCTATAATGAAAAAAAACTGAAAAAATATATCTATATCACTTTGCTATACACCCCAAACTAACACAACACTGTAAATCAACTGTGCTTCAATAATTTTTTTTTTAAAGAGCGTCTAAGCAGAAGAATCACATGCACTCCATTCACAGGACTGAAGTGCTGCCTCGTGGTCTTGCTATAGCCTCTCCTTTGCTCCAGTGAAACCATTCCAGTGGCTGAGTCATCCTCATCTTTCTGTTTTCAGTTATTGTTGTTGTTTAGTTGCTAAGTTATATCTGACTCTTTCGCGACCCCATGGACTGTATGTAGCCCATCAGGCTCCTCTGTCCATGGGATTTCCCAGGCAAGAATACTGGAGTGGGTTGCCATTTCCTCCTCCAGGGGATCTTCCTGAACCAGAGATCAAACCTGTGTCTTCTGCATTGGCAGGCAGATTCTTTATCACTGAGCCTTCTCTTTTTCAGGTTTAATGTCAAATTTTCAAAACCCTTTCCTAACCTTCTTCTATAAAGCAGACCTTTGAACTATTATCACTTCATCTTAATTATTTGTTTCTCACCATTATGGCTTTTTAATTTACAAAACATATTATTCTGTTTTTAATTATTTGTAAATTCTCAATAAAATTCAAATTCCACAAGGAGAGAAATAAAGTTTGTCTGGTTCACCGCTGTGTTCCTAGCATCTACTACAGTGATTAGCACACAGTAGTTAATCCAAAAAATATGAGCTAAATTAATTAATTATTAAGACAATTAAAATCATATTTTAGACTGTAAGATGAAATGGTATTAATTAGTCTAGTCAATGTTTTAACTATTTATACACTGAAACACTTTGCAACTATTAATAATGATAATGCAAATCTATATTTATTGATATAGAATAATGACCACAATACAATAATGAATGAAAAAAATTACATATTTTGTTCGATCTACTTTCAGTTATTACACATGGGTTGTGACTGTATAGTTATATGCATAAGATATTTACCAAAATATTAGCAATTGCTGTCACATACTATTTAGCTTCCATATGTATTTTTTATAGTCTGAGTTTCTTCGTTTACAATGAACATGTATTATTTATAATAAGCTTTTATTTTGAAGAGGGGGAAACACAGGTGTTCTTCTTCATAAATATACAACACAACTCTAATCTTCTTGCTTTAAAACAACATACAAATGTCAAGCTGAGTGACTTTTTTTTTTTTGGAAATAAAGAAACAGCAGTGAAAATTTCTTAAACATGTACCATTTTCTGTTTGAAACTGTATTAGCTTCAAAATTAAATAATTACTGGATGGCTCAAGTACAGTGCCCTCTTCCTAGCCTATATCGACTGAAGAGTTGAAGGGAACATTTTATAATAAAGTCTTTTTTTTCCTCTCAATCTTGCCCAATGAAAAAATAAACTATGAGGACCTATTACCAATTTTGAGATTTCTTAGTGTGCCCAGTACTCTCCAAATCACGTTTAGTCACTAGACTTTTCAGCCAGATCTGGAGTCTAGTCTGAACTGAGAGAGGTTTTCTTGTACTTATATATTTATTTCCTGCATTGTCAAGCCAGAAAAATTCATGTCAGCCTCCACCAAAAAGAAGGCACAAAGTAATCAGAGACTGCTTTTATTCAGATCTTCAATAATAACCATGTAATTATGGAAGCATTTAAAATAATCTCAGGAACTTCAAGTAAAACCATTCGTGTAAAAAGGCATTTGTGCATATACACTGTCATATCCGGAGTCGTCTGTTCATCGAAGCAGAATCACAGCCATTCCTATAAATCATACTGACACATTCTGTTCTAGTCCAGCTTGCAAGATAGCTGCTTTCACGACATCCCCAAATCACAAAATGAGAAGCAGGGTATAGTCAAATTACTTTTCTGACAAACAAAGCAAAAAAAAAAAAAAACGGAAACTTGCAAGGATGAATTTGTATGAGACTGAAACGTGCATGGAAGACCAAGAACTGAGAGATCAGTGTGATTCCTGTGGGCACCACTATATGCCAAAATTGCTTTATGACACTTAGCCATAATTGCAGCTAACCACAGTGCTGGGGCTCTTTTCTTGGCATGATCAGAGCCTATGAATATGCGTGTGTATTTGTGTGTGTACGTAAATTAATTTCCTTGTGAAGATGCAATTGCCCCACCTGCTATCTTCTGTCTCCATCTTAAATTTTCATCAAGTGTTGCCAATTAGTTCACAAAACAGAACAGAAGAGTGAAAATTGAGGTGCAAAATGTCTTATGGATGAACTTGGTTATGCCCCATGATTTTTGTGGCTACTTTAAATATTCTGTGATCAAATTGATTAAATAATTAAAGCTGCTACAAACATGTCAGATGGAATTTCACATCAAATTTCAACTGGGGCTTGAAAATGTCATGTATTTTTCTAATGCTTTGGGATTCTTTACATTTCTGGAAAGTCACCTGAGGTTTTCACCATCATACAAGAGACGGTTGTAGCAGGATGAAAGCTCTATCTCCTAGGAATTAGAAGCACTGTATTTTGTAATTTATAAGCACTGCGACCCTGAGCAAATAACTCACCTCTCTGAGATCTTTTTGTCATATCTAAGACATGGAAATAAGATTTGTTCCACCCATCTCATAGGATTCTTTAAAGATTAAATAAAGTAAGCCCGTGTCTATTTGAAATGCAGTTTGAAAAATCTAAAGTGCAAAACAAATTCAATAGCATTATTAAGAGAAGTCAGTGTATCAGAAACTAGTTTGAAGTGATCATAAAAAAGCTATTCAGTACAACTGGTATCACTCAACATCTATTGAGCATCTACTCTTTGGAAAGCACTTCAGGTGTTCAAAGATGACAACAACACTGTCTTCCTAGTGAAGACTACTTAACACAACTAAAGCTCTAAAAACACACAGCAATAGACAAGTGCCAAGTGGCGGACATCAACAGAGAGTGTCAACAGATGGAAAGTGAACGATTTCACCACAACCTTCCAGGACGAGGGAAGCGTTGAGCCTTGATGGACAGCAGGTGTTTTTTTGTTTGCTTGTTTGTTTTTCATGGCTTTTAAGGTTGAGATACTGAGATTTTAAACTGATAAATAATCATATTACTTTCCTACTCCAAGTTCAAAGCCAATTGATAACTAGCTGCTGTTATCAGAGAGAAGCATATGTTTTTAATACAGCTTTATTACAGAGATTAAATTACAAAATACCATTTGGCCTCTTGCCACCTGACATCCCCTTACATAAACTTAGCACTCAGCTCTGGCAGATTTGGACACCGGCAGGCCTCCCTAGAGCGTCCCAGGTGGCTGCTGGTGGTAAAGAACCTGCCTGCCAATGCAGGAGACTTAAGATTCACTGGTTCGATCCCTGGGTGGGGAAGATACCCTGGAGGAAGAAATGGCAACCCACTCTAGGACTCTCGAGTGGACATGATTGAAGTGACTTAGCACACATGCGTACAGGCCTCCCTAGCGGTAACAAGTCAAGACAGAACGTGCACAAGCCACACACGAGAGGGGCAAGGGCTGACGGGAAGCCTGCCTAGTTCGTCCCCAGAATGCCTCAGTCAGGGAAGTCACTCCTTCTCCCGCAGGGAGGAGTGAGCAAGTCCAGCCAAGGGAAGCCAGCAGGGTTTACTCTGCAGAAATAAATCTTCTCGTGAAAACGCGAGTGCTGACACCGAGGTTCCTTGCCAGCACGAGGGTGAGGTAAACCTATAACTTCCTCTTTTTCCAAATGAGTAGCCATGCAAATAACCCAATCTTCTCCATTTAACTTGAAAGCCACTTTTTCAGATACCAGATTTTCCATGTATTTATATCTATTGCTTATCTCTCCTTTGTATCGTTAATTTAGTTCTACCCCATTTTAAATATATTTGTGTCTGGAAAGCTTAGCTTCGCCCCACCACCACCACCACGTTATTATGTTATACCTTGAAAGACAATTAGGAGTAAAGACAGATATAGATGAGGGAGGTGTTCCAGGTGGGGGAGGTAGCAAAGCAGGAAGAGGAGGTGAGACTCGAGGTTACATCCCCAGGGAAAATGAATGGACCACACTAGCTCGAGAAGAGAGTGTTCACAACGGGATTGGAAACAATCAACGTAGAGCAGTATCCGCAGGGTAACATGAGAGAACGAGTCATGACACCCTATAGACACTGAAGGGTTTTGAACAGGGTACCAATGTACAGAGGACTTCCCAGGTGGCTCAGTGCTAAAGAATCAGCCTGCCAAAGCAGGAGACACGTGTTTCATCCCTAGGTCGAGAAGACCCCCAGGAGAAGGAAATGGCAACCCACTCCAGTATTCCGGCCTGGGAAATCCCATGGACAGAGGATCCTGGCAGGCTACAGTCCATGGGGTTTCAAGAGTCGTCAGACACGATTGACTGAGCAGGCACTTGTGCACCAACATACGAAAGGGGTTTTATACTATGCTGTCTTATTATTTTCTCAAAATTTAGAAATCAAAGGAGAATACAGCTTATTAAAACAGTCTAAGAGTAAACAATAGGGACAAGGGTTACAGCTAAATACATATTTTTTCTTGAATGTTTAAACAAGACATGGACTTGAGTTTGTCAGTTTAGTCTAGCTATTTCTATAACTAGGGCACAAGTATACCTCACTCCAAAATGCCTTTACATAATAACACACAATCCTGTTGTTTCTTTATTATTGTGACCCACTTCTAGTAGTAATGAATATCTAATGATAAAAGAGAAGAACTTTAAAATATGATTAGCACCAAGAATGTTCTAAAGCAAATTTTAAAATAGGAAAATTTACCTTTAGGAGTCCCCACTAGACCTCCCAAACCTTTTAAAAAATAAACAGTTCTTACTTCTGATGGAAATAATATGTTTTAAGTTTTTTTGTTTAAGGTATTTGGGTACTACCTGACTGGAGGAACAGGTGAGGAAAAAAAAAGATATCAAAGAGAAATTCTAGAATTGGAAGGAATTAGTTATCAAAACCAGGAAAGTCTAATCATTTACCGACTTCAAAATTCACCTTTGCCGCTCAAATGAGCTGAAGACTGATACAGGCTTTTATAAAAAGAACAGAATGAAATGAATCATACAGAAGGAACTGGATTCTTTGAAACAGGAGCAGCCAAGAGGTCTTATTTCTGCTGTTATATAAAATTAATATTGTAAAAACAGAATTTAAGAAAAATGGTATTTACCAGCAAGCCCATGTGGACCATCAGTAAGAATCAAGGCAAATGCTAGCTAGCTTAGAATCATCTACAAAACTTGAAGGAACTAAAGCTAAGAAAATAATTCCAGATTTATGCAAAGATCAGGTTACACTGCTGACCACTATATTATTTTTATAAATGTTGTAATTAAAATGCAGAAAACAAAAAGAGAGTTTGAATAAATTATGGTGCTCCTCAAGACAGAATCCATGTCATTTTTTTTTTTTTTTATAAATTTATTTATTTTAGTTGGGGGCTAATTACTTTACAATATTGTAATAGTTTTTGCCATACATTGACATGAATCAGCCATGGGTTTACATGTGTTCCCCTTCCTGGACCCCCCACCCACCTCCCTCCCCATCCCATCCCTCTGGGTCATCCCATTGCCCCGGCCCTGAGCCCTTGTCTCATGCATCGAACATGGAATGGTGTTCTGTTTCACATATGATAATATACATGTTTCAATGCTATTCTCCCAGAACGTCCCACCCTCACCTTCTCCCTCAGAGTCCATAAAATTGTTCTATGCATCTGTGTCACTTATTCTGTCTCGCATATAGGGTTATCGTTACCATCTTTCAAATTCCACAAATATGCATTAGTATACTGTATTGTTGTTTTTCTTTCTGGCTTACTTCACTCTGTATAATGGGCTCCAGTTTTTAAAATGATATAAAACAGAAACACTTCTGAATGTTCATAGGAGAATCTCTGTGGAACTTATTCCCAGCAAAACAGTTGTAACTGGAGAAAATTGTATTTAAAAACAACAATTTAAGGTCTGTGGAAATTTTCCTAAGGGCATATAGCAAGTGGAGAAACATTTATTCAAGAAAATCCAATAACTCTTCGTAAGAAGAGCTCAGTGTGAGGGAAGCCCTCCTCCAAGCAGATGCGGCCACGAAGACAAGGCTCCTTTGCCCCTCGCTGCCAGGCTAGTTTCTGCCTGGAAAAGGGAGTCTGTCTGCACTGCTCACCCCGTCCGCTGTCCCCATCAGCACTGCAGGGCCTCTGCTCCCAGGAATAGTGGCACAGAGGAGTGAGGCTCTTTCTCTACCAGCACCCCCAGCAGGGCAGAAGCAGGTGGGGAACCCTGGTCCCCAACCACCTCACCTCTGCTGTCTCATAGCGGGGCATCCACATGTCCAGGAGCAGCCCGCGAAGAACACCAGGCACTGCTGCGCATCCCCAGTGCCCACTCACAGAGCAGGACCGTGCCCTGAGAGGAGGGGGCCGCAGCCCCAACCCCATTCTCCCAGTGAGAAGCAGGCTCAGCACACTGAGCTCTTTACTCTCTATAAGGGGACTGACTATCTGCAACAGAGAGGCGAATTCAAGCCTGGGGACATTATTGAAAACAATGGAAATCTTGGTGGCGAGCCATTAAGAGGCTGGTACCTCCTTGAGAGCCACAGGTAAAACACGAGACTAACAGGGAGTTGGGGAGAGAAAAGGCTAAGAAAGCCCTCCAGGGACCACAGAAGGCCTGGACGACTCCCCAGGCAAAGTGGCCTGACTTCAACTATGTTAGACCTTGGAGCAAGTTGTGCCCAGGGCACTGTCAAAAATAATAGAGCAATCAGCTAGCAATTAATAGAAGTTAATAGCTGACTGTGATACCAACATAGACAGACTCTCCAGAACCTTAGCAGGGAGATCAGAGAAAGAGACTGTCAGAGCATAAAAGGGAGCCTAACAATAAACCCCTGTCAAAGCCGGTGCTCTGTGACAACCTGGGCAATAGGGTGGGAAGGAGGCGGGAGCGGCTGTCAGGATGGAGGGGACACCTGTATACCTATGACTGATTCATACTGATGCATGGCAAAAATCATCACAATATTGTAGAGTAATAATCCTCCAATTAAAATAAATAAGATTAAAAAAAAAACCCACTGTCCCCCTCTGAGTCCTGCAAAAGGCCTCTAGTAAGGAATGCCCCACCCAATGGCACCCCACTCCAGTACTCTTGCCTGGAAAATCCCATGGGCGGAGGAGCCTGGTAGGCTACAGTCCATGGGGTCGCTAAGAGTTGGACACGACTAAGCAACCTCACTTTCACTTTTCCCTTTCATGCACTGGAGAAGGAAATGGCAACCCACTCCAGTATTCTTGCCTGGAGAATCCTAGGGACGGCAGAGCCTGGTGAGCTGCCGTCCATGGGGTCGCACAGAGTCGGACACGACTGAAGCGACTTAGCAGCAGTAGCAATCCACTGCTTCTCACTTGGCTGCTCCAGACACTCGGCTTTGACATATGACAATATGCCAAAGGCCAAGGCTTCACAGGTTACTTGATCTGCATGGTACTGGGTCAAGGAAACTGACTACAGACTTGTTCCCTAAAAACTGTTCATCTGCCTACTCTCTAGCTCCCAAAGTGGGTGCCCAATTTTAGTATCAGTAATTTCCTCAACAGTTTCAAAGGTGTTTCAATCCAGTAATTGAACACAGTGGCAGCAGCAAACCAGTGAAAACATATGAATGGTGTGTGGGATGCTATGTTGCTATGCTGGGTATCTCAATTCTATGCTGGCATCAGGACGCAATCCAGTAATTCAGGATAAGCTTATTCCTCTCCCTCTCCCCTTGTACACAAACACAGCATCACCACCACTGCCATCATGACCCAGAAGGGACTAGAAAGAGCCAGGCAGGATAACATGACTCCTGCCAGAGGAGTTACAACAGCACTCTTTCATTGCTGTTCAGTCACTCAGTCATGTCTGACTCTTTGCGACTTCATGGACTGCAGCACGCCGGGCTTCCCTGTCCTTCACCATCTCCTGAGCTTGCTCAAACTCATGTCCATCGAGTCGGTGATGCCATCTAGCCATCTCGTCCTCTGTCGTCCCCTTCTCCTCCTGCCCTCAATCTTTCCCAGCATGAGGGTCCTTTCCAATGAGTCAGCTCTTCATATCGGCACTCTAGTCCCCATGAAAACCATCAAGAATGCTGAAGGGAAAACAGAGAAAGGAAGCCCAGCCATTCAACTTAACATGGGGGTCCTGGTGAAGAATTCTTAGCACAACAGAGACATCCGCATGACTACTTCCTCCTAGTCCAGAGTTACCCCTCAACACTGTACCCCAAACCTAATACACACCCTAGATCTCAGCATAAACCATTACATGTAACTCTCTGAACCCATGGGGTTCTCTACTTTTTGTTGTCCTGAGTGTGCTGATCCCTGCTTAGAAGCCCCTTCCCTCCTGTTTCCACTTTGCTCACCTAGCCAATTCCTAATTATCACTTGAACTCTATTAAAATATCACTTTCCCAAAAGTCTTATCTAATACCCCCAATCTTGTCTGGAGGTTCATTTCACATACTCCCATGTCAACTTCTATTGTAGCCCTTACATGCTAGCAGAGTTATCTCTTGTTGATGTTTTTGACTGTAAACTCATTAGCAATTAGAACTGTTACTCATTAATCCTTTTATTCATAATATTCAGCACAATGCCAGGCAGAAAGGAACTCAACAGATGTGGGTTAAGTGAGTGGGTGATTGCAGTATCTGCGGCAAAAAACTGCTAGTATAAGCCAAGGCACCCCAAAAGTAGAGACCATGACCACAAAAATAATTCCAGAACCCACTGACAGTCATTCTAAGACTTCAAACAAATTGTTTCCATGGAGACTAGTTAACTAATGGACAGAGCTAAGCCTACAGGTCATAAGTGACTTTCTTTGTAGCTATAGGAGGCTATGGACTAGAGAAACTCAACATGAGTCTCTGGTAAACTGAGATAAAATAATGTGATAATGTGTGATATATTTACATTAAAACAAAGACATCTTAGGTATTTTTCCTTAGCACATAGAAACGGTTTAAGACTGCCATTTCAGTCACTAGAGCAGAAAGTGGGAGAAAATATTTACACATAGAAACCTTCTTTGAGGCCACACTCAAGTCTTACTTCATAAGTGGCAGTTTGGGACTGCCCTGGTGGTTCAGTGGTTGACAGTCCACCTTCCAATTTGGGAGGTGGGTGTTCGACTCCTAATCAGGGAACTAGGATCCCACGTGCTGTGGCGTAGCTGAGCCCATGCACTCAACAAAAGATCCCACATGTCTCAGCTAACACCCGATGCAGCCAAAAATAAATAAAGGTGCAAGCTCAGTTGCTTCAGTCATGTCCGACTCTTCACAACCCTGTGGACTGTAGCCTGCCAGGCTCCTCTGTCCACGGGATTCTCCAGGCAAAAATCCTGGAGTGCCATGCCTTCCTCCAGGGAACCTTCCTGATTCAGGGATTGAACCCACGTCTTCTGCATTGCAGGTGGATTCTTTACCACTGAGCCACTTGGGAAGCCTAAAAACAAATAAATAAGTGACCACTATTTAGGGTCACCAGGCTTCTCTGGTGGCTCAGACAGTAAAGAATCTGCCTGCAAATCAGGACATCTGGCTTTGATCCCTGGGTCGGGAAGATCCCCTGGAGAAGGAAATGGCAGTATCCTTGCCTGGAAAATCCCATGGACAGAGGATCCTGGTGGGCTATAGTCCATGGTGTCTCAAAGAGTTGGACACAACTGAGCGACTAACACACACACATTTAGGGTCACCAAATAAAATTCAAATACAGTATATTTTAGTATAAGTATGGCCCAAACATATAAAGATCTAAGTATATCCCAACCATTGCATGGGATATACTTATACTTTAAAAAATTGCTATTTATCTGAAATTCAAGCTTATGGGCATTTTCATTTGGCTAAAAAAAAAAAAAAAAAACCTTCAAAAAGCATATTATTATATTATAGTGGTTTTCTAATATATCAAAACTTAGCCCCTTACATCAAAGGTCAACATTCCTTCCTCATCCTCTCTCCAGTTTGATTGAAAACTTTAAAACTTTTCTGCACCATTTTCATTGACTGTTTCTGCCAGGACTCCATGATACCTCTGTGTTGTTAAGAAAACTAAGGCTCAAGGGAAGTAGGCAGCAGCAAACTCCCAGCCTGATTACCAAGCCAGCGGTGCCTTCACACACTCTGTCACTCGCATTACAGTTGTTACTAGTCACAATAAAAGTAATTATAGTCTCATTAAATAGGACTATTTCTCATAATAGCCTAATTTGATCTCCAATAAGGACTGGATCCAGCAGTGCTTTGGGAAGCACAAAGCTGTTGATCTCAGTGGCAGCCTACTTGGCACGTGGAACAAAGATTTTTGTTTTCTTGTTCAGCATCACTACCACCTGTGAAATTCCTAAGGTTCCTTCTTCATGAAAATTCAATCTCCTGCTCAGGCTGAAAACATTTCTATTTATAATGGTTAAACATAGACACTGAGGAGGATTCAATAACTCCCAACATCCCATAGTAAGGTTTTTATGTCTTTCTTTAGATGTATTTTGTATGAAACACACATCTTGATGTTTTATTACCCTATTAAGATGAAAGCCATGTAAGCGTGACAATTATCATCTTTATGAAATTTATATCACTGCAAATTTTTTTCAAAAACCTACATGTTACCTGCAAAAAAGTTTTTTGAATTCACTCTTACAAGCCATTTTACCACGTTAAAAATAAGTTCTGCCATTTAAAATTTGATGGTATAAGTAGAAATGTTACCAGCATCCTCATTTGTATTTCTTCCTTTCACACTCAATTCTGTAGCAATTTATAAATTTAAATGCTCTTTTGAAAAGAACATCTCAACTCCACCCAGTTGGAGAGCCAAGTCCTAATATATGTCCAGGTACATCAAGCATTATTTCAAAATCACCAGGTACTTGGTCTCTCAGTCACGTCTGACTCTTTGCGACCCCATGGACTGTAGCCCGCCAGGCTCCTCTATCCATAGGGATTCTCCAGAATCTGGTTCTCCAGTATTCAGAATTCTCAAGAATACTGGAGAGGGTTGCCATGCCCTCCTCCGGGGGATCTTCCTAACCCAGGGACTGAACCCAAGCCCGTGAATGTCAAAGACTCTACTTAGTTTACCTAATGCTCATCATTTGATTTTGTTGAGATATCTTTACTTCTGTGTAACAAGTATGAGTTTCAACATGGTCTAGCCCCACCTCCTCCAGGTTCACATGCTTCCCTTTGTATAACCTCACCAAACCTCCAGAAGTTCCTCCAGGTTACCTTCCTTCTGTTTCAGGCCCAATGAAAATGGGAATTTCCACCAAGGAAGTTTGGATAGGACTCAGCTATGTTCAGGCACAAGTGAGGGCCACTTCTGCAGTTCAACTTAGGATGAATCACATGCACTATTAGTAGATCATGAAAGATCCTCCCCAGAGAGGCTAATGTGTCCCCTAAGAGAGTCACATACTCAAAGGACAGTATCACTTGTCTCTGGATGCTCCCTCAGCTCTCACATGGCTCCCTGATACGAGCAGAAGATGGGGTTAGACAGTTTTTCAAGCTAAACCTGATCTTCTCTGTGAAGTCTCCTGATATCAGTCTTCAAACACCTCCTCCAAGTACACATTGTTGTTCAGTCACACAGTCATGTCTGACTCTTTGCAACCACATGGACTGCAGCACACCAGGCCTCCCTGTCCCTCACCATCTCCTGAAGTTTGCCCAAGTTCATGTCCATTGCATCAGTGATGCCATCCAGCCATCTCATCCTCTTCTCCTTCCTTCCAAGTACACATATTACCCATACTACCCACTCCCAGATCAGATTGGTCATGGGTTTTCCCAATTTCACTTGTTCTTAACCCAGGCTGCATATTACAAAAATCCAGAGAGCTTGCTTGCTTGTTTGTTTGTTTGTTTGTTTAGTTGGTTGGTTGGTGGTTTTGTTTCAGTACCAATGTCTGGTCACCACCCTGAGAGGTTCTGACTCAACGGGCCTGGGGCAAGGTCTAGGGACAAGCATCTTAGTAGCCTCACCAGATGAGTCTATGGTTCAGCTAAAGTTCAGAGCAGTGCTTTTCCTCTTTCTCATCTATTGTTCTGGCATAAACTATTAGCCAAGCTTCCTTCAGGGTCTTTCCTTTGGACTCTCAAGAAGTGTTCTTTTGCAGGAGCTGGCTCTTAAACATAGAGAATTTTGACCTTTAAATTAAAACTACGGCGATGGGACTTCTCCAGCAGTCCAGGGGTTAAGACTCTGAGCTTCCAATGCAGGAGGCGCAGATTCGAGCCCTGGTCAAACAATTAAGATCCCACATCCCCTGTGATGTGACCAAAAGATTTTTTAAAAAATTTTAACTACTGTTTTCCAGGTGGACTTTAAGGATCTGTTTTGGAGGCACAGAGACCCGTGACTTTCTTTCTCTCTGCCGTTCTATTATCACAATTCTAACCCTCCTGAAGGAGGACCGCCCCAACACTGGTCAGGAAATGGTCACACACTGCTGCTGCTGCTGCTGCTGCTGCTGCTAAGTTGCTTCAGTCGTGTCCGACTCTGTGCGACCCCATAGACGGCAGCCCACCAGGCTCCCCCATCCCTGGGATTCTCCAGGCAAGAATACTGGAGTGGGTTTGCCATTTCCTTCTCCAATGCATGAAAGTGAAAAGTGAAAGTGAAGTCGCTCAGTCATGTCCGACTCTTAGCGACCCCATGGACTGCAGCCTATAAGGCTCCTCCATCCACGGGATTTTCCAGGCAAGAGTACTGGAGTGGGGTGCCATTGCCTTCTCCGGTCGCACACTACACAGAGCAGAAAGGAAGAGCACGAAGCTCAACATTTCCAGACACCATCACACCATGTTCACTCCCTTATTTAATTTCCCTTTTCCTTAAGCCCCTTCTGTTGAGAGAAGACTCCTTTATTGATATTCCTCCCAATAATATTTGAGGTTAGAAAGGCACCAGTGGTTCTCTCCAAAGGACAAGAGAAATGGCCAGAGTCATGGGGATTATTTAGGACCCTCGAGGTTCTCAGCCTCAGCCTGGTACTACAAGAAAAGAAAATAGAGACATTTTTACTAGCATCTAAGGAATTGGGCCTCACCTGTAATCTATCTTATTTATCTATGTAATGATCCAAGGTGAGCACAGTAGTAACAGGAGTACCTGGGAGCCTGCCCACACATGGACCAATCCAAAATGTCCTGCCTCTCAAGCTTAGGGTTTAAATCAAGCCACTTCTCCCAGAATATGCAACCTGAATGACCGTACCCTGCATTTACTCCCATGAGAATGTCTTCTTGTGCTGAGCCCAAAACCCTGTGGACTTACTCTTCCCAAAGGGTATGGCCCCAAGAGAGGAAATGGAAGATATGTGCCCTGTTTCACTCACTGTTGCTGTTGCCCTGTGTCATCGGGACAGCAGGTGGTCCAGAAACCCGATGAGGGGACAGAGGTACCACGCTGCTCTCACAGGCGTGGCGGGGTTTGTTCAGGCTGCAGGAGCAGGAAGCTCTTCCCCACAAACGTTGCAGGCAGCTCGTAGCCAAGCCTGAGGGCCCTGCAGCAGGTATGGGCGTGGCACCACCGTGTGCCAGGAAAGCAAACGCCAAGAGCGCTCTCCTCCACGCGGCTACAGTGACTTCCCGACCAACGGACCTTCACAGCGCGAACTTGCCAAGATGAGAGCCCGTAAGTGAAATTGCAGCTTGTCCCCCATCTCCCGCTGCTGATAGGCCTTCGGCTCTGCCATCTCCCACCTCCTCTCCCTCCTCCAGTCAGGAACACTTCTTGCCTGTTCACTCAATGCCAGCCCCTGCATGCCAGCTGCTGTACTGTACTACTGTAGTTTTCAAGGTACTACTGTAAGATTAAAAATGTTCTCTTTACTTTTTGTGTGTCTACTTTTTATGTATTATTTGTGTGAAAGTATTATAAACCAGTACAGTGCTATATAGCCAATTGTTGGGTACCTAGGCTAACTTTGTTGGACTTATAAACAAATTGGACGTATACAAACATGCTTTCAGAACAGAATTTGTTCCTATGTAGGGAACTTACTGGACTGTCCCTCTTGCTATCATGGAACCATGAGGGGCTTGTTAGTGTGAAAAACAGCTAGTGACACAGTGCTCTCCACTGAGGCACACCACAGAGCAAGAAACCAGGTGGAAAGGACTTTTAAGCTTCAGTCACATCCATGTCCAGACCAGACTATGGCCTTAAAACCACACAGACAGAACCTGCTACCCTTGGGGACAAAGGATCAATCATGGTTTCTCTCTGAAGTGTCCCATAGGGCTGGATCCAAGTCACGTTCCTTTAACACCGAGGCTCAAACAGAGAACTTGCTCCTTCCATGACTGGCGTCCAAAGGAAGAAAAAGTAAGAACCCTAGAGAGTCAGTGATAGCCTTCTCTTGAAATCAGCCTTTAGAGACTCCACTTCCCCCAGGCCCCACCTCAGATCTCTGCCTGGTCCACATCTCCAGCCCCAGACATCAGACCCAAAAGGGGCCTCCCGTTTCTCTCCTCCCAGTGTCACCCTCACCTCAGAATGATCAAAGGTGCAAAGCTGCTGCTTTTTCCTACCACTCAACAGCCACATGATGGCATGAAGTCGATTATTTTCCCAAGACTCAGACTAGCAAGTGCTACTGATTACATAACAAGTGCTACCTTATTACATAACACAAGAGTGACAGAATAAAAAGTAGAAGAAAATATTCATTTGGTCAATTCCATTAAGGTAGAGATGAATTCTGTAAGTGAGCATAAATTCACTGGATTAAACCAGTCATTCGTGCAAACATTTAGCTGCCTGTCTATGAGGAAACTCCTCTTCAGTGGCATATTCCCTGGTTATGGAATATTTCTGTGCCTACAGAAAGCCTTATTGCTGTAAGTGAATTACACTGGGGCACATAGAATATCCACCGCTGAAAACTTCACACAAACCCAAAGCATGATTAGTACATATTGCTTGAACCATTATCAACCACTTACTCACCAGACAAACCACTAAGTTCCTTTCTTTCCTTCTTTCACCCTCCTCTAGGTCAATGGGGAAATACAAGCCTTAATTTAAATTCCCCATTACTTTGGACATACATGTTTTTACTTTGGATCATCTCAATATAGCCTATTTAATTGTAAATTACGGATCCTATGAAGAGAGTTTTATTGCCTTTCCCATTTGCAGTTGTTTACACTTTGCTATCAATATTTTCCCACCAATATGCAATTCAGAGGCTGTTACACTGACACTAAAGCCAATGGGTTATATTATGCTTCTGTTCCACCTTGGTGCACATTTTTTAAAAAACATGAAGAGCCCATTTTGCAGATGTTCATATGGCCTCACAGCACAGATCTGCTTATATTCCACAATGACAATAAGCCTAGACCCCCACCCTCCTCTTAAGCCAGCTATAGTTCAGAAATTTCAGAAATTTCATCTGAATAATTTGAGTCCTGAACCTTTCATCACCTATTGCTTGTCCAGATGAAGGGTGGCATCAGTATAGCCCTGTTGACGCAAATGCACGGCGTGCTTACAGCACCATCCAAGCAAGCAGCAAAGGCAGAAGAGCACATATCTCTAGGAAGAACGAGCCCCAAGATTACCATTACTGAGCCAGCCAGTGCCGCCAGGCCAGGATGGATCCCAGAAAGGAGCTGCAAAGAGTCAAAGCCATAGGGGCAGCACATCTGTCTCAGCAGCATAACTCAGCCCGAGAGCCAGCTGAGAGCGCGACAGCGTGTTTTAAAGGGAGAAGAGTCCTCAGTGAAGGCGGAACAAACTTCACCTCCCTGGAGTTCAGCAGGAAGTCTAGAGAACACTACATATTGATCTCATCCCACAACAAGGCACTTGTATTTTATCTCCAGTAAATAGCCCTTGTGAGACTTTTCAGGGACTCGAGGCAGCGAAGATAAGAACGCGCTTTCCTCTGGTCCTTTTATTTAGAAGTAACTTGTAGTTAAAACATACACACACACGCACACACACACTCTACAGAAAAACCATGGAAGCAGGATGTCCCAGTAGTCAGGCATAGGGCTAGCAAGTCCACCTACAACTGAGCTTTGTTCTGGGTATTGACTGAGTGTGACACCATAAAGCAAGCTTCTTCATCTCACCCTGTCTCCCTGTCACCAGTGAGAAAACCAGGCTGACAAAGCTGCCAGGGTCCCTCACAGGGGTCCTGCATATCTCTGTAGTGCACGCAAGTATGCTTCCAATGAGAAGATTGTGCTGAAATGCTTGGAAATGAGATGAATTAACAATAAACAGAAGAGAACTGACAACACTGAAGAGGCTATGGAGACTTAGTCTGATTATGCCTCTGGAAAATGACACTTCAGTGCCCATTCTGAGTGGCTGAGCTAGAGTCCAAAACCCTATGAGGACTAGGCTTATTGCCAGCTTTCATGTTTTTATGTTGGAGTTTAATGCATTTTTACATTCATATTCACATCCTTGTCTTTCTTTTCTCTTTTTTTTTAACAGTGTTTTACATGTCGTGGTGATTCATCTTAAAACTCACATATATAGAGCAAGCATAAAAAAGGGTCTAGGATCAAATGACATGTTATCATTTTGCTGGCTGGAAATAATTAAAGAAGTATCACAATAACCATTAGTCACTGCTTTCATCATTTGTTTATCTGGAATTAAGCAAATGACAGAACCAAACCAGCCGGCTGAAATCTGTCTCCCTCTCCCTCCTCCACACCCAACTCCCAAACTTTCCGGCTTTCAAAGTAGCTGCATTTAGAATTGTAGGATGATAGTGAGCCAAATAAAGGCAACATGAAGCAGAGGAGGAACACAAAGAACCCCTACCCATTAGGACTTTTTTCTTTCTCTTCTTTTTCTCAGGCCATAAATGAAGTAGATCCAGATTTTTATGGAGCCTACAGATTGTACAGTTTGGGAGCCCTCTTTGAGACTGAGAACACCTAGTTTTTCAGAAATATATATCCATGTCAACACATGGCTAGGGCCCCTTTACATGAAGGGCCCTCAAGCTGAAAATAAATCTGCCTCCAGCCCTATGCAACAGTGCTGGTAGGATATTCCCATCTCTCATTTTCCCTCACACAGCCCTGTAGCCTACTTATCATGATCCTCTACCACTTTTTCCCCATGATCCTTTCCCTTCTACTACAGTTTTTCTGGAACCTGGGAAATAGATGGATTCTGCAAGTAGGTCAGAGCACACCCTATTCGTAGGATGAAACATAGTAAGGACCAGCCCTCTTCCCAGAAAATTCCAAGAAATGACCTGAAGGGAAAAAAAGACCACGGATAATGAAATTATTTTTTTGATTTGAATTTTGAATTATGCTTACTTTCTGATCCAAATCCTAGAGGGGAGAAGACCAGAGCTCAGCCTGTGCCTGTGACAATTAAAGAAACTCGTCACCTAGAGATTATCATGTAAGTGAAATAAATCAGACAGAGCAAGACAAATATCATAGGATATCACTTATACGTGGAATCTAAATAAAACACAAATTGACTTATTTACAAAACAGAAATAGACTCATAGACACAGAAAACAAACATACAGTTACCAAAGGAGATGAGAGGCCAGGGAGGAGATAAATTAGGAGTTGGGGATTAACAAATATACACTACAACAGTGGTAAAGAATCCACCTGCCAGTGCAGGAGACACAGGAGATGCAGGTTCGTTGCTGGGTCAGGAAGATCCAGGAAGATTCCTGGAGGAGGAAATGGCAACCCACTCCAATATTCTTGCCTGAAAAATCCTATGAACAGAGGAGCCTGGTGGGCTACAATCCATGGGGTCACAAAGAGTTGGACAGGACTGAGTTCTCATGCATGCAGTACTATATATAAAAATAAATAAGGACCTATTGTAGTAGCACAGGGAACTATACTCAATATCTTGCAGTAACCTGTAATTGAAAAGAATGTGAAAAAGAATAGATAGATAGATGTATAACTGGATCACTATGCTTTTCACCTGAAACTAACACAACATTATAAATTAACTACACTTCAGGGGTTTTTTTTAATGGTAATAAAAAAAGAAAAGAAACCCATCACAAGCTATTCACATTGATTCCTAAGAAAAATTTGACCAAGGACCTGGCACTTTCTAATTTTAGAGAAAGAAATGAATTAACAACTTTAGCTGCCTGCACAAACAGAAACCTGGAGAAGCCAGTCTGCTCGCCACAGTCAGCAACATCACCTGTCTCCAGCGCCTGTTATCTCTCCACATATAGAACCGCCACCCAGGGAAAAGCTGAGGCAAGGCGAAAGGAGATGCAGGTGTTGTCAGAACAGGGAGTCTGCAGAACAGGGAGTCTGCAGCTCTCCAGTCCCTGCAGTGTACCTAGCCGGGATCAGCCAGGATAAGGGGTCACTCAAACACTCCTCGGAGAGCCCCTTACTCACTACAGCCCAGGTCAGGAGCACCGAGGGGCCCAGCTACAGACCTCTGAGTCAGTGCTGCCACCATAGGGTCAGCATCAACACTATAGTTGATGCAGTTTTAGTCCACCCTTGTATTCAACCAACAGATGGAAAAACACTCTGAGATGTCGGAAACCTGCTAGATTGCTGTATGCACTAGCCCAGGCACCCTGTGCTGACATCCAGAACACTGAGGTCATCTTCCCCAGCTCCCCACCCTCTCCTCCAAGCCCCCTCACAGTTCCCCACAAGGCAGCAAACTCAATCACTGCGGTTCCTCCCCTGACTACTCCCCACCTCCTAGTTGTCAGACCCCATTGATTCCAGGGATGATTCCTGAAACAGCCCTTAAATCTGTCTCCTTCCTTTCTATTTTCATCACATTCGCTTTCATTCATTGGGACTTTTCTTAATTTTTTTCTGGATTGTGGCATTAGCCTCCTACTGGTTTCCCAATTTTCAAATTCTTATTTCTTTAATTTGTCCTCAAATTGTCAATAGCTATTTTCTGAACCACAGATCTATGCGCTCTGCTCTGTATGTATATTTACAAAAGCTTTCAATGATTCTCCATTGCCTAAAAATAAAACTCCACTGTTATCTACCTCTGCAATCTATCTCCTCAGACTCATCTTATACCACTCTTGCCTTTGCCCTCTCTGCTTTGGCCACATGAGCTCTTTCTTTTTTCTTTTCATCTCTATGTCTTTGCTGTCTTTCTGTTTGGAAGACTTCTCTTCCTCAAAATCCAGCTTAAATACAGATTTTTTTTCTAAGTCTGCCTCTGACCCACCCTCTTCCTAGCTGCGTCAATACATCTCTCCTCTGGCCTCTTTGTAATATCTATCAGTTTGCCTTAAAAGGTAATTATCTGTGTTCAGGTCCATGGCCAACAGGTTCTATTCATCTCTGTGTCCCTAGCACCCAGCACTGAGTTGGCATGTGAAAGCACTTCATAAATACTTGCTGAAATAAATAATCTCCCCAAACACCCCGGATTGATGTGTAAATTTAGAGAAAGATTGTGTTAATTTTTTGTGACTCTGCTTTTGTAGTGTTGGGAGTCTGAGCACAGGGGTGGTGGGAGGAGGTCAGAGCCATTCACATCAAAAGAACGTTATTAATCAGAAGAGAGCTGGGGACTGGAAGCAGGAACTGCTTGTATCTTGAGGCTATGCTTTTCTTTTTTCAGTCCTTGCCCAAGTGTGTCTGACTTGACTTTCTAGACTGGTTCCTAGTGGGTACTAAAGTTCTCCCAAAGCAATGCCCTCT
Organism: Giraffa tippelskirchi; assembly: GCF_054371585.1. Classification (NCBI taxonomy): domain Eukaryota; kingdom Metazoa; phylum Chordata; class Mammalia; order Artiodactyla; family Giraffidae; genus Giraffa; species Giraffa tippelskirchi. The sequence continues at coordinate 104,589,332 of NC_137278.1, read as the reverse complement.
GAAAGACTAAGAATGCCAGTGTCCCTCAAAATTGATTTATATCCGTTAAGCTCTCAAAGCTCTTCTTGTTTATGAAACCCCAGCTCCTTTCTTCATTTGCTATTAATTGCCAGCCTACTGCAGTCAGTCAGCTAGCCTCACCGTCTCCAGCAGGCAAACCAGCAAGCTTACCATGTCTCCTCCTCCAATTAAACAACCCAAGTTACTGAAGGCTGCCACCTCTGAACAACAGTATACTCTCCCAGACATAGTCCTTATTGGTAAAACATCCTTCTCTAAGACACTTCTAGTCTATGTTAGATCAATGCAAAGAATGAATAAATAGATTTGAATTTTTTAATTAATCGTCTGTAGATAAGCTCTACAGTAGGTATAGTCTTGTTCCCTATCGCTCATCACCCCATTTCGGTGAGAGGATTATCCATGTCTATCCACTCCTGTACGACTTCCTGCGCATCCCTAAAGTGAAGTATATTTCCTTGCCTTGTTTCGGCTAACGGTACATGAGCACACACGCCAGGTCCCAGTTCAGAGCCAAAGCATCAAGAGTCAGTATATACTTCCACCAGTTGACTTTCACTATCCACTGCACAAAAAAAAAAGGGCATGTTTCCCAGTGAGGCTGCCTCCTGAGCTGGGACCCCAGGCAACGACTGCATGTAGAGCAGAGTCTGGCAGGTCCCAGAAGAGCTGCCGCCTACCAGCAGCTGACGCATAACTGATATTTGGGGTTATTTATAACTGCAGCACAACTGACAGATACAACAGATCAAAACATTTTTATGCACAATGCATTTTTATTGTATGATGTATTTTATACAATAAAATAAAAATACTTTTTATCTGAAAGCTCACATAAATCAGTAAGAAGAAAATACAAAATCCCAAAAGATAAACGGGTAAAGGAAATAGAAAATTTTGAAATGAGAAAGTCTATTAATTAACAGATTGTAAAATATTCAGCTTTGCTATTAATTTAAAAATTAAATGAAAGGAATAATATCATTTTTCATAAAATTATGTATATATAAGAATAGTGTATATATAAGAACATATGTATATATAAGTATATATATATATAAGTATATGTTGTAAATATATAATATGTAAGTATATATATAAATATAAGTATATATGTATATGTAAGTATATATAAGTACACATGTATATATAATAATAGTGTATATATGTAACTGTGTATATATAAGAATAGTACAAGGGATATATTAACAGACGTCATAAGGCATTGCATTTTGGGAAAACAATTGGCAATATGTTGAAAAAGCCCTCAATTCTTATTCCTGCAACAATGCTTTCCAAAATGTCATCTCCAATTTATAAGCCCACCAGAGTACATGAAGATTCTAGTTTTACTTTTTCTTTACCAGTAATTGATATTATCTAGCTATTTTATGGCAGAAAGTGAAGAAGAACTAAAGAGCCTCTTGATGAAGGTGAAAGAGTAGAGTGAAAAAGTTGGCTTAAAGTTCAACATTCAGAAAACTAATATCATGGCATCTGGTCCCATCACTTCATGGCAAATAGATGGGGAAACAGTGGAAACAGTGTCAGACTTTATTTTTGGGGGCTCCAGAATCACTGCTGATGGTGACTGCAGCCATGGAATGAAAAGACGCTTACTCCTTGGAAGGAAGGTTATGGCCAACCTAGATAGCATATTTAAAAGCAGAGACATTACTTTGCCAACAAAAGTCCATCTAGTCAAGGCTGTGGTTTTTCCAGTGGTCATGTATGGATGTGAGAGTTGGATGGTGAAGAAGGCTGAGCGCCACAGAATTGATGCTTTTGAACTGTGGTGTTGGAGAAGACTCTTGAGAGTCCCTTGGACTGCAAGGAGATCCAATCAATCCATCCTAAAAGAGATCAATCCTGGGTGTTCATTGGAAGGTCTGATGTTGAAGCTGAAGCTCCAATACTTTGGCCACCTCATGGGAAGGGTTGACTCATTGGAAAAGACCCTAATGCTGGGTAGGATTGGGGGTGGGAGGAGAAGGGGACGACAGAGGATGAGATGGTTGGATGGCATCACTGACTCGATGGACATGGGTTTGGGTAGACTCCGGGAGTTGGTGATGGACAGAGAGGCCTGGCGTGCTGCAATTCATGGGGTCGCAAAGAGTCGGACACGACTGAGCGACTGAACTGAACTGAACTGAGCTATTTTCACTTTTGCTCAGTGATATCAATTGTTTGTAGTCACATATTAATTTGCATTTTCCTGATTAATAATGAAGTTGAGAATCTTTCATATACTTTCTAGCCATTTCTTTTGTCCAGTTTTCTACTGCATTTTTTCAGCTTTTCTTGCTACCTTGAAAACATTTTCTTGTCACCCAGGTGTTAGCCTTGTAGTATTCTTTGATGGACAGAAATCTTTTGTTTTCATGTAGGCAAATCCATTAATACTACCTCTGGTGATTTTTGCTTGGTTTTTTTTTTTTTTTTTTGTCTCAAATAGCAAATCCGTCCATATCCCAAGGCCATGAAGAGATGCTTCAGCATTTGCTTCTCCCTGGTTTTTCATCTATTTGAAGATTTAAAATAATTTACCCTTTCCCTTCTTATATTGTAACATATACCAAGTTGCTATTCGTCTATTTGTGGGGTTCACTGCCAGGACCATACTGCCATTTTACTATTGCTTTGTATTATGTCAATGTCTAGTAAGGCAAACCTGCATATCTGTTTCCCTTTTCCATTATCTTAGCACTGAATTTATAATTTGAAGTAAAACTTAAATCTCTAACATGGACTTGTTCCAACTATAAGCATGATATACCTTTTCATTTTATTATTATTTTATGTCCCTTAATAGGAAATCTTGGTATTTTTCTACTAGTATCCTGTGCACACTTTACTAGTTGATTTGCTAAGTATTTCACAGTTTTTGTTCTATTGAAAATGGCATCTATTAATATTAAATTTTTAATAAATCTTTACTGATACAGGAAATATCAATGAATTTTGCATCCAGCAATCTTACTGACCTCTGCTGGGTTGTCTATGAAGTAATTATTTTGTTTATTCAAATAAAAGTGTTACTTTTTCTTTACTTAATACAGTATCCAATATCTGTATACAGCAGTCGAAGTGGTCATCTTCATCTTTTTCCCAACATAAAGAGAAATGTATATAAAGTTCTCCGTTAAATATGTAAGTACTTGACAAAAAGCTTTTATCCTCTAGAAGTTTCCTTCTAATTCTAGTTTACCAAGTTTTCTTGGCAACTATGGTTTTTCCAGTAGTCATGTATGTATGTAAGAGTTGGACCATAAATAAGGCTGAGCGCTGAAGAATTGATGCTTTTGAATTGTGGTGTTGGAGAAGACTCTTGAGAGTTCCTTGGACTGCAAGGAGATCAAATCAGTCAATCCTAAAGGAAATCAATCCTGAATATTCACTGGAGGGACTGATGCTGAAGCTGAAAGTTCAATACTCTGGTCACCTGATGGGAACAGCCAACTCTTTGGAAAAGACCCTGATACTGGGAAAGATAGAAGGTAGGAGGAGAAGGGGACATCAGAGGACGAGATGGCTGGATGGCATCACCAACTCAATGGATATGAGTTTGAGCAAATTCTGGGAGAAGGTGAAGGACAGAGAAGCCTGGTGTGCTGCAGTCCATGGGGTCACAAAGAGTCAGACACGACTGAGAGACTGAACAACAGCAACATACATCCTAGGAATATCTTACATAAACACACAGGAGAATTTGAGGCTTATCACAGGTGTCTGAACATTAAGAAAACGTTAGTCATCTAGGCATTCATCACTGTAGGAAGGAATAATAAACATAGCTTAGAGACTATCTTTAAAGAAAAAGAAAAACTCATATATTTACCAGTTACAATTTCTAGTGTTCTTTATTTTTTTATGTGTATATCCATATTTCCATCTGGAATTATTTTCCTTCTGCCTGAAGAACTTTCTTTAACATTTCACTTAGTTCAGGTCAGCTGATAAATTTTTTCAGCTTTTCTATGTCTGAAATAGTTTTACTTTTTCTTTGGTTTTAAAAGACACATTTGCTGGAGTTCTTGAGTTTTTGTTGCTGTTGCTGAGTTGCTAAGTTGTGTCTGACTCTTTTGCAATCCCATGGACTGTAACCCACCAGGCTCCTCTGTCCATGGGATTTCCCAGGCAAGAATACTGGAGTGGGTTGTCATTTCCTTCTCCAAGGGATCTTCCCAACCGAGGGATCAAACCTGAGTCTCTTGCATTGGCAGGAGGGTTTTTTACTACTAAGCCTCCTGGAAGTGGGCTTTTCTTCCCCCTTTCAGTATTTTAAAGATATTTCACTGTTTTTAAAGAGAAATCAGCTTTCATCCTTATCCTTGTTCCTCTGTACATATGTAACTTTTCTCTGACTGCTCTTAATATTTCCTATTTAACATTGGTTTTGAGCAATCTGACTGTGATGTGTTCCCTCTTTTGTTGAGCTTCTTTGAAGTCTTTACATCTATCAGTTTATATGCTGCCTGGAATTTGGAAATTTTTCATTCAATAGTTCTTCAAATATTTCCTGTCCTCTTTACCACCCTGCCCTCTTAGAGCTCCAGTTTATATGTATGTAAGATTTCTTGAAGTTGTCTCACAGATGAGACTATTTTAGTTTTGGTTTTAATTCCCTGTTCTCTATGGTGGCTCATATGGTAAAGAATCCACCTGCAATGCAGGAGACATGGGTTCGATCCGTGGGTTAGGAAGATTCCCCTGGAGAAGGGGATAGCTACCCACTCGAGTATCCTTGCCTGGAGAATTCCATGGACAGAGGAGCCTGGTGGACTACTGCCCATGGGATCACAAAGAGTTAGACACAACTGAGCAACTAACATTTTCACTTTTTCTGTGTTTCCTTTTGGATAGTTTCTATAGTGAAAGTGAAAGTGGCTCAGTCGTGTCCGACTCTTTGTGACCCCATGGACTATACAATCCATGGAATTTTCCAGGCCAGAATACTGGAGTGGGTAGCCTTTCCCTTCTCCAGGGGATCTTCCCAACCCAGGGATTGAACCCAGGTCTCCCGCAATGCAGGAGGATTCTTTACCAGCTGAGCCACAAGAGAAGCCCATGAATACTGGAATGCGTAGCCTATCCCTTCTCCAGCTGATCTTCCCAACCGAGGAATTGAACCAGGGTCTCCTGCATTGCAGGCAGATTTTTACCAACTGAGCTATAATGCCTTAAAATCCATTAACCTCTTTCTCTGCAATGTCTCATCTTACTGTTAATCTAATACAGTGAATTTTTCATCTCACACATTTTAGTTTTAATCTCCAAAAGTTCACTTTAGTCATTTTTATATCATCTGTCTCTATTTAAGTTTTTGAATATGTGACATAGTTTTAATAGCTGCTTTGACATCCTTATATGGAGATTTTAACATCTGTGTGAATTCTTATTTAGTTTCAGTCAACTGGTCATGTCCTGCTTCTTTGCATGTCTGACAATTTTGATTGGATGCTGGGTATCCAATTTTATCTTGTTGCATACTTAGATGTATTTGTTTTCCTATAACTGTTGTCAAGCTTTGCTCTGGCATACAGTTGTTTTTAAACACTTTGACTATTTCAGGTCTTGCTTTTAAGGTTTGGTAGGCAGAATTGGGGCAGCGATTATTCTAGAGCTAATTATCCCACACTACTGAAACAAGGAGATCCAACCAGTCCATCCTAAAGGAAATCAGTCCTGAACATTCATTGGAAGGACTGATGCTGAAGCTGAAGCTCCAATACTTGGGCCACCTGATGTGAAGAACTGACTCATCTGAAAAGACCCTGATGCTGGGAAAGATTGAAGGCAGGAGGAGAAGGGGACGACAGAGGATGAGATGGTTGGATGGCATCACCAACTCGATGGGCATGAGTTTGAGTAAACTCTGGGAGCTGGTGATGGACAGGGAAGCCTGGCAGGCTGCAGTCCATGGGGTCGCAAAGAGTCAGACACGACTGAGTGACTGAACTGAACTGAATGAACTGAGACAAGACCTTTCTGAATACTGGATGGCCTTCCCAGGTGGCGCAGTAGTAAAGAGTCTGCCTGCCAATACAGGAGACTCTGGAGAGATGGGTTCGATCCCTGGGTCAGAAAGATCCCCTCAAGTAGGAAATGACACCTCACTCCAGTATTCTTGTCTGGAGAATTTCACGGACAGAGGAACCTGACGGGCCAGAGTCCACGAAGTCGCAACAACTAAGCACGAGCGCAACACACGGCAGGCAGACCTGGGGCAGCGATTACTATAGAGCAGGTTACCCCCAGGACTGAGACAAGGCCCTCCTGAACACTCAGGGCCCCGTGAACTAAGAGGTTTCTCCCACCAGATGGTGGAAACGGACACTGTTCCTGGCCCTGTGTGTGCATCTAACGCTTTCTGCGGGCTCGTGCTCTGGCCTCACACACATGCGCAGATCTGGACTTCTCTGTGGAGTGCGAACTCACACACATGCACAGATCAGTACTTCTCTGCTGAACACGCAGGGGCCCCCTCTGCAGATGCCCAGGGCTCTGTTTCTCATTGCTTGCTTCTCATCTCTCAGGGATCACTCTTTTTTGTTGTCTTGCCCAGTGCCATGTAAACCTTTTGCTAAAATATTTTGTCTTAGTTTTTTGGTTTGTTTGTTTAAGGGTGTTACTCCATCTCGAACAGAAATTATTTACGTAAAATTTTAAAGCATAAAAAGTACTGTAAATGTTTCAAGAATAAACATATACAAATGTATGAACAATGAATGGAAAGGCATATATTAAATACTCAGGAGCAGATGTTGGAGGGACGCCGGGGGTGGGGAGGGGTAGATAAAGGGGAGAGTAAAACGATGATGATTGGGGGGACGATTACTTCTCCTGATCCCAGGAATGTGATCAACCTTTATGAGACACTGAGGTCTGATTTTTTTTAAATGACCTAAGCATTCAGCACAAGTAACTACAAAAGTAAAATAAATGCCTGTAAGAAAATATGTGAAAGAAAACATTTGAAATAGATACAAATAATCTGAAAGGTATCACTCCCATAAGAATCCAGAACACAGAATCTAGAGATAAGTTCTATCATATCTTCAGAGGAAAAAAAACTCTCCACACAAAACTATTCCTAGGAATAGAAACACAGAGGAGAAGCTACCCATTTGTGTCGTGACAGAATAACTTTAATACCAATGCTGGGGAAAAAAATGCATTAGAAGCTAAATTATAGGGCAATATTGTCTCTTAAATAGATATAAAATCTTATTTTAAATTTAGTAAAGTGAATCTAATAATGTGTTTAGAAAATCATAATATATAGTATCTAAGGAGCCCAAAGTGAATCTAATAATGTGTTTAGAAAATCATAATATATAGTATCTAAGGAGCATCCAAATAGGAAAAGGAATACGTCAAGCCTGTATATTGTCACCCTGCTTATTTAACTTCTATGCAGAGTACATCAGGAGAAACGCTGGGCTGGAAGAAACACAAGCTGGACTCAAGATTGCCGGGAGAAATATCAATAACGTCAGATATGCGGATGACACCACCCTTATGGCAGAAAGTGAAGAGGAACTAAAGAGCCTCTTGATGAAGGTGAAAGAGGAGAGTGAAAAAGTTGGCTTAAAGCTCAACATTCAGAAAACTAAGATCATGGCATCTGGTCCCATCACTTCATGGGAAATAGATGGGGAAACAGTGGAAATAGTGTCAGACTTTATTTTTGGGGGCTCCAGAATCACTGCTGATGGTGATTGCAGCCATGAAATTAAAAGACGCTTACTCCTTGGAAAGAAGGTTATGGGCAACCTAGATAGCATATTTAAAAGCAGAGACATTACTTTGCCAACAAAAGTCCGTCTAGTCAAGGCTATGGTTTTTCCAGTGGTCATGTATGGTTGTGAGAGTTGGACAGTGAAGAAGGCTGAGTGCCGCAGAATTGATGCTTTTGAACTGTGGTGTTGGAGAAGACTCTTGAGAGTCCCTTGGACTGCAAGGAGATCCAATCAATCCATCCTAAAAGAGATCAGTCCTGGGTGTTCATTGGAAGGTCTGATGTTGAAGCTGAAACTCCAATACTTTGGCCACCTCATGCGAAGGGTTGACTCATTGGAAAGGACCCTAATGCTGGGTAGGATTGGGGGCGGGAGGAGAAGGGGACGACAGAGGATGAGATGGTTGGATGGCATCACCGACTTGATGGACATGGGTTTGGGTGGACTCCAGGAGTTGGTGATGGACAGGGAGGCCTGGCGTGCTGCAATTCATGGGGTCGCAAAGAGTAGGACACGACTGAGCGACTGAACTGAACTGAACTGAAGAAGCATTTAATCTCAGGAATAATGATTCAACATTTTAAAGATTTTAAAAAGTAACAGAAAAAAACCTTACATCCTTTTTTACAATAATTATACCTCAAAATCTATCCTAAGTAAACAATAGACAATTAAAAAGTCTTATTCACAACAGTGTTCATAGAGACATTATAGATAGCAGTGACAATTAGAACCAATCTAAATGTTCAACTATATAGCTCTAATTAAGTGAATTATGATATAATCAATCAACTGAATATTATACAGCAACATAATGCTTACAAAGAATTGCATAGAAAATTGGAGAAGGCAATGGCACCCCAGTCCAGTACTCCTGCCTGGAAAATCCCATGGACGGAGGAGCCTGGCGGGCTGCAGTCCACGGGGTCACTGAGTTGGACACAACTGAGCGACTCCACTTTCACTTTTCACTTTCATGCCCTGGAGAAGGAAATGGCAACCCACTCCAGTATTCTTGCCTGGAGAATCCCAGGGACGGGGGAGCCTGGTGGGCTGCCGTCTATGGGGTCACACAGAGTCGGACATGACTGACGCGACTTAGCAGCAGCAGCAGCAGCCAGCATAGAAAATGCTATGAAAAACAGATCTCTGACTTTGTCAGATTTTAAAACTCAGACCTCACTAAAGCTTATGTTGATCACTCTCATCTTACAATCAGCTCCTGTCCCCCAAACACACTCCTGGTATTCCCAGTCTGCCTTACCCAGCTCTATTTTTCCCTTTTATGTAAAACCTACCAACGTCTAGAAAACTGGATGACTTACATGTTTATGTGCACTGTGCTCAGTCGCTCAGTCATGTCCGACTCTTTGTGACCCCATGGAATGTAGCCCAGCAGGCTCCTCTGTCCATGGGATTTCCAGGCAGGAGTGGGTTGCCGTTTCCTCCTCCAGGGGTTACATGTTTATATTTACTACTTATTAGAAATACAATCTTCTATCTTTTCTTACTATAATATGATCTCAACAAGGAGGAGTTTTTTGGTTTGCTGATGTAGCTCAGCAAACCTGAAGTACCTAGAAATTTTACATATCTTGAATGAATAAGCATATGAGTGGAGGAATTTAACATTAGGGATTTTCATTATTTGTAAGTGGCCTCAAATTCTATGACTGATGAAAATATGTAATTATGTTGAGGGGTGAATTTAAATCACAGGAACTGTGAATCAAATGTATATGGGAGGTGCCTGGCATCTGAATCCCAGTGTGGTTTTGTTGTTCTCTGTGCATTTTATGAAGAAAATTGCATGCTGTACCACAGCATACCACTCAGTGATAAAAAGGAAAAAACTACTGATACATGTAACAACATGGATGAGTCTCAAATGCATTAGACTGAATGACAGAAGCCAGACAAGCAGTATATCTTATAGGATTTCTTTTATATAGAATTCTAGAGAGTGCACACTGGTAGAAAATAGGTCAGTGCTTACATGGGGAGGGATAATTGTAATGGGGTGTGACAAAACCTTTTGGGGTAATGGAAATGTTCCATAACTGGATTATGATGGTGTAAGTTTCATGTGTGCATATATCTGTCATAGCTCATCAAACTGCCTACTTTATGTTTGAGAAATTTATTGTACAAAATTCTACCTTAATAAACTTGTAAAAAAGAGAGGTAAAAATATATATACTTGAATAGTATTCCTGAATGTAAATATTATCAAAACTTCCAGTGTGAATCTCTGATAAATTTCAAGGACATTCAACAATGTCAATGAAAAAAAAAAAAACCACCAAAATAAAAAAATCACATACACATCATGATTACAACTATGTAAGCATAAACAGGAAAAAAAATATATAAGAAAATATGCCAAAATACTAACATTGGGAGTCAACAGTGATGATGTACAGTGACTTATTTCCTCATTTTTACTTATATGAGTCTTTAAATTTCCTCTAATAAGAATATTTTTTGCAATAGAAAAAATATAGTAAAATCTACTTAATTACTCGTGTACTTGAGCATCATTTCTAACCCATCTTCCATGTCTCCACAGAATTCAGTTCAGTTCAGTCGCTCAGTTGTGTCCAACTCTTTGCAACCCCATGGACTGCAGCACGCCAGGCTTCCCTGTCCATCACCAACTCCCGATTAATCATTCTAAAATATTTCTGTTTAATAAGCTACAGTGTTGATAAGTATATAGACCTTAAAATGTTCTCACCACAAATTTTAAAAGACAATTATGTAGAGTGATGGATGTATTAAATAATCTTATTGTGGTCATTGTTTTGCAACATATATATGTATAAAGTGTGCAATGTAAACCAATACATTGTACACCATTAACTTACACAATGTTATATGTCAATTATATCTCAATAAAAAAAAAAAAAAAATTATATCTCAATAAAGCTATGGATGGGAGGAAGAATATACAGTGGCTTCCCCTTGCCCAATATAGCAAATCTGGTTTATGCCGGTGTCTGCAGCCCTTTTCTAACTTGTTTCCATTAGGTTTGAAGTAAACAGGACCATACTGCATACATTAAACTTAAAAATTTTTTAAACCTGAGATACATAAATGTTAGATTTTCTACCAGGCATTAGAACTGAATATTTTCCTCTTTTAGAAGTTTAATCCAGGGCAGTATTGGCTTTTTGCTGGCTTTCTCCTGTTTCCCCTTAACAGTATCCTTTAAGGTAAGAAATAATGGGCAGCTATATTTTAAAATATAGGATTCCCTGGTGGCTCAGAGGGTAAAGAATCTGCCTGCAATGCAGGAGACCCCGGTTCAATCCCTGGGTTGGGAAGATCTTCTGGAGAAGGGCATCGCAACCCACTCCAGTGTTCTGCCTCAAAAATTCCATGGACAGAGGAGCTTGGTGGGCTACAGACCATGGGAACGCAAAGAATCGGACATGACTTAGCTACTAACACATATTTTAAAGGGCTGTTCATTTTTTATTTAAATATTTTTCTAAACAATATTTAGGTCTGAAATTCCTTGTGAACAAAAGGATAAAGATATATTGAACATCAGAATTTTCACCTTCATGTAAAAGACCCATTTGGGAATTAGCTAGTGATACCATAACTTCTAGAGCCATGTGTACATAATGTATGTAGAGGTCTCAAATATCCAAAGAACTTACTTCCTTTCAAATGTCCACCATGGGATGCTCCAGCTACATGTTTTGAGTTTTTAAACAGTGAAAAAATCACCTTAAATAAATAAAGCAATTAAAATATAAACACTATCATTCTAGAAAAAGAACTCCCTAGAAAATATTTTTACAAAGTCACTTTCTCGGCCATGATGTTCTACTACAGGAAAACATTTCTTAAAATATGGAATTTTTTTCAGCAAAGAAATTGCTGCTACAGATTTGCTAAAACTGACCAATCTGTTTATCCCTGTCTAAAATTCCTCTGTGGTGCAAAATTTTAATGTCATACCTAATCAAAGAATAAATTAAACCAATGGATGAGCACTGATTGAATAAGAAGCTGTTTCCATTAGGGTTCAGTCAGAGAAGCAGAACCACAATGAATGGTACAAAATAAGGAACTGATTGTAGAGATCAAACCTAGGTGATTGTGTGAGCTGCTGCTTCTACCTCTAGTGTTGATCCTGAAGTCAGAAGGAAGGGCAGGTAATACAGAAGGAAATGTGAGTGTGAAGTGGGGGAGAGCAAAAACAAGCTGGAAGCTGTGAGAACAAAATGAAATTTTGAGAACCAACGGGAACCCCCATCTCTCTCATCACCTCCATCCTAGATGCTGTGTGTGCCATGCAGGATAATAGGCATCCTTCCCCACAGAGCCCAAGACAGGATTCGGAGAATCTGAAGGAGGGGAAGGGAAAGGAGAGAGGAAGCCTGGAACTATCTTGGCTGCTGCCCCACACCCACCAGGCAAGCAGACAGGCAAGATGAGCAGCAACAGCATCCGGCCCTGCTGCACTTCCACCTTCCAAATCTCGGTCAGCCTTCTGTTGTGGTTCATCCGCACCCTGCACAACCACACAGGAGAAGAATTCTGAGAACACAGCTCTGGGTTAGTAAGGTTGACAGGGAACAAGCTGCCACAGAAACAAACTTCTGAATCTGTTTTCTCCCCCGACTTTGTGCCTTACAGTCTTGTTTTTCCATTGTTTTAAGTATAGTAGATTTACATTGCTGTATTAGTTTCAGGTGTACAGCAAAATGCTTCAGTTATACATATACAAATCAGTCCATCCTAAAGGAAATCAACCCTGAATATTCATTGGAAGGACTGATGCTAAAGGTGAAGCTCCAATACTTTGGCCACCTGATGCGAATAGCCAACTCATTGGAAAAGACCCTGATGCTGGGAAAGATTGAGGGCAGGAGGAGAAGGGGATGACAGAGGATGAGATGGTTGGATGGCATCACCAACTCGATGGATATGAGCTTGAGCAAGCTGCAGGAGATAGTGGACAGGGAAGCCTGACATGCTGCAGTCCATGGAGTCATGAAGAGTCAGACATGATTGAGTGACGGAACAACACGCATATACATGTATCTATTCTTTTTCAAGGCTTCCCTGATAGCTCAGTTGGTAAAGAATCTGCCTACAATGCAGGAGACCCCAGTTCGATTCCTAGGTTGGGAAGATGCCCTGGAGAAGGAAAAGGCTACCCACACCAGTATTTCTGGCCTGGAGAATGCCAAGGATTGTATAGTCCATGGGGTCACAAAGAGTCCTTTTCAGATTATTTTCCATCACAGGTTATTACAAGATATTCAATACAGTACCCTGTGCTGTACAGGAGGACCTTGTTGTTTATCTATTTTATATAAAGTAATGAGTATCTGTTAATCCCAAACTCCTTATTTATCCTCACCTCCCCTTTCCCCTTTGGTAACCATGTATCTGTGAGTCAGTTTCTGTTTTGTTAGTAAGTTCATTTTGTGTCTTATTTTAGATTTCACATACAAGTGATATCATATGGTATTTGTCTTTGTCTGACTTACTTCACTTAGTATTATATGATCCTCTCTTGATCCATCTATGTTGCCACAAAATGATCATTCCAGGAGCCTGTGGCATAAAACTAAGCTTCTCAGAAGTAGAAAGATACCCCTTTTGGCCCCTAAGTTCCCTAAATTTACAAGGCCTGAAGTCACATTTGATATGGAAAAAGCTAGCATATGGAGATTGGAAGAGCCAGTGAAGATCCTGGTCAAAGAATTCTAAGGTAAGATCTTAACAAACTATCTGAATTAGAATATAAGCTCCCAAAAGGAAAGAAAGCTGCTCTAAACCATATGCTGAGCAGCACGTAAGCGCACTGATGAATAAAAAAGGAGACCCACACCCTGTAGAAAGTCAATACCATCTTACAAGGCAATTGTTCATTTATTCCTCCCAAAGCCATGACATCAATTACTGTAACATCCCAACCAGGAAGAGAAGTTCACTCCCATCATCATCTTTCCTGTGCGTCACTCTGTCTTCATAAGCAAATTTGTATCATGTCAACATCTCTTTTGACTCTTCTGATTGTAAAGATCAAGAACCTAATTAAGTCACATCGTGGCTCAGCTGGCAAAGAATCCGCCTGCAATGCAGGAGACCTAGGTTCGATCCCTGAATTGGGAAGATTCCCTGGAGAAGGGCTTCCGTGATAGCTCAGTTGGTAAAGAATCCGCCTGCAATGCAGGAGTTCAGTTCAGTTCAGTCACTCAGTCGTGTCCGACTCTTTGCGACCCCATGAATTGCAGCACGCCAGGCCTCTCTGTCCATCACCAACTCCCGGAGTCTACCCAAACACATGTCCATCGAGTTGGTGATGCCATCCAACCATCTCATCCTCTGTCGTCCCCTTCTCCTCCCGCCCCCAATCCTACCCAGCATTAGGGTCCTTTCCAATGAGTCAACCCTTCGCATGAGGTGGCCAAAGTATTGGAGTTTCAGCTTCAACATCAGACCTTCCAATGAACACCCAGGGTTGATCTCTTTTAGGATGGATTGATTGGATCTCCTTGCAGTCCAAGGGACTCTCAAGAGTCTTCTCCAACACCACAGTTCAAAAGCATCAACTCTGCAGCGCTCAGCTTTCTTCACCGTCCAACTCTCACATCCATACATGACCACTGGAAAAACCACAGCCTTGACTAGACGGACTTTTGTTGGCAAAGTAATGTCTCTGCTTTTAAATATGCTATCTAGGTTGGCCATAACCTTCCTTCCAAGGAGTAAGCATCTTTTAATTTCATGGCTGCAATCACCATCAGCAGTGATTCTGGAGCCCAAAAAAATAAAGTCTGACACTGTTTCCACTGTTTCCCCATCTATTTCCCATGAAGTGATGGGACCAGATGCCATGATCTTAGTTTTCTGAATGTTGAGCTTTAAGCCAACTTTTTCACTCTACTCTTTCACCTTCATCAAGAGGCTCTTCAGTTCTTCTTCGCTTTCTGCCATAAGGGTGGTGTCATCCGCATATCTGAGGTTATTGATATTTCTCCTGGCAATCTTGAGTCCAGCTTGTGTTTCTTCCAGCCCAGCGTTTCTCATGATGTACTCTGCATAGAAGTTAAATAAGCAGGGTGACAATATACAGCCTTGACCTACTCCTTTTCCTATTTGGAACCAGTCTGTTGTTCCATGTCCAGTTCTAACTGTTGCTTCCTGACCTGCATACAGGTTTCTCAAGAGACAGGTCAGATGGTCTGGTATTCCCATCTCTTTCAGAATTTTCCATTTCCACAGTTTATTGTGATCCACACAGTCAAAGGCTTTGGCATAGTCAGTGAAGAAGAAATAGATGTTTTTCTGGAACTTCCTTGCTTTTTCGATGATCCAGCGGATATTGGCAATTTGATCTCTGGTTCCTCTGTCTTTTCTAAAACCAGCTTGAACATCTGGAAGTTCACGCTTCACGTATTGCTGAAGCCTGGCTTGGAGAATTTTGAGCATTACTTTACTAGCATGTGAGATGAGTGCAATTGTGCGGTAGACCCCAGTTCAATTCCTGGATCGGGAAGATCCACTGGAGAAGGGATACGCTACCCACTCCAGTGTTCTTGGGATTCCCTGGTGGCTCAGCTGGTAAAGAATCCGCCTGCAATGTGGGAGACCTGTGCTCGATCACTGGGTTGGGAAGATCTGGAGAAGGGAAAGGCTATCTACTCCAGTAGTCTGGCCTGGAGAATTCCATGGACATCCATGGGATTGCAAAGAGTCAGACACAACTGAGCAACTTTCACTCACTCACGTGAAATAAAGGATGCATTACAAAAATGCACAAAGGTGGAAGGAAAAGTTGTCACCGTGATTCTCCATCTCTTTCTCAGGGACCTTCAGCAATATATGATGTCACAGATTCTCTGAATATTCATTCCCTTCTCATTCCCACCAAGCAGCTCTCTTAGTTGACTCTGTCAAAATCATCCCATGGCTCTGGTTTGCTCCAGCCAACTCTTAACTCGGGTCTTCATTCCATTTTGAGCTTCCCTGGTAGCTGGAAAAATTTTCCCATATTTCTGATCTCAAATTCTTTAGAGAAAAATGACCCAATTCAACTCCTCCTCGGAAACAGAGACACAAGGCAAACATCAATGGCTAGCCTATGGCACAGCTTCCCTTGGGCGATACACCTGCTCTGGTCCACATAAGCCCAGAAAGCTGACTCGATAGGCAGCAAAATGGAAAAGGATCAAATCATTTAAAATGTGGCTTGACAGGCGAGAGTCTCTGAATTAGACAATTTTACATAGAATGAGGTGTGAGCAGGGCAGGTCTTAGAAGTTTAATCTACCTAGGACTGTTAGTAATGGCTTGCCAAAGAGAAATGGAAGTGATCTCAGTATGATGAATTTCTGATATTAAATTTTTCTGACATTTACAATAGCAAATTAAGTCCAGTATAATATCATTGATATCAAAAAAGTTGGTATCTGTGAAAGCACATTGAAAAGTATTCAACACCACATAAATGTGAGGGTTGTTATCCTCAGGAATTCAAAGCTTTTATTCACTCCTTTAATAGATGGTGCCTACTATGTGCCAGGCACTGCTCTATTTACTGGGGAAAATAATTCATCATATTTCAAATTCTTAGTACACCAATGCTGTGAATGTACATGTCTTTTTAAAGCAATTAAATGAATTTATTTCTTTTCAGATGAATTCTGAATGGCTAATCACAGTTACTTATCAGTTCCTAAAACCTAAATAGCAGAAATGGCCAGTCCTTGAGTGAGACCTCCAAGAAAAACAGGAAGTATATTGCTAATTCAGTGAAGTGGAATATATTTCTTTCTGTCAGTGCTGAATAAATGTCCCAGTACAGAACTGGGAAGCCCTTCTGTGACAACATCATATTTCAAAGGAACTTTAAAAGTGACTTCACAATCCCCTCCTGGTGCCCAGATATTCCATGGTTCACATATTAGAAACAAGAATAGATATAGTCTGAGCAAATTCTTTTGTGTATATATACATTTCTGCCTTCCAGATTCTTCCTAGAATATTAACATTGGACTTTAACTTTGGGATTTTTTTTTTTTTTTTTTTTTTTTACTTTATTCCCCTCAAACACTATGTAGCTTTGCTAGATAATACTGAACAGCTGCAATGTGCTACCCAGTGGGATTGCTGAAATTTCTGGCAATCGCTGAAATGATTCTGTGTAGACACATATTCACACATTTGGAGATAGAAAAATTGTTTAAGAACCAGGGGACCCATTGGAATGAAAGATGCCAGCTAAGTCTAAACATTATTATTTCATCTGAAAGAACAAGGCAGAGAAAAATAATTTTGATAAGGCTAAAAATGCCTCAGATGTATTGTGTTAATCATTATTACAAAAGTTCGTCAGCAGCCTCCAAGCGCAGCAAACTTGACCAGACATCCATCTCCCTCCTGTCTTTCAGCATACACTAGTGTTCTTGCTCCTAATTATTTCAATTAAAAGTGCTTTGTAATAAAAGGTTGTCATTTCTCTTCCTGAGACCTTAGAACTATGGAGATAATTGTCAACTTGTTCTTTCACACTCCCAGACAAGACTTTTCTTCCCAGTATAATGAGCTGTTTCATCCTGCTTTCTACTTAAAAGGACTCAGGAGAAATATTAATAAGTGGCCTTTCTGCGTTATTTGAGGGAAGGTTTATATGTTTTGTATGTTTGTTTGTTAAATAGTATGAGCAGAAACAGTTAATACACAGATTGTCTTCTGTGTACAGTCTTTTTTTTTTGGCCAGGGGCTGTCAAACACTTGTGAACACATACATCTGGCAAAAGTCATCAGGATGCAAATATCAGGTCATCCAAGAACAAGCCTCCCTCTTCTCTGTGATGGACTACTTCACTTTTTCAATCACACCTGCAACATGAGTTACTGTTCAGCAGCAAGAAAACATGTGTCCTCTGAAAGAGGGACTCTAGTAACTGAGTTGTGCCTCAGATTCCTGGCAGAAAACATGGGATTGCTGCTAATGACAAGCATCTGCTGAGGTGAAGCTGGCTTGGTCAATCACCCTCTGTTGAACAAACTGAGATCTCTTGGGAGTGACAGGAAAAAAGACACACTTGCACTTGCCAATTTAACAGGACATCTTCTCACTTGAGTAAAACTGGGATTTCAGCTTATTTTTTTAATAAATTTATTTATTTTAATTGGAGGCTAATTACTTCACAATATTGTAGTGGTTTTTGCCATACATTGACATGAATCAGTTTTCTTCAATTAAAAGAGTAACACTAGCCATTGAGATGTGTTTACAAAACAATTGTTTCTACTAGAGCTATATACATTGTTATGTCTTTCCTTTTTCTATATTGAAACAGCTCTGCTCAGTGTAAAAATCTCCTACCATGGTTCACAGGAGATAAGTCAATGAAGGACAGCAATGATGGCATCACCTATCAGAGTATTAATTGCTTGTATCTTACCAAAGGAATCTAGTGTTATTTAATCTCAGATATCTGATAGGCGGAGTTTCCAATTTTTGTCCCAGTGTGTCAATAACCATGCTGATCCAGAGAGGTGTGCCGTACAGAAATTAGCATTGAACAAGGAAATTCACAACAGATAGAAAACCCTAGTGAATCATCTCCTGAGACTCCAGTGACTTTCCTTCTATGCTAGGCTTTGGGAAGAAATGTGGTGCAATGGAAAGAAAGTAGACTTAGGCTCAAGCCTGGGTGGGTCTGAATCCCTGCGTGTTTTTCATGTCTCAGCATCTTATCTCCCTCACTTATAAAGACAGTCTTACCTCACCCAATAGTTACAGGGATTAAATGCCCATACAGTAGAGAGTGCAGAACTCATTCGTTCCCCTGCATATGAGCAAGTTCCATTCTAGGAGCACATTCATGAATCCAGTTTGTTCATTAAGTCCAACAAAGTTAGCCGAGGTACTCAAATAACACAATCGGCTATATAGCTCTGTACTGTAACAGGTTTATAATACTTTTCACACAATACATAAAAAACAAACAGACACAAAAAATAAAGAAAACATTTTTAATCTTATAGTACAGTACCTTGAAAAGTGCAGTAGTATTATACAACAGCTGGCATCCAGGGGCTGGCATCCAGGGGCTGGCATGGAGTGAACAAGCGAGAAGAGTGACTGAGTGGAGGAGGGAGAGGTGGCAGGAGAGGGTAGAGCTGAAGGATCGTCAGCAACAGCAGGCAGAGGGCAAGCTGCAGTGTCACTCACGACTGACGCTGCTGGCACAGGTTCTGGTCCTTGCTGGATTCAATTCCATCTACCCTCTGGAGAAAAGGATTCAGTGATGTCTGGGTAGCGGCTCTTTTCCTCTACTCATAGATGACATGGTAGCACTGGATGGCATTCTGAACACCTGCCGTGACCTTCCTGTCCTGTTCTATGTTTGGGTCCTGTGACTCAAAAACTAACAGTGCCTCCTCAGAAAGAAAACCCCCTTGCCATTTTCTGTGTCATGAATCTCTTCAGTTCTTCAGTTATTTGTTCTTCCTCTTGTCTCTCTCTGTCCTTTCTCTGGGCCTCCAATCCCATCAGGCCTCCAATCCCTTCATTAGGAAGCTCCTCGTGTTGCACAGCCACAGTAAAGTACACAAAAGCACAAGCACGTGTAGAGGATGCATGCACACACCAGTGTATGCCAGGCACTCGAACCCACGTACAAGATCGGACGTGCAAATGCACATTTGCAACTTTGAAGGTTCACAACTTGAAGGCTTGTGTGTCAGGGACTTATTAGTGAAGTGCTCTACAGATAATACGTACGTATGCATGCAGGCCTGCTAAGTTACTTCAGTCATGTCCGACTCTTTGCAACCTTATGGACTGTAGACCAAAAGGCTCCTAGTGGTTTCAGGAGGCAAAAAAAGTTTTCCCCTATGAATGATTTCCCCTTCCCTTATGAATGATTTCCCCTTCCCTCGCGTAAAGGGAAAAGCAGTTTTGTTCTTGTCCCCTTTCTTATTATTTCTTTAAGTCTTTACTGATTCTGTTACAGTGTTGCTTCTGTTTTATGTTTTGGTGTTTTGGCTGCAAGTCATGTGGGGTCTTAGCTCCCCAACCAAGCATCAAACCAAATCCCCTCTTTGGAAGGCAAAGTCTCAACCACAGGGCCACCAGAGCTGTTCCTTGCTCAGAACATTACTATATAAAGACATCAGCTTATAGCTCTGGTAGCCACTTTGTTACCATGAGGAAGGCATTGCCAACATAGAGACAATGGTGGATCAGGAAGGGTAGGAGCCTGGATTGCCAGAGATACCACTGACCTACTACACTAACTCTGGAATTAGTAAGTGTGACATTAGTAAGTCACACATATATACTTTCACTCAGGTATTCTGTTCTTTGCAGCCAAGCATGTCCTAATTTAGAGACACTCTATCATTTTGCTGTCCTGAGAGATCACAAGAGAAATCATGAAGATAAGAACAAAGTCTAAGGGAGTAAGAGCTAAAATCGAATTTTTAACCCTCCCAAGATGAAGGAAGCCAGGCATATAACATAGCTCGGGTTCTAACAGAATGCTTCCCTGCATTTAAGGTGGAAGCAAACAGACCTCAGTTTTACAAATGACTGGGAAATCTCTGTGAGGGCAGGAACTTTGTCTTATTAACATCTTTAACTCCTGGTACATTGCCTGGCACATAGTACGCAATTGATAAACACTGGTTGAAAGACTGCATGAACATGGGGAAGTGATTCAGCTGTCTGTCAGAGCTTTCCACTGCTCTGCGCAGTGGGGGCCGCCCGTGCTCCCAGCATCAATTGATTCACAAACAAAGAGAGAGAATCAGAATGGCTTTCTCTGCTCCATCTTTCTGTTACAGTCTGCTCGACACTGCAGACCCACTCTATAAATGCTCAGCCTCCCCAGGGACCCAGACAAGCCTGTGATTTTCTTCTGATTCTCTATTTTTAAAAAGCCCAAGACCATCAGTGTGTTTGTGTTTCTTTGTGTTGACTGTAGGTTCTGATGTTGCTGCCAGTTCCCTCCTCACACTGTCAAATTTTGTTTTATGTTCCCTTAGTCTTTCAACCATTTCGGGGGGGAAATGCTAATTACCATGGGCTTAATAGCAATTCTGAACTGCACCAGAACACAGGGGTCTCACAAATACCTGTCACCGCAGAAGTTTTCAATTACCATAATCCATTCCTAATTCAAATTACCATAATTGCTCTCCATTAATGCAACTTTCTTAAAGCTAAAACATCAAAGAAACTGGCTCTCACATTAGCTCTGTTGACTAGTTGCAAAAACAGTGTCTGTCCATTTTGCAAATAGGATGATGTTATCCTGAAAAAAATATATATATCTGGGTGCTCTGAGTTCATTAGAACTATCATATTTTATTCTATTTTATTTGCAAAAACTGAAAACCATCCATATCTTCCTTCCTCTTTTCTATTCTGGATTGAAGGGTGAGAGCTGCTCTTCTGATTGTTTCAGCATTTGCTCAGCTGTTGCTCAGTCGCTCAGTTGTGCCGAATCTGCAACCCCATGGTCTGCAACATGCCAGGCCTCCCTGTCCTTTACTACCTTCTGGAGTTTGTTCAGAGTCATGTCCACTGAGTCAGTGATGCTATCCAACCATTTCTGCATTTACCACAAGAAAATTCAGCCAGTCAGCCTTTAACTAACTTCGTTCTAACTAATCTATCTGTTCCGGAAAAAAAGCAGTTTTACCACCCTGTAATCATCAGTTCCACTGTTAGTGACTGTTGTTTTCCTGAATAAGTCATTTTTGTTTTTCTCATTTACTGGGATTCAGCTAGACTACTCCCAGAGTTCATTTAGTTGAATATCAATGCAATGCCATCAATGGACTGTCCCTGGCATTTTTTACCAGTAAACAATAATTTTGTAATCCAAAGTATGAGCAAGTCTTCATATTTGAATTCTAGGAAACTGCCAGAGGCGTAAAAGGAAGAGTAAAAGATCACATTATAATTTGGACTACGAACGTATTTGGTTCCAAGGAAGCAAGTATAAACAATCCTTAGATTCAACAAGTGCCAAGTGAAGCACTCTTCAGTAAGTTTACCTAAATCAATTGGTTCAACGATAATACATTTTCCAAAGTGTCTAAATGAGCATGATAACAAGTTTGTTTAAAATTCTCAGCAAATGATCAAAGCCA
Source organism: Giraffa tippelskirchi (assembly GCF_054371585.1). Lineage (NCBI taxonomy): Eukaryota > Metazoa > Chordata > Mammalia > Artiodactyla > Giraffidae > Giraffa > Giraffa tippelskirchi. Next base: position 104,567,420 of record NC_137278.1, on the reverse strand, counting down.
TTGCTACTTTTCAGTCCTGCAGTCTCTCTGTGGTATCCAGTAGTTCAGTCAGATACTCAAGAACCTCAGTAGCTTTGAAGGTTGAAAATTCTGCATCTCCAAATGCCACTGGCACCTTTAGAATTAGCTCCTGCCTGCACCAATGTAGATCTCTCCCCTGAAGACAGGAAACAGGATAGTTCCATTAGAGACTCTAAAGGGCTCAGAAAGAGTTCACTTCATCACCTTCATCCATGTTTGTTGCATCCATCCATGCAACAAATAGATCCAGGGAGGGAGTCACAGCATCACAGCCTCACCCTGGAGGCTTCTCTAGGGTCCTGTGCTCCCAAGGATTTTGACATATATTTGGATTATTGTTGCATCTTGCTCTTCAAGTTTAGGTAGAAAATAAACTCCATTTGTACCAAAGATATCATAATACCAGATAGATTTCTACCAATAAGGGGCAGTCTCAGGATAACTGAAAATGAAAAAACAAACAAAAAACCCTAAAAATCACATTAAAGGAAGTCTGTAGGGATAGTATACTGTTAGACCATCATGTTTATGCATATAGTTCAAAAAATGTTCTGTGAGCACCAGGACACCTACAGTAGTATGGAGCAAACGGGAGATTTTGTGGGATAAATGAGTGAATGAACAGAGTGAATAAATAAATTACTGATAATTTTATAATATAGAAATGTCTACTATGTTGGCTTTCCTGTCTATCGCATTAAGAGTAGGAATCATAAATACTCAAGGACAAACAAGGTCTCTGAGGAATCACTATTATAAGTCATTTACTTTGAACTCTGTAGGCCAAAGTGCATCAAACAAAAAAATGTGCTGAATATATATTGTTGTTGTTGTTCAGTCACTGAGTTGTGTCCAATTCTTTGCAACCCCAAGGGCTGTAGCCCACCAGGCTCCTCTGTCCATGGGATTTCCCAAGCAAGAATACTACAGTGGGTTGCCATTTCCTCCTCCAGGGGATCTTTCTGACCTAGAGATTGAATCTGCATCTCTTCCAATGGCAGGCAGATTCTTTACCACTGAGTGACTAGGGAAGCCCACTGAATATATATAAATAAATATATATTTAATACCATACAAACTGTGTATGGATATATATATATATGTATGGACTTCCCTGGTAGCTCAGCCAGTAAAGAATCTGCCTGCAATATGGGAGACCTGGGTTTGATCCCTGGGTTGGGAAGATCCCCTGGGGGAGGGCATGGCAACCCACTCCAGTATTCTTGCCTGGAAAATTCCTTGGACAGAGGAGCCTGGCTGGCTACAGTCCACGGGGTTGCAAAGAGCTGGACACAACTGAGAGACTAAGCATAGCACACATATCTATGTATATACACACACCATATAGCTGTGTAATTGTATGCCATACAGATGGCAGGTGTTATTTATAGGAGAGGAAAGTGTGTGTATGAGCAGGTATGCCAGGCTGTGTGCTTGTGTCTTTCATGTACATAACCTCATTCATCCTGTTTTCCTCACTCTTATCTTTCCCTCTGTTATGCTCTCAATGTATATTTCCTTTTGATTCACCTCTTTCTCTTCACTTTTTTCTTTTATTAATATTTGTCATTTTCTTTAATTAAAATTAAAAACAAGAATATTTTTCTTACTTTTCACAGTTGCTGAATTAAACTTTAGGTTTGCAATGTTTAATTTTTTAAAATAGGTAACTTCAATAGTTTAAATGATTTTTCCTTCAGTAAAACATCTGCACATGATTAGTTCTGCTTTTTCTGGAAATCAAGACATTGAGTTCAATTTCTTCCATAATTTTTTATTGAGGTATAAACATTGAGTTTCATTTTTAAAATTACAAAGTGTCCGCCTTCTGAGTTGGAAAGTAAACAGAAGTCCTGTAACTCAGACTCTTACCGCCCCTCCCCTCAATGTCCCCAAGAGCCTCCTGAATCACCTGTACACCTCTGGTTCCTCCTCAAGCCCACATTCCAGCATCATCCACCAGCAAGACATGAAAGAAGGAAAAAGAAAGAAAACCAACCAGACTCTGGAGATCTGAAATCTAGTCTAAGTCCAATCACGTTCTAGCCATGCGCATTTAGAGAGACTGCTTGGGATGAGAAAGGTGTCTTTTAATGGTCTCAAAAGTAAAATGGGTAGAGAAATAAATACCTGTTCTACTGAATTCACAGGATTGTTGTGAAATTCAAATAAATTAAACAAAAGTGTTTTGTAGTATGTAAAACACCATACAAATATCAGGTGTTATTAAGCTTTAAGCTTAAGATGTATTGCCTTTAGATGGTAGAGAACAGTAGTGAAAGCGTGGGCTTTGGAGCCAGCCTTCCATTCAGCAGCTATAGGACCTTACCATAGAAGGCCAGGGCCTCAGCTTCCACCTCTGCAAAAAAAGGAGAGCAATTGTACTTCTGGGGTTATTATGAGGACTAAGTAACTTAATATTATATAAAAGCACTTAAAATAGTCCCTGACACAGAGAAAGTGCTATATAAGTATTTGCTATTACCATTATTATATTATCATATCACTCTCTAGCTCAATATTGTGATTTTCCTGCCTGATATTCATACTGCCCTTTCCTATCTTCTATACTTTCCCTCCTCCTCCCAAGCACAGCCCAGCTCTGTGCCAGCTAGACTAGTGTCCCTAGCACCCTGCGTTCAATCCTGACCACATTCTCTTCGTTTAGCATCACTTACAGAACATGCCCTTTCCTCTCCTATTTACCCATTCACAAAATCCAGTTCAAGTCCCACCTCCTCAATCACCTGTACCATCCCGTCTTTCCTCTGAATCATAACGGCAGTTTCAATCTAGATGGTTCATCTGGACTTTCAATCACTTACTTCTCTGCACTGCTGCTTAGAGTTCACAGTCTTTTGTCTTGTTCACCCACAGGGCACCTCTCCCTATTAGCTGAGAAGGTTCTAAAGACCAAGGTCCACTTCCTTGGCCAGTTAGTCTTGCCTTGAAGTACTTCAAGTTCCAGTGGGGAAGACCAGCCCTCTCTCCTTACTAGCACAGAAGTGTTAGTTGTGAGCCCAAAGCTGCCAAGAGCCACAGCTCCAAACACATGGAAGAGCTGGTGAGAGAGAATGAAAGAGACAGAGAGAGGCAGAGATGAGAGCTAAAGAGTGGGGATTTCTACTTGTCCCTGAGCTGACTCCACGTGTCCTCTGTACCCTCTTAGGCTTTAACTAGCTTAACTTTTAAAAGCCTGGGATGGATACTAGCAAACGTAATACCTTTTCCTCCTGACAAGGCTCTGTCCCACAACTGGGCTGTTTTCAGCTTTCATTATCTGACTTGTCTTCATTCATTATCCATATACCATTGAAGAGCCACAAACATAAGTGATTCACTGCTGACATGTGGCATTTCTTGAGCAGCCATTAATTAGCAAAATAGCACTTGAACATAAATTGTTAAGGAGTGTCAGCAAATAAAACTGTAATCAGAATTTTTTCTCCATTCTTGGGTATGCCCCTTTGTGAATTGCACCAGGCAATTTCCAACTTTAATTTAAAGCTTATCAGGGAAACCAAGGACTACATTAATCTCTAACAACTGGGTGTGCTTTGCCCTCTCCAGTCTCTCTTGCAGAAACAAGAGATGACCTGAGTCATAGCACATTAACTTTCCCCAGCCTAAGGGAGTCTCAGACCCCAGTACCCAGGGGCCACAAAGCCAAGCGTGGCCTCGTGCTTAAGAATTAAGAAGAATAACAATTGATCATACACTGCACACCAGGCACAGGGCATGTCAGGAGAAATATAAGAATGAATAATGTAATCCATTCCTGAGCAGACATTGTCAGCTTCTCTCCCTACACCCATAGTTTTGGACTTCACTGATTGTGTCTTCCAACTTTCATCACTAGGTATGTACACCTCTGAGCCTGAGAAATTCTTCTAGAAAGAAACTCTTTCAAAGCACAAAAGCCAGAAGTGCCAGGCTTTTGTGCCAGGGCTTCCCTGGTGCCTCAGCAGTAAAGAATTCGCCTGCGATACAGGAGATGCACAGGAGACCCAAGTTTGATCCCTGGGTCAGGAAGATCCCCTGGAGAAGGAAATGGCAACCCACTCCCATATTCTTGCTTGGAGAATCACATGGCCAGAGGATCCTGGCAGGCTCTAGTTCATGGGGCTGCAAAGGAGGTGGACATAACTTAGCAACTAAACAACAGCAAATGCCTCTTCAACTTCCCATTCCTTCACGCTTATTCGCTGACCTTCACCCCCTCCCCAGCAACCCTTGACCTCTGAGTAACAGAAGGTGTAAAATCACTCAATTCCCTTGACACTTGAGGAGCATAAGGCTGAGACACATAAAAGTGAAAAGTGAAAATGTTAGTTGCTCAGTCGTGTCCAACTCTTTGCAACCCCATGGACTGTAGCCTGCCAGGCCCTCTGTCCATGAAATTCTCCAGGCAAGAATACTGGAGTGGGTTGCCATTTCCTTCTCCAGAGGGACCCAATACAACTTAATAATGTGCATTTTATTGGCCTCCTCTCCCTTGCTCTGTTACTCTTCCACTCCCTGTCAGTGTTCCCTGTATCTCCACCTGCGGTGACGAGGAGTGTGAACTGTTTTGTTGGCCAAAAAGTTCATTCAGGTTTTTCCACACCATCTTATGAAAAACCCGAATGCACTTTTTGCCAATCCAGTATTTGCATTGAAATCGTTATCGCCTGCTTTGCTCCCAGGGGAACCCAAACTAAGATAATGCCCTTAAAGATCTTATACTCTAGTAAAAAAGGCCAGGCTGCAAACAATATTTCTTTAATAAAGGAGTAAGGACTGTTAAAAAAAAAAAAAACAGAAACTAGGATTCACAGTAAATAGAAATCACATACCAGGGCTTTAGGCCGAGGAGGCCACAGGGCTTGTCTCTCACTTTTCCTATGATCAATGCCTGCGAGCGTGCTCAGTCACTCAGTCGAGTCCGACTCTTTGTGACCCCGTGGACTGTAGCCCACCAGGCTCCTCTGTCCATGGGACTCTCCAGGCAAGAATACTGGAGTGGGCTGCCATGCCCTCCTCCAGAGGATCTTCCTGACCCGGGGATCGAACCTCTGTCTGCAAGCAGATTCTTTACCACTGAGCCACCTGGTGAGCCCCCCTGTTATCAATGTCTTGCTCCCTTCTGCCATACTGGTCTCTTTTCCCTGTGACCAGGTTGCCAGCTTCTTAACTCTATCTCTAAAAGTGAGATTTCTTTAAGTTGCAGGCTTTCCCACAAATTCATTGAAAAAGATAATTATTTAGTGATATTATAGTACTTCCCTAAGATAAAATATTTAAGAAACTAGACCGGGCATAGGTAATGTGGCAAAGGATCTATGAGCAATAAACTTTAACCTCTGCCTTCTCTGCCTTTCAAAGCAGGGCAGTTTTTTAAACCATTTTTAATTATAGTTAATTTACAGTGTTGCGTTAGCTTAAGGTACAGGGCAAAGTGATTCAGTTTTATATTCATAGATGTAGTCTTAGGTTTTTTTCATTATAGGTTATTACAGGATATGAAACAGTTCCCTGTGCTATACGGTAGGTCCTTGCTTTTTTCTATTTTATACAAAGTAGTGTGCACATGTTAATCCCAACCTCCTAATTTATCTCCCCCACCAACCCCTGCCACTATTCCCTCTGGGAACCATAAGTCAAATCAGGGCATTTTTGCTCTTCATCACTAAACCACAGCTGCCTTTTCAACTGGACCCGAAATGTTCACATTGTGCTCAGGTTGGGTTCTCCAGGAGCTGACTCAAAGATGGAATTCAGCGTGCAGATAGTGCTCTGAGGAAGGAGAAGAAGCAGGTCAATGTCAGAGGGAGATGTGAAAAGCCCATCAGAGTTGTTCTGTGCTGGGCCAAAAGTCTCAGGCCTCTACATCCCTGCGTAGACGAGTCAGTGCCCGTAGACTGCCTGACACGGTGGCGCTGAGTAAGGCAACTGGTGCTCTGCTGCTCGAGTTACCAAGGTCCGCAGACTGTCTGCTGAAAGCACTGCCACCAGCTAAGACCAAGCCCTCCCACAGAAAGAGATCAGACAACGCCTCCCACTACTCATTATACACTGGGATCCGCCTAATTGCTCAGCCTGACGGCCAGCTCCACAGGAGCCTCTTAAAGTTACAGGTTCCACAGTGTCAGTAAATCCATGGTGCCCCCTTCCCCTCCCCTCAGACTCCCAAGGCTTTTGCCAATACATTTAACCCCGAAACACATTTTCTGGAATCCCATGAGCTCCCTCAGCTGAATTAACAAGGACCTACTGGAGAGCACAGGGGACTCTACTCCGTACTTTGTAATAACCTCTAGAGGGAAAGAATCTGAAAAAAATAGATATATATATATGTATAACTGAATCACTATGCCAGACACCTGAAACTAACACAATGCTGTAAATCAACTAAACTTCAGTTTTAAATGAATAAATAAAAATTAGAATTCAATGGCATACATAATCAAACTTAGGTTGGGGTTAATAGAATCAGATAGTCCAGCTGACTCAGGTCTGACAATCAAGTCCAATTCATCTAAGACAGCTAGGTTATGTAAGTATTCAATGGATCCATCAAGTGACTGGCATTTCTCTGTGTTCCGGGAAACAAACCTTTCTGCCACATTTGGGAAGGTGGGTGACTGAGCCAGTCTGGCTCAAGAAAAACCTCCTTTGAGGTGCCTGGGGGTTCAAGTTTGTCTCTCCATCCCTGTCCTTCCACCTTCTTCAAAGCACTGCTATTATCTGGGGCAAAAGAGTACCCAAACTGCCTAACAACCAGGATGTGAGTTGAGCATGTCCAGATACCTAAAGGCCAGAAAAGCATAATTTGCACCAAGTCTCTGAGTTCCCTATTGTGTTCATTATGCTTGATTACTGCTTTATAAAGCTTCCTTCTGTTCTATCATGAAGGTCCTTCCTTTAAGCAAAGATTGACAAAAGAAAAGAGATGAAAAGAAAGAATCTGTGCATTTAGAAACACACTTCAAAATTTAAAGTGATCTAAACAAAACAGGCTGTCATTATAACTAATTATGTTTTTAGTTTGGAAATGAACTTTGACTCTAATTCAAAGTAAAAACTTACATATGCATTTATCATTTTCTAGGGTATTCACCCTGTACCATTTCAGATTCCACATTTTTCTCAATCTGTTTCTTCACCAAAACAGACAAAACAAACATAAAGATAATAGCACAATAACAAAGGGACATGAGTAATTGGAATGTCTCTTCAGTCAAAAGTATTTTTGCTTGTGCTAACAGATTACACTACGATAAATATTATTACCCTCAAGATCAATGGAATGAAGGATCTGCCAAATCTAACTCAATGCTAGGAAAATCTATCTTGTATTTACAGATTTCAGGTGGGAAGATCCAGCACTCATAGCACAAAGCATTTGTACTCTTTTTTCCTCCCCTCTCCTCTCCATTTCCTTCTAGAGCCAAAACTATCTGAAAGACTTACTGGCAGAAGTCTCCTTGTTCATAAAGATAATACTGTGATCACCAAACAGAAGACTCTGAGAATTGTGCGTTAACCATCCTCAAAACCTGGACTCAACGCAGACTCCTCTTGTGTCTAATGCTTCATTTGCTTCACGCTATTCTCCCTGAAAGAGCTCAGTTATTGAAATATCATCACCCCACCTATATTGTGAGCAGGCAAACTGAGTAGTTCAAATGGATTTGTAAACATTTATTGGCTGTTTCAGTAAAGCTGGGTAATATAATCATGGACACTGAACTCTGCCTTCATTAGCCATGCAAAATTCCCTGGGTCAGTATTTACATTTTAGCAGCTTATTAAGCTTCTAGGGGCTGTGATTCAGTCAGCTTCGCAGAATCCACTTTGGTATGGCTACACTGACACATAAATGATGAAGGGCAAATAGATTGAAATTAGTCCGACTGCAGTCACATCAGCATACCACTTTACTCTTCACTTACTTATGAATTTGGATACATCTCATGCAGCTTTATTTGCATCCAGAAGACTCAGAATGTATGTACCCTGGGATGAATTTAGCAGCTGAGATGAATCACAGCTATTCAGAAGAAAGAATGAGGAATCTTGTTAAGGCCTGAGCTGTCATCCATTCCCAGACTGATACAACCCCACCATGTATGTGAGGCGGTTCAGTAACCCAGCCAATGATTCAATAAATGGAAACAAGCCTTGCACTTTGGTAGAATGATTGGGTCATGATCACAATACGTCTTAGAGAGGTAAGTATTGCCAGGATAAGGAAAGGTTGCCACCATTTCAAGGGGACTATTCTTCACCTAAACCCAAAAAGACCAGGAAGCAGCAATTTTCAGATATGTTTATTTATCTCCTCCCTCAGAGAAAGGCTTCCTTGGTGGCTCAGATGGTAAAGAATCTGCCTGCAATGCAGGAGACCCAGGTTCAGTCCCTGGGTCAGAAAGATTCCCTGGAAAAGGGAATGGCTACCCACTCCAGTATCCTTGCGTGGAGAATTCCATGAACAGAGGAGCCTGGTGGGCTACAGTCCATGGGGTTGCAAAGAGTCAGACACGACTGAGCAACTAACACTTTCAGAGAAAGTATAAGTGATATCCAGGGAAGAGAAATAACTGACAATAATGAACCCACCATGGTGATCCAGTTGAACCCATGGAGTTTCTCCCATGCTGGCCTCATCATAAACATCTACTAACTTTAACAATCTAAAGCTTAAGTCAGACAACAAGTCATTAGATTTGTATTAAATGTTCAGAGTCCTAGCACTGGGAGAAGAAGCTAGGAATAAGACAGTTCCTATTAGTGGTCAACCAAGGAGAGAATGAAGACTAATGATGGTGGCAATCAGAGGAGGAATAAAGGGAGATGGAGCATTAAGTAACATTTGAGTGATTACAGTGTCGTAGGGATGGTGCATTTCCCCATTTAATATTCACAACAAACCCGAGATGGGTATTATTATCATCCCTGTTTTATAGATGCAGAAACTGAGGCACAAGGAAATTAAGCAACCTGCTTAAGATTCCACAGTCTGTAAGTGATATGATTAGACGGGAATCTAACACCAAAGACTGATTTCTTACAACTATGCAAACATATATCTTACTTACTGGTTTATATGATTAATCTCTAATGTATCTAAAAGAGAAATGATATAAAGAGCCAGTAAATACAAACTCATTCATATTTTCACTATCTATAGAAATATCTGCATGTCCAGATGCTTTCTTGGGATTTCTGAAATAATGTATCCTCCTGGGCTACATCTAAAGATTTATCATGGCTATTAACATGAGGATCAACACAAAAATAAAATAAGAGCTGAATGCTTTTCAGAAAACATAGAGAGTCTTTAAATTTTCTTCTTGAGCCTGAACTCTAAGTTTCAATATTTATAATATGGTAATGTAGATTTTTCTACTGAAACATTTATTTGGCTAGATTTGAGTCTATATAAATATTAACCTAAGAAACCAGGTTTGGGTCTATATCTACATGAAACTGCTTTGTCAAATACCACTAAAAATTCTGCATGCTAAAAAAGTAGATAAAGTAAGGCTGGTATTAGTCAGAGCTTCCTGATATGTAGCTGAGTGGAAACATGACAAGATGGAAGCAACTGACAGGTAATGTATTTAAGGGAAAAATATCCAAGCTACACATAGTTAATCCTCATCTGCTAGTGACCATATCATAATCCAACGATTAAAATCTGAGTCTTTATACCTAAAAATTCTCAATGTGAGATGCTACTGTCTCAGTTACCCTCTGCTATATAACAAACATTCCAAACTATAAAACAACAATGATTTATTACTTTTCATAATTATGTGAGCTTTGACTAGGCCAGTCTTCTGCTGATTTCACCCGGTCTTACTAATGCATTTAGCCAGGCTGGAAGGTCCAAGATTGCCTCACTCACATGTCCAGAATTGGCTCTAGCTGTTGTGGGGGGGTCCCTCGGTTTACCCCCCCCCCAAGCCCCTCACCCCCAGTAGCCTAGAATACATTCTTCAAGTGGGTGCAGTGAGGGGAGTCTCAGGAAAACACATCAAGAGAGAATATAAAAGATGCAAGGTCTTTGGAAGCCAAGACTAACTCACACAACATAACTTCTGCCACATTCTATTGATCACAGCAAAATAAGTCTGGCCCAAATTCAAGGGTCTGGAGAAAGAGGATTTACCTCTGGAGTATGGGAACCACAAAGTCACATGGCAAAAGGGTGTATATTAGATGTAAAGAACTTGTGGCCATGAAACAATTTACCACAACTCACACACACACACACAGAGACAGAGGGAGGGAAGGTCAACCCGACTGACTACATTGATGTCAACATCTCAACATCCCAGGTGTGATACTGTACTATAGTTTTGCAAAATGTTGCCACTGGAGAAACAGGACAAAGAGTACATGAGATCTGTCCGTGTTAATTCTTACAATAACATTTGAGTCTATAATTTTTTTCAAAAAAAATTAATTTAAAAAATTCAACTGGAAAGAATCATAAAAAGCATAATAAACAAAATAAAACTTGTTACCATGACATTTACCCATTCATGGTGAGGCCAGATATAAAATAACAAGTGCAATTTATCAAACCATTTATTCCAAAAATAGCCTTTGAGTGTCTATTATGGGCCTGGTACTTTTCTGGGCACTGCAAATAAAAGAGCCAGCAAAGGACTAAACCCCTTTCCTCGTGAAGCACATTTCCCAATATTTCAATCTGAATACTATGGCAAGCTACAAAAAAGACTAGAGGAGAAGGCTCAGGAGCTGATAATAATCAATGAGAAAAATGGTGCTATAACATAAGGGGCTACAAAACATTCAAATCTCTATTCTAGAACTTTAGAACCTTCCAGGAAGTATAATTTGCTTCTAAAGCTTAGGAGGCTCTCTAGCTCAGTCTTTATTTCCAGACCTCAATAACCCAGAACCATGGGATATTTCACAGACATTTGTATATGTATACTGAATGTACAATACATATGTATGAATAACATACATATAACGTACACATTTATCAAATCATCACATTGGATACTGTAAACATATTTCAACTTTGTCAATTATCTTTTAACAAAGCCAAAAATATTTTCTTAAGATAAAAAACTTAACTATTCAAGACTGAGCTTCTTATTTCCTCACCCACCTGCCCGGCACACTATGGCTGCCCAGACTTGACAGGGTTCTATCACTTTTGTTTCCCTGGTATTTGTGCTCCCTTTTCCTATGAGAAAACCGCTTCTTCCTTGCTCTTTGTACACGTGCGCTGATTGAGGCTAGTCCTAATTTAAGTAAGAAGATGGCCATATGATCTAGGAGTAAACTAACCAGCATATTCAGGGGTAGAAAGTGGGTTAGTCACTCAGTCGTGTCCGACTCTTTGGGACCCCATGGACTGTAACCCACCAGGCTCCTCTGTCCATGGGATTCTCCAGGCAAGAATACTAGAGTGGGTAGCCATTTCCTCCTCCAGGAGATCTTACCAACCCAGGCATCAAACCCCAGTCTCCTGCATTGTAGGCAGATTCTTTATCTTCCAAGCCACCAGGGAAGCCCATTCAGGGTGAAAGTCAGGTGCAGGACTTTTTTAGAATTCTTGGGCAGCAGTCTTTTTCCTGTGGTGTTAAATGAGCAGTATATGAGCCAGGAGCAGCTGATTGCATCTCACCAAGACTAGAAAAACATCTATTTCTGCTTTATTGACTATGCCAAAGCCTTTGACTGTGTGGATCACAATAAACTGTAGAAAATTCTGAAAGAGATGGGAATACCAGACCACCTGACCTGCCTCTTGAGAAACCTGTATGCAGGTCAGGAAGCAACAGTTAGAACTGGACATAGAACAACAGACTGGTTCCAAATTGGGAAAGGAGTAGGTCAAGGCTGTATATTGTCACCCTGCTTATTTAACTTCTATGCAGAGTACATCAGGAGAAATGCTGGGCTGGAGGAAGCACACGCTGGAATCAAGATTGCCAGGAGAAATATCAATAACCTCAGATATGCAGATGACACCACCCTTATGGCAGAAAGTGAAGAAGAACTAAAGAGCCTCTTGATGAAAGTGAAAGAGGGGAGTGAAAAAGCTGGCTTAAAACTCAACATTCAAAAAATGAAGATCATGGCATCTGGTCCCATTACTTCAAGGCAAATAGATGGGGAAATAATGACAGACTTTATTTTCTTAGGCTCCAAAATCACTACAGATGGTGACTGCAGCCATGAAATTAAAAGACACTTTCTCCTTAGAAGAAAAGCCATGACCAACCTAGACAGCATATTAAAAAGCAGAGACATTACTTGGCCAACAAAGGTATGTCTAGTCAAAGCTGTGGTTTTTCCAGTGGTCACGTCTCGATGTTAGAATTGGACCATTAAGAAAGCCAAGTGCCAAAGAATTGATGCTTTTGAACTGCGGAGTTGGAGAAGACTTTTGAGAGTCGCTTGGACTGCAAGGAGATCAAAAGTGTCAATCTAAAGGAAATCAGTCCTGAATATTCATTGTAAGGACAGATGCTAAAGCTGAAGCTCCAATACTTTGGTCACCTGATGCAAGAACTTTAGAAAAGACCCTGATGCTGGGAAAGACTGAGGGCCGGAGGAGAAGGGGATGACAGAGGATGAGATGGTTGGATGCCATCACTGACTCGGATGGCCATGAGTTTGAGTAAACTCTGGGAGTTGGTGATGGACAGGGAAGCCTGACATGCTGTAGCCCATGGAGTTGCAGAGTGGGACACAAGTGAGTGACTGAACTGAACTGAACACTGATACATGAAAATATTGTAATAAAATATACAGAATGTTGAACAAAGTGTTTTGGATCTGTGATTTTATATCCAGCTAAACTATTACCTAAATGTAATGATGAGATAAAGTTATTCAAAGCCTTAAAAGATCACAAAAATTTATCATACAAAGACTTTGTTTGAAAGAACTGTGAGAAATATACTCCAACATAATAAGTAATGAACCCAGGGGGAAACAATAAGGTGTGAGAAGTAAGGATGAGGCAAAACTTAATTTACTTTTGCCTAATAAGCAATAACCATAAATGCATATGCATAAAAACCTAAAACTAAAGTTCTAGACAATACTGATAGTACAATGAAGTTTAAGGGAAGATTTAAGAGGGATATGAGAGAAGTTAGAATATACTAATTATCTTGTCCTATTCAGTGTAATTGTTTGATATGGAAAAATAAGCACAATTTTAAGTCTTAATAGGTTGGGAGTAAACAAGTATATACCACGAGTATAAAAATAAAATGTTTATTTTTAAAATAGAAGAAAAAGTGTCATCTACCTAGTGAAGCATAGAAAAGGGAAAAAATAAGTGAAAGGAACTGTAAATAGAAAGCAAAAAATAAGATGACAGAAATGTTTGGGGGGAAAAAAATTTAATTTAATATAACTGGACCATACTCAGTCAAAAGGCAGTGAACCCAAGGGTAAATATTAATGGGTAAAAAAGTAAAGAAAGTATACAGAAATATCAACAAGAGAACAGAAAATATACCAGGAAAATAAGAAATAAAGCAGGTTATAGAACTTATGGTGGAAAATATAAGGGAAAAGAGGAACATCATATACTGATAAAAAGAATATTACATGAATAATATACAAAAATCACAGGTATATATATGTATGCAGCCTTGAAATGTATGTTTATTTTTTAAATCACTAAAAATTAGGACAGATTAATAGCTAAATCAACAATGTAAGTAAAGATTTTGACACGTTCATATCAGAAACTGCTAGATGAACAGACAAAAGTAAGCCAAACAGAAAATGTATAAATCCCACAATAAGCTTGCTCACATAGAACATTAAAACCAGTAACACAGATTGCATATAATTTTTGAGCCCACAGGAACATCCTCAAGAAATCACATTATATTTAGCACATTTTTCAGAACAGAATTTACTAGATTGACATTTTTTCCCCATAATTCAATGTTGCAGACTCTCATGAGAATTTCCTGATCTCTTTTAAAGATACAGCCTTTAAGAATGCAGGCTAAAAGTCAATAGTTGCATCTATATTACCATATGTAAAATAGATGACCAGTGCAAGTTCGATGCATGAATCAGGGCACTCAAACCCCGGTGCTCTGGGACAACCCAGAAGGATGGGGTGAGGAGGGAGGTAGGACCAGGGGTTCAGGACGGGGAGACACATGCGCCCATGGGTGGTTCATGTCGGTGTACAGCAATAACCACCCCAATATTGTAAAGAAATTATCTGCCAATCAAAATAAATTAATTTAAAAAATACTATAAAAAAGTCAATAGTTGCTTACCTGCTATTTTAGATTTATTTGTATTATTTCTTATTCCTTCTGTTTTACTTAAATTTAGAGATAACTCCTATGAGTAAACTGTATTTTCCCAGGTATTATCTCTGCCTCCCTTGGAATGAATTTTACAATCTAAAACATATTCTTTTGAATCCTCTGACATTAGTAAATTACCTTTATTGTTATCAACAGTTATTTAGGGTCATATCTGGCCTTCCTGGGCTTCCCAGGTGGTGATAGTGGTAAAGAACCTGCTTGCCAATGTCAATACAGGACATGTAAGAGAGGCAGGTTTGATCCCTGTGTTGGGAAGAGCCCCTGGAGAAGAAATGACAACCCACTCCAGTATTCTTGCCGGGAAATCCCGTAGACAGAGAAGCCTGGCAGCTACAGTCCACGGGATCTCAATGAGTCGGACACAACTTGGTGACTAAACAACAAACAACAACTGGTGAAGAAAGTTGATGTTTTGAGCCACAAATAAACTGTGACTTTAAAAGAGTCACATTGACTGTAGAATGAAGATTTGCTTCTTCCAACAATAGCCCCCTACTTTGACTCTTAATCTCCTCCTCCACTCTTGGTCCATGAAAGTGAAAGTCGCTCAGTCATGTCCTACTCTTTGTAACCCCATGGACTGTACTGTCCATGGAGTTCTCCAGGCCACAATACTGGAGTGGGTAGCCTTTCCCTTCTCCAGGGGATTTTCCCAACTCAGATATTGAACCCAGGTCTCCCACATTGCAAGCAGATTCTTTACCAGTTGAGCCACAAGGGAAGCCCAAGAATACTGCAGTGGGTAGCCAATCCCCTCTCCAGCGGATCTTCCTGACCCAGGAATTGAACCGGGGTCTCCTGCATTGCAGGCGGATTCTTTACCAGTTGAGCTATCAGGGAAGCCCTTCTTGGTCCATACATATTGGATAAAAACAAAGATTCCATGGGGAAGCACATGCCCCAGAATGAAACCAAAAGCCACAGTGCATTCCCTTGGCCTCAAAGGTGGTTTTGCTGTGAGCATGAGGTCTAAGTCCCAAGAGTTATCTGGGAACTACCAGAAATGATGCTCTCTGCTTCTGATGGATTTTAGCCTGAAAGAAGGATAGTAACTTCTGCCACCACACAGGAAAATCCTGCCTGAGAATGGAGTCAACACAAAAGAAACAATACAAGATCTTGATGAAATTATTTGAGTTTCTTTGTCTATCTGTGTTTGAAAACAGAGCTCTCCCCTAAAGTTTCTAAAGACATAGACCAATAAATTACTTTCTTATTTAATTAATTTGTGTCTACTATAACTTTCAACCAAAAGTTTTGATGATGTGACTTGCTTATATTCCTCAAAAACTTGCTTTAAAGGCAATTTCAGAAAATAAATTCAAAAGTATGTTGAACCATGACAACATAATTGAAATGAAATCTCCCAAAGTAATTACAGTGGGAAATAAACATTTGGATGCATAGATTCTTACACATTTTGTAAAATATCCATCTCTGTTTAATTTTAATTTATACTTTAGCTATTCTAAAGTCAGATATTCTTCTTGCTGCAGCCTGAGTCATATGCCCATCCTTATAACTAAGCAATTGAGCAGTGTTACCAAAACAGAAGGATAAAAATGGGTGCCAGGCAGATAAAAGCAACACATATTCACCAGGTTTCCCTAGCGGCTCAGATGGTAAAGAATCTGCCTGCTGCAATGCAGGACACCTGGGTTTAATCCCTGGGTAGGGAAGATCCCCTGGAGAATGGATTAGCAATTCACTCCAGTATTCTTGCCTGGAGAATTCCATGAACATAGGAGCCTGGCAGGTTATAGTTCATTGGGTTGAAAAGAGTTGGACACAACTAAACGGCTAACACTACTATTCACTATGGTTTTAGCTGAACAAGTGTGAGCATAATAGGAAAGCATTTTAATTTTTCATCATTTATCAGATTTAAAAAGATTTTTAAGGGGGCTTATGCTTTATATCTACATGTGGACGAAGCAACAGTTAGAACTGGACATGGAACAACAGACTGGTTCCAAATAGGAAAAGGAGTACGTCAAGGCTGTATATTGTCACCCTATGCAGAGTACATTAGGAGAAACGCTGGGCTGGAAGAAACACAAGCTGGAATCAAGATTGCTGGGAGAAATATCAATAACCTCAGATATGCGGATGACACCACCCTTATGGCAGAAAGTGAAGAAGAACTAAAGAGCCTCTTGATGAAAGTGAAAGAGGAGAGTAAAAAAGTTGGCTTAAAGCTCAACGTTCAGAAAACTAAGATCATGGCACCTGGTCCCATCACTTCATGGGAAATAGATGGGGAAAGAGTGGAAACAGTGTCAGACTTTATTTTTGGGGGCTCCAAAATCACTGCTGATGGTGATTGCAGCCATGAAATTAAAAGACGCTTACTCCTTGGAAGGAAGGTTATGGCCAACCTAGATAGCATATTTAAAAGCAGAGACATTACTTTGCCAACAAAAGTCCGTCTAGTCAAGGCTATGGTTTTCCCAGTGGTCATGTATGAATGTGAGAGGTGGACGGTGAAGAAAGCTGAGCACCACAGAATTGATGCTTTTGAGCTGTGGTGTTGGAGAAGACTCTTGAGAGTCCCTTGGACTGCAAGGAGATCCAATCAATCCATCCTAAAAGAGATCAATCCTGGGTGTTCATTGGAAGGACTGATGTTGAAGCTGAAACTCCAATACTTTGTCCACCTCATGCGAAGAGTTGACTCATTGGAAAAGACCCTAATGCTGGGTGGGATTAGGGGCAGGAGGAGAAGGAGATGACAGAGGATGAGAATGAGATGGTTGGATGGCATCACCAACTCGATGGACATGGGTTTGGGTAGACTCTGGGAGTTGGTGATGGACAGAGAGGTCTGGCGTGCTGCGATTCATGGGGTCGCAAAGAGTTGGACATGACTGAGCGACTGAACTGAACTGATGCTTTATATCAAGGATTTAAACCTAGAATCCACCTGTTACAGGATTCAGATTGTTCATAAAACCTCTGATAATATGCAAAAGTTATGTGCATGATCATATGAAGATTCAAGGGAAGGGAATCTATAGCTTTTATTAGATTCTCAGAATAGCCCACAATCCTAGAAAAGGTTAGGAATTACTACCTTGAGACAGCAAATGAACAAATTCCAAGGGAAATATATCCACCTTTTGAAATGACTCAAGATAGAACATGTACAATACAGCAGTAGGCTAACAGTGCCTATCTCTGGGGATGGGACAAGGGCTAGTTGTTCTTCTTTCTGCATTTCCAACATTTCCATGATGAATATGAATGATGTCTGTCAAATAAAAGGTTAATTTAAGGAAAAAAGGTGCACCTATATCCCTGGATGTATCATAAAACTTTCAGATCCAGCAAAGCAATAAGCCATTTCAATATTTAAATTAATGGGCAGTACACGATCAAAGCATCAACATATAAAGGGCATTAAAAACTCAAAGTAATCAGAAAATCTCATATTTTCCAAACTAAAATTGTGCCATTCTGTCTTAAGCTCACTAATTGCCCAAACATTCAAGATGTAAAAAAGAGAAGAAAATGGGAACAACGTCTCCTAAATCAATCCTGCTATCACATTCAAATTCTCATTCAAATATTCCCCCAAGAGCTTTAAAACCTCATTGGTGATGAGTGTTCCCCAGTAAAGTGTACCACTGAGTTCTGTGCCCAAAGATTAATAAAACTTAACCAAGATAATGACTTATAAGTAGTCTCCATTGGGTGAGTCAGGGTGGGAAAAGACTCCTTTCCTGCTAGTGATAATTATTTCTGGGTAAATTATTTCCTAACTCTCTCTCCCAAAGGTGACTTCTTCTAGAGAGCTCCTACAGAGAAACCAATAGCCTGCTAGGGTTTATTTTAAGGTCATAATCTACTCGCCAGCCCATGTCAACATCACAGTCTTCCTCTTTATCCTTTCTTCTTTTTTTCAAACCTTTCTAAAATATATTCCTTATTCCTCTCCCTCAACTAAAAAATAACAACAATAATAACAAGTAGCATTAACGCAGTACTTAGCATAACGTCCAGTATATAGATGGAGAAGGAAATGGCAACCCTCTCCAGTATTCTTGCCTGGGAAATCCCATGGACAGAGGAGCCTGGTGGGCTATAGTCCATGGGGTCGCAAGAGTCTGACACGACTTAGCGACTAAACCACCACCACCACACCAGTATACAGAAAGGTTTATATTCACTTTCTCATTGTTTTATTCTTTAAACAAATATTTACTGAGTATCCACCACTTGCCAAGTACCACGTTAGATTCTTAGTATTCATTAGTGGTGAAAGCAGATCATGGTCATATGGGGTTTTCATTACATAGGGAGATGAACAATAAAGAATAAGTATAATAAGTAAATTAAATAGCATATAAAAGACTTCCCTGGTGATCCAGTGGTTAAAAATCCACCTGCCAATGCAGGGGATGCAGGCTGATCCCTGTTTCAGGAAGATCCCACATGCCGCAAGGCTACTAAGCCCACGTGACACCACTATTGAAGCCTCCGTGCCCTGGAGCCCAGGCTAAGCAACAGGAGATGCCCCGCAGGGAGAAGTCTGTGCTCCACTGCCGGGAGCCAGCCCACGAGATCCCACCCATGACAGAGTCATGGGAAAGAGGAATGATTAAGCACGGCTTCTCAGGCCTCAGGGATTCTCGGAAGGCTGCCTCAGCGCTCACCTTAAAGATATCTGTCTTTCTGATGTTTACTATAATAAAACCTCTTCTTATTTTCTATGACTTAAGCAAAAGGCCTTTCCCGATTTCCTTCTAAAAAAGATCATTCTGAAACCTCATATCAACAAGGCCTCTGAATGGTAGCACCCTAAATAAAATTATCTGGGATATAGAGTATGCTGATCTAAATTCCTTTTGCTAACATATTAGTTTGTTTAATAAATAAGCCTGTGCCTTTAGAGCTAATATACATGACTGCTCCTTAATAATAAAACAGCATTGAGAGCCTCCACACAGAAAGCCCTTATGGGCACAAAACCCTTCACAGGAAAAAAGGCTTGTTAGGAAATATAAGAAATATTGCTTTATGAAACTGTTACTTAGTCTATATTCACTCACTATGTTTTTACTCTTAATGTATTTAGCCTATATAATGAAAGCATAATAGTTAAAAATTTATAAAAGTTTGGCTTTAATACAAATAATAAGACAATTGTTGATTTAACTGATGATTCTTACTTGGAGCTGACCTTCAGCTTGCTGTTCTTTGACTTTATGGAACCACATTCTTTTCTGTTAAGCTCAAAGCATAGAGTAAATTACTGAAAACAGGTTTTACCTTGAAACTTTCTATTGATGAATTCTTTCCTGTTGTGCCTGATACAAAAGTGTTCTGACTGATCAACACTTATCAATGGAGAGTCACAAGATGTTAGCAGGCCCCCAGGCCAGAAGATGATGTAAACAAAATGAGGCTTTTGGTAACTAAAAACATGCAAACGGTTTCGATGAAGGTCAAAACTGCTGGCCTATTAAGCTGAATTGATAGGCCCATTAAGCTGAATTCATATGCCCATTAAGCTAAATTGGTATGACTCTATGCTTTACATTTGTTTCTATATACCACAAAAAATATAAAAGCTGTCTTAAAAATAATAAAGTTGGGAGACACTTGGAAACACCGAGACTCGCTGTGTCTTCTCATTCGTATCGCCGACGCCGTCCATCCTGAGGGAACCCCTGGACCTGCTGGAGCTGGACTCCGGCACTCCACGACTGGAGGACAGTCCCCGCTTGCTGCAACCAGAGAAAGCCCACACGCAGCCATGAAGACCCAGCACAGCCCAAAATAAATGAATAAATAAATTTTAAACTAAATAAGTAGTACATAAGGAGGTGATAATAAAAAGTAAAGCAGGGTTAGGAGGTTAGGAGATTAGGAGTGCCATAGGAAGGCGGTACATGGCGCATTGATTTCTAAGTAAGGTGGTCAGCACCAGCTTCTTCTCTTTTTTTTTTGTCACGCCCTATGGCATGTGGAATTCTTGTTCCCCCACTAGGGATCAAACTCACATCCCTGAGTTGGAAGCACAATCTTAACCACTGGACCACCAGGGAAGTCCCAAGATTTGAACAAAGATTTACATGTAGGAAGTGTGAAGTGAAGTGAAGTGAAAGTCACTCAGTTGTGTCTGACTCTTTGCAACCCCTTGGACTATACAGTCCATGGAATTCTCCAGGCCAGAATACTGGAGCAGGTAGCCTTTCCCTTCTCCAGGGAAATATGTTAGCCCCAAAAAGCACCTGACGAAAGAGTGTTCTAGGCAGAGAAAACGGTAAGCACAAAAGTTGTAGAGTGAAGAGTATAAGTGACCAGCTCAAGGAATAAGGAGGCCTTAGAGAATGGCAACCCACTCCAGTACTCTTGCCTGGAAAATTCCATGGATGGAGGAGCCTGGTGGGCTGCAGTCCATGGGGTCGCTAAGAGTCGGACACGACTGAGCGACTTCACTTTCGCTTTTCACTTTCCTGCATTGGAGAAGGAAATGGCAACCCACTCTAGTGTTCTTGCCTGGAGAATCCCAGGGATGGGGGAGCCTGGTGGGCTGCCGTCTATGGGGTCGCACAGAGTCGGACACGACTGAAGCGACTTAGCAGCAGACTGTGGTAGAGTGAGAAAGGAAGAGATGAGGGGAGGGGAGGGCAGATCAAGGACAGCCGTGCTGGCTTGTGTAAGGACAGAGTTTTCTGAGAGAAATGGAATCCACTAAACAGAGTATGACCTGACTTTATTTTTAAAGATCTCTCTAGCAAGCTCAAGCTACTGAGAAAAGATGGTAGACAACAACGCTAGAGATAGCGCAGGAGGTGAACTCAGATCTAGGTGGTAGCAGCAGAAGCAGTGAGAAGCAGCTGGTTTCAGGACAGTCTTTGAAGACAGAGGCCAGGTGGGTGTGGGGTCTGAGAGAGAGAAACAAGGCTGACTTCAAAGGTTTGTGCTGGAATCAGATTGCCCAGAGAAATATCAGTAACCTCAGATATGCAGATGACACCACCCTTATGGCAGCAAGTGAAGAAGAACTAAAGAGCCTCTTGATGAAAGTGACAGAGGAGAGTGAAAAAGTTGGCTTAAAACTCAACATTCAGAAAACTAAGATAATGGCATCCAGTCCCATCATGGCAAATAGATGGGGAAACAGTGGAAACAGTGGCTGACTTTACTTTGGGGGGCTCCAAAATCACTGCAGATGGTGACTGCAGCCATGAAATAAAAAGATGCTTACTCCTTGGAAGGAAAGTTATGACCAACCTAGACAGCAATTAAAAAGCAGAGACATTACTTTGTCAATAAAGGTCTGTCTAGTCAAAGCTATGGTTTTTCCAGTAGTCATGTATGGATGTGAGAGTTGGACTACAAAGAAAGCTGAGTGCCAAAGAATTGATGCTTTTGAACTGTGGTGTTGGAGAAGACTCTCGAGAGTCCCTTGGACTGCAAGGAGATTCAACCAGTCCATCCTAAAGGAAATCAGTCCTGAATATTCATTGGAAGGACTGATGCTGAAGCTGAAGCTCCAATACTTTGGCCACCTGATGCAAAGAACTGACTCATTAGAAAAGACCCTGATGCTGGGAAAGATTGAGGGCAGGAGAAGGGGATGACAAAGGATGAGATGGTTGGATGGCATCAGCAATTCGATGGCCATGAGTTTGAGCAAGCTCTGGGAGTTGGTGATGGACAGGGAAGCCTGGAATGCTGCAGTCCACAGGGTCATAAAAAGTCAGACACAACTGAGCGACTGAACTGAACTGAACTGGAGAGAGCCATCATGAGTGAGATGGAGAAAGCTGTGGGTGAAGCAGGTTTGAAGTGGAAGTTCTGGATTTCAGTTTTGGACACGTCACTGTTGTTGGAGATGTATTATGTATTAGCCATCCAGTGGAGATATCTAATAAGCAGGTGGATGTATGGGTGTGTAGTTTAAGAAAAAGGTCTGTATTAGAGATAAAATTTTAGAAGTCATCAGCATGTGATTGATATTTAAAACCATTAGCCTGGGACTTCCCTGGTAGTCCAGTGGCTAAGACTCCATGCTCCTGTTGCAGGGGCACTGAGTTTGATCCCTGGTCAGGGAACTAAAGCCCATATGCTGCAAATAAGAGTTCACATACCACAAAAAAATCAAAGATTCCGTGTATCACAATGAGGATGCTGCATGGCCAAATAAATGAATATTTTGAAAAACTAAAATAAAACCATTAGGCTGGTTGAGGAGAGGGGAGGAAAGAAAAGAAATCAGAACAAGGTCTGAGCCCTGTGACATGCGTGCATGCTCTGTTGCTTCAGTCCTGTCCAACCCTTTGTGACCCCATGGACCACGTGGGGCCCATGTGGCTCCATGGTGGGCGCATGTAGCCCACCAGGCTCCTCTGTCCACGGAGTTTTCCGGGCAAGAATGCTAGAGTGGGATTCTTCCATGCGCTCCTCCACAGAATTTTCCTGACCCAGAGATGGAACCAGCATCTCCTGCGTCTCATGCACTGCAGGCAGATTCTTTACCCACTGAGACACCTGGAAGCCCAAGCCCCATAACATTCCAACATTAAAATTCAGAAAAACAAAAGGAAAAAAAAAAACTGAAAGGAACTGAAGATATCTGTGAAATAGGCCAGAAATACCATAGCCTTTAGGCAGTAAGCACGTATAATTATTATTCCCATTTTACTGGGCTTAGCGAGGTTATGGTACCCTGGATACAGCGCTATCTGTATTTGACTCTGCTTTGCCTGATTTCATCATCCAGAATGCTAAACTGCTGTCTACCTAATCTTCAAGGCATGTCTCTCCCCTAAAAATACTGCTCTCTTTACTTACCTCTCAAATGCTCATTATCCTACAGTATGTGTACTTCAACGCTAAAATATTTGGACATCATTCTCCATTCTGCCGGAGAAGGCCATGGCAACCCACTCCAATACTCTTCCCTGGAAAATCCCATGGACGGGGGAGCCTGGTGGGCTGAAATCCATGGGGTTGCTACGAGTCTGACATGACTGAGCAAATTCACTTTCACTTTTCACTTTCATGCATTGAAGGCAATGGCAACCCACTCCAGTGTTCTTGCCTTGAGAATCCCAGGGACGGCGGAGCCTGGTGGGCTGTCGTCTATGGGGTCGCACAGAGTCGGACACGACTGAAGCAACTTGGCAGCAGCAGCAGCAGCAGCAGCTCCATTCTGCCACCATTTCTTGCAGATCATCTTAGCTCTTTACACCTTCGATTTTTTTAAATGTGTGTTTGCTTCTTCAAAGTACCTATGATTCCCCCATCACTCCTTATAGCCTTCCTTATTATCATCTACTCCCCTCCCCATCATTTCTCAAGATCCACGGAAGACTCTTGAAGTCAAGATAATTCAGTATCAGTGTGGGTGATTATCCAACAACACTTTTACCACCACTGAGACCTGACTCAGCCTAAATACCTGAGACTAACACCCTGTTCTACAAATAGAGCCTCCTAGACTTGCATGGAGCCCGCTCCCTCATGCCCATCAATTGACTCCTTTTAGCCTTCCAATTCCTCACCCCTCTATTTCCTTCTCTCTGAATACACCCTTGACTATTTTTCCCCTGTTGAGCTGCAACTTCCAAGACAATTCTTCTGCTCCTGCGCCTCAGCATCTAAGGATTGCTAAGGGAATCATACCAGCTGGCTACTATGATATTGTTTCCAATCTCAAACAGACCTTCAGCCTTGCTGGGCAATACTTTTTTATTCTTGTATTTGTTCTATTTTTCCTCCCATTCTTGGAGCAACTATTGCAAACCTCCATCACTCTAATCAATCCTCACCCACTCCACCCCCACTACACACACCATCCCCTTCCAAATCATCACAAAACCTTATCTCCTTCCTATTTCAAAGAGAAAATAGAAGCCATCAGTCACAAACTCTGTACCCCCAAAATTAATTCATCTGCCTCTCCTTCCTTTGTTCCTTAGAGGAATAGATGTCACATCTCTTATCTAAGACTAACCGCTCTGTCTCTGGATCTCATCCCCTCTTACCTCTTCCTCTTTGGCCCCTGCAACTCCAGCCTCTCTCACTCCCCTTGCTCTTGCTGCTGCTGCTGCTGCTGCTGCTGCTGCTGCTGCTGCTGCTAAGTCACTTCAGTCGTGTCTGACTCTGTGCGACCCCATAGACGGCAGCCCACCAGGCTCCCCTGTCCCTGGGATTCTCCAGGCAAGAACACTGGAGTGGGTTGCCATTGCCTTCTCCACCCCTTGCTCCTACCTGCAGCAATTAAACCTACTCTTA
Organism: Giraffa tippelskirchi; assembly: GCF_054371585.1. Classification (NCBI taxonomy): domain Eukaryota; kingdom Metazoa; phylum Chordata; class Mammalia; order Artiodactyla; family Giraffidae; genus Giraffa; species Giraffa tippelskirchi. Next base: position 104,542,806 of record NC_137278.1, on the reverse strand, counting down.
TGTAGTAAGACAAGCTAGTGTACATGCATTTTTCTTCTGACACTCTTTGGATTAGGAGTGCTTTTTTCTCTCTCCACTGAAATCCCACTGTTTTTTACAATCTTGGCTCAGAAATTCCCTTGATTCTATGGTCACCTCTAATTGGAACATACCTATTTGAATTTCCATAGCATTTTGGGGTACCATTCTTAGATCACTTACCGCATACTATACTTCATGCTTCCTTTGTGTGTCTTTCTTTCTTTCAATAAGCACTTTCATTTAGGACTTACAATGTCCTAGACACTGTTCTAAACACATTTTAAAATATTAACTCATTTAATAATATCAACAATTACAAATATTAACTCATTTATATATCTGTATATACTTTGCTATAATTATATCATATAAGTCCCTAAAGGCAAAACTCATAATGATATACCTTGCCATCTCTATTACACTCACTTTGCCTATAATAGGTTTTTAATATGTTTTCTAAATCACAAATACATAGAAATAACTTAGACATCATATAATCTTCATACCAATGCCAAAACACCATATCCTGCTTTGTTGTATAAAATGAAGACACATCTTACATGGTCTTTTAGTTATGATGGAAAAAATTATATGTAGTCATATTTGGCTTTAAAAATCTCTTGGTTGCCACATGATTGAAGTCCTTCATGTTCTCCTTCTGTAACTCTAGAAAATCCAGTGTTCAGTGTTGCAAGAGATATGTAATGGATTGGCCAAAAAGTTTGTACAAACTTGCTGGATGCCAAATAAGGTCATTGGTTTGCATCTCATAGGACAATCTTGTCCTTTAAACCCTAGAATCACTTACAGCTGGTGAGATATCACACAATGAGAGGCAGGTGAAAACTGGAAAACTGAAATCAACCAATAGAACTACAGATTCCTCTTTCCTAACCCACAATCACACACAGCACATGCTTATCAAGGGTAATGGCAGATAAACTTGCCCGAGTTTCTCATGCTAACCACATCTCATTGAATCTGAACACATTAGCTGTAAGACACATAATGTTGTTTACCATTAAGAAATTTTTAATGCTGCCACTTCACTATGTCATGCCATCAACTGTAAGAAGAATCTCAGTATTAGAAATGATAAAATATGTAACGTAGAATCAGTAAGTACAGTATTAACATTTTTAAATCAAACTGTAAGATCCCCAAAAGCAAAAACATAAATTCATTTTGTGTACCCTATAGGGCCTTCTTTGTAGTAGATAATCTTTTATCTAATTTAATCATATATGTAAAACTCAGTTTAAATTTTCTCAGTGGGTTAGGGACCATCTCTTAATCTATGAAGAGACATAATGAATCAGTGTCTTATAACGTCGCTAGAATAAAATAAGTTCATAGGAAATTTCCACCAAGCACTGTTAGGCTGCACCCTGCAGGCCTGCACCTGTACTTGCTCAGACGTGAAACAAGAAAGAGTGCAGAGACTGTGACAGACATCGACGATTTATTAGACAGGTTATCTGACACATCAGGAGCAAATTCACTGTGTGATACCCCACTGTGTACAGCGGACTGCAGGCAGGACTCAGCAACAATCTTCTCTGGGGAAAGGAAGGCTCATCAGTTACCAGGGAAACCAGCACCCAGGGCAAGGGGCAAGCATGTAGGCAGTTACTGACTGAGCCCTGTGATTAAGAGAACTGGATAGTCCTGTGAGTAGGGGGTAGGTGAAGCAGGCACTGGTCAAGCAAGGGATGTACAGAGAGCAAGAGAACAGCCATCTTGAGCAGCCTGGCCAAACAAACACATAAGCTGATTTCTCTTTATTATAAGTATAAAATCCAAAGCATAAGGCATTTTGATCCCCAATATCCATTTGTAAATAAGTGCAATCTCATTAAGACAAATCCTTTTAAAAGTACGGAAAATAATCAACAGATTCCTTGAAAATTGTAGGTAGAACCAAGAAATGGAGTCATCAACCAATTTCACCACTTCTATTTATATACAAACTTCTGGTGTTGGGGACATTTCTGCCTTTCTCCTTTTGCTTCTGCTCTGCCAACAGGGGTAACTTGCTCCGTGCTTCCACCACCATCCACTTCCTTACTAGCTGAATTCTCCAGAACCCAACTAAGGTATGAAAGGTTACAGATGAGTCAGAGCCTGAGGCAGACCCTGGATCCATTGCACAAATGGACAGGCTCACTGAAGTGATTTGAGACATTAATTCCCAGTCTGTGGCTGGGTGAGTCAGATAGGGTCTACCCTGCAGGCCAGCTATCAGCTAAAAGGGAACCGGAAGTTTCCCGCCTCACGTCTTGTGCTGCCACATTTGTTAGATCCATCAGGCATCTACTCAGACACTATTTTTGATTTAAATACAGTTCTTAGTATCTATGTCCCCTCTTTTGGAATCTCTAGGGAGGAGAATAACAAATGATAAATTCCAGCAAAAAAAAAAAACCCACCCAGAACCATTACAGGGAATCTCCTCTCCCTGTCATAGCCACCCCCACTGCTTTGGTTTAACCATATAGTTCTAACTATCTGAGTCCACAGCCTTTTAACCTTGGTCCCCAGCTCACTTATTTTTCCCTTCATTCTCAGCTGCCATGCAAGAGAAGACCAGGGACAACTCTCGGAGCTTATTCTAACAAGGGAACAGCTCTGACCCTCATACACAGAAAATAAGTGAGAAACAAGCCTCATGCATCTGAGTCATTTAATGACCTCGAACGATATTTGACAGATACATGCATACATACATATATACATGTATAATACATGTGAATTTTTGGTGAAACATGTGAGAGAGTCAATTCCTAGGCAGGTTGATAAGAAGTCTGGGGTCACCAAGGAGGAGGGGGTCTGGGGTTCTCAAGAAGGAGGAAAGGACAAACTTTTTTTTTCTACATTCCTTAGTCTTAGTCACATAAAACATTTTTTCCTTTAAGCCCAGAACTGACGATTACACAACAAACAACTCAGTTTAAACTCTGTACTAAGGATTATATAACAACAATGTATCCTGCTTGAGGACAGTTTCTCCTTCCTGAAAACCTTCTGGCAATACTGTTATCTTAAAAATGTAAATTATGGGAGTGGGCCTAGTAAGATCTTTACAACCTTGAGACATTCTTTTGATTTATTGTGATAATTAATTTAAAAAGTATATAACTCCCTTCCTAACACTAGCGAGGGGGGCGCTCTCTGTCCCCCTTCTGATGTCTGTGTCAGAAGCTTTCTCGGTCCTCTTTCACCTTAATAAAGCTCTGCTGCACAAAAGCTCTTGAGTGATCAAGCCTGGTCCCTTGTCCAGAAGCTAAATCTTCTTCAGAGATCACAAATCCGACATTGTTCACCGTAAGCTATCACATGAAATAACACTTTTTTTAAAAAAGAAGAAAAAATTTGAGAATTATTCAGAAAGTATGTTCTCATCTAGTGGGTAAAGATTTCTGTCAAACATTATTATTGTCTTACATTTTCTTTGCAATTTTTCTATATATCATTAACCTTATAGCATTTGCCAAGATGATAAACAGAGCATGTTACATCACTTTATGGACACATGCAAGATTTCAGTATTCCTGTGATCCTGAGCTTCTAGAGATAAAAAGGACATATGTCATCATTAAATCCACTCTAAATATTCTACAGATAAAGAAACTAAGATGGAAAAATTGTCTGTGATACATTCAGCGACTGATGAAGTACTAATGCCTTGCTGCTGCTGCTAAGTCGCCTCAGTCGTGTCCGACTCTGTGTGACCCCATAGACGACAGCCCACCAGGCTTCCCCGTCCCTGGGATTCTCCAGGCAAGAACACTGAAGTGAGTTGCCATTTCCTTCTCCAACGCATGAAAGTGAAAAGTGAAAGGGAAGTCGCTCAGTCGTGTCTGACTCTTAGCGATCCCATGGACTGCAGCCTACCAGGCTCCTCCATCCATAGGATTTTCCAGGCAAGAGTACTGGAGTGGGGTGCCATTGCCTTCTCCAACTAATGCTTTAGGCAACTACATTTTTACTAAAGAACACCAGCCACAGAGCCTGATCAGTTAAGAAACAGAATGAGAAAGAATATATATATATATTTTTTGCTCTTTGTATGAGGCCAAGGTATATTGGGGGAGAATGGGGGAAAAGGCATATAATTCAGACAAATGGAATGATAGCAGGGACACTTGAAATACCATCCAAAGAAACATTCTAGGAGACAGGGAGACCCACATAGTTATTTACTAAAACCAGATTGATATTTCAACACAAAAGCAAGAATGGCCGAAAAGTGTGCAAGAATCTCATTAAAACCACTCAAATTCCACTTTCAGGCCTCAACAGAATATCAAAGGAAACAGCACTTTTTTTTTTTTTCATTTATAAACTATCAGATATTCTTTTACACTCATCCTTGATCTATTCTGAAAGATTTCAGATCTTCCTAATACAACTGTATCTGATATGTATCCATATTCTGCATCCTTACATGTATACATTCAAATATATATCTAAAGGTACAAACTGTTGTTGCAATTTTGTGTTACAAAAGCTAGATAGTGAAATGATTCAAGTTTTTTTTTTTCAAGGCTGCTATATTTCTACTGACATAAACACAAATCACATGGGCTTGTCTTTCTGAAAAAGAAAAAAGTTTTAATCCCTCAGGTACTCTTCTCTTAACAGAATCAACTTAATTTCATTTGACATTGTCCTTTCCAGAACTGCAAATTCAATGAACGCAGCAGGTCCTGATCTTGGTTTTTAACAGATGGCCTCAACAATATGACAGTAATAACATTTGACATATGTTGTTTCAACGATCCCCTTTACTCTTGGAAAAGTATGGAAGCGTTAGATCCCGTGTGTTCCTTCAGATTGTTATTTCTGGCATGCTCTTCTTGGCATATGTTATGATCAACCATTCATAACAAATTAAATTTTCATTAAGGTAAAAAAAAACTTTATAATCCATAAGTCTACAATTTGTCTTGGTTCCCAAGGTAACATATTCTCTGCTGCTGCTGCTGCTGCTGCTGCTAAGCCGCTTCAGTTGTGTCCGACTCTGTGCGACATAGACAGCAGCCCAACAGGTTCCCCCAATCCTGGGATTCTCCAGGCAAGAACACTGGAGTGGGTTGCCATTTCCTTCTCCAATATTCTCTGCAGAGGGGGCCAGTTCTACAAATAATGGAGTGTGAGGCTGGTTTAGGTTTAGTTTTGAAAGAAGTAGCTGTTTTGCTAGAGGGGAGTGGGAGAGAGGGCAGATGGGAAAAGCCTAGAATCCCAGGAATGGAAAAGAAAGATATCTACAAGATGCATGGCCTTGCTTGCAAAGCATTTTTTCAGGGACACAAAAATCACAGGATCCCAGGAAACACATGAAAAGAGGCTAAGCCACATGACACCACATGAATGCCACCACATGGGCTAGATATAAAGACCAGCTGAAGCAGGCAGAATTCGTGTACCTTTAAGGTAGAGCTTTAGAGCTGATTGTAGCTGTAATTAGCAGCCTCCTCTAACTGTGCACTTTCCTGAAGGACTCAGTGGTTTTACTCACTGGCAAGTTTAGTAAAATGGGATTTCAGGCAGCACAGTGCTTTCAACTCAAAGTAGCTAAATCTAGTTAAAGCAGAAACATCAATGATTTTCAGTGAGCATGCATCATAGAAATGTCTGAGCATCATAAACCTCTGCTGATTGCTTCTTTCAGAAGCAAGCTGCAGCTAAATGGGACCAGAGGAGGCAAGAAAGCTAACTTAGGCCTCTCTCCTCCTGAGCTGGCATTTAAATCCTATATAATTTCTTTCCTATAATAATATATTCAAGCCTACTTAGTAACTGGTAGGCTACTTTATTTTCAATATACACTAGAAGTATTGGCTACCATTTGGGAAAGAATTTGAATTTAATTCTTTACCTCACCTTGCCTTGAACACAATTTTCACTTTGATGGTATTTCAGAAACTGCGTTAAGATAGACTCTCTTTCACATGAGCTTTTGCTATAATGCACTTCATTAGACTCCATTAGACTCTCATTCATATTGTCTTTCTGCTAAAAATTGCGTTCAACTATTCACAAAGAGAATATACAAATGTGTAAATTGAAATCCAAAGTGGTATAGAATAAACAAACAGGTTTACTCTTGAATATCTTATAATGAGTATAAGGAGCTTCCCTGGTGGCTCAAATGGTAAAAATCTGCCTACAATGCAAGAGACCTGGGTTCAATTCCTGGGTGGGGAAGACCCCCCTGGAGAAAGGAATAGCTACCCCCCCAACAGTATTCTTGCCTGGAGAATTCCATGGACAGAGGAATATAAAATATAATGAGTATAAAATATTAGCTATGCTTATGAAATAAACACTTTATACTTTCCCAAGTAATTTAAGAAAACTGAAAAAAAAAAATGAACAAAATGAGAAATAGAGGTTTGGCAAGAGTTTTCTTCGCTCATCTGCTTACTAAAAAGAAGAGAAAGGAGGCTAAAAGAACCCATTTAAAGTGGCAGCAACAAGACTGTCACTCTATTGCAGAGCAGCTGCAAAATATGTCTTTAGAAAGGGAAGTTCCAAGAAATGTATGTGTATTAGATTCAGGACTTCATGGGTTGCTATCAAAAAACTCACAGAAATGAGGGTTTGTGAAAGAAAGAGGAGATGCAAGCAGCTCAGGGGATCACAATAAGCACACACTTGAGAAAGAAGCATCTGTGATGGAAAGAGCAGCACGTCCTGGAACCTGCAGGTGGTGCAAGGCTGGAACAGAGTCCGGTGATGAGAGTGTCCTGAAGATGCCTTGTAACGCTGCAGTAGCTTCAGTTGCCTCCATCCCTTGGAAGAGGACAAACTTCTTTGGACAAGGTCCAAAACAAAACCACCTTTGTCAAAGTCGTATCTAAAGTAAATGGTTCTGTAGCAAACGTTCATTTGAAATCTCACATGTGGAAAATGGTAACATAACCTCATGAGATTAATTTTATACTAGCTGTTTTCTCTGATACAGAGACTCTAATTTAAACAGAACAGTAATTGTTTCTTGAAGTAAATCTGGATGTGCTAGGCTTAATCACTCAGTCATGTCTGACTCTTTGCAACCCTATGGACTGCAGCCCACCAGACTCCTCTGTCCATGGGATTTTCCAAGCAAGAATTCTGGAGTGGGTTGCCATGCCCTCCTTCAGGGGATCTTCCTGACCCAGGGATCGAACCCACATCTCTTATATCTCCTCCACTGGCAGGCAGATTCCTTCTACTAGCACCACCTGGGAAGCCCTCAGATTTTGAAGCCCTGGTAAAATAAAATTGATATAAACTATGTACTTCTTTCCAAAAGAATCAGTTTTCTCTTAGATACAAAGAAAATCTCAATGAATTTATAAAAGGAGATTCTGAACAGACTCCACTTTCTAACCACAATGCAGTAAAAGAAGTCAATAACAAAGCCAGAACCACTTAGTTATTTTTAAATGTTCTAAATAAGTCTGGATCAGAAAGGAAATGAAAAATAAGATAGACTCTTGAAGGAAATCACCAAAAAATAAAAATAACAGTCTTGATAGAGGCAAACAGAAATGCTATCAATTTTAACAGAAATAATAAGTGAACTAAGCTTTCCATGTAAGAAATTAAAGGAAAAACTTATCCAAAATTGAGTTCTGCTCCTACTTGGAACTTAATCCTTTCCCCTCTTCACTATCTAGGTAGATGGCATCACCATCTACCCTGCGTCAGCCTCAAATCTCTGAGACAGTCTTGATTCTGCTTTTTTCTAATTTATTGTAACTCAAATTCATCTACTTCCATTGCCACCTCCACATATCAGGACTACCACTCTCAACTGGATAAAGGCCATGACCTTTTACTCTTGCCCACCCAGAAGCCACTCTCCACACAGTGGCCAAGAGGTTGTTTTGGAAATGAGGATTATATATATCACTGCTATTAAACCTAGTCAATAATTTCCCATTGCATGCAATTAAAATCCAAATTTCTTACCAAGATCTTACCACAAAGTCTGTAGACAAAGATTTGTGAACAGAATTTGACACACAGGCATATTTTATTTGCCCTAAAGAGGTATTTCAAAGATTTTTAAATCATTGCTAATGTTTGAAAAAGAAGATATTGTACATTAAAAATCGAAATGTCTGGGTTTTCTTGAAAAATCGAAAAATTATGTCTAAACTAGACCCATGTTTCCATATGGTGAGTAACAGCTACAGTTCCTACCCTCCCAACCTTGTCTCCAGACCCTAGTCTTAGTATCAATAGTTCATCATCAAGCAGGCACAGTCTCTTTTTTTACATCACAGTCGTAAATGTTTTTCTCTGTATAAGTATCTTTTACCACATGAGAAAATGAAACCTGCGCTGAAAGAACCCCATGTCTCTTACCCCTGGGGCATTTTATTTATGACGCCTACTCCAAAATAGAACCGTGTGTTCTTTCCTGAACGTGCATGCATGCTAAGTTGCTTCAGTCATGACCGACTCCTTGCGACCCTATGGACTATAACCTGCCAGGCTCCTCTGTCCATGGGAATTCTCCAGGCAAGAATACTGGAGTGGGTTGCCATGCCCTCCTCCAGGGGATCTTCCTGACCCAGGCATTGAACCTGTGTCTCTTACATCTCCTGCATTGGCAGGTAGGTTCTTTACCACTAGCGCCCACCTGGGAAGCCCAATATACTGAACAGAATCTTCCAAATTACCAGGTGTTTACAAGTATTCGGATATCTGGCATCACACAGAAAAACAGAATTCCCATGACAAAAATGTTTACTTTTCATGTCAGTCAGTGAATGCCTAAAATAAAGGAAAGAAGGGAGGGAGGGAGGGAGGCGGCAGAGGCAGGAAGAGAAAAGGGAGAAAATACAGAGCATGATATAGAGAGAGAATAAGAAAACTCATATGACAAAGCAAGAGTTTAACACATATAACAACACAGCGGGACTTCCCTGGTGGCTCAGTGGTAAAGAATGCCAATGCAAGAGAGGCAGGAGATGTAGGTTCAATCCCTGTGCCAGGAAGATCCCCTAGAGAAGGAAATGGCAACCCACTCGAGTATTCTTGCCTGGGAAATCCCATGGACAGAGGAGCCTGGCAGGCTGCAGTCCATGGGGTCTCAGAGAGTTGGACACAACTTAGCGACTAAACAACAGCAACCGAGTCTTTAGAGATTAAACACCAACAAACGATGCAGTGACGTCTCTGACATTATCTACATATTGATATGTGTTCATTTCCATTTCTACATGTAGTTGCTGGGGGAGAAAATGGTCTGTGGTCTACAGATTTCAAGCTCCTGGAGGATGGGGTACGTTTTATCCCTGACCCACCTAATCCATTGACAGTATCTTTCAAAATCTTCCTAGACACAAGGCAGAAAGAAATGGCAATAACAACACCTTGTCTTTAGATATGGTTCTCTGTGAAACTGTTGGAACATTCTTACAACAAAAATTACATGTATTCTTATGTCTGCATAAGGAAAGCAGACAAAAAGCTTTTATCTGCAATTCAGACACGATGAATAAAGGTGTTAAGCAACTGGTCCATGCTATGTTTCTGGCTAAATTTGAGGTGACTGTAATTATTTTGCTTTTCAGGTGGCTTTGGAAATTCTCCTCTCTCCTAGCAGAGGTTTCCATTGTCTTTCCCACTCCTGCCGCAGGGCTAATACGTCTGTGATCATAGTCAGCTGCAAAGGTGTCATTAGCCTCCCCTCCGTCCATTAGCTCACCTCTCATCCAAAAAAAGCTTCAGAATAGTTGGCTAGAAGTTTCCTATTTGACTTTTTTCTCATTTTTTTCTTTACAAGCTCTGGTTTTCGCAGCCATGAAATTAAAAGACGCTTACTCCTTGGAAGGAAGGTTATGACCAACTTAGATAGCATATTTAAAAGCAGAGACATTACTTTGCCAACAAAGGTCCATCTAGTCAAGGCTATGGTTTTTCCAGTGGTCACATATGGATGTGAGAGTTGGACAGTGAAGAAAGCTGAGTGCCGAAGAATTGATGCTTTTGAACTGTGGTGTTGAAGACTCTTGAGAGTCCCTTGGACTGCAAGGAGATCCAACCAGTCCATCCTAAAGGAGATCAGTCCTGGGTGTTCATTGGAAGGACTGATGTTGAAGCTGAAACTCCAATACTTTGGGCACCTCATGCAAAGAGTTGACTCATTGGAAAAGACCCTATTGCTGGGAAGGGTTGGGGGCAGGAGGAGAAGGGGACGACAGAGGATGAGATGGTTGGATGGCATCACTGATTCAATGGACATGGGTTTGGGTAAACTCCGGGAGTTGGTGATGGACAGGGAGGCCTGGCGTGCTGCGATTCATGGGGTCGCAAAGAGTCGGACACAACTGAGTGACTGAACTGAACTGAACTGAACTAAAGTCTAAACATGGAAAATTCAACTGGAATCCAAAGATACAGCTGATCCATTCAAGCATCCCTCTGTATTTGAGTCCATTTTGGGCACAAATCAGATTTTCAATAACCCTCAAACACAGGAAACCCTTGCTTCCCACTTAAACTATCAGTCCACCCATGTTTTCAGCTCAAGTGAAATAGGAGAGGTACTAAAACTGTAATCCTCTCATTTTCAGTCAACCCGTGTAAATAAAATTACATTCATTCCTGTCACATTGTAAATAGAATAATCCTACAAGTCAAGGGTTGAATTTTAGACCCCACTCTGCCATAACTTGCTATTTGATACAGTGGAAATGGCACCGACAGTTCTGACACAGAGGTAGTTCCTTAACTTCTCTGACGTGTGTGTAAAATCTTGCTATTGTTGTTGTTGTTTAGTTGCGAAGTCATACACAACTCTTTTGCAATCCCATAGATGGTAGTCCACCAGGCTCCTCTGTCCATGGAATTCTCCAAGCAAGAATACTGGAGCAGGTAGTCATGCCCTTCTCCAGGGAATCTTCCCAACCTAGGATTCAAACCTGCGTCTTCTGCATTGTAGGCAGATTTTTTTTACCAGTGAGCCACCTGAGAAGCCCAAATTAAAGATAATACTATTTAATTCACATGATAGTTACGAGGATCAAATAGATTCACTTATAAAAAGGAATTAATGGGTGGTATTCAATAATATTAGTCTCCTTTCCTACAAAATGAGGGAGTTGAATTCGGTAAGCTGTATGTTCCCCTCTGGCGCTAACATTTTATGTTTTCTATTATTTTTTCCTAGGTTCTGTAAATTGAATAGCAACCAAGTTCCCTCTCGTAGGCTCCAAGCTGCCCAGCCTCCCACCTGTAGACTCAAAACAGCACCAGGCTCCGAGACTCATGGCAGCCCACTCCGGTGCTCTCGCCTGAAGAATCCCACGGACGGAGGAGCCTGGCAGGCTACAGTCCACGGAGTCAGGAAGAGTCAGACACGACTGAGCGACTTCCCTTTCACTTTCTGAGACTCATGACAAAATCTCCACACTGAACCCTTTTTCAAGAACTGAATCACCTCCTGACTTCCTGCCTGGACCGTATTCCTCTGTGAGTTTAATAGCATCTCCTCCTTCCCTTGCCTCTCAGGACATGGAGAGAGCTCTGAGCCCTATCACCACAGCACCAAGGGCAGGTCAGTACTACCTGTAGTCGGTCCTCCGGCATCGACCACCTGCCGGCTTGGACGCTCCCTGCCTGCCTGCTGCCAGTGTGAGAGCCCTGAGCCACCAGCCAGGACATCTGTCCCCAGACCACTGCCAGGCCTCCCAGATACCAGCCACCCACCTGCAGGCCCGCCTCGCAGCGCCAGCCCTGTCCTCTCCTGCCCAGCTGGGCTGGCCCACCTGTGGGTCCTGCACCACCAGCCAAAACCTGACCTAACGTGGATGTGAACACTGATATCAACACAAGGATATGATGGCTCTTATTATTTCTGAAACAAGTGCATTTTTTTATATATTTGAATGAGTTGTTTTAATACCTATATTTAGTCTATTTTGTAGCTCACTTTTTATTATCTAATTTGTTCGTCAACTGGCATTCCTCTGCAGGGAAAGCACATATTCAGTAAAGTGCACAAAACATAACTGTGTATCACCACACAAAACACCATCCGCCCCGAAGGGTCCCTCAAGCCCCTTTCCAATCACTACTCTACTCCTCATCCAAGGCAACTTCTATCCTAACTTCTAAACCCACAGTTCCCTTCTGCCTTTTTTAAAATTTAATAGAAGGGAAATAAGACATTATATATTCTCTTTAGTCTGCCTTTTTTACTCTATATTTATTAGATTAAGCCATGTTCAGTTTCGTGGCTGTGATTCATTTGTATTATTATTTTAAAAGGTCCATTGTATGCTGCTGCTAAGTCGCTTCAGTCGTGTCCGACTCTGTGCGACCTCATAGACGGCAGCCCAACAGGCTCCCCCGTCCCTGGGATTATCCAGGCAAGAACACTGGAGTGGGTTGCCATTTCCTTCTCCAATGCATGAAAGTGAAAAGTGAAAGTGAAGTCACTCAGTCGTGTCCGACTCTTAGCAACCCCATGGACTGCAGCCTACCAGGCTCCTCCATCCATGGGATTTTCCATTGTATGAACCTACCATTATTCATATATTCATTTTACTCATGATGACTATTTGGGCTTTTTCTTGGTTTGGGCTATAACTAATAATACTGCTTTGACTACACTCGGGCATGTCATTTACAGCACATATGCTTGCGTTGCTGTTGGGAAAATACTGATTGAGTTACAGGGAACACATACCTCCAACTTTAGGACACAAATACCAAACTATCTTCAAAGCAGTTGAACTAACTTGCATGCCTCCCGACAGTGTGTGAGGACCCCTGTCACTCCACATCATCATTAATGCTTGATATTTTCTAATTGTTTTCAATTTTAATATTCTGATAAGAGAGTACTATTATCTCATGGCTTAATTTTCAGGAACAAGAAGTATTCACTTCAATGTAGTCCAATTTATTATATTTCCCTTTTTAATTGCTCATTTTGCTGTCCTGTTTAAGAAATCTTTCCTCATCTCAAGGTTATAAACATAGTTTTCTATAATATATTAAAGAACTGCACTGTGCATTACTATAGTTACTAGGTACACGTGGTTACTTAAATTTAAATTTATATCAACTAAAATTTTTAAGACATAAAAATTCAGTTTTTCATTCACACTAGCAACATATCAAGGGTTCATCAGGCACATGAGTCTAATGGCTTCTGTAAGGGACAGCATGGTTATAGAATATTTCTGACATCATGTAAAGTTCCACTGAATGTAAAGTTCTCTTCTGGAAGCTTTATTGACTATTGTTTTACTTTTTCGTATTTATGCCTATAACTCATCTGGAATGATTTCTGTGAGACCCAGGATATTGTTCCATATGGTTAAACAATTGATTCAGCACATTGAGAAGACTGTTCATTACCTACTACACTGTAATAAAATTATTGTCATAAATAAAAATATTTATTTATATACATATTTAAATATATGTATATACATAGACAATATGCACAAAGTATATTTACATTAAAATATGTTACATATATTTATTTATGGCAACTATTGAATAAAATGAGTCCTCCTGGCTTGTTCTTGGGCTTCCCTGGTGGCTCAGATGGTAAAGAATCTGCCTGCAATGCAGGAGACCTGGCTTAGATCTTGTTCTTCAAAGGAGTCTTGACTATTTTTGGTCCCTGACATTTCCATATAAATTTTTAAAATCAGCTTGACACTTTCCACTAAAAATTAATTGGAATTTTAATTGATATGCCATTGAATCTATAAATCAATTTGGAAAATGTTTTCATATTTGCTATACTGAATCTTCTAATCCATGAATATGGCACATCCATAGAAATATTTAGGTATTCTTTAATTTCTCTCAGTAATATTTTACATTTTTCTGAGAAGAGTTTTACACATCTCTTAGATTTACTCTAGAGTCCTTAATGCTTCCCTGGTGGACCAGTGGTAAAGAACCTGCTTGTCAATGCAGGAGACGTGGATTCGATCCCTGGGTCAGGAAGATCCCCTGGAGAAGGAAATGGCAACCCACTGCAGTATTCTTGCCTGGGAAATCCCACAGACAGAGGAGCCTGGTGGGCTATGTAGTCCATAGGATTGCAAAGTTGGAAACGACGTAGTGACTAATCAACGACAACACAGAGTCCTTAATACTATTTGATACTATTGGATTTTCTTACACTCTATTATTGTTAAACAGAAATGTGGTCAATTTGAAAAACTTTGATGATGCACCTCACAGCCTTGCTAAACTTTTTTTTAATTCTATACACATGATCATATGCAAATAATTCTTGTATCTTTTATTGCTTTTTCATGACTCATCAAATTGGTTAAAGCTGTAGTGGATGTATCTTTTGGGGGTCTCCAAGAGTGCCTTCAGGCTTTATGGCTCATTAGAAGGACTCACAGGATTCGGTATTTAGTTATACAAGCAGAGAGATACAAAGCAAATTCAACAAAGGCAAAAAGCACAAGGAGTAAAATATGGAGAAAACCAAAAACAAGTTTCCAAGACTCTTCTCCCAGTGGAGTCAGGACATGCTGAATCCCTCCAGCATTTAACTGTGACAACACAGAAGAAGTATTGTCCACCAGGGAAGCTCATTAGAGACTCAGTGCCCAGAGTTTATAATCCCGGGCTGGTCACATAGGTACCCTGCCTAGCACATACTAAAATTCCAGATTTCCAGAGCAATCATGTTTCTTGTACAAACAGTTTAGGCCCAGTGTGTTATTCATCAACCAGAGAATGGGGGGAATACTCCTGAAATCCAAGTTTCCAGACACCAGACAAGAGCCAATGCTGCAAGCAGGCCTTTCTAAGGATGGAGTCTCAGGCCTGCTCATGCTAACTGTTTTGTACAATGGTTGAGCATGACCAATAACAACTCTTTCTTCGTAAATGCGTCTCAGGATTTATTATTGTTTTGCAATCTTCATAAAGCAAGTGGAAAGTATTTTCTCCTTTCCCTTTACCTGGAAGAGTTTGTGTAAGAGTGACATTATTTCTTATTATTTTCTAGAATAAACTAGTGAAGTCATCTGAGATGTAGTTTAATTTGTGGAAAAGTTTTTAATTATGGATTCAATTAATAGCTCTGGGACTATTCAGACTTTGTATTTCTTCTTATGTCGGGTTTTTTTTTTTAATAAATTTATTTATTTTAGTTGGGGGCTAATTACTTTACAATATTGTAATAGTTTTTGCCATACATTGACATAAATCGGTTTTAAATACGACTTGGTCTAGGATTTGGGGCATTATCGTCATCATTTCAATTACAGATGAAGAAAATGAGTCAAGTAATTTGCCCAACATTGCATAGCTAGTAAGCAGTGTCACTGGGATTTCAGTCTATAAATTCGACATCCAGAGGACACGTACAAAGCCATTTTGCTGCACATTTTTTTTTTCAGTGAATTACTGTTGGAGTATAGTTGCTTTCCAGCATTGCATTAGTTTCTACTGTACAGCAAAGTCAACTAGCTATATATAGATGCCCTCTTTTTTGGATTTCCTTCCCATTTAGGTCACCACATAGCATTGAGCAGAGTTCCCTGAGCTATACAGTGTGTTCTCCTTATTTATTTTATACATAGTATCAATAGTGTATATGTGTCATCCTAATCGCCCAATTCATCCCACCCTCTTTCCCCCCTTGATGTCCACATGTTTGTGCTCTAAGTCTGCATAACTTTTTTAATTTATTTAGTTAGTAATTTATTTTGGCTTCACTGTGTCTTGTTTGCTGTACATGGGCTTTTCTCTAGTTGCAGCAAGAGGGGCTACTCTCTAGGTGAGGTGAGGCTTCTCACTGCAGTGGCTTCTCTTGTTGGGTACCGGCTCTAGGCGCACATACTTCAGTAGTTTCTGCACCTGAGCTCTATGGTTGCAGCTCAGGGGTCTTAGAGGGGGTGGGCTTCACTATTTATAGCTCAGAGATTCTGGAGCCTGGGCTCAACAACCGTGGCGCACAGGCCTAGCTATCTAGCAGCTTGTGGAATCTTCCCAGACCAGGGATCGAACCCATGTCCGCCGCACTGACAGGCAGATTCTCAAGCACTGGACCATGGTCCTACATAGCTTCTTAAAATCATGTTTTACATAACAGAGCTTCATTAAAAAAAAAAAAACTAAGCTCTAAGTTTAAATAACCATAATCTCCTAGGGACAGATATCCTCTAGATAAAGGCTGATGTTTTTGAACAAAAATTATGACATCATTTTATATTCTAAAAGCAGTACATTCCAAACTGATCAGAGCATTTGAGATATTGTGTCAAAAATACATATTACAGGGCTCCATCACTGAACTACTAAATCAAAATCTCTCTAGGTAAAATCCAGGAATCTGTGATTTTTAAAATCCCACAGTCATTAGTAAATGCAGACAGATTTACAAAGCATTGCTTCAGAGCTAATGAACCTAGAAGTCACGACTGTTTCGTTCATGTGCTCAGAGTATTAGCTAAAATAAATCTTGCTCCTGGTTCATGTCCATGGACAATACATCTACCACTGGCCAGTGTACCTCCCCAGATGCTTGCTGCTCTTCACATAGAAAACCAAGTAAGACTAGAGACTACTCCACCCAAACTCATCTCCCGGTGTCTCTTCCTAGTCTTAGCACCAGACCATCAAAGGCCCTATCCTTACGACCTCATTTAACTTCAATTACCTCCTAAAGGCTCTATCTCAAGCACAGTCACACTGGGTGGCTAGCACTTCAGGATATGAAATGGGGTGGGGGTGGGGGGGTAACATGATTCAGTCCAAAGCAGCTGTGGTAAAAACAGCATCAATTACACAAAAATAATAATGCTCAACCTGTATTTTGAGGTTCTATATGTCAGTACCAAGTACTTTATTTGCACTGTTCTTTTAAACCTCTGGTATCCTATTGTGTAACTACCATTATTGTCTACTTTTCACATTGAAGAAAAAGATCCCCCAAAAGACTAAATAATAAAAATCAGAACATGCCTTTCTCCTGATTAAAATTTTCCGGTGACTTTCTATTATTCTTAAAATTGAATCCAAATTCTTCACCATGGTGTACATGAACTTCCTCAACAGTTCTCTCTAGAATATTCTTCTCAAGATCTCTGCATTTTTGGTTGCTTTGTGATCCAAGTGTTAAATGAAATAACATCTTCTCAGACCTTGCTACACACTCTAGTGCTGTCCCTCACAATTACCTACCAACACAATGGCCTGTTTTTATTTTCTTTATAATATCACGTCAAAGTATTTTCTTTTATTATTTTGACATTTATTTTGTTATATTTTTGTTTGTCTAACACATCTTATTAAATCTAAGCGTTATATAGATTAAAACCTTGTCTTTCTTCTTCACTCTTTATCCCCCATATCTAAAAGCTGTCATAGAATAGAACCAAGTAACACTGAATACACAAGTAGATCAATGCAGGAATGAGCAAACGACTTGTCCAAGATCACACAATTAAATAAATGATAGAGACTGAGCCCAACTAGTCATTCTCATCTCAGACCCTACAAAGTAATGTCTAAAAGAATTTTTCCAAAATTATGCATCAAATTTTAAAACAAGGAATAATTTCTAGAAGAATTTGATCAAATAATAAGTATAACTTCCATTTATTAAGGGCCTTACCTGTGCCATGGGGGCTTCCCTGGTGACTCAGCAGTAAAGAGTCAGCAGGAGACGTGGGTTTGATCCCTGGATCAGAAGATCCCCTGAAGAAGGAAATGTCAACCCACTCCAGTATTCGTGCCTGGAGAATCCCATGGTCAGAGAAGCCTTGTGGGCTACAGTCCATGGGGTCACAAAGGGTTGGACATGATTTAGTGACTAAACAACACCACCCCCACCCTGTGCCATTCACTCTGTTAAGGGCCTTCCAAGCACGGAATGCTTAACCTTCAAAACATCATACAGAATCACTGTTATTATCCTTCTTTTGCTCTGAGAAAACTGAGGTTCATAGAGGTTGAGTAAGTTGCCCAAGTCACACCTAACAGGTGACTGACAGACAGAACCCAGGTCTGTATGCCTCTAGAATCTGAACTATCACACTCCATACCATGCTTCAAAATAATATGTCACAGTGCATCTATTTCCTGATCTAAGTATGTATTTACTTGATACTTTAAAACAAATTTAAGACAATTTGTGTCAAAAAATAATATGTAAGTTTTATCATCACTTCTGACACTGTTCTTGTCTTCAATTCTTTTTCTTGCTAGAGAAACAAAATGTTACTTGATGGTGAAACTTTCCCAGCACTATAATCTAATATGTTATGTAGGAGCACAGTTCCACTAATGGAAATTATAGCTGGCAGATGTCCAGAGCTAATTCATTGCCTTTTAAATGAAATAGCAAGAATGTCTTTGAAGGGACATATATACCACCTAATAAGTAATCTCCCAAGTGCAGTGTGTTAGTGATTATTAACCAGCACAAACTGCTGAGGTTAATGAATAATGCTAATCTGAATCCATCTGCAGAAACTCTTTTCACTTGATTTTCTTCCTAGTTTTCTCTTGAGATGGCTATTTACAAACTAAAGTAGGATTTAGAAAGTTGCAACGAGTTATCAGACATCTACATTTAAACATCTGTGGATGCAGAATGCTGAATGGAAATGACAGATCATAGAGACAGTCTCTTGACTGTTTCTTACCCAAGAACCTGTGTCAAGCAGGCCTGGAAAACCAACTTTCAACAGAAGCAGACGAGCTATGGATCTGTTAGATAAGAGAATTCTACAGGGGAAAGGAAATGTTAAAAACATTCACAACTGGGCTACCCTGGTGGCTTGTGGTAAAGAATCCACCTGCCAATTCAGGGGACACGAGTTGGATCCCTGATCTGGGAAGATCCCACACATTGAGGAGCAGCTAAGCCTAAGCACCACGACTACTGAGCCAGTTCTAGAATGTGGGAGCAGCAACTAGTGAGCCTAGGTGCCGTAACTCCTGAAGCACGAGTGCCCCAGAGCCCATGCTCTGCAACAAGAGGAGCCACAGCAAGGAGAAGGCTGTGCCCCACAGCTAGAGAGAGCCTGCAAGGAGCGAGGAAGACCCTGTACAGCCAAAACAAAGAAACAAAAGTTATTTTTTTAAAGTGAATCTACCTTATACCTGGTGCTATGGTCTGAATGTTCATGTCCCTGCAAAATTCACTTATTGAGATTCTAACCTGCAAGGAGGATAATACCAGGAGTTGCGACTTTGAGGAGGCCATTGTCATGAGGGTGTGGCCCTCGTGAATAGGATTAGTGCCCCAGAGAGCTTGCTTGTCCCTTGAGCCACGTGAGGTTACAGTGAGAAGTCGGTCAATGAGAAGCTGGCTCATACCAGACACTGAACCGGCTGGCCCCATGACCCTGGACTTTTCAGCCTCCAAACTATGAGAAATAAACATTTGCTGTTTATAAGCCACCCCATCTATGGTATTTTGGCATTGCATCCCAAACAGACTAAGATACCCAGACTGCTTCACTCGCTTACATTACCAGCCTGATCTCTGAAGTCATTTTGATTTGCAACCCCAGATCTAGACTGTGAACTCCATGGTGGAGGTAGGAGGAGAGCAAAGAAAGAAAAAGAAGGTGCGCCGATATTTTGTTGTTGTTGTTGTTACATATTGCCATATCTTCCATGCGTAGAGCAATGCCTGGCACAAAGTAGATCCTCAGTGTTTGCTGAATAAGCACAATCTAACAGTGAGAGAGACAGCGATTTAAAAATAATAACTGCAACTCCTCAGTGACAAGTACTACAAAAGAAGTATGTATTGGTTCCAGTGGAAACAGTAGGCTTTGCCTCTTTATCCAGCATAAAGCATAATAAAAGTGAGCAAAAAGGGGCCTGTGTCTCCTAGCCCACTCTCCATAACACTCCCCACACTTCAACGTTGGCTTCCTTAGTAGGGTAGGAAACATTTTCTGCAAAGGACCAGAGAGTACTTTAGGGTTTTCAAACCATGCTGTCTCGGTGACAACTACTCTACCCTGCCGCTGCAGTACAAAAGCAGCCGTAGCCAACTGGGGGAGAAATGAGCGAAGTTGTGTCTCAATAAAATTTTATTTACAGGCAGTGAGCAAAATTTGGCCCACAGGCGCTCAGTTCAGTTCAGTTCAGTCGCTCAGTCGCGTCCAACGCTTTGCGACCCCATGGACCACAGCATGCCAGGCCTCCCTGTCCATCACCAATTCCCAGAACTTACTCAAATTCATGTCCATTGAGTCAGTGATGCCATCCAACCATCTCATTCTCTGTCGTCCCTTTCTCCTCCTGCCCTCAACCTTTCCCAGCATCAGGGTCTTTTCCAAGGAGTCAGTTCTTCGCATCAGGTGGCCAAAGTATTGGAGCTTCATCATCAGTCCTTCCAATGAATATTCAGGACTGACTTCCCTTAGGATGGACTGGTTGGATCTCCTTGCAGTCCAAGGGACTCTCAAGAGTCTTCTCCAACACCACAGTTCAAAAGCATCAATTCTTCAGCACTCAGCTTTCTTTATAGTCCAACTCTCACATCCATACATGACCACTGGAAAAACCATAGCTTTGACTAGACAGATCTTTGTTGGCAAAGTAATGTCTCTGCTTTTTAATACACTGTCTAGGTTTGTCATAGCTTTTCTTCCAAGGAGTAAGTGTCTTTTCATTTCATGGCTGCAGTCACCATCTGCAGTGATTTTGGAGCCCAGGAAAATAAAGTCTGCCACTGTTTCCATTGTCCCCATCTATTGGCCATGAAGTGATGGGACCAGATGCCATGATCTTAGTTTCTGAATGTTGAGTTTTAAGCCAACTTTTTCACTCTCTTCTTTCACTTTCATCAAGAGGCTCGTTAGTTCTTCTTCACTTTCTGCCATAAGGGTGGTGTCATCTGCATATCTGAGGTTATTGATATTTCTCCTGGCAATCTTGATAGTTTGCTGAATATTGCTCTAGAGGACAGAAACTATTTCTATTATCTTTATAGTTGGTTGAATTGCTGATACATAATTTTTGCTCACTTGAAGCAATGTTAACTGACAATAAGTACCTCCAGAAAAATGTTGCTGCAAAAATAGCAACAGCATTTTTTTGTTCGTGGCCTCCTAAGGGAGGCAAAATTCTTTGAACTTTCACAATTAAAGTCTTGACCTCAATATAAATGTGAGGTCTTAAAAAGATCCAAGGGAGTATCAACTTAGAAACCTAAACACTTGTTCTGGTGAAGAGAAAATTGACCATATTATCCTATTTTCTCTGATGAGAATTCGAGGAATAGTATTTATTGAGATTATGTTGGTTCCCTAAATTAAAGTTTAGATATCTGGCCTAGAAAAAAAAAGGGGGGGGGATACCATAGTACACATATGTGACATTCTATTAACGAGAAAATAAAGTAGTTCTTCAGATGAAAGGAAAGAAAACGTCTCCATGTAGGAAATCATAATCTCTTCAGTCCTGATTGTCCCCAGTGGAGCTGGAAGATAAGTATTCTATAATAGGAAATTAAGGAAAGTACAGAGAAAGGAGACAGAGAACATGAGAGATACAAAGAGTGAATAATGAGGAAGAGAATAGACTAGAAAGAAAGGAAACAGTAAGGAAAAACAAAAGAGATCAATGTGCCTGTCCTGGGAAGTAGCAGGTTGTCAAGAATTTCTTCAAAGTCACGTAAGTATACCAAGGTCACAGATAACCAAAGTTCACAGTTTTGTTTTGTTTGATCTGGTAGGTCGTATTTTACAGAAGTTATGGTAATTGGCTTGTTTCAGTTCTATCTATTGGCTTGCAAATTGTTCCCCTTCCTCCCTACACACGCACGCACAAACACACATACACACACACACACACACACACACACACACACACACACAGGACGAGGAGAGACTGGAGAAAGAGGCAGGCCACTTCGGATTGGTAAGTGGCAGGTTTTATAAGCAAGAGAACTTAACATGGTTTAATAAGCAAGGGAACTTACCAGGCTTGTCCGAGGCCAAGGCAAAATGAGTAGAACTCCACACCAGTCCATAAGACTCTTTAAAGTTCATATAGAGGTTCCGTCGTGTGTTCAGTTCAGATGGTCTCAACACCACTTGACTCTCCCAAGGCTCCATCCTCGAAGCAGCTCCGGCTGTGGAATAGTGGTCAGAACGTAAATTCCAAGAATAGGGTGGGGCGGAAGCCCCAGTCCGGATCGCGGGTCA
This sequence comes from Giraffa tippelskirchi, assembly GCF_054371585.1. Classification (NCBI taxonomy): domain Eukaryota; kingdom Metazoa; phylum Chordata; class Mammalia; order Artiodactyla; family Giraffidae; genus Giraffa; species Giraffa tippelskirchi. Next base: position 104,520,616 of record NC_137278.1, on the reverse strand, counting down.
GACGGCAGTCACCACCTCTGCGTGACCTCCCCCAACACAAAACGAACATCTATTTTAAACTTCAGGGCAAATATAATTGTTTCCGTGTTACCTCGCTGGAATCTGCGCTGGTGTGCCCTGCGCTTCCACCATCTGAGATCTGTGTTCTGATAAAGATCGTGCTGCGTTTGCCGATGAAAGAAAATACATGGGCGGTAAAATAGGTCGGAAATGACTAAAATGGCATTAACTGCCCGTGACATGTGTTGTTGATTTCAAGGAGTGACTGAGAAGATGGTTCTTACAAGTGTCAAAGGGGCGTGTGAGGAACTCTAGAAAAGCCTAAGTCCCCTGTTCCACTCTGAAACTACTGCTGAAACCCAGATGGTGAAATTTACCTGTGTTTCTTCTTCCTATAATTTCCCTTCCCGCTTACAAAACGGCCACGAGGTCTTTATGCTTTCTTTTCAGGGGATCTCAGGTGATAAGGCCCAAGCAGAAATTGCCTAAAGATTATGCATCTTTCTGAATTTTCTTTTTCCTTTAAAGTCTATAGGCATTTAGGGAGTGAGGCAGGGTCTGAAGGGAAAGAAAAGAAGGAAATAAGATTCCTGCAGTCTAGGAAAGGAAGTGAGAGCTCTGGGATCTACAAGAAAAAAGGCTCTGCCAAGTGAGGAGACAACAGGACCTCTGAAAGGAATGACGGTTTTGTGTAGGGAGGGGAGCCAGGCAGTAGGAGCACCTGAGCAAGCAGCTGGCCTCACAGAGACCCAGCCTCCGACTCGTCACAAAGGAGAGAAGCTGTGTCGTATCACTTAAACGTGAATGCTAAAAAATAATAATGAACTCACAGAATAGGATGCTGGTTCCCAGGGGGTCGGGGTTGGAGAAATGGGAAGATGTTGATTAAAGGGCACAAACTTTCAGTTATAAGATGAATGAGCTCTGAAGTTCATACAGCATGTGATTATAGTTAACAACACTGTCATGCATATTTGACAGTTGCTAAGACTTGGATTATAAAGAAAGCTGAGTGCCGAAGAATTGATGCTTTTGAACTGTGGTGTTGGAGAAGACTGTTGAGAGTCCCTTGGACTGCAAGGAGATCCAACCAGTCCAACCTAAAGGAGATCAGTCCTGGGTGTTCATTGGAAGGACTGACGCTGAAGCTAAAACTCCAATACTTTGGCCCCCTGATGCGAAAAGCTGACTCATTGGAAAAGACCCTGATGCTGGAAAATACTGAAGGCGGGAGGAGAAGGGGACAATAGGATGAGATGGTTTGATGGCATCGCCGACTCAATGGAGATGAGCTTGAGTAAACTGCGGGAGTTGGTGATGGACAGGGCGGCCTAATGTGCAGCAGTCTGTAGGGTCGCAGAATCGGACATGACTGAGTGACTAAACTGGACTGAACTGAACTGAAGATGGTAGATCTTAAAAGTTCTCATCACAAGAAAAAAAATTGTAACTATATGTGTGATGGAATTACTACAATGTAAATTACTACAATAATAACTAGAATTATTATGATCATTTCACAATGTATACATGATATTGAATCATTATGTTGTACATCTGAAACTAATATGCTAAATATCAATTATGTCGCATTAAAAAAAATACTGTATTGTATATATTAAATTTACTAAAGATTTGGATCTTAAGGCTTCTTACCACCACCAAAAAAAAAAAAAAAAACGGTAACTATGTGATATGATGGTCTTCCTTGGTGGTTCAGTGGCAAAGAATCCACCTACCAGTATAGCAGATGAGTTCGATTCCTGGGTTGGGAAGATCCCCTGAAGAATGAAATGGCAACCCACCCCAGTATTCTTGCCTGGGAAATCCCATGGACAGAGGAAACTGGTGGACTATAGTCCATGGGTCACAAAAGAGTTGAACACGACTTAGCAGCTAAACTACAAGCACGTGAGGTGATGACTGATGATTTATTTGAGGATGTGTAATAAGTTCACAGTGTATGTGCACTGTGTGCTAAGTCACTTCAGTGGTGTCCAACTTCACAACCCTGTGGGTCGTAACCCACCAGGCTTCTCTGTCCATGGGATTCTCCAGGCAAGAACACTGGAGTGGGTTGCCATGCCATGTCCAAGGGTCTTCCTGACCCAGGGATCAAACCCGCATCTCTTGTGTCTCCTGCATTGGCAGGCGGATTCTCTACCACTAGCACCACCTAGGAAGCCTTCACAGTGTATACTTACATACATAATCATCACATTGCACATTTTAAATATACACAATTTTATTTGTCAATTATACCACCATAAATCTGGAGTTGGTCATCGGGTGGAGTTATAGAACAGAAGAGCGTCTCCCCATCAAGGAGAGATGTGAGCTTGAGCAGATATCTATTTAACCAAAGACATAAGACTCATCCCCAAACATTCTCACTGTAGCGTTCACCTCCCACCCATACCAGCCTCACCAGCACCTTTGCCCAATCTGGAGACAGAGAAAACTCCAGCAACTAGTGAGCCATTATCTCCAACCTACATAAAGAAAGACAGGCTCAGAAGAGATTAAATTTGAGTTAGAGAAGTAAAAGAAATTTCTTACACCTAGATTTTGGGGTAGAATAAAATTCATTGCTGTTGTAGCACATTTTAATGAGTCACTTCAATTTTGTACAGCTTAGTCACATCTCACATTAAATGCAAAGTAGTCTCATTGTTATTCTCAGCCTCCTCCACTCATGGCTCATGAGTTACAATGTGTCAGACTCTGTTCTCCATACTTTACTGCAACTCTAGAGGGGGAGATACCATGATTACCCCCATATCACAGATGAGGAAACTGAGGTACAGAGAGGATGGATGAGTTACGAAGGTCCCACCATTTGTGGGCAAGAGAACTGGTGTTCAAAGGCAGGCCATAGGACTGCAGAGGCCACGGTCCCCATCAGATGGGTGCTCCCGCCCATCTCCCCTCAGACAAAGCAATTTAAATCACACACAACAAGAACTTCCACGGGCCTGCTCTGTCCTGGTGTAGCCATATGATAGCAGATGTGGAAACTCTGAACATTAGAACAAATTAAGCTTCAGTGAATAGCTGTTGATGAACTGAATGTTTTCCTTGACAAGTCTTAAAAAGCAGAAACTTAAAGCCTTTTTCGGCAATAGTGCCAATTCTAGTGCTGTTAAGTTTTTTAAATGGTGTCCTGAAGCCCAACTGGTCCCTTTTTTTAGATTTCCAGAGAAACAGAGAAAGCCTTATCAGCACATGCATACATGCTCGTGTCTGACTCTTTGCAACCCCATGGACTGCAGCCTGCCAGGCTCCTCTGTCCGTGGAATTTTCCAGGCAAGAATACTGGAGTGGGTTGCCATCTCCTACTCCAGGGGATTTTCCCAACCCAGGGATCAAAACCACATCTCCTGAGTCTCCTGCATCAGCCAACAGATTCTTCTCCACAGAGCCATCTGGGAACCCCCCTTCTATCAGCACATCTCTCCTCAAAGCCCCGTCTCCCTTCAGAGGAGGGAAAGGCCATTCCCTCCCAGTGCATGTGAGTGTGGCTCCAGCAAGAAGTAAACTGGGCCAGGAGACTGTCACGTGGTGGGAAATGGGAAGAGGAAATATGTTCCCTACCTTTCTCTGAAGGGTCACCCTCCCTCCACTCCAGACCCAAGAGGAAGACCACAGCTTGCCTGATACTTGAGGGAGGCCGATTGAGAGGGTGTGTAAACAAGAGCAAAGCTCTGATTAAAACTCCATAGCATATTCTCAGTCTAATCTCTTTTTACCTTTCCAACATGATTTCAGCAATTATATTTTTATCATTTAAATGCCTCCTCTTGTTCATAACTTTGATGATTCTCACATGGGCTGTAGACTGTTTACTCTAATTTTATTCTTATTAACATTTCCATTTTAAATGCTAAAAATAAGACTTGGACCTTCCAAAGTGAATGCCTGATTACTGCCCTTCCTCCAGGAGAAATTAACTTTGGAAATATCTGCAAAGTATGTCCAAGGTGATGTGACCATTTATTTTTCTCCCTAATTGTTTCCTTAAGATAGAGTCTCTCATTTCCTATCTGGGAAGAGACATGAGGGTAAAAGATTTCTTGGACCCCAAAGAAAATATCACAAGATACTAGTGACAAATGGAAAAGGTTTTCACAGGAGAATGCTAAAGTGATTAGTCTTTCTCACAGACTCACTGATCTAATGCTTTTGGTTTTAGGTAATAGATCAAATAATGAATTTGAGGTATTTTTTGTAACATATGCCAGCAGTTAAAAATGGCTCAGCCATTCAGTTCAGTACAGTTCAGTCGCTCAGTCATGTCCGACTCTTTGCAAGCCCATGAATTGCAGCACGCCAGGCCTCTCTGTCCATCACCAACTCCCAGAGTCTACCCAAAGCCATGTCCGTCGAGTCAGTGATGCCATCCAACCATCTCATCCTCTGTCGTCCCTTTCTCCTCCTGCCCCCAATCCTACCCAGCATTAGGGTCTTTTCCAATGAGTCAACTCTTTGCATGAGGTGGACAAAGTATTGGAGTTTCAGCTTCAACATCAGTCCTTCCAATGAACACCCAGGATTGATCTCCTTTAGGATGGATTGATTGGCTCTCCTTGCAGTCCAAGGGACTCTCAAGAGTCTTCTCCAACACCACAGTTCAAAAGCATCAATTCTGTGGCGCTCAGCTTTCTTCACCGTCCAACTCTCACATCCATACATGACCACTGGAAAAACCATAGCCTTGACTAGACGGACTTTTTAAACTGAACCAATTAAGTTCAATTTTTCCATTGAAAGAAAAACTATCGCTTGATTATTTCAGAGAGAAAAGATAAGATTATGATTCCCTACCAAAGAACAAAAACCAAAAAAGAAAGAAAGAAAACTCTCCTTAGGCATGTGAGACATGAAGGATAGTGAGGATTTTTTTTTTACATATACAAAATTGAAGATTAAAGAATATGTGTTAAACACCCTTTTAAATGAATTAAAACAATCAAAGATCAAAAGAGCTATTTGTAAAGACTTGGAAAACCTAACCCAACATATCCCATGTGACTTTATAAATGTGTGTGATAAGTGGTAAGTGTCAGTGCCAAATAATAATTCTATACATTTTATTGATAATTGTCATCAGCCTGACATATGGAAGGAAGCATAATAGTTGCAGGGAATTGCAGCAATATATTTAGTTCCTTTAAACCTCTACTTCAATCACCTTTCATAAAGTAAAAGAAATGAAAGGAACTTTGTAAGATATACAAAGGAAACTAAACTTATTGATATATGCCAGAAGATCCAAACTGATTCCTTTCATCCAGACACACATAATTCTTACTGCAGACTAGGCTCTATTTTTTGGATGAGCAGTCACTCCCTCCCATTAAAGCTAGAGGAGAATGACTACTTCTGATCAAGTATCACTATCATTAAAATTGAGGATATATGCCCACCCACCCCTTGCATATGAAAGGAAAGAAAAGTAAAAAATAATCATCATCAGCTTCCAAGCACTGACTTTTTATGTCTTTTATAGGGATCCATGAATCTTCCAAAATTTATGACAATGGATAAGCTTCCTCTAAGATTTTGAAGAATGCTGCTGGCACATTTCTCCAAAGTAAAGCGATTTACTTTGCCCTCAGAGGAGGAAAAAGAAAAGGGAGGACTTAGAAAAATAAACTAGCTTGAACATAAAATTATAAAGCTGAAGATATAACATATGAAAGAATCATCCCACCTATTCTCAATTTTAATCACCTAAAGGAGAATTAAACTCATTTATTCCCCCAACTGAGGCCATTTTGCTGAAATTACAAAACCTGTCATTTAGCAAAAGAAAAGGAACAAATAATAAAGATTATGTGCTGTCCAGAGTACACATTATGGATTAAAGAAGAAGGAGGAAAGATAAAAATGAAGCTCAGTTGAAAAGAAGTGATTTCAGTGAACATATTTTCTACTGTGCACTTTAGTAATAATCAACATCCAAATTACAAAACTTTTCAAACAAAATAATTTCTATATCTATAGCCGACTTCAGGAGACTATAAAGAATCAACAATATTTTGAAAGTTAAACATCCTTAAGATGTTTACTGCTAATTATTCACAATTAAGCAGAGGAATGATCTTTCTACCTGTTATGAACTGAATGCTGATGAACAGTAAAATTCATTCAATTATTCCTTCACTTCAGCTTCATAGATGGCTCAATAGTAAAGAATCCTTCTGCCAGTGAAGGAGATGCAGGAGACATGGGTTCGATCCCTGGGTCAGGAAGATTCCCTGGAGTAGAAAATGGCAACCCACTTCAGTATTCTTGCCTGGAAAATTCTATGGACAGAGGAGTCTGGAAAGCTACAGTCCATGGACTCGCAAAGAGTCAGATGCAACTGAGTATTGAGCACACACCCACACATTCCTTCACTCAAAAAATATTTATTGAAGGATTACTATGTGCCAAGCATTCTTCTAGACACTGAAAGTACAATAGTGAACAAGAGGGGGTTGGAAGTCTCAGCTAGAAGGATATAAGAATAGAACTTTCTTTCCAATAAAGACAAAAAATAAAAATATGTATGTTTGATGGTGATAAATACTAAGGAGAAATAAAGCAAGAAAAGATGATGGGGGAGTACTGGGGATGGCAAGATTTGGAGAGAGGTTGGGTTAGAAAATTAAATAATTAAGTTATTAAATAATTAATAATTAAATTAATAACATTTATTAAATAATTAAATTTTAAAATTTGTGCAAAGACCTGAAGGAAGAAAGAGTGCAATTCACTTTGATATCTGGAGCAAATGCACTTCAGGCAGAGAGAGCAGCAAGTGCAAAGGCCCTGAGGGAGGAGTGTGAGTGATATTTCAAGAGACATCAAGGAGTGAGGTTACTGAAGGAAGCTGCAAAGTAGGGTTGGTGGTGACCAGAAGTAGTTGTTTGAAACAAAGTTTATGGAGAGGTTACAGTTGTTGACAGCAACGAAGTTGGGATGTGACTTTGAGAAGAAAGAGCAGGAGGGTAAGGACAAGGTATTGAGTAAGGGGAGGCAAAGGAAATGAGAAGTCAGTGTATTGGAGGATTCATCTGGGCTCCAAAATTGCCAAGGATTACCTCAAGAGTGTTAGAATGCCAGCGAACTAAAAGGTAAGATATTCCAGAAATTCAACCAACGGTTTTTGGTTTCCGCAAAATATTTATTTCACACCTTAACTGAAATCATAGTAAGTACTGTTTAAATTTCATCGTCAAACATTTCATAGGGATCTTAGAAATACAGGAGAACTCCGTTTCTCTCTCTTTTTTATTTTTTTAGTGACAATGTCTGCCAGGGTTGAGGAGACCTATAACTCTTTTTGAGGCTGCGCTGGGTCTCCGCTGCTGTGTGTAGGCTTTCTCTCCCTGCCGAGTGTAGGGGCTCCTTTCTATTGCAGCGCACAGACTTCTCCTTCCTGCAGCTTCTAGGGTGCACGGGCTTCAGTGGTTGTGGCTCACAGGCTTAGCTGCCACATGGCATGTGGAGTCTTCCCAGACCAGGAATCAAACCCATGTCTCCTGCACTGGCAGGCCGATTCTTAACCACTAGACCATCAGGGAAGTCCCAGGAGAACTCGCTTAATCCACCTCTAGCAGACTAATCTACCACATTACCTGATTCTCCCCCATCTCCCCATAAAGCTTTTAACCTGTTGAAGCTCAGAGCAGAGACCCTTGACCTGTCTGTTCACTCAGTTCTCCTCCCATCAGTTGAGTGCTTGCGAAGACTCAGCTGTTTGTTGCGAACCCTGTTTATGTTTCTTAAGCTTGTTTATTTAATTGCATAATTGCATGATTTGATGAAATATCTTGCCAGGCAATGATATGTGATTGCAAACAGAGAGTAGTGGCTTCTTCAAAAACCATAATGAACGCTTGAGAAAATGTTATAAAGGTGAGTCACTAAAACATACACTATCAGATTAGATGTGAGTGAGACCATTGTAAAAAAATTTTAAACGACCATAGAAATGTGGAGAAGACTCTTGAGAGTCCCTCGGACTCCAAGGAGCTCAAACCAGTCAATCCTAAAGGAAATCAATCCTGAATGTTCATTGGAAGGACTGATGTTGAAGCTGAAGCTCCAATACTTTGGCCACCTGATACAAAGAGCTGGCTCATTAGGAAACACCCTGATGCTGGGAAAGATTGAAGATGGGAGAAGGGGAGGACAGAGGATGAGATGGTTGGATGGCATCACTGACTCAATGGACATGAGTCTGAGCAAGCTCTGGGAGTTGGTGATAGAGAGGGAAGCCTGGCATGCTGCAGTCTATGGGATCACAGAGTCAGACACGACTGAGCGACTGAACTGAAAAATGTGGAGGATGTCAGCACTTGGGTGGCTGTGCTCATGTCTTCTGGAGAAGGCAATAGCACCCCACTCCAGTACTCTTGTCTGGAAAATCCCATGGACAGAGGAGCCTGGTAGGCTGCAGTCCATGGGGTCGCTAAGAGTCGGACACAATTGAGCAACTTCACTTTCACGTTTCACTTTCATGCATTGGAGAAGGAAATGGCAACCCACTCCAGTATTCTTGCATGGAGAATCCCAGGGACGGGGGAGCCTGGTGGGCTGCTGTCTATGGGGTCGCACAGAGTCGGACACGACTGAAGTGACTTAGCAGCAGCAGCTCATGTCTTCAGGCTATTATTCCACTTGAAAAAGTCATACCAGAACTTAAAATAAATTACAGGTGTGGCTGGTACAAAAAAGATGCAGAACTCCAACCAGAGAACCATACTAAAAATGAAACAGAGGGTCTACACTAAAAATATTGGTTGCTGTGGTTCAGTTGCTCAGTTGTGTCCAACTCTTTACGACCCCATGGACTGCAGCATGCCAGGCTTCCCTGTCCTTCACCATCTCCCAGAGCTTGCTCAAACTCATGTCCACTTAGTCAGTGATGCCATCCAACCATTTCATCCTTTGATGTCCCCTTATTGGTGAATGAGCATAGTTTATATGTTTTTTCAGGTAAGTAAAATCTTTAAGGTGTTTTTTTAAAATAATTCCCTGCTTTAATCAACTTCTCCTATTAAACATTTTAACTACTGCCCTGATGTCATTAGATTAAAAGACTTCTGATGTTATTTTAAACTAGACCAGAAAGCAAACCATGGAGATCAAATGATTCATTCCTAAAGTAAGTCCTTTATATACACAGAAAAAAAATTACCTGGTTGAACTGGACAGTGACTTTGATTTTCGTTGTCATTTTTGTCATCTTATCATTACTGGAATGGGAACAGTGTTACAAGAGTATTGAGGCCACTACCTTTAAGGCAGGCTGCTCCTGTGAATTCCTAAATAAATGAGAATCTCTGCATTGAAATTTCCCTTTGATTCCTTTTATATCCGAATAAGAGTTTTGATGTAATAAATTATATGTTGTAACTTAACATTTACCATTCAATAGTATGGGATGCATGCCTGTAATTATGAAGTAGGCAAATAAATAATTAAACTGACCTGCTCTAGTCCAGAGGATATATGACAGTGTGACAGAGGAAACAGAACAGTGATTATGCTGCTGTACCCAGTATTTCTATCCAAACCCAGAACATTAGCTAACACCACCATAACCAGGCAATCCACCAAAGAGAGGTACTCTGACGAGGACTCTAAAACCATCGCTAGAGTAGTCAGGAATACCCGTGGTATGGAAGAAGGGGAAAACAGTTTCATATATATGCATGCATGCATGCTAAGTGGCTTCAGTCGTGTCCGACTCTATGCGACCCTATGGACAGCAGCCCACCAGGCTCCTCTGTCCACAAGATTCTCCAGGCAAGAATACTGGAACGGGTTGCCATTTCCTTCTCCATTCATATATATATATTCTTGGTAATTATACCTCAATAAAGCTGGAAAATAAACAATATACTCTCTCAGAAGTTTGTGCTTTTTACTATGGGAATAGCTTGGATGCAATGAGAACATGGTTCAATGAGAATTTAGAGGAATATTAGCTAAATTTGAGGGATTCCCAGGTGGTGCTAGTGGTAAAGAACCTGCCTGCCAGTGCAGGAAATGTAAGGGACAACGGGTTCAATCCCTGGGTCAGGAAGATCCCCTGGAGGAGGGCATGGCAACCCACTCCAGTATTCTTGCCTGGAGAATCCCATGGATAGAGGAGCCTGATGGGCTATAGTTCATAGGGTTGCAAAGAGTTGGACAAGACTGAAGTGACTTAGCACATATGCTAAGTGAACTATATTTTTCCTTTCCTACTTACACATATAAAAAAGAAAGAAAAGGTCATATATTAATGCATATGTATGGAATCTAGAAAAATGTAACTGATGAACCTATATGCAGGGCAGCAATAGAGACACAGACAGAGAACAGACTTATGGACACAGTGGGGAAAGGAGAGGGCCAGATGAATTGAGAGAGTAGCATTGAAACAGGAAAACAATCTTTCTAAAAGCATTCTCTATCAGTTACATTTCGTGTCTGGGTGTGCCAGATGTTCCATTAATAACAATAACTTTGTCAAACCTCTATCGTGTGCAAGGCACTGTACTTGGTACTTCTAACATGTTATTTCATGAATGTTTGTACCAAAGTATAAGAAAAATATTATCCTGATTTTAAGGATAAAGCAATTGAGGCTCCGAGAGGTTAAGGATCTTTCCCAAGATCCCAAGATGAATCATAGAGAAAATTCAGACTTAGGTTTGTCTAACTCCAAAGCCCATCTCTTGTCGCTAGGCAATAAATAAACAATATACATATATGCATTATTTGTCTTTAATTGCTTTACGATGTCGTGTCTCTGCCCTGTAACAACATGAATCAGCCATAGGGATACATATCGTCCCTCCCTCTTGAACCCCCCCCCCACTACTGCATCCCACCCTTCTAGGTCGTCACAGAGCTCCAGGTTGGGCTCCCTGCCTCATACAGCAAATTCCCACTGGCTGTTTTATTTATGGAATTGTATGTATGTTTCAATGCTACTCTCTCAATTCATCCGACCCTCTCCTTCCCCCACTGTGTCCATACGTCTGTTCTCTGTCTGTGTCTGTATTGCTGCCCTGCATATAGGTTCATCAGTTACATTTTTCTAGATTCTATACATATGCGTTAATATACGATTAAATAAAAAATATTTTAAAGGAAGAAAATCACATGCTAAGAGCCCACTCAATTCTTTTTTCAGCAAAGAACTACTTTGCTTCTACTGTGATTGACAAGGGGACTTAGATGTTACTTGCCTAAAAAGTGTTAGTCGCTCAGTCGTGCCCAACTCTTTGTTGACCCCATGGACTACAGCTCACAAGGCTCCTCTGTCCATAGGATTTTCCAGGCAAGGATATTGGAGTGGGTTGCCATTTCCTTCTCCAGGGAATCTTCCCAATCCAAGATCGAACCCAGGTCTCTTGCACTGCAGGCAGATTGTTTACTGACTGAGCTACCAGGGAAAGACTCTACTTGCCTAGAGACCTCCCATTAACATAGTGCACCTGGGAAGTGGGCATTTGTCTGAGTTTTCTCTGAACCTCAGGCCTGTAGAACACACCTGGCCAAGAAGGAATGACTTTAGGAGGTGATATGGTGATATTTTGCCATTATCCACACATAGTGCTCTAGTCAATAATTTGGGGGCATGTAGTACTCCTTTACTCAGCGTTAGTAACAAAGCCAATTGAAGAACATGAACCTGAATAAGCCCAAAGATACTCAAATGAAGGGTTTTTTTCAATTAACTAATGAGGACTCTGCAGTCTCTAAGGCCACTAAACATGAGGAACATTGCTCAAATAAACTGTGTATTCTAGGAGGGAGTGGCTGATTGAAAAACAAGGCACTCTTACTGGAAATTTGTTCATTTTGTAAACTGTAAGAGCTATTGGGAGGGCTTTCATCTTTCCTCTGTATCTAAACCTAACACTGCCAACCTGGATTTGTTTGAAACACTTAGCCAGTGCACACTTGAATCCTTCAAATCTCCTCACTATTTGACCTTGTGAGGAAGGGCACACTGTGGATGAAGCTGTGTAGAAGGTCTGGACTGTGGTGCCACAATTTGAAATGATGTCTCCTTGTGATAAGCAAAAGAATGTCCCAGGGACTTCCCTGGTGGTCTGGTGGCTAAGACTCCACCTCTCAATTCAGGGGGTCAGGTTTGATCCCTAGTCAAGGAACTAGATCCTCTGTGCCGCAACCAAGAGTTCACATGCTGCAACTAGACCTGGTGCAGCCAAATCAAAACAAATAAACAATATTTTTAAAAAATAATAATGCCCCTCAAAATATGTCCTTGTTCTAATCTTCAGGATCTATAAATATTTGGAGTTACATGACAAAGAACTAAGGCAGCAGATGGAATGAAGGTGGCTAATCAGCTGGCCTCAAATTATGGAGATTATCCTGAATTATCCGGGTGGACCTAGTGTGTTCACAAGAGTCCATAAAGTGGGGAAACGAAAGCAGATGGGAAAGAGAGCAGATGCAATCTTAGAAGCATGGTCAGAGCCATACAGGGTAGGACTCAGCCTGCCATTGTTGGCTTTGAAGACAGAAGAAGTAGCCACATGCCAAAAATGCCACAGTCCTTAGACGCTGGAAAAGGCAAGGAAGCAGATTCTCCCCTGGAGCCAGCCGAAAGCGTACAACTCTGTTGGGCACCTTGATTTTAGCAGTTAGAGTGGTGTCAGACTTCTAGCTTAGAGAACTTAATAAAACTGGGTTGCCTTAGCCACTAAGTTTGAAATGATATGTTACAGCAGCAATTGAAAAAGAATGTACTACTAATGTGAGAGAGCTACTTGTGGACATGGGTAGATAAAAAAGCAGAAATTTAAAAGAGGCTGAGGTGAAAGAAAATCTGTCTGCCTCTCTGGCTCAAACTGGCCTCTGGAATGGTTTTCTGAAAGTGATTAGAGGGAACAGCAATTAGTAATTGAGATGTAAAAGAGAAACGATTGCTATGATATGGTGGCAGGATACTGAGAACTATTCAGTACACTTTCTGCCAGATTAATCACATCTGAAAACACCCAGAAACCTTTAATAACCATACAACAGAGGGGTAGACAAATCTTATGGAATCTGGGGAAAATCTGCCCTGTAGTCACTGACCCAGAATCAGAAGCACAGAATCATATGTTAAATGAATTTTGGAAATGGACAAGTTAGAAATTATATAATCCAGTCCTCCTTTTTTTCCTATTTATTTTTCATTTGTTAACAATGTTATTGAGGTATACTTGATACACAAAAAAACTGCACAAATTTAATATACATAATGTATGAGTTTGTAGTTACACAAACACCCATGAAACCATCGCCACAATCAAGGTGATAAAGACGTCCACCACCTACCAAAGTCTCCTGTGCCCCTTTGTTTTCCAGGCTTCTTTCTGATAATAACAGTTAACATGAGATCCACACTCTTAACACATTTTTTAAATTGTACAATACAGTACTGTTAAACATAGGCAGTATGTTATACTCAGATTTTTGGAAGTTATTCACCTGACATAAATGAAACATTATGCCCATTGAGCAGCTCCCTATTTCCCCTCCCCCAGCCCCTGGGAACCACCATTCTACTCTCTGCTTCTATGAATTTGATTATTTTAGACACCTCATCTAAGTAGAAATAGGTAGTATTTGTCTTTCTGCAACTGGCTTATTTCACTTAATATTAAGTCCTCCAGGTTCAAACTTGTTTTTGCAGATGACAAGATTTTCTTCTTTTTTATGCTGGACCATATTTTCTTTATCCATTCATCCATCAGTGGACACAGTTGACATTTAGATTGTTTCCATACCTTGGTTATTGTGAATAGCGCTGTGGTGAACATGGGAGTGCAAATATCTTTTTGATATCCTGACTCCATATCTTTTGAATATATACACAAAAGTAGAATTGCTAGATCACATGATAGTTCTATTTTTAATTTTCTGAGGAAACATACTGTTTTCCGTATGTATGGAAACATTTCAGTAAATATGTTAAATGAATGAGTTCAACAAACTGCATCTTTGAATCTTAAAACAATGGTCCATAGTGGCTGCATTACTTTACACTGGGCTTCCCAGGTGGTGCTCATGGTAAAGAACCCACCTGCAATGCAAAAGACATAAGAGACTCGGGTTCAGTCCCTGGGTGGGGAAGAACCCCTGGAGGAGGGCATAGCAACCCACTCCAGTATTCTTGCCTGGAGAATTCCACAGACAGGGGAGCCTGGAGGACTACAGTCCATGGGGTCACAAAGAATCAGACACGACTGAAGTGACTTAGTACGCAGTTTATGTTCCCGCCAACGGTGTACAGGGGTTCCAATATCCCCACATCCTCACCAACCCATTCAACCCTCTTTTTATACTAGAAAGAAACTAAGGCTCAGTGAGATGAAATGGCTTGCCCAAAGTAGTTAATGTCACAGCCAATACAAGAACACAGCCGTCCTAATCAGAAGATTTGCCTAAAAAATATAGAATCTGGCCACAACTCCATAGATACTCTATTTCCTGATAAGCTCTAAAAGTAAACTATAGAAGCAAAATAGTTGTCTTTCAATAGTGAGAAAATATAAATAACTCTAAATCCCAGCCAAAATGAAATATTAATATTGGCCAGGAAGGAGATACTCTAAAATTAAAAAGCACCATACCCTCGGGAAAAAAACAACTTTTTCAGAATCTTGGTAGCAAAGTACCATGAAAACACCAAGTAATACTCCCAAATGAAGTCCCTTCATCTACCTACATCTTGAGAAGCATGCAGAGTCTCTTTGAGACCCCAGAACTATCCTGTTCCTTCAGTGGGTGTTACGGCCCAGTCTTAACCAACCTCAATGATAATGATAAAGAAAGTGAAACTGTTAGTCATTTAGTCCTGTCTGACTCTGCAATGCCATGGGCTGTAGCTCACCAGGCTCCTCTGTCCATGGGATTCTCCAGGCAAGAATAACTAGAGTAGGTAGCCATTGCCTTCTCCAGGGGATCTTCCTGACCCAGGGATGGAACCTGGGTCTCCTGCATTGCAGGCAGATTCTCTACCATCTGGGCCACCAGGGAAGCCCAATAATGATAAGAGGAAGAAGAATAACAGCTCACATCACTGAGCACCCACTGCATGCCAAGGACTACTCCAGTGCTTCACGTGTATTATCTCAAATTTTCACACTAACGAAATCTTGTTATCCTCGTTTTACGCACAGGAAAATCAAGGCACAAGAAGGTTAAGTAACTTGGCAAAAGTCATTCAGCAACTGAGTGGTAGAGCTAGAATCTGAACCAAGCTAGCCTGTGGCCCGTAATTTAGCTCTTGTTTCAACAATGGGTTACAGAGGGGAAAGAATCAGATCTGTGCATTTCTGGTGCCTGGCATAGTTTCAGCACAAACAAGGCAGAGTAGCCGTAAAGTTCAGAGACCAAGCTATGAGGTCAGACATTCCAGATTTTAAAGGACCTCAACACTCAACACGATCTACGGTAAGTTATTCAATTTCTCTGAGTTTTCAGATTATTTATCTATAAACAGAAAAGAGTATAATAAGCATATCTGCCTCATGAGATTGTTATAAAGATTAATGAGGGCTTAGCTCTCAATGAAAGGGCTTAGCCTAGCACCTATATTTGATAAACAAATAAGCAAGAAGGCATAACTGGGAGTTATTTTGTTATCTCTCTTTGCCTTTCAAAAATATCTTTTAAATCTTCCAAAAACCTGAATGTTTCTCAAATTCTCTCCCAAGTATGGTGAAAAGTCCATTTAAAGAAGAATAAAAATTTTTTGTTACTTCAGTTCAGTTCAGTTCAGTCACTCAGTCGTGTCCGACTCTTTGCGACCCCATGAATCGCAGCACGCCAGGCCTCCCTGTCCATCACCAACTCCCGGAGTTTACTCAAACCCATGTCCATCGAGTCGGTTATGCCATCCAACCATCTCATCCTCTGTGGTCCCCTTCTCCTCCCACCCCCAATCCTACCCAGCATTAGGGTCTTTTCCAATGAGTCAACTCTTCGCATGAGGTGGACAAAGTATTGGAGTTTCAGCTTCAACATCAGACCTTCCAATGAACACCCAGGATTGATCTCTTTTAGGATGGATTGATTGGATCTCCTTGCAGTCCAAGGGACTCTCAAGAGTCTTCTCCAACACCACAGTTCAAAAGCATCAATTCGGTGGCGCTCAGCTTTCTTCACCGTCCAACTCTCACATCCATACATGACCACTGGAAAAACCATAGCCTTGACTAGACAGACCTTTGTTAGAAACGTAATGTCTCTGCTTTTAAATATGCTATCTAGGTTGGCCATAACCTTCCTTCCAAGGAGTAAGCGTCTTTTAATTTCATGGCTGCAATCACCATCAGCAGTGATTCTGGAGCCCAAAAAAATAAAGTCTGACACTGTTTCCACTGCTTCCCCATCTATTTCCCATGGAGTGATGGGACCAGATGCCATGATCTTAGTTTTCTGAACGTTGAGCTTCAAGCCAACTTTTTCACTCTCCTCCTTCACCTTCATCAAGAGGCTCTTTAGTTCTTCTTCACTCTCTGCCATAAGGATGGTGTCATCCGCATATCTGAGGTTATTGATATTTCTCCCGGCAATCTTGATTCCAGCTTGTGTTTCTTCCAGCCCAGCGTTTCTCATGATGTACTCTGCATATAAGTTAAATAAGCAGGGGAACAATATACAGCCTTGACGTACTCCTTTTCCTCTTTGGAACTAGTCTGTTGTTCCATGTCCAGTTCTAACTGTTGCTTCCTGACCTGCATACAGGTTTCTCAAGAGACAGGTCAGATGGTCTGATATTCCAATCTCTTTCAGAATTTTCCACAGTTTATTGTGATCCACACAGTTAAAGGCTTTGGCATAGTCAATAAAGCAGAAATAGATGTTTTTCTGGAACTCTCTTGCTTTTTCGATGATCCAGCGGATATTGGCAATTTGATCTCTGGTTCCTCTGCCTTTTCTAAAACCAGCTTGAACATCTGGAAGTTCATGGTTCACGTTTTGCTGAAGCCTGGCTTGGAGAATTTTGAGCATTAATTTACTAGCGTGTGAGATGAGTGCAATTGTGCGGTAGTTTGAGCATTCTTTGGCATTGCCTTTCTTTGGGATTGGAACGAAAAGTGACCTTTTCCAGTCCTGTGGCCACTGCTGAGTTTTCCAGATTTGCTGGCATATCGAGTGCAGCACTTTCACAGCATCACCTTTGAGGATTTGAAATAGCTCAACTGGAATTCCATCACCTCCACTAGCTTTGTTCGTAGTTATGCTTTCTAAGGCCCACTTGACTTCACATTCCAGAATGTCTAGCTCTAGGTGAGTGATCACACCATCGTGACTATCTGGGTCGTGAAGATCTTTTTTGTACAGTTCTTCTGTGTATTCTTGCCACCTCTTCTTAATATCTTCTGCCTCTGTTAGGTCCATACCATTTCTGTCCTTTATCGAGCCTATCTTTGCATGAAATGTTCCTTTGGTATCTCTAATTTTCTTGAAGAGATCTCTAGTCTTTCCCATCTGTTGTTTTCCTCTATTTCTTTGCACTGATCGTGGAGGAAGGCTTTCTTATCTCTCCTTGCTATTCTTTGGAACTCTGCATTCAGATGGGAATATCTTTCCTTTTCTCCTTTGCTTTTCGCTTCTCTTCTCTTCCCAGCTATCTGTAAGGCCTCCTCAGACAGCCATTTTGCTTTTTTGCATTTCTTTTCCATGGGGATTTTCTTGATCCCTGTCTCCTGTACAATGTCACGAACCTCTGTCCATAGTTCATCAGGCACTCTGTCTATCAGGTCTAGTCCCTTAAATCTATTTGTCACTTCCACTGTGTACTCATAAGGGATTTGATCTAGGTCATACTTAATAATCATAAAAAACTTAATAATCATTGTTACTTAATAATCATAAAAAACACTCAAAAGAGCTTTGACTCAACGCTCAGAAGGGAAACCAGGCTAAAACTTGGTAAACCTGGCAATGGCAGTGGAAAAGAACTAGCAAAACACAGAATTTTGTGAATATATATAGGAGTGTATTCAGGTCAGCAAACCTTAAAAATCACTCAGTTTTCCAGTTACTCACCAGTAGGTATTCTTTTGGGTAATTCTCCCTGTTCCATCTAGTACTGCTCCTGTGACATTGGTTTCCAAACCTACTTTTCTTGGCCTTCCATTAACAAATATTAATTTTTTTATTAAAAGAATTTTTACTGTGGTAAAAATCATGTAATATAAAATATACTATTTTAACCATATTTACATTTCAATGGCACTAAGTACATTCACATTGTGGTGTAGCTCTCACTATCATCTGTTTTCTGAATTTTTTACTTTCCTAAACTGAAACTCTGTCCCCATTAAAAAGGAAAAAAAAAAAATGTATTATTGAGCTCCAAGCTGTGTTTGCTTAGAACTCTGCATAAACTGAAAAAATAGAAAGTGTCACTGTCAAAGTACAGCATGGAAGATTGCTAGAGATTATGAGAGGACTGTAATCTCCCTAAACAAAAGCTTGATGATTGAGTCTGTGGAGGGCAGGGATGGGATGACTTACAAAGGGGAATTGTTGTATTTTGTTCTTTGCTTTTTTGTATTCTAAACTCTTAACCAAAATTTTAAATATGCTGATGTATTCATTGTATAATAAAAGAAAGGCTATGAAGATAGAACCAGATGGATAAAAAAGAACAATGTATAAAATAATAGCTCCCATTTATTAGATGTCAACAAATGTCATGGGGCAGGCATTGAGCCAAATACTTTTTATATATTTTTCAATTTAGAAGAACTCTGTGAGATGAGTGAGAGCTGCTCTGCTGTGGACTTCAACTGTATCATCTCATATAATGTCCACAACCATGCTATGAGATCACTACTATTATTATCTCCCATTTCACAGGCACAAGAGACTGATTAAGCCAATTATCCTCATTAGTAGCAAAACTGGGCACTCTGACCCCAGTCTCTACACTCTGAGCACTACATTTTAGAGGAGAGAAAAATCTATATAGCTGCTAGGCCTACGCATCCACATTTTGAAGAATACCGACTGTCTTACAAACTCTCACCCTGATTCAGAAAGTAGAATGATTCAGAAAGAATGAGTCTGTAAAGTAAAAGAGAGATGTTTTAAATTTTCTCACACGCATGCCTCTAAAAAATAGGGCAATGTGATGTCACGTTCAGACAAATCCACCATTATGTTCTCTTTAGTTTCATTGTGAGAGTCAATTCTTAGGCAGGTTGATAAGAAGTTCTGGGGTCCCCAAGGAGAGGAGAGTTCTGGGGTCCCCTCTCTCCTGGAATTCTCAAGGAGGAGGAAAGAACAAACGTTTTTTTCCCTCTACATTCCTTAGGATTACATAACAATAATGTATCCTGCTTGAGAACAGTTTCTGGAAAAAACCTTCTGGCTAATCCTGTTATCTTAAAATGTAAATTATGGGAGTGGGTTTAGTAAGGTCTTTACAACCTCCAGACATTCTTTTGATACATTGTAATAACTAATTGGAGAGTATATAATTCCATTGCTAACACTAGCGAGGGGGCACTCTTTCTGCCCCCTTCTGATGTCTATGTCAGAAGCTTTCTCTATCTCTTTATACTTTAATAAAACTTTATTATGTTATAGCCACGTGTTCTGGGAAACAAGCTCACTCAGAAGGACGATGCAGATAGTGAAGTGCAGTTTATTACACCAGCGGGCCCAAGGCAGAGTCTCCTCTTAGCCAAGGACCCCGACCAGCCCAGCGTTTGTGAAAATCTTTTATACCCCATGTGTACGTGTTTGAACCCACCACCCAATTTCCTGGTGACTTACATAAACAAAGGAAAGGTAAATACAATCACAATAACCCTATCATTCATGTGTTATGTGTTCAAACAGTCAATAATCAATAAGCCCGAGGTTACATTCCAAACAGTCAATAATCAATAAGCCAGAGGTTACATTCCAAACAGTCAATAATCAATAAGCCCGAGGTTACAGAAAAAAATTTATGACCTGTCTGGAGGTAGGGGGATCAGTGTATGTTTTCTCTTAGGTGATGAGTAACCTGGATACAATCTTCAAGATTCCCCTGTCCGGAGGGGGTCTTAACCTTCTATTGTCGTTTCCACAGGCACTAAGCACAGAGTTCAGGGTCCACTAGAGAGGTGGCCGAACATGATCTGCACCAACAGGCCTAAGATGGAGTCCAGGCCCTATGAATTCCTTCTTCAATTACACAAAAGCTCTGAGCAATCAAGCCTCATCTCTGGCCTCGGGTTGAATTCTTCTCCTCCAGAGGCCAAGCATCCCAGCGTCTTTTGTGGTTCAGCAACAACCTTTCAATTGTATGTACAGCAATTATACTAAAAATAATGGATATGAAACTAAACCTGACAAAAGAATCTAATTAATAATAGTGCTCAGTTATCTAATTTTCCCTGGATTGAGGAAGGTAATTCTAAAGGATAAACTATGATAAGCTGCTGCTGCTGCTAAGTCGCTTCAGTCATGACTGACTCTGTGCAACCCCATAGAAGGCAGCCCACCAGGCTCCCCCATCCATGGGATTTTCCAGGCAAGAGTACTGGAGTGGGCTACCATTGCCTTCTCCATATGATTAGCTAGTGGAACACTAATTCATTTTTTAAATATATTATACATCTCAAAAGAAAGAGAAGGAAGCCATAAATAACGTTAAAAATAAAGTGTGGTCATTCAAAAGCAACATTTTTAGTAAAGGCAAAGGCTTCTACTCTGAAGTGTTAGTGAAGCTAAATAGGCAAGTTTTTTCTACAATTAAGGGAGGCATCTGACACTGTATAGACCTTAGACTTCACCATCTGCCTTTGTTTTCCTAGGTTATACACCCCAAATCATCACAGGTCACAGCATATCAAGAAAAAAGATCCTAGGAAAGTTTAAGGCAGAAAAAAAGGAAGCAGGACTCATTTTTCCCATAGTAGGTACCACAGCATCTCACATATGTGTCATCTCAGTAGTTAAATGAGATTTGATTCACTGTATCAGCCTGCCTTTCCATTAGTATCTTGATACTTGATAGAAAGTCACAATAAAATTTACCTTACTTTCCAAAGAAAGATTTCACAGTCTAGGCTTTGCCAGTAATTCTATCCAGTGCACGGGTGCTCCACTCATACCTGAGGACTACGGAATGGTGTGGGGGTGGGGGGGGCGGGTAGGGGTGTTGACACTCAGCCCTGTGGAGTCCACAGCTCCTCAGGCCTTGAAGCTCTTCTCCTTCAGCTTCTGAAACCACACATCCCTGACCCTCCTATCACTCTGGACCCTCCTCTTGCACTTCCACCACGGTGCCTCCTCTCTGCCCACCACTTCACTGTAAGAGCTCCTCACAAGACCTTCCAGCCTGCATGTGCGAAGATGGCAGGTAAAAAGTGATTATGGAGCAGAAGTGGGCGGAAGAATGGATTGACCAAAGGTGGTGTTTACCACTCACATGGGTAACAAGAAACAAGATGTTAACAAGTCCAAAAAAAAAAAAACCTGATAAAAATGGAACACAGTGGATAAAACCCCACCTCAAGTCTGATCATTTAGGATCCAAGGACAAGCTCCGTTAGCATGATGATTTCTTTAAACAGGACAACACTTGGAGTCTGGACTATCATTTGGATTTCTGCCCACCTATTTTTCCCCAAAACTGCCTCCCCACCCAAAAGACAGGGTATCTGCAGCTGTATTTAAACCACCTTTCCCTTCCACTCTGACCTCAGTCAATCGCACCAGGTCTGAACAGCTGACCCACACTGGATCAATCAGCTTCTCTTTCCCAAAAGTTTGAAATTTCAACTCAGAGGCAGTGAGTCTGTGTTTGGCTAAAACTATAAGATATAAAACTCGGGAGTTTTAGAGCCAACCATATATCCACCATGCAGATGGGTACGTAGATAAATCCCATCTGCAGAGAAAGGGGAAGAATAAAACAGAGTCCCAGAGTGGAATGAACAGATGTGCAGAGAAGGCAGAGGCGACGGCAGAAATGTCTGGGAGCCCTTCCGGTGACCGGCTCCAGCCTCTTCTGAAAGCTCACTACCTCCCTCCCCGTGGGTCCCTGCTTGTGCCTGTGCCCAGTCCCGCAGCTGTGACCCGTGGACTGCAGCCCACCAGGCACCTCTGTCCCGGGATGTCTTCAGGCAGGAATACTGGGGTGGATTGCCTTTCCACCTCCATGGGATCTCCCCAGCCTAGGGATCAAACCCACATCTCCTGCATTTCCTGCACTGCTGAGCCATCATGAGTCCTGGGCTTCCCTGGTGGCTCAGTTGGTAAACAGTCTGCCTGCAATGTGGGAGAACAGGGTTCAATCCCTGGGTAGGGAAGATCCTCTGGAGAAGGAAATGGCAACCCACTCCAGTATTCTTGCCTGGAGAACTCCATAAACAGAGGAGCCTGGCGGGCTACAGTCCATGGGGTCACCAAGAGTCAGACACGACTGACTGACTAACACCCATCCATCATAAGTCCTATGTAATAAAGCTCCTGTGTGTGTTAGTCACGACCCGAGGGTGACTGATCCTTGTTTCTAGGCTGGTGATTAGAACCAGCCCTCCAATCAAGGTTGTTCAATTTACAAGAAAGACAAAAAGGAGGCAAGAATAAAGCTCAAAGTAAAACTGAACCCAGCTACTGTTCTCCTTCCCATATTAGAATATTCCTCTAAAAGTGGATTCTCCAGGGAAGACAACATCACAAAGGAAACAGATGGCTAGTTTAAGGCAAGTAGGAGATACTCCATATCGCCTGTAGCAGGAAGGACTTAATTAGCTGCGGTTATTCCTCTCGTATATTCCAACCTCCCTGTTTATGCAGTGCAATAGATAGGCAGATAATTGTACTCCTGCACTACCAAACAAGCAGCTGAATGTGAAAAGGGACTCAGAAATGGAAACTTTGTCAGTTAGTTAGTGAATTATCACATGAAACAAATTGTGCACTTTTTGTTCAGTCCATTAGCTGCAAGGATGAAAGGAATTGCTCTCCCAACACATAATATTCCAATTTCCTATTTTCACCTAGCACTTTTCTTTCCTGCTCTGCAAATAAAATGCATTTATATTCTGCATGAAATTGTTCCCTCTGACCAGGACTTTATTTTCATCAGAGACAGCTGTAAGCTCAATTGCTCTATGAAAGGGAGCCTAGGGAGTGCAGTACCTCTGACACGAGAGCAGGTTGTCTGGGCTTGCCTTTTACTCGCTGGATGGTGCCTGGAATGTGTACCCACCACCCACTCTGCCTCCTATTTCTGTGTCTGAGATAGTGGCAGAATGGCTCAGAGTCAGCTTGCCACAATTCAGTGAACTATGAATAATAGTTTGATTTGTTCAGTGTCGTTCTTCCAGGAAACTCCAAACTTTATATTGTCTCATTAATTTGAACAGGGTTTTGTATTTTTATTCCCATTTCATAGGTATAAATTTTGATGTCCAGAGAGAAATGCAAACCATCTCTAAGGTCACTGAATCAGTTAGTGTCCATTGCTTTTGAATTTCTAGGTAATGATTTAAGGCTATCATGCAAATACCCGCAAGCCTACAGGTTCACATCTCAGTGAGATGCAATCAGTTCTACTAAAGCCTGGTTAAATGCAAGTAGGAAAAGTCATCGAAATAAAAACAATGGCCCATAACAATGGTGTAATACCTCTTTGGGCCATTAAGGTACAAATATTTTTATCATTTAAAAGTGTGGGGAAAGCTGGGGATGGTTAAGGGCATTTAAATTTAAAAACAGGAAGAGAAGGAAATTAACACTTGGTAAGTAATTTTTATGGTTAGCCATGTATAATATTTAATTTTCATGATAATTATATAAATGAAGTATTTTTATTCCCATTTTACAGAAAACTAAACTCCTAAGCTCAGAAAATGTCTCCAGTAAGTCTGTAAACATCACCTGGCTTGTAAGTAGAAAAATGAGCATTTGTACCTCTGTGAAGAGCTGACTCATCTGAAAAGACTCTAATGCTGGGAAGGATTGAAGGTGGGAGGAGAAGGGGACGACAGAGGATGAGATGTAGGATGGCATCACTGACTCAATGGACATGAATTTGAGTAAACTCCGGGAGTTGGTGATGGACAGGGAGGCCTGGCGTGCTGCAGTCCATAGGGTCGCAAAGAGTCAGACATGACTGACTGAACCGAACTGAACTGACCTCTGTTTACCTGATTTCAAAGCCCATGTTCTTTGCTATAGTCTGAGAGAGAATTTTTGTTTCAAAGTGCCCAATTCTAATGAAAATCAGATCCTCCTAATACTAGTCTCTAAAAAGCTGGAGCAGAAAAAGTTTTATCTAGTTATCCTAAGTTTAATTTGCTTTGATATTCTTTTCCCACGGATGAAATCAGTGGCCTAGACCTTGAACCTCAGTCTCCTAGAACTCAGTCAAGCCCTCCTATGGAGCAGTTCTGCTGGCTACATCTCACCAGAGGAAGCCGTACCGTCACCAGCATTAGAGGAGGGTAAACAGGCCAGGTATCCCGAGCTTCTATGGCAAAGACTAAGCCAAAAGGAAACAAATAGTACTTCTTCAAGAAGCTGAAATTGCTAAAACCGAGAGGAAAAATGTGGGAAAAAAAAAAAAAGGCAAATGTAAACTCTCCTGCCTCTCCTCTTGTGCTTTTATCCTGGGTATCAGCACTTTTTTGGTGCTAGTGACAGTAAAAGAAAATGACAGTGTGGAAGAGGGAACCATGTATTAGCTCCCAGACCTGGAAAATCCAAAGATACATGGAGCATAAGCACAGGTACATCGTGAGTTTGACAATGACATTAAGACATTGTCCCACCTCTTACTCCTGGCCCTGCATTCCCTATACAGAAGCCCCCTGAAAGTTCCAGACTTCCATGCTGCCACTTTCCAGCCACAGAAGTACGCACACCTCTCTCCTCAGTGGTTCCAGAAAAGCCCAGGTGTTGACCTTCTTCGGCCCAGCTCAGAACATGGCCCAGCCTTGCACAAGTCATTTAGGGCAGGGAGATATAGTATCTCATCAAAGCCTTGGTCAGGAGCCCAACCCTTGGAACTGGGAGGTAGAGCCAGCGTCACCCCAGGTATAGATTCAAAGTAGGAGACGATTCACAAAAGAAAATTGGGAGTGTAGTTATTGGACCAGAAAAAGGTGTAGATGCTGGGCAAACAAACACTGTATGCAGAGTGACAACCATCCTCCAAGACATTTCCAGCATGGGAAAAACACCTCCATCCAGGCTAGGTAGGAGTCATGGTGATTTTTTTCCCTCTGTTCCCAGGCAGAAGCTCAAGAGGCACACTGGGTCTGGCAATTAGCTGTCAGCTGATCACCAATTCAAATGTGCTGGAGTGAGCCATGCTGATGATCTGTACTTGCAGTAATCATTTGGCTGGGTGAATCAAATTATGCTTTCCAATGCCACTTCAAATCAGGATTGCTATGTCTGCACTCGTTTTCAGCAGTAAGTATTAACCTGCAAGTTATTTTCTTTGATACTGACTATACGTGGGCAAGGGAGGAATTCAGGCTTCTTTTAAGTTCTGTTCAACAGGCAAGACCAAAAAGTTTCAGAGATTTGTAAGGAGGCTAATTAGAATCTATTCCAGCTTAATGGCTACACTTTCACACTGAAATGGTTAGGGGACATGTTCTGCCCTTGCAAGGCAGCGATTTTTCTTCCAAGTAACTATCTGATTTAGGAACCTCATTCTCTCATAATGCCACATTCAGTGATCAATCAGATGTAATGATCAAAAAGAAGTTTGCCTCAATCAATCCCAATAAACAAATAACTGCTATTGTGGCAAACCTCATGTGCTCTTCACTTCAAATTCACTTGCCAATAATTGGCCTCATTAACGTCTGTGAAGTTAGTTGTTCACTAATATTGGGCAAACTGTACATTAGATGTGTTCAGTGGTTTGCAAACCTTTGGGAATAATAGACATACTGAACCAGCATCTAACAAGTTCCATGAAAATTAGCAAACTAAAAAAGAAAGGGGACTGTAAAAGATCTGGAAGGCGTGAAGGAGATATCAGGAAAGTCCTACACCCTTCCTGTAATTAATATTAACTTTCTCAACCTATAAAATGGGGGTTAGCTTTGCATCTTTTTTTAAAGATTTGATTTTGACAGAAAACGAACTTGATTTCTTTTGCCACTAGTTTTCAAATTACCTTGCCCGCATCTGTCAGTTCATTTTGTTATTCAGTTATAAAAACTGTATCCAGACTGGATTATGAGAAAGCTGTTTGCTTGCACCATAACCACAAATGCCCTTGGGTTGAACATCAGGCTCACTACGATCCTCCCAAAGAAGGAAATATACTTTCAGCTGCTGCACCAGATCCATCCTTCTTAGAGAGAGGAAGACATCTCAGCAAATGAACCTTTCCGGGGTATCTCAGATACATATTGGGAAGATGGACAGCAGTGAGAAGAGTGGAAGTAGACTTAATTAATTCACTTACATCTATATGACCTACTCCTACAGAAATGACCAGGGGGACAGTGAATACAACTATTTCAGTTTGCCCGGAGATGAGGGTGCTTTTTTGTCTTGAATTACCCCATATGTCAGCACCAGCATTCACCAATAATCCCCATTCCTTACTTCATTTCTGCTTATGCAGTGACTATGAGCCTCTAGAGAAAAAAAAAAATGTGTTTCCTCTCCAGTCTGCTTTCTTACCCTTAAAAGCTGTCCAGGGAAAATTAAACATGAGGTGATATTTTGTTAAAGGAAGTGTTAATTATTTGCATAAGACACAGGATAGCATTGGATGTCTGCTTCTCCAGTCAGATGATAATCCACCCAGGTACTGGTTATTCCAGTTTCCCCTGGTGTTTCATTTGACAGTTCTGAGTCACTTAGTAACTTATTTAATTATAACTATTTTTAATGATGTCCACCATGACCCAGTAAGATATTGATTTTTTAGAGTTTCAGTATTGCAATGGTCTCCTAATTGGTTTTCCAGCACTCTCCAATCCCCCGACAATTCATTTCCACACAGCAGCCTGAGTCACCTTTAAAAATGTAACTCAGACCTTGTTTACAACTCTCCAGTGACTCCACTGCACTGAGAGTCCACCCGACCCTCTATGGAACCCTGTATTATCTCATCCTTTTTTCCCAGGCTGTCATTTTACCCTTCCTCTCCAGCCCACTGGCAATCTGTCTTCCGTGAACACATTCCATTTCTGCCTATGATCTTGCTGTTCCCTCTTTCAGAGGACAGACACTCTTTCCATGGCTCTCTTCATGCCTGGCTTCTGCTTATCCCATGGTTCTTAGTCAAATGCCATCTGCTCAGAAATGCTTTCCCTGGCCGGCTTATTCCCTTCCTATTCCATTGCTCTGTATCACATCACTCCAACTATTTTCTTCATAAAATTTGCCATGATCTCAATCTGGTTTTTTGCTGATATCTCTCTATTAGAATATAAGTTTGAAATGGGCATAAACCTCTTCTGCCTAATTCATCACTATATACTCAGTGTTGAGAAGAGTGCCTGATACAGCCCCTGATACGGTCTAAGCCATCGACTGAACATTTTGAGACCATGAGTGACATTGTAACGACTCACCATTCCATGTTTCAGAACTGGTTTATTTTGAACATGTGCAAATCTAATATGAGAAGAGCAATATATCACTACTAATTCCCTTGCCTCTTCCCAGAAAATGGCAATCTGCATAAGAATAATTTTCCCAAATATGAGAATGTCTTTGGAAATTGAAGAAGAAAAAAAAAAAAAAACTCAGACACACTAGAAAACTCTGGACTGCTTTCTTTTTCATTATAAGTAAGACAAGGTTCATGAGAGTAAGCATCAAGGCTTGATTCTTTAGAAGTTGAAAATTAGATCAAATGAATTAGAGGACAACTACATCTTGTGTTAATGTTTTCCTCCTCAAATGAAGAAAATGAGATGATGTGAGCCATGACTGCATTTGAAAATGAAACTTTGTATTTCTATTTGCTTTCACGTTAAAGCACACTGTTTTTCATTTCCAAACTTTGCATGTTGGAAAATGTTGCAATACGTTACATTCATTAGGCGCAGGCCCATTTACCATGTGCAAGCAAGACAGGCACAGATATATCATTCCCAATAAAGCATCATCTCTAAATTACACAGTAAATAAATGAGACTAAGCCAGACACTCGTTTCACAACCGTTAACACTAATGTAAAAAAAAAATTTTTTTAACCAGCCTGGGTCACAGTTACCCACTCTTAAAACCAGCAATTTATGGGGAGGGAGATGGGATGGAGATTCAAGAGGGAGGGGACATATGTATGCCTATGGCTGATTGATGTTGATATTTGGCAGAAGCTAACAAAATTTTGTAAAGCAATTATCCTCCAATTAAAAAATATTTTTTTAAAAAACCCTGCAATTTATGAACAATCTATTAGGCCAAATAAACTGATCATTCACGAATACACTGGTTGACTGACCCCAACTCATAACAGACAAAAATGCTTTAAGGAAAAGCTGAACTAATCAGATTCTGGCTATTTTTTTAAGGATGATACATAAGAAACCTGGTCTTACTAGGAACCTTGGGTTGATTTCTGATTAGCTGATTACAGAAGACAGCAGCAAAGCCAAAATAAAGTACCGATTCACAGTGAGATGACAGTGAGAGAGTATCTTTAAATTTATAATTGCCCTTGGATCTATTTAATTTAGCTTTAAGTCAGGAGGCATAATTGAGACAAATGGTTGCACTGAGCAGGTATCAGATATGACAAGAATCTGGCTGTGATTATTTTGTTGTACTATTTCCATTTGGGGACTTTTTCTGCCAACACTTCTCCTCTGATGGCTATTAAACTTTATAGGACTTTTCTCACTATTAGTTGTAATGGCATTTGCATGTTAAATGCTCACAACAAATGAAAACCACGATTCCAAATGGAGAACAAATCTAAAAAGAATCAAGTAATTCCTCCTCCTTGTATGATACCTCTATAAGCCTGTGGGAAAGCCTTTGCAACTCTTCTATTTTTGAAACAACATAGATTTTTGCCCATGTAAGAAAACTAAGGATGCCACTATAGCCAGGCAGAAGACAGACCAAATGTTATTTTTGTTGAGGGAGTTTGTCTATAATTAAGTACAATTCTCCCTTCAGTACATGTAACTAAGAAACTCCCCTCTCACTGGGGCTAGAAGGGAAAAGCTTGATGGCTAATTTTGGGGTTTTTTCTTTTTTACTGAATTACAGTGACTGTAATATAAGTATAGGTATATAGTATGGAAAGGAAAGGAAAGGAAAGTCGCTCAGTCATGTCCGACTCTTTGCGACCCCGTGGACTGTAGCCTGCCAGGCTCCTCCGTCCATGGGATTCTCCAGGCAAGAACACTGGAGTGGTTTGCCATTTCCTTCTCCAGGGGATCTTCCCGACCCAGGGATCGAACCCAGGTCTCCCACATTGGAGGCAGACGCTTTAACCTCTGAGCCACCAGGGAAGTCCAGTATATAGTATAGTTATTCACCATTTTTAAAGGTTATGCTCCCTTTATAGATAATATAAAATATTGGCTATATTCCCCATGTTATACAGTATACCCTTGCAGCTTCTTTTATACTTACTGCTCTGTACCTCTTAATCCTCTACCCCTATCTTGCCTCTCCCATCTCCCCCTCTCCCCTGGTAACCACTATTTTGTTCTCTATGTGATGAGTCTGCTTCTTTTTTGTCATATTTACTAGTTGGTTATATTTTCTTATTTCACATATAAGTGATATCATACAGTATTTGTTTTTCTCTGGCTGTATTATTTCACTTAACATAATGCTCTCCAAGTCATCCCTGTTGCCACAAAAGGTAAAATATTATCTAAAGCAACACCAGATTATGGGAACAACAGGAAAAGCAGACATTAAGAGTGCCTTAGCCAATTTTCTCCTTTGACAAAATTCAGCAATCAGTTCTGGAAATTTCTTACTGTTCCTAGTCTCTCTTAACTGTTTATGGGAAATTTCTGGATTCATTGTTCTGGGTTATTATTCTAGATTAGTATTTATAAATAATTATTCAGGGTCATCTAGATCTAACAAAGCAAGATGTTAAGAAATTAGGTCTTTATGGATTTATAAAATGATTGGAATTTACAACTACTTGATTATTTCAGATCATTTTATTTGGGTTCAGCTTGCTCATCATTTCTCTACCACTGATAATTTTTCAAGGCACTACTCTTTCAGCTCAAACAGCATTTAAACTGCATGATTCTCACATTCTAACCATCAAATCCCTTCTCAAAAACTCCATTGTTTTGAGAATCCTTCAAAAATGAAAGAGCCTCAATCATCAAGATAACCAAGAGTCAAATGTCTGATTTCTCAGTGTAATTTTACCTCGCTCTGATGTATATTTTAATTTTCTCATATTCTTCCTGAATATATTTAGTCTCAAAATTTCTGACTTGTAACAAGCCATGCAACAGTATGAGTTAGTTTGAAATTTTATGAAATTTCCTATTTAAAGACCATCCTTAGAAGTAAATATTTTAGAATTGCTAACTTAAAAGTTATTCTGTCATCTTATTCTTCTCTTTTTCTCATCCTCTCTCCCCCTCACCCAGTATTCTGTGCTGATAAAGCAGATTAGAGGAACAATGATTGCATTTGTTAAGGGAATCAGAAGCTAAAATTCATCCTCTCATTCAGCAATAATTTGTTCACTTAATCACCTGACTATACCTCTTATAGCAAGAGATGACTGAAATTTGTAGTGCATCATCATTTTTTTTCATTATTGGAGTATAGTTGCTTTACAGTGTTGTATCAGTTTCTGCTGTACAGCAAAGTGAATCAGCTGTATGTATACATATATCCCCTTTTCCTTAGATTTCCTTCCTGTGGTATATCACTATCATTTACCTAAATTTGCCCAAACTTTGGGCAAGTGGCCAGACTCCCAGAGACCTAGCATGGTTTGGGGTTGTGAGAGGAAATATCTGTACTGTTGTCAACCCTTGATCACAAGCCAAGTCCTATTTACTGATAAACATTAGTTCTGATAAGCATCGCCTTCCCTTCTATGACTACATATCATAAATACACACATATACCAAGCTGAATGTCTTAGCAATCCAAAAGTGAGCTGTGATGGGCTGTTAACATTGATGCATGACTAACTGTGCTACTTTGAGCAAATCGCTTAACTCTCTGTGACTCAATTTCTACACCACTGAAATCAAAGCTCTATGAATATTATTATTCTCCAAGAGAAATGGGTTAAACACCTGAGCAGAACAATCACTTTATTCCAGCAAAAAATTCACAGTCCCAAGATTTATTCTCTACTGTTTAGTCTTTCCTAATGTCCATTCTGGAAGTATTTTCTTCCAAAATATTTTGGGAAGCATGCCACAACTCAGTTTCTACAAAGTCAATGCAACCTATATATTCTATGTGTGAAAAGTTCACTTTTCTTACATTGTATAAATACTCATCCTGAAAACCTTTCCAACTAGTGTGTTCACTAGCCATTTTTGAAAGAGAATACTGAATCATTTAGTAATGTGATAGGAAGTTTCATACAATTCTGGGTTTATCTCAAATAGTGCTGTGAAAACACTCACACTGGAGAAAATAGAAACAGTTTCACTGCTATTTTCATTTTATCTGATGAACGCAAAGGAAAGGTTCAGATCTGAGAAACAAAAGGTCACAAGCTAGAGTCAGAAGAGGGCTATTTGTTACCAATTTTCAATAGCTATAGTTTGGCTAAGGACACTAAGCTGGAATGTCAAATTTATTTAAGACACTTCAACCTATTTCATACAATGAGTGGCTATCTGCCATTGGGTTTTTTATGGTGTTTCATACATTATCACAGTAAGTTACAAGTAGGTAGGAATACACAGAATTGCGTGCTTACTAGCCAAGCCATGACACAGAAAGCTATTGGTGTTATATGACATTGAATTGTTGTTAAGCCCCCAAAAGATTATGCTGGCAGTGACACAGGTCCCAGGCATCAAATCCCCAGATACTGGTTCATTTTGTTCAAGGCATCACACACGGTGTTTAAATCGCTGCGGAGGTCCTGCACCACGTTTTCAATACTCCTGGTGTCTTTCAGAATTTCAACACTCTGAGTGTAGGGATTGAAGTAGACTGAGAAGGGACGAGTAATTGACTTTGCGAAGTCCCTGCAAAATAAACAGAACAGAGAAGAATATGGGATTAACCCTCACAGGTTCAAGAGACAGACATAGGAAGGAACAGAGCCAGCAAAATAAAAAGTCATGTTCTCTAGATGGAAGCAAAAGAAATCTACCTCATCTTTTCTTTGGCTTCTTCAAAACTTTCTGAAACAAAGTAGGCTTCCTGGAAGGTGGTGATAAGGCATTCCTGCAAGCAAGTTGTCTTTGGGTCAAAGGCTTTCACACGTGCCTTGTCAGAAAGAGCATGCTGTAAAACACACCGTGAAACCCGTTAAAGTCCCGAATGAGACTGCCAATGTGCCACCAGGGCACACTCCTACAGTGCAGCTCAGTCAGCTCACAGAACTGCCCAGTTACTCATCCACGTGACACAGGGAACTCTCCCATAGACAGGGGAAACAGACTCGGAAGGGTTTTGGTTCGCTGGTCATTTTGAAGTCTGTTAGCAGCTGAGGGGGCAAAAAGGAGATAATGCTATTTTATTTACTATTAACCAAACTCATACTGAAGGACCATTCAGAGCTGGAACCTCACAGAATGTGCATGTGTGCATGGTCGTGTCAGACTCTGTGACCCCACGGTCTGTAGCCCACCAGGCTCCGCTGTCCATGGGATTTCCCTGGCAAAAATACTGGAGTGGGTTGCCATTTCCTCCTCCAGGGGTTCTTCCTGACCCAGGGACCAAAACTGCCTCTCCTGCATCTCCTGCATTGGCAGGTGGATTCTTTACCACTGCGTCACCTGGGAAGCCCAACTCCACAGAAATGAAATTTTAAATCTATGCTATGAATAGAAACAGGAGAGAGAACAAATATGGTCTTAAATTTATTGCTATAAGCAATGTACTGAAATTTCCCTTAAATGGCAGAAGTAATAATTACCTGCATGGAGAGGTAATTGGGACTCTGACTGAACTATTTGTGGACTCATTGTGAGACATTTTGAGGCCAGGTACTATATATCAACAGAGGCTGGAGTGGGCCTGTATATTTGAGAATACATGCAAAGCATTCATTTACCTTCCCCCAAGCATAGCAGAGCAATATACAGTAGATAAATAGTGCCAGGTGGGAAAAAAAAGAGCTAATATTAATAGCTATAGTTATGCTCAGAGCAGACATGAGGGACACAGGAAAGCTAATGCAGGTACTCTGTGAACCATCATTAGCCCTGTTCAGTTCACTCCATGACTGGCAGTAAGAGCAGCAAGCAACAGTGAATGATCATATTCAAGATAAATCCAGTGATGCTGGAAGTTAGCACTCATTTCCTGCCACCTGCCAATTTATAGCCCCTGGATCTGTGGTTCTCACACAGAATGTGCCTAAGAATCACCGAGGAGCTTGTAGAAAATGAAGAAACCCAGGCCTCAATTTTATTTGGAAGGTCTGGATAAATCCCAGAAGTCTGCATTTTAAAGGTATCCAAGGGGATTCAGACAGGTGGTTGTAAATTATATTTTGAGAAACACCCCTTTAGATTCCTTCCTTCTTAATTTAAATGGTAAATTGGTTGGGAGAGAGAGGCAGAGAGAGAAAAGGTAGCAGAAACAGCCCTGAACTGAGAGTCAGAAAACTTATTTGCAGGGCAGGAACAGACGCAGACGTGGAGATTGGACTTGTGGACACAGAAGGGGCGGAAAGGGTGGGATGACTTGGGAGATTAGGATCAGCATGTATATATACCATGTGCAAAATAAATAGCTAGTGGGCAGCTGCTGGATAGCACAGGGGCCTCAGCTCAGTGCCCTGTGCTGACTCAGAGGGGTAGCATCGGGTGGGGAGGTGAGACGGAGGCTCAAGAGGGAGGGGTATATGTGTGTGTGTGTGTGTATATATATATATATATATAGAGAGAGAGAGAGAGAGAGAGAGAGAGAAAGAGAGAGAGCTGATTCACACTGTTGTACAGCAGAAACTAACTCAACATTGTAAAGCATTTATACTCCAATAAAATAAATAAATAAGAATAAGTGGTAAATCACAGAAAAAGAAAGAAAAGAAAACTTGGACTCTAGTCCAGGTGTCGTTGCTAACTGGATAACCTTGGCAGACGATCTCACTTGTCTGGGCCCCCGTTTCCTGAGTGTGCATGAGAAGTCTGGGCTGGGTGACTTCTGAAGACACTGTTTCAGCCTCTGGATTCCACCCAAAGCAATTCTCAATCTCTAACTGCTAAGCTTTCCCGGAGAAACACTGAAAAACCTTTCCTGTTCAATATTCCTGGTGCATTCCCCCAACAATTTCACAATGCTTGGAACGATTTGTAGCCTTCTATGAAGAAGGCTGTGGTTCCCTAAGTCTGAAAATACAACAGTGAACCCAGGGACGGACAGGCGAGAGAAAGGGCACATGGTCCTACCCTGTGTGAGAGTTGCTTTCCCGCCAAGTCCCACCACCCAGATCAATGCAGATGTGAATCAGTGAATGCAGAGGGCCCCATGGAGTGAACTAATTTTTTCTTGGCCCACAGAACAACTTCACTATATGTGGAAGGTCACTACACCACCACATGCATTTGTGCTATATTCAATGCAGTGCAGTGAACATCAGGGGATTCGGGGTTTCACATGACTAATAATTCTGTCCACATTTTTAAAACAACTTCACAGTTTCAAGAAACAAAATGTGCTTTTGATGAGAGCGGTTGCTCCTCTGCAAAGAATAGGCCTCCTATTGGTTCCCCATGATTCTCGGAACTAGAAGTTGCTTTCTTTGCAGCCATATACTCTGCATGCATTCTATTTTGTATGTTGCTCTAACTGTCCATTTATCCATCAGTACATACAAAAGGTAGACAGTGACTGACTTAGTGTCCTTGATGTTGGCATGTTCTCACACTCACACTGAGGGGCATGGGCAAAGTGGTAGCCCATGCTGTATGAACGTTTAGGCCACAGCTCTCTCGGGGCTCCCTGCTGAGCCAGACTTCGCACTGGGTCAAGGACAAGCATTGAGGGAGGAGGAAACTTATCCACTTAGGTCTGGAATGTGACAGACCTTGTCTGTGACAGGACAGGAGCACCTTTAGCAGTCACCATGTTGTAGAGGATACCTCTGGTATATAATAACAGAGACCAAAATTAGTGTGGTTTTAGAAAAATGTATCATGATGATTCTACTAGATACTCAAACGAGCTCATTTCGTCATTTTAACAGATAAATGAGATGAGAGTAGTCCAAGAAAAAGCCCAGACGGCAAGGTGCTCTGCCTTTAAGAAAAGTCAGTGCATTCACAGCATACGATTTGAAGCAAAGACCATTAGGTAATATATCTCACACTTGACTAATGCAATCATCAAAAGGACAACTGGAAGTTCATTGTTCTAAGCTCTCAACAATGTAGTCTATCCTCAAGATCCTGCTGCGTCCGACAGCTGGTTATATGCTGGGGACCTCTCCATCCATGGAGTATGAGACCAGTTCTAACCCTTGGCTGCTAAAAATATAGGGATGATAATGGTACCCAAGGATTAGCCTGGAGAATGGAAAGAGTCCAGAGCTGGGGGAGCAGCCACTGAGTGAGGGCAACAAAGGAGGTGGCGATCACACCGATAAGTGTCTCACTTACTGGTGGGAAGTTCTCCTGCGTGATGACCGCCAGGAACATCCATGCAGCCCATGAAGGGCCCCAGTTTCTGAAAACTAAAGCACAGCTCAAGTGTTATAGGAAATCATTCATGTCTCCACTGATTCCACTGCTCAGTGGAGCAAAGC
The DNA here is from genome assembly GCF_054371585.1 of Giraffa tippelskirchi. Taxonomy (NCBI): domain Eukaryota; kingdom Metazoa; phylum Chordata; class Mammalia; order Artiodactyla; family Giraffidae; genus Giraffa; species Giraffa tippelskirchi. The sequence continues at coordinate 104,484,714 of NC_137278.1, read as the reverse complement.
CCTACTGAGTTTGCTTCTCAACTCCTCCCACATCTCTCTGTAAGCCACCTTGGTTTTAGGGAGCAAGTATCACACTCTCTCCTCTGTGTCCAGAGTCGATTCTCTGTAAACATGCAGCCAAACTGCTTGATGTCCCCAGGGAGCTCTGTGGTGAATCCTTTTCAAAGTGTTAAGAGTCTGATATCCTGAAGTCTGCAAAAATTAATCCAATTTCCTGCAGAGAGAGGCTTTCTAATGCTGAGAGAATCTGGCTGAGAGTTTTTTACTTGGAAGCCATTTTTAAAGCCCAGGAATGCTTGAGAATCACCTCCTTTCATCTACATGCTCTCTAAAAGGACTGTTTCGGATTTATCCACAGGGTAAAAGGCAAGGACACAGGACTAGGAACCAGGAGACCTGGATTCTAAACATAGCTGTCCCAAAGGTTTACCAGATGAGAGAAAATTCCCAAGGTTAGGATGCAATTTCCTCTTTGAGAAACTGCAAAGATTATACCTACCTGAACTCTAAAGCTCTTCTTGCAATACAGTTTTAACAGGATCTGCAATACACAGGGCTTCCCTGGTTGTTCAGATGGTAAAGAAAACTGACTGCAATGCGGGAAACTGGGTTCCATCTCCGGGTCAGGTAAACACAGAGCCCTCACAACACGGGCCCCTCCCCCACCCCAACCCACATAGATTCACCATAGCAGCCTTTCCCATTGGGCCTGGGTATGGTCTTCCCACCCTCCCCAACAGAGATGGCCATTACCAATTAACTGACTCTAGTGCATGAATTTAAGACTTTTTTTTTTTGCCTGTTCCAGTCTTTTAAATAAAAATCTCTTTTCAGCATCAAAAATTTCTCACAGTTATTCCACCTCTGTAAGCCTATTCCAGTGTTCATATGGAAAATGGGAATAGTTCCAGTGTCTATAACCCGGGAATGTGGTAAGAATTAAATGAGAAAATGCACGCAAAGTGTCAGGCAAGTGGGAAGAGCTCTGTAAATTTGGTTATCATGGCTGCTTCAGGCTCCCATTGATGCCTGGGGTACACATGCATTGAGCCACACCTTCCTTCACTGGGGCAACTCTTCTGGAACCATCGAGAAAGAAGCATGGCCCTAGCTATGAGACTGCCAGATCCTAGACTGCAACAGTGCCGGGCCTAAGTTTATCAGTTTAAAATCTTCCTTCCTCCCAGCCACCTGCCTTTGCAATAACACGGAGTTATTATCTCAGCTCTTCTAGATGTAAACCTGTGATCCTCACCCTCTATATTAGGACTGGTTAAAGTTGGGAAAAAACTCAAGTGTGAAGTCTAGGTAGTTTGGGCCCTAGATCCTGAAGAAAAATTTACAAACACCCCTACACTCACACTGCAATCATCTTTTCCTACATCAGAACAACAAACATATACGTTTGTATAATAAGTATGTATGTATGTCCATAAGATTCTTTGAAACCCCCTCAAATGTTTTTCCTTCTAACTGAGTCCAGCATGGTTGCAACATCCCTACTGCCAAACTGGGTGATGATGGTATCACACTCTTTTCATCAGTGATGCTGAAAGTTTAAGCAGTTTGAACAAGATTCCAGGGGCAAGAGGGGGGGTTGGGACAAACTCCCTCAACAACAAATCCCCATGTGAAAGCCAAAGACCTTTCTCCAGCGCCCACTCTCTGATCTTTGCTCTGCTCTTACTAACAGTGCTGCTTCGGGAAAGGAAGGGCTGAGAGGGAGGGGCTCTGAGCCATCTGAACACAGTACAGCTGCAGGAGCTCAGAGGCTCTGAGTCCTAACTCCAGCCGCCCCGCTGACATGCTGGATGACCTCGGGGAACACACGGGGGCCCTGGGCCGCCTCCACAGCCTGGCAGTAATGACCAACCTCTGACCACCTCACAGAGTTGCTGCAAGTGGCTGTAAATACAAATGATTGCAGTAAATATAAAGCCGTTCTGGGAACGCTGATGAATAGCTACATAAAAGCAGAGCCATAAATTCACCATGCAAGGATATCCTAAAACTAAAGCCAAAATATAATAATAATTACATTTTCAAAAACCACCAGCTTTGTCAAAACCTGAAAAGCAGAACAAATGTATTTGTATGTAATATTCCAGCGAATCTTATGAGGTAGATGCTAAGGCCCTTTGCCAAAAAAAGTATAATCTCTGCCCTGAAGGAAACAAAGAACGAGATTATGCTCTTACCTGTAAAAAGGAAGGAGAAATTACCTTTCATTTTTGAGATAGATTAAGATGGTTGGATGGCATCACTGGCTCAATGGACATGATTGTGAGCAAATTCCAAGGGACAGTGAAGGACAGGGAAGCCTGGTGAGCTGCAGTTCACGGGGTCGCAAAGCATAGGACACAACTTAACGACTGAACAACAGCAAACTTTTTGAGATAAGACTCAGCCAATTCATCAACTAGCAATCAGTCCTTTACCCCCTAACAAGAACAAACTGCGCTGTTGCTTCTCCAGGAGGATTGGATTCAGCAAAGACCCACATCCATCCCTTTCTTAGATTTTACCCCCTAAAGACACAAAGTTTCTTGAAAACTGAGACTTTCAGTTTTGAGTTTGTTGAGTAAAATAAGTGAAGGAATGCGCAAATAATAAATTTTTTAAATGACAGTCATACAGTTAAGTCAATTCTGAGATAGAAAAAGAATAGAAAAGGAAAGAAACACGCTAGACTGTGAGTGAACAGCAAGAATTATCCCATTTTCAACCTTTTGTAAAGTCAGTTTTCCAGATGATCTATCTCATTATTAACTGCTCCCCACAGTGATGAAGGTTGGAAAGGCCCTTCCCAAATACACTTCTGCAATTCCTAAAAGCACATCACAGAAAAAATGATTAGAACAAGAGAGGGAGAGCAATCATTGCTGAGATTTTTTTTTTTTAATAAATTTATTTATTTTAGTCGGGGGCTAATTACTTTACAATATTGTAATAGTTTTTGCCATACATTGACATGAATCAGCCATGGGTTTACATGTGTTCCCCTTCCTGGACCCCCCACCTACCTCCCTCCCCATCTCCATTGCTGAGATTTTTCTGATATTCTTTATAGTTAGCAGATGTATGGTAGTTTTTATAAGCATTTCTGTATTTATTTCCTTTATATCTTCAAAGATAAAAAATAAGCATTGTCAAAAAATAAGAAGGAAAAATGAAAAGTATCCTTCAAACTATAGAGACACTGCTTGGAAGTACTTGGCCAACTCTGAAGTGCAACATTTATACCTGAAAACTGAGCCTCTTAAAGCACACATTTTAAAATGTGCTCAGTTCAAGAAAAGAAGATGAATTGCGGAGAGTTATGTAAAAATTGGAAGGACCACACCAAAACTTCTGACAGCTTACCCAGAACCTACAAATGGACTATAATTGGAACAGCAAAACCAGATTTTACCGCAAAAGGTAACCACATTCAAAGCTGCATTAATAAGTGGGTTTGTACAGGAATTATTATAATGCTGTTAATAAAGTTATCCCCACCTGGGCTCAAAACTATCATCTGTTCATTCAAATAAAAGTTGGACAGATGTATTCACAAGTGCTGGGAGAGGGCCCTAGATACTCACAAGGTGAGCAGGGATGGGGTAAGGGCAGGGCAAAGCTAGGACACTAAAGAAAGCTCTTGTGTTATGTATTCTCTGAGAACACTCAGAAGACATTTCAGAGAGAAAGAATTTCTGAGTTGTAAAAATGGTCCAAAGTAGCAATCATAGGGATGTTGGAGTGGTGAAATATGGGAATGGAAGAATGCTAATGACCAGAGCTGATGGACCAGAACAAGAAGATTCACGGCAGACAATGCCCTTCAATGTACATGTTTCTGGCTGATTTCCATTTCCAGATGACTCGATCCGTACCAACAGGAACAAAAACAACAGATTCACCCCAATGCTGCCTACACATGCCTCATTAACCAGACCAGAGGACCCTGTCAAAAGTTGGGGCAATAAGAGATTTGTTTCCTTTTTTTTTTTCTGGTGTCTTTTATAAGCCCTCTGAGAAGAATGTAAATAGATATAACTCAAGAGCTACATCATTTTCTGACTAATTCTTTTTTCTAGGAAATCAAGAAAGAGTCTATAGAAGGCATGGATCACACAGGGAGATGACGTCATGCTATGGCTGTGAGCTTTGAGATTAACCCCAAATGGATTTTTTTGTTGTTGAGAATTTAGAAAAACAAAATTTTCACCACATCACATCAGGCCTTTGTTATGTTAAATATTATTGTCTGTTCCAGCGAGGCATGGCCTCACAGCTCCCGTAACAGGCCAGGCTTTGAGGAGGGCACACTCACACTGCTGTCTGTGGGCCGATCCAGCATCTCAACCTCCCTTTAGTCATCCTTCCCACTCCTCCAGAAGCCGTGTGGGCAGCAGCACCCTCGTCAGGAAGGCTTCCCAGGCGTGGCCGAAAATGTGACAGGCGCATTTGTCACACTGTCTGTGTTGTCTCCTGCACTAGAATGTCACCTGCTTGTAACAGGGATCCCAGGCAGCGGGCCCAGATCCTGGAGCTGACACTGCCTGGACTCGGGACCTCCTCCAACACTTACTAGCTGAGTGATCTTCCACACGCTCCTTACTGTTCTTCATACCTTGGTTTCTCACCTGCGCTGATGATGTTACTTATCCTACTGGGTTGCCATGAGAATTAAGTGGGTTGATATGTTTCACCTAAAATTCTAAGGTTTATTGAAGTGTCTTTTGAGAGAGCTGTTATCTTCTTCATATTCTTATTCTTCATCATTACTATTTGTCTTTGTATCCTCAATGCCTGGCACAAGTACATGGTGCGTAGTAGGTCCTCAACCAAATATCTGAGACTTGAGTGAAGTCATAAAGTGAGTGGACTCCATAAAAATACAGCTAAATTGCATCTTTCAAAAGTACAAACATCTGAAAAGCTCTGGTAAACATATATATCCCAGGACAATAGATATCCTGTAAGGAAAATGAATATAAATATTCAAAATAAAAACCCTAGGACTGTCCATAATCCTGACCTCAGTCTGAGTAATCAAAGAAAGAGTAAATTATTTTAAGTACCATTTCCAGATTAGGTATCACAATGCATTCTAAATTCATCAAAACTTGCTCTTCCCCAGTGGTATACAGATAGAAATTCTTAAATAACCAGAATAGTTAAATGATCAGAATGTCCCAGACTTCAACATTTCTAAACAAATGATAATTCTACTGTATTTTAAGGCAAAACAAAAGAAAAAAATATATATATATATACCATCCATTAGGCATCACTGTAGATACCTCTCTGACCACATGTACATTTACGTGTTTTTTTTTAAATTGTACATGCCCATAAATATTTTAATTTACATCAATTGTGAAGAAGCTAAAATAAGCTCAAATTCCCCTTTGGAAAGTAGATGCTAGGGAATCCATGGGTGCCATGGGGGTGACAGAATTGAGAGTAGCCAAGCCACCCTCACAAAGAAACTTTACATCCGTAGGATCACTGCTAGCTCAGCGCCCACTGTCCAGCACTGTATTTAGGCCAGTCATTTGTTACCCAACATTTGAGCGTACATTTGTCATTCCTGTTGATTCGTGCACATGGCTGCTCATCCATTTGAGTCACACCATAAACCCAGAAAGGCATGACCCGTTTTCAAAAGTGTAAAAAGTTAGGTCAGCACCCACATATGAGGTGCCAAGTCCTCTGTACTAAATATTTATGGAGTATCTGTGAGTAGAGAAGCTCAGACAGATGAATCAATATTTCCTGTGACCTTGAACCAGTTTGCTTGGGAAGGATATTCTGCTCCCAGCTTCATACCTTTAATTCTCCAATGGAGGAAAGCAGTCCAGCGCCATATGCCCGCAGCTGCCCTTCTTGTTTGCAAAGGCCAAACTCGATCGTGAAGAAATAGCACTGCAAAAAATTTTTAAAATGGACACACATCCAGTGAACTGGGCAACAAGTTCTTCTGTAAAATAAAAGGGCACTCAAAATAAAATGGTGCACTGTGCATAATTTCTTCAGCACTGTCAATACAAATGCATTTGAATCAAGATTTATTGACATTATTCTCTTGCCTAATAATCCCTCCCTAGGTTAAAGGTATACGGGAAAAACATTAACTGCTAAGAGTCTTATTTTTCCTAGATTCAGGAACCCTATGAGTCAAATCATATCCCTTGCAACAATTTTAAAATTTAAAAAAACAGATTTATAAAAAATAAATCTGTCACAGTGATAATGCCATAAGAATATGCTACTATATTTACTAAGTTGTGGTTCAGTAACATAAACAAATCTGTGTAAATGTGGAAAAATAACTTGGAATTCAATAATCCAAAACTCATTTTTACAGTTGGTTTATTTATTTAGCAAACATTTGTTGAGTTCCTACTATGTGCCAATGCTTGGTAAAGAATTGTGGCGAAGACGCCAGGAGAGTCCAAGAAAACAAGTGTATGCCTACCAAATTACTGTTTTCTTAGCAAAATCTTAAACGGATGCCAATGTGTGCACTTATATGCCTGTGTGCATGCATGCTAAATCACTTCAGTTGTGTCTGACTCTTTGTGACCACATGGAATGTAGCCCACCAGGCTCCTCTGTCCATGGAATTTCCCAGGCAAGAATACTGGAATGGGCTGCCATTTCCTTCTCCAGAGGATCTTCCTGATCCAAGGATCAAACCCATGTCTCCTGCATTGGCAGACAGATTCTTTACCACTGAGCCACCAGGGAAGCCCACATACTTACACACATATACATTAAATACATATAGTAAGAACCATTTCATTGACCCATGTTTTAACTTCATCAACTACTGCAGTTTCCCCAAGATATTAAAACCAACACTTGCTTCTGTTAAGTTCCTACAAAATCAACCTATATAAACAGAAATCTCTGTACAACCAAACAACTCATAATGCTCTTGAGAGGAGCTGAGGTTACATTATTTGTGCTCTGAAAGTGAAGTGAGAGGCTGACAATGAGCAATAAAAAAAATGCATCGAATTAACGCTGTCCTGTATTAGTGATGATGGAGCAATGAAGGTGCTGAGAAAGAGAATTTAAACACCCCTGAAAGGGGACAGAAAATAATAATTATTTCTAGCCTATGGCAGTTTGCTCTGTTTTTATTTGGAAGTTAAGATGTCTCTTGTTTCCCAAGCATTTTATATTTTTATTACATGTGGATGACCTCTGAACTTGAATGGCCAATATGCTGTAGCCCTGGACTGCACTTAAAGGACTGGTCATTCCGGGTCACAGTGCTGAACCTCTGCAGGCAAAATTTCCTTTCCTGACTTATCTCCCCAAGAAGCTAACATCACAGCCCTTCCTACCTCGTCACCACCCACAGCACCTACCAGCCTCCTCCTTACGCTGTTCTGACTTGGCTTTCTTTTCAAGCACATCACTTTGTGACATGGATCTTCATTTGTGTATGAAATGTACTATTTGCCATCTGTTTCCCCCATGACATTCTCAGCTCCAGGAAAGAGGCATCCCTGTCTGTTCATCTAGAACAGAGTTTCCCAATCTCAGCAGGATTGCCACATTAGGATGGCTAACTCTTTGTTCTGGGGGGCTGTTCTGTACACTGCAGGATGTTTAGCAGCTTCCCTGCCCTCTGTCCTGAGTAGTCCTCTGATGCCAGTAGCACCTCCGCCCCATTTGTAGCAACCAATAATGTCTCTAGACATTGAGAAATGTTTCCAGAAGGTCAAAATCACTCCTGGTTGATAACAACTGACGTAGAATAGTGTCAGAAATGTGATAAGAGCTCAACAAATAGTTGGTGAATAAATAAACAAATAGTGAATGAATTATTTCTAAATTAGGCTTGTTGTAGCAGCAGAACCTAGAGAAAAGAAACACACGAGGAGATCTGAGTCTTATACTCATTTCTAATTGGCTATGTGACCACAATTCTCTGGGCTGTGGTTTTCCTGCCTGTGACATCCATCCATTCATTCATCTACTTATTCTACAAACACTCCTACAAACCTATGTATGCTAGACTCTGCTCTAGCAGAGAACAAGGGAACAAAGTACCCCATCCCATGAAGCAGGTATGCTACAGGGATGAGACAAACAAAACAAAATCAACATACAGAGGACTTCCCTGATGGTCCAGTGGTTAAGAATCCCCCTTGCAATTCAGGGGATATAGGTTTGATTCCTGGTTGGGGACCTAAGGTCCCACGTGCCGTGGGGCAGCTAAGCCCATGCACTGCAACTATTGAGCCCACTTGCCACAACTGGAAAATCCATGTACTGCAAATGAAAGACCTCACATGAGGTAACCGAGACCCAATGCGGCAAGTAAATAAATAAATAAAATATTAAAAATATATTAGAGGACAATGTCAGGTGAAATTCGCTATATAAATCATAAAATCATGTAACATCATACTTCAAGCAGAGGATATGGCTATTTTAAATGCAGGGGTCAGGGAAGGCCTCCCTGCAGGAGGGATATTTAAGCTGCAACTTGCTTGTAAATGGCCCTTTCTTTAGGACATGAAAGTCAGCTGTATAAAGACCTAGGAGAAAGAGTGTTCCCAGTAAACAGCCAGTGCAAAGGGCCTGAGGCAGAGAGATACCTATATTTCCAAGGGTGTCAGGAAGCTATTGGAAGGTCTGAGGCAGGAGAAAGATGTGTTCTGATTTCCTTTTCCAAAGATCATGTTGGTGCTGGGTAAAGAATAGATTGTAGGGAGGCAACAGTGGAAGCAGAGAGACTAGTTGGAAGGCAGTTGCAGCCAAGAGACAAGGGTGGTAACCCACTTAGAACTTGACTTCAGCCAGGGGTAGAAGTCAGTGTCACAGAGGTCTTATGAGAAGATCCAAAATAAGAGTTGCTAAGAGGTGTCATGAGAAGAATCAAAAGGATGTAATGTACAGTATAGGAAATACAGTCAATAATACTGTAATAACTTTGTATGGTGACATATGGTAATTAGACTTATGGTGATGATCATGTTGTAATGTATAGAAACATTGAATCATTACATTGTATATATGAAACTAATATAAAACTGTAAGTCAAATACACTTCAATTGCAAAGGAGAAAGAATAATTAAAATACAGTCCTCAAGTGAGTCCTCAAAAATCTTTGTACAGTCCTGGGCACAATGGAGATGTCATCATACAGTCACAGAATGGTAGGAGTGGAAGTTCAGCTTCTTTAACAAAAGGAAAACTCAAGTTTAAGGAAAGGAAGTGATTTATTCTGAATCAGTCTAGATGGTGATATTTAAGAGATCCAGAGCTCAGTGTTTTATGAGCTCAACATCTGTCACATTTTAAAGTTTCCAGGTAAAAGATTAATAGATGCATGATTTTCCCTTACAACCCAAAAAAAAAAAAAATGGGGAAATGAAAGGCTAAATCAGGAAAACTAGAATCTCATGACATCTTCTTAGTATGTTTTTGGCTGATTTCTCTAATTTATGCTGCATCTATAGCACATGATGTGAAATCCTTGGAGTCTTAACATTAGCTACAGAAGTGTTTGTGAAAACAAAACAAAAAAATGTGGGACCAGCTACAGGAGCATTTAGGTCAGCGTATAACATGCATTTTTAATTTTCTGTACACTCTATCAGTGCATACATAATCCAGAGTCATGATTATGATCTAAACCAAAGTAGACTGAGAGAGCCCCTGAGAAAACCTGGTACACCATTCACATGGTCTTCACATAGACCTGGCATCCTGGCCCAGCATGAGGCAGGAATTGAAAGGTCTGTATCAACTCACCTAAAAATTCTAAGCTAAATCTATCAGTGTGTCTTTGATCCTTGTGCTTCTAGAACTGGGGTAGCCTCAGAGGAAATATCCACTGGGTTTCTTCCTCCTTGTTGCTTAGAATGCTCTCTGGTCCCATCCCTTATCTGGGAATCCTTCCAGAAACTCTGACCTTACACAGTTCCATCTGTTCATTCCCTATCTGCCTTTTCCTCTGGTTTCCTGCTCTCCTCGACCAAGGAATGAGCCTAGATGCTGCTTCTGCAGCCTTTGCTCCCCAAAGAATTAGACCTTTTGCTTTGACATAGCTTTCCGTTTGCAGCTCCATGTGTGGCTAACAGATAGAGGAATGGCAAAATGTACCTGAAGCTGAAATGTTGGCAAAATTTGAATTATGGACTTGCTCAGGGTAATTTTTCTCTTTCTGTTTCTAATGCCTCAAAACACAGAAGATCCTGAGCACATCACCAGCGGGGAGGAGAGGGCAACTACACATGTCTTCTGCCTGGTGGGTTTTTTTTTTCTTTTTTGTGGCCAAGCCATGCAGTGTGTAGGATCTTAGTTCCCCTACCAGGAATCGAACCTGCTCCCCTGAGTTGGAAGCGTGTAGTCTGAACCTCTGGACCACCGGGAAGCCGCTGCCTGTTTTTTAAATGCAAAGCCTATTTAGAGTCGGACTGGATGACCCCTGGAGACCTTTCAGAATTCAAGGGTAGCTAATTGCTTCTTGAAACTTAAGGAAATAAAATTTGTTTTCCTCAGAGCACTCACCAGATGTGAATCTGGAATATATTGCCTAGAGACTTACCAAATAAATATCCTACCCATTATTAAAAAAAAAAAAAAACCTGAGCCTTGATAGAACTCCTGTAAAAGAGAGAATTGCAGTCTTGGCTACTAATGCCTTTTAAACAGAAACAAATAATAATACTAAGACTAACATCTCCCAAATTGAAGGGTACCTTTCATCAATGCTGACATTCATGAATTCAAGTTTTACATACCAATAATTATATGTAATTATTTATAAATATTTTATTTGAATATAATTACACATAATCATTAACTGAAAACCAAAACAAGAATGATAGATCGGACCTCTTCCCTAGAAGAAAAGCAGAGTCATTTACATACACACAGTCATTAAGAAGCAGAGGGTCTGAGTGACAGTGTGAAATCCAAACACAGCCCGGGATGAGTTCGCAGAGCCTGCCCTGGAATCTGAGATAGGTCACCCAATGCTGCCATCTTCAGATCACTACTGGTAGGACACCGTTCTGGCAAACGTTCTGGCCTCGCCAAGGAGCTGTAGTGAGAGCAGGACAAAGTCCCCTGACACTCAACACACCGACAGAATCCACCTAACCCACACGGCGTGTTTGTGAGCTCATGCTCATCGTGCCCAGCTCTTTGCGACCCCGTGGACTGCAGCCCACCAGGCTCCTCTGCTCAGGGGATTCTCCAGGCAAGAATACTGGAGTGTGTTGCCATTTCCTACTCTAGGGGACTAAAGAGATGTACACCTTTTTCAAGGGGCTTCCCAGGTGGTGCAGGAGACCCTAGAGATGCAGGTTCAAGAGATACTTCCTGGGTCAGGAAGATCGCCTGGAGGAGGAAATGGCAACCCATTCTGGTATTCTTGCCTGGAAAATTCCATGGACAGAGGAGCCTGGCATTCTACAGTCCATGGAGTCACAGAGTCAGACATGACTGAGCATGCATGCACACATTTCTCTCTTGATGAAAAAGAAATTTATTGTTCCGATCTTTCTCTGGAAGAGTTCTTTTGCCTCCTACTTCCCCAACTCTCTGCATCCCTTGAAATAATTATATAACCTCTTCCTGAGAGTCAGTCTATTTTTAAATTAGATTTAAATGGTGCACAAAGTCCTAGGAAGATGCCCAAATATCCTACTTCTTTCATTTTGTTCAGGAAATTGGTTTATACACATTATTTAATAAATGCTTGAGGGGCCTTCCCTGGTAGCTCAGTGGTGAAGACCCTGCCAATGCAGGGGACACAGGTTCGATCCCTGATCCAGGAAGACCCCACATGCTGAGCAATGAAGCCCATGCACCACAACTATTGAACCTGTGCTCTAAAGCCCAGGGAGCCGCAGCTACTGAACCCCAAGCACCCTAGAGCCCGTGCCACAACAAGAACAGTCACCACAATGAGAACATGTGCACTGCAACTAGAGAACAATCCATGCTGTAAGGAAGACACAGCACAGCCAGAAAAAATTAAAAAATTTTTAAATACATGCCCAAGTGAGTGATGTATATTCTCTACCACCTTCACTAAAAATTTGGGTTTTTTTGAGCTGGTAGCACATGCTTCTAAGTAATCACATACATCATTTCACATCTGGAATTCCGTCATCCACATATACAGGACAGACAAGAAACAAGAATCTAGCAAAGAATGTTTAAAACAGCCCTAACTGAGATGCGCCAAACATAACAAAAAGTGTTGTGCTAAATTTGATTTGCTTTACATATAAAAGAGTCCCTCAGGCCCTCACTCAGATGCCATTTATCCACATCTAGTACACAGTTCAAATAAACTTCAGATATGTAGCTTCTAAGTCCACACCCTAACATGAGAGGGGAACAAGGAAAATATACACAATGCAGATCTGACACAGAAACACAATATTTGGTACTTGAATAAACAACCCTAGACACTTGCACACTTGAAGTTTTCACCTAGCAACAGAATTCAATCATGACAGGAACAGCAGAAGAAGAGGGTGCAATGAATTGAGACAGTAGCATTAAAACATATACATCACCACGTGTAAAACAGAGCTAACAGGAAGTTGCTGTATAACACAGGGAGTGCAACATGGTGCTCTGTGACAACCTGGAGGGGGAGGAGGGGGCGGGAGGTTCAAGAGGGAGGGATATACGTACGCTTATGGCTGATTCATGTTGCTGTACGGCAGAAGCCAACACAACATTGTAAAGCAACTATCCTCCAATTAAAGATAAATTTTTTAAAAAGAAAAAGATAATAGGGAAACTTTAGCCAGTGGATCTCCAGTTTAACAATGTGTCCGCACATACGTCATCTTGCTACAAATCTGTTACTTTACTACTAACTGAATCGAGTAGCTATTATTATTTCCATTGTACAGATGGGAAAGCTGAGTCTCAGTGAGCCAGGAATCTTCCCAGATTCCTGAACCCAAGGCTGGCAGAGCTAGGAGTCAAGCTCCAGCTTCCTAACTTCAGATCCCACATTCTTTCCTCATCAGCAAGTGTACTTACAGATGCAGAGCCAGTACCGCCACACTGGCATAGCAGCCCTTGTGAAGGTACTGAGATGCTTCCAGGGCAGGTACAAACGCCTGAGCATGCTCTCCAAATGCCCCCGGTCAGCCACGCCGCCCCAGCCCTCTTCCAAGCTCTGATCCCCCACCCTTCCCTCACCACCACTTCTTCATGATCTAGAAAATAAGGTCGCAATACCTGTGAAGCTTGGACCTACTGTACCCTGATCCCACACAAGGCTGATGAGCATCATTCTCTTCTGTACCTGCGTCATCACAAAAAGATCAGTCCCAGAAAGGAAGAAGGCCACACAAAGATGCTCTTATACCAGGGGTCCGCACCTCAGTAAGTGCAGATAAAAATGCAGAAAAAGAGCCCTGTGTTTCACAGACTCCCTTTCTCTAACATCTTTCCATCGAACAACTAGCATGGCAAAGAAGACACTTGAAAAACTGTTGAAAAAGTGAAGAGGATCCAGGATCCCAGTCACTCCTCTACCACTTGTTGCCAGCTGCTGGAGTTTGGATTTTAGCCACATTGCATTTCAGTCTACAAGCAGCAAGCACCTTCACACCTATAGCCAAAATTCCCTTAATCTTGAATAAATTGCAAATAATAATAGGATTGGGACAGGAATGAGGTTTGATAAATAAGGGGGAAGCTTTGAGATGGACATACGAAGGCAATACAAATCCACACCGGGGAACAAAAGCGAAAGTGGAGGGTGCCCTGCTTAAGCCATACAGGTCATCAGTCAAATGTCGCAAAGTAGAAAACTCCCCAGACATCCATTTTTATTGCAGTTTCTTTGACCACTTAAACTGTCAACACTCCAAGAGTCACATATAAAGTCAAATCACACTAGGGTGCAGTGATTATTACCCCCAGGCTGTTTGCAGAGCAAGTGTTCCTGGCTGGGCACAATCTCTGGAACTGAGCTTCAGAAAAGCAGAAAGTGGGGGAAGTGGTGGTTTGCAGTCTTCATTAGCTGACCCTGGGCTACTCCTGTGTGAAACAAAAGTGTAAGAAATGCTAGACACTTAGAGCTGGAAGACACTGGTCTTTTGCAGTCTCAGGCTACAGCCACTCTGTAACCACAGGCCATCCACACCCCATCTCGAAGCCTCCCATTGGTAAAAGGACTGTTTTGGCAAAAGTCTTCCGCCCTGTGTTCTTGGATTTGGGAGCCAGCTGCTGTCTAGATTCTAGTATCATCATCCAGATGACTGCAGGATTAGAACCATACTTAGATCTCCACATTCATATTTTACCACGAGCCCCTAAATGAAAACCACTATAGCAGATCACAACTTACTACATTTTTAAAATTTATATTTGCCCAGTTCTACTGTGTTGAGCTCGACTGGAGATTACAAAAGTAGTTAAAGATATGGTCTCAAGAAAGGTACAACACGAACAGGTAGACAAGACATATAACAACAACAACAACAATAATAATAAAGTTCTGTTGTTTTAATGCCATCACAAATTTCTGTCTTGAAACTGCAGCATGGCTTATCTGTCTCAGAAGACAAGGAACATGAAGCTTCTGCTGCACTTTGAAGGATAAATGGGATCTCAGATGAGCTTCAGGAAAAGAGGAAGCTGCTGGAAAGAGTAACTAACACAAGGGCCTGGGGCAGGAGATATTTGGGAACCCCAAATTTGAATAACAGAAAGTTAAAGGTAAATCAGATTATGGAAAGGATCGGATCACAGGCTCCACTGGAGTAGTAGAGACTGCCTCTTTTGCCAGTGGTTCTCCTCAAACCAAGACAGACAAAAATAAGTTGAGAAAAAGAGGAAGGTTGGAATTCGAGCATCATCTTGTCAGCTAGAAAACAGTGACCCTGAATTGTGAAAACAGCGTATACTGTCTTAGGTTAAGAACAGCCACAGAATGAATTGAAATGTAAAAACCTAAGCTCTGAGGAAACATTATGGCAAACTTTGTGGAAAACTGATCATCAAATAGAAGAGGCACATCCATAGGGAGAATAAAAAAAAGTCAGCAGAAAACAACTTTTATTGAAAAATACATCGACATAGGCGATTTTCAAGCAGCACTGTTTCCGGCAAGATTCTTCTGTGTGTTTAACTACCCTTGCCTCTATCTTTTGGATTGCTTACAAGAACAAATGGATGATTTGTTTAAGTGCCCTCTGACCAGTTCAGTTTTATTGCCCTTTGTTCAGCTTATCTGAGAGCATTTTCAACTTCAAATACCACCTGACTTGGTATCATTTTACACTTACAAGTTTCTGTATCAGGCTTTAATGGTATTTTTTAATTAGAAAAAGAAAAAAAAAATCTCTCATCCCCTGCCTCCTGCTCATGGACTAACAGGAATGACAAGCATTCACCCAACATCTGGGCCACCTGAGCCATTGGTCCACGCCTAAACTCCAACAGGATCCACTCTAACAGCCTCCATCCCCAGGGCTCAATATCAGGTCACAAGGGCCATATGGTGACCCAGTTACAAATCACCACCGTCCCACCAGCCTAGGATACAGGGCATACTTCATACGGCACAAAAGATCCTCGGGACTTACCTGGTGGTCCAGCGGTTAAGAATCCACCTGTCAACGCAGGGGACACGGGTTCAGTCCTGGTCCGGGAACGAAGATCCCACATGCCTTGGGGCAACTAAGCCCACGCGTGTGCCAGAACTACAGCATCCAAGCCCCAGAGCCCACCAACCTCAACTACCAGGCCCTCGAGCTGCAACTACCGACGTCTGAGCGCCCCAGATCCCATGCTCTGCCATAGGAGAAGCCACCACAGCGAGAAGTCCACACGCCACCACTAGAGAAAGCCCCAGCAACAAGATCCAGCACAGCCAAAAAGAAAGACAGAAGAAAAGACCCTCACGGACCTTTGCGCCCCTGCCTCCTGCAGCCTCATCTCCAGCCTGCCCTCCCTGCCGGTTGCCCACCTTGCTACCGCCCCTGGCCCCAAAAACTATTCGCAGCTGTGTGGATGGACGTGCCCTTTTCAGCTTCCCACCTAAGCCTGAGAACACCGCCCTCCCTCTGCCAGGGATGCTCTTGTCACGGCCCAGCCCCTCTGCCTACTTCCCGCTGGCCTGCCAGAAGAAGATGCTTACAGAGCCAGACAGAAACTCCCAGTCTTCTTGCTGCTCCCTCCACCAGACTTGGGTCAAGGCTAGAGTCTGCCTTGTTTTTGCTTCTGCTGCTGTTTCATGGCTGGTCTCTTGCCCCCCACCTGACATGTAGCAGGTGCTCAGCAAATACTGAAGGCAAGGAGGAAATAGTGAATGGAGAAGAATTTACCAGCAGGCTAAGCCAACAGCATCCACACCGATCTCCCAGATCAGTAACTACTGCCCTCAGCACCCTTTCCAACATTACAGACTTTTTGAAAAGATGAAAATCCCTCGACTGTAGCCATCAAATCACTTTTAACCTATACCTTCAGAAATTGACTGGTCCCTTGACCTCTCTCTACACCTCGTTCACCAAACGCCGAGGGTCCTCCGAGCCAGGGAGGAAGGAGGGGGCCTTCGGGACCCGGCGCGCAGGCTGACTGGCAGGTGTCTCCTTCTGGAAGCAGAATAGCCTTGTGGCTATGTGGCTTCTGGCCTCTGTCATGACAAGGAACAATTCTGAAAATTCACTGATTCTGACATCTGAGAGGAAAGTTTTTCTGTTTGCAATTTCTAAGACTGTAGCCAACTGGAAATAAGCCAAGAAAAACGCTAACTGTGCTTGGTCAGAATATGGAGGAGTTTATGCTCAATCCAGCCCCCAAAGTACCCTAAGCATCCGCCAGGAATTTCTATCAGCATCCCTGCCTGGACCTTCATTTACCAGCTGATAACACACGAGATCAGACAGACACTATTTGCTTCTGGAGATGAATTTGTGAGATGATCATCCGTCCAATTCTGTTTTACAAAATTCTGTAGCACTTTGAAAAGGGCATGAGGAATACAAATAGGCACCTTCTGAAAGAAGAAGTCTTCTGAACCTTCAGGTCTTTGGGTTCACAAATCAAAAGCTGGTCTTGTATTCAGTGTTACTGCTTGGACCCTAGATTACTGCATGAGCCTCAGTGAACCATCTCCAAAACAGATCCACAGAGTTTGGCTCTCTTCTTTTAGGGCAATCCCATCTTTTTTCCAAATGACCCTTTGGTGAACTTACTATATAACTGTGTGTGCATACTCAGTGGCTCTCTCATGTCCGACTCTTTGTGACCCCACGGACCATAGCCTGCTAGGTTCCTCTGTCCGTGGGATTTCCCAGGCAAGAATACTGGAGTGGGTTGTCATTTCCTTCTCCAGGGGATCTTCCGACCCAGGGATCGAAGAAGCATCTCTTATGTCTCCTGCATTGGCAGGCAGATTCTTCACCACTGAGCCACCTGGGAAGCCCTACTATATAACTAGCTACCTTGAAATGGCTAAACTTCACTCTGAGGACACAGACATGCACACACTCACCATTTTCATACCAAGTGTATGGATCAACATTCCATTTATGTATGTGCTTAATCTACTTTGCAGAGAAGACCTACTTAAAGCAAAAGCTATAGGTTTGGAAGTGCCCAAGAACTGACTTTTATAACCTAAGCAATTCTGAGCTCCTTGAAGGAGAAGAAAACTGATGAGCACATTCTCAGCCATTCATACTTCTGCATGCCCTAAAATGTTCTGTCTCAGATCACACATTCTCCCCAGATGTGGTGAATATAAGATAGGCTCTCAGATGCTTGTATGAAGAATAAGGTTTTTACTGATTCCCAAGTAAGCCGAGGGTAGTCACCACCACCTTTAAAGGGTCATTTTATTTTTATCCCTGTGTTACGAAAAGCAACACCCCCCCCCCAGACATCAGGACTAGAGAGCTGGCATTTTCTCACCTATTTCTTTCCAGGCAAGGCCAAGGACCTTGGGAAATGATTATGTGTCTGAAAACTGAAGAGAAAAGTACATTTAGTGGAGAGAGCCAATTTCACTGCCCCGTTGCACTGAGCTGCCATCTATATTAAGTTTTTATTAATGAAGTCATGTTTCTTTTCTAGTCACTAACCAACACCACGATCATCATCCCTCACACTCAGAGTCAACACTAACCATCTCTATGTGCAAATAGGGTTGAGAATATTTACCTATGAATTGGGGTACTGCCGCAGTGAACGTCTATAGGTAACTGAACCTCTAAATAGAATTTCAGCTTAGTTGAGCTCCCCTACCTCTAATAACTGCTGCTAAGTCGCTTCTGTCATGTCCGATTCTGTGCGACCCCATAGACGGCAGCCCACCAGGCTCCCCCGTCCCTGGGATTCTCCAGGCAAGAACACTGGAGTGGGTTGCCATTTCCTTCTCCAATGCATGAAAGTGAAAAGCGAAAAAGTCGTTCAGTCGTCTCTGACTCCTAGTGACCCCATGGACTGCAGCCCACCAGGCTCCTCCATCCATGGGATTTTCCAGGCAAGAGTACTGGAGTGGGGTGCCAGTGCCTTCTCCGACCTCTAATAACAATCACTGCCAATTACTGAAACCTGCACTCTACCACCATACTAAACACTTTACAGGGTGCTCACTGCAACCCGCAGAGGTGGGCAATGTGACAGTAACATGATGGGGTGGTCTGAGGGCTTGACTTTGGAGTCAAAGACCAAGGTTCAAAGGCAGGCTCTGCTATATCCTTGACTTTAGGAAAGTTATGTAGCCTTTATGAGTCTTAGGTTTCTCGTGTGTAAAATGGAGAAAAATAAATGAATAACACCTATTGAACTCTTACTATGTACCAGTGCTAATTCACTGGAAGGACAGATGCTGAAATTGAAGCTCCAATACTTCGGCCACCTCATGCAAAGAGCTGACTCATTGGAAAAGACCCTGATTCTGGGAAAGATTGAGGGCAGGAGGAGAAGGGGATGACAGAGGATGAGATCGTTAGATGCTGTCATCGACTCAACGGACATGAGTTTTAGCAAACTCTGGGAGCTGGTGAAGGACAGAGAAGCCTGGCATGCTGCAGTCCATCCATGGGGTCACAGAGTCGGGCACGACTCATCAACTGAGATGAACAACAACCAGAGCTAAATTCCCCCATTTTACAGATGGGAAAACAGGTGGAGTTACTTGTGCAAGTTTACACACAAGGGGTGACAGAACTGGGTTGGAACTAGTTGTGCCTGATCCGCACTGTCCATGTTGTTTGTACTAGGCCATACTGTTCACCTCTGTTCCTGGTGACTGCAGGCCCTAGCGGTGATGTTTACATCACCTTTGTGACACTTGGGCTTGGTGGGTTCCTGGAAAGATGGGTGCCCGCCTAGCTTGCCTACAGATATCCGTGGCTGGCTTGCACTAGGGTAGGTGCCTTCACTCTCCTGTGTGGTCTTGCCTCAGTCAAGGAGCACATCATAGATGTACAGGAGCCATGTCAGGAAGTCAAGGCTTCTGAGTCTTGCCAAGGAACAACAGCACTACAGCTGAGCTCGGGAGAGCTGAGACTACGACAAAAGAGGCTAGGCTGGAAGTGAAATATACCATTTTCATGTTAAAAATCATATTACAAAGCCCCAAACCAAGTACTACATTGTACTTCTTTAAACTACAGCCATCTATTTACACTGGATACAGATGCGTTATTTGATGGGCACAAAATAGATTTGCTAAAGGGTAATGCGAATTCATGAGACAGTAAAGAAAGCTGTGACCTGAAATATTTTGGTGCCTCATGGCAAACTATTTAACCAAACTTATTCTCTGGCTCTGGCTACCAAGAGAACTGGCACATTTGCTGCTGCCCAGAACATCAACCCTTCTCTTCTCTCTCCATCCCCCTGATCAGTAAGGGACGGACAGGCAGGTGACTGGAAATGAAATTTCACTTCTCAACTCAGTATCATGTACCCCATCTAGTGGGGACAGCAACTCAGGTATGACCAAGTGTGTCCTTGGATGAAGACAGTCTGACTGCCAGAGGCACTGGTCTTTTCAAGAGAAGCTGGGAATCTGGATGTCCATGTGATGGCCTCTGAAGTGGAAATGCAGGGCATTTTTTAAAGCTTCATCAAGGTGAAGACTGTATTTTTTCCCACTGACATTAACCAGAAGACTCTGACTTGTAACACCTTTAGAGAGGAGCATGATTTAAAGAGCCCGAATCCCACTTCTGTACCGATAACTTGCCTCCAGGACACCATGCACGTGTCTCTGCTGCCTCAGCCAGTCACACCTTGCCTTGACATCCTAAACTCCTGAGAAGTGGGCTGGTACACCAGATCAGGATACAGAAAGTCTAGTAGCTCAGCCTCTGCCATTATTGCAATGTATGATCTCGGATGAGTCATTTCCCTTGTCTCAGTCTCATTTACAAATGGGGACTCCTTTCCTTGCCAAATTGTTATTGGGCACCAATTGTGTCTATAGCAACATGTGAATACCAGGAAGTGTGCCAGCAGGTAATAATATGAGTCCCATCTGTCTCAAAGTGCTACTGAAACTCAAATGAATAAACACATGTCAAATGCTAAATCAATGAAGACTTTAAGTTTAGGTGAAGATTCCCTGCTCTGAGGTTATTGAGACCATAGTCACATGCACAGTTGACTCATCCCTTGTCCCAGGACTCTGATTCTACAGAGAATCCCCTTTGGATAGGTGACAGCAGATTTAACTACTGGTCAACAGTTCCTGAAACCCAATCTAAGGAGCTCTGCAATATGAAGATAGCCTGTTGAGAAGCAAAAGTTCCTTCAAGTATTAACATGTATTCTGTCAGTAAGCATATATCACAGCAAATTAAAAAATAACAATTAGACTGCTAAGAAAGTCTTCCTCAGAAAACCATTTCTGATCATTCATTCCCCTTCCTGAACCTGACCCGAGCACCTTCCTTTCCCCATCTTTGCACTTGTTATATTCAAATCTTTATCTGTATCCCTCAGTAGACTGTAAGTTCCCAAGAACCAGGGCTATGTCTGCCTGTTTTACATTTGAATTCCTGATGCTTGACATGTGGTAGATGCTCATTCACTGAATGAATACGTGAATGGGCCACAGTTGATTCTATCAAAGCTATGGAAAACATATGCAGTAGGAATCCAGCAAGGTCATGTCTTTGCTAAACATCTTTGCAAAGAAGCAGAGTCCAATGCCCCTTTCCTAGCCAGTTATAGCCTTGACTTTTATCTTGGAGGAACTTTTCTTAATTAGAGTGAAGAGAGGAAAAGGTGAACAGCCCCCCAAAAAGTGTTTGTTTTTAAAGGTATCTCCCCTGGTTTTACTACAGAGAATTTTCAAGGCTTGCTTTTTTGTTGTTCAGTCACTCAGTCGTGTCTGACTCCGCAACCCTATAGCTGCAGCATGCCAGGCTTCCCTATCCATCACCATCTCCTGGAGCTTGCTCAAACTTTTGTCCATTGAGTCAGTGATGCCATCCAACCATCTCATCCTCTGTCATCCCCTTCTCCTCCTATCTTCAGTCTTTCCCAGCATTAGGCTCTTTTCTAATGAGTCTTGCTAGTTAGACACTAACATAGGATCTCTGTGTATAAGTATGGAGACACATCCAAAATGCATCAAAACTAGAGCAAACACCTTTTGGAATTCTTCCAATAGCTTCCTGGCATACGTTTGTGTTAATACAGCCATCTTACAGCCAAATTGCAAACACCTGGCTTAAGTTCTCAGGAACTTGAACTCAAGGAGGGAGCAGTCACAATTAGAAACCCCAAATTTATTGCTTTCTTGAGTTATTAAGAAAGCAATAAATTGGATGCAATCTCAAACACTACAGAATGATTTCCGTTCTTGTTTCCAAGACAAACTATTCAATATCACAGTAATCAAAGTCTATGCCCCAACCAGTAATGCTGAAGAAGCTGAAGTTGAATGGTTCTATGAAGACCTACAAGACCTTCTAGAACTAAAACTCAAAAAAGATGTTCTTTTCATTATAGGGGACTGGAATGCAAAAGGAGGAAGTCAAGAGATACCTGCGGTAACAGGCAAATTTGGCCTTGGAGTACAAAACGAAGCAGGGCAAAGGCTAACAAAGTTTTGCCAAGAGAACGCACTGGTCATAGCACACACCCTCTTCCAATAACACAAGAGAACACTCCACACATGGACATCACCAGATGGTCAATACCGAAAACAGATTGATTGTATTCTTTACAGCCAAAAATGAAGAAGCTCTATGCAGTCAGCAAAAACAAGACCGGGAGCTGACTGTGGCTCAGATCATGAACTCCTTGTTGCCAAATTCAGACTTCAATTGAAGAAAGTAGGGAAAACCGCTAGACCATTCAGGTATGACCTAAATCAAATCCCTTATGATTATACAGTGAAAGTGACAAATAGATTCAAGGGATTAGATCTGATAGACAGAGTGCCTGAAGAACTATGGACAGAGATTCGTGACATTGTACAGGAGGCAGTGATCAAGACTATCCCCAAGAAAAAGAAATGCAACAAGGCAAAATGGTTGCCTGAGGAGGCCTTACAAATAGCTGAGAAAAGAAAAGATGCAAAAGGCAAAGGAGAAAAGGAAAGATACACCCATTTGAATGCAGAATTCCAAAGAATAGCAAGGAGAGATAAGAAAGCCTTACTCAGTGATCAGTGCAAAGAAATAGAGGAAAACAATAGAATGGGAAAGACTAGACATCTCTTCAAGAAAATTAGAGATAACAAGGCAACATTTCATGCAAAGATGGGCACAATAAAGGACAGAAATGGTATGGACCTAACAGAAGCACAAGATATTGAGAAGAGGTGGCAAGAATACACAGAAGAACTGTACGAAAAAGATCTTCATGACACAGATAACCACAATGGTGTGACCACTCACCTAGAGCCAGTGGGCCTTAGGAAGCATCACTACGAACAAATCTAGTGGAGGTGATGGAATTCCAGTTGAGCTATTTCAAATCCTAAAAGATGATGCTGTGAAAGTGCTGCACCCAATATACCAGCGAATTTGGAAAACTCAGCAGTGGCCGCAAGACTGGAAAAGGTCAGTTTTCATTCCAATCCCAAAGAAAGGCAATACCAAAGGATGCTCAAACTACTGCACAATTTCACTCATCTCACACGCTAGTAAAGTAATGCTCAAAATTCTCCAAGCCAGGCTTCAATAATATGTGAACCGTGAACTTCTAGATGTTCAAGCTGGATTTAGAAAAGGGAGAGGAACCAGAGATCAAATTGCCAACATCTGTTGGATCATCACAAAAGCAAGAGAGTTCCAGAAAAACATCTACTTCTGCTTTATTGACTAAGCTAAAGCCCTTAACTGTGTGGATCACAACAAACTGTGGAAAATTCTTCAAGAGATGGAATACCAGACCACCTGACCTGCCTCCTGAGAAATCTGTATGCACTGGACATAGAAGAACAGACTGGTTCCAAATCAGGAAAGGAGTACGTCAAGGCTGTATATTGTCACCCTGCTTATTTAACTTATATGCAGAGTACATCATGAGAAATGCTGGGCTGGATGAAACACAAGCTGGAATCAAAATTGCCGGGAGAAATATCAATAACCTCAGATATGCAGATGACACCACCCTTCTGGCAGAAAGTGAAGAAGAACTAAAGAGCCTCTTGATGAAAGTGAAAGAGGAGAGTGAAAAGGTTGGCTTAAAACTCAACGTTCAGAAAACTAAGATCATGGCATCTGGTCCTATCACTTCATGGGAAATAGATGGGGAAACGGTGGAAACAGTGACAGACTTTATTTTGGGGGGCTCCAAAATCACTGCAGATGGTGATTGTAGCCATGAAATTAAAAGATGCTTGCTCCTTGGAAGAAAAGTTATGACCAACCTAGCTGCTGCTGCTGCTGCTAAGTCGCTTCAGTCGTGTCCGACTCTGTGTGACCCCATACACGGCAGCCAACCAGGCTCCTCCATCCCCGGGATTCTCCAGGCAAGAATACTGGAGTGGGTTGCCATTTCCTTCTCCAGTGCATGAAAGTGAAAAGTGAAAGTGAAGTCGCTCAGTCGGACTCTTCATGACCCCATGGACTGTAGCCCATCAGGCTCCTCCCTCCATGGGGTTCTCCAGGCAAGAGTACTGGAGTGGCCATTGCCTTCTCCTAGACAGCATATTAAAAAGCAGAGACATTACTTTGCCAACAAAGGTCCATTTAGTCAAAGCTATGGTTTTTCCAGTGGTCATGTATGGATGTGAGAGTTGGACTATAAAGAAAGCTGAGCAGCGAAGAATTGATGCTTTTGAACTGTGGTGTTGGAGAAGACTCTTGAGAGCCCCTTGGACTGCAAGGAGATCAAACCAGTCGAACCTAAAGGAAATCAGTCCTGAATATTTATCAGAAAGATTGATGCTGAATCTGAAATTCCAATATTTTGACCACCTGATGCGAAGAACTGACTCATTAGAAAAGATCTTGATGCTGGGAAAGATTGGAGGCAGGAGGAGAAGGGGACAACAGAGGATGAGATTGTTGGATGGCATCATCAACTCGATGGACATTAGTTTCAGTAAACTCCAGGAGTTGGTGATGGACAGGGAAGCCTTACGTGCTGCGGTTCATGGGGTTGCAAAGAGTCAGACATGACTGAATGACTGAACTGAACTGAGTTATTAGGGGAGTGCTGCATGTACCAATGAGCAGCATCTCTCCTAATCTGCTGGAGAAGTTTGAGTCAGGAGTTCATGATTTCATGTGCTCTCATTGGCACAAACAATATATATTCCTTTGTTCTCCCCAGCTGTTTCCTGCAACTTGTCTTTCTCTCTGCTCACTCAGGGGAGGTGTGCTATTAACTCCGAGAAGGTCTCTTCCATCTCCAGGAAGAAGTTTGACATCATTCGGAGGAGGTCTTCCCTTTCTTATTTATGGTCAACACACCTTACATTGCAAAGCAGCATGCTGCTCCATCTATAACCCTTTTGTAATATAACCGCACAGTCTGCATTTCTGAAGGGAGGGCCTGAGTTCAGTTGAAAGAGAACTAACCAAGACCACCAGAAGAGTAGCAATTCTCTCCAGCGGTCTTTCCTGCGCTTGAGTTTTACTGATTTGACCACCTAGTGCAATTTGAGTGCAATTTGTCAAATACTCTAGCTGGCATTTATTGAATACCTAGCTCTGTGCTAAGCAGCTTTACAATGCCTTATCTTATGAATCCCCAATAGCGCTACAAGACTTGATAGTATTACTATTCTCATTTTAATGTTGAAGAAACTAGGGCACAGAGAGGCTAACTAATTTATCAAGTTATCCAACCAGTAAGTGACAGAGCCAGACGTGAAGTCACATAATTTGACCTTGAAGCCTGCAGTCTGAATACCTACTACACTATACTGCCTTGCTAGCAAGTCCCTAAAGTGCTCAAGAAAAACCCTTATATATAGGAGGGTTTCTATTTCATTCCAGCTTTCCGTTTCCTCCTTACCTGTATGATTATCTGAGATTAAGGGCTCTGGGTAAAGATGTTCATGATCTTACCAAAAAAAAAAAAAAAAAGAACCATAGGAGGGGTGAATATTGGTTAGATAAAAGTAGCAATTACTAATTTGGGGACAAGAATAATGCAAATAATGCAAATTTTGAAGACTGAAGTTTAAAAGATATGTGAAAACCAATTTTCTTATTTTAAAAAGTGCTAACTTTTTTCATTTGCTGCATCTGATGTTCACTAAAGCACTTTGCAAATTACCTGAGTGAAAAATCATAATCCCCATATTTCCAGAGTACTTCCAATTTACTTTTTCTTCTGTTGATATAAAAGGTAAAGTCTCTCCTGACAGCACAAGTGTTTGATCAATGGATCAACATCTTGCTGCTTCTTTTTCCAAAGCCAGGACTCCCCTTTACCAAGTTCTTATTTGCCATGGCAAAATGACTTTTCATAAAAACTAGGAGGCTATACACCAAATTGTTAACACTGGTTATTGCTGCTGTGATATCACAAATGATTTTTAAATTATTTTCCTTGCTTATCCATTTTTTAAAATTTTCTACAGTGAATATGTGTCACTTGTATAATAAGAAAGAGAAACAAAGGCTTTTGTAAAGACTTCTCAGTAGAGGAGTCCCTAATTCACCCTGCCTTCTCTTCATTGCTGAGGGAATGGGGGTTTTTTTCCAGTTTTATTGAGACATACTCAACATATTTCACTATATAAATTTAAGGGTTACAGCAAAATGGTTTGACTTACATATATTGTGAATGATTACTACAAGAAGTTAGTTAGCATCTCATCTATCATCTCATATGGATGTATGTATGTGAAAGTTGCTCAGTCGTGTCTGACTCTTTGCAACCCCATCTCATATCAGTTCAATTCAGTTCAGTCACTCAGTCGTGTCCAACTCTTTGCGACCCCATGAACCGCAGCATGCCAGGCCTCCCTGTCCAACACCAACTCCCGGAGTCCACCCAAACCCATGTCCACTGAGTCGGTGATGCCATCCAACCATCTTATCCTCTGTTGTCCCCTTCTCCTCCTGCCCTCAATTTTTCCCAGCATCTCATACAGACACAATAAAAAACAAAAAGAAAAAAGTGTTTTTCCTTGTGATGAGAATTCTTAGGGTTTACTTTCTTAGCAATTTTCATGATGTTTTATGGACACTGTAAAGGACAGACTTTAAAACTATTTAAAGAATGATGAGGGCCCCGCAGTGATTTATTCCTTCCCACCCTCCTGGCGTTTCTTACTTGACGCCTACTCGGCACCAAAGCCCTCAAATGATAGTATTTCCATTTTCTGGGAGCCTTCTCCCCAGGATGAAATCCACCCATCAGAAATGTTCCAGAAATGCCCACTCTCACAGTGACAAATATATAAAATTCTAAGCCAATTACAATATTTCTACAAAGAGAGCAAAGAGACTTTTAATCACTATGTGTTCAGTCTCATGTCGCGTTTCTTATTATGCTTTCTTTCACCGTGGATCATAATGTACAGTAATACATTTTACATCTACTAAATGTGTTCTGGGTTTTTATATCACGGTTCAGAAAAATAGCTCTGGAAAATCTTTTGACTCCTTTATTTGAAAACTACATTTGTGGAATGGGGTAATTAAATTCCTATAGTTCAATATAACATTACTTTTGCTATTCTTCTTCATAAAAAAAAAATCCCAACCACCTCTCTCTGCTTTTGCTAGAAATGGAATTACACCACCAATATTTCTGTTAATACAAACCTAAGAATTTGAAAACCTACTTTATTGTAGTTAAACTAGAAAATTCCTTCTTCTATACATCTTTATGGAAATTAAAATGACTGCACAAATCTGTGCTGAAGAATGCATTCCAGCTTACATTGAGCAGAGAAAGAAAGAAGGACTCAATGTCAGAGCTTTTGAATCACAGGAAGAAGTTAGCTCTGTGTGAGGAACTAGAGGATTTAGGGGCTTGAAATGACTTAGAAATTAATCAACAATGTAACTCCTTTGGTGCAGTTTGGATTTGGGGAGTG
Organism: Giraffa tippelskirchi; assembly: GCF_054371585.1. Lineage (NCBI taxonomy): Eukaryota > Metazoa > Chordata > Mammalia > Artiodactyla > Giraffidae > Giraffa > Giraffa tippelskirchi. Next base: position 104,457,238 of record NC_137278.1, on the reverse strand, counting down.
ATAGTGAGATTAATATCACATGTCGATATGATATATTAGACAATAGCACAGCATACATCACACAAGTATTTCATCTCATTTGATCCTCATTCAGCACAGAGTGGTAGAAGAACATCTCCATTTTAAAGAAGACATCTGAGGCACAAATAGGGAACATAGCTGATCCCTGACCACAAGATCAAGAAGTAACAGAGCTGGTGCTCAGGTCATCAAAAGATAAGAGCCAGGTGTTCACAAGGATGTAGAGAAAAGAGAACCCTTCTGCACTACTGGTGGGAATGTAAACTGGTGAAGACACTATGAAAAACAGTATGAACTTACCTCAAAAAATTGAAAACAGAACTACTGTATGATCCAGCAGTTCTCCTTCTGGGTATATCATCAAAGGAAGTGAAAGCAAGATTTCAAGAGATATCTGCACTCTATGTTTATCACCGCATTATTTGAAATAGCCAAAATATGAAAACAATCTAACAGTCCATTTGTAGATTAATGGATAAAAATGTGATATATATATATGTACAGTAAGTCACTTCAGTCATGTCTAACTCTTTACGACCCTATGAACTGTAGCCCACTGGGCTCCTCTGTCTGTGGGATTCTTCAGGCAAGAATACTGAAAAGGGTTGCCATGCCCTCCTCCAGGGGCTCTTTCCAACCCTGGGATCTGCATCTCTTAAATCTCTTGCATTGGCAGGTAGGCCACTTGGGAAGTCATACACACACACACACACACACACACACACACATACACACACAGTGGAATACTAGTCAGCCATGAAAAAGAAGGAAATCCTGCCATTTGCAACAACATTGATGGACCATGAAGGTATTACACAATGTAAAATAACTCAGACAGAGAAAGACAAATATCTATGATATCACTTATATGTGGATTCTAAAAAAACTGAACTCACCAAAACACAAATTAGAATGGTGTTGCTTCCCTGGTGGCTCAGCTGATAAAGAATCCACCTGCAATGAGGGAGACCCAGGTTCAGTTCCTGGGTTGGGAAGATCCCCTGGAGAAGGGAATGGCTACCCACTCCAGTATTCTGGACGGGAGAATTCCATGGATAGTATAGTCCATGGGGTCGCAAAGAGTCAGACACGACTGAGCGACTTGCACTTTCGCTTCACGTTACCAGAAGATGGGAATCAGGGAAAAGGGAGATATAGATCAAAGGATAGCAACCTCCAGCCATAAGACAAGTAAGTCCTGGGATCTAATGTATAGAATAGTGATAATAGTTAATAATACTGTAGTATGTACTTGAAAGTTGCTAAGAGAGTAGATCTTAAACATTCTCACCACAAAAAAGAAATGGCAGTTATATGAGGAGATGCAGGTGTTAGCCATCACTATCATGGTAACCATCTTGCAACAGATAAGTATATCACTTATACAAGGTTGTAAGTCAATTACATCTCAATATAGTTAGAAAAAAACAAAGCTGGCACTCAAATCCCATCGGGCTCACTTCAGATTCAGATCCGTCCCACCACATTACCCCACACCATGCACTGCCCATCAACACATCCATCTAGTAAGTTCATCAAGTTCTGAGACCCCAACTGCTGACTTGCAGTGATCCTGCGATGATAAATTCCAGTGGGCACCGAGTTTAACACACAGGGGATGAACAGTTACTGAAGCAGCTCTAACTTCGTGAGTTTCCAAGTATCTAAAATAAGTTGTTGGGTTGTTTTTTTTCCCTCATCTGCAGTTATATGATGGCTCTCTGAGGCCCCTAGGATACAGTTATAAAATGATGAACAAAGATTTGAGTTGCAAAAATGGATGACTATTCCAGATTGCAAATAGATTTGTTTCTAAACATAGTGAGCAATGTAGAGATCACTTTTTAATTCCCAGTAAGGATGGTATTCTCATCATAATATAAATAGATGCCAAACACCTATAATAGCAACAATGAATACTGTAAGTGAAACATATACAGATAGTGCAAAATAGCTTTAGCTCTAGTATCAACGACCTCAGAGAGAGTACAGTCAGAACAGAGAAAGGCCTTGGAGTACTCAGGTAAGAAAAAGACCAAGGGCGGGGGTGGTAAAAAAAAAAAAAAAAGTGACAAATGACAGAAGTGAAGCTCTAAGGGGCTGGTTAAAGAAATATAGAGCTCTTTGCAGGGCAAGACCACTTTTATATATGCACAGAATACATAAAAGTGAAAGCAATGAGTTGGAATAGATATTATTAATTTTTAATTGTTACTCTCAGAAATAGCACACTAGCTCATCATCCACCCAAACATCTCAATTAAGAATGTGTAAATGTGCATTCCTTCCAGCTTTTTGTCAGCTTTGTATCAAATGATCCAAATGCCTAAACTAGTTCAAAGACTCTACATGGAATAAATAAGCCTGGGGCTTATTTCAAGCTTTCTGTAGAGATATTAAATGGTCATTTTTAATGTCATACATTTCAGAGAGAAGTAGAACTGGGCATAAGCTTTTTAACAGCTGCAAATTCCCCATGCCCAGCCAGGTAGGCAAACTCATAAGAGACAGGGTAACAAGCTAATGTCCTCCACAGACAGGAAAATATTCATTAGCAATTCATAAACTAACATTACCTTTATGATTACACGTCTAATGTGAATTACAGTCAATTATTAGTTTAAAGCTCACTGTACATTTCATCACCACTCTCAGCAAGAGAAAGTCCTAGTTATACCTGGAAATTCAAACACACTTCATTTACAGCCATCAAAAGCCCCAAATAATGCAAACTTTTTACTTGGAACAAATAAATTATTTGTTTTTATAACGTATAAACAGAACTCTATAGTGTTAATTTGTTGACAGTCTTTCTTACAAAAAAAATTAGCTGGTGATTTTTTTTTTCATTGTGAGATTCTGCTCACTATGAATCTCATCCTTTCAAAAAAACATCTCGACTTGTATCTCCTAAACTGTGCCCCTTGGAATATTAATAGCTTGGGATGCTAATACGTCTTCCATGAAAAGAAACTTCAGCAACCATCTAATTACTGGGTTGGCCAAAAAGTTTGTTCAGGTTTTTCTGTAACATGGGGAAAACCCAAATGAACTTTTTGGTCAACCCAGTACTTTCTTAATTTTCAAGTTCACATTTTAACATTTCTAAAATAGAGCTTCTTACAAACAATATTTAAAAAATTGCTAATTGAATCTTTTTTCCCCTTTTATTTTTTTTTCTTTTTTCCCCTTTTAAAAAAAGCTATTAATGATATGTCTTACTACCAATGTCATCTTAAGATGGAAGAAACTTCAGTTTGTAAAAATAAAATTTTTATCACTTATAAGATTCACTCTGCACATTATCTTAGGAAAGGCCCTGAAAACTCGATACTTTGAAAACAAAGTTGTTTATTTCATTTAATCTAGTTTTCCCCAAATATATTTGTCTATGGATCCTTTCTGTCACAGAGCTCATAATAACATTTCCTGAGACTAATATTCTGGGAATAAATTATGGAAAAGACTGGTTATTCCTTCCTTACCCTTGGCCAAGACTCTCTGCTCATCAGCTTCACCAAGACTCAGTGACAGAAGCTCTTCATCAGGAAATGAAGGTAAACATGTTTTGGAGTCGACAGAACTGAATGGATGACCTAAAACTCTCTGTAAAGGGAAAATTCCAACTGGGCCAGAGGCCGATTTATTCTGCTTGGGAAACATCTGTGGTGTATTCCTACTGATTGCTTTCTCCAACAAATGATGCACAGCTTTGTCTGTTTCAAATGCCTTCATGATGTGAGAAATGAACAGACTGAATAGAAGCCATCTGCATCAGGGGATGGGATGCACTGTGGGTGAAGGCATCCCTTTACATTTCCTAACAGTTGGGGAAAGAGAAATCAATAATTCTTCTGGGACTAGCTCCTAAATTTACCTGATCAGCAAGTTTCTGTCTGTGCATTCCTGTAAAATTGAATGACATAAGTCATATGGCAAATGAGCAGGTGGCAGGAGAGTGTGAGAGCAGACACACAAAATGGGACCAGTGACATGGCACTCAGAGATACAAGGCTCCATTTTCAGGCTCAGGATAAGTCCTAAATAAACTCATGTCACACCGCACAATATTTATCTGGCAATACCCTGTTAACCCAGTTTTTAGAAAAAGTATTGAATATGGAACTAAGGCTACAGGATGGCCATACGCCTTCTGAAAAACACACTCAAACCTCGTCTAACAGGCAGACCTGTGTACCAGGTCCCAGTGTCAGCAGTACCTGGGAACTCATCAGAAATGCCAGATTTCAGGCCCCATTCCAGACCTACTTGCCCAGAGTCTGCCTTGTAACGAGATCTCTAGGTTATTTTATACACATTACCATTTGAAAAACACTGATATAGGGAATATACCCTTTGTCTGTCTTCCTATTTATATTGATTGAGGGCCAGATGCCATGAAGTCAGGTGTCATTTTGTGAAGATTGATAAATTTCAAGTTATTTTTGTCCATTAGACATGCAAATGATTTCTGCCTGGTAGAAAAGATAACTTCAAGGTTACTGTTCTTTGCTCCACAAAACATAAAACATTTTGCACCTTGTTCCAGAATTCTTTCTTTCAGGGACTAGATAGTCTCAGTCTCTGAAATTCTTCTCTGAGCGAAATTTACCATTTTGCTTTTGCCTCAAGAGTGAGTTAAATAAATCGTCAACACATGCACAGCACGTATGTATGACAGTCATGCTTGTGACTGTTTAAACTTGTAATTCAAAACCAGTCACCTCTCAACAGCAGTAAGATATGTATTTCTAGTGAACACAGTAATAGCCGCCTTTTCTTGGGAAAAATAGCCAGTTGTCCAGTAAGTGGTAATTGAGTATGTCCAATATGAAATAAAGATGAATCCAGCATGGGCTGGTCCCTCTGCATGGTATAATATAATGTATAATCCAACTTTCAATACAAGGGCTGGCAACTGAGAGCCTATAGTTCTGTTTTAGCTTGCAAACAAAGATTTGTAGTCAAAGAATATTTTATTTTTATTTTTGGATGTGAAGACTTTTAGGTATAAGATATATTCTCTAGTTCTCCACAGGCTCAAATACTCCTTATTATCCTATATCAGGCTATTTCAGACATCCTTGCTACTATCTGGCTCCTGAAGGCATTTAAGTTTACAGTCCTTAAAGAAGACACTAATCTATTAAACCCGTGTAAGCCAGCACTACTGTGGGAAATGGCTGGTCTGAAAATTACAGCACACGCTAGGCAGGCATTATTGGGAATATTTTTGCATATCTATCATGCACAGACCCTGGACAGCTATGATGAGTATGAAAAGAGTACCGCTGCCAAATCCAGTGACCTTATTCATTACCCACCAGAGGGCAAATTATTTACATGTATAACAGTGCATTTCAAATACAGTTACTGAGCAGCATCATCAATTTATTCAGATACAAAAGAGCTTCATTTAAACAATTCTCAGGGAGTTGCAACCATTGCCCACATAAAACAGCAGAGATAGCTTCATTCTCAAAAGTGAGCATTCTTAAAATGTCAAAATAAATATCATGCAGAAATATGGCAAAAAGAGGCAGTAGCTATAGGCAATAACCTGGTCCCTCTGAAATCATACCCAGAAGTTCAGAACCAGCTTTGAACAAAACAAGAGTTTGGTGGCATCCAACAGGCTTAGAAGAGGTTGTTTTCTTCCTTAGATGGATTTGTTGACAGCACATCACAGAAAGTTATTAAGTATCTACTTTTACCAGGCGTGACTCTCTTTTTCCTAAGTGCTTAAATTCACTAAACAAGGAAAAGGAGGCAGTATATAAACAGAGTCATTAATAAAATAAATCTTACCTAGAGTAAAAGAATAATATGGGCTGTCTCATTTTTCTGCATAAATAGTGATTTCTGTGCTTTTCCATTTGTCCTCTCTATGGATTTTTCTCCTTTGGTACATCTCATCTCTCATTTTGTTCTAATACTTTTTCAGGAGACTTAATGGAAACTATTGGGAGGAAATCAGCTAATAATACCTCCATTTCTCATCTGGACAGCTAAGAGGCCTCACTAACCACCACTCTTCCCCCACCATTGGTCTTTTTACCCCTCTCATTGAGGCCTTGACTCTTAATCTCTTAGCCCTTGCAACAGAGTCATTAAATTGAGCTTCTAGCTTCAGCATATGGCTTGACAGTCCTTAATATGTGTGCCATCCAATAGGTTATTTATTCCCAGGTTTACTATGAACTTGCCTAGCTGGAATCTGTTTTCTTTCAAGCCAAATTCCAGCAGTTTTCTATTCACTTTGTTTTTAACTGAGGGATAAGATGTGGTTTTGGAAGTCAATGGCAGTACAGTATCATATCAGCACAAAACCTCCCTAGCCTCCTCACACTGGGAGTCTGTCTTCCTCTATATTCTCCCCATCATGTGGGTAAAATTTTCCAAATTTTTCCTTGGTCCACAAAATACTTTTCAAAGTAAGTGGGCAGTCTATAAAATTGAGAAAAATGGAACTGCAAGGCTTGTGAGAGACAGAGAATCAGAGAGTTGCTCATGTAAGGTCTGCTCAAGCAAGATCAGGAAAAGAGGAGGCGATCAGGCTCCAACTCTCCACTGTGTTTAAAGAAACTCATAATCTTTTAAGTTGAAGTCTTTTGAAAGTTGATGGTCTCCTTGGTTTTTATAACAGTCAAAGCCACTATGAGGTTCCAGACTTATTCTCTCCCTTGAGAGGCTCTTGATCCTCCCTAACCTGACTCTGCGTCCCAGTCTCCAACAATGAGCTCAGAACTCAGACACATTTAAAAGATTTAAATTTACTTCTACTATGTATCTGCTTATGTATATGAATGAAAGCTAACACTGACTCGGGGTTTACTGTATTTTTGTGTACTGGATCGTGAGTTCTTTGAAGTACTACTTCTTTGCCTTTCCCCTATTCCCACCCATGGAACCTAGGATTCTTTAGCCACTTAAAAGACTATCTGTTGACTTGAATTGGCTTCTGGAGAAAAGTGGTATCTTCCAGGCAAAGAACAATTGAAAAAGAGGAAGAAATTGGAACCATGCAAAGGAATGTAAGGAATGTAAGGAAAACTTATTCTACAAATTCACTGGCCCTAGTAAAAAAGGTTTCAAGTTTCAATTATTAGTTTTATCTTGCCAGTGTAAAAACAGAAACAAAGAATAATGCCGCCTCAAAGACATCCAGAACCTATGAACATGCTATCTATGCAGACATGGAGTTTGAATGGGGAAACTCATGAATTATCCAGGTAGGCCCCACATTAGCCCTTAAAAGCAACAGTCGATGAGAGACAGAGAGAGATGTGACAATGGCAGGAAGGTCAGAGAGATGCAACACAGCCGTGTTGAAGGTGGATGACTGGGGCCACGAGCCAAGGAATGCAGGCAGCCTTTAACAGTGGCAAAAAGCCAGGAAACAGATTCTCCCCTAGAGCCTCCAGAGAGTAACACAGCCCTGCTGATGCCTCCATGTTAGCCCAGTGAGAAGTGAGTCAGACTTCTAACTTTATGAAACTGTAAGATAACACACTTATATCGTTTTAGATGAGGAATAATTTGTTCATTGTAATGACAGATAAGGTGGTCCGTGGTTTCAGCATGGTCCTCTAAACGGGTGTGCAACCCTTCCCCATCAAGCCTCCAAACCAGAGAGATTTCTTCTAAATGAAACCACCCCTCAACTCTTCCTTTCCCCTCCCACCACTCGCCCGGCTTTTCCTCATCTTTCCAGACTCAATATAAAGCTTCTCTCCTCTGACAAATCTTAGTTTTATCTATATAGTCTATGACTTTCTGAAAGGTGAGGATCGTGTCACATTTTTTTTAAATGTTAGTTTGAAAGATGGAATTAATTAATCATCGTTCAATGGAAGAGAAAATAAAACTGTTTTATTGTCACTGCTTTTAAGAAAGAAATTAGATCACTCACTAGGATCTACCTACATTCACATCCATGAAGTCCTATCTCACTCCTTCTCCTCCTCTCTTTGGACACAGATACACACACACACACACACACACACACACACACAATCTGGCAGGGTTGACTCCTAGTTTTCAGCTGTTCAGAATTGTTCAGAATAAGACAAGCAAGCAAACCATCCATCTCCGATCAAAAGTATAAGCTACAGGGGTCAAAGGCTGAAACCAGAAAATTTCAAGGAATTTGCAAGGCACAATAAAGTTCTGAAATGTAGCATTTAAAGCCAGAGCTAAGGTTTGAGAATTAAGTAACAGGACTTACAGTGTGGTGGTTTTAAAATACATCTACAGGGCTTCCCTGGTGGCTCAGTGGTAAAAAATCACCTGCCTACACTGGAGACATGAATTCAACCCCTGATCTTGGAAGACTCCACATGTTGCAGAGCAACTAACCCCATGCGTCACAACTATTGAGACTGCGCTCTAGAGCCCACGCGTCACAGCCACTGTACCCACGTGACTTAGAGCCCTGTCCACGAGAAAAGCCACCACAGCGAGAAACCCATGCACTGCAACCAGAGGGCAGCCCCTGCTCGCTGCCACTGGAGAAAGCCCACGCAACAACAAAGACCCAGCACAATTATAAAGACTTAAATAAAATTATTTAAAAAATAAAATACACCAACAAATGCTTTGATGCTCCTTTCTCCAAGCAATAGAGATGAATTGTCCTCCCCTTGAGTGTGCCCTGGAGTGAGTCCCTTCTAATGAACAGAATGTGGCTGATGTGATCAGTACATGATCAAGCCACCAAAAGCATTACAACTTCCTCCCTCAATACCTATCCCTGAACCGACTTGTGGACACAGCAGGGGAAGGAGAGGGTGGGACGAATTGAGAACATAGCACTGACATATACACAGTATCATTACGTTTACACACTATCACATGTAAAATGGAGAGCTAGTGGGGAGCTGCTATATAACACAGGGAGCTCTGTGATGTCCTAGAGGGTTGGGATGAGGGGAGGGGACACATGTATAATCATGACCGATTTGTATTGTTGTACTGCAGAAACCAACACACCATGGTAAAGCAATTTCCCTCCAATCAAAAACTAAATTTAAAAATAGCTATCTCTATCTCCTCCCTTTTCTCTCCTTCTTCTCCTCCCTCTCTCCCCTCCCCTCTACTTATTACATTTCCCTCTCTCTCTACTAATTCTCCCTCTCTCTCTTCTGAGGGAAGCCAGTTGCAGACATCCACATGGCTGAGCCATCTTGGGAGAACTTTCCCAAATCTGAAGACATCTATAGGTCTAGCCCACATCTTAACAGCAACAACAGAGAGTCCCTTAGCCAAAACCACTCAGCGAAGCTGCCCCAAAATCTCCAAACACAGAAACTATGAGATTATACATGTTCCTTGTTTTAAGCCACCAAGTTTTGGAATTACTTGTTACGCAGTAATAGATAACCGAAATACATGAGATACAATTCCTAGAGCAGAGGTTACAAATTGGAAGAACAGATACTAATTCATTCTATCAATATACTTTCCTCAGCTCATAATGGTAGATTTTTTTTCATGAGCTAAAATTTTTAAATCATTAAATTTTACTTAGAAATCTAGATTTCCAATCTCTCTCAAATTGAGAAGACCCAGCAACACAAAGGCTTACATTCCCATCTGGCAGCTTCTGCTGCAAAAGACACACATTCTCCTGAGCTCATGGCAGCCCCCAGCAACCTCTGCTCGTTACCACACTGGCACCAGCATCATGGCTATGACACTGTTTCTCTTTGAGAAGAATAATATTTCTCAGTCTCTATATCTCTATCAAAATTAGGAAACAAAAGATATACTGAAAGGGCTTTGCATCTTAAGAAATCTAGGAGACCGTTTATTTCCTGGTGGGAGTGAAGAATATTCCTGCATGCCTAATATGTCACCAATGTAAGTCTGTCAAACACACTATTTAGGATCCTATTTTTTCTTCCTCCAGTAGCTTTGTTCATTGTTGTCAACAGACTGTCCCCTGTAGGTAAGTGAGTTTGTTCAACCTGTTCTTTGTTACTCTGGCTTCTTCATATGGGGCTAGGATAAAGCATATGAGTTTGCTGGATCCCTCCAAGGGATCTTCCCAACCCAGGGACCAAACCCATGTCTCACGTCTCCTGAGTACAACTCCTACTTTACCGTAAATGTATACTTTTCACTATTACAGACAATTCTAGAAAATAAACATTGAACTAGAACAAGGGGCTTACCAGGTGGCACTGGTGGTAAAGAACCCGCCTGCCAATACAGGAGATGTAAGAGATGAGGGTTCAATCCCTGGGTTGGGAAGATCCCCTGGAGAATGACATGACAACCCACTCCAGTATCCTTGCCTGGAGAATCCCATGGACAGAGGATCCTGGCGGGCTACAGTCCACAGGATCATAAAGAGTTGGACACAACTAAAGCGACTTAGCAGCAGCGGTGGCAGGACAAGAGTTAGCAAACAGGCCAAATCCAGCCACTGCCAGCTTTTATACATAAAGTTTTATTGAAATATAACCACGCATTCATTTACATATTGTCTGTGGCTGCTTTTACTCCACCCTAGCTGAGCTAAGCAGGTATGAAAGAGACCTCACTACCTGCAAGCCTAAAATGCTTACTATCTAGCCAGCCCCTGAATGAGGAGGATAAAATACAAAGATTTTGGCAGTTAATAAACCAGGTACACATTGGGCTACAAAGGAACACACATGGGGGAAAATAAAGTTGCCACGCCCTCTCCAGAATGTTTGCCTTATTATTCACAGTGCCTCTAAAGCTTTCTTCACCTTACAAATGGACACAAAGAGAATGGGTTTCAGGTTGAAAAGGAACTCACTGTGGCTAGTTTCTGAACATCTTCATCTGATGCTCCCAGAGATGCCAGGCCTATTTCTTGTGAAAACTGAGCAAACTTAGGATCCGCAAGAAGAGGGACATGTCCCAGGAGTTCATGACATGTGTCTCTGACAAGAAAAACATCACAGAGAAATGTTAGATGAGTTAAATTATCACTGGTAGAAAAAGACCTAAATTCTAAATATAACTTTGTTACTATAATTAATTACTAAGTTTTACCAATCCTAAGATTGTTTATCACATTTTAACAACTGAAATCCATATGCATCCTACAACAAATGGCATCTTAAATTATATGATATACAGTATTTTAATATTTTGCTTAATATTAAAATATTTACTATTTTCAAGAGTTTATCATATGCCAAGCATGTGTTGTGTTTTGTTACATACATTGTCTCTTTTAATATTCAGAAGATACTTGAATTAAAGTAACTTATAGTGCAACATTCTATAGATCATAGGTGGGCAGACTGCAGCCATTGGCCAAATCTAGTCTACTGCCTTTTTCTGTAAATAAAGCTTTATTGGAACACAGCCATGCCTATTCATTGATGTATTGTGTATGGCTCCTTTTCACTAAAACAGCAGAGCTGAGTAGTTGTGACTGAGATCATATGGCCCGCAAAGCCTAAAATATTTACTAGCTGGCCCTTTACTGGAAAAAGGTTGACTCTTGCTACAAACAGTGATAAAGCCAAAATCTGAATCCAGCTTATCATGATTTCTAATCTCTTGCTCTCAACCCTTAAGTCACATTGCATCCTATGTTACACTTTTCTGGCACCGGGAAAGAGCAGAGGATCATACTGTCATCAAGTGGCTTTTCCCATAGACAAAATTGTATGTCTGTAACACAAGCAACTTCCTTGAGCCTTCACATTGGAAGACCGCCCCCCCAGTCCTCTGCTTTGTCCTGCCTGAACTAGGTCATAACAGAAATTTAGATCTTCTCTCATTTGCCTGGGCTTCCACTTGGAGCCAGATGACCAGGCAAAGGCAGGTATGTGTCTCAATGAAACAAAGCAGATGCCTTCCTGAGTCGTTGCTGTAAATCACAAACTGTTTCCTGATACCAAACAACACTGCAATGCTTTCCCTATGAGTCTCTGGAGATGAGTCAAAACGCAGACCATCTTTCATTTTCTTGATAAAACTAATGAGCCAGGTAGTAATTGAAAGATGTTTCCTGATATCGCCTGGCCTTCTCTTAAGTGTTACTACTTCAGATAGATGCTACAACGTAAATGCCAGGTACTGCCACCATTAATACGGGTATAAAGTAAGTCGGATGGTTATGAGGTTGAGGCAAGGGAAGATGATGGATACCAACGTAAAACAGATGGTCAAAAAACCTCATTCCCACAATTCAAACCACACGTCCAGCCCTGGCTAGCCACTTCCCAGATATATCAGGTTGAGAGGACAGCCAAATGAGAATGTGTGGACATGATACTAAAAGAAAATCCAAATTCATTCCCCATCAACTATGTGCCGAGAGTCTCCTTTTTTGCACAGAAATTGAATTTGTGGAAAAGACTATGTGGCAGTTACTCTCCAATCACACTGCTTAAGGCAGACTCATAGGATTTTAGTGCATAAGAGGAATTTAAATGTTATCAGAACCCCTCATTTTACTTATAAAGAAGTTAAAGACAGAAGGAGGAAAGAAAGAAAGCTAACAGGAGAAGGCAATGGCACCACACTCCAGTACTCTTGCCTGGAAAATCCCATGGACCGAGGAGCCTGGTAGGCTGCAGTCCATGGGGTCGCGAACAGCTGGACACGACTGAGTGACTTCACTTTCACTTTCACTTTTCACTTTCATGCATTGGAGAAGGAAATGGCAACGCACTCCAGTGTTCTTGCCTGGAGAATCCCAGGGATGGAGGAGCCTGGTGGGCTACTATCTATGGGGTCACACAGATTCAGACACAACTGAAATGACTTAGCAGCAGCAGCAGCAGAGGTACCCTCTAGGTACTCCCTGCTTCTCTGCTGTGGGAATTTGATCCTAAAACCATGGCTGTGCTGTCACGGGGTCCTTCTGGATCATGCTGGTCCCATCAACTGAAGACTGGTTGCTCCTCCTCAAAACCGGGATGAAAAAGTTCTGAGATCCATGGATGAGAAGAAACGTGATTGTGTGATCTGAAATAAACCACTTTATTTCAGGTTTTGAATAAAATCTTTCAAAGGCGAAAAGGAAAACATATGTCAATTCACTTAACCAGTATCTAATTTTTCTCCTGATCAAATTATATAATTTTAGTATCTGATGAAGTTTATCTTTCATTGCCATTTTGCTCTTTGTATTAGGAAGCTAAGTCATGAAAAATGTGTTTCAAAACTGTAAATAAATGGAAGCTGCTTTGAAAAAAAAAAAGAAAAGAAAGAAAGCTAACATATAGTAGGCTCCTGTTATGTGCTGTATACAATGCTAAATGTTTTCATATCCCATTAGTAATTTCATCTTCACTTACAAAGAAATCTTATTCATGTGAGAAGTCTTTCTAATGTGAAAACAGGATAGGTCATGGTTACTGCGGTGGTGGATTTTTGGTGGAAAGCTGGATTCACTTTTGAGCTTGTTAAATGCTTGATGAGGACAGTCGTCTATTAATACCTGCCGAGGTACCAATGGAGTCCAAACACATAGGTAGAAGGGAAAGTGAAAAGTAGCAATTAAAAAAGGATGAAGGAAAATGTGAGAGATCCAAAGTCTTTAAGGAGTCAGTTCTCTGTGGTAGAAAAGGAGCTGTCACCTGGGTTTCAAGTTAATGTGTCATTATCAAAAACCTATAACTCAGAGTCAACTGAAGGGTCTTTAATAGCATTACAATGATAAGGCAATCCAACCCTATATAGAAGAGGAGAAAAGAAATTAAAATTTGAAAAAAAAATCATACAACACAGCAGAATAAGTTGTATTGTTTCATTAAGAATGAAAGCCTGAAGCCAGAAGTCTAACAGATTTACTAATGAAACATTCTGAATGCCTTTGCTCTGTTGTGAGTATAAATGACTGCTCTGTGTTTTGCTGGTTTGTCCTTTCTTCACTGCTCCGTCTCCACAGAGAGACCCCTAGAAGAAACTGCTGTTCAGATCAAGCGGAGATGTAGTTTACATAGTAACCCCACTTCTCACTGAGTCAAGGATCTAAGCACCGAAATTTCAAGACCATAAATAGAGCTGTTATCTTTTATGACTTCAGTGGAATATTCTCAGAAATAAACACTGAATTGTTCTCATTCCAGGGTCTTCGGCTAAGGCACATTGTGTAGAGAAAGGAAACTGAAATGCCTGGAAACTCTTCAACCAGCAAAGAGAGATGTTTCATGTTGCTAATTTAAAAGTTGGTATTTTCTTTAGTTTCTCTGAGAGGTTCCAGACTATTGGGAATCTGAGGGAGAAGGCTGAGCCTTCTCTCCAAACTTGGTATCAATTAAGTTCTGTAGGGCTGATATCATGCTATTTCACATTACTTTACAAAGTGCAATCCCTTTTATGTCCGGCAGATAAAGTAGTTCATGGTCCCAATCCTGGTTGTGTCATCCACAGCGGGATCCCTGAATCTCTAATTATGAACGGGTTTCCGATGTGAGTTCATAACTATTGCCTTATCGCACCACATCTCTCTTAAAACATTCAATTATCTGGCTATAATTGCACCTGTCAGCACATGCTGCCTTCAATCTCCACATTGGCAAACTTCTCTCTTTTTAACTCGCATCCCTTTGATGCATTTTCGCCTGAATAATGCTTCTCAGAGCCCTTTTCACAAAAGCACTCTGTTCGATGGAAATACAGGAACTTCCAAAACTGTTAACACTGTAAAACATCATGTCTCCTTTTGAAAAAGAGAAGAAGAAAAAGAAAAGCTAGAGCTGATATCAGACACTAAACTTTTTGCTGCTCTAAATTGGAATCTTCTCTGACAAGCCCTGTTAGGAGGAGTCTAAAGCTTACAAAGGGACCTGGGCAAAATGCCCCCAGGGAATTCTTAAATCATTCTAAGGAAGTTGTGATCGCTGCTGCTGGGAAAAGAAGAGTCCTAGTTGTTAAGTTCAAATTCAAAACAAATCTAGCATTCTTCTCCACTAATCAGTCAGTTTTTCAAAGTTGACTCCTCCTGCCTGATGCTGAACAACTTTTTATTTTTGCTGTAAATTAAAGCTTTTAAGAACTGAGTGAGCTTGCAGCGTTTGCTTCCCATCCCCAGTCAGCACATCTGTCTTTGAAACCCTATTTTGATAGGGTTTGTTTGCTCTAAATAACACATAAGCCAACACTTCAGCTAAATCCTGAAGAGAAGAAAAGGAAGATGGGGGTAGGGGAGGGTCGCACTAATGAAAAGAGCAGGAGGATGAGCTGGGAGCCAAAATAGTGTATTTTTTTTTGGCTTTCACACAACATTTGGTGGGTAAGTGCAAGTAATCCGGGATAACACACTGGGACACATGGAGGACGGGGGAGGGGTGGCTTTGTTTTCTAATAACGGGAATTAATTTGGTATTGAGGCAATTTTTCTCTGTTCTCATTTTAGAGCCACATACAGAGTTTCTGTAGTTTTAAAATAGCAGACTATAAAATCTGGCCCAGATCAGATTTTAGGCAGCTCTTATGATCACTCCCTCTTATGTCCCTGTCAGAGTATAGATAAATTCATACGGGGCCCGCTTTTTATGAAGCTGAGCATCTGGGTATTGCCCTTGTGGAAATCTTCTTTCCTTTTCCCCCCTAGGAATCATAAGGAAAGCCACCAATGTTACTCTTCTTCACAACAATTCTTCTGAGATGGGCAAAACATATTACAGTTAATTTTTTTTAATTTAGTTCAAGAAGCATTTATTGTACAGCTATTAAATATCAAGTACTATGTTAGGAACTGAGGCTTAAAAGTAAATAAGACAAAATCCTTGGATAACTTAGCAAAAGTCACCTCATGGTTCCATAAACAGCAAGTGCTAACTTTCCTGATCCAGTAAAAAAAAAATCGTGCCCAGTTCAAGTACCACAAAAGAGCTTCAGGGGAAATCTGTACTTATGCCTCCTGTTCCCCATCATCTTAAATATTTCTTACTTCCTGAATAAAAAGAGATTTCTAACTCTTCCCCTGTTTGTTCCCTCTCCCCAAATTTTCACTAGATATTAGGGAAGCAATGCAACATAATGGTTATCAGTTTATAATCTGGAGTCAGAACAAGCGCATGTTGCCCGTTCCTGTGTTGACAAAGTGACTTAGAGCATTGCGGCGCAATAGGGTTTCCTGCAGTGACGGAAATATTCTGTATCTGCATCACCCAATACGGCAGCCGCTTGGTACAGGTGACTACTGGACATCTTAAATGTGACCAGCACTACTGAGGAACTAAACTCATGGTTCTATTTCATTTTAATTAATAAACTTAAATAGTCACATCTCTACCACATTGCACAGCACAGATGCATTGTTGTTTCCTCTATAAACTAGAGATTATAAGGGTCCTTATCTCATGGAGTTCTTAGGTGTCGTCCTTTTTGAATCTATTTTATCACTTCAACAAGCAGCAGTAAGTTTCTCTAGAACAGAGGTCATGCCATGTTCATTTTTGGGTTCCTGGTGCGTAGGAAAGCCTGGCACATATTAGATGTTCAGCAACTGCTTTTTGACCTTAACAGAATAAAGCAAAGATGGTAGGGCCCTATCGCACCACAGAGAGGTAAATCCATAGGAACCACAAGCATAGTTTTCCTAATCTCCAGTGTATCATAAGGGTTCTGGGCTTGACCTTGGTGTCACTATTTTCTAGTCAACTGTCCTGATGCTGAAGCTCCAACACTTTGGCCACCTGATGCGAAGAGCTGACTCTTCGGAAAAGACCCTGATGCTGGGGAAGACTGAGAGCAGGAGGAGAAGGGGATGACAGAGGATGAGATGGTTGGATGGCATCACCGAGTCAATGGATGTGAGTTTGAGCAAACTCTGGGAGATAGAAAAGGATAGGGGAGCCTAGCATGCTGCAGTCCATGGGGTCACAAAGAGTTGGACACGACTTAGCAACCAAACAAGTTATGCGTACATAGGGGAATGACCTGACTTCACTGATCTCTGGAATTACCATCTGTAAAATGGTGACAGTCCTGCCTACCTCATAGCCACAAGCAGAACAACACGAGCTGACAAGGGAAATGTCAGACCTCTTTTTCCTTCTCTCCTGTGGTGCCTTCTCTACCTGTTTCTCTACACGGCAGTGAAGGGGCACAACCAGTGCTTACCTCTTCCTTGCTTAAAATTCACTCACTTTGAATTTCTTCTGAATCTGCAATCTTAAAAAGCAAATATTCCTTAAAAAAATTTTCCCAGATCATTTCCATCTTCCACACCTGAAGGTACATAAATGAGCTGCTTCCTCTGACCTGGCACTGAGGGAGTATGAATTGTGACTCAGCTCTGGGTGCTGGTGAGTGCTAATTTTGGATGGCACACACCATACAATGAAGGCAAACCTTGGTGGGGGCGGAGTGATGGGGAAAAAAGAAATCCTGCTTTGAATCTGCTAAAATATATACATTCATACAACTGAAAGCTTTACCCCAAAAAGTCGCTACCATTAATAGCCTAAGAGAACAACAGGGCTCTCTAGCAGGCACTCCGGCACAAATTTGATTTTAAAATGCACAGGTTTTAAATAATGTATAGGGTTGTGTGGGGTGGTGGTGGAGTTCACAGAATGTCTATTGTTAGAATGCTCAGAGCTTTTGAGACAAAAGGCTTGCATAAAAATTCCTAGGGCTTATTTTTGCTTTGAGGCACCTCACAAAACTAGACAAAATACAATGACTGAAAATGGGAGGCTGGGTCTAGGAATATATCCTTGTAACTAAGAATGACTGGGATGTTTCAAAACACATCAGTTTCCACATGAATTTAAGAGGTGCCAAGGGAAGAGTGGACCTATTTGGTATTTTCTATAAAGCCTTTTTCTCTGCAAAGATCAAAGCCTTACTTCATCAGCCCTCACACAGGGAGGTTAAGTGGTTGCCAACAGCCACACTGAGAGCTGACAGTGGGGCCTGGATTTTGGGCACGTGGTCCATAGGGCCTTCTGCCTCAGGATGCACACAGCATTCTCCCATCTGCAACACTGCTCTGAGTGAGGCACTTTCCTTCCTTTTTCCTAGTGAAATAAAAGATGCCTCCTCTTGACAAAGGGGTGGGCTAACTGGCCCTGTGAAGATCAAAGGAGAAAGTGGGCTTCTGACAAAGCTTGGGAGTTGGGTCATCAATGGATGGAATAGCCCAGCACAAGACCATCCAGTAGACACATCCGGTACTTAGGGTGCTAGCAAAGCAGGGCCGCCGGATTAAAGAAAGAAAGTGTCACTCTCAACTATCTTATATAAAATTTGTAATTGGAAAATCAAGAAAGAAACTATTCAACTTTAGTACACATGCAAGTTTTGAGTTTTCCTCTGTGCTTGTGGGCTAAGTCGCCTCAGTCATGTCCAGCTCTTTGTGACTCCATGGACTGCAGTCCACCAGCTCCTCTGTCCATGGGATTCTCCAGGCAAGAATACTGGAGTGGGTTGCAATGCCCTCCTCCAGGGGATCTTCCCGACCCAGGGATCGAACCCAGGTCTCCCGCATTGCAGGCAGATTCTTTACCATCTGAGGCACCAGGAAAGCCCTGGGTATAGCCCAAACCAAATTTCCTCTGAGGGAGGAGATGGTTGCTAAGCTCAGAGTGTGAGCTCCTGGTTAAAACTCAGGAAAGGAAGGCCAGATGGGATCAGCTTTTTGAGAACAAGCCATTTTCTGAGAATCACTGGTACGATGCTGCTCTGCTATCCTGAACAGTACAAATGATGATGGAACTGTGGAGGGAGCCCGTTGGCTGGGTAGGAAGCTTGGCATCACACTTGGCAGAGATGAGGGGAGTTGTGGGGAAGAGCAACTTTAAGCTAAACGAGAGCTCACAGGAACTCAGGTTCAGCCCTATAAAGCTCTGGCTCGTCTTCCCAGCTCACCAAGAAGACCATGCCCAGACTTGACCTCAGCAAGCCCCATATTAAAAACACCCACGACAGTCAGAGCTTAAACCAGACAAACTCACGGACCCAGGGTGTCTCAGACAGCAGGGAGGGAAAGTTGGGAAAGGAAAGGTCCAGCGAAAGGAATCTGTTTGATCCAGAGAGGGGTAGTCAACGTTTCTTATCAATGTGAAAGCCTGTGTCTTCAGCTGCTGATACAGTTAGTTAACAAATGAGGATTACTGTCTGAGCCACAAGAAAAGGAGATGAATGACATCTGCCAGGTTAGAGAGGGTTCTGCTGTAACACACAAGGGCTAAGCATAAAGTTCACTGACTCGGCTTAGAAACAGATGAAAACTAACATTAGAAATAATTCACTTTTATTTTTCTTGTAAAATTGAAACACGGCAGCAATTATAAGAAAAATCACCTGACCGCAAAACCTTTTTTAAACTTTAAAACAGTTATATTTTAAAATAACATTAATTGCCCCTGAAGTGTTCAACTGTGACAAGAAATATTTTTCTGAATGCAAATGCATTTAGCGATATTATGACAATAAACGTTGCAGTGTGAGTCCATGGTGTCATGAATTATTTCCTAGCAGGGAAAGTTTGCTCTCTGGTTTGAAAAGGGACACACAGAGAAAGAGCAGGACAGACTCACATCAGCATGTGCTGAATCATCAGTCATCAACACAGCCCTGAATGGGGACTCCCTGCCTGAATAAGCTGACACTATGCTGTGCCAAGGATATTTTTGTTACTAGTATATTCAGCACAACATCTGAAAATAAATAGAAGAAATCTTTTTAAATGTCTTCATTAAAACATTTTTTTAAAGGGATTTCTGGTGCAAAAACTGCACTATTACTTTGGCAAGAGCTCTACTGGAAAGACAGATACTGTACTGGTTTGACCTCTAAGAATTGACATTGAAGAATGTGTGTTACATTGAAAATGCCAGTCTTCTCCCTGAGCAAAGGAGAAGGGGTCAGAGTGCTGTGCTAAGGATCTGTGTTTCAGCATTGCTCTGGGCAATATTTTATGTTTATAAGGTACAGAACCTTGAACTATTGGGCCACCTCTGGTCTCCATCCAGAAATATAGATGGGAGGGTTTGGCCTATACTGAAGAAAACAAGACTAGATTATAATACTTTAGAAAATAGGACCTTCTTGGGGCTTCCCTGGTGGTTCAGTGGTTAAGAATCCACCTTGCAATGCAGGGACACAGGTTTGACCCCTAGTTGGGGAACTAAGATTCCATCTGCCGTGGGGCAACTAAGCCCTCGCAGGGCAACTACAGAGCCCATGAGCCTCAAGAAAGACCTCACATGATGCAAAGATCCCACGTAACACAGCCAAATAAATATTTTGTAAAAAAGAAAATAAAGGAGTGGAGGTAAAGGAAATGTAAAGGTTGTTCCCATTTCCCCTTCTTGCTTTACCCTCCTTCATTTCCTAGACCTCAGTCAGTCCACACAGCTTCTGAAGAAACACTTGAGATTTGGCCCCAGGAGAATACGGTTTTATTAAACCATATTTCTTATTAAAGAGCTCTACATTTCTGAGATACCACTGGCCATCAGGACTACAGATAAAATTGAAAATTATGTAGACAAGTATAAATGCACATGCAAATTCAGTGAACAAGAAGTCAACATCACCTTGCATAAAACACGTTCAAGAAATCTGTTGCAACTATGAAGAATAGAAGCCACAGACCCCCTAAAAGGAAGTGCCCGGGGAAGAAAAACCAAATGAACTTAAAGCAGAACTAGGAAGAACGGGGATACATACAACAGCTGAAAATCCAAAAAGGCCTCTGAAAGCTGACATCAGAGACGAGACCAGGGCAAGAGCCCTCCCTCCAACTCGCTTCTCCCTGCAGTGTGCCCTAGACTTTCCTACACTGCATCTCCACCGCCCCTCTCCAGCAAGAATCTTCTAGAGACAAATCCATAGGTGCTCCTTCTGTTCTATCCACTCACTTCAAACGTTGACAGCGCTGCCCAAGACTTTCCTGCACTGAATCTTCACTGTCCCTCTCCAGCAAGAATATTCTAGAAACAAATCCAGAGATGTTTCTAATGCTCTATCCACTCTCGTAGACATAGACAACACAACCACACAGGACAGTCCTGCAGGGAACTACACCAACGCTTGCAGATACAATCTCAGAGCATCTCTTCTTTATGTCACATTTAAGACATTCATATAGAACTCAGAACACTTCACAGACTGACACTGCTTTTTAAAGGAGGGCAATGAGCTTTCCTGCCTTTAAGGTGAAACTAAATTTGGGGGTTTTTTACCCAAAGGGGGAAATATCTTCTTAGCACCATGTGACATGCAGTTGGGTCTCCTTTTCTTTCTCTCTCTCTCTCTATCCCATTTTCATGAAGGGGAAATGGGAACAACTTTCACATTTCCTTTACCTCCACTCCTTCAGCTTCACAGTGAACAACCAATTTTGTCATTTGAAACAATGTACATTCTCAAAGCAAAACAGATAAACAGAACAGGCTGCTCCTCCTGGGTGTGATTTAGAGACAAGACTCAAATGGTCCAAATGGGCTAATTTCAAAGCTTCAATTGATGTCTAAAATTCCACCATTAATGGTTCATGATTTTACCTGAAGACACTGACTATATAAAAATGACTTATTGATGGAGGGGTGTCCAGCTATAGTTCCTGAAATCAGAGTGAAGCTGCGGGAGGGAGTAGAGGATCTGCAGCCCTGCAGGGGGGGTGCTCTCAGCACACAGGGCGCAGTCATGCCTCCCCTGGGCCCCTCTCTCCACAGATCTCGGACGAAGCCTCGGACTCTGTATGTCTCCCTAATCGGACACCTTCTGGTAGCAGTGGCACTCGCGGCTCTAGCCCACTTTGGCCTCAGTTTTCACTCTATACGCCAGGTTTGGGCATCTACTCCAAACTCAAGCTGGATCTTCTTGTTCCTCTGTTGCCTTTGCCAGCTGGCCTTGAGTTAATTACAGTCTCATGAAGGAGACTGAGACATGAACAAATAATCACCATGCAGTGCTGTAAGTGCTAAAATAGAAGTAAGGCAAATGCTACAGGGATATCCAGTACTGCCTGGGAAAGTCTTCACAGGAAAGGTTGTGACTGAGTTTTAATCCTGAGACTTAAAATGATCTAACAAGAGTTGCTCCAGGGCTAATGAACAACCTGTGCAAAGAGATGGAGGCAAGAGCCAGCAGGCCCCCAGGACGGTGAGAAGTCCAGTGTGGCTGGAGTATAAGGTTTTAGAAGGGGCAGAAAGAGAGACAGAAGATGTGATTTGGTGATCTCAGATGTTTTCCCCCTGAATGCAACAGGGAACCGACAGAAGTTAAACATGAGAATGCTATACCCGCACTGGTGTTTTAGAAAGGGAAAAAAGCCTACAGCGACTGTCAGACAGAGTAGCCATGTTAACATGACCTGTCCAATATCTCCTCCTCAAACAGCGCCTCCCACTGGGGAAGATGTCGCCCCCTGGGGACATTTGGCAATGTCTGGAGACAACTTCAGTCGTCACATCTGGCAGGGGTGGGAGCCTACTCTTGACATCTAGCAGGTAGAGGCAAGGGATGATGCCAAACATTCTACAATACACAGGACAACCGCCCACAACAAAGCATTATTTAGCTCAAAATATCAATGCTGCCAAGGTTAAGAAACCCTGCTCTAAAAGATGAGATGGCCAGAGGGTACAAGATGATACAGCCCACAGGGACTCCCCAGAGAGGCAAAGGGGGACCAGGAGATTGTGGAGCTTCTCACATGTTTGTCCTGCCCCCACCCGCAGCTGTGATGCTCAGACACCCGTGCAACTTGAAGCTGGGCTTCTTTCCCTCACTCGGCTGAGTGAGAAGGACGCTATTACTGAAATAACCTTGAATTTGACCCAATTGATTTTTTTTTTAAGGAAATCGTTTGTAAACTTCAATACTCGATTAGTGACAGAGGTGCTTGCTGATCAAAGCAGGCTGATCAATGAGGTGCAGAATCCCTGCCTGGGGCAGTGCTCCAAGGGAGGAAGAGCCAGAACACCACCTCCCTTCAAGCAGAATCTGTGACCTTTCAATGCAAGCAGAAATGCATGAAAAAGCAGCTCTTCCCCCTCTTCCTGAGCAGGAGTCACTGATCCTCTAGGCCTCTCTCCTCTACCGTCCCTCAGGCCAGAACACTCCCCAGGGGACAAACCCAGATTGCCATGGCCTTTTAAATTCAAGTCCCAGTACCTGGCGGGCTTAGAGACACAGGAGTTTTAAAATGTAAAACAGGAAAACAAGCCATGTTTAAAACCCAATAATGTATCGAGAGTGGGGATATCAAAATACATTCAACCCAGACCAAAAAGGAAAATAAAACTTTTTTTCAGATAATGTATTTTTGCCACTTTCACTCTCTTTGCTAGCTGTGTCTTCAGGGCTCACCTTTGTCTCATTAGCACTGCCTCCACCACAACAGTTCAGCAGCTAGAAGCAGTTATTTGGAAGCAGGGTATAAGCACCAAACACAGAAGTCAAGCTGAACTTCGCAAATTGGAGAAACTGCCCTCTTGTTGGTTCTCAACTGAGGAAATGGGATTGCATTTAAAAGACAATGCCTGTGAAAGTGCTTGGGCAGGAAATAGAATTTCATAGATTCAGACTACAGCATGTGGCTGGGAAGAGATTTGGGACTCTGCAAGACTTGAGGAGTGAAGGGATCTTTACAGGGAACTGTGTCTGCAGTGTATTCCTGGAAGGATGCAGTGGAAACAGGCAGCAGTGCTTGCCCCTTGGGAGGACGCAGTAGGTGTCACGGGGGCAGAGGACAGGAAACAGTCACTGTTCACTGTGGTCCTTCCGTAAGCTCTGAATGCTGGGCCGTGTACGTGTCCCCTACTCATAAATCATCATAATGATTTAAGAGACAAACGAATGATATAAAACTCACAGAGAAGGGGACTTCCCTGGTGGGCCAGGCGTTAAGACTGCCGGCTTCCAGTGCAAGTGGCACAGGTTCGATCCCTGCTCAGGGAACTAAGATCCCACATGCTAGGTGGCTTAGCCAAAAAAAATATTTAAAACTAACAGTAACTTTAAAAATAAATAAAACTCACAAAAATGAGCCTGTGAAAACAATCCCAAGTTAACGCATTGCAAGTTTCCATGCGTTCATTTAACATCCTCTTGTTTGTGTGGTCAGGGGAGTTGTGAAAGAAGAAGGCACTCAGATCAACAGCAGGAACTAAAATTCCCTTCTGAGCTCTCAGCTCTGACTTCCAACTACCAGGAGCTTCTTCTTCTGGAGGGCCTTTCCATGGGCCTCTCCAAGACAGGATACTCCAAACTCAAATCCCCCCCCTTGTCTCCCTCTTTCCTTCCCTCTTTCCTCCAAGCCTAAACCCCTTCGGATATTTTCCAGTATTACTAGAAACAACTACCCATCCAGCTTCCCAATCTAAAAACCTTAGCACTGCCTTATGGACCCTCTCACCTTCATTACAGTCACAAATACTGTAAATCTCATCTTAATGATGCGTTTCACAGAGGTGTCCTCTCCTGCAGGTCCTACTGATGCCTTACACCATATTCCTTCCCTGGAATGGGACCTCCCGCCCGTCTCCCAGTGAGTTCACGCTCCATGTGTCCCAGCCCCTACCCCTATCATCCTCCTTAAACATGACGACTTCATCATGCTGAGGAGCCTGGGATAGCTCCCTGCTGCCTTCAGAGTTAAGTCCAAATGCCCCATTTTGACAAATGACTATTTACATTGTGGACCAGTCAATCCTATCAATCCTAAAGGAAAGCAACCCTGAATATTCATTGGTAGGGCTGATGCTGAAGCTGAAGCTCCAATACTTTGGCCACCTGATGCAAAGAGCCAACTCATTAGAAAAGAACCTGATGCTGGAAAAGACTGAAGGTAAAAGGAGAAGAGGGTGGCAAAGGATGAGATGATTGGATGGCATCATCCACTAAGAGGACATGAGTTTGAGCAAACTCTGGGGGATGGTGAAGGACAGGGAAGCCTGGCATGCTGCAGTCCATGGGGTCTCGAAGAGCTGGACATGACTGAGTGACTGAACAACAAAATTGTGGACAGAAGAATCATTTCACCCCTAACACATAGCTGTGCTCTGGCCACTCTAAAGTAATAAGCCTTGTGCATTTCTGCCTCTCCCTGCCTCCACATCTTTGCACTGGTTGTTTCCTTGACTTGAAAGCTTCCCCCTCACCCCACTTTGCTTATCCAAAGAGAAATTCCTACCCACCCTTCTAGACCCCTACTCATTTTACATTTCCTCTGAAAAGCCTCTCAGGACCACTCCCTCCTCTTTGCTCCTCTAACATTCTGCACATATACACCCTTACCACATTCTTTCATAATTATTTATGTTTCTATTTCTCCTGCCAGAAAAATGAGAGACATTTAAAAAAAAAAAAGCAGCTGCTATATTTTGTTCATCTTTGAATCCGCTGCACCTCCCTGCTAGCATTGCACATAAATGTTTGCTGAATGAATTGGCAGCAAGTACTTTGGTAAAAATATAACACATTATCCCCCCAATTCTATAGATCTCTGTGGCTAAAATCTCATTTCTTTGGCATCTCTCTCTGCATACCTATTGGCACGCTACCACAGGTCTCAGGAGGGCTGGTTATTCAAAGAGAGCTAACAAAGTGCCTGCTATTCGTAAACAGGGCCATTTGTAAACCCTCTGGGCTAGATTTAGAGATTGCCTATCCAGCTCTAACAGCAATTCTTTGAGCACTCATCCACTCTAACAAGTGTTTCTTTCCCAAATGTCTGGAGTCCTATAAGTAACCTTTGTTTACTCTGAAAACATTTTCAGGGAAGTTGAAAGGAGATAAAAATAAAACATAAAAAATCAAAACCATGTAGTGACCCTAGACGGACCCACCTGTCAGTGAGCTTCAGGTCCCCTAGGAAGGGGAGGGGGCTTCAGAGACTCAGCTCTAATCCCTGGCACTTCCGCTGTCATCAGCTACTTTACTGCTTGAACCTCCGAGGCTTTCTGCTCCCTAGTGAAGACCTTGGCAGTCCATTAATCACAAGACTATTCAGGTAAAACAGCATCAAAACCAAAGTGATAAGCTTGGTGGCCCGAGGAACAGTGGTCTTTAGGGTTCCTGGACCCAATTCCTTTCAAATAAAGTGGGCGCTGACCACCATCCCAGTGTGGTGATCTCCAACAGACCCAGATTTCCAGTGCGAGTACTCACGGCTCCGGGGTGTAGAGGGGGTCTGAGCCATGGCGCACGTACTGAGTGCAGTGGAACACTCTATAGGCCAGTCCCGCCAGAAAGTCCCGAGGGCTCAGGTATCCAGCCACTGGCCTCACCGTGAAGCCAGATCTTTCTAAAGAGGTAACAGAAAGAGTCAACTAAGTATTAATGCCACAGGACTTGACGGCCCAAGCAGGGCTTCCTATTATTTTTAAGGATGTTCCAGAAACAATGTAATCAAGGTCCTAAAACTCTTGACAATTGAATGCCATACACTGTTAACAGCTATCACATTTGTGGCTTCTGATAACTAAAATATACTCATGAATGATGGTTTCCAGGGGAACAAGACATTCATTAAAATGGAAAGAAAGGTGGAAAAAATTTTAGGATTTAAATTCAGAGGCCAAATTAGGATAAGAAAGCTCAAATGCACAGAAGAAGACTACAATCTAAATTTTTGGTGGTGAGAAATAGAAATATAAGGTTGTACACATGAAATTTATCTAATATTCTAAACCAATGTGACCTTGATAAGAAATAAACTCTTCTAAAAGACATCAGATGTGAAAGACTACTACACATTTTGTGCTTCTATTTATGTGATGTCCAAAGAAGGAAAAGCTATAGACAGAAAGTGAATCAGTGGTTTCCCAGGAACCAGGATTGGATAGGATAGGAACAAGGATTGATTATAAAGGGGCAAAAGAAAACTTTCTGTAGTGATAGAAATGTTGTAAAACTGAATTGTTGTAATGGTTACACAATTCTATAAATTTACTAACATCACTGACTTGTACAGTTACAAAGGGTAAATTTTATTTTATGTAAACTATACCTCAATGAAGCTGCTAAAAAATATAAATAAAATATAGTGATGCTTACCATGTATCACTTGATATCTTTCTAAAGACACACCTAGATAAGAATACTTTCTGTGTGTAAGTGGTCAGTGAACACACTGCCAATTTAGCCCGTTGACTAACATTATGGAATTGGTTCACACTACAGCTTTTTATTGATAGTCAAACCTATGGTTTTTCCAGCAGTCACATATGGATGTGTGAGAAGAAGAAGGCTGAGTGTCAAAGAATTGATGCTTTTGAACTGTGGTGCTGGAGAAGACTCTTGAGAGTCTCTTGGACTGCAAGGAGATCCAACCAGTCCATCCTAAAGGAAATCAACCCTGAATACTCATTGGAAGGACTGATGCTGAAGCTGAATCCCCTATACTTTGGCCAGCTGATGGGAAGAACTGACTGTGGAAAAGACCCTGATGCTGGAAAAGATTGAAGGCAGGAGCAGAAGGGGGCGATAGAGGGTGAGATGGTTGTATGGCACCAGTGACTCAATAGACATGAGTTTGAACAGGCTCCAGGAGTTGGTGATGGACAGGGAAGCCGGACATGCTGCAGTCCATGGGGTCACAAAGAGTTGGACACGATTGAGCTACTGAACAACAACCCCCTAGCCCTTTCATTCTACACTGTCATATCCCATTTCTTTGATATTATGAAAACAATTATATTAATTATGACAATTTGAAAGATACACTAAAGCTCTACATGCTCTATTGGTTTGTGGTAAGAGGAAAAAAACAAAATAAGCAGAATACAATAAAATCTATGACAATCACACTAGACGGCTAACCCAGTTAAAGACTGCCTCGTGCTTCCTGCTCATCAAGGCCCATAAAAAGCGACAGGAGGGCTCTCCTCTCTGATAACAGCACTGTAAAGGCTCCCATTTTGAAAACCTCAGTTTATTCGGAAAGCACCTCTGAACAGTTAGATTTGGTTTTTAAAGATAAAAACCAATTAAGTGTATAAACACAAGTCCACCCTGGGGTCCTGGGTACCTACAGGGAAATAACTCTATTTTCAGATATCCTCATGCCTATGATTCTAACAGTATGAAGGTCATTCCAATAGTTTCCAGGTAGATTCATTATTCCCCACTGAAAATCAAAAAGATAGGTGTATTTTCTTCTTTTTGTATTCTATGCCAGTATCCCACATGTGGGGTACAAGGGGACATTCTTTAATAGCTATATATTTTATTTTTTTATAAATTTTAAAATGTCTACCTATCATATCAAGAACTTTGAATTTGTGAATACCATTGCTTAAGAAGTTTCTGTTTAAGATAAAGTTGGTATTTTAAAAGTGAGTCAATTAAAAGAAATAAAAATACACACAACTTATATTGTGCTTGTTGTTTACCAATGAATGATGCAAACTGAGTACTCAGGACACCCAGTTCACCAAGGGTGGTGAAAAACAATAGCAATAATAGTAGTAATCATAACTAAAACTCTGGTACACTTAATGTGTGCCCAGCAATAACTTTAGGCACACATTGTTAGTTTCCCCTCCCAACCTTGTAAGGTAGATAAAATTATTATCTCTGTTTGCAGAGAGGAAAGGGAGGCAAAGAGAAGTTAAGGCAAGTCATCTATCTAAGGTCACATAGCCAAGAACTGGTGGAGTCGGGACTCAACCCCAGGCATTTTGCATCCAGAATCTGTTCTGTACCATACTACCCCTCATAAAAATATTAAATTGGGTGACAGATATGGAAAAATATTGAGGTAGTAATGTAATTACTGGGGTTTGAGAAAGCAGTAAAAAGCGATCCTCATATAGGAGTAATCAAGCCCATGGTAAATATGTAATACATAACTCCATGGGAAACAAAGAGAGGCGAGGCAGGGACATCAGGGAGCATAGAATCCAGTTAAACAACAGCATAAGATATCACATAATTAGGTGCTAATTGAATGATACTGATCAGTGGTTCTTAATCTCTTTCAGTAACAAATACCATGGATGCACAGGGCCCTCCCATCATGCTAAGTGCGGTTCTCAGGGGACCAGCTGTCAGGCCATGCCCGCCTTTCCCCTGAGACATATGATCTGGGATGAAATCGGGACAGGGAGAGGTCACGGTGGCTGTTATGATCAGGATTCATAGAGAATCCGGGGCTTGCTCTGAGTCTTGAGGAATACAGAGAATTTGAGAAGGTGGGAGGATGACTGTGGTGCTGGAGAAGACTCTTGAGAGTCCCTGAGACAGCAAGGAGGTCAAACAGTCCATCCTAAAGGAAATCAACCCTGAATACTCATTGGAGGGACTGATGCTGAAGCTCCAATACTTTGGTCACATGATGCGAAGAGCCGACTCTTTGGAAAAGACCTTGATGCTGGGAAGGCAGAAGAAGAGGGTGACAGAGGATGAGAAGGTTAGATGGCATCATTGATTCAATGGACATGAGCTTGGGCAAACTCCAGGAGATGGTGACAGACAGGGAAGCCTGGCATACTACAGTCCATGGGGTTGCAAAGTCAGATACGACTTGGCAACTGAACAACAAGGGATGACTATCCTAGCAAGTCACAGAGCCTAAGTAATGATATGAAGACCCACAGCTAGAACAATGGGTTTGTGCAGAGTAGTCATACTAGGAGACACACAGGGAAAACTGGGTCAGGGCTGTGAGTTGAAGATGAACAGCTAAGAACTTGCCTCTGTCATAAACCAGAGGCCAGCAAACTATGGTCTGTAGTCCAAACCCAGGTTGCTGCCTGTTTGTGTACACCTGTGAGCTAAAATAGTTTCTGTCTTTTCAAATGTTCACGTTTAAACAGTGATGTAAGTATGTACTAATAGCCTCAATTTTGGCTCTTGGCCCACACAACCTAAAATATTTACTGTCCATTTGGACTTTTACCAAAAAACATTAAAAGTTTGCCAGCCTCGGAAAAATCAAGGGGAAGCCACTGATAGCTTCTGAGCACAGATGCCAGGAACAAAGGAACTCTTTAGGGAGCTTCATCTGGAAGCTACGGAAAGGAGAGTAGAGGGGAGGAGAGACTGATGTCAAGAATGCAATGATGAGGCCTCAGTGTGAGTGTGGCACTGGAATGGAAGGAAAAGGACAGGTTCACTATGGGGCGCAAAGCTAGAAGTGACAATACCCGGAGACTGGGGTAAGTTCAGTTCCAATTAGGCCCTTGTAATATGTCCCTGTTCTAATGCCCTGGGCCTGGGAATACATTCCCTTAGATGGCAAAATGAACTTTACTACTGTAATTAAGGTAAGGATCTTGAGCTGCGGCAACCAGCCTAGATTATCCAGGTGGGGCCACTCACAAGCATTCTTCTGAAAGGCAGGCAGGAGGGTCAGAGAAGGAGGTAGGTGATGGAAGCAAAGGTCAGAGTGAGCCAAGGAAGGGGCTCTGTGGCAACGTATGTGGATAGACTCTAGAAGCTGAAAAGGAAGGAAACAGAAGTCTCCAGAGGAACCCAGCCTTGCCAAGACCTTGATTTTAGACTTCTAACCTTCAGAACTTTAAGATAATACATTTGTATTAAGTCACTCAGTCTGTGGTAATTTGTTACAGCTGAATAAGAAGTTTCTACAAAGGCTGGTGAAGTGTGGCGGGAAGCAGGGTGGGTAGAACTTCAGAGAAAGAGTGTTACCAAGCAGGACTCTCTGAGGCCTTCCCAGAATAGATCCCCTCCATGAGGATGGTTAGCTTGAAAGAGCCCATGTGCAGCTTACCTTTCAGAAAAATGGAGACGTCTTCAAGTTGGGGCACATTGTCCTCCCTGTAGCCGCAGTATTTGGTCAGCAGAGGGAAGTTTTTCAAGTACTCCCGGCAAGCGTGAGTAGGGTAGAGCTTGGAGAGCTCTCGGAACACAACGCCCCACGTTTTGGTCTCCTCCTCTGTGTACTCCACCCTGGGGATGGGCTGACCACTAGGCGGAGAGAAGAGAAAAGCAGGAGTCCGGGTCCGGTGCGTCCTCACCCTCACACCTGCGCAAGTCCGGTTGCTGCAGATGGGATGCCTGAGGGTCTCAAAGGATCCCACTGAGTGTCCTTTTTTTGAAGTAAATGCTAACATTCTAAGTTTGTGTTCACGTTTAAACTTTCAGATAAATGATTTCTTGTGTCTTCACACACCCTTCTGGACATTTGATAAAATGTTTGTTCTGATGCTGGATCAGTAACAAGCTAAGAGTTCTGGGTTGAAGGAACTGGTTTAGGTATAAAACTGCTCTGAGAACTCTGTCTGCAATCCCCTGACAACAGGAAAACATGGATATTGCCTTTTGAGACTAAGATTGCCCATAGATTCTCTTTGTCCTGTGTGGGGAGCTCACCCCAATCTCCAAGGATAACTGCGGTTATTTGTTCAGTTTGCAGTACACTGGGAGACACTAGAGGATGCTGGAATTTAAGAGTTTTGCAAATTGCAAAACGGGAGCATTTATTAGACATCAGGCTAAGAGGCACACACATTAAGCCCTGTCTGTGAGAGAGGACAGCAAACTTTTTCTGTAAAAGGCCAAAAAGTAAGTGTTTTAGGCTGATATGCCATACAGTCTCTATCAAACTGCCCAGTTCTGCCATCATATCTTGAAGACAGCCACAGATAAGATGTAAACACAAGAATGTAGCTATGTTCTAATAGAACCTGCATTACAAAAACAGGCAGTGGTCTGGATTCAGCCCATAAGTTGTAGGGAGCTGACGGCTGGTTTGGAATAGTGAGAGGCAGCCCTGGACTGGAGTGGTCAGGGAGAGCTTCCTGGAGGAGGCACAACTTAAGCTGAGATTGTTGGCCAAGCAGGCTGTGCAGGCTCCCTGACAGAAAGAAAGGTGAGTTTAACAATGCTCTTCTAATGTCAGACAGAGGGAGAGGGGGCAGCAGAGGGTGGGATGGCCAGATGGCATCACCGACTCAATGGACATGAGTTTGAGCCAACTCCAGGAGACAGTGGAGGACAGAGGAGCCTCCATGAGGTCATAAGGAGTTAGACACGACCTCTCAACTGAAACGACAAAAACAGCAGATGGCAGCCAGGAGCAGAGACCAGAGCTCCTGAGGCCACGCTAGCTAGGAGGAAGTGAAGAGTATGGACATGTACTTTTGAAAACTATTGCTAGAGGAAGTAGTATCTGAATTCAGCCTCTGATTACGAAACCTATTCTGAAAGTGAAGTTGGGGCTTGAGAAAACTTCTCATGACATGTTCAACAGTTACCAGCCGCATCCCCCGACCGCCTTCCCCCGCCACCTGTCACAGGTTCTGCCCTACGGTCAGCAGAGACGTGCAGAGGGCTAGGGAGTCTCTCTCTGTGAGCTCGTAAACCAGCCCGCACAGCAGCCCCCGGAGCCCAGGCACAGACAGCAACTGCCCCTCAAGCTGCTTCAGCCTCTGGCACCGTCAACACGCTGTGGTCACTCAGAAGGACCCCTGGGGTAGTGAACGGGGTGGAGCACAGTCATCAGAGCAGGCTCACAGCAGATCCCCCCTCCCACTCTACAGACTTCAAAAAGTTCTTACCCAAATGCTTTCTAAGGTTCAGGTTCAAATGCGGTTCCCAGCATCCCAAATTATTTTTATTTTTAGAAAATGAATGGCAGTACGTGAAGGATGAATGAGTAATACATACTGAAGAAAAACCCAGAAATTAACATTTATTTTCTCTAAGTACCAAGACTAGGGCTTATGACAAACCAAATTAGAACAAGATTAGCCTTGTTTAAATTTGACTGTTGATAATAAATAAAAAATTACAACCTGGCAAATATTTGCTGTGAAGATTAAGACTGCTAAACCTTAGCATCTGTGATGAATTAGAGGAAAGCTTGAAATGAAGAGTAAAAATAGAAAGGATGTAAGGAAATAAAAATATAAGCAATCTGCCTCTGGTACTAGAAAATTCAACAAAATCAATCTAAGGCAGGGAAGACGATAAAGCTAATAAGGGCTGGGTACAATCAGAAGGTAGAAAGCAATGAGGCTGAAACAACAAATGAAATATTGAGAAGCCATTTGAAAAGAATCGTTAGGTCAAACTTTTCCCTTTGACATCAATCTGCAAACATGCAGCATTTCAAAGGGGAACTGACTGTAGCCAACAGGAAGCAGCAGAAGAAAGATAAGTGTGAGCTGGCGTAGAAAGAGTGATACAGACCTTCCTCCACTTACAGTGGGTTAATCGTGATAAATCAAAAATATTGTTGTCGAAAACACCTTTAAGGCACCTAACCTATCCAGTATCGTGGCTTAGTCTAGACTACGTTAAATGTACTCAGAACACTTACACATTAGCCTACAGTTGGGCAAAATCATCTAACACAAAATCTGTTTTATAATAAAGTGTTGAATATCTCGTGTAGCTTATGGAATACTGTACTGAAAGTGAAAAACAGAATGGTATCTGGCTTTGGAATTGGGTGGCTGACTGTGGCTCCCTGTCACAGCCCAACATCAAGAGAATTTCTCTGCATACCACACTGAGAAAAAAGATAAAAATTCAAAGGACAGTTTCTCCTGAATGCATTTCCCTTTCCTACCATATTGAGGTGGAATCATCATAAGTCGAGGACTGTCCGTATTAATACTGTTACTTACTAATGAATCTCCAGCACCGCAATCTTGGGAGTACAAACGGTCACACAGAGTCTCATCTGTTTCCACTTGTCTGTCCTGCCTGGGTAACTAATGAGGCTGCTCTCTGAGTGAATGGCTGGTGGAATGCGCTGCTGCTTCCCGAACAGGCAAGTCTGATCATATAAAGAAATTTCTTACCCTGCTCTGACCCCCTCATCCTGGGTAACTATTTAAGGTAAATGTTTAAATATCAGCTTCACACCAAGTAAAGGCTAGTTTTACCCGTTTAATTTCTATTAAAAATATCCCTAAAACAGAAAAAATAAGAAATTTCCCATTTTTCTATGTAATTAATAGATATATGAACTTCCCTGGTAGCTCAGACGGTAAAGCATCTGTCTACAATGCAGGAGACCAGGGTTCAATCCCTGGGTAGGGAAGATCTCCTGGAGAAGGAAATGGCACCCCACTCCAGTACCCTTGCCTGGAAAATCCCATGGATGGAGGAGCCTGGCGGGCTGCAGTCCATGGGGTCGCTAAGAGTCCGACACGACTGAGTGACTTCACTTTGACTTTTCACTTGCACGCATTGGAGAAGGCAATGGCAACCCACTCCAGTGTTATTGCCTGGAGAATCCCAGGGACGGCGGAGCCTGGTGGGCTGCCGTCTATGGGGTCGCACAGAGTCAGACACGACTGAAGCGACTTAGCAGCAGCATACTAAGGCTCAGAGAAGCCAAGTCATTAGACTAAAATCACGGTGCCAAGCTTAAAACTCAGTCTGTCCGATTAGCATACACCTATGAAATAAAGAATTTATTCCAGGTACCGCTTATTTCCACATACCAATTAAAATAAGGCTTACAGGTATCGTATCCGTACTTAAACACAGAAAATCTCATGTATAATGTACATATGTATATATGTAATCATAATAGTAGCATGTGTCTGCAGATTCCACAGAGTACTTTCTTATTTATTCACTCATCTAACCTTCTCAGTGAGATTGCCAGGTAGTGCTTAGGGCACCAGGAATCCAGGGGCACCCACATATTTTTTTAAAAAAACTTTGATATTTGACATTTAGAAAAATAAAAATTGTAGTCATGAGAAAAATCAAAATGTGCTACACTTCTCTGTACTTGTCATGGGATAATGAATTTTGTGAATTATGTATGAGAATGACAGAGTAGTGTCCTGATCTTTCTAGGGCCTAGGACATATACCCACATATCATTATGCATCTGTCTTGGGTACATGTCATAACACATATGTAACAGGCATCATATCCCAGCATCCTAACACTCTGCTCTCCCACAGCTAAAGTCCTGAAGCAGTCCACATTCTAGAGAGAGCTCCCAGCAACTGGCGCCAACCACCTCCCTGCGGGGCTTGGTAGGAGGCAGCGGAAATGGCTCTCCCACCAGCAAACCCCTCTCATACCAACCTTCCCGCCTCACCCCCAAACCTCACCCACCAGTCTAACAGGGAGTCAGACACGCAGGACTGCAAGGGAGGCCAGTGTTGGAGGGGAAATCCTTGCTCTTTCTCCTGCCCTAAGGCAGAGGGCAGCCTGGGCCACAGAATCATTGTAAGGCCCGCAGAGCCCTTGAGAGGTAGGGTCTGGCCTTCTCCTTTCCCACCTGGACACTCGCTGAACAGAATATCTGTGCCCTCCCTGGTGCTATGACCAGAATGGAACAGTAGAGGGCTTCCCTGGTGGTCAAGTGGTTAAGAATCCAACTTGAAGTTCAGGAGACACTGGTTTGATACTTGGTCTGGGAAGATCCCACATGCCATAGAACAACAAACCCCACGCGCCACAGCGACTGAAGCCAGTGCGCCCCGGGGCCCATGCTCCGCGATAGAAGAAGCCTCTTCAGGGAGAAGCCTGTGCAACTAGAGAGGAGCTCCTGCCTGCCACAGCTGGAAAAGGCCCAAGGGCAGCAGCGGAGACCAGCACAGCCAAAAACAGATAAATAACATTTTAGAACAGAAGAAACAAAAGAACAGAGCAGTAGAGATGGCCCCTGGAGAGTGTCTGGAGGCCCAGGAATATGGTGTGCTATGGGGAGGATGAGCGCACCCTGGGCAGGGGTCCTCTAAACTTGAGGTTAGCGTGAACGTGGGCATGATGCCCGGTGATGGCTAGAGATCTCCACGGGACCCAGCGTGGTATGCCTGCTAGGAAGATGGGGAGGCCCCACCCCACCAGTTCCGCTCAGCTCTCAGGGGACAGAAAAGGCTCTAGGGGCTCCCCATGGCCCTGACGAGGCGGCACGAATGGCCAGGTGCGTGCGGGAGGTACGCAGGCAGCCTGGAGGACAGGGACGCGACAAGCACCGAGGCCAAGGCAGGGCAGGAGGGGTGCTGGCCAGGAGGGAGGCGGAGGAAGTTACCCAGCCCCGGGACAACCACACACAGCACCATGCAGAGGCTGCAGCAGTAGGGACTGCCTCAACAGAAAGAACCTCTCCAAACCAGGGTGCAAGACTGCAGCCTGCCCGCCCCTGACATCAAGCAACCCTACAAAATGCCCTCCGCCTCCTCTCTGCCCCCTCTCAGGGCCCAACTCCAGAGGAAGCAAGTCCTAGAAGAGAGAAGAGAAGGAAAAATATCTCCAAACCATGCATAGACACACACACACACACACACACACACACACATACACACACTCCAAAGAACTAAGGAGGAAAATACACTTTGAACCAAATTTGAGATTAATCTCTTTTTAAATGAATGGGCCTAGGTCTTAAATACCCTGGTGAGACTATTCTAATAATTGAAAATGACAGGAAATTAGATGTTGCTAAGGAACTTGCTTCCCAGCAGGAAAGTAGAATTCAACACGATACAGTTGAAAGCAGTGAAAGGGGAAAATAAAATCATTTTATATTTACATCGCTATAAACCCCAACAAGATGAAACACCTCAACAAACTAATTACAAGTGAATATTATAATCAGATCTCGAGGGAGTCGCCTCCACTTCTATGGAATTAGTTGTGATTCCAGAATTCTAAACAACCACCAAAATTATTGCTCATAGATTCCTAAGTCACTGGAGAAAAACAGATGTGACTTTCAGTAATCATTACTCACCGCGGATTCTGCCCTCTTGCCAAAGAATGGCCAACTAAGATGTTAAAAACACAATAGGGAACCATCGCTCAGCCAGGACAGTGCGAGGAAAAGGACCAGAACCTTCACCATTAGGATTTAGCTTGACAACAGGAAAAACTTCCTGGTATGATATGTGACTCAGAGATGACTGAGAACTTCCTTGGGAAATACTGAAGGCTGTGGGAGGCATCCTTTTGCCTGGACAGTTAAATCCCACTTTTTCTAGAGGCAGGGTGATGATTCTGAAAAATCTGTTCCTTACAGAGAGGAGAAGGTGGAAAGTACATAGACAAACCTAACTGGAGGCAGGTACAGATAGAGCTAAGCTTTCCCAGGTGGCGCCAGTGGTAGAGAACCCACCTGCCCGTGCAGGAGACATAAGAGACGCAGGTTCGATGCCTGGGTCAGCAAGATCTCCCGGAGGCGGGCCTGGAAACATCCAGTATTCTTGCCTGGAGAATCCCATGGACAGAGGACCCTGGACTCCAGCCCATAGGGTCGCAGAGTCAGACACAGCTGAAGCGACTTAGCACACATGCACAGGGTTATTCTCTGTAAGCCCTGAGCTTGTTCAAACAATGCTGTTTTACAAACAAACACTTTTACTCTGAAACCCAGGAACATCGACCCCCACTGAGGCTGAATTTATGGAAGTTCTCCCTACAGCCAGATGAATAAGCTTTTGTTTTAACTACTTGTTTGATCTCCTCCACCAGGTCCAACAGCAAGCTCCTTTTCTTATACATATATATATATATTTTTTTAATTTGGGGGACTGGAAAACATTTGATTATGGTGGTCCAGCCTGGCTACCTCCTAGAGTTCCTGCTGCTAAAATTCCCAATAGGAGATGCGGTTTCTCTGCTTGTGTTATCTTTAGGGGAACTCCAGGATCAAGAAGCAATTCCCCTACTCAGTGGAGGAAGATGTGACAGGCTGCAACTGACAGTATTCACATCAAGATAGCAAGACTGGCTGAATCATGATGCAGGTTGTGTTCTTGAGAAACAGTTGGATTTCCTCCGTGGCAAGGACTAAACAGAGAAGAGAAACTGAGAATTGTTTAAGGGGGGATGGGTGAATCTCATATTAATAGAAACAGGAATGGACTCATTTTCTATTTTATTTCATTACACATTCCTCGGGGGCAGGGGATGCCTCACTTACTCAAACACTGTTTATCTGCCTGGAATAAACAGTCCCTTTCATCTCTGCCTCATCTTTCCTCTCCTTTCCCATCTTAGGCATTTCTCTTGTGATGGACACTTCCCCCTGGGACTGCTGAAGGGAAATGAGAAGAGGTGACATGTAAAAATCCATCAACTTTGCAACTCCTTAGCAATTAGCAGCTCCTCTGAGGGTTTGGTCAAAGCCTTTGGAGAAAGATTATTGGAACAGAAAGGCATGCGGTTTCTCGAACTGAGACGTGTGTTCTGTGCTTCTCACTGGGCATACCCTCAATTCTGCCTCATTTTCAGGGAGCTATCTGTAATTCACCTTCTATCCTTCTCATTTAAGAGCATGTAAGAACATGCCAAAGTGAGACTGACATGATTCCAACATTATTCTAAGAATAGTCTTGATTTTGATCTAATGTAATTTTAAAAAGCAGAGACATCACTTTGCTGACAAAGGTCCGTATAGTCAAAGCTATGGTTTTTCCAGTAGTCATGTACGGATGTGAGAGTTGGACCATAAAGAAGGCTGAGGACCAAAGAATTGATGCTTTTGAACTGTGGTGTTGGAGAAGACTCTTGAGTCCCTTGGACTGCAAGGAAATCCAACCAGTCAATCCTAAAGGAAATCAACTCTGAATATTCATTGGAAGAACTGATGCTGAAGCTCCAATACTTTGGCCACTTGATGCAAAGAGCCGACTCAGTGGAAAAGACCCTGATGCTGAGAAAGATTAAGGGCAGGAGGAGAAGCAGGAAGCAGATGACTGAGGATGAGATGATTGGATGGCATCATCGACTCAATGGACGTGAGTTTGAACAAACTGGGAGATAGTGAAGGATATAGTGAAAGAGGAGACAGTGAAAGGAATAAGTAAAAGAGATAGTGAAGGACAGGGAAGACTGGAGAGCTGCACTTCATGGGGTCACAAAGAGTTGGACACAGCTTAGCGACTGAACAACAATAATATTTAAAGAGGGAAATACTCATTATTCTCAAAACTTATTAATATTGCCCAGCCTTTGTTATGCTGCTAAAAACTAGGTGACACACCAATATGTAGACACCAGTACTGGATGACTCTCGCCCATAGCCAGTGACCATAACGTCACCTAATATTGTGCTGATGATACCACCTTCATCAATAGTATCACCTGCAGCCAGGTGTCACCAGAGTAGAACCATATAGTCAATAAATGCTCCACAAGATGATGGCTCATGTCTTTGAGACTGGAAAAAAAAAATGTTGCTACAAATAAGAAAAAAAAAATTTCTCAGTAAAGTAGATAAAGTCCATTAAAGTTTAATCAGAAGGCAAACACCATTTTTATTTACTGATTTTTAAGAGTCAGTGAGAAAAGTCTAAGGCTCTCGAATTTGATAAAATTATCCTTCAGAAGACACTCAATAACTTTATGATAAATTACTATCAGTAGTACTCAGGGGGAAAAAAAAGAAGTAAAATATCCAAAATTATTATTCTGCTAAATCTATCCCCCATTACCATGTGTACTCCTTGAAGATAGGGACTTTTGTTTGCTTTGTTCATTTTTATAGCCCTGTCCACCCCCAGAACAAAGCCTGGAACAGACTGGTGTTCAATAAATAATATATGTTGAATAAGTAAATCAACCAATCAGAATAAAACAAGCCACACATTTAAAGGTTGAAAAAAAGTACAGTTATTTATCCGAAAGTCTGGCAGAGAGGTATTTGTCTTACCTCGTCCCTGGCTCATGTATTTAAGCAACTCCAAAGACTTTGAGATTTCACTACGTTTTCTGGTAACTTCTGGTTAATTTTATGTCCTGCTTACTTTACAGGCAGGGGTTTCTCTTTTCTTATTTTCTCACTCAGGTTTCCTAGGCACTGTCACCCCTCACACTTGTAGCCAAAATTTTCACCAGGAAAGAAAGCAGCCCATGCAAACCCAAAGGGACAGAACTAAATACAGAGACTTTTCCTTGGCTGGATATCTTTTTTTTAATCCATTTATTTTTAATTGTTTTACAATATTGTGTTGGTTTCTGCCATACCTCAGTATGAATCAGCCATAGGTGTACAGGTGTCCCCTCCCTCGTGAACCTCCCTCCCATCTCCTACCCTATCCCACCCCTCTAGGTTGTCAAAGTTGGCTAGGTATCTTAGTGAATGAACTTTCATAGATATTTTCAATGCCACAGGCACGATAATTAAATTATATTTTTCAAAAAGGAAACTCACAGATCAGTACAGTGACTTAAATCTTGAGTTATACCAAGATTTGCAACCATTCAGGTCGTCTGACCTTAAGTGGCTCGATGAGGGATTCCTTTGATGAGGAGCTGGGCGGATGGGGACTGCTAAACTACACCAGAGAGAAAACTGTAAAGGCACAAACTCATTTTCAGCAAGTCCCCTAGGCCAGTCAGGTAAAGAGCACCTATGATCACATATTTTATTTGCTTTTGCAAATGAGTTTTGCACACATGAATTTTCGTAAATGAGTCTATAGGCCCTAAGGAACTTTCAGATGGTAGCAAACAAAAACGTTAGTGTGTTTTGCTCATATTGTTAATACTGGTGCTGTCTTTACAAGAGACAGAAGGAAAATAAACTACTACACCTAGGGAGCCTCGAGGAGAGAGAAGATTTAACTCCTGGAAATTATGTTTTTATTTGTACTGTGCACCCCAGGATAGGGTTTCCCACCATTTTCTTATCTTGCAGAAAGCTCTCACCACATTCTAGAGGAGTGATTTTTCTTCTGTCAAAACTACCATGAAATTAAATATCAATAGCAGCAACAGTGGGTCTAACATCCACTGATACATACAGGCTCAACATACACAAGGAAGGGGAACTCAGAGAATGCAGTCCAGAAAAGAAGTAAAAGTTAAGAGCAGCCAACAATCTCAGGTCAATTTTAGAATGAAGAGACTCAGGCTAGGGTCTCCAAGAACCCCAAGTTCAATCCGCTATATCCTGCATCTTGATCAACAGGGACCAAATGTTGCTGATGACTGGGCCCTGCCCTGCCTCTTTCAGAAGCAGATGAGGGAATGCAGTCACCCTACAGTTCACAGGCCTAATAGCAGCATCCATTTGTCCACCGTCCTCTTAACTGTAATAATAACAATAATATCATAGCACATGACATGGGTTTTCTTCTATACAGCTGCCCTGATACA
The DNA here is from genome assembly GCF_054371585.1 of Giraffa tippelskirchi. Classification (NCBI taxonomy): domain Eukaryota; kingdom Metazoa; phylum Chordata; class Mammalia; order Artiodactyla; family Giraffidae; genus Giraffa; species Giraffa tippelskirchi. The sequence goes on along the minus strand of NC_137278.1, from coordinate 104,416,267 downwards.
GTGATTAAATGACTGTTTATAGTTAAGGAGGTTAAGGTTTACAGACATAGTACTCTATCTAAGATCAACAGTAAGTGGCATAGCAGGTGCTCGGATTCAGAAACAGTAGCTCTGGAGACCCCATTCTAAACCAACATGCCTCAGTGCAAAATCCAGACCACCTAGCACTGAGTTTGGCCTCTGCTTCCTTGTTTGAAAGTGAACGAAGTAAGACAACTGCACAACACAGAGCATCAAATGGGACATCTTTGCAAAACTCCAGGGCCAACGCCTAGTATCTAAAGGTATTCAATATAGTTGGTTCACTTCCTCCAGATGTATAGAAATGAAAAAGATTTCATCACTTCCCTGCAGGGTTGGAAATAGGTCTGGAGATGAAAAACCACATTCTTCCTTATAAATCCATTCACCTCTCAGACAGCACTTGTGGAAGTAATTTTAATCCTTCATGTCTGTGGAAATCATTTCAAAGTAACAGCACTTACGCCTCATTCCCCATGAAGGACGTTAGAATTTGGTGTGACTCTGTCCTTTCAGTGAGTCACCCCGGCTGCCCTGTGTTACTGTTTTCCCCAGCTCTGGGAGCCGTGCTATAACCAGACAGCATCCTACTAAAGCATCGACACACACCTAAAAAATCCACCAAGCCCCAAAAATGGAACGGAGAAAACTTTTCCAAATCTATTTTCCCTTTTGTCTTTCTTAGGAATCCCAGGCTCCCTTGCTTTCAGCCATTGAGTTGAACTTCAGGTAGAGAGAAACATTTGGCATGAAAATGATTCTCCATAAAGCCTGACGTCTTTTAAATACATACAAGAGTTGTGCATTTAAAATATACTGAGAACTCTATACAGAGAATAACTTTTTAAAAACCCATGTTATTTAACTCTGTTGCTTTTGTTTTCAACTTGTGTATGATACCACCTATGTCAAATGGAAGTGGCTATGCAGATTTTTTTTAAGACAACAAAAAGAAGAAAGCACTGCCTCTTGGGAAGAAATAAAAAAAAATATTTAGATTCTCCAAGAGAGAGACTCTTGAAATCTGTAATGTGACCTTCCTCAGAAACTATTCAAGTCATCTGGGAAATGACCCCATTACAACAAATATTTGGTTTTGTTCTACTTTTCAATTTACCGCTCCATTTCAAAGAAATTAAAGCATCAGCAACTGGTGTTTATGCAGGAGTTACAAAGTACCCAAACAGCCACATACATCTCAGTTTCATTCAAAAGCTGGGAAAGCAAATCAATGGAGGATAATGGAATGGGATAAAATTAGCTCAGTCAGGGAGAAAACATATTTGCCTTCTCAGATACCTCTTCTCAAATGGGCAGAGAGGGGGAAAAATTAAAACCCGGTCCCCCATCACCATAGACCCCATAATTCATCAAGGTGGCCATCTGCCAATGAAACTGATGAGGAAAATGTTATTAAGGAAAAAAACTTGCAACCCCCGTTAAGTTTTTTTTTGTTGTTAAGAAAGCATAACTTTTCTCTTTCCTTCTTGCTCCACCTTCTATTTGTTACATTTCCAATTAAGATTCGGCTATCTAAAAATAGGTAACTTGGCACTCACAAGTCCTGTTAGTAATGTAATCCTTTAAGCTATATTCTGAAACCATGCAGGGTCCATAAATCATGGCTCTTCTCACATGAAATGAGAAATGCTAAGGTCAACTGAAATTTCTGGAAAGGTAGAGAGGTGGAGCCACTCCAGTTATTTTTCTGCAAGTTGCAATAATTGCAAATGCCTCCTAGGAACAACTCAGCATCAGTAGTTCTCCAGCTCAAACATAAGCTGAATCATCGAAGCTACCTATGAGCAGGTAAACCCCAAAATGTACAGTACTTGGTAAGAGACCGGGAAGAACTTTTGTCTCTGATCATCCATCTCCTGCCTCTTCTTTACAAGCCTTTGGCTGACTCCTGCTAAGTCACCTAGTGAAGGGAACACTGAGACCTCCTAAGAAGTGAGATGCTGGCTTGGAAATCCAGTATGTTTATTCCAGGGAAAACTCAGTCCACGATTATGTATCTATTCAGCATCTTTAGAAACATGCATTCTATCCCTGGGCTGGGAAGATCCCCTGCAGGAGGAAATGGCAACCCACTCCAATATTCTTGCCTAGAGAATCCCATGGACAGAGGAGCCTGGTGTGTACAGTCCATAGGGTTGCAAAGAGTCAGACACGACTCAGCCACTGAGCACAACTTAGAAGGTGCAATGCGTTCCTGAATCTTAGTCCGAGGGGTTTCATTTTGACCACTCGCGGTATGTGGGGCTGAGGGTGGGAGGAAGGAAGGTGGTAAGAAAATGCCCATCTCTGTTTTGATAGGAAGAGGAGCTTACAGTCATCACAATTCCATGTTGAATGAAAGTATTCTCTCTCTTTCTCCGTCTGATGGTGCTGAATAGAATATTCACAAGCTCACCCAAACTGAATGAGCCTGCTGGGCTTGGTGATTGCACTTTTCAAATATGCTAGTTCCCATTTGGGGCTATTTTGTTTTAGAATCTCTGTTTAGCTGTGTACTTACACTTCGAGCAAATGAATCACAAAAGGTGCAATTTTGTAAATCAAGAAATAGTCTAGCAACTAGAAAAAGCCAGAGAGGGACAAATCCCTGGCAATTGTTTTTCAAGCCTCAGCCCAGTCATGTTTATTTCCAGCCGTTATTTATCCACCGAGGGTCAGGTTCCGGGCAGGAGGAGAGGAGCACAGGGCCTGAGAGAGCAGAGTGCAGTCGCCGCGTGGGCAAGGATGTGGCTCTGCCAGGCCAGGGCCAGCCAGCTGTCCCAGGCATCTGGGAGAGACTGCCCGGCCTGGCAGTCAGACAGGGCTGGTTGGAGTCCTGGCTTCATAAAGTCTGCAGTGTATTAAGTACACACAAGAACTATGCATTTCAAACATCTGAGAATTCTGTAAAGAGAAGAATGACTTTTTAAAATGCCAAGTCCCTTACTTCTGTCACTATTATATTCAACTTATCTCAAGGGAAATGCTACAGCCACTTCCAGAGCAAAAAGAAGGAGATGTGCCTTCTTGAGCAAAGAAAGACATTTAGATTCTATAAGAGAGGCACACTTGAAAGTGGTCTTTTTCAGAAACTATTCTGGTCATCTGGGAAACAAACCTAGGACTACAAATATTTGCTTTCATTCTACTTTTCAATTTACTACTCAACTTCAGAGACATTAAAGCATCAACCATGGGTGCTTATCCAGCTGATACTATCAGCTCTGTCACCTGAGCTTCAGTTTACTTATCTTCAAAATGAGATCGCATACCTATCTCAAAGGCTTATTGAGAGTTTACTGGAGGACCATAAGCAACATGTTTAATATCATGTCCAGCAGATAGCAGGAATTTAACAAAAGGAAGCTAAAACCCCTTGTGAATTATAGCTGAGAAGTCCAGCTTTGGTGAACATTTCTACCACCGTCAGTCATTCAGAAATGAGTCCAACACAGCCCAGTCCCTATCTGCTCCCTCTGACCTTAGCTGAGACCCACTGGCCTGCAAAGGCACTGCAGAGAGTCAATTTTTCAGTCTGAAGAAGCAAGCTGTGTGCATGAGTTACATGAGACTATAGTGTACACACACACACACATAGACACACACCACACATTTTTTTTTTTTAAGCTCCTTTAACCCAGTCTATTGTGGGGCCTGAAATTCCCTAATTCATTCACTCCTTAAGGTACTTTGTTCATTTTAAAGCTTAACAGATGATTACACGGAATCAAGGAACCATCAGCTACTCAACACGTGATAATAATAATCATATCTATCATAGAATCAACCCCAGTTTGTACCAATCAGCATCTGAGCCCTGAAGCACTGATAATCCTCTCAAACATACAAGCTAGATATTGCGCCCTAAGACAAGGGCCCTGAGACTAGGAGACTGGGTCAGTGCTCATGGCCACAGAGCTTATAAGTAATGGAACAGGAATTCAAACCCGGTTCTGTTTAGCTCCAAAGCCTAGACATTCTGTCACATGTTTCACCACTCCACGTTACCTCTACTTTCACAAAAATTATCTGCAGATAATGCATTCACACTCACCGTGCCACAGTAGTTAGGGGGGTTCTTGAAGAAATAAAGTCAAACACTAGTTAAATGTATTTGGTAGGCAGCCTCCAAGACAGTAGCCAGTGAACCCCACCTCCTGGTATCATGACTCTGTAGTCTCCTCTCACAGTGTATCAAAGTTGGGCTCTGAAGCCAACAGAATGCATTAGGAGTACTGGTGAGTCACTTCTGAGGCTGAGTTATTAAAAGCATGGTAGATTCTGCCTTGTTCTCTTTTGGAAACTTGACTTGGAGAAAGCCAGCTACCATATCCGGAGGACTCTCAGGCAGCCCATTGAAGAGGCCCACGTTGCAAGAAACTGCGGCCTCCTGCCAGCAGCAGTGAGTGACCATATTGGGAGCAAGACCTCCCAGCCCCGGTCCAGCCTTCAGGTGTCTGCTGCCCTGATCAACTATAGCATCATCCGAGATCCTAACCCAGATCCACCCAACCGAGCTGCTCTGAACCCCTGTCTCCCAGAAACTTCGTGAGGTAATAACTTTGCTGTTTAAAGCTGCCCAATTTAGGGGTTATTTGTTACTCAGCAGTGAATAAAACAGTATAAAAATCCAACAGAAGTCAGGGCTTAAAGAAAGTGTTGGCCAAGAGGAATGAAGAAGAGTGTTCACCAAAGTGTAATAAAAAGATTTAGGTCATGAGAGCAGACAAAAACGAGAGATGGACTGAAGTGAGAAAAATACTGTAACGATATCAGCAAATATGTACAGAGTAGTTCCCGTGCAACACTTAGAGTGCTACTGATATATTAGCTCATTTAATCCTTACAGCAATCCCATAGAGCAGAGATAGACTTATCTCCATTTCACAGATATAGAAACTGAGGCCCAGAAAACAAATAATTTGCAGGGGTCACTCGGCTGGTAAGTGGCAAAGCTGGAATTCGCCCCAGGCAGTCCAACTCCAATTCCTACACTCTTAACTGGTCCACACAGCGCCTCTCAGATCAAACGAGAAACTGAAGAAAGCAACTAAGGCCTACCAGTGGGCCGGGGGTCGGAGCAAACCCCAGAGCTTTCTGTCTAGACTCCTTCACTATTGTTTTGATAAAGGTAATAGTAAAGTTCAAAGCAGAGCAATGCTCCATTGATTTCATTTAATCTTTGAAGCACTCCTGGGAGAGAGATGGAAGAAATACTATTATCTCCATTTTATAGATGAGAAAACTGAGGCTGAGGGATGTTAGGGAATCACTTGGACTCCCGTAATTAAAATCGGAGTTTTCTTGGCAAATTAGGGAATTTTTAACTTTAAACAAATTCTGATATGTTGAAACTCTCCTGTTTACCTCATCTATTGAAATTTGCATTTACCTATTTACATTTGGGTTTCCATGGACTTAAAAAAGAGAAAAGAAAATCAAAGAGGAAACAGCCCCATGAGAAGAACATGAGATTCATATACCTCCTCAATTTCAACCAGAATAAAGTACATTCACAACAAAGCACAATCATAGTCATATTAAAGCAAACAAGAGTGGCGTAATTAAACTCAGAGCTCAGGGCCTCTTTTCCAAGAGAATAAGATGGATTGAAAAAACTACAGCTCTCCCCACCAAAATTATAATTAAATATACATGCCTATTGTTGAGGAATAATCATTATAATAGCTCTCAAAGAAAAATGTGTTTATATCTAGTCAATTAAATATATATATATTACTGGCTTCTCTTCCCCAACAGAATAACAGTTGTGAAACCTACAGAAATGTAGCAAAGCTAAATGCCAGGGTTAAAATATGAAGCTGCCGATGACACAGAACTGAATCGTTTCAGACCTGACAGCCCCAGCACCACAGTCAAAATTTTCTCTTCCTCCACATACCATCTGCCCGCCCCCCATGCACTTCCATTTCCTCTGAAGTACATGTCCATATACCTTTCACGTTATCTAAGCAGGAGGCTTCTTTTTCTGTTTATGCCAGGATTTCTGCTACTTGGGTGGAGGAGATCAGGGTTTTGAGGACAGGGGGATTCACAGGTGATTTCAGAAACGGTGCATTTCTTCCCCATCTGCCGCCTTCCGTCTCAGGTCGGCTATGGAGGATGATATTTGTACTGATGAAGGTTTCCTCTGCTGTTACCAGTCAGGCAGTTGGGCCTCCCAGGCCCTCGCGCCCACCATTCAGGCATGTCTGCAGCAGCCACAGACCTCCCGGTAACCAACCCTGTTTCCTGGCAGCACCACCAACCAGAAACTCCCTGAGTGGCCCCTCCGGACAGTTCTCAGCATGCCGCCTGTCCCCACTCCCTTTCTGCTTTATGTCTCATGGTAACACAGACTTTGAACCTGCTGTTTTCCATCATCGAGTGGAATTTTTTTCATTTTTCTCTGCTTGTGTTGATTCTTTCCCCCTGCTTTATCCTTTCAAGACTATCATAGAAAATATGGTATTCAACACGAATTCCCCAGAGGGCTTCTTGGCTGTGGTTTCAATATACATTATTCTGTATTTTGCTTCTTCTCCTTCTCTTCATCTTTTGACACCTCAGACTCCATCCTGCCAATTGCTACAACACCACTAAAATATCTATGCTCCATCTCCATCTATATTTCTGACCCTCTCAGTGTCCATAAAGCCTGAACAAACTATCAACAGGGAACTGAATTATTTTCCCCATGTTCAAATAGTCCCTAATTTTATTATTACCAAACTATATTTGCAGAAACCTCACTTGCTGAATTTTTTCAGGACCACCCCAATTTCAAATAATCTGGCTCCTCAGACCAGTGGTTCCAAGCTTTGGTTTGGAAAAATCCAGTCACAGCATGCTGCCAAAAGCCACTCAAACGAACTTAAGTAATTATTGTATTGACATCTTTCCCCTTTGCTCACTTGGAAAGCCAATAGCACTAGAAAATACATATTGCAATTAGAAATTGCATCTTTTTTCCCTGTTAAACCAAAAGGAAACCTTCCTTACTGCATGGCACACTGGAGACCATGGTTCAGACCCACTTGGGATTTGTAAGAACTTGTGCCCCAACCCACCAGCACCATTGCATGAGCTTGCATACATACACACATGCATGCGTAACAGCTAGCCCATATTCATCCTCAAAGTCATACTCAGAGAAGCCACAGCAATGACGGCATGAAGGGCATTAAGGAATGATTCTTTTCTCTCTACTTTCCTCTAGTCCTAGGTTTGTGTTTTCCACCGCTCCTGGCAAGAACTTCCCTCACACCCTTCACTTACAAGAAGCACCTAAGGCAACTGGTGATCTTTCTCAGTATCTTGGCAGCTTCCCACACATACCCAAATGGGAATATGACTGTTTTCTTTGAAATTTCTCCATAAAGAGGGAGGCTGTTCAGCACGAAGAGTTACCAGTCTAGGAGCAGCCTTTTAAATGAGAAACTGGAGGAATTTTCTTTCAAGGGTTACTTCTCGGGATGTTCAAGTTATAGTATTTCCTAAGGTGGTGTATAAATGTGCTGTTAAGATGGCTAAAGAATGAACCAGTAGATCAATGGGAAGCAGAAGCCAGCCTGAGGAAAGGGAGGGGGCGGCTGTAAGGGCAATAACTGACAATGATGATCACAAATCACGGGCCATCTTGGTGCTCAGCACAACGTACACTCTCTCTCATAACCCTGACAGCCCTGAGGTCGGCCCTCCTGTCAGACACACTTCCCAGAAAGAGGACCTCAGAGGCGCTCACCCGGTAGGAAGCAGTGAAGCTAGAACTCCAACTCTGCCTTGTCTGACTCCAAAACTCCAGCTTTGAACCACTTTCTTGTTCTTTGTAGTCAGCACTGTCCAGGGGGAGAGGGTTACAAGGCCCCTGGATTCCAAACTCTCTTATCCCAACACCCTCTGCTTTGACACTGTATCCACTGAATGGTAACCTGACCTCCCTGGCATCATGACCGCAGGGAGAGTGGTTTCTGCCTAGGTAATGATGAAGTGGAGTGCCCTGCCTATCTCAGCCTCCTGAACATTGGTTACTAGGAATCAGTCCCCTCCAAAAGGGAACCAGATCCTGGACTATTCCACCTGCCTGCAGCCCTCCTTTGTATAAAACCTCCACCATGTCCAACCTCCAGTTTTTACTTTCATTTTCTGTAGACACCAGGCCTCCATTTCACACTTTCGCTAAAGGAGAATGGCAACTGCAAGCTCTTGTTAACACTTTGAGGGCCTCATCCGCCATCATTACAACTATATGCTCTTCTCCTCTCCTCTCCATACAAATACACTTTCTTTAAAACCATAAAACTCCCCATTATCAGTGCTCCTTAAAACAAGTGGACTCCTGTATACCAGTTTCTACTAGTGTCACTACATTATAAGCCTGTCTTGGTCTGATTTCTGGGGTCTACAGGAAGAAATAACTAATATTTGAGGTAGTCCCTTGATCATAACTACAGGCTTCCTTGGTGGCTCAGTGGTTAAGAATCCACCTGCCAATGCAGGAGATGCAGCAGGAGCTGCGGGTTCGATCCCTGGGTCAGGAAAATCCCCTGGAGAAGGAAACAGCAACCCCTTCCAGTATTCTTGCCTAGAGAATCCGATGGACAGAGGAGCCTGGCGGGCTACAGTCCATGGGGTCACAGAGAGTTGGACATGACTGAGCACGCACACACGCACTTGATCGCTATGCTAACAAATCCTTTATATATATATACATATAGACACACACACACATACATACATATTGTTCTTATATATATAATACATTTCATATAGCATTTGTGTATAAAATACATTTTTGTCTATCTGTTTTATCTAAAGAAAAAGGCTCTGCCAAGAAATGAGCTTTTACCACGTCCTGGGCAGATCATGCCCCAAAGGCCTGTCCTGCCTACACTCTGTCTATGCAGACATGACCAGATTTCACAGGGAGGGCCTGTGAACCAAGGGGGCCAATACTAAGGTCACAGCCATTTATCAGGGCCTTGAGAACCCAATGAACAGTATGAAAAGGCAAAAAGGACACTGAAAGATGAACTCCCCACGTTGGTAGGTGCCCAATATGCTACTGGAGATCAGTGGAGAAATAACTCCAGAAAGAATGATGGGATGGAGCCAAAGCAAAAACAATACCCAGCTGTGGATGTGACTGGTGATAGAAGAAGCAAAGTCCGATGCTGTAAAGAGCAATATTGCATAGGAACCTGGAATGTTAGGTCCATGAATCAAGGCAAATTGGAAGTGGTCAAACAGGAGATGGCAAGAGTGAACGTCAACATTCTAGGAATCAGCGAACTAAGATGGACTGGAATGGGTGAATTTAATTCAGATGACCATTATATCTACTACAATGGGCGGGGATCCCTTAGAAGAAATGGAGTAGCCATCATGGTCAACAAAAGAGTCCGAAATGCAGTACTTGGATGCAATCTCAAAAACGACAGAATGATCTCTGTTCGTTTCCAAGGCAAACCATTCAATATCATGGTAATCCAAGTCTATGCCCCAACCAGTAATGCTAAAGGAGCTGAACTTGAATGGTTCTATGAAGACCTACAAGACCTATTAGAACTAACACCCAAAAAAGATGTCCTTTTCATTATAGCGGACTGGTATGCAAAAGGAGGAAGTCAAGAAACACCTGGCATAACAGGCAAATTTGGCCTTGGAGTACAGAATGAAGCAGGGCAAAGGCTAACAAAGTTTTGCCAAGAGAACGCACGGGTCATAGTAAACACCCTCTTCCAACAACACAAGAGAAGACTCTGCACATGGACACCAGATGGTCAACACCGAAATCAGATTGATTACATTCTTTGTAGCCAAAGATGGAGAAGCTCTATACAGTCAGCAAAAACAAGACCGGGAGCAGACTGTGGCTCAGATCATGAACTCCTTATTGCCAAATTCAGACTTAAATTGAAAAAAATAGGGAAAACCACTAGACGACTCAGGTATGACCTAAATCAAATCCCTTATAATTATACAGTGGAAGTGAGAAATAGATTTCAGGGACTAGATCTGATAGACAGAGTGCCTGATGAACTATGGACAGAGGTTCATGACATTGTACAGGAGACAGGAATCAAGACCATCCCCATGGAAAAGAAATTCAAAAAAGCAAAATGGCTGTCTGAAGAGGCCTTACAAGATAGCGGTGAAAACAAGAGAAGCGAAAAGCAAAGGAGAAAAGGAAAGATATTCCCATTTGAATGCAGAGTTCCAAAGAATAGCAAGGAGAGATAAGAAAGCCTTCCTCAGTGATCAATGCAAAGAAATAGAGGAAAACAACAGAATGGGAAAGACTAGAGATCTCTTCAAGAAAATTAGAGATACCAAGGGAACATTTCATGCAAAGACGGGCTCAATAAAGGATAAAAATGGTAGGGACCTAACAGAAGCAGAAGATATTAAGAGGTGGCAAGAATACACAGAAGAACTGTACAAAAAAGATCTTCATGACCCAGATAATCACGATGGTGTGATCTCTCACCTAGAGCCAGACATCCTGGAATATGAAGTCAAGTGGGCCTTAGAAAGCATCACTACGAACAAAGCTAGTGGAGGTGATGGAATTCCAGTTGAGCTATTTCAAATCCTGAAAGATGATGCTGCACTCAATATGCCAGCAAATCTGGAAAACTCAGCAGTGGCTACAGGACTGGAAAAGGTCAGTTTTTGTTCCAACCCCAAAGAAAGGCAATGCCAAAGAATGCTCAAACTACTGCACAATTGCACTATCTCACACGCTAGTAAAGTAATGCTCAAAATTCTCCAAGCCAGGCTTCAGCAATACATGAATCGTGGACTTCCAGATGTTCAAGCTGGTTTTAGAAAAGGCAGAGGAACCAGAGATCAAATTGCCAATATCCGCTGGATCATCGAAAAAGCAAGAGAGTTCCAGAAAAACATCTATTTCTGCTTTATTGACTATGCCACAGCCTTTGACTGTGTGGATCACAATAAACTGTGGAAAATTCTGAAAGAGATGGGAATACCAGACCATCTGACCTGTCTCTTGAGAAACCTGTATGCAGGTCAGGAAGCAACAGTTAGAACTGGACATGGAACAACAGACTGGTTCCAAATAGGAAAAGGAGTACGTCAAGGCTGTATATTGTCACCTTGCTTATTTAACTTCTATGCAGAGTACATCATGAGAAACGCTGGGCTGGAAGAAGCACAAGCTGGAATCAAGATTGTCAGGAGAAATATCAATAACCTCAGATATGCAGATGACACCACCCTTATGGCAGAAAGCGAAGAAGAACTAAAGAGACTCTTGATGAAAGTGAAAGAGGAGAGTGAAAAAGTTGGCTTAAAGCTTAACGTTCAGAAAACTAAGATCATGTCATCTGGTCCCATCACTTCATGGGAAATAGATGGGGAAACAGTGGAAACAGTGTCAGACTTTATTTTTTTGGGTTCCAAAATCACTGCTGATGGTGATTGCAGCCACAAAATTAAAAGACGCTTACTCCTTGGAAGGAAGGTTATGACCAACCTAGACAGCATGTTTAAAAGCAGAGACATTACTTTGCCAACAAAGGTCCGTCTAGTCAAGGCTATGGTTTTTCCAGTAGTCATGTATGGATGTGAGAGTTGGACGGTGAAGAAAGCTGAGCGCCGCAGAATTGATGCTTTTGAACTGTGGTGTTGAAGAAGACTCTTGAGAGTCCCTTGGACTGCAAGAAGATCCAACCAGTCCATCCTAAAGGAGATCAGTCCTGGGTGTTCATTGGAAGGACTGATGTTGAAGCTGAAACTGCAATACTTTGGCCACCTAATGCGAAGAGCTGACTCTTTGGAAAAGACCCTGATGCTGGGAAGGATTGGGGGCAGGAGGAGAAGGGGACGACAGAGGATGAGATGACTGGATGGCATCACCGACTCAATGGACGTGGGTTTGGGTAAACTCCGGGAGTTGGTGTGGACAGGGAGGCCTGGTGTACTGCGATTCATGGGGTCACAAAGAGTCGGACACAACTGAGCAACTGAACTGAACTGAACTGATGTGAAAAGGTGCATATGGCCCATCAGAGTCCTCACGGGGCAATCTGACTGGGGAACACTGGGAGATGGAGCTAACGAGTGATGGTGCTGAGCGTACAAGGAGGTGTGAGGTCACGCTCGGGCCAGGATAAGCCGTGGGCACGCTGACGTCTGAGGGGACAGAAAGGCACTGTTGTCTAAAGAGAGTCAAGAACATGCTTGGAACAGAGGAGTCAGGACGAGAGGAGACACACAGGGAAAAGCGTGCCGAAGAGTCCCAGTTCTCACGCTTATAAGAAAGAGTGAGGGTGCCTGGGGCTTGGGAGGCGGGAGGAGAGCATCCACAGCATCCCAGGAGGTTAGAAATGAGCACATGACTGCCAGTCAGAGGTGTGGGGGGAATCCGCTCACTTTGCTCCAAGCACCTGCAGGTCAGACTCCTTTAAATAAAAAAAAGGAAACACGGATACCCTCTAGAACACACATAATGTCCTAAATTCTCACCAAGGACAAACTTGCCCCTCAGAACAGCCAAGCCTCTCACCAGTCTCCGTGAGAGGAAGAAAGACACTTTCCTACCAGGTATGGATTTACAGCGCGTTCTGCTCACTAGATTCATGTAGCTGATCAAATACCAAAGGAAAGCGGTGACAGCGCTGTGACGGTCTGCACATGATTTTTATTAGTGTGAGCAGAAAGGCAGAGGCCTAACGTCCACTCCATCTTTCTAGGTGTGGCCTGTGGTCACCACCACTCACTGTTGCCGGTCACAAACCTCCTGCCACTGCCACTTAACCCAGCCCCAAGACTCTCCAGTTTCACCTCAAGCCGAATCCTCGAGTGGGGATGAAACTCTTCCAGTTTAGGGACTTCCCTGGTGCTCCAGAAGCTAAGACTCTGTGATTCCAGGGCAGAGAGCCTGGGTTTGATCCCTGGTCAGAGAAGTAGATCCCACACACCACAACTAAAGATCCCTGGTCCGCACACCGCTATGAAGTCTGAAGACCCCAAGTGCCTCAACTAAGACCTCGTGCAGCCAAATAATAAATAAATATTTTTTTAAAAAACCCTCCAGTTTATAGGAAGTTTCCTTTTCCTATAAAACAAACACATTTCTTTTCTGTGATGGCTGCTTACATGAGCCTTTACGTCATTCTTGTTGAATCCTCTACTTTCACCAAGGAAGCTGGACATGAAAGGGAGTTACTAAAAAGTCAAGTCAAAAGTAAAATTCAAACACATTTCCCAGGCCCTGCAGAGCACACAGAAATGGCTCCTTGCCTTAGTCGAGCTCTGAATACCATGGTGAAAATGTAACACTTGGCATTTGGCCCACAGCACTCATTATTTTGCAATTATACCTGCATGTCAAACATCCGTGCTGGCATTTAAAGCCTACAGAGTTGGTGAGTGTATAAAATGGTTCACGTCTGCTTTCTGCAAAAGTTAAAAGGGACGAGAAGACAGGTCTGTTTAACCCAGCGTGTGTTTTACCTAACCCACCAGCAACAAGTCACAGGAAAGAGTTACACGGGTACTTACTATTTGTAACCCATGGCTAAATCCACAAAATACTTTCTTCTCTGTCGATAGACATTGTCTTTAAATCCCTTAAACAGAAAAGAGATGAAGTTATTTAACAGACTGCCAAAAAAGTTAGTTGCCGAAGGCCTAGAAGAAAATTGCTGTGATGTTTATTGAGTGTCCAATTCAAATGTAATTTTTTCCCTTGGATGACCGCCTTGATGACACAGGCAGAAGCAAACTGTACTTACAGTAAAACCTCATTAAATTTGGGCTATCCTAATTTGGGATGCATGGGAATTCAGACTAAAGTTAACCTCTCCGTAAGTAAGCAGAGTGGCTTAGTTAAGCAAATTGATATTGTGAACAATATCCTTTGGTTTTTAAGTATCATTTACATGTAACTGATCTTAATTACAAATTAAGATTATCTTTTCAATAAAACAGATCCCTTTAACATGGCTATTCAGTGAGTTAACCTAAATTTAATTGCTTTGTGCAAATAACCAGTAAATGTTCATGCATTAAAATTCTATCACTCAGAATAATCATCAAAATCCCAAATTAGGATGAGTTAAAGATGTTTTTCTGTATGTTATGAGTATAGCCACATAATGCAAAATCAATTACAAGGGATCGAAGTACAGGATAGCAAGCTAGCTCCATTTCCCTCTGAGTTCCTATAGTTCTGACTAGTTTTCAGCCAAGTTCAAGATTTTACCCATCATCATGCACTTGGGAAATTACCCATCCTGTCATTCCCTATCAAGTGGAATCCTTCTAAGAGGACTTCCTGGTTTACTCAAGAGTCTCTCCTCTTGTCAATGGGCTTTCAATTTTCCTTTCTTTCATGTACTTTCAGACAATCAGTTCTTCAAACAGCTGGAAGCCCAGATGGTATGGTTTCAATTTAACTTCTTGCCTCTGCAACCCCAGAAACCCTGAAGGAAAACCAAGATGGGAGGGTCACTCTGAGAAAGAAAGTCAGGCAAGAAGACAGGCTGCTGGGATCACGGCTCCAGGAGGAGAACTGGGACAGGCCCACAAAGGCCTGAACCATCTCTGCTCAATCATATCCACTCAGACACGTTCAAGAGGAACCTTAACTCATTTTGCTCTCTCTTCCGGCTGAAAGAGAACTGGCCTTGAGGTCAGAAATCTTCACAGGACTGAATGCTGAACAGAAACAAAGAATGTGCACTGCCAAGAGCCTTTCTCTCAGGAATGACAAGAGGTCAGTAACAGAGGGAGCCAGTGAGTGCCCTGAGGTCCCCCAAAGGCTCTGCATCAGTGAAGAGCGCCCACCCTCAAGGCTAGCACTCTCTTTTCTGCTATGAGTTGGGGGTTTTTAAACTGGAGTTCAAAAGCAGGCTGACAGAACCTTCAAATGTCTATATACAAAATTTGTGATTAGAGTTACAAAATTTGTGACCACCTTTACAAATGGGTTTGCGACCTAAGAAAAAGATTTTATGCCATAGAGGTAGAAGTGGTCATGCTAGAAAGTGTGGATTTCAACACTCACTAGTCACACCCAGCAACCTGGGATGGTAAAACGGAAGAATTCTAAGCACCCTTAATACTCAAAGAGAAAGCAGGCCGTGACAAAAGGAAAAGAGTTATGTGAAAATCTGAGCATCTGTTCCCTGATTCCTGCCAAACCAGACACCATGGTAACAGCGTTGTAATCTGCTGGGCTTCCCAAAGAATCTTGACTATCTCCTTGGCAAACACCTGCACCTTTTCCAGGCACACAAGAGAGTGATTTACTCAGCATGGCTCATCAGCCTAGAGTGGTGGTAATCACACAAGTGTTATGGGAGAACCAGAAATTTCAGCATTAAAACGTGCGTGGACTGGCAAAATAGAACAGAGATGCTAGCTACACTAGCGATTACAGAGATACAGAATTCCTTGGCCATCCATTCTAAATTGATGCCAAGGATAAAGATACCAGATAAAATATAAGACACTCAGGCAATATTTGGGACATTCCTTATACTAAAAAAATGTTATTGTTTATATGAAATGAAACTGCACCTGGGCATTTGCTAAATCTGGCAACACAAGCACTTAGAGAGTTTCTGCCAGACACCACCCTGCCTCTCTCAATTTAAATCCAGGGAAACTGAAGACCTAACCAGCACCCAAAATTGCTCAGCTGAGTGTGTGCTGGCAAGCATAGCTATCCCAAATCGGTCAACCCTGGCAGAACATTGGAATCATTTGCCAAAGTTCAAATAATACTCCAAACCTGGACACATTCCCAGAGGTTTTGATGTAAGCACACTGAGATGAGATGCTGGCATTAGTATATTTTTCTAATTTCCCAGAGATTATCTAAATGGAAAGCTAGGGCCGAGAATCACTGAGCTAGGACACAAGTTCTCAAACTTGAGAGCTCACTGGACTCTCTGGTAAATCCATTTAAAGGCAGATTCCAGGGTCCATCCCTGGAAGTTCTGATTCAGTAGGCTTCAGATGAGCCCCAAGGTACTGCATTTTTAATGAAAGCCTTATGCAGGGGACCTTGAGTCACACTTTGAAAGACCCTCGCAGTCTAGATCCTTGCTATTCAAGGTGTGGGTCCCCGGACCTCCAGTGTACGCCTCAACTGGGTGCTCCCTAGAAAGGCAGAATCTCAGGACCTCCACCTGCATTTTGAAAAGATCTACGTGATTTGCATGTCCTTTAATTTTTGAGATG
The DNA here is from genome assembly GCF_054371585.1 of Giraffa tippelskirchi. Classification (NCBI taxonomy): domain Eukaryota; kingdom Metazoa; phylum Chordata; class Mammalia; order Artiodactyla; family Giraffidae; genus Giraffa; species Giraffa tippelskirchi. The sequence continues at coordinate 104,400,028 of NC_137278.1, read as the reverse complement.
GACTCACCTACATATTTAACCCTTTCTTGAGAACCTCAGCAGCATGACTCATATTGCAAGCCCCTTGTGAGCCATCTCAGCACAAGAACGTGATCCTAACATAATAATCCCTGCCTTGGGACTGAAATTATTCCCAGGCACAAAAATTCCTCAGAAACTTTTATCTATCTTCTTCAAATAATAATTTTAAAAACACCAACTTACCAATATTAAATTTTGCATAATGAATATTTGGTGTGCTTATATAAAAGAAATATATGTGGTAAAAAATGATGAGTCAAATAGGAGATTGCTAAGTCCTTACAATTATTTCAAGTGGCTGCATAGAAAATAAGAGAAGGTATCATAAGACAGGTACAGTTAGGAATGATGGAACAAAATTAAGCATGGCAAAATTTATGCTGGGTATTAGAATAAATTTTTTCACAGCAAGGTCAGTGGTTCCTGTGGTTGTTCTGACCCCCTTTCTCCAGGTTGAGTAATTTCCAAACTAGACTAAGGGGAGCATTTGGAAAAAAGAGGTTAGCAAAAAAATTCCTTTACTGTCCAGGCATTGATCTGCATGATTTAATACAGAATTTCCTTTCCCGGAATTAAGCCTTCACTCTTGCCAAAATGCTTTCCAGTTGTTTTATTAACTAGGCCTTTCAAATGCCCCTTTGAGCTCAATAAGCATTTTATGTCCACTTTTAATGTAAAGAATTTGAGTTGCAGAAGTAGAGGGACTTGCCCAAGGTCATCCTGCAAATTAACAGCTGGTGTTTGAGTCCTCCTGTTACTGCTAAGATCTTAAATCAGGCTTCTGTGCTAATTCTGACTCCTCTGAGGTGGAGAAGGGGAAGATAAACAAATGGATGATTATTAAAGACACTTTTGAGTATTTCTCTAAAGTTCAGAAGCCTTTCATGTGAACTACCGTGAATTATTCTGAATTTTTAAGCTATACTGGCAAATGTAACAGAATGTGTCTTTGAGCGAACTCAGTTTTTTGAATCATAGAATTGAATTAGGTTTGTTTGACCACTAAATGGAATGCTATGAAGTGGTTTGAATTTGCATTTTATGCCAAAAGACTGGTTTGATTGACTAGCTCGCTCTTGCTGAAGTTGTCCTGGTTTCCTTTGAAGCAGTGGTTCTGATACTTAAGTGTGGGCTTAGTGAAACAAGCTCCTGGATGATACCGATGCAGCTGGTCCCAGGACCACACTTAGAGAACCACTGCATACAGTTGTCAGATTTCCAGATTCCCTCCATTTAAATAAAATGAATACCTGAAAACCATTACCCTCAGTCCACAAAAGGCTTCTATAAGCATAACCAATCTGTTTGGGTTTCACCGTTTAATCCACCACTTTTAGACAAGGGGCATTGGGGGAAAATTGTTTGTAACGAAGAAGTACATTGCTTGCTTCTCCCAGACTATTAACTGTACTTCATTCTGACCATAAAGAAGTTTCAGGCCTCTTGTGTTAAATAAAAACTGATGTAAAGGGGAAGAGAGGGAATAATGGGAAATGCTTACTACATATCATATTTCTTTAAAGGTGGTCATTTTTACAGCAGTAGAGCTGAGATGGCAGTAAATAGATTCAGGAAGGAGAGATGAGTCTTCCATTGTGGTCTGATTCTATCACCCTCTGCCTTTCCACTGAGACTGAAGTCCACCACATTACTCTGCTCCTAACTACTTCCAGTCAAGGAAAATAACAAGAATTTTACTCTCTCACTGAATCCCATAACACCAAGTCCTCCCTAGTTTCCCAAAGAGGTGATCAATTTCAGTTCCTCCTTTCTTCCAAGGGTCACCATCTGCAAATATATTTCAGGCTGTCTAATCATACAGAAATATTCTCCAAGGTTTATTCTCTCCTCCTGTTTTATCCAACCCTTTTAAAAATAAAAGCGAGGTGGAACTACCATCCTTCTAACATGCTTCCAGCCAATGCATGTGTACAGAGAAGCTTTATCATTTAAGAGTCTGCTCTCAGTTACAGGGAATAAATACCAAATTGCTCTATGATAAAGCATCATGGCGCAGAATATGGCACACTGCCATATGCTAGAAGAGCACATGTGGGATGGATTTGACTGGGCACTTACTGGGTGGTCGGCATCCAGCTCCGAACCATACATGAGAACTCGGTGAGAGCATCTGTCTAACTCCGAGATCTTCCGGGGAAACCAGGGCACATCCTCCAACTCTATTGGAAACACAGTGCAGGTTCAAAACTATTAGCTCACAGATTGTGCTTTACCCTTGGCAACACGTGTCAGCTTGCAAAATAACCCAACAAACAAAAACTGGCCTTGCCTTCTTCCTCTGTCCAAATGTTCTCTGGCGGATTCAGCGTCACAATCGTGGTTTGAAATTTCAGCGACTGAATGAGTTCATTGAATTCCGTTTTGCCACACTCACAGTCCACAAAGATTTCAACTTCCGAACTTCGCCGCCGGGATTTCCGGGACTCAATATGAATCATGTTGACGTGTTTTTCCTGTGACAGTACAAACAACATATCTAAATCACCTTCAGGGAACAATAAAAGAGATGCCATGGACTGTCCTTGTTTAACATGTAAGCAAAAAGGTGCCACATTCCCACAAAAGAAGAAAAGACAATTATCTCACTGTTTGGTTGACTAAAACATGGAAATGTTTTCCAACCATTGTCTCTATTAATAAGAATAGTAACTGTGTGTAGGTTTTCCTGTCTCTTTTTCAACAAGGAGGGACATTATGGTATATAAAGGGCCCTATAAAATGTATAATAATTGTGAAGATTATCATTTCCTAGAGGAGTCCACATCCCACTGGTGGTATGATGATTATTTGGGGGGAATTAGTTTATCATACAGTCATATATCATATTGTCAGATTGATTGATTTTTTTAATATATTTTCCCAAAAAACTTATAACTCAAACTCTTGATTTTATAGTAATAAAACATTTCTTTTTGAAATAAAACTTAAGATAGTTGTAGAAGAAATAATTAATAGTATGAACAGCAGGCAAATAAGGCAGAAACAGTGAAGGTGATGTGAAAATGACTGAAATTTGGGAAACATTGACTGAAGAGTGGCCCACATTTTAGGGGGGTGGGGTGGGGAAAGGAAGCAAGAAAAGTAGCCAAGGAAGGATCTCTGTAGGCAAGAAAATAAAAGAAGACTCCCTACTGGAACCACTTAGGAACTATTCTCCTTCAGCAACCTCCAGGCTAACTAACTTCACCCAAGAATGTGTTGCTAACTATCATGATGCATTTCATGAGTAAAATCTCCTTACAATAAGATGTGCAAAGCAGGGCCGCAATTTCATACTTAAGTCTCAGGTTTAAATTTCCCCAGTGATGCAGTCTTTCTTTGTCCTCAGTTAACTGAAGACTAAGTTCTCCTCTCCTTCCTAACCACCCCCAGACAAGCAGATCCCTCCCCTCAGTCCACGGTATCCTCTGATTATCAGCATAATTCCTAGTACAATCCCGGAGGCCTCAGACCTTTCAGCACAGCAGCAGGATAGGTAATTTCCAGTACCAGGCCAGGATGAAATCACAGCATCCTTCTCTGTTGAAAGAAACTCATCCTGTGACCAGGCTGCTCACTGCTCTATTTATGTTTTTAATAAGTTTTGCAATAACGCCGTATTTTCTAAATTGGGAGGTAATAAAGGTAAGATTAACATTAGGTTCAAAGTTCAAGAGTCTTCATACAGCTGGGTCACTGTGTGGACTTTGGTTGAAGCAGAGTGGGTATTTTTAGACAAGAAAACTGGGGTCCAGGTGGGCTAAGTGATGTAACAAAGACCCCATCACCAGCTGGTGGCCAAGTGAAAACTCGGAGCTGACGACTCTGTCTCCAGGGGTTTCCACTGCACCCGGCTGTCTAATCGAGTTGGCCTGCCTTTGGGCACTGCATGGAGACAGCGCTGGATGATGTCATTATGTGTAAAATATTTCCCCAAACTTCCATTACCACAGTTTATGGTACCTGATCCTTTCTTCAAGGTCAGAAGAGAACAAGCAAATATTTCCCCAATCAGGCTGCTAATTTTCCCTCTATGGTCATCAAAGAGGCATTACAATAATGCCTCATATCTGCACACTTTACAAAGCACTTACACTCCTGTTATTTCAGCACAACAACCTTGTTAGGTAGGAATTATTACTGCTATTTTACAAATGAAGCTATTGAATCTAGGAAGCAGCTAGTGATTAGCCAAGCCAAGAGAACACAGGTCTGAAACCTCTGCCTGCAGTTCAGTCTTTCCACGGCACGAGCAGCCCAGGGCACCATACAGAGCTACGCCCTCTGTTACAGCTCTAGTCACGGCCAGTGCCCCAGACAAAACCCACTGGTAAAAGAGGCATTTCCTGAAGGAGAGGGAAGCCATCAGGTGTACCCCGGCAAGAAGTCAAGAGTTTTTCTGGGTTTTTATAACCTTCCCCTCAACTACGCTCTTTCTTGAGGTTTCAAACCACACATTTGGATGACTGTATCTCTATAAGAGAAATCTAGCCCTAGCTCCCAGGCTTCCCAGGTGGCACTAGTGGTAAAGAACCTGCCTGCCAGTGAAGGAGATGTAAGAGAAGTGGGTTCGGTCCCTGGGTTGGGAGGATTCCCCTGGAGGAGAGCATGGCAACCGACTCCAGTATTCTTGCCTGGAGAATCCCATGGACAGAGGAGCCTGGCGGGCTCCAGTCCATAGGGTTGCAAAGAGTTGGACACAACTGAGGCAACTTAGCACGCACACAGTCCTAGATCCTATATAAGGAGAATGACTCATCTTTACAAAAGACAGGTTAGGCTCTTAAAACAATGAGGCTTAGGGGAATAACTCGTGCCTATACTAATGTATCTCATTTTATGCCATCAATGTGCTCTAGGACATATGCATGATTCAAATGTGAACAAACTGAATCAGGCCGCAAGCTCTTGATATTTAAAGATACCTTCTTTGGCTTCTTTTGTGTTTTCATTTCCAGGTGTGATGCTCACACTTTTAAATTACTGACTTCCTCACCTGACAACAGTATGCAGAATTACTAATTGGCTGACTCTAAGTTAATAAACCATGATTTCCACGAATGTTTATTTTATTGTTTGACAGACCAACCCCTCTTATAGAGATTCATGAAGTTTGGTCTCTTTGAACCTTTCAACACATTATCTAGAAATGGATTCAGTCATATTTCGAACAGATGACAGGTTTGTAACCCAGCACACAGACACTTTTAAAGTTAGATAATGATATTTCACACTCACCTGGAAGAGTTTCAGTGCTTTGACCAATCCACCAACTTCATTTTTCAAGGAGAATACAACTGCCGTCTTGCCACTCTCGGCACCAGTGTCATTTTTGCTGCTTCCCTTGTTGCCTTTTTTATCATCATTTTTGCCAGAGTTAGTTTTATTTAGCTTCAAGAAGGTAGAAACACACACGACAGTATTAATTAGGATTCCAGAGTTCTCTGTAACCAGATTCTTTTTCAGACATTCCATTCATATGCTGGAACACTTAGCAAGCATACAAACTCAAGGAGAAGTTGCCAAGTCACTTATAACTATCGATCATAAGTACTGATCAAAGTACTGGTCCAGTTTACTCACACGGACACTATTCTGCAATGCTCAAAGATATCATCCAGTGGTTGAAATTAAAGGTAAATCATATTTGCTTCATTTTAATAGCAACAAAAATCTGACCATCATAAAGTCTCTTGTGTGAATAACTTCTTTCTTTCTAACAGATTTTATAGCATGAAGTTTGATCTGTTAGCCTAGTTGAATTATATTGAAGCTATATTAATTATTAAACATATTTTTCACAATAATTTTTTCAATTAATCTTAAAAACAAAATATTAATTTTGTTCTGAAATATGTCAGGACATGCACTGAAATTGATCACCTCACATTCTGCAATTAGATCCACATGGTCAATGTGAGTCTATCTGCAGAAGTTCAGCACACAGGAGTGTATTCAACAAAGGCCACCTGTGTCAGCAGATGACATCTGAAAAGTAGCCATAAAAATTCAGCTACATGAAAAAAATGAAGAAAAGAAAGAAAGATGGAGGGGAGGGAGGGAGAGAGAGAGAAAGAAAGGCAGGAAGGAAGAGGAGGGTAAAAAGAAATCAAGAAACAAAGAAACTAGCTCATCGTTAGGAGCCAAGAGTAGAATCTGAGAAATCGAAAAATATTAGCACTTCATTGGCCAACCAAGATACCATAATAACACATAACTAAGTAATGACTACTAGTCCTATCAGCTAAAGACAAAAATGACAGATTCCAGAAACTTGGATCACATTGTCAGCAATACACAATTATAAAGCTGGAAACTTTTATTCAGCAGAACGCAAACCAGAGTGTACCTTTCCATGTTCTTTATTTGCAGATGAAGAACTGGGCAAATAGAACTTTCTCCCTGGCAGACAGTGAATAGTGCAATCATACCAATTTATTACTTGCTCATGAAACTGAGAAATGCACATTTGATATGGAATCCAGTGAACAGTTCTTTGTTATTTTCTTCCTCTGATTTCTCTACTGGCTTTATTTCCACATGTTACTATTGCCTCACTCACTAGATTTATATATCACAGAAATAAATATTTTATAATTTATGACTTGAGGGACAAAAGAAGTTTATGCAGGCATTGGCACTTGACAGTATGTTCCATCATTAAAAGCTCAAATGTTGTAGTGCTCTCAACATCTGCCACAGATCTTATATATTTAAGTAGTATTTTTTATATGAAAGGGTTATTATACATTAACCATAACTCTGAGTTTTCCTTGTTTTCCTCCCAGAAGGTCACTATGGCTTCAGAATTCTTCATTGTAATATCTCATTCAAATAGTCATTTCTAACATTTAAATGTTAGAAAACTTATTTATGCTTTAGACTCATTTTTGCAAATTGATTTAAACAGTTCTTCAAAACTTGCCCTGATTACTTTTCAACATTTTTAGGAGTAATAATATACCAGTACAATACAACCCTCTGGCGCATATTCAGAGCTACAATACTAAAACAGATTTTTCTATGATACACATTGAATTGTAAGTGGTTGATTAACTCTGGTAGTATGGTAATGAAATATCATTTAATATTTTTAATAACTAGAAATCTGAATACATTTTTCATTCACTATCTTGTTTATTAAATCCTATGATTATTACCCCATATCAGGATCTAAATCCTGCAAAAATGTTACTTTTTTAATTCTGTTACTGTTTCTTTAATAAAAATGTCTTAAATATTGAAACAAGTGGTATATTGCTTTCATTATCCCATCAATTAAACTGAAAAATAATGGAGTAATGAGGAACACAGGAAAACTTTTGAAAGGAATCTGATCTTTCTCTTATTCCAATAAACAGCACCTATAGACAAAAACAGAAAATATTACTTTGTGTTTAAAGACCAGGTTTTGTAGATGGAAAAGGGTACAGAAGACACAATAATCTCGCAGGAACCATAGAAATCCATTTAATTTCTTCTCCCTGTTCCAACTCATAATAAATGGTCCTTTCAAAAATTCTACACACTTATTTTGGTTGTTGATATAAGACACTGTTTCATACAACTTCTCATTCTTAATGTTCGGGAACTTCTTTACTTTCAACTCAAAAACTTTGAGGAAAGAAAGTTTTGCCCCGTAGAGATCAGGACACCTGCTTTACTTTATGGAGAAAGAAGGAAAGGTGGAGAGAGGCAGGAGGGAGGCAGGTTAGACAGATGATAGAGGAAGGAATTAAGGGTGTGTGTTTAGAGTAGGTGTCCCAGTGGCAAGGATAAGATTATTCCTAACCTGGAAAACACTCGTCTAGAGAGTGCCAGCTACTCAGTACTCACTGTTAAGCTGGCGAGCAGCTGATGCTCTTCGGGCACTGCTGAATCCAGGGAAAGCCCTCTCCTTGCCCAGTATTTACTGGAAAACATCATCATTGCTGGCTGCATGGATCCCGATGTAATTTTCTTCCTCTGCAGCAGGGGTGACCACCAGGGCAGCAGCCGCAGTGGGGTGAGAGGGGCTGGCAGGCAGCGGACCTCTCGAGGCGCTGCCCAGAACCCTGGTGCTGAAGAAAATGCGATGCGAATCTTCCCCTTCCAGGCCCCTTTATATGAGTGACTGGGGACTGATGGAAGGCTGATTAGAAAGAAACTCATTTCTGGCTGCCGATGGCCACAGTCAGATTACAAACCTGAAGCCTGGGGTTATCTATGTTCCCCGAGCTATTTGTTTCATAGGTCGAGGAGCTGCTTGGGCGTGGGTGGTGGAGAACAATACATTATGGAGTGTTATTTGTAAAAGAAAACATCTGTCCCCTGACCTTAGCTCTCATCTCTCAGACCTGCTACTGGCAAGTTAACCTCACCCTTAAGGTAATGAGGAATTCAATGTTTTCCAAAAGAAGGAAAATAATTCGAGAAAGATCACTATTGCAGAATCCCTAAGCCATTTTACTTTGTGTTAATAAATTTTTTCTGATCTGATGTGTTATGACTGTGTGAGTGGAATTGTGTGTGTGATGGCGTTCGTAAAATGCACTGCTTCCCAATCGTGTGATACCACTAAGCAGTGATGTTCAGGCAATTGTGAAGGAAATGTGAGGCTGTGACTTAGCCACATATATGCACAGTTGAGACACTAACCCTAGATTCTTCCTCACTAAGTAGGAAGGAAAAGGATATGAAATGTCCATATAATCATTTCTTTGATGACTTCAAACTAGAACAAGTCCAACAATTTGAAATGCATAGATAATTGATAACTTACTATTCAAACTTTAGTAAGTCATAAAATTACCATGGAAAATATTAATAGCCTCCTGAAGGATTGAAGACTCTTGATCAAATGGACATGTTTATGGAGAAACAGACATAGAGAATAGACTTATGGATATGGGGAGAGGGGAGGAGAGGGTGAGATGTATGGAATGAGTAACATGGAAACTTACATTACCATATGTAAAATAGAGAGCCAATGGGAATTTGCTGTATGGCTCAGGAAGCTCAAACAGGGGCTCTGTATCAACCTAGAGGGGTGGGATGGGGCAGGAGATGGGAGGGAGGTTCAAAAGGGAGGGGATATATGTATACCTATGGCTGACTAATGTTGAGGTTTGACAGAAAAGAGCAAAATTCTGTGAAGCAATTATCCTTCAATAAAAAATAAAATTTTAAAAAAATGGACGTGTTTGACTGCAAAACTAACCAAGGACTGGTCACTGCTTGTCTATATAGAAAACAAGATGAAAAATTTTGGAAACAGGAATGGATGAGCAAAAATTGACTGAATTTTATTGATAATTGTTTCTGGAGTCTTGAGGGGTCATAATTATTATTTGATCTAATTTTTGAAATATTATTTGGCTTGAATTTACTCTAAAAATCAGCTCCGATAACCTAATAGGAAGTGAAGAATAGTTAATATCACTGAGTACTTAGTGTTTGCCAATTCCTATTCTAAACACTTTTTAAGATAAAACGTGATTCATCATCACAACATTTACAATGCAGTAACTATTATTTCCATTTTATATATGGAGAAACTGAGGCACAAAAAATTTAGGTAACTTGCCAAAGGTTTGGTCTTCCCTGGTGGCTCAGCAGTAAAGAATCTGCCTGCAATGCATGAGCTGCAGGAGACGTGGCTTCAATCCCTGGGTCGGGAAGATCCCCTGGGGGAGAGCATGACAACCCACTCCAGCATTGCTGCCTAGAGAATCCAGTGGACAGGGGAACCTGGCGGGCTGCAGTCCATAGGGTCGCAAAGAGTTGGACATGACTGAAGTGACTTAGCACACACACAAGCCAAAGGTTTACATAATTAAAAGGTGGCTGAGACAGGATTTAAATTCAGGCAGTTTGGCTCCAAAATCCATGGTCTCAACTATTACATTATACGTTTGAGTATTCCAAACAAGGAAACAAAAGTAAGCTCGAGAAAACATACATAGATTATTTCATCTAGAAGAGGATTTGGGAAGATGTGTAATTCAACAAAGATTTGTTAAGGACTCACTCTCTTAGGACTTCCCTGGTGGCTCAGAGGGTAAAGTGTCTGCCTACAATGTGGGAGACCTGGGTTCAATCCCTGGGTCGGGAAGATCTCCTGGAGAAGGAAATGGCAACCCACTCCAGTATTCTTGCCTGGTGAATCCCATGGACGGAGGACCCTGGTGGGCTACAGTCCATGGGGTCGCAAAGAGTCAGACACGACTGAGCGACTTCACCTTACTCTGTGCGGCACTGAAACTGAGTTCTGGGGATGCAAAGATAAAGGAGATATATTGCTGCCCTCAAGCAGAGCACAGGCTGTCTGAGACAGACATACACGCAGGTAAATACGCGAGACAAAAGACACTGCACTCTCTACAGAAGACCATAAAAGCACAAGGGACAGAGTGCTCAGTGTCACCTTAGGGGAGTTAAGTGGGCCTTTCTAGAGGCTGAATAATTAAAAGTGAGTTTGTGTTTATTAATTGGAATGGAATAGGAGATGGTAAGGAGGTGATTCCATGTAGAGAGAACAATATAAGAAATATATAGACAAAGGATGCTGCTCAACAAGAATGGAGTGTGGGTTTGGGGCAAAGGTGCCCGTGAAAGATAAGGCCAAAGGGGAAAACGGGATCCAAATCCTGATAAATCTTGAATGGCGTTCAGTGGGCTTTTCACTTTATCACCTTATCCTGTAGCAGAAAGAGATCACTTGGAAGGGCTTTATGCAAGGCAACAGTGTAACCATCTTGGTATTTCAGAAAAGTAGCGCTTGGAGGAGGACCTCAAGACTAAAGGTATAAACCACTTAGGACATGAAATAGTCCAACCACGAGACAAAATATGCAGTGAAAAGAACAAGAGATGTTAAGGAGTAAAATCCATAGGACAACATGTCTACTTGGATGTGGGAGCAGATAAAAAGGCTCCAGAGTAACTCTCAAGTTTCTGACTGGGTCGACTGGGTAAATTACAGTCTCATTCATTGAACAAGACCACACATAAATAATTGCAAGTTAAGAAAAAAAAAGAAACTCTTACAAGTTAGATCTTATACATATTGCATGTGAATGACCAAGTGAAACTGTCCGATAAGCATTTGAGTATTTGGGTTTAAAACTTGAAAAGAGACCTAAGCTAGATATAGAGATTTGGCTATTGTCAAGTACTGAGTTGGTGTAATACAGCTTCATTCACAAAGTATATGTCGTTTGAGAAGAGAGTCAAGAACGGAAAATCCTGGGGAACATCAAATTTAAGAAGCAATTTAAAACAAAATAAAAACAGAAACATAAAAAGGAAAATAAGAAAGGAAAAATTTCAGAGAGGTAGGAAAAGCAAAGCCAAGAGAAGGTAAGTTTTTAGAAGACAAATATTAAACTTGAAAAACAGAATGAAGGACTGATTACTTGTAAATTTGAATGCCAGGATTGTTGCTGTTGTTTAATTGCTAAGTGGTATTTGACTCTTTTGTGACCCCATGGACTGCAGCCCTCCAGGCTCCTCTGTCAACGGGATTTCCTAGGCAAGAATACTGGAGTGTCCTTGCCATTTCCTTCAACAGGGGTCCTCCAGACCCAGGGATCAAAGCTGCATTTTCTATGTCTCCTGCGTTGACAGGCGAGTTCTTCACCACTAAAGCCACTGGGAAGCCCAAGCAACAGCACACTGGAGGAAACAAAGCAGCCCCCAAAGGCCTTCTGCTGGTTCCGGGGCAGCTGCAGCTCCCAGAGGCAAGTAGGGAGAGGCCCACAGCCGCAGTGCACAGGCCCAAAGCTCCCTGCCATTTGTAACCTCAGCTGCTGACCAGAGAATCTGTCCACATTTGGACAAGAGGCCACATGCGCCTGGATCTTGGACAGGAAGAAACCGCTAAGGCAGCAGGGTGAGAAGTCTCTGGGCCGTCCATCGGCTGCTGGAGCTCCAGGGTCAGGTGGTGCGACACGCTCCACACATCTTCGGATTCAGACATTCCTGCAGCATACAAACCAAAGGACGTCGCCACTCGGCACCTAAACTGGCTTCTGGGCACACAGGACACCGGAAGTGGTCGAGGGGCTCAGCCTCTGCCCCGGACCCTGCCAGCAGCGCACGGTCCTGAGGCAGCACAGCCATCGTGCAGCTCCTGGTCGTAGCAGAAAGGGGCGGAGGGGTGGGGGGAGGGAAGGAGGGAGGAGGGGAGGGAAAGAAGGAGCGGGGAGGGGGAGGAGCAGGGGAGGAGGGAGGGGTGGGGGAGGGGAGGAGGGAGGGGTGGGGGAGGGGAGGAGGGAGGGATGAGGGGAGGGGGTCTTCCCCACCCAGGGATTGAAACTGGGTCTCCTGCATTGCAGGCAGATTCTTTACCATCTGAGCCACCAGGGAAGTGTGTGTGTGTGTGTGTGTGTGTGTGTGTGTGTGTGTGTGTGTGTGTCCAAAAGCAGTGTGTGTGTGTGTGTGTGTTTGTGTCCAAAAGCAGTGTGTGTGTGTGTGTGTGTGTGTGTATCCAAAAGCAGGGACTCAAAGAGATATTTTTGCACCCGTGTTGAGTTGACTTAGCCAGGCTCCTCTATCCATGGAATTCTCCAGCAAGTATACTGGAGTAGGTTGCCATTTCCTTCTCCAGTGGATCTTCCCAACCCAGGGATCAAACCCAGGTGTCTTGCACTGCAGGCAGATTCTCTACCTTTTGAGTCACCAGGGAAGCCCCGCACCCATGTTAACAGCATTGTTATTCACAAGAGCCAAAAGGCTGAGCAACACAAGTGTCTATCAATGAACAAAGTAGTAAACAAAACATGGTATATACATACAATGGAATGGTATTCAGCCATAAAAAGGAAATCCTGACAGATGCAATAACATGGATGAACTTCGAGGACTTTATGCTGAGTGAAATGTCAGTCACAAAAAGACAAATACTGTATGATTCCATTTATATGAGGTATCTAGCGTAGCCGAACTCACAAGCAAAACGGAGCTTGTCAGGGGCTGGGGAGAGGGGAAAATGGGGCACAGAGTCTCAGTTTAATAAGATAAAAAGTCCTGGAGACTGGTTGCACAATAACATGAATGTACTTAACATCATTGAGCTTAAGAATGGTGAAGAGATAAACTTTATGTTATGTGCATTTTACCACAAATTTAAAAAATTTTAATAATAAATAAATAACCAAGAGAACCCAGGAACTAAACCACAGAAGATGCTCATAATTAAAGGTAGAATGAAAAAGAGAAGTCATCCAAGTAAAAAGATTAGAGGAGGTGAAACATAGGAAGGAGATAAAACTTATGGTCAATGGTTTCAAATACTACAGAGAAGTGGAAAGGAATGAGAACTAGAGAAAGATTTGGCTATCAAAACTGTCACTGGTGACCTTACAGAGTGCAGTTTTAGCAAGAGAGGAAATAAACCCAGATTATAGGAGTTAAAGATAATGTGGGTTCCAAAGTGTAGGCAATAAGTCCAGATCATCTATATAAGATTTTAAAGTATTCTTTCTAATTAAGACTGTAGATTTAACTGTTTTTGCTCCCTCCTGAAATCCTACTAAAGCAACAGTAAAGGATTTCCTTTCCTTTTTAAGGCACAAAAGAATAGCATAAATTGGAGAAACAACAGCAACAAAAAAATTGGAAGCTTTAAAAGATGAAAAAATGATCAAAGACTTTGTAAAGGTGAGAAAGCTGAATCCTAAGCTATCAATGAAGAAGACTGAGAAGCAACTCAGCTAACATTATTGAATCTCCTAAAGGCTCAAATACCTCTAGAAGTGGGGGTAAATGGAGGAGACTGAAAAAGAACTGTTCAAAGACTGTTTAAGAAGTCGTTAAACAATTTCAAAATTTAACAAAGTAATCAAACCAGTGTGGCACTATAAGACAATGTGTTAAGTCACTTCAGTTGTGTCCAACTCTTTGCAACCCTTTGGACTATAGCCCACCAGGCTCCTCTGTCCATGGGATTCTCCAGGCAGGAATACTGGAGTGGGTTGCCATGGCCTCCCCCGGGGGACCTTCCCTATGCAAGTCTCTTATGTTTCCCGCATTGGCAGGCAGGTCCTTTACCACTAGTGCCACCTGGGAAGCCCATAAGACAATAGGCATACAAATTGAATAGAATTTAGAGTTCAAAACAAGTTTTGACCATTTATGGTCAACTCATTTTCAACAAGTGTGCTAAAACTGTTCAATAGCAAAGAATAGTTTTGGATATCCACATGAAAAACAATGAACACTGACTCCTACCTTACTTCAGACACAAAAATTAACTCAAAATGAATCACTGACCTAAATTAAAAAGCTAAAACCATAATAGTCAGCAGAAAACATAGGATTATATCTTCATGACCTTGGATTAGGCAATTTTTTCTTAGATATGATAATAAAATCATAAGCAATCAAAGAAAAGATAAATATGATCTCACCAAAATTAAAAACTTTGTGCCTCAAAGGACATCATCAAGAAAATGAAAAGACAACCCACAGTATGGGAGAAAATATTTATAAATCATGTATCTCATAGGAGACAGTAACCAGGATATATAAGGGTCTCTTACAAGTTGACATTGAAAAACAAGTAAACCAATTTTGAAATGGACAAAGGATTTGAACTGACATTTGTCCAAAGAATATATGACCAATGAGTACATGAAAAGATGCTCAACATTAGTCATTAGAGGAATACAAATCAAAACACACAAAAAGATACTACTTTATAAACCACTAGAATGGCTAAAATAAAAAAGACAGACAAATATTGGGAGAAAGTGGAAAAATAGCAAGTCTCATTACATTGTTGATAGGATTGAAAAATGATAAGAATCACTTTGGAAAAGTTTGGTAGTCCTTCAAAATAGTAACTACAAAGTTACCATGTGACCCAACAATTTTACCTCTAGGTATATGTTACAATGCAGTAGTCATCTTGGAAAAATGTTTGGCAGTTCCTCAAAAAGTTAACCCTCGAGTTACCATGTAACACAGCAGTTCCACTCTTAGACCTAAGAAAAATGAAAACATACGCCACATAAAAACTTGTACATGAATGTTTATAGCAGCCTTATTCATAATAACAAAAAAAAACCCCAAATTCCTAACAACGCAGTTTTCAACTAATGAAAAGACAAAACAAAATATGGTATGTCCATAAACAGTAACATAAAGGAAAAAGTACTGAAATGTGTTAGGACATAAATGAATCTTGAAAACATCATACTGAGTGAAAGAAGCCAGTCACAGAAGATCACATAGTGCATGATTCCATTTATATGCAATGTGGTGAAGAGGTGAAAACAAGAAAAGGGATGGGGGAGAGGAGAGAGATGGACAGACAGAAAGGAAATGAACGGTTGTCAGGTGCTGGAGGGACTGGGGAGGCAGGGATGACTACTACTGAGTACTGAGTTTCTTCTGACAGTTATGCAAATATTATATTAGAATACTTGCACAACTCTGTGAATATATTAAAACTCAGTGAACTGCACACTTTAAAAGAGTGCATTTTATGGCACATGAATTATATCCTAATAAAACTGTTATTTTTTTTAAAGCCAGTTACTCTATATTCCCCTCTTCTATTCTACATAGCCAAGCCACTTCCCTTCCTGACCCCAGGGGGGATGAATGGAGCTTATTTTCTGGAAACTGTAAAACAGAGGACCTCTGGACAGAAGGGCACTAGACATGTTTGAGAACAGTATTACCCTGAAAGTAAAGTGATTAAATGAATGTATGCACTGAATACCGAGACTCAAACCACAGGAGGCTGAGAACCGGGCATTTACTCTGCAGCCAGGTAATGGGAAAATGGTTGGAGACTCTGACCAGGAAAGAAAGAAAAACCTGAAAAGACATTGAGAGCTCTGAACAAAACAGAGTGATCAGATTACCCTATGGTAAAGCCCCCATCATTGGCAAGCCCTGATTTAAACATATGGTAGATTGGATTAGTGATAATTATGTTAACAAACAAACAAAACCCTTAATAAGAACTGACTCCCAAAGAAAAATTAAAGGGTCAAAGAAAGACATGTCTCAGCTAAAAACTGCATTGCCCTAGCCAATATAATGAGTTTCCCTGGTGGCTCAGTGGTGAAGAATCTGCCTGCCAATGCAGGCGATTCAGGAGACACAGGTTTGATCCCTGGGTCAGGGAGATCCCATGGAGAAGGAAATGGCAACCCATTCCAGCATTTGTTGCCTGGGAAATCCCATGGACAAAGAAGTCCAGGGGGTTGCAGTCCATGGGGGTCACAAAAGAGTCGGACACAACTTAGCGACTAAACAACAAGAACAAACTGATATTATATCAACTATATTGGAAGATGGAACAATAAAGAAGGGTGCATGTATACAGTGGGAACTGAGGGGAGAGGGAATAAAGAAACAATTCCTGGTGGGAGAACTAAGACCCCACAAGCCACATGGCATGGCCAAAAAAAAAAAAAAAAATCCAACTGAGATTACAATGTCATCAAAGCGAATTTTCAGAGATGTAAAGAAATATGTTTGGGGGAAGGATAAAAGGAAATAAGTTGACGGTAAGAAAAAACTTTCCTGGTCCCTCCCCAAGATGAACAGAGAAGGAAGTTATTAAAGGACAGACACGGGCTGTCAGAGTACAGAGGTACCTGAAAAATAATCAAGAGTGATTATTTTCAGATTGGGAATCAACAAAAAATCTGACCTTTTTCCCTTAAGTCTTAAGTCTTTCTGGTTGTAAGCCACCATTCCAGCCTATCAAGTTTGTGCCACAAGCAAATGTAATATGTATGCTTTCTGTGCTTAAACTACATGCATGAGACAAGGGCTCAGGGCCGGGGCAATGGGATGACCCAGAAGGATGGGATGGGGAGGGAGGTGGGTGGGGGGTCCAGGAAGGGGAACACTTGTGAACCCATGGCTGATTCATGTCAATGTATGGCAAAAACTATTACAATATTGTAAAGTAATTAGCCCCCAACTAAAATAAATAAATTTGTAAAATAAAAAAAAAAATAAAAAAATAAAAAACATTGAATAAGGCAAGAGAAAGGGCTTAACTTCATAGCACAAAACCAACCAACCTAATGATCACTTTGATTGGATTTTTCTTTTTTCCATTGACATCTGACTCCTACAGTTTACAGGGTGCATTTTTGTTTCTGTGACAGGAATTGTGCACTATTATATCATCCACTCCTAACTCCTCCAGCCTAACCACATGAATACCATACCAAAATAAACTTACACCATAGCTAAAGTATTTCCTTAACTTAGTAGTATAGTAATTTATCAGTAAATAAAAGAAACACACCTGCCATGTCTAACATTTAAGAAACTCAAACAGGCGTTTACATAACACTATTTTCTTTTCAACATATTCACAAACCAACTGTCATATGCATCGTTAATGAAGTTGCCATCTATTCTAGTCCTCTGCATGCGTGCTAAGTCGCATCAGTCATGTCTGATTCTGTGTGACCCTATGGACAATAGCCTGCCAGACTCCTCTGTCCATAGGATTCTCCAGGCAAGAACACTGGAGTGGGTTACCATGCCCTCCTCCAGGGCACCTTCCCGACCCAGGAATCAAACCTGCGTCCCTTACATCTCCTGCATTGGCAGGCGGATTCTTTACCACTAGAACCATATCCTGGTACTTTAAGTATCCACGAATGGATTAAAAAAAAAAAGCAGCAGTATGGGGAAAAAAGTCTCAGGCTCACATGAGATCTTAGGAGATCCTACTCTTTAAATGAGAAGTCTTCATAAAATTGGTTACGCCGTGATAGTCGGTAAGGGGCTTCCCAGGTGGCACTAGCGGAAAAGAATCCGCCTGCCAACGCAGGAGACACAAGAGATGCAGGTTCGATCCCTGGGTTGGGAAGATTGCCTGGAGTAGGAAATAGTGACCTGCTCCAGTATTTCTTGCCTGGAAAATTCCGTGGACAGAGGAGCCTGGAGGGCTACAGTTTATGGGGCCACAGAGTCTGACATGACTGAGCACACACTCATAGTCAGTATGAGGTATGCACTTGTGCTCACATGAAGAAAATCCCCAAACAATACCAACTCAAGTGGCCTCCACTAGGTCCACTCATACTATAATACATGAAAGTGTGTAGACACAATGGAAATGATTTACTCCTGTGGAACACACCCAAATACTACAGAGACTATCATTTTGAGAAAAAAATTTCAACAAAGATAAAGATGGACTTAAATTTTGCAAGGACGTTCTGTCAACCAGCCAGACATCCAGACAATATAATCTGAATTAAGTCATGGAGGATAAGGGTGATTTGGTATCAAGAGTCTGAGTGAACTGATCTAATTTTGAATCATAACCAAAAACAGCTGCTGCCACCTTAGGAATCAGTTTTTTTCCTCACAAAATGTTCACATGACTATCAGTTCAGTTTAGTTGCTCAGTCATGTCTGACTCCGCAACCCCATGGACTGCAGCATGCGAGGCTTCCCTATCCATCAACAACTCCCAAAGCTTGCTCAGACTCACATCCACTGAATCTGTGATGCCATCCTACCACCTCATCTTCTGTCATCTCCTTCTCCTGCTGCCCTCAAGCTTCAATCTCAGCATCACGGTCTTTTCCAGTGAGTCAGTTCTTCCCATCAAGTGGCCACAGTATTGGAGTTTCAGCTTCAACATCAGTCCTACCAGTGAATATTCAGGACTAATCTCCTTTAGGATGGACTGGCTGGCTCTCCTTGCAAGCCAAGGGACTCTCAGGATTCTTCTCCAACACCACCAAAAGCATCAATTCTTTGGCGCTCAGCTTTCTTTATAGTCCAACTCTCACATCCATATACGACTACTGGAAAAACCATAGCTTTGACTAGACGGAACTTTGACTATCAAGCAGACACTGTAATTTCCCATACCATTAAAATACTTAGTGTAGACAAGCCTGGTGATTTTTATTCTTTATAATTTTCTATATTGACCAAGATGGTTGACTAGAGACTTCTCTCTTTATTAATAAGCAAAATATGAAATGTATCTTACATTTGTGTTCTCATTATCATGTTTTTATGACAACTTTCATAAAGCGAGACTCATAAAAGGCAAGCACATTTAAACCAATTTGAAAAGGATAAAACTAAAGCAGAAACAGAATAGTGATTTATTCTGGGGTCAGTGAGGCAATGGCTCAGATGAAACCAGAACACAGTTCAGATTTAAAATCAAAATGACCTCAATGAAAACAAATCAAATGGTGCCCCCAGGCCATACCTGTTGGATACTATGTTTTGGCAGGAAAAGCAAACCACATAGCTTTAAGAATAAAACACGATGGCCTGCCCTGTTATCTATTTGGTTGTCATCAAATAATAACAATAGCATTTATATATCATGCCAGGCACTGTCCTAAACATTTTACATATACTCCATTTACTGGGAACCATTATGGTCACAGTATTAAGAAACGACGGAGCCAGGTCTCTAATCCATGACTACCTGACTCTAAAACTTGTGCTCCTACCCAAATAGTTTAATCCTTCCGTTTTGCATTCGTTAAGAAAATGTTTTGCATTTTCTAGTACAAACAGTTCAGTGTAAGTACAATTTTTTTCTGACACCTGACTCCCAGAATGTTATAGGATAAACTCCATGGCTGTGGCAAGAACACAAATCACTTTACGATCCAAGCATCTACAGCCCACCCTAAGCCACCTTGAACCCTGAGAAAACAAATACCTCAAACTAGTTGTACTATTTGTCCATTAGCACCACCAGTCAAAAGAACTCATATTTGTGTTGATACATAGCTAAGCAACTTTAAATCGTGGCCAAGAAACTAAGTCAGTGATAGCAAATAAATAAGAAAACAAGAAGAAAAATAAGGTATACAAAACTTAAAGGTTTTTAAAAGCAAGTTTAAGAAGCTCCTGTATTTAAAAAAAAAAAAAAAAGCCATAGTGATGCTCTCAGACAATGTGAGTCCTTGAGAATAACTTAGCAAACTACGGAAGAGATTAAAGAGGGACCCCCTAGACCGAGGCCAGGACTCTCATGGACTCACTCCACACTGTAAAGCTAACAAATAAAATGCTCACAATTACTCAGGTCTTCTTGCAGAATAAACCTGCGTGGCTGTGCTCAGCTGCTCAGTCGTGTCCAACTCTTTGCAACCCCATGGGCTGTAGCCCACCAGGCTTCTCTGTCTGTAGGATTTTCCCCGCAGGGATACTGGAGTCAGTTGCCATTTCCTCCTCTGGGGAGCCTGCACAATCCAGGGATCGAACCCGTTTCCTGAGTCTCCTACATTGGCAGGTGGATTCTTTACCACTGAGCCACTCTTCTAAACATACCTTCTTCTAATTCTGAAAAGTTGAAAATATGGAAAATTCAGCAGCCCAGGCATGTGAGAAGCATCACAAAATCAAATTTAGAGTGACCAAAAGAATATGGGAATTTCTGTGGTAAGGAATTTCCTTTTCCACAAGTGTTCAAAAAAAAAAAAAAGGAGTGGGGTGGGGTATGGATTCTCATGGCTGGACTGATTCACTTATAGTCCTGTCAGGAACAAGTGAATAGGTTAGGATAAAATGATTCTGCTGAGGCAGCTGGCTCCAGGATTCTGCCACCTGAATTCAACTCACCAGACTACAGTTAAAACATTCCTATTCCTTAAATTCCTTCCCTAAGATGTACCTCTGTCAAGACTAACCCATTACCTGTATATGTATGGCTGAGTCCCTTTGCTGTTGTCACAACATTGTTAATTGACTATAGCCCAATACAGAATAAAAAACTTAAAAATAAAAAAAAATAAATAAAGAATAACCCCATCCATTCTGTAAGTTGTAGTTTAAGCAGCGAGAGGTTTTTTTGTTTTTTTGTCACTCTTCTTAGGTATGAAATATCAGTGAAAGTGATTATTTTCCCCTCGATCTTCACCAATCAATAAAATTTTGTGATAAGTCGTATTAAACAAAAAGTTAAAAGGCTGGTCTGGAAAAGTGTTAACAGGATATGAAGGAAGCTAGAAACATCAGACTGGGTTTCACCTCATTAGCCTACATATAGAATCCTTAAAAGTTCTGTAAACCAGAAGAGAATAAAATATTTGTTCCAAATTTATTCAGAAATTGCATTTAAATTGAGGAATTTAACAATACTGTTTTTCGGGTTAACTTCTTTACACCCTGACGCGTGTGAAAGAATTTATTGTGAATTTTGGAAGTGGGGAAGGAAGAAATAGGAGCATGTGTTTATAATAGCATTACTTCTATTAAGAGTATAAAAAAATAAACAATTTCACTCAGAAAACAATTTAAGTCTTTACATTATCTATTTCAGTTAGATGCTGTTCATTGTTAATGACTTCCTGGTCAGCAAATACTCCATTTGGCTCATTTAACATTTGATTCAGTTAACAAAAAGCACGTGACTCAGATTTTCTCTGGATGTATCCTGCATTCCACGCTTGCCAGGCACAGTGGCATGCAGTGTTAATACTAAGCACTCAGAAGTACTTTGATGGCTTCTCCGCTGGAAAAGAATTTGCTTTACAAAGTGAACCTGTGACACTCATGAAAAAACGCGATGTACAATTGGGCCATAAAACATCTAAAGCAATCTTAAAAACAGCTCTCGTTGTGTTTTTAAAGCAGTCAGCTAACTCATTGGGTCTGGTGCCTCCAGACTAGTGTGGTATCGAAAATACGTATTATTGAATGTCACAGCAAAAGCCCATTTCTGAAGTTAATACATCTTCTTAATTAAAAAAACCTGAAACTGTTCATTGATCACAGTGAAGCTTACTGGAATTTGTTCTTTTCATTCTGTCTACTTTAGTACATAGAGATGTGAAGAGCAATATACCAGAGAGATATCTGAGAATCGTATTTAACAGCTGACCTATTTATCTAGGGCCTCCCAGGTGGCTCAGTGGTAAAGAAACCGCCTGCCAATGTAGGAGACAGGGGACACAAGTTTGATCCCACTGGGGAAGATTCTCTAGAAAATGGCAATCTACTCCAGTATTCTTGCCTGGAAAATCCCAGAGGAGCCTGGTGGGCTAAAGTACACGCAATCACAGAGTCAGACATGACTGAGCAAGCACTCACTCTATTATTCTAATATTCCAATTCTAACTCTAGGGATTGAGCTACATTAGGTAAGTACAGCATTTCTGATTCCTGATAGTTCTTAGAAATAGATTTGGATTAAGATCTGTTTTTCTTTACAGTGAGTTTGTTAACAATGCAATTTCCCCATGGGCCAAGAGTGCTTTGGATACCCCAGAATTTATAGAAGTATGTCCAATCACACTGCCCCATCCCCACCCCTTTGTGTCTAAGGATGACACACTGTTTTTCTTGAAGTCAAGACAGCCTGAAAAATAGGAGTCTACTTATAAGATATAAGATAAAAATGTTTGTAATCAGAGCAATCCTCAAAAATCTGCAACTTAAAAAACTCCCATATTACAAGGATCCAAAGGGAGGACAAGCCAAATACACTGTTATCATTTAAATGGCAGTATTCATGTTAAAAGTATTGAGTTGACCAAAAAGTTCTTTCAGGTTTTTCCCTAAGATGTTACCAGAAAACCCTAATGAACTTTTTGGCCAACTCAGTACAGTAGGTACAGATGTTTAGTGTCGGATAATGACATTGAGATACTGATTTTAAAAACTTTCAGATTCATCTCAAATTTAACCCTGTTTCATGTTCAGAAATAAAATGACACTTAAAGTTTCTCTTCAAAATGTAAGAACAGAGGAGGAACCTACATAAAATAGTCAAAGTTGACTGTCATCACTTTTTACTAAAAATGATGACCAGAACTAGGGCAAATCCACCTTAGAAAATCAAGGAACTACTTAAAAAAAAAAACAACAAAAACTGGAGGACCTGTCTACCTAAGTCAAAATTTAAGCCAAGCAATACAGTATACAATGGCAATTCTCTAAATCTCCAGTGCAAAAAGGTTGCCCATAGACTTCTATCAGAATTGAAAACACTTTTTACAGCACATAATATAGCTCAGTTGGTAAAGAATCCACCTGCAATGCAGGAGACCCTGATTCGATTCCTGGGTTGGGAAGATCCCCTGGAGAAGAGATAGGCTACCCAGTGCAGTATTCTTGGGCTTCCCTTGTGGCTTAGCTGGTCAAGAATCCGTCTGTGATGTGGGAGACCTGAGTTCAATCCCTGGGTTGGGAAAATCCCCTGGAGAAGGGAAAGGCTACCCACTCCAGTATTCTGGCCTGGAGAATTCCACAGTCACAAAGAGTCAGACACGATTGAGCGACTTTCACTTTCAATACTTTGTGTTATCAGCATGAACAGAGAACCTTGTGAAAATTAAAACAAACATATCTTTTAAAAGTCAGACTAAGACACTTACCTGAACTGTATCTATCTTAGCAATATCAACAGTTCAAGTTTACATGGTTATTTGATAGCTGGTTTTGAGGACTAAGTCAGACTTTACTTAGCACTGTTTTATCACTGTTAACGTATAAAAAATGGGCCAAAGAGAAACATTACATGTTTACTAAAAATTTTTTTAACAAGTAGTTTTAAAAATAAACTTCACAAAAGTTAAACTTACTAAATGTCTTAAGATTTTTTAAAACTCTGAAGTAGACATTACATAGTTGGGGGAAAAAAAATCTCCCCAAAAGTCCCTGTCCAGGAAGAACAAGAAGGACATCAAGATGTTCTCAGCAATTTCCTGAACAGCAGGAAATGAAAGGCTGGAGATACTGAGTTTTGATCAGTTTACTTTTTTTTCCTGAATAGGCTTACTCATTATTAACTGATGAAAGATAACACACATATGATATTAAAAATGACAATCTAATGGTTCTACTGTCATGATTGTCAGTTAAAGCTAAGTAAGAAAAAGTTCACTTGGTTCCCTAGTTCTCTGGGGGCTGGGGGGGGGCACAGGAGGAGTGTGCTGGGAATCTATCTAGTGGACCTTTTTAGAACTATGTAACTTTTATTTTACATTTTACATCATTAATATCAATTGTAGGAAGTTGCTTTACTGATTCAAATAATTATATCCTCCAAGGTAACACTATACCCAGTTTCATGCTAATAAAAAGTTTCTTTATAGAGAGTCATGTTTCTCACTTCTTTCCACAACTCATTCAAATGCCTGTTTCAATCACATAAAAATACAAGATGCACTGGGGCCCATCTTAGGGTTTTCTTCTGATGAAGAACTAGCAGATTATTTCCAAGTGCAATTTAACTGAAAACACCATTTCAACTTCAAATTTATTTTAATGATATGTACAGAAGTAAACAAATTACAATTAAAATGGAATCAGTTATGTTCATTACACATAACTTAAAATCATGCAACACTGCATGGTAAAAACAATAGCTTCATTCATATACAAAAGAGCATTATTTTGAGACTTGTGATAGTATAATGAAATTTTTGATGTAAGCTTTTGGTAAAGAGTATTTCATAAAAATTTAAAGACCTGATTAATCAGTTAATGCATTATTAGGAAAGATAGTAAACATTATTAGTAAAATGAGACTATAAGCAATTAACTTGAAAATTACACCAGATATGGGGTTGAATGTAGTCTCCTGAAATAAATGTTTGGTTAAGAAAATAGCTTTGAAAAAGATCTCATATTGAAGCTATGTATTAACTTTGTGAAATTAGATTATATAAATCAATAGTCAAGTTTACTCAGTTAAAGAAAATATGCCTATCCTTTCTTATACTCATAAATAAGTACTTATACAGTCTTTATATACAAGTGAAGAAAAGTTCAATGTAAAAAATATACTGCCAATCCACTATTTATGGTTGAAATAGCTCTTTATCTACACATTAAATTGCATTGATGAAAATGTCCAATTTAAATCACATTCAACCAGTGTTAAATATTTAAGCTGAGTATTTTTGTAAACAAGAGAGAAAAACAACTTCTTTCATCTCATCATTGGGCCACAATCTACTTCTCAGCTTAGAAAGCTATAGAAAGGCTCAGCATTTAATCAAATCCAAACCTGCTAAACTTGGAGTAAACAAAGTGAATGTTTTCAAAGTGCATAATTTCCAACTCATCCACTTGTACTACTTTTCCAGTTCCAGTTCATCAGCAAGAAAATAAAACGTACTTAGCTATAAAAAATACTAAGGAATGTTATTGAAAAGGAAAGGCTATTTGGTAGAAGTAACTACAAAAATAATTAGTTTAAATCTTTGTAAAGCTTTAATGCAAGAACATCAGTACACATTCTTTCCATAAACCTTAAAGCATGATCAATAACAAGATTTCAAATTTCCACCTTTCAAGTACTTGAAAAAAAGTTGTAACAAAGTGTCTCTTCAAAGAATGATCATGCAGGTGTTAATCTGCTGACATCTGGGGGCATGGATATCTCTGTTGGGTTGTCATCTCTGCCTCCACTGGCAGTAAGGACAGGCAACGAGTTACTCTGAAATGCAGATGCAGGACAAATAGTCATGCCAACATTTTCATCTTCCCCATTGTCTGAATCTGGTGTTGTAAGTTCACTATCCTGAAGCCCCAGGATCTCACAAACTGCTTGTGGCAACTCCTGAATAAGAAGAACCAAATATAAAATCATCATTCACCACAGAAGAAAAGTAATCACAAATTAAGACTTACTATTTAAGATAACATCAAACATTTGTTCTAACAATGCAATTGTTATGCACCTTCTCAGACCTTCCTTCTCCACTCAAAATGAAATCTAAACCACTCTTTTTAATAAGTGGTTTTCTTATTTTCTAGTCTGAATTAGCCACTCTCCACCCCACCCCACCCCACCACTCCCACAAACATACTGTTTTCTAACATTCTGCATTTATTTCATTCTCTTTATTTACATCATTCTTTTCCCTCAATACACAAATGTTCCTTAAACTTGAAAAGTATCACCGACAAGTTTTGAACAGAATAGCTATCAAATAAATATTTGTAAAAGTGAACTAAAATAGGGCTTCCCTGCTGGTTCAGTGGTAAAGAATCCACCTGCCAATGTAGAAGACATGGATTCGATCCCTGATCCGGATGCCGTGGAGCAACTAAGCCTGGGAGCCTCGATTACTGAGCCCGGGAGCCACAATTACTGAGCCCATGTGCTGCAGCTACAGAAGTCCCAGAGCCTGAGCTCCCCAAGCAGAGGAACGCCTGCAGTGAGAAGCCTGCGAGCCACAAGCAAGAGCAGCCCCCACTGTCCTCAACCAGAAAAACCCATGCAGCAACGAAGTCCCAGTGCAGCCATTAAGTATATAAATAAGTAAAATTATAAAGAAAACAAACCGAGCCAAAATAAATATTTGGAACCATGAACAAATGACACAAAGACTAAATAAGAATTCTCTTAAAAATCTGAAAACCAAAATACACCAAAAGTGTAACACTTTGGTTTAAATTCAGGACATAACACCTCAAACGTGCCTTGTTTTTAGAGATAATTAAGAGCTTGACTGATATAAATGTAATGACATTGACCAAATAACATTCATTTAATTATTTCTGATTAGCATCTGTCTTTACTTGAAAACACTATATATTTAATATGAGGTCCTATTCTGTGTTCACTAATTTGATAATATATCAATGCTCTACAGCCTCTCTTGTTGTTGCCAAAGTGTTTTCATTACTTTTATCATTGTCTTATTATTATATGTCTCCTATCTAGCATGATTATTCAGTTGTTTTCAATTAAGTGCCGTAAATCTATAATGGTAAACAATATTAGCCAATGCTTGGTGTCTGCCATCAACTTGCTAATTTAACTTCTAAAAAGAAAAATTTTGTGACCTGAATCCACCAAAATCATACAGACAAAAAATCTTTCAATTACTTAAAATACTGTATACCTTGCATTTTACCATCTGTAGTGAAATTGCTTCTGCCTTGCATAGTACATCTTCCACATCAATTTTCATGGACAGTTCATTGATATGCTAGAATAAATCAGTAAAATAATTGAAACTGAAACACTATTATACTCTACTACACAATTTATTACTAGTTATATTCAGTCAGTTCAGTTCAGTCACGTCCGCCCTTTGCGACCCCATGGACTGCAGCATGCCAGGCCTCCCTATCCATCACCAACTTCCAGAGTTTACTCAAACTCATGTCCATTGAGTCGGTGATACCATCCAACCATCTCATCCTCTGTCATCCCCTTCTTCTCCCGCCTCCAATCTTTCCCAGTATCAGGTTTTTTTCAAATGAGTCAGTTCTTCGCATCAGGCAGCCAAAGTATTGGAGTTTCAATTTCAGCATCAGTCCTTCCAATGAATATTCAGGACTGATTTCCTTTAGGATGGCCTGGTTGGATGTCCTTGCTGTCCAAGGGACTCTCAAGAGTCTTCTCCAACACCACAGTTCAAAAGCATCAATTCTTCAGCACTCAGCTTTCTTTATAGTCCAACTCTCACATCCATACATGACTACTGGAAAAACCATGGCTTTGACTAGACAGACCTTTGTTGGCAAAGTAATATCTCTGCTTTTTAATAAGCTGTCTAGGTTGGCCATAACTTTCTTCCAAGGAGCAAGCGTCTTTTAATTTCATGGCTGCAGTCACCATCTGCAGTGATTTTGGAGCCCAGAAAAATAAAGTCACTCACTGTTTCCATTGTTTCCCCATCTATTTGCCATGAAGTGATGGGACCAGATCCAACCAGTCCATCCTAAAGGAGATCAGTCCTGGGTGTTCATTAGAAGGACTGATGTTGAAATTGAAACTCCAATACTTGGGCCACCTCATGCGAAGAGTTGACTCATTGGAAAAGACCCTGATGCTGGGAAGGATTGAGGGAGGGAGGAGAAGGGGACGACAGAGGATGAGATGTCTGGATGGCATCACTGACTCAATGGACATGAGTATGAGTAAACTCCGGGAGTTGGTGATGGACAGGGAGGCCTGGCGTGCTGCGATTCATGCGATAGCAAAGAGTCAGACATGACTGAGCGACTGAACTGAACTGATGGGACCAGATGCCATGATCTTAGTTTTCTGAATGTTGAGTTTTAGCCAACTTTTTCACTCTCCTCTTTTACTTTCACCAAGAAGCTCTTTAGTTCTTCTTAACTTTCTTCCGTAAGGGTGGTGTCATACTAGTTATACTTCACTGTAGATAAAATCCTCAAAACAAAATACCCTCAGACTACAACAGGAAATTTAATATCTCTCTCATTAGATCATTTCAAGTTTTAAAGCTAAGAAACAGTTATTAATAATAAGCTTATGGAACATTAAATCCAGCAGCTGCCCCAAATCTACTATCTCAAAGTTATAAGCAAAAGAATTAATTTTTTTAGAAAAGTAAACAACATAAAAGAGCATTTGTTGAATTTGCTTCTCTTCCTAATTAGCTAGGAAAAAAAATAACTGGCCAATATGTTCACCTTGCTGAACTGTCATTCTCAAGAGAATTGGTCCTAGTATTGACTATTACTGATAAAATTTTAAGTCACGCAAGAGATTCAATAACACTCCAAGGAAATGTTCGTTTTCCAACAAAAAGAGTAAAGAGTCAAAATATTAAAATGTAAATGAAAAGAATAACTACCTTAAGTATTTCATTAAAGCCATAATGTTTTTCCATTATTTGTTGTTTTTCTGACTCCAGAATAGCACAACAGAGAAGAAGATGGAAATTTTTACATGGTAGTTCAGTCCACATCACCTATAGAAAACAGAACACATACTTAGTAAGCTCTATCAATACTAAAATATTTTCTTCATAGATACGATGCTCAATTCTGAATGACTTCTATGCAAAGCAGAAGTTGCCTAGATGGAGTAGTACATTCTTTTTCCAGTTAAGAAATGAGGTGTGTGGAATGAAAGTCTTACCTTCACCTACAAACAATAAATGAATTATGATGAATTCCAAACATGTCTCTTAGGTGACTACAGTTAGCACTGAGTCTAATCAATACAATAAATGGTTAAGGTGTAAGGGTTAGATTTATTTTCAATATTTTTCCGAACCTTCAGTTTTTCACTTTTAAATCATCTTCAGTCTCTGGGGTCGAGGGAAAGCTACATCATGGGAATAAAAATGCAGTTATACACTGCATGGAATCAAAAACACTCAGAGGTAGCTCTACATTCTAAACAACATATTATATAATAAATCAGAATACCTCTGATTGTGACAAAAACTGAATCAACCACTCAAAATTTATACCCAAATGTGTACAACATTTGATCATTTCTTCTGAATAAATGTCCTAAAACTTAAAGTCTTAATTTCCTCTGGTTAATGTACTTAATATCTTTTTTAGAAAGATCAAAGACTCATGTAAACAATACTATTAAAGCATACCAGAAATGTTTTTATTTCTTTTACTAAAAATAAACCAAGTAGAATCATTTTTGAAAAGTTTAATTATAGTTCCATTTTTGAAAGTTTAATTATAATGCAATTAACCTCAAAGATTTCATTAAAAGTTCTACTTTATTTGGTAGACACAGATTAACGAGTTATTACAACTATTGAAAACTTTTAAAAAGAAGCTGAGATACTAATTTAATGAAATTGATAAACTTTAAAGTACGATTCTAGGTAAAGAACATGTGAGTTTTCCTTCTAATTTCAAACAAAGAAGTGCTCCTGCACAAAGCGGGGATCCTTCAGTTAGTGCATCACCTTCCCTAATGGGAGCACAGCCACCAAAAGTATAGGAATCAACTTCCAGGTGTAAAAGCCTCAGGATACTCACTGCATATTAAGTTTACTTCTTATTCAAACAGATTATTCCCCCCATTCTTTCCTTGGAAAAGTTTCTGTCGTTACTTCTTTAAAGATAAAGTAGCGGACAGTCATTATACCAATAGTCTATTTCAAAAGCACTACCATCTGTTAACAATTAACAGATATATGAGAAGAAAATAATACTTTTCTGTTTTTCATGAAGAGTTGCCCTGGGTATAAGATGGAATAAAAGGATATAAACCAAAAACATGATCATGAATACTCTCCAGAGTGAGGAAAAGGGTAATTGGGCTTGGAGTGGTGATTAAAGATCTAAGCTGTATCTTTCAATATTTTTTGCCTTGGAAAGAAAGAGAAAAAACTATCAGATTGGCCAAAAAGTTTGTTCAAACGAACTTTTTGGCCAACTCGATAGAAGTAAATAAGGCAAAATTACTACATAAGTTGAATGCAGATAGTAGCATGTTTGTTACATTATTCTTAGTATTTTGCTCTAACTTAAATATCTTTAAAAAGCAAAACAAAAGTCAGTTCCCTCCCAATACTCCAGACTACAAATAAAGTACCATCTCAACTGACTGGCCTGCCAAAACTTAACTATATTTAAATCTACACCCAAATTCAGCACAGTCTCACATAAAGTATCCCAAGGTCAAATGGTCTACAGAACTGGTTCTGGGAAACCCACTGGCCCCCAATCTCACAAGGATGTGATCTATAGAAAAAAAACTCCAAAGACCACACACTCAGTTCAATATAGTTTTTAAGGAGACCCCCAAAACATCCGCATTTCAGAACTGCTTTAGAAATTTCAGTCAGGATATTATAATCCATTTATACTCTATAGAAACAAAATGTCTATTTCCATAAAAAGTGTTACATTTTCACAATAATTTAAGAACTTACCTCCCATAATCGAAGAATATCTAGAAAACTAAATTCCCTTTTAAATCTGATTAAAAGCCATCTGAAGCAAAAATAAAGGTATCCAGAGTCTTGGGATTCTACAAAAAAAAAAACCAAAACGAAACAAAACCTTACTTCCTCTTACACTAATTATCTCAGAATAGGGTACCTATTTCAAACTCAAATTTTTCTGTTCATCTTAGGCTAATAAAAGTCCTATAAATTTAATTGTCTTCTACTAATTCAAGGAAACGATTCAGAATTGCAGGCTAACTTCTTTAAAAGAAAACCAACAAATAACAGCTGACTCTCCATATCTCTTCAGGTCTGTGTCTATGGATTCAACCAATCATGAATGGAAAATATTTGGGAAAAAAAATTTTCCAGAAAGTTCCAAAAAGCAAAACTTGAATTTGCTGCACCTGGCAACTATTTAAAAAGGATTTACATTGTATTTACAACTATTTACAGAGCAATTATGTTGTGTGAGGTATAATAAATAATCTAGAGATGATCTAAAGTACACAGGAGGATGTGCATAGGTTATATGAAAATACTATGCCATTTTATGTAAGGGACTTGAGTCTCCTCGGATTTTGATATGGGTGTGAGAGCATATGTGTGTTCAGTCACTGAGTCATGTCTGACTCTTCAACTCTGGACTGTAGCCCGTCAGGCTTCTGTCTGAGGAATTTTTCAGGCAAGAATACTGTAGTGGGTTGCCATTTCTTCCTCCAAGAGATATTCCCAACCCAGGGGCAGTCCTCACAAATGAGAGATGGCTCGTATTTCATAGTATGAATAAACTGTTTTAAGGCTGACTTGTACATGGGAGACAGTTTGGTCCCACAGCTTTATTCCTCAGAGGAACCCAGGCAACACTGGTAGATTATACAGTCTTTACATTTTTTCTCTCTGCGTATTACCCTACAATTTACTGAGTATAGTTTTGTTTCACTCAACTTACCTAAGTAACTGCAAAATCCACTGTCCAACAACCGAAGTAAGGTACTTAGCTGAATAAGCTGGGTCTTCATGCCTTGCATCTGCTCTTCGAAATTTTGATGCTTTAAAAAAAATGTTATTAAGTAATATTTAGTAAATATTTTACAGTACATAACCACTGATAACTGTGCCATTAATATAAGGACAAATGGACTTACACCATACTGATTACATTTTTAAATCACAACTAATTAAAATGCTAAAGGATTATTGTTTCCCACTATTCAATTTTTTAAGATAAAGAATAATGCAGACACAGCAGCTGTAGACTGACTGATATACTATTCTTATATCAAATAAGAAACTTGGGTGAAAAGAACATACATTTGGGATACAGATTTTTATCAAATCACTTTACTGCTAAATATTTCTTCAAATTAACATAGGAAATAAAATTAATTTTAGCTTTAATATGTGTCCAGTGTTAAAGAATCAGCTAATTATTTCTTAGATTTGATGACATTAAGAAATCCACGAAGTCAAAACCATTTTCATGACAACAGCAATATTAAAACAATCTATGCATTCTGCACTTTAAATTCTCCCATAATTGTAAAGGCTATAAAAAAGCTATATACTACAATAGACTGCATACAGGAGCAGATGTGAAAGTCAGCTGTCTCCTATTAAACTAAATACTAAACATTAAAAGAAAATGAAAACTGGAAGATAATCCCTCTTTTCTGTAAATTCTGTTTTGGAAAAGTTATTTTTCATTTTTAAAAAATGTATGTAAAATTGCAGAAGGTTTACTGTTATCTTTAAATGAATAAATAAATAAATATCTGGGCTTCCCAGGTAGCTCAGTGGTAAAGAATCCACCTGGCCAATGTAGGAGATACAGTTCCATCCCTGGGTTGGAAAGATCTTCTGGTGAAGAAAATGGCAACCCACTCCAGTACTCTTGCCTGGGAAATCCCATGGACAGAGGAGCCTGGTGGGCTATATAGTCCATGGGGTTGCAAGAGTTGGATACAACTTAGCAACTAAACAACAGCAAGATATTTATAAATTTCCTAGAACTTTTCATGACAAACATCAACAGATATAACCCACATAAACAAAAGTTCTTAGAATCTGCAACAATATTTAAGAGTATAAAGAGGTCCTGAGATCATAAAGTTTGAGAACTACTGTGGTTTAAGTGTTTTAATCTCTGAAAATGAGTAGGTTCACTACCAAAATTTCAGTCAACGTTTGGAGATGGGGAGGGCACCAAAATAAATGAAAGGTTTCTTATGATTATGATCCCTTTAACCCTCATGTTCTAACCCCTTTATGGTGAAATACTGCCCTAATCTTTGTGAAAAGCCTAAGAATAACATCCTTTCCCCCTCACATTTCTCTTTTAGTTTTTGAGACAATAATAGTGCTTTATTAGAAGTATCTATCAGATTAGTTG
The DNA here is from genome assembly GCF_054371585.1 of Giraffa tippelskirchi. Lineage (NCBI taxonomy): Eukaryota > Metazoa > Chordata > Mammalia > Artiodactyla > Giraffidae > Giraffa > Giraffa tippelskirchi. The sequence continues at coordinate 104,367,025 of NC_137278.1, read as the reverse complement.
GTTAAAAAAAATTAAGGCTACTGATTCTCAATAAACTGGTTTCTCTTTAGTGATCTGAATAGTTTAATTAGTGAATGAAATGCCTTAATAGACAAACACAAGTTTTGGGGATATAGTTTCTTCACATTTCCCACAGGAAAATAAAAGGGAAAGGCAGGATGAACTCTTTGATTAACAGTATAATTTTTTCTCTGACATGGCCAAAAGTTTCAATTGTTTTGGAAGTACCAGCGTGGCATGGCCACTGCTACCCACTCTGCTATAAAAAGCAGCACTCTCAAATGACAGAAGCCAACTTCAGAGAAGTAGCTATTCCTGCAGAAAGGAAAAGGAGGTCGACAATGGATACACAAAGGGCTTCAAGTCTAACTATAAATAAATGTGTATATACATTACATATGTATGTACATGTGTGCATATATACATATATATATGTACTTATATACAGGTATGTGTATGTGTATACACGCACACACACACATATGTATACGGAAGGGGGGAGAAGGAAGGGCAGGTCAAAACTATATGGCAAAATGAATGCTGGCTATAAGGAAGATCATTAGATCATTTTGCAGTTATTTCTATTATATTGTGATAATAGACAGAAGTCTATGCCTAGACCAACACTAGATGTGAGTAAATATCAACAAAAGTAAATCTATAGACATTGGATTCAGCCTCTATAAAGTAGTAAAAACTTACATGAAATAAAGCTGTAAAACAGAAAGAAGGAATCAAACAGCAGAACAGATTCAAGGACACCAAAACAATAACAATGCAAGTGGAAGTAACTGTGCAGACTATTTTGACTGTAATCTATTGCTCTTTCATATTATGAAATATTTCATGTTATGTTTCATATTATGAAACAAAAGATGTTAGCAGACATTAAGAAACCGTTTTAGAATAAAGACTACAAATATCCCCAGACCACTGTCAATGGAAAAGGCAGAGAACACCTACTGTGAAAAAGACAGAACAAAGAACTTGAACCTACATATACAAAAATGACAAACTGACTGTGAAATGTGTATTAAAGATGTTCAGAAAGTGGTCTTTACATCTGAGGCTTAAATACATGCACACATATGCATGTATATATGTATCTGGCACACAAGATAATATATTTGAACATGCCAGTATTAGCTCTTATGAAAACTATTACTGTAAGAGATGGTTAGATAGCATCACTGACTCAATTGACATGAATTTGAGCAAACTCCAGGAGACAAAGGAATCTGGAGTGCTACAGTCCATGGAGTCACAGAGATGGACATGACTTAGCGACTGAACAACAACAGAAAAAGTAAATGCCATATATTTGTGCTAATTCTTAGAAAACCTACCATAAGCTGAGATCTAATCTAAGCACTGGGGAAAAACTCATGTATTTATTTTACAAAAATCTGTTGAATAAACACCTCATGTCAAGCATCAGGAAGATTCTGGAAGCATATCACAGAACGAGTTAAACAAAGACATGACCCCTTTATCATACTAGCTCTAGTGAAAAGACGATAAACAACAAAAACACAAGGAAAACAAACAACAGTTTTTATACAATTATTATCAGTTGTACAGACCTTTATAACAAATGCCTCAGGTTTCTAGAGCACTTAGGAGTATATGGAACTAAGAAGGCAGGTAAAAATCAACCAATCAAAAAGGTAAGGAAGACAAACTATGATATTACCAGATTACTGCAATTAATAACTTTCTAAATAATCCAAAAACATTAATTCATGGTAAAGGACTATATAATTTGGATATTTATTACTTTAATAGTAAAAGAATATTTTAAAACTATCAAATCTTATTAAGTATGGAAAAGAACTAGGTGAAGTGACGAGTTGGAACCACGGAGAAGAGACTTGAGAAAACAGGTAAAACTGGACAAATTAGAAGGGGAAATAAAAACAGGCAAGCAAGAGAGGAAGAACAGAAGTCATCAAAAAACAAAAGCAATCAAAAAGTTTCACATCTGTATCCCAGACTCTATATTACAAGGAATCATTTCATATGGTTACATGTTTGAAATATTTATCCCCTTACAAGCAAGCCATTTCAATATCCGACCATCAAGGCCCAGCATCAAGTATATTAATTTTACTTTGAAACAAGTACAGAGACCTACGTAGTCAGGTCTTTGGATTTCATATGCTTTTATCTGCTCTTAGCCCCTTTGCTTTTTTTTCCCCTTCCACTTTTTAAAGATTACTTGAGAAGACTGTTTTATTTTCCTGTTAATATTCTCTCTGTACTATTGTCCTAGAACTCTGTCTCTAAGATATATCAATGATAATAGATAAAATGTTCTTTGTAATAATATGTATATAGACAGTTCAACTCCAATAATCACATGCTTATGAAAAAACTAAGAAAGTGTCAATGTTACAAACAGTTCAAAAACATCTGGAGAAAAATCAGTCACTATAATGATAAAATCTAGTATGTTCACAAAAGGTAAGGATATTACTTGGCATGACTAAGCTTTATCTCTGAAACAGATGAAATGAAACTACCTCACAAGAACTGAATCATCTATCTCATCAATATTCTATAATGATTCATTACCCTTCTGCAGATCATAAGCATTTACCAATATATTAAATCCTAATTATTCCTATTCTATAGGCACTTACTATCTACTTTTTATATTAAAAATAGTATCAGCATTTCCAAGCCTCTTGAAAAGAAACAAACAACAGCGCAATTTCTTTAAAGTTCGACCATGACTGGCTAAATATAGACATCCATCTTATATGATAAGACTATTATATAACTAAAATATTCAAAATTAGTTTGATTAAAGGAAGGAATCTCTGTTCTTACCATCTGGTCCATGTAGGAGGCAAAGCACCAAAAGGCATCCACTTCATTTTCCATCACATATAACAGAGGTGAAAGTAAGTCACTCATTCCTTGCACATAGCCTTCAAAAAAAAACAAGAAAAACTAAGCATATCTCTAAAAACCTAAACTTTCTGTATCCATCTATGCATATCTCCACCAACTCACTTAAAATTACATCTTTTTCGGGTTTCACAAACTTGTGTATACTGATGTTCTTAAACAATGAGGAGGAAATCCAGCAACCAGGTGAGAAACGGGAGCTGCTTGAGAGGTCAAGCAGATATGTAACTGCTGTGTGTGTCAGTGTAGGTACCACTATCAGGAGAGGATAATACTGAAAATTATGTGCAAAAGCATTATGATAAAGAGGGATGATGGGAAACCCAGAGGAACATCAAACTGAAAAGAACATAGTCAAAGATTTGTGAAAGAATAGTCAAGAGGAAAGGGGGGAAAGCAAAGGAAAAGAATGTTGTAAAAGTCAAGGGGAAGGAAGTTGCAAGATCAGAGTAGACAACAACAACAAACTGCCATGAATATGCCAGGTGAAATAAGAACTAAAAAGGGTCCAACTGATTTAGCAACCAGACACTGGTAATCCACACAAAAATAATCACAACAAAATTACCTCTTTTAATTTCTCTTTTTTTTCCTTTTGTTGTTACTCTAACCCAACCAATGCTAGCAAATGGACTTAATCCAATCAATATTTTGTATCTAAAACTACCACTTCAACCATCTTTCTCTTGATGCTCTTATAATTTCTCAATCATGACACTAATTTAAAGCCCTTGATTAAAAGAAAAATTGGAAAGTTAAAAAACCAGGTCGATCCCTTAAAAAACAAAAAGTCTTAGTTTTGCTTTTCACCAGACCATGTCAAAAGCCTTATTTTTTATAGTTCCATCTGATAAAATCACAATTTTCTTAACCATTTTACAATTAGATTTCAGACTTAAAATACAGAGACTTGAAAGAACCAAGGGACAAGAGCTCTTACAAAGCCTTTTCACATACATATTATCATTCAACTTTGGTAACTTGTGTATTTGTTAAAGTTACACAGAGACGTTTTTCCCCCAATGATAGTTTTCGAAGTCTGAGGAAAACAGGCTTTCATTTGCAGAACCAAAACTTACATTCTTATCATTCACCAAAATCTATGTGCACTGAAGTCATTTAAAACAGTACGCGTATTTTTAAAGGAGAGGGGATAAGTCATTTAAAACAGTACGTGTATTTTTAAAGGAGAGGGGATATTTCTGAAGAAATTATACATAATTTTACATCATTCTTCCTTTTTTGGAAGAAAGCTTTAAAAATGACCCCAGGAAGCAGGTAAGCCAAAGTCTCTTAAGAAAACTTGGGTTAAAAGTGTAATCAAGACACCCAGTTCACTTCAGGATCTCTTTACAAACAAAAGTTTAGTTCTATCTGCTAATAGCCTCTACCCTGTCATCTACTGTTGCGCCTAATCCCCATCAACCTCACTATGTCTACACTACACCCCATGGAAAAGTATGGCTCCATGCACATCAGTGCGCATGCACGCACAGGCACACAAACACAAACTTGGGACCCCCTTTTTACAGTGCCAAACAATGGAGTTACCAAGACATCTAGAGAAAGGAGCCAGAAAAAATGGCATATGACATGATACCTAAATGCAAGCATTTAAACAACTTTATTGCAGATGCTTTTTTTAAAAAATAATACACACTTATGATGATGAATCTTGTGTGTCAGCTTGAGTGAGCCACAGGATGCCCAGATGTCTGGTTAAACATTATTTCTGGGAGTATCTGCAAAGGTGTTTTCTAGAAGAGATTAGCACTTGAATTGGTGATCTGATTAAAGCAGATGGTTTTCAGAAATGTGAGTGGGCATCATCCAATTCACTGAGGGCCAGAATAGAACAGAAAGATGGAGGAAGACTGAATCTGCTCTCTGCCTGGCTGCCTGATCTGAGACATCCATCTGCCCTCAGCGCTCCTGGTTCTCACACCTTCAGACTCAGGAATGAGGCCTATACCACGGCTCTCCAGCTCTCAGGAGGCTTTCAACTACACCACTAGCTTTCCTGGGTCTCCCGTTTATAGATGGCAGACTGTGGGACCTTTTAGTCTCCATAATTACATAAGCCAATATCTTATAAGCCATCTATTTTTGTTTACTTCTTTCCCTGGCTAATAAAACATTTTTCTTAAGAAAAGAAGTAGGTTAGAAGGAAGACTAGATTGTTATCATCAAAACTTTCCTACATGGCAATGACACAGTGAAAGCAATGACAAACACAAAGGCTAAACCAATCAAAGCATGAAAGAAATTTATCTGAATTCAACAAAGTGCAAAAGAGTACCACTTTACTGGGTCTGACTACTTATAGTCTATAATAGAACTATTTCAAAGTGTGCTATTCAAAATATTTACAAAGCACCTTTCTTCTGGGGGAAAATGAGTTTTATTATAAAGTTATAATGAATAAAAATTTCTAAGAAGCTAATTTATTTCTTTAAGTCTTCAGCTTTCATATCAGATCAGTACTGTATTTCTTCTGTAAGTTTTAGTTAAATCAACTAGTCAAATTAATCTTCATACTCTTGTTGCTTTTAATCTATTTTATTTTATACATGATGTTCTTTGGGGTATGTCATGAGTTGTGGGGGTGGAATTAATGTACAAATTCCTTTTAATTAAAGAAAGATTAAAGCTGTTTAAATTAGCATTCAGTGATGTTAAGATTCTGCACTAGTGCTGACTGATGCACATCTTAATCAGTACTACTACAATGTCTGAAGAAGTTCCCCTAAATTATTTTCATAACAAAGTTATTTCAGTTGGGAGGTGTTAGAAATGAACTCTTCATCATCCTAATGTACACATTCTTAAAGAGAAAAGAAAGATTTCATCTTTACATATGTCAATTTTCCAGGTTAACTGAAGCTTACTCAGTTATTAGAGAATAAAATTAAAAAAAAACTTAAGCACTGGAAATCACTTTTTTTCTACTGGACACACTCCTGTCTTCTTACATACAGTATTCTGAGTATAATTTAACTTTCTGTTGTTTATTCAGGATCATGATTATAAACATACATTGTAGAAAAAAAAATAGGTACCTCCCACAAAAACACCTTAGGTGTACCATCTGCACTAAGTAAAAGTTACTCTTCCTCGAGTTCTTCTATCTGTAATGTTTGTCTTCTGTTTGCTTTTGATGGTTTTTGCCTTCCTCCTCACTACTGATGAGATTATATTAAATGCAAACACACGGATACCTAATCTGTGGGCTAAGAAGCCAAACAACTCAATATGACAAAATCAACTACAAGAGTAAATTTACAGCCCAGGTTACTTTACTATGGGTAAACAGCAAGAAGGTGGGGGAGCTGGTAAAGAATCCACCTGCTCAACGCATGAGACGCAAGAAATGCAGGTTAAATCCCTGGGTCAGGAAGACCCCTGGATTAGGACATGGCAACCTTCTCTAGTATTCCTGCCTAGAAAATTCCATGGACAGAGGAATCTGCCAGGCTACAATTCACGGAGTTGCAAAGAGTTGGACATTACTGTCTGCTACTTCAAATCCATGTCAAACAGCAATTAGGTCCAGGGCTTTATGAAAACTACTCTAGCTTCTTTCAAGGCCAGAGTTCTTAATAAAATCCTTGGGTATGTTTCAGATAACTTAAGTATCTGACCAGAAAGAATGTGGGGTTAACACAGACAAATGGAAACAGCAATTTACCCAAATAGCTTGTCTGGGACTCAATGCCTGGAAAGACTGAGTATTCAGGAACAACTTCTGAGAATATACATTAATTCCTACCTCACAATTACCACTGGAGAAGATGCCTCTTGTTCTCTATGATAAAAACCCTCTTTCCAACAGTGGGTAACAGAAGCTGAAATGGCAATGGGCCAGGGTGCTGAATGTGTGCAGGTAAGAATGCCAGTCTGGAAAATGCCCTGGTGGTCCAGTGGCTAAGACTCTGTGCTCCCAAAGCAGGGAGGCTTGGGTTCAATCCACAGTCAGCTAACTAGATCTCATATGCCACAACAGCCAAATAAATAAATAAAAATATTTTTTAAAATGCCAGCCTGAAATAAAGAGCTGTGCCTCTACCCCCAGTCCAGTATTTACTACTTATGCAGCCCTGAGTCACTCTCTAAATCAATATAACTTTATTCATACAATTGGGATTATTAATCCACTTCTTAAAAGAGGCTGCTAATACAATCAAAACTGAACAGGACAACACTCTGTAACCTGAGAAGCACTCCACCAGTATTTTCAGTGATCCAATTTGAGGTTCATTATAGGTGTGACAGACAGGACTGGGCACATTTCACATTTTAAAGAGAAATCTGTGATATTCACTTACTGTCATAAGAGGCTGATGCTGCAAGATCCTCAAGAGTTTACATCTTTCCCTAACCTACATATAAGAAGCCAAGAAGAATTCTTGGTTCATAGATACAAACAGTGAAGAAAATATACTCACAATTTAAGGTTCATTTGGGTTTAATATGACAAACACCCAATTGCCTTCTCCAAAAGAAAGTCTTAAGTTCTATAAGGTAATCTGGAAAACATCTACTCTCACTGTCCTCTACTTGGGGAGTCACTAACATCAGCAGGTAACTCAGAAACTTGTCCACTCTTTATACTGACTTAAGGTGGATGCTTAGGGAGTTTATTGGTCCCTTAAAGAAATAGCTCATGTCCTCTTGTCCCTTAAAAGTACTGTTTCGTCAGGTTTTCCAGCCCTTAGCATCACTTTCCCATGCAATCCCCCACTCCAATCTCCAGTCCCAGTCTTTCCAACCCATTCCTGGTGGAAAGCAGACTAACCAAGAAAAAAGAGTAAAGTTTCACATGCCCTAGATAATTATCTGCACTTCTTATCTACGATATCAAACCAGCATTTTTCTTCACAAGGGAGAAAGCCTATCAAAAAAAAGGTTTCCAAACTTTCTCAGGTCACAGTATGCCTCAGGAATTTTTTTCCAAGGCATCCCAGGTTCAAAAATATTAATAACATTTCCATTTATTAAACATATCCAAACAACTTAATAAATATTTATATCCTATGAACTTTAGGACCTGTTGGGCACCACATTACTTCTCAAACTTTGGAATCTAATTGGATATCACCAACCTCATCTGTTTTCTCACAATACTTGCTTATCACAGCAAAGTCAAAAACTCTCCTTTGTAAACATAATTTCATCATAAGGAAGGAATGTGGTGATCTAATGCTGAAACCCTGAACTACTCCAGCTAGTAGTTAGAGCAGTGTCCTACAGATGTCCCTCTATTTCCCTGAAATATTTAAAATATCTGACATCGGTCCCATGAGTTTGCTGCAGCAATCCAGTGCTCTCTGGTGCACAATTTGGGAAGCATAGCCTTTTAAGTTTCCAGTCCCCAGTAGAACAACCCCTATAAAAACTAGGTCACAGAGCTTTTTATGTATGTCTAGCAGCTTAAGAAATTTAAATTCTAAATACATCTTTAAATTAGGGTATTAGAGGAGAACTTACCTAAATCAAAATCATACATACAGTAGGTCATCAAAATGTCATGAAGCAAAATCAACCCTGGATTATCTTGGCCTTCATAAAACTTGTTTGTTCGATCTGTTCTGTTAACATCTTTTTCTGAGAAAGAAAATCCCATATTTGAAAACGTTTAGAATGACAGATTTTTATAAAGCTCATATCTTACAAGTAGAGTTATTTTTCTTGTTATTAATTTTACTCTCTTACTAAGCTTTTATTTAATGAAAAAGTTCATCAAATTCCATTTCAGATAAGCAATAAAGCTAACATTCTGAAATTTTTTTCCGAAGTCAGTCCACCTCCTCTTGGGTATATTTTGAAATATTTTTCAATTTTTATCTAAACAGAAACCTTTCAACTGAATAGTAGGAAATATTTTTAATTAATTAAAACCAACACCAAGTAATAATAGTTCACATTAGTTAGCAATAAAAATGCCAGTCATGAATACATGTGATAGGCAGTAGTATTTGAAAACAGCAATGAAAAAAGTTAATATGCAGTCAAGTGTAATCAAAGAGATTTGTTTTCATAATTGCTTCATTCATTATAAGAAGTATTATCAACTTCTTTGTCATGTTCCATAATCATCTTTAGGACAAATTACTTCCGTATTCTCATATATACATTATTCAGTTTATATAAGCAATCTATTTTAATTCTGAAAAAATGAAAATCCACATTTTTCTGGAAATGATTTTAAGACACTAAAAAAATATCTGGAAACATCACCAGGAGTGTATCTCAAGTTGTACTGAACGAATCAATTCACAAGCACTGGTACCTACTAGATGCATATTGCTGTGAAAGACCTTACAATTAAAAAGGCATTCCTCAAACTTGAATCCCTCAGTAAATTAAGAAAAAATAACGTAAAGAAATTTAAAGTGATTAACCTATTCTATAATCAGTTTTGTTTAAAAGTTATAACTGTTCTCTTCCCCATCCCTGCCCCAGTAAACGGAATAATCTGAAAACATTCTCAATTAACTGCTGTGAAGAGATGAGGAGGTATTTTACAACAAAGTAGAATCTAACATGGCAGGAGTTTAGATTCTCTAAAAGTGTTTAAAAAATCGTAAGGACAATAGTCTAGCTTTCTACTAAAACATACTACACTTAATTCAGTAAATATAAGCACCTATCTATAGAACACTGGGAATACATTTTCAAACAAGGAAAAGCAACACCAAACAAATCATGCTATAAATGTCAAATTTCATTTAAAAACATCTTTCATTCTCATATCATGGTTGATAAAAGAGGTACATGGTAAGTTATTTTTATTAACTCAAACGCAATTTACATAGTCATAATGCCAACACAGAATTTCTTCCCTTTCAAGTGTTTTAAACACAGTAAAAAGCTATTTGTGCCCTCAAGAACTATCTATATTTCTTTCCTCTTGTGTATTTAGTAGACATGCCAGGAAGGAAACAAAAAGGTATCAAAAATGATACAAGGGAAGTGTTTCTAGAAAGAAAATGAGCACTGAATTTTTTTTAAGTCCTCATTGAATCCAGCTCTCTAACTCAATGCAGCGCAGACTGAAGACAAGCACAGCTAGGCAGACGGATCCACCTTACCCTCACCATTACCTCCCTCAGGTGGGTCCTGCCTGGCAAGCATGCACTATGCCCCTCAGGCCTTCCCTTTCTTTCTGTATTATTTTACATCGACTCCTCTCCCAAGCCTCCATTATGTTATCTTCCCCCCACACCTTAGCTCTGAGGATGCTGCTTCCTATCTCTGAGAAAATGAGTTATCCAAAGAGAACTCCATAGATTCCTACTATTTTAACCACATAGCAGCATCTGTACCTCTAGTCTTTCTTCTCTATTATATTGCTACAAAGCTTCCATGATTGTAGCTACAACCAAATCCCTCCTCTTATGCATAAAAGCCATGCCCTATTGGCTACTCAAAGATAGGGTCCCAGTTAATTCTTGCCTCGTTCTCTAGTTTCATCTGGCATTCAACCATACAATTGTTTCTATCATCATAAAAATGTTTCTTAACCTCACTTTTCCCTCTAATTGCGGCACCATTTTTTCTGTTTACAGCGAAACTTCTTGAAAGAACTGTATATACTGTCTCCATGTGTTCCCATTCCCTCTCGAACTCACTCCAATCAGGTTGTCACATCCACCACTCCACCAAAACTCCTTTTCAACCAAAATTTTTAGTGATCTCTTTATTACTCTGCTCAACAGTCAATCCAAGTTTTCATCTTACGTAATATCCCAGTCACTCCTTCTTGAAACACTCTCAGCTGACGTCAGGACAAATTCCCATCTTTTCTCTCCTTTCTCTCTGGTTGTTTTCTCACTCTCTTTTGCTGATTTCTCCTAACTGTTTGCTGGTGGCTCAGCTGGTAAAGAATCCGCCTGCAAGCGGGTGAACTGGGTTCGATCCCTGGGTTGGGAAGATCCCCTGGAGAAGGGAATGGCTACCCACTCCAGTACTCTGGCCTGGAGAATTCTATGGAGAGAGGAGCCTGGCGGGCTACAGTCCATGGGACGGCAGAGAGTCAGACACAACTGAGCAACTAACTCTCACTTTTCTTCAATCATTTACTTAACAAGAGGCAGTAAGACTGTACATAACTATACAGTCCATGGGGTCGCAAACAGTCAGACACGACTGAGCGACTTTCACTACAAGTTAAAGTGACTCAGGGCTGTTATCAGACTCCTTCTTTTCTAAATGAATCCATTCCTTGGTAATTTCATCTAGTCTCCTACCATCGATAAGCTGATGATCTCTAAATTTCTATCCCCAGCCCCTAGCTCTCCTCTAAATTCCAAACATAATACATCCACTTCCTACTCTTAAGGAAATCCAACAGGCACTCTCAAACTTAACATGTCCAACACTATATTCCAAATATTCCCCTTCAAACTTGTGTCTCCCATAGTTATCCCTGTTTCAATAAAAAAAAACAAAAACAGCAACTCTACACTTCTAGTCATTCCCCTTAAAACCTGTCATCATTCTTAAGTCTTTGCTTTTCTTGTCTAACACGGATATATCTGTGAAACCTCCAAAATACATGTAAAAACAAACACTGAGACCTCCCCCCACTGCCGCCATCCCTCCCCTTGAGCCACACTGGTCTCCTTGCCCTTTGTCAAACACGCGGAGGTCACACGGCAGAAACGAGTCTAGGTCATGCTGCTAGCCTCTGTGCAGAATGCCCTCCAGTCAGACAGTTGTGCATGCCCTCTGCTTCTTTCAGCCTCTATTCAAATCTCACGCACTGGGCTCCTGGTTCAAATGACCACCCTCCCTCATCCAAATCACAGCGATAGCCACAAATGGGTCTTTCTACTTGCACCCTGTCCCTCAAAGCTATTCTCCAGACAGAAGCCAGACTGATTCATTAAAACAAGTCAAATCACATTACTCTTCTGCTCAAAATCTTCCACTGGCTTTCCATTTCCCTCATAGTAGAAGTTCAAGACTTTACAAAGCACTATGAGGCTCTATGTGATCTGTCCCAATACTTTCACCATTTCTACTGTGACCTCATCTATTTCTAAACCTCAACTCATTCTGACCACATCTCCCAGCTGTACTTCAAACATGCAGAGATCCTGGAATATAAACAATTCTAACACAAGTCATTCCTTTCCACTTGGAATGCCCATTACCTAGATATGTGCATGGCTCACTCATTCCCTTTCAAGTTTCTATTCAAATATAACATCCTCAGTAACACCCTCCTTTCGTCAACCCAAGTTAAACCAGTGACATCACACAGTAAGTTTCACCTTCCTGCCTTGTTTTTCTATTTAGCACTTATCACTAATAACAACATATATTACTTCCTTATCTTGTTTACTGTCTGCTCTTCCCCATAGGAATTTTGTCTGTTTTGTTCACTGATCAATTCCCAGAGCCTAGAGGAAAGCCTCGTATATGTAACAGGCACTCAGTTCCGTTCAGTTCACTCAGTCGTGTCCAATTCTTTATGACCCTAAGAACCACAGCACGCCAGGCCTCCCTGTCCATCACCAACTCCCGGAGTTTACCCAAACTCATCTCCATTGAGTCGGTGATGCCATCCAACCATCTCATCCTCTGTCGTCCCCTTCTGCTCCTGCCCTCAATCTTTCCCAGCATCAGGGTCTTTTCTAATGAGTCAGCTCTTCACACTGGAGTTTCAGCTTCAACATCAGTCTTTCCAAGGAACATTCAGTACTGATCTCCTTTAGGGTGGACTGGTTGGATCTCCTTGCAGTCCAAGGGACTCTCAAGAGTCTTCTCCAACACCACAGTTCAAAAGCATCAATTCTTCTGCGCTCAGCTTTCTTTATAGTCCGACTCTCACATCCATACATGACTACTGGAAAAACCGTAGCCTTGACTAGACAGACCTTTGTTGACAAAGGTCTCTGCTTTTTAATATGCTGTCTAGGTTGGTCATAACTTTCCTTCCAAGGAGTAAGCGTCTTTTAATTTCATGGCTGCAGTCACCATCTGCAGTGATTTTGGAGCCCCAAAAAATAAACTCAGCCACTGTTTCCACTGTTTCCCCATCTATTTGCCATGAAGTGATGGGACCAGATGCCATGATCTTAGTTTTCTGAATGTTGAGCCTTGAGCCAACTTTTTCACTCTCCTCTTTCACTTTCATCAAGAGGCTCTTCAGTTCTTCTTCACTTTCTGCCATAACTCTACACATGGACATCACCAGAAATCAGACTGATTATATTCTTTGCAGCCAAAGATGGAGAGGCTCTATACAGTCAGCAAAAACAAGACCAGGAGCTGAGTTTAGATCAATAACACCAGGAGCTGGGTTCAGATCATGAACTCCTTATTGCCAAATTCAGACTTAAATTGAAGAAAGTGGGGAAAACCACTAGACCATTCAGGTATGACCCAAATCAAATCCCTTATGATTATAGAGCGGAAGTAACAAATAGATTTAAGGGACTAGATCTCATAGACAGAGTGCCTGATGAACTATGGATGGAGGTTTGTGACATTGTACAGGAGACAGGCATCAAGACCATCCTCAAGTAAAAGAAACGCAAAAAGGCAAAATGATTGTCTGAGGCCTTACAAATAGCTGTGAAAAGAAGAGATGTGAAAGGCAAAGGAGAAAAGGAAAGATACACCCATTTGAATGCAGAGTTCCAAAGAATAGCAAGGAGAGATAAGAAAGCCTTCCTCAGCGATCAATGTAAAGAAATAGAGGAAAAAATAGAATGGGAAAGACTAGAGATCTCTCCAAGAAAATGAGAGATACCAAGGGAACATTTCATGCAAAGACAGGCTCGATAAAGGACAGAAATGGTATGGACCTAACAGAAACAGAAGATATTAAGAAGAGGTGGCAAGAATACACAGAAGAACTGTACAAAAAAGATCTTCACGACCCAGATAATCACAATGGTGTGATCACTCACCTAGAGCCAGACATCTTGGAATGTGAAGTCAAGTGGGCCTTAGAAAGCATCACTACAAACAAAAGCTAGTGGAGGTGATGGAATTCCAGTTGAGCTACTTCAAATCCTAAAAGATGATGCTGTGAAAGTGCTGTACTCAATATGTCAGCAAATTTGGAAAACTCAGCAGTGGCCACAGGACTGAAAAAGGTCAGTTTTCATTCCAATTCCAAAGAAAGGCAATGCCAAAGAATGCTCAAACTACCGCACAATTGTACTCATCTCACACGCTATTAATAGGCACTTGGTAAATATTTATTAAATGAATGAATATATGATTGTTTAAAATAATCAATATGATTTCTAAAAAGACCTCTGGTGATTCTAACATGCAGTCAAAGTTAGGAAACAATGCTCTAAAGACTCGGATTCCTGCCTCTCTTTTTTCCCTAGGTGATATCATCTATTACCACGGATATTTACATTAATAATAACCAAACTTATATAACCTACCCAGACTACTCCAGATTACTGCCACTTGACATTTCATTTGTATGTCCCACCTTAAGATATATATGTAACTTCTAATTCAATTTCACTATACTCCATGCCAACAACTCCATGCCAAAGGTCCGTCTAGTCAAAGCTACGGTTTTTCCAGTAGTCATGTATGGATGTGAGGGTTGGATTATAAAGAAAGCTACGTGCCGAAGAACTGTGGTGTTGAGAAGACTCTTGAGAGTCCCTTGGACTGCAAGGAAATCCAACCAGGCCATCTTAAAGGAAATCAGTCCTGAATATTCATTGGAAGGACTGACGCTGAAGCTGAAACTCCAATACTTTGGCCACCTGATGTGAAGAACTGACTCGTCTGAAAAGACCCTGATGCTGGGAAAGATTGAAGGTGGGAGGAGAAGGGGACGACAGAGGATAAGATGGTTGGATGGCATCACCGACTCAATGGACATGAGTTTGAGTAAGCTCTGGGAGGTGGTGATGACAGGGAAGCCTGGCGTGCTGCAGTTCATGGGATCGTAGAGTCAGACACGACTGAGCAACTGAACTGAACTGATACTCCATCAATCTCAGTAAGTAGCACCACCAAATGATCAATTTCTCAAGCCAAGAAACATAGCCCCATCCCTGATTTCTCACAAAGTCTCACCAATTCTATCACAAAATATAACCTGTATCAATCTACCTCTCTACATCTCCACCACCATCATCTCTTGTTTTGGAGTCATTCCTACTAAGTGGTCTCCCTGTTCCTACTCTTATCTTGATTCAATCCAATTTACATAGAGCAGAAAAAATGACTTTAAAATATAAATAGGATTTTACTTCAAATACTTCAACAGTTCCTCTTCTTATTTAAAATAAAAGTCACCTTCTTGGCATGATCCACAAGGCCTACAGCTTATCTGCATATTTTTTTCTTTAATACAGAGAATTCAGGCTTCTCTGGTGGTCCAGTGGTTATGAATCCGCTTTCCAATTCAGGAACACAGGTTTGCAGAAACACAGGTTCGATCTCTGGTCCAGGAGGATCCCACATGCTGCAGAGCAACTGAGCCCTGAGCCACATCTACCGAGTTCACACTCAAGCCCAACAGCCGCAACTACTGAAGCCTGTCTACCCAGAGCCTGTACTCAGCGACACAACAAGCCACCACAGTGAGAAGCCCACGCCACAAGAAAGAAGAGCCCCCACTCTCCACAACTAAAGAAGGCCCATGTGCAGCAACAAGACCCAGTGTGACAAAAATAAGGAAATTAAAAAAATAATAATAATTACAGAAAATTTATACCAAACAACAACAAAGAGCTTCTGGTAATTTTTCCTGAAGTCCTAAGGAATATTTTTGGAAAAAAGTATGACAGGAAAAAAAATGCTTTTAAACGAATGCATTATATACTTGTATTAGTAAAAAGCACAGTATAGTGGAAAGGCCACTTAAGAATTAGATCTGATTATGAAAGAGTCTATGCTATGGAACAATACAGGTAGATGACTTAAGATAATTTACTAACCTTTTCTGAGCTTCAATTTTATTTTATTATCTGCTAAAAATGAGAAAATTAGGCTAAACTTTGTCTCAACTCAAATTACATAGGCATTTGAAACAAGGCATACAAAGGCATTTAAAATATCTAAATTTTTCTTTCAATTTCATGGAAACAGTGGAAACAGGACACAAGAAAGACTGAGAAGATCAGTCATCACTGCTATTGCTTGATAAAGGGAAGAAAGGATGGCATGTGAAAGGAAAGGGCTTAAAACACTGGATTCGTTTTTCTCTAAGATCCCTTTCACTCCCAATATTTCCAAGCAGGAAAAAACAGTACATTATCATTTTCCCTACTGAAACAGAAAATAAGCAGGAGGCTTCAGGTGGAGACTTCAGATTACCCCATTCCTCAAGATCTCCAAACTTCTGCCTTAACCAGAGGAAGGATGTGGTTTACTCTGGTATAATTTATTTTTCAAGAAAATAAAGATTTTTTTCAATCAAACAAAGATCTCAGCATTTGTCTTTACATCTACAAAAGCTGCCAAATCAGTCTGTTATGCTGGGATTCCTAACTATGATTTAGAGAATTTTTTCTTTCATGGGATGATAGTGATGATCATGGTGGTCAAAACATCTTTCAAATCTTTATTTATTAAGCCACAGATACACAAAACCAAATGTAAGAATTTTACAAGTAACTTTCACCACTATCAAAAACTATCCTAAAATTATGTAGCGGCCATGCAACAAACCGGAGAAGGCAATAGCACCCCACTCCAGTACTCTTGCCTGGAAAATCCCTGGATGGAGGAGCCTGGTAGGCTACAGTCCATGGGGTCGCTAAGAGTCGGACACGACTGAGTGACTTCACTTCCACTTTTCCCTTTCATGCACTGGAGAAGGAAATGGCAACCCACTCCAGTATTCTTGCCTGGAGAATCCCGGGGACGGCGGAGCCTGGTGGACTGCCGTCTACAGGGTCGCACAGAGTCGGACACGACTGAAGCGACTTAGCAGCAGCAGCAGCAGCAGCAGCAGCATGCAACAAACAGTACGCATTAAAACTGGGTACTGCTCTTATTAACTACATGACTTTGGACAAGTCCTTTATGCTCTCAATGCTTCCATTTTCTTGTCTGTAAAATGGAAGTTATGAACTGAACTTGTCAGGTAAACATGGACAGCAGTAACTGTGCACACCTTTGGTAACTTATACCAACCTGGTCTTTATCATAAGAGCCAGACAACCCAGTAACCATTTGGTAAAACTTAACTCTTTTAATGTAAAATTCTATCAAGTATCTCTTTTTCAGAGAATAAATATTCTCAGATGAAGCTATTCAGTTCTTAAATACTGATAAAAATTTACTATATGGAGTCATTTATTTGATTAAATAATAAAATATATGTATATTTAAAGAAGATCTTGAAGGATATAAACCAAAGCCTCTTAATCATTGCTGTTTTCTTTGAATGACAGAAACAAGATTCTTATTTCATTCTCTTAGGCTCATCTAGTTTCTAATTTTTCAATAATAAACAAGGTGTTTCTGTAATGAGGAATATGATCATTTTTTAATGAAATTAACAAGCAAATAAAGTTAAACATTTTTTTAATTAATGTTTTGGAACTCGAAATATATCAGTACTTATACTGGCTGCACTCATATTCCTACTGAAAGAGAGACAACCAAGAATATTAAACACACATTTTAATATATTTTCCATTCTGATTTCTTTTTTTAAACTATAGTTGACTTACAATATTATATTAGTTTCAGGTATGTAACATAGTGATAATATTTTTATACATTATACTCCATTTAAAGTTACTACAGAATAACAGCTACATTTCTCCGTACTGTACAATATATCCTTTGGTTTATCTATCTTATACATAGTAGTTTGTATCTCTTAACACCCTACTCCTATCTTGGCCCATCCCTCTTCCCACTGATAACTACTAGTTTGTTTTCTACATCCATTATTCTGTTTGTTTTCTCATGTACATTTGTTCACTGTATTTTTTTATATTTCACATATAACTGATAATAGATTATTCATCTTTCATCTTTCTCTTATTTCACCATACATAATACTCTCTAGGTCCACCCACACTGTTGCAAATGGGAGACTTTCATTCTTTTTTTATGGTTGAGTAATGTTCCATTGTGTGTGTGTGTGTGTGTGTGTGTGTGTACATGCCACAACTTCCTAACCAATTCATTTGTTGTTGATGGAGACAGGTTCCTTCCATACCATGGCAATTGTCAATAATGCTGCTATGAACATTGGGGTGCACATTGTTTACATTTTCTTCAGATATATATCTAGGAGTGGAATTGCTGGATCATACGGTAGTTCTATTTTTAGTTTTTTGAAGGCCCTCCATACTGTTTTTTATAATGGCTGTACCAACTTACATTTCCCATCAACAGTGTACAAGGATTCCTTTTTAATCACATCACTAACATTAGTTATCTGTCGTCTTTTTAAACGATAGCCTTCTGTCAGGTATGAGGTAGTGTCTGTGGTTTTGATTTGCATTTCTCTACTGGTTAGCACTGTCAAGCATCTTCTCATGTGCCTGCTGGCCATCCGGATGTCTTCGTTGGAAAGTATCTATTCAGGTCTTCTGTCCATTTTTTAATTGATTTTTTGAGCCGCTTATGTATTTTTGGATATTAACCACTTAAAGGTCCTATCATTTACAAATATTTTCTCCCATCCAGCAGGCTGTCTTTCACTTTGTCAATGGTTTTTTTGCCATGCAATAGCTTTTAAGTTTTAATTAGTCCCATTTGGTTACTTTTGCTTTAGTTTCCTTTGCCTTAGGTGACAAATTCAAAAAAAATGCTATGATTTACGTCAAAGAGTACTCTCCCTATGTTCTCTTCTAGGAATTTTATGTTTTCACACCTCACACTTAGGTATTTAATCCATTCTGTTTATACTTTTATATATGGTGTGAGGAAATGTTCTAATCTGTTTTATACACAGCTTTTCAGTTTTCCCAGCACCATTTACTGAAGGGACTATCTTTTCTCCATTCTATATTCTTTCCTCCTCTGTTGTAGATTAACTAACCATAAGCATCTGAGTCTGTTTCTGGGCTCTCTATTCTGTCCCACTGGGACCCATGTATGTTTTTGTTTCAGTACCATGCTGTTTCCATAACTGTAGCTTTGTAGTATAGTCTGAAATCAAGAAAGCATAATACCTCCAGCTTTTTTTTTTTGTCTTTTTCAAGATTACTTTGGCATTTTGGGGGTCTTCTGCAGTTACATTATTAATTTTAGGATTATCTATTCTAGTTTTGTGGAAAATGTCATATATTTTCAAACCACTCCCCTTCTGAGATGCCCATAATGCAAATGTTGGTATAGTTCATGTTGTCCCAGCAGTCCCTTACACTGTTCTCATTTTTTTTTCTTTTTGCTGTTCTGATTAGATGATTTCCATTATCCTATCTTCCAGACCATTTATGTGCTCTGTATCATCCAGTCTATTATTAATTCCTTATAGTGTGGTTTTCATTTCAGTCTGTATTTTTCAGTTCTGATTCTTTTTTCTATTTTCTGTTATTACTCATAAAAACGCTTTGAATTCTTTATCTGATAAACTGCTTATTTCTGTTTCATTAGCTGTTTTTTCAGGGGTTTTCTCCTACTCTTTCATTGAAACAAATTCCTGTCTTCTTGTTTTGCTTAACTTTTACCTAATTTCATAGAGGAACAGCTTATGGGTGTTATTATGTGGGGAAATCCCTATACCGTCAGCATGTGCCCATGGCTTTGGAGGGCTAGCCAGATTCAACCTGAACACAGGTTACATCTTCCCTGAGAGCACGATGGTAGCTATCACCTTGGTGGGAGGTGTGGCTCGAGATGGAGGTGTGCTAGGGCCAGAGCCAGGGATACACTGGCTGTCTGACCCTCTGCTGTCACCTCCCTTTCAGGGACAGGGTCAGGCCTCAAATTCCTGGAGCACAAGCCCCAAGGGTCAGTCTGAGCTGGTTCTCTTCCCTCTAAGTATGTACCCCTACACACCTCTCTCAGCGGGAACAGTGCTAGAACAAGAGGAGCTGGTGTGGGCACTCCAAGTATGGGGGCATGGGCTATGGGTCCCGCAAAGGTCATAGATCCAGACTGCTTCTGATATTCTGCCTGTAATGGGTGCCCCCACCCCGCTCATATGCTGCTTCAGGTCTGAGTCACTTCTGTATCTCACAGCCTGTCTTCCGAGCAGGACTATAGAGTGTTTGTTTAGCTCAGGCCAGGATGTGCAAGGGTGGTTATGGGAAACCAACCAGCCACTCTTGCAGCTTTCAATCCACCCTCTCCACCCTGCCTCAGAAGGAAGGAAGTATGCGCACGGTCCTCAAGGGCAGAGCTCAGGCTTCCTACAGGCCTCCTGTTAGTTCCACTGGCCCTCCAACCAGCCAAGGGGGCTCATTTTTCATGTGCTGGACTCCATGACTGTGGTACCCAGTATGTGGCTCAACCCACTCACTCCCCAAGGAGGACCTCTACCCATGTAATTTCCTGAGTCCTCTCCCAGCAACACAAGTCCCAACCTCATCACTTGTCTTCCCTTCCTATTCAATATCATGTATATCTTTCTCTTAGCTTTGACTGTGCAGGAGTCTCTTCATCAGTCTCCAGTTAGTTTTCAGTGAAAATTGTTCCACATGTATATTTTTGATGTGTTTGTGGGGGAAGGTGAGTTTTGCATCCTCTACTCCATCTTCTCTCTCTGAGACACAGCTTTATGACCTTATTATCCGGTCCAAGTTCACAACAATGTTAGTTTCCTCAGAGGGCTAGAGAGACAGAGAGAGGCTTGCAGCTAGAAAGAGCACCTAAATCATACTCCAAAGGCTGTCCTAGGAGGTTCGAGGTATTTTCATGGTAAGAATCTTTGCCACAAGCCTCTGATTTCTTATTTGGGCCCTAACTCTTACTATATATCTTCATTTCTTAAATCTCATCAAAACTTCCATGCAACCCTTTCAAACATTTCCAAAATTAAGTAAAAATTACCAATAAGACTTCTATAATCTCTTAACCTCGAATTTCTTTTCTCTTGTTCCTCGCTGACAGATTTCCACTGCAGTTTCATTCTGAAGTATTCATCACTATAGAAAACAATTTTACACCGAAAAAAAAGTTACTTGAACACCTAAAAAAAAAATTTTAATCTATCAAAGCATTCATTTATGATGCTAGTGAGATATAAATTTATAAATGACAGTGAAATGTTTTAAAATTATGATAAACTAGTGAAAACAAACGAAAAATAAAATAATCTTATGTCGTAAACTTTGTTTAAACTACATGAATAATTTACGTGTGATTTTAAGAAAACATTTACTTAAACTCTTAATATCAGACCTAAACTTATTCCTGTCATTAAATACTTTAACCACTCAAGTTTCTGAATAATGACAAATATTGGGTTGGCCAAAAAGTTTGTTTGGGTTTTTCTGTAAGATATTAAGAAAAACCAGAATAAACTTTTTAGCCAACCCAATATAAACCTAAGGAAAAAAAAATTTTTTTTCTTTAATGTAATATAAGAGTGCCATTTTCCAACCAGTTTACTACAGAAATTTGTTGATATGAAAATGTCTAAGAAGTTTGGCAAACATACTGAGATAAGAAAGGACTGTGTGAGTTTGAATAGATACATAATGACTGAAAATGAGTTTTAAATTAAAGGTTAGACTGACGAACTAGGAATAAGTAAAAGTGGACAGCTGGTCTGTGTTTAAGTCTGATAAATTACTTAAAAACAGAAACACACTTCCAAAAAAAAAAAGAAAGAATCAAAGACCAGTTTATAAGAGCACCAGGAAAATAATTTAAAGGTAATTAACCTAAATAGCAAATACACTTATGAACCATTTTTATAATTTCATAATAAACTATAAAAATGAATAAAGATAAATGAGATATATTTAAAAATCTATATGTAAGTATGTTTAAAATGTAGATACAAAGGAACTAGAATTTTTTTAACCATCTTTCAACATATTCACCGATGTAACTGCAATAAAATCTAATAAGCATTTCTGGTTTGAAATTAACTACTGCACTCATAATGTTTAAATTAAAAAGATGAAAATAAGAACATACTTCCATATCCCAGTATATCACACTTTATATGGGTAAGTTACTTGGGTTTCTTTAGTAAGCATACAAAAGACCATTACTTACGTCTTTTGTTTTTGTAACTGAGTTCTTTCCTCTTTGGTACTGTCCCAAGGAAAATAACCCAGAAGAAATTTCCATGCTTGTTTTCTCAATGAATGACTAAGTCCCTGAAGAAAATATGCATATTAAACACACTTGTAAAAAATGAACGCAATACTTTAAGCTTACAAAACTTGCATATAGACAGAAAAACTAATGATTAAGAGATAGTTTTATATACGCATACCTCATTTTACTGCACTTTGTTTCACTGCACTTCTCAAATATTGCATTTTTTAATTCAATTAAATATCTGTGACAAGCCTGTGTCAAACAAATCTATCTTTGCCATAATTTTTTTAACAGCATTTGCTTACTTCATGTCTCTGAGTTGCAATTTGGTAGTTCTTGCAATATTTCAAGCTGTTTCATTATTATTATTTGTTATGGTGATTTGTGATCAGTGATCTTTGATGTTACTGTTATTAAATCTTTTTGTTTTGTATTTTTTAATTAAAAATATGTACATTTTTTTCTTAGACATGATGCTGTTGAACAATTAACTAAATATAGTACACAGCACAAGTGTAATTTTTATATGCACTGGGACA
Source organism: Giraffa tippelskirchi (assembly GCF_054371585.1). Lineage (NCBI taxonomy): Eukaryota > Metazoa > Chordata > Mammalia > Artiodactyla > Giraffidae > Giraffa > Giraffa tippelskirchi. The sequence goes on along the minus strand of NC_137278.1, from coordinate 104,344,394 downwards.
TAAAAAAATTTGAGTGACTTTCTTATCTACAATATTCACTTTACTGCAGCAGTCTAGAACCAAACCCACAATATCTCCAAGGTACTTATATATACGAAAATAGCTCAATTCAGTGAATACTACCTTGTTTTTGACTTTGAGATTCTGAAGATGTAAGCAACTGTCAGAAACCATAAACAATGAAGCATATACAGGAGACTATATAGCTGACAGTGGAACTGAGTAGTCTTTCTAAACCCAAACCTTACTGGAAAAGGCAGCTACCACAGAGAAAACACCACCACCTTCATATCACCCACAGAACTTCCAAGTAAGAAAGAGTGCCTTTCCATAGGCTTAACAGTATATCCCTCCAACCCAACCCTCAAGGACATCACAAGCACCTCACTCTGTCCTACAGGGATTTGAAGATATCATTCATCAAAATGGAGTTCATCTCTCCAACATCTCAAAGGAAGAAGAAAACTCAAATACCAACAATTTAAAATACTAAGTAATTACCCCTCTAAATATCATCTGCTTCATATTATCTACATTTAAAATTCTTCCTTCAGAATCAATGTTCTTAGTCCATTCTTCCAATGATACTGGCTCTCTCCTTTGAACAACAGGTCTTTCACCCAAATCAATCTAAAATAAGAAGATAAGCAAAAAGAAGTACACCTTTAACAAGTGAAATGAAATCAAAGTATATAGCAACTAAAACTAAAATACTACCACTCACACATAAGTTGTAACATTTCTAATATTTTCCCTTAGTCTCCAATGTTTAGTTTATAAACTGCAATAACACTCCATACATTTTTCCCTCCTACTAAACACACAAATAACTGAGTTATAAATTCAGAAACAGAAAAACATTTGCTACTTTGGGTTTCAATTACGTAAGTATAGAACATTCAACATATAAATTCTAAAACAAACCCTTCAAACTAAATGGTATGCTGTATTATTTAAAAAAAAGAGAGCACTATTCCATTCATATTCTAAAATTAACTCTTCTTCCAAACTAAAATTGGTAGCTCTCAGAACTGATGCATGATTCAATAGCTTCACGTTGCATTTTATACAGTTTTTTACTCAATTAACAGATATTGGTAATTTTTAAATGCCATTTGTAAGGTAAGTTCTTTAAGTGTGTGTGAGTGTGTGTTAAGTTGCTCAGTCGTGTCCAGCTCTTTGCAACCCCATGGACTGTAGCTCGCCAGGCTCCTCTGTCCACAGGATTCTCCACACAAGAGTACTGGAGTGGGTTGCCATTTCCTTCTCCATTAAGTACTATAATTTAGGTATTTCATAATGTTCTGTGTGGAGCCTAGAATTGTAGCAAATTCAAAAGTCTTGCTGAGCATATGTAAAGATCTGACATAATTCAAAGCCCAAATCCATCTTACTTAAAAAGAAAATATTCATATAAGAATGAAAGCCCAAGAGTAGTGTCCTGACTAGCTGCCTGCGTAGAGTACCTGGGAAAACAAAAATCTGGAACAGAACTATGGGCAACATGCAAGGCTTACTATTTACTCACTCCTATGCACTCAGTGGACTTCCCTGGTGGCTCAAGTGGTAAAGCGTCTGCCTACAATGCGGGAGACCTGGATTCAATCCCTATGTTAGGAAGATCTCTTGGAGAAGGAAATGGCAACCCACCACTCCAGTATTCTTGCTTGGAAAATCCCATGGATGGAGGAGCCTGGTAGGCTACAGTCCACGGAGTCGCAGAGAGTCCGACACGACTGAGCGACTTCACTATGCACTCAATGAAACGAACGACCTACTCATTATTATCAAAAAGTAATCAAAGAAAAGAGATCCAACACTGATGAACAGAAAAGGAAAGCAGTATAGTTGGTGAAGAAACAACCAAGAATCTGGTGGTAGGACAAGCCTGAATTGTTAGATACATAAGTTAGCAAAAAGTTATAAGTAAGGATTGTGAGAAAGAAGCCAGGTATGACCAAAACTGAGTTTCTATTTATCATTTAATTTCTTTATTTCTAAAAAAATGCATTTCTATAGCATTAAAAAGCATTTCTCCTGCTAAAATACAAGAGTTATATTAACATCAACTCCACTCACCTTTGTGATGACTTCAAATCCTGGTTCTTCTTGTTGATTTATCTTTAAACCTGGAATAGCATCACTAAGAAAATCTGCCATCTCTGAAGGTGGTCGCTGATGTACAGAAGGATCACTGCCTCTTAAGCTATCAAAAATGTAGTTTGTGACTTTGGAAAATCCTACCATAGTTGCTGTATAAGGATCCTTTTTAATTTTCTATGTGGTAGGAAGAAAAATATCGGCACAATTAATTCAAATAAACAATAAAAATACCTCGTGACAAGAAAAAGGGCAAAGTTTTTTAAAGGGGGGGCGGAATCAGAACTAAAACAGCATTCTAAGATTATTTTAAAGTTTTGTTTCTTTCTGGGAAGAAAAATTTTAATTTTCTAAGCCAATTTTTTCATTTGGTTAAAACAGTGTATTAAATGACAAGCTAATGCTACTGATTGAATTGCAGATAAACAAATGATTTGCAGGCTTCATTCAATCTGCATACACCAGAAATATATGCAGTGCTTACTTTCCACTGATGAATGGCCCACAACAGCTTTCTTCTGTCTAGTAGTCCTGCCTTCACAAAAAAAATACTTCTTAAAGTGTGCAGTACCACACTAATGTAACACAAAATATCTGACAGCTAAGTTTAAACACTCACAATATTTAAATATTAGCTGACATGATTATATATGGGTAACTCACACCAGTAAGAGTAATTTGTTCTGGACAGTGCTGTCCTAGAAAACAGTAAAAAAAATTTTTTCTACTGCTAGAGTTATTTCTAAATCCCAAACTGCCTGCTTACTCATATTTAGCAAAAACAGCTACTTCTTCAAGGTCTATCTTTAAAATGATTATTTTTCATAATAAGAAAAACTGTTCCCTCACTTTTTATTTTAATCAGTGTTCAAGAGCTCTCCCGTCCTCCTTCCTAAAAAGTCCCCACTTTATCGTCAGAACCAAGAAAAGAACATCCAGGACAAAGCAAGCACTCAAACATTTGTTGAATGAGTAAGTGAATAAACAAATGAGTCAACAAAAATGCCATTAAGTCTACACAGAAATCTGAGTGAAAAATTATCTTTAGTTCTGTCTGTGTTTTTTAGCCAAATTCAAGAATATACTCAAATACTTGAAAAGGAATTAGACTAACCTGACCCCAAATGAACCTACTTAAATGGAAAATAAAAATTCAAACCAGATTTTTGCATAAGTTTATCACCAAATTAATTCCAAGTGGCTAACCCAGTGACTTTTCACCTAATCAACAAAAGTTATGATAATAAAAATCTGATGTCCAATTTCAGTTATGATAAATGGGAAAACTGCTCTAAGAGTAACTTCTAAGAACTAAGGAAACTTCTGAGTCTTAAAAATAATATGATACATGCTATTTCTATAAAATTACAGAGAATAGTTCCACAAAGTTTACACACAAATAGACATGTGCCTCATTCTGCATAATCTCTAAGAAAGTAAGAGGTAGCATGTATATAAAATAATGGGGTCAGATTAACAGATTAATACAAAATAGACTTAAGAAACATACTTGTATTATACCATATGCTGGTTCATCAAGAAGATTTTCAAAAGACTGTGAAAGACTCTTATTCTGACAATTCACAAGAAGTGTTCGTTTGTCCTGTGGAGATCTGTAATAAAAAAAAAAGGACTTTGTAGAAAACAGTAGCACACTGTATCAGTGATACCTGAATAATTGCTAATGCATAGTTATTTTTCCTTAACAACAAAAACAAAAAAACCTTAAATGTCCAGTTCCAGGACAGTTTCCCATCAATACAGTATTAGCAAGTACTTAGTAACTATCTTAAGGGAGTTCCAAAACTACATGAAACTACTAAATTAACAAATAAAAAAGGATGAAGTGTATTTTTATTTTATTTTATTCCAAGAGAACTAAATTATAATGAGCCCAAACACAAACTCTTGTTTAGAATTATAGTAGAAAATCCTTACAAATATATCTTCCCTTATGATAAGAATATATTTTCTCTTATAAAGAAAGTTGAAACACACTTCAGGATTCATTGGTATATGTATTATGTACACTATAGGCAAATGTCCTATTTTGAAATGGACACTCCACAGCTTGGGAGTATTTCAATATAACATGTTAAAAATACAAGACATAAAATATTACCTGTTAAAGATCATTAATTGTGCAAATCATTATTATAACACACATGGCTGTAATGTACAGTTCACATAACAGTATAGTTTTAGTTCTTGCTTATGATGCTCTGGACACAAGTTTTTCTTCACATTTCCTAGTAACTACAGAATAAACACAATGCTTTCCAAAAAGATACCTAATTTGAAGTAAACAAATGAATTATCCAGTCTTTTTTCTATTCAAAAGTTTTATAAGTTAGTAAGCCAGCTGTAATAAATCCACAACTTTTGTGTTTAAAAACAAAAATTAAATGCATTGTTTTGCTATCTACTTCTAGTTTATTATAAAAACTTGAGATAAGAACTTCAGGATCAGTTATCTCTTCTCAATTCTTACATAAGAGGATGCAACAGCAATGATGGGGGGACATGAAATCCAAAACAGATTTTACTCTTGGTCAGAACTCACTCCTCAGAGACAATAACAGCTTAATAAGCCCCTTGGCTTTTTAAAAGAGTTAAGGTTGAGTCATTTGATTGAAGCAGGAACAAAAATAACTTTTAAATGTTTGATTTTCATTAATTACTTTTCTGAATATCTCCTAGGTGGGGGAGGGGTCATCCTTAACATGAAGACCTACAGGTTCTCACAAGGCATTTCTAAGTGATAGGTCAACTTATAAATGTAGCATCAGAAAAAGAAAATAATATAGGCACATATTTTTTCCTAACACAACGGTGCTGGCGCTATGGTTATTATTTTTGTCTCTATAAATAGTTTAAATCAATTTTTTTCTTTAAACTACAAATAAGTGATCATGAAAGTCAAAACACTGGCTTATGCATGTTGAAGGGGAATACATATACGACCTTCAGTTATTTGTGTCCAGCCAACCATTTGGCTCCTGATCTAACACTATGGTCACAAAACCGGAGATGCGAAGAAGAAATGACTGCTCAACCAACAACCAACCACAGATACTTTTATAAAAGAAAGAATTTCTTTATTTTTTTAATAACTAATGCTCTGTGGTGAGGGGCTAGAGGAAGTCACATTATACTTGTTTGCCCCTAAAGAAATCAACAAAGCATTTTTTTCAAGCACATCAGTAAGAGGACAGGTGATATGCTGTTAAGCAACTGCAGAGCTCACCAAAAGGAGGCCTGGCATTCCAGAATACTGTCACATTTCCACCTGTCAGGTTACCGTATTGATTGAATCTGGGAAGATTAATTATTACATTTACATATTCTGGGGTATTATAGATTCTGGGAGGTTGCTCACTCATAGCAACATTATTCAAGACTTTCAAAACCTCACTGCAGCAGTAAGACAGAACTTTTAATGATGCTAACATCAGCAATTCTACTAGATCCTACTAAAGGGCTTAAAGAAAACCATCGTCTAACTTTGTAACTATAGATGTATAATTACTGAAAATTCAGAAGTGCTGTGGAGTGAGCCTCTCTCAAAGACTTCAGAATTCAGAAATTACAACAGCTGAAGAATGTTTGCACACTGAGATGTAACAGTAACTAGTTTATATTGCTACTGAGATCAATATGGAAAGCTAAATAAATAATAACGTTGCAAAAGATACAAAGCAGGAGTTAATAAAAAGGTACAGAATATTTACAGCAAAACTATATAGTCTAATTCTATTTATATAATTTACATACAGGCTTCTCTGAGGGCTCAGTGGTAAAGAATATGCCTGCTAATGCAGAATACACAGTTCAATCCTTGGGTGAGGAAGATCCCCTGGAGAAGGAAACGACAACCCCCTCCAGTATTCTTCCCCAAGAAATACCACGGACAGAGGAGACTGGCGGGCTACAGTCCATGGGGTCACAAAAGAGTCGGACACAACAGCAACTAAACTAATGTGTACATATGTATGTTTGAATATATACACACACACATAAATGTATCTCACAAAAAGAATATATGAGGGTCAAGAACCTAATCTCGTAAGTGGCTAGTGTTATGATACAACCAATTTGGCTTTTTAAGGAAATATTTCACTGTCTGGATATTTATGTATTAATTTTAAAATGGCCCAATATATAAAATAATTTTAGCAGAACCAATAACCTTCACTGATATCCTAGCAACCAACTTGGTTCCAGAAACATAACAAATGTTTCTGTGGCTCATTCTTTGATTCCACTAAATATGATTTAAATGTTGTTAAGTCAGACAGTAAAGAACATCAACGAACAAGACAATTTGTTTTTCCCAGTAGTTAAGAAAACTAGTTGAGAAATGTTAAGTCTCAAGAAGTTGGCCTATTTTGTGCTGACTGATCCACTTGATAAAACTGAAAGAAGGAAATGTGCATAGCTGTCTCAGCCTTTATCTCACTAGCAAATTTGCAATTGCCTTTCATCTGTATGGGTAAGGCCCTTAATTCATTTCAGGGAGTATAAGGAAGACATCACAGCCAAAGATGTAAGCCACATTCTTTAATTTAGGTTAATCAGAGAAAAAAGATAACGTAGTCTGATTCTACCTCTACTGATGTTTTGAACTCAGAAGAAGACAAGAAGGATGAACTGGGAACAGAGCGGCCAGGATCTCAGTAAACCTGCTGAAATCAAGGTTTTCCTGGTCTACTCTCCTTCTTCTGGTCTCTACAACAATTTGTCACCATAGGAACAAATTTGTGACCATAGGACCAGACTCTGAAAACACCATTTTGCTTACGATAACTGCTCCAGAGACAAGAAATGATATCTATTAAAGTAAAAAGTGGGGAATAGTTGGGAATTTTCATTTCTTTGGACTTAACTGGAAATTCCATTTATTTGTATTCTTAGTATCTCCCTAAGAATCTGATAATGGGAGATAGCTTACACAAATTTGTGACCTATTTTTATACTGGTGACTGTTTATCTGGAACTTCTAATATCCTACCACCTGGACCTGGCATACAATCTCTGGTAAGCTACACGACACAATGTAATTGGGCACAATTTATGATGGGAAAGAGATTAGGGGATGCTTATTTTCTGCCTAGGGTACAGAGGGGCCTTGGGTTTGTCACAGGAGAACACACAATAGACAAGTGGCTGGTGTTAGGGAGATGGCTAATAAAGGACTCACTTTACACTGCTATCTCCTCCCCTAGAAACAGTCACATCCTTGGTTGACCATAAATGGGATAAACCCTGGTGGGAAGAGAGAAAACAAAGTGTAGGGAGTCAGATTCCTCTGCGAGGGTCTTCTCTTTGACCAGGTCATTAAAGGCTATAATTAATCACTTAAGTTCACATTCTGTCCCATTTTATCCTCTCCTTAGTTAATCTCATTCTCTCTCACAGCTTTGATTACTAGCAACACACACACACTCCTACATACTATCCTATGATATGCTATATTTCTCATTCATAGCACTTTAACAGCTGAAAATTTACATTTATTTGTATAAGCAATGTTTGTCTTTCCTGCAAATAGTACAAACTCCATGAAGAGAGGGTGTATCTTTTTCGACTAAGTGCTCCTTTCCGCCACTTAGTATGATGTCTAGGACATGGTGAGTCCTCAGGAAAAAAAAAACCTGTTGAATGAAAAAAAGAGGGGAACACCATTCCCACGGCTTCCTGTTTCCAGGTGGATGCACTCACATCTAGTAGAGACATATCTGACTGCTGAGGTCAGAAGAGAGGAAGGTGCACGTGTGGCATAGCCCCTTCCAGGCTCTCTTTATCTCTTGGATCTGCTTGCCAAGGAAGAAGGTGGCTTCTAGCCTGCTCTCATTCATGTCGTAAGTGGTCTGCCCTCACTAGGGAGAACTGTGATTACCCAAAAGTGGTAACTGGATTCAGCCCCTCTGAATTCAACAATGATTTGGGCTGAATTATTATGAGGCTACATATCCAAGCCTCACCAATACTGATATTTTTATCATCATCTGTCTGATTCTTATATTTACTTCTCTCTTGTTTACAAATACAGAGAAGGAAACATAGTTTCACTTACAACCTTCATTGAAACATCAAGAACACATATTAAGGTACATATTCTCTTTAAGCACCTAAGTGATTGTTGAGTCTATCCCCGAACTCGAGGACAGAAAATTCTATCTCTTGAGCTATTTTCTTCTAATTTCTATTTCTGGAGCTATTCCCTTCTAATTTATCTATTTATCTTTGGAGTCCATGCAAAATAAATCTACAGTTTATTTAACAATGCTTTCAAAATTATTTGTGGAACTGGTAAGTACCATGCCATTTATTCATGCAACTAAGATTTACTGCACAAATACTACGTGCCAGGCACTCTGGTTAGGAATTCAGGAGAAAAATGTAAACAAGATAGATACAATCCCTCCTTTTAAGGGCTTATATCTAGAGTAGAATATAACAGAAGTAAACAGACAAAATTATTTCAAAGTAAACAGACAAAATTATTTCATTCTGTTACGGGCCATGAAGGAAGCAAAGAAAGGACTCAGAAAGCAGAAAGGCACGGGAGTGGGAACCTACATAAACATGAAGCTCAGCATCCAAAAAGCCCTTCTGAAGAAGTGACATTAAACTGAGACCTCAGGGATAAGACAGAAGAATCTAAGCAAAAGAAACACTTACATATAGGACTTAAGACAAGAAACAGTTTAAGCCATTTTAGGAACTGAGAGAAAACCATGTGACTAGAGTATAGAAGAGAATAGCATGAAATGAGGTTTAAGAAATAAACAGAGCTAAGATAGGGCAGGTCACTGACCACAGTAAGAAGCTTGGGTTTTATTTAAAATGGTACAGCATTAAATTCTTCTTCTTCTTCAAGTTAAATCCCCACATCCTTCTAATGTTTTTCATGATACCATTTTGATCCCTCTCATTATACTAGTCATCTTTTCCATGTAGTATAGTCTAATATATTTAAAACTAAACCTAGTTCTCCAAAATATGATCTTACCAGGACAGAGCGGGACTACCACATCACTGCAGGTAGTATGCCTCAACCGGCAGTCTCAGCGCACGTAGCTCTTAACAGTTACATCCCAAAGGTGAGCGAGAGGAGCTTGCTATGCTGCTAAAATCCCCAAAGAGTCAAGCCTTCTGCCCTAGTTGTGATGATGCTCCTTCTGAAATCCACTTAACCTCATGGGTGACAGCCCATTCAGTTTCTCACTTTAAGACCCACATTCTACCAACCAGATTTGACTTTCTTATGGTTATAGGTACTCATCAGCATGCCTAGTGCCAGCCAGAGGTGGTCAACATGGCAAGGGAGGAGAATTCCATGCCGAAAAACAGTCAATATCTCTCAACTTCTGGATCGCTCCTAACTTTATATAATCTACATTTAGGCATGATGTTTCTCTACTAAAGTGAGGGCATTAATATTAATAAGGTTAACAATCATCCTTACAGCTTCCCAAACTAAAGATCTCAACTTCTCCCTTCTTTCACCTCCACATATCTAATCAATTGCAAACTCTAACACTAAATATTCCTCCAATACTTCCCTATCTCTCTCCTAGTTCATGCCACCATTAACTCCTCTAGATGACTGGAAAAACCTGCTAACATGACTGACAAGATCCTTCACTCTATGGCCTTTACTCAGCTCTCTGACCTCATCTTTAAATCTGGTGTCCTCCCTTCTCCCACTGTGCAGACCTGTGATACTGAACTACCCTGTTCCATGATGACAGCATGTTCTTCCCTCTGTCTAAAACATCTCTGCTCTAAGTATCTCCTCCCCTTTCGTGCTAACGTTCACTCATTTGTCAGGTTTCAACCTAAACATTACCTCCTCCATAAAGTCTTCTCTGATACCTACCCAACTCCCCATCTGAAGTACCATTCCTCCCTTCCTTGTACTTCTTCCATCTTAGTTCTTGAGTTTTACTGCTATTTACTGATCAGCCACCTTCACTAGGCCATAAATTCGCAGGTATCCAGGAACATGCCTGTTTTGTTCACTTCTAAATATCAAACAACCAGCACAATGCTCAGAACATAATAGATATCAAAAATGTACTTGTGGAGAGTGAAAGTGAGAAAAACTATGTGTACACAAACACACCTCCATAAATAAATTTAAGACACAAGATTTTTGGAAAGTGAGAACACCCTAACTTCCACACTTAGAATAATTTTATAAAGATCTTAAATTTGCCTGACTTAAGTCTGTAACATTACAAACGAAACTCTACATTTAAGAGAAACTACGTAAAAGGTAAAATTGGTAAATATATAACCCATTAACTATTGATGTATCATCATTCATTTAAATGTGTATTAAAAATACTGGACCATTTTTTTCTTTAAAACAATAATAAGGTGATACACTGCAGACCCAAATTACTAAATTGGCAAATGTTATTCATTCATCCAAAATAGCCAGTATTCCAGAAAGAACAAAGCTGCTTGTCCCCTAACATGCACACAGGTCACCGACACCCAACAAGTAAAAATAGTTTGCCTTGGGACCAACACAACAATCCAGTTTCAGTAAGTAGAAAATAATTTGATACTTACTCACATAATGCCACATATTTTTCAAGAGAGTCAATCAGTAGTTTGCTATCTCCTTGATGAAAGTGCAGAGCAGGGAGAACGACGTCATCCTTTAGACAGAATACCAAATACGACCAGCCCATACCCTCTTTGTTTTGCTTGATTGATTTCAGGTCTGTCAAACTGAACAGGAATGACCATTTGCTTTTCCCATTTCTATGACTTGGAGCATCTTAAAAACAAGAAAGTGGGGCAAAATATTTTTGTTCACCTTTTTAAAAGGTACTGACAGCACTCTTCACGACTGCCTAACAAAAATTTGTTGAACCTAGGGAATGACTGCAGCATTCATATTACCATTGCTTCCACCTGTATTAGAAATGGCAACAAACATTTTCTTGAAAGAACAGTCTTTAAAATAATTATCTTACTGTATACAAATTGAAAAAAATGCTATCCTTGTTTAAAATACCAGCTTTGCCCCAAAATGATAGTGGCTTTAGAAGCAGGTAGGCTGGATTCAAACTGCAACACCACCATCTTACTAACTGAATGATTTGGGGCAAATAACTGAACTCTCTGAGCCTCAGTTTCTTCATCTGTATAATGGAGATAATTATACTTACCTCCCAATGTTATTCTAAGAATTAAAAAGATAATACTTGTCAATTAACTACTGTGGTGTCAAGTATATAGCAAATAATAAATATTCATCCTCTCCACTTCCTCCAAAAACAAATCAAATGATGCACTTCAACAGTCATTTAAACCAAAAACCAACCTTTATTCCTCACATCCTTTTGCAATTATTTTTAGCAGACTACACTGAGTGAAGGTAAAAGTATGCCAATATCAAAAGTAACACTGGAGTGAATACACAGACTAATATTTTCAAAAACCCACAAGACAGTGGGAAATTGAGGATGAAAAGGTGATCAAGTTGTGAATGCTTCAAGAAGAATGAATACATTCAATATCACTGCTAAAATCAACCTTTTACTAAATTAAGACCTCAGTTCAAATCAAACTATAGCTATGTAAAATCAACCATTTCCTAGTATTTGGGCTCTTCAGAGAAGCTTAAAATTCTAGGTTTGTGAATAATATCATAATCGATAACAAGCAATTTAAAGATTATCTATTTAAATAAGAATGTAAAGAACAAAGGAAAAAATGTTATCCAATACTTATAATTAATTTCTTATCTAAAAATGTCATTTTAACATTTTAACTCAGACCTTAAGCATGAAAGCTTCTGAAATCTTAAAAAATCTTTTCTTGAATGCTATTTCATAAGAAGTGTCATACTATCCTGTTATTGAAAATCGTCACTAATTCTGTCCCAACACTATCAATTCCACAAAGATAAACCACATAGATAATATTTGCCTACAGAACTTAAATTAATCAAAGGGTAGATCAGTCATTACTGACCTGCATGTATGTCACCTTCCTACATAGTCAGGGACATTACAGCTCCATCACCTCCAACAAGATCTCCTAAACTGACACAGAGGAATCTACACCTTACAGAAACCTCTACTTGCAAGGAATGCAGACACCATCATTCTTTCATGGACATTGATCAAGTGATACCTTTAACAAGTATCACTTGAAAGAAAGTCCAGAAAGGTTAAAGTAACTTATCTACACAGTGACCTGCCGACTTCCTGCTCAGACGGTGAACTCATATCTAAGGCTGGTAACAGATTCAGTGCTTTACTACACATCATGTTTCACTGGAATTTATATTACAGGGCTCATAACACCATTACAAACGAACAGCAAAGTGAGATCAATTCTAGAATTCCAACATGAGTCACTTACATATGAATGTATCTGCACTACCTAGAAAAGATACATACGACTAGATTATCTACAAAGACAAAAATATTTTCACAGCAAAACAACAGTGACAAACTAGATGCAATTTTTAAATTAAGTTCTTAAATTATACAAAAAGTATTTAATCCAAAGTAATGCAAGAAAATCATATGAAGACTATTAAATACTATATGCAGACTATACGAACTATCAGAAGTTTGTGCATATTCCCAAAGTAAAAATTTTATACTGATTTTCTCTTGTTAATGGAAGAGAAACACATTACATACTAAATACAACAGAAAATGCCTCACACATTTCCTCACTTAGAGGTCTGATAAATGATGAGAGAAACATTACAAGTCAATTCTAGAAGTCCCTTTACTAGAGTTTAAGTTTGCCAAAAACAAGAACTTAATTCTGTTCACAGCTATATGCCTAGTGCTTAGAAAAGTGACTAGCACATAGTAGGTATTCAAAGGTGTGTTAAATAGAAGAATAACCTAGTACCAAGTCAACAGAAAAGTAATGTGCAATCCTGTCTACCAATGCAAGCTAGCCAGAACTAGAAATTATCACAAAAGAAAACTAACAGAACCCAAGAGTTAACCCAAAACTTCCTTCCTTTTCCTTAGAGAAAGGTAAATAAAACTAATTAGTTCTGATGAACTTACCATGTTACCAAATACATGTAAAAAATACCTGCAACACACTGACATAGGAAAACTGGCTGTAACAGCAGGAAAGTGAATAAAATAGGAAGTCTCTGTATGTCTTAAACAGAATTAACATGAAGGTCATAACATTTTACTTGAATAGGTTTCCAGAACATCATGGCAGTCTGTTGTTCTGGAAAGATGTATTTTCAAAACATTTGATCTAGAATATAAAAGCAAAGACTCAGCAGTACATTTCCTAAGAAACATAAACTTAGAAAAAGTTTTCAATAGTCAACTTTTTAGAGGTGTGCCCCAAATTTTCCTCTGTAAATCACACAAAAAAAGTAAAAAATGTGAAGGTTATAATAATAAAATTAAAAATTTTATTTGAAAACTGTTTTTCAAAAATTAAAAAAAATTTAATGGCCTAATTTTTAATTCTGAAATATTAAGATTAGAAAATGTCTTAAGAAGCAGTTTTTATGAAACATGACTGGATGAGGTTAAGTCGAGGATAAGATGAGATGGAATGGGATGAAATGGAATAAATGTACTTCATCAACTCCTTGTTCTGTTAAATATGTACATGTGTTTGCACAATGGGCCATACTAGCAATATATTTCTTACTGCTAGCATAAAATTTTTTAAGTAGTGGAGAAAATAGAGAAAAAGAAAATGTGTCCTTAACTTTTAATAATTACTAAATACTCTTTACAAGTCATCATACAGTGCCAAGATATACAAGCAGTATTTATGTCTGTTTTTTGCTAAGCTATGCAATATGCTGCTACACAGACATTCTCAACTCTGCACACTAAAATCACCAGGAGAGCTTCTAAAAAATACAGGTGCCTAGGCACCATCTCCAGAGGATGATTTAATCTGCTGGATGAAACCCAAGCACTGGTACTTTTTTGAATTTTGTTTTTTTGCCATACAGCACAGCATGCAGGATGCAGGACCTTAGTTCCCCAACCAGGGATCAAACCTGTGATCCCTGCAGTGGCAACACGGAGTCTTCCAACCACTGAAACACCAGGGAAGTCCCAACTGGTACTTTTTTTAAAAGCTTAATTTCCCCATGTTATTTCAATGCACAGCCAAAGTTAAAAACCATTAATCTAAAAAGATGTTTAGTGTCAGATACTTTTCTCAAACATGTAATGCTTCCTTTATGAAATTCTGAAAATTCACTCATTTTGCTCATTTCTGTAACTTTTTCATTTTCAAGGATTTAGCAATAATATTAGGTAACGAAAATAGCAATTCACATACACCAATCCTGAAGGTCTGATCTAGAGAAGTTAAAAATCCTCAAATGCTAAATATACTAAAATTCTGCGGTTTTCTTTTTGTAACTAGGCTCTTTCTTGAGGTTTCAACTCACCCATTTGGACTACTGTATTTCTATAAGAGAAAGCTAGCCCTAGCTCATAGGCTTCCCAGGTGGTGCTAGTGGTAAAGAATCCACCTGCCAATGCAGAAGATGTAAGAGAAGTGGGCTCGATCCCTGGGTTGGGAGGATCCCCTGGAGAAGAAAATGGCAACCCACTCTAGTATTCTTGTCTGGAGAATCCTATGGACAAAGGAGCCTGGCAGGCTACAGTCCATGGGGTCACAAGAGTAGGACACACCTTAGTGACTGAACTACCATGCATATATGCTTTTTTTTTTTTTTTTTGGCATTCCTATTCTACAGGGAAGGTTCTTATCAGAACAATGTAAAAATGTTATGAAAAGAAAACCACAGGATTTTAGTATATTTAACATTTGAGGGATTTTTAACTTCTCTAGATTAGACCTTCAGGGTTGGTTTATGTGAACTGCTATTTTTTGTTTGCCTAATATATGCATGAGTTGATTGTTAAAAAAAAGCCTGTGATTTACTATTTATTTAATTGCTACTGTTCCCAAGAAATGACACAGTACAAAGTGTAACTACTGTATATGAGAATGATTCCCCAGGCCATACATGAAAATCAATTTTACTTATATTAACACAGCAATACATATATTAAACATAGCAATATCTATTCTTGTAAACATAGCAATACATGTTCTTGTAAACTTTGGCTAGCCTTTTTGATTATGGTAAAATGCCAATAAATCCTAAATTCAGACCAAAATCATTAAAAGATCAAATATCCTATTAGTTATAAAATACAAAGAAATCAAAACAAAACAAAAATTAACTCTTTAGAGTGTTTAATATTTTTTAAAGAGCTCACAAGTAAGTTGGCCACATCACAGACAGGCTAGCTAGCTTGTATCTGGGATAGTATATGTATGTGTTCTACCAGACTGCTGGCTTGGCTCTTTCTTGTTATCTACATGTAGACAGTCATCACACAGTAAACATAAATTTATATATAAAGGAGAATAGTCACTGAACATATAGGGGAGACTGCAATGAGTTGTGATGATCCCAGTAAACACTGAAATTAGAACGATATGGTTTAGTGGTATACTCCATCTCCCCCTGGTGCTTCAGGATGAAATAACATGACTTTTAAAAACTCTCCTGGATTATGAAAAAATGTACATGAGAGACAACCAAATCAATTTTTAAAGTGTTTCTATTTTTTTGCCATTAATAACTTCAAAACAGAATAAGTACTTTATGAAGTCACAACCAAGGCAACAAAAAGATGATAAAGGAATAAAAACATAAGAGTTATACATATTAATCAAAGCACCAAATCATCCTTCCTCTAAGGAGCATGAAAGTATTTTCTTTGCACTTTTGTTTATACTGTAGCAAATCAGTTTAAGATTTCAAAAGATTGAAGTCATACCTCCATTAGTATGTGGTTTCTTTTTAAATGAAACTGTATTAACCATGTCCCACTCTGCTTCGTAACTGTTCAGATGTTCCGCTACTCGATGAGCTCTTTCTTTTGGGGCCTGGGTCCATTCTACAACTGAGCTGGAGTCCTAAAATAATTATAACATATAAAATATTTAGGGACTAAGACTACAATTCTATTTCAATCAATAATGTCTTCTAAGCTTCTATATAAATTAAGTTTGTAGGTTGTGGCAGACATCACTGGTGGGAAAACTGAACACTATTTCCTATCCTTTCTCCCTTGTTCAAGTTAACAAAAAAAGAAAAGCATGTCCAGACTCTCCTGCAGATAGAGTTATCAGTGAAATATAAGCTAAGTCAACAGTAGGCCTTGGGAATGCTTTGATTTTCCTAATAAAAGCCTTATCCCTTTGCCCCTACTTCCTGCTTTCGATGCAGCTATGTTGCTAAAAATATAACAGCCACCTTACAACCATAGAGAAAAAACAAGAAAAACACTGCAAAGAGCTCCAAACCTCCAGACTTCTGGTTATTTGAGGAAAACAGCCAACAGTAGCCACTTATTGAAGTCATCATCATTGGTTGCTACATTTCTCTTAATCAAAATTACCTAAAAGCTACAAATAACATATCTACATGTTTAGTCCTAAAGAACTTTGTTTTAAGAGACTAAAACAAAAAAACAAACAAAAATCTTAAAAAAAAAAAAAGAACGAAGTCTAAAATGCAACATTAATAATTTGACTAAATCAAAAAATTTAACTTCTAGTCAACAAAAGATACTACACATAAGTTAACAATAAGCAAAACTGTGTGAAATCTTTCTAAAATACATAGAAGATGACAGGAAAACATCCAGAATACAAAAATAACCCCTACCAACTTACTTAGAAATCAACAAATATCAAAAGAGAAAAGGAAATTGCATGAACAAGCAAATCAAAGAAACACGAAGTGACAGAAGTCCAACTTCAGAAACAAAGAAAAGCAGGGTGAATTTCAACTTTTATGCTCCCTTCAATTAAAAAATAAAAATATAGACGACAATGTGAGGAAATGCTACCTCACACTGTTGATAACAGTGATAATCAGTACTGACTGAAATGAAAATTGAGTCATATATTAAAATTTAAAATATGCATATTTCACAATGGCTTTATCTACATTAGAAAAATACACATGTATACAAAGAGGCAGATATAAGAAATCTCCTCCTAACAGTGCTTGTGAAAGTGAAAAGCTGAAAATATCTTATTATCCATCAAGGAAAGAATAAGTAAATAAACTAGGGGTAGCCAATAAAATGCTAGGCAGAAGTTTAAAGACTGATATCTGTTCATGTGCATTTATGTTCAATATGTAAAAGTAAATAAAAGGAAATCATGAAACAATGTATGCAGCATAACAACTACATGGAACATACATAATTAGAAACACACTAGAGAAAACCTGGGATGATGGGTGGATGGATGACTACAGACAGATATATAGACAAGGTAGGAAACGTGTACTGATAGAAGTCTGGAAAGATACACAGTCAACAGGGACAGATGAGGCATGGGGTTCTAGTCAAGGAGGGCGCAACTTTCTATTATTCAAATTTTTACAATGTGGATTACTTGTGTAATTCTTTTCAAAGATGAAAAAATGATTTTATAGGAACAGGAATGTATTATAAAGAAACAAAAGAAATTAGTAAGAAATAGAAACAGACTGAAGAATAGAGGGGAAAAATACTGAATGAATGAAATTATAAAGTGGAGTGCTTTTTCCTCAGAGTCCTTCCACAAATGTCACTTCTCAGGGAGTCCTCCTTGTTTGCCCAATTTAAAAAAGGCAACCTTTATCATCATCACTACCAATTAAGAGGAAAGCTAAGCAGCATTTACAGAATTCAACTCCACCCAAAGGCTCTGACCTAGTGAATCAGGTACTTCTGGAAACTAGGATAAAGGTCAAGCTGAAAAAAGGACTACTAACAAAAGTCCAGAAGGCTGGATGTTTATTCATTGGAAAAGAAAACAGATTCTCTCTGGATTATAAGAAACCAGGGACACTGAGCAAAGAGATAATACACTGAAAACAAGAGAATCGATCAAAAGTTCATCAAACGAGTTGGCAAGACTCCCAGCTCTCAGTTCCCAGAATAGTAGAATCCAGTTTTCCCTCTTCAGGCAAAAATCTGTAGACTCTTCTCTGACAAATAACCAGCCCAAAAAAAAAAGACTCAGGTTTCAACATCAGGGATTCCACCCAGAAACAGCCTAGCCAGGTCACCCCAAGTCCCATCTATGAACAAACCTACCCACACACTAGTTGAATGGTTCTATGAAGATCTACAAGACCTTCTAGAACTAACACCCAAAAAAGATGTCCTTTTCATTATAGGGGACTGGAGTGCAAAAGTAGGAAGTCAAGAAACACCTGACGTAACAGGCAAATTTGGCCTTGGAGTACAGAATGAAGCAGGGCAAAGGCTAATAGAGTTTTGCCAAGAGAACGCACAGGTCATAGCAAACACCCTCTTCCAACAACACAAGAGAAGACTCTACACGTGGACATCATCAGATGGTCAACACCGAAATCAGATTGATCATATTCTTTGCAGCCAAAGATGGCTCTATACAGTCAGCAAAAACAAGACCAGGAGCAGACTGTGGCTCAGATCAGGAGCTCCTTATTGCCAAATTCAGACTTAAACTGAAGAAAGTAGGGAAAACCGCTAGTCCATTCAGGTATGACCTAAATCAAATTCCTTATGAGTATACAGTGGAAGTGACAAATAGATTTAAGGGACTAGATCTGATAGACAGAGTGCCTGATGAACTATGGGCAGAGGTTTGTGACACTGTACAGGAGACAGAGATCAAGACAATCCCCATGGAAAAGAAATGCAAAAAAGCAAAATGGCTGTCTGAGGAGGCCTTACATATAGCTGGAAAGAGAAGAGAAGCGAAAAACAAAGGAGAAAAGGACAGATATACCCATTTGAATGCAGAGTTCCAAAGAATAGCAAGGAGAGATAAGAAAGCCTTCCTCAGTGATCAATGTAAAGAAATAGAGGAAAAAATAGAAGGGGAAAGACTAGAGATCTCTTCAAGAAAATGAGAGATACCAAGGGAACATTTCATGCAAAGACGGGCTTGATAAAGGACAGAAATTGTATGGACCTAAGAGAAGCAGAAGATATTAAGAAGAAGTGGCAAGAATACACAGAAAAACTGTACAAAAAAGATCTTCACGACCCAGATAATCACGATGGTGTCACCTAGAGCCAGACATCCTGGAATGTGAAGTCAAGTGGGCCTTAGAAAGCATCACTAGGAACAAAGCTAGTGGAGGTGATGGAATTCCAGTTGAGCTATTTCAAATCCTGAAAGATGATACTGTGAAAGTGCTGCACTTGATATGTCAGAAAATTTGGACAACTCAGCAGTGGCCACAGGACTGGAAAAGGTCAGTTTTCGTTCCAATCCCAAAGAAAGGCAATGCTAAAGAATGCTCAAACTACTGCACAACTGCACTCATCTCACATGCCAGTAAAGTAATGCTCAAAATTCCCCAAGCCAGGCTTCAGCAATACGTGAATCGTGGACTTCCAGATGTTCAAGCTGGTTTTAGAAAAGGCAGAGGAACCAGAGATCAAATTGCCAATATCTGCTGGATCATCGAAAAAGCAAGAGAGTTCCAGAAAAACATCTATTTCTGCTTTATTGACTATGCCACAGCCTTTGACTGTGTAGATCACAATAAACTGTGGAAAATTCTGAAAGAGATGGGAATACCAGACCATCTGACCTGTCTCTTGAGAAACCTGTATGCAGGTCAGGAAGCAACAGTTACAACTGGACATGAACAACAGACTGGTTCCAAATAGGAAAAGGAGTACGTCAAGGCTGTATATTGTCACCCGGCTTATTTAACTTCTATGCAGAGGACATCATGAGAAACGCTGAACTGGAGGAAACACAAGCTGGAATCAAGATTGCCAGGAGAAATATCAATAACCTCAGATATGCAGATGACACCACCCTTATGGCAGAAAGTGAAGAAGAACTAAAGAGCCTCTTGATGAAAGTGAAAGAGAAGAGTGAAAAAGTTGGCTTAAAGCTCAACGTTCAGAAAACTAAGATCATGGCATCTGGTCCCATCACTTCATGGGAAATAGATGGGGAAACAGTGGAAACAGTGTCAGACTTTATTTTGGGGGGCTCCAAAATCACTGCTGATGGTGATTGCGGCCATGAAATTAAAAGACGCTTACTCCTTGGAAGGAAGGTTATGGCCAACGTAGATAGCATATTTAAAAGCAGAGACATTACTTTGCCAACAAAAGTCCGTCTAGTGAAGGCTATGGTTTTTCCAGTGGTCATGTATGGATGTGAGAGTTGGACGGTGAAGAAAGCTGAGCGCCGCAGAATTGATGCTTTTGAACTGTGTTGTTGGAGAAGACTCTTGAGAGTCCCTTGGACTGCAAGGAGAGCCAATCAATCCATCCTAAAGGAGATCAATCCTGGGTGTTCACTGGAAGGACTATGTTGAAGCTAAAACTCCAATACTTTGGCCACCTCATGCAAAGAATTGACTCATTGGAAAAGACCTTAATGCTGGGTAGGATTGGGGGCAGGAGGAGAAGTGGACGATAGAGGATGAGATGGTTGGATGGCATCACTGACTCGATGGACATGGGTTTGGGTAGACTCCAGGAGTTGGTGATGGACAGAGAGGCCTGGTGTGCTGCAATTCATGGGGTCACAAAGAGTTGGACACGGCTGAGCGACTGAACTGAACCCACACACTGAGAGAGGATGATCAGTTTTTCGTGTGCTGTTTATTGGCACCACAATACAAACATCACCAAACAAAGGCAAGTGTCTACATAAAATGATAAAAGTCTAAATGAAACAGGGGGAAAGGCAGTGAATTAGAGAAAGTGAACTATACACAGAAATGAAAACATCTAAAAAATTATCCTTAAATTCCTCAGAAACAAAGGAGTCATGAATGAATAACATCCATGAAGAACAAGATGCAATTTTTCTTTTCAAGAGGGGAAAGGGGACACGTAACAAGATGCATTCAAAATTTAAAAAACAGCAAAGATGAAAATGGTTCCAGAAGAATTGAAACATAAGACTAAAGAAATTTCCTAAAAAATAACATACACATATACAAAGAATTAGAAAATAGTAGAGCATTAAAATACTACAGGACCAACATAAAACATGTAGAGGGTTCCAGAAAGAATGAAAGTAGAAAATGGACAGGAAGAAAAGAAATCACCACTAAAACAATTCAAGAACATTTTCTAAAAACTAAAAGATATAACTTTTCACATTAAAAAGGCCTATCAAGCACCCACATGTAGGATAAAAAGGACCACAAGGGCACATTTCCAGGACATCTAGAATACTAGAAACAAAAAAGAGATTCTAAAAGCTTCTAAAGAGGAAAAAAATATAGCAAGGATCAGGATTCGAATACATTAGACTTAACATTAATAAAAGAAATAAATGAAATATAAAGACAGTAACTTCCAAAAATATGGGGGTAGGGGGCGGTCCTAAGATGGTGGAGGAATAGGACGGGAAGAAGACTTTCTCTCCCACAAATTCACCAAAAGAACATTTAGACGCTGAGCAAATTCCACAAAACAACTTGTGAATGCTGGCAGAGGACATCAGACACACAGAAAGGCAGATCATAGTCTTCAAAAGGAAGTAGGACAAAATATAAAAGATAAAAAGAGAGGCAAAAGAGGTAGGGACGGAGATCCGTCCCCGGGAAGGCAGTCTTAAAAAAGAGAGAAGTTTCCAAACACCAGGAAACACTCTCTCCGGCGGGTCGGTGGCGAACCTTGGAATCGCAAAGGGCAAAATAACCGGGAGGAAAAATAAATAATTATTAAACCCCGCAGTTTACATACCTAGCAGCAATTCCCAGAGGGCGCGGGTGCGCAGCCCAGACGCGAGTTTCGCCAACTAGCAAGCGGAGACCGGGCAAGGAGGGGCGGGCCGAATTGCTTTGGGTTAGGACTGAGCCTGAATGCCCTGCGGGCAATCTGAGGGAATTAGATTGAGACAGCAACCTAGACCATCGGATAGCTTTCCGGCGAAAAGCCCTAACCTAAGACACCGCCAGGCCGGCTCACAGAAAAAGGACTGAGCAGAGTAAACCAGCCGAAGATCAGCCCATCCCCAGCAGGAGACAGGAAGGGGAGGGCAGCGAGAGCCGGAAGGGTGGAATCGCGGCCCCAGAGAGGCATTCTATACCCAACTGCTAACAGACCTCGCTGTTAACCAGGACTGCTTGGAACACTGGAGGGTCGACACCCGCCAAGAGGGTCGCAGCCAGAGATCAGCTCCCCAGGGGAAAGCATGGCACACCTGGGAAGCTGCACCCGTTGTACACCCAGAAAACCAAGGGGCTGGGTCGGGGGAAGGGAAAAAGGTGCAGCCCCCTACCGCGCTAGCCAAAAACCCGGTAACCAGAGCTGCTCGGACCTGGGCAGGGCACTAAACCCAGGCTCAACCAAGTCTGCACCTTTGTGAAGTACCCAGGAACCAGAACCTGAGTGGCTTAGACTTGGGAAATACAGGCAACCCCAGGGGCCGCTTCAGACAGTTCCCAGCAGTGCAGCCTAGAGCCTGAGCAGTGTAGACTGGGAAAGCACGCATGCAGTGAGCGAGGCAAACCCAGAGTGGCCAAAACATTGTGACCACATGCCAGTGAGATTTGTTTGCAGTGTTCCCCCCTCCCCACAGCACGACTGAACAAGTGAGACTAAAAAAAAAAGTGACCACCACCGCCCCCCTTGTGTCAGGGTGGAAATTAGATACTGAAGAGACCAGCAAACAGAAAAAGCTAAAAGAAACAGAAGAAATTGCTTTGGAAGTGACAGATGCAACAGATTAAAACCCTGTAATTAGCACCGACTACATAGGAAGGGGCCTAGAGACCTTGAGAAGTACAAGCTGGACCAAGGAACTATCTAAAAATGAACTGACCCCACACAGTCCATAACAGGTCCAGAGAAAGTCCGAGATATATTTTTACTAGTTTCATTTTTTAAATTTTTAAAACTTTTTTCTTTTTGTGTGTTAAATTTTTTTTTATTTTATTTTTAAGTCCCCTATTACACCTTCAATTTTCATTTTTATAACCTACTATATCACCTTGCAAAAAAAAAGACCCCATTTTATTTTTTTTCCTTTTTCTTTACGACATTATTTTTTAAAGTAAACATCATATATATATATTTTATAATTTTTGTGATTTCGGTGGGTTTTTTTTCTTTTTTTTCTTCTTTCTCCTTTAATATGGTATTTTTGAGAACCTAACCTCTACTCGAGATTTTTAATCTTTGCTTTTTAGTATTTGTTATCAACTTTGCATCTTCAAGAACCCAATCTTCAGCACCCATTTTTACTTGGGAACGAGATCACTGCCTTGATTGCTCTCTCCCCCTTTTAGCTCTCCTTTTTCTCCACCAAGTCGCCTCCATCTCCCTACTCTCCCTTTTCTTCTCTACCCAACTCTGAATCTCTTTGTGTGTTCCAGGCTGTGGAGAACACTTAGAGAACTGATTACTGGCAGATCTATCTCTCCTCTTTTGAGTCCCCCTTTTCTCCTCCAGGCCACCTCTGTCTCCTTCCTCCCTCTTCTCTTCCCTGTGTAATTCCATGAACATCTCTTGAGAGATCCAGACAGTGGAGAGCACATAGGGAAGTGATTACTGGCTAGCTTGCTCTCTCCCCTTTTTATTCCCCCTCTTCTCCTCCTGGCCACCTCTATCTCCCTCCTCCCTCTTCTCTTCTCCATGTAACTCTGTGAACCTCTCCAGGTGTCCCTCACTGTGGAGAAACCTTTCATCATTAACCTAGATGTTTTATCATCGGTGCTGTAAAGATGGAGAAGTCTTGAGGCTACTGTAAGAATAAGACTGAAAACCAGAGACAGGAGACTTAAGTCATAATCTTGAGAACACCAGAGAACTCCTGAATCCAGGAAGCATTAAACAATAGGAGCTCATCAAACGCCTCCATACCTACACTGAAACCAAGCACCACCCAAGGGCCAACAAGTCCCAGAGTAAGATATACCACGCAAATTCTCCAGCAACACAAGAACACAGCCCTGAACTTCAACATACAGGCTGCTCAAAGTCACACCAAACCCACTGACATCTCAAAACTCATTACTGGACACTTCATTGCACTCCAGAGAGAAGAAATCAAGCTCCACTCACCAAAACACCGACACAAGCTTCCCCAACCAGGAAGCCTTGACAAGCCACCCGTCTAACCCCACCCACAGTGAGGAACCTCCACAATAAAGAGGAACCACAAACTGCCAGAAAACAAGCCACCCCAAACACAGCAATATAAACAAGATGGAAAGGCAGAGAAATACCCAGCAGGTAAAGGAACAGGATAAATGCCCTCCAAATCAAACAAAAGAGGAAGAGATAGGGAATCTACCTGATAAAGAATTCCGAATAATGATAGTGAAAATGATCCAAAATCTAGAAAACAAATTGGAGTTACAGATAAATAACCTGGAGATAAGGATAGAGAAGATGCAAGAAAGGTTTAACAAGGACTTAGAAGAAATAAAAAAGAGTAATTATATAATGAATACTGCAATAAATGAGATCAAAAACACTCTGGAGGGAACCAACAGTAGAATAACGGAGGCAGAAGATAGGATAAGTGAGGTAAAAGAGAGAACGATAGAAATAAATGAAACAGAGAGGAAAAAAGAAAAAAGAATTAAAAGAAATGAGGAAAACCTCAGAGACCTCTGGGACAATGTTAAACGCACCAACATATGAATCATAGAAGTCCCAGAAGAAGAAGACAAAAAGAAAGACCATGAGAAAATACTCGAGGAGATAATAGTTGAAAACTTCCCTAAAGTGGGGAAGGAAATAATCACCCAAGTCCAAGAAACCCAGAGAGTCCCAAACAGGATAAACCCAAGGCGAAACACCCCAAGACACATAATAATCAAATTAGCAAAGATCAAACACAAAGAACAAATATTAAAAGCAGCAAGGGAAAAACAACAAATAACACACAAGGGGATCTCCATAAGGATAACAGCTTATCTTTCAATAGAAACTCTTCAGGCTAGAAGGGAATGGCAGGACATACTTAAAGTGATGAAAGAAAATAATCTACAGCCCAGATTACTGTATCCTGCAAGAATCTCATTCAAATACGAAGGAGAAATCAAAAGCGTTACAGACAAGCAAAAGCTCAGAGAATTCAGCACCACCAAACCAGCTCTCCAACAAATGCTAAAGGATCTTCTCTAGACAGGAAACACAGAAATGGTGTATAATCTCGAAGCCAAAACAATAAAGTAAATGGCAACGGGATCATATTTATCAATAATTACCTTAAATGTAAATGGGTTGAATGCCCAAACCAAAAGACAAAGACTGGCTGAATGGATACAAAAACAAGACCCCTATATATGCTGTCTACAAGAGACCCACCTCAAAACTAGGGACACATACAGACTGAAAGTGAAGGGCTGGAAAAAGATATTTCATGCAAATAGAGACCAAAAGAAAGCAGGAGTAGCAATACTCGTATCAGATAAAATAGACTTTAAAACAAAGGCAGTGAAAAGAGACAAAGATGGACACTACACAATGATCAAAGGATCAATCCAAGAAGATATAACAATTATAAATATATATGCACCCAACAAAGGAGCACCACAATATGTAAGGCAAATGCTAACAAATATGAAAGGAGAAATTAACAATAACACAATAATAGTGGGAGACTTTAATACCCCACTTACATCTATGGACAGATCAACTAAACAGAAAATTAACAAGGAAACACAAACTTTAAATGATACAATAGACCAGTTAGACCTAATTGACATCTATAGGACATTTCACCCCAAAACAATGAATTTCACCTTTTTCTCAAGCGCACACGGAACCTTCTCCAGAATAGATCACATCCTGGGCCATAAATCTAGTCTAGGTAAATTCAAAAAAATTGAAATCATTCCAAGCATCTTTTCTGACCACAATGCAGTAAGATTAGATGTCAATTACAAAAATATGGGGGTAATTTATTTTCAAACTATAATTCTATGCCAGCCAGTCATCAATTTAGAATTGATAACTCAACCCAAATGTTCATAGAAGGATAAAAAAGTCTGAAAACGGAGATGTTTTTGCTCTCATACACACTTTTTCTCAGGAAGCACTGGAGGTGCACCAAAACTAGAGAGTAAACCAAAAGAAGACAGCACAGGAGACAGAAAACAGGGATTAGAATATGGGAAAGAGGCAAAAAGAATCCCCAGGATAATTGCTGCACAGCAAACCAAAAGAGTAGCCAGTTCAGAAGGAACTTGGAAGAAAATTCTGCAAGAAATGTCTCTAAGATGAAATTCGATCGTCTATGTGATTAAATACTTTGAGAAGAAATGTGGACAACTGAGCCATAGTTTTAAGGTGAATTAGAGATAAGACAGAGCTAAATCTCTACTGTCCATAGTGAGAACTCAACACAGTAAACATAAATTAATCCAACTATCCCGTTCCTAGGTTTTCAAGGAAAATACGTCCACACACAGTCTGAACCTGATCATGCACAGTAGCATTATTTATATTAACCTGAAGATGAAAACAACCCAAATGTTCATCAACTGATGAATGAATAAACAAAATATGGCACATATCCATAAACGCAGTATTATTCAGCAAAAAGGAAAAAAAGCAAAGAACAGATAGGTGCTAGAACATGGATGAACCTTGAAAACATTATGCTAAGCGAAAGCAGCCAGTCACAAAAAACTGCATATTATATGATTCCATTCAGATAAAGTGTCCACAATAAGCAAATCCTCAGAGACAGTAAATTAATGAGTGAAGAGTACTGGAGTTAAGTGGGAATGAGAGGTGACTGCTTTTTTGGAATAGAAATGTTTTAAAGTTGGTTATTGGTGATGGTTATACACTTCTGTAAATATACTAAAGAAACTGAATTATGTCCTTTAAAAGAGTGAACTTTATGGTACATGAATTATATCTTAATAAAGCTTTTATTTAAAAATGTCATTCCTTTAGTCATATATTTCTTCCTTAAATACCTTTCCAGCATAGAGAATACTAGAAGAATCTAATGCATCATCCAATGGTCTCCAGTCCACTATTACTTCAGCATCCTAGAAAAGAAATTATTAACCATATTTACTCTTCAGCAATATCTTATTTTTCAGTCACTTATAGTTAATTCCCTGAACCAAAAGTGAAATTTTTGGGGGGTGCTGCACCACAAGGCATGCAGGACCTTAGTTCCCTGACCAGGGATTGAACCTGTGCCCTCTGCAGTGGAAGCTCAGATTCTTAACTACTGGACTACCAGGGAAGCCCCCAAAATGAATTTTTAACCTCTTAAATTTATTAGCACCTTAATATGCATATCATATGTAAACAACCACTATTTGACAACAAACAATATGCAATTTCTAAATTCCAATTTTCGTTATAA
This sequence comes from Giraffa tippelskirchi, assembly GCF_054371585.1. Lineage (NCBI taxonomy): Eukaryota > Metazoa > Chordata > Mammalia > Artiodactyla > Giraffidae > Giraffa > Giraffa tippelskirchi. The sequence continues at coordinate 104,316,911 of NC_137278.1, read as the reverse complement.
AAAATTATATTACTGCAACTTTTAAATAGTAAATTTAAAAATATTCCATGCCATTTTACTGGCTTATCTGAAGCATTTTATTTCTAACATCACTTTCACGTTAAATTTACAACCACTGTTCAATTATATAATTTTATCTTACATGTGAAATTCAAGCTTGCTGATAATGTCCCAATTATTATTAAACAACTATTTTTAAAAATTTATTTAAACAAACAATTGTTAAAGTCATTTACTAGAAACATACCTTTTCTAAAACACGTAATATTCCTGAAATCAAGCTGTCCTGGTCATTGGTCTTTCCCAAAGATGAGTGAATATAGACCCCTTCCTGTTCATATATAATCTGAAACAGCAAAAATAAGATTAATCAAACCATTTTTATGCAGTACTATTTCAACATTTGTCTTAAAATATTTAAGAGATGTTTTCTATAATGCCTGAACCAAGTTTTTGATTATTTCATATAAAAGTGTATTATCTTAAAAGTATTACTGAGACTTAAAAACACTTCAAACATAAACTAGAAAGGAATTTGCTTTGTTACACATGCAAGTCTAGTGATATGTAATCACAATCTTGATCATCTCCTTAGACAAAGATGTCAAGCTAATTGTTGTGTGACTCATTATTAGAGAAATGCAAATCAAAACCACAATGAGGTACCATTTCACACCAGTCAGAATGGCTGCTATACAAAAGTCTACAAGAAATAAATGCTGGAGAGTGTGGAGAAAAAGGAACCCTCTTATACTGTTGGTGGGAATGCAAACTAGCACAGCCACTATGGAGAACAGTGTGGAGATTCCTTAAAAAACTGGGACTAGAAATGCCATACGACCCAGCAATCCCACTGCTGGGCATACACACCGAGGAAACCAGAATTGAAAGAGACACATGCACCCCAGTGTTCATCGCAGCACTGTTTATAATAGCCAGGACATGGAAGCAACCTAGATGTCCATCAACAGACGGATGGATAAGGAAGCTGTGGTACATATACACAATGGAATATTACTCAGCCATTAAAAAGAATACATTTGAATCAGTTCTATTGAGATGGATGAAACTGGAACCCATTATACAGAGTGAAGTAAGCCAGAAAGAAAAACACTAATACAGTATACTAATGTATATATATGGAATTTGAAAGATGGTAACGATAACCCTATATGCGAGACAGAATAAGAGACACAGATGCATAGAACAGTCTTATGGACTCTGAGGGAGAAGGTGAGGGTGGGACGTTCTGAGAGAACAGCATTGAAACATGTAAACAGAACACCATTCCAGGTTTGACGCATGAGACAAATGCTCAGGACTGGGGCAATGGGAAGACCCAGAGGCATGGGATGGGAAGGGAGGTGGGAGGGGGGTTCAGGACGGGGAACACATGTAAACTCATGGCTGATTAATGTCAATGTATGGCAAAAACCACTACAATATTATAAAGTAATTAGCCCCCAACTAAAATAAATAAATGTATTAAAAAAATAATAATTGTTGTGTGACATTATATGCAAAATTCACATAACATATATTTTTAACAAACATTAAGCAAAGTATTGAGTTCAACCTGAAAATATTAAAAATAAGAACACGAAATAGAATGAGAAATTAATGATTTCTAACTATTCCTGTAACAGTGTATGTTTTTACTGCAAGTTTATTTTGGTGTGCCTTTGTAGCACAATGGCCTAGAAATTCATGGAATAACATGGGAATATTAAAAAGTAATAATGAGGCTTTCTTGGGATGATCAGAACGAGTTTAAGCTCATAAACACTTGCTGAGTGCCTCTACATGTAAAAGCATATAAAAAGGTAAGTTTAAGACTATGACAGGGCTTCCCTGGTGGCTCAGACGGTCAAGAATCCGCCCACAATGCAGGAGACCTGGGTTTGATCCCTGGGTTGGGAAGATGCCCGGGAGGAGGGCATGGCAGCCCACTCCAGTATTCTGGCCTGCAGAAGCCCCATAGATAGAGGAGACTGGCAGGCTCCAGTCCACGGGGTCGCACAGAGTTGGACACGACTGAGTGACTGAGCACACAAGACCCAGTCCCAGTACAGTGTCCTACAGGAATGCAGGGGAGGCTTAAGCTAATTCCTTAGTAAACTGAAATGTTTATATGTTAAATCTTATTTGCTAAAGGCATTATCTGACATATTAAGATTCTATTTCTGGGACCCATTTCAAACCATTAAAAATTACTTTTCATTAAGAAAATAAGTAAAAGGAAAATAGTCACTCCCAGACCTAAGTTATTTTAACATAAGTTTGAAATACAGTCTACTTTCTATTTATGTAGAGCTTTTACCGATACAATCACACTATTCAAATTAGCATTTGTTGTTGTTGTTCAGCCACCCAGTTGTGTCAGACTCTTTGCAAACCCATAGACTGCAGCACGCCAGGACTCCCTGTCCCTCACCATCTAACAAAAGTTTGCCCAAGTTCATGCCCATTGCATTGGTGATGCCATCCAGCCCTCTGACACTCTCTTCTCCTTCTGTCCTCAATCTTTCCCAGTCTCAGGGACTTTCCCAATGAGCCAGCTATTCGCATCAGATGACCAAAATCCCGGAATTCCAGCTTCAGCATCGGTCCTTCCAACAAGTTTTCAGAATTGATTTCCCTTAAGATTGACTGGTTTGATCTCCTTGCTATCCAAGGGATTTTCAGGAGTCATTTCAGCACCACAGTCCGAAGGCATCAATTCTTTGGTGTTCCGCCTTTACAGTCCAGTTTTTACAACCATACATGACCACTGGGAAGACCACAGTCATATATGGACCTCTGTCAGCAGAGTAATGTCTCTGCTTTTCAAGACATTGTCTAGGTTTGTCAGTTTTCTTGCCAAGAAGCAATCATGTTCAGATTTCATGGCTGCAGTCACTGTCTGCAGTGATTTTTGGAGCCTAAGAGGAAATCTGTCATTACTTTCACCTTTTCCCCTTCTATCTGCCATGAAGTAATGTGACCAGATGCCATGATCTTAGTTTTTTTAATATTTACTTTTATGCCGGCTCTTCACTCTTCTCCTTCACACTCATCAAGAGGCTCTTTGGTTCCTCTTTGCTTTCTGCCATTAGAGTGGTATCATCCGCATATCTGAGGTTGCTGATGTTTCTCCTGCCTATCCTGATTCCAGCTTGTAACTCGTCCAGCCCGGTATTTCTCAGGATGTGCTCAGTGTATAGGTTAAACAAACAGGGTGGCAGCAGACAGCTCTGACCTACTCTTTTCTCAATCTTGAACCAAACAGTTGTTCCATACACGGTTTTAACTGTTGCTTCTTGACCCATATACAGGTTTCTCAGGAGACAGGTAAAACAGTCTGGTATTCCCATCTCTTTAAGAGCTTTCCACGGTTTGTTATGAGCCACACAGTCAAAGGCTTTAGCACAGTCAATGAAACAGAGGTAGATGTCTTTCTGGAATTCCCTTGCCTTCTCTATGATCCAGCGAATGTTGGCAATTTGATCTCTGGTTCCTCTTCCTTTTCTAAATCCAGCTTGGACATCTGGAAGTTCTTGGTTCACATAAATCTGAAGCCAAGCATGCAAGATTTTAAGCATGACCTTACTAGCACAGGAGATGAGGGCAACTGTCCAATGATTAGCACATTCTTTGGTACTACCCTTGTTGGGAACTGGGATGAGGATTGACCTTTTCCAGTCCTGTGGCCACTGACGGGTCTTCCAGATTTGCTGACATATTGACTGCAACACCTTGATGCCTAAAAGCATCATCCTTAAGGGTTTTGAACAGCTCTATTCAAATTCTACTGGGCTTCCCTGGTGGCTCAGATGGTAAAGAATCTGCCTGCAATACAGGAGACCCAGGTTTGACCCCTAGGTCGGGAAGACTCCCTGGAGAAGGGAACAGCAACCCACTCCAGTATTCTTGCTTAGAGAATACAGAGGAGCTTGGCGGGCTACAGTCCATGGGGTCACAAAGAGTAAGACACGACTGAGCGACTAACACACACACTGGAAATCCATCATATCCACTAGCTTTATTAACATCAGTGCTTCCTAAGGCCCACTTGACTTCGCACTCCAGAATGTCTGGCTTTGGGTGACTGAATAGCATAACGACCAAGGATGTAGGACAAGCAACAAAGCTCACCCTTATCACCCCCTAGAGGACATTTATGGAACACTTATAAGCCAACAATTCCATGTTATAGCTTAATCCTTACAATAATAATAGGTTCTATATTATTATAACTACATCATTAGGATGAGAAGACCATTTATGGGCTGAGAAATCTGAAAGAGGTTAAATAACTTGCCTAAGGTTGAAGATACATATAATGAGTGGTTACGGAGTGGTGTGGAGTCTGAAACCCAGGCAGTCTAACACCAGAGAACTGTTCTCTTAGCCACTGCACTACAAAGCTCCCACATTACTTTTATTACTTCTCCTGTTATGTTAATTGCTTCTGATACAGACTTACATCAAGTCAAGAAAGAGTCCTTTCAGTAATCAAGATCACCAGAGAAGTTCTGATCTCAAAAATCCAAGATGGCCTTCAACGAAACAGCTGTTAAACACCAGACCAGCATTAAGCAGAAGGTAAAGACCAGGGACAGTATGAGTTAAGGAGTGGTGGGAGACAATTCTGTACTGTTTGTATAAAAATGAAAATCTAAATTTTAAAGCATACAGATTTACTCACAGATGCACACAAAGATATGCATAATATTTACAGTACTATTATTTATAACATGGTGGGTGGTAGAGCTGAAAGGAGGAAAAGGAAGGTATGAACCTAAATGACCACAAAAAGAAATTATCAAATACAATCTGCAATATTCATTCTATGGAGAACAGTACTCAGAAGTTGAGAGGCAGATTAAACAGACAGGCATACATGGAAAAAACTCCCAATTACATATAAGAAAATGACGTTTGCATTTTTTAAAAGTGTCTCTGTGTGTGTTATGTGCACTAAGTCACTTCAGTTGTGTCCCCTCTTATTTGTGTAAAATAACAGACAACAAGCTCTGGAAGGACATACTTCAATGTTAGCAAAGGTTACTTCTGAAAAAGAGAATGGAACAGAGAAAGGCTGAAAGAGAAGCTGTAATTTTCTATGTTAATGCTGGACTTGTTTGAATATTTCAAAGTGCAAAAACAATGTTATATTGCTTCTTAAATTCTGTGGTACTATTAATACTAAAGAGATTCTGGAACTTCAATGAAATAAATGAGCCCTAAAGAATCAAATGAAACACTTCACCTAACTGAAGCACATCAAGCAGCTCTTTCTTTCCCATACACATGTCAATGAAGTGTAGCCTTATTCTTTTTCATTTATGAAAAAGTTGTTTCCTAAGTAATTCAGTTGGGAAAATATTTAAAAAATACTAAAGCACCAGGCACCTCATCAAAAACTCAAAACTATACCCATCTTATGTTCTTAACTTTTTAGCACTTTCTGAGGGACAAATTACATGTCCAAAATTTGACAATTCTAAACCCTGACTTGTACTGTCTTCAGAAAGCAGTTATGTTCAGCTTTCTGATTTGAAAAGTATGAAGTTAACCAATACTAATTAATAGTGCAGAAGGAATAAAATTTGTAAATTTACCTTCATGTCTACTAAACTTTATTAAGTCTTACTAGACTCAAAGGCATACAAACATAAATAATCATTACATTAGTACATGTTACTTCAAATATAATATTTAGATCTTATTACCTCCATTTTTAAAGAATGAACTGAGACACAGAGCTGTTAAGTGACTTTATATCAAAGTTAAGAAGTGGATTTCAGATTTCCTGGCACCTTCACTCATTAAATCTCAATGATTCCTGCCTCAAGAATCTACCAGAAAAAATTCTACATAGCTTCCTTAGAAGGTGGTTTCTGAAATTGCTTATATGCAGAAAATATGCTGCTTCAAGGGCTAAAAACAAAAAAACAGTTCCCCGACCAGAAAGTGAACCCAGGCCCTCAGCAGTGAAAGCACACAGTCCGAATCACTGAACCACCAGGGAATTACCTAAAAATAACTTTTAAATGCCTCTAATTTATAGATCAATGTAGCAGCTAACTAACAGTTTGGCCTTAAACAAAAACCCTTCATTTCTCCCCCGTCTGAAGGCCTAAACATTTCACAAGAGAAGTTTAGCCCCTTGTATAGCATCTTCGTTTGAATCATTTGTTTTAATATGATAACCCTTTATTCTACTTTTTTTGAGGGCATGATTTTACTTATTTTCTATTCACAGCATATATATGTTCATCACCACAGTTTATGGGTACACACATATAATAAAACACAGTTGTATCCACTATTTGAAACAGTTCAAAAGGCAGAAACAAAAGTCCAATTAAGAATTTGATCTTGGGGAATTCCTCAGCAGTCCAGTGGTTAGCCGCCCCCTCCCCCCTTCTTTTACCACAGGGGCCTGGGTTCACTCTCTGGTTGGGGAACTGAGATCTGCAAGCTGTGCAGTGAGGCTAAAAAAAGAAGAAAAAAAAACGGAATCTGATCCTCTGACAATAGCATGAGGTGATATTTCTTCATTAAACTCTACAGTGAATTGATTCCTGAGGAGGATGAGACTGCCATAGGACATTCTGCTTCCTCCAGCTGCACTCAATATGCCAGCAAATCCGGAAAACTCAGCAGTGGCCACAGGACTGGAAAAGGTCAGTTTTCGTTCCAATCCCAAAGAAAGGCAATGCCAAAGAATGCTCAAACTACCGCACAACTGCACTCATTTCACACGCTAGTAAAGTAACGCTCAAAATTCTCCAAGCCAGGCTTCAGCAATACGTGAACCGTGAACTTCCAGATGTTCAAGCTGGTTTTAGAAAAGGCAGAAGAACCAGAGATCAAATTGCCAACATCCGCTGGATCATCGAAAAAGCAAGAGAGTTCCAGAAAAACATCTATTTCTGCTTTATTGACTATGCCAAAGCCTTTGACTGTGTGGATCACAATAAACTGTGGAAAATTCTGAAAGAGATGGGAATACCAGACCATCTGACCTGTCTCTTGAGAAACCTGTATGCAGGTCAGGAAGCAACAGTTACAACTGGACATGGAACAACAGACTGGTTCCAAATAGGAAAAGGAGTACGTCAAGGCTGTATGTTGTCACCCTGCTTATTTAACTTCTATGCAGAGTACATCAGGAGAAACGCTGGGCTGAAGGAAGCACAAGCTGGAATCAAGATTGCCAGGAGAAATATCAATAACCTCAGATATGCAGATGACACCACCCTTATGGCAGAAAGCGAAGAAGAACTAAGGAGACTCTTGATGAAAGTGAAAGAGGAGAATGAAAAAGTTGGCGTAAAGCTCAACGTTCAGAAAACTAAGATCATGGCATCTGATCCCATCACTCCATGGGAAATAGATGGGGAAACAGTGGAAACAGTGTCAGACTTTATTTTTTTGGGCTCCAAAATCACTGCTGATGGTGATTGCAGCCATGAAATTAAAAGACGCTTACTCCTTGGAAGGAGAGTTATGATCAACCTAGATAGCATATTTAAAAGCAGAGACACTACTTTGCCAACAAAAGTCCGTCTAGTGAAGGCTATGGTTTTTCCAGTGGTCATGTATGGATGTGAGAGTTGGACGATGAAGAAAGCTGAGCACCGCAGAATTGATGCTTTTGAACTGTGGTGCTGGAGAAGACTCTTGAGAGTCCCTTGGGCCTGCAAGGAGATCCAACTAGTCCATCCTAAAGGAGATCAGTCCTGAATCTTCATTGGAAGGACTGATGTTGAAGCTGAAACTCCAATACTTTGGCCACCTGATGCGAAGAACTGATTCATTGAAAAAGACCCTGATGCTGGGCAAGATTGAAGGCGGGAGAAGGAGACAACAGAAGATGAGATGGTTGGATGGCATCATGGACTTGATGGACATGAGTCTGAGCAAGCCCCAAGAGTTGGTGATGGACAGGGAAACCAGGCATGCTGTAGTCCATGGGGTCACAAAGAGTCGGACACAACTGAGCAACTGAACTGAAATTCAAAAATGAATTTCACACTCATACCAAAAACCATATTCTAAAGCTTTAAAATTCTACCATACTGAACCACTGACTTGCAGGGAAATCAAGATGACAAATAACACCTACACAGGATCTACACACTACATGCCAGGCTTTGTTCTAATACATTTACTTATCAATCCTAAAAATCCCATGAAGTAGATACTATTATCATCCCTGTATTACAGATAAGGAAACTGAAACAAAGTGATGTTAAGTAATTTGACTGACCTCACTAGCAAGTGTGAAGTTAGTTTTTGAAACTGGCTTGGCTCTCCAGAGTCCATGCTCTTAGGTGTTATCTTACACTGCTTCTCCATATGACAGAGATTAACTTCCTCACCACATGACTTCCTAGACTCAAAGTTTCAAGCAAGTAGACTCAGTAGGAAAGTTACTCTGCATCCTAGATCTCAACACCACGAGGTTCTAGTCAATAGAATTGGGCTGTGGCCCAGCATCCATAGTTTTAAAAGTACCACATGTGATTCCTAAAAGTCTTGGTTAACATTCACTGCCCTAGGTTTCTAATTAGATAGGTCTCAGCTGAACCTTTGGGGCGGGGGTGGGGAATAAATAAATACAGAGACACACATATACACACTCTTTCACAAATATACATGTGTGTTTTCTTTCCTATCCCCCTTTTCCCAAAGAAACAAGACTGAGAAGTAGAAAAGCATAAGATAAAATCAGAAAGGCAACACAGATTTTTAATGCCATGTTAACCAGCCTTGAGTATTATTTTAACGGTGACAATAACAAAATGAAGACTTTTCTGTTTTTTTAGAAGCAAGAGACAATTAGACTCATGCATTAGAAAATAACTAGTGGTTGTGTAGAGAGGAGGCTGTGGGCAAAGAAACTGTAGAAAAGAAGGAAAATCTGCAGAGAACTCAAGACTAAATGTCTGACTGAACTAAGCACTGAGAATGAAGAAGATGTGGCAAATTTAAGAAATCTCTTTAAGGTAAAACTGGTAGGATCTGATTAGTCCTCCCATCTTATTGATTAGCTGCTGTTACAGAAATGGACGTCTCCAAGTTTGTTTTACATGCAACCAAGTCAATGGTGACGCCATTAACTAGCTCTGAACTTGCTGAGGGAAGAGGGAAGCAGGTTTCACTGGTCACAACAAAATTATTTGAAAGACGGGCAGCCTTTGGCATGAAAAAATAATTTAGGTGCAGTGATGAGAATGGGTGTAAGTTTGCAACCTGTGAGAATAAACGCGGTGATGAAGTAGAGTTAAATAAAAGATGCAGTCAGATTATGAAAGGTGGTGAGTGCCTGGAAGGAAAGGGTAAAAAAAGTCCTATTTCACAACTCCGCTTCACATCATCTCAAAGGTTCTATCAAAACCAATCAACACCTGAAAGAGCGAAGTGTAGTTCAAATAGAAAGGACCCCTTCTTGGAAACTCCTAGATTGGATCAGTCCAGATAGAAAATCTTACTATATGTAATGAGTCAAAGAAAAGATCAGCAACCATCCTAAAGACAAAAACAGATAAGACAACCAAACACCGAGAAAATTCGAAAATGATGACCAACTCATCATTTAAAATATCCAGTATGCAGAAGGACGTACTTTCTTAATGCTTATATCATTTCATATAATCTTAACTCCAATACAAGAAATAATGACTAGCGCCACATCCATTCTGGAGATAAAGACTGTGAAGGACAGAGAAGTCATGCTTGCTCAATTTCGCAAGGTCACAATTCAGAGTAAAAGTATTGTGTTATTCTGGCTAGTAGTTCATACACAAAAGCACAAACGCTGTCACACAATTCAAAATGGGACGGAGAGGATAGCGTAAAGAAAATTAGTGAAATCAAGGAACAGAGGAAGCTATCCACGAAAAATAAATAGTCCCTGGTATGAGATGAGTCATTACCCCACCCAACTGTTTACGAAATACTCCCGCAACTGGAAGTGTTGCCAGTAGTATGCCACGATAGTACGAACAGGCATTAAGACGTTCCCCTGGAACATGAACAGGCACTGTGCGATGAAATACCGTCCGCACCTAATCCTAATTCCTAACGAAAAACAAAGGGTAACTTTGTTGTTTTACCAACTCCGTAAAACGGCACCACAGAGTCTCCCACGGGAACATCACAGCTTTGCCTCAGAAATAAATACCGTAACTAACGCCTTCCTAGACAAGAGTGGGATGTTGTAAATCTCCAGCTCCCTGAGAGGAAACATCCCTACTGCTCACCATCACCAATCAACTCGGCAATCTGGTAAAATGGATCCAACACGCTCTTCTAAGTGCACAGCTGCAAAGCACCTGTTTTCAGCTCCTCCCAAAGAGGACAAAGATGCCTTACCAGAGTGAAGCAAAGGAAGGCAGAGGCGAGGCAGAGTGACGCCTCAAAGGAAGACAGAAGAATTCCTGGAGTCCGAAGATTGACATAAAGAACGACAGTCAGAGAAAATCGAGCCAGATAAAGAAAGGAATAGGGCAACCACCTGTCTCTTAGAAAAAGCAATGCAGATAAAAGCCCCTCGCCCTGGGGCAGAGCGGGCAAACAGCGCCAAGGCCTAGCTAGTCTTGGAGTAGGAGCCGGGTCTCTTAATTCCCGGGCTGAGCCGGCATTCTCGAGAAAACAGCTGACAACTAGGCATCTTCTCCTACATCCTCTACAGGCTGTTCCCGATACAGAAAGGCCCTCGCATCCCTCCCCAGCCGGCCTCCAAGCAGCAAAAGCAGCCCTACCCGGAGAAAAACAGGAGCGTCCCCCCGGGGCCGTTACCTACCTTCCCGCTCACAACACCCGCCGCCGCCATGTTTCCTGCGCGTGCCTGTGATGACGTTGCAGTGCCTCACGTGTCTCCCGGACTCACAACAACATCCGGCAACACTAGACTGACATCCGGGCGGGAAAGGGGCGGGGAGAGGCGGGAAGGCGCCGGAGTGAAGGGACGGGGGCGGGAGGAACAGCTTGACGCATGCGCGCTGCGTAGGAGTCGGAGGCTACTTGGGTGGAGTCTCTGGTACAAGTACCAGTTTAATTTTCCTTGGCGAGTTAAGGAAGTTGAAGTGGTCATATTTTGGAGTTTGTCTGGGAGCGAGGCTGTGAGCTGTTCGCAGGCCTCTTCAGCTTGGTATGATGGAACGAACACCATACTAGGACCCAACAAACCTGATCTTGGCTTTGTGGCCATAGGCAAGTCACTTCCACCTTCAGCCTCAAAGTCTCATTGTAAAACTGAGATAGAGCTGTAGTGAAGTTTAACGGAATCCACCCCTCTATCCGAGGCTCACACACAGAGACTTTTCGCCTTCGTGTAAAGTTTCTGACGTTGAGTCTGGTGACTGCCACTGACATATGACCAAGAACAAGGTATTTTGATAGGCATTGCGATAATACCACGCCCTGGTTGCTCCAGAGTCCAGCGCACAGTATGTCATAACTCCTACACAGTTGACTGAAAACAAGTTTTTAAACTCATCCAAGCTTCAGGATGGAAAATGAGAATTACCTATGGAGTGGTTGTAAAGATCTCATGGGACAGTGCATATGTGCTGAGATGATTTGTTGAGATATTAAGATAATAATTTGTTTTGTTCTCAGTGTTGCAGAAAAATGTCAGAGAATGATAGGATCCTACCCCTAATCGCTCTGGCACACAATATGGGACTTCCCTTGCCCCTGGACTGAATAAAAGTTCCCTTTGTACCCAAAACACCTGTGCGCATTGAGGTACTTCTCTCTTCCCATGGTGGAGAGCGGTTAGAGGCTTTCGAGGTTGGTTGAGTGAGTGGTAATCAATGAGAATAAGAGAGGAGGGGGGTTGATACTTCTGGAAATATTGGAAACCTAATGGGTGAAGGAGGTCGCAAGACCTTAGATGGGAATGGATGCAGTCCTACTACTGGGAGGACTGCATCAGAGATACCATCCATTGCCAAGATCCCATGCCCAAGCTTGGTATTCAATTCTCAAGACAGCTCACCCGCAAAGGATGAACAAACTGGGGAAAGGAACATATTAGCAGTAACCAACATTGAGTGAAGACTTGAGGGCCTTCCCCAGGAGTGCTGGACTAAGTGTGATCCTTGGAACCTTCATGTAATCCTAGGTGTGATGTGTTGAGCCCAAATCAAGACACAGATTAAGTTTTCCATTGGCTTGGAGTAATGGGGTGTCGTTAGAGAAAAATTTTAATGACATCTCTTATGCCCTGTGTTTTGGAGAAAATTGAAGCCCTTAGTACAGTACTCGGTATCCAATACTCAATAAATGGTAGCTATTATTGATATTTATATAACAAACTTGGGAATTAAAGGATTTTCATTGAAAATTTGGCAAAATTGGATTCATCTGCTACTTCATCTTCTTAAGCCTCATCCTCCAACTGCCCCTTAAATTACAATGTTACCTTGGACTACCTTGGATTATCCTTGGACTTCCTTCCTTTTTTCCAAAAGCTAATTCTGTACTATTATCTTGATGTTCTGATATCATCACCTCCTAAATGTTGATGATTCCCAAATATCTCAAGCCCCAGTCTCTCTCCCTTTTCTAAAATCTAGAGCCTAGCTATACTGCCTACTGAAACTTTTAAGTTGAATGGCACACTCACACCTTAAAAAATCCTAAATCTTTACTACTCAAAGTGTAGTCTGCAGACAAGCAATACATACCATCATCTCCTGGGAGCTTGTTAGAAATGCAGACTCCTACGTCCCACCCCAGAACTACCAAATCAAAATCTGCATTTTAACACATCCCCAGGTGATTTGTGTATATACTAAACTTTGAGAAACATGGTCTTAAATGAAACTTAAATTTTGCTCTTCTTTGAAAATTACTAACATTTACTGAACTAGAGATGCAGTCAGAATCCAGTTCCTCCTGGAAACTGTTGCTATCGTGGTATGCCTTTGTAGTGTGTCTTCTGGGACACATCCCCATCATGTCTCCCCTTCCTGTCCCCACTACCGCTCTTGCAGTTCAGGTCTCTCGTTACCTCTGATTTGAACAACTATTCTGGCATCTTCATTCATTCTCTTGCTTTTGTCTTCATCTTACCCCATCTCATCATTTGTATTCCGACCAGATTAATCTTTCTAAAGCATAAACATGATCATGTGACCTCCCTGCTTAAAATCTCTTAATGGCTCCCTATCTCTTCAGGAAAAAGTCCAAATTCTCCAGCATAGCTAGAAGCTTCTTCATAAATTGTTGCTGCCTACCATTTTAGCTTTACCTTCCAAACTCAGACCCAGTTCTCCAACCACAGCCAAATAACTGTTGTTCCTTGAATGTTCCATGCTGTGTCTCAAGATTGCTTCTCACTGTAGCAGATTGACTTGGTTTGGATCATGGAATTATCCTTGAGCCAATCACAGTGACCCAAAATATATAATGTTCTGATTGGCCAGATTTGAGTCATATACCAACAGCTCCAGTCAAAGTACACATAAATAGCAGAAGAATAATTCTCAGAGAAAAATCCATGAACCATTCCAGAAAAAAAGGAGTGACTACTAAGCACGCAAGCAGAGATCAATTAAAGACGTTCCATTTCTGCACTTTCATGGTGTCATGCTGGAAAATACTTTGTGGTTTAATGAACTGCCTTCCCTTCCTTACTAGGCTATGAATTACTGAAAAGCAGGGACAATGCTTTTTATATGTGTTACCACTGCACCTGGCACAAATGCCTAACCCATAGAAGATATTAAATAAAGGTTTAACAAGTTGCTATCAACTAATTCCCCATTTAGAAATGGCACAGCTATACTTTATATTCTAACACCCAAAAAAGATGTCCTTTTTGTTATAGGCGACTGGAATGCAAAAGTAGGAAGTCAAGAAATACCTGGAGTAACAGGAAAATTTGGCCTTGGAGTACAGAATGAAGCAGGGAAAAGGGTAATAGAGTTTTGCCAAGAGAACAGACTGGTCATAGCAAACACCCTTTTCCAACAACATAAGAGAAGACTCTATACATGGACATCACCAGATGGTCAATACTAAAATCAGATCGATTATATTCTTTGCAGTCAAAGATGGAGAAGCTCTATACAGTTAGCAAAAACAAGACCAGGAGCTGACTGTGGCTCAGATCGTGAACTCCTTGTAGCCAAATTCAGACTTAAATTGAAGAAAGTAGGGAAAACTACTAGACCATTCAGGTATGATCTAAATCAAATCCCTTATGATTATACAACGGAAGTGAGAAATAGACTCAAGGGATTAGATCTGATAGACAGAGTGCCTGAAGAACTATGGACAGAGGTTTGTGACATTGTACAGGAGGCAGGGTTCAAGACCATCCTCAAGAAAAAGAAATGCAGAAAGGCAAAATGGTTGTCTGAGGAGGTCTTACAAATAGCTGTGAAAAGAGAAGTGAAGGCAAAAGAGAAAAGGAAAGATATACCCATTTGAATGCAGAGTTCCAAAGCATAGCAAGCAGACATAAGAAAGCCTTCCTCAGTGATCAATGCAAAGAAATAGAGGAAAACAACAGAATGGGAAAGACTAGAGATCTCTTCAAGAAAATTTGAGATACCAAGGGAACATTTCATGCAAACATGGGTATAATAAAGGACAAAAATTGTATGGACCTAACAGAAGCAGAAGATATTAAGAAGAGGTGGCAAGAATACACAGAAGACTGTACAAAAAAGATCTTCACGACCCAGATAATCACGATGGTGTGATCACCAAACTAGAGGCAGACATCCTGGAACGTGAAGTCAAGTGTACCTTAGAAAACATCACTACCAACAGAGCTAGTGGAGGTGATGGAATTCCAGTTGAGCTATTTCAAATCCTAAAAGATGATGCTGTGAAAGTGCTGCACCCAATATGCCAGCAAATTTGGAAAACTCAACAGTGGCCACAGGACTGGAAAAGGTCAGTTTTCATTCTAATCCCAATGAAAGGCAATGCCAAAGAATGTTCAAACTACCACACAATTGCACTCATCTCACATGCTAGCAAAGTAATGCTCAAAATTCTCTAAGCCATGCTTCAGTACGTGAACCGTGAACTTCCAGATGTTCAAGCTGGATTTAGAAAAGGCAGAGGAACCAGAGATCAAATTGCCAACATCCATTGGCTCATTGAAAAGGCAAAAGAGTTCCAGAAAAACATCTACTTCTGCCTTATTGACTATGCCAAAGCTTTTGACTGTGTGGGTCATGACAAACTGTGGAAAATTCTGAAAGAGATGGGAATACCAGACCACCTGACCTGCCTCTTGAGAAATCTGTATGCAGGTCAGGAAGCAACAGTTAGAACTGGACATGGAACAACAGACTCGTTCCAAATCGGGAAAGGAGTACATCAAGGCTGTATATTGTCAGCCTGCTTATTTAACTTCTATGTAGAGTACATCATGAGAAACACTGGGCTGGATGAAGCACAAGCTGGAATCAAGATTGCCAGGAGAAATATCAATAACCTCAGACATGCAGATGCTGCTAAGTCACTTCAGTCGTGTCCAACTGTGTGCGACCCCATAGACGGAACCCCACCAGGCTCCCCCGTCCCTGGGATTCTCCAGGCAAGAACACTGGAGTGGGTTGCCATTTCCTTCTCCGATATGCAGATGACACCACCCTTATGGCAAAAAGTGAAGAACTAAAGAGCCTCTTGATGAAAGCGAAAAAGTTGGCTTAAAAGTCAACATTCAGAAAACTAAGATCATGGCATCTGGTCCCATCACTTCATGGCAAATAGATGGGGAAACAGTGGAAACAGTGTCAAACTTTACTTTACTTTTGAGGCTCCAAAATCACTGCAGATGGTGATTGCAGCAATGAAATTAAAAGACGCCTACTCTTGGAAGAAAAGTTATGACCAACCTAGATAGCATATTTAAAAGCAGAGACATTTCTCTGCCAGCAAAGGTCTGTCTAGTCAAGGCTATGGTTTTTCCAGTGGTCATGTATGGATGTGAGAGTTGGACTATAAAGAAAGCTGAGCACCAAAGGATTGATGCTTTTGAACTGTGTTGTTGGAGAAGACTCTTGAGAGTCCCTTGGACTTCAAGGAGAGCCAACCAGTCTATCCTAAAGGAAATCAGTCCTGGGTGTTCATTGGAAGGACTGATGTTGAAGGTGAAACTCCAATACTTTGGTCACCTGATGTGAAGAACTGACTCATTTGAAAAGACCCTGATGCTGGGAAAGATTGAAGGCGGGAGGAGAAGGGGATGACAGAGGATGAGGTGGTTGGATGGCATCACTGACTAGATGGACATGAGTTTGAGTAAACTCTGGGAGTTGGCGATGGACAGGGAATCCTGGCGTGCTGCAGTCCATGGGGTCACAGAGAGTTGGAGATGACTGAGCAACTGAACTAAACTGAACTGATACTTTACATTCAAGAGGAAAGAGACCATTTTCAATGATATCCTCTGTCTATACTCAAAAGGGAAGAAAGAATGTCAGAATTTCAATGTAATTTGTTTCATTTGTAGGATTTTACTACAGTAGAAGGAAAAAATCATAGTAAATTTATGTATAACAAGTGTACAGCTTTTTTAAAAAGTAGCATTCATATAAACTTAATGTAGATAAAGTCAGTGTTTCCTATAACTCAAAATAATTACTGTCTTCATGGAATTGAGTAATTTTATAGTTTCTAAGTTCACTCCGATAAACTACATAGCCATTCACTAATTATAACTTATTACTCAAAAAAATCATATAATGCAAAAGAATTTTAAGAAGCACCTTAAAGAATCTTTGGACCCGGGTGGGACTTTAGAGAGAATCTCCCAGGTTTTTCAGTTGGAGAAATTGAGGCTCTTAGAGATTAATGGTTTGCCAAAATCATGAGCTACTTTATGGCTGTCTAGAGACTTCATTAGAGCTATGTGTCTTAGTCAGCTGTGCTGCACTTATCATCTGAAAGTAATCACTTCCCTCTCTAAACTACAGCATTTAATTAACTGTTCAGTTTGTTTTTCTCTCACCTCAGTTTGACTGACCTGTTTGTCTTTCATGGATTATTCCATGTCACACATCATGTATTAAGATCCCCCCAATGTTGTCACCATTCATTTATCCCTACCTTGCCTGAATTCTTATAACCGTCAGACTAAAAACTTTGTTTTTGTGCTGAACTATACAAGGTAGTGGGCTTCCCAGGTGGCTCAGGGGTAAAGAATCTGCCTGCTGATACAGAAGTCGGTTCAATCCCTGAGTCAGGAAGCTCCTTTGGATCAGGAAATGGCAGCTCCATTTCAGTATTCTTGCCTTGAAAATCCCATGGACACAGGACCCTGGCAGGCTACAGATCATGGGGTCACAAAGAGTCAGACACGCCTGAGTGACTGAGCGCACACACACGCAGTGGTATGCACGCATGCATACAAGGTAGTGCCATGAAGAAAGCATAGACTTTGGTGACTGGCAAGAGATTCCTGGGGTTCTCTTGGGATAAATTGACCAGCTGAAGAAATCAGATCTGGGAGGAGGCAATGGCACCCCACTCCAGTACTCTTGCCTGGAAAATCCCATGGACGGAGGAGCCTGGTGGGCTGCAGTCCATGGGGTCGCGAAGAGTCAGACATGACTGAGCTACTTACTTCACTTTCACTTTTCCCTTTCATGCATTGGAGAAGGAAATGGCAACCCACTCCAGTGTTCTTGCCTGGAGAACCCCAGGGACGGCGGAGCCTGGTGGGCTGCCGTTTATGGGGTCGCACAGAGTCGGACACGACTGAAGCAACTTAGCAGCAGCAGCAGCAGCAATTTCTTGTACTTAAGCCAACAACAGTTCTAAAATGCTATTATTTGTGTCTGTAAGATTGTACATATACTACCAACCTCATACTGTTGTGGATTTTTTTCTCACAAATTTGAGTTTGGGTTTTTTTCTAATGAAATGCTTCAGTTGTCATTTTGTCATTGCATTTCAGATAGCTCATGACCCTTTTATTGTGGTCATTTTAGCACATAATAACCCACACAGTAGGGGTGAGGTTTAAATTTTTTTCTTTGTTACCAGAAATTCTTTTATTCATTTGTCCTTGTGACTGTAGTGATGCAAAAAGAGTGAATGGATGAGTGAATAATTGGTTTAATACATAGTTATTTTACTTAAGTGCTTTTTTTGGCAGGATAATTGTAAATGTATATATTTTAATTGTACTGGTACATTGGACATGTCAGTGTCTATACCGCTGGACCAACACAGCATTTTTAGAGCATTTTTTTGCTAATGGATGTCTGGTAATAATGCCTTAATTTTCTTTCGGGACTCAACTACATAGAAGGGGTTGGTTTTTTTCCCCCTCAGCAGTGGGAGAAGCACAGGTGATGGATCACTGATGTCATTTCAATTGTTATTTTTTAAAATAAATATAAAAATGCTAAAAAAAAAAAAAAAAAAAAAGAAATCAGACCTGTAAGTATTGACAGTTGGGAATCTCCACTGAAATGACCCAACCACATCATTCTACCATGAAAAACAAAAATCAGCAGGCCCTACCTTTATACCTAAAACTTCCAATCAGCTTTTGGTTCCAGTCTCTTAAATATGAACAGATAACTATGGATCACTTCACATTTGAAGAAAATCTTTAAGCAGAAAGGCAGAGACCAAAATGAACAAACCAACAAACAAGCAATTCGAGACAAACAGGCAATGCCCAGAAGAAAATGTTTTAATTGTAATAAATTCCTTTAGGAGATGAGAGAAGACTTTGTATCCATGAAACAAGAATAAAAGGCCATGTAAAGGAATATTTAGGGAACCAAAATAAGTTTTTAGAAATTAAAAATATGCTAACATAAATTCAAAAGCCCATAAATGGATTGAAAGATAATCTGAGGAAAAGTACCAGAAAATAGAACAAAAAGAGAAAGCTATGAGGAGAGAAAAGTTAAGAAAGTTAGTGGAGTAGAACAGGATATCTTAAATCCAAATAAAAGACAGCAAGCAGAAATATGGAGGAAAGGAAATTATTAAACAAAATTATTCAAAAAAATTTCTCAGAAATGTCAGATGTATATTTTCAAACTGAATCAGCACCCTAAGCACCCAGCATAGTGCAAGAGAAAGACTAACAGCAAGGGATGTAATTGTAACATTTCAGGACAATGAGAATCAAAAGAAGATTGTAAAAACTTGCACAGTTGGGGGAAAATATCATATTGCATGAAAAGGACAAGAATAAATATATATCTGAATTTGCTAGTAAAAGCATGGGAAGATGTAGGACAACAGAGTAAATGATTTTGTCTTATTCATGTTTCCACCTGAAAGGTTCTCCATGTAACAGCTCACGAGACTAGATTAAGTCCACCTGGATAATTCCTGACACTCCCATCTCAAAGTCCATACCTTTAATCACATTAGCAAAGTAACTTTGCTGTGCAAAGTAACATTTTCTTGAGGTTCTGGGGATAGTGGCATAATATGTTTGGGACGAAATTGTTCTTAATATCACACACATCAACACACATTTCATTGAAGACATGAAGGTGGCAAAATGAGCACCTAAAAGACGTTCAACTTCATTAGTCATTAGGGAAATGCAAAGTAAAGCCATAATGAGGTATCACTACCTACTTATTAGACTGGCTAAAATAAAAAATACGGGTAACACCAAACCTTTTAAGGATATGGAGAAACTGGATGACTAATACATTGCTTGTGGGAATATAAAGTGAGACAATCACTCTGGAAAATACTTTGTCAATTTCTTATAAAATGCACTTACCATATGATTCAGCAGTTGTTCTCTTGGTCATTTATCCCAGGGAAATGAAAACTATGCACAAGTCCCTATGGACTATGGACTCCAAGGAGATCAAACCAGTCAATCCCAAAAGAAATCTATCCTGAATATTCATTGGAAGAACTGATGCTGAAGCTGCAATACTTTGACCACCTGATACAAAGAGCTGACTCACTGGAAAAGACCCTGATGCTGGCAAAGATTGAAGGCAAACAGGTAAGGTGCCAGCAGAGGCTGAGATGGTGAGATAGCATCACCAACTCAATGAACAAGAATTTGAGTGAAATCTGGGAGATAGCTAAGGACAAGAGAGCCTGGCATGCTGCTGTCTATGGGGTTGCAAAGAGTTGGACAGGACTCAGTTACTGAAGAACAACAAAATTGATACATGCAACAACTTGAATGGATGAAGAAAATTATGCTGGATGAAAAAAAAATCAGTTCCACAATGGTTAATGCTACATGACTCCATTTATATAATGTTCTTGAGATAGCAAAATTATAGATATTAAAAACAGATTATTTCCAGGGGTTAGGGATTAGGAAGGAAGGGGAAAAGGATGGGAGTAGCTATAAAGGGAACGAAGCTTTGTGGTGATGGAACAGATCCATATCTTGATCAGAGTGACAGTTACATAAATCGACAGGATAAAATTGCATACTATACTCAGTGTTCACGTACATAGACAAATAAGTGCATATAAAACTGGTGAAATCTGAGTAAATTCTGTGGATTGTATCAAAGTCAATTGCCTGGTTTTGGTATTTTACTACAGTTATATAAAATATTATCGTTGGGAAAAAGTGGGTGAAAAGTATATGGAAATTGCCCATACGTTGCTTTTTGGCAAATTTCCAAAGTTTTTATGTATATTAGATATTTGAAATTCAGTTATATATTTTTACATGTGTATCAGGATAGCCAACTTTGGCTGTAAGTAGCAAAGAATCCAAATGTAAAAAAAGAAAAAAGGAGATGAGATCAGGATGGGTCAGTAGTCGGAGACCAAGTGCAGACAGAGGTCCCGAGAGTGTGTGTGGAGAAGGAATTCTGAGAGGAGGTTGGAAGATCAGAGGGCTGTAGAGCCAGGATGGGAGACTCCTGAGCAGGCCTGTCTGCTGAAAAGAAGGCCCACCACCTGGGAGAAGCTTACGGTGCCAGAAGCAGACAGGGTAACTGCAGAGGCAGAGTACTTTGGGAGGAAAGGTGATGGGTCCAGAGGTGGAAGGGGTGACACTTCACAAGGGCAGATGCCCCAGCATCTATGCCAGCAGGAAGCTGAGTGCACAAGGTAGGCTGCAGCTCCAGAGGCACGTAGGGTATAGGGTTGCTGAAGCTTAAAGAGGGTCAGTAGGTGAGGGCAAAAGTGAAAGATTCCGGAGCAAAATGTTTGAAAGTCATGCTGAAAAATTATGCTGTATCATATTACTTTATGCTACTTTGTGTCAAAATTGTGACAATTCCTGTGCTATACAGTAAGGCCCTTGTTAGTTGTGATTTGTGCTAAGTCACTTCAGTTGTGTCCAACTCTGCAACCCCATGGACTGTAGCCCACTAGGCTCCTCTATCCATGAGGGTTCTCCAGGCAAGAATACTGCAGCAGGTTGCCATTTGCTCCTCCAGGGGATCTTCCTGACCCAGGGATTGAACCCTGCCTCTTACATCCCCTGCATTGGCAGGCGGGTTCTTTACCACTAGAGCCACCTGGGAAGCCCCTATTTTATATATAGCGGTGTGTGTCTGTTCAATACTCTGTAATGGCCTATACAGGAAAAGAATCTAAAAATGAGTACATATATCCATGGTACACCTGAAACTAACACAACATTGTAAATCAACTATACTCTGATAAATTTTTTTTAAAAAGTTGTCACAAAAAAAGTATTATAAGTGGATTTTGTTTTGTCTCACAAAGCAAGAATTCAAAAGACAGTCAGGGTTGATTAATTCATCACTCCAACTAGGTCATCAAAGACCCAGCCTCGTGCTGTATTTCTCCCTCTTCATGTCCAGATTGTTGGTATTTGGTCCTAAAACTGTCCACTGAATCTCAAAATGACTACAGCAGCCCCATTAATCACATCCTTCTATAAAAACATGCCAAGACCAGAAGAATGTTTCTTTCATGAGTTCCTCTTTTAAGGCTAACGAAAAGACCTCAGGAGTTTTTCTGTAAAATCATTGGCCAGAATTGCATCTTACTCCTAAATTAGTATGGCTCTGGACATGTAGCATGGTCCTGAATATATGGTTCTCAATACTAGAAAGCAGTTAGCAAAGAAAAAGGGAAAACCGGTTGTTGGGTAGAAAGCCTGTATGTCTGTCACACCATATGTACAGTTGAGATTGAAAACTTTGTTTAACCCTTGGTACAATTGAAAAGTAATAGCTCAATCATTACCCGTTATATCTGAGGACACTGTCATCACCCCCATGAATAACTGCAA
The DNA here is from genome assembly GCF_054371585.1 of Giraffa tippelskirchi. Lineage (NCBI taxonomy): Eukaryota > Metazoa > Chordata > Mammalia > Artiodactyla > Giraffidae > Giraffa > Giraffa tippelskirchi. The sequence continues at coordinate 104,294,713 of NC_137278.1, read as the reverse complement.
CAACTGCTCCCTGCCTTAAAATATTTTTCCCTTCTAATCCTTTTCCTACAATGAGGCTCAGTAATCTTCTTAATCTTTCCTTTCCCCCCCTTAAGTCACGATGTCATTAATCCCATAAATCATTCACCAATTTTTCATCAACATTGATGGAATGAAATTCAGGACCCCTCCTTGACCCTTCAGCCTATTTTCCACCATTCCCTGCAGAACGTGATACTCTAATGACCCCAACTATTTAAGTTCTCTGAACACTATGCTTTTTCCTGCTTTGCTGATGTGCCCGCTTCAGCCTGGCATGCCCTTGCTTTCCATTCCCAAACCTATAAATTTCCACTAGGAAATGGCTCCTTATTCTTTAAGAATCAACCAGGGTATCAATCTTTCTCCTGGAAGGCTTCTCCACAATTCTTCATCAGAGTGGTGATAGACAAAAGAACCTCTACTAATAGAATTGTAAAAATAAGCTAGAAAAGCAATAAAGAGCAATTGAAAAACTAATAAACAAAAACTTCAAACCTGAGGCATGGTTATATATACAGAGTTTTTGAGTGTCAATTGTTTCCCAGTGGCAGCCTGTACATACAATATTTTTTCTCTGATGTTATGATGCTTCAGATATGAAAGACCCCTGTTAGGCAAATAATAAAAAATAGCCTCCCAAACTGCTGATTCTTCATAAAATGTTTCCATTTATTTCAGAAGAATAACATTGCTAACTACTGAGAAATGGAGTTATTGTTGAAGCCTGAGGAGGTATTCTTGTTTTCTCCTATCAAGGCACATATTACCCAATATTAAATGCTTCCTTCTCAGCTTCATTGCTTACTCACTTACATTTTTCTCTCCTTTAGTGTCATGGAGATTTATGTTGTTTAATATTTTTTGAAAAAAACTATAATTGGAGGAGGAAAACAGAAAATTTATAAGCTACTTGGGGAGAAAAAGGAATAGCAACGTAATAATCATTTAAATTATATTGGTAAGAATCTACAGCATTTATCTTTTGTACTCTGATGAAGCTAATGGAAAACAAAACTAGCAAATTCAGATATTTGCATAAATTGAACCCTTGAAAATAACAGTTGCTACAGTCTACTACTCCATCCACAGTTTAGGGGATGTATTTCTCTACAAAAGCTGGAAAGGCATTATTGCAAATGTTCCCTACAAATAGCATGTGCATGCATAATTGAGTCCATATTAAACATTAAGAAAAGACATACAGTATACATGGAACATGATTTCATTAGCTGATAGATTCAGGAGTCCTGCCTTCTAATCCTGTTACTGGAATTTAAGAATGTGTCAATGGCAACCCACTCCAGTCCTCTTGCCTGGAAAATCCCATGGACGGAGGAGCCTGGTAGGCTGCAGTCCATGGGGTCGCGCAGAGTCGGACGTGACTGAGCAGCTTCACTTTCACTTTTCACTTTCATGCACTGGAGAAGGAAATGGCAACCCACTCCAGTGTTCTTGCCGGGAGAATCTCAGGGACGGAGGAGCGTGGTGGGCTGCCGTCTATGGGGTCGCACAGAGTCGGACACGACTGAAGAGACTTAGCAACAGCAGCAGAGCCCACTACTTAAGTGAACTATTTGGTTTCCTTACCTGTTAAGGCATGAAAGAGAACAGACAATAGGGCCTGAGTATTTGCAGTGTAGATTCTAAACCAAACACCAAACTCCTGAGAGTGTAAGAGGAATTCCACTTTCTACTTTAAGCAATTTGTATTGTCTAAAATTTTAAAAACCAGTTTATTTTTTCCCCCTCATTGTTAGAAAGTTCTTGTTCTGTACTGAAACTGGATTCCTGTTTGTCAGTTCAGTTCAGTTCAGTTGCTCAGTCGTGTGTGACTCATTACAACCCCAAGGACTGCAGCATGCCAGGCCTCCCTGTCCATTACCAATTCCCGAGGTTTACCCAAACTCATGTCCATTGAGCCCGTGATGCCAACCAACCATCTCATCCTCTGTCATCCCCTTCTCCTCCCGCCTTCAATCTTTCCCAGCATCAGGGTCTTTTCCAATGAGTCAGACTTTGCATCAGGTAGCCAAAGTACTGGAGCTTCAGCTTCAGCATCACTCCTTCCAATGAATATTCAGGACTGATTTCCTTTAGGATGGACTGGTTGGATCCAAGGGACTCTCAAGAGTCTTCTCCAACACCACAGTTCAAAAGCATTAATTCTTCGGTGCTCAGCTTTCTTTATAGTCCAACTCTCACATCCAAACACGACCACTGGAAAAACCATAGCCTTGACTACACAGACCTTTGTTGGCAAAGTAATGTCTCTGCTTTTTAATATGCCATCTAGGTTGGTCATAACTTTAATTCCAAGGAGCAAGCATCTTTTAATTTCATGGCTGCAGTCACCATCTGCAGTGACTTTGGAGCCCCGAAAGTAAAGTAAAGTCTGACACTGTTTCCACTGTTTCCCCATCTATTTGCCATGAAGTGATGGGACCAGATGCCATGACGTTAGTTTTCTGAATGTTGACTTTTAAGCCAACTTTTTCACTTCCATCAAGAGGCTCTTTATTTCTTCTTCACTTTCTGCCATAAGGGTGGTGTCATCTGCATATCTGAGGTTATTGATATTTCTCCCGGAAATCTTGACTCCAGCTTGTGCTTCATCCAGCCCAGCGTTTCTCATGATGTACTCTGCATAGAAGTTAAATAAGCAGGGGGACAATATACAGCCTTGATGTACTCCTTTCCCGATTTGGAATGAGTCTGTTGTTCCATGTCCAGTTCTAATTGTTGCTTCTTGACCTGCATACAGATTTCTCAAGAGGCAGGTCAGGTGGTCTGCTATTCCCATCTCTTTCAGAATTTTCCACAGTTTGTTGTGATCGACACAGTCAAAGGCTTTGGCATAGTCAATAAGGCAGAAGTAGATGTTTTTCTGGAACTCTCTTGCTTTTTCAATGAGCCGGCGGATGTTGGCAATTTGATCTCTGGCTCCTCTGTCTTTTCTAAATCCACATTGAACATCCAGAAGTTCACGGTTCACATACTGTTAAAGCTTGACTCGGAGAATTTTGAGCATTACTTTACTAGCGTGTGAGATGAGTCAAACTGTGCGGTAGTTTGAGCATTCTTTGGCATTGCCTGTCTTTGGGATAGGAGTGAAAACTGACCATTTCCAGTCCTGTGGGCACTGTTGAATTTTCCAAATTTGCTGGCATATTGGGTGCAGCACTTTCACAGCGTCATCTTTCAGGATTTGAAATAGCTCAACTGGAATTCCATCACCTCCTCTAGCTTTGTTTGTAGTGACGCTTCCTAAGCCCCACGTGACTTCACATTCTAGGATGTCTGACTTTAGGTGAGTGATCACACCATCGTGATTATATGGGTCATGAAGATCTTTTTTGTATAGTTCTTCTTTGTATTCTTGCCACTCTTCTTAATATCTTCTGCTTCTGTTAGGTCCATACAATTTTTGTCCTTTATTATACCTATGTTTGCATGAAATGTTCCCTTGGTATCTCTAATTTTCTTGAAGAGATCTCTAGTCTTTCCCATTCTGTTGTTTTCCTCTATTTCTTTGCATTGATCTGTAAGGAAGGCTTTCTTATCTCTCCTTGCTGTTCTTTGGAACTCTGCATTCAAATAGGTATATCTTTCCTTTTCTCCTTTTCATTTTGCTTCTCTTCTTTTTACAGCTATTTGAAGCCCTCCTCAGACAACTATTTTGCCTTTTTGCATTTCTTTGCCTTGGGGATGGTCTTCATCCCTGCCTGTTGTACAATGTCATGAACCTGTGTCCATAGATTTTCAGGCACTCTGTCTATCAAATCTAATCCCTTGAATCTATTTCTCACTTCCACTGTATAATCGTAAGGGATTTGATTTAGGTCATACCTGAATGGTCTAGTGGTTTTCCCTACTTTCTTCAATTTAAGTCTGAATTTGGCAGTAGGAAGTTCATGATCTGAACTTCAGCTCCTGGTCTTGTTTTTGCTGACTGTATAGAGCTTCTCCATCTTTGGCTGCGAAGAATATAATCAGCCTGATTACAGTATTGACCATCTGGTGATGTTCAAGTGTAGAGTCTTCTCTTGTGTTGTTGGAGGAGGGTATTTGGAGGCAATCACAGGTAAATACTTACCAGCAATATGACTCTGGGCATGTGATTTAATCTTCTGAGATTTGTTCCCTCAGCCTGTCAGTAATTTAGTCTTACAGTCCACAGGTATGTAAGATCTTGAATTTGTGGTCCTATGAGTCAGGAGCCTTGCGGCTTCATTGGAGCAGAGCCACCAGCCATCACAGAAAGCAGTAGGAAGTCCACACTAGAAACCTGGTGGCCATGCATGGGCATGTTGCAGAGTGTGGAGGTTCCAGGGGCTGTAGACATAGACAGTGGTTCCCACCTTCCAGCTGACACCCTGTAAGAACCCCACCAGGCTCCCACAGGGCTAGGAACTGGGGGAACCCAGAGAAAACCATCTCTCCACAACACTGGCTCTAAATTACTTTTAAGATCAGCAAGTAATCAGAATTTTAAAGACACTGTGCCTGGTGATTCTGTCATATATTTTCTTATGAGGAAAATCAATAAATTCAAGACACTAAACACTCCCTTTATTTTCTACAAAAAAATTGATCATTTTATTTGAAGCGCAGATGTCATAGTAAACATGTCCAAATAATTGGTTCATTTCTCCAGATATTCACTACCCATATTTTCCTAGTGGCTATTCAGTTATTATGCCATGCTAGGAACCATGGGAATCAGGAACACCTGGCAGAAGCCCTGAAGAGAATCATTTAGGAACAAACTCAAGAGTTGTTCCAACTCTTTTGCAACCCCATGGACTGTAGCCTGCCAGGCTCCTCTGTCCATGGGATTTCCCAGCCAAGAATACTGGAGTGGTTTGCCATTTCCTTCTCCAGGGGATCTTCCCAACTCATGGACTGAACCCACATCTCCTGCACTGGAGATTCTTTACTGCTGGCAGACTCCTTACCGCTGAGCAGCCAGGGAAGCCCTAACTGCTGTGTAGCCTTTGAAACCAACCAATCTCTAAGTTAAGGGTTACAGTCAAATGCAGGGACTGAGTCAGATGATTTCTCCATCTCTATGTTAGATTGCAAAAATACCCACCTGTATCTATCCCTTCCTGTATGCATGTCTCCTTACAAAGTGTCTTTACAGCTTCTTGAATCAAAAGGTGGAATATTTTACCTTACCCCCTTGAATCTGAGCTGTACTTGCAACCTGCTTTGCCCAGGGATGAACAGCACTAGAAATTTATCTTTTGTATATAGAGTATCAAAAAAAGACAAAATCTATCCTTCTGACCTCCCCAGAACATCACCAGACCTGTTACTAAAGCATAGTTATGACTGTTGGCTACTTCAGTAAGGGAGACCACTCCTTCACAGAATCTTAGCAGTGTCTCAGAAGGGAGAAAAAGAAATGGCACCCCACTCCATTATGCTTGCCTGCGAAATCAGAGGAGCCAATTGGGCTACAGTCCATGGGGTCGCAAAAGAGTCAGACACGACTGAGCGACTAAACAACAGAAGAGGGGAAGTCAGAAACAGTATTTGTAGGACTTTGGATTCTGAGTTCAAGTGCTTTAAAATGGGTTTTTCAAGGCAAGGAGCTGATCGAGATCACACAGATTTGTGGTATTTCTTGAAAATTGAGTGGACAAAGAGAAGAGAGGATATTGAAGTGATTCTTGTCACTTGTCGTTAAGTATAAATTGTTTTAAATACTTGCAGGCTAATTGCAGAAGTGATCAGTCTACTGTCTCAGATAAAATCATATGTGGGGTCTTCTAAAGTGAAATTATTTATTGTTTACAGTAATATCCATTACAGGCCAAATTTCCTCAAATAACTAAGTCAATTTGACATAGGTGGTCTATAGTCTTATATAAGTCATATTGTCAGATTCTCAATTTTTAATCCATTTCCACTTTATGGGCATAAAATTATTGACAATCTTTTTTGTTATCTTTCATATTTCTAATGTAATTATGGTTATGTTTTCCTTTCTCTTTCATTATATTACCTATGTGTGCTTTCCTTTTTCCTTTAAAGCATTTCAAAGTTTTTCTATTTTAAGCTTTTCATAGAACTAATTTCTGAACTTGTTTTTTTCTCTTTATGGTGTCTTAGTTTTCACTTTCAGTGGATTCTGCTTTTATATTTTTTATCTCCTTCCTTATGCCTGCTTTGGGATTAATTCTATTGTTCTTTTTCTAATTTCTTAAGTTAAAACTTTATCCTATTACTATTCAGCCTTTTCTCATTTTTAATACAAACCTTAAATGTATAAACTCTGAAAAGAAAGAACCACTTCTGCTGCATCTCATGAGTTTTGCTATACATGTATTTATATAGTATTTTCATTTATCATTCAACTCTATCATTCATTCATATTTTTAGTTTACAATATGATTTCTTCTTTGACCCATAATTATTTTATATATTTTACAAACTTTAAAAATTCTCATATTGTTGGGCATTTTATTTTTATTCATACTTTCTTCCAGCTTCCAATTATTTAGATATAATTGACATCACTGGATAGTCAACACCGAAATCAGATTGATTATATTCTTTGCAGCTAAAGGTGGAGAAGCTCTATACAGTCAGCAAAAACAAGACTGGGAGCTGACTGTGGCTCAGATCATGATCCTCTTACTGCCAAATTCAGACTTAAATTGAAGAAAGTGGAGAAAACCACTAGACCATTCAGGTATGACCTAAATCAAATCCCTTATGACTATACAGTGGAAGTGAGAAATAGATTTAAGGGACCAGATCTGATAGACAGAATGCCTGATGAACTATGGACGTAGGTTCGTGACACTGTACAGGAGATGGGCATCAAGACCATGCCCAAGAAAAAGAAATGCAAAAAAGCAAAATGGCTGTCTGAGGAGGTCTTACAAATAGCTGTGAAAAGACAGGAAGTGAAAGCAAAGGAAAAAAGGAAAGATATACCCATTTGAATGCAGAGTTCCAAAGCATAGCAAGGAGAGACAAGAAAGCCTTTCTCAGTGATCATTGCAAAGAAATAGAGGAAAACAATAGAATGGGAAAGACTAGAGGTCTCTTCAAGAAAATTAGAGATACCAAGGGAACATTTCATGCAAAGACGGGCTCAATAAAGGACAAAAATGGTAGGGACCTAACAGAAGCAGAAGATATTAAGAGGTGGCAAGAATACACAGAAGAACTGTACAAAAAAGATCTTCACAACCCAGATAATCATGATGGTGTGATCACTCACCTAGAGCCAGACATCCTGGAATGTGAAGTTAAGTGGGCCTTAGGAAGCATCACTATGAACAAAGCTAGTGGAGGTGATGGAATTCCAGTTGAGCTATTTCAAATCGTAAAAGATGACGCTGTGAAAGTGCTGCACTCAATATGTCAGCAAATTTGAAAAACTCAGCAGTGGCCACAAGACTGGAAAAAGTCAGTTTTCATTCCAATCCTAAAGAAAGGCAATGCCAAAGAATGCTCAAACTACCGTACAATTGCACTTATCTCACACGCTAGTAAAATAATGCTTAAAATTCTCCAAGCTAGGCTTCAGCAATACATAAACTGTGAACTTCCAGATCTTCAAGCTGCTTTTAGAAAAGGCAGAGGAACCAGAGGTCAAATTGCCAACATCCGCTGGGTCATCAAAAAAGCAAGAGAGTTCCAGAAAAACATCTATTTCTGCTTTATTGACTATGCCAAAGCCTTTGACTGTGTGGATCACAATAAACTGTGGAAAATTCTGAAAGAGATGGGAATACCAGACCACCTGACCTTCCTCTTGAGAAACATGTATGGAGGTCAGGAAGCAACAGTTACAACTGGACATGGAACAACAGATTGGTTCCAAATCAGGAAAGGAGTACATCAAGGCTGTATATTGTCACCCTGCTTATTTAACTTCTATGCAGAATACATCATGAGAAACGCTGGGCTGGAGGAAGCACAAGCTGGAATCAAGATTGCCGGGAGAAATATCAATAACCTCAGATATGCAGATGACACCACCCTTATGGCAGAAAGTGAAGAAGAACTAAAGAGCCCCTTGATGAAAGTGAAAGAGGAGAGTGAAAAAGTTGGCTTGAAGCTCAACGTTCAGAAAACTAAGATCATGGCATCTGGTCCCATCACTTCTTGGCAGATAGATGGGGCAACAGTGGAAACGGTGGCTGACTTTATTTTTCTGGGCTCCAAAATCACTGCAGGTGGTGATTACAGCCATGAAATTAAAAGACGCTTACTCCTTGGAAGGAAAGTTATGACCAACCTAGACAGCATATTTAAAAGCAGAGATATTACTTTGCCAACAAAGATCCGTCTAGTCAAGGCTATGGTTTTTCCAGTGGTCATGTATGGATGTGAGAGTTGGACGGTGAAGAAAGCTGAGCACTGAAGAATTGATGCTTTTGAACTGGGGTGTTGGAGAAGACTCTTGAGAGTCCCTTGGACTGCAAGGAGATCCAACGAGTCCATCCTAAAGGAGATCCGTCCTGGGTGTTCATTAGAAGGACTGATGTTGAAGCTGAAACTCCAATACTTTGGCCACCTGATATGAAGAGCTGACTCATTGGAAAAGACCCTAATGCTGGGAAAAATTGAGGGCAGGAGGAGAAGGGGACAACAGAGGATGAGATGGCTGGATGGCATCACCATCTCGATGGACATGGGTTTGGGTGGACTCCAGGAGTTGTTGATGGACAGAGAGACCTGGAGTGCTGCGGTTCATGGGTCGCAAAGAGCCGAACACGACTGAGCGACTGAACTGAACTGACATACAACATGTGTAAGTTTAAGATGTACATGTTGATTTGATACATATATATTGCAAAATTATACCACAGTAGCAGTAGTTAATACCTGATCACTTCATGTAATTGCCATTATTTTTGGTGGTAAAAATATTTAAGATCTACTTTCTTAGCAACTTTCAATTATATAAAACTGTTCAGTTCAGTTCAGTTCAGTCGCTCAGTCATGTCCGACTCTTTGCGACCCCATGAACTGCAGCACGCCAGGCCTCCCTGTCCATCACCAACTCCCGGAGTCTACCCAAACCCATGTCCATCGAGTCAGTGATGCCATCCAACCATCTCATCCTCTGTCATCCCCTTCTCTTCCTGCTCCTAATCCTTCCCAGCATCAGGGTCTTTTCCAATGAGTCAACTCTTTGCCTGAGGTGGCCAAATTATTGGAGTTTCAGCTTCAACATCAGTCCTTTCAATGAATACCCAGGATTGATCTCCTTTAGGATGGATTGATTGGATCTCCTTGCAGTCCAAGGGACTCTCAAGAGTCTTCTCCAACACCACAGTTCAAAAGCATCAATTCTGCGGCGCTCAGCTTTCTTCACCGTCCAACTCTCACATCCATACACGACCACTGGAAAAACCATAGCCTTGACTAGACGGACTTTTGTTGGCAAAGTAATGTCTCTGCTTTTAAATATCCTATCTAGATTGGCCATAACCTTCCTTCCAAGGAGTAAGCGTCTTTTAATTTCATGGCTGCAATCACCATCAGCAGTGATTTTGGAGCCCAAAAAAATAAAGTCTGACACTGTTTCCTCTGTTTCCCCATCTATAGTTAACTGTATTGTTAACTATGATCACCACACTGCATGTTAGAGTCCCAGAATTTATTTATCTTTTAACTGGAAGTTTGTTGGTAAAGAGTCTGCCTGCAATGAGGGAGACCCAGGTTTGATCCCTGGATTGGGAAGATCCCCTGGAGAAGGCAAGGGCTACCCACTCCAGTATTCTTGCCTGGAGACTTCCATGGACAGCGGAGCCTGGCGGGCTACAGTCCATGGGTTTGCAGAGTTGGACATGACTGAGCAGCTTTCACTTTCACTTTGTACCCACTGACCAAAAATCTCCCCAGTTCCCCCAACTTTCAGCCCCTAGAAACAATCATTCCTGTCTGTTTCTAAGAGTGTGGCTATTTTAGATTCCACATTTAAGTTATATCATCCAGAATTTGGATATCTCTATATGACTTATTTCACTTGGCATAATGTCTTTAAGTTTCATCCATGTTATCACAAATGGCAGTATATCCTTCTTTCTCAAGGATATATATTTACGTTCCCACATTTTCTTTACCCATTAATCTCTAGATGGACACTTAGGTTGTTCCCATATTTTACGTATTGTGAATAATGTTGCATTGGTCATGGAAGTGCAAATATCTCTTCAAGATACTAATATAATTTCCTCTGGATATATACCCAGAAGTAGGATTTTGGGTTCAAATGTAGTTTATTTTTAATTTTTTGAGGAACCTCCATACTGTTTTCCATAGTAGCTGTACCAATTTACATTTCAATAGCAATGCACAAGGGTTCTTTTATCTATATTCTCAACTACACTTACTATCTCTTGTCATTTTGATGGCAGTTATTTTAACAGGTATGAGGTATATATCTCATTGTTTTTGATTTGCATTTTCCTATGATTAGTAATGTTGAACATTTTTTAAATTTATGTTTTTATTGAAGGATAATTGCTTTATAGAATTTTGTTGTTTTCTGTCAAACCTCAACATGAATCAGCCATAGGTATACATATATCCCATCCCTTTTGAACCTCCCTTCCATCTCCTTCCCCACCCCACCCCACCCCTCTAGGTTGATACAGAGCCCCTGTTTGAGTTTCCTGAGCCATACAGCAAATTCCCATTGGCTATCTATTTTACATATGGTAATGTAAGTTTCCATGTTACTCTTTCCATACATCCCACCCTCTCCTCCCGTCTCCCTGTGTCCATAAGTCTGTTCTCTAATGTTGAGCATCTGCTGATCAGTGATGTTGTACATCTTTTCATGTACTTATTGGCTGTGTGTTTGTTTTCTTTGGAAAATGTCCATTTAGTTCCTCAGCCCATTTTTTAATCAGACTGGATTTTTTTCCCTATAGAGTGATATGAGTTATTTATATATATTAGATATTACCTTCTATGAAATATATAACTTACAAACATTTTATCCCATGCCATAGGTTGGGAACTGTGTTCACTGTTCCCCTTGCTGTGCAGAAGCTGTTCAGTCTGATGTGGATCCACTTGTTCATTCTCGCTTGTGTTGCTTGTGCTCTTGGAGCCATACCAAAAAAATTCTTGCCGAAACAAGGAGAATTTTCCCTGTTTTCTTCTAGTAGTTTTATAGTTTCGGGTCTTATATTTACATATTTAATCCATGTCAAGTTAATTTTTGTGAGTGGTATAAGGTAGGGGCTCAGTTTCATTCTTTTGCATATAATTACCGTTTTCCCAACATCATTTACTAAATAGACTATCATTTTCCCATTGAGTATTCTTGGCTCACTTGCCAAATACTAGTTGACTGTGTATGTGTGGGTTTACTTCTGGGCTCTCTGATTCTATTCCATTTGTCTACATGTCAGCTTTTATGCCAATTCTACACTGTCTTGCTTTCTATAGTTTTGTATTATAGTTTGCAATCAGATGAGACCAGACATATTCAGGATGGTATGGCCATAGACTATAGTTTGTAATCAGGAAGTGTAAAGGTGCTAGCTTTGTTCTGCTTTCTCAGAATTTCTCTATTTGGGTTCTTTTATGGTTACATAAAAGTTTTAGGATTGTTTTTTTCTATTCCTGTGAAAAATGCTATTGGGATTTTGAAAGGGAATGCATTGAATTTATAGGTGGCTTTAGGCTGTGTGGATATTTTAACAGTGTTTATTCTTTCAATCTATGAACACAGTGTGTCTTTCCATTTATTTGTATCTTCTTCAATTTTTTTCATCAGAGTCTTATAGAAAAACAAATTAAGCCCGAAGTTAGTAGAAGAAAAGAAAAAAATTTATCAGGGCAAAAATAAAGATAAAATAGAAAAAATGAGCAAGACAAGGATTCAGTTTTTTGAAAAGACCAACAAAATAGCTAATCTCTTAGCTAAACTAAGAAAAAAGAAAGCAGACTCAAATAAAATTAAAAAGGAAAGAAGAAACAGTAAAATTGATGCCACAAATAAAAAGATCAAAAGACAATTAGAAGCAACTATATGCCAAAAAATAGTTAACATAGAAGAAATGAATAAATTCCTAGAAACATACAACCTACCAAAATTAGACCTTGAAGAAGTAGAAATTCTGAACAGATCTGTAACTACTGAGAAGACTGAATCGGTAATCAAAAACCTCCCAACAAAGAAAAACATAGAACAACATGGCTCCAATGATGATTTCTACCAATATTTAAAAAACAAGTCAATATATCTCAGACAATTCCAAAAAACAGAAGATGAGGGAGCACTTCCAAACTATCAAAAACAAAACAAAATCAAAGGGAATAAATGTTGTTGGAGAAATTGAAACTCATGCACACTGTTGATGGGAATGCAAAATGGTAGAGCTGCTATGGGAAACAGTATGGACAGTACTCAAAAATTTCAAAATAGAATTATCATATGATCCGGCAATCTCACTACTGGGTATTTATCAAAAGAATTTCAGTCAACATCTTAAATAAATATTGGCACTCCAGTGTTCAGTTCAGTTCAGTTCAGTTGCTCAGTCATGTCCAACTCTTTGCGATCCCATGGTCTGCAGCACTCCAGGCCTCCCTGTCCATCATCAACTCCCGGAGTCCACCCAAACCCATGTCCATTGAGTTTGTGATGCCATCCAACCATCTCATTCTCTGTTGTCCCCTTCTCCTCCTGCCCCCAATCCTTCCCAGCATCAGGGTCTTTTCCAATGAGTCAACACTTTGCCTGAGATGGCCACAGTATTGGAGTTTCAGCTTCAACATCAGTCCTTCCAATGAACACCCAGGACCGATCTCCTTTAGGATGGACTCGTTGGATCTCCTTGCAGTCCAAGGGACTGTCAAGAGTCTTCTCCAACACCACAGTTCAAAAGCATCAATTCTGCGGCACTCAGCTGTCTTCACCGTCCAACACTCACATCCATACATGACTACTGGAAAAACCATAGCCTTGACTAGATGGACCTTTGTTGACAAAGTAATGTCTCTGCTTTTTAATATGCTGTCTAGGTTGGTAATGGGGGCTTCCCTGGTGGCTCAGACGGTAAAGCGTCTGTCTGCAATGCAGGAGACCCAGGTTCGATCCCTGGGTTGGGAAGATCCCCTGGAGAAGGAAATGGCAGCCCACTCCAGTACTCTTGCCTGGAAAATCCCATGGACGGCGGACCCTGGTAGGCTACCGTCCATGGGGTCGCAAATAGTTGGACACGACTGGGCGACTTCACTTTCACTTTCACTTTAGGTTGGTCATAACTTTTCTTCCAAGGAGTAAGTGTCTTTTAATTTCATGGCTGCAGTCACCATCTGCAGTGATTTTGGAGCCCCCCAAAACAAAAGCAGCCACTGTTTCCACTGTTTCTCCATCTATTTCCCATGAAGTGATGGGACCAGATGCCATGATCTTAGTTTTATGAATGTTGAGCTTTAAGCCAACTTTTTCACTCCTCTTTCACTTTCATCAAGAGGCTCTTTACTTCTTCTTCACTTTCTGCCATAAGGGTGATGTCATCCGCATATCTGAGGTTATTGATATTTCTCCTGGCAATCTTGATTCCAGCTTGCGCTTCATCCAGCCCAGTGTTTCTCATGATGTTCATTGTAGCACTATTCACAATAGCCAAGATATGGAAACAACCTAAATGTTCATTGATAGATAAGCCAATAAAGAAAATGTTGCATATACATACAGTGAATACTATTCAGCCTTAAAAAAGAGGTAAATCTGAAATATGTGACAGCATGGATGAACCTTGAGAACATTTCTAAGTGAAATAAGCCATCACAGAAAAACAAATCCTGCACAATTCTACTTATATGAGTATCAGAAATACTCAAATGCATAGAAACAAAGAGTGGAATGATGGTTTTCCGGGACTGGTGGGGTGGGGGTAATCAGGGAATTATTAATCAATGGGCATAAAGGTTTCAGTCAAGTAAGAGAAATAAGCTCTAGAGATGTGGTTATACAATACTGTACTTATAGTCAACAATAATATATACTTCAAAATTTATCAAGAGGGTTGATCGCATGTTGTGTCATTACCACACACACACACACAAAGTAAAATAGAGGCTATGCATACTCTGCAGCCCAGAAATCCCACTTCTAAGTGTTTCCTAGTGAATCCTCCATGTATATGAAGAGTCATATACAAGAATGTTTACTGCAGCATTATTTATAGTAGTAAAAACCTATAAAGAACCTGAATGATCACCAGGGAGAGAATATCTGTGGAATGCTGTGTGGCAATTCATATGAATAAACTAGAGCATTTGTATTAGTATGAGTAGATTCTAAAAATAATGTTAATGTAAAGAATATTTTTGTAATGTTTGGTATAGAAATGTTTTCTAAAAATCCATGGCTCACTTATTTTTATGCACTGCTAGAAAATTAAAGTCATTTTTATCTTTTTCATCCTTAACTAAATCCTCTACTTCTTACCATCTCCTTCTCTTTTCATTTGTTAAGAAATCATTTTCTTGCTGCTGTAATAGGAAGAACAATGCTTGTTTCCTGCCTTGTTACAAGATTGTATTTCCATTCACAAATTCGTCATGGTATATTAAAACACAAATGAGGTAGCTATAATCAATGGCAGTGGAATTCTAAAATACAATTACAGTGCTTCACAATTTGACTGGAAATGACAGATTGTAATTTGGATTACAGCATATTACAATTAATGCTAAATTGCCAACAGCAAATACATTTAACCCCACTTCACACTTGTAATCAGTCAGGCATGAGACAAAGCACATCAGGGAATACAAATCATTACAAAACAAAAAATACAGGCACTTCAGGAAGAATTACTGCAGTATCCATTTCTGTTAAAGTCAAGTTTCGTTTAATGCTTTTGTTTTGGAATGTAAAAGGCAATCCTTGTGGTAAACTATTTCATCAAATTTACTCATTAGAACCAGTTATTCTGAAGGGAAAAAACTTCTACTATATTTTGTGAAAATAGCTTACTCTTTACAAAGGACTGGATTATAACTTATCCTTCTTTACAGAGAGAGTTTTTCTGTCATTGAGATGTATTTTCATAAAGAGAATACTAAGAAAAACAAGATACTCATGGCCAAAATTATATAACTTTTGATTAAGCATACTTACCTGCTAATAAATCAAATGTGGTTAATTTGTAAGTATGCCTCAGATGGTGCCTGTAGCATATATTTATCCTGAGTCTACACTGAGTCACAGAATAATTGGAAATTTCCCTTGGGAATATGACACCAAGAAACTCATGTACTCTCTTTTCAAGATACTAAGTTCCACTTTATGAATTTAAAATTGCATTCCAAGAACAAATTTTCCTCTGCATTGAATTGTGCCTGTTATAAAGGTTATCAGTCTACATACAACTATCCAGAATTGCTCAATACGCAAGCTCAAAACAAAGATTAAGTTAGCCTTTTTTGGTGAAAAATGAACAAGATACCATTTAATAAGAAAAATTAATCTAAAGTACCACAATCTGCTAATGGAATCCGTGTGTGTGTGCGTGTGCACACACACACAGTCTCTAAATTGTATCTGACTCTTTATGACCCCATGGATCATGCTCCTCTTTCTAATTCACCCTCTGAAAGTATTAAGGTTGAAAAAACTGGTGTATAATTAACCTTTTAGGAAACTTCAAGGAAGAAGGATTTTTTTTTTTCTAATTTTTTAATGGCTGTTAGTGTCCCATAAAGTAACTGTTTAGTACTTGGTCTTGCTCTTATGTCCCCTCAAGTGTCTGGTCATAAGCCCAGAAAACCAGTGACGGGGACTGCCTCTGGCCTTGTTACTGGAGAGGACCCTAAGCAACCATCAGGGGTATTTTGCTTCTCTCAATAGATCTTATTCCCTGGTAGCCTTGCCCCATTTCTTAAAGATTACCTATTTCAGCAGTTCTCAACACTGACTATACATTAGAAGCATCTGATGAATTCAAAAATACATCTATGCTCAGTCCCTAGCCCTGATCAGTATTTCTGGGAGTAGTGTCCAAATCAATATAGAAATTCTCCAAGAGATCTGAATGTGGATTTAGGCTTGAGAACTATGTCCTCTGTCCTTTCTTCATACTTCTTTCCTTCCTCTATCTTTGGTTGAAAGCTACCATTTTCAAACTTCCTTAGCCATAGAACAATTTTCAAGGACTTTTTAAAAAGCTTTTAATTAATTATTTATTTTTGGTTGTGTTGGGTCTTCGTTGCCACCCAAGGACTTTCTCTAGTTGAGGCGAGAGGGGCCGCTCTTCATTGTGGAGCAAGGGCTTATTTTCTTGCAGAGCACAGGCTCTAAGTGCATGGGCTTCAGTAGCTGTGGCTTGCAAGCTTTGTTGCTTTGCAGCAATGCGTGGCCCCTGCATTGGCAGGCAGATTCCTCTCTACTGTGCCACCAGGGAAGTTCAGGAATCTTAATAAATAATACAAATTAAAGGGGTAAAGAGCATGATGGTTAATTTTGTGTGTCAGTTGCCTGGATAAAACACTGTTTCCAAGTGTGTCTGTGAGTGTTTCTGGATGAGATTAGCATTTGCTTTGATGGACTCAGTAAACTACTAATAGATGGCCCTCCCTCACTGTAGTTGGGCATCATCCAAGCCATTAGTGGCCTGGATAGACCAAATGGTGGAGGAAGGAAGAATTCCTCTTTTCTCCAGTCTTACTGCTCTAACTTCTCATCTCATCTTCTGTCCTGAATCTGGTATTTAATAAGCTCTCCTGGTTCTCAGGCCTTCAGACTCAAATTGAATTACATCATTGGCTTTCTTGGTTCTCCAGCTTCCAGATGGCAGATTGTGGATCTTATCAGCCTCCGTAATCACACGAGTCAATTCCTCATAATAAATAGATAAGCATAGATAAATAGATAATCTATTGGTCCTGTTTCTCTGGAGGCTGCTGATGAACATAATTTCTTTGTTTTTGCTGTTCAGTCACTAAGTTGTGTTCACTCTCTGCAACCCCATGGACTGTAGCATGCCAGGCTCCTCTGTCCTCCACTGAGAGTTGTCTCAAATTCATGTCCATTGAGTCAGTGATGTTATCTAACCACGTCGTCCTCTGTCACACCCTTCTCCTCCTGCCTTCAGTCTTTCCCAGCATCACAGTCTTTTCCAATGAGTCGGCTCTTTGTATCAGGTGGTCAGAGTACTGGAGCTTTAGCATCAGTCCTGCCAATGAATAGTCAGGTTGATTTCCTTTAGGATTGACTGGTTCGATCTCCTTGCAGTCCAGCAGACTCTCAAGAGTCTTCTCCAGCACCACAATTTAAAAGTATCAATTCTTCAGTGCTCAGCCTTCTTTATGGACCAACTCTCACATCTGTACATGACTTGAAAAACCATAGCTTTGACGATATGGACCTTTGTCGGCAAAGTGATGTCTCTACTTTTTAATACACTGTCTAGGTTTGTCATCGCTTTCCTTCCAACGAGCAAGCATTTTTAAATTTCATGACTGCAGTCACCATCAGCAGTGATACTGGAACTTAAGAAAATAAAATCTGTCACTGCTTCACTTTTTCCCATCTATTTGCCATGAAGTGATAGGACTGGATGTCATGATCTTGGTTTTTGAATGTTGAGTTTTAAGCCAGCTTTTTCACTCTCCTCTTTCACCCTCATCAAGAGGCTCTTTAGTTCCCCTTCACTTTCTGCCATAAGAGTGGTATCATGTCTGTATCTCTGAGGTTGATGATATATCTCCCTGCACCTTGATTCCAGCTTGAGATTCATCGAGCCTGGCGTTTTGCGTGATGTACTCTGCATGTAAGTTAAATAGTTTCTTTAGGCAAATTAAATTTCCATTGCTTACAAAGTCCTAGCATTAGCTCATTGGAGCTCTAGGGTTGCAGAATTTAAAATTACTTTTTTAGGCCCTGGAGTATCATCCAGAAGCATTTACCAAAAATATTGGTACCATAATGACTCCAGTACATTCGTTAAACTGTTACCTATGGGTCAGTTGCTGAGCTAATAGGGCTAATAAAGAGATAAAAAAAAAACAAAAAACAAAAAAACAAAACAGTTCCAGTATTCAAAGTAGCTCCTGATCTAATGTAGAAGATAGGAAAATAGATCATCACAATTCAGTGCTCATTCATTCAAAACATATTTAGTGAATACCTATGATACTCTGGCATTATTCTAGGTGCTGGGTATGTAGCAGTAAACAAAGCAGACAAAATTCCTGTCCTTCCTGATTTTACAATCTAACCAAGGAAAACAGAAAAAAAATAAATAAGTAAGTAAAAGTTATATTATGTTAGAGGGAATTGCTGTTTTCATTGCTCAGCTGTGTCCAGCTCTTTTGTGATCCCATGGACTGTAGCCCACCAGGCTCCTCTGTCCATGGAACTTCCCAGGCAAGAATAATGGAGTGGGTTGTCATTTCCTTCTCCAGGGGATCTTCCCGGCCTGGGGATTGAATGCATATCTCCTGTATTGGCAGGTAGATTTTTTTTTTTTTTTTAACCACTGAGCCACCCAGGAAGCCCCATTAGAAGGAATAGGAAGTGTTAACAAAATTATAATTTTCAGGTGGATGGTAGGTCATGGGGTACAATGGGAAAATGCACAGGAAGCATCTTAAAAATACTTGTGCTTGATCTTGGTAAAAGCAATTTTGTGGCATAATGGGGTCAGGTACAAGATTGAAATAGGTTAAGGAATAGAAAAGAGGTGCCAGTGTGAAGTTTCAGTAAATTTGATTACAAAACAGGAGAGAAAAGATGCTCACAATTATGGATGGATTTTAGGTGGGCAGCTCTTGCGCATGTTTATAATTCTAGGAAAAGGGCCAGAATCTTCAATATGCTATGGGAAAAATGAAACCATCTATGAAGGTGGGACAGAGTTTGTGAGAAGTATTAGGCTTGGGTAAAATGATACAAGCAAGATCTTCTACTAATAATAGTATAATTTCTAGTATTTATTTAAAACTTGAATGTGTATAGATGTTCTAAGCACTTTATATGTAATAACTCATTTAATATTCTCAGCAACCTTACAAGGTACGTACTATAATTATTTTATAATTGAGGAAGCTGGGGAACAGAGAGTTAACTGCTCATATCACAAAGGGAAATGTAAAGTGAAATTTCAAACTCAGACATTTGGCTTCAGAGTCTTTGGTTTCCATTCCTATCCTGTACTGATAAGTGTGAAAGGGGAGGCAGACAGGAGGTCAAGGGGTTTGAGTAATGGTTTGAATCTTTATAGAAATTGTTATATTTAGGAGTGGGCAAAGGGTTAGGGTTTTTAAGAGTGTCAGACTGAATCTGCAGCCAGAACTTTGAAACAAAGGGGAACATGGGGTTGCTTATTTTGTTGAAGCCTAGAGGTGCCCACTAGACTAAAACCTCTACCAGAAAAGTCGTCATGTCTATTTCAGTTCAGTTCAGTCGCTCAGTCGTGTCCGACTCTTTGCGACCCCATGAACTGCAGCACGCCAGGCCTCCCTGTCCATCACCAACTCCCGGAGTCTACCCAAACCCATGTTGATCAAGTCAGTGATGCCATCCAACCATCTCATCCTCTGTTGTCCCCTTCTCCTCCTGCCCCCAATCCTACCCAGCATTAGGGTCTTTTCCAATGAGTCAACTCTTTGCCTGAGGTGGCCAAAGTATTGGAGTTTCAGCTTCAACATCAGTCCTTCCAGTGAACACCCAGGATTGATCTGTTTTAGGATGGATTGATTGGATCTCCTTGCAGTCCAAGGGACTCTCAAGAGTCTTCTCCAACATCACAGTTCAAAAGCATCAATTCTGCGGCGCTCAGCTTTCTTCACCGTCCAACTCTCACATCCATACATGACCACTGGAAAAACCATAGCCTTGACTAGACGGACTTTTGTTGGCAAAGTAATGTCTCTGCTTTTAAATATGCTATATAGGTTGGCCATAACCTTCCTTCCATGGAGTAAGCATCTTTTAATTTCATGGCTGCAATCACCATCAGCAGTGATTTTGGAGCCCAAAAAAATAAAGTCTGACACTGTTTCCACTCTTTCCCCATCTATTTGCAATGAAGTGATGGGACCAGATGCCATGATCTTAGTTTTCTGAACGTTGAGCTTTAAGCCAACTTTTTCACTCTCCTCTTTCACTTTCATCAAGAGGCTCTTTAGTTCTTCTTCACTTTCTGCCATAAGAGTGGTGTCATCTGCATATCTGAGGTTATTGATATTTCTCCCAGCAATCTTGATTCCAGCTTGTGTTTCTTCCATCCCAGCGTTTTTCATGATGTATTCTCCAGAGAAGTTAAATAAGCAGGGTGACAATATACAGCCTTGACGTACTCCTTTTCCTATTTGGAACCAGTCTGTTGTTCCATGTCCAGTTCGAACTGTTTCTTCCTGACCTGCATACAGGTTTCTCAAGAGACAGGTCAGATGGTCTGGTATTCCCGTTTCTTTCAGAATTTTCCACAGTTTATTGTGATCCACACAGTCAAAGGCTTTGGCATAGTCAATAAAGCAGAAATAGATGTTTTTCTGGAACTCTCTTGCTTTTTTGATGATCCAGTGGATATTGGCAATTTGATCTCTGGTTCCTCTGCCTTTTCTAAAACCAGCTTGAACATCTGGAAGTTCACGGTTCACGTATTGCTGAAGCCTGGCTTGGAGAATTTTGAGCATTACTTTACTAGCATGTGAGATGAGTGCAATTGTGCGGTAGTTTGAGCATTCTTTGGCATTGCCTTTCTTTGGGATTGGAATGAAAACTGACCTTTTCCAGTCCTGTGGCCACTGCTGAGTTTTCCAAATTTTCTGGCGTATCAATCGAGTGCAGCACTTTCACAACATCATCTTTCAGGATTTGAAATAGCTCAACTGGAATTCCATCACCTCCACTAGCTTTGTTCGTAGTGATGCTTTCTAAGGCCCACTTGACTTCACATTCCAGGATGTCTGGCTCTAGGTGAGTGATCACACCATCATGATTATCTGGGTCGTGAAGATCTTTTTTGTACAGTTCTTCTGTGTATTCTTGCCACATCTTCTTAATATCTTCTGCTTCTGTTAGGTCCATACCATTTCTGTCCTTTATTGAGCCTATCTTTGCATGAAATGTTCCTTTGGTATCTCTAATTTTCTTGAAGAGATCTCTAGTCTTTCCCAATCTGTTGTTTTCCTCTATTTCTTTGCATTGATCGCTGAGGAAGACTTTCTTATCTCTCCTTGCTATTCTTTGGAACTCTGCATTCAGATGGGAATATCTTTCCTTTTCTCCTCACAGCTAAATACACATGCAACATCTGCACTGTGCCCAGTGATGAGCAGGCACTCACGAAAGCCATCTGTCAACCAGTTAGGATAACTGAAGGCAGATACGTGCCTTGGATTGGGGGGGTATTGGATTAAACCATACGAAATTACATTTATGTTAGTCTTAATTCTTCTGCAAAGCCCTCCTTTATCTAACTTTTTCTTCTTATTTCCCTTCCCAGACTCAATGCCCCAGTCAAATTAATTTGCTTGCTAAAGTTTGCCATTTACCATTTTTATGCCTTTATACATATCTTCCTCTCAAAATATCTACTTCACTCTCAATTCAGGTCTCTCTTCTTTCAAAGTTTACTGCAAAGACTACCTACTCCCAAGTATTCTTTTAAGATTCTTAAATATTTCAGCATACCTTTGCTAATTTTTAACTTTGTGATCTCTTGTGTCCCATTATTAAGATGTTTCTTTACAAAAATATTCAGTATTTTAGCAAATGATCTGTTTATACATCTAAGTTTTCTTATTTTCTGAAATAGGCAATATACAGACAGTCCCTAACTTAGGATGGCTCAACTTAACGGTTTTTTGACCTTAGGATAGTGCAAAAGCAATACATGTTCAATAGAAACCATACCTCTACTTGTGCACTGTGATCTTGTCCCAGACTAGCCATATGTGATTCTCTCTTGGGCAGTGGGGAGCCACAGCTACCAGTCTGCACACACTCACAAGGGGAAATAACTGATAAGCTTACAACCACCATTCTGTACCCAATCATTCTGTTTTTCACTTGCAGTACAGAATTCAATAAATTACATGAGCTACTCAGCACTACTATAAAATAGGCTTTATGTTAGAGGATTTTGCCCAACTATAGGCTAATGTAAGTGTTCCAAACATATTTAAGATAGGCTAGGCTAAGCTATGATGGTGGGTAAAGTAAGGTATTTTAAATGAATGTTTTTGACTTACAATATTTTCAACTCTTGAAGGGTTTATCATAACCCCATCATAAATTAAGATTTGTATCTGATGGCTTCTACATTAAAATATACCAAAAAGTGTCCAGTAAGAAGTTTGCTTCTCAAGAATAAACTAAAAAAAGAACAAAGCAAAACAAAAAAACCTATAAGAAGAAGTTTGCTTCTCATCCCTTTCCCCATCCAATTTAGCTTTTCTCCTCAGAAGCAACCAATATTACCAATTTTTAGTGTAACTTTTTGGAGATATTCTAGGTTTATAGAGGCAAATATGTATAGTTACCCTTTTTTTTTTTTTCTTTTTCAACAACAAAAGGATCAGGAACAAGACAAAGATGTCATTTCTGACCACTTCTATTCAACATAGCCAGTGCAAGAAGACAAGAAAAAGAAATAAAAACATCCAAATTAGAAAGAAAGAAATCTCACTGTCTTCATTCACTGAAGATATAATACCTATATAAAAAAATCCTATGTACTCTACAAAGAAGTTATTACAACTAATCAGTGGGCTCAGCAAAGTTGTAGGCTGCAAGTTCAATACAGAAAAATCAAATATTTCTATATATTGTTGTTGTTGTTTAGTCGCTAAGTCATTTCCGATTCTTTGCGACCCCCCAAGGACTGTAGACCGCCAGGCTCCCCTGTCCATGGGATTTCCCAGGCAAGAATACTGGAGTGGGTTGCCATTTCCTCCTCCAGGGGATCTTCCTGACCCAGGGATTGAACCCTCATCTCCTGCTTGGCATGTGGATTCTTTACCACTGAGCCACCTGGGAAGCCTTGTTTCTATGTTAGCAATGGAAAATTAGAATTACATTTAAAATATTATTTACAATACCATCAAAAACGTGAAATACTTAGGAATACCTCTGGTAAAAGACCTGTACACTAAAAACTACAAAATCTTGCTTAAGAAAATTAAAGAACACCTAAATAGAGAGCTATATTACCTTTATGGATTCAAAGACTCAATCATTACCGGATGGCAACTCTTCCCAAATCAATCTATGGGTTGATTGCAATCCTAATCAGAATTCTAGTAAGGTTTTTTAAAAAATAATTTTATAAAAATTAATAAGCTGATTCTAAAATTCATATGAAACTGAATGATCCTCCTCAAAAAAAAATAAAGAAGAATTTTAAAAAAAGATAAAAAGGGAATGAACCTAGAATGGACAAACACAATTTTGTAAAAGAACAAAGTTGGAGACTAACACTACTTGATGTCAAGACCAACTATAAAACTACAATAATCAGTACAGTGTAGAATTGGCATTAAGATAGACAATTCAATGTTCAGAAGTAGAACCACCCATTAGGTGGACAACTGATTTTCAACAAAGGTATAAATAATAACAGTCTTGTCAACAAATTACATTTGTAAACCGACGAAAAACTTTAATATTTACTTTGAACCATATTCAAAAAATAACTCCAAATGAATCACAGACCTAAATGTAAAACCTAAAATTATGAAACTTGAAGAATACATTGGAGAAAAATCTTTGTGACCATAAGCTAAGCAAAGAGTTCTTAGAAACTACAGCAAAGCAGAATCCAGAGAAGAGTTTAAAACTTCTGTTCTTTGAAAGAGAATGAAAAGGCAAGCCATGCCAGGAGGAAGAGTTTGCAAATCATGTGTCTGATAAATGACTTGTATCCAGAATATGCAAAGAACTCTCAAAACTAACTAAATAAAATATGGGCAAAAGATTTGAACAGACATATAACCAAGAAGATATATAGAAGTCAAATAAGCATATGAACAAATGTTCAACAGCATTTGTCATTATGGAAATGCAAATTAAAACCACAATGATGTACATATCTATTAAAAGATATATTTAAAAAATTGACCACATATCAAGTGGTGATAAGGATGTGGAGGAACTGAAACTCTCATACTACTGGTAGGAATGTAAAATTACTTTGGAAAACACTTTGGCAGTTTCTTGAAAAGTTAAATTTACACCTACCAAATTATCTAGCCATTTTACCTCTAGGTAGTTTCCCAAGAGTAATAAAAGCATCTGTGTTTACAAAGATTTGTATGCTAATGTTTATAGAAGCTTTATTTTAATAACCACAAATGGAGAACAATCCAAATGTCCACCCACAAATGAATGAATAAACAAAAAATAGTACGTGCATACAAAGGGATATTACTTAGCAAAAAAAAAAAAAAAAGAATAAATGCAACAACATGGATGAGTCTTAACATAATTATGCAGAGTGAAAGAAGCCAGACTCAAAAGTATACACACTGTTTGATCCATTTATATAAAATTCTAGAAAATTCAAACTAATCTGTTGCAAAGCAAGCATGTGAGGGAAAGGATTACAAAGACACATAAGGGAACTTTGGTGGGGGTGATGGGTATATTCATTATCTATGTGATCACGGTTTCTAGGTCAAATGTGTCAAATTGCACACTTTAAATATGTATTTTGTGTCTGTTATACTTCAACAAACTAATTAATTTTTTAGAACAGTATACACAATTCTGCCCCCTGGGTTTTTTTTCCCTCAAGTAATATACCCTGTTGATCTCTTCAAGAAAATTAGAGATACCAAGGGAACATTTCATGCAAACATGGGCATGTTATGGACCTAAGAGAAGCAGAAGATATTAAGAAGAGGTGGCAAGAATACACAGAAGAACTATACAAAAAAGATCTTGACCCAGATAATTACGATGGTATGATCACTCACCTAGAACCAGACACCCTGGAATGCAAAGTCAAGTGGGCCTTAGGAAGCATCGCTACGAACAAAGATAGCGGAGGTGATGGAATTCCAGTTGAGTTATTTCAAATCCTAAAAGATGACGCTGTGAAAGTGCTGCACTCAATATGCCAGCAAATTTGGAAAACTCAACAGTGGCCACAGGACTGAAAAACATCACTTTTCATTCCAATCCCAAGAAAGGCAATGCCAAAGAATGCTCAAACTACTGTACAATTGCACTCATCTCACACGCTAGCAAAGTAATGCTCAAAATTCTCCAAGTCAGGCTTCAATAGTACGTGAACCATGAACTTCCAGATGTTCAAGCTGGATTTACAAAAGGCAGAGGAACCAGAGATCAAATTGCCAACATCTGCTGGATCATCGAAAAAGCAAGAGAGTTCCAGAAAAACACCTACTTCTGCTTTATGCCAAAGCTTTTGACTGTGTAGATTACAACAAACTGTGGAAAATTCTTAAAGAGATGGGAATACCAGGCCACCTGATCTGCCTCTTGAGAAACCTGTATGCAGGTCAGGAAGCAACAGTTCGAACTGGACATGGAACAACAGACAGGTTCCAAATAGGGAAAGGAGTACGTCAAGGCTGTATATGGTCACCCTGCTTATTTAACTTCTATGCAGAGTACATCATGAGAAACGCTGGGCTGGAGGAAGCACAAGCTGGAATATTGCCTGGAGAAATATCAATAACCTCAGATATGCAGATGACACCACCGTTATGGCAGAAAGTGAAGAAAAACTAAGAGCCTCTTAATGAAAGTGAAAGAGGAGAGTTAAAAAGTTGGCTTAAAACTCAACATTCAGAAAACTAAGATCATGGCATCTGGTCACATCACTTCACGACAAATAGATGGGGAAACAGTGGAAACAGTGACAGACTTTACTTACTTTTGGGGCTCCAAAATCACTGCAGGTGGTGACTGCAGCCATGAAATTAAAAGACGCTTACTCCTTGGAAGAAAAGATATGACCAACCTAGACAGCATATTAAAAAACAGATATTACTTTGCCAGCAAAGGTCCATCTAGTCAAAGCTATGGTTTTTCCAGTAGTCATGTATGGATGTGAGAGTTGGGCTATAAAGAAAGCTGAGCACCGAAGAATTGCTGCTTTTGAACTGTGGTGTTGGAGAAGCCTCTTGAGAGTCCCTTGGACTGCAAGGAGATCCAACTAGTCCATCCTAAAGGAAATCAGTCCTGAATATTCATTGGAAGGACTGATGCTGAAGCTGAAACTCCAACACTTCAGCCACCTGATATGAAGAACTGACTCATTTGAAAAGGCCCTGATGCTGGGAGAGATTGAAAGCAGGAGGAGAAGGAGACAACAGAGAATGAGATGGTTGGATGGCATCACCAACTCAATGGACATGAGTTTGGGTAAACTCCGGGAATTGGTGATGGACAGGGAGGCTTGGCATGCTGTAGTCCATGGGGTCGCAGAGAGTCGGACACGGCAGAGTGACTGAACTGAACTGATGCCTTGTTGACTGTTTCTTTTAAACACACAAAGGTTTCTAATTCTTTTTTACAGCTGCTGCTGCTACTGCTGCTGCTAAGTCGCTTCAGTCGTGTCCGACTCTGTGCGACCCCATAGACGGCAGCCCACCAGGCTCCGTCGTCCCTGGGATTCTCCAGGCAAGAGTACTGGAGTGGGTTGCCATTTCCTTCTCCAGCGCATGAAAGGGAAAAGTGAAAGTGAAGTTGCTCAGTCGTATCCGACTCTTAGCGACCCCATGGGCTGTAGCCTACTAGGCTCCTCCATCCATGGGATTTTCCAGGCAAGAGTACTGGAGTGGGGTGCCATTGCCTTCTCCTTTTACAGCTAGCTATCCAGAATTCTATTATATATAAGAACTATAATTGATTTTACAATTCCCTTATTGATGACAATTTATAAATAATGCATTGGAAAACCTTGTACAAACTCATTTCCTTCATATATAAGCATATCTATACGATACATTCCTAGACTAGGTAAAAGGAAATGCCCTTACAATTCTAATTGCTACTACCAAATTGATCAGTCAGTTTTCAATGCAGCAAACAGAAACCATTCTAGATACTTAAAACAGGAAGGCACTTGTTATAGGGAATTTGGTGCTTACAAATTCAGTGGAAGGGCTGAAGGAGCAAGGTCTGGGAATCTAGGTTGAGTTTCCCAGGATTAATACCACCTTGATATAAAACAAATTCACCAGCGGAGCTACTATCTCTACGACCATACATAATTTTGCAACATTCCAAGGCCTCCAGAAGATGGCCTTTGCCTCATTTCTCTTTTCAAATCATGCAGAGAACCTTTAACTGAGAAAACC
Source organism: Giraffa tippelskirchi (assembly GCF_054371585.1). Classification (NCBI taxonomy): domain Eukaryota; kingdom Metazoa; phylum Chordata; class Mammalia; order Artiodactyla; family Giraffidae; genus Giraffa; species Giraffa tippelskirchi. The sequence continues at coordinate 104,267,413 of NC_137278.1, read as the reverse complement.
TAATTAGTTTCCAGAACCCTAGCTACACACATACAAAAAATGTGAGAAATGTATTTCTCTCTCAACTTCTCTGACTAGGCGGGCAAACTGGTGGTTGAGTAAGTATGTCCAGAATGCACAGCATACCATCCTCAGTGGTTTGTTTCAATTGATACCTCTACCAGCAAAAATACTTGTTCCTCAATTCTGACCAATGATATCTAGGATATGAGTATTTTATAAACATTAAAAAGTCTTTCTTGTTCAAATAGGTTAAAAAATAGTTTCTCGATGTAGTTTTATTTTGTATTTCTCTTAATAGTGAAGCTGAACTTTTTTTTTCAGTTTAAGTCATTCATATCCCTTGCTGTGAAAACTGTTTACAGTTTGGACCTTTTTTCTTTTGGACAGTTGAACATTTTCTTATTGAATTCTAGAAGTTATTTATATATTAAGCAAAGCATGACATGATTTGCAGATATTTTTTCTACATTTGTCATTTTTCTTTACAGTGGGTTCTGCTATGAAGAATTTATTTTATATAGTGTATGATTTATCAGTTATAAATTTATAGTGAAAATCTTTTTTTATTTTCTGTATTTTATATCAAATTTAGAAAAGCCTTCACCACACTAAAATCTTTAAAAATTTTCCCCATGATTTCTTCAGGTACTTTAAACATTCCAGTTTTACATTTAAAACTGGGTTTTATTTTGGTATGAGATATGAATCCAACTATTTATCCTCCAAATAGCTATCAGGTGTCCTAATATCTTCAGTGAGTTAAATCATATTCTCCCCCACTCTAATGAAACGTCATCTTTGCCTTGTGCTAAATTACGATATCTGGGTCTATTTTTAACCCTTCTGTTCTGTTCTAAAGATCTGACTAGTCATATGCCAGTACCAAATTCTTCTAATTATTAGTGCTGTCTAGTTTAAAATTTTGTAAGACTAGTCTGCTCTTACTGCTTTCTCAGAGTTTTCTTGGCTAGTCTTGCTTCTTTTTCATGGGAAGTTTGGAATCAGCTTTCTAGTTTTAGAAAATCCTGACAGTTTTCTTGGGGTTGCATTAAGTTTATAGAATAATTTACAAAGAACTGGCATGTATGATGTTAAGCGTTCCTATCTAAGAATACGATATGCCTTTTCATGTGCTTGAACTTTCTTTTCAGAAAAAACATCGTTTTCTTTTTGTAGTCTTGCATACTGTTTATTCCTAGGCATTTAAAAGGGGACTTTTCTTCAATTACGTCTTTGAACTGTCTATTATTTGTTTAAATGAAAGCTTTTAATTTCTGTGCCTAATTTTATACCCAGTGACTTTATTAGTTTTAGGATACTCCTTTCAGTTGATTCTCTGAAGCCTTTTACTATCTTCTATAAATTTACCTCCTCCTCCATTTTTAATGTCTCTGAATGCCCTCACATCTGTTACATAATTTTCCCCTAGATTTTTAAGTTCCTTGAGGACATGAATTATAGTAGTGCATTTTGTACACCTTTCAGAGCACCAGTAAAATTCTCTGCATAGAACGGTTTATGGCTGACTCTTTATTAAGAAAACAAAAACATGAAGTGCCTGCTAAATTCTGAATCTGTCTCAGTGATTCACTCATATCTCTTTTTCCAGGTCTCACTCACAAATGAAACCAAAACTTATTTCCTTCTAAAAAGAAATTTATCAGTTCTACCCGTTCATAGCATCTAATTCCTTTCTCCTACCACAATAACTTTTTAAATAAAGTGTCACATATATATTTTGCAATAAAGTAAGCCTTTCAGCTTATAAGATTTTTTCTTGGATTTACATATGAAATTGCAGGGAAAAAGTAAAAATTTTAGTCTCAGTTTTGCTTAAACATCCTTGGTAATATTCATTCATTGTCCATAACAGTTTTCCTAAAGGTATGATTTCATGTAACAACTATACACATTAGGTATAACATAATGGGGGAAATGGCCATTAAAACTTAACATCACATAGATCTAAACCAAAGATGTTTACATGCACAAAACAGAAGATTAAATTATATATACAAGAAAATCAGTCTTCTTGCTTTATAGTTAGAGATCTTATTAAAATGTTTCCAAAGTACACCAGTTACCTGGATATCAGAAGAATAAATCAGTCATGTGTCCTTCTTAAAAATACTACACAAAATCAGAATTTCACACGATAAAGCAAATGTTCCTTTCCCAGTCCATTTTCAAATGTGGTTAAAAATTCTAACTTCCAAATTAAAATTTTTATTAGGTGAAGTAAAGTAGCAATAATTGTGTGATACAGTGAAATAAGATGAAAATTCAAGAAAGTATAGACAAAAAGCAGCTTTTTTGGGGGGTGGGGGGGCATGCCACATGACTTGTGGGATCTCAGTTCCTCCACCAGGGACTGAACCTGGGCACAGCAGTGAAAGCCCAGAATCCTAACCACTAGGCACTAGGGAACTCCTCAACTCCCCAAAAAGCAGCTCTGAAAACTGCCCAACCAAAAAATATATAAAGCAATTTCCATATGTTTAATATTTTAAGTAGCTCAAATGTCTGTTTTCATACCCATAGATAAAAATACACATCCAGGAAAGAAATATAAAATTAAGATTAAGTACACATGTGTATATATATATATATAACTGAATCACTTTGCTATACACCTGAAACTAACACCACACTGTAAATCAACTATACTTCAATAAATAAACTTTAAAAATAAACAAACCAAAAAACCACTGCGCAGCCAAAATGAATAAATATTTGTAGATTTTCCTCACAGAGTCATAAGATACTATCCCTCAGCTTAACTCTAAGGCTCTTCTCAAACCTCATGATGAGGTTCTTTCACTTCTTCAATAACTGACTCTTCCTTGTATCTTATACTAGACTAATATCCCTTAGATCTTCTGTTGACTGTATATACTTCACACTCCCAACTCCTAAAAAATGAGGCATAAATTTTCAAATGTGCTAGTATTCTAAGATTACTATCAAAGACCATTAAAGGCAGGCAACTGAGATTTGGAGATCTAACCAATGAGTTCATAAGACCAAGATATGAATCCCGACCACAACATTCAAATAATATAAGTGCAATTAGTTTTCATTATTCCTTATTTAGGTAAATACAGGCATACCTCAGAGATATTGCAGGTCCCATTCCAGACCACCAAAATTAAGCAAATATGGCAATAAAGTGAGTCATACCAATTTTTTGGTTTCCGAGTGCATATAAAACTTTTTACTCCATGCTGTAGTCTATTAAGTGAGCAATAGCATTATGTCTAAAAAAAAAGTACATACAATTTTAAAATACACCAAAAATTGCCAATAGTAACAAAGATCACTGATCTCAAATCATTGTAACAAATAATACTGAAAAAGCTTGAAATATGAATTACCAAAATGTGAAACAAAGTAAGCAAATGCTCTTAGAAAAATGATGCTGATAGACTTCCTCAACACAGGGTCGCCAGGAACCTCCAATTTGTGAAAAAACAGAAAACTTCTTTGTGCAATAAAGCAAAAGCTCACTAAAACAAGGTATGCCTCTAGATAAATGTCTATCTACAAGGCTAATCAATGTAAATGACAATCTGAGATTATGACTCAAGTTTATTTTACCTTCTGCCTCTTCCTGTCCATTCACTGTTTAATTCTCAGTTGGGGGGGGGCCCCTATCAGGTACCTGCAAACTTTCCTTTTAGTATTTCTTGGTGTGTACATTAAAATAGCATAAAAATTCAGTTAATATAGTAAGTGTAGTGATCTGCATTGAATATCCCATTAAAATGTACTGAATTAATTATAAGTAACTGGCATGTGCATTTTTAACTGCAAAGTAACCAGAGAACAACAACAGCTAAATTACCTTGAAATATTGAAGAAGCTAAAAACATTAAAAAAATCTTTTTCTATTAGAAATTAAGAATTTGGGGACACTAACTTCCACCCAGTTTTTAATATTAGGGCAAAAATGGTGAGATATGGTTAAAGTTCTCTAGTTTAAGTGTTTCCAAAAGGTAACAGGCAGTGCCATAATCAGCTTCAAAAAAACCTGTTATCACCACCATCACCACCAAAAAAAAAAAGAGCAAAGATGGTCAGGAAATTCAAGGACAGCATTAGCAAAACTTGTGGCATATGAAGAACTGAGAATTCATTGCAGAAATGCCAAGTAGCTGGAAGCTTCTGTGTAATTTAATTATCATGGAGAAAGACTGTAATTAGGGGGTGGGGAAGAGCTGACTAAGGTATTAGTTAATCTTAGTTAACTAAAGGTCATAGAACTTATCTCAGTCTTCCCTAATAATATTAAAACTGACTTAAATAGTTTAAGTTATTATTAGGCGAGGGACATACTCAAATGTCTCTATCATTATTAAATGCAAACTTTTTTTTCTTTAAAAAGAAAAAAAGCAGAGCTTAGCTTAGAGCTCCTTCCTTTACTTCCTTTTTTAGCACTGCCACAAATATTCTGATTCTTTGATGGTATGTTTTTAAGTGACTATTTTTGCATTCTTGGCTTTTAATATTCTGAACCACAAATCTTGCCAACTTTTATTTCTCTAATTAAACTCACCTATATTCATAGATTCACTGTTCATAGAAAGACAAGTCACTTAACCAGATTGAATGAAGCTCTCAATCAACACAACTCTTGAACTTTAGCTCTTAGTTCTGCATTTAAGAAAATTCCCCCTTCCCGCCCCCATATATTAGAATCATATTTTATTAAACCTTTCATAGATGAGAACTGCTTATGTATGGTGATTATTTTGTAAATAATCCTATATCCAGTTAATAATTTTTAAATTTTTTATTGGAAGAGGCACAGCTGCAGTTCTGGCAAAGCAGTGAATCAAATGCTGAGGAACTAGAACTGTCCCATGGCAACCTCAGGGCAACATACTAAAGATAACTTCTCAGTAAATGAACAATGCTATACCTGGCAATCTTCAATAAAGTTCATCTTGGATTATGTCCTTAATAAATAAATTTATTGTGCCACTACTGTTGACCGTAAGACCTTTGACAAGGAGGAACTACTAAATGCCACTTCTTCAGCTAAATTATGTTTTCAGGTTTCATAATACCAACATGGAACTCAAAATGTGGAGCAAGGAGCTTATATTTTATAGTATTTGGATAAGAGGAATAACTTTGTTACCCAGGAGACAGCCAGAAGGCTCAAAGCCTCTTGTTCTTACTATACAGTTTTTCCTTTACAGGCTTACATTTTGAAGAGCTGTCACTAGATCATTAAAAGTCTTCACCTTTTGTGAACTAGTGCAGATGAATTAATGCAGATGAAAAAAGCTACTTCTTGATAACTGGTTCATGAAATAGTTTTTCTTAAAGATAAAAATCAATGATTTCACTTTGTTTTCTCCCCAAAAGGACCAAGAAGAGACATAGATAACTTTAATAATACATCGCAATATCAAAAATATTCTTAAAAGGCACTGGAAAGAGTATTAGGAAATCCTGGTATTCATTAAGCTGTCTTTCTGGCCTGTATCTTCAATTCAGGAAGGCAAAAGGCAACCCATACTCCTAAATTGGAAAGTGCCTTTAGAAATAGATGTTATGGAGTTCCCTGGTGGTCTGGTGGTTAAGAATCTGCTGGCCATTGCAGGGGACACAGGTTTGATCCCTGGCCCGAGAAGATCCCACATGCCACAGAACAACGAAGCCTGTGCACCACAGCTACAGACCCAGCGCTTTAGAGCCCGAGCCACAGCTCCTGAAGTCCATGCCCCCTAGAGCCCGTGCTCCACACCAAGAGATGCCACTGCAGTGAGCAGCCTGTGTACCACAACTAGATTACCACACGCAGCAACGAAGACCCAAAGCAGCCAGAAGAAAAAATACATGTCACATCACGTTACACTCCCCAAAGGGGTTTACTATCACTCAGGAGTGGACTGTGTCCTGGATTACTATCCAACAAGGGAACATCTGTCAAAGGCAAAGAAGACAATTGCTTTTTTAAATGTATTTTTTCAAGATTAAAGAAAAAAGCTGTGTAAACAAGCAAAAGACATGTTTCTTCAGTGCTACCACAAACTCTGGAAAACTAATAAGGACTTGAGGACTTAATTGCCACTTAAGGCTAGAAAATTGTTATTCTAATCTGGCTAGAAAACATACTGTTTGCAAGACCCAAAATTCTGTTCAGCTTTACCACAAATTTACTTATCAACTTCAACTACTGTCATTCTAATTACTGCACCTCACAAGTTTGACCAGTACCTATCTATGTGATAGAACAGAATGTGAACATGTGCTTGGTTGACCTCATATCCACAAATAAACCATTTATATCCTAGACTATGGGCAATGGTAATCAGTTCCCCATCTCCAAGCTCTAACTATAAAGAGAGTCTGGTTCCCCTGTGCATGCTCTGGGCACTCAATTAATGAATGAAATCGATAGAAGAGTCATGATGAACAGAGAACATGTTTTAAAATTTTAAAAATACCATATGGAAACAATTAACAAAATCATGTAAACTTGTGCTTAACTTGCTGTCTGAATTGTTTTCATTAAAAGTCAAATATGAAAAAAAAAAGTCAAATATGAATAAATCTGTTGTTCTGGAGCATACACATTTATGTCTCAGTACACATGCTTAGCTATAACATTGACAGTGCAGAGAAGTACTCATAAAGTAATTGTTGGGGACATTACAATGCTTCCCAAGAAGGAAAATATGTCAAAAATTACACTGGTATCAAGGACTTTGGAATTCCTCACCCCTTTTTCCCAGTGCTATTTCCATAGGGGGCAAAACCAATAATCTTATGGACTTCCCCAGCATCCTAGTTAGTCCTTAAGCTTAATTTACAATAAATGTACAACATCCAAAGAGTCAGGTAGTTAACTTCTAGTTCAAGAACTGTCATCACTGATTTAACTTTCTTTTAAAAGGTATTATTCTGATTTGTTCTTGGAAAGTTGGTTAATTCATTGAGGGCAGACTTTGATATAGGGTAGAAATTGCTTTCGACTCAGCGACTAACACATTTAGTCGTGTACAACTCTTTGGGACCCCGTGGACTGTAGAAGCAGGTGACAGAGAATGAGATGGCTGGATGGCATCACTGAGTCAATGGACAGGAGTTTCAGCGAACTCTGGGAGACAGCCAAGGGCAGGGAAGCCTGATGTGCTGCAGTTTATGGGGTCACAGAGTCAGACACGACTTAGCAACTCAACAAGAAATTGCTTTCAGGGAACTGAATATTCGTAAAGGCAAAAGATACACTAAAACATTTGTATATTAGATACAGACACACACCAAGTTGTTAACAATAGTTATCTCTAAAGAGGGATGGTAGCGGAGGGGGAGACCTGAAGAAAGATTTTCATTTTTCATTCTGTATTAATGGCACAGATTAACCAAGTTTTCAACTTTTGGTAGCATGAAGTCTTGTGTTTTGTTAACGCTCAAAGCTGTATAAAGACTCGTTTTAGTTTGTCCTCTTTTTCCTATCAACTATACCTTCCCTTTTTTCCTTCTTTCCTCAAATAAAAACTTATTCTGAATAAAGAAAAATCTGCTAAATTAACTCCTGAATTTTATATATTAATCAGTCAACAGCAGGCCAAAAGTAAAATACTTCAAATGATTGTACGCAGATGTCTAATTTCTTGATTCACATGCTTAAGAGACCCTGATTCTAAGGTAAGTCCTGCCTTGCATTTAAATTATATGATTCTAATGAAATCCACCGAATTGGCCACATTCCTCTGGGGCAGTTATTTTGTTTTCTTTTAGGCCACGTGGCATGTGGGATCCCAGCTCCCCGACCACACCAGTGGCCTAACGCGTGCCCCTTGCACTGAGAGCGAGGACTCTAATCAGTGGACTGCCAGGGAAGTCCCTGGAGCAGGTTTCACGGAGTGTCAGGCATTATACAAAAAGGCGAAAACACACCCAGAGAGATTTGGATGAAAATGAAAATCTGCATATATTGACGTAAAATCTCCTAGACATTTTGGTAGGAAAAAAAAGCAACTTGCAAAACATATACATAGTAAGACACAATATGTAAAAATTTTTAATGCACAAAATTATGTATTTCTATAGGTAAATATATATGTATATAAATGCATTAAGAAAAGGTGATTGAAGAGTATACACTCTTAAGCAACAGTTACCATTTTGGAGGAGGTACCCCAGTGGCACTTCTACAATATCTGCATTTTTTTTCCCCTAGAATATAGTCATATGTCATTAAATGCAAAAGGAGGAACTTTTATACTCTAGGAAGTACTTCATATGATGGTTTCCTTAAAATAGCTTGCTACCACTAAAGACTGTTGAGTTGTTTAGTCACTAAGTCATGTCTGACTCTTTGTTTCCTCATGGACTGCAGCAGGCTAAGCTCCTCTGTCCATTGCATTTCCCAGCCAAGAATACTGGAGTGGGTTGCCATTTCCTTCTCAAGGGCATCTTCCTGACCCAGAAATCAAATCTGCATCTCCTGCATTGGCAGGTGGATTCTTTACCACGGAGCCACCAGAGAAGCCCACCACTAAAGGTATAGTTTACCAAACACCACTGTTGTCTGTTTTTCATCATCATCATCCTTTATCCCTGCTACCCCTCACCTTTCTCTCATTGCTCTACACAAGCTCAAATTTAAGGAAATCACATAAGCTTTTTCTTGAGTATTTGATAATGAAGAAATGATTCAGTCACCAGGAAGTACCAAAATCAGAAAGAACTGATATCGTGACAATAAAGATCATTTCAGAAGGTGGGCTCATCCTTTGGCTTTAATCCAACGCACTTGGAAATACGTGCATTATTTTGAAAAGGACAAGATGCTTTAAGAATAAGATTCTTTCTGGGTGTGCCATGTAACATGCCATGTTCATTATCTACTACAGAAAAAATGCTACAGTAGAAAGGTTAACACCCACAAGCACACTCAGCTTCCTTAGAAGACAGATTATATATAAATCCCAGATAGCCCAAGGAGTGCTAAAGATCTGCCCAAGTGGTATTTGTTTAGAAGCAAAGCAGTTTTGCTTAAAATTGCAAACATTTAAGAGTATTTCTACATTTTTTCATTACATATGATTAATACTAAAATACTTACATGTAGGAAAGTTTGCTCAAAATTATAGTTTTCTTGAAAAGGGAAAAGCTATCAAAGTCAGACATATATGTAGCATGAATTTTAGCCCACAACACGAAATATATTATTACTGTTTTAGTTGATAAAAAATTATAGAACAGCAGCTTACTAGAATCAATGACTATTATGAAATCAAGTAAATGTACAAGTTCAATGAATCCCAGCTTTTAATTATTAAAATCTAGGTAATGCAATTTATAATTTAGAAAAGAATACTTAAGGATCTATTTAATTTCTATATCTTTAGAAGTAATTCTAAGGTTCTTGCTGGTCATTACTATCTACACCATTTTCTAGAAGATCTCAACATTTTAAATGGTCAACAAATTAAGTATTCCCTCTTTGTCACAGTGTATCTACTTTAAAAAACATATATCTTCTTTTAGGTATATAGATACTTTTAGATAACTTAGATACTTTTATTAAAGTATCTACTTTAAAAAACTATAATGGCAAACAGAAGTCAAAAGGTAAATTTAAAAAGTCAAAGGCAGGGATCAAACCCTTCTAGAATATAAGTTATATCATCTGAAGATAATGTAAGATCAATGATCTAGACCCCTGGTAGCATTTGTAATATAGAAAATTGCAAATTATGGATTAAAAGAAATAAACAGTATAACAACTCATTTTTAATGTTCTAAATATTTGGCACAATGCATAATTTGCCTTATTTAGAAACTATTTGTTAAAAGTACCATAATTTTTTAAATGATTTTAAAAATTGTCAGGTTGTAGAATTTCCTATCTGCCTTTCATTCTACTTACTACTTTCCTTCTCTTTTTCTTACTGAAAATCTAAAAATGAAATATTCTGCTTTTATTTTAATGCCAAATAAAAAGTAATTACTAATAATATACATGCTAATATTTTTAAAAAGATTTCAATTTAGCTGTTACAGCAGAGCTTTAGGCTATTTTCAGAAGATATCCCCAGAACCAAAGAAATTCAGGTATTTCGTATGATAATGTGATGCTTATTTCTTTTCAGATTACTGTTTACTCTCAAATTGTGAAATGTGTCTTTTTTAAAACAATAATCTTCCTCCATAATCACAATGCAAAACAAGCAGAATACCCATTGTCACTACAGAAACAATGATTGTATACTTTAAATATTCGGATACCTTTTTAATGACTATCTTAAACCAACTTTTAATTTATATATACCAAGAGTATATACTTATTAGTTGAAAAATACATTGGTTCTACCTACCTACTACTTTTAACACACAACATGATAAATTTGTGTCTTCTTCCTAGTAGCACAATTATAAGGACAGGAACACAAAAGATGAATTAGGGAGGTAAAGTATCAGAAAAACTTTCTTAGCCTTGGTTTATCATTTCTTTTGAATACACACTGCAACTGATTTGTCCTCTTTCACTACCCTTTCACTCTATTCCTACCTAAAACTTTTGAGCTTTGGAGCAAGGTCAGGTATACCATATTATCTATTGTTGTTACTGAATTAGTTTAAATTACAGGTGAAAAAATAATGAAATGCTTGATGTTAAGGAAGATACACAGAAACCAAGGAAGAGTAAAGAAACAGAGAGAGTGGTTGTACCTCACCAATAATTATCTGGCAACTCTGGAGCAGAAGTTTCTATCTGGACTTTATATCATTAATATAGGGTCGAAAATTGAAGAGACCAACTCTCCAATTATGACTTTTGACTTTTTAAAATAAACCTCAATTTCATCTCTATAGTTTTAAAAATATATTTCACTCCAATGGAGAAGAGCTTATTTCCCATCTACATCTACAACAAGGCTTTCTCTATGGATGAAAGAACCAGGAAGGCAAAAACTATTTGTTCTGGTATCTGCACTCAGAATTCCCCCTGCCTCCCTCCAGGAAACCAAGAAACTACACAGAGGACGATCCCCCCATAAAAGAAGACATTTTAGCTTCTCTTCCAGGCAACTCTTTCCACCCCACCCTCCCGAAACACACACAACAGAGAAGCAGCATGTTGAGTTTGACAGAGACAATAATTAAAGAGAGTAAAAATGCAGACTTATAGAATACTTAATACTAAGTTAAAATTGCAATATCATAACATCAAGATAGCAATTCATTCAACTTTAACCCATTTGGGAAAGTTACTTTTTCAGTAACTATAACTTCTTTATATTCTCCTAACTGTTCAAGCTAACAACTTTATTGTATACTACTGCTTCTTATAAGAAGTAAATCCAGGGACCATTCCATTTTATCTTAGACATAACATTTACTAGTTTTCCAAGCATGACAGAAATGGAAAAATATATATATTAGAACAAGAACAATTTATGTTAATTTACACAATTTGTGTTCTTCCTGTGCCTGATTCTATTAAAATTAACAAATTTAAGTTTAGTCTTATGCTTAAGGAAAAAAAAAAAACCGAGTGAGACTAATTTACAAAGTATACAAGAATATAATTTTATAATAAATCTTTCCAGTGTTCGCTATAACTGCATTACATGAAATGTTTCCCTTCAAAGAAATTCAGAAGGATAGCGCTTACAAAATGAATCAGAATTTTCTGTGTTCATCTCTGGCAAGCAACGACAAATACAATTTGCTCAGGAAGGATCTCGAAGTGCTGCCTCCGGAGCAGAAACTACCACTAACATGCTACTGTGTAAAAGAGTCTTGGTGAGTGGCTACTATCCGGGACTTCTTCCTCTCTTCTCATACCAGTGAATCCATTTCAAATAAAGCCTAAGAGAAAACTAAAGCTTTGCAGAAGTGAAACTCAGCATGCTCCACTCAAATACTTCTAAGGTAACCATTCTAAAGCAAAAACGGCAGAAGTCATCTCTTTTATCCCTGCCCCCTAAAAAACAAATCCCACAACAGAACAAAACAACCCAAAACCCAAAGACAAATGCTATTGCTCAATCAATCATCAGATGGATTTAGAGGCAAAAAACATGACAATGGCAATAATTCAAGTAAAGTATATGAGAAAATTTAAACACGTCATTTTCAAGACAGAAGTGAAGGGGAGCTATGATCTTTATATCAGAGTCAAAAAGCTTAGGCATTATCACCAAATGTTAATTCACTTTACAGTCATCAATGAGACTATTGTATATATTTTTGCACCTTGCACTTGTAAAAGCAGATAAAATATTTAATATGTAATTTACATTGTATTTTACCAGCTCAGCATACAGTATGTATATAGGTTATATCAAAGTATAGTAGACAGTTAGGGGCCTGTGCAAACCCTGCAAAAATAGTATCTGCTAATTAAAAAAAAAAAAAGAAGAAAACAAAAGACGGTTTGCTGTTTAGAAGGGACACAATTCAAACTACCACAAAATACAAAGGACTGCAAAAATGTATACCATTCCAACAACATATATAAGTTATTAAATAAAGATTTGATTTAAAAGAATATAAATGAAGCCTTTAAGTAGGTCTTTTCTACATGCATATTATTTCTTATTAAAGAAAAAAATATGTAAAAAGGCCATTGGTAATTGCTTTGTTAACATTTGTAGAAAATGCCAATTCTCTGGTCACAAACTCCACTAAGTTTAGCACTTAAGGTCTCTGCAGTTATAAACGTAATTTAAAATACTGTTAATTCTGTAACTCCATCGGTAAAATAATGTGACTTGGAATATGGCAGTCTTCATGTTGAGGGCAATGATCCACAGTTTGTTTTTTTTAATTTCTTAGGGGTGAACAGTTATCCAGAAGAACAGCACCCTCCGCCAACGCTCTGAGCTTGAGGTTCATCATCAATAATCTGTACACCTCGCCTTGCAGCTCCTGGCTGACTGGAGCCATTGCCTTTTGCCCTCTCATCCACTTGTGCTGTTTCTATCATTCCTAAGAGAGGGAGAAAGCAGAAATCATTTAGGACCACAATCTGAGTTTTCTGTTTCCCTAATTTCAGTTTACCATCATGATAGCTGACTTTCAACCAACAAGGAAACTAAGTAAAATTAACAGCAAGAGTATTTGTCCAATTGCATCACAGCCACAGTGACATCACCAGAGAAAACAAGTTTTTCATCTGAACAAATGACTATACAAGTGTCATCCTTAAGATTTTCCAAGTATACTTAGAAATATGTCAGCTCAATTCAGTTCAGTCGCCTAGTCGTGTCTGACTCTTTGTGACCCCATGGACTGCAGCACACCAGGCCTCCCTGTCCATCACCAACTCCTGGAGTTTACTCAAGCTCACGTCCACTGACCATCCAACCATTTCATCCTCTGTCGTCCCCTCTTCTCGCCTTCAAAATATGTCAAAGGTCAAATTGTTCCAAGTATAAGCGATATTTAGGGTACAAGATTATTCTTCAAGTAATGTAAAACTTTTAAGCAAATAACATTTGAAAGAACCAAAGAGTTTAAGATGAAGGAGGAAGAAGAAAGCTGGAAGATTCACACTATCTGGTTTAAAGATACAATAGAAAGTTGCTCTAATGATGACAATGAGATACTGGCGAAAGAAGAAATACAGAGATCAACGAAACAGGTCCAGAAACAGACTCCCATACATATGGTCACTTGATTTCTAACACATGTGCCAAGTTTATTGAATGAAAACAGAATCATCTTTTCAAGAAAGAGGACTGGAACTGGACATTTACATGTAAAAAATGAAAGTTCAATCTGTATCTCCCACCATATGTGAACATTAATAAGAAGTTAATTGCAGACCTAAATGTAAAACAAAATGTCTAGAAGAAAACATAGGAGAAGGGCTTCCCTGGTGGCTCACTGGTAAAGTAGATCCCAATGCAGGAGATCAATCCTTGATCCAGGAGGATCCCACATGACTCAGAGCAACTAAGCCCATGCAGCACAACTACTGAGCCTATGCTCTCCAGAGCCTGGAAGCCACCACTGCTGAAGCCTGCGGGCCCCCGAGCCAGCGCTCCACAACAGGGGAGCCACTGCCGTGGAAGCCCGCAGATCACAGCTAGAGAGCAGCCCCCGCCCCCCGCAACTGAAGAAAAGCCCATACAGCAGTGAAGACCCAGCATGGCCAAAAATAAATCAACTAATTTAAAAAAGAAAAAGAAAAAAAATAGGAGGAAATCTCTGTAGAAGAAAATCTTTATGACTTTGAGTTAGCAAAGATTTCTCATGTAAGACATACAAAAAATGACTCATAAAGAAAAACTGATAAATCAGACCTCATTAAAATTTAGATCTTTTGCTCTTCGAGAGACAGTTAAGAAAAATAAGAATGTAAGACACAGACTAGGAGTAAATAGTTGCAAAATACATATCTGAAAAGATGAGCAAAGAAAAGAGAGTCCTTAGAACAGAATAAGGGTTCTAAACTTGGGTCCAGAGACTGATCTTGAACAATGGTTTCCAAATTGAGGTATATGGGACAATCCATTGAGATGAAATTAGAAAAGTTTCCCCCAACCTTTCAAAATTTCTATTTTTTAATATATGTTTTACAATATACAAAATACATAAGCACTTGTACATGTTCTATAACTTTAAAATAACATATGAAGAATACTCAATCTTTTTATATAAAGATGTGATATATAACATTTACAAGCCACTGATCTAGAACCTCAGTACTCAAAGTATGGTCTGAGGACTAGTGTCATTAACCCTTGGGTGTCTGTTAGAAAACAGAAGTTCAGGCCTACATGAGACTCGCTTTATCAAATTACAATTTTAACAAGATCTCCTAGTGACTGATATGTACAGCATTGGTTCTCAAATTTTAGTATAAATCAGAATCATAAGGAGGGATGATTAAAATACAGATTCGGGGAACCACCTCCTGAAATTTCGATTCAGTAGGTTTGGGGTAAGGCCCAAGAACTTGCACTTCTAACACATTCTCAAATGATGCTAATGCTGCTGATTAGGGGACTACATTTAGAGAATTACTCTTCCAAATGAACTACGAATGATCTTCAGGTTTATATAAAATGATATTTACTCCAAAGTTTGTGTATATATACATTTTTCTAGAGAGAAAACCATCATTTCACCATGTTCTCAAGAGTGTAATTTCAAGGAATGTATTTTAACAAAATCATCTCAACCCATTATTCTACAGACTAGAGTTTTCCTAAGTATAGTATGTGTTTGTTCTATTGGTGATATGAGAAATGACTTTCAGGTAGTATGATATGATAAACATATGATAAACATTTTCCTTTCGCTCTCTTTTTTTAACATGAAAAAGCACAAACGTACATAAAAGAAGAATATAATGAAAATCTATATGTCCATCACACACTTTCATCCATACCTGGCAATCATCGCTACCATTATTTTTAAGTCAAATTTATGTGCCAGACACATAAATTTCATTCATAAATTATTATTTCTAAAGATAAAAACTTTTAAAAAAATAAAAATTATTTTTAGGCATAACCACAATACCATAACCATGCCTAACACAATTCACAATATTTCTTAAGATCATCAATATCCAGTGAGTGTTCAGATAGTCCCAATTGTTTCACAAATGTTCTTTTTCACTAGTTTGTCAAATCAGGATCCAAATAAGGTCCATCCACTGCAACAGGTTTTTACAGCTCTTAAATCTGTTTTATTCTGTATATTCCCCTTCCATTTTTATTTTTAATGGTATTGCATTTATTTTAATATAGATTTAGCAAACACCACACATCCATACACCTACTTTTACAAAGGTCAAGGAAGAGTTCCTCAATTCCTTTGTTCTGTTTGGCTGAAGTATGATAATGTTTTGCTCCCACAGATTCTGCATACCTTAAAAAGAAAAGTAACATCAGTAATTGATGTAAAAAATTATTTCAAGTTTTTGCCACAACCGCTATTTGAACTTTTTTTTTTACAGTAGCACTTTTAGTAACTTATTACTAATTAACCCAGGTTTAGTGAAATTAAGATTATATACTGTTTAATATCTCTATATATTGAGCCAACTTTTAAATTAGACTTAATTGCAAGACTTGAAATTTTTATGAATTAATTTGCAACCCCAATATGTTAGTTTTTGTGACTCGCTATTTGGCCATGGCAGTTTTCTTTTGCATCACTTTTATACTTTTTACTGAAACCAGAAAGAGAATTGAAAGTGAAATATCTTTAAATGTCACGGAAAGTCCAGAAACTGCCAATGTAAACATGCTTCACTGAATCCATTAGCTCAATCTATATTAACAGGTTTGAGTAGTAACTAAATGGTAAAGAACACTGTGCAAGGACAAAGACTTCCTACAGAGAGTGACTGATGGAAGGAAGAGAAAGGACACCACTTACGATTCTGCTTCTTGAATGGAAACATGTCTCTCCTTCTCCAAGTCCACTTTATTACCTAATTGGGAAAAGTAAATGCCAGTGTTTAACATGATTCATTTTTATAATGAAATTAAGCCAATTCTAAATATACAATTGCTATTTTAATCCCCTAGAAAAATAATACAAATCCCCACCAGACTTCTCAGTGTCTTGAAACTATCAAGTTAATTCCTATGATATGAGGGTTGATCATGACTGTCAAGGTGAATGCCTGAACCACCCTCAAATCGCTCAATGCATATCCCTCCTGAAGCTGCAGCCTCTGAAAGAAAAGAACTTGTCTGAAGAGATGAGCATTCTTTTGGATTTAGAGTATAAATGGGATGAGGATTTACTAGGGAACCCTAAGGAAAAATCTATGATTCTTATCCAAGTGTAAGTGGTCCTCAATCAACTTAGAGATGGTCAGTAATTAAACAAGGCCACCACCTTATTGCTCATGAAAATATATTAGGCTAGCCTTTTGGGTCCTAAGAATATTTTGGTTTTCTGGATGACATGAACTGATTAAAGAAAGCATTAAAACATATGGGTTTTGAAGTACTTCACCAGTGCAGGGGAAGAAACTGTACTGTTTGTTTTAAAAACATCAGAGAACTTAGTATATGAACACCATGCAGATTTTAAATTACTGAAAATAAGTTTGGCTTTCCCTCAGCAATGGAACCAAACTGAAATTATGCTACAAAGCAACCAGAACAAAAGTGAAGAAACTTCAAAATGCAGATTCCTTATTATATTCAAGCTAGAGATGAAGGTAAGAAGGATGGACAGAGTGCTCAAGGCAATGGAAAAAACGGACAGGAAAGGGGGGAATACACTAAGAAAGGACACCTTAAACAAATATTTTCATTTCTTCTATTATGACCTATAGAGGTAAAAAAGGAAATCCTGTAAATAAGGTCATTTTTTTCTTGGAACTTTAGAGCATTAAGAAGACAATTTCAGTAAAGCATTGAACTAAGCTCCCAATGAAAGGTTCAATGCTTAGAACTGAGAGGTACAAGCCTAGAGGTTTTGTATATAGAAGACCTGAAATAATCTGAGCCCCTAATTATGTGCAGCTTCAAGCAGCATCTGACACTGTAGCCTAAGGTTGAGAGGGAAGTAGATATGCTAAAGCTCAGAAGGGCCTAACAAATTCAGTACTGAACTCTTCCTTCTTTGAACAGTTATCTATCTACCTCAGCAAGAAAACACATATTAGTTCTGATCTCCCACATGATTCTGTCAATAAAATCTTTAATCTGCTAAATATTACAGCCAATATACACAACAGTCACCAGCAGAGTAAGTTGCTCTATGCCATGAAGAATGCAAAAAGCACCACCTAGTGGCAGATGGTTCCAACAAACAACAACAAGATTCTGCCACAGTAAAAAGGTAAAACAGTCTCCTATAGAAAAAGGAGACTTTTGTTGAAATTAATGAAAACCCTCGGAGTTGGTTTGATAGAGTTTTAATGTCTCTTTTTTTTTTTTTCCAAAATCTGCCAGAATTACTAACATCTACTTTTTAAAAATGAGGATAGGGAAAGTAGATAATCACCTTATTGCCTCAAATGAATATCTGGGGAAAACTGAGACACTGCTTTATTATTTAATAGCATTTTAAACTTAACCAACTTTAATAAAGCCAGTTATTTTCTCTTTAAATTTTTTGCCTCACCACGGTGGCTTACAGTATCTTGGTTACCCAGCCAGAGATTGAACCCAGGCCACAGCATGGAAAGAGCCAAGTCCTGAACACTGGGTCACCAGGGAATTCCCTAAAATTGCTAACTATTTTAATAACACAATTAATATTTTAAACAAACAAAAAAATCCTTCTACTAAATAACTACTATTTTGAACAGTAAGTGCTCATGATAGATTTTTTTTTTTTATTGAATAATTTTATTCTGTCTCAGAATAAAAATCTGCTTTAATATTGTAAGGTGCACTGCAGGTATGTCATGCTGCCGGTTATTATTGGGGTACCAAATGCCCCAGTCAATGACCCAGAGGGCTTGGAAAAATGCATGAACTCATACTTTCAGAGCATGTAGAATTGGTATTTACAGTTTCTTTTT
The DNA here is from genome assembly GCF_054371585.1 of Giraffa tippelskirchi. NCBI lineage: Eukaryota > Metazoa > Chordata > Mammalia > Artiodactyla > Giraffidae > Giraffa > Giraffa tippelskirchi. The sequence continues at coordinate 104,248,932 of NC_137278.1, read as the reverse complement.
TCTTCAAAGCAGCCCAGGATTATCTCCAACAGTCTACACAGGTATTGTCATAGCACTTGCTTTGATGTTCAGAATGTCTCAGAAATGTGTTCAATATCATGATTTGTGGGTCCTCCAAAAGATTTTGTTGTTAACATGCACGCAAACAGTATTAAACAACATCATCTAAAACTATGGCTGCCAAGTACTGGACCTCAATACTGAAACTGAATTACAAAACATTTTCTTGTAGAGCCATACAAAAGATATAAAATTAAAATTAAAAATATCAACCACCTTTAAATATTCCAATTCTCCTACAGTGCAGTTTTTTATATCTTTATCACTACTGATTATTTTAAGGAGAAAGTTAACAAAAATCAAAATAGATAAAAATATTTAAATCTTTGGATCCCTTTATTCCATGGCCTTCATAAAAACACAAAAGTGGCCAGATTTCCCCCCCACTATAGCTTAAAATAGCAAAAAGATTTACTAATAATTTATCATTAGCAATGAACTCTATACTGAGTCATTTATGGGTCACAGGCCTAAGGACCAGTGTTACGGTATCTCATAGGTTGCCAAAATAATTTCTAACACTCTGAATCCTCGTGAAATATAATGGAATGAGTCAAGGTATCACAACAAAATTCCAGGCATATCAGGAAGAACAGGTTAATTGACACCTAGTTTTATTGTCTTAAAAAAGGGGGATACTTATTTGAAAATACAGCTAATACATTCTTATCTATGATTATTTACATTTGTATACTGAAAATATCTATTATTTGGATAAATCCTGTGATATGCCATTTGCTACAAAATAAAGTTCTTACAATAAGCATTTATAAGTAATAAGTAATTTATCCTTTTTTAGATAATGAATGTATCAAATCTTCATTTATGTTCCAAACATTAAAAAAAAAAAAAAATCAAATCAACAATCTTAAGCCTGAAAAGCTATGAAAACAAGACCCACCCACAGTTCTGCTCCTCAGCACATCAACTTCTGCAAGGACACAGTATGTTTGCTGACTTTAAAATGTTTATTCTTTAAAAAATTAGTTGCTTTTTATACAGCTATACAAAGTTCTTAATGTTTCTTTGGCAATGGAATATAATGGAATTTTACAACTATATAAAAAAGTTACCTTTGCCTAAGAAACAGTATTTACTGTGTGTACATAGTTGACTGACAATATTCTCTACCATCCAGCACCCTAATTAACTGACGAAATAAGCTACCTCAAAAGGGATATTACAGGATTTCCAAAAAAGAAAGAAAAAAAAAGAAAAAAAGCAAAGTAAAGATATAGACAGACAGACAGACAGACAGACACACACACACACACATACCCTTCTGTGGCTCAAAACACAGTATCACGGCCCTATCTGCAGGCAACTTGCAAGAATTGCCAAATACAACTTAGTGATAAGAAAAATCCTTTCAGTGATGAAACAATACTTGTAAGTTTCACTGGAGTACTGCTTTAGTTTAACTATACATAAGAAATACTTAACCTTCCGCTATTCCAAATATATTTAATGCTCATTTTTTAAGATGAGCCTTCCCCCCTAACCCCCAAAAGTAACTGCATTGTATCTCTGAAATTAAGCAGAAAAACAAACAAACAAAAACCCAGTGCTGGTGACAAATATACAGCAAATTCACTTCTTCATTCTTCTCAAAGACTGAAACCAATTCTCAGGACCACAAAGAACTAGAAATCCATCTATTTTCAAAGACTTGTTTGTAGACTATGCAGCAACTTTGTTGTCTTTTTCAAGCTCACTATGGCTCCACGCTGGCATAGGTGTTCCTATACTCAAAATCTGCAAACTCCCTACCCCCACGACCTCCTCTGAATCCACCACGAAATCCTTGAGGAGTGGTGAAGGTACCACCTCGGCCACTACCACGTCCTCGGCCACCACGGAAACCAAGACCCCCTCTGCCTCTGTACCCTCCACGGCCACGGTTTGGACGAAGTGGGATTCCAAATGTTTCTGCATTTAATCTTCTCTCTTCAGCCCAGGTTGGTCTCCGTTCTCTATTATCATCACAAGAAATATTATCAAAGAAGGATTTAGTTTTGTCATAATAGCAATTAGGTCCAAGTGGATCTTCTTCATCTGCATTTCCTTCACTGTTTTGGGTATCAACTCCTGAGTCTCCTTTATCTTCACCATTGACAGGCTTCTCCTGTTTCTCAAGTTTATCTTCTTTCAACTTAAGTTTATTATGAAACTCTCTGTCGATTTCCTCCTTGTTAAATTGTGCATTTGCACTTTCAAAGTCAAAGTCTTTCTCAAATTTCATTGGACCATCTCGTCTAATACCAAATCTTCCTCTGCCACCTCGATGACCCCCACGCCCTCTCCTTGGAGCTGAAGGAGCACCTGGAACTATTTGTCTCTTGCTATCATTTCTGAGCTGCTCATTTTCTGGTCGTGAGACTTTATGTACTTCAGCTCGCCTGTGCTCTTGATTCTCTATTGGTTTTTGGCTGGTAGATGGTAAAGGCCTGGTTGATACAGGGCTCCTTCTCCCAACAGGTGCTGGAGCAGGTAAGTGGGCCGAGGCGGTCTGTACTGCTTGTTCCATGGTTGGGCTTTTTCTCAAAGGGTCTAACTGAGGGCTTGAACGACATTGAGATAGCTGTGTTTTTAGAGCTCTTGTATCCTGTGTAAAGGCAGAACCAACCGCACTACTTTGGGAGAGGGCACTGCTGCTTGATGCTTCTGTTCCAAAGGATGTCAAGGAGCTTCCGGCAACACCAACAGCCCCAAACTGCTGCCCAACTAATGAACTTGGACTGAACTGACTGTACGTTGGCATCCTGCCAAAAGGTCCATAGGAGCCCACTGACTGGAATGAAGAAGTAGATGAACCTAGTGAAGACTGAACAATAGCTGGGTCCTGAGGCAAAGAACATTGTGGTTTTGGTGGCTCACAAACAGTAAGGTCTTTAATATCACTCCCACGGAATATTATGTATTCAAAGACTTCATCTCGAGGTGGTATTGGACGATCTGTTGGTCTGTCTTCTGTACCAAAGGACCGAACTTTGGCGAGAGCTACCGTAGAGTTCTCGGTGTCGATAGTGTAGAGGATGCCCTCGTAGCGAATCTCCGCCTTGGAGATAAGGCTGATCTTGCTGCCGATGTAAGGGGTGCCCCCGCTCATGGCGCCGCCGCCGCCGCCGCTCCCGGCCGCTCGCAGAGAGGCAGATCCCACGCCGCTGTGGCCGCTTCGCTCGCCCACTTACTCCGTAGGCGCCTACAGCAGCCGCCTCAGACCCAACATGGCGGCGGCGCCGGCTCCGCTACCCTCCCCCAGCCTCCCGCCCTCAAGCCGCGGCGCGGCGGCGGCGGCCTCATGATAGATTAACAGCATAGACTAAGTCACAAAACTGCCTGTCAGTGACTGATACCTTCCCAAAGTTCAAGACCTTTGTAGCTCCTGTGTTCTTTTGAAGGCAAGAGAGCTAAAGCTGGCAGTTTTGAGGCTTATTTCCCTGATAGCTCAGATGATAGAGTCTGCTTGCAGTGCTGGACACCCAGGTTCGATCCCTGGGTCAGGAAGATCCCCTGGAGAAGGAAATGGCAACCCATTCCAATATTCTTGCCTGGACAATCTCATGGATGGAGGAACCTGACAGGCTACAGTCCATGGGGTAGCAAAGAGTCAGACACGACTAAGCGACTTCACTTCACTTCTGTTTCAATACTACTCTGTGGCCACACTGGGAACATTCCAATAGGCTTAAAACACCTGAAAACAAGAACAACCACAAAAATAAGCACGTACTTGAAAGTATTGTATACTTTTGAGGGCTGAAGCCACTGGAGAGGAAAAGGCTATCCTGCTAAGAACACTAAAGACTTTTTCTTCTTTAAAAATACCTATTTTAATAAAGAACATGGAAGGGATATACCCATTGCTAAGAGCAGATGGCCTAATAAAGAGAACTTTATTTTGCTTAGACTGGATGGAATGTGGCCTAGTGGAAACTTTTAAATCTGATAAAACTTTTAACTTCTGGCTCATTTCAAAACTATACAATTTGGGGCATATTACTTCACCCTTCTTAGTCTCACTTTGTACAAATGGAGCTAATAAACTTTCTAAGGTTTATGTGAAAATAAGATATAATGTAAAAGGCCTAGTAAATAGTAAACATGCAATGGAGAGTAGTTATTAAAATCAGCCATATCCATCACAGTGAATGATCAAATGAAAAATCAGTACAGTTATGAGAGACTTAAAGCCCATGATAATTAACATACTTCTTATCACAATCCTGATTGGCTTAGGAAATCCTTTACCCACCCCACTCCTCCAATTTAGTTAGGTTTCCTTTTGTGTTATCACAGCAACCCCTCCTTATCCCTTCACAGCATTTACCATAATATACAATAACAGCTTGTTTTTCTCTCTCACCCTACACGATAAGCTCCAGGAAGACAAGGACCGTTTCTATTTTTTAACTTATTCACTATATTACTCCCCAAGCCTGGTACATAATAGCAAGTAATACATATTGTTGGTTAAAGATATGGGCCTGAGGCAGCAAACAGGCCTGAATTAAAATCCAGGGCCTATCTCTAAATACTATGTAGTCTGGGAAGTGTCACACTCTCCAGGTCCACTTTCTCATGTGTAAAATGGCAATGGCAACAATACCTTCTTGCAGTGTTGTCAGGAGGCTTAAATGAAATAATAAGGGTGTAGTTCTTAGAACAGTACCTGGCACTCGATAAGTGGTAAGTAATTATTAATAAATATATGTTTAACAAACATACACATGTTGAGGACAGACTATTAACAAAATATTCTATTAAATAGAGCAACCACAGCCAAGAGTGCTGATCAATGGATTAACTAAAACTAGAGGGAAAAGTCTCTGCTACCAAAATATGGAGTTCTCTATTCCTAATTTACACATTATCAGTGGTTTAGATAAGGACCGAGAAGGTTAAGTATCTAATTTACACACGAAAAAGCTAGCAGATTATAAATATGTCAAACATAAACATTCAGAAACATGGCAAGTTGAAATTCTTACACTTAGGTTTATATAACAGTTATGCAGGAAGATAGGAAAAGCCTAACAGAAGAGCAATACTTATAAAAACGGAATTCTGATTTTTGTTAACTATAATCCACGTAAAAGACAAATTAAGCTGACATGACTGCTAAAAAGCATATGCAATCTTAGAGATAATAATCTAAAGAAAAAAGGAACCAAAGAGAAATGTCAGAAGTCCAAGAGACAGTTCTAGAGTTCTTTTACTTTACCATTAAGAATATTCCTCCACTCTAGTGAATCATGATCTACTTTCATCTTTGGAGTCAAATGTCATCTTTGGAGTCCTTAACTCAAAAATATGTAGAGTTAAATGTAACAAGAATAGATTCAAGGGATTAGATCTGGTATACAGAGTGTCTGAAGAACTATGGATGTAGGTTTGTAACACTATACAGGAAGCAGTAACCAAAATCATCCCAAAGAAAAAGAAATTCAAGAAGGCAAAGTGGTTGTCTGAGGAGGCTTTACGAATAGTCGAGGAAAAAAGAGAAACAAAAGGCAAGGAAGAAAGGGAAAGATAAACCCAACTGAATGCTGAGTTCCACAGAAAAGCAAGGAGAGATAAGAAGGCCTACTTAAATGAACAATGCAAAGAAACAGAGGAAAACAATAGAATAGGAAAGACTAGAGATCGCTTCAAGAAAACTGGAGCTATCAAGGAAACATCTCATAAAAGGATGGACATGATAAAGGACAGAAACAGTCAAGACCTAACAGAAGCAGAAGAGACTAAGAAGAGGGGGCAAGAATACACACAAAAACTGTACAAAGAATGTCTTAATGACCCAGATAACTACAATGGTATGGTCACTCACTTAGAACTGGACATCCTGGAGTGTGAAGTCAAGTGGGCCTTAGGAAGCATGACTATGAGCAAAGCTAGTGGGGGTGGCGGAATTCCAGCTTAGCTATTTAAAATCCTAATAGATGATGCTATTAAACTGTTGCACTCAATATGTCAGTAAATTTAGAAAATCCAGCAGTGGCCACAGGACTGGAAAAGGTCAGTTTTCATTCCAATCCCAAAGAAAGGCAATGTCAAAGAATGTTAAACCTACCATACAATTGCACTCATTTCACATGCTAGTAAGGTAATGCTCAAAATCCTCCAAGCCAGGCTTCAACGGTAGATGAACCAATAACTTCCAGGTGTACAAGGGTGGGTTTCGAAGAGTTAGAGGAAGCCAGAGATCAAACTGCCAACATTCGCTGAGTGATGGAGAAAGCAAGAAGTTCCAGAAAAACATCTACTTCTGCTTCATTGACTATGCTAAAGCTTTTGACTGGGTGGATCACAAGAAACGGTGGAAAATTCTTAGAGATGGGACTACCAGACCACCTGACCTGTCTCCTGAGAAACCTGTTTGCAGGTCAAGCAACAGTTAGAACCGGACATGAAACAATAGACTGGTTCCAAAGTGGAAAAGGAGTACGTCAAGGCTGTATTTTGTCACCCTGCTTATTTAACTTATATGCAGAGTACATCATGCAAAATGGCAGGCTGGATGAAGCACAAGCTGGAATCAGGATTGTTGGGGGAAATATCAACAGCCTCAGATATGCAGATGATACCACTTTAACGGCAGAAAGTGAAGAGAACTAAAGAACCTCTTGATTAGGGTGAAAGAGGAGAGTGAAAAAGCTGGCTTAAAATTCAACATTCAAAAAACTAAAATCATAGCATATGGCCCCATCACTTCATGGCAAACAGATGGGGAAAAAGTGGAAACAGTGAGATTTTCTTTTGTTGGGCTCCGAAATCACTGCGGATAGTGACTGACACCACTAAATAAATAAAAAGACACTTGTTCCTTGGAAGGTAAGCAATGACAAACCTAGACAGAGTATTAATAAGTAGTGACATCAATTTGCTGACAAAGGTCTATACAGTCAAAGCTATGGTTTTTCCAGTAGTCATGTATGGATGTGAGTTGGACCATAAAGGCGGCTGAGTGCTGAACAATTGATTCTTCTGACTTGTGCTCTTCAAGACTTTTGAGAGTCCCTTGGATAGCAAGAAGATCAAACTAGTCAATCCTAAAAGAAATCAACAATGAATATTCATTGGAAGGACTGATGCTGAAGCTGACGCTCCAATACTTTGGCCAACTGAGTGAAGAATCGACTCACTGGCAAAGGCCCTGATGCTGGGAAAGACTGAAGGCAAAAGGAGAAGGGAGTGGCAGAGAATGAGATGATTAGATAGCACCACCCATTTAATGGACATGAATTTGAGTAAACTCTGGGAGATAGTGGAGGACAGAAATCCTGGAGTGCTGCAATCCATGGGCTTGCAAAGAGTCGGACACAACTTAGCAACTGAACAACCACAATATGACAAGAACACAGCTTAAGTCACTGATTTTAATTATATTGTAGTTGCCAAACTCTTATTTTCTAAAATAATCTTATGATGAAAAACTAAAGGTCAAGTTGAAGCAAGGATGGGAGACTCAAAGCCCTACATGTTCAGGGATTCCCAGCTGTTCCTCAACGGCATTCCTTGGATTATAGATGTTTGAATCTCCTGAAAGATCCCTTCCAAATTCTAAATTACTCTAAAATATTAAATACTAAAATACCATTCTTCTTTTCTCATGTAACTTTAAAATGAATATTATTCATTTACTATTCTTTAATAAAGTATTAAGGAAACAAAGGACATTTTTAAAAATTACTGACACTTACCTACTATACATAAACAGATTTCATTTCCCAACATTTTCCGTAGTTCTTTCACCCAGTTTTTAACCTGTGTATACAAGAGTAAATATTAAAACAAATCCTGTTACAATGACTACAATCACAATACCCCAAAATGCAATGCTGTGAAAATACCCAAAAATTCTATCTAATGGTCCATATAGTTAGTTATTAGGAATGATTCACTATATAGGATCATTTATATTGCAAACCACACACACACACACACACACACACACAAACATCTAATGGAAAGATTTCTTTCTCCATCTACATATAAGTATAAAGAGAAGCATCTCTAATTACAAACTTTCATAAATCGTCCACAAATCTAAGCAAACCTGTTCATCAGAGCAAAAGCATGTCAACTCCAGCCTCTGATAATAGATGCTTGTATAGAATCACACTGGATTGAAGAACATACGGGCTTGGGAATTTCCTGTGGTCCAGTGGCTAGAACTCAGTGCTTTAGTGCTCAGGGTCAGGGTTTAATCCCTGGTCAGCAAACTAAGATCCCACAAGCCACATGATGCAATCAAAAAAAAAAATTAAAACACACACACATATACGAACTTAATTAAAAGTCTTTTATACTCCAGTTGGTTCCAAAATAGAGGGCACAGGAGCTTCTGTGACACACATTTAAAGGAAAAACACAACGTATAGGAGTAGAAAAAGAGTAAAATAAATTTTATCCTTTGGTGTATGATAGGTTTCTTCAACCTCAGCATTACTGGTGTTTTGGCTTAGACAATTCTCTGCTGTGAGGGGCTGTCCTATGCAGTGAATGATGTTTAGTAGCATCCCTGGCCTCCCACCAACTAGACACCAGTGCCACTGCCAGGTGTGACAACCAAAGATGTCTCTAGACATTGCTATCACCTATGGATAACCACTGGACAGCCAGGGAATCCCCTAAATCTAACCAGTATTTTTTTTTAATTGTTATTCATCTGCAGTCAGATTCCCCTCCATAAGTATTCTATTCATTAACCCCATACATTCTGTGATGAGTTAAAGATGGTCACAAATTCTCTGCCAAGAGTCTCTTTCTTCTCTGACTCTGGTCTAGCCTAGTCTCTTGCTTTGACCAAGAGAATGCGGCAGCACTAACGCCATGCCAATTTCAGACTAAAGCCTTAGGAAGGTCTGGCAGCTCTCTCTTGGGATCCAGTTGTCATATAAGGTTTGGCTGGAACACAGAATAATGAGAGCATGTGGAGAGTGTACTGGAGAACAAGACACCAAATGGAGTGAGAAGTCACATGGAGGAAAACCAGGCCCTCTTGGATCCAGGTCCCCACGCAGCCAACCCCCAGTTCACGCAGCTGTCTGAGTGACTCCACTGACACCACATGGAGCAGAGGATTTGTCCAGAAATGAAAGAGAGCGAAAATCGCTCAGTCGTGTCTGACTCTGCAACCCCATGGACTATACAGTCCATGGGATTTTCCAGGACAGAATACTGGAGTGGGTAGCCTTTCCCTTCTCCCGGGGATCTTCCCAACCCAGGGATCGAACCCAGGTCTCCTGCATTGCAGGCAGATTCTTTACCAGCTAAGCCACCAGGGAAGCCCAAGAATACTGGTATGGGTAGCCCATCCCTTCTCCAGGGGATTTTCCTGACCCAGGAATCAAACCAGGGTCTCCTGGATTGCAGGCTGATTCTTTACCAACCGAGCTACCAGGGAAGCCCAGGCAACCCTCAAAACCATGAGAAATAATATGTTGTTGTGTTAAGCCATCAAATTTGGGGGGTTTTGTTATGCAGCAAGAGATAACTGGTCACCTTTCAACCTAAATGACTCCACTTTCTTTTAATCAATAAAATCCTTAAACCATTTCTTTCCATGCCAAAAGGGCAAGAAGGGGTAGAAGGGATAACAAACAGCATCCCAAAGATAAAACGTTTTAAAGTATCATTAAATCTGAAAGCTACCTATTTTCATTTTTCTACTCCTCGGCCTCAGTTTTTCAACATGGCATTAATAATCCAAAGGCTAACTTGTATATCTGCTTCATCTGTTAAATGCTAAGAAATAAATAAAAATAAAAAACAAGAAGGGCAAGTAATTTCAAGAAGTACAAACCTGTAACTCAAGGCAAGAAAAGTTTCTGCCTTGGAATTACCCCCTTTAGTTACATACCCTTTCTTATTCCCAGAAAGGTTTTCGAAACGGTCAAATAATTAAACTGTCACAATCCTAATTGTGATGATAATTCAGGGGTAAGTTTAATGGTCACTCATTTTTGGTCCCAACAACTTTATAAAAATGGAGGTGCTTTAAAATAAACACTGTGCAGATTTTCCTTTTAAAATCTGTATTGAATCCTCCAGGATACCTAGTGAGGAGAAAAGAGCTTAAACTTGAGCTTAAAGTTCTTCTTTTACCTCCCCATAATTACGGAACCTATCGATGCAGCTATACCAAGTTTTCAGGTGCCCAGTGTGTACAGAATCAAAAAAAAAAAAAGTTTGCGATTTTTCTTTAATAAGGAGAAAAAACAGGCATCTATATTTTTCTGAAGCTTTACTTCAGACTATTTCCCTTTCCTAATATCTGGAAAAGCCATATAATAAACTACTAATAGATGATATCCATATTGTTAATATGAATTAAATACTCCATTAAAAAATATGACTGGTCATTTATGCACAAACTATACTTTTAAAGCCAAGGCTAATCACACTGTTAAACAAAGACACGTTAACGCAGACTTGACAAATCACTGTTGCTCTATTAAGTCATCCACCCGTAAGTAAGCAAGATACCTTCTGAAAAGAATCTTCATCTGTTATATCATAAACTAAAATAGCTCCATTTGAATCTCTGTAGTAAATTGGACCCAATGCGTGGAATCTCTCTTGACCTGCTGTATCCTAAATAAAGCAACAAAAGCTTATTAGGCCAGAAGAAAAAATGTATCTATTATTTAACTACAGTGAGCTTCTGATTATAAATTAGGGTATAAAGTTACAGATAACCCCAAAACACTGTTAAAAGAAACAAGTTATAAAAATTTTTAAGTTATAATTAATATTTAATGTTTTACTGTTTTGTAAAGGTTACTTCTCCCCTCCCCAGCCCTCCTTCTCCTCAGCAGTCTTTCCCACCCTCGCTAAAAAGCCAGTTCAATTGCCAAAGGGCTGGAATGACCACAATGGCCTTATAAGCCAGGAACAGGCTTGGCACTAAATTTAAGTTCTCCGCAGAGAGAGGAGACGAGGAGAAAGCACACACACCAGGACCACCTGGCAGGGGTAACTACTGCATCATCCCTGCCCTCGTCTCCACCAGCCACTCCCTTGGCAGATTAGGACAAGGAGACGGGGGACAAAAGGCCAGGCAGGCTGTCCACCTCTTTCTCTGAAATGGAATCCCTTGAGTTGACCCTTCTCCAGTTGAAAAGTTATGACAGCACTATTCATGTGTAACAATTGTATTCAAGATAAAATTCTTGGCCAGATTTTAGGAGGGAAAGATGTTTAATTTAAAAAAAGATTTTGGCTAACCTTGAGTTAACTAAAAAAAAAAAAAAATCCAGAAATTCAAATTCATATTTCTTAAACCAATTAGTTATAAGAGTATGAAGACTAGGTAAAGGCCTTCACTCATACTGTTGAAAACATTAACTTACCCATATAGCAAGATTGACTCTCTTCCCACCAATATTTAACTTCTTCGTTAAGAATGACGCCTAAGAAAAGAGAGATATACATTAAATGATGTTTCACATAAAACTTCTTATCCTAAAAACTATAGATGAATGAATCATGTCATATGAAACAAGTTATCCGGGAGAAAAAGTAATCATTGAGTTTTTATTAATAACTAAACATTGTTCCAACTGAAAACAGAACATTATTTTTATTCTAAGAAAAAGATATTTTGTTTTATGAACACAAGTTATGAAAAGTACCCAAAAGCTGGTAATTAAATGTTTTCTTAGTTTTTTTTCCCTCATTAAAAACATTTTCTTAGCATTTAATTTGATGCCACTTAACCTACTTATTATAGAAAGAGTCTAAGAGACTTCTAAGATGAAATAAAAGAAATGTTTACTGGTGTTTACTTAGCTGTATGAATACCATTACTACTGGAAATTTTCCTGCAATTATTTTGTAATTCAATTATTTCAACTACAGCTAATAACTGTACCAGGTACAATCACAAAAATGAAAGAAAACAGTTCCAGCTTTCAAAGAGCTTACAGTTCCACTGCAAATATTAAAAGGTAAAGATAATGGTTAAAATGGAGGATCTTGCTAAGTACACTATAAGGAAAATGCTGAGAGAGGAGGGTAAAGCTTGCCTGGATAAGTCACAGAAGACTTCAGAAAGAAAGTAATGAGCTCCTCTTTATGAGTAGTAGGGGTTTTTCCTGACAGACAGGTGAAACCACTGAAGCCTGAAACATGTAACTCCCCAAGCCACAGGAAACTCCAAGTTGGTCTGGTGTATGCCAGAGACGAAACTCTAAAGTTAGGAAAAGGTTGAATCAAAAAACCCTGAAACTCCATATCTAAAGGTATGGACTTAACCATGTGGGTCTCAATAAAAGCTGTTTCAAGACTCCAGACAAGATTTTTGGTTTTTCTTTTTAATGTATACTACAGTCAGGTCTATTTGTGGACTGCTGTGTATTGCTCTGTATCCCCTTTGTGCATTCACAGAGCACACTAAGATTCTACCAAAAGAAAGACTGGCTAATTGTATTTATACAAGTATTCCCATTTGACTTCTTTTTCCCTAAAGAAATACCTAACTCATCCAAAGAAGTAAATTTAGGAAATAATACTGTTGACAATGAAGAATCAATGAAGGGTTTTTAAGCAGTGAGGACATATAAAATCTATATTTTTAAGAGAATGACTATGATAGGAAGAAAGACAGGACCAAGCCTGGAAAACAGGAGGCTATTTTAAAGCTGGAAAGAAAAGCATAAAGGGCCTGAATTAAATGCATGAAGATAGAAAAGAAGAGAATAAAGTCAAGAGTAACTGAAGAGGGAATATAATCAGAAACCTGAGTCAGCTGACATGTTTAAAAAAGGAACAAAGAGCCAAGTTCAAAGTTATGCAGAGATTATCACATTTAAGTGTACTAATACAAAAGAAAGTGCAGAGATGGAAAGTAAAACAGATAAAAAGGCTAGGATGGTGAATTACTGTTATTACTGAAGGAGAAAGAACCTAGATTTCAGGAAGGACTTTCTACTGTATATATACCAAGGAAAATTAAAAACTAAGGAAAGGCCAATAGATTGAATGATTAACTAAGGAATCCAGATACAAAGGAATCACAAATGGCAGAGCTGAGATCAAATCCAGGAATGTCTACCTTCAAGATATTTTATTAAATAAAACAAAGGTTATATAGAAAAGGGTATAATATTTAATTCAATGGCAAAACAACAAAGGAAATAACTTGGAAAATGAGAAGACGAAATACATGTTATGACAATAAATATGAATGAAGGAATATTTCCCACTCATAGCATAAGGGTTAAGAAAATCAACTTTGAAGCAGAACTCTGGATTTGAATCTCAGCTTTGCCACTTATCAGTTGTATAATTTATTTGAACTCAACCATTTGCCCTATTTCACTATCAAAGTTCTATAAAGAAACTCAAAATCTGACTCCTATACAAATGTTTAATAGATACGTAAACGTAAATGCCTCTCTCTTCTTTCAAACATATTTTAAGTTAAACTGATCTTCCCTCCAAAACTGGCCTTCCATTGTAACATTAGTATTTTGATCACATTCTCCAAGTCACTGAGGTTTAGCATCTCAGGAGTATCATCATTGAATATTCTTCCTTCCTTGCCATCCCATATCCCAAAAAACCAATCAAGTCTTGTCTTCGTATTTCCTCTAGAGTTCTATTACCACCAGTCTCGTATTAAGTCACAATATAAATACCTTTGGTCTCACCTCACACTCTGGTTCTCTAGTCTACATTCCTCATTATCTTCCCCAAACCTCCATGATTAAAAATAAAAACAAGCAAGCAAACAAAAACAAAAAGCCCTTACCACATCCATTGCTGAGTTCTCTAATAAGTTATTACATTAGTATACTTGAACTATATCCTGCTGGCAACTAATACCATAAAAGCTTTTTGTCAAGAGTTTTGTGGGGATTTCTCAGCAGAGGGGAGTAAATTATAGCTGGGAAAGTCCCATCATTTCCTTTCTACCATTCCTTCTGAAACTTACCATCACTTCCCACGGTGAATTGAGAGACAGTGCTAAGTCTCTCCTAAGGAACCACGGATGTACAGAACAATTTTATGGAAAGAGTGCTCATCAGAGCATTGATTCTTTAGAAAAAGAAAGAAAGAAAATGGAAAGAAATAAGCTAAGTGTCCTTCACTAGGCAATTCTTTAAAAAATATACAAATGTAGCCCATCGATACAGTGAGACACTACACAGTCATTTCTACTGCTATTGCTAATACCAGCTAACAGTTACGGAATGCTTACCTTTCACCAAGTCCTGTGCAATGCACTCTTTACAAAGTCATTCATAAGCTTCTCCTTTATAAAAATCAGGGAGCCCTAATATAGAAATAAAAATCTCAAAGCCTTATCTTTGTATCCAAGGACCTCCACCATTTATCCACATCTATGTTCCTAGAAAGCTTCAGTATTCTTAGAGTCTATACTATATATTCCCTCCAATTCTGTTTGTTCATAAAATTCCTCTCTGCTGCTGCTGCTAAGTCGCTTTAGTCGTGTCCGACTCTGTGCGACCCCATAGACGGCAGCCCACCAGGCTCCTTCGTCCCTGGGATTCTCCAGGCAAGAATACTGGAGTGGGTTGCCATTTCCTTCTCCAGTGCATGAAAGTGAAAAGTGAAAGGCAAGTCGCTCAGTCGTGTCTGACTCTTCGTGACCCCATGGGCTGTAGCCTACCAGGCTCCTCCATCCATGGGGTTTCCCAGGCAAGAATACTGGAGTGGGGTGCCATTGCCTTCTCCGAAATTCCTAACTTGGGCCTATTCTTTATTCTCTATCTTAATCTCATCTACCCAAGACCAGTTCATAGACCTATAATCTTCTTCTTTGAATTTTTAAATGGCCTCATACCACCCATACAGCCCACACTGGATTTCTCTATGCAGCAGAACTTTAGGGAACCTAATCTTACAATACACGGCACATATCACCTGATATTTTAAGTTATCTTTTCATGGGTGTAAGTATTCTGTTAACTATATTACATATTTTTATTTAACACTTTCACTGTGCTTACAATGAAATGGGCAGTGTTTTAAATACTTTTCAGTATTAATTCACTTCTCATAAAACTCTGTGATTAGATATAGTTATTACCCAAATATTATCGGAGTGGAAACAGAGACAACAGAATGTGAAGTATCTTGTGCAGGGTCACAAGCAACAGAGTAGGATTTGAAATCTAGGCAATCTGGCTCCAGACACGACTCATGACCACTGTGGTGTGGTGCCCCCCAGACCAAGATGTGAACTAACACTTCTCTAACAGAGGGGCAGGGGGAGTCACAGTGCTGCCCACAGGAGACGTGCAAATGTTGTTACTGTAGATAAACTCATCTACAGTGTGCCTGGTATAACTCAATTTATGTAAAAGATATGTTTCGAAAAGTTTCCTCACAAACCAAATTATTTTAACTCAAATATCTGATGCATCAGGAAAGCACATTATAACATGGTATTCGCTAAATCTTTTCTTTCTGCCTTCATAACAAAAAAACTTAAGTCCCTCTCTATGGAAAGAGTCCTTCTGTAATACAAATCATCTCATTTTATATAAATCCTAAATTCTTAATATTTCATAGATATTTTCTTAAAGAACATCGTCTGTTTTAAAAAAGTTATAGTTGAGAATAAAGCTGAAAGATTTTACACGACATCAAATGATGTCATGCAAATGATGAGCAGCAAATGATCAGAAGGTTGAAATCTCTTTTTCTCCCTCCAACTACCTCTATGAGGCATACTTAATTTGGCCAACCTACTGAGATACCATTCATGGTTATGTAGTACTCTGGGGCAGAGGTTCTTAATTCTGTTACATGGTAGTAAAAATGGGAGGGAGGTATAATCATGGACTGCTTTGAGAATCAGAAAAAAGCCACGCACCCTCAGTTCAGTTCAGCTCAGTCGTGTCCGACTCTTTGCGACCCCATGAATCGCAGCACACCAGGCCTCCCTGTCCATCACCAACTCCTGGAGTCTACCCAAACCCATGTCCATCGAGTCAGTGATGCCATCCAACCATCTTATCCTCTGTCATCCCCTTCTCCTCCTGCCCCCAATCATTCCCAGCATTAGGGTCTTTTCCAGTGAGTCACCTCTTCGCATGAGGTGGCCAAAGTATTGGAGTTTCAGCTTCAATATCAGTCCTTCCAGTGAACACTCAGGACCGATCTCCTTTAGGATGGACTGGTTGGATCTCCTTGCAGTCCAAGGGACGCTCAAGAGTCTTCTTCAACACCACAGTTCAAAAGCATCAATTCTGCGGCACTCAGCTTTCTTCACTGTCCAACTCTCACATCCATACATGACCACTGGAAAAACCATAGCCTTGACTAGATGGATCTTTGTTGGCAAAGTAATTTAGTCTCTGCTTTTAAATAGGCTATCTAGGTTGGTCATAACCTTCCTTCCAAGGAGTAAACGTCTTTTAATTTCGTGGCTGCAATCACCATCTGCAGTGATTTTGGAGCCCCCAAAAATAAAGTCTGACACTGTTTCCACTCTTTCCCCATCTATTTCCCATGAAGTGATGGGACCAGATACCATGATCTTAGTTTTCTGAATGTTGAGCCTTGAGCCAACTTTTTCCCTCTCCTCTTTCACTTTCATCAAGAGGCTCTTTAGTTCTTCCTCACTTTCTGCCATAAGGGTGGTGTCATCTGCATATCTGAGGTTATTGATATTTCTCCCGGCAATCTTGATTCCAGCTTGTGTTTCTTCCAGCCCAGCGTTTCTCATGATGTACTCTGCATAGAAGTTAAATAAGCAAGGTGACAATATACAGCCTTGACGTACTCCTTTTCCTATTTGGAACCAGTCTGTTGTTTCATGTCCAGTTCGAACTGTTGCTTCCTGACCTGCATACAGGTTTCTCAAAAGACAGGTCAGATGGTCTGGTATTTCCATCTCTTTCAGAATTTTCCACAGTTTATTGTGATCTACACAGTCAAAGGCTTTGGCATAGTCAATAAAGCAGAAATAGATGTTTTTCTGGAACTCTCTTGCTTTTTCGATGATCCAGCGGATGTTGGCAATTTGATCTCTGGTTCCTCTGCCTTTTCTAAAACCAGCTTGTATATCTGCAAGTTTACGGTTCACGTATTGCTGAATCCTGGCTTGGAGAGCATTACTTTACTAGCGTGTGAGATAAGTGCAATTGTGCGGTAGTTTGAGCATTCTTTGGCATTGCCTTTCTTTGGGATGGGAATGAAAACTCCCATTCTTTGGGACTGGAATGAACCCACTCAACACTCAAGAAACAGCTCATATGCACATATCAAGATATAAAAAAAAAAATTTTTTTTCACACACTTTCCTAAGGGAGTTATAAAGCCCTGGCAACATCTCAGTGGAAGAACCCCATTGAGAAAGAGAAGGGGAGAGTGGTATAAACAATGTCAACTCAAAGGTTTCACGGAACATGGGAAGAAAAAAAATAGGACATACTATGTGCCACCAGGCTTCGTCTTTCTCATTATCTTTGTATTAATAACAACCCTGTGAAGTAGGCACTTAATCCTATTTTACAGGTGTGAATCCGAGATTTCAGGAATAACAGTGACTCACCCAAGGTCAGACAACTCAGTCAGGTACCGCAGTGGGTGGAAGGCTGTCTGACTCCACATCGCTTTTCCCACTGCACAAAGCTGCCTATTCTAGAAAACACACACGTTCTTAACCCAGCACTGCTGCACCTGGACTAAGTGCTCCTGGACACCAACTCATCTCCCAAAATACTCTCAGGGTAGCCACAAATAATGAGAATCAAAGTAACAGTACATTTCTCACTTTAATCCTCCAAACCCTGAGTCGGATGTGTTTGTGTGTGCGCGTTTGCTCAGCTGCTCAGTCATGTCCGACTCTTTGCGACCCCATGAACTGTAGCCTGCTAGGATCCTCTGTCTATAGAATTACGGCCAGCAAGAATACTGGAGCAGGTTGTCATTTCCTACTCCAGGTGCTCTTCCAGGCCGATATATCAAACGCACCTCTCTTGCACTTTCTGCATTGGCAGCTGGATTCTTTACCACTGCACCACCTGAAAACCCTGAATTACAGCATCACTATTTCTTCTAATTTCAAAGATTTCACCTCCCACATTTTAGGTGGATTAAGAGACTTATCAATCTTATTAGACGTCTGTCATCTGCACCTGATGCTTACTTACCCAGCACTTTATTTGAAGTCACGAGGGGTATTTTTTTAATCTCTATTTTAAAAAAATGCTTATAGGTGAGCTATGATAAGAATAAATAGCATTTGCCAAATGAAAGTCTTTTCATAACTGGTTTCATCAAAGTTTTAATTTTTTTTTTGTTTTTTTTTGGCCAAACCACTTGTTCTTTTGGCAAAACAAAATACCTAATGCAGTACAGTAACAACTGTAGACATATACTTAACTGTCTTTATCTAAATTCAACAGACTTTCCAGTTATATTATTTTTGCTACAGTTACTAACATTGTTTCCGGCTTAAGGATTTAAAGTATCTACTGGGAGTTCCCTAGTGGTCCAGTGGTTAGGACTTGGTGCTTGGTCCTTCCCTGATGAGGGGCTAAGATTGGGCAAACAGGGCTGCGAGGGGCAGGGGTAACCCATGAACTACTTTCAACTGAAGCCACGGACATGAAAGGGTTCAGTCAGATAACTCATAAAATGAGTCCTCTGTAGCAAGGCAATAAAAATGAGCTACCAGAAAATTAAGATGAATTTCTACAAGGTCAAAATCATGTTACAGCACATAAAGGTGACAAATCAACATGTTATATAACTTAAGTTTATACAGTGCTATATATCAAGTATTTTTAATTTAAAAAAAAAAGAAAGAAAACTAAGCTGGGTGCTTGAATACCTCATTTCTTATCCTTAGCTTCTATAAAGAAGTATTATAATCAGTTTAGAGTCCAAGTAAATACTTTGAAAAGAAGAGTCAAAAAGTCACATCTACGGACTAGCTCAAAACATAAAGCAGAAAATAAAAGTTAAATATAGAATAGTTATATGTTAGAAGTTCAAAGCAATAATTGCAGAAAAACTCTTCTTAAAAAAAAAAATCATCCATCCTTCCATAGCCCACATATATCTAGTAAAACACTGAGGGAAAAAGGAAAGATTTCTACTATAGTATTTTATAAAGATATTATAAACAAATTGGCTGAATCTGCTAAGTGGCTTCCAGTACTACCTTAGAAGATCTTTCAGACATTTGAAACATTAATCTTATAAACAAGGAAATTCAGGTTCCTAGCTGAGTATAAAACTAACTGCTAGAATCTGAATGCCAAGTGTTGCTCTGGAGGTTAAGGTGTATGAATAAAAAAAAAAAAGCAGCTGACTTAGCTTAAGAAAAAAACAGTTCACCATTACTATACACAGGACCTCATAAATCGAATCCAAGTCTTAGTTTTCTCACTTGCAACTCTTAGGATACTGTCTTCCCAGCCAACTTTACAGCAATGCTTTGCTAATCAAATGATAGGCACCTACCCTAGACTTCAGGAGGCAGACAGGTGGAATTCCAGTTAGAATTCTAAAAGGAAAGATGATGGATGGTTCTGATTATGAAAAATGTTACTTTTTATATAGGAGACTAGTTGAAAGTGGTAAAAGGCATTTAAGTCAGAGTGCACAGTCTTACAATAAGGGGGAAAAGGAGTTTCAGCTAAAGAAAAGGAAGTACTACCCAAGAGCACAGAGATAAACAAAGACAAGTGAAATCACACAAGCATTTATGAATTAAGAAAGTTAAGAGACGGTTAAAATATCTTTCTTTTCTTTACTTTCCCCAGCTGGCACTTTTTTTTTTGGCTTCTCGTTGCAGAACACAGGCTCTAGGCACACCTTTTTTTTTTTTTAATTTTTTTTTTGTTTGACATGTAACATGCATGAAATAAACAATTCTTGAATTTAACTGCTTAGGTTCAACAATTAAATTCCAGAGACAAAGCAATAAGTCCCTCACCCCAACTGTCTTTCTTGTCTGTGTCAAGTTTAACACAGCCCAAAACAATGAAGAAATCACAGAAGGAAGCTTGGGGATTTTGCATAAGCCCAAGCTTTCTTGGTAAGCCAGCTAAAGGATCTTGAGTCCTCGGAGAGCTCACCTACAACATTACTTCATAATTATCAGTAACCTAGGAGGAGGTCTGCAAAAAGGGAACAGTACTAAAACACCAAAGCATGGCCAATGTCACAATTTTTAAAAATAAAAAAAGAAGTGAGTTTCCAGAAATGTCAAGCCCAAACTCTAGAACAGATAATAAACAAATACATATGTATGTATAAAAATATAAAAGGGAGCAGTCCCTCAGACTGCATGAGCTCTCAAAATAATTCCTGTCAAATTAATCCCATTACCTTTTTGTCTGGGTTACCCTGAAAGAAACCAACAGAAATTAAGCACCATTTATTCATTCCCAGGTGGCGCCAGTGGTAAAGAATCTGCCTCCCAATGAAGGAGACACAACAGATACGGGTTCAATCCATGCGTGGAGAAGAGCCCCTGGAGGAGGAAAATGGCAACCCACTTCAGTATTCTTGCCTGAAAAATTCCATAGGCAGAAGAGCCTTGTGGGCCACAGTCCATGGGGTCACAAAAAGTCAGACATGACTGAGCGACTGAGCCCACACACACAATTCATTCAACAGCTAACATTCATTAAACAAACACTATGCCAGGAGGTTTACATATTGTGGTTCTCTAACCCATATAAAAATCTTATGAATGAGATTCTCCCATTTCATGGATAAAGAGCTAGCTTACAAACATTAGAATACCCTGCCAAAAAAAAAAAAAAAAAGAATACCCTGCCAAAATCAGGATAGCTAAAAGTCAGAAGCCAAAACTTCAAACTAACTTCAAAGTCCTGCCCCTTTTTACCACATCATATGGTCTCCTACTGGAGAAGGCAATGGCACCCCACTCCAGTACTCTTGCCTGGAAAATCCCATGGACGGAGGAGCCTGGTAGGCTGCAGTCCATGGGGTCACTACGAGTTGGATGAAACTGAGCGACTTCACTTTCACTTTTCACTTTCATGCATTGGAGAAGGAAATGGCAACCCACTCCAGTGTTCTTGCCTGGAGAATCCCAGGGACAGGGGAGCCTGGTGGGCTGCCGTCTATGGGGATGCACAGAGTCGGACACGACTGAAGCGACTTAGCAGCAGCAGCAGCATGGTATCCTACTGCAGAAAAAAGAATGCATCTTGTCTTCTTCAAGCATTTGACAAAGAAGCTTTGTAACGCTGGAATAGCCATTTTCATTAAAGATTTCCTGTCCACTAGGCAGGAGCCCATAGCAGTCAGTCTTGCCTTCTGTTTCCATCGTCATTAATATGTATAACACTCCATTAAAGACTGTTGCACAGTCACAAGGAAAGAAGGCTGTAGCCTGTGTCTGGTCTGGGAAAAGCCCCACCCTTAGATTCTGCGAGGCCAGAGAAACCACCTCTGGTCATGTGCCACTACATTACAGTGAGACTTGTGAATAGCTCTGTGCTTGGCCCTGGCTCATCCTTCTCTTTCAGAGTCTATTAATGACTGATGAGAACACTGAGGACAATCTCACCAAATCTTCAGGTGAAAAGTTAAAATGAGTGCCTAATACAGCTGTAGAGATCATGCCTTATTTTTATGGGCATGGCCAGGACTCAATCTAGTGCCTGACCCACAGTAGCTCCATCAATGTTTCTTAAGCTACAGAATCAAGATTCAAAAGAATATTAACAGGCATTAAGCACTGGAGCAAACCTATCAAAGCCAACTTTAATGGGTCAAATACATTGGGGGTTGCAGAGGAAGGCAACTACACAATGGAAGTAAAATGAATTTGAGGGATGTAGTCTTCCTTCCTCACTCTCTCCCTGAATCCCTCTTCCTTCCTTTCAGCAAACAAAACTAAGACAGCAGGTCCAATATTAATCAATGTGGCAGCCCCCAAAACTCACTGGATCTTTTCTACTTCAGAGTTAGAAAAGGATTCTCCACAGGGAGGTGATAGCCTGCACTTCTTTGCACATTTCAAACCACACTAAGAGTCATTTCTACAGCTTAAGCTATCAAATTTTAAAAAAAAGAGGACAATGATTAAATAGCAAGTATCCAGAAGAGATGTCAAAATGATGATATGACTTAGAACAATGTTACAGGAGATCTAGTAAAAGGAACCAGAACTGTTAACCAAGAGAAGACAAAACTCAAGGGGATGTATAGCCATCTTCAACTTTCAGAAGCAATGGGATAGGTGACTAAGATTCACAGAGCAGGGAAACATTTTGTCTCTAGACACAGAAAATGAACTGGAAAGTAATCTGTCCAAAAATGAAACATGCTATCTCAGGATACATTGTTTTCCACCTTCTGCATCAGTTCATCTCACCTCCAAGATGTTCAGACTAAAGCAGACAATCATTTGACTGAAATAGTAAACAAAAAACTGAAATAGTAAACCACGAACTATCTTAGGTTCCTTTTAGTCTTTAAAATAGGAATGCTTGAGAGTGTACTTTGCAAGCAAAACACAAAGTATTTTACAAAGACAAGTAGTAGGCAGTTCTTTGTGCTAAGTAAAATAGGAAATTCTTTCTCTCACATCTTATGATGTATTAGTTCCTCTCCCTTTGGAATGAAAGCCATACAAGACTCTCTTATGTGTCTCACTGATATCAAATTTCTCTGAAAAGACTGTTTAAAAAGATGAAATGAACTGATATCCAAGAGAAGGAGATTGTATATAATGCTGTTTCCATATGTTAGTACACAGCAAAATCCTCAATTCTAGAACATAATCCAGATAATGTTTGTGATGAGTTATATGCTATGCTTTTGATACTAGAGATCTATGTAGATTGCAGAGGTTTCCTCTCAGATATTTAAAAATCTTTACCCAGCTAAAAGCTTTGAGGATATTTTTAGAATGTATAATGTTAGTGTAATTTTTAGGCTGAAGGGCTAAATTATCTTTTATAAAAAAATGGTCTTCTCTTTTCTCTAAGGTCAGTAGCACAAAAGAAATCACTAAGGGGTGGTTTACCAACATTCAGAAACAGTGCTCCAAAATTTTAAATCTAAACTGGATTCAAATTTCAGCTTGAGAACCAAGACTTGTAGCAATATGATGACCAGCAAGTTACTCAACTTAACCATGCCTGTTTCCTCATCTGTAAAATGAGGCTAATAAAACTATCCACCTCACCGGCTGTTATAAGAACAGAAGAAAACTAAAATACTCAGCACAGTAAGAACTCACTAAATGTTAGCTATTATTATTACTTTACCTTAACAAATTTTGAAATTTCCAACTGATCATAGGTATTTACCCTAGAAATTTCCTTTATCTCTCTATAACACTCAACCATAATTATTAAAATTGTGTTAAGTGACCTTGTACAAAAATGCAGGGGAAAAAAAAAAAAACACCCAGGTTCCTGACATTCACTTTTTCAGACAGTATGCTTTATATAGAAGTAAAAACAGAGGAGTAAAAATAGAACATGGAATCAGAATCAGAGCATCTTTGTAAATTCTAGACTCAGTAGTTTAATAATAACATCAAACATCTCATGTCACAACAATTAAGAAACTGCATTCTATCAAATAGTGTCCATGGACTTACACACTACACAATCACTAATTAACATCTATTGTGCAATTTGGGGTAGTAATAATAAAGACGGAGAGCTTACACTGGGCCAGGTCCTAGGTACGTTTATGTATGTTTGTCCTGACAACCGTATGAACTATATACTATTATGGCCATTTTAAGAGATGGAGAAACACGGGCACAGATAGATTAATTAACTTGCCCCAAATCACACAGCTAGTTAAACGAATAGAGGTGCAGACAATTAGGCTCAAAAGTCCACTAGACTTGACTGCCTCTGATGAAACTGATCAGGACTCTGGGTATTTTTCTTCTCACACGTGCAAACTGATTTCACGCCCAATTAATGATTACATTTTAACACTTTTCTGACTAACAATCATGTATCTGCAAATGAAAGCTGGCGCTACATTTACAAGAAAATAAATAGCAGCAGTAAAGCTGTTAGTTTGAGGACCAATTGTTGGCCAGTATTCATATGACGTTTCCATGTGAATATGGGTCGACCCACATCGCTGAATGTAAGTGACCCACAAGTCAGACCCACGCAGGCTGCAATGGAACTGCGTAACCCTCACCAGCAAGCGGTCATTTCAAAATCCCTCCAGAGAGAAAAGTCTTGCCAATCGGCACGTTGTTCGAAGATAGGACAAAATGGAACTTGCACAAACACTTAGTCATCAGTAAGTGCTGAAGTTACACATCACCTAGTTCGCAAAATCAAACCCGCAGCTAAGTTCCTAATTCCGAAAGAAAGAAAGAAAAAGGGCTGAAGCTCGGTTGACTGACTGCAGGGTGAAGGCACCTAGGGCCCAAGCGGAAGCGAGTCAGACAGGAAAAACTAGCCCCCCGACGGGGATCCCACCACATGCGCAGCCACTCTGGGGACCCAGGGGACTTTTCAGGGCCCTTCCACTTCTCTCCCAAGAGCCTGCCCTGACTCCAGGCTGTCCCGACGACGCCTGTTCCCAGGGCGAAACCGCCAAGGCCATCCGCAGGCGGAGGAGACAGGCCTGGGATCTGGACGCCCCGACCCAGAGGACAGTGGTAGCAAAGTCCTCGGAGTCACGGAGGAGCAGGGGCCCCGAGGCGCCGCCCCCCGCTCCCCGCGGCCCGCACCTGCAGGGTGGTGATGTGCTTGTCGTTGAACTTGTTCTCGCAGTAGCGCAGCACCAGCGACGTCTTCCCCACGCAGCCTTCCCCCAGCAGCACCACCTTGAACGAGTAGGCTCGGCCCGCCGCCGCCCCGCCGCCGCCGCCGCCGCCGGCCGCAGCCATCCCGTCGCGTCCCCGCCGCCCGAGCCCTAGCGACGCGCCGAGCTCCCCACAGCCGCCGCGGCACCTTCACAGCCGCGGCCCGCGCAGCCCCTCCGCACCAGCGCCCCCCGCCGCGGGCGCCGCCCCCGCTGCCGCCTCCGGGCGAGGCCTGGAAGAGCCGAGGGGAAAGTCCGAGAGTGAAGGGCTCCGGGCACCACGTCAGGAAGCGGAGGAGAGGCGAGGAGAGCTCGCTCTCCACCTCTTCTAATGGCGTCTCCTTCCTCCTACGTCACACGTCGGGTCACGTGACCGCCGCGGCCGGACGGCCCCGGAGAGCGCGCCTGGACGTGGGCGGGGCCTGCGGACCCCCGCCCCGGCTCCCGCGCGAGACCCTGCCGGGCCCCCCGCTCCGGACCCCGCCCGAGGCCCCGCCGGGCCCCCCGCCCCGGGCCCCAACCGAGACCCTGCGGGGCCGTCTCCGGCAGAGCTAGGCTGTCTGCGGGCCGCCTCCTCTCTGCAGCTGGTGGCAGCCTGCGTGGAATGAGGAATTTGAGGCGAGCCCAGCTCAGGTGGAATGTTCAAGTACACAGTGTTCTCGTTCTTGCCCAAGGGATGTTCACGAGGCTAATGACCTCTCCCTTCTGGAGGTCCCGGTAAAACGATTTTGCCAAGGTGCCCCTCAGTATCTTGACAGTCTTTCTCTGTGGGATACCAAATCCTAACTATTGAATTTCTTTCAGTTCCCCAGACCACCTGGACTCCTCCTTGAATTTCAGTGTCTCACCTTAAACCAGAACGTTTCCCTGACCACCCATCTTTTTCCCTCTGTCATTTCATCTCTCTCCCCACCGGTGTATCTTCTCTAGCCCAGCTTACCATGATTTGTGGAAATTACTGTGTCCGATATTTGTCTTTCCTTATTAGGCTGTAGATTTCTTAAAGGCAAGAACTGTATGAGACTTGCCCACCCTTGAGTTTCTGACTGCAAGTGCCAGACACATTACCGGTATTCTATAAATATTTGGGAAGGAATGAATAAATGATACTTCTTAGGCCGTTATGCCTTGGTTTCCCATTTTTTCCTATCTTTCATGAAGCTTTTCCCCCCATGAAACTTTTGACATTCCATGTTGACTCCGCCTTGACAAACCTGTCTGATTTGATCACTTCCTCCTGTGCCTCCCCTTTCTTTCAAGAAATACGTTCTTCCAAGATACCATACCAGTGTTTATAAAAGTCTGCAACTAGAAACCTGTTGTCAGCAAACATATTCTTTTTCATGAGACTCCTCTTCCGCATCAAACCAGGTAGTCCATTCATTGATTCAACAAATATTTTAAGGTGCCCGCCATATGCAAGGCACTGTGCTGAATAAGATACAATGCCTTGTCGTTAAGAACTTACTGTTTAGCAGGAAACAGAAACGGTCATTATTCAATTGAATGGTTTCATCTTTTTTTTGGTTTTTTGTTTGTTTGTTTCATCTTTATAAAGCAGTTCTGAGTATTTGCAAATGTATATGGGGACCCAGGGGCTTCCCAGGTGGCGCTAGTGGTAAAGAATCTGCCTGCCAATGCGGGAGAGGCTAGAGATGTCGGTTAGATCCCTGGGTGGGGAAGATACCCTGGAGTAGGAATTGGCACCCCACTCCAGTATTCTTGCCTAGAAAATTCCATGGGCAGAGGAGCCTGGTGGGCTGCAAAGAGCACGAATGATGGGGACCCAACTGGTTTAACCTATTAGGGAAAGCTGCTGGGAAGATGTAATCTGGGTTAAGAAGGGAGGAGAGCTCTGCAAGCAGAGAGAATAGCATGTCCTACAACCTTGAGGCAGAGATGAAAAACAAGTTAGATAAGTATGCAGAGAACTTCAGATGAGACTAGCACGGAAGCCAGGAATCAATACTAAAAGGACCTTTCAGCAAATGAAGGGTTTTAATTAAAGAGGCTGATATAATCAGATTTGACGTTTAAAAGATCACTCTGGCTATAATTTGAAAAATGGATTGGAGAACGATAATACTACTTCAATTTATTTAGAATCAGCCATTAAAGAAACCTTATGTTTTTATAAAATATCCTCATCCTTGCCTCTATGGATGTATTCTCTACTTCTCTCCACATTCCTGCTCCCAGAGTCTTTGGATATTCATGAGTTGTTCCAGAATTTGGAAGAAACTTCATTTTGAAGAAGCCCATTCCGTTGTCCATTCTGAATTTTTAATATTGAATTGAAATTTACCTCTCACTGCTTACAATTAATTGTTCCTCATTCAACCTACACAACATGTATCTATTCTCTGTGAAACATCTTTATATTAATACATGTGAAGAAAGCTGTATGATCCTCCTTTAAGCCTTCTCTTTTCAGTATAGCCAATCGTTTCAACCACTGTTCAAATAGTATGGATCCCAGATCATTTACTAGCTTAATCATCTTAGAATCTAAACACAGTAGTTTGTTTTCATCACTGAAAAACAATGAAAACTTTATTGTGAAATAATTTGTTTAAAATTAAAATAATTTTCCAGTTTTAGCTTACAGTGGGGTTTAAGGAATGTTCACAGATTGCAATAAGTCAGTTTGGCACAACATTGAGCACAGAGTGGGGAAATATAGATGTAAATTGTGGCAGGTTGGTCATGGCCCTTCAAAGTTATCAGGTTTGAATACCTTGTGCTTGGAAATGTTACCTTGTTTGGACAATGGGTCTCTTCAGACCCATTTTCAGATATTGTGCTACAAATGTAATCCCGTAACACATGACTTCTGCCCTCATCGAGTTTACAGTCTAATGGGAACTACAAATAATTGAAACAGTTACAGTAAAGTTTGGTAAGTGCTCTGTAGGACATGTACATGGAAATATGGAACTGCATAGGGACATCAACTAACCCAGCTGTTCCACAAGATAAGTCAGATCAAATGGGCACATCCTTTATCCTCAGTTTTCTCAGTATTTCGGTAGATTTGACTCAGCTGGCCACTCTCTTTTTTTGTGGCATTTGTGTCCCCTGTGTCTTCCAGGTTATCACAGTCTCCCAGTTTTCCCCTACTTTGTTAGCTGCATCTTTTCCATCTGTTTGCTTGCTTCTCCACCTATGCGTGAGTGCATGCTCTGTCCCTTCAGTTGTGTCCGATTCTTTGTGCCAGTCTCTAAATGTTAGTGGGCTTCCAGACTCAGTTCTCTCCAATAAAACTCTCTCTCTAGTGACCTCACCCATCCTTTGGCTTGAAATATCTACTACATATTCATTACTCTTCAATGTGCATCTATCACTCCTGATCACTCCCTTGTGCACTTGACATGTTTATAGGCAACTCCTATTTAACATCGTCACTCAAATGTCAGATAGCCATACCAAACACCGTACTTTTAAAATAGATCCCTCAGTTTCTCTCCAAAAGTTGTTTCTTCCCTGGTTTTTCCTGTCTTGGTAAATAATTTTATTATGCATCTATTTACTACAGCTAAAACCTAGCTAATATCTTTCTGTTTTCTCTTAATCTTCACATCCATCCACTATACCTTGAAAAACAGATTTTTTGTTTCTTTGTTTTTTAATTGGAGGATAATTTCTTTATAATGTTGTATTGGTTTCTGCCACACAACAACACAAATCAGCCTATATATATATAGGCTCCCTCTAGAGCCTCCCTCCCCATCCCACCCCTCTAGGTCATCACAGAGCATCTGTATGGGCTCCGTGTGTGAAACAGATCTTACATTCATCAATTCTCCATCTCTACCACCCTAGAGAAGCCCACAATCAACTTTTTTTGTGTGTGACTACTACAATAGCCCTCTAACGTGTCTCCCTGCTTCTTGTTGTTGTTGTTTAGTGTGTTCAACCTCATGGACTGAAGCCCGCCAGCCTCCTCTGTCCCTGAGATTTCCCAAGCAAGAATACTGGCGTGGGTTGCTATTTCCTTCTCCAGGGGATCTTCCCAACCCAGGGATTGAACCCACATCTCCTGCATTGGCAGGTGGTTTCTTTACCACTGAGCCACCAAGGAAGCCCGTCCCTGCCTCTGCTTTTTGCTCTGTTACCCACTGCAATATATTCTTCAAACAGCTGCCAGGGTAATTTTAAAAAATAAACTCAGACTTCCCTAGTGGCACAGTGGATAAGATTCCACCCGCCAATTCAGGGGACAAGGGTTCAATCCCTGGTCTTGGAAGATTCCATATGCCTGTGCAACTAAGCCTGTGTACCACACTACAGAGTCTGTGCTCTAGAGCCCACAAGCTGCAACCGCTGAGCCCATGTGTTGCAGCTACTAAACCCGTGCCCTTAGAGCCTGTGCTCCACAACAGAGACACCACTGCAATGAGAAGCCCATGTACTGCAACTGGAGTAGCCCCTGTGCACCACAACTGGTGAAAGCCTGCACAGCAACAAAGACCCAGCGCAGCAAAAACTAATAAACAAAAATAAATAAAAACTGCCCTTGACCAAAAAATAAAACTTACACAACTTAAAAATAAACAGACTCAAATTCTTTACCATGACCTATAAAGTCCCCACCAGAGAAGGCAATGGCAACCCACTCCAGTACTCTTGCCTGGAAAATCCCATGGACGGAGGAGCCTGGTAGGCTGCCGTCTATGGGGTCACACTGAAGCGACTTAGCAGCAGCAGCAGCATAAAGTCCCCACATGATCAGGATGTTGCCTGACTTTCCACCTACATCTCATACCATCTTCTCTTCCTATCATTATGGTAGGAGGGTCTTACCTGCTTCTGTTGGGTAGTTAGAATAGGAAACAGGAGTCCAAAATGGCGGTGGCTAAAAGACAAGGAAGGGAAAAGCCCGCGAAAATAGAACAAAGGAAGGTCAAAGGAAGGTCCGAGGACCAGAGTAAGAACTTCAGGTAGAACAGCTCTCCTGGATAAGCCCAATTTGCATAGGGCAGGCCCAGGGGGAGGAAAAAAAACATAAAAAGAGCCAAAAGTGCTCTCTCTCTCCCACGCGCTGGGGTGTTCTTCTCTTCGTGTCTTTGGGCCGACGGTCGGCATGCCTTCATGCTTGGAGGATGGATTTTCCTGCTATCATCTAAATAAAAGAGCGATTAACACTGAGCTGTAACACTGATTTGTCTAAGAGCTACAATACGGACTGTCCAAGACCCAAGAGCTGTGGCCCGCCAAGGGCTCTAATGTCTGTCACTCCAAATCTTTGTTGTGACGAGTCAGAACCGAGGAGCATACACTCGCCTGACACTTCCATTCTGATCTTCTTATAGGCCTAGTCCTCATCTCTCATCTGCCTCCAGGTTCTCGTTTGGAGCAGAGAAAGATTTATTGCAGGGCTGAGCAAAGAGTTGGGTTGGCTCATGCTCAAAAAACCTCAAACTTCCCAGTGGTTTTCGGGGAACTTTTTATAGGCAAATTTGGAGTCAGGGCTGCAGGATGTGTGCCTTTCTTCTGATTGGTTGATGAGGTAACAGGGCACTCCTCAGCCGAAAGTTGCCATCCTCCACCTGGGCAGGAGCCTTAGTTCCTGGTTCTTTACCGGTAGCGCCACCTGGGAGGCCCTTAGTTCTGGCAGAAGAACTCAAAGATATTATATATATGTATATATGTGTGTGTATGTATATATATATATATCCCTTGATGAGGAACCAGGACCCTGACTATCCTGCTTTTTTTTTTGGTTGACTGCTTCTTTTTTGCTTCTGCATTCCCTCACTTCTCTGATCAGTAATGATCAGTAACTGTTTGAATCTGCTTTTTGGAACTCAAGAAAGGTCTAGGAGGCTGAAGCCTTTTTTCCTGCAAACAAGAAACAGGGGACACAGAAAGGATTTGTACCCAAGAGGACCCCACAGGCTTCTGCTCAGCCTCAGTACTTTTGTCACACTCCTAACATTTATTTGTGTCCATGTTTATAAGCTCCATGAGAACAGATACCTTGATGATTGGCGCACCACTGAGTCTCTAGGGCCTACCTAGCACTGTGCCCAGGACATCACAGTCACTCAATAAACATTTGCTGCATGAACTGAGGTAGGATAAAATTTTGATACTTTAATCTGTGGGAATTTTCCCCTAGTATTTCCATGAGCCATGAGGCATCCTATGTACCAAGGAAAGATAGGGACAGCAGAACATAGTACAACAAAGATTTTAATTTTAAAAATCATGTATTTATTTGATTATTTTTGGCTGTGTTGCATCTTCATTGCTGCGTGTAGGCTTTCTCTAGGTATGGTGAGTGGGGACTACTCTTCTTTGTGCTGTGAGGGCTTCTCATTGTAGTGGCCTCTCTTGTTGTAGAGCATAGACATGTGTGCCCTGCCTTACGGGTGGATTCTTATCTACCATCTCACCAGGGAAGTCTGATTTTCATTTTTAGATTTTGATTTTCAGAAGACCAAGCCACTGTTATTTAAAGAGATCTTTTAGTAGAATATATAAGCAATTAGAGTAACTGCTTGTGTTTGTTGCTCAGTCGTGTCCGACTATTTGCAATCCCGTGGATTCCAGCCCACCAGCTCCTCTGTCCATGGGGACTGTCCAGGCAAGAATAATGGAATTGGAAAAAAAAAAAAAGAATACTAGAATGGGTTGCCATGTCCTCCTCCAGGGGATCTTCCCAACCCAGGAATTGAACCAGGGTCTCCTGCCTTGCAGGTGGATTCTTTACTAGCTGAGCTACGAGGGAAGCTCAAAGTAATGGCTTGATTAGTAATTATTAGTCAAGGAGAATCGGAGGAAAAGCAAGGGAGTTAGACATTGGTGAGTATTCCTGTGGCAGATACCGATGTTTCTCACATATCCCAACCCCTTCTGTCTTGCCTTCCTCTACTATAGATATAAAAAGAGAAACACTTGGATTAATAGTCTTTGAGTTATAATAGTTATACCACACCTATGAGACTCAAAGTCATATACTAGAAATTGCAGTGCAGAAAGTTAGAAAGAGTCTTCAATAAGCATTCTGATCCTGAATTGCCTATCTCTGGACTTTTTCTTGAAGAAGACAAATGCCTAATTTATATAATCCACTGTAGTACGATTATTATCTGTGGCTCAATATATTCATAAGGATAGTATCCCAAAGAGTTTTGGGAAATCCAAGAGCAAAGAAAACAAATTTCTCCCTTCCTAAAAAAAGCCAAGAAGGTAACAAGCTTTTTAAAGTTCACCTGTGTCTAGGATGGACCAGAAGCTGTAGAGTAGAGGTGGCTGCATCAAGTGTCTAGACAGAAAGCCTGAAACAGACTTACAGAGTTTCCTTAACGCCAGTGTTAAGAGAGTCTTCAAATGTTTCTAAGCTACAGAGAAAAATTGACAAAGAATTGGACTTGGAGATAGGGTGCTTGGTCATCCCAATTTGCCCCAGATTCTCCTGATTTGAGCGCGGAGAGTCCCACATCCTAAGAAAACCCCTCATCCCCCAGCTGGCATTGTTGGTAACCCTGCTTGAAGAGACCCTGTGGCTAAGGCAAGGAGGGCACAGCAGCACTTAAGGGCCAAGTGGCTCTGAGAGTGCGGGTGGATGACAAATGGCTGCATGTTTGGCTGATGAGAACTGAGATCCTGATGCTCAGCATCTCCACAGTTCATAGTGTTACCGGAGCTGTTGCCCCAGAACCATACCTTGCCCCTCCCTTGAATGGAAACCAATTACTCTTACCTAAACTTCAGGAGGCGCCTACAAGAAGAAAAACAAGGATTGGTTAGAAAAAGTGGGCCCGGAGGCGGGGCTAAGATGGCGGAGGAATAGGACGGGGAGACCACTCTCTCCTCCACAAATTTATCGAAAGAACATCTGAACGCTGACCAAACTTCACAAAACTACTTCTGAAGGCTGGCAGAGGACGTCAGGCTTCCACAAAGACAGCGCATTATCTTCAAAAGCAGGTAGGAGAAATTATAAAAGATAAAAAGAGAGACAAAAGAGCTAGGGACGGAGACCCATCTTGGGGAGGGAGTCGTAAAAGAGGAGGAATTTCCAAGCACCAGGAAACCCTCCCACCGGCGGGTGTGGGGGAAGATTTCTTATCTCGGAGGGCAACGTAACTGGGAGGAAAAAATAAATAAAATCCACAGATTACGTGCCTAAAGCAACTCCCAGCAAAGAACCCCAGACGCTCGCATCATCCGCCACCAGCAAGTGGGGGCTGAACGGAGAGGAGCGGGCGGCACTGCCTAGGGTAAGGACCGGGCCCGAGTGCCCCGAGGGCAATCTGAGGGAGCTAACGTGAGATAGTAACCTAAACTGTGGGACAGCCAGAGAGAGAGAACTATCCCGCGAAAAGCCCAACTCTAAGGCACTGCCGGCCCGCTCACAGAACAAAGGACTGAGCGATACCAGAGGAGAGCTAGCCAGCTGCGGACCGCCCCATCCCCCGCCGGACACAGCGGGCAGGCGGGGCCCGCCAGAGCCGGAAAGGGGCAAACTCGGCTCCAGAGAGGGCACCCCCTACCAAACTGCAAACAGGCTCCCAGTTTCTAAGCAAAGACTGCCTGAGATCCCGGAGGGTCGACAGCCGCCGGGAGGGTCGCAGCCAGAGACCAGCTCCCCAGAACCGACACAAAGCACACCGGAGCCGGGCGCGCCCGTAAACCGAGGCGGGGACCAGGGAGGTGATAAGCCGCACCGCCCCAACAGGGGAGAGCGCCCTCGCCAAACTCCTGGCCGCCGGGGCAGCTCCGACCGGGAACGGCACAAGCCGCGGGCGAAACCGAGTCTGCGCCTTTGTGGAGTAACCGGGAGCCTGAACCTGAGCGGCTTAGACCTGGGAAGTGCACGCAGCTCAGGGCCCGCTCCCCGGCCGAGTAACCTGAAGCCTGAGCAGGGTAGACGGGGAAAGCACACACGCGGTGAGCGGGGGCGAACCCAGTGCGGCCGAGACACTGCGAGCTTACCACACACACGCCAGATTTGCAGTGTTCCTTCCTCCCCACAGCACGATTGAACAAGCGAACCTAAAGAGATCACCTCCACCGCTTTGTTGCAGGGCGGAAATTAGATACTGAAGAGATCTCCAAACAGAAGCCAAATAAACAGAGGGAAGCGCTTTGGAAGGGACAGGCCAACAGATTAAAATCCCTGTAGTTAATACCGACTGCATTGAAAAGCACCTATAGATCTTGAAAAGTATAAGCAGGAATAAGGATCTATCTGAAACTGAGCAGATCCCACACTGCTCACAACAGCTCCAGAGAAAGTACGGGATATATATATATTTTTACTATTATTATTTTTTTTTTAATTTTTTTTTTATTAAAAAAAAAATTTTTTTTTCTCTTCTTTCCTTTTTCTTCAAGTCCTCTATTACACCTTTAAATTTCATTTTCATAACCCACTATTAACTTGCAAAAAAAAAAACACCCTATTTTTGAAGCAAACTACATACATATATCTTATACCTTTTGTGTTTTCTTTTTCTAATGTTTTTTTTCCTGTTTTACTTTTTTTTACTGTTTCTTTTTTTACTGTTTTACTGTTTTTTTTTTCTTTTTACACTGTTTCCTTTTTTCTTTTTTTTTATATTGTAAGTTTTATAAGAGTCTAACCTCTACTCTAGATTTTTAATCTTTGTTTTACATATTTGATATCAATTTTGTACATTTAAGAACCCAATCTTTAGGACCCATTTTTACTCAGGAGTGTGATCACTGGCCTGATCACTCTCTCCCCCTATTGATGCTCTTTCTTCTCCCCCAGGGAACCTCTATCTCCCACCCTCCTCCTTCTCTTCTCAATCCAATTCTGTGAATCTCTGAGGGTGTTCTGGGTACCGGAGAACACTTCAGGAACAGGATACTGCCCAGATCTCTCTCTCCCCTCTTGATTCCTCCCTTTCTACTCATGCTCACCTCTATTACCTTCCTCCCCCCTCTCTATGTATCTCTGTGAACCACTCTGAGGGTTCCAAACTGTGGAAAGCACAGAGGGAAGTGCTTACTGGCTAGATTGCTCTCTCCACATTTGAATTCCCCTCTTCCCCTCCTGGTCACCCCAACCCCCCCCCCCACCTCATCTCTCCATGTAACTCAGTGAACCTTTCTGGGTATCCCTCACTGTGGAGAATCTTTTCACCATTAACCTAAAAGTTTTATTATTGAGGCTGTATGGAAGGAGAAGTCTAGAGGCTACTACAAGAATAAGACTGAAAGCCAGGGGAAACATTAATTAATAAGAGACCATCCAATAGCCTCCATATATACACTGAAACCAAGCTCCACCCAAGAGCCAATAAGTTCCAGAGCAAGACATACCACGCAAATTCTCCAGCAACACAGGAACATAGACCTGAGCATCAATATACAGGCTGCCCAGAGGCACACCAAATCCATAGACATCTCAAAAATTAATACTGGTCACTCCATTGCACTCTAAAGAGCAGAAATCCAGCTCCACCCACCAGAACACCGACACAAGCTCCCCCAACCAGGAAGCCTTGACAAGCCACCTGTCCAACCCCAACCGCAGTGAGAAACCTCCACAATAAAGAGGAACTTCATACTACCAGAATACAGAAGGGCCACGCCTAACACAGCAATCTAAACAAGATGAAAAGGCAGAGATATACTCAGCAAGTAAAGGAAAATGAGAAATGCCCACAAAGCCAAACAAAAGAGGAGGAGATAGGGAATCTATCTGAAAAAGAATTTAGAATAATGATAATAAAAATGATCCAAAATCTTGAAAGCAAAATGGAGTTACAGAAAATAGCCTGGAGACAAAGATTGAGAAGATGCAAGAAATGTTTATCAAGGACTTAGAAGAAATAAAAAGGAGTCAATATAGAATGAATAATGAAATAAAGGAGATAAAAGACACTCTGGAGGGAACCAACAGTAGAATAACGGAGGCAGAAGATAGGATAAGTGGGGTAGAAGATAGAATGATGGAAATAAACGAAGCAGAGAGGAAAAAAGAAAAAAGAATCAAAAGAAATGAGGAAAACCTCCGGGACCTCTGGGACAATATGAAACGCCCCAACATTCGAATCATAGGAGTCCCAGAAGAAGAAGATAAAAGGAAAGGCCATGAAAAAATACTCGAGGAGATAATAGTTGAAAATTTCCCTAAAATGAGGAAAGAAATAGTCACAGAAGTCCAAGAAACCCAGAGAGTTCCAAACAGGATAAACCCAAGGCGAAACACCCCAAGACACATATTAATCAAATTAACAAAGATCAAACACAAAGAACAAATATTAAAAGCAGCAAGGGAAAAACAACAAATAACACACAAGGGGATCCCCATAAGGATAACAGCTGATCTTTCAATAGAAACCCTTCAGGCTAGAAGGGAATGGCAGGACATACTTAAAGTAATGAAAGAGAATAATCTACAACCCAGATTACTGTACCCAGCAAGGATCTCATTCAGATATGAAGGAGAATTCAAAAGCTTTACAGACAAGCAAGAGCTGAGGGAATTCAGCACCACCAAACCAGCTCTCCAACAAATGCTAAAGGATCTTCTCTAAACAGGAAACACATAAAGGATGTTTCAACACGAACTCAAAACAACAAAGTAAATGGCAACGGGATCATACTTATCAATAATTACCTTAAATGTAAATGGGTTGAACGCCCCAACCAAAAGACAAAGGCTTGCTGAATGGATACAAAAACAAGACCCCTATATATGCTGTCTACAAGAGACCCACCTCAAAACTAGGGACACACACAGGCTGAAAGTGAAGCGATGGAAAAACATATTTCATGCAAACGGAGACTAAAAGAAAGCAGGAGTCGCAATACTCATTTCAGATAAAATAGACTTTAAAATAAAGGATGTGAAAAGGGACAAAGAAGGACACTACATAAAGATCAAAGGTTCAATCCAAGAAGAAGACGTAGCAATCATAAATATATATGCACCCAACATAGGAGCACCACAATATATAAGGCAAATACTAACAAGTATGAAAGGGGAAATTAACAATAACACAATAATAGTGGGAGACTTTAATACTCCACTCACGCATATGGATAGATCAACTAAACAGAAAATTAACAAGGAAACACAAACTTTAAATGATACAATAGACAAATTAGATTTAATTGATATTTACAGGACTTTCCACCCCAAAACAATCAATTTTACCTTTTTCTCAAGTGCACATGGAACTTTCTCCAGGATAGATCACATCCTGGGCCATAAATCTAGCCTTGGTAAATTCAAAAAAATTGAAATCATCCCAGCCATCTTCTCTGACCACAATGCAGTAAGATTAGACCTCAATTACAGGAAAAAAACTATTAAAAATTCCAACATATGGAGGCTAAACAACACGCTTCTGAATAACCAACAAATCACAGAAGAAATCAAAAAAGAAATCAAATTATGCATAGAAACGAATGAAAATGAAAACACAACAACCCAAAACCTATGGGACACTGTAAAAGCAATACTAAGGGGAAGGTTCATAGCAATACAGGCGTACCTCAAGAAACAAGAAAAAAATCAAATAAATCAACTAACTCTACACCTAAAGCAACTAGAGAAGGAAGAAATGAAAAACCCCAGGGTCAGTAGAAGGAAAGAAATCTTAAAAATTAGGGCAGAAATAAATGCAAAAGAAACAAAAGAGACCATAGCAAAAATCAACAAAACTAAAAGCTGGTTTTTCGAGAAGATAAACAAAATTGACAAGCCATTAGCCAGACTCATCAAGAAACAACGGGAGAAGAATCAGATCAACAAAATTAGAAATGAAAATGGAGAGATCACAACAGACTACACAGAAATACAAAGGATCATAAGAGACTACTACCAACAGCTATATGCCAATAAAATGGACAACTTGGAAGAAATGGACAAATTCTTAGAAAAGTATAACTTTCCAAAACTGAACCAGGAAGAAATAGAAGATCTTAACAGACCCATCACAAGCACGGAAATCGAAACTGTAATCAGAAATCTTCCAGCAAACAAAAGCCCAGGACCAGACGGCTTCACAGCGGAATTCTACCAAAAATTTAGAGAAGAGCTAACACCTATCCTACTCAAACTCTTCCAGAAAATTGCAGAAGATGGTAAACTTCCAAACTCATTCTATGAGGCCACCATCACCCTAATTCCAAAACCAGACAAAGATGTCACAAAAAAGGAAAACTACAGGCCAATATCACTGATGAACATAGATGCAAAAATCCTTAATAAAATTCTAGCAAACAGAATCCAACATCATATTAAAAAGATCATACATCATGACCAAGTGGGCTTTATCCCAGGAATGCAAGGTTTTTTTAACATCCGCAAATCAATCAATGTAATACACCACATTAACAAATTGAAAGAAAAAAACCATATGGTTATCTCAATAGATGCAGAAAAAGCCTTTGACAAAATTCAGCATCCATTTATGATAAAAACCCTCCAGAAAGCAGGAATAGAAGGAACACATCTCAACATAATAAAAGCTATATATGACAAACCCACAGCAAACATTATCCTCAATGGTGAAAAATTGAAAGCATTTCCCCTAAAGTCAGGAACAAGGCAAGGATGCCCACTCTCACCACTACTATTCAACATAGTTTTGGAAGTTTTGGCCACAGCAATCAGAGCTGAAAAAGAAATAAAAGGAATACAGATAGGAAAAGAAGAAGTAAAACTCTCACTGTTTGCAGATGACATGATCCTCTACATAGAAAACCCTAAAGACTCTACTAGAAAATTACTAGAGTTGATCAATGAATATAGTAAAGTTGCAGGATATAAAATTAACACACAGAAATCCCTTGCATTCCTATACTCCAATAATGAGAAAACAGAAAGAGAAATTAAGGAAACAATACCATTCACCATTGCAACAAAAAGAATAAAATACTTAGGAATATATCTACCTAAAGAAACAAAAGACTTATATATAGAAAACTATAAAACACTGATGAAAGAAATCAAAGAGGACACAAACAGATGGAGAAATATACCGTGTTCATGGATTGGAAGAATTAATATAGTGAAAATGAGTATACTACCCAAAGCAATCTATAGATTCAATGCAATCCCTATCAAGCTACCAATGGTATTTTTCACAGAACTAGAACAAATCATCTCACAATTTGTATGGAAATATAAGAAACCTCGAATAGCCAAAGCAATCTTGAGGAAGAAGAATGGAACTGGAGGAATCAACCTGCCTGACTTCAGGCTCTACTACAAAGCCACAGTCATCAAGACAGTATGGTACTGGCACAAAGATAGAAATATAGATCAATGGAACAAAATAGAAAGCCCAGAGATAAACCCACGCACATATGGACACCTTATCTTCGACAAAGGAGGCAAGAATATACAATGGAGAAAAGACAATCTCTTTAACAAGTGGTGCTGGGAAAACTGGTCAACCACTTGTAAAAGAATGAAACTAGAACACTTCCTAACACCGTACACAAAAATAAACTCAAAATGGATTAAAGATCTAAACGTAAGACCAGAAACTATAAAACTCCTAGAGGAAAACATAGGCAAAACACTCTCCGACATAAATCACAGCAGGATCCTCCATGACCCACCTCCCAGAATATTGGA
The DNA here is from genome assembly GCF_054371585.1 of Giraffa tippelskirchi. Classification (NCBI taxonomy): domain Eukaryota; kingdom Metazoa; phylum Chordata; class Mammalia; order Artiodactyla; family Giraffidae; genus Giraffa; species Giraffa tippelskirchi. The sequence goes on along the minus strand of NC_137278.1, from coordinate 104,209,535 downwards.
AATAAAAGCAAAAATAAACAAATGGGACCTAATTAAAATTAAAAGCTTTTGCACAACAAAGGAAACTATAAGCAAGGTGAAAAGACAGCCTTCAGAATGGGAGAAAATAATAGCAAATGAAGCAACAGACAAACAATTAATCTCAAAAATATACAAGCAACTTCTGCAGCTCAATTCCAGAAAAATAAACGACCCAATCAAAAAATGGGCCAAAGAACTAAACAGACATTTCTCCAAAGAAGACATACAGATGGCTAACAAACACATGAAAAGATGCTCAACATCACTCATTATTAGAGAAATGCAAATCAAAACCTCAATGAGGTATCATTTCACACCAGTCAGAATGGCTGCTATCCAAAAGTCTACAAGCAATAAATGCTGGAGAGGGTGTGGAGAAAAGGGAACCCTCTTACACTGTTGGTGGGAATGCAAACTAGTGCAGCCACTATGGAGGACAGTGTGGAGATTCCTTAAAAAACTGGGAATAGAACTGCCATATGACCCAGCAATCCCACTGCTGGGCATATACACCGAGGAAACCAGAATTGAAAGAGACACGTGTACCCCAATGTTCATCGCAGCACTGTTTACAATAGCCAGGACATGGAAGCAACCAAGATGTCCATCAGCAGACGAGTGGATAAGGAAGCTGTGGTACATATACACAGTGGAATATTACTCAGCCATTAAAGAAAATACATTTGAATCGGTTCTACTGAGATGGATGAAACTGGAGCCCATTATACAGAGTGAAGTAAGCCAGAAAGAAAAACAACAATACAGTATACTAATGCATATATATGGAATTTGAAAGATGGTAACGATAACCCTATATGCGAGTCAGAATAAGAGACACAGATGCATGGAACAATTTTATGGACTCTGAGGGAGAAGGTGAGGGTGGGACGTTCTGGGAGAATAGCATTGAAACGTGTATATTATCGTATGTGAAACAGAACACCATTCCATGTTCGATGCATGAGACAAGGGCTCAGGGCCGGGGCAATGGGATTACCCAGAGGGATGGGATGGGGAGGGAGGTGGGTGGGGGGTCCAGGAAGGGGAACACATGTAAACCCATGGCTGATTCATGTCAATGTATGGCAAAAACTATTACAATATTGTAAAGTAATTAGCCCCCAACTAAAATAAATAAATTTATTAAATAAATAAATAAATAAATAAAAAGTGGGCCCATGATGACAGAAGACTTGACTTCCAGTAGACCTTGATCTTCATTATACACTCACTGTAATAGCATGCTAAATGACACACCCACCAGCACCATGACCGTTGACAATTGTCATAACAATAACCAGAAAAGTCCAAACAAAGACCGAAAAGGAGTGTTTCACCAGTTCCAGATCCAAACCACACCTGTGTTCTTGGATAAGTCGTGACTATTCCTCCCTGTCTTTCCAATACACTCCCTTGGTGTCTCCATCCACATTGGGTTGAGAAGTTGATTTGCAAACTAAGTTCCTGCTTCTCCATTCTTTGGCTATTGCATAAAGCTTCTGCTGCTCCAGTCTCAGCATCAGTTTCTTTTCTTTTTTTGGGCTGGATTGGGTCCTTGTTGCCATGCACAGGCTTTCTGTATTTCAGCATCAGTTTCTTTATTGGCTATGCAAAACTGAGCAGAAGAAGAAGCCGAGACGATGGCTCTCAGCTTGGGCTTGTTGTTGTTGTTCAGTCTCTCAGTCATGTCTGACTCTTTATGATCCCATGGACTGCAGCATGCCAGGCTTCCCTGTCCATCATCAACTCCCAGAACTTGCTCAAACTCATGTCTACTGAGTCGGTGATGCCATCCAACCATCTCTCATCCTCTGTTGTCCCCTTCTCATGCCTTCAATCTTTCCCAGCATTAGGGTCTTCTCAAATGAGTCAGTTCTTCACATCAGGTGGCCAAAGTATCAGAGCTTACTTCAACATCAGTCCTTCCAATGAATACTTAGGACTGATTTCCTTTAGGATGGACTTGTTGGATCTCCTTGCAGTCCAAGGGACTCTCAAGAGTCTTCTCAAACACCACAGTTCAAAAGCATCAGTTCTTTGGCACTCAGCCTTCTTTATGTTCCAACTCTCACATCCATACATGACTATTGGAAAAACCATAGCTTTGACTATATGGACCTTTGTTGGCAAAGTAATATTTCTTCTTTTTAACATGCTGTCTAGGTTTGTCATAGATTTTCTTCCAAGGTGCAAGTGTCTTTTAATTTCATGGATGCAGTCACTATCTGCTTTGATTTTGGAGCCCAAGAAAATAAAGTCTATCACTGTTTCCATTGTTTTCCCATCTATTTGCCATGAAATGATGTATGCCATGATCTTCATTTTCTTAATGTTGAGTTTTAAGCCAGTTTTTTCACTCTCCTCTTTCACTTTCATCAAGAGGCTCTTCAGTTCCTCTTTGCTTTCTGCCATAAGGGTGGTGTTATCTGCATATCTGAAGTTATTGATATACATCTCCCTGCAATCTTGATTCCAGCTTGTGCTTCATCCAGCCTAGAACTTCACATGATGTACTCTGCAAATAAGTTAAATAAACAGGATGACAATATACAGCCTTGACGCACTCCTTTCCCTATTTGGAACCATCTGTTGTTCCATGTCCGATTCTAACTGCTGCTTCTTGATGTGCATAGAAGTTTCACAGGAGGCAGGTCAGGTGGTCTGGTATTCCCTTCTCTAAGAATTTTTCACAGTTTGCTGTGATCCACACAGCCAAAGGCTTTAGTGTAGTCAATGAAGCAGAAGTAGATGTTTTTCCGGAATTCTCTTGCTTTTTCTGTGATCCAACAGATTGTTGGCAATTTGAACTCTGGTTCCTCTGCCTTCTAAATCCAGCTGGAACATCTGGAAGTTCACAGGTCGCATACTATTGAAGCCTAGCTTGGAGAATTTTGAGCATTACTTTGCTAGTGTGTGAGATGAGTGCAATTGTGTGGTAGTTTGAGCATTCTTTGGCATTGCCTTTCATTGGGATTGGAATGAAAACTGACCTTTTCCAGTCCTGTGGCCACTGCTGAATTTTCCAAATTTGCTGACATATTGAGTGCAGCACTTACACAGCATCATCTTTTAGGATTTGAAATAACTCACCTGGAATTCCATCACCTCCACTAGCTTTGTTTTTAGTGATGCTTCCTAAGGCCTCTTGACTTTGCACTCCAGGATGTCTGGCTCTAGGTGAGTGACCAAACCATTGTGGTTATCTGGGTTATTAAGATCTTTTTGTATAGTTCTTCTGTGTATTCTTACCACTTTTTCTTAATATCTTCTTCTTCTGTTAGGTCCATACGGTTTCAGTCTTTTATTGTGCCCATCTTTGCATGAAATGTTCCCTTGGTATTTCTAATTTTCTTGAAGACATCTTTAATCTTTCCCATTCTATTATTTTCCTCTATTTCTTTGCACTGATCACTGAGGAAGGCTTTCTTATCTCTCCTTGCTATTCTTTGGAACTCTGCATTCAGTTGGGTACATCTTTCCTTTTCTTCTTTGCCTGTAGCTTCTCTTCTCATGTATTTGTAAGGCCTTCTCAGACAACCATTTTACCTTTTTGCATTTCTTTTTCTTGGGGATGGTTTTGATTCACCTCCTATACAGTGTTATGAACCTCCATCCATAGTTCTTCAGGCACTCTGTCTAGCAGATCTAATTCTTTGAATCTATTTGTCACTCCCACTGTATAATTATAAGGGATTTGATTTAGGCCATACCTGAATAGCCTAGTGGTTTTCCCTACTTTCTTCAATTTAAGTCTGAATTTGGCAATAATGAGTTCATGACCTGAGCCACAGTCAAATCTGACTACAAATCTGAGTGGAAAAAGAAGCTGAGACAATGGGTCTCATCCTGGGCTAAGTCCCCAGTATTGGTCCAATCAATGAATTTGGTAAAAATAGGTCCCCTCAAATACTGATACAACCCACGCAACCCAGGCAGAATGTGAAGGACATTTTGAATTGACTAAGATTACTAACACTGATATTCCATTTCTATTATCTAGAAGTCAAACAATTAAGTTCAGTTTTAGAAAAATAAAATTTCTTTTTTGTGGGCAAAAGCTTTGTACCCTCTGTAGAATAAATGAGTAATCTGAATACTGAGAGAAGAGTAAGAATCAGCCAAGCAAAGAGATAAATATTCAGATTTCAAGACACAGCATGCCATTAAACAAGCACCAGGAATCAGATGAGCGTGGTGAGAAATGAATGTAAAAAAGTAAATAAAATCATATAGAACCTGGAACATCATGCTAAAAATTCGAGGCTTTATCATAAAAAACAGAAGTCCTTTAGGACAATGTGACACAAAATGTGGTCTGCAAACCATCAGGGTCATCTGGAAGCCTGTTAGAAATGCAGATTCTCAGATTTTCAGTCCCCACTTTTGCTACTGTACAGTCCATGGAATTCTCCAGGCCAGAATACTGGAGTGGGTAGCCTTTCCCTTCTCCAGGGGATCTTCCCAACCCAGTGATCAAATCCAGCTCTCCCGCATTGCAGGCAGATTCTTTGCCAGCTGAGCCACAAGGGAAGCCCAAGAATACTGGATGGGTAGCCTATCCCTTCTCCAGGGGATCGTCCCAACCCAGGAATCTAACCAGGGTCTCCTGCATTACAGGCGGATTCTTTACCAACTGAGCTATCAGGGAAGCCCAGAGCATGCTAAACCATTGCTCACTCCCACCCCCAATCGCCATTAAATCAGAATTCTGGGGGACAAGATCCAGGAATCTGAGTTTTAACAAATCCTCCTCGTGATTCTCATTCATACTAAAGTTTACACAGCACTGATTTTAGGAGACAAGGTTAAGCAAAGTAAGAGAGACGAGAAGGGATTGGAGTCTTGTATTTCTGGCTTAGGCAATTGGAAAATGGTGATGCCTTTCACTGAAACAAGGAACATACTAGAAGAAAAATATGGTCATATTCTTTTGGTTTGGGGCATTTTTCTTTTGAAGGCTTGAGAAGTTCCCAAATAGAAATACCCCTACCTGCTAGCATAGGAGAGAGATCTGGGCCTGAGGCAAGGATGAGCGAGTCATCAATACAGACAGGGAAATTGACCTTGGGAGTGAATGAGATCATGCAGGGGGAGTGTGTAAAAATCAGCAGCCCCAGGGCCTGGGACCAAACCCTGAAACCACTGACTTTTTTTTGGCTGCACTGGACCTTCATTGCTGCGCACAAGCTGTCTCTAGTTGCAATGGATGGCGGTGTCTGTCTAGTTGCGGTACGCAGGCCTCTCATTGAGTGGCTTCTCATGGTACAGGGGCACACAGACTTCAGCAGTTGTGGCTCATAGGGTTTAGTTGCATGTGGAACCTTCCCAGACCAGGGGTTGAACCCATGTCCCCTGCATTGGCAGGCGGATTCTGAACCACTGGACCACTGGGAAAGTCCTGAAAGTATTGAGTTTTAAGGGGTGGGCGAAGGGCTTCCCAGGTGGCTCCTGAAAGAATCAGCCTGCAATTCAGGAGACACAGGTTTGATCCCTGGGTCGGGACAATCCCCTAGAGAAGGAAATGGCAACCCACTCCAGTATTTTTGCCTGGAGAATCCCATGGACAGAGGAGTGTGACGGGCTACAGACCATGGGGTCACAAAGAGCTGGACATGACTCAGCAACTAAACAACAACAAAGAAGAGCTTCAGGGGATAGCCAAAGGAGTAAAAGGAAAACTAGGAGTCAGTGTTAAGGAGAAGAGAATGTCTTAAGAAAGAAAGAATCTTGAAATGCTTTGGAGAATTCAAGTTAAATAAGGACCTGCAAATGCCTACTGGTTTCTGTGTGTATGTGTGCGTGTGTGTGTGTGCATGCGCTGTCAGCCACTAGCTCCAAGGTAGCAATTAGAGATCTTGGTTTAACGGTTTCAGTAGAATGGTAGGGGTTGAATTAAACTTGTAATGCTCAGAAACGAACTAAAAATGGTGGATGTAGTTCAGCAGTTCTCAACTAGAGGTAATTATGCTCTCCAGGGGACATTGGCAACATCTGGTGACATTTTCGCTACTGGTATTTAGTGAGAAGAGGCTAGAAATGAGACTAAACCTTCTGAAATGCACAGCACAACTCCCCTCCCCTGCCCCAGTGAAGAATTATCCTGTGAAGGTTAATTGGCAGGATAATTATAATAATGCCAACCAGAAACCCTGCTATAGCCTAATAAAGTCTGCATACTTTTGTAGCCTATCATAATTAGAAATCTCCTGGGTGTATCAGGGACTTCCTAGGTGGCGCTAGTCATAAAGAATCCGTCTGCCAATGTAGGAGATGCAGGTTCCATCCCTGGGTCTGGAAGATCCTCTGGAGTAGGAAGTGGCAACCCGCTCCAGTATCCTTGCCCAGAAAATTCCATGGACAGAGAAGCCTGGTGGGCTACAGTCCTTGGGGTCACAGACAGTCAGAAGCAACTGAGCACACTTACATACATGAACACTGGGTGTATTAATATTACTGAGGCAAACACAGTATTCCTGAACAAGTAGTAAAAGCATGAGAAACTTAGGACTTCCCTAGTGATCCAGTGGTTAAGACTGTGTGCTTCCAATGCAGGGGGCAAAGGTTCAATCCCTGGGCAGCAAACTAAGTTCCCAAATGCCTTGTGGCCAAAAAAAAAAGAGAGAGAGAGAAACCCAAGAGTTCAGGAAACTCTTTCCAATGTTGCCACTATTATCTATGTATGTCTTTTAAATCATCATTTAAGTGTTTTCTCAGCTCCATTTCTTCATGTAGAATCATCTTGTATTCCCAAGATGTTTATAATCCTCCATGAACATATTTTCCTTTAAGCAAGTGTTACAGGGAATACATTCTTATTCTAATGAGGTTTCTCCTTAGGGACAAAAAGGGAATTCAAACACACCTTTATAATCAATTATAGAAATTCTAGTATAGATGCATGTTTCTGTATAGCTGAATTTCTACAAGTGCAAGAAATCTGAGTTTATTATGCAATCATTTGACAAAGAATAAGTTGAGTATGAGGAGATAACGTGGAGAGAAAACAGGAATACAATTAGGAAATAAAGGAAATGGAAGAAACAAAGTAGAGATATTATTCCTGCAGCTGCCAGAGCTGAGGGAGCTGAAATTTGGAGCATGGCAGGAAGATAGGGGTTTTCAATATAATCGTCTGCTGTGCCCTCCTCTAGGGCTGGACCTGTGTGTGTCACATGTTTTATCTCCAGATCCTGGAATGTAGTGCTCAACTCATATTTATTAATTAAAACAAGTGAATAAAAAAAGCTAAGCCTATAAAATACTGAGGTTGGGAAATGCTCTTGGACATATGGGGATTTGTTAAATAAAACTGTCAAAAAAATTTTTTATTTTAAGAATCTGTTAAGAATAATCAGGGCTCACCTGATGGCTCAGTGGTAAAGAATCTACCTGCCATGCAGGAGATACCAGCTCAATGCCTGGGTCAGGAAGATCCTCTGGAGAAGGAAATGGCAACTCACTCCAGTATTCTTGCCTGGGAAATCCCATAGACAGAGGAGCCTGGCAGGCTACAGTCCATGGGGTCACAAAGAGTCGGACAGGACTTAGTGACTAAACAAAAACAACAAAGAATAATTAAAATACAAATAAAAATAGCTATCATCTACTGTGAAATTTCTGTGACTTAAACCCTTTTGTTTCTCTCCTTGCTCAGTTATTAAACAACCTTTGTTGAATGCCAGGCAAGCATTTTTGCCTTCATAGCGCTTGTATGTGTGGCAGGCAACACAGAAAACAACTACGATAAGGTGTAGTGGCCAACTCGGCATTCACACTTTCTTCTCCTTTTAATCAGAGTCTGTTCCTTGCTCTTGTATCCACTCTCTCCTGTGCAGCCCATGTGCCTCTAGCTTCCAGTTGGTCCTATCTCATTTCTCTACGGTTCTTTCTAGCTTTTAGAGGCCATAGTTCATGCACATGAAGCAGCAGTTCACATGCATCTTCCTAGCAAACAAACACTGAGCTGTAATTGTAAGCGCTGGGCACCAAGGGGCACTAGCAGCTCGATGAAATCTATCAGGTCGGCCAGCGTACTGTCAAGACTGATTTTGAAGTCAATTTTCTCCCGAGTTGTAGAAAACAAGAAAATTCCAAGGGACATACGGACTAGGGGTGGGAGAAGAAACAGTTTCCAAGCCATTTATCCCTCAGATGCCAATGGTAAGTAAAAGTGTCAAGAAATTTTACATATTCCTGTCAAAGAAGGAATTTAAACCCAAACTTGCAGATTCTCAGAACTTATCAATTTACAGTAAAAATATATAATCTCAAAAGTTAAAAAGGGAGGGAAAAAATGAAGCCAAACAGTTTAAAAGTAATGTGCTTTTTATTTTTCTATTTATAAATTCTACGTGTATTTTGAAATAAACAGAGCATGAGGTTGTATCAAAGGGAAATGCACATTCAGCATACTTGGCAATAGAACCGTGTTCTAGCAATGTGTACGAAGGTATCTAACTGAAAAGGTTCAGTTAGAATGGTAGCAGTTTGAGCCAGTATCACTTTTTAAAACTAGATATCAGTAGTTACATGGAGCTGGAAATTCTAGAGATTTGTCCACTTGAACTAGGCCTGAATGACTATTCTATCTTTAGAAATAAATCAGTGTAGAGATAGAAAAGCCGCTTAGAAAAATTGTTTTGTCCTAGTGAAATAATTTGGCTGAGGGTTCTTATGGGAGATTTGTGATGTTGAGTTTGGAGAGCTTTTTGATAGCTGTGGACTGTCTAATAGGAAGTTTGTAAGGAGTACAGATGTATACTGAGGATTATAGCACTCAGTACTACTTGGTTGAGTGTTTTCTCCTCTTGGCCATTCACTCTTGCCTTGTATGGTCTCACTGAAAATCTTATCATTCCTCCATACCATTTCTAAATGCTTCCTAGCATGTGTCATTTAATATTACAATTACCCATTTACCTATTAGTACTTAAGCTGTAAGCTCTATGGTAGTAAATACCTGTCTGCCTTGCTCTCCATTATCTTCTGTGACCAGATTAATGTCTGGAACATGAGAGATACAAAGAAAACCTGACCAAATCTCCCAAATACCAACTCTCTCAGGCCTTCATTTTCAATATATATTTTTTTTGCACTTGCACAAACCTCTAACTCCTTGCACCTCCGTCTGCTACCAACTCCAACCTCTATTTGCATGGATGTCTCTCTCTTGAATCTTTTCGATTAAATTCCAATCGTGTGAGTGGAGTGTGGAATTCCATGAGAGAGGGCAAAGAACAACTGCTGAGGAAGGAATACTTCCAGAGAAGCAGTACTGTAGAAAACTCACCCTCCTCCCCTAGTCCGCCTCTCTGTCAGCCTGCTCTTGGCCTCTTTGTCTCCCTCGTTCTAGCTCCCTCATATCCCCAGACTCCTCCAATATGTTTGGACTTCTCTTTGAGCATCTAGATTCTCTCTGAGCAGCATTCTTGGTTCTCTTATATCCTTATATTGGATTGGCAAAGAAGTTCGTTCAAGTCTTCTGCAAGAGCTTATGAAAAACATGAAAGAACTTTTTGGCCACCTCAATATTTCCACTGCATCATCACAGAACACCAACCTTCAAGTTAACTTCTGGAAAAATTTTCTGAGCTGCCTAGACTTTGTGCATCAATCCAAAATCATTGTCCTCAAGTTCATCTTGGGCTACCTGTCAGTTCCTTTACTTTTCTGGCTTCAGCTTCTCCCCATCCTCTTTTACTCCTGTTACAAATGCTCCTCAGTCTACCTCTGGCTTTAATTTAAATTGTCCACAATGTCTCCTTAATATCTTTTTAGTGTTAATGGATACATAGTGATCTCTCTTCTTTTATTCCTGATACTGGTTATTGTCTATTCTGGTTTTTTTTTCTTGGTCAGTCTGGCAAAAAATGTATTAATTATTTATTTATCTTTCTAAGAACCAGTTTGGATTTCATTGATATTCTCAGTTATTTTCAGTTCTTAATTTTACTGAATTCTAATCTTTGTTATTTCCTGCCTTCTGCTTGCTCAGGTTTAATTTGCCCTTTTTTCTCCAGTTTCTTAAGGTAGAAGTTTAGATTCCTGATTTAAGATCTTTATTTTTTCTTTCTTTCTTTTTTAGAATTTTGGTTGTGCTAGGTCTTCTTTGTGGTATACGGACTTCTCTAGCTGAGGAGCTTGTTCTTACTTGTCCCAAAGCATGTGGGAGCTTAGCTCCCTGACCAGGGATTGAACTTACGTCCCCTGTACTGCAAGGTGGATTCTGGACGACCAGAAAAATCTCTTTATTCTTTTCTAAGTATTTGTTATAGCCACATTCACAAATTTTAACACCATGTATTTTCACTTTCACTCTGTTAAAATATATGCTGTGCTGGGCTTAGTCGTTCAGGTGTGTCTGTCTCTTTTGTGACCCCATGGACTGTAGCACATCAGGCTCCTCTGTCCATGGGATTTTCCAGGCAAGAATACTGGAGTGGGTTGTCATGCCCTCCTCCAGGGGATCTTCCCAACTCAGGGATTGAACCCAAGTTTCCCACATTGCAGACAGATTCTTTACCAGCTGAGCTACCAGGGAAGCGGCATTAAAATATATATATATTATATATATATATATAATTCTTTTTTTCCTCGTGAAATTTCCTCTTTGATTCATAGGCTATTGTGGAAGGCAGAATAATGTCCCACCTCTCCCTGTCCCCAACCTCCAAGATGTCTAGATACTAATTTCTGGATCCTGTGCATATGTTAGGTTACATGACAAAGGGGAATTAAAGTTGCAGATGGAACTAAAGTTGCTAAACATCTGACCTTAAAATAATGAGATTATTCTGAATTATCCAGGGAGGCCCAGTGTAACTACTGTGCTGTGCTTAGTCACTCAGTTGTGTCCACCTCTTTGTGACCCAACAGACTGTAGGCTCCTCCGTCCCTGAGATTTCCTAGGCAAGAATACTGGAGTGGGTTGCCTGCCCTTCTCCAGGGGATCTTCCCAACCCGGGAATCAAACCCAGGTCTCCCGCATTGCAGGTGGATTCGTTACTGTCTGAGCCACCAGGGAAGCTCTGTAACCACAACAATTCTTAAAGGCTTCTTAAAAGTGTAACCACAACAATTCTTAAAAGTGGAAACAGGAAGCAGAAAAGGAGATGTGATGAGAAAAACAAGATCAGAGTGATATGATCCACCACTACCAGCTTTAAGATGTAGGAAGGGAATCAAGAATCAAGGAATGCATCCAGATATCTCTTCTCTGTGCTCCTGTGATGCTCTGTATACATTCTTAATTTTGTGGTTATATAACGCACCATAATTAAATGGTCAGGAGCTTGTCTACTCACTATCTCATAAGCCTCCTGACATCAGAGACTGTTTCTTATTTAGCTTTCTATGCCCAGTGACTACCATAGTGCTTGGCACACTGTAGGCATTTAAAACTATCTTGTTAAATCAACAAATAATTGAAAACCATTTACTGATAATGAGTATATTATTTGTTTCACCTCCTCACAGGGAAACAAAAATCTCTCACAGGCACAGATTTTATGAGCTACATTAGTTATTATGATTGAATAAGAAGGAGGTGAATCTTGGCTCAAAGTTAACCATTCTCTTTCTCAATGGGATCCCTTAGGATGCTCTAAAGACATCCTAAAAAAGATATGTCTTTTCTATGTACCTATAATTGACCCCAGTGTGGTTTTCATTAGAAAAACAACTTGAAGTGAACTATGGACTTGATATCATTAATAGAATCTTTACTTCTTCCATCCTCGTATGCTTTTTCCACATTTAGGATTAAAGGAACTTTCATCAACTATTTTCAAACGTTGTAACTGTTACATTTTAAGAATATCAGGGACTGTTAAAAAGAATCTGGTTATTGAGTCAAGGCTGTCTTTCTGCTCTTCTGGGACTTCCCTTCCCCTAACTGAAACAACTAGAAAAAGTAGCGGGGGAAGTAGGGGGCAATAGGAAAAAACTGGACAACAGTCAGCACAGGACTGTGCTCTTTCAGCAAAGGGAAATAAAATAAGTGCGGACTAGGCACGCCCTGACTTTCTCCCTAAGGACAATTTTCATCACAGTGCCAGAAAGCCTCATTCAGATGAGAAGATAGAGATTAAAGTTCAGGGAGGCCAAGATAGCTAAAATATGTGGGACAGTGACTTGGAGAGGAGGTTACTAGAAAGAGAACCCCAGAAATGTTCATAGATGTCCCTCCCTTGATTCTTTTAGACCGAATTCTAGTCTTGTGTGTGAAAAGGAAAACTCCATAAGACTGGGCAAAACACTGCTGAGGAGACAATGTTTACAGAGGAGCTGTAATGCAGGAAAATTCCTAGAAGCCTTGAGATGGTTCTAGTGCCCATCAGACAGAGTGAAGAGACCTCACTGAATAAATGGGTCGTTAAGTAGAGATCTCAGAGGTTCTGTCTTAGCAGTGGAGCTAAACTCGTTCTAAATAAAGGCTTTATTTAGTTCAGTTCAGTTCAGTCGCTCAGTCATGTCTGACTCTTTGTGACCCCATGAACCACAGCACGCCAGGCCTCCCTGTCCATCACCAATTCCTGGAGTCCACCCAAACTCATGTCCACTGAGTCGGTGATGCCATCCAACCATCTCACCCTCTGTCGTCCCCTTCTCCTGCCCTCAATCTTTCCCAGCATCAGGGTCTTTTCAAATGAGTCAGCTCTTCGCATCAGGTGGCCAAAGTGTTGGAGAGGCTACACATACACATACCTAAAACACACTTAAATTCAAACCTCAAAAAGATGAGGTTGGGGACTTCCATGGTGGTCCAGTGGTTAAGGGTCCATGCTCCCAATGCAGGGGGCCTGGGTTCAATCCCTGGTCAGAAAACTAGATCCCACATGCTAAAGATCTGCATGCTGCAACAAAGACTGAAGATCTAGTATATGGCAACTAAGACACGGTGCAGACAAATAGATAAATATTAAAAAAAAAAAAGATGAAGTTGACCTCAAAGTAACTTAACTTTCTGCCAGGACAAAATCTAACACTCATCAAGAAATACTATAAAACTTTTAAAGGAATATAATTTTAAAAGTTGGGAAGGCAGATATGGGAGTTCAGGGAGGTGGAAGCTGCTAGAATTTCTGAGACAGAACTTGAGAGTAGGGCATGGCACAAAGAGAGATGTCTGGAGACCTGAAGAGGGGTCTCCTCAAATATCTGAGTACTGGTATGCACATGAGTGAGAGGAATCTTAGAAACTGCCACGGAAAAGGAGTAAGCAAAACAATTCCTGGAGTTCACACAGGGCAGAGAATAGTTTGTGTTCACACCGGTCACAGACCTTGTCATATATAGGGCGTTAGGTACAGCCCTCAAGAGAGTCAAGCCTTAGGAGTAAGAATAAAAAGCCCAGAGTAAAGTCTTCTCTGAATCCGCTATAGCAAAGCTTAATAGTAAGCCTCACAAGGATCAAGTTGATCCTCAAGTAGATTGAACAAAATCAGTACTCTAAAAGGATAACTCTTGTGCACTTTTGGTGGGAATGTAAAATGGTGCAAAATCTATCCTCACTCCAGGTAATCTATCATCTTTGTGACTCTTAAATTCAATGTATATAAAGTATTTTCTCTATTCTAGTTCATCTACCTTTTTGTCTTTTCCTATTATATCACATTGATTTGATAGCATATTTATATTAAATATTCAAAATTTAATGATTTTATTGTTCTTATTTCTTATAATTTTCTTGGCTCCCCTATAGCATTTAATCTTTCATATAAATGTTAGGAGCATTTTATCCAGTTATATAATAAACATGGTTGGAATGATAATCAATATATTAATTTGAGGAGAAATACTATTTTTATGCTAATTTTTGCCATCTACAAATATAGTATATTTTCCTACTTCTTTAGGGATAATATTTTTATATTATGCCTACCTAGAAGATTTTATAAATTTCTTTTCATATTTTTGACCAAATTATTTCTAAGAATTTTATAGTTTTTCCACTATTATGAATAAAATGTGGAATATTTTTCTCATTCTTCATTCCTACATGTTTGTTACCAGAAAATTAAAAACCTAATTAATTTAATATATTGTCTTGATATGTAGCCACCTTACTAATTTCTCTTATTAATAGTATAATTAATTAGTATTTTATTGGTTAATAAAATAAGTATTATTTTATTACTTAAATAAACTAATTGTTTATTACTTTATTTTATTATTATTTTTGAATAAAATAAAATAATTAATTTGTTACCTAAATTAACAAATATTTCACCGGATCTCTTAGGTGTCCTAGGCACTCTTTAATTGTCATAGTAATGAATTACATTGGTACATTTCCTGATGTTCAGACACATTGCATTCCTGACACAAATCTTGTTTGAACCTAATTTTTATTTTTTTGATATATATATGGATTCTATTTACTAAATTTTGGAAGAGAATTATACATTTGTAATTGTGAGATAGGACTATAGTTTTTGCCTCCATAAAAGGATATATTTAAAATTTATTCTCATGTCCTAAAACAAATTGAAAAACTTTCTTATATAAACAATAACTTTAAAAAATGGAACAGAATTATCTGTTCTTAAAAGTTGTGACTCCATCTCGTACTGGAGTCTTTTTTAAGTGGTAAATTTTTAAAAAATCATCTTTAATATCTCTTTTGTAAAGACTGAAATTTTATATAAAATACACATATTTGGTAATTTATATTTTGCTAGGAAATTATCCATTTCATTCAAGGTTTTCAATTTTTTTTTTCAGATTTATTTTATTTATTTGGCTGCACAAGGTCTTAGTTGCAGCATACAGGATCTAGTTTCCTGATCTAATTAACAATGTTGTGATAGTTTCAGGTGAACAGTGAAGGGGCTCAGCGATACATATACATGTATCTTGTTGTTATAGAATTGCTAGTAGTATTCTCATAATGGTTTTAGTCTTTGCTGAATACGTTGTATGCCTTTTTTCTCATACCTAATTGTTGCTCTCTCTCACTTAATCAGACCTATAACTTTATCTAGTTTATTTTCAAAGAACAGCTTATTTTGTTTCTTCTATTATTTTTGTTTCCTGTTTCCTCAATTTCAGCATTTGTTTTCTTTTAAATTTTAATGTTATAGTACACGTTGTTAATTTTCTAATTTCTTAAGATAAAGACTTAGTTCCCTTTATTTTTATTTGTTTCTTATCTAGTAATAAATTTATTTAGAGAGAAAGATTTCCTTCTAAGTTCAGCTTTTGAATGTTCCCTACATTTTGGTGTGAAGTCTTCTCCTTTTCATTGCTTCATAGTTTATAAATTATCTTTGATTTACTCTTTGATCCAAAGCTACAAAATTAGTGTATTTCTTAATTTCAGTGAAGTTACATTTTCTGTCATTTCTATATATTTTCCTCTAATTTTTATCGGGTTATGATTAGAAAAAAAGTAGGCAGTGATATCTCTATTTGTTTTTTTAATTTGTTAAACTTTTCTATGTGGGCAAGTATGTGATAAATGTAAATTTACCAAGGAAACAAAATGAATATTGTGTATTAGAGGAACATAAGATCCTTTATATGGGCTCCCCAGTGGCTCAGCGGTAAAGAATCTGCCTGCAATGCAGGAGACACAGGAGATGCAGTTTTGATCCCAGGGTCAGGTCCTTCCGCTGGAGGAGGAAATTGCAACCTACTCCAGTATTCTTGCCTGAAAAATCCTGTGTGGACAGAGGAGGCGTGCTACAGTCCAAGGGGTCAAAAAGAGTTAGGCACTGAGCACTTGAGCATGAAGATCCTATATATAGCTATTTAATTCAGTTGATTTATTTAGCTTTCCTAGAATTGATTTCTCGGAGAAGGCAATCGCACCCCACTCCAGTACTCTTGCCTGGGAAACTCCATGGATGGAGGAGCCTGGTAGGCTGCAGTCCATGGGGTTGCCAAGAGTCAGACACAACTGAGCGACTCCACTTTCACTTTTCACTTTCATGCACTGGAGAAGGAAATGGCAACCCACTCCAATATTCTTGCCTGGAGAATCCCAGGGACGAAGGAGCCTGGTGGGCTGCCGTCTGTGGGGTCGCACAGAGTCGGACACGACTGAAGCGACTTAGCAGCAGCAGCAGCAAAATTGATTTCTAAGAGGGATATAGTTAAGTGTTTCACTAAATATCTTATTTTTTATCATGCATTTCTAATAGTTCTGATTTACATATCTGATCTCTCTGATGCTGGGTGCATAAACATTTTTAATTATATCTTTTTCATAAATTGTGTCTTTAAAAATTACATAATGTCAATCCTTATCCTATTTAGTACTTTTAACTTCAAATTCCATTTAGTCTTGAGTCTTCCCTGGTGTTCCAGTGGTTAAGACTACACTTTCAACTAGGGGGCTGCAGGTTTGATCTCTGACCTGGGAACTAAGACACCATATGCCACGTAGCCCCAAAAAAAAAAACCAGTCCAGTGCTTTTTTTGGCCTCGCCACATGTGGAATCTTAATTCCCCACCCAGGGATCCACTTCCCTGGAGTGGAAGCACTGAGTGTTAACCACTGGAACACTGAGGAAGTCTCCTCTGCTTTCTTTTTGTTCGAATTTTCTTGATATCTTTTGCCCATTCCCTTAATTGTCAGTTCTATCAGTCTGATTATGCTTCTTTTAAACAGTTTTTTATCTTTTAATATGAATGTTGTCTTTTTATTTATTTGTATTTATTTGGCTGCACCAATCTTAGTTTTGGCACTCAGGATTTTTAAGTGGATCTAGTTCCCTGACTAGGGATCAAGGCTACCCGCATTGGGAGTGTGCAGTCTTAGCCACTGAACCACCAGGGAAGTCCCTGGCTATTGTCTTTTTAAAGTTAGTGTAATGATTGGGCTTCCCAGGTGGTGCTAGTAGTAAAGAACCCACCTGCCAATGTGGCAGACTTAAGAGAAGAGACCTGGGTTTCACCCCTGGGTTGGGAAGATACCCTGGAGAAAGAAAGTGAAGTTGCTCTGCTGCTGCTGCTAAGTCGCTTCAGTCGTGTCCGACTCTGTGCAACCCCACAGACGGCAGCCCACCAGGCTCCACCATCCCTGGGATTCTCCAGGCAAGAATACTGGAGTGGGTTGCCATTTGCTTCTCCAGAGGATCTTCCCAACCCAGGGATCAAACCCAGGTCTCCCACATTGTAGGTAGAGGCTTAACCACCTGAGCCACCAGGGAACTCACCCTGGAGAAGGCCATGGCAACCCACTCCAGTTTTCTTGCCTGGGAAATCAGAGGAGCCTGGTGGGCTACGGTCTGTGGGGTCACAGAGAGTAGGACACGATTGAGTAGGCACCTTGGATAATGATCTCTTTATTTTATTCCTTCCCTCATACTTTATATGTAATACTTATGTTTTACTTTTCTACACATACTTTTCCATATTTCAGCTTTCATGTTTCAATCATGTTAATATTTCATTCTCCCCTCTCTTCAACAGTTCTATTAAAACCTTCCGTTACATTTCTCAATCAGACACACATTTTTCTACAATTATTTGAAAACAAAACACAAAAGATTGCCCTATCCAGACACACAATTTCCTCCACTGAGGAGCTCTATTTCTCCTCCACTTCTCGTTACCAATATGTTAAGATCTTTAGAATAATTTCGCTTGTCTCCTTCTTCCTTCTATCCATGAGGTCTTAGAAACTTTTAATTCCTCTCTTCTTATACTGTCCCTCTGAGTTTCATACTTTCAGTTCTACACACTGAGATTTTCCTTTCAAGTTTTCCTATTTATATTATACACGTATTCTCCACATGCCCAGTCTGTCCTTATCTATTTATATGGAACTGTGCACATGCCTAGCAATGTGTATTGCTCATTCCGTTTCTTCCACTTCTGTTTGAAGTATTTGTGCACATTAATTTGTTGTCTTTTCTTTAATATTTTTCTAGTCGAGGCAGGGGAATGATCTTATCTCTGAGCTATTGCACATTCTCAGATTAATTACATCATAGCTAACCTTGCTTTCTCTCTCTCTAAAGATGCCAATCTACTGCCTTCAAGCTACTAGTGTTACAGAGGTAATGCAAAGATGATTCTTTTTTTTTTTTCCAGCAGCTTATTCTTTCTAAATGGTAGCATTAATAATATTTGTTCTTTAGAATTCAAGAATTTTACCAGGCTGTGCATGTCAGTAATCTTTTTATGTATAACCACATGTACCTAGCCAAAAAATTCACATGTATACTGTCTCTTCCCCTACTTCTTTGGAGTAATTTCCTAGAGCTACTGAGAGAAAGGGCTTGCCAGGTGCCGCCAGTGGTAAAGAACCTGCCTGCCAATGCAGGTTGGATGGAAGACACTCCAGTTCGATCCCTGGGTCTGGGAAATCCCCTGGAGAAGGGAATGGCAATCCACTCTAGTATTCTTGCCTGGAGAATCCCATGGACAGAGGAGCCTGGCGGACTACAGTTTATAAGGTTGCACAGAGTCGGACATGACTGAAGCGACTTAGCACAGCACTGAGAGAATATTTCCTGGGCTACAGTCTTCAGTATGATGTTGAGTAAAACTTCATCCACCACTTTTATGTTGTGTGTTTTTCTCTCAGTTGACACTGGCAGCATAGACAACATGCAAGCTGTTTCCTCTCTTCTGAACTCACAGAGGTCTTACAGCAAAGCAGGAGAGAATATGTATTCACAGAGGTCTTACAGCAAAGCAGGAGAGAATATGTATTTTGGAGCCAGATGCCTCAGTTCAAATACTAGCTCTGCATTTACCAGTGATGTGGCCTTGGGCAAATCATTCACACTCTATGCTTCAATTTCCTTATTTACCCAATGGGGAAATAGTGAGTATTCTTGTGGGTTTATTGTGAGAGTTATGAGCCTACTTTTGTGAAGAACTACTTTTTCAAAGTCTATTTTTGTAAGAACAGTGCCTGGCAAGGATATGGACTGTTTAAAAGAAAAAAAAAAAAACTCGTGCTGAAATTAGATGCATATGTGGTGAACAAGAATTGCTAAAACTTTGAGCTTTCTAGCTTTCCCTCCAAATTGTTCTTAATTTTGGCTGCACATTTGAATCACAGAGAATCTTTTAGAAACTCTCTTGCTATGTACCCCAGGCTAGTTAGATCAAATTTCCCCAAAGGAGAAACAAAGCAATGGGAATTATCAAAACTTCCCAGGTGATTTCCCTCTGCAGCCAGCACTGAAAACATTGCCTTAACTCCTTCATACACCAAAGAAAATTGAGTGTTTGTAGATTGAGCTTCTTTTGTATTAGTCACTGCAGATGAATCTCCTCAAAAAGATTCTTTTGCTTTGCAGAATGCAGATCTTACAGATAGAGTGAGGCTAAATCTCAGACTCAAGGAAATTTGGAAAAACTTGGCAGTTGTTGTTTTCCGTGGCACTGAGATAGAACCCAGAGTCTGACCAGGCAAAGCTCTTTCAGGGTTCAGTCCTGTCTGTCAGGGGCTCCATCTATGCTCTCTGAATGACTTTCTCCCCTGTTCACTATGCTCCAGCCTGACAGCCACCTTTGCCTTCCTTTAACAGGCCAAGCTCTTTTCTGCTTCAAGGTTTTTTCTGCTGGCTATTTCTTATTCCAGGAATGCTCTCTACTCCCTACCCACCCACCCACCCCCCCTTTTTAAAAACCAACAAACAAAACCTGGCCATTGCCTACTCTTGTTTCCTCAGAAAAATATTTCTTGACTTTCCAACACAATTAGCCCTTCCAGGTCCCACTATTGTAATCGTCCACCAACATTATATTTGCCTTCACAACACACCTATCACATCCTTCACGATGTGTCATTATGTGTTTAGTCATGGGGTTATTGGCTTAATGCCTAATTCCTGGCTAGAGCATAAGATTTATGTTTATTTTGTCTGACTCTCAATACTTTATGCCTAATACTGTATAGTACAGATAGTCTCTACTCACAGTGGTTCAGCTTATGATTTTTTGACTTTACAATGGTGTGAAAGTGAAACACATTCAGTAGAAATGATACTTCAGATTTTGAGTTTTGATCTTTTCCCAGCCTAGTGATATTCACTAGGATGCTCTTTCATGTTGCTATGCGGTAGCAGGGAGCTGGAATTCCCAGGGAGCTACGTGACTGTAAACGACTGATATACTTAACAACCATCCTGCACCCAGATAACCATTCTGCTTTCACTTTCAGTATAATACTCAATAAACTACATGAGCTATTCAACATTTTATTATAAAATAGGCTTTGTGTTATATGATTTTTCCCAACTATAGGCAATGTTAGTGTTCTGAGCCCTTTTAAGTTAGGCTAGGCTAAGCTATGATATTCCGTAGGTGTATTAAATGCATTTTAACTTAGGATATTTTCAGTTTGCGATGAGTTTATCAGGATGAACACCATCATAAATCAAAGAAGATCTGCATATCCAATAGATCATGAATAAATATTGAAGAAATGAATAAATGAAATGTAGCCCTGAAAGGGGGTTTTGATTGTCTATTTCAAATAGGTTGTGGTTTGGATGAAGAAACTGATACTCACGTATTACTGTGATTTGCCCAAAATCATTCAGCTAATTAGTGCTAGAATTAGGACTCAGTCTCATTTTTCCCATTTTTCAGTCCAGTGAACTTTCTAGTATAAGTGATTTGCTGTACTGATATAAAACAAGAGGATCAAGAAAGTAATTTAGATATATGGAATGACTAAAAGTTTATCACAGTCATTACTCAGAAAAACAAGTTTACTGTACAATAATGTAAAGTGAGTACTAGAAGACACAGGAAACTGAACCAAGCTTCAGTTTTCAAGTGAAAGCAGAAGTGAATAAAGGCTTAGTTTAACTTTTTTGAAAGTTAATGTTTAGTTCAGGTTGGATTACTATTTGGAACATACCCAGTTCCTTAGAAAGTATGCCATCAATCAATAATAAACCTACTAGTCATTAAGTTCCTCTACAAGTGATTTGCATACATGAACTTCAAATCTCTGTGCAACTTTGCAAAGTATATATTACTATTCACTGATAAGAAAATTAGGCTTATTATTGCACAGTGTGTAATCAGTTAACATAAGGATTAAAATCACATTGGTGAATTCAAGTTTCTCATCTGACGACAAGGCAAAAGCTGAACACTCAAGGTCAACAACTCTTGATTTCTCAGAGAACTGAGGTCACAGAGCAAACTGCTTCCCCTCAGACTGGAGAGAGACAGATGGAGACAGAGAATCACAGCTATTATAACAGGGAGCAGAAGCCCAGGAGCAAACTCCAGCAGCTGGAACCAGTATGGAGCTAGTATCAGTAGAAAGACTTTAAACTATAATTGAGGAATTGCTGGAAGCTCCCTATGTAGACAGTCTTGACAGTTAAAAACCACTACAGGACCCCAGATGAGAGAGGTTCCACAATTTCCTGAATTTTACCTCCAAGAGTCATACCACAGAGAAATATCCCTCCGGGAGAAGAAGAAAAATAATCATTTAAAATGTGCCCAGAGGGCTTCCCTGTGGGTTCCCTCAGCTCAGTGGTAAAGAATCAGCCTGTGAATGCAGGAGACACAGGAAACTTGGGTTCAATCCTTGGGTCAGGAAGATCCCCTGGAGGAGAAAATGGCAACCCAATCTAGTATTCTTGCAAGGAAAATTCCATGAACAGAGGAGCCTGACAGGCTACAGTCTATGGGTCGCAAAAGAGTCAGACGTGACTGAGCATGCACGCACGCACTCATGGAGAGGTCATCTTAGCAACCCTGATTATAACTGGGGAAACAAAAATCTGGTGGTGGGAGGTGAGAAAATCTTCCAGGAGCACCTGCTAACCTGTCATTATGTAACAATAAGTGACACTCATTCAGTTCTTAGGGAAAGTGGGACAGTAAGCATGACACAGAGATGGCTCAAAGACATTTCCTCTCAAGCCAGATGATTTTTCTCTTCTTCCACCAGACAGAAACCCAGTAGGGACCACGGTGATATGGATATTTAGATAGCGCTTCCTACTTTTTGTAATGTCTCTTGTTTCTTCCCTCAAAGCCTCTAAAGATAGAGGTTTTTGGGATAGGAATATGAGGTGGAAATTAAGTAAAAGAGTAAAGGAATTTGGAAAGTGGACACAGAAATTATTTTACCATAGTCCTACCACTCTAGGATCTAATTTATCATGTACAAGTACATACGTCTTCTTACAGATGCCAGTCAACTTCCTGCCAGAATAGAAGCAAAAGCCTTCTAGTAAGAATGTGTGGAATAACACGGAGATATCTGAAAGCATGGGAGATATCCTGAGAATATTAATAGTCCAGATGGCCCGGATAAGTGAAGCATGAGTAAGGAAATAACTGTTGATGAGTTTAAAGAGCATAGGGAGCCCTGTGATTACTATTCAGTTCAGTTGCTCAGTTGTGTCTGTTTGTGACCGCATGGACTGCAACATGCCAGGCTTCCCTGTCCATCACCAACTCCTGGAGCTTGCTCAAACTCATGTCCATTGAGTCGGTGATGCCATCCAACCATCTCATCCTCTGTCGTCCCCTACTCCTCCTGCCTTCAATCTTTCCCAGCATCAGGGTCTTTTCTGATGAGTCATTTCTTTGCATCAGGTGGCCAAAGTATCAGTTTCAGCTTCAGCATCAGTCCTTCCAATTCAGGATTGATTTCCTTTAGGATGGACAGGTTGGATCTCCTTGCAGTCCAAGGGACTCTCAAGAGTCTTCTCCAACACCACAGTTCAAAAGCATCAATTCTTCAGCACTCAGCTTTCTTTATAGTCCAACTCTCACATCCATACATGACCACTGGAAAAACCATAGCCTTGACTAGATGGACCTTTGTTGGCAAAGTAACATTTCTGCTTTTTAATATGCTGTCTAGGTTTGTCCTAGCTTTTCTTCCAAGGATCAAGCATCTTTTAATTTCATGGCTGCAGTCACTTTCTGCAGTGAGTTTGGAGTCCAAGATAATAAAGTCAGCCACTGTTTCCACTGTTTCCCCATCTATCTGCCATGAAGTGATGGGACTGGATGCCATGATCTCAGTTTTCTGAATATTGAGTTTTAAGTCAACTTTTTCACTCTCCTCTTTCAGTTTCATCAAGAGGCTCTTTAGTTCCTCTTTGCTTTCTGCCACAAGGGTGGTGTCATCTGCATATCTGGGGTTATTGATATTTCTCCCAGTGATCTTGATTCCAGCTTGTGTTTCATCCGCCTGGCATTTCGAATGATGTACTCTGCATGTAAGTTAAATAAGCAGGGTGACAATATACAGCCTTGACATACTTCTTTCCCTATTTGGAACCAGTCTGTTGTTCCACGTCCAGTTCTAACTGTTGCTTCTTGATCTGCATACAGATTTCTCAGAAGGCAGGTCAGGTGGTCTGGTATTCTCAGCTCTTTAAGAATTTTCCAGTTTGTTGTGATCCACACAAAGGCTTTGGCATAGTTAATAAAGCAGATGTTCTTCTGGAACTCTCTTGCTTTTTCGATGATCCAACGGATGTTGGCAATTTGATCTCTGGTTCCTCTGCTGTTTCTAAATCCAGCTTGAACATCTGGAAGTTCTCGGTTCACATACTGTTGAAGCCTGGCTTGGAGAATTTTGAGCCTTACTTTGCTAGTGTGTGAGATGAGTGCAATTGTATGGTAGTTTGAACATTCTTCAGCATTGCCTTTCTTTGTGATTGGAATGAAAATTGACCTTTTCCAGTCCTGTGGCCACTGCTGTACTACCTGGAAAGCCATTGTTTGATATTAAAAAATATATTTTTCTTCCCTCTTGAAAAATAAATTACACGAACCTAGTTAATTCATGTAACACTGGAGGTTATCTTTTTCACAGAGGAATAACAATAATATCAAATATAACAGTGACTTCCCTGAGGTTCGATCTCAGGTCCATGAAGATTCTAGGTGATGTGGGGCAACTAAGTCACAACTACTGAAGCCTGCGCACCTAGAGCCCACGCTCTGCAACAAGAGAAGCCACCACTATGAGAGCCTGCAACTAGGAGTAGCCCCTGCTTGCCGAAACAAGAGAAAGCCTGAGAGTAGCATGGGAGAACTTGCACGGCCAAAAATAAATAAAAATTCAAAAAAAGTAGAAATCACTTGCTTTCACACGGCACTTAGGATGTGTCAAATAGCAGTGATAACATTTGCATGTGTGCATGCTCGTTTGCCCAGTTGTGTCTGACTCTTTGTGACCACATGGATTGTAGCCCTCAAGACTCCTCCGTCCATGGGATTCTCCAGGCAAGAATACTGGAGTGGGTTGCCATTTCCTCCTCCTCCAGGGGATCTTACCAACCCAAATTGAATCTGAGTCTCCTGTGTCTCCCACACTGGCAGGCAGATTCTTTACCACTGAGCCATCTGGGAAGCCCAATGATAACATTAACTATCTGCATATGATAATGCTAGAGACTGTGCGAGGTATGTCACAAGGGTGAACTCATGTGATCCTCACAGCAACATCATGAGCTAGGTGCTATTAATAGCCCCATTTTATGGATGAAGAATCTGAGGCACAGAGAGGGTTAGTAAACAGGGTCATGCAGCTAGTGAGTGGCAGAGCTAGGCTTTGAACCCAGGCAGTCTAGCTCCAGGACTTGTGCTGCATCAGGCTACCTTTCAAAGCTCACATGGTCTATTAGTTTTCTGTGGCTGCTGAAAAATGAAAAAATGATCACAAACTTAGTGGCTTAAAACAACACAGATTTATTGCCTTACAGTTCTGCAGGTCAGAAGTCCTGAAGTCAAGGCATTGGCAGGGCTGCATTCTTCTGGAGACTCCAGGGAAGAATGCATTTCCTCGCTTCACCAGCTTCTAGAGGCTGCCCACATTCCTTGGCTCATGGCCCCCCTCATCCATATGCAAAACCAGCATCTCTCTGACTCTTCTTCTGTTGTCACATTTCTTTCTTTGATCACAGCCTGGAAAAGTTTTCCATTTTAAGGGATGCCTGTGAGGAAGTTGAATTCACCTGGGTAATCCAGGCTAATCTCCCCACCTCAAAGTTCTTAACCTTACTCTGTAAGCCTCCTTTACCAGGTCTGGTTGTCACGGACTCCAAAGACTGGGACATGGACAGCTTCTGGGGACCATTATTCTGCCTAGCGCACATGGTTTTCCCAGAGGCTTTTTACTTATATTGACTGATTTGATATCAACCATATGTGAAACTAAAGTATGCATATTAACACCATTTTCCACATAGAAAGACTCTGTTTTGCCCCAAGGTCACAGGGTTAGTATTAGGGCCCTTTACAGACAGATTCCAAACTACCAGGGCTTTCCTAATGGCTGAGATGGTAAGGAATCTGTCAATGCAAGAGACCTGGGTTCCATCCGTGGGTCGGAAAGACCCCCTGGAGAAGACAACAGCTACCCACTCCAGTATCCTTGCCTGGAGAATTCCATGGACAGAGGAGCCTGGCAGGCTACAGTCGATGGGGTCACAAAGAGTTGGACACGACTGAGTGACTAACGCTTTCACTTTCAGTCTTTCATCAGTACCAAATCTCTAGTCACAGTCCCTTCAAAATGTTTTACCCTTTGCAACTCAGGACTTGGATATGTTGTCATATCCTCTGGGAGGGAGTCCCCACCATCTTGACTTGACAAACTTTTACTCATCTTTTAATGTCCCATTTAATGTTTTCTATTCTCAGGTCACCAAGCAGCTACTGGCAGGGTTCTCACTTGCCTTTGTCTCACCCTGGTATCCTGGAATAAAATATATTGTATGTGAACACACGGTGTTAGGATGCCAATGACTCTAACTGCCTAGTTTTGATGGAGATGCAAGTATGACTGACATCTGGAGACTGGATTGAGGATAATGCACACACCCTTCCACAGAGAACCTGACAACCTGCTGCAGAACTCCTGGACTCCTCAGCCAGACCAGAGTTATAAAATGCAGCCAGAGAGGAGAAAGCTTCTGTGTGGAGAGTGA
Source organism: Giraffa tippelskirchi (assembly GCF_054371585.1). NCBI lineage: Eukaryota > Metazoa > Chordata > Mammalia > Artiodactyla > Giraffidae > Giraffa > Giraffa tippelskirchi. The sequence goes on along the minus strand of NC_137278.1, from coordinate 104,183,622 downwards.
ACAGTCTCTTTAGAGGGAGTGAGACTGTTCACTGTTCTTTAGAGGGAGTGGTAGCCAGGCTGTGAATCCTCAACCTGGGGAGGAAACTTCAAGTGTACCCTGAGAGAGTTTCTCCTTTAGTTCAGAGAGAGAGAGGTGGCCAGTGCCCAAGTCATGCCTGAGAAAGTTAATGCCAGTGTTCATCCCCCGAACTGAGCCCTGCCCAGGATTCCAGAGGGCAAGAAAGTGTCCGACTCCCTGTTTGATGCTGAAGCCAGAGATTTCACTGAGATTGGCTAGCACTTCCAGGGGTTGTCAAAGCAACCCATGATTTTTCCCACAGAGCACATGAAGTTCAGCTGGTGAAATCTTATCACGAGGTTGTCTTGAATCCTGTCCAATAGGGTTACCCAAGAGGTTAAGATGACCTCAGCAGAAAGAGGCTAGATGACCAGAAATTGAGAAGTAACAGATTGGTAGATTGTTAGAATAATGCCCTCCAAGTCTTCACATGCCTCTGTCACCTTTCTCCTTTGGTATGGCTTCCCTAGTGGCTCAGATGGTGAAGAATCCACCTGCAATGCAGGAGACCTAGGTCTGATCCCTGGGTCAGGAAGATCCCTGGAGAAGGGAATGGCAACCCACTCCAGTATTCTTGCCTGAGAAATCCCATGGACTTAGGAGCCGAGAAGGGTACCTTAGGAGCCTGGAGTTGCAAAGAGTCAGACATGACTGAGTGACTAACACATGTAACTCTACTATTCCTTCCATGAAGGGTGGAGTACATTTTTCCACCCCTTGAACCTAAGTAGCTTTTAACTTTTTGGCCCAATAATTGTGGCAGAAATGACATCATGAGACTTCTAAGTCTAGGCCTTAAGAGAACTTGCAGCTCCTACTTTTGATTTCTTGAAATGCCTGTGTCTTCCAGTAAAGAAGCCTGCTGAAGGCTGACAGGTCATATAGAGAAGCCTAGTCAAGAGGCAGCATCACGGTGCCAGTCATACATACGAGGCCATCACAACCCGCCCTTCCAGCCCCCCAGTGACCTGTCAACTGACTGCAGACGTGGCTGAGTGAGCCCAGCTGACATCACTTGAAACAATTGCCCAGCTGAGCACAACCCCAACAGCCAGCTACAAACTGAGCAAATGAATGGTTTTTGCTGTTAGCCACTAAGTTTTGGGGTAGTTTGCTTTAATAGATAACTGATGGAATGAAACCACTTGGACTACAGATGCAGCTGCTGGTGTTAAGAACTGTGAAGGAGAAGAGAGAGACAGCAAGCCAGTACCTGAGTCATGCCTGAGAAAGTTAACGCCGAAGTTCATCCTGGGGACTAACTCCTGCCTGGGGTCCCAGAGGGCAAGAGAGTGCTTGACTCCCTCTGAAGGTGAAGCCCGAGATTGCACTGAGACTGGCTAGCACTTCCAGAGGAAATAGCCCAAATAGCCCACAAAAGCACCCCGCAATCCCCCAAATCTAACCTCCTATACGAGACTCATCCAGTAACACCAGCATTTGCCATCTGCCATGCCTCAGTTCAGTTCACTTGCTCAGGCCTGTCCGACTCTTTGCGACCCCATGGACTGCAGCATGCCAGGCCTCCCTGTACATCACCAACTCCCAGAGTTTACTCAAACTCATGTCCATTGAGTCAGTGATGCCATCCAACCATCTCATCCTCTGTTGTCCCCTTCTCCTCCCACCTTCAATCTTTCCCAGCATCAGGGTCTTTTCAAATGAGTCAGCTCTTCACATCAGGTGGCCAAAGTATTGGACTTTCAGCTTCAACATCAGTCCTACCAATGAATATTTAGGACTGATTTCCTTTAGGATGGACTGGTTGGATCTCCTTGCAGTCCAAGGGGTTCTCAAAAGTCTTATCCAACACTATAGTGTTGGATCAATTCTTCAGCACTCAGCTTTCTTTATAGTCCAACTCTCACATCCATACGTGACTACTGGAAAAACCACAGCCTTGACCAGATGGACCTTTGTTGGCAAAGTAATGTCTCTGCTTTTTAATATGCTGTCTAGGTTGGTCATAGCTTTTCTACCAAGGAGCAAGCGTCTTTTAATTTCATGGCTGCAGTCACCATCTGCCATGCCTAGACAACCAAAACTATCACTGCAGACTTATTTTCTTCCTGCCTCTCTCCCTTCCCACTTCTACACCAGTGTCTCAGTCTGTCCCAATGGCTGTAACAAAAGTACCAGAGACTGGGCGACCTACAAGCAACAGAAATGTACTTTTCACAGTTCTGGAGGCTAGAGTCCAAGATCAGGGTGGCAGCAAGGTGGGATTCCATGAGGGCCCCCTTCTGGGTTGCAGATGGTCATTTTCTCCAGTGTCCTCATGTGGTGGAGAGGACAAGAGAGCTCTCTGGTGTCTTTTTTAAAAGGCACTGACCCCATTCAGGAGGATCAGTGATCCAATCACCTCCCAAAGCCCCATCTCCTACCACCATCACACTGGAGGTTACGATTTCAACGTGTGACGCCATAAAAACATTCAGTCAACCAGCATCAGCAAAACTTTAGTTTATCAACAATCTCAATTCAGCATTTAGAAAAGCCAAACCTGGGTTAAAAAATAAAAGCAAAACATACAAACAAATCTTCCCCCACCAAATCCCCACTCAGCTTGAACCTGCTTCAGCTGGAAGCTTGCAGTGGGAAAGGGGAATTGGTTTTCTGCTGCGAGTTCACCCATTCTCCCACCTGTTTCTAGGAATAATAAGGAATGTTCACAGCTTGCTATTCACATGGCAAATGTCCACGTTTCTATATTAAGGTTATGGGAAGTCTGAAGGGCCAATAGAAGACAAAACTAAAGTCGCTTAAATCACAGTCCACGTGTCATATTTACTCAACATGCTAGTTATACACATCTGTATTCTCCACTCTTATCAGACCTGGAGGGCACAGTCCTTGTCCCAGTCATCTTTGATTCATTAGATCCAGAAAACAGTGCCTGAAGCATAAAGACATCAGGTGAACGTTGGGTGACTGGATTTATGTTGCTTGAAACCCCATTTTACTTTTCAAATTCATTGCTAATAAGGCTGTTTATAAAGAGAGGGAATACCATTTAAAGTAAAATGGGGAAGGGTGGTGGGGAAGAGGGGTTAGTCCCAGAGATTATTTTGTTTACTCTGAGCATTTTTTCATTTGCAGAAGAAACATATTTGATTGCAGACTCTTAGAAAAGTATTTAGGGAATCCCCTGGCGGTCCTGTGATTAGAATTTGGCACTTTCACTGCTGAGGCCCAGGTTCAATCCCTGGCCATGGAATTGAAATCCCACAAGAAGCATGGCACAGCCAAAAACAAAAACCTCATAGAGTCATATTTAAAATTATTTTTGTATAAGTATTTTAACAGAAGCTTTATTGGTAAATAATTAATAGATCATAAACTTAAAAAATTATTTCAAAAATAAAAATAATGTATACTCATAACAGATAACACATTAATATTTTGGTATACATCCTTCTAATCATTTTTCCTAAATAGGTTTTTCTTGGGTATAAGTACCTGACTTGAAGCAGCAAAATGACAGTGCAAATTATAAGAAAATCTGACTGATTAATATATATTAAAATACATCCAAAACAAGTAATATCTAGAAAATATCTCAAATTTCTAGCAGTTGTTATCTTGGGGAAGGTTGGAGAAAGCTAGATTTGTTGAGGAGGTAGTGGAGGCAAAGTATATTTTAGTTTACCTCTAGTGTTATAATTTTTAAAAAAGAAGGCTAGATTCAGAGTATTAATTACACATTAAAAAAAGTCCAAACATAAAAAAAGAGTTGCCACATGTGTAAAATAAGTTTTGAAGGATGTGGTTATGATAAATGAAAGGGAATTAACATGTATTGTCAGAAAAAATAAATTCAGGAGCTTTGCCATTTTAACCCGCCTCAACCCTACCCCTTCTACAATCACCTCCTGATTCATTAGTTACAAAGCCATTAAAACTGTGTCACATGATTGAGAAACACTGGCATCATGGCAGTCCTCTAAAGTTCAGGTAACCCAACTGGTTTTTTAATTTTCCTCCAGAAATACGTTCCTGATCATCAACTTTAAGTGACTCTTAAACGGGAAAACTGATTAGGCTCTAACAACTTAATTAACATACACTGAACACTTATTTTTTAAATGTTCAGAATCATTTGAGGCTATAGCAACAGTACTCCATAGTTCAGTTGCACATTTGTGCATTCACGCTGAAAGCTCTTGCAAGTCGCCTGGGATCTGCTGGCCGAGCACAGTCTCCTCTCACTGTCTGTGGTGTCAGAACACCAGAGGGTGGGGCTCCAGGATATCCACGGTGCAGACCAGCAGCAGCTGTTTGCGCTGCAGGCATGTGGCAAAGTTTACAACATGTCACCTCACATGATTTTTCCTTATACTAAGTCTATGCCTAACTGGGATGAGGTTGGCATTTCTGGAGCCAGCATCCTACAGGTAAAGCAGCTAAAAAAAAGAAAGAGATACCGATTCCTGGGTCGGGAAGATTCCCTGGAGAAGGAAATGGCAACCCACTCCAGTATTCTTGCCTGGAGAATCCCATGGACAGAGGAACCTGGCAGGTTACAGTCCATGGGGTCGCAAGAGTTGGACATGACTTAGTGACTAAACCACCACCATACGCACCTAGGCCAAGGCATAGATTACTTAAGTGATGAGAAAAGCTAAGAATGGAATGACTTGTCTTATCAGTTCACTGTTCTCCTGATGGCTCCCTTTGATGAGTCTCCAAATAACACTCCTTGAAGTCTTCAGATCTTCTTTAGGAGCAGCCCTGAGCCACATATACCTTGCTCTTTTCTACTGTGTGAGAGTATGGGAAGAAACAGAATGTATGCCTTTAGGCTGCCTAGGTAGGCAATAGTACACGTATTACTTTAGTAAATGGCTCCATGGAGCTCTTTCCATGAAAAACATTTTTTACATAAACTGTTTATTGTTACAGTAAAATATCTAATACATGGAAAAAAATTTTTTTTAAAGCACATTTTTTAAAAGTCTACAATTATCATATCCAAACATACTCTGCAAACAGAGAATTTCTTCCTAAATTCTGTGACAAAAACTGATCTGACCTGATCTGAAGCTCTCGGAATCTTTAGTTATCATGTTTATTGGTGGTATTCATTTATTCACCACAGAAATATCAGTGTATTTGGTAATGGGTGCCCTTCTAGACTCTTTGCACAGTTTAAAGTAAAATATTTTTTTAAGTAAAATATTTTATATTTACCCTATCAGTTTTCTAAAATCTGAAAAATTTTTTTTCCAAAACACAACTAGCCCTTGGTTTTCAAATAAAGAGTTGTAAAGCATATGTCCCCAAACTGTTACTGATGTGGTGATTCCACCAAACCCCAAAATGGTTCCAATGAGTATGTCTGCCCCAAAGAATGCCATGAGGCTAAATCTCCAGGAAAAGAGAAAAGGAGAATGTTAGAACAGCTGTAGGAAAAACTGACAGAGAAATGATCTGGGAAGTCACTTAAGACTCCGTATTACCAGAAGCCATCCATCCATCCATAAAGACAGCACCCAGCACTGTTGCATCCGCTGTCTGCATAAAAATGAAAAGCCCCACTCTTTTGAGACTTTTACGTATGGGGTATTCTTTTTCTCTTTATTTTTATTGAACTATAATTGACATATAACATTAGTTTCAGGTGTACAACATAATGATTTGACATTTGTATAAAGATATTCTTAATTTGGGGCTTCCCTGGTGGCTCAGTGGTAAAGAACCTGCCTGCCAATGCAGGAGACACAGGAGAAGCGGGTTTGATCCCTGCGTTGGGAAGATCCTCTGGAGGAGGAAATGGCAACCCACTCCAATATTCTTGCCTGGAAAAATCCAATGGACAGAGGAGGCTGGCAGGTTACAGTCCATCCATAGGGCTGTGAAGAGTCCAGCATGACTGAGTGACTGAGGACAGCATGTTCTTATTTCATAGTTGTCAAACTGTTTAAACCCTGGACTCTCCTAGGGAGTTTTCTAAAAATAACCCATGCATGGATCTCACTTTCAGACATTCTGATTTACTTGGTCTAAAGAGCAGCCTTGACAACAGTGTTTTTAAAAACTCCCTACACAATTCTAAGGTGCAGCCAGAGCTTTAAAAAGTCCCAATACTGCGTCTGTGTCCCAGACCACATAAATCAGAATTTTTGGAAGAAGCGCAGATATAAGTATTTCTTTAAAAAGATGCTCAGGTGATGTCAATGTATACACAAAGCAGATAGGTTGAGACCCACTGAGTTGCTTGGCTTAAGGCTTAAGTGTGTCAACTGTTTTTTAAAAGATTCTTCCTGAACCGAGTCATTTCTAGATAATCACTGAAGCAATCAACAATAAAGAATTCTAAGCTTTCTCCACTCTGACAGTGGCTTATTCATGAATCTCTCCTCAGTTTTTCTATGAATGCACAAGGGGCAGGGGAAGAAAGATATTGAAATCACGAGAGATATTTCAAAATACTTTTAGCACAATAATCCATACTGTATTAAACTCCTTTAGCACATACATCAAAGTGAAGAACGTAACTGAAAAGTAGAATTCACTCTGGTTGAGGCTATAGTAGAGGAGAACACACCTTAGAAGGTACATAATAGGAAATCACAGCATCTTCTAGGACAGCAAATGAAACAATAATTGCACTAATTTTCCAGTGACTCTCACTGGTCAAGATGCCAATGTAAACCACATTCAATAAACAAATTTCAAAGAAAGCTACAAAGTACCTGAAAGCTATTAAATTTAAGATAACTTCTGCTCAGAGACCAACTGAAATATATAGTAAGGTGCACATTTTTTAGATCTCAGATATCTCTTTTGCTTTTACTTAATCTTTTTTTGTGCATTCTAATGGTCACATGAAAAAGATATTTCCTTTTTTTCCATCACTAACTCTGAGGAAGGAAGAACAAACATGGAGAAGACCTTGCAGCTCACCAGAAACCAAGCTCCACACTTTTTACAGTAATAAATGGCAGGTAATGGGAGAAGTCCAGGATACTACACTTATGCAGGCTTCCACACACATTCGTTTAAATACTTAAAATGGATACAACATCTGGGTAACTGGCATTTCTCCATCACAACTGAACCATTTAAAATTTTTATCACTTTTAGTCCCTTTGCTGATTTAAATAAACAAAAAAAATTTTGTTATCTACCATGCAGGAACTTTCAGTTCAATATATTGGGACATTATAACTTCACTGTTTAAGTTCCTCCTTTTCAGCAGAAGAAAAATAGCTAAATTGAGTCTTGTCTTTCACCAGGAAGATATTAGCTATTAGAAACGCATTACAGAGAGGAAAACTGTGGAATGCCATCATAATGGACTAGAGGAACTGGCACTTCTGCTTTGTCATTACAGTTATTCTTCTTGGGATAAAACTTGGAATTGCAAATTTAGTTAAACTCATCATAGTTTTAACTTTGTTAAATGAAATAAAATTCACTGTTTAGGCCAAAACCCCCAAGCAGCTGTTGGGAGCAAGAGGGCTATGAGGACAGAAGAAAACAGATTCACGGCATTGTTGTCGAGAATGGGTCTCCCTGCTACGTACTTCACGTCCTTCCTTGGGCTGTTGACCACCATGCCAGTACTTTCATCCAAACCTGGAGTGAAAACGAAGAGAATGAAGTGGAAAATCCAAATGACTCGATTTAAAAAACAACAGCAAAAAACAAATTAGCTTTCTCCTCTAAAGAAGATAATCTTGCAAAGATTCTCGACCATTCAAAGAATGACTTTAGTGGATAACCTACATGGTGAGTGACACAGAACCCATGGTTACAAAAGGCCTCCTTGAAGAAGTGGGTCTCAGTCCACCTCAATACTGGTCTCTCAACAATGCTGGAGTTCTTTCAGAAGGAGAAGGGAGGCCTTGAAAAGCAGAGACGGCATGAAACTGGCAGATTGGGCTTGCCTTCCCAGGAGCTCCCCTCCAAGACCACATGGAAGGCTCCTGAAAGCAAGGATCACCTTTGCAACCTCTACAATAGACCCTAAGGCCCAGCAAGGTGCTTACACAAAGGAGGCACACAAAGATGAATCCAATCTGCCCCTCAGCCCACATTTTTTTCCCAACCCACTCAATATGATCAGAAATTTCCGAGTAGGAACTCAGTTTAGAATAAAACCTAGGCTCTTTAAAATAAACGGTGTAATGTGTTGTGTGTATGGTTACTGACCCTTTGATATAAATTAAAATCCGACTGCTTCCTCCCAGCATCTAGATAAGACTAATGAAGCTGGGAGAGCAGATGTCTTGTTGGTAGAACCAGATTATACCAGGGCATGAAGAGAACTGGGAGCACTGTGTTTGGGGAACCGTCTGGAGACTTCCAGCCTCTTCACTGTATGAATCAAAGGAGAAGACATGGTTAGTCAGAGGCTGGAGCAGACACACCAAACAGAACAAGTCGGAACACTGATATGACAGGAGAGCCTTAGGTGCAAAGCACAGAAAGTGCTGGAGAAAACGCTTATGTATCTTGATGCAGGACTAGCAGACATGACGTCATGGTAGCAAAGTACATCATCTGTGTATCGTCAGGTTAGCAGAATAATTATTTCTCAAATGGATTTGGAAAACAAATGGAAAGAGGGGCATAAGAGTGATCGGACTCCCAAATTCTGCTTCCCTGGGATTAAAATCCCATAAGCAAATGCATCTGTCTCCTGCATGATCATTCCCTGTATAGCTTCTACTCATTGCTCTGCAGGAGTAATTCTCTTTCAGTTTATCACAAAAGAATAAGAAATTCAAAACTGTATTAGAGACTTTGCCCTATTATTCTGACTCCTTCAACAACCTGTGTCTTTGGGATTATTTTTATTATCCTATCTCTCTTTTTTCCTTTTCCATACCTCTTCCCCATTTCTTTCTCTCTTTTTTTAACACATTTATCTTGTTTTTGGCTGCGCTGGGTCTCATGGTTTTGCATGGGCTCTCTCTAGCTGCGGGGAGTGGGAGCGTCTCTTCGTCTCTTCGTTTCTGCGTGCAGGCTTCTCACTGCGCTGGCTACTCGCTGCAGAGCCCCAGCTCTAGCACAGCGGGTCTCAGCACAGCAGCACACAGGCCCAGCTGCTCTGCAGCATGTGGGATCTGCCTATCAGGGATCGAACCTGTGTCTCCTGCACTGGTGGGCAGACTCCTATCCACTGCACCACCAAGGAAGCCCCTGTCTCTTCTTTTGGTTTTAAGGACACATTTATTCAGGGTCATGATCAGACTACTACTACTACTACCTTTAGCAATCAACAAGCAGCGTGGGTGAAAAAAAAACAATCCTACATTAAATATCTCTGTTGTAATGCTTTCCACTTTCCACAGAAAAGAAACTAAAATAACTTGTTTACAATTAGTCAAAAATGCAGTCCTAGAATTTTCTGTCCATAAACATGACATATCTAAGATATGTCTAAAACATATCTTCTCTGAAGCGGCTAGGCACTGCCACTACTGTGTGTGGCTAAGTCTTCATTTCTTTAATATAGTGATAAGTTACAATCATAAGGTTATGTTCTTACCACTAAATTGCATGGTAGCTCCTAAATATGAATCCACAATTGATCCTAGTAATCCAGCCAGACCCCCAAATGCAATAATTGGCCACTGTGGAGCAGAAATGTCTAAATCGTTAACAAACACCAACTGCGTGAGGAAGTAAGTGATGCCCACAAAGGTCCCACCAAGAAGACTGGAGGCAAGTCCCACCATCGTCACTCCTCCATTGGTCCCTAAAGAAGAACATGATAAAATCATCTGGTGAACAATCGGCAAACACATGAAGTCAAAAAAAGCAAAATATCTGGTACCTGTCTAATCAAAACCAACTTAAAGAAAGGGTTCACTCTGATGCAATCCAAAGACCATCCTACTTAGAAAAGAGGCTCTTCTCCTCAACAATTCCTGACATTTTCAGCAGTGAGTTTAGGAGAGCCAGGCTGCCTGGTTTAAATCTCAGTTCTGCCATTTCCAAGCTTGGTGACTGTGATGAAGTTATGTAACTTTTCTATGCCTTAGCTTACTTGTTTGTGAGATATAAACAAAGGACCAATTCACATGATTATTAAGAGTAAATAGTAATAATGGAGAGCAGTTAGAACACTGCTTTGCACACAGCAGGTACTCAAATATATTAATTGTTATGTTGCTGCTGCTGCTGATAATGAAGGGGACAAAAGGAAGGAAAAAGGAGAAGAAAGAGAGGAGGAGATGATGATAAAGCACTAGTAGTAGTACTATTAACAGCAGTAGCAGTAGTTGATAACAATAATGGGGAAATGAGATACACATGGAAGCACTAACCACATACGAGGCTCCCAAGAGATACTCTATCATTTCTTTCCTTTTCCCTCCTACTGATAAGCCTGCAGGTCAATCTCTATGTTTCCATACAATTTATCTAGCAGTTACTAACACTTCCTGCAAATGTTACTTAGTATCACCAGTTTAAGAGCCTATAGTCATTTTCCAATTAAGGGGGAACATTGAAAGTCTCTCTTTTTCAAAAGTCATTTACTGATTTGGCTGTGCTGGGTTTCAGTTCTGGCATGTGGGGTCCGCACTCTCCCTGTGGCACGCTCAGGATCTAGTTCCCTGACCAGGAACTGAACTCAGGCTTCCTGCACTGGGAGCAGGGAGTCTTACCACTGGACCACTAGGGGAGACCCCAAACTGAAATTCTTAAAAGGCTTTTCAATAAGAAACACAATAAATCAAGAGGCTTTTTTTTTTTTTTTTTGGCTACACCGTGTGTCACGAGGGATCTTAGTTCCCTGATCACGGATGGAACCCGAATCCCCTGCAGTGGAACCTCAGAGTCTTAACTACTCAATCGCCAGAGAAGTCCCTGTTCACTTTATTTTTTTTAAAAAGAAACTTAAATAAAGACTCACCAACTGGAACTTTCTCCCAGGTTGTTATCAGCCTTGGTGCACTTTTACTCAGAACAGGGCCAACTTCCGAAGCCCACGTGTCCCCAGCAGAGCAGGCCAGCGCAGCCAAGAGAGACAAACACATCCAGGAAGCAGTGTGCTGTTTGGAGAAATCTATGGGGATTTCCCCCGGGCCACTTTCTATCATGTACAGCAGGGCCAGCTCTGTGGGCACAGCTCCATTACAGAACACTTGAATCCAACTTCTCTGCCCACCTATGATCCGACAAGAAAATGAAGAGGACAAAAATGTATCCTCCTCAGGAGGAAAATCATGCAGTTACCTATAACTGTTCCTAATTTACATTGTAAAATTTAAGAAAAGAAAAGTGACTAAAATTTTTAAAATGACTAAAAGTGGGATGGTAACGCTGCCCACATTCTGTATTGTTGCAGAACAGTTAATGATAGACTTCGGTACTTCTAAAATTCTGCTGTTCTTGCGATCACAGTTAAGTAATAATAAACTATATCAGGCTACTACTTTAAGTAATTCGCATATAAAATTTATGTTTCATGAGTCTAAACAGGTTCTGATTAAAAGCTTATGATATGTTAAGATGAAATAAAAGTTACTAATTTAAGTGACATTAGATATAATTCATTTTACCTTCCTTGTATTCTGAATCTAGACGTTTCTTTGCTTCTCCCTTCCATTTAGTAAGTTTTGAGGAAGAAAGAAAAAACATCAGCAAAGAGGTGAAAAAGCTGAAATTTGCAATGGTTAGGATAAATCCAACCACGAGCCCTAAAAGAAACACATATATACAAAATTACACTTAGTCCATACACTAATACTGTGGAAAAAAAAAGAATAAATTTTTTCAGTTATTTTCATATTAAAACTGGAAATGTTCATTTCTAATACATTTACATCTTTACTAAGACATTACCAAACAGTATAGTCTTTCAAGTTTCTATTTTTTACATTTTCCCTCCATACCTGGGATTTTTTTTCCACTTTACAAAAAATTCAGTAAATAGACCATCCAAGAGTGAATCTGGGAGAAAGAGGCATATAGAAAACAAATCCCAACATGACAGAAGTAAGTCTCTCCTTAGTAATTATTTTAAATGTAAATGGGTTAAGTGATCCAATCAAAAAAAGAGAGACTGCAAAATGGATAAAAATACTGGTCCAACTATATGCTGACTACAAGAGACTTGCTTTAAATCTAAAAACACAATGGGTTGAAAGCAAAAGAACTGAAAAAGATAATCCATGCAAATAAGTAACCAAAAGAGAGCAGGGGTGGCTATACTAATATCAGACAAAACACATAAAATAGACAAGCTCAAAACTGTGTTCATGTGACATGATCTCTCTATATGTATTTTTAAGCATTTCTTTTCTTGCCGGTATAACAGAATGCTTGAGGCTCATTTTAAATCTACTTTGCCCAGCCCTGAAAGCAGCCAATTCTCTGAGGAGCTCTGGTTCATTACAGTGGGGAATGGATATTAGAGGTCAAAATCTAGGCTCATGGTCTGTCCATGTCTACTGAGATATATTTGCTTTTTGTGGACAAAGCAAGTGAATACACACATACAAATATACACTCATGCATATATATTCATGCATATACATGAGTACTTCCAGCCTTGCATTTTCCCAGAATGTGATGAGCACATTCAGGCATAGCTATCTTTTATGGCCCTATCCAGGCTACCTGCTAGTATAATATTACTAACTACAACCTCTTCCACCCCTAACTGCATGGTGGAAAAAATCTGCTCCCTGTAACTCTTAAGATAAATATATTCAGTTTTGCTATATGAAGATTTTTATTAAATAACACAACAAACAAAACACTACTAAGTAACAATAGATATTAAACAATTAAGTATGTTACTATGTATTTAATAATTTAAGTATTAAATAACAGAACAAGGGCCCAGATTCCTATTTCCGAAGTAATTCCTTCCATTGGTTAGCTCAATCTAGACTGATTCATCAGTCACTGAATTACTTGATTATTGGCATTTTACTTAAGTTCAGTACATTTTAACTGAGAGTGTAAGAAACAGGATAATGCTGTATAAAGTACTAATAAAGTAATAAAGTGCTTCACCTCTGGAGCTGAACATTCTGAAGTTAAAACCTCAACTGCTGCACTTACGACTGAATAACTAGATGTTACCTAACTTTAAGCTTCAGTTTTTCATTAGTGTATTAATAATAATAATAATTCCTACCTCATTGGCTTATTGTGAAAAGTTAAATGAGATAATTTTAATAATATGCTTATTATATAAACCAGCACATAGGAGGTCCTTAATAAATGTTAACTAGTATCATTGGCAATAATATTACATAGCAGTTACAGTGGCAAAACCTCAACAATCACATTAGTGTTGCAATTATGATTACTATTGTTGCAATTATGATTATTATTGTAATAATAATAATGATGAATATTGTTATCCAACCTTTAAGTCTTTTCAATTGTTTTTTTAATATATTACACAAGTAGTACACAAGTGGGCTTCCCTGGTGGCTCAGTGATAAAGAATCCACCTGCCAATGCAGGAAACATGGGTTTGATCCCTGAGTCGGGAAGATCCCCTGGAGAAAAGTGAAAGTAGCTCAGTCATGTCCGACTCAGGCTACCCACTCCATGGCATTCTCCAGGCTAGAATACTGGAGTGGGTAGCGTTTCCCTTCTCCAGGGGATCTCCCCAACCCAGGGATTGAACCCAGGTCTTCCGCATTGCAGGTGGATTCTTTACCAATTGAGCTATCAAGGAAGCCCCTCCCCTGAAGGAAATGATAACTGACTCCAGTATTCTTGCCTGGAAAGTCCCACTGACAGAGGAGCCTGGCAGGCTATAGTCCACGGGGTCGCAAAGAGTTGGGCACAGCTGAGCAAATGAGCACACATGCACACAGTACACAAGCACCGGAGAGGAAAGGCAAACCATATGGAAGTATATGAAGTGAAAGTCAAAGTGTCTTTCTCCTCACCACCACCATGCCCTGCCCTTCTCCAAGGGGCTGCCCTTTACTTCAACCACTGCAAAATACCACATGAAGCAATCAGTGTTCAAGTTGATGATAGGTTCAGAATGAGGAAATAAATTGAAGGCAACATGCTTCAAAGGAATGATTTCTTTGATGTAGTCTAAAAACACCTTAAGAGTTTTTTGTATCTCCCAGTTATGTCTGAACTTTTAGATTAGTAACTGCTGTCTCCAGTCCATGTCTTTTCCACCTCGTCAACCCACCTCTGACATCTCTAATGGTTACTCAGTGCCAAGGACTTGATATGGATAACAATGGGAAGCTTTCAAACAATGTGAAGACTCAAGGATTATGGCTGCATTCTGAGTTTAAAACATGTTAATTCTGTAACTGGAAGATGCCATCTGGGGAAGTGAGACAACACTGTCTATAAATAGCTCTGATAGTGGGAATCAGTCAGTTCAGTTCAGTCGCTCAGTTGTGTCCGACTCTTTGCAACCCTATGGACTGCAGCACGCCAGGGCTCCCTGTCCATCACCAACTCCTGGAATTTATTCAAACTCATGTCCATTGAGTCAGTAATGCCATCCAACCATCTCATCCTCTATCATCCCTTTCTCCTCCTGCCTTGAATTTTTCTCAGCATCAGGGTCTTTTCCAGTGAGTCAGCTCTTTGCATCAGGTGGCCAAAGTATTAGAGTTTCAGCTTCCGCATCAGTCCTTCCAATGAATATTCAGGACTGATTTCCTTTAGGATGGACTGGTTGGATCTCCTGGCTGTCCAAGGGACTCTCAAGAGTCTTCTCCAACACCACAGTTGAAAAGCATCAATTCTTCTGCACTCAGCTTTCTTTACGGTCCAGCTCTCACATCCATACACGACTACTGGAAAAACCATAGAATTGACTAGACAGACCTTTGTTGGCAAAGTAATGTCTCTGCTTTTTAATATGCTGTCTAGGTTGGTCATAACTTTCCTTCCAAGGAGTAAGTGTCTTTTAATTTCATTGCTGCAGTCACCATCTGCAGTGATTTTGGAGCCCAGAAAAATAGTCAGCCACTGTTTCCACTGTTTCCCCATTTATTTGCCATGAAGTGATGGGACTGGATGCCATGATCTTAGTTTTCCGAATGTTGAGATTTAAGCCAACTTTTTCACTCTCCTCTTTCACTTTCATCAAGAGGCTCTTTAGTTCTTCTTCACTTTCTGCCATAAGGGTGGTGTCATCTGCATATCTGAGGTTATTGATATTTCTCCAGGCAATCTAGATCCTAGCTTGTGCTTCATCCAGCCCAGCATTTCAAATGATGTACTCTGCATATAAGTTAAATAAGCAGGGTAACCATAGACAGCCTTCATGTACCCCTTTCCCGATTTGGAACCAGTCTGTTGTTCCACGTCCAGTTCTAACTGATGCTTCTTGACCTGCATACAGATATTTCAGAAGGCAGGTCAGGTGGTCTGGTATTCAAATCTCTTTAAGAATTTTCCACAGTTTGTTGTGATCCACACAAAGGCTTTGGCATAGTCAATAAAGCAGACGTTTTTCTGGAACTCTCTTGCTTTTTTGATGATCCAGTGGATGTTGGCAATTTGATCTCTGGTTCCTCTGCCGTTTCTATTTATTTTTTATTTATTTATTTTTTATTTGGAGGCTAATTACTTTACAATACTGTGGTGGTTTTTGCCATACATTCATATGAATCAGCCATGGGTGTACATGTGTCCCCTATCCTGAACCGCCTTCCCACCTCCCTCCCCATCCCATCCCTCGGGGTCATCCCAGTGCACCAGCCCTGAGCACCCTGCCTCCTGCATCGAACCTGGACTGGCAATCTATTTCACATATGGCAATATACATGTTTCAATGCTATTCTCTCAAGTCATCCCACCCGCGCCTTCTCCCACAGAGTCCAATAGTCTGTTTTTAAAGCTGTGTCTCTTTTGCTGTCTTGCATATAGGGTCATCGTTACCATCTTTCTAAATTCCACATATATGCATTAATATACTATATTGGTGTTTTTCTTTCTGACTTGCTTCACTCTATATAGTAGGCTCCAGTTTCATTCACCTCATTATAACTGATTCAAATGCATTCTTTTTAATAGCTGAGTAATATTCCATTGTGTATATGTACCACAACTTTCTTATCCATTTGTCTGTGGATGGACATCTACCTCTGCCTTTTCTAAATCCAGCTTGAACATCTGGAAGTTCACGGTTCACGTACTGCTAAAGCGTGGCTTGGGAGAATTTTGAGCATTACTTTGCTAGTGTGTGAGATGAGTGCAACTGTGTGGTTGTTTGAGCATTCTTTGGCATTGCCTTTCTTTGGGATTAGAATGAAACTGACTTTTCCAGTCCCGTGGCCACTGTTGAGTTTTCCAAATTTGCTGGCATATTGAGTGCAGCACTTTCACAGCATCATCTTTTAGGATCTGAAGTAACTCAACTGGAATGTCATCACCTCCACCAGCTTTGTTTTTAGTGATGCTTCCTAAGGCCCATTTGACTTTGCATTCCAGGATGTCTGGCTCCAGGTGAGTGATCACACCATCGTGATTATCTGGGTCATGAAGATCTTTTTTGTATAGTTCTTCTGTGTATTCTTGCCACCTCTTCTTAGTATCTTCTGCTTCTGTTAGGTCCATACCATTTCTGTCCTTCACTGTGCCTGCCTTTGCATGAAAAGTTCCCTTGGTATCTCTAATTTTCTTGAAGAGATCTCTAGGCTGAAAGTTACCTGAAATTGCAACCAAAGAGGTCTGGGAATAATCTCTGGGAGGCAGAAAAGGGAAAGGTATGATTGGAATTTTTTAATCTAATAAAGTCAAATCTAATCAATTATATCATACATACTACTGCCTAGAGAAAGACTGTGAGAATCAAAAAGAAGGTTGGTTAGCCCAAAATATAGAATATGAAGGCCAAGAGAACCAGAGGCTGGCAGCCGTGAACACTATACCACGGTCAGGACTCTCTGAACTATGCATTTGCATTACTGACTGTTTCTCAGTAAGGTGCGTCTGCGCTGCTGTGTCTGACTCTGCGACCCCATGGACCATAGCTTGCCAGGCTCCTCTGTCCATGGCATTTTTCCTGACAAGAATATTGGAGTGGGTTGCCATTTCCTCCTCCAGGGGATCTTCCTCATCCAGGGACTGAACCCATGTCTCCTGATTCTCCTCCACTGGCAGGCAGATTCTTTACCACTGAGCCATCTGAAAAGCAAACTTCTAAATACAAGCTGACTTCTCAACTGGCCTGACCTGAACAGTGATGTCTGCACCCAGTTAGCCCAGTAGTTCTACCTTTAATCAGATTAATAAAGTGTAAGGTAGCATTTAACAGAAGGCTTTCTGTATGCTGTTTTCAGTCTTGCATAAATCCTTTGTTCCTCATTAGCACCTGAATGCAGGTGCTAGAGGAACCGCATGCAGTTCCCGGAATAATAGGAATTTATGCATCTCGTTCGTATGGAAAGTAGCTTCTCCATATGGTGAAAAGCAGCCACTTACAACTCTTTTCCCTTCTGATATGGAAAGTAACTTTTACAATCCCCTCCCTTGAAAATCGGAGAAGGCAATGGCACCCCACTCCAGTACTCTTGCCTGGAGAATCCCAGGGATGGGGGAGCCTGGTGGGCTTCTGTCTATGGGGTCGCACAGAGTCGGACACGACTGAAGTGGCTTAGCAGCAGCAGCAGCAGCCCTTGAAAATGATTCTAGCCTCAAGCTTCCTGAATAACTTGTAAGATTTTTTTTATCCCTGTCTCTGGTAAAAACGGCTATCTTGTAAGAGTGTATATATATATGCCCACAATATGTTGAATAAACGCCTTTGTTCCATCAGAACACTGGTCCCTGTGTCTTTCGTCATTTCGTTCGCACGCTCTCTCTCTCTCTCTCCCCACCCCTCTCCCTTTCAGGCTGCTTCCACAGAGCACAGTGTCTGCCGTGTCTACTTACTTGCCTGGGCTTTCAAGACCTCTTCGAGAGGGCGCCCTGAGCCTACGTAGACGGTGCTAGCTCTTTGTCCTAGAGTTATATTGGCATACTGTGTAAACCAGGAAATATCAGCCTCTTTTCTTCCTTCTTTCACTTTCTTATCGGTTGACTCTGTACCCCCAAGTTCTGGGCCATTAAAGGACCACAACAATAAAGTAGCACTCTGGCTCATATATCAGTCCCTTGTGGCAGTGGGCAACACAAACCAGTTTTCCTTGGCTCTGATAAATTCTGGGTACCTGACAGAATGAGATTTCTGTTTGGAAAGACTGAAAACAGTACCTGAACTATGATAACCAATGAGGTAAGGCCACCTTTGTGAGACCACATGAAGTGCAACCACTGGCCTTTTCTGACAACACCTCACTGGCTGTGCACTCCCGTCACCCTTACAGCACCTTCTTCCTGGGATTAAATGCCTCAAACACTTCCTATTTCTCATCTGCTTCCCCTGACTAGAAATGCAAGCTCTTTGACAGTGGAATTTTTACTATTTTGTTTACTACTTAGTCTTCAGTGCCCAAAACGGTATCTGGCAAACTAAATATTTGTTGCAGGAATGAATTAAAAAAAGCAAAAATCACTAAATCCGAGAGTCTTGACAAGTGAAATTAAATTTAAACTTGTCAAGAGATTGATGACAAATTGTCTACACAGACATGTTCAAAGGAACACACTGAATAACTAGACTGGACAACACTTCCTTGGAGCAAATCACTTGCACAGTGCTTTACAGTTTACAAGCACATTCTCACATAAGCCCTCATGTGATCTTCTCCTTAGTCTAGAAGTATTCTTTCTCTCGAGGGGATGAGAGCACTCCAAATACCCAGATCCTGAGGATGTTCTGAAACTCTTCTCAATTCCAAGCACACTAAAGACATGCTATGGCAAAACTTAGTAAAATCCCTATGACTGTAATAGTAATTGTGGCAGGAAAACAATACTAACATTTATAAAATACATATTTTAAGTGCCAGGTCCTACGCTAACCATTTTATATGTATGACTCTTCACGATGAGTCAATGCTATAGACATTATTATTCCTTCTCATTTTACAGGTGGGAATAGTCATTAAGATGAAGTTTAGGTGACTTGCAATCATACGTTAGGCCAGATTTCCCAAGTACTATGATATACTTTGAATCAACAGTAGTTTTTTATCCTTAAGGAGAAAAGAAGCTCCAAACAAAAAAGATACCAACTTTCCATAGAATGAATGATTAGGTAAAGAGTAGAGGTTTTAAAATCCATCTACATATATTTCCTAAGCACTGTTACAACAGTGTGTAGCACTATTCAAAAAAGCATGGGACACAGAAGCTTATGACACAGTCTGTCTATGGAGAGTTTATCGTATAAGATTTCAAAGATTAAAAAGACATGGTGTCCCACACATTTTCTTGTTTGAGCCTGACCAAGAAGCCCATAAGGACCTATTTCAGAAGAAAGTGAGGCTCAG
This sequence comes from Giraffa tippelskirchi, assembly GCF_054371585.1. Classification (NCBI taxonomy): domain Eukaryota; kingdom Metazoa; phylum Chordata; class Mammalia; order Artiodactyla; family Giraffidae; genus Giraffa; species Giraffa tippelskirchi. The sequence goes on along the minus strand of NC_137278.1, from coordinate 104,164,219 downwards.
AGGAGACAGGTGCGTGGCCAAGTTCACAGAGAGAGAGGTGGCGATGCGAGGATTCAAATGTTTATCTTCTAATTCTAAATCAAGCCAAGTAGGAGAGGAATAGAGGCCCAAGGGCTAGAAGGAAGAAAAGGAAATGGTAGCAGAAAAGAAACGAAAGTGGAGATCAGAAAAGTAAGAGGAGAAAACAGGGTAATAAACAGCATGGAGTCAAAGGAAGACAGCACTTCAAGAACTTGACGTTTCTTCCTACAGGTCAAGAACGATGAAAACCAGGCAAGGCTGTGCAAGAAAAAACATTTGTAGCAAAGCATAACTCTCTATCATTATATTCAATCAGAGATTGCTCTAATTATTTGTTATAGATGAGTTAGTACTTTCAAAGTGCTAACAATAGATTTCTCAATTTCTCAACAGAACTCAAGAGTGTGTCTCAGTTTTGAAGCAAGAGAATGAGCATGATTCCCCGAGGACCTGTGCCTAATAATGGCAATCACCCTATACCTGCTGGCTATGTGTCTAGGCACTGAGCTAAAAACTTCATAGAAATTATTTCATTCTTGCTGCAACTCTAAGAATGAAATGAGGGGTAGATCAAGATTTTGTGGGTCTTGAAGCTTACATAGTCAAGGCTATGGTTTTTCCAGTGGTCATGTATGTGAGAGTTGGACGGTGAAGAAAGCTGAGCGCCGCAGAATTGACGCTTTTGAACTGTGGTGTTGGAGAAGACTCTTGAGAGTCCCTTGGACTGCAAGGAGATCCAATCAATCCATCCTAAAGGAGATCAGTCCTGGGTGTTCATTGGAAGGACTGATGTTGAAGCTGAAACTCCAATACTTTGGCCACCTCATGAGAAGAGTTGACTCATTGGAAAAGACCCTAATGCTGTGTAGGATTGGGGGCAGGAGGAGAAGGGGACGACAGAGAATGAGATGATTGGATGTCATCACCAACTCGATGGACATGGGTTTGGGTGGATTCCGGAGGTTGGTGATGGACAGGGAGGCCTGGCGTGCTGCAGTTCATGGGGTCGCAAAGAGTCGAACACGACTGAGAGACTGAACTGAACTGAACTGAAGCTTACAAGCCAAGAGCCCGCTTTTTTTTTTTAAATCTTTTACCTCTGAAAAATTTACAAAACAAGAGGACCATGAGAGCACACTGCTAGGGCCCTTCCTAGGACTTTGAAAGGTAATACTACAAATGAGGTGCCATGGAGTTTAAGCTGTTACTTTCATGATGTTGTCCTTCTCTAGGTTGGATATTTTTAATGCACAAGAAGCATTTATTCATCTTCTGAATTCTTATAAAGTTGAAGTATAGTTGATTTACAATGGGATGTTAATTTCTAGGTTAGATGTTAAAAACCCTCTTCTCTGAAAAGAAAACTGAGGTATAAGGAGGTTAAGTGACTTTCTCAAAGTCCCACGACTTTCCTAGCCATTATTCAGACTCATCTTGCCTGATTCCAGTGGTTGTTCTTTTACCTATCAGACTACTTTGTCTCTGTGAAGGCCCACTCTAGTTCACAGAACTTTATAAAATCTCTGCTGTGTGTGAACACAGAGGAGAGAGAGCACGTTCACAATACATGAGGGCCAATGATCAGCAGCCTCTTGAAGGCTGGGTAGGCGGCTTCGAGACCTGCCAGTTCTAAATAATCAGCATCCTGGAGTGATCCCAGCCTATAGGAAGTATTTGAGGGGAATCCTCATGTCTTGGGGCTTATACCATTGGCAGGATATGAAAATCCCAAAGTCATATCAGATCCCATCACTCCTCTGGTTCGAGACAGGGGGATTCTAGCTTGGGATAAAATCTTTATTGTGCACCGCAGCCCTGTATTATCTGGCCATTGCATCTTTCTTCAATGTTTCTCTCTCATGACTTTTCCAGTTGGATGAGTCTTATTCTCACTCCCAAACAAACCAGGCTTGAACATGTCAGGGCCTTTCTGCTTGTTTTGTCAAGCTTGGAACATGCTTCTTGCAGTTCTTCTCATTTCTGACTTTTCCAGGTCCCAGTTCAAAACCACCTCTTTAACACAAAGGTTAATCCTGACCCTATTCACAGAAAAATGTCCCACATTCCCCAATATTCACACTTTATTATCTTTAATCTTCATCATAAACTTTATCATTATATGAAAAGGTTTATGTATTTTATTATCTATCTGTAGATTATGGAACAGAAGTTCCATAAAATCTGAAACCTTGCCCTGGGTCACAGCTATACCCCCAGTTTCTAGAAGAGTGGCATACAGTAAATGCTTAATAAATATCTGCCAGAAGAATAAATAAATGGCCTGTCCTCATCGCAATTCTGAAGATTTGAGAATACTCAGTTGGGACTACTCCACTTGAGGCTACTAATAGTAATTTCCAAGTGCTATTCTTCCAAAATGGGCTTCTCAGGTGGCTCAGTGGAAAATAATCTGCCTGCAGTGCAGGAGATGCAAGAGATGTGGGTTCAATCCCTGCATAGGGAAGATCCACTGGAGTAGGAAATGGCAACCGGCTCTAGTACTCTTGCCTGGAGAATCCCATGGACAAAGGAGCCTGGCAGGCTACAGTCCCTGGGGTCGCAAAGAGCTGGACACAACTGATCACATTCTTCCCAATGGCTCCTCCATTTTACCTTGAGGTAAAATGCTCCAATGTTTCTGCCTGCAGAAAATTTAATCCAACTCAGGAGCTGAATAATCATGGTCCTCAAAAGTCTATCCCACTAATTTACTTGTTATCAACTACAAAGTTCAATTTGTATGTCACACTGAAAGGATATGTTAGTATCCGAAATTCTGGCAGAATAGGAATGCTGAGCAATGCATAACTTTATCATTGTCTACACTAAGTAATATTGTGATTTATAGTCGCATATGTTCAGAATTTAGAAAACACACGTTTAAATTACATAAGCAAGCAATTATATGCCAAACGTTCAAAAGAAAAACATACCTCCTAAAGCCCCACTGTGATCTAGACTTTTCTTCTTAAAGCCACGAGAGACAATCAAAACAGGAACAATAACAGAAAACAGCCAACGCCAAGGAGAAATAGGCTGAAAGTTACCTGAAAAATTATAGAAGTAGAGCGTAAATTGTGTCAAGCCTACACAGGCTGGTCTTGAGTGCAAGCTTTGATAACTGTATTCTGGATTAAAATACTGTTGTAAGTAAAGAAACTGAGATGAAGCCACCAAAGTAAAATATTTACGTTGAAACTTAAGACAGACAATCCTACTGGTGAATGACAAAATAAGTCCTGTCTAAGTTTTGAGATCCATTTATAACTATTTATAATAATGGGTATTTGATACATATTTAAAGAAGTGAAATGCATTTCTGGTTCTTTTTTTGGAAAGGAGGCACGTATTCAACCTCAAGAACTGCACAGAACAAACAGGATCCAATTATTCCTCTCTCTGCCTTTCACGGAGATTTCTTAAAAAGGTAACATTCCCACAGGCTACATATACACCTCAGGATTCAAAGGTTAGCAATTGATTTTTCCAAAGGTTGCATCCTTTGTTTTGTTTCAGCTAGTATAATTTTTTTCAGATAATTGAGTCAATAAAGATTAGGAAATTTAGTATAAAAAATCCAGACTCTTGTTTCCTGTTTTAAAACCTGGATGTTCAGGCTCACATGGCAAAATTGACTACCGGGGAAGAGAAACCACCTCCTTTAGACCATTCATGGCATTACCATTTAAAGTTCCCCCTTTAATATAAAGTGATTATAGTCAAGAAAAAAGTGAACGATTGCTTATGCCCACATTTCTACCAAAAATTGGAAAATGTTATAGTCAATATTTTACAATAACTATAAATGGAGCATAACTTTTAAAAATTATGACTCACTTTATTGTACACCTGTAACATATAATATTGTACATCAACTAAAACAATAAAAATTTTAAAAAATGAAAAAAAAATGGAAAATGCAAGACATAAAGGGTGAAATATTAAAAAAAAAACTGGGAAAATCCTATTTCTAGAAGTGCAAACTGTTCTCATGTACTTAACATGCAAAGAAAAGCCTTGGACAGCTTCACTTACCTGCATTAGGTGCCTGGGCCCAAGGGGTCACTTCAATTTACAAATCCTGGCTTACTCTATTTAGTTCAAGTCATTGTTAACACTGGGGGCAGTGTTCTTACTTACCTCCCTCCCCAAGCCCTCATCCCCTACTGGGAACCATGAATGAACAGCTAGAAATCTGTAGCTTGGAAAATACTCACTAGATTATTCACACATTTCTTTGCAAAACTACTAAGGTCTAAAATAACAATCACTTACAACCATTTATAAGAGTTTACTCTCTCACTCTATTTTTCACTTTTCCTTTCAACTGAACAGTATCTGTTTTTATAAAGGGGTATCAAGGAATCTGTACAAAAGTATACTTGTGCTCTACAGCAGCTTCAAAACCTTCAAGTTTTGAGTTCAGAGTACCTCATATTTATGCAAATTGGCTTCAGGCTTTAAAACAATTTTGCTCTTCGGCAGTGACCAAACAGCAGGCAAATCTTCCAAATCTCCAAATGTGAACACTGTGTCATTTATTTTCATTTTTTTTACAGGACACAAGAAACTAATTAACTTTATGAATATTCTTATTAAAAGTATCACTGCAACTGCTTTGCAAAATTATGTTTCACTTCACTTGCTTTTCACCAAGATAGATGCAACAATTACAAAAAATATACAACATATTTTGGAACAGGTATAACTAGTATGACAAGCAATGTTTACTAAAAGCTTTAAAACGTTCAAGGCACTGTATATTTCCATGTTAGTAAATCCAAGTCAGGCCACAGAAGTTAAATAAACACAACAGTTTATAACCCTTCAAGAGGATATGAGTTTTGGCCTTCAAAATGGGACATTCTAAATTTCACCGATTAAAGACAAATTAGAACATTCATACTCACCATAATAGGTGCTTGCAGTCATAGACATAATCCAGAAAGCTGAAGAAATGCAAATGATCAGGCTCAATATAACTATATTAGTTATCATCTTTATATATTTTTTGTACGTATTGTCGTCAAGATCTCGCATGAAAAATAAGGATATAAACACCTGGGGAAGAAACTATCTCGCGTTTCGGAGAAAAATAAAGTCAGATAAGTGGCCAGCAAAACATTCGTATAGAGGCGAACATAAATGCTAACATTTGCCACCAGTCGAGAAAACAATATAAACCGAAATTGTTTCTAGATACTGGGCTGAGCACTGCCGCGGGAGCTTAGGGTGTCCTGATGAGCGCCTGCTTGCGGAGCTCGGTCATTTCACACCTGAACTTCACCGCCGCGAACGGGAAAGGGAAGCGGAGGCAGCCAACCAGAGGCCTGGGGCGGCGAGCTCCGCCTTCCCCGCCCGCCCGTGCGCCGAGGCCGCGGGGCCGCGGCGCGAAGGGGCGGGATGCGGGACTGGAACGTGGGGTGTCCCGGCGGCGAGTCCCGCCCAACCGCGCGCGGTCACTCCGCACGGCCGCCCGCGCAGCTCCAAAGGCCCGGTCCAGCCGGCCGGGCACAGGGCCCCGGAGCTCCGCCCGAGTCTGTCCTCCGGTCTGCGCCCAAGACGCGCCTGCTGCGCGCATGCTCCGCGGCCCCGTGGGCGTGGCCTTGCTCGCAGGAGCGTTTACAGGAAGGCTCCAAGGGCAGGCAGGCCTGGAGAATCCAGCTAGCGAGTGCCGTCGTTAGTGTCCTGTGCGTTTGCAGTGCTTCTTAGAATCTAGGAAATTGCAACACCCTATAAGGGTCTTGCGTTTGAGGTCATACCCTAGCGCCGGAAAGTGAAACCACCACCGTGAGAGTTAAGAAGAATGAAGTCAAGTGAATTGAGATCCAGTTAAGTCCATGTCAAGCACCAAATTCGGATGCGCTTCATCTATGAATTGTTCATGCCATATAATATTAACGGACTTTTTAGGGGGAAAGGGATTTATTGGGCTGTAGAAAGGGAATTTTGACTGAGAACGTCGTTTAAAAACATCGTCGTTCTGTAAGGCGCTGGACACTGTTGGCCACTGGAGATGTACCGATAGCTCAACATAGCTTCTGTTATGGAACTTTCAAATAGTTACTATGTGGAACTGTGGGAAATCTGTTCCCACACGTCTCCTATTTGAAGTCTGTGAATTCAGTCAGTTCACTTAGAAAGCAGAACAGCTTGTCACCATTAAAAATCTGAATCTTGTGACTTCACATTTTATTTGAAATTAATTTTTGTTTGCTGAGTTATCAGTAACTGATAATTACATTATATTCTGAACTTATCCCGCTAATTGCTGACAGTGTAAGCAGCAGCAGCAACTCGTTTTCAGACGCAGTACCCAAATGTGTTTTAACCTGTTAAGAGTAATTACTTTTTGAAAACACAGTGTTATATGCAAAGACTATTTAAAACGCTTTCCTTTGGTAAGTAAGCGAAAGTTGCTCAGTCGTCTCCGTCTCTTGCGACCCCATGGACTATACAGTCCATCGAATTCTCCAGGTCAGAATACTGGAGTGGGTAACCCTTCCCTTCTCCAAGGGATCTTCCCAACCCAGGTCTCCCGCATTGCAAGAGGATTCTTTCTTGACCAGCTGAGCCATCAGGGAAACCCAAGAGTATTAGAGTGGGTAGCCTATCCCTTCTCCAGCGGATGTTCCTGACCCAGGAATCCAAACTGTCTCCTGAATTGTAGGCGGATTATTTGCCAGCTGAGCCACAAGGGAAGCATTTGATTAATTACCTGAGAACCACATTTGTGAAGTAGGACTAAATAGTAATGGACTTCTTTCACTACATGCATATATAGTCTTTATGCAGAGATTATGTGCCCACTTTAGTCTGGGTCTGTTCAGCACAGATAAACAATTGGATTACTTCAGCAAGCATATTGGCCAATCGTAGTGATACCAGACTACTGGGTAGAGTTATTATTAATAAGTGACCTTGTTTTTGTCTTTGCTTAGACAAAGTTATAAACTGGTATTGTTTATTTTTCCCCTTCACATCAGTATGGTCGCAGGGTGTTCTTGCCTGATCCTGTTCTATGAGATTTTTGTGTCCAATAGGAAACCTGTGTCCAGCCATCTTCTAACAATACTCAAGTCTAGCTGTGTCAGGCTAGTTCCTGAACCTCACGGATGATTTTCTCTCTCATGAATATGTAGCTAAATTTGAATATTAAATAATAACAGTATCGGTGATTGGCTCTTCAAATGAATAGTGCTCTTCCATTTATTCTGGATGTCCAGTTATTGCTGTTGTTCTTCATAAAATAAGTTATTCTCTCTTAAAGCTGAAACAATTTGGGGGAATTAACATAGTTAAAATATCCTTTAAAAAGAAACATGATTTTACAATCTGATAATGTTTATAGACTTTGATAATCTGAAAATATTTCAACAAAGTCTTTTTCTATTTGCTTTAAAAGCCATCTCTAGCACAATTTCTGGGTAAGCATTTTCTAAACTATGCTCAAGATATAAGTACGTATGCTACCCTCCCCCACCACCTTCCCTCCAAAATAGTGTTAGCTAGTGTTAGTTGCTCAGTTGTGTCTGACTCTTTGTGGGACCCCATGGACTGTAGCCCACCAGGCTTCTCTGTCCATGGAATTCTCCAGGCAAGAATACTCGAGTGGATAGTCTTTCCCTTCTCTGAGGGATCTTCTTGACCCAGGGATCGAACTGGTCTCCTGCACTGCAGGCAGATTCTTTACTGTCTGAGCCAGGAGGAAAGCCCTCCAAAACACCTCTGATAAAATTTAAGGTTCAGATATGAGGTTTGTTTCCTCAAAAGACTGGGAGAGTGCAGTAAAGGCTCTGAGAAGTTAAGAAACTGAACACTTTTGTTTAAATCTTTCCAACAGAGTTGTTTTACCACAGAGTTTGTTCCCTCATAAAACTTCACAGTTTGATAATTATTATAATCAGAGCAACAGCCTGAAAGTTCATTGTTGGACTAATAATCTTTAAATTTCACAATATAAATACCTACTTACATAGTTTTTGACATAAACATTTTCTGGGGTAAACATTTGATACATAGTACTCTAGTATTCTTGCCTGGGAAATCCCATGGACTTAGCAACTAAACTAATTGTAAAAATCATCCTGCTGGCAAAAACCACTTAACTGATGCTAGGAAAATATCAGTGTGTTCTGTGTACAATCACTTAGAATCTAAGCCAAAGGAGTGTTTTAGATTTTGTGAAATCTAAATGTGCTAATGCTTAATATATACATGTCAGACCCCTAAGGCCCAAACCAAAACACACACACACAATTGGCTGGAGTGCAGGAGACCTGGGTTCGATCCCTGGGTCTGGATGATCCCCTGGTGGAGGAACGGCTACCCACTCCAGTATTCTTGCCTGAAGAATTCCACGGACACAGGAGCCTGGCGAGATAGCCCATGAGGTCGCAAAGAGTTCGACAGGATTGAGCAACTAACACTTTCACTTTCACATATACATGTCAGACCCTGAGGCCTAAAACAAAACACACACAGAGCCTTGAAGAAACACAGAAAATGAGAATAGATGTGTAGACAATAATAATGAGTTGATGACTTTTTCCAAGTTATGCATAAAACAGGACTTAAGGAGAGAAGCGTTTATGTCACTTTGATATGTTACAGGAAAGTGTCAGAGAGTGGGAGCATCAGAGCCAATACTTAGAAAGATTATAGGGAGTTTGCTAAATGACAAAGCTAAAGTACAGGCAATATATAAAGATTTGGTGGTTAAGAGCATGAAAATAGACATTCATAAGAATGGAGGATTTTGAGATAACAAGGTCTGAAATACTTAACTAAAGAGCCTCTTGATGAAAGCGAAAGAGGAGAGTGAAAAAGTTGGCTTAAAGCTCAACATTCAGAAAACTAAGATCATGGCATCTGGTCCCATCACTTCATGGGAAATAGATGGGGAAACAGCAGAAACAGTGACACACTTTACTTTTTGGGGCTCCAAAATCACTGCAGATGGTGACTACAGCCATGAAATTAAAAGACGCTTACTCCTTGGAAGGAAAGTTATGACCAACCTAGACAGCATATTAAAAAGCAGAGACATTACTTTGCCAACAAAGGTCCGTCTAGTCAAAGGTATGGTTTTTCCAGTAGTCATGTATGGATGTGAGAGTTGGACTATAAAGAAAGCTGAGTGCCGAAGAATTGATGCTTTTGAACTGTGGTGTTGGAGAAGACTCTTGACAGTCCCTTGGACTGCAAGGAGATCCAACCAGTCCATTCTAAGGGAGATCAGTCCTGAGTGTTCATTGGAAGGACTGATGTTGAAGCTGAAACTCCAATACTTTGGCCACCTGATGCGAAGAACTGACTCATTTGAAAAGACCCTTATGCTGAGAAAGATTGAAAGTGGGAGAAGAGGACGACAGAGGATGAGATGGTTGGATGGCATCACCGACTCAATGGACATGAGTCTGAGTAAACTCCGGGAGGTGGTGATAGACAGGGAGGCCTGGCGTGCTGCAGTTCATGGGGTTGCAAAGAGTCGGAAATGACTGAGCAACAGAACTGAACTAAAATACTTAAATAACTAAACAGAAAAAGACAGGCACATATCTGCTTTCTTGAAGTTGAACCCAAAGTTTTTTTTTTTAAACTTGTGGAGCACAAATTTTAAAAGCCTAGGCAGCTACTTAAAGACTGATATGTTGTTTTAGATTCAACTTATTGTAAAAGGGCAATAGGGAGACTGTAGGGGAGGAATAAACAAATGGAATATTCTTTTCCCTACAGAGTTGAGGACAGGAATCATGTCTGTCTGGTTCATTATCCTTTGCTTAATGTCTTTTAGTGAATGTTTATGATAGTGTTTTTAAAATTAAAGTACTAAATAATATTTAATAATCAGAAAATATAAATAAAATAATATCTTATTTCCTTGTTATTCAAATAATGCTGTAGTAAGCATATCTATGGGCTTCCCTGGTCGGTCCAACGGTAAAGAATCTGCCTGCAGTGCAGGAGACTTGGGTTCAATTCCTGGGTTGTGAAGATCCCCTGGAGAAGGGAATGGCTACCCACTTCAGTATTCTTGCCTGGAGAATTCCACGGACAGAAGAGCCTGGCAAGCTCCAGTCCACAGGGTCACAAAGAGTCGGACACGAATGAGCGACTTTCACCTTCAAGTATATCTACAATCTACGTGTGAGCCTCAAATTATTGTTAGGAGAGACGTAAATTTTTATAGCCCTTCATATTTTGGTGTAGATTATATAACCAGTATTTAAAACAGTGCAAATAAACTATAACATATGTTTAGATATAATTTGAGCCATAAAATGAAATGATAATTCCTCTTCTAGGCTTTACATATCTTTATTTTGCTTACAGTTTGCTTCAATTTAAGGAGAGGGACTTCTATTAAAGTATTTTAAGGGTTCAATTTAAGGTAAGGATTTCCACAGAAATGTTTATGTACATATTTTAGAAATAATAGGCATGACAGTAATTTCCTTAGAAAAGCTTTTAGTATCAACATACTCAGAATACATTTTTTGTGAAAACAATATGCAACTGTTTAATATATTATAAATTCCTCAATTTTATAAACTTTTCAACTGTCTAAATACCAAAAGAATCCTATAATCTGACATAAAGAGGAACCATTTTCTATATTATACCAAAATTACAATTTACTTGTATTCTAACATTGAGAAGTGAGATTAAAAAAATACCCCAACATTATAAAGTCTACCTAGAAGAGATCAACGATGACTTCATAGACTGTCTTTACTGTATATCTATGTATCTATCTATATTTATACACACAATATTTTTTTAGTTTTTTAAGACACATGACCTGCCCTATTTTAATGATGTATTTAACAGAGGGTTATAATGTAGAGGTCAGAGAATAGGATTTGGAGGCTGAAGACCAGTGTTCAACCTAGAACTTTCTTGATTATTGCATTTCTACCCTTTGTGCCAGATACATGATAAATGTCTGAATAATTACATTAACAAAGATTTCTTCATCTATAAACTGGAGATAACACCACCTACCACACAGAATATTTGTTAAGAACAAGTAAGAGAACTAATTGTTGCTATAGTGCATTGTTAACTTTAAGACTCTGAGTTAAAACTATTTTTAAAAAATTTTGTGATAGTAGGGCTTGTTGTTTAGTAAAAATATCAAATGTCAAATAAACTCCAATCTTGGCTTTGATATAATATTTTACTTAGTTATGTTTTCCTTTTAACAAGATATCATAACAAATTTGTTCAGTGTTCATTTTAAAGGGAGAAAAGGCTTACAATTCATTAAATAAACACTATGTAACTCACCTTAACACCCATGTCCTACAAAATCTCCTTTGGTAAGTCATTATAAGAAGAAATCCATTTATTTCAAAAGAAAACTATTATAAAAAGGTCTAAAGTTACATGTTCTCATTAAATTCCAATTTAATGGCATTTACCAAAGCACTTCACACATACCTCTTTCATAGCATTTATCATATTGTATTATAAATAATATTTGTTTCTCTCAAAAGACTTAGAGCAACTTAAGGGCAGAAAAATCATGTCATGTTCATCTTTATATCAAATTCCTAGCCTTTGGCTGGTTCTCTGTAAAGGTTAGTGCCTACCAGACACAGCATGAATGATGGAGGTAAAACAGGATATATGTGTACAGCAGAGGACAAAGAGCTACTATATTTTTGATGAGTTTATCAACAAACTGAAAACAGGATTTTAAAAGATTCCTTTAGTTTTTAAAGTAAAACTAAATTCCTTTAATTTTCTCTATGAATGAAAGTAGTTTTAAGGTAGACAGATATATGTTAAAATAATTTGATGCAGACAGTTTGTAGCATGTTATCAGAACAGTAACATGAAAATGACATGGGGAAAAAAAAACAGCAAAAAATTTACTGAGTGTGGTAGTTTATTCAGTGCTCTCAAATAATAATGAAATCAAGTTAATTTTCCAAAAGTTTGTTGTATTTTATAATGGTTTGTTTTTGTGATTTAAAAAATGTTATATTAAGGTATCAAGGTATTTATTGTACCTGGGAATCAGCCTGCATTAGTGTTTTGTTTTGTATTGGGGAGGGGTGGTGAACCACATGAGAGTTTATATTTGGAAAACATAGTTTATGTTTAAATGATTATTTGCCCAACTTATTTTGAAGTATAGAAATGGTCAGTAAATGTTGATGATTATGTTTGAAACCATATAAAGACAGTTGAAAACATGAAATGACAATTCGAAGAAGTGACATCCAGTATTAAAGATAACATGACTAATAAGGTTTACACTATACACAAAAGGATTTTCTTAAATATTTACTCTAAGTGCCTGATGAAAACTAAAAGAGATCTTTCCTACCATTGCTTTTGTAACTCTAGTTGCTTGGGAGGCATTCCTTATTAAAAGAAAAGGGTGCAAATAATGTAAAAAGACTTGCTAGGATTTAAGCAAATGTTATAAAAATTATTTTTATCATCAAGGAGCCATTACCTTATGGGAAAGATTTACAGTAATATGTGATTATATATATGGTACTTTCATATGGTGTTGTCAGAAACTCAAGTTAGGCCTGGTTAACCTGATTGTACATTAATAAATTTTTATATGATTTGACGAAAGCTGTTTGAAGCGTTCTTACTAAACATTTATCTGGTAAAATAAGGCAAACCCTTTAATTGTTCAAGTGGAAACTATAAGAAGAGTTCTGATATTCTCTTTTGTAAAATAATTAGCACCTGCATAGCTTTATCACAGACACATGTATTTTTATAGAGCTCTACACTTCATTTCCCTTATGCAGTATGGTTACTCTACTTTACTCTTACTAAAAGAGATGAAAAGCAAACTGATATGTAAGATAAATTGATTCCATTTTAGGTTATAAGCTGTGGAGATACAATCTGGTACTTTTCCATAATTCAAATCTATTATGAGTTTATGGAAAAAAAGCTTAAGAGTTTTGGTATCAATACATGTGGAGACAGAGGGAGTATTTCTAACATGAAACTTTGTAGCACGTTTGCCTATTAATGCATCAACTTTGAAACTGAAAATGTAGTATTTTTATTATGAGAAAAATGTGGTATACATTTATCTTTGTGTTCAATTAAAGTAAAAGCTAGATCTCAATCTCTGTGTTATTTCATAGCATATTTTCTCAGAAAGTGAATATAACCAGCTACCAGTTTTTAGTAGTCTGAGGTACTTGGATAACTCAAAGGTACTTCACATTTGAAAATCCTATTTTCAAAATATTTTACAAGCTATTGCAAAAGCTAATTTTATTATGATGGAGGCCATGATTAGCTTATTTTACAGATAAAAAGATACAGAAAGTTTAAATAAAATAATTTGGCCTGTATTTCAGGGGTTTTTTTCCTATAATTTTTCCCAATCACAGTGCCAATAATAATAATAATTTAATTAATAAAAAACTGAGCAGTTTTACAGTTATATGTCAGTTAATCCCTACTAGGCAAATTACTTAGAATGTAATATCCCAACTTTGGTACAGGAAAAAAATTTTTTATAATATAAATTAAAAACATTACTTGTAATAGACTGTTCTTTAAAGAGGTTAAAAAAACAAAAACACAAAACACTTTACAAATATTCAATCTTCTAGCAAAAATTTTAAGTACGTAATTCTCACAATAAGGCACTTCTATTCTCATTCAAATGTTTCATAGAAAGTTCTCCATTTTTTTGTAATCAAGTCTTCATAAATTATACAGTAATGTTACTTCAAGTAAAACTTTATTAACTACTCAATTTTGGAATAATTTCTTTAAATATCTTTACCTGTGAATAGAATGAAGTTTGAGTAACAAATCCTAAATGAACGTACTCTTGGTCTGTTTCAGATTTAGAGAACTGATAATGTTTTACCTTGTTGATCTTGTTCAAGAATCTTGAAATCTTCCAAAGGAAGACTGTTTAAGGCTGCTGGTAAAATGTGTTCTGATGTTCCCTTAGGTAATACGTTATTTGTTTCCAGATTCTTCACCAAGCACACGGCTTTAATCCATCTTCGAGTTGCTCTGCGTTCTTTCTGTAGGCAAGTTTTCATTTTCCTTCTTAAGCTTGCTATCTCCTTTTCCAGTTTAATTATCCTCTTTTTTGCTTCCATAGGATTCCTGAAGGCATAACTGTGTTCAAGTAGTACTTGCTGACTACTAATGCTTGATTTTAAATTAGATGGTCTGGTTGATGTACAACTGTTGTTTTTCTTCAAAAGATTCCTTGACTTGAGTTTCTGAGGTGAATAAAATTAGAGGGTTGAACATAAATTATAGAATATCACAAATAAGCAAATTCTGTCCAATTTTAGATAACAGTACCTAAACTGCTCTTTTTGGAACCAGACAATGCACTTCTCAGGTTTCTTTCAAATTACTGAATATGATTCTATAGACTTAAAAATTTTATTTGCAATATTCTCACCAAGACCAATATAGAATGCATTTAGACATTTATTTGTGATACTGATTTGATCTCTTTTTAAAGTAAATACTATTCCCTCACTTTGATTAATATTTCAGACCTGTGACCCTAGTTAATAAAAACATTCCCAAGAATCAAGCTCCTGAATAGGTTTACCTACTAATTATGCACAGTTATATCTTACAATCAAGGATTTATGATCTGGCTAGAAAATTTCTGTCCAGATAAGAAACCTGAGGACCCTTTTTTCCCTTTAATTTCTTTCATTCAGGTAGACATCAAGCCCTATTAATTCTACCTCCTAAACATCTCTATCAGGATGTTTAGGAACTCCCCATCATTATTAATGCTACTACCCACATCAGGCCCATATCATTCATGTCTAGCTTGAATATATTAAAAACTTTATTGATCTCTGGGGTCATTTTGATCCTCACTAATCTATTTCCCTGACCAGTAACACTGAAGAAGCTGAAGTTGAACGGTTCCATGAAGACCTACAAGATCTTCTAGAACTAACACCCAAAAAAGGTGTCCTTTTCATTATAGGGGACTGGAATGCAAAAGTAGGAAGTCAAGAAACACCTGGAGTAACAGGCAAATTTGGCCTTGGAGTACAGAATGAAGCAGGGCAAAGGTTAATAGTTTTGCCAAGAGAACGCACTGGTCATAGCAAACACTCTCTTCCAACAACACAAGAGAAGACTCTACACATGGACATCACCAGATGGGCAGCACAGAAATCAGATTGCTTATATTCTTTGCAGCCAAAGATGGAGAAGCTCTACACAGTCAGCAAAAACAAGACCGGGAGCTGACTGTGGCTCAGATCATGAACTCCTTATTGTCAAATTCAGACTGAAATTGAAGAAAGTGGGGAAAACCACTAGACCATTCAGGTATGACCTAAATCAAATCCCTTATGATTATACAGTGGGAGTGAGAAATAGATTTAAGGGACTAGATCTCATAGAGTGCCTGATGAACTATGGACGGAGGTTTGTGACATTGTATAGGAGACAGGGATCAAGACCATCCCCAAGAAAAAGAAATGTAATAAAGCAAAATGGTTGTCTGAGGAGGCCTTACAAATAGCTGTGAAAACAAGAGAAGCGAAAAGCAAAGGAGAAAAGGAAAGATATTCCCATTTGAATGCAGAGTTCCAAAGAATAGCAAGGAGAGATAAGAAAGCCTTCCTCAGTGACCAATGCAAAGAAATGGAGGAAAACAACAGAATGGGAAAGACTAGAGATCTCTTCAAGAAAATTAGAGATACAAGAGAATATTTCATACAAAGATGGGCTCAATAAAGGACAGAAATGGTATGGACCTAACAGAAGCAGAAGATATTAAGAAGAGGTGGCAAGAATACACAGCAGAACTGTACAAAAAAGATCTTCACGACCCAGATAATCACAATGGTGGGATCACTCACCCAGAGCCAGACATCCTGGAATGTGAAGTCAAGTGGGGCTTAGGAAGCATCACTACGAACAAAGCTAGTGGAGGTGATGGAATTCCAGTTGAGCTATTTCAAGTCCTAAAAGATGATGCTGTGAAAGTGCTGCACTCAACATGCCAGCAAATTTGGAAAACTCAGCAGGGGCCACAGGACTGGAAAATGTCAGTTTTCATTCCAATCCCAAAGAAAGGCAATGCCAAAGAATGTTCAAATTACCACACAATTGCACATATCTCAAATGCTAGCAAAGTAATACTAAAAATTCTTCAAGCCAGGCTTCAACAGTATGTGAACTGAGAAGTTCCAGATGTTCAAGCTGGATTTAGAAAAGGCAGAGGAACCAGAGATCAAATTGCCAACATCTGCTGGATCATCGAAAAAGCAAGAGTTCCAGAAAAACATCTATTTCTGCTTTATTGACTATGCCACAGCCTTTGTGTGGATCACAATAAACTGTGGAAAATTCTTCAAGAGACAAGAATACCAGACCACCCGACCTCCCTTTTGAGAAACCTGTATGCAGGTCAAGAAACAACAGTTAGAACTGGACATGGAACAAGACTGGTTCCAAATAGGAAAAGGAGTACGTCAAGGCTGTATATTGTCACCCTGCTTAATTAACTTATATGCAGAGTACATCATGAGAAGCACTGGGTTGGAAGAAGCACAAGTTGGAATCAAGATTGCCGGGAGAAATATCAATAACCTCAGATATGCAGATGACACCACCCTTATGGCAGAAAGTGAAGAAGAACTAAAGAGCCTCTTGATGAAAGTGAAAGAAGAGAATGAAAAAGGTGGCTTAAAGCTCAACGTTCAGGAAACTAAGATCATGGCATCCAGTCCCATCACTTCATGGCAAATAGATGGGGAAACAGTGGCTGACTTTATTTTTTGGGGGTTCCAAATCACTGCAGATGGTGACTGCAGCCATGAAATTAAAAGATGCTTACTCCTTCGAAGGAAAGTTATGACCAACCTAAACATCATGTTAAAAAGCAGACACATTACTTTGCCAACAAAGGTCCGTCTAGTCAAGGCTATGGTTTTTCCAGTAATCAAGTATGGATGTGAGAGTTGGACTATAAAGAAAGCTGAGCACCGAAAGAATTGATGCTTTTGAACTGTGGTGTTGGAGAAAAACTCTTGAGAGTCCCTTGGACTGCAAGGAGATCCCACCAGCCCATTCTAAGAGAGATCAGTCCTGAGTGTTCATTGGAAGGACTGATGTTGAAGCCAAAACTCCAATACTTCGGCCACCTGATGCGAAGAGCTGGCTCATTTGAAAAGATCCTGATGCTGGGAAAGACTGAAGGTGGGAAGAGAAGGGGATGACAGAGGATGAGGTGGTTGGATGGCATCATCAACTCAATGGACATGAGTTTGGGTGAACTTCCAGAGTTGGTGATGGACAGGGAGGCCTGGCATGCTGCGGTTCATGGGGTCGCAAAGAGTCGGACACGAATGAGCGACTGAACTGAACTGAACATTCTTCTTTGCCTATTTTCTAAAGAACAAAAAAATGCTTACATGGCATACTATACCATTTAGGATCTCACCCCATTCTGCCATTCACGATCTTAATTTTCATTCCAAAAATATTAAGACAGTTTTAGTTCTCAGATTATCTCATTAATTTCATAACTTTGTGTCTTTTATTCATTCAACAAACATTTATTGAAACAACACAACAGTGAACAAGTAAGATGAATATGGTTCCTGTCCTCACGAAACCTAAAACTGGCATTCTTTCTGCCTAGAGGAATTGGCAGGGGCTCCTTTTTGATCTTTATATTGCCAGCATCTAACTTGGATTTCAGCATATGTAAAGCTTAGTAAATATTTGTTGAAACAATAAGTGATCAAAGTGTCAAAACCAAGGTATGCTTCCAATTCAAGAAACATCTGAATGTGTACTATGTCCCAGGCATTATTTGAGGTTCTGAGGATTCAGAAGTGAAATGCTTGTCATCCTGGAGCTTTGCTGATATCTGTGATGTTAATACTAATAATTAGTTTACCACAGTCTCCTCTCTCTTCTCTCCCATTAAGATATTAACCATGTAGATTTACAAATGTACCCATGAAAAATAACTCAAGAAAAGCAGTGTGTTTTTTTTTTTCCTCTCTCAGAGGAAAAGAGAGCTGTCCTCTTTTTCAATGCTAAATTTTTTATATTTTTTTTGTTCATTCTACCCCTTAACATTTCAGTGACCCTGTCTTTCGCAGCTAGCTTTTCCCTTACTGATCAGACCTTCCTTGAGTAGATAAAACATTGCTTTAATACATTCATGCTGCTGCTGCTAAGTCGCTTCAGTCGTGTCCCACTCTGTGCGACCCCATAGACGGCAGCCCATCAGGCTCCCCCGACCCTGGGATTCTCCAGGCAGGAACACTGGAGTGGGTTGCCATTTCCTTCTCCAATGTATGAAAGTGAAAAGTAAAGTGAAGTCGCTCAGTCGTGTCCGACTCCTAGTGACCCCATGGACTGCAGCCTACCAGGCTCCTCTGTCCATGGGATTTTCCAGGCAAGAGTACTGGAGTGGGGTGCCATTGCCTTCTCCAATACATTCATACTATACCTTAAATTTCTCTTCCTTTTAAATATCACTTGCTAATACTTATTTTATTTTCCACTCATCCCTCAACTCATTAGTTTTTGTTCTCATTGTACTATTGCAGCTGCCCTGTGCAAGGTCAAGAACTCTCTCCTGAGTTCCAAACTCCAAGCTCAAATCCAGCCTAAATGCAGGAGTTCTATGAAAGTTTCTGTTACACCTCCCTCTGACCTTATATTCTTTGGTCTAACTCTGGTATTCTTTGGGTGTGCTGCTGTGAAAGCACTTATCACACATTATTTGTATGTCATCCTAAAACCAGGGCAGAATGATGCTGCTGCTACTGCTGCCAAGTCGCTTCAGTCATGTCCTGACTCTGTGCGACCTCACAGACGGCAACCCACCAGGCTCCCCCGTCCCTGGGATTCTCCAGGTAAGAACACTGGTGTGGGTTGCCATTTCCTTCTCCAATGCATGAAAGTGAAAAGTGAAAGTGAAGACGCTCAGTCATGTCCGACTCTTAGCGATCTCATGGACTGCAGCCTACCAGGTTCCTCCGTCCATGGGATTTTCCAGGCAAGAGTACTGGAATGGGTTGCCATTGCCTTCTCCGAGAATGATGCTAGAGGTTTCATTAAGATTTTTCAGTTTAACCAATGGGTCAGTTATTGATAATAATTAACAATAATGTAGAATTCCAATATGATAAAACAGTTTGGATTGGGAAAGAATAATAGATTCAGGAGATCTGAGCACTAATTCTAGCCTGCATCTTTACTGTAATTTTCCAACTTCCTTGAGGTACAGTATTATATAAGAAATTCAATATATTCTGAATCATTCCATTTTATGAACAAAAAGGGATGGATTTTAAAAATGGTAAAAACGGAGTTAAAGAAAAGTAGCATTACCTACCATGGACTTTATATGGGTACAAAAATCAAAAATGGTTGGAACTGCATCCATTTTAAGTCGTCTAGTTTGTCCTGTTAAGTCAAAACAGGAAGCTTCAAAGTGCTTTGAACAAAGAAAAGTATGTTTTCCTGGCACAAAATTTTTGCGCCTAACCAGGCGAACCCATTCTTTTCTTCTTTTAGGATCCAAAGGAAACCTTTAAAAAAAAAAAAAAAAGGGCAACTCAAATTCCAACTATCACACTTCTGGTTGCACTAAATAGTCAAAAGAAATTTTGAAAAGTGACAATTTAAAATGTCTTCCATTTATATAACAAATTAAAAATTTCTAATATCCAAATACTGGAACAGAAACCAATTCATGTTCATTTTTATAAGTTCTTAAAAATCAATAAAAAACTAACTTAAGTGGATCAGTTTTTCAGGGTTTTAAAAAGAGACATTTCTTCCCAAACTAGTCCTTAACAAGGGAGAAAAAATAAGTAAAACTAAATTGATCTATATCAAATTTATGTGGGACCATTGTAAGCAGGAATAATTTCACAATGATTTGATCTGCTGTTGATATACATGGTCAAGACAACTCAGATAATCCCCAGATTAAATTTTATCAAGACAGATTCTGGTATTCCTTCCTCTGTGTTCATTATACTTACCACATGCTTTGTAATTTTTCATTTTAAAAAATTTGCAGTGAAATCAAAGAAGATGATAAGTTTCTTGAGGACGTGGATCATTGTATGTTTTTATCTATCTTTACCACTTAGGTATTGCCTTGCAAATAGTTGAGACTCAACAAAAATGTGCTTAGTTACTATAAATACATAATATATAAATTAATACTATTCTATACTACTTCCATGAAGTTAAACTACATACATTTTTGAAAAATGAACTCTTAAGCCATGTAGTATAGTTGAAAGCATAATTACTACAAGAAGTAAAACGCAGATGACAAGCCAGTTGGAATGTTTTTCCTTTTATATTTATTTCAAATATAAAATACAGTGATATCACCCAGTGTACAGCCATTAAGGAAGAGAAAAATATAAGGGACTTCTAAAAATTCTGATGGTAGCTGTGCTGTGAAGTGAAAGTTGCTTGGTTGTGTTTCACTCTTTGCAACCCCATTGACTATAGAGTCCATGGAATTCTGCAGCCCAGAATATTGGAATGGGTAGCTGTTCCCTTCTCCAGGGGATCTTCCCAACCCAGGGATTGAACCCAGGTCTCCGGCACTGCAGGTGGATTCTTTACCAGCTGAGCCACCAGGGAAGCCCAAGAATACTGGAGTGGGTGGCCTATCCCTTTTCCAGCAGATCTTCCTGATCCAGGAATCGAACCAGGGTCTTCTGCAGAGCAGGCAGATTCCTTACCAGCTGAGCTATCAGGGAAGCCCCTGTGTTGACTGACTTGGAAATAGAAGAATCAACATTCACACACTGTAAGTTTGAACTGAACTCTTTAGTTTGACTACCTTATCCTCTAAGTATTAATTATGAACTCACTAGTGCCTAAAAAGGACCATTAAATTTATGTTAGAAGATCCTGTGGCTCCGAAGCCCCCAGGTGAAGAATCACTAGGAACAGCTTTGGCTATGTTTGATATACTAGGGTTGTTCAAATTACCAGCAGGGAGGGGCACAGAGATGAAAGCCCAGGTTTCCTTATACACCCTGCCATCTCATGTCCCCATTCCCCACAGCCTCAAATACACCCTGATCTGTAGACAACATTTGTATGTCACTCCACAGTTCCTATGTTTTCTATTTCACTAGACACTGCTGATGGAGAATTAATCTACTCTGCTAGCTCTCACTTCTTAACAATAATGTATTCTCACTTCAAAGCTCTGTTCCAATATTTAAAGATTTGAAAATTCTCCTGAGGACTGAACTAAAAATTAAGCTATTAATTCATAAGCACACTTCTTGTTGGGACCTCAATAAATAAAGGCTCAGAATTAATAAGTACTATCAGTACGATTGTATTAGCATTTGTATAAGACTCTTCAGATATATGAAGACTGTCAGATATTATTTTTCACACCCCCCCCTTTAGCTCTTTTTTAAATAATGACATCAGTGCCTCCAACTGGACCTTAACTTCATCAAATTCTACTTCTTTTAAGACTCAGTTTAGGAATCCCATTTTCCTAACAAGTTTTTCATGATCAGAAGACTCGGTTAGATGTTCCTGTATCATACAGCATGAATATAACTGTATTCTAATTGTTTGCTTTTCTATCTCCACCGCTAGATCACAGGTTTCTCCTGGTTAGAAGTTGTTTATTTCACTACTTTATCCTGTTAAATAAGCATTCAATGAACTTTTCTGAGTGAATCAATGAATATACAAACTAGTGGAGTTAGTTTGGCATTACTAAATAATCTTTAGATTATCTGTGTTGAAATAAAATAAGAATAATCAACAATTTTATATGTGATTTTGGATAATGTTTTATAAAGATTAACCTTAATTATGTTTTTCACATGTTTGGATTTTTCCCAGCAAATCCCAAGGGTGAGTGAAGCAGCCTGTAAGCTGAATTTAAGTAATAATAAATCCTGTAAATATTAGTTTTAAATAAGTAGTGTTAATAGATGGATATATTCTTGCCTACACAAAAATAGAACCAAGCTTTCAGAAGCATGAGATGTTTTGGAAAATCACTTAGTATTTAAACAGTGCTACTTTGCTTGGGTCTTTATAAATAACCAAATGCCTCTAACAGTCCAAGCACCGTCCTAGGCACTGAAGACATGGTGGTAAATAAAACTGACCTACCTTTATGATAGCCCCCTTTTTTGAGGGTATACTGTAATGAGGAAAGTAGAGAATCAAACAGCTTGATGTAGCAGAAAAGAGTGGCTGAGAATAGTTTCTCTGGAATCAAACCAGAGATCCTGGATCCTTCACGTAATAGCTGGGTGACTTTAAGGATGTTGTTTAACCTTTTTAGGCCTCAGTTTTATCACCCATAAAGTTGAGTAATAATGGTACCTAGTGTGGTTCTAGAAATTAAATGAGACAATGTGAGTAAATGCTTAGCTCAGTGCATGTGTGTGTGTGTTAGTCGCTCAGTCCTGCCCGACTCTGCAACCTCATGGACTACAGCTTTCCAGGCTCCTCTGTCCATGGAATTCTCCAGGCAAGAATACCAGAGTGGGTTGCCATTCCCTTCTCCAGGGGATCTTCCCAACCCAGGGATCGAACTCAAGCCTCTTGCACTGAAGGCATTCTCTTTACCATCTGGGCCAACAGGGAAGCCCAGCCCAATGCATATAGCATATGGTAAATACTAAATAAATACTGTTTTTAAAAATACTTTTTTTAAAAATATTTAAAAAAATACTGTTTTTATTATTGGGTTGGCCCAAAAAGTTCGTTTGGGCTTTTCCATAGCATCTTACGGAAAAACCTGAATGAACTTTTTGGGCCAACCCAATATAACAAACGTAATTACAAGTGTAATTATATGAACTTATAAAAGGGTAAGTACAGGATTGCATGGAACCGTAATAGGAAGAGCTAATCCCGTCAAGTGGCCTTAAGAGAGTATGGGAATTAGCTAGGGAAATGGTAGTAGTGAAGAATGTTAAAGAGTGTCTTGGGTACAGGGAAGTGTTATGACATGACACGATGATGGAGGGCCTGCTAAGGTAAAGAGTGATTTTGAACTTTATCCAAAATGGCATTGGTAAGTCATCAAGAGCCTAATTTACAAGTGACTGTTAACAGAAAATGTTTTAACTGGTCGTTAAACACAGCTATGATTAAAAATTATGTAAGTCTGCATTTAAATAGATTAGAAACAAAGGTAATGCATATTAAAAACCCACCACCTAGTTATTTTACTATTATCTACACTCTTAAGGTTACTTACATGTATGAAACCTGTATGAAATAAATGATACAGAATAGGGTAGTACTGTACATTTCTTCCCAACTCCATGATCAGTGATGTCATGGTGGTAGCTTAAAACCAGTTATGGTTGGGAGTATTTATATCCTGCAAACTGGACAAACACGACAAATCAGGGCTTTCGCCCTTCCCCAGAGATCCTGTTGTTAAACATTTAGCAACACACCATTTACTATAAAAGAGCAGTTAGAAGGACATGAATGGAAGCAGTGAACCTGTTAAGAAGTTGTTTTAATACTTCAGTCGTGAGGGAATGGTGAGAAGTCAAAGGAGGATAACCTCCCAGCTTCTGGGTGGATGGTGTTTCCCTTTATGAGAAAGGGAATATGGGAAATGTGGTTTTGGGGGAAGGACAATTTCAAGAGTACAGTTTTAGTATGCTGAATGTGAGCAACTGAAGAGACTGGGGAAAATAATCAAGACACTTCACCTATAGGTCTAAAACTCATTGGCGATTTGGACTGGAAGTACTGATTTAGGAGGCATCAACAAATAAATGTTAACCAAGACCACAGGAACAGCTGCAATCCTTTTGATGAGAATGGGCTAGGTGGTAGAGTGGTGGAGGAGACTGAAGTTAGGCCAAGAAGTAAGATGAAAATCACAAAATTAGTGTCAAATAATTCAAAGTAGAGAGTATTTCAGGGAGGAAATGATCACATGCCATGAAAAAAGATGTAGGAGTGACAATTCATGTTAGCAAGAACAGTTTCAAAAGATTACTGGGGAGACTCAGGCTGGAATGGGCTGAGGAAGAGAGAAGAAAAATGGGGACAATAGGTTTAGGCAATGTAAGTTGTATATGGGGATAAAGAAGTCTACCAATGTCCTAGGAAAGGAGTGAATTAAATGTTAATTATGAAATAAGAATTAATTTTATTATGAATAATGCTATTTTAAGGCCTAAACTTCTGAGGTTACACATGAATATGTTAATTGCATAGCAAGCAAACGGTCAAACATGGAAAGGAGGTATGTATGTTAGTGTACCACCACGCATCTCCTAAACATTCATTGTTGGTGCCTTGACTCCACCCTCTTCCTCATCTTCCAAATCAAATTACCATATACAGTAGTTTCTCCTCAAACATTTCTCAAATTTGTCCACTTCTTCCTGTCCCTACTATCAGTACTACTCTAGTCTAGGCCACCGGGTGGAGTCTCCCTTATTTTATTACAGGGTCCTAACTTTTTTATCTATCAATCTAGTGCTGATCTTGTCAGCATCAGAAGTACATTGTTTAGTTCCACTGAGCTGCATCAGGATTTCCCTGTGAAATAGTAGGTATGATAACATTCTGTAATAAGCTCCTTTCTTGTCAAATTCATCTCATGATGATGCTTAACCAGCACTTTAGGTAACACTGTAATTCTCCACACTGCAGCCTGAGGGCTTTTTAATATGGAAATCTAATGACTCCATTCTTTGTAAGCCTTTCATAGCTACTCAAAAACTCACTGGAAAAACCAGAAAATCCTTAAAAGTATTGTACAAGACCCGATTTATGTCATCTTTTGGTCTCATCTGAAATTTCACATCCTTTGAGTAGTGTTATTTGACTTTCCAAGGCTAAATTAGGACTCTCTGAAAGTCTCTTCTGTAGCATTTAACCATAATTACTTATGTTGGTCTTTCTCATTTTAAGTCCAGGAAGGTTAAGAATTTTCTGGATCCTTAGCACCATCTCAGGTGCTAAGAGCTTGGCACACAGTCAGTTCAGTTCAGTCACTCAGTTGTGTCCAACTCTTTGCAATCCCATGGTGCCACCACAGACTGCAGCATGCCAGGCTTCCCTTTCCATCACCAACTCCCCAAGCTTGCCCAAACTCATGTCCATGGAGTTGGTGATGCCATCCAACCATCTCATTCTCTGTCCTCCCCTTCTCCTCCTGCCTTCCGTCTTTCCCAGCATCAGGGTCTTTTTCAGTGAATCTGTGCTTCACATCAGGTGACCAAAGTATTGGAGCTTCAACTTCGGCATCAGCCCTTCCAATGAATATTCAGAACTGACTTCCTTTAGGATTGACTGGTTTGATCTTGCAGTCCAAGGAACTCTCAAGAGTCTTCTCCAATGCACTGATGCTCCAACAGTTCCAAAGCATCAATTCTTCAGCGCTCAGCTTTCTTTATAGTCCAACTCTCACACCCATACATGACTACTGGAAAAACCATAGCTTTGACTATAGGGACTTTTGTTGGCAAAGTAATATCTCTGCTTTTTAATACATTAGATGATCAACGAATAAAGCACTACACTTTGCATGACATACATGAAAAACAAACACCATAAGGATTTTGTTTAAGTGGTAACTTTTAATAGGGGGTACATTTAGTCATAATGAGGTGGAAGAAAGGTCAAGGATATCATTTTCTGAATTCTAATATCTTATTAAGTTGCAAAGTACATAAATGCAGAACTGTTTGCACTTAACTTTTTGAATGCTTCTTTTCTTCAAACATATGGCAGGCACTTGCAGAGAAGGCAAACGTTTACCGAGTCATTATTTCATGCAGTATTCAATGTGCTTTCCAGAGTTCTGATTTGACAGAACTACAGAATTTTGACTGCTTTTCAGCAAACGAAGAACGTAACCTGGGTTCTTTGTATACTACTCTGTTCTAGTAAGAATAGAAAGCTTATCTTTTCCATTTTCATTCACATAGCTTAATTCTACTGTTATTAATGACAATTCCTCGGCAGTTACTGTATGTGACTATCAGAAATCTTAAACGCTTCCCATGTCAATATAGCTAATGAGAACTGACTAATTATAACGGGAACGCAGTCGGCTTTTTAGGTGATTGCTGACTTGAAAAGGAAGATCTCGCTTCCTCTTATGGTGTCATTAACATCAAGACCTGGTCGAATACATAGGAAATAAAAGAGCAGAAAATTAAGGTACCCTCTTGTCACTTTCTAGAGAAGGACTAATCACTGTACAGAACTTGAGTAAACCTTCCCCGAAGGGAGAGAAAAACTGGACAGAGTTTAGAAACACAAAAGGCAAAAATGATGCGTCCCTGCTACTCAATAGCTAAGTTAGAATTAGTAGAATCCTCTTGTTCTTTTCACACAAGTGATACCCAGTCTAGGAACTCCCGTTTCCGTCAGCCCCACTCCCTGCCCAGGTTACCTGTGGAAGCTGATGTTAATGTGCTTGTTGTAGGTAGTAGCACAGCCCGCCGCGGCGCAATTGGTCGGCATTTCCCTTTCCACCTCATTCGGCGCTGCCTTAAGCCTGATTTGAGGCGCAGGATGCTACGCTTCCTTCGGGCGGACCCTAGGCAAAAGAGGCTGGGGAAGGGCCCACCGAGCTGAGTTGCCAGAGGGTATGTGTGTGTATATGTATGTGTGTGTGTGCGTGCGTGTGGGGGGGGCGGGGGGAGCGGGAGGGGTCAACCGGCCCTTTCTCTTTATTAATATGGCGGACTTGAGCCAGCAAAGCCGACGGCCCTGGAGCTCCAGTCGCCCTCGTTTGCCTTCACCAACATGGCGGACGCAACCCACCCTCTCCCTGGCTCCCGAAAGGAAGTGGGACTACAGCGTCTCTTTAGCTGCGGGCCACCAAGCAATTAGAGGAGGTGTGTCCCCCTAGCCCCCCTATTACTATGAAACTCTCTCGAGGCCAAGATTGAAAACAGGCCCGCCTACCCCGCCACCCACCCAAAAACCCCAAAGGCCGGTCAGGAATAGGTACGAGCCTTAGACTGGAAGGATAACCTCAAAGGGAGCGGCAATTAAAAAAGACTACAACTCCCAGGGAGCATCGCGCTGTCCTAATTATTATCGCGTGAACTGGGAGTCTTGTTTCCGGCGTGCCGCAGGAAGTGACGGCCGAACAGAGCCACTTCCAGAGCCACTTTCTCGCGAGGCGGAAGAGCTCCGATCGCGGAGGAGCAAGGGGGCGCTAGGGTAGGGAAGTGGGTTGCGACGGTCCGGCGAGAAAGAGCTGGGGTGCGGGGAAGTTGGGGAGCAGAGCCCGCTTGGTCTCCAAACAGGATAAGGCCGCACCGACCGGGTCCGTTAGGAAAGAAGGAAACCGAAAAGGAAGGCAGTAGTCGGGCGGATCCCCGGATAGAGGGCTAAGGTTGTGTGGAAAGCGCTGCTCCCGGGATGGCGACCGCAGATACTCCGGCCCTGGCTTCCAGTGGCCTCTCGCCTAAGGAAGAAGGGGAGCTTGAAGATGGGGAGATCAGCGACGACGATAATAACAGTCAGATACGGAGCCGGAGCAGCAGCAGCAGCAGTGGCGGCGGGCTGTTACCGTACCCGCGGCGAAGGCCTCCTCACCCGGCCCGAGGCGGTGGATCCGGCGGAGGCGGTGGCTCCTCCTCGTCGTCGTCCTCTTCTCAGCTGCAGCTGAGGAATTTCTCACGCTCGCGGCACGCGTCAGAGCGGGGCCACCTCAGGGGACACAGCAGCTACCGACCCAAAGAGCCGTTCCGGTCTCACCCGCCCTCCGTGAGGATGCCTTCCAGCTCACTGTCCGAAAGCAGCCCCCGGCCGTCGTTTTGGGAACGGAGCCACATCGCCTTGGACCGTTTCCGTTTTCGAGGCAGGCCTTACCGGGGTGGGAGTCGCTGGAGTCGGGGACGAGGAGGGGGTGAGCGAGGAGGCAAGCCGGGGGGCAGACCTCTGGGAGGAGGAGCGGGATCCGGATTCGGCAGCAGTCAGAGCTGGCGAGAGCCCTCTCCACCTCGGAAGAGTTGTATCCTTAACGTGGCGGTTTGCCCTGGGTGTGTCACTGAAGTTCCCTTTAGCGTCATTACTGGGTCTGTGAGATGAGTAACTTTTCTGAACCGTCAGAACCGCTTATTTGACATTGTGTCAATATACTTAATGTAGGTGGTTCCTTGGTAAACCTCGTGTGTCAAACTGTTGCGTTATTTCTTAAAATTGCTTTATTGGGTATATTGCTTTTTAACAGTAACTTGATTTGGATGGAGGCCAAACTAGTGGAATCTAAGACAGTGTAAAATCAGATTTGAAATACTACATCACAAACCCAGGTTTCATTAGCCTTTCTTTTTGTTAGTAAACTTTGTTATGTGAAGTTGCTTTAGATTGTTAGAGGAAGAAAAAAGTATTAGCCATACAGAGTTTGAGGAATGCTGTTGCTTATATCGTTTGCACTGTCACATTGAAGATTATGAAGTTTCGTTACACCGAATCCTACTGTTTTTATTTGTGATTCTGGTGTGTTTTTTTTTTTTTTTTTAACCTTTCTTGATTTATGCTTATACATTGCTGCGTTTTAAAGTTGGGGGGAAAAAAGTCCTGGTGTCACCAACTATTAATTCAGAGGTTTAAAATTCATGTATCTTTGGCAGAGGCTTTACCTCCTTAACTTCTCTTGTTTCTTATGTTCATATTTTGGGCATTTTATAACTCTTAGTGCTGACAGTTGTGGACTAGAGAGAGAATGAAACTAACCAGCATTTTTATTTTAATACACTGGAAACCATGGGGTTTATGGGGAGGTGGAGCTAATGGAGAGGTTAAGGAGGAAAATAGCAAATATCTGATTCTTTTCCCCTCTAATCTTATCCTTAGTTATCTTAAACATTCCTGAGTTTATTCATCTGAGGATTTGCTATTTTAAGATGTGTTTGTAGAACTATCCTTTAAAAAAATTTTTTTTAAGTGAAGTTATAGGTATGTGTTTCAAGATACAGCAAAGTGATGCAGAGATGTATGCTGCTGCTGCTAAGTCGCTTCAGTCGTGTCCGACTCTGTGTGACCCCATAGACGGCAGCCCATCGATGTATATATTATAGTAATTATATTAATATTTTCTTTCAGATTATTTGTAGAACTGTGTCTTCACATATTCCATGATAACTGCATAAAAATAGTTTATTGAGAATACTTATTGCTGATTGTAATTTCCATGTTGTAATGATTTTTTTTAATATATTCATTATATATGAAAGTTACATGTAATGACATTTGTTGGGGAGACACTCAACGTTATTTTTACAGAATACTTAAGACCAAATGGTCTTTGCCAGATGTCAGGATAGAAGGAGGACCAGAAATGTAGTTTAGATAAGGAGGAGGAGCTTCTGATGCTAGTGCTCTGAAAAAACTTATACTACCACAAGTTGGGTTAGGAACACTCCAGGATTGTTTCAGGAAAAAATCACATAGGTATTTAACTTTTAAAAAGAAAATGTTCTTTGAATAAAGATAGAAAACCTTAGCCCAAGATATTTTTTTTAACCAAGGATTTGTTAGTTGTCAGTTTTGAGCCTAAGAACAGAAGGGCTGTTTAATTACAGACACGTAAATTATTTAAGAATACAAAAATGATTGAGGTTTGACAGAAAACAAAATTCTGTAAAGCAATTATCCTTCAATAAAAACATAAAAAAAAAACATAAAGAATACAAAAATGAAACTTGTGTGTTGAAGAGACAGATGTTAATTATATTCAGTGTAAAAAGTTCAAATTGAGGTATGTAGAAAGTACTATGGGAGCTTAAAGTTTTTTCTTAGTTTACTTTATGTTAGAGAAGGAGATGATGCATGGACTTGCCTACTTCCCGCTTTTTCCTTCTTTCTGTCCTTGCATTCGATACCAATTTGGCCTCTGCCATATACCTTCATTAATTGTTAACCTTAGATGTTTTTATTAATGAACAGGCATATGTTGTTGTGAAACAAGTATGGAAAGTATCCAGTCTGATTTCTATAGTAGCTTATCAGAAATGAGCTGTCTTGCTGTTTTTCTTTTCACACATCCTGCACAAGGATGATTGTTTTGATCCTCTGCTCATTGTTTTCCTCATGAAGTATCATTAATCCATCCTAGAGGTGGAATTCTTTATAAGAATTTGTGAAGAGAAAGATAGTTCCCAGCCTCTTTTATGTAATGTGAGCAAATAAACTTTGTAATAAAAGATTTTGTTACTTTAAATTCCTTTAATACCATGATTGTACTAAGTTTAATTTTTTATTCCCACTGTGTGGTTGTAATAGTGATATTTTTATGTTACAAGTATTGCATTAAGAATGAATAAGAGTTATTCTGTGACTTATTTCCATAATGTAGACGTGAAGTAGCATGAGTACAGGTGGGTATTTTTTTAAAACTTTTTCAGTAATAATTAAAATATGCTAGATGCAGCTTTAAGGAAATAGAATAAACCAGATTCTGTTGGAGGTAGTTATTTTCATTCTCATTCATTTTTAATTTTCCTTACTGATAGACACTTTGTCAGTCTGTCCTGGCATATGTCTCCTTTGCATGGCTGCTGCTTAAACTTTCAAATCTGGTCATAGCTAACATAAACTGGGTTTCAGTTAGAAATTCCATGTTGACCAATTTCATATTAAATCATTTAAGTGTTGGTTTCATCCTAACTGTTCTGTATAGGTAGCAGTAGGAGACTTCATTTAGCTTTGAAGGAGATTAATTAGTCATAGCTCAATTGATTTCCCTTTTTTTTCTGTCCTTTAGTTATTTTATTTTTTGTTAGTGTATTGAATCTTTTCTCTTTCTGAATGTTTCCAAGGACTCTAGTCTTATTTTTTTAAGTTGCTGTGACTCCATTGAAAAAGTGAGATTTAAATGTAGATAATTAACCAAGTTTATGTACTAAGAGTATGTAATGGTGGGGTGGGGGAGCAAGTAATTATCTGGCTTCACGTAGCGGGGGCCTTTGAATTGAGGTAAATTTGAAGAACAGAAAAACTTAGACACAAAGCTATGCATAAATTGTGATAAACCTGGAAGAGGTGAGACTGGAAGGGAATCATGAAAGCATATGCCATTGTAAGGATTTTGGACTCTATTCTTAGTGAGATTAAAACAAGGGATAAGATCTGATTTGTGTTCTAAAAAGGTTAACAATAGGATGGAAGATGGCTTGTGCGAGATAGAACCCCAAATACCTATCACCAGGCAAGGCTATGGGAGTGCATTAGAATGCTCAGAATGAAAAGAGAGAGACTAAGTAGGACTGACTGGAGAGCACTATTGTTGCAGCAGCTGGGAGAGAAAGGTGTCATTAAAGACCAAAAAAAAAAATCCCCCCAAAAAACCTAGAAAAACAAAAAAGAGTGGAGTTAACAGAAGCCAAGAGAGAGAAGTATTTACAGTGTTAATGTTGCAGAGAAATCAGATAGAATAAGGTTTGAAAACATGATGGATAAACTCAGCCAGCAGAAGCCAGATTCCATTTGGTTGAGGAGAAAGACAGGTAATGAGAAACTAGTATTATTTCAAGAAATCTAGCTCTAAAAAGGAGATCAGAAAACCAAAGACTTGCTAGAACAGTTTTGCTGCAGAACTTCTAAAAATTTTCCGTTGTAATGATCATTTAGTTTCTAAAATACTTGGTGGTAATTCCCATTCTTAAATTGGTCATTAGAGAAACTTAAAAATCTTTGCAGGTTGTTTGTCCAGTAAGTTGTTACACAGACGAAACCATATTTAGGGAAATGTAATGTTATATCCTAGCCAATTTAATGATCTATTAATGCCTGATTATGTTAAAACCAAATAAAATACTTGCCTTTTATTCATTTCTAGACTGGAGAAGTGAGGTGGAACAGTTCTTACATGTGTGAATTATTTTGAATAAAAATTGTAGTTTGGAACTTTGTAGCCATTTCCAACCATGAAGTTATGTTTTATGTATCACTATGTTAAAAGAAAGACCAAAAAGAACAAGTTTTAGATATTCTTATCTTCAGGGAAAAATTAGTTTAGAAGATACATCTTGAATACAACTTAAGGTGTTTTTTTTTTTTTAGACTGGTTTCATTGTCTTAGTTGTACCTACTTTGGATGTTAGTATACTTGATGAGTTCAAAGATTGCTATGTGTTAGGTTTTTAATACAGTGTTTCTTATTCATAACTTAGTCTTAACTATTAATTATCAGTGTTCATTTTTTAATCACAAGAAGAAATTAATTAAAAAGAAATGTCTTCTGATTATTTGAAGTGTAAATTATCAACATCTGTGACAAACCATTCAGTTTCTCCCCTCTTCCTTCAGAAAGAGATCTTTAACAACCAGCTTATTATGGGCTTTCTTGATACCTGCAGAAGGATGCTATAAACTAGGTGCTGTACCTGTGGATACTGCGGGTAATAAGTGACAATAGTGATCTTGTAAGTGCACTGTTTATGTGAATACTTGTTAAATTTGAAATAGGGGCACATAATGAAAGTGCTTAACACATAACAGCACATGTGTTAAGTGGAATTTAGTAATTTTAAATTATCAATTCATCTTTGAAAAACAAAAAAGGGTGACAATTCATCTTTAACTTAATGTGTTTTTGTTAAATTAACTGGAAAATTTTTGGAAACTGGTTTCCTTAATACGCTGTTCAGCCAAAAGTTTTGGAAGATCTCCATCAAGAAAACAGAATTATTCATCAAAAAGTGAAAACTGTGGGGAAGAAACTTTTGAAGATTTACTTTTGAAGTATAAGCAAATACAGTTGGAACTAGAGTGCATCAATAAGGATGAAAAACTGGCTTTGAGTAGCAAAGAGGAGAATGTGCAAGAAGATCCTAAAACGTTGAACTTTGAGGACCAAACAAGCACTGATAATGTCAGTATTATAAAAGACTCAAGTAAAGAAGTAGCTCCTGAGGAGAAAACACAAGTCAAAACTTTTCAGGCATTCGAATTAAAACCACTCAGGCAAAAATTGACTTTACCAGGAGATAAGAACCGATTGAAAAAAGTTAAAGATGGAACAAAACAGCTTTCCCTGAAATCTGACACTACTGAATCTAGTCCAGGTAATGGAATTTAAAATTTCAGTTAGTGATGAGATTTCCTTTGAAGGGGTAACTGGTTATTTTGGTAGTGTACTTCATTGAAATGATTCTAATATTTTGTCTGAATTCTTTTTGCACTGTCTACACAGTCATATTGTTGGATGATGACAAATACTTTTTCATTTTGGCCTTAGTGCTGATCAGGGCTAATAATACAATTTTAACGTAAGTGGTAATGGGCACTTTTGTTCCCTAACTTACAGGAAACACTTTTGCCATTTACTTTTTTTTTTGAATTAAGTTTAGTTGCTTTACAATGTTGCATTTCTGCTGTACAGCAAAGTGAATCAACCATACATATACATATATCCCTTCTTTGCTGTTTACTTTTAAACATAGTGTTGGTTAAGTTTATTGTAGGAATTCAGACCTCACCCCCATTCCTTGTTTGAAATTTTCAGCATGAAAGGATGTTGAAGTTTATCAGATATTTTTTCTTCATTATGGAGAAGAACATTTAATTTTTCTTGTTTATTAGTATAATGGATTATATTAATTGATTTTTATAGAGATAAACCACTCTTGTATGATTGGGATAAATCCAGCTAGTTCATGATACATTATTTTTGTACATCATGGATTTGGTTTGTTAATTTTCCCTTTTCTTCTTTTATGTGAGTGTATATACAGTAAAAATTTATCCATTTAACTGTGTAGTTCTTTGAGTTTTGACAGATGCAAGCAGTTGGGTAATCATTGCCAGCCATCACTATTCAGATATAGAATAGTTCCATTAACTCCTGCCAGTTCCCTCGTGCCACCAGCCCTACTTGGTGGTCTGTTTTTATGACCCTATACTTTTGCCATTTCCAGAATGTCATATAAATAGAGTCATGTAGAACATTGTTTTTTAATCCTAGCTTCTTTGATTAGTGTGTTTGAAATTGATCCATGTGGTTTCATGTATCAGTAGTTCATTCTGTTTTACTGCTGAATGTCCCATTGTATGGCTTTGCTACAGTTTTTTTATCCATTTCCCACTTGAGGGACATTTGGTTCTTTCAGTTTGGGGCAGTTATAAAATCTTCATAAATAAAGATTTGCTAATATTTGTTCAGAAATTTTCATGTATGTTCATAGCCTGTAACTTTGATCCTTGTTTTTCCTTACAAGTTTTAGTATAAGGTTGGTAGTGTGTCCAACTCTTTGTGACTCTATGAATTGTAACCCGCCAGGCTCCTCTGTCGGTGGGATTTTTCAGGCAAGAATACTGGAGTGGGTTGCCATTTTTTCCTCCTGGGAATCTTCCCAACCCGGGGATTGAACCTGCCCCTCATTTATCTCCTGCATTGCAGGCTGATTCTGTACTGGGTGGGGGGAGGGGGAGCCTAGTATAAAATTATGATGCTCATAATGAGTTGAGGAGTGGTTTTTTTCCTCTTTCAAATAGGTTTAAGGTTGTACTCATTCCTGGGATATTTGGTAGATCTTGCAGGTAAAATTATCTGGGGCAGGATGGAGTTTTTCTGGGGAGGTTTTAAACTACTGACTGTTCATGTTTTCTATTTCTGGGTAAAGCAGTTTAGGTAAACATTTTTCTAGTAATGTGCTCATTTCCCGTAGTTGAACAGTTTATGCTAAGTTATTCTCTTACCTTTATATCTGTAGCATTTATAAATTTTATCTCCCCATACCTTTTAAAATTTTCTCAGAAATAAGTTCCCTGCTTCTTAACTCATTAATTCTTAGCCTCTCTACTAGTGACATCATTTTGTGATACAAAATTCTATTAACCTCATTTTGGGCTATAAATTTTACTTCCCTGATAGCTCAGTTGGTAAAGAATCCACCTGTAACGCAGGAGACCCCGCTTCCATTCCTGGTTGGGAGGATCCTCTGGACAAGAGATAGGCTACCCGCTCCAGTATTCTTGGGCTTCCCTTGTGGCTCAGCTGATAAGGAATCTGCCTGCAATGTGGGAGGACCTGGGTTCGATCCCTGGGTTGGGAATATCTCCTGGAGAAGGGAACTGCTACCCACTCCAGTATTCTGGCCTGGAGAATTTCATTAACTGTACAGTCCATGGATTGCAAAGAATCGGACACGACTGAGCAACTTTCACTTGGGCTGTAAAGTTTCTATTTTAGTTGCATCTCAGCTTCTGATATGTAAATTTTTTTCATTCGGTTCTAAGTATTTTCTAATTTTGTTCTTTGGCCTGTAGGCTATTTAGAAGTATTTCTTTACTTCCAAGCATGTAGGTTTTTTAGCTGTTTTTTTGTTATCAACTTGTAAGTCAGTCACATTGTCAGAGATCTATGTGGTACCAATCTTTTGAAATATTTGTAGAGACTTGCATTATTGTCTAGCATGTGATTAAGTTTTGTAACTTCTTTGTGTGTTTGAAAGGAATGTTTGGGTTGTTAGATCAGGCTTTTATGTTCACATCTTAGAAGGAAGATGTAAACAGTTTTTTGACCTGCTTGATCTGTCAGTTACTGAGAGGCTTGCTAAAATCTGCCAGTAGGGTGGTGAATTTCTGGTTTTCAGTTTTTATTTTAAATACATTGAGGCGAGGGAATTATTCTTATTACTATGTAGTGACCTCTATGTCTAGTAGTAGTTTTGCCTAAAAGATAATTTTGTCTCATATTAATAGCCAGCCACACCATCTTTCTCTTCAGAAGTGTATGTTTTTGTATGTCATTGCCTGTCCTTTTAGTCTTTCTGTATCTTCTAGTTCCAGATGTTATTTGCACATTATATGGAGCTAATTTCATTTAACCTGATAATCTTTGTCTTTTAACAAGACCATGTAATTTGTTCACACTTTTTCATGATTACTGATCTTTGTATTTCCTTTTTTTCTTTCTTGCCTCTTTCAGGTTTTTTTTGTTTGTTTTTTAATTTTTTTCTTTTTCTTTTACTGGTTTGAAAGTTAGATATTAAGTTTTTGGTCTCATTTTGATTCCTTTAAAAATTGTAACATGAATTCTTACCAGTGTTTAAAGTTAATCAAGTTATTTACCCTCTCCCTGATACACAAGGACAGTTTTTGCCTATCTTTGGCCATGTATTTAACTCTTTCTTGACTCTTCTATGTCTAGGGTCACTTATACTTAAAATACGTTTTGAAGGATTTCCATGTAGTAGTTGTGTCTACCATATGAAAAAGTTATTTCTGTTTACACCCCTTTAAAAACAGTTTTCCCAGGTTTAGAATTCTAGATTAGTTAATTATATTATCAATATGTTGAAGATATTTTCTGGCTTCCATTGTTAATTTTGAAAAGTCAGCTGTCCATCTTAACAGTTTCTCATTTGAAGGTAATCTATCATTTTTCTCTAGTTGCTTTAAAGACCCTGTTTTTGTCTTAATACTCTACAGTTTAACTGTGATGTGTTAATTGTATTTTTTATTTTTATTCAGCTTGGGACTTGTTTTGCTCCTAGTTTTCATTGATTCTGAAAATTGTCAGAATCTCTTATATTGTCCCATTCTTTTCTTTTGAACTCTGTATTGTATCAGTATGTTTTATTAAATCATCTCACTTTACCTTTTATTTATCTTAAATTTCTATCTGTAACTGTGTGATACATTCTGGGAATTTTATCTCTTGTCTCATTGGCCTTATGCCCACTTATTGAGTTTTAAATTTCAGTTACAGTTTTTGTTTTAGT
Source organism: Giraffa tippelskirchi (assembly GCF_054371585.1). Lineage (NCBI taxonomy): Eukaryota > Metazoa > Chordata > Mammalia > Artiodactyla > Giraffidae > Giraffa > Giraffa tippelskirchi. The sequence continues at coordinate 104,127,488 of NC_137278.1, read as the reverse complement.
GTTTCATTTTTATTTTGTTCTTTGGTCATTTTTAAAAGTTTTTCTTCTTTTTTTTCAAATTTATCTTTATTTCTTCAAACATTTTAATTATGGGCTTGTTTTGATTTTCCTCTGCCTGCTAGTTTCTGGTATCTGGGTCTAATTTCTAATTTTTGCTATCCCTGCTGGTTCTCATTTTTTGGTACCTTCTTTTCTTGCATGTTTAGTGTTTTTTGTTTGTTTTTTTTTAAAGTAAGGTGTTCATTTTCCTCTGAATTATTTTGGTGGGGATTTTTGGTGGCCTGTACAAAGGTGAATTTCCTAGAGAGGATTTGCTTTTGCTGCTGCCAAGGAGCTAAGTAGACTTTTGATTTGACACTGTTATATTGACATCTTCAGGCAACTCATGTGATGTAAATTTGATTGCAAACCTGAGTGGTGACTGATTCTGGTTATGCATTCTTAGGGACATGTTTATTCCTCCTCAGTTTAGCATCATGATTCCAGACAGGCAGTTTCGAAGATTATACCCCAGTGGGATAGAGAAGACACATAGACAAATATGGAATATAATGAGTTATGTATGAAAGCCTGCAGTCATGCAAAGGAAGGATCAAATACCTTCATTTGGATTTAGAAAGTTTTCATTGTGATAGTAATGTTTGATGGTAATGTCTTGGAAGATGTATCTTTTCCACTTGGGAATTCCCATCAGAAGGAACCAAATGAGCAATTGAAAGCATAAAGAACTTTTAAAGGATATTGAGATTGATCTAATACAGGTGCAATGTGAAATACATGTATGTTTGTTGAGTGGTTGGATATAAATTTATAAAAGTACAGATTTAGATTGGAATGCAAAGGGCACTGAATATCTTGCTTAAGGGATTTAGATTTTCTTTAAACCTCAGGTGAGCCATCAGATATTTTTAAACAGAAAAATGATGTTATCAGATGTCTGCTTTAGAAAAGTAACAGGCAGCAGTGTAAAAGAGGGATTGGAAGAAACCAAAAAAGCTAAAATTTATCTGAATCAAGAAATTATATTGATTAGTGTTAAAACACATGCACCCCTTCCCCAGTCTTCAACATAACTCGCTGCTCTGCCATTAAACCTTTCGATTGTTATGGGTCAGCTTCCCCTCCGCCCCCTATTTCTCTTTTTTTCAGGCCATTTATTCAGCCTTTATCCCTATTGTCAGCCTTGTGAGCTTGCCTCCTATTTCAGGTGATCTCACTCGACTTCTAACTTTTCACTTCCTAATTGTAAGCTTATATGCATATCAGTTTTCATTTCAGTTCTCTACTCTGAGGAAGTGGTGACCCTCTTTTTGTTTATGACCACTTTGCTTTAACCTGATTCCTGGCTCTAATTTCTCCCACTTTCTCTGGGATCTTATTCCAAAGGTTTTTTATTCCGTTTCCTCTTTAACCACTTTTCTCTTAAGGAGTACTTACTATAAACACACTGGTGTTTTCCATCCCTAAATCTGAACAATCCCTCCTCCCCATTCTACCTGTCCCTTAACTTCTGTCTTTTCAACCAGACTACCAGAAAGGCCAATTTGTGCTGACTTTTTTCACTTTACCTCTCATTCCTTCTTAATTCAATGCAGTTTGCTTTTCTGCCCCTACCAGAGTACTGAAACTACTCAGGGCAAGATCACTTTAACCTAGTTGCAGATTTTACTGTTCATTTTCTTTCATTTTTTATTTCATTCTTCCATTTATTCAAAAGTTAGTTGAGCACTTTGTTCCAGGCTCTTGGGAATACATCAGTGAACAAAATAGGCAATCATTTATTCCTTCATGGGCTTGCATTTTAAGAAGAGGAAACAGTAATTATGATGACTAAATAACAGTTGTAGAGAGAGGAAAAGCATAGCAGTAAGTAAGTTAGAATGGAGGCAGTGGGTACAGGCTGCAGTATTAATGAGTGATCAGGAGAGGCCTGTATTTGAAGGTGAGATTTAAACAAAGGCTTTGAAGATGATGGGGGAATAGCCAAATGTATATCTGTGGGAAAGAGGTTTCCAAGCAAAGAGAATAGATAGTTTAGAGTATTGGTTTTTTAACTGTGGTCCTTAGACCTTCTTTACTTGGGAACTTAATAGAAATGCTAATTCTCAGGCCCTACCCCAGATCTCATTGGAAAAGACCCTGATGCTGGGAAAGACTGGAAGGAGGAGAAGGGGACGACAAAGGATGAGATGGTTGGATGGCATCATCAACTCATTGGGCATGAGTTTGAGCAAACTCTGGGAGATAGTGAAGGACAGAGAAGCCTGATGTGCTGCAGTCCATGGGGTCGCAAAGAGTTGGACACAACTGAGCGACTGAACCACAGCAACCCTAGATCTACTAAAGAGGAAACTCTGGAAATGGGGCCCAGCAATGTGTATTTAACAAACCCTCCTGTTGATTCTGGTACCTGCTAAACTTTGAGACTCATTGAGTTAGAGTAATGACCTTTAGGCAGAGGGGTACTGGCACATTTGAGGAATAACAGGGAAGCCAGTGCCACTAAAGAAGAGGCAGTGAGGGGGATGAATAGTGGGAGAGAAGAGGTCAGAAATAATGGGTGGGACAGATCATACAGTATCTTACAAGAACTTTAGTTTTTATTCTGTGTGAAACAGGAGGTGTTACAGGATTTTGAGCAAAAGATTAGCATAATTTGTTTTGTATTCTCAAAGGCTCACCCTGGCTGCAGCTTTGAGAATATTGTATAGGAAGTAGAAACATCTGTTACATTCAGTGATACTTTTCTCATTAATCTTGAAATTTCAGGGTGTCAATGATACTATACACATCAGCAATTCCTTACAACTTTCTTCTGATTTTCCTGTTTGTTTTTTTATAATGCTTTTCCTTTATAACTTCTTATCTGTTGATATCTTTGGTGATCTATTCTCCTTGGTTGTTCTCATTTGTTACAGTTTTTTTTTTATGTATTTGTTTTTGGCTGTGCAGGCTTTCTCTAGTTGTGGTGAGTGGGGCTTGTTTCCACTTGGAGTGTGTGGGCTTCTCATTGTGGTGGCTTCTCTTGTTGCAGAGCATGGGCTCTAGGGCACGTGGGCTTCAGCAGTTGTGGCTCACAGGCTCTAGAACACAGCTCAGTAGTTGTGATGCATGTGTTTAGTTGCTCCCTGGCATGAGGAATCTTCTGGGACCAGAGATCAAACTCGTGTCCTCTGCATTGGCAGATGGATTTGTAACCACTGAACCACCAGGAAAGTCCAGTTATTATGGTTTCAACTACCCCCAAATCCTGACTATCTCTTGCTCAGTTTGGAATTATAGGTAATAATTTAAAAAATACTACCCGGCTGCACAAGACCCATTTTCATTTTGGAAGTATTGAGTAGGAATTGATATAATAATATTGTAAAGACCTATGACAGTGGTAGGACAAAAGGACCAAACCACATATTTCGTCAATTAAACCATAACCTGCTTTTATTAATCTTTGTGTGAAGCTGAGTTTATGGTCTGAAATTTATGGTTTGTGCTTGTTTTTCAGGTGACATTGTGCTCATTAGGTATCTGCCAGCTTAGTGGATAGTTCCTTTTACTTCCCTTACAGGGAGGTGCTGCCACCTTTATATAGAGAGCCTCGTCAACTAATAGACTTCGCCCAACTTAATGATTTTCTCTCATGTAGGAGGAAAGTTCAGTTCTTTTTACATTTATGATGGAAAGTCTGTCTTTTTTTTTTTCCTTGTTAATTTTTATGTAATAGTTATTACTATTCTGGTATTCTTTGAAGTATGGTCAGTTTTGCTATAAGGTGACATGCATTCCTGAAAATCACTACACTGTGGAATTACACAATAAAAACCACAGGGTTTATGGGCAAATCATGTCAGGGGAAAAAACACTCAAAAACCTTGTCAGTGGCACATAAAAAAAAAGATTGGAATCTAATAAAAGTGGTAGTGCAAGTTTACACATTAAATGGGTAAAAATGCCTGAAATACTATAATGTCACTTTACCTTGAAAAAGACCTAAAATATGCTGTGGAAGCAGCTCTACTTACAAGTTACTGTGAGTGGAGCAAGGGAGGTTATTTGAAATTGGACAGTAAATTGTAACACCAGATGGGGATGGGTGTGACTCATCACATATGTACATATGTACAGTGAACTGAAAAGCTGGCAGATTGCTCAGAGTTTGTGGGGTTTGTATATTCCTACATGGCTCCTACTAGGATCACCTGGGTGCAGCTTTCTGCATTCTCATAGTGTTTCTTGGACACAAATTGTATGTAAGCAAATGTGAAATTTGTATTGTCCTCAAATTATTTTCTAGTATGTCAATCATGTTGCAACAAATTCGTATTTCCAAAACAAGCATTATGGCAGAACTGACCTAACTCAAAGTTTGGTGGTTGCCTTCCATTTACTTTTATAGGGTAGTTGGTTAGTTCTATGTATTGAATAAGTTGCCTATTCTTTTACCAGTAGATCTTGAGCAATCAAGTTAAGATATTTGGAATACCGGCAGTGGTATTAACGGAAAAAAACCTAGGCTTGGAGCTTAGACTTAATTTGAATCCTAGCTTTGCAAATCCACTTGTTCATCTTGAGAGATTTTCTTAGTTTTTAACTTAATCTGCTTTAGCTATGAAAGAGTCTCAGTACCATTACATAGGTACTATAACTTTATTGCATGATTTGTAGAGCTGTCATAGATGAGATAATATCGTTGTTTAGTTGCTAAGTTGTGTCTGACTCTTCTGCAACCCCATAGACTGTAGCCTGCCAGGCTCCTCTTTCTGGGTTTTCCCAAGTAAGAATACTGGAGTGGGTTGCCATTTCCTTCTCCAGGGGATCTTCCCAAGCCCTGGGAAGTCGAATCCGCATCTCTTGCATTGGCAGGTGGATTCTTTACCACTGAGCCACCAGGGAAGCCCAGATTAGATAATACATAAGTAAGATTTTGTAATAATTAATCAGAAACATGGATCCAAGGCTAGAATTCTGGAAAATGTGTAGATGGACTTAATTTTGTTGTCATTTAATCTACTTCTGCAAATACTTTTCTGGATAAGTAGAGGACGTTTCTTCTTCTTCTTCTTCTTTTTTTTTTTTTTAGTACATTGTGGCAACCAGGGAAGTCCTGAGGACATTTCTTTAATAAATAAATCCAATACTGTCTCTAAATGTTTGAATTCATTTCAGCTTCAAAGGTCTGAATTAATCGTCATATATTCTTTTTTCTGTATTACCTATTTAGTAAGGAAGCTTTGTTTTTTGCCTGTCTACTCTAAATTCTGTTCTTATTTGAAATAATTATTTTTAATTCAGAAGTCATTTTTATCATAGTGCAGTTTTAATTTATATTTTAATATTTTGAATTATCTTTGTCTTATAACTTTTAGAAATGAGGCTGATGTGGCAAGTTTTTTCGGATTTTCATTCTGGCAACATTCTTTCCTTTTGGTTGAGAGATTGAGAAAAGGAAACCCTTTATTGAGACTTTTAAAAATAATTACTAGTATAAATGTCATGTAGCATTTTGTTTTAAATTGATTGTAGCAATCTTTTAAAGCATTCAAAGTATGCTGTTTTATTTTAAAGGATTAGAAGATAAGGAACAAAATTTAACCAGAAGAATTAGTGCCTCGGATATTCTATCTGAAAAGGTAAGATAATGCTTTGTGGGATTGGATATCTCTGTAGGACTGATTCTTGTTCTGCTTTACTCCATCCTTTTGAATGGAAAGTTCTGTCTTGTTTTTCACTTTTTTTTTTCATCATTGCTGTACCTCCATTTGGATATAATCCTTAAAGATAAAATCTGGAGAGCTTGGAATATCAATATCTCCACTGGATTCAATTAACATATTTAATTGAAATGCTATATGTATCTGTAGATAACTTTCTGCTTGTTTTTTGAAACTTTTAATTTTCTTCCAGACATTTTCATTTCTTTATTTTGGAGGATTATGCTGTGTGAGAAAGCTTTGAAGTTACACCTTGACCTGGTGTCCAATTCTAGTTCCTCTTAATAGCTGGGTGATCTTGTGTTAGCTGCTTAGGCTTTGCTTGCCTCTGTTTTCTTTTCTACAAAATGAGTTTAATGTCATCTGTTCTCTGGATTGTTGTGAGGTTCAGCAGGGTAAAGTGCAAGAGCATCAAGCACTGTGTTTGACATTTAATAGGTACTCACTGGGCCAAGCCTTTTGTTTGTTGAATTAGATATCTGAAATATCTTCAGTTTCTTCTGTTAAGATCTCAATTTCTTTCTATGAGTAAATTGAAATGATGAGAACAGCTTAGAAATTTTAGGTAAGAGACGGTCTTGAATTTAAGGTTGATAAAATAACAGATATACCCACAGGCATGCATGCATATATGTATGTATGGTTTTGAATATCCTAACAATAACTCTATAAGATAAGTTGACATTGTCTCTTACAGAAAAACTAAGGTTCCGATGTGTATATTAACTGACTTGCTTAAAGTTTTATAAGAATTAGATATCAGAGCAAGGAGTTTAAGTGAGGCTCAGTACTCTTCTTACTGATTAAGTAGCTGCTTTGAGTGACAGTATCAGTGGTCTCTTTCATTCCAAAAGGACAAGTAGCAAAAGATAATCAAAGACTTAAGTCTCAGTGGAACAGTGATGACAGCTTTATTTTAGTTAAACTCTGGATCAGCACTGTCCAATAGAATTTTCTATAATAATGGAAATATTCTATATCTACACTCCAGTATGGTAGCTATTAACCACATGTGCCTATTAATCATTTGGAATGTGACTAATGTGTCTGAGAAACTAAAGTTTTCATTGAATTTTAGTTAAATAGACACACATGACTTACTGGTTCCATTTTTTGGATAGCATGACTCTAGATCTTCAGTACCAAGCAGTAGAATTTGATATTTAAATGACTTAGAGTAAAAAAAGACTCATGATAATTTTTCAACTCATTTTTTACATATATTTCCCAAGAAAGCAAAGAGTAACTATATCCTGGTTTGGGTAAACTGAATTACCGAAATATGTGATGGTAGTTCAGTTAGGGATTTATAATAGTCTCTAGAAGGTTAAACCACTAGATAGACTCTACTGTTTTCTTTATGTTTAAGAATTAAATAATTTAATTTGATTTTTAAAGTATAATTACAATTCACTTACTAGTTAAGTGAGCCTTAACTTTTTTGAGTCTTAGCCTCTTTTTAGTTTCCCCTCCTTTTCTGTTTATACACATAAGGGAAAAACACGCATAGCTTTGTGTTGAACTTCAAGGAGTGGGGATGCCAAAGGACCCCCTTAATGCTCTCCCACCAAAGTCTCGTGGTCTTCAATCTAATACTTTTGCTTAGATTGCCCAAGATTTTCTGTTACATTTTAGCTAAAATGTACAGAATAGGTAATTTTTGAAATTAACTCAAAAAAAAAGAGAGTGAAAAAATAAAGAAAAAATGAAGGTTATTTCAATTGGAAAAAAGTTCTCAAACGTTTATTCCTAACCTGTTTCCCTGTTTTAGCTTCTCTGAAGAAGTCTTGGGTGTTAAAAATATTGTCGATACCAGATAAATGTCTGTACCTTTAAAACATAGAGTGCTCAAATATAAGCAAATCTTCACATATTTTTTCCTTCAAAACTGATTTGAAGAATTATAAAATATATTTTTAAAAGTTTGCAAATTTGAATCTTGACATTTCACTGTGCCTGTTCTGTGTAGTACTTGTAAGGCTAGTAGACATCCATGATTTATGGAACCACTTTGTTCTTGGGTCATTACCTCCCCTGCGTTGATTTCTTCTTGCATTCGCTGCCATCAGATTTCTACTCTTGTTTGGGAAGCAGTTAAATGCCAATCTCAAACTTTTTTTTCATCAGTTGTACCTTCCCCCTCTAGCCCTTCTCATGTATACATATACTCTCTACAGATTGATCTTCAGTTTGTATTATAGGGACTGAATTAAAGTATAGGGCTCCGGTAACTTATTCAGTTTCCTTATTTTATTTGTATTTACCGTTTAAGTATTTGTCTTAAAACTAACTTTAAATTCTGATCTTATAGCAGCTTTGACTTGGTAGTATGTCTAAAGTCAAATAATAGAATTTTAAAATGGCAACTGTTTCTTTTGTTAAAGAAGCTTGGTGAAGATGAAGAGGAGTTATCTGAACTGCAACTTCGTCTTTTGGCTCTTCAGTCAGCCAGTAAAAAATGGCAACAGAAAGAACAGCAGGTGATGAAAGAAAGTAAAGAAAAGTTGACTAAGACGAAAACTGTACAGCAAAAAGTTAAAACCAGTACAAAAACACATTCGGCCAAAAAAGTTAGCACTACAGGTGATCATTTCTATTAAACTCTTTTAATTGATTTCCTATATCAGTGTAGTTTCTAGATTTTAATTCAGAAAGTTTTCAGTTGGGGAATTATGTAGGGCCCTGAATAAAGGACAGTCCTGGATAAACAGAACTTAATAATAATTAAATAATTGTTAAAGCTTTGTTTTCTCTATCTTCTTGAAAATTCTAACTCTAATAGATGATGATGTTTCTATATTTTTTAAAGCTAAACAAGCATTGAGGAAGCAGCAAACAAAGGCGTGGAAGAAACTACAACAGCAAAAAGAACAGGAAAGACAGAAAGAAGAAGATCAGCGTAAGCAAGCTGAAGAAGAAGAGAGAAGGAAAAGAGAAGAAGAAATCAGAAAAATTCGAGATCTCTCAAATCAGGAGGAACAGTACAATCGATTTATGAAATTGGTTGGTGGAAAGAGGAGATCAAGAAGTAAAGTACGGAGTTCAAAAATACAAAATCAAAGTATTACTCAAATTTGAGTGTCCTTGTATTAGCTCATAAATTCAGTCAACTAGGAAAAAGTATTAAGTTCTTTTGTTTGATAGAGCTTGTTGTATATAAATAATTCCTTTGGGAAGAAGGGAAGGTAGGTTATAATTGAGAATGAATTGTTTTTATAGTTATAGATGCTAGAAATAGAAGAAGTAGACTAAAATTATGATTAGAAAAGCCTCCCTTTGGCTTTTGTGTCCTTTTCTATTTAGAAGAAAGAAGCATTCCTGAGTTGAAATGAGAATTTATTCTTAAAATTACTATTCCCTTTTAGTTTTCCATTGTTTAGTAATACAGAATTAGAAATGTATCATAATTAGTTGATATGGACTATTTTTAAGAAAGTTAAATCATCATATCATAATAGCCTTAGTGCATGTGGCTACTTTAGTTATCAAGCATTTGTGAACCTTTATTATGTATAAGTCATTGATAATGACTGGATGAGTCATTGCCTTTTATGGCTGGTGTCAGGAAGTAAACTGGAGATTTAATATTGATCTGGTGCTATTAGCAGCGACAAATTTCAGAATTCTGAGCTTTGAGACTACACTTGCATGTGTGTTAGCATGTGTGTTACTGATATTAAAGAATAGAGGGATATTAAAGAGTAAGAGCTCTTTAACTGTAGGGAGTCAAGGGTTAGATTTGTTTAAGTAAGGAATTTATAAGTGTTCATACTTTGAGCTTCCAAAAAGTACTTTGATGGAATCTTTTTACAGAAAAGTATTGTACATTATTTGTATCCATTTGGATAGGTTTTGCTGATTTTTAATTTCTTATAAACTGTCTCTGAGTGGAGATTGCAAGAAGTGAAAAAAAAGAAAACACCATACAAGTATATGACCAAGAGTTTTTAGTTTTCATTAATTTATTCATAATTGGAATGTTAATGGTGTATTCAGGCAATATTCTAAATAAAGCCTGATTACATAATACTTGAATTCATTTATCTGATTTCTTAATTTTCAGAGAGAGGCCATTAGTATTTCTGATCTTGGTGTCATCTTACTTTCTAGAGGAATAGCTGATTATTTAGTGGCTCAGCTCACTGAGGGATTTCATCTGTACATATAGTACTTCCTAGCTTCATTTTCTGTCTGACAGTTATAAAATGTCAGCCACAATGTACCTATCATGTATATTGAGTTTCCCAGATCAGACATGATAGTTCTAACTGGATCATCATATTTTTGATACTGTTCTATGTAAAAGATAACTATTAATTGTTTTATAATTTTGAGCCTAAGAATAGACTAAGACAGAAAATGTTGTGAAACTAAAAATAAATCTTGTATAATTAGTCTTCAGATCCTGACCTGAGACGATCCTTAGATAAGCAAGCTACTGATAGTGGAGGAGGCATTTATCAATATGATAACTATGAAGAAGTTGCTATGGATACAGATAGTGAAACCAGTTCTCCAGGTATGAGCTAAAACTTAAAACATTTGTACATTCACAATTATTAAGTAGAAAATGGTCAAGAAGGTACCCGAAACATTGAAAGAAATGTGTAATGAAAGTAAAATTTGCTGGTAGACATTATTTGGTGTATAAATACTTCAAAAACAAACCTCAAACTGTAGTATTAACCTTTATTTTCTAGTATTTCTTCCTATATAGTATTCTAATAAATAGGCAGTACTCTGCTGTTAACTGTTTGATCTAAGAAGTGAATATTGTGGGAAAGGTGAGAACACTGCTTTAAAAAACAAACGAACAAAGAAATCTTTCTTTATTCTTAAGTATCTTTATGTCTAAGGCATTCTTCATTTTAGTCAAAAAAAGAGATCTTTCTTTTGTTCAGGCTTCTTTTCTCCAGCTGCTGCTGATTCTTTGCAGGAATAGAGAGATGGAAAGTGATACTAGTGGTGCCTTAGGATCAGCTGGTTATAACTGTTAGGGCTATACCTCGGTTAGAGTGCACATTTTAGAATGTGGCCATCCTTGAGAGTTAGAGACTTGCTTTAGTTGATTTTCAGGAGTAATGGACTGTGAAAGACCTATCCTCTTACTAATTAAAGCTATCCTCTTACTAATTAAAACACACAAGAATGAGGCAGACAACAAAATGCCATTAGTGTTCTGGAAACTAGAATACTTACTTGCAAAGTCATATGATCAGTGTGTTTCTTCCAGTGGTTGTATTGTGAGACCAAATGAAACTAGAATTCCACTTTAGTGTGTCTAGAGAGAAGGCAAAATCTATATGATTTGGTAATGTTTAGCAAAAGCTCATTTTCACGTTATAATGTTTAGGTTCATATTTAATAATCTTGTATTTTCATGTCATAATTCTCTTTGGTCAGCCTTTACTTATTTCTAAGTTCTTGGAAATGATTCATTGTAGTTCTCAAAAATTGACATTATTATTACTCTAATAATTTTATGATTTACCCTTTAGAAGAATTTTGTAAAAAAATAATATAAAAAAATTAATCAAATGTCATCATTTGGGTCACAAATCAGCTCCATGTAAGTCATGTGGTTAATACTCATATTGACTTGAAAGACCACTGGGACAAAGAAGAAATGTTAAGTTTCCCTAAGGTTATATGGTTTAAGGGTAGCAAGAATAATCCTCAAATCTGTAAGATTTCAATGAGTCTTAAGAAACCACTGAGGGTAAAATAAGCAGTTATTTTAATCTGCTACCAAGGAAAAAAATGCTAACAATTTAACTGAGATGCATCAGTAACTATTTCAGAATTACTGAATTTGAAAAAAAATGTATACTTTAATGATTAAATGCAATAGGTAATTCTTTTCATTCCTAGTCCTGTTTGCTTTCTCTCCAATTTAAATAGTCCATTTCTTCACTTTTCTTCACATTAAGGGAGGAATGGAGTCACCACATCACTGTTTTTCTTTGCTTATGATACTTTGGCAGATTCAGGGGAATTTTTTGTTTTATTATTTCTTAAAAAGGTATGTTTTTTTCCAAAAAGCAATAAAAGCCTTTCCTGCTTTATTCCAGTTTACCACCAGTAGGTGAAAAGTAGAACAAAATAGAAAAGTTTTCAAGGGACTAAATATCAGCTTAAGTGGATGGCTAACTTTATAGTGACATAAGAACAATTATAAATAGGCAGAGGTAGTCTCATGGAGGTTAAGTATTTTATTGGAGATTAGTACAGTCTCACTTGTACTTTGCTTAGATGCAGTTGTATGTCTTCAAAAATATTATAAATTTATTCCTGTTGAATATATGTTATTAAACTCCTATAAAAAATTTTTTTAACAGCTCCTTCACCAGTGCAACCACCATTCTTCTCTGAATGTTCATTGGGGTATTTTTCTCCAGCACCATCTATTTCTTTGCCTCCACCACCTCAGGTTTCTGTAAGTGAGGATTGGTATGATTTCTCAGAAAGTTTTGTTGCCTTGTGTCTTTTGTTTTGTTTTGAAAAGCTGGCATGTAATTAATAGTTAGGTTTGAGAGCATAAAGTCTGCTTGCCAGAATTAATAGCCATGAAATCTATGGTATATTAGTTATTGGCAGGGTATCGATCTGGTAGATTTTTTCATAGCTAATTTTAGTCTCATGTTGGACTTTCTTTCAATACTTAGCATGTTTCCTTCTTTCTTTTTGCTCCTCAGAAAATGTATTCTTAAACAGAATAAGAATCATCTATTATTTTGGATTTTTTTAGAGGGTAATTGGGATTTAAGTGCATTTAAAGTGCTTCTAGAAACTTTTTCCTTTCTCGTCTTTTGATTATATAGTTGTTTTTAATTTGAAAATTCAGTAAAGGAAAAGCATTGACTAGTTAAAGAAAAGTTAATTTCTTTTCAACCTACTTTTGAAAGAACTGCCAGTCCCCTGTTAAAAAAAGAAAGAAAAAAAAAAGGAAGTGGGGGAATCACAAAGTCATTTGTAAGTTTTCTCTAGACTGAGAGAACCTGGAGCTCACACTGATTCTCTCTTAATGGGTTAGTAGGAACTTTGCTATTTCACAGTTCCTAGGCAGACACCTGGTGTCCTCCTGGGAAGTTTAAGATGAGGGGAATATTAGAGTAGAGAGTGAGAGGGAAACATTTTTTCTTTCTTCCTTAAATTGTTTTAAATGCCAAGAGAAATATTGGAAGGTCTTTGAAGCAAAAATGTGTGCAAATTCAGGAATTTGGGTAAAATTAACTACCTTTATAGATGACCTCTAAGAAGCCATTTCACAAGGATTTTATGAGGGTAGTGGTGGTGATTTCTCATATTTAATGCTTGATATACTCTAGACTGTTCCCATCTAGAATCCCTTTGGTTCCTAATTTTTAATTTTTACTTAAATATCTGTTTGTTTTCAGGTAGTCATCTAGAGAGAGAGATCTGTAAAATTTGATATCTCTGTCATGAAGTTCATAAATTAAATTACAGCTGATTTTAACTTTTTGTAAAAATTAGGCTTTTTCTTGGCTGAATATTGAATTTGGGTTAGTTTTGAGATTTCCAGTATACTTAGTTCACTTATTCTTACAGTAAAGTAATAACCTGATGTTTACCTTTTTCTAATTTGACATTGCTGTAGAGATAAACGCTTGGAATGAGTAAAATTTGCATGGTAATTATTATTTCTTCTTTTTTTTTTTTAAATTAACTAGTCTGTACCACCTTTGAGCCAGCCTTACGTGGAAGGCTTGTGTGTTTCTCTTGAACCTCTACCTCCTCTACCACCTTTACCACCTCTTCCACCTGAAGATCCAGAACAACCTCCAAAACCACCTTTTGCAGATGAGGAAGAAGAGGAGGAAATGCTGCTTCGAGAAGAGCTACTTAAATCTCTAGCGAATAAAAGAGCTTTCAAGCCAGAGGTAATTTAGGTACCTGAACCTCTAGGTGGTGCTGTTGAGCTAGTTTTAGGTAGGACTACTCAGCTAGTTTGGGATTTATTGGGCTTTTCAGTAAAGTAGGGATAAGTTTGTTAACTAACTTCCTTAACACCTTTAAAGATGACAGAAATTTCATTTAAAATTGCTTCATATCTGTCTCTTCCTTCTTTAGGAAACATCCAGTAATAGTGACCCACCTTCACCTCCAGTTCTGAACAATTCACAGCCTATGCCAAGAAGCAATCTATCCATAGTCAGTATTAATACAGTGTCTCAGCCTAGGATACAAAACCCAAAGTTTCACAGAGGACCTCGTCTTCCACGAACTGTGATCTCGGTAAAAACAAAATAATTAGTCCCTACTCTTACTTTAATATCTTGTGAGAAATTTGTATGCAGTTTTGCTGTCCTGTTCCCTGCCTCTAGTTTATTATATACAAACATACTTATTTTTATTTATTAGTAGTGAAATGGGAGCAGCTTTTTCACTTGAAAACTGGTAGAGTTTAATTATAATATTTTTGGGAAAGCATTATTTTCATCTGAGACGTATTCTTTCCCCTGCCGTTTCCTCAACTTTTGTTTTATATAAATTGGTCCTTTTAGACTTTTCATCTATTCTAGAGTCAGTTTTAGCAAATTATAGTTTTTCCTATCATTGCTCATATTTTTTCAGTTAATGACTATACTATAATGGAAGAATTTATAATGTTTTTCAGTTTTTGTTAAAGAATTGAAATGACAGTTTCTTTCTACTTTGTTTTCTAATGACTTTGAAATAAATGTGGAGGAGGAAATGGCAACCCACTCCAGTATTCTTGCCTAGAGAATCCCATGGACAGAGGAGCCTGGTGGGCTGCTGTCCATAGGGTTGCACAGAGTCAGACATGACTGAAGCGACTTACCATGCATGCATGCATGCATAAAATAAATGAACCAAAGCCAAGTTGAAATCTTGCCTCTGTTAGGTAAACATATCCTCTGTATATCCTTTACGTACACATGAAAGCCATTAAGTTTTATTAGTAATAATGTGGAATTACTATTTTATCTCTGACTTTAAAAGGTTAGTCTAGATTACATTATGTTTCTTTATAGAAAGTTGGTTAAAATAAAACTTAATGAAGGAAGATGATAGTAGTATCTAGAATATTTCATTTTAGTGTATAGAATATAGAATATTTTAAGTTTTGGTGTATCAGTAAAATATAGAATCTTTTATATTTTTGTGTATCTGGAGTGGGACAAAGTCGGTCAATTAATGCAATATAAACCATAGACTGTCTGCTTGGAACCTGTTATTTTTATGAATTTAAATTCATACAGATCAAGTGACTTGTTCACTGTCGTGAAGCTAATTGTGGTAGAGCTAAGAAAAGGATAATGATACATTTGTTGTCAAGAATAACAAATATATTGGCTTTGCAGCTTCCAAAGCATAAATCAGTGGTTGTAACACTAAATGATTCAGATGATAGTGAATCTGATGGAGAGGCGTCCAAGTCAACTAATAGTGTTTTTGGTGGATTGGAGTCTATGATTAAAGAAGCAAGACGAACTGCTGAGGTAATTAAGTGCAGTAATGAAAGATGGAAAGATTTATTGATAGTAAAATTTGCTTGTTTTTCCTAAAAACTAGACCTTGGAGGTTTAGATTTTTTAATATATTGAATTATGGAAATATTTTTATGTACTTGTATTATTGAGTTTATATAATGAAGTGTGTATAAATTTAGATAGATTTAACTATTTAAAAAGCCGTTTTGTCTCCAGACTAATCCTTTCAAAATAGTAAAATAGTGTGGATAATTGTCCTCTGTACTAAGGAAATTTATTGGTTTGCAATTGTGTTATATTACCAAAAAATAGTTTTACTGAAGTGTGTGATCTAAGTGCAACTTCTGTCCCTATTTGTAACTGCAGCATTTGTTTAGATATGAAATAGTTCAGTTATTTTTAAACCGTAGGTCTTGACTGCTTAGTGGATTGTACAGTTAATTGGTGGTTAAAGGCCAGCGTTGTTTTTTTTTTAAAGGAATAGAAAATAATGATGAAGATATTTATTTCTAAATATATAGATGTGTACTAGATAATGTGAAATATATATCTGAGTTGGGGTTCTGAAAGTTTTTAATCTGGTTGACTTCAAATGTTTTCTAGCAAGCTTCAAAACCGAAAGTACCTCCAAAATCTGAAAAAGAGAATGATCCCATGCGAACACCTGAAGCTCTGCCTGAAGAAAAGAAGATTGAGTATAGATTGTTAAAGGAAGAGATTGCCAAGTAAGTAGCATTTTATGTAGTTTGCTTTAAAGGTGTGTGCTGTTTGCAACACTTAATTTGAATAGAGTTTATTGGCATTGGGAAATGAAGATGATGCTTTTATCCAAGATGAAGAAGAGTTAATGTTTTTATAAGTTGCACAGGAGGGGGAGCCAGATGATCATCTATAAACTTGAATGCAGTCAGTAATGCACTGAAATACAGACAGCCTAGAAATAAATAAATGCTGTTATAAGGAGAACTACACCATCAGCGTTGGATGCCAACTTGGGTCATGCATATTGGTCATCATTGTTATTAGTCAGTGTTAGTCGCTTAATACTTTTACTTTATTTTATGAAAAAGAATACATCTTTAAAAAATAATTTCATTTTTTGGGGGAATAATTTTCAATCTTTATTGATTATTTTAGTCGTGAGAAACAGCGTTTGATTAAGTCAGATCAACTGAAGACAAGCTCATCATCCCCAGCAAACTCTGATGTAGAAATTGATGGGATTGGCAGGATAGCATTGGTTACTAAGCAGGTTACAGATGCAGAAGCAAAGCTTAAAAAACATAGGTGAGTCTCATTATCTGATTATACTGCATGTATCAAAATGTTCTATATTAGAAGGATGTATTTTTGTGCTGTGTGTCAATAATAAGTACACTGTATGATTACTACTTCATACTTGGTTGACCTAGAGAGGCTATCATTTTGTGGAATTGTCCATTTACAGTACATAAAGTAATAGTATTATATTTAAACAAAAATACCAAGACTTCAAAAGAGTTTTCTTTAGATTTATGTATGGCCTATTCATTGCTAAAATGAAACTCTTTGTTTTGGAATTTTCTTTAAAACCTCTGGCACGTTTTTAAAAATACCTTTATTGGAAGCATATTTTTATTGTTAAAAGTAGACTTAATTGTTTGGAATAAGTCATTACTTAGTGTGTTCAGTAAGACATATGGTCAAATATTGTGTTATTATAAAAACTATGATATGCAATAACCTTATGATGTATCCACAATGTTATATGCAGTAACACTAAGATGTATTAAGGCTCATAGATGAACTACTGTGGTGACCATAAATCTCTAAGGAAATGGTATGGTATGTATATTTTAAAGAAAACTAAAATAAATTCATTTAGATTCTGTTTCTTTAATAACTTTCATAACAAATGAAAAGATTTTTAAAAATTGTCTTTCTGTTCCCCATCCTTTTTATCACATATTTATCACATATCCTCTGTTTTTATGATTCATTCTAGATGTCAGTTGTTGTGACTGTTTAAAATGTGGTATCTTTCTGGGAAAGATGCTTGTTTTTTAGCCATAATATTCACTAGTTGAAAAGATGGAAATCTGTATCCATAAATTTTTCTTTCTGTCCTGATGTTTACTTCTTAAGTTCACACTTGTAAGTTAATTAAATGTGCTTGTTTATGTTTATTAGATGTTTATTTGTGTTTTTATTAGGAGCATTATAAATGAAACCAACATAAGAATTTTCTGTCTTAAGTCCTGGTTTTTCAGGAGTTATTTAGGGCTATGTTGAAATTTACTGTTGATAGCTTTTCAGCTATAATTCACATTACTCAGACTTGTAAATTCCCTGGTGGTCCAGTGGTTAGAACTCTGTGCTTTATTCCTGAGGGCCCAGGTTCAACACCTGGCTGTGGATGTGGAGCTAAGATCCCACAAACCAAATGGTGGAGCCAGGAAAAGATTAACCATTAGTTGCTTTCATAAAATTTAACAGTGTGTATCTGAATACTTGTGTGATTGATGAATATGAAGATATTTATCCTTTTAAATATTTACCTCTCTGTATCATGAACATAATTTTTAAAATGAGCTATTACTTTGTATAAGTTTTTTATTCTGATGATGTTAGTCCACTAGTTTAGAAAAACATTAATAATTTTGTTATTTCCCAATTAGGATTCTCTTGATGAAAGATGAATCTGTTTTAAAGAATCTAGTACAGCAAGAAGCTAAGAAGAAAGAATCTGTTCGAAATGCTGAAACAAAAATTACAAAACTTACAGAGCAGCTTCAGGCAACAGAGAAAATTCTCAGTGTCAACAGAATGTTTTTGAAGAAGCTTCAGGAACAGGTAGTGTTCTTCTTTTTTAATTCAAATATTGTAGTCTCATGTTTACTACACATTTTTATGGGCCAAATTTTTAATAAAACCATAAACCAAAGCTATCAAAATATATAACCTATATATTGTTCTTCATTGAGACATAATGTTAGCACATTTCTAATTTTCAGTTGAATACCCTAAAGCTATTATGTTTATGAAGGTATTGCCTCTCCTAAGATTTACATTTTCAGAATTACCCTTTATTTCAGATTCACAGAGTTGAACAACGTGTTACAATTAAGAAAGCTTTGACTCTGAAGTATGGAGAAGAACTTGCTCGGGCAAAGGCAGTGGCTAGTAAAGAAATAGGAAAACGTAAACTGGAACAAGATCGCCTTGGAGTAAGTTGTTTGTAGAAATATTTTATGTTTGAAAAGGAGAAGGTTTTAATAATTCTTTTGGGGGTAAGAGATGCATGAAAAATTCAAGGTTTTTCCCTGCATATTCAAAGAGGAAAAGATTAAAGCTTTGTTTTTAAATGACATCCACACTTTTGGAAGCTTATTTTTTTATTTTTATTTTTTGTTTTTTATGCATCATAAATTAGCAAATCTGTTGGAGGCTTTTGTTAAGCTGTTTTATTCTTGTTATTGACTTAGTTTTATAATGTCGGCATTGTTGGGATAGCACAATTATCTTAACAAAAATTGTTTATAAAATCATAGCAATGTAAAATATTGATATCATTTTCCCCCTAGCCAAACAAAATGATGAGACTGGACAATTCTCCAATATCAAGTCCAAGAAGGCATTCAGCAGAACTAATTGCTATGGAAAAAAGACGGTTACAAAAGCTAGAATATGAATATGCCCTGAAAATTCAGAAACTAAAAGAAGCCAGGGCCCTAAAAGCAAAGGAACAACAAAATATTGCTCCACTTGTGGAAGAAGAAGCTGAATTTTCTTTACCTCAACCCTCACTTCATGATCTGACTCAAGATAAATTAAGTCTGGACACTGAAGAAAATGATGTTGATGATGAGATTCTGTCTGGTTCAAACAGAGAAAGAAGAAGATCTTTCTTAGAATCCAATTCTTTTACTAAACCTAACCTTAAGCACACTGATACACCTAACAAAGAATGTATAAACAAACCTGCTAAGAATACAGTAGAAAAACCAGAACTTTTTCTAGGGTTAAAAATTGGTGAATTGCAGAAATTATATTCAAAAGCTGACAGCTTAAAACAACTGATTTTAAAAACCACCACAGGCATTTCAGACAAGGTTTTGCATGGTCAGGTAACCGAACATTTCATATTCTTTATGAAATCTAGAATTCACCCTACCCTTATTTGCTTTTTGAAATTGCTGTTTTCTTTTGCAGGAGATTTCTGTGGATGTGGATTTTGTGACAGCACAGAGTAAAACAACAGAAGTGAAGCCATGTCCGTTCAGACCCTACCATAGTCCCCTTCTAGTTTTTAAGTCTTACAGGTATTGAAGAAAGATTCAGTAAGCTTGAGTTTCAGGACTGCTCCTTGTTCTTAATAATGTCTTAATCTTTAATGTTTGATGACAGTGAAAAAAGTTGAATAAAGATCACTCAAAAAACAAGCTTGTCATTTTAGGAGATACAGAGATTTAGGTGCTTTGTTGTAGGACTTGAACCAAACAGGAACTGAGAGTTAATTCACACTTGGGTTTATTAATTCTTATCAAATACTAATTTCTGGCTACTGATGGAATTGTGGAGAATTCTGAATTAATATCTGTTAAGGATTTTAGGAAAAGTAACTGAGAGAGATTCTTATGTGAATTTTTAATTTTGCTTTTTAATTATACTGTTGCTTTAAAGAATACATTAGCTAGCTTTCATAAAATTGATTTGACATTTTCAGATGATTAACTTCGTCAGGTTGTTTTTTTTTTTTTGAGACTCTTTAGAAGCTGTGTAACTGTTAAATTGGTATGATTTTATTAGAATCTGTGAAACTGTTAAATTGGTATGATTTAATCATAAAATTGTGAAGCACCTACCAGGTAGTATAGACTTTTTCTTTGGTTTTTTGGGTGGCTGGTAATATGTAGAAGAAATACCAATGTTATATAGCATTTTATTATGTGGTAAGAAAACACTACTTTAAAAACCCTAGGATATTTTTGTTCTTTGTTTTCTATTTCAGGTATTTTATGTCCTGAGTGTAGAAGTAGTTTGTCCTTATGACTTGATATTCTGATTGTTTTCTAGAGTTAATTTTAGTATTAAGTAATTAGATAAATAGTAAACTCAAAGTATAGACACTTTAATTGAGAAAAAAAAAATGAAAAAATTTAAAATTTTCTCAGGACTGTTTATGGAGCATCATTATGTGCCTCTCTTCTTAGATTTAGTCCATACTATCGAACCAAGGAAAAACTTCCCCTAAGCTCAGTATCATACAGTAATATGATCGAACCGGATCAGTGTTTCTGCCGTTTTGATTTAACAGGAACATGTAATGATGATGATTGTCAGTGGTGAGTAGTTTTTATTTGTGAATATTTTATAATTTGAAAGCCAGTCTTGGTCATTTAGCTTTGATATATACGTGATTATCTTTTCTGTGTTGTTATTTTATTTTAGGCAGCATACACAAGACTATACACTTAGCCGAAAACAGCTATTCCAGGACGTTCTGTCATATAATCTGTCTTTGATTGGTTGTTCAGAAGGAAGCGCTGATGAAGAAATTGCTGCTGCAGCAGGTTTTAAAGACCTCTTGTTTCCCAAGTGAAAATTGAATTTAGGCAATTTATACGTTTTATATTCAGTTGTTGGTATCTTTAAATAGCTATAAAAATTCAACACAGTTATCTATGACACCTTATCTAGATCTGCTCTGTCCAGTACAGTAGTCACTAAAGTAAAACTTCCTCAGGTACTCTAGCCACATTTCAGTTGCTTAGCAGCCACTCTAGAGCTCAGTCGTGGTCAGTAGCTTACCAGTAAGACAGTGCAGATGTGGCATGTTTCCGTTAGTGAAGGAAATTCTTCACAGAGCTCATCTAACCATTTCAGTTTAAAAAGAATATGTTAACGTGGTTGTTAGAACTTTTACTGATGATTTAAAAATAGACTCTTTTTATTCTTTTTAGAAATAGAGATTGGAAGTTGAGATAACTGTAGGTTCAAATTCTACAATGAAATATAAAAGAACTTTATACAGTTTGACATTGTAGAAAGCATAGATTACTGTCAGACACGGTGTGTAAATGTTGTTAAGCTTTTCCCCACAGTTAGTGCCAAATATTAAACCTTAAACTACAAGTCTTTTGGAAGTAAGGAAATTAATGTTCGTTAAATTCAGTATCAGAGAAGGCAATGGCAACCCACTCCAGTACCTGTGCCTGGAAACTCCCATGGACGGAGAAGTCTGGTAGGCTGTAGTCCATGGGGTCGCGAAGAGTCGGACATGACTGAGCGACTTGACTTTCACTTTTCACTCTCATGCATTGGAGAAGGAAATGGCAACCCACTCCAGTGTTCTTGCCTGGAGAGTCCCAGGGACAGAGGAGCCTGGTGGGCTGCTGTCTATGGGGTTGCACAGAGTTGGACACGACTGAAGCTACTTAGCAGCGGCAGCAGCAAATTCAGTATAATCACAATTCTTAGTGATTGTAACAAAACAATCTATTTGGGTGCGTGATATGGTAGAGTTTGCTGTATTAGTTGAGATAATGTAGGCCTTGCCCTTTAGAACCAATAGATGTTTTTGACTAGTACCTTTAATTTTTAAACTATTCTTTTCTTCATACTCTTTAATTAGCCTCATCTCTGTAATCTGTGTTTTTTATACTTTTCATGAAGATAACATTGCTCTAATTTCAGAAAAATACGTTGAGAAACTTTTTGGAGTAAACAAAGATCGAATGTCAATGGACCAGATGGCTGTTCTCCTTGTGAGCAATATCAATGAAAGTAAAGGCCATAGTAAGTATATATATAATCAGTCTGATTTCGGTGTTGACCATCTGGTGATGTACATGTGTAGACTCTTCTCTTGTGTTGTTGGAAGAGGTTGTTGGCTATGACCAGTGCGTTCTCTTGGCAGAACTCTATTAGCCTTTGCCCTGCTTCGTTTTGTACTCCAAGGCCAAATTTGCCTGTTGCTCCAGGTGTTTCTTGACTTCCTCGTTTTGCATTCCAGTCCCCTATAATGAAAAGGACATCTTTTTTTGGGTGTTAGTTCTAGAAGGTCTTGTAGGTCTTCACAGAACTGTTCAACTTCACCTTCTTCAGTGTTACTGGTTGGGGCATAGGCTTGGATTACTGTGGTATTGAATGGTTTGCCTTGGAAACAAACAGAGGTCATTCTGTCATTTTTGAGATTGCGTCCAAGTACTGCATTTTGGACTCTTTTGTTGACTATGATGGCTACTCCATTTCTTCTAAGGGATTCTTGCCCACAGTAGTAGATATAATGGTCATCTGAGTTAAATTCACCCACTCCAGTCCATCTTAGTTCGCTGATTCCTAGAATGTTCATGTTCCTGTTTGGCCACTTCCAATTTGCCTTGATTCATGGACCTAACATTCCATGTGCCTATGCAATATTGCTCTTTACAGCATCGAACCTTGCTTCTATCACCAGTCCCATCCACAACTGGGTGTTGTTTTTGCTTTGGCTTCATCCCTTCATTCTGTCTGGATTTATTTCTCCACTGATCTCCAGTAGCATATTGGGCACCCACACTAAACTGTGGAAAATTCTGAAAGAGGTGGAAATACCAGACCACCTGTCCTGCCTCTTGAGAAACCTGTATGCAGGTCAGGAAGCAACAGTTAGAACTGAACATGGAACAACAGACTGGTTCCAAATAGGAAAAGGAGTACTTCAAGGCTGTATATTGTCACCATGCTTATTTAACTTACATGCAGAGTACATCATGAGAAATGCTGGGCTGGATGAAGCACAAGCTGGAATCAAGATTGCCAAGAGAAATATCAATAACCTCAGATATGCAGATGACACCACCCTTATGGCAGAAAGTGAAGAAGAACTAAAGAGCCTCTTGATGAAAGTAAAAGAGGAGAGTGAAAAAGTTGGCTTAAAGCTCAACATTCAGAAAACTAAGATCATGGCATCCGGTCCCATCACTTCATGGCAAATAGATGGGGAAACAGTGGAAACAGTGGCTGACTTTATTTTTGGGGGCTCCAAAATCACTGCAGATGGTGATTGCAGCAATGAAATTAAAAGATGCTTGCTCCTTGGAAGGAAAGTTACGACCAATCTAGACAGCATATTGAAAAGCAGAGACATTACTTTGTTAACAAAAGGTCCGCTAGTCAAGGCTATGGTTTTTCCAGTGGTCATGTATGGATGTGAGAGTTGGACTGTAAAGAAAGCTGAGCGCCGAAGAATTGATGCTTTTGAGCTGTGGTGTTGGAGAAGACTTGAGAGTCCCTTGGACCGCAAAGAGATTCAACCGGTCCATCCTAGAGGAGATCAGTCCTTGGTGTTCATTGGTAGGACTGATGTTGAAGCTGAAACTCCAATACTTCGGCCACCTGATGCGAAGAGCTGGCTCATTTGAAAGGACTCTGTTGCTAGGGAAGATTGAGGGCAGGAGGAGAAGGGGACGACAGAGGATGCATCGGATTGCATCATCGACTCAATGGACATGGGTTTGGGTGGACTCAGGGATTTGGTGATGGACAGGGAGGCCTGGTGTGCTGCGATTCATCGGGTCGCAAAGAGTCGGATACAACTGAGCAACTGAACTGAACTGAACTGATGTATATATATCTTTCTCTCACACAAAGATCCTTATAGTTTATGAGAACAAATTTTTGGCATTATATAAAAAATATATTTATCATTTCTGAGTAACATGATAGAATAAATTTAGCTCTTTTTGAGCACTGTTTAGTTATCTTTCAGAACTGTAAAAGACTAGTTCTGTTAACTAACAGTCTTCTCTTATCTACTTTAGCACCTCCATTCACAACCTACAAAGACAAAAGAAAGTGGAAGCCAAAGTTTTGGAGAAAACCTATTTCAGAGAACAATTTCAGTAGTGATGAGGAACAGTCTACAGGACCAATTAAGTATGGTAAGAAGTAATTTAAGATCCAGAATCATTAAATTGTGTCATTTCTTTGTCTAACATTTTGCTAATCTTTTGATATAATCTGTGGATGCACGCTCAATTATTCAGTTGTGTCTGGCTCTTTGCGACCCCATGGACTATAGCTTGTGAAGCTCTTCTGTCCATGGAATTCTGCAGGCAAGAATCCTGGAGTGGGATGCCATTTCCTCCTCCAGGGGATCTTTCTGACCCAGGAATCGAACCTGTGTTTCCTGCATCTCCTGCATTGGCAGGCGGGTTCTTTACCACTAGCTCCACCTGGGAAACCCCTTGGTATAATCTACTAGCCTTTTAAAATTTTTCAGTTTTAAAAAGCAGTGATGCTGCTTGCTGTTTAAGGCAATTAGTTCTTCCTTATGCAAGACTACCCCTTATATTGCAGGAATGTTTTTCCATGACCTATGTTCAGTAAATGCAAGGATCACCCTTTGGTAAATGTGAAGGCTTTAAATATTGCTAAACCTATTTGAGTGGGGAGACTGCTCCCATTTGAGAACTACTGCCTGGCCTATGTCCTTCTTGAGAACAGGCATTCTGTTTTATTTAGTCTTTGAGTCTGTGTTTTCTGACATACAGTAGGCTCACAGAATGAATTAATTAAATGAGTGAACAAAGTAATGTATGAATGAGTACTTTACTATCAATTACATCTTACATTACAATCTCAGGTTTTCATAATTATTTCCTATTTATGGATTAGAAGATGTACTCTCATGTACTTACTTACATTAACACTTTTTCTCTAATTGAAATGTAGTGGAATATATCATCTTCATAAATTATAACTTTCTCTTAAAACTTACTGAATGTGAATTATCAGTTGGTATCATTTACCCTTAGAGTAGGGAGGTCATACTTCTGGTTTGCCTAGCATAGTCCTACTTTATACCTGTTGTCCTGGTGTCATTTTTACAATAACACCCCTTTTTACTCTTAGAAGTGTCCTGATTTGGACAATAAACTGTATGACTGGTCTGGTTTAAAGCTATAAGCTTTTGATTTTTATTGGTAAGATTATTTGAGAGATGAGGCTAGTTTTTTTCCTTAGGTCTGTGGATTAGAGAAATTGTGAGGCTAACTACTTTTCCTTATAGCCTTCCAGCCAGAGAACCGAATAAATGTTCCAGCTCTGGATACAGTTGTTACTCCGGATGATGTCAGATACTTTACAAATGAGACTGATGACATTGCTAATTTAGAAGCAAGTGTGCTTGAAAATCCTTCTCATGTACAACTTTGGCTCAAGCTTGCATACAAGTACTTGAACCAAAATGAGGGGTAGGTCTCCTTCTAATGTTTGTGTAAGCTGTTGCACATTTATGTTTTTATGTTTGAGGTTTATTTCATCTCTGGTAATCAGGTTTCCCTCCTAGTATCAATGGAGCCTTTGTTTTTTGACAAAGCGAAAAGTACTTAATTGTTCAAAAGCTGTTAGAAAAAATTTAAGATTACATCTTGAGTTATGTGCATGGCTCAGTGTATGGGTAATAATTTAGCTACAATCTTTAACTTAAGTATGCTACTTCAAAGTAGTATCAGTTAAAACAGTAAATTCTGAGTGGTCAAAGAATTAATCATTGCATTTTTTAATGTCAGGCAGTCATGGTCTCTTGATAAAATTTTAATAAAGTCACAGCATAACAGGTTAAATTTTATGTTAATTTTCATTTAGAGATTTAAAGATTGTCTAAGAACCTCTAAATTCTGGTGGACTGACTTTTCTGTGTTAGTGTTACATTATGTATATTCACATAAGATAAATATTAATTTATCTCAAAAATGACAACTCCTATTACATAATTATGTTTTCTGACTCCTACTGATAGGATTGCAGAAATAATCTTTTATGACCAGGAGTAATATTTATTGCTATAATTTTGGAATTATGTTTTTTTTTTAAAGGCTGCTTTATCTAAAAACTTGGTATAAAAACTTTTTTAAGGTAACACTACAAAATGCTAGTACATCACACATACCTGAATATGGTGCTTTTTAACTTGCTTTGTGTGTCATTTTCATGTTAATGGGATAAGTTGAAGTGTTTTTTTTTCGGACTCATTTACTGAATGAAGGCCCTAAAACTGTACAGTATTTTATGAATAGGATCATGAGAGACAATTTTCTTCTCCAAGAGACAGCAAGCGCTTGACTTTTGAAAAGAACTATTATGTTGAAAGCCTTGATGATTTTGTGCCGGAAGTAGCTGGCCTTGAGAACTGTTTAACTTTTCCCATTCCCAGACCACTGTAAATCATGAGATAATGCTGAATATGGACACAAAGCACATTTGAAGTTGATGATCTAGTGGTTTTACACCACCATATTTTTATCTGGTAAATGCACATTGAACATGCACTTAAAAAGGAATTGTTGGGTTTATGGGAAAATTAGGACATTTTTTGGACAAATGTGATGTGAAATTTTAATCTACTTCTCTTTATCAAAGGTGATTCTAGCTTCTTGGTAGGTTCTAAAAGAAAATGGAATTTAAAAGTTGACTTATTAGACTAGACTGATTTTAAAAAGTATTTTCAAGCATTAAAATGCTCCTGCTTTTTCTTTCAAATATGTAGGCTGTGTTCAGAGTCCTTGGATTCTGCTTTAAATGTTCTGGCTCGAGCTTTGGAAAACAATAAAGACAATCCAGAAATTTGGTGTCATTATCTCAGATTGTTCTCAAAAAGAGGAACCAAGGAGGAGGTGCAGGAAATGTGTGAAACAGCTGTTGAATATGCTCCTGATTATCAAAGTTTTTGGACTGTGAGTAGAAACAATAAAGTTGTGTGTGTGTGTGCATTATTGAATAATTCTTCAGGCCATCTTAAATACTGATGTGTAGCTTCATAGATTATATGTTTTGTCTGCATACAGATGTAATAATAAGCTTACTTTCACTGTCCAGTAACCTTAAAACCACTTCTCTGGGTCTAGATTAATTTAAACTAAAAAAGAAGACAGTATTTAGTGAGGAGGTGTTTTGTTGTTGTTGACTTTATTGGTAATGAAAAAACATAAACATTTTAAAGCATTGCACACTTACCTATTCATAAGCAATTTTATTTTGGGCAAATTAAGTGAATTTTTGGTAAGTACCTGAAAATAATTAAAAAAACCTTTCTATGCTTATGTAACATTTTCATGAAGGCCAGAAAACATTTTGGTATTTTTATTATGTTCTCATTACTTATGAAAATAATCTGTAAATCATACTAATATTGAACCTTACCAAATTAAAAAGATTTGGTGAAAAAATTTTTCCTCACTCTCTGTGAAAATGGGATGTTGCCTACCTATGCTTAAAATTATAATTAATCCACTTCTAAGTATTCATTGATATGTTAAGTTTTACTAGCTGAACTCAGGAATTATTAGATTCAGATAAACTTTCATATAAACCTACTGCTGTCAGATCTATCATTTACTTGCTAACTGAAATTCAGAACAGATAAATTTGGATAACATGATATCCCTTAATGAATGAACATGCCACTTTCTTATTCTCCTAACTCACTGAATAGATTTAGACAGTGAAAAATGCTTGATTTTTAACCTGAAGCTTTATATCAAAATTAATGCTGTTGATTAACTCAAGTTATAGTGTGTAATGTTTTTCCTGAAGTTGTTTGGTCTTTAAAGGACTTCTTAATTCTTGCAGTTATTTTGTCACATATTTCTTATATGAATGTTATTCTCAAAATTTTTATACAGTCACACACCTGAGCAGTGCAAATTGTATGTGGTCATAAACACATGAGCTTTTGAAGATCCATTGTGGTCTTGCTGCCATTTATCTGTTGATTCAATCAAAGGTGAAATGGCTTCAATGATGATTCTAACAGTATATCTCTGTTGTTTTAGTTGTCATCTGATTCCACTTTCCAACTTAGTACTGAAAGATGGGTTTATACGTATTTGTAACTATCCTTTTTGCAGAAATTTAATTTTTAATATATGACAATTTCTTAGTGAAATGTGAAAAATTTGTAGTATTAGATTATTCTTGTGAAGCAGGAGTAATCATGAAATCCCTTTGGACAGTTTCTGCACCTGGAAAGCACCTTTGAAGAAAAAGATTATGTATGTGAGAGAATGGTGGAGTTTCTCATGGGAGCAGCCAAGAGGGAAACATCAGATACTCTGTCCTTTCAACTTTTAGAGGCTCTTTTGTTTAGAGTTCAGCTGCACATATTTACTGGAAGATGCCAAAGTGCACTTGCAATTTTACAGGTAAGCATTTATTATAGCATTTAATGACATTCTGTAGAGAATTTTTTAAA
The DNA here is from genome assembly GCF_054371585.1 of Giraffa tippelskirchi. Classification (NCBI taxonomy): domain Eukaryota; kingdom Metazoa; phylum Chordata; class Mammalia; order Artiodactyla; family Giraffidae; genus Giraffa; species Giraffa tippelskirchi. The sequence goes on along the minus strand of NC_137278.1, from coordinate 104,099,088 downwards.
GGTTTAAAACAGTAGAGCTAGCATTGCTTAATGATAAGGCTTTAGATTTGAATCTTTGCCACTTTCTAGTAAGTTGTGTGAATTTGGGCAAGTTTATGACTGTTTCCTCCTTTGCCTATTTAGTAGGGATAAAATCTTTAGAACACTCTTTAGAATGTTTATGAGGTTTAAATGAAAATAATACTTGTTGAGTACCCACCAGAATAAACTTCAATATTCTGGGGATTCACACCATTAAGGGGATTGGTCCATAGTGAAAATTTTCTGTATGGGTGTGATGGGGGTTTTTGTTTGTCATTTTTATTCTTACTAGATTTTCAATATTAATACACTTTAAATATACAAATAAATTTAACCTTTTCATTAATTATGTCATAAACCTTAGTATAGTGAAAATTATGTTAATCTGTTACTGATCTCTCCAAAGAGTTTTTTCACTTAAAAAATTGGTGACTATCAGAAGTTGGACTTAGCTGTTAAAGAATCATGCCAAAGAAATAAAACACTTCTAATCTTCTTTGCCTTTACAGTTGAATCTTATTAGGAATATTTTTAAAAACACCTTCAGATTATTTTTCCATTTTACCTAGAATGCATTGAAATTGGCTAATGATGGAATAGTAGCTGAATACCTTAAAACAAGCGATCGATGTTTGGCATGGCTAGCCTACATACATCTTATTGAATTCAACGTTCTCCCTTCAAAATTTTATGATCCATCTAATGCCAATCCTTCAAGAATTGTTAACATAGAACCATTTGTAATGCCATGGCAAGCAGTTCAAGATGTAAAGACTAATCCTGACATGTTGTTAGCAGTATTTGAAGGTAAGTATAAGCGTTTATAAATTATTTAGAACATCAGCTTATTGCTTATTATGATTCTTCATAATAAAGTGAAGCAGATCTATGTGTTGCAAATTGTAGTTTCATTTATTTTTTAAAAGATTTATTTCTGTTTGTTTTTGGCTGTGGGGGGTCTTTGTTGCTGCATGCAGGCTGTTCTCTGCAGTGAGTGGGGCTGTTCTTTCTTGAGGTGTCTGGACACAGTAGTTGTGGCTCATGGGCTTAGTTGCTCCTGCTACATGTGGGATCTTCCTGAACCAGGGATCAAACTGGTGTCCCTTGCATTGCAAGGCAGATTCTTAACCACTGGACCACCAGGGAAGCCCCTGTAGTTTTGTTATATAAATGCTTTAAAGATGAAATCAGATAAGGTGGGCACTGTCATGTGTGAAAACCAGGAACCGTACTACATTACATAGGTTTTCTGATTACGGCAAAGGGTTTCAGCTAAGCATGTAAATAATACAGCATGTTTACATAGGTTTAATGAGTTGATTGAGTCACAGAACCAGGTAAAGTTTATAAAGCAGTCTATCAATGTGAAAGTTATAAGATAATACCTTATTTTTTCAAGTAGTTAGTATTTTCTCCCTCAATCAGTTCAGTTTGATTCCTCTCTGTACTAGCCAAGGTATCTGCTTTGAAATAATAAGATATAAAGCCTGTTCCCTTCTAATAAAAAGTATATAGCCTAGTTAGAAGATAAAATCTATACATACAACATCAATAAACATATGAGAAGTATAACTGTCTTAGCATATAGTCTAAATTCTGTGCTTAGAGAAGAGACTGGGATCTGTGATTTAGAGAATTATATGGTACAGGCCATAAACCTAAAGGGAAGAGGTTATTGCAGGTTGGCATGATCAAGTATGTCTTTGTAGAACACTTAGGACTTGGAGCTGCACTTTGAAGCTTGATTATGATGTGACTGACATAGTGAACCTGATTCTCAAAGCTGGGACTCTTTATTTCTGTTTCTCAAGGGCCTGTAATGTCTGGCAGCATACTGAGTGCTTTAGTTCATTGACTAAACTAGGGAAGAAAAATGTAAAAGAAGGACATTCCTATTAGGGGAAGTAAGTAAACAAAATGCAACAAGTAGATAAGAATTGGTGCAATGTATTTAAAGGGAAATTAGAAGAAGGAAGAGTCCTTATCAAAATGAGTTGTGATGTTTAGTTGCTAAGTCCTGTCTGACTCTTGCAGTCCCATGGACATCAGCCTGCCAAGGTCCCTCTGTCCATGGTATTTCCCAGGCAAGAATACTGGAGTGGCTTGCCATTTCCTTTTCCAATCAAAGGGAGACTTTTGTGATAAAGAATAGTAGGAATTAAACTAGATAAGTGGAATGATATTAGATTTTCAAGAACTTTGTGTGGTAGGTTTGATGTGATAGGTTTCTTTAAGAAAGAAAGAATGTGCTGGAGAGAATCATTTCTCTCCAAAGGTAGGATAACCAACCAGAAGCCAACGACCATAACTGAGACATTAAAGAAAGTAACCTGGGAAAGAGTATTTATTGGAGATATCTAAGAGACAGATTAAATATCAGGGAAGATGAGAAAAAATAGTCAAAGATGATTTCAGGGTTTTGAGACCAGGAAAAGGAAAGTATGCTAATAGAAAACTGGTAAATTGGAAAGACTGCTAGTAAGAGTGTGAATGATAATTGATCACCCAAGTGGAAATGCTTGTTGACAGAAGGAGACAAAGAAGTGTACCTTAAATGGACAGTTATGGCGAGAAATGGAGTTGAAAGTTATCAACATAGAAATTATTGTATTACATAATACAATAGTATTTTGCAATTTTTAATGTGCTCCCACAATAAGTTATTCAATAGTTAAAGCTATGAGATACTTTCTTCAAGGAAATGGAGATTTAAAAATGTAGCAGTAAGGGGTAAAAGAGAGAATTAAGTCACTGAATGAGACCAAGAGAAAATACAAATAATCTCTTGGAAGCAGAAGCAAGCAGAAATTAAGAAGAATAACATTATCAAATGCTAATTAAAGATAGATTTGTTTATAGATAGGGTACTTAAAAGCTGACTTCACAAGTGCTATTTCACAGTGGCTTTCAGTTAGCAAATCTGAGAAGTTTAGCTTGGCAAATCTGCTAAGTTTAACTTAGCAAATCTGAGAAGTCATATCATTGTTGGGCAAGAAGGAAATAGTGACAGTGGTGCAAAGTGAAACAATAGAGGACTATTCTCTAAGAAGCAGATCAAGTAAAGGGAAAAGTGTTCTGAAAGAGTAAAGAAGAATTGTATAAATCTTAATTATGCTGAATTGGTTCATAGTGCTTTACAGGTCTACTGTATCCTTCTATTTGCCTTTATATTCATTCTATTAATTTTTGAGAGTTTGATATTGAAGCTCCTACTAAAAATCTTAATCTATTTAAAAAATTGTAATGTATAGAACTGTATGTAACTCTGTTCTGTATTTTCCAATTGTCCTGTAAGTGTGTTATCATATTTTCATAATTAAAAAAAATAAAAACAGTTAAAAAAAACAGAGAAAGTGTTAACCATGACAGAAAACTGGGAAAAAAAAAAAATGAAGTTTAGGGGGATATATTTAAATGACTGTAGATTAGCAGAGCAAGACCTCTTGAAGCAGGTGAGAGAAAGATGAAAAGGTAATTCATTCTTTAATTTTCTTGGTATAATTTTTGAGGAATCTAGTATAAATGCAAAGATATATATGTAGATGCAAGAGCTCATAATGGATGTTTTATTCTTAACAGGAAAGTGAGGATAAGAGATCAGTTTTAGGAGTTTGGAGATAATCTGAAATATCTCCTTTAGGTGAAAGCCAGGAGCTTAATAAAGGTGAATAAGACATGGTCAAACAAAAGAAGAAAAATTCATTTTGTATTTGATTCATGTTTTTGTGATGTTTTTGGGTAGATGCGGTGAAAGCTTGCACAGATGAGAGCCTTACTGTTGAGGAAAGAGTAGAGACCTGTGTCCCACTTTACACAAACATGATTGTTCTGCACCAGCTTCTTGAGAGGTAAAACTTAGTTGACAAGCAGTTAACCTCGTATTAAAAATCAGTTTTTCATGTGTTAAGATGTGTGTTTTTCTTGTGAAGGTATGAGGCTGCAGTGGAACTTTGTAAATGTTTATTGGAGTCATGTCCCATGAACTGCCAGTTGTTGGAGTCCCTTGCTGCTTTATATTTGAAAACGAATCAGCATGACAAAGCCAGGGCACTGTGGCTTACTGCATTTGAAAAAAATCCTCAGAATGCAGAGGTTTTTTATCATACATGCAAATTCTTCATCTTACAGGTAAAAAAAAAAAGAAATTTTTTGTTTTTCATAATTCTTAAATATGATTTTTTTGTTTCACATTCATTCGTCCTTTAAGATGTTTCAGGCATCAGTCTCTCCAGGATGTCTGCCCTTTGCAACTGTGTTAGGTATTCCTTCTCTTTCTGCCACAATATCCCATCCATAGTTCAGCCATTGTATCACATTGTAAATTTGCTTATGGCTACTTTATATACTATACTAAGAACTCCTAGAGGGAAGGGAACTCCCCTACTCCTCACCTAGCACAGAGCCAAACATGTAATAGAGCTTAATGGCTAATTGGTGAAATTGGTGAATGAAATTTGCTTGTGGTATATTGGATGTTAAGCTGTTTGTTGGTTAGTTCAGTTTGGAGATCAAAATACAAAAGTCATCTCTACCTCCATCTACTCAAAAAACCTAATCTACTTATTATTTTGGGGGTAATGTTGATGGTGGGACTTTTCCTCGCTTGAAAGATTTTAAGTAGACATTGTAAGCCTAATGTATATCTCTCCTCCCTCTTTTAAAAATAGAATCGAGGAGATAATCTTCTTCCATTTTTGCGGAAGTTTATTGCATCCTTCTTTAAACCTGGGTTTGAGAAGTATAGTAACTTGGATCTGTTTCGGTAAGTTTGTAGAAGACTGAGAAATGGTGTAGCTTGGTGGAAAGACTGCCAGTTTTTTGGTGGATTGATTATATTTTAGACTTGATTTTTTTTTTTTTTAAGATACTTGAATACCCTCTTACAGATCTGTTACAAGAGCAGTAAAATTTAGTAAAAATGGACACAAAATGTAAAATGCTTTATACTCTATATTAAGAACACTTATAAAGGAAGTTTTGTATTAACACTATGGTGATCCATTCTGCTTTTAAATATTGTCATTGTTAACTTTAGCACTTAATACTATATCAACAAACTATCCTGAGATAATCTCAGTGATTTATGGAAAAATAAATTTCAAATTATTGGATTGGTGACTTAAAGTGAATCTAAATAATATGCCTTTTTGAAAAAAAAATTCTGAAGAGAACTACTTTAATTTCTGAAGGGTTGTTGAGTCAGAACCTTTAGCGAATTTTCTTTTCAACCATCACTCTCTCAGTAGCTTATCGAGAATTCTGTATTTACTGCCTTTATTTGCTTCCCTGTGAGTTCTTGTTCTAACAACAATAAGAGGCCACAGCACATCATGTGTGGGTTTTTTGGAGGCATTTAAAAAGTTCCCTTTTATTCTTCCTCCTCATCTCTCGGTAGGGATCAGCAGACTTTTTTCCTTAAGGGCCAGATAGTAAATATTTTAGATTTGCAAGCCATATGGCCTGTCGCTACTAGTCAACCTTGCTTTTATAACAGGAAAGCAGCCATAGACAGTATATAAATGAATGGGCATGGCTATGTTCCAGTAAAAGTTTATTTATGAAAATGGATGTAGTTTGCTGATCCTAAGTAAAATAGCATTGAAAGGAAAATATTTATCATGATACAACTTTATTATTTTACGTTAGGAAGAGCTGAGAGAAGGAAGGTCTAAGCTGAATATCTCCTAAAAAGTATTCTTATAGAAAATAGTGAGCAAAGGTAAAATCTTGGATTTATATGTGCAAGTCTAATGCTTGCATGCAGTTTTCTTTTTTTAGGTACCCCCTACACACTCAGTATCGTTTCAGTTTTTCAGTTCAGCTGCTCAGTTGTGTCTGACTCTTCGCGACCCCATGAACTGCAGCACGCCAGGCCTCTCTGTCCATCACCAACTCCCTGAGTCCACTCAAACCCATGTCCATTGAGTCGGTGATGCCATCCAACCATCTTATCTTCTGTCGTCCCCTTCTCCTCCTGCCCTCAATCTTTCCCAGCATCAGGGTCTTTTCCAGTGAGTCAGCTCTTCGCATCAGGTGGCCAAAGTATTGTAGTTTCAGCTTCAACATCAGTCTTACCAATGAACACCCAGGACTGATCTCCTTTAGGATGGACTGGTTGGATCTCCTTGCAGTCCAAGGGACTCTCAAGAGTCTTCTCAAACACCAAAGTTCAAAAGCACCAATTCTTCGGTGCTCAGCTTTCTTCACCGTCCAACTCTCACATCCATACATGACCACTGGAAAAACCATAGCCTTGACTAGACGGACCTTTGTTAACAAAGTAATGTCTCTACTTTTTAATGTGCTGTCTAGGTTGGTCATAACTTTCCTTCCAAGGAGAAAGCGTCTTTTAATTTCATGGCTGCAATCACCATCAGCAGTGATTTTGGAGCCCAAAAAAATAAAGTCAGCCACTGTTTCCCCATCTATTTCCCATGAAGTGATGGGACTGGATGCCATGATCTTAGTTTTCTGAATGTTGAGCTTTAAGCCAACTTTTTCACTCTCCTCTCACTTTCATCAAGAGGCTTTTTAGTTCTTCTTCACTTCCTGCCACAAGTGTGGTGTCACCTGCATATCTGAGGTTATTGATATTTCTCCCGGCAATCTTGATTCCAGCTTGTGCTTCCTCGGTCCAGCATTTCTCATGATGTACTCTGCATAGAAGTTAAATAAGCAGGGTGACAACATACAGCCATGACGTACTCCTTTTCCTATTTGGAACCAGTCTGTTGTTCCATGTCCAGTTCTGACTGTTGCTTCCTAACCTGCATACAGATTTCTTAGGAGGCAGGTCAGGTGGTCTGGTATTCCCATCTCTTCAAGAATTTTCCACAGTTTATTGTGATCTACACAGTCTCAATATCGTAATGTTATATAAAAATATATTTTCAAAAATAACTCACATTTTGTTAAGTCAGTGGTTTATCTGCTGTAGATTTTTAAATTTGGCAAAGTTTGGGGTCACGATTCTTTACCAGATTTGAGTCTTTTCTTCTGTCCTCTGATGGTTGCCAGCTTATTGACATCGTGATTTTAGTACTCTTCCTAAAAGTCTTTCTGCTTTGCTACACCTAGACTAACATCTTACAATTAATTACAAAAGAATAATTTGAAATGCAAGTTAAAGAGAAAAATTAAACTATTCTATGAGAAATTTAGAGATTGTTTGGCTTCCCCATGCTGACTTTTTCTCTATTTAAATTAGCTTGCTTTAACATCTCAGAGCACAGGTTAAATTCAAGGCTGAACAAGACTTTTTAAAACTTGACAATTCTGATTTTCCTTTTGGCATGAAGGTTATTTTAGCTTTGAAGAAAATGCTGCCAGTTTGTGCCATGGTCAAAAATCTTGAGATCTTCTTGATGTCAGCTTAATAAAACAGAAATTTATTCTGGGTCAATAAAAATTTGAAAGTGGGCTACCTCCAGATAATCTTCTCATTGTTTACTTAGTTATTTTGCTTAATTTGTTACTGTAAAGGCATAATTCACAGTTCACCAAGAATTATAAGGAAAAATATCCTGTGCTTAGTTTATGTAGACAATTTGAAGTCCTTCTTTACAGAATGCATTTCTGTTAACTGAGGAAATCGTTTTTGAGTCAAATATTAAGAGAATGGCAGTAAGTTAGAGAGTGTTCAGTATTGCCATACTTACTAGTATTGATAGAAAAAATTTTCCTGGGCACACCACTCGGTATGTGGGAACTTAGTCCCTGCCCCAGGGATTGAACCGATGCTCTCTGCATTGGAAGCTCAGAGTCTTAACCACTGGACCACCAGGGTAGTCCCTGATACAAATATTTTTAATTTATAAAAGAGCCAAAGCTCATTAATAGTTGTCAGTGCTCAATTTAATAGGTTCAAAATATTTTTATTTCATGAGTAGAAATTGTAAAGTACTCAGAATTGGACTCTCATTTCTCTTTCTATGTAACATTTAGTATAAATTTTATACTGTAGAATTTTGTGTGTCAAATTTAGTATAAAAGCAGAGCTAGAAGGAGTAATTTTCATGTGTTTCAAATCAATTTGAAGATTAGTAGATAACCATAAAAATTAACTTGAATGAAACATTCACCTTACTGAAGTTAGTAGGGATAATCTTCCATAAATGAGATTGAAGTTATCTCCTCTTACTTACCTCAGTTTTTAATTGAGGAAAGCTGATACTCTTAGAAACTACCGCACAATTGCACTCATCTCACACACTAGTAAAGTAATGCTCAAAATTCTCCAAGCCAGGCTTCAGCAATACGTGAACCGTGAACTTCCAAATGTTCAAGCTGGTTTCAGAAAAGGCAGAGGAACCAGAGATCAAATTGCCAATATCCACTGGATCATCGAAAAAGCAAGAGAGTTCCAGAAAAACATCTATTTCTGCTTTATTGACTATGCCAAAGCCTTTGACTGTGTGGATCACAATAAACTGTGGAAAATTCTGAAAGAGATGGGAATACCAGACCATCTGACCTGTCTCTTGAGAAACCTGTATGCAGGTCAGGAAGCAACAGTTCGAATTGGACATGGAACAACAGACTGGTTCCAAATAGGAAAAGGAGTACGTCAAGGCTGTATATTGTCACCCTGCTTATTTAACGTCTATGCAGAGTACATCATGAGAAACGCTGGGCTGGAAGAAACACAAGCTGGAATCAAGATTGCCAGGAGAAATATCAATAACCTCAGATATGCAGATGACACCACCCTTATGGCAGAAAGTGAAGAAGAACTAAAGAGCCTCTTGATGAAAGTGAAAGAGGAGAGTGAAAAAGTTGGCTTAAAGCTCAACGTTCAGAAAACTAAGATCATGGCATCTGATCCCATCACTTCATGGGAAATAGATGGGGAAACAGTGGAAACAGTGTCAGACTTTATTTTTTTGGGCTCCAAAATCACTGCTGATGGTGATTGCAGCCATGAAATTAAAAGACACTTACTCCTTGGAAGGAAAGTTATGGCCAACCTAGATAGCATATTTAAAAGCAGAGACATTACTTTGCCAACAAAAGTCCGTCTAGTCAAGGCTATGGTTTTTCCAGTGGTCATGTATGGATGTGAGAGTTGGACGATGAAGAAAGCTGAGCACCGCAGAATTGATGCTTTTGAACTGTGGTGTTGGAGAACACTCTTGAAAATCCCTTGGACAGCAAGGAGATCCAATCAATCCATCCTAAAGGAGATCAGTCCTGGGTGTTCATTGGAAGGACTGATGTTGAAGCTGAAACTCCAATACTTTAGCCACCTCATGCGAAGAGTTGACTCATTGGAAAAGACCCTAATGCTGGGTAGGATTGGGGGCAGGAGGAGAAAGGTACGACAGAGGATGAGATGGTTGGATGGCATCATTGACTCGATGGACATGGGTTTGGGTAAACTCTGGGAGTTGGTGATGGACAGGGAGGACTGGCGTGCTGTGATTCATGGGGTCGCAAAGAGTCGCACACGACTGAGTGACTGAACTGAACTAATACTCTTAGAAGTTAGGTGATTAGCTTATGGTGATACAGCTAGTAATGGCCAAGCTGGGATGATAACTTCTAGATTTACTATTTCTTCCCTGTCTTATTGCTCCCCACTCAATCTTCCCCACCACAGACCCCATACAACCTAATACATTAAAATGTAGTCCCTTGGAATAATTTTTTAAATCCAGTTGGTTGTCCTTGTTGAAATCAGTGTAGTTTCTTTAAAAACATTGTTCCTGAAGATGCTGGTAGTGTTATACACACAGATTCAAATATATTGGGGGAAACCTGAATTAGCAAAGTCAAAAATATAGTTTTTAGTATCCTTTAGTATTATGGCTTTTTAAGAGCAGACTTTACTTTGCAGTATTTCTCAGTCTTATTGATCATAGACCTCTTTTTGACAAGTGCCTTATGGGCCAATATGTTATAGAATATACTTTGATATGTCTAAAGTTAAGTATAGCTGTATTTGTCTGTATGTATGTTATATGTGAGGGAGAAACAGTTTTCAGATATCAAGTTTTGTAACTCAGTGAGTGTTTTCTTTACAAGAATGTACAGATTTTGTGGGAAAATTGTAGATACTTGGTAGTCTCATTTGTTCTCTGTTTTTAATTAGATTTCATTAGATGATTATGGTGGTTTGTTTAATTTGAGCTAAAAAATTTTAAAAATTTGTTTTAGAAGAGTTATTTAAGTAGGTGGTGGTGGTGGTGGTGGTTTAGTCGCTGAGTCGTGTCCGACTCTTACGACCCCATGGACTGTAGCCCACCAGACTCCTCTGTCCATGGGATTTCCCAGGCAAGAATACTAGAGCGGGTTGCCATTTCCTTCTCCAGAGAGCTTCTTCCTGACCCAGGAATTGAACTTGGATCTCCTGCATTGCAAGGAGATTCTTTACTGAGTGAGCTACAAGGGAATCCCATTTAAGTAGGTAGAAGGTAATAAATATATGATGCTAGGGATGTGACCAAAATGATATGGTATACACACCAAAATAAAGTCTCATTACCTTATAAAAATATTTCAAGGAAATTTTAGTTGAAACTGAGAACTTTTTTTAAAGTATTAATAACCTATATGTACATAGGCATAATTTTAATGAGTATGATATTTTTCCCTCAGGTATCTCCTGAATATCCCAGGACCTCTTGACATTCCAGCCTGTTTATGTAAAGGGAATTTTGATGATGAAATGTTTAACCACCAAGTTCCTTATTTGTGGCTGATATACTGGTGAGACATCTACTGTGGAGAGAAATGTTGCATACTAGGCTTGCATTTGTTATTTACTACTGAATTACACTATATTAAAATTAACCTATTGTTAAAGTCATTGAAGCAGAATTGAAGGGATGCTAAGGTTTATTCATTATTAAAGAAGATCAAAAGAAGGATTCCATTGTAATAATATCTGTAGTGTTTATACTTTGTCATTCCTTTATCTGATTGAATTGAGTTGTAGACATACAATGTTTTCCTTCATTTTTTAAACAGCCTTTGTCATCCTCTTCAATCAAGTATTAAAGAGACAGTGGAGGCATATGAGGCAGCATTAGGGGTGGCCATGAGATCTGATATAGTGCAGAAGATTTGGATGGAGTAAGTTTAGTTCCTCTTAATAAGAATGGGATTTGAAATAAGGGAAATTGGTTGGGTTTCTTGTTAGAGAATTACTAGCTTAATTATTCTAAATTATAATATTTTTCTTTTGGCAGTTATCTTGTCTTTGCCAATAATAGAGCTGCTGGATCCAGAAACAAAGTCCAAGAATTCAAATTTTTTACTGATTTAGTGAATAGATGTTTGGTTACAGTCCCTGCCCGATACCCTATTCCTTTTAGCAGTGCTGATTACTGGTCCAACTATGAATTTCATAATAGGGTAAGAGCTTAAAACTTTTTTTCTTTAGATATTTGTACAAAAGAAGGGAACTTAAATGATAGCAAAATTCCTGTTTAATATCAGGAGAGCTTTTCTTAGGACCACTTTGCTAGCATTTACTATTATTCTTGACCTTGTTTTCTATTTGTCTCTTCAAAGTCTCAAAACAGAGCCCTTTAAAGTTCAGTTAAGATAAATGTGCATATTAATTATGTTCTACTTAAGCAAATTTAACACTGAAGCACAAGTGAAGCGATATTAAGATGTAATACATATTAAAGAAGAGAGATCAAAAGAAGTAATAATATCAGTAATGTTTTTCGTGAGTAATTGGAAATTTTACTGAATGAAAAATTCCATAACTTTAAAATAAATAATAATGTCCTTACATGTTGTAGCTGCCCTTTTTATCAGTATTTTGTCAAGCAAATATAGGCATGCATACATGAGACATAAGAAAGCTGAAATCAGATGACATTTGGAATTTTAAAAATAGAGTCTGAGTATTGGTATATTTTTATAGGCAGTGAAGCAAAGTGTTCTTTTAAAATTGTTTTATTTTCAGAGACCCCTATCATTCAGTGCAATGTAAGCTAAAAGCTCCCACCTAAAGCTCAGTGTAGACTAAAACATCTCTGTGTTTTATTTATTTTTTTGGTGGGTTGGTTTTGTTGCTAATCAGGGTAACCAATTACTATGCTTTGTACTTCTGTACCATTCTTTATCCCAGGATCTCAAACCACTTTATGGACATTAAGTCATTTTTATACACGGGCATTCCATGAGCAAGGTGCGGCAGGTATTATTAGCCCTATGACTTGCCCAGCTATACAGCAAGTAAAAGTGGACTCAGGAATAAAAACCCGGACTCCTGGTTTCTTGTCAGTGTTCTCAGTCCATGGCTGTCATCACTAGATCATATTTCCTAATTCATACTTGGAAAGTCACTAATATAATTAATGATAGGAACTATAACTCACAGCATCATACATTATTATAATTTATACATTCATGTCTTAAAGACTATTTTAGTTTTCTCATTAAAACACATAGGTAATTGGATTTCACATTTTGTTGCCTTCCTTTCCCCCCTCAACCTTTACAGGTTATTTTCTTTTACTTGAGCTGTGTTCCGAAGACCCAGCATTCCAAAATGTTGGAACGGTTTTGCTCAATTATGCCAACTAATTCTGGACTGGCACTGAGGTAAGGAAAAATAAAATTCCCAGTTCAGTTGTATCAGCTCTTCATATAACATGATTCTTGAGAACTTCCTAAGAATAGTCTGTTCTTTCACTATTTCCTCATTCCACTTTAATTTCAGAGCTGTTAAGCAATATGTAGTTATTCACGTAAAAGTGATTGTAAAAATCTGGTCAGTTCAGAAAACTGCAGATTATAAGGAGACAAGTGTGAAGGAGAAAAGCAGCCATCCATATACATTTTAGTTACTATGACTTCATTTAGGTCAGTCATTCTCAAATATTAGCATGCATCAGAATCTCCTGGGATACTCATTTAAAATGCAGTTTCCTGAGTTAGAGCCCTCTAATGACATTGGAGAAACACTCATCCAGGAATTTCTTACATTCAGTTAGATTTTTTTTTTTTGAGCATTTGTTTGTAGTTTTTCAGCTCTGATAGAATAAAATCCATTTTAACCGTGAAGAATTGTGCTTTTTGATTCAGAAAGGTACCCTGCGTACCACTGCTCTGGCCTCTGTTTGTGCCCTCATTTCCACTGCATTAGTTGTGTCTTACACTTCTAAGCTTGTTTTACGAATCATAAGGTGCCTAAGGACTTCTCAGGTGGCTCAGTGGTAAGGAATCTGTCTGCCGATGCAGGAGACTCTGGAGAAGCGGGTTCTGTCCCTGGGTTGGGAAGATCCCCTGGAGGAGGAAATGGCAACTCACTCCAGTATTCTTGCCTGGAAAATCCCGCAGATAGAGGAGCCTGGCAGGGGTGCAGTCCACAGGGTCACAAAGAGTTGGGCACGACTTAGCGACTGAACACTCACTCACACAAGGTGCCTAAAGTAGTTATCAAATATTCCTTTATGTTTACATTCCACTTAGCATGTATGTGGGAAAATGGTATAAGAGACAAAAAAATTCAAAAGCCTAAGACTATGACAAAAATAACAAAATAACACTGCAGTGTTTTGTAATAAAAATCTTCAGTAAGCATGCTAATCTACCAAAGTTAATTACAGAAATTTGTATTATAAATCATCATTTTTGGTAAAACGTGAAATAGAAAATGTAGTGGTATTTGACTAGTTTCTGTAATGGTGGGTATTTTGGAATATAGGTAGTTTAATTGTTGGTTTTGTTGGTAAAGCTCCACTTTTGATCATTCTTATTTCCTTATAGTCATTCCTGTTTTTTTTTTCCAGAATAGAGAACTTAATAATTAGTCAGTGTACTTATTACATTTTAGCTCAAGAAAATTAAGTATACCCTGTTTAGTAAAGAAAGAAAAATATCAAGAAATCGTATTAATATATCAATTCATTATTTTAGAAGACTTGGGCCTTAAAGGAGGGGCATATGGAGTGTTAATTTGAAGAGGTGCTTTGGTATCCTGTAGGAATATGTATTAGTTTGTTGAAGATGGTATGGACCTTGACTGGACCTTTTGCTGGTTTGCATGTTTCTTTCCCAGGGTAATTTTAATAAGAGGCTTTCTACAAATACTTGCTGAATAGCCTTGATGGAATTAATGGATCAAAAATTATAACTAATCAAACATTCTGCTCATAGAGCACATTTGAGGTTCCTCATACTTGCATTGCTTTTGTTCATTTCCCTGAATGTATTTTACAGACTACTTCAACATGAATGGGAAGAAAGCAATGTTCAGATTCTGAAACTTCAAGCCAAGATGTTTACATATAATATCCCAACATGCCTGGCCACCTGGAAAATGTAATGCAACAATCTTGTACATGTTCTTATAGAAATTGCTTTTATTTATAAGGTTTGCTCCAGACAGGTAAATCTGAAATGACATCTGTTTCTGCACCCAGAGAGATCTCTAATTTAAATTAATTTTCCTTGAAGGAGAACATGTGGATAACAATACTGTTATCAAACAGATCTGTTATACACATTTTAAGAGTGTCTCTTTTGAAATGCAGGGTTTTCCCCCTGTTACAATCTGATGTCTTCTTTCTTTTATAGCTGTTAGTGCTAAGTATTTGTTTTTTACTAGCAATTATGAGTATTTTTCATGAACCTTAATTTATGTTCAGAACACTGGTCTGCTTTGTTATTGTAAAGTTGATAAAAATTGTTGAATTTTTCTTTTCACTATAGGTTACCCTCCTTGGAAGTTTAGCCTGTTACTTTCAGGAAGTTTTGTTCTCAGATTCCCACAGTCAGTATTCTACGAGTGGTAGTATTTCATTTTGTTCAAATATATATAATTTTTTTTTTCCTTTTTCTATATCCCTTTTTTTTTTCTTAGAGCCATTGCTGCTGAGATTGTTCTAAAGGGACAAAGAGAGGTAAGCCATGATTATCAGATGGGTTGCTTTTTTTTTTTAAGTAGTTACTCTTCCCTTTTTGTTGACTTCTCAACTTTAAAGGACTAAAGTATAGAGGTTAATATCCTAAGAACTCTACATGTTTGGAAACTCCAAAACCCAATATAACCATTTTGTCTTGAATGTTATTATATTATGAAGTACCATTCAGATGGTTAGGATTATGAAGGGGCTTTTCACCACATTTCCTGATGCAATTGTATATATATCTATCTTATAGGTCCACCGTTTATATCAGAGAGCCTTACAGAAGTTACCTCTTTGTGCATCACTGTGGAAAGATGTAATGCTTTTTATCTTTTATTTCATCTTGAAGTTTTCCTATAAATTTTCTGCATGTGCCATATCCATTGATGTGGTAATGCTCAAAATCTAGCTAAGTCTTACTTCTATGCTTCCCTGTCTTTTACAGCAACTCTTGTTTGAAGCTTCAGAAGGAGGTAAAACTGATAACCTGAGAAAACTAGTTTCCAAGTGCCAAGAGATTGGAGTCAGCCTAAATGAGCTCTTAAATTTAAACAGTTACAAAACAGAAAGCAAGAATCACTGAACACTGGGTGCAGTCAGTTCTAAGTCCTTATAATAATTGCCAAAATTTTTTGAATGATCCTTCAAGATTAGGCTGATCCCTGGCTAAGGTCTGTGTAAGGCAGACAAGCATTACTGATCATATCAAATCCCCTACAATATCCTGTCCTCAAAACCGGAAGCAATGAACATGACCCTCTTCGGTTGGATAAATGAACTTCCTGTTTGGCCTGCTTCTAGGCCCTGCCAGATTCTCATAACATCATGTACGTAAGTATAGTTCCTCAAAGTGACTGACATTTATTTTCATTTTGCTTTGTTTTTGTTTTTATTTTTTACTTTTCCCCCTTCCTTTATGTTGTGCTATTCCTGATTCACTTGACACTCTCTGATGCCTGAGAGATTCTTGTTTGGGATTTAATTTCCAGGGCTGTGTTTACAGTAAAAAGCTGGCAGTCCCTTTTAGTTTTTCCTCTTTAAACCTTTTGAGATTCTTCATTTCAGGATTTAAAACTTAAGCAGTCCATCTTAAGGAAAGTGTAACTGCCATGGCCACAAGTCTGCTAGTTGCACTTGAATGCTCTAACAGGGTTGTTTATTGCCCTTTCTACGTCCTGGACTCCTTGCCGAGACTGTTTAACTTGAAGATTAAAGAAACTATTGCAAATGCCAGTGCATCAGAACCTAAGAGTGGTCAAATATTATGTGCAATTTTTTTGTAAAGAAATTTTAATTTATAATAAAGTTTAACAGTTTAAAGAACAGTTAATATTTGAACTGCTTTGTATGGCAATACTACTTTGTAGTATTAAAATTGTTTATAAAATATTTTTAATATAAGTTAACTTTTTGAAAAATGTTGCTGTCTTTATTCACTTTTCACATTCTGGTGGGAAAGGGTTGAAGTAGGAGATACGGATATTCACCGTGACTTTATCAGTACTTTCTTATCCTGAGCATGCTTTCCCATAAAGACATTCCAGTGTCTTTTCAAATTCATGAGAAGGGTGGGTCCTTTTCTGTTTTGAGGACAGTGAACATACTGGCTTGCACTGCTGTTACATTCCTTGTTCTTAAGCCCATAGTATTTAGAAAGTTTTCCCAACTATAGTGTGAATGAATTACTTAATGACTGCTATCTTATGTTGAATATCAATATGATTCCATGCAAAGGAGACTTTTTGTTTTGTTATCGGTCTATAGTGGATTTTTGAAAAATTGTTAATGACACACACACTGCCACAAATGTGGTCTTACAGCTACAAGTGCAATCTAATTATTGAAGGCAGAGCAGCAGCCCCATGAAATACTAGGGAAATTTATACATCTGTACATTTTTATAATGCTTAGCTAAAGCCATGTTTGAGGCTCTACTAATGTGCAGATTTCACTAGTAAGTGCTGTTTGGTGAGGTCAGGAACAGAAGCCATTTGGCCAGTATGTTTCATTAAACCAAAAAGAGGCTATATAGTTTTCATCTAAAAATAAAAAAACTTGAGTGGAAGATAGTATCTCTGACAGGTGTTCCTCCAATGTATGCACTTAACTGTTTAACCTTGAAAGTTTTTCCTGCTCTGATTATTTGAAAAGCACTGTTAGGTGCTTGGAAAAATATTGGTTTGTTCCCGCATAGTGTAATATTTTTGGTATTAATTGAATATCTCAATAGTTTTTAGAGACCGTGCTTTTGTTGCATTAACAACATTAACAATTCCATCGGCAATGACTTTTACCTCTTTTTTTTTTTTTCTTAAAAAAGAATACTTGGCATTGGTGTGTCCAACTGTAACATCCAGCCATGCAGACTGTACATTGTACCAACTCCAGAGGTCCCAGTTCACATGTTCACAGTCATGCAGGCTGTGACTTAGCATGAGGTCTTAGCATATGTTAAGCAGCTGTTTAATTGTTGATCAGTTGTCATATGGCTACTTAAAATCATGAAGCTATTTTATAGAAATTATACTACCTTAAAGATAATACCACGTTTTTTCCCTACCGTTTTATAAACTCACTTTAACCTTCCCAAAAAAATAGTAAACATTGCTTACGAGTGTAGTGTATGTTCCTGTCATCCTTCCGTATTCATTTGTTGTTTGATGAAGTGTTTTCAACAAGTAATAATTAGAATATTAGACAAAACTTAGGGTTAAAGTTGATAGAGTTATTGTAGTAACACGAATATAATATTTAACATACTGTATGACTGAAGTCTTTTTTTGGACAAAGAATGTTATACAGGGTGAAGAGATTAGTCATTGAGAACTGCAGTTCCTTACACTCTCCCACTCCTGTCATGGCGGAAAAACACAAAAGAGCGATTTTTTAGGCTGCGGGGTTTTATCTCTGATAAAGGAAGTGGTGTGGCAGATTGCGGTGTATTTTTATGTGTTTTTCTTCATTTTAGAGAACAGCCTAATATTTCTATTTACCTTTTAACGGAAAGTGGACCTTGTAACATTGTTGTCACTGGATTATCTAAGGCGGTTTGCTTTCAATTAAAGGGCATATAAACCTACATCATAAAGCAGGCAGGAATCTCCAGGTGCAACATCTGAGAGCTAAAGGCCCTAAGCAGACAAGCAGAAGGTGATTAAGACTGACAACAAATGTAGAGGGACTTTATTGAAGAGTGTAGTTCAAATATTTATTTTTCAAGGTTGTTGAAAAAGTAGGAACATGTGGCTGTAATACAAAACGGGCCAGTATTCTTGCTTAAAGCTGTCATGTATTCACAGATAAGTCATAATTTCCTTAAGTCACTTGCTTTCATATCTCTGTTAACATTAGTGTGAGGGAAGAATGGGAAAATACAATTTAAGTGACCTTGCAATTGGAGGATATTGCCTGCCAATATATCATTGCCCCTTAGTACAAATTAACAGTAATTATACAGAGCATTTTGGAACAAGAGCTTTTCAAGAGAAGGTAGACTTCTAAGGGACATTTTTTGTATTCTTTTTTGTCCTTCACAGTTTAACAATTGGGTCTCTGTCTTTCCAAACTGTGGTACTTCTTAATGCAGGTGGTATAGCTGAGCTGAAAAGGGAGGACTTGTTAATTTTTGAAAAAATTTTAGGACTGTATTCCATATACCACCAAAAAAAATCCCTTCGCTTTCTGAGGTATTCTTCAAATGTGTGTTCGCTATTTCAGGGGCCAGTGAACAGCCATCTAAGGATGTGTGGCCCCATTCTATTTTTCATTCCTGTCTTCTACCAACACTCACATAGCCTTCCTCAGTAACACAGTAATGTGATACTTCTTGAGTACTGCTTGATTGAGATACATGCAATAAATGTGAAAAGAGTTTTTCATTTTTTTCTCTGACATATTTGAGGTAGATAATAGCGGTGTCTGTCTTTCGTAGATGGTACAGTGGCTACTGAATTTGTCTCCACTTCTCCTTCAGTGATCTTCACAAGAGGGGCCCAACAGCATAGTTTCAGAGGACCCACAGTGAAGAAGAGTCGGGCATTGTTTCATTCCACAATCAGTTTCAGCACTGTACTAGACACTTGTAATACAAGGAGAGATAAAACGGTCCCTGAGTCTTAGCAGAAGAGTGTATGCCAAGAAAGCATTTCCAAAAAGCCTCCAAATCTGGGGAAGGAGATTGGGAAAGTCTTCCCAGATGGAAGTGGATTATTGGCTAAGTCACAAAACAGGAGGAGGAAAAGTTGAGGCTAGTAATAATATTTTCAAAAAGTATATACTACTTTTATCTGAGTACTATAAGACAATTTGCAGTGTTTAGAAAGCTGTTTTTAAAACTTCCTAAAAAACCTCTCTGGCTTTGTGCTGATTTCATGCACAGCTGACAATTTGTTAGACACGACGGCAGGTAAGACGTGAAACTCCTTAACAGCCATGTCGATCTAGAAGAGAGACCTCTTGAGACGTACTGTGCTGCTAAATCCATATGAGCAAGATTGAGTGGGAGTCAGCCTTATCAAGCTCAATTGAAACGGCCTTGACATAGATTGGCATTGCAGCTGCTTCTGCTAGTTTTTTTTTCCCCTAATTTTGGGTAATGCATGAAAAAAAAAATGCTACATTGAACATTTATTAGTATTACAACTTGTAGAGCCCTGTTTCATTCCTACTCAAGGCTATAAGATATATTTTGTGACTCTGCTGTGAATCATTTGTATAGAGAAACTACCTGGAGATGGCCCAGCCTTCAATGCTTTAAACCGGTTTTTCTAAATGACATACTTTAACCCAATACCAGAAATAATTCAATTGATAGGAACTCAGTAATGCCAGGAGAAAATTAATATAGTTGGGGAGCAGAAAATTTTGCGTGATCTTAAAAGGAATAGGTGCTTCTTGGTTTCAACAAGAAAGAAGATATGAAATCTTTGAAGCCAGTTCAACTGGTCCTGAGTGATGTGACTACAGTGAGTGCTGGTGGGTCTCTGTGCTTTCCTCCAGTTAAACACACAGCTTATGCACAGGAGACGGAATAGAATGTTAATGTGAGTCAACTGTATCACAAATACCATGTAGAATAATGAGTATTGTGCTTCTATGTGAGGCTCTTTAGTAAATTTTGGAGCCCACCCAAAGGTAGAAACAAATATGACCCTTAAAGGCCGTCTTCAATAAAGTAAAAGGCTAAATCCAAACATGAAGGCTTTTTGCACAGCTGTTCTAAAAGAGAACGTACTGCATTTGCCCTTTACTTGGTAATTTGAAAGCTTCAAGATTGATTATCATTTCAGCCAAAATCAAAGGTGGGTTTACAATATTGTTTGGTCTACCAAGCAAATTAAATCTTGCAAATGTTCTTACCTAGTGATGTAAGCCTTATGAAATGGAATGATAGCCAATAGCCTAAGGGAGCTGAACCAATTAGGAAGGGTGATAGAAGAGTTGGTGAGCTGTCTGCATTAATGGAGATAATCAGGACATCCACAGCCAAGGCCAAAACAAACACTCAGCTTGGCACATCATACAGTCCAAATTAGGAGACTGCCTGTGGATGTATTTGGCACTTTATGCTGATTGAAATGGAGCTACAGAAAGATAGTTTTAGGAAATAGAGGAGTGTGAACCAATGTAATGAAAAAAAGGACATATCTAAAAGATCTGGATATTAGATTTAGCTCCACCACTAAGTAGCTATGCAGTCAGGACAGGCCATTTCACTGCTCCTTGTCTGTTCCTACACATTCCTACATACACAACATACGGAAATACGCGTACTTACCTCACAGGTGTTGAGAGATCATATAATAGAAATTATCTTAAAAAAATATTTTCTAAAATTTTGAGGGCAAAGGGATGCTATAAGAGTTTGGTTTTTTTGGACAGAATTTTACTACCATCAGTTGAAGTGCATGACCCTAACGAGTTAATCGTTGACTTTAATTGAAAAGCACAAGAGATCATTGCCATCTAAATTAAGTGGCTCATTATGGCCTAAAATAACAGATAAGAACCCATGAGCAAATAAGTCAGAGGGGTAAACATGAAGATTCTGTTTTCAATTCTGAGGATTCTCAGCACATTGGGTGGGTTTGTTCTTTGATGTAATCGAGGATAAAGACCACTCCTTAACTTAGTACTTGTTCACTTGATGTGTCTAGACCGAACAATCATTGCTAGTTTTTCAGTGCAAAGAGTAGTCAGTAATCCAAACCACTTTCCACACTTTTATTGGAATGGCTTATGAAGGGTGTGGCAATATTGACCAATTTGTGCTTCCAGGCAGGAGTAGTAAAATGACCTAATCAGGCAAGAGAACTTGCCTAAAGTTTTCATGATCCCCAACCTGAAGACAACACTCCAGGAACATGCTTTTAAGAGAATTGCCTTGTTTTCTTTTTAACTATTATTTTACTTTTTACTGTAATGAGGCCAAATCTGGTGGGAGCTCAGGTCTCAGTGGTGGAAAGATAAAAATCACAGCACAGACAGGAGGTAATTGGTAACATTCACTTTTGGTGATTGATGCAGCAGTGAATAAAAGCAATGTGATCTATTGTGGGGCAGAGGAAGGAGTCTGAGTACAACTAGCCAAGAATAAAATCCAGGACTTGCAGTGTGTTGTAAACGAGATGCCTATGATAGAGCTGGCAGATGAAAATATGATTGGCTTAGGTGACTAACAAGGACCTACTGTATAGCTTAGAGAACTAAATATTTTGTAGTAACTTAAAAGAATCTGAAAAAGAATGTTTATGTGTACATATTTAATTGAATCATTGCTATACACCTGAAACTAATATAACATTGTATATCAACTATTAAAAAATTACATAAATTTTAAAAAGTTAAAAATTGGCTATAAATTTTAAAAAGGAGAAGAAAGAAAATAGCAGTGGCTTAAACAAGATAGAAGTTTCTTTTTTTTTTTTTCTTTTTGTTTTTAGAAGTTTCTTAAGTAAAGACCCTGGTAGGTGGATTGGGGCTGACCGATGTGGCACTCCATGTCTTGTTACTTTGTCCTCTGTTATCTCCATCCCCAAGAGAGTTGCCACATGTGGTTCTGCTGGTCATGTCCTGTACCTGGTGGAAAGCCTGAAATAGGGGCTGAAATTAAGCCAATGATCAGCTAGCTTATCGAGCATCCTAGGGCACTGGTTGAGTTGGTCTGGAGGAAGAAGGGCCTTTTTCTAATTCACACACAAGGACCCCTTGGACCCCTAGTTCTGTAGGGAGAAGGGGCCTTTCTCTGAATCGCACACAGTGTGGTGGTCCTGTTGATTCAAGATGGCTTTTCCAGTCCCAGGTCTTCTGTTCACATTCAAATTAGCAGGAAAGAACAAGGAGAAAGACAAATTTCCTCTCTTTAAAAAAAATTATTTTTTAATTGGAGGAAAGTTGCTTTACAATGTTGTTAGTTTCTGCCATACAACAGTGTAACTCAGATATAATTATATATGTATTGCCTCCCTCCTGAGCCTCCCCCACCCCCACCCCATAGGTCATCACAGAGCACCAGGCTGGGCTCCCTGTGTTATATAACAGCTTTTCACAAGCTATCTGTTCTACACATGGTAGTGTATTTATGTCGATCCTGCTTTATTCATCCCACTCTCCTTCCCCCGAAACCTGCTCTCTCAAGAGTACTTCCTAGAAGCTAAATAAAACCATATCTGCTTTTGTTCCATTCTTCAGACATTAGGCCACTGTAAGGGAGGCTAGGGTGTGTAGTCTTTATTTAGGTGGCTATGTGGATAGCAAAAATTCAAGGATGAAGGACAATACATATTTGGGGACAGCTAAACATCTCTGCCACACCACAACCAAATAAAGTAAACAGACTAGGATAAGTTTTGTGGCTTTAACTTAGTTCTGATCTCTAAAACTCTTTAATGGTGAACCACTGAAAGCCCTTCCAGTTTTATAATCCTACTCTATAAATCTTTAGTTGGAAATAGGAAAACAGAAAGCACATTTCCCAGGTCTAGTCTGTATCAGACACTGTTCTCAGTACTTGAGGTTTATTAAATTCTTACATCAGCCCTATGAGATATTGTTAAAATTCCCATTTTATAGATGATAAACTGAGTCACAAGAGGTTAAGTAACTACTGAGACACAAAGGTAGTAAATGACAAACCCAGAAGTTGACTTCTGAGTGATGCCCTTAATTGGAAACCTAGAACCTTTAAAGTGACTTGAGTTGGTTTGCCCAGAGGCAATCCTGGGGCCTTTGAGGGAATTGTTGAGAAGGAGGCGCTTTATTGCTGTTGTCACTAAACTAGTAGAATGTAAGCCTGGAACTACCTCACCACAGTGCTGTGAAAGCCTGCTGGGAGTGAGGCCCAGGAGGAGATCGGAGCTCAGATGGGGAAAGAGATGCGTCCTGGTGCTCGTACAATTCACTGTGTCTGAAATCCCTGGATTTTTCGGGTATTTAAAATTTTTTATTCTCATAAACTACCTCTACCTGCCCCATACACTTTTTTTTTTTTTAATTCGAGCTTCTGAGATTCAGTAGAGTTGTCTTCTGACAGCACAATAGGTTAACCACATTCAGTTAAACACTTGTGGATCTATGCCTGAAGAACATAAATTGCAACACTGATTAAGACACTAAAGACTGAAAATGGAGTAGGTCCTTGGAACTACCTAATTGAAAGACTTAAGTAGTAACTTTATGTTGAACTTGAGAGGTATAGGAGAAAGGACGGAGAGAGAGTTGCACATTTAGATATGTGGTGGTGGGGTGGGGTGGGTGGGGGAGCTGAAAAAAGACAAACTTCAGAGACAACCATAGCAATAACGCCTCTAATTTGACTTCAAGATCTGGTTACATAACCTTGGGAAAGTTCACTCCTCTAAGTCAACATTTCTTTCGTAAGAGGAGATTAAAACTAGCATTTATTTATCTTGCTTGGGGTTGTGAGGCTAATATTGTCATACAGTTTAAGGGCCTAGACCAGTGCCTGGAACACTAAATGCTGCTGCTGCTGCTGCTGCTGCTGCTAAGTCGCTTCAGTTGTGTCAGACTCTGTGTGATCCCATAGACGGCAGCCCACCAGGCTCCCCCATCCCTGGGATTCTGCAGGCAAGAACACTGGAGTGGGTTGCCATTTCCTTCTCCAATGCATGAAAGTGAAAAGTGAAAGTGAAGTTGCTCAATTGTGTCCGACTCTTAGTGACCCCCTGGACTGCAGCCCACCAGGCCCCTCCGTCCATGGGATTTTCCAGGCAAGAGTACTGGAGTGGGGTGCCATTGCTTTCTCCGGAAACACTAAATACTCAATAACATTAGCCGCCTACAGCAGACGTGAGATTATAGAAGCAGTTTGAGGGAAGAAGCCACAGAAATGTGGGTTAGGGCAGCATTTCAGTGTAACAAGAGAAGGCCTGTGGTTGCTGTGGTGGGGGGTTCTAATTACTTGATAAAATTCCCAAGAGTAAATAACACCCGAAGAACAAGTTGGGACAAAGAGTGGAGTAATCAAGTAAGTTAGTTACGATATATATATCAAGCTAGTTTAGACCTATGTTTATTTGGCAAAATAAAATTCCAGTGAAGGTTTGGAAACGGTGCTGATGGATGAGAATAGCACTTGCAAAGAGATGAAAGGAAACTATGGCTTTTTAAAAAGCTGGAAATTCCCTACTGTGGGGAACATACTAAAGAGACTATGGTGACCTAGGCCTTTCTCCTCAGTGTGACTCTAGATCTACCACATCAGGAACATCTGGAAGCTTCTTAGACCCTCAGATTCTCAGGCCCCACTTCAGACCTACTGAACTGGAATCTGCGTTTTAATCAGATCCCTGAATTATTTTATGCACATTAACATTTGGAAAGCAGTAGTCTTAAGGCTAGAGAAAAATGCATGGATCTCATTGTCTGAAATACAAAAGAGTGCAAGAATGTGGTCCCAAATCACTGGAACATCTATTTAAACGTTGGGAATACAGTGCTACATGCCACATAGTTTTCTCCAGGTTCTGTCTCATGATGAGGTTTATGCCTACCAGGTTTCAGAAATGTAGCACTAACCATTGATCTATATCCTCATCAGTGTTCTTTGCACTACAACTGATGCTAAGGAGTCTGGCTCTCCAAGTTTTAAATCTTCAAGTGGTTGTGAAATTTAAGTGCTAACTCCTTGTTTATTCACAGGCGAATTGGGTTAGTTATGTATTGTTGTATAACACATTACCCCCAAACTAAGCAACCTAAAGCCACAAGCTATTCTATCACAGTCTCTGTGGGTCAGGAATCCAGGAGTGGCTTAACTAGGTATTTTCAAAATGTCTTATGAGATTGTATCAAGCTAAATTTTAAAAAATATATTATTTGTTTATTTTTATTTTTTGGCTACTTAGGGTCTTAGCTGAGGCATGTGAGGTCTCTCACTGGCACGTGAATGTCTCTCTAGCTGTGGTGCTCATGAGCTGCAGAGCATGTGAGCTCAGTTGCCCTCATGGCACATGGGATCTTAGTTCCCAGAGTAGGGATGGAACCCAAGTCCCCTGCATTGGAAGGTGGATTCTTAACCACTGGACCACCAGGGAAGTCCCAGTATCAAGCTATTGACTGGGGCTGCAGTCAGTCATCTGAGGCTTAATTAGGACTGAAGAGTCTACATTCAAGCTTGCTCACATAGTTGTTTGCAGGCCTCAGTTTCT
This sequence comes from Giraffa tippelskirchi, assembly GCF_054371585.1. Taxonomy (NCBI): domain Eukaryota; kingdom Metazoa; phylum Chordata; class Mammalia; order Artiodactyla; family Giraffidae; genus Giraffa; species Giraffa tippelskirchi. Next base: position 104,073,530 of record NC_137278.1, on the reverse strand, counting down.
CACCATGGACTGCATGAGTGGCTTCATGGAGTGGCAGTTGGCTTTACCAGAGTGAATGAGAGGGGGAAAGAGACAGAGAGGGAGCACTAACGATGGAAGTTGCAGTCTTTTATAACCTAACAATAGAAATGACATACCATCACTTCTGCCTTATGTTGGTCACACAGACCAACCTTGATACAATATGACACAAGGGTGTGACTATCAGCAGGTGGAGATCACTGATAGACCATCTTAGAGCCTGGCTACTCTGGTGTATCTTGTAGAGCTGGGAGTGTCTTTGGTCTCTGTAGCAAGAAGGGAACTGAAACAACCAATGACTTGCAGATCTCATGCGTGTGCATGTGTAGTTGCCCAGTCCTGTCTGACTCTTTGTGATCCTGTGGACCATAGCCCACCAGGATCTTCTGCCCATGGGATTCTCCAGGCAAGAAAACTGGAATGGGTTGCCATGCCTTTCTCCAGGAGATTTTCCTGACCCAGGTCTCTTATTTTTCCTGCATTGGCAGGTGAGTTCTTTACCACTAGCACCACCTGGAAAGTCCATCCAGTTGAATTGCCTTTATATTCCAAAAAATTGGATGCAGAACACTCTCAGCCATTCTTTAATTTATAACTGCATCAAAAGTAGGGAAGAAAGAAAAAAAGAACAAAACTTACAAACCCTTAACCAGATTCATCAAGAAAAACAGAAGAACCAAATCAACAAAAATGACAAAGGAGAGGTTACAACAGACAATGCAGAAATACAAAAGCTTATAATAGACTATTATGAACAACTATGTGGCAATAAAATGGATAACCTGGAAGAAATGGACAGATCCTTAGAAAAGTTCAATCTTCCAAGACTGAACCAAGAAGAAATAGAAATTATGAACAACCCAATTACAAGCACTGAAATTGAAGCTGTGATCAAAAATCTCCCAAAAAACAAAAGCTCAGGACCAAATGGCTTCACAGGAGAATGCTATCAAACGTTGAGAGAAGAGCTAATGCCTATCCTTCTAAAACTCTTTCAAAAAAGTGCAGAGGAAGGAACACTTTCAAACTCATTCTACGAGGCCACCATCACCCTGATATGAAAACCAGACAAAGGCAACACACAAAAAGAAAACTGCAGGCCAATATCACTGATGAACATAGATGCAAAAATCCTCAACAAAATTTTAGCAAACAGAATTCAGCAACACATCAAAAAGCTCATACACCATGATCAAGTTGGGTTTATTCCAGGGATGCAAGGATTCTTCAATATATGCAAATCAATCAATGTGATACACCATATTCACAAATTGAAAGATAAAAATCATATGATCATCTCAATAGATGCAGGAAAAGCCTTTGACAAAATTCAGCACCTATTTATGATTAAAACTCTTCAAAAAATGAGCATAGAAGGAACCTACTTCAACATAGCAGAGACCATATATGGTAAGCCTACAGCAAACATTATTCTCAATGGTGAAAAACTGAAAGCATTCCCCCTAAGATCAGGAACAAGACATCAGGAATAAGAGTGTCCACTTTCACTGCAATTATTCAACATAGTTTTAGAAGTCCTAGCTGCAGCAATCAGAGAAGAAAAAGAAATAAAAGGAATCCAGATCCGAAAAGAAGTAAAACTTTCACTGTTTGCAGATGACATGATACTGTACATAGAAAACCCGAATGATAGTATCAGAAAATTACTAGAGCTAATCAGTGAATTTAGCAAAGTTGCAGGATACAAAATCAATACACAAAAAATCGCTGGCATTTCTATATACCAACAATGAAAAATCAGAAAGAGAAATTAAGGAATCAACACATTTCACCACTGCAACAAAAAGAATTAAATATCTAGGAATAAACTTATCTAAAGAGACAAAAGAACTGTACACAGAAAATTATAAGACACTAATGAAAGAAATCAAAGATGACATATACAGATGGAGAGAGATACCATGTTCCTGGGTAGGAAGAATCAATATTGTGAAAATGACTACTACCAAATGCAATCTACAGATTCATTGTGATCCCTATCAAATTACCAATGGCATTTTTCACAGAACTAGAACAAAAAATTTCACAATTCACATGGAAACACAAAAGACCCTGAATAGTCAAAGCAGTCTTGAGAAAGGAGAATGGAGCTGGAGGAATCAACCTTCCTGACTTCAGATTATACTACAAAGCTACAGTCATTAAGACAGTATGGTACTGGCACAAAAACAGAAATACAGACCAATGGAACAAGATAGAAAGCCCAGAAATAAACCCATGTACCTATGGTAACCTTATTTTTGACAAAGGAGGCAAGAATATACAATGGGGCAAAGACAGCCTCTTCAATAAATGGTGCTTGGAAAACTGGACAGGTACATGTAAAAGAATGAAATTAGAACACTTCCTAACACCATACACAAAGATAAACTCAAAATGGATTAAAGACCTAAATGTAAAACCAGAAACTGTAAAACTCTTAGAGGAAAACAGGCAGAACACTCGATGACATAAATCAAAGCAAGATGCTCTATGACCCACCTCCTAGAATAATGGAAATAAAAGCAAAAGTAAAGAAGTGGGACCTGATTAAACTTAAAAGCTTTTGCACAGCAAATGAAACTATAAGAAAGGTGAAAAGACAACCCTCAGAATGGGAGAAAATAATAGCAAATGAAACAAATGACAAAGGATTAATTTCCAAAATATACAAGCAGCTCATACAACTCAATACCAGAAAAACAAACAACCCAATCAAAAAGTGGAAAAAAGCCCTAAACAGACATTTCTCCAAAGAAGGCATACAGATGGCTAACAAACACATGATAAGATGCTCAACATCGCTCATTATTAGAGAAATGCAAACCAAAACTACAATGAGATATCACCTCACACTGGTCAGAATGGCCCTCATCAAAAAGTCTACAAACAATAACTGCTGGAGAGGGTGTGGAGAAAAGGGAACCCTCTTGCACTGCTGGTGGGAAAGTAAACTGATACAGCCACTATGGAAGATGGTATGAAGATTTCCTTAAAAAATTAGGAATAAGACCACCATATGACCCAGCAATCCCACTCCTAGGCATATATCCTGAGGAAACCAAAATTTAAAGAGACACATGTATCCCATTGTTCATTGCAGCACTATTTACAATAGCTAGAACATGGAAGCAACCTAGATGTCCATCAACAGATGAATGGATAAAGAAGTTTGGTACATATACACAACGGAATATTACTCAGCCATAAAAAGGAACACATTTGAGTCAGTTCTGATGAGGTGGATGAACCTAGAACCTATTACACAGAGTGAAGTGAGTCAGAAAGAGAAAGATAAATATTGTATTCTAACACACATAAATGTAATCTAGACGAATGGTACTGAAGAACTTATTTACAGGGCAGCAAGGGAGAAACAGACAGAGAATAGACTTATGGACATGTGGAGATGGGAGGAGAGGGTGAGATGTATGGAGAGAGTAACATGGAAACTTACATTACCACATGTAAAATAGATAGCCAACGGGAATTGCTGTATGTCTCAGGAAACTCAAACAGGGGCTCTGTATCAACTTAGCGGGGTGGGATGGGGAGGGAGACGGGAGCGAGGTTCAAAAGGGAGGGGATATATGTATACCTATGGCTGATCCATGTTGAGGTTTGACAGAAAACAGCAAAATTCTGTAAAGCAATTATCCTTCAATAGAAAAATAAAAAATTTTTAAAAAAGTAGGGAAGGGTGTTTTACTTGAAAATAGTCAACTGACTCCTTTAAATAGGCCATACTTGCCAGTCTACTAACCTTCCTTCATCAAAGGTTGGCCACAATGAATGATGAATACAACCAAATGTTGGGGACATTTTGCAACTCCGCTTATAAACAGACCTTCAGATAGTGAAAAAAGCTTCTGTCACTTTGGTACCACTTCCCTTTGAAATGAGACTTCATCCTTCTCTTTCATGTGACACCATGTGCTTCAGCTCTATGCATCTTTATACAATCTCTAGCTCTGAACCAGGCATATGATGAATCCAACCCATTTTACATCCTGTTGTCTATATAAACTATTAAAATTGAAAAAAAAATGTATAGAAGTTTTATTGTTGTCCATCTACATGGAATTTTGACTGGGACAGATACCTCCAGTTCATACATAACAAATAGTTAGGGACTTCCCTTGTGGTCCAGCGGTTAAGTGTCAGAGGTTTCACAACAGGGGCCATGGGTTCATCCGGGGATCTAAGATCCTACATGCCATGCAGTGTCAAGTTTTTTTAATTTCTTCCTCATTACAAATGTATTCAGAGGAAAACCTCTGAATATTCCAGAGATTGCAGCTGGCAGAGTCAACTACACAATCTTTTTCTAATTTCTGCAACAAAGTAACATATCAAGAATTCTCATTTTTGCATTTGAAAATAAAGTTATGTTAATCAGAAACAATGACATTTAGTCTACTTTTGATCAAAGATTCCTCTATACCCCAGAGGGCCGAATCTGCTGTTAAGACAAAAGACTTGGGTAGAAAGTATAAGGGTTTTTTTTTTTTTCTTTTACTTCTTTCAGACCAGTTTTCTGTCATTGTTTCCAATAAACCTCTCGGTTCAGTTCAGTCACTCAGTCATGTCCGACTCTTTGCGACCCCATGAATCGCAGCACGCCAGGCCTCCCTATCCATCACCAACTCCCAGAGTTTACCCAAACCCATGTCCATCGAGTCGGTGATGCCATCCAACCATCTCATCCTCTGTCAGCCCCTTCTCCTCCTGCCCCCAATCCTTCCCAGCATTAGGGTCTTTTCCAATGAGTCAACTCATTGGCCAGAGTATTGGAGTTTCAGCTTCAACATTAGTCCTTCCAATGAACACCCAGGACTGATCTCCTTTAGGATAGACTGGTTGGATCTTCTTGCAGTCCAAGGGATGACTCTTAGCGACCCCATGGACTGTGTAGCCTACCAGGCTCCTCTGTCCATGGGATTTTCTAGGCAAGAGTACTGGAGTGGGGTGCCATTGCCTTCTCCGTCTAAACCTCTCAGTGGTCAGCAAATTTTGAACAAAATGTCAAGTAAGATGTTTTTTTTCTACTGTGGAATGAAGATTTAAAATTTGAGGAGCTAGTCATATAAGTATCAGTTATACATGAACTGCAAATCCCTCCAACAAAAATAAAACCTTTCCTGTAACTCGTATACCTCCATGCCCCTTTACTCTTGATTTTTACATTTAATTGGAAAATGAAATTTGTTTTTCTTTAGTTTGAAATAAATATTCTCCTCCACAACTCCTCTTTTCTTTACAATCAGGATAGCTACTTTATCTGCTGTTTCCTGGTGTCCTTTGCTCTAGGAGTGACAGCTCAATTCCCCCTTAAGACCTAGCTCCAATGGACAGTACAGTGCACTTGTTCTAAGCTTGAGCCTGCAAAAGAGTCACCTGCAAGGCCAGTTAAAACACGTTGCTGGGTGACACCCCAGTTTCTCATTCAGTAGATCTGAAAGGAGGTCTGACGCAGTCAGTAAAGAATCCGCCTGCAATGCAAGAACACCAGAGAGGTGGGTTTGATCGCTGGGATGGGAAGATCCCCTGGAGAAGGAAACGGTAGCCTACTCCAGTATACTTATCTGAAAATTCCCATGGACAGAAGAGCCTGGCAGGCTACAGTCCAAAGGGTCACAAAGAGTCGGACATGACTGAGCACACACACACAAGTTCCTAGGGACCACACTTTGAAAATTACAAAGAAATGTCCCTGAGACCCAGCTTCACTATTCATCAGGCAAGTGGTCAAACCTACAGCTTCCTCATATACAAAACAGAGATGATAAGAGGATCGACCTCATAAACTTGTCTCCTAATTAAATCAAGTATTGAACAGAAAAGCACCTAATACTGCCAGGCATGATCAAGCCTCCAATAAAGGTTATTATTATGAGCTGGCTTTTCCAGACATGCAACCACTTAATGTATTTAACAGCAGAGTAATAGCTATTAGCAATACAAACATATTCATCAGTCTTCATACTTTCTTCTCAGCAGAGAGAGCTCCATTACTGTTGCTATTCTGGCTTCTCTGCCCACTCACTCACTTCTCCCAGGGGAGTAAGGGTGATAGAGACTATTGATGAGTTTGGTAGAGACATCTGGTCTGTTTGAGTGACCCCTCTTCCTCTCTTTTTTATTTTTTATTTTATTTATTTATTTTTTATTTTTATTTTTTTAATAAATTTATTTATTTTAGTTGGGGGCTAATTACTTTACAATATTGTAATAGTTTTTGCCATACATTCTTTTTTAAAATTTGGACCTAGGCTGTCCACGGAAACCATCAGTTCTACTACTCCACAGGGTAACTATAGAAAGCCTGGCCTTCATGTGGAAAGACTGCGGTCATCCAATGTAGCCCTTGTCTGGGAAAGAAAATATAGCTAATTTTGGAAAACTCATTTGCCAAGATATTCAAGCTACATTATGCACCATTGAGTTTATTATTAGAAAATGTGACAGATTGATCCGTATCTACCTTATTTTTTTCTTGTCACTACTTTAGAACTCAGGCCGAGAGAAAGGATGCTATTTATTGAAATATTTCAAATCCAATATGAGGTAGAGCTTTCAGCTATGTAGTATTTTGACTTTGGCAGATTACTAAGGTTGACAGAGGTTTGTATCCACAGATGAGCGTATGTTTTTACTCACTCCGCACTGGTCTTAATCAAGTCTGGGGCGTTTGAAAGCTGAGAAAAGACTGGGTCTTCGAAGAATATGGCATCAGAGATCCTTTTGGAGATCAAATCTCTTGCCCCAAGTGAATCCAGAAAGATACCTCTAGGAGCTGTTGATGCTTTAGGGGAGTAACTTTGTGAAGGTGGGATTAAAATTGCCCAACGACACAGCTGAGAGCCTCCTCTAAAGGGACAGCAACCCTTCCAAGTGACCACAGCCCTACTGGTTAAGCCTAGCAGATTAAGTTAAAAGAATACAGCACAGTGAGGTTGAGGGGTGTTATAGTCCCTTCCTGATGCACCCTTCCATGTGGAAGGAGCTCTCTAGAGTCACAGTCCTGGCAGTGTTGCACTCTATCACTGACTTGGCCTGTAGGGAGAATAAGGTGATGTTGTTTATTAGAATGTAGAAGAGCTCAGTCTCTTTCTTCCCTCTGGTAGTGCCCTTAAGAAACATCTAGTTCTGTTCTGCTGTGCTGTTATTTCACAGAAACACACTCCTGCATGTGGTGCTCCATGGTAGTTCAGTGTTCTCTGTGACTCAGTGAATGAGTGTGCTTAATTCTCCGGTTAAACATTAGGAAGCTTACTTGCCTGCAGATGAATGTTCTGTTGTCTTTTATCAGCTTCTCAGTAATAAGGGGGATGTTTGACTTCCAGCTGCCTTACTGTTCATCCCGGTTTTTCAACAAATTCAGAATGAAGGCTAGGAAAGGAGATTCTATTTACTGGGCTTTCCCAAACAATAGTTAAACACTTATTGAGCACTTATGAAGTATTAAGCACTTTGCACACTAAAACCCCTCAGTTACACATTAATAATTTCTCAGGGTAAGTTATGAAATGGATGCCATTATTTTATTCATTTTATAGATGAGCAAATGTCTGTTTAAAGGAACTCAGTGATATGCCTGTGCTGCATTAAAAATACACCCACCCAGAATTAAGTAATATGCTAACCCAGCTGGTAGATGGTGGCACTGGCACTCAAGCGTAGGACAGTCTGACCTAGAACCCTGCCATTCTCTTTGCACAAATTTCCTATTTGAGAGAAAAAGGGAGTTAAAAATGTAGTCTCAAATTGTAGGTAAAACAATTATATTGTACATTATATACATATATATCTCACTTAGCAGTGAAAGCCTGAAAGCTTTTCCTCTAGGATTAGGAACAAAGACATCTGCATTCACCACTTTAACATAGCAGTAGAAGTCCTAGCCAGAGCAATTAGACAACAAAAAGAAAGAAAAGACATCCAAATTGTAAGGGAAGAAGTCATTATTTGTGGAGGACATGGTTTCATATATAGAAAATTCTAAAGACTTCGCCAAAAAAATCAACCAACCAAACAAAAAAACCTGTTAGAACTAATAATTGATTTTGGTAAAGTTGCAGAGTACAAAACCAATATACAAAATCTGTTGCATTTCTATACACTCTACAATGAATTATCACAAAGAAAAACTAATAACAAGCCTACTTACAGTGACATCAAAAATAATAAAATACCTAGAAATAAATTTAACCAGGGAGATGAAAGACCCGCATACTGAAAACTGTGAGACACTAATGAGAGAAATTGAAGAACACACAGATAATGGAAAGATAGTCCATGCTTACAAATTGGAAAAATTAATATTGTTAAAATGTACATATTATCATACCATATCAGAGTTTCAATAGCATTTTTCACTAAAATAGAACATAATCCTAAAATTTATAGAAAACCACAAAAGGCCCCAAAATAACCAAAGCAATCTTGAAAATGAAGAACAAAGCTGGAAGCATTACACTCCCTGGTTTCACACTGTATTACACGGCTATTGTAATCAAAAGAGTGTGATATTAGCATGGAAATAGACACATAGACAAAATAACAGAGAGCCCAGAAATAAAACCCTGCATATATAAACAGCTAATTTATGATAAAGGAGCCAAGAGTAAACAGTGGGGAAAGAGCCATCTCTTCAGTAAGTGATGTTGGGACATCCATGTGCAAATGTTTAGCAGAAATGAACAGAATACTGTAAAGCAATTATCCGTCAATTAAAAATAAATTTAGAAAAAAGAAACTAGACTATCTTACACTATTATACAAAAATTAACTCAAAGTGGATTAAACACTTGAATATATTACCTGAAACCATAAAATTCCTAGAGGAAAACACAGGTGGTGAACTCCTTGACATCAATCTTGGCGATGAGGTTTTGGGCCTGACTCCAAAAGCAAAAGCAATAAAAGCAAAAATAAACAGTCGGGATGATATCTAAGATGCTTCTAGACAGCAAAGAAAATTATCAATAAAATGAAAAGGCAACCTACTGAATGGGAGAAAATATTTGCAAAGTACATATCCGCTAAGGTGTTAATATCCAAAATATACTACTAATAGCAAAAACAACAACAACCCCCCCCCACAAGAAATCTGATTTTTTAAAATGGATAGAGGCTCTGAATAGACAGTTTACAAAGAAGGCACACAGGTGGCCCACAGGCACATAAAAAGATGCTCAACATCACCAATCGTCAGGGAGATACAAATTAAGACCACAATAAGATATCCCCTCACACCTTTTAAAAACAATTATTTATTTATTTGGCTGTGCCAGTTCTTAGCCGTGGCATGTGGGTGCTTTCACTGTGGCATGTAAGATCTAGTTCCCTGACCAGGGGTCGGACCGGGGCCCCTGCTTTGGGAGCTCAGAGTCTAAGCTGTTGGACCACCAAGTAAGTCCCGCACCTCATATCTTTACAATAAACAAGAAATAAGTGTTGGGGAGGATGTGGACAAAAGGGAACCCTTAGGTGCTGATAATGTACCTACATAGTTAAACTGTAAAATAAGATTTCCAAACGCTGAAGCGCAAGAGTGGAGTTTGTGTCGTCACAAGGAGCCCCCTTAGTGATCTAGGGCTTACTCTCTTGTCGGTCAGTGGGCCCCTGAGCTAAATGTAATGAAACAACAACAGAAAGAAATTGTATTTTTTCAGATGTTAGAGATTTTGTGGTTCTAAATGAACAAGGGGTAATGAATTTTATTACCTTTTACTACCTGGCCTTTTCTCTTTTGGCCAAAACAAAAAGATGTTTCCTATTTTATGTAAGAATGATTTTCTCCAGTAACAGCTGTGAGAAAAAATTATGTGCAATAACAGCCACCTAATATATTTTTATATTAAAATGTCATTCAAAACAGTTTGTAAGAAGTGATATAAGAATAGAGGAACTGAATAAGCTTTATTGACATAAGTGGTGGAACACTAAAGCAAAAGTAACTTCTCTCTAAGATCTTGGCTTAATTTTTTTTTTTTTTGGCTACACTGCACTGCGTGTGGTCCCAGACCAGCTATTGAACCCTTATCCCCTGCAGTGGGAAGCATACAGTCTTAACTGCTGGGCCCCCAGGGAAGTTCCAAGATTTTAGTTAAAATATGCCTTTCCGAAGAGATTTTCCTTGAGCTCCGCATCTAGAGTAACTTGCCACTCTAGTCATGCTATTTAGCTTCATTCCTTTCATTCATATTCCTATCATATATTTCCTTGTTTATATTTGCTTATTTCCTATCTCTCCTCCACTGAAATACAAACTCTAGACCATGTTTTATTACCTCTGTGCCTAGAACACTGCACATAGTAAGCACATGATACTTGTTGAATGAATGAATCCATTTCGAAAACATAAAAATGTTAACCACTTACTCTAGGCTAGCCCACCAATTTGTGTTCTTCTGTTTTTATTGTTATTCAGTCTGTCAATAGTTTATTATATGTTTTCTCCTCACTGTAGTGTTAGTTGATCAGTCATGTCCAACTCTTTTTTGCAGCCCCATGGACTGTAGCCAGCCAGACTCCTCTGTCCATGGGATTCTCCAGGCAAGAATACTGGAGTGGGCTGGATTCCCTTCTCCTGGGGATCTTACTGACCAAGTGACCAAACCCGCGTCTCCAGTATTGTACGCAGCTTCTTTACCGTCTGAACCAACAGGGAAGTAGACTTATTTATTTGTGGATGTGATTCCAGTCGTTCTGATTTACTGGATTGTAGTGGAGAGCATGTTTCAGACACTTAACAGAGCAGTGTTTGGTGTGAGGTGTATTATAACTGCTGCTGCTAAGTCGCTTCAGTCATGTCCGACTCTGTGCGACCCCATAGACGGCAGCCCACCAGGCTCCGCCATCCCTGGGATTCTCCAGGCAAGAATACTGGAGTGGGTTGCCATTTCCTTCTCCAGTGCATGAAAGGGAAAAGTGAAAGTGAAGTTGCTCAGTCGTGTCCGACTCTTAGCGACCCCATGGACTGTAGCCTACCAGGCTCCTCCATCCATGGGATTTTCCAGGCAAGAGTACTGGAGTGGGGTGCCATTGTCTTCTCCGTATTATAACTAGGTTTTGCTAATAAAATAATAGAGCTCTTGGATTTTTGAAGAAATAAATCAGAGTGGGGTTTTTTTCCCCTTTAAAATAAACCACACTACTGACTTGTGTTTTCTGAGTGAAAGAGAAAGGGGTGGACTTCCAGGATGCTTCTAACCCTGGGCACCCAAAAGTTATGTTGAGAAGATAGACTGTGATCCATTGCTCTAGACTTTGGTATCTGCTGCCTGGACTAGGAGGAGTGAGATTATGTTATGGCCCTTGTTTCAACTGGGCTTCCCTGGTGGCTCAGATGGTAAAGAATCTGCATGCAATACAGGAGACCCTGGGTCGGGAAAATCCCCTGGAGAAAGAAATGGCAACCGACCCCAGTCTTCTTTTGCCTGGAGAGTTCCATGGACAGAGGAACCTGCAGGCTAAAGTCCATAGAGTTGCAGAGTCAAACATGACTGAGCAACTAACACTACTACACTCAGTTGAAGAGAAATTAAGTGTAGACCGTAAGGTTAGGTTGAAGCATCTGTCACCCATGTCTGACAGATGGGTGGGAAACTCAGTGCCAGGTACGCTGGAGGTGCTCAGTCGATATGGGCTCATTTTCTTTTTTTAAACACTTTCACACATAATTTATTGATATGGACTCAGCGATACTGCTGAGGCTCCAGCTACTACTTGATGGTTTCATTTTGCAACTTGTACAAGCAGAGCAGGACTTATCATTGAAGCTGGAGGGTCTGGTACTAGGCGTTTAGAAAAATAATTTCATTTCTTATGTTTTGGGGGATAGGAACAAAAGGGGAATATTGTATTTCTTTGTGCCCTGAGAACCACATGTTTTCTTTTAGCCTTGACATGGTCATAAAATACGTTTTCTTTAAGGGAAGAATTTATAGAAAAGTCATGTTCATGTTGAACGATTTTAGGATTGATTTGTTTTATATACATTTCTTTCTAATTGTGTTTTTGTTTTTGTTTTTACATTGCAAAAGAAGTAGATTCTGGCTATAAAGTCCAAACTATCACTGGGGACAATGAAATTCACCAAGTCATTTGTCATGACAAAACAGCTTATTAGTCACAGTTAAAGCAATCCAGGAGTTGGTAAAGATATTTTGACTTGTTCTTGTGAAAGATTTACTTCTTAAAACAAGTCCAAAATACTTAAAATACTCAGATAGCAAATGTATTCTTACACATCAAAAGTCAAAAACATTTAGGAGATCATGTATTTAGGAGTCCATGTATGGACTCAATAAAACACTTGAAAATATTCTGTTTTATAGTCACACTTTTTATTACAAATTTATTTTGTACCCAATAGAAAAGCAAGCTTGAAATCTATTTACAAGAACTATATACATTTACATATATTACATACAGTTAATGAATTTAAAGAAAAATGCACAGAGAAACACAATATATATAGAAGAATATGCCACTGTACATGGTGTACTATCGTGGTCCTTAGTGTTACTGAATCTTTATTGTAGTAATAAATACAGTTCTATATTTACACATCTTATAAAACATCTCATAAATGTATTTTTTTTCAATTCCAAGTTAAAACATCTGATCAAAATAAACATGCTTATATAAAAATAAATCTACCTAATAGTCTTTTGGTTTGGATTTATTGAACTAATGTAGTATAACAGAAGTTATGAATTAATCCTTTGACCTTTAGTATTTAATAATTTTGCCTCTTATAATACCTAACACATATTAAACATGGAATAAGCAGAGAAGTCATGTTCTTGACATCAAGTGGGTTGATCCAAAGACAACATAGCTAAAACCAAGTTAAATAAACAGGAGAGTATGTTACCAAGTTTCTGGTGAGTCAAAACTGGTTTTAGACACTGTTGCCAAAGCTACTAGAGATACATGTGAGAAGCTATGTCAGTGGATTAAATTTATGTTGTGTCTGCATTTGATTACTACCTTATGATACACATCAGTTTGAATCAAGTGATAAAACTTCCTGTGAAAAATGTGCACTCAACCAAGGTAAAAAAATCCCAGGTTGCTTTCCATCTTTTCTAAATATATCCATTGTCGGCAATGGACTTTTCTTCTCATCTCTGGGCACCAAGGAGTTAAAATGAATTACAGAAATCAAACCTTGTCTGTACCTGATTGCTTTCATGGCAATTTAAGAATTTAAGTTCATTTTCCTTGCAAAATATTTGTAAGCAATTTTATTCCACTGAGGGTAGAATCATCTAGTGCTGATTCATAAAATCTAGCATCTCTAAAAATGATGTGAACATGAATGAATGAGTAGTACCTTACGTTATCCATTCATGGGGGAATCAGTGACCTGGAAGGATCCTTTCTGGGAAAAGTGAAGCAGTTCTAAAACATCTCCACGTGGTCATTAAGATGAAATCCTATTGGTCACAACCATTACTTAGTAATGTAGGCTATTCAAAATTCTTATTTTCCTAATATCTCTAAGCATATTTTAAGGGATTTTCTGGTTTAAAACCTCTTTTGTAAGCCAGCGAGTTGAAAAAGAATTCAATTGAAATCATGGAGAATTTTTTGGACATTTCAATCTGCTTTTTAAATATGTACGTATTTTAGGCTTACCAGAAAAGTATGACAATCTACCATAGCTGAACAAATTATATAAGCAGCATTTATACTCATTTTTCACTCTCTAGTATCAACAATTATCAGCTTTTTGACACAGATTGTTTAAAAAATTGAATTTCAACCCAGTTCTTTTTGGTTCCTGCTCTGATGTACTCAACCTCATATTTTTGGGTTTTCAATTTTTGACAACGTTTTCTCTCACATATTAATTAGAGACATGGGACAAAAGCCACAGATGAAAGATGACAGCTTTCGGTCATCGGATAAGCTGGTGGTGACCCGGAACCTGAAGGCAGGTCGTAGGCTCTGCTGGTGAAGGTCACCAAGGCTTGGGTTGAATCACAGGACTGTTTCTCTACATCGTCCGAGTTAATAGACATCAGGCTTGGGTGTTTTGATCTTGTCCAGAAGTGGGTTTGCTTTCCCAGGCTCCCCAGATCCTCCTTAAAATGGGGATTGAAGAGGATGTAGAGAAGGGGATTGAGGCAGGCAGGAAGGGGGACGATCACCAGGAGGATAAACTTAATGACTTCTGGGCTGATGAAGGCGAGGTTCAGTAAAGAGGAGAAGGACAAGAAAGCCAGGGGACAGTGGAGGATGCAGTTGGTGAAGAGCAGCAGAGCCACGTGTTTCACCATGGAGCAGTCCCACATGCTCTCCAGGTCTCCCTTCTCCAAGCGACAGTAGAGCCTGGTGTAGGCGACGGTCATCACGAGGAAGCAGAGTGAATTCAGCAAGACGAGGGCCACCATGTAGCCAGTAGCATGGGGCTCCCCGAAGGGCAGCGGCAGGCAGAGCGGGGAGGCGCTGTACTCGCTGCCCCCCAGCAGGGGCACCGCGGCCACGGTCCCCGCCAGCAGCGCGCACAGCGCGAGGGTCACTCTCAGACTGGGGAAGGGAGTTTGCGTTTCGAATTTCGCTGAGCATTTCACCGACCACCCACGCTCCAGGGCTGCCAGGGTGAGCAGGAAAACGGAAGATTCCGAAGCAAAAATGGACAGAAAGCCGACGACCTGGCAGCCGACCGCCTGCTCCCACCAGGCACCGTGTTGCGCAAAGCTGCCGAAAGTGAAGGCGTCCACGCCAGCCAGCACTGCACTGGACACCCCCATGAGCATGTTGACTGCGGCTATTAACCCGATTAACAGTTTTATGGAGGATATGTACACTGTGGCTCTGAACACTGTGAAGGTCACCAAGGCGTTACACGTTAGTGCCAAAACCGCTATGGTCCACACTCCAATTCGGATCAGCCAGCTACCGAACAGGTATTCACAGAGTTTGAAAGGACCTAGAAGTCCAAAGAAGAAAAAGACTGGGTATCAAATGAGGGTTCACAGCTTTTGCCACATTCCCCTTTTTGTTTCTCTTATTGCGACAACAAAAGATAGAGGCCAGTAACAGCCCTGGGAACACACTGTTCTCTTGTGGCACACTCCACTTTATTAAGTGAAAAAAAAAAAAAAAGTGAAAGTGTTAGTGGCTGAGTTGAGTCTGACCCCATAGACTGTAGCCGACTAGGCTCCTGTCTGGAATTCTTCAGGCAAGAATACTGGACTGGGTAGTCATTCCCTTCCAGGGGATCTTTCCGACCCAGGGATGGAACCAGGGTCTCCTGCATTGCAGGCAGATTCTTTACCTTCTGAGCCACCAGGGAATCCCCTTCATTAAACCACTATTTAATGTAAAGATGAGTATACCAGGTGCCCAGGTTTTCAAGCTATACCCAGAGAAATGGAGCCAGAGAGTTTTTACATTACTGGATGCTGGCTCCACAAATATAGCGGTGTAGGGGCCAGGTAACAAGCCAGATCTCCTGGACTTTTTATTATTAATATATCTTTCCAGAATGCTTCAAAAAAGTTCTGTAAACAGGGAAGCAGTATCCTAGGGAAATACTCTGTGATGTTAGAAGAGGAAGTGTGAGTCGTATGCATTTCAAGAGAATGTCATCTTAGGTTTAGGTTGACATTTGCTGTTCAGGAGCAAGGAACCGTCAAACTGTTGAAAGTAAAATATCAACCCTCTCCCACTGTCTTCCCTCTCCCCGGTACTGGACTATCCTATTTCAGAGAAAGGGACTAACAATTAAGTAATTAACATACATATATATTTTTAATTATCTCTAAAACTATTATTTGCTTTAACCAAATAGATTCTCTTTACAGACAACCAAAGAAATCACTGTCAAAAATCAGTGACTACATGAAGCAAGACTGTTGCATACCAGTTCAGGCTAAAGCGCTAATACTATTTTAAAAATTACATATACCTCTAACTACATGATTGGTTCTTTAATTTCCATTAATCTGAATCAAAAGTCTCCTATAAAAATCCTGTTTATGATTGGAGACCAACTCCAGGGAATGAACGTTTATATTTTAAATGTCTGCATTGGGTGGGATATTGATGAGCTGCTAAGATGGCACAGATTTTGTCTTGAAGTGTAGCTGAATGTCACTGACGGCTTCAGAGTTAAGGGTGGGTACCACTCCTGAGGCAGCTGTGATGCCTTTCTCACCTGGGGAAGGTGAGCATTGCACTGGATGAAGGGCTTTCAGGTCTTCCTCAAAGTCAAGTAGGAAATCTTCAAGATCACGCTCATCTGCAGGAATGAGAAATTCTGGAACGATTAGTTCTGTCTCTCTTTAGAGGGACCAACTCCCAGGGAGGAGAGTCCTGGATTGCCCTGGAGACATGAAATGTCACACAGGAAACTGAAGGGCAAACATCCCACTTCTCCCTGGGCTTTCTCTCAAGTCTATTATGTAGTTGCTTTGGGATGTTCCACTCAAGCTACTGTTTGACAACTATCCCGGTAGAACTGGGGACGAGGGGTGGTAACCAACCCTGGGTTCCTTGTTATAATATTGACGCTCTCTCATTCTGTTCTTATTCCCTGGAGCTCACTACGGCCCCAAATTGCTCTGACCTAAATTAGAGAGCGTGGGTCTCTCCATCCAGTGGAAGAACCACTTTATCCAATTTTCTAACGCTTAGATGGCTATAGTGCAGATGTTCTGGACTGTGTTCTCTGAACACAAGAGGAAGAATTAGTAAGTTTCCATCTTTCTGGGGTATTCTGCTAAACAGAGGACAAATCACAT
This sequence comes from Giraffa tippelskirchi, assembly GCF_054371585.1. Taxonomy (NCBI): domain Eukaryota; kingdom Metazoa; phylum Chordata; class Mammalia; order Artiodactyla; family Giraffidae; genus Giraffa; species Giraffa tippelskirchi. The sequence continues at coordinate 104,056,743 of NC_137278.1, read as the reverse complement.
AACTGCTGGGTGCTTGGGTTAGCTACCCATGAAACAGGAGTTTTTTTAATCTAACACGCTTTCCCCAAGACACTGATTTAATTGGTCTGGTGTGGGGTTTGGGCATCAGTGTTTTTAAAAAACTTTTGTGTGATTCCAACAGACAGCCCAGGATTGGGAATCACAGTCTCTGAAAATAAACTCCATGAAGAACTTCCTCTTTCTTGTTCATTGTGTGCCTCTAGGACCTAGAACAGTGCCAGGCACATTTTAGACATTCTAATTGTTTGGGTTTTTTTTGAGGGGGAGGAGGAGTTGGTGAATAAATATACTAGAAATTAGGGTGAACGAGGCAGGAAAAGCAAAAATGAAAGCAAGAACAAGAACAAGACACATGCTATAGCCTGAAACAAAAAAGCCAAGGGCTGTAATACCTGCTCCTTAATCGGATACGTGTGCAGGAAACCAAGTCAACAAAATGTGCAGACAGAACAAAGCATACTTGCTTGGGAATCAACAAATCATTAACACCCAGAGGAAGAAAAGCCAGTCTGTTTAGACTCTGTGCAAACTTGCAAGGTTGGCAAGAAAAGGAAAGCACCCGTTTGTTACCACAGGTGTGGTTTGAGGTGCATTGCTGTCTATTTAAGTCAGGTCTTACTTCAAGGAAAGCCAAGTGCTTTACAGACATTATCTCATTTCACTTTCCTGACAGATAGCCCTGTGGGGGGTAGGAGGGCAGAATGTTTTAGGATTAATTGGGTAAGAAGTTGGATTCTTAAGCTCTTCTGATGAAATATGGAGGCACCTAAAATGTCTATATCCTCCACTCCACTCGAGTTTAAGAATAAAAATAGCTTTTATCTTCTGGAGTAAAAAGCTCAGAAGCATGTTTGAAAAAGGTATCCACAGGGATTAGACCGTCTTAAAAGTTTATGAAAGTACTGATAATCAGTGTTAATATTTACCCCAGAGGACACTATATGCTAAAAGGTATCTAATGATAAGTAAGAAGAATTCACTTACAGAAAAGATGACATTTCAGACTGAGTCCTAAAGGAATTTTCTCTTTCTCTGAGACTCTTTAAAAAAGTAGGATTGATTCTCAGCTTGCTGGGGTGGTTATACAGAGGCTTGTCTAGAGTTCAGATGATCTGTTTGATGACTTTGCAAGCCCCTTTCTGACACAGTTTTGTCAGTGACATAGCAGATCTTACCTTGAACTTGAAATATTCCAGCATCTTTTTTATGAAGGTCTTCTGCACTGCTGTTGTCACCTTTATTCCACTGATTAGAAATTTTATAGACATTCTCACACACTCCAAATGCACAGCACTGATATGCATAAGGCATTTCTATAACCCTTTGAATGAACAAAATCAAACAAAAACACACACTTAAGGAAACAGATTGCTAAGTATACTGTTCTTCTTTCACTTAGTACTTCTGCCTGTGGATTTTAGCCTTAATAAATAATCTAAATTATTAACTATGTGCATAAAGATGTTGGTTACAGTGCTATTCATAATAACAATGGAGTTAGAAATTATTGTCATGAAATGTTGATAGTTACTGAGGTTCAATGGATATATTATTTTCTCTACTTTTGTGCTTGAAAATTTCCATAATAAAAACATTTAAAAAAAAGGATTGCTGGGGAAATTGTAGCACTGTTAAGTAGTATTCATAGTATCATATAGTGTTAAGTGACAAAAATGTGATATAAGTTTGTATACGTACTGTGGTCTAACAATTAAAAATACATTGGAAACCAGATCTGGAAGGAAATAGCAAAATGTTTTTAGAGGTATTTATAGACCTTTTTCCTTTCTTTTATTTTCTAAGCTCTCTTTTGGGGTTTTAAAATTATATGAAAAGTACTGTGGTTCAATATATATAAAATATACATATATATTATATATATATTATATATGTTCCCTTGGTGGCTCAGTGGTAAAGAATATAAAATTTTTCAAGGGACTTCTTTATTGATAATAAGTGTGACAGGTTTTAAAGAGCATTACTTCCTCAAACAAATATTAATTTAATACATTTTATGAGAACATATACATAAGCAAGATGAATTTTAAAATGTCAACAGGAGTACAATTATGTTATAATGTTATTTAATTACATGTTCTAGTTTCTATCTCATGGATCAGTGGTTTTCAAACTCTTTCTATGAACACTATGTTCCAGGAGGCATCTTTGAGAAACAAAGGAAATGTGGTCAGGAAGACACATTCTCCTACTCCAGGGTTTGTCCTAACAATGCCCCAGGGGTGGGGGACATGAAGGCATGAAATGCAATTCAAGAGTCCCATAAATTTTGAAAACCACTATAACACGTCTATTATTTCACATGACCACAAATGTATCTTATTAGCTTTAATGACAAACTCACTTGAGTTCTGGAAAGTTTTCAGATGATATCAAGCTCTGTAAAGCATGATTTCCTGTTAATTTTAAGTGAGTTAAACCATATAACCCAGTTACAGGAATAGATGACAGGCGGTTGGACGAGAGGTCCCTGCAAAACATCAAACAACAATTGGCTTTTAGTCTGTGTTAGCATTAAACGATTACATTAGAAAAGCAATCTCAAGATTATTAAACTGCTCCATGAAAACCTCTAAGCAGGGTCCTTACTCTTAATGGTAAAAGGAACCATTTTGGTTTTAGCTCCTGACAAATTTTCTATTTGCAATCAGAATTGCAGAAAGAAAAATGTTTTAATCATATCCAATTGTAATTTCTACATTCAGCTTGATTTTGCCAGATGCGATGTGCTGTGTGCTAAGTCATGTCCGACACTTTTGCGATGCTATGGACTGCAGCCCGCCAGGCTCCTCTGTCCATGGGATTCTCCAGGCAAGAATACTGGAGTGGGTTGCCATGCCTCAATTTTGCTGGGGGGTCGAGGGGGGACATCTAAAATCCAGTGGAAGGTGCTACATCTAATTTCAAAACATTGTTCGGATTTTATTTTCTTCCTTCTCTCTTTAACTTCTGTCTGACCCAATTCCTTCTTTCTCTCTGAGACAGGAGAGTGGAGGAGAGGAAGAAGCAGGGATGGAAAGGGAGGATAAAAATGGACAGGAAGATTTTCTTTTAGTCAATACGACAAACGGTAAAATGAAAGCCATTTAGAAATGAACTGATGTGTTATTCCATTGCACCTGATAGCTTGCAAAAATGGAAAATTTCACCTCAATAACCAGAATCTGTCACTCAGATCTTCAATTATACAGATCCACATGGCCTTGGAGGGACAGGAGGCAAGGTTGCTCCTTTCTGGTTTGGTCCAACTCTAGTGTGGAGGACCCTGAGGACTCAGCATTCTGTGCCCAGGCTTTTTCAGCAAAACCAACATTCATTTTTGATTAATCAGATAGTGCCCAGTTATTAAAAGACATGCCATAAACAAGTCATAAAATACTCACAGCTTTCTTAGAGATGGCAAAGTGGAAAATGCATTGGGGTGAATAATGGCAATTTTGTTCCAAGCTAAATTCCTATTAAAAAAAAAAAAAAAAGGCAAGTGAGAAGATTATATAAAAGAAGACCTTGTAAAGTTTTACCATATATATTCATTCTTTTAACAAAATTTAACTTCCATTCAGGACATGGACAATTAACTTTATCAAATCATCCTTAAGATGCAGGTATGGATAGTACAAAATGATTAAAGAGAGAATTTTAAAGCAATCTTGTTTATTAAATCAATCCAGGAAAATCACTCAGGTAGATATTTTAGTTTTTATTCTCTTCTTGCTAAAAAGTTGACTTTAACATGGTTGTAAAATTTTATTAAGGCATTTCTAAGATGAGTAGGGCTTGGGGAGTTAGGAGAGACAGAAACTTCTAAAGCTCTTCTTCTGATGGGCAAGTAAATTTTAAGTTATAAAATGTCCCCAGATACGTAATGAAACCCCAAAATAATTTGTGTATATTGTCCATGCATGTCAGACCTTAAGAGAAACACAGAGATACTTTCAAAAACATTCCCAGTAAAGAGAATGGACATTTAAATTCTTAACTGGGAAATGAAGAAAAAAGGGCTAGTATATGTAAGAAGTAAAATTCTTTGATAACAAAGTCTATAATTTATTGAGAAATTCACTGGCCCCTCTCCTCCACAGACCTATGTGTAAGGACATGTAGGTAATTTACAAGAAAAAGAATGTCCACATTTTTAAAAAAGAGCAAGGGTCTTAAAATTTGTATTTTTAAAATTCATGACTCAAAAGGGGAGCTAAAGCATAGACATTTGAGGAAACTGAAAATGACAACTGTCAACTTTTCTCTAATGCAAGTAATTTATTCATGGTGTTGGGCCCCTAAGTTACCTAGGATAAATGGTATTCACAGAACATTTACCTTCTTGTTTGAAAGTCCCCCCAAAGCTGGGGGAAACTGGAAAACTTTTTTTTTTAATTGGAGGATAATTGGTTTACAATATTGTGTTAGCTTCTGCCATACACCAACATGAATCAGCCACAGGTAAACATATGTTCCCTTTCTCTTGAACCCTCCTCCCCAGTCCCACCCTATCCCACACCTCTAGGGTGTCACAGAGCCCTGGTTTACACTCCCTACATCATACAGTAAATCCCACTGGCTATCTATTTTACATATGGTAATGTATATGTTTCAATGTTACTCTTTCAAATTGTCCCTCATCTTCTTCCCCCACTGTGTCCATAAGTCTGTCCTCTATGTCTGCATCTCCATTGCTGCCTTGCAGAGAGGTACATCAGACCCGTCTTTCTAGAGTCCATATATGTGAATCAATATACAATATTTGCTTTTCTTTCTGACTTACTTCACTCCACATAATAGGCTCCAGGTTCATCCACCTCATTCAGTTCAGTTCAGTTGCTCAGTCGTGTCTGACTCTTTGTGACCCCATGGACTGCAGCACGCCAAGCTTCCCTGTCCATCACCAACTCTCTGACCTTGCTCAAACTGATGTCCATCGAGTCGGTGATGCCATCCAACCATCTCATCCTCTGTTGTCCCCTTCTCCTCCCACCTTCAATCTTTCCCAGCATCAGGGTCTTTTGCAATGAGTCAGCTCTTCGAACCAGGTGGCCAAAGTATCAGAGCTTCAACTTCAGCTTCAGTCCTTCCAATGAATATTCAGGACTGATTTCCTTTAGGATGCACAGGTTGGATCTCCTTGCAGTCCAAGGGACTTTCAAGAGTCTTCTCCAACACCACAGTTCAAAAGCATCAATTCTTCTATTCTCAGCTTTCTTTATAGTCCAATTCTCACATCCATACATGACCACTGGAAAAACCATAGCTTTGACTAGACAGACCTTTATTGGCCAAGTAATGTCTCTGCTTTTTAAAATGCTATCTAGGTGGGTCATAGCTTTTCTTCCAAGGAGCAAACATTTTTTAATTTCATGGCTGCAGTCACCATCTGCAGTGATTTTGGAGCCCCCAAAATAAAGTCTCTCACTGTTTGCATTGTTTCCCCATCTATTTGCCATGAAGTGATGGGACTGGATGCCATGATCTTAGTTTTTGAATGTTGAGTTTTAAGCCAACTTTTTCACTCTCCCCTTTCACTTTCATCAAGAGGCTCTTTAGTTCTTCTTTGCTTTCTGCCATAAGGGTGTTGTCATCTGCGTATCTGAGGTTATTGCTATTTCTCCTGGAAATCTTGATTCCAGCTTGTACTTCATCCAGCCCGACATTTTGCATGATGTACTCTGCATATAAGTTAAATAAGCAGGATGACAACATACAGCCTTGACGTACTCCTTTCCCGATTTCCACCTCATGAGAACGGACTCAAATGCATTCCTTTTTATGGCTGAGTAATATTCCATTGTATATATGTACCATAACTTCTTTATCCATTCATCTACTCATGGACATCTAGGTTGCTTTCATGTCCTAGCTATTGTAAATAGTGCTGCAATGAACACTGGGGTACATGTGTCTTTTTCAGTTGTGGTTTCTTCAGGATACATGCCTAGTAGTGGCATTGTTGGGTCATATGTTAGTTTTATTCCTAGTTTTTAAAGGAATCCCCATACTGTTCTCCATAGAGGCTGTATCATTTTGCATTCCCACCAACTGTGCAAGAGGTTTCCCTTTTCGCCACAACCTCTCCAGCATTTATTGTTTGTAGATTTTTGGATGATGGCCATTCTTTAGTTTGTTCCTGACATTTATCGAAAAATAAAAGAAAATTCCAGCCTAACGAGGGGAAGGAATGGCATGGAAGGAGTGGGAAAGCGACAAATAGGATTTGAGTAGGAGAGTGCCTTCTATTCAGCTGCTCATCAAGCATGTACCCAGTGAAGGGATGCAAGCCCTGCCATCTGTCAGCCTCCTTGGCAACTCTGGGTACAACATGAGTGCCCTGATGTGCTTCACAGAGCAGAGTATCAGGAATGTAGATCAAATTCTGCGCTGGGGTTCCATAGTTATTTGACTGCATGGAAGCATTTATATGCTCAGTTCAGTTCAGTCACTCAGTCGTGTCTGACTTTTTGAGACTCCATGAACCATAGCACACCAGGCCTCCCTGTCCATCACTAACTCCCAGAGTTTACTCAAACTCATGTCCATAGAGTCGGTGATGCCATCCAACCATCTCATCCTCTGTTGTCCCCTTCTCCTCCAGCCTTCAATCTTGCCCAGCATCAGGGTCTTTTCTAATGAGTCAGTTCTATGCATCAGGTGGCCAAAGTACTGGAGTTTCAGCTTCAGCATCAGTCCTTCAAGGAATATTCAGGACTGAGCTCCTTTAGGATGGACTGGTTGGATCTCCTTGCAGTCCAAGGGACTCAGGAGTCTTCTCCAACACCACAGTTCAAAAACATCAATTCTTTGGCACTCAGCTTTCTTCATAGTCCAACTCTTACATCCATACATGACTACTGGAAAAACCATAGCTTTGACTAGAAGGACCTTTATTGGCAAAGTAATGTCTCTGCTTTTTAATATGCTGTCTAGGTTGGTCATAACTTTTCTTCCAAGGAGCAAGTGTCTTTTAATTTCATGGTTGCAGTCACTATCTGCAGTGATTTTGGAGCCCCCAAAAATAAAGTAGGCCACTGTTTCCATTGTTTCTCCATCTATTTGCCATGAAGTCATGGGACCAGATGCCATTATCTTAGTTTTTGAATGCTGAGTTTTAAGCCAACTTCTCCATTCTCCCCTTTCACTTTCATCAAGAGGCTCTTTAGTTCTTTTTCGCTTTCTACAATAAGGGTGGTGTCATCTGCGTATCTGAGGTTATTGATATTTCTCCCAGCAATCTTGATTCCAGCTTGTGCTTCATCCAGCCCAGCATTTCTCATGGTGTACTCTGCATATAAGTTAAATAAGCAGGGTGACAATGTATAGCCTTGATGTACTCCTTTCCCAGTTTGGAACCAGTCTGTTGTTCCATGTCCAGTTGTAACTGTTGCTTCTTGACCTGCATACAGATTTCTCAGGAGACAGGTTAGGGGGTCTGGTACTCCCATCTCTTGAAGAATTTTCCACAATTTGCTGTGATTCACACAGTCAAAGGCTTTGGCATATTCAATAAAGCAGAAGTAGATGTTTTTCTGGAACTCTCTTGCTTTTTCGATGATCCAGTGGATGTTGGCAATTTGATCTCTGGTTCCTCTGTCTTTTCTAAATCCAGCTTGAACATATGGAAGTTCACAGTTCCCATACTGTTGAAGCATGGCTTGGAGAATTTTGAGCATTACTTTGCTAGTATGTGAGATGAGTGCAATTGTGCGGTAGTTTGAACATTCTTTGGCATTGCCTTTCTTTGGGATTGGAATGAAAACAGACCTTTTCCAATCCTGTGGCCACTGCTGAGTTTTCCAAATTTGCTGACATATTGGGTGCAGCACTTTCACAGCATCATCTTTTAGGATTTGAAAATAGCTAAACTGAAATTCAATCACCTCCACTAGCTTTGTTTGTAGTGATGCTTCCTAAGGCCCACTTGACTTTCCATTCCCAGATGTCTGGCTCTAGGTAAGTGATCACCTAGATGGTCTCTTAAATGTTAAGAAAAACTTTAGGAATGAAAAGGTTTATGTCCTGCAGTTTAAACATTACATACTGCCATCATTCATCAAAATGACATTGAAATCCAGTTTCTGGATGGAAAAGTTTAAACTTTTTTAAACTGTCTCACACACATAAAAAATCTATTACTGTTTTTTTTTTTTTTAACCTATAGTTAATATGTGGTATTTTCAATTATAGAATGGAATTTAATATTTACAAATCTTAGTCATCTGAGCAACAGAAGCACTTTCTAGGACAGTTGTGATCAAACCTTTGTGTACTTGTAAAAATGTAGATTCCCAGGCACCACTCCAGAGGGTCTAACTCATGAGGCAGGTGAGAACCTGGATTCTGAATTTTGTTACAGTCACCTCCAGGTGATTCTTATGTACTCAGACGTGCATTGAAAAACTGTTTGACCAGGAAAGAAAAACAGGCAGGAAGAACTGTGTGGTCACCCCGTTTTTGCATGCCAAACGATCTCTGCCAATTCCTGGATGAGAATAGAATCACATTTTGCAGGCTATTTAATAGTTTGGCCTCCTTTGTCTTTATCTAAGTCTCATGTCTGTTGACCGGAAAAGAGCAGACTGAAAATTTACTACTTTTGAATTTGTTCCTGGAAATGATCATGAGCAAAATATTTGCTTTCTTATGGCAGATACACATACAAAGGCATGTACAATGTACATGCATACATTGAAAAGAAACTGTTAGAGGAAGACCCAAAAGAGATAAAAACTGCTCTATGATGGGGAAAGTGCTGAGAGGCAGTACTCACAGAGATCGGAGGCTGAACAACTGCTGGAAAGTGTCAGCTTGAATTTCATAGATTTCATTATGTCGCAGGTCTCTGAAATGACAGGTTCCAGAGATTGACTTCAGAGTCATTGGTTTCAAAGATAAGTCTTCAGAGAAATTTTACAAGGGATTACCTTCCCTCAATCAAGGAACACATGAACTATGACTGCCAAGAGACCACTGAAAAAAAATTTCTTTTTGTTTTAAAAAGAACATGACAATTTATACACTTAAATAAGTTTGCCTCTCTTTCAAACAAATACTTATTATTCCTTTGGGTGAGCGTGCTCAGTTGCTTCAGTTGTGTCTGACTCTGTGAGACTCTATGGACTGTAGCCCACCAGGCTCCTCTGTCCATGGGATTCTCCAGGCAAGAGTACTAGAGTGGCTTGCCATGTCCTCCTCCAGGGGATCTTGCAGACCAAGGGATCAAACTTGAGTGTCCTGTATTGCAGGTGGATTCTTTACTGCTGAGCCTAGAGCTACATGCCAAATGCAGCATCATTCAACCACTGTAAGGATGCCTCTCCAGGTTCTGCCTTACAGGCCTTTCTTATATTCTTTGAGGGTCTTCAGGAGTGTCAAATGTTTATCTTCCAAAGATGGATTTTCCCCCTCCCTTAATTGCTCAAAGGCATTCAAAGAAAAATTAAGTGGCAAAGGATAGATGGTTAATATTGTTTTGATTAAAACCAAAGCATGACTCAAAAAGGCTGATGTGTAATGCAGGAGGCAATTTTAAGAGAGGAATTGTAAAATATTTTATGCAGAAGTAGCATCAGTAGCACCTGAAATAAGACAAATATGGAATCTCCTCTGAAGGTGATTATCGTGAAGCAAACATACCAATAAACTCAAGTTCCCCAGTTTTCAAGATTAATGCCATACATATGAGTTTCACTTGTGTTCAGGAAAAAAAAGATATTAATGCCACTCATTGAAGGTATAAGTTTAGAAAAAATCCATAGCTTAAACAAACCTAGTTCATTACTATACCAGGTTAGGGAGAAGAAACCATAATAAATGCTTTACTTAGAGTGTAATGTATGATAAAATAATATTATCTATGTTTCCCAACTTTACAGCCATCCTATGCAGTCACAGCTCATGTGTGTAAGAAGGGCAAGCTTCACGTGCCTCCCCAGTGAACCACAGGGTAAGCAAACCAATGACCCCTGCAAATGTGAGTTTTGGCTCTTGGTTTTCACTTGGTGACTTAGAGACTCTTACAGACATACATTTTCTGAAGCTTTTGGCAGGCTGAAAAACTGGGTAAATCTTCTAGCAGGTTGTAAGAAAGGTCTCTGAAAAACAGAAGGTACAAAAGGGAAAAATCTGTTACATATTAATCATCAGGAAATAGTCTTTTCTCTCCCTTTCCCTTCGTGATGATCCAGCTCCCAAAGGCAGACTCTGAATGTTTCCCCAGCCCTGACATGGAGCAGGTAGTCATAGTCATTATTGGATTAAGCAGTAGATTCAGATGTCAACCGAAATGTAACTGTTATACTTCTTTAATTGATTTAAATAATTTACTTAATGAATTTATTTATATTTTGTTGGTGATGATATACAATGTTCTAGCTATTATCTTACAGAAACGAGTACAAATTAAGTTAAATAATTGTGCCTCTGTTTTTAAGAGCTGCTATATCTCTACAGCTAAGAGAATCACTGTTGGTTCTTTTCTAATCAACGGAAAAAAAAAAAATCCCATCAACAATTCAAAACACAGCACTAACTTTGAAATCAATCATTACAAGGGGGGAAAAATCTAAGAAAGTCTTCAGCCAAAACTCAACGAATTACAGAATAACAAAAACATCTGGACATATTTATAGTATAATATAGCTAATCTAAAACAAGCCATGGTAATTTGCAGAAAGCTTAAAAAAAGAAAGCTAGTAGATAAAGTAACAGATGGATATTAAAAAAATCTTGTCTCATGTTTTAAAAGTTATCTGCTAATCAGCTAAATTATTTTCATGCCTGATTCTAAATCTTAAAACCAGATCACCACTATACAACTTAAAAAATCCATACTGTTATCTGAGAGTATTTTAAATTATTTTATTCTTGTAATTGATTTCTTTATCTTATATTTATTGAATACATGGAATTTAAATAGAAGTACAGTTCAACTTACTACACATGAATAATTCAGATAAAGCTGTGTGGAAACACAAATTTGTAGTTTACACCAGAGATTTAAAAGACCAAACCAAACTAGTGAAAAAAATACTCCACATCCATACACAAATAACACTTGATTAATAATATCGTGTGTATTTTTGAAAAGTAGTGAATGTGATAAAGTGGACACACATAAAAGCTGATAATAATTTGGTTCGCTCATCTCCACAGACCGCACAGGGACCAATCCTTCCTGTGTAGCTCTTAGCAGAGGTATATGAAACCTTCTTCTACATAAAGACACAGTGTCACCTCCTACCTACCTTCTACCTAATGATTTTCATGGCAAACACTGATCAAGCACTTCTTATATATAGGCACCATGTTTATAGCTTGACCTGAATTATTTTGTTTAATCCTAGTGGTCACCTTATGAGGGAAACATTGTGTTGATCCCCATACAACGCAATATGACTTGACTAAGATCACCAGCTGGTAAGTGGGGAAAGCCACACACAGCCAAGTCATTCCCATGGAAGAGAGCAACGTGGAGGCAAAATCACTCGTGTGCAGCGACGCTGCCTCATTTAGCAGGTACTCGGTGGATGATCCAGCCACAGGAAGGAAGCACTCAGACCTATACTTCCAGAACATAAAGCAGACTGGAGTAAAGGTCAAGACCTGTGGTTGTGCTCTCAACTTTAATTCTACTTGGTTGATGTGCTGAATGCAGTATTAATGTCTTTTTCAATTCTCTCTTTAAATGAGAAGATATGGGTTGTTATAAAGAACAAATTAATACTATAGATTGACATATTTTGAAAATAGTAAGATAGGGACTTCCTTGGTTGTTCAGTGGTTAAGACTCCACACTTCCAATAAAGGGGGCTTGAGTTCTATCCTTGGCCAGGAAATCCCACATGCCACATGGCCAAAAAAACAAAAAATGAAAAGAGCAAACAAACAAAAAACCTCCAACCCAAAAAACAAAAAAGAAAATAGCAAGATACCGCCATTCATACAATTGCATTCTTTCAGGCCTGTCAAGGTTTCCACTTTAGGAAAGAATAATGCTGTAAAGGAAGTGAGAAAGATGACGTTAAGTGCTAACACATGGGCAAGCTGACAATGCTCCAGGTGCTGGTATAAGTGTTTGACTTGTAGTAATTCTTGTAGTATTCTCCAGGCAAGAATACTGGAGTGGGTTGCCATTTCCTTCTCCAATAACTTACTGAATCCTCATGATGATCCCCTGAAGGAAGTAGCTACACCCCTCTTTTATAGATTGGGAAATGGAGCCCTGGAAGGAATAAATAACTCACTCAAGATACTGTGATAGCAGACAGAGAGGCCAGATTTGAACCAGAAAAATAGACCCCAGAGCCTTTGTTCTTAATCAGCTTGCCTCAGCGTAGGCAGCTCTAGACTCAGGTGCTTTACCATTCTGTGTGACATTGTGGAGACAGATGCAATTTAAATACTGCCTCCCTACTTATCAGTTATAATGTGTGAAATCCTGGTCCTGTTACTCAGCCAGCTTCTTCAAAAATGAGCGTGTATCTAGCCTGACTTAGGTATGGCGGGCAGAATTCTAAGATGGCTGCTGAGATGTCCACCTACTGGTGTCTAGACGCTTTCTCCCGGTTATTCCATCCCTGGAAGAATGTTTCCATTCTTCCACTTAACATTGTAGAGCTGCTTGTTATTTGCTACTGGACACAGCTTGTGCTAGAATCACAGCGGCCACAGAAGTTTCCTTTGTGAGAACAGAGCTCTGCGAGGGACCCAGGGTGCTTTCATGACATCCCAGCAGTGCTGGAGGAGGTGATGACAGCGCATGGAAGGAGGAGGCTGAAAAATGGAAGGTCAAAACCAGGCTCTCCCAATTCCTATACACTACTTTTTCTAAAATGTGGGGAGGGCAGAGAACAAAAGTCCCAAGGCAACAGAAATAACACACGCAAGTTGTTTACCCGTTAGATGAAACATTAGATCATGGCACCCACAACTATACTGGAAGAATGTTTGGTTGCCTTTATCAAGGTTTGTGTGGGTCTGATAATTTTATTTTGGCATCCATATTGGGTTTCTGATCCACAATTTTTTTTTTCCTGCTTTGCAGAGGATTTAGAGGGAGGTGGGAATGAAGTTACACTGGCTTGTTCATATCCATTTTCTGAAAGGAAACGTGTGCCAGTTGAAACTCTAATGGGAGATTGTTTGCGACTTGGAAACAAGGGGTCCACTGCCATTATTGTTGTTGTTGTTTAGTTGCTAAGTTGTATCTGACACTTTGCGACCCCATGGACTGTAGCCCGCCAGACTCCTCTGTCCATGGGATTTCCCAGGCAAGAATACTGGAGTGGGTTGCCATTTCCTTCTCCAGGGGATCCTCTTGACACAGGGATCGAATCTGTGTCTCCTGCATTGGCTTTTTTTCTTTTAACCACTGAGCCACCTGGAACGCTCCACTGCCATTATTACTAGGGTCATATCCAAGAGCCACTTCCCTGGACCAAGGCAGGCAAAGGAGGCCTGACCTCCTGAAGACCTGCAAGGAAAGAACTTTCTCCTCTTTTAAAGGATTACTGAAATAATGCCTGTCATTTCAGCCCTGTTTACATAACATTATTGCCTTACTGATACGCACAGCACTTGGAGATTAGGTAACTGATCACAGACAGTTTGAGGAAGAGATGAGATCTGTGCTCCAGTTAAAGTCCTGTTAAAACACAAACCAGACATCATTCTTGTATTCAGACATCATACAGGGACATATTTTGATTCATTGATGTTAAGACTGGTCAGACTTGAAAGGCAGTGCAGATTCTGGGCAAAGTCAAGAGCCTGCTCAAGTACTTACAGACTCTCCAGGCTCGCAGTTCCAGTTAAATCAGGAAATTCAGTTATTTGCGAGGCACCATTCAAAGTCCTAGAAGGAGGAGTACATGAGTATTACTGGGAGAAAATTCTAGGAAGGGGTTGTTTTTATGGCCATTTCAAAACACTTGAAATGTTCATTTGGTCTTCACAGCACCTTGCAAAGGGAAAATAATCGGTAAGAGAAATAAATTCTTACAGTGTTCTTAGTTCAGGTAAATGTTGAAAAGCAGATCTCCCAACAAGCTGGATGGGGTTGTCATAGAAATGTCTGAAAAAATCCAAACACCAATGTCTTATTAAAACTTGAATGACAAATGAACATTCCTTCCAAATTTCAACGAATAAAATTACATTATTTATGTTAATTTGATTATTTGACTTCAGGTAAACTTCAAAACTATTTCACTCACGTTATGAGGCTTTTGGTAGGAAATCCATACTATTGAAAATTTCTGACAAGGCAGATATGAATGTTAGCTACTATGGAGAAAAGCAAGTGAACTGGCTGTTTTTTAGTCACTAAGTCGTGTCTGAGTCTGTTGCCACCCCATGGACTATAGCCCCCCAGTCACCTCTGTCATGGGATTCTCTAGGCAAGAATATGGAGTGGGTTGCCATGCTTCCTCCAAGGGGATTTTCCTGACCCAGGGGATGAACCCAGGTCTCCTGTATTGCAGGTGAAATCCTTACCATGAGCCACTTGGGAAGCCTGAACTGACTGTAGTTACACTTAAGACTCTTCCTCTACCTCCAGCATCTAGAATATCCATCGAGTGGCAAAATGTTATTCAAGATGCTGGCAGTTATATCATTAGCTAAAGAAAGATGAAATTCTCTATATTTACATGAGGGCCAATATCCTCTGGTCAAATCTTACAACATACACAAAGGATTCTTCAAATATATTTGAGAGGAAATTTGCTACTCTGGGTTTTGTAACATTAGATTTTTAAAATTTAATTATTGCTCTAAAAGGTAACACATTATTAGAACTGAAAAAATATTTTGTTTTATGGATGTTTTCAATGTAGTGATATTTGAACTGCTTGGTAATTGTAGGGTAATTGAAGAGAACTTGGGGGGATGGTCAGGAGGGTTGGCTTGAGCCATGAGGAAAGCTGAGCATATCAGCGAAAGGAGTAGGTGTCTAAGTTAAACAGACAACCCTGACTGTGTTTCATAGCAAGAGAATGACAACACGGGTGCTGTGCTTCCAGGGGGTCACTCTGCTAGTGGTAGAGGCAGGGAGGTGACTGCCTCTTAGACTGGTCAAAATCTAGAGGATTTAGAGGGGGGAAATGAAGTGGCAGAGGGGATGGAAAGAAGTTATGGATAGGATGGGGTCTACAGAGGTAGAAATTAGCCTGGGTAGCCAGTGCGACAAGAAAAACAAAGAAATCGAGTCAGAGTGGGGAGTGTGGGCGGGAGTGGCAGTGGCAAGGGCTAGAAACAGAGGCAGAAGCAAGGAGAAAAGTGTTTCGTGGAGAAAACATTCAAGGCCATCATGTAGTGGATAGGAGAGCTAATCAATATTGGGGACTGTTAGTCCTCTTCACGGGTCATTACCATATCAAAAGAGTGATTAAGAAAATCAGTCCCGTGGCTTCAAGAAACCAAAGGGGCAAAGAAAGGCAATACAATCTGCCAACTTCCAGTATGTAAATACTCTCTAAAGAGAACTAATGTTTATTGGCAATAAACTTTAACCCCCTTAGTTTGCCAACAGACTGTCAGAACATTTCAGAAATGATGAATGGTATGTTTTTTTCTCAGTTGTCAGGGCTAATTGGGATTGCAGCTCATGTGTGACAAATGCTACCCGGTTCCAGAAAGCCTCTCCATCAAGTTGGCACAGGGCAACGATTATCTGCCAAGAAATGCCCCTAAAGTCCTGTTCAGAAGTTATCCTTACTCCCCCTCCTCCATATTTCAGACCTCTCCCCCATGACCTCAGGCCAGTACTATGCCCCAAACCTGCCAGTTATCTTTTAATTAAGAGCCAGACTAATACTTACATGTTTTCACCTTCCTATATATACCTACACATGATTAATTTTGTTTGTGCTAAATATGAAACACAAAATTAATCATCCTTTGAAGCTGTAACTCTATCTTATGCCATTATGTCATATAAATCCTCATATACACATTTCTAGAACATAGGCACCTTTCTAGAATTACACCCTAGTTTGTATAAAAGTAACTCAGTGTTTGGACTTAAACATGAATGAGTATAGAGACTTAGATAAAACAGTAGTTCCCTCATCTCCCCCTCCTTCTTGTAGTAAGGGACCTCTATTGTATGTAATAATATATATATATATGTATTTATATTTTAGCTTATTGAGGTATAATTGACACACGCATGTATTATTGTGCATGTTCAGTTGTGGTTTACTCTTTGCGACCCCATGGACTGTAGCCCACCAGGCTCCTCTGTCCATGGGATTTTTCAGGCAAGAGTGCTGGAGTGGGTTGCCACTTCCTTTTCCAGGGGATGTTCCCAACCCAGAGGTCGAACCCAAGTCTCCTGCATCTCCTGCACTGGCAGGTGGATTTTTTTTTTTACCACTGAGCCACCTGAGAAGCCCTAACTGAAACATAAGATTGTATCTTTAAAATTTACATGGTGGTGACTGGATGTATGTATATATTGTGAGGGTTTCCCAGGTGGCATAGTGGTAAAGAATCTGCCTGCCAAGGCAGAAGATGCAGGTTCAATCCCTGGCTCAGGAAGACCCCCTGGAGTAGGAAACGGCAACCCACTCCAGTATTCTTGACTGGAAAATTCCATGGGTAGAGGAGCCTGGTGGGCTACAGTCCAAGGGTCCCAAAGAGTCAGACACGACTGAGCATGTATACACACATACATTGTGAATGAATTCCCCCCAGGTAGTTATTTATCACTTATTTGTCTTTTTTGGTGAGAACATTTAATATGATAATCTATTTTTCTAGTATACTTGGGTTTAAGTTCTGAATGACTAGGTGACCTTGACATTGACATTTTAAAAATCAGTTTTATTACTTAGACAATAGAGATAAGCAAAAAAGCATTTCATAAGATGATTGTGAAGTGAGATGAGGCATTTGAAGATACCAAACATAGGGCAATGCACATTTTAGGTCCTAGAAAAAGAATCTTTAATATAACTTCAGCATTCAGCTAAAATCTAGCAAAACATCTCCATATATACTTCTCTGTATGGATTTTTACAGTGACTGAGACAAAACTTGGGCAAATATAGAAAATTTATTGTATTATGCTTAAAAGTGCAATGCATGCTATATTGCAGGATAGAAAAATCAAAAAGAACTATGACCACTTACATTGTAATAAGAGAAGGGTTGCCTACAAAGGCTTTCTCCGGTATCGACTTGATATTGTTGCTATGAAATCCTCTAGAAAGAGAGGAAAAGACAGTTTATAGAAAATAACCTGTGGGGTAAACTCATTTCATAGTCCCTTTCCCAAACCTGTGGCAATAATCAGCATTTTTAGTAACCAGAGGATAAGGTTAAATTCCTCCACGCATTTTGAAACTTTCACGCCCTCACTCTCCAGGAGAAAAGGAAATCACAATCTGTCATCTTGAATGAGGAATAAAGAATCTGAAAATAATAACCTTGCTTTATGGAAACTTATAGCCTAATGTCATAAAAAGGAAATCCACCTATTACTATCCAATAGAGCATCATGGTCTAATGACTTGAGACAGAGGAAACCATCTTTGGAGAAAGGATTATGACCACTCCTCCTGACCCCATTTGCAGCCAGGAGAAGAGAAAATTGACTTAAGCTGCAGTTAAGTGGAGATTTAGGTAATCTCCTTATGAGGACAAAATTTCCTGAGCTGAATAAAGGTGCCCCAGCTCAGTGAGTCTGTAATAACAAATTGATTCTCATCTATCGGTGTAATGTTATCTGACTGGCAGAGGGGCAGAGTCAGTGGTCTTTGGCCTATGCAGGTCTGTGGCTGAATGAGGTGAGTGGCATTCTTGAGGCTGCCTGACCCAGACAGTGATGACTTCTTGGGTAAGCCCCACATGGGTCTCCTGCAGCAGAACCCCACAAAGGCTTTTTCTTGTAAATGAGCTGTGCTGTCTGCCTCCTGTTGCTGTGTGTCTTATTTCTGCTGCCAAGAGAAGAGGCTCTGTGTTTGTTTCCCTTGCCAAGTGTTAGAACATTACAAAGGTTATCCATATGTTTAGGTATAAAGAAAAGTAATTAAATCATAAATATAAAAAGATAATACATGCAACCTAATAGCTGAGAGTTAGCTTTATCATAGTAAAATGGTGGGGTTTTTTAAAAATTAAATAATATTTATGAAGCATTAAAGGAATATGGAATAATATATAGGAAGGCATCTAACATTGTACTAAGCCTGTACACTGTATTCATCTAGTCCTAGACTCATGCAACCTAGAGAAGTTTGCTGCTGGATATGCTCAGCAAAGTAGTGAATCCCAATAGAGTTCTCTATATACCTGTAGAGCATATATAAGTGTTGGAAAATATGACTTAGGAAAAGAGAATGGCTTAGAGAAATACATATTTTTTTCCTAATAAACATATATTAGAGAAATCCATCATAAATTTTAAAAGATTATCTGCTATTTTTGGTGACAGAATCAAATTAAAATACATTTTGGATGTAGTTAACCATTATTTATATGACCTTTCAAATTCTTCTTAATCATATTATATACAGCAGTCAAACACATTTTAAAATAAATTCACAAAGAATAGTTCTCCCACTAAATTTGTCCTACTTACAGTTCTTTAAGGTTGTAGAGTGTCCTGACTGCAGTGGGGAATTCATCAAGATTATTATAATTTAAATCTCTGAAAATAAGTAAATAGCATGTTCAGGTTTTCATTTAAAAATTCACGTACACGACATTTACAAGGAACATTAACATGATCTCCCAATGGACCAGTATCACTGATAACAATTCCTTCCCTTTAAGGAGACCTTGTTGGCTTGCTGACCACCATTATTCCACAAGTATCTGCATTAAAATGATCATTAGACTGATTGTGAGAAATTTCAAAGAGTCAAAGCTCAATGGCACTGGGCATTAAAAAAAGGGAGGGAGTTTGGGATGGACATGTACACACTGCTCTATTTAAAATGGATGACCAACAAGGACCTACTGTGTATAGCACGTGGAACTCTGCTGAATGTTATGTGGCAGCCTGGATGGGAGGGGAGAGTTTAGGGGAGAGTGGAAACATGTACACGTGTGGCTGAGTCCCTTCTCTGTTCACCTGAAACTACCACACGTTGTTTGTTAACTAGCTATGCCCTAATACAAAATAAAGACTTTTTTTTTAAAGGACACGTAAATCATTGTGAATGTCCAAGTGTCTAGAACACTTGGCCAGTGTTTGTGGCTGGCTGATGCACTTCTTCACCTGAGCCTGGCTCAGCAAGCTGCCAACGAGTCTGTGCCCTCCTCGACCACCGTGCTTTCCTGCTCCCACCTTCACCCTCTGACTTGGTCCCGTCACTTTTCAGAAAGGAGGAGGCTTTATTCCTGACTCAGGTACAGTTCCAGCCTTTCTCCCCGCCTGAAGTCCAGGGTGACGACCTGCTTCTGCAGACGCTGATGTGGTACAGGGTATTCTGAAGAAGGACATCAGGTCTAGAATTTCCACATGGTCACAAATAAGGATTCGTTTTCCTGGTCTGTGAGGCAAGGCTCTATCATCTGTCATGCACAGAGAGGGAATGACCAGACAGTCAATCTCAAGTCATTTGTCTCTCTGTTATGACACAAATGGCTTTTCAATTCCATTACTCACAAGCGCTTTATAGACTTACTCCACCTCTGATCTACATCTCCATATGAAAAAGTAATTTGCCTCCTGATCTCTGGGAATGGCAGATTTCCCAGATGACGCAGAAAAACCTTTTGGTCAGGCAATCAGATGTGGTTAGATCTTCCTCTGTGGGGAAGAACTGCTATTTAATTTTAAGAGAGAGATAATTTGACCGAGTTAAACATGAATCAAGATTCCTACTTGTCTGGCACATACCATCCTTAAGCTATACAGCAGGCAGGAAACTCGTGTCTTTTGTGGACATAAATTTTCTTCCTGTTTGTAAGTCTCTCCAGATGCTCTGTTTTGATTAAATGAGGATTGGATCCTTATAAATTACTCAGATTTCTAGTGAGGGAAAGGAAGATGTAGGGAATAAATTGGTTTTTTACCTATTCTCTGGAGCCCTGGGCAAAGTGAGGGAAGAGGGGACATTGAGACTTATATGAATTTGCCCTGAATGCATGAATTGCCTGAATTTGCAATCCTGAGTCCTCATGTCAAACATGGGGGAAAAAAAAAAGACTATTTATGGAAATTACCTATCAAAGCCCATCTTGTTTTCTGTTCCTATTGAGATGAAAAGGACTGGAAGGTGCTTTCCATTGCTAAGAACCCCAGCCCAGCCCTTGTGTAATTAAGGGAGAATTTCTAATTTTTCCAAGCAGCTGATGGGAACAGCTTGCCTGTGCCATTAAGTTGACCTCAAAGTCCTGCCTGGACACGTTCACCTCCGGTACCTCCACATGAGAATGTTTCCCCCGTTCTGAGAGGAAACACAGAGTAACTTAAGTGACCCTGGGAGGACAGCCGTTAGGTCCCTCAGGAAGTGAGTGAACCCAGGGCCGGTTAGACGCCACACTGACCCGGTACCTACTGCTAAATTCTGTATGCAAGTGAGCAGTGGGCTCCAAGGCCACAGGACAGGCGTTCTCTGGTCATGGCCTTCTGCTGTCCAGGTGAGAGCCAGTGTTAGAGATTCAGTGATTCTGTGTGGCTTATTTTGTGTGCATGCTAAGCTGCTACAATCATGTCTGACTCTCTGTGACCCTATAGACTGTAGCCCACCAGCCTCCTCTGCCCATAGGATTTCCCAGGCAAGAATGCTGGAGTGTGTCGCCATTTCCTTCTCCAGGAGATGTTCCCAACCCAGGGATCGAACTCTCGTCTCCTGCATCAGCGGGCAATTTCTTTATCACTGAGCCACCTGGGAAGCCCCAAGCATGGATTTTGGAGTCAAATTAGAGAAGGAAGCAAGCCTCAGTCTTGCTGCTGACTGACTATGTCATGTTGATGAAATAACTTTACTGGAGCCTCAAAATGGTTATCGTGTTTTCTCTCTCTCTCTTTTTGGCTGCACCACTCAGAATGAGGAACTTCCCTGACCAGGGATTGAACCTGAGCCCCCCAGCAATGGAAGTGTGGAGTCTTAACCACTGGACCCTTAGGGAAGTCTTGGAGCCTAAAAAGGGGTCATAGTACCTGTTCTCATAGGATGGTTGTAGGAGTGATTTGAAACCATGTATGGTGAGTGCTCGGTACAATATTTGGTTAGAGATACATTCAATAAAGGGTAGCTGTTATTACGTTTTAGACTTTTCAGTTGCTCCTGCAGGAACCTCCGCCTTTTGCTGATGAGATACCTGCTCCTCTCTGATTGGACAGAGTCTGGCCCTTGCTGGTCTGCATCCTCCCATTCAGTGGGGAGGGCCTAACTCATGAATGGTGAGCCTGAGAGACAATACTGAGCTGATCCCTGACAGAGAGTACACATTCTTGAGCAAACAGCCCTGCTCAATAGAGGACATCTCATTTAGCTTCTAATGATTCCAACTAATTTATCACTCTTGTTAGATTAAAATAAAATCTCAGGTTTATTGTTTGGCTCTGGGGCGTAAGA
Source organism: Giraffa tippelskirchi (assembly GCF_054371585.1). Classification (NCBI taxonomy): domain Eukaryota; kingdom Metazoa; phylum Chordata; class Mammalia; order Artiodactyla; family Giraffidae; genus Giraffa; species Giraffa tippelskirchi. Next base: position 104,035,180 of record NC_137278.1, on the reverse strand, counting down.
TAAAGCCACTGTAAATATCTGTTTAAAGCTCAGGCAATTAACCAAACCAAATAGCAATTTTGACTTTAAGGCTATTTTGATTCCTTCCAAATAGTCATGAAAACACTGAAAAAAGGGCAACAAATAAAAGGTCAACTCACAAAGTCTCTAGGCTGTGGAGCCCATCAAAGCATTTCTTTCCCAGGGAGTGGATTCTATTGTTATGGAGATGTCTGCAGGAGAACATTACAGTCAGTCAGGAAGGCACATTGCACATGGAAACTTAGGCAAAACGTTTTGATTGCTGAAATCCAAAACACTCTAAAGAATGCACTAATTATATGTAAGAAATGCTTTGTTTAACATTTGTTTGCTTGCTTTAAAGGCTTTATGCCCCATTCCCTCTTACCAGAGATGACTCTATACCACAGAGTTTAACAGTCACAGTTTTACCTTTTGGGTTTGAGATATCATGGAATGAATAATAATTGTGGGATTATCAACAAGACTGGTAAAAGTAAATTCACGTTGCTCAGTATGGCTTTGGGATATAGAATGTTAAACAGAAATTCTGACCAACATTGATGAATGGAGGATGGAGAGGAGGAGGTCCTAGGTGTATGCAGCGAATTTTCTAGCAAAGCTGATGGCTTATTGTGGCTGCATTGCCAGAGTGGGGCCACAGGTTAATAGGAAACAACACTTTCAGCCACAGAGAAAGGGGATCAGATTTTTTGACTGCCCAAGGAGATTAGTTATCTTGTCATAGTATAAATGTGTCTAATTATCATCTTTGGCTCAATGATAAGTCGGTTAGGTCAGGGCCAGTGAGAACAGCTGTGTGCATAACTGAAAACTGGACCAAGTCCCAAAGAGGTTTTTGGAAAATGGGCTTAAGGAGGTCAGGGGGAAAGAGAAGAGCTGAATTCCCTCTAGTGGAGGGAAAAGTTAAAGCACCTACCCAGCTTCTGGTGGAACAGAAGCATCATCTTTGTATATGAACTTCAGTATAGAAATTTGTTAATATCACCCCACATGTACGATCCTTTCAGACAAAGATTGCTATTCTAATAAATATATGCTGGTATCATGTGAGATCTATGCAACACTTATTGAGGATCTTTTCCAGGCGACACATGAGGAAAGGGGGTTGAGGGGAACCTAAAACGATGGATGAGATGCTGGCCAGCCCTCAAAGGAGTACACACTGCAGTGCAAGAGACGGACCCATCATCAAGGAAAGTGGAATGACTGAAGCCCATGGTGGGTGGGGGGCAGGAACAGAGCAAGGGCAGAAACAGTGCAGAAGGTGCTTTCCTTGATCCAAGCTAATCTTCAGCCTTTCAAGTAGCTCCTGTTGTCCTCTGTCAGCATTGATTGGCTGCTGTATTCTACATGTGGGGCATATTGCTGCACTCTTGAACTGTTTATTTTTCCAACTATTACTTGAGAATCATTTTAGTTTACTTAAAATAATGAAATCTAGACCTCAAAGGAAAAAAGCCTTACAAATACATAACTTGTTGTCAAGGGTTTGTCCCTTGCTTCTGTTACCTTGGAAGGGGTTCAAGAGGTACTTATTAAATAATAAGAGGGGCATATTTCAATTTGACCTGCATTACAAATTAGTATCTGGAATAGGGATTTTTATTAACTTTGGCCATGGGACTAACTATATAGTGTGGTGATTACCTGTGTAATGTACAATGGTTTCCCTGAGATAGAGGTCATATTTTGTTATTTCTGAATGCCTAGCAGTGCTTAGCACTTACCAGGTGCTCGATAAATGTTGTTTAATTCTTTTACACGATTAGAACATTTATGAGTCATTTTGGGGGGTTTTCCTCCCTTAAATTGTCCCTCTTCAAAGTCTGAAGGGCTATCATTTTAAGGTCAAAGTCCTACAGAGAATTACAAGGTCTTAGTGAATTTAGAAACTGTTAGAGAGGAGGGAAAAAATCAATAAAACTTACAGAACCACCAAGCTGGAGAGGTTTCCAAAGGCATAGTCTGGTATGTGGTGTATCTTGTTCAGGGCCAAGGTCATGGCCTGCAGTGCTGATAAGCTTCTGAAAGCCTCCACGGGGATCTCAGTCAGCGCGTTGTCGTCCAACCACAGGTGCCTCAGGGAGTGCAGACCGCTGAAACAGCTAGGGGGCACGGAGCTGATGCGGTTGGCATCCAGACGCCTGGGGAAGAAAGTGAGAAAGAGTGGAAAACAGAGAGCAGAGCCCAGGCAGAAGACAGGCTCTGCAGGAGAACCTCAACATGCCGATTAACAAGAGTGAGACGGGGTGTGGGGCCGCAGGACCACTGACATCTGGAGCATTTTGCCCTCCTGGTAGCCTCTGCTTCGGCTGGTGAGCAGGACCTCAGCTGTGAGATCCCACAAGGCTGTGACTCTCTTCCAGGCTTGGGCGGACCATGCTTTCCGGCAAGGAAGTGGCCTCCCCTGGGGTGTAGTGTTTCAGCTGATGATCTTTTAGCTTTCCTTTCTGACACCAGGAGAAAGACACCCGCTCTCTTCCTTCCCACATCAGCCAGGTCAGACAAATGCTGTTGCCTTCCTGGACCGTTTTCAACACACAAAACATACTTATTTTTGTTCATTGAGCTGTGGGAAAAGATTATTTCAGCGTTTGAAAAGGACTGAGTAATTTTTACAAGGCAAGGTCGGGGAGATTCCCTGGAGGAGGGCATGGCAACCCACTCCAGTACTCTTGCCTGGAGAATCCCATGGACAGAGGAATCTGGTGGGATACAATCCATGAGGTCGCAAAGAGTCGCGTATGACTGAAGTGACTTAGCTCGTATGCATGAGGGGGAGGCGCCCCTCGCCCCTTAGTACTGTGCTGAAAAGCCTAAAACAAGCAGGCTTTCTTGTTTATCCTAACCAATGGCACTGAGCAGATGTTTGCTTTCCTTGACATTTTAAATGAATAGTAAAATTAATAGCTTTCCCAGTTTTTGCTTGCTTTTTCTACACATCACTTTTTTTTTTTAAATGGGGAAATAGGTCTAGTTAATAAGCTGCTGCAGCTTCAGAGCCAGTAGAGGGAGTGCAATACATTTATTTTACTCTAATCCAGCCTAGAAGTGGCTGTAACAGCAATGCCTTAACTTTTCTTATTGAAGTGACCAGACAGACACAAATTGAAATTTTCTGTAAGGTGCATGAACCATAGAACCCTCGACATTCAGTTAAGCATCCACCAGCCCTCACTCTTTTTTTTTTTTTTCAATCTGTTCTTAAGACTCACACACTTATTTGAATTTTCAAAGCTAGGATTTAAAAAAGAAGAGTTGCATTTTAAGCAGTGCATGTATTAGGAAGGATTAGAACATCACGAGTGGATTTTGAAAAATGTTTTAGGAAGCATTTAAGACTAAACAGATGCAGGAAGCACTCCAGGATCACGAAATAATCCCCTGCAGGCCAAATTTAAACAGCTTAGAAGCAGCATTCTCTGTGGTAGGGAGCACATCTCCATGAAAAGTGGCTTCCCCACTTTCGGTCACACATGTCATTCTAGTCATGCTCTGGCCCCTGCTTCTCCCGACTGAATGGGGAGGCATGCCCTCAAGGCACTGAGCCAAGCTTTTAAATTTAATTTAAGTTTTTAATTGGAGGAAAATTGCTTTCCAATGTTGTGTTGGTTTCTGCCATACAACAATGCAAATCAGCCATAATTATACCCATAGTACCTCCTTCCTGAGCCTCCCTCCCCTCCCCCCACCCACCTCTCTAGGTCAAGTTTTGATGCTGAGATAAGGTCACTTGGAACAAAGGAGTCCGATGCCACAGTCCACTCACAATCAAATTTCCAGGAGAATAACTATCACTGTAGGCAGCAGACTTGCAGCTTCCAGATATCTCAAGGTTCTGTTTACAAGCAGAACAGGAAACGTTCAGGCAAACCCAACATGGTCCCTTTCCCTCAATCCAGCAACAACATGCTCGGCTCATGTTCAAATAAGGTACAGTTTCATCAGGGCATGAGGAGGTGCTTGTTTTTGTTTGACTAGGAGTAAAGCACATATGTAAACTCTCCTTAATGACTGCACTGATTAAAGCAGGAGACTTTATTTAAATACTATGAATTTCCGAGTTTTTGTTGACATATTGTCTGATGATTGCCAGTGGCTTATGTGGTGAAACTGCAAGTGGCTTCTAAGTCCTGAAAAGGACTGATCTTCAAGTTCAGTGCAAAGGGGGAGCATGTACAGAAAAGGCTCTCTCTGCATTGAGTCACGGGCTTGTCTTTTTTGATATTTAAGTTACTACCAAAGTTTCTGCAGGATCTCAAGTGATTCTGGCATAAGTTCCCGAAGTTAAAAAGCCCATTTCTCTGGATAGATGTCTTTTATGAATCATTTCTCCCCCCAGTAAAAAGGATGTAATTGGGTTTTTACCCCATAATCTTAGAGCTTATGAACTATCTGAAATGAAATGAGTAGGACCAGGTAATTGCTCACATTCCAAATTCTAACACACCCAGACCCGTTACTTGACATCCTGAGTGCGGGACTAAATGTTTCTCTGTCTTAGCAGTTACTTCATCTAAGAAGCTCCCCATAAATATACTCCTTCTCATTGTAGTGTTTTGAAGTCCATGTCCACCTGGCTGCAGTGGTCCAAATCTATTTCAGAGAGTGGTATATTATTCATGCTCAGAGGTATTGTCCGATTTAATCTTAACAGAAGATCTCAAGAAAAACTGGAGTGTGGAATTCATTCTTCAGCCACTTGCACAGGTGGTTCTTACAGAACAAGGTTAAGACTGTGGACAAAGCAGCTGGCAGGGCACAAGCTGTGCCTATTCAGTGAGTAAACAAAGAGCTCATGCTGTGTCACCCTGGTCTTTAGGGACAGCTGGACATTGTCCATTCACATGCTTGAAAAATGCAATATTGAAGTGCTAGAGTTTAAGGAAGACACCACTACACAGGACATGGAAACACATGTAGGAATGTCAGGAGCAACGAAAATAACTATGCGTATAACTCCACCTTTTAAGGGTTTCTTTGTCATCATTCCTATTTCCTGCATGTCACAAGGAATGTGTGTGTGTGTGTGTTCAGTCATCTCAGAATCTGTGGAAAAGTGAAGAGATTTGGGGTGAGAAATTTCGAGTCCAAGCCAAATAACAGCTATATGACCATGACGAAGTCAACAGACCTCAGCTTTCACATCTATAAACTGAGGGTAACCCCCTACCTAATAGTGGCTTTGTGATTAAAGAAAATAATACAACAAGACTTTGTAAACTATGAAGCCCCTTAATGATTTTACATTATTATTGCTTGAAGTGGGTCAACAGTTTGTGTTTTTGTGTTTTGACATAGAAACCAGTCAGAAAAAATGAAGTAAATTTTCCCTTAGTCAAAAATTGGTTAAAATGAAAAAAAAAAAAAATTGGTTAAAATGAGCACCGCCTGTCAGTAAATTTCAGTTCTGAGACATGCAGACTACTCTTTCATCCCTTGTAACAGAAATAATGAAGTGGTGTCTGCAAACAGACTTAACAGAAGTCACCCTTACTTTTCAGCCTTCAGTATTATCATTACGTGTGTGTGTGTGTGTGTGTGTATCAGTATCACAAAGGGCAATATGTTTTGTTCCTGTTACATTACTGAATAGTACATCTTCACTCTGAAGGCAAAGCAGAAGTGATGACATGTGGTAGATGGCACATTGCCAGAGAAAGTTTCTAGCAATGATCTTGGCATTGAAATATCCATTGATAATGTGGCAGAAGCAGCATAAAGCCCTCAAGCAGTTAGGTGTTGCAAAATAAAACACTTTAACATGGCCCCACCTTCTTTCTGACAAACAAACCTCTTAATTATGATCTTGAAATGCAGTATGAGATGCACGGACAGAGCAACATGGAAACTTACACTTCCATATGTAAATAGATAGCCAACAGGAATTTGCCGTATGTCTCAGGAAACTCAAACAGGGGCTCTGTATCAACCTAGCGGGGTGGAACGGGGAGGGGGGTGGGAAGGAGGTTCAAGAGGGAGGGAATATATGTATACCTGTTGCTGATTCATGTTGACGTTTGACAGAAAACAGCAAAATTCTGTAAAGCAATTATCCTTCAATTAAAAAATAAATAAACAAAAAAGAAAAGTAATGACTATATGGGAAATGACACTCATTGTACGCGCCATTTGTTCCTTATAACTTACAGAAAATGATAGATAAAATAACGTTTTACTCTACTTCTTATGTCACATGGAACTATCTACATAATGAATGTATGGGAAACTGGAATGTGCACTGGAGAAATAAGACACAGATTTAAGTCAAGATTGTCACTTATTAATTCCAAGATCAGGGAGCATCCTGATTAATTTCTCTGAGGGTCAATTTCCATATCTGTAAAGCAGGATCACAACAGGTCACAAAATTACTATGGGAATTAAATGAGAAAAACATATGTGAAAGGATTTTGTAAGTGGCAAAGCACTTTACAAATGATAGGCTTTTTATGTGAGAAAAAGTTTCACATTTAGGAAGTGGTGTCATTCCCCTCTCTCCCAGAGTTTCTTTTATGCTTTTTCTGAAGGCCTTAATCATCTGTAACATCAAATATCTCTATCATAGATTGCCTTCTCTTGTCATGTGAACTGGCAGGACGACTGAGTTTCTACTCACTGTGCATCCTGAAAGCGCATGTTTTGATTGGTGTTATGGGAAGGCTTCCCTCACAGAGAAAAGGAGATGCACACATCTTTTGTGTTACTCTAGCAAAGGTCCAAAAAGGCCTCACAGGCTAAAATGGCTGAGGAAAAAGAAGATATCATCTGATGCAAGAACACAATGTTTAATAAGTATGAGCCTTTGCAGTGTTACTTAGAGGACCACACCTAAAGAGAAACGGATTTGTTATGACTTTTGGGTGTATGTTGAAACGGCTTCTTCCTGGGGGGAGGACTGGAGGGCGAGGGCTCCACAACTGCCTAAAGGAATGTCATTGGACAAACTGCTGGGCCCTGGAGGCGGCTGTTCCTCAGGGCCCTGGGTCACGTCTTCTCATCACTGGCACCTGCTCAGGACCATCCACTTCAGCCCGATGGGCTTCAATAACTTTGAATATCCAAGGCAAGCATTTGGAGTCTGGATAACTTGATCCCAGAAAGTTTCTGAGTTACTTCCCTGTGAGAAATGTCTTGCCCACACCCCCCCCCCCAAGCATTCTTTAAGATCTGAGTAAAAACATTCCTCTGGGGCGGGTATGTCGTGCTGCCAGACTAGACGCCCTAGTAATGGCTGTGCTGGGGGAGGTCACTCTGACAGCTGAGAGCAGGAGGGGCTGGGGGACAGGAAGTGACCAAGGTGGTTGTAGCCAACGGGCTGAGAAAGGATGCGTGCCAGAAAGGAGTGGGAAAGGTGGAGGAAGGCCTGGGGTGAAGGACATTGATTAAATGAGTAACCTGACCCAACAGGCTGACTTGGTAGATGGGACCAGAAAGGAAGACAAGGAAGCTATGGTGGCTCAGTGTTTTAGGCAGCTGGGCAGATGGAACTGTGCAGGGATGAACGTTAGCCAGTATTATATAAATGAAAGATAAAACACATCTGCATGTTCATTGTGAATACATTTCTGCAATATCAATGTATCCTATGTGAGGAAGAACTGAAAGGTAATGGGCAAAAAAAAAAAAAAAGATCAATTTTTAATGTCAGGAAAAAGCAAAAAAAAAAAAGTTATTTTCTTACCTTCTCTCTGAAGTTCTTCCCTATTGTTTCCATACAAAAAAGCTTAATTTTGCAATTTTTCTCTCTTAAAAGGAACATTATGTTAATCTGTTCCACATTCTTGAAAGGAATTTTTGCTTTATAGATGGCATTATGGTAGGGATTAGTGAATCGATGAGGTCACTCCAGCTATTGTTTCTCTAGAAAATAGATCTTTACATGTATCTTGTATATGCTACCTTGTTCAGTGTATAACACAAACTTATATCTTTGTTTGAGAATATCTTTGATAAGCCATTAACTACAAGGAAGAAAGCGTTAGTCAAAAGATAAGCCATTGATCTTGGCTAATTCTCATCTGAAATGACTGTAATATTGTCAATTATTAACATGGATGACTCGAGGGAAAAAAAGGCAAAGGTGTGAAGAATGTTGCAGCTGCAGGTTTAATACAGCTTATGGGGACTCTTCCAATAAATGGACCTATGAAGCACAGCATTTGACATAGCTGTTTTATAGTTGGACAAGCACTTCTCTTCTTTTAAAGAAATGATCAACTCTCTTGTACATTTTGTGAGGAGACCACTTTGAACAATTCCTGGGAGTCAAACCAGCACAGTGATTTAGTTCATTTATAATATTGTAAGAAATGAGAGCAGTTTCAATGATTATCTTACTTTTGCTACTAAATGAAAAGCATGTAGTTCTAAGCTTGTATATGATACAATTTGACTAAGTCCCTCAAGTCTTTGTTATGGTGAAATTTTACTGCTTAGAAACTTTATTGCAGCAGCCTAGATGCCCATCAGCAGATGAATGGATAAGGAAGCTGTGGTATATATACACAATGGAATATTACTCAGCCATTAAAAAGAATACTTTCAAATCAATTCTAATGAGGTGAATGAAACTGGAGCCTATTATACGGAGTGAAGTAAGCCAGAAAGAAAAACACCAATACAGTATACTAACGCATATATATGGTATTTAGTCAGTCAGTAAAGATAACCCTGTATGCGAGACATCAAAGGAGACACAGATAAATAGAACAGTATTATGGACTCTATGGGAGAGGGCGAGGGCAGGATGATATGGGAGAATGGCATGGAAGCATGTAAATTATCATATGTGAAATGAATCGCCAATCCAGGTTCAATGCATGATACAGGGTGCTCAGGGCTGGTGCACCGGGATGACCCGGAGGGATGGGATGGGGAGGGAGGTGGAAGGGGGGTTCTGGAAGGGGAAAACATGTACACCCATGATGGATTCATGTCAATGTATGGCAAAACAAATACAATATTGTAAAGTTAAAAAATAAAAAATAAACTAATTAAAAAAAAAAAGAAATTTTATTGCATTGGAACAAGTCAGTCATTGGAATTGAATTTGCCAGATCATTTTGATAATAATACTATCAAGATAAAATTTTATCCACATGAACTCTTATAGATTGTGTTGATTTATATGAATTCTTCATAATCAAATGAGTCACTTTTTGTTATTATCTTTTAATATTTATGAAGTGATGACAATGTGGAATTCAACTTTCTAATGAAATTTACCATCTATAACCTAGGAAGAGAGTGCTGCTGCTGCTGCTAAGTCACTTCAGTCATGTCCGACTCCGTGCGACCCCATACATGGCAGCCCACCAGGCTCCCCTGTCCCTGGGATTCTCCAGGCAAGAACACTGGAGTGGGTTGCCATTTCCTTCTCCAATGCATGAAAGTGAAAAGTGAAAGTGAAGTCGCTCAGTTGTGTCCGACTCTTTGTGACCCCATGGACTATAGCCTACCAGGCTCCTCCATCCATGGGATTTTCCAGGCAAGAGTACTGGAGTGGGGTGCCATTGCCTCCTCTAGGAAGATACTAAGCATATGAACTCATATGAACACCATGATTGCTTACACGAGAATTTCTGCTTCTATCTTTCTATTCTCCATCTTATTTACTGATAAACTTAATGTAAACCAGGAAGAAAAATTATTGCCCTAGACTTACCTCTGAAAAGGTAAACAGGTTTTTTCCATCTCTGCAACTTGGGGAGAGAGAAGGTGTACAGGTTTATGGAGGTATAATAATTTAGAGACTAGTCAGCTGACTTGTCTCTAAAGTGAATGAGACAAGTGATTTCACACCGGATGAAGTGTCTAACAGAATCAAACTTCTGTCTCTCTGGTATCATTGGGAAGTACCAGATTCCAATGAGAAACATATTTTAAAGTCAATTTACATGAAGCTGCTCAGTTTCTCAGAAGTTACCACTGCTGTGAATTTTTTAACAGGAAGATGACCCAGAACGAAAGTACCACGAGCATTAACTTGTTTAGTTTCATTTTCCTCCATAGAAAACAAAGACCTCCTTTTTGTCAGGGGTACCGTTAGTCTCCCAGCCATCACCAGAGTTTGAAATCTGGGGCCATCTTTATATCTCCCATTGCTTTCCAGACAATCATTCTCCAAGGTTTCTCCATTCATCTTCATCTCCAAGATTGTCCACTTCCACTGCCTAGTAAAGTGTCTTATCTCTTCATACCTGCATTACTGCAATAGCCTCTAGCTGGTCCTTTTGCCTTTGATCTCTTATCTCTTTAATTAATCCTGAAGGCTGCTGCCAGATGAGTCTCCCTAAAACTGGACTCTATGTCATGCCCTTTAGGGATCCACAGTTCTTCCACGTTGCCATTCCTTTCAAATCCCAGTTTCTCATTCTGATAGTCAAAGTTTATCCACCTTATCTAGCCCAACTTTTCTCTTATTTCTGTGTCCCATTCAAGTCCCTTTCTCAGTTCCGTCCTTATTTATTTTTGGCTGTGCTGGGTCTTCATCGCTGTGTGGGCTTCTCTCTGGTTGAGGAGGGTGGGGCTACTCTCTAGTTGCGGTGCCTCTCCTGTTGTGGAGCAGGGGCTCTAGAGCATGTGGGCTTCAGGAGTTTCAGCATGTGGGCTCAATGCTTGCAGCTACTGGGCTCAAGAGCACAGGCTCAGTAGGTGTGGAGCACGGGCTTAGCTGCTCTGCGGCATGTGGGATCTTCCCAGACCAGGGACTGAACTCATGTCTCCTGCCTTGGCAGGTGGATTCTTCACCACTGAGCCACCAGGGAAGCCCCCACAGTGCTTCTGAGCCTTGACTTCAGGAACAAGGCTATCCAAATCTCACCAACCTGAGACTGAATTTTATTATTCTTCTCTGAGCCCTACTCTTGAAGTGGGGAGTTCTTGCAGTGGGGTTAAAACAATGGGAAAGCTAAATCTTGTAGAGCTAAATCTTGTAGATCAACTTCTAAACGCTTCAAGGAAACACTGGGATGTACAGCTCAGGAAGGGCAGTAGGAAAACCAGAGTATAGAGATATGGATTGAGAGCCAGGGGTCAGTGAATGCAGGCCACAGTCAAAGCGGGGCAGTGAGCTGAGCCTGAGCAGCTGTTTAGAACATCACTTAGAGTTTGAGGTGTTGGCTCAGTTCAACAAGTATCCCATGGGTACTTCCTTTGCAGGTACAGTATGTGGTGCTGGAGATCTAGCAATAATCCAGGCAGACATGTTACAATCTTTACGGAGCACATTTTCTGAAGAGTAGTCAATCAAATCACTACAACAAAGCATTAGATAACAGGAAATGCATGGTAGAAAGACCTAACTTAAATTTCACTTTTCTTTGAGATCCAGGTCTGGATTTCAAACTGCCTATGTGTCATCTCTACTGAGTTGTTCCTTTTCAGATAAGACATCTGGTCTTGAAAATGTTCAAGACCAAACTCATCTCCTCAACTGTAGTCCTCTACTAGCATTTCTTATCTCAGTGATAAGCTTCATTAAGCACATGATTATAGAAATCAGAAAGTTAGGAAACATCTTCCACACCTCTTTCTCTTTCATTCCTCATAGTCAATTCATTACCAAATATTGGTAATGTTATCTAAGTATTTCTCAAATCCATTTCCCTTTCTCTTTACTGCCCCCATCCTGACAAAGTTCTCTCTCTTTCTCTCTTAGACTATTTCATTAACACAGATCCAATCATGCCCTTTCTGGCTCAGAATCTTCCAGTGGATTCTCATTGCTTTTGTAATAAAGTCTAAAGTCCACAACATGTCCCAATGTGCTTTCAAGGGGTCTGGACCCCACCTGCCTCACCAGGCTCCTCTTGCACTTCTGCCTTGCTCTTTCAGCTTCAGCCATGCTAATTTGTCTCTAATCTTGTCTCTGATCCTCAATGTACCAGTTCCCCTCTCCGCACACCCTCACTACAAAGTTTTGCACATGTGGGTCCCTTTGTCTGGAAAGTTCTTCCCTCTTGTCTTTGTCTAATCAACTTTTCCCTTTGCAGTAAGGGCACATTTCTATTTCTCATCTATGGTTTCCTTAATCAGGAAAGTGGAGACAAGTTCCACCTCCCAGGTAATGAGGGAACGGACAACCAAATGCACAGGAAAATACTAAAAAAGTTCTGACTGGCCCACACATAAATCAATATTGCTCTCTTCCCTTCATCAATTTATTGATTTCTGTCCTGAACCTCCACAACCACATGCCTAGAGCAACTATGTGTTTCCATCAGGCTCCTTTCCCTCCTGTTAGCACATTTTGTCGTGTGCCTGCCTCTGCAGTGGATGCTCTCAGGAAGGCATGACAGAACAGTGATAAAATAGAAAGACTTTGGAGCCAGAAAGGCCAGAGTCCTTACGCCAGACTCCCCTCTAGCCTGACTCCATTGAAAGATAAATGACCTTCAGGAGGTTCATTAACACCTCTGAGCTTTTTCCTCCCTCATCGCTAAGGAAGGGTAACCTCAGCTCCCACCTCATGAGGTTGATTTTAGGATGAAGTGAGATGATGCAGGTAAGAATTTGGATAAATATGAATGGCTTTTGGGCATTTCTAATTCTATCCTTGTCTTGTTCCTAAACTTGATTGCTTCCTTATGTGCCTTTTCACAGTTCATCCAGCCCCCATGATTCCAGAAAAGGGGGACACTTTGCCCCGTTCACAACGTGCCTTCCCAGAGTCAGCATCCTTTTAGCTTCTCGCTAGTCCAACCTACTTTTCAAAGCTAAAGTTTATGTTACCCCATGAGATGAAAGAGCTGATTTTACTTCTCATTACATAACATCTATGTTCTCCTTTAGTTATTTACCTATCTGATATGATCATCAAATCTGTGACTTATAGAACTGGTAGATAACCTGTAATAGCAGTTATCATAGTATTTCACACCTCGCATCCTGCTTAACATACTCACATTTTGTTTTTGTTTTTCATCTGATTCTGAGGCCTATTTCATCTATTCTGAGGCTCCAATTTGAGCTCTCTCTTTCTGTGGAAAAAGGCTTTGCTTTTGAAAATAATTTTCTCCTAATGTTTTTTTTTCTTGACCTCGTGGCATGTGGTATCCTAGTTCCCCCAACCAGGGCTTGAACCTGCACTCTTGCCTTGAAAGCGTGAGGTCTTAATCACTGGACCACCAGGGCAGTCCCCTCTCCTAATGTTTAAATGGGAGGAGGGGGACAAGGCAAAACCCTTTCTCCTCAGAACAATTTACTGGGTGCTGGTTTGCATGTGGCGTGTGAAATGATCTCCAAATAGCTCAACAGACAAAGGTCTTAGTCTCTAGAGCTTCTCAGTGCTCCTCCATCCCAAGATAGATCTAATGTATTGGCCTTTTCGTGAAAAACGAAACCAAGACCATGGTGGATTTTAATTATGTAAGCTTAAAATTTCTCTTTGTGGACACTATTTTAGTGGAAGGAATAATGTTACTAATACTAAAATCGTTTTTTTTTTTTTTAACTCTTTAGATCTTTTAATCTTATCCTCTTGGTTACCTCCCTTGGCTTTCTTTTCATCTGTTTACACCTCCCTGTCTTCTCTTACTTCCTTTATCCTCAGGCTGAAACCCAATAGGCTCCTGGCTGTTGATGGGGGAACTGCTGCTGGTTCTAGGCTTGCCTGCCTTTCTGCTCAGCACTGTGAGCCCTGCCTCTTCTTCCTCACCTCCTCCTCTTCCTGCTGACTCTCTTTTTGGATTATTACTCTGAAGAGTCAAGGGGAAGTTACTGACGTTTCACAGGGCTGAGGAGGGTGTCTATAGTCCTTAAGCTGCTGTCACAGTGAAATGCTCAGGCAGCTCATATTCCAGCAAGAGTTAGATATTCTTGTCAGGTCTTAAAATAATGTCTGTACTCTAAAGATGATTATCAGCTAATTGGAGAGTAGAGACAATGCTAAAGACATGTCTAATTTTCCTTTCATTTTCTATTTACCAGCTCATGATTTTTACGATTGTGTATTTTCCACAATTAGTTTCACTATTGCAGAGTTGGCATGAAAATCAACATATATTAAATAGTACAGTATTTAATATTATTCAATATTAGCCAGACAGACATGTCATTCTCTTTGATCACCCTGAACTTCCACTAATGACGGTGAGATGCTTGAATATCATTAATGACTGTCAGCCAATGAAGCAATGATTTTATTTTTTTTCAATGATCTATTTCTTAACAATATATGTAAGGATGTGGGAGGGTTAAGTTTTGAGATTCCATCAAATCACTGTAATCTGATCCTAGTCCTCCAGTAACTATAATTTCTTGGTGAAATCCAGTTCATTGTGAATTCTGATTACATTTCCTATTCCTTTCCAAAAACAGAAAGGAAATTAAGTTATATTTGATTACATTACAAAGAAGTCCAATGGTGTCTGGGCGGTCACTGCCATGCCAGAAACCTAGTGTACAAGGTACATATTGTACACAGGCAGGCTCTGGACTACTAGGCTCGGGTACATGGACTTGCCCTCTTATTCTTTAGCTGAACAGTTTGTAAGCATCAGGAGAGAGTTCAAAGAATACAAATGTACCTATGTGTTTTCATTGTGAACAAGGCAAACTATTTGTTGTTTTCATGAAATCAGTGAAAATCACACCCCTTGAAACATGAGTACAATTTGTTTCTTCCTTGCAGTAAGGTTACCAGTTTCCATGCATATCAAGTTTCTTAAGTTTATTCAATGAAGCCAAGTCTATATGAGAGGTGCTGATGCTGCTGTTCTATGGATACATTTGAATAGCAGGATAATAACACATGTGGCCTCCTCACTTTATCTACCCCAGACTGTCAGTAGAACTAAACAGGCAGATGTGAGCTATTTCAACTAAGCACAAACAAGCCAACTTTGTGAATAAAAGGCTCTTAACTTTCATTTCACATTAGTTCATGTGGGCGTGCATGCTAAGTCACTTCAGTCATGTCCGACTCCTTGTGACCCAATGGACTGTAGCCCTCCAGGCTCCTCTGTCTGTGGGATTCTCCAGGCAAGAATACTGAAGTGGGTTGCCATGCCCTCCTCCAGGGGATCTTCCTGACCTGAAGATTGAACCCGAGCCTCCTGTGTCTCCTGCATTGGCCAGCGGGTTCTTTTCCACTAGCGCCACCTGGGAAGTCCCATATTAGTTCCTGTGTGCTATGTGTGTAACTGTGTGTGTGCGAGTGCTGAGTCACTTCAGTCACGTCCGACTCTGTGCAAACCTATGGACTGCAGCTCGCCAGACTCCTCTGTCCATGAGATTCTCCAGGCAAGAATACTGGAGTGGGTTGCCATATTCTCCTCCATGGGATCTTCCCGACCCAAGGATTGAACCTATGTCTCTTATGTCTACTTGAATTGGCAGGCGGGTTCTTTACTGGAATGTAAAATATGGGCTTTGTTATTATTTCAGATTTGAAAAGAGTTCAGGAGGATATTTGCAAACCATCTCAGGACACTTGTTTTCCCCAATATTCATTTAAGAAGCACTTAACTATATCATTAAACCGGTTAGAAATCACTGATGTTTGGGCCTCCTACCGAGTTTCTGATTTTAATTGGTCTGGGGTGCAGCCTAGGCTCTCAGACTCTCCAGATAATTCTTCACTGCAACTAAAATTAACAATTCACTTCAGAAGTTTCAAAGCCAGGAATGCACAGGGGTGATGCATTCCCAGCCCCTGGGAAGTGCAGGGTGCTTCTTCGAGAGTGAATGAATAACAAGGAAAATAATAAAGTGGAGAAAAATAGAGTGAATTCAAGAGAGAGGAAAAAGGAACTATTAGAAAAAGGGTGAGTAGGACTTCCCTGGTGGTCCAGTGGCTAAGACTCCACGCTCCAGTGCAGAGGCACTGGGTTCAATCTCTGGTCAGGGAACTAGATCCCACATGCTGCAACAAAGAGTTCAACTGCCACAACAAAGATCTCACAGGGCCAAATAAATTAGTAGTTTTTAAAAAGTGTAAGTGGAGGTCTAAGGGTTGATGGTAGACCAAGAAAAGCTAGAGAGGTAGCTGAACAGAAGCCTGCCAGGTGTCCTGGATGAGACAGGTGTCACCTCTTTTGTTACTTGTATTGCTATGAATGTAGCATGGAGGCTGAAGTATGCATGGTAGATGAATGGCCAATGGATAAGGAATGCATGTTTGTAATGACCATTTGATGCAAAACTGTTTTATTTTCTCCTGCTTGAAAGAAGCAGGAGAAATACTATTAAAACACCAACAAAATTCTGTAAAGCAATTATCCTTCAATTAAAAAATAAATAAATTTTAAAAACAACAACAACTAACGAACATCTTGAATCTGGGATAATAGTAAAACTTTAAAACAGCTCACAGGGATGCCTTTGGTTGGTTCAATATTGTATCTGTGTGGCTGGTGGTTAAAGTTTATAATGCTCTTCTGTCCAATCTTAATGCTTGTATCAAAGTATTACAAGAACTATGAGACAAAGTGTCATAGCGGCACACACTGCCAACATCCAACACTTCCATGGTCTGTCGTGTGCTGGGCAAAGGGACCCGGGACAAACACCACATAACCAGCGATACCATCCAGTGTGCACTGGGGACCAGCCATCCATCTCCATGCCTCAGTTTGGATGTAAGAGCATCCCACCTGAAAGTTAACCCTTGGCTTTCTCACAGGGAACACACACTTACAAGGTTTCAAACGCCATTGTTTTTGTGAACTGGACACCAAGTGCAAGAGTCACCTGGTGAACAGTAAACAGCTAGATGGTAAGAAATGAGATCTGAACACCCTGATCAGAGAGGCACCGCACAGCTCCGGGGGACAAAGAGCCATGGTTCTCACTTTCTCAAAGAGTTCACTTCGGTGTGTGTTCTGTTTGTGATCTTCTTTCAGCTGAGAGTGGCTTTTGGTTACACACCCTTATCCTTCCATCTTCTGCCTGCCTCACAGCTGTTTAATGTTCCTATTGGCCTCTGCTATGATCTCGCTTTTCAATTCAGCCACTAGACCCTGTGCCCTGACACAGACAACCCAGCTCCAGCACTCTGCTGCTCTGGTGGCTTCTTTCCTCCAGGAAGAGGCTTGTGCAAGAGAGGGAGTGATACAGTGATGTCATTACAGAGCTCCTGACAAACGCAGCCAACCCATTCCTGGGCTCTTGTGGGCTTGTTTATCTCTAGGCTAGTGAAAACCTAGAAAGTCATTTTGTTCGACTGAAATCAAAAGCTTAAAATGGTCTCCAGTACAGATTTACTTTCATTAAAAAAAAGAGAAGATCAAAGGAGCAAAGTGTCATCTCATGTTCCTCCTTCTCTTGAGTCACCTTGGTAAAAGGCATTAAGCAAACTATGTGTAATTATTAACCGATGGATCCTTTACTATGATGTTCAACTCAAGTCTGCAATATTTATTTGTCTTTTTTTAGACATTTATTTCCCTCATCCTTCTAGACCAGAAATCAGTATTCTGTTTGACAGATGAGGACCTTCAGTGTAAGTAAGATGAAGGCATATATTACACATGTGGCTATTGGAAATCATGCAATATGTTGTAAACACATACATTCTGATGAGATGGAGACTGACTGATCAAGTACTCATGGTACAGTGTTGTCAAACAGTCACTGTAAAAAACTGCTTATAACTCAAGCTCCAAAACATCTAGCTGGTAAGAAAGTTCTATCTGTGCGGAATAACCAATTTTTGTTCATTCAGAGGCTTTAAATCAGAGGAGAGTGGAAACTCCTGAGGGAAAAGTTGTGGATTCAGAGTAAGGAATGCCAGCACCACTGCGGTGTGGGTTAGTGTGCCTGTGTGTGGTGTGTGAATCTGGGGTGTGTGTGGTTATCTGCGGGACTCTCTGAACTAGTCTGTCTCCCTGTGTGCGGTGGTGAGGATGCTCTGGTTTGTAGACCGGCCCAGTATGACCTTAAGATATACCATTAGATCTTAGCTTCCTGAATTGAGGTCCCCTGATGTACATACAGAACTTAAAAAATTAAGGAGGGAGATTCAAGAGTGAGGGGACAAAAGTACACCTATGGTTAATTCATGTTGCTGTGTGACAGAAATGAAACCAATGTAAAGCAATCAATAAATTAAAAATAAACTTAAAAAAATTAAGCCTTTATTTGACTCAGCAAAACTGCATTACAGGACAGCTCTGATAATCTAAACACAGAATAAACCGATGATGCCAAGAGGTCTAGATTTTGACTCTCATTTTTCTAAATAAAAGGAGAAAGTATCATTCCTGATTTGAATTCAGAAACTAAAATATTATATAGAGGGAGTATAGTCCTGGATATTTTTGTCCTGTGATACCAACATATGTGTGTGTTCAGTCACTCAGTTGTGTCTGACTCTTTGCCATCCTACGGATTGAGCCCACCAGGCTCCTCTGTCCATGGGGTTTTCTAGGCAAGAATACTGGAGTGGGTTGACATTTCTTCCTCTAAGAGGTCTTCCTGACCCAGAGATCAAACCTGCATCTCCAATGTCTCCTGCATTTGCAGGCGATTCTTTACCACTGAGACACCTGGGAAGCCCTGATACCAACATATACAAGAGGCTTTTCATTCCAGGTCTTCTGATTAAGTCTCTGCCCTGAAACCTCAAACTCCAACACGGGTGTTTTCCGTATATATTGTTTAATGAGGATGCAAACAACAATTTCACTGTTGCTCTAATGGAAACCCTCACTTGCAGCTTATTTAAGCACAGCCCCTAGCCAAGGAATTTACTAAAATGGTCAATTGGACATTTCAGTGCTCCTTCCCAAACTGATCCAGAGAACATGTTGGAATTTCAACTATACTTACAGGGACTGAAGGCTTCGCAGGTTCTGTAGTGCCTCTGTGGGTACCTGTCTTAGGTGATTGTTCTGTAGCATACTGCACATCAAAACAAATGGAGAAAAACATTAATGATCGTTAGCAATAATTAACAATATCTGGCATAACAATGTCAGGTACTGTTCTAGGTGTCAGGGAAACAGCAGAGCATCAGACAAAACCTTGGCCTGTGGGGAGCTTAAATTCCTATGTGGAGAGACAGATAATTAAAAATTAACAAACTAGTATATAATTTGAGGCAAGTGACAAGTACCACGCATAGAGAACAAAACATGGATTTGGGTATCATCCTCGTGCACAGGCCATGCTAATCTTCCCTGTATTGGGCCAATTTTAGTATATGTGCTGCCAAAGCGAGCACCATGGATTTGGCATAGATGGTAACAAGGGGGTGAGAATTTAATTTGAAAGGTGGCAAAGAAGATCTCTCTGAGGAGGCGATTTTTCAGGAGGTACCAGAATGGTTTCAGGGAGCAAAACATTTGAACATCTGGGAAGTTACTGAGGAAGAGAGAAGAGCAAGTGCAAAGGCCCTGAGGCCTGAGCTTGCTTGACTTGTTAAAGGAGCAGAAAGGATCAGTGTGACCAGGAGGAATAAGGGAGAGCAAGAGACTGGGGGCCAACCTAAGGCCATCTCATGAAGGACTCGCAGGGTTTATTTTAAGGTGGTGAGAAACTCTCCTTGAAGGGTTTACATCAGCGGAAATGATGTGATCTTATTCATGGTTTTAATGGGTCACCATGGTGACAAATAGATTAGCCAAGATAGAAGTAAGGATAATAGTGTGCTTTGTCGCTCAGTCGTGTCTGACTGCGACCACATGGACTGTAGCCTGCCAGGCTCCTCGGTCCATGGGGATACTCCAGGCAAGAATACTGGAGTGGGTTGCTATGCCCTCCTCCAGGGGATCTTCCCAACCTAGGGATTGAACTTAGGTCTCTCTCATTGCAGGCAGATTCTTTACCATCTGAGTCACCAGGGAAGCCCAAGAATACTGGAGTGGGTAGCCTATCCCTTCTTCAGGGGAACTTCCCAACCGAGGAATCAAACTGGTTCTCCTGCATTGCAGGCGGATTCTTTACCAGCTGAGCTATCAGGGAAGGATAACAGTAGGAGACTATTAAAGATATTCCCTCTTCTTACATGTCATATTTTGATATAAATTAAATGCTTTTGTGAACTATCACACTTCTGAACTATTGCAATAGTTCTTTTCAGAACATGGAGATTACAGAATGGAAACACCTGGCAACAATGAAGTAAAATATATCATTGCTAGTGGGAAACAGTACGGAAAAAATTTTCATTAGATGTCATACTCTGCTACCTTATTCATAAATGTTTATAACACTAATTTTGCAGGCACTCTGACTCCAAAGCCTGATATACTTTCCACTGCCTCTTGCAGCATTCTCTTGAGGAATAAATGTACACATTCTCAGGTTGTACACCTTATATGATTAAGAGCCTGGGTTGTTGGATCTGACTACTTCTTCCCTGCCAGTAGCTCCATGGCCTCAGGGAACTCATTCAGTTTCTCCACATCTCAGTGATCAGTAATAATACCCACTCCCCCGGGCTTATTGTGATGACCTAATGAGTGAAAGTACATAGAACAATACCTGCTGCCTGGTAAGCATTCAATAAAGGTTGGCGCTTTTTGTGAGTTGTTAAACCTCTTCTCCAAACTAATGATATAGTGAGGCTGTACTAGATGTGACGTTTTAATTAATGAGAAAATAAAATCGACCAATAAAAAAATTTCTATGCCTGTGGTTCTCAAATTTAGGGGTCATCTGAATTCATCAGAAGACTTGTTAGAACAGTTTGGTGGGCCCCACCCTCAAAGTTCCTGGTTCAGTAGGTTTGGGTAGGCGCCAGGGAATTTTCATTTCCAACAAACTGCGAGGCAAGGCACCACACACAAAGAACCACCCTATACTCTGCTAAGTATTTCTAAGAATATGTTCACCTGAACTTGAGGCTATCTTGAGCTTGGAGATGAGGTCTAAGGTCTGAGTTTGGCAAACAAACCATTTAACCTTCTTGACCCATGGTGTTGTTTTTTTTTTTAATCTGTACAATGGGAATAGAATGATATCATCTGATTGATAAGGTGTTTGAAGGTTAAAATATGAAGGCATTTATTATACTTTCATATATGCTAGGGCTTCCCTCGTGGCTTGCACGGTAAAGAATTTGCCTGCAGTGCAGGAGAGCCGGGTTTGATTCCTGGGTCAGGAATATCCCCTGGAGAAGGGAATGGCAACCCACTCCAGTAAACTTACCTGGAAAATTCCATGGACAGAGGAGCTTGGTGGGCTACAGTTCATGAGATCGCAGAGTCAGACACAACTGAGCAACTAAAACTCACTTTTTCATATATGCAAATGTAAGCTCATTTCGAATAAGAGGTGAAAAACATTTGCTGTGCTTAGTTGCTCAGTCGTGTCCGATTCTTTGAGACCCCATGGACTGTAGCCTGCCAGGCTCCTCTGTCCGTGGGAATTCTCCAGGCAAGAATACTGGAGTGGGTTGCCATGCCCTCCTCCAGGGGATCTTCCTGACCCAGGGATTGAACCCAGGTCTCCTGCATTGCAGGTGGATTCTTTACCATCTGAGCCACTTGGAGATCATAAAATTTATGCTTGTCTCACTGGGACAGAGATTCAGTTTTCTAAGAAATATAATTCTGTCCCTTGTAATCCAGTAGTTTTAAACAAGTAATTTCATCATTTTAATCTTGGATTCAATTAACATTTCATAAATCAAAAGTCTCAAAATATATTGGTTCCTTAAGAACAAGGTCAAGATTTAGAGAAACCTCACACTTTAATTACTGGTTAGAGAATTGGGAAAACTGTAGCTCAAATTCTTGCATAATTTACTTAAATATTAAAAGTTTACATTTCTATGTTATTTTATACCTTTCCAAGCAGTTTTAATATATGATATAATTTTAACTTGACAAAAATGTTTTCTAAATTCGTCATTGTGTGCTAAATTTAAATGATAAGATACAGATAATGGAATTAAATGATGTCTAAGCTTTGTAGGTAAGATGTTCCTGGCTCAAAGTATGTATTGAACTGTCCTCCTATGCTTTGCTAACCAAAGTGAAACTTTTATAATGTTGTCTTTCTAAAATATTGGAAAATTGGAGTAGAGGATAAGAGATATTTAAATGGCTTTTCTTCACTGAAGAGTTGAAAACTTTCTCGGTAGTTTTATATATTTGACTTCAGAAAATGGAACTTAAACAAACTTTACTAATGATGACTTTTAAAGCTACCCTGAGCTACCTCCCTGCAATTTAATTTTTTACCATATCTATCAGTAAAACACCAAAAATACAGTTAAAAAAAAAATCACTTAAGTCCTGATCTCTCCCTAAATAAAGAACTTTTGTTTAATTACTTTCAAATGACAAAACAAAAATAAATTATCTCCATTATAGACTTACAAGTCTCCAGTGAGCTAATTAGAAAATTCTGTTTTTGTTTAAGATATTCCAGAGGGAGACAAAACAAAGGGTTTATAGCACTATGGAGTGCAATTAAAACAGAGTGCATTCACAACACAGCTGCTGATATCTTTTATAAATAATCCTTTATTCAGTGCAGTCAATATAAGCAGAATTTACCATGAACTGAGTAAGGGTTTAGGTACTTACAACTTCATTTTTATCATTCACATATGGGTAAGAAAAGAAAATGAAACACTTTCTCTAGAGACAAAGGATGACTTCATATTTTCTTAATTTCTTTCCCCTAGGAGTTTTAAAATATTCACAATTACATTATAGCATCCCCAAACTACTTTAACAATAAATTGTTTATCTTTTTTTTTTTTTTGCCAACAGCACTAAGTAAGGTCGGGTACAGGTGCCGTGAAGTGGGGAGATGAGATTATATGTTGAAAGCGGCTTTGCAGCACTGGCTTGATCCTTAGGTATTCTCTCTGTCTACTTGCCCTGTGTTTAGATGTCAAGTAGTCTCCAGGCTCTTTTCTTGTAATGAGAGAATTCTGGCCAACTGTGACCCTTCTATGGTCAGTTTTATCCATTCCCTCCACGTGGCTTTGGTTCTGGTGCTGGTGGCAAAAGAGGACAAGCCATTGCTTGACTGAATGGCTTACACAACAAAATGAACCTTTGTTGAGGGAAGTCTGGTTTAGAATTCCATGGGACTGGGTATTTTGCAATACCAAACCAATAATTAATTTTTATGAAGGCCTATATTTACAGGGATAATCATCTTAAATTTTAATGATCTTCCAGAGTTCACAATAACAAGATTTTTGATATAAAACAGCTCTCACCAAGGAGGGTTATTGGGGTCTTCATTTCCCATCTTCTAGGACTGGATTACTATGATCTTTCTCCTCCTTTTACCAGCTGCCCTTCTTTTCACCTTCCTTATATTGGTCAGGGCCCCAGATGAATATTACTTGTATATTACCTTTCTCACCATGCTATAGTATAATTAATTATTTCTTTCTTCCAATGACTTTTGGACTTTATAAAACATTTGAGTCAGTTTCCATAATGGTAGGACCAGGCCTGCTTTGTTCAGCATTTTACCTCTAGCACCGTAGTTCTCAAACTTATTGGACCCAATTTTCCCTTTAAAACCAAATATTTTGTAATGCTTCATCTGTTATGTTAAGATAAAGTTCATAAAAATAGAGCTATATACACACATCATTTTAAAGGAAAAAAATCAACATAATGTACTGCTTTAACTGTATTATAAAGGAGAAATAAAAGTAATTTATAATAAGGGGATATATGTATCATTATATATGTGATGCTCAGATGCCTAGGAGGTCTTTCTATGAAAGAGTCAGATGCTTGCCTCTGTTTTTAATGAAGATGGTTGGATATGAGAAAAATACATGATCAGAAGTTATTTCATACAAGAACAGGGAAATGAGAGTAGAGGTCTAAATGGATACTAGACTAAAATCTACAGTTAAGACATAACAGAATATGCTTACTTTCTATTTTATGGGAAAGAAAGAAATAACTTTTATTAAAATAAAGATAACATGCCAAGACATGTTACATTCTCACAAATGAGCATGCAGACTCTCACAAATGAATGCTTCTTACTGACAAGCTGCTGCTGCTGCTGCTGCTAAGTCGCTTCAGTCGTGTCCGACTCTGTGCGACCCCATAGACACCAGCCCACCAGGCTCCACCATCCCTGGGATTCTCCAGGCAAGAACACTGGAGTGGGTTGCTGTTTCCTTCTCCAATGCATGAAAGTGAAAAGTGAAAGTGAAGTCGCTTAGTTGTGTCTGACTCTTTGCCACCCCATGGACTGCAGCCTACCAGGCCCCTCCATCCATGGGATTTTCCAGGCAAGAGTACTGGAGTGGGTTGTCATTGCCTTCTCCGCTTATTGACAAGAGTGATATCAAAATAATCCTCTCTCTTTTACGAGATAGGATTGAAATACCACAAAGAACATCCACCATATCTCAAAGTTCCATCACATGCTGAGGGGAGTATCTGTTCTTTAGTACTTCAAGAGGCCCTGGAGGGCAAATCCCACCGCAGACAACAGGGAATTGAGGCTAAATTGGAAAAAAGAAACAGTCATGATACTGCCTTCATAGAAGCTGGGTGGTAGACCTTCCTGGATAGTGGAAGAGTAAGATTAAAAATGCAACAGGCCACCCTGAAATAAATCATTATATAGTCATCAAGCATACATTTTGTATGCTTGTGCTCCAAACATTTTAAAAGGCCATAATGTGAAATATTTATAAAGCAAACTTTGTTAATGAAATTCAATGAGAACCCTGTGTTTCACATTTCTCTGCAAATTTAATGATATTTTTAAGATGTTTTACAACTTCACAGTTATATATCTTTAATTTGTTTTGTGATTTCTGAGGTAATTCTATTGCACTAATATCATTTTCAAACACATATGTGGGTAGGAATCACAGAATGTACAAACTGTGTTAATTATTCAGTGATTTTTGAAAGACTATATTTATTGCATTTAATTTTTCAAGTACAGATTATTACACTTATGCAGAACTTTTTGTAAAACCTTTCAGTATTATTACATATGAAAGTTTTTTCTATCGCTATTATTTATTTATTTCGGCCTCGAGGGCCTTTCTCTAGCTGTGGAGTGGGGGTGCTCTCCGGCTGCTGCATGTGGGCTCAGCAGTTGTAGCTCCCAGGCTGTAGGGCACAGACTCAACAGTTCTGGCACACAGGCTTAGCTGCTCCACACACGTGGGATCTTCCCAGATCAGGGATTGAACCCATGTCTCCTCCATTGGCAGGCAGATTCTTTACCACTGAGCCACCAGGAAGCCCATGAAAGTGTGGAGGGATGGTCAGAAGTCAAGAGGAACGCAGAGGGATTCTTCATGCTGGGCTGAGCGGCACATCACAGGACAATTGACTACAAGCGAGTCATCTGGAAAACTAAAGATGCCTCCTCAAATTTCGAAAACATTCTGTGGCAGGTGTGATGACCATGGTTGAGAACCATTGCTCTAACAATAAATATTGGGTTGGCCAAAATGTTTGTTTGGGTTTCTTCATTACATCGTATGGGAAAATCCAAATGAACTTTTTGGCCAATCCAATACTTTCCAAATATTTAACAACTTAATTTGCTTGTTGTCTGTAAGTTAGTAAAATAAAGGGAAGAGTGAATACAATTCCTGGTACGGGTCTTGCTCCTTTTGAATCACCCTCACATTGACAGTGATCTAGCTGTAGTGCAAAGTGTGAAGTGTCAGTCCTTTGCTTACATCTCTTTTTTGACTTCTGTTGCTCAGAACATAAAACTGTCCAAGCTTTTCTGACATGACATACAGGATCCCTGTGAGCAGGACCCTTTCTCTTCTTCATTTCCTCTCCACTTTCTCCTGAATGCTCAAGTACCACATGCTTAGGGCTGTCTGTTCTCGGTTCCTCCTGCCTCTGTCTCTGTGCATATTACCCCCCAAATCAGCCACCTAATGTGGTTGGTTAGTCCTTAGTTGTGCTTCAAGGTCTGGGTCCCAGGTCTTCTCTTTGGAGGAACATCTCTTTGAGGAAGTCGAATCTGAACTATCAAACTAGATAGAGTCCTTTCCTCGCAGTTCCATAGAATCAGAGCAATCTGTTTGTCTGTCTTGGTCACACTATCTTGATCCCACAGTCTACCACTAGATTATAAGCTCTTTGAGGGCATGGCCATACTTATTGATCTTTGTATTTCCAGCAATAATTTGTTCAATGACACTTTGAGTGATACGCGTGTGAGCATGTACACACACACACACACTCGAGTTCAGTGTATCCAACATATATTCTGTTAAGTGATTAAAATAATTGATTCCAATATAATTTAACAAGTCATCAAAATACTTAGTGGTACCTAGCTCAATACAGGAAAAACATCTTAGTTGTTTCATCTAAACTTGATGTATCTAATGCATTTTGAATGATTCCAAATATTTTGGTGGATTCATGGAAATATAGGCACATTAGAATCAGTGCTACAGCCCTAAATTTTACCATATGATGAGTTAACATTAGGATTTGGCTGTATGACAACTTAAAAATCTTCCTGCTTAATAGTAAAAATAATTCAAGGATAGGGAGACCAAACCCAATCACCTAAGTAGACCAAGACTAAATAACAGTTCTGCTTTTAAATTTAACTTTTAACAAAATATTAAATGTAAACTACATTGCTTTTTAAAATAGCCTGTGTATCCCTCAGGTCAGTGAAATGCAGTTTTCATTAAGCAGAAATATATCAAATGCTTTTTTAGCATTCATAACATTTATCTAAAAGAAAGGAAATAAAATCAGGTTACTTTCTCTGAAATAAAACTTTCTTGGTAGAGCTTTCAACTTGTGTTATCTATTTCCTCTAAAATGTTCCCATTTTTCCTACACAGAATAAACTGAAAAATTAAATAATGGGTACTAGAAGAAGAAGATACCAATAATAAAGAGTTTTATGATAGAAAATTAGGAAGTTGGACATTAGATAGTAAGAAAGCCCATTTCTTACAAGTCTCAATGAATTAACATTTTTCAATTAAAAAGCTACTCATTTTTACTATGCATTTACTATACATTACTACTATGCACTAGATTTTTCTACATCTATTCACAAGTGGAACATAAACTTGATTTTTTTAGCTGATCTTTATTCAGCGATTATAAGGAAACAAATTCTGCAAATGGTTTGAGGCTGTAATCTCATTATGTCAGCATAATACTAATTTATTCACTTGAATCAGAATGACTCAAGAAACTCTCCCCAACTTCATAGCACAAAAAAGAAAGGGAAATACTCTTTCACAAGTTGGAGTTGATATGCTGGTTACTTAGGGGCAAACACATTTTTGATATTAAGGTAAGAAAAGGAGAGATGAGGTTTTTTCACACATGAACCCAGCCAGATACAGCATGGTTCTATGATACCAATGAAGACAGACTAGATAAATTATCCCATGGCTCTAAATGGTTTATTAGAGGAACTCAGTCTTTAAAAATTAATTAGCATCCACTTGACTCTAAAGTCAGAACTACAACAAACAATACTCGGTTTACTTACAGAACTTTAAGACTGTAAAGGCCAGCAAATGCTCCCTTGGGAATGTATGTCAAAGCGTTTCCAGCAAGACGTCTGTGGGTTTCAAGGAGAGAGGGTAGAGAATAAGTATGGCTCTCTTCTTATGGAGTTCATTAAGCTGTTAAAAATGCAATACAATTATGTTCAGACCATAAATGCCAAAAGCAACTCTAGAGAACCTTGTTTTGTCATGTAAATGTCTCATCAAAAAGCAGGCAAAAGAAGAAATATAATAAATGACCTATTTTACAATAAATCATCTAATAGCTTATACTATGTATATAAACCTCTCTATCCATTCATCTGTCAATGGACATTCAGGTTGCTTCTATGTCTTGGCTATTGTAAATACTGCTGCTGTGAACACAGGGATGCACATACCTTTTTGAATTATGGTTTTCTTGGGATATATGCCCAGAAGCGGAATTGCAGGATCATATGGTAGTTCTATGTTTAGTTTTTTAAGGAACTTCCATACTATTCAAAACAGAAACAGGCTCACAGACATAGAAAACAAATATGGTTACCAAAAGGTAAAGGTGGGGGGGAGGGATACATTAGTACTACTACATATAAAATAAATAATCAACAAGAATCTACTGTGTACCACAGGGAACTCTATCACTATTCTATAATAACCTATATGAGAAAAGAATCTGAAGAAGAATAAATATATGTATATGCATAACTTAATCACTGTGCTGTACACCTGACACTTACACAACATTGTCAATCAACTATACCCCAAAATAAAATGAAAATTGAAAAAAAAACTCACCTTAAAAATTTTTTAATACAAAATCAAGGCAAGGGAATAGAGAGGGAACCATGGGCAGTGGTTGTGAGGGGGTTGGGCTGTTATTACAGGTCTGACAGTCAATGGTTGGGGAAACCTCTCTGCTGAGAGGGCATTTCCAGAGAAGGCAATGGCACCCCACTCCAGTACTCTCGCCTGGAAACTCCCATGGATGGAGGAGCCTGGTGGGCTGCAGTCCGTGGGGTCACTAAGAGTCGGACACGACTGAGTGACTTCACTTTCACTTTTCACTTTCATGCATTAGAGAAGGAAATGGCAACCCACTCCAGTGTTCTTGCCTGGAGAATCCCAGGGACGGGGGATCTGGTGGGCTGGTGTCTATGGGGTCGCACAGAGTCGGACACGACTGACCCGACTTAGCAGCAGCAGCAGCAGCAGAGAGGGCATTTCAGCGGAGGGCTGAGCCATGCAGGGACCTATGTGAAGGGAACAGGAGTACAGAGCACCCGAGGGGAGAGTGTGCCTGGTGTGGTCCAGAACCTGCAAGAAGACTGGTGTGACTGGAGTGGAACGACCAAGGGAAGGGAGACAGCAGGAGAGGTCGGAGGGCAGTCCAGGGCCCCTCCATGCAGGGCTCTGGAGGCCACAATAGGGACTCTGAGCAGGGAATAGATGTGATCAGCTTTGTGTTTTAAAAGGGTCCTTCTAATGGGACCCTTTCCAAGGGGAAATAGACTTTGTCCCCTTTGTCCAAGGGGACAAAAGTAGAAACAGAGGAGGCTACTAGAGCAGTTCACACAGGAGCGGCTGGTGTGATACAGCCATGCGGAGGTGGTGTGGAGGTGGTAAGTGGGTGGATATGGTGGAGAAAATCAAGAAAAAACTCACCTGACAAACCATTAGTATCAAGGTGAAATGTAGGTAGCCAATATTTCATATTTATAGTTATATTCTATACAACGCGCATGCATTTGATTAGTTATCCAAAGTTCTATACGTAATACTGAAGGACATGATTTATCTAAGACAGAGCTTCCCAGGGGGCTCTTGTGGTAAAGAACCCATCAGTCAATGCAAGAGACTTGAGACTTGGGTTTGATTCCTGGGTCAGGAAGATCCCTAGGAGGAGGGGAATCCCACAAGGCAACCCACTCCAGTATTCTTGCCTGGAGAATCCTGTGGACTGAGGAGCCTGGTGGGCTACAGTCCATAGCGTTGTAAAGAGCTGGACGTGACTGAAGCTATTAAGCATGCATGCATGTGCTGTAAAAGAGCTGCTTATTGAATTAACTGACTCAGATTGGTTGACGCTCACAGGTGGCTTAACTGATCAGACGAAAACTAGCCAGCAACTGTTATTTCAGCCAAAATGTCCTTAACTATCCTGTCCGTGGTCATGACTTGAATAGCACATTTTTGAGTTCTGGAACAGAGCCTGAAGCTGGGGCTTATCAACTCTCACTGCTGCTCTGTGACCAAGTTCCCAGCTTGATGGTTTCTGAGTCATTTGACTTTGGAAATGAAAAGGAGAAAGTAAAATTGTTCTATTTATGTGTTTCATTAGTTTAAATTATTGTTAGGGTAAATACCTTTCTGTTACATTTCCTGAAATATAGCTCAGTACACATGAATTGTTTTTCTTTTCTAGGCAAGGACTTTCAGAACCTCAGACTGTATTCTGAACTAATCTGTGGAACCACTGACCTCTGTTATCAGGGGAGTCTGTCTTAAAACAAAGGAATTTATGACAGGCTATTAGCTAATTGCTGTGCTGGTAGGAGACATATCTCATTGTCAAAAACTACAACTTAAGAAATCATTGCATTCTTCCTCCCATTTCTTTACCATGTGGGATGGTTTTAGCAATTTAAAAATGAAATATATATAAACTATAGGAGTTTTTTTAAATATAAATGAATACACAAATAGAGAGAACTGCACCAAATCTTTCCTGTGAAGATTTGAACTGACGTATTTTTGGGCAACTATGTTCCAATCATAGAGACCCATATACCATTTGGTTGGAAGGTTTTATTTTTCCCTCTGTTTCTAAAATTATTTCATAGAAATGTCTCTTTCATCTCTGTTTCTATAATAGGATACAACTTAATAGGAAAAAACCTTTATATTGTTCTATATGATACAAAAATGTTTTTGTCCTTAAAGATACTTCTCCATAAAGAAGATTCACTTTATCCTGTCACTGCTAGTTTCACTGACTTAACTGCCATAAAAAAGGAAAAAAAAAATCAATACATTACAGTAGACAGATTCCTCTTCAAATGTTTATTTAAAGTAGATGTTTTGAAGCAGATGCTTGGGTGCTCTAACAACCAACTAAACTAGTTTTGAGAATGTATGTTTCTTTGATCCTATATAGCAATTTGAGTTTGTAAAGGAATCTAAGTCTGTTTGTTTTTGGTAGCTTCATTTTGTAAAATGGTGGGATGAGAGCAATGCAATCAGATGTGGGCTGTGATTTCTTCTCTCTGGATGCTGGTCTGGAAAGAAAGAGGTGTGTGTACAAAATGGAGGGGGCACCGAGAGGGGAAGGGCTGTCTGACCCCATTCTCTGACTAAACGCTCAGGAAAATGACTGTGCAGGGAACCACGGTCCAACACAGGGCCCCTTGGCTGGGTAGTATTTTCAGAGGTAAGTGAATATAACAATCCTTATGATTTAAAAGAAGACATTTCAGACTACTTAGCAATTTCATTTTGGCTTTTAGGAATTACTGCTTCATTTTCCAACTTTTACAAAGTACATGAGATCTAGAAGGCATACATTCTATACATGCTAAATTAATCTGTTTCAGAAATTTGGTGAGGGCTAACATCAGGCTTAATGGTAACAGTTCCCCATCCATGCCCCCCACCCCCCACTTCCCCATTCTTAAGATCTGCCTATTTCCAGTTTTCTAGTACTATTTTCCTTGTTTGTGATTTCCAATATGAATTTCAGTGGCTCTGTTCTTATTTCTGAATTTCTTTTCACTCTTCTGAGTTATAATTTACCTGAATAATTATAGTTCAGCTATCACTTACACATAAAATTTCTGAAGTGTCAAAATATTCCCACTTGAAAAAAAATATCCTAAAACAAAGTTAATGATTTTGAGTTCCTGTATATAGGAGCCAAGAGTCTGGGTCACTGAAGAGTTAGACACAAATAGGATGAAATCCAGTCCAGTGTAATCTCATAATCTTGCCTCTGCTGGCACAAATGCATCATCACTGTGACTAAGTCCACCATGGTAAGTTTTCTTTTATAAGATGCCTGTGCTAGTTGGAAGGGCCTAGATACTTAGAATTTAACACTCTGGCATTCATCTGTGGTAACATTTGCTGAAGCCTACTCAGCAACCTTGAATACAAGGATTATGACAATCTACCAACTGTTTTTCTTCCCATTGGAAAAAAAAGTATCTTAATATGCCTCAAGAAATCGCCACTTAAAAAGCCTTCTCTCCTCCAATAAATTAAGCATATCTAATTGGTCAAATCCAGGCACAAATCATCCCTTCGTTAACAATGTATTTATGAACTGTCCATTTTGTTTTCATTATTGTGTGTGTGCTCAGTTGCATCTGACTCTTTGTGACCCTATGGACTGTAGCCCACCAGGCTCCTTTCTGCTTGGGATTTTCCAGGTAAGGATGCTGGAATGGGTTTCCATTTTTTCCTCTAGGGGATCTTCTAGACCCAGGGATCGATCCTGTGTCTGCTATGTCTTGTGCATGGCAGGCAGATTCTTTACCACTGTACCACCTGGGAAGCTCCAGTTTTCATTATTACATGAGATAAAAAAAATCAGATGTCAAGGTATAGGGGCTGAGACCACTGGCCTGATGCATGAACTCTCCAGGTCAACGGGATATCTGTTTGTAGTCATATGGCCCTACAGTTTCTTTAACCAGAGCATGGTGTGTGCTCAGTCGTGTCCAACTCTTTGCAACCCCATGGACTGTAGCCCACCAGGCTCCTCGGTCCATGGAATTCCCCAGGCAAGAATACTGGAGTGGGTTGCCACTTCCTTCTCCAGGGGATCTTCCCAATCCAGGGATTGAAACTGCATCTTTTGTGTCTCCTGCATTGGCAGGCAGATACTTTACCACTAGCACCATCTGGCAAGCCCCCAGCCAGAGTGTGTGTGTGTATGTGTGTGTGTGTGTGTGTGTGTGTGTGTGTGCTCTGACTCTTCGTGACCCCATGGACTGTAGCCTGCCAGGCTCCTCTGTCCAATGAAGTTCAATTTTCAACTCTTTGTGAAGTATTCCTTAATTACCTCAGTCAACTTTACTGTAGGTTATATTCTGCACAACACTGTCTATAAAGATTCATTTATGTAGTCTACCTGACTTGACTCGTAAGGTCAAGAATCTTATCGCCTGTCCAGAGCAGGGAGCTGAATCAATAATTTACTGATGAATCGATCATTTGATCTTGTTTCCAAAGGCAGTTGGCTACAGTGCTAGAGTTGCTTCAGGTCTGGCATACCTATTGCAAGATGGATGACTAGCCATTATATAACCAGATCAGAAATAGCTGAAGAATATTCCTTCTTCATCATGCATCAAATTTGGACTCAGCAGTTTATTTGAGCACTTTCATATGCCACATACAGTCCTTTAGGGCACACAAACAGTACAGGCCTTTTGTAAAACTATTTATGAGTTCTAGGCACAATGTAAAGAGTGTTATATACATTGTGCTAATTATTAAAAATCACATTAAACAGGTGATAAGATTATTCCCCTTTTACAAGGCAACTGAGGCTATGAGAGGTTATTTGCTCATTCTTACATAGAAAAGTTCACACAACTTGGTTCAATCATTGCATTTTGGCTCTGACATTTGAGGTTTTAAACATGACTTTGGTTAGGTTGGTCTGGAGCTTGGGTTGACCAGGAGCAACCAGTCTAAAACAAGAGAAGCACAAGGACACGAATGGGTGCATCACTTAAGGCACTGGTCGTGGAAAACCGATGCTCACTGTTTCTCATTCAAAGTTCTCTCACTGCCTTCTGGGTCCCAATCTACACTCTCTCTGCTCTCATGACTGTGGCTGGTGGTTTCCCTCTCTTCTTGCAAACCCCTCTTTCTTTTAAATTGAAGTATAGTTGATTTACAGTGTTGTGTTAATTTCAGGTGTCCAGCAAAGTGATTCAGTTATACATGTGTGTGTATATCTATATATATATTTGTGGTGGTTTAGTTGCTAAGTCGTGTTCGACTCTTGCAACCCCATGGACTATAGCCCGCCAGGCTCCTCTGTCCATGGGATTCTCCAGGCAAGAATATTGAGGTGGGTTGCCATTTCCTTCTCCAATGTGTGTGTGTGTGTGTGTGTATATATATATATATATATATATATATATATATATATATATATATATATGTATATTTAGGCTTCCCAGATGGCACTAAGGGTAAAGAACCTGCCTGCCGATGCACGAGGTATAAGAGACCTGGGTTCAGTCTCTGGGTCTGGAAGATCCCCTGGAGAAGGACATGGCAACCCACTCTAGTATTCTTCCCTGGAGAATCCTATGGACAGAGGAACTTGGCAGGCTATGGTTCATAGGGTCACAAAGAGTCAAACATGACTGAAGCAACTTAGCACGCATGCATATGTGTATATATATGTAGTCTTTTCAGATTTTTTCCCTTATAGATTATTACAAAATATGGAATATAGTTCCCTGTGCTATACAGTAAGACCTTGTTGTTTATCTATTTTATATATGGTATGTATCTGTTATAATCCCAGATTCCTAATTTTTATCCCTTTCTCCCCTCCTTCCCTTTTGGTGACCATAAATTTGCTTTTTACGTCTATGAGTCTATTTCTGTTTTGCATATAAGTCCATTTGTATCACCTTTTTAAGATAACATATATAAATGATACAATATTATATTTGTCTTTCTCTCTGTTAGCTGCTCTTTTAATGCTCATCCTCCAAACGTAGAAGTTCTGTCCTTGCACCTTGTCTTTTTTCTTGCTGCATTACATGGGATTGCAAAGAGTTGGACACCACTTAGTGACTGAATAACAACAACAAAGGTGGCCCTCAAACTTTGCCATTGCCTTAGGAGTCATCAAATATTCAGATCCCCAGGACCTAACTCAGGTTTAGCGAATCAGAGTTTCTGGAGGAAAATGACTCAGAAATCTGCATTTTAAGAAGCAGCCCGGGTTATTTTAATATGGGTGGAGACCCACACTGGGAAACAAAGCCTCTACCCTCTCTCTCAAGGTCCTCATCTGCCTCAGCACCTTCCATGATCACTTCTTTATAAACAACTCTCCAGTCATCTTTGGAACAGACTCAGCATTCTCCAGACTCACACTCTAACTTCGTTAGTGACGTTTCCTATGGATGCTCTGCTAGTACCTTGCACTTATATACTCAGACCCAGGCAACCTCTTGCCTCCAAAATATCAGTTGTTCCCCTTGAATGCCCTGTTCCATTGACAGTGCCTCACCAGTCTCCTAGCACCTAATGTTATAACCTTACTCAGAGTCATTTCTCACCTTCAGACCTCCTTTCAGTCCCTACATCCAGTCAGTGATGAGTGCCTGACTCTTCCTCTGTTGTGAAGTTTCTGCATATCCCAGTGGGTCTTAGCTCCCAAGACAGCTTTAAAAAAATGATGTCAGTGTTTCCACTGAGACCCACTAATCTCTGGGAATATGCCCTGGTAATTAGTAGTTTTAAAAATGCTGTGGGTGTTTCTAATGTCTATGCAAGGTGAGAAACCCTGAAATAGTCCTCACAGTTTTATATTGATAAGATCACCTAGAGACTTTCATGGTCTCCATCCTGGGAGACATGATTCATTTGTTAATTATTGGGAGAGCCAGGAGGGGTGATTAGTTAACAAATTTGAACAATAATCCAGGGGAGACAGTAAGAACCTAAAGTAGGTGGCGATGACACAGAGTGAACAAATGAGAAAGACAACATGGAATTGTGA
The DNA here is from genome assembly GCF_054371585.1 of Giraffa tippelskirchi. Taxonomy (NCBI): domain Eukaryota; kingdom Metazoa; phylum Chordata; class Mammalia; order Artiodactyla; family Giraffidae; genus Giraffa; species Giraffa tippelskirchi. The sequence goes on along the minus strand of NC_137278.1, from coordinate 104,000,006 downwards.
GCTTTAGGACTTGGAAACTGACTGATATAGGAGGTGAGAAAGAATGACAGGTGCAAAAGCAGCGATAGACACACTGATCACAACTTGGACAGTAAGAATGCTGATGGCGAGAAGGAAAGGCAGAAGAAAGCTGGTTGTGGCGGGTGGTGTGTGTGTGTGCCTGAATGAACCTGGTTCTACACTTGCTGAGTTTTAAGGTATTGGTGGGGTAGGCGGAGGTGTCACTTGGGAAATGGAGGATTCTCAAAGTGTGGTCTCTAGATTCACAGCATCAGTATCACCTGGGAATTTGTTATAAATGCAAATTCTTGACATCTTCCCCTTCTGTGTTCAGCCTGCTGAAGAAACTCTGGTGGGGCCCAGCAATGTGTGTTCTCACCAGCACTGGAGGCAATTCTGATGTCACCCCTGGCCTAGAGCAGCAGTCCTTAAACTTCATCATGCTTCAGAATCACCCAGTGAGTGTGTTAAAGGCAAGGTCCTGAGTTCAGAGCTTCTGGCTCATTAGGGTGGGGTGGGGCACACAGGTTGGGGTTTGCATTTCTCACAGGCTCACATGTGGTGCCAGTGCTGCTGGTATAGGGACCACACTTTGAGAACCACTCAAAGACAAAAGAGATCTAAATTAGAAACATGGATTTGGGCATCATCTATATAATGGAGGTAGTCCAAATCTTGGGTTTCTTTCTCAGACAACTGCAGCTATCTCCAAATGCGTTTGCAGCCTTCTAACAGGTTTCTCTGTTTCTGTAATTCCTCAATGTATTTTGCATACAGAAATCAGAGAAATTGTCATTAATTGTTATTAATATTAAATCCTATCTGCATACAATCCTCCACAGGCTTCCCATTGCTCTTATTTGAATTCTATATACAGCCTGATTGGTCCTGCATGATCTGGGCTCTGTCTTCCTTTTCAACCTCATCCCCTGTCACCTCCCCTCCATCTCATTCTGTTCTGGCCACACTGATCTTTCAGATCCACAAACACATCACAGTCTTTCCTACCTCAGAGCCTCTGTTCACGCTATTCTCCTACTACAAACATTCTATCCCAGGTCCTCAGACCACCAACTCACCTGAATCCTGATCTCAGTTCAGATGTCACTTTCTTTGAGACACTTTCCTTCTTTATCATCCCTTGTTATTTATTCTCTGCTTAATTAACCACGTTTGTGTTCTTCATCTCTCCTGTCACAATCAGCAAGTGTCATATGTGCTTGTTTCCTTGCTTATCATCTATCTCCCCCTCTAGATTGTAAGCTCCCCTGGGCGAGGACTTGTTGACTACATGAAATGTAGCAAATCATATCCATTCTTAGGTTCCCATTGGCTCAATAAATACATGTTGAATGAATGAAGAAAACTGAGAAAGGAGGCAATAAAAATAAGTGCAGAAATCTAGGGAATGTCTATATTTCACAGGCATTGTGGGTGGAGGAGAAAAGAAAGCTAAGGAAAAAAAGAAAAGGAAGCAGAGAGATAGGGTACTTTAAGAACAGTGCCCTAGAACTAAAGAACACACAGTGATGAACAATACAATAATTGAAGTTAAAAATATACTAGAAGGAATCAATAATAGCAGAATAACTGAGGCAGAAGATCAAATGAGTGAGCTGGAAGATAGAATGGTGGAAATAACTGCCAAGAAGTAGAATAAAAACAAAAGAATGAAAAGAATCGAGGACAGTCTCAGAGGCCTCTGAGACAACATTAGATGCACTAATCTTCAAATTATAGGGATCCCAGAAGAACAGAAAGAGTCCAAAAAAAAAATATTTGAAGGGATTATTATAGGTGAAAGGAAAAGAAAGTGAAGTCGCTCAGCTGTGTCTGGCTCTTTGCAACCCCATGGACTTGCAAAGTCCATGGCTCCTCTGTCCACAGGATTCTCCAGGCAAGAGTACTGGAGTGGGTTGCCATTTCCTTCTCCAGGGATCTTCCCGACCCAGGGATCAAATCCGGGCCTCCCGCATTGCAGGCAGACACTTTACCGTGAAAATTTCCCTAATATGGGAAAGGAACAGTGTCCTAATTGCCATAACAATGGTCTATGTACATACACACACATATATATTTACACACGGACAGATATCTAAATGTCTATACCCATCTATATGAATAGACATTTGGAAGAGAATAAAATAATGCTAGACAAAAAAAGAGATTGAAAGAAGCAGCACTTGTTTTTTCTTTCATTAGTTATACTTTAAAATCTTAAAATTTTTTAATATAATTGTTAAAGATAAAGGTAAAAAGGCAGCATTTGTAATCAGTTTCTATGAAGAGGAGAAATGGAACACTGTGATAAGGCTAAGGGTCAGGAAGATTATTTATGGGCAAGGTGGTGTTTTCACTTTACTAACACAATTCCACAGGTAAATTAGAGTTTACCCCAATTCTCTCATCAACCATTCATTTGATCCTCAGACAAATATCTCAAAAGGCAGGCAGGACAGCTCTCACTATTTTCAGCAATGTGATGATAACAAGTAGAAATAACAAGCATAGATTGTGCTTTCAGGAAGTTTGGTGGTATTTCTCATTACTAACTTTATCTGAAATAATGAATATCTACTATTTATATGGAGATTCTTCAAGGCCAACCATAATACGAGCAAACAGTTCCAAGGAACAACAGTAACTTAAAAACAAACATCCCTAGAGTATCTCAGGTTTCTTTCCTAAATTGAGTATTTGATTCCAATAGCATTCAAATCTGGGAAGATTTTAAATAGCACGTGGAAACAAAGGCCTTTAACTTAGACTGTTTAAAATGGTAACAATTCATTGGTTTAATCAAGCTACGGACCTAAGTTTAAAGGAACGTGTTCATGTTCAGCATTAGGCACAATCTGTTAGTTTCTAAAATCTGAACCACACTCTGATGGACCAAATGCAGGATCTATTATTTGGCCAAAGAGCAAACATTAACATGAAGTCCTTAGCAGAACTGAAGAAATAGAATTGGGAGGAGACATTGGAGAGAAATGCAATTATTGCTCAGGATGTTCAAATTTGGCAAAAAACTATCTGTTTTGATTGCCTACATCCATTAAACCTCATAGTTAGAAAGCGTTTCCTTCACAAATCCTGAATCCCTGGGATCACTGCAAAATCAAGCTCATGACTATTTCATGAGCTTCTTTCCTATTGAAAGAAGGAAGGGAGAATTTTCGTAAAAGTGTTTTCATTTCAGGAGCATAACTCAATATGTAATTTATAGTTTAGCAAAGTTCCGTCATCATCATTTCATTTGTTCCTCAGAATCTCAAAATACAGGCAAAGGCTGCTCTTACTGTCCTCTCCTGAGGTCCAGGGAGGTGGGTTGTTAGCTAGTAAGTGGCAAAGTCAGGATAGGAGTCCGGGGCTTGCTTCTGCCTCTACGTACTGTATCCTCCTCTCAACACAGCATAGGCTAGCCACATACAGAGTTGTTTTTTTTTTTTTTTAAGAAAAAGGCTCTCTCTCTTCCTTGTGCTATCATGTTGCAATAGCAGGGCGTTTGGGCTGGCATGTCTAGTGACCTTGCAGATTCATAAAACATAAATAATGAATAATAAACAAGACTTGAATGTACCAACACATGAGCCTGTGACACAGGTAGTAAGTGTTCCAGAATGTCAGGAGGAAGAGAAGGAGACCATTAGTAGTGATGACTTTAATTCCTCTTAAATATTTGCTCCACATACTCACTTTCTCCAGAGTTACCATACTTTAAAAATATGTTAGTGATACCTCTGGGGTTTTATTGATTCTTAGAGGATTTTAAAATATGGCACCAGTGGCAGATGAGAGATAAATCATGACTGTCTACACAGTTTATAACATAGTTAGATGGATTATATCAGGGAGATAATAATTAGGTGGTTAGAGCTAAGGGCAAGGGTAATAACTTGGCTATCAATAGTGATTTTTTAAAATAATTTGAGTTTTGTGGTGGGAATTTTATTCATATATTATTATTTTATTTATTTATTATATTATTGGGGCTTCCCTGATGGCTCAGATGGTAAAGAGTCTACCTGCAATGCAGGAGACCTGGGTTTGATCCCTGGGTTGGGAAGATCCCCTGGAGAAGGAAATAGCAACCCACTCCAGTCTCCTTGCCTGAAAATTCCATGGACAGAGGAGCCTGGTGGGTGACAGTCCATGGGGTCACAAAAACTCAGATACAGCTGAGTGACTGACACTTTCATTATGTTACTAATATAATATTCTCAATTATTAATTTAGAATATCAGTAGCAGTTTTTAAATGAATGGATAAAGAATAAAGCATAGAGATGAACTGAGTAAACTGAATGAAAGAGTACTTTAAGAACAGTTTAACATTTTAACAGTTTGTCACAAGAAAAGATACACACGCACACAACCACAATGACAGATACCTAAATGTCTATGTCTAGCTGTGTGGGTGGTAATTTATTAGTTCAAGCAGAATACTATATAAAACATGCTGCTTAAATATATGTATGCATATGTAAAAACAATAACTAAGGTTTTGTTCCTGTTGAGTAATATGAAATTGGTGAAATTCTGCTCCTGAAATACTTTTTTCAAAGCCAGTATTTGAGGATATTGAATGAATAACCTGAATATCCAATCTCTTCCTGCTGGAAAGACAGATCTTACTTGCTTTCTGTCTCATTCTTTCTTTTTCATTCCCTCACATATACCCAGACACAAACAGATAAACACACCTATCATTATGAAACTCAGTTTAACAACAGTTTAAAGTATTCAGCTATTTAAACCACTGTACTAAGTACTAATCAGGAAAAAGAAACACACAGATGAATCACACACAATTCCAAAGCCTCCTTCTGCTTTCCTAGTATGGGTTTGAAAGTGAGTTTGAATCTTAGTTCTGATACTTACGTACTCCATTATCTTGGGTAAGTTCCTGTTTTCTCTGTACTTTTAAAAAAAATCTTGAACTGAGAACAATAATGATATCTACTTTTACAGGGTTGTTAAAAGGACTCAGTGGGATGACATGTGTAAAACATTTTGATCAGTGCCTGTCACAGAGTAAGCTATTATTGTTGTCATTATATTATTATATAAAAGATTTTACACGCCACAAGAGAATACAGACTTAACCACAGCTAAGTCTAATAGAAACAATCAGCATAATACAAAAGCATAATCAAAATGCTCTGCTCCATGGGTGTGTGTGTGTGTGTGTGTGTGTGTGTGTGTGTAAACGCACAGCACCCTCAATTTAGCCTTGGGAAGAAAGGAATAAACCAAGCAGAGTTGATCATTTTTCCAGGTTCTGTAAAGATTATTCCCTTTTGCTACTAAATGAATAATGATATCTTCAAAACACCATTTAACTGGAGCATGGAATTATATATGGGAAACTGATCTTGCTTTTAAATTCAGCAAGTTGGCCCGCTCAGCAAAGGGAATTTCAGAACAGGAGAAAATGGAATGAATAGTCTTTGAAGGAGCTCCTCTACTTCTGAAATTCTATGATTCCATAATCAAGATATTTGATGGAGTTTCCAGAGACATAAAAAAAGACAATTCAGAAAAACAGCCTTTTCAAATTGTAGTTCCTTCTCCCTTTTACCACACCCCCTCATTTTTTTTCTCAACTATCTTTTGAAGAACTGGTCTTAGACGAGAAATAACATTTACTACATTAAGAAAGGGGGCTTCCCTGGTGGCTCAGCAGTAAAGAATCTGCCTGCAATGCAGGAGACGTGGATTGGATCCCCAAGTCAGGAAGACCCCCTGGAGGAGGACACGGCAACCCACTCCAGTATTCTTGCCTGGAGAATCCCATGGACAGAGGAGCCTTGCGGGCTAAGTCCATAGGGTCGCAAAGAGTCAGACATAACAGAAGCAACTGAGAATGCAGCATGCATGAAGAAAGAGGAGTTATTCTGAATGAGTTGGGGCATCAAGGGAAGAACTCTATTAAATCCTCGGGGAAGTGGATTATTTACTGATTTGGCTTGTGGTCTAAAGTTGAGGTGTGTGTTGAGGGAGAATTGAAGCCTTTTGCCATTGCATATTATAAGGAAATTAAAGAGAAAAGCACTGGGAATGCATATTTTAGAAATATGGGGATAAACAAGACTAAGTATTGCATGTAAATTATGGTGATGGAGAGCAGATGAAAAGAATGTAAATAAGAAAAAAACGCTGATGTTTGAAATTTACTAAAAATATCTAAAAATATTGGCTAATGTCAACTAAATCTGTTACTTTTTCCTAAGGTGGTGAACAAGCAGCTCCTTTTATATGTTTTGCTTTCTTGTTAGTTCATTCATTCATCAAAAATGTATGGATTATTCGTTACATACCAGCAAACAAAGAGTAGGACAGATATGGTCCCAGTCCTGATGAGGGTTAATTTTTTAGTAACAGAAAGAGAGGAAATGGCCAGAGAGAAAATAGAAGAGGAAAAAGAAGAGCTTGGACAACCCATAGTGAAAATCCATTTTCTGAATAATGAAAACTTTCGTATAATAATCTAAGCTTCCCCACATACCCCTCGATAACGATCAGGGCACACTCAGCTGATTTCATTAGTAAAACAATAGCATTTGTGAAAAAGGTAATGCCATCAAAAATAAATATATATCTAGCTCTAAAGGGGAGCAATCTGAGAATACTATCCTCTTGGAAAAATATGATCGATGTACTGTAATCTAGTTGTGATGGATGGTTCTTCAACCTCCCAAAGTGGATGGTGTGGTGCATCAACAATTTAAATTACTCCTCAAAGTGGACCCTGACTAGGATTATAAAGGAAGTATTTTCAAAAGAGGTCATTGCCTAAACAATTCCTTTAATCAACAGTCAGAGGATTTATTTAGCTGATGGTGCCAAACTTTCTTCATGAAGACTGCAATGGTACTTCCCCCCTAGTTCCCGCCCCTCAAAAGGGTAAGACGATCAAAAGAATTTTTAAATGCAGATTTTGATTTACAGAGTTCTTTTTCATCTTCTGTAAAGTGATTGCCAGACTTAATCAAGATTCTTCTGTGTATCATTAGCTAATTTTAGCTTTCTCGTCTTTTTTTTTTTTAAAAGAAAGAATTTTTTTTTTTTTTACAAAGAGTTTGGGAAAGACCACTTTTAAGTCCTCTGTGAATTTCATGTTTTTCTGTTCAAGCCTTCAGGGAAGCTAAATTTAAAAGTAGAAAATAGTAATTAAAAGTGATTAGAACAAGAAGTTTTAGTGCTATGAGATGAGGACTCAATTCTCCCTGTCATAAGCTGAACCAAGAGGCAGTTTTTGGTTTTGATTATAGCTTCACTTGCTATTTTAATAAACATGAACCAGTATTCAAACTTTTAATATCCTGCTGCTTAACTATTTCCAAAGAGCCATCCAGCTCTTTTAAACAGCCTTTGTTTTAAAATTTTAATTTGTTTGGCTCAGTCTCACCTTAGAAAGTTGTAGCCTTATGGTAAACTCTTTTATAAGTTGATTTCCAGAATCCTAAGCGATTCTTTCTTTTCCCCTCCCAACTAAGTGTTTCCTCATGGGCCAAAATCGTTGGTGCTGACAGCTTTCTTGCTTTGTTTTATCTGGTTCCCAGAGTAAATATGAGAGACAAATATGAGAATGTGTCCAGCATTGACTGGATGCACCATGACTCTAGTGATACTTACAACTCCTCCAGAAAGCGGAGACTGTGGAGAGGACTCAGGGGCAGCTGACTGATGTTGTTCATACTGAGGTCCCTGAGGGGAAAAGAGGCAGCATGTGAGGAGTGGCATTTGCCACCACAAGGAAATCCAGCTGTTCAATTCACACATTTTCAAGCAAGACAGCCAAAGGAACTCATTCTTCTGCTTGACAAATGAATTGCTCTTTTGCATCTTAAATATATTCCTTTCCTCCCACATCCCCTCAACACCATGGGCCCTCAAATCAGAGCGACCCTAGGAGGAGCTTGTATGGAATTCAACATGATTTAGACCATTCGTGGGCATGGTTGTAATTCTTCACATTTAAAATGACCTGAGGAGCACAGAATAGGGAACAGACATAACTCAACCCTAGATGTAACTCAATGTCGGGTCCTGCTTTAAATTTTGTGACAAAGAAAAACGTCTTCACCATGCAACTCTGAAAGTCCTGTTTCTCTGGGACTATAAGCACCTTTTAAAAACAAATGTTTTGATTTAAAGAAACTTAAAACAAAACAAAACAAGACAAAAAGCCTATTCCCTCCTTCGAACATGTTCCTTTTGCAGGTTCTCGGATTGCATTAAATAAGTGAAATGAACCATAAAACAAGGGTGTAATGTGATCCTGCTCTGTAGCACACTTCCTGCTGGGTCTGCACAGTAGTTCCTGGCACAGGAAACAAGAAGCCACTTTGGGCAGAACTCAATCAATTTTTGTTTTAAGTGAAACTCCGTGTAATTAGATTTTATTCCATTTTTACTTTTCTATTTCTTTACTATCTTTCACATAATCCTATAGCATCGCTGGCATATGCCATCTGCATCTCAGAGGCCAAAAGATCAACTGCTAGACAGAGTCTACTCAAGACCAGCTAAGACCACAAAACAGCCAGCTGAAGGTGGACTTAAACAATGACTTGCTCTAAAGAACAGACGTTTGGACTCAGTGAGAGAAGGTGAGGGTGGGATGATTTGAGAGAGTATCGTTGAAACATATACATTACCATATATAAAATAGATAGCCAGTGGGAGTTTGATGGAGGAGGCAGGGTACCCAAAGCTGGTGCTCTATGACAACCTGGGGGATGGGGTGGGGAGAGAGATGGGGGGCATTCAGGATGGAGGGGACACATATATACCTACGGCCAATTCATATTGATGAATGGCAAAAACCATCACAATATGGTAGAGTGATTATCCTCCAATTAAAAATAAATAAATAAATTTAATTTAAGAAAATTTAATAAAATATGTTATTAAAGTTAAAAAAAAAAAAAAGAAAATGACTCATTCAAACCTGAAGACTCAGAACTAGCGTCGTTATTGTCTCAGAGCAGGTCTACAGACATAAAGTTTATCTTGAGATAAAATAAAGAGCTTCTTTTTATTATTTTAAAAATTGTTTAATTGACATATAACATTGTATTCATTTTAGTACACAACATCATGATATATGCATATATTGTGAAATGATTACCACCATAAGTTTGTGGACATTCATCACCACAGTTACAAAAATTTTTTTCTTGTGGTGAGAATTTTTCAGATTTATTCTCTTAGCAACTTTCAAATATACAAGTATATTTGTTATGCAAGTATTATAACTGCAGCCACTATGCTGTACATTCTATCCCCAGGACTTATTTCTCTCATAACAGGAAATTTGTATCTTTTGACCACCTATGCCAATTTCACCCAGGACCTTTTAAAAAAATCTGAATTATTTTTGTTATCGAAGAGACCACACCCACTGTACCTAACCAGCAGGTTTCAGTATTGATAGCTTGATGACTTTATCAAATATTAACTTTTAATCAGGGATGTCAAGAATTAAAGGATCATTCACTCTGTGCCTTTAAAAAATCATGAGCATGTAAGGGGAATAGAAAATATTTTGCTAAATGCTTCAGAATATGGCAAAACCCCCAGAATTATTAATTTTAATATGTTAATAACAATGCAGTAGCCGAGTAAGATGGTATACTCTCAAGCAAAACTGAACAACGCTAAAAATATAGACTAAAAATTTATGTTGCCCCTATATTCAGAATCTGAATATTTTTCCTGACATTGTTTAGATAAGAGAGGCAAATAACTGATTAGCAATTTTAGTTCCCAGTGCAGATATTTCTCTGAAGTAGCAAGGTTGTTGAGTTCACTGAACAGGCATGTACTAACCTAACCAATACAGTTTCTGAATTCCTTACAATGACTCTATAATCTCTGCAAAGACTTGCTAGTTCTCAGGGATATTCACTTACTTTTAACTGACATCCCACTTATTTCCTAAAAGGGTTGGGTGATTTGCTTTCCGAGCATGTTTATTAGTAACTTAGATCCAACCAGTCTCCAGAAGCTGGTGTGGATGGCAGTGACATTCCTCTCCTTTCGTATTTCCTTGTGTGATGTGCAAATCGGTTAGGGACAAACGTCGAGCTTGTCTATGTGCAGAAAGCTCTAACTAGAACAAGGAAATTAACACATTAAGGAGATTCATAAGCACTCCATATTATTTTACTATTTATTACCCTATTTCAGGTGCCTGAAAGTGAAACTTATATCAGTGTTCATTCTCAGAGTTCCTCCCGGAGCATTTTTTATGGTGGAGCGGCAGAGTGCAGGCGTAGTTACAGTACAGTGTCTCGGGTTTGCATCCTGCCTTCCCTGTGCATTAGCTGCATGGTCTTGAGGAAATGAACCTCCCTGAGTAGGCTTCCTTGTATTTAAACCAGGGTGCCCCGACATTGCTTCCCAGGTGTCTCAGTGGTAAAGAATACCCCTGCCAATGCAGGAGATGTGGGTTCGATCCCCTGAAAGAGGAATGGAAACCCACTCCAGTTTTCTTGCCTGGAAAATTCCACAGACAAGAGGAGCCTGGCGGGCTGAGGTCCATGAAGTCGTAAAAGAGACAGACACGAGTGAGCACGCATTCACATCCCTACATTAATGGTTTCATACCCAAGGGTAGCTGTTTCCAGTCAGGAGGGAGAGTGACTTAATTTGCTTTTTGGAAAGGCGGGTACCCCCCCCGCCCCCGCCGTCCCAACAGGAGCTAATCACTTCTCCCTGTTACCTGACATTGTGGTTCAGAAAATGAGCTCATAACAGTTGGCCCTCCATATCTGTGGGTTTCACAGGGGCAAATTCGGAGGGCTGACAGTTTTCATTGGACCAAACCCTTTAAGAGACTCAAGCATCCTCAGATTTTGGTATCTGCAGGGGCTCCTAGGACCATGCCTCTGTGCATACTAAGCAACCACTGTATTGCTAAAACAACTCTTTACCGCGTGTTTTCCAATACAGGTTGTTTTCTTTTAAAGAGCCGCTAACAATGCAGATAAACCTACAGTAGAAAAAATAACTTAATAATAACGATTCAGAGTAAAATGAAATAGATCTTTAAAATATACATTCAAAGTAGGTAGGGTAAAAAGGAACTTGTCAGCATTCACCTTTTCTGTGTGTACCTTTTGCCTTGATGTTTAAATGTAATACTGGTCTAACTGAGTGCTTCCCAAGCTATTCATGGTAAAAGACCAACTTAAAAAAATTCTAGTTTACTGTGGACTTATATCTTTAGAAAATATTATAAAATTAATTACCAGAGAAGTCAAATAAAAACACAAAGATACACAAAATACAAGCCTCAATATTTTGTTATGTGACTTGACAGAGATTATTCAATTACTGTGAACATTTCTAACCTCTACTCTCAAATCCTTATCTGTTGCGGATTGGTAAAAAATAACCCTGTTCTGGGTTAGGTTCTTAGACCTCTCCTTTTGGTGAACAATGCTGTGCTTTCCCTCATGTCAAGAAGGGCAAGGCTTAAATGACTTTTAGCCTGTTCAAGTTAGAGTAAAACATAATAGAATGAGAATGTTTGGCTGCTAGAGAGGGCTGGCACTCACCAGGGCGTGGACACCTGTTTGTAAGGGAAGAAAATGAAGTTCACAGAGGTGACAGGTCTCCAAGTCACAGTGCTAAATTCAGTGGGAAAGCCCTTGGGTTGAAGATTAGATTGATACTTGCCCTAGGATTTTTGGTTTTCCTTTCTTCCTACAAACTTTCCACTCTATTCAGAAGTATCCTCTCTCTTACTCTTAAATTATTTTCAAACTCTTCCTTTTATTTTTCTATAGTATTTAGTTTTTCTGACTCACATGAAATACATACAACCGTAGCAGAATGAAGAGTTCTTAAAAAAGTTTATATCTGTGTCCATATCTGTCTCCTTTTTAAAACTATCATTAAAAAAGCCCCTATTTTATAGCACATTTGGCCCACAGTTTAGTTTCGTCTTTTCATCTTTTTGCCAAGATGTTGGAATGAATTTTGAAGAACTGATCACTAGGCAAAAAGATTTCATCAGAAATGGAGGATTCATTGCCACAAGATGGTCAAATATGTTAAACTATTCTGCCCTGTCTCTGACCCAGGTCTTGTCTATGCTGTGTTAATGACCATATCTAGAAATCCAGAACAGGATTTGCAGAGTTCCATGAAAATGAAGAAGTGAAGTGAAGTCGCTCAGTCGTGTCCAACTCTTTGCGACCCCATGGACTTCTGCAGAGATTCAAATGCAAATTATAGTACTCAAGACATGCATATTTTAGCACTGCTTGCTTTGTTAAATGTGGGAAATTAGAAACTGGACTAAATGAATATGAATATAACTGGATACATTTATATGTTTGTTTTAGTTCAAAGTTTAACTCAGGATATATTGCAAGTTTCATAATTGAGGGAATCAAACATATATAACATATAGTGCTATCATGGAGATCTAAAGAAATGGACTGCTTGAAGTAAAATCTTTTTCTTCCTGCCACTGTCAGGACTTTTCACACCTATAAAGCACTATAAAAGGTGCTTTTGCTACACCATGTAATTTATATTACGTAAAATGACAAAGACTAAAAGTGAAATATAAAAACATTCTTGCCATATGCAAATTGGTGTCAAGAGCTTCATTGAATAAAATTCATCCCAATTAATAATTATAAATGTACAGTTTCCCTTCTTCATTATTCTACATGGAATAACTATTTGTTAATTGGGCTTAACAGAGACAGAAACAGGGAAAATTATTAATCATCTCATTAAAGAAAAGGGTATCACATCTCTCGCTGTCTTGTGAACATGGAAATGGTGCCTCATCATTAAATCAACTTCTACATAGACTGCAGCCTACCGGGCTCCTCTGTCCATGCGATTTTCCAGGCAAGAGTACTGGAGTGGGTTGCCATTTCCTTCTCCAGAGGATCTTCCCGACCCAGGGATCGAACCCGGGTCTCCCGCATTATAGGCAGATGCTTTACCATCTGAGAGAAGGCAATGGCACCCCACTCCAGTACTCTCACCTGGACAATCCCATGGATGGAGAAGCCTGGTAGGCTGCAGTCCATGGGGTCGCTAAGAGTCGGACACGACTGAGCGACTTCACTTTCACTTTTCACTCTCATGCATTGGAGAAGGCAATGGCAACCCACTCCAGTGTTCTTGCCTGGAGAATCCCAGGGATGGCGGAGCCTGGTGGGCTGGTGTCTGTGGGGTCGCACAGAGTCGGACACGACTGAAGCGACTTAGCAGCAGCAGCAGTTACCTTCTGAGCCACAAGGTAGCTGACTATATATTGGAATCATCACAGGAGCTTAAAAAAATATGGATGCCTGGATCCCATACCCTGAGTTTCTGAGTCAGCTGGTCCAGTATGGGCATTGGGATTTTAAAAAGCTTCTCAGGTTATTTGAATATTCAGTCAAGGCTGTGAACATTGCTTAGGAGTAACTCTTTCTAAATTTCTAGATGGGTGTTCTCAGTTCTACAACTTACTCAAAATTTAGTAGGCTTACTGAAGGTAATGTTTCCTCTGGGTAGAGAGTTTCACCTAAGCAGATAGTATCTTTCTCTTGAAAATGTCCTTGTTGCTTGCAACTTTATTGTTTTTCCTTCATTTGACAAAATATTAATTGAGCATTGGGGCTTCCCAGGTAGCACAGTGGTAAAGAATTTGCCTGCTGATGCAGGAGATGCAAGAGACAGATTTGATCCCTGGGTCAAGAAGACCCCCTGGAGTAGGAAATGGCAATCTACTCCAGTATTCTTGCCTTGAAAATTCCATGGACAGAGGAACCTGGTGGGCTACAGTCCATGGGGTCGCAAAGAGTCAGACACGACTGAGTGACTAAGCATGCACACACAATTGAGCATTCATTGTGGTCAGGTCTAGGAACACAGTGGAGAATAAATTCGAGTCTTTCCCCTTTTCTGCTATCTCTAAGTTTGTTGTTGTTCAGTAGCCAGATTGTGTCCAACTCTCTGTGACCCCATGAACTGCAGCATGCCAGGCTTTCTTGTCCTTCACTCTCTCCCTGAGTTTGCGCAAACTCATTTCCACTGAGTCAGTAATGCCATCCAGCCATCTTATCCTCTGTCATCCCCTTCACTTGCCCTCACCCAGCATCAGGGTCTTTTCCAGTGAGTAGGCTCTTTGCATCAGGTGACCAAAGTATTAGAGCTTCAGCTTCAGTCCTTCCAATGAATATTCATGGTTGATTTCCTTTAGGATGGACTGGTTTGATCTCCTCGCAGTCTAAGGGACTCTCAAGAGTCTTCTCCAATACCACAATTCAAAAGCATCAATTCTTCAGCACTCAGTCTTCTTTATGGTCCAACTTTCACATCCGTATATGACCACTGGAAAAACCATAGCTTTGACTATATGGACCTTTCTTGATAAAATGATGTTTCTGCTTTTTAATACGCTATCTAGGTTTATCACATCTTTTCTTCCAAGGAGCAAATGTCTTTTAATTTCATGGCTGCAGTCACCATCCACAGTGATTTTGGAGCCCAAGAAAAAATCTGTCACTGTTTCCACTTTTTCCCCATCTATTTGCCATGAAGTGTTGGGACCAGATGCCATGATCTTCGTTTTCTGAATGTTGTGTTTTAAGCCAGTTTTTTTCACTCTCCTCTTTCACCTTCATCAAGGGGCTTTTTAGTTCTTCTTCACTCTCTGCCATTAAAATGGTATCATCTGCATATCTGAGGTAAGATATCTAAGGTACTCAATGTTAATTCTGCTGTGAAGCTTGCTTCTGGATCTAGCCTCACTTCTTTCTCAGCTCTATATTTGGTCAGGTCTCTGTTCTGGTGATAACTGTTCTGTTCTCCTGTGTCCTGTATCTCCTTATTCTAGGTCATCTACACCAGGGCCAGAGAGGTCAGCCTGAAAAGTCCATCCGATCATGTCACTCCATTCAGCCACTGCTAGCCAATGAGAAAGGCATCCCCTGGGATGATTTGGAGAAGTGTTTCCCCTCCAGGAGGGGAGGGTGGTAAAGTAAAGAAAAGATCATTTCCCTCCTGCTTCAGCAGCCACAGAGCAGGCTGGGTGGCTTGGCAAAGAGAGCTTGGCTTGGAGTGTAGCCTCCCTTGGACAGTCCCTGTGCTGGGCATGACCTGCACAACCACAGCCAGCTTAGACAGCCCTGTCTGAGAACTTGGACTGACTCCAGGCTTCTTAGAGGAGCTGGTGTCCCAACGTTCTTAGGCCTAAAGTGCATTTCTACCTTGATCTCATGCTACTTTATGTAACATGTGTTCCAGTTATACTGAAATTCTTTCTGTTCCTCTTTGCCTCTGTCTTTACACATGTGATTCTCTTTCCTTCAAATGCATTATTCTATTTCCAAATAACTACTCTTGTCTTAACAGACACCTGGTTTTAGACATAACCTCTTCTCTTTCCAGCTTAGTTGTTCTCTACTTCAACCTCTAGTCCTTTGATACTTCCAAGATCAAAGCCTTGTCTTAGCCTAAGATCACACATCGATCTCCTGGATCACTATCTCACCATCACTCTCCACTGTCTTTTGTTTCACGCTGCTGGCAAAACTCCAGCTCTGGGAGAACACCATAATTCATCCTCTCTGCTACTATCTCAGTGCACTGAGTGCTACTAGAAGAGGAAAACTCACAAACGTGCAGATTAGTTACTATAAATTCATGGTCTTTGTGGGCTCTCAACTCTGCTGCACAATCCTGCTACTTGTTATGGCTCAATTTATTCCTGTGGGGACTGCTGCCAGCCTTCCCCGCTGGCCTCAAACCTCTTAATCAACAGCCTCTCCCATCACGGGCACTGTCCCTCTGACTTTGTGGAAATAACTGGGATTCTTTAGACCCAACATGAAAATTTTTTGTTCTCTTGTGTCCCCTGCTTATGACAGCCACACCTTTCTCTCACTCATGGATGCCACCTTCCACCCTCAGAACGCTACAGCACATTATTTCATGAACAGTTCTTTCTATTTCCTGCATTTTCAGCTTCTTTCTCTTCCCTTTCAATGTATAAACATAATCAAGTCCTTTCTATGACTAAAACAAACAAGCAAATCCAGATCTTTGGCTCTCCTGTCTTCCTCTACCTGCTACTCAATCTTTCTCATTTCTTTAGGGCTGTTTCTTGTCTCTAATTGTAGCCTCTGCCTCCTATTCCCTTTCCAACTCACCACACACAGGCTTCCATCCTTGCACTCCAGTGAAACTGCTCCCACCATAGAAACAACGACCTCCATGTTGTCAAATCTAATGAGCGCATGACTGCCTGGACCTCTCCCCTGCACCAGACTCTCTTTCTGGAAGCTCTATACTCTATAGCTTCCAAGGCATCCTTCTCTCAGGATTCTTTCCATACTTTCCCAGCTTCCTGCTTCATAGACTCTTTGTGAGATTGTCTTCTATTTACCCCTTAAGTGGCAGGGTTCCCTGGAGCTCTACACTTGGCCTAGTTTTCTACAATCCCTACCCTTTCTTCTTGGTGACTGATATTTACTCTCATCAGTCCTGAATATTCATTGGAAGGACTGATGCTGAAGCTGAAACTCCAATACTTTGGCCACCTGATGCAAAGAGCTGACTCATTTGAAAAGACCCTGATGCCGGGAATGATTGAAGGTGGGAGGAGAAGGGGAAGACAGAGGATGAGATGGTTGGATGGCATCACCGACTCAATGGACATGAGTTTGGGTAAACTCTGGGAGTTGGTGATGGACAGGGAAGCCTGGCGTGCTGCATTCCATGGGGTTGCAAAGAGTCAGACACGACTGAGCGACTGAACTGAACTGAACTTACTTTCATGAGTTTAAGTATTACTTATATGCCCACAACCCTCCAAAGCCATATTCTTCCTCTTCATCTCTCTTCTTCAGAAGCATATATCTAATTTCCTTCTGGATATGTCCATTTAGCAATCTTGCAGGAATGCACCATGTCTAAAATGGAAATAACTATTTTCTATTCCAAACTCATTTTTCCCCCTGTGGGGCCAGTTTCTAGTTAATACCATCACCATATTCCTGACAAAAAGTCCAAACATTAGATACTATTCAAGCCTTGCCATTTTCTTAATCTTCTCTGCCTATTCCTTTTTCTCTCTTCTAACTCTGCCCTCAGTATCTCAGACCCAGTCATCTGAAACTGTCTCCTAACTCCATGGGAGCCTGCTTCTAGAAGATTCCTATTTCTTATCCCTTGAGACCCATCCTCCAAATGATAACTAGAGTGAGCTCTCCAAGAATGCAGAATTAGCCACCCTTCTTAAAACTTTTCAATTCCCCTCTCACCTTCCAAATGATATCCACTTTTGTAGCCCATCTACCCTTTGTTACTTGGACATATTGATTATAATTTATCCTTCAAGACCCAGGTTGAGTAGATGTCATATCCTCCAGCAGATCTACCTCAGCTCTGAGATTAGTATAAGTGATCTGCTCTCTGTCCTCCTAGATCATCCTCACACATTTCACGACATCATAGTGAAATGCTATGATTACGTGTCGATCTTCTGCAGTAGGCTGTATTCCTCATGATCAGCGGCCATTATTTTTATTACAGTACTTCTAATGTCTAGCCCAGTCTTTCCATGTAGAAAGCACTCAGTGAATGTTGAATTGAACCCTCTTCTAGTGCATCTATCCTATGAGTGAGCAGATGATCTTCCCTATCTATTAAAATCAAGTTTCTCATCAAATGACTACAGATCTCCTAAGTGTGAGCTATGTAATCCTTCTGGTATAAAACACTTTTGGAAACAAAACCCACTTTGTGTTGTGCCCATCTTCCACAATGATTTTTGCTCATAATTAGGGTTATGGTTTCTCTTTTCAGTTGATCCTCTTTGTTTTCTGTGCTAGGCATTCCTCAGAGATGCTCACCCACTGAAGATCCCCTTCTACTCTCACGCTCACGTACCTTTATGCTGATGCCTCTCTTCCCCTCCTCTTTCTCTCCTTCTATCCTTCTACCTGGCCCCTCCACATTTTCTTTCCTCTTCCTTCCTCTTCCCCTCTTCTTCTTCCTTCAACTTTTCCTTTTCTCCTGAAAAATATCTTTCTTATTATTTCTATGAATTCATTGTGGGATGCATTACTGCAGCAGGTACCTAGTCCACCATCTTAAAATCCAGCCATACTGTCTCTATTTGAGACCTGATACATGAACCAGTGAACAGAGAGGTCATTCCTTATAGTGTGACTATTAAACAAAGAAGAAAATTACAACACATGGTTCTTTAATCTCTGCCACACTTGAAGACAAATCTTTTCTTCTTTAGCAGAACCACACAGAACCAATTTCTTCTAATGACAATCATATTAAATTTGTTTTGGGAGATCAAATAACATTTAGCTTTTTGACAGACACCTTTGTGAACGAAGGATCCAGGCTGGAACCATTTTGGCATTTTTTAATTGATCACTTTTTAAATAGGTTTCTAGAGATAAGCCCTCCTGTGAACCTCAAAGAGAAAGGCACAGGCTTGAGTGGCATTTTATGATGGTATGAGTAATGTTATGTCCAGATACTTTTCTCATATTATTATCCTTAACTTGAGAACAATGTATCTTCAAAAAATACTTTTTACTGAATTTTAACATATATGCTTCTGTTGCTGCTGCTAAGTCACTTCAGTTGTGTCCGACTCTGTGCGACCCCATAGATGGCAGCCCACCAGGCTCCCCCGTCCCTGGGATTCTCCAGGCAAGAATACTGGAGTGGGTTGCCATTTCCTTCTCCAATGCATGAAAGTGAAAAGTGAAAGTGAAGTCGCTCAGTCATGTCTGACTCTTCGTGACCCCATGGACTGCAGCCTACCAGTCTCCTCCGTCCATGGGATTTTCCATGAGGAAAGGAATAAATCCTAATTGTCCAGCCCACTGAATTTTCACAATGTGAACACACCCTTATAAACCAGCACAAATCAAGAACTAATACACTGCCACCACCTCAGAGGCTCATGTTTCCTTCCACTCACTACTCCCCCCCCAAAGTAACCAATCTGCTAACTTCTAACACTTTATATTGCTTTTTTTGATTTTTATGTTTCTACAAATGGAATCACAGAGTGCATGGAATTTTTTTAAATACTTCATGTTTTACAGCATTTTTAGGTTCACAGCACAATTGAAAGTATAGGGATTCCCTGTATACCCTCTTCTGCCGACAGATGCATAGCCTCCACCATCATCAATATCCCCCACCAAAGTGGTACATTTGTTACAACTGATGGACCTAGTGATACACCACAATCACCCAAAGTCTGTAGTTTACATTAGGGCTCACTCTCGGTGCTTTACATTCTATGGGTTTGGACACGTAGCCACCATTATAATATCATGCAGAGTGTTTTCACTGTCCTAAAAATCCTATGTGCTCTGTCTTTTCATCCCTCCATGCTCCAACAACTACAGATCTTCTTACTGTCTTAATAAGGTTTGCATTTTCCAGAATGTCATAGTCATGGGTATGTAGCCTTTTCAGATTGGCTTCTTTTCACTAAGTTTTACAGAACATAGTTTTTTTGCATTTTTTTTCCTAGCATCTTTTACTCACTTATGAAATTTATTCATGTGTTGCATGTAGCAATAGTAAACTCCTTCTCAATGCAATATCGTGTCTCATTTTATTGTTATACTACAATTTATCTGCTGAACTATTGACAAACACTTGGGCTCTTTTCAGCTTGTGGCTATTATGAATGATGTTGCTATAAGAATTCTTAAATATGCCTTTAGTTGAACATATATGCAAGTGAGTATCTGTTCAGTATATATCTAGGAGTGGAATATGTGGGTCTTGGTGTATATGTATGTTCAGCTTTAATAAATCCTGCCAAATTGTTTCCTAAATTGGCTATCTTGATTCATACTCCTCCAGTAGTATATGAGAATTCCAGTTGTTTCATATCCAATTGTTTCCATTTGTTATTGCCAAAATTGGTATTATTTTGCTTTAAATCTTAGTCATTTTGGCTAAATGTATATACGATGATATTTCATTGTGGTTTTAATTATCATTTCCTTCATGTTTAAGAGAGTTGAGTATCTTTTCCTGTGACTCCTGACCATCAAGATACTCTTTTTTTGTGAAGTACCAGAAAAATATCTTTTTTGATGACATTCAAACTAAAATTAAAACTTACCTGTTGTAACAAGTGAAACTATGCATTGATACGTAAGGAAAAAAGCTAATAATATCCTTACTCCTCTGCTAATAGTATTATTCTTCTGAGGTCTCAAAGTCATTCTTTGAGATAGTTGATGGAGCATCTATTTCAGGAGTATCTATTTTGGAGCTATTCTGCCTTAGATCTGGCTTTGTTGTTTTTGAACTGAGTAACCCTGAGCAAGTTATCTAATATCTCTGTGCCTCAGTTACCTAATCTGTGAAGTGGACCTAATAAAAGTATCTGCTTTATGGAATTTCTGTGAGAAATCATTTAGCTAATATGTGTAAAGTACTTAGAACAATACCTGACATGCTACAAGCACTACATATTTGCTATTATTATAACATAGAATCCCTTTTATGTTTTTACAGATGAAAACTCTTACCTATCCAGATGTATTATGAGTTGAGAAATGTTAGCTTATTGGTATTTATGATTATCTTGAAAAAAAATCTCTTTAAAGTTACTGTTTAGAGACAGTAAGCTTATATTCTACTGGTCTCTTTGCTTTATTAGCACTAATTTGTAATAGAAACTTTGAAAAGATGGAGCCTCAGAGCTCTGTCAATAGTAAGAGAAGAGATACAGTTTTTTGGGTAGATCACTTACCTAAAAACCTCATGAACTCAGAACATGCCTCCAAATAGAGAACTAAACAAACACAGAACAAAATAAAAACAAATGAACAAAGAAAAAATTGCCAACAGCAAATCAAACCTTTTTAACAATCAGAATCAGAAGCCCACATAGCCAGTGAATGTTTATATACTTTTCTCAAAGGAAAAGGTACCAATCAGAAAGAAAATGTTCTTTATTTGGACAGTCTTGGTTTTTGTTTGTTGGTTCGGTTTGATTTTGAAATCCATAGTAGCAAATTACCTGGGGGAAGCAGACTCTATGAGGCTGGCAATGATATGGAAAAGCAGATTTAAGAGCTAAAATTACATCATCATTATCATCATCATCAATCACATTGATCTTTGTTCATTTAATGTAATAGTTCTAGATATTCCAAAAGCTTTCAACCAATTTGGAACCAAATTTTCCCCTTAAGCTAGTGAAGAGATTTATATGTTCTAAAGGATGGTACAAAATTATCAGAAAAGTTTAAGAATCTAGGAATACATGAAGTTCTATCTCTTCTACTTCTCTCTATTCTCTGTGAACGATTCTAGTCTTGACGTTGTACCTGCACTACAGATCTTTGCTTCTAACAGGTTTATATTTGAACTTCTCCATGTGGTTAATTGGTCAGTCACCTAAAACTCAACGTATTGACTCCTTGTTTTCTCTTTTTCCCAAACTAGCTTTTCCCATTGTATTTTCTTATCTTTAGCTTTCCCAAGCTTTTCCCCACTGTTTTCCCACTTTTCTAACACTGGCGGTAAGTGGCAGAGCTGGGAACTGAACCTGGTCTGCCTGACTGCAAAGCATGTGGGATCAGCCCTGTGCAGCTACTGTGGGCACCAGAATCCAAGTTTTAGTTTCCGTTCTTGGCTGTCGCAGCTTCAGTCTCCGTGGTTCAGTCCTGACCCACTGGATTAGGTTTGTGTGCTGTGTAGGGGCTTCCAAGGTGGCAAAGGGGTAAGGAATCTGCCTGCCAATGCAAGAGATGCAGGAGACTGAGGTTCGATCCTAAGTTAGGAAGACCCCCTGGAGGAGGAAATGGCAACCCATTCCAGTATTTTTGCCTGGAAAATTTCATGGACAGTGGGCTGGCGGGCTACAGTACATGGGGCTGCAGAGTCCCTCTAAATCCTTCAAACAGTCTATATTCCAGTCACACCAGATTGCCTTTTATTCTCCCAAGATGCTGAAGTTTTGCTCTCTAGATTGACACAAGATATATCTCCAGTGAACTTTCTGTTCAACGGAAGGGATTTGGAGGAAACTTGTCCTGTGATTCCCTATGCCCAGGCTTTGCAGGAGTCATGAAGACCAAAGAAACTGCAAGTCAAGCGCTGGGCACAAGGCCCTGTCCAGAGGGAGCTGCCATCACCTGCTCTGAGCCACGTGGGCCTGCCCGTATCCTACTCATCCTTTGCTCCTAACTGCTCCTCCACTTCCTGCTTCTACTCCCAGCCCCGCTATAGACACTCCACACAGTGGCAAAATGGAGCTTTTCAAAACAGAAATAGATAATTCCCTGGGGCAGTCTGCCGTTTCCCCAGTGGATTCCAGTTTGCTCTTAGTTAAACCCAAACCCCTTAGCCTGGCTGAAAGGTCCCGGGTGACTGCTCCTGCCTCCCCATCCATGCTCATCCTGACTCACCTCATTCACCCACCTAGCTTATGCCTGTCACGGGGCGGCTCCTCCTAGACCCCAAGTACTCCCCCTACACACGTCTTTTCCGTGTGTTCAGGCCCATGACACTCATTTGCACCTCACCCTCCCTTCCAAAGGCTGCTCCTCTTCATTTTGAAGCATCACTTCAGATAAGTCTTCTTGAACTTCCAATCTAGAATTGGTCCTTTCCTGTCTCTGCTTGTTCTTTTTCCTGCCTCCTTCTACTCCCCTCCCTCCAGAACCACTGGCCCCTGGGCCACCTCCCACAACAATTCTTCTCACTGAAGAATAGTTTGCGGTCATGCCTTTATTTCCCTCTCCTCCTTTCTTGAATGCCATGGGGGCAGGGGCTGCTAAATCTCCAGCTTGCACACAGTGTCTGACACACGGCTGACAATCAATAAACACTTTTGTTGAGTGACTGATGAGCTAAATGAGTGTCTCAATCTCTGGAGTTATTCCCTTCCTTTCTTATTTCTAGGAAGATTATTTTTACTAAGGTTGTTTTTGTAGGTCTCAGTAACCATAGCAAACAGGTTAAAGAATACTGTGTCTATCTTGTATTTCTTTTAAACAGGTTGGCTAAAATGTACCTCAAAAAGCAGTTCTACTATAAATGCTAATCTGTTTATTTAAAAGGTATTGATAAACAGTGGATTAAAAAAAAAAAAGAAAAAGGGACCCTTCTTAAAAAAAAGAAAAAAAATCTAATTTTTGAGTTAATTTCTGGTTAAATATGGAAGATGTAGAAACATGATTGTATTTCAGAATCAAATAAAGAGGGCATCAGTTTAGTTCAGTTGCTCAGTCATGTCGGATTCTTTGTGATGCCATGGACTGCAACACGCTAGGCCTCCCTGTCCATCATCAACTCTTGGAGCTTACTCGGACTCATGTTCATTAAGTCAGTGACGCCATCCACCCATCTCATCCTCTGTTGTCCCCTTCTCCTCCCGCCTTCAATCTTTCCCAGCATCAGGGTCTTTTGCAGTGAGTCAGCTCTTCGCATCAGGTGGCCAAAGTATTGGAGTTTCAGCTTCAACATCAGTTCTGCCAATGAATATTCAGGACTGATCTCCTTTAGGATGGACTGGTTGGATTTCCTTGCAGTCCAAGGGACTCTCAAGAGTCTTCTCCAACACCACAGTTCAAAAGCATCAATTCTTTGGCGCTCAGCTTTCTTCATAGTCCAACTCTCTAATTCATACACGACCACTGGAAAAACCATAGCCTTGACTAGACGGACTTTTGTTGGCAAAGTAATGTCTCTGCTTTTAAATATGCTGTCTAGGTTGGTCATAATTTTCCTTCCAAGGAGTAAGCATCTTTTAATTTCATGGCTGCAGTCACCATCTGCAGTGATTTTGGAGCCCCCAAAATAAAGTCTCTCACTGTTTCCACTGTTTCCCCATCTATTTGCCATGAACTGAAGGGACTGGATGCCATGATCTTTGTTTTCTGAATGTTGAGCTTTAAGCCAACTTTTGCACTCTCCTCTTTCACTTTCATCAAGAGGCTCTTTAGTTCTTCTTCACTTTCTGCCATAAGGCTGGTGTCATCTGCATGTCTGAGGTTATTGATATTTCTCCCGGCAATCTTGATTCCAGCTTGTGTATCTTACAGCCCAGAATTTCTCATGATGTACTCTGCATAGAAGTTAAATAAGCAGGGTGACAATATACAGCCTTGACGTACTCCTTTCCCGATTTGGAACCACCTGTTGTTCCATGTCCAGTTCTAACTGTTGCTTCCTGACCTGCATACAGGTTTCTGAAGGGGCAGGTCAGGTGGTCTGGTATTCCCATCTCTTTTAGAATTTTCCACAGTTTCTTGTGATCCACACAGTCAAAGGCTTTGGTATAGTCAATAAAGCAGAAATAGATGTGTTTCTGGAACTCTCTTGCTTTTTCAGTGATCCAATGGATGTTGGCAATTCGATCTCTGGTTCCCCTTCCTTTTCTAAATCCAGCTTGAACATCTGGAAGTTCATGGTTCATGCATTGCTGAAGCCTAGCTTGGAGAATTTTGAGCATTACTTTACTAGCATGTGAAGTGAGTGCAATTGTGTGGTAGTTTCAGCTTCTTTGGCATTGCCTTTCTTTGGGATTGGGATGAAAACTGACCTTTTCCAGTCCTGTGGCCACTGATGAGTTTTCCAGATTTGCTGGCATATTGGGTGCAGCACTTTCACAGCATCATCTTTGAGGATTTGAAATAGCTCAACTGGAATTCCATCACCTCCACTAGCTTTGTTCGTAGTGATGCTTTCTAAGGCCCACTTGACTTCACATTCCAGGATGTCTGTCTCTAGGTGAGTGATCACACCATTATGATTAACTGGGTCATGAAGATCTTTTTTGTATAGTTCTTCTGTGTATTCTTGCCACTGCCGGGAGCCAGCTCACGAGATCCCACCCATGGCAAGGTCACGAGGAGAAGGACTGATCAAGCACGGCTTCTCAGGCCTCAGGGATTCTCGGAAGGCTGGCCTCAGCACTCACCTTAAAGATGATATCTTTCTTTCTGATGTTTGCTACAATAAACCTCTTCTTATTTTCTGTGACTTAGACAAAAGGCTTTTCTTGATTCTCTTCTAAAATAGATCAATCTGAAAACTCAATCGACAGGGCCCTCAGACGGTGGCACCCTATAAGATTGTCTAGGATATAGGTATTTTAATCTAAACTCCTCTTGCTAGCATATTAGTTTGTTTAATAAATAAGCCTGTGCCTTTGGAGCTAATGTGCATGACTGCTCCTTAATAATAAAACAGCATTGAGAGCCTCCGCACAGAAAGCCCCTATGGGCACAAAACCCTTTGCAGGAAAAAAGGCTTGTTAGGAAATATAAAAAATATTGCTTTATGAAACTGTTACTTAGTCTGTATTTACTCACTATGTTTTTACTCTTAACGTATTTAGCCTATATAATGAAAGCATAATAGTTAAAAATTTATATAAATAAAAGTTTAGCTTTAATACAAATAATAAGACAATTGTTGATTTAACTGATGATTATTACCTAGAGCTGACCTTCAGCTTGCTGTTCTATGACTTTATGGAACCACATTCTTTTCTGTTAAGCTCAAGGCATAGGATAGATTACCGAAAACAGGTTTTACCTTGAAACTTTCTGTTGATGAATTCTTTCCTGCTGTGCCTGATACAAAAGTGTTCTGGCTGATCAATCCTTATCAATAAAGAGTCACAAGATGTTAGCAGGCCTCCAGGCCAGAAGATGATGTAGATAACTTAAAACTTTGGTAATTAAGATATGCAAATAGTATCCTGGTTTCGATAAAGGTCAAAATTGCTGACCCATTAAACTGATTTGGTATGACTCTATACTTTACATTTGTTCCTATGTACCACTAAAATATAAAAGCTGTCTTAAAAACAATAAAGTCGGGAGACACTTGGAAATGCCAAGATTCGCTGTGTCTTCTCATTTCGCATCGCCGACACCGTCCTTCCTGAGAGAACCCCTGGACCAGCTGGAGCATGCCACCTCTTCTTAATATCTTCTGCTTCTGTTAGGTCCATGCTGTTTCTGTCCTTTATTGAGCCCATCTTTGCATGAAATGTCCCCTTGGTATCTCTAATTTTCTTGAAGAGATCTCTAGTCTTTCCCTTTCTATCGTTTCCCTCTGTTTCTTTGCATTAATTGCTGAGAAAGGCTTTCTTATCTCTCCTTGCTATTCTTTGGAACTCTGCATTCAAATGGGTATATCTTTCCTTTTTTCCTTTGCTTTTCGCTTCTCTTCTTTTCACAGCTATTTGTAAGGCCTCCTCAGACAGCCATTTTTCCCTTTTGCATTTCTTTTTCTGGGGGATGGTCTTGATCTCCATCTCCCATACAATGTCACAAACCTTTGTCCATAGTTCATCAGGCACTCTGTCTATCAGATCTAGTCCCTTAAATCTATTTCCCCCTTCCACTGTATAATCGTAAGGGATTTGATTTAGGTCATACTTGAATGGTCTAATGGTTTTCCCTACTTTCTTCAGTTTAAGTCTGAATTTGTCATACATTCTACTATTTTGCTATTGAATAGTCTGTGAGCCTGCATAGACACATCCCCTTCTCTCTAAATTGAAGTTTTTATTCCATTAAATGAAACAATCTTTACTGTTCTTACCTCAGCTATATGGAGAATGAGAATGCAATGTTTATAAAATGTATTCTGAGATCCTTTGAAGTGCCTACCGTATACTTAATCAACTCCTGTCATTTTTGCAATGCTTTAAAGCATTTAAAACTCATGACAAAGTAGTAAAAACAGAAATGTAATTCTCCAAAAAGCCAGAATGCTGCAAGGTTTGAACTGAATTAAACTACCCAAGAGTTTGATTTAAACATTCCTTTTCTTTAAACCAAAATAATCCTAAACACTGGCTTGCATTTGAAAGATGAGAGACAAAAATTTCTCCATGTCACAGTGGCACTTTTCAATTATGCTTTGGGAATAATTTCCTAGTCTTCATTTCAATCTGAGGCTGATACACCAACTCTAAAGAGAAACTATTCAATTTCAGATAAACTTTTTCCATTCAGTTTAAGCAAGATTCCAGTAGAGGGAGCAAAGTCAACAATTAGAGAAGAGAGACTTAAAACTCAGACATTCATTCAACAGGGAAAAGACCAAGGACTGAATTAACCTGAGAAATACATAAGACCTAATTTTACCTACCAATAACTTGGCTTATCCATTTACTTTCTAAAGTATTGCTGTCATAAAAGCAATTGTCTGCCTTTCCTTAACAACTGCTACAGAACATTCATTGATATGCTTCCAAGCGTCTCAAGAGCCAATAAGTCACTGATGAACTTTTAAAAACAACCAAAGCTGTAATCATTCATTGTTATTGGTTAATAAGTTGCAAAGCTTGGGAAAATGTAAAAATAAGTGTAACAGAGTCTTTTAGATCAAGTCTGACTACATATACAATCAGAAATTCAAAATGTTAATGTAAGCCCTATCAAATGTACAATTATTAACTGAAAAAATGGAAGAGAAAAGAATGGGGAAATCTTAAAAAGGTAAATTCATGCTTGTATCTTTACAATACATCTTGTGAAGGGAACTGAGTCAGATATGGGAACACGGTGAGCGCACATTGGTGATGAAGCTGAAAGAGCAACACAGGTAAGAAATTGTACCAACTGCGAGCAATGGAATTTACAAATCTTACTGCAAATGAAACAGTGAGAAGTAGAGCTTTGATACTCATGGAAACTTACCATTAGTTGTCACACTGCCAATGTCAGTTGCCCTGGAGTTGGGGCATATGCAGTCTATGTGACTGTGGATGGCAGGCCTACTTACTAGGTCCCTGGAAGTTCATTGTTATGAAAGGAGGCCGTTATTAAAAAGAAAAATCCCCAGCACCACTTACCCAGTTACCATCAGTAACACGAGAAGGATTTTATTAATTAATACAATAGTGTGTAGTTTTAAATGTGTGCTCATGAATATTAAACTTCTTATTCTTATTTTACTTTGAATTATAATTACATTTAAATATTATTTTAAATCAAAATGATTACACACACATATATATGTTTGTGCCTATATATATATGTATATATACACACAGACACACATATATGAAACAACTACAAGCCTTATAAAGAAAAAAACAAATACAAACACAAAACTTAAGACCTTAGGCCCCTATGGCCCTTTCTGTTTCTGATTACCATTTCTCAGAAGCAACCATTTGCACCTCAGAGTCTAGAGTCTCTCAAGAGTCACTCTCTTCAAACTGCAGCTTTCCAGTCTTCTACCAGACTTCCTCCTTGTGGCGGGAGTTTGCATGGTGATGTTGCAGTTGTCCGACTGTCTGAGCTAAGAAGACGTTGAACAGCTTATTATTAAAATTTTCAGCGAATCTCCCTATTTTCAATAATCCTGGACCTTAAAAGGAGCCCTCTTCTAGGGTCCAGTGGTTAAAAATCCACCTGCCAATGCAGGGGACACAGGTTCACTCCCTCACCCAGGAAGATGCCCCATGCTGTGGAGTGACGAAGGGGTGAGCTGCGAGTACTGAGTGCATATGCTGCAACTAGGAAGCCCACGCGTCTAGGGCCTGTGCTCTGCAACAAGAGAAGCACCACTTCGAAAAGCCCATGCACCACAGGCGGAGAGCAGCTCCAGCTCATAGCAACAAAGACCCAGCGCAGCCAAAAAAACAAAAAAAAACCTTTTCTAGGATTTTACACAAGAATTGACTTGCTTCTTGACTTAGTCCATGCCATTTCTCTTTTAATTTACTTCACACATTTGTTAACATATCCTTCCCATTATAATTTTCTCTCCTGTTCTCTTTATTTTTGTAGGTTTATGCTTTTTAAATTACTTGTCTGCCACTTGAAATAAACATGGATTTAATCCGCTTTGTGTTTTTGATATTGTTTTTTTCCTTAAGCTAAAGCCACATACCAATTATTCAAATATTACTTGTTTCAGGTATAATGTTTCACTCTTACAATCCATAACAGCCTGATTTTAAAAACAGTCCTGATGTATTATTTTCATGACTCTTCTCCTAGTCATAAGAAGGGACTTTGGTCCCCAACAGATTGTCTTCCCAAGTCATTCTAGAAGTTCCAGCCTTGGCTGGGATCACTCCTCTGTATGCCAGGAACTAGTTCTTTTGACCATAGTGTGGTCTCTATTGTTTACCCCTTCTTCTGCCCTGACTTGCCATGGTGATATGTGAAAATGGTATCAGTGATCACTCAACTGTGCCCTCGATGCTCAACCCAGATATTTTCCACCTGAGACTAAGAAGGATCCAGGGCTCTATTGGTACCACTGTCACTCATGCCACCACCATTGACAGTGCCACTGCTCTTGACCCAAACTTGTGCAGGTGGGCACAATTCCTTTTACGTTCATCCTTCAAGGGTCTTGGGTCCTCCCTGTAAATAAGCTCTTCCTCAGTTATGCTTGAATCCCTTGGGTGCAAGTTAAGTAACTTACCCAGAGTGATCTTACTTACAAGTCTGTATGCCTCCAAAGAACAAGTCTTTTATTTTTACATGTCCATAAAGCTGTCAACACATTTTCAATTAGTTGGGAGGGCTTCTTGAGGAAGATGAGGTTTCAGTAGCTTTTTTTTAGTGTCAAAAGAAAGATAGTAAGGTAAAGTGGGCATTCAGAGGGAGTGGCTGGAGTTCCAACAGGTGGGTTTGTGTATCTCCATTGTCTACCCACTGATCTGGGTGGCTGGACAGTGTCCTATTCTTCTCTCATTAATAAGTGAGCCCCATCTGACCATCTGCTCAAAGAGAACAACCTTCCTACATGGAGCAATCTTATGTTTTAATCATTGACATATTGGTGATTTTTCCATCCTATTAGCACTTCCAAGCTAACTCTCAAGGTCCCAAGGTAGGAATAACATGACCAAGGAGGACGTGAGATATACAGAATAAAAGCTTTTGTTTTTTAAGTAAAATTAAAATGTTAAAAGCTTCATAGGCCTATGAATCTAACATAAGCAATATAAATCTCCCCATAAAATCTCTCCCAGACCTTAGCTGGTTGGGAATTAATCTCTTCTTTCACCAAACTCTGTAAGAACTTTCTTGTTACTTCCATTGAACAGTTAATCATGTTTTTATTATCACAGTTCTCAGAGGCATCCAATGTTTAAACTGAGTCTTAGGGAGATGTGTTGGCTGAGATGAATGGAGGGGTGAAGAACTTTCTAGGGGAGGACAGCATGCACAAAAGCATCTGGGCACAAGAGAGCACGCTGCTCTCCAGAAACTACAAATAGGCTGGCATAGTGGAGTGGAGTGCTTGACTGCAACACGACCCAACACAAGACCTATAAAGCTTCAAGGGCCAGGACCAGACCAAGCCAGCCTCATATGTCATGTGGAGAGGCTCAGAGTATTCTGGAGGCTCTGAGAGCCACTGCAGGATTTTAAGCAGAGAAATGACATCATCTTTGGATTTAGTAATTCTCTTGGGTGGTATTTCTTTTTCCTTTATTTAAAGACTTTAAAAGGGAGTGATGTTTTGTTTTTGGAGATCGTGTAGTATATTTTAGTTTATTTTCTCTATTTCTTGATAGCGCACATTATTGTGTTATTTTTTGGTGCATATTTCATATTAATTTCAAATTAGACACACTAACAAGCTTCATTAGAACAATTCTTCACAACACGTTCTTGCTTTTGTGGTCAAGCAATCTTTCTAGATGCATTTTTAAAAGCCTTACATGTCTCCTAGCTTCAGACAGGCTGTAAGAATCTTCCTGAACTTACTTGCAATTCCAATTAGTCATAGATTAAAACATTAATGTAGATAGATTAAAGCAGAAGTCCTCATGCTTTATTTCCTAATATCATCTGTCTTTGCTTTGAAAATCACACCAACGGAACCTTCTGCATCTGTACACCCCAAAGACAATTTAATCTCCCTCGGCCAACATTAAAGCTTTAAAGTAACTCTATGCTATGATGTATTTTTCCTCCTTTTTCAAATTCAAGCATTATATAATTCACTTTTTATCAGCCTCATTCTTGTAGATGCTCAGTTGCCACATTGTTTCCAGTTTAAACATCATCTAAAGAGAAATTTGAAAGTTTAAAGTTAAGTAAATTGATTTTTCCACACATTGTCACGTGGAACTGAACATAGGCAAGGACATAATCTAGAGTGCATTAACATATGTTGCTTTGTAGTATTTTTATTAATCCACTGTTTTAAAAGATCTTGGAAGGAAACCACTCATTTACAATCCTTAAATGAAAAATGAGCAATTTCTCCCCAGTTTGGATCCATTTTAGAATATATATTCTCTTTAGATATGGGTTTCCCACATAAATTGAATCTCATCCTTTGAATTGCCTAGCTTTTTAAAATGTTGAAATTTCAGGTATAAATCTTAAATTTTTAAAAATTCTATAAAGCATTCTTAAGAAGAATTAAATTTTTTCTTGATATTTATGGTTGCCATCATAATGGCAGTCCTTGTGCTGGAATATCTTTTGACTATTGAGTGATGTCTGTAGGATTCCTTGTCTGTACACCAAATGATAGAAGATAGATTTGCTTTATTTAGGGGATCTAATAGTTTTTAAAGTTTGTGTGTGTGGGTGGGGGGTTGCATTTTAAAGTCTTTATTGAATTTGTTACAATATTGCTTCTGTTTTATGTTTTCACTTTTTGGCCTTGAGGCATGTGGGAATTTAGCTCCCCAACCAGGGTTTGTACCTGATTGGAAGGAAATGTCTTAACCACTGGACTGCCAGGGAAGTCCCTGGGGGTCTAATTTGGGAGTCTACTTGCTGATATTGATTGGACTATCAGTTGATAAATCTTGTAGTTACCAATGAAAAGCGAAAGACATCTTGGTGTTTAGCTTTTACATAATTGCAATTTATACTTAACATGGATTCAGAAGCTAAATAATCAAGCTTATCAAGTTTATATGTACAAACAACAAATAGGATATGAAAGAGAGTCAAAGGCGCCTTTTTAAAAGAGGCTTTAGTGTATGGGATTTGTACAGTAACATTTGACACTCAAGAGTCATATTACATTTCTTGGCTCTGTTATAAGTGGCTGAAGTGGGACCTTATTCATCAAGTTGGTGTGACACTGACTCTTAGCGATGAACACAAACTGCATCATTTCAGGGTCTGAAGTTACATGACTATTTTATACTTTGTTTCACACAGTAACACCAGTAATTTGAAAAACTGAGTAATTATACTTTGAAAGTCAAGGGTGACTTCCATTATCATCCCCGATTTACTCTTCTTTTTAAATAAAATCTTAAAAACAGCTTAAAATGAATTTTAAATATTTCTTAAAATAAAAACAGTGGAAATTAGAGGCAAACTTACTGACTTTTCAGGCTCTTTCTAAAAACTGAGCTTGTCACATTAATTCATTCAAACTTCATTCATATATCAATCAACAAATTGATAATGAACGTTTTAAAAAGTATTGAATAAATGTTATTTTATAAACACTTTGGTATAATTTCTCCCCAAGTTATAATTCATTCACTCATGCATTCATTTATTGACTCAACCAACATTTATTGAGAACCTTTTATATGCCAGGCCCATGAAAAGTGTGGGAATGCATTAAGACATAGACACTGTTAAAATCTTTCTGCCTAGATTGTTAATCTCTTTGAAAGCAGAGATTCAGTGAGAAAGCTAAAATGCTCACGTATGAATTATTTAGAATATAGTATACTTCATCTGAAGTCTCGACCAATGGATTCACTGAATACTCAACAAGAGAGGGAATTTGACCTGAAGTCATAAAGTTTGCGCCCAGATGTTCCAAGTGAATTCTGCGATCCACTTAGGATTAGTTTTGCATCATCCTTTTTGATCATAGGATGTGCTTCATACAATCAGTTCATGCTGTGGTATGCATATGCCATGTGTAACACTTTTTTTGCTACTGACTACGATGATTGAAATCAGATGTTATAAGCACCGGTTTAGCCAGTATTCTTAATAGTGTCATAATGCTAGTGTTGAGAGACAAGCGTCTCGCCTGTGTGGTACAGACCCCCCAGGCCTATCCTTTCTCAGGTTATATTTGTTTAGCAGCATTCTTGAGACAAAAGCTCTGCCTATTTACCATTTCAAAAGAATATTTCTTATTGTAAAATCTCAGACAAGACAGGAAGGCTTGTTGTGGCAGTTTAATGTGGGAGATGTGTTTAAATAAGGAAAGCATTGTGGAACCCGTCATATCCATTCAGGCAGTTCTGTCTGTAGACAATTACCCTACTTGTGATGTATCTATATGTGGGCACACTTGTACATGGGAGAGCCTGGTGACCTGGAGGTCAGATGCCTTCCACTCTGCCCCTTACAAGCAAGTTACCCTCAGCCATAAAAAAGAATGAAATAATGTCACTGCAGCAATATGGAAGGACCTAGAGATTGTCATACTGAGTGAAGTAAGTCAGAGAAAGATAAATATCATATGATAGCACTTATATATGGAATCTAAAAAAAGGGTACAAATGAACTTGTCTACAAAACAGAAATAGAGTTACAGCTGTAAAAAACAAACTATGGTTACTCGGGGGTAAGGTGGGGAGGGATAAATTGGAAGCTTGGTATTGACAAATACATACTACTATATATAAAAGAGATAACTAATAAGGACCTACTGTATAGCACAGGGAACTCTACTCAATACTCTGTAATGGCCCAAATAGGAAAAGAATCTGAAAAAAGAGTGAGTATATGTATATGTGTAACTGATTCACTTTTCTGTACACCTGAAACTAACACAACATTGTAAATCAACTATGCTCCAATAAAAATTCAAAAAAACCCAGCAAGTGACCCTCTCTGTGTATCTCTTTCATTGTCTATAAAATGGGTATAATAATAGTTATTTCACAGGGTTGTTCTATGAATTAAACTGCAACATAATGTGTGTATATGCATGCATTTTATTATGAATTATCCATAATATATACAGGATGGTTTATTAACCAAGAATATTATATACATTATAAGGATATAACCATTTCTGAAAGAACTAAGAGAACTAATATTATAAGTATGTTAAAATATTTCCCCTGCTGATTCAGAGCCCACTATGAAATCCTTTAGCAATAATGCTAACTAATATTTATTGACTGTTACTAAATTGTAGGCACTGGGTAGGCATATACAGTCTTCACAGTGTTCTTTAGAGGTGGGAACTGTTATAACTTCTGTTGACAGAAGAGAGACTGAGCCACAGGGAAATTTAAATACCTTGCCCATGATCAAGAGCTGATAAATTATAGAGGACCCAAAGCTAGGCAATCTGAGTGAGAATCCTCACTTGAAAAAAAACAAACACATGACTTTGTTGAGACATAATTCACATACCATACAATTCTCCCATCTAAAATACACAATTCAGTTTTAGTGTATCTAGAATTGTTCAATCATCAACAAAATCTAACTTTAGAACATTTTCCTCACCCAGAAAATAGATTCTATACCCATTAGCAGTCACTAACCATTCTATTTTCTGTCTCTATAGGCCTGCCTATTCTGGACATTTCATACAAATGGAATCATACACAAGGTTTACTCATGCTGTATCATCTATCACTACTTCATTCCTGTTTATTGCTGAATAATGTTCCATTGTGTGGATATACCATGTTGTATTTATCCATCCATCTGTTGATGGACATTAACAGTAAGATTATTCTGGGACTTACAGGCCATAAAAGGATTTGGAGCTTTATATTGTAGCCATGTGTTTCCCAAAGTTCGGTTCAGTTCAGCTCCTCAGTCGTGTCCAGCTCTTTGCAGCCCCACAGACTGAAGCACATGAATCTTCCCTGTCCATTACCAACTCCCCGAGCTTGCTCAAATTCATGTCCATCGAGTCGGTGATGCCATCCAACCATAGTTTCCCAAAGTACTCATGCACTATTTTGCCATATAAGGGCAGTAACTGAACTAATATTTTATTTTTGTAACATTCTTTTATAATCTGCATAAATATACATTTTATGTATATTATTATTATATTTTATGTATATTATTAATTAACTGGAAAAGGGCCATTTTCATTCCAATCCCAAAGAAAGGCAATGTCAAAGAATGCTCAAACTACCGCACAATTGCACTCATCTCACACACTAGCAAAGTAATGCTCAAAATCCTCTCAGCCAGGTTTCAACAGTACATGAACCATGAACTTCCAGATGTTCAAGCTGGATTTAGAAATGGCAGAGGAACCAGAGATCAAATTGCCAGCATCTGTTGGATCATCAAAAAAGCAAGAGAGTTCCAGGAAAGCATCCACTTTATTGACTATGCCAAAGCCTTTGACTGTGTGGATCACAAGAAACTGTGGAAAATTCTTAAAGAGATGGGGATACCAGACCACCTGACCTGCCTCCTGAGAAATCTGTATACAGGTCAAGAAGCAACAGTTAGAACTGGACATGGAACAACAGACTGGTTTCAAATTGGGAAAGGAGTATGTCAAGGCTTTATATTGTCACTCTGCTTGTTTAACTTATATGCAGAAACGCTGGGCTGGATGAAGCACAAGCTGGAATCAAGATTGCCAGGAGAAATATCAATAACCTCAGATATGCAGATGACACCACCTTAATGGCAGAAAGTGAAGAGGAACTAAAGAGCCTCTTGATGAAAGTGAAAGAGGAGAGTGAAAAAGTTGGCTTAAAACTCAACATTCAGAAAACAAAGATCATGGCATCCGGTCCCATCACTTCATGGCAGATAGATGGGGAAACAGTGGAAACAGTGCCTGACTTTATTTTTTTGGACTCGAAAATCACTGAAGATGGTGATTGCAGCCATGAAATTAAAAGATGCTTACTCCTTGGAAGGAAGGTTATGACCAACCTAGACAGCATATTAAAAAGCAGAGACATTACTTTGCAAACAAAAGTCCATCTAGTCAAGGCTATGGTTTTTCCAGCAGTCATGTATGGATGTGAGAGTTGGTCTACAAAGAAAGCTGAGCACTGAAGAAGTGATGCTTTTGAACTGTGGTGTTGGAGAAGACTCTTGAGAGTCCCTTGGAGTGCAAGGAGATCCAACCAGTCCATCCTAAAGGAAATCAGTTCTGAACATTCACTGGAAGGATTGATGCTGAAGCTGAAACTCCAATACTTTGACCACCTGATGCGAAGAGCTGACTCATTGGAAAAGACCCTGATGCTGGGAAAGATTGAAGGCAGGAGGAGAAGGGGTTAACAGAGGATGAGGTGGTTGGATTGCATCACTGACTCAATGGACTTGAGTTTGAGTAAACTCCAGGAGTTAGTGATGGACAGGGAGGCCTGGCGTGCTGCAGTCCATGGGGTCACAAATAGTCGGACTTGGCTGTGTGACTGAACTGAACTGAACTAAATATTTATATTGTATATATATATGTATATATATAAATGCAGATATACCTATAGATGTATAGATATATATTGACTCAAATTACCTAAGTAAATTTAATAAAAATGAAAAATTTCTATTATTGTCTGGAAGTTGAAAATCTATCACCTGTCAGAAATAAAAGAACATTTTTAGAGCATGTGTGCGGGCGTGCTAAGTCACTTCAGTCATGTCTGACTCTTTGCAACCCCAGGCTCCTCTGTCCATGGGAGTTTCCAAGCAAAAATACTGGAGCGGGTTGCCATGCCCTCCTCTAGGGGATCTTCCCGACCCTGGAGATGGAATCCGTTTCTTAAGTCTCCTGCATTGGCAGGGGGATTCTTTACCACTAGCACCACTTGGGAAGCCCCTCTTAGGTTTGCCAAGTCAAACAGCCTGAAGCCTGTCCTCCCTTTGATAAGAAGTGGGTTTAGAGGGTGTAAGAGAAGCATTGAAGAAAAACTAGCCCTCATTAGCTCTCATTGAGGCTTGTTTGATGATGAGGCCAGAAAGGTTGAAAGGAAATGAAAAGGGTGTAACTTTCTCACTATATGGTGAGATGTTTTAGACTCTGTGACCAAGTACCACTGCTGGTGGTGTGGATATCCTGGGAAGTCACTGAAGGATTTTTGGCAGAAACACGTATGGTATTAAGATGACATTTCTAGAAAGATCACCCTGGTGGTGGCCGGCAGAATGAATTGGAAGATGGTCAGCTCAAAGTCCAGGCAAGACAAGAGGGATGAAAGCGGGCCGTTTTTGCTGGTATGTGTGTCCCGTGATGCTACTCTCGTTTGGAGGGTCGTTATTGTTATTGTTGTTGTTTAGTCACTAAGCTGTGTCCGACTCTTTTTGACTGCAGGGACTGTAGCCCACCAGGTTCCTCTATGCATGAGATTTCCCAGGCAAGAACACTGGAATGGGTTGCCATTTCCTTCTCCAGGGGATCTTCCTGACCCAGGGATCAAACTCGCACCTCCTGCATTGGCAGGCAGATTCTTTACTGCTGAGCCACCAGGGAAGGCCAGATCTTTATTAGGTTCTAACTCTTAAAAGAAATATCAGGAAGTCAATGGCTAGACTTTGGAGCTATCACAGGGAGGAACCGGAGGCTCATGTGTCCGAACTCGTCCTTCAGGGCCCTGGGCTTTACCTGTTGCCCAGGTGGTCAGGTAGCAGCATTTCCTCCTGGGCTCGGGAGGTGGGTGTGGCCCACTGAAGGGAGCCGGAAGCCAGCCCTAAGCCTCGTGTGTTTATCCTTCCAGCTTCCGCTTCCCTGGGTTTTCTCAGTTTCTCTGCTTTTTTTTTTTTTTTATTTTTTTATAAATTTATTTATTTTAGTTGGGGGCTAATTACTTTACAATATTGTAATAGTTTTTGCCATACATTGACATGAATCAGCCATGGGTTTACATGTGTTCCCCTTCCTGGACCTCACCCCCATCTCCTGTCCCTTTCGATTTCTTTGTGTCAGTGTCGCTTTCTGTCAGATCACTGTCAGCGACTCGGGGAAATGGGCAAACAAGACCAGAGAATGCTGCCTCTAACCCTCGGGTGCCCGGGGCAGGACAGGGCACCGGGCCCGCCAGGCGCGGCCAGCACGGAGCGCCTCATTCGTATCACTGGGGATCCATGGGCAAGACAAGAGGACTGTGCAACTGCCCTCGGACCTCACTGAAGTGAGTACAAAGTGGGGACACTTCTCATCCACACCCTGACTGGGCAATATTTTAAAATTGTATGCAGATTTTTACCCTGTTAGGGGAACATTTTGAATATAATCCTTTTGGAAATGTGTAACTTTTCAGGCTGAATACAATGGCAAGAAGCATAGAAAAATGAATGTGGAAAAACAATGATAAGCCTATTCATGAAAGTCTGATTGATAACGTGTATGTGTCTGTGACATTTCAGAAGTCGAAAACAATCTATGTATTAACATAAAAACGAAAAAAAAATCTAAACATCTTTCAAAACCTTTAATTGTGTATATGGGCAATGTTGCATTAAACTTTCACTACTAGGGTGCTATGCACAGCCCTATATTAATAAAAAGGTAACTGAGAAAGATACTCTATGTGCACAACTGCCTGGTAAGAGTTTGTCTAATTCTCACTGACAAAAGAAATATAGGTACTTACTGACAGAGGAATATGTTAGCAGAAGGCTTACGTCTTCTTTTTCTGGGCCACATGTTGTAGCAATTCAGCAAAGATGTGGGGGAAAAAAGGCAGGAAAGAGAAAACTCAACACATCCACACACCTAAAAACCAGAGGCTACCAAAGAGATCCTCCTATAATGGGAGGATTTCCTTTAAATCCTTTCCAAAAGCATATGGCTGACTTTGAAAGCTTAAATGGCGTTTGTCAACCATCAGTAAATCTTTAAAATTGTTTCTGCAAATAGGCCAACTCAGTTTTGGGTTTTCCCCTTAATCTTAGGTAGGAGCACTGAAAACTTTTTCAGAGCCTACATAATGCCTTGATTAAAAGGCTCATTCAAGACAGGAGGCTTCAGCATTCACCTTGGGTACATAGTCATTTCTCCAGGGTATTCATGCGCTGTTATTTCAACTCTGCAATTGTGCTCCAAACAAGACACTTTTTGCCACAAAGCTTTGAGTAGAGACATTCTTTAGTGAATACTGAAATTTTGCCTTTCTATTTGTCACAGCATGTTATTTTTTTATCTAGTGCAATCAGTTCAAATAGGAGCCTTAGATTGACAACTTTACAACGGTTACTATTTAAAACAGACAATTCTTTTTCCATGTGCACTGGTGGTCTTGCTGAAATTGTGTGTACCTGTCTTGGGTACTGCCTCACTTACCAGTTCATCATTTACAGCACAGCTTCCGGCGGGCAAACATAGAAACAAAATAAATGAAGGCTAAAGCATGAACGATATTTGATTATCATTTTTAAAAATGAATAACACCTAGTAAAAAATAATCTGCTTACCACATATTACTATTACATAATGTTCCTTGGTTTATATAATATTTTAAAAAGTATCTCAATTTTAAAGAAATACAGTGAGAATTAAGAAGAATTCAGATAAGGCTCTGTGAGATCTTTGGATGCAGTGGTGCTATACACGTTTGAAAAAAATACTTCATTGGATTTTTATGAGGTTAAAGTACACCTGGGGCTTCCCAGGTGGCACTACTGTTAGAGAACCTTTCTGCCAATGCAGAAGATGAAAGAGATGCAGGTTCGATCCCTGGGTCGAGAAGATCCCCTAGAGGAGTGATGGCAGCCCACTCCTGTATTCTTGCTCGGGACATCTCATGGACAGAGGAGCCTGGCAGGCTAGAGTCCATAGGGTTGCAAAGAGTCAGCTACAACTGAAGCGACTTAGCATGCAAAGTACACCTAATTAGGGATTTCACTTGAGGTTCATCTCTAGAACTTACAGTATTGTCATGAAAATGACATGAACAGAATAGTTTATAGGCACAAGTATTCAGAAGTATGGCGACTAAAATTTATGTGCACATCATTTTCACGTAACCTGCCAAACTGGTGTCAGTTATTCTATTTTTTCAGGTCCAGTGGAAAATATCAGCTTTGATTTCTATCATCATTCCACATAAATTTTGATGTTACTTATTATACTGACGTCACTTGCAGATAACACTCTACTTAGGAAGCAGCACCATTAACTGTCAAACAAACAAAACCACTTTGATTACCCCAGGAAATATCATGATAATCAGAGCCACAATTGAGATGACAACCAGCCATTCCTAATGCAGATGTTGAGCTGACGGCAAGTGGGAAATGTACAGTACCTTTGGTACTGAGTCCCCTGGGATGTATGGTGCCCCCACTTCTTCAGGCAAATTCACTCCAAAGACAAGCCACACCAGTGAGATCTTGAACAATCCTCTCTCAAATATAGTTACCTTCACCACCTTTTACAGTAATTTTTTTGTTAACTAAAACTTTAGCCTTCTGAAAGCAACTGAAGATTGTCATCACAGCTGATATCATTAAGACAAAATTCATATTTGAAAATTCTTGGAGTCCTGGGGAAAGCATAGGCTTTGGAATCAGGCCTATTTTCAATTTCTCTCTCCACTATTTATTAGGCTTGTGACTTCAGAAAATTCTTTGACTATTTTGATTCATTTACTTATGGAATAGAAATAGCAAAGCTCCCTGGCTTAATATTAGGAGTAAATAAGATAACATATGGGCAGTCTGGCACATCATAAATGGTGACTATTTTTGTTAAAAAAAAATCTGGTCTACATTATTTTTCTTTATGCTTTCCTCATCCTCCAACCCTGATTTGATTCAGACCCTGCCTCAAATAACTATTTTGGTAACTCTTATTATCACTCAAGATTCACTGCAATGTTAAAATTAGTTGTATTCTCTGTATTTCCAAGTAGGAAATATTTCTAGCTTCACTAAATAATAGCTCCCCAAAGAACCTTAGTTATAGCTTAAATTTGGAAAATCAGAAAATGACAACCAGACCTTAGATAACCAAGAAAGTCTTTTAACTTTTCAATTCCTTATAACTTCCCAGATCTTCCTTACATACTACCCACAAAAGGCCAGGGCAGACAGAGGAAACTGTTAATCACATGTAGAATCTATTCCTTTTTTTTTTTGGCAGGTAACCCAAATGCAAAAATAGTATCATTGTGAAGAATCATAGATGCAGAACATCCTTTGTATTACTTCATTTTTATCCCCAAAACCAAACAAATGATTTAAAAGCTTAATCTGCTACATTTACTTTCCATTTCTTCATTGTCTTCCCTTTTAAAGGTGTCAACACAAAATGATTTTTCTCTGCATGATACCCTCAGTTCCACACCACCTAATATTTTACCAAGCAAGATGTCCTGAATTACTGCAAGCTTAGTAAGAACACCTACAATTTAAAAAATTCCATTTAATAAAAGAAAAACATTGCTAGAATGAAATGAAGGAATGTTAAGCCCTTTCGGAGTTGATGATACAGAAGTAACATGAATTCATAATCCTCCTTGCTCCTTCAATTCTGTCCCTTTGATTCATAAAGGATTATACCAGTATATTTTGTCTTCATTAAAAAATACAAACAAAAAATGGTTCTATTCAACCGATAATCCTCATAGCAGTCTGTCCATGACTTCCTACTTCTGCATAAAGTCACAGGCATCACTCGCGTACACTGGCCATCTAGTTGGTGGCAGCCTGCCAGTCTTCCCAGGTGCAGTGCTGGATAAAAGATTATCTCATTCTATTGAGTTCTAACAGTGTGCTAGACATTGTGCCATGGGAAGGAGCCCAGAACAGGTGCAATTATTGCCTTTCAAGGGTTCATAGTTGAAGACCAACAAAACGTCTTTGCTGATGGTGTTTCACTGAATTATTTTTAGATTTTTTTCTGAGTGGTTAAGAAGTTGCCATTTGATAACCTCTATACTGTGGATTACTTCCCTGGAGGCTCAGACGGTAAAGCATCTGCCTACAATGTGGGAGACCCGGGTTCAATCCCTGGGTCGGGAAGATCTCCTGGAGAAGGCAATAGCAACCCACTCCAGTATTCTTGCCTGGAAAAGCCCATGGGCGGAGGAGCCTGGTGGACTGCAGTCCATGGGGCTGCAAAGAGTCGGACACGACTGAGCAACTTCACTTTCACTTTATACCGTGGATTACAGAGATTGCTTGTTTTCTCATTTTCAGTTAATCAGTTTATATTACCTGAAAAGAGGGTTCTGAGGTAAGTTTCTAATGGAGGAACTGAGAAACATACTTTTGCTTAGTGTTAACTGGCAGGAGGCTTACCCAGTAGACCAGGAGAATATAAATGTAGGAAGAGAGGAAGTTTATGAAGCTGGTTGGGAGATGAAGCTGGGCTAGTCTTCTTATTTTGAGGCTCTTTTGTAACTGTCTGAGGAATCCTAGGAGACAGAGTTTTGTTTAAAAGACAGAGAAAAGCCAGAGAGTATAAACATTATTTGGGACCATAGAAATGCATATATATATAGGCTTCCCGGCTAGCTCGGCTGGTAAACAATCTGCCTGCAATGCAGGAGACTGTTGTTTGATTCCTGGGTCAGGAAGTTCCACTGGAGAAACGATAGGTTACCCACTCCAGTATTCTTGGGCTTCCCTGGTGGCTCAGATGGTAAAAAATCTGCCTGCCAGTGCAGGAGAGGCGGGTTAAATCCCTGGATCAGGAAGATCCCCTGGAGAAGGGAATGGCTACACACTCCAGTATTCTTGCCTGGAGAAATCCATGGACAGAGAAGCCTGGCGAGCTACAGACCATTGGGTTGCAGAGAGTCAGACACAACTGAGTGACTAACATACAACACAAATATATATAAAACTCTCTGAGGAATCCTAGGAGACAGAGTTTTGTTTAAAAGACAGAGAAAAGCCAAAGAGCATAATCATTATTTGGGACAGTAGAAATGTGTGTATACACACACACACACACACACACACACACAGTAGAAATGTGTGTACACACACACACACACACACACACACACACATACATATATGGGCTTCCTGTGTAGCTCAGCTGGTAAAGAATTGGAGACCCTGCATATATATAAAGTGAAAGTCGCTCAGTTGTGTCCGACTCTTTGCAACCCCATGGACTTAGTCCATGGAATTCTCCAGGCCAGAATACTGGAGTGGGTAGCCTTTCCCTTCTCCAGGGGATCTTCCCAACCCAGGGATCAAACCAGGGTCTCCTGCACTGCAGGTGGATTGTTTACCAACTGAGCTATGAGGGAAGCATATATATATAAGTGATATATATATATGTGTGATTGAGACAGGAAAGAAACTGTCTAGAAAGTTAAAGGAGTCAATGCAAGAGAAGAGAAAGAAAATAAAGATGGAAGAGAAGGAGAATTAAAGCCTAAAATAATTTCCAAGATCCTATTGAGGGCTGGCCGTTCTCAGAGTAGCACTGCCTCATTGTGGTAAGTCAACTCTGATTACTTTGCTAAGAAACATGGCAGCCTGACCTATTCCCTTCCTCTTCCAGACTAAATCCTTCTTGACCAGTTGTAGGGGATATTATGGTGTGCAGCTCAGATGCCCCCCTTCTGGACTGAGTTGCTCCTCCAGACAGCTAGAGCTCCCAGTGAGTCACCGTGCTGAACAATTAAAGTGACCCTCCTTGCCCAAGGTCACAGTCCAGGGGATGAGGAAGGGTTGGAAGGAAGAAACCTACATCTAATAACTGGTTGGTGTGAGGTATGAAGGGACACTTCTGAAGGGCCTCCTACCCCAGTGTCAGAGCAAGAATATTGGAGTGGGTTGCCATGCCCCCCTCCAGGGGATCTTCCCAATCCAGGAATTGAACCCAGGTCTCCTGCATTGCAGGCAGATTCTTTACCGTGTGAGCCACCAGGGAAGCCCATGAATACTGGAGTGGGTAGCCTATCCCTCCTCCAGGGGATCTTTCTGACCCAGGAA
Organism: Giraffa tippelskirchi; assembly: GCF_054371585.1. NCBI lineage: Eukaryota > Metazoa > Chordata > Mammalia > Artiodactyla > Giraffidae > Giraffa > Giraffa tippelskirchi. The sequence continues at coordinate 103,956,196 of NC_137278.1, read as the reverse complement.
TTGAACTGAACTGGATCTCCTGCACTGCAGGCAGATTCTTTACCAGCTGAGCTATGAGGGAAGCCTGAATGTGTTAAAAATGTATCATAAAAGAGAATGACTGGCATCTGTCACGTGGGACAATTACTCCTGGCCGTGGAATTGGAGATGGCACTTAAGGGCCTGGAGGAAGGGTTTTCATAGTGGAGATGAAAAAACAGCCAATCCAGCCAGAAAGACTGGTGAGAGCAGAGGTATGGAGGCAGGAAAACAAGGAGCAAGTAGCAAAAAATGGGGTCCGGTCCAGCTTGTCTGAGGAACAAGAAACAACGGGGAAGTATGGAAAAATAAAGCCACACTTATTAAAGGTAAAATCAGAGAATTTAGAACTAAGAGGAGCTTCAGCTTTACATTAATCTGTCAGTTTGCTAATGAAGACATTAGAGATAAAAAGATATTAAATGATAGCTAGAAGGAGGCCAGTCTGAACCCAGGGGACCATCTCCCTCTGTTTGGTCCTGAAGGGTTCCTGTGGGTTCCTGCCGTTGTTGGAGCACAAATGGGCCTGATCGAGCTGCCTGTGGAGACATCGTGTGCAAGGTGATGGAATCAGAGCTTTCCAGTCTCTGGATGTTGCTGGAGCTTTCTGAACAGGGAAGTTTAGGAAGACAAATTTGGCAGTAGCTCATGTGTGAGATGAGAGGAAAGTAAGGAGAACAATTAGGAAGCTGTCTGTGTGTAGGCCAGACAGAGATAATAGGGTTTATTAGCCCCATTTTACAGATAAGGAAACTGAGCTTTGGACTGTGGCCAAGCCCAGGCCTGGCAGATTCCAAGATGCATGCATTTGGAGGTTGGAACTGTGGAGCACTTACCCTGCTGGGGGGTGGCTGACAGAGTCCACTCCAGCAGAGCAGACAGGAAGACTGAGGGCTGAGGGAAGATCAGCTGGATTTGGCAGGAGGAGGTCTGTGGTGGTGTCTCAGAAGGTGATTTCAGTTGAACGGTGGGAGTGGCAGGCTGATTTCAAAAGGAATCAAAGAGTGAGTGGCTGGTAATGAAATGGTGGCAGTGAATATAGCCTCCTCATGCAAGAATTCTGGCAGTGAGAGGAAGCAGAAAGAAGCAAAAACAGTTTGAGGAAATAGCAGAACAAAGGGAGGAACCCCTCATTCCACCCATAGAAAATACATATTATAAAACATGTATAGGTGCCAGGTACTGTGCTAGGTGGCAGGGAACATGACGATAAACAGACTGAATAGGGAGAAATTGAGGATATTCTCATAACAACTACCTTTAAGTGGAAATCCTTTCATCAGGTAACGTGCCCGGTTACCAAATTTAATATAGTATGGAAGAAAACCAACCTTTTTGATTTCAAACTTCCAGAAGAAAATGACCTGATATTGTCTTTATCTTTGTGTTCTTCCAAAGCACCTTGCATGGCACACTCTCAATAAATGCCTGCTCGATAAACAACCCATGCATGGGTTCCAGGAGATAAGAGGGAAATCCAAGATGGGGGTAGCTTTGGAAGAGAGGCAGGACATATCCCTTCTGAGACCTGAAGGAGGGGGAGGTGGAGTGGGGGACTCATAGGTCACCAGAAGTCTGGAGGTCTAGATAAAGCTAAACTGTGGATTGCAGTGGCAGCGTTCATGGCCACAAAAGGTGTATGGGTTGTGATTATGGCCCCCAAATGAGAACTGATAAGGAGCAGCTCCTGGCGGCAGACTGTCATCATCCTGTTTTCAGCAGAGCCAACAGTGGACTCAGAAGAGGGTGGGGTTAAGTTTCAAGACACAGCAGAGTTGGGAGTACCATTGAGAAACCATTCATTCATTTATTCTTATTTTGGAGAGTGGGAAAAAATGTGGAGAAGAAAATTATCCCTGTTTAACAACTGAAAATGGAAGTGGAGTCTAAGGCAGATTGGCACCAAATCCACTATGTAAGAGAGGAGGAGGATGTGCAGCCAGATGACTCCTCAGAAAAGAAGCTGATATGGAGAAAGTGCCCCCCCGCCTCCCCCCCATCTAATTCCACTTCTACTTTTCCACAGGTTTGTGCACCTTCAATGCCTAAGCATTGACCATGGTTGGGCATTAATTTGCAAGTCAAGCATTCCGTGCTGTACATGAAGTTAACCCAGGATGATATCTGCACCAAAATGGACATTGAATGGATTCTCTCATTTGTTGTCGTTCGGTTGCTCAGTCGTGTCCGACTCTTTTTGACCCCAGGAATACAGCACACCAGGCTTCCCTGTTCTTCACTATCTCCTGGAGTTTGCTGAAACTCATGTCCATTGCATCAATGATGCCATCCAATGTTTTCCTCTTCTCCTCCTGCCCTCAATCTTTCTCAGCCTCAGGGATTTTTCCAGTGAGTTGGCTCTTCACATCAGGTGGCCAAAGTATTAGAGCTTCAGCTTCAGCATCAGTCCTTCCAATGAACATTCAGGGTTGATTTCCTTTAGGACTAACTGGTTTGATCTCCTTGCAGTCCAAGGGACTCTCAAGAGTCTTCTCCAACACCACAGTTCAAAAGCATCAATTCTTCAGTGCTCAACCTTTTTTATGGTCCAACTCTCACAATTATACATGACTACTGAAAAAACCATAGCTTTGACTATATGGACCTTTGTCAGCAAAATGATGTCTCTGCTTTTTAATACCTTGCCTAGTTTTATCATAGCTTTCCTTCTAAGGAGCAAGCATCTTTTAATTTCATGGCTGCAGTCACCATCCGCAGTGATTCTGGGGCCCAAGAAAATAAAGTCAGCCACTGTTTCTATTGTTTTTCATCTATTTGCCATGAAGTGATGGGGCCAGATGCCATGATCTTCATTTTTTGAATGTTGAGTTTTAAGCCAGCTTCTTCACTCTCCTCTTTCATCTTCATCAAGAGGCTAAGTTCCTCTTCGCTTTCTGTCATTAGGGTGGTATCATCTGCATATCCGAGGTTATTGACATTTCTCCTGGCAATCTTGACTCTGGCCTGTGCTTTATTTCTAGAATGTTAGTTCTAGAAGGTCTTCATTTCATGCACTCTACCAGAGCACTTTCATAATCTTAATAAGATACATTTAAATAAGCATTTTCCTAATGTCTGTCTCTTCTGTAAAGGCAGAGATTGTGTTCATCTTGGGCACTGTGATACTCATTTTAGCACAGAATAAGCAATTGATAAACATTATTTTGTGAGTGAATGAGTGAATATGGAGGAACATGTGTGCATGCTAAATTGCTTAAGTCGAGTCCAGCTCTTTGCAGCCTGATGGACCGCAGCCCGCCTGGCGCCCCTGTCCATGGGGTTCTCCAGGCAAGAATACCAGAGTGGGCTGCCACCCTCTCCTCCAGGGGATCTTCCTGCCCTGGGAGCTGGTTCTTTACCACTAGCGCCACCTGAGAAGCTCCATGGAGGGAACATGAGACTGACACTATTAAGATCTCCTCCACACCACAGATTGACTTCTTAGTCCTAACAATCCCTCTTTTCTAGATCTTATGATATTTAGTCACAAAGTAAAAACAGACTTGTTTGCATTTTTAAACAATGCTATTATTAAGAACTTTTATGACAGTGATAAAGAATTAAAATGTTTGTTGACTGTAGCTGTCCAAACTAAGGGGAAGACATGAAAAAGTAAATCAGATGCTTTTGAGTAATTTAGAATAGTGTGCTATTGTTTTCTAGTCTCCTTTGGAATTGTTCTGTAACAATCGTTTCTATGTAACTTTGAAACTCCGTGAGCTCCAACCTTGCCTAGAGATCCTTTGAAAAAGATCTACTTATTTTATAAGACACAGTGAGCCTGACATGAAATGCATACTGTGGTATCTAAGAACCCTAGCAAAGAAGATTAGTAACCAAAAAAGCAATTACGTTTACAATAAGGTTACTGATACCGTATCTAGTACAACAGCTTGGAAAAGGAAGTAACGCAAAGGTCACATCAACAAGAGAAAAAGTAACACTGAATAGTGGATTTTTAAAAAGAAACTAAATCCTATATTCCAAAATCTTTCCTTCTCATCTAATAACTACACGTGTTTGGGTGTTTAGAAAAAAAAACAGGAGAGGAGGACGCGGCATTACTGAAGCTGGTAACTGGCACAAAAACCAGTGAACCAGCCTGTGAAATTTAAGCATCTGGGGAGTCAGGTTCCCGAGCAGCTTTTTCAGTTTGATCTCAGATCTCACTCTAGTATATCCAGGATTGTAGGATCCCAAGTAGGTTGTATCTGCATGCTTTAGAGGAGCAGAGTTTTACAGTTCAAATAAATACATCCAACTACTCCAACCACTTAAACAACTTCAATACAGAGCTTTTGGAAAAAATCAACAGTGTTTTCAGGATGAGGCAATAATCCTACCTTTTCACATGAAGGTAAAGTCTCTTCACCTAAGGACAGGGCTATATGACAGATACCAATTGTAAATCACCCTTTGTAATTCTGTTTAGTCACGTAGCACTGTAGGCCCCAGGATTTACAATGGCTGTGCAGTCCATGAAACTGTCTTTAGCCCGAGTTCCTCTTCTGTGTCAGTATTCTATTTTGAACTAACAATGCTCTCAGATGAACCGAAAAGATGTATTTAGCTCCCACCATTACAATTTCTGATCCTCTTTACTTTAGCTCTTTTGAAATAACATGAAAGCTTTGGCTTGCTAATTACTTTTATCCAGCCCATAGAAAAATTAGTTTATCTTCCTGGTCAAAGCAAATTAGGCAGATCATGGCTGATTAGAATGCAACAGTAAAATCGCCATACTTTCTCTTCCATCCCCTTTCTCTCAGAAATAGGGCCTGTGTCAAATATGTAGGTATTTCCCACGGCCAGGCCGGACTCTGTTACCAACAGGGACTGCAGCTTGGACAATGGTTCTTACACAGACACTAAAGTTCTTTAGTTCAGTCATTGTGTTTGAAAAGAACTAGTCACCCCTTAGCTAGCATTTGATGAAACATCTAGATTTACATATTTCCTTAATTGCAGTTTTGAATGTGAGTGAGATTTATCTGACCAGAGTTAAATGCCTCCTTTATTCCCCTTCCTACTCAAGCCAAAATTCAACTCCACACTCTTAAAGAAAAGTGAGGTGGGGGTGTGTGCATAGGGAATCTTACTCAATTCTGATGTGAATCAATTTTAGGGTTTCCATGAAGTAGGATGAAGGAGTTACATGACCAAAGACAGGAAAGGGAAACTTTTACCTCTCAAAGTGGAGATGTCAATTTCTAAAAGTTTGGCTCTTTCCAAAAACCGATTTTGATTTTTCATAATGAATGTGATTCCTTGTTGCCAAATTCCTCCAGTCAGTAGCTAAAAAGCGCCAAGATTATCATCCTTTGTAATTTCTCACTAAAATTCCTATATGATCATAAAAACTTGAAAGTTGGATTTTATTCTTTGTTTATTTACTATACATTAACAGTTAATCTTGTATTTAGCTCCATTTAAACCTCCCTCAGCAGCTGCCCATTTGAAAATTAAAATGGTTGCCTTCTTTCACTTCAGTGGGCACAATACAAAACATCCATTGAGCTTTCTCTTTATTGCAGCTGCCAATGCCCAGCCGACTTTTAGCAAACCAACCAAGCGGAATCACAATGCAGCTGCAACATTTTATGGTATTTCTGTTGGTTCTCCTTTGAGACTGAAGGTGTTAATTAGGAATCAAAGAACACAACCCTGCCAGCTTTCTTTCACAAACCATACCCTGGTCACTGCAGTTTTCAGAAGAAAATAAATCTAATAAAGGGATAAAAATGTTGTTTGTCACACCAGTATAGTGTACTTAAGACTCTTTGATCAAAAGCTTTTTATGTAGTCTTGTCAGATGGGCTGGAAATATTGTATTTTTCCCTTTTCTCTCTTTTCTTCATGCAGACCTCTCTGAATTTTGAATTTAAGACTGTCTGGAAGAAAAAAAGGATAAGCGTGGTTGTATGGAGGATTCTTTATAGGTGATAACTGGTCTCAGAGAGTAGAATCATTTTGCTTCTTAGAAAATTATTCATAGTCCACAGTCCATCATGTTACAGCTTCTCACAACACTGGGCCTTCTATTAGTGAGATTCTATGATATTCTGATTACAGGTTCTCATACTCACACTGTACATGTGCATCTATCAATACCCTGTTTAGTGTAATGATTAGGTGAACCTCAATGTTTTAGAAGATCTTTTTTTACATCACAGAATTCAGTATTTTCATAAGCATATAAAGCATATAGCTATACACATACATATGCATGCAAACACATGTAATGTTAGTTCATCAAGTAGTTTGTCATTTTGTATAGTTTTTCTATGCATCCTGAATATCATGCATTCACATGTAACAGTGTGAAGTCATTACCTTTAATCTTCAGTCAAAGTTAAAAGCTTAAAGTAAGTTTATGAAGTTAGCACTGCTGGGAATTAGTCAAGCCTGCTAGCTCTCTCAGCACGAGGTTTTGCTGCTAGATGCACAAATCATGCCAAAATCCATTAATCCTGCTTGAGAGAGGCAGAAAGAAGGTCTGCTTGTTGATTTAATGTTAATGAAATGAATAGGCTCCTGAGGCTACCTACAGAGGCCCTCTAAACTGTAAAACAAATAAAGTCATTTTAAGTAACGCTCACTGCGGGAGAGTAAACAATGTTCCCAGATTTGCTGCACAAAATGGGCTTGACTGTGGGTGTGTAGAAACCTCCCATTTTCTACAAGACTGGTACACCTGCCCTAGGACAATACCCTCACATGTCAAGCTGATGGATTCATAGAATGATTGAACTAGGAGCAAGCTCCGAGCATGTGTGCATTTCTCTTACTTTACAGATGAGAAAACTAAGGCAGGGAGCTTCTGCCTCTTATGGAGATTCGATGGCTCATGAGTGGGGTAGCTAGACCTAGACCAGGGGTCCTCAAAATTGACTGCCCTTTGCATTTGCCTTGAGTGAGTGAAAGTAACTCAGCTGTGTCCAACTCTTTCGACCAACCTCATGGACTGTACTGTACATGGACTGAACTGTACAGGCTCCCCTGTCCCTGGAATTCTCCAGGCAAGAATACTGGAGTGGGTTGCCATTTCCTTCTCCAGGGGATCTTCCCGACCCAGGAATCGAACCCTAACCTAGTCTCCTGCATTGCAGGCAGATTCTTTACAGACTGAGCTATGAGGGAAGCGCAGATTTGCTGCACAAAATGGCTTTGACTGTGGGTGTGTAGAAACCTCCCATTTGCCTTGGGGAGTGAAAAATCATTCCGATGCCAAGCTTCTTCCCTCAGAGATTCTGATTTAGTTTAGCTTGGTGTGTGATCTGGGCCTGGAGATAGTTCCCATGAGGTCTCATGTGAAGCTGAGCTGTTGACAAGCTTGAGAACCATGGATCTAGACTTCTAATCTAGAGCACTGCTCCTCTGCATGTTTCAGGTTTTTTTTCCTTAATTTATTTTTAATTAAAGGATAATAACAATATTGTGTTGGTTTCTGCCATATGTCATCATGGATAAGCCATAGATGTACATATTTCCCCTCCCTCTAGAGCCTCCCTCCCACCTCCCAATCCATCCCACCCCTCTAGGTTGTCACAGAGCCCGGTTTGAGTTCCCTGAGTCATATAGCAAATTCCCATTGGCTATCTATTTTACATATATTAGTGTGTATGTTTCTATGCTACTCTCTCCATTCGTCCTACCCTCTCCTCCCCACCCCATGTCCGTAAGTCGGTTCCCTGTCTGTGTCGTCACTGCTGCCCTGCAAATAGGTTCATCAGTGCCATCTTTCTAGAGTCCATCTGTATGCATTAAAATGTGATATTTGTTTTCCTGTTTCTGACTTACTTCACTCCATATAATAGGCTTTAGGTTCATCTACCTCATTAGCAGACTCCAATGAGTTCCTCTTTATGGCTGAGTAATATTCCTCTGTATATGTGTACCATGGCCTCTTTATCCACTCATGTGTTGATGGCTATCTGGGCTGCTTCCATGTCCTAGCTATTTTAAATAGTGCTGCAATGAACACTGGGGTCACGCGTCTTCTCCAATTATGGTTGGCTTTCTTTGGTTTTGCTGCACTGTGATGTTAATGATTTCCTAGCTCCTAGCAGTGTGTCAGTTGCCTTATAGACAGAGTAGATGCATGTATTTTGAGATTTGGAGGTTGTTTTCAAAATGAGTGTCCATTTGTAAATGCCCATGAGATATGCCTGTGTATCTGTGTGTGTGTAGACCCTTGAAGGACTGAATGCTACCCTGTGGCTGAGTCAACCTCACAGCAGAGACAGTAGCCAGGGTCTCTGCAACATTGTGCAGCTTGTCCTCTGGTCTCACTCTCCTTCTGATCCTGCAATTCACCTCACCTTTGAGTCTCTCTTGCATGTGCATGTTCAGGAGTTCAGTTGTGTCTGACTCTTTGTGACCCCATGGACTGTAGCCCACCAGGCTGCTTTGTCCATGAGATTTTCCTGGCAAGAATACTGGAGTGGGTTGCCATTTCCTTCTCCAGGGGATCTTCCTGACCCAGGGATCAAACCTGTGTCTCTTGTGGCTCCTGCATTGGCAGGCAGATTCTTTACTGCTGAACCACTTGGGAACCTCACCACTTTAAAAACTCTTATTTGCCACAGTTTCCTCTAGACTGTCACTTTCTTCTTATTCCCCCTCCACCTAAAGAACTTTGCCTTACCTAAGAGATAGACCCTTCTGACATTTCATTTCAAATTGTTTGACTTTTGCTGCCTTCTAATCCCCCTTGGTTTAGTGATTATTTAAACTGCTTAATGAAGCTGGGCTGATGGATCCCACTTCTTCAATCTGTGCTGCTGGATAACACATAATGTCTGTCTGAAATTTCCTCTTGTTTTGGCTTTGGGGCTGCAAAATACATCAGTTTCTTACTTCAGTGATTCAGTACACACTTGAGAATTCCAGAATCATCTTTTCACATATTGTAAGAGAGAAAAGTATTCCTACAGGGGAGATTTCCCTTTTTTTTTTTCAGACCTGCTCTCTTGATTTCACTGGTCAGGGGTAAAGCAGCTTGCTCCTTCTGCAGAGGGGTGCCGAGCATCTGGAGAGATGGTGACATGGGCTCATCCAGCAGAGTTAAAAGACTCTCTGGTCCAGTAACCTCCCACCCATCGCCCATCTCCCCTCTCTGCTAGGGATCACTGGGCCTAATTCCAGAGGCTTCCTGCTTAAATACAAGCTTGGTGGTGCTCTGACCCCCTATTTAACCTTGAGTCCCTCCCCCACTCCCAGATTCATGTCACTGGTATCCAAGATTCCCCAGGAAATAATTTTAAGTCTCATTGTCATCACTGACTGCAAAGATCCTTCTTTGCAAGTAATTGCACTGAACCAATTGCTTCTTCAGCAAAGACAGATACAGAAATTCCTCATGAAAGTTCAACTCTTTGAAGATAATTTCAGGCAGATATAAGCATATTCTTTAAATCAGCTTTTATCTCCTTAGAGTAGAATTATTTTTTCAGTTGTTAATATTAAAAACCTCCATGTTTGTTGTGTTGACAATGTGTTTTTTCCCTAAGTGCGTCTTTGGCTCTGAGGAAAGGCTGGGTTCCCTCTCCCCTCCAAGTCTCCTGCATCCATCATCTCTCCCCTTCTGCCACAGCAAGACCACTGCTGGGATGTGAGCTTCTAAATGTCCAAGAAGTTATCAAACTCAATTTTCCCCACATACTCAGGGAAAATTGTGAGGATGGGTGACAAGAAGAAAGAGAGGATAAAAGCAACTCACACCCAGGACCACAAATTGTGGGCCATCCACGAAATCGTGTTGGAGGAGTGCGCTCCTAACACTGGGTCACCTGCTCTCAATCTGTGACGGAGCCTGCAGTGAGTCAATGGCCAACCTGGAGGTTTGTGCAGTGTCTACAACACTATACACACACATGAAAATACAGAATGCCATTCAATACACGGACTCTTTTATCTATTTGATACAAAAAATCAGAGCTGAAAGTTAATATCTTTTTACTTGGGGACTGTCCTGGTGGTCCAGTGGCTAAGACTCAAAGCTCTCAATGCCGGGGCTGGGTTCAATCCATGGTCGGGGAACTAGATCTCACATGCTGCCAACTAAAGATCCCAAATACTGCAACTAAGACTTGGCATAGCCAAAATACATAAATACATGCATACATAGAAATCTTTTTACCTGAATAGCTAGTGGGTGATGTCTTACTCATTTCAAGCTTCCCCTACTCTTGTACCTAGTAGGCACCTTGTTCTTCTCTTTGTTTTTAACATTAAAAAATATTGTTTAATGAAAATTGAAGTTACACTTGTAACATTTTAGGCCCATGGACAGCTATTTTTTGGGGGTGGATAACAATAAGAGATACTGCATATTTGAAAAACATGGGTTTAGTGTTATAACAACTGTACCACCATGACCAACAAAACCAACAGCACTTAATATTTTATGCATGCGCAACATGTGAGGTATATGCAAAATTTTTTACATGCGTTAGTTTACCAGCTGTCACAACAATCCAGTGAGGTAAATGTCATTATTGTTGCTATTTTACAGATGAGAAAACTGAGATCTGGAGTAAGCTGCTAAAGTTATTCAAGATGAGGCTGTGAGCTTTGTCAAAAGATGTTCTCATTTCTAAAATAGGGATATTCATAACTTTTATGAGACTCATATGAAAACATTGGAGGTAAGAGTGTTAAAAAGCACTATAAAAAATATTTTATTTATTTGGCTGTGCCAGGTCTTAGTTGCAGCACTTGAGATCCTCCATCCTCACTGTGGCATGCAGACTCTTTAGCTGAGACATGTGGGATCCAGTTCCCTGACCAGGGATCAAATCCAGGCTCCCTGTCTTGGGAACTTGGAGTCCCAGCCACTGGGTCACCAGGGAAGTCTCCCCTAAAGAGCACGTTCTGATTTTTTTGTGTGTGTGTCTTGGGAATTTACAAACAATGCAGTCTGCCAAGTTTAGAGGAAGGATTTCTTAGTCACCACATTATAAGATTATACTGGAGATTCTATCAGCTCATCTCCCTGTTACACATTTGGCAGCACCTTACATCTTAGGCGTGGATGACAGGCCAGCCTTATGTAGTGTTTAAGAGAATAGGGCGGGTCCCCTACAGAGAGAAAACGGGGCTGACTCTCCCTCAAGTGCGCCCCAGCTGCAGCTGCAGCTGCTTCTGAAGCTGACCAGGCACAGGCGTGCAGGGGCAGAGGGGGTTGAAGATGCAGGTTTTCATGTTATTTAGGTATGGTGTTGCCAATAGAACTCAAGATGACTGCTAGCAAAATGACAGCTTGTCATTCACGGTTGCCAGGCTTCCCACCGTGGCTCAGAGGCAAAGAATCTGCCTGCAGTGTAGGAGACACAGGAGATGTGTGTTCGATCCCTGGGTCAGGAAGATTCCCTGGAGGAGGACATGGCAACCCACTCCAGTACTCTTGCCTGGAGAATCCCATAGACAGAGGAGCCTGGCAGGCTACAGTCCATAGCATCGTAAAGAGTCAGACACGACGGAAGCAACTTAGCATGCACCTTGCCAAGAGCAGGCGGACATATCTGGTCACGCAGGACCACACGGGTGATAGAAGGAGAGGGAAGAAAGCAGGGGCTAGAGCCTTTGGTGTGGTTCCCATGGGAAGAATGAGCAGGATAAGCAGACTTGAAATCTAGTTTGAATAATATTGTCAGGCTCAAGGTGTAGCTGTTGTTGAGTTATCTGGTACCTGGCCCAGGGGGGATTCGGGCGGGAAATATTGACCTAGAGGGTAAAATCCCTGCAAGAGCCTGATAAAGAAGGTGTGGGGTGTGGGCTTGCACATGAAAGGCACACTTACTGAGGAATTGCTGCTGCTATCTCCAGGATTAGATAGCCCTTTGGTCCCTCCTGGGTATGCAAGAACCCAAGATAACAAAGCATCATAAAATACAGAAAATGAAAACCATGGTTGGTACACAGAGATTCTGTGTTCTAATCCAGGGAGACTCTTCTTTGTTCTAAGAGAATCTACAATTCAAGGGGTATACGGAGTCCAGGAGTGAGAACAGACAAGCAGATGGAGCACGGTGATCACGAGTGATACACTGGGGCAGAGCTAGGCTCAGCATGATGCAGAAGCACCAGAGACTGGTGGGTCACAGAAAACTTCTGGAGGAGGTGCTGCTTGAACTGAATATGGGAAGACTCACAGAAGCTGTAAAGATGAAAAAGAAGAAAGGCATTCCAAGCAGAGATGAATGCATGTGAGAACATGGAGGCCTGAGACATGGAAACCACAGGATGTAGTTGGATATGGCTGGAGACCGGAGAACACGGGGGCTGAGGAGGGGGGGACTGGCAACAGAATCTGTCAGTGGGGGATGAGGCACGGCAAGGTGATTCTGTGGGCTAAACTAAGGAGTTAAACTTTACTGTGAAAGTCACAGGAAACCAAAGGACTGCATGTAAGGGGGACATGAACAGACTTGCCTCCTGGACAAACTCATGGGTGGCAGAGAGTGCCTGTGTGTTGTGGGGCTCTATGCAAACCAAGACAGGAGACTGCAACAGTTATCCACACAAAAAATGAGGAGAACCTGAATTTCAGGGCTAGAAGCAAAAGGGAACAGGCACAACAGATATGAAGGCAACCTGAATTTGGTCAAATTAAAATCCTAAGTGAAATTTAAATTACAATAAAGACATGTTTACCGACCATGAACTGAAACTTGGGACATTATTTATTCCTCAAACTAAACCTGATTGTTTCTCTCTACTATACAGAGTTTTAGGTGAGAGAGCGGCAACTTTATCTATCTGCAATGGAACAAAATCTTATTGGGTTAAGATTCAAGCACACATCTAGAAATGAACATATATCATGCATAAACAACAGGATACTTGGTAACATCTAGAGAAGTAATGGAGTATTTAGAATTCACCTGGGTATCTGGCGTTGGAGCAAAAATGTGAAAAAAAGAATCATTCAACTGGAGTTTTGGGGAGACTTGGGTTCCAATTCCATCTTTACCAGCTATGTGATTTGGGGCATGTTGTTTACCTCTTATGAACATGAATGTCATCATCTGTGAAAATAAAGGTGTTGGATTAGGGCAACTCTAAGGTCTTTTCTATTCTAAAGCCTATGGTTAGACATAGCTTTTGACTCCTCAAAAACCTCTGCAATCCATCTAAGTGATTTTAATTCTGTTTATTTGGGCAATTAGGGTAATGCTCTAGCAATCATGATTAAATTTCAATTTTGCACTATGTAATGTGACCTTAGGTATACAGCTTAGTAATTCTGGTAATTTGTGGATAAAAGATTAATCCTTTTAGTTCTCTACAGTAGAACTTACTCTAAATGTAGTTAGCTATTCGCTCAACTTCTGAATTAATTTTACTGTACTTAACATAAATCTACCAAAATCAGCCTTTCTTTTCCCTCTATACAATTAACTGTGTTCTGAGGCGTTCCTACTGCTAAGGCAAAGGGGGCTTCAAATTACTACATAATAGTTATTTGGGACCAGACTGTATCCATTGAACACTTCTCACTGTTACAAGACCCTGGGGCAGTGGACTTTATGCTCAAGGCCAGTAGCTATAAGGTGGAAGGTGGATCCTCACTGTCAGTTAATCATGTTGCTAAAACTTCTGAGATCTTCAAATGAGATTGGCTTACACCCTGGGAGAATCTGGTTTAACTGGGATTTCCTTTTGCTACTTGAGCTTGAAGACTCAATGAAAAAAAGATCTTGAACTTCTTCCTGGACTCCACTGCACAGAGCCCCAGAGAACAACAGCTGCTGGGGAATGGGGGCTTTAGTGAGTTCAGGTCTCCCACCAAAGGGATAGTAATGTGGCTTCCTCAATTTAAAATCAAAGACCCCAATTTTGGTGTGCTTAGGGTTGATAACTTGAATCCCCAAGATTCCTCTTTCTAAACTTCCCTTCATCTTGTAGATTGCAGTCCTGGCCGGGGAGAGGGTCTGCGTTACAGGAGATGTGTCCTTTAGTCCTCCTCTGGTACTGTCTGATAGAGAGGGATGGAGAAGCATCAGGAGAACACAAGAGAAGGGCACCACCCGAGGCTGAATAGCTATCTAGGTCTTGCTGTCTCTCTCTGTTCTGTGTTATGTCTTTGAGTGGCTGATTGCCCCACTTATTCTTTCCATCTCTCTTGCTATTTTTTTTTCTAGGTTTTACTCTATTGGGAAGTTAACACCACTAATTATAGAGTACATCTATGGCCAAATGCAGGCATGTCTAAGGGTTCCTTCAGGACAGGAAATAAGAAGAGAAAATACAGATGGAGATTTCTTCTTTCAGTCTTTACTAGAAGACTCCAAACTCATTCTGTAGAGTCATTCAACACTCAGAGAGAAATAAATGCTTATTGTGAAAACCTTAATTTATACACATAACAGATGATTAAGGAATATAGCTCCTTCCATGGAAATTTTTATTTGGTTTTTATAGCTAAATAATCTTTTATGTATGTAAAAAGTGAAAGGTTACTTTTATGCTGATAGATTTAAAGACCAATGGATTATGTAACAGAGTTCCTTCAAGTAAGTGCCTCAGAAGAAAATTTATAACCTAAAACCTTTAAGCGCCATGTGGGGTTTTGTGTGTCGAACCAATAAACTCATTAAAATAACATTGAGTAAACCCAAACACAACACAATGAAAGTTCTAACACAGCCCACATTAACCAACCAACTTTAAAATAATATCTTTGTTATGTGCTAAGGTTAAAAATTCAGCAAATTCTTTATATTTTTTCCACTTGAGGTCATGTGTGGTTTTGTACTTTCCTGAGAAGTACACTTTTGTGGCTTTTTTGATCAAAGGAAGGTTATTTTTGCAAAGAGACATCTTTTGTAGAGGTCCCTGTTCTACTTAATCAAGGTTTCAAAAAAAAAAAGGAGCACAAGAATATTTACTAGTTTTTTTTTTAGTGAAACATAAAAATTCTTAGATTCTCTTCTTAATGTGGACTTTGGAAAGGAAAGCATGCATGTAAGGTTAGTCATGATTTGGTGTGTATGTGTGAGAGAGAGAGAGACAGACAGAGAGAAGGCAGAAGAGGAGGTGGAGGAGAAAATAAAGGAATTTGGCTGCAAAATTGAGTAACAGTTTGAAACACTTGGCTTCCAGTAGTGAAAGATGAGCAACACTGGGGAAAAGGCTGGACTAGCAAGGGGCCACTTGAGGAAAGCTTAATCTCAGCTGGCAGGCTGATGAGCAAGGTCAGCTCGGTGCACGCGTCCTCAGCAGGAGCTGGGCTCCCATTGCCAGGACAATTGTCTTCTGCATTTCAGCTTCTGAAGCAAACTGAAGGTGCCTTCACAGGCAGCCCCTCATCCTCTCCCTTGAAAAGGGCTGGCCCTCTACTGCCGTGCCATGTCAATGTGTATCATTTCCACCCATTCCACCGAGCAAGTGGCACAAAGGAAACTGTTTCTTATTGAGTGTTGCTGTGTGTGTGTGCGTGTGTGTGTGTGTGTGTGTGTAACATGCACGTGAGATGGCTTTCTTTCTCCTTGACCATCACAGTCTCTGTTAGAAGATGAAGTCAAATTCCTGTAGCAAAGAAGGACAAAATGAACATGGGAAAAATGTGCATATGTTAAAACTTGACAATTAGAGATTGCTGAGTAAATTTTTACATATACATTCTTTTTCATATTCTTTTCCATTATGGTTTATTACAAGATACTGAATATAGCTCCCATGCTATACAGTAGGACCTTGTTGCTTACCTGTCTTATATATAGTAGTTTGTATCTGCTATAGTTTTAAAATTATTAATGTTCATAGAAAACTGAAGTTGCACATACTGTTGTAAGAGATTTTAGAGACTGTATCCCAATGTAACCTAAATTTTCCAAACATCAGTTCTTACTTGAGGAGGTGTTCTTTATGCTGAATATGCTTTACAATTAATTGGTCAACTATTGGTTTTTCATGTCAACTTTGTAATATAATAAATGATTAACACATAGGTTTATAGCAGCAAATGAATTGAAGGACTGAAGAAACTAAATGGATAGTTCAGTTTTTCTTTGTTTGAAGGAAGGGACTTTTCTCTGTCTTATCCAGATTTCTAATTTACACAGAAGTCTGTCTCACTGGCTTAATTGTTAAACCATGCAGAGCTTACATAGTGATCGATAAGTGATAGATAAAACCTTGAAATAATTCTCTATTCTGAATCAAATAAACGATGTGTCAATTCATCTTATCTCACCAGTTTTAAAGGTAAACACAAACTTAAATAAAATTGGCCTATTAAAAAAGCTCATGTCTCTTTTTTAAAAATTAATTTTTTTTGGAGTACAGTTGCTTTGCAATATTGTGTTAGTTGCTACTGTACAGCAAAGTGAATCAGCTATATGGATACACCTCTCTCATATCTCTCAGAATTGAGACATAGTTTCAAAGAAGTTAGCTACTTTATTTGATGCATAGATCTAGTCACAGGAAAAAAGAGTTTCATTTTCAGCTTGGAAGTTATTAGTCAGTTGATCACTCTTTATAATACTTGGGCACCACCACAATTTATCTTTGACTTGGAGACCAGAGAAATAGTTTCTGTGGATATAGGAAAAGATAGCTACTAAACTATATTGGCCCTAAGCTATATAATATTATTCTCATCTTATCAAAAACAAAAGACTACATTTCCTAGGATTCCTTGAAGAAATATTTCTCATATGAGGGCTTCATAAGTTATGTTCCTAAGAAGAAAAATGTGCTGGAGTATTTCAGCACTAATTATAATTACTGTGAGGCATAACTAAACATTAGAAGGCTGGTTTCCTTGTTTTGGTAAACTAGCCCGAAAGAAAATTTCAAAGAGGCCCCAAAACATTTTGAGCCTTGGAAATATTCTTGCAATAAGCTAACAGGCCCCTCGAGACAGGTATGAGAATAGTACGTATGTCATAAGGTTGTTGTGGGGCATAGGATTGAGTAAAGTAGCAGCATAATGCCAGGCACTCGGAAAGAATAATATAAATGCCAGCTGTTATAATTATTGTTATTACAGTAATAAAGTAATTTAGACATGTAAATTCTGGTCTGTCTGTTAAACAGCTTGTAGCATCATTTAAGATAAGTACGATTTAGCTATATTTCCACCGAGGCTGAGCTATAATTGTGGGATACCAGCAGATTTGTGTTGTTCTGTTACTTGCAGACAAGTGTTATCTTTCTCTGAGCCCTTTTAGCCATAGGATTTCAGCAGCTGGTTCAGCCAATTCTATTCAATTCAACATTACAAGTATTTACTGAACATCCCTTAATTGCCAGGCACTGGTCTGAGCACTTGGGAAATAAAGTGAAAAACTTCCTAGCCTGGAGGAGCTCACAGTCTAGGGAGGAAGATAAACCCTGAAGGAAAGAGAGCCCATCATTACCTCCTGGAGAATTAGTCCATTTGATTTTAAGGCAGATGGTTTCATAGACAATGGATGGCTCTTTTGCATACATTCAAAGTAAATTCCAGTTTCCCTGACCCATACTAAATATTGAGATTTAAATATTGAATAGATAAAACCTTGAAATAATTCTCTATTCTGAATCAAATAAAGGATGTGTCAATTCATCTTATCAAATAAATGATGTGTCAATTCATCTTAAATATTGAGAATGAGGATATGAGAAAGGACTCCTGCTTCCAAAGCATCTTAAAAATATTTAGTTAACCCAGTGTGTGGTTAATGGATGCTAGCTAGATTTACTTGGAGAAGGCAATGGCAACCCACTCCAGTACTCTTGCCTGGAAAATCCCATGGACGGAGGAGCCTGGTAGGCTGCAGTCCATGGGGTCGCGAAGAGTCAGACACGACTGAGCGACTTCACTTTCACTTTCATGCATTGGAGAAGGAAATGGCAACCCACTCCAGTCTTCTTGCCTGGAGAATCCCAGGGATGGCGGAGCCTGGTGGGCTGCTGTCTATGGGGTCGCACAGAGTTGGACAGGTCTGAAGCGACTTAGCAGCAGCAGCAGCTAGACTTATTATGGCTATCATATCATGATTTGATACAAATATTGAATCATTATGTTGTACACCTGACACTAATGTTATAGATCAATTATATCTCAATTAAAATTAAAGATTTTTAATTAAAAAATTTAACCTTCTAATTCAAACACCCTGTTAAACATCTTTTAGTATTACTACTAGATAACATTATTCCATTTTTTTGAAATCAAATGATTAACATTCTTCTACCTACTACTTTCAAATAAGACATTTCCACTGGACTCAGTGCAAAAAAAAAAAAAAATTAACTTGAAGAAGTGGGAAAAAATGCCAGAGATTTCAAGAATGAACCTGCTTCCTACTATGTCATCTATGGAGAAACAAAATAATTTTGTATTATGAAGACAGTGTCTCCTTTTCCCATAGCTAAGGGATTCCATGGGTGAAACTGACATGTAGTTGGTGTCTATGACTGAATAAAACTGTGGACTGAAGCTGATAGAATCTAGGAATCAAAGAGTTGTAGTAGGTTGGAATTCATGGGTAGTTTAACAAATGAAATTCTAAGATACATAAAAAATAGCAATAGGACTAAATTACCAGCTTGTTATTTTTGATAAGTAATCTATCAGCAGTGACTCTAATGCCAGTCTGATTCATCTTTCTACTACAAAATGAGACTGTATAAAGGGAAACATTGCAACAGGAGTGAGGAGGTTGAATCTCACAGGAAGGAATTTGCCTTCTCATGAAGAACTCAATTTACCAGAAATATCCACTTGCGGGGTGTTCACAAGGAAATGTTCCATTTAGCATTATTCTAAATTTATATAAATAAGTGAATAAAACCAAAAGAATTACTTCACAAAATTGCTCAATGCAGTGCTCACTACTGTTTTTCATTTCTAACTTATGGTATATGATTTGATTTAATGGGAAACATACTTAGATTTACAGCTAAAATGACTTACATGTATAAATTCAACAGAAGAAATATAAAAATGTTTTATTAAAGTAAGTAAATATTAAGTGCCAGTTGTAAAACTGCAAATATTCTGCAATGTCTTTAATTTATGACAGTTAATTGTTTACTTGGATATTATGTCTATACCTTTGACAGTTACATGCTTTGGAAATTAAAAACTATTAAGCAGTTCAGTTCAAAATTTGACTTTAAGAAATTACAAACTAGTTTTGTGTTTATAAGCTTTTTCAAACACATCCAAGTAGGAACAGTTTCATTATTAAAATATACTTTTATTTAATTACAAAGGTTAGTTTTTGATTCCAGTCTTCCATTAATAACTCATTTGTGATTGCCACTTTTGTTGCTGATCAGAACTCCACCTTTACTTTGAAGAAAACATGTAAAGAGACAAACGATTGAAGATCTGATTGAAGATTATGCTAATTATATGTAAAAATTCATTATTGTCACACAAACTTTGCCATGTATGTGTTGAACATATTCAGTAAAATATTTTTTGTAAAACCATTAAGATTGCTTGAATTAGAAACACTATCTTAAAAAAAAAAAATCATTCAGACTAACTCAGTCAATTAGTTTCAATAATTATCTCCCATAACAAAAACACTACTAGGAAAACTCAGACATCCTGGAGAAAAAGAAAGAACATTAAAATGCAGAAAAGTCACTGATATCATTATATTTTAAATGAATTTTGCAAGTAGGTTGTAGAGCAAACTATAGTTTGCAACTGACCTAAATTTTAAGACTGTTGTAACAATTAAGGCTTTTGTAACCATCTCTAAAGTACAAAATTTTCCTTCATTTAAAATAGTTTTCTTTGCTTGAAGGGAAGTAAAAACATATTAAACAATTTTCAGGGACAATTCTGAAAAGGTTCTTTAAATTTGAAAGTGTATCTTAAATGCTTTGAATACATGTATGACACCAGGGCCACCACTAACTAGTTATAACTGAGGTTTTTGATTGGTTTTTATTAAAACTAGTTTTACCAATTGTGTGTAAAATTAAATTTTGTTAGAAAGTTACATATAGATAAGTAACCAAATTGATAAAATTAAAAAAAAATTCTTTCTCCTGATAACTTTGTTTCATGTGACATGAATTTGCCTGTGGCTGAAATGTTCATGTTTTTAAGCAATTGCAGGAAAAAACTCAGTTTTCATTTAAAAATAAAACAACCATTTTAGATGAATAAAGAAAAGTATATTTACTATATTAGGATATTCATTAGGAGTTAATTTTCTGTTTGGATACTACACTAACTGGATGAAAGATACATCAAAGTAGTACACAGAGCTTACTTCTAAGACCCTTAACAAAAATGTCCAATTTGACGCACTAAAACAACTTATCTATAAGATTAGATGCTAGAACTACTTCATTTCTGACAGATCACTACTGGTAGGTTGAGATGTATTAAACACTGGAGACAGTCATTGTCTGTTTTTATGTCTTAATCTTGGTGTGTTCTTTATTTTCTGCTGGGTGAACATAATTAGTGGAAGAGAGAATAAGAGAGAGAAGTTAAGGTTGAAAATTTCCAGTGCTTCTACCACGCATGTTCAGTGGTCCAATTACAGATCCACTGGAGAATGCAGTTCAGTAAGAAAAGAGAGTTAATATTAATGTTTGGACTGGCTTAACGTTTAGCTTTTCTGGGGAAGAAAGATTATAAAACTGTACAAAAATAACTCTAACCTCCTATGAAGAGGTTTAGGAAACTTTCCTTACCTACGAGTTGGACTAGCCAGTTATCAAATTGTGGCAAATCTATTTGCCAAATGTGTACAGCTGCAACTTGCCATCATCAAGCTGTTTGAAGAAAATGGAATGCTTGTTCTCTTCCCGGGAGGGGAGGAAGATTAAGAGATAACATTTTGACTCAAAGAAATGATGATAACTTAGTACAAACAGTAAAAGATAGTATGGCCTCTCAGTCACATTAGTCTTTGCACACAGCAACTTTCTCATCAAAGCTTAATTACCACTGGGCCCCCCGTGGAGCCGGGCTATAACTTCATGTTCCTTTTCAAGAGTAAAAAGAAGTTATCTCTTAAAATAATATAACCAGTAAAACACAAGCTTATTTATTCGGATATGAATAAATGAAGATTTCTCTTTCAGGGTGTGAGTGCACAAGCGCAGGAGAAGCGGTCACTTGATTCCAGGTGTGACCAAAAGAGGGCGCCGTCTGCTCTTAACGCCTGCAGAGCCCCCGAAGCTGTCAAAACAGCCCCCAACCTCAGACTCCTCTAGCTACTAAGGCAGAGCATCCAGGGGCTTCTGGCATTTTGTATTAGATAAGGAGACCAGATTCTAAAATTGCTCATTATGGACAACATCAGTCTGGTTATTTACTTCAGGACTGATTTCTACATTTAGCACTCACATTCCCTGAAAAGTTAACCATTAGATGCAAGTATTTGACATTCACTGTGACACTTTTCGCAGACACACTGGGATTTAATATTATATAGAACACTGAGAAATTTCACTTTAGGCCAGGTATAGGCTGTCATCAAACAGCACAAGAAAAAGCTGACAATTAACTTCCTGCTGCTGCTGCTTCAGTCGTGGCCGACTCTGTGCGACCCCGTGGACTGCAGCCTACCATGCTCCTCCGTCCATGGGATTTTCCAGGCAAGAGTACTGGAGTGGGGTGCCATTGCCTTCTCCGAATTAACTTCCTAATGGTACCTTAACTCTGAGGGGTTATCTATAATGATAGCCAGATAGGAAACAGTGGCAGTCAGATCACCCCAGCACACGGAGGAAGCAGGTAAATGCATTTGAGGTATGTGGGAAATGACTGGAAGCAGTACTTTATGCCAACTTTTAGTAACAGAAGCCGAACAAATGAGTGAGAGGAAAAAAAATCCTGATGTTTATTTTCTGTATGCTTCAAGAGTTTTCTAACAACTGTATGATTTTAATAGTTAAGTGTTTGGGGGGACTGCACACCTCCCTTGTATAAAACCAGTTTCTTCAGGGTGATGGGCAAGAGCGGTTCTAGGCTCTTGAATGCAATTGCCAACCACTAGCAGAAATTCACCATGCAGAAGAATACATGATTCCTGAAACACTAAACTTAGCAGTTAAATCCAGAGACTGGAGGTAAGTAGTACAGACAGCTTTGGTACAGAGAGCTGTTTAGGAGGAGGAAATGTGAGTTCTTAAGAGAATGATCACTTGGAGTGGATTTCCATTGCTGTAAAAATATCACTGCATCATGCAATAAGTGCCACTGAAGGGAAACCTTGTGGGGAAACAGATTAATTCTACAATCTTTTCAGATAAGGAAAGCAGCCAAAATAGTTTTATGGTAGGTGAGTAGGGGAACTGCCATCTACTAATACTAAAATCTAGCAGGATAATCCCTCCCTTTCAACACAAAATCAAAGCAAGTAAAGATTTTTTTTTCTTCCTCACTCTGTCTCTAGAAAAAGAATCACTATCTAGTGTAAAGCGTTGTGCAAGCCTCTTCATGTTTCTTCCCTCCAGAAAACAACTAAACAGAGGAAAGACTGAGTTTACAAACATTTCAGTTTACTCCTGCCAAGGCACATCAGAGAAGCCGAAACTGGGACTTCCAGGGTTTGGGGTGGGTTCACCGGCGTGCCTGAAGTTAAAACCCAGACGTGTAACTTTGCAGTCACGAGTGCCTCCTTTCCCGAGTGGTCCCGACCCCTGGTCTCTCTGCCCGAAGGAAGCGAGCCTCAGATGGGAAGACAGTTGTCGCCTCAGTTCCCAAGAATCGGGTTCCCCTTGGGTCACCTCATCCACCCAACCACCTGTTACCCTCCAGGCCTGGATTTTCCGGAGACAAAATTAAGAACCGAGCCGCTGCCTCGTGTCCGCAACTGGGGCTTTGGAGGCTGTGATGGGGGAAGACGGGGTGTTGGGATGACAGAGAGCTTCAAGTCTCCACTTGGGTGTCGGCGCCGCTGTTTACCCGCTCCGCCGCCTTAAGCCCACTTCCCTTTCCTCCCTGGGAGGAGGAGATGGTTAAAGATTACACAGTGGCCGCGGGCCCTTCAAAGGGCGGCTCGGGCAGCCAAAGGTAAAGATAACGTTCTGGCAGCCCTAATCGGGGTTTATGGTTGCCACATTTTAATCACTTCATTAAAAAAGAGGGGGGGTAGAGAAAGAACAGAACAGAAAAAGGTTACATCACGCGACCGAGCAAGGGATGAAGAGGAAGTTCCTTTAGAGCTGGACAAGTCGGAGTTCTCCTTTGGGGAAACTTCCAGCCCATCTCTTCGCGGAACGTGACGGGACAAGGAGGCGGAGGTTGGGGCAGGGACCAACTGGGCAGCCTGCCCTTGGGTTCCAGGTTCAGGAGCACAGATGTCCACACTGCAGACAAATGCCTGCACTCGGAGGAATTCGCGCGGCGACCTGCCTAGAGATGGACCGCAAAGCTGCAGCGCACCAGCGCTTTCCCCGGGGTTGCATTTGGAGCCGCCGTTTCTCTGCGGGGCCCTGAAAGCGTCGGCGCGCTACCCCAAGACACGTGCGTTTCCCAGGGGCCCAAACACACCTGACCAAGGCGCCCGTGGCAACCTCGTCCGCCTCCTCCAGAGCGCGGGAGCCGAAGCGCCCCCAAGACGGGTAGAGGGCCAGCCTGCCTCCCTCCCTCTGCCCCCTTCCCGAAGCAGAGCCGGGGCGCACTTACAGGTAGGAGGTGAAGACACTGAGGTTGGAGGGCAGCTCCGAAAGCCCCAGGTCGGAGCAGTCCACCCGGAGCAGCATCCTGCCGTCCGGCTCGCACTGACAGTGCGCGGGGCACCCCCGCAGCAGCGTGCCGGGCATGGGCGAGCCGCCCCCGGCTGCCAGCTGCAGTAGGACCAGCAAGGACAGGAGAACGCCGACCGAGGAGGTGTCCATGGTGCCCGGGCAGGGAGACCGCGGCGGAGAGAGGGGAGGGTCGGCCGGGCTGCAGACAGCGGCGCGCCAGGCGCAGCTCGGCGGGCTTCTCCGGCTCCGCGGGCGCGCGCAGCGCGGGGCCGCCGAGAAGAAGCGGCGCGGGGCCCGACTGGGTCCCTGCCGCCGCGGTGGGTCCGGGAGCGGCCCTGGCTGCAGCCGCTGTAGGGGCCGTGAGCGCTGCTACCGCCGGCGGCCTGCTCGGTGTGCAGCAGCATCTCCGCTCGCACGCTCCTGTTTTAAAGCGCTCCAGCCCGAATCGCGCGCCCGGTGACGTCAGCGCAGCCCGGCCGCCCGGCGGCCCCCGCCCGGCCCCGCGTCCCTCCTCCGACCCCTCCCGCCGTCCCCGGCTCCGCTGCCGGGAGGCGGCAGGCGGCGCGAGGTGCAGGCGAGTTCTCAGCGCTTCGGCTCTGCCTCCCCGGCGCGGATCGCGGCGCTCCGCACCGCGTGAGGGGCACGGGACCCCGCTCCCCGCCGCCCCTGCTGCTTCCATTCTCTCCCTCATCCGGGCCGCCCGGAGCCAAGAACCGAGAGACCTGCTTCAGACCGGTACAGACAGACACTTAGGGGCCGAAGGATGCTGCACGCCTCCCCAGAGCCCACTTCCCAGAATGGAGGGGCTACATGGAGTACTTCAGGGGGAAAAAGAAGAAAAAAAAAATCCAATCCAGAAAAATAGTCACACTAACAGGGTAAGGAGGCAAGCGTTCCCAGGCAAAAGATGGATGACCTTTTTGATCCTTACCTCAAGCCGCCCGATCTGGCTCGCTTTTTGCCCTAAAATCGAAACGCTGGACTAATCGCTAAATAAATACAGCTCGTGAGCAAGCACTCCAATGTTGTCTAACCCATAGGGTTAGATGTCCAAGTGACTTTTTAAAAAAGTGATTTAGGATCCTCTGGAAGTCACCTTTAGTGAAGCAATGCGGGACAGATGTTTGCTTTTGTTCGGCTGCCTTTTCATCCTAAAAGAGTCCTAGGGTTTTCTAAGCAAGTACAGTCCCACCCAGGTGTGAGAACCATTGTCAGTGCAAATTGCGAGCTCTCACACTCTTCAAACGCGACCTGCAGTGAACCTGCAGGAGAAAGGAGGACAAGGACGCAGCGCTTTGCTGGGAGAAGGCCTCGGTGCAGAGCCGGTCGACGTCTGGAGACCCCAGTGAGTGGCTGAAAAAAGTTACAGCCCAAGCCTGCCACTTCAACTCACAAAAATGTACAGTTTTCACTCTGGGCACAATGCCTGCTTGTTTCAGGAAGGTGGAGAACGCTTATGGCTTTTAAGGCCTCTCAACCTTCTTCCACTTAGTCCATCCTGCTGAGTTTCCCATATAAACTTCTGAATTTTACAGCTGGAAAGATTTTTTTCGTTGTGTGTATTTACTCTCCTTTGTTTAAGAAGTGGTCCGCAAACCTGGCTGACCTCCTGTGGAACTTTAAAAAATATATAGATTCCTGGACCTAAATCAGTATTCTGAACATGCTCTTTTCTAGCATGAATCCCATCATTAGCAAGTTCTTGAGTCTCTGGATTGGATGGAAGGAGAGAGTGGCTAAGCTTTATATATACCCCATCCTCTTCATTTTGCAAATAAAGATATTGCAGCCCAGAGGTTTGGGAACATTTGACAGTGGCTGCTGAAAACTGTGAGTGAACCCTGGTTTCTGGATATCAGTGCAGGGCCTACTTCTTTCCTGGTCCTTCACTTGTCTCTTTGCACATCATGCCCACTACTGTACCTCTGCTTATTTTTTTAAATTTTTTTATTTTATATTGGAGTATAGCTGATTAACAATGCTGTGATAGATCTTTATCCATTCTGCCTTTGCTAATTTTTTTTTATTCTTGCTTCTCTTAGCCATTCCTTCCACTTTTATAGAATGCCTACTAATTACCCATTTTCTTTCCCTTTAAAAAACTTAGCCCCAGATTACTTATTTTGTAAGAAAGCAATTCAAGTCTTACTCTTTTTGTAAAACCTTCTGTAACCATAGTCTATATTAGTCATCAAGCAACAAATCTTTGTAGAACAGCTACAGTTGTGGTACAACAATGGCCCAGTTACCTCTCTTCCATGGAGCTTGCAGTCTAAGGAAGATCACAGACTCTGCACAGAAATTCTAGGAATCTCATTGAAAGTGTATGTTCTAAATATCACACAACTGAGCCCTAAAATTTTCTTGAACGCATCTGTGTTTTGCTTTCCCAACTTTATTGTGATAGCTTTGGTGACAGGGACTAGACCACTTGTCTTTACGTGGAGGACTCCTACAATGGACTCACGTTAGTGGAAACTTAACTGATTTTTATTGACTGACTGATTTATCAACACAGGCATCCAAATATGATCGTGTCCACCATCTTACTAAGGGATTTTGTCAATAGTTTCTATGACTTCAGAGTTCCAAAAAGAGTATAGCACTTTGGTCGTCGAATGAATCAGGTAGAACTAGATTTGAATCTAGATTCTGACAGTTTTAGGTGTATGACTGGAAGCACAGAATGAGTCTGTATAAATCTCTGTAAAGAAGAATTGTTATTCACCTACATAGTTCTAAACATGGAAATGTCTGAAACTCGGCCTAGAGCAGATTAAATTTCCCACCTGTGGTTTGTGCCTTTCCCTTTCTGTTCAGGGATTGAACGTGTTAACAAATTTATGTAAAGCAGAGGGATTTCTGACTCAGTTACAAGGGGGAAAGACAGCTATGCTGGATGAAGCCAGGTGTAATGAACGTTTTTTTCTTTTTTTCCACATACCCTACATTTCTCCTCTTTCTTTTTGGTTAATACATGACACACTTTTCCTTCGGGAAACACTTCCCAAACCTTAGGTGACTCCGGTAGAACTGTCGATCATGTGTCCCAGTTTCCTGCTCCTGGGGTAAGTATATGAGCCCAGCAGAGCAGTCTGAATCCATCTGAGGGCTTGTCCGAACCCTAAGGTGAGAGGCTCTTTTTTGGCTTCATGAGTTCTAAGGACAAGGAAGCCTAGAGCTCAAGGGAGCCGTCATTCTGCCTTGTGGAGAGAGGTCACCATAAAGTGAACATCAGCTTTAGCGAGGAGAGAAGCACAATCCTAAGGTCCTCTTTTAAATGTCTGATTTTAAAGCTGTTACTCCACCATCACCTCCTAGTTGGGTGAACCAGTCAATTTTGTTTTGTCTTGTTGGTTAAGGTAGTGAGTAAGGATTTATCTGTGATCACTTGCAATCAGAGATGCTTAGTAAAAATGTAAAAGTCCAGGAAGCATGAATACTTGAGTGTGACCTGATGAAATTCAAGGTCTAGCAGACCTTAAAACATATGAGTTGAAAACAAGAATAGTTCTTTAAATAGTAATTTTGTTGTCTGAATGCACATATGTTAATTACTTTACCTTAGCTAATAAAATGAAAATACAGCAAAGCAGATTCCTGTGTACTACAAAGAAAAAAGAAAGTTCTTTTAAAAAGAAAAAAGAAAGTAAGGCCTCTGAGTCATAGTTTCTAGTAGTGGGCAGGAATACTGGAATGGAATACAGGAATACCGGAATGCCATGCCCTTCTCCAGGGGCTCTTCCCTACGCAGGGATCAAACTCAAACTTGTGTCTCTTACATCTCCTGCAGTGGCAGGTGGATTCTTTACCACTAGCTCCACCTGGGAAGCTCCTGTACCCTTTCCCAAATCCCTTGGAAATGCTAAACATACAGAGACTTAAGCTGCATAGAATCTTAGACTTATTATTGTTTTGTTGAGAAAAAAATGCACATATTTTGGTAAAGAAAACAACTATAGTCTTTTTGGACTGTCACTGGAACCAGTTGGAGCAGAGAATGGTGTGTATGTATGTGAACAGTAGGAACAAGTATGTATTCAACTTTTCCGCCTTAAAATGTATATATATTTCTAGTTTCTCTCAACAACCAGTTACACGCATACATACTGGTGGTACATCAGAGGAAAACAACTCCACCCCTTACATGTAATAATGTTAGGGTAAAGTAGATCCATTTGGTGTTTTGTCTGGGTGAGATGTTTGTATTATTCATGATTTTGGAAGGTATCTGACTGTTACTGAGTTGGTGTGTAATGGGAATATTTCAAGCCAGGACTGTAATCCCGTTGTACTTCTTTGACTAAGTTCCTAAAGTCAGTTCCGGTAAAGTACAGTCTGGTACGTGTTTCTGGGCTTGCTAAACGGATGATTTCCTAATTCTTTAATCTTTGATAAAAGTCCACAACTAAAAACATTCGTGTACACCACATGAATTACTAGTAAGCTTAGTTGAAGCATGCCAGGATAATTTAAGTTAACAGGTAAGTCAATATTTATTTTACAAGTATAGTGAAATCGTGTTTACACAACTGGTGGGCTATTATGGACTTATTTAACTTGTTTGAAAGAGTATAGAGCCCATTATTTGTCCTGCTCATTTTACATTCATGATATAATCAGGCCTATGCTGAATTTCTTCACTTCCTTTTACCAACAAAGTCTAATTAATTGAGAAAGGAGGGGGATTTAAGAATAAAGATCTATTTTCTTTCAGAATTATTTATTTAGCAAGAAAGCATTCATTCAGCTAATTCATTACTTTGAAGCAGCCTATTATATAATATCAATTGGATCTGTCTTTGATATTATCCAACATAAAGGAAACCTTGAAATATATCCACATGTTCACAACATACTCAAAGAAAGGACAGTGGTACATGATATTGTAATTCTGTAGCTCATTTTGATTTCCTTGTTTTATTTCGAGTGTGACAGTGAACATAGTCTGCTGGTGGGCCACCTCCTTCCTGAGAACATGTGTCCAAACTTACATGTAAACCAGGAGGAAGTTTTCTTTTCAAACTAAGAATAAGATTAATGAGGAAAAAATAATAAAACACAATTAAATGATTTTCTTGTTTATTCCTATGCTTTTCAAATTCTGCCGAATATCCCTTTACTATACAGACAAACTCTTCCTTATACCCATTGTGATGACTCTTTTTATGATTTCTTTAGAACTACACTTTTAGAATTTTTAACCATCTGTCATGTCCACATGCTCAGACAGAGCACACACCTTGCTTCCAAATGATGAGAGCCTGGCAGTTTCCCATTGGCAGAGATGCCTCTCCCAAGGCCTCTTGCTAGAATATATTCAGATCTCTGGTCTCTCAACTGCAATTCTGAAACCCAATGAGCTCTGAAAAAGGGAAGGTTTTCTGAAACAAATTTGGTAGCACAGTGTGAATGGAACGGACAGGAATTTGTTTATAGTTTTTTTTTCCCCGTTTCATGTTATTATTTGCTCAGTTTGCTGCAGAAATGTTGATGTGGTTGATTGCAGGCTGCTTCCTCAGACTCGAGTGGCAGTTTTATATAAAACATGGGGCTATTGTTCTAAATATTTTATACAATGTATGGGCTATTATTCTCAATTTTAAAATCACCCCATATTGTGCATTTACAGCATCTGTGACCTTGAGATTTTTGGCAAAGGGATTATGCACCTATAAATCATCAATAAACTTTGCAATAGTCATCTCATAAGTGATTTTTAGAAGAAAGACAGAAAAAAGGAGCATTGGATGAGGCAAGGGTAGGAAGTTCCATTGCAAGTAAAACCCAAAGCGAACTGGTCGGCTCAGGTAGGTGAGCACTTGTCACTGGACACATCCCCTTTGCAGAGTACAGGGCACAGATTCCTGTCTCTTCCTCTGGGTGCACATCAATCTGCAGAGTAGCTAGTAGAGACCATTCTATGTATTAGGGGCTCTCTCTCTCTCAAGCATTCGAGAATTAAGAACGATTGGTAAACACATTTTGGGAAAGAAAAACCAGAGGTGTTGAACAGATAGTAATAGTAAAAGTAAGAAGGAATTGTTCAGCTCACTTAGAAGAACAAATTAATGGGTTTTATTTCATGGACGTGCAGAATTTATAAGGGAAAGCAAACAAATACAGAGCACGCTATTTCCCCAAATGCTTTATTTTGATAAGTCTAGTGCATTTTAATTGAGTACACATAGTAGCATTTCACTGCAGTTACAGTCTCATAAAGCAGGGCAAAATATATTGCACAAACTTTGTGGCTCAAGTCAATGAGTCATAATAAAACATTGCCCAGATTGCTGCAATTAAAATTTACAGAAACTTTCTGTTGAGTGTTGTTAGGTTTGTGGATTAATAAAAGAGCCTGTTTATTTTAATTTTTCTTTAACAAGGACTAAGATTTTGATTGTAAGTCTCATTGATTTTTCTCCTTTTGCATAGATTTTAGATTGTACTTGGCAGAAAAAAATCTCATTGCAGCTTTAAAAATATATTAATATACTAAATACATTTTCTAAGAGGTGATCCCTGTCCTTTTCTTACCATCCCTCACTCTCCTTTGTTCACATTCTTTCTGTTTTCTCCTACTCCCATCTTCTCTAACTTGGCATCAGGATCGGTGGGAGTGGGTGGAATGGTGTGAAGGTCATCGGCTTGGTCACCAAGGAGAAGGGCAGCATGACATAGCAGCACAGCACAGGTTTTGAGTTCTCACATTCCAGGGTTCAGATCTCTGCTCTGTCATCTACAAGTTGTGGGATTTGGAGTAACTTCACCTGGGAGGCCTAGTTTCTTCATCTGCAAGATGAGGACAGTTGTACCATGTCTGCAGAGCTTGCTAGCAAATGGGACCTAAGGTATTGCAGGGCCTTCCATGCAGTAAACACTTAATATATGGTAATAATAAGGAGCTTTCCTTTCCTGAAGTTTTCCTTGAGAAAATTTTTTCAACTCTATGGAACTAGGAGGATTGAAACAGGCAAATAGACTTTTCACTTTTTTCTTTTGCTAATGACATGGTACTTTGAATATTTACTGTGGTTTCACAGGAAAGCAGACAGTTTCACAAAATTTTGAGATTACCTTGGTTAGGGACATTTGCTAGTGAAACAGTCTGAGTTACATTTATTAGGCCTCAGTTTCTAGTTTTAATAAATCCTCAGTTCCCAGTTTTAATTGTAGCTGTTGTTCAGTTGCTAAGTAGTGCCCAACTCTTTGGGACCCCATGAACTGCAGCACACCAGGCTTCCCTGTCCTTCACTATCTCCCACGGTTTGCTCAAACTCATGTCCATTGAGTTGGTGTTGCTATCTAACAATCTCATCCTCTGTCGCCCCCTTCTCCTCTTGCCCTCAGTCTTTCCCAGAATCAGGGTACTTTCCAATGAGGTGGCCCTTCTCATCCCGTGGCCAAAGTATTGGAGCTTCAGCTTCAGTATCAGTCCTTCCAATGAATATTCAGGGTTAATTTTCTTTAGTATTGACTGGTTTGATCTCCTTGTAGTCCAAGGAACTCTCAAGAGTCTTCTCCAGCACCACAGTTCGAAAGCATCAATTCTTCAGCACTTGGCCTTCCTTATGGTGCAACTCCCACATCAGTACATGACTACTGAAAAATTATTAGTTTTAATTAGAATGTATTTATCTGCAGACATCTACTGCACATTCAATAGATGCCAAGCACTGGAAACATGGGGATAAATGCATATGGTGCCTGCTTTCAAGTAATTCACCACTGAGTTGAGAAGACAGACTTGGAAAACAGATAAGTAAAATGCAGGATAATAACAGGGATAAAAAAAATGTTGTTAGGGTATAAGGAGGGAGGAACTAACTCTGCATCACAGAAAGTTTTCACAGAAAAGGTGATATTTGAAGCAAGTTCTTGAAGGTTCAGCAGGAGTTTGTTAAGGAAGAAGAGTGAAAGGCCATCCCTGGGAGTTTGATGAGGACAAAAGGTAATTCTTAGATGATGATTAGCCTGGTTCTAGTTTAGGGTGAAGATGTGTAGGCTTGGGAAACTGGCAGAAAGAGAAGCTGGGAAGACACACTAAGACAGAGAGATTGTGGAAAAGGTGTGATGTGCCACCTTTGATCCTGGGTACAACAGGGGACCAGGGCATCTTTAAGCAGGGGAATGATGCTGTCACATTTTATCTTTGGAAAGAGAGGAACTTTAAAGTCAGCACAGGGCACTGTGGGAGCAGGATTCAGAAGTTACAACTCATTTGAGTACATACAGATTTGAGCAAGAGGTGAGAAACACCACAGTCAGCGTAGCACTGGCTATGGCAAAGTAGTAGGTGTTAGATTCTTGAGATATTTCAGGGGCAGAATTGGCAGAACTTGGTGTCTGTGGTACCTAGAGAGAATGGAATGTTTGTAATGTCTTTGTTGCCTTTAGCCTCGGAGACTAGATAGAAGATAATTATTTACCGAAAAATATTTTTACTGTTTTGAGTCTTTATTTGTGCCAAGTGCTGTGCTAAGTGACTTCAATGCATCTCATAAAATTTATTCCTTTCAACAACTAATAAGGTAAATATAAGTATCCTCTTTTAAACAAATAAGGAAAGTGAGGTTCAGAGAAATTAAATAATTTTCCAAAATCTCTTTGCAAGTAGGTGACAAAGTTGACATTGTATCTGTGGCCTATTGGACTCTAAAACTACACTTTTAAGCCCTGGACGAGTATCAAGTTTTGAAAAGAAGATAGTAAATTTAATTTTGGGGCATGTCAGGTTTGTAGTTGAGAAAAATTTTCAGAAGGGTGTTGACTATAACGAAGTTTTGCAGCTTCAAATCTTTCTTGATGTGGAGCCTTTGATTTGAGCCGGACATAAATCCATTCTTGACCACAGGCTTAATGCAATGCCTCTGTGTTTGTGTTGCTCTCTTTCATTGACAGATTAGATGTAAGGCTCAAAAACCCCAGACTTAGGAGCTGTGATAATATCCTAATCAATTGTGATGGCAAATATTTTTGCCAAGTGATTTCAAAGATTCTCTATTCTACTTGAACCTTTCCCAGTCGCATTATGGCTGAAATTTGATGCATTTTGAAGACATAGATGCCTTTTCCCCCTTCTGTGAATGATATTATCCACGTAATTTTTAAAAATTTCCTTTCGTAAGCTGTCATTTTTCTTGATCCTCTTTGTATCATCAGGCCGTAATGTATTATCCTAAAGCATTCTATGGGCTCCCTTGGTGGCTCAGTGGTAGAGAATCTGCCTGCAATGCAGGAGACACAGGAGACACGGGTTCAATCCCTGGGTCAGGAGGATCACCTGGAGGAGAGAATGGCAACCTACTCCAGTATTCTTGCTGGGAAAATCCTGTGGACAGAGGAGCTTGGTGGGCTATAGTCCATAAGATTGCAAAGTCAGACACAACTGAAGCAACTGAGCAAGAACAAGACATTCTATAAATGTTTCTCTGCTGGGTCAGTTACAAGAGGAATACAAAATAGTTGTAGAAATATTGAAAATAAACAATTATAGAACAGAATTAAAACCTGCCACCTGAAGACAAGAGCTGTTAACATTTTATCTATTTCATTTCAATGTTCTAACTGCATATGTACTTTTTACCAAATGGTGGTAGTTTTCCACTTATAATGGGAAAATATTATCCTCCATTAATACTATTTGTTAACACTAGATTTTTTTTGTCTTCATGATAGTTAATTCTCTCCGTCCCACAGGTGAGGAAATTGATACTTGAATAACTTGAAAAACTTCCCTAAGTATGACCCTGTTCTATATACACTTTGTGACCTCTCAATTTGGCAAGGAGAATTCAAGGTTTAGACAAAGAACCATAATAGAATGCAGTGTATGGGAAGTTTGTTAGAAGTTCAGAGGTGATAGGAGTTTGGAGGCAGGAGGAATATGTCCTGCTATTGATAGAATCAGGGAAGGCTTTATGGAGCAGACTGCATCTGAGATGGGTCTTAGAGCAAGGGTAGTAATTTGACATTGGAGAAAGACATTCTAAAGCAGGGAACAGTATAAACAAAGGGTTGGTGGCAGAAAATCTTAGCACCTATTTGGGAAATTGTGATTAATTCGTTTTACTTTTGGGCTTTATAAAGTTCTTTGTGCAAAGCTATAAAACTGAAAGTTAGAAAAAGACTGAAGTTCAGATCCTTTGTAGATGGATGGGTAGGAAAGGATGCCTAAGGATGCCTTAGAAAGCTAACTTTGGCTTCAGGGCCTGGGGCCAATTGAAGGGAGAAGGTGGCAGAAAGACTACCAATTCAATGTATACTTACTGGGTTCTATTACATGCTGGGTATATCGGCTAGAATACAACAGACAAAGTATACAAGCTGATTAGTTGGTAGAAAGGTGGTGCTATTAGAAAAATGAGCAGATTTGGGAAAGAAGAGTCCAGATTTGTGGTTTTTCAGTTTGGGTGGCCCAGGACTTAACTGGGTATTCAGGTTGGCACTTCAGAGAGGGGAGGGCTGGATGTCCTTATATTTGAGAATTCTAGTTGATGGGATGGTCATGGTTGGTACTGATATTGAGAGGTGATGGGTGTCAGTACGGTAATTGGTGAAATTGTGGAGGAAGTAAAGGTAGATAAATATCTTAAATTTACTGACTATCCATCAGGCAATGTTCTAAGCATTTTACAAGCTTTATCTCATTTAATCCTCAAAACAACCCTCTGAGATAGATGCTGTTTGCTTCTCCACTTTGTAGATATCTCATATTACTTGGAGATGTGGGTTAAGTTCCAGATGACTACAATAAAGCAAGTCACACAAAGTTTTTGGTTTCCCAGTATATAAAAATTATGTTTATACCATACTGTAGACTATGAAGTATGCAATGACATTATGTCTAAAAAGCTGATGTACATACCTTAATTAAAAAATATTTTATTACTAAAAGATGGTAACCGTCATCTGAATCTTCGGTGATTCATTATCTTTTTGCTGGTGGAGGATCTTGTCTCAGTGTTGATGGCTTCTGACTGATCAGGATGGTTTTGCTGAAGTTTGGCGTGTCTGTGGAAATTTCTTAAAATAAGACAACAGTGAAGTTTGAAGCATCGTCTCCTCCTTTCACGAACAATTTCTCTGTAGCATGTATTGTTGTTTGCTTATAGCATTTACCCACAAGTAAAACTTCTTTCAAAAACCGGAATAAATCCTCTCAGATCCTGCTGCTACTTTGCCAACTAGATTTATGTAATATTCTAAATCCTATGTTGTTTAACAATCAAGTTCACCTTCTCAAATGGGCATGGTTGATACACCCAAAACAATTACAACAGTAACATCAAAGATCTCTAATTAAAGATCACCATAACAAACAGAACAATAATGAAAAAGTTTGAAATATTGCAAGAATTACCAAAATGTGACACAGAGACATGAAGTGAGCAAATGCTGTAGGAAAAACAGTGCTGATAGACTGGCTTGACATAGTGTTGCCACAAACCATCAGTTGTAAAAAAAAAAAAAAAAAGAAAAGCAGTATCTGCAAAGTGTAATAAAACAAGATATACCTGTGTAGATGGGGAGGCTGGGTCTCGAGATCACACAGCTGGCGAATGTTCGATCTGGGATTGACCTCTAGCAAGCTGACCCTAAGCCTACATAGTCAGGCTCTCCTTCACCCCTGGCCTGGGAAGATTCCACGTGTTGTGGAGCAACTAAGCACCACAACTAGTGAAGCCCGCATGTCCCAGAGCCTGTGCTCTGCAACAAGAGAAGCCGTCTCAACAAGAAGCCCGCACACCACAGCTGGAGAGTAGCCTCCATTTGCTGCAACTGGAGAAAGCCTGCACACAGCAACGAAGACTCAGGGCGTCCAAAAAGAAATACGTCTTAAAAAAGAAGAAAAAAAAGGGCATTGAAAGAAAGCCCAGAGAGGCTGCTACCAGGAGACTGGGTGAGCACAGCATCAAACACTGTAGGCACATGTGTTGACATCATTGTGGGTATGAAGCAGATGTCAGGGAAACACTGAGGCTGCATCTCTGTGACTGGAAGCATTGTTTGGTTCAGTGGCTTAGCCAGAAAGAATATTCAGGAGAAATATGGTTATTGAGCAATTGCTACCTGGTTGGTTAATCATGGTCTATGTCTACATTTACATATACTTAGTTTTCAACATTAAGGCTAATCACTTATCAATGGGAATTTGACATAACCTCACTGTCTAATACTTTTGAATAGCTCGGGGAATAACTCATTTGCAGGAGAGAAAAATATGACTCATATGCTTTTTGTTGAAAAGAAATATGTTTGCTAATTTAGAGTATGGACAAAAAAGAAAGCTACAACTGGAACTGGGTTTAACAAAATTGCATTGAATTAAGCACATGCCTGAAGAAAGGTTACAAATGACTTATAATTATTATTTCAGTGGTTTTATGAGTAAATTTGCAATTCCAAAACCACCTTCCCTAAGGCTATCCTCTTAATCTAATTCAATAAGAATTTATTGACTACTATTACAGATTTAAGCTGTGCCAGGCACCAAGAGTGCTATAAAAGGGATATTTACTTATTTATTGAATAAATATTTACTGAGAAGTTACTGAGTCTGGCACTCTATTTGGTGCTGAGGTTAGAATGGTGAGTAAAGTGGAAAAGATCCCTGACCTCCTGGAGCTTATGGTCTAGTGGAATGACAGACATTGATTAAACACAGACACACCACAAATAAAAATTTGTTTACAAACTGACCTGAGAGCCATGAATGATCTTTTTGGGAAACAGGATTTACCAATGAGAGAATAAAATAAAATGACAAGCGAAAATGAGCAACCTTGTCTAGAATGATTTTTATGCTATTAATTTATTTAGTAATCTCTCTTTTCATAGACAGATGAAGTAAACACTATTCCAAACGTTAATAACATTATTATCCTTCTCATTTAGGAGGATAGTTTTACTTTCATTCACCTTTTTCCTTTAGGCATTTTTTATCTCTCTTTATTTTTCCTTTGCTTGTAAAGCTGTATAATTGTGGTGGCTTGTTGGCTGCAGGTTCATTCATGCTAATGACAAACAAAAACAGTGGAGGAGGGGATAATATTAATAAGGGTTTTAGCACCTCAATTTCGGGGGTGCTTTGAATGTTGTAAAACTGTGTGTGTCATGGAGACAGGTGGCTATACTAAGTAGCTGAACTTCCTCAGATACTTACTGATGAAGACTTCAGTTGAAGTCCTTTAGAAGCAAGACCAACATTTTCTACAGTGTTAAAAAATGTCTTGAGTGACTGCTTCATTGCCAAGTCCCCGTGGACAGTCAATTGTTGATCGACATTAATGTTGACTTCTAATGTTGGCTGGTGCTCTTTATTTGTCTATATAAGAAACATCAGAAGAGGTTGTGCTTTTCCATGAAACTCAAACCTTTGAGAATGTGCTTTTCATTTTATTTCCAAATGCTTTTCAACCTTCACACTGAGCTTGTGTTCATAGCCCAGAACAGAACATGTGGTAAAAATCTGGCAAATCTTTTTCAGAGGAAGAGGTGTCTTAGTTACAAAGAAAGAAAAAGTGAATATCATAGACTTTGGAAATGGAGAAAAACTAAAAGAAGAGATCATTTTGAAAAGAAAAAAAAAGAACCTAGCTTATTCTGAGGTATAAATGGAAAATATAATACGATTTCTAAAATTAACTTGTCTTTCCTTAGAAACTATCAAGATAGGCAACTTTTTTCACTAAAAGTCATTTAAAATGTAAACTTTTCTTTATTTTACATAATGTGGGTAAGACAAAGGAAATTTTTAAAAAGTTATAAGAAGTCTATGGTGGAAAAGTATCAAAAAGAGTAGTTCTTTAAGTGGTAAATTTAGAATAGTAAAGGAAAACATTTATTGTAGTAATAACATTTAGTTACTGTCACTGACTGGTAGACCATCAGTCCTTTTGTCAATTGACTGGCTAGTGCTCTAAGATGAATTTTTATAAGAATCAGGATTTCTTGACATTCTAAAGGGTAGTAAAAAAAAAAACAAACCAGACAGTAAAAAAACCCCTATAGTGTGGTTAACAAAAAAACTGTGAAGGAATTTCACACGTCCTGTGATTTCTTCTTCTGTTGGCTATTTCATTTAGGTTCTGGATTCTAAGATGAAGAAATGGATTGTTTTCATTTTATTAAAAACTCTTAGGAAAAGGGGGAACTGCTCTCTGACTTCTAATGTAAATTCTTGTGTACATTAACTATAATTCCCCACAAGGGCTGTTTGGCAAAACACATATTATGTTGTTATGCCAAAGAGAAACAGGGACGGAAATTGTTAAAAGAAAAAGAGCAGCATATTACCAAGATTTAAGTACTGGTACGATGTGTAAACTGAACTTAGTAAGATGCTGTAAAAAGAATGTGTTTGCCTGGTGGATTATATTTATCTATGTATGAATATACATATATGAGTATGTATATACATGTATATATATATAAATTTATACACAGAGTATACACAAATAGAGGATGTTAAGGGGCCAACTATTACATGTGCTACATCATAGATTTCGTTTCATAAACAAGCTTTTAAAATTTAAAATCGATCAACTTAAATGCCAAAAGCCTTAAGACTTCAATTATATTTAGGAAGCTAATTTGTACATTCTATCCTTGGCCTTGGAAAACTATCCCTTCATCATTTTCATGTATTCAATGAATAGTTATTGAGTGCTTGCTATGGGAAGATGGTGTTCTTGGTTCTGGAGGCACAACAAACAAACAAAATAGACACAGAGTCTTGCAACTTACATCCCAGAGTTTACATTCTGGAGAAGCAGACAATGAGCAAATAGACATATAGAGAATCAATATATATAGACTGTGTGTGCATGCATGCTCAGTCGTGTCTGACTCTTTGTGACCACATGGGCTGTAGCCCTCCAGGCTCCTCTGTCCATGGAATTTTCCAGGCAAGAATACTGGAGTGGGTTGCTATTTCCTTCTCTAGGGGATTTTCCTGACCCAGGGGTCGAACCTGTTTCTCTTGTGTCTCCTGCATTGGCCGGATTCTTTACCAGCTGAGCCACCAGAGAAGCAAAAAGATATATAGAATGTCAGGTGGCAATTTTCAAAAATAAGGCAGGAAGAGGGAAGTAGGGAGCGTAAAGGAAGGGAAGGTGAATCGCAGTTTTAAGTAGAATGGCCAGGGGAGGGCTCATTGAGAGGGGCCGTCTGGAGAAGAGCTGAAGGGATTAGGAGAGTGGGTCATGCAGGCGTCGGTACTTTCTGGGAATGAGGACCTCTCTGGGAAGAAGAAACAGCATATGCCAGGCCTCCGAGTGGGCAGGGGCAGGCCTGCTATGTCTGAGGGACAGAGAGAAGCCCAGCGTGGCTCAAGTGCCCTGAGGCAGAAGCAAGACTACTGTAATCTGATTGATGGTTTGGGCCAGGATATTAGCAGTGGAAGTGATGACAAGTGGCTGGATTAGGGGCTGGATGCTGGAGATGTTCTGAAAATAGAGCTGACAGGATCTGCTGATAGATTAGATATGGGGTTTGTGAATTCAAGGTTTTTGACCTGAACAACTGGAAGGATTGAAGTTGCCATTAATTGAGGTGGGGAATGCTATAGGAAAGAAAAGGTCTGGGGAAAGAAAAGAAGGTTGGAATTGGACATGTTCCTTTTGAGAGCATATTGTATGTCTAAATGAACATTGAGTTTGTAGTTGAATATATATGTCTGGCATTCAGAGAAGAATTCTAGACTGGACATTTAAAGCTGATACTTGTCAGACCGTAGGAGGCATTAAAAGCCACAGGATGTTTTGAGATAGATCATTAAGGGAGTGAGTGCAGATAGAACAGGGAAGAGATCCAAAGACTGAGCTTAACATACTCTGAAACAACCTTATAAAAGCTCTGCTATAGAGGTTGGGGTACTGAAGCATTACCAGCAAAGGTTAGGAAAAAGAATGGCCAGAATGGGAGGAGAAAAATCAGGGGAAAACAGTGTTCTGGAGGTCACAGGAAGAGGATGTCTCAAGTGGGAATGAGTGATCAACAGTGAATATGCTCCTAATAGATTTAAGATGAAGAGGGAGAATTTGTCTATTGGGTTTGCCATTGCTCAGATCATTTGCAAATTTTAGCAAGAGCAGTTTTGATGGAGTAAATGGGAACAGTCTACTTGGGCTGCATTCATTTATCCTATTTGAAGCAGAAAAAGAAGTTATCTTATCTATGCAAGAATATCTGAGATAAAACACTCAAAAATATTCTTTGTGCAAAAGACCTAAAACAGGCTTTCAGATATGGAGACAAAAAATAACAACTGACATTTATTCAGCACCTACTTGTGCCAGGTACTGTGCCAAAGTGCTTTGGAGGAATGATTTTATCTGACTTTCACAATGAATCTATGAATTAGATGCTATTATTTCCATTTCATGAGTGAGGAAATTCAAGTTTGCCAGGTTTAAGGGACTTTCCTAAAGTCATGTAACAAGTAAGTTATAGAGCTCAGGTGTTGGAAGTATTTTCATAATGCCCTTAAACTGACCAATGACTTTGTTTCTAAGTTGTATCTATTGCTTCTGGAAATTAATAGCCTCATTCTTTACAAACTATTTTTTTTCATTTTGTTTATTCCATTTATTTCATGTCTTTATTTTTCCAATATCTAGCACTTCTGCAATACTGAAAATTTATAACCAGTTGCTTTGATAATTGTTTGATTTTTTTTCTTGATGCAGAGAATTAACCAAAACATTTCTGTTTATTGAATTTGATTGACATGGTCAATCATGTTAAAATATTATTGAAAGCCTATATGGGAAAATAGTCCATAAAAGAATGGATA
Organism: Giraffa tippelskirchi; assembly: GCF_054371585.1. Taxonomy (NCBI): domain Eukaryota; kingdom Metazoa; phylum Chordata; class Mammalia; order Artiodactyla; family Giraffidae; genus Giraffa; species Giraffa tippelskirchi. Next base: position 103,915,710 of record NC_137278.1, on the reverse strand, counting down.
TATGTATAATTGATTTACTTTACTGTACATATGAAACACACAACATTGTAAATCAACTATATTCCCATAAAAATTAAAAATAAAATAAACCCAAAAATGTTACTGAAGAGAATTTAATTTTCTAGAATGATACCCATTTTTTCTACAAAAATTTATTTCGAGGAACTTGATTAAATATTTGGAAATACACTCTTTTTTAAAATTGAAGGATAGCTATATACAATATTATATAAGTTATGGTTATACAATATAGTGATTCATATTCTAAAGGTTATATTCAGCTTATAGTTATTATCAAATATTTACTATATTCCCTGTGCTGTACAATATTTCCTTGTAGCTTATCATATACCTAGCAGTTTATATATTCTTAAAGTAATGATATGGAAAGTAACTGAGCATTGAATTTGCTCATTTCATGTTCATGACCTCTCTGTGAGATGGATATCATTATTATCTACATTTTATACTCAGGGAACCAGAGGTTTGGGGAAGTTGAGTAAATTGCTCAAAGAAACAACTTGTAAGTGGTGGAGTTAGGATTGACCCCACATCCTCTGAAATTACATTCCATGCTCTTTCCACTACAACATGCATGTAAATTTAGTTAATTCCAAAGCTTGACTTGAAATATTATATCTTTCCTCATCTGTGTAAAATTGATTACCCTCATTTGATGTACCATTGTAATTCTAACAGCTGGTGCAACAAGGGCTTGCGATTTTAGGAAGCACGTATACATGTTTAAATTAGACGTGTTTTCTCTGGGAAACGTGAGTACATCGATTCTTCTCCTTTATTAAGATTGGCTCTACATCAATTTCAGAGAGGGAAAAGCAGCATTGCTGTTTGCTTGGGTGTGCTTTTTATGGTTGCTGATTCTCACTGAAGGTGTGGCTAGGATTGGTGTTGGCAGAGAACTAGGGTACAGAGATTATGCCATGGGTTCTGGAGCTTGCCATGAAATGGGCCTGAGGGTCTGCCATTGTTTTCCTAGAATGCCTCTTACAACTTCCCACCAGCCCTGAATGTCACATTCCATTCACAACAAAATGGGTGGCTTCTTTCAACTAGCATGCATCGCCTGCTTCTACTTTTGAGACTCTTTAATCAAGTTTGTATTTTATGACCAGAATAGTCTAATAAAAATACAACTCTGATAACCCACTTGTGTGGTTACAATGCTTCAATGGCTCCCATTATATTTAAAGTAAAATACAACCTCCTTCCTATAGCCCACAGCCTCTTACATGGCCTGGCCCCTGTCCTCTCTCAAACCTCTTCTAGCACCATGTTCCCTTTGCTCATTAGGCTCCAGTCCAGGCCTCCTTGAAGTTTCTCCAAGTCTTTTCCTGACTCAAGATGAACATGGTACTATTTCCTCTGTCTAGAACATTCTTTCATCATCAGTAGAAGTACTAGCTCCTCAGAGACCTCTGACCACCAATCTAAATTAGACACTCCTGGTATCATTTTTTCTAATTACCTTGTGCTTTTTCTTCAAAATACTTATTATAATTTTGGATTAATACTTGCAACTGTTATATTCTTTTGTTTCCAATAAACATCATCCATTTCAAAACAAACAAACAAAATATTACTTTTGTTATTTAGTTGCTCAGTTGTGTCCAACTCTTTGCGACTCCATTGACTGCAGCACGCCAGGCTTCCCTGTCCTTCATCATCTCCTGGAGCTTGCTCAAACTTCTGTTCATTGAGTTGGTGATGCCATCCAACCACCTTGTCCCTTCTCCTGCCTTCAATCTTTCCCAGCATCAGGGTCTTTTCCAATGAGTCTGCTCTTTGCATCAGGTGGACAAAGTACTGGAGCTTCAGCTTTAGCATCAGTCCTTCCAATGAATATTCAGGATTGATTTCCTTTAGAATACTAAAGGACTGGTTTGATCTCCTTGCAGTCTAAGGAACTCTTAAGAGTCTTATCCGGCACCACAGTTCAAAAGCACCAATTCTTTGGCACTCAGCCTTCTTTATGGTACAACTCTCACTGACTACTAGAAAAACCATAGCTTTGACTATGCAGACTTTTGTTGGCAAAATATTACTTATATGTTTGTTTAATATTACCTTTACCCCCACCTGAACATAAGCCATGAGGACAGTTTCTATACCTGCTTTTTCCCCATCACTGCCTGGCTAATAATAGATATTCAATAAAGTTTCTTGAATAAATAAATGCCCTTTCAAAAGCTGCTTTTGTAGCCTAGAATACAACAAAAATAGCTAACGTCTAATTTGCACTAAAACTCTAAGCACTGTGATAATGTTACAGATGACTAGACTCCAGGTCTGGAACAAAGACAAAATGTGCATCTAAGTAATGTATGATGATAAAGAGATTTTATGGATATGATGCTAACTCTTTGTTCTTCTGTTGGATTTCATTGACTGCCTCGAAAGCAAATTACAGGGAAAGAAAACAGATGTATTGAATCAAACATCACATTCTCTCCTATTATAATCTAGATATTCTTGTGTTATGAAGAAAACTATGTAATTGAAAAGCTGAGATGTGTACAAGGATCAATGTGGGGTTGTTTTAAAGAGGTGAATGTTCAACTTTTCACTCCTTTTGGTGGGGATAAATAGGGATCAAACTCAACTATCTTTTATTTTGTCTAAATTTGAAAATATTCTGTCCTCACAGTGATTTGTGAGTGGGAGCAGAGACTAGGTAAATCTATCGTTTGAGCTCCCCCTGCTGGTGGTGAGTGGTGTCTTTAGCAGAAGACAGTGGGAGGAGTCCCTAGTGGCTCAGACGGTAAAGCATCTGCCTGCAACGCAGGAAACTCGGGTTCAGTCCGTGGGTCGAGAAGATCCCCTGGAGAAGGGATAGGCTACCCACTCCAGTATCCTTGCCTGGAAAATCCCATGGACAGAGGAGCCTGGAGAGCTACAGTCCATGGGGTCACAAAGAGTCGGACACGACTGAGTGACTAACACACAAGAGTAAGAGAGTGCAAGCAGTATTGCTGAAAACTGAGGATGGAATACCTTTACCAGGGCCGCTACACTCCCCGTGGTAAAGATAGGAAGCACAAATGTTGAGGTTTATATGCCTTAAAGTTCACTTGCTTAAAATGTATAGTTCAATAGTTTTTAGTATATTTACAGAGCTGCACACCCATCACCATAATCTAATTATAGAACATTTTCATTAGCCTCCAAATAAAACTTCTGCCCATTAGCTATTATTCCTTATTCCTCACTCAACTCTCCCTTGCCTTTAGCACCCGACAACCACGAACTAATCTTTCTGTCTCTGTCAACAATTTTGGGCATTTTTTTTTATGGATGGGATCATACAATATGTAGTCTTTGGTGACTGCCTTATTTCACTTCAGTTCAGTCACTCAGTCATGTCCGACTCTTTGTGACCCCATGAATCCCAGCACACCAGGCCTCCCTGTCCATCACCAACTCCCGGAGTCCACCCAAACCCATGTCCACCGAGTCGGTGATGCGATCCAACCATCTCATCCTCTGTCGTCCCCTTCTCCTGCCCTCAATCCTTCTCAGCATCAGGGTCTTTTCCAATGAGTCAACTCTTCGCATGAGGTGGCCAAAATATTGGACTTTCAGCTTCAACGTCAGTCCTTCCAATGAACACCCAGGACTGATCTCCGTTAGGATGGACTGGTTGGATCTGCTTGCAGTCCAAGGGACGCTCAAGAGTCTTCTCCAACACCACAGTTCAAAAGCATCAATTCTGCGGCGCTCAGCTTTCTTCACAGTCCAACTCTCACATCCATACATGACTACTGGAAAAACCATAGCCTTGACTAGACGGACCTTTGTTGGCAAAGTAATGTCTCTGCTTTTTAATATGCTATCTAGATTGGTCATAACCTTCCTTCCAAGGAGTAAGCGTCTTTTAATTTCATGGCTGCAATCACCATTTGCAGTGATTTTGGAGCCCCAAAAAATAAAGTCTGACACTGTTTCCCCATCTATTTCCCATAAAGTGATGGGACCAGATGCCACGATCTTAGTTTTCTGAATGTTGAGCTTTAAGCCAACTTTTTCACTCTCCTCTTTCACTTTCATCAAGAGGCTTTTTAGTTCTTCACTTTCTCCCATAAGGGTGGTGTCATCTGCATATCCGAGGTTATTGATATTTCTCCTGGCAATCTTGATTCCAGCTTCTGTTTCTTCCAGCCCAGCGTTTCTCATGATGTACTCTGCATATAAGTTAAATAAGCAGGGTGACAATTTACAGCCTTGACATATTCGTTTGCCTATTTGGAACCAGTCTGTTGTTCCATGTCCAGTTCTAACTGTTGCTTCCTGACCTGCATACAGGTTTCTCAAGAGACAGGTCAGATGGTCTGGTATTCCCATCTCTTTCAGAATTTTCCACAGTTTGTTGTGATCCACACAGTCAAAGGCTTTGGCATAGTCAATAAAGCAGAAATAGACGTTTTCCTGGAACTCTCTTGCTTTTTCGATGATCCAGTGGATGTTAATTTGATCTCTGGTTCTTCTGCCTTTTCTAAACCCAGCTTGAACATCTGGAAGTTCACGGTTCACATATTGCTGAAGCCTGGCTTGGAGAATTTTGAGCATTACTTTACTAGCGTGTGAGATGAGTGCAATTGTGCGGTAGTTTGAGCATTCTTTGGCATTGCCTTTTTTTGGGATTGGAATGAAAACTAACCCTTTCCAGTCCTGTGGCCACTGCTGAGTTTTCCAGATTTGCTGGCATATTGAGTGCAGCACTTTCACAGCATCAGCTTTCAGGATTTGAAATAGCTCAACTGGAATTCCATCACCTCCACTAGCTTTGTTAGTAGTGATGCTTTCTAAGGCCCACTTGACTTCACATTCCAGGATGTCTGGCTCTAGGTGAGTGATCACACCATCATGATTATCTGGGTCATGAAGATCTTTTTTGTACAGTTTTGTGTATTCTTGCCACCTCTTCTTAATATCTTCTGCTTCTGTTAGGTCCATACCATTTCTGTCCTTTATTGAGCCCATCTTTGCATGAAATGTTCCCTTGGTATCTCTAATTTTCTTGAAGAGATCTCTAGTCTTTCGCAATCTATTGTTTTCCTCTATTTTTTTGCATTGATCACTGAGGAAGGCTTTCTTATCTCTCCTTGCTATCCTTTGGAACTCTGCATTCAGATGGGAATATCTTTCCTTTTTTCCTTTGCTTTTCACTTCTCTTCTTTTCCCAGCTATTTGTAAGGCCTCCTCAGACAGCCATTTTGCTTTTTTGCATTTCTTTTCCATGGGGATGGTCTTGATCCCTGTCTCCTGTACAACGTCACGAACCTTTGTCCATAGTTCATCAGGCACTCTGTCTATAAGATCTAGTCCCTTAAATCTATTTCACACTTCCACTATATAATCATAAGGGATTTGATTTAGGTCATACTTGAATGGTTTAGTGGTTTTCCCTACTTTCTTCAATTTAAGTCTGAATTTGGCAATAAGGAGTTCATGATCTGAGCCACAGTCAGCTCCCGGTCTTATTTTTGCTGACTGTATAGAGCTTCTCCATTTTGGCATTATTTTACTTAGCATAGTGTTTTTGAGGTTCACCCACATTGTGGCACATACCAATATTTCATTGCTTTTTATTGGAAAATAGTATTCCATTTTACAGACATACCACACTTCATTTACCTATTCATTATTTGATGGACATTTGGATTGTTATTTCTGCTTTTGGGCATATGAACAGTGCTGCTACGAACATTAAATATTAGTGTACACATCTTTATGTGGACATGTACTTTCAATTCTCTTGGCTATATACTTGAGAGTAGAATCCTGGGTCATATCTGTTTAACATTTTGAGGAATTGTCAAATTGTTTCCCAAAATGGATGTACCATTTTACTTTCTCACATACATGTGCTTTTGGATAGATTTTAAAAGTTTAATAAGTGCCCTTTATCAGTTACATACTCTTCTATTGTACTTATGTACTTTTACATTGTCCCCATTTGCTTTTTATTGTTGCTCCATCTATTTCTTCTTCTCCGTTACTGCTGTGAAGGGTCTGTAGATTTTCCCCCTGCAAAGATGAGTGAGATAATGTCAAAGTTCTTGCTCAGTTCAGAAATATTAGGTCAAGATGAAAAACCCAAGTACCATCTTGACTGCTAGCTTCCTCAATGAAATTACTGTAAAACTTCTGGAGAAGCATATCACCGTGGTTTAGAGTGTTAACTCTGGAGTCAGGTCATCTGGGTTTAGATTTCTTTTGAAATATAACTTTATTTATGTATGGTTGTGCTGTGTCTTTGCTGCTGCACGGCGTTTCTCTAGTTTCAGCGAGTGAGGGCACCTCTGTGGCTGTGGGGCTTGGCCTTCTCATTGTGGTGGGCTCTTTCTCTGCAGAGCGCAGGTTATGGGCCTCACAGGCTTCCATAGTTGCGGCACATGGGCTTGGTCGCCCTGTTGTGTGTGGTATCCTCTCAGATTAGGGATCGAATTCGTGTGTCTCCTGCATTGGTGGGCAGGTTCTTTACCGCCGAGTCACCAGGGAAGTCTCCAAGGTTTAGATTTGGTCTTACCACTTTCTCATTGCATAATCTTGGGAAAAGATTTACTAATACTTTTCTAACTCTCACATATGAAATGGGGATACTAACAATAGAAGTCTAACGGGATTGTTATGGAGACCAAGTGAGAAGAAAATCCTTCGCAGGGTGCCCAGTACATACATCAGGATCTCTCAGTAAATACTGGCTATTGTTGAGTCTACATTATTCCTTGAATCTGGTACTGGAACTACAAGTAGGTCTGTAGGTGTAGAGATTGCTCCTGAAATGGGCACTTCATTACACAGGGGCTCCTTTAGAAAGCAGGAAGAGTATAGGGTAAACAATCAAGATGGCTATTATTGTATCAATATCTACATCAGCAGAATCTTCAATCTGTGTCTTTATCTTGAGAGGCAAAGTGCTCAACCATGGCAAATATTTTGTGGCATTGAAGGGCTGAAATATAGTATGAAACAAAAATTTGCACTTCTTATTAATAAAACTTGTTTTTGGGGGCCATCTACCATGTTTACGGAGAAGGCAATGGCACCCCACTCCAGTACTCTTGCCTGGAAAATCCCATGGACAGAGGAGCCTGGTAGGCTGCAGTCCATGGGGTCGCTAAGAGTCGGACACGACTGAGCGACTTCCCTTTCACTTTTCACTTTCATGCATTGGAGAAGGAAATGGCAACCCACTCCAGTGTTCTTGCCTGGAGAATCCCAGGGACGGGGGAGCCTGGTGGGCTGCCTTCTATGGGGTCGCACAGAGTCGGACACGACTGAAGCGACTTAGCAGCAGCAGCAGCAATGCTTTGGGGTTCATTCCTTGATGGCTGAGGAGTTCCCACTTCATCTCTAGAACTTGCAGTATAGGGTTGAGATTAGACATGGAATGAGATACTTTTTTCATCTTTATATAGATACTAATAGAGGAAGATGTTACCTCAATATTTTTCCTGTGTTCAACCCTCTTCTTAAACTACCATTCTATTACTTCCTCAGTTCTTTGCTTGCTTTTCTCCTGTCCAATTCCCAGCCCTGCTTGCACCATGTAAGATTTACCCTTGCTACACCCAGGAGCTCTCACTGGGGCCAATGTCTAATGTCTAGTCTTCAGCGATGTGGCCAAAGTTTAGCTCTTCAGTGTTACCCATAAATCTAAGCTAAAACTCTGAATTCTAAATCAAGAAGCTAAATCTTGAATATATGGGAGCTCATAGAAAAAGTTGTATGATAATTTATAAACTGGAATTTTTTATGGCTAAATACATTACATTTACTCTCAGGAAATTGAAAGCTATAAACTACAACTCCAATCTGCTACTGTGAATAAGATGATAACCAAAGGTGTTATTTTATTTTTCATGAGGGCTCTTTGGACCTGTAATGCAAGAGACATTTCAAAGTTTGGATCACCCTCAAAAAGAAAATGCCAAGTATGTTAAATTGTGCAGTTAGTTTTCAATGCAGAGGAATGAATCCGAGAGTCAATGAACTAACACAAGTTTTCAGAGCTCTAAAGAGCATTTGCAATTAAGACACCGTGCTTGCTGTGTATTGGCCAATTCTTTGTCCTGGAAAGCTTTGTTTTTCTGTGAAACTGAAAATCCTGCCATTGATCTGTACTCACAAAACCCTGTTGATTTAAACAGGACTCCCAGAAGTGGAACAACAGCAACACCAAGAGAACTCAATTTACCGAGCTTGGGTTACAGGAAACATATTTAATAGCGACAGTTCCTGTTTTCATTGTTTTCCCTCTAAGTTCCTACAAAATCAGATTGTCTTTAAATAGATGCTGCTGCCACTGGGACAAGGTTCAGTTTCACATCCCTAAAGAAATAAAGAGTTTTGTAAAAATTCACTCTACCTGGGCCTCACATATAGCCAAAAGGATCAAGATGGCTATCACACTAAAACAACAACAGAACAATGACACCGAAGATGTGAAACACATACTTTTTAAGACTTTTTAATGTAGCCCTCAATAACCAAGGAATGATTGCTGGTGGAAGGAAGTGAAAAAGAGATTTCATTTAGAGCAACCTCATTTTGTCTTTTTTTACAGGTTGGTTTTGAAGATTTCTAAGGAAAGAAAGGAGGGGAAGTAGTTTGAGAAAACTGTCACTTAATGATTGATTCCATTGTTCAGAAAGATTCTGAGTTTGGCAGGATTTCTGGAGTTTTGCCTTGAAAGAGATGAACTTTGACCAAGTGGTAATAATGCTAATGCTAAAGCTAATAATAATGATGATGTGCTAATATTTATTGAGAAAATACTATGCATCACAGGTCCAAGCATTTTCTCTCTCTATGATCTCAGTTAATATAATAACAATTCATAATGTTTAGATTAACAGTCTATTCTGGATGAATGGATAGTATGATAGTTAAGGAAAGCTACAGTGTTTGGGGCTTCCCTGGTGGCTCAGATGGTAAAGAATCTGCCTGCAATGCAAGAAACCTGGGTTCAATCCCTGGGTTGGAAAGATCCCCTGGAGAAGAGAGTGGCTACCCACTCCAGTATTCTTGCCTGGAGAATTCCATGGACAGAGGAGCCTGGTGGGCTACAGTCCATGGGGTTGCAAAGAGTCGCACATGACTGAACAAGTAACAATTCACATAGGGTTTTAGTTCTTCTCCCATCATGAGTTAAGTGACCTTGAGTAAGTTATCTCTGAGTCTTGATTTCTTTATCTGTAAAATGACACCATAAGGCCTACCTAATTAATTTTCAGAAGGATTAAATAATGCAGGGCAGCAGTGATGACAGACAGACTGCCCTACAATTTAAATACAGTGAGATCCGTGGGATGTGGACCAGAGCACTGGGAGCAGCTGGTGGAGGGTTTTCTGCTCTCCCAAGACTCGGGGATGCAGGACTTCTGGAGGAGCTGTCCTCTAAGTGGAGCCCTGGGTTATGGACAGAAATGTCAGGATAAGGTGAGGGAAGGGTGTGCTAGGTTGAAGAGTTAGCGTGTTCATGAGGAACTGCCTGTTGTTGAGCAGCCTTGACAGGGGAAGGGGGAAGGTTGAGAGACTAGCCAGAGAAGTAAGTTCACCCAAGTCCTGGAGGGTTTTGGATGGCATTCTAGAGAGTTTGAATTTTCTCCTGAGGTCAGAGGGTAGCCAGTGAAGAGTTTTAAGTAGGAGAATGACATAATTAGATTTGTTTTTTGGTGACATTCATTCTCTTCAAGATTAAAGATACTCTCTGTGAACAGAGACCCCTTTCTTGACCCCATGTTTGAGCAAGTTCATATCTTTGACCTCCTTGGTTTGGGAACTGTCATCAAGTAAGCTAACAGGTGTTTGACTCCTGCTGCTCTGATTTCTGTTATAGCCTCCTGTTGCTTTGAATTGTTTCCTTATCTGAGATGAGTGGGGTGGTTCAGAGGGTGGAAAGCAGCATCTCTGCTCTTGGATGAGGCGTGGTCCATGGGGTAGGCCACCTGAATACATTTTTTTCTTGAGTTACCTTATGGTTTATTTGTGGTTTATGTACTCACTACATTATATACAGCTAAACTTTCATCTCAGGTTGACATTCAGCTTCCTTCCAGACTGCAACCATTTCTAAGAGGTGGTTGGGCAGAGCAATTAATTTTCTAATGTTAATCTAAGTAAAACAATAGTAGAGAACATTTGTTGACATCCTGTCTCTTCTTACCCTCAACCTGGGTGCTTGTTATTTGAGTGAAACACACAATAAAATCCAATTGCATAAGTGACTGTTTTTGGAGTGGGGGGGTTATCTGTGCTTCTGCTTGCCGTGAATAGAAAATGGACTCCATTTTATGATCACAATCTTATATTCCTTGAAAATCCAAGAAAATCATCTTTTAAAATAAAATTAGGTAGTAATGTCTTTCTAGGTCATATTTTATTAAATGATTGACAATTACTACTTTTAAAAATATTTGTCAAAATATCAACTCCTGCATAGTTACAAGGTTGGATATAACAAAAATAAAAAGCCACATTAGACTGTTGGATTTCTGGTGAAGCAAGCATTCAATACTGAAATCAAGAAAATGCTTATTTTGAACTCCATGTGTTCTAGACTTGTGCTAACATTAGAAAGTTGTTGATATATCCACAAATAATAATCTGTATACAAAGTATACAAAGGGTAAGTAATTTTAATTTAAATTTAAGAGAAATTAAATGTCAGAGGATTATGATAAAACTTTTATTGGAAAATTTTAGAATTTCTTAAGGAAGAAAAATATGTATAATGGAAATCAAATATATTTATTTTGAGTTGTTGGTGAAGTGACTTAGCACTCTTGGAGCATTTTGTGTTTTACTAAAGCTGTTAAATCCCATCTGGTCTTTGTAAAGTCTTTTACTATCTCCTGCTGTGACAGGCAGACATTGGTTTGCATTACTGTGTATTCCCAAAATACTTTAAAAAAGTATCTAGTGGATTTATACCAACTGTAGCAGGATGATAGAAGACTGCATTTCCATTATAATACCTTCAGAAATGGAGACAAATGTCATCAGGTCACAAAAGATCCATCAGTTTTACACTGTGTGACATTTGGAGAAGAATGTGAATGATTAGTGGTTTCCAAAAGTTGTTCGGAATGCAGCATCCTGTGTAGATATTACTTGAAAAATATTTATAGGTTCTGAGTCAGTGAGATACAGTTTATTCCTCCATGGAATTCACTCTAGAATATGTGGAATATTGCCTTGGACCTTAGTTGTTCCAATATATTCCCTGGAAATATCAGGGAATTTTTTTGTGTTTATTTATTTAGTGTCAGTAAACAAGTTGTTTTGCCTCCTTGAGTGATTTTTATGGTTTTGTGACCACTCTATATCTCTGGAAATCAACAAGATCTTTGTATGGAGAAAAAATAATTTAATTCAGCAAGAATTTATTGAATAGTTTTCCTGATAGCTCAGTTGGTAAAGAATCCGTCTGCAGTGTAGGAGACCCCAGTTTGATCCCTGGGTTGGGAAGATCCCCTGGAGAAGGGAAAGGCTACCCATTCCAATATTTTGGCCTGGAGAATACGATGGATTGTGTAGTCCATGGGGTTGCAAAGAGTCAGACACGACTGAGTGACTTTCACTTTCGCTTTCTATATTCAAGGCAGTCTGATAGGCATAGGGAGAAATGGAAAAAACTTAGACATCATCACTGTCTTCAGACAATTTATAGTCTAGATAAAAAAAGAAGCTAAGAGTCAGTAGAATCAGATAAAAAACAAGATAAGTTAAGTTTCAAAAGTGAAATGTAATGAAGATGTGATCGTATTACTGAGAAAGGATTGATTAAATTTGATTGTGTGATTTTAAAAAAGCACCATGGTGAAAATAAAACAAGCCTTAAAAGATAAGTATAATTTTAATTTAAAGGAAGAGGTAAAGTAAGTAGCACATTTTCAAATTTATTACATTCCAAGATAAAGTCATTTAGAAGTCATAATGCAGTGAAAAGAATTGGTGGATAGACACCTGAATTTTAATCTTGGCTTTGTAATTAACCATGTAAACTTAGGCAACGCTCATCTAACATGTACTGAATACTTATTCTCAGGCACTGCTTTACATCCTTTATATGCTGACAGTCAAGGTATCTAACAGTATGCATTTTAGCTGGAGGAAATGGAAAGAAGTAAATACAAAAATTAATGAAAAAGATCCCAGAAGGTACTAACTAGTACTGGAATAAAATAAAATTAGATAATGTGATAAGATGATAATGGGCTGCTTTAGATTATCATGAGAAAAGACTCATTTGAGGAAGAGGTGACATCCAATTGAGACTTGAGTGACAATGAATTTTCTACCTGAAGGTCTATGTAAAGATAGTTCCAGAGCAATACTATATGTAAATATCATCTTTCTATTCCTCACTCTCTGGACTCAGGAAGAAGAGAGAGTAGGATGTAAATTGGAGGGAAGGCAGGATGATAGCCTGGTTCTAATGAAAGAACTAGTGTTAGTAGGGCTAGGGCGTTAAACCACACGGCTGGACTGAGGACAGGGAAGCAGGTAGAGGAAGCATCGTGGGCTGGTTAGTAAGTAAGCACATTAAAATAGTTCCTCCATTTTATATTTATATTTTTATATTTTATATTTTTCTGTGTATCAGTGAATTTCGGACATTATTGAGCTGGGGCTTTCCTGATAGCTCAATTGGTAAAGAATCCGCCTGCAAAGCAGGAGACCCCGGTTTGATTCCTGGGTTGGGAAGATCCGCCAGAGAAGGGATAGGCTACTCACTCCAGTATTCTTGGGCTTACCTTGTGGCACAGTTGGTAAAGAATCTGCCTGCAATGTGGGAGACTTGGGTTTGATCTCTGGGTTGGGAAGATCCTCAGGAGAAGGGAAAGGCTACCCCTTTCAGTATTCTTGCCTGGAGAATCCCATGGATTGTATAGCTGTCCATGAGCTGACTGTCCTTTTGCTTTCACAGTAGTTCTTCCAATATCTTTTCTTTGTAACCTTGTGGTTAATCCACTATCTGCCTTTAAAAAAGTAGTTAGTTATTGTCATATCTGGAAGATGTGTTGCAGAAATAGTTGGTATCTCTGCTCTGTCTGATTTGGACTGTGATTTGTGCTGACTTTTATGGATGGAGAGTAAGAATGAGATGAATTCTGTGATAAAAAGGGCACTGGACTGGGAGCCAGGCACATTGAGTTTTAGACAGTTCCAGCTCTGCCAGCCATGTGACCTGGGATAAGACACTTAATCTCTTTGGGCCTTGATTTTCTCCTTTGTATAACTAGTGAGTTGGATGATTTATGTAACCGAACAGTCTGTAGCATGCTAAAATCTAGCCCATTGGAAGACTATGGATTATAATTTAAATACTCCTTTATAATAGTGTTTTTTTGCATTTCTTTTCCATGGGGATTTTCTTGATCCCTGTCTCCTGTACAATGTCATGAACCTCCGTCTATAGTTCATCAGGCACTCTGTCTATCAGGTCTAGTCCCTTAAATCTATTTGTCACTTCCACTGTATACTCATAAGGGATTTGATCTAGGTCATACCTGAATGGACTAGTGGTTTTCCCTACTTTCTTCAATTTAAGTCTGAATTTGGCAATAAGCAGTTCATGATCTGAGCCACAGTCTGCTCCTGGTCTTGTTTTTGCTGACTGTATAGAGCTTCTTCATCTTTGGCTGCAAAGAATGTAATCAATCTGATTTCGGTGTTGACCATCTGGTTATGTCCACGTGTAGAGTCTTCTCTTGTGTTGTTGGAATAGGGTGTTTGCTATTATTACAGTACGTTCTTGTGGCAAAACTCTATTAGCCTTTGCCCTGCTTCATTCTGTACTCCAAGGCCAAACTTGCCTGTTATGCCACGTGTTTCTTGACTTCCTACTTTTGCATTCCAGTCCCCTATAATGAAAAGGACATCTTTTTTGGGTGTTAGTTCTAGAAGGTCTTGTAGGTCTTCATAGAACCGTTCAACTTCAGCTTCTTCGGCGTTACTGGTCGGGGCATAGACTTGGATTACCGTGATATTGAATGGTTTGCCTTGGAAACGAACAGAGATCATTCTGTCGTTATTGAGATTGCATCCAAGTACTGCATTTTGGACTCTTTTGTTGACCATGATGGCTACTCCATTTCTTCCAAGGGATTCTCGCCCACAGTAGTAGATATAATGGTCATCTGAGTTAAATTCACCCATTCCAGTCCATCTTAGTTCGCTGATTCCTAGAATGTCGACGTTCACTCTTGCCATCTCCTGTTTGACCACTTCCAATTTGCCTTGATTCATGGACCTAACATTCCAGGTTCCTATGCAATATTGCTCTTTACAGCATCGGACTTTGCGTCTATCACCAGTCACATCCACAGTTGGGTATCGTTTTTGCTTTGGCTCCATCCCATCATTCTTTCTGGAGTTATTTCTCCACTTATCTCCATTAGCATATTGGGCACCTACTGACCTGGGGAGTTCATCTTTCAGTGTCCTATCTTTTTGCTTTTTCATACTGTTGTTGAAGCTGAAACTCCAATACTTTGGCCACCTCATGCGAAGGGTTGACTCATTGGAAGGGACCCTAATGCTGGGTAGGATTGGGGGCGGGAGGAGAAGGGGACGACAGAGGATGAGATGGTTGGATGGCATCACTGACTCGATGGACATGGGTTTGGGTAGACTCCGGGAGTTGGCGATGGACAGAGAGGCCTGGTGTGCTGCAATTCATGGGGTCACAAAGAGTCGGACACGACTGAGCGACTGAACTGAACTGAACTGATAATAGTGTTATCAGAAGGATGTAAATGGCTGCAAATAATAGTGGCAAGCACATGCTGAAAGTGGCTTTAAGAATAGAAAAAATAATATAAGAAAAAGAGTAGAGTGGCTCAGGTTTGATTAATAACATTTATTGCTTCCTAGGATTATTATGGGTTTCCCAGTGGCGCTAGTGGTAAAGAAGCCATCCGTCCATGTAGGGGACAGAAGAGATGCAGGTTTGATCTCCAGGGAAGATCCCCTGGAGGAGAGCATGGCAGCCCACTCCAGTATTCTTGCCTGGAGAATCCCATGGTCAGAGGAGCCTGGTGGGCTGCCGTCCCTAGGGTAGCAGAGAGTTGGACACAACTGAAGCAACTTAGCATGAATGCAGGATTATTATTCTATAAGGTGATAAAGTTTTTATCCCTACTTTGTAGATGTGTCCGCTGAGAAGCAAGAAGGCGATTTCATTCATGCATGATTGCAAAGTCAGCAAGCTTTACCTGCAAGGTTTACCCTCCCAGGCTGTCAGTCTCCAGACAATACTCGTGGTTGCTCTGTTGCCTCCTTTTGGTCACTAAATCGGGATGCTTTCAATTCCATTGTTTGATTTGTCTACTGATATCAAGATTGAGTGGAAAACCATGTGGAAGCTTGAAAACTAGTCACCAGGTGGACTACCAAGTATCAGGCTGTGGGCAGGGATTGCTGATCTGGTTGTTGTGACTGGAGAAAGATCTCTGTTTGACATACAGTGATGGCTTTTGGACGCTAGAGGACACTCTGCAGACTGTGTGCATTCCTAGGACAGCAACTGCCTTCACTGTGATTAAGTCTTCAGGTAGCTCCATGTTTTGTGGACTCAGAAAAGAGGCTCCTTTTACCCACTCCAGTACTCTTGACTGGAAAATCCCATGAACAGAGGAGGAGCCTGGTAGGCTACAGTTCATGGGGTTGCAAAGAGTGGGACACGACTGAGCGACTTCACTTTCACTTTTCACTTTACATTTGGCCACTGCTCCAGTTCTGGTGGCTCAGCTGGGAAAGAATCTGCCTGCAATGCGGGAGACCTGGGTTCGATCCCTGGGCTGGGAAGGTCCCCTGGAGAACAGAACGGCTACCCACTCCAGTATTCTGGCCTGGAGAATTCCAGGGACTACAGTCCATGGGGTTGCAAACAGTTGGACACAACTGAGCAACTTTCACATTCAGTGCTCCAGTTCTGTGTCATAAACTCCTAGAGGCCACGCTGGGCTCCCATCTTTGCCTCAGGGCCACCACCATGTCGGTGTGGTCTTCCGGACCTCAGCACAGCCTCCCTCGGCACTTTAGGACTTGCCCCTTTTCACCCAAGATACCTATTCTGTAGGTGAGGCTTATACTTTCTAGTTAGGCTAAATGTACCCATCTCCCCACTGGCACATTTGTTTTCAGGTAACTGCCTGTGTTCTACATTTACTTAAATTGAATTACAGTTTTCACTTATTCCTCTGTTCTTGAGTAATTATAATAATTTAACTGTTAGGAAAAGAAATCCTAGCATTGGCTAGTGCTTGTTTTATTTATTTATTTTTTAATGAGTAAGTCTGGGTTTGTTCCTATTGATATTAATTAGTACAATTTCTAAAAAGTCTTTAAACAAAGTCTTCAACACATATGGATGCTACAAATGCCACTAAGTGATGAAGTTGACTAATATTCATAGTTAAAATTCAACAAGACAAATTATGAACAAGAAATATGAAGTTTTTTTTCTGGATAACAGTCAATTCAGTTGACAGGTTCTTAGATATACTGGCCACAGTCATAGGGCAGAGAAAGGCAGAGTGACAGTAGAAATCTTGCTGTGTTACTTCAGTGGGCAGGGCTTCCCAGGTGGCTCAGTGGTAAAGAATCTGCCTGCAATGCAGGAGCTGCAGGAGACATGGGTTCAATCCCTGGGTCAGGAAGATCACCTGAAGGAGGGCATGGCAACCCACTCCAGTATTCTTGCCTGGAGAATCCCATGGACAGAGGAGCCTGGTGGGCTACAGTCCACAGGGTCACAGAGAGTTGGACACTCCTGAAGTGTCTTGGCACACACGTTCTTCAGTGGGTACTGGTGTGAGGATGGAGGCAGGATGGAGAACAGCCATGCTTTTCTAAGCTTGCAGCTAGGTCAGCCTGCAGGAAAGAAATTCTCAACTATTGATGCCAGTACTGACCCAGGTTTTTAAATGAATCAGACCTTCCTTTTGTTAAAAATTGTAGCATAAAATTGTTCCATGCATCTGTGTCTCTTATTCTGTCTCGCATATAGGGTTATCGTTACCATCTTTCAAATTCCATATATATGCATTAGTATACTGTATTGTTGTTTTTCTTTCTGGCTTACTTCACTCTGTATAATGGGCTCCAGTGTATGGACTCTGAGGGAGAAGGTGAGGGTGGGACGTTCTGGGAGAATAGCATTGAAACATGTATATTATCATATGTGAAACAGAACACCATTCCATGTTCGATGCATGAGACAAGGGCTCAGGGCCGGGGCAATGGGATGATCCAGAAGGATGGGATGGGGAGGGAGGTAGGTGGGGGGTCCAGGAGGGGGAACACATGTAAACCCATGGCTGATTCATGTCAATGTATGGCAAAAACTATTGCAATGTTGTGAAGTGATTGGCCCCCAACTAAAATAAATAAATTTATAAAAAAAAAAAAAAAAAATTGTAGCATAGCTTTATACCTAGGGTACTTGAAGATACGGTGTCTATGAAATTATTAACTGGAACTTTTATGAAGATAAAAATATAGATTTTTAAATATATTTATAATTTATGAAATCTGTAGGAACCTATTGCGATAGAGTTCACAAATTTTTCTTCTAAATTCTGGCATTAAGTGGGACCTTATTATACCTTAATGCTTTTTTAAAAACAATATTTATTTATTTAGGCTGTGTCAGGTCTTCCCTGTGTCTTTCGTTACAGCACGTGAACTTAGTTTCCCTGTGGCCTGTGGGATCTTAGTTCCCCGTCCAGAGATCAAACCCTGTCCCTTGCATCGCAAGGCGGATTCTTCACTGAACCACCAGGGAATTCTCTACCTTAATTCTTAATTCCTTTTGTTTTTAAAGAGGCTTGGGTCTTGTATTAGACTAGTTTACCACCCCTTAGTACGTGACTTTGGAAGTCAGCTTGTCTCTTCCCTCCATCAGACTCTTTCCTTAACTATTGTTGTCTCTAGCAGACACCGGGGTTTGGAGAAGCTTCCTGTTGCAGAGACCTCGCTTATGTAGCTGCTTGGTAGCCAAGTGAATGTGCTGTTGATATCACAGCATACGAGATACAACCAAGTGTAATGAATTGTCTCTCGAGGTGAGCGGCAGGTACCGTCAGGAGGTTCTCCTGCAGGACTCCTCTGTCTGTTTGATATGATCGTAAGCTTTAAAGAACTTTAAAACAATAGCAAATCATTCTTTTTGAATTTTCTTTTGATTCTTCTGATTAGTTCAAAAGAAAAACTTAGTTTAGCATTAATTATACTTATAACACCTAACACTTTGAATCTCTCATTTAAAAAGGGGGAGAAATTCTCATACTAAGCTTTGCAGGTATTTATGTAGCATTAAAGACTTTTTTCTTGTTCTTTTTTAAATCTTTAAAGAGAATTTTTTTCAAAAAAGAGTTGATTTTTACATGAAAATATAAGTAAATAATAATATAGAAATACAGAATGCATACATATTTTAAACATGTGAAAGTTATACCTGACTGATTAAAGCTTGTGAAATATTGATGTAATTGGTAAGGGCACAGGCTTTGGACTTGAAGACTGTCTCTTCTATTTAGTCTATAAGGTATGTGGGCATGAAATTCTCTCTAAAACTCAGTCTCCTCAACTATAGAATGGGTTGATAATTTTACTTATCTGATACAGTTTTTTTTTTTTTTTAATTTTTTATTTATTTATTTATTTTTAATAAATTTATTTATTTTAGTTGGGGGCTAATTACTTTACAATATTGTAATAGTTTTTGCCATACATTGACATGAATCAGCCATGGGTTTACATTTGTTCCCCTTCCTGGACCCCCCACCCACCTCCCTCCCCATCCCATCCCTCTGGGTCATCCCATTGCCCCGGCCCTGAGCCCTTGTCTCATGCATCGAACATGGAATGGTGTTCTGTTTCACATACGATAATATACATGTTTCAATGCTATTCTCCCAGAACGTCCCACCCTCACCTTCTCCCTCAGAGTCCATAAAATTGTTCCATGCATCTGTGTCTCTTATTCTGACTCGCATATAGGGTTATCGTTACCATCTTTCAAATTCCATATATATGCATTAGTACACTGTATTGTTGTTTTTCTTTCTGGCTTAACTTCACTCTGTATAATGGGCTCCAGTTTCATCCATCTCAGTAGAACCGATTCAAATGTATTTTTTTTAATGGCTGAGTAATATTCCATTGTGTATATGTACCACAGCTTCCTTATCCATTCGTCTGCTGATGGACATCTAGGTTGCTTCCATGTCCTGGCTATTGTAAACAGTGCTGCGATGAACATTGGGGTACACGCGTCTCTTTCAATTCTGGTTTCCTTGGTGTATATGCCCAGCAGTGGGATTGCTGGGTCATATGGCAGTTCTATTCCCAGTTTTTTAAGGAATCTCCACACTGTTCTCCATAGTGGCTGCACTAGTTTGCATTCCCACCAACAGTGTAAGAGGGTTCCCTTTTCTCCACACCCTCTCCAGCATTTATTGCTTGTAGACTTTTGGATAGCAGCCATTCTGACTGGTGTGAAATGATACCTCATTGAGGTTTTGATTTGCATTTCTCTAATAATGAGTGATGTTGAGCATCTTTTCATGTGTTTGTTAGCCATCTGTATGTCTTCTTTGGAGAAATGTCTGTTTAGTTCTTTGGCCCATTTTTTGATTGGGTCGTTTATTTTTCTGGAATTGAGCTGCAGAAGTTGCTTGTATATTTTTGAGATTAATTGTTTGTCTGTTGCTTCATTTGCTATTATTTTCTCCCATTCTGAAGGCTGTCTTTTCACCTTGCTTATAGTTTCCTTTGTTGTGCAAAAGCTTTTAATTTTAATTAGGTCCCATTTGTTTATTTTTGCTTTTATTTCCAATATTCTGGGAGGTGGGTCATGGAGGATCCTGCTGTGATTTATGTCGGAGAGTGTTTTGCCTATGTTTTCCTCTAGGAGTTTTATAGTTTCTGGTCTTACGTTTAGATCTTTAATCCATTTTGAGTTTATTTTTGTGTACGGTGTTAGGAAGTGTTCTAGTTTCATTCTTTTACAAGTGGTTGACCAGTTTTCCCAGCACCACTTGTTAAAGAGATTGTCTTTTCTCCATTGTATATTCTTGCCTCCTTTGTCGAAGATAAGATGTCCATATGTGAGTGGGTTTATCTCTGGGCTTTCTATTTTGTTCCATTGATCTATATTTCTATCTTTGTGCCAGTACCATACTGTCTTGATGACTGTGGCTTTGTAGTAGAGCCTGAAGTCAGGCAGGTTGATTCCTCCAGTTCCATTCTTCTTCCTCAAGATTGCTTCGGCTATTCGAGGTTTCTTATATTTCCATACAAATTGTGAGATGATTTGTTCTAGTTCTGTGAAAAATACCATTGGTAGCTTGATAGGGATTGCATTGAATCTATAGATTGCTTTGGGTAGTATACTCATTTTCACTATATTAATTCTTCCAATCCATGAACACGGTATATTTCTCCATCTGTTTGTGTCCTCTTTGATTTCTTTCATCAGTGTTTTATAGTTTTCTATATATAAGTCTTTTGTTTCTTTCGGTAGATATATTCCTAAGTATTTTATTCTTTTTGTTGCAATGGTGAATGGTATTGTTTCCTTAATTTCTCTTTCTGTTTTCTCATTCTTGGAGTATAGGAATGCAAGGGATTTCTGTGTGTTAATTTTATATCCTGCAACTTTACTATATTCATTGTCTGATACAGTTATTTTGAGGATTAAATAACATTTAGTATTAAGCTCTTAGCACATTATAAGCATTCAATGAATGTTAGCTTCCTCTACTTATAGTACTGAGGCTTCCCTCGTGGCTCAGATGATAAAGAGTCTGTCTGCAATGCAGGAGACCCAGGTTTGATCCCTGGGTCATGAAGATCCCCTGGAGAAGAGAATGGCTACCCACTCCAGTATTCTTGCCTGGAGAATTCCACGGACAGAGAAACCTGGTGGGCTACAGTCCATGGGGTCACAAAGGGTCAGAAACGACAGAGCGACAGACATGAGACACTACAGCCAAATAACTTGCTGAAGTTTTTGTGAACACTTAATACTAGTATTTCTATTATCACCATTACTTTTATCTGTATTTTTGATCAAATCATATATAAATATTGAGCAGAAATGAAAAATTACAAGTAACAGCGGTTTAGGTTTATCATTGTAGCTTTATTTTTATGAGCACAATAAGGCCCTCTACTTCTCTTTAGATAACTTAGTGACGAATGCATTGAATTATGATTGATAAGTTTAATGAGATCTCTGAGGATAGGAAAGGTTAAGTATGGGGTAAGTGGTAGAACAAGAGAAATTTAAGAAGGAAAACACAAAATCAGGAAAACTCTCAGGCTGACTTTGAGGAAATAAAAGAATTCAGACAACTGACTGAATTACTTTTTTATTCTCCCTATGTTAGGTAGATTTTATTTCTCCTGTATTAAATTTAAGGACATTTCTTTAAGTATTTGTTCTATTTTATTATAATCTTCAAAAGTTTTCTGTATTAATTAGGTATAGGTGATATGTAATAAAATGTGCTACACTTTTTAAAGTCAAATAACTATAGAAGTTAGTCCATGAAGCAGCATAGTAGAGTGACTTTCGACTCTGTTCATGCAAGTTGCTGCTTGTATCCATTCAAAAGTAAAAATAAATTTATTATACCAGTCTGTAGTTTTATTATTCAATACTTACAGTAGAATTTATTATAAAGTGGATTAATTGAGATGACATAAACAGCATGCTGAGACTATCCAAAGGTAAAAGGACAGTCTTTTCAACAAAAATATGTTGGGAAAAATGGATATTCACATGGGAAATAATGAAGTTGAACCCTTACCTTACACCATATATAAAAATAACTTGAAATGGATCAAAGACCTAAATTTAAGAGCTAAAACTTTAATCACTTAGAAGGAAGCACAAGCCATCTGCTATTGGATTTGCATGACTTTGGGTTTGGCAATGATTTCTTGGATGTAACATCAAAGCCGTTGGAAACAAAATAAAAAGTAATAAGTTGGACTTCATCAAAATTAAAAACTTTTGTGCATCCAAAGAAATTATCAACAAAGTGAAAAGGTAATCCATTGGATGGGAGAAGTATTTGCAAAACATATATATGATAAGAGGTTAATATCTTGAATTTGTGAAGATCTTTCTACACTTCAACAATAGAACAACCCAATTAAAAAGCGGTCAAAAGACTTATATAGACATTTCTCCGAGAAAGATATACAAATGGCCAATAAATACATGAAAAGATGTTCAACTAATCAGTAGGGAAGTGCAAATCAAAACTCCAATGAAATGCTATTTTACACACATTAAGATGACTATCACCCAAAAAACCCCAATCATACAGAAATAATAAGTGTTGACAAGGCTGTGGAAAAATTAGAACCTTTGTGCATTAGAGGTGGGAATATAAAGTGGTACAGTTGCTGTAGAAAACAGTATGCAGTTTCTCAAAAAATTAAACATTTCTATATTATCTAGAATTCCACTTCTGGGTATACACGTGAAACAAATGAAAGCAGGGACTGTAACAATGTTTGTACACCCATGTTCATAGCAGCATTATTCACAATAGCCAAAAAGTGGCAGAAACCTACGAGTCCCCTGATGGGTAAACGGAGAAACAAAACATAACACGTAAGGTGGAACATTATTCAGTCTTAAAAAGGAGGGAAGTTCTGATACATGTGCACCATAGCTGAAACTCGAGGACATTATGCTAAGTGAAATAGGCTAGTTACAGAAGGACAGACTTTGTATGGCTCCACTTATATGAGGCATCTAGAATAGTTAAATTCATAGAGGTAAACAGTAAAATGATGATTACCATAAACTGCTGGGGTGAACAAGAGGAGTTAGTGTTTAATGGGGACAAAGTTTCAGCTGGTGGAGATAAAAAATTGTGAGCCTGGACAGTGGTGACCGTTGCACAATAATGTGGATGTACTAATGCCGTGGAACTGTACACTTAAAAATGGCTAAGATGGTATTTTATGTTATATATATTTTATCACAATAAAAACATAGAAATCACTGTAAGTACACACTTGATACCTAGTCTTGAGCTGGGGGAAGAGATATTTCCATAAGCAATACAAGACTTGTCTTTTGCCCACAAGGGTCTCAGAAAGTTCCTGTAGAAGTCCCATGTCATAAATGCTAAAGATAGTATACTGACTTCATGTATGTCACAATAATTTTTTGAGTTCTATATGCAGGGTGGTATTTGGTTCCGAGGGAACTTTAAATCTTGTGGGAGAAGAGAGACAATGAGCAAAATGAGTAAAATATAGTATGTTTGGAGGTGATTAGCATGATAAAGAAGAAAAGTAATGCTGGAAAAAGAGAGTAGATAGCGCTAGTGGCTGTGGGGAGGGAGGGTCTAGTTCTAAATAAGATAGCAAGGAAAAGTTTTACTTAGCAGGTGACACTTGAGCAAAGACCTGAAGAGCTGAGAAAGAAAGACATGGAAAATCTGGGGGAAAGACGTTTTAAACAAATGTGCCCTGATAGGCCTGGAGGGGAGAAGGAGCTGTAAGTACAAGGTGAGTGTGTAGTGAGGAAGGGGAGAGAGGAGACAGAGGGTATTGTGAGGGATAGATCATATGGTCTTCGGCCTTTTGTTCTGTATGAGAAGGAAAGCAGCTACTGGACTGGAGGGTTTTAAGAAAATGGTATGATCTGATTTCTGTTTTAATAGGATTCCTCTGGCTGTTAGATTGAAAATAAACTGTAGGTGGGTATATTGGTTTTCTACTGGTGCTGTAAGAAATGAGCACAAACTTACTAGCTTAAAACAATGTGAACTGATTGTCTTACAGTTCTGTAAGAAGTCCCACTGGGCTAAAATCAAGGTGTCAACAGGACTATTAAAACATTCCTTTTGGATTCCCAGGTTGCTCAGCTGGTAAAGAATCTGCCTGCAATGCAGGAGATCCCAGTTCCATTCCTGGGTTGGGAAGATCCCCTGGAGAAGGGATAGGCTACCCACTCCAATTCTTGGGCTTCCCTTGTTGCTCAGCTGGTAAAGAATCTGCCTGAAAGGTGGGAGACCTGGGTTCAATCCCTGGGTTGGGAATATCCCCTGGAGAAGGGAAAGGCTACCCACTCCAGTGTTCTTGCCTGGAGAATTCCATGGACTGTATAGTCCATGGGGTCGCAGAGTCCTACACGACTGAGCGACTTCACTCTTTCTTTGGGGACTCTGGGGGATAATCTATTTCCTTGCCTTTTCTAGTTACTGGAGGCTGTTTGTATTCTTTGGCTCCTTCCTTCATCTTTAAATCTTTCTCATCTATTTCTTTCACTTATAAGGCCTCTCATATTTACATTGGGTACATCTGGATAATCCAAGATAACCTCTCTATCTGAAAGTCTTTTAACTTAATCACATTGGCAAGTTTCCTTTGTCATTACATGTAACGCACTTTTAACATATTCATAGGTTTTAGGGATTAGGACGTGGACGTCTTTGGAGGAGGCATTACCACAGGCTACCCACTTCTCCCTAAAGATTAACATCTAACCTACATTCAAAATGCATTCACCCAATCCCAACATTCCCCAATATCTCAATGTATTACAGCAGCAAGTGAAGTCCAAGTAATCTAATCTCATCTAACTTCATTAGCTTAAAGTCCCAGATCTCATAATCTAACCAGATATGTGAGATACTCATCTATAATCCATTCTGAGGCACAATTTCTCTCTACGTATGAAATTGTGAAACTCAAGAAACAATGAGCTGGTGCCAAAATACTGTTGTGAGGCAGACATTGCAGAAGTTACAGACCTTGTCACTCAAAGAGTGAGAAAAATTGAAAAAAGAATCACTAGCCCCAAGCAATTTTGAATCCAGGAGCATAGGTGACATTATGTTTTAAGACCTCAGAACAATCCACGTGGTTTCTGGTTCTAGGTGTTCTAGGTTTGTGGCTCCACATTTGAAGTTGTCTTAATTTTTTATGAAGGGTAGCATGTACTTGGAACTGAATAGTTTTATCAGTCTGTTTTCTGCTTGTGGAAAACTTCCTTTTTTTTGTCCTGTTCTCTGTTCAAACTGGTTCTGCTTGTCAAAATTGGTTCTGTTTGTATAAAGTTCTCAAGAATCTTGTGAGTCTCCTTGTGTATGTCTTGGAATTTATTCCATGAGGCAAGAGGTTCTTCCACAGGTCTTTCCTAGATAATCCCATATTTATTTTCAGCTTTTGTTGAGCTAGCTGGGGAGGATCTGTAAACCACATATTTAAATTTTTCAAAATTTTTTCAACTTTTTAACCCTTATCTAAGGCACTAGAAGGTGTAATACATATTACACACATATGACTACTTACCTGAGGTATGATTAATATACAATAAAATTTGTAAATTTTTTAATGGTCAATATATTTAAGAAACATTTAGCTTATTTTAATTGGAGGATAGTAACTTCACAATATTGTGATGGTTATAAATAAAATTTGTAAATTTTAAGTGAACAGTGTGGTAGATTTTAGCATGTATATGCATACTTGTAACTACCACCTAGGTCACACTATAGAACATTTCAATTTCTCTAACCTTCTTTTCAGTGCCTTTTCAGTCGATTCATTCAGCAACTTTCCAGAGGTAATGATTATTCTGATCTCTATCATCATAGATTAGCTTGGCCAGTTCTTGACTTTCACATAAATGAACTACACTGTATTCTTCTGTGTCTAACTTTTTGGCTCAGAGTAGTATTTTTGAAATTCATCCCTGTGTACTTGTGCTGTGTGCGCTTGTGTGTGCACACACATGTGCATGCATGCCCTTTTTCACTGCCAAGTATTTCTCCATTGGCTGTATTTGGAAAGTGAAGCCAGGAAAAATCTCTGATGGATTAAATGTTGGGTGCAAGGGAAAAGGAGAATTATAATGACTCCAAGGCCTCTGGCCTGAGCAACTAGAAGCTGCTATTCACAGAGATAAGAAAGACTCTGAGGGGAGTGGGTTGGGAGGCAGGCAGTTTAGACTGTTAGGCACTAAGTCTAATGGAGGTGATGAGAAAACATTTGGTTGTATGAGTCTGGAGTTTAGTAAATTTAGCAAATTTCAGCATCCCTCGCCTTTTGATGGTCTTTAAAGCCCTGAAAGTTGAAGTAATTGATGTATATAGAGATGAATGTAGGTGGAATGCTGCAATGCTCCTGTTAAGTGTTAAGAGATCAGGAAGTTGAGAAGGAATCAGCAAAGCTGATGGTGAAGGAGGAATCTATGACTAAGAGGAAAAATAGTAGTGTTGCTACACTGAAAGCCATGTTGGAGTCCTATGAGGCATTGTGACAATGCTCAATATTTATTTTGTATTTAATTTATTTTAACATAAAAATAATTTTAATGTTTATTAAAAAGTTTATGAACAACTGCACTAATACTGTTTTTCCATGAATACAACTAAGGAACTGGTGGCTATCACAAAAGTTATTAACCAGTTGTATTGCTAGTAATTTTAAAATGAGTAAGGATCTATTAATCAATATTCTTTTATGATGACTGCTTACTTTGGGCTTCAGTTTGATTCTTGGGCTTTGTTAGTCCCTGAAACTGAGCTTCTCTCATGAGAAAATTGGCAGTGGTAAGATTCTCAGGAAACAGCTTATAGAACTAGAGACCCAAGAAAAATATCTCATATCCTTACAGCACCAAATAGAGGTTTTAAAAGAGTCTTGCAGTTCCAAACATGAATGAACAAGCTGTGCGTTTAGATACCCCTCAACTTTCTGAGGGAGTAGGCAGGTTTTTTTTAAATTTCACTACAAATTAAGATTTAGCTGGAATAAAATTAAATGGTGCACCTGGACAAGCTAAGTCTAGGCTAATTTCCACCCCAATATCCACTGAGTCAGCCAAATGACACCCCAATTGTTCTGAGTTACTTTTCAAGCAGTGATTGTCAACTCTGTTCATATCATGGCTGGCTTCAGTTTTCTAATGAGAATAAATGACTCCTGGAACTAGGCAGCTACCATGAAATTTCTTTCTGATGTGATTGTAAGCAAACTGCAAACATAGAACCTTATATTACTTATGATATATTTATGGAACTTCTGATGCTAATGATGAGAATACCAGGTATGCTAGTCTGATAGATAAAACTGTAAGTGGGAAGTTATACACCAAGTCATACTCTCTATCTTAAACATTTTTCAGATTTCCCATAGCTGTTTAATACAATGGTGCTGTGTGACCCTCATGCCTTCAAAGAGGAAATGATACAGAAAATGACTCTCAGCAGATTGACTGATGACTTGTTAATGATGACAATGTAGCCTGTTTTAATGGAAGAGCTGTCAGGAGCATTTCAGATGTCTGTGTGGTGGTGTGACCCTAGATACAATTCCTTGTTGGTTTGGTTGGCAAGTGCTTGCTTTTTTAAATGGTTTTTTTGAGGTAGATAAAAGAGGGCATTAAATTCCCTGGAATGGCTGTTCCTCCTGTTTTAAATATGTTTGAAAGTATCTTTTATTTATTAAGAATGAAGTCATTGCCAAATAAACAAAGATCTGAGCAGCGTCAGTATGAATTTTAGGTGTGATTAACCAATAGATGCCTTTTTGTACTTTATCTTTTCTCTTTAGTTTTCTCTCTCTCTCTCTGTGAGAGAGAGAGAGAGAGGGAAAGAGAGAGAGGAGAGGTATGTTTCCTGAGGAGTAGCTCTGAAGATATGGAAAGTTGCTTTCTTTTATGGAAATATTGAATATCAAATAAGGAATTAGCAAGGATATGTTTTTCTACTCCAAAGATGTAGGGACTTAAAATGCATTAAAAAAAAAAAACCCATAGAGAATGCTGGTTAAATTATTTGGTTTTACACTGTAGGTCTTGTGTTTTCATAAAGTTTAAGTGTCTGACTCAGAGAAGTTGATCAATAGATACTTATTGAATTTAACTGGGGAATTAAATCGGGCTGGCCCAGAAATCTCATCATCGTTAATTGGCTTCTTTTGCTAGTTTATTAATTCACCTATTCATTTTTCTTTTATAGTTGACACATGATATCAGCTAAAGATATAGCATATTTTACAGTAAAACATCAGAGTACATCATGTGAAATGCCAGGGTGGATGAATCACAAGATGGAATCAAGATTGCGAGGAGAAATATCAACAACCTCTGATATGCAGATGATACCACTCTTATGGCTTAGAAAGCAAAGAGGAACTAAAGAGACTCTTAATGAAGGTGAAAGAGGAGAGTGAAAAGCTGGCCGAAAACTCAACATTCAGAAAAGTAAGATCATGGCATCCGGTCCCATCACTTCACGGCAAACAGATGGGGAAATAATGGAAACAGTGACAGACTTTATTTTCTTGGGCTCCAAAATCGCTGCAGATGTTGACTGCAGCCATGAAATTAAATGATACTTGCTCCTTGGAAAAAATCTGTGACCAACCTACATAACATATTAAAAAGCAGAGACATTACTTTGCTGACAAAAGTCCATCTAGTCAAAGCTATGGTTTTTCCAGTAGTCATGTATGGATGTGAGAATTGGAGTTGTTGGATTGAGTTATTGGAGTTCTTTATATATTTTGAATATTATCCCCTTATTAGAAACATGGGAGAAGGCAATGGCACCCCACTCCAGTACTATTGCCTGGAAAATCCCATGTACGGAGGAGCCTGGTAGGCTGCAGACCATGGAGTCGCTAAGAGTCGGACACGACTGAACGACTTCACTTTCACTTTTAACTTTCATGCATTGGAGAACGCAATGGCAGCCCACTCCAGTGTTCTTTCCTGGAGGATCCCAGGAACGGGGGAGCCTGGTGGGCTGCCGTCTATGGGGTCGCACAGAGTCAGACACGACTGAAGCGACTTAGCAGCAGTAGCATAGTAAAACATAGTTGAGTGTGCTAGGTATCATGAGAAAATATAAGGAAATATGATATGATCCTTAATTTCTAAAAGGCTTCCCTGGTAGCTCAGTTGGTAAAGAATCTGCGTGCAATGCAGGAGACCCTGGTTCGATTCCTGGATTGGGAAGATCCCCTGGAAAAGGGATACGCTACCCATTCCAGTATTGTTGAGCTTCCCTTCTGCCTCAGCTGGTAAAGAATGGTAAAGAATCTGCCTGCAAATGCGGGAGCCCTGGGTTCGATCCCTGGGTTGGGAAGATAAGATCTCCAGTATTCTGGCCTGGAGAATTCCATGGACTGTATAGTCCATGAGGTCTCAAAGAGTTGGAAATGACTGAGTGACTTTCACTTACACTTTCAGTTTGGTTTATAAGGGTTTATAATTTCAAGTGGGAGATAATATAATCATATGGCATATATATTTCTATTCATGTTCAGTTCAGTTCAGTCGCTCATTCGTGTCTGACTCTTTGCGACCCCATGAACCACAGCACGCCAGGCCTCCATGTCCATCACCAACTCCCGGAGTCCACCCAAACCCATGTCCATTGAGTCGGTGATGCCATCCAACTATCTCATCCTCTGTTGTCCCCTTCTCCTCCTGCCCTCAATCTTTCCCAGCATCAGGGTCTTTTCCAATGAGTCAACTCTTCGCATGAGGTGGCCAAAGTGTTGGAGTTTCAGCTTCAACATCAGTCCTTCCAATGAACACCCAGGACTGATCTCCTTTAAGATGGACTGGTTGGATCTCCTTGCAGTCCAGGGGACTCAAGAGTCTTCTCAAACACCACAGTTTAAAAGCATCAATTCTTCGGCACTCAGCTTTCTTTATAGTCCAACTCTCACATCCATACATGACCACTGGAAAAACCATAGCCTTGACTAGATGGACCTTTGTTGACAAAGTAATATCTCTGCTTTTTAATATGCTGTCTAGGTTGGTCATAACTTTCCTTCTAAGGAGTAAACGTCTTTAATTTCATGGCTGCAATCACCACCTGCAGTGATTTTGGAGCCCAGAAAATAAAGTCAGCCACTGTTTCCCCATCTATTTCCCATGAAGTGATGGGACTGGATGCCATGATCTTTGTTTTCTGAATGTTGAGCCTTAAGCCAACTTTTTCACTCTCCTCTTTCACTTTCATCAAGAGCCTCTTTAGTTCTTCTTCACTTTCTGCCATAAGGTTGGTGTCATCTGCATATCTGAGGTTATTGATATTTCTCCTGGCAATCTTGATTCCAGCTTGTGTTTCTTCCAGCCCAGCGTTTCTCATGATGTACCCTGCATATAAGTTAAATAAGCAGGGTGACAATATACAGCCTTGACGTACTCCTTTTCCTATTTGGAACCAGTCTGTTGTTCCATGTCCAGTTCTAACTTGCTTCCTGACCTGCATACAGGTTCCTCAAGAGACAGGTCAGGTGATCTGGTATTCCCATCTCTTTCAGAATTTTCCACAGTTTGTTGTGATCCACACAGTCAAAGGCTTTGGCATAGTCAATAAAGCAGAAGTAGATGTTTTTCTGGAACTCTCTTGCTTTTTCAATGATCCAGCGGATGTTGGCAATTTGATCTCTGGTTCTTCTGCCTTTTTTAAAACCAGCTTGAACATCTGGAAGTTCACGGTTCACGTATTGCTGAAGCCTGGCTTGGAGAATTTTGAGCATTACTAGCATGTGAGATGAGTGCAATTGTGTGGTAGTTTCAGCATTCTTTGGCATCGCCTTGTTTTGGGATTGGAATGAAAACTGACCGGCATCATAGAGGTTTTATGAGATTCAAATAAAATGTATGTGAAATAATAATAGCATTAGGTCAAGCATCATTGTAAATGCTGTCATCACAAAAACATACAATTTTCACAAAAGTTTTATGAGATAAATTTATTAATCTCATTACAACAACCCTACGAGCAGGCTTGTATATAATATACATTTTACAGAAGGAGAAAGTGAATTTAGCGAGATTAAGTAATTTGCTTAAAATCACATAGTTAGTTCCTGGGTACATATAGTATTCAAATACTGATCTTCCTCTGAAATTTGAATATTAAAACTTAATACATAATAGTAAAAACCAGTTCCACTAGTCATACACCTTGTGTACAGTGATGCAGAACTTGTGTCTATAGTTCAAACCATAAATTATTTCAGCTTTTTTGCAGATGACTGCTGATATTGTTTCTCTATTCCCTGATCAAAATTTGGCAAAGGTAAATGAGAAAACCCAGGAAGTATAAGCACAATTAAAGCTATTTTAAGTTGGATAATGTGTTCAAATTTTTAATTTAGTTTGGAGCTTACTGTTATATTGGAAGAAATTCTATCTCCCAAAATAAAGTTTCCGATTTCTTTATTAATAAACATACCATTAGACATTGTATTGCCTAAGTGGCAGATCTGATAAGAATGTTCAAACATCATACTTAACAGAGAAATCTTAGAAGCCTTCCCTTTAAGATCAGTAACAAACAAGGATGCCTGCTATGACCCTTTCTGTTCAACAAAGGACTGCATGTCCCGGCCAATGAAGATGAGAAGTAAGAGAAATAAGGGGTAAGACTATAAGGGAAGAAACTAAACTGTCAGTATGTGTAGATGAATTGATTATTTACCTAAAACCCAAGAGAATCAACAGACAAGCTATTAATGCTAAAAAGAGAGTTTGGCATGGTTGCTTGAGCACAAATCAATAAGTAAAAGCCAATAGGATCTGTTTACACCAACAGCCACTCAGAAAATGTAGTAGGCCATAATATGAGATTTACAGCAGTCAAAGGAAATAAATAAAATGTCTAGGAACTGACTTAAAATACAAGTTATTATGGATAATATTTTAAAACTTTAAAGGACACAAAAGTAGATATGAGTAGGAAAATATTTAGATAATGTTGCATGTCATTTGTACCTCAGTAAAACACAGATGAGAACAAGAAACACAGAAAAATTAAAAAAATCCATCAGCAGTGAATTGCTCAGTCACTCAGTTGTGTCCGACTCTTTGTGACCCCATGGCCTATAGCCTACCAGCCTCCTCTGTCAATGGGATTTTCTAGGCAAGAGTACTGGAGTGGGTTGCCATTTCCTCTTCCAGGGGATCTTCCTGACCTAGGGATGGAACCCTCCTCTCCTGCATCTCCTACATTGCAGGCAATTTCTTTAGTGCTGAGCCACCGAGGAAGCCCCAGCAGTGAATTGGGTACATGCAAATCTACACATAGCTAAACCGATTCTTAGAAAGAAGAACAATGTGGGGAATATCTTGCCAGATATTAATATATGTTATTAAGCTTCATGAGATCTCAAAGAGTCAGACATAACTTAGAGACTGAACAACAGTAACAACAAGTTGTAGTAATTCAGCGTGATACTGGTTCTGTGTGTGTGTGTGTGTGTGTGTGTGTGTGTGTGTGTGTTCAGTTGCTTCCGTCATGTCTGACTCTTTGCGACCCCATGGACTGTAGCCTGCTAGTCTCTTCTGTCCGTGGGATTCTTCAGGCAAGAATACTGAAGTGGGTTGCTGTTTCCTGCTCCAGATACTGGTTCTAGAAAAGCCAAATAGACAAAGACTAGGAGACAATCTAAGACAAATCCATGTGTGTATGCAGACTTGCTGAATTGTTGGTAGATCATTGAGAAAATGGTAGATTATTTAATAAACAGAATTTTGAATACTGACAAAATATTTGGAGAAAAATAGCCCCCAAACTCATTCTATGGCATAGTACAGAAATAATCTCTCATTGGAATAAAGATCTAAAGGAAAATGGTAAAACTATAAAACTATTATAAAGTGATGTTGGAGAATGTCTTTGTGAAAACACCGGGGAAGAATTCCTTAAATGAGGTGAAAAAATAGCACAGACTATAAAAAAATTGGTAGAATAGAAGACATGAAAATTAATGATTTCCTGTTTCATGTAAGACACTATCAATAGAACAGGAGAAGAGGTTTGGGATGAACAATCAATAAAGGATTAAAACATAATATAAAGTGATGATTCACAGAAAGGGAAAGCTAAAATATCTATAAAGCATATGAAAAGAAGCTCAACTTGGATAACTGCAAATTAAAACTTTATCCAGGAGAATGGCAATGATTAAAGAGTTGGATAATGTCAAGTACTGCCAAGGGTGTAGGAATCAACAACCCTTCATCACTGCTGGATGAGGTACAGCCTGGTGCAGCCATTCTGAAGATTAAGGAACATAAGGAAGATTTAGGAATACTGCATGTATACAAACTCATTGCCATAACAATTCTGTGGCTGGATATATCCCTCAGAGGAAATCTTGCACAGGGAAACAAGTAGACATGAACGAGAATAATCTTTTCAGTACTGTTTGTGATAGAATTTTCTAAACTTACTGAATACTGACTTCTTTTACTCTTAGATCTAATTGGATTGGAATTCTGTAGCAAATACAGAAAAATAGTGATTTTGGTGTAATTCTTAAAGTTAAAATGATGCCAAATTAGAATGGGGCTTCCCTGGTGACTCAGATGGTAAAGAATTTGCTTGCAATGCAGGGTTAAGTGACTGGGTTGGGAAGATCCCCTGGAGAAGTTAATGAGCATAGGTATCTTTCTACATCACTATCAAACACGATAGTCTTGTTTGGCATAAAATGATCTGTTTATTTCAAAGTAGTATTATACTCAATAAAATAGCTCAAGACTTGTGCTGCAATTCAGTTCAGTTCAGTCGCTCAGTCATGTCTGACTCTTTGCGACCCCATGGACTGCAGCATGCCAGGCCTCCCTGTCCATCACCAACTCCCGGAGCTTACTCAGACTCATGTCCATTGAGTCGGTGATGCCATCCAACCATCTCATCGTCTGTTGTCTCCTTCCCCTCTTGCCTTCAATCTTTCCCAGCATCAGGGTTTTTTCAAAAGAGTCAGTTCTTCGCATCAGGTGGCCAAGTATTGGAGTTTCAGCTTCAGCATCAGTCCTTCCAATGAATATTCAGGACTGATTTCCTTTAGGATGGACTGGTTGGATCTCCTTGCAGTCCAAGGGACTCTCAAGAGTCTTCTCCAACACTACAGTTCAAAAGCTGAGCGCCGAAGAATTGATGCTTTTGAACTGTGGTGCTGCAATTAAACCATATCAAATGTAATTCATCATAGTTTGAGAGTCTGCTAAACTCTCAAGTATGGTATTAATGACAGAATTTGCCATCCTTCTCTCTGATTATATAAGGTGAAGAGTGAAGAGATCATTCACTTTTGAGAGGTGTATTGATTATGGGGATGACCATGCAGGAGATGTAGCAGATGCGGGTTTGATCATGGGTTGGGAAGATCCCCTGGAGAAAGGAATGGCAACCCACTCCAGTATTCTTACCTGGAGAATCCCAAGGACAGAGGAGGCTGGCGGGCTATAGTCCATAGTGTTACAAAGAGTCAGACATGACTGAAGCGACTTGGCACACACTCAGGAAGTGCTTGCTAATGAATGCTTTAGAAAGATACTAGCTAGTTGAAAATTTCTTTAAATAGAGATGGAGTATTTGTGGAATCACGTTTAAATATGTCCTTTAACATCGTGTTAAACAGACTCTTAATTATTATACATAATACAAATTAAGATTATGAACCAAATGGATATTGCTAGTATCTCTGGAAAATGAAACTGTTAGTATTTATTTTTTTTCTTTATACCTTTCTGTATCAAGTAAATCTTTTATAACTAGTATTTACTGAGTTTTAATCAGGAACACAATGAAACTTTTTTCCTTTTGAAAATAAATTGTTTATTAATTTCTCTATTAATGTAAAGAATGAAATAGTAACTATTTTCATCCTCCATGTAAGTTAAAGAATGCATTACACTTTTAATTCCTTTCCTCATCTCCTCCCACTTTTGAGTTTTTATCAAAAGAACGTGGGATTTTTAGATTCAGAATATTATTACAGTTCACAGGTTAACTCTAGCACGTTGCCTGTTTTTGTAAATAAAAGTTTATTGGAACACAGACATACCTATACATGTGTATATTGCCTGTAGCTTCTTTTGTGCTGAGATAGCAGAGTTGAGTCATTGCAATAGGGGCTACATGGCCTGCAAACCCTAAAATATTTACTATATAACCTTTAACAGAAAACATTCTCTTGGCTCCTGCTCTATCTTATCATCCTATTTGTTTCCTTTATGCTGTGTATGACACTTGTAATTGCTTTATGTATTTCTTTGGTCGTTTAGTATCCAACCCTACAAGGATAAAAGCTTGTGAGGCCAGTCTACCTTGGTATACCTTGTCCATCTATCTCTGTATCTTCCATACTGGCACAGTGTTTGGAATGTGATAGAAACTAAATATTTGCTGAAAAATAGATTTTTAAAATGTGGGAGCTTCTCTGATGGCTCAGACAGTAAAGAATCTGCCCACAATGCAGGAGACCTCGGTTCGATCCCTGGATTGGGAAAATTCCCTGGAGAAGGGCCTGGCAACTCAGTCCAGTCTTCTTGCCTGGAGAATCCCCATGGGCAGAGGAGTTCATGGGATCGCAAAGAGTCAGACATGACTGAACAACTAAGCATACTGTTTGTCACGTGAATGTATGCTCCTCGGTTCTTGTCACGTCACAACAAAGATTTGGAGTGACGGACATTAGAGCTCTTGGCGGGTCACGGTTCTCAGGTCTTGGACAGACCATGTTATAGCTCTTAAACAAATCAGTGTTACAGCTCTATTTATTTAGATAATAGCAGGAAAATCCATCCTTGAAGCACGAGGGCCTGCCGACTGTCGACCCAAAGACACGAGGAGAAGAACGCCCTAGCGCGCAGGATAGAGAAAAAAGAGCGGGAGAGCACTTTGGCTCCGCCTTTTATATGTTTTTTTCCTCCCCCTGAGCCTGCCCTATGTAAATTGGGCTTAGCCAGGAGTGCTGTTCTACCTGAAGTTCTCACTCCGGTCCTCGGACCTTCCTTTGTTCCATTTTCTCAGGCTTTTCCCTTCCTTTCTTTTAGCTACCGCCATTTTGGACTCCTGTTTCCTGTTCTAACTACCTAACACTGTTCTACTCATTTCACTAGGAATTTGGGAGCAGGATGGGGGGAATTAAGGATATCTTGGCTCAGTTAACATATTAAGTTGGAAGTAGGTAACAGGAATACTTAGGGTATGAAAAAGAGAAGATTTAGAAAGGAAAGTTTCTTAATGTAGAAGAGCCTGAAAGCTATGAAAAACCAGTAGGATTTCAATGGAAGGGAGTACAACATTTTGTCAAATGCTATAGAGAGAATTTTAAAGTCTTAAAAATTGCCCTCTGGATTACAGAGAGCCCATTATGACATAGTCAAGGGTGGTTTTGGTGCAGTGGCTGGGAGCTGTGTTAATTTGCTAGGGCTGCCATAACAAAGTGCCCCAAACTCAATGGCTTAAAATAACAGAACTTTATTCTCTCACTATAGAGAACAAATCAGAAGTCTAGACGTTACAGATCTGAAATCAGAGTGTCAGCAGGGCCTTGTAGACTGCTGGGGAGGATCCTTCCTCCCTTCTTCCTAGCTGTCGGTGGTGGCCAGCAATCCTTGGTGCTCCCAGACTTGTTTATACACCCCTTATTCTATCCTCACATACTGTTTTTTAGGTATTCTTCAGTGTTGCTATGTTTCCGTATGGCCTTCTTATAATGATAACAGTTATTGGATTTATGCTGTGCTGTGCTTAGTTGTGTCTGACTCTTTGTGACCCCATGGACTGTAGCCCACCAGGCTCTCCTGTCCACAGGGATTCTCCAGGCAAGAATATTGGAACTAGTTGCCATGCCCTCTGCCAGGGGATCTTCCAAACCCAGGGACTGAACCCAGGTCACCTGCATTACCAGCAGATTCCTTACTGCCTGAGGTACCAGGGGATTTCAGTTCAGTTCAGTTCAGTCACTCAGTCACGTCCAACTCTTTGCGACCCCATGAACTGCATCACACCAGGCCTCCCTGTCCATCACTAACTCACTGAGTCCACCCAAACCCATGTCCATCGAGTCGGTGATGCCATCCAGCCATTTCATCCTCTGTCGTCCCCTTCTCCTCCTGCTCTCAATCTTTCCCAGCATCAGGGTCTTTTCCAATGAGTCAGTTCTTTACATCAGGTGGCCAAAGTATTGGAGTTTCAGCTTCAACATCAGTCCTTCCAATGAACACCCAGGACTGATCTCCTTTAGGATGGACTGGTTGGACCTCCTTGCAGTCCAAGGGACTCTCAAGAGTCTTCTCCAACACCACAGTTCAAAAGCATCAGTTCTTTGGTGCTCAGTTTTCTTTAAGGTCCAATTCTCACATCTATACATGACCATTGGAAAAACCATAGCCTTGACTAGACGGACCTTTTAGGACCCACCCTAATCCAGTATGACCTCCTCTTAACTTCATTTCATCTGCAAAAACCCTATTTCCAAGTGAGGCCACATTTACAGGTACTTGGGGCTAGGATTTCAACATATGTTTGGGGGGACACAGCAGGGGGCTGAGAAGTGAATGCTGCAAGTAAAGACAATGAGTAAAATCTGGGTAGAGAAGAGGAGGAAAATACAGCAGTAGAGAGAGAAACAAGGTTTAGGAAGATGTTTGAAGGATTAAAGGAAAGATTCACTAGAGGGAAAATTGAAAGTCATAGGAGAGAGAACATGTGAACATAATGAATAATATGAGACGACCGGAGAGGACTGTGGTTGACTGTTTCTTCTCCCTCAATATCCACTCTTCCACTCTCTGCTTCCCTTGATTTTTAGCTGTGTTCATGTAATTGTTCATATTAAGAATACATTTCTTAGCTTCTTTTGTAGCTATGTGGGCCTTGTGGTTGAGTTCTGGCCAATGAGAGGGAAGTTGATGCGTTGTGTATCAACTGGAATGCACACACATTAGCTGGAGTTCAGAGGTTATCTTGGACCATGAGGTGGAAGCCGTATTTTGAGAATGGACACATATGTCAAAAGGAACCCTATCTCTGATGATTGGGGAGCTGTTAAATTAGTCCTGATTTGCTTATGTAAGGTCTTAGCTTTTGTAAAAGAGAAATGCATTTTGTATATTTCCTTCCCTTGTGTTTGAACTTAATTGTGACTGAACATAGATAGATCTAGGGTATGGTGTGAAGATTAGGCTCAGTTCAGGCAAAAGATAACCTAATTCACTGAAATAGGAGGGAAGAATAGAATAATGGTTGTGAGTAAAAATTCACTGGTAAGTAGATAGTAGGAGGTTTATGAGTTTCTATCTTAAGGCATCTGTAAGTTAAATGTAGAAATTAGTTGTTGAGAACAATAGAAGACAGATTTTAGTAGAGGAGGTCTGATGTTTGACGTAGATAGTGGAGATTTAACAAAAAGCTGTGAGGCATGAAGGAGAGCTAATAAATGAGGATTTGGGAGTGGCATTGAGATTAGAGGCGAAGTGATTATAATAGTCAAGTGAATTTCTGTGGGATGGGAGAAGGTTTGCACTACAGGATCAGTGACTAGACTTATGCTTTATGGGAATAAATACAGAACCAGGGAACTTTACAGCAACATTTAGCTATTGTCTATCCAACCTTTCCTGTATGAGAGGTGGGCTACATGAACATGTCAAAATGTAACAATTCAGACTTCACTCCAACTGTAAAAGGGATTAACTTGGAAGATTTGGCCCTTGAAAGTTCCTGAACACACTGGCAGTGTGTGTGGGGAAGTGGGTAGATACCACTTCTGAGCATGTTGAGAAGTGAAGAAATGCCCTAACATATCACAGGTTACACCATTATTATTTAGGACAAAGGGAAATAATCTAATAGAGCAGGTAACTTACTGCTGCTCTGTGCTTTATTCTAATCAGAGTTATTAGGACTTCCTGTGGAAGTAACACAAGGTAGGGAGAAAGTGTAGCAAGACCTACTTCAAAAAGTTTTTGACTATAAAGAAATCTTTATCAGACTAATATTTTGTTTTGGTTTTATCACTGTGGTAAAAAAGTATTATCATTTAGAGACAAAAGGAAACATCTGAGCAAAGAGTAATAAAATGACAATGAAATTTGTGTTACAGATTTCATATTTGACAGTTTTCAAGAAATAGTTTGAATATATGTTATATAATTTTTAATGTATAAACATCACTGCAAGGTAGATTTTATTATGAATACTTAACTTACAAATGATGACACTGAGGTTCAGAGGTTAATGATTTTTCCAGGATATGTAACTAGCAAATACTAGAATCCAGTTTTTCCTCCAAGGTCCAATGGGCGTGTTTCACCATGTTTATCCTCAGTGTGAGGATCACTCATGATAAGTAATTAGTCTGGACAGCTCCACCATGAAGTAGGCGAGGTTTTCATTTTCCATGAAGGTTCTCCAAGAGTCTGAGGCTTTTTCCAATTATTATTTAAAACTTCACTTGTGGTTTGTGGTTGTTAGTTCAAAGCAACATATCCACCTAAAACGGAACCTCTCTTCTCTCGAATTTGCTTTATTTTCTAAAGCCTATGGATCTTAAACTCTTGAAGATTGTACTTTGAGGGCCTGTTGAATGATTATAATATATCACATTCATGTTGGCCTCTAGAGGTCACAAATGCAACAGAATCTCGTTTCCTTCTCTTCTCTTCAGGAGTGTTTTTGACAGCCTACAAACCACAATGGTTTTGATGCATGTGTGTGGTCACTGTAATTCTTGTGATTCTAATGATTGCATTACAAGAATAAGTTTGCTTATGAATGTGTCCAGAACCTTACTTTTAAAACCAGCATTCTCTGAATATTAATAGCCTTGGAGAACAGGAAAAAGTGATAGAAAGAGGTTCTTTTTGGAATCTGAAAACTTTTTAAAAAATGCAGAAAGAGAGGATATATTATTTTGAAGAAGATCAGTTGGAATTCTTTGCTATCACATTTGTGTACCAATGATGAATAAAAAGCACTTATTTTATAAATACAGGTGATAGAAATATTTGAAAAATACTTCATGGATTTGTGTATAAAAATAAATGGAAAAGTATGGTTAGTGTGTTATTTACATAAAGTAGTTAAAAGTTATAGTTTAAACTGGTTATTATAATTTAAATTGGTTAAAATATTATGAAAACATTTTATGAAGCCATAAATTTGGTGGTCAGTAGAGCTTTGAAGTTTTAAATATTTTAATTTTATAGTGCTTTCCTAATAAAAATCTCTACCACTTATTGGTCATTTATGACCCATAAGGCATCATACCCTTTAAACATATTATTTCATTTATTTTCACAACAACCCTATGTAGGCCTTTTGCTAAATTTAAAAACTGATGCTTTTTATTTGCTTGTTTTTTTAAGGAAACGTTTTTAACTCTTTCCCATTATATATTAATCAGGAAAAACTAAGCATAGGTATTTCAAATCTCAAATGATTGTTTTAAATGAAAATATCTGTCAATCAAGTACGTAGATTCGCATTGAGAATTAAAAAAAATTCCAGGTCAATTTGGGCAGTTAATAATACATATGATTATCATTGCTATATCACTACCCTAGTTTTTGCTTGCTTTATGCTCCCTAGAGATTACTTCATAAAGCCGCTCTCCAGTATTTTGCATGTTATGAATTGCAATAAAGAATAGTAAGCACTTAGTAGTAATACCAACCAGAAACCAATGTTGAAAATTATTCAATATGCTGTTTTCATAGAAGAACCATTAAGATGCAATGAAATGAACAGGTATCAAAGGGAACTTGTCTTCTCCCTTTGAGCTTGCACTTCACAGTGTGGAAGGAACATGTCTGGGCTTTGAAGTTAAACTGAGCTGGGTTAAATTCTGAATCCTTTATCTTAGGTGGGTTATTTATCCTCTGTGAAAGGTGATACTTATTTATTCTTAGCACAAAGCTGCCAGCATAGTAACCGTGCAGTCTTCCTCACCTTCGTTTTACCTTCTTCGACAGGGAGTTGTTAACTCTTTAGCACTTCGGGGTGGAAGGAAGGAAAAGCAGCTGTGAGGTGGAGTCTTCCTTGCTCTCCAGTTGCTACTTCCTTCCCAGTGGAGGCAGTCTATTAACTCTCAGCAGTCACTCTTTTGTAATTAGATGGTTGGAAAAGCAAAGAGATCATGGTAACTACTGGCCAGCATCTGGCTTAGTTGGCAAGGACAGTTTGTCTGAACATCCTGTGTGAAGAATGAGACAGAAAAAGAGACACAGATGTAAAGAACAATCTTTTGGACTCTGTGGGAGAAGGTGAGGGTGGGATGATCTGAGAGAATAGCATTGAAACATGTATATTATCATATGTGAAACAGAACGCCAGTCCAGGTTTGATGCATGAGACAAGTGCTCAGGGCTGGTACACTGGGATGACCCAGAGGGATGGGATGGGGAGGGAGGTGGAGGGGGATTCAGGATGGGGAACACATGTAAACCTATGGCTGATTCATGTCAATGTATGGCAAAAACCACTACAATATTGTAAAGTAATTAGCCTCCAACTAAATTAATAAATTAAAAAAAAAAAGCAGTCTTGTATCTTATACCCCAGGGGTCTCAGAACAAATCTTCAAATAACAAAAGACAATAAAAGAGAAATACTGTTTGTAAAGTGGACTAACAATACAGCAGAAGAGATGTGAGGCCAGGTTCCAAAGCTAGAACGCCTAGGTTTTTGTTTTGTTGTTTATTTATTTGGTGGTGCTGGGTCTTGGTTGTGGTATGTAGGGTCTGGGGCCCCTGCATTGGGAGCACAGAGTCTTAGCCACTGGACAACCAGGGATGTCCCAGATGACATGGGTTTACATTCTACCTCTGCCCTTGCCAGCTGTGGACCCTTTGTAAATTGCTTAACCTTTCTGTGCCTCAGTTTCTTCATCTTTAACATGGTGATTATTAGAGTCCTTTCCTCATGGGTTGTTGTCAAGTTTCCATGAGTTAATATATGTGAAGAATTAGAACAGTATCCCACGCTCTTAGGTGCTACATGAGTGTTTATTGCTGTTACGAATGGTTACAAAATAAACCAGTGCAAATGTGAGTGCCTAAGTTAAGAAAAGTTTAAATTACACTCATTAAAAAAAAATGTCATTAATATAGGCTACTTCCTTTCCCACCTTGAATTTTGATCCTGGTATATATAGGTTTGAAAAACTGAAAACAATGCACAGTGATCAGAGTGTAAAATCCAGGAGACGAAATAGAGCGGAACCACTGCACTCAAAAGTTTTCACACCAAACCTAAAATGAATCCAGGTTTGCCTTAAATTGGCACCTTTGTTTTGTTTGGTTTTAAAGAATCAAGTGGTCCCTCCCTAAAACACTATATGGTTTTTTATATTTCAAGATATCAGATGAAGTGTCAATGTTTGGATAAAGACCAGGCCAGATGATTTTGTTATAAAAAATAGACTTGATTTGCAAAATGCAAGAGCCTCTGAAAAAGAGGACTAAATCTTGCCAAATCTAATACTATAAAGACACAATGATGTTATCTACCTTTGTTTGGCTTTTCTTTTTCCCTTTTCTTTCTTCTCTTTTCTTCCCCTGCACACTAATTTAGGTGAGGGAAATGGCAACCCACTTCAGTATTCTTGCTTGGAGAATCCCATGGCATGCCATGGTCCATAGGGTCGTAGAGATTTGGACACGATTGAAGCGACTAAGCATGCAGGCACACTAATTTAAGAAAGCAACTTGAAAAATAGAGTAAGACTGGAATTTAGACGGCATTTAATTTCTTGTGCATGGATAATTTCCCTTACATCCAGATAAATTTTTACATGGATATGCATAGCTATTTCAAACTCACATACTCTGTTAAAACTTATATTCTCTTTTAAAATGCTATCATTTGTAGAACTCCTCTAGTTCCACAAAGAGCACTGTCACTCAGCCAGTTTTCCATCTTGCTACCTTTGAGCCAGCACTTTGATCATAGCATCTTGTTAAATCTACATCCGACATAACTGTGAAGACTATCTTTTTCTTTCCCAGGGCTAACCTCATCTCTTACCCCTCTCTGTCCTACAGGTTTTGCTCTGCCATGTTGGGTAGTCTAGGTACTTTCATGATCTGGGGCCTCAAATCTAAAAATTTGCAACAGATTGTTTTAACATATTGTGTTTGTT
This sequence comes from Giraffa tippelskirchi, assembly GCF_054371585.1. NCBI lineage: Eukaryota > Metazoa > Chordata > Mammalia > Artiodactyla > Giraffidae > Giraffa > Giraffa tippelskirchi. The sequence goes on along the minus strand of NC_137278.1, from coordinate 103,872,729 downwards.
ACTTCATAGAATCTCAGTTTAATTACAGAATTCAGCTTCTCTCTCTAGCCATCCTGAATATCTTAACTTGTCTTTGTCTCCTAAGTATTGTGTGTCCTAGAACTTGATAGGTGTTCCATGAATGTTTGTTAAATGAATGAATAAGCTCTCCAAAGAGTGTCATTTGCTCATGTGCTGAAATGATTTCACATAAGGTGGTGTCAACTATGAAGTAGTTCTGAGAGACAAAATGTTAAGCATAATTTATTTGAATTGATGGCTTGGAGGGATTCTAGTTTCAGAAGCATATACATTTTGATAGGGAATCTAAAGATTTTAAGAGAAGTGTTAGTGAAGACCAAGTTTACTTAACACTTAGAATCACAGATGAGATCATGCATGTTTGCTCAGTCACGTCAGTCATATCTGACTCTGCAACCCTATGGTCTGTAGCTCACCAGGCTCCTCTGTCCATGAGATTTTCCAGGCAAGAATACTGGAATGGGTTGTCATGCCCTCCTCCAGGGGATCTGCTTGGCCCAGGGATTGAACCTGTGTCTCCTGCATTGCAGGCAGATGTTTTACCATGGAGCCACCAGGAAAGCTCCAGATGAGATCTGCAAACGGCTACTTTTAATGTGACAGAAAAAAAATCTAGCCTCCATGTGCAAGCAAAATATATGGCAGAAATAGCCTGGTATCCACCTTGAATTTGTTCTCCACCTCCCCTGTTGTTGAGTTGTTTTGGGAAGCAGCTACCTAGCCAGCCATCCAGGTGTTGGTGGGGCTGTGTCCTTGTTCCCATCAGTGGATAATAGGGAAGGTGAGTTACTTCACTTCTGGACTAAGGAGGCTGAAAGTGGCGTGCCTTCTTTATTCTCTTTCTGCCATCCACCCGCTGTCATCTGAAGATGGTAAGACTTCAGCAAGTGACAGAGAGACAAGCTGGAAAGAGCCTGTCCTCCTGCATTGTTGTTATTGTAGCTCTTAAGGATTAATGCTTGTTATGTGGGGTCAGGGGGTTGGGTGGTGAGCCCTGATTCAACAAGACAACAAAGGAACTGAAGGAGAGAAACTTTTGTTACTCAGAGCTCCTGGAAGAACTGTCAATACGTGGTATGCCTCAAGGACCTCGTGGAGAGGCCAAGAAAGGGTTCAGGCAGAGCCAGCAGAATTAGGGGCATATGCTTTTATTAGGGTCTACAGGTAGAGTACTTTGGGATTCCAGGACTGGGACCAGGTTCGTCAGTTCAGACTGGTGAAGAGTGGGTGAGACTGCTTGTCACAAAGTGATTGGGGAGCATATCAGGAACTGACATCTACTTGTGACTCTATGGGCTGTGGTCTAAGGCATGGGCTGGAGGGAGGGGCTAGTGTCAGTTTAAGGCCCCTGCAGGCTGCTGAGCCACACAAAATATATGCCAAGGCAGTGATATTACACAGTCATCAAATGGAGGGAAGCTGATTTCAAACCAGGAATGTGCACAATGCACTCTTACATGAACACAAAATAGACTTTTATTAGGTTAGGCCATCAGAATTGTAAGGTATGTTTGTTATAATATTGCTGGTTTTTGTGTGTATTAAATGTGCTAGAATTTCTCTAATACACCAATTCCCAGGTATTCATATATTGACTCTATAACAATATTACCCGTCCCTTCACAGGCTGGCAATACGTCTCATAAATTTTTGTACCTTCCATAACGCTTAGCATAGAGCTGATCACATACTTTTCAATTCATAAGTATGCTGCTGCTGCTGCTAAGTCGCTTCAGTCGTGTCCGACTCTGTGCGACCCCATAGACGACAGCCTACCAGGCTCCCCCGTCCCTGGGATTCTCCAGGCAAGAACACTAGAGTGGGTTGCCATTTCCTTCTCCAATGCATGAAAGTTAAAAGTGAAAGGGAAGTCTCTCAGTCGTGTCCGACTCCTAGCGACCCCAAGGATTGCAGCCTACCAGGCTCCTCCATCCATGGGATTTTCCAGGCAAGAGTACTGGAGTGGGTTGCCATTGCCTTCTCCGATTCATAAGTATATATATTTATAAAATTGTGGACGTCAGATAAGATGATTTAATGTTGATTAGAGGGAAACCGGCTTCTATGAAGGGGCTTACCTGGTGGTAAGGAATCTGCCTGCAATGCAGAAGATGCGGGTTTGATCTTTGGGTCAGGAAGATCCCCTGGAGTAGGGCCTGGCAACCCACTCCAGTATTCTTGACTGGAGAATCCCGTGGACAGAGGAGCCTGGCGGGCTACAGCATATAGGGTCACAAAGAGTAGGACACGACTAAAGCGACTATGCATGCATGCACATCTTCTATGAAATATCTCTTACTATCTTCTTAATACATAGGATGGTCATTTGAATTGGTAAAGTCTTCAAACCTGGTTGCTAGATTTCTTTTTTATAACTTGGATTTTTTTTGAGGCATTTTCAGCCTAAGTTCGACTTTACAAAGCACTTCCTGACAATGTTACCTCATATCCCCCAAGGTAGAAATAATTAATCCCTCTTTTAAACTTGTAAAGACATCTTTATAAGTAACTACAACCCTATGTTGCTCTTAGTTGCTTGTGTATCTGTCTGTCTCTAATCTACTATAAGCTCTTTGAAATCAGGCACCATGTCATATGCATCTTTTTATCTCAATAGGCTAGAGATTCCACATATGACAAGACTTGCTCTGTGGTGCTTACTGCCATACACTTACTAGTGAGAAAGGAATAGATGTTTCAATTCTTAGCTTTCTATGTTACTTTTCCCCCCTAAACTAACATGACTGAAGGAAATTGTGATTTTTTTTTTATCAAAAGCAAAAATATCAGAAATGAGATCTAGATGGTAAAATGAAAAAATTTAAAATATATTGTCTTGTCCATATGCAACTCTGAAAATGTGAGAACATTTTAAGATAAGCTGAGCGTTGAAGAATTGGTGCTTTTGAACTGTGGTGTTGGAGAGACTCTTGAGATTCCCTTGGACTGTAAGGAGATCAAGTAAGTCAGTCCTAAAGGAAATCAATCCTGAATATTCACCAGAAGGACTGGTGCTAAAGCTGAAGCTCCAATACTTTGGCCACCAGATGTGAAGAGCTGACTCATTGGAAAAGAGCCTGATGCTGGGAAAGATTGAAGGCGGGAGGAGAAGGGGATGACAGGGGATGGGATGGTTGGATGGCATCACCGACTCGATGGACATGGGTTTGGGTAAACTCCGGGAGTTGGTGATGAACAGGGAGGCCTGGCGTGCTGCAGTTCATGGGGTCGCAAAGAGTCGGACACGACTGAACGACTGAACTGAACTGATCTTTATATTTCTTTATAATGATGGATAATGGATGGATAGAATCACTTGTAAAAAATTCCTTTGTGTTCATAATATTTTTTGCGAATGAGGATTTTATTATTTGTGTTAAACAAATACACATTTCCAAAAATTGTTCTGAAAAAAATAGCACATCCTGATTAAAAAGTTATTACTACCATGTTATTTAAAGAAGCTGAACACTTCAGGGAATTAGGGGTGTGGTGTGATGGAAAGGCACAGTTCCAGAACTTAGAAAACCTTTTTATCTTGGCTTTGTAAGTATTTAGCTGTTTGATTATGAGTGAGCAGGTCTCCTTGTGCTTCCACATTGAGCACATTAAAGGATTTGAAAGCCTTATCGCTCAATTCCCTTTCATCTCTGAAATTTTTGTAAATCTCTTATTCACCTTCTCTAAGATGAGAAAACAGTTTGTATCAGAAAAAGTTGATTCTGACCTCTGATACACTGATGGCAGAAAGGGCTCCAATTCTCTCCCTCTCCCTGATTTGTACCCATTGCAATATGGTGTTGGGTTTATTCCCATGTAGAGGTAGAATTTATTTCCCTACTGCTAGAATCTGAGTTGGCCTCTGAGTTGCTCTGGCTGGCAGAATGTGCTGAAGTGAAGCTGGGCCCAGTTCTGAGCCAGGCCTCAACAAGCTTTGAGAGTGCTCACACTCCCTTACTAAGCCTTCCCACTGTCTTGAGATGAGCCTGTTGGAGGATGAGATATTATGTCGAGCAGTGCTGAGTCAGTCCAGCTGTCATAGCCAAAACTTTAACCCAGCCAAAACAGGTGGTACCTGACTATAGGAGCATGAGTGAGTCTAGCTGAGACCAGAAGAACCATTCAATCACCAGCAGAATACAGAACTAAAAAATTACTTATTATTTAAACCCTTTGAGCTATATAGTTGTTTGTTATGCAGCAAACAAATACCTTGTTTCCTTGTGGCGCATAGATACTTGATATATATACTTAACATGTGCATGTGTTCAGTCAGGTCCAGCTCTTTGTGACCCTATGGATGGTAGCCTGCCAGAGTCTTCTGTCCATGGAATTCTTCAGGCAAGGATACTGGAGCGGATTGCCATTTCCTGCTACAGAGGATCTTCCTGACTCGGGGATTGAATCCGCATCTCTTATGTCTCCTGCATTGACAGGTGGGTTCTTTACCACTGGCATCACCTGGGAAGCCCCTTTTAGATACCTGATACATAATCCTTTAGAGCATTGTATGTATCTTGTTTGATCCATATTCTTGAGAATTCAGCTAGGGGTGTTACTTTCTTCTACCAATCGAGTAGCTCACCTGAAGGCATTTGGTCCTGTAGGCACTAGACATGCAGTGTATTTATGACTGAAGTCATCATTTCTCCCCCTTTGTGTCAGCACCAGATTGGCTCCACATGTATTTTCCATTTTTGTAGATACAGTATCACAATTCTTCCAAGTTGACAACCAGAAATAATCTTGGAGACATGCTTAACACTCTTTCTCTTCTCCACTGCCTCGCTGCCCCTTTTATTGCTGCTGTCTTAGTTTCATCCTTAGCCTTGCTTTGGAAAAGTTCCATTAAGTTTCTAACTGAGCTCACTTAGTATCTAGACTCTCTTGTAAGTTAAGTCTAGAAACTCTAAAATACAAGAACTCATGCTAAACTTTCCATAGAGAAAAAAAAAAGTGTTATTGTTGGACATGTAATTGAACTATCAAAAGTATACAAAATTAGCCATATACAAAATGAACCTAAGTCAACAGTTTTGTTGATTCTGCCAAAAAAATATTTAAAATCTCAGCAATACAGAAAAAAAAACAATTGTTCTATATCTAAAAATTTCTTTGCTAAAATATAATTTCTTTGGGGAAACTTAAATACTTGCTGGGAAATATTAATGAAGGAATTCACTTATCGTGGCGCTGAAATCAATTACTGTCTTTTTTAATGAAAGTTTCTGCTCATCTGCCCATTGCTTGGCACAGAGAGGCACTCAGCAAATATTTGTTGTTGTTGTTTTTCTTCATTTTAATTATTAGCGCTGTGTTTCTGAATTTTACAAGTGTGGTGGGTGGAATTTCGCATTGTTGCATTGAATTCTATACTTAGCTTCCATAAATATTTTCACATACTGATGTGTGTAATCAGGGCAGAAGATATTTAAACTGACATATGGTTTTTCTACAATCAGAACGAGAAACAGTCACTTTATTTTGTGGCTTTCTGAAAAGTATGTTTCTGTGTGTGAACCTCAGCCTTTGTTTTCATAAACTGGAATGGCTACACAATGAAAGAGGGTCTGTGGTTGTTAAGATAGATGCTGGGCTTACAGTAAGAGTAAATAAGATTTTGTGGCTGGCACCTAATTTTTGGTGAAGATCAAAAGGGCGAAAAGAAAATCTGCTCACTGCTGAGAAAAGGAATCTGGGGCCTTTTGAATCACTGCTGTGGACCAGATACAGCAGTCTTGCTGGAAGAGAGTTTTCTGGTGCAAGGGTTCCCAAATCTGAAATGCTGTGAGGACTGTCTGAAGCCTATCTCAATCAAAACTAACAGAACCTTCAGCCCGACCCTTCAGTGGGGCCCAGCCATCTGTGTGTTCTAAAGACTGACTGGATGACTTCATGTTTTCGATAACCAGGCATATCTGGGCTCTAGTGGAGGATAAGTAGGATACGGTAGCTACATCTTTTTCTTTTTTTAGGGTAGTACTAATTTTCTGAAACCTCTAGATACAATTTGCTTTTGGACAAAAGAAAGGCATTATAGTAAGATTTTTTAAAAAAGATAGATCAGAAAAAGAAAGGGAGGACTTCCCTGGCAGTCCAGTGGTTAAGACTCTGGGCTTCCAGTGCAGGGGGCATGGGTTCGATCCCTGGTCAGGGAACTAAGATCTTGCATGCCACATGGCATGGCCAAAAAAAAAAAAGGAAGTCAGGTATATAGGTATATTTTTTCTGCCCCTGAATATTGAGATTTTGTTGTTGTTGTTAAGAAACTATACTAGCCTCTGTTTGTGGAGTCTAAAAATGTGGACCTCATAGAAACAGTAGAATAGTGGTTACCAGGAGTTAGGGGGTAGAGGAAATAGGGATATGTTGGTCAAGGGTACAAATTTCCTCTTATAAAATGAATAAGTTCTCCAGAGAAGGAACTTAGGGTTACCAGTGGAGAAGAGTGGGGGGAGAGGGATAGGTCAGGAGTTTGGGATTTACATGTAGACACAGTTAATATTTAAGATAAAATGCCTTTCCATGGGGAAAAAATGAATAAGTTCTGTGGCTCTAATGTACAGCATGGTAGCTATAGGTAATAATAATGTATTGTATACATGACTTTTGCTGAGAGTAGTTTTTAAGGGTCCTCACCACAAACAAAAATGGGGCTACTGTGGGAGGTGATGGACACATTAATGAGCTTGATTTTGTTGTTGTTTAGTCACTAAGTCGTACCTGACTCTTTGCGACCCCACAGACTGTAGCCAGCCAGACTCCTCTGTCCATGGAATTTCCCAAGCAAGAGTACTGGAGTGGGTTGCCATTTCCTTCTCCAGGGGATCTTCCCCACCCAGAGATTGAACCCATGTCTCCTGCACTGGCAGGTGGATTCTTTAACACTGAGCCACCATGGGAACCCAGTGAGCTTGATAGTGTAGTCATTTCACAATGTATATGTATATCGAATTATCATGTTGTAGACCTTAAGTGTAGGCAGTTTTATTTGTCAATCCTACCTCAATGGAGCAGGAAAAAAGTCATTTAAAAAAAGCTAAGCAGAATAAAGAAACTATACAGGTCTCTTCTTATGATGAATTTCTGTTATAAATCTTTAATATCAGCAATTCTCTTTTTAACCAGAAGGGCAAATCATTTATTTTGGGTGATTATAATTCTAATTTCCTTTATTTTGCCACCTAAGCATCTTATGATAGGGATATTGTGTAAATGCCGTTAAAAATAGTGTGCTTATCATTTCATAAGGCTTATTTGCAGTGTCACCTTGTTTATTTTGTACTAAAAGTTAAAAACTCTTTTTATAGCCAGTAAGCTATCAGCTGTGACAGTTGACTGCAAAAAGGGAGAATTTCTGAAAGAGAGGGAAGATGTGAACCCTTTCTAGGAAAAGTCGGTCTGAAAGCAAGTTCTAAAAAACTGAATAATTTCTCTAGGGACAGAAGGTTGAATTTTATTAAAACATTGGCTACCTTCATTAAAAAAATCAACTGCTAAAGTTTTAGCTAAAACTATTGAAAACTGTCAGTAATCAATTAGGTGGCAGCCTACCTGACTTAATGAAGCTGAAAAATTATAACAGCATGTGAGTGGGAATGCACAGAAAGAAGCAGTTCTTCAACATGTCTGTTTCTACTTGACGCACTTTTTAAAGGAGCAAATGTATGTAGAGCCACAGCCCAAGTTTAATGCATCTTTTAATGGTGTTTTGAACCAAGAATAAATTCCCAAAAGATAATCCAGTGGACAAGTCAAGAATAAAAGACAGAGATTAATCTTGGGTGTGAAATAAAATTGAGTTTCAATTATCCAGCAACTGTTTCTCTACTGGCAAGTTACTTTGTTTCCACATTGCTAGGTGTGATTTATTTGTTACTACAATTGATCTAGGATCTTTTCTTGGTTCTTGAAATTTATTTTTATTCATATAGGTTAACAGATTTGAATACCCACTGTGTGCCGGGTGCTGGGGACACACAAAGAGGTAGTTTCCTGACCTCATCAACCTTTGGTTTAGATCAGGATCATTAGACTATGGCTACATCTGGCCTGTCACCTATTTCAGTAAATAGTGGCTCAGCTGGTAAAGGATCTGCCTGCAATGCGGGAGACCTAGGTTTGATCCCGAGGTTGGGAGGATCCCCTGGAGAAGGGAAAGATTACCCACTCCAGTCTTCTGGCCTGGAGAATGGACTGTATAGTCCATGGGGTCGCAAAGAGTCGGACACGAGTGAGCGACTTTCACTCACTCATTAAGATGCAGACATTCATTTGTTTACATATTGATCAGGGCTACTTTCATATTACAATGACAGGATGAGTGGTGATGACAGACAGGTACTGCATGGTCTTTTCCTAAAATACTTAATATCTGAAAATGTTTGCTGACCCGGGGCTAGGTTCTTTCTAAAGCAGTAAATTCAGAGTGGAGAAAGTAAAGACAAGACACAAAAACACCAGGGCTATATATTTTTTAAAAATCACTGTGTCATATATATATATATAGTATTATATATAGGTACTAAAAAGTTTTCAACTGGTTAAGAAATATTTTTTGCTGGCCAGCTCAAGTAGTTACAACAGCATATTAACAAGCCCAAGATCATATTCTTGATCCTCATATGGGGCAGTTATCTTCCCTCTAGTTATTAGCAACCAGACTATGAAATGGACTTAATTAGGCCAGTGAACTGTGCTGTGCATTAACAGTGCTGGTTATCAAGGTGACACGTTGAAAGCATGTGACTTAATCAGTACAAAATTTCCAACATGACAGAACAAATAAAGCATATAACTTTCTGATGATGTGCTCATAGTGTCTTTGTGGGTTAAACTTAGAAGTGTTGAGGAAGAGTAATGGCAGATAAAGAGATGGGAATACCAGACCACCTGACCTGCCTCCTGAGAAATCTGTATTCAGATGAGGAAGCAATAGTTAGAACTGGACATGGAGCAACAGACTGATTCCAAATAGGAAAAGGAGTACATCAAGGCTGTACATTGTCACCCTGCTTATTTAACTTATATGCAGGGTACATCATGAGAAACACTGGGCTGGAAGAAGCACAAGCTGGAATCAAGATTGCCGGGAGAAATATCAATAACCTCAGATATGCAGATGACACCACCCTTATGGCAGAAAGTGAAGAAGAACTAAAGAGCCTCTTGATGAAAATGAAAGAGGAGAGTGAAAAAGTTGGCTTAAAGCTCAACATTCAGAAAACTAAGATCATGGCATCTGGTCCCATCACTTCATGGCAAATAGATGGGGAAACAGTGGCTGACTTTATTTTTTGGGGGGGCTCCAAAATCACTGCTGATGGTGATTGCAGCCATGAAATTAAGACCCTTACTCCTTGGAAGGAAAGTTATGACCAACCTAGACAGCATATTGAAAAGCAGAGACATTACTTTGCCGGCAAAGGTCTGTCTAGTCAAGGCTATGGTTTTTCCAGTAGTCATGTGTGGATGTGAGAGTTGAACTATAAAGAAAGCTGAGTGCCAAAGAATTGATGCTTTTGAACTGTGGTGTTGGAGAAGACTCTTGAGAGTCCCTTGGACTGCAAGCAGATCCAACCAGTCCATTCTAAAGGAGATCAGTCCTGAATATTTGTTGGAAGGACTGATGCTGAAGCTGAAACTCTAATACTTTGGCCACCTGATGCAAAGAACTGACTCATTTGAAAAGACCCTGATGCTGGGAAAGATTGACGGCAGGAGGAGAAGGGGACGACAGAGGATGAGATTGTTGGATGGCATCATTGACTCAATGGACATGAGTCTGAGTAAACTCCGGGAGTTGGTGATGGACAGGGAGGCCTGATGTGCTGCAGTCCATAGGATTGCAAAGTGTCAGACAGGACTGAGCGACTGAACTGAACTGAACTGAAGAGCAGATAGAAAAGAAACTGCAACCAAAAATTCAGCACCTCTAAAATAGTCTTTCTGGTCAGTGGAAGTGATTAATATCTCAGCCAGATCACTATCTCCTTGGAAGATATTTTAATTGGGAAAAATCAAGGTTCCCATCTTTTAAGACAAAATTTAGGGACAGTGCCGCCACCCTATCACTAAAGTACTGATTTAAGAATTCCTGGTACTGACCCTGTAACTTTGAACCACAAGGAAAAAGCCTGCTATTAATTTTGGGCTGTAAAGTAGAAGGGTCCCCAGGGAGGTTGTGGTCCTTACTGAATTTCTTGTCTGCATAGAATGGTGAATCCATCACTACTTCCGTGCTGCCAAGACTGCATCTGTGGAAGCCTTCCAACCCTGCAAGGGTATAGAGGATGCATCTAGCTTTTCACTGCAGTGCCCTAAAAAGAGGAACACTGGGCTTCTTCCAACTCTGGGAAACTGGGACTAAAGATATTCCTGACTTCTCCATGTGACACATAGAGAGGCTAAGTTTACTGCATGTGCAAAATGACTAACAATTGATTTTAAAGTGGCTTGGACAAATGACCTCAATGCAATTCTTTGGCTTGGGAGAGAAAGTGAGAACATGAACAACTCAGTTTCATCAAATCATCAAGGAATGCAAGATCTCATTTTCTTCAATTAAGTTAGTTTCACTTGTTCATAATTTGACTTATGATATCAAACTTGATGAAACATATCAATTGGTTTTTAGTAAATAAGGATGACTAATTCAAACAAATGGCTTCACTTGATCTGGGAAAAATCTAGTCAATACTTAGTAAAAGGCCTAGAAAGAGAAACAACATCCTAGCAGTTTAAAGTTATTTAAAAAGATCAAGCCTGGTGAATTGAGCGAACTATCTGGTTTCAGGACTCTGGCCTTTAATCTTGGCATAGAGAGAACTCATTGCTGTCATTTCAAGTTGGCTTCCTGCCTTTGCTTTGTCTTGAGAGGTTTTTGGTTTTAACAAAAATCAAATATCCTGATTGATGAAATGTTTAACTTTCTCCATTTTCTTTTTCTACTTGCAAAAGGATCTGGAATTTTGGGAAATTCAGTTCAGTTCAGTTGCTTAGTCATCTCTGACGCTTTGTGACCCCATGAACTGCAGCACTCCAAGCCTCCATGTCCATCACCAACTCCCGGAGTTTACTCAGACTCATGTCCATTGAGTCAGTGATGCCATCCAGTCATCTCATCCTTTGTCGTCCCCTTCTCCTCCCACCTTCAATCTTGCCCAGCATCAGGGTCTTTTCAAATGAGTCAGCTCTTCACATCAGGTGGCCAAAGTACTGGAGTTTCAACTTCAACATCAGTCCTTCCAATGAACACCCAGGACTGATCTCCTTTAGGATGGACTGGTTGGATCTCCTTGCAGTCCAAGGGACTCTCAAGAGTCTTCTCCAACACCACAGTTCAAAAGCATCAATTCTTCCGCGCTCAGCTTTCTTCACAGTCCAACTCTCACATCCATACATGACTACTGGAAAAACCATAGCCTTGACTAGACGGACCTTTGTTGGCAAAATCATGTCTCTGCTTTTCAATATGCTACCTAGGTTGGTCATAACTTTCCTTTCAAGGAGTAAGCGTCTTTTAATTTCATGGCTGCAGTCACCATCTGCAGTGATTTGGAGCCCCCCAAAATAAAGTCAATCACTGTTTCCACTGTTTCGCCATCTATTTGCCATGAAGTGATGGGACTGGATGCCATGATCTTAGTTTTCTGAATGTTGAGCTTTAAGCCAACTTTTTCACTCTCCTCTTTCACCTTCATCAAGAGGCTCTTTAGTTCTTTTTCGCTTTCTGCCATAAGGGTGGTATCATCTGCATATCTGAGGTATTGATATTTTTCCCAACAATCTTGATTCCAGCTTGTGTTTCTTCCAGCCCAGCATTTCTTATGATGTACTCTGCATATAAGTTAAATAAGCAGGGTGAAAATCTACAGCCTTGACGTACTCCTTTTCCTATTTGGAACCAGTCTGTTGTTCCATGTCCAGTTCTAACTGTTGCTTCCTGACCTGCACACCGATTTCTTTCCTTAAAAATATCTCCATAATAAAATCAATACTACTTATTTAAAAGTGCAAATATAGGCTTATGTATATAATCAATGAGCTTCCCTGATGGCTCAGTGGTAAAGAATCTGCCTGCCAATGCTGGAGTCAAGGGTTTGATCCCTGGGTCGGGACGATCCCTTGAAGAAGGAAATGAATACTCACTCCAGTATTCTTGCCTGGAATACCCCATGGACAGAGGAACCTGGCAAGCTGCAGTCCACTGGGTTGCAAAAGAGTTGGACACGACTTAGCGACTAAATAATAGCAATATAATCAATGATCAATATAGAGGCTGCAAAGAACAAAGAGTTTTATCTCAGGTCTTATGAACATCAATTTTGGAGACACAGATCTGGATAAACTAAAAGAATGTTCAGGGAGGAGAAGGAGTCAGAGGCTTATAAAGACAAGGGTCATGAGGCTGTACTTTGACACAAGAAGGAAAATACTTGTCCTTAAGGGATAAAGTGTCATGAGTTGTTTTAGCTTCAGGGTCTGATAATAGATAGGCTGTCACAAGTTATTTTAGGGTAAGAGGCAGATAAATATCTTGAGTTTCTGACAGATGTTCTGAATGTCTTCCTTAGGACAATAAGTCATCAAAAATTCATGTTCCATCCTGGCTAAGATGTGCATAAGTCACACTTCTTCAATGGCCTTCAGGTTCCTTTTTAGAGAGCTCTCTTAGCAATACCACCTCCTTTTGGATTTTCCTTTCACAATATGAAAAAAATTCTTTTTTCTCCTTCCTCTTTTTATAAACTTATTCTTTTTTTTTTTATTTTATTTTATTTTATTTTATTTTATTTTTTTTTTATAAATTTATTTATTTTAGTTGGGGGCCAATCACTTCACAACATTGCAATAGTTTTTGCCATACATTGACATGAATCAGCCATGGGTTTACATGTGTTCCCCCTCCTGGACCCCCCACCCACCTCCCTCCCCATCCCATCCTTCTGGATCATCCCATTGCCCCGGCCCTGAGCCCTTGTCTCATGCATCGAACATGGAATGGTGTTCTGTTTCACATATGATAATATACATGTTTCAATGCTATTCTCCCAGAACGTCCCACCCTCGCCTTCTCCCTCAGAGTCCATAAAATTGTTCCATGCATCTGTGTCTCTTATTCTTTCTCGCATATAGGGTTATCGTTACCATCTTTCAAATTCCATATATATGCATTAGTATACTGTATTGTTGTTTTTCTTTCTGGCTTACTTCACTCTGTATAATGGGCTCCAGTTTCATCCATCTCAGTAGAACCGATTCAAATGTATTTTTTTTATTGGCTGAGTAATATTCCATTGTGTATATGTACCACAGCTTCCTTATCCATTCGTCTGCTGATGGACATCTAGGTTGCTTCCATGTCCTGGCTATTGTAAACAGTGCTGCGATGAACATTGGGGTACACACGTCTCTTTCAATTCTGGTTTCCTCGGTGTATATGCCCAGCAGTGGGATTGCTGGGTCATATGGCAGTTCTATTCCCAGTTTTTTTTTTTTTTTTTTTTTTTTTATTTATTTATTTATTTATTTTACTTGGGGGCTAATTACTTTACAATATTGTAATAGTTTTTGCCATACATTGACAAGAATCAGCCATGGGTTTACATGTGTTCCCCTTCCCGAACCCCCCACCCACCTCCCTCCCCCTCCCATCCCTCTGGATCATCCCACTGCCCCGGCCCCGAGCCCTTGTCACATGCATCGAACATGGAATGGTGCTCTGTTTCACATATGACAATACACATGTCTCAATGCCATTCTCCCAGAACGTCCCACCCTCACCTTCTCCCTCAGAGTCCATAAAATTGTTCCATGCATCTGTGTCTCTCATTCTGTCCCGCATATAGGGTTATCGTTACCATCTTTCAGATTCCATATATATGCATTAGTATACTGTATTGTTGTTTTTCTTTCTGGCTTACTTCACTCTGTATAATGGGCTCCAGTTTCATCCATCTCAGTAGAACCGGTTCAAATGTATTTTTTTTAATGGCTGAGTAATATTCCATTGTGTATATGTACCACAGCTTCCTTATCCATTCATCTGCTGATGGACATCTAGGTTGCTTCCATGTCCTGGCTATTGTAAACAGTGCTGCGATGAACATTGGGGTACACGCGTCTCTTTCAATTCTGGTTTCCTCGGTGTATATGCCCAGCAGTGGGATTGCTGGGTCATATGGCAGTTCTATTCCCAGTTTTTTAAGGAATCTCCACACTGTTCTCCATAGTGGCTGTACTAGTTTGCATTCCCACCAACAGTGTAAGAGGGTTCCCTTTTCTCCACACCCTCTCCAGCATTTATTGCTTGTAGACTTTTGGATAGCAGCCATTCTGACTGGTGTGAAATGATACCTCATTGTGGTTTTGATTTGCATTTCTCTAATAATGAGTGATGTTGAGCATCTTTTCATGTGTTTGTTAGCCATCTGTATGTCTTCTTTGGAGAAATGTCTGTTTAGTTCTTTGGCCCATTTTTTGATTGGGTCGTTTATTTTTCGGGAATTCAGCTGCAGAAGTTGCTTGTATATTTTTGATATTAATTGTTTGTCTGTTGCTTCATTTGCTATTATTTTCTCCCATTCTGAAGGCTGTCTTTTCACCTTGTTTATAGTTTCCTTTGTTGTGCAAAAGCTTTTAATTTTAATTAGGTCCCATTTGTTTATTTTTGCTTTTATTTCCAATATTCTAGGAGGTGGGTCATGGAGGATCCTGCTGTGATTTATGTCGGAGAGTGTTTTGCCTATGTTTTCCTCTAGGAGTTTTATTGTTTCTGGTCTTACATTTAGATCTTTAATCCATTTTGAGTTTATTTTTGTGTACGGTGTTAGGAAATGTTCTAGTTTCATTCTTTTACAAGTGGTTGACCAGTTTTCCCAGCACCACTTGTTAAAGAGATTGTCTTTTCTCCATTGAATATTCTTGCCTCCTTTGTCGAAGATAAGGTGTCCATAGGTGCGTGGGTTTATCTCTGGGCTTTCTATTTTGTTCCATTGATCTATATTTCTATCTTTGTGCCAGTACCATACTGTCTTGATGACTGTGGCTTTGTAGTAGAGCCTGAAGTCAGGCAGGTTGATTCCTCCAGTTCCATTCTTCTTCCTCAAGATTGCTTTGGCTATTCGAGGTTTCTTATATTTCCATACAAATTGTGAGATGATTTGTTCTAGTTCTGTGAAAAATACCATTGGTAGCTTGATAGGGATTGCATTGAATCTATAGATTGCTTTGGGTAGTATACTCATTTTCACTATATTAATTCTTCCAATCCATGAACACGGTATATTTCTCCATCTGTTTGTGTCCTCTTTGATTTCTTTCATCAGTGTTTTATAGTTTTCTATATATAAGTCTTTTGTTTCTTTAGGTAGATATATTCCTAAGTATTTTATTCTTTTTGATGCAATGGTGAATGGTATTGTTTCCTTAATTTCTCTTTCTGTTTTCTCATTATTGGAGTATAGGAATGCAAGGGATTTCTGTGTGTTAATTTTATATCCTGCAACTTTACTATATTCATTGATCAACTCTAGTAATTTTCTAGTAGAGTCTTTAGGGTTTTCTATGTAGAGAATCATGTCGTCTGCAAACAGTGAGAGTTTTACTTCTTCTTTTCCTATCTGTATTCCTTTTATTTCTTTTTCAGCTCTGATTGCTGTGGCCAAAACTTCCAAAACTATGTTGAATAGTAGTGGTGAAAGTGGGCATCCTTGCCTTGTTCCTGACTTTAGGGGAAATGCTTTCAATTTTTCACCATTGAGGATAATGTTTGCTGTGGGTTTGTCATATATAGCTTTTATTATGTTGAGATATGTTCCTTCTATTCCTGCTTTCTGGAGGGTTTTAATCATAAATGGATGCTGAATTTTGTCAAAGGCTTTTTCTGCATCTATTGAGATAACCATATGGTTTTTTTCTTTCAATTTGTTAATGTGGTGTATTACATTGATTGATTTGCGGATGTTAAAAAAACCTTGCATTCCTGGGATAAAGCCCACTTGGTCATGATGTATGATCTTTTTAATATGATGTTGGATTCTGTTTGCTAGAATTTTATTAAGGATTTTTGCATCTATGTTCATCAGTGATATTGGCCTGTAGTTTTCCTTTTTTGTGACATCTTTGTCTGGTTTTGGAATTAGGGTGATGGTGGCCTCATAGAATGAGTTTGGAAGTTTACTATCTTCTGCAATTTTCTGGAAGAGTTTGAGTAGGATAGGTGTTAGCTCTTCTCTAAATTTTTGGTAGAATTCCGCTGTGAAGCCGTCTGGTCCTGGGCTTTTGTTTGCTGGAAGATTTCTGATTACAGTTTCGATTTCCGTGCTTGTGATGGGTCTGTTAAGATCTTCTATTTCTTCCTGGTTCAGTTTTGGAAAGTTATACTTTTCTAAGAATTTGTCCATTTCTTCCAAGTTGTCCATTTTATTGGCATATAGCTGTTGGTAGTAGTCTCTTATGATCCTTTGTATTTCTGTGCAGTCTGTTGTGATCTCTCCATTTTCATTTCTAATTTTGTTGATCTGATTCTTCTCCCTTTGTTTCTTGATGAGTCTGGCTAATGGCTTATCAATTTTGTTTATCTTCTCGAAAAACCAGCTTTTAGTTTTGTTGATTTTTGCTATGGTCTCTTTTGTTTCTTTTGCATTTATTTCTGCCCTAATTTTTAAGATTTCTTTCCTTCTACTGACCCTGGGGTTTTTCATTTCTTCCTTCTCTAGTTGCTTTAGGTGTAGAGTTAGTTGATTTATTTGATTTTTTTCTTGTTTCTTGAGGTACGCCTGTATTGCTATGAACCTTCCCCTTAGTATTGCTTTTACAGTGTCCCATAGGTTTTGGGTTGTTGTGTTTTCATTTTCATTCGTTTCCATGCATAATTTTATTTCTTTTTTGATTTCTTCTGTGATTTGTTGGTTATTCAGAAGCGTGTTGTTTAGCCTCCATATGTTGGAACTTTTAATAGTTTTTTTCCTGTAATTGAGGTCTAATCTTACTGCATTGTGGTCAGAGAAGATGGCTGGGATGATTTCAATTTTTTTGAATTTACCAAGGCTAGATTTATGGCCCAGGATGTGATCTATCCTGGAGAAAGTTCCATGTGCACTTGAGAAAAAGGTAAAATTGATTGTTTTGGGGTGGAAACTCCTGTAAATATCAATTAAATCTAATTTGTCTATTGTATCATTTAAAGTTTGTGTTTCCTTGTTAATTTTCTGTTTAGTTGATCTATCCATATGCGTGAGTGGAGTATTAAAGTCTCCCACTATTATTGTGTTATTGTTAATTTCCCCTTTCATACTTGTTAGTATTTGCCTTATATATTGTGGTGCTCCTATGTTGGGTGCATATATATTTATGATTGTTACGTCTTCTTCTTGAATTGATCCTTTGATCTTTATGTAGTGTCCTTCTTTGTCCCTTTTCACATCCTTTATTTTAAAGTCTATTTTATCTGAAATGAGTATTGCGACTCCTGCTTTCTTTTGGTCTCCGTTTGCAT
This sequence comes from Giraffa tippelskirchi, assembly GCF_054371585.1. Classification (NCBI taxonomy): domain Eukaryota; kingdom Metazoa; phylum Chordata; class Mammalia; order Artiodactyla; family Giraffidae; genus Giraffa; species Giraffa tippelskirchi. The sequence goes on along the minus strand of NC_137278.1, from coordinate 103,855,208 downwards.
GGAATATGTTTTTCCATCCTTTCACTTTCAGCCTGTGTGTGTCTCTAGTTTTGAGGTGGGTCTCTTGTAGACAGCATATATAGGGGTCTTGTTTTTGTATCCATTCAGCAACCCTTTGTCTTTTGGTTGGGGCATTCAACCCATTTACATTTAAGGTAATTATTGATAAGTATGATCCCGTTGCCATTTACTTTGTTGTTTTGAGTTCGTGTTGAAACATCCTTTCTGTGTTTCCTGTTTAGAGAAGATCCTTTAGCATTTGCTGGAGAGCTGGTTTGGTGGTGCTGAATTCCCTCAGCTCTTGCTTGTCTGTAAAGCTTTTGAATTCTCCTTCATATCTGAATGAGATCCTTGCTGGGTACAGTAATCTGGGTTGTAGATTATTCTCTTTCATTACTTTAAGTATGTCCTGCCATTCCCTTCTAGCCTGAAGGGTTTCTATTGAAAGATCAGCTGTTATCCTTATGGGGATCCCCTTGTGTGTTATTTGTTGTTTTTCCCTTGCTGCTTTTAATATTTGTTCTTTGTGTTTGATCTTTGTTAATTTGATTAATATGTGTCTTGGGGTGTTTCGCCTTGGGTTTATCCTGTTTGGAACTCTCTGGGTTTCTTGGACTTCTGTGACTATTTCTTTCCTCAATTTAGGGAAATTCTCAACTATTATCTCCTCGAGTATTTTTTCATGGCCTTTCCTTTTATCTTCTTCTTCTGGGACTCCTATGATTCGAATGTTGGGGCGTTTCATATTGTCCCAGAGGTCCCGGAGGTTTTCCTCATTTCTTTTGATTCTTTTTTCTTTTTTCCTCTCTGCTTCGTTTATTTCCATCATTCTATCTTCTACCTCACTTATCCTATCTTCTGCCTCCGTTATTCTACTGTTGGTTCCCTCCAGAGTGTCTTTTATCTCCTTTATTTCATTATTCATTCTATATTGATTCCTTTTTATTTCTTCTAAGTCCTTGATAAACATTTCTTGCATCTTCTCAATCTTTGTCTCCAGGCTATTTATCTGTAACTCCATTTTGCTTTCAAGATTTTGGATCATTTTTATTATCCTTATTCTAAGTTCTTTTTCAGATAGATTCCCTATCTCCTCCTCTTTTGTTTGGCTTTGTGGGCATTTCTCATTGTCCTTTACTTGCTGAGTATTTCTCTGTCTTTTCATCTTGTTTAGATTGCTGTGTTAGGCGTGGCCCTTCTGTATTCTGGTAGTATGAAGTTCCTCTTTGTTGTGGAGGTTCCTCACTGCGGTTGGGGTTGGACAGGTGGCTTGTCAAGGCTTCCTGGTTGGGGGAGCTTGTGTCGGTGTTCTGGTGGGTGGAGCTGGATTTCTGCTCTCTAGAGTGTAATGGAGTGACCAGTATTAATTTTTGAGATGTCTATGGATTTGGTGTGCCTCTGGGCAGCCTGTATATTGATGCTCAGGTCTATGTTCCTGCGTTGCTGGAGAATTTGCGTGGTATGTCTTGCTCTGGAACTTATTGTCTCTTGGGTGGAGCTTGGTTTCAGTGAATTTATGGAGGCTATTGGATGGTCTCTTATTAATTAATGTTTCCCCTGGCTTTCAGTCTTATTCTTGCAGTAGCCTCAAGACTTCTCCTTCCATACAGCCTCAATAATAAAACTTTTAGGTTAATGGTGAAAAGATTCTCCACAGTGAGGGATACCCAGAAAGGTTCACTGAGTTACGTGGAGAGATGAGGTGGGGGGGGTGGGTTGAGGTGACCAGGAGGGGAAGAGGGGAATTCAAATGTGGAGAGAGCAATCTAGCCAGTAAGCACTTCCCTCTGTGCTTTCCACAGTTTGGAACCCTCAGAGTGATTCACAGAGATACATAGAGAGGGGGGAGGAAGGTGACAGAGGTGAGCATGAGTAGAAAGGGAGGAATTAAGAGGGGAGAGAGAGATCTGGGCAGTATCCTGTTCCTGAAGTGTTCTCCGGTACCCAGAACACCCTCAGAGATTCACAGAATTGGGTTGAGAAGAGAAGGAGGAGGGTGGGAGATAGAGGTTCCCTGAGGGAGAAGAAAGAGCATCAATAGGGGGAGAGAGTGATCAGGCCAGTGATCACACTCCTGAGTAAAAGTGGGTCCTAAAGATTGGGTTCTTAAATGTACAAAGTTGATATCAAATATGTAAAACAAAGATTAAAAATCTAGAGTAGAGGTTAGACTCTTATAAAACTTACAATCTAAAAAAAAAAAAAAAAGAAAAAAGGAAACTGTAAAAAGAAAAAAAAACAGTAAAACAGTAAAAAAAGAAACAGTAAAAAAATGTAGAACAGGAAAAAAACATTAAAAAAAGAAAACACAAAAGGTATAAGATATATGTATGTAGTTTGCTTCAAAAATAGGGTTTTTTTTTTTTTTGCAAGTTAATAGTGGGTTATGAAAATGAAAGTTAAAGGTGTAATAGAGGACTTGAAGAAAAAGGAAAGAAGAGAAAAAAAAAATTTTTTTTTAATTAAAAAAAAAAAAATTAAAAAAAAAAAAATAGTAAAAAATATATATATCCCGGACTTTCTCTGGAACTGTTGTGAGCAGTGTGGGATCTGCTCAGTTTTAGATAGATCCTTATTCCTGCTTATACTTTTCAAGATCTATAGGTCCTTTTCAATGCAGTCGGTATTAACTACAGGGATCTTAATCTGTTGGCCTGTCCCTTCCAGAGCGCTTCCCTCTGTTTATTTGGCTTCTGTTTGGAGATCTCTTCAGTATCTAATTTCCGCCCTGCAACAAAGCGGTGGAGGTGATCTCTTTAGGTTCGCTTGTTCAATCGTGCTGTGGGGAGGAAGGAACACTGCAATTCTGGCGTGCGTGTGGTAAGCTCGCAGTGTCTCGGCCGCACTGGGTTCGCCCCCGCTCACGGCGTGTGTGCTTTCCCCGTCTACCCTGCTCAGGCTTCAGGTTACTCGGCCGGGGAGCGGGCCCTGAGCTGCGTGCACTTCCCAGGTCTAAGCCGCTCAGGTTCAGGCTCCCGGTTACTCCACAAAGGCGCAGACTCGGTTTCGCCCGCGGCTTGTGCCGTTCCCGGACGGAGCTGCCCAGGCGGCCAGGAGTTTGGCGAGGGCGCTCTTCCCTGTTGGGGCGGTGCGGCTTATCACCTCCCTGGTCCCCGCCTCGGTTTACGGGAGCGCCCGGCTCCGGTGTGCTTTGTGTCGGTTCTGGGGAGCTGGTCTCTGGCTGCGACCCTCCCGGCGGCTGTCGACCCTCCGGGATCTCAGGCAGTCTTTGCTTAGAAACTGGGAGCCTGTTTGCAGTTTGGTAGGGGGTGCCCTCTCTGGAGCCGAGTTTGCCCCTTTCCGGCTCTGGCGGGCCCCGCCTGCCCGCTGTGTCCGGCGGGGGATGGGGCGGTCCGCAGCCGGCTAGCTCTCCTCTGGTATCGCTCAGTCCTTTGTTCTGTGAGCGGGCCGGCAGTGCCTTAGAGTTGGGCTTTTCGCGGGATAGTTCTTTCTCTCTCGCTGTCCCACAGTTTAGGTTACTATCTCACGTTAGCTCCCTCAGATTGCCCTCGGGGCACTCGGGCCCGGTCCTTACCCTAGGCAATGCCGCCCGCTCCTCTCCGTTCAGCCCCCACTTGCTGGTGGCGGATGATGCGAGCGTCTGGGGTTCTTTGCTGGGAGTTGCTTTAGGCACGTAATCTGTGGATTTTATTTATTTTTTCCTCCCAGTTACGTTGCCCTCCGAGATAAAAAATCCTCCCCCACACCCGCCGGTGAGAGGGTTTCCTGGTGCTTGGAAATTCCTCCTCTTTTACGACTCCCTCCCCGGGACGGGTCTCCGTCCCTAACTCTTTTGTCTCTCTTTTTATCTTTTATAATTTCTCCTACCTCTTTTGAAGATAATGCGCAGTTTTTGTGGAAGCCTGAAGTCCTCAGCCAGCCTTCAGAAGTAGTTTTGTGAAGTTTGGTCAGCGTTTAGATGTTCTTTCGATACATTTGTGGAGGAGAGGGTGGTCTCCCCGTCCTATTCCTCCGCCATCTTATCCCCGCCCCTCCTATAAACTTATTCTTACTGGTGGTTCTCTATAGTTCTTGCATCCTTCAGATCCCTGCTCCATCTGGCTGAGCTGACAACTAGGTGGTCCCAGCTTTTCATCCCTCCTAGAATTGGGGAAGGATAGTTTCCCTGACATTGTTTTCCTTCTTTTATAAAATTGGGATTATTATAATAACTAACTAGGTTTGTCATGAGAGTTGATGATTGCAGAAAAACACTTAGCAGAGTATCTGGCACATTGTAAGTATTAAATATTAATTATTGTATTTCAAAATCTAAAATAAAATGTGGCAAACATTTCTCTATTCAAACAGTGATAGTGATTGAGGGGGTGTGCCCCTTGCAGGAAATCAGAGTTTTATGGGTTCAAATCTCAATGTGTGTGTATGTGCTCAGTCATGTCTGACTCTTTGTGACCTCATGGACTGTAGCCTACCAGGCTCCTCTGTCCATAGGATTTCACAGGCAAGAATACTGGAGTGGGTTGCTATGCTATCTTCTAGGGGATCTTCCTGACCCAGGGATCAAACCAGGGTCTCCTGTGGCTCCTGCATTGCAGGTGGATTCCTTACTGCTGAACCACTGGGGAAGGCCAATCTCACATGTAGTTGAAGACAGAAACTGTGCAAATGATCTTGCATAATTACAATATTAATCATTCATAACCTCAGAAAATCCCTGCTTCTCTACACTGAACTAACCCATACCCTGCCTCTCACTCCTGTTATCTTTTGTCCTAGGGAGATAGACTCTGACATGAAAATTTGCCTGAAGGAGGTTTATTTGGGAAAGTTGTCAGGAACTGCATCTATAAAGAAAGGAGGGAAGCTGGGCTGGGCAGTGGGAGCATTTGATCTGTGATGCACTGGCACTGGAAATCCAAGTGGACCCCACCTGGCACTCTGAAGCTGGGATGGCACTTTATGAATGACCTGAGCTGAGCCTTTGGAGGCCTTCTCCTCCAGCCACTGAATGCAGCTGCCTCTGGAAGAGCATATGGCTTTGGGCTATCCTCTGAAAGGGCTCTTCTATGACCTTCCAGTGGGCACACTGCTGGTGGCTGTAGGAAGTGGGCCTCATGCAGCACCCCACAGCATCTCTCTCGCCCCAGATTAGCTCATTATACACTTGCATTCTCCACTGTCCCTTCACGGCTCTCTTCTCCTACTTCCCTCCTTCCTTCAGTCTAGGGAACAGAGCACTGTTTACTGGGCATCTTTTGTGTGCCTGGTGCTATGGTAGATAGGTGACGCATATATTGTTATACATATTATATAAAATTTTTAGCATATATAATTTTATTTAACCCTGTAGGTGAATGAAAATTTGCTACCTGAAAATGTGTCTGCTTGGCCTGAGGATCATTTTTAAGGAACAGAAGATTCAGAAAGTCTTTATTTTTATTTCTTCCTTAGTTGCCTAAAGGTAAAGGTACATTCTCGTGATGTCCAACTCTTTGCGACCCCATGGACCCCTCTGTCCGAGGGATTTCCCAGGTAAGAATACTGGAGTGGGTTGCCATTTCCTGCTCCAGGGGCTCTTCCTGACCCAGGGATCGAACCTGCATGTATTGTGTCTCCTGTATTAGCAGGCAGATTCTTTACTGCTGAGCCATCAAGGAAGCCCTTAAAAGGGCTGGGGCATCAAACCCTGGTCTCCCCCTGACAGGCGGGGATACTCACCATTATACTAAAGAGGACAGCAGCAGAGGATTTAAATAAGGGACTCCCCTGATGGCCCAGGGGCTAAAACTCCGTGATCCCAATGCAGGGGGCCCAGGTTCAATACCTTGTCAGGGAACTAGATCTCACATGCTGCAACTAAGAGTTTGCATGCCACGGACAAAGAGCCTACATGTTGCAATAAGAGTAGGCACAGCCAGATGTATAAATAAATAAAAATAAAAATAAATTTAAAAAAAGTTTAGACAGAGGACCCTTCCAGAAAAGGAGCTATCATTGAAGTTCACTATAGTGTTACCTAACTATAGTAGGCAATGCCAAAGAATGCTCAAACTACCGCACAATTGCACTCATCTCACATGCTAGTAAAGTAATGCTCAAAATTCTCCAAGCCAGGCTTCAGCAATACGTGAACTGTGAACTTCCAGATGTTCAAGCTGGTTTTAGAAAAGGCAGGGGAACCAGAGATCAAATCGCCAACATCTGCTGGATCATCGAGAAGGCAAGAGAGTTCCAGAAAAACATCTATTTCTGCTTTATTGACTATGCCAAAGCCTTTGACTGTGTGGATCACAATAAACTGTGGAAAATTCTGAAAGAGATGGGAATACAATACCAGACCACCTGACTTGCCTCTTGAGAAGCCTGTATGCAGGTCAGGAAACAACAGTTAGAACTGGACATGGAACAACAGACTGGTTCCAAATAGGAAAAAGAGAACATCAAGGCTGTATATTGTCACCCTGCTTATTTAACTTATATGCAGAGTACATCATGAGAAACACTGGGCTGGATGAAGCACAAGCTGGAATCAAGATTGCCGGGAGAAATATCAATAACCTCAGATATGCAGATGACACCACCCTTATGGCAGAAAGTGAAGAGGAACTAAAAAGCCTCTTGATGAAAGTGAAGGTGGAGAGTGAAAAAGTTGGCTTAAAGCTCAACATTCAGAAAACTAAGATCATGGCATCTGGTCCCATCACTTCATGGCAAATAGATGGGGAAACAGTGGCTGACTTTATTTTTTTGGGCTCCAGAATCACTGTAGGTGGTGATTGCAGCCATGAAATTAAAAGATGCTTACTCCTTGGAAGGAAAGTTATGACTAACCTAGACAGCATATTAAAAAACAGAGACATGACTTTGTCAACAAAGGTCCATCTAGTCAAGGCTATGGTTTTTCCAGTAGTCATGTACGGATGTGAGAGTTGGACTAAGAATACATTCGAATCAGTTCTAATGAGGTGGATGAAACTGGAGCCTATTATACAGAGTGAAGGAAGCCAGAAAGAAAAACACCAATACAATGTACTAACACATATATATGGTATTTAGCTAATCGGTAAAGATAACCCTGTATGAAAGACATCAAAAGAGACACAGATAAATAGAACAGTATTATGGACTCTATGGGAGAGGGCAAGGGTGAGATGATATGGGAGAATAGCACTGAAGCATGTAAATTATCATATGTGAAATGAATCGCCAGTCCAGGTTCTATTCATGATACAGGATACTCAGGACTGGTGCACCGGGATGACCCGGAGGGATGGGATGGGGAGGGAGGTGGGAGGGGGGTTCTGGAAGGGGAACACATGTACACCCATGGTGGATTTATGTCAATGTATGGCAAAACAAATACAATATTGTAAAGTTAAAAATTAGATAAATAAACTAATTTAAAACTAAAAAAAAAAAGAAAAAGAAAACTGAGCGCTGGAGAATTGATGCTTTTGAACTGTGGTGTTGGAGAAGACTCTTGAGAGTCCCGTGGACTGCAAGGAGATCCAACCAGTCCATCCTAAAGGAGATGAGTCCTAGGTGTTCATTGGAGGGACTGATTGTTAAGCTGAAACTCCAATACTTTGGCCACCTGATGTGAAGAGCTGACTCATTTGAAAAGGCCCCAGTGCTGGGAAAGATTGAAGGCAGGAGGAGAAGGGGATGCCAGAGGATGAGATGGCTGGATGGCATCACCGACTTGATGGACAAGGGTTTGGGTAAACTCCGGGAGTTGGTGACGGACAGGGAGGCCTGGCATGCTGCAGTCCATGGGGTCGCAAAGAGTCAGACACGATTGAGCAACTGAACTGAACTGAACTGAACTGAACTATAGTAGACAAGGAGGAGTCCAGCAACGTCTCTTAAAATTCCTCTGTGTCCCTGTTTCTGCAGGAACCAGGAAACATTTATTTTTCAAACATTTCCTTTTCCATCTCCACGCCAATTGCCTTCCTCTGCTTTGAAGTCCCAAATCACTACTCCCAACATCCTCTGTTGGTTTTAGCTGAAGATATGATGTTTAAGGTGAAGGTTTCGGCCAATTTGGCATTATTCAGTTTTCCTTGGATCTCTTCCATGTGTAAGTGTTACTAAATTTTTGTCTAATTTTCTCTTGTTCATCTGTCTCATTTAATTCTAAGACCAGCTAGAAGAACCTAGAAGGGTAGAGGAAAATGTTCTCCTCCGTGAAATCCCTCAAAACGGTTCTATGAAGGAGGAGGAGACCAAATTTTATAGCATAACTTACCCGGGGTGGCAAGAATCAGAGCCAGCTTTCCAATGCCAAGCAGTTTATGGCCAAAAGTTGTGTCCTTCCCCCAACACGGCTGCATCTTTTCCTTGTCCATGTCATCTCCATTCCATTTACAGTTTCTAATATGACTGTTTGAAGTTTCCTCAGCAGTTAGCTCTAAAATGCACCTTACTTTGTAGCTTTTTGAAAATGTGTTTATTTTATTTTAAAATACCTACATTATCCCTTTCAATACACTGTATTTAATTTTCAGGGAGTTATACAAGTTAAAATCTGGTAATCATCAAGGATCTATAAATATTAAGGTGAAGACAAAATAATTTCATTATGTTTGTTGGAAGTTCACTAATTTAATTTTGACTCTCTTTGTCAAAAATCCTTACAAAATTTTAAAACTACATCTTCAGACCTCACATACTGGGTCATTAACTTTCAGTAATGACCTGAATAACCACCTTTTGAAAGTAATAGCAAGCAAAGAAGTTCATCTGAATATCTTAAATTGGGAATTTAAAAAAAAATGAAGAAAGTAAAGTGATGTTAGCTTAGTAATAGATAGAAGGTAATTTTCTCTCCTTGATTTTTTTTTCTCTGTGAATTTTCACAGTAGTTCCTAATCCCAAACAAATCATAGTTGTTGTTATTTTTTTTAAAGAAGTACCCAAGGGAGAAAATATTTCTTGGTCAAATTCCTTCCTTTCAGAGCTGTTGACACTTTCATGAATTTTATATCAATTTCCAGCTCTTTCCTCTCCTCCAAAGAAAATCTTAAGATATCTTTGAAAAACTTTCGTGGGTTAGTCCCACAACTTATCTCTAAAATATATAGTTGTGAGGGAATTCCTTGGTGGTCCAGTAGGTAAGACTCCATGGTTCCACTGCAGGGGCCTTGGGTTTGATCCCTGGTTGGGGAACTAAGATCCCACATGCTGAGTGGACTGGCCTAAAAATAGAAATGAAAAGAAATAAATAAAAATAAATATATAAATCTTAAAGTATATAGTTGTGAATCAAACTTCCAAATCAGTGATTTCTTTTCCTACTGTAAATGGTAATGTAATTCTTTAGTATTCTTTGCACACTAAATTTTCAAGTCCCATATGTTACTGGTTTTCTTTACCCATCTATTACATCAAGAAATTCTGCTTATTATTGAAATGTCTCTATAGAATGTTGAAAAAAATCTTATCACTTTCTTGGTCCATGGAAGGACCTATCTTCTGTTTTGTGCAATTCCTTACAGAGAGTAGATTTAAGAAACAAAACCCACCTTTCAAAGTCAAAGGGGTGCTCAACAGAGAAATGTGGCAGGTCCATAGCCAACCTGCCACTTTTTCTTCCATTCTAAGCAATGGCAGAAGTGAACTTTAGTTTCTAACTTAACAGTTCATTTGCTTTGTCAGGTAGTTCACGTTTGCTCCTCACACTTGGAGCTAGACCCCTTGGCAGTTTGTCCTCGGGAGAGTTCCCTAAAGGTTTACTTCTTGCAGACTGGTTGTTCAGTATTATAGCAATATAACTTTTGGAACGTTCTCTTTGTTTCTTTCATGCCATGTCCTTCTCCATTCTTTTATTACATTTAAAGCCGACAGCATTTTTTTTTTAGTACCTTACTGGTTAATCATTTTCCATCAGTATCTTAAAAAAGAGAGAGTGTTTTTGACTGTTGACCACCCTGATTAGTAAAAACATTGACATACAAAATGATTTAAAGTTTGTGTGCTTTAAAGACCAAGCAATTAAAAATATCCTTTGTTCTTAGTTTTATGTGTAGGAAAATGTTGAGGTTAATTCACTGACCATGTGGGATAATTTGACTCTTAATCAGTAAATTTAAAAGATCTTTCATAACATAAAAAAGATCCAGCCTTGCCAAGAACAAATGACTGGCACTGAAATTCCTTTGTTAGCTTAAGTCATTGATATGTAAAACAAAAGAAAATTCTTTGGCAGAAAACAGAAGTATGTCCAGATGGTTTCTATCTATGTTCTCATTGATTGTATAATTAAAATCCCCTTTAATCATCAGAAAAAATTGAGATAGAATGTTTGTAATAGAACAGTACTGTGTTTTCAAGAAATACTTCTTCTGTGGTGGGTTCACTAATAATTAAGTACCGGCAGTGACTGCTTTGTGAATTTGCCCCGTGCAGAAAAGATATCCATACAGTTCACCAGGGGATGGGACTGCCTACCTGTAGCATTATGTTGGTTGCGTCAGATAAGATTAAACACTAATCCATTAAAATGAGTATGAATTAGCAATGATCACCCAGTTTTCATGTATTATTTTTCCTTATCTGAGGCAGGATTCACTTCTTTGATTATTTAAGAAGTGAATTAGTTTTTTTGTGAGGTTAGTTACTAATGAAGCCACTAATAAACTAGTTAGTAAACTACTTATGATGACTTATGTCATTGGCAATTATGGGATAGAATTTATATATTCTGTGAAATGATGCTTCTGTTGATCAACAAGAATGATATTGGTCAAAAGAACTACATTCTTCTGTATTCCTTCTACATTCTACATCATTAGGTTGTATATTATCACTTTATACATATAGAATGTGCATGTATATGCATGGTTTTAGTTGATGGGTGGCTTTATCTTATTAGGCTGAGGGACTACTTAGAACTTGGTGGTGATCTTGTATGACATACCTATGTCTAGATCTAGATCTAGAACTCTTTGTCTCCTTTGTTTATAAGTGGTGTCACTAGTGATTTTAAAATGGAAAACAAGTAACGTGAATCATTGTGTGGTTTCCAATGGGTAATGACTCATAGTCTTAAAGCCTAAAGACACAGGAGGGTAGGATAAAAATTGTAGGTTCAAATAACTGCTAGGCTTTTTAAGTACTTACTGTAAGCTGTGTGTGGGGCTAAGGACTTCACATAGATGACCTTATTTAACAGCCAGAGATGGGTACCATTATTAATCCCATTCCATGCATGAGGAGAGCAGAAGCTTAGGGAAGTTAGTTAATTTGGAGCATCTGAAATTCAAATCTCAATAATTTGACATGAGAGGCAACCTCTCAGTCATTATATTGTTCTGCCTCGAAGTAGGACACTGAAACATCTGTATCAAAACCAGGGAACATTCCAAGAAGGGGAACTGAAGTCCGATGCAGTCTGTTGCTTTCTTTCCTCTCTCCGAGTCTATGCATGAGAGAAAAACACATTTTTGTGTTAAAAAAATCTGAATTTGGGGATTCATGCAGGCTCATAAATATGTTTTCAATTATATTAATACTTACATAGAAACTAATCTTGATGATTTTCTGGTGTTATACTTTCCAGTCTAGTCAGTAAATATTCTATCCATTCAAGGGACTAAGTCACTATATAACTGATTTTGTATAAATTACCAAATGATAATTTTTATTAAAACTCTTTTGAGGACAGAGTCTGAGGTTTTCTTGTTTACCACTGTGTTCACAGCTCCCTGGCACAGCACTCAGTGGATGGTTGCTCTAGTTAAAGTGGTATGATGGGGTAGTGGAATGGATGCTGAATTAAGTGTTAAAAGGTGTCCTTAGTATGGAATCTGTGAATCTCAATTTTCCTCATTTATGAAATAAGGATAATATTATTGTACTTATTTAAAAGAATTTTATGATGATCAGATGAAATTATATATATATATATGAGTGCTTTTTGTAAAACTGTAATGTAAGATATTAGTTCTTACATTATTAGTATGGGGCTGGGGCTAGTACTGGTACTAGGCTGTTACTAACACTAGTGCTATTACTAATACTAGACTGGGGCTTCCCTGGTGGCTCAGGTGATAAAGAATCTGCCTGCAGTGCAGGAGACCTAGATTCGATCCCTGGATCAGGAAGATCCCCTGGAAAAAGGAATGGCAACCCACTCCAGTATCCTTGCCTGGAGAATCCCATGGATACAGGAGAATGGTGGACCACAGTCCAGGGGTTCCCAAAGAGTCTCACATGACTGAGTGACCAGTGCGTGAGATGCTAGTATCACTATTGGAATTAAATGTGTAGTGTTCAGGAGACTGTATTTAAAACATATATTTCCCCACAATTGTTTGACTTTAGTACAGACTTTATATTACATATGAGTGATAAAACTTTCCCTTGGAACATGAGGAAAGTTGAAACTCAATAAAACTTTTGTGCTCTTCCTTGCTTAGGTCCCAGAGTTACCCTGTTTTCTGAGCATGTCATAGAGTCACATGGAAATGCATTCTGCAAGTATTTGAAAGAAGGATAGAAAGAACAACAGAAGGACCAGAAAAAATTAAAAACCATATAATGAATAATATTTTATGTTATTTATCTGGGGAAAACAGAATTCAAGTTTGGAAGTCTTTTTTTCTTCCTTTCCGAATGTTGCTGTATCTGTTTGGCTTAGAATGAGCAACATGTTAAGAATCAAAAACAGACTAGTTGCTAGAGTAAGGGTCCTTCACATCAACCTTGGATGTCCCTTTGGTTCTATGTAAGAAAGTTTCAGTACTTTCACAGGCATAAGCTTCTCATTTTGAGAAGGGGTTGGCTGAAATGTGCCCTGTGATCCTGAGTATTCTCCTTATTGATGTACCTCATATACTGGGTGTGTTGTCGAGTTTCTTTGGACCCTCTCTAAGTGTTAGCAGTGAAATTATCTTGGATTGCTTTCTTTCAGACATAGCTCTCTCATCACTGTTGATCAGAGGTCTTCATTGCCAAATGACAGGACCACATGTGTGGGGTATTTTCAGGCAGTGATAGATGGTGGTGCAGCAAGGGAAGGGAATAAAGCCCTAGGTTTTGGTAACGTACTGAATGGCTTACTCCTTTTTCCAAGAAACAATGCCAGAAACAAAATGTTTTCTCCTGAGTTTAAATGAAAAGCAGATACAACAAAGGCTTTAAACTGAGAAATAATAGATTCACTGGCATCAGGTACTGAAGAAATTGCACATTATTTAGACTTCTCAAAAAAATTGGCTATGCTTGTTAGCTGGGGGTCCAAAAATTCTCTGGAAATTATTGTCTCTGTTAACCAAAAAACTACTAAACAGTTTATTATTGTCAAATTCACTTAAAATGAATAACCCTGATCTCTGAGTAATTCCCTTTGGGGAATCTCCTGCGGTAAGAATATATTTTAGAAGTCCATTGCTAAGCATTTCAATAAATCAATATGATTGAGGAAAATTTGATATTCCTATGGAAATTTCCATGCTTTCATTGCTCTTTCCATATTTCTAAGATTAGTGATTCCCATGCTAAAGGATCTGGGACTAACCTTCTCTCAGTTTAAAGTATAGTTTATGAATACTGATGGAAAGAATGTTACTGTGGAAATTCATGTGTTTTCTTTATAAGCATTATCTATCTTCTTACTCTCCAAGTTTACCTTAAACTCCTGTCAACCTAAGTTAGTTCTATTATCCAATCATAGATATAGTCTACGTATTTACCATGAGAGGGATGCAGGCTCCAAATATTTGTTTAACCCAATTTTCTGATGGAAACATAAAATTTTTGTTAAGATAATATAGAGATGCTGTAATACAGGTTTTAGTGGTAGGTAAATAGTCATCCCAGGACCAAGGAGCTTCCTGGGACATAGGACAGTTCTATGAAAACTTTAACAGTCATCCTGTGTATTAATAATATACATTAAAGATTATATGAAAAATACCTAAGCCAATAGCACAACATTAATTATGAAATATATATCCCAAATAGGTCTTCATTTTTTAAGGGATTGACAATAGGATTGAACTAATTCTTTGAAATATTGCTTATTTAATTGTTGATCATCTTAACAAAGAAATAATTGAATATTTCTGACTTTAAAAATGTAATTTAGTTATTTATTTATAGATATCTATATTTAGCCTAGATTTTACTATGTTCAAAATACAGAATTTGTTGTAAACTCCTTATATTATTTCTTAGTTTTCATTAAAACAAATGAACTTACTGACCAAGAACCTCATTAAGAAATATTTTTTGATAATTTATTTTCCAGTTGCTTATTTTATATTTTGAGATATTTACTTTGAGAGGTCACTAACCATATTTCTACTTCTTTGTAAGTCTGTAAGTCCCCCTTGTGCTGTTTTTGCTGAGAACCTGAGTGACAAGATAAATCTCTTGTCAACACTTCTTGCTCCTTTTTCTTTTCCCAGAGCGCTGGCTTGTGAAACAGGCTTGAGGTGTGTTGCCTTTCTCTTATAGATAACTCTGCTCCCTCTCATGAAATGTTGTAATCCAACACTCCAAGGAGCTTGAAGTATCCCAAATAGTGAATATTTTAAGATTCATTTCAGTGAGACATAGTATACAAGGCAAAGAAAACCTACCAGATTTCTGGAGACTTTGAGCTTGGAGGAACTATCTCGGATAAAAAACTCTCCTTTCTTAACTTAACCTGAAGGGCTTTCCTTCTTTCAGTGTTGCAAAGAATCAGTTTTATCCTGATGGAGTAAAGTGAGCCATGATATTGAACATAAAAGGCTACAAAAGCTCATTAATTCACTCTGATTATAACTAATAGTTCCATCGTATAGGGCACACCTAACTGGTCCATTTATTCCTGCTAATTGGACACGGAAATCACAAATGTGTTGAATGCCCATTTTGTTCCTGAAGATGCCAAAGGAAAGTAAAAATGGAATTGGTATTGCTAAGAAAGCTCTCTAAAACAGAGCCACAAGACCCCTGAGGAAATGTTGTGGTCCTTTAATGGACCGGAACTTGGGGAAGAAAAGAGGCTGATATTCCCTGGTTTACACAGTATGCCAATATAACTCTAGGACAAAGAGCTAGCACCGTCTACGTAGGCTCAGGGCGCCCTCTCGAAGAGGTCTTGAAAGCCCGGGCAAATAAGTAGACACGATGGACACCTGTGCTCCGTGGAAGCAGCCTGAAACAGAGAGAAGGAGAGAGCGAGAGGGAGAGAGTGAGAGCAAGAGCGAGGGAGAGAGAGGGAGAGAGAAAATAAGGAAAGACACAGGGACCTGTGCTCTGGTGGAACAAAGGCATTTATTCAACATACTGTGGGCATATATATACTCTCCTACAAGATAGCCTTTTCAGCAGAGATAGGGATCAAAAATCTAACAAGTCATCTAGAAAGCCAGAGGCTAGAATCATTCTCAAGACAGGGGGTTGTAAAAGTTACTTGACATATCAGAAAGGAGGAGACTTGTAAATGGCTGCTGTTCACCATATGGAATTTCCATACGAATGAGACACATGAATTTCTATTATCCCCGAACGCCGGCTTGCCAGCTCTCTAGCACCTGTATTCAGGTGCTGTTAAGGAACATAGAATTCATGCAAGACTGAAAACAGCACACAGGAAGCCTCCTGTTAAATGTATCCTGACAAGGAAATATGACTTATGCACATCTCAGCTGAGATGAAAACTGACCTTTGACCACTTACTGTCTTAACATGGGCATCCAGAACATCTGCCCAAAGTTCCAGAAGCCAAGATACTTATCAAATCCTTACCCTAAGTAACTCATGACAGTCTATCTCTTAAGGACAAATATTTCCTTTCTTGTGTCAGAGTATAAACTCATGACTTGCCTTTATAAGCCCGACTCTCTCTTTTCCCCAGAACATTCTTTCAATTTCACTCATACCTGTATCTCCCCAATTGCAACTTTTAAGACTCCAAATAAACTTTTTCTTATTTTTTGCAGTATTCTGTGTGTTTTTGCTTCGTTTTTAGTGTTTTTTAAAATGTGTGGGTGTTTTGTTTGTTTGTTTGTTTTTGGTTATCAAAGGAAATGAGAGGAAATGGAAGGTTTCCCCCTTAGGAACTTATGGAAATAGATGTTCTAATATTATACTCAACATACAGAAAACTAAGATCGTGGCATCTGGTCCCATCACCTCATGGCAAATAGATGGGGAAACAATGGAACCAGTGAGAGACTTTATTTTCTTGGACTCCAAAATCACTGCAGATGGTGACTGCAGCTGTGAAATGAAAAGATGCTTGCTCCTTGGAAGAAAAGCTATGACAAACCTAGACAGCATATTGAAAAGCAGAGACATTACTTTGCCAGCAAAGGTCCATCTAGTCAAAGCTATGGTTTTTCCAGTAGTCATGTATGGATGTGAGAGTTGGACTATAAAGAATGCTGAGCACTGAAGAATTGATGCTTTTGAACTGTGGTGTTGGAGAAGACTCTTGAGAGTCCCTTGGACAGCAGGAGATCCAACCAGTCCATCCTAAAGGAAATCAGTCCTGAATATTCATTGGAAGGACTGATTGTTAAGCTGAAACTCCAATAGTTTGGCCACCTGATGCGAAGACCAGGTGCAAAGACTCATTGGAAAAGACCCTGATGCTGGGAAAGATTGAAGGCGGGAGGAGAAAGGGACGACAGAGGAAGAGATGGTTGGATGGCATCACCAACTTGATGGACATGAGTTTGAGTAAGCTCTGGGAGTTGGTGATGGACAGAGAAGCCTGGTGTGCTACAATCCATGGGGTCGCAAAGAGTTGGACACGACCGAGCAACTGAACTGAACTGGATATTATATGACGGGAGATGGCCATATTAATTGATGGAACTAGTTATAACTGAGTTTTCCTCTTTTGTGTCGATCATGGGCTGTTTTGCCGTACCACACAGAATCAAAGCCTCAGCTGCCCTCTGTGGTCTTCTTTTCCTCTTCATTCTTTAACAGTGAATGTACAAAAAAGGGCAAAGGCTGTAAAAATGGAAGAGACATAATTATTATTATTATTATTTTAAAAGGCAAAGAGTTGAACTACATGTCATATACAGTGTCAGATGAAATCCTGCTTTCAGTAAGAACTATTATTATTTCCTATTTAGGTCCTATGTAGGATCAAATTCTCAGTGTATATCAGTATGTGTACGTATTTATGTTCATGTATGCTAAGTCGCTTCAGTTGTGTCCGATTCTTTGCAACCCTATAGACTGTGGCTTGCCAGGCTTCTCTGTCCATGGAATACTTCAGGCAAGAATACTGGAGTGGGTTGCCGTGCCCACCTCCAGGGGATCTTCCCCACCCATGGATCAAACCAGTGTCTCTTAAGTCTCCTACATTGGCAGGCAGGTTCTTTACCACTAGCACCACCTGGGAAGTCCATATATTTATGTATATGTATGTATGTGTGTGTGTGTATATATATATATATACACACACACACATACATACACGGAGAGATTTATATATCTCTCTCTATATAATTATATTTTGATATCATATGTAATTATATTTTAAATACTTTAGTGTTAATTATAAGTATTTCAGTTTTCTGTTTTTGGAAATTTAATATTTTAATATTCATATTATAGTACATATTTGTCCAAAGGGAAAAGATATTTTTTAAGTCTATCACAAATAGTTTTTCATCACACTAATTTATATCTACAGATCTGGCTATAGATATATTCCTCAAGTCTAAAATAGAGAAATAGATAGATAGGTAATCTTCTGTAAAAGAATAAAGCTGGTTACTAACTCCCAGCAGTATTTCATGATGCGTTTCCTACTAAAATAACTCAGTTGTCTCTGCTTGATTTTTCCCTGACAGTTGCATAAGAAATGTTACCTGTTTTTGGCTTCTGAAGAGTAAATTTGAGTTTTTCTCTTTGGGCAGTAATGGGAAAACTAGGAAATGTGAATTTTAATCCCTAATGACCCCCCGTAAGGTCATTCTTTTTTAATGGTTAATAGTCTTCCTTATTGGAGAAGGCCATGGCACCCCACTCCAGTACTCTTGCCTGGAAACTCCCATGGACAGAGGAACCTCGTAGGCTGCAGTCCATGGGATTGCTAAGAGTCGGACACGACTGAGCGAATACAGTTTCACTTTTCCCTTTCATGCACTGGAGAAGGAAATGGCAACCCACTCCAGTATTCTTGCCTGGAGAATTCCAGCGACGGTGGAGCCTGGTGGAGCCTGGTGGGCAGCAGTCCATGGGGTCGCGCAGAGTCGGACATGACTGAAGCGACTTAGCAGCAGCAGCAGTCTTCCTTATAGTCCTAAGCATTATATAACAAGCTATCTATACCCCAAGAAATGTAAATCATACACTGTCTTTATTTAGAATGAAAACATCTTTCCTCTTTAGTAAAGCGTGCTTTCACCTCATGTACTAAATTATTCATTCTCACCTGTGAGCAGTTTCTCAAATGGAGCCATGGAGGTAGCCTGAAGTCAATGTTAGCTGTTCTCTGGACAGTTATGGATATAAGTGTGTGTAGCTCAGTACCCATGGTCAAGGACACAGTGCCAGAAGTAATTAGCCATCAGGGCTGTGCAAAAGTAAAAGGTGGCTAAAAAGACAGTAAATAAACACGGCCTTTCCTTCTGATGGCATCTTTTTTCAGGCATACTGTTTCCAAAGAAAGGATAACAGTTCTTCACCAGACTTTAATACTTAAGCAAATTAACCATCCTTTACTTGTGGGGCCCAAAAAAAAGAATTCTGAGTCTTTCTCCCTTACTTGTTGGGATAAATGAATTAGACATGAGAGATCTCTAAGAATCTCTGTCTTTCAGAATTTCTATTGAGAAAGAAAATCTGAAGAATTTGATACTTTTGCTAGTGAAATACATAAAAGCAGCATTGGAGGAAGTGGTCCCTAATTGGTCCTGAGTCTTTCATGTCTTCTCAGCTTCTACTGAGCTTGCAGAAGAACCTGCTGTTCTTTGACAAATAAAAATTGTGTGTGTTTACATTGTATAATATGAGTCTTAAAGATGCAACATGAGTCTTAAATGTGATGCTTTATTATATGTATACATTGTGAAATAACTGCCACAATGATGTTGATTAACATGTCCATTACCTCCCATAATTACTGTTTATGTGTTTGTATATGTGTGGTATAGTAACAAATTTCAAATACACAATTCTCAAATTTCTTAGCATCTACTGTCTTGGCAATTAATTATACATAATACAATATTATTAACTACATTCATATATGGACTTGGAGAAAATATTTGCAAAACATATACTTGATAAGGGGTTAATATCCAAAATTATATAAGGAACTTATATAACTCAAATAACAAGGACAACAAAACCAAATAACTTGATTAAAAAAGGGCCAAAGGACCTGAATTGATGTTTTTCAAAGAAGACATACAGATGGCCAACAAGTACATGAAAAGATGCTCAGCATTACTCATCATGAGGAAAATGCAAATCAAAGCCACAATGACATATCACCTCACAACTGTCAGAATGGCTATTATCAAGAAGACTAGAGATAACACATGTTCACAAGGATGTGAAGAAAAGGGAACACTTGTGCCCTGTTGGTGGGAATAAAAACTAGTGCAGTCACAATGGAAAACATTATGGAGGTTTCTCTAAAAACTAAAAATAGAACTACCATATGATCCAGACATTCTTCTGCTGGGTATATATCCAGAGGTAATACTATTCTTTGAATGTGCCAAGATCCCGTGCTGAGCCTCAGAGACTTTGCATTTGCTATTCTTTCTGCCAGGAACGTTCCCTCTCCAAATCTAAGACTGGAGGCCTTGCCTTGTAGACCACACTATTGGCTTTACCGTTTCCACTAGAACACTTAATGACGTGAAGTCTGAGATTACACAGCTGTATCCACTCACTCATTTAGTATCTGTCTCAGCCACTAGAATGTAAGTTCCAGGTGGGCTGGAGCTTTGTGCAAGTTATGACTATACCCCTGTCATATACACTTCAGATGCTTGAAAAATGCTTGTTGGTGAGTGAGTGAGTGAATTCAAAGTAGAAAATGTCATATAGCTCTTTCACCATAAGAAGGAAATACTTATTTTTCAAGTTAGAAGCACAGAGAATCTGTTTCTGGCTTTAACATTCGCCAAGATCAGGTGAGAAATTGCAAATTGCTTATATAGATACTTGGTGGGGAGTTGTATTGGAACAAAAGTCCAACTGTGGAAGAAAATGACTCTCTTCCTAAACTCCTAAGATCTAAATCAGAAGCAGATCCTGGATATAATGCTTCCTATGCCAGCAATCAATGTCATCATCATCACTACAGGAACACATGTTTTTTGACCGGTGAAACTGTGCATCTCTGCTAATGATACCGACAGGCAGCAAGGGAGAAGCAGTGGTGACTGCAAAGGAGAAGAGCATGAGAAACAACATTGAGATTATGGGGCCGTCTTGGCTCTAAATGTCTTCTCAGTCTCATTTTAGTAATATCCAAAGAGCATATCAGTGATAACTCACTATTTCTTGAAAATATTCCTCCATCTTGCCTTCTATGAAGATACAGTTTTCTGATGTTTGTCTCCTGCCCTGTTATCTTAATCAGTTGTGCTTCTCCTGTCCTCCCCTTAAAAATTAGTTTATCAGAATTCTACCTTTTGTTCTCATTCAAGTCCTACCTAATAGCCTCCCTGTCATCTTCATGCTAACGATAATTCCTTAACATATGCCTCTGGCTTTGACATTTCTTTCAATTCTTAGGCTCAAATGTCTGACAGTTACTTGATATCTTTGCATGGATTTTCCTTAGGTACCTCAAGACTATGATGTCTCAAACCGAATCTGTTATAGTGTTTCTTCTCCTGCTTTTCTCATTTTATTTTCTAGTCCACTTCAAGGAGCTATCTACTTCTTATCTCATATCTCACTAGCTGACTTCTTGTTTTTCTCCTCCTTACCTTATTCTCAGTCACTCTGAAGTTTAGACTTTCATCATTTCCTATGTTGGCTAATGTAATAACCAGTATGGCTTCTGATGTCATTAATTCATTTCCTTTTCCTGCAAACTCCTTGCTTTTTATTCCCCTGGAAGAGATTACCAGTTTCTTTATGAAGGCATAGAAATTTTCCTTAAATCTGGTTCCCAAATATCTTTCTAGCTCTATGTGCCTCATATTCTCAACACACCCAGCGAAACCATTTGCGCCCCTTGGGTACCCCTGTGTCTGTCTCCTTTGTGCCTTTAATCACACCTGGGTCTCAGTCTATGTGTCTTTCTTTGATTCTTTATATTAAAAAAAAATCCCATTAATTCTTTGAGATGATGCTTAAACATCTAACTATGAAGCTTCCCATTGCACTCTGAGAGCTCATGACTCTTTCTTCATTTTTTTAATTCTACCTTGTGTTAGGATAACTTTCACCCTCACTAGACTGTAGTCCCCATTCAGATCAGCTGCCTTACCTGTTTCTCTGATTCCCTTTTTAGTTTCTTCTAGTGTAGTGTCTTAAATATAGTAGACACTAAATGCTCCTTAAAAATGACATATGTTGTAGGTCTTGGGCTCATAGTAAAGTGCCCATTCTAAGTGATGGCTGATAAGCAATTGAAGGTTCATTGTCTTGTATTTGTAGGATGCCATTATAAGCTCTTCATGTTTGGCAAAGTGGTTAAGACATGGGCTATGAAATTAATCAGATCTGGGCTTGAGTTCTGGCCTTGCCACATACTAGTTCTGAAACCTTGGGCAAATTAATAACCTCTTGTAAGCTTCAATTCATTTACATACAAATGGGACATAATAATATTAGATAAGAATATCTAAAAGAAGAGTGGTTGTTAGGACTGACGAAATATGAATATAAAGTGCTTAGCGCAGTGACTAGCCCATAGAAGTCATTTCAATAGAAATGACTTATTATTTCCAGCTTCTAAATAGTTACTTACAGTCCAAAGATATCTTCATATTGAATGTTAATGGAGAGCATACTTTCTGTCTTCAGAATTAGATTAGATGTGTCTCACCGTACAAAGTCTTTGGTTTCTTAATATGCTTCTTGTCACTCTTGCCTTTTGTCTGTGGCCTTTTGAAAAGGCAAGACAAACAAGTATAAACATTATTCATGGCATAAACAATGCCCATCGATGATATGAAAACAAAACATTTGTGACCTGATGTGGATTACAAAGACAGCACATCAGAGTCACCAAGATTGTCCTTTTTGTTTTCTGTTTGAACAGCCATTTAAAGTCAAATTAATTTAGATTGCTGAAAGATAATCTTGGCTCCAGTTTCTGGCATTCCTAAAGCCAAAAAAAAAACAACAAAAAACCTGCAGTTTAATTGGCTTCCCTGACTTTGGCAATAAATAGTATAATAGATTTTACTTAGGAAATCTTGACATTTCCAGAAGAGTCATGATTTTTATTTTTAACGATCTGTAAAAGACCATACTTAAGCCTAGGAAGAGAGAGAGAGGGAATCATGAGAGAAGTATATGTTCTGGCTCTGGACAAGTATAATTTTTGGACAAGAGATTGGACTGAGGTGGTGTTTGTAAGACAATTTAAGCTTCATGAAAGAAAACTGGCATTACGCACATAGCATTATTATCTGCATATGTGTTTATGTGGCATCTACCAATATGCTGTAAAAGAATTTAGAAAGAGATATTAAATTGATGTTATTGAATATGAGTGGGTATCAGCTTAACACTCTGAGGAACACTGTATGCTGGAATTTCTAAGGAGTCTCCAGAGCTGTTTAGCCAAGTCCTCTTCTCGGCCTGGAAATACACCGAAGGTGTACAAGAAGATGGCTTATCTGGGGTCATCTAAAGGTTTTCCACAGGTAAAATCTGTTGACTGATCTCAGTGTGTAATAATCTTTGCTGGGAAAAATGTTTTCACTTCCTGCAAATGCTAGCTCTCTTTTAGTTGTCATCAATGTGAGGTTACTATTTTTGTGTCTCTTTTATCTGAACACCACTGTCTTATTTGTACACACACTTAGAAATTGCTATTAAAAAGTAACTAGAGGAACTTCCTTGACAATCCAATGTTTAGGGGGCTTCCAATGCAGGGGGCCCGGGTTTGATCCCTGGTCAGTGAGCTAGATGCCACATGCCACAATTGAAGATCCCACATGCCACGGGTAAGACCAAGCACTGTCAACTAAATAAATACTAAAAAAGTAGCTAGACTTTGGTGTTCATTTCACAATATATATGTATATCGAATAATTACATTGTACACTGCAACTCATATAATGTTACATATTAAGTATATCGCAATAAAAAAAAGTAATGTATGTGCACACAAATAGCTAAAATGGATGAAAATGTTTACACGGAAATGGGAAGTTTTCCCTTTCTTTACCCTTCCCTTACTCCTCAGAGAAAGCTTTTTGACCTCAGGATCTTTTTAGACTCCTAGTAGTTATTGAAGACCCCAAAGAGCATTTGCTAATATGCTAATCATATTAATGTTTATCATATTAGAAACTGAGAAATTTATAAAATATTTATTTATTAATTCATTTTAAACATTAATGATAAACCCATTGCACATTAACATTAGACATACCACTTAATGAAAAATATCAAAAAAGATCTTCCATGATAGTGAGAAGAATGATATCGTTTGTTTTTGTACCTCTCTTTAATGTCTGGATGAAGACAAGACGAGGATTCTTACCTCTGCTTCTGCGTTCCATCTGTTGTGCCATTACACATCATGTGGCCTCTAGAGAAACCCACCGTGCGATGATGTTAAAGTAAGATTGAAAAAGGCAACATTTTGGTATTATCAGGAATATCGTTTTGACCTTGTGGATTCCCTAACAAAGGTCTGTGGATTCACATGGGTCCTGAACCATGTTTGGAAAATTGCTATCTCAGACAAAGTCATTTTGACCATTTCTGGATTTGTCTTTTCTGATAATTAATTATCAGTGTTAAAGATTATGCTTATACCTTTAGTTGTTTACTTTCTAGTTAAATTTGTATCTGATCACTCCCCACTCCTTAAGTTGTCTCCTGATCATTGTTAGACACTTCTCTCTCCTTCTGACTATACACGATAAACACTCTGGTGTGCTTACATGTTCCCCTCCTCCATCTTCTTTCTTTTCTCCTTTCAAAATCAGCCAACTGTACTAGTACTTTACATGGTTAAGTTTTACAACTTTTGAATTCTTTGCCATTGTTATAATAGAGATTTCATGTCATTTCTTTAAATTGAATTTAAAATGGAAACTGATAAGAAGCATTTGAAATATGACAATTATGTAAATATTTCTATGTGTAAAAATCCACAAGAAAAAAAAAACAGAATCTTACATCCCTAAACCTGTACTGTTTGGAAGCTCTGAGCACAAAAGTCAAGGAAGTTGTCTTTTTTCGGATGCTTATTGCCCCCCAATGACTTTTTTTTTGGTGGCTCTGCGGGGCTTGTGGGATCCTAGCTCCCTCACAAGGGATGGAAACTGAGCCCTCAGCCATGGCAGAGTGGAGTCCTAACCACTGAACTACCAGGGAATTCCCAAGCAATTACAGTTTAATATGCTTCTTACTTGCATCATAAATTTCTTCTATGGTTTTAAATTCTTTTTAGAGTTTATAAATGCCTTTCATTTTTTTTTCCAGAAAAGAACTGCTTTATAAACTGTGTTCCTAGAATAATTCAATTTCTTCTTAATAATTATACTATTTGTTAGATACATCTATATGGGTCCTAGGCCTGCTGTAGAGGCTTCATTCTGGGTTCTTTTTGATTGTATGTCTTCCTTTTTTGGTTTCCTTTTTAATTTAACTGTAATCTATCTTCAAGTAATATTTTTTTTTTCACAGAAAGGTAGATAAACCTGCTGATTATCTGTATATACAAAAAGTCTTTATAACTTCTTTACAGTTTGATTGGAACTTTGGCTAGGTGCAGAATTCTAAGTTGAAAATAATTTTCTGTTTTATCTGAGAAGGTGTTGTTTCATTAGTTTCCAACATGCAGTGTGGCTAATGAGAAATGAGATATTTTTCTTCCTTGTGGGTTTGTTCCTCTGGATACTTTGGTCATTTTGTTAGTCCTACTGTTCTGAAGTTTTGTGAAATGTGCCTGGGTATGGGTGTGACTTTATTTATCCTGCTCTGTAACCAGTGATACAGTTTAATTTGAAGACTTTTGTTTTGGTTCTGACATTTTTTTTTTCTTTTTTTAAACTGTTTCTTTCTCTTGATTTTATGTTTTATTTGTTCTGGAATGCTTACTAAGTGAAAATTGGATATCCTTGATTGATTCTATATCTTTTGTTATTTTTCTCATATTTTTAATAATTATACCTTTTTTTCTTTACTTGTACATTACCTTAGCTTTTTATTCTAGCTTTCTAGTGAAAATTTATCTTGGCTGTCAGATTATTATTGTCCAAGTGCTCTTTCTTCCTCATTATTCATTTTTAAGCTTTTTCTTTGTTATAAACTTTTCTTGATATTGACAATATTAATTAAAAATTCTCTTGATTGAGTCTGAATTATTTTTGTTTCCTCTGGGGTCAATTTTGTCTGTTCAGCTTGATCCTTTTCTTTAGTGTTGCTGCTCTTCCTCACATGTCTGATGACCTTGGTTTTCTGTTCATATTTGTGAATGCAGAGTTAAAGTTTGATTCATACAGATAAGCACTTTGTTGTTTGTCTGACTTTCTTAGCCTGTTTCCTGAATGAGAGAGGTGACTGAGCTCTGTGTAACATGGGCAGCTTGTTGACTGCTGATCTCACTTTAGGTTGTAGAGGCTTTGAAAGGGAAAGTAGAATTCTCTACTCCAACACTCACAAGACTTGCCAACAATGAGGGCTCTACTACGTGGTTCCAGTATCTGACTTGGAAGACTTAGTTCCTTTAAAGCAGATAGCTCAGTTTCTTCACAGCATACTTTTCTGCTTTAGCTTGAGTACATATGACTCTGCTACACAGGAAGGGGCTGGACAGTCACTCAGTGAAAGCATTCTGCAAACAGTTCTTCAACCCATCCTCTTGCTTTCTTTCCTTTTTTATTCTCTCTGTTTATTCTTACTTCTGCTTTATATTGGCTGTCTGGGTTAGGATAGGGCTCGAAAGAGAGTTCAGCAGTGAAGAATTCTTGTATTCCACTGATGTTTTGTTTTGAGGATCCCTAGACTTGTAATGCAATGTTCCTCAGTGTATTTTTGGCCCCAGTTAAACAAGGTGGTCATTAGCTTTCCTTTCAGCCTGGGTCAAAAAGCATGTCTAGTCAATTCTCATTTCTACTTATACCTGAAGTAGACAGCTTTTGGAGTCTCAAGACACCAGATAGGAATGTAGGCAAGCACATCTAACTGATGGATTAATTGGTGAAACATCTTGCTGAAAAATTCTTAAACAGCTTGCCCTTTATGTTTCAGACATTATCTGAGGAAACCTGACACTGAGACCTACAAACTTGGCTCCATTTGAGAGAGGTGTGGAATCCCCTAGAGGTACAGGGAGGCTCCAAACGCAGTCCTTTGGAATATAAGCTGTGCTTTTGGGCAGAGAGAAAGAGTTCTGCAGATTAATTAAAATGAAACAAACTGATTTAATGAATGCACATACTTAAACTTTTATAGCAGACTTCTAAAATGATGCTCTCAATGATGTACTTAAGCCTTTACAAACAAAACACAAAAAGTCTGCCAAATGGTATTTTTAGGAAGCATTTAGTGAGTGCCAGTATGCCTACAGGACACTGAAAGGAGGGTAACAAATGTTGCATTTTATCGATGCCAGTAATAGTTTGTATACCTCAGAGGTGACTTCACACCCAGCAGTTGCTTCACTGCCCACAGTGAAAAGCTATTTTCAAGGGAACTCCTGGCGCCCGTTTTAAGAGTTCTAAGTGCATGGCCACACTCCGAGGCTTCGTGTGAAGGGCAGAAATGGCAGCTGGTGAGTACATAAGCCTCTCACCTCTGGAGGTCTGAGTTTATAACTTAGCTTTGCTTTGGCCATGAGAAAAAATTTACTTGGTTCGTTCTCTCCCTGCTTAGCCTCATTAGAAAACCACCACACCATTTGGCTCGTTTTGTCCTAGCTGGCAGTGTCTGTTGAAGGGGAGGCCAGGGGTTGGGTAAACAGGGCTCGCCTGAGGTGTGCTGGCTCTGCCGGCTGGGGTCCTGCCTGCCACCTGCCTGGTCATGCACTCGCTGCAGGCCAAGCACTATTAATCCTTCTCTGTCATGAACATGACATCTACGTCAAACTTTTCAAAATCTTCAAACCCATTCGTTAGGAATTTGCTCTTCTGAAGCTGGAATCGGCAAAGATGTAAAACCTGAGACTAATTGGTATGTACAACTGTCGACTTTTCATCTCCCCACGACGTCCACAAACTCCCTAGCTATTTGTGTTATGATTGGTTTTTTTTGTAGATTGGCAGTGAAGTGTGAGTGTTTAAGGTTTTCCATCTGCGACTAAAAATAATGGGAAGAGTGGAAACAGTTTAAAGGAAAACAAAGGATTATCAGTGCTATATTAACAAGTTCTGCTTTTTCTGCATCATGAATCCTAAGGAACATCTCAATCCAGCAACAATGATTCTCGCAAGGTTTTGTATTTGAGATTTAAAGTTTCCTCATGGACTTTTCTGCTGACCATACCAGGATCCCTGCTCAGACCCAGGCAGGTCCTTGCTTTCTGTCATTTTCTTTTGCAGTCACCATCCACCCTCTGTCCTCTCTTGTCTCTGCCCAACTTGGCTGCTGTTCCTGAACAAAAGCACGCTGGCCCTTTCAGTTTTAAAACTGTCTCCAAATTAGCCTCAGGCCTTCTAAACTCTCATTAGGAATTAAAAATCTTTCTCTGGAAATAGAATAGAAAATTGCACGTTGTCATGAAGTCAGATCAAAGAACCAATGGGGGGAATCTTTTTTTAAAATTTGAGGAAAAAAATTCAGGAAAAATTAATTTCAGTAGTTTAAGGGAATATACCCTGTTTGTCCCTTGACAGATGTGTTTTTAAGATAAGGGATAAAGGAGCTTTCGTTCACTTTGCTGCTCCAATTCTGCCCTTTGGGGAGGAAGAGCAGAAACATTTAAGAAGCTGAGATTCAGACGGAGAGAACCCACAGAAGATACGGCATCTCTGAGGTTACACTGCATGATCCACTAGAGGCAAAGAAGAAAAGCTATAGGATGCTATAAGATGTGTTTCTACTAGCAATCTAAAAGTGTCTCTGAATGATATTTTCAAATTCTCACAGTGGAGTAGAGAGTAGGTTAGAGGAACAATCAGTGTTCATACCTTAAATGTCACTTCCTTTACTAAACCTGTTGTCACCAAGAAGCCCCCCAGGATTGCTCCTCCTCAGTTTTGAATTTCCATCTCTACCACATACTGATTCAACAAATATTTATTGAGCAGCATTTGTTTACTAGGTACTGGTCTAAGTTCTGGGGATACAGTGATAAGTGATAAGTAAAGTAGAGCTATATACTTCCTTGGTGGCTCAGTGGTAGAGAATCTGCCTGCCAATGCATGACATGTGGTTTCAATCCCTGAGCTGAGAAGATCTCCTGGAGAAGGGAATGGCAACTCACTCCAGTATTCCTGCTCGAGAAATCTCATGGACAGAGAAGCCTGGTGGGCTACAGTCCATGGGGTCACAAAGAGTTGGGTATGACTGAATGATTAAATAACAAAGTAGACAAGGTCTCAGCCTGGAAGGAGCTTACATTCTAGTGGCAGAGACAGTTTATGTGTTCTCAGTTTCATCCTCCTTGTAGGAGTCTTTCATCCTATTTGCAAGCTAACAAGTTAACCTGCTGGAGTTTCATGAATCTTGTCAGAAGAGATGAGATACCTGGATCAGAGATAAAGGACTCATAGTAATAGGAATTGCAGGAGAGTCAGCATTTATGTGGGCTTTCCTGGTGGCTCAGAGGGTAAAGCATCTGCCTGCAAGGTGGAAGACCTGAGTTCAATCCCTGGGTTGGGAAGGCCCCCTGGAGAAGGGAATGATAACCCACTCCAGTATTCTTGTCTGGAGAATTTCATGGACAGAAGATCCTGGCGGGCTACAGTCCATGGGTTCACAAAGAGTCAGACACGACTGAGTGACGAACACTTTTCACTTTCCTCAAGGCCCACTTCCCACAGGGTAAATGTGAAGAAGGCCAGATGGTACTTGGAGAGGCAGGTAAGGACCGCTTCTGTTTAGGAGTTTAGGAGCCTGAGTCCACCATAATGGGCAGCAAGCATGCCTGGCCTTTATTTTGTGAGACATTATCTTTTATGATGCTGCAAAGTAAGCATGCATGCCCCTTTCTCCAGAGGCAGACCCTATCTCTGCCTTCCAAGGCTGTTCACTATATAAACATCCTTAAAAAGGTGATCTGGAACAGAGAGCAGTAGATGCCTCATTTGCAAGATGTGCAAAGACAAGAGAGACCAGTGGAGAATTCTTTTCCAACAGTTCAGAGCCATGGCATGATTTGTCAGATTAGAGACAGCTCTGCCTACAGGGGTGAGAAGCAGTTTTTTCAAATGCTGCCTCCAGGGGCTTGTGGAGGTGACCGCAGTACTAAATGGGCATGTATTTGGGTAGGACAGAGGGGGAACAGGGCTGAGCCAAGGATATTCTCTGATGTGTCAATTCAGTTGGCAGCTTCCAGAAAATGCGCAGCCCTAAGACAACGTGAAACGTTAGCTATGCGTCTCATGGTTCCAAGATTGGGCTGCAGATGTCAGACAGGCCAGGTAACAGGAGATCAGGCAGCCACCCAGGGTGGCGGTGGAAGGACTTGGAGGAGAGATGAGAGCCAGTTATGGAAACATTGCATTAAAAAACCCCTGTTTTTGATGTGAATTAGTTTAGTGTCTCGTGTTGGCCAAGATATGTTTTGTTTGAGCCTGATATACAGGAATCTAGAAATAGCCATATGGATTTTCTTGAAGGCTGGTAAAAACAAAATGTGCTTCTAAGCTGTTTGCCAAGTTTCAGCCTTAGTCAATTTTTATGGATGAGTTTGGACTCCTAAAACACAAATTTATAATAGAAGGGCTGAGGTAGACATTGACGTAACTTGCAAAAACATACTGTGGAAGCTGAGACAGACAGACATGGAATTTTGTAGGAAGAATTTGATAAAAGTGCATTTGGTATGATAATAAGTTTAAAACAGTAGTAAAATGAAATAAAAATAAGAAAATAATTACTGCTGGTGAGAAGGCCATACAAAATGAGTTATAATGTCTCAATCAGAAATCCAAGAATACAGGATGTATATTTCCTGAAATTTTCAGTGCATATCTGTCTGGAGTGACAAACTGACCTAATGCGAATTGACATTCTTGGACCTTCCTATCTGAATTCCTCCTCACTAATACTGTTAACAAAATAGTAGCTGTATAACTAATTTTCTAGGCTAGCTAGGAGAGAAGCTACGATGTCTTTGTTTAGTCTTATTTAAATTTTTTTCTTTTAATTCCTCTCCTATATAATCCCTGTGCCAAGGCTTGCCATATGTGTACTAGAAAAGAGTATCTGTGTTTAATTTTTTAAAACATCTACAGGGTGCTTTTGCTACATTGTTGTGTTTGATCCCATTTGTTCCTAAGAATTATTAATACACTTGCATGAAAGTGTTAGTCACTCAGTTGTGTCCTTCTCTTTCCGATCACATGGACTATAGCCCGCCAGCTCCTCTGTTCATGGAATTCTCTAGGCAAGAATACTAGAGTGGGTTGCCATTCCCTTCTCCAGGGGATCTACCCAACCCAGGGATTGAACTCAGGTCTCAGATTCTTTCCTGTCTGAGCCACAGAAGAATTATTATCTCCCCTTTACAGATGGACAAACTGAGACAGGTAGAACCTCAGGGATTGCCTAGAGCTATGTCACTAATGAGAGCATATGGTAATGAATTGTCAAAAAATGTTCCAACTTGGTTCTTCCAACAACATCATTATGTAAACAGTTTATTGTTGACATGGTAATTTCCAGTTTAGGTTACCATTACAATGGAATTAGCTCCATTAAAAAAGCGATAAAAATATGTAAATACACAAACATCACACACAAGTGTTTTCTGTGGTTCAATTTTGTAAGAGGAAAATTACACCAGTTCTGTCAATGCTTCAAAAAGAGAAAAAGGAAAGAAAAGGAGAAAATTAAGGAAAAAAAAGAGATGCCAGGTGATGCCAGAGATTCTTTTTGGACCTGGCCTATGAAAACTTAAGAAGTAGGGGCAAAACTGTTGGAAGATTTGGAATTCAGGAGATCACTTTCTACTTTAAGAAAGTGTACATCCTATTTTACTGAAAAATTAGGGGGACACATAAATAATTCATTTATTTAGTGCATACAGTTTAAGAAAGCAAATATTTTAAATGAGGAGATCAATTTTAAGTACTCAGTGTTGAATGTATTTCAACAAATTTAATTCTCACCCACACAAGTCTTTAAAATGTGTTTATTCCTTGTGTTGGCTGTGCTGGGTGTCCACTGCTGCCCAGGCCATCTCAGTCGCAGCAGCTGGGGCGGCTTCTCCTGTGGAGCAGGGGTGCCAGGGTGCAGCAGCTGCAATAGTTGTGGATCCTAAGCTCAAGAGCACAGGCTCAATAGTTGGGACTTAGTTGATCCCCAGCACATGGGATCCTCCTGGATCAGGGATCGAACCCGTGTCTCCTGCATTGGCAGGTGAATTCTTTACCACTGAGCCACCAGGGGAGCCCCTAGCCCACACAATTTTGAGTGAATTCCCTTCCAGTTTTAAAAGTAAAGAAATTTGGGGGTTCATTTCATATTAAATACAATGGCAACTGACATTTTCATGGTGAAGAAAACTTTACCATCATATAGGTATTAAATTTAGCAGTAGTTTAGCAGACAGAATTAGAAAACTGTGTCTGTATTAACATCATCATGATTTTTAAATCTTTATGCAAAG
The DNA here is from genome assembly GCF_054371585.1 of Giraffa tippelskirchi. Lineage (NCBI taxonomy): Eukaryota > Metazoa > Chordata > Mammalia > Artiodactyla > Giraffidae > Giraffa > Giraffa tippelskirchi. The sequence continues at coordinate 103,823,350 of NC_137278.1, read as the reverse complement.
AAAGTTGAAGTCAAGGGGATATAGCTGCTATAACTCTTCTTCTACATGGAGAATAGTGGCAGTCATAAAACACAAAATAGTATGAAACCATGGAGATTCATTCTGTCTACATTTCCATTTCTGATAGTGACTAAGGGATAGATTAATCAAATCCATTTTTTCCTGAAACTTAACCCCTCCCTCCATATAAAGACGCAGAGAAATATGAAAGGTATAATTTGTCTCATCTTGAGGATGGGAAAGGTGGGAGTAAGTTGAAATTTAATAAGACTTACAGGAATTTATCAAAGTTTGCAAATACTATCATGGATATTTGTATGGTTCCCTGGTCCCAAATACATGCCTTATCAGATATTCTAGGGCTTAAAATTTCACCAAAGGATTTATTATTTTGGGTTTTAAGTGCTTCGGGTCATTAAGAATCTCTCTGGAAGGAATAACACCCAGTATTGGGCCTGATACACAGTGAATGCCCAATAAATGTCTTTAACAAAAGTTTTATAACCTTCTTATGGGGATTAGTTGACAGCAAAGTGAGAGAAAGTTAGGTCCTCAGTTAAGACAAGGGGAAGAAATAGAGAGAGGACCTCTGAGAGTACTCATCAGGGGCCAGGAGTGAGGATGTGGGAGATGAAAGAAAGCACAAAGAAAACCCTTTGTTCAGGTTACAGATGCACTGAAGCTTGCCTTTCTCATAAATAATTTGTCAGAACTTATTTCCTCTTCTTTTTATTCTTTCTCCTTTACTAATTTTCACTTTTATATCCTCCTTTTTCCTTCCTTTTCTTACTCATCTGTCTAGTCCCCAAACGGATTTAAAGGTGTCCTAGAGGTCAGCTAATTAGAATCATAGGTATCACGAACATTTGGATAGATGGTAAACTAGAACTATTTCAGGTAGGCATCAATTCAGAGATTTTTTTTCTTGTACAGATTTCTATATTGTTCTTATTCCTAATTCCTATCCTCACTGCTTTTCAGGATATTTAGGGACATTAAATACATTTAGAAATAGTGTACATTTTATTTTAAATTCAAAGAGGAGCATCAAACTTGCCTTACCATCTTTTTATTTTTTTTTAGTCTCATAGTTAGCATCAAAGAAATCTTTATTGACGCCAAAGTGTGGTGAGATCACTTCTTAATACTTGAAATAAAAAGACAGCTCAATTTATTTATAAGGGAGAGCTATGCTTTCAAAATCTCCCTGAGAAGAGTAGACTGCTGATGTTATGTAGAGTGTTGAACACCATTGGCTTACTTTGGGAAGCATAAGTAGGTTGACATCATCTCTTTAAGCATAATTACTCAAGTGAGATTGTTGCTGATTTGTTGGCATCCAGGGGCATGTATCTTTGAGTGAATCTCTTTCTCACTGGCAGGCTTTTTTTAAAATTAATCTTATTTTAACTAAATTTTGGTTGATTTGCAGTGCTGTGTTAGTTTCTGGTGTACAGCAAAGTAAATCAGCTATACATATATCACAAGAAAATTTTTTTTCTATTTTTAAAAATTTTGTATCTATGTGAGATGACAGATGTTCTTCAAACTTATTGTGACCATAATTGCAGAATGTATGTAAGTGAAATCAACATGCTCTACACATGCAACCTATAGACTGCTATATGTCAGTTATAAAATTGGAGGAAAATAAAAGTGAAAACAAAGGAAAAGGAAAATTAAGAAAGAAGGAGCCCCAGAGACCTTAAAGAAATAAATAGATGGTTGACTACAAAAAACAATTAAATTTCTGTATATGTTGAACTATATCATTAGAAAAGTCAAATGACAAATTTGGAGAAAATGTTTTCAATACTAACGACAAAGGGTTATTGTTGCAAACCTTTAAAGTGTTACTACACATTGATTAACAAACAGACAAAAAGCCTAATCAAAGAAATAAAGTCAAATGTTTAATAAATACTTTAAAATATAATCACACTTACTATTAATGAAGAAACATCATAAAGCACTAATGAAATATTTTTCACCCATTATATTTGAAAACATTAAAGAGCTTGATAATATTAATATTCACATACACCTGGAGTGAGCTCATTTAATCTTTAGGAAAGTTATTTGTCAGTAAATTCCTATTTTGGGATTATGTCCAAGAGAAATATTAATATTTGCCCAACTGCATAAGGAAACACTCACAGTTGACCCTTGAACACTGCAGGTTTAAGCTGCACAGGTCCACGTATACACAGATTTTTTTTGATAGTAAATACTATAGTACTACGTGATCCACCTATGGCTGAATCCACAGATGCGGAACTGGGTTTACGGGGCAAGCATGTATATAGAAGACTGGCTGTATATATGCTACATGCAGATTTTCAACTTCAAGGGGGGTGCCCCAAACCATAGGTTGTTCAAGGGTCAACTGTATATGGATGTTTGTAGTGGAAACACCTGGAAAAAAATCCTGAAGTCTATCCATTTAGAGAATTATTGAAAATATTTATTTTAAAAGTCCACTCTGTGGAATATTATGCAGATATCAAAACAGAATAAGATCAACTCAATTATATATATGTGTGTATATAATATATATTCATCTGCTAGCATGTCCCAGATACATTTTAAGTGAAATAAAACAAATTGCAGAATAATATATAAAAAATAATCCAAATTAAAAAAAAAATGAAGTAAGTAAAAATCAACGTGTATATGTATATGTTGGTGAATGCCTTAATGTATACAGAGACAGGTTTGGGAGATTAGATACCACACACAAAACATTGGTAATCTCTTGAGATGGGATTGACTGAGGGGGGTTTGTTGTTGTTCAGTCACTAAGTCGTGTCCAACTCTTTGCAGCTCCATGGATTGCAGCTTGCCAGGCTCCTCTGTCCTTCACTATCTCCTGGAGTTTGCTCAAATTCATGTCCATTGAATTGGTAATACTACCTAACCATTTCATCCTCTGCCACCCCCTTCTCCTTTTGCCTTCAATCTTTCCCAGGATTAGGGTGTTTTTCAATGAGCCGGCTCTTTGCATCAGGTGGCCAAAGTATTGGAGCTTCAGCTTCAGCATCCGTCCTTCCAATGAATATTTAAGGTTGATTTCCTTTAGGATTAACTGATTTGATCTCCTTGCAGTCTATATTATTTGCTTTTTAGAATGAGCAAGTACTATTTCAAATAGAGTAGTAAAAAACAAACAAAATGGATATTTATTCATTGACAAATAGATCATGTAAAACATTTTAAGATGTTAGGCCTCTTAGAAAGTTAGGAACTCCAGGTAAAAGACTAAATTCTACAAACTGAATCGGTACTCTAAAGGGGTTTCAGGAACCAAGAGAAGGAGGAGAGATAATAAAAATCCTATGTATTTTTGACTTCCTATGGACCACAGCTCTAACATTGTTACAACACTAGATAATTAGTTATTGAAAGTGAAAGTTGCTCAGTTCTGTCTGACTCTTTGCCACCCCATGGACTATACAGTCCATGGAATTCTCCAGGCCAGAATACTGAAGTGGGTAGCCTTTCCTTTCTCCAGGGGATCTTCCCAACCCAGGGATTGAACCCAGATCTCCTGCTTGGCAGACAGATTCTTTTCCAGCTGAGCCACCAGGGAAGCCCAAAACTAGATAACTAGTTATTTGGTGTTAGTTATTTCATCCTACATCTATGTATTCATGACCAACATGAATTAGTATATATAAAAAAGCAAGAAACAGACAATCAGGAACCTCGAAGACTGACTGTTGATTATCTAGTGGTGGGGATCTAGAATTACTGGTCCTGAGTCTTCTGTCAAATACAACCTCTGGTTCTTATCCAGCTCAGTAGATGTAGTACTAAAGTATTCTCTGAGTCACAAGAAGTTAACCAAAATAATTATCATGAGAATTTAACAATGAGGAGATAGTGATTCAAGAGGTTCTAACTTGCCAGCGTTCAGGTGAGTCAGTGGTAAATTTGGGATGAGCTTTTAAATAAAATTCTCTTTCTCCTTCTAAATTTTAGGTACTAAGATTAGCCCTTCTAAGATTATGCCTTTCCCCCCAGCAGGCCATAAATAATGCTGTTTTAAAATAAAAGTGAGTACATGTGATTAGACTATACTTGTTTGATTTTTTAAATGCCTAAAGATTGTCTCATTATTCATAGTTATGGTTTTCAGTTTGCTATCTATAGCCAATGTACAAACTGATTAGATTAGCAGAGATTTAAATCTCACAGATATCCTGTTCCTGTTTTTTCTTGCACTGACATTTTAGAGATAACAGAAATGCAGTATAGTAACCATGTGGATGCTTATCTGAACTTTGTAAACGTGGATGATTAATTCATTTAGATTCTATGCATGAATTTAAAATGAACAGCCTATCATGAAGTTTAGGCTCCCTCAAGAAGATCCTAATGGATACCTAGCTACCCTTCTATTCATGGAACATTTGACTTTCCCAGTAAATGATCGTTTAGAAGAAGAAATGTTTACATTTAAGGGACTATATCTCTTAGAGTGTGTTTTTTCTACTTGTATTTCTAGTAAAGGCTCTCATGTGTCTATATCATGAGGCAGGCATATCACATCAACCACTGGAGGTTGAAAACTAGAATAAAGCTACCATTTGTATGTATTTTGAGTTTGAGCTTTTTTTTTTTTTTAGCTTATTTTTTTTTAACATGGATATAAAAAAAATATTTAGGAGCACTGAAGAAATGGCTTTAACCTCAGCCCCTTTTTCTTAATTGAAAACAGCTTTGCATGGAAACATTTACTGGTGCTTGTGGAAATGACTGGAATCTAGGACAGTCTGCCTGTTTTCTACTGACCATGAGCTAAGAATGGTCCGTACGTTTAAAATGATTGGAAAATATTTTTTAAAAGAATATCTTATAATACATGAAAATGATAGGAAATATAAATTTCAGTACCTGTAAACCACACAGACCCATTCATTTGCTTTTGCATTGCCCATGGCTGCTTGGTAAAGAACCTGCCTGCCAATGCAGGAAATGTAAGAGACACAGGTTTGATCCCTGGGTTGGGAAGATTCCCTGGAGGAGGGCACGGCAACCCACTCCAGTATTCTTGCCTGGAGAATCCCATGGACAGAGGAGCCTGGTAGTCTACAGGCCATAGGGTCACAAAGAGTTGGACACTGCTGAAGCAACTTAGTATGCATAGCATACATGGCTGCTTTCATGCCATGATGGTGAACTTGAGTGTACATTTCAGAGACTGTATGTTCCTCAAAGTTTAGAACATTGATGATACAGAAAAAAAATTGCTGTCCTCTGAATTAGAAAATTCCTTAGTGTATTTGTTCTGAGGACTTGCTTATGTTTTGTTTCTTTTGTGGAAACCTGAATGCCATTAATTGATTCATTTATTCACACTTTTATTCTTTCATTCAATAAAACCTTATTGAGAACTGACACTGAACTGGCATTAGGAATAGAGAGATGTGTAGGACAAGTTCTTCAACCTAGAGGAGATTGTATGAAACAACTACATGTTATTTAGACAGTCATACTAAGAATTTTGCAAAGAGATACTGACTTGGGCAAAGAACCATAGTAATGTTAGGTTCTCAAAATTGTTTCCTCAGAAGAGCTCTATCTCAAGGTTTGGTGCAATGCGTGCAGACTGTGAAGTTTTCTCTGTACCTCTGTACTAGCATCCAGAACCTCCTTTTCCCTGCCCACATGGTTACACAAGTTCCCTGCTCTCTGGAACATGAGATGAACACTGTGCTTCCCTATTGTGGCAGTTTAGAGGCCCAGATTTGTGGTCACAATCACTGAGCACTTTCTATGTGACAATTACTGTTCTAGGGGCTTTGCTTAAATGATGCCACTTGAAATCTCACCCTCTGCAAGACAGGTGTGATTACCTTCTTGTAAATGAGGAGTAAACTGCTAGTAAGTGGCAGAAGCAAGGCTTCAAACATGGTTTTGTGTGTCCAAGAAGCAATTTATTCTATGCCCAGTTTCCTAAATTTGCCTTGTTTTTAAGATAGATTCTCTCCCCATGGTGCTGTCTTTTGAGGTTACATTCAAGGTGTCAAATGTTAGCAGTTTTCTAGGCTGCACCTATGGGATAGCAAATAAATATTTTTCTGGAAGTATATGCTCTTTCCATGTTTGTGGGTGGCAGTGTCTTTGTACAAGAACAAGTTTCACCCTAAATTCCACTTTTGTTTTCTACTTTTGTTTCTAAAACATTGGTGTTTACTAGGATGAGAAGGATTTTCCAGGCAGTGACTCACTCTAGGATAGAGCCACAGGGTTGGGGCAGAAGAAACATAGGTTCAGACTTAAACCCTTGAATGAGTGCTTGTCAGCATCATTTCACTCTCTTAACCTCAGTCTCCTCATTTGTAAAATCACTGGAATTTGAGATAAGTGTCTGTCTGATCCCCATAGGAATAGGGCCATCTTTAGAATCAGTTTCCCAACCAGTCCTATCAATGACGATCTCTTTGGCTGGTAGGATCATACACTCTCAGATCTGGGAGGAACAATATAATGGATAATCTTTGAAGACAGATAGACTGAAGTCATGACTAGCGAGGGATCTGAGGCAAACTGACTTCATTTCCTTGAGTCTCAATTTCCTTATGTATTAATGGGGGAACTCTAGTACTGCCTCACAGGAATAGTAATGTTAAGTGCTTACTATGTGCCAGGAACTGTTTTAAGTACTTTATATGAATTGAATGATTTAATCTTCATAACTCTATGAGGTCATTACTAGTATGAACCCCATTTTGGAGAAATGGAAATTGAGATGGGGAAAATTTTAGGAAGTAGAGAAGTCAGATTAGAATCTTAATAGTCTAGTTCTTGAGCCCAGGTCTTTAATAATTATGCCACAGCTCCCACAGAACTATTTGAGGTGTAATTAAGAAAAAAATACACAAAGCTGTTAACATAGAGTGGACTTTCACTAAATGCTGGCTACTCTCCTTTGAAGAGTGTTTTAAACAACGTGACTTGCGTTCACATATATTGAAATCACTTGGAGAGGGGGTGGGTTGTCAGAAATGCTGATTCTTGGACTTCAATCTGCACCCACTGAATTCTGGGACTTCCGCCTTTTAAAAATATGCTTCCTGGCTGATAATTAATACCCCAAAGCTTGGAAGACTCTACCTTAGACTCAATCCAGCCCAGTGGTAAGAACGCAAAAATCCTTTCACGGCATTGTTACAATCACTCCCAGCGTTCATGGGAGCTCCTGAGGAGGGCTCACTTCCTCTCTGAAAAGGAAGCCTATTGAGATTTTTTCAAGACTGATTATTTGAAACATCTTCATTGTAATTGTATTTAAAAAACCGTCACCTTATTTTCTCTACATCTGACCTACTCAATCTTCTGAATCATGCAGATGATGGGTGTAGGAAGGGAGCCTATGGGGCCTGGGGATTAGGTATGTTTACAAGTCTGACCAGTGGAACAGCCTCCAGGATCAACAGTTCCCTAAGGAGGAGGTCCTTAAGGTGATGGCTATGCAAATACAGTCACAGGGAACCTGTAAATGGACTAAACTCAGAAATCCACGTAGGGAGGCAGACAGGTGATAACATCACCAGGAAGACAATCAAAGCGTGCAGAACACCCCAAAGATTCAGATGCTGCAATGGGGAATGCGGTTATAGTGCGGTCACAGGGATCAGAGTCCATGAACTTATTGTGAGCTCACCAACAATTTTACTTGACACTGAAACAAGTGAGCCATTAAATCAAGGTTCTTTGTGCTTTCCCTTAGTAGAGACTGTATTCATGTTTTCACATAGTGCAAATTGGATTCTTAATGAATGAATAAAAATGGCGCCCTGGTGGCCCTAGCTGTGGAGATCACAAGACAGAGAATAAGGCACATTTCAATTATGAAAATATTCAAGGAAAACCTTTCCTTCTCCAGCTTAAAAAATTCGGAGTTTTTTTCCCCTCTGTCCAGAATTGGAGCACAGAATCCACTTTCTGGAGCTCTTTCCAGTTGGCAGCATCTTCAGATACTTGGGTTTGTCAATATGCCTCTTAAAATGTGGTACTCGAGCTGAACACAGAGCACTCATGTGGCATGACCTTATGGAGTGTAACAAGTCTTCTATTCCTCTTATTTTATTTGTTACACCATCGGTAATGGCCATACCAAACTGTTTCCCAATTAAACGGGCTTATATCATAAAGAACTCACTTCTGCTAAGGCAACCTGTACTCACACTAGCTTTGCTAGCCATCAAATCATGCACTTGGCTCATATGAAATTTCTGTCAGTGAAATCCCTGACATTCTTTGTTGCATAAAATACTACTAAACTAAGACAAATTTAGCTTGTATTTGTGCAACTGAGTGTTTGAACCCAAGTGCAGGATTTTACACTTATCTCTGCGAAATTGCTTCTTGTTAGTTCTGGCCTAATAGTCATGCCTCTGCTGCTGCTGCTAAGTCGCTTCAGTCGTGTCTGACTCTGTGTGACCCCAGAGATGGCAGCCCACCGGGCTCCTCCATCCCTGGGATTCTCCAGCCAAGAACACTGGAGTGAGTTGCCATTTCCTTCTCCAATACATTTAAGTGAAAAGTGAAAGTGAAGTCTCTCAGTCGTGCCTGACTCTTCGCGAGCCCATGGACTGAAGCCTATCAGGCTCCTCCGTCCATGGGATTTTCCAGGCAAGAGTACTGGTATTTTAAAATTTTATTTCTGTTATACAATATATTTAGCTAACCCTGCCATCCTTGTGCCATTTAAAAATATTACCGAGCTTTCTATATTCATCCAAGTCATTAATAGAAAATATTTAACAGTAATAGACTGGTTGCATTTCCCTAGGATCTCCCTTCAAGATGACATTGCTGCCCTTGTCAATATTCTCTTAGGTGCCTGTTAGACACCAAATGACATTATGACCTGAGGATAAATTATGAACATGGTCTAGTCCCTGGTATCAGGAGGCTCACAACCTAAGGAAGAAGACTAGCAAATCAGTGCTATATGATGAGGGATATAATAGAAGGATGCACAATACATGCTGATAGAATCAGGACTTTGGTAGAACAATCATAGAATGATGAAAATCCATTTGGGATTAAGTAGACCTACATAGTTTAGGAACGCTTGTCTCAGACTAGTTCCAATCTAGTGAACTCCATTTGTCACTGATACAACGCCTTAAAAAATGCTACTATTTTATGTTTATGGGCCATCAAGTTGAAGGCCCAGCAACAGTGTGGCGCTGAACTCTACCCTTTATCTTCTCTGGGTATTCTTTACCAGATAGATAACAACAACCACTAAGTACTTTCTTATGAAGAATTTTTTTGACTGTTTTCCTTTTACATAACTTATCTATGCTCCCTCCATCCCTGATTCTGTCCCTTACCCATGGCTAAGGTGACTTCACTTAGTCACAGATGGCAACAATTATCTGTTTCCATTCACAATTACAGTTGTGTGTGTGTGTTCTTCAAATGCTAGTGGCTCTAGGGTCCCACCCTCCTGTCTTGTCTAGCCTAAGTTGGGGTACCACGCCAAAGCTGGTTTAGAGTGCTTCTAATTGGGGCTCCCACACAAAACAAAATATTTGGAGGAACAGTTAGCTTGCTGCTCCCCACCCACTCAACATCATTCAGGCCGAAAACCTTGCCTCAAGATTCCATGGAAAATATTAGTTATTTTTATATATACAAGTCAGCTCTGAATTAGTTTAGAAACAGATTTTTTTTTTTTTTTTACTATAAAATGAAGCTAGAGATTTGGAGAACCACCCAGATGGAAACTGAACTAATTTAGTATCTGTAACTTGGGCCATTTCTAGACATTATCATGTGTTAAAAAAAAGGAGAGGGGCTGGGCCCCTGTGGATTAAGTGCTGGTTTTGGGGAGCTGACTAAGTATAATTTAGTTTCATCTGGCGGCTCATTAAAAAAATTTTGTCTTTTCTCAAAGGGAAATTGTCTTTAGGCTCTCTCCTCTGGTCTCTGCCTCTGTGGCTGTCTTGTGGGGCATTGTGGATTAAGGATTTGCTTCTGGAGTCAGATGGGCCTGGGTTTGCATCTCATTCCTTTGTAGCTGTGTGTCCTGGGTGGGTCATATCTTCCCTATGCCTCAATTTTCTTAACTGTGAAATGATGATAGCAGTTTATTGCTCATTGGACTGTTGGGAGGATTAAATGATACATGAAAATGCTTAGGAAGGCACATGGTATGAAGCAACTGCTCAGCAAGAGTGAGCTATTTTGTTGTTGATCTTAACATAATGCCTTGAGTATCTGAATGATGAAGCTGAGAAAATAAAAGTGAAATTATTGGATTCCCATAACTGTAGTATAATAGCTCTAGAATGTTGTCTCAGGGATTTTGTTCTTTGGACTATTGATATGTTGGGTCAGTTAATTTTTGTTTTGTTTTTCTTTTGGGGGTGTTGGTGCCATGTGTGCATTATAGAATGTTTAATAGCATTCCTCGTCACTACCCACGAGATGCCAGTTGCACTCCTACCCTTAGTTGTACAACTAGAAATGTTTTCTGACATTGCCAAAATTGCTCTTGAGGGACATAACTCCTGGTTGAGAACCACTGTTCTAGGTAAAGAATAATCATGAGTCACTTTCTTCAGCAGTAGGATCACATAGTTCCTATTGTCTTTCCCAAGAGCTGTGAAATTGAGTTTGGCTTTGGTAGATTTCTATAACATTTTATTAGGTGTATTCCTTAGAAATGAGATTCATGTTTTCATATTACTGACAAGGTACCTAAATGAGAGACAGGCACCACTCACTCCAGTGGGCTTCCTGATATAATTCTGGCATGGAGAATAGTGGTGCATTGCTTTTGCAGGTTATTTTCACTTGCTACTTTTGATCCAGCACTGAATTCTGCTGGAGGAAAGAAGGAATTTTCATTAACAATAAATGCCATTTTCAATAAATATTTTTAGGACTCATTAAAGGCAAAATAAATGTGCTAATTGGCAAGCATGGTTCAAAAGGACTTCTCTGCTCTCCAGACACTTTCAACTTTGCCCATTTTTTCTTTGGCAGTGCAGTGGAAAAATGGATTCTGTGAGCCTCTTGATGACATTTTTTTGGATTCTAAGACATACTGCATTTAGATTTGTGATCTGCAAGAATTTCATTTGTACCTTTTACTTGAGACAGTGCCACTGATGATGATTCCAAATGGTCTACTTTTATTATTTATTTACCCGGCTAATAAAAGCAAATTAAACTGAAAGACCAGTTGAACTTGATTGGGAAAATTTAGTCAATTATTTTATTTCTTAGAGTGGTTTTTGTGGAGCAAAAAATGGTGCACATTTTGTCCAGAAACCGTTACTTTGTTTTTTCCTTCCTGAATCTACATCAGAGATTTTAGAAGAAACTACTATCAAAGGACCCTCTTACCAGGTGAGTGGTAGAAGTAAATAGCATAATAAAGCCCATAGTTATTTTTAAATCAATTGCATTTTGTCTTTATCCTAACCCAAGTTAATAACGTCAATTAATTTAATGAGTTGACATTGTACCACCTTCTAGATGCTGTGATTCTTAGAGGGATGGCCCTCATGAGAATGAAACACAAGTCGCTGGCGCAACCTTGGGGGACCAATTATGTAGATTCAGTTGGCAACTGCATCATTGTCATGGCTGCTTAAGTGGCAAGGGTTTTGATATCCATTTGTAACCAAAACCTTACATTTAAAAACACTACTACTTTCCTTGGCAGCCATCCTAACCTAATTAGGAACTAACGCAGACTTGTACATTTCTTGTAAACACGCCCATCAGCCATAGGTTCTAGCCAGGGCTAGAGCATGATTGGAGTTGATTGAGGGGTTTGTCTTTTTCTTCTCTCCTATAATGCTCTTATAGGTCTGGGTTACATTCAGCAGAGCTGCTTTCCCTTTTATCCCCAGTTTTGACATTTTAAATGGATTTACTCTCTTGCCCTCACTCCTCATTGGCGTTGCTTTCTCCCCCCTCATCCTCCTTTGTTTTGCTCTTTTAAAAAATTGTGGCAATTTTATCATTTAAACATCTACAAAAGAGCTAGTCTGACAGTGAGGAACAAGATTTAATGATGACATCAGGGAAGACTATATTTTTTAAAATGAGAATTGTATATTGCAAGTTTGATATTTTTTAAAAAGCTTCTTTAGAGAGAAGGATTGCTCTGTTTCCTGGATGGTTCTGGCAAGAGTTTGCCATCAGATGAGCACACAGAATAAGATACCAATTTTGGTGTAAGCTGAGATAGTGCTAGTGGTAAACAACCTGCCTGCCAGTGCGGGAGACATAAGAAACATGGGTTCGATTCCTGGGTTGGGAACATCCCTGGAGAAGGAAATGGCAACCTACTCCAGTATTTTTGCCTGGAAAATTTCACAGACAGAGGAGCCTGGTGGGCTACAGCCCATGGGGTAGCAAAGAGTCAGGCACGACTGAGCTCACAAACACACACGGTGGTGAAATGAGCATTTATGTGTGCTCAGGGGCATATAGTTCTACCCTAGAGATGAGTTTTGGTGAACTGTGTATTTTGTATCTTGCAGATCACCAGTCACCCATCTGGGTTGTAAAAAGTAGTAATAGTATTAGTAGCTAATTTTAAGTGTCCATTAAGTATCACATTGCTCAATCACTCAGATGTGTCTGACTCTTTGGGATGCTGTGGACTGTAGCCTGCCAGGCTCCTATGTCCATGGGATTTCCCAGGCGAGAATACTGGAGTGGGTTGCCATTTTCTCCTCCATGGGATCCTGAGCCAGGGATCGAACCCCCATCTCCTGCATCTCCTGCCTTGGCAGGCAGATTCTTTACCACTAAGCCACCTGTTCACATCCTCTGCCACGTACTTGACCTATTTTTCATATAATCTTCACAACAACTCTGTAGATATGAAAATCATTTTCATCACCATTTTGGGATGAAACTGAATCTCAAGGGAGTTATGTAGCTTTCATATAGTCATGCAGCCAGTAAGTCTGATCTCAAAACTTATATTATCAGATTCCATCTTTAATGGTCTTCCCATTAATCCGAATGTAATTCTTTTTATAATCCTCTAGGAAAAAAGCATGAAAAATTGTATTGATAAGATAAAGATGAGCAAATATTGTTCCTGATAAGTGTCTACCTGGACCTGGGCTAAGAAAAATCCTGTTGGGTAAAGTATTGTCTGTGCCTTGGATTGCTCCCTGGGTGTACTAACAGGTTTTGGCAAACCTAAGGGGTGATGTGGCTTTTCTTTTAAGATTTGTTACAGTTCGTCTGCAAAACTCGTTCTCTCCAACTAGTTCTTCCACCCCCTTTGGAAACAGGAAAGTCTGCTCAGTGCGGAAATGAGCATCATGTGCAAGTAACACCTTTTCCTGTGGCCCTCAGTCTCAGGAATGCTTTTCAGCTAATTGTAAGCATTAAGTAATAGAGCTAAAATAAGAACACAGTTACTGAGCCTCAAATGGTGAACTAGCTGGTGCTGCTGTTGGCTGGAATAACTTCCAGGTTTGGGCTTTTAAGATGAACCTGTTTTACGGATAATTAGTTGTTTAGAGATTTGATGTGAAAGTGATCAATATAGAAAGTTAAAACCAGGGTTTGTTGCTGCGATATTTACAGGATGAGATGCTCTAGTAGGGATGATTAGAAATCTGGTCCTGAGTGTTGCTTGTATGGCTTGGGAATACCTGTGGGTACGAGGAACAAGTAGAGTCAAAGGAAAAAGAAAATGCATAAGAAAAGAGTTAAGAGAACAGAGCAGAAAAGGAAAGGATGGAAGGGGAAGGGGACCTAGGAAGGATGGAAGATTGAGGGAATATCAGGAGACCAAAAGAAGCTGTCTTCATGATGGAAATAATTAACTCTTGTCTCAGGCAGATGCCAGTGCCATAGTCCATTGTTTAATTACTCTATATATTGGTGTGGGAGAATTTTTTTGATCACTGAATGATTTCCATGATTGGGTAACAAACCCCTTTTGAAGAATGATTCTTTTATTTTCCTTTTCTCTTCTAAAATTTCAATTAATTGATTTATTTATGAACTGCATCGGGTCTTATTTCCTGCACGCTGCATCTTCTTTGTGTCATGGGGGACCCTTCGTTGTGAAGCACGGAGTCTCTAGTTGTGCCGTGTGGGCTCTGTAGTCACGGCACCTGGGCTTCCTTGCTCCTTGCTACGTGAGATCTTGGTAAAGAATCCGCCTGCATTGCAGGAGGCCTGGATTCGATCCCTGGGTGGGGAAGATCCCCTGGAGGAGGGCATGGCAACCCACTCCAGTATTCTTGCCTGGAGAATCCCCATGGACAGAGGAGCCTGGTGGGCTACAGTCCATGGGGTAGAAAAGAGTCAGACACGACTGAGTAAGCACAGCACATGCGGGATCTTAGTTCCGGATCAGGGACCACACCCATGTCCCCTGCGTTACAAGTCAGATTCTTAACTGTTGGACTGCCAGGGACGTCTCCCTTTTATTAAATGAAAAAGAAGCATATGATACACAGTTGTTGGCCCTTTGAGTTTTACACACACTGCATGATGTATCTTGGAGATTGTTTGATCAGAACACTGAAGTCCTTCTCAGCCTTTGTATTCCTTTGGTGATACAAGATGGTGTATATAATTGGTCCCTTGTGTTTTTTCTAACCTTTATCTTCAAACAGTGCTGAAATTACCAATATTGTACATGCCATTCTGTGTGAGCAGGCTTATCTGTCGGATAAATTCCCAGACTCAGGATTACTAAGTTAACAAGTGAATGCCAAATTGATCTCCACTGAGTGTTAGCATCTAGGAACTTCCAACAGCAGTGCACAACTATTCTGTAACCCAATGCGTTAATACTGATGACAATAAACTTTTTTTTTTAAATAAATTTATTTACTTTAGTTGGGGGCTAATTACTTTACAATATTGTAATAGTTTTTGCCATACATTGACATGAATCAGCCATGGGTTTACATGTGTTCCCCTTCCTGGACCCCCCACCCACATCCCTCCCCATCCCATCCCTCTGGGTCATCCCATTGCCCCGGCCCTGAGCCCTTGTCTCATGCATCGAACATGGAATGGTGTTCTGTTTCACATATGATAATATACATGTTTCAATGCTATTCTTCCAGAACGTCCCACCCTCACCTTCTCCCTCAGAGTCCATAAAATTGTTCTATGCATCTGTGTCTCTTATTCTGTCTCGCATATAGGGTTATCGTTACCATCTTTCAAATTCCATATATATGCATTAGTATACTGTATTGGTGTTTTTCTTTCTGGCTTACTTCACTCTGTATAATGGGCTCCAGTTTCATCCATCTCAGTAGAACCGATTCAAATGTATTTTTTTAATGGCTGAGTAATATTCCATTGTGTATATGTACCACAGCTTCCTTATCCATTCGTCTGCTGATGGACATCTAGGTTGCTTCCATGTCTTGGCTGTTGTAAACAGTGCTGCGATGAACATTGGGGTACACGTGTCTCTTTCAATTCTGGTTTCCTCGGTGTGTATGCCGAGCAGTGGGATTGCTGGGTCATATGGCAGTTCTATTCCCAGTTTTTTAAGGAATCTCCACACTGTTCTCCATAGTGGCTGTACTAGTTTGCATTCCCACCAACAGTGTAAGAGGGTTCCCTTTTCTCCACACCCTCTCCAGCATTTATTGCTTGTAGACTTTTGGATAGCAGCCATTCTGACTGGTGTGAAATGATACCTCATTGTGGTTTTGATTTGCATTTCTCTAATAATGAGTGATGTTGAGCATCTTTTCATGTGTTTGTTAGCCATCTGTATGTCTTCTTTGGAGAAATGTCTGTTTAGTTCTTTGGCCCATTTTTTGATTGGGTCGTTTCTTTTTCTGGAATTGAGCTGCAGGAGTTGCTTGTATATTTTTGAGATTAATTGTTTGCCTGTTGCTTCGTTTGCTATTATTTTCACCCATTCTGAAGGCTGTCTTTTCACTTTGCTTATAGTTTCCTTTGTTGTGCAAAAGCTTTTAATTTTAATTAGGTCCCATTTGTTTATTTTTGCTTTTATTTCCAATATTCTGGGAGGTGGGTCATGGAGGATCCTGCTGTGATTTATGTCGGAGAGTGTTTTGCCTATGTTTTCCTCTAGGAGTTTTATAGTTTCTGGTCTTATGTTTAGATCTTTAATCCATTTTGAGTTTATTTTTGTGTATGGTGTTAGGAAGTGTTCTAGTTTCATTCTTTTACAAGTGGTTGACCAGTTTTCCCAGCACCACTTGTTAAAGAGATTGTCTTTTCTCCATTGTATATTCTTGCCTCCTTTGTCGAAGATAAGGTGTCCGTATGTGCGTGGGTTTATCTCTGGGCTTTCTATTTTGTTCCATTGATCTGTATTTCTATCTTTGTGCCAGTACCATACTGTCTTGATGACTGTGGCTTTGTAGTAGAGCCTGAAGTCAGGCAGGTTGATTCCTCCAGTTCCATTCTTCTTCCTCAAGATTGCTTTGGCTATTCGAGGTTTTTTATATTTCCATACAAATTGTGAGATTATTTGTTCTAGTTCTGTGAAAAATACCATTGGTAGCTTGATAGGGATTGCATTGAATCTATAGATTGCTTTGGGTAGTATACTCATTTTCACTATATTAATTCTTCCAATCCATGAACACGGTATATTTCTCCATCTGTTTGTGTCCTCTTTGATTTCTTTCATCAGTGTTTTATAGTTTTCTATATATAGGTCTTTTGTTTCTTTAGGTAGACATATTCCTAAGTATTTTATTCTTTTTGTTGCAATGGTGAATGGTATTGTTTCTTTAATTTCTCTTTCTGTTTTCTCATTCTTGGAGTATAGGAATGCAAGGGATTTCTGTGTGTTAATTTTATATCCTGCAACTTTACTATATTCATTGATTAACTCTAGTAATTTTCTAGTAGAGTCTTTAGGGTTTTCTATGTAGAGGATCATGTCATCTGCAAACAGTGAGAGTTTTACTTCTTCTTTTCCTATCTGTATTCCTTTTATTTCTTTTTCCGCTCTGATTGCTGTGGCCAAAACTTCCAAAACTATGTTGAATAGTAGTGGTGAGAGTGGGCATCCTTGTCTTGTTCCTGACTTTAGGGGAAATGCTTTCAATTTTTCACCATTGAGGATAATGTTTGCTGTGGGTTTGTCATATATAGCTTTTATTATGTTGAGGTATGTTCCTTCTATTCCTGCTTTCTGGAGGGTTTTCATCATAAATGGATGCTGAATTTTGTCAAAGGCTTTTTTTGCATCTATTGAGATAACCATATGGTTTTTTTCTTTCAATTTGTTAATGTGGTGTATTACATTGATTGATTTGCGGATGTTCAAGAAACCTTGAATTCCTGGGATAAAGCCCACTTGGTCATGATGTATGATCTTTTTAATATGATGTTGGATTCTGTTTGCTAGAATTTTATTAAGGATTTTTGCATCTATGTTCATCAGTGATATTGGCCTGTAGTTTTCCTTTTTTGTGACATCTTTGTCTGGTTTTGGAATTAGGGTGATGGTGGCCTCATAGAATGAGTTTGGAAGTTTACCATCTTCTGCAATTTTCTGGAAGAGTTTGAGTAGGATAGGTGTTAGCTCTTCTCTAAATTTTTGGTAGAATTCCGCTGTGAAGCCGTCTGGTCCTGGGCTTTTGTTTGCTGGAAGATTTCTGATTACAGTTTCGATTTCCGTGCTTGTGATGGGTCTGTTAAGATCTTCTATTTCTTCCTGGTTCAGTTTTGGAAAGTTATACTTTTCTAGAATTTGTCCTTTTCTTCCAAGTTGTCCATTTTATTGGCATATAGCTGTTGGTAGTAGTCTCTTATGATCCTTTGTATTTCTGTGGAGTCTGTTGTGATCTCTCCATTTTCATTTCTAATTTTGTTGATCTGATTCTTCTCCCTTTGTTTCTTGATGAGTCTGGCTAATGGCTTGTCAATTTTGTTTATCTTCTCGAAAAACCAGCTTTTAGTTTTGTTGATTTTTGCTATGGTCTCTTTTGTTTCTTTTGCATTTATTTCTGCCCTAATTTTTAAGACTTCTTTCCTTCTACTGACCCTGGGGTTCTTCATTTCTTCCTTCTCTAGTTGCTTTAGGTGTAGAGTTAGTTGATTTATTTGATTTTTTTCTTGTTTCTTGAGGTACGCCTGTATTGCTATGAACCTTCCCCTTAGTATTGCTTTTACAGTGTCCCATAGGTTTTGGGTTGTTGTGTTTTCATTTTCATTCGCTTCTATGCATAATTTGATTTCTTTTTTGATTTCTTCTGTGATTTGTTGGTTATTCAGAAGCGTGTTGTTTAGCCTCCATATGTTGGAATTTTTAATAGTTTTTTTCCTGTAATTGAGGTCTAATCTTACTGCATTGTGGTCAGAGAAGATGGCTGGGATGATTTCAATTTTTTTGAATTTACCAAGGCTAGATTTATGGCCCAGGATGTGATCTATCCTGGAGAAAGTTCCATGTGCACTTGAGAAAAAGGTAAAATTGATTGTTTTGGGGTGGAAAGTCCTGTAAATATCAATTAAATCTAATTTGTCTATTGTATCATTTAAAGTTTGTGTTTCCTTGTTAATTTTCTGTTTAGTTGATCTATCCATATGCGTGAGTGGAGTATTAAAGTCTCCCACTATTATTGTGTTATTGTTAATTTCCCCTTTCATACTTGTTAGTATTTGCCTTATATATTGTGGTGCTCCTATGTTGGGTGCATATATATTTATGATTGTTACGTCTTCTTCTTGGCTTGATCCTTTGATCTTTATGTAGTGTCCTTCTTTGTCCCTTTTCACATCCTTTATTTTAAAGTCTATTTTATCTGAAATGAGTATTGCGACTCCTGCTTTCTTTTGGTCTCCGTTTGCATGAAATATGTTTTTCCATCCCTTCACTTTCAGTCTGTGTGTGTCCCTAGTTTTGAGGTGGGTCTCTTGTAGACAGCATATATAGGGGTCTTGTTTTTGTATCCATTCAGCAAGCATTTGTCTTTTGGTTGGGGCATTCAACCCATTTACATTTAAGGTAATTATTGATAAGTATGATCCCGTTGCCGTTTACTTTGTTGTTTTGAGTTCATGTTGAAACATCCTTTCTGTGTTTCCTATTTAGAGAAGATCCTTTAGCATTTGTTGGAGAGCTGGTTTGGTGGTGCTGAATTCCCTCAGCTCTTGCTTGTCTGTAAAGCTTTTGAATTCTCCTTCATATCTGAATGAGATCCTTGCTGGGTACAGTAATCTGGGTTTTAGATTATTCTCTTTCATTACTTTAAGTATGTCCTGCCATTCCCTTCTAGCCTGAAGGGTTTCTATTGAAAGATCAGCTGTTATCCTTATGGGGATCCCCTTGTGTGTTATTTGTTGTTTTTCCCTTGCTGCTTTTAATATTTGTTCTTTGTGTTTGATCTTTGTTAATTTGATTAATATGTGTCTTGGGGTGTTTCGCCTTGGGTTTATCCTGTTTGGAACTCTCTGGGTTTCTTGGACTTTTGTGACTATTTCTTTCCTCATTTTAGGGAAATTTTCAACTATTATCTCCTCGAGTATTTTTTCATGGCCTTTCCTTTTATCTTCTTCTTCTGAGACTCCTATGATTCGAATGTTGGGGCGTTTCATATTGTCCCAGAGGTCCCTGTGGTTTTCCTCATTTCTTTTGATTCTTTTTTCTTTTTTCCTCTCTGCTTCGTTTGTTTCCATCATTTTATCTTCTACCTCACTTATCCTATCTTCTGCCTCCGTTATTCTACTGTTGGTTCCCTCCAGAGTGTCTTTTATCTCCTTTATTTCATTATTCATTCTATATTGACTCCTTTTTATTTCTTCTAAGTCCTTGATAAACATTTCTTGCATCTTCTCAATCCTTGTCTCCAGGCTGTTTATCTGTAACTCCATTTTGCTTTCAAGATTTTGGATCATTTTTATTATCATTATTCTAAATTCTTTTTCAGATAGATTCCCTATCTCCTCCTCTTTTGTTTGGCTTTGTGGGCATTTCTCATTTTCCTTTGCTTGCTGAGTATTTCTCTGCCTTTTCATCTTGTTTAGATTGCTGTGTTAGGCGTGGCCCTTCTGTGTTCTGGTAGTATGAAGTTCCTCTTTATTGTGGAGGTTCCTCACTGTGGGTGGGGTTGGACAGGTGGCTTGTCAAGGCTTCCTGGTTGGGGGAGCTTGTGTCGGTTTTCTGGTGGGTGGAGCTGGATTTCTGCTCTCTAGAGTGCAATGGAGTGACCAGTATTAATTTTTGAGGTTTCTATGGATTTGGTGTGCCTCTGGGCAGCCTGTATATTGATGCTCAGGGCTATGTTCCTGCGTTGCTGGAGAATTTCCGTGGTATGTCTTGTTCTGGAACTCATTGGCTCTTGGGTGGAGCTTGGTTTCAGTGTATATGTGGAGGCTATTGGATGGTCTCTTATTAATTAATGTTTCCCCTGGCTTTCAGTCTTATTCTTGCAGTAGCCTCAAGACTTCTCCTTCCATACAGCCTCAATAATAAAACTTTTAGGTTAATGGTGAAAAGATTCTCCACAGTGAGGGATACCCAGAAAGGTTCTCTGAGTTACATGGAGAGATGAGGTGTGGGGGGGGGGGTTGAGGTGACCAGGAGGGGAAGAGGGGAATTCAAATGTGGAGAGAGCAATCTAGCCAGTAAGCACTTCCCTCTGTGCTTTCCACAGTTTGGAACCCTCAGAGTGGTTCACAGAGATACATAGAGAGGGGGGAGGAAGGTAATAGAGGTGAGCATGAGTAGAAAGGGAGGAATCAAGAGGGGAGAGAGAGATCTGGGCAGTATCCTGTTCCTGAAGTGTTCTCCGGTACCCAGAACACCCTCAGAGATTCACAGAATTGGGTTGAGAAGAGAAGGAGGAGGGTGGGAGATAGAGGTTCCCTGGGGGAGAAGAAAGAGCATCAATAGGGGGAGAGAGTAATCAGGCCAGCGATCACACTCCTGAGTAAAAATGGGTCCTAAAGATTGGGTTCTTAAATGTACAAAATTGATATCAAATATGTAAAACAAAGATTAAAAATCTAGAGTAAAGGTTAGACTCTTACAAAACTTACAATATAAAAAAAAAAGATAGAAAGGAAACAGTGTAAAAAGAAAAAAAACAGTAAAACAGTAAAAAAAGAAATAGTAAAAAAAAGTAAAACAGGAAAAAAACAGTAAAAAAAGAAAACACAAAAGGTATAAGATATATGTATGCAGTTTGCTTCAAAAATAGGGGTCTTTTTTTTGCAAGTTAATAGTGGGTTATGAAAATGAAAGTTAAATGTGTAATGAGGACTTGAAGAAGAAGGAAAGAAGAGAAAAAAAATTTTTTTTAATTTAAAACAAAATTTAAAAAAAAATAATAATAATAGTAAAAAAATATATATCCCAGACTTTCTCTGGAGCTGTTGTGAGCAGTGTGGGGTCTGCTCAGTTTCAGATAGATCCTTGTTCCTGCTTATACTTTTC
Source organism: Giraffa tippelskirchi (assembly GCF_054371585.1). Taxonomy (NCBI): domain Eukaryota; kingdom Metazoa; phylum Chordata; class Mammalia; order Artiodactyla; family Giraffidae; genus Giraffa; species Giraffa tippelskirchi. Next base: position 103,801,947 of record NC_137278.1, on the reverse strand, counting down.
AAGATCTATAGGTCCTTTTCAATGCAGTCGGTATTAACTACCGGGATTTTAATCTGTTTGCCTGTCACTTCCAAAGCGCTTCCCTCTGTTTATTTGGCTTCTGTTTGGAGGTCTCTTCAGTATCTAATTTCCACCCTGCAACAAAGGGGTGGAGGTGGTCTCTTTAGGTTCGCTTGTTCAGTCGTGCTGTGGGGAGGAAGGAACACTGCAAACCTGGCGTGTGCGTGGTGAGCTCGCAGTGTCTCGGCCGCACTGGGTTCGCCCCCGCTCACGGCGTGTGTGCTTTCCCCGTCTACCCTGCTCAGGCTTCAGGTTACTCAGCAGGGGAGTGGGCCGGGGAGTGGGCCCTGAGATGCGTGCACTTCCCAGGTCTAAGCCGCTCAGGTTCAGGCTCCCGGTTACTCCACAAAGGCGCAGACTCGGTTTCACCCGCGGCTTGTGCCGTTCCCGGTCGGAGCTGCTTTGGCGAGTGCACTCTCCCCTGTTGGGGCGGTGCGGCTTATCACCTCCCTGGTCCCCATCTCGGTTTACGGGCGTGCCCGGCTCCGGTGTGCTTTGTGTTGGTTCTGGGGAGCTGGTCTCTGGCTGCGACCCTCCCGGCGGCTGTCGACCCTCCGGGATCTCAGGCAGTCTTTGCTTAGAAACTGGGAGCCTGTTTGCAGTTTGGTAGGGGGTGCCCTCTCTGGGGCCGAGTTTGCCCCTTTCCGGCTCTGGCGGGCCCCGCCTGCCTGCTGTGTCCGGCGGGGGATGGGGCGGTCCGCAGCCGGCTAGTTCTCCTCTGGTATCGCTCAGTCCTTTGTTCTGTGAGCGGGCCGGCAGTGCCTTAGAGTTGGGCTTTTCGCGGGATAGTTCTCTGTCTCTGGCTGTCCCACAGTTTAGGTTACTATCTCACGTTAGCTCCCTCAGATTGCCCTCAGGGCACTCGGGCCCGGTCCTTACCCTAGGCAGTGCCGCCCGCTCCTCTCTGTTCAGCCCCCACTTGCTGGTGGCGGATGATGTGAGCGCCTGGGGTTCTTTGCTGGGAGTTGCTTTAGGCACGTAATCTGTGGGTTTTATTTATTTTTTCTCCCAGTTACGTTGCCCTCCGAGATAAGAAATCTTCCCCCACACCCGCCGGTGAGAGGGTTTCCTGGTGCTTGGAAATTTCTCCTCTTTTACGACTCCCTCCCCGGGATGGGTCTCCGTCCCTAACTCTTTTGTCTCTCTTTTTATCTTTTATAATTTCTCCTACCTCTTTTGAAGATAATGCGCTGTCTTTGTGGAAGCCTGACGCCCTCTGCCAGCCTTCAGAAGTAGTTTTGTGAAGTTTGCTCAGCGTTCAGATGTTCTTTCGATAAATTTGTGGAGGAGAGAGTGGTCTCCCGTCCTATTCCTCCGCCATCTTAGCCCCGTCTCTCCACAATAAACTTTTAATGACTGCTTTCTACTTGTCGTATTTTGTTCTAAGAGCTTTAAATGTATTACTGAATTTAATGTACCCTGAGTTAGGTATTACTATCTCTACACATAAGGAAAATGAGACACAGAAAAACAAGTAACTTGAAAATATTGAAGATATTTCAAACTCCGCTAGTCTGACCTTAGTACTTACATTCTTACTGTCACAATCTGCTATTCCACAGAAACTGGGCAGGTCACCAATGGGTTTTTGTTCCCAAATCCAACAGTTCCTAGTCCTTATCTTTATCTTTTTCAACCTTGTGGTTGCATTCAAAGCAAGGCACTAAGTCTTTGAAGAGCTACTCTTTAATTACCCCTCATTTATGGGTATTTTAGGTCTTTACTACAAGTCAAAAGAGAAGGTAAACATGTCATTTTAAAAATTATTTAGGAAGAAAATGCCATATGTGAGTTCAGACTTGATGAAAACATCCTTGAATGAAAAATTAAAGTGTCAAAAAGAGGTCTTAAAAAGTTTTACCATTTAATAATAATGTTAGAAAGTTGTAAATGTCTATACTGTAGCTAAGGATTTTAAAATTGAAAATGTATTATCTTAATGGTTTATATAGTTAGAGGAAATTTTCTTTAACTTTATTAAATATCTATACTTATTTGTTCATATAATTACTTAAGTAGTATTTATTCACTTCAGTTCAGTTCAGTCGCTCAGTCGTGTCTGACTCTTTGCGACCCCATGAATTGCAGCACGCCAGGCCTCCCTGTCCATCACCAACTTCCAGAGTTTACCCAAACTCATGTCCATCGAGTCAGTGATGCCATCCAGCCATTTCATCCTCTGCTGTCCCCTTCTCCTCCTGCTCCCAATCCTTCCCAGCATCAGGATCTTTTCCAATGAGTCAATTCTTTGATTAAAAATTTTGACACTATACATCAATTTTTTGGCCTGACCTTGAGAATTCAGAATAATAAGTAGAATAATAAATTACATCATCTTTGACCCTGATTTAATCTTGGATAAAAGAGAATATGTGAATAAATACAGCATATATTGATTTTTTTAAATTAATTAATTAATTTATTTTACTTTACAATATTGTTTTGGTTTTGCCATACACTGACATGAATCCGCCATGGATATACATGTGCTCCCCTTCCAGAACCCCCCTCCCACCTTCCTCCCCATCCCATCCCTCTGGGTCATCCCAGTGCACCAGCCCCAAGCACCCTGTATCATGCTTCAAACCTGGACTGGCGATTCGTTTCACATATGATAATTTACATGTTTCAATGCCATTCTCCCATATCATCCCACCCTTGCCCTCTCCCATAGAGTCCAAAAGACTTCTATACATCTGTGTCTCTTTTGCTGTCTTGCATATAGGGTTATCTTTACCGATTTACTAAATTCCATATATATGCGCTAATATATTGTACTGGTGTTTTTCTTTCTGGCTTACTTCACTCTGTATAATGGGCTCCAGTTTCATCCACCTCATTAGAACTGATTCAAATGTATCTTTTCAATGGCTGAGTAATATTCCATTGTGTATATGTACCACAGCTTCCTTATCCATTCATCTGCTAATGGACATCTAGGTTGCTTCCATGTCCTGGCTATTATAAACAGTGCTGCGATGAACATTGGGGTACACATGTCTCTTTCAATTCTGGTTTCCTCGGTGTGTATGCCCAGCAGTGGGATTTTTTAAGTTCCATGATGAGGTAGAAGGTAGAGGAAAGCATAAAAGCTAGTTCTCAACTGCTAAGCCATATAATTACGGTAATTAAAAACTGCTCAACATCACTGATCATCAGAGAAATGCAAATCGAAACCACAATGAGATATCACCTCACACCAGTTAGAATGGCTATTATAAAAAAGATAAGCGATAACAAGTGGTGAGGGTGTGGAGAAAAGGGAACCCTTATGCCCTGCTGTTGAGGATGTAAACTGATAGGGCTGTTATGGCAAATCATATGGCAATTCCTCAAAAAATTAAAAATGGAACTACTCTAGGATACAGCAATCCTACTTTTGGGTACATATCCACAGAAATTGAAATCAGAATCTTGCAGAAATAATTGCACTCCCATGTTCATTGTGGTGTTACAATAGCCAAGATACAGAAACAACCTAAATGTTTGTCAACAGATGGAATAAATAAAGATACTGTAATGTCAAACACACACATGCACAATTAAATTATTCAGCCATAAGAAGGAAATCTTGCTGCTTGTGACAACATGGATGGACTTTGAGGACATTATGCTAAGTAGAATAAGTCAGATAGAGAAAGACAAATACTGCATAATCTCATTTATATGTATGAGATACAAATTATATCTCAGATATAAGAAAAATCTAAAAAAACCCAAAGTCCTGGAAACAGAATAGAGTAATATTTACCAGGGGTTAAGGGGTGGGAAAAATGGGGAGATACTGTTTAAAGGATACACACTTCCAGTTATAAGATTATCAAGCTTGGGGAACTGATAAACAAGATGGTGATTATAGATAATAATATTGCATGAATGTTGCTAAGAGAGTAGATCTGAGATATTCTTATCCCCTCCCCCCAAAAAAGAGAGAGAATGTAACTATGTGATAGAATGGTGTGAAAGTGAAAGTCGCTCAGTTGTGTCCGACTCTTTGCAACCCCATGGACTGTAGCCTGCCAGGCTCCTCTGTCCATGGAATTCTCCAGGCAAGAATACTGGAGCGGGTAGCCATTCCTTTCTCCAGGGGATCGTCCTAACCCAGGGATCGAATCTGTCTCCCACACTGCAGGTGGATTCTTTACCATCTGAGCCACTAGGGAAGCCTGAGAATACTGGAGTGGGTAGCCTTTGCCTTCTCCAGGGCATCTTCCAGACCCGGGAATCGAACTGGGGTCTCTTGCATTGCAGGCGGATTCTTTACCAGCTGAACTAATGGAGGCGATAGTTAATACTACGGTGCCGTGCCATGCTTAGTCGCTTCAGTCATGTCTGACTCTTTGCAACCCTGTGGGCTGTAGCCCTCCAGGCTCCTCTGTCCATGGAATTCTCCAGGCAAGAATACTGGAGTGGGTTGCCATACCCTCCTCCGGGGGATCTTGCCGACCTAGGGATCGAACCCGTGTCTCTTAAGTCCCCTGAATTGACAGGCAGTTTCTTTACTGTTAGTGCCACCGAGTAATTTATAAATTTATAAATGTAATTTATGTTGCAATTTATAAATGTATCAAATAACATGTTGTACACCTTAAACTTATACAATTCTTTGTGTCAGTTGTATCTCAGTAAAGTTGGAAAAAACATATATGTGTATATATATATTTCTGGGAGAAAGAGCCTAAAAAATTGACTACTGTTTTGAGCTAATTGTTCCTTTTCTTTGTTTCTAAGAAGGCAAATAAACTTCTCTTGATAATGTAAACTATGCTTTACTTAGTTGCTAGAGTGTCTGGCCTCTCAGTTTCACCCCTTGGCTTCTTGATACTCTGCACTTTGGGGTCTGAAAGTCTGTAAACTGCTTTCCCCAGATTCCCTTGCTGGTTGCCATCCTATTAAGTTCTATTAATGGGAGATACTGGCAAGTGATTGGAAGTTGGGATGAGGGAAGGACATGCGTTTCCTCCTGGCTTCTGTCAGGTGCCTCTGGCAGTAGAGGTCCCTTGTAGGCTGTGGATTCTTGGTCCATGTGGCTCCAATAGCAGCAGCAGCAGTGGGCATTTGAGGAGGTGCTGGCCCCAGGGGCCCCAGTGGAGCACTGGCAGTAGAGGGCTTCTCAGCAGCCTCAGAGGCCCACGCACTAGATTCTGGCAACGCCGTTTCCTCTTTTGCTCCTCTGGTGCTAGTGGACCCCTGAAGTTATTGACTTTGGAGTGAACTTCTTGGATACTCCAGCTCTTGCCAAGGTCTGGTGAGTTTCTCAGTCCCTCCTTTCACTGGTGTTTCCCTTTCATACACTCAAGCTGAAGTAGCCTGGGGATGAGCACACCTTCCTGGAGCCACACTTCTATTTCCATCTAGTCTAGACCATCTGCCTCCTTCACCTTTCTCCACAAGATGTTACGTGACACAGAGGCTTTCAAAGAGATGTTTTCCTTTTTACATGAGTGTACATTTTTGTTGGGAAAGACTGCTAGGAGCTGATCTGGTGACCTGACTTACACTTTTAAAAGTTATTATTATTATTTTCTCCTTTCTGTTCAGTTTGCTGCTTCTGACTCATGTAACTTTTCTTTCCTCTAGCTGGAGGTGGGAGGTGGGAACAATGGTCTGAGCTTTGTTTGGTAGGAAATTCTCTTTCTCACCTCATTGAGCTTTCCCCAAGAAGTCAAAGAGGGTGTCCCCCATAATCACTGCTGCAGCCTCTCCGTCTGATTGCTGCTCTCTGCCTTTGCACCCCTGTTCCATGAACTTTTGTTTCAGTGAGTCACTGATTTGCTCTCGCCCTCACTGCCCACCCACTTTTAAACCTTAGGCACTTTGCTCCCCTCCCGCCAGGCTCAGACACAGGCAAGGGTACAGATCGAACACAGTCCATGGAACCCAACTTCTTTGAAGCTCACTCTACCCACTTGGTCAGGCTTTTTTCTCCACTGGGGCAGTTTTTTTTTTTTTTTTCAGTGCTCCACTTTCTCTTCCTTCAGTCTGGTTTCTTTCAGGGATCCATCGTGCCATATAAAGGGACATGTCCAAACCCCAATAGCTGGTCAGGTTTAAGTTCTTTCCTGCAGAGTTCTGGGGCCTCTGCAGATGAGCATCCCTGGACATTCACACCAGGAAACAATCTGAACTGCTCCAAGAATACAGTAAGCATCTAGGGATGGAGTAGTCTGATTCTTCAAGTCATCCTGTAGGACTGTTCTTTATACTCAAGATAATATCAGCTGCTTGAGTTTCTAGGTGGATACAGCAGTCACTTTGCAAGCAGATAACCCAAAACCCATAAAGCTTTAAAAAATGGCAATTGTTTGAGTACCAAAATAAGAGTGTTCTTGTGAAACCACATGAATAAAAAATATCAGTGATGGAAAAATTTTAAATCCTAGACAGTCTTCTGTCTGTGTGGTGTGAAAGGGTTATTGGAGTTGTTGACTTCAAAAATATTCACAACCTAAAAATTGAGTTGTGTTTTATTTGGTGGGAATTTTTAGGACTTCAGGCCCAGGAGACAGCATCTCAAGTGACCCTGACAGAACTGCTCTGAGCAGACAGGGAATGAGCCAGGTTATATAGAAGTTTTGCAACAAAGGACAGGTAGTCTGAACATCAAGATATTATTATTAATTAAAGAAAACCAGACATCTCAAGTTAGGGAATTTAGCACCTTTCTATGTTTGGGAAGATGTGAGCTTGAACTCACTGGGATCGTTCCTTTCATATGCATCTCAGCTATCCTGGGCCAGAATCCTGTCCTTTTCTCACATCCTGAGAGCTCCCTTGGGGTTTACCATAGGGAGTGGCTGCAGCTTGATGCCTACCAGGTCCCATGTATTCTTTTCCTTCCTGAGTGCCCTGGGGGCTCACACAGGAGGGCTGCAGTCGCTGATGAGACGTCCTTGTTTCCTGATATGGCAGGAAATACTCCATTTCTCAGGGTCTTTATGACTTACAAATATCTAAAGAAACGGGTATAACATGGTTCTCTTCATAACGTTGCATATTAACCAAGTACTCTTTTGTACCACTAATGTCCCTGAGGCTAGTGCTGACCATTGCTCCATTCTGTAAACTAGGACATTGGGATGAATGCAGGGAAGCTCCCTGCTCTCATGGAGCTTGTGCTCTAGTGGTTTTGGAATTGATTAGATTACACTCTAGGAGCTTTGGGGATTTCCAGAAAAGATGACTCTTGCTAGTACAAAAGCATGCATTATAAGAGACCACTGTCTGTTTAAGGGCAAGAGGTAAAAAGAATGTTCGGAAAATAGGAGGGGATGTCAAATGTGAATGTAACTAAAATGTAATATGAAAAATGCTATGGTAGCATATAAACAAGATATACCCTAAAACAATGGGGATTAATCAGATTTCACAAGAGGGTATGTTTAGGCTTTAAAAACAACCTGATAAATGAGTTTCAGGAAACAGCACAAAGCTGGACCAGACTAGAGACTTCCCCAGCTGAGTATCAAGGGGACATCCAGGAGGTAATCATGGGACATCTGAGATATAAGTAAGGAAGCAGATATGGTCGGACCTTTGCCCGTGAGGGTCAGAGGTGAAGGCAATTCATCCACTGGTTATAATATCTGGGGGAAGGGTGGAGGCATATCTGATATAATAAAATAGCCAGTAGACTAGGTTCATAGCTTGACAAGCTCTGCTTTCTGGTTTGGCTTTGCATCATTGCAAAACAGAAAGAACAAATTATTCAAATGATTCAAATTCCTACTAAAAGGGAAATATTGGTAACAGAAATCTCAAAATTTATTATATAAAAATTATACAATAATTGGCAGGATAATATATGGTTCCTTTTTCAATTTCCATTTAAGAAAAGGAACAGACTTTAGTCAAGTTGGTTGGGGTTAGAATAGAGCAGGAAAATTTTATTCAGCTTCAGATTACTATCAATGTAGTTGTAATAGTAATATGTCTTTCACACACAAAGATGAAACTTTTGAACCACCATTAGGAGGAAATATCTTTAGAGCGTTCCCCTAACCACCCCTTCAAAGATGAGGTGACTGGATTGGTGTCCTGGTCTCTTTTGATCGCTCAATAGCTAACATGCTACCAAATATGTGTGCAAGGTGATAAGAATACGAAGAGTCGTGAGATGTGACATATATCCCCAACCTTCACAGAAGTTAAAATCTTGAGAGAAAGACATAAGAAAAAGCAACACCAGGTAGGATAGCATTAAGGTGTAGACTAAGGTCCTGGATCAGAAACCATCTGCAGTGCCCATCCACAAACCTGAAGCTTAATAGAAGACTGTGTAAGCAACTGAGGTTAGACATTTCAGCAAACTAGAAATAGGACAATTCATTAAAAATAAACTTCCAAAAAATCAATTTGTTGGAATTGATGAATTATGGAAGATTGTATTTTTTAGTTTTGCTACAGCATTTTCATCTTTTTCTAAGAATTTTTTGTCCAATTTAGCTGGATGCTAATTTCATGCATATTTTACATGCCAGATGCCTAATATTTTTCAAATGATTAATGCTTTACCTGTGAATGCATAGTCTTTCGGAGAAGGCAATGGCACCCCACTCCAGTACTCTTGCCTGGAAAGTCCCATGGACAGAGGAGCCTGGTAGGCTACAGTCCATGGGCAGCATAGTCTTCTCTTCAAAATACCCAGTTTATTGCTGTACTATTTAAGGTTCATCTGTTGTTGGGACATAGGGGTTAATTTTCTTTCAGATTCCTCCTATTCCTCTTGAGATCTAAGTTAAGAAAGTGGAAGCCCAAATGGGAAAGGGAAACCTATTTGAAGCTGTGAAGCAGACATCACTGAATTGTTTCAGCAATGTTTTATTGTCAGAAAAAGATTCAAAAGATAAATTGGTATGGGCTGCTTGGGGATTATGTTATGGGAATTTTGAATATCAAATAACTAAGAATTACTCCAAGAGGCATATTTGTAGTCATTCCTTGCTAGGGATGAAAGAAGATGATGTAAGCTTCAAGAGTAAAGTAACATGTGATGTATTTTGGAAGAAATAGCTGGAAAAAAATAACAAGAACTTCTGACTCGATGTTCCAGAAATACAGTTAAACAGGCCAAGATTTTATTAAAAGAGAAAAAGTGCATATTAGAGAAATGAGAAGACAATGTTTCTTGCATGGGTAGAAAGGCACTATGAGGTTTTAAGCTGGCTGAATAAAATAGAAGATGGCAATGGCAATATGAATCGGGGGCATAGAAACAACCAGATGTAGAAAATTCTTTTCTGGGAGCAGAGAGAAGTTAAATGTTGATAAATGACACTACTGTGCTTTATAAGTGAATGTGTGAATACTGAGAAGTTGGTTGACTTTGCACATTATTAGAATATTGGTGATATTGAATTTTTAAAGAAAATTTTATTTTATATTGGAGCATAGTTGATTAACAATATTCTGTTAGTTTTAGGTATTCAGCAAAGTGATTCAGTTATACATACACATGTATCTATTCTTTTTCCATATAGGTTATTGCAGATTAGTAAGCAGAGTTCCCTGTGCTATATAGGTCATTGTTGGTTATCTATTTTAAATATAATAGTGTGTACATATCAAGTCGGACAGGGAAAGTTGCATTTAATGAAGAGATAAAAAAATCTTGCTTTGAGGAGGAGTGTATTTATTTTAGGCTTTTAACATATTTAAATAGAAAACATAAGATAAAGAAACGAAAAAAATCAGAAGTAACCAAAGTTGATCTTGCCTGTATTTTTTTTTAATTTATTAATTTTAGTTGAGGGCTAATTACTTTAAAATATTGTAGTGGTCTTTGTCATACATTGACATGAATCAGCCATGGGTTTACATGTGTTCCCCATCCTGAACCCCCCTCCCACCTCCCTCCCATCCCATCCCTCTGGGTCATCCCATTGCCCAAGCCCTGAGCATTTGTCTCATGCATCCAACCTGGAATGGTGTTCTGTTTCACATATGATAATATACATGTTTCAGTGCTATTCTCTCAGAATGTCCCACCCTCACCTTCTCCCTCAGAGTCCATAAGACTGTTCTAAGCATCTGTGTCTCTTATTCTGACTCACATATAGGGTTATCATTACCATCTTTCAAATTCCATATATATGCATTAGTATACTGTATTGGTGTTTTTCTTTCTGGCTTACTTCACTCTGTATAATGGGCTCCAGTTTCATCCATCTCAATAGAACCGATTCAAATGTATTCTTTTTAATGGCTGAGTAATATTCCATTGTGTATATGTACCACAGCTTCCTTATCCATTCGTCTGCTGATAGGCATCTAGGTTGCTTCCATGTCCTGGCTATTGTAAACAGTGCTGCGATGAACATTGGGGTACACGTGTCTCTTTCAATTCTGGTTTCCTGGGTGTGTATGCCCAGCAGTGGGATTGCTGGGTCATATGGCAGTTCTATTCCCAGTTTTTTAAGGAATCTCCACACTGTTCTCCATAGTGGCTGTACTAGTTTGCATTCCCACCAACAGTGTAAGAGGGTTCCCTTTTCTCCACACCCTCTCCAGCATTTATTGTTTGTAGACTTTTGGATAGCAGCCATTCTGACTGGCGTGAAATGGTACCTCACTGTGGTTTCGATTTGCGTTTCTCTAATAATGAGTGATGTTGAGCATCTTTTCATGTGTTTGTTAGCCATCTGTATGTCTTTTTTGGAGAAATGTCTGTTTAGTTCTTTGGCCCGTTTTTTGATTGGGTCGTTTATTTTTCTGGAATTGAGCTGCAGGGGTTGCTTGTATATTTTGGAGTTTGTTTGTTCGTTGCTTCGTTTGCTATTATTTTCTCCCATTCTGAAGGCTGTCTTTTCACTTTGCTTATAGTTTCCTTTGTTGTGCAAAAGCTTTTAATTTTAATTAGGTCCCATTTGTTTATTTTTGCTTTTATTTCCAATATTCTTGGAGGTGTGTCATACAGGATCCTGCTGTGGTTTATGTCAGAGAGTGTTTTGCCTATGTTTTCCTCTAGGAGTTTTATAGTTTCTGGTCTTACGTTTAGATCTTTAATCCATTTTGAGTTTATTTTTGTGTATGGTGTTAGAAAGTGTTCTAGTTTCATTCTTTTACAAGTGGTTGACCAGTTTTCCCAGCACCACTTGTTAAAGAGATTGTCTTTTCTCCATTGTATATTCTTTCCTCCTTTGTCGAAGGTAAGGTGTCCATAGGTGTGTGGATTTATCTCTGGGCTTTCTATTTTGTTCCATTGATCTGTATTTCTGTCTTTGTGCCAGTACCTCTTGCCTGTATTTTGTAGAAGCAGAGAAAAGATCTCTTTAATGGATAAAGAAAATATTTTTATTAATTAAAGAGAGAACAGTTATTCAGAGGGACTGGAGAACAGAAGTATAGGAAGAATTTTCCTGGTGTGATGCACCAACCTGATTCTTATTTTGTAACCACTAACCTGTTAGAAGTTACTATCTGCTAAACATGCTTTTACTTTTTAATATTATTTTTAGTTGTTAGAAGAACCAAAAGGACATTGCTATAATTCAATACTGCTGGCAACATTGTGTGTGCTCAATCGCTCAGTCATGTCCTACTCTTTGCAATCCCAGGAACTGTAGCCTGCCAGGTTCCTCTGTCCATGGAATTTTCTAGGCAAGAATACTGGAGTGGGTTGCTATTTCCTCCTCCAGGGGAATCTTCCTGACCCAGGGATCCAAACCATGTCTCTTGCATCTCCTGCATTGGCAGGCAGATTCTTTACCACTGTGCCACCTGGAAAGCCCCATTATGTTGGGACATAAATTCCGAGAACTGTATTACATAGAGTAAGACAAGATTCTATGAGAGTAAGATAAGATAGGAAAAGAAGGGTCTCTCTGGTGGTCCATTGGTTACCATTTTGCCTTCCAATGCAGGGGGTGTGGGTTCCACCCTGGTCGTGGCAAAGAAAAAAAAACCCAGAAACAATATTGTAATAAATTCAATAAAGACTTTAAAAAAGGTCCATATTAAAAAAAAAACAGGATAAGAAGAGAGGAATAATGATGGACGCCTTAACTATGTTCAAAAGAGGACAATGAAAGTAAGGTGATGTGCTATAGAAAGTGCTCTGACTGAGGCACAAACCATCAGAGAAAGGTTTTTGAAAACTAGAGGATTCATAGAGAATAATGAGTCAAGTCCTATCTTATACACAACTGATATCCCCATGTGTATTGGTCCAGCAGACAGTAGAAAGTTTAAGCATCTTTGTATATAGAGAGAAGATTCCATGATCATTTGTCTTCTAATTCTCTTCCCTTTAATTGGGTCCTTTCATCCCCTTCAACATTATGTGGGACCCCAAGTCAGTCGGGCACACATTCTGTAACCATGTGGATAACAATGTTGGCTGACATCGAGCAGGCAAGAAAGGCAAACCCATGTTAGGAATACGTGTTGATTTCAGTCAAGATAAATTACTGCATTTTCCAGGGTGAAAGGAGTCTAGTGTAATCAACTTGGCACTGAGTTGGTCTGGAGAACTGGTGCCAAATTGGCGGCTCAGAATTTGTCTCTGTTGCTGGCAGATTTGGACTTTCATCAGAAGCAAAATTTAAATCAGTTCCCGTGAGTGGGAACCCATGCAGCTGCTTATGCCTCTGTCCGCATCACCATGGCAGTCCTGTTGTGTGCACCTTGTGCTAAGACTGGCGTGGTTAAGGGCAGAGGCTGCTCTGGTGCCTGGCAGTCATTCCGTCTACAGATAGAAGTTACTATCTGCTAAACATGCTTTTACTTTTTAATGGATAAAATGCAGTACTTTCCTTCATTCCCGTAAGTGCATCAGTTCAGTTCAGTTGCTCAGTCGTGTCTGACTCTTTGCGACCCCATGAATCTCAGCATGCCAGGCCTCCCTGTCCATCACCAACTCTTGGAGTTTACCCAAACCCATGTGCATCGAGTTAGTGATGCCATCCAACCATCTCTTCCTCTGTCGTCCCCTTCTCCTCCTGCCCCCGATCCTACCCAGCATTAGGGTCTTTTCCAATGAGTCAACTCTTCGCATGAGGTGGCCAAAGTATTGGAGTTTCAGCTTCAACATCAGTCCTTCCAATGAACATCCAGGACTGATCTCCTTTAGGATGGACTGGTTGGATCTCCTTGCAGTCCAAGGGACTCTCAAGAGTCTTCTCCAACACCACAGTTCAAAAGCATCAATTCTTCAGCACTCAGCTTTCTTCATCGTCCAACTCTCACATCCATACATGACCACTGGAAAAACCATAGCCTTGACTAGATGGACCTTTGTTGGCAAAGTAATGTCTCTGCTTTTAAATAAGCTACCTAGGTTGGTCATAACCTTCCTTCCAAGGAGTAAGTGTTTTTTAATTTCATGGCTGCAATCACCATCAGCAGTGATTTTGGAGCCAAAAAATATAAAGTCTGCCACTGTTTCCACTGTTTCCCCATCTATTTCCCATGAAGTGATGGGACCAGATGCCATGATCTTAGTTTTCTGAACGTTGAGGTTTAAGCCAACTTTTTCATTCTCCTCTTTCACTTTCTTCAAGGGGCTCTTTAGTTCTTCTTCACTTTCTGCCATAAGGGTGGTGTCATCTGCATATCTGAGGTTATTGATATTTCTCCTGGCAATCTTGATTCCAGCTTGTGCTTCTTCCAGCCTAGCGTTTCTCATGATGTACTCTGCATATAAGTTAAATAAGCAGGGTGACAATATATAGCCTTGACGTACTCCTTTTCCTATTTGGAACCAGTCTGTTGTTCCATGTCCAGTTCTAACTGTTGCTTCCTAACGTGCATACAGGTTTCTCAAGAGACAGATCAGATGGTCTGGTATTCCCATCTCTTTCAGAATTTTACCTCTTACCAAACCTCTATGTCTTCCATATTACTATTTATTCTTTATGCCATATTTATTCTTGACTTCAGCCCTTCTCTTTCCACACAAAGTGGATAGCCAGGTGGATTGCTTAAAACCCTATCTATTGGGAGGGTTTCTCTCCCCACTTCCTTTCAGGGCTGCTCTGAATTGGGCAGTAGAGCAGCAATTACCCATTTTTGGCTTATACTCACATATGGAGTTGACCAGGCTGTCAAGCTTGGCCATTTTCCTCCTCCAAATAAGCTTGGCCATTAGTTGATCATAATGAACTCCTCATGGAGCCACAGATAAGAGCTGGGAGAGAGGTATTGGTGTGATGGTGGTACATAACACAAGGGACTGGGGTGGCTGCTGTGTGTCTTGTTAACACCCGATGCCAAAGGTACCATTTGTATCAGATGGGATGCTGTTGGGCCTACCTCACCTTATGATTTTGTAGGTCTGATAGAAAACTTGTGATGGACATCCATGTCTCAGATAGTCTGTCACATGTTTTCTGTGAGAGAAGAATCTCTTAATTCACTGAAGTTTCTGTAGTTGGGTCTCACTAGCAGCTGAATATAATTTCTAACAGACACAAAACTTTATATTTCACAATGCAACACTCAAATTGTGTTGTGTAAGCTACTGTCAGTCCTGGACTTGCCACCAGTGGCAATAAAATCAGCAGCTAGCTCCAGAATATAGACCAATTTCTTTACTAAACACACTGTTCAATTCAGCTGACTTTTTCTTTTGGTTGCAAGATGTTCTCAGTAAAGAGAGCAGTCTGATTTATATTATGGTGTAAGATCTTTATCTCATAATGTGTTTTTTGATACCTTAAACAACATAAATCTAAGGCGTACATCCCAAAGTATAATTTTGAGACAGATGTACTAGGGGATAGGAAAAATTCTTTCGTTTAATTGTTGATTCCTTTTTGAAATTTAAACCTGTCATTATTGACTGGTGCTATTAAGAAATCTTCTTTTAAGGAACCCTCTAACTACCTCACTGTCCTACTCTTGGAAGCATATAGTGAAAAATTATTAAACAGAATTTGTTTTCACTGACTTTTATGATCACAGCAGTATCTGACATTTTGTTTACTTGAAAGCAAATAAAAATCTTTCATTATATGCTTCTTTATATGCCATTTGTCTGACATCAAAGCTTGCATACTGCAAAGCAATTGTTTTACATCTAGATTTGGCTTCAGTTTCAGAGTAGAGATTGAATTGCATGGTTTGCCAATACTGTGGTAAGTGCTGAATATATAGTAGCTATTATTCTTATTTGAACTTGGATTTGTTCATCACTATTCAATCCCTATTCCCTAGATCCTACTGTGTTTATCAGAATGTATTCTGTATGAATGGCAATAAACAGACAGAGCTGTGTAAACCTTTCAGGGCAAAATTACTTAGCTAAGCACCAATCTGAACTGCTAACTTCTATCTTTATCTGTAGAAAATCATGGAATAAACACCAATAGCTACTCACTGCTCTAATATCATAACTCTTTAAACTTTCTAGTGAGGGTTAAAATGTTCTATTTCAAGATCATGTTATTATTGGGAAGGACTTTATTCTGACTGTATGCACAGCTTTTCTTACCATATGAATTCAGTTGACATGAATTCCATTAGAAATTCTGTGGTAGAAAATGTTTCCTCTCTGCCAAATGATTGAATGGTACAATTCTCATTAACTTTTTAGTCTAAGGAGGTCAGCTTTATGGATATGGCAAGGATATATGCTTCTTTAACTACAAAATTTTATTTCCCTAGCTTGCCTTTCAAGGAAATGTACTCTGTGAAGAAATTCTAGGACTGGCCAAGTAGAAGACATTTCTAACTAAGTCATCTGCAAATCAGTGGAAGATGTTCATATAAATAGGGACAATAGCTAGAATTTCCACTTTTGAAGAAAAATGGTTTGTGACAACTGGGCATGACCAGTATAGATTTTAAATTCCTATAGGATTAGAAAGGGAATAAAGTAAGGACCAAATATTCTCAACAGTGTAGAACCTGAAAGAAAGAAGAGAAAGAGATAAGTTCCAGCTGGAAGAGAGGTGAATCTGGCATAATTTTTAACAGTGTGTCATTTCACTCTCCAAAGTGTCTTGATTTGGGCAATTAATTATATGGTCTCTCCACTTGTGGCTTCTGAGCATTCTGATTGATCACAGTGTTCTTTTTCTAATTAGCCAGTGCCTGCTACCCACTCCAGTATTCTTTCCTGGAGAATCTCCGTGGACAGAGGAATCTGAAGGGCTACAATCCATGGGGTCGCAAAGAGTCAGACACAATGGAACAACTAAGTAAAGCACAGTGTGCTGTACTAGTTGTTAAATACTTTTAGTATCAGATATGAGATTAGATTTGACATACACTGCCACGTGTAAACTAGACAGCTAGCGGGAAGCTTCTGTATAGCACAGGAAGTTCAGCTTGGTGCTCTGTGATGACCTAGAGGGGTGGGATGAGGGTGGTGGTGGAAGGGAGCTCCAAGAAGGAGAGTGTATATGTATACATATAGCTGATTCACTTTGTTGTACAGCATAAACTATCATTGTAAAGCAAGTATACTCCAATAAAACAATAGATAAAAAATATGACAGAATGAAAGGCATAACCTGGTGCCATCCCAAGCAAACTAGGATGTATGGCCACTCTGGTCATAAATATAAGACTCTACTGAATAAAATGAAAAATTTGGCTTGGAGTCTTTTTCAAATCTCTAACATTGTATCCATTGAGCATATTTAGTCTTAAGAATATTTGATATATTTATCTAAAACTGGTTTCTAGAGCACATTTCTGAGAAACCTGCCTACACACACGCCTGCGTATAGAAAGAGTGACAAGGTTTAGGCTCTGTGCATACCCGAGGCAGACATATAGATTTACATGTAGCTATAGCTACAGATATAAACACAGATTCATAGCTATAGACATAAACAGAGATTCAAAACTATCATCATATTTTGGAGTGTTTACTATTAGCCAGGCTTTTTCAGCTTTACAAATGATGAAATTGAGGTCAGTTCAGGAAGGCAGATGATGTGTGCACGGGACCATAACCTGTTAGAACTGGTATATGAGGAGATGGGAGCTTCTACTCTTTCATGCTATGTAAAAGCATCTCTCACCACCAAACACCTCCCTTATTGCTGACATTTTGTTTCCTTGCTTAGGGTCTTGTAGATCAGGGGACAGACAAATCAATGTACCACTTATAACTGCATATAAAATTCTCTGTGACACAGGTAGAGAGAACTAAGTCATATGGGTAAGGGGAAACTTCCTGCAGGAGGATGGCTCCAGGTGAATTTTTAAATTAATCAGTTGATTAGACTGTCTCAGGGCTTCGTTGCGGCACACGCACTCTTCGTTGTGTCATGTGACGTCTTTCCTTGTGGCACAGACTCTGGTTGTGGCTCTTGGGCTCAGTAGTGGCGCATGGTCTTAGTTGCTCGTGGCATGTGGGATCTTAGTTCCTTGACCAGGAATCGAACCTGTGTCCCATGCATTGCAAGGCGAATTCTAAACCACTGGACCAGCAGGGAAGTTCCTCTGGGTGAATTTTTGAGGATGGGCAGGAAAACAAAGGGATCTGTGTGTGCAAAGATGCTAGCCCGAAAGCCTGCATGACATGTTTGGGGAATGATAATAAGTACTTGGGGATGGTTGAAGGTGGAGGGGTGGATTTTGTGCTCAGTTGATTAAGGTGACAGCATCCTGTACAGCTTCAGAAATCATCTCAAAAGGCTTCCAGTGAGGTAACAGTGCGATTTATTTGCACTTTCTGGCAGAGGTGTGACATACAGGTTAACCAGAGGCCAGCTGAGTGGCAGAGAAATCAGTTAGAAATTATAGGAATTTAGATGAAACATTATGGTTTTGAAAAGCTATCCCTCTCCGTGTTCCTTATTTCCAAAACACTGTGAGTCATAAGTAAAGAGTGAAAAGAGCAGAAGAGTGAACAAAAACTGCCTAAGGATCTAGGTTATTACATGGAGGGAAATGCTTGGGAGCTTCAAAGAAGAGGAGGAGATCAAGCAAATGGAAGATGAGAGAAGGGAAGGGAGGAAGGGGAACAAGGAAGGGAGGCAAGGATGAAGAGGAGAGAGGAGGAAAGGAGGGGAGACAGAGGGAGAGAGAGTTTCCTTTCTGTTGCTTATTTCTCATCTTTGCCGTATTTTTTGTTTCCTTTGCTCAACTCTGCCCTTGTAGCTACTCTCAATAATTTTTCTTTGCTTCCTTCTCCTAAATATAACTACCTCAGTTTATCTGTATTCTTAAAAAGAGGATACTGCAGTAAGACAAGTGAAACCAAAGCAAAAGAGTCTTTGCTAAGTTGTGGACTTGTTGATAAGTTCTTACCTTCTTTACCTCTTGTATTCGGGACCCTCTTTGTGGGCTTCCCTGGTGGCTCAGACAGTAAAGAAGCCACCTGCAATGTGGGAGACCTGGATTCGATCCCTGGGTTAGGAAGATCCCCTAGAGAAGGGAATGGCTACCCACTCCAGTGTTCTTGCCAGGAGAATTCCATTGACAGAGGAGCCTGGTGGGCTTCAGTCTATGGGTCGCAAAGAGTTAGACACGACTCAGCAACTTACTTTTTCACTTTTTTACTTTTGTCACTGAATAAGGTGGTGAGTGATGTTGAGGCAAAGGAAGACCCATTTCATTTGAAGAATGTTCAATCATTAATGGTTTATTTAAACCCATTCACTTATAACTGATTTAGTGTCATGTACATGAAGCAATTCACACTGAACCATATTAAAACCACTTTTTCCCTTCCCTGTGCTTTCTGAATCATCTTCCTTCTTACCTCCTTGCTACATAATACTTCCTCTCTGCCTCTTATTACTCAGGATTTTATCTTTCTATCACATTCCTACCTTTGCTCCCTGTTTAATCTAATGAAAGTTGCCACCTGTACACTAACTGGAATGTTCTCGTTAGCACAGGATGGAAGAGTCCTCTTTTTAAAAAAACAACAAGCTTTTACCCTAAATGTAGTGAAAATCTAATGCTTTCATATTTAGGTTGAAGTTAATGCAAATAAATAGAAGAGGGAAAGAAAAAAGAAAGAAGAATAAAGAAAGATAGAAGATTAAAAAAAAAAAAAAGACTGCAGAAAGTGACCAGGAAATAGAGCAGCTTTGTTTGTACATTTGTGTCTGTGTTTTTCCAACAGTGATATTGGAATTGCTCCATGTGGTTCGATTTATTCTGTTAATAAAATCTGATGATTTAAGACATTAGAAATAGGGAATGGAAAAATAATGTATTTTCCCAGCCAAACCAAACCCACCCCTTTGCTCTTATTTCTTGAGGTTGGCCCCCTAAAGACATTGCTTTTGCTAACTGCTAGTATCACAGAAACCATGAAAACCTCAGGCTAAGAAAAGGAGCCCTAATGATTTTGAATGAAAGAAAATGATAATTTGAGAATTTAATATCTTTTTGAATTATTATTGGGTATAAACTACTTATATTTCCAACATTTCCCCTTATTATACATTTAGGATAACATTCACTGGACCAAAAAAAAAAAATCTAATTTAAGTGCTGGAAAGATTGATCTTAACAAAAGATTCTAGGAATAAAGGCAGAAAATAAGCATATCCCTTCATCTAAGTTTTGGACTCAAAAGACCCTATCATAAGGCAGAAATAATGTATGAGAGAATTTTTCATGCTGGACACACACTCTCAGTATAAGATTCTTCTGTAGGAAGTTTCTAAGGAAGAGAAATATTCATAAAAAATCTTATGAAATTACAGTATAACTAATCTGTGAACAGGAGAAGGCAATGGCACCCCACTCCAGTACTCTTGCCTGGAATATCCCATGGACGGAGGAGCCTGGTAGGCTACAGTCCATGGGGTCGCTAAGAGTCGGACACGACTGAAGCGACTTAGCAGCAGCAGCAATCTGTGAACAATTTAGTCCTACTCAGGCATTTAGAAGGTAAATGTTATCCATTTCCATATATTTATAACTTTTAGCCAAAAACATTTTAGCCATTTAACTTTACAGCATACAGAAAAAAATACATATAAAAGTGAAAAATGTGCTTTGCAATGAAACTGCCACTGATATGATACAAGTGTGCAATTAAATAGGAGAGAGGGAAGACTGGCTACTGGGTGGATGCCAGTGATATCTTTGACGCTTCTTGGCCTCATGTGTTCCTGATCAGGCAGCCAGGGATCTGGCAAATCCAGGCCAGGAAGGTAGAAAACAGAACAGATTTTACTTTCAATTATGGGATTGAGAGGGAATGGGACAAACAAAGAACATACACTTGATCTGCTGCCAAATGTTTTATTTCAAAGCTGAACACTAAATTGTAGCATAGAATTAGATTGCTTTTAAAGACATTTTTTTCCCATTTTTTTTTCTTATTTGCTTATTCTGAATGTCACTGTGGCATTTTACGATGGTGTCATGTAAGGAGTACTAAATTCAAAGAGAAAAAAAACCTAACTTGGTGCGACTACATTACTGTGAGCTAGTTATTCAAGCACTCAAAGCCTCTGTTTCCTTGTCTAGAGAATAACCTGATTGGCTTAGATGATTATAGATTGTATTGAGTGACCCTTCAGTAGATCTGGCTTGCAGATGTACTTTCTGCCTTTGAAATATGATAAGATGTGTTAACTGGTAACCAGTATTAAAAAAAGCAGGACATTTCACTAAAATATAGATTTCTAAGTTTCTCTTGAAAAATTGGTGGTCTGGTAAGCAGGATCCAGAGTTTTATGGACAAAAATCTGCTGGTACTGAGTGCATCAGAACCCTCTGATCTAATTGGAAATGTTTTCTTTAGGTTGTCCCATTGTCAGTCACTGGACCCATTCAATATACTGCTTTTATTCACTTTGGCCATCTGACCTTTTTTTGACATTTTAGTTTTCCAACTCTGGTCTAGAGCAATAGTTTCCAAATGTGTCTTACAGGGCCCTGGTCATTAAAGGACCCTCATGAGGAATCAAGAGGAAGGGAACAGGGGTCTAACACCTCACCACCTTTAATCAGGGCTCAGTTTTTATTTGTTTTATATATTAGGATCTAAAATCACCTCTGAGGCACAGTCTTTTAGCTAATCCTCTCAAGTATCTTCTGTCCATTTTTCATAGTAACTGAATTCTAGCTGGGCATGTGAATATTAAGATTAAACACTACAACTCCCAGCATCCTTTGCATCTAGGTATGGCCATGTGACTGATTTCTGGCCAATGGGATAGGAGCAGAGTGATGGGTACAAATTTAGGTTGTACCTGAAATAGGAATTTGATGATGAGCATCAAGGGCCAGGCAAATTTGGCCTTGGAGTAAGAATGAAGCAGGGCAAAGGCTAACAGAGTTTTGCCGAGAGAATGCACTGGTCATAGCAAACACCCTCTTCCAACAACACAAGAGAAGACTCTACACATGGACATCACCAGATGGTCAATACCAAAATCAGATTGATTGTATTCTTTGCAGTCAAAAATGGAGAAACTCCATACAGTCAGCGAAAACAAAACCAGGAGCTGACTGTGGCTTAGATCATGAACCCCTTATTGCCAAATTCAGACTGAAATTGAAGAAAGTAGGGAAAACTACTAGACCATTCAAGTATGACATAAACCAAATTCCTTATGACTATATGGTGGAAGTGAGAAATAGATTCAAGGGATTAGATCTGTTAGACAGAGTGCCTGAAGAACTATGGACAGAGGTTTGTGACATTGTATAGAAGGCAGTGATCAAGCCCATCCTGCAGAAAAAGAAATGCAAAAAGGAAAAATGGCTGTCTAACGAGACTTTACAAATAGCTGAGAAAAGAAGAGAAGCAAAGGAGAAAACGAGAGATGTACCGATTTGAATGCAGAGTTCCAAAGAACAGCAAGGAGAGATAAGAAAGCCTTTCTCAGTGATCAATGCAAAGAAATAGAGCAAAACAATAGAATGGGAAAGACTAGACATCTCTTCAAGAAAATTGGAGATACCAAGGGAATGTTTCATGCAAAGATGGGCACAATAAAGGATAGAAATTGTATGGACCTAACAGAAGCAGAAGATGTTAAGAAGAGGCATCAAGAATACACAGAAAAACTTTCCAAAAATATCTTCATGACCCAGATAATCACGATGGTGTGATCACTTACCTACAGCCAGACATCCTGGAATGTGAAGTCAAGTGGGCCTTAGGAAGCATCACTATGAACAAAGCTAGTGGAGGTGATGGAATTCCAGTTGAGCTATTTCAAATCCTAAAAGATGATGCTGTGAAAGTGCTTCCCTCAATATGCCAGCAAATTTGGAAAACCCAGCAGTGGCCACAGGACTGGAAAAAGTCAGTTTTCGTTCCAATCCCAAAGAAAGGCAATGCCAAAGAATGCTCAAACTACCATACAATTATACTCATTTCACGTGATAGCAAAGTAATGCTCAAAATTCTCCAAGCCAGGCTTCAGCAATACGTGAACTGTGAACTTCTAGATGTTCAAACTGGTTTTAGAAAAGGCAGTGGAACCAGAGATCAAATTGCCAACATCCAATGGATCATCAAAAAAGCAAGAGAGTTCCAGAAAGACATCTATTTCTGCTTTATTGACTAAGCTAAAGCCTTTGACTGTGTGGATCACACCAAACTGTGGAAAATTCTGAAAGAGATGGGAATACCAGACTACCTGACCTGCCTCTTGAGAAATCTGTATGCAGGTCAAGAAGCAACAGTTAGAACTGGACATGGAACAACAGACTGGTTCCAAATAGGAAAAGGAGTACGTTAAGCTGTATATTGTCACCCTGCTTATTTAACTTATATGCAGAGTACATCATGAGAAACGCTGGGCTGGATGAAGCACAAGCTGAAATCAAGATTGCCGGGAGAAATATCAATAACCTCAGATATGCAGATGATACCACCCTTATGGCAGAAAGTGAAGAAGAACTAAAGAGCCTCTTGATGAAAGTGAAAGAAGAGAGTGAAAAAGTTGGCTTAAAGCTCAACATTCAGAAAACTAAGATCATGGCATCCGGTCCCATCACTTCGTGGCAAATAGATGGGGAAACAATGGATACAGTGGCAGAGTTTATTTTTTTAGCTCCAGAATCACTGCAGATGGTGACTGCAGCTGTGAAATTAAAAGATGTTTGTTCCTTGGAAGAAAAATTATGACCAACCTAGACAGTATATTAAAAAGCAGAGACATTACTTTGCCAACAATAGTCCATCTAGTCAAAGCTTTGGTTTTTCCAGTAGTCATGTGTAGATGTGAGATTGGACTCTAAAGAAAGCTGAGCACCGAAGAATTGATGCTTTTGAACTGTGGTGTTGGAGAAGACTCTTGAGAGTCCCTTGGACAGCAAGGAGATCAAACCAGTTAGTCCTAAAGGAAATCAACCCTGAATATTCATTGGAAGGACTGATCCTGAAACTGAAACTCCAATAGTTTGGCCACCTGATGTGAAGAATTGACTCATTTGAAAAGGCCCTGATGCTGGGAAAGATCAAAGGCAGGCGGAGAAGGGGATGATGGAGGATGAGATGGTTGTATGGCATCACCGACTGGATGGGCATGAGTTTGAGCAAGTTCCGGGAGTTGGTGATGGACAGGGAGACCTGGCGTGCTGCAGTCCATGGGGTCGCAAAGAGACATGACTGAGCGACTGAACTGAACTGAACTGAATCAAGGGCCATGTGAACAAAGACATCACACTAATTATGGTAGAGCAATATGATGGAAGAATCCTGGGTCCCTATATACTTTACAGAGCAGAGTATCCTAGCACTTTGCCTGCCTCAGCAGTGTTGTATTGAAGAGAAATTAACTTCCATCTTGTTTGAGACAATGTTAACTTGAGTCTCTATTACACACATGTAAAGCTGTATCTGTATTAAAGCAATCTGTGAAATTTTCAAGCTCCAAAACTCTCTGATTGTTTTACTCCTGGTTGATTTGAAGTTGAATATGTTTGAGTAATTTTGACTTAATAAAGACAAATCATTGTTTTAAACCTTTGGAATTACTTTCTTTAATCCTTTTTTTTTTAACCAAGTGAAAGTTAAATTTATTTTCACTCATTCACATAGTTACATTTGTATGAAACTATTATGCAAAAATGCCAATGATCTAATAAATATTTACCAGGGAGTATATGTTCTTTTTCCTTCTAGATGATCAAGTATTATGAACACCCTTGGCAGTTCCATTGAATCCAGAGAATGAATTTGCCCCAAAAGAGTGGAGTCAAATGTGCAAAATAAATGATGTGAGTTTGCTCTGATTTAGCTATATAGATGGCTAGAGTATAAAAAGATAAAGTTACTAAGCTGCCCAAGAGAGGTCTTTGAGGTAGGCTGTTTCAGGCTCAATTTAAAATCTAGTGATGATGGTCCCTAAAACTTGGATTGCTATAGCTGCTTTTATAAGTAAGCAGAGGATTTCATTTTCCAAAGTCTGGGGAAACAGAAAATTTCTATGGCAATGAACTCTATTTTATTTTTAAAAAACATATTTGAGTGGAGATTACTGGTGTAGTCATCATTTTGAATCCATGTAGCTACCTCACAAAACTTATGAATTGGTCAAGACAAGAAAAATATCCAAGACTAACCAACCTTGGATGTCATTCAAGTGATGCCTTGGAAGTGATATTTTAAGTAAGTTCAGCATGCATCGTCCTTTCTGCACCCAAACCTGATATGTAATATTCAGAAGATCCTGGGAAATATTAAATCCTAATATTAGGAACTAAAATCAGCAATCAATAGAGATGATAAGGTTAGAGCTTGTTCTGATGAGACTTGTGTGTTGGGACAGGTAGGCACTTGATGTTGGAAAGTAAAATTCTTTCTTCTAAATGTTTATGGGATTTGAAGTGATATAAGCATCTCACATCAATTAACTATCCCTTGAGCATAAACAAATTCTTTTTGACAAATAGACCATCATAAAGACTTTCAGGAGATGTGGACCCCTGAGTTTGAAAGATCCCCTGGAGGAGGAATTGGCAACCCACTCCACTATTCTTGCCTGGAGAATCTTATGGACAGAGGAGCCTGGAAGGCTGCAGTCATGGGACATGACTGATTAAACAACAACAGCAACAAAGAAAGGTATAGCTAATATGCATTAATGATTTAATTCAGTTTTCGAATGTCATCAGTTTGTTCACTTAAAAATTTGGCTTAATAAAGTACAAGGGACCAGTCTTATAACAGCTGGGCAGAGGAAAACATTCTACTTTTAAGGTTAATCTGGGTCTTCACATGTATAGAATCAAATGAGAAATCTGTTTTCTACGTGTTTTAGATAAAATATTTGGAGCTAGGTGTTGTTTTATAGACCTTAAATAATTTCTTTGTGCCCAATGGCCAGAAGGACGTATTATTTCTTTTTCTTTGGTTGAATTTCAGAACTGAGTATGTACTCTCAAGACTTAATGAAGAAAATATTAATAGTTCTCCCTAATTTGATGAATCAGAAGATAAGAGGTGAAAAATCAATTCTCTCAGGAAATTTTATGAGTAGACACTGGGTCCTTTGATTCCATTTGGAAATAAATATGCTTAAATGTGAAATCTCCTTTCTTATAAAACACGCGAACTTGGGAGCCATTTGGTCTTGGAAATTTACGTTATCTATGCTGACATCTTACAAATTTTATTATACCTCTATATGTATGGATATAAAAGAGAAGGAGCCTTCTTATACTAAAATAACAGTGATTTGAATTCTGGTTTATTGCTTGTTTTTAACTTTGGTAAGTCTTTTTGCTTCTCTATGTCTCAGTTTCCTCACCAAAACAGTGGAGATACACGCTTTCCTAAGTGTTTCCCAGGCTGTTATCATGAGAAACTCATGGTCATTTCATATCAAAAAAACCCATCGAACTTCTTTGGAGGTCCAGTGGTTAAAACTTCATGCTTCCACGACAAGAGACGCAGGTTTAATTCCTGGTTGGGGAACTAAGATTCCACACGCCACCACACAGCCTAAATAAATAAATAGAAATAGGACAAAACTGAACCATACATTTAAAAAATACCATCAAATAACATTGAACATTGAAACAGATGCTTCATTATAAAATAGGATGCTCTGTTCTGAGTGTAAGTAAATATTACCTGTGGCAGCCAGGAATAAGAGCCTCTCAGAGCTCCTGTTGCAGATGGCATAATTACCAGATGGTCTCAGCTGCCACATTCTAAATCCATCACTGCTGTGATGCAGAGGCCACACTTCCCATGGGCTGTTTCCAGTCTGTGACTGAACATTGTAGGATTACTAGACAGGGCTATTCCTAGAAAAGAAAGGACTCTGGCAGGAGACTTTGTCTCAAGGACTTCCCAGCAACCTTGCTGAATTTCCTTCAAGTTGCACTGCAGTCTCAGGTGGCACAGTGGTAAAGAATCTGCCTGTCAACGTAGAAGATGCAAGAGATATGGGTTTGCCCCTGGATTGGGTAGACCCCCTGGAGTAGGAAATGGCAACCCACTCCAGTATTCTTGCCTGGAAAATCCCATGGACAGAGAAGCCTAGCAGGCTACAGTCCATGGGGTCGCAAAAGAGTCGGACACAACTGAGCACACACACACACGGCTCAGATGTTTCTTACCCAACCTCACATCCTTCCCTCTTTCCTTCACAGGGGTCAGATTTGCATCCTGGTCTGACAGTTCTTTGAGCTTCCCCTGGAGCCCTATGTCATTTTCCCTAGTAGATGTTTCCTCCATTTAATCTTTTGTATAATGAATCCCATCTTGACATCTGCTTTTACACAATAATTTTTGAAGGACAATCCCTTTGAATACACATTGTGAGATTTTTTTTTATGGTTTTGTAATTTGGTAGCTAAGTTTCCTATCAATTTGTATTATCCATTTACAAAGGCATAAGCAATAACCTATTTAAAACCATATAACAATACAGATATTTTCAACTGTTAAATATTTTCTTTAAGAATTATAAGAATGGTTTGTCAGGAACACATATAATGCCTTTTATGATACTATTTCAAAAGGACTTGAGTAACTATCCTCTTAAGAATAATAAGGGTAATACACAAAGGAAACATACATATGTGGTATAGTTTTGAGTCATTATGACTATTTCTTTCTCTTATTCCTCCCAGAACACTCATCAAAATAGCAAAGGCAAAGCCAATGGAAAGTATCTTTATTTTTTTTTAACGAAGATATAATTATTAGACCAGCTCACATGAACAAGTAAAGTAGAAATTTAAGGCTAATTCAGGCATAAGTTTTGTTTTCACTGAATGGGCAGAATAAATAATTATTCTGCTTAATTATTCTGTTTAACTGCTAGTTAAACAAAATATCATTAGCCCTTTCTTATACACAGTTTCTGTGTACTTAGTCATACTTTACTTAAAATTTTATATTTATGTTTTTACTTATATCATAAGCTCATTTTTCTATTGTTTCTGAATCATTCTCACAAAAATTATATGTAATAGTCTAACTGTAGTTTACATTGTCTTACATAGTCCATTTTACTGAATACTTAAATTACTTCTAATTTTTTACTGCTGAAAATAATGCTGCTTTATGTAGTTTTATATATCTCTCATATTTATAGTTGTTTAGGAAGGATGTACCCATTAAAATTACATATTAACTAATTAATTTCAAAAACATTTAGATCAATTTATACCTCCCACAGAAATTATATGAGATTATTCCTTTCATCACACACTTGCTAAGATGCTAGCTTTAGAAAACAAAATCTCCCTATCATTTCACATGGAAAAGAGGATATTTCACAAAACTGTGGTTAAATAGTTCCCCATATGGTTATTAGTGAGTCCTGTTTACAGTTTTTTTTGTGAAATATTACACGTTTATATATTGGACACTTTCCTTATTTGTATGTCTTTAGTTAACAAAGAAATTGCCCTTGATCTATGATGTTGACATCAAATATTTCCCCCCAATGGGTGGTACCTTCTTTTCTGTTCCTTTGTGTTTTGTCTTACTCATTGTTAATGCTCAACTAGCATCTATCAAGCACTTATACTTTTTTTTTTTTAATTTTCTTTTTCTTTTTTTTTTTTTTATAAATTTATTTATTTTAGTTGGGGGCTAATTTACTTTACAATATTGTAATAGTTTTTGCCATACATTGACATGAATCAGCCATGGGTTTACATGTGTTCCCCTTCCTGGACCCCTCCACCCACCTCCCTCCCCATCCCATCCCTCTGGGTCATCCCATTGCCCCGGCCCTGAGCCCTTGTCTCATGCATCGAACATGGAATGGTGTTCTGTTTCACATACGATAATATACATGTTTCAATGCTATTCTCCCAGAACGTCCCACCCTCACCTTCTCCCTCAGAGTCCATAAAATTGTTCCATGCATCTGTGTCTCTTATTCTGTCTCACATATAGGGTTATCGTTACCATCTTTCAAATTCCATATATATGCATTAGTATACTGTATTGGTGTTTTTCTTTCTGGCTTAACTTCACTCTGTATAATGGGCTCCAGTTTCATCCATCTCAGTAGAACCGATTCAAATGTATTTTTTTTAATGGCTGAGTAATATTCCATTGTGTATATGTACCACAGCTTCCTTATCCATTCGTCTGCTGATGGACATCTAGGTTGCTTCCATGTCCTGGCTATTGTAAACAGTGCTGCGATGAACATTGGGGTACACGTGTCTCTTTCAATTCTGGTTTCCTCGGTGTGTATGCCGAGCAGTGGGATTGCTGGGTCATATGGCAGTTCTATTCCCAGTTTTTTAAGGAATCTCCACACTGTTCTCCATAGTGGCTGTACTAGTTTGCATTCCCACCAACAGTGTAAGAGGGTTCCCTTTTCTCCACACCCTCTCCAGCATTTATTGCTTGTAGACTTTTGGATAGCAGCCATTCTGACTGGTGTGAAATGATACCTCATTGTGGTTTTGATTTGCATTTCTCTAATAATGAGTGATGTTGAGCATCTTTTCATGTGTTTGTTAGCCATCTGTATGTCTTCTTTGGAGAAATGTCTGTTTAGTTCTTTGGCCCATTTTTTGATTGGGTCGTTTCTTTTTCTGGAATTGAGCTGCAGGAGTTGCTTGTATATTTTTGAGATTAATTGTTTGTCTGTTGCTTCATTTGCTATTATTTTCTCCCATTCTGAATGCTGTCTTTTCACCTTGCTTATAGTTTCCTTTGTTGTGCAAAAGCTTTTAATTTTAATTAGGTCCCATTTGTTTATTTTTGCTTTTATTTCCAATATTCTGGGAGGTGGGTCATGGAGGGTCCTGCTGTGATTTATGTTGGAGAGTGTTTTGCCTATGTTTTCCTCTAGGAGTTTTATAGTTTCTGGTCTTACGTTTAGATCTTTAATCCATTTTGAGTTTATTTTTGTGTACGGTGTTAGGAAGTGTTCTAGTTTCATTCTTTTACAAGTGGTTGACCAGTTTTCCCAGCACCACTTGTTAAAGAGATTGTCTTTTCTCCATTGTATATTCTTGCCTCCTTTGTCGAAGATAAGGTGTCCATATGTGCGTGGGCTTATCTCTGGGCTTTCTATTTTGTTCCATTGATCTGTATTTCTATCTTTGTGCCAGTACCATACTGTCTTGATGACTGTGGCTTTGTAGTAGAGCCTGAAGTCAGGCAGGTTGATTCCTCCAGTTCCATTCTTCTTCCTCAAGATTGCTTTGGCTATTCGAGGTTTCTTATATTTCCATACAAATTGTGAGATTATTTGTTCTAGTTCTGTGAAAAATACCATTGGTAGCTTGATAGGGATTGCATTGAATCTATAGATTGCTTTGGGTAGTATACTCATTTTCACTATATTAATTCTTCCAATCCATGAACACGGTATATTTCTCCATCTGTTTGTGTCCTCTTTGATTTCTTTCATCAGTGTTTTATAGTTTTCTATATATAAGTCTTTTGTTTCTTTAGGTAGATATATTCCTAAGTATTTAATTCTTTTTGTTGCAATGGTGAATGGTATTGTTTCCTTAATTTCTCTTTCTGTTTTCTCATTCTTGGAGTATAGGAATGCAAGGGATTTCTGTGTGTTAATTTTATATCCTGCAACTTTACTATATTCATTGATCAACTCTAGTAATTTTCTAGTAGAGTCTTTAGGGTTTTCTATGTAGAGGATCATGTCATCTGCAAACAGTGAGAGTTTTACTTCTTCTTTTCCTATCTGGATTCCTTTTATTTCTTTTTCAGCTCTGATTGCTGTGGCCAAAACTTCCAAAACTATGTTGAATAGCAGTGGTGAGAGTGGGCATCCTTGCCTTGTTCCTGACTTTAGGGGAAATGCTTTCAATTTTTCACCATTGAGGATAATGTTTGCTGTGGGTTTGTCATATATAGCTTTTATTATGTTGAGATATGTTCCTTCTATTCCTGCTTTCTGGAGGGTTTTTATCATAAATGGATGCTGAATTTTGTCAAAGGCTTTTTTCCGCATCTATTGAGATAACCATATGGTTTTTTTCTTTCAATTTGTTAATGTGGTGTATTACATTGATTGATTTGTGGATGTTAAAAAAACCTTGCATTCCTGGGATAAAGCCCACTTGGTCATGATGTATGATCTTTTTAATATGATGTTGGATTCTGTTTGCTAGAATTTTATTAAGGATTTTTGCATCTGTGTTCATCGGTGATATTGGCCTGTAGTTTTCCTCTTTTGTGACATCTTTGTCTGGTTTTGGAATTAGGGTGATGGTGGCCTCATAGAATGAGTTTGGAAGTTTACCATCTTCTGCAATTTTCTGGAAGAGTTTGAGTAGGATAGGTGTTAGCTCTTCTCTAAATTTTTGGTAGAATTCCGCTGTGAAGCCGTCTGGTCCTGGGCTTTTGTTTGCTGGAAGATTTCTGATTACAGTTTCGATTTCCGTGCTTGTGATGGGTCTGTTAAGATCTTCTATTTCTTCCTGGTTCAGTTTTGGAAAGTTATACTTTTCTAAGAATTTGTCCATTTCTTCCAAGTTGTCCATTTTATTGGCATATAGCTGTTGGTAGTAGTCTCTTGTGATCCTTTGTATTTCTGTGGAGTCTGTTGTGATCTCTCCATTTTCATTTCTAATTTTGTTGATCTGATTCTTCTCCCGTTGTTTCTTGATGAGTCTGGCTAATGGCTTGTCAATTTTGTTTATCTTCTCGAAAAACCAGCTTTTAGTTTTGTTGATTTTTGCTATGGTCTCTTTTGTTTCTTTTGCATTTATTTCTGCCCTAATTTTTAAGATTTCTTTCCTTCTACTGACCCTGGGGTTTTTCATTTCTTCCTTCTCTAGTTGCTTTAGGTGTAGAGTTAGTTGATTTATTTGATTTTTTTCTTGTTTCTTGAGGTACGCCTGTATTGCTATGAACCTTCCCCTTAGCATTGCTTTTACAGTGTCCCATAGGTTTTGGGTTGTTGTGTTTTCATTTTCATTCGCTTCTATGCATAATTTGATTTCTTTTTTGATTTCTTCTGTGATTTGTTGGTTATTCAGAAGCGTGTTGTTTAGCCTCCATATGTTGGAATTTTTAATAGTTTTTTTCCTGTAATTGAGGTCTAATCTTACTGCATTGTGGTCAGAGAAGATGGCTGGGATGATTTCAATTTTTTTGAATTTACCAAGGCTAGATTTATGGCCCAGGATGTGATCTATCCTGGAGAAAGTTCCATGTGCACTTGAGAAAAAGGTAAAATTGATTGTTTTGGGGTGGAAAGTCCTGTAAATATCAATTAAATCTAATTTGTCTATTGTATCATTTAAAGTTTGTGTTTCCTTATTAATTTTCTGTTTAGTTGATCTATCCATATGCGTGAGTGGAGTATTAAAGTCTCCCACTATTATTGTGTTATTGTTAATTTCCCCTTTCACACTTGTTAGTATTTGCCTTATATATTGTGGTGCTCCTATGTTGGGTGCATATATATTTACGATTGTTACGTCTTCTTCTTGGATTGAACCTTTGATCTTTATGTAGTGTCCTTCTTTGTCCCTTTTCACATCCTTTATTTTAAAGTCTATTTTATCTGAAATGAGTATTGCGACTCCTGCTTTCTTTTGGTCTCCGTTTGCATGAAATATGTTTTTCCATCCCTTCACTTTCAGCCTGTGTGTGTCCCTAGTTTTGAGGTGGGTCTCTTGTAGACAGCATATATAGGGGTCTTGTTTTTGTATCCATTCAGCAAGCCTTTGTCTTTTGGTTGGGGCATTCAACCCATTTACATTTAAGGTAATTATTGATAAGTATGATCCCGTTGCCATTTACTTTGTTGTTTTGAGTTCGTGTTTAAACATCCTTTCTGTGTTTCCTGTTTAGAGAAGATCCTTTAGCATTTGTTGGAGAGCTGGTTTGGTGGTGCTGAATTCCCTCAGCTCTTGCTTGTCTGTAAAGCTTTTGAATTCCCCTTCATATCTGAATGAGATCCTTGCTGGGTACAGTAATCTGGGTTGTAGATTATTCTCTTTCATTACTTTAAGTATGTCCTGCCATTCCCTTCTAGCCTGAAGGGTTTCTATTGAAAGATCAGCTGTTATCCTTATGGGGATCCCCTTGTGTGTTATTTGTTGTTTTTCCCTTGCTGCTTTTAATATTTGTTCTTTGTGTTTGATCTTTGTTAATTTGATTAATATGTGTCTTGGGGTGTTTCGCCTTGGGTTTATCCTGTTTGGAACTCTCTGGGTTTCTTGGACTTCTGTGACTATTTCTTTCCTCATTTTAGGGAAATTTTCAACTATTATCTCCTCGAGTATTTTTTCATGGCCTTTCCTTTTATCTTCTTCTTCTGGGACTCCTATGATTCGAATGTTGGGGCGTTTCATATTGTCCCAGAGGTCCCTGAAGTTTTCCTCATTTCTTTTGATTCTTTTTTCTTTTTTCCTCTCTGCTTCGTTTATTTCCATCATTCTATCTTCTACCTCACTTATCCTATCTTCTGCCTCCGTTATTCTACTGTTGGTTCCCTCCAGAGTGTCTTTTATCTCCTTTATTTCATTATTCATTCTATATTGACTCCTTTTTATTTCTTCTAAGTCCTTGATAAACATTTCTTGCATCTTCTCAATCCTTATATCCAGGCTATTTATCTGTAACTCCATTTTGCTTTCAAGATTTTGGATCATTTTTATTATCATTATTCTAAATTCTTTTTCAGATAGATTCCCTATCTCCTCCTCTTTTGTTTGGCTTTGTGGGCATTTCTCATTTTCTTTGCTTGCTGAGTATTTCTCTGCCTTTTCATCTTGTTTAGATTGCTGTGTTAGGCGTGGCCCTTCTGTATTCTGGTAGTTTGAAGTTCCTCTTTATTGTAGAGGCCTCTCACTGCGGTTCGGGTTGGACAGGTGGCTTGTCAAGGCTTCCTGGTTGGGGGAGCTTGTGTCGGTTTTCTGGTGGGTGGAGCTGGATTTCTGCTCTCTAGAGTGCAATGGAGTGACCAGTATTAATTTTTGAGATGTCTATGGATTTGGTGTGCCTCTGGGCAGCCTGTATATTGATGCTCAGGTCTATGTTCCTGCGTTGCTGGAGAATTTGCGTGGTATGTCTTCCTCTGGAATTTATTGGCTCTTGGGTGGAGCTTGGTTTCAGTGTATATATGGAGGCTATTGGATGGTCTCTTATTAATTAATGTTTCCCCTGGCTTTCAGTCTTATACTTGCAGTAGCCTCAAGACTTCTCCTTCCATACAGCCTCAATAATAAAACTTTTAGGTTAATGGTGAAAAGATTCTCCACAGTGAGGGATACCCAGAAAGGTTCTCTGAGTTACATGGAGAGATGAGGTGTGGGGGGGGGTTGAGGTGACCAGGAGGGGAAGAGGGGAATTCAAATGTGGAGAGAGCAATCTAGCCAGTAAGCACTTCCCTCTGTGCTTTCCACAGTTTGGAACCCTCAGAGTGGTTCACAGAGATACATAGAGAGGGGGGAGGAAGGTAATAGAGGTGAGCATGAGTAGAAAGGGAGGAATCAAGAGGGGAGAGAGAGATCTGGGCAGTATCCTGTTCCTGAAGTGTTCTCCGGTACCCAGAACACCCTCAGAGATTCACAGAATTGGGTTGAGAAGAGAAGGAGGAGGGTGGGAGATAGAGGTTCCCTGGGGGAGAAGAAAGAGCATCAATAGGGGGAGAGAGTAATCAGGCCAGTGATCACACTCCTGAGTAAAAATGGGTCCTAAAGATTGGGTTCTTAAATGTACAAAATTGATATCAAATATGTAAAACAAAGATAAAAAAATCTAGAGTAGAGGTTAGACTCTTATAAAACTTACAATATAAAAAAAAAAAAGAAAAAAGGAAACAGTGTAAAAAGAAAGAAAAAAAACAGTAAAACAGTAAAAAAAAGTAAAACAGGAAAAAAAACATTAAAAAAGGAAAACACAAAAGGTATAAGATATATGTATGTAGTTTGCTTCAAAAATAGGGTGTTTTTTTTTTGCAAGTTAATAGTGGGTTATGAAAATGAAATTTAAAGGTGTAATAGAGGACTTGAAGAAAAAGGAAAGAAGAGAAAAAAAATTTTTTTAGTTAAAAAAAAATTAAAAAAAAAAAAATAATAATAGCAAAAAATATATATATCCCGGACTTTCTCTGGAGCTGTTGTGAGCAGTGTGGGATCTGCTCAGTTTCAGATAGATCCTTATTCCTGCTTATACTTTTCAAGATCTATAGGTCCTTTTCAATGCAGTCGGTATTAACTACAGGGATTTTAATCTGTTTACCTGTCACTTCCAAAGCGCTTCCCTCAGTTTATTTGGCTTCTGTTTGGAGATCTCTTCAGTATCTAATTTCCGCCCTGCAACAAAGCGGTGGAGGTGATCTCTTTAGGTTCGCTTTTTCAATCGTGCTGTGGGGAGGAAGGAACACTGCAAATCTGGCGTGTGTGTGGTAAGCTCGCAGTGTCTCGGCCGCACTGGGTTCGCCCCCGCTCACGGCGTGTGTGCTTTCCCCGTCTACCCTGCTCAGGCTTCAGGTTACTCGGCCGGGGAGCGGGCCCTGAGCTGCGTGCACTTCCCAGGTCCAAGCCGCTCAGGTTCAGGCTCCCGGTCACTCCACAAAGGCGCAGACTCGGTTTCGCCCGCGGCCTGTGCCGTTCCCGGTCGGAGCTGCCCCGGCGGCCAGGAGTTTGGCGAGCGCGCTCCCCCTCCCCCCCCCCCCCCCGTTGGGGCGGTGCGGCTTATCACCTCCCTGGTCCCTGCCTCGGTTTACGGGCGCGCCCGGCTCCGGTGTGCTTTGTGTCGGTTCTGGGGAGCTGGTCTCTGGCTGCGACCCTCCCGGCGGCTGTCGACCCTCCGGGATCTCAGGCAGTCTTTGCTTAGAAACTGGGAGCCTGTTTGCAGTTTGGTAGGGGGTGCCCTCTCTGGAGCCGAGTTTGCCCCTTTCCGGCTCTGGGGGGCCCCGCCTGCCCGCTGTGTCTGGCGGGGGATGGGGCGGTCCGCAGCCGGCTAGCTCTCCTCTGGTATCGCTCAGTCCTTTGTTCTGTGAGCGGGCCGGTAGTGCCTTAGAGTTGGGCTTTTCGCGGGATAGTTCTCTGTCTCTGGCTGTCCCACAGTTTAGGTTACTATCTCACGTTAGCTCCCTCAGATTGCCCTCAGGGCACTCGGGCCCGGTCCTTACCCTAGGCAGTGCCGCCCGCTCCTCTCCGTTCAGCCCCCACTTGCTGGTGGCGGATGATGCGAGCGTCTGGGGTTCTTTGCTGGGAGTTGCTTTAGGCACGTAATCTATTTTGAAGATAATGCGCTGTTTTTGTGGAAGCCTGACGTCCTCAGCCAGCCTTCAGAAGTAGTTTTGTGAAGTTTGGTCAGCGTTCAGATGTTCTTTCGATAAATTTGTGGAGGAGAGAGTGGTCTCCCCGTCCTATTCCTCCGCCATCTTAGCCCCGCCCCAAGCACTTATATTTTGTTAGGCTCAGTACTGGGAGCTGAGGATTCAATTTTAAACAAAGAGAGACACAGTCTGTGCTCTTTTGTAGCTTCTACAGTATATGGGGAGGAACAAAAAATTAAACAAGCAGTTATCAAAAACATATTATACGTGCTAGATTATGGAACAAAGTGGGCTCCCCAGTGGTAAAGAACCTGCCTGGCAATGCAGGAGACATAAGAGATGTGGGTTCGATCCCTGGGTCAGGAAGATTCCCTGGAGGAGGACATGGCAACCCCACTCCATTATTCTTGCCTGGAGAATCCCATGGACAGAAGAACCTGGGGGGCTACAGTCCATAGGGTCATAAAGAGTTGGACATGACTGAAGCAACTTAGTGCTCACACATGAAGCCAAGTAATAGAAAGCTGTTGGTGTTCTTTACAGGCCATGGAAATCAACTTAGAACAAGCAGTTGCAGTTGGATGAAGAGGTGGGATGGAAGGATGGAGCCAGGAGATGAGACTGGAAAAGGCAGAAGAAGGCAAAGTTGGAAGGACTTCAGGCATGTTAAAGAGTTTGGTTTTTATTACAAGGACTATGGGAGGTAATTTAATGGTGGTTTAGTAGATAAGAAACATGATAATGCTTATTTTAGAAAGATCATTCTGGCTGCTATGTGGAGGATGGATAAAAGTAGAGCAGACCTAGTGGAATAATACAGGTAAGGGCCAATGATGGCCTGGATGGCCTTTGTATCAGTGGACAAATGCCAGAAATATTTAGGGGATAGGATCCAAAGGTCCTGGGGATGAGATGTGGGCAGCAAAAGGAGATTTTCAGGTTTCTGACTTGAGTAGCAAAAGTGAGAGTGCCATTTGTTTATGTAAAAACAAGTTGGCAGGAAGGAATCAACTATAGATTTTTAAAAGCCATATATGTATATAATAACATTCTTGGCAATCTGTTATAATGCATTGCCATCTTTAAGTAAATTTTTGTGTTTCTTTTGACCTTAGTTGAATAGAGATTTGCTTTAAGAGAGAATTTTTTGCCATTCTAAATAATAAGAATTTAGATTATCTATTGAGATTCACCAGATGAATGAGAGACTGTTGGGTCTAATTATGCAATTTTAACAATCATAATCCTAAATTGAGGTCCAAGATTTAGTTGATGGGGATTTCCCTGGTGGGGGTCTAGTGGTTAAGAATTTGCTTGCCAATGCAGGGGACACTGGTTTGATCCTTGGTCCTGAAAGATTCCACCTGCTGCGGAGCAACTAAGACCATGTGCCACAGCTACTGAGCCCATGTGCGGTAGAGCTTGTACTCTGCAACAAGATAAAGCACTGCAATGAGAAGCCTGTGCACCACTAGGAAGAGTAGCTCCCACTCGCTGCAACCAGAGGAAACCCAC
Source organism: Giraffa tippelskirchi (assembly GCF_054371585.1). Taxonomy (NCBI): domain Eukaryota; kingdom Metazoa; phylum Chordata; class Mammalia; order Artiodactyla; family Giraffidae; genus Giraffa; species Giraffa tippelskirchi. Next base: position 103,764,796 of record NC_137278.1, on the reverse strand, counting down.
GTGCAGCAATGAAGACCCAGTGCAGCCAAAAATAAATAAATAAATATATTTTTAAAAAGTTAGCTCTAAAAAAATTATTTCATTGATAATCACAACACAGATATTTTAAAAATACCCAATTATTTTTTATCTCCAAGGGATACACATAGATAGATCACATAGAGGTGATTTTAAAATGCTGAAAGTTTGGAACATCTTTACTATCTTTCACACATGTGACCCCTAACAGATAAATGAGTTTATGGTCTAGTTTTATACATCTTTAGAAGTAAATGCAAAAAAATATATGTGTGCATAAGATGTCAGTCTCTTTTTTGGAGGGGAGTAAGTTTCTTTCTTGGAGGAGATGATTCTGTCTATTTTTTTGAAGGGGGAAATTAAGTGCAGCAAGCAAAGAACCTGGGCAATCCTGAAAAGTATGGTTAACAAAGTAAGATATAAATGATCTTGGCAAAAGGTTTTGGAACACAAAACTTTTATTATAGTTATATAGACTAGTATCTTTTGGACTCACCTACAAGCACTAAAAATTTTGTTTGCTAAACAGTAGTTGAGAACGTTTCTTGTACTTTATAATTTTCTTTTTTTTTTCTTTATAACTTTCTTAATGGATCATTTGGAAACTAAATAAATTCCTATTGGGAGTATCATGTTCTCAGGTACACTAGACCCTGGAGCATAAAGTATGCTTCTGAAACTGGTTGTGATAGCTTTAAACATCAACAGTGTTAAACTAGCTCAATTGTTTCTCTCTCTCTGTCTCTCTCTCCATAATCATGTAGCCTTGTAGAATTGTTATGGTTTAATTTAGTGTCCCACAAATGTCCTCATTAATAATAATTTAATATTCCTTGGGTTTAATTTTCAGTCTGCTTTCATAAAAGCAAACAAATGGCTTTGGAAAGGGCATAGCGCATGCCAGTGAATGTGGGTGACTGGCTAGGTTCTTGTCGCCTAGCTGTAGCCCACAATGAAACATTTCCCCCCCAAAAATTATTTGGTTTATCCTGTCAAAGCTAGAAGAGACTCACATACAAAGCATTTGTTTTCCATCATATGACCAGCCCAAATGGCTGGCTGGCTAAAGTAATTAAGTGACTAGTACATCTAATTTGAAGGCTGCATGGTCAAACCAAAAATCACATTTCTTAAAGACAGGAAACTAAGAGTTGTATTTATTAACCTAATTTTATAATACATATTATATGCGTTTATATAATGCACTATATATGAGTATCTATTCATTTTATATATGTTATATATATTAACTAATTTTTCTGAACACTAAGGTTCTTTGAACTGAAGCTCCTAGTTTGCATTTTGTTGAACTCTAAAATAATGCAACAATGGATTTTCTTAGTCTTTTCAGTTTAGCTCAACTAAATAGGCAATGGGCAGTAAGCCACAGGCAATCCATTCTGCAGGGTGTAGTGAGGTCTTCTAACGAGGTACAAAATGGGCTTCTGATATTTAGAAGAACCAAGTTTGTCCTTAGTTTTTCCCTAGTGATAAGGCATTAGTAGTACTATGATTTCTTGAGCCAAATGACTTGGTTCAATATGTTTCAGGGACTGGGGTGGGTGGAGTGGTGGGGAGGAACCTTGTTTCATGTACAATAGGCTCCTGTTGATTTAGTTTTTAATTTAGCAATGCAACTGATTTTAATCATTCTTGGAATTTTGCAACCTTTGTATTACTTTAGTTCTTAAACTGAGAACAGTACACTATTTTGTTGACCTTTTGGGAAGTGATGGAAAATTCATGATAGAATCTAATCTCACAAACGTTGTAATCAGAATGGAGATAGTATCATTGATGAGTCTCTAAGTTTGTGTTAGCATCCAAGCAATTTTCTTCCCCACTTTAATGTATATGTGTTCCTAATAATGTGAACTGTGAATTCTGTGGAGAGGGAGCTTTTTGCACTTAAGGCAGTTTAGATAGGGAACAAGCGTGTTGTCTAGAAATGCAAATTCAAAAGGATTGTTTGTGCACTTGAGCACTTACAAGTCAAAGACAGGCAAGACAAAAATCCTTTTGTTAATGAATACTAACCAGAATTGTGGACCCCAAGAGAAAGGATCTTTGAAGTGGTAGGGTCTAGTCGCTAAGTCGTGCCCAACTCTTTGCAACCCCACGACTGTAGCCCACCAGGCTTCTTTGTCCATGGGATTCTTCAGGCAAGAATATTGGAGTGGGGTGCTATTTCCTTCTCCAAGGCTAAACCACCAACCAGAATTGTGGATCCCAAGATAAAGTATCTTTGGGGTATATGAAGAAAGACAAAAAAGTTTCTCTTCCTATTTCTGGATTAGCAAAACAAAAATTTAAAGCACATGAAATTTAATTTTGACACTGTTTCACATTGTCTTCTATAGTTCTTTCCTGCTCTTTAGCCTCAGTCATTAGTATTGATATTTCTGTGTTATCCTCAGTGCTCCACTGCAACATGCTATTAACATTTGCTCCCTCCCTTCACCTCACCATGGCTCCATATGCCATGGTTATTTCAGTCAAAACTTCCAGGTCTGAGTGCAATTCACCCAGCCAGTGATTAAGAGGAAAGCAATTGGGTCGAGAAAATCATTCTAAAATGTAATTGGGAAACAGTCATATAACCCTCAAAATGGTATTTGTATTTTAAAAAGAAGATGCTTTTCTAGCCTAAATCCATCTAGGATCTAGGCTGCTGCTGCTGCTGCTAAGTCGCTTCAGTCGTGTCCGACTCTGTGCGACCCCATAGACGGTAGCCCACCAGGCTCCTCCGTCCATGGGATTCTCCAGGCAAGAATACTGGAGTGGGTTGCCATTTCCTCCTCCACTAGGATCTAGGACTGAATCTAAATCTCCTCATTTCGATGAGGAAAATAGGATCAGCTCCCCTAAGCTGGGTTTATTTTTTCTTCACTTTTTCCCCATAATATATTTAAAAGCTACAGATTTATTTTTCATAATGGTTTCCAAAGCAATAGAAGTGGGGGCTTCTGATTCAGAAGGTAGGACACAAGTGGGATAGTCATTTCTACGTGTGGGTGGAATATATGGTATGTGTTGTAAGTATGACAATTGTCTGATCACAACAGAGTAAAGGGGAAAGCTGTTTACCGAATCAGAAATTCCTTAAAAAGGTTTAAATTTAATTGATTTTTTACATAAGTATTTTATATACTTGTGCATGCGTGCACAGTCACTCAGTCATGTCTGACTCTTTGCAACCCCATGGACACTAGCCCATCAGGCTCCTCTGTCCATGGAATTTTCCGGGCAAGCATACTGGAGTGGGTTTCCATTTCCTACTCCACAGAATCTTCCTGACCCAGGGATCAAAGCTGCATCTCCTGCATTGGCAGGCAGATTCTTTACCACTGCACCACCTGGGAAGCCTATTTTGTATACTACAGCATGCTTATAAAATAATAAGCATAAATCTCAACATAAAAACTTACTTTTTACATGTGCAATTCATCCTTCACGTTTCAGTGGGGGAGAGGGTGCTATGATACCTGCTTCTACCTCTTTTCTACTTGGCTGAAAGCTGTATCGTGTTTTTCAAGTTACTTTGAGTGATCTGGATGTAATGTTATGTCACACCCCAAGAGCCTCAAGTCAGTAAATAGTACCTTAAGATTAAAGAATTAAACAGCAACGGAGCATTCCAACCCTGACACCAACTTCAGTTGTGCAAGGAGGCAGGGAAACAAACTCAACCTTGTTTATATAAACTAGGCTCCAAAAAGAAATACTGGAAATCAAGAGGTATGATGGATGATTATAGAAGAATTGGCTAGAAACTATGTTTCCCTCTATAAAACTTCCCACAATAAGCAGGTTTTTCTTGGCTGGGAGAAGGAGACTTTTCAGGCAGTAGCACCCAATGCTGTTCAGTAATGATAATGGGAAAATCACAAGGCTCAAATTTATTTTAAGAACTTTTCTGGGAGTGTTTAAGATTTTTCTTAAACACTAATAATTTTTTTCCTAATGAAATACATGACAAACAAAAAAATGAAATGTATACAGAGTTCCCTATATAATAGCCTTATTCATAGGACATGCAGGAAGTTAAATGTTTCCCACCAAAAATATTTTTCTTTTGGCTTCTTGAGGGCTGGAAAATCCACTATTAAAGATTTATAGTTTTGGCTTAAGCTTTTTGGTTATTCTTGTTGTCTTCTTTAAAAGACTAAATTCAATCTAAGTGGGAAAATTTGTGAAGAATCATAGCTTCAGGGAGCAAATCTAAATTCATTTATTCATGAAGTCAGCAAAAAGTTATTGAACACCTCCTTGTGTGTTGGGTATACCAGTAGCCCTGAAGATGGAAGAATAAGGTAAGGCTTCTGCCCTCAGTATGAGTAGTCATTTAATTCTTAGCTTGAGCTGCACTGCAATTATGTGTTTCCAGTGTCAGGGATATGAACTTTCTTTTGGCCCATTGAGGGTTTCCCAGGTGACCTAGTGGTAAATAAAAAAAATCTGCCTGCAATTCAGGAAATGCAGGTTTGATCCCTGGGTTGGGAAGGTCCTCTGGAAGAGGAAATGGTAACTCACTCTAGTATTCTTGCCTGGAGAATCCCATAAACAGAGAAGCCTGGAACATTACAGTCTATGGGGTCACAAAGAGTCAGACACGACTGAGAGACTGAAAAATTCAACAATTTGGTCCATCAGTCCCTCTAGCTTAGTTTATCTGTGATGAAACAGAATCTTTTCTTGCCAGTTGGCCACACTTTCTGCCTTTCTCAATTTCATCAGTGTTACTGCCTTTCCCAGGCAATGGAACTTTTCCTGACAACTCAACTCCACATGAATCTTTCCCTTCTCAAATTTCTACTGCATTAAACTCAAAATCACACAGATTAGCACTCAACTGTTCTCTAATTATTCAACGCATGATCAGTTTGCTTCCCAGCTGTGTTATAAAATGCTTAAAGGCAAAGATTTCTTTTATATCCTCTAAACCTGAGGTTCTTCAAATGGAGACCTCATGACAAAACCACCCAGATGATTGTGATTAAGCTAAAGTTTGAGAATCTTTGTTCCAGACCATTGTGTCTCAAATTTTAATGTGTTTAAAAAAATCATTTGGAAAATATGTCTAAATGCAGATTCATATTTAATTGGTCTGAGATTCTGCCTTTCTAACAGGTTCACAGATAATGCTGATGTTCTGGGGGAAAGTTTGAAGATCAAAGAGAGAAAGCTTATAATCCCACATATAGAGTTTGGGCCATGAGAAGATGTCTAACAAATATTTAGACATTTCAATCAAAGTTACGCTAGTGTGAATTACTTCATACAACTGATTGAATAAGTGCATCCACAACTGAGAGAAAATAGCATTAAAAAGGACAAGGAGAGCAAAGGAAGATAAAATTTATTTATGTAACAATTTTACTGGGAGACTTACTTGAATCCCAGATTTGAAATTTTGTAGTCTCATTTTGTTTTCTGATTTCCTGTATATCTTTTTTCTAAGTATCCCTGTACTCATAAAGAAATATATTAATCTTATCTTTGAAGTATTTACAGAATTTACCAAATGCCAGTCAATTTATTTAACACAAGCTTGTTAAATTACGTTCCCTTAAGCAGACACTTCCTTTTAAGTACAGGAAAAAAGTTACCTTTCTCCGATAATTTAAAAATCATAACTGTAAAAATTAGAATTTCTACAGTTTGTGTTCTTGAAACAGCTGAAAATGTTCTACACTGCCTTTAGCAGAATGTAGTAGGTGAATGGCTAATGGAAGAGAAGAAGACGCATATCTTGAAAGAAACATTAGGCTTAAACATTCATCATTAAGCCTTTTCACAGTAAAAAGAATGAAATAATGAATTTCTGGCCCTGATGAATTTTGTATTAAACCCTGACAACAGTATTGTTTTCCTGCTATTTCAGAACAATAGTTTCTTAGCACAAAACACTGTCATGCCTTGTACATGGTGCACTCACCAAGCAGTTGAAAGCAATTAACAAACAGTTTGGACAAAGTTGATTTTTATACATTCCATGCACACTGAAAAAACAAGATCAAAAAAACCTCAAATAAGACTTAAATTTAGTAGTGAATGGGTTTTATATTTCATGAGACTCGAGTATAGGCAAGTAACACCTATAGCATGTTACTACTCTACATCTGTGGCAAAGTTGGAATAAGTAGTTATTTAAATGATCCATTCTGCCAAGATCCATCAATGTTATGACTGTCTTTGAAATTATGGCAAAACAATGTTTTTATTACAATTTTCTCTTTTAATGATGATGAGGAGAAAAGAACAAAAGTAACACGAATTCCCTTCAGTGACTCAGATTTGTGGAAGCTGCTCCAGCATTTTCACCTCTGACTGCAGTGGAATTGTTCACAAGGGCACAGATGAACATTCAGTTCAAGAACCAGCTGTATGATTCAGAGGAAAAAAAAGTGGACTAACTTATACCCTATGGTAAACCAGAATTGAATGCTTCCCAGGGTTTTAAAGCATCTGTAAAATCTCTTTAATACTGTCCCTTCTTTTGGTTCTATCTTTTTGCTTATTTCTATCCAAGATGGGAGGGGGGAAAAGGCTGAAATGTCATGAGAAAGTTATATTCAGCTGAAATTTATGAAAGAAGAACCAATGCTTTTTTCTATTCAACTTCCATTCCAATGTCGCATACTTAAGGGCTGGTCTTCTAAGGGTGCCAGCATTTCCCTGAACCAAAATAAGCAAACATCCGAGTACTTTGAATTCTCTTCCTCAAAATTATGTTTCATTATCCTGGGATCTTGACAGAGTAAAAGAACACTACTGAATTCTAAAAGGTTTTCATATTTATCTGGATATGTAGTAACCTGGAGGAATTTATCCACTGGATTTACCTTTTTCCATTTGAATCCTACCCTGCAAAATTCCTGACAAATCTGAATTCTCCTCTGTAAAAAGAAGGGGCCACTGAAGGAAATATTCCTCTTATTTCCCCAGAAGCCCCCATTCTACAGCCTAGTCCAGAAGTCTCAGGAGACTTAGTCAAAGGTATTCTGTTACAAGACATTGTCCTCCCTGACATGGTCACGTTGTTGGAAATCACTTTGAATGAAGGCATTGAAGGCCTCCATGAAAACAAGTTTTACTGCTTTTGTATGTAAGAGACCCTGAATGACTTGAGACTGGAGAACTTTCCCCTTTGATCTTGACAAATCTTTGCATCCCCATTCTCACCCCACAACTGTTTCTTTCCATCCCCCTTTACATGTGACTTTCACCCCTAATTCTTCCTCTTCACCTCGCTCAGTGAAATCAGGCTGCCCAGACAATGACTCTTATTCCGCAAGAACAATCACTCTATGCCCATTTCCAAAACTAGCTGGGCTTCAGCCAACCCCTATCCTGCTAAGTTGAGGTGAACTTCAGCCAACTCTCTCCTGCTAAAGCCACGCAAAATTTTCCACCATCCTTCTCCAAATAGAACGCTCCTCTGGGGCCTCCCTTTAGAGCCTTTGCTAATGGCTGTCTAGTTGATTTCATCCATAATTTTGCTGCTGAGCTTCAGGCAGGATAAGCCCCTTTGCTGCTCAGCCCAGGCCACTTCACAGAGGAGTAAGTCCTTCCATGGACCACACCAGTGTCCAGTTATCTTGGACTTGAAGCACTGCTTAAGACTTTATTCTTTCTCTTTATCTTTAGTATACATCTCTTGGTTTGATTTATTCTGCTCACAGAGGTTCTTATAGTCATGGTAGAGCCATGCTAAGAAGGTGCTAAGAAGGTATCATTAGTTTGTTTAGGCCACTTGAATATAGGTTTAACATTATAAAGCCAATAGCACTGAACATTTGGAAGTAGTTTGGAACTTCAGTGAATGAAAAGATTCAAAGATTCCAAATAGCCAATGGTCAACAAGTTTTTAACTCATATGAAGAGGTCTCTTAAAGACCAAAAAAAAAAAAAAAAGAGTCCTCTAAAAGACAGCAAATTTATGAAATTACATCACTTAAGGACTCCTTAGGAAAAGCTAATGAAAATGTGGAGGACCTCAAAATCAAAACTAAGCTCACTTTTTACACTTCTGCTCTATCTTTAAATTGACTTTCCTCCTGGTTCCCTGTGTCTCAGCTTCTTCCTTTCCCTGATCTGCTCCTCCTCCACCTCTTTCATCTTCTCTCAGCCCCCTTCTCCTCTACTGCCCATTTCTAAATATAGTCCTCTCAGTGGAGAATATCCCCTCACGATATCTTTTAATGTAGATGGAAATCATTCTTCAGTTTTAAATCTTGATCAAAACAGATTTTCATAATTTAGCAAAGGACTTTCTGATTCTTCCTAGGGAAGAAAAAGAAGTTAGTTGAAGATTTTAAGCACTGTCTTAGGAATTTATAGTCTGGGCTTCCCTGATCTCTATAAATTAGTTCATCTCTTTATGGAAAACCAGAGACGGTAGAAATTCATTTGAAAAAGGATGGATTGATTACTGAAATGATACAAGAAATGGGACAAAATTTAATTTTTTATAAAAAGTATAAAAGTAGAATAAGATCTCTTAGCAGCTATTCCTAAGGTCTTTCAGTCAAAATTCATTTGTCAAAAATCCAGTTATGTAAGGAGGGAGAAAATAGATCCATCCTTGATTTCAGAAACGGCTTAACTACCATATTCTAGAATATTCTTTTCTCCATAGGGATGGAAGATATCACAACTGCTTTAACTACCTTCTTTGCTGATGGTCTTAAACCTCAAGTGACAGATTTAGTTAGGAAATGGAATATGAGATAGTATACACTGCTTTCTCTGAATTATAAGGGCTCAGTGAGCATTTTGGACATACTTTGGCTCAGAAAAACAAAATTACAGATCAAATTAATAACTTTTCAGATAATCCATTAGAGAAATCCAGGCACAAAAACATCTCTATAGCTAGTCTAGACAAAGATATCTGTGGCTACTATAAAGTTAAAGAACACTAAAAAGCCCTTGCTCTGCCCTAACTTGAAAGACAAAATCTAAAGTGACAAAGAACCATCTTTGTTTAACACAGTGACTTGTCTTTGAGTAAGTACATCCTCTGGTTTTCTAAAATTGCCCTTAAAAGATACAGGTGAAATTACCATGCAATTGTGAAAAAAAAACTAGGATCTTTCTTTTTTGATACTAGACCTACACTTCCTACTATAAATCCATCATTCCTTCCTTGGAGTAACCAAGGAATCACAAACAAATTGTAGATCACAACAAACTGTGGAAAATTCTTCAAGAGATGGGAATACCAAACCACCTGACCTGCCTCCTGAGAAATCTGTATGCAGGTCAAGAAGCAACAGTTAGAACTGGAGATGGAACAATGCATTGATTCCAAATTGGGAAAAGAGTGCATCAGGGCTGTATATTATCACTCGGCTTATTTAAATTCTATGCAGAGTACATCATGTGAAATGCTGGACTGGATGAAGCACAGCTGGAATAAAGATTGCCGGGAGAAATATCAATAACCTCAGATATGCAGATGATACCACCCTTATGGCAGAAAGAGAAGAGAAACTGAAGAGCCTCCTGATGAAAGTGAAAGAGGAGAGTGAAAAAGTTGGCTTAAAACTCAACATTCAGAAAACTGAGATCATGGCATGCGGTCCCATCACTTCATGGCAAATAGATGGGGAAACAATGGAAACAGTGACAGACTTTATTTTCTTGGGCTCCAAAATCACTGCAGATGGTAACTGCAGCCATGAAATTAAAAGACACTTGCTCCTTGGAAGAAAAGCTATGACCAACCTAGACAGCATATTGAAAAGCAGAGACGTTACTTTGTCGACAAAAGTCCGCCTAGTCAATGCTATGGTTTTTCCAGTAGTCATATATGGATATGAGAATTGGACCATAAAGAAAGCTGAGCACAGCAGAATTGATGCTTTTAAACTGTGGTGTTGGAGAAGACTCTTGAGAGTCCCTTGGACTGCAAGGAGATCCAAGCAGTCCGTCCTAAAGGAAATCAGTCCTGAACATTCATTGGAAGGACTGATGTTGAAGCTGAAACTCCAATACTTTGGCCACCTGATGCAAAGAATTGACTCATTTGAAAAGGCCTTGATGCTGGGCAAGATTGAAGGCAGGAGGAGAAGGGGATGACAGAGGATGAGATGGTTGGATGGCATCACCTACTCAATGGACGTGAGTTTGAGTAATCCTCGGGAGTTGGTGATGGACAAGGAGGCCTGGCATGCTGCAGTCCATGGGGTCACAAAGAGTTGGACACGACTGAGTAAATGAACTGAACTTTCTTTCTGTTTGTATAGGAAGGATCCAAAGACAAGCTTTGAGCATTCTAACTCAACAGCACAATGGGTTTCAGACACCCATCACTTAAAATTGCCTCTACACTTTATCCTACAGCAAAGCCTCCCCTCTTTGTTTATATTAGGTGGCAACAGCAGCAAGGTTAACTGAGCTTTCTACTGATTTATTCTTAAGATCTCCACTTAACCTTATGGTCCCTTATGTCATTCAGATCTTACTCTTTATTGAAAACACTCAGTGCTTTTCTGCCTCTAGACTGACCTTCTATGAAATTGTCCTCTTCTCACTCACGTATGTTTCTACCCATTCTGTAGTCCCCAAAGCCCTTCAACTTTTTTCCTCTCCCCAAAGAAGAAAAACCTCACCATCTCATGCACTTATTCAGATATTTTCCTTACCTCATTCTGATCTCCTCAAAACTCTTTTAGACAACCCAGATTTAGAACTGGTTATGCAAGGAGTCAATTTGAGAAATGAACAATGAAGTTATCAAACTTAGTATGGGTTTGCAACTCACTCAGACTTACTTGAATACTATCTTTACCAGAGGCAAAATCTATAGAAGTTGATGAAATTGTAGCACTTACTACAGTCTGTCAGTTAAGTAGAGATAAGAGAGCAAATATCTATACATATAACAAATATGCTTTGGGGGGGTAATTAATGATTTTAATATGCTCTGGAAGCAGTTTCGCTTCTTAACTGCATCTGGTTCCCCAATTAAGCAAGGCAGCCACATAAGGGTCCTATTAGATACCTGGTTTTGCCAAGGGAATTGGCTGTCTTAGGGTTGAGCCCTACAGTAAAAATGCAGACTCAAGGAGCAAAGGGTAATGCTTTAGCAGGTTACCACACTCAACGAGCTGCTTTAACACCTCCAGGCCATCCAGCAAGTCCAAGAGTTAAAGCCAAAACTAACTTCTAACTATTGGCATGAGATGTTGAGTTGACTCCAGTATTAAGCATTTGATTCTGAAGAAGTGTATTGAAAAAATCAAATTGTATTCTTCTCCCAGAAAGCTATGGTGGCACAAAAATGGTCTCTTGGTTCTGCCCAAGATGCTTAAATGAAGCTTCTTAAAAAGTGTTACATGCTGTGACACACTATGGAAAGGAAAGTTTTAAAACTATCAAAAATAAATGGTGATGGGGGCATTTCAGTAAGATCTTAAAGTATATCTTTGCTGTATTTCCCATCTGTCAAACCTACCATCTTGAAAAATTGTAAAGCTGAGGCATAAACAGAAGCCAAAACCTTTAGGACCTTCTGGAAATCTACAAATGGACTTCATTCAGTTATTCCCTTCATGTGGTGATGAATATGTCTTTACCAGTGTGTTCATGTTTCTGGTCTTCTAAAAGTCTTTCATTGCCATAAAGCAACTCCTTTGATAGTAGCAAAGAAGCTTTTAGAATTTGTGTTTTCCACTTGGCAATACCCACCTACTTGTCTAGTGACTGAGGTACCAACTGAGACTTGTAAAACTATCTATCTGAAGAACTTTAGCTGCCAAGGTTAAGGCTTTGCCCTTAGTTATCATGCCATTAAGAACTCAAAGACTATTCCCATATGAACCTGTCACTAGAAGCCCATTGCGTGTTGGGTTTTCACCCCCTAACTTGACTGTTTTTTTACAGTTCAATATGGCAAAATACTGTAGGGGATGAAGGGGATGAAGGATCATCAACAGGTCCAAGCAGCTTCTCTCAGTGATAAAGCACTGGAACCCCTTCAGTCTCAAGTCTTGGATTACAGAAAACAACCACAACATAAGACTCTTCTCAAACGTCATTGGAAAGGATTATATCAAGTGTTGCGAACCACAAACACTGCAGTAAAACTAGAGAGGATCAACCCTTGCATCCCTTGTTTCCAGTAAAAATGTTATCATATATTTATTTCCTGGATTTCTATGTCAACAGCAGATCCAAGACAGATTCCCTTGGAATCTTCCAGAAGATGACATCATGAAAGTGATCACTTTTCCAAGCTTTCACCTTTGATCTTTGGACATTTCTCAAAACAGATAGTTTCTGTTGAATATCTTTAGTTTAAGCCCTCCTGTACCCTAGGAGTAAACAACAACCACATCCTTCTTCATCTCCTTCTCCTATTTTTCATAACCATCTGTGAGATTCTTAAAGTTTCTTTCCACAGTTTTCTCTGGATAAATCAGGAGGATGGACAAGTGTTATACAAACCCTGGTGGCTCAGCAGTAAAGAATCTGCCTGAGAATGCAGGAGATGCAGGCTTGATCCCTAGGTTGGGAAGATCCCCTGGAGAATGAAAGGCTTCCCTCATAGCTCAGCCAGTAAAGAATCTGCCTGCAATGTAGGAGACTTGGCTTTGATTCCTGGGTCAGGAAGATCCCCTGGAGAAGGAAATGGCAACCCACTCTAGTATTCTTGCCTGGAGAATCCCATGGATAGAGGAACCTGGCAGGCTACAGTCCATGGGGTCACAAAGAGTCAGACATGACTAAGAGACTAAACCACCGTCAGCGCCTGGAGAAGGAAATGGAATCCACTCCAGTATTCTTGCCTTGGAAATCCTATGGACAGAGGAGCCTGGCAGGCTATAGTCCATGGAGTCACAAAGAGTCAGACACGACTTAGTGACTGAGCACACATGCACACTGTGACTATAACTACCTCAAGTGATCTAGACCTAGAAAACTGAACAAATCAAGATTTGGTTAAATGAGATTCAGTGTCCCCAGCGACCTAGAGGAAGGATTGTGAGAATTTTCTACTGTGAACTTCTCATGTCCTGGTCTTATTTAGCTGCTCTATGTCCCTCTTACACATAACTTTAGATCTTGCTTATCTTCATCCTTCCTGAGAACATCCAGAATGCCCAAAGAATGGCTGCTAATCCACAAGAATAATCCTTCTTCTTCCCATCTGAACTTGGTAGATGGGATGAGAAGGATGGAACAGTGCTTGGAAAAGGAAGGAAGTCCTTGGAAAATAAGTAACGACAAGCAAACAGGGGATGAGAACTTAACCACTGACTTTGGGAAGCCTGGGAACATATCAAAAATAAACCCAGGCATGGCTTTGGATGAGGTAGTAACCATCCTGGACAACCATGTTTGGGTCAGAAGGTATTTGAGGCTGTGACATAGAGACTTCAAAAACAAGTCACTTATAGAATAAAGAAGTTCTTGGATTTAACAGTCCAGGTTTGGCCATATCTCTGCTTCATATAGACATATGAAGTTATGCCATCTTGTGATCCATTATCTCCTAGAGTATAGCAGAGGCTGGTCACAGGCGCTAGCTTTTAGACTGTAGGAAAGGGAAGGAGCTGTGTAGGAACATGTTTCTGTGTCTTAAGACCTTGACACAAGGGGTGCGACTCTCTTCTGTTCACATTCAGTAGGTGAGAAGACGGTAAACATTCACATCTAGCTGCAAAAAGGTCTAAGAAACATGTTGTAGCTGAGCAGTTATGTTTTCAACTTTATATCTCTATCTATTTATACATCCATCTGTCTCCCTCTCTCTCTCCTTACACACACCCCCAATCCAGAGTCTATAAATCTCTTCTTAGATTTGATTTCCAGTGACCTAAAGAGTTATGGGAGCAGAGAAGATTTTTTTTTTTAAATATAGATAAAAATGTTAAGTATATCAGGTACTGACAGTTACCTGCATGCGTGTGTGCTAAGTCACTTCAGTCATGTCTCACTCTTTGCAACTCTATGGATCATAGCCCTCCAGGCTCCTCTGTCCATAGAATTCTCCAGGCAAGAATACTGAAGTGGGTTGCCATGCCCTCCTCCAGGGAATCTTCCCAACCCAGGGCTGGTTCAAGTTTCCTGTGGTTCCTGCATTGCAGGTGGATTCTTTCCTTCTGAGCCACTGGGGAAGCCCAATAGTTGCCTACCCAGTGTCTATTTTCTTTCCATCCTTTTGAAGAAAACTCTAATTCTCCAAACTATAATAAAGACAATCGCTGGAATTTATTCTACTCCGTTCTCAATGTAGTACATTCTACTACATTTTACAAGAAAACTACATTGTCCTGTAGTCCAAGGATCCAAGGTTGTTATTAGACACAATCTAGCCAATGAGACATAAGTGATGCCTTTCTAGGAGGCTTTGTCTTCCTCTTTTTCTTTTATTCTTCTTTTGGCTTACTATACAGATGCACTGATGTGCTGCTAGGAGGAACAGCTATCTTAACCAGAGACAACTAGAGTGAGGATGAAAGCTGAAACGTCCAGGATGGTAGAGCCGAAAGATGGAATATTGGTGGCCTATTGTATTTTTTAACTACTTATATAAACCTTTTCGTGTTTAAGCCAATATATGGCAGACATTGTATTACTGGCAGTTTAATGGGTTTCTAAGAAATGGGAAGAGTAAGAAGAAAGACAAAGAGAGAAATTGAGAGGGAGGGAGAAGTTTCCTTTCTACTTACTTCCATCTTCATGTATATGTGTGTGTGTGCATATATATATGTGTGTGTGTATGTATGTATATATATATAGATAAAAAGCATAGATATCAGTAAACCTCTGATGGACATTTTCCATTTTACTCTACAGATCCATTTTTCATCCTTCATCCTTCATAGCCATCCTGGTGCCTTGGGTGGCTATCCATATGGACTGTGTCAACAATTTCCTTTCCCTCCATTCTTCCAATGGGTTTTGCTAGTAGAAGACATTGGCAAGAGATCTGGAGAGCAGGAGGAAAGTAGGGTCAGGATATTTATTGCTCGCCTTCTCTGTGGTGCTCCTCAACTAAAGGCCACACTCCTCTCAGATGGCCCTCTCCCCACAGCCCACTTTCTTGGTTCCTGTAACCACTTCCTCCCCCATCTGATCAGGCTGAGGTGTCAGGTGGTGATGGATCCCTGTTCTGCTCTTTGTTCCTTTTCCTAAACTCTGCCCATATTTTTGCAAACAATTATTTTATGAGTTCTTAAATTATCCAGTCTGAAAGTGCCATTTGATTTCTGCCTGGATCCTGGCTGACCCATTTCTGGAGAGTGGGATTAGAGCTCGGCCTCCAGGATTAGAGTCACATGGAAGCAGCAAGCCCTAGTGGTAGAGACAACCTTTGGGAACTTCCTGTGCACCAAAGCAGCTCAGTTTTAACCTGTAATGGTAGGTTGAGAAAGACTTGGAAGACAAGAAAGAGAGATTAGAGAACAGAATCCGAAGACAGAGAGCCTGAGTCCAGCAGTGGGGAGATACCATTATTTCTGTGCATCACTTTACTCATCTATAAAGTGGGATAATAATAATACTTGTCTCATAAAATTGCAGTCAGGATTAAATGAAATATACATGTAAAATGCAAGAGTTCCTGGGACTTTATAAATAATCAATAGCTATAATGGTAATAGTGTGTGTGTGTTAGTTGCTTAGTCATGTCCAGCTCTTTGCGATCCCATCAACTGTAACCCACCAGGCTCCTCTGTCCATGGAATTCTCCAAGCAAGAATACTGGAATGGGTTGCCATTTCCTACTCCAGTGGATCTTCCCAACCCAGGGATCGAACCTGGGTCTCTTGCATTGTAGGCAGGTTCTTTACCATCTGAGCCACCAGGAAAGTCCCAACAGTAATAATAATTATTCTTAAATACCAAGGACCAGACAAGATGCTGGTTGCTTCAGGGAATTTGAGTGGACAAATGAAATCAAGGACAATTGCTGTTCTAATGAAGAATCTGACTTCATATTTTGATATGTTGACTGCTGACAGCTTCTGAGCCTTACCTCCTCCTCTTCCCCTTGGACCTCACACTGGGACAAGCTGATAAGAAAGCCTGGGTGTTTACCTTTTTGGTGCCAGTCAAGCCATAATACATGGGGATTCTCTTGCCTAGCCCCACAATAAAACCCAGGCCATTTTCATTTCTTTTTTATTTCAGTCTCACTTGAGAAGCCTGTCCTGTTCTCCCCAGACACCTCAATCATGTAAGTAATAAGCCTTTTTGTACCCTTTGGTGTATGTGTGTATGTGTCTGTGTGTATATGGCAGCATCAGTACCAATATCAGAACCACATCAGCTTTGGGTGAGAATCCATCCACCTCTGCAGGTGACATAGTAGCCTTCCATTCAAAACATCTTGGCACTAAAAGCTTCAGCACCACTTGCTGGTATGGAAAACACCAAGACAGATTCAGAGGAAAAAGCTGAACAAAAATGGTATCTCAGTCACAGCCTGGCAGCCGGTCTGGCTCTCTGGGAAGAGTTCTCACCACTGGTCCACTACCCTGCTTCAGGCCGCCTTGGGGCAAGAGAAGGAAAACCTTGAACTGACTGAACTTATTTTCCTTCCTGCAATGAATGGGCATCTTCCTACAATAGAAAATAAGTTGAAAATAAAATTCTATTTCTTTCCCATCTTGAATTATAAACTGAGACTCACACCTACTATATCAGGTTACCTGACACTTTAGTCACTGAGCAGGGCACCATCTTCCCCAGCCTTAGAGTGTCCTCCCAACCCAGCAAAGCAGAGTGAGAGCCAGACAAGGAGGATGACTCAATAGTGTCCAAGGTCTGAAAACTCACTTCTAAATGGTGCAGCTTCACTTTCACCTCCTCTAGACCTCCAAATTGATGACCACTGCCTGGGTGCCTCTTACATCTGTACTAAGCCCTTCCAGTGAGCATGCTTGTCCACTGATTCTTGGCTACCAGCAGTTTCCTTTTCCTCTTTTATGGCTTATTTCTCTTTCTTGGTAAGTTATAAAAGTGTTCTGACATATGCTCATGTGGACGGCCCACTTTTGGGTATGGCTTAGCCCAGAAGACTACTGTGGATAGACATGAGAATCACTAGAGAAATATAAAAAATTCCAGCTGCTGGGAGCCTATCTCAGACATCTCCTGCATTGTAGGCGGGTTCTTTACCATCTGAGCCACCAGGAAAGTCCCAACAGTAATAATAATTATTCTTAAATACCAAGGACCAGACAAGATGCTGGTTGCTTCAGGGAATTTCTGAGTGGACAAATGAAATCAAGGACAATTGCTGTTCTAATGAAGAATCTGACTTCATATTTTGATATGTTGACTGCTGACAGCTTCTGAGCCTTACCTCCTCCTCTTCCCCTTGGGCCTCACACTGGGACAAGCTGATAAGAAAGCCTGGGTGTTTGCTAACATGCGAGTTTGCTGACTTGGGACAGAAAGTGATAGAGGAGGTAGGTTAGAAAACTGTATGTTTAAAAGAAGTTACCCAGCTGATTCCAATGATGAATCTGGTATAAACACATTGAGCAGGTTAATTTTGTAACTCTGGATTATATTGGTCCAGGGACTCTTGATTCAAGGATATTATAATCCCACCATTTGCTCATTGCCCTGCCGTTAGCATGAGTTGTTAGTATGGAATACTCAGCTTCATTGAAAATATGTTAAAGAATTAAGTCATCCATACAGAGAAATTCCCCTCAGCAGAATAACTTTGTACACGTAGCTGAAGGAAACTTCTCATAGTTTTCTAATGAATGAGCTAAAGAGAAAGAAAATTCAGACTATCAGTCCTGGGGTTCCTGGTGGTCCAGTGGTTAAGACTCCACACTTTCAATGCAGAGGGCACAGTTTCCATCCCTGGTCAGGGAACTAAGAGTTCACATGTCACAGCCAAAAAACCAAGCAATAATTATCAGTCTTTTATCCATATCCTACTAAATATTATCAGTAGGAATAATCAGTACAAAAAAAATGACAGTGGTTGAAACTGTACATGACAAAATTTGTTATAGATGAAAATCTGGCCAAAGAATCATGCCTTTATGTTCATATTGAAACAAGCAGATGTTAAACAGGGAAAAATTAGACTTGGCAGAAGTAATCAACACTAAATAAAACTGCCAACAACTACACTGGCATATGTTAAAATTTATTATTGCCTAAAATTGACAGAAGAATCCAATCTTTTGACTAAGTTTAGGTATGAATAATTTGACCTGAGATAATTGGATTTGGTACAAATAATAGCTATAAAAGAAAACTTGCAATTGCAGAAACTATAATCAGTAAAAATTTGATATGAGCAATAAGAAGAAAAAACCACATTGGATAACATTTTCATTTAAACCTTATGTGGAAAATAATTGATCCCAATGAAAAGAATTTTCATAAATTAAAAATTAAAATGGAAAAAAATTGGAAATATCTTAATGTCTGGGAATAAAAATTTTATCAAAGAATTAAAGTAGCTCAATAGGAAGTAGGCCTAAAAATACTTTCTTAAGGAGTATTTTTATCCATATAAGCATAGTTTTGATGCAAAACTTTTAACTCCCATACACAAGAGTCAAAGATTGTCCACAAGATCAGAAAGTCCACAGGTCTGTGGGCTGTCTCATAGACACTGAAACCCTTATCAGGTGGAAGAAGTTAACTACATGATGACCAGACTGGAGCCACAATACAAGTTGCCACAATTCTGAGAAATGACCTCAAAGAAATGGGAACAAACTGACCCTAATACTGAAGATTAACTGTACTTAAAATAATCAGGATGACACTGATCAGACCATTGCATGACCAGTTTCAATATAATTGTCAGCACTCAGGAGACAAACCCTTTAAAGTTTTTTACCCTAGGCTTCTCTTTCCTTATCTAGTTTCTTACCAAGGGAACTGAACCATAATTCTAATCTTGAAGTTGACGAAAGTAGCCATCTTTCACAGTCCAAATCCCACTATAAAAAATAGAAATAATAACAAGTGTTGGGGAGGATGTGGACAAACTGGACCTCTCTACACTGCTGGGGAGATTGTTACATAGCACAGCCACTTTGGAAAACAGCCTGACAGATTCTCAAAATGTTACACATAAATTACCTTGAGTGTGCGTGTGCTCAGTCTCTTCAGTCGTGTCTGATTCTTTGCCACCCTATGGACTGTAGTTTGCCAGGCTCCTCTGTCCATGGGATTTTCCAGGCAAGAATGCTGGAGTGGGTTGCCATGCCCTCCTCCAGGGTATCTTCCTGACCCAGGGATTGAACCTGAGTCTCTTATGTCTCCCACATTGGCAGGTGGGTTCTTTACCATTAGTGCCACCTGGAAAGCCCATAGATTACCATATGACCCAGCAAATCTGTTCCTAGGTATACACCCAAGAAAACTAAAAACGTGTGTTCACATAAAAACTTGTTTACAAAGGTTTGTAGCAGCATTATTTATAATAGGTAAAAGTGAAAACAATCCCAGTGTCTATCACTTGATGAATGGATAAACAAATTTGTGCTTTATCCATACAATGCAGTATTTGGGGGCAATAAAAAGAAATAAAGTACTGATCTACTACAACAAGGACGAACCTTGAAGACATTAATCTGAGTGAAAAAAGCCAGTCATAAAAGACCACATATTGTATGATTTTATTTATATTAAAAGTCCAGAATATGCAGACCTATAGAGACAGGAGGTAGACTAGTGGTCACTTAGGACTGAAGGGTCTGAGGAGAAAATGGGAAGGAAATGCTAATGAGTACAAAGTTTCCTTTTGAGGTGATTGAAATACTCTAAAATTGATCATGGTGATGGTTGTACAACTCTGTGAACATACTAAAAAAACCATTGATTTGAACATTTTAAATTAGTGAATTGTACGGTATGTGAGTTATATCTCAGTTAAAAACGCAAATCTCCTCAAATGGAATCACATTCTGAAACCTTGGAAATTCAACTTTTATCTCTAGGTATCAATCTCCTCCTCTGAATAATAGGAATAATCTTAGTAACTTATAAGGGTGTTGAAAGAATTAATGAAGCAATATATGTGAAAGTGCTTACATGTCATGCAGTATCCATGGTAGAACAACTAACTGCCCAAGATCTGTGCTTTTCCTTCTATGGCATAGAAATGGCATGGGGAAAGAGTTGCCCAGGGAAAGACTGCAATTTCCATGGCTTCCTGCATCTAGTTATTTTATTATCTAGTTCTGAACCATAGTATGTGAGCAGAAGTGATGTGTGTGGTCAAGGCAACTTCTCCGTCTATTGTCTCCCTCTGTTTCCTCTCCCAGTGGGTGCTGAGCAACTGATGGGAGGGTAGAGTCATAAGATGGGACATGCCTGTGTTTTTAAATCCCTCTAAGGATAAAACCCACTGTCAGCCACATATACCACATTGGACTGATTATCTCAGTGAGAAATAAGGTTATTTGGTTGAAGTATTTTTATTATAGCAGCTAGACTTACCTTCACTAGTACAAAAATTTAAGTAGGTCCTCAATAAATATTCAACAACAAAAAGATATCTTTGTCATTTGCTAGTACCTTTGAAGTTTTAAAATAAAAGCCAGTAGAGACTGAGAGAGGACAGTTATGGGGAATCTGAAAAGTGGAGGACATGAATGGATGGGCGAGTGGCTTGGTACTGACTAGATTCCACCCAAAATCATATAAGGTGTTTATTGTACCATTTATTTCTCATCTTAAGATGTACCATCTTAAGACTGTACCATTCATTTCTTATCGTAAAGCATTGATGCACTTCATTGAGTCCCAGGGTCATGGAGAAGGTACCATATAAATTCTGAATCATCCGCAGTATTTGTCAACCCTAATCTCTACAGTGAGCCTACGTTCATGAGGAGGGAAACAGATAATAAGTCAAACAAATACGTAAAGCATATGATATATTTGATAGTGATGACTGTCATGGATAAAATAAAGCAAGAAGGAAGTGTGGGAGCTCAGGAATGGTTGGTATTCGGTTTTAAATAAGATGGTTAAGGAATATGCATAGAGAAGGTGACATCTGAACAAGGGCTTGAAAACAGTGAGGAAGCAAGCCATGACTTCCAAACAGAGGGAAGAATGGTACAAAGACCCTGACATAGAAACACGCCAAGTGCATTAGGAAAAAACAGGAAGGGTAATTTAATGCAGTTGGGGAAGGCTAAGCAAAGGGAAGCGTGACAGGGAAGAGGTCGAAGAGGTAATGGAGTGGGATTATATTGTATGGCTTGGGAAATAGACGAAGAGCATAATGGGGGATCTACAAGAGATAATTGACTGCTCTTCCTGACTTCAGCAGTGAATGCTGGCACAATGCCCCAAATAGAGATGGGTCCATTTCCACTTTAACAGATCTGGATTTATTGGGATATAGATATAATCCCACAATAGAAACTGGCAAGAACTCAGCTGGTGAATGGGATCCAAGATGCCCCATCATTCCACCCCTTATCACAATGAAGTCACATCAGTGCTGATGTAGCATGAGATGACACATGTTGTAGGCGTGAGAGGGAAGGAGGAAGCTTGAAAGACTGACCATTTGCCAGGTATAGATTGTTTAATCTAGAAGAGATTAAGTTATAAGGATAGGAAAATAAAGATGCTATTTTGCACATCTTAGTTTTAGTGGATTAGATTTTAGGTTCTTTGGGCTCTGTTTGCATTTTTTTTCTTTTAATTGGTCAGGGTAAAATTTTATTTTTATATTTATCTTTATTGAAATATAGTTGACTTAAAATATTATATTGTTTCAGGTATGAAATGCACTAATTTTATATTTTTAGAATTATACTCCATGTGGATATTGGATATTGTGCTTGTGCTGCTGTGCTCAGTCATGTCCGACTCTTTGCAATCCTATGTGTAGCTTGTCAGGCTCCTCTGTTCACGGAATTTTTCAGGCAAGAATATCGGAAGGGGTTGCCATTTCCTCCTCCAGGTGATCTTCCCGACCCAGGGATCGAACCCATATCTATTTCTTTTCCTGAATTCACAGGCAGGTTCTTTACCACTACCACCATCTGGAAGCCCAGATACAAAATTATTATAAAATGTTGCCTATATTTCCCGTGCTGCACTTTACATCCTTATAACTTATTTATTTTATACTTGGTACTTCTTAATCCTCTTCACCTATTTTTCCATAGAAAACATACAGATGGCCAACAAGTGCATGAAAGGATGCTCAACATCACTTATTATCAGAGAAATGAAAGTTAAAACCGCAATGAGATATCATCTTGGAGATATCCTGTTGGGAATGACTATTATCAAAAAGACAAGAAATAAGAGTTGGAGAGGATGTGGAAAAAAGAGAACTCTCATACATTGTTGGTGGGAATGTAAATTGATGTATCCACAATGGAAATTCCCCCCAAAATTAAAAATAGAACTATCATATGCTTTAGCAACTCACGTTTGGATATTTATCCAAAGAAAAATGAAACACACTAACTTGAAAAGTTATCTTTGTCTCCATTGTCACTGCAGTATTATTTACAATAGCCAAGATATGGAAGCAACATGAATGTCTACTGGTAGATGAGAGGTTAAAAATGATGTGTTATACATACACAATGGAATACTACTCAGCTATAAAAAGAACGAAAATTTGCCATTTGCAGTAACATAGATGGATGTATTTGCTTTTCTTAATTGCTTTTTTTTTTCTATTCCTTATATTTGATAATTTCCATTATCCTATCTTAAAGTTTGCTGATACTTTCTTTTGCTGGTTCAAACCTGCCTTTGAACTCCTGTAGTGAGTTTTTTCATTTTGGTTACTGTACTTTTCAGCTCTAGAATTTCATTTTGATCTTTTTTAAGATTTTCTGTCTCTTTAATGATATTTCCATTTTGTTCACGCATCATCTTTTTGAGTTTTTCTACATCTTCCTTTAGTTTTTGAGCATTTTAAGACAGTTGTTTTAAAGTTTTTGTCTTGGAGATCTGCTATTAGGCCTTTACAGAGAGAGTTTCTGTTGATTTATCTTTTTTTTTTTTCCTTTAAATGAGCCACACTTCCCTACTTCTTTGTGTGCTTCTGCCTTTTGGTTGCACACTGGACATTTGAATCTAATAATGTGATAAGTCTAGAAATAAGACTCTTCCTCTTCCCCAGGATTTGCTGTTTTTTTGTCATTCTTTTTTTTTTTTTTTAAATTGTGTCAAATGTCTCTATGCTGAGGATCAGGCTGAGTTGTAAACCTAAGATCTTATCAGGTCTTTTCTGAGACTTTTCCTGGGCATGTATGGTCACTTTTTAATTTTTCACGTATATATGTAGTGATTTTTAATGCCCTCATCTTTAATGTCTGGCTTATAAAAGAGGGAAACGTGAGAAATGAAGTGGAGGGGACAGGAAATTGGACCTTTAAATACCCTGGAATTCACTTCAGCTGGAGGGGTTTGCAACATTGTGTGTGGCAGCTGCCTGCCTTTCTGTCTGCCCCTCTGTGATCAGAAACAGCTATAAGTAAGCAGTGTAGATGTCCAATATTTATAGGACAGGGTTCTTTTTGACTTCTCTGATGCCTGTAAGCTATGTACAAGTTGCTCCAGGATCACCAGCACAGCTGCCCATCATGGAGCTGGGAGTGGGGGATGGATAGCTGCTGCTATGCTAAGAGCTGAAATTGACCAAAATTAACTGCTTCCTCTGGAAATTGCAAGCCTTCAAACAGACTCCAGAGTTCTAGTCCATCCAAGAGATTCTGCCAGTGCAATAGTTATTTGCATGGGGAGACAGAATCCTGGTGCCCCCTACTCAAAGTTCACAGAATCCTCTATCAATAGATGAAACCTTCCGTGTTGAATAATATGTTGATTCTTATGTGCTCTATTAGTCAGTGTTCTCCAGAGAAGGAAAACCAGTAACACGTGTATGTAAGAAGACAGAGATCTACTACAAGGAATTTCTCATGTAACAATGGAGCCTGGCAAGTCTCAAGACCTGCAGGGTGAGTGGAGACCCAGAAGCTGGAGACCCAGTAAACCTAATAGCATAGTTCCTGTCTGAAGGCCAGGAGGCTCACAACTCAGGAAGGGCCAGTGTTTCGGTTCTAGTTCAAAGGCAGGAGGAAGTCAATGCACTTATATGGAGGCTCTCAGGCAGGAAGAATTCTCGCTCAAGGGAGAGTCAGACTTTATTCTATTCAGGTCTTCAATGACTGGATGAGGCATACTCACATTATGGAGGGCAATTTGCTTTACTCAGTCTACCAATTTGTTAATTTCATTCAAAAAACCCTCACAGAAACACTGGATAACGTTTGACCAAGTATCTGGGCATCCCATGGTCAGTCAAATTGACACAAAAATTAGCCATCACACTTCAAATACAGAAATAGTATTTGGAAACGAATGGTCCCTTTAGAAAAGGTTGATAAAAACAAACCCCCAGTGACTGCATCTTCTCAGTGTGTTACTCAAGTATCTGTGGAATACGCCCAGTACACTGTGATCCTAGCCCTGGACAAAAGAGATACTTTATGATTTTGGTGATGATCGTGATCAAGTGCAAGTCACTTAAGTACTTGACAGTTAATATTTATGGAGTGAGATATTTCCTTTAATGCTGTTTTATAGGCAAGAGGGAAATGCTGCAAACATATTTTGGAAAACATACAAGTTTGTCAGGGTCTTGAGTTACCCCATGCTCAGAGTGCAGGAGTACCTTTTGTTAATATGGAACATTCACACTTTATATAAGCAGGATTTGGGGAAGTTTCAAAATATCTGGAAAACAGACTTTGTATAAAGATGTTCGTACTGGAATGAGAAACCCCTCACAATGTCCCCAGGGAACAGTTGAGTGGATAAGGCTGGCTTAGAGGCAGCCTTTAACATAGTAAAAAGTTGTTAAACTTTGAAGTTTACTGTTGCAGGAGTAGTGGACAGTAAAATCAAGAATGGACAACATCTCACATTCTTTCCACCTTGTTTAAAGCTCAAGCACTTCTTTCAGTGCCAGACCAGGGAACAAAGCCTGGACCTGAGAGAGGAGCTGTGGATAGGAACATTAATCAAATTCGCTTTGAGGAAAGTTACTTACCTGGGGCACAAAACATTTGGGAACCTTGTCACAGGCCATTCTTTGTTGGTAAATTGAAGACGAAGTGTTTGGGACGCTAGTCCTTTGGCAATTACTCACTTCCCTTTTCTCTTAATCCAGGTTGTAGAATCATATATTAGAAGTGGAGACATACTTGGAGACAAATTAGTTTCTTTGTCTCTTCCAGTTCAGAACATGGGAACTCATTAGGGCCACATATCTCACCAAGGTAGAGCCAGTTTCAAAACACTAGGAGTGCATGCCTTCTGAGATGTTTCTAATTGATCCTGAGTAGAGCAGACCTTCTTTTCTCAGTCACACACATGCTGTTGGTAGAAGTGATTTCATTCTTTCTTTTACAACCGTGGTTTAAAAATGTAGATGATTCACACACTTCATTTACTTCTTCATTCCTCAAATACTTATTGGTATTTAGCCACTGTGGCAGGCGTTGGAGATTAAAAATGATAAAAAACAGGGAAGGACCGGATCCTTCTGGGGCTTAGAGTTTAGTGATTTTGTCAGTAATTTTTATGATAATTCATCTACTACTTACATCTTTTGTATTATATAATTTATCATCATAAAGAGAATAATAAAAGGAATGAAATTTAAAATTCCCTCTCTGGTTTCCTCTTTTGACTTCCTCTAGTTTAAAAAAATCCTTTCATAATGTTGTCTTATGTTTATCTTTTTACATAAGTTTTAATCACAGTGTACATTTTGCATTCAACTTTTCATTTATGAATCTTCTTAGCAGATTCCCCATGAATGTTGTATCATAAGCAGTTTCCCAATCACTGTCTTCAAAATGATAGCTTCTTTAAATACACATAGCTTGCCATATAATTTATTTAATTATTGTTTTATTTGGGACATGTAGTTGTATGTAATTCAATAATTTTATACATAAATAACATTGTACAGTAGCTTCTTTTTTTCTTCTCTTGAATTGTGCCTTTTAGAAACTAAAGAGTTGAAATGCTACAAATTGGAGTGGTGAGATCCTTTTCTTCTGTGTTAAGCAAGATGAGAAATAGACTGACATACTTTTGGGTCACTCAGTTTATCTTAGGATCCCAGCTGGTTAGAAGAACCAGTGTGAAGCACAAAACCAAACTCACCAGTTTGTCATCTGAGGAATGATGCAAAGATGTTTACCTTTTCTTTTTATTAAAAATCAAAAAGAAATTAGAATAATTGATTTCCATGTATATACATTCATTGGATTATACATACAAAGAGATAAGATACATTAAAACAACTGATAAGGTTTAAAATGTACTTTTTGAAGTCTAAATCTTAAAGACATGGGAATACCAGACCACCTTACCTGCCTCCTGAGAAACCTGTATGTAGATCAAGAAGCAACAGTTAGAACTGAACATGAAACAACAGACTGGTTCAAAATTAGGAAAGGAATATGTCAAGGTTGTATATTGTCACCCTGCTTATTTAACTTATATGCAGAGAACATCATGCGAAATGCTGGGCTGGATGAAGCACAAGCTGGAATCAAGATTGCCAGGAGAAATATCAACAATCTCATATATGCAGATGATATCACTCTAATGGCAGAAAGCAAAGAGGAACTAAAGAGCCTCCTGATGAAAGTGAAAGAGGAGAGTGAAAAAAGCTGACTTAAAACTCAACATTCACAAAATGAAGATAATGGCATCAGGTCCCATCACTTCATGGCAAATAGATGGGGAGAAAGTGGAGACAGTGACAGATTTTATTTTTTCAGGCTCCAAAATCACTGCGAACAGTGACTGAAGCAATGAAATTAAAAGACGCTTGCTCCTTGGAAGAAAAGCTATTACAAACCTAGACGGTGTATTAAAAAGTAGAGACATCACTTTGCTGACAAATGTCTGTTTAGTCAAAGCTATGGTTTTTCCAGTAGTCATATATGGATTTGAGAGTTGGACCATAAGGAAGACTGAGTGCTGAAGAATTGATGCTTTAGAATTGTGGTGCTGGAGAAGACTCTTGAGAGACCCTTGGACAGCAAGATCAAACCAGTCATTCCTAAAGGAAGTCAGATCCTGAATATTCATTGGAAGGGCTGATGCTGAAGCTCCAATACTTTGGCCACCTGATGTGAAGAGCTGATTCATTGGAAAAGACCCTGATGCTGGGAAAGATTGAGAGCAAGAGGAGAAGGGGGCGACAGAGGATGAGGTGGTTGGATGGCATCACTGATTCAATGGGCATGAGTTTGAGCAAACTCAGGGAGATAGTGAAGGACAGGAAGCCTGGTGTGCTGCAGTTCATGGGGGTCACAAAGAGTTGGACATGACTTATCAACTGAACAACAACAACCCTTGCCAACCATAGAGTTTTTCTTCTCATAAAAGTATTAATAAATATGGACTTACTGAAAGGAAAGTCTGTGCCATTTCAAGTCTCTTGGTTTGATTCCAAGGGTTGTGGATGGGGAGCTTGGGGCTGATATTCCTGCTGGGAGCCCTTCTGAGGCTCTCATAGCAATGTATCTAATGAAGGACAAGTAAGATCTAATGAAGAGCAGGACACAGTAAAGCAGTTAAGTCAAGTCTTGCATGCTTCCTCTGAATTTCAATTATTCTGGGCAGTCTGGTAGATTTCGAATTACCTGCAGCTGCTCACTTGCTCACTTTCTTGTCTGCCACAGCTGCCAGCAGCTGTTCTCTCCTTCTTACCCCATATCCAGATGCAAACAGCTGTTCACCCTTTCTTTACAATTGTCAGCCATGGCTCATTTTGCCCCAAACACATGGACACCTGCAGCAATAGGAATTTTATTTTTTAGTTGTGGTGAAATACTAACAGCTTGAGGAAGGGTGAATGGGAGGGAAGAGAGGGAGTAAGAAGCAGTTAGATGCAGAAGGGGCCTGCGTTTGCAAGCTGGAAGGTGGACAGGACACTGATAGGTGTTTTTCAGGGACTGAATAAATCAGTGACAACAAACACTCATTCTTCTGTTTTGGAAAGCAGGGCATCATTACTAAGCACCGAGGAAAAAATTATGATGGCACTTTAAGGGTTTAGCAATCATTCATTTATAAAATATTTATGAACATCGACTTAGTGCCAAGCACTATTCTAGACACACAGAAGGTGCTAAGTAAATGAGGATGCATTTTACAAATGAGGATGTATTTGCATAAATACACACATAACACGTCTCTCAGTCTAGTCTCTGTTAATGATCTTGAAAACTAACATTTTGAATGAAATTTTGCTGTTGAATTCAGCCTCCCCCTCCTTCAACATTGGGATTGGGGGCTTTGGATTATCTCTTTGACCAAGAAACATTCTTGGTCCTCACGTCTCTCTCTTTTATGGGGTGGAGGGTAGAAACACAGAGGAAAGAAATTCACATTTACTGAGTGTTCACTATATTCCCTGTACTGTGCATTGTCCTTTTACATCAATTATTTTATTTCATCTTCCTCAGAAACATAGGAACCAGCATTACTATTCTCATCCAGCTGATGAGAAAACTGAAGTTAGAGGCATGAAGTTGCTTACCGCTCGGCCAGGGAATGGCAGAGCCTGAACTGGATACAGACTCTCCCACTCCAGAGCACAAACTCATTTCATTACAGCTTTCTTCCTTACAGGCTTTTTCTTCCTGCTATTCAGAGAATATTCATGTTAGTATTAGAGAATATTAATGATAATTTGGCTTAATACTGTAATTGTAGAAGTGGATGTATGATTGGCCCAAAGGCTTTATCCTCAATTGGAAATTAGTTCAAACCCATTTCATCATTTTAAGCTGTGGGGCACTGTTGCAAAGAGTGAAATAAAAGATGAGATATTGAGGGCTCATAGATAAAGTTGATATATCACAAAAATAATCTCTGTTCTCTGTGAACACCGGGTTTTAAAAGAGTTTGACCAAAGTATTTGGTCAAGATATTGGACCAAAGTATTGGATGACTTGATATCAAAGTATTGGATGACTTGATACCCTCATTTCACACCTAACTCCATCCATTAGTATCAAACCATGTTAGTGATTATTCTCTGGGATATTGAGTGGGGAAGAACTGGCTAAGGCTCTAAAGAAACTTCCTATGGTTTAGGGAGCCATTAGGAAAAAACTTACTGTAAAAATTTCCTGAACTTTCAGGGCTAGGTTTCTGCGGCTGGCTGAGAATCAGCCTCAGTTAGGATGCTGCCAAATTGAGCATCAGCAGCTCATTTGGCTTGGAAGACAAAGAAATGAAAAACAACTGACATTTGTATACTTGAAATTATGAGCTGTTTCTCTAAGAAAGAGACCAAACACTTTCGGCTTGTTTTACAGTAAACATACACATTGAACAATCTAGTTGGTTAGCAGTTGGCTGTGCATATGTAGGGCATATGTGATCACATGTGGATGCATAAAACTCACATATGTTCACTTAAAAGGACACTATCAAGTCATTTTATGACCTTTTTTTTTGTTCTCTG
The DNA here is from genome assembly GCF_054371585.1 of Giraffa tippelskirchi. Taxonomy (NCBI): domain Eukaryota; kingdom Metazoa; phylum Chordata; class Mammalia; order Artiodactyla; family Giraffidae; genus Giraffa; species Giraffa tippelskirchi. Next base: position 103,735,290 of record NC_137278.1, on the reverse strand, counting down.
GGCTTCATTGTTTATAAAACCTTCCTAGAAGCTTAAAAATATGGTTTCTTTCCCTACTTATTTTTGTTCTTTTTTTTAAAAAGTATTTTGAATGACACTCAAATAAATGGGGCTGGTTCTATTTAATAATAAGTCCTACTTAAGCATATACAATAATACATTGCCCAGACAGAAATGAGGCACTAAGAAGTACACAATCCCTTATGAAAAAAAAAAACAAACAAACCATCTTCTGCCGTTAGAATAAACATTCTAGAATTAAATAGTACTCACAAGGTTATTTTCTGGCATCTTAGTGCTTTTAGTTAGTGGGTTAAACATCACATGTAGATATTGATGACTATGATAAATCCTATTTTTCTATTTTCTAAAATATATTAGCAATATTTTTCTACCTTCTTCACTAAGCAAAGATACTTCTAAAATATCTTTGCTTTTGGGCAAAATCTGTGAGGAATCAAATCAAAATGGCCAAAACACCTGGAACGATGGTCAAAATTACAATTAGTTGGGAAAACAAAAAGTAAAACAATGATGAGATATCTCTTTACATCCATCAGGCAGGAAAAATGCAAAAAGCAAAAATACACATTGCTCTTGGTGATGTGAATAAAATGCACTTTCATATATTCCTGGTGGAAATGGGGGTTTTATACAGATTATTTTGGAAATAAATCTTGCAACGTTTCTTAAAATTATAAATACAACCTTAACCTCAGTCCAGCATTTCTTTCTTCAGAATCTAACTCATAGAGACTAAAGCACTAGTATATAAGATACAGGCCCAGGGTTTCTACAGCAGTTTTATTTATTGTTGCAAAACAAACAGAAATAGAAACTAGGTGAATACCCTTCAGTAAGGGACTATTGTTGAATAAATTAAGGTATGTCTATACCATGGAATATTACGGGAATTTCCCTGGTGGCTCAGATGGTAAAGAGTCCGCCTGCAATGCAGGAGACCTGAGGTCGATCCCTGGGTTGGGAAGATCCCCTGGAGAAAGGAATGGCAACCCACTCCAGTATCTTGCCTGGGAAATCTCATGGACAGAGGAGCCTGGCGAGCTACAGAACATGGGGTAGCAAAGGGTCTGACATGACTGAGCAACCAACACTTTCTTTTCCAAAAAAGTGAATTGGAACAATGCCAGTTGTTTAGAAGAATTGCCGCCAGAGGCTGGTGAGGGAGAAAAGCAAGATGTATAGAAAAGTATATTACATGAGCCCATTTAATAAATTGTTGATCAAAAACTTTTATAGGTATACATTTAATCTCCATAGTTTCTCTATACACATATTTGTATAAGCTTATATGGTGATGGAAATGGATGAATACACACTAGGTGTTTTTCAGGGAGGTGGGAACAATTGCAGTGGTGGCATGTGAGAAATATAAAACAAGAGGCTAACATAAGAAAAATTGAGTATGGTCACATTTAGGCAAAATCATATGTATAATTCTTGCAACAGAATTTTTGAAATAATAGATCATTATCAAAATAAAACATTCTATCTTTCAGTTTTCTGAATCTCTGTTAGATTAAAAGAGGATGTGAAGATGCTGGAAGAAGTCAAATAATTCTGAAAAATTTGGACCTTGAGGGTTGGCTGAAGACCTTTATGAGCCTAAGGTTTCCAGTGTGATGAAGAGGAGCAGGATGCATTCAATCATTTCGAGGTGCTGGTGCCACCAAGTGGTGTCTGAAGCAATTGTTGGTGCCATTTTATTACCCTACCAGTAAAAGAAACTCTTGGCTTACCTATGCCTTGTGTAGCAAAAGGTCTATGGAGGGTTCTAAATCTCCTTGGGATGAAGCACACACCTGTGATCCTGACACTGACATGAAGAGGAAGCATGAAAATGAATAGGAAGCCAAATCTTTTGCCCTAGAATCTGAGCTCCCACTTACTTCCGCAATTGGCAAGTGCTTCGCTATGACCAAGTATCACCTGTCAAGATCCTGGAGATGTGATCAATATTTTCTAACTACTAGAACTAGTTTTACAACTTGTCTGACTTTTTAACTGCCTGATCTCTTTCTATAGGTTTTCTTTCTCTCTTTTTTAAAATTAATTTATTTTTTATTGAAGGATAATTGCTTTACAGAATTTTGCTGTTTTCTGTCAAACCTCAACATGAATCAGCCATAGGTATACATATGTCCCCTCCCTTTTGAACCTCCCTCCCGTCTTCCTCCCCATCCCACCCCGCTAGGTTGATACAGAGCCCCTGTTTGAGTTTCCTGAGACATACAGCAATTCCCGTTGGCTATCTATTTTACATATGGTAATGTAAGTTTCCATGTTACTCTCTCCATACATCTCACCCTCTCCTCCCATCTCCACATGTCCATTAGTCTATTCTCTGTCTGTTTCTCCATTGCTGCCCTGTAAATAAGTTCTTCAGTACCATTCGTCTAGATTCCATTTATATGTGTTAGAATACAATATTTATCTTTCTCTTTCTGACTCACTTCACTCTGTGTAATAGGTTCTAGGTTCATCCACCTCATCAGAACTGACTCAAATGCGTTCCTTTTTATGGCTGAGTAATAGTCCATTGTGTATATGTACCACGACTTCTTTGTCCATTCATCTGTTGATAGACATCTAGGTTGCTTCCATGTTCTAGCTATTGTATATAGTGCTGCAATGAAAAATGGGATACAAGTGTCTCTTTCAATTTTGGTTTCCTCAGGGTATAGGAGTGGGATTGGAGTGGGATTGCTGGAATGGGATTACTGGGTCATATGGTGGTTTTATTCCTAGTTTTTTAAGGAATCTCCATACTGTCTTCCATAGTGGTTGTATCATTTTACAATCCCACCAACAGTGCAAGAGTGTTCCCTTTTCTCCACACCCTCTCCAGCATTTATTGTTTGTAGACTCTGATGACAGCCATTCTGACCCATGTGAGGTAATATCTCATTGCAGTTTTGATTTGCATTTCTCTAATAATGAGCGATGTTGAGCATCATTTCATGTGTTTGTTAGCCATTTGTGTGTTTTATTTGGAGAAATGTCTGTTTAGGGCTTTTTCCCACTTTTTAATTGGGTTGCTTGTTTTTCTGGTATTGAGCTGTATGAGCTGCTTGTATATTTTGGAAATTAATCCTTTGTCAGTTATTTTATTTGCTATTACTTTCTCCCAATCTGAGGGTTGTCTTTTCACCATGCTTATACTTTCCTTTGCTGTGTAAAAGCTTTTAAGTTTAATCAGGTCCCACTTGTTTATTTCTGTTTTTATTTCTGTTACTCTAGGAGGAGGATCTGGCTTTGATTTATGTCACCAAGTGTTCTGCCTAAGTTTTCCTCTAAGAGTTTTATAGTTTCTGGTCTTACATTTAAGCCTTTAATCCATTTTGTGTATCATTGTGTATGGTGTTAGGAAGTGTTCTAATGTCATTCTTTTACATGTAGCTGTCCAGTCTTCCCAGCACCATTTACTGAAGAGGCTGTCTTTGCCCCATTGTATATTCTTGCCTCCTTTGTCAAAAATAAGGCACCTATAGGTGCATGGGTTTATTCTAGGCTTTCTATCTTGTTCCATTAGTCTATATTTCTGTATTTTTGGCCAGTACCATACTGTATTGATGACTGTAGCTTTCTAGCATAACCTGAAGTCAGGAAGCTTGATTCCGCCAGCTCCATTCTTCTTTCTCAAGATGGCTTTGGCTATTCGGGGTCTCTCATGTTTCCATATGAATTGTGAAATTTTTTGTTCCAGTTGTTTGAAAAATGCCATTGGTAATTTGGTAGCTGCTGCTGCTGCTAAGTCGCTTCAGTCATGTCCGATTCTGCACAACCCCGTAGATGGCAGCCCACTAGGTTCCTCTGTCCCTGTGATTCTCCAGGTAAGAACACTGGAGTGGGTTGCCATTTCCTTCTCCAATCCATGAAAGTGAAAAGTGAAAGTGAAGTCGCTCAGTCATGTCTGACTCTTAGTGATCCCATGGACTGCAGCCTACCAGGCTCCTCTGTCCATGGGATTTTCCAGGCAAGAGTACTGGAGTGGGTCGCCAGTACCTTCTCCAGGTAATTTGATAGGGATTGCATTGAATCTGTAGATTGCATTTGTTGTATAGTCATTTTCACAATATTGATTCTTCCTACCCAGGAACATGGAATATCTCTCTATCAGTTTATGTCATCTTTGATTTCTTTCATTAGTGTCTTATAATTTTCTGTGTACAGTACTCTCCTTAGGTAAGTTTATTCCTAGATACTTAATTCTTTTTGTTGCAATGGTGAATGGGATTGATTCTTTAGTTGCTCTTTCTGATTTTTCATTGTTAATATATAGAAATGCAAGTGATTTCTGTGTATTGATTTTGTATCCTGCAGCTTTGCTAAATTCACTGATTAGCTCTAGTAATTTTCCAATACTATCTTTAGGATTTTCTATGTACAGTATCATGTCATCTGCAAACAGTGAGAGCTTTACTTCTTCTTTTCCAATCTGGATTCCTTTTATTTCTTTTTCTTCTCTGATTGCTGTAACAAGGACTTCCAGAAGTATGCTGAATAATAGTGGTGAAAGTGGACACTCTTGTCTTGTTCTTGATCTTAGGGGAATGCTTTCAGTTTTTCACCATTGAGAATAATGTTTGCTGTAGACTTATCATATATGGCCTTTACTATGTTGAGTTAGGCTCCTTCTATGCCCATTTTTTGAAAAGTCTTAATCATAAATATGTGATGAGTTTTGTCAAAGGCTTTTTCTGCATCTATTAAGATGATCATATGGTTTTTATCTTTCAATTTGTTAATATGGTATATGACATTGATTTGATTTCTGTATATTGAAGAATCCTTGCATCCCTGGAATAAACCCAAAATGATATGGTGTATGAGCTTTTTATTTATTTATTTTTTTATTTGTTTTGCCATACATTGACATGAATCCACCATGGGTGTACATGTTTTCCCCTTCCAGAACCCCCTTCCACCTCCCTCCCCATCCCATCCCTCCGGGTCATCCAGGTGTATGAGCTTTTTGATGTGTTGCTGAATTCTGTTTGCTAAAATTTTGTTGAGGACTTTTGCATCTATGTTCATCAGTGATATTGGCCTGTAGTTTGCCTTTTTTGTGTTTTCTCTGTCTAGTTTTCATATCAGGGCGATGGTGGCCTTGTAGAATGAGTTTGGAAGTGTTCCTTCCTCTGCAATTTTTTGAAAGAGTTTTAGAAGGATAGGCATTAGTTCTTCCCTAAATGTTTGGTAGAATTCTCCTGTGAAGCCATCTGGTCCTGGGCCTTTGTTTTTTGGGAGATTTTTGATCACAGCTTCAATTTCAGTGCTTGTAATTGAGTTGTTCATAATTTTTATTTCTGCCTGGTTCAGTCTTGGAAGATTGAACTTTTCTAAGAATCTGTCATTTCTTCCAGGTTATTTATTTTATTGCCATATAGTTGTTCATAATAGTCTCTTATAATCCTTTGTATTTCTGTATTGTCTGTTGTAACCTCTCCTTTTTCATTTCTAATTTTGTTGATTTGGTTCTTCTCTCTTTTTTTCTTGATGAATCTGGTTACTTCAGTTCAGCTCAGTTCAGTCGCTCAGTTGTGTCTGACTCTTTGTGACCCCATGGACTGAAACAAGCCTGGCCTCCCTGTCCATCACCAACTCCTAGAGTTTACTCAAACTCATATCCATCCAGCTGGTGATGCCATCCAACCATCTCATCCTCTGTCGTCCCCTTCTGTTGCCTTCAATCTTTCCCAGCATCAGGGTCTTTTCAAATGAATCAGCTCTTTGCATCAGGTTGCCAAAGTACTGGAGTTTCAGCTTCAACATCAGTCCTTCCAATGAATTTTCAGGGCTGATTTCCTTTAGGATGGACTGCTTGGATCTCCTTGCAGTCCAAGGGACTCTCAAGAGCCTTCTCCAACACCACAGTTCAAAAGCATTAATTCTTTGGCACTCAGCTTTCTTCACCGTCCAACTCTCACATCCATACATGACTACTGGGAAAACAATAACCTTGACTAGATGGACCTTTGTTGGCAAAGTACTATCTCTGCTTTCTAATATGCTCTCTAGGTTGGTCATAACTTTTCTTCCAAGGAGTAAGAGTCTTTTTATTTCATGGTTGGAATCACCATCTGCAGTGATTTTGGAGCCCCCCAAAATAAAGTCTGCCCCTGTTTCCACTATTTTTCCATCAATTCACCATGAAGTGATGGGACTGGATGCCATGATCTTAGTTTTCTGAATGTTGAGCTTTAAACCAACTTTTTCACTCTCCTCTTTCACTTTCATCAAGAGGCTCTTTAGTTCTTCACTTTCTGCCATAAGAGTGGTGTCATCTGCATGTCTGAGGTTATTGATATTTCTCCCAGCAATCTTGATTCCAGCTTGTGCTTCATTCAGCCCAGCGCTTTTCATGATGTTCTCTCCATAGAAGTTAAATAAACAGGGTGACAATATACAGCCTTGACGTACTCCTTTTCCTATTTGGAACCAGTCTGTTGTTCCATGTCCAAGTCTAACTGTTGCTTCCTGACCTGCATACAGGTTTCGCAAAAGGCAGGTCAGGTAGTCTGGTATTCCCATCTCTTTAAGAATTTTCCACAGCTTGTTATGATTCACAAAGTCAAAGGCTGTGGCATAGTCAATATAGCAGAAGTAGATGTTTTTCTGGAGTTCTCTTGCTTTTTCGATGATCCAGCTGATGTTGGCAATTTGATCTCTGGTTCCTCTGTCTTTTCTAAATCCAACTTGAACTGCTGGAAGTTCACGGTACATGTATTGTTGAAGACTGGCTTGGAGAATTTTGAACATCACTTTCCTAGCATGCAAGATGAGTGCAATTGTGCAGTAGTTTGAGCATTCTTTGGCATTGCCTTTCTTTGGGATTGGAATGAAACCTGACCTTTTCCAGTCCTGTGGCCACTGCTGAGTTTTCCAAATTTGCTGGCATATTGAGTGCAGCACTTTCACAGCATCATCTTTTAAGATTCGAAATAGCTCAACTGGAATTCCATCACCTCCACTCTCTTTGTTCGTAGTGATGCTTCCTAAGGCTCACTTGACTTCACATTCCAGGATGTCTGGCTCTGGGTGAGTGGTCACACCATCGTGATCATCTGGGTCATGAATGCCGGGAGCCAGCACATGAGATCCCACCCATGACAAGGTCATGAGGAGAAGACCTGATGAGCAAGGCAACTCAGGCCTCAGAGATTTCAATAAGCTGCCTTGGCGCTCACCTTAAAGGTGATATCTTTTTGACGCTTGCTATAATAGACTGCTCCCTAATTTTTGTGACTTAGGCAGAAGGCCTTCCCTGATCTTTTCCTAACCAGGTCAATTTTAAACTCTAATCAACATGCCCCCTGATCGGTGGCACTCTATAAGATTATTCGTAAAGAAGAGTATTTTAATCTAAGCTCCTTTTGCTAGCGTCTTAGTTTGCTTGACAAATGTGCCTGTACTTTTAGAATTAGTATACATGACTGCTCCTTAACAATAAACAGCATTGAGAGCCTGAACACATAAAAGGCCCCAATGGGCACAGAGCCCTTTGAGGAGGAAAAAGCCTATTGAAAACACATAAAAAATATTGCTTTATAAAACTGTTATTCAGTCTATATTTACTTGCTATGTTTTTGCTCTTAACGCCCTGAGCCTATATAATAAAGGTATAGTAGTTAGAGACTTATAAAAATAAAGGTTTAGCCTTAATATAAAAATAATAAGACAGTTGTTAATTTAGCTGGTGATTTTTGCTAAGAACTGACCTTGGTACTACATTGTTTCAGCCTGCCGTACCATGACTTTATGGGACCACATTCTTTTCCCTTAAGCTCAAGGCAAAAGATAGATTATAAAAAAACAGGTTTTACTTTGAAACTTTGAGTTGATGAATTCTTTCTTTGTCATAATCTGCTGTGCCTGTATTCTTTAAAAAATGTAACTGTGGTACGTTCTGTGCCTGATACAAAAGTGTTCTGGCTGATCAACCTTTATCAATAAGGAGTCACAAGATGTTAACAGGCCTCCAGGCCAAAAGATGATGTAAACAAAATGAAACTTTGTTAAGATATACAAACGGTATCCTGCTTTCGATAAGGGTCAAAAAACTGCTGACCCATTGAGCTGATTTGGCATGACTCTACATTTTACATTTGTCTCTATGTACAACTAAAGATATAAAAGCTGCCTTAAAAACAATAAAGCTAGGAGACACTAGGAGACGCTGAGACTCACTGTGTCTTCTCATCCTTTTGCTGACGCCGTCCATCCTGAGGGAACCCCTGGACCAGCTGGAACAGGACTCCAGCACATGAAGATATTTTTTGTACAGTTCTTCTATGTATTCTTGCCACTTCTTCTTAATATCTTCTGCTTCTGTTAGGTCCCTACCATTTCTGTCCTTTATCGAGTCCATCTTTGCGTGAAATGTTCCCTTGGTATCTCTAATTTTCTTGAAGAGATCTCTAGTCTTTCCCATTTTATTGTTTTCCTCTATTTCTTTGCACTGGTCGCTGAAGAAGGCTTTCTTATCTCTCCTTGATATTCTTTGGAACCCTGCATTCAAATGGGTATATCTTTCCTTTTCTCCTTTGCTTTTCACTTCAATTTGTAAGACCTCCTCAGACAGCCATTTTGCTTTTTTGAATTTTTTTTTCTTGGGGATGGTCTTGATCCCTGTCTCCTGTACAATGTCACAAATCTCCATCCATATTTCATCAGGCAATCTGTCTATCAGATCTAGTCCCTTAATCTATTTCTCACTTCCATTTATAATCTTTAGGGATTGGATTTAGGTCATACCTGAATGGTCTAGTGGTTTTCCCTACTTTCTTCAATTTAAGTCTGAATTCGGCAATAAGAAGTTCATGATCTGAGCCACAGTCAGCTCCCAGTCTTGTTTTTACTGACTGTATAGAGCTTCTTCATCTATGGCTGCAAAGAATATAATCAATCTGATTTCTGTGCTGCTCATGTGGTGATATCCATATGTAGAGTCTTCTCTTGTGTTGTTGGAAGAGTGTGTTTGCTATGTCCAGTGCATTCTCTTGGCAAAACTCTATTAGCCTTTTCCCCACTTCATTCTGTACTCTAAGGCCAAATTTGCCTGTTGCTCTAGGTATTTCCAGTCTTCCTACTTTTGCATTCCAGTCCCCTATAATGAAGACAACATCTTTTTTGGGTGTTAGTTCTAGAAGGTTTTGTAGGTCTTCATAGAACCATTCAACTTCAGCTTCTTCAGCATTACTGGTTGAGGCAGAGACTTGGATTATCATGATAGTGAATGGTTGCCTTGGAAACGAATAGAGATCATCCTGTCATTTTTGAGATTGCATCCAAGTATTGCATTTCAGACTCTTTTGTTAACTATGATGGCTACTCGGTTTCTTCTAAGGGATTTTTGCTCACAATAGTAGATATAATGGTCATCTGAGTTAAATTCACCCATTCCAGTCCATTTTAATTCCCTGATTCCTCAAGTGTCAATGTTCACTCTTGCCATCTCCTGTTTGACCACTTCCAATTTGCCTTGATTCATGGACTTAACATTCCAGGTTCCTATGCAATATTGCTCTTTACAGCATCAGACCTTGCTTCCATCACCAGTCTCAACCACAACTGGGTGTTGTTTTTGCTTTGGCTCTGTCTCTTCATTCTTTCTGAAGTTATTTCTCCACTGATCTCCAGTAGCATATCGGGCACCTACCGACCGGGGGAGTTCATCTTTCAGTGTCCTATCTTTTTGCCTTTTCATACTGTTCATGCGTTTCTCAAGGAAAGAATACTGAAGACTGGCTAAGGGTTTGTCAATTTTGTTTATCTTCTCAAAGAACCAGCTTTCAGTTTTATTAATCCTTACTATTGTTTGTTTCATTTCTTTTCCATTTTTCTGTGCTTGGATCTTTATGAATTCTTTCCTTCTACTAATTTTGGTTATAAAATTCCTTTTGGAAAAAAATTCCTTCTTTTTACCGTTGCTTTAGGTGTAAAGTTAAGTTGTCTATTCTATGCATTTCTTTTTTCTTGGGGTAGGATTTTATTGCTATCAACTTCCCTCTTAGAACTGCTTTTGCTGCATCCCATAGGTTTTGAGTTGTCATGTTTTCATTGTCATTTGTTTCTAGAAATTTTTTGATTTCCCTTTTGAGTTCTTCAGTGAAAGTGATAGTGATGTCATTCAGTCGTGCCTGACTCTTTGCAATCCCATGGACTGTAGCCTACCAGGGTTCTCCATCCATGGGATTTTCCAGGCAAGAGTACTGGAGTGGGTTGCCATTATCTTTTGGTTATTCAGAAATGTGTTGTTTAATCTCCATGTGTTTGTGTTTCTTATACTTTTTTTTCTTGTTACTGATATCTAGTCTCATAGCATTGTGGTCGGAGAAGATGCTTGATAAAATTTCAATTTTCTTAAGTTTACTGAGGTTTGATTTGTGACCCAAGATGTAGTCTATGCTGGTGAATGTCCCATGTGCACTTAAGAAGAAGGTGTATTCTGCATTTGGATAGAATGCCTGAAGATATCAATGAGACCTGTCTCATCTAATGTATCATTTAAGATTTGTGTTTCCTTATTAATTTTCTGTTTTGATGATCTGTCCATTGGTGTGAGTGGGGTGTTAAAGTCTACTACTATTATTGTGTTACTGTCAATTTCTTTTATGTCTGTTAGTGTTTGTCTTATGCATTGAGGTGCATAGATATTTACAATTGTTATGTATTCCTCTTGATTTGGTCCCTTGATAATTATGTAGTGCCCTTCCTTATCTCTTGTAATCTTCTTTAGTTTAAGGTTTATTTTGTCTGATATGAGGATTACTACTTCAGCTTTCTTTTGCTTCCCATTTGCATAGAACACATTTTTCCATCCTCTCACTTTCAGTCTATATGTGTCTTGAGGTCTGAAGTGGGTTTCTTATAGACAGCATATATATGGGTCTTGATTTTTTTAATTTTTAAATTGGTTTATTTATCTATTTTTTTAACTTTACAATATTGTATTTGTTTTGCCATACAATGACATGAATCCACCATGGGTGTACATGTTTTCCCCTTCCAGAACCTCCCTCCCCATCCCATCTCTCTGGGTCATCCCAGTGCACCAGTCCCAAGTGCCCTGTATCATGCATCGAACCTGGACTGGTGATTCGTTTCACATATGATAATTTACATGCTTCAGTGACATTCTCCCATAGCATCCCACCCTCGCCCTCTTCCATAGAGTCCATAATACTGTTCTATTTATCTGTGTTTCCTTTGATGTCTCACATACAGGGTTATCTTTACCCATTAACTAAATACCGTATATATGTGTTAGTATACTGTATTGGTGTTTTTCTTTCTGGCTTACTTCACTCTGTATAATAGGCTCCAGTTTCATCCACCTCATTAGAACTGATTCGAATGTATTCTTTTTAATGGCTGAGTAATATTCCATTGTGTATATGTACCACAGCTTCCTTATCCATTCGTTTGCTGAGGGGCATTTAGGCTGCTTCCATGTCCTGGCTATTATAAACAGTGCTGTGATGAACATTGGGGTACACATGTCTCTTTCAATTCTGGTTTCCTCAGTGTGTATGCCCAGCAGTGGGATTGCTAGGTCATATGGCAGTTCTATTTCCAGTTTTTTGAGGAATCTCCACACTGTTCTCCATAGTGGCTGTACTAGTTTGCATTCCCACCAACAGTGTAAGAGGGTTCCCTTTTCTCCACATCCTCTCCAGCATTTATTGCTTGTAGTCTTTTGGATAGCAGCCATTCTGACAGGCAAGAAATGGTACCTCAATGTGGTTTTGATTAGCATTTCTCTGATAATGAATCATGTTGAGCATCTTTTCATGTGTTTGTTAGCCATCTGTATGTCTTCTTTGGAGGAGCGTCTGTTTAGCTCTTTGGCCCACTTTTTGATTGGGTCATTTACTTTTCTGGAATTGAGCTGCAGGGGTTGCTTGTATATTTTTGAGATTAATTGTTTGTTGCTTCATTTGCGATTATTTTCTCTCATTCTGAAGGCTGTCTTTTCACCTTGCTTATAGTTTCCTTTGTTGTGCAAAAGCTTTTAAGTTTAATTAGGTCCCATTTGTTTATTTTTGCTTTTATTTCCAATATTCTGGAAGTTGTGTCATAGAGGATCCTGCTGTGGTTTATGTCGGAGAGTGTGTTGCCTATGTTTTCTTCTAGGAGTTTTATAGTTTCTGGTCTTACGTTTACATCTTTAAGCCATTTTGAGTTTATTTCTGTGTATGGTGTTAGAAAGTGTTCTAGTTTCATTCTTTTACAAGTGGTTGACCAGTTTTCCAAGCACCACTTGTTAAAGAGATTGTTTTTTCTTCATTGTATATTCTCGCCTCCTTTGTCAAAGATAAGGTGTCCATAGGTGCATGGATTTATCTCTGGGCTTTCTATTTTGTTCCATTGATTTATATTTCTGCCCTTGTGCCAGTACCATACTGTCTTGATGACTGTGCCTTTGTAGTAGAGCCTGAAGTCAGGCAGGTTGATTCCTCCAGTTCCATTCTTCTTTCTCAAGATTGCTTTGGCTGTTTGAGGGTTTTTGTATTTCCATACAAATTGTGAAATTATTTGTTCTGGTTTTCTGAAGAATACCGTTGGTAGCTTGATAGGGATTACATCGAATCTATAGATTGCTTTGGGTAGTATACGCATTTTCACTATATTGATGCTTCTGATCCATGAACACGGTATATTTCTCCATCTGTTTGTGTCCTCTTTGATTTCTTTCACCAGTGTTTTATAGAATATAGGTCTTTTGTTTCTTTAGGTAGATATATCCCTAAGTATTTTATTCTTTTATTGCAATGGTAAATGGAATTGTTTCCTTAATTTCTCTTTCTGTGTTCTCATTGTTAGTGTATAGGAATGCAAGGGATTTCTGTGTGTTAAATTTATATCCTACAACTTTACTATATTCATTGATTAGCTCTAGTAATTTTCTGGTGGAGTCTTTAGGGTTTTCTATCTAGAGGATCATGTCATCTGCAAACAGTGAGAGTTTTACTTCTTCTTTTCCAATCTGGATTCCTTTTATTTCTTTTTCTGCTCTGATTGCTGTGGCCAAAACTTCCAGAGCTATGTTGAATAGTAGTGGTGAGAGTGGGCACCCTTGTCTTGTTCCTGACTTTAGGGGAAATGCTTTCAGTTTTTCACCATTTAGGATAATGTTTGCTATGGGTTTGTCATATATAGCTTTTATTATGTTGAGGTATGTTCCTTCTATTCCTGCTTTCTGGAGAGTTTTTAACATAAATGGATGTTGAATTTTGTCAAAGGCTTTCTCTGTATCTATTGAAATAATCATATGGTTTTTATTTTTCAGTTTGTTTATGTGGTGTATTACTTTGTTTGATTTGCAGATATTGAAGAATGCTTGCATCCCTGGGATAAAGCCCACTTGGTCATGATGTATGATCTTTTTAATATGTTGTTGGATTCTGTTTGCTAGGATTTTGTTAAGGATTTTTGCATCTATGTTCATCAGTGATAGTGGCCTCTAATTTTCTTTTTTTGTGGCATCTTTATCAGGTTTTGGTATTAGGATATGTTGACCTCATAGAATGAGTTTGGAAGTTTACCTTCCTCTGCCATTTTCTGGAAGAGTTTGAGTAGGATAGGTGTTAGCTCTTCTCTAAATTTTTGGTAGAATTTAGCTGTGAATCCATCTGGCCCTGGGCTTTTGTTTGCTGGAAGATTTCTGATTACAGTTTCAATTTCCATGTTTGTGATGGATCTGTTGAGATTTTCTATTTCTTCCTGGTTCAGTTTTGGGAAGTCGTACTTTTTTAAGAATTTATCCATTTCTTCCAAGTTGTCCATTTTATTTGCACATAGTTGCTGATAATAGTCTCTTATGACCTTTTGTATTTCTGTGTTGTCTGTTGTGATCTCTCCATTTTCATTTCTAATTTTGTTGATTTGATTCTTCTCCCTTTGTTTCTTGATGAGTCTGGCTAATGGCTTGTCAATTTTCTTTATCTTCTCAAAGAACCAGCTTCTGGCTTTGTTGATTTTTGCTATGGTCTATTTTGTTTCTTTTGCATTTATTTCTGCCCTAATGTTTATGATTTCTCTTCTTCTACTAACCTTGGGGTTCTTAATTTCTTCCTTTTCTAGTTGCTTTAGGTGTAGAGTTAGAGTTAGGATATTTATTTGGCTTTTTTTCTTGTTTCTTGCAGTGAGCCTGTATTGCTATGAATCTTCCCCTTAGCACTGCTTTTACAGTGTCCCATAGGTTTTGAATTGTTGTGTTTTCATTTTTGCTTGTTTCTATGCATATATGGATTTCTCTTTTGATTTCTTCTGTGATTTGTTGGTTATTCTGCAGTGTGTTGTTCAGCCTCCATATGTTGGAGTTTTTAATGCTTGGAATGATTTCAATTCTTTTGAATTTACCAAGACTAGATTTATGGCCCAGGATGTGATCTATTCTGGGGAAGGTTCTATGTGCACTTGAGGAAAAGGTGCAATTCATTGTTTTGGGGTGAAATGACCTATAGATATCAATCAGGTCTAACTGGTCTATTGTATCATTTAAAGTTTGTGTTTCCTTGTTAATATTCTGGTTAGTTGATCTGTCCATAGGTGTAAGTGGGGTATTAAAGTCTCCCACTATTATTGTGTTATTGTTAATTTCCCCTTTCATACTTGTTAGCATTTGCCTTACATATTGTGGTGCTCCCATGTTGGGTGCATATATATTTATAATTGTTATATCTTCTTCTTGGATTGATCTTTGATCATTATGTAGTGTCCTTCTTTGTCTCTTTTCACCGCCTTTGTTTTAAAGTCTATTTTATCTGATATGAGTATTGCTACTCCTGCTTTATTTTGGTCTCTATTTGCATGAAATATCTTTTTCCAGCCCTTCACTTTCAGTCTGTATGTGTCACTTGTTTCGAGGTTGGTCTCTTGTAGACAACATATATAGGGATCTTGTTTTTGTATCCATTCAGCCAGTCTTTGTCTTTTGGTTGGGGCATTCAACCCATTTACATTTAAGGTAATTATTGATAGGTATGATCCCATTGCCATTTACTTTATTGTTATGGGTTCGAGATTATACACCCTTTCTGTGTTTCTTGTCTAGAGAAGATCCTTTAGCATTTGTTGGAGGGCTGGTTTGGTGGTGCTGAATTCTCTGAGCTTTAGTTTATCTGTAAAGATTTTGATTTCTCCTTCATATTTGAATGAGATTCTTGCAGGATACAGTAGTCTGGGCTGTAGATTATTTTCTTTCATCACTTTAAGTATGTCCTGCCATTCCCTTCTGGCCTGTAGAATTTCTATTGAAAGATCAGCTGTTATCCTTATGGGAATCTCCTTGTGTGTTATTTGTTGTTTTTCCCTGCTGCTTTTAATATTTGTTCTTTTTGTTTGATCTTTGTTAATTTGATTATTATGTGTCTTGGAGTGTTTCGCCTTTGGTTTATCCTGTTTGGGACTCTCTGGGTTTCTTGGACTTGGGTGATTATTTCCTTCCCCACTTTAGGGAAGTTTTCAACTATTATCTCCTCGAGTATTTTCTCATGGTCTTTCTTTTTGTCTTCTTCTGGAACCCCTGTGATTTGTATGTTGGTGCGTTTAACATTGTCCCAGAGGTCTCTGAGATTGTCCTCATTTCTTTTAATTCTTTTTTCTTTTTTCCTCTCTGTTTCATTTATTTCTACCATTCTATCTTCTACCTCACTTATCCTATTTTCTGCCTCCATTATTCTACTGTTGGTTCCCTCCAGAGTGTTTTTGATCTCATTTATTGCAGTATTCATTATATATTGACTCTTTTTTATTTCTTCTATGTCCTTGTTAAACCTTTCTTGCATCTTCTCGATCCTTGTCTCCAGATTATTTATCTGTAACTCCAATTTGTTTTCCAGATTTTGGATCATTTTCACTATCATTATTCAGAATTCTTTATCAAGTAGATTCCCTATCTCTTCCTCTTTTGTTTGATTTGGAGGGCATTTATCCTGTTCCTTTACCTGCTGGGTATTTCTCTGCCTTTTCATCTTGTTTATATTGCTGTATTTGTATTTCATCTTGTTTATATTGCTCTCTGGGATGGCCTTTCTGTTTTCTGGCAGTTTGTGGTTCCTCTCTATTATGGAGGTTCCTCGCTGTGGATGGGGTTAGACGGGTGGCTTGTCAAGGTTTCCTGGTTGGGGAAGCTTGTGTCGGGATTCTGGTGGGTGGAGCTTGATTTCTTCTCTCTGGAGTGCAATGAAGTAATGAATCCAAATCCAATAATGAGTTTTGAGATGTCAGTGGGTTTGGTGTGACTCTGGGAAGCCTGTATATTGAAGCTCAGGGCTATGTTCCTGTGTTGCTGGAGAATTTGTGTGGTATATCTTACTCTGGAACTTGTTGGCCCTTTGGTGGTGCTTGGTTTCAGTGTAGGTATGGAGGTGTTTGATGAGCTCCTATCATTTAATGCTTCCTGGATTCGGGAGTTCTCTGGTGTTCTCAAGATTTGGACTTAAGTCTCCTGTCTCTGGTTTTCAGTCTTATTCTTACAGTAGCCTCAAGACTTCTCCATCTATACTGCACCGATGACAAAACATGTAGGTTAATGATGAAAAGTTTCTCCACAGTGAGGGACACCCAGAGAGGTTCACAGAGTTACATGGAGAAGAGAAGAGGAAGAGGGGAGATAGAGGTGGCCAGGAGGAGAAGAGGGGAATCAAAAGGGGAGGGAGCAAGCTAGCCATTAATCACTTCCCTATGTGCTCTCCACCGTCTGGATCTCTCAGAGATGTTCATGGAATTACAAAGGGAAGAGAAGAGGGAGGAAGGAGACAGAGGTGGCCAGGAGGAGAAAAAGGGGAATCAGAAGAGGAGAGACAGATCCAGCCAGTCATCAGTTCTCTAAGTGTTCTCCACAGCCCAGAACACACAAAGAGATTCACAGAGTTGGGTTGAGAAAAAAGGGGAGTAGTGAGATGGAGGCGACCTGGTGGAGAAAAAGGAGAGTTAAAAGGTGTAGTTAAAAGGGGGAGAGAGCAATCAAGCCAGTGATCTTGCTCCCAAGTAAAAATGGGTGCAGAAGATTGGGTTCTTGAAGATACAAAGTTGATAACAAAATTAAAAATCTAGAGTAGAGGTTAGGTTCTCAAAAATACCATAATAAAAAAAGAGAAAAAAAAGAAAAAACCCACCAGAGTCACAAAATTTATAAAATATATATATATACATATATACACACACATATATATATGTGTATATATATATATGTGTGTGTATATATGTATATATATGAAGTTAGCTTTACAAATAAGGTCTTAAAAAAATAAAAAAAACGAAATAAAAATAGTGTCTTTTTTTTGCGAGGTAATAGTACGTTATAAAAATGAAAATTGAAGGAGTAATAGGGGACTTAAAATTAAAATTAAAATAAGAAAATAAAATAAAAAATTTAAAATTAAAAAAATAATTAAAAATGTTTTAAAAATTAAAAAAAATGATAATAGTAAAAATATATCTAGGACTTTCTCTGGAGCTCTTATGGACAGTGTGGAGTCAGTTCATTTTCAGATAGTTCCTTGGTCCAGCTTGTACTTCTCTAGGTTTCCAGGCCCCTTCCTATGTAGTCGGTGCTAACTACAGTGTTTTAATCTGTTGCATCTGTCACTTCCAAAGTGGTTCCCTCTGTTTCTTTTAGCTTCTTCCGTTTGCTGGTCTCTTCAGTGTCTAATATCCACCCTGACACAAGGGGGGCGGTGGTGGTCACTTTTTTTTAGTCTCATTTGTTCAGTCATGCTGTGGGGAGGGAGGAACACTACAAACAAATCTCACTGTTGTGTGCTCACAATGTTTCAGCCACACTGGGTTTGCCCCCTCACAGCGTGTGTGCTTTCCCAGTCTACACTGCTGAGGCTCTAGGTTGCACTGCTGGGAACTGTCTGAAGTGGCCCCTGGGGTTGCCTGTACTCCCCAGGTCTAAGCTGCTCAGGTTCTGCTTCCCGGGTACTTCACAAAGGCGCAGACTTTGTTGAGCCTGGGTTTTGTGTCCTTCCCAGGTCTGAGAAGCTCCGGTGACTAGGTTTTTGGCTAGCGCGGTTGGGGGCTGTACCTTTTTCCCTTCCCGCATCCCAGACGCTCAGTTTTCTGGGTGTACAATGGGTGCAGCTTCCCAGGTGTGCATGCTCTCCCCTGGGGAGCTGATCTCTGGCTGCAACCCTCTTGGCGGATGTCGAACTTCCGAAGTCCCAAGAAGTCCTGGTTAGCAGCGAGGTCTGTTCGCAGTTTGGTATAGGATGCCTCTCTGGGGCAGCGATTCCACCCTTCTGGCTCTGGCTACCCTCGCCTGCCTGTCTCCTGCGGGGGATGGGCTGGTCCGCAGCAGGCTTGCTCTGCTCAGTCCTTTGTTCTGTGAGGGGGCCTGGCGGTGTCTTAGGTTAAAGCTTTTCACAGGAAAGCTATCCCATGGTCTAGGTTGCCATCTCAATCTAGTTGCCTCAGATTGTCCTTGGGGCATTCAGGCCCAGTCTTTACCCAAAGCAATGCAGCCCGCCCCTCCCTGCCTAGCCCCTGCTTACTAGTTGGGGATGCACCCGTCTGGGCTGTGTGCCCGCTGGGATTTTCTGTTAGGTACATAAACCGAAGGTTTTAATTATTTATTTATTTTTCCTCCCAGTCATTTTGCCCTCTGCGATTCAAAGGCTCGACAGAGACCCTCCGGAGAGAGTGTTTCCTGGTGTTTGGAAACTTCTCTCTTTTTTAAGACTCCCTTCCCAGGACGGATCTCCATCCCTACCTCTTTTGCCTCTCTTTTTATCTTTTATCTTTTGTCCTACCTCCTTTTGAAGACTATGGGCTGCCTTTCTGTGTGTCTGATGTCCTCTGCCAGTATTCAGAAGTTGTTTTGTGGAATTTGTTCAGCGTCTAAATGTTCTTTCGGTGATTTTGTGGGAGAGAGAGTCGTCTCCCCGTCCTATTCCTCCACCATCTTAGGGCCGCCCCCTGGGTCTTGTTTTTGTATCCATTCAGCCAGTCTGTGTCTTTTGGTTGGAACATTTAACCCATTTACATTTAAAGTAATTACTGATATGTATGTTCCTATTGCCATTTTCTAATTGTTTGGGGTTGATTTTGTAGACCTTTTTTCTTCTGTTGTATTTCTTGACTATATAAGTCCGTTTAACATTTGTTGCAAAGCTGGTTTGGTGGTACTGAATTCTCTTAACTTTTGCTTGTCTGAACAGCTTTTTTATTTCTCCATCACGTTTGAATGAGATCCTTGCTGGGTACAGTAATCTTGGTTGTAGATTTTCCCCCTTTCAGTACTTTAAATACATCCTGCCATTTCCTTCTGGCCTGCAGAGTTTCTGCTGAAAGATCAGCAATTAAACATATGGGGTTCCCTTTGTATGTTACTTGTAGCTTCTTCCTTGCTGCTTTTAATACTCTTTCTTTGTGTTTAGTCTTTGTTAGTTTGATTAGTATATGTCTTGGCATGTTTCTCCTTGGGTTTATCCTGTATGGGATTCTTTGTGCCTCTTGGACTTGATTGGCTATTTCCTTTACCGTGTTGGGGAAATTTTCAACTATAATCTCTTTAAAAGTTTTCTCATACCCTTTCTTTTTCTCTTCTTCTTCTGGGACCCCTATAATTCAAATGTTGGTGTGTCTGATATGCTCCCAGAGGTCTCTGAGACTGTCCTCAGCTCTTTTCATTCTTTTTACTTTATTCTGCTCTTCAGAAGTTATTTCCACCATTTTATTTTCCAGCTCACTGATGCATTCTTCTGCTTCAGATATTCTGCTATTGATTCCTTCTGGAGTATTTTTAATTTCAGTAATTGTGTTGTTTGTTTCTGTATGCTTACTCTTTAATTGTTCTAGGTCTTTTTTAATTGATTCTTTCATTTTCTCCATTTTGATTTCAAGGTTTTTGATCATCTTTACTATCATTATTCTGAATTCTTTGCCAGGTAATTTTCCTATTTCCTCTTCATTTATTTGGACTTCTGTGTTTCTAGCTTGTTCCTTCATTTATGCAGTATTTCTCTGCCTTTTCATTTTCTTTTTAAGTTATTGTGTTTGAGGTCTCCTTTTTCCAGACTTCAACAAAAGTTGAATTCTTTCCTTGAAGAAGGTTGAATTATTTCTTCCTTTTGGTTTCTGCCCTCCTAAGGTTGGTCCAGTGGTTTGTGTGACCTTTGTATAGGGGGAGATTTGTGCTGAGTTTTTGTTTGTTTGTTTGTTTGTTTTTCCTCTGATGGGCAAAGCTGAGTGAGGTGGTACTCCTGTTTGCTAACGATTGGGTTTGTATTTTCGTTTTGTTTGTTGTTTAGATGAGGCGTCCTACACAGGGTGCTACTGGTGTTTGGGTGATGCCGGGTCTTGTATTCAAGTGATTTCCTTTGTGTGAGTTCTTACTATTTGATACTCCCTAGGGTTACTACTCTGGTAGTCTAGGGTCTTGGAGTCAGTGCTCCCACTCCAAAGGCTCAGAGTTTCATCTCTGGTCAGGAACAAAGATTCCACAAGTGGTGTGTTATGACATTCAGTTCAGTCGCTCAGTCGTGTCTGACTCTTTGTGACCCCATGAATCGCAGCACGCCAGGCCTCTCTGTCTATCTCCAACTCCCAGAGTCTACTCAAACCCATGTCCATCGAGTCAGTGATGCCATCCAACCATCTCATCCTCTGTCGTCCCCTTCTCTTCCTGCCCCCAATCCCACCCAGCACTAGGGTCTTTTCCAATGAGTCAACTCTTCGCATGAGGTGGCCAAAGTATTGGAGTTTCAGCTTCAACATCAGTCCTTCCAATGAACACCCAGGATTGATCTCCTTGAGGATGGACTGCTTGGATCTCCTTGCAGTCCAAGGGACTCTCAAGAGTCTTCTCCAACACCACAGTTCAAAAGCATCAATTTTGCGGTGCTCAGCTTTCTTCACCATCCAACTCTTACATCCATACATGACCACTGGAAAAACCATAGCCTTGACTAGACGGACCTTTGTTGGCAAAGTAATGTCTCTGCTTTTAAATATGCTATCTAGGTTGGCCATAACCTTCCTTCCAAGGAGTAAGCGTCTTTTAATTTCATGGCTGCAGTCACCATCACCAGTGATTCTGGAGCCCCCAAAATAAAATCTGATACTGTTTCCCCATCTATTTCCCATGGAGTGATGGGACCAGATGCCATGATCTTAGTTTTCTGAACGTTGAGCTTTAAGCCAACTTTTTCACTCTCCTCTTTCACTTTCATCAAGAGGCTCTTTAGTTCTTCTTCACTTTCTGCCATAAGGCTGGTGTCATCTGCATATCTGAGGTAATTGATATTTCTCCCGGCAATCTTGATTCCAGCTGTGCTTCTTCCAGCCCAGCGTTTCTCATGATGTACTCTGCATATAAGTTAAATAAGCAGGGTGACAATATACAGCCTTGACGTACTCCTTTTCCTATTTGGAACCAGTCTGTTGTTCCATGTCCAGTTCTAACTGTTGCTTCCTGACCTGTATACAGGTTTCCCAAGAGACAGGTCAGATGGTCTGGTATTCCCATCTCTTTCAGAATTTTCCACAGTTTATTGTGATCCACACAGTCAAAGGCTTTGGCATAGTCTATAAAGCAGAAATAGATGTTTTTCTGGAACTCTCTTGCTTTTTCGATGATCCAGCGGATATTGGCAATTTGATCTCTGGTTCTTCTGCCTTTTCTAAAACCAGCTTGAGCATCTGGAAGTTCACGGTTCACATATTGCTGAAGCCTGGCTTGGAGAATGTTGAGCATTACTTTACTAGCATGTGAGATGAGTGCAATTGTGCGGTAGTTTGAGCATTCTTTGGCATTGCCTTTCTTTGGGATTGGAACGAAAACTGACCTTTTCCAGTCCTGTGGCCACTGCTGAGTTTTCCAGATTTGCTGGCATATCAAGTGAAGCACTTTCACAACATCATCTTTCAGGATTTGAAATAGCTCAACTGGAATTCCATCACCTCCACTAGCTTTGTCCGTAGTGATGCTCTCTAAGGCCCACTTGACCTCACATTCCAGGATGTCTGGCTTTAGGTGAGTGATCACACCATCGTGATTATCTGGGTTGTGAAGATCTCTTTTGTACAGTTCTTCTGTGTATTCTTGCCACCTCTTCTTAATATCTTCTGCTTCTGTTAGGTCCATACCAGTTCTGTCCTTCATCGAGCCTATCCTTGCATGAAATATTCCTTTGGTATCTCTAATTTTCTTGAAGAGATCTCTAGTCTTTCCCAATCTGTTGTTTTCCTCTATTTCTTTGCACTGATTCCTGAGGAAGGCTTTCTTATCTCTCCTTGCTATTCTTTAGAACTCTGCATTCAGATGGGAATATCTTTCCTTTTCTCCTTTGCTTTTTGCTTCTCTTCTCTTCCCAGCTATCTGTAAGGTCTCCTCAGACAGCCATTTTGCTTTTTTGCATTTCTTTTCCATGGGGATTGTCTTGATCCCTGTCTCTTGTACAGTGTCACAAACCTCTGTCCATAGTTCATCAGACACTCTGTCTATCAGATCTAGTCTCTTAAATCTATTTGCCACTTCTACTGTATACTCATAAGTATGGCATTAAGGGAGAGTAAAACAAATATCCAAAAATGAGAAACCAAAGATGAACCCCAGACAAATAGGTGTTACAAAATCAGGCAAATAATAATTATAATAATGGAATATACACATACACATATACATCCATGAACAAAGTGAAAACAGTCCAACAAAAATAAAGTACAGTAGATTGTTCCGGTGAACAAAGGAAATCAAAAATTATATTTACTGGTTAAGAACAAAACTAACTTAAGTACAAACTGGAAAACAAAACTAAATCAAGGTTCCAGTTGGAGAATAAAGCAATCAAAATAAAACAAACAAATATGTTGAGAGAAAAGGAGGGAAGGAAAAGAAAGAAAGAATAGATAAACAAAGTTAAATAGAGGTAGATAAAGAAGATTTATATATGTTAAAGATTAACTGCAAGGGGAAAAGAACAGTAGGAAAAGCAAACAAATGAGTAAATGTAGAAAAAGTAATAATAGGTTTAAAAATTAAAAATTAAAATTAAAAAAAGAGAAAAGAAAAGAAAGAGGAAACTCCACAGAACTGCAAAAGCCCAACATAGAGGGAGAGGTTTATGACAACAGTAAAAAATGTGACTGAGGAAAAAGAAAAAATTGATAACTACACTGGTGGGGGGGTGAGGCACGAAGAAAAAACAGAAAAAAAAAATCCAAAAGAATCTACAGAACAAGTCAAAAAATAAAAGTAATGAATGGTTGTCTTCAGTCTCTGCTGTTAGAATCCTTTCCCTCCTGGGGATTCACAGTCCACCTTACCTCCCTAGGATGCCCTCCAACACTGCGCTGATCTCTGGACCTGCTGTAGGGGCAGCTCAGATTCTAATCTGGTTGTATTCCTGTGTGTTCTTGCCTCCAATGTCCATGGCTATCAGAACTAGTGTGTTTTCTTTTGTGGGAGCTCTCAATGGCTTTTTATATATTCCATAGACACAGAGTCTGCTTAGTTGATCATGTGGATTTAATCTGCAGGTTGTACAGCTGGTGGGAAGGTTTTGGATCTTCTTCCTTAGTCACACTGCCCCTGGGTTTCAATTGTGGTTTTATTTCCACCTCTACATGTGGGTCGTTTGGTGGGGTTTAGCTCCCGAGGCTGCCCTGGAGGACTTGGGTTTGCCCCTCTGAGGGCCAGGTGTGGAAGTGGTGCAGATGCTTGGGTCGCAGGGGTTCTGGCAGCACCAGGTACTTAAGGGGGTTGACAGCTAGGGTGGTAGGAAATATAGTGCTCTAGAAGGGTATAGCAACCAGTATTGGCCAATATGCTTCAGTAATCTTGCCTGGAGAACACCCTCTCTGACAGAGAAGCCTGGCAGGCCACAGTCTAGAGGGTCATAAAGAGTCAGACAGGACCAAAGCAACCCTACGTGCATAAACACAAGACTTTTTTTTTTTTTTTGCCAGGGGCAGCTCTGCCCCAGTGACAGTTGAGCATGAAGGTGGTGCAGCTGCTTGGCTTGCAGGGACCCTGGCAGCGCCAAGTGTTCAGGGACACAGACTGCTTCTGTGGCAAGAATTATGGCCCTGTCAGAGTCTTTTTTTGAGCCTCTTTAGCTGGCGATCAGAAGGCCTCTTTGGCCAGTCTTTTTCCATAGCTCCACCCATTCAGGCACTTAGAGGACTCGCTTGCTTGAGGTCCTAATCTGTAGATTAGTGCATTAGGCATATAGAGGGGCACCTTAGGTGGGGTTCTACTCTGTAGTTCAGTGTGTCAGGTGTTTGATGGGCCAGCTTCTCTATTGTTCAGCTCCCAATGCTGGCATGTGGAGAGAGAGAGGCTATGCTGATGGCTCCACCCTCTACACATGACTCAGCAGTATCACAATCCAATCAGCTGTTTCACTCTCAGCTTTAAATATTTCTCCTCTGACTCAGACAATTGCCCTTATGTGGGGATTGGACCCCTGCTTCAGTTCCCCCACCCACCGAGGGTAGATCTAGTCCTACTAATACTCTTGTTTTTCCCCCAGTTCCTTCATCCTACCGAGTTTTGTGTGGTTCTATATATTCTTTTCCTCTGGTCAGGTCCTCCTGTCCTCTCTCAGCTGGTGTTCTGCATGCACTTCTGTGTCTGAAGGTATATTCCTGATGTATCTGTGGAGAGATATGTACTCCATGTCCACCTACTCTTCTGCCATCTTGTTCTCCTAGGTATTCTCTTTTTATTGCCACCATCCTAGCTTCATCTTTTCATTATTTCCTTCCTAGCTACATCTTCATGGGCTTCTCTATCCTCAGTTTGTCTCTGCTCCAATCTAGCCATAATCCACTTTTAGACTAAGTTTCCTGAAGTCCTGGTCATTTAACAACATTATTCAAAATCCCTCAATTGTTCCTCCCTGCACACAAACTCTGACCTCAGAGCACAAATTTTCAATAGGGTGACTGTAATGCCTCAGTTTGCCTGGGATGGTCTCAGGTTACTTCTGTTGTCTCAGTGTAATTACTGTGACTTTATTCACTCCCCAAAGTGCTCTGGTTTTGATACTATACTATATTGATGCCCTTTTTTATCACTTGATTCTCCTGCCTCTGCGTACGTGTGTGCTAAGTCGCTTCAGTCATATCCAACTCTTTGCAACCTTATGGACTATAGCCCATCAGGTTTCTCTGTCTAAGGGATTCTCCAGGCAAGAATACTGGAATGGGTTGCCATGTCCTCCTCCAGGGGATCTTCCTTACCCAGGGATTGAACCAGCATCTCTTTTGGTCTCCTGAATTGACAGGTGGTTCTTTACCACTAGCACCACCTGGGAAGCCTCTAATACATCCAGTAACTAAATTAACTGAAGTATGTATAAAGTTACTGGTGGATGGAGGAATTGGGTACATGTAGAAAGTATATCTTTTTCTTCAAACAATCAAAAACTAAATGTAAATTACTTTGGATTTATTACCCTATCTAAAATTTGTTTTCTTCTTCCATTTACATGAGAAGTAGAGTTTTTGATTCTAACTCTAATAAGAAAATCTACCTTTGTATTGTTTACATAGCTCATTTTGTTTCACACAGATGGGAATAGGCTTATCTGGGACCTGATAAATAGCACATTATTAATTTGTTAATGTGAGAAATCTACAGCTAAGTAATTATATAGAAATTTAAAGAACTTTGAAGAGGTTGAAACACTTACATTGTGAGCTGCTTCAGCAAAAAAGGTCGTATCTTTTTTTTAATCCAGCTATTAGTACAGTACTTGTATATAAATGCTGTCAAATAGAAATTAGAGCATTTTCTGCCAGGTTATAGAACTGAAATTCAGACACTGCATTCTGATTTAACTCTGTTTTCTTCTAGTTTTATTAGGATATAGTTGGCATACAGCACTGTATAAATTAAAAGTGTAAAGCATGATTTGGTTTACATACATCAAGAAGTGATTATCGCAGTAAGTTTAGTGAACACCCATCATATCATACAGCTATAAAACTAAAGAGATAGATTTTTTTATTGTAATGATAACTCTTAAGATTTACTTTCTTGACAACTTTCATATGTAACATAGGGCAAGTTCAATTTTATTTATCATGTCACACATTACCTCCCTAAATGCTTATTCATCTTATAATTGGTAATTTGTACCTTTTGACTGCTTTCACCCTATCCTCCCTCCCCCTACTTCCCACCTGTCATGAGCACAAATGCAATCTCTTTTTCTATGAGTTTGTTTTTGAGGTAAAATTGACCTAAAATACTATGTTAGTTCCTGTTACATAACATAGTGATTTGATATTTCTGTACATTTTGAACTGATCACCACCAGAAGTCTTGTTATGATATGTCACCATACAAAGATACTTTTGACTATATTCCCCACAGTGTACATTTCATACCCATGACTCACTTATTTAGCAGCTGGAAGTTTATACGTCATAATCTGCCTCTTTGGATTGATCCTGTTGGGGACTCTCTGTGATTCCTGGACCTGGAAGTCTGTTTTCCTTCCCAAGTTAGGAAAGTTTTCAGTTATTATGTCTTCAAGTATATTCTCTGCCCCTTTCTCTGTCTCTTCTCCTCCTAGGACCCCTATAATGCAATTAGTATGGTTGATGTTATCTCAGATGTCTCTTAAACTGTTCTCATTTCTTTTTATTGTTCCTCTGGTCTTTTTTCTGTTCAGCTTCAGTGTTTTCCATTACTGTCTTCAGCTTGCTTATCTGTTCCTTGGTATCATCTAATCTACTGTTGATACCTTCTAATGTATTTTTCATTCCAGTTACTGTATACTTGATCTCTATTTGTTTCTTCTTTATATTTTCCAACTCTCACTCTCTTCTAATTTCTCACTTCTCACTCAATTCTAACTTCTCACTCTGTTCATCCAGTCTTCTCCTGATTTCTTTGGACATCTTTGCAATCATCACTTTGAACTCTTTGTTGGGTAGATTGCCTAGCTGCCCTTTAGTCAGTTGTTGTTCTAGGGTTTTGTCTTGTTCCTTCTCTTTGAACATGTTACTCTGTTATCTCATTTTTATTGCTATGTATGTGGTAGGTTGGTTACATTTTTTGAGTTTGGAGAAGTGGCCTTCTGTAGGAGACATCCTATGTGTCCTAGCAACACACTCTCTTCTGGTCACCAGAGCTACATACTCGAGGGGTGTTCCCTATGTGGACTGAGTGGTGCCCCCTTCTGTTGTGGTGGTCTGAATACTATGGGTAGCTGGCCCTGGACTGGTTGATTTCCATGCTGTGCCTTGGGTGGAGTCTGTTGGCTTCTGATTGGCAAGGCTGGGTCATGAGATGCCTAGCTGTGGAGCCCAGGGAGGAAGCCCAAGGCTAGTGCTGTCTCACTCTTAGATGGAGCCTGGTTTTGATGTGGGTGATTGCTGGGTTGAGATTTCCGGATCTAATGTTGGCCTGCTAATGGGTGTGGCTGGTTCCTCATACTGCTAGTTGGAGGATTTGTGGTGTCCCAAAGCTGGCCCATTGGTGACCTGGCTGACTGAGGGGTTCAAGCTAGTGTTGGAGCTAGTATTGGTCTGCTGGTGGGTGGACTGGGTCCTGACATGGTAGGCTGCAGGGTTGAGGTGGTCTTGGGACTGGTGTCTGCCTACTGGTGGGCAGAACTGGGTCCTGGGGTCTCTGGAGACCCGGAGACCTGGGGTTTCCAGGGCTGATGGGCATGGCCAGGGTCCAGGGCATCCCAGGACTGGTGCTTGCTCACTGTGGGTGAGGCTGGGTCCTGGGGTTAATGCTGGCCCACTGGAATTCATTTCACTTTCCAGAGTAGAGCCTTGTGTTCCTGAAGAGAACAGAAGTGTGGATTATCTCCATCTATACACCTCCACAGGCTTCCCTCTGCCTACACAAAAACTCCAAATCCTTGGCAGAGCATGCGAGACTCTTGTGTGTCTCTTTTGCCCATGGAATATTCATCCTCAGCTTTCCTGGGAGCCACACAACTCATGTTACTTTGGGGAAATACCCAGGTCCAATGCCCGCGAGCCTGAATATTTTCAATTTTGAGTGAAGAGAAAGAAGGAGTGAAAGTTGTTGGAAGTGGTTTATTTCAGGCACATATTGTAGATTCTGTTGCTGACACATGTTGTAGATTAAGGCACTTTAAGAAGATGGACCAGAGGGAGGGGCCTAAGATGGCGGAGGAATAGGACGGGGAGACCACTCTCTCCTCCACAAATTTATAGAAAGAGCATCTGAACGCTGAGCAAACTTCACAAAACTACTTCTGAACGCTGGCAGAGGACGTCAGGCATCCAGAAAGACAGCGCATTATCTTCGAAAGCAGGTAGGAGAAATTATAAAAGATAAAAAGAGAGACAAAAGAGTTAGGGATGGAGACTCATCCCGGGGAGGGAGTCGTAAAAGAGGAGAAATTTCCAAGCATCAGGAAACCCTCTCACCGGTGGGTTTGGGGGAAGATTTCGAATCTCAGAGGGCAACATAACTGGGAGAAAAAATAAATAAAACCCACAGATTACATGCCTAAAGGCAACTCCCAGCAAAGAACCCCAGACGCTCGCATCTGCCACCAGCAAGTGGGGGCTGAACGGAGAGGAGCGGGCGGCACTGCTTAGGGTAAGGACTGGGCCCGAACGCCCTGAGGGCAATCTGAGGGAGCTAACGTGAGATAGTAACCTAAACTGTGGGACAGCCAGAGAGAGAAAACTATCCCACAAAAAGCCCAAATCTAAGGCACTGCCGGCTCGCTCACAGAACAAAGGACTGAGCGATACCAGAGGAGAGCTAGCCGGCTGCGGACCGCCCCATCCCCCGCCGGACACAGCGGGCAGGCGGGGCCAGCCAGAGCCGGAAAGGGGCAAACTCGGTCCCAGAGAGGGCACCCCCTACCAATCTGCAAACAGGCTCTCAGCTTCTAAGCAAAGACTGCCTGAGATCCCGGAGAGTCGACAGCCGCCGGGAGGGTCGCAGCCAGAGACCAGCTCCCCAGAACTGACACAAAGCACATCGGAGCCGGGCGCGCCCGTAAACCGAGATGGGGACCAGGGAGGTGATAAGCCGCACCGCCCCAACAGGGGAGAGTGCGCTCGCCAAACTCCTGGCTGCCTGAGCTGCTCCGACC
This sequence comes from Giraffa tippelskirchi, assembly GCF_054371585.1. NCBI lineage: Eukaryota > Metazoa > Chordata > Mammalia > Artiodactyla > Giraffidae > Giraffa > Giraffa tippelskirchi. Next base: position 103,706,209 of record NC_137278.1, on the reverse strand, counting down.
GGGAAGGGCACAAACCGCGGGCACAACCGAGTCTGTGCCTTTGTGGAGTACCTGGGAACCTGAACCTGAGCGGCTTAGACCTGGGAAGTGCACGCATCTCAGGGCCCACTCCCCAGCCGAGTAACCTGAAGCCTGAGCAGGGTAGACGGGGAAAGCACACACGCCGTGAGCGGGGGCGAATCCAGTGCAGCCGAGACACTGCGAGCTCGCCACACACACGCCACTGATATAGGTTTGCAGTGTTCCTCCCTCCCCACAGCATGACTGAACAAGCGAACCTAAAGAGACCACCTCCGCCCCTTTGTGGCAAGGAGGAAATTGGATACTGAAGAGGCCTCCAAACAGAAGCCAAATAAACAGAGGGAAGCACGTTGGAAGTGACAGGCCAACAGATTAAAAACCCTGTAGTTAATACGGACTGCATTGAAAGGGGCCTATAGATCTTGAAAAGTATAAGCAGGAACAAGGATCTATTTGAAACTGAACAGACACCACACTGCTCACAACAGCTCCAGAGAAAGTACGGGATATATATTTTTACTATTATCATTTTTTTTAATTTTTTTTAAAAATTAAAAAAAAAATTTTTTTTCTTTCTTTTTTCTTTAAGTCCTCTATTACACCCTTAATTTTCATTTTCATAATCAACTATTAACTTGCAAAAAAAAACCCCTATTTTTAAAGCAAACTGCATACATATACCTTTTGTGTTATCTTTTTTTTTACTGTTTCTTTCCTGTTTTACTTTTTTTTTTACTGTTTCTTTTCTTTTTTTTTTTTTACTGTTTTACTGTTCTTTTTCTTTTTACACTGTTTTCTTTTTTTTATATTGTATGTTTTATAAGAGTCTAACCTCTACTCTAGATTTTTAATCTTTGTTTTACATATTTGATATCAATTTTGTACATTTAAGAACCCAATCTTTAGGACCCATTTTTACTCAGGAGTGTGATTACTGGCTGGATTACTCTCTCCCCCTATTGACGCTCTTTCTTCTCCCCCAGGGAACCTCTATCTCCCACCCTCCTCCTTCTCTTCTCAACCCAATTCTGTGAATCTCTGAGGGTGTTCTGGGTACCAGAGAACACTTCAGGAACAGAATACTGCCCAGATCTCTCTCTCCCCTCTTGATCCCTCCCTTTCTACTCACGCTCACCTCTATTACCTTCCTCCCCCCTCTCTTTGTATCTCTGTGAACCGCTCTGAGGGTTCCAGACTGTGGAGAGCACAGAGGGAAGTGCTTACTGGCTAGACTGCTCTCTCCACGTTTGAGTCCCCCTTCTCTCCTCCTGGTCACCTCAACCCCCCCTCCCCCACTTCACCTCTCCATGTAACTCAGTGAACCTCTCTGGGTATCCCTCACTGTGGAGAATCTTTTCACCATTAACCTTAAAGTTTTATTATTGATGCTGTATGGATGGAGAAGTCTTGAGGCTACTGCAAGAATAAGACTGAAAGCCAGGGGAAACATTAATTAATAAGAGATCATCCAATAGCCTCCTCATATGCACTGAAACCAAGCTCCACCCAAGAGCCAATAAGTTCCAGAGCAAGACATACTACGCAAATTCTCCAGCAATGCAGGAACATAGCCCTGAGCATCAATATATAGGCTGCCCAGAGGCACACCAAATCCATAGACATCTCAAAACTCAATACTGGACACTCCATTGCACTCTAGAGGGAAGAAATCCAGCTCCACCCACCAGAACACCGACACAAGCTCCCTCATCCAGGAAACCTTGACAAGCCACCCGTCCAACCCCACCCACAGCATGGAACCTCCACAATAAAGAGGAACTTCAAACTACCAGAATACAGAAAGGCCACACCTAACACAGCAATCTAAACAAGATGAAAAGGCAGAGAAATACTCAGCAAGCAAAGGAAAATGAGAAATGCCCACCAAACCAAACAAAAAAGGAGGAGATAGGAAATCTATCTGAAAAAGAATTTAGAATAATGATAATAAAAATGATCCCAAATCTTGAAAGCAAAATGGAGTTACAGATAAATAGCCTGGATATAAGGATTGAGAAGATGCAAGAAATGTTTATCAAGGACCTAGAAGAAATAAAAAGGAGTCAATATAGAATGAATAATGAAATAAAGGCGATAAAAGACACTCTGGAGGGAACCAACAGTAGAATAACGGAGGCAGAAGATAGGATAAGTGAGGTAGAAGATAGAATGGTGGAAATAAATGAAACAGAGAGGAAAAAAGAAACAAGAATCAAAAGAAATGAGGAAAACCTCAGGGACCTCTGGGACAATATGAAACGCCCCAACATTCGAATCATAGGAGTCCCAGAAGAAGAAGATAAAAGGAAAGGCCATGAAAAAATACTCGAGGAGATAATAGTTGAAAATTTCCCTAAAATGAGGAAGGAAATAGTCACAGAAGTCCAAGAAACCCAGAGAGTCTCAAACAGGATAAACCCAAGGAAAAACACCCCAAGACACATATTAATCAAATTAACAAAGATCAAACACAAAGAACAAATATTAAAAGCAGCAAGGGAAAAACAACAAATAACACACAGGGGGATCCCCATAAGGATAACAGCTGATCTTTCAATAGAAACTCTTCAGGCCAGAAGGGAATGGCAGGACATACTTAAAGTAATGAAAGAGAATAATCTACAACCCAGATTACTGTACCCAGCAAGGATCTCATTCAGATATGAAGGAGAATTCAAAAGATTTACAGACAAGCAAGAGCTGAGGGAATTCAGCACCACCAAACCAGCTTTCCAACAAATGCTACAGGATCTTCTCTAAACAGGAAACACAGAAAGGATGTTTAAACACGAACTCAAAACAACAAAGTAAATGGCAACGGGATCATACTTATCAATAATTACCTTAAATGTAAATGGGTTGATTGCCCCAACCAAAAGACAAAGGCTTGCTGAATGGATACAAAAACAAGACCCCTATATATGCTGTCTACAAGAGACCCACCTCAAAGCTAGGGACACATACAGACTGAAAGTGAAGGGATGGAAAAACATATTTCATGCAAACGGAGACCAAAAGAAAGCAGGAGTCGCAATACTCATTTCAGATAAAATAGACTTTAAAATAAAGGCTGTGAAAAGGGACAAAGAAGGACACTACATAATGATCAAAGGGTCAATCCAAGAAGAAGATATAACAATTATAAATATATATGCACCCAACATAGGAGCACCACAATATATAAGGCAAATACTAACAAGTATGAAAGGAGAAATTAACAATAACGCAATAATAGTGGGAGACTTTAATACTCCACTCACACATATGGATAGATCAACTAAACAGAAAATTAACAAGGAAACACAAACTTTAAATGATACAATAGACAAATTAGATTTAATTGATATTTACAGGACTTTCCACCCCAAAACAACCAATTTCACCTTTTCTCAAGTGCACACGGAACTTTCTCCAGGATAGATCACATCCTGGGCCATAAATCTAGCCTTGGTAAATTCCGAAAAATTGAAATCATCCCAGCCATCTTCTCTGACCACAATGCAGTAAGATTAGACCTCAATTACAGGAGAAAAACTATTAAAAATTCCAACATATGGAGGCTAAACAACACGCTTCTGAATAACCAACAAATCACAGAAGAAATCAAATTATGCATAGAAATGAATGAAAATGAAAACACAACAACCCAAAACCTATGGGACACTGTAAAAGCAATGCTAAGGGGAAGGTTCATAGCAATACAGGCATACCTCAAGAAACAAGAAAAAAATCAAATAACCTAACTCTACACCTAAAGCAACTAGAGAAGGAAGAAATGAAGAACCCCAGGGTCAGTAGAAGGAAAGAAATCTTAAAAATTAGGGCAGAAATAAATGCAAAAGAAACAAAAGAGACCATAGCAAAAATCAACAAAGCTAAAAGCTGGTTTTTTGAGAAGATAAATAAAATTGACAAACCGTTAGCCAAACCCATCAAGAAACAAAGGGAGAAGAATCAAATCAACAAAATTAGAAATGAAAATGGAGAGATCACAACAGACTACACAGAAATACAAAGGATCATGAGAGACTACTACCAACAGCTATACGCCAATAAAATGGACAACTTGGAAGAAATGGTCAAATTCTTAGAAAAGTATAACTTTCCAAAACTGAACCAGGAAGAAATAGAAGATCTTAACAGACCCATCACAAGCACGGAAATCGAAACTGTAATCAGAAATCTTCCAGCAAACAAAAGCCCAGGACCAGACGGCTTCACAGCAGAATTCTACCAAAAATTTAGAGAAGAGCTAACACCTATCCTACTCAAACTCTTCCAGAAAATTGCAGAAGATGGTAAACTTCCAAACTCATTCTATGAGGCCACCATCACCTTAATTCCAAAACCAGACAAAGATGCCGCAAAAAAAAGAAAACTACAGGCCAATATCACTGATGAACATAGATGCAAAAATCCTTAATAAAATTCTAGCAAACAGAATCCAACATCATATTAAAAAGATCATACATCATGACCAAGTGGGCTTTATCCCAGGAATGCAAGGTTTCTTGAACATCCGCAAATCAATCAATGTAATACACCACATTAACAAATTGAAAGAAAAAAACCATATGGTTATCTCAATAGATGCAGAAAAAGCCTTTGACAAAATTCAGCATCCATTTATGATTAAAACCCTCCAGAAAGCAGGAATAGAAGGAACATACCTCAACATAATAAAAGCTATATATGACAAACCCACAGCAAACATTATCCTCAATGGTGAAAAACTGAAAGCATTTCCCCTAAAATCAGGTACAAGGCAAGGATGCCCACTTTCACCACTACTATTCAACATAGTTTTGGAAGTTTTGGCCACAGCAATCAGAGCGGAAAAAGAAATAAAAGGAATACAAATAGGAAAAGAAGAAGTAAAACTCTCACTGTTTGCAGATGACATGATCCTCTACATAGAAAACCCTAAAGATTCTACCAGAAAATTACTAGAGCTAATCAATGAATATAGTAAAGTTGCAGGATATAAAATTAACACACAGAAATCCCTTGCATTCCTATACTCCAAGAATGAGAAAACAGAAAGAGAAATTAAGGAAACAATACCATTCACCACTGCAACAAAAAGAATAAAATACTTAGGAATATATCTACCTAAAGAAACAAAAGACTTATATATAGAAAACTATAAAACACTGATGAAAGAAATCAAAGAGGACACAAACAGATGGAGAAATATACCGTGTTCATGGATTGGAAGAATTAATATAGTGAAAATAAGTATACTACCCAAAGCAATCTATAGATTCAGTGCAATCCCTATCAAGCTACCAATGGTATTTTTCACAGAACTAGAACAAATCATTTCACAATTTGTATGGAAATATAAGAAACTCGAATAGCCAAAGCAATCTTGAGGAAGAAGAATGGAACTGGAGGAATCAACCTGCCTGACTTCAGGCTCTACTACAAAGCCACAGTCATCAAGACAGCATGGTACTGGCACAAAGATAGAAATATAGATCAATGGAACAAAATAGAAAGCCCAGAGATCAATCCACGCACCTATGGACACCTTATCTTCGACAAAGGAGGCGAGAATATACAATGGAAAAAAGACAATCTCTTTAACAAGTGGTGCTGGGAAAACTGGTCAACCACTTGTAAAAGAATGAAACTAGAACACTCCCTAACACCATACACCAAAATAAACTCAAAATGGATTAAAGATCTAAATGTAAGACCAGAAATTATAAAACTCCTAGAGGAAAACATAGGCAAAACACTCTCCGACATAAATCACAGCCGGATCCTCCATGACCCACCTCCCAGAATATTGGAAATAAAAGCAAAAATAAACAAATGGGATTTAATTAAACTTAAAAGCTTTTGCACAAGAAAGGAAACTATAAGCAAGGTGAAAAGACAGCCTTCAGAATGGGAGAAAATAATCGCAAACGAAGCAACAGACAATTAATCTCAAAAATATACAAGCAACTCCTGCAGCTCAATTCCAGAAAAATAAACGACCCAATCAAAAAATGGGCCAAAGAACTAAACAGACATTTCTCCAAAGAAGACATACAGATGGCTAACAAACACATGAAAAGATGCTCAACATCACTCATTATTAGAGAAATGCAAATCAAAACCACAATGAGATACCATTTCACAACAGTCAGAATGGCTGCTATCCAAAAGTCTACAAGCAATAAATGCTGGAGAGGGTGTGGAGAAAAGGGAACCCTCTTACACTGTTGGTGGGAATGCAAACTAGTACAGCCACTATGGAGAACAGTGTGGAGATTCCTTAAAAAACTGGGAATAGAACTGCCATATGACCCAGCAATCCCACTGCTGGGCATACACACCGAGGAAACCAGAATTGAAAGAGACACAAGTACCCCAATATTCATCGCAGCACTGTTTACAATAGCCAGGACATGGAAGCAACCTAGATGGCCATCAGCAGACGAATGGATAAGGAAGCTGTGGTACATATACACAATGGAATATTACTCAGTCATTAAAAAAAAAAATACGTTTGAATCAGTTCTATTGAGATGGATGAAACTGGAGCCCATAATACAGAGTGAAGTAAGCCAGAAAGAAAAACACCAATACAGTATACTAATGCATATATATGGAATTTGAAAAATGGTAACGATAACCCTATATGTGAGATAGAATAAGAGACACAGATGCATAGAACAGTCTTATGGACTCTGAGGGAGAAGGTGGGGGTAGAACGTTCTGGGAAAATAGCACTGAAACGTGTATATTATCATATGTGAAACAGAACACCATTCCATGTTCGATGCATGAGACAAATGCTCAGGGCTGGGGCAATGGGATGACCCAGAGGGATGGGATGGGGAGGGAGGTGGGAGGGGGGTCCAGGATGGGGAACACATGTAAACCCATGGCTGATTCATGTCAATGTATGGCAAAAACTACTACAATATTTTAAAGTAAAAAAAAAATGAAAAAAAATCATATGAACTCCAATGCCTAAAATATGTGCTAGCTAGAAATATACACAAAAAGCTTATTGATACCTAAATTAAAGCGATGATAATATATTTCCGAATTATAGTCAGACTAATAATTTTATATGCAATTAATTCTTCAACCTAAGACTCATTCAATAAATAAATATTTTTAATCTCAAAAAAAAAAAAAAACCCCAAAGAAGATGGACCATTTGCTCCAGTTACCTGGAATTACTTAGCTGTCATGGATTCTTTCAAAGACTCGCTTATTCAGTGTTATCCACAACCTGTCAATAAACTGTATTCTCCTTTTTCACTGGTTTCTTTGGCTGAAGTTGACAAAACTTTGCTTGTCTTGACCAAACAAAACTGCTAACCAAACAGAACTGGCACCAAATTCTTTCATGATCTGACCCTGAGGTAGTTGACCAGATGCTGCCTTCTGACTTTGGTTCCTAAAATGGGGCACATGTAGAAAATGAGACTCAGAAAAGTCTTTCTTATCTGCCAAGTGAATTCCTAGTCCCTCAATGCTAGGCTCTGGCACTGTCTGGTAAAACTTCCCTGGTCTCTTTCCACACACAATTCTGCATCCTGTGTGTACATAGCAAGATTAGAAGTCAGCTTTTATTATGTGTCCAAGACCATGCTAAGCATTTTTAATTCATTAACTAATTTACTTTTTCCTACTGTCTAATAAAAGTAAGCATGGTTATTACCATTCCGTTTTATGGATGCTGAACAGGGTCAGAAGGTTAAGTAATACCCTAAGGCTCAACTAGTAAGTGGCACAGCTTGGATCGCAACCTAGCCATTCAAGGCTGTGAATCTCTGTGTTGTACTGACACTTGGAGGTTCTTTATGATGGCCCTTTTGAATATGTTCACATGCTTATCTCCACCCCCAGGCTGAGATTCTGTTGAGGGCAAGGATTTTTGCTTTATTCAACAGTGTGTACCTAGCATACGGAGAAGACTCAGTAAATGAGAGAATGAACCAGTGAATAAATTCTCCATAGCACTTGTAACACTTAATCACTTATTTGATGTATGAAATTACTTTATTTCTTCATTCTAAGATGCATGTTTTAAAAATTGCTTCTGAAATTAGAAAATATCTTACAAGTGTATATATTTAATATGGTGGCTTTATGCCCCTCACCATCTTGAAAAATGATATTACAGTGATACCTCCCACAATCCACAGAATCAAGGAAATATGAGGATAATTTTGGTTACACCTATTGCAAACCATAGCAATTGAGCTCCTCCTCATTGGTGCCTCCCTTCTAAAACATCACCTCTATCTGTCTGGCTCACTCTTACTGAATTGGGTTGTTCCTGTTCATTTCATTGAACCTCATGAGTTTTTTCCCCCAAATCAGGATTGTATCCGTAGATGGATGATTGCTTGTTACCATGGTATTAATAAATTAATCTGGCCTTGAAAAGGGCCAAGACAAGTTTAGATATCAGAGAAAATGAGTTGGAAACAGTGGGGCAGGGCCTGGGCCTTTGTGAGTGAGGAATCAAGTGCATGAAAAAGGGACCATGCTGTGATTACCTCCTCTACCTGACTCCAGATGTGGTCACAGAACGTGTCAGTGACTTCACTTTGTCTTCATTCTTTTCATCACAGTCTACCTGCCCTTGCCTAGGAGTTACTTTTGGAGAATATGCTCAGGAAAGCCAATCACTTTCCCCACCCCCAGTTCTAAGTCTGAATGATATTTACAGTCAGTGTGGTTTTCTTCATGGGCCTATTCCTTTCCTCTCAATCCTGACCCAATTAGAATGACAACCACATATTGGAGGTGCTGTTGCTGAAATCTCTTTTAAATATGTACTGATTTTTTTTTTCAGTCCCTGAGAAATAGCCTTTAAATCGCTGATCTTGTTCTCAGCCTCCTGCTGCCCTCTCTAGTCCTTCTCTACTAGTTTTGGCTAGTTACTATAGTAAAATCAATCCAATTTACAACACCTGTACTGCTTCTCCATTACTTTCCAAATGGAGATCCTTGGACATGGGTGGATATTCACAACCGGTTTCTGTTGGGACTTTATGGAAAGATTCTATACCATATTCTTTCACTGTTAAGATATCATGGACATTAAGTTATCCTATAAATTTAATGCAATATTTTCAAGGAGAAACAATAAACAAAACAAAGAAAACTGGGGTTTGGGTGGGGGTTGATTTCAAACAAGTACTTTAAAACGCATTCTGACAGCTCAGTAGCTAGTACATGGTTAGTAATTTTCCGAAGTTGAATTCTTTTGGGTCAGCTGGAAGCCTTTTTTAATTGTTGTGAGTGAGTGCCTAACCAGAGATCTACAGAGGTAACTTTTTTTTTTTTTCCTCAGAGAATTTGATTGTTATTTGCAGGAGAGCAAATGAAGCAAATCTTCCTCATTCTGTGCAGAACATTTCATTGGTTTACCTCAGCTATATAAGTGAGAGAAAGTATGAGTCATTTTCCTGATGGAAGCATATAACTACCTCTTCTATATTTTGGCCTATTTAAACCCATATCCAGGAACACTGTCTTCAGCCTGGGGGAGGAGGGGGTGTTGCGCAGGGTGCTGTGGTGAAGGAAGGCCTGGCACTCTGGGAAGTGGTGTACAGATCACCAGAAAGCAAGCATCTGATACAGGAGAGCTGGAACCTCAGCTCTGGCTGCTGTCTCGGGGCAGAGGAGGGCAAAGAGTCCTTCATCAGTGGGACCATGGAGGGCGGCTCCTGTAGTCTCAGGGCCTTACATCCCAAGCTGCCCAATTCCAAAGGGTTCTATATTTGGGAAACCAATATGCATCCTGACTCCAGAACATTTATTTTCATATTTCACTGTTTATTAGTCGCTGTTAGTCAAAAAAGAGATATTTTAAGTCTTGAGTACTGATTTGGATCACACATACTGTAAAGGCCCTCATCTCCGTCTCTCCCCATCCCTGAAAAGCAATAACCCAAGTGACAGCTTCTTTAAAGACTCAGTCTGCTGCTGTTACTTCATAGCAGCTGGAGTTTACCCTCCCAGCATTAGGAGTCTATCATCGTAAGTTAGGACTGGGGAACTGTCTCAGTTTCTTTTTGGCTTGGAGCTACCTCTTGCCTTAAATACAACATTCATAAAAGGTACATTGAAGTGCAGCTTCCAAGAGCAAGGTTTCCTTTAATAGGCTGCATTTCCTATGACACAGCAAGGATGGTGCAACCTTCTCTCAGAATCCAAGATAAGAGGTGAGAGGGCTCCTGCAGAACTAACCAAAGGAACAAATCTATAAGGGGATCAGAACTATGGAGAAAATCTCCTTGGATTGAATTGTTTTTCTCTCTCTTCAGATTTTCAGAGAAAGAAGCAAGTGGCTGTAGCATAACTTTACAAAGAGATTTATTTAAAATTTTAAAATAAGGCTTCCCTGGTGACTCATTGGTGAAGAATCTGCCTGCCAGTGTAGGAAACATGGGGTTCAATCCCTGATCCGGGAAGATCCCACATACCGTGGAGCAACTAAGCCCTTGCACCAGAACTGCTGACCCTGTGCTCTACAGCCTGAAAACTGCCACTATTGAGTCCACGTGCTGAAACCACTGAAGCCCGAGCACCCTAAAACCCATGCTCCACTGCAAGAAAAGCCACCAGAATGAGAAGCCTGTGCACCACAGCTGGAGAGTAGCCTGCACTCGCGGCAACTAGAGAAAAGCCCACATAGAAATGAAGACCCAGTGCAGCCAAAAATCCATCAATCATTAAATAAATAAAGTATAAAAATTTTTTTAAACTAGCAAATAATTTTGAAAGTATATCTTGCAGGTGAAGTCTCCCCTCACCTTTAGAAAGAGGATAGCAAAAAAGGACAGTGCCTAGCACCTTACAGTACTCAATAATGGTTTTGTAAATGAATAAATCTTGCTCTCTTTGTGCATTTAGCTGACTCCCTGTACCTTCTCAATCTTTTAGCTTCACTATTTTTTCTATATATACTTATCTTTAATGTCCAGAATGTCAGTGTTAATTATAAAGCTAATACTTACAAGCTTATATAGAATTACTGTTAGTAAACTTACACAGAATTACTATTACGTGTGTGTTTTTGTGTATATATGTATGTGTGTGTTGTTGTTTAGCCACTAAGTCATGTCTGGCTCTTATGCGACCCATGAACTGTAGCCTGTTGCGGGCTCCTCTGTGCGTGTATCTCCACACAATAACTCTAATAGCATAAGAATTAGGTATTACCATTATTCTAATTTTAAAGACATTATACTGAAGCATAGAAGAAATTCCCGGGCGGCTCAGTGGTAAGGAATCCGCCTGTCGCATGCAGGGCCTGCAGGAGACGTGGGTTTGATCCCTGCGTCAATATCCCCTGGAGGAGGAAATGGCAACCCACTCCAATATTCTTGTCTGGAGAATTCCATGAACTGAGGACCCTGGTGGACTACAGTTCAGGAGGTCGCAAAGAGTAGGATATGACTGAGCAACTGTACATGCATGACTGAGGTATAGACAGGGTTAAAAATTTTGCAAAGTCACAAATGACAGGATTCAGATCTGCACAGTCATTGCTAAGTCCTCAGTTACCAAAAAAAAATCCCCTAAATCTGTTCCTATTTGAAGCAGGAAAGTGAATCCAGGTTTCTCAGTGTCTGGGAGCAGGGGTTTATTGTATAATCTCAGTTTACTAGGAAGCCAATGACTGTGCCCTGGATTCTGACTTTACAGGACTTGACCAACACAGTCTGATCTCTTCAGAGAGGTTGACACTGATTGGAAGCCTGCTCTGTGCCTGATGCTTTCCTGAGCCCTCTTCTAGACAGCATGTCATGGAATTCTCACAACAGCCTATAGGGACGAATTCCTACTCATGTCTTACAGATGAGAACGTTGAGTCTTGGGAAGTGGGCATCATTTTGTGAGGTCACACTGCTAATAGATGGTTGAACTAGAGCTCAGATCTGGACCTATCTGACTCTAGAGTTTACTTTATCCCTGGTGTTACCCCCTACTTTTTAGACATTTCCAATCAATCTGCCTTTCGAACACTGTTAGTGGCAATAAATTAATGGTGGTATATGGCCATTATAATGGCTATATATGCCACTGTTAGTGGCATAATTAATGTGTATTTTAATGAGCTGAGTGTTCTACAGAGAATTTCTTGAGCTTTGTTCCTACCACAAAATATTAGTGAAGCAAATGGTAGGAAATCTTCCCAAACTTAAATTGGGACTGTTTCTTTTATCTATTTTTCTTGAACATGGTTGATTGACCATCATAACCATTACATCAGTATTGAACAACCAATGTATTCTGGTTACAAATGTGAGAAAAAAATATAAGCAAAAGGATCTGGTAGGCAGTCAACTCAGTGTATCATTATACTGCAGATTTGATTATAGGCTATCTTGAATGAAAATGGATACTTCTGAAATTCCCTGCTAAATTTGACTTTCTTACTAGAGTCCAATTGACCTTTTAGTTTAAAATTGGCTATTATTAACACAGGGATAATGCTCAATCATTTTCTTTGTTTGTAAGCATCATGAAGGTAAAGATTCTGGTTTCCCACTTAGAACTGAGGAAGAGCTCAGTAAATGCTATGGAACAAATGCTAAGCTCCACTTAGTCTGAGCTATAAAACTGACAAAGTTTGGGTGCTTCTTTCTTTTTGTTGACTTTTTTCCTTCTTCTTGAATGTCTGTTCACCCCAGGCCCCTGTTTATGTTTGCTCTAAGCCCTGAGTAAAATAATCTGATCAATGAGTAAAATAATCTGATCAACACAAACATTGGTGACTTACTGAATTTTTTTTTTTTTTGAGAAGTATTTGCAATTTCCAAAGGGAGTTAGAGGTAAGACTGAGTGTACATGGTATTAAACAGAATTTTTCCCTCTATAATGCGCAGGGGGCCTCCAAAACCTGTCAAACCAGTTTAAGAGCAGGTGATCGAGGTACTAGATAAGGTCTGTTAGAGGGGAAAATGCTGTGTTTCATGTGCAGACATCAACGTGGCATTGTCTGTATCATGTGGGGCACCCACTATTACCTTCCCTTTAGTCTCATGGTGATTCTGTGGTGAAGGCAGGATCAGAGATCAGTGCACCCGCCACCTGACTTCAGACTTGTTGTATCCACTGCTCACCTTTGTCTTGGTGCCACGTGTGAGATGTTTGGTTTGGTTTGTTTTCTCTATCAGTGTATTCACTTTGCGCAATATCCCTTGCAAGTGTCCCTTGCCAGGGGAATCAGTGCTGAGAACAATAAATAACCACACAGTGTAACCCAAACAGACATCTCAACAGAGCCAAGAGGAAAAGCCTCTATAATTTCCTAACATTCATCTAGAGATCTGCAAACTAAGGCCGTTGGCCCAAATACTGGGGAATGCTTGCTTTTGTACACCAAAGAGCTAAGAATGACTTTTACATTTTTAAACAGTTGAGGGGAAAAAAAAGAAAAGAAGAATAATATTTTGTGATTTGTGAAAATTATGAAATTTAAATATCAGTGACCATAAAGTTTCATTGGAACAGAGCCACACTCTTCATGTACATATTGTTTATGCCCGCTTTTGTACAATAATGGTAGAGTTGCATAGCTTTGACAAAGGCATGCAAAGCTTAAAATATTTATTATCTGGCCTTCTACTTGGAAAGTTTGCTGAATCCTGATTTAGCCACTCATCTGGCATCCACCAGGAGAGCTGCCTGGAAATCACTGTGAGGCAGATTCATGCCATTTTTCCCTTGTAGGCATCTGTTTTCTCTGGAAGTTCTGCTAGCTTGATTAATTGCATCAGTGGATATTAATATTGGACAAGAAAGCTTGTCGAGCCATCTAGGTTGCCTGGTAGTGGTGATATGTTCCCAGTGCCTTGTCTGGGAATAATAAAATAGAAATAGCAGGAGCTATAACAGTCTTACAATGTAATTTTTCCCTTCTGTATACATTTCAGTGACTGAGTTTAAAAACCATTATGATTACAGGACAAAGCAAGACAAACACACAGTTCCTATCCATTTGGAAAATATGAATAAATGAAGGCCCAGAGAATTTAGACAACCATCCTAACATCATATAGCTACCGAATGGGAAAACCAGGTCTAGAAACCCAGAATCTGACACCTCATTGCATTACGCTGCTACCCATGAATGGGACTGCCATATGTACAATATTGTGAAGAATGCTTTTATAGTTTTCAGCCTGGGGTTCTTCTTTTTACTCATTTCCCTGGAAAAGCAATATACAGGCATTTAGCTAATTAAATTAGGTCTAATCTATCTAATCTATCTACTAGAACTAATACTGAATGCATCTATGCCCTGAGATTCTCACTCCAATTAGTGAACCACAGATGCATACACCTCTGAACTACAGAGATTTTTGTTTCCCCAAAGATATGACCTTCTTAAAATATAGGATGTGTGTCTATAGTACAGGCAGGTTTTTTACTATCTGAGCCACCCAGCATGCCCCACTATGTAGTGATACACCTGTGATCAAGGCTGCCAAGTAAATATACTTTGCTACCAGTGGTTGTGGCAGTGTGAGTTAGAGTTAATGGCTTTTGACACTGTACTTTCTGCACCACTAGTTTTTATAACTAAACCATTCTTCCTGGAGATGATGAGTCTCTACTCTTCTAAATTGTTGTTGTTTAGTTGCTAAGTCCTGTTGGACTCTTTTGTGACCCCATGGACTGTAGCCCGCTAGACTCCCATGTCCGTGGGATTTTCCAGGCAAGAATACTGGAGTGGGTTTCCATTTCTTTCTCCAAGGGATCTTCCTCACCCAGGGATTGAACCTGTATCTCCTGCATTGGCAGGTGGCTTCTTTACCACTGAGACATCAGGGAAGCCCCATTCTTCAGAATATGTTGCCCCAATAAAGAAGCATGTTTGCAAACCTGCCTCCTAGACAATTCAAAGGAACAATGTCAAGCTTCTGTATATAAAATAATATACAGAAATTCACAGGAAAACAAAGAGGACCAGATGTGTGAAACTAAAAAGAATTAAAAGATTAATACTACACACCCAAAATGTGTGTAAATTTAGTGTCAGTATTTCCTTTAATTTTCAAGCTTCAGTCTTGGCAGTTCTGCTTTATTGATGGTGATTCTATGTGCAACGTATGGACAAACATCTGATTTGTTTATTAAAGTGTTAATAGCACAGTCGTGCCCAACTCTTTGCGACCCCAAGGACTGAAGGGCTTCTCCAGGCAAGGATACCAGAGAGGTTTGCCATTTCCTTCTCTAGGGCATCTTACTGACCCAGGGATGGAACCTGGGTCTTCTGTGTAGCAGGCAGATTCTTTATAGACTGAGCTACCAGGGAGGCATAGTATATTTATGTTCATCTTAACAGCTAAAATGTTTTAATTTGTTCTTTTACTTTTGTCCATATGTCTTGGTTTTTTGCAGAAAATAGTTTGTTGAATTGTAACCAATTTGAAACAAACCATAGTCAAGTAAGATTATTCACACAATGGTGGAACTGGGGAGGGGTGGGGCAAGTTGGAACAGGGTGGAGTTGCTCAGGAGGAGGGCTTACGGTGGCACTTTACAGGTTCCAACTTGAAGAGTGTGGGCTCATTGGCCAAATGATGTCACAATAGATAATGTATGTAAGATAGCATCACTGTATTTCATATACTGAAGTCTGAAGAGCAAATGGATGCGTCCTGTCTCTACACTGACTCCTGTCCCAGGGTAACTGATTAATGCTAATGATAATTCAACTAAGTATGTTGATTAGTTATGCCATAAAAAGCAACCAGGGCAATCTCTTATAAAAAGTTCTCCCTCCTTCCCTCCTTCCCTCTCCCTCTCTCTTCCCTTCTCTTCTTCCTTCCCTCCTGTCCTTCCTCCCTTCCTTTCTGACTATTAAAACTTGTTTGTTCTCCCTATAAAAGGTACACTAACGTTGTTTATCCACTCTTATACTCACCTGGGACAAACAACAATTAACTTTGAACATGGAGACAGGTGGCTGGGCAGACTTACCAGAAATCTGGTTAACCAAATCTAGTCTGAACACAAAACAGAAAGGAACACTCAGTAGTATTCCGGTGAGAGGAGGGACCTGCATTGCAGCTGTTCTCGCTAAGCTCCTTGAAGATATTTTAAATGAAACAAGCTGCTTTGATGAAACTGTAACATATGATGTAGTTTGAAATGAGAGAAGAGTACAAATCTCTGAAAGTCACACAAGTGATGTGATTTTTAAGTTTGAGGGTTTCCCTTGGGTGTGACAGCCTCATATTTTGGATATTTTGCATAATCACGAATGTGGAACTGTTTTGTATTTTAAAGTCGATTCTGGGTTTAGCTGGCACCAGTGTGCAAATTTATTTTTTATTTTCTAACAAGATAGGGCTTGTATCATTTCTAGAATCTTCCTTGTGGAAAAAAAAGTCTGTTAAAGTAGTCAGAGCTTTCTGAAGATGATGCATATAGCATGCACAAAGATACTCTATTTTTTGATGTCCTTAGTATATTTAGATTTGGAATATACAGCCAGATAACCATAGGAGGAAATTATAGTTTTATGTGATTTTTAAAAAGAGTTGAATTATCCTTTTCTAATTCCTGAGGGTGTGAGTTATTACAGTGACTTGTGTATGCCAGTCCTCTGTCTGCTCCAACTGAAATAAATAAGGGCTCTTTCAACAGACAAGAACAAGATGTGAAGAAAGTAGAAACCATAATTAAGCAGTTAAGGTAGTGGAAATTTCCCATGAAACTTTTGTTTTGGGAAAGGAGGTGCCCAAGGACAGTTTTCACATTGATTCTACTTCAAAAAATCTCAAGGTCAGGATAATTTTGTGAGGTCAATTTTTCCATAGAAAACAGAGCATTGTTTTCTGGTTCTTGGTGAGAGCAGGTTGTCCTTTGAATATTGCAAAGCAGAGAAACTCTTGCTTTATCAGGAAAGAAATGAAGTTGTTCAGGGAAATCTTTTGTCTTTTAAAAGGACCAAGCACAGTTGTTTGCAGCATCCAAGGCATTGTTGAGCCTTGTGTTGTACAACATGAGACTTATGAAGGAGTAATTTTTGTATGATCTTATATTTATGTTCAATGAGCATCCTTGTTCTGTTCCCCATCATAAAAAACAATGAGCTGAGTGTAACCTATCATTTCCTGCATTAAGGATTCACTTTGTGTGTCTCCATTTAATAGTATACATATACAAGTTCCTAAATCAATCCCATCAAGGGTCTTTAACAAAATTAATGAGAAATATTTACATCTCTTCATCACCTTTGGGCCATTTGCATAACAGCAACAGATAGGAGGAATACAGCTCTACATTCTGTTGTATTCCCAGCTTTTGTATTCAGAGCTGGGCTCAAAAGGTGTTTTTTTTTTTTTTTAGTTGGGGGCTAATTACTTTACAATATTATAGTGGTTTTTGCCATACATTGACACGAATCAGCCATGGGTTTACATGTGTTCCCCATTCTGAACCCCCCTCCCACCTCCCTCCCCATCCCATCCCTCTGGGTTATCCCATTGCCCCAGCCCCGAGCATTTGTCTCATGCATCGAACCTGGAATGGTGTTCCGTTTCACATAAGATAATATACATGTTTCAATGCTATTCTCCCAGAACGTCCCACCCTCACCTTCTCCCTCAGAGTCCATAAGACTGTTCTATGCATCTGTGTCTCTTATTCTGTCTCACATATAGGGTTATCGTTACCATCTTTCAAATTCCATATATATGCATTAGTATACTGTATTTGTGTTTTTCTTTCTGGCTTATTTCACTCTGTATAATGGGCTCCAGTTTCATCCATCTCAATAGAACTGATTCAAATGTATTCTTTTTAATGGCTGAGTAATATTCCATTGTGTATATGTACCACAGCTTCCTTATCCATTCGTCTGCTGATGGATATCTAGATTGCTTCCATGTCCTGGCTATTGTAAACAGTGCTGCGATGAACATTGGGGTACACGCGTCTCTTTCAATTCTGGTTTCCTCAGTGTGTATGCCCAGCAGTGGGATTGCTGGGTCATATGGCACGGAATCTCCACACTGTTCTCCATAGTGGCTGTACTAGTTTGCATTCCCACCAACAGTGTAAGAGGGTTCCCTTTTCTCCACACCCTCTCCAGCATTTATTGCTTGTAGTCTTTTGGATAGCAGCCATTCTGACTGGTGTGAAATGGTATCTCATCGTGGTTTTGATTTGCATTTCTCTAATAATGAGTGATGTTGAGCATCTTTTCATGTGTTTGTTAGCCATCTGTATGTCTTCTTTGGAGAAATGTCTGTTTAGTTCTTTGGCCCATTTTTTGATTGGGTCGTTTATTTTTCTGGAATTGAGCTGCAGGAGTTGCTTGTATATTTTTGAGATTAATTGTTTGTCTGTTGCTTCGTTTGTGATTATTTTCTCCCATTCTGAAGGCTGTCTTTTCACCTTGCTTATAGTTTCCTTTGTTGTGCAAAAGCTTTTAATTTTAATTAGGTCCCATTTGTTTATTTTTGCTTTTATTTCCAATATTCTGGGAGGTGGGTCATGGAGGATCCTGCTGTGATTTATGTTGGAGAGTGTTTTGCCTATGTTTTCCTCTAGGAGTTTTATAATTTCTGGTCTTACATTTAGATCTTTAATCCATTTTGAGTTTATTTTTGTGTATGGTGTTAGGGAGTGTTCTAGTTTCATTCTTTTACAAGTGGTTGACCAGTTTTCCCAGCACCACTTGTTAAAGAGATTGTCTTTTCTCCATTGTATATTCTTGCCTCCTTTGTCGAAGATAAGGTGTCCATAGGTGCGTGGATTGATCTCTGGGCTTTCTATTTTGTTCCATTGATCTATATTTCTATCTTTGTGCCAGTACCATGCTGTCTTGATGACTGTGGCTTTGTAGTAGAGCCTGAAGTCAGGCAGGTTGATTCCTCCAGTTCCATTCTTCTTTCTCAAGATTGCTTTGGCTATTCGAGTTTCTTATATTTCCATACAAATTGTGAAATGATTTGTTCTAGTTCTGTGAAAAATACCATTGGTAGCTTGAAAAGGTGGTTCTATGTTGCATTTTCTCCCAAACTCTTAGGCCCAGCAGTTCTGAGTTGTTTAAGCAAGACATCATTTAGCCATTTTGAATCCCAGTTTTTCCCGCATAAAACATAGCACCACGGATAATCACAAATTGAGTTGTTAGTACAAAAGTAATTGTGGTTTTGAACCCTGAAATTTAAATCATTATAAATAGACTCAAACACATCTTTATTAATCAAATAGGAACCATTACAGTCAACACACTTTTGCTAAATGAGAAATAAGTTTGTTTATTCCTGTAGGGTAAAAATCATGCTTCAGGATTTGACAAACTCTTAGAAAGCACTTTGTGCATCCTGGCGGTTGTGGAAGCATTTTCCCTGCAAAAAGTTGTTGAGATGCTTGAAGAAGTGATAGCCAGTTGGTGAGAGATCAGGTGAATATGGCAGATGAGGCAAAACTTCCTAGCCCAATTTGTTCAACTTTTGAAGCGTTGGCTGTGCGGGCATTGTCATCGAGAAGAATTGGACCCATTCTGTTGACCAATGCCGGCTGCAGGCATTACAGTTTTTGATGCTTGATTTGCTGAGCATGCTTCTCAGATGTATTGCTTTCACCAGAATTCAGAAAGCTGTAGTGGATCAAACGGACAGCAGACCACCAAACAATGACCATGACCTTTTTTGGTGCAAGTTTGGCTTTGAGAAGTGATTTGGAGCTTTTTCTCCATCCAGCCACTGAGCCGGTTGTTACTGGTTGTCGTATAAAATCCACTTTTTGTCGCACATCACAATCCAATTGAGAAAGGGTTCCTTGTTGTTGGGTAGAATAAGAGAAGATGACACTTCCAAATGATGATTTTTTTTTTTTGTCAGCTTACAAGGCACCCACTTATTGAGCTTTTTCACCTTTCCAGTTTGCTTCAAATGCCAAACGACCATAGAATGGTCGATGTTGAACTCTTCAGCAACTTCTTGTGTAGTTGTAAGAGGATCAGCTTCAATGATGGCTCTCAGTTCGTTGTTGCCAACTTCCAATGGCTAGACACTGTGCTCCTCATCTTCAAGGTTCTTGTCTCCTTTGCAAAACTTCTAGAACCACCACTGTGCTCTATGTTTGCTAGTAGTTCCTGGGCCAAATGTGTTGTTGATGTTGTGAGTTGTCTCCAGTGCTTTACAATCCATTTTGAACTCAAGTAAGAAAACTGCTCATATTTGCTTTTTGTCTAACATCATTTTCATAGTCTTAAATAAATATAAAAAAGCAACAAGTCATTAGCGAAAAAACGTAAGCCAGAAATGCACATGAAAGTGATGTATAACATAACCGTATTTATTTAAGAATGTATTCTGGTATCAAACAGCAAATTTCAACAATGCAAAAACTGCAGTTACTTTTGCACCAACTTTTATAATTCATAATGTTATTGCTAAATTCGGTAAAGTAACATAGAGTTTCTGGCATATGGGCATACATGTACACACACACACACACACACACACACACACACACACACACACAGAGTCATCTCCAAGCCCTAAAGAATTCAGGAATAATGTTTGTAATAGGAGGGAAGATTTATATAAGCTTTGTAGCAGATATCAGCTCTATTAAAGGCTTGCATCTAATATGCTGTGAAGCATAAAGGAGAAATGGCCTTTTCCAATGGACCACTGTCCAGGTTTTAGCCTAAACCTCACTCTGTTTCCCCTGCACCCTGGGGGCAAGAGAGGCATAGAGGCATAGTATGTGCTATTCTAGGACTCTAGAGGGAGATATGCCTGGATTTCAATCCTGGGTCAGTCACTTCACATTCCTTAAAATGAGGCCAGTACATATTCTACTTCTGCTCTAGGGTGGCTGTTAGGAGAATAACATAAGTTAATGAATGTATGACATGACATGAATAATGAAATGTATGACATGACATGACAATGCTGACATGAATATACAAAGCATAAACAGTGTTTGACACATTATAAATTCTCCATTAATGATAGTTATTTGTGTTTGAAGTGCAACCAGGAATTTTACAAGCCACATAAATGTGAGAAAGCTGAAATTGAAAATTTAACACCATCAAATAGGATGGAGACAATTGATTACTTATTGCTCCCGGGCTATGATTTATCATTTGCAAGATGTGATCTTACAGGACACTGACACTGTTGTTGGCATGATCGATTAACATGGCTCTAGAGATGCACGAGAAATGAAACTTGATGAACCTGTTGTTGAATTGCCATACCTAAATTAAGTGTAGAGTTAAGCTGGTAGCTGCCGCAAGGTAACACTGCTGCTGTATCCTTAAGAGATGCAAACAGGAATAGATTTCTTTCAATTACAAGAAAATTCCAAAGACTTCTTTGCTATGGTATCAGCATAGTTTCTTGGGAAGCAGGTGCCTATCAGTAAGTAAAAGAGGTGTGTGTGTGTGTGTGTGTATACATGAGTGCAAGCCCACATTTACTGTTGCATGAGTGATTTGAAAAGGTCAGGGATCACCGAGTGCATTGACTTCACAACATAAAAACAAAAATAGTGGAGACTGATTTTGTATACTGGAAAGAGTATCTCAAATGTCTAGTGAAAATTCAAATCTGATAGTTCATTGAATTTTGAGAATTTGGTGTTAGAATGTTGTATTTTTCCTGCTTGTCCCTCCCAAGATCACTTCATTTTTGTCTGTATCCGCACACACTTTCCCACCCCTCCTCAAATTTCAGAAGAGGTGTCCCCTCTTCTGTGCAAAGTTGTGCTTTTCAAGTCATTTCTCCCTACTCCATCAAGGGGAGGACTCTGCTCCCTTACAGTTTCCTCTCTCATTTATACTTGTGACTTCTTTCCATTTTCTGATTCTGACATTGTGACTCATGTAAATGCTCAAGAATCTCCTTATTTTTGTTTAAATAAAAACATTTTTTTTAATGTGGACCATTTTAAAGTCTTTATTGAATTTGTTACAATATTGCTTCTGTCTTATGTTTTGGGTTTTGTTTTTTTTTTTTTTGGCCCTGAGGCATGTTGGGTCTTACCCCCTGATTAGGGATCTAACCTACACCCCTTGCATTGGAAGACAAAGCTTTAACCACTGGACAGCCAGGGAAGTCTCACTTCTCCATATTTTAAAAAACTTCTCACGTCTTTCTTTACCTACCTACCTATCTTACTTTTTCTTCCCCCACCAAATTCATCCAAAACGCCTGTGTAATTATCTCAATGTTCTCAACTCCTGTTCACTTTTTTAGAATTTAGTTTACATTTTTACCAAAATGTAAAATTTGATTAAAATTTCAGCTTAAGGGGTCAGATAGTTTTCCAAAGCTTATAACAAAACCCCAGACTTTGCCTCTCTGGCAGCCCATAGGCAATGCACTTTTATTTCTTTTATTTTTTTACTCTTAATATCTTTATGTAGCATACTACTCCTTGATTTTTACATTATAGGCTCTGCCTGTTGACCACTTCTATGAAAAATGAAGTTTCTTCTATTGCTAACTCTGTCCTTCACACATGTACTTCTAAGAACTCCCTTTCCTATATAGTTAAACACCCATTTTGGTGTCACATGGCTATGACTTTTAAATCTCATTCACAGGGAACTCACATGATTAGATGTCCTTTCCTGCACACTTTTTTATATTCCCTGGAGTTAATTTTTCTTGTCTTCATTTGCTTAGTTTTTCTATGAACTGATTCAATCCCTCAAAACACATCAGGGATTTTATTAATTTCACCTTTTGCAGACTTTTTTACTGGAACTTCTGACCTGCTCCAGTTTGACTGGTTGTGACATGTCTTTCCTTTTGTAATCTTAGCTCATCACTCACGATTTCCTCTGCCTAACCCTTGAGGTGGATTTCCTGTTTCTATACCCTCTTCTTGGTAGAATATTTGTAGTAACTTCTGGAGAAAGGGGGTACATGGGGGATGTGTGTAAATATTTTGGTTTCCTGAATGTCTAAAAATCTCTGCAGTCTTTCATTACTCTTAATCAGTAGTATGTCTCTATATAGAATTCTGAATCAGAAGTCACTTTCTATCAGAATTTTGAAACTATTCTGCCATTGTTTTTGTGTTGCTAAGAAATCCAAAGGTATTCTAATCCTTGATTTTTTTGTGATTTAATTTTATTTATTTACTTTTATTAAACAGTAGTTGATTTACAATATTAATTTCAAGTGTGTGACATAGTGTTTTAATATTTTTATAGATTATACTCCATTTAAACTTCTTATTAAATATTGACTACCCTCCCTGTGCTGTATAGTGCATCCTTGTATCTCATTCATTTTATACACAGTGGTTTGTACCTCTTAATCCCCTATTCCTATATGACCCTCCTTACTTCCCTCTCCCTTCTCTGTATCTGTGCATCCGTTTTGTTATATTGTATTCATTAAAAAATTTTTTTTAGGTTCCACATACATGTCACAACATACAGAATTTGTCTTTGTTATTTTTACTAAGTATAATATGCTCCAGGTCCATCTGTGTTGCTGTAAATGGCAATATGTCATTCTCTCTTTTTTTAACAGCTGCATAATATTCCATTATATACATTTTATATGTATATAATACATATATTATATGTATACTTGTGTATACCTTACATTTTCTTTATCTACTCATCTGTTGATTGGACATTTAGGTTGCCTTTATATATTGGACGTTGTAAATAATGCTGCTTTGAACATTGGGGTGCAAATAACCTTTTTGAGTTAGTGGGTTTTTTTTTTTTTCAGATACACTCAAGAGTGGAATTGCTGGATCATATCATAGTTCTATTTTTAGTCTTTTGAGGTACTTCCATACTGTTTTTAACAGGGACTACACCAGTTTACATTCCCATCATGGGTACCAGGGTTCCCTTTTCCCCACCTTTTTGCTAACATTTGTTATTTGTGGTCTTTTTGAAAATATCCATCCTGACAGATGAAAGCTGATATCTCATTGTTTTGATTTGCATTTCCCTGATGATTAGCAATGTTGTGCATCTTTTCATGTAATTATAGGCCATCTGTATGCCTTCTTTTAAAAAATGCCTATTCAGGTCTTTTGCCCATTTTTAAATTGGGTACCTAATAAGTGGCTGTGTGGTGCTGGAGTGACTTTGAGAAGAGATCTCACGTCCAAGGGCAAAGGAGAAGCCCAAGCAAGATGGTAGGAGGGGCAAAATTACGTTTAGAATCAAACCCTATACCTGCCAGAGATGCTCAGAGGGCTCAAACAAACCTTGTGTGCACCAGGACCCAGAGACCCCACACAGACTGAGACAGAACTGTGTTTGGGTGTCTCCTGAGGAGGTATGGGACAGCAGTGGACTGCTGCAGGGGCAGGGGCTCTAGGTGCAGCAGACCTGGGTATGGCATAAGCCCTCTTGGAGGAGGTCTTCATTAAGCCCACCATAGAGCTGCCAGAACTTACATAAGACTGGGGAAACAGACTCTTGGAAGGCACAAATAGAACCTGATATGCACCAGAGCCCAGGAGAAAGGAGCAGTGACCCCAAAAGAGACTGACCCAGACTTGCCCGTGAGTGTCTAGGAGTCTCTGGTGGAGGCGTGGGTCAGTGGTGGCCTGCTACAGGTTTGGGGGTACTGAGTGTAGCAGTGTCTGCATGGGACCTTTTGAAAGAGGTCGCCATTATCTTCATTACCTCCACCATAGTTTGGCACCAGGTAAATGACAGAGAGAAAACACAGCCCCACCCATCAACAGAAAATTGGATTAAAGATTTACTGAGCATGCCCTGCCCATCAGAACAAGACCCAATTTCCCCTTCAGTCTTTCCCATCAGAAACTTCCTTAAACCTCTTATCCTTCTCCATCAGAGGGCAGACAGACTGCATACCACAATCACAGAAAACTAACCAATCTGATCACATGGACCACAGCCTTATCTAACTCAGTGAAGCTATGAGCCATGCCATGTAGGGCCACCGAAGATGGGTGGGTCATGGTGGAGAGTTCTGGCAAAACGTGGTCCACAAGAGAAGGGAAAGGCAAACCACTTCAGTATTCTTGCCTTGAGAAACCCATGAACAGTATGAAAAGGCAAAAAGATAGGACACTGAAAGATGAACTCCCCCAGTTGGTAGGGGCCCAATATGCTACTGGAGATCAGTGGA
Source organism: Giraffa tippelskirchi (assembly GCF_054371585.1). NCBI lineage: Eukaryota > Metazoa > Chordata > Mammalia > Artiodactyla > Giraffidae > Giraffa > Giraffa tippelskirchi. The sequence continues at coordinate 103,681,094 of NC_137278.1, read as the reverse complement.
GAAATAACTCCAGAAAGAATGAAAAGATGGATCCAAAGCAAATACAATACCCAGTTGTGGATGAGACTGGTGATGGAAGCAAGGTCTGGTGCTGTAAAGAGCAATATTGCATAGGAACCTGGAATGTTAGGTCCATGAATCAAAGCAAATTGGAAGTGGTCAAACAGGAGATGGCAAGAGTGAACATTGACACTTTAGGAATCAGGGAATTAAAATGGACTGGAATGGGTGAATTTAACTTAGATGACCATTATATATACTATTGTGAGCAAGAATCCCTTAAAAGAAATGGAGTAGCCATCATAGTCAACAAAAGAGTCCGAAATGCAGTACTTGGATGCAGTCTCAAAAATGACAGGATGATCTCTGTTCATTTCCAAGGCAACCATTCACTATCATGATAATCCAAGTCTATGCCCCAACCAGTAATGCTGAAGAAGCTGAAGTTGAATGGTTCTACAGACCTACAAGACCTTCTAGAACTAACACCCAAAAGGGATGTGCTTTTCATTATAGGGGACTGGAATGCAAAAGTAGGAAGTCAGGAAATACCTGGAGTAACAGGCAAATTTGGCCTTGGAGTACAGAATGAAGCAGGGAAAAGGCTAATAGAGTTTTTCCAAGAGAATGCACTGGTCATGGCAAACACCCTCTTCCAACACAAGAGAAGACTTTACACATAGACATCACCAGATGGTCAATATCAAAATCAGATTGATTATATTCTTTGCAGCCAAAGATAGAGAAGCTCTATACAATCAGCAAAAACAAGACTGGGAGCTGACTGTGGCTCAGATCGTGAACTCCTTAATGCCAAATTCAGACTTAAATTGACGAAAATAGGGAAAACCACTAGACCATTCAGGTATGACCTAAATCAAATCCCTTACGATTATAAAGTGGAAGTGAGAAATAGATTCATGGGATTAGAATTGTTAGAGAGTGCCTCAAGAACTATGCACTGAGGTACATGAAACTGTACAGGAGGCAGGGATCAAAACCATCCCCAAGAAAAAGAATGCAAAAAGGAAAAATGGTTGTCTGAGGAAGCCTTACAAATAGCTGTGAAAAGAAGAGAAGTGAAAGACAAAGGAGAAAAGGAGAGATATACCCATTTGAATGCAGAGTTCCAAAGAATAGCAAGGAACGATAAGAAGGCCTTCCTCAGTGATCAATGCAAAGAAATAGAGGAAAGCAATAAAATGGGAAAGACTAGAGATCTCTTCAAGAAAATTAGAGATATGAAGGGAAGGTTTCATGCAAAGATGGGCACAATAAAGGACAGAAATGGTATGGACCTAACAGAAGCAGAAGATAATAATAAGAGGTGGCAAGAATACACCAAAGGAGCAGACAAAAAAGATCTTAATGACCCAGATAACCGTGATAGCATGATCACTCACTTAGAGCCCAGACATACTGGAGTCCAATGGCAGGTGGGCCTTAGAAAGAATCACTACGAACAAAGCTAGCAAAGATGATGGAATTCCAACTGAGCTATTTCTAATTCTAAAAGATGATGCTGTTAAAGTGTTACACTCAAATGCCAGCGAATTTGGAAAACTCAGGTGTGGCCACAAGACTGGAAAATGTAAGTTTTCATTCCTATCCCAAAGAAAGGCAATGCCAAAGAATGCTCAAACTACTGCACAATTGCACTCATCTCACACGCTAGTAAAGTAATGCTCAAAATTCTCCAAATCAGACTTCAACAGTACATGAATTGAGAACTTCCAGATGTTCAAGCTAGACTTAGAAAAGACAGAGAAACCAGAGATCAAATTGCCACCATCTGCTAGATCATAGAAAAAGCAAGAGACTTCCAGAAAACATCTGCTTTATTGACTATGCCAAAGCCTTTGACTGTGTGGATCACAAAAAACTGTGGAAAATTCTGAAAGAGATGGGACTACCAGACCACCTGACCTGCCTCCTGAGAAATCTGTATGCAGGTCAGGAAGCAACAGTTAGAACTGGACATGGAACAACAGACTGGTTCCAAATAGGAACAGTGGTGTGTCAAGGCTGTATATTGTCACCCTGCTTATTTAACTTATATGCAGAGTACATCATGAGAAACGCTGGGCTGGATGAAGCACAAGCTGGAATCAAGATTGCTGGGAGAATTATCAATAGCCTCAGATATGCGGATGACACCACCCTTATGGCAGAGAGCAAAGAAGAACTGAAGAGCTTCTTGATGAAAGTAAAAGAGGTGAGCGAAAAAGCTGGCTTAAAACTCAACATTCAGGAAATTAAGATCATGGCCTCCGGTCCCATCACTTCATGGCAAATAGATGGGGAAACAGTGGAAACAGTGACAGACTATTTTTTGGACCTCCAAAATCACTGCAGATGGTGATTGTAGCCGTGAAACTAAAAGACTGTTACTCCTTGGAAGAACAGTTATGACCAACCTAGACAGCATATTAAAAAGCAGAGACATGACTTTGCCAACAAAGGTCCATCTAGTCAAGGCTATGGTTTTTCCAGTGGTCATGTATGGATGTGAGAGTTGGATGGTAAAGAAAGCTGAGTGTCAAAAAATTTATGTTTTTGAACTGTGGTGTTGGAGAAGACTCTTGAGAGTCCCTTGTCCAGCAAGGAGATCCAAGCAGTCCATCCTAAAGGAAATCAGTCCTGAACATTCATTAGAAGGACTAATGCTAAAGCTGAAACTCCAATACTTTGGCCACCTGATGCAAAGAACTGACTCATTGGAAAAGACCTTGATGCTGGGAAAGATTGAAGCCGGGAGCAGAAGGGGATGACAGAGGGTGAGATGGTTGGACAGCCTCACCGACTCTATGAACATGAGTTTGAATAAACTCTGGGAGTTGTTGATGGACAGGGAGGCCTGGCGTGCTGCAGTCCATGGAGTTGCAAAGAGTCGGACATGACTGAGTGACTGAACTGAACTGAAACAGTGACTCAAACTTCTCACTCACAAGGAATGCTATCTGAGACCATAACACTTCTCTCCTCTTCCGTGTCCCCTGTTAGGTGTGTGGGTCCTGACTAGGTCACTTCTCCATGCTTCCCATCAGACTCCATTTGGATCTTTCCTTACAGTCTTGGTTGTAGAAGAGCTTTCTGCCAGTCTCTAGATTGTTTTCAATGAGAATTGCTCCTCATACAGTCATATTTTTTATGTATTTTCAGGGGAGGTGAGCTCAGCGTCCTCCTACTATGCCCTCTTCATCTCCCCCACTTATATTTTCATTTTATTTTTCTCTACAGCTACTTTTTAGGAATATATTTGTGAACAGTGTCCTGAAATTTCTCAGGATGTGCCTTAATGTGGAATATTTTATCTGTTGTATTTTGGGGGGACACTCTGTGGATGCTTTCAATGTAGGAAGTGTTCTTGAATTTGTTATTTGATGAGTTTCTTTCCTCCATTTTATTTATTCATTCTTTCTGAAATTTCCATTATTTGAATGTTAAACTTGTTGATTTCCCAATTTATTTTCTTGTTATCTTTTGATCTACTTATTAGGAGATTTCCTCATTTTTCTTAGTTTTTCCTTTTCTAAGGTTTCCCATTTTTAATTTCTGCAAACAATTTCTGTTTTTCCAAGAGTTCTTTCTTAGTTTCCCTTATCTGCACCATTTCTGTTCATGTTTCAAGGTTAATATGTCTTATTTCTCTGACATATAAATATTAGTGTTTTGAGGTTTTCGCCTCCTTGCACAGTTGATTTATTTGCTGTTTGTTTGGTTTTCTGCCTTTCATGTTAGTGGCTTTATTTAGTTCTTTGGGGATCCTCGACTATATGTTTATGTTTAAGTTGAAGAACTTAAAAGCTGATGAAAATATCTGAAAGGGTAGTGTGCATTCTGCATCATGGACAATAAGCTTAGTGGTGGAGATTCCGCTGCCTGTTTCCTCAGAAATTCCTGATGTCCATATTTTAGGACTTTTCCCTTGTGCTGGCTGGAGTCTCTGGTAAAGATGTTTCTAATCTCCTGCATGGAAGTTGTAATTTCAGCTACCAGTTTTATGGGGACAGAGTAGTCAAGGAGGGCTGAAGATTTCAATATTTGGTATTCAAAAGTCCTCCTTTAAATCCCAATTCCCACTCACCTGGAATTCAGTATGGGTACACTTCCAATGACTGTGTTGGCGTCTTCTAGTGCAAGAACTTTTTCACCCTTTACAGACTATAAACTTCTAGACTTCTGTAAGAGGTGAAGTCTGTCTGCTGGAGAGGGTGGCCATCTTGGAGTCTGTTTCGTACAAATCCTCAAGTGATTCTTCTCTACCATGTGCATGCTAGTCGCTTCAGTTGTGTCCAATTCTTTGCAATTCCATGGACTCTAGTCCTCCAGGCTTCTCTGTCCATGGAGTTTTCCAGGCAGAGATAGTGGAGTGGGTTACCATTTCCTTTTCCAGGGGATCTTCCCGACCTAACCCAGGGATTGAACCCATGTCTCTTACGTCTCCTGCATTGGCAGTTGTTCTTTACCACTACTAGCACCACCTGGGAAGAGACAAACTTCCAGCAGCATCAGAATCTGGTGCCACTACTTCCAGAATACTTGGATAGGGGATCTGTGGAGAGAAATGATTGGCTTCTTAACTGTCTTCACTGTTGATTTAGGATTCAGCTTTCTGGATATCATGTAGTCATTTGCCACTCATCCATCAGTTTTCCAGATTCCAAAATTTTTTGTTGCCTCCTTGCTTGTTGGGTTTGTCTCCACAGGTTAATAGGTTTCAAAATTTCTTTACTGTTATCTTGATGAATTCAAGAAAGAAAAAGAGTACATGAATATTTTCTATCTGCTACCTTTAGCAGGTATTCCTACTCATCTTTCTTTTAAAAAAATTATTTTATTTATTTTTTATTTTGGCTGAGCCTCGTGGCATGCAGCATGTGGGATTGTAGTTCCTTGACCAGGGGTCAAAACCCCTGCCCCCTGCAGTGGAAGCACAGAGTCTTAACCACTGGACAGCCAGGGAAGTCCCCTATTTACTTTTCAAGTAACTTCTCTAACCACATTTTTCACCAAAACCTCTCTGGTAAGGAAACTGATGACTCAGACCTCCACAGGATTTGTCTTATAAGTGACATTTGAAATGAACCATTTTATCATACTTGAAGGGCTTCCCAACCTGCCAATGCGGGAGAACTAAGAGACATGGTTCCATCCCTGGGTCAAGAAGATCCCCTGGAGGAGAGCATGGCAACCCACTCCAGTAGTCTTGCCTGGAGAATCCCTTGGACAGAAGAGCCTGGTGGGCTATAGTCCATAGGATTGCAAAAAGTTGGACGCAACTGAAGTGACTTAGCATGCACGCAGGCATCATCCTTGAAACCATTCTTTTCCCTAGGATTTGCAACTCTCTCACTCTTGAATCCCTTACTTCTCCTCATTCCTCGTCCCTTCATAGGGTCCTCTTTCCTAGTCTATACTTTTAATGTTAGAGTATCCTAACATTCTTATCTCTGTCTTTTCTCTTTTGACTTTTTGCCTATATGGGGTCATTTTATTTTTTCTCATGGTTTTGATTATGTCCTTACAATGAGAGATTCATGAATCTCTATCTCTGCTGACTTGTCTCTTGAGTTTTAGTCCTGGGATCCAACTTTCTGCTCTTTGTTTTTAGCCTCGACTTTAAAATTTTCATAACTAAGCTCATCTTTCCTCCAAAATTGTTTTTTCTTACCTTCCTGTCCTTCACTGTGAAAGTAGCTAACTTTGCCTTCATTTGCACATTCATTTCAATGCTCTTGACCTACATGTGGTCTTTGGAGTCTTCTTTAAGCTGCTTGTGGACTTCCCTGGTGGCTCAGAGGTTAAAGTGTCTGCCTCCAATGTGGGAGACCTGGGTTCGATCCCTGGGTCAGGAAGATCCCCTGGAGAAGGAAATGGCAAACCACTCCAGTGTTCTTGCCTGGAGAATCCCATGGACGGAGGAGCCTGGCAGGCTACAGTCCACGGGGTCGCAAAGAGTCGGACACGACTGAGCGACTTTCCTTCCTTTAAGCTGCTTGTAGCCTCTTACCAACTCCTTCATTAATGATTAATTAAAATCTAAATGCATGCTTATTTGATATCTACATGAGCGTCATGACATTATTATTACTTTTTTAAATCCTTTAACAGTAACCAAAAGTTGTCTTGGATGATGGTCTTATCTAATGATGATCTTGGATATTTTAAAATACTTTATGTGATGGCCTGAATAAGACACACTCTAGAGATGATCTGAAGCTGTCCTTCCTATGGGACATCAATATTATCATTTAAGATTAATAGAACACATTAGTCATTCAGGGTTAAGTTTAAAACCTTTTGTCTAAGTAGAGGCCTGACTTCAGGATCTTGGTGCTAAAACTTAACAATTCCTCTCCTCCCATGAGGCTGAGAACAAAGACTATTTTTTCTAAGGTATGTAAAGTGCCATATGGGGCCCTTATGGGGCTCTGGGCATATGGAATTAGAGATGTAGAAATAGTCTTGAGGATTATAGAAAGGAAGATTTGGCAGAATAGTAAGGAAGGAAAACTACATCTTGAGCACCTTTTCAATATTTATCAAATTATAACAATTTAAAAAATCATTTAACCATAAAAGAGTATACTTTAATTAGCTCCACTGACTTCTGGAAAATGACAAAGTATGAATTATAAAAATTTATTAAAGGAAAGGTCAATTTAGGACTGGCCACACAAAGAACTTTAATTTGGACTAACCAGAGAAAAGAATCTGTCTCAGTGATATACCTTATTTATGACAAACTTTGATGAGAAAGATAAGTTAAAGAAGGTCAAGAGTTAAAGAGTAAGATCTTAATGTATCTTGCTTTAATGAAAAAGTCCATCATTTGTAATCAACACATTGATTGTATGCAAATGTACGTGGTTGCAAATGCTCAGAAACAAAAGGTTTCCTTAATTAAACATTCTGCCTCCTTATATTTTGATTACATTATTCATTTGCTTCACAGAACAAATGTAAATTCCTTAATTATCATTATATTAATTAGTGAGGTTTTTCATAATACAGAAATCTAGAGAATGATTAATGAAGGAAAAAAGAGAGACAGGAAGCTGAATTTCCCATGAGGTTTTCTGTTTTGTAAAATTTTCTATGTATTTCCTTCTTGTTTAAAGATGTAACTGCCAGTGCTTATTTTTTGAGTGTCTGTTAGGGTTTCGAAGATTAGTCAGTGTTCTGCAGATCTTTATAGACTGGCTACCAAGAGAATAAGGTCAACAGTCATAGCAATTACAAGTATGATCACTTGCTGAGAATTTACAAAAAGCAGTCTTGTGCTGAGCACTTTATATGTAGCCAACTTGTGAAAGAAGTAACACACGTTTCCTTTTCCTGAATAATCCCCCCATCAACTCTTTGTATGACTGACTCCTTATTTCTTCACATCAACTAAAACACTACCTCCCAAGAAGTACCTTCAAAGTAGATTCTTACTATCATTGATATTCTTGACAACTTGTCCTTTTCCTTCATTGTTGTTGTTGAGTTGCTAAGTTGTGTCTGACTCTTTTGAGACCCCATGGACTGTAGCCTGCCATGGAATTCTCTGTCCATGGAATTCTCTGGGCAAAAATAATGGAGAGGGTTGCCATTCCCTTCTCCAGGGGATCTTCCTGACCCAGGAACTGAACCTGGGACTTTGGCATTGCAGCCATTTTCTTTACCATCTGAGCCACAAGGGAAGCCCATTACTTAGGGAAAAGCAAAAAATCACAATGTCTATTTATTGATTAACATTTAATATTCACTAGATATGGATCATAGTATGAGAGACATGAAGTTGAAGAATATAAACCCTGGCTGCTTGTACACTAGTAGAAAGAAAATGCAAATAGACTACTAACTCTAGTAGAGAATACTTAAATTGAGTTATGGGGGAAAATGCCCTAAGAGATGAGAAGGAAGAGAATTGCTTTACAACATTGTGTTGGTTTCTGCTGTATAACAATGTGAATCAGCCATAAGTATATAGTTATCGGCTCCCTTTTAAGCCTCCCCCACCTACCCGATCCCACCCCTCTAGGCTGTCACAGAGAAATGGACTGAACTCCCTATTTTTAAGGCAATTTCCCACTAGCTGTCTAGTTTACACATGGTAGTATATATATGTCAATGCTTCTATTTCAGTTTATCCCACCCTCTCCCTCTCCTGCTGGGTCCACAGGTCTGTTCTCTGCATTTGTGTCTCTATTCTTGCCCTGCAAATAGATTGTTCAGTACCACTTTTCTAGATTCCACAAAGTGATAGCCACTCAGTCACATCCAACTCTTTAGCCTACCAGGCTCCTCTGTCCATGGAATTTTCCAGGCAAGAATACTGGAGTGGGTTGCCATTCCTTTCTCCAGGGGATCTTCCTGACCCAGGGATTAAACCCGCATCTCCTGCATTACAGGCAGATTCTTTATGGTCTGAGCCACAAGGGAAGCCAGATTCCATATATATGTGTTAATATATGATATTTGTTTTCTGCTTTCTGACTTCATTCTGTATAGTAGGCTCTAAGTTCATCCACCTCAGTTCAACTGATTCAAATTCATTCCTTTTTATGGCTGAGTAATATTCCATTATATATATTAATATGTACCACAACTTCTTTGTCCATTCATCTGTCAATGGACATTTAGGTTGCTTCCATGTCCTGACTATTGTATATGGTGCTGTAGAGAACACTGGGGTACATGTGCCTTTTTGAATTATGGTTTTCTCAAAGTATATACCCAGTAGTGGGATTGCTGGGTCATATGGTAGTTTTATTCCTAGTTTTTAAAGGAATATCCATACTGATCTCTATAGTGACTGTATCAGTTTACATTCCCACCAACAGTGCAAGTGGGTTCCCTTTACTCCACATCCTCACAGGAAGAGATTTATTTTAAAAATATGTCATGTGAGAGGTATCATTTGAGTTAAGAGTTGAACAGATCTGACTCTATCAGTGAGTATTGATATGGGGAGAATATTTGAGGCAGGAAGAATGGAAGGAATAAAAGGATATATAGAGCTGGTAAAGTCAGAAAAAGTCCTTATTGGTTGGCATGGATGGTACACATTGGGAAGTCTTAGGAATTAAGGTTAAAAGGGGAGATTGGGAGACTGGTGTTGAAGGGTTTCGAATGCTCTTCAAGGTGTTGCAGGGCCTTGAATATGAGGAATTTATATTTTGTTTAGGAAACAGAACTATCAAAGGTATTTTTGTTAAATGTAAGGAGTTTTTAATTGATTACTTGTTCTGGCTGTCTATCATAAAGTAGAGAGATGAAGATTACACTGTGGGAAAATTCTCCATGGGTCTCTCACACTGCTGCATATCTTCTGAGCAGACATTGAAAACTTTTATTTTGGATAGGTTTCAAGAGTGTCCTTGGAAAATAGATACTGCATTTCCCTTTTGGTGGGGGGATTTTAAAGAGGAAGATTTTAAGAAATTGAAGTTTCCTAGCCTGAGTCTCTCAGTGTGATATAAACTATCCTCAACATCCACCTAGACTGCTGGGTATTTCTCCTTTGGGACTTGGGGATCCAAATGAACCAATGAAAATGAGATTCATAGATGTCGCTGTGCCATGAGTTATAAAGACATTTGTCTCTGATTCAGGAGATTCGTGTCTTCTGACAGCAACCATTCAATTGCAATAGGCTAGTTTGTTAGTTTGAAAGTAGGGTAAAACTTCAGAACCTTCACAGTTCTTGACAGACTGAAATGTTAAGATCCCAGGAGACAGTTAATGTAGTAATTTAATAATGTATGATATGGTTTTGGCAGTGGACTTGAGGCTAGAAGTTTTCAGAGATGGAATCAACAAAATGTGTCAGTAAATTGGAAGAAAGAATTAAGAATAATATTTTTGAGTCTCAGTTCCTATGGAATGATGCTTGTTTCATTAAAAAAAGCAAATGGGATTAAAGGAATGAAAACACAAGCCACAGAATGGGAGAAAGTAGTTGCAAAACACATTATCTGACAAATGACTGTCTCTAAAACCTTAGCAATAGGAAAGCAAACAACCCAATGAAAAACTGGGCAGAAGATCTGAAAAACACATCACAACAGATCTACAGATGGTAAATAAAGGTATGAAAAAGGACTCATATGTTATTAAAGAATTGGACATTAAAACACAGTGAGATACCACAACACACTTATTAGAATGGCCAAAATCCAGAATACCAACAACACCAAATGCTGGCAAGGATGTGGAGAATCAACAATTCTCATTCACTGCTGGTGAAAATGTAAAATGGTAGATCTACTATGGAGGATAGTTGGCAGTTTCTTTCAAAACTAAACATACTCTTACCATATGATCCAGCAATCATGCTCCTTGGTATTTAACTAATTGAGTTGAAAACGCCTGTCCACATGAACACTTGTATATGAATGTTGATAGCAGCTCTATCATGTTGCCAAAATTTGGACACAATCAAAATATCCTTTGACAGGTGAATGGATAAACAAGCTGGTATATCTGCACAATGGAATATTAATTACCATTAAAAGGAAATTAATTATTGAGCCATGAAAAGTCATGGAGGAAATATGCATGCACATTCTTAAGTGAAAGAGGTCATTCTGAAAAGGGTACTCTGAACTGCTTTTATTCACAACAATTCTGTTAACAAATAATGTTTTTTTTCCTCCCCACACCAACCGATTCTCCAACTTTCCAGACACCAGAGATGTCCTACAACTCTGTTCAGTTCTGACATTAACTACCCAAAGTTAGCACAGACTCCAGGGGTTAAGGACTCAGTCTCACAGTGTGCACACCCCCCCTTCAAATGTTGGTCACCTCTGAGGGACTGGCTTCAGAGGTCATCACATGCCTTCTTCAGGTTCTATAATTTGCTTACGTGACTCACAGAACTTAGGAAAGCACTTTCCTTAAAATTGCTGGTTTGTTATAAAGGATACAACTCAGGAGCAACCAAATGAGAGAGATACACAGTAGAAGGTACTAGGGGATTGCTGTGCACAGAGCTTCCAGGCCTGCTCTAGTCATGCCACCCACTCAGCACCTCAATGTGTTCACCAACTTACGGGCTCTCTCAACATCATTAGTTAGGAGTTTTTACGCAGGTCTCATAAGATAAACATGATGGGTTAAATCCTTAGCTACTGATGATCTGTTCAATGTCCAGCCTCTCTTCCCTCCCATAGGTCAGGGGTGGGGCTGAAAGTTGCAATCAAGCCTTAGTCTCTCAGGCCACCAGCTACCATCCTGAACTTATTTAGGGCCTCCGAGTCACCAGTCATTTTATTAGCATACAAATGACATTGTTATTCTTCTGAAGGTTCTAGAGGTTTTGGAAGCTGTCTGCCAGAAACTGGGACAAAAGTTAAACATATATTTCTTATTATGCCACAAGTTCAAATGGTATAGCTTCAACTCTGCAGCATTTTGAAAATGGCAAGACTACATACAGAGTAAAAAAATAAGTGGTTGCCAGGAGTTGGAGTTGGGGAGGAAAGGAGGATGGGTCAGTGGAGTACAGGAGATTTTAGAGCCATGAAACTATTGTGCATGATACTTGAACAGTGTGTTGGGTATATGTCATACTTTCACCAATATCCATAGAATGTACAACAAAAAGATTGAACCTTAATGTGAACTATGGGCTTTGGTTATTAATAATATGTTAATAGTTAACATATCAATTGTAAGAAATGTACCACACTAAAGCAAGATGATATTAATAGGGGAAACTGGTGGGGTCAGGGGTTTTCTCCATCTTGGTGACATCGCTACCACCATGTTCGTCACAGTAGAATTTGAGTGGCACCCATGATCCTCTCTTTCTCTCACCTTCAACATCAATTTTAGCTCTAAAGCATATTTTGAATCCAATTGCTTCTCTTCCTCTGCACGTTCAACCTAAACAAACCACCATCTTCTTCTTCTGGATCACTGTATTGTGTCACTTTAACTGCTTAAAACTTGCCATGTTAATTTGCTAGGGCTGTCATACCAAAGTACTATAGACCGAGTGACTTAAGAGAAGTTAATCTTCTTACAATTCTAGAGAATAGAAGCCTCAGATCAAGATATCGGTATGTTGATTTCTTCTGAGGCTTCTCTCTTTGGCTTGTACGTGGTCTTCTCTTTGCATCTTCATGTGGTCTTTCTTCCATGTATGTGTCCTAATTTCCTCTTCTTACAAGGACATTAATCATATTGATTAAAGTCCACTTTAGTGACCCCATTTTACCTTAACTACTTCTTTAAAGGGGACTTCTTTGGTGGCTCAGCCATAAATAATCCTCCTGCCTATGCAGGAGACACTGGTTTGATCCCTGGGTGCATTTGTGTATTTGTTTGCAGCCTCAAGTTGGTGGAATATAAGGTTCATAAGAGCAGCCTCATTTTTCTTTTGCAGTGTTGTATCCTGGCACAAATGGGTATTAAAATGTGCTAGTCACTGTGCTAGGCAATAGGAAGGTAATGGTGAATACAACAGATGCTCTTTGTTATTATTAAAAAATAAGTTAAAGTATTCAGGTAACTTGCTGTTTAGTCATTCACTCAATAAACATTTACTGAACACCTACTATATTCTGAAAGTGAAAGTTGCTCAGTCGTATCCGACTCTTTGCAACTCCATGGACTATATAGCTCAGGGAATTCTCCAAGCTGGAATACCGGAATGGGTAGCCTTTCCCTTCTCCAGAGGATCTTTCCAGACCAGGGATCGAACCCAGGTCTCCCGCACTGCAGGTGGATTCTTTACCAGCTAAGCCACAAGGGAAGCCCTATGTGAAGAGCTGACTCATTAGAAAAGACCCTCATGTTGGGAAAGATTGAAGGTGGGAGGAGAAGGGGACAACAGAGGATGAGATGATTGGATGGCATCACTGACTCAATGGACATGAGTTTGAGCAAGCTCCGGGAGTTGGTGATGGACAGGGAGGCCTGGCATGCTGCAGTCCATGGGGTCACAAAGAGTCTGATACGACTGAGAGATTGAACTGAATTGAACTGTATTCTGAGCCCCAGGGACAGTAATAAACAATACATACAGAAAATGTTCCTGATATTCTGAAGTTTCCATTCCAGAAAGGAAAATTTCAATCAGACAAAGAAATATGTAATCCAGTGAGTAGAGGGGATGAGCCATTTCACTCTGCAGATGAAGAGGATTCCCCGGAGGGGAGAGGAAATGGGAAGGCGCCCAGTTGGGAGTGCATTTGGCAAGTCCAAGGACCAGCACGAAGTCCACTGTGGCTGGAGCAGCGTGAGTGAGGGAGAAAGGGAGGAAGAAATGAGGTCATCGAGGCAGCCAAGGGCCCGTCTTGTGTGGCTTTGGATTTCATTCTAGTTGTGATGGGAATCCATTAGAAGGTTCAAAGCCTGGGGGTAACATAATCTTTTACTGCACAGAGAATTGCTTTATGAACTATTTCCTGAAAGCTCTTTAAGGGATTGGCTGAGACTCAGTGGTTCTTGAGAAACTTGATATTTCTGGCTGATACTGCATATACATCAGGTCCTGTACTGGTAGCTAGAAATACTGGAATATGTTCCCAGATTTGCACATTCCTTTCAGACGGGCCTTGGCTAGGCCAGGGTTTCTGGCTTAACAATACCTCTTCACACTTGTGTATCCAAGAAAGCATGAAGAGTGAAGAGGAAAGAGAGCAGAACACTTATAGTAATTCTCTGGCTCGCTGAAGCTTCAAGTAGAGCATGCAGAGAAGGTTTGGGTCCTTTCCTTTGGAATATTTTCTGGAGGTTTAATGATTAATGTGGGAAGCAGGACTGAATGGTAATTGAGTGAGTGAGTGCTAAGTTGCTTCAGTCATATCCAACTTTTTGCTACCCTATGGATTGTAGCCTGCCAGGGTCCTCTGTCCATGTGATTCTCCAGGGAAGAATACTGTAGTGGGTTGCCATTTCTCCTCCAGGGGATCTTTTCCATCCAGGGATCAAAACCAAGTCTCATGTCTCCTGCATTGGCAGGTGGGTTCTTTACCACTAGCATGGCCTGAGAAGCCAGTTTGGTAAATGGATACCTAGTCAGCTTTGATGTCTTCTTATCTAAGGATAGACTGTGATCACAAGACAGGGCATGAACTGAAGAGAGTACAGTGCAAGCCACTTAGAAGAGAAAGAATATGATGGTGCATTACTGTCATATTGTGGAAGAAGAGTGTCTTTTGGTGGATTTAGTTTTTGGATTCATGGGATGGTTCTAGACTCACCATCAGCCTATCAAATCTTGGCAATATGTCTACTGCCTCCTTTACTGAATTTACTATCCCCTCCTTCCACCATGAAAATCCCTGTGTGTGCTCTAGCTTCTCTGTTGCTTTCTGAAGGAAATGGCAACCCACCCCAGTATTCTTGCCTGGGAAATCCCATGGACAGAGGAGCCTGGCAGGCTACAGTCCATGGCATCACAGAAGAGGCAGACACAACTTACCAACTAAACAGCAAACAATAGTTGATGTACAATATTATATGTTTCAGGTGTAGAATATAGCAATTCACAATTTTTGAAAGTCATATTTCATTTATAGTTATTATAAACTATTGGCTTTATTTTTTATGCTGTATATATATCCGTGTAGCTTATTTATTTTATGTATGGTCATTTTTACTTAACCCCCTACCCCTATACTGCCCCTTCCCCTTCCCTCTCCCCACTGGTAACTACCAGTTCGTTCTCTGTATTTGTAAGTCTGTTTCTTTATGGGAGAGGAGTTTATGATCATCTTGTATCTCATGCTAGATGGCTTGATGGGGGATATTTCTAATGATAAACTAAGAAATTGACATTATGGCTCCTGTGAGTAATTCAAAGGGAATCTGTTCTAGGAAACAGATCACTTAAGGAGAGACCGGCAAACCTGAATTTAGGGAGCTGCCAGGCCAAGGACCAGACCCCAACCCCACCCAGTAGCTGGCCTTTTTCTCAATGTGCTGTGATTTTTACAAATATAAAAGGAATATAAACACTGCAATGAGGACTAATAAAAATTCATTGTTGTTGTTGTTGTTCAGTTGCTAAGTCATGTCTGCCTCTTTGCGACCCCACGGACTGCAGCACACCAGGCTTCCCTGTCCTTCACTATCTCCCAGAGTTTGCCCAAACTCACATCCATTGAGTTGATGATGCTATCCAATCATCTCATCCTCTGTGAATAAGAAATCATAGGCATCTTTCATTCATCATGGTCAGAAAACAGATTTTTAATTACCGTACCATTTTGCTTCAATCTTTACTTAAAAACACGATAGATTTTGGTGATCCAAAGTCTGCATTCTAATACATACTTTCGTATTTTTCTTCATGTGACATTTATTGGTTATTAATTTAATGTCCAGGTGAAAATCCTGAATATTTTAGAATAAAAATACCCATAAAAGAGGAAGAATATTAGTACTCACTCTTCATAAACCGTATTGCTACTTCACAATGACAGTTTCACTCAGATTTTTTGTTTTTTTAGTTAGAACTAATACTGCAAGTAGATATGGTGGTTTCAGAATGTCCTACAAAGGAGAAGAGGGATCTTTCTCATAACAGATGCTTCTTGTTCCTGGTGAGAATATGCAGAATGTTTTTATAAGCCAGGCTCCATAAGCACATAGGATAGGAAGCATAGAGCATTGTGTTCAAATGAAAGCATAAGAAGAATGTTGGTTTCTAGAATGCTGGAATGGATCGGAGGACAAGAGCCAAGCTTCTGCTCCTATAAAAGGGATCATTAAACCCATAAATGAACAACCTCAATTTTCCAAAAATAAGAAAAAAGGTTTTTCAAATTAGGTGCTAAAGAGTACCAAAACTTTCTCTTCACTCCTTTTAGAATGCATGACCTCATCACCTCATGCACTTGCACGTTCACACCTAAGCACAGTCATAAGGAAGAGAAAATTCAGCAACATTTTTCTTGCTACTGTTATCAGCCTTTGAAAAATGAACTGAATATTCACAATGCCAAATATAGCTCTGTAGTATAGAGTGATGGTGATAATGGGAGGCTATATAAGATGAAAAAAAAAATGTAATCTTTTCTCTAAAACACGCGGTTTCATTTTTCTGTCAGCCCACTCCACTGACAGGGGCTTCCCTGGTGGCTCAGATGGTAAAGAATCTGCCAGCAATGCAGGAAATCTAGGTTCTATCACAGAGTCTCAAAGATTCTCTCGAGTAGGAAATGGCAACCCACTCCAGTATTTTTGCCTGGAAAATCCCATGGACAGAGGAGCCTGGTGGGCTACAGTCCATGGAGTCCCAAAGAATCAGACATGGCTGAGCAACTAACACTTCCACACTTTCCACTGACAGATGTATTGGTTAACTAGATTTTTGAAGCAAAAATAGAAAGAGGAAGTTATCTTCCTCTCTGGTGGAGTAAAATTCAAGAGATTGGAGCATTTCTGTGTTGTTCAGTGCCATACCCCAGGGCTCAGAATATAGCGTGTATTCAATAGATATTTGCTGAAAGAATGACTAAATAGTAAGTTATCTGAATATGCTAATTTATTTTTAAAAATAATAACAAAGAGCATCTGTTTTTGTTTACATCGTAATGAGGAAAAAACTTCCTTTTTAAACTATTGTTACCAAAATATCTAGTTACTCAATATATACACAAATATATATATATATATACACACATATATATATAATCTTTCATGAAGGCAGGGATTTTTATCTTTTTTAGTAAACTACAGTGCTTCCAGATCCTAGTATCATGCATAGGACATAGAAGACATTCAAAACAGTGGTTGAATGAATTATTAGACATATGTTGTAGAGGAAACATAGTGATAAAATTATGGACTTCTTATCAATGCCTGTTTTCTGGTTTACATCTGAAATGTAGGCCTAATTTGCTTGAGGACCTAGAGGAAATGCTGTATAGGGTTCTATTCATGCCCTTTCCTCTGCTTTGAACACAGGGAATCTCTCTTTTTTCTGTGCCAGGGTTACCATACTGCTATGAAAATTGCTTTGTGGAGAGTCTTCATGATTATTCAGATTTCAATCCTCATCCTGCTTTACTCTAGGCAGTCACTGTATAAGACAATAATTGACATGATTAGAGCATTAGGAAAACTTTATCTAAATTTACTGAGACTTTTCCTTCTGCTATACAGTTCTCATTTCTTGTGATAGCCCAGTCTTCATTGTTTCTCCTTTCAGACCTGGCCTATCACTGGGTCTAAGAGTTACTAGTGACACTCTGCACCCCCTCCCCCACCTGTTGCTTATCACTGTTAACTATGTTATATGACCATTTCTCCAGATCTGAGGTGGTAACTTACTCATAATCACTCTATGTCACCCAAGAGATGGTTTATGCAAGTGGACAGAATGCTGATCTGATCACCATGAGACCTGATTTCTAGAAAGAGCTCTGCCAGTTTTGTGAGCTGGGCTACTCAGTCTCTCTGAGATTCCCTTTACTCATGTGAGGATTTATCTAGATGATTGTTTCTATGTAGATCCACGTATATGTCTTTCAAAAATATGTTCTGAGGTCACATTCATTTGGGAATTGCTATGTATATACTTTGTGGGGCTTCCCAGGTGGCTTAGTGGTAAAGAATCCACCTGCCAGTGCAGGAGATGAAGGAGACACGGGTTCAGTCCCCGGGTTGGGAAGATCACCTGGAGAAGAAAATGGCAACCCGCTCCAGTATTCTTGCCTGGAAAGTCCCACGGACAGAGAAGGGGGTTGAAAAGAGTGGGGCACAACTGAGCACACCCACACACCCACACACACACTCACCCCCACCCCCACTGCACACACTATCACCTACTTGAACATTAGCAAGTTAAGATGCTGACAAGTCCTGAAATAAATGAAATAATTTACTTGGTAATTGACTTTTATTGTGGGGACAGGAAACATCTTGGTAGTTCTCTTTGAAATTTATGAAGGAATCCCATTTGAACTTTCTAGAAGTCTTGGCTGTAATCGCACATCCCTTTATCTTCCATGCTAGTTGCTGTGGGCATAGAGATAAATAAGTCAGGATCTTGGCCTTTCATGCATAAAAATCAACGTTATAAAGGATAGTGATTTTAGACTAAAGATTTGTTCAAATTTTAGTGGCATAACGACTGAGAAGCAAAGAGGTCTTCCCAGAGTAGGGGCAATGGATAAAGAAAAGGTTTCCACAGGTGAAATGCCATTTCAGCTGAGCACCAAGAGGGGGTTGCAATAACTCACCAAGTAGGGTGTGCTGCATCCTGTTGCTTCAGTCATGTCTGACTCTTTTGTGACCCCATGGACTGTAGCCCACTAGTCTCCTCTGTCCAATGGGGATTCTCCAGGCAAGAATACTGGAGTGGGTTGCCATGCCCTCCTCCAGGGGATCTTCCTGATCCAGGGATCCAACCTGGATCTCCTGCATTGCAGGTAGATTCTTTACTATCTGAGCCATCAGGGAAGCCCTCACCAAGTAGAGGAGGTAGGAAAGAATATTCCAGGCCGAAGGAACAACATGCACGGAGGCATAAAATCCCCGGGTATATTCTAGGCCTGTGAAATAATTCTGAGGTTATGGAGTCTAACAGTGGAGGTTACCTAGAGAGCAGGAGAAAGTTCTGGGAGATGTTTTAAGTCTCATCCTGTGAAGTCTGAAATTTATCCTGTAGGTAACAGGAAGCCATCCTTAGAATGGTTTTTAATCAGGGGAAGTACATGGCAATAAGTATTTTACAAGGGGAGTTGTGGAAAGACAAGAGAGAAAATTCTGGCATACTAAGACAGATAGGAAGGGGATGAGGCTGGTAGGAAAACAAATTATGATTTTACTGAAATTTCTCAAGTAAGAGATGATAAAAAGTTGAATGACAGTGGCAAAGGATGAGAAGTAAGAAATAGGTTTGAAGGCAATTTAGGAGCTCAACAGACTATGGGAAATGATTGGATGTGAGGCAAAAAAGGAATATAAAATGACTGTGTAGCATTTGGCCTGGGAAAATGTTGGTGATTATAAAATTTACTAAGACAGAAACAATGAGATTTTTCATATAGATTTTGTATTGGACTGAGGATTCTATTACACAGAGTAATTTTCCTGTAAACACACACTTATAAATTTTGTTTGTTTCAGAGCTCAATAACAATTTAACCAAAAACTATATATGCATATACATATTAAGGGAGATTCAGCATCTACAGAAAAATCTATTTCAAACTGAAATTTGATAGGTACTCTCAATACATTCTTGTCAACAAAATAGCATTTTAATCTATATATTTCTTTTGATTTTACCTCTAAATGATAGATAATCATTTCTAGGGCTATAAATCCATTTGTTTTTCATTCAGTCAACAACTCTCTTCTTTCAGCCATGGATAGTTCTGTAGACATTAGTATCTCAGTAGAAGTTTGTGAAATTATTTTTATTTTCTAGGAGAAAACAGCTCAGGGACACCAATAATTTTGTGATTATTCAAATGTTAAGCCGGTATTTCTCTGTGTTTGTGCTCAGTCGCTCAGTCGTGTCCTACTCTATGCAACCTCATGTACCGTAGCCTGCCAGGCTCCTCTGTCCATGGGATTTCTCACGCAAAAATACTGAAATGAGTTGCTATTTCCTCCTCCAGGGGATCTTCCCGACCGAGGGATGGAACCCACATCTCTTGCATCTCCTGCATTAGTAGGCAGATTCTTTACTACTGGCACATCTGGGAAGCCCTCATTATTTCTTAAGTAACCCTAAATTTGGCCTTAACTCCAAATAATATTGCCACAATTACATTAAAAATTTAATATTTAGGGAATGGGATTTTTCAAAGGCATCTTTGTATGTCATTGAAAATTAGAAAAATATTCTTTTAACTCATCAAATTTTTAAGAAGTCCATGCCTGCTTAGTATACAGAACTTCACAAAGATTTAAAAGAATAATTTTCCCCAACAATCTTTTGAAGTATAGAGTTCTTTGACTGGGGGGAAAAGAACTCCCCTTTAGAAGCAGGATGTGGAAATTAGCATGACCCAAACTACACCTCCCTGATTAGGGCAGGCAATTTTGCCTTTACCTGTGACAGCTGCCTTTTATTAGTACTGGAAACAAATTGTACAATCTATGATCATTGAACTATGACTACCTTCTTATTCTCAATTTTCTGTTTAAGAGGACCAGGGTATACAGAAACTGAGTTAGTGGAGAGAAGTGTTGTTAGCTACAGTGTTTCAGAGGAAGAGAAGTTCAGTGCCCACGTTTAAAACCAACTGAGCTATCAGAATGGCTACACGTTAGAAAATGACCACAGTAGTGACAGTCAGGGAGTAACTCTTGAGAACCTTTCCCCTTTTACATCATAAAGAAATAAAAATAAAAAAGCTGAATAGTCTTAGGATGGACAGGGCAGCTTCACCCTCCCCACTTCCCTTAGCTGCAATGCATTTAAGGCAGCTTCATGGAATTGTTTTGAATTAAATTTTGAAGCTTTGACAGGGAGGTCTAGGTAACGGTTGTTCTCACTCTTCTGGGGTTAAGGATAAAGGATTGCTATAGCTAAGCCTGAAGAGTTTGCAGATTTCTAAATGCATTTTGTTGCATCGAGAGCAAATTTTGTACTCTTGAGAAAAGGCAGTGCAAAAATGAGGTGACACACAATGTCCCTTTATCTCAGGGCAAAACAATCTTATTTCCCTGTAGTGGAAGTAGAGGCAGGGGAAGTCAGGTTGTGTTATCTGAATCCAACAACATTGTATCACTGCTGTGCCCTTTTCTCCCTGCTCCAACCCCTCTCCCTTAACCTAATAGTTACTTTAGGGGAGGCAGTTTTGGAGAAAGGATCGTAAATATTCTGACCCAATACCCTAGGAGCCATGGCAAGCAAAGAACACACCTGCCTAGAGATAGTCCTTGTGATATTTAAATGTGTGGGTTAATTTTTTTATCCACTTTAATAACCAGATTATCACTCTCCCCCCCTCCACTTCTTTGCTTTCTATTTTTGCTCTGAAGCTGTGAGTGCAGAAATCTCTGCAGGCAAATTACTCCAGAGGCATCACAGAACAATCCTAGAAGAAACAATTAAACTCACAGTATCAGTATTCCTGATCCTTTTCCAACATGGCAGGTGTAAACGTCTGTATAAAATGTTCTATGTTTCTCTTCAACTTTGTGTTCTGGGTAAGTGTTTTTCTTGTAATTATCAATTTTATGCAAGAAAGGGGATCTTGATACAAATATCATAAATGAGAACAGACTGCAGTAGAGAAGTAGGAGGAGGAGGAGAATATATTTTCCATTTACTTGTTTGGACATGTTTGTTCTTTCTTTGGTTATTTCAGTAATTGAAAATGAGACAATGACCCCAAAAAGTGCACCTCAGGTTCTGCGGGGATAAACATTTCATAAATGTTTTGATATTGTTACAAAACAATCACAGAGGGAAAAATCATCCCTTAACTAAAGGACAGTTCTTAGTTGTATATCACGCAGTCGTCCTTAGTTTAAGGACTCTGTGAAAAATCTGATTTGATTCCACCTGGAGCCCAATCCCATAATTCTAACCTTTACACCTGGGTTTGAAATAGGTGGATGGTAGAGTGTAAAGACATCAGAAAAGGATCATTTCAAAGGTCCAAAGAAGAAACAATGGTCATTCTAAACTTGAGAGAGAAATAATAAAATTATTTAATCATGGAAAGATTAAACTAAGCCACTACTTTTGAATCAGAAATTTAAAGCTCTATTTTGATGTATTATCACCTCATCTTTTAATCAATAAAGTTTGTGTTTTAGCTAACTCTTACGTTTCTCTTGAAAGTCTACTGACATAAAAAATAACAGATTGATAAGCAGCATCTAACATTGAAAAATGGAAAAATGAGATATGGATTTGGATGTTGGAAAATTGATGTTGTCATTTATAATATAAATGGTGCCATTAAAGATTGTTTAAAAGTAAGTCAGTAGAAATAGCCCAAAATACTTAAATGAAAAAATTATTTTGGTACTGTATTATAAAATGACTTATACAGTATAAGCCAAAGAAAGTTCTGTTTTTTTTTTCGCCTGGTAAATAGGCAGCTGGTATCTACATGTTGGTAAATTTCTATTTCCTATTAAAATAATGATATTCTTAATTAAACTTAAGTAGATGCATACAGTCTTACTGTCCAGAATGACTTTCAATGTCAGTAGTCCTAATGAGTACAAGTACTATATTGGTAAATTAAATAAGAGAGAATATAGATAAAATAAAATAAAGAAGTTTTGTTTTTTGTGCTTCCTCTTTTCCTTAGAAAAGTGGGCTGCTTTTGCAAATACTAAATGTATATATATGCCAGATTTTAAAAGTTTGTTCTGATCAATTTCTTCCCTTTGAAATATTTAAAATTGATTAAACGTTGAGAGTAGAATATAAACAAAGAAATGCCTATGTACTTTGGTTGGCTTTGCTTTTAAGTTTTTATTATGGAGAACCTCAAACATTCACAAAATAGAAAAGGGTAATCAATCCCATCAGACAAGCCCAAGAGCCATGAAACCATGGCCAGTCTTTCCCCACTGATATTCTCATATACTTTCCCTACCACATATTATTTAGAAGCAAATCCTGGATATACCATTTCATCTGTAAATACTGTAATGTATATCTCTAAAAGATAAAGAATTCCCTTTTTAAAAAGATGCAACCATCACACTAAATTAATAAGAATTTTAAATTGCTTATTAAGTATCTATTCAAGATTCAGATTTCCAGTTGCCTCACAAATGTTCCTCTTTGAATCTGAATACAAACGAAGTCCAAACACCGTGATGGGTTGATATATCTTTTATGTCAGTTTTCATCTTTAGGTTCTCCATCTAGGTTCATTTCTCGACTCCTCCCCCAGAAATTTTATACAGTTGCATGTTTGGTTTGTCTTATCATATTTTCCATGAACTAGATTTTGCTGGTATAGCTTAACGTGTTCCCTTGTCTTCTATATTATCTCTAACTTAGTAGTTGCATTTGGCAATTTGATAAGATTCAGGTTATTATTTGGGGTATATAGGGGATAACTACTTTATAAGTGATATTTTGTTCTTTCATCAAAAGGTATATACTGTCTGACCATCTCACTTTTTGTGATGTTAATAGTTATGGGTGCTTAAGAACCTAAACCTGTCAGTTCATTAAGCGTCTCAGAGTGGTGATATGCTATATCTATCATTCCCTTCATTTATTAGCTGGAATACTTTCAACAAGGAAAGATTAAGCATTTACTAATTGGTTAACATTAGTGTCCTGTTTTTATTTTTTAAGAAAGGCAGCATAAATGTTTTTACTCTTTACTCAACGGATTTCAAAATGATGAGTTAATTTTCTGGTATCATACAGCAGTAATAAGCAAGTATTTTTTTAAATATCCTTAAAAAATAGTAGAGTTAAATACCACCACCATTCTTATCCTCGTTGATGTGTAATTTATTCCATTTTTGGCAATGGGAGCATCTTCAGTTTGGCTCCTGAGTCCCTTCTACATGGCCCTAATAACTTTGATAACTTCTTCACTATTTAGGATGATAAGATATTCCAGGCTCACTTGCCTGTTTCCTGCCCCAGACCTGGAATCGGCTATTTCTCCAAGAAGTCCTGATACCTGTTTTTAAAAACCTGCAACCATTGTCTTTCTATGATAAACAATATATATGGGCCATTTAAATAAACTGAAATATAAATATGCTAATAAATATGCTTCTATTTTAATAACATGTCTCAGAGTCTTCAAACTAGTAGCAATCCTCAAATTATAAAATAGTCAAAATATATCCCTATTGTATAAAAACAGCATACAAAATTTTGTTGGCTAGTGTAAATACATAAGAGGTCAGTGTTTCATTAAATTACTTATCAGGAATTTGAAAGAGATCTGAATTTTAAACTGAAATGAAAAGGACAGTCTAGGAAACAGATATGCTACAGTTTCAGGATTATAAATTTAAGATGCGCATACAAGGTGAGCTGTAGACATCTCTACATGCTGTATCTGAACATTGTCACTGCTTTCCTGGAAAGCTATGATTATTTTATGGTTACCTCTATCTCTGCTTTCCTGATAATCAAGTCTTTCTGATGGTATGAATTTCAGTTAGATGTTTCCAACTTCCCTTAAAAGGCCTTGTTCTTCCCATAAGTATAGTGGTGGGATTTACAATCTTTAGGTATTTTGAATAAGAGCAACAGTCATGAAAAGTGAAAGTGAAAGTCACTCAGTCATGCCCGACTCTTTGCGACCCCATGGACTATAGTCCATGGAATTCTTCAGGCCAGAATACTGGAGTGGGTAGACTTTCCCTTCTCCAGGGGATCTTCCCAACAGTCATAAAGGCTGATAATAACTTCTCAGCCAACAGGTGACATGGATATTTTCATTCAAAAGTTAGAGCAAAAAAAAAAAAAAAAAAAAAGTTAGAGCAGGAGGAATCTGAGGTTAGGGAACTATTCCTATTCTATTCTCCCCTGTACTCCCAACCCAGAGTTCTCAGCTGGAGTTTTACAATCCTTCATAGGAAATTAGCAATTTGTCACATTTCTAATGTTTACTTAAGCAAATATTTTACAGTCCCATTGATGTGGTTTTCTTGTAGATATCCATGACCTTGTGTTTTCAAATGCATTCTTTCTGGTGTAACTTTCACGAAGCTGAGCCTTTGTAAAGTAGGGCCAGATGTTGAAATATCTCCAAGATATGCATATGGTCATTTAAGCTAACATACCACTTTCTTTTGTGAGAGAACTTGAGATATGTCACATAAGTAGGGAGTGATTTCTATTGGTTAGAATAAGTAATTGAAGACAAATAAGTGAAAGTAAAAATCATTTTTAATCACTCATTCTAGAGTTTGATGCAAATTAGAATGAATGAAATGCATGGTAGAGAATAAGTAAATCATAGGTATAAAACCTATTTCTCTGAGTCTTGTGTTGAAACAGATAAACTGCCCACATTTTCTTATGGTCCTCTTAGATAAGTCTGGCTTAGGAGTATTTTGGATGCTTGGAGTATCTTAGGGGTCTGGTGCAGAAGAAACCTGGCAGGTTGCGGTCCACAAGGTCACAAAAGAGTTGGACATGACTTAGTGACTAAACAATGGTAATGACAACAAGCATGGAACACAGGGCCTGTAGCACACAGATGTGGTGAAATCATTGCCAGAGGCAGAGATTGTGTAAAGGCGGGCTTTTCATGAAAGAAAGCAGAGTGAAGTAACTTTACTAAACCCAAATGGGGGAAGGTGAGAAGGAGGAGCCAGGTTGTAAAACCAAATGTGTTAGCAGCTGAAGGAAGTTGACACAAGAAAAGCTCTGAAGAGAGCAGAAGGATGTAAGGAATCGAGAGAGTTCAGAAACCAACATTTCAGTGTCATCGTTGCATTTTATATGGTACCTGGGCCTCTAGATTGGATGTGCTGAGAGCAATTAAAACAGTTAAAGCAGAGTAGGAGCTTTTGGTGGCTCAGTGGTAAAGAATCTGCCTGCCAATGCAGGAGATGCAGGTTTGATCCTTGTGTTGGGAAGATCCCCTGGAAAAGGAAATGGTAACCCACTCCGGTATTCTTGCCTGGGAAATCCCATAGACAGAGGAGCCTGGTGGACAATAGGCCATGGGGTCTCAAAGAGTTGGTCATGACTAGTAACTAAACAACAACAAAGCAGAGTAGACATAACTATGAGATGGGATCCCTGAAAAATAAGGCACGATTATATTTCATTCTGATTGATGAAGTCCCCCAAGTTAAAACTTGACCATGACGAAAATGTGTGAATGTGAACTTTGTAAATATAATGGTTGCCTACCACTATGCAGTTAGCTTGGAACTATGACAATGACAAAGGTCCTGGAGCCCAGAGGTCAAGAGTTGAACAATTTTTTCATCACTAGCTGTGTGACTCTGGGGAAATTGGTTAACCTCTCTGAGCTTTATCTATAAAATGGGAATAGTAATAGTATTAACTTTATGGATTGTTGTGAAGTTTAGATGGGTTCATACATACAAGGAATTCAGAATAATGCTGAATAAATGTTTAAGAAACAGATATTTCAGCCATCATTGTATAGGCATATGAAACCACTCTGCATAGTGAGAAGTAAATTCCAATGTTGGATTTTGAAACAGAAGAAATAAGACAGCAAGAATTATGATATGACAGAAATTCTTCTATCATGAATTAGAAGAATGGAAAGAAAGTGGATTTTGAAGAAACAGGCTGAGATGCAAATCCTGAATCTACATTGCTTTGTGGCCTGTCTTCCTAATAATGAAGTCTTTCTGATGTTATGGATTTCAGTTAGATGTTTCTAACTTCCCTTGTTCTTCCCATCAGCATAGTGGTGAGACTTACAATCTCTAAATGAAATATCTTATGCGAGAGCAACAGTTGTAAAGACCCATGTTCCTTGACTTTTCTTTGCACTTGTTCAGTGTTGGTAATTTTATGTGGTAGGATCAATGGTGAAGATTAACAAATCTACTTTATGAAAGCTTGTGACTAAGGACTAACACACAATAATAATTCATTTAATGATATTTTTCCAATTCCAACAATCAAATTGCTTTTAATTTAAAAATGCTGGAATCTGATGTGATAGTATTTTAGCTCTACTCTTATTCTTTTCCAACCTCATGGGACAAGGAATCTGTGGGGCTAGAGGGAGATGCTCACTTCACGTTGGGTTCAGTTCAGTCACTCAGTCATGTCCGACTCTTTGCGACCCCATGAATTGCAGCACGCCAGGCCTTTCTGACCATCACCAACTCCTGGAGTCTACCCAAACCCATGTCCATCGAATCGGTG
Source organism: Giraffa tippelskirchi (assembly GCF_054371585.1). NCBI lineage: Eukaryota > Metazoa > Chordata > Mammalia > Artiodactyla > Giraffidae > Giraffa > Giraffa tippelskirchi. Next base: position 103,654,315 of record NC_137278.1, on the reverse strand, counting down.
ATGCCATCCAACCATCCATCCTCTGTCGTCACCTTCTCATCCCGCCCCCAAACCTACCCAGCATTAGGGTCTTTTCCAATGAGTCAACCCTTTGCATGAGGTGGCCAAAGTACTGGAGTTTCAGCTTCAACATCAGACCTTCCAATGAACACCCAGGATTGATCTCCTTTAGGGTGGATTGATTGGATCTCCTTGCAGTCCAAGGGACTCTCAAGAGTCTTCTCCAACACCACAGTTCAAAAGCATCAATTCGGCGGCGCTCAGCTTTCTTCACCGTCCAACTCTCACATCCATATATGACCACTGGAAAAACCATAGCCTTGACAGGGTGGACTTTTGTTGGCAAAGTAATGTCTCTGCTTTTCAATATGCTATCTAGGTTGGCCATAACCTTCCTTCCAAGGAGTAAGCGTCTTTTAATTTCATGGCTGCAATCACCATCAGCAGTGATTCTGGAGCCCAAAAAAATAAAGTCTGACACTGTTTCCACTGTTTCCCCATCTATTTCCCATGAAGTGATGGAACCAGATGCCATGATCTTAGTTTCCTGAACGTTGAGCTTTAAGCCAACTTTTTCACTCTCCTCTTTCACTTTCATCAAGAGGCTCTTTAGTTCTTCTTCACTTTCTGCCATAAGGGTGGTGTCATCTGCATATCTGAGGTTATTGATATTTCTCCTGGCAATCTTGATTCCAGCTTGTGTTTCTTCCAGCCCAGCGTTTCTTATGATGTACTCTGCATATAAGTTAAATAAGCAGGGTGACAATATACAGCCTTGACGTACTCCTTTTCCTATTTGGAACCAGTCTGTTGTTCCATGTCTAGTTCTAACTGTTGCTTCTTGACCTGCATACAGGTTTCTCAAGAGACAGGTCAGATGGTCTTGTATTCCCATCTCTTTCAGAATTTTCCACGGTTTATTGTGATCCACACAGTCAAAGGCTTTGGCATAGTCTATAAAGCAGAAATAGATGTTTTTCTGGAACTCTCTTGCTTTTTCGATGATCCAGCGGATATTGGCAATTTGATCTCTGGTTCCTCTGCCTTTTCTAAAACCAGCTTGAGCATCTGGAAGTTCACAGTTCACGTATTGCTGAAGCCTGGCTTGGAGAATGTTGAGCATTACTTTACTAGCATGTGAGATGAGTGCAATTGTGCGGTAGTTTGAGCATTCTTTGGCATTGCCTTTCTTTGGGATTGGAACGAAAACTGACCTTTTCCAGTCCTGTGGCCACTGCTGAGTTTTCCAAATTTGCTGGCATATCGAGTGCAGCACTTTCACAGCATCACCTTTGAGGATTTGAAATAGCTCAACTGGAATTCCATCACCTCCACTAGCTTTGTTCGTAGTGATGCTTTCTAAGGCCCACTTGACTTCACATTCCAGGATGTCTGGCTCTAGGTAAGTGATCACACCATCGTGATTATATGGGTCGTGAATATCTTTTTTGTACAGTTCTTCTGTGTATTCTTGTTGCCTCTTCTTAATATCTTCTGCTTCTGTTAGGTCCATACCATTTCTGTCCTTTATCGAGTCTATCTTTCCATGAAATGTTCCTTTGGTATCTCTAATTTTCTTGAAGAGATCCCTAGGCTTTCCCAATCTGTTGTTTTCCTCTATTTCTTTGCACTGATCACTGAGGAAGGCTTTCTTATCTCTCCTTGCTATTCTTTGGAACTCTGCATTCAGATGGGAATATCTTTCCTTTTCTCCTTTGCTTTTCGCTTCTCTTCTCTTCCCAGCTATCTGTAAGGCCTCCTCAGACAGCCATTTTGCTTTTTTTGCATTTCTTTTCCATGGGGATTTTCTTGATCCCTGTCTCCTGTACAATGTCACGAACCTCTGTCCATAGTTCATCAGGCACTCTGTCTATCAGGTCTAGTCCCTTAAATCTATTTGTCACTTCCACTCTATACTCATAAGGGATTTGATCTAGGTCATACCTGAATGGACTAGTGGTTTTCTCTACTTTCTTCAATTTAAGTCTGAATTTGGCAATAAGCAGCTCATGATCTGAGCCACAGTCTGCTCCTGGTCTTGTTTTTGCTGACTGTGTAGAGCTTCTCCATCTTTGGCTGCAAAGAATGTAATCAATCTGATTTTGGTGTTGACCATCTGGTGATGTCCACGTGTAGAGTCTTCTCTTGTGTTGTTGGAATAAGGTGTTTGCTATTACCAGTGCGTTCTCGTGGCAAAACTCTATTAGCCTTTGCCCTACTTTGGGTAAGTACCCTAAATACAGTCACATTGGGGATTAGGGTTTCAACATAGAAAGTTAAGGGGCACATAACTCAGTCCATAGCATACTTGTAAGCAAGTGTCAATTACCTAATTTCTTAGAATGCTGGTTCAGACCAACTGCATCCTAATTTCATAAAAAAAAAAAATGTCCAGGATATCTGAGTGGCAACAAAAATGACTTTCTTCAAAGAGAAACCAGAAAGGGGGGTGAGGTGGGTGAAGAAGGCCTAGTAAGTTTCACAATGTCCACTGTCCGATAACCTGGGGGGCCCAACATATCTTCTCATTTCCTTTTGCAATCTTAACAATAGAGAGGACAGACCTGGATGCTTATTTTTTAATTCATACTTCAAATTATTTAAGACATGGTAAAAAGATCAAGAGTGAATGTCAAACTGGAGAAAGGGCTCCAAGAACCATTATGAAGGTCAGTGTTATAACAATTGGGATAAAACAAGTTAGTATCAATCATGACTCTAGATTGATTATTCTTTTTTTTTTAACTTTAGTTGGGGGCTAATTACTTTACAATATTGTAGTAGTTTTTGCCATACATTGACATGAATCAGCCATGGGTTTACATGTGTTCCCCTTCCTGGACCCCCCTCCCGCCTCCCTCCCCATCCCATCCCTCTGGGTCATCCCATTGCCCCAGTCCTGAGCATTTGTCTCATGCATCGAATGTGGAATGGTGTTCTGTTTCACATATGATAATATACATGTTTCAGTGCTATTCTCCCAGAACGTCCCACCCTCACCTTCTCCCTCAGAGTCCATAAGACTGTTCTATGCATCTGTGTCTCTTATTCTGTCTCACATATAGGGTTATCATTACCATCTTTCAAATTCCATATATATGCATTAGTATACTGTATTGTTGTTTTTCTTTCTGGCTAACTTCAGAGCACTCTGTATAATGGGCTCCAGTTTCATCCATCTATTATTCTTGATGTAAAAGTTACATTTAATTAATAAATTATGGTGCAGTTCTTAAAATTGTCTCATGCATAGTTTCATTAAAAAGTCAAGTAAATATAATCATAATAACTATTCATGTAATTAATGTTATTTTCGGTTGAAGCTGAAAGTCAGAGTGACTATTAAGACAATTAATGTAAATCTACTGTGAAAGGGAGAAAAAGAGAAAGAAAGAAAAATATCAGTCAACAAATTGAAATAACAAACAAAAATCCAACAATTATAAAATTACTAAAAATCCCAGAGGGTTTCATTATCATTTGACATAAATTCTTACAGATTTATTTACTAACAAGAACCACTAAAACGAGCGTTGATCTCCATCTGCAAATGAAATTAGGATTTAGAAGAAAGAAGGAAAAGAAGTAAGAATGGTTTTCAGACTCTAAATCTGTTTTTTCAATGTTTTGTGTTTTACAGTGTGTGCGTGTGCACACCTATAATATAATTAAATTGTATAGGTTATTTGGTGCTTTGGCAAAGAGTTCTTTGGTAAAAAGCTTTGGTTTTCCATTGTGTTTGTTGTTTTGAAGTAAGGGCAGAGCTAAATTTGGAGTGGTGCTGGATTTTCGCCATGTGACAGTTACCTCTTGGGAGATTCCAGTTCCTTTACTGAAATGAAATGTTTGAATCTAGATGGTTTTTGAGCTCTATTAGGGAGCATAGGTTTAGCCACTCATTGCACTTACTATTGCTTTCACAAAGCCCCGAGTTAGCTTCCGCACCAAATGTAATGAGAAGCCATTAAGTGAAACAGCTCTTTGTGGGCTTGGAGCATACGGCCCGACCATGCATGAAAGCAATGATGCTACAATGTCACGGGGCTTGGAGGACTCAGACATTTCTCTGTCAGAGCACCCTGAGGCCAGAATAGTCTGGAAACTCCTCTAAGGTCTACTGCTGTGCCTGTCGGTTACCAAGCTTGTTCTCAACATCTCTGCCTAATAATAGATCTTTGATTTTTTTTAAGGCTACAACATCTATATCATAAACAAACAAAACAAAAAACCCAAACCTAAAAGACAAGGTTTTTTCTTACACTAAAGTAAAATGTGTTTCACATTTTATGTGTTGGCCTTGGTCCAAATTAAATAATCTGGTACAGTCATTAAAGGAACTTAAGACTTTAAATACTGTTCCTCATCATTCCTCTTCTCTGGGTAAGCTTTACTACCTAAAAGAGCTTATTTTTAAACAAGTTTTTTTGGATACAAAAAGTGTTGTAAACTGTTGTTGCTTAACTGTTAATTTTGTCAAATATTCTACTGTTGCCTGTGTATCTGACTTGAATCTTGTAGGAATGTTTGGTGATTATCAGTTACACCCTTCCTTTTAAGTCTAAGACAGCTTCTGAGAGACAAGCCCAGAGGCCCAATAAGGATATTTTGTCTTTAAATTGTTAAGACATAACTTTTTTTATGTTGTGTGAGTGCGCATGTGTGTGCTCAGTCATGTCTGACTCTCTGTGACCCCATGGACTCTAGCCCCCCAGGCTCCTCTGTCCATGGAATTTTCCAGGCAAGAATACTGGATCAGGTTACCATTTCCTACTCCAGGGGATCTTCCCAAACCAGAGATTGAACCCACGTCTCTTGTGTCTCCTGTGTTGGCAGGTGGATTTTTTACCACTGCTCCACCTGGAAGCCCTTTGCATGCTAAAATCTAGCAAAAACAGAGTTGAAATATGGAAAACCATCTTTCCTGTCCCCCATAGTGAAGATGACTTCTTGCCCCAGACCTATGAATGACTGTGAATGGGAAACAGATTGTTTTTTATCAAACTTTCCAACTACAGTGGAACATTCAAGCAATTATCTATACATGAATATTCCTCATTTATATCTTTTAGGTTGTAATGGTAGAATTAACGATAAACCATTGTAACCAGATGGCTAGGGTTGTATGGAATTAGAGTTTTAGTTTATCTTAGGCACATTCTAACATTTTTTTCCTTTTTTCTGCAGCTATGTGGTGCCATTATCCTTTTTGTAGCTATTTTGATACGAACAGGGAAAACTGGTCAAGAGGTAAATAAATATGTTACTCCACTGACAAAGTAGTTTATTTCTCTTATAGTGATGAAAGTAATGATAGTAATAATAAAATGTTTTTACAGCATTTTCCTAACTGCCTCACGTAATTATTTGTGCTAAGTGATTTTTGTAATTTAATTAATCAAGGTTACTCACTCTGTGTCTGGCACTGTGTTAGGCATTAATGAGTCCTTATGGAGAACGGAGAAGATGTTACTCCCCAAATAGGAAGATTGCATTGAAAGTAGAGATAAGAAGGGGTCAAAGCAGAAATTAGCCTGCTTCGTTATTTGTGAAGTACAGCCTGAAATTATCTGCAGGATATAGACTGCTTTGCCTCTCCAACCAAGAGAAATTTTTGTACAAGACGTTGGCAATTACTTTGGCTGATTCCCAGGGTGAAGTGGTGCTCCAAAAGGAAATGATAAGATGTTGTCTTGGAGAAGAATTACTTGAATCTGTTTTATTTCTTTTTTAAACTGTTTTAAAGGCAGCAAAATTCAAAGATAGTTGCAATGACTTGGGGCAGCGGGTGTTGAGGGTAATCCCTTGTAACAGTAAAAGGCTGGTCATAGCCATGTAACTCAGCAGTTGACTGGTGATGTCCAACTTCCTGACATCAAGATAAGATTAGCAGGATCCCGTTTCTCCACCACATGCCATTCCATGGCTGCCAAAGCACTTATCAGGATTTCTGCAGGTCTGGAGGAAGTTTAGTTCATACGGTTAATTCTGGCTCTAGTCTTTAATTTCTATACACATGGTTTCTGTTCCGTACCACAGTGTCACAGTGTGGAAAGAGTGTGGGGATGGGGAGGGAGGGTGTGTGGCGGGGTTGTTCTGTCAATTTTAGTCAGTACAGATTCCTGGCACCATTTCCTGACTTCACTGCTTCCTTTCTCCTGTCTCCCTTCTTCTCAGGGATGTTCCACTCTTGAGATTATGATTCTTATCTCATGCTACCCAAGTAAAGTTTCCTCTCTAAGAGGAATATCGGTTCCTATCTAATAAGTATTAAGACATTCTTAAAACAAAAATTCAGGTAATACATTATCTATTAAAACTTATCTGACCATGGTGCAATTATATGCTTTTAGACATAATAACCTACTTGAAAGAAAAAGCAAGTTGACATCTCTTCTGATTCTTTTCCTAAAATGGGTGCGTTTTCTGGACCTTTTTTTTTTTTTCTCACCTTCTCTCTCACTGCTTCTCTCCAGTTTTTCCTTCTTTCTTTCCCTCCTTTTCTTTCCTCCTTCCCTCTTTCTTTCTTTTCCCTTTCTTTCCTTTGCTTTAAACTTTGGTTTCTACCATTAGAGAACCCAGAAAACTACAGTGGTGATTAGGCACATCTTCATTCTGAGCCTTGCCATGGTGAGGACACTGAGTGGGAGACAGGTGTGACAATGAGTTGGTAACATTCTATTTCATCGGAACTTTGTTGTTTTATACTGATAAATTTGACTGTGACTTCTTGATGTCCTTGGATTCTGAAATTTGAGCCCAATAACAGTATTCAAAAATGTACAGAATCATTGAGAGAAACTGATGTCTGACTTACTGCTGCTGCTGCTGCTAAGTCACTTCAGTCGTGTCTGACTCTGTGGGATCCCATAGACAGCAGCCCACCAGGCTTCCCCGACCCTGGAATTCTCCAGGCAAGAACACTGGAGTGGGTTGCCATTTCCTTCTCCAATGAATGAAAATGAAAAGTGAAAGTGAAGTCGCTCAGTCGTGCCTGACTCTTAGAGACCCCATGGACTGCAGCCTACCAGGCTCCTGCATCCATGGGATTTTCCAGGCAAGAGTACTGGAGTGGGGTGCCACTGCCTTCTCTGACTTGAGAACTCATAAATAAGCATAGAGATGAACAGCCATTGATTTAGAGGGTGCTTTGTCATTTTTTAAGATGTGTGTGCAACCTGTATTTTATTTTTAAATTTTATTGTGTTTCTGGTAGATATGGGAACACTGTATTTCCCCCCAGTGATTCTGGTAAACAAACTTGGTGTTTAGTCTAATAAATCTCACACATCGAGTGTATTAAAGAGCTGTCCTCGAGATAGTGTTACTCAAAATCTGGGGATAAGAATGAGTTAATAGAGCTAGACATCATCTTGAGTTATATTTTGACTCTTGTCCTCTGTCAGTCTCTATCCCTAAACAAAAAGCAGTATTTTCCAACAACTTTAACCAGCTTGACAGATGAGAAATCGACTTATATATATTCAAAGTCAGTGACAAAGAATCAAGACTGTGCAGAGAACCAAATTTTACTAGTAGAAAAACAGGAGAAGTTTTAGAAGGGGAAACCTGAGAGCAAACACAGAAAAGAAGTGCACATCTTTTAGCAAAGCCATGGGTGCTAAAGTGTCCCCTAGAGATGCCTTGTTCTCCCTCAGGATGAACTCAGCCCTGCATGAGGCAAAGTGTATGTGCAGCCATCATAGGAGATCCCTTATGAGGGATCCCAAAGAGGACCCTGAGCCTTCTTCTTCAAGGTTCTGTCATGTCCTTTCTATAGAAATTCCCCCCACCCCCATCCTAAGACACACAGAGACAGTGTTCTTCCAAGATAGCTTTTAAAACTCTGCTGTCTCTCCCTTGAGGGCTTCGCAGGAGGCACAGTGGTAAGAATCTGCCTGCCAATCAATGCAGGAGATACAGGAGATGTGGGTTCAATCCCTGGGTCAGGAAGATCACCTGTAGAAGGAACTGGCAACCCACTCCAGTATTCTTGCCTGGAGAATCCCATGGACAGAGGAGCCTGGTGGGCTACAGTCCATGGGATTGCAGAGAGTCAGACACAAATGAGCCACCATGCACACACATCTCTCCCCTGAAACAAATACCTGAATTCAAATTTTCATTTTGTTTCTGAATAGGAATAGCCACTTGTTGGGCTGGTCTTAAAACAGCGATTGCCAGGTAGCCAGCACATTGCTCTCTGGCCACATTGGTAGTGAGTCACTGTGCCCAAATCAGTCTCGTAGAAGTGCTTCAGTTCAGTTCAGTTCAATTCAGTCGCTCAGTCGTGTCCGACTCTTTGCGACCCCATGAATTGCAGCACGCCTGGCCTCTCTGTCCATCACCAACTCCTGGAGTCTACCCAAACCGATGTCCATCGAGTCAGTGATGTCATCCAACCATCTCATCCTCTGTCATCCCCTTCTCCTCCTCCCCCCAATCCCACCCAGGATTAGGATCTTTTCCAATGAGTCAACACTTCGCATGAGGTGGCCAAAGTACTGGAGTTTCAGCTTCAACATCAGTCCTTCCAATGAACACCCAGGATTGATCTCCTTTAGGATGGATTGATTGGATCTCCTTGCAGTCCAAGGGACTCTCAAGAGTCTTCTCCAACACCACAGTTCAAAAGCATCAATTCGGTGGCGCTCAGCTTTCTTCACCGTCCAACTCTCACATCCATACATGACCACTGGAAAAACCATAGCCTTGACTAGACGGACTTTTGTTGGCAAAGTAATGTCTCTGCTTTTCAATATGCTATCTAGGTTGGCCATAACCTTCCTTCTAAGGAGTAAGCGTCTTTTAATTTCATGGCTGCAATCACCATCAGCAGTGATTTTGGAGACCACAAAAATTAAGTCTGATACTGTTTCCACTGTTTTCCCATCTATTTCCCATGAAGTGATGGGACCAGATGCCATGATCTTAGTTTTCTGAACGTTGAGCTTTAAGCCAACTTTTTCACCCTCCTCCTTCACTTTCATCAAAAGGCTCTTTAGTTCTTCTTCACTTTCTGCCATAAGGGTGGTGTCATCCGCATATCTGAGGTTATTGATATTTCTCCTGGCAATCTTGATTCCAGCTTGTGTTTCTTCCAGCCCAGCGTTTCTTATGATGTACTCTGCATATAAGTTAAATAAGCAGGGTGACAATATACAGCCTTGACGTACTCCTTTTCCTATTTGGAACCAGTCTGTTGTTCCACGTCCAGTTCTAACTGTTGCTTCCTGACCTGCATACAGGTTTCTCAAGAGACAGGTCAGATGGTCTGGTATTCCCATCTCTTTCAGAATTTTCCACAGTTTATTGTGATCCACACAGTCAAAGGCTTTGGCATAGTCAATAAAGCAGAAATAGATGTTTTTCTGGAACTGTCTTGCTTTTTTGATGATCCAGCAGATATTGGCAATTTGATCTCTGGTTCCTCTGCCTTTTCTAAAACCAGCCTGAACATCTGGAAGTTCACAGTTCACGTATTGCTGAAGCCTGGCTTGGAGAATGTTGAGCATTACTTTACTAGCATGTGAGATGAGTGCAATTGTGCGGTAGTTTGAGCATTCTTTGGCATTGCCTTTCTTTGGATTGGAACGAAAACTGACCTTTTCTAGTCCTGTGGCCACTGCTGAGTTTTCCAAATTTGCTGGCATATCGAGTGCAGCACTTTCACAGCATCATCTTTCAGGATTTGAAATAGCTCAACCGGAATTCCATCACCTCCACTTGCTTTGTTCGTAGAGATGCCCACTTGACTTCACATTCCAGGATGTCTGGCTCTAGGTGAGTGATCACACCATCATGATAATCTGGGTTGTGAGGATCTTTTTTGTACAGTTCTTCTGTGTATTCTTGTTGCCTCTTCTTAATATCTTCTGCTTCTGTTAGGTCCATACCATTTCTGTCCTTTATCAAGTCTATCTTTCCATGAAATATTCCTTTGGTATCTCTAATTTTCTTGAAGAGATCTCTAGTCTTTCCCAATCTGTTGTTGTCCTCTATTTCTTTGCACTGATCACTGAGGAAGGCTTTCTTATCTCTTCTTGCTATTCTTTGAAACTCTGCATTCAGATGGGAATATCTTTCCTTTTCTCCTTTGCTTTTCGCTTCTCTTCTCTTCCTAGCTATCTGTAAGGCCTCCTCAGACAGCCATTTTGCTTTTTTGCATTTCTTTTCCATGGGGATTTTCTTGATCCCTGTCTCCTGTACAATGTCACAAACCTCTGTCCATAGTTCATCAGGCACTCTGTCTATCAGATCTAATCCCTTAAATCTATTTGTCACTTCTACTGTATACTCATAAGGGATTTGATCTAGATCATACCTGAATGGACTAGTGGTTTTCCCTACTTTCTTCAATTTAAGTCTGAATTTGGCAATAAGCAGTTCGTAATCTGAGCCACAGTATGCTCCCGGTCTTGTTTTTGCTGACTCTATAAAGCTTCTACATCTTTGACTGCAAAGAATATAATCAATCTGATTTTGGTGTTGACCATCTGGTGATGTCCACGTGTAGAGTCTTCTCTTGTGTTGTTGGACAAAGGTGTTTGCTATTACCAGTGTGTTCTCTTGGCAAAACTCTATTAGCCTTTACCCTGCTTCATTATGTGCTCCAAGGCCAAATTTACCTGTTATGCCAGGTGTTTCCTGTGCTTCATTACCTGCCAAATAAGTGCTGGCCACACTATCCAGGGGCCTCCCAGGTGGCTCAGTGGTAAAGAACCCGCCTGCCAATGCAGGAAACTCGAGATATGAGTTCCATCCCTGGGTTGGGAAGCTCCCCTGGAGAAGGAAATGGCAACCCATTCCAGTATTCGTGCCTGGAAAATCCCATGGACAGAGGAACCTGCCAGGTTACAGTTTGTGGAGTCGCAAAGAGTTAGACACAACTTAGTGACTAAACAACAGAAACAACACACTCTTCATGTCTCACTGGTAGCTGTTTGACCTACTGTTTCTACATCTGGGTTGTCTGACCAAAGTACCGATAACTCAGCTGGTGAAGCTTCAGCTGTCTTGGATACCTTAGGGTTTTCCTGACTGGCTACAGTGTCATGAAGCAAACTTTGTTGATGAGTGGGTAGACCAGGCTTCCTGATACTGCTTTTTTTGGTTGTTATCTGTCTTCACTCAGATGCCATGCCTGGTTACTAACAAACCTTATTTCTTAGCTCCAATCTTAATAAGCAAACTAATTAAAAAAAAAAAAAAAGAAACCAGAAAAGCCTGAAAAAGAGGCAAAAAAATCTTTAGGACATAACCAAGCTTTCTAAATACGCAAATTGAAACATTATCTGTAAGCATCAACTCTTGAAGACACAGGAAGCTTTGGGTATTCACAGAGGCTGACCTAATTCCCTTCATAAGTGGGAAACTGGAGCCCAGTAAAGTTAGTTGTCTTTCATGGTTAGAAACCAATTTATAAAGACTGACTAGAATATAGATTTTGTTTTTAAGTGCGCTTACAACTTCAGCACATTCCTTCCTTCTGATTGTCAAACAAAGGCTTTGTCTAGGCTATGGATTGATTTTAAAAGTCTTTAAAAATGTAAAGATCATGAGTAGTAGTGTTCGTTTGTTTTTTGGTATTTGCTGTTAAAGGCACACATCTGCATGCTGTGCTACAGATCCCAGAAGGCAGCCTCTGAGCTAGTGTAAGAACTAGTGGTCTGCCTAGAAATAACCCAGTAGATAAAGCTCCTAAGAGATGAATGGGCTGCACACAGCACTCATATATAACACAGGCACAAGGTTTCATTTTTTCATTGTGATTTGCTTCTGGTCATATCTGTAGAGCAAGAGAGAGATTGAGGCTAGGTGTTATGATAGTGATGAAGGTTATGGATATGGGGAAGAGAAGAACCAAATTTTGCAGGATTGGTAGTCCAGCCCATCATAAAGAGCCCTAAGATGTTTTCCTCAATATCTCTTTTCTAAATAGTCAGGCAAAATAAAGAGTTTCTGGAAGACTGTATAGACTATACTTCCTGGGAACAAGGAGATAGATTTGATATGGAATATCAGGAACTAGACTTATTTTCTTAGTATAAAATATGGTTGGTTTGTTTTGGAAAATGTATAGACCTCTGTAATCACTATTACAATCAAAATGAAAAGAATTTTTATTAACTCATGAAAGTTTCCTCATATCCCTTTGTAGTCTGTCCCCTCTTTACTTGATACTCTGCTCAAAGTCCATCACTGCTCTGATTTCTATCATCATAGCTTAGATTTACCTACTCTTTTTTTAATTCCCCATCTGGATATTTTTTTAAAAGTCAAAATATAGTTGATTTACAATGTTATGTTAATTTTTGCTATACAGAAAAGTGATTCCATTATACTGTACATATATATACATTCTTTTAAAATATTCTTTTCCACTATGGCTTATCACAGAATATTGAATACAGTTCCCTGTGCTATACAGTAGGACCTTGTTGTTTATTCATTTTGTATATAATAGTTTTCATCTGTTAGCCTCAAATTCCTACTCCATCCCCTCCCACCCCACCTCCCCCTTGGTAACCACAAGTCTGTTTTCTATGTCTGTGAGCCTGTTTCATAAAAGTCCACTTGTGTCATATTTTAGATTCTGCATATAAGTTATATGATAAGTTTATCTTTCTCTTTCTGACTTACTTCACTTACTATGATAGTCTCTGGGTTCTTCGAATTTACTGCAAATGACATTACTTTATTCTTTTTAATGGCTAAGTAGTATTCCATATCGTGAGTATGTGTGTGTGTGTATGTGTGTGTAACATTGTATGTGCATATCTTTTAAAAATTTTATTTTATTTTTAATTGGAGAATAATTACTTTACAATATTGTGATGATTTCTGCCATATATCAACATGAATCAGCCATAGATATACATATGTTCCCTCTCTCTTAAAACTCCCTGCCACCTCCCTCTCCATCCGACCCTTCTAGATTATCACAGAGCACTGGCTTTGGGTTTCCTGCATCATACAGCAAATTCCCACTGATTCTACATTTTACATATGGCAATGTATATGTTTCACTACTACTCTCTCCGGTCATCAGCCCTCTTCTCCCCCCTCTACTGTGACCAAAAGTCTGTCCTTTATGTCTGCATCTCCTTTGCTGCCCTGCAAATAGGACCATCAGTACCATCTTTCTAGACTCTCTCTATATGCATTAAGAGTTATATTTGTCTTTCTCTTTCTGACTTACTTCACTCTGTATAATAAGCTCTAGGTCCATCCATCTCATTAGAACTGACTCAAATGCATTCCTTCTTATAGCTGAATAATATTCCATTTTGTATATACACCACAACTTCTTTATCCATTCATCTGTTGATGGACATCTAGGTTGCTGCTATGTCCTAGCTATTTTAAATAGCATATATAGCATATCTTCTTTATCCATTCATCCACTGATGGACATTTAGGCTGTTCCCATGTCTTGGCTGTTGTGAATAGTGTTGCTTTGAACATAAGGATGCATAGTTTTTTGAATTATAGTTTTATCCAGATATATGCCTAGGACTAGGATTGCTGGGTAATATGGGAACTCTATTTTTAGTTTTTGAGGAAACTCCATACTGCTTCCCATAGTGACTACACCAGCTTACATCCCACCAACCATGTAGGAGGGATCCCTTTTCTCCACACTCTCTCCCTCACTTTTTTGTAGACTTCATGATGGCCGTTCTAATTGATATATGATATCTCATTATAGTTTTGATTTGCATTTCTTTAATAGTTAGCTATATTGAGCACCTTTTCACATACGTGTTAGCCATCTATGTCCTCGTAGAAATGTCCATTTAGTTCTTCTGCCCATTTTTTAATTGGGTTGTTTTTGTTGTTGTTGCTGTTGATAGCATGAGCTATTTGGATCTTTTGTAAATTAATCCCTTGTAGGTCGCATTGTTTGCAAATATTTTCTCCCATTTTGTAGGTTGTCTTTTTGTTTTGTTTATGATTTCCTTTGCTATGCATAAGCTTGTAAGTTTGATGATATCCCATTTGTTTATTTTTGCATAGATTTATCTATTCTTGATTGCCATATAAATGGAATTATACAGCAGTCACTCTTTTGAATACGGTACATTTAGCTCAACATAATGTTTTAGAGATTTACTCATACTGTTGAGTCTATCAGTAGTTTGAGGAACTTAGGCTTTAAAATTTAACTAAACTACCATAAAAACATATTTATGATGCTATTTAGGTATAAAACACAAAATATGCAAATCAAAGATCACATCATGGATAAAACTACTGATCCTTCTAAACTTTTAAAAATGTTTGTTTGAAAAGCCTATTGCATTTCTTCCACCCAACATCCAATATAAATCTTCAAAAGGCATAAAATTGGAAACATTGTACAAGTAACACTTCAATAGAAGGCAAGCTCCTTAAAGGTAGGAATTTTTGCTTGTTTACACCACTATGGCATCTTGGTGTCTTAGAACAGGTTTTGGCACATAGTAGGTCCCCAGTGGATATTTATTGAATAACAAACATCAAGAAAAGGAATTTTCTGTCATTAATCTCTTTTTCATTTTCAGATTCTCACTCCAGGGGATGTGAACCTTAGCCCCTTTATTGCTGTGAATATGTTAATTTTTGTGGGTGCTGTCATCATGATTCTGGGTTTCCTGGGATGCTGTGGTGCAATGAAAGAAAATCAGTTCATGATAGTTTTGGTGAGTTTTCCCAGCACATCCTAATACCCAACCTTTAGACTTTGGAGGATTATCTCCCATCCCCATTATCTGTCAGAAGGACTTGTGAAGATTGATGTAACTCTCTCACTTTTATTTAGAGGGTTTGGTTGTGGAAGCTAATATAATTATCTCAAATTAGAGGATACCATGAGAGAAGTAATCCAAGTCTATGCCCCAACCAGTAACACTGAAGAAGCTGAAGTTGAATGGGTCTATGAAGACCTACAAGACCTTTTAGAACTAACACCCCAAAAGGACGTCCTTTTCATTATAGGGGACTGGAATGCAAAAGTAGGAAGTCACAAAACACCTGGAGTAACAGGCAAATTTGGCCTTGGAGTACAGAATGAAGTACGGAAAAGGATAACAGAGTTTTGCCAAGAGAATGCACGGGTCAGAGCAAACACCCTCTTCCAACAACACAAGAGAAGACTCTGCACATGGACATCACCAGATGGTGGAAACCGAAATCAGATTGATTATATTCTTTGCAGCCAAAGATGAAGAAGCTCTATAAAGTCAGCAAAAGCAAGACTGGAAGCTAATAGTGGCTCAGATCATGAACTGCTTATTGCCAAATTCAGACTTAAATTGAAGAAAGTAGGGAAAACCACTAGACCATTCAGGTATGACCTAAACCAAATTCTTTACAATTATACAGTGAAAGTGAGAAATAGATTTAAGGGACTAGATCTGATAGACAGAGTGCCTGATGAACTATGGACGGAGGTTCGTGACATTGTACAGCAGACAGGGATCAAGACCATCCCCATGGAAAATAAAATGCAAAAAAGCTAAATGGTTGTCTGAGGAGGCCGTACAAATAGCTGTGAAAAGAAGAGAAGTGAAAAGCAAAGGAGAAAAGGAAAGATATACCCATTTGAATGCAGAGTTCCAAAGAATAGCAAGGAGAGATAAGAAAGCCTTTTTCAGTGACCAGTGCAAAGATATAGAGGAAAACAATTTAATGGGAAAGACTAGAGATCTCTTCAAGAAAATTAGAGATACCAAGGGAACATTTTATGCAAAGATGGGCTCAATAAAGGACAGAAATGGTATGGACCTAGCAGAAGCAGAAGATATTAAGAAGAGATGGCAAGAATACACAGAAGAACTGTACAAAAAAGATATTCATGACCCAGATAATCACAGTGGTGTGATCACTCACCTAGAACCAGACATCCTGGGATGTGAAGTCAAGTGGGCCTTAGGAAGCATCACTACAAACAAAGCTAGTGGAAGTGATGGAATTCCACTTGAGCTATTTTGAATCCTAAAAGATGGTGCTGTGAAAGTGCTACACTCAGTGTGCCAGAAAATTTGGAAAACTCAGCAGTGGCCACAGGACTGGAAAAGGTCAGGTTTCATTCCAATCCCAAAGAAAGGCAATGCCAAAGAATGCTCAAACTACCGCACATTTGCACTCATCTCACATGCTAGCAAAGTAATGCTCAAAGTTCTCCAAGCCAAGTTTCAACAATATGTGAACCGTGAACTTCCAGATGTTCAAGCTGGTTTTAGAAAAGGAAGAGGAACCAAAGATCAAACTGCCAACATCCGTTGGATCATCAGAAAAGCAAGAGAGTTCCAGAAAAACATCTATTTCTGCTTTATCGACTATGCCAAAACCTTTGACTGTGTGGATCACAAACCGTGGAAAATTCTGAAAGAGATGGGAATACCAGACCACCTGACCTGCCTCTTGAGAAATCTGTATGCAGATCAGGAAGCAACAGTTAGAACTGGAAATGGAACAACAAACTGGTTCCAAATAGGAAAAGGAGTACTTCAAGGCTGTATATTGTCACCCTGCTTATTTAACTTATATGCAGAGTACATCATGAGAAATGCTGGGCTGGATGAAGCACAAGCTGGAATCAAGATTGCTGGGTGAAATATCAATAATCTCAGATGACACCACCCTTATGGCAGAAAGTGAAGAAGAACTAAAGAGCCTCTTGATGAAAGTGAAAGAAGAGAATCAAAAGTTGTCTTAAAACTCAACATTCAGAAAACTAAGATCATGGTGTACAGTCTCATCACTTCATAGAACCCATTAAGGAAGACTAACAAGTAAACAATTAGCTACAGCGAAGGTGGTACAAGAAGAAAAGAGCAATGATAGAGGAGGGAATTTTCAAGCTGGAAGCAAAAGTGGATAAGGTGATTGTATGGGTGAGGATGTGATGAGCTTTCCAGGGAGAGAGCCTGGCAGTACAATGCTAGCATCTTTGGGGAACTGAAAAATCTTGGGTATGGCTAGAGTGTGTAAGGACTATTTTCAGTAAATGATGGAAGGTGGGTCTGAGTGTGGACTAGCGTCAAATTACAGCCCATGCTAAGAAATGTCCATGTAAGGACATGAGATAATCAGATTTGTCCTTTAGAAATCTTCAAGGATAGATTGAGTTGAGATAACCGACAGATAATTCACTCTGAACACATACACAGTAGAAAATAATAAGTGGATATAGAAAAAAAATTTTTTTAATTCAAGTATTTATTAGATACAAATCTGACATAAGAGTTTATCAGAGCTCATCTGAACTTGTTTCTTCTCTAATAAAAGAAGTATTATGTCAGCCCCTGAACAAATATTTTTTAACTGATGGTTTATTATGAGACAAGGTAAAAGAGCGTTCAGCTCAGTCGCTCAGTCATATCAGACTCTTTGTGACCCCAAGGACTACAGCAAGACAGGCTTCCCTGTATGTCACCAACTCCTGGAACTTCCTCAAACTCATGTCTGTCGAGTCGGTGATGCCATCCAACAATCTCATCCTCTGTCGTCCCCTTCTTCTCCTGCCTTCAATCTTTCCCAGTATCAGGGTCTTTTCCAGTGAGTCAGCTCTTTGCATCAGGGGGCCAAAGTATTGGAGTTTCAGCTTCAGCATCAGTCCTTCCAATGAATATTCAGGACTGATTTCCTTTAGGATGGACTGGTTGGATCTCCTTGCAGTCCTAGGGACTCTCAAGAGTCTTCTCCAACACCACAGTTCAAAAGCATCAATTCTTCGGTGCTCAGCTTTCTTTATGGTCCAACTATCACATCTATGCATGACTACTGGAAAAACCATAGCTTTGACTAGATGGACCTTTGTTGTCAAAGTAGTGTCTCTGCTTTTTAATATGCTGTCTAAGTTGGTCATAGCTTTTCTTCCAAGGAGCAAGTGTCTCTTAATTTCATGGCTGCATCACTATCTGCAGTGATTTTGGAGCCCCCCCAAATAAAGTCTTTCACTGTTTCCACTGTTTCCCTGTCTGTTTGCCATCAAGTGATGGGACTGGATGCCATGATCTTACTTTTCTGAATGTTGAATTTTAAGCCAACTTTTTCACTTTATTCTTTAACTTTCATCAAGAGGCTATTTATTTCTTCTTCACTTTCTGTCATAAGCGTGGTGTCATCTGTGTATCTAAAGTTATTGATATTTCTCCTGGCAATCTTGATTCCAGGTGTGCTTCATCCAGCCTGGCATTTCTCATGATGTACTCTGCATATAAGTTAAATAAGCAGGGTGACAAACAGCCTTGACATACTCCTTTCCCGATTTGGAATTTGTAACCAGTCTGTTGTTCCATGTCCAGTTCTAACTATTGCTTCTTGATCTGCACACAGATTTCTCAGGTGGCAGGTCAGGTGGTCTGGTATTCCCATCTCTCTCAGCATTTTCCACAGTTTATTGTGATCCACACAGTCAAAGGCTTTGGCATAGTCAGTAAAGCAGAAGGAGATATTTTTCTGGAACTCTCTTGCTTTTTCAGTGAAAGAGCTTTAATGGAACTCTAATATCATCCCTGATGGTTGCTTTATGATTAATAAGGCCTCATTTGAAATTTGGGGACTTTAATTACTTGAGGAGCTTGGTTTTATGAAAACTAATTTGTGGGAAACTCTAAAATTAGAATTCAGTATATCTGAGGCAGATTTCAGGACTACATTTGTAAAAAGACTCCAGATTATTCTCGTAGTGGTAGAGACATTGTTTTGAAGTCAGTTCTGAAATTTGTCTTGAAGTTTGAGTTTGTATTTGATGAAGAAAAAAATCATATTCAAACAACTTCATTTGAGTTTTTGAACTTCCCTCCATTCAACATCGTACTGATGCCTACAATCCTATGACTCAATTTTAGTTTTAATCATTTTCCTTAGTCAGTCTCTGGAGCAAATGTTTTTGAGCAGTAATGGCTCCAACTTTGATTCTTGAGGTAGAGAGTGGAATAAATGAGGAGCATGGTTAATACTCCTACTGTGATTAGGATTCCTACTGCAGAAAGAAGCGCCGTGTCCAAAATGTCCCCAGGTAGTTACTGAATGTCCTGGGGGTAATATTGAATATATTTTCCTTTTCTTTTTTTTTTCAGTTTTTCATAGGACTGCTTATGATCCTACTCCTGCAGGTGGTGGCAGGTATCCTAGCAACTACTAGCAAATCTAAGGTGTGTACACATATTATACCTGACAGTTTTGGAAAAGTCTGAAAAATTGACATGCTACTTCCTGGCATGAATCATTTAACAGCATTCTCAATTTTCAGACTGAACAAGCTCTGAATAAGACTCTCCTGGCTAATGCACGTCTTTTGAGTTCAACAAATGAAAATGAAAGAGTATTCCAGAGAGTCTTTTCTGAACTTCAAGAAGAGGTAATTAGAACTTGTAGGTTATTTGAAGAGTTGGACATAGTTCTCCTTTTACTTAATTTTTAACAGATGTTTTCCTTAAGGATTGAAAAAATGTTTCCCTTTTACATATTTTGACCAATTATTCTGTCACTATGCAATAAGAAGAATCCGGGACTATTTCTAATTTTTTCTCCAGCTTCTTATGAAGTTCTGAGGTAGTTTAGGACAGATATTAAGAGGATATGTTTATGATAGATTAAGTCTCGATTGAGCCAAATCAATAATTGCTTTAATATTTACCATTTAGAAGGATAGTGTGTTTTGAATGCTTGGAATTTCCCTTCTTTCTTTCTCTGCCTCCATGCCCCACTTCTCTTTTAAAAATAATTATAGCTATTGTTTATTACTACTTAGTATGTATCAGATTTACATTCAATAGCTCACTTAATTCTGATGACAAGTCTATGAGATGGGTAATATCATTACCCTCATTATCTTTATTAGAGAGATGAGGGGATTACAACTTAGAGAGGCATGACAGCTAACAAGTGATGGGGTTGGAATTTGAATGCAGATCTGTCTGACTCATTAATTCTTTTTAATCAGTACACTAGCCTCCCTCCCCCCACGTATGTATGTATGTATGTATATTTACTTTGGCTACTTCACTGTCTTCAGGGTAAAGTCAAGATTCGGACAGAGGTTGAAGGTACTCTACTATCTGGCTCCTACCTCGTATTTTAACTTTACTAAAGACTACTCCATGAAGAAAGCACTCTGGTCCAACTAGGCTTGTCTACTCAGGATGTCTTAAATAATTCTGCCCTCCTGCCTTTGCATCATTCCTCATCCTTGGAATGTACTTACTACTTTTCTTTTTTTTTACTTGCTTTTTTAAAAAAAATTTTTTTAATTGTAGGATAATTACAATATTGTGATGGGTTTTGCCATATATCAGTATTAATTGGCCATAGGCATACATGTGTCCCCTCTCTTCGGAGCCCCCCTTTTCCCTCTATCTCTCCAGTTGTCACAGAGCACCAGCTTTGACTGCCCTGGGTCATACATCAAACTCCCACTGGCTATCTATTTTACATACGTTAATGTATATGTTTCAATGCTATTCTCTCAAGTCATACCACCCTCTCCTTCTCCCACTGAGTCCAAAAGTCTGTTCTTTCTTTACAAATACTACCTGTACTTGGAGACTTGACTGAAATATCGCTCTGTGAAACTCCTCCCCCCTACAGTTTATTTACTCAGGATTTCCATCATATTAATGACATGTAGCATTTATTTCACGTATGACATAGAAATCCTCAGAATTTGAGAGTAGAGCAGGATTTTACAGCACATTTAACCTGACTTGTCATTAACTGGGGCTTCCCAGGAGGTACTAGTGGTAAAGAACCCACCTGTCAATGCAGGTAGATGTGAGATGTGAGCTTCATCCCTGGGTCGGAAAGATCCCCTGGAGAAGGGAATGGCAACCCACTCCAGTTTTCTCACCTGGAGAATCCCATGGACAGAGGAGCCTGTTGGGCTACAGTCCTTGCACATGACTGAAGTGACTTAGCACACGCATCATTAACTGAAGTTTTTTATATTTATGTTCATCCACCTTTTAATTAAATATGGAAGAGCTGACAGTTTGCCCATTTTGCCCATCCCATCCATTCCCTTTGCATCTAAGTCTGATGATTAATGTGTTTTTTCTTAATTTGAAACAAAATCTTTCTCCCCTAAAATTTATATAATTTAGTTTTAGTTCTTCCTTATGGAGTTGCAGAGGAAAAAGAAAATCTGCTTCTACATATTGCAACTTTTTCTTTGAAACTGGCTTATTGTATGACTTCTAAGAGCTTTGATTTTCAAGTCAAAACATCCTAACATCCCTGGTTTCTTGAACTATTTATCAGATGACATTTCCCCCAGAGCCCAGTTCCTATTTGGATAGACTCCAGCTAGTAAAAATTCTGCTTAAAGCATCGTTTCCAGGAGCTGAAACCTTATATGAGTTAGTCCCTGTTTAGCTTCCTCTGTGTTGTGTTTCTCCTAGCTCAGCCAGAGCTGCATTCCTTGATCCTCTCTCCTCCTGGATCATTCCCACTTTAGGGTCCAGATTAATCCAGGTTTAAAAGCAGAAAGAATTTAGGCAACTCAGCTTCTCCACGGGGAAGGGCCAAGCATCCTTGATTTTCCCTGTTAATCTAGGACAAAATATACTACAGGACAAATATACTGGGTCTCTGGGTGGGTCCTGAGTTACATTCACTGCATGTTGTCCCTGGTGTCCAAGGTCTTAGTGTCATCCATGGGATTCTAAATGTTCTGTTTGTTGTAGCACAATTCTTTTTTTTAATATATGTATATTTATACTTTTCTTCTGAAGACAATACACTTACTGTCAGATATTTTGATACTGAAGCTGAAGCTTCAATAATTCCGCCACCTGATGTGAAGAGCCGACTCGTTGGAAAAGACCCTAATGCTGGAGAGATTGGGGGCAGGAGGAGAAAAGGGCAACAGTGGATGAGATGGGTGGATGGCATCACTGACTCAATGGACATGAGATTAGGCAAACTCATGTTTGGGAGATAGTGAAGGACAGGGAAGCCTGGGGTGCTGCAGTCCATGGACTTGCAAAGAGTTGGACACGACCTAATGACTGAACAACAGCAGCAAATACTTGCTTTACAATGTTGCATGAGTTTCTGTTGTACAATGAAGTGAATCAGCTATTTGTACACATACCTCCCCTCTTGAGCCTCCCTCACACCCCTCCTCCCAGCCCTCTAGGTCATCACAGAGCGCTGAGCTGAGCTTCCTGTGTGTGGCACAGTTCTGAATGATTTCCGTGCATGAATTCTGTGCCTGAAGCTTCTTGGGTCCACATGACTGTGTCTCTTTTACAGTATTGTCTATTCTGGTTTTTGTTTGTTTTACAATATATATCCACCAGACCTTTCTTTTCTATTTTTTAGTAATGCTTCTTTGGAAAAAGAAAACTCTGACTGGGTGACCTGGGGTCCCATCACACAGAGATAATTTGTAGTTCCTAAGTGATTATCTTTTGGGTTTTCAGGGAATTCCCACACAAATTCTCTGCTAATATATTAGTAGAATGTGCCCATCTTGCATTCTTGGAAATGACTATTTGTATCATTCACTGAGAAGCGCCTTGTTCATCCAATGCCATCACACTTTCAATACATCCCAACCAACTTCTTCCCCAGCTGCTCCCACACCTGATCTGGTGACTAGATTCCAAACCATGTTTACCCTTTCTACCTCCTGCTCTGTCTCCTGTGTATCTCTATGCTGTCCTAAGGGATACTGTATTCCAAAAATGGATTGATCTGTGAGTGTATATAGTGGGATTTATATTCTTTTTCATCTGCTATGTCTATATCAGTTAATATCATTCAAGTTTATTTAATCAAAAAGAGTGAGCAATTGATTGTGTCTACTGTGGAAGCAAGAAAAGAAATTGTTTCAAGATTACTCTCTTTGCTAATATTGATTGACCTTGAAACCATCTGAAGTCTCCAACTCTTTGTCATGTGAATATCTAATGAGTCATATATTTGTGCAAGTGAATCTTTGAGCCAAATCACAAGGCTTTATATCTGCCACAGCTGGACCTGCTGAAGGCCATTGTGTGAAATATCTTTGGAACTCCACTTTGTATTCATGTGTATTAATCATCATTCCCATCTCTATATCAACTATAGAGTTGAAAAGGTATTTTCCATAATGTTATCTAAAGTATTCATATTAGTGTTGAACAGATCCTGTTCACGTGAGAGTGTAAAGGAAGCAATAACAACCACCACCACAAAACACAATCAACAATGATGACAACATATGTTAAGTACTTTCTAGCCCAGGCATTGGGCTAAACACTTCATATCTTCACATGGATATTCTAATTTTATCTTTACAACAAATCTATGAATTAGATCCTATCATTAAAAACTATCGTTATCTGTATTTTACAGATGAAGAAACTGTGGCATAGAGAGGTTTAAGGAACGTGAGTAACATGGTCACCCAGTAAGTGAAAGTCCTTTTGATATTCTTGTATGGCAATGCATCTGAGCCTTAGAAAACCACCCAGTCTTGGTTCTATTTTCTTAAGCAATTTTTTTCTTCTTTTCTGCATGAAAAGTTTTGTCTCAAATTAGAGCAAATATGACAAGATGAGAGAGAATTACCTCTCACTTTCATCTAATAATACTATGACCCATTACTCTGAGTCATTGGGCTTATTGCTTTCTTGATTTCCTTTCCCAAACATGACCACAACTTCCCTTAGTGTTTGCCCATGTTTGGTTTGCCCTAGGAAGCATCACTTCAAACAAAGCTAGTGGAAGTGATGGAATTCCAGCTGAGCTATTTCAAATCCTAAAAGATGATGCTGGTAAAGTGCTGCACTCAATATGCCAGCAAATTTGGAAAACTCAGCAGTGGCCACAGGACTGGAAAAGGTCAGTTTTCATTCCAATCTTAAAGAAAGGCAGTGCCAAAGAATGTTCAAACTACCATACAATTAATTCATTTCACATGCTAGCAAAGTAATGCTCAAAATTCTCTAAGCTAGGCTTCAAAAATACATGAACCAAGAACTTGCAGATGTTAAAGCTGAATTTAGAAAAGGAAGAGGAACCAGAGATCAAATTGCCAACATCTATTGGATCATCGAAAAAGTAAGAGAATCCCAGAAAAACATCTTATTCTGCTTCATTGACTATGCTGAAGCCTTGACTGTGTGGATCACAACAAACTGTGGAAAATTCTTCAAGACCTGGGAGTACCAGACCACCTTACCTGTCTCCAGAGAAACCTGATGGTCAGGAAGCAACAGTTAGAACTGGACATGGAAAAACAGACTGTTTCAAAATTGGGAAAGAAGAACATCAAGGCTGTATGTTGTCACCCTGCTTATTTAACTTCCATGCAGAGTACATCATGAGAAATGCTGGGCTGGATGAAGCATAAGGTGGAATCAAGACTGCCAGAAAAAGTATCAATAACCTCAGATATGTAGATGACACCACCCTTATGGCAGGAAGCAAAGGGGAACTAAAGAGCCTCTTGATGAAAGTGAAAGAGGAGAGTGAAAAAGTTGTTTTGAAACAAAACATTCAAAAAATGAAGATGGCATCTGGTCCCATCACTTCATGGTAAATAGATGGGGAAACAATAGAAACAGTGAGAGACTTTATTTTCTTGGGCTCCAAAATGACTGCAGATGGTGACTGCAGTCATGAAATTAAGACATGCTTGCTCCTTGGGAGAAAATCTATGACCAACCTAGACAGCATATTAAAAAGCAGAGGCATTACTTTGTCGACAAAGGTCCGTCTAGTCAAAGCTATGGTTTTTCCAGTAGTCATGTATGGATGTGAGAGTTGGACTATAAAGAAAGCTGAGCACTGAAGAATTGATGCTTTTGAATTGCGGTGTTGGAGAAGACTCTTGAGACTTGGACTGCAAGGAGATCCAACCAGTCCATCCTAAAGGAAATCAGTTCTGAACATTCACTGGAAGGATTGATGCTGAAGCTGAAGCTCCAATACTTAGCCACCTAATATGAAGAGTCAGCTCATTGGAAAAGACCCTGATGCTGGGAAAGATTGAAGGCAGGAGGAAAAGGGGATGTCAGAGGAAGAGATGGTTGGATGGCATCACTGACTAAATGGACATGAGTTTGGGCAAGCTCCAGGAGTTGGTGAAGGATAGATAGGGAAGCCTGGCATGCTGCTGTCCATGGAGTCACAGAGTTGAACATGACTGAGCGACTGAACAACAACCAAATGTTTGGTTTATTTTAGGCCTTAACCTTTCTGACATTATTCTAAGAATTTCATCCTTCATTTTCCCCTCCTTGCTGTTTTACAGATGGCTATGTAAAATTCAATCTCATGGAAGGCTGATTGAGTTCTTTGGGTTTTGAGATGCCTCTCACTCTTCTCCCCTTTTTCTCCAAAAGTTATCAAAGGTCATGAAATAGAAATTTCACCTTATAAACCTCTCATATTTTTTAAGTAAAAGCACTTTAAAGAAACTTTGACTCTCTCATGAGCCCTCTGGAAGCTTATTTCCTAAGATATAAGAAACATAAATCTGATTCTGCCTCTCTTTTGTCATTAAAAAGTAGAAGGTGAGTGCTTCATATTTTTTCCAAGTTCTTCAGACTTTTGCACCTGAAACTTTATTTTTTCTCCATTGATATGAAGTCCAAAATGGAATATTCTTTCATTCTTGTTTCTACATTCAAGGAGGTAGGTGAGGTTACTCACATAATATTCTGGTATAAGAAGCATCTTTATAGTGATTTCAAAAGAATGTGATTCAATGTATTGACAGTGTTTTTATCCTCTCTAGTGACTGTTTTTCACATCTACTTTTCATCAAACAGTTAAAATGTTGTGGTTTGGTCAATGGAGCTTCTGATTGGGGAAGTAATTTTCAATACTATTACAAGACATGTGAATGTCCAAGTGAATCAAATTCTTGTACACAGTATAGAGGAAAAACTATTTACAAACAGGTGAGAACAAATCAAATTTGGCATAGTAAATGGTTCTGTTATTTTATTCACAATAAAAGTCTCTACAAAATATTAAATTGCACCAATTACAATGGGAATCTTGATATAAAAGTCCCAGGAGTTTCCCTGGGAAATAAAAAATAAATCCTTTTTTAAAGATAAAAGCAGATATAAAAAAATAAAAGTATTTTATTTCTTCTATGAGTATCGCATCATTTAAACTCAACTTTACTAGATGAAAGAATCATTCTGCTGCAAAGGGAGGCAAAGTACAAACTAACAGATAAAATTTATTTTGTCCTCTCTTTGGTGACTTTAATAATTTTTCTCCACTATATTTTTTTTCCTATTTTAACATATGCTTTAGAAATCTATATTTTTACTTTAATTTTCAAAGTAAAGCTTTCTTTTTCTAATCAAAGTTTTCCTTTCTCAAGTAATTGTATTGAATGTAGAAAAATAACTTTGGCTTTAGAGAGTTCAGCTCTGAATTTTAAATGTATCTACCAGTTTGCCTAATTATTGTTCCAGTTGAGAAGTTGCTTCATACCTTTAAAGTCAATGAAAACTTGGGTTTGTCTTTCATGTGTTATAGATGACATATTTATGTTACTTGCAGGTGTTAATACGTGGATGTCATATTCCTTATTATTGCTTAATTCATCAAATATTTATTGACCACTTCCTATGTGCTGGCCTTCTATCAGCTGCTGGATATCCATTCCTAAATATGCTGCAATGTCTGCACTCATGAAGTGAATGCTCTCATAGGGAAGAGAGAAAAATAACTAGGCAACTGTAATCCAATGAACTACTGGTATTTCTTGGATAGGGACAGCCACAAGATATCTAACCCCATCTAACTCAGTCTTTGGAGTTCGAGATACAGCTTCCTGGAGGACATGATATCTAATCCTTACCATAGGGTTTTACATAACTTATTCCTTCTTCCTGGAAGAAACTTTGGATGGATGTGTACAAAAATAACAGTTGATATTAATGTTTCATTTATTTGTTACTATTCTTTGGTGCCTACTATGTGTCAGATAGGCTTCCCTCATAGCTCAATTGGTAAAGAATCTGCCTGCAGTGCAGGAGACCCGGGTTCAATTCCTGGGTTGGGAAGATCCCATGAAGAAGAAAATGGCAAACCGCTCCAGTATTCTTGCCTGGAAAGTCCCATGGACAGAGGAGCCTGGCAGGCTATAGTCTGTGGGGTCACAAGAGTCGGACATGACTTAGTGACTAAACCACCACCACCATGTGTCAGATAGACCCTTGCTAGAATTAGACATACTTTTGGACCCTCTAGGAGATTATAGTCTAGTTGGGAAAGAGATACATGAAAAGATATTTTATTTCAATGGGTTAATTTCTATAATACCTAAAGATTTATTTTCAATCTAGCATTGGTTGAGTACTGACTACTGAGGTTAATTATATATTAGGAAATAAAAAGTATCTCAGGGGAAACATCTCACCTGTTGACTATCATAGCCTGTTTACTAACGAGTTGGTCAAAATGTTCATTCAAGTTTTTCTGTAACATCTGCAAGATGTTATGAAAAAACCCAAATGAACTTTTTGGCCAACCAAATAGTTTTATCAAAATGAAGAAGACTGTTCTGAAGAGAAATTGCTGTTCCAAGTATTTAAAGTAAAATATTGGGGGGGGGGCATTATCCATCAGATTACAGAGCTACCAAAGTGATCTGACTAAAATTTTTTATTATTAATTTTTATACTCCTCTCTGTTCTCCTTCTCTCCTCATGATTTTAGTGACACAATCTCCACAAGAAAGAGAGGGAGTAAATATGATGTTAACAAATGCAGTGCCCTCTTAGGTTAATGAGGGAATTAGTAAATTAAATTGAAGATTGCTATCTGTGTCCTGTTAACGATTCAACTCAAAGGTATCTTTCCTGAGGATAGATTTTGAAAAGCCCTAGTATTATCCTGAAAAATAATAGATATTCCCTCCAAATTCACACATAATTCAGCTGAAGATAAGCTTATGGTTGCACCAGTTTCCCAAAAGGAAGATCATAAAGTCATAAAATACTTTTGTCTACCTTGTGTCATTTGAAAGAAGTCTGGAAAAATAAGAAATCTGGAATGTCCATAATTCACATTTTCCCCCTTCCCTTTTGCCAAGATAACGGGATTATCTAGAGGGAAAGGAGGGAGAAAACACCTAAAATATAATGAATGTGACTCAGTAGATATCATTAATCTCATAGTTTACCTTGAATGATATAATAATTTCCTCTAAAGGTTACCATTTTGAATCAGATGAGAATCGAGAAATCTATTACATTCAGGAATGCAGGGAAAAAAAACTGTTTTACTCAACCACATGGAGAACTTTTATTTAACAAACAGCAATATTTTGTTAACCTTTTGCACTTATAAGACTATCATAGGAATAATATATTTTCTGGCAATACAGACAATACCACTATTATATTGCAAATTATTTTTCCATTTTAAAAATTATCCACATAATTTACAATTGCTGAAATTTTTAGGTCTGGCCTAAAATATTTTTTAATGAATTTATTTTTAATTGTAGGATAATTGCTTTACAATGCAATCCCTATCAAACTACCAATGGTATTTTTCACAGATCTAGAACATAAAGTTCACAATTTGTATGGAAATACAAAAGACCCTGTGCAGCCAAAACAATCTTGAGAAAGAAGACTGGAGCTAGAGGAATCAACCTGACTTCAAACTATACTAAAATAATTTGAGTTTGATATTTCATACTGCTTTGAATAAATGTTTAAAAATGTGGCAGAGAGACAATTTTCTAAATTCTGTTTTTTGTTTAAGGAAAGAATGTAACAGTAGATATAATGATTTTTTTTTTCCTTTTTAAGGTAAAAATAACCCTGAGACATATTAAGGGATTTTTGAAAAAGAACTTGTTTTAAAAATGAAAATCTACACTATAATCAGCTGAAACCTCAACCAGGGAACTCTCTGCTGCAGGTTACAAACCTAAAAGATACACAGTCAAGGTGATAATAGCTCTAAAATGAACAATCAGAATTTAGGACAAAATGAATATTTATAGCTAAATAGTCCTAGATTCAGTAATTAGGAAGTTGAAGCAAAACTTTGTTCCTCAAATGCTTCCTAATGTATGAACAAACCACAACAGTTACAACCTTTTAGAGGCACAGGGTAGGAGCTAGAGTAATAGGAATAATCCAGTTCCTTTTTGTTGAGTGTATTCCTTGATAACCATGTAAAAAGTCAACCCAATGAATAAAAATCTGTACATATTAAAACAAGGTCAAAATTTGGTAAAAATTAATTGTTTATATTTTGTTTTTAACAGTCATGCTTTGCCTCGATTAACCAAATATTTTCAAGACATCTTTTCATAGTTATTGCACTAGCGTTTGGACTGGCGGTTATTGAGGTACAGTATTATCTTGCATTATTCATTCTTTGTTTATTCCCTTGTTTGTTCATTAATTTTTCTAACAAATGTATGAAGAGCCAAATACAAACCAGGTGCTCCAGAAAAGCACTGGGTACCAAGTGCCTAAGGCCCAGCAGCTGCATCTATCATCCTTGGGTCTGGGGAGGGGATTATAATCTTAGGAATTCAGCAGGGCTGAAGCTATTATTTCTGAATGATTTCTCTCCTGGGGGAGAAAATGGAATTAGTTTCCACACAGTTTTTAGTCCCAGCTATTCTTTTCCCATTGAAAACTAGCACAGAGTTAATGCTTCTTCATTTGAAGAAACAGCACCAAACAAAATGAAAATATAAACTTTACAATTTTTTATCTCTCTTCCTGATTTTGAAACAGAAAATAACTGAGCTCAGAAGTGTGGAGAGCTATTTTCCTGCTATTCTTTTATAGAGAAATCTAACAAGTTTTAAAAGTTAGATAGTTGACTTTGATTTTCTCACTGTAAGGACTATGGACTCACTTGGAGAAGTTTTTAAGGAAGCTTTGCTTGAGATATCTGCATTTGCTCTCATCAATTTGATTATTGACTTTAAAAGAAGAATTCTGTATAGGTTTTTATCTTGATGGGGCCTCCTGGCAGGACTTTCACAAAAACTGAAGGAATTTTTCTTTTATGTGACCTGAAATTCTTTGCAAAAAGATGAAATAAAACTGTTTCAGGGAAGTGTTTTGGAATCAATAATTAGATCTTGCTAATTTAGATATCAAGTGAGTTAAATTCACTCACAACCCACGTCAGGGGCTTGGCAAGAATCCTAACGGTGTAAGGTGTCTCCCTAGTTAACACCACTGTAGGCTGGTTTGCTCAGTGAAGTGACTTCTGCTTCCCTCTCACAAACGCTGCCCAACGTTCTCCTTGGGTTTTCTGGCAGCTTTTACCTCTCTTGCGCCACATCACTGTCTGAGAGGAATTTTAGCAGAGATTGAAGCAATTTAGTATCCTAATTGTCATTTAGGTTACTGGTGGACTTTCCCAGCCAAACCATAAGAGACAGGGCTAGAACTATGAGCAGCAAATTGGGCTGTTAAGCCTGACCTCCTTGTGCGTGCTAAGTCACTTCAGTTGTGTAAGACTCTTTATGACTCTATGGACTGTATCCCGTCAGGCTCCTCTGTCCATGGGATTCTCCAGGCAAGATACAGGAGTGAGTTGCCATACCCTCCTCCAGACCTCCTTCTAGCCCAAATGAATAGGTCCAGATATGAAGCATTCTTGGTTGGTAGATGTGGCTGCCTTTCTTTACATCTAATATATGACCAAAATCAAATGATGCTGGGCAATAAGTCTATTTCTCTCTATTCTGCCCATTATAAAAGTTCCTTTGTTTCTCTTCTTTGTATTTTTTTAAATTAATTTCTTTGGCTTACCAGGTCTTAGTTGCTGCATGTGGGATCTGGTTTCCTGAGCAGGGATTGAACCTGGGCCCCCTACATCGGGAGCGCCGAATCTTAGCCACTGGATCACTGGGGAAGTCTCCGAAAGGATTTATTCTCTATCTATGCTAAGTCACTTAGTCGTGTCCGACTCTGTGCGACCCCATAGACGGCAGTCCATCAGGCTCCCCGTCCCTGGGATTCTCCAGGCAAGAACACTGGAGTGGGTTGTCATTTCCTTCTCCAATGCATGAAAGTGAAAAGTGAAAGGGAAGTCGCTCAGGCGTGTCCGACTCTTAGCGACCCCATGGACTGCAGCCTACCAGGCTCCTCCGTCCATGGGATTTTCCAGGCAAGAGTTACTGGAGTGGGGTGTCATTGCCTTCTCCAAGGCACTGGAATTCTCATTACTGAGTTAAACAGCCGAACTATGATATCTCTCCTTACTTGACTATAGCAATGTACAAGCACAAAAAAAGATCAGTACTTTATCTCTTCACTTTAATTAAGAAAAGAAAAAAGAAAAGAAAAAATCCATTGACACTGATAGTCACCACTTGTAGACTAAAAGTTATACTGACAAGAGGTTCCAGGAATGGAGCAGTTAAATAAGAGCAAAAAATAATTTTACATTTTTTAGATGGCTTCAGAATATGGGCGCTTGTGCACATTACTTAGCAAGATTATCCTGAGTCTCAGCGTACAGTACTGTAGGATGAATCTCTTAATTATTGCCTATTTTTGTGAACAATGATACGTTTTCTTTTCAGAGGCAGTGAAATGCAGGAAAGTGTGATATTAACTGTCTAGTCTGTTGATGCATGGTGGGCTTCTGTTTCAAGTTTGCAACAGCAAAAGTGATAGCTGCCTCATCCCACTGTCTTGGACATATTCTTTCTTCTTTCCTGGTACTGGTCTCCCAGATTTAAGGCTTGGGAGCAAAGCAAAAGACTAAATTGTAACATTTTCTCAAGTCATTCTAAAAGAATGACTTTTAGAACTTTCAGAATGAAAGTTATTATATTCACAGAGAATTGGTGTTGATATATATATATGTATTTTTTTTTGTAAGAAAAAAATATTGGGCAGAAGTTTTCATTTGGAGGGCATTTCCAGGAAAGAAATAGTGAGCAGGACATCTTAGTACAGTGGGAGCACTGGAGATGACTCAGCATAAATGGCGTCTCACCCTTTCTCTGCCTCTCGGAGGAGGAGGCTGATGGAGCCAAAACTTTCCATCCACAGTACACACAGGTCCTTTCTGTCATTTCTGCATCAAAGCCACAGCATGCCACTCACCAACTTCAGAGCCAATTAGGCACTGTTTTGAGGTCCCTTATTCTTGGGGGAGTCACTTAATGAGATCGAAATTATGCCCCAGATTTTCAGCTGCGCATTCTCACTTCAAAGGAAGTTCCTGAATGTTGCTATTCCCCTTAGATTTAGAAGCTTTATAAGAAAAAACGTTACTCCCCCCCCCATTCTTCTTGGAGATGCCTAAAAATATGGCAAGAGAAATTCTAGACTCCTTGATTTTTACGTGGATGATCTAAACCAGATGAAAGAAGCAATCGGTGTCTTTAGCCTCAGAGGCCTGAGTTCCTCGGAGTTCCAGGGCCACGACCTACAGAAGGGTGTGTGTGTTTCAGAAGGTTAGATTGCTCCGGTGGCAGTGCTACTGCATGATCAAACAGGGCCAGATAGAGGCAGACTGCCAGCTGAAAACCCTGATTAAGACAAAAAATACTCAGAAGCTTTCTCAATGTTAGACTCTCTAATTTCCCAATAAGAGAGATAACTTAGATTAATAATATTAGAATTGTCAGTAGCCAGAATTTTTTCATAAATAAAGTTCTTTTTATTTATAATATCTCTAGTGTTTCCCTTAAATTCCACATTGCTTCTATCACTCTATTTTCTAGGTATTTGGTCTGATATTTTCTATTGTCCTGTACTGCCAGATGAGGAAGCAATAAAACTGTGGATGTGTCAAGCCATCATCGATCAAACCCCTTTGA
Source organism: Giraffa tippelskirchi (assembly GCF_054371585.1). Taxonomy (NCBI): domain Eukaryota; kingdom Metazoa; phylum Chordata; class Mammalia; order Artiodactyla; family Giraffidae; genus Giraffa; species Giraffa tippelskirchi. The sequence continues at coordinate 103,621,548 of NC_137278.1, read as the reverse complement.
AATTTTACTTTGGAGTTGTAACTTTAAATATATGAGTGCCATGTTAAGAGCAGCTTTCCTATTAAAATGTATCATTTAGCTGGATCACAGAGATATTCCTGTCATATTGAACATATTTAAAATTTCAGAGACACAAGAAAATTATATGACTGTGCATTTTCCCCCAAAATAAAAGTAATATTCTTTACTTTGGTGCAATCCTGTCTGATTATTTTGTTCAGGTGGTACTGAACACAGCTTAAAACATTCATCTGGAGCCACCCAGTGGAATAATAATCTCTGAGTAACAGGGCCATAGTTAGTCAGGACTGTGCCTCTAGGCTTTTCAAAAGCAACACTCTCTCATGAGATGTATCAACCATTGGTGATAAGATTGAATTAAGCGTCATGTTGGAAGATTGAGAGTGGCCCAGCGAAGAGTCACCACTTCTTGTCTATGTTTACTGGTGGTGTCTTGCCATTAGTTTGCCAGTCTTGCCAGTGTTTACTAATGGGGTCTCCTTTTCTTTCTGTTGTGAGGACAAGAAGATGCTTCCTTTCCAGCCAGTGAATTGCTGGTTTGTCTGTGGATTTTCCTCTGGGACATAGTTATAAGTGCTTTTATCTTTTTAATTCTCATGAGCATTTTTGCATTTTACTTTATATTGAGGTATAATACCCACACAATAAGGGCTTCTCAGGTGGTGCTAGTGGTAAAGAACCCACCTGAGAACACAAGACATGAGAGATGTGGGTTCGATCCTTGGGTCAGGAAGATCTCCTTGAGGAGGCATGGCAACCCTCTCCAGTATGCTTGCCTGGAGACTCCAATGGATGGAGGAGCCTGGCAGGCTGCAGTCCATGGGATCTCAAAGAATCGGACACAACTGAAGAGACTTAGCATGCACGCACATGTGCATATACACAATAAAGTGTACAAATCTCAAGTATTCACTACCTGGATAGTATGCACTGTCCAGATGAAGATACAGAACATCTCCAGCACACCAGACACCCTCCATGTTACCCTCCACTGTGGGGCATGCTAAAGCTGGGTTTCACTGTGTCGACTAAAAAAAGATGTACAACTTGAGAGTTGTGAGTTGAGTTTTATTTGGGGCAAAATAAGGACTGCAGCCCAGGAGGCAGCATCTCAGATAGCTCTGAGAGACTGCTCCAAGTTGGCAGTGGGGGAAGGTCAATATATAAGGTTTTAGTGAAGGGGGAGTTCAATACCATGAAGCACTCATTTTACAAAAGGTTTTTTTGTTAGTCATGAGGATCTGATGTCACCATGAACAGATTTAGTGCTTCTCTAGATATGAGGAGATGCAAGGATTCAGATCATAAAATCTGTTCCTAGAAACATCCGACCATCTAAAGACCTGTCCCACCAGATTCCCTGGAGCACAGAGTGCCTCACCCCACCCTGAACTCCCTCAGAGATTGTTGAAGGTCAACAGCTATAGCAGCATGGGGTTCAGTCTCCATAGAGGCAGATGGCAAATGCCTTTGTTGTTCAGTCGTTGGCAATGCTCTTGGTAAGTGCCAATTTGTAGTTCACAACTGACTTGTCAGAGCAAAATCTATACATATACATATACATCTCTTCCCATGTTCATGCTCAGTGACATCACATTAGCACCTTGAAATACCATTGTGGGAGTATTTAAGTATTTACATCATAGAAATTCTGTAAGATCAGGGCATTTTGTTGGAGTACTGGTTGTTAAACATTTATCAATACACCACTACCCTTCAGCAAATAAATTTCTATGGCTATCAATTTATTTTGCTCCTTCTTGAACTTTCTACAAATAGAAAGTAAAGTCTGCATTCTAGCTTCTTTTGCTCAACATTTTGTGAGAGTCATCTATATTGTTTCATGTCACTTTAGTTTATTCTCATTGCTGAGAGGGCAACAGGCAGGAAGGCCACGGGTCTCCAAACAGAGGACACAGGCTACAAGTGTCAGACATTTTTTCTCTCTCTCTTAAGTGGCAGGAGGAAACAAATTACAAGTGTTAAGATTTTTTTCCCCCTTCTCTATACAAATTCAAAAAGAGGTTTCTCTTAAAATTTTGTGTTGCCATGACGACACCTGGCTCTACCTGAACTTAACTTTTCTCAAACCTTGAGCTAAGCAGTGCGTTTTTCTTATAGAAATGTTTGTCTTAAGCTATATTAATGTACTATGTATTTACCTTAGACTCTGTCTTCGAGTTGGTTCCGCCTAAGACTCAGAACCGACTTAACAAACCAGTACGTTTTACTCATACATTGTTCTCCTAATCTATGTTAATGAAACTCTATATTTACTTGGAAATCTGCCTTTCTTCAAGATTCATGTCAATTGTTTTATGGCCCGGGATGACTCACCTGGTGCCAATGTTATCTCAAAATTCATGTTGTGGGTGAGGAGCTTGGTGCCACTCTGAGTTTTGAGATATCTCCTTTCTGTAATTAACAACCTGCTAGTAGCTATATAACATGTGGCTAAAGACTAGCAGGGGGGCACTCTTTCTGCCCTCTTCTGATGTCAGAAGTTTTCTATATCTTTGTTATACTTTAATAAAACTTTATTACACAAAAGTTCTGAGTGATCAAGCCTTGTCACTGGCCCTGGATTGAATTCTTCTCCCCTGGAGGCCAAGAGTCCCTGCGTCTTTCGTGGTTCAACAACAACCTTTCAGTGCTATGTAGTTTCTCATGATATATGAATATATCACAGTGTATTCATCTGTCCTCTTGTTGATGGGCATTGGGTTTGCTTCCAGTTTGGTGCTATTGTGAGTAACGGTGCTATTCACCAAATCTGAAGCAAACCCAATGCCATACACTGTGAACATGAGGATGGATAAATACACTGTGATATATTCATATAAGGTGCTATAAACATTCCTTTGGGGCTTCCCTGGTAGCTCAGCTGGCAAAGAAACTGCCTGTGATGCAGGAGACCCCAGTTCAATCCCTGGGTTGGGAAGTTCCCTTGGAGAAGGGATAGGCTACCCACTCCAGTATTCTTGGGCTTCCCTGGTGACTCAGACCATAAAGAATCTGTCTGCAATGCAGGAGACCTGTGTTTGATTCCTGGGTTGGGAAAGTCCCCTGGAAGAGGGCATGGCAACCCACTCCAGTATTCTTGTCTAGAGTATCATCATGGACAGAGGAGCCTGGCAGGCTACAGTCCATGCGGTTTCAAAGAGTCAGACACAACTGAGTGACTAAGCACAGCACAAACATTCTTTTACATCTTTTGGTACATATATGTATTCATTTCTAGGTAGACATGCAGGAGTGGAATTGCTTTGCATACAAATACTGTAATTAGATTTCATAGAGTCTGTCAAGAAATTTTATAAGTGGCTATACTAATCTATCCTCATAGTGGGAAAATATGATAGATTTAGTCTCCTCTTCTGAGGAGGAGGATGAGGAAGTAGATGAAGTAGACCAGCGTAGCCTGCAAGATGTAGGATCTTGGCAGAGCCCTGGCCTGGGTTAGGCAGCCCAATTGTTTGCTTCCCTATTGATGACAATTGTAACTCTCCTCTGAGCAAGCCATTTCCCAGGAAAAATATACATACCAAAACCTACTTTTATTATCTGTTTCTTCTCACCACATCCATATGAAGTATATGCTATTACCATCCTTATTTTGTAGGTAAGGAAATATTCTTACAGTAGTTAGATAATTTTCCCAGAGCCAGACCATTAGGAACTGGCAGAACTGGGATTCAAACCTTGGCAATTGTCTCTCAAACCGTGTTGGTAGATCATGCTCTATTTGGCTTTCCTATTGTATTTCTATTAAAAAATGTGTCATATTTTATTATAATTACCTACCTGTTAATGTGTTTGCCTTTGTGAATATACTGCAGCTCCTTGAAGGCATTGATTGTTTCTTATTTGTCTTTATGTCCCTAGTATCTATCCCAGTGCTTGGCACATAGTAGGCACTCAATAAATTGTAGCTAAAAATAATCTTCCCAAGCCAGGATCGAATTCACAACTCTTATGTCTCCTGCATTGGCAGAAGGGTTCTTTACCACTAGCGCCACCTAGGAAGCCCCTAAAAATAATACGTAGTTTTATTGAGAGCTTATTATACACCTAAAAATATTCTAAGTACTTAGCATAGAGAAACTCATATAATCTGAGAACAATTTTCTTAGGTTAGTACTGAAATGGATCAGGGCCCCCATCTCTTCTGCCTACCTTTTGTCTGTGGAAAACTTTAGTCAAAGAATAAGTTTAATCAGAGAAATGAGAACATGTGTAAACAAAGGAAAACAGTCAAAGGAGTCCAAATAATAATAATGTAGTCACAAAGCAAAGTCAAGGAACTTTAGTTCCTTTTCAAGGGCTAGAGATAATATTCTAAGCCATATCCTGTGAGCTGTCTTTGGATACTGAAACCCCCACCAGGTGGAAGAAGCTAACTGCATGATGACCAGACTATAGCCATGACATGTGCTGTGTGCTCAGTCACTTCAGTTGCGTCCAACTCTTTGAGACCCTATGGACTGTAGCCTGCCTACAGGCTCCTCTGTTCATAGCGTTCTCCAGGCAAGAATATTAGAGTGGGTTGCCATGCCCTCCTCTAGGGAATCTTCCTGACCCAGGGATTGAACCTGCGTCTCCTGTGGCTCCTACATTGCAGGCAGATTCTTTACCGCTGAGCCACTGGGGAAGCCCCAGCCATGACATAAGCCCCCACAATTGCAAGAACTGGACTCAAGAAATGGAAAAAAACAGATGCTGGAACTAAGGATTAACTGTATCTAAAATAATCAAGATGATGCTGGTCAGACCACTGATGACTGATTTAAAGATGACTGTCAGAGCTGACTGTGCTGTTTCTGAATGTAGTTCCCGCCCTCTGTATATAAAAGCTCTTACCCTTTCCTTGTTGGTGGGAGGGAGTTGGTCTTTGGACAGACATCTGCCCCTCCCCTTACCCCAGTTGCTGTCATTCAAAATAAAGTAAACTTCCCTTTCCACAAACCTGGCCTCTTTATTGGCTTTTGAATGGTGAGCAGCAAGATCCCACTTTCAGTAATAATATTACTATCAGACCCATTTTACAGAGGAGGATACCAGGGCCTAATGAGATTAACTACTTTTCTTGGGTTATGCAGCTGATAAATGGAAGAGTAGTGGTTCAGACTAAGTGTCTCAAAACTTGTGCTCCTCATGTTATATTATTTTGCCCTACCTTACAGTGTTTTTGGAAGAAATAGACTAGGAAATGAATATACCTTTTGCATAGTTAGATACATATTAAGATAGTTATGGTAAATATTTTGTGGTATCAACAATACAAAGAACTGTGTCAGTCAGGGTAGGCACAGCTATTTCAAACAATGGAAATAGTCACATAATATGGGAACTGCTGTTTTAGTTAACTTGGGCTGCCACAACAAAATATCATAGACTGAGTGACTTAAACAGCAGAAATTAATAGTCTCACAATTCTGGAAGCTCAAGATCAAATTCTTGGCAGATGTGGTTCCTGGTGAGAGCTCTCTTCTAGCTTGCAATCGGCCACCTGTTTACTTTTTCTCACATGACAGCAAGAGAGAGTGCGCTCTCTAATGTCTCATCATCGAAGGGCACTAATCCTATCAGATTTTGGCTTCACTTTTACGATCTCATTTAACATTGTGCATGCACATTAAGGTGCTCCAGTCGTGTCTGACTTTTTGCAACCCCATGGACTGTAGCTTGCCAGGCTCCTCTGTCCATGGGTTTCTCCAGCAAGCATTCTGGAATGGATTACAATTTCCTACTCCAGGGGATCTTCCCAATCCAGGGTTCAGAACTGTTTCTCTTATGTCTCTTGCATTGGCAGGCAGGTTTTTTACCACTAGTGCCACCTGGGAAGCCCCCATTTAACCTTAATTACTTTGTTATTACAAATACAGCCACACTGAGGGTAAGGGTACAAACATACGAATTTGGGGTTGGAGGGGCATACAATTTAGTGCATAGCAACTGCTTGCACAAGTGGGTGATAGAAGAAGTAAGAAGTCAAATGGGATGGCAAGGCAAACCAGAGATTAAGAACAGTAGGATATTGCTACCACTTGTAGACCTAGAGGGATGGAGAAATTGTAACCAGAAGCCTGAATCTTGGGCCACCTGGTGGAAGATGGAACCATGGCAGGGACACAGGAAAAGAACTGTCTGGTAGGAGTAGGAGACATGAAGGTGACTCAGCAGCTGTTATCAGAACAGAGAAAGAGGGAAGTGCCCTGGTTTCTTTCCTCTTCCTCTCTCTAGTCTTCTGCCAGTGTCTTCCATTGGCTGACCTCACCGCAAAGCCAGAAAGCAAGGGAGCCTGGGAATTGTAGTTTCCACTGATACAAGCCTAATCTTTGCAAGGCAAGGATTGGACTGAGAAGACTGCCATAGCAATAGGAGATTTAAAAAGCAAGCACATGGGTGCTGAACTTTTTGAATAAGGGTATGAGAATTGTGGAAACGTCAGTTTTCGTTCCAATCCCAAAGAAAGGCAATGCCAAAGAATGCTCAAACTACCGCACAATTGCACTCATCTCACATGCTAGTAAAGTAATGCTCAAAATTCTCCAAGCCAGGCTTCAGCAATACGTGAACCGTGAACTTCCAGATGTTCAAGCTGGTTTTAGAAAAGGCAGAGGAACCAGAGATCAAATTGCCAATATCCACTGGATCATCAAAAAAGCAAGAGAGTTCCAGAAAAACATCTATTTCTGCTTTATAGACTATGCCAAAGCCTTTGACTGTGTGGATCACAATAAACCGTGGAAAATTCTGAAAGAGATGGGAATACCAGACCATCTGACCTGTCTCTTGAGAAACCTGTATGCAGGTCAGGAAGCAACAGTTAGAACTGGACGTGGAACAATAGACTGGTTCCAAATAGGAAAAGGAGTACGTCAAGGCTGTATATTGTCACCCTGCTTATTTAACTTATATGCAGAGTACATCATAAGAAACGCTGGGCTGGAAGAAACACAAGCTGGAATCAAGATTGCTGGGAGAACTATCAGTAACCTCAGATATGCGGATGACACCATCCTCATGGCAGAAAGTGAAGAAGAACTGAAGAGCCTCTTGATGAAAGTGAAAGAGGAGAGTGAAAAAGTTGGCTTAAAGCTCAACATTCAGAAAGCTAAGATCATGGCATCTGGTCCCATCACTTCATGGGAAATAGATGGGGAAACAGTGGAAACCGTGTCAGACTTTATTTTTTTGGGCTCCAGAATCACTGCTGATGGTGATTGCAGCCATGAAATTAAAAGATGCTTACTCCTTGGAAGGAAGGTTATGGCCAACCTAGATAGCATATTTAAAAGCATATTACTTTGCCAACAAAAGTCCATCTAGTCAAGGCTATGGTTTTTCCAGTGGTCATGTATGGATGTGTGAGTTGGATGGTGAAGAAAACTGAGCGCCGAAGAATTGATGCTTTTGAACTGTGGTGTTGGAGAAGAGTCTTGAGAGTCCCTTGGACTGCAAGGAGATCCAATCAATCCATCCTAAAAGAGATCAATCCTGGGTGTTCATTGGAAGGTCTGATGTTGAAGCTGAAACTCCAGTACTTTGGCCACCTCATGTGAAGTGTTGACTCATTGGAAAAGACCCTAATGCTGGGTAGGATTGGGTGCAGGAGGAGAAGGGGACGACAGAGGATGAGATGGTTGGATGGCATCACCGACTCGATGGACATGGGTTTGGGTAGACTCTGGGAGTTGGTGATGAACAGAGAGGCCAGGCGTGCTGCAATTCATGGGGTCGCAAAGAGTCGGACACGACTGAGCAACTGAACTGAACTGATAACTAAGATTAAAAATTTTCATGTGGAATTACACAAAGTTTCCTGTTTTTTTTCTGTTTCAATAAATATTCATTGTGTTTTAGAGACAGAGAGGACTTTAGAACAGTTGTTCTTAACTGGGGGCCATTTTCCCCTCAGGGCATAAATGCCTGAAGACATTTTTTGGCTGTCCCAACTGAGGTAGAAGGGGAGTGTTACTGGCATCTAGTGGGCAGAAGACAGGGTTGCTTCTAGACATTCTGCAGTGCATCTCTTTATCTACCATGTCTAATTGGTCCCTCTGCCTTGTTGATACTTTTATTCTGTCTTCTCCCTTCCTCTTTCCTTAGTCATGGCCCTGGTTCAAGTCACCATCATTTCTCTCTAAGATCATTGCAGATGAATTTTTCTACCTTTTACTGTCTTCAAATACGTTCCCCATTGTGCCACAGGAATAATATTCCTAAAATGCGGATGTTATCATGTTCCATTACACTCTCCCTAGTTTGGACATGACTACAAGTCTTTTGGTAAAAACTAATTCCCTTTTTCCCTGCTCATCTCCAGACACTGCTCCATTAGCAAGCCCATAAGCTTTCAACTTTCTTCTTCTGTTATCCTTTCATTTCTTTGCCATGCTGCTCCCTAATCCTGGAATGACCTCAGTACCCTTTGGTTGGATTCCTTCCAAAGTGAAGTGAAGTGAAAGTGGCTCAGTCATGTCCAACTCTTTGCAATTCCATGGACTATACAGTCCATGGAATTCTCCAGGCCAGAATACTGGAGTGGGTAGCCTTTCCCTTCTCTAGAGGATCATCCTAACCCAAGGATCGAACCCAGGTCTCCCACATTGCAGGCAAATTCTTTACCAGCTGAGCCACAAGGGAAGCCCAAGAATATTGGAGTGGGTAGCCTTTCCCTTCTCCAGTGCAACTTCTTGACCCAGGAATTGAACCGGGGTCTTCTGCATTGCAGGCAGATTCTTTACCACTGAGCTATCATGGAAGCCCACAGATTCCTTCCAAGGTCTGGCTCAAATGTCAGTGAAGCATTTCTGGATCTATCAGGACTGAATTAACTTTTCCATTCATCTGCCTTTTCCCATTGCACATTATATTTATATATCACTTACCTAGTTTTTTTGCCTTCTTTTTATTATAAGCTTATTGAGTATTCCCAAGTTCCAGAGTTGAATTTGTTCCCCAGACCCTGGCAAGGTACCTAGATTATACTAGAGGCTCAATATTAAAAAGCAGAGACGTTACTTTACCATCAAAGGTCCATTTAGTCAAAGCTATACTTTTTCCAGTAGTCATGTATGGATATGAGAGTTGGACTATAAAGAAAGCTGAGTGCTGAAGAATTGATGCTTTTGAACTGTGGTGTTGGAGAAGACTCTTGAGAGTCCCTTGGACTGCAAGGAGATCCAACCAGTCCATCTTAAAGGAAATCAGTCCTGAATATTCATTGGAAGGACTGATGTTGAAGCTGAAATTCCAATACTTTGGCCACCTGATGTGAAGAACCAATACATTGGAAAAGACCCTGATGCTGGGAAAGATTGAAGGCGGGAGGAGAAGGGGATGACAGAGGATGAGATGGTTGGATGACATCACCGACTCAAAGGACATGAGTTTGAGTAGGCTTCAGGAGTTGGTGATGGATAGGGAGGCCTGGTGTGCTGCAGTTCCTGGGGTCGCAAAGAGTCGGACATGACTGAGCTGAACTGAACTGAAGTATATATTGTCAGTAATAGCACCTGTCCATTTGAAGAAAATTATCCATCTTACTTTATAAAGATTTTGATATTTATCAATTTTATTTATAATTATAATAAAAACAGTTAATAATATAGTGCTTATTATATGTTAGGTAATGCTCTAAGGCAAGTGTCCCCAATCTCTGGGATCTAGTGCCTGATGACCTGAGGTGGAGCTAATGTAATAATAATAATAGAAATAAAGTGCACAATAAATGTAATGCACTTGAATCATCCTGAAACCATGCCCCAACCTGGTCCCTGGAAAAAGTGTTTCCCATGAAACCAGTCCCTTGTGCCAGAAAGGTTGGGGGCTGCTGCTCTAAAGAATTCACATATATTATTAAAAACTCATTCAATTCTCACAATTCCATTATTAAAATTATTATCCTCATTTTATAGATAAGGAAACTGAACCTCAAGGAGGTTTAGTAAGTTGCTTAAAATTAATGGAGCCAGGATTCAAATCCAGCTACCCTGGTTCCACAGTGTACATTCTTAAATTACAACACTATAGTATATCTCTTGGAAAACTGATTTGTTTAAGAAACAGAGTTTTAGATTCTTTCCAGAGTATTTACATTGCTGAGGGTAACAACTGACCATCAGAGTATGTTGACATATTACCACAAACTCAAATGAAGTGGTCTCCTTTCCTTCAGCCTTATGCTTTGTGAACACCCCCATCATAACATTTATCATTCTGTATTTCAATGTTCTGTTTCTGTGCCTGCTACTTTTATCTTATAGGGAACAACTGAGGCAATAAATGTATCTTTTAACTTTATGCCTTACCCACACATAGCATGGTACCTCCTGATGGATGCTTATGTAACTAATGTTTATTAAATGAAAGAATAAGATACAGTTTGTTTGCATTTTTAAAAACAATAAAGTTGCCATATACGTAAATGAAAGTTGACAGATCCTATGACTTACAACCAATTAACTTGATTCCAAAAGATACCTGGAGATTAAAATATCTTGTCCTCTGTCCTGAGAAGAGTTTGTTTAGTTGATCACTTTGATCTCCTCTTTCTTATAACAATGGATGGTGATTAAGAACTATAGAATCTGGCATCAGGTATGTCCAAGTTCCAATCATGGCTTCAATGTCTATTCGTTGAGTTATTTTGAACATGTTACTTACTTTCTCTGTGCCTCATCTGAAAACCAAGGAGATGGCTATTGTGAGATTAAATGAGGCAATCAATGCATACAAAATATTTAGAACGTATGCTACAGTAACTACTCAATAAGTGTTAGTAGCTATAATATCATCATTATAAGAATAAGTAGACCTAGCATTATCATTAAATACTCACTTACCAAGTTTTGGTTTTGATTATGAAGCTTTTTTACACTTCAAAGAAAGTTTGAAGCCATCATGGAATTCATCTTCAAAGATTTGAATTTTTGAAATGGATTTTGACACCAGCTCCTCCACAGAATGATACATTTGCTCAGACTCTTTTTCTAAGACTGCTATCCAGTGATCATGTTAAGTTACAGAACCAAGAAAACAAGGAAGGAATAATAGGCCAGGAATCGAGCTGCATGAAATGACAGACGGTGAATGAAAAGGGATGTAATCCAGGGCCCATCGTGATGTTAAACAGCATGCATCATGGATGCATGGAGAGAAACCTCAGTCAGCTTTGCTGGTAAGGTGAGACCTGAAGAAGTTGTGTCTATTTAATATGATCTGAGCTTCTGTTGTGGCAAAGCCAAGAGCAATAGCAAACCGAGATGAGCATGACGTTGCACCTGGCTCACGATACCTCCGAGAGTAATTTGTGACATTATTTCAAGTGATTCCAACAAAACATGTTGTTCTCTGAAGAAATTGCAATTTTGGAAAACAGGTTAGGGTCACAGTAACATTTGAAACAGAAATGGTTAGGAATGTCATAAACATGCAAGAAATCATTAATAAGTTCATACCTGGAAGCTGTAATAATTAGCAATCGAACCTCTTTTTTTCATAGCCTTATCTAGAGATAGGCAAGTCAAGAAAACTAAGCCAAATAAGTACTAAGAATTAAAATGAGTATCAAATGTGTATAATGAACATAAAGATGTGAAGACTACGTGACCTGGGAAAAGCACAGACTCATGGGTCTGGAAGCTGGAGCCGTCAGGCTGTGGGCCTGGCTTTGTGCAATGCTGGCTAAAATCCCAGTACCATTTTTATCCTCATTAATTACCCCCCATTGGTTAAAATTCTGGATTTTGGAAAGTACTTTCCAAAGATCTAAAGATCTAAAAATCCTTAGATAGAAAGAGCAAATTTCTGATGGAATAACCAACTTTCCTGGGCAGCATCCAGCCATAAAAAGTCTAAAAATATCTTGGAAACAGAAATATTCAAGACACATAAAGCAGACATGCTATTGCCTTATGCTCAGATTACTCTTATATATGATTATCCTATATCTTTATGGTTAAATGGTAGTAATGTGTGTCCTAGTTGAACAACTGAGAAAGGGGAAAGGGGAAAAAGAAAGAATGGTGCTGGGATTACAAGACTGCTAAGTCTCCAAAGAAAAATAGTTATTCAAATAAGCTTTTCTGAGGTGGTTGGATTAAACTGAAGTGTTGAATTACCTGTTGTGAAAAAAATGTTGGTAAAATAATTAAAATTCTTTTGGAAACTTACCCAATCATCCTAGGAAAAGGAAAGACCACATTATGCAGAGGTGGAAACTGGGACAGGCACCATCATCTATCTAGTAGACACCAGCTATTTGTCAGGTTAGAGGCTAGGCACTTTGCATACTTGATTCCAAGCTGATATCTCAGTACCAATGGCTGGCTCCAATCCCTTGAGATTTTGAATTAACTGATGTGCAGTGCAGTTGAAAATCATGTCCTTAGAGGAATTCAGTGAGAACCAGTTTCTGCTCCAAGTACCTTTTTTAAAAAAATTTTATTTATTTATATACTCAGCTGTGTCAGGTCTTAGTTGAGGCACAAGGGCTCTTCACTGAAGGACAGGGGTTTTTGGGTTGTGGACTACAGGCTCTAGAAGGTGGGCTCAGTTGCTCCGTATCCTGTGGCGACCTTAGTTACCTGACCAGAGAGCAAACCTGTGTCCCCTACATTGGAAGGTGAATTCTTAACCACTAGACCACCAGGGAAAGTGAAAGTTAGTTGCTCAGTATCTTTTTTGTGTGTTGTTGAATTCCAAAAATTTTGTCAAACATGTTTCCATCAGAGTACCTGTATCCACCTACAATATGCCCAGTAACTCCTAAATGTCACCTTGAAATATGCCCAGTAACTTCTAAATATTTTCTGCTCTTGAGCCTGTGGATAAGCTTTATAAATTCAACATTAGTTTTTCAGTGGGTTCCATCTCAGCCTTATTTCAGAGTGAAAGTCAGGGTAGCTGATCAAACATTATTGTGTCTTCTATTGTCTAGTGTGGAATGACTGCCTTCCTACAGAGTGGCTCTAATAATTCATAGCTATGATCTCCTTAGTGTTCGGTAGCATGTAAAGAACTTAAGAAACCTTGCATTGAAAGCAGCAAGCAGGGCACCCCTGGTGGCTCAGGGGTAAAGAATCCACCTGACAATTCAGGGGACGCGGGTTCGATCCCTGGCCCAGGAAGATCCCACATGCCTCAGAGCAACTAAGCCTTTGTACCACAGCTATTGAATCTGTGCTCTAGGGCCTGGGAGCTGCAACTAATGAGCCCACACCCCACAACCACTGAAGCCCGTGTGCTCTGAGGCCTGTGCACCACAACAAGAGAAACAACCACAATGAGAAGCCCATGTACCACAACTAGAGAATAGCCACAACTGGAGAAAATCCCTGCAGCAAGGAAGACCCCGCAGAGTGAAAAATAAATAAATAATAATGAAGGAAGCAGCAAACATTATTCTGTTCTTCTACTGTCTACCATGAAATGACTGTCTTCTCTTTAGACTTGAATCTTTGTCTCAGGTGTACCTGTGGAGTAAGCACAGCAGCCTGTGTTATAAAACCTCCACCATCTGGCTTAGGATGGGCTGATGGCAAACATCTTTCCTGAGATCTGCACTGCACCTCCTCAGGCCACGCCAGGTCCTACCACCCCGTGCCTTTGCTGAGGCCTCCATGGTCCAAAGACTTGTCCTGCCTCTATGAAACAGCCACTAACCTGTGGACAATATTGCCAAAAGTGGTACCCACCTTGCCAAGGTCAAGCTGCAGCAGTTAAATTCCAGTCATGCCATAGTAAAAACCCTCTTAGCATACTGTAAGTAGGGTTTTATGAACTGCCAAAGGAGCATTCCCTCCCCACACATTCAAATCCATGGCCCATGAATCCAAGCCTTACAAGAAAACTTTTAATGTGTCATTTGGGTCTATAAATTCTACTCCCAGTTTTATTTCTCAGTGTTCAAAGCACATACACCAAAAGTTGGGTTTGAGATAACATTTCCCAAACTAAAATCCAGCCATGAAGTAAGCTGAGATGAATGTTGGCTTCTAAAGAGGAAAAGGAGGAGTTAAGCCAAGGAGGCCCAGTGTATTATTTTCTAATTTACCACCATATGAATCACTCTACCATCTCTGCAGAGGGGATGGCAGTAGGATAGCTTGATGTTGAAGAGAGGCTGGGGATGGCATGCAGAGAGCCCTCCAGAGTTAAACTAACAAGGGTCCCTAAATATGAAAGAAATATCAGATATGGGGAAGAAACACTTCTCCATAACAGTGCTCATTTGAAAGAAACTTTTTATTTATTTAAAAATTTTATTTATTTTTTAGGTTTAAAGCCTTTGTTTCCAGTTTTATTGAGATATAATTGACATACAGCCTTGTATAAGTTGAAAGAGTATTTATTTTAAAATTGTATTGTTTTACCATCTACTCAAAGAATGGTATATTTTTTTTTTTAAAAAAACCTACAAGTGTAAGTTTTTTTTTCCCCCAAACTTTAAACTTTTTATTTTGTATTGGAGTATAGCCGATTAACAATGTTGTGGTAGTTTCAGGTGAACAATGAAGGGACTCAGCCATACATATACATGTATCCATTCTCCCCCAAACTCCCCTCCCATCCAGGCTGCCTCATGACATTGAGCAGAGATCCACTGAGCATAGGGCTACACAGTAGTTCCTTGTTGGTTATCCACTTTAAATATGGCAGTGTCTATATGACCTTCCCAAAGTCCCTACAAATGTGAGGTTTATAAAGCAAGTCTACAAATTCTCTACTACTCCTTTCTCCAAATGTAAAGTCCAATTGTGCTCCCCTTGATTGTGGGGATGTAGTGACTCACTCTAATGAATAAAAAGCTGTAGAAGTGATAGTGTGTGACTTCCGGAAGCAGATTGTAAAAAGCATTGTGGCTTCCTCTTTGCCCTTGAACTATCTGGAAGAAGCCAGGTGCTAGATTGTGAGGACACTCAAGCATCCCTCTGGAGACATCTGTTGGTGAGGAACTGAGGCCTCTCACCAACAGTCTGTGCGTGAACCTTCTTAGAAGCAGATCCCTCAGCCCCATCCAGCCTTTAGATGACTATTGCGTTCAAGCTTAACTTTCTTGATGAGAGATCCTGAACCAGAACTATCTAGCTAAGCCTTTTGCCAATTTCTAGCCCAAAGAAATTATATAATAATTATTCATTGCTCTTTTAAGTACTTTGTTAGCCAAAAAATCAGTAAGTGTACAGCTCAAAGAATTTTCAGAAACTGAACACCCTAGTACTCAGATTGGGACACAGAACTTTACTCCACCACTCCCATTAATTCAGAAGCCCCCTCTTTGCTCCTTTTGAGTCATCAACCTGAAGGTGATGCTGTTAGTGACTTCTAACAGCATACTTCATCTTTCCCTTTTTTGTACTTGATATAAATGGAATTTATCAGTATATACTAATTTGTGTCCGTCTTTTATCACTCCATATTATGTTTATGAAATTTCGTCACACTTTTTAGTGTAGTTGTAGATGATTACTTTTCATTGCTTTATACTTTTCCATTGTATACATACAAAATTATTTATCAAAAAGCATATATTATTTATTAATTTTATTTAATAATTTTTACAGCTACTTTTTAAAATAAAGTTTTATGCTCGGAAATGTAGCTGCCTGTAATCACCACTTTCTTTCCCATCTGGAGAGGGAAAGGTTTTCTGTTAGTTTTTGATTCGGACAGATCCGACTTTGATATTTAATTTGGTCAGTTCCTTTGTGTGTGTATGTGTGTGCTTTTGATCAAGTTAATGAAACACACACACACATAAATCTACACATGAATGTATATAGTGTACAAATATTTAATATACAAAGGGAATAATGAGAAAAATCATATAATTATCTCCATAGACACCAAAAAATACCTTGAGTAAAGTTAAATGCCCTTTCCTAAAAAAAAACAGAACATAATAAAATAGAAATCTGTTGATATTCCCTTAGCTGGTTCCCTCAGTTCAATATCTTACTTAATGAAGAAACTCAAGAAAATCAATGCCAAAGCTAACATACTCATAACATATTTGCAGAGGAAACAGACTATAAAATGTGAGAATAGAGAAACCATTAGTCTTCATATTAACAAACAATATGTGGTTAAAGGGGCTTCCCAGGTGGCTCAGTGGTACAGAATCCACCTCCTGTAATGCAGGAGACATGGGTTTGATCCCTGGATGAGGAAGATACCCTAGAGAAGCAAATGGCAACCTACTCAAGTATTCTTGCCTGGGAAATCCCACAGACAGAGAAGCCTGGCAGGCCACAGTCCATGGGATTGCAAAAGAGATGGATACGACTTAGAAACTAAACAACAACAATAGCAAATGTGGTTAAAAGATAGAGTGAAAGATTGCATTTATAATAGAAACAAAAAAGATAAAATACTTAAGGATAAATTTCACATGAAATGTTTAAAATCTGTATAAAGAAAACTTGAAAATGCTTAAAAAATACAAATAAGGCTTGAAAAATTAGATAACTCTTGTTCTTGGAGTAGAAGATTCAATATCATAATTATGTCAATTACCTCATTAGTATGCACATTTAATGCAATCTGAATACAAATATCAAAAAACACTTTTTTGAAGCTAGATGAATTAGTCTAAAATTCATATGCAAAAAATAAGTATGCAGCAAAATGAAGAGTAATAATTAAAACAACTGATATTATGACACAAATAGAATAGAAATTCCATAAACACCCTGAAGTTCATCTGACTAGTTTATGGTAAAGGTGGCATCTCAAACCACTATGGGAAAAAATGAGTTTTAGTAAATTATGTTGGAGCAATTGGACAACACTTGATAAAGAATAAAACTATATCTTCACTTCACACTATACCATAATAATTCTAAGTGAATCTTAAACAAGAAAGCATAAACAGCAAAAGAAGCATTCCATTCTTTAATAATCTAGAAGTAAAGAAATTTTTAAAAACTATTTCATAAAATACAGAAGCATCTGTAATACATCTAATTACATGAAAGTAAAAAATTTTGGCCTGAGATATACCCATACTGTTGTCTATGTAAGAAGTAGTATAAAAAAGGGAGCCACTATTAAAGTCAAAAGATGAAGAATAAGTTGGAGAAAATATTTACAACTTTAAAGTGCTATTGCTGGGAGAAATATCAATAACCTCAGATATGCAGATGACACCAACCTTACGGCAGAAAGTGAAGAAGAACTTAAGAGCCTCTTGATGAAAGTGAAAGAGGGGAGTGAAAAAGTTGGCTTAAAGCTCAACATTCAGAAAACTAAGATCATGGCATCCGGTCCCATCACTTCATGGCCAATAGATGGGGAAACAGTGGAAACAGTGGCAGACTTAATTTTGGGGGGCTCCAAAATCACTGCAGATGGTGACTGCAGCCATGAAATTAAAAGACGCTTAGTCCTTGGAAGGAAGTTATGACCAACCTAGACAGCATATTAAAAAGCAGAGACATTACTCTGTCAACAAAGGCCCATCTAGTCAAGGCTATGGTTTTTCCAGTAGTCGCGTATGGATGAGAGAGTTGGACTATAAAGAAAGCTGAGCGCTGAAGAATTGATGCTTTTGAACTGTGGTGTTGGAGAAGACTCTTGAGAGTCTTGCAAGGAGACCTTGCAAGAGACAAGGAGATCTTGCAAGAGACAAGGAGATCTAACCAGCCCCTCCTAAAGGAGATCAGTCCCGAGTGTTCATTGGAAGGACTGATGTTGAAGCTGAAACTGCAATACTTTGGCCACCTGATGTGAAGGACTGACTCATTTGAAAAGACCCTGATGCTGGGAAAGATTGAGGGCAGGAGGAGAAGTGAATGACAGAGGAAGAGATGGTTGGATGGCATCACCGACTCAATGGACATGAGTTTGAGTGGACTTCGGGAATTGGTGATGGACAGGGAGGCCTGGCGTGCAGCAGTCCATGGGGTCACAAAGAGTCGGACACGACTGAGCGGCTGAACTGAACTGAAAAGTGCTAATTTCCATTATATGTAAAGAGCTACTTACAATCAAGAGGAAAAAGATCAAGCATCCAATAGAAAAGTTGGCAAAAACATGAAGACACTTTATAGAAAAAGAAAAATAAATAACTGAAAATAAGAGAACTATAAATTAAACTGCTCTAAGAAATCATTCCTCACCTTGCAGGTTGACAAATATCTGAAAACTTTAATGATGTGTTTTGTTGGCAGCACTAAAAAAATAGGCCCTTTTATATAATGTTGTAGGCTTGCAAAAATGTCTAACCTCTGCAGATGGGAATTTAGAAATATCTGACAAAGCTACATCTCTGATTAACCTTTGATCTTGTAGTCTCAACATTTAGGAATTACCTTGTAGTTCCACACTCACAAATGTGAAACGGTATGCACAAAGCTTATGCGTTGGTGTTATTTGCAATAGCAAAAGACTGGGGGTCCAAATAAAGGAGATGGGTTAAATAAACTATGGTCCACTTATGAAGTACTATGCAGTTGTAAGGAAAGAATGAAGAAGATCTCTGTGAGCTGATTCCTGGCTATGAATTGATTTCCAGGCTATCTTGTTAAGGGAAAATCAATGTGTATTGCAATATCATACTTCTGTGTATAAGAAATAAAGAGATATAGGGATATGTATACATATTCACTCATTTGTGGAAAAGGAGACCAAAGGATAAAATAGAAATTAATGAAAATGATTGCCCATAGAGGGAGCATGGAAGGGAAGTGGAGGTAAAAGAATTAGAATGAGAGTTCTCTGAACATATCCCCTCAAAGGTATGTTCTTTTGACTTTTTAAGATGGTTTCACACTGTGTATTTTTTCTATATTATGTGTTATTTAATTTTTAAAAAGAGTTTTATTTTTGAAAATACACTAAATAGAACTATTTTGTAGATCAATAACTAAAGGGAAACCAGTTTTGGGCTTCCCATGTGGCTCAGCTGGTAAAGAATCCACCTGCAGTGTGGGAGACTGGATTCAATTCCTGGGTTGGGAAGTTCCCCTGGAGAAGGGAAAGGCTGTCCACTCCAGTATTCTGGTCTGGAGGATTCCATGGACTGCATAGTCTATGGGGTCACAAACAGTCGGATACGACTGAGCAACTTTCACTTCACTTCAGTTTATAGGTTAATAAATACATGTTTAAAGATTACAATTTTAATTTTCTCCTTGCCTCTTTCATCTCACACTGTAATATGTCCTGCTTCAGATATTAAATTATCAAATCATCTTTCTTCTATGATTGTTATTTTATGTGTGTCTACATATATACATACATATATATATGTATATATATATATAGCCTTCTCAGCATAGCTTCCACATAACTGAATCTCTTATAGCTCCCTGCTTTTAACTCTCTGAGCTATACTATAAAATCTTAGATTTATCTTCCAATTCAATAATTCTTTCCCTGGGTCCTCTCCCTATGTTGTCTCATAAAAAATAAAATTAAAAATCCTGAATCACTAAAGTAAATATTTTTTCCTCTTCCTTTAAAATATGCAAAGTGTATATTTTCTAAAAATATAAAGTTATAGAATTAGCCAAGCATACAAAAATGAAATTTTAATTTTAAATGAAAGTCATTTTTAGATATTATATTCTTGCTGAATTGCATGGAGTTTATTTGCTACCTCAATGAACAATTATCCCTCAAACATAGTCATTTTATGACTGTTTAGAATTATTTATAAAGCTAAGTTACAGGTCAAGTAAAAATTTCCACAAACTGCTCTATCATGGTCCATTTATTACCATCCTCTAGGAACTTGACCCTTTGAGAGGGGATAAAAAGCTCAGGAAATAATAATAATTCCATTAATTCCCTTAGTAGTCTTATCAATGGGTGGCGTCAGATGAAAAGACAAGCTAATATTTTTAAGAATTGAAACATTATGCTCTGACTCACAACGGAAATGCAAGACTATAGGGATCCTCTTGGACATAATTGTGAAATCAGAAATCTCATTCTTCTGTTGGAAATCTCATTCATCTGCACTGCTCTACATTCTCTTTCAGAACACTTTCTCCAATGCCCTTTCCCCCACTATTCTCTTTACCCTGTAGCTGTACACCTGTACACTTAGAGCTTGTGTCTGCTGTTTTAGCCTTATGTACATTTTTTGCTTTTAATTGACTGTTATTTTTTGTCTTTTAAGGTGTCAGAAAAGAAAGCTGGGAACTCTACAAAGTGGAATGAGTACTTGACTGAGACCCAGACAAACGAATAGTTAGTGTTATTGGCATCATGCTTAAAAGGAGGTATTTTGGGGCTGGAAGACATGCTCACATTCCATAACATATTGACTTTCTTCTTACTTATTCATAAGTTAAAGCATACATTAATGAATGATAAAAATAGTAAATAAATGTTAAGTAAATATATACTCACTGGGCAGCCAGCTAAAATCAGTTTGTATGGATATTTTGCTTAATTAGCATTCTATATAATTAGGATGAAAATAGAATCAAGCTAGGCAGGAGGCTTACTCTTCTTATGATCACAATAATAGATATTTTAAGCATTTATTTTAAATAATTAAAATTTAAAGTGCTTTTAAGGATGTAGTATAATGGAGTAAACATTTAACTCCATTTGGCAAAAATTAGAAAGATGCTGCTGCTGTGACATCATTTAATGAACATATAATCTGAACAATATTTGGCAAGGAGAAATCGTCAGGCTATGAGCATATAAAGCCTCAGCTGGGGAGAGTTATCTTTTAGATTCTTTTTATCCTCCTATTACTTGAGTGAAAGCTTGGGCTGGGAAGCAGTCAGTCATGCACAATCAAGATGAGAAATGTGAGCTGTGCTCTGAAAGTGAGTTCTGTCTAGTAGCTGAGGAAGTCATGTGTAGTCTCCTGCAAATACTGGGAGCTCACTGAATGGGCTAGTGCTGGAGTAATTCATGTAAACGTGGCCCAGAGGAATGATAACTCTAAAACAACCGGCATACCACTCTGTTGGTCTGAGACAAAGGCAATAATAAAAGCAAGTGTCTAATAGTTTCTATTGTCATGTTCCCTGAACTCATGGTTTGTTTTGTCCTCAAACCTCATCATTTTAATCATATTCTCCAAGGGGGTGGCCAAAGTGATCTTTTGAAAATATAAATCAGATCATGTCACTTCTGTGCTTAACCCTCTCCCCTCCCACCCCATCCATGGCTTTCCATTGCACCTTGAATAAAATCCAAAGTTCCTTAAGGTTCTATATGACCTGGGTCCTGCACGCTGTACAAACATCAGCTGTGACCTTTGATGAGAGTCCTCCAGCCTTTTTTTTTCCTCCAAGTCTCCAGTGCTAGAATAGTCCCAGGGCATAGTTGGTAGTCAATACACAATTGTTGAGTAATTGAATGAACGAATGGTTCAGAGTAGCTGTTATCAAAATTGGCAACACATTTGAATCACCAAGAAAACTTTAAAAAGTGAAAACTTCTGAAACCCATACCTAGACTGCCTGGTTTACTTTCTGTTGTGGAGTGAGGCATTGATATTTTTTAGAGTTTCTCCAATGATACTGATGTCAGGAAGCATTTGGCAGGAGGCTTCCTGTGTGCTGTTTTCTGATCTGTCATGATTCCTATGTCCCTTATTAATTCTTGAATATTCAAGATTTAAGAGGAGATGGCAAACCTCTCCCAGGGATTGAGGAATGCATACATTTCCTTCCTTAGCTTTTCCATAAGGTGAAAAGTAACTATTTACAACCTTCTTCCTTTTTGATATGGGAAGTGATTATTTACAACCCCCTCTCTTTGAGATGGATTCTAGCCTCATGTTTCCTGGATGATTTGTAAGATTTTTGATCCTTATCTTTGCTGAAAAAGCTATCTTGTAAGACAGTGTATATATGCCCACATTATGTTGAATAAATTCCATTTTTCCATCTACATTTTTCCATTTTTCCATGGGTCCCCGTGTCTTTCTTTTTTTTTTTTTAATTGAATTAAAATTTTTTTTGTACATGTATTATATATTTATTCAAATTCTTTTCCCTTATAGGATATTACAAAATTTTGAGTGTAGATCCCTGTGATATACAGTAGTACTTGTTGGTTATTTTTTTTTTTTAATAAATTTATTTATTTTAGTTTGGGGCTAACTACTTTACAATATTGTAGTGGTTTTTGCCACACACCGACATGAACCAGCCATGGGTCCACATGCGCCCCCCATCCTGAAGCCCCCTCCAACCCCCCTCCCCATCCCATCCCCCTGGGCCATCCCACTGCCCCAGCCCTGAGCACCTGTCCCATGCATCGAACCTGGAATGGATATCGCAGCACTGTTTGCAATAGCCAGGACATGGAAGCAACCTAGATGTCCATCAGAAGATGAATGGATAAGGAAGCTGTGGTACATACACACTATGGAATATTACTCAGCCATTAAAAAGAATACATTTGAATCAGTTCTATTGAGATGGATGAAACTGGAGCCCATTATACAGAGTGAAGTAAGCCAGAAAGAAAAACACCAATACAGTATACTAATGCATATATATGGAATTTGAAAGATGGTAATGATAACCCTATATGCGAGACAGAATAAGAGACACAGATGCATAGAACAGTCTTATGGACTCTGAGGGAGAAGGTGCGGGTGGGACATTCTGGGAGAATAGCATTGAAACATGTATATTGTCATGTGTGAAGTGGAACACCATTCCAGGTTCGTGTCTTTCTTTATCTCTCTCTCTCTCTCTCTCCTTCAGGCTAGTTCTCTGGCGTGCAGAGGCTCACTGTGTTTACTTACCTGCACAGGCTTTCAAGACCTCCTCGAGAGGGCGCCCTGTGCCTACGTAAACGGCGCAAATCCTTTGTCTAGGATTTTATTGGCTTTCTGCGTAAACCAGGGAATATCAGCCTCTTTCCTTTACTTTCTTATCGTCGACTCCATACCACCAGGTTCCGGTCCATTAAAGGACCCCAACACTGATATACAGGTAGAAATGAGAAACAGTGACCAGGAGGAAATAATAACTGTTAATAAATTAATAACATGGCTTGATCAGAACCTAAACTCTCCCCATCTATCACCATCATATAACCCTACATAATCTCAAAAAATAAATATTTCTTTATTTATTGTTACAAGAATTTGCTAGATTTCAAGTCACTAGTAGATGCTGACTGTAATGATACAATAAACTTTGGTTTAATTTTATTTGTTCTGCCCTAGAATCACTAGGTTAGGTTCCTGGAAATTTCTGACATGGAAAAGGAAGGGCCATTTGAATCTGATTTCACACACTACAGCTTTGCTGATTAAAAATATATGGGTCTCAGTCAAAGGTGTCGTCATGTTGACTACAAGACTTGCAAACAAACCCCAGCACCCAGACAGATCTGAAGTTCAAAGCTTATTTAGACTGGGAACACTTATTAAAGAAAATGTCATCTGTGCTCAGAATAATGGCTTGTAAATCTTCCAGCATTATTTTCCACCTAATCGGATTCGTCTTCTACAGAGCAAACTCAAAGAAGGAAACCTGGAAATTTTGGCCTGGTATGTACACAGAGACCAGATGGCTGACAGGTACTGAGCTGGCTTTTGTAGTAGGCTACGCTGAATGAAAAAGACAAGTCTCTGTAAGATGACAATAAATTCCCCAAATGGCCTGTGTGAAATCTTTAAAGGTTGAAGATAAAGGTTTTAGGTTACGTTGTCCTTAATAAGAAAGGGGGATAAATGGAGCCAGGTGAGCTGCTATTTCAGGCCTGAGCAGAGCTGTCTTCTGAAACTGTGAACATTACAAAAGAAATTGGATGGAGTTTGGAGGCAGTAAATTAGTGTAGGGTCTACGTTGGAAGCACAGATGCTTTCTATCTACTTGCAAGGATCCTTTTGAAGGTGAGAAGCTGAGGTCTCAGTTAGAGAGGATCAACCCTCAAAAGATTCTTTTAACTATTGAAAATGGAGAGGTCTTTTCTTTCCTAGACAGGAAGACACTAAAACAAACTGATTTTTCTTTCCTTGTTCCTTTCTTACACTCAAATCCTAATCCCACTACAGGTCCACGATCATGAGTCCCAATTTCCAAATCCAAAAAATTCTTGAAAATGAGTTGTTTTCATAATTCATTTTATTACAAAACTTGTCCTGAATTGACATGAAGCTATTAATAGTCTTTATTATACTGAGTGTGGCTATTCATGTATTTCACTGAAGTCATAATCATATAACTGATTGTGTGTTTCCTGACTTCCCTAGGGATGGTACTCTGTATATGATTCTTATTACCTTTTCCAAATCTGAAAGACATGAATCCTAAAGTATATCTGGCTTAAGTGAGGAATAGGCCCAAACTCATGAATTTACATGAATTGAAACGCTCCCTAAGGTTGATGGATTGGAGATGCCCCACCTGATACTTTTATTTTTACCATGCCAAAAAGTGGCCATAGCTATGGCTGTTAACAGGGATACATACCTCTAAGGTAGTCTGAACAGAGCAGAAAGACTCTTTTACAAGTTAAATGGTTTTTAATCAACAAAACAAAAGGCAGCATCTAGTCATATATCCTGAAGGTTCTTTTTTGCACTCTTGAGCTGGTAAAAGTGGAGTCAAATATGAATTTTTACCTTAAAAAAAATTATTATTCTTTTGGCAGCCTTCAAGCCAAACCCTGAGTGCTGATTGTGATAAGATTTGTGTAAACATCACAGAGATAAAAGAATTGGTCAACTGAACTGAGTTTGAGCTGGGCTTGGGTAATTATTTTGGACTGATATGTAACAGATTAATTTGGACTAGATTTATTACAAGTTCCTTTCCGATGAAGTAGTCAAAGTTGGAAAAAAACGAGTCGATTGCTTTGAGTTTTGCCTATTTGGAGTCAGTTAGGCAATTTTATATGTCTGAAGACAATTAATAAGAATTTCACCTAATTCAGAGGCCTTAATATGAAGAAAACACATACTCACACACAAAGTCAATTATGTGAATGGAATTTTTGAATGTACTGAATTCAGCTGTAATATCTGAGACAAGAACAAATACACTGACATTTTTTTTTATCCTGGCTCAATTGTTGGTTAGAATATTGACAGTTGGTGGTTGACCACTGTGGATGATAGTTCTCCAAAAATATGAGCAGGAAACTGTAATTTATGATAAGAAGATTATTGGGTTCAGGATCTCCTTGGAGTGTGTTTGTTGTTAGGATGTTCACTACAAAGACTTTTTTTTTTATGGGTAATGTGTTGAAAACTACAGCAAGCTTACAGATGGTATAAATTTCTTTCCCTACACCCCAACTGTAATCCTGGGAAACATTGCCTTGAATTATTGCTCCTTTGGAATAATATAGACATCCTAAAAACTCTTGACTGGAAAGATTTTTGGAGATCACCTACCAATCTCTATGTTTTTCAGGTGAGGCAATGAAGAGTACTTATCATTTTGCCTGTTATATACTGAGATGATGAAATCCCAGGAAACAAAGTGAATGTCAATGTAACCTGTATGTTCTTCTAGTCTACTTGGAGTCCAGTTTAGAAAGCTCTCTGTTTTAGGCATCATGGAAAAGGAAGACTTTATATTTAATTAATCTGTTTATTATGGGAAAGTTTCCCATATCCCGTAGTAAGACTTGAATAGGTTGATCATTAAAAGTATACAGTATAATCTTTTTAGAGAATGCAGAAGTTTCTGTAGGACTGTATTTGGTGTATTTTGCCAAGTCTTTTGACTTACATGTTTTCTTTAAAGGTTCCTCCAACTTTCAGAAGTGAATAAAATAGATGTTATTATTATTACCTATGTTGTGCAGATGAGAAAAACATAGATAGTGTTTTAAGTCTGTTGACTTAACTAAATAGCTTACTGGAGTGGGTAGACATTCCCTTCTCTAGGGGATCTTCCCAACCCAGGTATGGAACCCAGGTCTCCCACATTGCAGGCAGATTCTTCACCAGCTGAGCCACAAGGGAAGCCCAAGAATACCAGAGTGGACAGCCTATCCCTTCTCCAGGGGTTCTTCCTGATCCAGGAATCGAACCGGGGTCTTCTGCATTGCAGGCAGATTCTTTACCAACTGAGCTATCAGGAAAGCCTACTGAGAGTTAGGACTTGAACCCAATTTTTGTATTTCTAAATGATGTGATCTTTTCACTTTACCATTCTTTTGAGTGACAAATGAGCTAGGTAAGAATACTCTAGATCAGTTGTAGATCAGTTGGATGTTGGCTTCTTCTCTCAACATTGCTATGTTTAGCCACCAAGTCGTATCTGACTCTTTTTGTGAACCCATAGACTGCAGCCTCCAGGCTCCCCTGTCCATGGGGTTTCCAAAGGGAGAATGCTAGAGTTGGATGTCATTTCCTTTGCCAGGAGATCTTCTTGACCCCAAGATTGAATGCATGCCTCCTGCTTGGCAGGCAGATTCTTTACCACAAAGCCACCAGGGAAGCCCTTTCTCAATATTATAAGCCTATAATAAGGGTTTAGCAGACTTATGACCCACTCTCTAGCCTGTTCCAGCCTTTGTTCAGAACGTAATTAATTATTTGGCAACAAAAAGCCAAAACCCTGAGAATCTATCCAAGATTTCTCAACCTCAATTCTCTAATGCTAGAGCTGAGCCTATTTATTTTTTCTTTCTTTCTTTTTTTTTTTTAATTTTTGTTCTATCTGTATGCAAGTCAGGAAGCAACAGTTAGAACTGGGCATGGAACAACAGACTGGTTCCAAATAGGAAAAGGAGTACGTCAAGGCTGTATATTGTCACCCTGCTTATTTAACTTATATGCAGAGTACATCATGAGAAACGCTGGGCTGGATGAAGCACAAGCTGGAATCAAGATTGCCGGAAGAAATGTCAATAATCTCAGATATGCAGATGACACCACCCTTATGACAGAAAGTGAAGAGGAACTAAAAAGCCTCTTGATGTAAGTGAAAGAGGAGAGTGAAAAAGTTGGCTTAAAGCTCAACATTCGGAAAACTAAGATCATGGCATCTGGTCCCATCACTTCATGGGAAATCGATGGGGAAACAGTGGAAAGTGTCAGACTTTATTTTGGGGGCTCAAAATCACTGCAGATGGTGATTGCAGCCATGAAATTAAAAGACTCTTACTGCTTGGAAGGAAAGTTATAACCAATGTAGATAGCATATTAAAAAGCAGAGACGTTACTTTGTCCACAAAGGTCTGTCTAGTCAAGGCTATGGTTTTTCCAGTAGTCATGTATGAATGTGAGAGTTGGACTGTGAAGAAAGCTGAGCGCCGAAGAATTGATGCTTTTGAACTGTGGTGTTGGAGAAGACTCTTGAGAGTTCCTTGGACTGCAAAGAGATCCAACCAGTCCATCCTAAAGGAGATCAGTCCTGGGTGTTCATTGGAAGGACTGATGTTGAAGCTGAAACTCCAGTACTTTGGCCACCTGATGCGAAGAGTTGAGTCATTGGAAAAGCCCCTGATGCTGGGAAGGATTGGGGGCAGGAGGAGAAGGGGAGGACAGAGGATGAGATGTCTGGATGACATCACTGACTCGATGGACATGAGTTTGGGTGAACTCTGGGAGTTGGTGATGGACAAGGAGGCCTGGAGTGCTGCAATTCATGGGGTTGCAAAGAGTTGGACACAACTGAGTGACTGAACTGAGCTGATAGTTACTTTACAATGTTGTGTCAGTTTCTGCTGTATAGCAAAGTGAATCAGCTATATGCTTACATATATGCCCCTTTCCCCCGTGCTGTTTTGGAGTCTTTCCCATTGAGGTCACCATAGAGTATTGAGCAGGGTTTTCTGTGCTACACAGTAGGTTCTTATTAGTTACCTATTCTAACACATTTTTCTACATGAATGATTTTTATTTTTTATCCTGCTTCCTGGCCTTTATTTTTTAACCTTTTTTTTTTTATTATAATACACTCATTTAATTTTGGAATAATTTTAGAAGTACATAAAAGTTTTAGACAGTAGAATGAGTTCCCATAAACCCTTCACCCAGCTTCCTCTAATGTTAATGTCTTAAGTAACCATGCTATTTTTATCAAAATGAACAAAGCTAACATTGATATTAAACTATTAGCTAAACAAAAAACTTTATTCAGATTACACCAGTTTTTCCACTAATGTCCTTTTTTTGCTCTAGGATCCTAACCAGGATATTGAGTTGCATTTACTACTGTTGTCTCCTTAGCTTCTCCTAATCTGTGTCAGTTTCTCAGTCTTTCCTTGCTTTTAATGACCTTGATGTTTTTAAAAAATATTTCATAAAATGCCCCTTAATTTGAGTCTGATTGATATTTTCTCATGATTAGACTGAGGTAACGTATTTTAGGAAAGAATACCAGAGGTGAAGTGCCCTTCTCACATGGCAACATGGCTCATTACTGGTAATGTTGACCTTGGACAGCAAGGAGATCAAACCAGACAACTCTAAAGGAAATCAACCCTGAAAGGTCATTGGAAGGACTGATGCTGAAGCTCCAATACTTTGGCTACCCAATGCAAAGAGTCAATTCACTGGAAAAGACCTTGATGCTGGGAAAGATTGAGGGCAGGAGGAGAAGGGGGTGACAGAGGATGAGACGGTTGGATGGCATCATTGACTCAATGGACATGAGTTTGAGAAAACCCCAAGAGATGGTGAAGGATAGGGAAGCCTGACGTGCTGGCATTTCTTGGGGTTGCAAAGAGTTGTACACAAGTTAGCGACTGAACAGCAACAAATGTTGTGAAAATGGTGTTTGTCAGCTTTCTCCAGTGTGGAGTTTCTATCTTTTTTTTTCCTTTCTATACTCTATTCTTCGAAAATAAGTCACTAAGTTCAGACCACACTCAAGGGGAGAGAAATTAAGCTCCACATCTGGAGACA
Source organism: Giraffa tippelskirchi (assembly GCF_054371585.1). Taxonomy (NCBI): domain Eukaryota; kingdom Metazoa; phylum Chordata; class Mammalia; order Artiodactyla; family Giraffidae; genus Giraffa; species Giraffa tippelskirchi. The sequence goes on along the minus strand of NC_137278.1, from coordinate 103,592,717 downwards.
GGAGTATCAAAGAATTTGTGGACATATGTTAAAACCACCACAGTAATTAATATATATTTTGGGGGAGTCACATTGAGGCTATTCAAACATCCTGTTTCTCCTAAAAGTTTCACCCACTAATTTTAGCATTCATCCATGAATCTTGCCTGCAGCAATTATACTGTGGTGTTCTAATGGTGGTTTTCTATTTTCCTCATTCCTTTTACATTTGGTATTTTAAATTCTTTTAGAATATATGGTTACTGTCTTTTATTTATTTAATCAATCATGTATTTATATCAGTGTGGACTTATGAATGCCAATTCTATTCTTTCTCATATTATCCAATCCTATCATTATTTTTTGCTAAAATTGTTCTAGTTTTGCCCATTGGAAGCTACTAGAATGCAGTGTTTACAGCTCTTTTGCCTTTATGGTTTTCTGACAATATCTTGAAGTTATCTCCTCGTTTTGTCCTTTCTGGGTCCACTGAGTCTGACTGGTAAGCATGTTTTCTTTCCTGAGAATTTCATTCTAGGTGTCTCTGGGCTGAATGTGCTTAATTGTGGTATGCATTTCCTGTGTTGATGCTCAACTCTGGTGCCAGACTGCTGTTTATCTTGAATCAAGAGGCAACATCTCTGACATGACTGAAGCAGAGAACTGATTCTGTGGTTCTGCATTGCCCCTGCTCTACTGTCCATGGTTGATATATTTACTGAAGATAGAAGAAACAAAAACCTAGCCTTACTATCTTTATATTTTAGGTACTTTTGAAGAAAATAGCTCTAAAATACATCACGGATTTTCCAAAGCAACACGAGCACAAAAGATACTTTCTATACTCTATACTCTAATGTAGCATCAAGAACATTTTTTAAAAATTCAATTTTTATGAACTAAAGTCTTAAGAACATTTGATATGCATAATGCTGTTTGTAATTATAACCTGAATGTCCCCTGAATCCCACAAGGTAGCAGATTTTAAATGAATTCATTCTAACCATTGTATCCAAGTCTGCTGAATCAGTAGTTCCCACTTGTCAACTGAGACTGTCAACCGATCTCAGCTCTTTCCTTCAAGAGAGGGATGTCTTAGATATCATCATGATCCTCCCAGCTTTTTCATCTCACTGTTCCAGCTGTTGTCATTTTCTCTTGTGCTGATTGTCTGCTGTGGGTCTACTCATTGCCTGTACTTCCTACACAGGTCTGTTAATTGATTCATCCATCAAAAGCATCATTTATTAAATACCTACTACTCACCAGGCACTATTCTATAGACTTGGGCTACACAGGAAACAAAATAGACAAACATCCCACTCTCCTGAAGTATTAAAGTCATGAGAGTCAAACAATAGGTGACATAAATCTCCTTGGGATGGTCTCTCCACTACTACTGCTCTAAGTACCTTGCAGGTTCATGAGCCTCTAGATCTCAGGCTCTTAACTTTCTGTCTTTAACTAGCAGCCATCTCCTGGGGTTCCTATAGCAGAGATGCTAGGACTTCTGAATTTATAAACTTTCAGGGATAGAATGGGAGGAATTAGATGCAGTTCTCATGTTCTGCCCCAGAATACATCTGATAGACAGAGTGCCTGATGAACTATGGATGGAGGTTCATGACATTGTACAGGAGACAGAGAGCAAGACCATCCCCAAGAAAAAGAAATGCAAAAAAGCAAAAATGGCTGTCTGAGGAGGCCTTACAAATAGCTATGAAAAGAAGAGAGGCAAAAAGTAAAGGAGAAAAGGAAAGATATACCCATTTGAATGCAGAGTTCCAAAGAATAGCAAGGAGAGATAAGAAAGCCTTCCTCTGTGATCAGTGCAAAGAAATAGAGGAAAACAATAGAATGGGAAAGACTAGAGTTCTCTTCAAGAAAATTAGAGATACAAAGGGAACACTTCATGCAAAGATGGGCTCAATAAAGGACAGAAATGGTATGGACTTAACAGAAGCAGAAGATATTAAGAAGAGGCGGCAAGAATACACAGAACTGTACAACAAAGTTCTTCATGATCCAAATAATCACGAAGGTGTGATCACTCATACTCACCTAGAGCCAGACAGCCTACAATGTCAACTCAGGTGGGCCTTAGGAAGCATCACTATGAGCAAAGCTAGTGGAGGTGATGGAATTCCAGTTGAACTATTTCAAATCCTCAAAGATGATGCTGTGAAAGTGCTGCACTCAATATGCCAGCAAATTTGGAAAACCCAGCAGTGGCCACAGGACTGGAAAAGGTCAGTTTTCTTTCCAATCCTGAAGAAAGACAATGCCAAAGAATGGTCAAACTACCGCACAATTGCACTCATCTCACACGCTAGTAAAGTAATGCTCAAAATTCTCCAAGCCAGGCTTCAGCAATACGTGAACTGTGAAATTCCAGACGTTCAAGTTGATATTAGAAAAGGCAGAGGAACCAGAGACCAAATAGCCAACATCCGCTGGATCATCGAAAAAGCAAGAGAGTTCCAGAAAAACATCTATTTCTGCTTTATTGACTACAGTAAAGACTCTGACTTGTGGACCACAATAAACTGTGGAAAATTCTGAAAGAGATGGGAATACAGACCACCTGACCTGTCTCTTGAGAAACTTGTATGCAGGTCAGGAAGCAGCAGTTAGAACTGGACAAGGAACAACAGACTGGTTCCAAATAGGAAAAGGAGTACGTCAAGGCTGTATATTGTCACCCTGTTTTTTTAACTTATATGCAGAGTACATCATGAGAAACGCTGGGCTGGAAGAAACACAAGCTGGAATCAAGATTGCTGGGAGAACTATCAATAACCTCAGATATGCAGATGACACCACCCTTATGGCAGAAAGTGAAGAAGAACTAAAGAGCCTCTTGATGAAAGTGAAAGAGGAGAGTGAAAAAGTTGGCTTAAAGCTCAACATTCAGAAAACTAAGATCATGGCATCTGGTCCCATCACTTCATGGGAAATAGATGGGGAAACAGTGGAAACAGTGTCAGACTTTTTTTGGGGGGGCTCCAAAATGACTGCTGATGGTAATTGCAGCCATGAAATTAAAAGACACTTACTTCTTGGAAGGAAAGTTATGACCAACCTAGACAGCATATTAAAAAGCAGAGACATTACTTTGTCCACAAGGGTCCATCTAGTCAAGGCTGTGGTTTTTCCAGTGGTCATATATGGATGTGAGAGTTGGAGTATAAAGAAAACTGAGTGCCAAAGAATTGATGCTTTTGAACTGTGGTGTTGGAGAAGACTCTTGAGAGTGCCTTGGACTGCAAGGAGATTCAACCAGTCCATCCTAAAGGAGGTCAGTCCTGGGTGTTCATTGGAAGGACTCATGTTGAAACTGAAACTCCAATACTTTGGCCACCTGATGCGAAGAGTTGACTCACTGGAAAAGACCCTGATGCTGGGAAAGATTGAAGGCAGGAGGAGAAGGGGACAATGGAGGATGAGATGTTTGGATGGCATCACCGACTCAATGGACATGGGTTTGGGTGGATTCTGGGAGTTGGTGATGGACAGGGAGGGCTGGCATGCTGTGGTTCATGGGGTCGCAGAGTCGGACACGACTGAGCTACCGAACTGAACTGAAACTGAACCCGAGAATAACTGCTTCTTATCAACACATCATGTTCTGTTTCTAAACTTCCTTTCAAAATAATAGTTTTTTTTTTTTTCATGCAAGGGTCCCACGCAAGTTTAATTCTGTGACCATCCACTCTTGTTCTCTTTCACATTTTACATAGTCTCCAATTATGTACAGAGCCTTTGTTTTTCCTATGGCATCCTTTTATACAATTGAAATCTTGGAATTCTGTTAGATACCAGCAATAGCATCATCTAAAATCATGCACATCTGAGCCTCAACTTTGCCTCAGCTGTCAAAGAATAGTGAATATCTTCTCTAAGTTCCCTGTGTCTGACAGTTCCTTTTCTATTTTCTAATTTAGTCTGAGTGGGCAAACTATATCATTAATGTTGTTAGACTTCTATATAAAGTAAAGGTAAATAGTCATAGGGAAGGCTTTAGGGGTTCTCTTTTAAGAAATGTGCATGAAATTAAAATCTTGGTTTTGAGTTGTTCAGAGACTTGCTTTTTATTTCCCTTTTCCTTTCTTCCTTCTGTTTCTGATTTTGTTCTTGGTAGGTAATTTCTAGTAAGTGAACTATACTCAGTAAATAATTCATGTGGCACTTTTCAAAACATTGGCATCAGGTATTGAATAAGGGCACAGGATTAGAAGTTTAAAAACTTGGAGGATTTTGTCTAGGTTTTCTGGGGATTATGATTCCAGGGCAAATCCTTGAGTCTCTCTGTCTTTATATTTAAACTTGGCATAACAACTTCCTTCAAAACTTTCCAGCTCGACTTTCAGGTTCTAGCATTTCTACATTCTCATTTTAACTTCAAGGGCATCTGATGGTCAATATTTTTCCAAATTTACTGAAGGGAACAATTTACTGTAAAGAAACTAAGTAACAAGTCTGAGATCTCAGGGAGGCCAGCTGATTCCAAATCTTCTGTCCTTTCATCATTTAGTTGCTAAATCGTGCCCAACTCTTTGTGACTCCATGAACTGTAGCCTACCAGGCTCCTGCGTCCATAGGATTTTCCAAGCAACAATACTGGAGTGGGTTGCTATTTCCTTCTCCACTTCTGTCCTTTACGTGACTCTTAACAGGGGCATGAATATATATTCTTATACATATGACTGTAATATTGGAAAAATAAGCAAATTAAACTTTGAAAAATTTGAAAAGAAGATATTCTATCAAATATAATGACTTATATTTCCTTGTTACCCACAAAGTGTCCTGGGCAGACAATCGAGATTTTTTTTTTGGCATGTTGGCTCCCCATCTTGTGAGGCATGAGGAGAAATGGGTTTAACACAGTGGTGTAGAAAAAGTGGCCAAATGAAAATTGAATCCCACTTTCGTGTAGCAGACCCATATTTATAAACTTTGCAAATGTTTGTTTTCATATCTGTGTAGTCCTTGACTTTTACTTTCCAGATTTATATACAGAGAAGCAAAGACTGGTGAGAAAAGAAGAAACAGACAGAGACAGAGAGAATGCTGTGAAGAAAAACTGCTCAATAAAAAAATAAAGCTCAATTATGTAGGCTCACGAGGTTTATATCATTTCGACATGCTTTGAGTAAGTATCTAAATTGAAACAGCGCTAGAAAATGTTAGATGTTCATCTATCAATAAATTCAACCTGCTTTTTGCATTATGTGTGTTGCCATGTTGCCTTACCAGTACTTGGCATCCCTGGGGACAGTTTCTCATCTTTAGGATTTTTCCTCCTGTGGTTAGGAAGACAAATGTCACTTTTTTATATGAAGAGTTCTGAACTCTTGAACGTGAATGTGACAGACCAAGGCATGGGTGCCTTTGAAAGAGCATCTTACTTTTCTCATCGGTGCTACAAAAGCATTTCATTTCATGCCTTCACTTCAAATAAGACGATTTCAAAAATCTGTTTCTCAAAGTATGAAGAGTCAGTGTTGTGTGCAGTTTGGTGGTAGATAAACATAGAAATGCACAGTGATGGGAAAAATCTATATTCATCAACTTACTCCTATTATTTTGGTGAAGCTTACTAAAAAGTAAATCCTCTACATCTTCAGCAGAGCCTGTGTTACTCTGATCATCCTCCAGACACTTCTCTTTCAGGGGGCATCTGAACAAGGATTTTAAGACAGGATCCAAGGAAATGTGCTTTCTGTAACCTCCTCAGATCTGACCTCATGCAGATGTTTCACACTGTCCTCTGGAATTCTTTGCTCTATGTGGTTCTTTGCCTTCTGTGCCCTCTAGGACCTTGACCTTCAGCAATGCTTTGAGGTCTTTTCCATCTGACTTATTCTCTCTGTGCAGGTGTAATGATGCATCAGGGTGAGCATTGTTTTAAATAACTCAATGTCATTTCATGTGGCTAATTATTATTGTCCTGTTACTTCTAATGCATTTTCATTACAAAATTAATTTTATTTTGTACATACAAAAACATTTTGTTGTAGCCTGATGCTAGTTAAAGTCCAAAAGACACTTTTATAAACCTACACCCCTTCTCTTCCAATTCTCCATCTGCACTCACTAACTGGTTCACTGTGGGTCACTTGCAGAACCTGCAAATGATAAAGATTTTAGGAAGGCTGACTTCATTTTTAGTGGAATATGAGCTGAACTTTGATCAATAAACAGCCATAAAAGAAAAAGGAACACATGAGTTTCTTTTCTCAGCTTTTTCAGTGAGAAATACAAGCATAATCATGCTGAAATTCTTATTTTTTTAAAGATTTTTTTTTTTAAAAAAAGCTTGTGACCTTGAACCATGAAAATCAGAAAAACTTTCTCTTTATTCCCTTAAATTTCCAACAGTGGTTGGGTTCATACAACAAGAGCAAACTGATAGCTCTTGGTTCTAAAGAAATGTAGGAAACAAAAGAAAGAGAGCAGGTGAACCAGCACCTGGATCAGGTAGAAAGGTATTTCAAATACAAATAACTTTGTATTTCAGGCCCAGGAACTCTGATCCAGTGGTCCAGCCTCATGTTGAGCCCCTTTCCAAACTCCCCACTCCTTTTCTACCCCTGTCTCCTCTTCACTTCTCCTAGAGCCCAATTTCAGCATTAAAGCTTAATGTGATACTTCCACTATATATGTAGTTGTTTTGACTAGTAAACATCTGATTTTGTTTGTTTTCCTGAATCTCCTCCCCTGAAATTCTGTTGTCTGAAGGACTCTTCTTTTGATTCATTTCTTGTTTCCTGCCTTTCCTAATCATGGTGTCTAGAGTTTTTAATACTAGCAACTTCACCCAGACTTATGATGCTGAACACCTTACTTGACAGTTTAGCTTTGACTTTCTTTAGGACTATTCCTCTATGGTAATCTGCCTAGAGTGACTCAGGTAAAAGAGTTGAAATCCAGTTGCTATGGGTGGGTTACCTCCATCTGAAGCTGCTCTCTTCAATTCTGTCACCTACAGGCTGGGTGCTAGGGCTTGGTGCTGCATGAAGGCCAACACAGTCCTAGAAGCCTCTCAAGATCTTCCCACAATATTCAGCCCTTCTTGCCAATGGAAAGAGCTGTACTCTCTCTGAAATGATTTGATGAATTGGATGGCTTCTATTCTTGGTCCTGCTCTATTGAAGCAGTCACTTTATTAGAACTATGGTGAGAGTTCATCCTGAGGATCTTCTTACATGCTTTCCTTCCTATTGAGTTTGCAGCTCTCCTCCTCAAGAACTCAGTGTTAATGGAAGACTTCACTAAGATTCACTAATGAGCACTAACAAATATTGAATGCTAACACATAATTTATTTGTAATATGAAGCATTGCAACGGGGTAGGGGGGGAGGTTGTGGAGGGAGGCAAGAAGTTACTCAGAAGTAAAAGTGTACCTTGGCCCTCCCTGCTCACAAAAAGCTTAACATCTAATTGGGGAGACAGCTTAGGTAGCATTTGTGAAGAATGAAACAAGTTGTAGTGATTTAAAATGAAGCTGGAGTTTGGAAAAGGGAGAGCATATCATTCAGGGGAGCTTGGTCCAGAAGTTCTTCATAAAGGAGTTTGGAACTTAAACTGTCCTTTGAAGAATGTGGAGAGTTCCAACAAGAGGGGAGAGTTTTGTGGAGGTGTGTTTTTCAGACATGGTTTCTATATCCAGTGTCCATTTTCCTATATGTTTCTACTTTACATCCATACATCCATTACATTATTGTCAGCTGACTTTGATCATAGGTTCCAGGGTGCAAAAAATAAATTTTCTTTCAATCTTTTTGATAAGCATTGATGAATATGCTTGGTGAAAATAATAAATAATGAAATTGCAATTTTTAGCTGTCTTCTATAACATTGCAAGCAAGTGCTCTGGTATTTGTTCTATTCTAATTTTTTTTTTAATTTAAAAAAGAAGCAACAAAAATGTACTTTTGAAAATAACAGAAAATTTACAAAGAGGAAAATAAAAATGCCTATAATCTCTCCAGAGAGATGATTTCCAATATTATATTAGTTGTAGGTGTGACTCATTTTTATATATTACACTCCATTTAAAGTTATAAAATATTGATTATATTCCCTATGCTATTCGATATATCCTTATAGCTTATTGATTTATTTAAAAAATATTCATTTATTTATTTGGCCACATCACATCTTAGATGTGTCATGTGAGATCTTTCCTCGTGGTTGCTTGGGCTCCAGAGCTCAAGGGCGCAGTAGTTAAAGCACACAGGCTTAGTTTCTCTGTGGCATGAGATCTTACTTCCTTGATCAAGGATTGAACCTGTGTCCCTTGCATTGCAATGCAGATTCTCAGCCACTGGACCATCAGCGAAGTCTCTAGCCTTTCTATTTTATACAGTATAGTTTGTACCTCTTAATCCCCTTTGTCTATCGTACCCTGCCCCATCTGTCTCCGCACTGGTAACCACTAGTTTGTTCTCGATATCTGTGAGTCTGTGTCTGTGTCTGTTTTTTTTTTTAATTAATTAATTTGTTTTTTAATTGAAGGATAATTGCTTTACAGAATCTTGTTGTTTTCTGTCAAACCTCAACATGAATCAGCCATAGGTATACATATATCCCCTCCCTTTTGAACTTCCCTCCTGTCTCCCTCCCCATCCTACCTCTCTGGGTTGATACAGAGCCCCTGTTTGAGTTGCCTGAGACATACAGGAAATTCCCGTTGGCTATCTATTTTACATATGGTAATGTAAGTTTCCATGTTACTCTTTCCATACATCTCACCCTCTCCTCCCCTATCCACATGTCCATAAGTCTATTCTATATGTCTGTTTCTCCATTGCTACCCTGTAAATAAATTATTCAGTACCATTTTTCTAGATTTCGTATATATGCATTAGAATATGATATTTATCTTTCTCTTTCTGGCTTACTTCACTCTATATAATAGGCTCCAGGTTCATCCACCTCATTAGAACTGACTCAAATGTGTTCCTTTTTATGGCTAAGTAATATTCCATTGTGTATATGTACCACAACTTCTTTATCCATTCATCTGTCGATGGACATCTCAGTTGCTTCCATGGCCTAGCTATTGTAAATAGTGCTGCAATGGACAATGAGATATATGTGTCTTTTTCAATTTTGGTTTCCTCAGGGTGTATGCCTAGAAGTGGGATTGCTGGGTCATTTGGTGGTTTTATTCCTAGCTTTTTAAGGAATCTCCATACCGTCTTCCATAGTGGCTGTATCAGTTTACATTCCCACCAACAGTGCAAGCAAGTTCCCTTTTCTCCACACCCTCTCCAGCATTTATTATTTGTAGACTTTTTGATAATAGCCATTCTGACCCGTGTGAGGTGATATTTCATTGTAGTTTTGATTTGCATTTCTCTAATAATGAATGATGTTGAGCATCTTATCATGTGTTTGTTAGCCATCTGTATGCCTTCTTTGGAGAAATGTCTGTTTGGGTCTTTTTTCCCACTTTCTGATTGGGTTGTTTTTCTGGTATTAAGTTGTATGAGCTGCTTGTATATTTTGGAAATTATCCTTTGTCAGCTGTTTCATTTGCTATTATTTTCTCCCATTCTGAGGGTTGTCTTTTCACCTTGCTTAATCGTTTCCTTTGCTGTGCAAAAGCTTTTAAGTTTAATCAGGTCCTACTTGTTTACTTCTTATTTCTGTTACTCTAGAAGGTGGGTCATAGAGGATCTTGCTTTGATTTATGTCATGGAGTGTTCTGCCTATGTTTTCCTCTAAGAGTTTTATAGTTTCTGATCTTACATTTAGGTCTTCTATCCATTTTGAGTTTATCTTTGTGTGTGGTGTTAGGAAGTGTTCTAATTTCATTCTTTTACATGTAGCTGTCCAGTTTTCCCAGCACCATTTATTGAAGAGGCTGTCTTTGCCCCATTGTATATTCTTGCCTCCTTTGTCAAAAATAAGGTACACATAGGTGCATATGTGTATGCATATATGGGCTTTCTATTTTATTTCTGGGCTTTCTATCTTGTTCCATTGGTTTATATTTCTGTTTTTGTGCCAGTACCATAATGTCTGATGACTGTAAGTTTGTAGCATAACCTAAAGTCAGGAAGGTTGATTTCTCCAGCTCCATTCTTCTTTCTCAAGGCTGCTTTGGCTATTCAGGGCCTTTTGTGTTTCCATATGAATTGTGAGAATTTTTGTTCTAGTTCTGTGAAAATTGTCATTGGTAATTTGATAGGGATCTGTACATTGAATCTGTGCATTGAATCTGTACATTGCATTTGGTAGTCTAGCCATTTTCACAATATTGATTTTTCCTACCCAGGAACATGGAATATCTCTCCATCTGTTTATGTCATCTTTGATTTCTTTCATTAGTGTCTTATAATTTTCTGTGTACAGTTCTTTTTTCTACTTAGGTAAGTTTATTCCTAGATATTTAACTCTTTTTGTTGCAATGGTGAATGGGATTGATTCCTTAATCGCTCTTTCTGATTTTTCATTGTTAATATATAGAAATGCAAGTGATTTCCGTGTATTGATTTTGTATCCTGCAACTTTGCTAAATTCACTGATTAGCTGTAATAATTTGCTGATACTATCTTTAGGGTTTTCTATATTCAGTAACATGTCATCTACAAACAGTGAGAGCTTTACTTCTTTTCCAAACTAAGTTCCGTTTATTTCTTTTTCTTCACTGATTGCTGTAGCTAGGACTTCAGGAGCTATGCTGAATAATAGTGGTGAAAGTGGACACCCTTGTCTTGTTCTTAATATTACAGGGAATGTTTTCAGTTTTTCACCATTGAGAATAATGTTTGCTGTAGACTTATCATATATGGCCTTTACTGTGTTGAGGTAGGTTCCTTCTATGGCCATTTTTTGAAGAGTTTTAATTGTAAATGGGTGCTGAATTTTGTCAAAGGCTTTTTCTGTATCTATTGAGATGATCATATGGTTTTTATCTTTCAATCTGTTAATATGGTGTATCACATTGATTGATTTGTGTATATTGAAGAATCCTTGCATCCCTGGAATAAATCCAACTTGATCATGGTGTATGAACTTTTTGATGTGTTGCTGAATTCTGTTTTCTAGAATTTTGTTGGGTTTTGTATCTATGTTCATCAGTGATATTGGCCTGTAGTTTCCTTTTTGTGTGTTGTCTTTGTCTGACTTTGGTATCAGGGTGATGGTGGCCTTGTAGAATGAGTTTGGAAGGGTTCCTTCCTCTGAAATTTTTTGAAAGAGTTTTAGAAATATAGACATTAGCTCTAAATGTTTGATAGCATTCTCCTGTGAAGCCATCTTGTCCTGGGCTTTTGTTTTTTGGAGGTTTTTGATCACACCTTCAATTTCAGTGCTTGTAATTGGGTTGTTCATAACTTCTATCTCTTCCTGGTTCAGTCTTGGAAGATTGAACTTTTCTAAGAATCTGTCCGTTTCTTCCAGGTTCTTTATTTTGTTGCCATATAGTTGTTCATAATAGTTTCTTATAATCTTTTGTATTTCTGTATTGTCTGTGTAATCTCTCCTTTTTCATTTCTAATTTTGTTGATTTGATTCTTTTCTCTTTTTTTCTTGAAGAGTCTGGCTAGAAGTTTGTCAATTTTGTTTATCTTCTCAAAGAACCAGCTTTTAGTTTTATTAAACTTTACTATTGTTTCTTTAATTTCTTTTTCATTTATTTCTGCTTGGGTCTTTATGATTTCTCTCCTTCTGTTAATTTTTGTTGTTGTTGTTCTTCTTTTCCCAGTTGCTTTAGGTGTAAAGTTAGGTTGTCTCTTTGATGTTTTTCTTGTTTCTTGAGGTAGGATTGTATTGCTATAAATTTCCCTCTTAGAACAGCTTTTGCAGTTCTTTTGCATTCCATGGGTTTTACTTTGTCATATATTCATTGTCATTTGTTTCTAGGAGTTTTTTGATTTCCCTTTTGATTTCTTTGGTAACCTGTTGTTTATTCAGAAACATGTTGTTTAATCTCCATGTGTTTGTGTTTTTCACGGTTTTTTTTTTCCTTGTAATTGATATCTAATCTGATAGCATTGTGGTCGGAGAAGATGCTTGATATGATTTTAGTTTTCTTAAATTTACTGAGGTTTGATTTGTGACCCAAGATGTGGTCTATGCTGGAGAATGTTCCATGTGCACTTGAGAAGAAGGTGTACTCTTCTGCGTTTGGATGGAATGTCTTGAAGAGATCAGTGAGATCCATCTCATCTAATGTATCATTTAAGACTTGTGTTTCTTATTAATTTTCTGTTTTGATGATCTGTCCCTTGGTGTGAGTGGGGTGTTAAAGTCTCCTACTATTATTGTGTTACTGTCAGTTTCTCCTTTTATGTCTGTTAGAGTTTGTCTTATGTATTGAGATGCTCCTATGTTGGGTGCACAGATATTTACAATTGTTATGTCTTCCTCTTGATTTGGTCCCTTGATCATTATGTAGTGTCCTTCCTTATGTTTTGTAATCTCCTTTATTTTAAGGTCTATTTTGTTTGATATGAGGATTGCTACTACAGCTTTCTTTTGCTTTCCATTTGCATGAAATATATTTTTCCATCCTCTCACTTTCAGTCTATATGTGTCTTGAGGTCTGAAGTGATTTTCTTGTAGACAACATATATATGGATCTTGTTTTTGTATCCATTCAGCCAGTCTGTGTCTTTTGGTTGGAGCATTTAATCCACTTACATTTAAAGTAATTATTGATATATATGTTCTTATTGCAATTTTCTTAATTGTTTGGGGTTGATTTTGTAGATCTTTTTTCTTCTGTTGTATTTCTTGACTATATAAGTCCATTTAACATTTGCTGTAAAGCTGGTTTGGTGGTACTAAATTCTCTTAACTTTTGCTTGTCTGAAAAGCCTTTTATTTCTCCATCAATTCTGAATGAGATCCTTGTTAGGTACAGTAATCTTGGTTGTAGATTTTTCCCTTTCAGTATTTTAAATATATCCTGACATTTCTTTCTGGCCTGCAGAGTTTCTGTTGAAAGTTCAGCTGTTAAATGTACGGGGTTTCCCTTGTATGTTACTTGTTGCTTGTCCCTTGCTGCTTTTAATATTCTTTCTTTGTGTTTAGTCTTTGTTAGTTTGATTAGTATGTGTCTTGGTATGTTCCTCCTTGGGTTTATCCTGTATGGGACTCTTTGCACCTCTTGGACTTGATTTATTACTTCCTTTTCCATTTTGGGGAAATTTTCAACTATAATCTCTTCAAAATTTTTCTCATACCCTTTCTTTTTCTCTTCTTCTTCTGGGACTCCTATAATTTGAATGTTGGTGTATTTGATATTGTTCCAGAGGTCTCTGAGACTATCCTCGTTCTTTGCATTCTTTTTACTTTATTCTGCTCTTCAGAAGTTATTTCCATCATTTTACCTTCCACCTCACTGATTCATTCTTCTGCTTCAGATATTCTGGTATTGATTCCTTCCAGACTGTTTAAAATTTCAGTAATTGTGCTGTTTGTCTCTGTATGTTTTTCTTTAATTCTTCTAGGTCTTTGTTAATTTATTCTTGCATTTTCTCCATTCTGTTTTCAAGGTTTTTGATGATCTTTACTATCATTATTCTGAATGCTTTTTCAGGTAATTTGCCTATTTCCTCTTCATTTATTTGGACTTCTGTGTTTCTAGTTTGTTCCTTCATTTCTGTAGTATTTTTCTGCCTTTGTTTTTCTTGAGTCATTGCTGTCAGAGCCCTTTCCCTCCCTGGGAGTCACAGTCCACCTCACCTCCCTAGGATGCCCTCCAACACTGTGTTTGTCTCTGAACCTGTTATGGGGGCTGCTCAGATTCTAATCTGGCCCTACTCCTGTGTGTTCTTGCCTAAAATCTCCACAGCTATCAGAACTACTGTGTTTTCTTTTGTAGGGGCTCTCAATGTCCTTTTATATATTCCATACACACAGAGTCTGCCTAGTTGATCGTGTGTATTTAATCTGCAACTTGTGCAGCTGGTGGGAAGGTTTTGGGTCTTCCTCCTTAGCCACACTGCTGCTGGGTTTCAATTGTGGTTTTATTTCCACCTGTGCATGTGGGTCGTCCACTAGGGTTTGCTCTTGAGACTGCCCTGGAGGACTTGGGTCTGCTCCAGTGAGGGCCAGGTGTGGAGTTGGTGCAGCAACTTGGGTTGCAGGGGTTCTGTCAGCACCAGGTACTCAGGGGAGTTGCCAGCTAGGACAGCAGGAAATATAGTGCTCTAGAAGGTATGGCAATCAGTATTGGCCAATACACTCTAGTATTCTTGCCTGGAGGACCCTCCTGACAGAGAAGCCTGGCAGGCCACAGTCCACAAGTTCACAAAGAGTTGGACACGACCGAAGTGATCCTGTGTGCATAGATGCAAGCCTTTTTTTTTTTTTTTGTGGCAGCTCTGCCCCAGAGAGGTTTGAGCATGAAGGTGGTGCAGCTGCTTGGCTTGCAGGGACTCTGGTGGCACCAAGTGTGCTGTGACATGGACTGCCTCTGCCACAGGAGTTATGGCCCTATCAGAGTCTTTTTTCAAGCCTCTTGTGGCTGGTGATCAGAAGGCCTCTTTGGCAAGTCTTTATCCATAGCTCCGCCCATTCAGGCACTTAGAGGGCTCCCTTGCCTGGGCTCCTACTCTGTAGATTAGCGCATCAGGCACTTAAAGGGACACCCTGGGTGGGGTCCCACTCTGTAGTTCAGTGTGTCAGGCATTTGATGGGCCAGCCTCTCTATTGTTCTGCTGATGCTGGTGTGTGGGGAGAGAGAGGCTATGGTGATGGTTCCACTCCCTACATGTGACTCAGCAGTATTGCCTTGTTTCCATGGCTGCCCAGCTTTCCTCCACAGGCATTTCCCACTACAGTCCCCACCCTCACATCCCCTCGATCTGTCTCTCCACAGTCAACAGCAGCCCTCACCCTGGGATTCCTCCACAATCCCCAAACTTCAGCTCCCAGCCACTGCACCTTCTAGGAGACCTGTGTCCCTGTCCATGGTATGTATGACTGTGGCAAGGACTGTTTTATTCTCATTCTATTTATGCTGCCTCAGACAAGCTGTTTCACTTTGAGCCTTAAATGTTTCTCTCTGACTCAGACAATTGCCCAGACGTGGAGATCGGATTCCTGCTTCAGTTCCCCCTCCCGCTGAGGGAAGGTCCAGTCCTACTAACACTCCTGTTTTTCCCTCTGGTTCCTTTTTCCTACCACGTTTTATGTGGTTCTACATATTCTTTCCCACTGGTCAGGTCCTCCTGTCAGTTGCTGTTTCACATGCACTTCTGTGTCTGAAGGTATATTCCTGATGTATCCATGGAGAAAGATGTACTCCACATCCACTGACCCCTCCACCATCTTGTTCTCCCTCCTTGTCTGTTTTTAAAGGAAACACTTGGTAGATGCCTGGAAGGATGGTCATATGCCATTAGACTGCCATATCAAATGTACTCATACAATCTATTTTCACCAATTAATATTTCAAGATATTTTTATGTTTAATAAATAGCT
This sequence comes from Giraffa tippelskirchi, assembly GCF_054371585.1. Classification (NCBI taxonomy): domain Eukaryota; kingdom Metazoa; phylum Chordata; class Mammalia; order Artiodactyla; family Giraffidae; genus Giraffa; species Giraffa tippelskirchi. Next base: position 103,577,287 of record NC_137278.1, on the reverse strand, counting down.
ATCTCAAACATATTTTTAAAAAGCTAATTGAATTTCAGTTTTTAATATGTCACAATTTTAAACAAATTTCCTATTATATGATATTTGGAATTTTTTCAACTTTTCAATTTAAATTAATGTCATAATGAACACCTTTGTAGGATATATATTTGAACTTTATTGTAATGTTTTTCCTCAGGTTAAATTCCTAGAACAAGACCTGGTAGGAAAAACAATCAGAGCATTTAAAGAAATTTATGTTGGAATCTAAGATAACTCATAAAAGGTGCACAAACCATAAGTATACAGCTTATTAAAGCAGAACGTAGAACAAGAAGCAGGGTATTACTGGAATCCCTCAGTCTCTCCTTGTGTTCCTTTTTAGTCATAAAATTCCAAGGGTAACCAGTACATTGACTTCTAGGACCACAGATTATTTTGCCAACTTTGGTACGTTATGCAGATGGAGTCATAGAAAGTATTGTTTGTGAGGTTCATCCATATCATGGCATACAGTTGAGAATGGTTTGTTCCACTCCTGCTAGACTTTCATTGTAGGACAATACCACAATTTATCTCTTCATTTTCCTATTGAAAAACCTTCGATAGTTTGCAGGTTTGGACTGGTATGAATAGTACCACTAAAGAGACTCAGTACTTGTCTTTTGGTGAACATATGTAGAAATTTTCTGTTAGGCATATGCTTAGGTAAGAAGCTGTTGCATTGTAGGAAATAAAAATATTCAGTTTTAGAAAACTGCCAAACCATTTAATGAAGTGTTTTTTATCTATTTACCTTCCTAACAGCAATGTGAGAGTTTTGGTTGCTTCACATCATTACTTATGCCATCTGTCTTAGCCATACTGGTTAGTGTGCATGGGTAGTTCATTGTAGTTTTAATTCACTCCCCCCTCCCCAATGGATAATATAAGCACCTTTTTGTGTGTTCAGTGATTGGTCATTTGGAAATCTACTTTTGTGAAATATCTGTTCAAGTCTTTTGCCCATTTTTCTAACAAGCTTTCGTCTTTTTCCTACTGGTTTATAGGAGGGATTTAAACATTTTGTTTAAAGATCCTCTTCAAAACTGAGTGACTTACGCAAATATTTCATCTGTTGTGCACTAGGAAGAAGAGATAGTCCCTCAAATTCACACAAGCAAAAGGGAAATCTGTCATGTGAAGAGAACCAAAAGGATTTACTTTATATTTTAGAGCATATTTTAATTCTGGCACAAAATTTTAAAAATAATACTTTCTATAAAATTCCTGATGTCTCATAGATCATGAAACAAAATGCAAAAATATAGATGTTTGTCCTGAAATTTAATTTAAAAATACTAAAAAAATCAAATTGTGTGAATGTTCCAGTCTGGCAATATGGAAGTATAACGACAAGGAAACAATTTTAAATTCTCTAAAGAAGAAATGAAGAAAAATCTTATTCTAAAAATGTTCAAGTTTCAAAATGTATCTCCATTTAGATGGTGATGATATATCCAGGGATCTATAGCAGATGTGCTGGCCTGTTTCCAAGCTCTGCTTGGAGGCTTTGCATCAAGGAAGACTGTTACATTATGTGTGAAATGTCACTTCATTTCAGAGTCTGCCAGTAAATTGGAAATACCAACTTCATAGTCTTTTGCAGCTGATTAGTGGGAAAAACATTCCCAGGTGTAAATATCCACAAGTTCAAATCATCTTTAAGAAAAAAAAAGGAAGGGGGCAGGAAACATCATACTCTCCATCTCTGCACTATTCTAAACACTGTAGGCTGCACCACTTTGTATTTTTGAAATTAAGTGGATTTAAGGGCCATCAGAGAGCTTACCAGAGGGTTCAGTGATAAAAGCTCCACCTGCCAATGCAGGAGTCACAACAGACATGGGTTTGATCTCTGGGTCAGGAAGATCCCCTGGAATAGGAAATGGCAACCCACCCCAGTATTCTTGCCGAGATAATCCATGGACTCTAATCCATGGGGTTGCAGAGTTGACACAACAGCATGCATGCCAAGGACCATAATATTCCTCTTTCCTGAGGAAAAGAATAATTCTATGCCATTTTAAGCCTATACTATATAAATTCTATGGGTAAAAAAGGTTGCCATTAAGAGTTACTTCGAATGGAGGAATTGAGTGGTTAAGACTCTGTATTTTCACTGCTGAGGGCCTGGATTAAATCCCTGGTTGGGAAACTAAGATCCTACAAGCCATGGGGCATGGCTGGAAAAAGAAAACAAACAAGTTAAGTAGAGTGGACACTCACTAGTTCCCTTGGGCATTCTTCCAAAAAAATCTTTACAAATTGTACAACTTTCATCAACTTTGGATCAGACAAACTACTGTTCATTACTTTCTTAGCTGTGAAAGGATCATCATCAAATACTAAGCATAATGTGCTGTGAGCTGGTATTAGGCAGTCTTTGAAACGTTAGGAAAGGGTATCCTGTAGAGATAAGACCAAAGAGATCTTCTAGAGTGTGTGCTCAATCTTTGTGTATCTAGCTTTACTCTCAGTCTCTTTTTCTTTCTTGTGGAGCAGCGCAACTCTTACTGGTTTGTGGAAAGGTCAAAAAAAAAAAAAGGAAAGATATTTTAAATTGATAATAAAAGTCAAAGAAGAGGCCATATAAACAAGCAATGAAGGAACAGAGGTGTTCTTTTTTTTTTGTTCCCATCAAGAATTTCCTAAAGAAATCACAGAATTCACCAAGATACCTTATTAAGTACGTGTCTATGAACTCTTACCACGTTCACACAGGAAACTTTCTAACTACACACCAAAGCACAAAACTTGGGCCACCATCCATCCCACAGGATAAAAAATTGGAGGTGATTCTTAGGGGAAAGAACTTCCCTGGTGGCTCAGACGGTAAAACGTCTGCCTACAATGCGGGAGACCCGGGTTCAATTCCTGGGTCGGGAAGATCTCCTGGAGAAGGAAATGGCAACCCACTCCAGTATTCTTGCCTGGAAAATCCCATGGACAGAGAAGCCTGGTAGGCTACAGTCTGTGGGGTCGCAAAGAGTCGGACATGACTGAGCGACTTCACTTCTTCTTCACTTCACTTAGGGGAAATGCTGGTTGATTTGAAGAACAGCTGCTCTTTATGAATTTCATCAACTCATGTGATTTCATCTGCAAATGTTGCCTTTCTTTCTTCAATGAACTTTTGACCTATGATCATCAATTTAAGATCAAGGCACATGACCCAGCATTATCGTTCTGGGACTTATTATAGAAAGAAAATAAATCAAGAAAAGAAGAGTGAGGTCCAAATTAACAAAAAGCATCCCATAGAAGAGATCAGTGCAGACTCTGTGTGATTTAACTGGGGCTGAAATGATTTCTAAATGATGTAAGTAGATCAAGTATTTCAGATTCTTGGGCTGGAATGAAAGTATCACCTTTTTTGAAGTTGTAAAAACAAAGAAGGAAAATATTATAATATTATATGTTATTTTTCTTTGTTCAATAAACAAATTTTTCTAGATATATTTTATAACATTTTATAAGAGAATACTTTGTCATAAGATTGGTATTCATGAGTGGCTTGTGGAAACAATATCATTATTTCTAGTCATGCTTCCCGCCTGTCTAGGCGTGAATTTCAATCCTTACATATGATGATTATATGAACAAGATGGATCCAAAAGACCATTATTGACTATATTTGAAAAAGAACTCTTCAAATTAGGAAAAAAATAAAAATAAACACAAAATTATGAGGAATAATTTACTTGAAATGTACCATTTTTATCATGTCTTCCATTTATAATCCTCACAGCACGGAGATCTAATCAGACAATTTTAAACTAGCTTTTCAGTCATTTTATTTTTAAAAACAAGCTTTAAGGTAACCAGAGAATTAAAGAAGATAGACTTGATCATAGCACTAGTGTTAGTCGCTCAGTCGCGTCCAACTCTTGCAACTCCATGAACTGTAGCTTGCCAGGCTGTCCATGGGATTCTCCAGGCAAGAATGCTGGAGTGGGTAGCCATTCCCTTCTCCAGGGGATCTTCCTGACCCAGGGATCAAACCTAGGTCTCCTGCATTGCAGACAGATTCTTTACCATCTGAGCTACCAGGGAAGCCCAGATTTGATCCTAAATCTGAGAAAATACTAACTTCAGATTTTCTCTTTGTGCTGAGAAGGTTTCAGATAAGACTTTGTTTGAAGCATAGAGGTATCTACCTTATGTAAAAACAAATGCTTGACTCATGTCATTCTCTTATTCAAAATTATTTAGTTGATTTCTCTTTATCTTCGGGATTAAACTCAAACTCCTCATTCTGACATTTAAGGGCCTCCATAATTGAAATTTCCATTCTTATTTCCTATTATTATCACTCATTCTTAAAGTATGGTCCTTGGATCACATGTCCCAAACTAAAACTGAATGCTTATTAAAGCTGAAACTCAAGTTCTTCAAGTAATACTTATACACATTAAATGCTGAGATCCCCTATTCTATACAAGCCCTATGCACCAACAAATGAAATCTGATGTTCCCAACATGCTTTCTTGGGTTCTGTCTTGGGCTCTGGCTCATAATAATTCTAGGCAGGTGTTTTCTTTCTATTTTATTCATTAGTCAAGACTCAATTCTAATTTCCTTCATGAAATCATTTTGGGGTGGTTTCTTTTAAGCCTTAATTTTTTTCCATACATAAAAGAGGATAACAATAAAATATAAATAATTGGATTATTGTGAGATAATGATATTACTACAACTAAAACCCAAGTCCCAGAGCTCAGAGATGGTACTAGCAGTGTGTTATGGGATTAGGATCCAGGTGCGAGTGATTTCAAAGACATTCATGCTCCTGCACACTGTTGCCCCTGGAAATATTAACATATTGACTGGTTGAGTTGGTTAATGGTACCCTTTCCATCCAGTTTACTCAGCCAGAGAAGCTACAAATATGTGGACTTGAAGACAATTGGTGAACTCATTTTTTTTAAAGATAAGAGTCAAACAAGGAGTTTTAAATAAAATTTTCCCAGAAGGTTAGTGTATTTAAAACTACTGCAGAAAGTTTTGGTCTTTCAGAATTTTCAGGAGTATACCTTCTAATTCCATTTGTAAGCTCTAGGAAAATTCTGGACCCCCAGAGCATGTTTAGATCTTTGTGAGTTTATGTAGATTCTTGAGTCATACAGAACTGGGCCAGCATCTGGTCCAGGGGAGAGAGGGATAAGTAGAATTCAGAGTCTCTTCAAATGTTTCCAGGTATATTAATAGTTAGACTACCTAAGGCAGAAGGAAGTAGGTGAAAAGTTTTGAAAAAAAGCTTGCTCCAGAGGGGACCTATAATAAATTAAGATCCCTTACCAGAAAGCAGCTAACAACAACTAGCAAGCACATACAGATATGTTCAGGAAAGACTGAGGGCACTTAGATGTAGCTGGCAATGGGCTTGTTTAGGCTGTGGGAGACTCCCTAATCCCAAGTTTCTAAACCATTTTATTTACTCCCACAATTGTTTTTTCTAGTGATCTTTGGTTCTGCTCTGTTATCTCTGCATCATCTCTTAGTTAACTCCCTTCTCAGGCAAAAAGACATTTCTTAAGAGCTTTTACATTTCCTTCAGCTGGTTCTTTCAGTGTACTTCCTTAATAGCCTCACTTTAATTTGTAAATCAAAATTTTAATTTGTAAATGGAAATATGAAACAAATACTCCTTGGGTGAGGAAATTTACAAGTAAAATTCTTAGAGTGAAACTTCATTCACAGGGAATGGAGAGGAAAGGAATCAAGAATTTATTTACTTGCAAATTCAGTTTATAAAAAGGAAAAGGTTATTTGAAGTAGTCACAAAGGGAAAGTCATGAGCTCAACCTGTTGAAGTCTGAAAGGCCCCTAGAAGGCAACTGAATGTGGGGAAATAGTCTTTCCAAGGAATACTTGACACTCACTCTTAGAGGAGGGACAGAGCTTTTCTGACAAAAGGTCAAAGGACTCTAGACCACTGCACACTTAAGAGGCATTCAGTTCAGTTCAGTCGCTCAGTCGTGTCCGACTCTTTGCAACCCCATGAATCGCAGCACGCCAGGCCTCTCTGTCCATAACAAACTCCCAGAGTCTACCCAAACCCATGTCCATCAAGTCGGTGATGCCATCCAACCATCTCATCCTCTGTCATCCCCTTCTCCTCCCTTCCCCAATCCTACCCAGCATTAGGGTCTTTTCCAATGAGTCAACACTTCGCATGAGGTGGCCAAAGTATTGGAGTTTCAGCTTCAACATCAGACCTTCCAATGAACACCCAGGATTGATCTCCTTTAGGATGGATTGATTGGATCTCCTTGCAGTCCAAGGGACTCTCAAGAGTCTTCTCCAACACCACAGTTCAAAAGCATCAATTCTGTGGCGCTCAGCTTTCTCCACCGTCCAACTCTCACATCCATACATGACCACTGGAAAAACCATAGCCTTGACTAGACGGACTTTTGTTGGCAAAATAATGTCTCTGCTTTTAAATATGCTATCTAGGTTGGCCATAACCTTCCTTCCAAGGAGCAAGCGTCTTTTAATTTCATGGCTGCAATCACCATCAGCAGTGATTCTGGAGCCCAAAAAAATAAAGTCTGACACTGTTTCCACTGTTTCCCCATCTATTTCCCATGAAGTGATGGGACCAGATGCCATGATCTTAGTTTTCTGAATGTTGAGCTTTAAGCCAACTTTTTCACTCTCCTCTTTCACTTTCATCAAGAGGCTCTTTAGTTCTTCTTCACTTTCTGCCATAAGGGTGGTGTCATCTACATATCTGAGGTTATTGATATTTCTCCCGGCAATCTTGATTCCAGCTCGTGTTTCTTCCAGCCCAGCGTTTCTCATGATGTACTCTGCATATAAGTTAAATAAGCAGGGTGACAATATACAGCCTTGACGTACTCCTTTTCCTATTTGGAACCAGTCTGTTGTTCCATGTCCAGTTCTAACTGTTGCTTCCTGACCTGCATACAGGTTTCTCAAGAGGCAGGTCAGGTGGTCTGGTATTCCCATCTCTTTCAGAATTTTCCACAGTTTATTGTGATCCACACAGTCAAAGGCTTTGGCATAGTCAATAAAGCAGAAATAGATGTTTTTCTGGAAGTCTCTTGCTTTTCCGACGATCCAGCGGATGTTGCCGATTTGATCTCTGGTTCTTCTGCCTTTTCTAAAACCAGCTTGAACATCTGGAAGTTCACAGTTCATGTATTGCTGAAGCCTGGCTTGGAGAATTTTGAGCATTACTTTACTAGCATGTGAGATGAGTGCAATTGTGCGGTAGTTTGAGCATTCTTTGTCATTGCCTTTGGGATTGGAACGAAAACTGACCTTTTCTATCTATTTTCAAATGCTAAGAGTTTGCCACAGAAGAGGAGGGGTAGCCAAGAGAACAAGCCAAGACTGACTTACATGAAATATGGGTGTGGAATCATGTCAACAGAAGAATAGATTCCTCATAGTCAGTCCATTTGATATAAACATCTTCTTTGGCTCCTGAAACTAAGAATTACAAATTCACTTAGTGAGATACAGGCTTGTCCAGACTTTGGATTTCTTTATTATAAAATAGAGAGAGACACAGAATTGAAAGAACCTTCAAGCTTTTCTGAACCATTCCACCTCTTCTTTCTTTTCTATATTCAGATCTCATTTAAAAAAAAAATTCTGGAATTTCTACTTAGCTGTTTTTTCAGATTACTTTCTTCTCTTTAGTTCTGGAACCTGAGATATTTGGAATCTTTGTTATGAATCAAATGCTTGTATCTCCTCAAATTCATATGTTAAAGCCCTAACCTCAATGTGGCTGTATTTGGAGATGGGGCCTCCGAAAAAGCAATGAAGGTTAACTGAGGTAATAAGGGTGGAGTCCTGATCTGATAGGATTAGTGTCCTTATAAGAGGAGATACCAGAGTGTTACTATTCTCTCTCTATCTTTCTCTCTGTCCTCACTCCTTTAGTCTCCCCAACTAAGTGAACATAGTGAAGAAAGGTGTTGTGAGGATTAAATAAGAAGGCAGCCAGTTGCAAGCTATGAAGAGAGCTCTCACTACCAACCAAGTTGACTGTAACCTTAATCTTGGAATTCTAGCCTCCAAACTGTGGGAATAAGTTTCTGTTATTTAAACCACTCAGCCTGATATTTTGTTATGGCAGCCAGAGCTGACTAATGCAATCTTGTTTTTCTTATCATCTGTAGGATCTAAAGAACCAAACCAAAGAGCCGCCGTTTTGTCAACTGTGAAACACTATAAATGCCATCCAACTCCAAGAGAAGTTGTAAGGATTGAATGGGAAAAATTGCTCACTTAGAGATTTAATAAATTTTGCCTTATCCTTCCCTTCTCTATGCTTGGACATCTCCAGAAATGAGGACCTACTATACCCTCAGGCTGGACACTTCTGATTTTTTAAAATCCTTTCTTCCAATTATGTCATCTGTGTTCTTAAACCTCTTGGCAGTATGAGAGGGAGTGTTTGGGGACCAAAAATCAAACCTTCTCTTATCTGCCATATTTCTGAACCAACTGTAAAATAAAGCACAGGTGTCAGACACACATCGAAACATCAGCTCCACTGGTAAAAGCCGCTTGAGGTGGCACCTACTTGGATTTCCAATGCTTCACTGGATGGGCTAACCGCTTGGTCACAAATGCAGTAGGAACCCTTCCCCACACAGAATCAGAGGCTGTCTCAGGAACAGACCCAAGATAAGCCCTCTGTAAGGAAATCCAGAGGAAACACAGCAGGGTAGAGCTGAGCACGTGCAGTCCTGTCTCCCTGATTGGCTACTCAGTTAAACCATTTCTTCTCTTTGGTGAGGAGGGAGGGATGCAGGGTGAGGAAGGAGGGCTAGATATTAAATAATACCATTCATGCTCTGGGGAAGGATTCCCACATGGAAACATTAGGAGAATGGAAAAAGGATTTCTCTAGCCGTAACTTCAGTTGCCAAAATTAAAATGTGACTTATAGTTGAAGAAAAAGGCCAAGGCCCAGCATGTGCTGACTTGTCAATGTAAGTCAGGAAGGGAAACCTGCAAGTGTCCGGGAGCACACAGAGGTACTCTGGCCATGTGGCAGCGGCATCGGTATCAGCTGGTGTCAGACCTCCATCACCACAGGTTGCTGGGAGGGAAGGTGAAGAGCAGGGATGAGTTAAAAGCAGACTGAGAAGAACGACAGGTAAGAAGATTTGTATACAAGTCTGTGAGAAGGAGAGATATGTATTCAGGAAAGTCCAGAGGAGATAAACTCTGACTAACAGAAGTGAGGGAAAAGAAAAAAAAAGGTTGAGTGGAATTTCTTTTTTAAAAGTAAACTAAAATATGAAAGGAAACTTTTAAAGATAAAAACCTTAAATGTAAGGAAAGACACTCTTTTAGTTAGAGTGTTTGAGACATATATATATATATACATACACATAGGCATTTCAAAAGAAAAGTTAGGGAAAGTTTAGCACAAGCTAGAAGAAGCTCATCAAAAACTAAAAGTTAGGTTAAAAGGAAGTACAATTTTTCATAAAAATTTGAAACATTCCCCTTTCATGGTCAAGATTATTTTGCACACTTTAGCTATTTAATGTTGGAAATAGTCAAATTATTAATTTGTTACATGATCATGGATGTCAAAAATGGTTCTGCAAAGGTGCTCACATTTTGTATTGTTTTCACTGAATCTAAGTTGTCATTGGCTGTAAAATGTGACACATTTATGTACCCCAAGAAAGAAAAAGTGTTGTCTATAAAACTCAGATATACTATCAGATTGTAAGATGCCTTCAACTCTCAGAAATGGTGAAATGGGAAAAATTCATTTTAAAATTGATGAAATACAGTATTTTATTTTCTTAGTAACATTTATCAGAAGTTTAAATGATGTTATTTGTTTATTACATCAATTTTCTGTTCTCTTTCCTCCACAATTTAAGTTCTTTGTAGGCAAGTATTTTGCCTGCCTTTTTCACAGCTATCTTTGTCTAGGACATTGTAGACACTTAAGGAAGAGTACTGTTTGATAACTGGCTATTCTTGTACACGGGAGTGAAGGAAGAAGAGAATAAGAAACTGAGATGTATTTGGTACTTTGTCATTCATTCAGAAAGATATTCTTCCTAAATGAATTCTCCTATTCAAAAATATTTTATTTATTCCCACCGCTTAGCAGTACAGAGTACTTCCCATCTTCACTACCACCACCACCACACATGGCCTTCTAGTACTTGGCATATCCTTCCCTTTCACCTGGGGTTATAGTCTAGCTTCAGTGAGTCATGGGACTATTGTGCATAGCTGAAATACCTTGGGGATCCCCTAGGAAGTTTCCGTATTGAAAAATAACAATATCTCTCAGAAATTCAAGCAATAGCCAAGGGTATTTTTCTTAGGGTAGGAACAGGTCATGGTTTCCTTTGATGGGCACCAGGTGAAAGAATTGGTATATATTTAGGGGCCATGCACATGAAAAAAGCATATCTTTAAATCCTAAAGTCACACACAGTGTGAGAGATGCTTTCACTAGGGGTGAGGCTGATGCAGAAGTAATTGATTCTTGTCTCCCATTGCAAAGGCATGTGCTCTTTCAGCACAAGGCAGGTGAGTCATGTGCGGTATTTAGATCTTTTATTTCTTTTCTTTTTCTTTCTGTGTGCAATTAGTAGAAGCAGAGTATATTCTAAGTACAAAGGATACCATCCCACAGATCATGTGTATCTTATGCATCCCGATAAAATGTTCTCTTATAAGATGAAGATAGAATTGATTTATATGTATACTCATGAATTATTTTTATAACACCACTTGTTAGTTCTAATAATAATCCGTCACAAATCCAGAGTCATTTAAATAATGTTTTCCACCTCTGCATTGCTTCACTTTGCCATACTCCTGGGTTAGATAATATATCATAGAGTGGCCCCTAAATTCAAACTAACTGGTCTTCAATAACTGATCTATCACCTGCTAGCTGTGAAACGCTGAAAAAATTACTGGTCTTCTCTGTGCTTCGGTTTTTTTCATCTCTAAAATGGAAGATGAAATGATAACTGATTTCTAGGATTGTTGTAAGAATTGAATTAAATAATTCATATAAACCTTTTACCAATAGTAAATGACATTTGATGACCATACAATTAAATGTGAGCTGCTAGCTGCTATTGCTCTTCCACACTGGTTACCTTATTTGATTCTCATCCAATCCTATAGATGAGGAAAAAGTTATTTTCATTTCATATGAAAGAAACAGGTTTTTAAAAATTGGGAGCACTTTCCAAGTTCAGAGGTCTTGCCTGGTGAATGTCAGAACCAGACCTAGAACCAATATCTTCTGGTAGAGTATTTGTGAGATCTTCTGTCTTTTAAGAAAAATGTAGTCTCCCTGGATTTCCTAATCCTTATCAGGGAAATAACATCTCCAAGATTCCCTGAAGCTGTTTTGTTAGGTGTTTACTCTGTAGTTCCTGGGATCCTGAAGAGCCATGTACTACTTACTAGCAGTTGGTAATCCAATGATAATAGCATGAGAGACACCCTCAAACCAAAGCCCATCACAGTCAGATGAGTTCAGTTCTTGGACCACTGGCTAGGTCCAATAGTCATTCATTCTTCATGTATTATTTCTGGAGTGTATGTTCATGGTACTGTTATCATCACAATTTGTTATTTATTGAGTGCCATCCCTTTATGTGGGGCTGTGTGGAACACACAACAGACAAGGTTTTCCCCCAAGGAAATGGAAATGAAATTCAGATGGTCATGATTCATGAGATGACAATAAGGCTACTCAGGGTGTGCGAACATGGTTTGCCATGAGATCAGCCTTGGAAGGCTCAGTCAAAGGAAATATTTTCTAGGAGAGGAAGGAGGGAAAGTTGCTTGGCACTGAAGGAACGAGACATGTTTCTGGTATGGGGAGCATCGTGAAGGGCAGCAACAAAAGGAGTAAAAAGGTGGAGGGATGAAGAGAGAACACAAGGATGACATCAGCCATCAGAAAAGAATATTGTGGGGAGAAGCAGGATGAGGACAAATGATCCAGTGCAGAGTTGTGTGTTTATGACTGTAATCTGGTGCCTTGTGCTATTTGTCCGGGGATGGACTGGAAGGACACGTCCTGCCTTATTAAGGGAAGTGTCTCGCTGCGGCTACCTAGACCAGGCTAGAAGTGGAGAGTTATATCACATCTGTACTGGTTTTTAATCTCTGTTTGGTTTTGTTTGTTCAAGTTAATGAAAATGATGTGCTGTTGTTATGTAATGATGCCAGAAAAATTTCACCAGAGACTTCAAAAATGTTTTTGGTACTGTGCCCATTTCATGTGGTTTCACTTTCCCTGTCTTCTCTCCTCCCTCCTCTTTCACTCTCCCTTCCCCTGAAGCCTTTCTCTGATACTGATGGATTAATATCATGTGACTGGAAGGATATCAGGAGAGAATTCAGCTAAGCAGGCAAGCCAGCCCCTAAAGATAAAGTGATGGAAAAATCTAAGGGTGAAAGAAGTTAGCATCATTTATAGAAGACATATTTGTAGAAACATCCCATAGAAATACATAAGTAATAGCTCCTCAAATTCATAGCTGAAGCTAATGAATTAGCATGAATACACCTCCATCTTGGAATAATTAATAGTAATTTATAAACTCCTTAAGGAAAGGAGCCATGTCTTCGCCTTCCTCAGTCAGTCTCCTGGGTGCCATAGATTCTGTTTTGTCCATCTAGTCTTTCAAATTTTATTAAGTACTAGGTAGTACACAAAAGCATTGGGGAATACCAAAGAAGAATAAGGCATCTTTACCTTCATGGAAGTTAAAATTTGGGGTAAGAGGGTAAAACAGATAGAATGTAATATCTGCCCTCAGTAAGGTAAAATCAAAGAGATGTGGGGCTTACTGGTGGAAGTGGCTGGAGGAGCCTATGAATCAGGCTTCCCAATACCAAATGGCAGAAACTCTACTCAAACTTGCTTACAATGGAATGGGAATTTATTGGCTCAGTCCACTGCAAAGTAAAGAGTGTTACTAGTTTTAGGCTGATCAGAGGTTCAAATAACTTATCATGAGTGTCCTTCTCCACTGTTTTGGCTCTGCCTTCCTGGGAGCTGGGACAGTCTTGAGAGAAGTGCTATCCATGCTGTGGCAAAAGTAACCTTCAGCAGCTTTTTATTTATGCTATGCCACCTGAGTAACAGTGGCAGCAAAAGATAACCTCTTCCTAAGAACTCCAGCAAAACTCTTGGCATGTTCTCTTGTTGGAATAACTTTGGTAAAGTACCCATCCATGAATTAATTTTTGTTGTCAGACAGATGGAGAAGGCTTATCAGTGAGGCTTATGTCATGTACCACTTCTCTGGACCCAAAAAGGTGGAGTCAGGTCCATCCAAATCATAGAACTCAGAGTGAGAAAGAAATACTTTTCCAAATGAAAATCAGGATTATTAGAATAAGAGAACTTGAATGCTGGGCATGTAAAAGCAACAGAGCTTCAAAGATATCCCAAAGAGTTGATGGCAGTCTATGAAGGAATAATTGTAACCTCAAAAGATGGGTAAGATGGGTGGGTTTGAGGGGTGGAGATGAGAACCGGTGGATCATATACTCCACAATGCTTCAACTTGCATATGAGAAAGTGTAGTCACCTGGTCACACCTCACTCATCTTGGGAGCTGGGCAAGGTTTTTCCTAGTCGCACCAATCATAAGACCACACTAGAAAGAGAGACTAGAGTTGGATCAACAACTATCAGTTTCCAGTACAAACAGTAATTTACTCAGGGAGGTATGAAAGGATGCACAGAGGAGGTAACAACTGAGGTGACATCTGAAAGGAGATAACAGACCAGGAGAAGAAGGGTGATGATGTGTCTGTGTATTTCAGCTCTGGGCTAGAGAGAGAGTGACCCACAGAAAATTATGCTTATAAATATAGGCAGATGTGGGAGAATTTATTCCTCAGAATTTGTGCTGTTGCCCCAGGGTTTAGGACAGGAAGAAGAGAAGAGGGAGAGTATTACTTTTCTCTTCATGTGACAATATCATTTAATTTGACACAATGAACTTCCATTGCTTTTGTAATATTTTGGTCCCATAAAATCAAGTTAAGAAATTTGTAGAAAATTGCATCTAATACAGTGGAATTACGGGAGAAGGAAATGGCATCCCACTCCAGTATTTTTGCCTGGGAAATCCCATGGACAGAGAAGCCTGGCAGATTAGAGTCCATGGGGTCACAAAAGAGTTGGACACGACTTAGCAAATAAACAGTAATGAAATTGCAGACCTAAAACAGAACTTTGGCATAGTTACTAGAAGCTGAGGGAGGTAAAGTAACTGTCTTAAATCTCACCCAAACAAACAGTGGGATTAGAATTCAGGTCACTTGGTTTAAAAAATATTCATGGCAATGTATGGCAAAACAAATACAATATTGTAAAGTTAAAAAATAGATAAATAACCTAATTTAAAATATTAAAAAAATAAAAATAAAAATAGCTCTCCTTCTTTAAAAAAAAAAAATATATATATATATATGAGGCTTTAAAACTGTCTCCAATCATCCTTTATATTTTCTCCACTTTTTCTTTGTATGAATAATGGTTGTTTGCTGAGCATGTACTAAGTACCTGGCATTGTGTTAGGCCTTGAAAATACAGCAATGAACATGGCATTTATGGACTCTAGGCTCATAGTTTCAGCCTAGCTTAAGCTCACTCACTAATGTCTGTCAACTAGTAAAGGCAATGTAAACAATAGGTAAACTATTTTTTTTCAGGTACATGATTACTAGAAAAAGTTATATTTGAAACCATGCAAT